>NW_027362764.1:288731038-298731038 GCF_046119375.1 Phyllobates terribilis | reverse complement strand
GCTGCTCTCAGACTACCTAGCAAAAACCTGATGACAGATTCCCTTTAAGACTGAGGAGAGACTGATTACCTGTTCTGTTACAGTTAAAATGGCAGCCTCCATAAGCACACCATCGTATGGCATATTATAGACCCATCTGGCCATCACATATCTCACTGAAGCACATTGAACATCTCATTATGATACCATAGGCAGCAATATGGCGTTCAGCCCCGGTTTGCAGACAGCCACTACTTTTTTGAGAAGGCTCTCTACAAAACGTTGGAATATGTCTGTAGGAATTGTGCCCATTCAGTTAAAAGAGCATTTGTGAGGTCAGACACTGATGTTTTGGCTTGCCATCGGTGTGCCAAACCATGCTATTCTAATCTATTGTAAGTGTTGATATCAGAGCACTCAGGTTTTTCCACATTAAACTCACCCATGAAGTTCATGCCTGTATGGACTTCACTTTGTGGCACTGGGATACAGTCGTGCTGGAAAAAAAAGGGCTTCCCATAACTGTTTCCCTGAAGTTGGAAGCATACAATTGGCCAAAATGTCTTGGTGTGCTGAAGCATTAAGATTTCTCTTCAGTGAAACTAAGGTTCTAGGCCAAACCCTAAATAAACTCCCCATATTACACCCTTACAAAATGTTATACTGGGCACTGTGCACTATGGTAGTTCGTGTTCTCTGGGAATCTAAAATTGTATAGCAAGTGTCTTATAGTGAAATATGATTGGTCACTCTAGAGTCTGTCCGAGACCTGACATAACCAATGGTGATCTGAGACTTGTGTGCAGCTGCTCCACCAAAGGCAGTTAGGCTGCTCAAAAAATAGCAGTGTCTGCATTTTCATTTACAAACTGGAATACTTACAGTATAAACTAAGGGGTAAGATGTCTCCTTGTGGAGAGTCATATGGCAAGGCTTGTTAAAGGGCCGATATTGACTTTTAGGATTGCTACTTCCAATAAGTGGTACTAAAGTTCTAGTCCTCTTCCTCGCTGAAGAGGCAATTTGCATATTACAGTATAAACTAAAATTTGTTTCCAGACTTGGTTTTTCTGTTAATCACTGAACTAATATTTAATTGTATAATCTTTATTTCTGATAACTGCTTTACATCTGTATGGCATGGAGTCAACGAACATCTGACACCTGCGAACTGATATTCCAGCCCAAGCTGACTGGACTACATTCCACAGTTCTTTTGCATTCTTAGGCTTTGTATCAAAGTCAACATTTTTTGACTAGGGATTGGGCTGGCCACTTCATAACATTAATCTTGTTGGTCTGGAACCGGGAACTTGCCCGCTTCCTGGTGTATTTGGAGTCGTTGGCCTGCTGAAACGCCCATTTCAAGGCTATTTTTGCTTCAGCCTCTTCCAGTATTTTGATATATTCAAAATGGTCCATGGTGCCTGGTATGTGATAAATAGCCCCAAACCATTATGCTTGTACCTCCATGTTTTACAGTCTTCACAGTGTACTGTGGCTTGAATTTAGTGTTTTTATGGGTCGTCTCACAAACTGAGATTTTTAGACCCAATAAGAACAATGTTGCTCTCATCTGTCCATAGAATGTGGTGCCACTTCTCTTTTGGCCAGTCAGTGTGTTCTTTGGCAAACTGCAACCTTTTCAAAATGTCTTTTTCTCAGCAATGGTACTTTACGAGGGATTCTTGCATATAGCGTGGCTTCACATAGGCGTCTTCTGATGGTTGCAGAATTCACAGATAACTGAAGATCTTCTTTGATCTCACTGGAGCTGATCATTGGATACTTCTGTGCCATTCTTGTGATTGTATGATCTATGCTGATGGTAGTATTTATTTTCCTACCACGTGTTTCGGGTTTTGTTTGCCATTTTAAAGCACTGGAAATGTTTTTAGCTGAGCAGACAATTATTTTCTGCAATTCTTTATATGTTTTCTCCTCTCCAATCAATTTCTTGATGAAAGTTCTTTCTCCTTCGGTACAATGTCTGGAACACCCCATTTTACTAACTGAGCAAAGGCTAAAACCAGCAAGTACAACATTTGAGGCCCTCCTTCTTTAAATAACTGCCAAAATTGACATCTGTTTCTTCACAGAATGAATGACCTCACTAATTGAACTTCCCACTGCTGTTAATTAGAACATCCCCTTTCATTAAATGAGTCAATTACACCCAATTAGCAGTGTGCATCTCATGACTATTGATTGCCCATTACTCGCCTACACCTAGCTATGAATTTTTTCCCATGTTGTATGATTTTTAATGCCAAAAACAGTAATTAAATCCATTAGTGGTGTTAGACTGATATTATTTTGCTCAAAACTGTACATGTGTACAAAGCACAATGCATAAGGTTTTCATACCTGAAGCTTGGGTCTCTTGGATAAGTACGGCTTGATACAGTTGTCACTGTGGCTTTCACATGGCTTTGTGTACACAATGCCATACATTACCCAGCAGGTATGAACTACATACACAATAAACACACCAACCACCAGGGTAGTGAAGGAACTCCTGTTCAGCATCGTAGATGGTGAAATGTGCAGCAGAAAAGTAATTCAGTATCCAAGATTGATAGAGAAAGGAAAGACCTGAGGAAATGAGAACACAATTATAGTCATGAAAACTACACTTTTCAAATTAAAACCTATCTAATGATCAGCTGATGGCCACGGCGACAGGGTTTAGAAGCCCCTAGGGAAGGTGCACATGACTGGGTAGAGTCAGAATATTTAGGGCCACGTGATCAATTTAATCATACATTTCACTAAAGAATACAATAGGAGGGACAAATGCTCCAGCATGAAGGCAAATTTTAAAGGTGTTGTCCACTACTCGAACAACCCATTCTCAATCACTATGTTTCAAGTAAAATAATAAAACCTGTACTCTCTTCTGGTGCCAGCGGCATTCCAGCAGTGTGGACACTGGCTCTCCTGATGCTTGCGTGACATTGTTATGTCATGGGATCCCTGCGAACAATCACCACTGGCTTCACCCTCCCTTTCTTCAGGTAATTCAGACATCTGGAGCAAGTGAGAGAGCAGCCGCAACTGTCACTTCCTCTATAAGTCTGATTGGTCTCCTAATAATGTCAGTTTTCTATTTTGTTGCTTACAGCTTGTTACTTAGATTACAGGCAATGGACAAGCCTAGTGTTTCCCAAACTCCATCCTCACGGCCTCCATCAGATCATGTTTTCAGGATTTCCTTAGTATTGTATAGTTTCTTATGTATTGATAATTCCATCACATCTGCAATACTGAGGAAATCCTGAAAACATGATCTGATTGGGGCTGTGAGGACGGGAGTTTGGGAAACACTGGGCGAGCCAAACTAGTCTGAAACTGGTCAGGATTGCTGGAGGGCACTTCAATATGTAACCTTCATGTTAAAGGGGATATCTGGAGCATATATATATATATATATATGCCTTAGCACTAACAGAAAGAAAGGTTTGGTACCGTGTTGGCCAGATGAAAAAAACAACATAATCGTGTAGTTATGATACCCTTTCATGGCTAACAAATATAAGATAAATGATGATACAAAGCAAGCTTTCAAGACTTCTTAGGTCTCTTCCTCAGGCAGGGTATAACTGAGAATGAGACCTAGGAAATCTCTAAAGCTTGCTTTGTAAGTTATAACATCATTTAATTTATTTCTATTACCCATTAACCCCATTATGTCCAATGACGGGCTGGGTTTAAGTTCTCGCACCATAACTGGCTAAGTCTGTCATGACTTTGAACTGTCACTGCGTGTAAACACGCAGTGACAGTTCAGTGCCAACAGCTGTCAGTGACAGATGAGTGGCACAGGAGGAGGCACCCAGATTGCTGTGATCGGTCAGTCAATCCCGATTGTTGCCATGGTGACGACCCCCGGCTCACCAGGCTACTGAGAGCTCCTCAAACCATGCTCAAAGCATGGTCTGAGAAGCTCTAGTATAGGTATAATGCACTGCAATGCATTATACCTGTGAAAAACGTGAGAGTCCCATAGAGGGACTAGGTAAAAAAGTATAAAATAATAAAAAAAAAAATAAAATTTTTTTTTTAAAAAAATATTTAAAAATAAAAAATATTACATTAATATACATTTTTATGAAAAAAATGAACAAAAAAAGTACACATATCGCCACGTCCGTAACGACCCAATCTATAAAAGTGTCACACTAGTTAACCCGTTCAGTGAATGCCATAAAAAAAAACTAAAAAAAAAAAAACAAGCAGCAAACGATGCTTTATCATCATACCGCTGGAAAAAAGTTAAATAAAACGCGATCAAAAAGACGAACATAAATAAAAACATCATCTTGTCCTATAAAAAACAAGCCGCCACACAGCTTCATCAGCAGAAAGAAAAAAAAGTTGTAGTTCTCAGACTAAAGTGATGCAAAATTGTTTATTCTAAATAAGTTTTTATTGTGTAAAAGCGTCAAAACATACAAAAAAATATATATGGTACCACTGTAATCGTACTGGCCGAAGGAAAAAAGCTGCCTTATCAATTTACTACACGCGGAACGGCATTAAAAGACACATTTTTTTTCCTGAATTGCTATTTTTTGCTTATACTAGGTCCCCAAAAATCAGAAGAGAAAGCGATCAAAAAATGTCATGTGCCCGAAAAATGGTACCAACAAAGACGTCAACTCATCCCACAAAAGACAAGCCCTTACATGACTCTGTTGGCAGAAACACGGAAAAATTATATCTCTCAAAATAAGGTGATGCCTTTTTGCAATAAAAAGCGTTTTATAGTGTGTGATAGCTGCCAAACATAAAAACCCGATATAAATCTGGTAACGCTGTAATCGCACCGACCCAAAGAATAAAGTTGTCTAATCACTTATACTATATGAGGAATGGCGTAAAAAAATAAATAAAACCAATTCTTCAACTGCTGTTGATTTGTTCATTCTGCCTCCCAAAGATCGCAGTAAGGCTCGGCTCACATTTATCCTGCGCGCTGCGCTGAGCGCTTACACCGGGGTTTCCATATAAATCTCTGAAATATGTGATTCAGACGGAACCCCCGGCGGAGGATTCCCTGTAATGAGGCAGATGGAGACACTGTGGACACAATCTGGCCTGTCATCTGGCGGTGTCCGTCTTTTTAGGCGTGAAAAAAACCGCGGTCCGCCACAGTTTTGTGTTCCTCTGAAAAGGACACCACTCAACAGAGGCCAGATGGAGTCCAGAGCAACGCTGCTGCCTCATTATAGTGAATGGATCCCTCAGGGGTTTCATATCAAATCACTTGGAGATTTAGATGGAAACCATCTAACCATCTCAGCGTAGAGTGCAGGATAAATGTGATCCATAATGTTATGTAAAATATTCTTAACAAAACCTTCAAATCAATCCACAAAAAAAAAGCAAGTTCCCACTCAGATCCGTCATCCGCTAACGGAAATATAGGGGCTTCCACATTACTGGTAGCACAAAGGCTCTGGAAAAGCGAAATGGCTCCTTGCCCCCCAAAAGAAACTCAGCGAATTCTGTATTCCCAAATCCAAATGCCCACCTGCCTTCTGAGCCTTAGTGTGCCTAAACCACATTTAGAGTCCACATGTTTGGCAGGGGAATAATTTCCAAAATGGGGACACTTGAGGGGGGGATTCTGCTATTCTTGTACTTAGGGATTCTGTATATAGAGTCCGCAAACTATTCTCAGAAAATCTGCGCACCAGGAGTCAAATTTTTTGTTTTCATGGCTTCAAGTTATAAACTTCTGTGAAACAACTGGGGGTTCAAGGTGCTCACTATACATCTAGATACATTTCTTGAGAGTTCTAGTTTCCAAAATGGGGTCATTTGTGGGGGGTTTCTACTGTTTAGGCACATCAGGGTCTTTCCAAACAAGACATGGCGTCCGCTCTCAATTACAGCCTATTGTGTGTTCAAAAAGTCAAAACAGCGCTCCTTCGCTTCCGAGCTCTGCCGTGCGCCCAAACAGTGGTTTTCCCCCACATATGGGCTATTGGTGTGCGGAGGAGAAATTGCAGAACAAATATTGGTGCCCATTTTTTCCTATTAACCTTATGAAAATAAAAAAATTGGCTTCAGTTACATATTTGTGAAGACAATTTAAATGTTAATTTATTGCTTCAGTTACTGTAAAGCACCTGAAGGGTTAATAAACTTCTTGAATGTGGTTTTGAGCACCTTGAGGGGTGCAGTTTTTAGAATGGTGTCACTTTTGGGTATTTTCTGTCATAAAGGCCCCTCAAAGTCATTTCAAATGTGATGTGGTCCCTAAAAAAAAATGGTTTTGTAAAGGTTGTTAGAGCAATGAGAAATCGCTGGTCAACTTTTAACCCTTATAATTCTTAACAAAAAAAATTATGATTCAAAAATTGTGCTGATGTAAAGTAGACATGTGGGAAATGTTATTAACTATTTTGTGTGACATATCTCTCTAATTTAAGGGCATAAAAATTCAAAGTTTGAAAATTGTGAAATTTTCAAAACTTTTGACAAATTTCCATTTTTTTCAGAAATAAACACAAGTCATATCGAAGAAATTTTACCACAATCATGAAGTACAATATGTCACGAAAAAACATTCTCCGAAGCAGTGGGATCCGTTGAAGCGTTCCAGAGTTATTACCTCTTAAAGTGACACTGGTCAGAATTGTAAAAATGAGGCTTGATCATTAACCTACAATGTGGCTCGGTCCTTAAGGGGTTAAAGGTATCAGAACTACAAGATTATCTTGTATTTCCCACTGAGAACAATCTTAGCACTAACAGGCATGTAGTTGCTAACAGAGGCAACTACCTGTCTGTTGTACCCAGCGTCGGTCATTGACTGCTCCTGCCGCAGATTCAGCTGCTCCTTATCAGCAGAGCAGCGATTTCGCTTCCTGTTAACAGGGCGGGACTACTGGTGTCATGGTGATTGACAGAAAGCTTCCCTCAATTAGGCAAAGGGAGCTGACTGTCAATCAGCATGACACCAGTAGTCCCGCCCTGTTAACAGGAGAAGAAACTGCTACTCTGTTGACGTGACGTCAGCTGTAGTCTGTGAACGCTCTGCGCCAGCGGAGAACAACGCCGGGGACAACAGGCAGGTAGGCACATTTTGTTTTGTTTTTAAGTCCCAGATATTCCCTTTAATTTTATAAATCAATAGCACAAATGAATATAAACAATTTTGTAATAAATCTCATCAGAGAGATCAGCTTCTTTCTCTGACATTCAGTGAATCTGTATTCAGTGAATAGACTTTTCCATTACTGAGATAGGGGATGGCAGCTACTACTGATGAGATTCTATATAGAGAAGAGGAGGGAGGAGCTCTGCCATTAGCTCCTCCCCTCTTCATAGAATCTCATCAGTAGTAGCTGCCATCTCCTATCTCAGTAATGGAAAAACCGGAATTAGTCTTACCGGTAATGATGTTTCCAGGAGTCCACATGACAGCACGATAGGAGGAGTAATCCCATATCCTGTGTAGGGACAGGAAGCACAAGAGGTTAAAAGCCCCCCCACCCCCAACCTCCTCAGTGATTTTCCAAGAACAACATTGGCTGGGTACAACAAAATTTTATTTTAGACTGCTTAGGCATATGTTAGAGTCACATACAGTAGCAATATAGGGAGGGAAATAAGGGTGCTGTCATGTGGACTCCTGGAAACATCATTGCCGGTAAGACTAATTCCGGTTTTCCAGTACATCCCCATGACAGCACCATAGGATTATATACCCAAGAACTTATAGCTTAGGGTGGGATAACTGCCTGAAGTACCTTCCTACCAAACGCAGATCTCTGCTGTGAGAGAACATCTAGCTTGTAGTGTTTGCAGAAAGTAGTATGTCCTGACCATGTGGCTGCGGTACATATCTGTTCAATGGTAGCCCCTGCTCTAGTTGCCCATGAGGTGGAAATTGCTCTGGTGGAATGGGCTTTGATAATTTCAGGGGGAGGCTGTCCTTCTGAAAGATATGCTAGATTAATCATGGATGTGACCCATCTAGCTAAGGATAGTTTTGAAGCCTTCCTGCCTCTTTTTTATCCCCCAAACTGTATAAAAAGATTAGAGTCTAATCTCCAGTTCCGAGTGGCTTCCAAATAGGCCAACACTGCTCTGCGGACATCGAGATGGTGGAACTCTTCCTCCCTCTGATTCCTAGGGTTTCCGCAGAATGATGGAAGAACCACTTCTTGGTTTACGGTCATCGATGACACCACCTTCGGGGAGAAGCTTGAGAATGATGCAATCATCCCGAATCTGCATACAAGGCTCGACAACAGATAGAGCCTGGATTTCACCCAACCGTTTAGCTGTGGTGATTGCCACCAAGAAGACTGTTTTCAGAGTCAAGTTCTTTATTCCTAATTCATTAACTGGGCCGAAGGCAGGTTTGCAAAGGACTCTTAGGACAAGATTCAGATCCCACAGAGGGGAAGAAATTCTCTGGGTAGGTCTAAGTTTCTGGATTGCCTTGACAAACCTGATTATCCAGGGATGTGAGGACAATGATGTGTCGAAGAAAGCACCTAGTGCCGCAATCTGCACCTTCAAGATACTTGGTCTAAGACCTGCATCAAATCCCGCCTGCAAGAAATAAAGGATCGCAGGGATGTCTGGCTGAGAGGTGTCTACCGTCCTGTGGAACTGACAAAAGGTCCTACAGACTTTTTTATATATGGCCTGAGTTACAGGTTTTCTACTAGCCTGCATAGTCTGGATCACTCTGGCGGATAAGCCCTTGTTCTTCAGGATCTCCCCTTCAGAAGCCAAGCTGAGAGCTGAAGTTGTTGAAGATTCCGATGCAACAGTGGACCTTGCATCAGAAGATCTTCTTAAGATGGTAAAATGATTGGGTCTTCCAACGCTAGATGACGTAGAAGGGAGAACCAACTCCTCCTTGGCGAGAACGGGACAATTACTATGACTGTCGCCCGATCTTCCTGAATTTTCCGCAGCATTCTCGGAATTAGAGGAGCAGGTGAGAAGGCATATGTTAGGCCTTCTCACCAATATTGTGAGAGAGCATCCACTGCCAGAGGATGATCTCCTGGGTCGAGAGAGAAGAAAGATGTCGTCTTTGCATTCGTTCTGGATGCAAAAAGGTATAGATGCGGCTGACCCCATCTGCGAGTTAGTCGCTGGAACACCTCTTCGTTCAGTTCCCATTCTGAAGCCTTCATCTGACACCTGCTGAGGTAATCTGTCTCTTGATTGTAGGATCCCCAAAGATGAACTACTGAAATGGAGCTCACTATCTTTTCTATACCTAAGAATATCCTGTTGGCCAGGGACTGGAGAAGTGGGTATCTTGGTCCGCCCAGATGTCTGATGAAGGAGACTGCCGTGATGTTGTCCGACAATATTTTTACATGTCTATCTCTTAAGACCGCCCAGCTTCTCTGTAGGGCTTCCTAGATTGCCTGTAGTTCTCAAAAATTCGATGATCGGGTCTGAATCTCTGTGGACCATGTTCCTTGGAGATAAGTCTCTCAGGATGGGGAGCTCGAGTGGGAGATTGAGTCCGTGGTCACTAAAAGACAAGGTTCCAGAATCCACTGCACTCCCTTCTGTAGATTCTTCAGGTCGAGCCACCAGTGTAGAGAGTCCTGGGCGTCTCAGGACAAAGACATCTTCCTGTCTAAGTAATTCTGATGTCCGTTAGTCACTTCCAGGATGCATTTCTGTAGAGGCCTGGAATGGAACTGGCTCCATCTGACGCAGGTGATGCATGACGTCATGATTCTCAAAATACTCATTGCCTTTCGGATCGAAGGTTTCTTCTCTCTTGCAAAAGGAGGAATCTTTTGTGGAATTTAGAGCATCTTGTCTTCCGGGAGATCAGGCATTCGGGAGTCGAGATGGACTCCCAGGAAGATGTGTCAAGTACTGGGGACAAGATTGGATTTTTCTTTGTTCACAATCAAACCCAGGCTGGTAAATGTCTGTAGGACAAGTTCCAGATGTTGCGTCATACTTAGAGGAGATCCTGCCACCACCAGGAAGTCGTCCAAGTATGGAATGATGGCAATATTCCCGAGTCGGATATAGGCCACCACCTCTGCCATGATCTTCGTAAAGGTTTCTGGGAGCAGATGACAGGCCAAAGGGAAGACATCGGAACTGGTAGTGTAGAATCTGACTGCCTGATGGTACTGCAAACCTCAGATATTGCTGACTTGAGGAACGTATTGGCAGGTGGTAGTATGCATCCCTGAGGTCCAGGGTGCACATTACCGCATTTGTGTCTATTAGAGGAATGGCTGATCTTACTGATTCCTTGCGGAATTTTTTGTAGCGGACCCATCGGTTTAGGGGTTTCAGGTTGATAATTGTACGAAACTCCCCTGACGGTTTCTTTATTGAAAACAGAGAGGAGTAATGGCCCCGATGTTGTTCGTGATCTGGAACTGGCACAATAACCCTCTGATGTAGCAGCTTCTCTATGTCTGCCAATAGACAGGAAAGAGAGGTAGGGGAACCCTCTGTCAAGCGGAATTTTTGAGGGGATTTTGAAAAAACTCTATCCTGTAACCCTGCGCTATAGTTGTTAGTATCCAGGGATTTTGAGTGACCCGATGCCAACTGTTTTTGAAAATCTTTAATCGCCCCCCTACTCTGACATAGTCATTGTCGTTTTGGACGAGAGCTAGTACTGGGCTGGTATTTCTTACCTTTGTTCCCCTTATTAAAACTCCAGCTTGTGGACCCCCCTTTTTGCTGAGTGTTATATTTACGGGAGGGGAAGTGTTTGCAAAAGGGCAGCTCTTTCTTTTTCTCCTCAGGGAAGCCCTTCTTTTTATCGGACGCTTTTTCTAGAATGTCGTCTAATACTGGTCCGAATACTCTGAGCCCTGAAAATGGAATGGAGCACAGTTCGTTCTTAGAAGCTGTATCTCCAGACCATGTTTTTAACCAAACGGCTCTACAGGCTAAGTTGGAAAGCGCATTATTTCTGGACGCAAATCTGACCGATTCCGCCGAAGCGTCGGCCATAAAATTTGTTACCATTTTTAATAGGGGCAATGATTGAAGGAGATATTCCCTCGGGGTGCCATCCCGTAGGTGACTCTCTAGCTCTTCTAGCCAGACTCTCATGGATCTGGCAATAGATGTAGCAGCGACATTAGATTTAATAATTTCCACCGAAGCTTCCCAGGCTTTTTTCAAAAGTCCATCCACCTTCCTATCCATAGGATCTTTAAGTCCTGACGAGTCCTCTCAAAGGGGATAGAGGTTTTCTTGACCACCTTAACCACTGGGACGTCAATTTTAGAAATAGCGTCCCACACGTTGGTGGCCTCTGGGTCAAAAGATAGTCAGGCGCAGAAGTCTCGTGGTATAGAGAGTCTCTTCTCAGCATCCTCCCATTCCTTGAGTATCATGTCCTTCACATGAGCATTAATAGGGAAAACCATGGATCTCTGGGTTCTAAGACCACCAAACATCTCAGCCTGAATGTTACTGCTCTTCTTCGTTTCCTCTACTTGCATCGTGTTTCGGACTGCTCGTAGAAGAATATCCATACCATCTGAGTGGAACATATATTTTTTTCGTTCCCCGCCCGGAGGTGGACTAATGGTCTCACTGTTGTCAGAGTCGCCAGATGGGTCGATTTCACCCTCAGAAGATGGTGCTATATCTTCTCTGGGTTCTTTGGGTCCCGGGACATCCTGGACTCCTAAACCTGGGGGCTGCAGAGACGTAATAGAAGCCTGAACTTCTTCTTTGATTATACTACGCATCTCATTTAATAAAGCCCCGTGCTCCTCTTTTAGCATGGAGGCTATACATTCCCCACATAGACGTATATAGACATATACATATGAGTCGGGAAGTCTGATGTTACAATCCAGGCACCTCTTGGATTTTACTGTGGCCTTTTTCCCTGTATCCTTCTTATTCTCAGAAGGAGGTGGTAATTGCCCAGAAACATCCTATAAAAAATATGTAGGGCCTGGTAAGCGCAAGCTCCATTAGCCATATAAAAAAAGGTAATGGTACACTTACATGATTGTGGGGCGATCCAGGGAGGGTATCAGGGTGAGACATATCTGCAATTTTGCTGTCAGGGGTGCCCAAGCTGTAAGCCTGCCTTTGATGCTCCCCAGCCCCCCTTCTTTTACCTTACCTGGTCGTCGTGTCATTTTCTCCTGCTCCCTGGCGTCTGGTCTAACTGCGATTTGAATTTCCCGCGCGACCGCCACCGGAAGTCGTCATCTCCGAACTTCCGCTTTTGACGCCGGGCGGTCCTGAAGCCAGGAGAAGTCGGACCCGCCCAGAGCAGGAAGCCGAGAGCCCCGGCGATGGAGTAGCGGCACCAGGAGGCTCCAGCACACCGGAGGGCTGAGGGACTCCCAACAGGGAGTGTCGGCCCAGGACCCGCTTGGCGGCGGGAAGGTGAGAGCCGTGGCCCCCCCCGATCCCCCTTGAGGTGAACTTCGCACCAGTGCTCCTGCACCAGCGCTCCTCCTGTACTCCCTGTCCTGTGTAGGGACAGGAAAAACACTGAGGAGGTTGGGGGTGGGAGGGCTTTTAACCTCTTGTGCTTCCTGTCCCTACACAGGATATGGGATTACTCTTCCTATGGTGCTGTCATGGGGACGTACTGGAAAGTCTGTTCACTGAATAAGATTTTACCTCAGAATTAAGACATTTCATAATAACTGATCAATTTTGGCAGAAAAAGAAGCATTTCTCTGATAAGATATAATACAAAGTTGATTATATTGATGTGTACTATAGATTTATTAAATTAATATTAAAACAATGGTTACACTTCAAGCTCCAAATCCTGGCTAGTTAATGAGTTGGCAAGGCTGCCTTATTACTGTAGAGCAAACAGTGGGAGCTAGTAGGGCACCTATGCTTCTGGCCCGAACTGTCATTCATTCAATCAGCTAGTTTGGGAGCGGCTTGCTCCTGAGCAGACAACGTGTGACTGACACTTTACGTTCGTGTGCAGGTCATATGGGATGTATTAGATGTCACATATACGGCCATATACAGGATGTATGGGATGTCATATATACGGGCGTGTACAGGTCAGGACAAATTGGATGTAGGAGATGTCACATATATGGCCGTGTACAGGACAGGACATAAGGGATGTAGGAGATGTCACATATACAGGACATTTGGGATGTCACATATACAGGCGTGTACAGGTCAGGACATATGGGATGTAGGAGATGTCACATATACAGCCCTGTACAGGACATATAGGATGTATGAGATGACACATATACAGGACATATAGGATGTAAGAGATGTCACATATACAGGACGTATGAGATGACACATATACAGCCGTGTACAGGACATATGGGATGTAGGAGATGACACATATACGGCCATATAGGACATATGGGATGTAGGAGATGACACATATACGGCCGTGTACAGGACATATGGGATGTAGGAGATGACACATATACGACCGTGTACAGGACATATGGGATGTAGGAGATGACACATATACGGCCGTGTACAGGACATATGGGATGTAGGAGATGACACATATACGGCCGTGTACAGGACATATGGGATGTAGGAGATGACACATATACGGCCGTGTACAGGACATATGGGATGTAGGAGATGACACATATACGGCCGTGTACAGGACATATGGGATGTAGGAGATGACATATACGGCCGTGTACAGGACATATGGGATGTAGGAGATGACACATATACGGCCGTGTACAGGACATATGGGATGTAGGAGATGACACATATACGGCCGTGTACAGGACATATGGGATGTACAGTCATGGCCAAAAGTATTGAGAATGAGACAAATAGTAATTTTTCCAAAGTTTACTGCTTCATTTTTTGTAATGGCATTTTGCATATACTCCTGAATGTCAAAGAGTGATCAGCTTAACAGCAATTACTGTACTTGCAAAGTCAATATTTGCCCAGAAAATGAACTTTAACCCCCAAAACACATTTCAACATCATTGCAGTCCTGCCTTAAAAGGAGCAGCTAACATCGTTTTAGTGATTGATCCATTAACACAGGTGTGGGTGTTGATGAGGACAGGGCTGGCGATCAATCAGTCATGATTAAGTAAGAATGACATCACTGGACACTTTAAAAGGAGGCAGGTTCTTGGTATCATTGTTTCTCTTCAGTTAACCATGGTTATCTCTAAAGAAACACGTGCAGCCATCATTGCACTGCACAAAAATAGCCTAACAGGGAAGAGTATCGCAGCTACAAAGATTGCACCTCAGTCAACAATCTATCGCATCATCAAGAACTTCAAGGAGAGAGCTTCCATTGTTGTCAAAAAGGCTCCAGGGCACCCAAGAAAGACCAGCAAGCGCCAGGACCGTATCTTAAAACTGTTTCAGCTGCGGGATAGGACTACCAGCAGTGCCGAGCTTGCTCAGGAATGGCAGCAGGCTGGTGTGAGTGCTTCTGCACACACTGTGAGGCGGAGACTCTTTGAGCAAGGGCTGGTTTCAAGGAGGGCAGCAAAGAAGCCACTTCTCTCCAGAAAAAACATCAGGGACCGACTGATATTCTGCAAAAGGTACAGGGAGTGGACTGCTGAGGACTGGGGCAAAGTCATTTTCTCTGATGAATCCCCTTTTCGATTGTTTGGGACATCTGGAAAACAGCTTATTCGGAGAAGAAGTGGTGAGCGCTACCACCAGTCTTGTCTCATGCCAACTGTAAAGCATCCTGAAACCATTCATGTGTGGGGTTGCTTCTCAGCCAAGGGAATCGGCTCACTCACAGTCTTGCCTAAAAACACAGCCATGAATAAAGAATGGTACCAGAATGTCCTCCAAGAGCAACTTCTCCCAACCGTCCAAGAGCAGTTTGGCGCCCAACAATGCCTTTTCCAGCATGATGGAGCACCTTGCCATAAAGCAAAGGTGATAACTAAATGGCTCATGGAACAAAACATAGAGATTTTGGGTCCATGGCCTGGAAACTCCCCAGATCTTAATCCCATTGAGAACTTGTGGTCAATCATCAAGAGACGGGTGGACAAACAAAAACCAACAAATTCTGGCAAAATGCAAGCATTGATTATGCAAGAATGGACTGCTATCAGTCAGGATTTGGTCAAAAAGTTGATTGAGAGCATGCCAGAGGTCTTGAAGAAGAAGGGGCAACACTGCAAATATTGACTTGCTGCATTAACTCATTCTAACTGTCAATATAACCTATTGGTACTCATAATATGATTGCAATTATATTTCTGTATGTGATATAAACATCAGACAAACACTAATAAAAGCCAGAGGCCAGCAGATCATGTGAAAATATAATTTTGGTGTCATTCTCAAAACTTTTGGTCATGACTGTAGGAGATGACACATATACGGCCGTGTACAGGACATATGGGATGTAGGAGATGACACATATACGGCCGTGTACAGGACATATGGGATGTAGGAGATGACACATATACGGCCGTGTACAGGACATATGGGATGTAGGAGATGACACATATACGGCCATATAGGACATATGGGATGTAGGAGATGACACATATATGGTCATATAGGCCATATAGGATGTAGGAGATGACACACATACGGCCATATAGGACATATGGGACGTAGTGACACATATATAAGGCCATATAGGATGTAGGAGATGACATATATACGGCCGTGTACAGGACATATAGGATGCAGATGACACATATACAGCCATATACAGGACATATGGGATGTAGGAGATGAGACATATATGGCTATGTCTATGATTCTATGTAGGAGATGACACATATACGGCCATATAGGACATATGGGATGTAGGAGATGACACATTTATATGGCTATATAGGACATATGGGATGTAGGAGATGACACATATGGCCGTGTACAGGACATATGGGATGTAGGAGATGACACATATAAGGCCATGTACAGGACATATGGGATGTAGATGACACATATACAACCATATAGGACATATGGAATGTAGGAGATGACACATATACGGCCATATATGACATATGGGATGTAGATGACATATATACGGCTGAGTACAGGACATACGGGATGAGGGAGATGACACATATACGGCCATGTACAGGACATATGGGTTGAGGGAGATGACACATATACGGCCATATAGGACATATGGTATGTAGGAGATGACACATATACAGCTGTGCACAGGACATATGGGATGTAGATGACACATATACGGCCATATGGGATGTAGATGACACATACACGGCCATATAGGACATATGGGATGTAGGAGATGACACATATACAGCCATATGGGATGTAGGAGATGACACATATACAGCTGTGCACAGGACATATGGGATGTAGATGACACATATACGGCCATGTACAGGACATATGGGATGTAGGAGATGACACATATACGGCCGTGTACAGGACATATGGGATGTAGGAGATGACACATATATGGCCGTGTACAGGACATATGGGATGTAGGAGATGACACATATACGGCCGTGTACAGGACATATGGGATGTAGGAGATGACACATATATGGCCGTGTACAGGACATATGGGATGTAGGAGATGACACATATACGGCCGTGTTCAGGACATATGGGATGTAGGAGATGACACATTTATATGACCATATAGGACATATGGGATGTAGGAGATGACACATTTATATGACCATATAGGACATATGGGATGTAGGAGATGACACATTTATATGACCATATAGGACATATGGGATGTAGGAGATGACACATATATGGCCGTGTACAGGACATATGGGATGTAGGAGATGACACATATACGGCTGTGTACAGGACATATGGGATGTAGGAGATGACACATATACAGCTGTGCACAGGACATATGGGATGTAGGAGATGACACATATATGGCCGTGTACAGGACATATGGGATGTAGGAGATGACACATATACGGCCGTGTACAGGACATATGGGATGTAGGAGATGACACATTTATATGACCATATAGGACATATGGGATGTAGATGACACATATACAGCCATGTACAGGACATATGGGATGAGGGAGATGACACATATACGGCCATATGGGATGTAGGAGATGAGACATATACGGCCATATAGGACATATGGGATGTCACATATACAATTTACTGACCCGTCGTCATCTATTTCCCAGTGTGAACAGAACATATTGACTACACGACATGTACGAAACACGGGTCACGGCTTACAGCGGTGTCACATTCACGTCACGATAGCCGTGTATATAATCTGCAGTCAGGCTCACCTATCGCCGGTATATAGCATCTCTCACTACCCGAGAGAGACAGCGCGGAAGCCAGAAAGACAGCGGAACCCGGAAGTGACGAAGACGTGAACACTTCTACCACGTGATGTTTTACGGCGGCGCGCTGTCGTAGCTCGGCGGCCATGATGGAGGAGGCCTGTGTGTCCCGAGATCACGCTGTATGACAGCTATACCAGGGGAGTCATGGAGCACTTCCCCGTACAATCTGACCTGCATGTGTGTACATTGCGCATGCGTGTTTGCGGTTGGCGGGCTTTTTGACATGGTTTCCCCAGGGCCGCCTCTCCTGCAGGCCGTGTACGGGAAGGTGCACACCATTAGTGACTATGTCCGCCTCCTGCACCCAGACAGCGAGCACGGCGTGCATCTGCTGCAAGAGGGGGACACGGACAGATATAAGAGCTTCCTGTCAGAGCTGCTGGTCTGTATCCCACCACAGGCTAAGAGGCTGTGCTCGCCCACCTCCTTCCTGCAGGTAAGAGATGAGCTGGCTGCAGCCTGTGTGCTGTGAGGAGAGGCTCCGTAACAGCCCACGAGCCACAAATGGCCGACGATACTGGAGCTGCTTTATTATTCCGCAAAGTTTTCTTTTTTTGTGTTTATAATAAAATACAATGCAGCGAGATGCCTGGTCATGACTACGCCTGAAAGCAGTCAAATGTCACTAAGGTAGTGTGTTGGCGCTGGTAGGTGGGCCTGGATTTACCTGCTGCAAAGGATAGTCAACCTACCACAGGTTGACACTATTGGAGAAGGTCCAATGTGCAAATAAAATAGAAATGATCCTGCGCTGGTAAGGTTAGGCCGTAATAAGTAAAGTGGGGGGGGGAGAGTAAAGTATTCCGATCGGTGTGATGATTAAAAGGTTTTTTATTTAGTCTCACATAAAAGTACCATGTAAAAATCAGCATTTAAGAGTGTGGAAATATAAATTAGAATAAATTAAAATTAAACTGGTTGGTCCTTTGTGGGTTCCTTGTAGTTGTGGCCTATTTGGTTTCTTGGCCAGTTAAGGAGGCGTTGTGGTCTAGATGGTTCCTGGGTGGAGAGGAGAAGGGACACAAGGGGTTGGTGGGCAGATAGTTCCTTGCAGAGATGGGTTAGATGTCCTCTTGGAGGGAGATGATTTACCTGTTGTAGGTCCGGGTTGGATTCACGGTATAGATAGCTGGTGTTAGTCTACGTGGGTGATGCTTGTTCCCTTGTTGTGGACACCAAGGTTAGGAGGTACTGTTGGTGAATGGTAAAATGATGTAGGTTAGCCTTTGGGAGTGTGGGTGTCAAGGATGGGAGAGTGTGTTGATTTACCTTTAAGAGGTCTTTTTGTAGGTTTCCAGGCTGTACGTGGTGATTTCGACGGTCTTGGTTGGTGTTTTACCGATCCTGGATGATAGGTGGCTTTTGTGTGCCGCAGTGCCTAAAGAGTACTGATGGAAATGTTAGTATATGCTGTAGATGGGCAAGTGGTGTGGGACATAGACAGTGCAGGTAAGGTGGTTAGATATTACCTGTTGGGTTTGGGTACTGGAGGATATGCTTTTCCTTTTGACTCACTAGTAGTAGTAGCCGCAGTCAGGGAAGCGGCGTCTGTGCTGTAGGTTTGGGCACTTGGGGTCTGCTTATCCTTATAACTCACTAATAGTAGTGGTCGCAGTCAGGGAAGCAGTTTCAGGTGATATTGTACCCTAGGTTAAGGTTTTTACTTTGGGAGCGTACTGGTATACGGTCTGGTGCAGTGCGTGCACTCTGTAGTATAATCACCGTGAGAGCAAAGCTCCGTGACTTACAGTTGGTTGTCTGTCAGGAAGAGTCCCACTGACAGGGAGTGGTTAGCGTCCTGCTGGTAGTTCCCTCAGAGTCTCCGTTGGCAGCGGAGGGAGAGAGAGAGAGAGGTGGGGGTAGCGCAGGGAGTGCGACAGGGTCCCGGCCGGTGACCAGCTGTTCTCCCTTGCGCTCAGCGTCTTCAGTCTGCGGAAGGCGGGAAGGACCTGAGGCAGACGTCTCGTGGTAGCGCAGCAGGACCTGCGTGACGTCAGAGCACGTGACCCGTACCGGTACGGTGGCTTACAGGGACCAAAAAACCAACACGTTTCGAGAACAGCGGTTCTCTTCCTCAGGGATGGTCTATTGTTGTAAGTTGGTCACTTTTATATGCGCGCTCCTCCATTTGAATTAGTGGGGGTGGAGTCAGCTATGCATTTGGGTATAATGTGGTTTATGAAGGGGTTAATCATCATTAAAGGCAAACAGTTCAATGTCTGAGTTAAGTCCTTTTGGCTACAGAGTGTCTAGATTGAATATCCATTTACTTTCAATCCTAGACATTTGTTTTAGGTAATCCCCTCTGTGCCATTGCTTGTGAACCTTTTGTAGACCTGTGATAATGGTGCCCTTTATAGAGCCTCCATGTTTTTCTGAGTAATGTATGGATAGTGGGTGTCCATCAAATTTTTTTGAGATATTACGCAGATGTTCATTTATGCGTACGTGCATGGGGCGTTTGGTCCTGCCTATATACATTTTATTGCACGGGCATCTGAGGCTGTATATGACACCTTCAGTGTTACAGGTAGTAAAGTTTGAGATTGTGTGGGTGATTTTACCTTCTTTAATGGTTTTTTGTTTTCTGGTATGCAGCTTTTTGCATGCTGCGCATTTATTGCAAGGAAAAAAAACAACGGTTTCTTCAATAAGTGGGGATTTTTCATTAATTTGAGGGTTGCGAACTGTGGGAGCAATGAGGTTTCCTAGGTTTTTTGCTTTCCTGTAAATAAATCTTGGTTTTGGTGGGATCAAATCGCCTATCATTTTGTCATTATGAAGGATATGCCAGTGTTTAGTGATGATTTTTCTTAATAGTTGTGTGTTGGAGTTGTATTGGGTTATAATTGGGATATTTGGTTGTGTATTTGTCAGTGGCGTCAGTTTTTTGGGGGGTGTTCTTGAGGAGGTTGTCTCTGGGCATGACTTGGATTTGATTTTTCACTTTCTGTAAGAATTGCGTGTTGTATCCTTTTTCTAGGAATTTTTTACTTAATTGTGTGGCTTTTTCATTGAAATCCTCAGTGTTGGAGCAGTTTCTGTGTAGTCGCGTATACTGGCTGCGTGGGATATGTAATAACCAACTGGGGAGGTGGCAGCTGTCCAAGGAGATGAAGCTGTTTGAATCTGTTGGTTTAAAGGTGTGTGCACACGATGCAGAAATGAAGCAGAAAATTTCTGCATCATTTCTGCATCTCCCTGGCAGAAAAAACGCATGCAAATTGTGCATGCGTTTTTCCTGCGGAATACATGCGGATTCACATGCGTTTCCGCATGTGGATTGACAAGCGCTTTCCAGGCGATTTTAGCATCACCTGGAAAGTGCTTGACAACTAGGTCACACTATATAAATCCATGCAAACAGCATGGATTTATATAGTGTGACCCGAGAGAGTGTATATACTTACCTCGGATGGCCCGCGCTGTCCTGCTCAATCCGTTCTCCCGGCTGCCGGCAACTTTGAATTGAAAGACCTGCCGACGTCAGCGCCACGTGACCCGTCACATGACTCTGATGTCAGCGCAGGTCCTACAACTCACTGCAAAGTGCCGGGAACCAAGCAGGAGCGCTGCGCGGGCCGACAGAAGGTAAGTCTACATTTATTTTTTATTTTATTCTTTTTTTACAGCTTTTTTAATGGTACCTGGGTGTGGATGAGACTCTCCTCTCATCCACACCCGGGTACCATCCGCACATTAGAACGCACCAATAGCGCAAGTACAAATGCAGTCTTGCGGAATTGGCGCGTTCTAATGCAAGTCTATGGCGGCGAAAACGCCGCGTTTACGCAAAATTAATTGACATGCTGCGGATTTTTGAGCGCAGCGTTTACGCTGCGGATTTTTGAGCGCAGCGTTTACGCTGCGGAAAAATCCGCATCATGGGCACAGCACATGCGGATTTCAATTGGGGAACATTGCTGCCCTTCTACCATGCGTTTTTAATGCGTTTCCGCGGTGTTTACGCAACTGCAAAAACGCCGCGGAAACACATTAAATACGCATCGTGTGAACTCAGCCTAATATAGGTTTTGGTTTGGATTTGTTGGTCCTGGATGCGGATATTTAGGTCTAGGAAGTTTACCTGTTTGCTTGTGTTGGAGGTAAATTCCCCAAAAAATTCATTTGTATTGATCTCCTTAATGAGTATAGGGATTCTTGGTCGCCAGACCAGATGAACAATAGGTCATCAATGAATCTGTGGCACATGATCAGATTGGGTCTGAGTGTTCCGCCTGGATGGATGATGGTCTCCTCCCATTTACCCACGTATAGATTTGCATAACTTGGTGCGAATCTCGTGCCCATTGCTGTGCCCCACTGTTGTGTGTAGAAGAGTTTGTCATATTTAAAATAGTTGTATGTAAGTATAAACTTCATACAGTCCTTGATATATATTATTTGTTTTGTTTTGTTTCAGGAGGAAGTGTGTGGCCGCATCGCAGCCTGCGTCATGTTGTATCACAGTGTATAGGGAAGAGATATCCAGAGTACCTAAAATGAAGTTGTCGCACCATTTGACTTTTTGTAGGAGCTGGAGCACATGTTGGCTGTCTTTTAAGTATGTTGGCAGGAGAGGTACTAGGTCTTGTAGATGTTTGTCTACAAACCTCGATAGATTTGATGTTGGGCATTGAATACCTGAAATTATGGGTCTGCCTGGGGGATGGGAGAGTGACTTGTGTATTTTTGGTAGATAGTAAAATGCTGTAAGACGTAGATGGGGAATGGTGATATACTCAAATTCCTGTTTTGTAAGAAAGCCTTTGTCTAATCCTTTGGTGGTTAGGATTTTTAGTTCTTTTAGGTGTATGTTTGTAGGGTCCTCCCTCATGGTTTTGTAAGTTCTTGTGTCGCTTAGGAGTCTATTAGCTTCCATTTGGTAATGTTCGATGTCCAGTATAACTAGGCCTCCTCCTTTGTCAGCTGGGCGGATAATGTTATTCTGATTCTTTTGTAGGAGGTTTATTGCTTTCCTTTCAGAGGCATTAAGGTTGTGTTGGAATTTGTTACATTTTTTGTCGCTTAAATTGCGAATATCGGAGATGACATTGAAAGTTTCCAAAACAAAGGCAGGTGAGTATTCATTTAGTGGATGGAATTTGGATTTGGTTTTTAGGTCTGTGTGGACATATTTCAGAGTGAGTGGATTGTTGGGTTCATTTGGGCGCCCTTGGTTCTGGTGTTTCAAGTAGTATTTTTTAAGTGCTAGTTTGCGCATGAACTGTTTAACTCCAGTGAAGGCTTGGAATTTATTGAATCCTGTGCAGGGGGCATATTTGAGGCCTTTGGTTAAGAGGTTGATTTCGTTTGGTTTTAGGTTATGTTTGCTGAGATGAAAAATGGTGTTGGCCTTTTGGTTTATTTCCTCTGTGTGTGCCTTTTTTCTTTTTGGAGAGTTGCCCTCCTCTACATCCCCTCTGGCGTCTGTTCTTTGAACCTTTTGAAAAAAAATTGAGGAGCTGGTTTTCTTGCGGACTTCTGGGAGTTTGGTGTTGATGTCGCGATTTTTTCTCCTGGAGGTGTTATTAGGGGCCGTGTCGGATCGATCATCCACAATTGATGGGGATTCTTTGATAGTGTCTAAAATTTCAAACCTGTTGTTAAAGGTAGTGGGAGTGGCTGAGGGTGGTGGGACAGTGATAGTCATGGGGGGGGGGATTTTGTGGATTGTGATTAGTGTTGAGCCTGTTCTGATGGGGGCTGATGTCCTGAGATATTTGGGATTGTCTATCTGGGGTGAGGTGTATTGAAAAACAATCCTCAGAGTTTGAAGGGCTTAGTGGTGTTGGACTTGCTACCACTTCGTCCAGGGTTACAAAGGTGGCGCTAATTTGTACCCATGGTAGTGTTATGTTCTCCGGTATGTCATCTCTGCCCATTTTGCGTCTTTTTCTTTCAATGATTTCTTTTTCATATATGCGGTTCCTGATACTATGTGATAGGTTAGCTATTTCTGGGTGGTTTTTGTGGGGATCTATATCCCTAAACAGTTTAGAGATTTTTGTTTTGTTTTCTAGTAGCTGTTTTCTTTTTCTGATAAGATACTGCCTGCTTGGAGAAAGATTTAAATAGGGCATCCCTATGCCATACCGGAGAACATAACACTACCACGGGAACAAATTAGCGCCACCTTTGTAACCCTGGACGAAGTGGTAGCAAGTCCAACACCACTAAGCCCTTCAAACTCCGAGGATTGTTTTTCAATACACACATAGATCGCTGTAATCGTATTGATTCGAAGAATAAAGCTGCCTTATCAATTTTACCATACTCAAAATGGCATAAAAAAAATAAAATAACAATTCCTGAATTTCTGTTTTTTGTTCATTCTGCCACCCAAAAATCGGAATAGAAAGCGATTAAAAACGTTATGTAACCGAAAATTGTGGGAAGGGAAGCAAAAGGCCAGGAAAATCCATACAACGAACAAATACTATTAGACATGGAAAGGAAGAACAAAGACAAAAAATCAGAATAATAAAAATATTGGAGAAAGAGAAACCGACCATGAACTAAGATGTTTCTGTACAAATGCACAGAGCATGGGCAACGAACAAGGAGGATTGGAGCTACTAACGCAGGAAAAGAAATATGTCATTGGCATCACTAAAACTTGGTTGGAATACAAGGCTAGAAGGATACAACTTATTTGCAAGAAATGGATCTCGAGAGCCCCGCAATGAGAATCGCGGGTCCCGATGGTTACCATGGTACCCTGAGATCATGTGATAATCCCAGGGTACGATGGCCTGTGAGATCCAGCAATAAGCTGGATCTCACAGGCAAAGTCAGAGAGTCAGTCATGGAGTCAGGATTGCAGTGTGTGAGATCCGAAATCAAAGTGAAAATGACATATGTTCCACAGTGGGACTTGGTGAAAAATTAAAAAAAAAAGTGAAATAAAGTGGAAAAAAAAACGCAAGTGCATACAAATCACTAAAATCCATTTTGCCACTCAAAACGCAGCATTTGTGATAAAATAAACGAAAAAACATACACATAATTGGTATCGCCGCGTCCAGAACGACCCGCTCTATAAAATTGTCATGTTATTTATTCCTTTTGGTGAACGTCGTAAAAAATAAATAAAAAAATACGCCAAAAATGACGCTTTTTCATCATACTGATTTCACAAAAAAGTGAATAAAAAGTGATGAAAAAGTCTTATGTAAAAAAAAAAAAAAAAAAAAAAATATATAGGAATTAAAACGTCAAACTGTACCGCAAAAAAACAAGCCATTATATGGCTTTCGTCAAAAAAATAGTTACAGCTCTCAGAATGTGATAATGCAAAATCAAATTCTTTTTTGTAAAATATTGTTTTTTCTGTAAAAATAGCAAATCACAAAAAAATATATAAATCTTGTATCGCTGTAATCGTATCTACCCAACGAACAAATCGGTCTTAACACTTTTACCGCACGGTGAGTGCAATAACTGAATTGCTGGTTTCTGTTCATTCTGTGTCAGAAATCTGAATAAAAAATGATCAAAAATTGCGGTGTGTCCCAAAATGGTACCAAAAAAATCTGCAACTTGTCCCCCAAAAAGTAAGCCATCATACAACTGTTCACCAAAAAATAAAAAAGTTACAGCTCTCAGAATATGGCGACGAAAATAACTATTTTTTATACAAAAAAAAGAATTTTTACTGTGTGACAGTAGCAAAACCTTAAAAAAACCCATATAAATCTGGTATCGCTGTAATCGCACCGACCCAAAGAATAAATCCACCTTATCGCCTATATCGCACTGTGAACCGTGCAAAAATAAAAATAAGAACTATTCTGGTACTGCTGTCTATTTCTTCATTCTGCCTCTAAAAAAATCGAAATAAGGCTCGGCTCACGTTTATCCTGCGCTCTCCGCTGAGCGCTTACATTGGGGTTTCCGTGTAAATTCACCAAAACCGCAATTCAGACAAAAACCCAGATGGAGCCACTCACTTATGAGGCCGATGGAGTCCCTTTGGACTGGTCTCTGTTCCGGCTATGTGCCATCATTTTAGGCTTTTTTTTTCGTTCACAAGTGTGGACGGCCACAGATCTGTGCACGCCTAAAAAGATGGAGACCACCGGAGCAGATGTTAAACTTACTCCATCTGCCTCTTTGTGGTGGGTGGCTCCGTTGGGGATTTCGTCTGAATCACATTTTTGTGGGATTTACATGGAAACTCTGACGTAAGTGCTCAGCTTAGACTGGCGATTCAGTCTTGTTCGGAAGCAATCAAAAATAATCTACCCCAAAATGTTACCAATAAAACCGCTTATTTCAGCAGCAGAAGGGAAAATAATAGGATAGGATAGTTCACCTCAGATTTATAAAAAGTGACGACCGGCCCCTCCAGCTTAGGCTCCTTCTACTCCCATGTTCCTCCGTTTTAGATTTGAGGTCGCAGAGGATAGTCGCTGCCTTTGCAGCTCCTCAGAAGATTTTATTATTTTTATCCGGAGACCTGGACCCCCCGTGGTCTAGAGGTCTCAGGGGGTCTCAGCTCTGCTGGGACCCCTGACCCTCCCCTGGCGGATCTGCGTACCCCCTAAGGAGGTCCCCGCAGAACCCTGCTGGCCCCGGGGGATACAGGGCGCTCCCTGGCGGAGACGCACACCGCTCTTGTGGGGTCCCTGCGCGCTCCGCCGTGGGGGGGGGCAAGGGCCATGGCGCCCCACATCCCTGGGGGTCCCTGTGGCGCTCAGCTGGGTAAGTGCTCTTATGGAGTGCTTCCAGCGGCTGCTGCGGCAGCCGCTGTCACTGTATATGTGTTTGTGGTGACTGCTGTTTTTTTTCTGCTTGCAGGGATTTCTCCTCTGCATGCACTTCTTGATCCTCTGCGGGCAGGGGAGCGGGGACGGAGGATTCGCGCGCTCTGTTCATATTCGGCGGGGGGCGTGGCTTCACGTCTCTCTGCTGCCAGTTTGTGACAGGAAGTGCCGGGAAAGCGCGCGCTGGAGATGCCCCAGCCCCTTCTTCTTCCGGCCAGCGTCCATCCTCGTGCTGTGGCTCCTACTCCCTGCTCCCCGCTCTCATCACACCGAGAAGAGCAGTTTCTACGCCAGCTGGTGAGTCTCTCCTGCCTTATAGGCAGAAAGTTCCTTCTACAGCGCAGAGCACTTTCCTTATGTCCTAGCTGACAGGGTGTGCTGTATACGGCGCTGCTTCTTCACTTGCTGAGATGGCTCTGACGCACACCTCACAAAAAGGGTAGTGTGGATCAGTAGCGTTAACCCCTTCTGAACGGGGTCTGGCCCATCAGGCTGTTAACCCTCTCTGGAGGTGCACCCTTCTGGGATCAGAGGGTGCTTCTCTCTAGTGTGTCAGGTTAACTTTTGCTCTGCAGGCCACTGGGGTAGCTTTTCTCCTTCTAGGCGGAGCTTTAACCCTTCAGTGCCAGGTGATTTTTTTTTGTGCAAGAACAGGCTGTGATAGTGGAATTTACACATCCTTGGTCACTGAACCCATTGTAAGGTTATTACTGCCTTATCCGCGACGCTCGCAACTGTGTGGGGGCATGTCGGATCAGGGACCAGGGGGCGCGGACCCCTCTCCCGGTCCGCTTCAGGATCGGTCACGCGTATCTGATACGCCGAGGTCTTCAACGTCGACAGGTTCGGCGCTAGTTGGGGGTCTCAGTGATGTTAAGGTGGAGGCGCTCACTCGCTCCATTGACAGTCTGTCTGACCTCCTGGGTCATTGGGTCTCTACTAAGTCCCAACCGACGTCTAGAAGCAAGAGGTGTCTCAGGCCTGTGGCGGCGCCGTCTCCTCCGCGCAGTGCGTCGGAGGCTTCAGAATCGCCGACAGACTCTTCTGGTGAGATCTCCGATTCTGATGAAGAGAATCGGCGAGGTCGCTCTGCTTTGCTTTCGGGCCGCGTGGACGCTTTTGTTGAAGCTATGCGGGAAGCGTTACAACTGTCTGAAGAGGTGACGGAGCGCCCTGGCAAATCGGCCCGGTTGTATCAGGAGTCGCGTCGGGCTCGCTCGACGCTGCCGATGCACGAGGAACTTAACAAGGCAGTGGAGAAAGAACGCCTGTGTCCGGATAAACGTTTCCAAGGGGCGCGGTTGTTTGATGCCCTGTATCCCTGTTCCACGGAAACTATCACTAATTGGGTCCCCTCTCCTGAAGTGGATGTGCCATTGTCTGAGCTGAGCAAATCCTCTTTGCTTCCTGTTAAAGGGAAGGCGAGTCTCCAGGACCCGCTGGACAGAAGGACGGAGTCAGCGGCAAAGTCCATCTATGAGGCTGCGGGTCACGGATTCCTAGCGGCCTTGGGGGCCATGTGGGCTGGTGAGGCTTCACCTGCGGTGGTTGGATCAGCTGCGGACGGCATGGCAAGATGGAACTCCGCTGTCTGAAGTGGAAAGGCTCTTCCAGCTCTTGGAAGAAGCGGCCCGATATGGCAGGGACGCAGTGCTGGATACTACTGCGGTGATGTCCAGGGCTCAATCCTCGGCCGTCTCTGTCAGGAGAGCACTGTGGCTTAAACAGTGGACCGGTGATGCAGTATCCAAACAGGGTTTGCTGAGTCTGGCGTACAAGGGAGGTCAGCTGTTTGGTTCGGACCTCACGGAGCTGATTGCTAAAGCCAAGGCCAAAGAATACGGCCTTGCTGCAGCGAAAGGCAGCGGTTACTACGTCCGGCAGGTCAAGTGCCGGTAGTGGTCGTCGGTCCTTTCGGCCCCGGGGTCGGTTCGGTCAGCCTTCTTGGAGATCGGATCGTCCCTCGCCTTCCGGAAAGAAGTCCTCCCAGAAATCCCGTACTCCCTGGAAACAACATTTCCGTCAGGACAAGCGGGAGGTTGACAAAAAGCCCGCTAAGGCGGACTGACGCCAGGAACCCTCTCGAGGGCTCTCGGGTGGGAGGTCGTCTTCTACAATTCGGGTCTATTTGGGAGTCACACGTATCGGACGCCTGGGTGACGCGGGTTATGTCGGAAGGTTATTTCATAGAGTTTCATTCTCGACCCCCGGACAGGTTTCGTCAGTCGCGCATCCCGTCTGAGCCCAAGCTAGCTGCCGCTCTGCTGCAGGAGGTCGACTCTCTTCTGCAGCAGGGTGTGGTGATTCCTGTTCCGCCGGAGGACCAGGGAAGGGGGTTTTACTCCAACCTTTTTGTGGTTCCCAAAAAGGAGGACAAGTTTCGCCCTATTCTGGACCTCAAAGATTTGAATTTGCATGTCCGGACCCGAAAACTCCGTATGGAGTCTCTTCGCTCCGTCGTGGCGGTCCTGTCGCAGCACGATTTTTCGGTGTCGATCGACATCCACGACGCCTATTTAGATGTCCCTATCGGCAGGGCTCACCAGTGCTTCCTGCGGTTCGCCATAGGTCAGGCCCATTACCAGTTTGTGGCCCTACCATTCGGGTTGGCCTCGGCGCCCAGGGTTTTTACAAAGATTCTGGCGCCGCTCATGGCGCTCCTTCGAAAGCAAGGAGTTACGATTCTCCCCTACCTGGACGACCTGTTGATTGTCATCCACAGCGGAGGAGGCGGTAACGGCTCGCGATCTCTCCCTTCAGCACCTGGAGGTCTTCGGGTGGCTGGTCAATTGGAAGAAGTCGTCTTTGGAGCCGTCGCAGTCAATCCTGTTCTTGAGGATGCATTTCGACACTGTCCAAGCGGTGGTGTCCCTGCCTCCGGACAAACAAGCGAACCTTCGACACCATGTACAGGTTATGAGGTCGCCGATGGCAATGCCCCTTCGGAAGTGTATGCGCCTTCTGGGTCTGATGGTGGCAGCAATGGAAGCGGTACCTTTTGCACAATTTTTCATTCCCGGGGTCTCCAAAATCTTATTCTGACCCGTTGGGACCGATCGCCGGCTTCGCTAGATCGCTGTGTCGGTATCTCATGATGGAGGTCTCTCGGATCCTGGTATGGGCCGAGTCCAGGGTCCCAGCCATCTCCGCGATTCACATCCCAGGAGTGCTGAATATCACGGTGGACTTCCTCAGTCGCGAGCAGGTGGATCCCGGAGAATGGAGTCTTCATCCGGAAGTTTTTACACTGCTGTGCTCCCGTTGGGGGACTCCCCAGGTGGGCTTGATGGCATCCAGGCTGAACGCCAGGATTCCGACGTTTATGTCCAGGTACAGGGACCCGGAGGCTGTGGCGGTAGATGCTCTGGTGGCCCCCAGTTCGAACTGATCTACGTGTTTCCGCCGGTATCCTTGCTTCCTCTGGTCATCCGGCGGATCAAACTCTAACGGATTCCGGCAATTTTGGTGGCGCCGGATTGGGCGTGGTATTCAACGCTGGTCTCTTCTGGCGGCGCCTCCGTTTCCACTGCCTCTTCGCCTGGACCTGTTATCCCAAGGGCCCATTCGTCATCCGGACCTGAAGTCGCTTCGTTTGACGGCGTGGCACTTGAGACCGAGATCTTGACCCGTCGTGGGTTTTCGGCCGAGGTCATTGCCACCTTACGGGTGGGTAGAGGTCCAGCTACGACCAGGATTTATCACAGAACTTGGGAGGCTTTCTATTCATGGTGTTCTGGATCGTCAAGGAACCCGATGGGAATGGAAAAAAACAACTTCTTGGCTTTTCTGCAATGTGGTTTGTCCAAGGGTCTGGCGGTTGGTTCCTTGCGGGGTCGGGTATCTGCACTATCTGTGCTTTTTCGGAAGGCTATTGCCTCGCCCAGGGATGTGCTCGTTTTTTCGCGGGGTTGCACGTCAGTTTCCGCCTCGGAGGGCGTTTGTGGCTTTTTGGCGGCTCAATCTAGTCTTGGAGGCTCTTCAGCATGGACCGTTTGAGCCTATGGATTCAACTACTCTTTACTTTCTTGGAAGGTGGCCTTCCTGGTGGCGGTCACCTCCTTGAAAAGGGTTTCTGAGTTGGCGGCACTGTCTTGCTCGCCCCCTTTTCTGGAGTTCCACCCGGATCGAGTGGTGCTTCGTACCCTATGCGTTTTTTTTTTTTTTGCCTAAAGTGGTGTCACGTTTCCACGTCAATCAGGACATCGTGTTGCCCTCCCTCTGTCTGAATCCGAAAAGTCCAAAGGAGCGAGCCTTGCACTCGTTGGATTTGGTGCGGGCTTTGAAGTTCTATCTGTCAATCACGCAAGGGTTTCGGAAGTCTGACTCTCTTTTTGTGATTCCTTCTGGTCGTCGGCGTGGTCAGCGGGCCTCCAAGGACATTATAGCTCGGTGGATACGTTCGGCTATCCTGGAAGCCTTGCCCGGTTAAGGTTCGAGCTCATTCCACGAGAGCTGTTGGTTCGTCGTGGGCTTTTCATGAGGGGGCCTCGGCAGCGCAGCTCTGCCGGGCGGCTACCTGGCGCTCCGTTCACACTTTTACTAAATTTTATAAAGTGGACGTGAGTGCTTCCGCCGATGCAGCCTTGGGACGCAGGGTCCTGCAGGCGGCGGTGGTTTTGGTTCTCTTTATGTAGTTTTGGCGCTTGTTGCGCGCTTGACTAAGTTGTTGGGGTATTGGCGATTCTGCCACTGTTTCCCACCCTTGAGTTCTGGACTGCTTTGGGACGTCCCACTAGTAATGGATCTGTGTCTCCCTTCCTTCCCTTCTGCTGCTGAAAGACGGATTTTGGTAAGACCTTACCTGTAAAATCCTTTTCAGCGAAGGAAGGAAGGGAGACACAGCACCCTCCCAGGGCAGAATGCATTATTGTTTTTCCAGATGCGGCGCGACTCCTCTCTGATGGCGGTCATCGGGACTGGGGTCAGCGCGCTAGGGCTCTGTTCCAGCATTGCCAGCTCATCGCAGTTGTCAGGTCCAGTGAGTAGTGCCTGGGACTGTGTGTTCTTTCTGTTATATGCATAACCTGTTCTCTCTTATTTCTGATTTTTCAGAAGGGGTTGTGTTGTTCCGCTGGTGTTATCTGTTCTTCCTTAGCTTGTGTACGAAATGAGGAACATGGGAGTAGGAGGAGCCTAAGCTGGAGGGGCCGGTCGTCACTTTTTATAAATCTGAGGTGAACTATCTTATGGGGCTCCGCCTACCCACTAGTAATGGATCTGTGTCTCCCTTCCTTCCTTGAAAAGGATTTTACAGGTAAGGTCTTACCAAAATCCGTCTTTATCCCACAAAAAAACAGCCCCCTCTCAGGTCCATCTGTCACTGGAACTATAGGGGGTCCCACGTTACTGGTAGAACAAAGACTCTGGAAAAGCGACAGCTCCCACCCCCTTAAATAAAATCAAGTGAATTCTGTGTCAACCAAATCCAAATGCCCCACTGTGCCTAAACCGCTGTAAGCGACCACATGCTTGTCATTATTATAGCGGGGAGAGTACTTAACAATTTACGGGGTGTGTGTCACCAGGAGAAATGTATGGGGGCACAATGTATAGGCACTAAACTGGCATATTTGCAATTCTAAAGAATAAAGCCTGGTGTGGATGTTCTAATAGTCACTGCAGCAGTAGATGAATTCATTGAGATGTGTAATTTCTACAACAGGGTCACTTTTGCAGTTTTTCTGCTATTCTGGCACCTTTTGGGGCTCCGCAAATGTCACCCACAAACTTTCTACCAGTCTATGCTCCAAAAGCCAAATAGTGCTCCTTCCGTCTCAGCCCTGATGTGTGGCCTAACAGTATTTTCTGACGACATATGGGGCATCATCGCGTTCGGGAGAAATAGCATAACGAATGATGGGGTTTGTTTTCTCCTATTATCCATTGTAAAAATTACAAATTTGGGACTAAAACTACATTTTGGGGATAAAATGAAAATTTTCAATATGACGAACTAATGTTATCAAATTCTGTGTAGTACCTGTGGGTTCAAATGCTCACTATACCCTTAGCTAAAATCATTTGAGGGGTGTAGTTTCCAAAATGGAGTGACTTGTCAGGGTTTTTCACTCTTTAGGCACATCAGGGGCTCTCCAAACGCGACATGATACCCGCAGACCATTCCATCAAAGTCTGCGTTCCAAACGTCACTACTTCCTTTCCAAGCCCTGCCGTGCGACCAAACAATAGTTTTCCCCAACATATAGAGTATCTCCGTACTCAGGAGCAATTGCACAACAAATTTTGGGGTCCATTTTCTCCTTTTACCCTTGTGAAAATAAAAAAAATTGGGGCTAAAAGTACAGTTTTGTGGGAAAAATGTGATATATATTTTTATTTTTTTCAGGCTCTACTTTATAAATTTCTGTGAAGCTCCTGGGGGTTCAAGGTGCTCACCAGATATCTAAATACATTCCCCACATGGGGTCACTTGGGGGGTTTCCACTGTTTAGGCACATCAGGGGTTCTCCAAACGCAACATGGCATCTGCTCTCGATTAAAGCCATTTTTGCATTCAAAAAGTCAAACAGTGCTCCTTCCCTTCCCAACCCTGGCATGTGCCCAAACAGTAGTTTTACCCCACATATGGGGTATCAGCGTACTGAGGAGAAATTGCACAACAAGTTTTGGCGTCCATTTTCTCCTGTTAAATGTTAATTTTTTTCCTTCCACGTTGCTTCAGTTCCTGTGAAGCACGTGAAGGGTTAATAAACTTCTTGAATGTGGTTTTGAGCACCTTGAGAGGTGCAGTTTTTAGAATGGTGTTACTTTTGGGTATATTCTGTCATGTAGACCCCTCTAAGACACTTCATATGTGATGTGGTCCCTAAAAGATGGTTTTGTAAATTTAGTTGGAAAAATGAGAAATCTATGGTCAAATTTTAACGCTTATAACTTCCTAACAAAAAAATAAATTGTTTCAAAAATTGTGCTGATGTAACGTAGACATGTGGGAAATGTTATTTTTTTTACTATTTTGTGTGACATATCTCTCTGATTTAGGGGCATAAGAATTCAAAATTAAAAAATTTCAAAATTTTCGCCCAATTTTTTTTTTTTCACAAATAAACGCAAGTGATATCGAAGAAATTTTACCACTATCATGAAGTACAATATGTCACGAAAAAACAATCTCGGAATCAGTGGAATCCGTTGAAGCGTTCCAGAGTTATTACCTCATAAAGTGACACTGGTCAGAATTGTAAAATTTGGCTTGGTCATTAAGGACATAATTGGCTCCGTCCTTAAGGGGTTAATAAACGGAAGAGGTATCACATTGTATGTTAGAAAAGCATAAATCTCCACAGATATTGAAGCTTCAGAGACTGGGAGTTCTGTGGAAACGGTTTGGGTAAGAATTAGTGATGAGCGAGTATGTTCTGCTAACCTTTTTGGTGAGCATGCTCGGGTGCTTGCTGAGTATCTTCAGCGTACTTGAGTGTTATGTTTGAGTCACTCCGTATGCATGTTTTTCGACTGTTTGACAGCTTTAATACATGTGAGGAATGCCTAAGAAACAGGCATTCCTCACATGTATTAAAGCTGTCAAACAGTCGCAAATCATGAGCACGGGGTGACTCAAACATAACACCTGAGCACGCTGAAGATACTCTGAAAACACTGGAGCATGCTTGTAAATCTCGAGTAATTAGCATGCTTGCTCATCACTAGTAAAAATACAAGCAGAGCACAACGGAAAGGACAGCAATGTAGGTGTTTACTATAGGCCATCTGGGCAAGCTGGCTCTTTATGCATCAGATTGCCAAGTTAAAGAAAAAAAAAAATGACTTGGTGATCATGGGAGATTTCAACTATCCAGACATTTGTTGGGAATCTCTCTCAGGCAACAGTAACAGGTCCAGCAAATTCTTATCCTCCCTTGCTGACAACTTTATCTTCCAAAATGTACGAGAGAGCACAAGGGGATCTGTTACCTTGGATCTAATCGTCATAAACAGGGAGGAAATTGTTGAGGAGGGTAAGGGAGGCTATGACCCTAGGAGGCAGCGATCATGCTATTATAGAATTTTGGATAACTAGAGGAGGAAGACATGTGAAGAGTCAGACTTCAAGGTTGGATTTCAGAAAGGCAGATATTAAGGTCCTCAGAGGATAGAAGGGATCTAATGGCTGGATGTCTTCCTGGACATTTCTGTCCTTAAAAGGATGGGAAATTTTGAAAAACTAGATTCTCAAAGCACAATTATTAACAATCCCTAACAGGTAAGAATAGGAAGCATTTAAGGAAACCAGGATGGATGATCACAGAACTTAAACGCATGCTAAAAAGTAAGAAAAATGTTTATCAAATGGAAAGCATAACTAAAGAAGAATATAATGCTGTCTGCAGGGCACGCATCAGATTAGCTAAAGCTGATAATGAATTAAGGCGTGCAAGAGATGTCAAAAGCAATAAGGATTTTGGGGGTATGTCAAAAGTAAAAGAAAAGATGCTATAGGATTTTTACAGGATGAAAATGGTAAAGTGGTAAAAATGATGCTGAGAAGACCGAACTTTTAAATTCCTATTTTGTATCTGTTTTCTCTCAGACAGTAAATGTAACATCAATTGATCTTCACTGTACTATTGAAGAAATAGTGTGGATTCTTCTATCTATAAACAGAGAGCTAGTGAGGGAATACTTAGCTAACATAAATGAATTCAATATGGAGTAAAAACTGTTTTTACTGCTCTGCTGGCTGACCATGTGGAAAAGACACATCAAATCCAAAGGAATTCCAATAAAGGATTTTTCTACTTTTTATTTCTTGTCTGTTAAAGATTGAAATCAACGCGTTTCGAAGTTTTATCAGGATAGGATAAGACCAATCTAGATGACAATTGAACATCTTCATTTTTATATACACAACGTACAAGTGGAAAGAAAAAAAAAAGGGGGGGGGGAAACAAGTTTAGGGGAAACACATGATAGGGCAGATGTCAAGGTTCACCCTTCACGTTATGAATCTCACAGATTTATAATATTTTCAACACGATTTCATCTGTGTAGTAGTAGTAGTAATAAAAACCTGTCTTTTATATTAAAAATGGAAAACCAAAAAAGGGCATAGTATGATCATTCAAAAAAATAAAATGTGTATGTGTCCCTAACAGAGCTCGATCCTGCTTATTCGGAACACCCTTATTGCTGGGAGACTAGTATTATCACTGTGAGCCACATGCCGAATTGGTTTGTCTCCCTAATTGGAATGGGGATGGGAAGAGGATAATACTAGTCTCCCAGCAATAAGGGTCTTATCCTATCCTGATGAAGAAGTTGGATAAAACTTTGAAACGCGTTGATTTCAATCTTTAACAGACAAGAAATAAAAAGTAAAAAATCCTTTATTGGAATTCCTTTGGATTTGATGTGTCTCTTCCACATGGTCTGCCAGCAGCGCAGTTAAAAACGCTTTAACTCCATATTGCATCAACTCTTGATCTGACTGATCCACGGCTATGCAGCATCTGGTACATTCTTACATATAGTTGCAACTTGCTAAGGTGAGTGCAAGATTTTAATATATTTGCACTGTTTGTAATCAGGTAAAGCCCTATTTGTGCTCATTATCTTTCCAGCCTCTTCACTTTCTAAATTAATTAAAGTCTCCAGGTCCAGATGAATTACATTCTAGGGTATTGAAGGAGATAGCAGAGGAAATTATTAAACCACAATCCATCATCTTTGAAAATTCTTGGCGAACAGGAGAAGTCCCAGAAGATTGGTGAAAAGTGAATGTTGTCCCTATCTTCAAAAAGGGGAAGAAGGTGGACCCAGGGAACTATAGGCCTGTGAGCCTTACGTCTATGCCAGGAAAGATCTTTGAACAAATTATTAAACAATGTGTATGAAAGTACCTTTTATGAGAATTAAATACTTAACCAGAACCAGCATAGGTTTGTAACTAATAAATCATGTCAGACTAACTAAATTTCCTTCTATGACAGAAAAAACTGAGTCGGTGGATCAGGGAAACGTGGTAAATATAGTATATATTGACTTTAGCAAAGCATTTGACAAAGTACAGGTGCATCTCACTAAATTAGAATATCATCAAAAAGTTAATTTATTTCAGTTCTTCAATACAAAAAGTGAAACTGATATATAGAGTCATTACAAACAGATCTATTTCAAGTGTTTGTTTCTGTTAATGTTGATGATTATTGCTTACAGCCAATGAAAACACAAAAGTCATTATCTCAGTAAATTAAAATAATTAACAAAAAACACCTGCAAAGGCTTCCTAAGCGTTTAAAAAGGTCCCTTAGTCTGTTTCAGTAGGCTCTACAATCATGGGGAAGACTGCTGACTTGACAGATGTCCAGAAGGCAGTCATTGACAATAAGTAAATGCAAAGTAAATTTAGCATTTCATTTGGAAATCAAGGTCCCAGAGTCTGGAGGAAGAGTGGAGAGGCACACAATCCAAGCTGCTTGAGGTCTAGTGTGAAGTTTCCACATTCAGTGATGGTTTGGGGAGCCATGTCATCTGCTAGTGTAGGTTCACTGTGATTTATCAAGACCAAAGTCAGTGCAGCCATCTACCTGGAAATTTTAGAGTACTTTATGCGTCCCTCTGCTGACAAGCTTTTTTGAGATGGAAATTTCATTCTTCAGCAGGACCTGGCACCTGTCCACACTGCCAAAAGTACCAATACCTGGTTTAAAAACAACAGTATCACTATGCTTGATTGACCAGCAAACTCGCCTGACCTTAACCCCATAGGGTATTCTCACGAGGAAGATGAGAGACACGAGACCCAACAATGCAGATGAGCTGAAGGCTGCTATCAAAGCAACCTGGGCTTCCATAACACCTCAGCAGTGCCGCAGGCTGATTGCCTCCATGCCACGCCACATTGATGCAGTAATTGATGCAAAAGGAGCCCCGACCAAGTATTGAGTGCATTTACTGAACATACATTTCAGTAGGCCAACATTTTGAATTTTAAAAATATTTTTCAAGCTGTTGGTATAAAGTATTCTAATTTACTGAGATAATGATTTTTGTGTTTTCATTGACCGTAAGCCATAATCATCAACATTAACAAAAATGAACACTTGAAATAGATTACTCTGTTTGTAATGACTATATAATATGAGTTTCATTTTTTTGTATTGAAGAACTGAAATAAATTAACTTTTTGATGATATTCTAATTTAGTGAGATGCACCTGTATCTCATACAATCCTTATTGAAAAAATGACCAACTCTGTAGTGGACAAGGCAAATGTTAGATGGATTCATAACTAGCTTAGTGAGTGGTCATAAATGGTTGCACATCCATTTGGAAGAATGTCTCAAGTGGGGTACCACAAGGCTCTGTCCTTGGCCCTATGTTGTTCAACATCTTTATCAAAGATTTAGATGAAGGAATTGAGGGTAAACTGATTAAATTTGCAGATGACACAAAGCTAGGAGGGATAGCTAATAGTAGAGAGGAGAGAGAGCGAGGATTCAAAAATATCTAAACAAACGAACTGTGGGCAACAACTAACAATGGTTTTTAACAGAGAAATGCAAAGTCCTACATCTGTGCGAAAAAAGCATATACAAAAGGGGAGAAATGGGCTAAGCAACAGTACATGTGAAAAACACTTGGGTATCCTAATAGATCACAGACTGCACGAGTCAACAGGGTCATGCAGCAGCAAAAAAAAGGCAAACACAACTCTGATTTGCATTAACAGAAGCATAGAGCAGTCTAGATCACATAAAGTAATTATCCCTCTTTACTCTTTGGTCAGACCTCATTTGGAATACTGTGTCCAGTTCCGGGCACCACATTTTAAGAAAGATATTGAAAAACTGGAGCAAGTTCAGAGAAGAGCAACCAGAATGGTAACCGGTCTGCAAACAATGTCCTATGAGGAATGGTTAGAGGATTTGGGAGTTTTTAGCTTGCAAAAGAGAAGCAAGGAGACTTAATAGCTGTCTACAAATATCTCAAGGGCTGTCACATTGTAAAGGGATCAGCTTTATTCTCACTTGCACAAAGAAAAACTAGACGCAATAGGATGAAACTGAATGGGAGAAGATACAGATAAGATATTAGAAAAAACTTTTTGACAGTGAGTGTGATTAACGAGTGGAACAGGCTGCCATGAGAGGTGGACAAGTTCTTCAATGGAAGTTTTCAGAGGCATGACAGACTTCTGTCTGAGATGATTTAGTGAATCCTGCATTGAGCAGGGGGTTGGATCAGATGACCCTGGAGGTCCTTTCCAACTCTACCTTTCTATGTCCCTATGTACCAATAAAAGCATCAACTCGTCCTGCAAAAAACAAGACCTGACATGACCGAAAAATGGTATAGCTCTCAAAATATGGCGATGCAAAAATTAGTTTTTGCAATGAAAAACGTCTTTTAGTGTGTGACAGCTGCCAAACATAAAAACCTGATATATCTGTAATCGCACCGACCCAAAGAATAAAGTTGCCTAATCAATTATACTGCACAAGGAATGGCGTAAAAAAAAAAAACAATTCTTCACCTGTTGTTGATTTGTTCATTCTGCCTCTCAAAGATCGCAGTAAGGCTCAACTCACATTTATCCTGTGCTCTGTGCTGATCGCTTACACCAGGATTTCCATGTAAATCTCTGAAATACGTGATTTAGAACTCCCAACAAAATATTCCCTATAATGGGTCAGACGGAGGCATTTTCGACATTGTCTGGCCTATGATCCGGCAGTGTATCGTCTTTTTAGGTGTGAATAAAACCACTGTCGGCCACAGTTTTGTGCACCTCTGCAAAGGACACCGCTGAACAGAGGCCAGACTGAGTCCAGAGTAACTGCTGTCTCATTATAGTGAATGGATCCCTCAGGGGTTTAATCTGATTCACATCATTCAGTGATTTACATGGAAACCCTAATGTGCATGCTCAGCGTAGAGCGCTGGATAAATGTGATCCCAAACGTTAACGTAAAATGTTCCCAATAAAAGCTTCAACTCAATTCACAAAAAAATCCCCCACTCAAGTCCGTCATCTGTTAACGGAAATATAGGGGGCTTCCACGTTACTGGTAGTACAAAGACTCTGGAAAAGTGCTATGACTTTTCACCCCCCCTAGCGAATTCTGCACTCCCAAATCCAAATACCCCCCTCCTCCTGACCCTCACAGCATGCCTAAACCATATTTAGCGTCTACAAGTTTGGCATTTCTGTAGGGATGAGAGCTCGCCTAATTTACGTGCATATTTCCAGAAGCAAGAGCTGGGCACTACAATAGCAGATTTGCAATTTTTACTCAACAACTTCCACTGCTGCTTATTTCTGGAGAACACCCCATGGAGTCAAATCATCACTACACCTGTAGATAAATTCCCAAAGGGGTATAATTTCTAAAATGGGGTCACTTGAGGCATTCTGCTCTTCTAGCACTTAGGGGCTCTACACGTGGATTCTGCAAACTATTCTAGGAAAATCTGCTCTCGAGGAGGCAAATAGCGCTCCATCCCTACTGTAGTAGCCGAATGTACTCATTTTTGGCTACTATTAAAGCGACATAAAAATATTACCCGTGAGTGCCGAGTCTCTACATTACATAATTACTGGCTTTGGACCCTACTCAAGCACCTTTTATTAGGAAGTGCAGTGATATCCTTCATTACTGAATTTAATTAGATACATCCCTATATGTGTGCCTGCAGTGTACACTCCCTGACAGAAGTTATGTCGCTTATCCATGTTATGTAAATAAAAGCTTATAACCTGACGTTAAATTCATCCATTGGTTTTATAAATTACTCTTTTGAAAGCTGAAACCCTCCCAAATTTGGTTTAGGTAAAGAAAATAGATGGGCATCAATGCTGAAATATTGATCATTTAATGAACACAGAATGGTCAGATTTTGGCAAGACAAAAGTTTTGTCGCCTGGTCATATAATGCACCCAATCCTAGTTTACATCCTCACCAGTGCTTAGTAAATGATCCGATAATTAGTGGGTGTGTATAAAAAGAAACCCAGCACCCCAGACCTTCACTTTAACTGCAACTTGAGCTCTGACAACATGCCAAAAATCCACCCTGCAACCAAAGCCTTGATTATCAAGAGGCTGAAGACCAGATCCACTGCATAGGTGGATTTGAAGAGACTGGAGATGTGTTTGACAAGCCCAGGTCCGGCAGACCCCGCAAGACAATTGCTCAGGAGGAACGTTTGTTGGTTAGAAAATCCAAAGCAAGCCCCTCTTCCACTTCAGCAGAGCTCCAACAGGCCTGGTCACCTCAAGTCCCTGTGTCAACTAGAACAGTTTGTAGGATTCTGTCTCTAAATGGCCTCTATAGTCGAATCAGTGCCCAAAAGCCAGCACTAAACAAAAGGCAAATAAAAAACCGTGTGGCATTTGCAAAGTCCCACAGCCTGCTAAATAGATGGATGCTGGAAAAGTTGCAGAAGGTGGATTTCTCTGATGAATCTTCAGTAGAATTACACCACAGCCGCCGCAAATACTGCAGGAGACCTACTGGAGCCAGAAAACAGTTAAATTTGGTGGTTGAAAGATCATGGTCTGGGGTTACATTCAGTATGGGGGTGTGCGAAACATTTGTAAGGTGGAAGGCAATATCAATAGCCTAAAACAGGGGTGTCCAAACTTTTTTCTAAGAGTGCCAAATTTGATGAAGTGAACATGTGCGAGGGCCGATCATTTTGCTTGACATTCTTTGGACCATTAAAATGAATGCAAATAAACTTTTTTTGCAAAGTTTATTGAAAACGGCATACTTTTTATTTTGTGACTTGGATGACAAATCTAAACAGGTGTTTAATCAATCTGCCTTAAAGGGGTTAACCCAGACATACCCCCATTCTCACCCAGGAAGCCCCTCCCCGACTTGAGCATCGAAGCAGTTTATGCTCCAATGTCCTACTTTTGCCCTGCACTAAATTGCGCAGAGGAAAGGCATTTTCTGGAGTTCTAGTGACATACCCGGCTCTCCACGGGGCTGGCAGAAAGCCCAGTGACGTCACCGGCACTGATGGGCGGGCTTTATCACCAGTAAACCAGCTAGAGCAGCGCTAAAGCCTGCACATTAGAGCCGGTGAAGCCTCCTACCGGCAGTGTGTCATTGTAAATAGCACAGGGCAAGGGAGCACATCGGAGCATGAGATGCTTTGATGCCCATGGCATGGGGGCTGCCTGGGTGAAAAAGGGGGTATGTCTGGGTTCTGAACTTGGACAACCCCTTTAATATAATAAAAACAGGAAACTGAGATATCTCAGGAACATTTTAAAGTACATTACACAAAGTAATGTAAGGTTGTCTGTCAACTTATAAGTTCAAAAAATGTGAACAGGAACATAACAGCAAGTATACATGTGTTCAAATATATAACTGTCTATCCAACTGACATTAATTGAGATTTTACAACATATTAATCTCAATTAAAAAAAAGAAACTAGCCTGCACTAATGTGAAGGGTGAAACTGGGATCTGGACTGCAGCACATAGACTAGGTCTGGTTCAATGGCCGTGGTTTTGATGCGCAAAATGTCACGCAGGTGAGAGTCACTTAGTCTTGTCCTCACGCGGTTCTTGTTAAAGTTCATAACAGAGAATGTCTTCTCACACAAATATGTTGAGCCAAACAAGCTCAGGGTTTTCTTAGCCAATGTTCGAATCTCTTGAAACCGGCTCTTATCCAGTTGGCGGTAAAAGTTAACAAGAGAGAGCTGTTGATGACGACTGCGTAACTCGCTGTCACAATGTAGCTCAATGAGCTCGAGCTGCAACTGATCAGGAGCATTGTCGGGGTCAACAGAGAATGGAGAGGAGAAAATGCTGATCTCCTTTTCAATAGCTGCAAAATCTTGAAAGCGCCGTTGAAACTCCCCAGCCAGAGATGTGATGTCTGCTGCATACCTGCTTATTTGCGCATGGATATCATCCTGTGGAAAACTGTTAATTATTTCCTGTAGCGCTGAAAAATGGATGGTATTGGGCGGTGTTTGTGACAACTGCCTTAGGAAAAGTTGCAGCTTTGTTCCAAAGGCTTTGAGGTGTGAATAAAGTTGGTTCACCGCTGCATCTTTGCCCTGAAGATTCATGTTCAGTACATTCAGATGCTTTGTTAGGTCGACTAGAAACCCCAAATCAGCCAGCCAAATTGGATCAGATAGTTCTCGCATCGTTTGTCCCTTTGTTTCCAAGAATTCTCCTATTTCCTTTCTGAGAGAGTAGAAACGTTGCAGTGCAGACCCCCGACTGAGCCATCTTACATCGTTATGATATGAAACATCTTCATATTCAGCCTGGATATCCAGTAGAAACTGTTTAAACTGGCGGTGGCACAGGGCTTTAGAGCGGATAAAATTAATGGTCTTTAGTACCGGTTTCATAACATGATCATATTGGAGATGTTTAGCACAGAGAACTTGTTGATGAATGATGCAATGAAGTTTAATAGCTTTGCCTCCTTCTTCGCTCACCTTGTTACAGATTAGGGTTGATAATCCACTTCGTTCACCAGTCATGGCAGGTGCCCCATCAGTAATAATCCCAGTAACTTTGTTCCAAGGCAGTTTCATGTCATCTATGGCAGAACTAACAGAATCAAATAAATCTTTCCCTCTTGTTTGATCCTTGAGGCTCTGGAGGTCAAGTAGCTCTTCAGTCACATTCATTTCATCGTCCACCCCTCTTAAAAAAATCAGCAACTGAGCCGTGTCAGATAGGTCCGTGCTTTCATCACAGGCTATTGAAAAGAAGTCAAAATCAGCTCCTTTTGACATTAACTGTCTCTTAATATCCGATGAAATTTCTTCAATTCTCCGTGCTACAGTGTTACGAGCCAGGCAAATGTTGGAAAACTCTTGCTTCTTCTCGGGACAGACATTCTCTACCATTTTCATAACACATTCTTTGATAAAGTCACCCTCTGCAAAAGATTTGCAATTTTTAGCAATTAACGCTGCCACCTCATAGCTCGCCTTTGTGGCATTTTCATTTGACTCACGGGCTCTTGTAAAAAATCGCTGTTGTGACAATAAAACAGCTTCAAGTTGCTTATACTTTTCACTTCGGTCGTGCCCTGTTAGCTTGTCGTATGTGCTATGTCTCGTCTGATAGTGTCGCTTGACATTAAATTCTTTATAAACAGCAACGGTCTCTTGGCATATCAGACAAACACAGTGATTCTTTATTTCAGTGAAAAAATATTCTACTTTCCACTTGTCCTGGAAGCGGCGGCCCTCACTGTCAACTTTTCGTTTCTTATTTGTAGTTGCCATTATAAAAATTGGCCAGAAGGGGAGAGATTAAAAGGCGCAGAGGGTGGAACAGCAAAAATAAGATACTGCTATATGCTTTATAACACAGGCAGAGAATAGCAAGCTGTGCAACAGTCGCACATCAGATAATGGAATTATAGCACAGTGACAGGCAGTCAGGGGTTAATGAAGGGTATGACAGCTTGCTACCACAAGCTTGTGTGAGAGCCCTGCTGGCCTAACCTTTCTGGAGGTGTAAGGTGGCGCAGGGACTTATATATAACTTAATATATATATTATTTATATAATTTTACACAACTAAGCTGAGGTCTTCAGCCTATCTGACCTCTGAACGTCTTACAACCCCTGGGGGCTGGAGATCTCGCACGTCGCGAGATCTTGGCTGGCCGGTTGCCGCCGCTCAGTACTCCGGCGCAGGGAGAAGGAAAGCCGAAATCTCGCGATGTCCGAGATTTCGGCTCTTCTCCCTGCGCCGGAGTACTGAGCGGCGGTGGCGACGAGAGCGGCAGCGGCCGCAAGGTACATGCTGCTGGATACCTGGGGGCCTTATTAGTCCTGACCGCGGGCCGCAAATGGCCCGCGGGCCGGACTTTGGACATGCCTGGCCTAAAATATCAAAAATTATTAGCTACCTCTTACATTCCAAATCATAAAAGGGGTCAAATTCTGCAGCAGGATGGTGCTCCATCTCATACATCCATCTCTACAACAAAGTTCCTCCAGGCAAAAAAGATCAAGGTGCTCAAGGACTGGCCAGCCCAGTCACCAGACATGAACATCATTGTGCATGTTTGGGGTAGGATGAAAGAGGAAGCTTGGAAGACAAAACCAAAGAATCTAGATGACCTCTGGGAGGGGCATGTAAGACGGCATTCTTTGCTATTCTTGAAGACTTCATTAATAAATTGTATGAATCATTGTTGAACCGCATGGATGCAGTCCTTCAAGCTCATGGAAGTCACACAAAATATTAAATATGACTCTAATAGCACCATAACTTCATTCACCAATGTTATGCAACATATATTTGTATTTTAAGATAATTGTTTGAATATCACATTACTTTCTGTGGGCGACAAAACTTTTGTCTTTCCAAAATCTGACCATTCTGTGTTCATTAAATGATCAATATTTCAGCATTGATGCCAATTTATTTTCTTTACCTAAACCAAATTTGGGAGGGTTTCAGCTTTCAAAAGAGTAATTTATAAAACCAATGGATGAATTTAACGTCAGGTTATAAGCTTTTATTTACATAACATGGATAAGCGACATAACTTCTGTCAGGGAGTGTAAGATCAGTGGCACAAAGTCATTTAACCCTTGATAATGCCTTTCGACGCCCTCTTTGTGCCACTTTTAGAATTTTTGTAGCTGCTTTTAATTGTATTCACATCAGGGCACCTCACCACATTGTATTTTATTATTGTGATATTTTTTTTTCTTTTTGTTATTAAATCTGTAAAATCCCCCCCACCCTTCCAAAAAAAAAAAATGCAAATAAGAAACCAACTTCAGCATCGTGATTGACCGTGACTATTGAGAAGTATTTTGTGTCTTTTTTAGTGCCAGATTGCAGTGTCCTATACATTAAAGGGCTTTTCTACTATAGGACCCCAGTTTAATGTATTCAGTGCCCCATGTAAAATAAAAGCAGTGTATACTCCCCTCCTTTAGCGGCTCGGCTGTTCTCAAAGGGTGACATGAAAGTCACTTGCCGGCTGCAGCTCATCAATATTTTGACAGTGCGGCCATCTGCTCTTTTGGAATATTAAAGGCTGTAGCCGATGAGCGTAGTAGTGGACAACATGTTTAATGGGGTAGAAATGATTAAAGGTGGAATTGTCTCCTGAAATAGTATAAATGTAAGAAAAAACTGGCTTCCAGGAAAAAATTTCCAAAAATTATTATTATTTATTTTTTTTTATTGATAGAAAAATAGTTCAGATAAGTTCAGGTAATAAGATAAAAATTCAATGGATAAATCACATCATAGGATCCGGCTACGCGTTTCGAGCATGACACTATGCTCTTTGTCAAAGCTTTGACAAAGAGCATAGTGTCATGCTCGAAATGCGTAGCTGGATCCTATGATGTGATTTATCCATGAAATTTTTATCTTATTACCTGAACTTATCTGAACTATTTTTCTATCAATAAAAAAAAAAAAATTTGGAAATTTTTTCCTGGAAGCCAATATTTTCTTACATTTATACTGTTTCTACTACGTGAGACCACATGTTACTAGGCTTCCCTGCACCAGGAGCATGTGAGAACCAGGTGAGCTGAATTTATTTTATTTTTTGTCTCCTGAAATCCTGTGTGTTCTAAACGCATTCTATTCCAGGGTGCCAAAACATGCCATTCAGTAGCCACAATATATGATTTCCCAGTCTCATAGCCACACTCTGAAACGAGTTAGTAGTAAGAGCACCCACCTCTCGTCAACACGCCCACTTCCGGGTTTTTGACAGGTGCCCCGCCCCTTTTTGGCACCTGCCCTGCCTCCACTTCCGGTCTAAACCCACTCCCCTCTCCTCCCCATTCTCTGCCCACTCTCCGCCCCTATGTGTGTCAATACCTGTTACGTCAGTTCCGTCCCCGCCCCGGAAGCAAACCCTTACCGCCCCTATGTTTGTCAATATCTGTTAAGTCCGTTACGTCCACGCCCCGGAAGCAGCACATGTTCAGCCTCTGCTACATCCCCCATGACCGCCCACATACACTTTAACCTACAACCTTGGGTGAAGGGCAAGCGCCATATGTAAGAAAAACATGTCAAGACATGTTTTTGTGAGAAAAGGCAGCCCCAGGATCCCTAGGGTTAATGGTAGCATTCTGTAGTGTTCATAATAATGACGTAATAAAAGTGTTTTAAAAAAAAATATATATTTATTGTAGATTCACTTAGAGGTATACACAAATCAAGAAATGGAAAACATTATACAAGCAAATCTATATGTTACAATACATTTCACTGCTAATATTTACAAAGTTAACCATGCACTCGGCGACAGCGGCGCGATTCTCTGTTTCAACAGCAAACGCCCTCTAGCGGCTGGCGTTGAGGTAGCGAGTACTTGTGATGCTGTTTTGAAGGGATTTGACGGCGTACTCCACGTCATTTTTAATTCGTTCAGAGCGTCTCTGGTCGTATGGTGACCGATCACGGTCGAAGGTATGTTTAACTCGGCCATAGCCCTCATAAAAACGTCCCATCCTTGTGGAGCGTTCTTTTTGGTTAGTCCGTGACTTTGCAGAGTGCTCCGTACAAGGTCCAACATATGGGTGCTGGGAATGATGGTCCCTTTGTAGACAAATTCACCTTTCTCAGTCCATGTAGCAATGTCTTTGTGTTGCAAGAAACTGTTGAGTAGTATATCTGCATTTTTTCGGAAACGGGGGTTGATGTGATCTACAAACTGGGGGGTAGAGGAGCGTATCTCTATTTCACCCGCTGGTGATGGTGATTGTTCACCGTCAGGAGGGATCACAAGGTTTAAACGTGTAAGTTCAGAACCTTCGCGCTTAGCATGCAGCAAACTTCTCTGTAGTATTTTGGTGTATCTTTCAATCTTTACGTCGTCAGGCAAATCAGTGCGGCGTAGAATGGCGCCGATTTCGTTGTCTAACCTTTTGGAGTGTCATCTGACGCACGGTAGGCACCGACGGGCCGACTTTTTTAAGTCTGTTAATCTCATGCGCCAGAACCAAGTACATTTTCTCAGCACGTTCCATCATCTACCGGTTATTAAACTCGTTATTAGCGGTATAGCAATAGCTAGAAGCGGCCCTATGAAACCTCCAGACTGATTCAATAGATACTCTTTTCTCCGAATGGACACTTTTTTTTCACTCAGATTTCTTATAGCTCTACGCCATTTTTGTAATATTTTTCTTTGGCGCTCTTTGAGAGGAAGCAGACCTTTCTGAATATTGAGAGCTATTTCCGCGATGGCAGCGATTAAATCTCTGCCGGCGGTCTTCAGAATAAGCTTTCTCTCCGACGCGTTTGCTTTCACCAGTTTTTTCAAGAGAGCCCAGTTACGCCTCACTCTCTCAGACATGTTGACAGAATGAAGGTTACGGGTATGAATAATCACAGCAGTGTAAAAAATTCACTTTTTAGAACGAGTTTTACCTTTGTGAACGTACTCTGCTGGTAAAGCTGGGGGAAACAGAGGGGCCCGCTAGAATGCACGAGAATGGGTGTTGTAACCGGGGATTCATGATGTTGTATGTTTAAGACCTGTTGCGCCACGGAGTAAATTCGTCGAGCACGTTTCTCTTTAGACTTCATGACTCTATCTATAGCTACGCGTCGGTCGTTTGATGGTACGCTAGTCTGTAGCGTATTCTGCACCTGTAGCGGAGATAAAGGTACGTCAGTTGTTTGAAGAAAAGGGAATTCATCGTTAATATCCGTAGGGTAAAGAAGTAAAGTCATCAAACGACTGCCTCTTGGTATAGACGCAGCGTTGAGTTTTGCGTAGGGGTTGAGTTACAATATCCCAGTACTTTTTGATCCGCACAATACCATTCTGCTCTACAACGATCGTCTTTTCATTTCCAGGATCTGTAGAGTTCTTGTAAGCTAACACTAAATCTTTTAGACTGTCTAAATTGATAACGCCAGCGTTGGCAATATTAAGCGTGATACCTTTCACTTTCAAGATCGTGTCACCCGTGTTTATTTTGTAGCCGTAAGTTTTCAGACCGGCGGATACAAATTCTGTGATGTGACTCCCCTGGGGTATTTCGCTGGTGAGTTCACCCAGGTAATCACCTAAGGGAGGCTGCCACTCACCGTCACGACTTGCAAAAATGACGGAGTCTGTGTTGTGGTAAAGACAGCGCTCCTGCAGTTTGTCTAGAAGGGTGTACAATTGTAAGCGCGCATAAGCTATAGTGAAGCATGCGATGAAAATGTTGGTGTTTTTGTTGATGGTGCGGTGTTCTTTTGTGTATTTCCAATTGACAGTCGCCGTATCGTCGCTGATAAAGTTTAACTCTGAAATCTCATAGTACGGGGGAAAGGCATACTCAAAAAGTTCATCGGCATTGTTCACGACGCTGGTGGTAGGTAAATTAGAACACTGCGCAAACTTTCCCCATAAAGAGTTTAAGAATAGTTTTGCGATTTGTCTTTTAGCTGAATTTGGTTCTATATGATCGGGGTCTAACTTTATACCTTCTTTTTCAAGATGGGCGGCTACATAGTCTTTTTTCTTGGTTTCGTCCGTGCACCTCGAGGGATACCCCGAGGCTTCCTGTTTTTGTGTCTAAGATGTAAATCGATGTATTGCACAAATAGATCGGTCGTCGTCTCCTCAAAATGCCACACCTCGTAAATGTGTGCGAGTCTGTAACCCTTCTCCAAAGCCATTTCTACCTCTATCGTGCACCACGTACCCGTCAGAGCCCTCTCTTCTTCTGAATGAGCGCAGGGATCTGTTTCTGAATGCAAAGCGCATGTGTGACAGAGGGGGGAGATCAATTTTTTGTTCATTTTAACAGGAAGCACAGGGAAAAACAAATCCCTGGGTGGGTAGACTTTCACTTTGGCGATGCCAAAGTACTGCTTGATATAACCAAAGTGGTCATAGATTATTTTAGGATGTCCTACGGGGTACACTTTTGTTTTATTGACGTACGGGTATAAACTGGTGAAATCGTAGTACGCTATAATTTCACCGGGTTCTTGTTTGTGATAGAGTTTGATAGCGTTAGTACGACCACCTTACAGAGCGTTACGAGGCTCTAAAGGCTCAGGGAACTGCATGTGGCGTAGAAACACTTGTAGGTCAGAGCTTTTTTCAACCATCTCTCGCCACTCGTGCTCCCACAATACCCGGATGTCGAACCCCTGTTGACGCAAGAAATGTTTTTTCACCTCAAACATTCGATACAATTGCCCGTAAGTGGTCTTTGTGAGTTTGTTCGTGTCATTATCGTTATAGCAAACGGGACACCCGTGGTAAAAACACCCCTGAAATTGAAAAGCCGTTGGGCGACCGCTGACTCTCGCATAGCCATCTAGAAAAAAGTTTCCTACTCTTTTCTCACCACTTTTCAAAGCGTGTTGCAGATCTAGGTTCTCTGTATGCGCTACGTACATTAACCATTGAATAGCCGGGGACGAGTAACGTTTGAGCTTTTTGTGATGATTATCCCCAGGCAAAATGGCTATTTTGTCTTCGGGGAGAAATTTAAAGCGGTACATGGCCAGACAAACAGTGTCTTCAGCTAAAACGGATCTCTACTGATGAGATTTTTAGTAAATTTATTTTTGCGCTTACAGAACTGTATTTGTTTTTTGGCTGTCATTTCTACGACGCGCTCGCGATACACTACGCAGGTGCGTCTCAAGACCTCTACGTCCTGGTGACAGTATGCTTTGAGCTCTGCTTGCAAATCAAACGTATTGATTTTCACCGATTCGTACCATGTTGTGAATTCCTTTTTCTCACTATGCGTCATGTACTCTACGCCATAATAGTTAGCATCTTACATAGGCCCTACATAGGCCTGATTTTCATCAGTGTTAAAAATATGTGGAAAGTGACCCTTAGCGCCTGAAAATCCCATAGTTTGCGGCAACTTACTGAGCTTCATGGGAATGAAATTTAAAGAGTCGATGAATCTCATGTCTAAATTGGGTAATGATACGCACGAAAGGCGACAGCCTTGTGCTATCATGTTGACACGCAGCTTCTCACGGATCGATAAAGTAGGAATCGTATCGAGCAGCATTGTGAGCTATAAAAGTGTAACCTACATACCCACCCTTTGTAAAAAAAAATGTACAAAGTCGGTAGTACATGTTTTACCCACAAACTCCCAGCTAGATAACTCGTGCAAATCTGTGGCAAAAACGTAATTGGGATGGTGCTTTCCCGTCTCTTGCGTACATTCAAAATCGTAAAAGATGTATTGTTCCGTAGATTTCTAAGGTGTATAACGCTGCATGTAACATAGATGATTATCGAATCTGCTCACCGGAACACCGCAAACGGAGCATCGTACACCGACGCATCGGTGTTCATCATCTACGGTTTGGGGCACATAGCGATAGCATCGCTCGCAGAAAAATTTAAGTTTACAAAATGACCAGTCAGTCTCAGTGAGACTTCTGTGGAGTTCTAAGCAGCTCGCTGAACGACAAAATACACGGCAGCGTGGGCATTGCAGATGCTCTGCAGCTGTATCAGAGCACTCCGACCTCTGAAACGCGGAGCAAAAGTATTGATGAGTGATTATTTTTGTGATGAAATGCAGAACTGCACTTTTCACAAAAGAATTTAGCTCCTATGAATCCTTTTTATATTTTTTATACCGTAATAATGATTATCATGATGTAGAATATATAATATTTTGTCTGTGGGTTCTTGATCCGTGTGAAAATAGCGCCAGTCTCCCTGACTAAAGTATAGAACTTTAATGGTAACGTTCAAATACGTCTCAAACGCTCAAATGTCGCTAAAGCTCACTAGTTGATCGTCGGGTAGTTTCAAACATCTGTGCAACTCCGCCGCACGTTTCATTAAATCATCGTCAGGCGGTTTTTTTTCAGCCAGTAAGGCGTAGAGAGATGCAGCCAAACACTTATTAGAGCCGTAATTGTTAAAATCAAACAGCATTTGGAGTTTCTGATGAATAATTCGTGTATAAACAATAGATCTCAGTCGTCTGCGTTTTATACCTCCCCGTCTATTCCTAACGACGCTTACTATCAATTTCAAGCAGTCGCGGCTATGCACTCGGCGTTGCTTTGCAACGCGTTGCCCACGGCATTTAGGAAAACAGTCGCGTCAAATTGTTCTCTACATTGTTTAAAACCGTAGACTGGATTTAGTCTACTATCCCCTTCTAATCTTAATTGTATAAAGTCGCCCGGCTCGATATCTCTTACGATCCTATCCAGTAACGTTTGAATAGAACCGTGTATGATCTCCAAACTTTCTTCAAAGGAGCGTATACGATCTAAATTCACAAATCTAAAATGATCGATTATACTGATAGGAGTTGAGGTTACTCATCTCCCTACGAATGTTCGCTTATGGGCGGTGTATGAGGAGGTGAAAACTGTGACGATGCATCTTGTCGATCATCGTTCGAGATTTCAACGCCGGAGACTGTAGGTGTATCAGACGCTGAATTCTGCGGCGTGTCTAGGAATTGAGAATCTATCGAGGATTCGCGTTCTGCCGTCTCAGTGACGACTGTCGGCGAAAGCTGAAGAGTTGTAGTGTTCTGTGGGGGGTCGTCCTTGCGTAACGTGTGGTGAGTCAATAACAGTGCGCTTTACCCTATTCTTTAGTTTTTTTCGCCTCTTTAACATTCGTGTAGCGTTTGTTGCTTTTTTAACACAACGTTTTATGACGCGTGATTTATTGAAAAAACCTTTACGCAGGGGTCTGCATTTCGTACCGCGACCTGTCATGCCTAGTCATAATGTACGAGCCCTCGGTAGGTTTTTACTGGCTTCAACAGCTTCTGTGTACAGCGGTTCTAAAGCCATTATTTCTGAAATGCTGGATCTATCCGGACGCTGTGCGGACAGTTCTGTACAACGATCCAACAGGTAAGCTAAATGATTGTGTGCGTTGATAAGCGTCATGGTATAACTGTATAGGTTGTTAAATACTCTTTTTACATCTAGGGGCCATTGTTAGCACGTTGATATACGGTCTCGAGTTTTCTGTTTTTTAGGTTTTATTGGACGTATTGTGGTGTTACGCGGTCGTTTCTGAACTTTAGGCTTCTGTGGTGTAGCTATAGTGTCACAAACCCATAATACATTTGGTTCAATACTCGTTGACCTACCTGAGGGTCCTGCAGAGATTGTTTCAGAATCATGGGATGTTGAGGTTCCTGCATTTAGATTGCCGCTTTTGTTGACAGATCTGGTTTTAGGGCTTGGATGAAATGAGTTACTTGTGGCTTTTTGCTCTCAGGGGTGCGGAGGGTTTACTTCTTTAAGTTGAGTGGGTTGCTTCCACAGATGTTCCAGCGGCGGCCTGTGTTCAAATTCTTTTTTCTCAAAAATAGTTATGAAGGCTTGTCTACGTGCTGTCTTTCTTGGCGCGTCTTTGTAACAAAATGGAGAGCTCATAATTAATCTATGGCGCATCCTAACAAAATAGGAAAATGAGAGTAAACATTGTTGTAACGGTTTAAAAAACTTACACGACAGGTTGATAGGTCTCCAGAGCAGTTGGGTGGGGGATGAATAACACGTTGATGGGTGTGTATAATTTTCTTCGGTTCTTGTACCGGTACCTAGTGGTGAAGCATTTTCTTTGTCTTCTGTTTCATCGTCTGATCCGGTTAAATCGATGATGGTCTCTGAAATAAATAACCGGTGATTTACCACACAGCTGTCCGGTCTATTGTAGAGCACGGCGACATTTGTAGTTGACAATACCTTCCGTAGATGTTGACAGGTACTTAGGGCTCCAGATATCCCGGTCTGTGAATGAATATACAGGTTGTTGCGTACAAGCTTCATCGTCGCTGGTGGTGGCGGACGGACGGTCATCGTCAGAGACTGTACAATCTATGAAACTCTCTGAAATAGATAGACGTCGAATTACAACATAACTTCACAAGATAATGTAGAGTAGAAAGAGCTTTTTGTTACCGGACTTACCACACATAGGTATGCTGTGTATATCCAAGGTCCTGGATTTATCCTGGGACGACTCGGCCATTACTTCAGCGTCCAATTGCTGCGATTCGGTCAGTAGTTCCTGTGAGTCTGGGTATTGCGGATCTTCCGCTAGCTCGAAATTAACATGACTGCCCCCAGAGACCGTTTCACATTGCGTTTCAGCCATCAGACACTGTGTCGCTGCGTGGCATTCCTCTTCCATATCGGCGTCTAGGAATCTAGCTTTTAAAATAAAATAAAAGCGTGGTAGGTATCCCCCATCCTATAACTTCATTTTCACACATTCTCTCTAAAACTTTACTTAGTTGGCTGTCCGTGAGTTGCTCTTCGCTGGCGCCGTGATCGTTAAAACTATGGTTCATCTGTAACAAACGCATAACGTCATACAGTATATAGCGACAAAATAACTGCATAAACTATAAAATACTTACAACAATTACAATTAAAAATTAATATACAAGACATAATAATGGTGAGAATCAGGCATTCAGTATTAAATAAACATTATACAACCCCATGATATGCTAAAAGATAATTACTTACATTGACGGTATTCAATATCTTGTCACCTCTTCAGCCTGAGTGTTCTGTTAATCTGAATGAACAATTCGCACGGATATATATACACGGTTGACTATGTCATGTGAGCAGTTTTTTTTGCTGCGGCATACTAAAAAAATGTTCCCTAGGGTGGGAAAAATCAATCCATACCAGTTTTACCATGTATAACTATATTAGCTAGTTAATTAAGGACTGAATCTAAATCCGACACCATTTTGTTTTCAAAATGCCTAACGTCGAAACTCTGTTGCACAAGCATTATTATACAGCAAAGAGCCCCCATTCCTACGGAGGGATACAGCGGCTCTATAATGCCGTTAAGAAATATGGCGTGCGTAGAAAGGCTGTCGCAGAGTGGCTTAGCGATCAAGAAGCGTATTCTCTACACAAATCTGTAAGAAGACTGTTTATCAGAAATCGGATCATAGTTAGCGATGTGGATAGTCTCTGGCAGGCGGATCTCGTCTGCATGAATGACTACGCTAGCGATAATGACGGTTTAAAATATATTTTAACGGTCATAGATGTGCTATCCAAATACGTCTGGGTCATTGGTCTGTGGACCAAGACCGGCAAGGAGCTTGCAAAAACTTTTGAGATGATTTTTAAAAGCGAACGACTTACCCCGCAAAAACTACAAACGGATCGCGGGAAAGAATTTATGAATAAGCCCGTCGCTACGCTTGGTAAAGAGTATAATGTACATCAGTTCTTTACGAATAATACAGTGAAATCTGCGGTCGTGGAAAGATTTAATCGCACATTGAAAGCTCGTATGTGGCGCTATTTAACGGCTCATAACACATTTAGATATATAGACGTATTACCTGATTTAGTGCACTCTTACAATAACGCTTATCGCACTATAAGATGCAGTCCTGCCTCTGTCACGAAAGCTAACTCCATGACCGTATGGCGCAGCGCTTATCAAGATGTCTCTACAGTGAAAAGATTTAAACCTCTATTAAAACCGGGGGATAACGTCCGAATTGTACGGCATAAGCATATCTTTTCAAAAGGCTACAAGCAAACCTACACGCTTGAAATTTTCGTGGTCTCGTCCGTAAATACACGATTCAGAAAACCTCTCTACGCATTAAACAATTTGAGCGGTGAAAACGTAGAAGGGTCTTTTTATGAAGACGAACTACAAAAGGTGCCGCAAGACGCTAATAGGATCTACAAAGTTGAAAAAGTGTTGAAAAAACGCAGGCGTCACGGTGCACCTCATTATTTTGTGAAGTGGCTCAGATATCCCGATAAATTCAACAGTTGGATAGAAGAAAATCAATTAACGTCCGTATAAAGCATGGAAGGCGATTCGTTTTACGTTACACTACCTAGCAATTCATCATCCAAAATCTACCCCGAAAATACTATTTCGAGTTACACCACCAAGTTAGCAAAGGCCGTTCATCTTTCAGAAGCTTATGAAATGCCGTTAATGGAAATACAGTACCCCCATACGTGGAACACGTTCGACGCTTTTGAAGGGAACTTCTACGCTGCTAAACACAACGAGCCGTTAGAGGCTTATGTAAAATCAGGATTTTACCTGAGCATTCAATAGCTGGCCGGTACAGTCAATGCGCGAATAGAAACGCTGAATTTATCCACGCCTGCCTATAGGATATGTTATAATCTACGTCGAGAGCTAATCCTACCCGACCCATCCCCTATACAGTTTGCTCTGGGTACTAAGCTAAAATTTATTTTCGGACTACAGACCGTCGATGATTCACCTGCAGCTTTAATGCCGTGGAATCGCCGCTTTTACCCCGATTCAAAGGCGGGTTTTTATTCGCTTTTTGTATACACTGATATAATTCAACATCAGCTTGTGGGCGACAGCTATGTTCAACTGTTACGGACCGTAGAAGTTAGCAGCGATGATAACGATATTGTCACTGTGCGCTACTCGTGGCCAGATTACATACCAGGGTACGCCGGTTAAATTCAGATACGGAAAGTGTATAGTGCGATTACATTTTAGGCCTCGCAAGACTACGCCACGGTAAAAATGATGTCTGAAAGAGTTTACGGCGATCCCGCCTTGTACGCCGGTACTATGTAGCTCAAGCAGGGCATGGCTTAGAGGGGTTCCGTGGTGATGAATACATGTACGGCGCCGGTCTCGGTGGTCTGTTTAGAAGTCTTTTTAGAAGAGCAATAACGCTTTTCAGAAAAGGCCTAGAACTAGTCAAACCGCATGTAAAAACAGTAAGAAACATTGCTAAAGACGCTATCACGAGTGTTTCTACGGCCGTAGTGGAGAGATTGAATCGCACCTCTAAAAACAATCAAGAGGGCGACGGACTAATCTACGCAACCACAAAATCGCATAAAAGAAAGAGAAAAACTCTTTACCACGAGCGAAGAGACCCCGCTCACCGCGATTCCCACCGCGCCTCATGAATAACACCGCTCAACGTAAATCGAGTTCTCGTCAGAAGTCAGCAAGACGCCTCACTAGTGACATCTTCCAATAACAGGTCATGGCGTTTATTCACGATGCGTCGATAGTGCGCTAAAAGCGAACTGGATATCTTTACCGTACCTCCCACGCAGACTAGCGTTGAAAAATCTGTTTTTGTCGAGGTTCAACCCATCGCCGCTCTAGCCGATAACGCACCCCTGGAATTTTTCGTATCGGGAAGCGGAGAATATTATTACGATTTAAATAATACACTCTTGAACGTCCAGTGCCGCATCCTGAAACAGGACGGTACTGTTCTTGCTGCCGGCACGCGTGTGGGTCTTATTAATTAACCCATAGCCACACTTTTCAATCAGGTGGTCATTACTCTGGGGGACCGTTTGATTTCACAATCTGATAACCTTTATAGTTACCGGGCCTACATTTGAAACACTTTTAAACTACAGTACGCAAGCGTTGAGATCGCAATTTACAGCGGGGTTATTCTAGAAAGACACTGCAGGCCATCACCAGACCACCGTACTCGACGGCGAAAATCAAAATCATGGGTTCGCAAGCTGAGCCCACGCAACCCGTCTCTCAATGCCTGTGGAACTCGTGGGCCCGATCTTCGGTGACATTTTTAATCAACCGAAACTCATTTTGAACGATCTAGATCTTAAGATCAAGTTATCAAGAAATAAGGACTCGTTTTGCCTTATGACTCCCGAACAAGAGCAGTTTAAGGTTCAGATCGTGAACGCCGCCCTCTACGTAAAAAGAGTACAAGTCTCTCCAGCCGTCAGGATCGGTCACATCCAAGCTCTTCTATCAAGCCCCGCTAAATACGCTCTAGACAGAGCCTGTTTGAAGGTCTATAGCATCCCTGGAGGAACGAGAAATGGTAATCATGAAAATCTTTTTCTGGGCCAGATACCAAAAACGGTGATTCTATGCTTTGAGGACAACGAGGCCTTCAGCGGCAGTTACTGGAAAAGCCCACTTTGCTTTCACCATTATAGGATCAACCACGCTGCTCTGTATTTGGACGGACAGCAGATCCCCGCCAAGCCGTTTCACCCTAATTTTGACGCTGAACATGCTGTGAGGGAATATATGGCTCTCGCTCACATCTCCGGAAAACAAAAAGCCGACGCAGGATTAAGCATAGACCGTGATGATTTTATGAGCAGCTACACTTTCTTCGTGTTCGATTTGTCGCCGGATCAGGACCCGAGCACTCACTTTTCGCTCATTAAAACGGGTAACCAACGGGCTGAAATTCATTGTGCGGATGCCACACCACACACGGTGAATATGATCGTTTATGCTGTCAACACGGCTGTACTGGAGATTAACCAACGTCGAGAAGTCCTATACGACTTTAATTAAACTTTTGTGACTCCACAGTGGACTTCGTCTATAATGAATACTATGCAACTGTCATGCATTTTGAGCCGAAATCCCGTTACTCGGAGTATGTTTGGCGGCGTATTTCCCTGCGACCTCTTACCACGCCACGTTATCAGGTATAGACCTAGAGCCTATATAGTCAACACAGATTCTTCGGAAGAGCCCGGTACGCATTGGCTGCTCATTGTTCTATGCAGGAACAAATCCTTATTTTTTGACAGTTACGGGTTACAACCTGACGCCGCCGTATTTCCAAATACGATTATACAATTTTTAAGAAGAAACACCACGACGTATTGCTATCAGAACCGCCAGCTGCAAGACTCTGTCGAGTTTTTGCGGACAGTTTTGTATTTACTTATTGTATCACGTCGCTGCGGGAATAACATTGAAGCGATTACTGAAAAACTTTACAAATGATTTAAAACATAATGATCGTCTAGTAGATGCATTTGTACAAAATCTTTCTAACAATATCACGATTTTACGTGTGCGATTATGCGATTATAATCAGGTTTGCAAGCCGCGCTGCAAAACATGATCTTGCTCTATTTCTGCTATAGAACTAATGTGGTTTTATAACGATATTTCCTTTTTGTAATGTGTACTACAAATGTTTATATCTTAGTATTTCTTGTTCAATAAATCATTCAATCTATTTTGCTGTGCCTATTAACATTAACCCTGGGACTGCCTTTTCTCACAAAAAAACATGTATTGACATGTTTTTTCCTACATACGGCGCTTACACTTTAACCTACAACCTTGGGGGTGAAGGGCATGATCGCCTTCTAGCAATTTGGTTTACACAAAGCTAATGGGGAATGTGCCAAGCTTACACATTAACCTACAACCTTACAAAGAATCGAGCCGCTGCTTATAGGGAATGTGCCAAGCTTACACATTAACCTACAACCTTACAGAGAATCGCTCCGCTGTCACCGAGCGCATGGTTAACTTTGTAAATATTAGCATTGAAATGTATTGTAACCTATAGATTTGCTTGTATAATGTTGTATTTTTAGATCTATTTACACCGTTTTCCATTTCTTGATTTGTGTATACCTCTAAGTGAATCTACAATAAATATGTATATTTTTTTAAAACACTTTTATTACGTCATTATTATGAACACTACAGAATGCTACCATTAACCCTAGGGATCCTGGGGCTGCCTTTTCTCACAAAAACATGTCTTGACATGTTTTTCTCACATATGGCGCTTACACTTTACACTTTAACCTACAACCTTGGGTGAAGGGCATGTGGGCGGTCATGGAGGATGTAACAGAGGCTGAACATGGGCTGCTTCCGGGGCATGGACTGAACTGACGTAACAGATATTGACACACATAGAGGCGGTAAGGGTTTGCTTCCGGGGGCGGGGACGTAACTGATGTAACAGGTATTGACACACATAGGGGCGGACAGTCAGTGCAGAATGGGGAGGAGAGGGGGGTTTAGACTGGAAGTGGAGGCGGGACCTGTGCCAAAAAGGGGCGGGGCACCTGTCAAAAAAACGGAAGTGGGCATGTTGACGAGAGGTGGGTGCTCTTACTACTACTCGAGTTGTTCACTTTCCCTTTTTTTGTGGAAGTGAAGAACCTATTTAAAGGAGATCTGATAGCATGATTTCACACCGTAATTTATTTACAGTTAGGTCCGGAAGTATTTGAACAGTGACAAGTTTTGGCATTTTACTAAAACACATTCACAATACAATTATATAATTAATATGAGCTTAAAATCTCTCAGCTTTAATTTGAGTATATTCACATCCTAATTGGTGTAAGGGTTTAGGTATTAAAACTTTTTAATATATAGCTGCCTCTTTTTAAAGGGACCTAAAGTTATTGGAGAATTATCTAAGAAGCTCTTTAATTGACTATTCCTTTGTTAAAAGGTCTGGAGCTGATTCCACGTTTGGCATTTGTATTTGGAGAGCTGTTGCTTTGAACCCACAACATGCTGTCAAAGGACCTCTCAATGGAAGAGAAAAAGACCATCATTAGTCTGAAAAAAAAGAAGTCCATCAGAGAGCAGAAATGCAAGGAGTGGCCAAATCAAAAGTTTGGTACATTCTGCTAAAAAGCGCACTGGTGAATTTGGGAACTCAAAAAGGCCTGGACGTCCATGGAAGACAACAGTGGTGGATGATCGCAGAATCCTTTCCGTGGTGAAGAAAATCCACTTCACAACATCCACCAAAGTGAAGAACACTCTCTAGAAAGTGGGTGTTTCAGTATCTAAGTCTACCATAAAGAGAAGACTTCATAAGAACAAATACCACAAGGTACAAACCATTAATCAGTCTTTAATATAGAAAAGCCAAATTAGACAAATTAGATGCCAAAAATCATCTAAAGAAGTCAGTCTGGTCCTGGAAAAGCTTTCTTGGGACAGATGAACCTAAGTTCAATAGTCCAAAGTAAAAGAATTGATGGCACTCACCGATCCGTAAAAGCAAGTCTTTATTCCATAGTTTAAAACATAGACGCAGGGGGACGTGTGGAGCACATGTCAGACAATGGCCGTTTCACTCTGATTGCGCTTCAACAGATCCTGTGGTATAGGGGAAGTGACGAGCAGCCTGCTTATACAGTTATATGAAAAAGTTTGGGCACCCCTATTAATCTTAAGCTTAATGTTTTATAAAAATTGGTGTTTTTGCAACAGCTATTTCAGTTTGATATATGTAATAACTGTTGGACACAGTAATGTTTCTGCCTTGAAATGATGTTTATTGTACTAACAGAAAATGTGCAATCTGCATTCAAACAAAATTTGACAGGTGCATAAGTATGGGCACCCTTATCATTTTCTTGTTTTAAATACTCCTAGCTACTTTTTACTGACTTACTAAAGCACTTTTTTTGGTTTTGTAACCTCATTGAGCTTTGAACTTCATAGCCAGGTGTATGCAATCATGAGAAAAGCTACTTAAAGTGGCCACTTGCAAGTTGTTCTCCTGTTTGAATCTCCTCTAAAGAGTGGCATCATGGGGTCCTCAAAACAACTGTCAAATGATCTGAAAACAAAGATTACTCAACATAGTTGTTCAGGGGAAGGATACAAAAAGCTGTTTCAGCGATTTAACCTGTCAGTTTCCACTGTGAGGAACATAGTAAGGAAATGGAAGAACACAGGGACAGTTCTTGTTAAGGCCAGAAGTGGCAGGCCAAGAAAAACATCAGAAAGGCAGAGAAGAATGGTGAGATCAGTCAAGGACAATCCTCAGACCACCTCCAGAGAGCTGCAGCATCAACTTGCTGCAGATGGTGTCACTGTGCATCGGTCAACTATACAACGCACTTTGCACAAGGAGAAGCTGTATGGGAGAGTGATGCGAAAGAAGCCATTTCTGCAAGCACGCCACAAACAGAGTCGGCTGAGTTATGCAAAAGCACATTTGGAGAAGCCAATTTCTTTTTGGAAGAAGGTCCTGTGGACTGATGAAACCAAGATTGAGTTGTTTGGTCATACAAAAAGGCGTTATGCATGGCAGCAAAAAAACACAGCATTCCAAGAAAAACACTTGCTACCCACAGTAAAATTTGGTGGAGGTTCCATCATGCTTTGGGGCTGTGTGGCCAATGCCGGCACCGGGAATCTTGTTAAAGTTGAGGGACGCATGGATTCCACTCAGTATCAGCAGATTCTTGACAATAATGTTCAAGAATCAGTGATAAAGTTGAAGTTACGCAGGGGATGGATCTTTCAGCAAGACAATGATCCAAAACACCGCTCCAAATCTACTCAGGCATTCATGCAGAGGAACAATTACAATGTTCTGGAATGGCCATCCCAGTCCCCAGACCTGAATATCATTGAACATCTGTGGGATCATTTGAAGAGGGCTGTCCATGCTCGGCGACCATCAAACTTAACTGAACTGGAATTGTTTTGTAAAGAGGAATGGTCAAAAATACCTTCATCCAGGATCCAGGAACTCATTAAAAGCTACAGGAAGCGACTAGAGGCTGTTATTTTTGCAAAAGGAGGATCTACTAAATATTAATGTCACTTTTCTGGTGAGGTGCTGTCACGGGTGTGTCGCCACGAAGATCGTCACGATTACACAGCCTGACTTCTCGCAGCTGACTTTTTGGTGCTTTGTGTTTTTCGGCAGTGAGGGAGTTAATTCTCTCTCTCTCTGTGCTAGACGAGGTCCAGCCTCGCCCAGCTGCAATCAATGCTGCTGTAGTGAGACTCCTTCAAATGCCTGCTGGTCTGTTAGGGAAGTGTCGGTGAAAGCATTTCATGCAGACTAACAGAGCGGATCGTGGTATTTGGAGTTTCAGAGATAAGTGTATTTGGAGTGTTTTTTCCCTTCCTCGCTTTATCATTTATCTCCTTTCCCGTTGGTGTTCCCTCTGTTGTCGTTGTGTAGTTTTTGTATGCAAGGTGGTTTTGGTTTTTCCCTTGTACTGTCTCGTTCGTCTAAGTACTGTGTGTGGGCATATTATTACTTGTCCCCTTTTGTTGTGATCGGGGTCCTTCTCAGGACTAGATTACTTAGGTGCAGGGATCCTCAGGTGGTAGGGGTTACGCTGGCGGCCTGGACCTCTGTACCTTTAACAGTACCTCCAGGTTGAGGGATTAGTCAGGGCCCCAGCTTAGGGTCAGCTTAAGCCCCCTACCTCCAGTATACAGAGACAGCGTGACAGGTGCCCATACTTATGCACCTGTCAAATTTTGTTTGAATGCAGATTGCACATTTTCTGTTAGTACAATAAACCTCATTTCAAGGCAGAAACATTACTGTGTCCAACAGTTATTACATATATCAAACTGAAATAGCTGTTGCAAAAACACCAATTTTTATAAAACATTAAGCTTAAGATTAATAGGGGTGCCCAAACTTTTTCATATAACTGTAACTAAGTCCTCTCTCAACTTCTCGTCATTCTCATATGGAAGTAACCCCCACCATTGCAAGCAAAATATCGTACCATCGATTGATCCATCACAGCAACAGGTAAGAAAAAACAATTAAAAAAACATCTATATCCATTTCATAAAAAAACAGACATGTCTAATTCATCATTGAAGCCACCCGGACCCTGAGCTCTTACTGGTCTCAATGGATTTGTAATGTTCACAAAAACGGACAAAAAGCGGCTGAATGGTTTTGCCTATATAATAGAAGCCGCAGGGGCAAAAAACTATATCGATCACATAGCAGGTGCGACAAGTAATGAAATCCCAACACCTATGAATAATATCTCCTATTTGTAATGATTTCGACATAAGGTAAAATCGATAAAAGTTACAATGACCACATTTATGTTTGCCTTCAGCCTTCAAGCCTATTGTTAGAGACTGTTTTCATTCTCCTTTTATACTAAGACATCTTTTAAATTAGTACCTCCTGCAAGAAATTAGAGGTCCCCTTGCTACCACCTCACCCAGATTGGCATCTTTTTCTAAGATGTGCCAGTTTTTATGGATTGCTGCTCTAATATGCCTATCCATGGAGCCAAATTTGAAACTAAAAATAAATCTCTTACCTTTATTCTTTTTGTGTCTTATACTTCCTCTGAGTAACTCCTGTTGAGTGAAAGCACTAGCTCTTTGAAGAGCCGCATCAAGGAGTTTATCAGAGTACCCCCTATGTAGGAAACTGTTTTGAGATCAATAGTCTGTTCCCGAAAACGCAAAGCGGTTGTCGTCCGACGTGCTCCACTCATCCCCCTGCTTCTATGTTAAACTATGGATTAAAGACTTGCTTTTATGGACCAGTGAGTGCCATCAATTCTTCTACTTTGGACTATTGAACTGATATTTATTTTGATGAGCACCAGGGTCCATAGGGGTTATGTGTATTTCACGTTCCCTGAAAATTGCTGAATACCGCTGTTTGGCGGAACATCGGTGCCGGTACTGCCTCTTTTGTACCAGAATGATGGGAAGAAGAAAGTGTGGAGAAGGCTTGGAACGTCTCATGATCCAAAGCACACCACATTGGTTTCCAATGTGACTGAAGACCGAAGAAGCCGTATGAATTCTGAAGGGTACAGGGCTATACTTTCTGCTCAGATTCAACCAAATGCAGCAAGCTAGATTGGACAGCGCTTCACAGTACAGATGGACAATAACCCAAAACATGCTGTGAAAGCAACCCAGGAGTTTTTTAAGGCAAAGAAATGGAATATTCTGCAATGGGTGAGTCAATCAGCAGATCTCAACCCCATTGAGCATGCATTTTCACATGCTTAAGGCAGAAAGACTCAAACAAGCAACAACTAAAATCAACTGCAATAAAGGCCTGGCAAAGCATCACAAAGAAAAAAAAACAGCGTTTGGTGACATCCATGGCTTCCAAACTTCAAGCAGTCACTGGCCTGCAATGGATTCTCTACAAAATATTTACAATAAATAAAATATTCATTGTTAAGTTAATTTGTCCAATTACTTTTCAGCCCCTGAAATAAGGAGGCTCTCTAGAAAAAATGTTTAAATTCCTAAACGTTTCATAGAATATTTTTGTTCAACCCCTTTAATTAAACCTGAATGTCTACTCTTCAATTGCATCTCAGTTGTTTCATTTTAAATAAAACATAGTGGCAAGCAGAGCCCAAATCACAAAGATTTACTCAATGTCCACATATTTCTGGACCTAACTGAATATGCAAATGTAGCTCTTTTAAAGACAAGTCCAGCAATACCTTTACATGGTTGGTCAGTTCCTCCATTACTGAGAAATCAGTGTTTAAATGGATATGCAAATGAGGCTGAAGGGCCTCCTGCTTGACTGATAACCTCTTTGCTGTGTGACTTCAGGCAAAGGAGCTTGGAGTGACAGAGGCTTAAGATATACAGCTTTATTTGCATATCAATTCAAATGCTGGTTTGGAGATGTGAAATCCTGCTGACAGCCCCCAAATGGGTAATCTCAAGCTGTTTCTTGAGCAGTACACAGCTCTGCAGACTCCTTTTTTCCTGGTTTCTGTGAGGAGGGAGTGGGCAGGCACTCCTTGAGTGACAGTTCTTGTCAGGAGCTACTGCTACTGTGACATATCAAGGGTGTATCATTCTGAAAACTACGCTGTTATTATACTTCCATATAGAGATAACTGGTTCTTTGAACAAACACAAAAAAGGGAAAGTGAGAGCTGTCATTAGGAGAACTACTCTGGAGAGTGCCAAAAGTGTGAGCCAGGGATTGTGATTGTGCAGGACTGAAAACAGGTCAGGGACTGACAAGGAGCATGAGTGAGGTGAGCGCTAACTGCTGAATAGAAATCAATGGTTTAGAAAGAGCTGACTGGTATGTTAGGAGCTAACCTCTCTCCTTAACTGTAACTATTTTCCATATTTTACCAGGCTTTAATGGCCAACTCCATGGAAACCAGTTGTACTCTATGTAAGATAAAAGCTCTATTAGCAAAATAATGAGTTGGGTGACAAAGGCCAGTCCCTATCAAACTCTCCTAGACTGATAAGTTTCTCTTTATTTCTCCCTATGAGTGTACATAGAGAGAGACCTATCAGTCAAGGACATTGAGACAGGAGACAGCCACAGGGAATTGGCCTTGCATTAGTCATTCAAGACACACAGGCCCTGATTCATCAAATCCGGCATAAACAACTTATATTTTGAAAAGGTCGTGTTAGTCAGACATTCCTGATTGATTGAAGGCATTGGCCACTACTTTACAAGTTCCTTTCATGTGAACTAACTACCATAGATAAGCACTTCGTTAAAAACCTTACTTTTGCAAATCCTGCTGTACGAGAAGTTCAAGGGGCTCACTGGATGAAGTGGATCCTCTAAGCCCAAGGTCTAGGTGGGCACATGGGCTACAGGCGTCAGTTCAGCCGGTTAGTGAATAGAGGGACTAGAAAGCGTAGGTAGACAGGTGGAATGCTGGAAACTGCAGGCTGGCCTAGGACGTCAAGAAATCACAGGTAAGCAGGTGGAGTTCAAGAAAATGTAGGCAGTCGGAGGATATCAGGAATTTCAGGCAAATAGGTGGAGTGCAGAAAACACTCCAGAGTAACAGGAAAGTCCGCAACCAAGGAAGCCACACAGCCAGGAAGAAGTTCTGAAAACCCGCAAGCGGACACATAGCGGAGGTCCAGGAGACCCGGGACAGGTAGTCAACAGAACTCCAATGTCACTAGAAGTCGCAGACAAGTTGGAAGAGGCACTAGAAGCAGTTGGTCTACAGGAGACGTCCTGCAGCTCGCAGAAAGGTTGCTGTGCAAACACAAACTGCAATTCTAGCCTCCGATTCAATACCAAGGCCCGGGTAAGTCTCCTAGTCACATGATCCTCTGGCTGAGAATCTGCTTCCTCTGATGTCAGATTCTTCCTCACTCTTGGGCTTTGGAAGCTGATGTGTAATCGTGGCTTACTTGGTGGGCATGGCTGCCTTCAGCAGAGCTCAAGGAGCCCACTAAAATACAAAGGAAATGTGTTGTCTTTAACTTTAGGCCGGAAACATCAGTGTAAAGGGGGTCTTTTTGTATCCGTACCAGGTATATAGTGACACATGGTTGTTTGGTCTGCTAAATACTCACCGCCGCCCAAAAAAGTGTTTGAATATGATGTATTTTATGATCTCAGAAATATCACCGAAATACTATTCAAGTGTTGTTTTTTTGCATGCAATCATTGAATCTTGTTTACAGCACTAGCACTTGTTAATCCTCTTACAAAACGAGAGTACTGCTATTCTTATGCATGATGTTTATTATAGACTCAAAAACATCACTGAAACATTAGCAGTAGCTGTTTTGCATGCATCTTTTTTATTTACAGCACTGGCACTTTCTAATCCTCCCATTTAACGATAGGGTCTTATAGGGCCAGAAGGGACAGCCGCGGAGGAGCGGGGCGCCACTGGTGTAGGATTAAGGGTGCCAACCTCCGCTGTTAGGTAGGGGTGAGTTTGAGGAATTTTTAGTCCTTTTATTTTTGGGGGGGGGGGGGGGTTTGCACTTGGGTGTTGTGTCTTTTGTATTATATATTTTTTATTGAGAAAATTAATAAAAGTTCAATTTTATTCTACTACCCAAACAAGTACGGTTTTGAAACTGTGAATTTTTTTTTTCTAAAGAGTGCGTACTGTACATATCATTTCACGGTGAATTCATTCCTATACTATACAAGCTGTTCTGCACTGACAGAAAGTAGCCAGATCATGACGACATCGGGTCACCATGACAACGATCGGGAGCCCATGATGACGTCGCAGGGTCTCCGATCCAAAGGCTGAGGGGCTTTATTCCCTCTGCCTGCACGCTAAATGCTGTGATCGCAGCATTTTGCAGGTTAAAGTGTCGGGGGCGGTGCAGACACTACTTCTGGCACTTAGTACCGGGTGTCAGTTGTCAGAATCAGCTGACACCCGGCAGCCTCTGTGGGCGCAAAATCGCCGAGACGTTTCCATGTGTCCCATGTCGGTAAGTACCAGGAACCAGGGACGTATGGATGCATCTCATATCAGAAAGAGATTAAAGTTTTCATAAAAAAAACGCAGCAAAAACAAAACACAACATGTGAACATAGCCTAACGATGTACTGTACGGGAGATAATGCTGATGCTGTGTTTGATGGTGGTGGAGAAGTGGGAGGGGTTTCGGTGGAGTTACACCTCTGTGCCCAATGCTGGTTTGCAGCCCAGCACAAGGAATGATGGGAAAAATAGTCAGAAAGTAGGCAAGGAATCTGAAAAGGAAATGGTGCCTGTGAAAACAGCTGCTGCCAGGGAACAGGAAGTGAAGTGAAGTGGAAAAGGTATTTGGAAATCTTTTGAGGCATTAGCCTTAAGCACTTATGGCAAAAACAGTAACTAAGTTTTGTTAGTGGACAACCCTTTAAGAGATTGCATGCCTTTTTAATGAAAAGTTGTCTGCGCTTCACCACAAATCTTACTCCAGTTAGTTGTTTAATGCTAAAAGTTCCCAGTGGCGCACACAATCTTTTTGGGATCTCAATTATCCTGATGGAATCATCCCTGTACATCCACCTTCAGTGCCAGACTGCCAGGACAGCTCAGTTAGGCAGCACACAATGAGATGTGTGCTGTAGACAGCCACAGTACTGCTCTGTGTCAAACCCCTGTATGTGTCTTGATCAAAGCCAATGGCTAACATTGCTTGGAAGGATTGTAGAGGTTTTTGCCTAAATAAAAAAATTAACATCATTGTATGAAGATAAGATTTTGTCAAAGATGCTTAAAGGGTGGATGTGTTGTCTCGCTATGTGCTGCTATCTGTTAGGGACGTTTCTTGTCCCCAAGTTTCCTTTCTGGTCAAATTGAAAAACAATAAGGCTATGTTCACACACGCTGTGTTTTGTTCTGCAGCTAAATCTGCTGACAAGTCTTCTCTGGCTGGAAAACAGCTGTGTCAAAAATGCTTTTTTTCAGCTTTTTTTCCTCTGTCCTTCTGTCTCTATTCATGCATGTACATAAAGTTCTGTGAAAAAAAAAATATCATTCTGTTTTTGGCATAGTGAATTGTTCAGGAATAGTTTTAACTCTGGCAATGCATTGAGTTTGTATGTCACTATTTACTTTCACACTATGGGGTCTGCCATTCAGTTTGCACATGCATTGCTCAATTTCACACCTCACTGAGCCACAGGTTTTATGCAATCCCACATGTAGCTCAGATATAGTTTAAACTGTACACATCACTAATTTAATTACTCTCCTAATACAAACAACCTTCTCAGTGATCAAGACAAGATGGTTAATCACAAAACAGAACCCATATTTTGCCATCAAAAACGCTGAAAAAAATTTAGTTGCGTTTTTTCAGCGTTTTTTCACCACCCATTACTTCCTATGTGTGAAAAAACGCTGAAAGAAGTGACATGCTCTATTTTCCAAAAACGCAAGCAAAGCGATTACACAGCAAACAAAAAGCAACATGTGTGAACAGAGAATTCTGGTTTCTCATACACTTTGCTGGTACTGCAAAATTTGCATAAACATTTGCTGCAAAATACGCAGCAAAACACAACGTGTGTGAACATAGCCTAACACTTGGCTGACAGCCAACGTTTTTTTTTTCTAGTGTGGCATTAATCCTTGTAAAATTTGCAATAAAAGTCAAACAATGTAAAACTTTTTTTAATTCATATAATCATAAATCCTACCATTGTGGCAAGACGACTCGCTCGGCTCTCCTGGAGGCAGACTCAGGACACACGTTCTCAGATTTTCTTTCTGCTGGTTTATTATCAGCCATAAACTCATGCAGGTTTCACAGGAAAAACAAACATGACCCCTCTGGGTTAAATGAAAAAAAACAAAACAAAACAAAGTATAACTCAGTCCATAGATGAGCGGGTTAAGCCCGCTCTCGGTAGCATAAACTGCACTGCTAAAGTCCATGTGAAAAGCTCTGCAGCTTCCACAATGCTGTCTGGAGACTTCCCTCTCCCTGACCACACTCCAGAGAAAAAAAAAAGGGACTGAGCTTTTACACATTGCTCAGCCACACCCTGAGGGGAGGTAGGGGGAATGGTGTCCCGCCCTCTTTGACATTCCCATAAAACCGCACACCCTTTAACAGAGTAAGCCTACCAGCATATAACACGCTGGCAGAAAAATAAAGTAGGTCTTAGTTCACACAGGAGAGCATCCTGAGTGACACATACCTCCCCTCACATATAAAACCAGTGACACTGTCACATATTCCCCCCCTCTGCCCAAAGCCGGGGGTTTGGGCACCTTCTGACACCAGGCAGGGAATCCTTGAGAGGGCACCTGCATTCCCATGTAACTTCCCGGGCCTATGCTCCACGTGAAAGTTAAACTCTTGAAGTCCTAGGAACCATCTAGTTACCCTGGCATTTTTACCCCTCTTCTCCCTCTACCATCTCAACCGGGCATGGTCTGATACTAATCTAAACTTCCGGCCTAGTAGGTAATATTTCAGTGTATCCACGGCCCATTTTATGGCTAAACACTCTTTCTCTACTATGGCGTAGTTCTTCTCGCAGGAGGACAGCTTTCGGCTTAGATAGAGAATGGGATGTTCTTCCCCATTTATCTCTTGGGAGAGTACAGCCCCTAGACCAGGGGTCTCAAACTCGGCTGGGTATATGGGCCGCAAATGGAAAAAATTTGAATTTGGGGGGGCGCATTTTTTGTTCAATGTGACATTTTTAGTGATACCATTTTTTTTTGTATACACCTTTTGAACATTTTTGCCGTGTTTATTTTTTTATAGCTTGGGTCCTTATGGATGTTGCGATAATAAACGTGTACTTTTTTGTGTTTACTTTAGTTTACATATAAAACAGCATTTTTAGTGCCCAATATTTTTTCATGCTTTTTATTTTTATTTTTTTGATTTTTACAATTTTGTTTCCCCCAATTGGCCACATACAGTAAAATTGTCTTACAATTAGCATCATATAGTAATAATGGCAAACATCTTGTAGTAATGTCCCCATCTTGTACTAATGTGCCCCAACCAGGTCCCCATCCTGTGGCTATGTGCCCCATCCAGGTCCCCATCCTGTGGCTATGTGCCCCATCCAGGTCCCCATCCTGTGGCAATGTTCCCGATCCAGGTCCCCATCCTGTGGCAATGTTCCCGATCCAGGTCCCCATCTTGTGGCTATGTGCCCCATTCAGGTCTCCATCTTGTGGCAATGTTCCCCATCCTTGCCCCCATCTTGTACTAATGTGCCTCATCCAGGTCCCCATCTTGTGGCTATGTGCCCGATCCAGGTCCCCATCTTGTGGCTATGTGCCCCATCCAGGTCCCCATACTGTGGCTATGTGCCCCATCCAGGTCCCCATCTAGTGGCTCTGTGCCCCATCCAGGTCCCCATCTTGTGGCTATGTGCCCCATCCAGGTCCCCATCTTTTGGCTATGTGCACCATCCAGGTCCCCATCTTGTGGCTATGTGCCCCATCCAGGTCCCCATCTTGTGGCTATGTGCCCCATCCAGGTCCCCATCTTTTGGCTATGTGCCCCATCCAGGTACCCTCTTGTGGCTATGTGCCCCCTGTGCAGTTCTTCACACACATAAAAAAAAAAAGAAGATGATTCTCACCTGTCCTCCGTTCCCTCGGCGTCCTTCCTGCAGATGTGGCCGCAGGCACCACAGAGTCAGACCCCTTGACGATCCCGACCTGGTCCAGGAGGAGCCGCCGACAGCAGCGCTGCATTGCCGCACACAGACTGTCTCCCAGCACAGCATTTCCAATGCCAGCCGCCGGCCAATCAGAGGCCAGCAGCTGACATCAGCGTATGGCAATGACGTCATACTCACTGTGCCGACACGCAGATATCAGCTGCTGGCCTCTGATTGGTCAGCGGCTGTCATTGGAAATGCTGTGCTGGGAAACAGTCTCTGTGTGGCTATTCAGCGCTGCTGTCGGCGGCTCCTCCTGGACCTGGTCAGGATCATCAAGGGGTCTGTGCCTGCGGGCCGCATAAAGCAGCCTCAGGGGCCGCATGCGGCCCGCGGGCCGCGTGTTTGAGACCCCTGCCCTAGACCAACCTCTGAAGCGTCCATCTGGACCACAAATTCTTTCTTGAAGTCTGGCGCGACCAGGACCGACTGCTTGCACAATGTTAGCTTCAACTGTTGAAACGCGGTCTCCGTTTCTTCCGTCCATTTCACCATGGTTGATTTGGTGCCTTTTAGAAGATCCGATAGTGGCGTGGCAATCATGGCAAAATTCGGGATAAACTGCCGGTAGTATCCTACCATTCCTAGGAATGCTCTCACCTGCTTCTTCGAGAGTGGTTGCGGCCAGGTTTGAATTGCCTCCACTTTCTTGATTTGCGGCTTTATTTCGCCTCTCCCAACAACATAGCCCAGGTACTTGGCCTCCTCCTTCCCGATGGCACACTTTCTTGGATTTATGGTAAATCCTGCCTTCCTTAGCGCGTCCAGAACGGCCTGTAGTTTAGGTAGGTGACTAGCCCAGTCTGGGCTAAAGACCACAATGTCGTCGAGGTAGGCTGCGGCATACTTCTTATGTGGGGCTAGGATCCGATCCATAGCTCTCTGGAAAGTGACTGGGGCCCCCTGTAGTCCGAATGGCATCCGCGTGCATTGAAAACACCCATCAGGTGTTGAGAAAGCCGTCTTCTCCTTAGCCATCTGGGACATGGGGATCTGCCTGTAGCCCTTCGTCAGGTCGAGAGTGGTGATATACCTCGCCGGTCCAAGCCTCTCGATGAGTTCGTCGACGCGGGGCATTGGGTACGCGTCACACTTGGATACCTCATTCAGCCGGCGGTAGTCATTACAAAACCTCCACTCACCATTGGGTTTCGGCACGAGGACGATTGGGCTCGAACACCCACTCTTTGACTCCTCTATTACTCCGAGGTCTAACATCCTCTTCACCTCGGCCGAGATCACCTCCCGGCGTGCTTCCGGAATCCGATACGGCTTCAGATTCACTCGTACGTGCGGCTCTGTCAGCACATCATGCTCTACCATTTGAGTATGCCCCGGCAACTCTGAGAACAGCTCCCGATTCCGCTGTAGTAATTCTCTACACTGTTTTTGTTCTGGGCCGATGATAGAGTCTCTGCAATAGTGACCTCCTCCACGTTGCCTTCTGGTGCTTCTCCCAGGCAAGGAGTTTCCACAGGTTCACGGTCCCGCCACGGCTTGAGCAAATTTACATGATATATTTGATGCGGCTTTCTTCGGCCAGGCTTGTGGACTTTATAATTAACCTCGCTGACTTTCTCCACCACCTCGTATGGACCTTGCCACTTGGCGAGGAACTTGCTCTCGATGGTAGGGATCACCACCAACACACTGTCCCCGGGCTGGAACTGTCTTAGTCTCGCCGACCGGTTATAGACCCTCGCCTGGGCTTCCTGCGCCTGGAGGAGGTGTTCCTTCACGATGGGCATCACCTTTGACATTCTCTCCTGTAACTGGGCGACATGTTCGATGATACTCCGGTGTGGTGTGACTTCAGCCTCCCAAGTTTCCTTGGCGATGTCTAGGAGACCTCTTGGATGCCGCCCATATAGGAGCTCAAATGGAGAGAAGCCAGTGGAGGCTTGAGGAACTTCTCTGACCGAGAAAAGCAGAAGTGGGAGCAGGTAGTCCTAGTCTCGCCCATCCTTTTCAACGACCTTCTTGAGCATCGCCTTTAAGGTCTTGTTGAAGCGTTCCACTAGGCCGTCCGTCTGTGGATGATAAACTGAGGTCCGAAGCTGAGTTATCTGAAGGACTCTGCAAAGCTCCTTCATCACCTTGCTCATGAAGGGGGTTCCTTGGTCTGTCAGAATCTCTTTTGGTAGACCTGTCCGAGAAAAAATATGGACCAGCTCTCGGGCTATACTTCTACTGGACATGTTCCTTAGGGGAACCGCTTCCGGATACCGAGTCGCATAGTCCATGATGACCAGGATATATTGGTGGCCCCGAGCTGATTTAACTAAGGGGCCCACGAGGTCCATGGCAATCCTCTCAAAGGGAACCTCTATCACAGGTAGTGGGACTAAGGGGCTACGGAATTGGGAGGAGGGAGCGGTTATTTGGCAGGTGGGGCAGGATCTACAATAGTTTTGAACTTCTCGATAACACCCTGGCCAATAAAACCTTCTCAATATCCTCTCCTGAGTTTTCTCGACCCCTAGATGTCCCCCCAGAACATGTGAATGGGCCATATCTAGCACCCGCCGTCTGTATGGCCCCTGTACTAACAGCTGTTCCACTATCTCGCCGCCCCTCAGTTTGGCCACCCGATATAGCAACTCCCCCTGCACTGCAAAGTGGGGGAATCTGGTGTCGGCCCCCGGCTCTTGGGCAACCCCATTACATACAGTAACCTGGTCAAACGCCCCTTTTAAGGTCAGGTCTCGAACTTGAGCAGTCCCAAAGTTCTCTTTGGACATATCTAACGCAGGGAGGTCGGCCTCCTCGGTCACCGTCTCACCCTCATCCCCGACAAGGATGCACAGTGGGAACTCCTCCATCTGAGCCTTCATCGGGGCTTTTTCTTCAAGGACCTGGCTTTTCCCCATACTACTTAGTCCAGTTCCCTTCCCCCACAAGTCCCAGAATAAGGAAAAATCGTGGCCCAATATGACGGGATGTATCAGGTCCTTTACTACCCCGACTTCATGGGACTGGGCACCACAGTCTGTCCCCACTGTTACTGTGGCCACGGGATAGTCCTTGGCATCACCATGGATGCACCGAACGCCCAGGGTTTTGGAAGGGATCAACTGGTGGGGAAGGGATCCTCTGATCAAGGTCACCAGACTCCCGGAGTCCAACAGCCCAAGCACTTTTACTCCATTAATGGACACTGCACACGCCTGCGACCCCTCGCCGGGTTGACAGTCCACGCTACAGGCTGGATAGGCATAATAGGAGACCCGTCTGCCTAGGCTGCAGTCCATGGGCTCAGGGGATATTTGACACCTGGCGGCTACATGTCCAGGGTTGTGACACCGCTAGCAAACTATATCTTTACCAACTGTTCTAAAGGCACCTTCAGTAGGAGTGGGACGTCCCCCAGTGGTGGCTCTAGACCCCTTCCGTGGTGAACCCGCCCCCTTTTGAGTATCCCAGTAGGGATAAGTGACTGCATCCGGTTTCCCAAGAGATCTCTCAACTACCTGGTACCTCTCTACCAGGCCGATGAAGTCATCTGCGTTCTGGGGATCACCCTGGGCAACCCAGGTCTGTACTTGCTTGGGAAGGGAATGCATGAACCTGTCAATCACCACCCGCTCAACCATCTGGGCCGGAGTGGAGGACTCCGGTTGTAGCCACTTCTGAACAAGATGCAGGAGGTCAAACATCTGCGAGCGAGGGGGTTTGTTGCTAGCATACGCCCAGTGATGAACTCGCTGGGCTCTTACCGCCATATTTACTCCTAGACGTGCTAAGATCTCTGTCTTTAGTTTGGCATATTCCTTAGCATCTTGCAGCTCCAAGTCAAAATACGCCTTCTGGGGTTCACCCGATAAATATGGCGCTAGAACCTCTGCCCACTGTGCTGGAGGAAGTCTCTCACGATCAGCCACCCTCTCAAAAACAGTCAGAAATGCTTCTACATCATCCCCAGGGGTCATCTTCTGCATGGCCCGCCTTACCGCCTTCCTGACGTGAGAATCATCTGTCGGCCCTGGGGGTGGGGCGGCTGCCCTGCTCTGGATGGCGTCCGCCAAAAGCTGTATCTGCTGTTGCGCCTCCTGCTGGTGCTGCTGCGCCTCCTGCTGGTGCTGCTGCTGTGACTTTTGCTGCAACTGGATCTGCTGAAGCAACAGTTTGGTCGTCTCCTGGTGCTGCTGCTGCATGCTCCGCTGGGCCTGCTGCATACTCTCCTGGTGCTGCTGCTGCATGCTCTGCTGGGCCTGCAGGTGTTGCTGCTGCATGCTCTGCTAGGCCTGGACCAGGTGCTTAACGAGCTCCTCCATGCTGCTGGACTTCCTTGGCTGGCTGGCGGCCTTCACCCAGGACATCCACTGGTCTTTGTAGCAGGTACACGTGTTCCTGGAATCCTGCACGCACTCTCACACCAACTGTGGCAAGACGACTCGCTCGGCTCTCCTGGAGGCAGACTCAGGACACACGTTCTCAGGTTTCCTTTCTGCTGGTTTATTATCAGCCATAAACTCATGCAGGTTTCACAGGAAAAACAAACATGACCCCTCTGGGTTAAACGAAAAAAAAAAACAAAACAAAGTATAGCTCAGTCCATAGATGAGCGGGTTCCGCCCGCTCTCGGTAGCATAAACTGCACTGCTTAAGTCCATGTGAAAAGCTCTGCAGCTTCCACAATACTGTCTGGAGACTTCCCTCTGCCAGACCACACTCCAGAGAAAAAAAAAAGGGACTGAGCTTTTACACATTGCTCAGCCACACCCTGAGGGGAGGTAGGGGGAATGGCGTCCCGCCCTCTTTGCCATTCCCATAAAACCGCACACCCTTTAACAGAGTAAGCCTACCAGCATATAACACGCTGGCAGAAAAATAAAGTAGGTCTTAGTTCACACAGGAGAGCATCCTGAGTGACACATACCTCCCCTCACATATAAAACCAGTGACACTGTCACACCATATTAATTCTTTTTTCAATTATATCTCCACGTATGTAATTTAGATAATCAAATGCACGATTTGTAAACTGAAATATGTTGGAGAAAATGCAGAGTACGAATGCTTTTGAAAATAGAAATGTTAATAGTTCCTTATTTTTCGGACTATAAGATGCACCAGAGCGTAACATGCACCCCAAATCTTGGAGTGGAAAATAGGAAAAAAATTTTTTTTATAAGATGGAGGTCCGTCTTATATTCTGAATAGGTATCTTACCTGGGGGGCAGTGGAGCGAGGGTTACAGGAGGCAGGGTCCTTCAGGAAGCCGGCGGAAGTGGAGGAATTCTGTGGACCCTGGATGAAAGAGGCGCCCGAGCCCCCAGTTCTGCGCATGCGCCGGCTTGAATGGCCATTTTCCTGTAGATCATGGCTTCAGGAAGATGGCCACGGCCACCAGAAAGCCGCTCACGTCGCTCTGCCTCACTGTCGACAGCATCTCACTGCTGCTGCCACTGCCGCATTCCTGAAGAAGGGAGGGAACGGAGGGCCCTGTGATCCCGCTCCACCACCATCGAAACTCCCGGTACGTTTGGACCATAAGACACCCCCCCCCCCCCATTTTCCTCCCGAATTTGGGGGAAAAAAGTGTGTCTTATGGTCTGAAAAATAGGGTTTATTTTAATCAATAAACAAAATGCAAAGTGAATGACCAAACGAGTAATCTAAATCACATCAATATTTGGGATGACCGCCCTTTGTCTTCAAGACAGCATCAAAGAATCAATTTTTCTAGGTGTTATTTTGAAGGAATTCGGCAGGAAGGTTGTTCCAAACATCTTTGAGAACCAGGTCTGTGGCGTCAGTAAGCGAAACCACTGACTCCTTAGGGTATGTGCACATGGTCAGGAAATGCTGCGGATTGTACGCAGTGCACTTGCGCTGCGTGCAAACCGTAGCATTGCACATTACAAGCAAAGTGGATGGAATTTCAAGAAATCCTATAATTATGCGTCTCCGTGCACCTGCGGATCACCCGCGGACACGGACATGCGGCGCGTCTTTCCAGATCACATCATGTCAATTTCTCTTGCGAAGTTGCTAGTCTCTGCAAGAGAAATTAGATCAGTGCAATGTATTGATTGCGGTGAATCCGCACGGTTCAATGAACACATGCGGATTCACCTGTGTGCAGCGCTTTGGACGCAGCATAAAGTATGCTGCGTTCAAAGCGCTGACAGTACGGATCGTGTTCTCATACCCTTAATTTCCCAGACTTCCGACTCCGCAGCACTGCCTCACTACTGAACATGTACATAAAGTTCAGCACAGATTCATCTCAACTAAAAGCCGAGATCCTTAGATCAGTAGTAGAGCAGACATTTATAGGACATTTCATAACTTTCCCAAATTCTTATGAACAAATGTACAACACATACTGCATTGTACTAATGAACACAATTATATATTTTAGGAGTCAGTCAGTCTATTTTATGCCAGCTCCACCAAAATGGACACTGACTCCGACTCCACAGCCCTGTAGAGACTTAACCACAGATCTTCGGTGGGTGGATGTACACTTGTGCAAATTCTTCTTTTTATTTAATCCTAGATAGACTTGATGATTTTAAGATCAGGGCTCTTTGGGGCCATATCATCAATTCCTGGACTCCTTGTTCTTCTTTATGTTGAGCGTAGTTCTTAATGACATTGATTGACTATATGTTTGAGGTCTTTGTCCTGCTGCTGAATAAATTTGGAGCCAATCAGGCGCCTCTCTGATAATATTACATGATAGATATGAATCTGCCTGTATTTCACACCAAGGAAACTTAGTGCAGTCGATGAAAGGCATGGAATCCTAGCAAGTTTTGGGTTGCTTTTCAGCCCATGGAGTTGAGGTTATGTTCAGAGTTAATAGTGTCCTCAATCCTGAGGAATGCAAGCAGATACTTATCCATGGTACAATACTCTTAGAGAAGTGTCTGGCTCCAAATTTATTCTGCAAAGGGATAATGACCCCAAACATACAGCAATTGTCATTAAGAATTATCTGTAGGGAATTCCATGAAGAGAGAGAAGAATTTTGAGCAACCTCCCTGCCAAGTTCCTACAAAAACCGTGTGCCAGTTAATCTAGAAGAACTGATGTTTGTATACGATACCAAATAAATCAAGATGTTTTTGAAAATGTTGCTTCCATTTTTTCATCATTTGGATATCATTAAAGCGAATCTGTCATCAGGATTTTGCTAAGTAAACTACAGGCAGTGTCAGGTGGGCGCCATTACACTGGTTAAAATGATACCTGGGTTGATGAAATTTGTCTTGTGGTTGTTGTTTAATCTTTATTTGCAGTTTGGAGATAATTAGATTTCCGTGCTTCAGGGCAGCCTGTGGGGCAGGGCTTTCTTTGATGCTCTGGCATTATCTTCATCATTGTGGCTTAAATGACAGGTCATTCATTAATCCTTCCTTCAGTGACTTGCCTCCTATTCTAAATACTGCACTTGCGCAGTTCATATTGTGGTATTTTTTAAAAAAAATCTTAACTCCTGCAAAATCGCTTGCCGATAGATGCTACTGCGCACGCGCCACGCCCATTTTGCTGGAGCCAATTTTAATTTAGATACTGCTCCTGTGCTATAACTAACTTTCCTTCTTTGCACACAAAGCTGATGGTTCATGTGGTTGCATTTTATTATTTAATAGCTTGCATTTTTTGTATTTTGTTATTCATATTTTTGAATTTTGTGTAGGGGGCTCTAAATATAGATCCCTGATTGCCATATGTCCGTTATCATTTTGTATATGCATTAATAATACTGTGGTGTATATTTTTGGCTTTTATGGTATATTCTTACAGATAGATGGACTAGACTACAACCCTATAGTGTTGTGGTCTAACATTGTTATGGCCTTCATACTTTTTTAAGTGTTTTCTTTTGGCTTGTGTGTTAATAAACATCTACTATATAATTGACTTATCCCGTCTGTCTGTCCGACCAGGAAATCCCGCATCGCTGATTGGTCCGGCCGCGGCCAGTCAGCGACGCGGGATTTCAGAAAAAGATGGCAGCCGTTAGCGACTCATCTGCCGCATGGAGGTCAGCGGCGATGCAGCCGGCCGGTCATCTCCCGGCTGCTCGCAGCAGAAGTACCCCGACCGGCGGCCTAGGCGGCGCCGCTCCCTGATCCTCCCTTCACACTTGGCCCCAGCCACTGATCTCCCGATGGTAGCTGCATGGAGGTCAGCGGCGATGCAGCCGGGAGATGACCGGTGCTAACAGTCATCTCAAAGCTGCTCGCAGCGGAAGTACCCGCACAGGCAGCGCCGCTCCACGGTCCTCACTAACACTGTTCGCTGATTGGTCGCGGCCGCAGGCTGCAGCCGGGGGAGTTACGTGCTGGCTGTGCGTGGTCAGCGATGTTGTCACAAGCAGTATTGACAACATGACGTAATTACAAAATTCATTAGGTGCCCCGGGGGGATAAATTGGGGGGTTAGTTTAAAGTAGTGCACAACCCATTTAAATACTGCTTCGCTGATTAGTCGCGCCCGGTCGGCCGCACACATATTCTAGAATACCCGATGCGTTAGAATCGGGCCACCATCTAGTTTATTACATATATGGTGATCCCTGTCTCTGCATCCCCCTTTTTCTCTACTTCATTTGTTGCTTGTTCACCTTGTGACTGGTAGATCCCGGTTATATTCATGGTGGGGCCCTCTATTTTTCTCTTGTTGAACTATTATTATTATTTTTAATAACTAAACAATAAGCATAAAATCCCAGAAAAAAATATTCAAACTCTAAGGCCATGTTCACACTATGCGTTTTTTTAGCATATCTTTGATGCATTTTTTTATGCAAATTTTCAGCTGCATTTTACAGTACCAGCAAAGTGTAAGAGATTTCAGAAATCTCATGCACACACATTGGTTTTTCATACCATGATTAAGATGTTAATCCTATGTCTACTGGATCTCATTTGGTGACCTGCTACTACAGTTTTTAATGTGATCAATAAACTTCACTCTTATATTTTCGGCTACCACTGGAGGATTTTCTACACATTGGTTTTTGTGTCATCAGTATTTTGTGTTTTGCATGTTTTTTTGCACAATAGAGCATGTCACTTTTCCGTGTTTTTTTCAGCGTTTTTCATGCATTAAAAGTAATGGGTGGTGAAAAAATGCTGAAAAAGCGCCAAGTGTGAACATAGCTATCAGGTTTTGCTGCGTTTTTAGTGGAAAAAAAACAAGTAGAGAAGTATGTGAAACTCTTATTTTTGTGATTTTACCATCTTGTCTTGTTCACCTGAGATGGCAATTGGATTAGGACAGTTTAATTAAATTAGTGATGTGTACAAGTACAATATAAACATTGACTCACATAGGTGTGAGATTGAACAATACCTGTGGCCCACGGAGGTGTGAAATTGAACAATCCCTGAGCTACTCAATGACAGACCATAGTGTAGTGTATATGGACTTTTAAAAAGCTTTTGATACGGTTCCACACAAAAGGTTGATACATAAAATGAGAACAATGGGGATAGGGGAAATATATGTATGTGGGTTAAGAATTGGCTCAGTGATAGTAAACAAAGGGTGGTTATTAATGGAAAACACTCAGACTGGGTCTCAGTTAACAGTGGGGTACCACAGGGGTCAGTATTGGGCCCCCTTCTTTTTAACATATTTATTAATGACATTGTGGGGGGAATACAGAGTAATATTTCAATATTTGCAGATGACACTAAACTCTGCAGGGTAATCAATACAGAGGAGGACAATTTTATATTACAGGAGGATCTATGTAAACTAGAAGCTTGGGTTGATAATTGGCAAATGAGCTTTAATGGGGATAAATGTAAGGTAATGCACTTGGGCAGAGGAAATAAAATGTATAATTATATGCTTAATTGTAAAACACTGGGCAAAACTGTAACTGAAAAAGACCTGGGTGTATTGGTGGACGACAAGCTCACGTTTAGTGGCCAGTGTCAGGCAGCTGCTGCAAAGGCAAATAAAATAATGGGATGCATTAAAAGAGGCATAGATGCTCATGAGGAGAACATAATTTTACCTCTATACAAGTCATTAGTGTGACCACACTTAGAATACTGTGTACAGTTTTGGTCTCCGGTGTATAAGAAAGACATAGCTGAACTAGAGAGGGTGCAGAGAAGAGCGACCAAGGTTATTAGAGGACTGGGGGGTCTGCAATACCGAGACAGGTTATTACACTTGGGGTTATTTATTGTGGAAAAAAGAAGGCTTAGGGGTGATCTTATTACTATGTACAAGTATATGAGGGGACAGTACAAAGACCTTTCTACTGATCTTTTTACTCTGAGGCCAGAGACCAGGTCAAGGGGGCATCTTCTACGTCTGGAGTTAAGGTTTAATCATAATCACAGACGGGGATTCTTTACTGTAAGAGCAGTGAGACTATGGAACTCACTGCCGCAGGATGTTGTAATGAGTGATTCACTATTAAAATTTAAGAAGGGCATGGATGCCTTTCTTGAAAAGTATAATATTACAGGTTATATATACTAGATTCCTTGATAGGGCGTTGATCCAGGGAACTAGTCTGATTGTCGTATGGAGTTGGGAAGGAATTTTTTCCCCAATGTGGAGCTTAGTGTTTGCCACATGTTTTTTTTTGCCTTCCTCTGGATCAACATGTTAGGCTATGGGTTGAACTAGATGAACTTAGTCTTCCTTCAACCTTAAAAACTATGTTACTATGTTATAGTCTGAAAATAAATAGTGTTCTGCAAACTCACTGCTCTGCCAGTGTCTTAGGTAAACTATTCCTGAACAATTCACTTCCCCCCACTGTTACATTTGTAATTCTGGTTAATATGGTTTCACATACAAGTGCTTGTCACTAAATTAGAATATCATCAAAAAAGTTAATTTATTTCAGTTCTTCAATATAAAAAGTGAAACTCATATATTATATAGAGTTATTACAAACAGAGTGATCTTTTTCAAGTGTTTATTTCTTTTAATGTTGATGATTATGGCTTACAGGAAATGAAAACACAAAAGTCATTATCTCAGTAAATTAGAATACTGGATAACAACAGCATGAAAAATGTTTTTAAATCCGAAATGTTGGCCTACTGAAATGAATCTAGCATCAAAACTGGATATAAATGTACAGAAAATGGCACTTCAAACAAATTCATAATCCACCAATCCTGCCTACATTACTATTGCAGAGAAAACAAAGAGATCCATAAGTCAAAAATAATCAATTTTATTTCATCAATCAAAGAATAAGACACACAATATTAAAAATTATATATGGCTAAAAAACAGAGTGCCCAGTTAGAAGGACTAGCTCCTGACCAATAATCTAATTGTACTTAAGGCTCAAAAATATATGTAAATATCCTAATACAGTCTATCAACATTTATATAAAACTTCCTTATAACATATTCATCAACATAGCATGTATGATTAAATGGCAGTCAGCATCATATGTATGATTAGTGGCGATCTATAGTATAGCAAGTGCAATATAAGATCTTATAATGGGCTAAAAATTAACCCTATGTTCAGATCCAAATAAATAATGCCCACACACTAATAGAAACCATAGCGACAATTAGAAATACTAAAAGAAAAGTATTGGAGAAAAAGCTGTATACCTGAGATGGTGCCAGGAAAAGAGCCGACGTAGGAAAAAACTAGGGCCAAGACCAGGATGCTGTCCCCCTTCACCCCGACACGCGTTTCACCCGCTTGCTTCTTACAAGGGCATGTCAGGGTGAGGGGTGAATATCTTTTTAAGTAACATGTTAGCCTGTCAGACTGCTCAGTGAAGATGGGAAATTTACCAAACCTTATCGGCGCATGACGCATCTGCTCCTCCCCTAAGGTGAAAGGAGGCTTCCGGCGGATGCACTCACTGAGAAAGATGTGCATGCGTCTTATAGAATGCTATAGCGTGGATTCTATCATTACAGATCGCTAATGGGAAATCTCTATAGGGAAAACAAAAGGAAGAGAAAGAAAGGATTTTGAAAATTGCCTATAAAATATAGTAGAGTCTTCATAGTTAAATTGATGACTCAAAACCGATACCTACGTGTAAATAGGTGAAATAGAGCAATATGAATGTAATTTCTATGAAATTAGATGAGATAACAGACTAAAACACACATATACACCCCCCGTTAATCAATATAAAAAATCCATGCAAAAAAGTGCATTGTCCATATTAGTGTGCAAAGCATCCTTAAAACCCCTATATGTCTATAGGTAACCCAATTATATACATACATGAACAATGAATGACATTAAGATAAAAGTGCCAAATGTGCAAAATCAGAATATAGATGCTGTACTCATAAAGTGACTATGTGCCAGGTGTTCCATGTGCCAGTATGTGCAAAATCTGAATATGAATACTGTACTCATAAAGTGACTATACTTATGGATAAAAAAAGGTGCTTCGTGCAGTAAAAAATCTGCACGTATACATTTCCACATATGTATGCATGTATATACATGCATAACCATAAAAAATAAATATACCCAAAACTACCATCCCCATAGATCATAATGACAACATACCACATTTTTTCAACTATTACTATAGTACAAAATATAAAATATAGTACAAAAATACAATAAAGTCCAATCAAGATCCCATAATGAGCTTCTTTAAAGTAGCCAGCAGAAAGAGTAGATGTCTTCTATGTCCATCGTAGATGGCATGAAAATTCATCTCCCCCATCTTCACACAGCAAGGCAGCAAATAGACATCAATAACTAAATAAAAAAAATAAAGAATTAAGGCACGAATATATAAAACATACAGTGGCTAGCACTGCAGCTTTGCAGCGCTGGGGTCCTGGGTTCAAATCCCACCAAGGACAACATCTGCAAGGAGTTTGTATGTTCTCCCTGTGTTTGCATGGGTTTTCTCCGGGTTCTCCGGTTTCCTCCCACACTCCAAAGACATACTGATTGGGGCTCATAATCTAGATTCCCTATGGGGACAGCGACGATAATGTATGTAAAGCACTGCGGAATATGTTAGCGCTATATAAAAATAAAGATTATTATAAAAAAATAAAGATTATTATTATAAAATCACATAAAATATGCTAAAAACAAATAAAGACACACCCAAACTCAATTCATAAAAAGATACCACATAAGTTTTATAGATTAAATCACCTTACTGACGTTACAAAAATGCTGCAAACCCCATATTTTCATTTCATTTCCTTGTGGATTAATAGTGCCCAAATGGTAAATCCACTTACATTCCAGTTGGGCGAGGACCTTGCCAACATCACCACCAGCCCAGATCCACTTGATCATTGGCCTTAACGATCATGCCTCTGGAATTACAATTATGAAATTGGTTGAAGTTATCTACCATGCAACATGCCCAAGTAAGAAAATATATGTGGGCATGACCACGACAGAACTCAAGATAATAAGGTAGCATGTGAGGGACATAGAAAAGGCCCAATCATTAGAAGATAATGTTCAATTAAAAACGTTGCCAAACAATTTCATAAATATTTTTTGTTTTTTGAAGTGCTTCTTTAGCAAGTTAAAAATATGAGTATAAAAATTCAAAACTTACCGTATTTTTCGGACTATAAGACGCAACCCAAATTTTGGGGTGGAAAATAGTAAAAAAAATATTTTTTTAAGATGGGGTCCGTCTTATAGTCTGATTAGGTATTTTACCTGGGGGTGGTGGAGCAGTAGGCAGGGTCCTTCAAGAAACCGGCCTGGCGGAAGTGGAGGAATTCTGCGGACCCTGGATACATGAAGCCGGTGCTCCAGTAGCTGTGAGTTGCGGTGATGGTGGAGCAGGATCGCAGGGCCCTCCGTTCGCTGCCTCAGGAACCCGGCGGCAGCAAAAGAGATGAGCTGCCGGTGTCTGGCTGGGGCCTGTGGACTTGCTGGGGCCTGTTGACTTGCTGGGACCTGGGGCCTGTGGACTTGCTGGGGCCTGTGGACTTGCTGGGACCTGGGGCCTGTGGACATGCTGGGGTCTGGACCTGTAAGTGGCATCCGGCAGTGAAGCAGAGGAGCCGGGGCCTTGTCCGGGCTGTGAGCGGCATCCTGCGATGCGGCAGAGCAGCATGTGCAGCTTCCGGTGGCCGCGGCCATCTTCCTGAGGCCGTAATCTATAGGAAAATGCCTGCCGGAGCTCCCGATCGGCGCATGCGCCGGCTCAGGCGGCCATTTTCCCGTGGATCACGGCCTCAGGAAGATGGCCGTGGCCACCGGAAGCCGCACACGCTGCTCTGCTGCACCGCCGGACACCACTCACAGCCCGGCAGAGGCCCCAGCTCCTCTGCCTCACCGCCGGCCGCCACTCGCTGCCCGGCACAGGCCCCGGCTCCTCTGCTTCACCACCCGACACCAGCCACTCCAGCACAGGTACAGGCCCCTGCTCCAGCCTCATCTTACCTCTGCCGCCGCCGGAGGACCCTGCGATCCCCGCTCCACCACCACTGGTAAAGTAACGTTCGGACCATAAGACGCACCCCCCATTTTCCTTCCAAATTTTGGGGAAAAAAAGTGCGTCTTATGGTCTGAAAAATACGGTATTTAGTTATTTTTTTTATAGATTTCTAAAGTTTTGAGAGCCTGAATTTTGGGTTTGTATGACTTGAATTTTTTTTCTCATATCTTGGGCTAGAATTAAGATAAACAGATGGGAGAGGCACCAATTTGTTCAGAATTATACATGCTTTAATTTGATATGTCACAAGACCATGTTTGTTGATATTTATATATTTGTTTTGAGGAGTTACATTCTAAAGTTTGATGGGCGTTTTTGAGAAAACTGTATGTTTATACATTTTTCTAAAAATGCATATGTGTTTACTTGTGTTCCCATATAACATTACAGGGAACCGGTCAGCTCGAAAATATGCAATCTATGGAATGCATTTTATAGATTCAGGACCCCAGCACTGCAAGGCTACAGTGCTAACCACTGAGCCACTGTGCTGCGAATAAATTGATGTTATGACGTATGGTAAATAAATGTCATTTGTAATCACTGAAACTAGATGATGACTGACCGTTGTGCTTTGTTTTACTGACACACAAATAAGGAGCTCTTTGCTTACAATTTGATTTAGTTTCTCATTCCTGCCAATGTGTATGACATACATCAGTTGTAGGTAAAGCATTTAAAAGGTTGTCCTATGTGGACCAACCCTGCATTGAACAGATGCTAATGATCATCAATGGAAGTTGTGGAATGCTGCAGCAGGAGAAGTGTGCTATTAAATTGCCCTCATTAAAATTAATAGTCAACCATGTAAAATATTGGGGAAAAGGATCTCAAACATTGGATTTCTATGACTGCGCATAAGTACAGGAACTACGCTAGTGAGAACACAGTCCGGTTATGAGTGGTCTATGAAAACTGATTAAGGTTTGTTAATCATTTTATTAGTAGTATAAGTGATCTTATAAAATATTGGAATTTATTTCTTTGTCTTGTTTGTCTTTTAGTTATCAACTCAAAGAGAAGTTGTAGCTCGAGTAATTCAACGCATCTGTGAAAAAAACAAGAAGAATGTTCTCGCATTTGGATATGGTCTCATGGCTGAAAAGAGTTCATTACGTGTTAAGTTTGCACCAAGTATTTGCAATTATTTTCCAAATCCAACCACGGCGACTATTAGTACCAGTGTCCTCTGGGAAAGCCTCCTTAGCAGGGTGGGAGATGATGTCATGATGCATTTATTAGAAAACTGCTCACTTTTCATCAGGGTGCCACCCAGTTGCTGCTATCAGATATGTGGTCAGCCCATATATAATTTAACCAAAGAGGAAATTCTTTCATCACCTTGGCTGAAACAAGATCGTTTTATCTATAAACGCAATATTTTATCTCGCTACATTCAGACATGTTCTTTCAAATCTAAAACATACTCATTGAAGCTGGCTTCACAAAGGAAAAGACTAAAGAGTCAAAGAAATGCTAAAGTAAAAGCATCCATTGAGCTTATGGTGCAAACGGGAGATGTCCATTCCAGCACTGCACCAGTAAAACTTGTAAGTAACGTTGGTATGTTTACCACTGAAACCAGGCAGACAAAAAGACCTTCTCCTAATGCAATTTGTAGTATCCCATTCAAAAGACGTAAAACAGAACTGAAATCCACTTCTGATAGTGTGACCACTAAACCTCCTGTAAAATCAAGTAATAATTCTGTCTGGCAGTGTACCAAACAAGGAGAGCCAAATATGGATTCCACTGCTCAGAAAGAGATTCTGCATGGGACAAATAAAAGCACTAAATTAAATCAATTTTTTGTTGAGCCTCAGACTAAAGCTACGTCCTATAATTCTTCATCTATGTCTACAGACAGAATTACGCCTTCTAAGATTTTTGTTGACTTTGGTAAAATGTTGTGCACAAATCCAATTTCTAAGGAAGGATTTTCTGAAAGTTTCATATTGAATACGTTAAAAAGTAACTCCTATGGCAGTTTAAGCCTTATTGAAAGGATATTTATGAATAGTAATTTGTTTGAGCAAGACATTGAATTACATGTTTCATCTGAAGGTAAAAGGAAGAAAAAAGTGTGCAAGCGTTATAAACAGTTGATACCCATCTTCCAAGAACTTATAGAAAAGCACAAAGTATGCACCTACATGTCACTGTTAAAGAAGCACTGTCCTGTAAAGCTTACTGGGAATTGTAAGCGGTTAGGTGTTCAGTGTGATAATGGTATAACAACAAAAGCTAATTCTAAATTCGGTAACACAATCTTACACTCAATGAGCAACACAAAAATGGCACCAAACCAAAGTATTGCTTGCGTGGACAAACAGGACATGGTGCTTGTTGATGAACCATATACCTTACTTAAGCAGCATAACAGTGTATGGCAAGTATATTCATTTGTTAGAGAATGTCTGCATATAGTGGTGCCCGAAAGTTTATGGGGATCTAGTCACAACAAGTGTCGCTTCTTCAGAATTGTGAAAACGCTAATTAATTCTGTCAAGTGTGAAAAGATTTCTTTATCACAGTTAATGTGCAAGATAAGAGTAGAAGACTGTTCTTGGCTGCGTCTCAACAAACGTAAGTCATACAGAGTTCTGTTTGGTTAAAATGAATGGATCACAAAAAGTGGTCATACATATTAGGTTGGCTAATTTCAGCAGGACAACCTAACCAGAATACGTATGAAATTTTCTGCCACCGTTGAGTCAGCCTTTCTTGTGAAGGTAGGGATGAGCATGTGAAAGTGCTGTCTGGCAGTGGTTTTCTCCCCTCTCCTTATTGACATCACATGCATGCTCCCTGAACCAGATTTGTATGTGTTTGGTGGGACTTGTTAGGAATAACTAGAGAATAATGATAGGTTCCCTTTAAATATTCACCAGTCATGTCCTAGCTACTATCTACACTGCCCCCAAAACATTGTTAGTGATGCAGTGTGCATCACTAACAAGCTTTTCTCATTAAAATTAGTGGTATGATAATGATTTTATAACCTTTGATACACTTTGTCCTACCTGCTCATTTTCAGTAATAGGGGTGTGATTCTCACATTCAGTCATGGGCGGGCGCAGCATTAAGTCACTGCTGGCGCCACCCACATATTTGAATATTGCTCCCGGCAAGCTCTATGATTGTGGGGCGCATGCAAATTTGTACATGTCTGGCCGCCTTCGCAGTGAGGCTGTGTGATTACCAGCTTCATTGCGCACGCACTATGTTCCCCGTGCGTGAGCAGTGAGGCTGTGTAGTGCGCAGCTTCACTGCGCACACGTGGGGAACATAACACATGCGGAGTGAAGCTGGTAATCACACAGCCTCACGCAGGCGGCCAGACATGTACAAATGCGCATGCGCCCCACAATCATAGAGCTTGCCGGGAGCAATATTCAAATATGTGGGTGGCGCCAGCAGTGACTTAATGCTGCGCCCGCCCATGACTGAATGTGAGAATCACACCCCTATTACTGAAAATGAACAGGTAGGACAAAGTGTATCAAAGGTTATAAAATCATTGTAATACCAATTGTAATGAAAAAAGCTTGTTAGTGATGCACATTGCATCACTAACAACGCTATGGGGGCAGTGTAGAGGGTACCTAGGACGTGACAGGTTCCCTTTAATCTGTCTTTTATGCAGCTACTGATTTTTAGGTTATCTGCACAATTTTTTTATGATGAAAAATCCAATGTGCTTTTTAAAGAAATCCATGCAATTTTTCAATGAGGTTTTCAGTCCTGAAGCAGTTTTTATCCAGTTTTTTATTTTATTTATTTTTTGCAGCCATTTGACTTCTTTGGCATGTTTTCTGCTATTTTAGCAGAATTATGGATTTTCCATGGAAATCATTTGGCGCCATATTTAGATAGTATTTGAAGCTGTTTTTGAAGTATTGTTGGAAAAAATCAGCTTCCGAATTCATGGAAAATAAAGGGTGTGAACATACCCCTTCAAAATTGATACATAATGTAAGAGCTCATGCAAACATTCATGCAACTCTGTTTGCGCATGTAATGCACGGACTATCCGCGGTTCTTCCCGACCTGTATACTTACTTACAAATTGGCGTGCAAGCCTATAATTATCATGCGTGTCCAAATCTGTCCAGAAGTGACAAAGACCATCATCTTTATTCTCACTCATCAATTCCAGGAAAAACTCCCTAAATGTCCCCAAGATTGGAATGTACCAAAAATAAGTGGTTAGCCAAGGATTGGCAATTTCCCCAAGATTCTGTGTGTGTGTGAAAGGATGTATCCCACACTATCACAGTGACCTGATAATAGTTACACAATTAACTCCTTTAACCCAATTGTCTGTCTAAATGTCTGCCAATTACCATATGTTGTTTACGTAAATTCACATAATCCTACCCCCTGATACAAAGGTATAAAACCTTGGGGTTTCTAATAATAAATCGGATCATTCTTTTGAGACAATCTTTTGTGAGTTGTCTTATTTGAAGCGTCATTGGCTGAGATCTCAAGACATCTTATTCTACCTGAGAGAAGTAAGATTCCCACCGTCTTCAACAATACAGTTGTGCTCAAAAGTTTACTTACCCCGGCAGAATTTTTCCTTTCTTGGCCTTGTTTCAGAGAATGTGAATGATAACAAGAAAACTTTTTCTCCACTCATGGTTATTGGTTGGGTGAAGCCATTTATTGTCAAACTACTGTGTTTTCTCTTTTTAAATCTTAATGACAACCAAAAACATCCAAATGACCCTAATCAAAAGTTCACATACCCCAAGTTCTTAATACCGTGTATTGCCCCCTCTAACATCAATGACAGCTTGAAGTCTTTTGTGGTAGTTGTGGATGAGGTTCTTTATTTTCTCAGATGGTAAAGCTGCCCATTCTTCTTGGCAAAAAGCATCCAGTTCCTGTAAATTCCTGGGCTGTCTAGCATGAACTGCACGCTTGAGATCTCCCCAGAGTGACTCAATGATATTGTGGTCAGGAGACTGAGATGGCCACTCCAGAACCTTCGTTTTGTTTTTCTGTAGCCAATGACAGGTTGACTTGGCCTTCTGTTTTGGATCGTTGTCAATTTGGAACGTCCAAGTACGTCCCATGCACAGCTTCTGGGCTGATGAGTGCAAATTTGCCTCCAGTATTTGCTGATAACGTGCTGCATTCATCTTTCCTTCAACTTTTACCAAGTTTCCTGTGCCTTTTGTAACTCACACATCCCCAAATCATCAGCGATATACCTCCGTCCGTGCTTTACAGTAGGAATGGTGTTCCTTTCATCATAGGCCTTTGTTGACCTCCCTCCAAATGTAACGTATATGGTTGTGGCCAAAAAGTTCAATTTTGGTCTAATCACTCCAAATTACCTTGTTCCTGAAGTTTTGAGGCTTGTCTCTGTGCTGTTTGGCATATTGTAGGAGAGATACTTTGTGGCATTTGCGCAGTAATGGCTTTTTTCTGGCGACTCGAACATGAGGCCCATTTTTCTTCAAGTGCCTCCTTATTGTGCATCTTGAAACAGTCACACCGCTAGTTTTCCTAGAGTCCTAAATTTCAGCTGATGTTGTTTGTGGATTTTTCTTTGCATCCCGAGCAATTTTCCTGGCAGTTGTGGCTGAAATTCTATGTTGGTCTACCTGACCGTGGTTTGGTTTTTACAGAGCCCCTGATTTTCCATTTGTTAATGCAACGCTGCTGACTAGCATTATCAATTCCTTGGATATCTTTTTGTATCCCTTTCCTGTGTTATAAAGTTCAACTACCTTTTCCCATAGATCCGTTGACAATTCTTTTTTTTTCCCTATGACTCACAATCCAGAAATATCAGTGGCTGAATGAAAGATGCAAGAGTCTGTCTGGTTCCCAGAAACTCACTCAGCTTTTATACACACACACTGATTACAAGCAAACAGGTCACAGGTGAGGATGTTACCTTTAGTAGCCATTCAAACCCATTTGTGTAAAATTCTATGCATGTTATCAGGCCGAAATCACCAGGGTATGTGAACTTTTGATCAGGGTCATTTGGATGTTTTTGGTTGTCATTAAGATTTAAAAAGACAAAACACAGTAGTTTGACAATAAATTGCTTCACCCAACCAATAACCATGAGTGGAGAAAAAGTTATTTGTTATCATTCATATTCTCTGAAACAATGCCAAGAAAGGAAAAATTCTGCCCGGGTATGTAAACTTTTGAGCACAACTGTATATGAGACATATTTGATGTTGTTGAGTTTCGGTTGGGAGAATCACGGCTAGGCCGAGTTTCACAGACATCTGCATAAGTTCTTAATCTATGATTTCACCTTATAAGCATGTATTTATATCAAGGCCTCATTTAGACATTTTTTTTTCTTGTACATGAAAAATTGATCCAATTTCCGATATTTGGTCCATATATCTGTTCTTGCTATCAGTGTTTCATCAGTTTTTCTTTTATGCAAAGAAAAAAAAAAGCTTCTCTTAGGCAATAAAAAATGAGGATTGTATTTGTATGCTGTTAGTTTTTTTTTTTTTTAAATTGATTTACATGGGCAGGATTGATCCATGACTTGTCTTCAAACGAGACATGTCTATCGGTTCTTTGTTTTTTTTATTTTGTTGACACTCGGTCCATCAAAAAAAACACTGACATGAACAGCCCCATAGACTATATAGATTCAGATTTCTTCATGACCATAACGCTCTTCAATATGGTTGGGTGCCACTTTACAATGCTTCTCATATTCTTCTAAATATATTGTTAAACTCAACCATCCTGCAAGGGACATATCAGTTGAGTCCATAATTTATGTATTAATTTCATAATATAACTTTAAAAGGATGGAAGCTACTTTTTTTTCTTATAGAACGCCAAATCGCCTATATACAGTTGCAATTGAAATTATTCAACTTACATTTCAAATTAGGTTTATGAGCGAACTTTACACATTTTATAATGTTTGTAATGAACCACTCAAACAAAAAAGCTCAACAAACAATGCTATCGTTAATGACTTAATGACTACTGTTATCAGAATTATTCAACCCCTTCCTGGCAAGCATCTTTAGTACTTGGTGAATTAGAGGCCATTACCCTTTAAAGGGGTACTCCGGGGAGATAAAAAAAAAAATATTATAATGCCCATACGTTCATAAGGTATGAAGATAACCTGAATAGTGCTGTGTCTCATCCAATCACTACCTGTAATTCTGTGTGACGCTGCAGCTGCTCATCACTGCGCCCCCTCCCTTATGGGACGTTATATCATACGTCAGGTGGCATGTTCTTTACCCGGCAGCTAGTTGCAGCCGCCCACCTTCTGATACTATCTGCTTGTATATGGTCCATCCGATATTATCGGGGGGCGTGACATGGGCGTGGGCTGCTATTAGCGCCAGCCAGCCCCCTGATCTGCTTGTATGTGGTCCAATATTGGGGGCTACTAGCAGCCTGGATCAGGCCATGCCTCTAATATCGAACTGCATACAATCAGATAGTATCAGGAGGCTGTCTGCTGCTAATAGCAGGAAGCAGGCCATGCCCCCTGATGTGTGCTTTAATGTCCCATAAGGGATGGGGAGCCGCTGCAGCATCACACAGAATTACAGGTAGTGTGAGGGAGACAAACAGCACTATTCATGTTATCCTAATAGTTTATGAAGGTATGGCCATTACAATAACACAGGTGTGTAAAAAAATAAAAATTCAAGAGCTGTTTTGGTTATTTCACATACGGTAATCCCTATTTTTTTTGGTGCGCTGAATCCAAAAAAGAGCTCCGTTTTGTCATAGGACATCATGTTTTCTGACAATTTAGCTAACTATGTTTAAATAAGGCAATACCGCAAAATAAATGAAAATAGACTTAGAAAATACATTTTTCATGAAAATCATTTTTGAACTGAAATGAGCTCACTAACACTCACTAAAATAGATTATTATTTTTTTTGTTTTCCCTGTAAGACTCCTCTTGGTACATTTACGCTTGTGAGTAGCATCTGGAATGTCTGTCTGAGGCATCCAACAGTAGTCTGCCATCATTGTAATGCTCCATTTTCCCTGGCATCTTCTTTCCATCTTTTTAATGTCTTGGTGGAATCGTTCACCTTGCTCTTCACTCACAGCTCTCAAATTTTCAGGAAAGTAGTCAAGGTGGGAATGGAGGAAATGCACTTTCAAACTCATCAGGCAACCTAAAGCTTGAAATACTTTCAGCATTCGTCCGACGATCTTTTTGTAGTTAGGATCTTTTTTATTGCCTAAAAATTTCTCTGCAACCTCTTTAAATGCAATCCACCCTTCTTTTTGAGGATCCGTCATGGTATTGACAAACTCTGTATCAGCTACAAGCCTTCTAATGTCTCATCCTGATGAACACACCTTCCTTCAATTTTGCCTCCGAGAGGCTTGGAAATTTGGTGACCAAGTATTTGAAGCATTCCCCATCTCTTGGAAGTGGTTTTACAACTTGCTTCATCAAGCCCAATTTTATGTGGAGAGGTGGTAGAAGAACTTTATAGAGAGTACCAAAGTTTCTCGGAGGACATTTTTTTTCACCGACTGAGCACCCTCGGCTGCCAACTCTTCTTGGTCCAGTGATTTTGTCAGTCTCGACTGTCCCACAGACAGAGAAAACCAGGGTATTTGGTATACCCAGCTTTTTGACCGAGCAGCAAGCACAAGACCTTCAAATCCCCACACACTTGCCAACCGTGGTCTTCATATTTAAGTTTACGAAGAACCAATTCCAAGTTCTCGTAGGTTTCCATCAAGTGTACGGAATGACCTACAGGGATGGAAGCGTAAAAACCGCCGTTGTGGAGTAAAACTGCTTTGAGACTTCCTTTTGAAGAATGTATAAAAAGACGCCATTGCGCTGAATCATATTGGATTTTGAATTGACTCATCAAACCTTCGACATCGATGCAATAAACCAACTTGTCTTCCTGGGCAAAGTAAGGAACAAACTCCTTTTCACGATGTCTGAACCATGAAAACGACACTCCTTGAACAATAAATTCCTGCTTTTGAGCCTTGATTCGAGTAACTCAGCTGCATCATTGGGAAGATTCAAGTCTGTTACTAAATCCGTCATCTCCTGGGAAACAAATTTTGATCTTGTAACATCTTCAAAGTCAGAACTTGATTCGTCATCTGGTTCAGGTATGATTCCACCTTCATCAGAGCTAGGTTTCTCTTCCAAGGTAGCAGGGGCCTTGAGTACTGGTATATCTGTGCCATGGAGGATGGGACGAATTGCTGAGTGAAGATTGGGGTATGAAATGGAATGCTTCCATTTGGAATTATACCCTTTCACATTGCTTGAACAAAAGTAAACAGTCACTATGGTTCCTTTGCTCTCGCCATACCATAGGAATCCCTTAACTTTAAAGCTTTTTTCTTACCATTGAACCAATTTCTGAGGTCCTCAACACACCGTTTGCACACTTTGAGGTGCCCAAACTTTATCTTGATCTCCCAAATTTTAGTCCGAAGTATGCAAAGTATACTTTTTTCACAAAGTCTGTAATATTCAGCTGTTGATTCAACACTGTATATTCACCACAAATGAAACAGAAATGGTCAGGCGAATTAATACACTTCCGCAAAGCCATAACGCTAATTTGGGGAAACATGGTTGATGAATGAAATTCAAATGCAAGTTTCTTGAAAGCATAAGGACCTGTCATTATGTCACTAACCACCTGACTGCCACCAGCCAATCATGCAGTTCCTATTGATGTTAATGGGGAAAGAAAATAAGCTGCCTGCCGATGATTCACACCAGAGTTTGCAGAAGAACCTATAGGTTTGTGCAAGTCCTGACGCTTAGGATTTTTTTTCAATATTTTTTTTGTTATCAAAACAGCAAAATACATGGAAATTATATGAAAATAATCAAAGAGCTTTTTAGTCGCAGACCTATGAAATTTTTAACCTCCCCGGAGTACCCCTTTAACACCCAATGTGTGGTCTGCTAATACTTTTTGTTTGCCTGCTGCAACCGCATTCTTCAAATTCCACCAAAGATTTTCTACAAGGTTAAAGTCAGGCACCTGATGGCCACACCAAAATCTTCCAGGACTATTTCTGAATCCTTGGTTGACTTTAAGGTATGCTTGAGATCATTGTTCTGTTGGAAGGTCCAATAATGCCCAACCTCCAGCGTCCTCACAGAAAGCCTGATGTTTTCTTCTAGGATTTCCTGATGCTTGATTGAATCGGCCCTGGCTTCTACACACTATAGGTTTCCAGTTCCAGAAGAAGCAATGCAGCACAAGAGCATCACTGAACCACTGTTGGGTTGTTCTTTTCAGTGGTATGCTTCATTCTTCCTCCTCTGGGCATACTGCTGAATCATAAGCCTGAAAAGTTCCAGCTTTGTTTCATCACTCAACAGAATAAGATGAAAAATCTTCTTTGGCTTATTTATGTAGTTTTGGGCATAATGGAGAAGAGAGTTGGTTTTGTGCTTTTTGGTCACTAGAGACGTAGGTCTTCGATTTCGGCATGGAGAAGTTCAGCATTTTGTATGTGCCATAGGCCACATTCACATGCTCAGTTTTTGGTCAGTATTTCTAAGCCAAAATCAGGAGTGGAACAATCAGAGAAAAAGTATATAATAGAAACACGTGCACCACTTCTCATCCACTCCTGGTTTTGGCTTACAAATAATGATGTAAAATACTGACTAAATTCTGAACATGTGAATGTGGCCTAACTGTGCTGATGAAACTTCAGTGTCCGCTGCTACCAAATCTTGCAGTGGTTTATTTGAAGTCACTCTTAAGTATTTTGACCACCTAATAGCTTTCTCTTTCTGCTAAGTCCCGGGTGTATTGCTAGTGTTCTTTTTTACTTTGAACTTGTGAATTATACTTATTGTGCCTCTAAGATTCTCTTCCTGCGAAATGATGTAACTGAATGTACAGATATGTCCCATGAACAGGCACATGAGTTGTGCTCTTGCCATCTGAAGCAGGAGCCAGCAGTTACACAGGTAAGCACCTGATTTGTGTGCTATGGCTGTACTTCACTCCAATCCCAGCACTTTAACTACCCTCAATAGTGGACAACGACATGTAAGGAGTTTGACAGAGGGAGATTGCCCATTGGCCCCCAGGCAACGGGATTGTCGTGCGTCAATGGTTGCTATGGCAACAAGGAGGTCAGCAATGGCCTACATGTCTGCCATAAACAGCCTATCAAATCCCATAAGAGGCGGAGTCTGAGTGACTAGTTGTCAATCAAATACTGACCAGTCATAAAAAACGCTACAAAATTTAGGTTGTACTGTGATTTATCAATGCAATCTTGTGAAAATAGTAAGCATTGTAAAAAAAAAAAAAAATTAGTTTTAATAATAAAAGTAATGATTTATTTGTTAAAAAAAATCCCCAAACTCCTGCAAAAACAATATATATTTTGTATTGCCACACTATTTAACGTATATGGTACAGTTATATGAAAAAGTTTGGGCACCCCTATTAATCTTAAGCTTATTGTTTTATAAAAATTGGTGTTTTTGCAACAGCTATTTCAGTTTGATATATGTAATAACTGTTGGACACAGTAATGTTTCTGCCTTGAAATGAGGTTTATTGTACTAACAGAAAATGTGCAATCTGCATTCAAACAAAATTTGACAGGTGCATAAGTATGGGCACCCTTATCATTTTCTTGTTTTAAATACTCCTACCTACTTTTTACTGACTTACTAAAGCACTTTTTTTGGTTTTGTAACCTCATTGAGCTTTGAACTTCATAGCCAGGTGTATGCAATCATGAGAAAAGCTACTTAAAGTGGCCACTTGCAAGTTGTTCTCCTGTTTGAATCTCCTCTGAAGAGTGGCATCATGGGGTCCTCAAAACAACTGTCAAATGATCTGAAAACAAAGATTATTCAACATAGTTGTTCAGGGAAAGGATACAAAAAGCTGTCTCAGAGATTTAACCTGTCAGTTTCCACTGTGAGGAACATAGTAAGGAAATGGAAGAACACAGGGACAGTTCTTGTTAAGGCCAGAAGTGGCAGGCCAAGAAAAACATCAGAAAGGCAGAGAAGAAGAATGGTGAGATCAGTCAAGGATAATCCTCAGACCACCTCCAGAGAGCTGCAGCATCAACTTGCTGCAGATGGTGTCACTGTGCATCGGTCAACTATACAATGCACTTTGCACAAGGAGAAGCTGTATGGGAGAGTGATGCGAAAGAAGCCATTTCTGCAAGCACTCTACAAACAGAGTCGGCTGAGGTATGCAAAAGCACATTTGGAGAAGCCAATTTCCTTTTGAAAGAAGGTCCTGTGGACTGATGAAACCAAGATTGAGTTGTTTGGTCATACAAAAAGGCATTATGCATGGCAGCAAAAAAACACAGCATTCCAAGAAAAACACTTGCTACCTACAGTAAAATTTGGTGGAGGTTCCATCATGCTTTGGGGCTGTGTGGCCAATGCCGGCACCGGGAATCTTGTTAAAGTTGAGGGACGCATGGATTCCACTCAGTATCAGCAGATTCTTGACAATAATGTTCAAGAATCAGTGACAAAGTTGAAGTTACGCAGGGGATGGATCTTTCAGCAAGACAATGATCCAAAACACCGCTTCAAATCTACTCAGGCATTCATGCAGAGGAACAATTACAATGTTCTGGAATGGCCATCCCAGTCCCCAGACCTGAATATCATTAAGCATCTGTGGGATCATTTGAAGAGGGCTGTCCATGCTCGGCGACCATCAAACTTAGCTGAACTGCAATTGTTTTGTAAAGAGGAATGGTCAAAAATACCTTCATCCAGGATCCAGGAAATCATTAAAAGCTACAGGAAGTGACTAGAGGCTGTTATTTTTGCAAAAGGAGGATCTACTAAATATTAATGTCACTTTTCTGGTGAGGTGCCCATACTTATGCACCTGTCAAATTTTGTTTGAATGCAGATTGCACATTTTCTGTTAGTACAATAAACCTCATTTCAAGGCAGAAACATTACTGTGTCCAACCGTTATTACATACAGTTATATGAAAAAGTTTGGGCACCCCTATTAATCTTAAGCTTAATGTTTTATAAAAATTGGTGTTTTTGCAACAGCTATTTCAGTTTGATATATGTAATAACTGTTGGACACAGTATTGTTTCTGCCTTGAAATGAGGTTTATTGTACTAACAGAAAATGACAACCAAACATTTTTTTGTAAAGTGATTTTCTTGTGCAAAAGTAATAAACCCATTAAAAAAATGTAATCTTGGTACCAATAATGGCATCGACCCATAGAATAATGTAAACATATCAAGTATACTGTACAGTGAACTCCCTAAAATTAAGACTATTTCAGATCTGTTGTTTTATTTTGTGCGCTTGCCACCTACCAAAAAATGATTTAATAAGTTATATGTATCCAAATATGGTACAAGTAAAAACTACAGCTTATCCCGCAAAATGTGAGAACACAGCTTTGTCTATAGAAAACTATTGTTATGGGTATCAGAATATGGTGACCAAAAAAGTTTTTTTTTTTTTTTAAATATATAAAGAAAACATGACAGCTGGTACATACTTCCCATATATAGGGCGGCATGTAGCAGACACTGGCTGCTTGATTTTACCAAAGTATGTTTAACTCTGGAACGCTGCAGAGTTTCAAAGAATAGCATAGTTTAAAAGCTGCCAGGGACCGGGCCGAATAGAGTATTTGGACAGATGGGTCCCTGGCGACTTCTCCCTGCCAACTGCCCCGGAGGCTGCGGGCATAAAGTAGCGACTCTTAAACTGTCTTTTTCTAAAAATCTGCAGTGTCAAACATACATGGTTGAAATCATGCAGCCAGTATCTGATATATGATGCCCGTGAATCGGTTAGCATGTATCTGCTTTCAGGTTCCGTTTAAAGTTTTTTTTTTTTCTTTTGCACGAAAATAGTAAACCATAAAAAAGAAAACTCTGCAAGTTTGGTATTGTCGATCACATGTAAATTATACTTAACACAGAAATAGTAAAGTAAATTTAGTTTCGGTGAATACGTTTTGGTTATTTTGCCTTCCAAAGAGTGTAATGAAAAATGATCAAAAATGTGCTTGTGCCGCAAAATGGCACGAATGAAAACTACAAAAACATACAGTTTCGCAGACAGTAAATGGTAAAGATTAGGGCTCTCAGAATACAGCGACACAAATAATTATGACTTTTTTCAAAGTATGTATGTATTGTTAAAATAATAAAACTATAAATTTGGTGTCTCCATATTCGTACTGACCTACAAAATAAAGTTAAAGGGTGTTGTCAGAACGAGGTTCCATAGACTTTAATTGTAAAAGAGACTCCCGGCTCATGCATAGGGCATAAATCTAAACGGCTAGTCAGAATTGCGATGACATCCCAGAAAGAATGGCGCTGAGCATCAGAGAGAGCAACGGTAGACGAGTATATAAGTACATTCACACTACACAACATACATGTGCACACACATTTAATGAATATAAAAATTAGTGGGAGAGCTTCTTTATCCTAAGGGATTCACCTCAGGAGGTTGAATAGTTCTAAGCGCAGTTCTGTATATTGCATATTCGTAGTTTCGAGCTTGTTCATTGGTTCTTGTTTTGCTTATTGCAAACAGCATCAAGTTTGTACATTTTGCTAATAAATAATTGTTAAATAATTTTGATTGCAACTGTATATAGGAATAAGTTAGGCCGTGTTCACACAATGTTTTATTTTGCCGTAAATTTCTAAAATCACTGTAAAATCGTAGTGTTTTTACTGTTAAACACAGCAATTAGATGCTGAAACCATCCTTGTGATTATCTGTTTAGTTATTGTTCTATAATTATTTCTGCTAGAACAAACTGAAAATTCTGTTTTTAATGTAATAACTTGATTTTCTTATAATTGTAGATAATCACTTTGTTCCTGCATCTGAGCACTTGCTGCGAGAGAAAATACTTTCTAAATTCTTTTTTTGGCTTATGGATACCTATGTTATACAGTTATTGAAAGCCTTTTATTATATCACAGAAACCAGCTTTCAGAAAAATAGACTCTTCTTTTATAGAAAGAGCATCTGGGGGCCACTTCAGAAGATTGGAATACGGTAGGAGTGTGAACATTTTTTTGTTCAATGCAAAGCCTATTTTGAACATATCATGAGGGGATTTATAAAACTTGGTCCATATGACAGCCAGGGTAAAAATTAGAAATGAGCGAGCACCAAAATGCTCGGGTTCTTGTTACTCGGACCGAGCAATTCCTAATGCTCGAGTCCTTGTTTCGAGTAACAAGTATAATGGGAGTCAATGGGAAATTCGAGCACTTTTCCAGCAGACCCTACAAGGAGGTCTGGGGGGCAGTGAAAATGTTCAAATGGAAGGGAATAGTGCTGAATGGAATGAGAACTGCATGGTGAAGACCCCTGGAAGCATCTCTGACTCCCAGATCGCTGCTGAGAACAGTGATGTCACACTTTTCCTCCACTTTAAGGACTGACAATAAAAGATTCCAAATCGTTGAGAAATTGTAGTTGACAGGAAAAAAATGTTAAACATTTTTCCTGTATAATGACTTGTATATAAGGCAAACTTTTTAAACAGGATTTTAGTGCAGAGCCAGGAAAAAAATAAGGGTCCTCCATAGACCCTAGAATGCAACACCTTGTGGGCCTCATTCAAATATAACTTTAAAAACACATTATGCACTCCAGTCATCTGGTGGTGTGTAAAAGTCAGGTCTGTGCCATGCTTTGTTCATTGTAATCAGAGTGAGCCTGTCAGCACTTTCTGTTGACCGGCAAAAGCCCCTGTCTGTTATGATCCCTCTGGCACTAAAAATTTGCTCAGGCAAGACGCTAGCGGCAGGGCAGCACAACACCTCCAAGGCATAGAGGGACAGCTCATGGCAATTGTCCAGCTTTGAGATCCAATAGCTGAAGGTTGCAGAGGAATTAGGGAGTGCACTGGTTTGGTCGGCTAGATATTACTTGACCATCTTTTAAAACTTTTCCTTCCTTGTCAAAAACACCCGATCATGAGGGCATGGACGCTGGGAGGGTGTCATCAAATTGGCCCAGGCCTTTGGCAGTGTACCCCTGCCTCTGCTGTACCTGGTGTGTGTCTCCCTCACCTCTCTTCCTTGGTTGGACAAGAAAGCTTGCCGTCTGCCGCTAGTGTTGTCTGATGGGATTTTTTTCAACAAATTTTCAACAATGGCTTTCTGGTATAGCACCATTTTACAAGACCTCTCTGCCTCAGGAAGAAGAGATGCAAAGTTCTTATTGTAGCGTGGGTCTAGAAGGGTGAAAAACCAGTACTCCTCTTTTTTTGGCCAAGATGAATGTAACGCTAGGGTCGTGGGAAAGGCAGCGGTACATGAAGTTGGATATATATGCCAAGCTCCCTACAGCCAAAACTTCTGTCTCCACCATGATGACGGCTCTCCATCTCTTCCTTCCTCTCTTCCTCATGCCCATCCACTTCGGAGAGACGGGAACAAAGGTTATTGTGTGGGTACTAACCTTTGTTGCACTAGCTGCCAGCTCCTGTTCCTCCTCTTCCTCAGCGTTCACCTCTTTGTTACCGAATCCGCTTTGAGCAGATGAGGAGAGGCTGGGTAGCATCTCTGTCTTATGTCTTCCTCCATCTCCACCTGGTCCGCATGTATAGCTCCATGTTTAATTGTGAGCAGCGACTGTTTGAGTGGGCACAGGAGCGGGATCGTTGCGCTGATTTTAGCGTCATCGCCTCTCACCATCTCTGTGGAGTCCTCAAAGTCTTGGGAGAACCGCACAAATGTAAGACATCCAAGCCCACTCTTCAGTTATGTGTGGAGGCTGACCAGAATACCGACAAGCATGTTAGATCTGTTACTCAACAACTGGCCTCTGCTGCTCACAAGTCCTTGCCAGCATGTGCAGTGTGGATTCCAGCGCGTGGGCACGTCACACACCAGTCGGTGAGCTAGCACTTGCATGTGCTGCTGTAGCTCTGGAAGAGCGGCGGCAGCTGTAGCCGACTTGTGGAAATGGGCGCTGATGCGGCGTACCTTGACCAGAAGCTCTGCCAAATCTGGGTATGTTTTCAGAAACCACTGAACTACAGAGTTGAGCACATGTGCCAAGCATGGTCAAGCTTGTCAAGCTTCACAGCCGCCTCCAGGTTACGTCCATTATCACACACAACCATGCCTTGTTGGAGGTTCGGCGGCAAAAAACACAGATCTTTCTGGTCTGTTATTCCTTTCAATAACTGCCACAGTGTGTGGTTTGTCTCCTAGACAAATTATCTTCAGCAGTGTCTGTTGCCGCTTTGAGGCAGTGCTGTAGAGCTTCCAGCTGATGTGGATGACTTGCTCTGAGATAGCACATCGGAGATGGAGGATGAGGAGGAGCAGGAGGGGGTGCAGGAACCGGTGTAGGAGATGGAAGAAACCCTGATAGAAGTAGGGCCAGCAATCCTCGGCGTCGGGAGCACATGTGCCATGCCAGGGTGTGACTCGGCCCCAGCCTCCACGATGTTCACCCAGTGTGCCGTAAAGGAAATTTAGCATCCCTGTACACAAGCACTTGCCACGTGTCGGTCATTAAGTGGACAATGCCAGTAAGTGGTAAGGGCACGGGTGATGTTCCTGGACACATGCTGGTACAAGGCAGAGACGCCACGCTGGGAGAAAGTGGCGGCTGGGGACCGAGTACCGAGGGAGTGCTGCCGCCATGAGTCAGCGGGAATCCTCCGTGTCTACCAGCCTAAATGGCAACATTTTTACAGGAAGCGGCCTGGAAATGTGCCCGTTTAGCATTTGGGCCTGTGGGTGGGTGGATAAGAACTTTTTTTTTTTTTTTTTTTTAGTTCCAAGGCCTGGGGTAGGGACTGCTGAGCTCTGTGCTGGGACAAGGATTTGGAAGTGTCCCATAATGGTGCCTCAATATGTGAGATCAGAAAAATCAATATTCAAGGGTATTGACACTTTATGAAAAAGGACCCCATACATAAAAATTAACTTTTAATAAATATAAGTTACAATACTTAAACTAAACACACACAAGACCTTAAAGATAAAGTGCAGTACTTAAAAGTGACACAGTGCAGTGACCAACAATATGTTCGACGGGAGAAAAATATGCTGTGCTGACATGCATACACAGTTATGGGGAGGTATCCTGATCAGTAAAACTAGTACACTCACTACTGAATTATCCTGGTTTTGTGTCCCTGATAAAGACACTATTGATGCCAAGACAAAAAAAAAGTGTTCACTAAGGCTATGTGCGCACATTCAGTATTTGATTGCAGAAATTTCTGCAGCGTTTCTGCATCTCTTGGCAGGAAAAACACTGCAGAAAAAAACGCTTGTTTTGACGCATTTTGATGTGTTTTTTTTTATGCTTTTTTGTACATGAATGAATGCTTTTTGGAGCTAAATAAAGTTATTTGGAAAAAGAAACATGGGACATTGCTTTAACACTTCGATTACCGTCAGAACTGGGGTGAGTATATTGGTTAATTTAAATGATTAAAGAATGTGTCTGTTGTATTTCAAATAAAGTGTTTGCTCTGTGTCTGTGTGTTTATTTAACTCTTTAGTTTAATTAGGTTTGGTATTGAAAGGGTCTGACACCTTGTCATCACCAAACAAAAGGACTAGGTGTCGGCTAATCCAATAAACTCAAGCTTCATTAGCATTCCCATTCATGTAATTTCTGTGTCAGCTGAGAGCTGCTATTTTTAGCCTAGTTTAATGACAGCTCACAGCTGTTTCGTTAGCCGCCACATCCCCCCCGATCAGCACCCAGCAGCGCTTTGGACGCAGCGTATTTTTGCTGTGTTCTAATGCTGCACTTTTGTCAATACACGCGGATCCATCGCATATAATGACATTTCAGTCGGTCAAAATCTACAGCGGAGACTAACGTGTCCGATGCACAAATTGACCTGCTGTGGGTGAGTTTGGGCACATGCCCACGATCAGGAGCCGCATCAGGTTTGAAGTTGTGTGTTTATACTGCGACAAACCCGCAGCGTCCAGATTTTACAGCATAGTGGATGGGATCTCTAGAAATCCCATGTCCACTATGTGTGCATCTGAGCCTGCTGAACACCCGTGGACACCAACATGCTGCACGTCTTTCAGGACCGCAGCATGTCAAATTCTCTTGCGAAGTCGCTGGTCTCAACAGAAATTGAGCCACTAGAATGTATTGAACGTGGTAAATCCATATGGTTAAGTGAACACATGTGGATTTACCTGTGTACAATAGAACGCAGCATTTTGCGCTACTAAGTCTGAATTGTGAGCACATAGCCTAAAATAAATAAAAAAAATAAAAAAAATGCCGTGGATTCCCGCGTCATTTTCATAACTAGCAGAGGGAAAGGCGACCATTGGGAGCTGATATTAATAGCCGGGGAAGGGGCCATTAGCCAAAAATGTTCCCTGGCTATTAATAACAGCTGTTTGCTTAGCCTTTACTGGCTAGATTACAGGGGGACCCCAGAAAAAAATTGACGTAGGGTCCCCCTATAAAATCGAGCCAGCAAAGGCTAAACAGACAGCTGTGAGAAGATATTAATAGCAGGGGAAATATCACCCCTCAGCAGTCCCAGAAATGGCGCATTCATAAGATGCGCCAAATCTGGCACTTAGCCTCCGCTCTTCCCACTGCCGTGTAACGGTGGCGAGTGGGGTAATGGGGTTGGGGTTCATTTCAGCCTTGTATTGGCGGCTGACATGCTGGCAAATAATCACAGTGCTGTAAACAGCATTCTGCACCTGTTACCTCCTTCTAACAAAAGGGGGCCTGCTGCATCCTGTTGTGCATTTTCCTTGACATCTTGGCTGGTAACTACCATTGCCTTTTTGATATTTTCTAATTAAATTTTGGAATTTAAAAAAAAAAAAAAAAAAAAAAAAAAAAAGCAATTCCGTTTATTGCTTTGGCTGTGCTGTTTGTTTTTAACTATAGAGTAGGGACTCGCAAGCAAGTGAGGACCCTTGATACGGGTTGCGAGCTTGCTTATTTTGGCCGAAATATTAACCTCCTATTATACATTTCATGCACTTTTTTTCATCTTACTGGGTGCAGCCAGGCCCATTAATGGTGACCTTGTGAATTAGGGGCTTTTACCTCCTAACAAAAGGAGACATCTTGGCTGGTAACTACCATTGCCTTTTTGCTATTTTCACAACCTAGTCATGCTCAAATATGATAAAACAGCAAATACGGCAGCCCAGGTTACTTATCTCCTGGTATAGACGTCCCGCCCCCCAGTACTTCTCAACGCTTTTTCTCCTTTGATCTTGGTTCATCAGGAGAAGATGGGACAAAAAAGGTTTAGATGTCGTGCAGATAGCAGTGCTAGCAGCAAGACATCTAAACTTTTTGTGTGGGATCACTAGTCTCCTGTGACTCAACTTGGTGGGAGGAAGGAGGATCAGGGTGAGAATTAAGTGATCCAGCCTTTAGGCTGGTGAGACTGGACCGTGGGGAAGACTGGGTGGTGCTGCCAAGCCTGCTGGAAGCATCTACTATCCAACCGACCACATGTTCGCATTGCTCTGGCTTCAGAAGGGGTGTACCGTGCCTCCCTGCAAAATGGGAAAGAAACCTATGTGTCGTGGATGGGCGTGTTTCTTGTGCTCGAGTAACAGGTTTAGTCGCATCTGCCCCACATCTTCGGCATCTGCGTGCACCATCTTCAACACTTCCACTTCCCCGACCTTTATTGCATGCCTGTAATTACTAGTTCTCTTAAAACCATGTTTATTTTTAATAAAAAAAAAAATTGGTCACGTGCAGCAATCAAAACTTTTTTTCGGAGTTTACTCCACCGTAATGTAACAACAAGAATGCAAAAGTGTATGGATAACAATCAAATTGAATCCAGAAAAATGTTTCCACGCTCTTTCTCAGTTTTATAGATCATAGAAATGTACTCCACACTCGGAGTAGTGTATGGTTGAGAAATTTAACCCAAGAAATAGTTTCAACTATTTTTGGGAGTGTTATATAACCCAAAAAAGGACCTCAAAGCACATAATATATGATGGATCAAAATATATTACATTTTTTCATCCCCCCCCCCCAAAAAAAAAATCTGCAGCTATATATTTGCAAACTGACTGCACTGCCCTAATCCCTGTCTACAGACTGTATTCTGTCATTCTCCCTGCTCCTGCGACTATCTCTCTCTCTCCCTAGACTAAATGCAGAATGTATGTAGGATTAGCCCTGACAAGGGCTCTTAGTATGATGGTTCTTCATCAGAACTAGTATCAACAGTACAGGACTCTGATTTGTTATACTGTGCACACACACACCTGGACAAGCACTCCCTCCCTCCAATATTAACTGTCACAGAGGTGTGCAATGGTGTCAGTGTGCCGAGCAGATGGGTACGTCATTACAGTGACTTACAGGCAATCCCCGCATGCTTATATACTCGCCGAGTTGTGAGCATATCCAAGCTCCCAGATACTCGAGTGATATCTGAATATCACTGAGTACATTCGCTCATCCCTAGTAAAAATGAATATTGGAACTAATGTTCCTACCTGTGCTTTAGATTCTTAATTTTCTTCCAATATGTATGCAAAGTAATTTTGTGGCTTTCTTGAAAGCTCTTTTCTGTTACAAAGTTTCATGAAGGTGGCAAAAGCTGTTAATGGTTGTCTAGGACTAGTTCAATGTTCAGATTGTCTGCTGCGAGGAATAATGTAAGGTTTGAGGGTATGTTTCATATTGCATGTTATCAATTTTGTTACTTCTCCTAGTACACTGTGTTCCAAATTATTATGCAAATAATATTTTCTCAGATTTTCCCAAATTACCTATATGAATTGCAGTCATTGTAATTTTCCAGTCAAATAACTATTAGAGTACAATTGAAAGGTTTTTGTACAAACTGCCTATGATAACAGTATATTTAAAAAAAAATAAAAAACTCAAACTGCACTCAAAATGCATGTTCCAAATTATTATGCACAGCAGAGTTTTCAACTTTTTCATTTTAATAAAGAACAAAAAAATGGTCATTTTTGAAATTATAAGCATTAGCAGGTTATTACAAACTGAAATCAAACAGTTTTCAACTCAAAACTTTATTCTAGGTGATGTTACATTTGCACATAGGACCCCTTGTTCGAAAGGAGCTTCTGAACTCTCTCGTCCATTGAATTTGTCAGGTTTTGGATGGTTTCTGCTTTAATTGTTTTGCATGAGGACAGAATACCCTCCCAGAGCTGTTGCTTAGATGTGAACTGCCTTCCGCCATCATAGACACTCCTTTTGATGATGCTCCAGAGGTTCTCAATGGGGTTGAGGTCAGGGGAGCATGGGTGCCACACCATAAGTTTGTCCCCTTTTATGCCCACAGCAGCCAGAGATGCAGATGTGTTATGTGCAGCATGAGACGGGGGTAAAGGGGTTAAATGCCATGATGACTTCGACAAAAATGTCAGTTTTGCGGAGGCGTAAAGTACAGCCTCACAACAGTAGATTAAAATGATATATTTAGAAAATATTTCACTTATTCTTGTTCAGTTTAGAAGCTGAAGTTCTGTTTGTTGTATTAAGTCAATTCTACCCCGGGGAGCTTCTCTATTTTTGTTTTTTTTATGTTGATATTAGAGTTTTGTTGTCTTTGCTCAATCTCTTTTTATGTTTTACATATATTTCCTTCTTTTTTTTTTTTTAAAGAAAACACATGGCAAATGTAAAGCTACGTTTAATTGCAACTGATGAGATAGAAACTATGCAGCAACAAAAGAGCACACTTCTGGTCTCCAGGTTACGTTTCATACCAAAAATAAATGGATTGCGTCCAATTGTGAAGATGTGTAATACTTTAGGAGTTCAACAAAGTAAAGAGATCAAGGAAAGAAAGGTAAATTATGCATGGGAAGAAGAGGGTGCTATCTGTAGGGGGAGGGAGGTGAGCAAAAGCACTGCTGTATTGAAATCAATCAGCTAGAGAGAGCTGACTGGTTTGTTATGAGTTAACCTCTCAAGGAATGTAAGTACTGCACACTCTATGCCAGGGATTGGACAGTCACTAGTGGCCTACCTCCATGGATACCAGCCGTACACTATGTAAGATAAAAGTTCTCACAGCTGAGGAATTTGCTGTAGCTCAAATTTTTTCACTTTTACAAGGAATAGCTCAAGAACCTTGACCCCATAATTTGTAACCCAATTTCTTCTGAGCGTGCTGATACCCCACTTGTGGTCAGAAACCTCTGTTTGGACAAACAGCAGGGCTTGGAAGGGAAGGAGCACCATTTGAATTTTTGAACACAAATTTGACTGAAATAGATTGCGGGCACCATTTTGCATTTGCAGGGCCCCTAGATGACTAAATAGCGGAAACCCCCCACAGGTACTGCACAGAATTTGATAAAATTAGGTCGTCGTATTGAAAATGTTGCTTTAGGCACAAATTTTTTGTTTTAGCAAGCGATAACCCAAAAAAGTGTACCCTCCAGTTGTTACCCACTTTCTTCTGGCGATACCTCACACGTAGTCAAAAAGTTCTGTTTGGACACATGGCAGAGCTCGGAAGGGAAGAAGCAACATTTGGTATTTTTAGAATGTAAATTTGTCTGCAATAAATTAGAAACCATGTCTTATTTGCAGAGCCCCTGAGGTACCAAATCAGCAGAAAACCCGGACAAGTGACCCCATTTTGGAAACTAGGCTCATTAAGGAATCCATCTACGGGTGGGTTGAGCATGTTGAACCCATAGGTGCTTCACAGAACTTTTTATGTTTAATCATATTTTATTGAGAAGAATTTAAGAAAGAATAGAACAAGCAAATAAACGAGTATACAATCAGTGTCCAAAAATGTTGCTGTGCAACGCCAATTCAAATTATAATATCTTATAGCATACTGAGAATATGAGTACATTATTGATTATGGAATAAAGGCGATTAGAACTCTTGAATCAATAACTGACTTAAGTATAACAGTAGTATCTCTCCAAATCAAGCATCTTTTCATTGTTATTATATTCAATTAACAGGAACATTCTTGTCAGCTTTTATCCTATCTAAAGAATATAGCTTAGAGAAAGAAAGAGAAGAAAGAGAGAAGTGGGGTAGGAAAAAAAGGGAGGGGCTTATGGTTATGTGGGGGTTGTATACCATCATATTTATCAGTGTCCTCGTGCCGCCTAGAGGACTAGCTGTCCAGTTGGGTTTCTACACCTCAAACAAGTCCGAGAACTCGAATCTCCTTGTAAAGGATCCAAGGTCTCCATGTCTGGACAAATCTGGAATTGTCCCCAGAACTTTCTGCGACTAGTTCCTCCATATGGTGGAGAAATGTCAGTTCTTTCAACCACTCTGTCATAGAAGGGCTCGTTGCTGTTCGCCAATATCTTGGGTTCACTGCACGTGCTGCAGAGAGACAAAACCGTAGAATGCTCTTCTTCTGTGTTGCTAATGACCCGGGTAATATAGAAAGAAGCGCTAGCTGAGGGGTTGATTTGATTTTGTCTCCACTGATTTTATAATATGCTGTAAATACCTTTTGCCAAAAGTCTTTCATCTTAACACATTCTCACCATATACTGTATGTAGCATCTTACCTCGTTCATTTCCACAGCGCCAGCACAGATCCAAGACCAAGGGGAATATAGAATGTAGTTTTACTGAGTAATAGTACCATCTTGTTAAGATTTTGTATTTTTTTTTGCTGAGCAAAACTTGCTGGGGACATTTTGTATAAGAACAGGTATGCTTTCTGTAGCTCTTATTCAGAGAAGGAGCAACCCAGTTCTGATTTCCAAGCTTGCAGGTAGTAAGGGGTTGTTGCCGCTGCTGGCTGGGAAATAAGACTATAGATTTACGAGAACACATGAGAGAGTGGTTCGTTCCGTGTGAACAGTTTCTCAAATGGAGTTATCATAGATCAAGAGGGGCCCAATCCTCCACTGTGCTGTCCGGACATGAAGGACTTTAGCTGTTTATACTCCAACCACGAAAGTGGTTGAGGTGTATCTTGATTTTGCAGCTTTTCGAAGGAAGGAACTCCTATCTCTTTTGTAATGTTATATAGCCGAATGTCAGAGTTTGAATTCCACCTAAGAAACGTATTTATTTTGAGACTGCTCTAATCATCAACCCTTGAGAGGCTATCAGGACTCTGTCCATATTTACAATCCAGGGTAAGTTACGCAAGGGGAACTCAAAGCAGTCTTGCTCTATAGTTACCCACTGTTTAGACATTATATTGAACTGCCAATGAGTCTGGATAGTATGACTACCTGATGGTATAATTGTAAATTTGAAAGGCCAGTGCCTCCCCCTTGCTCTAGTTCTAGTCAGTATCTGATAATTGAGTCTAGGTCTGGTGTGTCTCCATATAAATTTAGATAATGCTGACTTAATCTTTTAACCCCTTTACCCCCGAGGGTGGTTTGCACGTTAATGACCAGGCCAATTTTTACAATTCTGACCACTGTCACTTTATGAGGGAATTACTCTGGAACGCTTCAACGGATCCTGCTGATTCTGAGATTGTTTTTTCATGACATATTGCGCTTCATGATAGTGGTAAAATTTCTTCGATATCACTTGCGTTTATTTGTGAAAAAAAAACAGAAATTTGGCAAAAATTTTGAACATTTCGCAATTTTCAAAATTTAAATTTTTATGCCCTTAAATCAGAGAGATATGTCACACAAAAGAGTTAATAAATAACATTTCCCACATGTCTACTTTACATCAGCACAATTTTGGAACCAAAATTTTTTTTTGGAAGGAAGCTATAAGGGTTAAAAGTTGACCAGCGATTTCTCATTTTTACAACAAAATTTACAAAACTATTCTTTTTAGGGACAACATCACACTTGAAGTCACTTTGAGGGGCCGTTATGACAGAAAATACCCAAAAGTGACACCATTCTAAAAACTGCATCCCTCAAGGTACTCAAAACCACATTCAAGAAGTTTATTAACCCTTCACGTGCTTCACACCAATTAATTGAACGTGAAGGGAAAAAATGAGCATTTAACTTTTTTTATTTTAGACACCAATTTTTTATTTTCACAAGGGTACCAGGAGAAATTGGATCCCAAAAGTTGTTGTGCAATTTCTCCTGAGTACGCGGATATCTCATATGTGGGGAAAAACCATTGTTTGGGCGCACGGCAGGGCTCGGAAGGGAAGTAGCGCCATTTGACGTTTTCAATGCAAAACTCGCTGGAATTCACAGCGGACCCCATGTCGCGTTTGGAGAGCCCCTGATGTGCCTAAACAGTGGAAACCCCCCACAAGTGACCCCATTTTGGAAAATAGACCCCTCAGGTAATCATGTAACTTATTTAGATGTGTGGTGAGCACTTTGAACCCCCAAGTGTTTTGCAAAGGTTTATGACGTAGAGCCGTGAAAAAAAAAATCATTTTTTTCCACAAAAACGATCTTTTAGCCGCAATATTTTTATTTTCACAAGGGTACTAGGAGAAATTGGACCCCAAAAGTTGTTGTGCAATTTCTCCTGAGTACGCTGATAACCCATGTGTTGGAGAAAACTACTGTTTGGGCGCATGTCAGGGCTCGGAAGGGAAGGAGTGACGCTTTGGAATGCAGATTTTGATGGAACGGTCTGCGGGCGTCATGTCACGTTCTCAGAGCCCCTGATGTGCCTAAACAGTGGAAATGCCCAACAAGTGCCCCCTTTTTGGAACTGATACTTGATTTGTGAATTTCATAATGTAGTGTTATATGTCAGTTGTGTAGGACAACCTGACAAACACTACACCACTACACAACTGACGTATGACAACCTGACTAACACTACGTCAGTTGTGTAGTGTTCATCAGGTTGTCATGCATCAGAAATTAATTTAGTAGTCCATGGAAGTATGGTACCTTTTGAAGCAGTCTTTCATGCACAGACCAGGTTTGTCGGGGCAGGTGTCACATTGATAAATGGTGTCCTTGCTTATTCCCCTTTTATAACACACTCGGCACTTCTTTTGTGACTTACCTTTTTTTCCGCTGTGAGGGATCTGCCCCGGGAAATGCTGGCCCATTACAATTCGAGGTCCTTCAGTTCCAGAAGTACTGGCGCCCGCTCCATCACCACTGCCAAATATCAAGGCCTTGATAACTGTCTCTTGGCAGTGAAGAAGTCTGGCCTGCACATTGTGACAGAAGGAAAGCGTTGTGCATTGCCATCTGTACGATGTGCACGGCCAGCTTCTTATACCATACCTTGGCCTTTCTCAAAGCACTGTACGGCTGGAGGACTTGATCAGAGAGATCAACTCCCCCCATGTACTTGTTGTACCCCACTACACAGTCTGGTTTGGGGACCTGTGTAGTGGAACCTCGTACAGTGCTGAGGGTGCTGCCATCACCATGTATGGTGGTCAAGAGAAGGACATCCCTCTTGTCCTTGTACTTGACCACCAGCAGGTGGTCACTACATTGGGTCTGCTCTCACCCCTTCTTAGCAGCTGCCCAATTAGCGTCTTTGGGAGGCCTCTCTGATTTTTGCGGACAGTACCGCAAGCTGCGGTACGTCGCGCAGAGAGGGACTTGAAGAGAGGGACACTGGTATAAAAGTTATCCACGTACAAGTGATAACCTTTATCCAGCAGTGGGTGCACCAAGTCCCACACAATTTTCTCACTCACTCCCAGAACAGGTGGGCATTCAGGGGGTTCAATCCGGGAGTCCTTCCCTTCATAAACTCTAAACTTGTGAGTGTACCCTGAGGTACTCTCACAAAGTTTATACTGCTTGATCCCGTACCTGGACCTTTTACTGGGCAGGTACTGCCGGAATCCAATCCGCCCCTTAAAATGAACTAGGGACTCCTCCTTCAGATGTCCCTTTGGGGCACATACACTTCAGCAAACTTGTTGTTGAAGTGCTCGATGACAGGCCCAACTTTGAAAAGACGATCAAAGTTCGGGTCATCGCGTGCAGGACACTTTGCATTATCTTGGTAATGCAAGAACTTGTGGATGGCCTCAAAATTTCTCCGGGTCATTACCATTCGGAACACTGGAGTGTTATACAAAACGTGAACACTCCAGTATTGCCGAACCTCTGGCTTCTTCAGAATCCACATATGAAGGGCCAGGCCCCAAAACTTCATAATTTCTTCTGCGTTTACAGGAGACCAGTTAGAAAATGATGAAGAGGGGTTTTGTTCCAAAAATTAATGAGCATATAAATTAGTTTGGCCCACCATGAGGTTTATAAAATCCTCAGAGAAAAAGACTTTGAAAAAGTCTATTTCTTTGAGGCCGGTGGTGTCAAACTTGATTCCTGATTCCGCCACGAAGTCGGGAATCAGTGGCTCATAATTTTCGGGGGGCCAGTAGTGGGGGACGCTGGATCATCTTCTCTCCTGCGACGACTGTGGGGCAGTCCATCAGCACCTGAGGAGGAAGAGGAGGACGATGAGGCGTTGGAAAAGTAAAGAAATTTGGGATCCTCGCCCTCACTGTCCGTGTTGGAGGCAAGAATAGCGTATGTCTCCTCCGCTGAATAGCGAGTTTGGGATGAGCCGGACATTTTTTTTTTCTAGTGTATGTGGTGCTTGTGTGTCAGTACTTTATTTCGAGTGTGTCAGTGTACTTGGTGTGAACTTTTTTTTTCTGAAAAAAAAAAAAAGATAAAAAGGAACTACTGTAGGTGGTGCAAACAGCGAGCACGAGTGCGGATCGGTGAACTATGTCACCAATCAACTCTCGGCAGCTGCTGGGTGTGTGCGCAGATGTGGTGCAAAGGTGGGGGGAGTGTAAAACAGCGAGCACGAGTTCGGATCAGTGATCTGTGGTCACTAATCAGCGCTTAGCCGCTGAAGAAAGCATGGGGAAAAAAAATGGATAAAAGTCAAGCGATCAAGTACTGATCACGTAATGATCAGCACTTGGTGGGAGAAAGGTGGATGGGAAGGGGGGAAGGAGGAGAGGGGGATTGGGGTGGATGAGGACGGATCAAAAAATCCTACTTACAGTTGCCGTCTTTCAGATGTCTGCTGTAATGTGTATTCTGTAAGATGTCTTCTGTACTATGTCATCTGGAGCAGGATCAGCAGGATCCACAGCAGCAGAATAAGGAGCTGGAGACCCAGGACGCTGGAGACCGCTGCAGGACGCCGGAGCAGCATCACCGACTGGAGCAGGTAGGAGAAAGGTCTTGTAGTATCACAGAAGATGCTGTGGCACTAGAAGACCCAGCACAGGGAGATCAGCAGTGTGACCGCTCTGTAGAAATCCTCACCAAGTGTGAGTATCTGCAGGGCGGTTCACAGGGGGGTGATAGGGTAGTGACAGGCAGTTCACAGGCCGGTCACCTCCCTGTCAGGTACTCTGATTGGTGCGATCGATGATGACACTTGAATGTGCTATATGTAGTACCAAAATTGGAGGTTGAACCAGAAATATTGCTATACTGAGACCAGCAAGGTATACCATTAGGGTAGCGGGCTCATCCCGCCGGGTCATCCTAGACCACTAATGTTACTCTATAATACCTTTTATAAAGTAAAAATAGAAGTATCAAGGTGGAAAGGTATAATTTAAGAAACTCTAGAGTATATGTAATACGACCGCATTCCGAACTAGTTAACGGGGGAAAATAAAAGGGGGGGGGGGAGAGAGATATACAGAATTGAATAAACCAATACCATAGGGAGGAAAAACACCGCCCATTCTTATTTTACCTAGCATTTAAGACCTATTACACATGTCAAAGCTTACAAATAGGTCAGGAGAAAATGAAAGGATTCATCCAGTCTGTTCAGCTCTCCCAGGAGACAGGCACCAGGCAGAGGTATTAAAAGTCTTCAGAAATTTACTTAGATAAAAATCATCATAGAAAAACGATACATAGAACAACGCGTTTCAGCTATATATTTGTACAGAATAGCCTTCCTCAGGTACCTGAGGAAGGCTGTTCTGTACAAATATATAGCCAAAACGCGTTGTTCTATGTATCGTTTTTTTATGATGATTTTTATCTAAGTAAATTTCTGAAGACTTTTAATACCTCTGCCTGGTGCCTGTCTCCTGGGAGAGCTGAACAGACTGGATGAATCCTTTCATTTTCTCCTGACCTTCATTCCACGGTCTCCTGGCTGAGAGATCCGTTGTATCCAGACTATAGCTGCACATCAAGGAGTCAAGGCATCTCAGTCAGACCTAAGAGGTCGATACGCTATGCCACAAGCTACATCAAAGGTGAGCAAATTAGCTTCTGAAAAATAGCTGAACCTAATAATCTGCACTTACATCTGCGCCCTTGTTTTCTGTCTTTTCCCCTCTCCTAGACCCTATAGCCTTGGGGTCATATACCTCCAAAGCTTACAAATAAACAGTCTATCAAACATTAGGGGCATCTGCCTGTGGAGCGTTGTCTCCATCTCTTGCAAGTCTTCTGTCTGGTCTCCTTCTAGGTTCCTTTTGTCTTTGTGGGTGAAGATGAGGGAGGTCTTCATCTCTGGCTCCAGAAGGTAGAAAGGGCCAGTCACTAATGTCCGCAAGTGGAATATGCAAAGCCTCTGAGAATGCTGAGATTCCGCTAGGGTGGCTTAATACGTTAACACCATCCCCCCTGTCGGACCCTCAGGAGAAAGGGGAATCCCAAGGTGTAGGGGTTATCGTGCCTTAGTGCTCTTCTTTTTTGTGAGGTCCATCTAGAGAAGTCCGGGAGGATCTGTATACTTTTCCCTTGGAATTGAGGGTTGCCTGTTAGCCGGGCCTGTGACATGATGGAGTCTTTTAGTTGGTACCTTTTGTACCCGACATATCACATCTCTCGGGTATTTAGGGTCTAGAAATTTGGGCCCTAGGGCTCTATGAGCTATGTCCAACTTTACTGGGGAGTTTGGTGGACCTTTTAGGATTGAGTTAAAGATCAGGTGGAGTGTTTTATTTAGGTCATTAGATTCAATTGTTTCGGAGAGTTCTCTGATTCTAATATTATTCCGCCTGCCCCTATTTTCTGCATTGTCCAGCTTATCCACAAGCATTTGTATTTGAAATGAGCACGTTTCTAACGCCGAAGTGTGATTTACCACCCTTGTGGTTGCATCAGATATGGCGGCTTTAGTGGCAGCCACTCTTTCACTCCACTGTTGAACTTAGTCTCTTATAGAAGACAGCTCTGTTTTATATGTATTCTGTGATGTACTGTTCCATATCTATTTTAGTGGGAATATCCTTAATCTTTGCTTTTAGGTCTCCAAATGTTGACAGCACCGTGTTCATCTTGGCTATCTGTAGTTGTGAGTATGTTTCATGTGCAGTACTTATGGGTATGTGTTCTTTCTGAGAGCATGCTGTGCCATTAATGTGGTCTTCATTAACGTCCCCAAAATGCAGGTTATTTCCTGATGGGTTATATGTTTCAGGGGCTACTGGGGATCGAGGGAGGGAAGGGGAATTAGCTGTTGGTACACATCATTCCCATTTTTCTTATTCCCCGCTGGTCCCTGTGCCCCTGCACATGGAAATCCCCGTGGAGCCTGTAGTTTGATGGCGTCTCTTGCTCTGTTTTCCCGCACAGCGGTGCCATCTTGCTGTGGCCTCAGTGGGCCGATCGCGGGCTCCCACAGAACTTTTTAAAATGTGGATGTGAAAACTTAAAATTAAGAATTTAATTTTTTTCAGCTAAAATGTTGTTTTGACCCAAATTTGTATTTTTCACAACAGTGGAAATATAACATTTTAGTGGTAAAAATGTAATTCTATTTGCTGCAAATTTGCCAGTTACACAAGAGTTAATAGGTGAAACTGGACCCCACAACTTATTGCCCAATTCTCCCGAACAAGCGATGCCCCATATGTCGCCGGAAACTACTATTAGACCACACGTCAGGACTAAGAAGGAAGGAGCACTATTGGCTTTTAGAGAACAGATTTTGCTAGAATAGTTTGTGGGCGACATTTGCAGAGCCCCGAAGGTGCCAGAACAGCAGAAAAACCCCAAAAGTGACCCCATTGTAGAAATTACACTTCTCAATGAATTAATCTACGGTTGCAGCAACTATTGTTGTAACATCCACGTCATGCTTTATTCTGGAGAATTGCAAATCTGCCAGTTTAGTGCCCATACATTGTGTCCCCATATATTGTAGTGCACAGCTTGTGCTTCTGGCGTTACGCACCTTGTAATTTAAGTGCTTTCTCCCCACTACAATAATGTCAAACATGTGGCCGCGTACTGTGATTTAGGTACTGTCGGGCTCAGAAGGAGGGGGACATTTGGATTTGAGAGCACAGAATTCACTGGATTTTATTTGGTGGGGGGTGTTGGAGACGTGCCGCTTTTCCAACGTCGTTTTCTCCCAGTAACTTAGGAACCCCCTATATTTCCAGTGACAGATGATGGACTTGGGTGGGGGCTGGTTTTGTGCGAGATAAGGTAGCATTTTTTTATAGGTAACATTTTGGGGAATAATAACATATTTTGATCGCTTTCAGTATAAGGCTGGGATCACATTCTTGTGTTCTGTTCTGAGCATTTATTGGGGTACATAAAGTTTTTTGATCGCTTTTTAATTAGACGCAGAATGAACAAAAAAACAGCAATTCGGTTATTGTTTTTATTTATTTTTTTCGCCGATCACCATACGGGAAAAGTGATAAGACCGATTTATTCTTCGGGTCAGTGCAATTACAATGATACCAGTTATACAGGGGATACGGAAAGTATTCATACCTCTTTAAATTTTTCACTCTGTTTCATTGCAGCCATTTGGTAAATTCTAAAAAGTTCTTTTTTTTTTTTCTCATTACACTCTGCACCCCATCTTCACTGAAAAAAAAACAGAAATGTAGAATTTTTTGCAAATTTCTTAAAAAAGAAAAACTGAAATATCAGTTTTTGAATATATTGAATATTCAGTTTTTCTTTTTTAATAAATTAGCAAAAATTTCTTCATTTCTGTTTCTTTTCAGTCAAGATGGGGTGCAGTGTAAGAAAATTAATTTTGGTGAGTCCCAAAAATAATTAAAATCCTCAATTTATTACAAAATAATTTAAAAGATCATACAGGTTGGGAATACATCTCAAAGCGTTTCTGGCAAAAAGCCCTTATTCACTGAGATACAGATTCCTTATGATACATGGTATAAAAACAAATGGTAACCAACCGTTGATCAATAAACACATATGTTGACGATCAATCACATTTGAGAATAATTATCATAATTATAAGGCTAAATCACAAGGAAAACCAGAAGGAGAGAAAAAACAAACAAAAAAAACCTGCATTCAAATCCCTAAGATTTAATATAGGTAAAGAGCATCATTCCTATGGTTCATGCCGTTGGGGTATTTTGTATCAAGTTTAATGATCCAAAATAATTCTCTTAGGAGGAGTTTTTTCCTCCAATCCCCTCCTCTAATTGGAATATCCACTTTTTCTAGCCCATAGAATAAAAAATTGTTTAATTCCCCTTTGTCTCTACAAAATGCTTGCATGCTCCTGAATAGGATGCGTTTTTATTTTTGATGTAAAAACGCATCCTATTCAGGAGCATGCAAGCATTTTGTAGAGAGACATAAAGGGGAATTAAACAATTTTTTTATTCTATAGGGGATTGGAGGAAAAAAACTCCTCCTAAGAGAATTATTTTGGATCATTAAACTTGATACAAAATACCCCAACGGCATGAACCATAGGAATGATACTCTTTACCTATATTAAATCTTAGGGATTTAAATGCAGGGTTTTTTTTTGTTTTTGTTTTTTTTTCTGTTTTTTGTGTTTTTTTTTTTCTCTCCTGGTTTTCCCTTTGATTTAGCCTTGTGATTATGCTAATTATTCTCAAATGTGATTGATTGTCAACATATGTGTTTATTGATCAACGGTTGGTTACCATTTGTTTTTATACCATGTATCATAAGGAATCTGTATCTCAGTGAATCAGGGCTTTTTGCCAGAAACGCTTTGAGATGTATGATCTTTTAAATTATTTTGTAATAAATTGAGGATTTTAATTTATTTTTGGGATTCACCAAAATTATTTTCTTATGTGAAGCCGTAAGTCACGGCTACTGGTTGGAGACGCACAACATTGTAAGAGGGACTGAGTCATATAAATAGGAAACGGTGAGGCTGCTTTTTTGTTTATTTACCTTGTGGTTGACTCATTTTGCCCCATGTACCAGCATAGATTATGCAAAGGATTGAAGAAGTCCGTCTGGATTTATTATAGGTTACAAGCGAATCCACTTTTTCCATCATTTCTACCATTCAAAACTGCTGAGAAGGATTATCTTCTCCTCCATGGAGTCACGGCAGGACAAACTACAAGAAGTATTCGGTGATTCAGAAAGGAACACTGACCCGAGCCTGAAAGAGTTGATGCATAAGCTGAAAAAAATCTCTCATCAAGAGTTGAGAACATGGTGGGATCGCAATACCTTGAGTATGTATGTGGAAAAATTGATGATACCAAGAGGACTCAGAATTAAAAAGGTACCCAATTATATTTTCTCTGATATATTTCTAACACAATTGAATGACATTTTATCACAATGCTCAAACAACCTCATGAAGTTGATCATCTCTGAGGAAGAGAAAAAATTAATTTGGACATTGCACAGATAAAATCCTCACTTGTGAGTTTCAATAAAACTCAGGAGTATGAACTGTTACATCTTAAAATGAAAGAAAATTTGGACAAAATTGAAAATAACATCATGACAATGAAAAAGAAAAAGTTTCAAAGAGACTGTTTGGATTATAAACATGATAAAGTTTATGATTGGAAGAGGAATATAAGATCTATTTCCCAAAATCCACAAAAACTGCGGGATAAAACTGACTTAAAATCTATCCTGAAGAATAATATAGATGACAAAATTCCATCCAGAAATGTAACTTTTTCATCTGAGGAAGGTTTTTCAGATATCAATGCAGAGAGCTCAGAAGATGGAACAGGAGGAGATTGTGGTAATCCTGCTTCAGAAAACGACAGGAGAAGCGACCTAGGAGGAGGAGGAAATCCAGATCCCCCAAGTATCAATACGAGGGTCAAGAAAAAGTAGACAACCCATGGTCTAGTGTTATCGTGCTTACCCCTACAATTCTCTCTGAACATGAGATCAATATCTTAAATAAAGGGACTAATTTTGTTCCTAATCAGGATTTTGATTTATTTCAATTGATTCTAGATGTAAATAAACTAGCTAGATTATTGACAGTAAAAAAACATTTTTATAATGATCTCCATGTCCCTGGGGAATTGTATAAGGAGGAGAATTGTGAAACCTTTGCACAATTGATGTTTGATGAACAATGTGTGCGGCTTACTTTGGAGGATTTAAAAGGTGAATCAGGTGAGGTCGATCTAATAAATGTTGATACAAAGGATTTTCGTATTTTGAATCCATCTTTCTATCCAAAGGATTCTAAGGTTGAATGTATTTCAACTTTTCAGTCTTTAATTGAAATAGATTTGATAGAACTTTCTCAAAAAATTAAACAGAGTGTATCAAATAAAAAAATAATCTAACTATAGATGAGAAAAAAGCAATCACTAGCTTATCCAAAAGAGATGACCTGGTGATTAAGAAATCCGACAAAGCAGGCTGCATTGTTCTTATGGATAAGAAACTCTATGAAAAATGTGTTTATGATATCCTGGATGATATTGAGACGTATAAAAGGATACAATTTAATCCTACAGAATCATGCGGAAAAATCTTGAGTAAATTGGTTGAAGATGGAGAAAAAATGGAGGTGTTTACTGAAAAAATGAGTTATATTATACCTGGTAATCTGATAACACCAATTTTCCATGGGCTCCCTAAAACCCACAAAGTAGAATTTCCTACACCTTTACGCCCCATTATATAGAGTATTTCTTCTTTGAATGAAAATTTAAGTTGATGGGTAGATTTTTATCTACAGCCATTAATTCCCAGAACACCGGGTTACTTAAAAGACACGTCCTCAGTAATTGATTTATTGAAAAATGTAAAATGGTCTGAAAAATCTAAATTTCTGTCATGTGATGTGGTAAATCTGTTTTCCTCTATTCCACATAATCTAGCATTAACTGCTGTGTTCCACCATTTACAAAACTATAGCGGCTATACGGATGAAACAAAAGAAATGATTATCCAGAGTATTGAATATCTTCTGGAGCATAATTTTTTATGTTCAATGAAGAATATTATTTCCAAATCGAAGGTTGCCCAATGGGCTCATGTTTCTCTCCATCTTTTTAGCCATACTTTTTGTATCATGGTGGGAAGAAAGCACTATTTTCACAGACAAAAATCCTTTTAAAAATGACATTGAACTATATGTTAGATATTTGGACGATGTTTTGCTAATATGGGTAGGAGAAGTGGAAAAAATCCCATATTTTTTATCCTATATCAATGCTAATGATGTAAATTTAAAATTTACTTATACTGAACCGCAGGACAAAATCAGCTTTTTGGATTTGTATCTCATGGGGGATGTAAAACAACAAAGGGTTAAATATAACAACTATAGAAAATCTATTCGTGGGAACACTACACATAGAGCAGACAGCTGCCACCCGCCCATACTGTGAATTCAATCCCCTATGGTGAATTAAGTAGAATTTATAGAAATAGCGCTGATGTCACACTATTTAATGAACAAGCAAAGGTAGCAACATCTAGATTAATGGAAAGGGGGTATAAGAAAAAACATATTGATTCAGCATTAAAAAAAGTTATTGTAAGAAATACTCATTTAAACAACAGAGATGATGGTATTAATAACAGCCAGAAACTAATAAAAAAAAACAACAAACAATATGGATAAAAAAAAACATCTTCAGTACCCCATATAGTTGCCAATTTCAAGAAATAAAAAATATTATAAACAGATATGTCCCTGTATTATTCCAAGATCGGGACTTAAATAAAATCCTGAAAAAAGGATTAGTATGTGTGCCGAGAAAAGGGAGATCATTAGGTGCTACTCTTTCCCCAAGTCTATACATGCCACAAAAAAAGTGATAAAAAACCTGGCTAAGTTGTAAAGGTTTTTTTAAATGTGCATGTTCCAAATGTACGATGTGCCAGTATACATTGCAAACTCAAAAAATTGATGCAGCCAATGATATTAAAAGATTTATTAACTGCAATACAAATTATGTTGTGTATTGCATATGACGCGCCCCTGGGCCTGTGTCGCGCTGCGATGCGCACGCGGGAGCTTACCCGGAGTCGGATCTCTTGAGGGTTGTAGTCTCGTGGCGGCGACCCGGTCCGTGCCCAGGGAGTCAAACTGAGCGGCGATGTACTAGCAGTAGATGGTTGGTGACTACGCCACCCGTTGAATGCAGCTATGGAGCTGCCGCTGCAGGGCAGACCGCTGAGGCCGGTGGAAGGATGGTGCAGCGTGGATGGTATAACCCCCAACGGGAGGGGTATGGCCTCAGGGCAGCCGACGTGGATGATGGGGGTAGCAGGAACCACTCAGAGACGGTGCGGTGTAGTTCAGGGTCTTTACTGGTGACAAAGAAAGACCCTCCCGGAGTACTTGCTAGTGATAGGGGCCTGGTCAGTCCTTGAGCAGATGGGATTTCCCCTGGCCAGGCGGAGTTGTAGGCCTTCCCAACTAACTGTACTCTTCTGGCTACCTTGCTAGAGGCGGGAATAAGTAGCCCACGTCCCTGAGTGTACCGTGTGGTGCTCACCCGTATGGCCGGTGACTCGGGGCCTTCTAATGGCTTCCGCTCCACGATGGCGGTGCTGGTCCCACGCGTGTGACCGTGCCTTCGGGCTTCTGGGCCAGAGGACCTGAAATCCTCTGCCGGACGGTTTCTGCTGCTGGGTAGGAGTTAGTCCCCACAGCCTCGGACTCCGGGTCCGGTTAGAAATCTTCTCAGTCAGGGCGAGCTCTGCAGCTGCCAGCCCCTGACTCCTTGTAACACTGCTCCCCACAGAGCTCCTGATGTTTCTTGCTATGCTGCTTCTCTTCTCTACTCTTGTTCTGTCTTCTTTCTCACTCACTCTGCCTCAGCCCCGGGTTTATATAGGGGAAGTCCTTCCCCTCCCAAGACTGGGCAGGAGGTGTGGCATGCACAGGATCCCTGACCAAAGGACCTCCCACCTGCTCTCAGACGTAATATCTCTATCACTGTGGCAACCAGACCCCTGGGGTGTCACATTCCCCCCTAGTGAAATTTAGTACTCCGGGACTAAACATATTTTTTAGAAAAACATAACAAGGTATAGCAATAACAATACAATAAGAAAAACACATAAGATGGTTACGGCGTGTCCGCAACCGGGTGCAGTTTTGAAAAGCAAGGTGTCCATTTCACCAAAACAGGGAGACGTAACCAGGTAGGGGCCTGTCCTGCCCCGAGTCCTTAACAGTCTTTAGTCCATCCTGGGTTACGCTCCAACTATGTACAAGGATTCCCAGTAAATCCACCAAGGACTCCTAAAAAGAACTAGAAACACAAAATTATACACAAGCAACTATAAACAAGTAAACATTATAAGATAGCTTAAACATTTAGATCCTCCAACGTGCGGGTAGCTGGCCTCTAGTGGCCCTAGTGGACCTACGGAGCTGACTGTCTGGCCCTGAACTACAGGGTGTAGGAGCTGTCAAGGGTAAACTGGGCAGCTGTCTATGGGCCCTCTGGCTCACTAGGGGTATGGCAGGCTCACTATAAGCAGAGGGTTGATTTTCCGGGTCTGCTTGTGTAGAGTCTTCTGCCTCCTGGACCGGCTGTTCTTCCAGCTCTACCGGTTGCTCCGTAGGTTCTTGGGATGATGGTTGGAGGAAGGTGAGTACGGGTACCACAACTGCACCATTGACTTGAGTCCAAGACCGAGGGAAGTCCCCGAGCACGGTACTAACCATATCTTCCCTTTCCTCTACGGGTCGATGGTCTTCTTGTTCCTCTACAGGGTTCCTCAGTTGTTCGGGACACTTCTTCAGGTGGTCCCGGGATACAATGGCTGTGGTTTCCCCTCCGTCTTTACTGATGGTACAGACCTTCGGGTTTTCGTGGCTTGAGGGCAGTATGGTGTACGGGTCCTTCTCCCACTGGTCGTCCAACTTGTGGAGCCGTCTCTTCCTCTTCAAGACCTGCTCTCCGGGTACCAGGGGAACAGCGGGAGCATACTGGTTGTAAGTTTTCTCTTGTCTTTCCCTAGCCTGACAGAGACTTCGCTCCACGCTCTCCTGTACTCTCCGGTACTGCTGCTGCCTCTCTGTGTCCCAGTCTGTTTCTGGTGAAGTGTCCTCGGGTGTCAGGACTCCCATTTCCAGGTCAACAGGTAACTTACCAGGTCTTGCCCTCATTAGGTAAGCCGGGGTACAGTTGGTGGAACCTACCGGGATGTGGTTGTATAGGTCCACCAGATCGGGCAACTTTTCAGGCCACAGACTGCGTTCTTCCAGGGGCAACGTTTTTAAAAGATCCATTACCACCTGGTTCATTTTTTCACAAAGTCCATTAGTCTGCGGATGGTAGGGTGTCGTCCTTATCTTCCGGCAGCCATACAGATTGCAGAATTCCTGGAAGACCTCCGCTTCAAAGGCAGGTCCCTGGTCCGTCAGCACTTGGTCCGGGTACCCGTGTGGACGGCAAAAGTGCTGCTGGAAGGCTCTAGCTGCTGTTTGAGCCGTTAAGTCCTTGACGGGGACGACAACCAGAAACCGGGAGTAATGATCCACGATGGTTAACGCGTAGACGTAGCCACTTCTGCTTGGGGTCAGTTTTACATGATCCAAGGCTACCAGTTCCAACGGTTGCCGGGTGACGATGGACTGCAGGGGAGTCTTCTGGCTGGCGCGGTCCTTCCTTCTCAGGTTGCACGGGCCACAGTCTCTGCACCACTTCTCAATGGTTCCCCTCATGCCTACCCAGTGGAATCGCTCGCGCAGCAGGAACTCCAGCTTCTTCCACCCGAAGTGTCCAGCTCCGTCGTGGTATGCCTCCATCACCATGGCTGCGTCTCTTCGTGGCACCACTACTTGCCAGAGTAATTCATGCGTCCGGGAGTTAACCATTCTGCGGCACAACTTCCCTTTGTAAAGGAACAGTCGACTCTTCTCTGCCCATAGTTGTTTGGCTTCCTCCGGAGCGTCTGGTTCAAGGCGAGCCTCCGGCCGAGTCAGCATCTCCTTCACCAGTCGGACGGCAGGGTCGCTGTCTTGCGTTTCCGCCCAGTTGTAGTGAGGTAAGGGGTTCAACGTAGCAGCCTGCTTACTCCTTACCCGGTGGGAATACTGGATAGTCCCATGACGGTGGAACGCAGGGAGTTCAATCTCTTCCAGTCCCTCCGGATCTTCTCCTTTGTCCGGCAGGTTGGGCATCCTGGACAGGGCGTCCGCGTTAGTATTGGAGCGCCCTGCCCGGTATTTGATTATGAACTCGTAGTTGGACAGACGGGCCATCCACCTCTGCTCCAGGGCACCGAGCCTTGCCGTGTCCAGGTGTGTCAACGGGTTGTTATCCGTGTACACGGTGAACCGGGAAGAAGCAAGGTAATGCTTAAAGCGCTCAGTGACTGCCCATACCACGGCCAGGAACTCTAGCTTGAATGAGCTATAATTCTCGGGGTTCCTTTCAGTGGGTCGCAGTTTTCGGCTGGCGTAGGCGATTACTCGTTCTTTCCCCTGCTGGATCTGGGACAGTACGGCTCCTAGCCCGATGTTACTGGCGTCGGTGTAGAGGATGAAGGGCTGGCTATAATCCGGGTACGCCAAGATTTCATCCCCCGTGAGGGCCATCTTCAGCTGGCGGAAGGACTCTTCTTCTAGCTCTTCCCATTTGAAGGGCGGCTTCTGGTTCTTGGCCTTCCGGGACTGGCCTATCAGGAGGTCCTGCATAGGCGCTGCCTTTTTGGTGAAACCGGGAATAAACCTTCGGTAGTAGCCTACCAACCCGAGGAACTGCCGCACTTCTTTTACGCTGGAGGGGCTTGGCCATCCCTTAATTGCGGTGATCTTATCGGGGTCGGGAGCCACTCCGTCAGCGCTCACCACGTGTCCCAGGTACTGCACCTTTGGTTTCAGGAGGTGACACTTGGAGGGTTTCACCTTTAGGCCGTAACTCGCCAGAGCTTCGAACACCTCCGCCAGGTGTTTCAGGTGGTCCTCATAAGTTTTGGAGTATACAATGACATCGTCCAGGTACAACAGGACCGTCTCGAAGTTTCTGTGGCCCAGACAGCACTCCATTAATCGTTGGAAGGTTCCTGGGGCGTTGCAGAGTCCGAACGGCATGCAGGTGAACTCGCTAAGTCCCATCGGGGTGGTGAATGCGGTCTTCTCCCGGTCCGCCTCTGCTACAGGAACCTGCCAGTACCCGCTAGTGAGATCCAAGGTAGAGAAGAAGTTAGCAGACCTTAAAGCAGCCAATGACTCCTCTATCCTTGGTAAGGGGTACGCATCCTTGTGTGTGATACGGTTGATTTTCCGGTAATCTACACACATCCTCATGGTGTTGTCTTTCTTTTTGACTAAAACTAGCGGGGCTGCCCAGGGGCTACAGCTATCCCGGATTACCCCAGCCTCCTTCATGTCTCTAAGCATCCCCTTGGCGTGTTGGTAATGTGCAGGGGGTACGGGTCGATACCTCTCTTTTATGGGAGGATGATCTCCCGTGGGGATGCGGTGTTCTACCCCCTTGACTCGCCCGAAGTCTAACGGGTGTTTACTAAACACTCTCTCATACTCTTGAACCACCCGGTAGACTCCCTGTTTCTGGTGGGAGGGAGTGGAGTCAGTTCCCAAGTGTAGTTGCTGACACCAATCCTCCATTACTTTCTTAGAGCCGTTACCTTCCTCCGGGTGAGATGAAGGCAAGGGTTCCACAGACTGTATAGAGTTTTGGTTGATGGTATATAATTTTGCTAGCGTGGCATACCGGGGCAGGTACACTTCCCTCTCCCCGATATTGATTATGCGAACGGGCACCCTCCCATGGCGTACATTGACCACCCCCCGTGCTGTCAAAATGGTGGGCCTACTGTCTGAGTAAACTGGTTCTACCATTGCCTGGTAATCTCTACCTCTCAGACCAATAGCTGCCCGGCACCAAATCATCATTTCACTTTTTGGGGGCATGGCAATAGGGAAAGGGTCACACATTCTTACGCTACCAATCTCACCGCCGGAGAGTTCCACCTGTTGCCGTCGCATCAGTGCCCGGATCTCTTTCTGGAGCACTCGCTGCTCGCCGGAGCTGGCGTTCTTGGCAACCTGCTGTAGAAGGAAAATCACTTCTGCAAGACAATTCTCAATTACATTAGTTCCTAGAGTTATTTTTGGGTGGCTCTCATGTTTGTCAATGTCTACAATGATCAGTCCCTGTGCTGCCAGTTCGACTCTACCGATTTTGATGGTCACCTCTTTAAATCCGATTTGTGGCACGGGCTGGCCATTGCTGGCGATGATACTCAAGTCGTCGTCAGGGTAGCGGGTAATATCCGAGTCATTCCAGTACTGCTTAAAGAGCACGTACGGGATGGTGGTGACCTGTGACCCGGTGTCCAGTAGGGCACTCATGGGAATGCCATCCAGTACCACAGGCAAGACTGGACATCCTCCCACATATCTGTCGCGCCAGTTCGATGGGCCTGGTGATCTTTTTCCTGGGGGTTGGCCCTCTACCCCAGGTTGTGCCCGTTTAAAGAACAGTACCTTTCCATATGTCCGGGTTGATTGCAGCGGCGGCAGATGGGTCGTCCGTCCTCGCTGTATCGGTCACTGGGTCTTCCTCTGGCCGGTGGGGTCCTCCTTGGTCGACGCCACGGGATGTCCTCCGGTCCGGATGCCAACTGGATCTTCCCTGGGGTGGAAACCTGTAAAGACTGCACAGTTCGGGTTAGCGCAGCAACGCTCTTAGCTAGCTCTTGGACCTGATGGCGTAGGTCTGGAGCCGGGTCATTGTCCAAAGCCTGCGCATCAGCTCCCACAGGCCCTGCCGACAAGGGCGCCGCCTCCTGGTGGTAAGTGATAGCCGGGCGCCTGTGGGTCACAACGCCACCCGGTGCCGGTTCTCGGAGCACCCGGATGGCTCTGTCCTTGAACTGTGCAAAGTCTAGATGGGGATCCTGTAAGGCCATTGCCCGCAACTGGGTTCGGTGGGCATTGCAATATAAACCCTCTATAAATTGTTCAGTCAACAGCCTGTCCTCGTTTCCCACCCCATCAGGGTCGGTCTGCTTTATGGCCCTCAGGGCCTCTTGTAGGTTTAGTGCATAGTCCCTTATACTCTCATGCGCTCGCTGCTTGCACCCGTAGAATCTAAGCTTAATCTCAGCTGAGGTGCGGGTATCAAAGGTGTCCTTCAGCCGGGTTAGTATCCCTGCGACAGTCTTCCTCCCAGGTGGCCAGGATTTTACTTCCCTTTTGGCTGCCCCAGTTAGTTGGGCCACCAGGATGCTCACTTTTTGCTCTTCTGTGAGGGGGTACACCTGGAAGAGGCTATCCAGCTTTTCTCTAAAGTCATGCAGGGTATGTGACTCCCCTGAGTACTGGGGTAGCCAAGCTGCTCCCGGGATATAGGGCATGGTGAAGGGCATAACTGCAGCAGCGGTGGCGCTGGCGGGGGTTGAGGCAGTGAAGCTCTCCTCCGTATCCGACATCTTCCTCCCCCCTAGTGGACCGTGGCCTACCTTGCGATGATCCTGTTCCGTAGGCCGCGGCTCCGCAGTGGATCGTCAGGGTTGAGGACCTTCCGTCGCGCTCCGGTGACGTCGGCGTCTGCTGGGCTCCTTCCAGGACCTTACGCAACGTCCGGACGTGAGGCGGGGCTTCAGTTCTCGCGCGCTTTCGGAGTCCACGCCCCTCTTCTTCCCGCGCGGCGTCCTCAAGATGGCGTCCAATGGCGGGAAAACTCCACGGATGGCGGGAAGAAGGTCGAAGATGGCGCCGGATGGCGGGAAACCTCCACGGATAGCGGGAATCTTCACCACTGGTAAGTTTGAACAGTCTTTGCTTTTCAGGCACGCAGTACCCGGTGGTTGCGGGCACGAGATCCTGCCGACTACGCCAAAGTTGACGCGCCCCTGGGCCTGTGTCGCGCTGCGATGCGCACGCGGGAGCTTACCCGGAGCCGGATCTCTTGAGGGTTGTAGTCTCGTGGCGGCGACCCGGTCCGTGCCCAGGGAGTCAAACTGAGCGGCGATGTACTAGCAGTAGATGGTTGGTGACTACGCCACCCGTTGAATGCAGCTATGGAGCTGCCGCTGCAGGGCAGACCGCTGAGGCCGGTGGAAGGATGGTGCAGCGTGGATGGTATAACCCCCAACGGGAGGGGTATGGCCTCAGGGCAGCCGACGTGGATGATGGGGGTAGCAGGAACCACTCAGAGACGGTGCGGTGTAGTTCAGGGTCTTTACTGGTGACAAAGAAAGACCCTCCCGGAGTACTTGCTAGTGATAGGGGCCTGGTCAGTCCTTGAGCAGATGGGATTTCCCCTGGCCAGGCGGAGTTGTAGGCCTTCCCAACTAACTGTACTCTTCTGGCTACCTTGCTAGAGGCGGGAATAAGTAGCCCACGTCCCTGAGTGTACCGTGTGGTGCTCACCCGTATGGCCGGTGACTCGGGGCCTTCTAATGGCTTCCGCTCCACGATGGCGGTGCTGGTCCCACGCGTGTGACCGTGCCTTCGGGCTTCTGGGCCAGAGGACCTGAAATCCTCTGCCGGACGGTTTCTGCTGCTGGGTAGGAGTTAGTCCCCACAGCCTCGGACTCCGGGTCCGGTTAGAAATCTTCTCAGTCAGGGCGAGCTCTGCAGCTGCCAGCCCCTGACTCCTTGTAACACTGCTCCCCACAGAGCTCCTGATGTTTCTTGCTATGCTGCTTCTCTTCTCTACTCTTGTTCTGTCTTCTTTCTCACTCACTCTGCCTCAGCCCCGGGTTTATATAGGGGAAGTCCTTCCCCTCCCAAGACTGGGCAGGAGGTGTGGCATGCACAGGATCCCTGACCAAAGGACCTCCCACCTGCTCTCAGACGTAATATCTCTATCACTGTGGCAACCAGACCCCTGGGGTGTCACACATATTTTGCAAAGAATGTAAAATAAAATACATTGGCTGCACAATACGTAAATTAAAGAAAAGAATGGCAGAACATGTCACCAACATCAAAAATAAAAACGCCTCCTATTCAGGAGCATGCAAGCATTTTGTAGAGGCATAAAGGGGAATTAAACAATTTTTTATTCTATGGGCTAGAAAAAGTGGATATTCCTATTAGAGGAGGGGATTGGAGGAAAAAAACTCCTCCTAAGAGAATTATTTTGGATCATTAAACTTGATACAAAATACCCCAACGGCATGATCCATAGGAATGATACTCTTTGCCTATATTAAATCTTAGGGATTTGAATGCAGGTTTTTTTGTTTGTTTTTTTTCTGTTTTTTTTGTTTGTTTTTTTCTCTCCTTCTGGTTTTCCTTGTGATTTAGCCTTGTGATTATGCTATTTATTCTCAAATGTGATTGATTGTTAACATATGTGTTTATTGATCAACGGTTGGTTACCATTTGTTTTTATACCATATATCATAAGGAATCTGTATCTCAGTGAATAAGGGCTTTTTGCCAGAAACGCTTTGAGATGTATTCCCAACCTGTATAATCTTTTCAATTATTTTGTAATAAATTGAGGATTTTAATTATTTTTGGGACTCACCAAAATTATTTTCTTATGTGAAGCCGTAAGTCAATGCTACTGGTTGGAGACCCACAACATTGTAAGAGGGACTGAGTCATATAAATAGGACACGGTGAGGCTACTTTTTTGTTTATTTACCTTGGGGTGCAGAGTGTACTTTAATGAGAAAAAAATGAACTTTTTAGAATTTACCAAATGGCTGCAGTGAAACAAAGAGTGAAAAATTTAAAGGGGTCTGAATACTTTCCGTACCCACTGTATATAGATTTTTTATGCTTTGCTAGTTTCGCACGCTAAAAAACATATTTTACAAAACTGTATATGTTTTCGCATCGCCATATTCTGAGAGCTGTAACTTTATTTTTTTGACGAATGTGCCATATTATGGCTGATTTTTGTGGGAGAGTTTGGTGTTTTCTTTTATGCCATTTTTTTTACATATGTCTTTTTGTTCAATTCTTTGTGTGTCAGTATGATTAAAAAGCGTCATATTTGGCGTGTTTTTGATTTATTTTTCTTTACGTTGTTTGCCGTATGCAATAAATAACATGACAATTCAGGTTGTTACAGACGACGTGGGGATACCAGTTATATTTGTTTGTTTTTTTTTAATTTTAAGCAAATGCTGCGTTTTTATTGGCGAAACCAGTTTTCATGATTTGTGTGCTCATTTTTGTGTGTTTGTGCTATTTTTACACCTTTATTTTACTTTTTTTCATTTAGTTCCACGGTGGGACATGAATATTTTTGACTTTGCTCGCTGGTCTCATTCATTACAGTACTCGTGTACCCCAGTGTCTGAGTCCTGTCAGTGCGTCACTGACAGAGCCTATTAGACCCAGCTTATAGCTAGATCTAATAGTCCACTCCGGGGTAATCAGATGACCTTGGGGTAACCATGACAACGATCACGGAGAGTCAAATCAGGATTCCCCCTCCCCCACCAGTATTCGTAAGCGCAGGTGCCTATCAAAGGTGGTCTTTTAATCTACTTTTAATTACTTAGATGCCGCTGTCTCGATTGATAGCGGTATTTAAGGGGTTAATCTACTTTGATCTGTTCCAAAACCGGTCAGGGCTGATGACACAGGGGGTCAGCTGTTATAGCTGTCACCCGCGGGATTTGCGCCCGCTGGGGGGTGCTATTCACTTATTACTCAGCGGCATTAAAAAAAACTGCGCTGAGGAATAAGGCCCCTTAAAGGGGTTTTCCCACAAATTAAAGTTCATTTTAATCAATAGATCTTGGAATAATAATAACTTACACAATTGGATGTGGTTAAATTAAAATGTTTCTGTGCTGAGATAATCTTATAAATGTGCCCCTGTGTAATGGCTGTGTCTGACTGTGTAGGTAACACTGATCATACCACATCTCCTGGGCAGGGGAGGGAGCAAAAGAGTATACAGACATTACAGCAGGGGATCACAGCTGAATCTTTTTGTGAGGTAAAACACTTCACTGCCTGTTTTTATACAATGTTTTACTTCAAAGAAAGAATCAGCTGCGATTCCCTGCTGTAATGTCTGTATACTTTTTTGTGTCTTCTCCTACCCAGGAGATGTGGTATGATCAGACCATGTTCTGTACACAGTCTGACACAGACGTTACACAGTACACAGCAGGGGCACATTTATAAGATTATCTCAGCACAGGAACATTTTTATTTAATTTATTTACACAATCAATTGTGTAAGTTATTATCATTCCAAGATCTGTTGATTAAAATGAACTTTTGTTCATGGGAAAACCCCTTTAAGGGCCGCTGTTAAAAGGTGTATCGGTTAAATGGTTAACTTGAATAGCTGGTTGCAGTCTTGCAATCGGGGAAAGAAAAATAAACATATTTGGTATCACTGCATTAGTAAAAGTTCGATCTATTATAATATGGAATTAATTAACCCAGTCGGTAAAATAAACAGAAAAGAAAAAAAATTCAGAACACCATAATTGTTTTTTTGGACCCTACCTCCCTAAAAAAATGTAATAATAAGCAATCAAATCATCACATGTACATAAAATTAATATCAATGAAAACCTCAGCTTACCACACAAAAATCAAGCCTTCACTCAGCCCCACGAACAGAAAAATAAAATGTTACGGGTTTCAGAAAATGGTGACAAAATGCAAGTAAATTTAAATACTTACATGTTAATTAAACTGATGTAAGTTACATTGTTATTAAGTTCTTATATTATATTGTTTTGCTTTACCAATCAAATATGTAAGAGCTATCTCTTTATCCCCTGTCTGCGAACAGGTATCTGATTATCACCTTAATCTGGTATGTTTTGTTTCTTTTTGAAAAAGTTAATAAGAATTATATATATTAAAAAAAAAAATTACTTGCATTTTTTCTTTTTTCACAAATTTCTTAAATAAATTTTCATTACTTAAAGTAAACCAGTCATCAGGGTTATTAAACTAAACGTTTGTCCACAATGACGCTGGTATACTAATTTAATGCATACATTCAGTGAAGAAATCAATCCATGCATTGGGGCAAACTGTGGGGAGGGTCTTCGGCTCTGCCTCGCAACCTCTGTGGCCTCTGATGTCTTTTATCTTCTTCGTTATTTAAATTTAGTGCTTGCGCCATCCTAGCCACGGGCAGCGCTTCAACAGATTGAGCTCGCGGTGGGCTTCAGGGAAATGGCTCAGATTTCGATTTGTCATTGAGCCAAGATCTTAATCTGTGCATGTGACAGCACCAGCGCCATTTTCCTGAAGGATGCCAGGAGATCAATCTGCACAAGGGTCCTTATGCATTTAGGAGTTTTTTTTTTCTATAATACCATTGTTTGCTTTTCAAAAAGATTTAATTTTTCTCCCATTTCCATACAATGTGATATAATGTACCTTTGCATTCACAAGTTCTTTAATACCTCACTGACCATGACAGAAATGTTGTGACGTTTGGAGGGTGTATAGTATCATATTAAATGGATTTCCGTCTTTTTTTTAAAATGACGAGTAAGAAGCCATTCTGATAAAAGAAGAAAAAAAGACTATAGTTAACATTGGAAACCATTCCCATCTCTCTGCCAGACCCTAATTGATGATGTCACGATTACAAGTCATCTGGCCACTGATTTGCTGCAGGGTTAGGTTACGGGTGGTTGTTCCGGGGCCGTGGTGCAGCCGGAATGGGCAGCCAATTCAAATTTCAATGCAAAGCATAGCTTTTGTAAAGATTTTTACTGTTCATTTCAAATATAAAACGTAAAACTCTTTTCAATATGTTTTTATTGTGTATTCTTGGTGTGTAATACAAAGGAATGTTTTTTAGGTAATTTTGAAGGAGGTTTGGCATTTTGTAGTTCTTTCTCCTATTTGTGCACATGATCATTTTTTATATTTTTTACAGATTCAGCATTTCTACACTCAAGTGAGAAACCTCTTTAGTGTCCTGAATTATGAGAGAAACAAGTCTTCTTACATGATTGGATCCTCTGTGTTTGGGCTGGATGACATTTATAGGAAATGGAAAAAATATGTTCTAGAGCTTAGAGAATCAAAATCAGAAAATGAAAAGCTTTACTTTGTAAAGGTATGTACAAGTATAATTTTAAATGCGTTGTTATTATTTATTTATATACGCCATTGATTCCATGGCGCTGTACATAAGAAGGGGTTACATACCAAATACAGATATCACTTGCAGTAAACAAACTAACAATGATAGACTCATACAGAGGGAAGAGGCCCTGCCCTTGCGGGCTTACATTCTACAGGAACGGGGATGGAGACCGTAGGTTGGGGTATTGCAGTAGCTCCGGTGTTGTTAAGGTGGCAGCAAGCAAGGTCATGGCAGGTTGTAAGCTTGTTTGAAGAGATGGGTTTTCAGGTTCTGTCTGAAGGATCCAAATGTGGCGGATAATCGGACTTGTTGAGGCCCAGAATTCCTTAGGATGGGGGATATTCGGGAAAAGTATTGGAGGTGATTGGGTGAGGAACGAATAAGTGTGGAGGAGAGAAGGAGGTCTTGGGAGGACCGGAGATTATGTAAGGGAATGTATCGGGAGATTAGTTCAGAGATGTCCGGAGGAGAGAGGTTATGGATGGCTTTGTAGGTCAGTATTAGTAGTTTGAACTAGATACGCTGGGCTATTGGAAGCCAGTGAAGGGATTTGCAAAGGTGGGTAGCAGAGGAGTAGCGAGGCGAGAGATGAACCAGTCACACAGCAGAGTTAAGGATGGACTGGAGGGGTGTGAGAGTGTTAGCAGGTAGGCCACAGAGGAGGATGTTGCAGTAGTTAAGGCGGGAAATGATGAGGGCATGCACAAGCAGTTTAGTAGATTGAGGGTTGAGGAAAGGACCGATTCTGGAAATATTTTTGAGCTGGTGGCGAGAGCTTCAGTGTGTGGTTTGAAGGAGAGGGCCGAGTCAAGGGTTACTCCGAGGCAGCGAATTGCCGGTACAGGGGAAAGTGTGATGTCATTTATTGTGATAGAAAGATCAGGTGGGGGAAGATATGCGAGATAGGGGAAAGATGATGAGTTCAGTTTTGTCCACTTTGAGCTTGAAGCGGGAGGAGAAGGAGGAGGATATGGCTGCTAGACATGCTGGGATTCTGGACAGCAGAGAGGCGACGTCTGGACCAGAGAGGTAGATCTGAGTGTCATCGGCGTATAGGTGATACTGGAAGCCATGGGATTTTATCAGCTGTCCCAGGCCAAGGGTATAGATGGAGAAGAGTAGGGGTCCTAGGACAGAGCCTTGAGGGACTCCAGCAGAGAGGGGGCGGGGTGAGGAGGTAGTGTGGGAGTGGGAGACGCTAAATCTGCGGTTAGAAAGGTATGAGGAGATCCAAGATAGGGCAAGGTTTTTGACGCCAAAGGAAGACCAGATCTGTAGTAGAAAGCAGTGGTCAACTGTGTCGAAAGCAGAGGACATGTCATTGCCACTAATGATACTACAAAGTTTCCTAAAGATAGCACAATTAGGACTTGATAGGTCTGTTAATTATCATGCATCATGGAAAAATATCAAATTCACAGTTTAGATAACCTTCCTGACAAAGGGCTATATTAAACTGTAGTTCTACTTTCAACAACTGTTGCATAAATCAATAGTACTGGCAAATATAGGAAACCTTTTATAATATAGGATTTTTTTTACAATCAGAGAATTCAGCTGCTTTACCAATTTCTCAGCCATTTTTTCCATCTTCCTTTGCCTCATGAAATTATCATCAACTCTGAAAAAATAGCTCAAATCCATCATTCTAGAAATGCCTGATATAGTGTTATTCCTCATGTACACAAAGTACAGCTTATTCTGAAAAGTTACACGGAAGTTACTCTTTAAGTTCTTATCGCAGACTATTTTATTCTATTTCTATATTCAATCGAAGTGGATAAAAATATATTTGCATCAACACAACTTTAAAAACTATAAAGGCTCCCATCCATATTGTTGCTCTCTATTGGCACAGCATGTGCTATTTTGAACGATTTACTGTGACGACGATACAACTCCAGAGTGCTCCCCTAACTTGTGCAATGTTTGGTCACAGATCATGGTACATAGCTTGCTTCTGGCTTGTTATATGAGCCAGCCTCTTAATAGAACCTTCTTTCATGCAGTCATAGATTTGGTAGTATGGTTTGCATTGTGATTTTTATGTAAGCCAGCCCCCTGACCAAGCTTCATGTATGTTCAGGTTTGTAATGCCTTTCCACCGATTTGTTGTCTTCCTGGGGGACCCCTCATGCTTCTTCACAGCTTATATGGGACCTTCAGTTTTCCTCCATGCTGCTTGACATACAACAGATAAGCTGTGCAGCGCTAGGCAGTATCCCTCCAAAAATGTATTCCCTCGCCTCCCCCCTCACTAGCACTGCCCTCCCCATACTCACTCACTCAGTAGTTTCCCACTCCCTGCATCTTGTTTGTGCCATTTTTATCACTCCTGTTTATCATAAGGAAAGCATCAGGATGGCGCTACTGCATCTATTGGACAAATAACCCCACTTGTGATACATATAAAATAGGAGTGATAAGAGCGACACAAACAAGTTTCACAGTGCGGGAAAGTACCCAGGGAGTATGGAAGTAGGGAGAGCTGTGCTAGTGAGGGAAGGAATAGACTATGGGAGGGTTACAGCATTCAGCTTGTTTGTGATATGTCAAGAAGCGTGGTGGGAAGCTTTGACAGTCACAAATAAGCTGTGAAGAAGCAGAGGTAGTCACCTATGCAGAGCACAAATTGTGGACTAACATTGCAAACCTGCAGGGGTCGGTTTGTTTTAGATGCCAGTAGCAAACCTCATCCCTTGATCTGTAGCATGTCATTCCAAAAGGAAGTGGGAGCATTTGGGAGCAGCACCCCCATTACAGTGACTAGTTCTAAATAGCACATACTGTGACGATTGAAAGCACTACGGATGTGAGCCTTCATAGTTGTTGAAGCTATTTCTATATGAAAATTGTTTTATTTCCCCTGAGTACATCGTTAATCAGGCCGATTATGTGTTTGTTTCATCTTCTGGTCATGTGGCATCCATCATGTAGTTGTATTGCTGAAAACAAGTACTAGATCATTAGACATCAGATTAAAGGTGTTGTAATGTAATAAAATATAAGTTGACGTATTTTATAATCTGCTTTAACCCGAGTAACCCTCTTATGCATCCGTAAGAGCATTTGATATGTTGACTCAAATGCTCATGAAATTGTGACTCAGTCTTCAGTAATGTTGAGATTTTACTGAAAATTTACTAGGGAATTTATATCTAGATGTGGTGTCTTAGCCACAAAGTATTCTCAGGTCATTGCCATCAAGCTTTGGAGTGTATTGCCACCTATGAGTGTCAGTTAGAGTATTAGAAAGTTGAGCTATTTTGGAAATTCATTGCTTTACTCATCTTTTTTTCTAAATTATAACCTTTGTGATACTGTAGTACCAAATATGCAATATGCAAATGTTAAATTATACAGCATTCCTTGATAGCTTAAAGGGGTATTCCCATCTCCAATGCATAGTAGTAGTCGTAGTGGTATGCCCATCTCCAATACGTAGTAGTAGCAAATATCTTCAATTAGAAATATAGTATAGTTCTGATTTCCTTTCTCGCTTGCCCCATGTGCAGAACATTGCAATAGCTTGGGTATCCATGGTTACGACCACTCATGTAGTGACAGTTAGCGGTTAGTGATCGTAACCATGGATCATTACGCTACTGCAATGTCTTGCACATGAGGTAAGCGACCTAGCGAATCAGAAGAGCTATTTTATTAATTGGAGATATTTGCTAATATTATTATTACACCTACTACATATTGGGATAGTATCTTTGAAATGGGAATACCCCTTTAATCTCTTCTTAACAAAAGGACTTGTATGTACACCCCACGTCTGGTACAGGTGTATGCAGGACCGCCAACAGGGCATTACTGCTGTTAATGGAGTATGGGGGTCGGTGAGGATTGAGGCCCGGTCTGGGCCCCCTTCCTCACCAGGCCCCAGGGTCAGGAGTCGGCCACTCATTCTCTAACTGAACGTGCGACCCGCTTCCAGCACTACAATAGAAGGCAGCCGCCAGCCAATCAGAGGCCAGCAGCTGACATCTGCCCACACGTTGCCGGTGTATGACGTCATTGTCATGCGCCGGCGAGACCGCTCCTCAAATGGTTTATGAAGAGGTCACTGCTGGACCGCGGCCAGTTAAGTAGAAACTTTTTTTTTTTGAGACTGAAATCCGCAATATGGGGGAGGGGTGCAGGATGAGAGGACATATGGAGGAACATGATGGAAAAATGTTGGGGCAGGATGGAACCGTGGGGCCAGGATGAGAGGACATATGGGGGGGCATGATGGAGACATGTGGGGCACGATGAGAGGACTTATGGAGACATGTGGGGGCAGGATGAGAGGACATATATGGGGGCATGATGGAGACATGTGGTGCCAGGATGAGAGGACATATATGGGGGCAGGATGGAAATGTGGGGGGCCAGGATGAGAGGACTTATGGAGACATGTGGGGGCAGGATGAGAGGACATATATGGGGGCATGATGGGGACATGTGGGGCAGGATGAGAGGACATATGGGGGGGTCATGATGGAGACATGTGGGGCAGGCATAATGGCGACATGGGGGGGAATGATGGAAACGTGGGGCCAGGATGAGAGCACATATGTGGGGGCATGATGGGGACATGTGGGGCCAGGATGAGAGGACATATATGGGGGCATGATGGAGACGTGTGGGGCCAGGATGAGAGGACAGATATGGGGACATGTGGGGCCAGGATGAGAGGACATATATGAAGGCATCATGGAGACATGTGGGGCCAGGATGAGAGGACATATGAGGAGGGTCATGATGGAGACATTTGGGGCAGGACGGAGATGTGGGGGGCCAGGATGAGAGGACATACATGGGGTCATGGTGGAGACACTTGGGGCCAGGATGAGAGGACATGGGGGGATTATGATGGAGATGTGGAGCCAGGATGAGAGGACATATGGGGTGGCATGATGGAGACGTGAGGACATATGGGGGGCATGATAGAGACATGTTGGGGCATGATGGAGACGTGGGGGGTCAGGATGAGAGGACATATGAGGAGAGTCATGATGGAGACATTTGGGGCAGGACGGAGATGTAGGGGGCCAGGATGAGAGGACATACATGGGGTCATGGTGGAGACACTTGGGGCCTGGATGAGAGGACATGTAGAAGTTGGGGTATGTGCTCTAGATAACTGTGTTATTTTCTGCAGATACGAGTCCTGGCTGGAAGGAGTGATGGCGGTCTTCACTGGATGAAGAAGCAAAACGAAGATGAATATCTTCAACTAGAGTTGGCAGTGTGTTATCTGTACACTGACACTATACGCTATATAGTATATACAGAGCTCTTGTGTATAATGTCACTAGTGATCACTGTATTACCTGTACACCGGCACTATATACAGAGCTCCTGTGTATAATGTCACTGGTGATCCCTGTATTATCTGTACACTATATACAGCGCTCCTGTGTATAATGTCACTGGTGAGTAACTATTACTTGTACAATAACACTAAACTCTGTATACTATATCCAGAGCTCCTATGTATAATGTCACTGGTTATCACTGTATTACCTGTACACTAACACTATACACTATGTACAGAGCTCCTGTGTATTATGGCACTTATGATAATAGTATTGTGTTTTTTTCTTAATGATCAGTATTGTAGTATTCAGTCACTATCTGGTGGTAATATGTGGTCTGGTCATGGTGTGGTGGTAATATGTCGTCAGGCCATGATGTGACAGTATTTGTCCTTTGTATGTGGTATTATTGATCATTTTAAAAATGTATGTGACACATTCACTTAAAGAAAAATATACCTAAAAAGAGTATTGCGTGTTTTAAGAAATGTTTCATAGGTTAGAGGAGAGTAGGGTCCAGCCAAAAGAATCTACCTTGTCAGGTGGCGGCTTAAAAAATCTTTTGGCCAAAACGAAAGATGCTGACTATGCATGTGATTTGGTGTTTGATGGGAACTGTAAGGCTGTGTGCCCACGATGCGTTTTTTAAGCGTTTCCGCAGCGGCAAAAAACGCTGAAGAAACGCTTAAAAAACGCATGGTAGAAGGCCTGCCATGTTCCCCAATGATAATCCGCATGTGCTGTGCACATGCTGTGTAAATTTCCGCTGCGGATTATCATTGCGGAAAAAAACGCAGCACTACCATTTATTTTGCGGAAGCGCTGCGTTTTCGCCGCCATTGACTTTCATTGGAACGCTTGGATTCCGCATCACTGCATCTGTACATGCGGAATCCATGCGTTCCAATGTGCGGATGGTACCCGGGTGTGGAGGACAGGAGACTCTCCTCCAGACCCGGGTACCATAGAACCTGTGAAAAAAAGAAAATAAATAAATATTATATTTACCTTCTGACGGCCCCCGCTGCGCTTGTCCTCCCTTGCCGGCAGCTCGCGGTGGACTGAAGGAGTCATGTGACGACAGGTCCTTCAGTGGAGTGTACCTCGAGCTGCCGGCAGCCAGGACTGAGTGAAGCAAGACTCCGGGGGCCATCAGAAGGTAAGTATAGATTTATTTTTTATTTTATACCATTCTTTAAGGTCACAGTACATAAATCCATGCCTTTTGCATGGACTTATATAGTGTGACCAAGTTGACAAGCACTTTCCAAGTGATGCTAAAATCGCTTGGAAAGCGCTTGTCAACCCGCATGCAGAAATGCATGTGAAGAACGCTTCACTTCCGCTTGTCCCTGGCAGGAAAACCGCATGTACAATCCGCATGTACAATCCGCATGTACAATCCGCATGTGTTTTTTTCTGCCAGGGAGATGCAAAAACGCTCAGGAAAAAATTCTGAGCATTTCTGCATCGTGGGCACATAGCCTTAATGTGTGATTGGTGAGGACGTGGTGCAGAAGTGGAGTTTTTCCAAAAGGTGGGTGGTGGGACTATGGAAGACTTGAGGGGTGGAGATGGAGCTGGGGTGGAGCCTGGGCGGAGTCTCAAGGGAGGCTGAAAATTTTGCCAGTATGGAGCCCTGAAATTCCTGGTGGCAGCCCTGGGTGTATAGAGCAGGCAGGCTTAGCTGATCCCGCTCCATGCAGGAGGATGGGTGCCTGCTGTTATACTGCTGGCTTCTGCCTCTAACAGAAGTGACCAGCGCAACCTCTGATTGCTGCTTTTTAACCATTTCAATGCCATTATTAGACTTTGACATTGTAATTTAAATGGTCTGGGCGTCATTTCTGGCACTATCACCCTCCCACCCTTTCTTTCTAAACGATACAATCACAGGCAGCCAATGGGATACCCAGGCCTGCTGAAGGCCCTTGTCGCCTGCATCTTAGTGGGTCATATGAAGCTCTGCCATGGAACTTCATAGGATGAGATTGCTAATTTCACTATATTCTGCAGTACTACAAAGTATTACAGTTTATAGTACAAGCTATCAAATGATAGCAGATTCCAGTCCCCTAGGTCACTAAAAAAATATGTAAAAAAGCAGTTGAAACACTTTTTAAAAAAAAATGTGGTGTTACCATGTAGTAAAATCTACAAATATTCAGTCTTTACAGTAAGCCATAAAGAAACACTTCCCTCAAAAACTGTGGTCAGAATGCCATATGTACCAAAGAAAAGGACAGCTCAGTACACAAAAAACAAGCCCTCATACAGTTCCTTAGTGAATAAAATAGTTATTTAGAATCCTGCTGCCCTCATATAGCTATTTGACTTAAGTCGTTGTTCTTGGAAGAAGGAAAAGAAAAAGTGAAAATGTCTAAGATGTTGAGGGGTTAATGCCAGCAGAGAGATTTTTCCAGCTAGCTGAATTTTGGAGACGTTTAATCTAATGCTTTGTTCACATTGAGTATTTTTAGGAGTTTTTGGAGCAATAAAATCTACATATTCTCCTCAAAAACGTTAAAGTTTTTGCTCAGTTTCTGCTTCACAAACGGAGCAAAAAGGCTCTATGTGCACATGCCCTAAGTAAGCTGTGCTAGAACCTACTTCTTTGTGTAAGTGCGCTGTTTTTTGTTTTGTGTGTTATTTTTTTGTATGTTTCATGACTCTTGTTAAAAAGAGAACTGTAAATTGTGTTTTCTTTGTAGACTGATATAAAGGAGGCATATGACACAATTCCTCACTCGAAACTTGCTGAAGTAATCTCAAAAGTAATTAATACAGATATTGAAGAGGTTTATTGCATACGACGCTACGCCATGCTGTGGATGGATTCACAAGGTCGGACTAGAAAAACTTTTAAGAGACATGTAAGAATTGTTTCATTACAGATCATAAAACATGGTTGTATATGTGGAAAAAAATAGGGTGTGTCAGCTCACCAAATTGGGAGTTAAGAATCCGTAACTGCAGGAGACTTTGCACGAATCTACTCAGAACAACTAGGACACAATGAAACAACGAAAAAGAAGGATCCAGCATTGAAGATACAGGTCAAGGTAAGTGAAACATAACATTTTATCAAAAAGGTTAAAAGCTCCAAAAAGAAAAACTGGTTATGTTAGCAAGTAAAAGAAACAAGTATCGGACCACTACGTGTATCTTTTACTTACTAACTTCACCAGTTTTTTCTATTTGGAGATTTTAACCTTTTTGATTAAATGTTACGTTTTATTTACCTGGGACTGATTCTTCAATGCTAGATCTTCCTTGTTCTCTGATCCATGGTTTTATGTGTCCTAAAACTGTTTTTGCACCAGTAACATAGGTAGGGTCCCACTGTTAAGCCACCCACATTGATCTCAAGAATACTAGAGGTCTCGTGCCCTGCTAGTCGCCACCACCTGACCTGGGACTGTGTATTCTTTGTAGAGCTTTAAAGCGCACCTGTCAGCAGGATTGTGCTCAGTAAGCTACATACATTGTCAGGAAGGTGACATTACACTGTTTAAAATGATACCTTGGTTCATGAAATCCGTCCTGTTGTTCTTGTGTAATCTTTATTTTCAGTTTGTAGATAATGATATACTTGTGCTCAGGGTAGGAACTGTGGGGTGGGCTCTATCTGGTGCTCAGCTTACATATTCACCTGTATGCTCTTATGACAGCTCACTGTGCCTCACTGACCTGCCTCCTATTTTACATAATGCATCTAGTAGTGCGGGGCTAGGTAAAATAGGAGGCTGGTCGGTGAAGGCACAGTGAGCTGTCATAAGAACATAGAGTTTTAATTCACAATTCATGGCATAGATGAGAAGAAAGGGAACAGACTGCAGCCTCATTCTGAGAAGCAGTGGCGTCCCAATAATAGGATCTCCTCCAAAGAAACACTGATATCATATTTAAAGAGGACCTATCACCAAATTTTTCATGTTGAACTGGACATACAATATAATCGTGGCTGCAGAACAGAATAAAACATAAAAAATATATTTAAATTTTCCTCTCCGTTGCAGAGATATTAGCAGTCAACGTATTTGCCACTTTATGAGTTAACTTTTGGCAAATCTAAGTGGTTGTTATCAGATAGTTTTCACTGGGGGTATGTACTTCTTCCTGTGAATGTGCTGAGTGGGATGATCAACTACCCTCTGGCACAAGCTTGCGCTGGATGCCAATTACAGTAGTGTTCAAAATAATAGCAGTGTATTCAAAAACATGAGTTAAGCACAAATTCTTTATACTAGTTTTTATTTCCATGCATTGGGAACATTGCACACTGTTTTCTAATTCAAAACATGAAGAGAAATGTATATAATTTTAACTACTTCACAGAAAATAACAAAAAATGAACATTGGGCTGTTCTAAAAAATAGCAGTGTCTGCATTTGTCATTACAAATTCACAATATGTACTCCTTTTTTTTTTTTGAGGATTTAACATTCCTGTGAATCACTAATCTAATATTTAGTTGTATTCCCGCAGTTTTTTAGAACTGCTTCACATCTATGTTGTATAGAGTCAAACAACTTCTGGCAGCTGTCAACTAATATTACAGGCCAGGATTCTTTGATTACATCCCACAATTTTTTTTGCATTTGTCGCCTTTGCCTCAGAAACTGCATTTTTGATGTCACCCCACAAGTGTTCTATTGTATTAAGGTCCGGGGATTGGGCTGGCCACTCAAGAACCTCACTTTTGTTGGACTGGAACCAAGATTTTGCTTGTTTACTGGTGTGTTTAGGGTCATTGTCTTGTTGAAACACCCATTTCAAGGGCATATCCTCTTCAGTGTAAGGCAATATGACCTCTTCAAGTATTTTAATATATGCAAACTGGTCCATGATCCCTGGTATGCGGAAATAGGTCTGGCACCTTAGTAAGAGAAACATGCCCATATCATGATGTTTGCACCACCATGCTTCACTGAATTCACTTCACTGAATGCAGAGTTTGGGGGTCGTCTGATGAACTGTCTCCGGCCCCTGGACCCAAAAAGAACAATTTTACTTTTATCAGTCCACAAAATGTTTCTCCATTTCTCTTTAGGCCAGTTGATGTGTTCTCTGGCAAATTGTAGTTGAGTTGCCTCCCCTGATGAAGCTGCTAACATAGCAGCGATACGCGTGGGGTCTTTGGTTTCTTACCCTCTTAGGTATAGCTTTTGGCTCACCTTTTTGATCCGGGCATATCATTCCCGGTCTTTCTACTGATGTACTGATTTTGCAGTAGTTCTTGGCCATATTTCATAATCGCACTTATGCCTTTTGTTTAATCTCTTTGTGTCAGTAGCATATTTCTTTTCCAATTTATTGCAGCTTTATTTATGCTGCTTCATTACAGTCTATTTACTGATGATATTATGGGGTGTTGCTGTTAAAATTTATTTCTTAATGCTTTGTTCTTTGGCCTGTATGCATGAGGGTTGACCATATCATAATTTGCTATGGTACTGATTTGTAAACATTCTTGTTTTTAAATGTTTTTAATATATTTCTTGGTTTGTTTATGTGTGTCTTTTTGATTAATAAATAATTGATGTTTAGTGATCCCTGCCTGTGCATACAGTCTTTTCTCTCTTTTTGTGTATTCATTATATAACTGTATGTGGTGGGTTGATCCATGTTTATTGATATAGTAGTGCCCTCCGCATTTTTTCTTTGTATCTCTGGCAAATTGTATCCGCTTCAGTACATGTCTTTTTTTTAACAGTGGGACTTTATGGATACTTCTTGCTAAGAGATTAGCTTCACACAGGCGTCTTCGAACTGTCACAGTACTCACAGGTAACTTGAGACTGTCTTTGATCATCCTGGAGCTGATCATTGGCTGAGCCTTTGCCATTCTGGCTATTCTTTGATCTATTTGAATGGTAGTCTTCCATTTTTTTCCACGTCTCTCTGGTTTTGCTTTCCATTTTAGAGCATTGAAGATCATTTTAGCTGAACAGCCCATCATTGTCTGCACTTCTTTATAAGTTTTACCCCCTCCAATCAACTTTTTAATCAAAGTATGCTGTTCTTCTGAACAATATCTCGAATGACCCATATTTCTCAGGCTTTCAAGGAGAAATACATGTACAACATGTGCTGGCTTCACCCTTAAATAAGGGACACCTGATTCACACCTGTTTCTTCACAGAATGATTGACCTCACTAATTGAACGCCGCACTGCTATTATTTTCAACACACCCCCTTACAATTAATTATTCAAATACACTGACTCAAAAACATGCAGATCATGAATGCTGAGTCTGTGAGTTTTCTTAGAATCTACTGCACCAACTGGTAAATTATTTGACATGTAGTAATATAATTTTTTACCAAAAACAGTGATTAATCTGGTTAGTCATATTGGACTGCTATTATTTTGAACACTACTGTATCACCTCTATCAGGCTCTGCTATTATTTCCATAGGGAATCCAGACCCGACATGTTTCATTTAAATCCAGCAAACATGAGACAGGATAAGTGTTTGTTTACCGAATAGAAATAAATGTTAGGCTATGTGCCCACGTTGCATTTATGAAGCAGAAAATTTCTGCTTCATTTCTGCAAGTCCTCTCCCGGAAAAACGCATGCGGAATTCCGCACGCGTTTATCGCGCATTTTTCGCGTGTTTATCACGCGTTTTCCACATGCGGAATTGCCTTGCGTTTTTTATGCATTGGACAAAGGCAATTCTGCTTGCGGAAACGCAAAATTAAATGACATGCTGCGGATTTTTGAACGCAGCATAAACGCTGCGGAAAAATCCGCAGCATGTGCATAGAACTTGCGGAATCCCATTGGGGACCATGGGGTGCGGGTTACCAAGCGTTTTACAAGCGTTTCCGCTGCGGAAATTCCGCATCAAAAACGCTTGAAAAACGCTACGTGGGCACACAGCCTTATAGTTAATGATTTTATCACTTGTTCTTGCGGTTTTTAATGTTTTTATTGAAATTGTCATAATTCAACGTGACAGAGAACAGTGTAGGAGGAAGAGTGGGTCAGTTGTAAATTTGTTCTTGTATAAACATACCTCTGAAAAAATGAAGGAGGTTTATGTCTCAAGATTTATGGCCCAATAACTAGTAAGTGTAACTGGAGATGAAGGATAAAATAGTAGCATTTCTTTGTTAAGAAATGTGCGAAAAAGATTCACTAGTGAGATAGTCTAAAAGCATAAGAGGGTAAGAACAAGGGACAAGGAACCCAAATATTGTGCATATAGCCACACATCCATGTAGAGAAAATCACTGAGAAACCAATGATCATAAATATCGTATCCACAGAGACAATGTTCTATTCAAAGTGAAAACTGAGTCTTGCAAAATACTTGTCAACTTATTTTTACTCATTTTCCACTTCAGTTTAGTACCTCTTAAGGTATGTGCCCACTATCAGGAATAGCAGCTTTTTGGACGCAGCTTACCTGCTCTGTATTCAAAACGCTGCGTTCTACATTATAAGCATAGTGACGCTGCATAAACTCAACCGTGGCATGGGTTTACGAGCTGCAGCATGTTAGTTATCTGCAGCGGAAACGCTAGTCTCCGCTGCATAGTTTCACTCCTAGCCGTAGTGTAGTTTCACGCGTATCCATTCATCAGATACGGTAAATTCACATGGTTCAATGAACACATGTGGATTCAACGACATGATTTGAACTTTAGGACGCAGCAAAAATATGCTGCTTCCAAAACGCTATTTCCTGGTCATGGACACATAGCCTTAGGCCTTGGCAGTAGTGTTTAGCTGCGTAAAAATGTAACTAGTCTGTTTCTGGCCATGTTTTGTGCATTGCAGAGAGTCCAAACCAGGGCAAAGCATATTAGAGGTGACTAAGTTAACAAAATAAAAAAAAAAAAAAAAAAATAAAGAAATTACTTTTTGCCCAATTCAACTATATAGGTTTTTTAATTTGCTAAGCCACATATATCAAGCAGTGCCTGACAGTGTATTTATGTACACGAAGTCACAAAAATGTTATGTCTTTACGATACGTCTTAAACCTTACAAATGTATTAAGTGAAATGCACTTTTTTAATAAATGTGCTGCAACTTACAATTTACTCCCAAAGTTTTTTTTTGTTTATTTTTTATAGGTTTCGAACTTGGTTGATTTTTTACCAAATATGAAATGCTTTTTAACACAATTTCAAGAAGACAATTTGGTTCAAAACGCCATCTTTGTGGAACAGGTATAATTTATAGGGTATGATTGAACAACTACTTGCCAGAAACCTTTGATCTTTTTGCTCACAAACGCTTTTGCAACAATGACAAGAACCATTGGCACCTGTGCCGCAAATTACAGATGCATATTGATAAACTGTTCTCTTTTTTTTTAATTTAATGGCGGAGAATTAAAATCCAAACAGGACAGGACTATGTAAGTCTGCCAACTTTTTTCAGATAGGTGGTGTGGCCTAGGTTGTGGCAAAGTATAGCAGTATTTCTGTTAAATGTTGGGGCAGTATGTGTCCTTTATTCTTTTTTTCCCCATTTGGGAAAAAAATGATTTATGTATTGTGACAGAGTCACTGGTGTTATATGCGAGGGGAGGTATGTGTCACTCAGGATGCTTTCCTGTGTGAACTGAGACCTACTGAATTTCTGTCAGCATGTTATATGCTGGGGGTTACCTCTTTTAAAGGGTGTGGTTTTATAGGAATGACATAGAGATGGGAGGGAAGTCATTCCCCATACTTCCACCTCAGGGTGTGGCTGAGCAAGCTTTAAATGTTCAGTCCTGGTTTTTTTTTTCTCTGTGTTGTGTTTGGAGAGGCAAGGTCTCCAGACTGGACAGCCATAGCTCAGAGAGGAGCTGAAGGCTGGACATAACCTGTGTGAGCAAACTACACACACATATGGATTGTGTTATCGTTTATCTTTTGTTTTGTTGTTTAGCCAGTAAGGCCGTGTTTATTGTTGCTGGAGTTGCAGGGCTTTATGTCATATAATAAAGCCTGCAGAGAAAACCCGGTTCCTGAGTCTACTTCCGGTAGCAGCCGAGTGAGTTAATCTACCACAGTATATACATACATACTGTGGTAAAGCGACTTGCTCGGCTCTCACAAAGACAGACCCAGGAGCACTTCTTGGGTTAACTTCCTGCGGGTTTATTAATATACAGCATAAAGCACGTCAGGGTTCCACAAAATAAACATGGCCTCTCCGGGATAACGGTAACACAAAACAGTTAAGCAAAGTCCTTCTGTGGAGCTCTCTGGCTTCCACTCACAGTCTGGAGACTTCCTTCTCCAGACCACACCTGAGAAAAAAAAACAGTGAGTGAGAATTTCACTTCCCCAACCACACCCTTGAGGTAGAGATATGGTGAATGACCTCCCTTCCGCTCTATAGTCATTCACAAAGAACTAGACCCAAGATGGCCGATTAACCTCTTCAGCACCTAACATGCTGAAGAAACTTCTAGGTTCAGTTCACTGGGGCTAGTAGTCGCAGAGAAACATATCTCCCCTCACATACAGGTGCATCTCACTAAATTAGAATATCATCAAAAATTAATTTATTTTCAGTTCTTTAATACAAAACGTGAAACTCATATATAGTCTCATTACAAACAGAGTGATCTATTTCAAGTGTTTATTTCTGTTAATGTTGATGATTATGGCTTACAGCCAATGAAAACACAAAAAAAGTCACTCTCAGCAATTTAAAATAATTAACAAAAACCACCTGCAAAGGCTTCCTAAGCATTTAAAAAGGTCCCTTAGTCTGTTTCAGTAGGCTCCACAGTCATTGGAAAGACTGCTGACTTGACAGATGTCCAGAAGGCAATCATTGACAAACTCCACAAGGTCCCAGAGTTCCAATTTTCATTTACAAATCAAGGTCCCAGAGTCTGGAGGAAGAGTGGAGAGGCACACAATCCAAGCTGCTTGAGATCTAGTGTGAAGTTTCCACAATCAGTGATGGTTTGGCGAGCCATGTCATCTGCTGGTGTAGGTCCACTGTGTTTTATCAAGACCAAAGTCAGCACAGCCATCTACCAGAAAAATTTAGAGCACTTAATGCTTCCCTCTGCCGCAAGCTTTTTGGAGATGGAAATTTCATTCTCCAGCAGAACTTGGCACCTGTTCACACTGCCAAAAGTACCAATACCTGGTTTAAAAACAGTATCACTGTGCTTGATTGGCCAGCAAACTCGCCTCACCTTAACCCCATAGAGAATCTGTGTGGTATTGTTAAGAGGAAGATGAGAGACACCAGACCCAACAATGCAGATGAGCTGAAGGCTGCTATCAAAGCAACCTGGGCTTCCATAACACCTCAACAGTGCCACAGGCTGATCGCCTCCATGCCACGCACCATTGATGCAGTAATTTATGCAAAAGCAGCCCCGACCAAGTATTCAGTGCATTTACTGAACATACGTTTCAGTAGGCCACCATTTCAGATTTTAAAATCATTTTTTAAACTGTTGTTATAAAGTATTCTAATTTACTGAGATAATGACTTTTGTGTTTTCATTGGCTGTAAGCCATAATCATCAACATTAACAGAAATAAACACTTGAAATAGATCACTCTTTAATAACTCTATATAACACATGAGTTTCACTTTTTGTATTGAAGAACTGAAATAAATTAACTTTTTGATAATGTTCTAATTTTGTGAGAAGCACCTGTACATCACCAGTGACTGTCACAATACATATAGATAGTCCTGACCGAAAGTGTTGGCACCCTTGAAATTGTTCCAGAAAATTAAATATTTCTCTCAGAAAATTATTGCAATTACACATGTTTTGTTATACAAATGTTTATTTCCTTTGTGTGTATTGAAACAATACAAAAATAACAGAAAAGAAGGCAAATTGGACCTAATTTTAACACAAAACCCCAAAAATAAATCGGACAAAATTGTTGGCACCCTCAACTTAATATTTGGTTGCACTCCCTTTGGAATAAATAACTGCAATCAATCGCTTCCTATATCGATCAACAAGCTTCTTATACCTCTGAACTGGAATTTTGGACCACTCTTCTTTTGCAAACTGTTCCAGATCTCTCATATTTGAAGGGTGCCTTCTCCCAACAGCAGTTTTAAGATCTTTCCACAGGTATTCAATGGGATTTAGATCTGGACTCAATTGCTTCAGAACTCTCCAGCGCTTTGTTTCCATCCATTTCTGGGTGCTTCTTGAAGTATGTTTGAGGTCATTATCCTGTTGGAAGAACTATGACCTAGGACGCAAACCCAGCTTTCTGACACTGGCACTACATTGCGACCCAAAATCCTTTGGTAATCTTCAGATTTCATGATGCCTTGCACATCGTCAAGGCACACAATGCCAGAGGCAGCAAAACAATCCCAAAACATCTTTGTTCCTCCACCATTTGACTGTAGGTACAGTATTCTTTTCTTGGTAAGCCTCATTCCGTTTTTGGTAAACAGAATGATGTGCTTTACCAAAAAGCTCTATCTTTGTTTCATCTGTCCACAAGATGCTTTCCCAGAAGGATTTTGGCTTGCGTACATTTTGGCAAACTGCAGTCTAGCTTTTTTTAATGTCTGTGTCAGCAGTGGGTTCCTCCTGGGTCTCCTGCCATAGCTTTAAATTTCATTCAAATGTCGACAGATAGTTTGCTCTGACACTGATGCACCCTGTGCTTGCAGGATAGCTTGAATTTCTTTGGAACTTGATCGTGGCTGCTTATCCACCCTCCAGACTATCCTGGATTGCAACCTTTCATCAGTTTTTCTCTGCCGTCCACTTCCAGGGAGATTTGGTACAGTTCCGTAGGTTGTATATTTCTTGTTGCACACTGCAGACAAAGGATTATCAAGGTTTCAGGAAATAGTCGTAACCTTGAGATCGTTGATATATTTTTCAAAAATTTTAGATTTCGAGTCCTCAGACTGTTCTATTAACTTCTTTCTGTTCTCCTTACTTAGTGTGACACACACAGACACACAATTCAAAGATTGAGTCAACTTCTACCCTTTTTATCTGTTTTTAGTTGTGATTTTCATATTGCCCACAGCTGTTACTTGCCACAGGTGAGTTTGAACGAGCATCACATGCTTGAAACAAAGTTGTTTACCCACATTTTTGGAAAAATGCCAACACTTTGTGTCCAGCCCTAATTTGTGCCTTGAACATAATTTCACACTAAACGCCAAAAATGCATTTTTGGCATTTAGTGTGAAATTATGTCCAATTTGCCCTATTTTTTCTTTGTGTTCTTCCATTATACACAAAGGAAATGAACATGTGTATAAGAAAACGTGTATTTGCAATAACTTTCTGGGAAAAATTCTTCATTTCTGGAACAATTTAAAGGGTGCCAACAATTTTCTAACAGACCAAAAGTTTGGACACACCTTCTCATTTAAAAATGTTTCTGTATTTTCATGACTATGAACATTGTACATTCACACTGAAGGCATCAAAACTATGAATTAACACATGTGGAATTATATACTTAATAAAAAAGTGTGAAACAACTGAAATATGTCTTATATTCTAGGTTCTTCAAAGTAGCCACCTTTTGCTTTGATGACTGTTTTGCACACTCTTGGCATTCTCTTGATGAGCTTCAAGAGGTAGTCACCGGAAATGGTCTTCCAACAATCTTAAAAGAGTTCCCAGAGATGCTTAGCACTTGTTGGCCCTTTTGCCTTCACTCTGCGATCCAGCTCACCCCAAACCATCTCGATTGGGTTCAGGTCTGGTGACTGTGGAGGCCAGGTCATCTGGCATGGCACCCCATCACTCTCCTTCTTGGTCAAATAGCCCTTACACAGCCTGAAGGTGTGTTTGGGGTCATTGTCCTGTTGAAAAATAAATGATGGTCCAACTAAATGCAAACAGGATGGAATAGCATGCCGCTGCAAGATGCTGTGGTAGCCATGCTGATTCAGTATGCCTTCAGTTTTGAATAAATCCCCCACAGTGTCACCAGCAAAGCACCCCCCCACCATCACACCTCCTCCTTCATGCTTCACGGTGGGAACCAGGCATGTAGAGTCCATCCGTTCACCTTTTCTGCGTCGCACAAAGACACGGTGGTTGGAACCAAAGATCTCAAATTTGGATTCATCAGACCAAAGCAGAGATTTCCACTGGTCTAATGTCTATTCCTTGTGTTCTTTAGCCCAAACAAGTCTCTTCTGCTTGTTGCCTGTCCTTAGCAGTGGTTTCCTAGCAGCTATTTTACCACGAAGGCCTGCTGCACAACAGTTGTTGAAGAAATGTGTCTGCTGCTAGAACTCTGTGTGGCATTGACCTGGTCTCTAATCTGAGCTGCTGTTAACCTGCAATTTCTGAGGTTGGTGACTCGGAAAAGCTTATCCTCAGAAGCAGAGGTGACTCTTGGTCTTCCTTTCCTGGGGCGGTCCTCATGTGAGCCAGTTTCTTTGTAGCGCTTGATGGTTTTTGCAACTGCACTTGGGGACACTTTCAAAGTTTTCCCAATTTTTCGCACTGACTGACCTTCATTTCTTAAAGTAATGAAGGCCACTCATTTTTCTTTACTTAGCTGCTTTTTTCTTGCCATAATACAAATTCTAACAGTCTATTCAGTAGGACTATCAGCTGTGTATCCACCATACTTCTGCACAACACAACTGATGGTCCCAACCCTATTTATAAGGCAAGAAATTCCACTTATTAAACCTGACAGGGCACACCTGTGAAGTGAAAACCTTTTCCGGTGACTACCTCTTGAAGCTCATCAAGAGAATGCCAAGAGTGTGCAAAGCAGTCATCAAAGCAAAAGGTGGCTACTTTGAAGAACCTAGAATATAAGACTTATTTTCAGTTGTTTCACACTTTTTTGTTAAGTATATAATTCCACATGTGTTAATTCATAGTTTTGATGCCTTCAGTGTGAATGTACAATTTTCATATTCATGAAAATACAGAAAAATCTTTAAATGAGAAAGTGTGTCCAAACTTTTGGTCTGTACTATATATATATATATATATATATATATATATATATATATATATATATATATATATATATATATATATATATATATATATATATATATATATATATATGTGTATATATATATATATATATATATATATATATATATATATATATGTATACATGCATGTGTGTGTGTATATTATATATAATATAGTGGTAAAGCAGCTTGCTCGGCTGTGTGCGAAGGTAGACAAGGAACACTGTCTCTTTAAGTTTTCGGGTTGATTTTATTAAAACATCATAAACCAACGTGGAGCCCATTCGGCATAACGGCAAAACAAAATACAAAGATGCAGCACAATCCGAGGTCTGGCCACTCAGGGTTTACCACACACGGTTCAGCACAATACATGCAAGCCTCCCCAGATACTTAACAACACCTGAGTCAAAAGGCTGACTCTTCATAGCCCCAAACCACACCCTGGGGTGGAGATATGGTGGATGGCCTCCCGCCCGCACTTTAGCCATCCTCCTGTAAAGCATGCCCTTTTATTTATGGCTGCTTAACCCTCTCTGCACCTACTATGCGAGAGAAAACTTCCATATTTTATCACTGAAGTTAACAGCCTCAGTGAAACATATCTTCCCTCCAGTATTCTGCCAGTGACTTTGTCACAATCTATATAATACATACATACTTACATACATACAGTCTTCAGCTTAAATGAGTACACTTATTTTGAAAAGTAAGAATATAACCCCTTCACGACGTGGTGAATTTCCTTCTTTTTTTTTTCCTTCTTCTTCTGAGCGCCATAACTTTATTTGTCCGTCCACATTGACAGAAAAATGTGTATTTTTTTAATGGGAGAAAAGGGGGGTAATTTGAAGTTTTAATTTTTTTTTAAAGATTTTCAGATTTTTTAAAACCTTTTTTTTTTTCTTTTTCATTGTATTTGTTAGTTCCTTTATTTGACTCGTCTGGTTGCTTGTGCTATATACTGCAATGCCACAATATTGCTGTGTATAGTTAAAATCACCGGCTCCTTTGAAGCCTGGCCACAGGCTGGATTTCAAGGGAGCTCTGTAATGATAAGCATGGAGGTCTTCAGTAGATCCCTGGCTGTCATAGCAACCCATCGGCAATCCGCGATCATGTCATGAGTGTGGCGATGGGTACATTGAATACACAAATATGTAAAGAGGGAGCTATGTGATAGATGGGAAAAACAGCCAAAAGGAAACATACTATATACACAGGTATCACCATAGAAAAATAGTTTTTATTGAAACACACACCAAAAAAAAAATAAAAACACTTAAAAAGTGAAACATTGACATAAATATCAACAGCTCAAAATGTGGCTGGATCCCACCTTAGAAGCAACCATATTTATGAACAGTAAAATTCTATGCAGTAAATTGCGCTTTGCACTTCTCGCAATTGGTAGAAACAGGTCCTGGCTATAACAAACAGCCATGACCTGCCGGGTATGGGGTGAGCTCACCTCATGAGCCCACGCCATACACCTGCTACTGACTTGCTCCGTACATGTACGGCTGATGTCGTTAAGGAGTTAATCAATATCTCACTGAACAGAAGAACAATTTGCAAAAATTTAAGACTGCGTTTCATAGAAAATTGTTTTAACCAATAACATGAAAGTAAGATTAATAATATAACTTTCATTACAAAATCTTCTGTTTGTACTCTAATTAGTTGATGCAAAAATCAATACCACCCACATCAAAAACAACTACATCTAGTACTTTGTATGACCTCCATGATTTTTAAGGGCAGCACCAAGTTTTCTAGGCATGAAATGAACAAGTTGGCGACATATTTCATCATCTATCTTTTTCCATTCTTCTAGAACGACCTCTTTTAGAGCCTGGCTGGAGAGTGATGCTCAACCTGTCTCTTCAGAATTTCCCATGTGTGTTTTGATTGGGTTCCAATCAGGAGACATCTTTTGCCAGTAAATCACTTTCACCTTGTTCTTCAAAAATGTAACACGGTGTGTTTTGGATCATTGTCATGTTGCAAAAGTGTAGGTCTACCAAAGGAACTGAGTGATGATAGCATCTTCTGTTTCAATATATAATGCAGTACATAGGTGATATTGAAATACCATGAATGAAATGTAGCTCCTAGACACTGGCAGCACTGATGCAACCCCAGATAAGGACACTACCACCACCATGTTTCACTGTAGGCACTATGCATTTAGAAAAAATAATTTAGAAACAGAGCTCTTCCTTCCTCCTAGCCCCCTCCAGTCTACATAAAATCTTAACGGTAACACATGTCATCTCCTTTCTCAGTACTGTAAAAATCTGAATTGAGAATGAATCATCGTTCCTGGTGGAGAAAGGAGTAGATTTCTCTGATAAGATATATTACAAAGTTTCATATTCATATTCACACATATATTCTTGTGTATAAGTGATTTATGAAATAAACTTTTGAATGGCGGTTACTCTTTGAGTTTAAGAGTTAACCATGCCGCAATAAAAATAGAGGGATAAGAAAACAAGTTGTTGCAGTACAATTAATTTGCAAAGCCATTTCCAAACCTCTGGGCCACTTATCAAGCCACAAAAAAACAATATACATATATTCCATACAGTGGTGCTAAAATTGTGCAAGGGTTCAGTAGTAATTTATCGTGCCAGGTCTACAACATGCCAGCAGAGGGCTCCCTATGTCTGCTAAAGTTTGAGAATTCACCCTAAAAGAAGTAGAAAAAGAAATAGTCATCACCTTCTACTTTAACTGTTTCACACTTTGGCAGCAAAAGCAAGGATCAGAAGAAAATTAAAATTCAGTCCCATTTATTTAACACTTTTGAGCCTTTTTTCCACCACACTTCATCTGCTGATGATTGTCATCATTGAGTGTGAAGGTGTTATAGGAAAGTTCAGAAGCTAACAAACAGTGATGTGAAAAAAAGAATATCAAGTAAGTGTGGGTGAACATTTTCCGATCTTTTTTTTTTGGTGTTAATCAACAGCAAATCGTTATATATTTGCAGATTGGCAATGGTTTTCTTGCCTCTGATGTGCACTGTGTGATTTATATTAGATCGCTCAGTGCGCATAGGCTGAAATTCTTCTCGGTCCTGCCCAGGTTCTTTTACACAAGATGATGCGCTACCAAGAATGATTCTTTGGGCAAACTAAATGATTGATCAAAATGCCCGTTCTTTAGATGAAACATTCGTTGAGTGATCGGCAGACTTGTTTACACTACATGATTTTCGTGAAACAAACTTTCCTAAGAGCGTTTGTTCATAATTGTGTAGAGTAAATACACATTAGATTCCAAAATAAACAGGTGTTTTGGTATCCTGTAAGCTGTGGGGGTCAGCTTAATGTTTATAAATGCCAGAGCCATTGCCTGCTAGTTACCAACTTTTCAGTGCCGTCCGTAAGTTGCAACTCAGTGTTTCGAATTTAAGCACCGAGTGGCACTTCTAAGCCTGTGAACACTGCTTTACTATACAGACAGGGAAGACCTAGCCCAACGCCTTGCTTCATTATAGCTTTAGATTCCAGGGTCACCCTATTAGCAGCCTGCAACGTGATCTCTTAGTGGTGATGGTTGCAATGGTAGGCTGGCATCTACCCAAAACCCCAGACCTGTGGTATTGTATACACTGTCTGGTGATAATGCTTTGGTATGCTGAGTATATTTAGCATTATAAATGCAATTAGAAGTTTTTTGTGCCAGGTCAATTAAACCACTCGCGTATTACCCAATGTCTTAAATGTTCCATATGAAATTCTTCAGGGTGTAATAAAACTGGAGGACACAACCTAATTTAGTGACCATTTGTGCTATTGAATTGAAAGGGAAAAACAATGACCAACAGAAACATTTGTCCTTCTTCCCCAATATTAGTAAACTAAAAAATTGTTTGCAAATTGTTTGAAAAAATGAGAAAAAATTGCTTTCACATTGTGTGTATGGTAAATAAAGGAGAATGATGCCTGGTCATTATTATGCAAAACTGGTCTAGTCTTGAACTGGTTGAAAATACGTTCACTATGATGGGCAATAATTGGTGAATGTGCAGTACTGTCAGTTTAACCTTGTTTATTTGTAACACGTTGACCCACTTCCATATTTGTAGAGCCTTTATTTGAATGAAAACTCGAGCAAGCTGCTATCTTTCTTCCAACAAATAATCTTCAATCATATTCTGAGAATTAATGACCGGTAAGTGTGATGTGCTGCTTACTTCTATATTTATATACATATTTTGGAATTAAGCCTCTCTGAGACCACAACCCAAAATTGCCTTATAATGTGGTTTTCTTGGAGGGTGGTCCTCCCAAAGATGATGGGCAATGTGCTTAATATTTTGGATCTGAAAATCTGGTCTGGAAAAGGAAGTGTTTTTTCTCTGTATATGATAATTGGTAAATTTGAGCTGTATCTTAGCCTGTAGGTCACAGACACAACTCACAGGGAATTGTTTTCTCATGGAGACGTGTACGGGTTGTAACACAACTAGCTATCATGGTGTATGGATTATTTTACATTTTTGTATCTTCTTCCCTCTTACTTTGTGACTTTTGGCAAACCTTCATCCCAAATTCTACTGCATGCAAATAATGAATATACAGACGGACAATACACTTTAGTCTATGCACAGGATACTATGAGCACCATTTTTGGGGGGGAAGATAAAAATAAAACACTTGGTGTTGCTTATAAAAGGTTGTAATAAATCTCAGACATGGCCCTGCGCTTGATCTGTTTTCAGTAGTGAAATCATTGTTTTTCTTGAATATGCAATGCCATTAAATTCTGCCATTCTCATAAAAATAAGCTAAATTATATTCTTGTTTTAATTGCAATTTTAGAAATAAATCCTTAAAAAATTAATTAATTTGGAAATACCTTAATTTAGCAACAGATGCTCATTTTATCTAGGGATATTATCACTGTTGTGAATGAGCATGGCAGTCATTCTGATGCACTGCGAGAAAGCTGTCTTACAATGTAAAAAGACTAGGTTTCATGCCACTTGAGACCAAGAAAAGGAGGCAGTGTACCCGTCAGGCTGACGAGCAGCTAGCCAGAGCAATGTGCATTGTGCTCAGACTGGAGGCATGGACCGCAGCATTAGCAGCTGACTGTGGGACAGCACAAAATTTCTTCTAGACCCTTTCACAATCGCTTGCAGCCATGCTGCGCACCTCCCATTCTCTGTCAAGAGCTCTGAGCCCAATGCACATGGTCAGGTTTGCTGCTAGTCAGACAGACAGGATCATCTCCTGGATAAAATGTGAATCTATTGCTAGATAAAGGTATTTAGGAATGATGAATTTTTTTCTTTTCCTGTAAACCTTTATAATGTCAATTTAATTGTTTTCTTTTCAGATTCTATATGCAGTGTTGTGGAATACCCCAGGGATCTATGTTGTCAGCATTACTTTGTAGCTTGTGCTACGGTGATATGGAAAATAAGTTGTTCTGTGGAATACAAGAGAATGGGTATGTATGGTGTTACAGTTAACATTTACTCTGAAAAGCAATAGGCCCGTGTATTAAGGTGGATTAGTGGTAAGCAAGCAAGAGCAGTGATTTCTAGCTACTGAATAGTAGAATTGTGCAAGTCACTTTAATGCCATTATGCCGTGAGATATCTAGATGAACAGACAGACGCCTGGCAAACAATGAATACAGTATCATTACCTTTAAAGGGAATCTGTTAGCAGGTTTTTGGTACCTCATTTGAGAGCAGTGTAATGTAGGAAAAGAGACCCTGAATCCAACAATGTACAGTAGTGTTCAAAATAATAGCAGTTCAATATGACTAACCAGATTAATCACTGTTTTTGGTATAAATTATATGACCACATGTCAAACAATTTACCAGTTGGCGCAGTAAGTCCTAAGAAAACCAACAGATTCAGCATTCAGGATCTGCATGTTTGAGTCTGTGTATTTGAATAATTAATTGAAAGGGGGTGTGTTCCATATAGTAGCAGTATAGAGTTAAATTAGTGAGGTCAATCATTCTGTGAAGCAACAGATGTGAATCAGGTGACCCTTATTAAATAGTGAAGCCAGCACATGTTGTACATGCATTTCTTCTTGAAAGCCTGAGAAATATGGGTCGTTCGAGATATTGTTCAGAAGAACAGCATACTCTCATTAAAAAGTTGATTGGAGAGGGTAAAACTTATAAAGAAGTGCAGACAATGATAGACTGTTCAGCTAAAATGATCTTCAATGCTTTAAAATGGAAAGCAAAACCAGAGAGAGACGTGGAAAAAAATGGAAAACTACCATTTGAATGGATCGAAGAATAGCCAGAATGGCAAAGGCTCAGCCAATGATCAGCTCCAGGATCAAAGACAGTCTCAAATTACCTGTGAGTACTGTGACAGTTAGAAGACACCTGTCATGGGTGTGTCAGAGGCGACAGACAGTCGCCCTGCAGTTGGTTGCAGGAGATCTCTAAGTTTGGCATTACAGACATCTTCTTAGAGGCTGGCTGTCTCTAGGACCCAGCGGCTACCTCCCTCTATCTAATTAGCTCTCTGGCATGGGTGTATAAATACCTGGTGTGTCTGAGAGGGAGGTGCCGGCGATATTCATTACTACTTGTGAGGCTTTAGCAAGAGCAGTACTTCGTCCTCTCTGCAGCTTGAGGCCATGTGCGCATTTGTCTGGAGTCATCTAAAGCTAAGCAATTCCCCCTGTTTGTCTACCCTTGTTGTCTATAGAGTTTAGTGAAGATCGATTAGTGCTTATCTTCTCCCGTCCCTAGCCTTAGCCATACGCCAGGGAAAGTCAGGGTGAGGTACGCGTGCGGCGATTGATGAAGAGTCAATATAGGGACAGTAGTAAATAAATGAAAACTTAGGCTACTGGGTGTAGCTGTTCAGAAACATGCAGAGCTGTGGAAGCTAACTCCATCGACACCAGGCTCTGTGTATAATTTCCATAGACCGTGAGCTGCTTATCACAGGAGGGGGAGTGTCGGACCAGGTGGCAGGCTGCTCTAATCACAGCAATGATAAGCGCCTGGTGCTAAAACAATCATTGCAAGCAAACAGCACAGAGCTTGATAAGAGGCATTGCTGAAATCTGTGTTTTAACCCCTACTGCATGCTGTCTTCAGCTTACATAGGAAAAACCTGATGCCAGATTCCCATTAAGCAATCATGTTGTTAGGAAAGTGTACTTTATATGGATGTCCGCCTTGATACTGCAGGGTGTGTTAGGATACCTCCATTCTCCACATACTGTACATGAACCTCAGACACTTATGGCATAAAAAAATTCCCTACTAACAGGCATTGTGATAAAATTTCAATAACTAATACTCAGCTGTTAAATCCCTTGTTGTTCTATTTACTTGTCCTACAGCGCTGATGGGTCATACATTCATGTGCCCGCTGCAGCCACTCACACACCTCAGCCGTGAGGCTTGCATGTATGGTACGTGCCTGCTGAGGTCAGTGATTGGTGTCTGTAATTACATAAATGTGAACAAGTAAGCATTGGCGTAAGCTACTAGGGCAATGGAGCTGGTGGGATGGAGAATTTTACAGAAAGGTTATGTAACTTGACAATCAACAAGCCCATGGATAATCTGAACTTCTATAATGTTACGCTTTTTGCTTATTGCAGAGTTTTTATGAGACTTATTGATGATTTCTTGCTGGTAACACCTCACTTAGACGAAGCAAAACGATTTTTAAGGTAGGTAGTAAAGATGCTCAAAAAAGGTACAAGTTAAAGAGATGTGAACATTAATTTCAGGACTCCAGATGGCAACTATGTTGGTCACCAAGGCTACCAAAAAATATAAATTGTCCCCTGAATTTTTAGACTTGATTTTTATGGACCCCTGTTGCATAATCATACAGTGCTGTGCAAATTAATTGGGACAAAGCCAAAAAAAACATATTTTTGACTATTTAATAATAAAATGTTATAATGCACTGTTACATACTAATTTTAGTAAGAAATATGTCCTCCTTTAGCAGATATGAGATTTTCAATGCGTTTTGGCATTGATTCTACCAAGTTTCTGCATAAATTCTTCAATTCTTCATCATGGAACCACACTTGTATGGCACTGTTTATCATGCGTTCTTTGGTTGTACAGTCCATTTTGCCAAGACGTCTCTTCACAATGCTCCACAAATTTTCTATAGGATTTAAGTCTGGTGAATTGTCAGGCAAGTCCAGGACTTTTACTTTATTTTCTTCCAGGAATTTCTTCACACACTTGGAATTGTGGCATGGAGAAAAAGTACACTAAACCACTCCTCACAGAAACAAGCTCTCAGCTGAAGCTGAGGGGGCAGCTAGCTGTTATTTTCTGACTAAAATCAGTCAAACCACATTTTGTTACTCACGGTTGTACACTCACACCTTTTCAAAGCAGTTAAAACTGGTTTGAATCACTGACTGGTAACGAGCTTACGATTTTACTTAAAATGCTTTGTCCCAATTAATTTGCACAGCACTGTAGATGTAATACAGAAAATACTTATTGCCTGCAGTTACAGCTAGGGATTATGGAAGCATAATGCATACTATATTATTATTAGAGGGTTTGTCCAGTGCAGCTCATTTCCACATTGAAGGTGAGTAGTGCCCATGATGTTATGAACCCAGATTCCTGCCGAGGCAGGTGCACGTCTTGTTCAGTAGAATAGGACACGTTCCCTGACAATCACACACGAACATAGGCAGGTATCATGCATGTATCCTATTCTACTGAACAGGACATGTGTTCAATACCTGTTGATAATGCCCGCGCCTTGGCAGGTATATGGGGTGATGACATTTACACCTTTCACCTTCAATGTAGAAGTAAGTAGTGCCAGACAACCCCTTTAAATTGAATTTATATATGTAGTAAGCCCCTACTTCCACTTTTAGTGGCGGCTGCTGAATGGTGAAGATGTAAATGCAGTTGTTAGTCCATTGTAAACGATCCTGTCGTTCAGTTCACAGTCTGGTGTTAACTCTTTCTTTATGTGGCAATGTTTATTTTTCATTAATTTTCTGCTTTTATACATGGATGGTTGTCTGGTCTTCTGATAAGTCTTCAGTCACTCTACATGATTCATCGGTGTTGCTGGTGAGAGCTGGCAGTCACGTGACCAAAATTTATATACATGATGTCACATGCCAACTATACGTGCTCGACTTCTCTCAATTCACTTATATTGAGAGAAGCCAAGCACGGGTAACCAGAATGAGTCCGGAAGTATGCACATCGCATTCTTGTGGTCACATGACTAACGGCTCTCAACGGTAACTTGTGACACCGCACACTGTACGGATTCAGACGTCTGCAGTACATACACTGGATATCAAAAGTCTACACACTCCTGTTAAAATGCCGCTTTTTGTCATGTAAAAAAATTCATGGCAAGAAGAATTATACCACAACTTTTTCCACCTGGAGGGTATGTGCACACATTGAGTATTTGCTTAAGACATTTCTGCATCAAAAATATGCCTTGGCTGCATAAAAACATGCGTTTTTGTATGTGTTTTTTATGTGTTTTCCCCATTTGTTAGAATGAGTGTAAAACGCTGAAAGAATTGGCTTGCTGCAGATTTGTAAGTGCTTCAAATTTGCAAGGAAAGTATAATCAACGTGTGCAGGATATTTCATAAATCTCACTCACTTTACTAGGGCAGTAAAATGCTGCATTTTTTGTGCGAAAACGCACAGAAAAAATAGGAATATGGTGGCAATAATGCAACAATTTAACATACCCGTAATGTCACCTATAATTTGTACAGTTCAATTGAAAAACAAACTCAAATCTACAAGAAAAATAAAGAACTAAAATAATGTGCTGCATAAATATGCACACCCTTTAACTAATACTTTGTTGCAGTACCCTTTGAATTTATGACAGCATTCAGTCTTTTTGGGTAGGAGTCTGTCAGCATGGCTCGTCTATAATTGGAAATCTTTGCCCTGTCTTCCTTGCATTAGTGCTTCAGATCTGTCAGATTGTGAGGTCATCTCTTGTATAAAGCCTTCTTCATGTCAACCACAGATTTTCAGTTGGATTCAGGTCTTGGCTCTGGCTGGGCCATTCAAAAACTTTCATCTTCTGGCAAAGTCATTCTTTTGTTGATTTTGGAGGTATGCTTATGGTCGTTATTGTGCTGAAAGGTCAAATTTTTCTTCATCTTCAGCTTTTTAGCAGAGACCTGAAAGTTTTGACTCAAAATTGACTGATATTTGGAACTGTTCATAATTTCCTCCACTTTGACTAAAGTTCCAGTTTTATGAAAACAAAAAGCATAATGCTGCCTCCACAATGCTAAACTGTGGGTATGTTTTTCTCTTTGTGATATGCAGTTTTGGCTTTGCACCAAACATACCTTTTGGAATTTGGACTTTTCATCAATTTTTAAGGGCACTCTAGTTCTAATTATGCCACATTTAAGCCACTTCTTGATGACCGTAATTTTTTGTTGTACCATTCTTCTGACTGATAACTTTCATCAATGAGATCCCTTTGTTGTGTTGTAAGCTGTTTAAGGATCGTGACTTTTGCTGCCAAATGTAACCAAGAAGATGTCAGGAATATCGGCCTACTAGAAAAGCAAAACTTTATATGGGGTTAATCAGAATCACTTTATATGATGGCAGCTGTGTACTGACTAGAGATGAGCGTTGTTCTACTCGAACTGTTCGCCAATCTCAAATTCGAGCTGTTTTGGGCGGTGTTCGAGCCGGTCGGCGAACACGAACAATTTGAGAAAAATTCGGCTGTTCGAGGTTATGTTCGATAACTGTTCGTGCACCAAAATCATAACTGGATTTTTTCTCAGTAATGATGAAAATTAATGTTAATACGCAGTTTGAGTGTACAGCGGGGCGGGGGGAGGGGCAGGGGATGGATCTCTGCAGGAACAATGAAGATCTCCATTTTTTTTTCTCTTTCCCGCATTTGCAGTGGGGAGGTGCAATCTGTCAGCCTATCAGCAGCGCACACACGGAGCGAAGTGCTTTTTTTCACACAAGCAAGGGCATGTGTGATTGGCAGTGTATGTCACATGTCCTTGCCCTATAAGACCAAGCCATTTTCCCCGTCGCCACCATTTTCTCACTGCTGCAGCTGCGTGTTAGACGGCACCGCTGTTGCTGTGTGCGCTATACCTTGTTAATTTCAAGCCAATTTTTGCACAAATATACAGATAGCTTGGGAGTAGGGAATAGTTGTGATTGCAGTCCTTTTAAGGACTAGGTTACAGCATTTCCTACGACTTTTATCAGGCAGGTCTGTGCTCTTAAATAGATAGATTGTGGGAGTAAAGACTAATTGTAATTGGAGTCCTTTTCAGGACTTGGTTACATCAGTTCCTATCAGTTTTTGCCAGGCAGGTCTGTGCCAGTGCTGTGCAAGTTTTTTTCACAGCATTTGGCTGAATCTAGCAAAGCTAATCCTTTTTGGCCTATTGCAGAGTGTCTTAGTCAGTGGAGTAGCCTATCTGTGTTGCAAGATATACCACCTGTGTATAGAATACCAATTTTTTTACTGCACCTAGTGAAGTAAAATCTTTTGGGCATAGCATCATTCTATTAGTCCATCTATACTGACCTCCATCAGGTTGCAAACTGAATATAATTTTTTTCTGCATCTAGCTCTGAAAAAATATTTGGGCTTCTAGCGGTGTGTGGGACTTGGTCTATTAGTCCATCTATACTGACCTCCATCAGGTTGCAAATTAAAAATAATTTTTTTCTGCATCTAGCTCTGAAAAAATATTTGGGCTTCTAGCAGTGTGTGGGACTTGGTCTATTAGTCCATCTATACTGACCTCCATCAGGTTGCAAATTAAAAATAATTTTTTTCTGCATCTAACCCAGCCAATAGTTTTGGCCTAATACCACAGTTTGGCCACTCAGCTCTGCTCGGTTACCATCCATTGTTTTTTTGTGCAAACAACTCCAGAGTTGTGAATTAGTTAACCACCAAAATGAGTGGAAAAAGGCCTGCTGCTGGTGGAAAGGGGAATAGGCGTGTTGGGAAGGGGAAAAAAGGTTGTGTCCGTGGGGTAGGTGCAGAAGAAAGACCATCTACCAGCCAAACTAAAATGTCTACTTCTTTTAGCGGACAATGTGATAAGATCCCTTTCTTACGGCCACGCCAATCGCTACAAATTCCAGATGAGGCACAAAAACAGCAGGTGCTTCAACGGATATCAAGTGCTCCTTTAAGTGGGCTCTCCTCCACATCAACTTCAACATCACAAATACTCCAGTCCTCAAAGGTGTCACCCAAATCGCACTTGCTTCCTCACAGCTCCCAAATCTCCAGCTGCCCGTCTGAGTATGAGGTAGAACAGATGGTTGAGTCTGCAGAGCTGTTTACTCATACTATAGCCTGGGAATCAGAGGTCGACTCCAGCGCTTCTGTGAATCCAGACGAGGAAATGATCTGCACTGATGCCCAGAATCTTTATGAGTCGGATCCAGGACCAGACGCAGAAGGTTCTGACCATAATGTAGACCCTCATTCCCAAACTGTAACTCCTGTTGGTGGAGACAATGAGGAAGACGATGATAAGACTCAAATACCTGATTGGAGCGACAACTTTAGTTTTTTGTCAGGGCAGGAACAGGTTGGCTCTGAGGACGACGGGTGTGATAACGCACAGGGTGATGATGATGAGGTCGGAGATCCCACTTACTGTCAACCCACAGTCAGCCAAGAGATGAGGTCAGCAGAGGAGGTGGAGGAAGATGCTAGTGACGACGAGGTCAGGTTGCGCCTTCCTGGACAGAGACGTAGTACTGGAAGCACGTCAACAACTGCATCCTCAAACACAACTCTGCCTCTCACCACAAGTCGTGGTGGCTCTTCAGGTCGCATGGGTGCTAAGCCTTGCATAGCCTGGGCATTTTTTCAGATCGATAAAGATGACCCAACTCGTGTTATCTGTAACATTTGTCAGCAAAAGCTAAGTAGAGGCCAAAAAATACATAGTTTGAGTACTTCATGCATGAACCGGCACATGGACATGAAGCATAAGTTGCAGTGGGAAGCTCAGTGTGCTACAATGCGGTCTAGCCGGCCGGGCCAACCACCGTCTGCCATATCTTGTGCATCCGCGGCTTCTTCATCCTCTGTGACTGGGGGGACAGCAGTCACACCTGTTTTGGGGCGCAGACCTGCCACCTCTTTACCCGCAACAGCCAGCGTGATTGGCAGGTCATCATTTTCTTTGGAGGTGGTAACACCAGCTGGTCTTGAGCGCTGTCCGACATCGATAGCACCACCTTTGGATCAAGGCAACCTAACATGTCCGCCTGCATCTTCCTCACAGACCGGCAGTTTGCCGGGGACACCCTTATCAACCCCGTCTAAGCACAATAGCCAGCCCTCGGTCCCTCAGATGTGGACAAGTAAAAGACCATTTCCTCCTAGCCATGACAAAGCTAAGAGGTTGAATTTCACCATCTGCAAGCTCTTGGCTACAGAAATGCTGCCTTTCCGCCTGGTGGACACAGAGGATTTTCGAGACCTTATGTCCGTCGCAGTGCCCCAGTACCAGATGCCCAGTCGGCACTACTTCTCAAAGAAAGGTGTGCCTGCGCTCCACCAGCATGTCGCACACAACATCACCGCTTCTTTGAGAAACTCTGTGTGTGACAGGGTGCATTTCACCACAGACACTTGGACGAGTAGGCATGGACAGGGGCGTTACATGTCGCTGACTGGGCACTGGGTAACTATGGTGACAGCAGGACAAGGGGCTGCTGTCCAAGTCTTGCCGTCCCCACGAGTTGTGCTACAATCCTCTTTATGTCATTTTTCCTCCACTGCTTCTGCCTCCTCAACCTCCTCTCGGTCTTCCACCTGCATCCAAAGCCTGTCTGGTCATGCCACAAGCTTTCTAACTGCGCAGAAGGGATCCTGCACACCTCCTTACTATGCTGGCAGTAGGGCTCAACGTCATCAGGCGGTTTTTACATTGAAATGTCTGGGAAATGTGAGTCACACAGCTGAGGAGTTGTGGTCAGCTCTGGAGAACCAATTTCATGAATGGTTGTCTCCACTGGACCTGAAACCAGGGAAGGCCGTGTGCGACAATGCTGCAAACCTGGGTGCGGCCCTTCGCCGGGGCAATGTCACACACGTGCCTTGTATGGCTCACGTGTTGAACCTGGTTGTCCAGCAATTTTTAGCCCACTATCCCAGACTAGATGGCCTTCTGCAGAGGGCACGGTCGCTGTGTGCTCACTTCCGCCGTTCGCATCCCGCAGCTCAGCGACTTACATCTCTACAGAAGTCGTTGGGCCTGCCACTTCACCGGCTAAAATGCGATGTGCCTACCCGGTGGAATTCAACTCTGCACATGTTGCAGCGACTGTGGCAGCACCGACAAGCCCTGGTGCAATACGTTCTGACGTATAGCCTGGGCCAACGAGATTCAGAGGTGGGGCAAATCACGCTGGAGGAGTGGTCTCAGATCAGGGACCTATGCACCCTTCTGCACAGTTTTGAAATGGCGACGAAGATGTTTAGTGCTGACGATGCCATTATCAGCATGACTATTCCGGTGATTTACATGCTGGAGCACATGTTAAACAGAATTCGGAGTCAGGTGGTGGCACAAGAGGAGGTGGAGGAAGTAGAGGAGGAGGAGTTGTATGCGGAAGGGCTAACATCTGCAAGGTCCAGACTGTCGGCAGCACCAAGGCGGCAGGCATGTGAGGGTGGGGGAGATGATTTTACCAGGGCGCATGGTAGCAGCCAAACTAGTGAGGAAGGTGCAGGAGCCCAGGAAGAAGTGGAGGACGAACTGATGGAAGACTCATCAGATGAGGGAGACCTTGATCACATTTCTGTTGTGCGAGGTTGGGGGGAGAGGACAGAGGAAGGAAGCATGATTGCTACCTCGCCACCAACACAACAGGGACTTGGTGCTCCTGGATGCGCAACACACATGAGTGCCTTCTTGCTGCACTACCTGCAACATGACCCTCGAATTGTGAGAATTAGAAATAATCCTGACTACTGGGTTGCCACACTGTTAGATCCCCGGTACAAAAGTAAATTTGCAGAAATTATTCCTGCCATAGAAAGGGATGCACGCATGCAGGAGTATCAGCAGAGACTGTTGCAGAATCTTACATGTGCTTTTCCACAAAATACCAGTGGTGCACGTAGTGAATCTCACAGTTCCAACTTGCCAACCGTGGGACCGTCAAGTGTTCAGCACTCAAACCGTAACAGAACCACAGTATCTGCTGGTAACATCAATTTTGCGGAATCATTTCACCACTTTTTTAGCCCATCCTTTGCAAGGCCACAGGAGACAAGAAGTCTGACACATAGTCAACGCCTAGAGACGATGGTACAGGAGTATCTCCAAGTAAACATTGAAGCCACGACTGTGTCACTGGACCCTTGCTCTTTTTGGGCTTCCAATCTGGATAAATGGCCGGAGCTAGCCACTTACGCCTTGGAGATCTTGTCATGCCCCGCAGCCAGCGTTCTGTCTGAACGTGTGTTCAGCGCTGCTGGTGGTGTGCTGACAGATAAGCGCACGCGGCTCTCCACTGATAATGTAGACAGACTCACGTTCATAAAGATGAACAAATCATGGATCCGAAACGACTTTTCTACCCCTGTGTCATCCTGGGGAGAGTAAAAGCTTGATGATTGGTTAAAATCACCCTACCAACCGTTTTAAGCTTTCAAATTACTAATCATGTTTATCTGTATCTTGACTGGAAAATAATTTGGGCTTTGTAGCAGTGTGCAGCACTGATCCTATTAGGCCATCTATAATAAGCTTCACCAGATTTAAAATTAAAAATAATTTTTAGCTGCATCTAGCCCGGAAAATAATTTTGGGGCTCCGAGATGCGCAAGACACATAAGTGCCTTCTTGCTGCACTACCTGCAGCATGACCCTCATATTGTCAGAATTCGAAGTAATCATGACTACTGGGTTGCCACACTCTTAGATCCCCCAAACTTTTCGATCAACCTTTTCATTTTAATAAAGACCAAAAAAATGGTCATTTTTGAAGTTATAAGCATTAGCAGGTTGTTAGAAACTGAAATCAAACAGTTTTCAACTCAAAACTTTATTCTAGGTGATGTTACATTTTCACATAGGACCCCTTGTTCGAAAGGAGCTTCTGAACTCTCTCGTCCATTGAATTTGTCAGGTTTTGGATGGTTTCTGCTTCAATTGTTTTGCATGAGGACAGAATACCCTCCCAGAGCTGTTGCTTAGATGTGAACTGCCTCCCGCCATCATAGACACTCCTTTTAATGATGCTCCAAAGGTTCTGAATGGGGTAGAGGTCAGGGGAGCATGGGGGTCACACCATAAATTTGTCCCCTTTTATGCCCATATCAGCCAGAGATGCAGATGTTTTATGTGCAGCATGAGATGGTGCATTATCATGCAGAAAAATGATCTTGCTGTGAAATACACGGTTCTTCTTCTTGAACCATGGCAGGAAGTGCTGTTTGAGAAAATCCACATACATTATGGAGTTCATCTTTAGCGCCTTCAGGGATCCTAAAGGGGCCGACAATCTCTCTCCCCATGATTCCAGCCCAAAACATTACTCCACCTCCTCCTTGTTGGCGCTGTAGCCGTGTTTGCGTGGGGTGTCCATCAACCAGCCATCCTCCACTCCATTCATCTGGACCATCGAGCGCTGCACGGCACTCATCCGTGAACAAAACAGTTTTGAAATCAGTCTTCATGTAATGTTTGGCCCACTGGAGCTGTTTCTGCTTGTGTGAAGTGGATAGAGGAGGTCGACAGGATGGCATATGCACAGCTGCAAACCTCTGAAGGACCCTGCATCTTGTTGTTCGGGGGACGTTGGAGGCACAAGCAGCTTCAAAAACTTGTCTGCTGCTATGACAAGGCTTTTTTGCCGCTGCTGTTTCAACCTGACGTAATTGCCTGTAGGAAAGAGTCCTCAATTTGCCCTTATCAGCACGCACACGTGTGTACTGTGAATCAGCTACATACTTCTTGATTGCCAAGACACTTCATCCTGATCATCGCACAATGTTGATTGTAGTCATGCCTTGACCTAAACACTCCACAATTTGTTGCTTCTCAGCAGCCGACACATCCTTTTTCTTTCCCATTTTGGCAGAAAATGTAGGCTGCTTAATAATGTGAGAGAGCCTTCTTAAGTAGTCTTGCCTTTCATTGGACACACCTGCCAAACTAATTAGCACAGGTGTCTGCAATTGCTTACAGTGATATAAAGAGCCCTGACACACATCACCATCAATGAGTTTAACTGACAAACAAACAAATTCTTCCCTTATCACTCCTAAACACTTTTTGCATAATAATTTGGAACGCGGTGTACATGTGCTTTTCCACAAAACACCAGTGGTTCACGTAGTGAATCTTACAGTTCTAACTTGCCAACCGTGGTCTGTATGGAATTGTTCAATAAAGGGCCCAAAATTAAGATAACATAGATGGGAGAGGTCTCTATGAATAGGAATTCCTAAGTATTTGATACCCTGTGAGGGCCAGGCAAAGGGAAAGTTGGACTGGATGGAATCCTATATGGATTTAGGGAGGGAGACATCGAGGGCCTCAGACTTCGCTGCATTGATTTTAAAATTTTACCATGTAACAAAGTGATCTATTTCAGCCATAACAGCAGGGATGGATATATGTGATTGAGTGATATATACTAGGACATCATCAGCAAATAGAGAGCACTTGTACTCGGTGCCTCCCACCTCAATCCACCTAATATTGGGGTTATGGCGAATTGATGAGAGCAGGTGCTCCGTCACTAGGATGTATAAGAGAGGGGACAGAGGACATCCCTGCCTTGTCCCATTGGTGATTGTGAAAGGTGATGAAAATGTTCTGACGCACCCCGTGGGCCTTGGGACACCCGGAGCCGGACCCTTTTTGGTGGATGCTGGTGGTTGTAGTCTTCGTGGCGGCGATCCGGTTCCGTGGCTCAGGGCGGACAAACCAGTGGCGGAACTATTTATGTGGTTTTGATGTTTAAATGTCCGACTACGCCACCCGTGGATTGCGGTCAGAGTGAACCGCCGCTACAGGGCAGACCGCTAAGGCTGGTGTTGTGGGTGCAGCAGAGCGTAGCATAACTCCCCACGGGAGGAGTATAGCCTCAGGGCAGTGTATGCGGAGGATGGGGGTGATGGTGCAGGGCAGCAGCAGTAACGACATGGAGTCAGTGATGCAGTTCAGGGCCTTTACTCACAGTTCTTATTATCCAGACCACGTCTGCAGGTAACGGCTGCCCACGTCGTACTGTGCTCACCAGGTGAGGGGCTCAGACAACTCCCAGATAACTTTGGAGCGCTTCACAGGACCCCCTTTGTGTGTCCTTTGTCTGGCCTTTCTTACCAACACTTCTGTCCGGCTGCCTCGGGCCTCCTCTTGGTAAACTTGGCGCCAGTTTCCCTGACCCTATGTGGTGCCTTCCTAGCGGGTGGAGCAAGGGGCTGCGCCACATAAAATGTCAGAGCCTCCGGTTTCTAGCTGAGGGTCGTTTCCTGCCTCCACTAGTTCGGGGACCGGTCTCCCCCTTTGGCCTGACCCCTCCACGCAGGTGGATTCGGGCGTGCGGTGGCGACTCGCCCGTCCGCACCCCTGGGATCCCTTCATTCCTCGTTCCTGGAGCCTTCTCCGCTCCTCTTCCTTCCTTCTCCCTCTTGCAGGCCTGGGCCTCTGTTACTAGGCCCGCCTCCGGAGCAGAGCTCATGCAGAGCCCCTGCTCCCTGCCACTTCTGCTCAGACTTCTCTGCACTGAACTAAGATGGTGCCCACCTTTTATACTCCCTTCTCAATGCACCCAGGAACTGCTTCCTCCCTGCTCCTGCACTGCAGGGTTCCCCTTCCTCAGTGTTCCCTCCCCCCACTCCAGCCAGGGACAGGGACTGTCGTGCCCATCTCAGGGGCATATTGGTCGCCCTGCCCCACGGCAATGTGGTGTAATGCATGCAGGTGTCGGGTCCTGATCCACACTCCATCCTTATCTGAGAGTGAGATATCACACCTCTGGGTGAGGTGCAATACGTCTGTAGCAACCGAGCCCTCGGTGCTACAGTTCCATTTATCTTCAGCCTAGGTGACGTATTGTGATACAGGGCCGTGATTTTGGCTATAAAAGGGTCCCCTAGACCCCTACCCCAAGCTTTTTAAGAGAATCATATATGGCGTGCCAGGAGACTCTATGGAATGCTTTCTCAGCATCCAACGAGAGTATCTACTTACAAATTTTTAACTGCATCTAGCCCAGGAAATACTTTGTGCCTAGTAGCAGTGTCTGCTAGTCAGCGGATTATCCCGGCTGTTAAGCAAGCTACACCACCTGTAGTTTGGACACTTAATTTTTTCAAAGGAAATGCTTCGGGACCACGGGATACTTAGTGAAGAGCATCAGGAGGCACCCCAAGGCATAGGGGCTGGGACTGGCACTAGGATGCCTTGCGGTGGACAGCCGAGCTCGATCCTTATAAAAGCTTTTTAACTGCAGCAGCTTTAGTGGACGCTACTGGAGCTGGAATTACGCGGCTGCTGGCATGAGACTTGCCCTCCAATAGATCCTTGTAAATGGATTTAAAGTGTATTCATTCAAATTAGAGGGACAATTTAAATTAAAAAGCTTAGAGCTGCCTCCACCACAGGGGGGCTCTCTCGACCCACCAGCGGACAGGCACCAGTATTGGGAGAGGGGGGCTGGCCGTCAGGGTTCACCGCGGCTCTGGCACAAACCCGGCGACACGGAGGTGGCACGGGCAGGAGCGGACTGGCCGTCTCGGCTTCTCACTTTTTGGATTTTAGAAGGGCATGACATGCCTATATCTGTGTCTCCCCCTCCTTTTACTCCTCCACCTCTTTTCTTTTCGCATGACTATATGTACTTGTCACTTTTCCATGTGTTAGTTGTGTCTTCTGAGCAGTTTGTCAGCTTTTGGACACCTTTGAAGGTGTTTTCTATGTGTTTCTATGTGTTTTTGTTTGCCTGCCATTGGTTTTAACGGTGTTCGAAGGTGTTCGACGAACAGTTCGACGAACAGTTCGGCGAACACACGGGTGTTCGACGAACCGAACCGAACTCGAACACTACGGGGGTGGCTCAACACTAGTACTGACTTCTATGCAACATGAATTTTAAATGTGATTGGCTAAATCTTAACACTACCGCATCCCAAATTATAGGAGGGTGTTCCCACTTATGCAACTACAGTATTATAGTTTTGTTATTTTTATATTCCTTCTGAAAATTATTTGTTTGTTTTCTCAATGAATTCATGCAAATTATGGATGACTGATTAAAGGGAACCTGTCATCATAACAATGCCGTCTAATCTGCAGGTAGCATGTTATAGAACAGGGGGAGTTGAGCAGATTCATATATGGTTTTGTGAAAAAAGATTCTGTATAACCTTGGTTTTAATAATTTAAACCTCAGCTCTTTCTGGGAATTTTGGTCCTATAAGCAGTCCTAACACCCTTCCATGTATATGTGTGCATACAGAGATAGCTGTCAATCACTGATAGGACCGCCCACTGGGCCAGAATTCACAGAAAGAGTAGAGGTTTTAAATGATTAAAACACAGGTTATACTGAATCTTTTCTCACAAAACGATGTCATTTTACTCGGTTGCTTCTGCTCTATAGCAGCATGCCTGAGGATTGGACTGCATTTTCATGGTCAAAGCTTCCCTTTAAAGGTTGTAGCAAAGCCAGATGGACCAGGGTTAAATCCTAGCTCTACAGGTTCTGATTAGGTGTACCTGGCTAGGTCTGCATATAACTAGGCTAGGTTTTCACCTTAGTCAGCTGGGGAAAGCTGACCATGGTGGATTGCATTGGATCTGGAGAGAGAGACAAGCCAGAATCTCTCTCTGAGAAGAGATTGCACAAGCCATGTGCACCTAACTGCAAGTTTCAGTGGTTTCAATAGCTGTTTTATTTGTCCAAACTGGGACTAGCTCAGCCGTGTATGTGTAGCCAGGCTCTATTTTGTTTAGTTAGCGCGTGGACAAGGCTAGGCATTTTGTGTTTATGGTTTTGTTTTACGGTGCTGTACAACCTGTATAAATAAAAGTCACATTGTTTATGACATAAGAATCCGGTGCCTGTGTGAACGCTACCTAATGCCTACCTGAGAGCATGAATCCCTACCTACAGGTGTAAATAGTTTTAAAATTATTCTTTTTGACAATTGTTTGTCCTACATGACAAAAACATGGCATTTTAACAATGATTTGTAGACTTTTTATATCCACTGTAATTGCTGCTCTAGTGCCATACAGGTGGTACCCCCAAACATAATTCCACACTGATTTTGCCTCCTAACAAATGAAGCTACATAGATTGTGCCACTCAAGACAGGATATTCCTAGTGTTTGTACCCACATCGGTGTTACGTGCCACAGACCTCCTTCAGCCTGTGCTATGACCATATGTAGATAGGTGCACTGACCTCATTGCTTCAACCTACAATGGGTATTTGGAAGAGCAAGAGGTGCCTCGTAGGCTTGCTTGTATGTAAGGATATTGATTGATAATAGCAGAGTAGTAAAAGGACCACAGAAAAGAATGGAACTCATAGGGTTAATACATCATAACAGATAACTTTAGGCATATGAAGTTACACCAGCATGTTGTGATAAGATAGGCGCAACACTATTGTAGATATATATATATGTTGGTAGCAATGCAGAAGGTGTAGTGATCATATTGACTCAACCTGCTGAAGATATCCCACCCAGATGCACAGATAAGTGAAAAAGAACCCAGGTTATGATATAATTACTAACCTGACAGGTGGGATGTCAGAGGGGGCACAGAGTGCCATGACAGAAAATGATTGTTATTTGGTAGTGATGAAGAGTTGATCCTTTAATTGGAATAAAATAGTCTCAACACGTTTTGAGTCTCAAGGGCCTCTGTTAAGTGTACAAAGAATGCAAAAAGACTGATCATTTGAGTACATATCCATACTAATGGCACCAATTTAAAACTTGTAAACACCCCTAGGGCAGTACATAAAGACTATCTGTATCATAGGAGAAAACAAAAACTGAACTGGTCACGAGTGAAGCACAAAATCACTTATATAGAACAATGAAATAAATGATTGTGGTATCACTAGGTGTAAACAAGCAAAAATGTTGGCAGGTGAAAGGGACGCTAAGTAACATTGGGGAGTAGTCCTACAGACATGAAGATGACACGCACATGCACATTCCTAGTGCTATTGTGATGCTGTTTGTGATGATAATCATGACGCCATAGACTTATATGTAGGTGCTGCAATGATTAGCGTGCCACAGGTTGTAACCGCAACCAGGACGCTGTAGAGAGCAACCTGCTGCTAGTGCGCTTAGAAGCTCAAGGTTAAAGACATAGCACATCACAATGCATAGGAACGAAAAGGATTAAGGCAAGGCCTACTCACAAAGGGGGTGAGTAAACATTAGTGGGACCAGATTTTGTAGTGTAAAATTGGACCTGAGTGAGGCATACAATTGGAATCATAAATATGTAGAAAGGGGCATGTTACTATCTGCAAAACACTTATTATGATATATTTAGTATTTGGGGAGAGAGGTCGATAAATGGATTCAAAGTTTGTGTTTATGTATACCGTATATAACATATATGGAGGATGTAGCTATATAAAACCAAGGAATATGATGCAGTCTATATTTCTAAAACGGCTGCACTCACAAGAATAGTGTTGTTTAATAATCCAGAGGTCCGCATATATCGAAACAAGATTAAAAAGATAAAATATTGGCATAAATATTATGAACAATTGGTGAAGCTCTATGTTTGTGAGAACTATATAAAAAAACTACATAAATAGCCATATAGATATATACATACAGGTGCATCACACTAAATTAGAATATCATAAAAAAGTTAATTTATTTCAGTTCTTCAATGCAAAAAGTGAAGCTCGTATATTGTATAGAGTCATTACAAACAGAGTGATCTATGTCAAGTGTTTATTTCTGTTAATGTTGATGATTATTGGTTAGAGCCAATGAAAACACAAAAGTCAATATCTCAGTAAATTAGAATACTTTATAACAGCTTGAAAAATGTTTTTAAAATCCGAAATGTTGACCTACTGAAATGTGTGTTCAGTAAATGCACTCAGTACTTGGTCGGGGCTCCTTTTTTATCAATGCAGCATGGCATGGAGGCGATCAGACTGTGGCACTGCTGAGGTGTTATGGAAGCCCAGGTTGCTTTGATAGCAGCCTTCAGCTCGTCTGCATTGTTGGGTCTGGTGTCTCTCATCTTCCTCTTGACAATACCCCATAGTTAAGGTTAGGTGAGTTTGCTGGCCAATCAAGCACAGTGATACTGTTGTTTTTAAACCAGGTATTGGTACTTTTGGCAGTGTGGACCGGTGCCTGCTGGAGAATGAAATTTCCATCTCCAAAAAGCTTGTCGCTAGAGGGAAGCATGAAGTGCTCTAAAATCTCCTAGTAGACGGCTGCACTGACTTTGGTCTTGATAAAACACAGTGGACCTACACCAGCAGATGACATGGCTCCCCGAACCATCACTGATTGTGGAACCTTCACACTAGACCTCAAGCAGCTTGCATTGTGTGCCTCTCCACTCTTCCTCCAGACTCTGGGACCTTCATTTCCAAATGAAAATTGGAACTCTGGGACCTTGTGGAGTGTGTCAATGATTGCCTTCTGGACATCTGTCAAGTCAGCAGTCTTCCCCATGATTGTGAAGCCTACTGAAACAGACTAAGGGGCCTTTTTAAACACTTAGGAAGCCTTTGCAGGTGTTTTTTGTTAACTATTTTACTTTACTTAGATAATGACTTTTGTGTTTTCATTGGCTGTAAGCCATAATCATCAACATTATCAGAAATAAACACTTGAAATAGATCACTCTGTTTGTAATGACTCTATATAATATACGAGCTTCACTTTTTGTATTGAATAACTGAAATAAATTAACTTTATATTCTAATTTAGTGAGATGCACCTGTATATCTGGTCATCATTATATAAGAAAACAAGTAGAATTATCAAATCTATCTTAAAAATAAATGAAAACTGCTTTTGCATCCTGTGCGTGCCAGAGAAGAGTGTGAACTGATGATCAGAATACATTTTCTTATAGAAAAATTCTGAATTCATTCTCCAGACTCTCACTTAGTCAAGTAATTTACGTAAAATATGGCATCTGTCAGCGACACAGAAATGTCCTCGACTTTCAAAATAGTGTATTTGGTTCCTCACAGGCTAAATGAGTTTCTGGGGAATAATTCTGAATTTCAGTCCTGTGCCATCAACTTAGTCATCTCCTTTGTCAATAAGCCTCCATAGGCCAATTCCCTTAAATGTATTGTGATGAGCCACCTCTTTAACCTTGCACCTTCTTAAAGTTATCCAAGTCTGTAGAGGCACGCATGCACATACTCCCCAATGTAGGGTATCACCCCTGTCACCTGGCAACGTTTTGATTTGTTTACACCTAATGATACCACGTTTCATTTTTCTAGATCAGTGATTTTTATTCATTGGTGGCTTGTGATTTACTTATGGTATGAGAATCTGTTGTGAGTTTTCGGAGTTTTTCTTCTCATACAGTGTGTGTTTGTCTTTATGTACTGCTCTAGGGAATTTGTGTAGTTTGAATTTGTCATCATTACTACTCATATAGGCTCAAATATTCAGTCTTTTTACTCTGTCTATGTACACTTGACAAAATATATCTGGAGCCTAAAAATGTGTGGTGCTGTGAGACTATTTTATTCCAAATAAAGGATTAATGCTTCGTCAATTCCTAAAGATAAGGCCAATTTCTCTGCGCACCCTCTGTTATCCCTCCATCATAAACATCTTGAATGAAGCTTGAGTGCTGCTGATCTTTACTATCTTGTCCCACCACCAAGGAAAAATTATGTTACCTGGATTTTCTTCCATTTATGCACCTAGGGAATCAGGCCTACATTTGCCATGCAACTAGTTTCTGCCAGATTAGTATTATCAGCCCACACTTCCCCCAAAAGGTTAGTTATGTTTGACGTTTATAGCATGAAGTAAAAAACTCTTTAAATCAAACTTAACTCTAAAATTATGAATTTAAAAATGTTGTCTAGTGATGAGCGAGCACTAAAATGCGCGGGTGCTTGTTGCTGGGGAGCAAATCGTAATGCTCGGGTGCTTGACCCAAGTAACGAGCCCAATGCAAGTCGATGGAAAACTCGAGTATTTTTCCAGTGGCCCAGAGGTCACCTAGGGGCCTAAAAATTGCCCAAATCGATGGAAACAGTGCGCAAATGATATGGGAACAGCATGGGGGAGACGCCTGGGAGCATCTGAAACTCCCAGGTCACTGCTGTGAACAATGTTGTCAGAGGTATTACGCTACTTTTACGTACTCACAATAAAACATACAAAAACTAAACCAAAATGGATTTTTCTGGAAAAAAACATCTAGGGACACTCTTTCCAGGGTAATAACTTGTATATAAGGCCAAAAAAAAACACAAAAAAAACGCTCCTCCACACCTTGGGCTATGTTCACACAACGTTTTTGATGCGTTTTTGCACTTTTGCATTGCTTTCAACGGTAAAAAATACATTCACCAGTAAATGTAATTTTAACATTTTACTACCTTATCTGCCCATGTGGTGTGGGAGACATGATCAGACACATCCTGTTTCATTTAAGAAGGAGGGACTCTGAAAGTCACAAAGCCTATTTTTACAGGGCCATCAGGCGGCCCTTACTATTGCTAGAGGGCCATCAACCGGCTATGCTTTGTTGTTCCCATTATTAAAGAATGGGTCTCCTATACTGTTATTGCCTATGCAGTGAATGCAAGGGCTGCCAAAAATTTGGATGCATCCCAATACCCCTTTGAAGAAACAGAGGAGGGTCTCAGTAAATTAAATGTTCCCATTATGAAGGAGCGGGTGTACTATACTGTTATTGCCTATGCAGTGAATGCAAGGGCTGTGAAAAATTTGGATGCATCCCAATACCCCTTTGAAGTGACATAGAGGAGGGCCTCAGTAAAAAAAAAAAAATTTAAAATTGTTCCCATTAATAGGAAGTGGATCTCCTATACTGTTATTGCCTATGCAGTGAATGCAAGGGCTGCTAAAAATTTGGACACATCACAATATCCCCTTTGAAGAGACATAGAGGAGGTCCTTATTTAAATTTTTTTTTACTATTGTTCAGGAATGGCTCTCCTATACTGGTAATGCCCATGCACTAAGTGCATGGACTGAAAAACATTTACCCCTGGGGGGTATACATAAACATACTGTATATCATACAGAATGTTAGAGTTAGGCCTCTAAAAAAAATTCCTACGGGCATCATAAACACCCTTAAAATATATATATATATATATATATATGGGTGTTGCATCACGGTCACCCTGGTGATATTGTGGAGAAGGAGGAGGATAACAGAAAAAATACAAAATTAGGAAGCGTATACCCATGTCTGAGTGTGAAGAGGTGCATGGGAATAGACCTCCCAAAAAAAAGCCACTGGATTTGAGTTTATGTTCCTCTGCTATCATCTGGTGGTGTTGAGAAGTCTGGCCCAATCCAGCCCTTGTTTATTTTTATAAGAGTCAGCCTGTCAGCATTTTCAGTTGACAGGTGGATGCGCCTGTCAGTTATAATGGTCCCGGTGGTACTAAAAACCCGCTCTGACCAAACACTAGCGGCAGGGCAGGCCAGGACCTCCAAAGCGTAGAGAGCCAGTTCATGTCACGTGTCCAGCTTGGACACCGAATAATTATAAGGCACAGAGGAACGACGGAGGACGTTGGTACGGTCGGCAAGGTATTACTTCAGCATAATTAAAAACCTTTCCCTCTGTGAGACTACCCTGCGCATCAGGGCCTATGCGCTGGGAGGGTCTGAGAAAACTGTCCCACACCTTTGACAGTGTTCCCGTTTCTGCTGCGTTGTATTTGTGTTTCCTTAACAAGGAGGTGGGCACTGCTATGAAATAATAAATGTTATGGGGTGCTATAGTAACCTGATATAGTTACATAATATAAGAAAGAAGAGAAAAGACTCAGGATATACAACCATGCACACCCAATATTAGGAAAATGAAAAAATCTTTATTACATGATTACAGACTGACAACACAGAAGAATAAAAACAATTAAAAACAAACAAAGCATAGCAATATTCATAGGGGAGGAATAATGTAGTGTTCCAAAGTAATAAATCCCCCTAAGGCCACAGGTATCATTTAATATAATATATTTACCATCTCATAATACAAAAAGGCTTATTGACCAAGCTATGTCACCCTAATGAAGGGTGGCACAGTACCACTAGACCAGATATGGATAATAAACCACGTACTCCCAAATAATCGGACCATACATAATAATAATCGGACCATACATAATAATAAATAGATCAAAGAATAGAGGAATGAGTGGAAGTAGTAGTCTGCTTAAACTAGGGGCCCTTGTAATATCAGCGTATGTCAAAACATATCATCCCACCTGGTATACGATATGGGATCATGAATGAAGGCCCTATATAACCAAGCAGACACTCTTAAGTGGTCAAAGGAAAAGGTCAAAAATAATAAAGTGACATAGTTACCTGTTGGCACCAGAGACCCTACGCGTTACGCTGCTAGACCGCAGCTTCGTCAGGGGTATGTTGTCAGTGGACACATGTGTATATTAAATAGTCTATCCAATTTCGTGTGATTCCCTTCAGGTGAAAATAAATACCCTCACTAAGTCTCTCCAGTATCGTGGCGGATCGAACGATCATTTCCTGTTTCCACAGCGTGCGGCCCACGTGCTATGGTATGACACAACCGGAATTGAATAAGACGTCATATCCGGTCGGCGAAGCGCCGCCCCTTCCTATCACTCATGCGTTCCACCCGGATTGTTTTTATTCTTCTGTGTTGTCAGTCTGTAATCATGTAATAAAGATTTTTTCATTTTTCTAATATTGGGTGTGCATGGTTGTATATCCTGAGTCTTTTCTCTTCTTTCTTGTATTTGTGTTTCCCTCGCCTGTATTCCATGGATGTCCAACGAACTGTGACCTCTGCCGCCAGCGTTTTCAGATGGGATGTTTTTTAATAATTCCGCAACAAAGGCCTTCTGGTACTGCAGCCTTTTAGTAGACCTCTCCGCCGTGGGAAGGAGAGATAGAAGGTTCTCCTTGTAGCGTGGGTCTAGAAGTGTCACCAAACAGTAATGACTGTCTCCCAAAATTTGGACAATGCGAGGTTCACAGGAAAGGCAGTGTAACATAAACTCAGCCATGTGTGCCAGACTGCTACCAGGCAAGACTTCCGTGTCCTCACCAAGAGCACGACTGACCATGCTTTCCTTCTCATCCGCCTCCTCCTCGTTCTCCCTGTCCTAAGGCCATCTATGCTGAACAGACGGCGTGGCATACTTTGACAAGCAGATCTGGGTAGGTTTTGAGAAACCGCTGAACCATGAGGTTTAAGCACATGGGCCAGGCATGGTTCGTGTGTGAGCTAGCCTCGCTTCAGAGCTGCCACCAGGTTCCGGCCATTGTCACACACGGCCATGCTTGGCTGCAGGGTCAGCGATGTCAGCGACAGATCTGCCTGCTCATTCAGAGCTGTCCACAACTCTTCAGCGTTGTGCAGTTTGTCACCTAAGCATATTAGCTTCAGCACAGCCTGTTGCCGCTTGGCCGAGGCAGTGCTGCAGTGCTTCCAGCTTCTGTCTGATGTGGTCATTTCGGAGATGGAGGCTGAAGAGGAGGAGGTGCAGGAGCTTTAGAATGTGGGAGCAACCCTGATTTACCCAGGGCCCGCAATCCTCGGCGTCAGGAGGATGTGTTCCTTCCCAAGGTCCGACTGGGTCCCGGCTTCCATTATATTAACCCAGTGTGCCGTCAGCAAGATGTACCGTCCTTGTCCACGTGTCAGCTAATGTTGTGGGACACGTGCTCATGTAATGCGGGGATGGCACACCAGGAGAAATAGTGGGGATGGGGACCGAGTACCGAGAGACGGCCGCCGCCATCTGGTTGCGGAAAGCTTCTGTCTCCACGAGCCTAAAAGGCAACATTTCTAGCGCAAGCATTCGCAAAATGTGTGAATTTAGTAGTGTGGCCTGTCGGGCGTTGGCTGCGTATTTGCGCTTGCGTTCCAAGGACTGGGGTATGGACAACTGAACTCTGCGCTGGGACAAGGACGTGGATGTGCTTGCTGATGGTGCTAGTTGAGAGTGTGCCAAGACAGGTGCAGGGCGGGAGGCGTTTTTACATGCTCCATGGATAGGGGATTGGCGTGCATGCACAACAGCGGAAGAAGCAGTGGTGTCACCCCCAGACAGTTTCTGGACCCTGGGGTGCAGCCTACTTAGTCAGGTGCTTTGCTGCCATGTGCCTGATCATGCTGGTGGTGGTCAGGCTGCTAGTTTTGCTACCCCTGCTGATGCTGGCCTGCAGGTGGTGCAGATGGCCTTTTTGGGGTTATCTGCGGAGTCTTTAAAAAAGAACCAGACTCGGGAAGACCTAACAGTTGTACTGGCAACTTTCGTCGTATTGGCGTTACGGGGAACGCTTTCCCGCCTTGTGTCTGCAGCCACCACACTGCTTCTTCCTGCCTGTTGTGGTGCTACGCCTCCCTCCCCCTTTGTGCTGCTGTCTTTGTTGTGCATGTCCCCCTGCCAGGTTGGGTCAGTTACTATATCATCCACCACCTCGTCTTCCACTACCGCACCCTGGTCCTCCTCCTGACTTTCTGGCAATTGTGTCTCATCATCATCATCCACCTCTTGAGACAGTAATTGCACTTTCCCACCGTCGCCTTCATGTGACCGTGGCTGCTCAAATATTTGGGCGTCGCTACAGGCGTTCTCCTCTTGACTCACTTGAAGCTGGCCGGGCGAGAGGCCCGAATCTACAAATGGAAAAGTGAACAGCTCTTCTGAGTGTCTGAGTGTGGGATCTGTTGTCTCCGGGCACTTAGCATAGTGGGAGGAAGGAGGATCAGGGGGAGGAATATGCGGTCCAGACTCAAGGCTACTGAGACTTGACCGTGTGGAAGACAGGATGGTGGTGGTGGCAAAGTAACTAGAGCATTATCTGCTATCCAACCAACAATCTTTTGACACTGCTCTGGGTTCAATAGTGGTGTCCTGCAGTCCCCTAGTAATTAGGACTGAAAGGTAGGGCGATATTATGTGGGTGCTTGTTGTGGCACAATTTCAGCTTGCCCTCGGCCTCTGCATGCACTATCACGTCCACTTCCCTGTCCCTTGCCACGCGCCTTGCCCATTTTAAATGGAGCTAAATATCTTGCATGTCCCCTACAAATTGCTGGATTTGTATCTCAGTAATATCTGATACGTCTGACGGACACCCATGGTTTTAAGCCTGCCCTAATAGTTTAGTATTGCTCAGCCACCACGTGTGAATAGGTTCACTAACACACTTTTGCTAAACTTTAAATGGAGTAGAATATTTTACACTTCTAGAAATTTCTGGATTGTTACCACAGTAATATCTGATACATCTGATGATGGAAAGATCTGGCTGTATTCTGCAGTGCTAACAAGCAAATGGAGCAGTAAAATGTTGGACGGTATTGCTTTTTAAGGAAATAATCAGGATTAAGAGTGAAAAAACAAATTTTCCCAGATATCCAGTCCAATGGATATCTGTAACAGGCAGCAGCAGACAGGACGTGCAATGGACCCTATTGCGCTGTATAGTGTCCACAATCTCTGCCTGCCTAACTCCTGCTATCACCAGTATTATATGCAACTGGATTAGTCCTCAGAAGGACTTTTAGTTGAGCTGGATATATATATATATATATAATATATATATATATATATATATATATATATATATATATATATACATACATATATATATACTTGTGGAATACCTATACCTAACTAATGAATCGCCAATCCTGTCCCTCACTCAGCAGCAGCTCTCCCTACTCTGCTTGTTTCCGGGGTACACTGTGAAGAGCATAGGATCACCAGGTCTGATATAGACCCAATGACGCTATGCGGCTCTGATGCTGTACAGTCATGGCCAAAAGTTTTGAGAATGACACCAAAATCATATTTTCACATGATCTGCTGGCCTCTGGTTTTTATTAGTGTTTGTCTGATGTTTATATCACATACAGAAATATAATTGCAATCATATTATGAGTACCAATAGGTTACATTGACAGTTAGAATGAGTTAATGCAGCAAGTCAATATTTGCAGTGTTGCCCCTTCTTCTTCAAGACCTCTGTAATTCTCCCTGGCATGCTCTCAATCAACTTTTGGACCAAATCCTGACTGATAGCAGTCCATTCTTGCATAATCAATGCTTGCATTTTGCCAGAATTTGTTGGTTTTTGTTTGTCCACCCGTCTCTTGATGATTGACCACAAGTTCCCAATGGGATTAAGATCTGGGGAGTTTCCAGGCCATGGACCCAAAATCTCTGTTTTGTTCCATGAGCCATTTAGTTATCACCTTTGCTTTATGGCAAGGTGCTCCATCATGCTGGAAAAGGCATTGTTGGGCGCCAAACTGCTCTTGGACGGTTGGGAGAAGTTGCTCTTGGAGGACATTCTGGTACCATTCTTTATTCATGGCTGTGTTTTTAGGCAAGACTGTGAGTGAGCCGATTCCCTTGGCTGAGAAGCAACCCCACACATGAATGGTTTCAGGATGCTTTACAGTTGGCATGAGACAAGACTGGTGGTAGCGCTCACCTCTTCTTCTCCGAATAATCTGTTTTCCAGATGTCCCAAACAATCGAAAAGGGGATTCATCAGAGAAAATGACTTTGCCCCAGTCCTCAGCAGTCCACTCCCTGTACCTTTTGCAGAATATCAGTCTGTCCCTGATGTTTTTTCTGGAGAGAAGTGGCTTCTTTGCTGCCCTCCTTGAAACCAGCCCTTGCTCAAAGAGTCTCCGCCTCACAGTGCGTGCAGAAGCACTCACACCAGCCTGCTGCCATTCTTGAGCAAGCTCGGCACTGCTGGTAGTCCGATCCCGCAGCTGAAACAGTTTTAAGATATGGTCCTGGCGCTTGCTGGTCTTTCTTGGGCGCCCTGGAGCCTTTTTGACAACTATGGAAGCTCTCTCCTTGAAGTTCTTGATGATGCGATAGATTGTTGACTGAGGTGCAATCTTTGTAGCTGCGATACTCTTCCCTGTTAGGCCATTTTTGTGCAGTGCAATGATGGCTGCACGTGTTTCTTTAGAGATAACCATGGTTAACTGAAGAGAAACAATGATACCAAGAACCAGCCTCCTTTTAAAGTGTCCAGTGATGTCATTCTTATTTAATCATGACTGATTGATCGCCAGCCCTGTCCTCATCAACACCCACACCTGTGTTAATGGATCAATCACTAAAACGATGTTAGCTGCTCCTTTTAAGGCAGGACTGCAATGATGTTGAAATGTGTTTTGGGGGTTAAAGTTCATTTTCTGGGCAAATATTGACTTTGCAAGTACAGTAATTGCTGTTAAGCTGATCACTCTTTGACATTCAGGAGTATATGCAAATTGCCATTACAAAAAATGAAGCAGTAAACTTTGGAAAAATTACTATTTGTCTCATTCTCAATACTTTTGGCCATGACTGTAGAGGCAAAGCTACCGCTGCTACCAGCATTGTGGACTCCACAGTTCGGGCTAGCGGCTCAACCATGTCCTGACCCCTTTATAGAGGCTGGCCACTTTTTGGCTAAATCTCTAAAGAGCCCTAAACTGTTGTTTACAGGAATAATCATTCATGAAATATGGCTCACCCCTGCACTGTATTTCAAGGCTTTCTTTACCCATTGATCAGTGGCGTAAACACTGGACGGCAGATGTCACCCTGTGCATGTCACTCAAGATAGCAGAGGTCACTTGGGGAATCGTGTGGCTTTGCACTCTTCTGCACAAATAAATTTGGCGGAATCTCCTGTTTGAGCAGGAGAGAGCAATGCAGGGTAAGTAATCATGTGTCTATCGACGAGAACCCCAACATTTTGGGTGATATGAAGATGGCAGCAGTGCCATCTGGATACTTGTGCAGTAGGGGCTTTTACACGCTTTCCTTATGCCTATGTACCACAATTTTGGGTGTTTTAGAAACTTAGACAGAATGTGATCAATCCTTTTTTAAAGTACAGAACAGAGGAACATTTGTTCAATGCTTGTATTAACCCCTTAATGACCGGAGCATTTTCCGTTTTTGCGGTTTCGTGTTCAGCTCCCTTTTTTCCAGAGCCAGAACATTTTTATTTTTCCGCAAGTATGGCCATGTGAGGGCTTATTTTTTGCGGGACGAGTTGTACTTTTAAACGCCATCACTGGTTTTACCATATTGTGTACTGGAAAACGGAAAAAAAAATCCAAGTGCGGTGAAATTGCAAAAAAAATGCAATTCCACAGTTGTTTTTTGTTTTTTTACCACGTTCACTGAATGCTAAACCTGACCTTCCATTATTATTCTCCAGGTCATTACGAGTTCGTAGACACAAAACATGTATAGGTTCTTTATTTAAGTGGTGATAAAAATTCCAAAGTTTACTAAAAAAACAAACAAATGGCGCAATTTTCTGAGACCCGTAGTGTCTCCATTTTTTTGGGATCTGCAGCTGGGTGAGGGCTTATTTTATGCGCGCCGGGCTGACGTTTTTATTGATATCATTTTGGGGTAGATCCGATGTTTTGATCGCCCTTTATTGCATTTTATTGCATTGTTGCGGCGACCAAAAAAACTTAAGGCTGCGTGCCCACTATGCGTTTTTCAAGCGTTTTTGCCGCAGAATTTCCGCAGCGAAAACGCTTAAAAACCACTTGGTAATACGTGCCCCATTGTCCCCAATGATAATCCACATGTGCTGTGCACATGCTGCGGAAATTTCCGCTGCGGATTATCATTGCGGAAAAATACACAGCATGTCCATTAATTTTGCTGACACGCAGCGTAATTGCCGCCATTGACTTACATTAAAACGCATAATATCCTGTTAAAAAAAGAATTTAAAATAAAAAATAAAGATTATTCTTACCTTCTGATGTTCCGCCGGTGTTTTCTCCGCTCTGTCTGGTCTGCTGTATGGGTCGCGGTGTTGTGAAGGACCTGCCATGACGTCATTGAGTCATGTGACCTGACACATGACTCAATGACGTCACTGCGGGTCCTTCACACCACCGCGAGCCGCCAAAGATACCGGACGCGGCAGAGAAAACACTGGCTGGACATCGGAAGGTGAGTATAATCTTAATTTTTTATTTTTTAACATTCTTATTCTTTTTTTTTTTTTTTTTAACTATTACTTGGTCACACTATATAAATCCATGCTGTTTGCATGGATTTTTATAGTGTGACCAAGTTGTCAAGCACTTTTACAAGTGATGCTAAAATCACTTGGAAAAGCGCTTGATATCCAGCATGCAGAAATGCATGCAAAAACGCTTGACAAACTTTTCTACCTGGCGGGAAAAACGCATGTAAAATCTGCATGCGTTTTTCCTACCAGGGAGAAGCGGAAAAAATATGCAGCATTTCTGCATAGTGGGCACATAGCCAAATTCTGGCGTTTGGAATTTTTTTCTCGTTACGACGTTTACCGATCGGATTAATTCTTTTTTTTTTATTGATAGATCGGGCGATTCTGAACGTGGCGAAATATGTGTATGTGGGGTTTACTTTTTATTATTTTATTTTGAATGGGGCAAAAGGGGGATGATTTAAACATTTTTATATTTTTTTTACATTTTTTTAAGATTTTTAAAAACATTTTTTTACACAGGAGACTAGAAGCAGCAGCTGGCCGATCGCCTCTGCTACATAGAGGCGATGAGCAGATCGCCTCTATGTAGTAGAAATGCTCACTTGCTATGAGCGCCGACCACTGGGTGGCGCTCATAGCAAGTGAGACATGACCACCACAGGGGTCTGCTGCAGATCCCGGGTTGTCATGCCCACGCATCGGTGACCCGTGATCACGTGATGGGGTCACCGATGGGCGGGGCTAATGCCGCGCTTTCGGCGCGACGCTGTTAAATGCTGCTGTCAGAGATTGACAGCGGCATTTAACTGGTTAACAGCCGCAGGTGGATCGCGATTCCACCCACGGCTGTTGCGGGCACATGTCAGCTGTAAGAATCAGCTGACATGTGCCCGGTTAAGTGCGGGCTCACCGCCGGAGCCCCCGCTGAACCGGCCTTTCCGACGTGGTGCGTACTATTACTGACCACGTCGGAAAGGGGTTAAATGAAGCCTGGGTAGTTTATTAAGATCAGGGGTGTTTCTCTTTTTGGATAGTAAACAAAATAATAACCAGAAAAAATACTAGAAGCATACTTCATCCTTTTTTATATTAAAATTCTTATCATTTGAATTGTATCCACTGTTATCAAATAAATTCTTAAAAAATAAAAAGGGATTGGTTTGTGTTTGCAAAAAACAAGTGTAGTAATGTTTTGCTTTCATACATTTAAGAACTCTGGCTGGCGGCGTTCCTGAGTATGGCTGCTCTATAAGCCTCGACAAGACGGTTGTGAATTTCCCTATAGATGACATTCCAGAGTGCTCAACAGTAGAGCAGTTACCGGCCCGTTCCTTGTTCCGCTGGTGTGGTATATTGCTTGACACACGCACTTTGGAAGTTTTCTGTGATTATTCCAGGTAAAATGATAAATACATTACATTATAATCCTGTTTTATACTTGCCACCTTTTAACCCTTTCACTGCCATGGTTTGTGTTTGTTTTACATTTTGTGCCTCTGACAATTTTTTCACACTTTTAAACTGCCATACCTATATATTTTCTGAAAGTAGACACCTAGCTCATTGTCACAATAGGATATTTGCATTATTGATGTTAGTGTCTAAAAGTGTGAACCAAACAGAAAATGCCATACATCCTTAACCGCTTCACAACATTTCACGTAAGTTTTCATCATGGTCGGGAAGGGGTTCACAACCTATGAAGTAAACTTACGTCATAGTGATCATGTGGGCACAGAAGTAGTTTCCGTGCGATCGCCGCCGGGAGCTCGGTGTAAGCAATAGCCGAGACCTAGCTGTCACTGCCAAGAGCAGTGCCTTTACCACCCTGGGCCATTTAACCCCGCAAATGCTACAATCGATATCAATCACAACATTTAGGGGGCACCCTCTCCCTTCCGATCGGCGACAGTGACAACTGCCACGTCTGCCAGCTATGGTGGCCTTGTTAAACCATTACAATGCATTATACCAGCGATCAGAGTAATTAACGTTAAAGTCCCATGAAGGGACTAAGTAAAAAAAAAAAAAAAAGTTTTACATTTTTTTTAAATTTGTAAAAAAAAATGAACAAAATATTATACCAATAAATAGTTTTATATTTATGGAAAAACAAAAATAAATGAAAAAAGTAATCATGTTTGGTATTGCCGCGTTCACGACCCAAACTATAAAACTGTCACACTAGTTAACCCCTTCAGTGAACACCATAAAAAAGGCGAGGCAAAAAACTATAATTTTTCATCATACCGCTGAAAACATCATCTTGTCCCGCAAAAAAACAAGCCGCCATGCAGCTAATTAAGTGGAGAAATAAAGTAGTTATAGCTCTCAGACTATAGCGATGCAAAAACAGTTCTTTTTCTAAAAAATAGTTTTTATTGTGTAAAAGTGACAAAACATAAAAAAATTATATACCATATTTTTCGGATTATAAGACAAATTTGGAAGGAAAATGTGGGTGCGTCTTATAATCCGAAGGTAGCTTACCGGGGGGGTGTGGCTTCAAAAAGCTAGCAGCGCCATCCCAAAATGTCTATTTACTCATGCGCCGCCTCCAGCGGCCTTTTTCCCGAAGCCCACGGCATTGAAATCAATGGGAAGGAGGACTCCCCTCAGTTCTGACATCTTAGGATAGCACAGGAGCTGCAACCTGGCAGCGCCGGGACACCCTCCACCTCCCAGCACGGAGCCTGCAACATTGCCCCACTCCTGCCGCCGCCGGCTTCCTGAAGCAACGACCTTGCCTCCTGTGACCCCCCCCTGCACCGCTGCCGACTTCCCTGTAAGCTACCGGAAAATGGGACTAGAAGATACACCACCATTTGTTATTTAAACTTTTTTTCTTCCTATTTTCCTCCCTAAAATTTGGGGTGCGTCTTATAGTCCACAAAATACAGTAAATGTGGCATCGCTGAAGTCGTACTGACCCGAAGAATAAAGCGGCCTTATCACTTTTATCATGGAGAACGGCATAAAAAAAAAGAAAAGACAATTCCTGAATTGCTGGTTTTTGTTCATTCTGCCTCCCAAAAATTTTGAATAGAAAGAGATCAAAAAATTTTGTGGCTGAAAATGCTAGCAATAAAAGTGTCAACTCGTCCCGCAAAAAACAAGCCCTCACATGACTCTGTCAGCAGAAATTGTAGAAAAATCAGCTCTCAGAATATGGAAATGCAAAAACTTTTGTTTGTAAAAAAAAAAACAAAAGCGTCTTTTAGTGTGTGGCAGCAGCCAAACATAAAAAACGATATAAATCTGGTATCGCTGTAATCACACCGACCCGAAGAATAAAGTCATCCAATCACTTACACCACACAAGGAACGGCGTAAAAAATAAATAAAACCAATTCTTCACCTGCTGTTGATTTGATCATTCTGCGTCACAAAAATTGCTGTAAGGCTCGGCTCACATTTATCCTGTACTCTGCGCTTATACTGGAATTTCCATATAAATCTCTGAAATACATAATTTAGACAGAACCCCCGGCGGAAGATTCCCTATAAGGAGGCAGATAGAGACGTGTCATAAAAATAAAAGTGCCATCTGCCACAGTTTTGTGCACTTCTGAAAAGGACACTGCTGAACAGAGGCCAGATGGAGTCCACAGTAACTCTGCTGCCTCATTATAGTGAATGGATCTCCCTGGGAGTTTCATCTGAATCATGTCATTCAAAGATTTAGTTGGAAACCCTGATATAAGTGCTCAGCATAGAGCATCGGATAAATGTGATCCAAAATGTTATGTAAAATTTTCCTAACAAAAGCTTCAATTCAATCCATAAAAAAATAAGTACCCACTGAGGTCCGTCATCTGTTAACGGAAATATAGGGGGCTTACACGTTACTGGTAGCAGAAAGGCTCTGGAAAAGCGCTATGGGTTCTCACCAACCAAAAGAAATCGGGAATTCTGCGCTCCCAAATCCAAATGCCTCTCTCACTTCTGAGCCCCACAGTGTGCTTAAACCTAATTTAGCATCCATATGTTTGGCATTCCTGTAGCGATGAGAGTCCGCTTAATTTACAGGATCCATGTCTCCAGAAGCAAGAGCTGGTCACTACAGCATACTGGTCACTACAGCGTACTGGTCCATACAATGTATGGGCACTGTAATGAACGGGCACCACAATGGCAGATTTGTAATTTTCACTTAGCAACATCCTCTGCTGCTTGTTTCTGGAAAACACACATGGAGTCAAAATAGTCACTACACCTATAGATAAATTCCCAGAGGGGTGTAATTTCCAAAATGGGGTCACTTGAGGGGGGATTCTGCTCTTCTGGCACTTAGGGGCTTTGTATATGGAGTTGCAAACTATTCTACGATAATTTGTTCTCCAAGAATCAAATAGCGCTCCTTCCTTCCCAAGTCTCGCCATGCAGCTAAGCAGTACAGTACAGCCACATACAGTACAGACCAAAATATTGGACACACCTTCTCATTTAAAGATTTTTCTGTATTTTCTTGACTATGGAAATTGTACATTCACACTGAAGGCATCAAAACTATGAATTAACACATGTGGAATTATATACTTAACAAAAAAGTGTGAAACAACTGAAAATATGTCTTATATTCTAGGTTCTTCAAAGTAGCCACCTTTTGCTTTGATGACTGCTTTGCACACTCTTGGCATTCTCTTGATGAGCTTCAAGAGGTAGTCACCGGAAATGGTCTTCCAATTATCTTGAAGGAGTTCCCAGAGATGCTTAGCACTTGTTGGCCCTTTTGCCTTCACTCTGTGGTCCAGCTCACCCCAAACCATCTCGATTGGTTTCAGGTCTGGTGACTGTGGAGGCCAGGCCATCTGGCGTAACACCCCATAACTCTCCTTCTTGGTCAAATAGCCCTTACACAGCCTGGAGGTGTGTTTGGGGTCATTGTCCTGTTGAAAAATAAATGATGGTCCAACTAAGTGCAAACCGAATGGAATAGCATGCCGCTGCAAGATGCTGTGGTAGCCATGCTGGTTCAGTATGCCTTCAATTTTGAATAAATCCCCAACAGTGTCACCAGCAAAGCACCCCCACACCATCACACCTCCTCCTCCATGCTTCACGGTGGGAACCAGGCATGTAGAGTCCATCCGTTCACCTTTTCTGCGTCGCACAAAGACACGGTGGTTGGAACCAATGATCTCAAATTTGGATTCATCAGACCAAAGCACAGATTTCCACTGGTCTAATGTCCATTCCTTGTGTTCTTTAGCCCAAACAAGTCTCTTCTGCTTGTTGCCTGTCCTTAGCAGTGGTTTCCTAGCAGCTATTTTACCATGAAAGCCTGCTGCACAAAGTCTCCTCTTAACAGTTGTTGTAGAGATGTGTCTGCTGCTAAAACTCTGTGTAGCATTGACCTGGTCTCTAATCTGAGCTGCTGTTAACCTGCGATTTCTGAGGCTGGTGACTCGGATAAACTTATCCTCAGAAGCAGAGGTGACTATTGGTCTTCCTTTCCTGGGGCGGTCCTCATGTGAGCCAGTTTCTTTGTAGCGCTTGATGGTTTTTGCAACTGGACTTGGGGACACTTTCAAAGTTTTCCCAATTTTTCGGACTGACTGACCTTCATTTCTTAAAGTAATGATGGCCACTCTTTTTTTCTTTACTTAGAATTTGTATTATGGCAAGAAAAAAGCAGCTAACAGTCTATTCAGTAGGACTATCAGCTGTGTATCCACCAGACTTCTGCACAACACAACTGATGGTCCCAACCCCATTTATAAGGCAAGAAATCCCGCTTATTAAACCTGACAGGGCACACCTGTGAAGTGAAAACCATTTCCGGTGACTACCTCTTGAAGCTCATCAAGAGAATGCCAAGAGTGTGCAAAGCAGTCATCAAAGCAAAAAGTGGCTACTTTGAAGAACCTAGAATATAAGACATATTTTCAGTTGTTTCACACTTTTTTGTTAAGTATATAATTCCACATGTGTTAATTCATAGTTTTGATGCCTTCAGTGTGAATGTACAGTTATCATAGTTATGAAAATACAGAAAAATCTTTAAATGAGAAGGTGTGTCCAAACGTTTGGTCTGTACTGTATGGGGTATTGTCACGTTCAGCAGAAATTGTGTGACAAATTTTGGGGACCTTTTTACCAATTTTCCCATGTGAAAATGTAAAATCTGGGGCTGAAACAATTTTTGTGGTAAAAATGTAATCACTTTTTCTTCAGGTGTAGTTTGTAAAATGAGGTCACTTACGGAGGAATTTTGCTGTTCTAGCACATCAAGGGCTCTTCCAGTGGGTCATAGCACCAACAAATCATTCTGCACTACAATATGGCTCTCCTTCCCTTCTGAGTTTTCCACTGTGCCAGAAAATTAGATCCTGATTACACGTAGGGTATTACCGCACTCAGGAGATATTGCACAGCAAACTGTGAGGTCAATTATTTCTTATTGCTCTTATAAAAATCAAAAACTTAGAGCTAAAACAACATTTTAGTGGTAAAAATGTAATTATTCTTTCTTTACTTCCCAATGGTATAAAATTCTGTGAGACACGTAGTGTCAGTATGATCACTGTACCCCTAGATGAATTAATTGAGCTGTGGTTTGTAAAATGAGTTCACTTATGGGGTGTTCTGCTGTTCTGGCACCTCAGGGTCTCTGCCAATGTGACATGGCACCCTCAAACCATCCCAGCAAAATCTAAACTCCAATATGGCGCTCCTTCCCTTCTGAGCTTTCTACTGTGCCTTTAAAAGTAGTTTTAGACCATATATTGGCGCACTCAGGAGAAATATACATGCGTCACAATTTCTTTTGGTCCATTTTCTTCTATTATCCCTTTGGAAAATTAAAACTTGGGACCAAAGCAACATTTTAGTGGAAAAAATGGTAATTTTCCATTTCCATTGAAGGTTAAAAATGCTCACTACATCCCTAAAAGAATTCCTAGAGAGATGTAGTTTCCAAAATGGGATCACTTGTTGGTGTTTCTGCCGTTTTGGCATGTCAGAGGGAGTTTCTTGAAATGTGACATGGCGTCTGCAGTCTATTCCAGCCAAAATTGCGTTCCAGAATTCAATTGGCACTCATTCCCTTCCGAGCCCTGCCATGCGCCCAAACAGTAGTTTTCCACCATATATTTTGGTGTTCATTTTCTCCTGTTACCCTTTTGAAAATGAAAAATTTGGGGCTGAAGCAACATTTTTGTGAGAAAATATACACTGCTCAAAAAAATAAAGGGAACACTTAAACAACAGAATATAACTCCAAGTAAATCAAACTTCTGTGAAATCAAACTGTCCACTTAGGAAGCAACACTGATTGACAATCAATTTCACATGCTGTTGTGCAAATGGAATAGACAATAGATGGAAATTATTGGCAATTATCAAGATGCCCTCAATAAAGGAGTGGTTCTGCAGGTGGGGACCACAGACCACATCTCAGTACCAAGGCTTTCTGGCTGATGTTTTGGTCACTTGAATGTTGGTTGTGCTTTCACACTCGTGATAGCATGAGACGGACTCTACAACCCACAGACGTTGCTCAGGTAGTGCAGCTCATCCAGGATGGCACATCAATGTGAGCTGTGGAAAGAAGGTTTGCTGTGTCTGTCAGCGTAGTGTACAGGGGCTGGAGGCACTGCCAGTAGACAGGCCAGTACACCAGGAAACGTGGAGGGGGCCGTAGGAGGGCAACAACCCAGCAGCAGGACCGCTACCTCCGCCTTTGTGCAAGGAGGAACAGGAAGAGCACTGCCAGAGCCCTGCAAAATGATCTCCAGCTGGCCACAAATGTGCATGTGTCTGCACAAACGGTTAGAAACCGACTCCATGAGGGTGGTATGAGGGCCCGTCGTCCACAGATGGGGGTTGTGCTCACAGCCCAACACCGTACAGGACACTTGGCATTTGCCACAGAACACCAGGATTGGCAAAGTCGCCACTGGCGCCCTGTGCACTTCACAGATGAAAGCAGGTTCACACTGAGCGCATGTGACAGACGTGACAGAGTCTGGAGACGCTGTGGAGAGCGATCTGCTGCCTGCAACATCCTTCAGCATGACCGGTTTGGCAGTGGGTCAGTAATGGTGTGGGGTGGCATTTCTTTGGAGGGCAGCAGCCCTCCATGTGCTCGCCAGAGGTAGCCTGACTGCCATTAGGTACAAAGATGAGATCCTCAGACCCCTTGTGAGACCATATACTGGTGCTGTTGGCCCTGGGTTCCTCCTAATGCAGGACAATGCCAGACCTCATGTGGCTGGAGTGTGTCAGCAGTTCCTGCAAGATGAAGGCATTGAAGCTATGGAATGGCCCGCTCGTTCCCCAGACCTGAATCCGATTGAGCACATCTGGGACATCATGTCTCGCTCCATCCACCAACGTCACGTTGCACCACAGACTGTAAAGGAGTAGGCCAATGCTTTAGTCCAGGTCTGGGAGGAGATCCCACAGGAGACCACCCGCAAGCTCATCAGGAGCATGCCCAGGCATTGTAGGGAGGTCATACAGGCACGTGGAGGCCACACACAATACTGAGCCTCATTTTGACTTGTTTTAATCAAAGTTGGATCAGCCTGTAGTGTGTTTTTCCACTTTAATTTTGGGGGTGACTCCAAATCCAGGCCTCTATTGGTTAATAAATTTGATTTCCATTGATGATTTTTGTGTGATTTTGTTGTCAGCACATTCAACTTTGTACAGAACAAAGTATTCAATGAGAATATTTCATTCATTCAGATCTAGGATGTGTTATTTGAGTGTTCCCTTTATTTTTTTGAGCAGTGTATATTTTCATTTTCACGGCTCAACACTATAAAATTCTGTGAGGCACCTGTGGGTTCAAGGTGCTCACCACACCTCTAGATAAGTTCCATGACTGGTGTAGTTTACAAAATTGGGGTCACTTGTGGGTTTTTTTTCACTGTTTAGGCAAAGCAAGGGATCTGCAAATGCAACATGACATCCGCTATCAATTTCAGACTGTTTTGCTCTCTAAAAGTCAAATTGTGCTCCTTCACTTCTGAGCCCTGCCCAAACAGTAGTTTTCCACCACATATGGGGTATTGGTGTACTCAGGAGAAATTGCGCAACAAATTGTACGGTCCATTTTGTCCTGTTACCGTTGTGAAAATGAATAATTTGTTGTTAAATCAATATTTTGGTGGGAAAAAGTAATATTTTCATTTTTTTCTTTCAATATTGCTTTAATTCTGGTGAAGCCCCTAAAGGGTTAATAAACTTCTTGAATGTGGGATTTAGCACTTTGAGTTGTGTAGTTTTTAGAATGGTGTCACTTTTGGGTATTTTCTTTCATATAGGCCCCTCAAACTCACTTGAAATGTGATGTGGTCCCTAAAAACATTGGTTATGCAAATTATTTTAGGAAAAATGAGAAATTGCTGATCAACTTTTAACCCTTTTAGCTTCCTAGAAAAAAAAATTGTTTAAAACATTGCTGATGTGAAGTAGACATGTGGTAAATGGTATTGGTTATCTATTTTGTGTGACATATATCTCTGGTTTAAAGGCATAAAAATTAAAAGTTTGAAAATTGCTAAATTTAAAAAAATATATATTTTTTCATAAATAAATACATATCACATCAACCTAAATTTACCACTAGTATGAATTACAACATGTCATGAAAAAAACATCCTCAGAATCACTGGATATATTGAAGTGTTCCAGAGTTATTACCACATAAAGGGACGCTGATCAGAATTGGAAAAATTGACCTGGTCAGGAAGGTGAAAACAGGCTGGGGATGAAGGGGTTAAAAGAAACTAACAGGCGGTATACATAGAAGGACTAGCTGTGCACTTTCCCCGTACAACTCGCAGGCCACATAAAATGACATGGCAGACTTGTGGGCTTTGAGCTTGACACCCCCTAGTCACTAGAAAAAGAAAGTACACACTAGGTTTTTACTTATGAGGACTAAATGACAATTGTGTGGTCCTCGCCAACTTCTATTAGTAAACAAGTATTCTCTGGTGACACCAAAAACCAAAGTTCTATCAGGTAAAAAAATTGTATGTCATTTAGGCCTTGATACATAGGCTTAAAGGAGGATTTATTTTGTTTTTCCCATAACTCCATACTTTTTTTGAGCAACAAACCTGCATATATCTTACCTAAGTTGTAATATATTATCTATGCAACTTGTTTTAAAATGCATTAAATTTAGTTTATGTCCACAGCTTTTCATGCACGTCAATCCGCTCTAGTCTGTCATGTTGTCATCGTTCTAAAGCTGGTGAAAATTTGAGACATAAATTGTTAAGCATCCTTCGACTTAAGTGCCACAGCCTCTTTCTTGACCTTCAGGTATGTCTTGTTTCTCTAAATATTTATGTGTGAAATACGATTTTTCTTTTGCTACCGTATGTGAAATAATGGCAAAATTTTCTTCCAAATCTCTAGGTAAACACTCTGCAAACTGTGCACATTAATGCCTACAAGATCTTATTACTTCAGGCATACAGGTATGTTCTAGGTTTTGACTTTGAGAATTAATGAAATTAAAGATTGGACTGTCCAACAGGGGAACAGGTACATCTTTTGGTGTGCCCCTGTGAGAAGTACTAATGAGCAGTCTGGCACTGACTTATATTCTATATATTTTGTATGAATGAGACCCACTAACCATACCATGAGTGTACAAAAGAGGTCCGTTGTTTGGTATTAAAAGTTTAAATATACTAGGTATGCGATTCCCGCGACAGGTAAGTTTTGTTTTTGAGTTTTATAATTCTTCTCTTGTTCCAAGAGCCATAGCCTTTTGTTTTCTTTTTTTCTGTCAACAAAGCAATATGTGGGCTTGTTCTTTGCGGGATGAGTTGTAGTTTTGAATAACACCATTTGCCATATAATGTACTGAAAAACGGGGAGAAAATTCCAAGTGAGGTAAATGGTCAAAACATATAAATGAAGTTTTGCCATAAATTACTTTTTGATCTTTATTGTTTTGTTTTTTTTGGTGATCGATGCAGTAAACGGCAATGCAGGTTTTTTTTTTCTCTATGTAGCTTAAAGGTAACCTGTCATGTCTCAAAACACTATTAATCTGCATATGTGAGGTTAATCTGCAGGTTAAAGTGACTCTTTCAGCACACATTGAATTTTCAAACTAAGTCTCTCCGCTCGGTGCTTCAAGGCGTGGCCATTCATTTACTTGCTTGTTTTCCCTCACCAACCCCCCTTATTTGATTAACAGCTCTAGCTTCATAGGGCCAGAGAAGGGTGGATATAGATAGAAACCAAGCAGGTGGGAAGGTGTATATGAATGATTGGCCCTGCCGTGAATCACTGAGCACCTGTACTTGGTTTGAACAGGCATTCTGTGCTGACAGTCCCTTTAATAGAGTTCCAAAGCTGCCTGGTCACTTCACTGAAAGCCTGGCTTCCGGGAGGACATGAGCTTTATTCCTCCCGGCAGCCTCAGGTTTTCAGTCATAGGGGTGCAGCCAGCACGGATTCAGTCACCGCTCATTACATAGTGAGCAGTGGCCGTAAACCACACCCTGGAATTGACTGACAGCTGGATCAGCAGCGTATCAGTACAGATACAGCTGTCAGTCAGTGCCAGGGTGTGGTTATAGCCGCTGCTAACTATGTACTAAGCAGTGACTGAAGCCACTCCTCTGTGACTAAAAGCCGGAGGCTGTCAGGAGGAATAGAGTTCATTTCCTCACGCCAGGCTTTCAGTGCAGGGACCGGGCAGCTTTGGAACGTTATTAACCAGCAGATTAACCTCAGAGCTGCAGATTAATAGCGTTATGCTATGGGACCGTTACCTTTTAACACATTGGTAATTCATTTTATGCTTGCATAGATTAGACATTTATGGACAACTAAGAAATATGCTTTTTTATGTATTTTTTTTATTCTTGAACTAGTAAAAATTGGTCGATTTTTTTTTTTTTTTTTTAAATGTTTTTGAAAACATCTTTTATCATTTTTGCCTTACTTTTCAATCTGCAATGCTTGATCACTTGTACTATGTAGTACAGTAATGTAGTATATAGTAGAGATGACTATTCCCTATGAATTTCAGCCTGAGACTGGGCTACAATCCACCAGACACATAGCTCAACAGTGACATTTATGTGGTGTAAGGTGGCTGTTAGACACTTAGTGGTTGGGGGATAAACTTGAAGTAATGCTTTAGTGCATATAGGACTAAAAGGGGTTAATCGGCCATGACAGGTTGATTTTGAGCAGCTGAACTGCTTGATTGAGGATGTGACACAGCAATATATTCTGAATAGGGATGGGCGGACCTGTGGTTGTTTGGGTCCATCGGGTTCGGCCGAACTTTATAAAAAAGTTCCGTTCGATACCAGAACGGTACCCGAACTTGATCCCGAACCCGGGCGCCATTCAAATGAATGAGGGGCTTGAACATCTGGCGGTTCCCACGCTGTCATCTGTATGACAGCGCGGGAAACACCAGCTCAGATCGGAGGTTACCTTACTGACGGTACCAGAGGACAGCGTGTGAGCCAGCAGCTGTGATCGGCTGTGAAAAGGTTACTGCCCATCAGGCGTTGGCTGATGAGTACTACTCTCATCAGCATATGCCTGGTCTCGCTGATAGCAGTGAGAGCAGGCGACGCTGATGGGAGTATTCACCAGCCAGTGCCTGTGCATAGTAATAAAGATGTCAGTGTGATATATAATTAGTGCAGTGTGTGTAGCTTACTGTACATGTATTTAGCTAATAAAATAAAAAAATGGCGTGGGGTCCCACTTATTTTTATTAACCAGGTGAGGGAAAGCAGACAGCTGAGAGCTGATCATAATAGTCTGGGAAGGGGGAAATAAACATTAAGCTTCCCAGGCTAATAATATCAGGTTACAGCTGTCTGCGTAGCCTTTACTGGTAATTAAAAAGTAGGGACACAAAAGAAAAATGTTGTGGGGTCCCCCCCTATGTTTAATAACCAGAAAAGGCTAAACAGACAGCTGTGGGCTGACATTAACAGACTGGCAAGGGGCCATTGATATTGGCCCCCTCCCAGACAAATAACACAAGCCTTCAGTCGCCCCAGAAATGGTGCATCCATTAGAAACACCAATTTTGGCGTTTAGCATTGGCTCTTCCCGCTTGTTTTTGGAGTTGATGTCAGCTGTCCACCATTAATCCATAATGATGTCCCACGATGAACACCAACATCTGGTTGCATTGCTGAGCATTGATCTCAGTAATGTGAACCGCTCAGCCCGGTGGCCAGATCACACTAAGCTGGGCGTGAGAACGCGGCTGCCTGTGACCGACAGTGACGTCACTAAGGTTACCACCGGTCACACGCTACTGTGTGTGAGTTGTTGTTAATCTTGGGACATCATCATTATGGATAGCAAAGGCAGATCCGAAAAAGCAAAAGAGACAGACACATATGCAGGAAAGAATTTCTCCTCTTTGGGTCTAAATATGCCCTACGAAAATCCCTGCTTGTCAGCGGAGGTTAACACTCTAATGTTTATTGGTGGCTCCGCACCTCGTCGGCTGATCCTAGTCGACCCTACCAGGTCCTCTCACAGTTCAAGGGCAGGATCTGCTAAAAGGAAAGAGAACAAAGATGGATTACTAGCCTACCCGCCTAACAGTAACACCACAACTCTACTCCCATTATTAGTACGCGATGTAAAGACACATTTACAATAGTGGTAGAGATGTTTCAATTAAATTAAAGAAAAGGTATAGGGATACACATTGGTCCTCACACAGCTGAAAAATATATTGCAGTCATTTTATCTCGCATATAGGATACAATATCCTTTTTCATATATACAGTTGAAGCCAGAAGTTTACATACACTATATAAAAAGACACATATTCTTGTTTCTCTCAATATCTGACATAAAATCAGAATAAACCTTTCCTGTTTTAGGTCAATTAGGATCACCATAATTTTTAATATTTGCCAAATGCCAGAATAATGAGAGAGAGAGAATGTTTTAAGCCATTTTTATTACTTACTGCAAAGTCAAAAGTTTACATACACTAAGATTACTATGCCTTTAAACAATTCTGGATGGCCCATATGTGCATTGATTCTTTAATCAGATCCAAAATAAAGGTCACCACTTATCTTATCCTGTCCCATTATCGACACCTGACGCGTTTCCCTCCCTCTTTGTCAGGTGTTCATCAGAGGATGATGGTAGCCAAGCACAGGTGCTTCAGTGTGCACCCAAGTGCTCCACAGCTGTCAAACACACCCACATTGAGTGATGGACCGCACAATGCGCTCCAGCCGGTTACTCCTCCTCGCGTCAGCGGAAGTGACGTGGCATCCGCCCTATACCTATGATCACCGCTCGGATGCCGCCCATGTGATGCCGCCCCTTGCACAGTTTTTCAACCACATTGGGGACATAGTGGAGTAAGTCAGGTATGAACTCCCTATAGGATATAGATAGGCTATTTGTGGGGCATTGTCATTACTACTCAGTTGCAGCATCATGACATTAGCCAATGATTTTCACATAAAGGTGCCCCAGATTTAGAAGCGCCATACTAGTATAGACGGAGGTGTGCACCCAATAAAGTAGATGTATAATTTCAGGACCACATAAAAAACAATATATGTTTTTATATCTATGTAGTAGGCATATGATTAATTGGGCAAAAAGAACTAAATAATTTGACCAGAGTTTCTTGCCTCTCCCATTTTTTATCAATTTTTAATAAGGCTAAGACCTCATAAAGTCAGGATTATATACAATTGAAAAGAATGAACTAGAAGGTAACTGATTATATGAAACTCACAAAGCTTAGATGTTCATTTAGTACCTTAGGAAATACTGTATCAAGCCAGAAGGTCCATCTGGCCTCCCTCTGTAGGACTTTTTTGTCCCAATCTCCCAAGCGTACCGAGGGGAGCATAAATTCTATTACCGTAAACCGAATGGAGTTCAGATCACCACCATGTTTTTGTGTGACGTGATGTGCTAGAGGCGTGTCCCTGCAGTTCCTAATGTCCTCCAAGTGTTCACTTATCCGGACCCTTAGTTGTCTCTTAGTTTTGCCCACATAGTTTATAGGACATGAGCATGTACACAGATATACGACACAAGCCATTCTGCAGTTTGCAAAGTGTCTCATGTTGTAGGTCCTTTCCATGGTGACACTTGTGAATGTCTTTCCTACTGCAATATAGCGGCAGAAACTGCATGAACTGCATCTATTCCTGCCAGTCACGCCACGTATTTCCTGATCTCGGGGCAACATAGTGACTGTGAACCAGGTGATCCCTAAGCGATTTTTCCCTCCTGAATGTCATTGATGTTGTTTGTAGGATGGTATTGCTAATATCCGAGTCGGCTTGCAGGATGCCCAAATGCCTTCTCGGGATATTCATCACCTGGTCCACATTGCCATCATATGTTCCTATAATCCTGGTGAGTGAGCCTTTTATTTCGGTTTGGGTATCAAACGGGTTGTTCTATCCTCCGTCCGGGCCTAATGGTAGGCTGTGTCAATGACATTACGCGGATAGCCTCTTTCTCTAAATCTCCTCTTTAAGTCTCTGCTTTCGATGTAGAACTCCAGGTCAGTGCAGTTCCTTCGTTCCTTCCTATAGGGAGTTCATCCCTGACTTACTATGTCTCCAATGTGGTTGAAAAACTGTGCAAGGGGCGGCATCACATGGGCAGCATCCCAGTGGTGATCATAGGTATAATGACTTCAAATAGGTGTGGTAATAGTGACGGGTGGAACGCAACTTCCGATCACGTCATTTCGGGCGGATGCCACTTCACTTCCGCCGACGCGAGGTGGAGTAACCAGCTGGAGTGCATCGTTCCACTGGATCCCCTGTTGCGCACTTGGTGCACACTGAAGCACCTGTGCTTGTCTACCATCATCCCCTGATGAACCCCTGAAACAGAGAAGGGGGAAATACGTCGGGTGTCGGTAATGGGACAGGATAAGATAAGTGGTGACCTTTATTTTGAATAGTATTAAATCAATGCACATATGTATGAAAAAGGACATTGTATCCTATATGCGAGAAAAAATGATTGCAATATATTTTTCAGCTGTGTGAGTTCCAATGTGTGTGTATCCCTGTACCTTTTCTTTAATTTAATTGAAACATCTGTACCACTATCGTAAATGTGTTTTTACATTGCATACTAATAATGGGAGTGGAGTTGTAGAGTTACTGTTAGCCAGGTAGGCCACTATTCCATCTTTGTTCCCTTTTAGCAGATCCTGTGCCTGAACTGTGAGAGGGCCCGGTAGGGTCGACTAGGATCAGCCGACGAGGAGTGGGGGCACCAATAAACATTAGGGTGTTAACCTCCACTGACAGGCAGAGATTTTCGTAGGGCATATTTAGACCACAAGAGGAGAAATTCTTTCCTGCATATGTCTTTCTATTTTGCTTTTTCGCATCTGCCTTTACTATCATAACTCCGAGCAGAACTAGATACAGTAACACCATGACAGAGTGTATATATTTTGAGATAAGGTTATAGGGATGACTAGGGACACATAAGGGCAGCCTACGTTGAGCGGGTGTGCCAATCTCAATCATCTCCTAGGGTGCCAACCTCCGCAGCAAGACAGGAGTAATGATAGGGTTCCTGGCAGAGACCTTGCAGTATATTTAATGACCCCTGGTAAATATTGAATTCATTATTTTTTGTCTAATTATGTGGGGTAATTATTAGTCATTTTAAACTAGACTTTAATAAAGAATATTTTTAGAAAGGTTTTTTTTTCTGGATTTTTGGTTTACCCCCATTACTAACCTAGTAAGTAAAAAGTAATAAAGATACTCACATAAAAAAAGTATTTTAATTGAACAAAACACTCCCTGACAATTACCCTCTTTTTCCCATTTATTAACATAAAAATAAAAAATCTAAGTACTCTGGTTTTGTTGTTAGTAATGGGGGTGTCTGATAGACATCTCTCCATTACTAACACCTGGGCTTGATGTCAGCTGACATTGCAAAGCTGACATCAACCCCAAAATATTACCCCGCTTGCCAACGCCCCAGTTCAAGCGGGAAGATCCGGCCAAAGCGCCAGAATTGTAGCATCTAATTGATGCGCCTTTTCTGGTACGGCTGTAGGCTGCTATTTTTAGCCTGGGCAGTGACAAATATCCATGGACCTTCCCAGCCTGAGAATACCAGCCCCCAGCTATCTCCTTTTACTTGGCTGGCCATCGAAAATGGGGGGGACCCCACACTGTTTTTTTTTAATTATTTAAATAATTAAACAAAACTGTGTGGGGTCCCCCTTTTATTAATAACCAGAAAAGGCTAAATAGACAGCTCCGGGCTGATATTAATAGGCTGGGAAGGGGTCATGGATATTTGCCCCCTCCCAGAGTAATAACAGCAGCCTCAGAAATGGAGCATCCATTAGATGCGCCAATTCTGGCACTTAGCCTTGGCTCTTTCCACTTGTCCTGGTGCGTTGGCAAGTAAGCTAATGGTTTTGGGGTTGATGTCAGCTGTTTTTTGTCTGCTGACATCAAGCTCAGGGGTTGATAATGAAGAGGCGTCTATCAGACACCCCCATCCCCAACAAATCCCCTCTTTTTCCATTTATTAACATAAAAATCAAAGCAATTCCCACCTGTCCGCAGATAGTTTATAATAATAAGGTTCCACAACAAACACCAACTCTGCTACATCCAGTGTATAGAACTCCGTTCAAAAGCGGAGCTCCATACACTGGTGCTGCAACAACTACCAGGTGTCACGCTGCGCTCCGCGAGACCCGGCTGCTGTGCACTGAGGTGATGTCAGTAGGTTTATCTCGGTTCACATCGGCCGATTCTCACGAGGGCAGCGCCTCTGTGAACTGAAATAACCTTACTGTAAGGTCACCTGAGTTTATAGCAGCTGGTTCTCACGCAGCGCCAGTGCCACACTGATGAACCACCGCGAGTCTGGCACTCATTAGTCTGGCACTCGAGCTGCCGCGAGACCCGGTGGCTGTGAACTCAGGTATCTGGTCCCCCGGCAGCTGTGAGGCCCGGAAACCTCATGGGAACCTTTGAGAGACACTTTAAGGTTACTGGTCCTCCCTATTTTAATAACCAGCCGAGGGAAAGCAGACAGCTGGGGGCTGGTGTTATTATTCTGGGAAGAGGCCAATATCCATCAAGCTTCCCAACTTATTAATATCAGCTCATAGCAGTCTGCATAGCCTTTTCTGGTTATTAATAAGAGGGGCCCCATAAAAAATTATATGGGGGTCCCCCATATGGGGGTCCCCCCTATTTTTAATAACCAGCAAAGGATAAATATACAGCTGCAGGCTGATCTTAATAGGCTGAGAAGGGGCCATGGATATTAGCTCCCTCCTAAGCTGATAACATCAACCCTCAGTCGCCCTGAAATGGTGCATCCATTTCATCCACACCAATTCTGGCGCTTAGCCTCGGCTTTTCCCACTTGCCCTGGTGCGTTGGCAAGTGGGATAATGGTTTTGGGGTTGATGCCAGCTATTTTATGTCCGCTGACATAAAGCCCATGGGTTTATAATGGAGAGGCCTCTATCAGACACCCCTATTACTAACCCTGTAGTCAAAAGTAAAAAATTACACACACAGAAAAAAGTCCTTTAATTGAACAAAATACTCCCCGACAAATCCCCTCTTTTCCTCATTTATTAACATAAAAATAAAAAATCGAAGTAATCCTCACCTGTCCGCCGTTAATCCATAATGATGATGTCCCACAATGAACACCAACTCTGCTACATCTGGTTGCATTGCTGAGCAATAACATCAGTAATGTGACTGCTCAGCTAGACAGTCAGATCACACTGAACTGAGTGTGAGAATGCAGCTGCGTGTGACCGGCAATAACCTTAACCCCTTTACAACCCAAGGTGGTTTGCACGTTAATGACCAGGCCAATTTTTACAATTCTGATCACTGTGACTTTATGAGGTAATTACTCTGGAACGCTTCAACGGATCCCCCTGATTCTGAGATTGTTTTTTCGTGACATATTGTACTTCATGATTGTGGTAAAATTTCTTCGATATCATTTGCATTTATTTGTGAAAATAATGGAAATTTGGCGAAAATGTAGAAAATTTTGCAATTTTCAAAATTTGAATTTTTATGCCCTTAAATCAGAGAGATATGTCTCACAAAAGAGTTAATAAATAACATTTCCCACATGTCTACTTTACATCAGCACAATTTTGGAACCAAATTTTTTTTATTAGGGAGCTATAAGGTTTAAAAGTTGACCAGCGATTTCTCATTTTTCCAACAAAATTTACAAAACCATTTTTTTAGGGACCACATCACATTTTAAGTGACTTTTAGGAGCCTTTATGACAGAAAATACCCAAAAGTGACACCATTCTAAAAACTGCACCCCTCAAGGTGCTCAAAACCACATTCAAGAAGTTTATTAACCCTTCAGGTGCTTCACAGGAATTTTTTGGAACGTGGAAGAAAAAAAATGAACATTTAACTTTTTTGACAAAAATGTTACTTTAGACCCAATTTTTTTTATTTTTGCAGGGGTAACAGGAAAAAATGGCCCCCAAAATTTGTTGTGCAATTTCCCCTGAGCACGCAGATACCCCATATGTGGGCGCACGGCAGGGTTCGGAAGGGAAGGAGCGCAATTTGACTTTTTGATTGTAAAATTTGCTTGAATAATTAGCGGACGCCATGTTGCATTTGGAGAGCCCTTATGTGCCTAAACAGTGGAAACCCCCCACAAGTGACACCATTTTGGAAAATAGACCACTCAGGGAACTTATCTAGATGTGTGGTGAGCACCCTGAACCCCCAAGTGCTTTACAGAAGTTTATAACATGGAGCCGTGAAAATGAAGAAAAAATCAAACTTTTTCCACAAAAATGATGTTTTAGCCCCAATTTTTTTATTTTCACAAGGGTAAGAGGAGAAAATGGACCACAAAAACTGTTGTGCAATTTCTCCTGAGTACGCCAATACCCCATATGTGGGGAAAATACAGTGTTTGGGTGCACGGCAGAGTTCAGAAGGGAATGAGCACTGTGGGACTTTTTGAACGCAAAATTGTCTGGAATCGAGAGCGGACGCCATGTTGGGTTTGGAGAGCCCCTGATGTGCCTAAATAGTGGAAATCCCCCACAAGTGACGCCATTTTGGAAACTACACCCCTCAAGGAATTTATCAAGGGGTATAGTGAACATTTTGAACCCAGAGGTACGACACAGAATTTGATAACATTAGGTCATCATATTGAATAAGTTGTCATTAGTCTTGAGCGCAAGTGCTCGCTACTTGAGTTTGCATCGGTTACTCAGGTATGCACCATGTATCGCGGGTGCTCGAGTGACCTGCTCGAGTCCCCGCCCGCATGTTTCTCGGTTATTAGGCACCCAAAAAAAAAAACGGGGATCGCTCGCGGCAATCCCCTCAAGGTTTTTTTGACCGCGAAGTATATGGGGCGGAGACTCGAGCATGTCACTCGAGCACTAGTCGCCATATCAACACTAGTCGCCATATCGTCATCTATTTTTTTTTTTTTTTTTTTTTTTAACTTTTGAAAAAAATCCCAACCCTAGCCCAACCCTAAGCCTCAACCCCAAGCCTCAACCCCAACCGTAGCCCAACCCTAGCCTAACCCGAGAGTTTATTTTTTTTACGCCGTTCCTCTTGCGGTATAAGTGATTAGACAACTTTATTCTTCGGGTCGGTGCGATTACAGTGATACCAGAATCATATCGGGTTTTTATGATTGACAGCTGTCACACACTAAAAGACGCATTTTTTTGTAAAATCCCTAGTTTTTGCATCGCCATATTTTGAGAGCTATAATTTTTCCATATTTTGACCGACAGAGTCATATGACGGCTTGTTTTTTGCGGGATGAGTTGACGTTTTTATTGGTGCCATTTTCAGGCACGTGACATTTTTTGATCACTTTCTATTCCGATTTTTGGGAGGCAGAATAAACAAAAACCAACAATTCAGGAATTGTTTTTTTTTTTTAAATTTTATGCTGTTCCGCGTGTGTTAAAATTGACAATGCAGCTTTATTCTTCGGGTCACTACGTTTACAGCGGTACCACATTTATATAGTTTTTCTATGTTTTGGCACTTTTACACAGTAAAAGCTATTTTATAGAAAATATTATTTTTTTTATCGCTTTATTCTGAGAGCTATAACTTTTTTATTTTTCGGCTGATGGAGCTGTATGGTGGCTTGTTTTTTGCAGAACAAGATAGCGTTTTCAGCAGTCCCATTTTTATTTATATTCATCTTTTTGATCTTGTGTTATTCCATTTTTTGTTTGGCGGTATGATGATAAAGCATTGTTTTTTGCTTCGTTTTTTTTTTTTTTACCGTGTTTACTGAAGGAGCTAACTAGTGGGACAGTTTTATAGGTCAGGTCGTTCCGGACGTGGTGATACCAAATATGTGTACTTTTATTGTTTTTTTTTTCATAATATTTATTGATGGGTACATTATATTTTTATTTTTGGTGGATTATTTTTTACATTTTTTTTTTTCACTTTCTGACACTTTTTTTTACTTTTATTCTTTGTCTATGGGACTTTCACTTTTTTTATTCTGATCGCCTGTATAGCATAGGAATGGAGCACCATCCCTGTGCTTTTACAGGCTGTCAGCGCTGCAGATGCAGAAGATTCTTTGGTCATGCACTGCGCATGACCAAAATATCTTCCTGCTGTCTGGTGACCCGGATGTTGTCATGACTACATTAAATTGTCATGGCAACATCCGGGAAGCCGCGGCAGACATAGCTGGACGCCGGCAGGAGAGTTGAGTATCTCGATCACCTCCCCTTGCCCCCGCAATCGACTTTGATCGCAGCATTGCGGGGGTTAATGTGCCGGGAGCACTCCCTGCACATAGCACCGGGTGTCAGCTGTGACTGTCAGCTGACACCCGGCGGCGATCGCGCCCGCGCAGCCTGTGTGCAGGTGCGATCTCAATGACGTACTAATACGTATCAGGCTCTTAAAGCCCAGGGCGCAGATACGTATTTGTACATCTTGGGCTTTAAAGGGGTTAATGATGTCACCACCAGTCACTGCAGCCGCATCCTCATGATAAGCTCAGTGTGTTCTGACTGCCGGGCTGAGAGGTCACGTTACTCAGGTCACCGCTGAGCAATGCAGCCAGATGTAGCAGAGTTGTTGTTCATCTTGGGACATCATCATTATGGATTAACGGCAGAAAGGTGGGGATTAGTTTAATTTTTCATTTTTATGTTAATAAATGGGGAAAAAGAGGGGATTTGTAAGGGAGTGTTTGGTTAATAGCGTTTTTTCACGTGACCGGTTCCCTTTAAGCTTAATTGAAGACAGTAATAAAAAATCTAATGTTACGTATTCTTTGAATAATTTAATGAAGACATTCCCTGTTTTTATTTGTAATCATTTTTAATGTTAATAAAACTAGAATTTCACATTAGTATACATAAAAAAAAATTTTTAACGTCCTGAATTGTGTTTGCTGTTGTAGGTTCCATGCTTGTGTTCAACAACTTCCATTTAATCAGAGTATAAAGAATAATCCATTGTTCTTTCTCACTGTAATTTCTGACATGGCAGCTTGTTTCTACATTACTTTAAAAGAAAAAAATAAAGGTATGTTATGATATTATACTTCATCATCTCTATGCACTCAATTTTACCAATGTTTCTTGAGTTTTGTATTTACAATGTTCATTGTGTAGTAAAAATGAACTTGCAACATGAATCTCCAGAGCGTAGGAGTAGCAATACCAAACTTGTCCATTTTTCTGTGTTTTTTTTACCTATTATTAGTTTAGTGGTAAAAAGTAATACTCTGAAATGTATAAAAAAAATATTTGTGTTACCATAATCTGTGACACATAACTTTTTTTTATTTTTCTATCAATGTACCTGTGAGTGGTTTTTTTTCTGCTGAGCTGAAGTTTTTATTCATGCCACGTGGTTCATATCATATTCTGATTACCTTTTAACCCATTTTTTTGTTAAACAGGATGATATCAAATTTTTTTTTTTTTAATGACTTTATTTTTGAAGTGGGTGATTTAAACTTTTGTATATTTTTTACTTTTTTTTTTTACTGCTTATACTATATAGTGCAATAACACAGTATTGCAGTATTTAGTAATAGATTAGAGCATTGATCAGTGCAGGCGCCGGACAGCTTCAGAGCTGTATATTAACCCCCTTCTCTGCAGGTTAGCATTTTTTTATATGACAGGTTCCCTTTAAAAAGGGACTATGAAGGCACTTTAGGAATAATTTGACACATTGCAAGTACAATCTATGAAAATTTTCATCACCCCCTACCTGTTATAAGTTGATGGGTTAAACATATTATATTGCTCATGGAGGAGATTATAGGTGAGGATGACAATAGAAAAAACTATTTATTTGATATCCCTGGTTTTAGTTCATGTCCTTCCCGGCCTTCTCATACTGGTTGAGAAGTGGTTGACAAAATCCCCAATTGTACGCTGTTTGACAACCTCCCTTAATAATAACATAATCTTTATTTTTATATAGCTCTAACATATTCCATAGCGCTTTACATACATTATCGTCGCTGTCCCCATCGGGGCTCACAATCTAGATTCCCTATCAGTATGTCTTTGGAGTGTGGGAGGAAACCGGAGAACCCGGAGGAAACCCGCGCAAACACGGGGAGAACATACAAACTCCTTGCAGATGTTGTCCTTGGTGGGATTGAACCCAGGACCCCAGCGCTGCAGTGCTAGCCACTGCGCCACCGTGCCTCCCTTTTTTGTTTATCCATACCCTTACCCTCTTCCTTGTGCTGTCTGTTTCTCTATTACTTTGTTTATACAATCTGGAGATTTTGTCCTGAAAGGGAATCTGTCAGGTCATTTTTGCGTACCCTACTAAAGGTATCCTGAAATAGGGCTTGGGCAGCCCTTTCAGGATATGCAACTTTTATTTTTGAATGTTACGCTAAGCACCGGCAAGTCAAACGTATGTTAAAGAGGTTGTCCACTACTTTAGCATTGATGAGCTATCCATCAATGCTAAAGTAGTGAACAACCTCTTAAATGCAAATTGAATATCCACCCCTTCTTTCGCCCACCCCTCTGCACAGACGTCAGTGATTGGGTTCAGTCAGACTGTCGTATTACTCGCCCAAATATTTCATCACAATCCCCAGAGTGGTCGTCTGCTCTCCTGACCTGAGGGTGACAACTGCATAGAAGTACATGCTGTTATGCTTAGGTCAGGAGATCTGACTGCCAGTCCGAGGATTGCGATGTAATCCTCCTCGGGAATACGGCAGTCTGACTGAATAAACTGAACGTACTTCTTAAAATTGCATTCTATTTGAGGAACATTTGTAGTATATAAAAGTACACATGTGCATACAAACTTTGCACATGCCAGCTGAACACTGGATTTTGTAATACATTGATTTTTATAAGCATTATACCTGTTACTTTATACCTACAATTTGAATAACATAATTAACATTTACCATATACAGTCATGGCCGAAAGTGTTGGAACCCTTGAAATTATTCCAGAAAATGAAATATTTTTCCCAGAAAATTATTGCAATTATACATTTTTTGTTAAACACATCTTTCTTTCCTTTGTGTGCATTGGAGTAACACAAAAAAAACTGAGAAAAAGACAAATTAGACATAACTTCACACAAAACCCCCAAAATGGGCCGGACAAAATTGTTGACACCCTCAACTTAATATTTGGTTGCACATCCTTTGAAATAAATAAGTGCAATCAATTGCTTCCTATAACCATCAACAAGCTTCTTACACTTCTCAATTTGAAGTTTTCACCACTCTTCTTTTGCAAACTGCATCAGGTCTCTTATATTTGAAGGGTGCCTTCTCCCAACCTCAAATTTAAAATCTCTCCACAGGTGTTCAATGGGATTTACACTGTGTTCCAAATTGTTATGCAAATAATATTTTCTCAGATTTTCCCAAATTACCTATATGAATTGCAGTCATTGTAATTTTCCAGTCAAATAACTATTAGAGTACAATTGAAAGGTTTTTGTACAAACTGCCTATGATAACAGTATATTTTTAAAAAAATAAAAAACTCAAACTGCACTCAAAATGCATATTCCAAATTATTATGCACAGCAGAGTTTTCAACCTTTTCATTTTAATAAAGAACAAAAAAATGGTCATTTTTGAAATTATAAGCATTAGCAGGTTATTAGAAACTGAAATCAAACAGTTTTCAACTCAAAACTTTATTCTAGGTGGTGTTATATTTGCACATAGGACCCCTTGTTCGAAAGGAGCTTCTGAACTCTCTCGTCCATTGAATTTGTCAGGTTTTGGATGGTTTCTGCTTCAATTGTTTTGCTTGAGGACAGAATAACCTCCCAGAGCTGTTACTTAGATGTGAACTGCCTCCCGCCATCATAGACACTCCTTTTGATGATGCTCCAAAGGTTCTCAATGGGGTTGAGGTCAGGGGAGCATGGGTGCCACACCATAAGTTTGTCCCCTTTTATGCCCACAGCAGCCAGAGATGCAGATGTGTTATGTGCAGCATGAGACGGGTATATTTTAAAAATATACTGTTATCATAGGCAGTTTGTACAAAAACCTTTCAATTGTACTCTAATAGTTATTTGACTGGAAAATTACAATGACTGCAATTCATATAGGTAATTTGGGAAAATCTGAGAAAATATTATTTGCATAATAATTTGGAACACAGTGTAGATCTGGACTCATTGCTTGCCACTTCAGAACCACCCAGCGCTTTGTTTCCATCCATTTCTGGGTGTTTCTTGAAGTATGTTTGGGGTCATTGTCCTGCTGGAAGACCCATTACCTAGGACACAAGCCCAGCTTTCTGACATTGGGCAATACATTGCGACTAGTGTTGAGCGAGCATGCTCGACACTGCTCGGTACTCGCCCGAGTATCTCGCTACTCGGGATGTTCGGCGAGCACCGAGCATTTCCAGGTTACTCGGACGGGAGCTCGGGTCTCCGCCCTGCATGTTTGGCGCTCTTTACAGAGCCAATGAACATGCAGGCATTGCCAGCCAGTCACTGTAATGCTGCAGCCATGTTGTTTGTGGGCATTACAGTGATTGGCTTGCCGTACAGCATCACCTCGAGTATTTAAAACCGGGCGCCGCCATCTTGGACACAGTCGCCCAGGATCAGACAGTGTAGGGTCAGTGCTACTGAGTTAGGGAGAGATATATAGTGCGAAATAGGTAGTGTAGGGTCTCTAAAGCCTGCCAAATCAAACAAACAGTCCTTCTCAGGACTAATATCCATCCCAGATATCAGGCAGTCAGGCTGTATAGGAGACGCAGTGGTTATACCAACAAACACTGTGATACAGTCCTGTGTGCTGCTGCTGGTCAAATTGCTAGACTTTGCTCCAGGTCTCAGGGGCCAGGAAAAATACTTTTTTTTTTTTTTTTCATCTAAATCCTCTATTTTATTTTATTTTTCCTCAGTCAGGCTGTACAAATACCCGTTTTATTAACCTTTTGGTATTTCTCACCCCCCCCCCCCCAAAAAAAAAAAAAAAATTTAGTGTGTCTGTGAGTGTTCAGACACAAATATATCTGTTTAAAAGAGTCTGGTTTCGGCCAGAGAAATAGAACTGTGGTTTTTCTCTTCCACGGTTCTAATCTCCTTTTTTTACCCTTTTTCCATTGATAGTGCGAGTGTAATAAATTTTACTTCATTTACAATGGGCAAGGCACGTGGCAAGGGACGTGGAACTGGACGTTCTGGTGATGGTGCGTGCAGAGGACGGGGCCGTGGCCAAGGTGAAAAAGTGCCACAACCAACAGCCACATCTTCCCGCTCCCACTACTTGACCTAATTAATAGGGAAGCACACAACAACACCAGTATTGCGAACTGATCAATGTGAACAGGTTATTAATTGGATAGCAGATAATACTTCCAGTTACCTGGGCACCACCACCTCCGGTCTGTCTTCCACATGGTCAAGTTTTAGTAGCCGTGAGTCTCGACCTCATACTCCTCCTCACCCTGATGTTCCTTCCTCCCACCATGCCGAGTGTCGTCAGACAGCAACTGATCCCACAGTTTGACACTCTGAAGAGCTGTTCACTGGTCGATTTCCATATTTGTGCCCCTCGCCTGCTCCGCTTGAAGTGGTGGAAGAGGAGATCCCATGTAGCGATGCCCAAATATTTGAACAGCCACGGCCACAGGAAGGCGACACTCGCAATTTGTCACAAGAGGTGGACGATGACGAGACACAATTGCCACGAAGTGAGGAGGAGGATCGTGGTGTGCAAGTGGAAGAGGAGGAGGTGGTGGATGATCTAGTAACTGACCCAACGTGGCAGGAGGACACGCAGAGCGAGGCCAGCAGCACACAGGGGGAGGGAGGCAGAGTACCCCAACAGGCAGGAAGAAGCAGTGTGGTGGCCGCAGACAGAAGGCGAGCAACCGTTCCCCGTAACACCAACGAGAGGGACGTTGCCAGTACAACCGGTAGGTCTTCCAGAGTCTGGAATTTTTTTAAAGACTCTGCTGATAACCCCAAAAAGGCCATTTGTACCACCTGCCATGCCAGCATCAGCAGAGGTGACAAAACTACCAGCCTGACCACCACCAGCATGATCAGGCACATGTCAGCAAAGCACCCGACTTTGTGGGGCGAACTCCAGGGTCCACGGCCAGTGTCAGCGGGTGTCACCACTGCTTCTTCCGCTGTTGTGCGTGTAAGAGAACCCCCTGCTGTGCGTGAAAGGCAATCCCCTGTCCATACTGCATGCAAAGATGCCTCCTCCTCTCAGTCTTCACTTTTTATGGCAGTTTCTCAAGAAACAGCATTAACGTCCACGTCCCATCGCAGCGTTCAATTGTCCATATCCCAGACCTTTGAACGAAAGCGCAAATTCGCAGCCAATGCCCCACAGGCCACAGTCCTAAATTCTCACATTTCACAACTGCTTGCGTTGGAAATGCTGCCTTTCAGGCTGGTGGAGACGGAATCCTTCCGCAATCTTATAGCGGTGGCCGTCCCTCGGTACTCGGTCCCCAGCCGACATTATTTTGCCCGGTGTGCCATCCCCGCACTACACAAGCATGTGTCCCAAAACATCTGCCGTGCCCTCAACAACGCAGTTACTGGGAGAGTCCACCTGACAACGGACACGTGGACAAGTGCTTGTGGCCAGGGACGGTACATCTCCCTGACGGCACACTGGGTAAACATAGTGGAAGCCGGGACCCAGTCGGACCTTGGGACGGAACACATCCTCCCCACACCGAGGATTGCAGGCCCTATGTCAGTCAGAGTTTCCCCCACAGTGTACAGCTCCTGCGCATCATCCTCCTCCTCCTCCTCATGTTCAGCCTCCATCTCAGATATCACCACATCAGTTACAAGCTGGAAGCACTGCAGTACTGCCTCCGCCAAGCGGCAACAGGCAGTGCTGAAACTCATAAGCTTAGGTGATAAACCTCACACTGCTTGTGAGTTGTGGACAGCTGCGAAAGAGCAGGCAGATCTGTGGCTGGGACCGCTGAACGTACATCCAGGCATGGTCGCGTGTGACAAAGGCCGTAACCTGGTGGCGGCTCTGAGGCGAGGCGAGATCACACACGTACCATGCCTGGCTCATGTGCTTAACCTCGTGGTTCAGCGGTTTCTTAAATCGTACCCAGAGTTGCCAGATCTGCTCGTCAAAGTACGCCGCCTGTCAGCTCATTTTCGGAAGTCGGCTACAGCTTCCGCCGCCCTTGCTGTGTTGCAGCAGCGTTTGCAGCTTCCGGCACACCGACTGGTGTGTGATGTCCCCACACGTTGGAACTCTACCCTCCACATGTTGCAAAGGATTTGTGAGCAGAAGAGAGCAGTTGTGGAGTACCAGCTGCAACAAGGCAGTCGATATTTAGGTCAGACTCCACACATAAGACCTCAGGAGTGGACCTGGATGTCTAACATATGTACCATCTTGACAAACTTTGAGGAGTCTACCAAGATGGTGAGTGGCGATGACGCCATCGTTAGCGTCAGCATCCCACTTGTCTGTCTTTTGCAACACTCTCTGCGGAGAATTAAAGAGGAGGCATTGCAGCCAGAGTATGATGAGATGGATCAAGAAGCCGTAGCGGGCGATTACACACAGCCCAGCCTCATCTCATCCCAACGTGCATTGGGGGACAATGAGGGAGAGGAGAAGGAGGAGGAAGAACAGGAGCTTGTATCATGCGCTGCAGACGGTAGTACCTGTACAGCTGTCATACCGTCGGTTCAGCGTGGGTGGCCTGAGGACAGGGGGGAGGAGTAGGAGGAGGAAGAGAGCATGGTCAGTTGTCATCTTGGTGAGGACACGCAAGTCTTGCCAATTACCAGTCTGGCACGCATGGCTGATTTTATGTTACGCTGTCTTAACCGTGTCCCTCGCGTTGTCAAAATATTGGGTGACAGTCATTACTGGTTGGTGACACTTTTAGACCCCCGCTACAAGGAGAACTTTCACTCTTATTCCTGAGGTGGAGAGGTCTACAAAAATGGGGCAGTACCAGAAAGCCCTTGCTGCAGAATGTTAAAAAAATTCCCATCTGAACACGCTAGCGGCAGAGGTCACAGTTCGTTTACCAACCAAGGCGTACAGGCGAGAGAGACGCAACTCCAATCCAGCAGAGGCAGGGGAACACTGTCAACGTTCTGGGACAGTTTTCTGAGACCCGCCCAGCTTACAGGCCCTGAGGCGCGGGGTACTCTCACAAGGAGTGGAGAGTTTCAAAAGATGGTGAGGGAGTACCTTGCCGACCGTACCAGCGTCCTCCGTGATTCCTCTGTGCCTTTTAATTATTGGGTATCCAAGCTGGATACTTGGAATGAACTCGCTCTGTACGCCTTGGAGGTCCTGGCCTGCCCTGCCACTAGCGTGCTATTGGAGCGTGTTTTTAGTTCCGCTGGGGGAATTATAACTGATAAGCGCACTTGCCTGTCAACTGACAATGCTGACAAGCTGACCCTTATCAAAATGAACAAGGGCTGGATTGGGCCAGACTTCTCATCATCACTAAATGACCGCAGAGTAACATAAAGTCAAATCCACTGTGTTATTTCGGGAGGTATATTCCCATGCACCGCTTCACACCCACACATGGGTATATGCTTCCTCATTTCGGCTGTTTTTTGCTCTTCTCCTTATCCTCAGCCTCCACCACCACTATACCACCAGGGTGACCTTGGTCCGTGTTGCCAGCTTTGCAAGTTCCTCCGTCCTAATTTTCGGCAGCTTTTGCTTAGAAGGCATAGGCAAAGACTATGTGAGACCCACTCCCCAATAATGGGAATAATGTTTTTAATATGCTGTGCTGCATGGCTCTTGTAAGGGGCATTAAAACCTTCTTGTTAACCTACTGTGACCTCCACGTCTCTTCCACGGGGCATTGATATTGTCTTTTTATTCCACTGCGACCTCCACCACTCTTCCAAGAGGCATTAAAACCGTCTTGTTAAGCTACTGTGACCTCCACGTCTCTTCCACAGGACATTGATATTGATATATAAGACGCCCCCATTACTAACCGCGTGGTTAAATGGTCGCCGCTTTTTCAATAAAAGAAACTGCCAGAATAAAGTATTTTAATGAAATAAAAAACACACGGTTCTACAATTTTTCTTTATTACACGTCTCGGCGAAGCCCTCAATCTCTTGAAAAAAATGTAAAAAGACAAACAACAATATCCCTCACCTGTCCGCCGTCAACAATGCAGTCCATGATCATGACTGTCCCACAACGATCCGGATCATTTCTACAGCAATGACATCAGCCATCACTGATGTCACAGCTGTAGAATACAGCACTGTATATTGACAGGGGTGTAAAATCATCCCCTGTCAGTATACAGTGCTGCAGGGGGTCACTGGGGTTCATCAGCTGAAGATCAGCTGGTGAGCTAGAGACCGTGGGAACATTCTTTTGAAGGTTCCCACGGCAAGCATCAGCTGATCAGTCATGATTGCTGCCGGCACTGATCACCTGATGGTCACGCGACCATCAGGTGATTAATGACGTCGCCTCAGGTCCTGGAAGTACACTGCGGGGCGCGAGCCCGCACCCTGCAGTGTACCGCGATCCGCCGAAGAGGAAGCAGCGCCAAGGAGGACACCAGGGGCCACCGGACAGGTGAGTACGAAGGCTTTTGTTTTTTAACTTTCACTTTTTTATTCTTTTCTTTTTTTACTGGCGCTGGCACGCGGACTGGGAGGAGCAGGCTGCTGCTTCTCCCATCCACGATGCTCTCGCTGTTATCAACCAGAGCAGCGGTCGGATGAGAGTAGTAGCAGCCTCCTCTCCTGACCCGGGTACCAGCCGCAGCATGATTACGGCGCGATTTTGCCCCTATTGATTTACATTGAAAAGCAGCAAATCCACATGTATAGATATTATACATGCAGGTTTGCTGCGATTCAATGCAAGTCAATGGGCGCGATTTCGCCTCAAAATCGCGCCTGAATTGGTTGTGCTGTGGTTTGTGCCCCAATTATAATCCGCAGCGGAAATTTCCGCATCATGTGCACAGCACATGCGGATTATCATTGCTCTACATGGCAGACCTATTACTAAGCAGTTTTAATGCGTTTCTGTGGCGGTGTACGCATAAAACCGCATTGAGTGAACTCAGCCTTACCCTAGTAAAAATGTATCATTTTAGCTTAAAGAAAAATTTTTGTTGGAAAAATATAATTTTTAATTTACACTGCCCAATGTTATAACATTCTATTCTAAGCATCTATGGGTTCAAGTTACTCATCATAGCCGTCGATGAATTCCTTGAGTGGTGTAGTTTCCATAACAGTGTAATTTGAGGAGAGGATCTGCTGTTTTGACAACCAGGGGACTCTGCAAATGCAGCATGGCATCTGCAGTCTATTCCAGACAAATTTGCACTGCAAAAGTCCAACAGCACTCTTTCAGAGCTCTGTGTGCACAAATATTCCAACCAAATACGTGATATTTGCATACTCAGGAGAAATTCTCTCTTACCCTTATAAAAATTGGAAAATTGGGGTTAAAACTACATTAATAATATATATAAAAAAGTCAATGTTTCCTTTCACTTTGCACAAATTTCTGTGAAGCACATAAAGGGTTATCTCATTTTCTGAATGATATTTTGAATATCTTCAGGGGTGTAGTTTTCCCTAAAAAAAAAAATCACAGGTTTTGTAAATTTCACTGAAAATGTAAAAAAAATGCTGCTAAATTTTTAAGCCTTCTAATATTCTAACAAAAACAGACTTTTCAAAAATTATGTTGATGTAAAGTATACAAGCATTCCAGAGTAATTACCATATAAAGTGTTACAGAGGTCCCAGAAAACTGGCGTAAAACACTGAAAAGTCACAAAATTTTTGCGCAACCTCATGTTGCAACTTTTGGTGTTTTGCCACCCTTGCCAAAATGGTCTGGGTGGGGTTTGCCGACGCCCACTTATCTAATTTATGGCTAGAAGTGGTGATGTGCACATCACTTTTAATACTGCACCGCTCCCCCTCATTTAGACCAGCGTGAACAATGGCAGTCTCCATACATCAAGGCCTGGTTTGAAAAATTTGGCCTATTCAAAAAGATGAAAACTGGCTTTGATTTTGTCTCAAGTAAAAACAAATGATCCAATGTATAAACATCTTAGAAAAGAAATACTATTCTCTTGACAGAGTGGCAGCAGAAGGGCCAGTGAAGGATAGCAATAAGTATGCACCTTCATTATAACCTAGCTTTGTGAAAAAAATGTTTTATGTATTGTTGTCATTTGTGTGTCAGGTTAAAGTTCCATGGTAATATGATGAGGTTCATGTATTACTTTCAAAAGGAAACTTCACTTGTTTTAAAGGAGGAGAAATTTAACAATGTATTGGTCACGAAATTTCTAATAAATTAGAACATTTTGAAATACTCCATAATAGTTAAGTCTTCATCCCCATGATTCTTATACACGTTCATAGTTATAGCATTAGTTGCTGCTTTGACTTTGATATGCAGTAACAATATGTTTTTAATTAGTTTTCTATTTGTGTGTACTTTTCTACAGTAGCCTCTAAAATACAGTTGTGTTATTATCTGCAGATTTTATTCTTGGGACCAAAAATGCTTCTGGACCATTTCCTTTTGAATCAGCCCAATGGCTCAATTCTCAAGCATTTCTTACAAAGCTGTCAAATCATAAGTCATTGTACAAGATACTGCTTGTCCCTCTTTGCCATTGTAAGTAGATTATTTAACAGTGGTTTTTGTCCAACCATGTCTCTAGGCAGGCACGTGCTCTGTCAGAATGCTACACATTTGCCATATTTTTCGAACTATAAGACACACTGGACCATAAGACGCACCTAGGTTTTAGAGGAGGAAAATAGATAAAAAACTTGAAGCAAAAAAATGTGGTCATGATGCCCTGTTAAGGGGGAGGGGGTCTGCTGCTGACACTGTTATAGAGGTAATATCCCCCAATTCTGTTAATATCCCCCATCCTGGTATATATGGCCCCCTCCTTCCTGTTATACGTGGCCCTCATCCCCATCCCGGTATGTATGGCCCCCCTCATCCCGATATGTATGGCCCCCTCCTCATCCCCATCCCGGTATGTATGGCCCCCCTGTCATCCCTGTATGTATGGTCTCCTTCATCCTGGTATGTATGGCCCCTTTCATCCCTCTTCCTGGTATTTATGGCCCACTCATCCCTGTATGTATGGCCTCCTTCATCCTGGTATGCTTGGCACCCCCTAATCACCATCACGCTGCACAGGAAAAAAATAAACAATTATACTTACCTCCTCTCTCCTTCAGTGCTGCGTCCTGCTCTGTTGCCGACAGGGTTCTCACTGTGTGAGCCGTGCATGGCGTCCCTTCCATGCATCCTCACGCAGCGAGATGCTCTGCCGGAATAGTCACTGCTCCCCACACCGGGACTGTGTGCGTGGGGAGCACTGACCATTCATTCTCCCCAATAGCGTGCATACTGTAGCCGCAGCGTGGCTCCTGGTATGTATGGCACCATTCATTGCTGTATGTATGCCCCCCCCCTCATCCCTCATCCCGGTCTGTATGGCCCCCTCATACCTCTTCCTGGTATGTATGGCACCCATCATGCCTGTATGTATGGTTCCCCTCATCCTGGTATGCTTGGCACCCCCTGATCCTCGTCACGCTGCACAGATAAAAAAATAAACAATTATACTCACCTCCTCTCTCCTCCAGTGCTGTGTCCCGCTCTGTGCCGGAATAGTCATTGCTCCCCACGCCGGGAGTCTGTGAGTGGGGAGCAGTGACCATTCATTCTCCCTAATAGCGCGCACACTGTAGCCGCAGCGCGGCTCCTGCTGCGCTCGGCTGTCAGCGTGCCCGCTATTAAAGTCCATGAATATTCTCCACACCCATGGGAGTGATGAATATTCATGGGCTTTAATAGCAAGCACACTGACAGCCGAGCGCAGCAGGAGCCGCGCTGCGGCTACAGTGTGCGCGCTATTAGGGAGATTAAATGGTCATTGCTGCCTCCTGTGCCCCGCTACTCTGCCACTGTCGCTTCCCCCACATTCCCCATCACCTGCAGCCACAGTATTTATGTATATCGGCCTATAAGACTTATCCCCCACTTTCCTCCAAAATTTTGTAAGAAAAAAGTGCGTCTTATAGTCCGAAAAATACGGTAATATGCAACATAGTACAAGCCTTTTAAATATCTAGGTGTAATATTTTATTTTATTTTATTGCTTAGGGATACTTGACTTCAGATGACTGAGAAACGCTGATCACTCACAAGATATTGTAGCTCAACTATAAATATTTTAATAGAATTTAGAGATGGTCTTCAAATGAAATTCTCACTATTGTCAAAGATGTAACTGTGATAAGTATAATTAGAATTGGTCAGTTGTGTATCGCTTTTTTTTTTCTTAATATCTCATATCAGAATGATTGGCTTACATACATTTTCCCCTAAAAGTGCAAAATTGATAAACCGTACCCCTTTCTCTTTAGGCAAAAAACAACTTTCTAGAATGCTTCCAAAAGAAACAGTTGGCCTTCTTAAAGAAGTGACTGATGCATCCTTTCATAAAGATTTTTCAACAATAATGGACTAACTCAACTCCAAGTGTGTCATATTGAAAATATTATATTTTGTCACAGATGGACATTGTAGTGAATGTGTAAATAAAATGTATGTGTTTCTATGTGTGTCCTCATTTAATATTTTTAGGTGTTTAAAAATAGGGTCTCTTGGCTGCTTCTCTAATTAGTGCCCCAGTGGCCGTCCTGTCTGAACCCGTCCCAGTGGCCGTCCTGTCTGAACCCGTCCCAGTGGCCGTCCTGTCTGAACCCGTCCCAGTGGCCGTCCTGTCTGAACCCGTCCCAGTGGCCGTCCTGTCTGAACCCGTCCCAGTGGCCGTCCTGCCCTGTCTAAACGTTGTTGACCCTTGGGGTCAGCTGCTACTGCTGGATGCCCTCTGGAATGGCACCTGGCTGCTACCTGCTGCACAAGCCTGACCTCACCACTAGAGGCTCCAGCGAACACCAAGGTAACTGCTTAGTTACGCCCCTACAGGGTAAGTCCGGTCTGTGGCACAGTGAGTCTATGAACCACGTGCGCTACCTTGGAGCACAACACTTCCATTTTTAGATGATGGATTGGACAGTGCTCCATGAGATGTTCAAAGCTTGGACTATTTTTTTCATAACTTAACCCTGGTTTGGTCTTCTCCGCAACTTTATCCCTGACATGCCTGGTGCGTTGCTTGGTTTTCATGATGCTGTTTGATCCCTAATGTTCTCAAACAAACCTCTGAAAGCCTTCACAGAACAGCTACACTTATACAGAGAATAAATTACACACAGGTGGACTCAATTTACTATTTGTATATGATCTGGAGGCAATTAGTCACTCAGGATTTTATTTAGGGGTATCAGACTACAGGGGGCAGAATAGAAATGTACTTTGCAATTTTCAGATTTATATTTTTTAATTAGAAAACATGTATCATTTCCTTTACACTTCACAATTACTTGCAACTTTGTGCTGGTATATCAAATAAAATCGCAACAAAATACATTTAAAGGGGTTCTTAAGTTAGAAGTCTGCAGTCACTGTAAGTGACTGCAGACTAGTGACTCCTCACATCGCATGCACAGGTACCTTTGAAGATTTTCCAGTGCCAGGAGCGGGCGGTCATGTAACCGCAAGTATGTGATATGCATACACCCAGACAAATCCATACTAGATGGGCACAGCCTCACTCAATGCAAGTGTATTGAAAGAGGCCGGAAACAGCCTAGTCGGAATGTGGCCTGGAGTAAGCAAATCGAATACTTGCAGTCACATGACCGCCCGTATGCTTAAGACTAAACAACCCCTTTAAGTTTGTGAGAGTAGCGTGAAAAAATGTGGAAAAGTTCATGGGGTATGAATATGTTTTCAAGGCACTGTATATGTATTTTTTTTAATAAAATTTTTGCTTTCTGTCAGGAACCTTTTCAATAGTTTTATGTGGAGGTCGTCTCATGGGTTTTTAGTCATTTTAGCAATATTCATAGCTGCTTACTTTGCGTCAAGTCTGCCAGTTGTGGAGTATGTGTGCAAGGGAAGTGAATAAGTTGATGGAAATCTACAGGTGTTTCTCAAAAAATTTGAATATCATCAAAAAGTTAATTTATTTCAGTTTTTCAATACAAAAAGTGAAACTCGTATATTATATAGAGTCATTACAAACAGAGTGATCTGTTTCAAGTGTTTATTTCTGTTAATGTTGATGATTATGGCTTACAGCCAATGAAAACACAAAAGTCATTATCTCAGTAAATTAGAATACTTTATAACACCAACTTGAAAAATGATTTTAAAATCCGAAATGTTGGCCTACTGAAATGTGTGTTCAGTAAAGGCACTCAATACTTTGTCGGGGCTCCTTTTGGATTAATTACTGCATCAATGCAGCTTGGCATGGAGGCGATCAGCACTGCTGAGGTGTTATGGAAGCCCAGGTTGCTTTGATAGCAGCCTCCAGCTCGTCTGCATTGTTGGGTCTGATGTCTCATCTTCCTCTTGACAATACCCCATTGATTCTCTATGGGGTTATGGTCAGGCGAGTTTTCTGGCCAATCAAGCACAGTGATACTGTTGTTTTTAAACCAGGTATTGGTACTTTTGGCAGTGTGGACAGGAGCCAAGTCCTGCTGGAGAATGAAATTTCCATCTCCAAGAAGCTTGTCGGCAGAGTGAAGCATGAAGTCCTCTAAAATTTTCTGGTAGACGGCTGCGCTGACTTTGGTCTTGATAAAACACAGTGGACCTACACCAGCAGATGACATGGCTCCCCAAACCATCACTGATTGTGGAAACTTCACACTAGACCTCAAGCAGCTTGGATTGTGTGCCTCTCCACTCTTCCTCCAGACTCTGGGACCTTGATTTCCAAATGAAAATTGGAACTCTGGGACCTTGTGGAGTGTGTCAGTGACTGCCTTCTGGACATCGGTCAAGTCAACAGTCTTCCGCATGATTGAGGAGCCTACTGAAACAGACTAAGGGACCTTTTTAAATGCCTAGGAATCCTTTGCAGGTGTTTTTTGTTAATTATTTTAATTTGCTGAGAATGACTTTTGTGTTTTCATTGGCTGTAAGCCATAATCATCAACATTAACAGAAATAAACACTTGAAATAGATCACTCTGTTTGTAATGACTCTATATAATAGGAGTTTCACTTTTTTGTTTGAAGAACTGAAATAAATTAACTTTTTGATGATATTCTAATTATTTGAGAAGCACCTGTAAGTATCGGGACCAGATGCTAGTATAACGGTGCCATCTGTGAATCTCTCAATAGTGTTTTATTGAGTGCCTTTTATAATCTGAAACCTGTGTAGGAATGTAATTTGATCACATTGCTAACAAAGGATGTGATCAAGTCATATAGTACTATCGGATACAATCACATGGTATCTACTACTCTCTTACTTAAACAAAAAAACAAAAAAAAAAACACAAAATTTGAGCTTGGTTTAGGATAGTATACATGCAGCACGTAAATGCATGTTTCACAATGACCATGAATCAGAAAAACCTACAAGAAGCAAAATGAAAACAAACCCTGCTGTAAATAAATAAAAAGCTAGTGCATTTAAATAAAATAGGGTTCTTAGTAACACTGTTTTAGATCAAAAATAGTATGAAAGCTATCCCACCAGCGACAAGATGAACCCGTTTGGGATAGAACTTACGCTGTTAAACCTTACCATGAGTCAAAGTTGACCTCTGTGGGAATAAGGGCAGACTGAGGCCCAGGTCCCAAACTGAAAACACCAGCCAAGGGAAGCTTTTTAAATATATTGTCCAGCTCTAAGAAGGGAGGCCACACTCAAGTTGGCACAGAATGCAAAATATATAAAGAAAAAAACACAAAATTTGAGCTTGGTTTAGGATAGTATACATGCAGCACGTAAATGCATGTTTCACAATGGCCATGAATCAGAAAAGCCTACAAGAAGCAAAATGAAAATAAACCCTGCTGTAAATAAATAAAAAGCAAGTGCATTTAACCCTGCTGTTCTGATCGCATTTACTATACACTTGTACTGTTTCGGGTCAATATGACCCGACCTATAAAAATGTTGATTTTAGCTACTGTGTTTTATTTGAATACCTATTTCATTATTAAACTGTATGTGAACATGGCTGATCATAAACAAATGAAAAATGAAATTTAAACTTAATTTTTATTTATTTTTTTCAGAAAAAGGTTACACAGGCTTTTTGCAATTATGTTCGCTTTATAGCATTCTGCATACAAATAACAAACATGCTTTAGACTTTTATTACTATAACATGAAATCTAACTAAATATAACTGTGTTAACATATTTTATAAAACAACAAATGAAAAATGATGAAAAAAATGAACTAAATAAACAACAATAAAAGAGAAAAAAATCTATAACCAGTTTCACAACAAAAAGAGCTTATATACTACAGTAAGGGCCCCATCACTCTCCCAGCAATGAAGAAAGTGCAGTGTGACCGCTACACTTGCGATGCTGGAGCCTCGCGTTTGTGACGTTGCAGCATCGCAATCGCAGGGTGCATCTGTGTGTGTGTGATGGGGCCATAAAACAGACCCTGTTCAAATCTGTATTCAATGCTCATCCATGCAATCAATATATCACATCAGTGAGAATACACCCCCTCCTAGACAAACATTCAGACTACACAAGCCTAAGGGTACCTTTAGACGGGCACAAATTAGCTTACATCATGACACGGTAATCAAAAAATGGCTTTACAATATGCAATCTAAGGAACAGAATAGAATAATTTGAGAAGAAGAGCATAGCTTATATGCTACATACCTGTAAAGATGTGTATTCACAGCTCAGTGTCCTCTCTCACAGAATTGAAAGAGAAATGACTGGATGAGTACATGCTCATTTATCAGAACAGTGAAACCTCCACCCTTTTGAATAATGAGATGAAGTACACAGGAAAACAAATAAATTTTGCAGGCAGAAATAATTAGTGACCTGTTGAACAGTATAAAATGTTATCGCGTCATATTGACCCGAACAGTACAAATATAACAATCAGCGTGTAGCAAAAAGTAAACAAAAAAAACAATACTCATAGTAAGAACCCCTCAAATGAGGAAAAGTCAATTAATCACAAGTTTCAGATTCGCATAATAAATAATCTGCAGGGTCTCAAATTGCATTTCGGGTCATATGGACCCAAACAGAACAGCAGGGTTAAATAAAATAGGGTCCTTAGTAACACTGTTTTTGATCAAAAATAGTATGAAAGCTATCCCACCAGCAACAAGGTGAAGCCGTTTGGGATAGAACCTACACTGTTTAATATTAAAAACCTTACCATGTGTCAAAGTTGACCTCTGTGTGAATAAGGGCAGACTGAGGCCCGGGTCCCAAACTAATAACACCAGCCAGTGTAGACAGTGTAGGTTTACCTTGTCGCTGGTGGGATAGCTTTCATACTATTTTTAATCTAAAACAGTGTTACTAAGAACCCTATTTTATTTAAATGCACTTGCTTTTTATTTATTTACAGCAGGGTTTATTTTCATTTTGCTTCTTGTAGGTTTCTCTTACTAAAGTTGGCTATACACATGAGATAGCTATTGGTAGAACATTTCTAACCGAAAACAAAGGAGATGGATGGCCTCACCATCATCACAACCTGAAAGGTTTGCGCTATGAACTCTCCTGATGGAGAAGCCAGGGCCCATTGGAGGAGTCTCCGGCTCTCTGGTGGGCCCGTCCAACCCTGCCGAGAAGCATCCCTGGCTAAGAAAAGTGTGTGGTAAGGTTCCCGGACACTTTGTGGCTGCTTTTTTTTTATACTGAGGGGGAAACCCACGCAAACACGGGGAGAACATACAAAATCCTTGCAGATGTTGTCCTTGCTGGGATTTGAACCCAGGATCCCGGCACTGCAAGGCTTCAGTGCTAACCACTGAGCCACTGTACTGCCATTCACCCTCTGATAGCTAACATGCAGGAGAAACCTACTGCCACTCTGTATCTTCAGCTCCTTTGTGAAAAACTAATGTATTTGGGCAGCCACTCAGTCTACAAAATAAAATTCCTGAGAAAGAAATTGGGGATGGCTTCGCTACTGGTACTGGGGGCAGTTTTAATACCATGGCGTTATAGTTCACTGTAAATATTCCAGGCTGGTAGGAGCCAAGCAGATTCCCACAGAAAAGTACCAGCAGTAATGTACTGGGACCCATGCTTGTGGAAGGCTGGGACGACACCAGGAGAAATAGTGGCGGCTGGGGACTGAGTGGAGACCCAGCCGCCGCCATGAGGTTGTGAAAAGCTTCCGCCGCCACGAGCCTAAAAGGCAACATTTGAAGTGCAAGCTGCTGTCCAGAAATGTGGCAGTTTAGTATTGAGGCCTGTGGGTAGGTGGCGGGCTGCATACTTGCGCTTGCATTCCAAGTAACAGAAAACTAAGGAGATAGATGGCCTCATCATCATCACAACCTGCAAGGTTTGTGCTATGAACTCTCCTGATGGAGAAGCCAGGGCCCACCGGAGGATTCTCTGGTTCTCTGGTGGGCCAGTCCAACCCTGCCGAGAAGCATCCCTGGCTAAGAAAAGTGTGTGGTAAGGTTCCCGGACACTCTGTGGCTGCTTTGTTACTGTGGACTGGCTACAGCAATCCATAAGATTGCAATCTATAAGATCCTTTCACTGGCTTTTAATTGCTCAGCGTATCAAGTTCAAACTACTAACACTGACGTACAAAGACATCCATAACCTTTCTTCTTCGTACATCTCTGAACTAATCTCCCGATATATTCCCTTCCGTAATCTCCGATCCTCCCAGGACCTCCTTCTTTCCACACTTATTTGTTCCTCACCCAATCACCTCCAATACTTCTACCAAATATTCCCCATCCTCTGGAATTCTGTGCCTCAACACATCCAATTAGCCACCACATTCGGATCCTTCAGACACAACCTGAAAATCCATCTCTTCAAGGCAGCCTACAGCTTGCCATTGCCTCGCTGCCACCTCACCTCAACACCACCGGAGCTAATGCAACTCCACGACCTACTGTCTCCTTCCCCACCATCCTGTAGAATGTAAGGCCACAAGTGCAGGGTCTATAAGACTTGAGATGCAATATGGCATCTTGACAAAACCCAGTTATGTTCTCCCTCTGATATCTAACAATAACAAACAGGTCATGCTGGAGAAACTTGTACCTACTGCCACTCAGTGTTATCAGCTCCTTTGTGAGAAACTAATGTTTGCACAGCCAGTCTACCAAATAAAATTCCTGAGGTACGGAAATTGTGGATGGCTTTGCTTCTTGTACTGGGTGCTAATACCAAGCCATGGAGTGCCATTCACTGGATATTGCTGTCTGGTTGGAGACAAGCTCATTCCCACAGAAAAGTACCAGCAAGCTAAGGAAATGTTGGCCTCTTTCATCATGAAGGAGTTTGCTTGTTCTCTAGTAGTCTGGCTTTTATACTTAAGATCCTGCTGATTTTTATAGTTTTAAGTGAGCACGCAGAGACCATGGTATCTGCAGCAGCGCATCCAGGCCAGGATAGTGGCGGAGAAATTGCTGTACCATCAGGTTGAGGATGCGAGCCATACAAGGCACGTGTCTGAGGTTGCCCCGGCGTTGTGCCGCCACCGGGTTTGCACCGTTATTGCACACAGCCTTCCCTTGCTCCAGGTTCAGTGGAGACTACCATTGCTCAAACTCGGCCTGGAGAGCTGTCCACTACTCTTCAGCTGTATGTCTGCGATCTCCCAGGCATATTAATTTCAACACTGCCTGATTGCGGTGAGACTTGGCTGCGCAGTACGGAGGTGGGGGAGATTCTCTCTGCACTGTTGGAACGTGGATGAAGTTTGTCCCGCAAGCCTTGGGGATTCCAACACTTGCTGTCTAGTGACACCTTGGTGTCTAGTGGTTTAGTTCTCCATCCCCTGGTGTGTAGTGGTTTAGTTCTCCAGCCCTAGCAGTTGAGTAGGTTATTTTTCCAACCACTGTTGTCTTATTAGTTTAGTTCTCCAACCCCTGTTTTCTTTTAGTTTAGTTCTCCATGTTCTGGTGTGTATTTGTTTCATTCCCCAACCTTAGCTGTTTAGTAGTTTAGTTCTCCAATCCCTGTTGTATATTAGTTTACACTGTGTTCCAAATTATTATGCAAATAATATTTTTTCAGATTTTCCCAAATTACCTATATGAATTGCAGTCATTGTAATTTTCCAGTCAAATAACTATTAGAGTACAATTAAAAGGTTTTTGTACAAACTGCCTATGATAACAGCATATTTTTAAAAAAAATAAAAAACTCAAACTGCACTCAAAATGCATGTTCCAAATTATTATGCACAGCAGAGTTTTCAACCTTTTCATTTTAATAAAGAACAAAAAAATTGTTGTTTTTGAAATTATAAGCATTAGCAGGTTATTACAAACTGAAATCAAACAGTTTTCAACTCAAAACTTTATTCTAGGTGATGTTACATTTGCACATAGGACTGCTTGTTCGAAAGGAGCTTCTGAACTCTCTCGTCCATTGAATTTGTCAGGTTTTGGATGGTTTCTGCTTCAATTGTTTTGCATGAGGACAGAATACCCTCCCAGAGCTGTTGCTTAGATGTGAACTGCTTCCCGCCATCATAGACACTCCTTTTGATGATGCTCCAGAGGTTCTCAATGGGGTTGAGGTCAGGGGAGCATGGGTGCCACACCATAAGTTTGTCCCCTTTTATGCCCATAGCAGCCAGAGATGCAGATGTGTTATGTGCAGCATGAGACAGGGCATTATCATGCATTTATTTATGATTTCAGTTTGTAATAACCTGCTAATGCTTATAATTTCAAAAATGACCATTTTTTTGTTCTTTATTAAAATGAAAAGGTTGAAAACTCTGCTGTGCATAATAATTTGGAATATGCATTTTGAGTGCAGTTTGAGTTTTTTATTTTTTTAAAAATATACTGTTATCATAGGCAGTTTGTACAAAAACCTTTCAATTGTACTCTAATAGTTATTTGACTGGAAAATTACAATGACTGAAATTCATATAGGTAATTTGGGAAAATCTGAGAAAATATTATTTGCATAATAATTTGGAACACCGTGTAGTTCTCCATGTTCTGGTGTGTATTTATTTCTTTCTCCAACCCATCCATGCCCATCCCCAGGGGTTAACTTCTGGTGACAAGGGTTTGGATTCTTCTCGGTCTCTACTTCGTCCGGGCCCAGATCAACTGAAAAAAATTTTGGGCATCGCTACACATGCTTTCCCCCTCTTGAGTCTGTGAGGCTTTGGATCAGACCTCTGATTCCCCGGAATAGAATGTGTGGACAGCTCTGCAGACTCGCCCATCTTTGCTTCCCCATAGTCAGTTGGCCGGTTGGAGAGTTGTGACGTGGGTGAAAACAAGGGTAATTGGGGTGGCACCTCTGAGGACTGTACTGTGTGTGATGTTAAGGTGGAGGAAGAGGAGCAGAGACCACTTGATGCAGCGCTTGTCATCTACTGGAGCACATGTTCTTACTGCCTCTCATCTACAAGTTGTACCGCTGTGCGACTGCCAAAGAAAGGGAGTGGAGTCCAGTAACAGAAGTTTTCAAAATGCTGCACAATTGCTCACTGCAGCAAAACAAACCTACTTCTCATGTCTCATATCATACGTGTCTCACAACCCTAAACAGCTATTCAGTACTTTCAAGTCCCTCCTCTGTGCACCAGCTCCCCCTCCCTCTCCTCTCGTCTCAGCTGAAGACGTAGCCTCATTCTTCAAACAGAAGATTGACAACATAGGACAAAGCTTTGGCTTAAAGTCCAAACAGCCTCTTCTCATAACGACTCAACTCTTCTCCTCCAAAACCAGCTTCTCTGCCATCACGGAAGATCATCTTTACTCTCCAAATCACATCTCACCACCTGTGAATTTGACCTAATACATCCCACTTCATTCCAAACCGTACCACAGTCTTCATCTCAAGTCTAACCCTCCTCTTCTACTTGTCACTAACAACTGGCATCTTCCCATCATAATTCAAACATACCTCGATCCCACCCATCCTCTAAAAGCCCTCCCTTGACCCATCCTATGTTTAGCTATCGCCCCATCTCACTTCTCCCTATGCCTCCAAACTACTGGATCAACACATCTATTTTGAACTGTCCTCCCACGTCTCCTCCTGCTCCCTCTTTGACCGCTTACAATCAGGCTCCTGATCTCACCATTCCACTGAAACTGCCCTGACTAAAGTCACCAACGACCTACTCTGTCTTCCTCCTCCTAGACCTGTCATCTGCCTTTGACACAGTAGACCATACCCTCTTACTACAGACTCTCATCTCTTGGCATCACAGACTTGGCCCTGTCTTGGTATCTTTTCATACCTAACCGACAGGACATTGTGTCACCCACTCACATAACCACCTCATCTCACCCCCTATGTGTCGGTGTCCCCTAAGGTTCAGTTGTAGGACCCAGGCTCTTCTCCATCTACACCTTTGGACTGGGACAGCTCATGGTCTTACGGTTTTCAGTATCACTTCTATGCTGTTGACACACAGATCTACCTCTCTGGACCTGATATCACCTCCTTACTAAACCAGAATCCCACAATGTGTGTCCTGTATTTCATCTTTCTTCTCTGCTAGATTTGTAAAATTTAACATGGATAAAACAGAATGCATCATCTTTCTACCATCTCATTCACCACCCAACTGACCTATCCATCAAAGTGAATGGCTGCCCACTCTCCCCAGTCCCGCAAGCTTGACTCTGATCTGTCCTTCAAACGTCAGATCCAAGTCCTTTCCACTTGCTGCTGACTCCAACTTCAAAGTATCTTCGGGATCCGCACATTCCTCAACCATGAATCTAGAAAAACACCAGTGCATGCCCTCATCATCTCCCGCCTCGACTGCTACAAGCTCCTGCTCTGTGGCCTCCCTTCTACCACTCTCGCACCCCTCCAATCTATACTAAACTGTGCTGGCCAATTAATCCACCTGTCACCATGCTATTCCCAGGCTTCTCCCCTCTGTCAATCCCTGCTCTGGCTCCCTGTTGCGTAGAGACTCCAGTTGAAAAGCCTAACTATGGCATACCAAGTAGTGATGAGCGAGTACCATAATATTCGTAATTGCTATACTCGTAACGAGTACTTTGTAATAATCGCGTATTTGTTCCGAATAGCGAGTACAATGTAAGTCAATGGGAAATGAGAGTAATTTTCTGCTGGACCCTACAAAGGGGTCGGGGGCCTGAGAAAAAGGCTGAAATGGATGGGAAAGTGATGAAACAGAATGGGAAGAGCCTGGAGAATATGCCTGCATGCATTTCTGACTCACATATGGTTTCTGGGAATAAGTTTGTTGCAGTATTACGCCACTTTTACAGACACACAAGAACAACTAACTTATCTAACCTAAATTGCATTTAACAGGCCAAAAGGGTTAAGAAAGTTTTTCCTCCATAATCACTTGTATATAAGGTAAATAAACCAGATAAACCAAAAAACTATCCCTTTTAGCGTTTGTTCACACATACTGTTGTGGTTTTTTTTCGCCTTTTACAATTGGGGGGGCCCTGACTTATACATTTTGTAGGTCCCTCTGTCATACATCATTTTTAGTTCGCTATTCTCCAGCACTTTACAAGCACAGCTAGAACACACCAGTAGGTATGTTGATCTTTGACCTGAGAGGCCTCAGGTGGCTCTGTACCATGCGTTTTGAAGGGACAGCTGTTACTTAGACATTTGGGCGGTCCCTCCATCATTGACACTCAGATAGTGGAATACATATTCCATAGCAGTTTACAATGTGCCCATTGTAGCGTTCGGCTTGACCCTCCTCCTCCACCACCTTGTGATACTGCGGCCCTAAATTCAAATGTTCAGAGGGCTTTCAGTAGGCAGGAAAGCTGAGTTTTTTGAGAGCCCTCGTGTGGCCCTGTAACATACATTTTTAAGTGCCCTCCTCTAGAAATTTTGGAGGTCCCTCTTGTGTACATTTGAGAGTGCCCGCACTTATTCATATTGTAGGGCCCTCACTCAATTATTTAACTCATTTAAGGGCAGAGACTACAGACAAAAAGGCCGAGAGACATGGAGTGCTAGAAGGTAGCAGTGAGTGCGGCCTGCGATCTTCAGATATGGCTGAACTTTGAGAACCGGAAAAATAAAGCTGCACTAGTCAACTGGATGACAATCTCAAATATATCACTTGTTCAAGTCAATGGACAAAGGATATATGGTGCCCCCCCTCCAGGATGGGTTGGAGAAGCTTCTCCAAATGGCTCAGAGATTTTGATTGTCAATATTCCCTAGATTATATAACAAGAGAAGACTTCTTGATACCGTACTACTTGGTCCAGTGCAGAACGTGCATCGTATTTCCAAAAATTACTCCTGGGGGCTGTGTCATAGGTGCAGGAAGATTCCATGACAAGGGCCTCCCTTTACAAAGATTATCTTCGATGGAGTACTGTAGTAGTTGTGGCCCTCAATTTAAGTTTTCAGGTCGTCAACAGTCAGTGTAAATTTCTATTGAATATGTATCCCCTATCTCAGTCACAATGTGGCACAACCTGTGACAAGCGCCTCCAATGACAAATATTAGTTTGGTAGGACCACTGTACATTCCAGATTTGTCCACTGCACAATAGGGTTCGTAAAAATTAGCCCTATGGGCTGAGTGATGGTTGACTCACTATTTTGGCTGTGACAGCTCGCTTGGCTTGTGCCATCAACATCTGAAAATCTGCCAACCCAAAATGTCAAAAAAGCCTGTTGTTAAGGGACGTGGACGTGGTGTTGTTAAGGGACGTGGACGTGGTGTTGTCAGTGGTGCGTGAGAAGGCACTCAGTCTGTGTCAGGTCAGAAGAAGCTTGATGTATTCACTATGTTCCTGGAAAAATTTCCCGTAAACGTGTGTGGAAGCCAGAAGAGCGGATTCTGTCTTGGATAGCAGACAAAGCCTCTACGCATTTGTCAAGCAGCAACAAATCTTCCACGACCACACAGTCTACTTAAGCTGATTCTCCTTCCTCCCGCCATTATCAGTCACAGGAGACATATGATTTGGCCACTTTGAGGATCTGTTTGGTACGTATCCTTTGGTTGGCTCTGGCCTATCACCTTGCAGCATTGAAGAGGGACAAGTGGAGGTGGCGTGCGTTGATGCTCAAGTATTTGAGGACCTACAGCCAGAAGAAAGCCACTTGGAGGAACATCATTTACTGTCTCCAGAGGTGGAGGCTTATGATGATGAGACACAGTTGCCATCAGGTCAGTCTACAATGTCAACTGGGAAGGAGGATGAGATGGAAGACGAGGTGGTCGATGATGAGTCCACTGATCCGACCTGGACCGTTGTCACGCATAGCCATGACAGCAACACAGAGGAAGTTGGATATGTAGAACCAACACAGGCACCAAGGGGTCGTGGTTTGGCCAGAGTGAGTACTGGTTCAACTGTTCCCAAGAGCACCCCACGTTGTCTGCTAAGTCAGGGCAAGGGGGCATTCAGCTGCTGTGTGGAATTTTTTTTCTGAAAGTCCTTCAGAGAAAAACATTGTAGTCTGTAGCATCTGCCATACTAAGTTGAGCAGAGGTCAGGGCAAAGGCAACCTGAGCATCACCAGTATGCGAAACCACATGACAGCCAAGCACCCCAGTAGGTGAGCGTAACACCAGGGTACCAAGTCTGCATCTGCGGGTCAAACCAATGCCATGTTGCCTGGGCTATGTCCTTCAGAATCTGCTGTTCAGGAAGCAGGCGCTCATACCTCCTGCCCACAAGCTGCAGTTGCTCACACACAACAAACATCAACTACATTAACTTCCTTGTCCCAGCGAAGCGTCCAATTGTCCGTACCTGAGAGCTTGGAAAGAAAGTGTAAATACCCAGCCACGCACCCACAGGCACAAATTCTAAACTCGCACATTGCCAAATTGCTAGCTGTGCAGATGCTGCCGTTTAGGCTTGTGGGAATACAGTCTTTCGTGATCTCTTGGCTGTGGCTGTCCCACGATACAGTGTTCCCAGTCGCCACTATTTTGCCCAGTGTGCTGTCCCTGTGTTAGACAAGCATGTGTTAAACAATCTGAACCGTGCTCTCACCAACGTCGTAACTGGGAAGGTCCACCTAACAACAGACACCTGGACAAGTTGTTGTGGACAGTGACGATACATTTCTGTCACGGCACAATGGGTGAACCTGGTGGAGGGTGGGACAAAGGCGCAAACTGGAACATCACACAGCCTACCCACGCCAAGAATTGCGGGCCGAACTTCTGTCAGGGTTTCTGCCTCTTCATATTCCACTTCCTCTCTCCCCTCCTCCTGCTCCTCATTCTCTGCTGAATTATCCTCCCCATCACTGCCAAGCTGGGACCTGTGCAGCAGCTCATCGGCAAAGCGGCAACACGCTCTGCTGAAGCTGATCTGTTTAGGTCATTCCTCTACCGCTTTTGCTGCTCTTATAGTGCTGCAAAAGCGCTTGAATTTGCCAAGTCACTGACTCATTTGCGACCTGCCCACGCAGTGGAACTCAACCTATCATATGTTGGCGAGGATTAATGAACAGCAGAGGGCAGTAGCTGAATACGAGCTTCAACATGCCCGTCAGACTGAGAGTCAGCCACCACACATAACGTGATGAATGGGTGTGGATCGCTGACATTTGTGAGGTTCTTGAGAACTTTGCATACTGCACCAACCTTGTGAGCATTGATCAGGCTATTATCAGCGTAACCATCCCGCTGCTGTGTCTCTTGAAGCAATCACTGCATAATCTCAGAGGAAGCTTTGAGTGCCCAGCATGTTGGTATGGAGCCATATTTCCCAATGGGTGATACTACCCAGCCCAGCCAATATTCTGAGGCAACATTGGGTGATGAGGAGGATGAGGACTTGTTTTTCTGAGCCATCGAGGGGACTCGTAATGCTACAGAGGGGACACCCAACCCAAGCTTCATGTCTTTCCAGCCTGGATGGGCTGGAGAGGAGGAGGCGGAGGAGGAGGCGAGTCAGCGTGAGGAGAGGATGGGTACTGTTTCTACTGTTGGGGACACAACATTTGCCTTTTTGCAGCTTGGCCCACATGGCACAGTTCATGTGTAAGAGTCTGTTGCAAGACCCTCGCGTGATACACATTTTATCCAACAACAATAATAATAATAATTTTTATTTATTTAGCGCCAACATATTCCGCAGCACTTTACAATTAAGCGGGGACATGTACATACAATAAATTCAATACAAGGTAAGACAGTTTAAACCGTTACATTAGGAGTGAGGTCCCTGCTCGCAAGCTTACATTCTGCAAGGAAATGGGTGGACACAATAGGTGAAAAGTACTTGTTATTTCAGGTCTGGCAATTATAGTAAGTAGGGATTTTCATATAAAGCTGCATGATCCGGTCATCAGCCAGTATGCTTAAGTGCAATAATCAAGTAATGAGTGCAGTTATCGTGTGCATGGAGGGTATGGAGACAGATGAGTAGTAGGGTGCAGATTCTGAATAATATTTAGAAGGAGGGAATAGGGGAAAGTTAGTTTACCGAGTAGTTGAGGTGGTAGGCTTGTTTAAAGAGATGGGTTTTTAAAGCGCTCTTCAAGACGTGGGGGCTAGGCATCAGTCGGATAGTCTGGGGTAGAGCATTCCAGAGAACTGGTGCAGCACGAGAGAAGTCTTGGAGACGGAGGTGCGAGGTTCAGATTATGGGGGATGTTAGTCTTAGGTGATTTGTAGAATGGAGGGCACGTGTAGGACGATAGACAGAGATGAGAGAGGAGATATAAGGTGGTACAGAACTGTGGAGAGCTTTGTGGGTGAGAGTGATGAGTTTATATTGGACCCTGTAGCGAATGGGCAACCAGTGTAATGACTGGAACTAGATGGAGGCAATGGCGAAGCGGCTGGACCCTGGCTGCTGCATTCAGGACAGATTGGAGAGGAGAAAGTTTGGTAAGATGGAGACCGATCAAAAGAGAGTTGCAGTAGTCCAGACGAGAGTGAATAAGAGCGACAGTAAGAGTTTTAGCAGTTTCAAAGGTGAGAAAAGGTCAGATTCTGGAGATGTTTTTAAGGTGCAGGTGACAAGAGCGACCTATACTGGTTGGCCACCTTTCTCGATCCACGGTACAAGGAAAAATTTCCTTCTCTCCTTTTGGAGTCACCAAAGAGTTTTACAATGGAATTGTTCAAGAGGGCCATTGTAGAACAGTTGCTGAAAACATCACCCTCAGACAATGCTGGTGGCAGAGGTACTGGCTCTTTTCAACACCAAGGGATAATGGGGAGAGACACGAACACCAGCTCCAACAGAGGTGGGGGGAAAATGTGAACAAATTGGGTAATTTTCAATAAACCAGCACAGCAGCAAGGTCTATCCGTGCCTGTAACAATGCCAAGGAGGGATAAGTTGCAGAACATGGTCAAGGGGCACTTAAGTGACCATACGAGCGTCCTTTCTGACGCTTCAGTTCCCTTTAATTATTGGGTGTCTAAGCTGAACACTTGGCCCAACCTCTCCTTATATGCCTTGGAGGTGCTGTCCTGCCCCGCTGCTAGTGTGGTGTCAGAGCGTGGGGGCAATCATCACTGATAGGCGCACACGCCTCTCCACAGAAAATGCTGACAGACTTACTCTGATTAAATTCAACAAGGACTGGATATCTCCAAAGCTTGTAATCCGTCCAGATGGCAGCAAACCAACCTATATTCACCAAAAATGCCGATTCATGCTACTGCTGTTAATGTCACTCTCTTCCCATAAAAACCTGTTTCCTTCCTTTGTCAACCATGACTCAGCCTATAGGGCTAATTTCTACAAACCTTATGCACATGTGCAGTGGACAAACCAGGACAGTATTCCTACTCCAGCCTAACTACTATTTGTGATTGGTGGCCCTTGGGATGGTGGCTTCCAAAATAGTGGGTAAAATGGCCTGGTGCGTGCTTGGTAGCAGGCAGTAGGAAATGTTTGGACAAGTGCTTTGCGTAGGGCACTAAACGCCTTTTTAAGTGGACTAATGTGGACAGAAGGCAGGCTGTCACCCTCAAAACAGCGGGGAAAATGGCCTGGTGTGTGCTTGGTAGCTGGCAGTAGGAAATGTCTGGACTACTGCTTTGAGTTGGGCACTAACCGCTTTTTTAAGTGGACTAATGTGGACAGCAGAAGGCAGGCTGTGACCGCAAAAACAGCGAGGAAAATGGCCTGGTGCGTGCTTGGTAGCAGGCAGTAGGAAATGTTTGGCCTACTGCTTTGCGTAGGGCACTAAACGCCTTTTTAAGTGGACTAATGATGCTGGGCGGCCAGCCAATCACAGTAATGCCACAACCAAGATGTCTGCGGCATTACTGTGATTGGTTAAGAAGTCCAGCATGTTTAGTGGCTGCAAAGGAGGTGCCAAAATTGCAGGGCGGGACATCCGAATATAGCGAGGCGAGTACACAAATGCTTACAATATAACGAGTAACTCGAATACCGTACTATTCGTGCGAATAGCGAGTAGTAACGAATACACTCGCTCATCACTAATACCAAGTGTAGGGTAGCGCTATTCATCACGCTGGGGGCACTCACTTCACCTGGTCAATTAAAGCACACATGCAATGTTTTCCGGTAATATGAAGTCCAGCAGTTTATTACACATCATAAACCGCTCATAACATAGTCCATCACAGTGGCTCGCAGGAATGTTACACATGTATATACTAGAGCCTTTTCAGTGGCAGCTATGCCCGCTTGGCTTCAAATACAGACTCCAGCAAGGTACAGCATCAATATTCATTTAAAGCGCCGATTTACCTTTGCCGCGTCTCAGCTGCTTCTATCAGCTCTGTTCTGCCACAGCTGTGGCTTTAAGGCTTCCCAAACGTAGTCTCCAAGCCATGTGCCTTCCAAGGCTACTGCTATCTCAGACACAGGGATCCAGCCACTTGCCTTCCAGGCCTCTCTCTCCTCTGTTTCAAAACCATCAGGATTTATATATCCTTCTGTGCACACAGGACCTGTGATGATGTCACAGTCATGTGATCAGTCACCTTAGGGAGACGTAAATGGTCAGCCAGAACACACCTCCTGGACATTCCAGTAATGCCACAAGCCGCTGCATTACACAAGCCATTGAAAACCTGTCTCCTCCATACATGTGTGACCTAGTCTCCCTGTACTAATTACCTGCACACAACCTCCCATCCTTCCAAGATCTCCTTCTCTACTTCCCTTTTATCTCTTATTGTCACAATCGCATACAAGATTTGTCCTGTGCATCTCCGCTACTGTGTAACTCTGTACACCAACACATCAGACTCTCGCCTACCGTGGAAATCTTGAAAAGGAAGCTGAAGACTCACTTCTTGTGACAAGCGTACAATCTGTGGTAACCCTCACTCCAGCATACCGCTGCACGACTAGCTAGTGTATCCTCACCCATCCCTTGCAGATTGTTTGTTCACCCTCGTGGGCAGGGGCCTCTCTCCTCTTGTACCAGTTGGTGAGTCACCGACGGTGACTCTTTTTCACATGTAGAGCGCCACGGAATAAATGTCGCTGTAATAGTAATAATTATAGTACTTGTACTCTGAGTCAATTGATGGCACTTTCCAGGTGTCTACCCCTAATTTGATGTGTTTTAACAGCTTTTGGGCCCGTTTGAAGGTGTTGTGTATGCATTTTTTTTTGCCCCCCATTGAATACTATGGCGTTCAGTAACGCTCGATGAACATTCGACTAATAAATCGGCGAATATTGCAAATTCATAATCTGATCCGAATATTGAAATATTCGCTCATCTCTACTCAACAGTTACAGATATCCAATATAAACCCATTAATGATAGAGTTTGGAGAATTAAATGCTAGGATTAAAGACATTCCGACCAGGACAGATATGGAACAGTATGTCTAAAGATTGGAAAATTCATACAGATCAGAATTATCTACCCTAAGGGATGAAGTACAACAATGGCGTGAAAAGGTTACAGCCACTGAGACTGCTGCAGTGGTACTGTCCACTAGGGTGGACTCTCAAAACTCTGCCTTACTTGCTTATTCATATCAGATACAAAGGCTCACTGACATGCTAGATGATGCAGAGAATAGGGACAGAACAAATAATATAAGGATCAGAGGCTTACCTGAAACAATTGAACCAAAAGACCTGTAGAACTGGACAGGGCTCATAGAGCTCTTGGTCCTAAACCTGTGGACCCTGACTATCCGAGGGACGTTATTTGTAGAGTCCATATGTACCAAATTAAAGATACCATAATGTCTCAGGCTCGGCTGAAAAGCAATATACAACACTCCCGGAAGACGATTCCGACTTTGCCAGATCTCTCTAGATGGACTTTGCAAAAAAGAAGAGCTTTGAAACCCCTCCTTGAAGTACTGCAAAGTCACAACATTCGCTATACCTGGGGATTTCCATTCCGCTTAAGGGTCCGTCAAGCAGGTAGAGTCCACATGCTAAGTCATCCAAGTGGTATTTCGGCATTTACTGACGCTCTACATATCCCTAATGTGGTCATTCTAGACTGGCCTACTCTTTCTACAGGAGCAGGAGATGAGGGTCTTCTTCAACTCCCTCCACTTAGACAAAGGGAGCATACAAGAAGGAATGACAGGTTTCGGGTCAGAAGAGGAGATGCTCTATAGACCCTATCACGGTGTATCTGTTGTTCACTGGTTTATACCATCATAGACATATTATATAAACTCAAATAGTTTGTATTATGGAATGTTCCGTACAGTAGTTAAATACTCTCCACCTTTGTTACTTTAGAACAGAAGAAAGGATGGGATAGGATGGGATACAAAGAGAGTATTATAGTCTTCTTATAATCTATCATTCTCTTTATTCTCCTTTATATCTATTATATGATGTTAAAAGTGTTATCGGGGTTTGTTCCAATAGAAACTCCAGGTAGAGAATGTGTATTTTATAGCTTATTTGATAGTGCTATCTAAATACTAAATGTCATATCTAATAATATTAATAGATATTAAAGGGGTTGTGCGATACTTTAATTTACCCCCCCACCACCATGTATCCCCCCCATCCCCATGTATCCCCCCCATGTCCCTAAGATTTTTTGTAAATACCTTCTGCTGTTGATAATGCCTGTGAGTGGCGCTATCGGTGGCCGCTCACAGGCATCCCGTGACCCCCGGCTGCAGCCGGCTCTGACATCCGCTGATGTACCGCACAACCCCTTTAATGACTCCTAATGGATGAAGACATTAGGTAATAATGGATAAGAGCACAATTTTGGTAAGAGAGTGGTGAATCATTTACATTAAGACACGTTTCAAGGTTACCCATTTAAGGCTTTCTTTTCTAAAATTTGGTGGTTTTTAGATATTTTTGATAGATTTTATATCAATTAATAGTTTAACAAAAGGAGTATTGGTGGCTCTGGGGGAGAGTCTCCTCGCGGAGAGTCCATTACCTAGACTAAGGAGCTATACTTCGTTGGTCGCGGTATAGTTACTATTAAGACTTTAGGCCTTTGACAACCAGCTCACTCCCTAGTAGTGAACATAACACTTAAAATATCTTTGCTCTTCTTCTCTTCTTATTTACCCTCCCATTTTATTTTTCTCCCACAATATGATCTAATTACAGTACCCCGGCAAAGTATGATACCCCCACAGTGGCGCAAACACAGTGTCCTGGCCCCCATAGTCACTCACACACAGTATGATGGCCCTAACACAGCCCTCTACACAATATGATTGCCCCAACATAGCCCTCCATACAGCCACTGTACGCTTTTATTTGCACTATGGTCTCATGTTTTAAATTTTTTCAAAATGAAGTTAATTTCACGAGTTGCTGGGTAACTACCCTTTCATCACTGCCTAATGTCTCCCAGACGGGGATCTTTACAATCCGAGCACCGTGCCTCATGAAAATTGGACCAAGCAGGCTGACCCACGTGAGCTGAAATCTTTTTTCTACCTTACAACCCTCCACACAGTATATTGGACCCCACACAACTCTTCACATAGTATAATGGACCCCACACAGCGCTGCAAACAGTATAATTGACCCACACACAGTCTTCCAAACAGTATAATTGGCCATCAGACAGTCCTCCAAACAGTATAATGGCCACAACACAGCCCTCTAAACAGTATATTGTCACCCCATAGTCCTTCAAATAGTATGATGCCCCATATTATAATGGCCCACACATAGCACTCCAATACTATGATGGCCCGCCGCATAACCCTGATAATAGTATAATGGCCCACCAGGTAACATGATGGCCCACCAAGTAGCATGATGGCCCCCACCAAGCACTCCAAGTGGTATGATGACCTTCACACAGCAATCCAAATAGTATGATGCCCCCACATAGCCCTCAAAATAATTTGATGGCCCCCACCTAGCACTCCAAGTAGTATGAAGACCTTCATATAGTATTCCAAATAGTATGATGGCCCCCAAATAGACCTCCAAATAATATGATGCCCACAAATAGTATGACTCCCCGCACACAGCAATCCAAATAGTATGATGGCCCCCAAGTAGCATGATCGCATCCACATAGCACTCCAAATAGTATGATGCTCCCCACATAGCCCTCAAAATAGTTTGATGGCCCCGCACATAGCCCTCCAAATAGCATGATGGCCCCCACCTAGCACTCCAAATAGTATGATACCCCCCACATAGTGCTCAAAATAGTTTGATGTCCCCCCACATAGCCCTCCAAATAGTATGATGCCTCCAAAAATAGTATGATGGTCCCCCAAATAGCATGATGTCACCCACAGAGCACTCCAAATAGTATGATGGGCAAACAAATAGCACTTCAAATAGTATGATGGCCCCCATAAAGTACTCATTGGTAAAAAAAATGCTCACCTCTCCCCGTTCCCCCGCCACTCCGGTCTTTGCAACATGTGGTCTGCACTTCTCAACACAGAGGTCGCGATGTAATAACATCAGAAGAATGATGGAGGAGGGAGCATCAGCTAACGGTTCCCTCTTTCATCATTGCGATCAACCGTATATGCATCCAGGATGCGGATACAGTTGAAAGGTGGGTGGGAGGGGGGGCCAGTGCCAACACTGGCGCCGGGTTCCCCAGACTCACGGGCCCCATAGTGGGTGTGTGGTCTGTCACTATTAGCGGTATGGCACTTTTTAGAGTCATTGTTATACTGAAAGGTGAAATTCCCCTTCAGCTTTTTAGCAGAAGCCTGAAGGTTTTGTTGCAAAATTAAAGGTTATCTAATCTGAAGTTAGAGAGAACTTGAGCAAGGAGCAGTTGTTAATAAGAGATGTTCTAGGGACCCAAACTTTGTAGTTGGGGACAAGGTGTGGCTATCCACAAAAAATATATCACACTTTTAAGGTTCCATTTGCCAAGTTGGGTTCCAGATTTATTGGTCATTATCAAATGATAAAAGTCATTAACCCTGTAGCTTTCTGTCTCAAACTTTCTCCGTCTTTTAAAATATCCAATGTACTTCATAAGTCACTCAGCAAGTCACATCATTCACCGGTTCTCCTTATCATAAATCCCCCTCCTCCTGTGGAGATGCAAGGAAATCTGGTATATGAGGTGCAGAGAATCCGGAATTCTCAGGTACTGAAAGGGTCTATGCAATTGTGGCACCCCAGGGTTCTGGTTACCACAGTAATAGCAATATTACGTCTGTGAGCAGGTGGGAGGTCTCCTGGTCAGGAACCCTAAGCATGCCACACCTCCTGCCCAGTCCTGGGAGGGGAAGAACTTCCCCTATATAAACTGGGGCTGAGGTGGGGTTAAAAAAAGAAAAAGAGAAAAAGAGGAGTCCCAGACAGAGACACAGTCTGGTCTGGAGTGGAGCAGATGCAGGGAGAGCAAGATCAGGAGCTCTGTGGGAGCAGTGATAAAAGGGGTCCAGGACTGGAAGCTGTAGAGCTCGTCCTGACTGAAGAGATCTCACCGGACACGGAGTCCGAGGCTGTGGGGACTGTTCCATACCCAGCAGCAGAAACCGTCCGGCAGGGGATTTCAGGTCCTCTGGCCAAGAAACCCGAAGGCACGGTCACACGCAAGGGACCAGCAACGCCGTCGTGGAGCGGAGGCTACCAGAAGGCCCCGAGTCACCGGCCATACGGGTGAGCACCACACGGTACACTCAGGGACGTGGGCTACTTTTACCCGCTTCTAGCAAGGTAGCCAGGAAGAGTACAATTAGTTGGGGAGGCCTACAACTCCTCCTGGCCGGGGGAGATCCTATCTGCTCACGGACTGACCAGGCCCCGATCGCTAGCCAGTACTCCCGGGAGGGTCTACCTTTGCCACCAGTAAAGACCCTGAACTACACCACACCGTCTCTGAGTGGTTCCTGGTGCCTGCGTGCAATTCTGCTATCCCCATCATCCACGTCTGCTGCCCTGAGGCCATACCCCTCCCGTTGGGGGTTATACTACCCACGCTGCACAACTGTACCACCGGCCTCAGCGGTCTGCCCTGCAGCGGCGGCTTCATAACCGCATTCAACGGGTGGCGTAGTCGAACACTATAACATCTTCTGCTAAATTCCGCCACTTAGTTTGACACCCTGGGCACGGACCGGGTCACCGCCACGAGGACTACTAACCCCGACAGATCCGGCTCTGGGTATTCCCCGCGTGCGCAACGCTACACAACACAGGCCCAGGGGGTGCGTCAACTTTGGCGTAGTCGGCAGGATCTCGTGCCCGCAACCACCGGGTACTGCGTGCCTGAAAAAGACTGTTAAACTTACCTGGGGTGAAGATTCCCGCCATCCGTGGAGTTTTCCCGCCATCCGACGCCATCTTTTGCCTTCTTCCCGCCATCCGTGGAGTTTTCCCGCCATTGGACGCCATCTTGAGGACGCCGCGCGAGAAGAAGAGGGGCGTGGACTCCGAAAGCGCGCGAGAACTGAAGCCCCGCCTCACGTCCGGACGTTGCGTAAGGTCCTGGAAGGAGCCCAGCAGACGCCGACGTCACAGGAGCGCGACGGAAGGTCCTCAACCCTGACGATCCACTGCGGAGCCACGGCCTACGGAAGAGGATCATCGCAAGGTAGGCCACGGTCCACTAGGGGGGAGGAGGATGTCGGATACGGAGGAGAGCTTCACTGCTACAGCCACCGCCAGCACCACCGCTGCTGCGGTCATGCCTTTCACCATGCCCTACATCCCGGGGGCAGCCTGGCTACCCCAGTACTCAGGGGAGTCCCATACCCTAAATGACTTCAGAGAAAGGTTGGATAGCCTCTTCCAGGTGTACACCCTCACAGAAGAGCAAAAAGTGAGCATCCTGGTGGCTCAATTAACAGGGGCAGCCCAAAGGGAGGTAAAGTCCTGGCCACTTGGGAGGAGGAGGACTGTCGCAGAGATACTAGCCCGGCTGAAGGACACCTTTGATACCCGTACCTCAGCCGAGATCAAGCTTAGATTCTACGGGTGCAAGCAGCGAGCACATGAGAATATAAGGGACTATGCACTAAACCTACAAGAGGCCCTGAGAGCCATTAAGCAGGCCGACCCTGACGGCGTGGGAAACGAAGACAAGTTGTTGACTGAACAATTTATAGAGGGTCTACATTGCAATGCCCACCGAACCCAGTTGCGAGCAATGGCCTTACAGGACCCTCATCTGGACTTTGCACAGTTCAAGGACAGAGCCATCCGGGTGCTCCGAGAACCGGCACCAGGTGGCGCTGTGACCCACAAACGCCCTGCTACCATTTACCACCAGGAGACGGCGCCCTTGTCGGCAGGGCCTGTGGGAGCTGATGCGCAGGCTTTAAACAATGACCCGGCTACAGACCTGCACCGTCAGGTCCAAGAGCTAACTAAAAGCGTTGCCGCGCTAACCTGAACTGTGCAGTCTTTACAGGTTTCTACTCCAGGGAAGATCCAGCTGGCATCCGGACCGGAGGATATCCCGTGGCGCCGACCAAGGAGGACCCCACCGGCCAGAGGAAGACCCAGCGACCGATACAACGAGGACGGACAACCCATCTGCCGCCGCTGCAATCAACCCGGACATATGGCAAGGTACTGTCCTTTAAACTGGCACAACCTGGGGTAGAGGGCCAACCTCTAGGAATAAGATCACCAGGCCCATCGAACTGGCGTGACAAATACGTGGGAGGACGTCCAGTCTTGCCTGTAGTACTGGATGGCATTCCTATGAGTGCCCTACTTGACACCGGGTCACAGGTCACCACCATCCCGTACGTGCTCTTCAAGCAGTACTGGAATGACTCGGATATAACCCGCTACCCAGACGACGACTTGAGTATCATCGCCAGCAATGGTCAGCCCGTGCCACAGATCGGATTTAAAGAGATGACCATTAAAATCGGTAAAGTCGAACTGGCAGCACAGGGACTTATCATTGTAGACATTGACAAGCGCGAGAGTCACCCAAAGATAACTCTAGGAACTAATGTGATTGAAAATTGTCTTGCAGAGGTGATTCTCATTTTACAGCAGGTTGCAAGAACGCCAGCTCCGGCCAGCAGCGAGTGCTCCAAAAAGAGATCCGGGCACTGATGCGACGGCAACAGGTGGAACTCTCCGGTGGTGAGATTGGTAGCGTGAGAATGTGTGACCCTTTCCCTATTGCCATGCCCCCGAAAAGTGAAATGATGATTTGGTGCCGGGCAGCTATTGGTCTGAGAGGTAGAGATTACCAGGCAATGGTAGAACCAGTCTACTCAGATAATAGGCCCACCATTTTGACGGCACGGGGGGTGGTTGATGTACGCCATGGGAGGGTGCCCGTTCGCATAATAAATATCGGGAAGAGGGAAGTGTACCTGCCCCGGTATGCTACGCTAGCCAAATTGTATACCATCAACCAAAATTCTGTACAGTCCGTGGAACCCTTGCCTCCATCTCATCCAGAGGAAGGTAACGGCTCTAAGCAACAAATGGAGGACTGGTGTCAGCAACTGCATTTGGGTACTGACTCCACACCTGCTCACCAAAAGCAGGGAGTCTACCGGGTGATCCAGGAATACGAGAGAGTGTTCAGTAAACACCCGCTGGACTTCGGGCGAGTAAAGGGAGTGGAACATCACATCCCCACGGGAGATCATCCTCCCATAAATGAAAGGTATCGTCCCGTACCCCCTGCACACTACCAACACGCCAAGGGGATGCTTAGAGACATGAAGGAGGCTGGGGTAATCAGGGATAGCTGTAGCCCCTGGGCAGCTCCACTAGTCTTGGTTAAAAAAAAAGACAACACCATGAGAATGTGTGTAGATTACCGGAAAATCAACCGTATCACACACAAAGATGCGTACCCCTTACCAAGGATAGAGGAGTCTTTGGCTGCTTTAAAATCTGCTAACTTCTTCTCCACTTTGGATCTCACTAGCGGGTACTGGCAGGTTCCTGTCGCAGAGGCGGACCGGGAGAAGACCGCATTCACTACCCCGATGGGACTTAGCGAGTTTACCTGCATGCCGTTCGGACTCTGCAACGCACCAGGAACCTTCCAACGATTGATGGAATGCTGTCTGGGACACCGGAACTTTGAGACGGTCCTGCTGTACCTGGACGATGTTATAGTTTATTCCAAAACCTACGAGGACCACCTGAAACACCTGGCGGAAGTGTTCGAAGCCCTGGCAAACTACGGTCTGAAGGTGAAACCGTCGAAGTGTCACCTGCTAAAACCAAAAGTGCAGTACCTGGGACACGTGGTGAGTGCTGACGGAGTGGCTCCCGACCCTGATAAGATCACCGCGATTAAGGAATGGCCAAGACCCTCCAGCGTAAAGGAAGTGCGGCAGTTCCTTGGGTTGGTAGGCTACTACCGAAGATTCATTCCCGGTTTCACCAAAAAGGCAGCTCCTATGCAGGACCTCCTGATAGGCCAGTCCAGGAAGGCCAAGAACCAGAAGCCGCCCTTCAGATGGGAGAAGCTGGAAGAAGAGTCCTTCCGCCAGCTGAAGATGGCCCTCACGGGGGATGAAATCCTGGCGTACCCTGATTACAGCCAGCCCTTTATCCTCTACACCGACGCAAGTAACATCGGGCTAGTAGCCGTACTGTCCCAGATCCAGAAGGGGAGAGAACGGGTAATTGCTTACGCCAGCCGAAAACTGTGACCCACCGAAAGAAACCCTGAGAATTACAGCTCACTTAAGCTAGAGTTCCTGGCAGTGGTGTGGGCAGTCACTGAACGCTTTAAGCACTACCTCGCCTCTTCGCGGTTCACCGTGTACACGGATAACAACCCGTTGACACACCTGGACACTGCAAGACTCGGTGCCCTGGAGCAGAGATGGATGGCCCGCCTGTCCAACTATGAGTTCACGATCAAATACTGGGCAGGACGCTCCAATACCAACGCGGATGCCTTGTCCAGAATGCCAAACCTACCGGACGTAGGGGAAGATCCAGAGGAACTGGAAGAAGTTGAACTCCCCGCGTTTCACCGTCATGGGACTACCCAGTATTCCCACCGTGTAAGGGGTAAGCAATCCGCTACGTTCAACCCCTTACCTCATTACAACTGGGCGGAAACACAAGACAGTGACCCCGCCATCCGACTAGTGAAGGAGATGCTGACTCGGCCAGATGCCCGCCTTGACCCAGACGCTCCGGAGGAGACCAAGCAACTGTGGGCTGAGAAGAGTCGACTGTTTCTTTACAAGGGGAAGTTGTGCCGCAGAATGGTTAACTCCCGGACGCATGAACTGATCTGGCAAGTAGTGGTGCCAAGAAGAGACGCGGCTATGGTACTGGAGGCATACCACGACGGAGCTGGGCACTTCGGATGGAAGAAGCAGGAGTTCCTGCTGCGCGGGCGGTTCCACTGGGTAGGCATGAGAGGGACCATCGAGAGGTGGTGCAGAGACTGTGGCCCATGCAACCTAAGAAGGAAGGACCGTGCCAGCCAGAAGACTCCCCTGCAGTCCATCGTCACCAGGCAGCCGTTGGAACTGGTAGCCTTGGACCATGTAAAACTGACCCCCAGCAGAAGTGGCTACGTCTATGCGTTAACCATCGTGGATCACTACTCCCGGTTCTTGGTTGTAGTCCCCGTCAAGGACTTAACGGCTCAAACAGCAGCTAGAGCCTTCCAGCAGCACTTCTGTCGTCCACACGGATACCCAGAGCAGGTGCTGACGGACCAAGGACCTGCCTTTGAAGCGGAAGTCTTCCAGGAGTTCTGCACTCTGTATGGCTGCCGGAAGATAAGAACAACACCTTATCATCCGCAAACCAATGGACTTTGCGAGAAGATGAACCAGGTGGTGATAGACCTTCTGAAAACATTGCCCCTGGAAGAACGCAGTCTGTGGCCTGAGAAACTGCCTGATCTGGTGGACCTATACAACCACATCCCTGTAGGTTCTACCAACTGTACCCCGGCTTACCTAATGAGAGCAAGACCTGGTAAGCTGCCTGTTGATCTGGATATGGGAGTCCTGACACCCGAGGACACTTCACCAGAAGCAGACTGGGACACAGAGAGGCAGCAGCAGTACCGGAAAGTACAGGAGAGCGTTGAGCGAATTCTCCGTCAAGCAAGAGAAAGACAGGAGAAGACTTACAACCAGTGTGCTCCCGCTGTTCCCCTGGTACCTGGAGAGCAGGTCTTGAAGAGGAAAAGACGGCTCCACAAGTTGGACGACCAGTGGGAGAAGGACCCGTACACCGTACTGCCATCAAGCCATGAAAACCCAAAAATCTGCACAATCAGTAAGGATGGAGGAGAAACCACAGCCATTGTCTCCCGAGATCACCTGAAGAAGTGTCCCGAGCAGCTACGAAACCCTGAAGAAGATCAAGAAAACCCTTGACCCGCAGAGGAAAGGGAAGAGATGGTCAGTACTGTACTCGGAGACTTCCCTCGGTCTTGGACACAGGTAAATGGCGCGGTTGTGGTACCCGTCCTCACCTTCCTCCAGCCAGCATCCCAAGTGCCTACGGAAAAACAGGTAGAGCTGGAAGAGCAGCCGGTCCAGGAGGCAGAAGACCCCACACAAGCAGACCAGGAGAATCGACCCTCTGCTTATAGTGAGCCTGCCGTGCCCCTAGTGAGCCAAAGAGTCCGTAGACAGCTGCCCAGCTTACCTTTGACAGCTCCTACACCCTGTAGCTTAGGACCGGTCAGTAAGCTCCGTAGGTCTACTAGGGCCAATAGAGGCCAGTTGCCCGTACGTTGGAGGATCTAAAGTGTTCAGACTGTCTTATTGGTATTTACCTGTTTACTGTTGCTTGTAAATAATTATGTTTTTCCAGTTATTTTATAGGTGTCTTTTGTGGATTAACCGGAACTCTGTTGTATATATGTTTGGAGTGTAACCCAGGAACGGACTATAGACTGTTAAAGACTCAGGGCAGGACAGACCCCTACCTAGTTACGGCTCCCTGTTCTTTGGTGAAATGGACACCCTTTTTGCTTCAAAAATTGCACCCGGTTGCGGACACTCCGTGACCACCCTAACGTGTTTTTCCTTATTGTATTGTTCCTGTTTATACCCTGTTATGTTTTCAAAAATATGTTTAGTCCCGGAGTACTAAATTTTACTAGGGGGGAATGTGGCACCCCAGGGTTCTGGTTACCACAGTAATAGCAATATTACGTTTGTGAGCAGGTGGGAGGTCTCCTGGTCAGGAACCCTAAGCATGCCACACCTCCTGCCCAGTCCTGGGAGGGGAAGAACTTCCCCTATATAAACTGGGGCTGAGGTGGGGTTAAAAAAAAGAAAAAGAGAAGAAGAGGAGTCCCAGACAGAGACACAGTCTGGTCTGGAGTGGAGCAGATGCAGGGAGAGCAAGATCAGGAGCTCTGTGGGAGCAGTGATAAAAGGGGTCCAGGACTGGAAGCTGTAGAGCTCGTCCTGACTGAAGAGATCTCACCGGACACGGAGTCCGAGGCTGTGGGGACTGTTCCATACCCAGCAGCAGAAACCGTCCGGCAGGGGATTTCAGGTCCTCTGGCCAAGAAACCCGAAGGCACGGTCACACGCAAGGGACTAGCACCGCCGTCGTGGAGCGGAGGCTACCAGAAGGCCCCGAGTCACCGGCCATACGGGTGAGCACCACACGGTACACTCAGGGACATGGGCTACTTTTACCCGCTTCTAGCAAGGTAGCCAGAAAGAGTACAATTAGTTGGGGAGGCCTACAACTCCGCCTGGCCGGGGGAGATCCTATCTGCTCATGGACTGACCAGGCCCCGATCGCTAGCCAGTACTCCCGGGAGGGTCTACCTTTGCCACCAGTAAAGACCCTGAACTACACCGCACCGTCTCTGAGTGGTTCCTGGTGCCTGCGTGCAATTCTGCTATCCCCATCATCCATGTCTGCTGCCCTGAGGCCATACCCCTCCCGTTGGGGGTTATACTACCCACGCTGCACAACTGTACCACCGGCCTCAGCGGTCTGCCCTGCAGCGGCGGCTTCATAACCGCATTCAACGGGTGGCGTAGTCGAACACTATAACATCTTCTGCTAAATTCCGCCACTTAGTTTGACACCCTGGGCACGGACCGGGTCACCGCCACGAGGACTACTAACCCCGACAGATCCGGCTCCGGGTATTCCCCGCGTGCGCAACGCTACACAACACAGGCCCAGGGGGCGCGTCACAATATCTGATGCATTGGAGGGGTTATGATCCGCAGAATAGATTCTGGGTTGCGGCAAGAAAAAAAATCAGGACGTTTAATCTTCTTTTCCCAAATAAACCTGGCCCTAAGGGTCTGGAGGCCTCTCTTAAAAGGAAGGGGTAATGTAACATTTTCACCTGGACCTCCTATTGTGTCGTATATTTCTTTCACTGGGCACCGTTGTAGTCATTCCACAGACGTAACATGCAGTGGAGAGGACTACAGGATGGTTTATCGCAGAGCACTCGGCCATGTTATACGCAGATGAGTATGAGCCCTTAAAGGAAACCTGTCAGCAGGATTTAGTCCTATACTAAAGGCATGCCCATAATGATGCTGTGATGCTGATTAATCTGATACCTGATGTGAAGGGATCCAATGACGTCTTCTGTGGTCCAGTGTGCTTCAGGGCCGGACGTGGGAGCGGAATCTTCTTTTTCTCAGCCCCCCCCCACCAGCCTCCTCAATTTCTTGTGCAGGTCACTGATTATTCAGTGACCTGCCTCCTTTTTAAAATTCATTGTGTGGGCGATGCGTGCGTAGTGGGAACTGGCGTCCTGTGTGCAGGACTTCAATAAAATGGCACCAGAGGCGGCGCATGTGCAGATCTAGATCTCGGCTCAGTTCAGAGCCAAAATCTCGATTTGCGCATGCACCGCCTCTGTCGCCATTTTACTTAAGTCCTGCACACAGGATGCCGGCTCCCACTACACAAATGCCGCCCACACAATGTAGGTGGCGGCGCTGAATTTTAAAATGGAGACAGGTCACTGAATAATCAGTGGCCAGTAGAAGAAGCAGAGGAGACTTGTGGGGGGGGCGAAGGAGGAGAAGAGAACCCTGCCCCCGCGTCCTACCCTAAAGCACACAAGATGTAATTTTCTGAAAACTTCATGAGGTGAATATTAAACAACCACTTCCTACACATCAAGTATCATACCAATCAGCATCACAGCGCCATTATAGCCATGCCTTTAGTTTATAGGGCTAAATCCTGCTGACAGATTTCCATTAAAGAGAAGATCTTAAAGGGAATCTGTCACCTTCTAGGAGATATCAGACCTCTGCTATGGGCATAAAGGCCATAGAAAAGTAAATCTATACATACCTGTATGGCCCATAGTAGAGGTTTGATTGCAGAGAAATGTGTTTTTATCAACTCGGTTTTGCACAGGCAGAACTGACTTCCCGGCGGCTGCGCAATAGATTCCTGCGGCGCAGTGCACAGATAGAGGGGCCGGGGGGAGATAAAGCACGCTTCATGTGAGCGGCGCTTTGTGCATGCCCGGGAAGTGAGGGAGACCAGTGCACGTCACAGGGCCCTGAGACGTGCAGGGGAAGGGGGGGAATATGGTAAATAACCACATAGGCCGGGATTACTAAGAAGGTAGGCGGGGATTTCTTGGCATCCAGGGCCTGTGCAAAACCGAGTTGATAAAAATACATTTCTCTGCAATCAAACCTCTACTATGGGCCATACAAGTATGTATAGATTTACTTTTCTATAACCTGTATGGCCATAGTAGAGGTCTGATAACTCCAAAGTGGTGACAGATTCCCTTTAAGAGGAAGCCAGGAGGCAGGAGAGCACTGTCCTTCAGACGACAAGATGAGACAACCTCTTTAGAGCACACAGACCTGAGCCCTTTCCAAAACCCCAGTATTGCACATGTCTTGTAATTTAAGGAAAATACTGACGTATTTATACATTGCATTTTTATCTCTTAATTTGTTTTTGCTGAAATCATATCTCAAATTTTAAAAATATAAAACATTATGCATTATTTTATTTGTTTGCTTTTAATTTTCTTATTACATTTTTATGTAATAATTGTATTACCCTAGCCCTATTCCTAACCGTATCTAATCCTATCCTTAACCCTATTCCTAATCTGGTCACTAACCCCTGCCCTAAACCTAGCCCTAACCATAAGCCTAATCCTGAACCCGTCCCTTGCCCTACTTGTAACATTAGTTCGGGTTAGAAAAAATGTAAAACTATAAAAGCAGTTCCAAGTAATGAATGAAGACCGTATTTACCAGCAAAGCGATTGCCCACCCAACACTGCTTAATCAGAGCGCACATTATTTGCATCAAGGGATGTGAACAAAACAAGCAAGATGAGTTTCTCATCCACTGCTGTAGTAAGCATAAGCAGTGTCTGAAATGACAAAACTAAACTAAGTATAATAATGTTTGTTTTGAGTGCTGCCTATGCAGAGCGCAGGAGTCTATGACAAACTCATTTTGACTCAAGTGTTATGCATAAGCAGTGCCATTGGCTGCTGCTTTCTACATAAGCAAAGCTGAAAATTACAAAGTTTAGTATAATGAAGTGATCTTTATCATATAAGTTGCTGCCTAAGCAGAGCACAACAGCCTATGGCAAACTCATCTCGAGTGCTTCACTCTACGTAGGCAGAGCCTGAGACAACAAAATATGAGTAGCTAATGAATGAACACTGGTTATATGCACTGCACATGATTAGAGCTGTCTTCAATAATTAGCTGCTCATTTTCTGTCATCTTGATCACAGCTTATACACAGCACTGTAGTCTAAATGAGTTTGTCATAAACTTCTACGCTCTGCATAGGCAGCAATCAAAGCAAACATTATTATACTTAGCTTTGTCGTTTCGGCTGCTGTTGCCGCTGTTTATGCTGAGTACAGCAGTGGATGAGAAACTCATCTCGCTTGCTTTGTTCGCAGCCACTTGATGCAAATACTGTACAGCTCTCAACTGTTTCTCAATAAGTGCAATGGTCAGGTATATAGTTGATTTTTGTGTGAATAAATAATACAGCATATTGTTAAAATGGGGCCTAAAATCCTAAAATTATCTGTGAGATAATACTGAAGTGATGGAAAATGGAAAAGATAAAGTCAATGGAATTTAAATGAACTAATTAAAAACAGTAAAACAGAAACAGATTTAATTTTATTACAGCTCTTATATCAAACTGATACATTCCAATACTTATACTGTAGCATATAACTTGGAATCTTATTGGTCAGTTACTGATCACATGACCAGTGTCATCCAGGTGCCTGAGTGCTCAGTTGACAGTTGAAGAAAGTGACAGTTGGAGTTGACTGGTGACGGTGAAGAAGCTGTCTGCGGATTGTGAGAAACCGCTAATATGGAGAAAAAGGAGATTGTAGGGAGGAAGAGAGTGAGGAAAAGAAGACACTTGGACTCATCGGCTGATGAGAAGTCTTCAATCAAAAAACCCAAAAGGAGGGGAAGAAAGAGGAAGAATCCAGACTCAGGAAGGAAGACGTCTCCCACCCCAGAGATGGACCGAGTGGATGAAGACGTCATTTCCCAGAGTAAAGGATTGAAGAACAGAGGACACTTGGACTCATCGGCTGATGAGAAGTCTTCAATCAAAACCCTCAAAAGGAGGCGAAGAAAGAGGAAGAATCCAGACTCAGGAAGGAAGACGTCTCCCATCCCAGAGATGGAGCGAGTTGATGAAGACGTCATTGCCCAGAGTAAAGGACCGAAGAACAGAAGGATCGACCTGGACTGTTCAGAGGAAGGAAACACACCAATCATTAAGACCAATGGTCAGAAGAAAGAAGACGTGGGAGGCTTAGGTAAGAAAAGAAATGTAACTAGTAATTTTAGGGAATGTTATAGTACATGTTTTTGTTGGCATATGCAACAGATTAGGACTTATTATAAGTGAAAGGAGGACTTTATACTAACCAGACAGCAGATGGCGATAGTGTGTAAAGTTATATGCTTGCTCTAATGTGGGGAGGGAAGCTCTCAATTGTTGGTTGTTTTTACTTCCTGTTTTTTTTTCCTGAATGTGTTATGTCAGCAGCACATGGACTGTGTGACACTGAATTGTATCTCATGTTTATCCAGTATGAAGTAAATACTGTTTACTCGAGATATCTTGCTGATTGAAGCTCTCGTAAGTACAGTGGTAACTGTAAGAAGATGCACTCTGCGACAGGTTATGGGCCCAGACACTACAGGCCCGCACTACAAGCCCAGGCAGCAGGATCCCAGTCTATAACCCCAGATAACGGAGCACACAGATAAGCTCTGTAAACAGAAGGAAATAAATCCAGATACAGAGTGACAGAGGAATTCATGATCCCAAGAGCTGGATATAATTACAGAGAATTCAACACAGGCAGGACATACAGGAACTATCAAGAAGAAAAAAACAGGAGAATATCTTCAGTACAACTCTCTAAACAAGTAAGACTATATAAAGATGATGAGTAACACAGAACTGAAATTCACAGTACCTAAACTGAATAGTGAAAATTATCAGTTATGGAAATTCAAAGTAGAGATGTTGTTATCTAAGGATGATTTATGGGAATTAATTGTTACAGAAAGACCAGATCAAGATAATCAGACATGGGATAAGAAGAATAGACAAGCGAGAGCAACCATTAGCTTATTAGTGGATGATGCTCAATTAATACACATAAGAAATGAAGAAACAGCGAAAGGAATGTGGGAAGCATTAAGAAAACTGTATGAAAGACCTAGCTTGAATCACAAGTTATTTTTATTAAGAAAGCTTTACAGTATGAGATTGAGTGCAAATAACGACATGCAGAAGCACATATTCTCAATGATGGAAGTGATATCACAGCTAAGATCTATTGGTGAAGACATTAAAGAAAGTCATGTAGCAGCTATATTATTGTGCAGTTTACCATATTCGTATACAGCCTTGATAAATGCCCTTGAGACAAGACCAGAAACTGACATTACATTTTGTGAAAACAAGACTAATAGATGAATATCAGAGAAGAAAAGAACAAAGATATGATTTTTCTACTGAAAAGGACAGTGAAAACGCTTTTAAAGCTACAGAATTTAAAAAACCCTATAATAAAGAGACAAGAGAATGCTTCAGATGTAAGAAAAAAGGTCATTTAAAGAAAGACTGTACCATATGGAAAGCAGAACAACAAAAATTACAACATAAAAAGCATGCACAGAAAGTAAAAAACACAATTTCCGATTCATGTGAGAATAATTGGAATGGCACATTTAAAGTAACAGACAAGAAATCATCACTTGGTTGGTTTATTGATTCAGAAGCAATGAGTCATATGACAAGTGACAAGAATTTCTTTACTGATCTTGATTTAGATAAGAAAGAAGCCATTTATCTTGCAGATGGAAGCAAAATAACCGCAGAAGATATCGGACAAGGTATGCTAAATTGTTCAAACAAGTCCGGACAAGATTCAAAGATACTTGTACAGGATGTGTTGTATGTTCCAAAATTGGAAGGCGGATTATTATCTGTGAAACATTTAACAGCAAAAGGACTTACAGTAAAATTCAAAGACAATGAGTGTGCAATTATTGCAGGAAACAAGGTGATAATCAAAATCAAGGAAGATGAACAATTATATCATTTTGACACACCAAAGGAGCAGATGAAGGTATGTACACATGATCACAAAAACTGTATTCACATGTGGCATAGACGTCTAGAACATAGACACCCTGACAGTATAAGGGAACTACAGAGAAAAGAATTGACAAAAGATTTAAAGATATCAGATTGCTCAATTACTGTAAGATTTGAATGTTGTATAAAATCCAAAGCCACAAGGATATCTATTCCAAAAGAAAGTGAGATGAAAAGCGAAAGACCACTTGATTTGGTGCATACTGACGTATGTGGACCCATGAAAGTGACTACATCAGGAGGCAATAGATACATGTTGACTTTTATAGACGACTACTCAAGATACACAGTCACATACTTAATTAAAAACAAAAGTGAAGTTTTTGATAAACTTGTAGACTATGTAACAAGAACAAGTAACAAATTTCAAAGGAAGCCAATTGTCATCAGAAGTGATAATGGAGGTGAATTTACAGGTCACAGAATAGAAGACTACTTAAGACAAAATGGAATAGAACACCAGAAAACTGTTCCATACACACCTGAACAAAATGGAGTAGCAGAAAGGAAAAACAGAAATCTAACAGAAATGATAAGATGTATGCTGACGGATTCCAAACTACCAGAGAAATATTGGGGTGAGGCAGCCATGACAGCTACATATCTACAGAACCGACTTTTTCCCAGAAAACTGACGAAAACTCCATATGAACTGTGGCAAGGTATGAAACCAAGTGTCAACCATTTAAAAGTTTTTGGATGTAAAGTTTTTATATTCATTCCAACAGAAAAACATTCCAAACTTCAAAACAGATCCATGGAAGGAATATTTGTTGGATATAGTGAAAATTGCAAAGGATATAGAATCCTAGATCCCAAAACAGACAGAGTTACGGTGAGTAACAGCGTGACATTCATTGAAGATTTAAATGAAGACATTATGATTTCAGTTGAAACAGAAAATGAGAAAAACAATAGTGACATAAGTGAAGAAATATCTGATGAGAAAGAAGTAGAACTTAATGAAGAACAAAATACTGAAAATGAAGAATCACAACTACAAACAGACACAGAACCAAGACGTTCAATGAGAGAGAACTAAGGAAAACCACCAAAACCTCTCTCATACATGACAAGCATAAGAAAAATCTATGAGCCTACCTCTTGGGAAGACATATCTCAACTTCCTGAAGAAGAAGCTAATAAATGGATAGAAGCAACAAAAACAGAAATTAAATCCATGCATGATTCAAATACATGGACACTAACAGATTTACCAGAAGGAAGAAAAGACATAGGATGTAAATGTATTTTTAAAGTAAAATACCAAACAGATGGCACAGCTGAAAGATACCGAGCAAGACTCGTAGCTAAAGGGTATTCTCAAAAATATGGAGAAGACTATGATGAGACATTTGCTCCAGTTCTCAAACACACTACAATAAGAACTTTACTTACAGTTGCAGCAATGAAACAAATGGAACTGAGACATCTGGATGTAAAGATAGCTTTTCTGAATGGAGATTTAACAGAAGACATTTACATGGAACAACCTCCAGGATTCAAAGATGAAAGAAATCCAAACAAAGTTTGCAAACTACAGAAAAGCATATATGGTTTAAAGCAAGCAGCTAAAGTGTGGAATGACAAAATCACGGAAGTACTTTCAAATGAAATATTTCAAAGAAGCAAAGCTGATCCATGCTTATACACAAAAAGGCTGATTAATAGATGGATTTATGTACTCATATATGTAGACGACATTTTGATTTGTTTTAAACAAGAAAGGGATAAAGAAAACATTCTAAAAATCCTGAAGCAACATTTCAAAATCAAAGACTTGGGAAATGTAATACAGTACCTAGGAATACAGGTAGAAAGAGAAGAAGACGGAAGTTTCCTACTGAATCACAATCACATGATTCAAGATATAACAGAAAAATTTGGATTAAAGGATGCAAAAACAGTAAAGTCTCCAATGGAAACTAATTATCTCAAAGAGATGAACAGTAAAAAACATATGCTGCCAAATAATGAAGAATACAGAACAGCAATAGGAAAACTACTGTATCTAGCGACCGTTACAAGACCAGACATAGCAGCAGCAGTAGGAATCCTGAGTAGAAAGGTATCAAAACCAAATAAAGCTGATTGGAATGCCATGAAGAGAGTAATGCATTATTTGAAAGGAACTAGCAATGTTAAGCTGAAATTACCCACAAGTGATAATTGCATTTTAGCAGGATATGTTGATGCAGATTGGGCTGGAGATCCAACTGACAGAAGATCTACCAGTGGACATATTTTTTTCCTCTCAGGTGGACCAATGAGTTGGACAAGCAAGAAACAGTCAATTGTGACACTGTCTTCAACAGAAGCAGAATATGTTGCCGCAGCTCATGCGAGTCAAGAAGTACTGTGGTTAAGACAATTGTTGACAGAATTAGGACAACCACAGTTGGAACCAACAAAACTGAAAGAGGACAATCAAGGATGTCTTGTTCTTGCTCAGATGGAAAGAGTCAGTCCAAGAACCAAGCATATTGATGTGAAATATCATTTCTTGAGAGATCATCAGGAACAAGGAGTCTTGAAGTTAGAGTATTGTCCTACTGAAGAAATGACAGCAGACATCTTCATGAAGGCGTTGAATGCTGATAAACACCAGAGACTAATAAAAAAGTTGGGTTTGATTGAATAAGTTCTTACTGTTGAGAAAGGGTGTTGGCATATGCAACAGATTAGGACTTATTATAAGTGAAAGGAGGACTTTATACTAACCAGACAGCAGATGGCGATAGTGTGTAAAGTTATATGCTTGCTGTAATGTGGGGAGGGAAGCTCTCAATTGTTGGTTGTTTTTACTTCCTGTTTTTTTTTTTTCCTGAATGTGTTATGTCAGCGGCACACGGACTGTGTGACACTGAATTGTATCTCATGTTTATCCAGTATGAAGTAAATACTGTTTACTCAAGATATCTTGCTGATTGAAGCTCTCGTAAGTACAGTGGTGACTGTAAGAAGATGCACTCTGCGCCAGTTTTATACCTCCACATGTAATCCAGGGATAAAATCAGCAAAATTATTTCAAATCTACTTTTATAATGAAAAATGACCAAAACCAGTTTTATATTAGAGCAGATGATTATAGGGGTTGTAGGCAGTTTACCAATATAAAGTGGTCAGAGTTATCTGTTCCCTAATCACGATGAAATGTTCTAATCATTGTATAATGTCCAGGTTCAGTTCTGCTGAGATTTACCACAACACATGGAAAATGCTGACATCTTTTTAAAGGGAATCTGTCAGCAGTTTTGTGTTTCCATATCTGAGAGTAGCATGATATAGGGGCAGAGGCCCTTATAGTAATGATGTACTACTCATTGGGCTACATGGTAACATTTTGATAAAATCACAGTTTTCTCTGCTACAGATTTACCACTTCTCTGAATGCTGAGCTCTGTATAACCCTGCTAACAACACTGATTGGCATCTTTCTGTGTACACTGCGCATAGGCAGAAAGCTCCCATTCAGTGGTGGGGGCAGGGTAATACAGAGCTCATGAATATGGATGACTACCTCGCATCAGTCCTCTAGTGATAATCTCCTGCTGATAAAACTGAAATTTTATCAAAAATACAGCAAGCATCCCAATAAGTGACACATTTATCTCTATATAATATATATCTATATTTCTCTATATATATTATATCTCAGATTAGGTGGCAAAACCTTGGTGACATAGCCCCTTGAAATGCTGCAGTGCCTCAAATAAAATAAAACACAAATCCCTCCTGAAATGGCGCCATTCCAGCGATGTTGGCGCCGAGTCTCCTGGTAAATATGAAGTGTTTTTACTTTATTTGGGGAACTGTAGCATTCCAGAAGGGATTGACCAGTAGACAAACCCTGAAATTACTTTATCAGCAGAAAATGGTCCAATAAGTTACCAAATTTCTGCAAATGTTAGGATGTTGCAATCTCCTTCTCTATTCCCTTCTTATCTCCTCTTCCCACAATCACATACAAGATTTCTCCCGTGTATCCCCAATTACTCTGGATCTCTCTACCCCAAGATATCAGACTCTCGCCTACTGTGGAAACCTCCAAAAGGAAGCTGAAGACCCACCTCTTCCGACAAGCCTACAAGCTGCAGTAACCCTCGCTTCACCATACAGCTGCACGACCAGCTCTATCCTTACCTACTGTATCCTCACCCATCCCTTGTAGATTGTGAGCCCCCGCGGGCAGGGTCCTCGCTCCTCCTGGACCAGTCGCTGAGTTGTATTGTTCATGATTATTGTCCTTGTCTTTACTATGTATACCTCTTCTCTAGTGTTGAGCGAGCATGCTCGACACTGCTTGGTACTCGCCCGAGCATCTCACTACTCGGGATGTTCGGTGAGCACCGAGCATTTCCGGGTTACTCGGGTGGGAGCTCGGGTCTCCGCCCTGCACGTTTGGCGCCCTTTACAAAACCAATGAACATGCAGGGATTGCCAGCCAGTCACTGTAATGCCGCAGCCATGTTGTTTGTGGGCATTACAGTGATTGGCTGGCCGCACAGCGTCACCTCGAGTATTTAAAACCGGGTGCCGCCATCTTGGTCACAGCTGTCCGGGATCAGACAGTGTAGGGTCAGTGCTGCTTAGTTAGGGAGAGATATATAGTGCGAAATAGGTAGTGTAGGGTCTCTAAAGCCTGCCAAATCAAACAAACAGCCCTTCTCAGGACTAATATCCATCCCAGATATCAGGCAGGCAGGCAGGCTGTATAGGAGACGCAGTGGTTATACCAACAGACAGTGCATTACAGTCCTGTGTGCTCCTGCTGGTCAAATTGCTAGACTTATCCCCTGGTCTCAGGGGCCAGGAAAAATCCTTTTTTTTTCATCTAAATCCTGTTTTTTTTCCTCAGTCAGACTGTACAAATCTGCATCTTATTAACCTTTTGGTATTCCCCCCCCCCCCCAAAAAAAAAAATTGAGTGTATCTGTGACTGTTCAGACACCAATATATCTGTTTAAAAGATTCTGGTGTAGGCCAGATAACTATAACTTTGGTTTTGCAGTTCCACGGTTCAAATCTCAGTATTATCCAGCTTTTGGCCTTTTTTCCGTAAAAAAAACAGTAATAGTGTCTCTCTGACTGTTCAGACACAAATATATCTGTTTAAAAGATTCTGGTGTAGGCCAAATAACTAGAACTTCGGTTTTGCAGTTCCACGGTTCAAATCTCAGTATTATCCAGCTTTTGGCCTTTTTTTCCGTAAAAAAAACAGTAATAGTGTCTCGCTGACTGTTCAGACACAAATATCTGTTTAATAGATTCTGGTGTAGGCCAGATAACTAGAAATTTGGTTTTGCAGTTCCATGGTTCAAATCTCAGTATTCTCCAGCTTTTGGCCTTTTTTCCATAAAAAACAGTAATAGTGTCTCCCTGACTGTTCAGACACAAATATATCTGTTTAAAAGATTCTGGTGTAGGCCAGATAACTAGAACTTTGGTTTTGCAGTTCCACAGTTCAAATATCAGTATTATCCAGCTTTTGGCCTTTTTTCCGTAAAAAAACCCAGTAATATTGTCTCCCTGACTGTTCAGACACAAATATATCTGTTTAAAAGATTCTGGTTTAGGCCAGAGAAATAGAACTGTGGTTTTCCTCTTCCACGGTTCTAATCTCCTTTTTATTACCCTTTTGCCATTGATAGTGCGAGTGTAAGCTATTTTACTTAATTTACAATGGGCAAGGCGTGTGGCAAGGGACGTGGAACTGGACTTTCTGGTGATGGTGCGTGTAGAGGATGGGGCCGTGGCCAAGGTGAAAATGTGGCACAACCAACAGCCACATCTTCTCGCTCCCACTTCTTGACCGAATTACTAGGGAAGCACACTACAACACCAGTATTGCGAACTGATCAGTGTGCAAAGGTTATTAATTGGATAGCAGATAATACTTCCAGTTACCTGGGCACCACCACCTCCGGTCTGTCTTCCACATGGTCAAGTTTTAGTAGCCGTGAGTCTCGACGGCATACTCCTCCTCACCCTGATGCTCCTTCCTCCCACCATGCTGAGTGTCGTCAGACAGCAACTGATCCCACAGTTTGACACTCTGAAGAGCTGTTCACTGGTCCATTTCCATATTTGTGCCCCTCGCCTGCTCCGCTTGAAGTGGTGGAAGAGGAGATCCCATGTAGCGATGCCCAAATATTTGAACAGCCACGGCCACAGGAAGGCGACGCTGGCAATTTGTCACAATAGGTGGATGATGACGAGACACAATTGCCACAAAGTGAGGAGGAGGATCGTGGTGTGCAAGTGGAAGAGGAGGAGGTGGTGGATGATCTAGTAACTGACCCAACGTGGCAGGAGGACACGCAGAGCGAGGCCAGCAGCACACAGGGGGAGGGAGGCAGAGTACCCCAACAGGCAGGAAGAAGCAGTGTGGTGGCCGCACACAGAAGGCGGGCAACAGTTCCCTGTAACACCAACACGAGGGACGTTACCAGTACAACCGGTAGGTCTTCCAGAGTCTGGAATTTTTTTAAAGACTCTGCTGATAACCCCAAAAAGACCATTTGTACCACCTGCCATGCCAGCATCAGCAGGGGTGACAAAACTACCAACCTGACCACCACCAGTATGATCAGGCACATGTCAGCAAAGCACCCGACTTTGTGGGGCGAACCCCAGGGTCTACGACCAGTGTCAGCGGGTGTCACCACTGCTTCTTCCGCTGTTGTGCATGTAAGAGAACCCCCTGTTGTGCATGAAAGGCAATCCCCTATCCATACTGCATGCAAAGATGCCCCCTCCTCTCAGACTTCACTTGTTATGGCAGTTTCTCAAGAAACAGCATCAACGTCCACGTCCCACTACAGCGTTCAATTATCTATTTCCCATACCTTTGAAAGAAAGCGCAAATTCACAGCCAACGCCCCACAGGCCACAGTCCTAAATTCACACATTTCACGACTGCTTGCATTGGAAATGCTGCCTTTTAGGCTGGTGGAGATGGAATCCTTCCGCAACCTTATGGCGGTGGCCGTCCCTCGGTACTCGGTCCCCAGCCAACACTATTTTGCCCGGTGTGCCATCCCCGCACTACACAAGCACGTGTCCCAAAACATCTGCCGTGCCCTCAACAACGCAGTTACTGGGAGAGTCCACCTGATAACGGACACGTGGACAAGTGCTTGTTGCCAGGGATTGTACATCTCCCTGACGGCACACTGGGTAAACATAGTGGAAGCCGGGATCCAGTCGGACCTTGGGATGGAACACATCCTCCCCACACCGAGGATTGCGGGCCCTATGTCTGTCAGAGTTGCCCCCACAGTGTACAGCTCCTGGAAATCATCCTCCTCCTCATGTTCAGCCTCCATCTCAGACATCACCACATCAGTTACAAGCTGGAAGCACTGCAGTACTGCCTCAGTCAAGCGGCAACAGGCTGTGCTGAAACTCATAAGCTTAGGTGATAAACCTCACACTGCTTGTGAGTTGTGGACAGCTGTGAAAGAGCAGGCAGATCTGTGGCTGAGACCGCTGAACCTACATCCAGACATGATCGTGTGTGACAATGGCCGTAACGTGGTGGCTGCTCTAAGGCAAGACGAGATCACACACGTACCATGCCTGGCTCATGTGCTTAACCTCGTGGTTCAGCGGTTTCTTAAATCGTACCCCGAGTTGCCAGATCTGCTCGTCAAAGTACGCCGCCTGTCAGCTCATTTTCGGAAGTCGGCTACAGCTTCCGCCGCCCTTGCTGTGTTGCAGCAGCGTTTGCAGCTTCCGCCACACCGACTGGTGTGTGATGTCCCCACATGTTGGAACTCTACCCTCCACATGTTGCAAAGGATTTGTGAGCAGAAGAGAGCAGTTGTGGAGTACCAGCTGCAACAAGGCCGTCGATATTCTGGTCAGACTCCACACATAAGACCTCAGGAGTGGACCTGGATGTCTGACATATGTACCATCCTGACAAACTTTGAGGAGTCCACCAAGATGGTAAGTGGCGATGACGCCATCATTAGCGTCAGCATCCATCTTGTCTGTCTTTTGCAACGCTCTCTGCAGAGAATTAAAGAGGAGGCATTGCAGCCAGAGTATGATGAGATGGATCAAGAAGCCGTAACGGTAGATTACACACAGCCCAGCCTCATCTCATCCCAACGTGCATTGGGGGACAATGAGGGAGAGGAGGAGGAGGAGGAAGAACAGGAGCTGGTATCATGCTCTGTAGACGGTAGTACCTGTACAACTGTCATACCGTCGGTTCAGCGTGGGTGGCCTGAGGAAAGGGGGGAAGAGGAGGAGAGCATGGTCAGTCGTCATCTTGGTGAGGACACGGAAGTCTTGCCCGTTACCAGTCTGGCACGCATGGCTGACTTTATGTTATGCTGCCTTAACCGTGACCCTCGCATTGTCAAAATGTTGGGTGACAGACATTACTGGTTGGTGACACATTTAGATACCCGCTACAAGGAGAACTTTCACTCTCTTATTCCTGAGGTGGAGAGGTCTACAAAAATGTGGCAGTACCAGAAGTCCCTTGCTGCAGAACTGTCAAAAAAATTCCCATCTGAACACTCTAGCGGCAGAGGTCACAGTTCATTGACAAACCAAGGCGTACAGGCGAGAGAGACGCAACTCCAATCCAGCAGAGGCAGCGGAACACTCTCAACATTCTGGGACAGTTTTCTGAGACCCGCCCAGCTTACAGGCCCTGAGGCGCGGGGTACTCTCACAAGGAGTGGAAAGTTTCAAAAGATGGCGAGGGAGTACCTTGCCGACCGTACCAGCGTCCTCCGTGATTCCTCTGTGCTTTTTAATTATTGGGTATCCAAGCTGGATACTTGGAATGAACTCTCTCTGTATGCCTTGGAGGTCCTGGCCTGCCCTGCCGCTAGTGTATTATCGGAGCTTGTTTTTAGTGCCGCTGGGGGAATTATAACTGATAAGCGCACTCGCCTGTCAACTGACAATGCTGACAAGCTGGCCCTTATAAAAATGAACAAGGGCTGGATTGGGCCAGACTTCTCATCACCACCAAATGACAGCAGAGTAACAAAGTCAAATCCACTGTGTTTTTTCGGGAGGTGTATTCCCATGCACCGCTTCACACCCACACATGGGTATACGCTTCCTCATTTCAGCTGTATTTTGCTCTTCTTCTTATCCTCAGCCTCCACCAACACTATACCACCAAGGTGACCGTGGTCCATGTTGCCAGCATTGCAAGTTCCTCCGTCCTAATTTTGGCAGCTTTTGCTTGGAAGGCATAGGCAAAGACTATGGGAGACCCACTCCCCAATAATGGGAATAATGTTTTTAATATGCTGTACTGCATGGCTCTTGTTTGCCAGCATTGCAAGTTCCTCCATCCTAATTTTTGTCAGCTTTTGCTTGGAAGGCATAGGCAAAGACTAGGGGAGACCCACTCCCCAATAATGGGAATAATGTTTTTAATATGCTGTACTGCATGGCTCTTGTTTGCCAGCATTGCAAGTTCCTCCATCCTAATTTTTGGCAGCTTTTGCTTGGAAGGCATAGGCAAAGACTATGGGAGACCCACTCCCCAATAATGGGAATAATGTTTTTAGTATGCTGTACTGCATGGCTCTTGTTTGCCAGCATTGCAAGTTCCTCCGTCCTAATTTTTGGCAGCTTTTGCTTGGAAGGCATAGGCAAAGACTATGGGAGACCCACTCCCCAATAATGGGAATAATGTTTTTAAGATGCTGTACTGCATGGCTGTTGTAAGGGGCATGAAAACCGTCTTGTTAAACCACTCTGAACTCCACAGCTCTTCCAAGGGGCATTAAAACCATCTTGTTATGCTACTGTGACCTCCATGTCTCTTCCAAGGGGCATTCAAACTGTCTTGTTAAGCTAAGGTGACCTCCACCACCCTTCCAAGGGGCATTAAAACCATCTTGTTAAACCACTCTGAACTCCACAGCTCTTCCAAGGGGCATTAGAACTGTCTTGTTAAGCTACTGTGACCTCCACATCTCTTCCAAGGGGCATTAAAACCATCTTGTTAAGCTACTGTGACCTCCACCACTCTTCCAAGGGGCATTAACACCATCTTGTTAAGCTACTGTGACCTCCACCACTCTTCCAAGTGGCATTGATATTGTCTTTTTATTCCACTGCGACCTCCACCACTCTTCCAAGGGGCATTAAAGCTGTCTTGTTAAGCTATTGTGACCTCCACGTCTCTTCCAAGGGGCATTAAAACAGTCTTGTTAAACCACTCTGAACTCCACAGCTCTTCCAAGGGGCATTGAAATGTTGTTTTTAATTACCTCTATCCTCCACGACTCTTCCAACGGGCATTGCATTTCCTCCTAATTTTAGTCAGCTTTTGCTTTTCAATGCATAGACGAACACTAAGGGAGACCCACTCCCCAATAATGGGTAGAAGGATTTTAGTACGCTGTAATCCACATCTGATTCAAGGGGCACTGCAGTTCCTCATAATTTTTGGAAAGCCTTCCATTCACTGCTTAGGCCAACAGTGTACAGGAGACCCAGTTGCTATAAATGGAAAAAACGGTTTAGTTAAGGCCCTCTGACCTCCATGTCACTGCCATGGGGCATTGGAGTGCCTCAAAATTTTTGGTAGGCATTGCACTCACTGTGTGCCCTATAACTGTGTAGCCGAACCGCTCCTTTTGGTACAGAAATATATCCTACAAGACATGTGTGGTTGACTGGCCTGATATTGATGTGAATGGTCCCTGTTCCTCCTGCTCTTTCTCCTTTGCCACCACCTCATCCATCATTCATCACCTGAAGCTTTGTTTTAACGGGAGTTATAGAACTGGGATAGTAGCAGGAAAACATCCAGCAATCCTCAGAGGAGGTAGGATATGCACCAAAACGCTGACCACCTCACGCCTAGCCGCTACTACATACATGCGCTTGCATTCCAAGGAACAGTAAGCTAAGGAGATGGATGGCCCCATGATCATGAATAATTTACTCGTTGCATAGGAGGCCGACCACTGCTGCTGTCTACCCTCTGAACTTTGTGTTGAAGCCTGATAGAGGATTGCGGGTCCAGGGTCAATGTCAGGAGGATGTGTTGCATCCCAGTGTCCAATTGTGTCTCGGCTTCCACAATATTAACCCAGTGTGAAGGCGTCAGTCAGATGGACCATCCCTGGCCACAATCACTTGTCCACGTGTTTGTGGTTAGGCTGTCCTTCAAATAGGGGTGGCTGGGGACCGTTTATGGACACCCGGCCGCCCCCAGGCGGCTAGGGACCGTGTGTGGGCACCCGGCCGCGGGGCGGCTGGGGACCGAGTATGGACACCCGGCCGCCTCCTAGCATCATCATCATGCTCCTCACCTTGACACTCTCAATTCCCCTGATGGAGAAGCCGGTCCCACCGGAGGAGTCTGGTTGTCTGGTGGGCTCGGCCAATGCTGCCCTAAAGCAGGCCAGGCTAAGAAAAGTGTGGAGAAGGTTACTGGGACAAATAGGGGCGGCTGGGGACCGAATATGGACACCCGGCCACCCCCTGGCGGCTGGGGACCGAGCGTGGACACCCGGCCGCTGGGCGGCTGGGGACTGAGTATGGATACCAGGCCACCGACACAGCCATGATGTGGTGGCCAGATTCTGCCTCCACATGCCTAAAAGGCCCAATTTCAAGTGCAAGCAAGCAAGCAGTATGGTATTGCAGCCCGGGGGTGGGTGGGTGGCTGCATACTTGTGCTTGCATTGCAAGAAATGGGTGAGGTACAATTGAACACTGCCCTGGGACAAGGACTTGCACGGGGGTAGTTGCAAGTCTGCATCTTTTGATGCAGCAAGGATGACTTCTGATGGGCACATTTTTAGGCAGTGACCTGGGTGTCAGAGATGCTTCCAGGGGTCTTCCCCATGCTGTTCCCATGTCTTTTCAGCACTGTATGCATATGTCACACAGCACATGGCCAGACAAGGTTGTAAAATGTTAAAATGACATTTCCCGGTGAATGCATTTGTCACGGTTGAAAGCAATACAAAGTGCAAAAACGCATAAAAAAATGCTACTTGTGAACATAGCCCAAGGTGTGGAGGAGTATTTTTGTTTTTGGTTATTTATTTTACCTTATACACAAGTCTTTACCCTGGAAAGGAAGTTTCTTAACATATTTCGCAGGAAAACCGTTTCAGTTTCGTTTTTGAACGTTTTATTGTGAGCCCGTAAAAGTGGCTTAATACCTCTGACCACGTTGTTGACAGCAGTGACGTGGGGGTCAGAAATGCTTCCTGGGGCGATCCCCATGCTGTCCCCATGTCATTTGAACACTGTGGCACTTTTTAGGCTTTCTACAGACTGCCGGGGGTGCCGCCGCAAAAATGCTCGGATCTCCCATAGACTAACATTGGGCTTGTTGCTTGGGTCGAGCACCCGAGTATCACGGTAAGCTCGCCCCGAGCTTCGAGAACCCGAGCATTTTAGTGCTCGCTCAACACTACTTTTCTCACATGTAAAGCGCCATAGAATAAATGGCGCTATAATACTAATCCCAGTGATACTTGTAAAGGATTGTCCGTCTCTTAGGAGGTTTATTTTATGAGCATTGCAGTTGCTTCTCAGCACCGTACGCCGTACATTTAGAAATTCTTGTGTCTGCCTTGTGTACCTGCTGTAGTGGATACGCCATGTCTGCATTATCCGCCATATTGAGGTCTTCTCCTATATGGTTCCTGTAATGCAGACCATATCACCCATAATGCTAGATTCTCATCATTTGTTCTTGGTCCCATCTCCTGACAGCAGTGGTAGATCAGTGACATAGAGCTGCTGTCCCTGATGTATAATGTGGAGTCTCACAGCTTCATTTATCAAAACTGTTCAGCACATTGTCTTTGTTGTCCATAGCAACCAACCAGAGCTCAGCTTTCATTTCTCAAACTGCTTTGGTAAAATGAAAGCTGATCTCTGATTGGTTGTTATAGGCAAAGTAGACACTCCTACTGTAAGGCTGTGTGCACACTTGGCATTTTTTCAGTGCAGATTTGTCTCAAAACCTGTAGCGTTTCCTGGTGCCAGCAAATGAATGAGAATCCTGAAGTCTCATGCACATGTTGCTTATTTGTGGCTTGCAGATTTGGTGCACATTTAACCCCTTCATGCCGCTGCCAATTTCTGTGTTTGCATTTACGGTTTTCCTTTCTTCTTCCCAGAGACATAACTTTCATTTTTCTGATCACATAGACATATATGAGCTTGTTTTATGCGGGATGAGTTGCACTTTTGAATGACTCCATACAATTTACCACTTGTTTACTGCAAAATGCGAAAAAAAATCCAAGTGCTGTGAAATTGTGGAAAAAAACTCAATTCTGACATTGTTTTTTTGGGAATTGTTTTTACAGTGTACATTTTACGGTAAAAATGACCTTGCAATATTATTCTCCTCATCAATACGATTATGGCAATTCCCAAAGTGTCCAGTTTCTTGTTATGTTAGTGGTGAAAAAAAATCAGAAGTTTGCCCCCAAAAATTGTGTCGTCATTTTCCGAGACCCGTAATATTTTTATATAAAGCGGCATCGCTATATATAGCAGAAATCACGGTCTCCTTTGAAGCCCGGTTGTAACAGGGTGTCAAAGGAGCTCCATAATGACAGGTATGGGGGTCATCAGCTGACCCCCCGCTGTCATGACATCCCATCAGCGACCTGTGATCATGCATGGACGCGCCGATGGATGGATAGAATGACGCGCACGCATGACGCTGCTTGTTAAAATGCCACTGTTAGAGATTGACAATGGCATTTAACAGGTTAACAATCGCAGGCGGAGCACCGCTCCAAATGTGATTTTTAGGCCACGGCCTCAATATCAGTATTCGGACAGTATTTTTTCTCATGAGTGGGAGCCAAAAGCAGGAGTGGGTGATAAATGCATAATTGGTGACTTGTTTCTATCATACCTTTTCTCTGATTGTTCCTCACCTGGTTTTGGCTCCCACTGACCAAAAAAAAAATACTGACCAAATATTGATAGTGGGGCCGTGGTCTTAGCGGCAGGTCCTGGCTGTAATACACAGCCATCACCTGCTGGGTATAGGGTATATCACCTCATTCAGCGTCTGCCCTGCATTCCCTAAATCCTTATATAACCCCGACTCCACTTGCATACACCTGAAAAAACCTTTTTAAAGTCTTCCACGCTGTATCCGAATCTTCACAGTCCGGTTCGAGGGGCGTTGCTTCACGCCTTTCCATCCCTCCCGCTGGCTGCTGCTTGCCATCCTCCTGCTTTGATTCACATGGGTGAACACCTCCTTTGTCTTCCAAATAGCCAGGTGAAATCCCACGCTTGCGCAGAGAAATCACCGGGTTGCGCCTGCGCACTATGCTCTGCCCTACTGTGGAATAAATCCAAATTTATGCCAAACCAAGTCTGCACCAAACAAGGTGTTAATGAGTCTATAATTTGGGCAACATAGCAATAAATACCATGGCCATATATCAAAATAATACCAAAAACACAAAGCCAATCAAGTAGTTTATAAATCAATTTTATTAAACATATTTCAATAAATTAAGGGAGAAAAAGGAGAAGCTAGAGAGCAACTCTATATGCGTCAGAAACAACAGGTGCAGATGGGATATACAATATATAAAAATAAGAACAATTCCTTTATATTGAGCAAATTACAATAGGGGTTTAAATTAATATACTGTATATATACTGTGGTCAGCCCCCACTTATATGCCAATTGTATCACAACAAATGAGCCATGCAGTGTTTACCAGTAGCCATCTCCTCCTGCTGTGCTGACGCCAGGTCCCTCACTGTCCTGCTTTGACTCACACGGGTGACACCTCCTTCGCCTTCCAAATAGCTGGGTGAAATCCCACGCTTGCGCAGAGAAATCATCGGGTCGCGCCTGCGCACTATGCTCTGCCCTACTGTGGGCAGAGCCAAAAACATCAGTACGCAAGCACTGGAGCACGTCTTTCCGGCTCACATACTGCTGTGCGCATGCATTGCTGCCTGCATAGGGCGAGAGAAACATAAAAAGTAACCAGCTCACCCTCCTGTGGCTTCAATCTGACGCGGGATTCGTAATTAGCGCTGCATCAAGCGCTCTGGCATATGCTGAAGGAAGAGAAATTGATCCAGCTCCCAGGGCGCCACGTAATGGTAAAAAAGAATAATTTAATTATTTCAGCTTCATGTTAAAAATCTGGAAAAATCCTGGTACATATATACAAGTATGTAGAACTATAGTCCGATTGGAAAAAGTGGGGGACAAGGGGATATAAGATGAATACTACCAGACGCGTTTCGAACGTCAAACACGTTCTTAAACTTGGTATGAATGCGTATTCAGCAAACAGGAAGGTGCCGTAAGTGCTGGCATTAATTAGTAACAAGCGCTGCAGGTGAAAGGTTGCATTTTCAAGGCATTGTCCTATAACAGTGATGGCAAACCTTTTAGAGACCGAGTGCCCAAACTGCAATATAAAACCCACTTATTTATCCCCAAGTGCCAACATGGCAAATTAACCTAAATATTGAGGTTTTACTGATACAAACAACTGATACAAAGAGCAGGCGAGGGCAGCATAGAGCAGCCACAGGAAGGAGCAGGGGTATGAGACTGCAGAAATAAAGAATGTGCTCACCCCCATATTGGTATTTATGCTGGCCCTCCCCTCAATCCTGGTATATACAGTGGTGGCCAAAAGTATTGGCACCCCTGCAATTCTGTCAGATAATACTCAGTTTCTTCCTGAAAATGATTGCAATCACAAATTCTTTGGTCTTATTATCTTCATTTAATTTGCTTGCAAGGAGAAAACACAAAAGAGAATGAAGCAAAAATCAAATCATTGATCAATTCACACAAAACTCCAAAAAAGGGCCGGACAAAAGTATTGGCACCCTCAGCCTAATACTTGGTTGCACAACCTTTAGCCAAAATAACTGCGAACAACCGCTTCCGGTAACCATCAATGAGTTTCTTACAATGGTCTGCTGGAATTGTAGACCATTGTAGGCCCCTGGCCTCTGATTGGCCGGCAGCCACTGGCCTCTGATTGGCTGGCAGCGTGTATTGCAGCGCACAGGCCTGGCAAGTTCGTGCGCTGCAATACACTTCAGCTAGATGTGCCGGCTACAGGAGAGGACGCTGCGCGGGAGAAGAAGGAAGGTGAGTAGGAGTGTTTATTATGTTTTTTTTTTAATATGCGATGCACAGTGGCGCCAGCAGGTTGGGAGGGAGAGGGAGCATGTATGCATGGACTGGGGGAGGGCAGCATATATACATGGACTGAGGGGGGGGGGGGGCGGCCCATGCTGGCCTCTGATTGGCCGGCCGCCGCTGGCCTCTGATTGGCCGGCCCACGTCATGCTGGCCTCTGATTGGCCGGCGTCATGCTGGCCTCTGATTGGCCGGTCGCCGCTGGCCTCTGATTGGCCGGCCGCCGTCATGCTGGCTTCTGATTGGCCGGCCGCCCCTGGCCTCTGATTGGCCGGCAGCATGTATTGCAGCACACGGGCCTGGCAAGTTTGTGCGCTACAATACACTTCAGCTAGATGTGCGTCCGAGAATGTACATCTAGTTGCAGTAGCGAGGCTGGTGTCGGCACTCGGCAGACTCAGAGTTCTCACCTGCCGGGCTCGATCCAGTAGCGCTAGTGCTGCGGCGATGATGCGCGTGCCTACCGGGAGGGCTCTGCTTGCCCCCTCAGGCACGCGTGCCATAGGTTCGCCAGCACTGTCCTATAGTATCCAAGTGGGAAAAAGTGAAATGAAGATACAATCAATACAAAATATTAAAAACTCTAGCAACACCAAGTTAATAATGTAGCATGATTTCACTCCTGAAATTCAAACCTAAAGGGACCCTGGTACCTAGAACAAAGATCCAATAGGCTTCCCTGTTATGAAGTGTTTTTTGTCTATTACCACTGCAAATATGTCATATGTTCAATTGCATGGGTTGAGAGACTGTCTGTTCATCTATTATGATAATTGATGAAATATCTAGCACAGGGGTGGGCAATTAACTTTTCCAAGGGGCCACAATAGAAACTGACACTACTGTGGAGGGCCGAATCAATTGGCCGAACTTAAAGGGGCGGTCCTAAACCAAAGCTGAATTTCATACTAAATGTATATCTATTTAGTGTAATCATGTAATCTCCTTTTCTAATATACTTCAATGAAAAATTCCCTAATGTACCCTGTACATTCTGACTTCCTCTGTGCATGCTGGGATACTCAAATGAGCCGACATCAGGGGGCAGAGGCTGCAGTCATTGCCGCAGCCTCTGCACCCTCTCTGAAATGAGCTGTCATCCGTGATGTCTGTTTCGGAGGCTAGGCAAGTCCTGCTCACCTGATAATGCGTCAGTTGTAAATTCTGATGCAATACTCAGTATGAGCTCCCTGTGCTATATTCCTTTGAATGCACAGTGACAGTGCGCTTCCTTGCTGGCTCTAAAGAGAAGAGATGAGCCGAAAAGAGAGATCACTGCCAGAGAAAATTGGACGCAGGGCGAAGTCGGAGTTGGTATAAAATGGACCGAGTCCTAAAATATATAATACATTGAGTACAGTAGTACAATGCAGGATAATAAGGTATAATAATTATTATTAATAATAATAATGTGCTGTAAATTTTTTCATAAGAATTTGGGAAAGTTTTGAAATGTCCTATAAATGTCTGTTCTATTCCTGATCTAAGGATCTCGGCTTTTAGTTTAGATGAATCTGTGCTGCACATTATATACATGCTCAGTAGTGACCAGTACTGCGGAGTCGGAAGTCAGGGAAATTGAGGAGTTGGAGTCGGTGGTTTGGCCTACCGACTCCACAGCTCTGAATTAAGGAGGCAACGCAGCAAGCAGGGACTAGTCCAGTTTCTGAAACAGATGTCACTGATGACATTTAGTTTCACGGTGGGGAAAGCAGCTGTGGCAGGGACTGCAGCCTCTGACCCCTGATGACATCTTGGTATCCCAAAATGATGCACTAGAATTCTCAAACAAAACGTGATTGGAAGTAAAAAAAAACAAAAAAAACAGGAAGTTAGAATAGGGAGGGAATGGTAGAAAATTTTTAAAATGAAGTATATTAGAAAGTGATTAGATTATTGAATTAAATAGACATTTAGTATGAAATTCACCTTCGGTTTTGGACCACCCCTTTAATTCTGCATATTATTAACTTTATCTCCTTATAAAAAGCAGTTACATGAGCGTATAAAAAAAAATCATATGATTTTCATCCAGAAAAACAGACTATTTCCCATCTGTATTGTCATCCGTATGGCAGCCATTTGTATACATCAGAAGTGAATAAAATTTACAATAACAAATACAGTGTCCTATGTTAGGAATGGAAATGTATTTGTAAAAATCGGATGCTATACAGACACTGTATTTTTTCGGACTATAAGACGCACCGGACCATAAGACGCACCCCAAATTTTGGGGTGGAATATAGGAAAAAAATATTTTTTATAAGATGGGGGTCCTTCTTATAGTCTGAATAGGTATGGTATCTTACCTGGCGGGCGGTGGAGCGAGGGTCACAGTAGGTAGGGTCCTTCAGGAAGCTGGTGCTCCAGCAGCGGAGAGTTGAGGTGGTGGAGGAGCAGGATCGCAGGGCCCTCTGTTCCCTCCCTCAGAAACCTGGCAGTTGCAGCAGAAGAGGTGAGATGGCTGAGGCCCGGTGCCTGGCTGGAGGCTGGGGCCGGTGTCTGGTTGAGGCCTGGTGCCTAACTGGGGGCCGGTGTCTGGCTGCGTGCTGAGGGCTGGGACCGGGGCCGGTGTCTGGCTGAGTGTTGGGGGCCAGGACCGGTGAGCGGCATGGCAGAACTGCGCGTGCGGCTTTCTGGTGTGCGCAGCCATCTTCCTGAAGCTTTATTCTACAGGAAAATGGCCGCCCGAGCTACAAGTCTGCGCATGCGCCAGCTCGGGCAGCCATTTTCCTGTAGATCACAGCTTCAGGAAGATGGCTGCACACACCCGAAAGCCGCGCCGCTCACTGGCCCCCAGCATCTCACCTTTTTTTTGCACACGCATAGACTTCAATATGCGAGAATCATCCGAAATAGAGAAAAGACCAGTACGTGATGTGATCTTTTTCACAAAGACATTTTCAAACTGTATTCTGAATAGCTCAATGCCATAACATTGCTCCTCGTGCTGTCTATATTGGGTCAGGTTTATGTGTTTTCACAGACAGCTCTTGGACCAAAAATTCCCTCTTGTGAACGTAGCCTGAATACTGCAAAAAAGCTTATTGTAACAAGAATAAGCAGTTGATCAAGTAATAAATAAATTGGGAGCATTGGAAAACAAGTTGGTTGCCCTCCTGTTCCACTATCACATTCACATGTGGGGCAGGAGGTGACAGGCAGGGAAGGGGGAATCTTTATTGTGGCCTATGGTGTGAATGTGATAAACCACAGATCACAGGGGGAAGCACTGGGAGGGGCTTAACCCTTACCTCACGTGCTAGCTGCAAAGGGGAGGGAAGGGTTAACCCTCACATACAAAGGCTGGGAGGCAGCACATAGACCAGTGTTTCCCAAACCCCATCCTCACGGCCCCCCAAAAGCAGGGGTGGATTAAGAGTAGCCAGGGCCCTGTGCAGTTTAGAAGGTGTGGGCCCCCCCCAGGTACCCGATGTGTCACGTGACATGTCACATGATCCCCTTTGATAGATCATGTGATAGGTCATGTGACTAACACACATATGCTTTGATCACATCTGTAGATGGAAAATGATGGAAATTTCTTTACCATAATGTACACAGCCCTATACATAACATAGCTTTATATATAGTAGAGCAGTGGTGGGAGATTACTTTCACTGAGGGGTCACATGACTGTTGTGGAGGCCGAACCAATAGGCTGAAATAATACTAACAAAATAATAAAAAAATATATATATTAATTGTATGACTTAATATTGAGCAGAATTAAGTATGCTGACTTCCCCCCTATATACCGTATGTGCCCCCACATAGCTCCCTAGATACAGTATGTGCCCCCACATAGCTCCCTAGATACAGTATGTGCCCCCACATAGCTGCCTAGATACAGTATGTGCCCCCACATAGCTCCCTAGATACAGTATGTGCCCCCACATAGCTCCCTAGATACAGTATGTGCCCCCACATAGCTCCCTAGATACAGTATGTGCCCCCACATAGCTCCCTAGATACAGTAGGAGCCCTCACATAGCTCCCTAGATACAGTATGTGCCCCCACATAGCTCCCTATATAGAGTATGAGCCCTCACATAGCTCCCTATATACAGTATGAGCACCCACATAGCTCCCTAGATACAGTAGGAGCCTGCACATAGCTCTTTGGGTACAGTAGGAGCCCTCACATAGCTCCGTGTATACAGATTGAGCCCTCACATAGCTCCTTAGATACAGTATGAGCCCTCACATAGCTCCTTAGATACAGTATGAGCCCTCACATAGCTCCCTAGATACAGTATGAGCACCCACATAGCTCCCTATATACAGTATGACCACCCACATAGCTCCCTATATACAGTATGAGCACCCACATAGCTTCCTATATACAGTATGAGCACCCACATAGCTCCCTATATATAGTAGGAGCCCCACATAGCTCCCTGGATACAGTATCAGCCCTCACATAGCTCCTTGGATACAGTATGAGCCCTCACATAGCTCCTTGGATACAGTATGAGCCCTCACATAGCTCCTTGGATACAGTATGAGCCCTCACATAGCTCCCTATATACAGTATGAGCCCTCACATAGCTCCCTGTATACAGTATGAGCACCCAGATAGCTCCCTGTGTATAATATGAGCCCATACATAGCTCCCAATATATACACAATATGAGCCCGTACATAGCTCCCTTCTCTGATCGACTGTCGGTTCCACAGCCAGCTCAGAGAATGGTTGAATGCAAAATGCAGCTACCTGGGAGACACCTCTGACCACTGCATAAGGTGGCCGAAAGGCACCACCTTGACGGCTGTATCCCGGTCACATGCCCTCCCTGATTTCCCTAGGTATGGCCCTTGTAAGGCAGCACTAGTCATCATAATGGTGGATACTCGCTGCACCGGGTCAATTAATGCACACCAGCAATGTCTTTCCGGTATTTCACACTTCAGCAGTTTATTGGACTTCATAAACCACAGTTCACACATATAATGTCCACGAACCCAAGTGGCAGACAGGCCCACTTGGCCCAGGTTACAGCCTTCAGCAAGGTAATACTTTAGCAATGTCCATATAAGTGTCCATATAACAAAGTGTATTACCTTTGCCGGGTTTAGTTGCTGCAGTCCATCTGATTTGCCACCACTGTGGCTTTGCGGCTTCCCAGGTGGGGGTCTCTAGCCGTCGTCCCTCGAAGGCTACTGGTATATCTTCACTCACATCCAGCCTGCGCCTTTCAGGACTCTTCAGAAAGCCTCTGCCTTCCAAGGCCACTAGCATCCACTCACAGGATCCAGTCTCGGCCTTTCAGGCTGCCAGGCTTCACTCAGCCTCACTAGGCCTCACACGAACGGTGTCCCACACACATGGGGAACAGGCCTCATGCCTCTCTCACCGAACACACCTGTCTCCCATCAAGCAGGGTTTATATATCCATCCCATGCACACACACACACACACACACACAGACAGGACCTTGCTGATGTCACAGTCATGTGATCAGACAGACATTCTGTGCACGCAGGACCTGTGCTATGTCACAGTCATGTGACCAGTCACCTGAGGGGGAAGGTACATGGTCAGGTAAAACACATCCTGGACCATTACCGTAATGCCAGCAAGTCGCTGCATTACATATCCCCCCCCTCTGTTCAAACTTGTGGGGTTGAACACATAATATACACAATCACCTCATATCCCACAGCTCATACAGAGACCATGTACTTGTCAATTGCGCTGTTCAGCCCCTGGAATATTAGTCAATGACATTAGCCCATTCCTTAGGGACCTACCATTTGTCACTGTCACCGAGTTCGTCAGGTCACCTTTCCGGGTCGTAACCTTGTCAGAGCTCCCCCGCTCCCAGCGGTCAGTCGTAAGCTTGTCAGGTCTCCCCCACTCCCAGCGGTCAGTCGTAACCTTGTCAGGTCTCCCCCGCTCCCAGCGGTCAGTCGTAACCTTGTTAGGTCTCCCCCGCTCCCAGCGGTCAGTCATACAGCGGTGTGACTCACATGCCCTGGTATCTAAGGTCCGGTTCGACTCCGTACTGTCCCGTCCTCTATTGGGTCATTTGTATGGGCTGCTCAAACCTGAGTTACTGGAGGTCTCACTACCTCTAAACCCACGCCCACTACTCTCAGGACATCTTGAAAGGTCCCTAACTCCAGCTATAGCTGTTCTGTTATTTAGGGGGCCCTTTCTCTGTCTGGTCTCATAATTTCTAGACGGCTGCCATCTTCTGCTACTCAGATAATTCTGTCTATCCACTCGCAGTCTAGCGAGATTCAACTGTTCTACCTCTCGCAGGTAGGTCACTCGGTACTCCAACAGCATGCGCATATATCCCAGGCTTTCTTCTGTTTCCACAGCGGAGAATGATACCATGCCGTCTTCGTCTGGTATCCAGTCCTGACGATCACGTGGACTGCTTACTTTCACCACACCAGACTTCTTGACCATCATCTGCATGGCTCGACCATTTCTCCCAACGAGCTTCCTCACCAGAACATGAGGCACCCGGATGACCTCTTCACGCATACTGTGAGCTTTCCTCATCAACTCCAGTTGTCTCACGGCTTGTTCCGTCTTTAACCGGAGAAACTGCTTCGTGCGAATACATCGCCAGTGCATGTCACTTAGGATAGCCACCCTCTTCACTGTGACTTCGGTCGTGGACAGGACCACGAGCTGTTTAGCTTCTGAGGTCAAGTACACCTTACAGGCTCCCATGTCCTTCTTAAACTCCTCATGCACGGACTCACTGGTGCATTCTTCCCTCAAATCCTCGGGTACATCTACGAGGCACTTGTACCGAGACGTTTCGGTCTCACCAGTGGTTTCCAGACGATCAACCAGCTCAGGTTTCAGGGACAACTGACCTCCAGCTTCTTCACCCTGTATGCTTCCCCTGAGCTGACTCACAGCTACAAATTCACGAATTTTTGTCTTGACCACTTCCATCTCATATTTATCTGTGGTTAACACTCTCTTAGCTCTCCTCAGGTCCACCTTCTCATGGTATAAGGGAGTGAGTGCAACGTGTTCGCCCTTTTCCTTCTCCAAGAAGGCCTCGTTCACTGAGTGATACTTTGTCAGGCGACTTTTGAGCCCGGAAACTTCTTCCTCTAGCTCCGCCACTCGCCTCTCAGCGGCCCGTCTCTGAAGCTCTTCCTGCTTCCAATGGGTTTGTAGTGACTCCTTGAGCTCCTTGATCTCGGCTCCTACATCCACCGAATCATCCGAGCTCACATCACTCGAGGAGGTATCTGCTTCATACCTCCCATCACCAGCGGCCAACTCCTGGCCCTGGTCTGTGGCTTCTCCGATAGACTCCTCCATCTGTTTCTGCTCAGCCTCCATCTTGCTGAGCCTTTCCTTAAGGTGCGTCTCTGCCCTCTGGAGATTATCACAGAACGTCTGCAGCTCCTTCACCTGAGCTTCCAGACCTAAGGTCTTTCTGCGGAGATCACCATTTTCATTACGGGTGTCCTGCAGAGTGGTCTCAACCACTTGGCGTATGTGCTCTGCATCCACCTTATCATCCTCTAGTTTTCCTTTAACCCTGAGGAGATCCTCATAGTCTCTCTTGATTTGTTGCAGTTCCCTATTGAGCTTTTCACCATATTCCTTCTTGGAGTCACATAGCTCCCGGTTGAACTGTTCGCGCAGTCGTTTTAGGTTTTGGTCACGTCCGGAAACTTCAACCTGCAGCGCCTCTTTTAAGGCAGACAGCTCTCTATCCCTCTGGTGTAGTCCCTCATCCAGCTTTTGCTTCACTAGTATCAGCTCTACGTGTACCAGGGAGAACCTAACTTTCAACTCGCACAGCTCATCTTCAAACTCCGCTTTGTCAAGCCCCAACTGAAAAACCTCCTCTTTATTTCTCTGGAACTTTTCCTTCCAATTGTTGACTTCCTTGCTGTTTTCCTCCAGTTCTCGCTGCAAGTTCCTCACAACCTGGTTTATTTTCTGCCGTTCAGACTCCAGGCCCTGCTGGTCTGAGGACCCGTTCTCCATGTTTTTCCTTAGTTGCTGTACTTCACTCTGATACTGCTGCCTGACAGGCTCCAGCTCTTGTTCTTGACTGGCCACCTCCTCTTTCAGGGCTGTCGGTTCCTGATCCTTTTGTCCCAGTAGATCATCCTGCTTGTAACGAATCTGCAGAACTGCCTCCAACTCTTCATAGTTGCATGATACTTTACTGGAGGTTGCTACTGGCAACGTCACCTCCTCTTCTGCCTCTAAAGGAGGATCCACCCTTGAAACAAAGGCACACAGTACTACATTTTCTTTATTTTTATTTTCAGCAAGGACTACAGGAGCAACCTTTTTGTGGCCCTTATGCTGTTGACGAGAGGGGGACTTTCTCTCCTTGTCTAGCCCCTCCTGACTGAACTCTCTTTCTACTTTTGTAGTGTCACCGTCAACTACGGGGTCTGTGTCACTCCCCATGGTGTTGTGGACTAACAGGTCACCTCCCACTTTGACGTCACCCCCTTCTACTGGAGCTATCCCGTTATCAACGGTCACATTGTCATTTTTAGGAGGTGCCAACCCACCACCAGTAATTTTTTTTGATTTTCTATCCTCCACGCTGTTTTGAACAACCGCCCCTTTTTTAGACTCCGCCCCCTTTTTTAACAACCACACCGGCAGGGGAATTTTTACAAGAAAAATCAATAATAGTCTTAGGACTCAGTTCACAACAGCTCTTACCACCTCCCCGGGCACTCTGGGACAACAATGGCGCCCCCGGAGAGTTCACAGAATTGTCCACTGCCGCCCGTCTATACGGTGCCCATGGCTCCCGCGGTTCCTGCACCATGTCCTGTAAAAGTTTCTCAATTACCTGCTGTGAGTCCTGTCGCTGTTTCTCAAATACCTGCTGCTGTTTCTCAAATGCCTGCTGCTGCGACTCCATCAGGCATTTCACACGCTCAACAGCTTCAGACTCATTTGCTGCTCCCTTCACAGCCACCTCCACCAGCTCCTGCAATTCCTCAGGACACTCCATTATGCCGAAGAGCGATTGCACACGGTCATCTAACTCCTTCTCCATTCCGTCTGGAGATACTGCACCATTCATGGCCATTGCGGTACACACTAGACACTTTACACCGCTGTCCCCGAAAATTTTCGTGGCCCCGCCGAGCCACAGCAAAACCGGATTTGAGTGCGACGACAACCTTCGCAACCCCGCCGAGTTGCAGCCAGATGCTTTAAACTTCGTGAGCCCCGCCGAGCCACAGCAAACCAGGTTTGAGTGTGACGACAATCTTCGCAACCCCACCGAGTTGCAGCCAGATACTTTAATCCACACTCGTAGTCCTGTGCCGTTGCCCCTAGCAACCAGGCTGCAGTTGCCTCAAGCAACCAGACTGCAGTTGCCCCTAGCAACCGGACTGCAGTTGCCCCTAGCAACCGGGTTGTCGCTAGCAACCGGGCTGCAGTTGCCCGCATTCTCGAACCATATGTAAGGCAGCACTAGTCATCATAATGGGGGATACTCGCTGCACCGGGTCAATTAATGCACACCAGCAATGTCTTTCCGGTATTTCACACTTCAGCAGTTTATTGCACTTCATAAACCACAGTTCACACATATAATGTCCACGAGCCCAAGTGGCAGACAGGCCCACTTGGCCCAGGTTACAGCCTTCAGCAAGGTAATACTTTAGCAATGTCCATATAAGTGTCCATATAACAAAGTGTATTACCTTTGCCGGGTTTAGTTGCTGCAGTCCATCTGATTTGCCACCACTGTGGCTTTGCGGCTTCCCAGGTGGGGGTCTCTAGCCGTCGTCCCTCGAAGGCTACTGGTATGTCTTCACTCACATCCAGCCTGCGCCTTTCAGGACTCTTCAGCAAGCCTCTGCCTTCCAATGCCACTAGCATCCACTCACAGGATCCAGTCTCGGCCTTTCAGGCTGCCAGGCTTCACTCAGCCTCACTAGGCCTCACACGAACGGTGTCCCACACACATGGGGAACAGGCCACATGCCTCTCTCACCGAACACACCTGTCTCCCATCAAGCAGGGTTTATATATCCATCCCGTGCACACACACACACAGACAGGACCTGTGCTATGTCACAGTCAGGTGACCAGTCACCTGAGGGGGAAGGTACATGGTCAGGTAAAACACATCCTGGACCATTACCGTAATGCCAGCAAGTCGCTGCATTACACCCTGTACAGTCTATATGACAATACATGACTGGTACCTATAGTATAATCAGGGATGTGTCCTTCTGTCAGAAGCCTCTATAGACTGCGCAAGTGCAATACCTGCACAGTCAGGCCGCAGACAGAAAGACACATCGACATCCCAGGCAGGGATGAGGAATGTGGCGCTGGAGATTGCGATATGCAAAGGCACCATAAACACATACCTGTTTGGTCCTGTCATCTCTGGAGAGGCCGGGGGAGGAGTGTGGCGCCGGAGTCGGCGCCTGCGCATATTGTGATTTCCGGCGCTATTTTAGTGAAGAAGTGTCTTTGACAAAATGGACAGCTTGTATGCGCATGCGTGTACCTTGGCGCCATTTTGTTGAATACACTCTGCACATTTGTATTCATTCAAATGAAACCGGATATTGCGCTATGCGGACATGGGGAGCATGGACCAGGGTGAGGGGGGAGTATATACCAGGATAGGGTAACAGGATGGGGGAGCATATACCAGGATGGGGGGGAAGCTTGAACCAGGATGGGGGGAAGCATGGACCAGGATGGGGGGAGCATACACCAGGATGGGGGAGCATACACCAGGATGGGGGAGCATACACCAGGATGGGGGCGCATATACCAGGATACGGGGCCAGGATGGGAGAGCATATCCCAATAAAAAAGCTCGCCACCAGGGCGTAGAATGGGCTCAATAGCTAGTACGATATACTGTCATACAGACATCAGATGTTATATACTATACACATTGTTATATCCCATCTGATGTCTTTACCACAGTATACCGTACATTAATCTGTATTCTGGATATGACATTTTTTGTACAGGGATATACACTGTACTGTTCACACCTGGACCTGCACACAGGACCTCACATATTATATATGGAGCAGTATAGTATGTGACGTCCTGTAGGTTCAGGGTTGATCAATCAGTGTAGGATCCTCTATGCTGATGCCTGTGGTCTCTGCTGGGGCTCAGTGTGATTTATTACAGGACTCTGAATTTTCCTGCAGATCTGGCGACGCTGGAGCCGATGACCTGGCACTGACAGCGCGACCTGATCTGCAGCAAAGGTCAGAATCTGGCAATAAGTCACACAGAGCCCCAGCAGAGACCGCCGACCTGACACTAAGGGATCCGTGTGAACTCATCAGGAGGGGAGCAGCATCCTGCAGCCCCCTCCTCACTCCAGACATCCTGCCCTGGGCCTGACCTCGTATTTACTATTTACCGCCATCCACTGATGCAGGAGCTCCTCTCCGGCAGGCTGAAGTGAAGCAGCTCCAGGCGCCGCTGTGTGACGTCAGTCCTGGAGACGCAGCCACAGCGTGCAGGGGGCATGTCTGTCTCCCTGATACGGCCGGCCAGCATCTAATGGTACAGTGCGGTCCCCCTGCCCCTGCAGAAAACATAATGAGGGCGATCTGACCATGGGCCCTCCCGGAGCCCTGGGCCATGGGCGGTCACCCAGATCGTCCTCATTATAATCCGCCTATGCCCACAGGTCATGTTTTCAGGATCTCCTTAGTATTACACAGGTGAGAGAATTCCTGATTAGTGTTGAGCGAGCACTAAAATGCTCGGGTGCTTGAAGCTTGGGCCGAGCTCACCGTGATACTCGGGTGCTCGACCCGAGCAACGAGCCCAATGTTAGTCTATGGGAGACCCAAGCATTTTTGCGGCGGCACCCCCGGCAGTCTGTAGAAAGCCTAAAAAGTGCCCAAAACGATAGTGACAGTGCTCAAGACATGGGGACAGCATGGGGATCTCCCCAGGAAGCATTTCTGACCCCCAGGTCACTGCTGTCAACAACGTGGTCAGAGGTATTAAGCCACTTTTACGGGCTCGCAATAAAACGTTCAAAAACGAAACTGAAACGGGTTTCCTGTGAAATATGTTAAGGAACTTCCTTTCCTGGGTAAAGACTAGTGTTGAGCCACCCCCGTAGTGTTCGAGTTCGGTTCGGTTCGTCGAACACCCGTGTGTTCGCCGAACTGTTTGTCGAACTGTTCGTCGAACACCTTCGAACACCGTTAAAACCAATGGCAGGCAAACAAAAACACATAGAAACACATAGAAAACACCTTCAAAGGTGTCCAAAAGCTGACAAACTGCTCGCAAGCCATAACTAACACATGGAAAAGTGACAAGTACATATAGTCATGTGAAAAGAAAAGAGGTGGAGGAGTAAAAGGAGGGGGAGACACAGATATAGGCATGTCATGCCCTTCTAAAATCCAAAAAGTGAGAAGCCGACACGGCCAGTCCGTTCCTGCCCGTGCCACCTCCGTGTCGCCGGGTTTGTGCCAGAGCCACGGTGGACCCTGACGGCCAGCCCCCCTCTCCCAATACTGGTGCCTGTCTGCTGGTGGGTCGAGCCCCCCCGCGGGAGGGGGGGAGTAACATCTGCAGAAGAAAGACCATCTTCCAGCCAAACTAACATGTCGACTTCTTTTCGTGGACAATGTGATACGATCCCTTTGTTATGGACACGCCCATCGCTACAAATTCCAGATGAGGCACAAAAACAGCAGGTGCTTCAGCGGATATCAAGTGCTCCTTCAAGTGGGCTCTCCTCCACCTCAATTTCAACATCACAAATACTCCAGTCCTCAGTGGTGTCACCCCAATCGCACTTGCTTCCTCACAGCTCCCAAGTCTCCAGCTGCCCGTCTGAGTATGGGGTAACACAGATGGTTGAGTCTGCAGAGCTGCTTACTCATACTATAGCCTGGGAAACGGAGGTCTGCTCCAGAGCTTCTGTTAATCCAGATGAGGAAATGATCTGCACTGATGCCCAGAATCTTTATAAGTCGGATCCAGGACCAGATGAAGAAGGTTCTGAGCATAATGTAGACCCTCGTTCCCAAACTGTAACTCCTGTTGGTGGAGACAATGATGAAGACGATGATGAGACTCAAATACCTGATTGGAGCGACAACTTGACTTTTCGGTCAGGGCAGGAAGAGGTTGGCTTTGAGGACGACGGGTGTGATAACACACAGGGTGATGATGACAAGGTTGGAGATCCCACTTACTGTCAACCCACAGTCAGCCAGTCGATGAGGTCACCCGGGCCTTTGCCTGGCCTTGGGGATGTCGCGGTGGTCGGCTCCCTGGCCCGTACCCTGGGGTCACTCTTTAAAAGGGTGGATAATTGTTAATTTTATAAGAGTTTGTGATGCCACCTGTGGTATCTGGTGAGAAGCACCAGCGCTGCAGCAGTCCACTGAGGCCCGTGATAAGGCAGCTCGATGGTATAGCTCCCCACAGGTGGAGCTAGGTCTCAGGGCAGCGTATGCAGGGGGAATGCAGGACAGGCAAGACCCAGCTGGGTCAGAGCAAGAACGGGAACGTACACAGTAGTCACTTCAGTACCTTTTACTGGAGGAAATTCAGGCACATCCCGGAGCACTGTAGGGTGAAGGGTGCATATCAGGATCCTCCCCAATGAGCGGGTGTAGGGCCTCCTGTTTCTTGCCTCTGCGTAGTAAGTTTCTGACCTGCCTGGAGCTAGGCCTAACTTTGTCTCTGTCCTGCGCTGGCTGACCTTGTGGTAGGGCCTTCTCTTGGAGTTCACGCTCCCAGTATGCGGGGCCTAAGCGTCTCCTGGCTCTGTTACGTATCAGCACCTTAGCGATCCTGGGACTTGTAGTTCTCCAGGGATTCCGGTTATGCCTTACTGGGACATAGAGATCCCGGTAAGCTTGGATCCGGTGTCCGGTAAATGCTTCGGGTGAGCTGGTTAAGCTCCTCTGCCCCTTATGTACTAACTCGCCACTCGCCTTCAGCCTACTCGGGCCCTCACTAGGCTATACACACTAACGGCAGCTTGCCACGCTTCACCGATCTTATGGCGCCGGCACACCTTAAGCTCTATCTGGGCTCCCTGAATATAGCTAGCAGGAGCCTCGTGCTCCACTGCTGAACTATTAACTGAGTTCTCTAGACTAGACTGAGCTCCACTGCAGACTGACCTCTCTTAGGCTTCTCTACTGCAGGAACTCTTCAGAGGAACTGAACTGCCTAGCTCCACCTTCCCTATTTATATCCCTAACGGGCTCCCTCTGCTGGTCTGAGGTGGAAGGTGGAGATGTGTGAAAGTTTATGGGGGCCTCTTGTGGAGGATTCCATCAATACACTCTTCTAGGATCTGTAATACCAAGCGCAGCGGGGCGTCACAGATGCTATTGACGACGAGGTTAGGTTGCGCCTTCCTGGACAGAGACGGAGTACTGGAAGCACGTCAACAACTGCATCCTCAACCACAACTCTGCCTCTGACCACAAGTCGTAGTGGCTCTTCAGGTCGCATGGGCTCTAAGCCTTGCATAGCCTGGGCATTTATTCAGATCAATAAGGATGACCCAACTCGTGTTATCTGTAATATTTGTCACCAAAAGCTAAGTAGAGGCCAAAAAATCCATAGTTTGAGTACTTCATGCATGTACCGTCATATGGATATGAAGCATAAGTTGCAGTGGGAAGCTCACTGTGCTACAATGCGGCCTAGCAGGCTGGGCCAACCACCGTCTGCCCCATCTTGTGCAACCGCGGCCTCTTCATCCTCTGTGACTGGGGGGACAGCAGTCACACATGTTTTTGGACACAGACCTGCCACCTCTTTACCTGCAACAGCCAGTGTGATTGGCAGGTCGTCAGTTCATTGGGAAGTGGAAACACCTGCTGGTGTTGAGCGCTCTCTGACATCGAGAGCACCACCTTTGGATCAAGGCAACCTAACATGTCCGCCTGCATCTTCCTCACAGACCGGCAGTTTGCCGGGGACACCCTACTCAACCTCATCAAGGCACAACAGCCAGCCCTCGGTCCCTCAGATGTGGACAAGTAAAAGACCATTTCCTCCTAGCCATGAGAAAGCTGAGAGGTTGAATTTCACCATCTGCAAGCTGTTGGCTACAGAAATGCTGCCTTTCCGCCTGGAGGACACAGTGGATTTTTGAGACCTTATGTCCGTCGCAGTGCCCCAGTACCAGATGCCCTGCGCTCCACCAGCATGTCGCACACAACATCACCGCTTCTTTGAGAAACTCTGTATGTGACAGGGTGCATTTCACCACAGACACTTGGTCGAGTAGGCATGGACAGGGGCGTTACATGTCGCTGACTGGGCACTGGGTAACTATGGTGACAGCAGGACAAGGGGCTGCTGTCCAAGTCTTACCGTCCCCACGAGTTTTGCGTCAATCCTCTTTATCTCGAAGTTCCTCCACTGCTTCTGCCTCCTCAACCTCCTCTCTGTCCTCCACCTGCACTCAAAGCCTGTCTGGTAATGCCACCTGCTTTCTAACTGCGCAGAAGGAATCCTGCACACCTCCTTACTATGCTGGCAGCAGGGCTCAACGGCATCAGTGTTTACTTTGAAATGTCTGGGAAATGTGAGTCACACAGCTGAGGACTTGTGGTCAGCTCTGGGGACCCAGTTTCATGAATGGTTGTCTCCACTGGACCTGCAACCAGGGAAGGCCGTGTGCGACAATGCTGCAAACCTGGGTGCGGCCCTTCGCCGGGGCAATGTCACACACGTGCCTTGTATGGCTCACGTGTTGAACCTGGTTGTCCATAAATTTTTAGCCCACTATCCCGGACTAGATGGCCTTCTGCAGAGGGCACGGTCGCTGTGTGCTCACTTCCGCCGTTCGCATCCCGCAGCTCAACGACTTACATCTCTACAGAAGTCGTTGGGCCTGCCAGTTCACCGGCTGAAATGCGATATGCCGACACGGTGGAATTCAACTCTGCACATGTTGCAGCGACTGTGGCAGCACTGACAAGCCCTGGTGCAATACGTTCTGACGTATAGCCTGGGCCAACTAGATCCAGAGGTGGGGCAAATCACACAGCAGGAGTGGTCTCAAATCAGGGACCTATGAAGTTGACGCGCCCCCTGGGCCGTGGGGTACCCAGAGCCGGGCCGGTAGACGCTGGGGGTTGTAGTCACTGTGGCGGTGACCCGGTTCGTGACCCAGGGCGGTCAATCCAACGGTAATTTGTATATATGGATTTTATAATGTCCGACAACACCACCTGTGGAGTGCGGCCAAAGGGGCCGCCGCTGCGGAACAGTCCTCTGAAGCTGGTGGTTTTGCAGCAATGGTATTATTACTCACCACAGGAAGAGTGTAGCTTCAGGGCAGTGTGGGTGGATGATGGTGGTTGTAGTGCAGGGAGTCAGTAATGAACACAGAGTCCGTGTGATGCAGTCCCAAGATCTTTACTCATAGTTGTTGCAGTCCAGATTACAGGTACCAGAGCAATCTCACCCGTCGTGCTGTGCGTACTCAGTGAGGGGCTCAGTCCACCCCCAGATAGCTCCGGAGTACTTAGCAGGACCCCCTTCTGTGTGTCCTTTCTCTGGCCTTCTCCCTGCACCTCACACCCAGTGACACTTCTATCCGGTATCCTCGGGCCTTGGCGGGCGACTTGTGTTCCGTCCCCTGGGTCCTATGTGGCTACCTTCTTAGTGAGACTGGTGTGGACTTTTGCCTGCAGTACATGAAATGCTGCAGCCTCCGGTTTCTAGTTGAGCCTTGCTGTTTCTCCTCTAGTTGAGGGACCGGTTCCCCTTATCTGGCCTGACCCCTCTACCTCCTGGTAGCAGCGGGAGTACAGGTGGCCTTCTGCATGGCCCGTAGCCCTAGGGTCCCTTCGGTTCCTGGAGCCTTCCTGCTCCCACTCCTCTCTTCTCTCCTTCAGTCCTGGGCCTCCCAGGCTAGGCCCACCTCCGGAGCAGAGCTCATGCCGAGCCTCTGCTCCTGTCACTTTTCCTCCTCTGACTGGCTTGCTCTTTCTAAGATGGCTTCCTATTTATACTCTCCCTGTCATGTGCTCCCCTAAGCTGCTCCCCTAAGCACCCACTACATAGGACCCTCCCAGCAGCTAGGGACCTGGGACTGTGCTCTCCCTTAGGAGCAATCTCGCCCTACCCCCACTGCGGGTATGTGTTGGATGCAGGTGTTAGGGTCCCGAGCCATACGCCTTCCTTACCTCAGGGTGAGATACCACACCTCTGGGTGAGATGCAGTAACTCTGTGGCGACTGAACCCTCAGGGGCGCCACACACCCTTCTGCACAGTTTTGAAATGGCGACGAAGATGTTTAGTGCTGACGACGATGCCATTATCAGCATGACTATTCCGGTGATTTACATGCTGGAGCACACATTAAACAGAATTCAGAGTCAGGTGGTGGGACAAGAGGAGGTGGAGGAAGTAGAGGAGGAGTCGTATGCGGAAGGGATAACATCTCCAAGGTCCAGACGGTTGGCAGCACCAAGGCGGCAGGCATGGGAGGGTGGGGGCGAGGGATTAACCAGGGCGCATGATAGCAGCCAAACTGTTGAGGAAGGTGCAGGAGCCGAGGAAGAAGTGGAGGATGAACTGGCGATGGGCATGGAAGACTCATCAGATGAGGGAGACCTTGATCACATTTCTGTTGTGCGAGGTTGGGGGGAGAGGGCAGAGGAAGGAAGCATGATTCTTACCTCGCTACCAACACAACAAGGACTTGGTCCTCCTGGATGCGCAAGACACATGAGTGCCTTCTTGCTGCACTACCTGCAACATGACCCTCAGATTGCAGAATTCGAAGTAATCCCGACTACTGGGTTGCCACACTCTTAGATCCCCGGTACAAAAGTAAATTTGCCGAAATAATTCCTGCCATAAAAAGGGATTGACGCATGCAGGAGTATCTGCAGACGCTGTTGCAGAATCTTACATGTGCTTTTCCACAAAACACCAGTGGTGCACGAAGTGAATCTCACAGTTCTAACTTGCCAACCGTGGGACTGTCGAGTCTTCATCACTCAAACCATAACAGTAACACAGTATCTGCTGGTAACAGCAATTTTGTGGAATCGTTTCACCACTTTTTTAGACCATCCTTTGCAAGGCCACAGGAGACAAGAAGTCTGACACATAGTCAATGCCTAGAGAGGATGGTGCAGGAGTATCTCCAAGTGAACATCGAAGCCATGACTGTGTCACTGGACCCTTGCTCATTTTGGTATTCCAATCTGGAAAAATGGCCGGAGCTCGCCACTCACGCCTTGGAGATCTTGTCATGCCCTGCAGCCAGTGTTCTCTCTGAACGTGTGTTCTGCGCTGCTGATGGTGTGCTGACAGATAAACGCACGCGGCTGTCCACTGAGAATGTAGACAGACTCACGTTCATAAAGATGAACAAATCATGGATTCGCAAGGACTTTTCTAACCCTGTGTTATCCTTGGGAGACTAGAAGCTTGAGGATTTGGTAATATCACCTCACCAACCGTTTTAAGCAACTGTGGGGCAATTGATGGCACTTAACCCTAGAACGCATGACCATAAAAATCTACACTTTCATATACCTGGGGCCTTTTAGGCCCATGTGCAAATAACATGGAATAACTCAAACTCAAATGACAAACAACTATATACATGAAGAATACCTAGAGTTTCAAAATTCTAACTAAAGTAATCTTGCAGAAAATAGAAAACAATTAACAGGGCGGGACTGCGAGGCCCCAGATATGCGTTCTAGGGTTAAGTGGTGTCTGTGCCACAATTTTGGGAAAAAATGGAGACTCTTTTTGGAGTCCCCTTGCTGTGTCTTACGTGACGTTGGCATCGTCAATTCCAGGTGGGTTGGGTCGCTCCCCCCCCCTTTTAACTGTAAGAAACTACATACACTATGGCTTGGGGTAACACAGATGGTTGAGTCTGAAGAGCTGTTTACTCAGAGGTCTGCTCCAAATCTTCAGTGTCTGCTAGTCAGCGTAGAATTTTTAACTGCATCTAGCCTAGGCAATACTTTGGGCATAGTAGCCCAGCTGCGAAGCAAGCTGCACCGCCTGTGTATCTAATAAGAATTTTTAAATGCATCTAGCCTAGGCAGACTGTGGGGACCCCCAACCAAACCCAGACGCTCAGCCCCCCTACCGCCCCCCTTTCCTTGACAATACAATAATGTAACTCTTACAACTGGATGGGTGAGGATCGGTCACAGCTTTATTAACTCTTTATAGTCATTCCATTAGAAAGGCATTTTATTTCTAAAATAATTCAGCTTGTTGCTGCATGCCGTGGGTCTCCACTCCGGCAACTTGGCTAACAAGTGTAACTCTCCAACATGTCCTTTCTATTTCCAGGCCACGGAGGATCCTGCGTACTCGTATGCAGGACTCTGACCCCCACCCATCACTCTTAACGCTTGTTCCACTCCATCCTGGAGTCCTGACAGGAATATGTCCAGTCCAATATCCATTAAGTGAACACCGTCGGACCGTATGAGGCCTGCTTTATCTCCTTCCAGTTGTCGGTGTCGTACCACTACACTGCCTCTGTCTCTTCTAAATTTTGCCATTCGAATATTTATTACCCGCCTTGTCCGTTCGATGGCCGTGATGTCTCGCGCACCTTGCCATACCGCTATCGGCACAATCTCTGACCATACTATAGCTAGTTTTGTGAAAAATTCTCTGAAGCGCTCAGTGTCTAGTTTCATTATTGCCATTAGTTATGCGCTCTTGTGATGACCTAGGTTGTTTCCCCCAGCCTGTATAACTAAGATGACCGGACATCTTGCCTCTCTCCCTACCTTGATTACCTCCATTAGTACCTGTGGCCATAGCAGGCCTCTAATACCTCTCCAGTTGAAATATGTGTTATGAAACTCTAATTTCCTCCCGCCTGGGCGGACTTTCGCCCTTTAATCTGCCCAATATATATACGAGTGGCCTATCACCCACACTGTTGGCTTAGCGTCACCTGTAAAAGAAACAAACCACGTTAGGATAACAAGTCCGGTCTTATGTATCTTGCCAAACACGTGGATCGCCATCTCCCTATCCTCTGAACTTCCGTTTCTGACAGTCCTGCTCTTGCTGCTTCCGTGGCCGCGCCTATGCGGAATGAGTGTGTCCCGTAATCTTTGGGGTGGTTCCCTGCCGATGTTATGCATTTATTAAATATAGCTTGGAACTGGTATCTTGATAATGGTGTCCCATCAATGTGTGATAGGAAGAAATTACTTTGTGATCTGATGGTTAGATATGTTTTTACTATTGTAACCCGACTCAGTGTACCGTTTGTGGGTTGTAGAAGTACCCAAGAGCCCCTGCCCGCTGGAACCGTTTTCGATTTGTGTATGCGTAGACGTATTGCATTATTGGCTATGACTACGTCCTAGTGTAATAAGCCTCCACTGGTGCTAATTTTGGATTGAGGGACTAATTCGCTTATGCATAGCGCCCCGAAGAAGGCGATCACAAATGCAGTAGACAGTAGTGTTGTTTCAAATTGTGAGTGTCATGTTAATCGTGTTAGGGATATGATGTGAGAAACCAGTTTTAGTGACACGGGACGGGACGTCTACACTCCTGACTTGGCTGACCCCTTTTCCACCCTTTTATGGATTGTCTGATGATGAATCTTTGTCACATCTCCCCAATTCAGTAGTTGGAAGTGAAATGGTACTCCGGTCAGACACCGCTGCGCTGACGCCCCTGATATGCCCCTCATCATTAGCTGGTGGAGAAATTCTATGGTGACTTGTGATCTGGTTTGTTCACATTGGTCAACCCGTCTGCCTGCTACTAGTCGTGTCCACTCTTCCCATGCTTGCCACGTCGACGGGGCAACTGACGCTCTGATTAATGGCATCAACTATTCGCCACTAGATCCCATAGGGAAGGTGGGCAACTGTTGTCCCGATGGGTGGGCGTTGTGGAAGAGCTCTGTGAAAATCTGCCAATTGAATTGTTATAAAGCGTTAGCAGCAGCTTTAGACCCCTCAGCATAGTGGCTAGCGCGGACCCATACATTGTGTTTTAGGCACAGGAATGCTAGCCTGGGTAGTAGGCCTAGCACTGGGAGAGACGATGATGCCATCTTATTAATGCAGTGCGCTAGGCTGGTGTTTTTTGTTATGAAGCGTATATTTTTGTAAGCCAGGAGCGCGCCCCATATTTCTATTGCTACCACTATTGGGAAGAAAAATTATTTTCAGGGCTAGATGCAGCTAAAAATTATTATTAATTGAAAATCTGGTGGAGCTTGGTATAGATGGCCTAATCCAATGAGTCCCACACACTGCTAGAAGGCCAAATATGTTTTCAGAGCTAGATGCAGACCAAAAATTATTTTGAATTTGCAACCTGATGGAGGTCAGTATAGATGGACTAATAGAACAAGTCCCACACACAGCTAGAAGGCCAAATATTTTTTCAGAGCTAGATGCAGACAAAAAATTATTTTGAATTTGCATCCTGATGGAGGTCAGTATAGATGGACTAATAGAACAAGTCCCACACACAGCTAGAAGGCCAAATATTTTTTCAGAGCTAGATGCAAACAAAAAATTATTTTGAATTTGCAACCTGATGGAGGTCAGTATAGATGGACTAATAGAACAAGTCCCACACACTGCTAGAAGGCCAAATATTTTTTCAGAGCTAGATGCAGACAAAAAATTATTTTGAATTTGCAACCTGATGGAGGTCTGTATAGATGGACTAATAGAACAAGTCTCACACACTGCTAGAAGGCCAAATATTTTTTCAGAGCTAGATGCAGACAAAAAATTATTTTGAATTTGCAACCTGATGGAGGTCAGTATAGATGGACTAATAGAACAAGTCCCACACACTGCTAGAAGGCCAAATATTTTTTTCAGAGCTAGATGCAGAAAAATATTATATTCAATTTGCAACCTTATGGAGGTCAGTATAGATGGACTAATAGTAATAGGTTTTACTTCACTAGGTGCAGTAAAAAAATTGGTATTCTATACACAGGTGGTGTAGCTTGCAACACAGATAGGCTACTCCACTGACTAACACACTCTGCAATAGGCCAAAAAGGATTAGATTTGCTAGATTTAGCCAAATGCTGTGAAAAAAACTTGCACAGCACTGGCACAGACCTGCCTGGCAAAAACTGCTAGGAACTGATGTAATTTAGTCCTGAAAAGGTCTGCAATTACAATTAGTCTTTACTCCCACAACCTATCTATTTAAGAGCACAGACCTGCCTGATAAAAGTCGTAGGAAATGCTGTAACCTAGTCCTTAAAAGGACTGCAATCACAACTCTTCCCTACTCCCAAGCTATCTGTAGATTTGTGCGAAAATTGGCTTGAAATTAACAAGGTATAGCGCACACAGCAACAGGGGTGCCGTCTAACACGCAGCTGCAGCAGTGAGAAAACGGTGGCGACGGGGAAAATGGCTGGGTCTTATAGGGCAAGGACATGTGACATACACTGCCAATGACACATGCCCTTGCTTGTGTGAAAAAAAGCACTTCGCTCCGTGTGTGCACTGCTGATAGGCTGACAGATTGCACCTCCCCACTGTAAATGCGGGAAAGAGAAAAAAAAATGGAGATCTTCATTATTCCTGCAGAGATCCATCCCCTGCCCCTCCCCCTGCCCCGCTGTACACTCAAACTGCGTATTAACATTAATTTTCATCATTACTGAGAAAAAATCCAGTTATGATTTTGATGCACGAACAGTTATCAAACATAACCTCGAACAGCCGAATTCTTTTCAAATCGTTCGTGTTCGCCGAACGGCTCGAACACCGCCCAAAACAGCTCGAATTTGAGATTGGCGAACAGTTCGAGTCAAACAACGCTCATCTCTAGTAAAGACTTGGGTATGAGGTAAAATAAATAACCAAAAACAAAAATACTCCTCCACACCTTGGGCTATGTTCACAAGTAGCATTTTTTATGCGTTTTTGCACTTTTGTATTGCTTTCAACCGTGACGAATGCATTCGCCGGGAAATCTCATTTTAACATTTTACAATCTTATCTGGCCATGTGCTGTGTGACACATGCATACCGTGCTGAAAAGACATGGGAACAGCATGGGGACCCCTGGAAGCATCTCTGACACACAGGTCACTGCCTAAAAGTGTGCCCATCAGAAGTGATCCTTGCCGCATCAGAAGATGCAGACTTGCAACTATCCCCGTGCAAGTCCTTGTCCCAGGGCAGTGTTCAATTGTACCTCCCCCATTCCTTGCAATGCAAGCGCAAGTATGCAGCCTGCCACCCACCCACCCCCAGTGGGTGCGCACATACGGTCCCCAGCCGCCTGGGGGCGGCCGGGTGTCCATAAACAGTCCCCAGCCACCCCTATTTCTCCTGGGAACTTCCCCCACACTTTTCTTAGCCTGGCCTGCTTTAGGGCAGCATTGTACGAGCCCACCAGAGAACCAGACTCCTCCGGTGGGCCCTGGCTTCTCCATCAGGGGAGTTGAGAGTGCCAAGGTGAGGAGCACGATGATGATGATAGAAGTTAGCATCTGCTTTGCTTTCTTGGAATGCAAGCGTAAGTGTGCAACCTGCCACCCACCCACCCCCAGGCTGCAATACCATTCTGCTTGCTTGCTTGTACTTGAAATTGAGCCTTTTAGGCATGTGGAGACAGAATCTGGCCACTACGTCATGGCTGCGTAGGCGGCCTGGTATCCATACTCAGTCCCCAGCCGCCCGGCGGCCGGGTGTCCACGCTTGGTCCCCAGCTGCCAGGGTGCGGCCGGGTGTCCATACTCGGTCCCCAGCCGCCCCGGGGCCAGGTGCCCACACACGGTCCCCAGCCGCCTGGGGACGGCCAGGTGTCCATAAACAGTCCCCAGCCGCCCCTATTTGAAGGACAGCCTAACCACAAACACATAGACAAGTGAATGTGGCCAGGGATGGTCCATCTGACTGACGCCTTCACACTGGGTTAATATTGTGGAAGCCGGGACACAGTTGGACACTGGGATGCAACCCGTCCTTCAGACATAGAGGATTGCGGGTCCTGGGTCAATCAGGCTTCAACGCAAAGTTCAGAAGGTAGACAGCAGCAGTGGTCGGCCTCCTACACAATGAGTAAATTATTCATGATCATGGGGCCATCCATCTCCTTAGCTCTCTGTTCCTTGGAATGCAGACAACCAGACTCCTCCAGTGGGACCGGCTTCTCCATCAGGGGAGTTGAGAGTGTCAAGGTGAGGAGCATGATGATGATGATAGGAGGCGGCCAGGTGTCCATACTCGGTCCCCAGCCGCCCCGCGGCCGGGTGCCCACACACGGTCCCCAGCCGCCTGGGGGCGGCCGGGTGTCCATAAACGGTCCCCAGCCACCCCTATTTGAAGGACAGCCTAACCACAAACACGTGGACAAGTGAATGTGGCCAGGGATGGTCCATCTGACTGACGCCTTCACACTGGGTTAATATTGTGGAAGCCGGGACACAATTGGACACTGGGATGCAACACATCCTCCTGACATTGACCCAGGACCCGCAATCCTCTATCAGGCTTCAACACAAAGTTCAGAAGGTAGACAGCAGCAGTGGTCGGCCTCCTACACAACGAGTAAATTATTCATGATCATGGGGCCATCCATCTCCTTAGCTTTCTGTTCCTTGGAATGCAAGCGCATGTATGTAGTAGCGGCTAGGCCTGAGGTGGTCAGCGTTTTGATGCATATCCTACCTCCTCCGAGGATTGCTGGATGTTTTCCTGCTCCTATCCCAGTTCTATGACTCCCGTTAAAACAAAGCTTCAGGTGATGAATGATGGATGAGGTGGTGGCAAAGGAGAAAGAGCATTAGGAACAGGGACCATTCACATCAATATCAGGTCAGTCAACCACACATGTCTTGTAGGATATGTTTCTGTACCAAAAGGAGCGATTTGGCTACACAGTTATAGGGCATACAGTGAGTGCAATGCCTACCAAAAATTTTGAGGCACTCCAATGCCCCTTGGCAGTGACATGGAGATCAGAGGGCCTTGACTAAACCATTTTTTCCATTTATAGCAACTGGGTCTCCTGTACACTGTTGGCCTAAGCAGTGAATGGAAGGCTTTCCAAAAATTCTGAGGAACTGCAATGTCCCTTGAAACAGACGTGGATTACAGCTTACTAAAAACCTTCTACCCATTATTGGGGAGTGGGTCTCCCTTAGTTTTTGCCTATGCATTGAAAAGCAAAAGCTGACTAAAATTAGGAGGAAATGCAATGCCTGTTGGAAGAGTCACGGAGGTTAGAGGTAATTAAAAACAACATTTCAATGCCCCTTGGAAGAGCTGTGGAGTTCAGAGTGGTTTAAAAAGACGGTTTTAATGCCCCTTGGAAGAGTGGTGGAGTTCGCAGCTGATTAAATAGACAATATCAATGCCCCTTGGAAGAGCTGTGGAGTTCAGAGTGGTTTAACAAGACGGTTTTAATGCCCCTTGGAAGAGCTGTGGCGTTCCGAGTGGTTTAACCAGACAGTTTTAATGCCCCTTGGAAGAGTGGTGGAGGTCACAGCTGATTAAAAAGACAATATCAATGCCCCTTGGAAGAGCTGTGGAGTTCCGAGTGGTTTATCCAGACGGTTTTAATGCCCCTTTGAAGAGTGGTGGAGGTTGCAGTGGAAAAAAAAGACAATATCAATGCGCCGTGGAAGAGACGTGCAGGTCACAGTAGCTTAACAAGATGGTTTTAATGCCCCTTACAAGAGCCATGCAGTACAGCATCTTAAAAACATTATTCCCATTACTGGGGAGTGGGTCTCCCATAGTCTTTGCCTATGCCTTCCAAGCAAAAGCTGCCAAAAATTAAGACGGAGGAACTTGCAATGCTGGGAAACAAGAGCCATGCAGTACAGCATCTTAAAAACGTTATTCACATTATTGGGGAGTGGGTCTTCCATAGTCTTTGCCTATGCCTTCCAAGCAAAAGCTGCCAAAAATTAGGACGGAGTAACTTGCAATGCTGGCATCACGGACCAAGGTCACCCTGGTGGTATAGTGGTGGTGGAGGCTGAGGATAAGGAAAATAGCAAAATACAGATGAAATGAGGAAGCATATACCCATGTGTGGGTGTGAAGCGGTGCATGGGAATACACCTCCCGAAATAACACAGTGGATTTGACTTTATGTTACTCTGCTGTCATTTGGTGGTGATGAGAAGTCTGGCCCAATCCAGCCCTTGTTCATTTTGATAAGGGTCAGCTTGTCAGCATTGTCAGTTGACAGGCGAGTGCGCTTATCAGTTATAATTCCCCCAGCGGCACTAAAAACACGCTCCGATAACACACGAGCGGCAGGGCAGGCCTGGACCTCCAAGGCGTACAGAGCTAGTTCATTCCAAGTGTCCAGCTTGGATACCCAAAAATTAAAAGGCACAGAGGAATCACAGAGGACGCTGGTACGGTCGGCAAGGTACTCCCTCACCATCTAATGAAACCTTCCACTCCTTGTGAGAGTACCCCGCGCCTCAGGGCCTGTAAGCTGGGCGGGTCTCCTTCTGGTACTGCCCCATTTTTGTAGACCTCTCCACCTCAGGAATAAGAGAGTGAAAGTTCTCCTTGTAGCGGGGGTCTAAAAGTGTCACCAACCAGTAATGACTGTCACCCAACATTTTGACAACGCGATGGTCACAGTTAAGGCAGCGTAACATAAAGTCAGCCATGCGTGCCAGACTGGTAACGGGCAAGACTTCCATGTCCTCACCAAGTTGATGACTGACCATGCTCTCCTCCTCCTCCTCCTCCCCCCGTCCTCAGGCCACCCACGCTGAACCGACGGTATGATAGTTGTACAGGTACTACCTTCTACAGCGCATGATACCAGCTCCTGTTCTTCCTCCTCCTCCTCTCCCTCATTGTCCCCCAATGCACTTTGGGATGAGATGAGGCTGGGCTGTGTGTAATCGCCCGCTACGGCTTCTTGATCCATCTCATCCTACTCTGGCTGCAATGCCTCCTCTTTAATTCTCTGCAGAGAGCGTTGCAAAAGACAGACAAGTGAGATGCTGACGCTAATGATGGCGTCATCGCCACTTACCATCTTGGTGGACTCCTCAAAGTTTGTCAGGATGGTACAGGATGTGTGGAGTCTGACCTGAATATCGACTGCCTTGTTGCAGCTGGTACTCCACAACTGCTCTCTTCTGCTCAAAAATCCTTTGCAACATGTGGAGGGTAGAGCTCCAACGTGTGGGGACATCACACACTAGTCAGTGTGCCGGAAGCTGCAAACGCTGCTGCAACACAGCAAGGGCGGCGGAAGCTGTAGCCCACTTCCGAAAATGAGCTGACAGGCGGCGTACTTTGACGAGCAGATCTGGCAACTCGGGGTACGATTTAAAAAAACGCTGAACCTCGAGGTTAAGCACATGAGCCAGGCATGGTACGTGTGTGATCTCGCCTCGCCTCAGGGCCGCTACCAGGTTACGGCCATTGTCACACACGACCATGCCTGGATGTAGGTTCAGCGGTCTCAGCCACTGATGTGCCTGCTCTTTCACAGCTGTCCACAACTCACAAGCAGTGTGAGGTTTATCACCTAAGCTTATGAGTTTCAGCAAAGCCTGTTGCCTCTTGGCGGAGGCAGTACTGCAGTGCTTCCAGCTTGTTAATGATGTGGTGATGTCTGAGATGGAGGCTGAACATGAGGAGGAGGAGGATGATGCGTAGGAGCTGTACACTGTGGGGGCAACTCTGACTGACATAGGGCCCGCAATCCTCGGTATGGGGAGGATGTGTTCCGTCCCAAGGTCCGACTGGGTCCCGGCTTCCACTATGTTTACCCAATGTGCCGTCAGGGAGATGTACCGTCCTTGGCCACAAGCACTTGTCCACGTGTCCGTTGTCAGGTGGACTCTCCCAGTAACTGCATTGCTGAGGGCACGGCAGATGTTTTGGGACATGTGCTTGTGTAGTGCGGGGATGGCATACTGGGCAAAATAGTGTTGGCTGGGGACCGAGTACCGAGGGACGGGCACCGCCATAAGGTTGCGGAAGGATTCCATCTCCACCAGCTAAAAAGGCAGCATTTCCAACGCAAGCAGTCGAGAAATGTGCGAATTTAGGACTGTGGCCTGTGGGGCGTTGGCTGCGAATTTGCACTTTCGTTCAAAGGTCTGGGATATGGACAATTGAACGCTGCGGTGGGACGTGGACGTGGATGCTGTTTCTTGAGAAACTGCCATAACAAGTGAAGACTGAGAGGAGGGGGCATCTTTTGCATGCAGTATGGACAGGGGATTGCCTTGCGTGCCCAGCAGGGGGTTCACTTACACGCACAACAGCGGAATAAGCAGTGGTGATACCTGCTGACACTGGTTGTGGACCCTGGGGTTCGCCCCACAAAGTCGGGTGCTTTGCTGACATATGCCTGATCATGCTGGTGTTGGTCAGGCTGGTAGTTTTGTCACCCCTGCTGATGCTGGCATGGCAGTTGGTACAAATGGCCTTTTTGGGGTCATCAGTAGAGATGAGCGGTGTTCGACTAGAACTGTTCGCCAATCTCAAATTCGAGCTGTTTTGGGCGGTGTTCGAGTTGTTCGACGAACCCGAACGATTTGCAAAAAATTCGGCTGTTCGAGGTTATGTTCGATAACTGTTCGTGCACCAAAAGCGTGTCCTGCATGTCTGGCGCTATTTAGAGCACCAATCATGCAGGGATTGTCTGCCACTCACTGTAATGCCACAGCCATGGTGGTTGTGGCATTACAGTGATTGCCCAAATCGATGGGAACAGTGCCAACAATGAAACATGAAAAGCCGGCAATTCAGCAGCGGCATACACCTGTACCCGACAATTTAGAACCGAAAGAATAGAGCTTCACACATAGATTAGATAGATATAAACATGTCAGCCACATATATACGAAGTACAGTGAAAGTGCTGCTTACTGTACTTGTCATTTAGCGTAAAGGATTTATAAAAAAAAATATTAGTGTTTTCATGCACTGTCTCTTTAAAAAAGCCGGCCGGCAATTCAGCAGCGGTACCCGACAATTTATAACAGACAGAATAGAGCTTCACACATAGATTAGATAGATAGAAACATGTCAGTCACATATATATGAAGTACAGTGATAGTGTTGGTTACTGTACTTGTCATTTAGTATTAAAATAAAGGATTTATTATTAAAAAAATTGGCGTGGGGTTCCCCTTAATTTTAGGCTCTAGCGGAGGTTAAGCAGACGGCTGGGGCAGATGTTTGAAGCCTGGGAAGGGGGTAATACCCACGGAGCTTCCCAGGCTACTAATATCAGCCCCCAGCTGAATACATAGCCTTTACTAGCTATTAAAATGGGGGACACCCCAAAAAAAATGACGTGGGGTCCCCCCTAATTTAATAGCTAGAAAAGGCTAGGCAGACAGCTGGGGGCTGATATTAATAGCCCAGGAAGGGAGCCATGAATATTGGCCCCCTCCCAGGCTAGAAACACCAGCCGTCAGCCGCCCCAGAAATGGCGCATTCATAGGATGCGCCAATTCTGGCACTTAGCCTCGCTCTTCCACGCTGCCCTGGTGCGGTGGCAGGGGGTAATAGGGTTGGGGTTGATGTCAGCTTATAATGCCAGCTGACATCAAGCCCAGGTTAGTAATGGAGAGGCGTCTATAAGACACCCCCATTACTAACCCCATAGTCAAAGTTAAAAAAAACACAAACACCCAGAATAAAGTCCTTTAATTGAAATAAAGACACAATCCTTTATTGTTCTAAATTAAACCATACTTACTGTCACGCCCATTCCAGCTGAAGCCAACGATCTCCTGCAATAAAAGAAAAATAATAAAGCAACCTCATCCTTACCTTTCCATGGTTCCCACGACAGCTTCAGCTCTGCTACATCGAGATGACAGGCTGGACCGCAGCAGAACGCTGCCATCCAGCCTCTCATCCCGCAGACACTGAGAAGCGCAGACTTGCTTGCGCTGCTCAGCGTCTCTCTGTGACGACATCCAGATGAGCCGAGTTCATGTCCAATGAACTCGGCTCACCTCATGCACGTCACTGACAGCGTGGGAAAATTCTCACGCTGAAGCGGTGAGTGCAGGAGAATTCTCCCACGCTGTCAGTGACGTGCATAAGGTGAGCTCATGTCCAATGAACTCAGCTCACCTCCTGCACGTCACTGACAGCGTGGGAGAATTCTCCTGCACTCAGCGCTTCAGCGTGAGAATTCTCCCACGCTGAAGCGCTGAGTGCAGGAGAATTTTCCCACGCTGTCAGTGACGTGCATAAGGTGAGCTCATGTCCAATGAACTCAGCTCACCTCCTGCACGTCACTGACAGCGTGGGAGAATTCTCCTGCACTCAGCGCTTCAGTGTGAGAATTCTCCCACGCTGAAGCGCTGAGTGCAGGAGAATTTTCCCACGCTGTCAGTGACGTGCATGAGGTGAGCCGAGTTCATTGGACATTAACTCGGTTCATCTGGATGCCCTCACAGAGAGACACTGTGGAGCGCAAGCAAGCCTGCGCTTCTCAGTGTCTGCGGGATGAGAGGCTGGATGGCAGCGTTCTGCTGCGGTCCAGCCTGTCATCTCGATGTAGCAGAGCTGAAGCTGTCATGGGAACCATGGAAAGGTAAGGATGATGTTGCTTTATTATTTTTCTTTTATTTCAGGAGATCGTTGGCTTCAGCTGGAATGGGCGTGATGGTAAGTATGGTTTAATTTAGAACAATAAAGAATTGTGTGTTTATTTCAATTAAAGGACTTTTTTCTGGGTGTTGTGTTTTTTTTAAATACTTTACTAGAAATTCATGGTGGTCATGTCTAATATTGGCGTGACCCCATGAATTTCGGGCTTAGGGCCAGCTGATAATGCCAAGCTGGCCCTAACCCCTTTATTACCCAGTGAGCCACCGCATCAGGGCCCTGGATGAGTTGGGTACAGCGCCAGAAGATGGCGCTTCTATGAATGCGCCATTTTCCGGGGTGGCTGCGGACTGCAATTTGCAGCGGGGGTGGCCCAGAAAGCTTGGGCCTCCCTGCGCTGCGGATTCCAGCCCCCAGCTGCCTAGTTGTACCTGGCTGGACACAAAAACAGGGCGAAGCCCCACGTCAATTTTCTTTAAATTATTTCATGAAATAATTAAGAAAAAAAGGGCTTCCCTATATTGTTGTGTCCGGCCAGGTAAAATAGGCAGCTGGTGGTTGGGGGCAGCCCGTTCCTGCCTGCTGTACCTGGCTGGACACAAATATAGTGCGAAGCCCCACGTCAATTTTTTTTAAATTATTTCATGAATTTCCTGAAATAATTTAAAAAAATTGAAGTGGGGCTTCGCACTATATTTGTGTCCAGCCAGGTACAGCAGGCAGGAACGGGCTGCCCCCATCCACCAGCTGCCTATTTGTACCTGGCCGGACACAACAATATAGGGAAGCCCTTTTTTTCTTAATTATTTCATGAATTTCATGAAATAATTAAAAAAAATTGAAGTGGGGCTTCGCACTATATTTGTGTCCAGCCAGGTACAGCAGGCAGGAACGGGCTGCCCCCAACCACCAGCTGCCTATTTGTACCTGGCCGGACACAACAATATAGGGAAGGCCTTTTTTTCTTAATTATTTCATGAATTTCATGAAATAATTAAAAAAAAAGTACGTGGGGCTTCACCCTATTTTTGTGTCCAGCCAGGTACAACTAGGCAGCTGGGGGCTGGAATCTGCAGCGCAGGGAGAACCAAGCTTTCTGGCCCCCCCCCCCGCTACAAATTGCAGTCCGCAGCCACCCCGGAAAATGGCGCGTTCATAGAAGCGCCATCTTCTGGCGCTGTACCCAACTCATCCAGGGCCCTGGTGCGGTGGCTCACTGGGTAATAAAGGGGTTAGGGCCAGCTTGGTATTATCAGCTGGCCCCAAGCCCAAAATTCATGGGGTCACGCCAGTATTAGACATGACCGCCATGAATTTCTAGTAAAGTATTTAAAAAAAACACAACACCCAGAATAAAGTCCTTTAATTGAAATAAAGACACAATTCTTTATTGTTCTAAATTAAACCATACTTACCATCACACCCATTCCAGCTGAAGCCAACGATCTCCTGCAATAAAAGTAAAATAATAAAGCAACCTCATCCTTACCTTTCCATGGCTCCCACGACAGCTTCAGCTCTGCTACATCGAGATGACTGGCTGGACCGCAGCAGAACGCTGCCATCCAGTCTGTCATCCCGCAGACACTGAGAAGCGCAGGCATGCTTGCGCTCCTCACTGTCTCGCTGTGACGGCATCCAGATGAGCCGAGGTCATGTCCAATGAACTCGGCTCACCTCATGCACGTCACTGACAGCGTGGGAAAATTCTCATGCTGAAGTGCTGAGTGCAGGAGAATTCTCCCACGCTGTCAGTGATGTGCATGAGGTGAGCTCATGTCCAATGAACTCAGCTCACCTCCTGCACATCACTGACAGCGTGGGAAAATTCTCCTGCAATCAGCGCTTCAGCGTGAGAATTTTCCCACGCTGTCAGTGACGTGCATGAGGTGAGCCGAGTTCATTGGACATGAACTCGGCTCATCTGGATGTCGTCACAGAGAGACGCTGAGCAGCGCAAGCAAGCCTGCGCTTCTCAGTGTCTGCGGGATGACAGGCTGGATGGCAGCGTTCTGCTGCGGTCCAGCCTGTCATCTCGATGTAGCAGAGCTGAAGCTGTCGTGGGAACCATGGAAAGGTAAGGATGAGGTTGCTTTATTATTTTTCTTTTATTGCAGGAGATCGTTGGCTTCAGCTGGAATGGGCGTGATGGTAAGTATGGTTTAATTTAGAACAATAAAGGATTGTGTCTTTATTTCAATTAAAGGACTTTATTCTGGGTGTTTGTGTTTTTTTTAACTTTGACTATGGGGTTAGTAATGGGGGTGTCTTATAGACGCCTCTCCATTACTAACCTGGGCTTGATGTCAGCTGGCATTATAAGCTGACATCAACCCCAACCCTATTACCCCCTGCCACCGCACCAGGGCAGCGTGGAAGAGCGAGGCTAAGTGCCAGAATTGGCGCATCCTATGAATGCGCCATTTCTGGGGCGGCTGACGGCTGGTGTTTCTAGCCTGGGAGGGGGCCAATATTCATGGCTCCCTTCCTGGGCTATTAATATCAGTCCCCAGCTGTCTGCCTAGCCTTTGCTAGCTATTAAATTAGGGGGGACCCCACGTCATTTTTTTTGGGGAGTCCCCCATTTTAATAGCTAGTAAAGGCTATGTGTTCAGCTGGGGGCTGATATTAGTAGCCTGGGAAGCTCCGTGGGTATTACCCCCTTCCCAGGCTTCAAACATCTGCCCCAGCCGTCTGCTTAACCTCCGCTAGAGCCTAAAATTAAGGGGAACCCCACGCCAATTTTTTTAATAATAAATCCTTTATTTTAATACTAAATGACAAGTACAGTAACCAACACTATCACTGTACTTCATATATATGTGACTGACATGTTTCTATCTATCTAATCTATGTGTGATGCTCTATCTTTCTGTTCTAAATTGTCGGGTACCGCTGCTGAATTGCCGGCCGGCTTTTTTAAAGAGACAGTGCATGAAAACACTATTATTTTTTTAAATAAATCCTTTACACTAAATGACAAGTACAGTAAGCAACACTATCACTGTACTTATTATATATGTGACTGACATGTTTCTATCTATCTAATCTATGTGTGAAGCTCTATTCTTTCTGTTCTAAATTGTCGGGTACAGATGCTGAATTGCCGGCCGGCTTTTTTAAAGAGACGGTGCATGAAAACACTAATATTTTTTTTAATAAATCCTTTACACTAAATGACAAGTGCAGTAACCAACACTGTCACTGTGCTTCTTATATGTGTGACTGACATGTTTCTATCTATCTAATCTATGTGTGATGCTCTATTCCTTCTTGTCTAAATTGTCGGGTACCGGTGTATGCCGCTGCTGAATTTGCCGGCCGGCTTTTTTAAAGAGAGTGTCTTCTGAGCAGTTTGTCAGCTTTTGGACACCTTTGCAGGTGTTTTCTATGTGTTTTTGTTTGCCTGCCATTGGTTTTAACGGTGTTCGACGGTGTTCTAAGGTGTTCGACGAACAGTTCGACGAACAGTTCCTCGAACATCCCGGTGTTCGACGAACCGAACCGAACCCGAACACTACGGGGGTGGCTCAACACTAGTCATCAGCAGAGTCTTTAAAAAAATTCCAGACTCTGGAAGACCTACCGGTTGTACTGGCAACGTCCCTCGTGTTGGTGTTACGGGGCACGGTTGCCCGCCTTCTATCTGCGGCCACCACACTGCTTCTTCTTGCCTGTTGGAGTACTCTGCCTCCCTCCCCCTGTGTGCTGCTTGCCTCGCTCTGCGTGTCCTCCTGCCACGTTGGGTCAGTTACTAGATCATCCACCACCTCCTCCTCTTCCACTTCCGCACCATGATCCTCCTCCTCACTTTGTGGCAATTGTGTCTCATCATCGTCCACCTCTTGTGACAAATTGCCAGCGTCGCCTTCCTGTGGCCGTGGCTGTTCAATTATTTGGGCATCGCTACATGGGATCTCCTCTTCCACCACTTCAAGCGGAGCTGGCGAGGGGCACAATTATGGAAATGGACCAGTGAACAGCTCTTCAGAGTATCCAACTGTGGGATCAGTTGCTGTCTGATGACACTCGGCATGGTGGGAGGAAGGAGCATCAGGGTGAGGAGGATTTAGCGGTCGAGACTACTAAAACTTGACCATGTGGAAGACAGACGGGAGGTGGTGCTGCCCAGGTAACTGGAAGTATTATCTGCTATCCAATTAATAACCTGTTCACACTGATCAGTTCGCAATACTGGTGTTGTTGTGTGCTTCCCTAGTAATTCGGTCAAGAAGTGGGAGCGAGAAGATGCGGCTGTTGGTTGTGGCATATTTTCACCTTGGCCACGGCCCCATCCTCTGCACGCACCATCACTAGAACGTCCATTTCCACGTCCATTTGCTCGCGCCTTGCCCATTGTAAATTAAGTAAAATAGCTGACACTCGCACTATCAATGGAAAAAGGGTAATAAAAAGGAGATTAGAACCGTGGAAGAGGAAAACCACAGTTCTATTTCTCTGGCCTAAACCAGAATCTTTCAAACAGATATATTTGTGTCTGAACAATCAGGGAGACACCATTACTGTTTTTCTTTAAGGAAAAATACCAAAAGCTGGATAATACAGAGATTTGAACCGTGGAACTGCAAAACCACAGTTCTAATTTACTGGCGTATACCAGACTTTTTAAAATAGATATATTTGTGGCTGAACAGTGAGCGACACACTCAAACTGTTTTTTTTATGTAAAAAAGGTCCAAAAGTGGATAATACAGAGATTAGAACCGTGGAACTGCAAAACCACAGTTATAGTTATGTGGTGTACACCAGAATCTTTCAAACAGATATATTTGTGTCTGAACAATCAGGGAGACACTATTACTGTTTTTCTTTACGGAAAAAATACCAAAAGCTGGATAATACAGATATTTGAGCCATGAAACTGCAAAACCACAGTTCTAATTTACTGGCGTATACCAGACTTTTTTAAATAGATATATTTGTGGCTGAACAGTGAGTGACACACTCAAACTGTTATTTTTATGTAAAAATGAACCAAAAGGGGATAATACAGAGATTTGAACCGTGGAACCGCAAAACCACAGTTATAGTTATGTGGCGTACACCAGAATCTTTCAAACAGATATATTTGTGCCTGAACAATCATGGAGACACTATTACTGTTTTTCTTTACTGAAAAAATACCAAAAGCTGGATAATACAGAGATTCGAACCGTGGAACTGTAAAACCACAGTTCTAATTTACTGGCGTATACCAGATTTTTTAAAATAGATATATTTGTGGCTGAATAGTGAGTGACACACTAAAACTGTTTTTTTATGTAAAAAAGGCCCAAAAGTGGATGATACAGATATTTGAACCATGGAACTGCAAAACCACAGTTCTAATTTATTGGCGTATACCAGACTTTTTTAAATAGATATATTTGTTTCTGAACAGTGAGCGACACACTCACACTGTTTTTTTTATGTAAAAAATGCCCAAAAGTGGATAATACAGAGATTTGAACCGTGGAACTGCAAAACCACAGTTATAGTTATGTGGCGTACACCAGAATCTTTTATACAGATATATTTGTGTCTGAACAATCAGGGAGACACTATTACTGCTTTTCTTTTAGGAAAAAATACCAAAAGCTGGATAATGCAGAGATTTGAACCGTGGAACTGCAAATCCACAGTTCTAATTTACTGGCATATACCTGACTTTTTTAAATAGATATATTTGTGGCTGAACAGTGAGCGACACAATCAAACTGTTTTTTTTATGTAAAAAAGGTCCAAAAGTGGTTAATACCGAAATTTAAACCGTGGAACTGCAAAACCACAGTTCTAATTTACTGGCGTATACCAGACTTTTTAAAATAGATATATTTGTGGCTGAACAGTGAGCGAGACATTCAAACTGTTTTTTTCATGTAAAAAAGAACCAAAAGGGGATAATACAGAGATTTGAACCATGGAACTGCAAAACCACAGTTATAGTTATGTGGCGTACACCAGAATCTTTCAAACAGATATATTTGTGTCTGAACAACCAGGGAGAGACTATTACTGTTTTTCTTTAAAGAAAAAATACCAAAAGGTGGATAATACAGAGATTTGAACCCTGGAACAGCAAAACCACAGTTCTAATTTACTGGCATATACCAGACTTTTTTAAATAGATATATTTGTGGCTGAACAGTGAGCGACACACTCAAACTGTTTTTTTTATATAAAAAAGGCCAAAAAGTGGATAATACAGAGATTTGAACCGTGGAACTGCAAAACCACAGTTATAGTTATGTGGTGTACACCAGAATCTTTCAAACAGATATATTTGTGTCTGTACAATCAGGGAGACACTATTACTGTTTTTCTTTACGGAAAAAATACCAAAAGCTGGATAATGCAGAGATTTGAACCGTGGAACTGCAAAACCACAGTTCTAATTTACTGGCGTATACCAGACTTTTTAAAATAGATATATTTGTGGCTGAACAGTGAGCGACACACTCAAACTGTTTTTTTTATGTTAAAAAAGAACCAAAAGGGGATAATACAGAGATTTGAACCGTGGAACTGCAAAACCACAGTTATAGTTATGTGGCGTACACCAGAATCTTTCAAACAGATATATTTGTGCCTGAACAATCATGGAGACACTATTACTGTTTTTCTTTACGGAAAAAATACCAAAAGCTGGATAATACAGAGATTCGAACCGTGGAACTGTAAAACCACAGGTCTAATTTACTGACGTATACCATATTTTTTTAAATAGATATATTTGTGGCTGAACAGTGAGCGACACACTCAAACTGTTTTTTTTATGTTAAAAAAGAACCAAAAGGGGATAATGCAGAGATCTGGACCGTGGAACTGCAAAACCACAGTTATAGTTATGTGGCGTACACCAGAATCTTTCAAACAGATATATTTGTGTCTGAACAATCAGGGAGAGACTATTACTGTTTTTCTTTATGGAAAAAATACCAAAAGCTGGATAATACAGAGATTTGAACCGTGGAACTGCAAAACCACAGTTCTAATTTACTGGCGTATACCAGACTTTTTTAAATAGATATATTTGTGGCTGAACAGTGAGCGACACACTCAAACTGTTGTTTTTATGTAAAAATGAACCAAAAGGGGATAATACAGAGATTTGAACCGTGGAACTGCAAAACCACAGTTATAGTTATGTGGCGTACACCAGAATCTTTCAAACAGATATATTTGTGCCTGAACAATCATGGAGACACTATTACTGTTTTTCTTTACGGAAAAAATACCAAAAGCTGGATAATACAGAGATTCGAACCGTGGAACTGTAAAACCACAGTTCTAATTTACTGGCGTATACCATATTTTTTAAAATAGATATATTTGTGGCTGAATAGTGAGCGACACACTAAAACTGTTTTTTTTTATGTAAAAAAGGCCCAAAAGTGGATAATACAGATATTTGAACCATGGAATTGCAAAACCACAGTTCTAGTTTACTGGCGTATACCAGACTTTTTTAAATAGATATATTTGTGTCTGAACAGTGAGTGACACACTCAAACTGTTTTTTTTATGTAAAAAATGCCCAAAAGTGGATAATACAGAGATTTGAACCGTGGAACTGCAAAACCACAGTTATAGTTATGTGGCGTACACCAGAATCTTTCAAACAGATATATTTGTGCCTGAACAATCATGGAGACACTATTACTGTTTTTCTTTACGGAAAAAATACCAAAAGCTAGATAATACAGAGATTCGAACCGTGGAACTGTAAAACCACAGTTCTAATTTACTGGCGTATACCAGATTTTTTAAAATAGATATATTTGTGGCTGAATAGTGAGTGACACACTAAAACTGTTTTTTTATGTAAAAAAGGCCCAAAAGTGGATAATACAGATATTTGAACCATGGAACTGCAAAACCACAGTTATAATTTACTGGCGTATACCAGACTTTTTTAAATAGATATATTTGTTTCTGAACAGTGAGCGACACACTCACACTGTTTTTTTTATGTAAAAAATGCCCAAAAGTGGATAATACAGAGATTTGAACCGTGGAACTGCAAAACCACAGGTATAGTTATGTGGCGTACACCAGAATCTTTTATACAGATATATTTGTGTCTGAACAATCAGGGAGACACTATTACTGCTTTTCTTTTAGGAAAAAATACCAAAAGCTGGATAATGCAGAGATTTGAACCGTGGAACTACAAATCCACAGTTCTAATTTACTGGCATATACCTGACTTTTTTAAATAGATATATTTGTGGCTGAACAGTGAGCGACACAATCAAACTGTTTTTTTTATGTAAAAAAGGTCCAAAAGTGGTTAATACCGAAATTTAAACTGTGGAACTGCAAAACCGCAGTTCTAATTTACTGGCTTATACCAGACTTTTTTAAATAGATATATTTGTGGTTGAACAGTGAGCAGCACACTCAAACTGTTTTTTTTTATGCAAAAAAGGCCCAAAAGTGGATAATACAGAGATTTGAACCGTGGAACTGCAAAACCACAGTTATAGTTATGTGGTGTACACCAGAATCTTTCAAACAGATATATTTGTGTCTGAACAATCAGGGAGACACTATTACTGTTTTTCTTTATGGAAAAAATACCAAAGGCTGTATAATACAGAGATTTGAACCGTGGATCTGCAAAACCACAGTTCTAATTTACTGGCGTATACCAGACTTTTTAAAATAGATATATTTGTGGCTGAACAGTGAGCGACACACTCAAACTGTTTTTTTCATGTAAAAAAGAACCAAAAGGGGATAATACAGAGATTTGAACCGTGGAACTGCAAAACCACAGTTATAGTTATGTGGCGTACACCAGAATCTTTTATACAGATATATTTGTGTCTGAACAATCAGGGAGACACTATTACTGCTTTTCTTTTAGGAAAAAATACCAAAAGCTGGATAATGCAGAGATTTGAACCGTGGAACTGCAAATCCACAGTTCTAATTTACTGGCATATACCTGACTTTTTTAAATAGATATATTTGTGGCTGAACAGTGAGCGACACAATCAAACTGTTTTTTTTATGTAAAACAGGTCCAAAAGTGGTTAATACCGAAATTTAAACCGTGGAACTGCAAAACCACAGTTCCAATTTACTGGCGTATACCAGACTTTTTAAAATAGATATATTTGTGGCTGAACAGTGAGCGAGACATTCAAACTGTTTTTTTCATGTAAAAAAGAACCAAAAGGGGATAATACAGAGATTTGAACCGTGGAACTGCAAAACCACAGTTATAGTTATGTGGCGTACACCAGAATCTTTCAAACAGATATATTTGTGTCTGAACAACCAGGGAGAGACTATTACTGTTTTTCTTTAAAGAAAAAATACCAAAAGGTGGATAATACAGAGATTTGAACCGTGGAACTGCAAAACCACAGTTCTAATTTACTGGCGTATACCAGACTTTTAAAAATAGATATATTTGTGGCTGAACAGTGAGCGACACACTCAAACTGTTTTTTTTATGTTAAAAAAGAACCAAAAGGGGATAATACAGAGATTTGAACCGTGGAACTGCAAAACCACAGTTATAGTTATGTGGCGTACACCAGAATCTTTCAAACAGATATATTTGTGCCTGAACAATCATGGAGACACTATTACTGTTTTTCTTTACGGAAAAAATACCAAAAGCTGGATAATACAGAGATTCGAACCGTGGAACTGTAAAACCACAGGTCTAATTTACTGACGTATACCATATTTTTTTAAATAGATATATTTGTGGCTGAACAGTGAGCGACACACTCAAACTGTTTTTTTTATGTTAAAAAAGAACCAAAAGGGGATAATGCAGAGATCTGGACCGTGGAACTGCAAAACCACAGTTATAGTTATGTGGCGTACACCAGAATCTTTCAAACAGATATATTTGTGCCTGAACAATCATGGAGACACTATTACTGTTTTTCTTTACGGAAAAAATACCAAAAGCTGGATAATACAGAGATTCGAACCGTGGAACTGTAAAACCACAGTTCTAATTTACTGGCGTATACCAGATTTTTTAAAATAGATATATTTGTGGCTGAATAGTGAGTGACACACTAAAACTGTTTTTTTATGTAAAAAAGGCCCAAAAGTGGATAATACAGATATTTGAACCATGGAACTGCAAAACCACAGTTATAATTTACTGGCGTATACCAGACTTTTTTAAATAGATATATTTGTTTCTGAACAGTGAGCGACACACTCACACTGTTTTTTTTATGTAAAAAATGCCCAAAAGTGGATAATACAGAGATTTGAACCGTGGAACTGCAAAACCACAGGTATAGTTATGTGGCGTACACCAGAATCTTTTATACAGATAAATTTGTGTCTGAACAATCAGGGAGACACTATTACTGCTTTTCTTTTAGGAAAAAATACCAAAAGCTGGATAATGCAGAGATTTGAACCGTGGAACTACAAATCCACAGTTCTAATTTACTGGCATATACCTGACTTTTTTAAATAGATATATTTGTGGCTGAACAGTGAGCGACACAATCAAACTGTTTTTTTTATGTAAAAAAGGTCCAAAAGTGGTTAATACCGAAATTTAAACTGTGGAACTGCAAAACCGCAGTTCAAATTTACTGGCTTATACCAGACTTTTTTAAATAGATATATTTGTGGTTGAACAGTGAGCAGCACACTCAAACTGTTTTTTTTTATGCAAAAAAGGCCCAAAAGTGGATAATACAGAGATTTGAACCGTGGAACTGCAAAACCACAGTTATAGTTATGTGGTGTACACCAGAATCTTTCAAACAGATATATTTGTGTCTGAACAATCAGGGAGACACTATTACTGTTTTTCTTTATGGAAAAAATACCAAAGGCTGTATAATACAGAGATTTGAACCGTGGATCTGCAAAACCACAGTTCTAATTTACTGGCGTATACCAGACTTTTTAAAATAGATATATTTGTGGCTGAACAGTGAGCGACACACTCAAACTGTTTTTTTCATGTAAAAAAGAACCAAAAGGGGATAATACAGAGATTTGAACCGTGGAACTGCAAAACCACAGTTATAGTTATGTGGCGTACACCAGAATCTTTTATACAGATATATTTGTGTCTGAACAATCAGGGAGACACTATTACTGCTTTTCTTTTAGGAAAAAATACCAAAAGCTGGATAATGCAGAGATTTGAACCGTGGAACTGCAAATCCACAGTTCTAATTTACTGGCATATACCTGACTTTTTTAAATAGATATATTTGTGGCTGAACAGTGAGCGACACAATCAAACTGTTTTTTTTATGTAAAAAAGGTCCAAAAGTGGTTAATACCGAAATTTAAACCGTGGAACTGCAAAACCACAGTTCCAATTTACTGGCGTATACCAGACTTTTTAAAATAGATATATTTGTGGCTGAACAGTGAGCGAGACATTCAAACTGTTTTTTTCATGTAAAAAAGAACCAAAAGGGGATAATACAGAGATTTGAACCGTGGAACTGCAAAACCACAGTTATAGTTATGTGGCGTACACCAGAATCTTTCAAACAGATATATTTGTGTCTGAACAACCAGGGAGAGACTATTACTGTTTTTCTTTAAAGAAAAAATACCAAAAGGTGGATAATACAGAGATTTGAACCCTGGAACAGCAAAACCACAGTTCTAATTTACTGGCATATACCAGACTTTTTTAAATAGATATATTTGTGGCTGAACAGTGAGCGACACACTCAAACTGTTTTTTTTATATAAAAAAGGCCAAAAAGTGGATAATACAGAGATTTGAACCGTGGAACTGCAAAACCACAGTTATAGTTATGTGGTGTACACCAGAATCTTTCAAACAGATATATTTGTGTCTGTACAATCAGGGAGACACTATTACTGTTTTTCTTTACGGAAAAAATACCAAAAGCTGGATAATGCAGAGATTTGAACCGTGGAACTGCAAAACCACAGTTCTAATTTACTGGCGTATACCAGACTTTTTAAAATAGATATATTTGTGGCTGAACAGTGAGCGACACACTCAAACTGTTTTTTTTATGTTAAAAAAGAACCAAAAGGGGATAATACAGAGATTTGAACCTTGGAACTGCAAAACCACAGTTATAGTTATGTGGCGTACACCAGAATCTTTCAAACAGATATATTTGTGCCTGAACAATCATGGAGACACTATTACTGTTTTTCTTTACGGAAAAAATACCAAAAGCTGGATAATACAGAGATTCGAACCGTGGAACTGTAAAACCACAGGTCTAATTTACTGACGTATACCATATTTTTTTAAATAGATATATTTGTGGCTGAACAGTGAGCGACACACTCAAACTGTTTTTTTTATGTTAAAAAAGAACCAAAAGGGGATAATGCAGAGATCTGGACCGTGGAACTGCAAAACCACAGTTATAGTTATGTGGCGTACACCAGAATCTTTCAAACAGATATATTTGTGTCTGAACAATCAGGGAGAGACTATTACTGTTTTTCTTTATGGAAAAAATACCAAAAGCTGGATAATACAGAGATTTGAACCGTGGAACTGCAAAACCACAGTTCTAATTTACTGGCGTATACCAGACTTTTTTAAATAGATATATTTGTGGCTGAACAGTGAGCGACACACTCAAACTGTTGTTTTTATGTAAAAATGAACCAAAAGGGGATAATACAGAGATTTGAACCGTGGAACTGCAAAACCACAGTTATAGTTATGTGGCGTACACCAGAATCTTTCAAACAGATATATTTGTGCCTGAACAATCATGGAGACACTATTACTGTTTTTCTTTACGGAAAAAATACCAAAAGCTGGATAATACAGAGATTCGAACCGTGGAACTGTAAAACCACAGTTCTAATTTTCTGGCGTATACCAGATTTTTTAAAATAGATATATTTGTGGCTGAATAGTGAGTGACACACTAAAACTGTTTTTTTATGTAAAAAAGGCCCAAAAGTGGATAATACAGATATTTGAACCATGGAACTGCAAAACCACAGTTATAATTTACTGGCGTATACCAGACTTTTTTAAATAGATATATTTGTTTCTGAACAGTGAGCGACACACTCACACTGTTTTTTTTATGTAAAAAATGCCCAAAAGTGGATAATACAGAGATTTGAACCGTGGAACTGCAAAACCACAGGTATAGTTATGTGGCGTACACCAGAATCTTTTATACAGATATATTTGTGTCTGAACAATCAGGGAGACACTATTACTGCTTTTCTTTTAGGAAAAAATACCAAAAGCTGGATAATGCAGAGATTTGAACCGTGGAACTACAAATCCACAGTTCTAATTTACTGGCATATACCTGACTTTTTTAAATAGATATATTTGTGGCTGAACAGTGAGCGACACAATCAAACTGTTTTTTTTATGTAAAAAAGGTCCAAAAGTGGTTAATACCGAAATTTAAACTGTGGAACTGCAAAACCGCAGTTCTAATTTACTGGCTTATACCAGACTTTTTTAAATAGATATATTTGTGGTTGAACAGTGAGCAGCACACTCAAACTGTTTTTTTTTATGCAAAAAAGGCCCAAAAGTGGATAATACAGAGATTTGAACCGTGGAACTGCAAAACCACAGTTATAGTTATGTGGTGTACACCAGAATCTTTCAAACAGATATATTTGTGTCTGAACAATCAGGGAGACACTATTACTGTTTTTCTTTATGGAAAAAATACCAAAGGCTGTATAATACAGAGATTTGAACCGTGGATCTGCAAAACCACAGTTCTAATTTACTGGCGTATACCAGACTTTTTAAAATAGATATATTTGTGGCTGAACAGTGAGCGACACACTCAAACTGTTTTTTTCATGTAAAAAAGAACCAAAAGGGGATAATACAGAGATTTGAACCGTGGAACTGCAAAACCACAGTTATAGTTATGTGGCGTACACCAGAATCTTTTATACAGATATATTTGTGTCTGAACAATCAGGGAGACACTATTACTGCTTTTCTTTTAGGAAAAAATACCAAAAGCTGGATAATGCAGAGATTTGAACCGTGGAACTGCAAATCCACAGTTCTAATTTACTGGCATATACCTGACTTTTTTAAATAGATATATTTGTGGCTGAACAGTGAGCGACACAATCAAACTGTTTTTTTTATGTAAAACAGGTCCAAAAGTGGTTAATACCGAAATTTAAACCGTGGAACTGCAAAACCACAGTTCCAATTTACTGGCGTATACCAGACTTTTTAAAATAGATATATTTGTGGCTGAACAGTGAGCGAGACATTCAAACTGTTTTTTTCATGTAAAAAAGAACCAAAAGGGGATAATACAGAGATTTGAACCGTGGAACTGCAAAACCACAGTTATAGTTATGTGGCGTACACCAGAATCTTTCAAACAGATATATTTGTGTCTGAACAACCAGGGAGAGACTATTACTGTTTTTCTTTAAAGAAAAAATACCAAAAGGTGGATAATACAGAGATTTGAACCGTGGAACTGCAAAACCACAGTTCTAATTTACTGGCGTATACCAGACTTTTAAAAATAGATATATTTGTGGCTGAACAGTGAGCGACACACTCAAACTGTTTTTTTTATGTTAAAAAAGAACCAAAAGGGGATAATACAGAGATTTGAACCGTGGAACTGCAAAACCACAGTTATAGTTATGTGGCGTACACCAGAATCTTTCAAACAGATATATTTGTGCCTGAACAATCATGGAGACACTATTACTGTTTTTCTTTACGGAAAAAATACCAAAAGCTGGATAATACAGAGATTCGAACCGTGGAACTGTAAAACCACAGGTCTAATTTACTGACGTATACCATATTTTTTTAAATAGATATATTTGTGGCTGAACAGTGAGCGACACACTCAAACTGTTTTTTTTATGTTAAAAAAGAACCAAAAGGGGATAATGCAGAGATCTGGACCGTGGAACTGCAAAACCACAGTTATAGTTATGTGGCGTACACCAGAATCTTTCAAACAGATATATTTGTGCCTGAACAATCATGGAGACACTATTACTGTTTTTCTTTACGGAAAAAATACCAAAAGCTGGATAATACAGAGATTCGAACCGTGGAACTGTAAAACCACAGTTCTAATTTACTGGCGTATACCAGATTTTTTAAAATAGATATATTTGTGGCTGAATAGTGAGTGACACACTAAAACTGTTTTTTTATGTAAAAAAGGCCCAAAAGTGGATAATACAGATATTTGAACCATGGAACTGCAAAACCACAGTTATAATTTACTGGCGTATACCAGACTTTTTTAAATAGATATATTTGTTTCTGAACAGTGAGCGACACACTCACACTGTTTTTTTTATGTAAAAAATGCCCAAAAGTGGATAATACAGAGATTTGAACCGTGGAACTGCAAAACCACAGGTATAGTTATGTGGCGTACACCAGAATCTTTTATACAGATAAATTTGTGTCTGAACAATCAGGGAGACACTATTACTGCTTTTCTTTTAGGAAAAAATACCAAAAGCTGGATAATGCAGAGATTTGAACCGTGGAACTACAAATCCACAGTTCTAATTTACTGGCATATACCTGACTTTTTTAAATAGATATATTTGTGGCTGAACAGTGAGCGACACAATCAAACTGTTTTTTTTATGTAAAAAAGGTCCAAAAGTGGTTAATACCGAAATTTAAACTGTGGAACTGCAAAACCGCAGTTCAAATTTACTGGCTTATACCAGACTTTTTTAAATAGATATATTTGTGGTTGAACAGTGAGCAGCACACTCAAACTGTTTTTTTTTATGCAAAAAAGGCCCAAAAGTGGATAATACAGAGATTTGAACCGTGGAACTGCAAAATCACAGTTATAGTTATGTGGTGTACACCAGAATCTTTCAAACAGATATATTTGTGTCTGAACAATCAGGGAGACACTATTACTGTTTTTCTTTATGGAAAAAATACCAAAGGCTGTATAATACAGAGATTTGAACCGTGGATCTGCAAAACCACAGTTCTAATTTACTGGCGTATACCAGACTTTTTAAAATAGATATATTTGTGGCTGAACAGTGAGCGACACACTCAAACTGTTTTTTTCATGTAAAAAAGAACCAAAAGGGGATAATACAGAGATTTGAACCGTGGAACTGCAAAACCACAGTTATAGTTATGTGGCGTACACCAGAATCTTTCAAACAGATATATTTGTGTCTGAACAACCAGGGAGAGACTATTACTGTTTTTCTTTAAAGAAAAAATACCAAAAGGTGGATAATACAGAGATTTGAACCCTGGAACAGCAAAACCACAGTTCTAATTTACTGGCATATACCAGACTTTTTTAAATAGATATATTTGTGGCTGAACAGTGAGCGACACACTTAAACTGTTTTTTTTATATAAAAAAGGCCAAAAAGTGGATAATACAGAGATTTGAACCGTGGAACTGCAAAACCACAGTTATAGTTATGTGGCGTACACCAGAATCTTTCAAACAGATATATTTGTGTCTGAACAATCAGGGAGAGACTATTACTGTTTTTCTTTACGGAAAAAATACCAAAAGCTGGATAATACAGAGATTTGAACCCTGGAACAGCAAAACCACAGTTCTAATTTACTGGCATATACCAGACTTTTTTAAATAGATAAATTTGTGGCTGAACAGTGAGCGACACACTCAAACTGTTGTTTTTATGTAAAAATGAACCAAAAGGTGATAATACAGAGATTTGAACCGTGGAACTGCAAAACCACAGTTATAGTTATGTGGCGTAGACCAGAATCTTTCAAACAGATATATTTGTGCCTGAACAATCATGGAGACACTATTACTGTTTTTCTTTACGGAAAAAATACCAAAAGCTGGATAATACAGAGATTCGAACCGTGGAACTGTAAAACCACAGTTCTAATTTACTGGCGTATACCATATTTTTTTAAATAGATATATTTGTGGCTGAATAGTGAGCGACACACTAAAACTGTTTTTTTTATGTAAAAAAGGCCCAAAAGTGGATAATACAGATATTTGAACCATGGAATTGCAAAACCACAGTTCTAGTTTACTGGCGTATACCAGACTTTTTTAAATAGATATATTTGTGTCTGAACAGTGAGTGACACACTCAAACTGTTTTTTTAATGTAAAAAAATGCCCAAAAGTGGATAATACAGAGATTTGAAGCGTGGAACTGCAAAACCACAGTTATAGTTATGTGGCGTACACCAGAATCTTTTATACAGATATATTTGTCTCTGAACAATCAGGGAGACACTATTACAGCTTTTCTTTTAGGAAAAAATACCAAAAGCTGGATAATGCAGAGATTTGAACCGTGGAACTGCAAAACCACAGTTCTAATTTACTGGTGTATACCTGACTTTTTTAAATAGATATATTTGTGGCTGAACAGTGAGCGACACGAACAAACTGTTTTTTTTATGTAAAAAAGGTCCAAAAGTGGTTAATACCGAAATTTAAACCGTGGAACTGCAAAACCACAGTTCTAATTTACTGGCGTATACCAGACTTTTTTAAATAGATATATTTGTGGCTGAACAGTGAGCAGCACACTCAAACTGTTTTTTTTAAGTAAAAAGGCCCAAAAGTGGATAATACAGAGATTTGAATCGTGGAACTGCAAAACCACAGTTATAATTATGTGGTGTACACCAGAATCTTTCAAACAGATATATTTATGTCTGAACTATCAGGGAGACACTATTACTGTTTTTCTTTACGGAAAAATACCAAAGGCTGGATAATACAGAGATTTGAACCGTGGAACTGCAAAACCACAGTTCTAATTTACTGGCGTATACCAGACTTTTTTAAATAGATATATTTGTGGCTGAACAGTGAGCGACACACTCAAACTGTTTTTTTATGTAAAAAAGAACCAAAAGGGGATAATACAGAGATTTCACCGTGGAACTGCAAAACCACAGTTATAGTTAGGTGGCGTACACCAGAATCTTTCAAACAGATATATTTGTATCTGAACAATCATGGAGACACTATTACTGTTTTTCTTTATGGAAAAAATACCAAAAGCTGGATAAAACAGAGATTTGAACTGTGGAACTGCAAAACCACAGTTCTAATTTACTGGCGTATACCAGACTTTTTTAAATAGATATATTTGTGGCTGAATAGAGAGCGACATACTCAAACTGTTTTTTTATGTAAAAAAGGCCCAAAAGTGGATAATACAGAGATTTGAACCGTGGAACTGCAAAACCACAGTTATAGTTATGTGGCGTACACCAGAATCTTTCAAACAGATATATTTGTGTCTGAACAACCAGGGAGAGACTATTACTGTTTTTCTTTAAAGAAAAAATACCAAAAGGTGGATAATACAGAGATTTGAACCCTGGAACAGCAAAACCACAGTTCTAGTTTACTGGCATATACCAGACTTTTTTAAATAGATATATTTGTGGCTGAACAGTGAGCGACACACTCAAACTGTTTTTTTTATATAAAAAAGGCCAAAAAGTGGATAATACAGAGATTTGAACCGTGGAACTGCAAAACCACAGTTATAGTTATGTGGCGTACACCAGAATCTTTCAAACAGATATATTTGTGTCTGAACAATCAGGGAGACACTATTACTGTTTTTCTTTACGGAAAAAATACCAAAAGCTGGATAATGCAGAGATTTGAACCGTGGAACTGCAAAACCACAGTTCTAATTTACTGGCGTATACCAGACTTTTTAAAATAGATATATTTGTGGCTGAACAGTGAGCGACACACTCAAACTGTTTTTTTTATGTTATAAAAGAACCAAAAGGGGATAATACAGAGATTTGAACCGTGGAACTGCAAAACCACAGTTATAGTTATGTGGCGTACACCAGAATCTTTCAAACAGATATATTTGTGCCTGAACAATCATGGAGACACTATTACTGTTTTTCTTTACGGAAAAAATACCAAAAGCTGGATAATACAGAGATTCGAACCGTGGAACTGTAAAACCACAGGTCTAATTCACTGACGTATACCATATTTTTTTAAATAGATATATTTGTGGCTGAACAGTGAGCGACACACTCAAACTGTTCTTTTTATGTTAAAAAAGAACCAAAAGGGGATAATGCACAGATCTGGACTGTGGAACTGCAAAACCACAGTTATAGTTATGTGGCGTACACCAGAATCTTTCAAACAGATATATTTGTGTCTGAACAATCAGGGAGAGACTATTACTGTTTTTCTTTATGGAAAAAATACCAAAAGCTGGATAATACAGAGATTTGAACCGTGGAACTGCAAAACCACAGTTCTAATTTACTGGCGTATACCAGACTTTTTTAAATAGATATATTTGTGGCTGAACAGTGAGCGACACACTCAAACTGTTGTTTTTATGTAAAAATGAACCAAAAGGGGATAATACAGAGATTTGAACCGTGGAACTGCAAAACCACAGTTATAGTTATGTGCCGTACACCAGAATCTTTCAAACAGATATATTTGTGCCTGAACAATCATGGAGACACTATTACTGTTTTTCTTTACGGAAAAAATACCAAAAGCTGGATAATACAGACATTCGAACCGTGGAACTGTAAAACCACAGGTCTAATTCACTGACGTATACCATATTTTTTTAAATAGATATATTTGTGGCTGAACAGTGAGCGACACACTCAAACTGTTCTTTTTATGTTAAAAAAGAACCAAAAGGGGATAATGCACAGATCTGGACTGTGGAACTGCAAAACCACAGTTATAGTTATGTGGCGTACACCAGAATCTTTCAAACAGATATATTTGTGTCTGAACAATCAGGGAGAGACTATTACTGTTTTTCTTTATGGAAAAAATACCAAAAGCTGGATAATACAGAGATTTGAACCGTGGAACTGCAAAACCACAGTTCTAATTTACTGGCGTATACCAGACTTTTTTAAATAGATATATTTGTGGCTGAACAGTGAGCGACACACTCAAACTGTTGTTTTTATGTAAAAATGAACCAAAAGGGGATAATACAGAGATTTGAACCGTGGAACTGCAAAACCACAGTTATAGTTATGTGCCGTACACCAGAATCTTTCAAACAGATATATTTGTGCCTGAACAATCATGGAGACACTATTACTGTTTTTCTTTACGGAAAAAATACCAAAAGCTGGATAATACAGAGATTTGAACCGTGGAACTGTAAAACCACAGTTCTAATTTACTGGCGTATACCATATTTTTTTAAATAGATATATTTGGGGCTGAATAGTGAGCGACACACTAAAACTGTTTTTTTTTATGCAAAAAAGGCCCAAAAGTGGATAATACAGATATTTGAACCATGGAATTGCAAAACCACAGTTCTAGTTTACTGGCGTATACCACACTTTTTTAAATAGATATATTTGAGTCTGAACAGTGAGTGACACACTCAAACTGTTTTTTTTATGTAAAAAATGCCCAAAAGTGGATAATACAGAGATTTGAACCGTGGAACTGCAAAACCACAGTTATAGTTATGTGGCGTACACCAGAATCTTTCAAACAGATATATTTGTGCCTGAACAATCATGGAGACACTATTACTGTTTTTCTTTACGGAAAAAATACCAAAAGCTGGATAATACAGAGATTCGAACCATGGAACTGTAAAACCACAGTTCTAATTTTCTGGCGTATACCATATTTTTTTAAATAGATATATTTGTGGCTGAATAGTGAGCGACACACTAAAACTGTTTTTTTTATGTAAAAAAGGCCCAAAAGTGGATAATACAGATATTTGAACCATGGAATTGCAAAACCACAGTTCTAGTTTACTGGCGTATACCAGACTTTTTTAAATAGATATATTTGTGTCTGAACAGTGAGTGACACACTCAAACTGTTTTTTTAATGTAAAAAAATGCCCAAAAGTGGATAATACAGAGATTTGAAGCGTGGAACTGCAAAACCACAGTTATAGTTATGTGGCGTACACCAGAATCTTTTATACAGATATATTTGTGTCTGAACAATCAGGGAGACACTATTACAGCTTTTCTTTTAGGAAAAAATACCAAAAGCTGGATAATGCAGAGATTTGAACCGTGGAACTGCAAAACCACAGTTCTAATTTACTGGCGTATGCCTGACTTTTTTAAATAGATATATTTGTGGCTGAACAGTGAGCGACACGAACAAACTGTTTTTTTTTATGTAAAAAAGGTCCAAAAGTGGTTAATACCGAAATTTAAACCGTGGAACTGCAAAACCTCAGTTCTAATTTACTGGCGTATACCAGACTTTTTTAAATATATATATTTGTGGCTGAACAGTGAGCAGCACACTCAAACTGTTTTTTTTAAGTAAAAAGGCCCAAAAGTGGATAATACAGAGATTTGAACCGTGGAACTGCAAAACCACAGTTATAATTATGTGGTGTACACCAGAATCTTTCAAACAGATATATTTGTGTCTGAACTATCAGGGAGACACTATTACTGTTTTTCTTTACGGAAAAATACCAAAGGCTGGATAATACAGAGATTTGAACCGTGGAACTGCAAAACCACAGTTCTAATTTACTGGCGTATACCAGACTTTATTAAATAGATATATTTGTGGCTGAACAGTGAGCGACACACTCAAACTGTTTTTTTATGTAAAAAAGAACCAAAAGGGGATAATACAGAGATTTCACCGTGGAACTGCAAAACCACAGTTATAGTTAGGTGGCGTACACCAGAATCTTTCAAACAGATATATTTGTGTCTGAACAATCAGGGAGACACTATTACTGGTTTTCTTTACGGAAAAAATACCAAAAGCTGGATAATACCGAGATTTGAACCGTGGAACTGCAAAACCACAGTTCTAATTTACTAGCGTATACCAGACTTTTTAAAATAGATATATTTGTGGCTGAACAGTGAGCGACACATTCAAACTGTTTTTTTTTATATATAAAAAAGGCCAAAAAGTGGATAATACAGAGATTTGAACGTTGTAACTGCAAAACCACAGTTATAGTTATGTGATGTACACCAGAATCTTTCAAACAGATATATTTGTGTCTGAACAATCAGGGAGACACTATTACTGTTTTTCTTTATGGAAAAAATACCAATAGCTGGATAATACAGAGATTTGAACTGTGGAACTGCAAAACCACAGTTCTAATTTACTGGCGTATACCAGACTTTTTTAAATAGATATATTTGTGGCTGAACAGTGAGCGACAAACTCAAACTGTTTTTTTTTATGTAAAAAAGGCCCAAAAGTGGATAATACAGAGATTTGAACCATGAAACTGCAAAACCACAGTTATAATTATGTGGTGTACACCAGAATCTTTCAAACAGATATATTTGTGTCTGAACAATCAGGGAGACACTATTACTGTTTTTCTTTAAGGAAAAAAATACCAAAAGCTGGATAATACAGAGATTTGTACCTTGGAACTGCAAAACCACAGTTATAGTTATGTGATGTACACCAGAATCTTTCAAACAGATATACTTGTGTCTGAACAATCAGGGAGACACTATTACTGTTTTTCTTTTAGGAAAAAATACCAAAAGCTGGATAATACAGAGATTTGAACAATGCGCAGGCGCGGGAGTACTGCGCCGCAACTGCACATCACAGGACACTGTGACATGCAGGGGAGGGGGGTACTATTATAATGCAGACAGGAGGCGGGATTCCTTCCGGGCCCAGGGCCTGGAAATAATCATTAACATAAAGATATAATATAAGATTTCACAAAACAAGACCATTAATATGAGGCATACAGGTAGGACTAGATTAACATTTCTATCACCTGTATGCCCACATTAATAGGTTATATACATCCCAGGGGTTGACAGATTCCCTTTAATGTGTGCACATTGCCTTAGACAGGTCTGATGATGCCTTATGTGATGCAGCTTCAGCCCGTCTCCCCTACTATGTCACTGCTCACTTATATAAACTAAATGAAAGCTGCTCTATGATTGACAGCTATATCGGCAAGGACAGGATTTCTTTAGACAAATTTTCAAGCATATCTGTTACGGGTCCGGGAGGTGGAACCTCTGAGCTGCAATACAAGGGGGAAGTCCTTGTAAGGAAGCGGGTGACTCCCAGGGAAGGTAGGCAGGTAGTCACAGCAAGTGACAGGGACAGACTCTGGGTAAACGGGCAGGTGGTCACGGCAGGTGACGGGGACAGTCTCTGGGTAGACAGGCAGGTGGTCACGGTAAGTGACGGGGACAGTCTCTGGGTAGACAGACAGGTGGTCATGGCAAGTGACCGGGACAGTCTCTGGGTAGACAGGCGAGGCGGATACCTGACAGGTAACTGGCGGGCGCTCCCAGGTGAGCGGGCTGACGGAGACAGCAGGTAACAGGCAGGTAACTGGTGGCCGCTCCCAGGTGAGCAGTCTGGCAGACAAAGCAGGTAACAGGCAAGTAACTGGTGGACGCTCCCAGGTGAGCGGTCTGACTGACGAGGCAGGTAACAGGCAGGTAACTGAAGGACGCTCCCAGGTGAGTGGACTGGCAGACAAGGCAGGTAACTAGTAGACGCTCCCAGGTGAGCGGTCTGGCGGACAAGGCAAGTAACAGGCTGGCAGGCAGGACGAGAAGTCAGGCTAGCAGCGGAACCTGAGGGCTGAAGCACAGGTGAGACACAGTGCAAACAACATTGCTCGGGCACCTCCATTTTGGAGGAGGTGCCTTATATATGGGAGGTCCTCCGGTAATTGGCCGGGGACTCCTTAGGACGGTGCGCGCGGTCCCTTTAAGAGAGCAGGAGCGCGCGCGCCCTAAGCACACTGCCGGGGAAGGAGCGCATGCCGGAAGCAGCGGGGAGAGAAGTGCTGGAGGACGCCGCGCCAGAAGCGGGGAGGTGAGAGGGACGGCGTCTCTGCCTAGCAAGGGGCAGAGACGCCGATGCTACAATATCTTTATCTGCATGGGCTGATGAACAGCGCGACCAGGAGGCTGGAGCTGGGGGGGCGGGGAAGAGTCTGAGCTGCCATGAGCAATTTGATAGGTGATGAGGTCATCGTATAGATCACATGACGTCAGAGACTAACTCTTGTCAACACATTAGTGCATGTACTGGAATAGTTGTCAGACTGGATATTACATGACAAAATTCCCCATAATGAAGGGGGGTGTGTAGATGTCACTGAGGTGGGATGAAATAAGCTTCTGGACGACCCCTAGATTATACATTTCTGGGTGGTCCACTCACTACTCTGTGAAGTAAACATGCGGTCAAAGGAGCTCTCCATGCAGGTGAAACAAGCCATCCTTAAGCTGCAAAAACAGAAAAAACCCATCCGAGAAATTGCTACAATATTAGGAGTGGCAAAATCTACAGTTTGGTACATCCTGAGAAAGAAAGAAAGCACTGGTGAACTCATCAATGCAAAAAGACCTGGGCGCCACGGAAGACAACAGTGGTGGATGATCGCAGAATAATCTCCATGGTGAAAAGAAACCCCTTCACAACAGCCAGCCAAGTGAACAACACTCTCCAGGAGGTAGTCGTATCAATATCCAAATCTACCATAAAGAGAAGACTGCATGAGAGTAAATACAGAGGGTTCACTGCACGGTGCAAGCCACTCATAAGCATCAAGAATAAAAAGGCTAGACTGGACTTTGCTAAAAAAACATCTAAAAAAGCGAGCACAGTTCTGGAAGAACATTCTTTGGACAGATGAAACCAAGATCAACCTCTACCAGAATGATCGAAAGAGAAAAGTATGGTGAAGGCTTGGTACAGCTCATGATCCAAAGCATACCACATCATGTGTAAAACACGGCGGAGGCAGTGTGATGGCTTGAGCATGCATGGCTGCCAGTGGCACTGGGTCACTAGTGTTTATTGATGATGTGACACAGGACAGAAGCAGCCGAATGAATTCTGATGTATTCAGAGCCATACTGTGTGCTCAGATCCAGCCAAATGCAGCCAAACTGATTGGTCGTTGTTTCATACTACAGATGGACAATGACCCAAAATATAAAGCCAAAGCAACCCAGGAGTTTATTAAAGCAAAGAAGTGGAATATTCTTGAATGGCCAAGTCAGTCACCTGATCTCAACCCAATTGAGCATGCATTTCACTTGTTAAAGACTAAACTTCAGACAGAAAGGCCCACAAACAAACAACAACTGAAAACCACTGCAGTGAAGGCTTGGCAGAGCATCAAAAAGGAGGAAACACAGCGTCTGGTGATGTCCATGAGTTCAAGACTTCAGGCATTCATTGCCAACAAAGGGTTTTCAAATAAGTACTAGAAATTAACATTTTATTTACAATTATTTAATCTGTCCAATTACTTTTGGTCCCTTTAAAAACAGGGTGGCACATGTTAAGGAGCTGAAACTCCTAAACCCTTCATCCAATTTTAATGTGGATACCCTCAAATGAAAGCTGAAAGTCTGAACTTCAACTGCATCTGAATTGTTTTGTTTAAAATTCATTGTGGTAATGTCTAGAACCAAAGTTAGAAAAATGTTGTCTCTGTCCAAATATATATGAACCTAACTGTATGTGCTACATTATGTACATATGGAATATTGGAAAAAATGGAACTGCAATATTTCTATAGAAAAATGACGCTAAAAAGAAGGGACTTAGCGCATAAAATGACCAATGTACAGTACAGACCAAAAGTTTGGCACACCTTCTCATTTAAAGATTTTTCTGTATTTTTTTGACTATGAAAATTGTACATTCAAACTGAAGGCATCAAAACTATGAATTAACACATGTGGAATTATATACTTAATAAAAAAGTGTGAAAAACTGAAATATGTCTTTTATTCTAGGTTCTTCAAAGTAGCCACCTTTTGCTTTGATGACTGCTTTGCACACTCTTGGCATTCTCTTGATGAGCTTCAAGAGGTAGTCACCGGAAATGGTCTTCCAACAGTTCCAATTTTCTAAATATATTATTCTTAGTTTTTCAGAGTGCAGCTATATTGTCATATGCAGCCAGACTTCCTAGATAGAAGGTAGAACATGGCTTTTTACCATACTTACCACCACCATAGTTGTATACACAGTGATAAACCAGCACTTGTGTATACAGATTAGAAAGCCTCCTCCAGATCCAGGAAGCATGTGATCACTGGCTGTAGGGAAGGAACAGGAGCTGATTGGATGTAGGAAATCAAGTCAGCGCTGCCATGCAGACAGGAGGCTGAAATTCCCTGTAACTGGAGTTAATAAACCAGCCTCAGTTACAGGGCAAATTAGAAATAACAAAAATATTAATATGTTAAAATGTCCCCCAAAGGTCTTTTAAGGCCGTTATAGGGGGACATAGTGTCTAAAATATATGAAAAAAAATGAAAAACGCAAAATTGAAATAGAAAAAAATACGTAAATAAAAAAAACAAACAATACAAAAGAAAGAGACCTAGCCGGTCTGAATCACTCTTTCTTGACCTACCCCCATTGAAGAGAACAATATGTTCAATATCTAAAAATCATTTCTATGAAAAGAGGAATGCAATTTAAAAATGTTTTACTTGTCCTTTGTGGAAAAAAGTGAAAAATAGACACATATTTCCTGACATGAAAATTAAGCCCCATGTATCGCAAAAAAAAGGCAAAACTTTTAAATATCTAAGCGAGAACATTCTTTTTAGAGACCTTAAAAGGTATGATAAAAAACCCAAAAATGTGTATGGTCAGGAATGGGGGAAAACAGCCTGGTAGTAAACTGATTAAACAGTTGGAATATTGATGGCGAGTAATCTTTATATATGGAAAAAAACTGCTGGAGTGATTTTCTAAAAAGAGTCTGTCATCAGGTTTGTCTGCAAATTAAAATGTTTAGCAACATTGTGACTGAGAAAATGTAGCTTTAATCTGGTGAACGTTGCTGCCGATTTCTGGCAAATGAGCGTGAAGTGCTCTTGGCATTCTGCAGTAAGCGCTTTACCACAACTCTGGAGTGACAGTTGTAGCATCCTTCCACATGCCCATCCAGATGCCCGTCTATATGCCTAGCGTTAGGGATCTCCCAGAAAGCATTTGTGGTTATCGCTGTGCACCAGATTAACAATTAACTGCTGGTAAAGCCTTACAGAGAGGTACAACAAGTTTAACCCCTTTATCCCCCAGGGAGGTTTGCACGTTAATGACCAGGCCAATTTTTACAATTCTGACCACTGTCACTTTATGAGGTAATTACTCTGAAACGCTTCAATGCTTCAATGGATCCCTCTGATTCTGAGATTGTTTTTATGTGACATATTGTACTTCATGATAGTGGTAAAATTTCTTCGATATCACTTGCGTTTATTTGTGAAAAAAATTGGAAATTTGGCGAAAATGTAGAAAATTTCACAATTTTCAAAATTTTAACTTTTATTCCGTTAAATCAGAGAGATATGTTACACAAAATAGTTAATAAATAACATTTCCCACATGTCTACTTTACATCAGCACAATTTTGGAACCAAATTTTTTTTTTTATTAGTGCGCTATAAGGGTTAAAAGTTGATCAGCGATTTCTCATTTTTCCAATAAAATTTACAAAACCATTTTTTAGGGACCACATCACATTTGAAGTGACCCGCAGGTGCTTCACAGAAGTTTAGAACATGAAGCTGTGAAAATAAAAAAATGTAACTTTTTCCACAAAAATTATCTTTTTGCTCCAAATTTTTTAGTTTCACAAGGGTAAGAGGAGAAAATGGAACCTAAAAACAGTTGTGCAATTTCTCATGAGCACGCCAATACCCCATATGTGGGGAAAATACACTGTTTGAGCGCACGTCAAGGTTCAGAAGGGAAGGTGCACTGTGTGACTTTTAGAACGCAAAATTGCCTAGAATCAAGAGCGGACGCCAATGTCGCATTTTGGGAGCCCCTGATGTGCCTAAATAGTGGAAACCCCCCACAATTGACTCAATTTTAGAAACTAGACCCCTCAATGATTTTATCAAGGGGTATAGTGTACATTTTGAACCCAAAGGTACGACAGAATTTGATAACATTAGGTCATCATATTGAATAAGTTGTCATTAGTCTTTAGCGCAAGTGCTCACTACTTGAGTTTGCATCGGGTACTCGGGTATGCACCAAGTATTGCGGGTGCTCGAGTGACATGCTCGAGTCCCTGCCCCGCATGTTTCACGGTTGTTTGACACCCCAAAAAAAACATGCAGTGATCGCTCGTGCATGGCAGGTGATCCCAGCAATGTTTTTTTGGCCGCGAAGAATATGGGGCAGAGACTCGAGCATGTCACTCGAACACCCGCGATACTCAGTACATACCCAAGCACCGGATGCAAACTCAAGTAGCGAGCACTTGCGCTCAACACTAGTCGCCATATTGTCATCATTTTTTTTCTTTACTCTTGAGAAAATCCCAACCCCAACTCTAATAAAACCCTAATCCCAACCCCAACCCTAGCCCAACCCTAACCCCAGCCCCAACCCTAACCCCAACCCTAATCCTACCCTAACCCTAGCACAACCCTAACCCTAGAGTTTATTTTTTTACACCGTTCCTCGTGTGGTATAAGTGATTAGACAACTTTATTCTTCGGGTCGTTGCGACTACAGCGATACCAGATTCATATCTGGTTTTTATGATTGACAGCTGTCACACACTAAAATCGCTTTTTTTGCAAAGACTAGTTTTTGCATCACCATATTTTGAGAGCTATAATTTTTCCATATTTTTGCCAACAGAGTCATGTGATGGCTTGTTTTTTGCGGGACAAGTTGACATTTTTATTGGTACCATTTTCAGGCATGTGACATTTTTTGATCACTTTCTTCTGATTTTTGGGAGGCAGAATAAACAAAAACCAACAATTCAGGAATTGTTTTTTTTTATGCCGTTCCGCGTGTGGTAAAATTGATAACGCAGTGTTATTCTTCGGGTCAGTACGTTTACAGCAGTACCGCATTTATATAGTTTTTTTTATGTTTTCTGGTTTTACACAATAAAAACGATTTTCTAGAAAAAATTTTTTTTTGTATAGCTTTATTCTGAGAGCTATAACTTTTTTATTTTTTGGATGATGAAGCTGGGTGGCGGCTTGTTTATTGTGGGACAAGATGACGTTTTCAGCGGTACCATTTTATTTACATTTGTCTTTTTGATCGCGTGTTATTCCATTTTTTGTTTGGCGGTATGATGATAAAGCATTGTTTTTTGCTTAGTTCTTTTTTGTTTTTTTTTACCGTGCTCCCTAGTGGGACAGTTTTATAGGTCAGGTCGTTCCGGATGCGACGATACCAAATATGCGTACTTTTATTGGTTTATTTTTTTTTTTCATAATAACTAAATATTATGGGTTCAATATATTTTTATTTTTTGGGGATTGTTTTTATCATTTTTTTTTTTTATATTTTTACAATTTTTTTTTTTTTTCACTTTTCTACTTTTTTTTTTTTACTTTTACACATTGTCCCACTATGGGACTTTCACTTTTTGCAGCCTGATCGGCTGCATGGCATAGAGAGCAGCAGCGCACAGGGGAGACATTACTCTGGTCGCGCACTGCGCATGACCAAAGTAACGTCCTGCCTCCTGGTGACCCGGATGTTGCCATGATGACATCGGGTCATCATGGCAACATCCGGAAGCCGCCGCAGACATCGTTGGACGCCGGCAGGAGAGGTGAGTATAGCGATCACCTCCCCCCTTGCCACCACAATGCTGCGATCGACTTCGATCGCAGCATTGCGGTGGTTAATGTAACGGGACCGCTCCCTGCACATAGCACCGGGTGTCAGCTGTGACAATCAGCTGACACCCGGCGGCGATCGCCCCACACCGCTTTTGTGCGGGCGCGATCGCATTATGCGTAATAATACATAGCTGGTCCATAAGTCCCAGGGCACAGCTACGTACTATTACTGACAAGGTCGGTAAGGGGTTAAACATCTTTTCAGGTCTCCCATCTAGAGTTGCCAGCAGAATACTGTAGCATTTTTCTGTTTCTGTCAGTCCCATAAATATTGAGTTGAAAATAGCAATATGCATGTTTTACCACCACTCTATTAAATCCGCTCATCGCTGTTCAACTGCAGGTGTCCTGTTTTAGTAATCATGAGGGTGTCAGAATAAGATAGGTGATAAGAAAAAGTTGGGAGAATTTATTCCAGTGAAGTTGAATTTTACAAAAATCAGTATTCTTTTCCATATTTTTTGTAGTTTGCGCCGAAGAAATTTAGCAAAATGGTCGCCACCATCTTTTTGAACTGCACAGGTCTGACAAAAGGTTAAAAACGAATGTCTCTGCTGCTCGTTCTCTCCCATACGGTCCTCAACAGATCTACTTACCATCACCGTACACTGAAACCTCAGGCATCTTCACGCTTGGCTGGCAGTAGACCCTGGATGTCTGGAAGCCCGGGTCTAGAGTGCTCATTGTAAGGTTGTCGTGCACATCGTAACATCATGACTTGCTTCTTGACTCTAGACCAGGACTTCCAGCTGCGATTAGGCTCGGGATATTCCTGTGCATATGCAGGGACATCCCAGGCCTAGTCACAGCCGTAAGTCCTGGCCTAGTGTGAAGATGACCAGATTCCATCAGCGCACGCTGGCAGTAAGGAGCAGGGCCTAAGACCTTGTGGGTGACAGAAAGCAGAAAAGGTGAGAAGTGAGGTGAGTATAACTTTTTTGGGTCTTTTTTTTTCTACATCTTACCTTTACTATGCTTTGGGAGTCTTTCCATACCGCAGAGCTTAATAAAGAACATTGAATTTGCTGAGAATAAATTCACAGTAAACCAAATGTCCAGGTAAAATCCATGTGATTTGTCTCTAGTGAAAAGTGTCATTATGGAAAAACCCTCTAAATATTCATATTGTTGAACCTCATGACAGCCAAGTGTATAATGGAAATATCTTCATTTTATGAATTCTCCTTTTTAACAGACAACATGTCAGATTGATCACATGAATACTAAGTTTCTTATTAATAAAATCCATTAACACAAATTATAAAATGAAGTACAGGCTTTACTTAGAACAGAAGATTTCCACAGTCTCAATAATGTCCTGTAAATGTTAGATTTATTGTGATATTTTACATTTTTCTGCCCTGATAGGATGCAGTGGTGTTCGGCCATCCAGCTCCAGCACAATCTCTCATTCCATCAAGGAGAGATTATTATTCCACCATGTGCTCGGCTTTGGAAGCTTTGGAAAGGTCCTGATGGCGGAAGATACTTTAACCCGCCAAGAATTTGCTGTTAAGATCATCAGCAAAATAACCCTGCTAGCTGGAGGTGATAGGCTGGATGTGATGGTGGAGAAGCGCGTTCTTCAGCTGGCATCTGGAAGCCCCTTCCTTGTCTACACAGAGTTTGCATTCCAGACCAAGGTAGAATTGTGACTACTTAGTGCTAAAAGGTTTTGCCTCTTTGATGTTGATGACCTATTCGTCTGAATAGGAGCTGTCCTGCAGTACCAGGAGCGACCACTAAACCTTGTTTTCTCCGTACATTGTTTACATCCGGCGGATTTGGCGGAGATGGTAACAGCTGATTGGACCCCACTAATATGATATTAATGACCTCTTCTAAGGATAGGTACTAGTGATGAGCGAGCACTAAAATGCTTGGGTAGTCGTTGTTCGAGTCTAGCAAATTGGAATGCTCGAGTGCTCGGACCGAGTAACGAGCCCAATGTAAGTCTACGGGAAACTCAAGCATTTTTCCGGCGGTCTGCAGAGGGCCTAAAAATTGCCAAAATAGATGGGAACAGTGCTCAAATGACATGGGAACAGCATGGGGGAGACCCCTGGAAGCATTTCTGACTCCCATCTCACTGCTGTCAACAACGTTGTCAGATGTATTACGCCACTTTTACGGACTCACAATAAAACATACAAAAACGAAACCAAAATGGATTTTCCCGGGAAATATGTTAAGGAACATCCTTTCCAGGGTAATGACTTCTATATAAGGCAAAATAAATAACCAAAAACAAAAATGCTTCTCCACACCCTGGGCTATGTTCACATGTAGCGTTTTTGATGCATTTTTGCACTTTTGCATTGCTTTCAACGATGAAAAACATTTACCAGGAAATGTCATTTTAACATTTTACTACCTTATCTGGTCATGTGGTGTGTGACATATCATCAGACACATCCTGTTTTATTTATGATGGAGGGAATCTGAAAGTCACAAAGCCATCAGGTGGCCCTTACTATTCTTAAAGGGCCAGCTGTCGGCTATGCTTTGTTGTTCTCATTATTAACGAGTAGGTCTCCTATACTGTTTTTGCGCATGCAGTGACTGCAATGGCTGCCAAAAATATGGAGGTACTCCAATGCCCCTTACAAGAGATATAGAGGTCGGAGGGCCTCCTGCAAAAAATGCTCCCATTATTAGGAAGTGTGTCTCCCATACTGTTTGCTTATGCAGTGAAGCAACGGCTGCCCAAAATTTTGAGGAATTCCAATGCCCCTTGCAAGAGACGTAGATATGTTGATATGGTACATATGGTGGTGATATGGTGGTTGAGAATGCGGAGAAGGAGGAGGACAAGAGCAAATAGACAAAATCAGGAAGCACATACCCGTGTCTGGGTGTGAAGACAGAGGTGCATAGGAATAGTTAGATCTCCCAAAAAAAGACACTGTATTTGAGTTTATGTTACGCTGCTATCATTTGGTGGTGTTGAGAAGTCTGGCCCAATCCAGCCCTTGTTCATTTTTATAAGAGTCAGCCTGTCAGCATTTTCAGTTGATAGGCAGATGCGCCTATTGGTTATAATTCCACCGGCGGCACTAAAAACCCGCTCTGACAAAACGCTAGCAGCAGGGCAAGCCAGGCCACGACCTCCAAGGCGTAGAGAGCCAGTTCATGCCACGTGTCCAGCTTGGATATCCAATAATTATAAGACACAGAGGACATTGGTACGGTCGACAAGGTACTCCGTCACCATCTTTAGAAACTTTTCATTCCTTGAGAGAGTACCCCACGCATCAGGGCTTGTGCGATGGGAGGGTCTGAGACAACTGTCCCAGAACAGTGTTCCTCTGCCTCTGCTCGATTGCATCTGTGTCTCTCTCGCCTGTACTCCTTGGTTGTCCAACGAACTGTGACCTCTACCGCCAGCGTTTTCAGATGGGAATTTTTTAAATAATTCTGCAACAAGGGCCTTCTTGTACTGCACCATTTTATTAGGCCTGTCCTGCGCGGGAATAAGAGACAGAAGGTTCTCCTTGTAGCTTGGGTCTAGAAGTGTCACCAACCAATAATGACAGTCACCCAAAATTTGGACAACGCGAGGGTCAAGGGAAAGGCAGCGTAACATAAACTCATCCATGTGTGCCTCACTGAAAAGAGGCAAGACTTCCGTGTCCTCACCAAGAGGACAAATGACCATGCTCTCTTCCTCCTCCTCTTCCTCCTCTTCCTCCCTGTCCTCAGGCCATCCACGCTGAACAGACGGTATGACAGTTGTGCAGGTAGTACCATCTATAGTGAGGAAAGTAGCTCCTGTTCTTCCTCCTCCTCCTCATCCTCATTGTCACGCAATCCACGTTGTGTGGAATCACCCAGTATGGCTCCTTGCTCCATCTCATCGTGCTCCGCCTGCAATGCATCCTCTTTAATTGTGAGCAGAGAGCATTTCAGAAGACAGAGAAGCAGGATGGTGACACTAGTTATGGTGTCATCGCCGCTCACCATCTTGGTGGAGTCCTCAAAATTTTGGAGGATGGTACATATGTCTGACATCCATGTCCACTCCTGAGGTCTTATGTGTGGAGTCTGACCTCAATACCGATGGCCTTGTTGATGCTGGTAGTCAACAACTGCCCTCTTCTGCTCACAAATCCTTCCCAACATCTGCAATGTAGAGTTCCAATGCGTGGGGACATCGCAGATCAGTCGGTAAGCTGGAAGCTGCAAATGCTGCTGAAGCACGGCAAGGGCGGCGGAAGCTGTAGCTGACTTTCTAAAATGGGCTCACAGGCGTCGTACTTTGACAAGCAGATCGGACAGATCCGGGTACGTTTTGAGAAACCGCTCAACCACAAGGTTAAGCACATGGGCCAGACATAGTATTTGTGTGTGAGCTCGCCTCGCCTCAGAGCTGCCACCAGGTTCCGGCCATTGTCACACACAACCGTGCCTGGCTGTAGGTTCAGCTGTGTCAGCCATAGATCTGCCTGCTGTTTCAGAGCTGTCCACAACTCTTCAGCATTGTGCGGTTTGTCACCTAAGCAAATTAGCTTCAGCACAGCCTGTTGCCGCTTGGCCGAGGCAGTGCTGTAGTGCTTCCAGCCTGCGACTGATGTGGTCATTTCGGAGATGGAGGCTGAAGAAGATGAGGAGGAGGTGCAGGAGCTGTAGAATGTGGGGGCAACCCTGATTGACCCAGGGCCCGCAATCCTTTGCGTCAGGAGGACGTGTTCCGTCCCAAGGTCCTACTGGGTCCCGCCTTCCACTATATTAACCCAGTGTGCTGTCAGTGAGATGTACCGTCCCTGCCCAAAAGCACTTGTCCATGTGTCCGTGGTTAGGTGGACTTTCCCAGCAACTGCGTTGTTGAGGGCACGTCTAATGTTGTGGGACACGTGCTCATGTAATGCGGGGATGGCACCCCGGGAAAAATAGTGGCGGCTGGGGACCGAGTACCGAGGGATGGCCGCCTCCATCAGGTTGCGGAAAGCTTCCGTCTCCACAAGCTTAAAAGGCAACATTTCTAGCGCAAGCATTCGCAAAATGTGTGAATTTAGTAGTGTGGCCTGTGGGGCGTTGGCTGTGTATTTGCACTTGCATTCCAAGGACTAGGGTAGGGACAACTGAACGCTGTGCTGGGACAAGGACGTGGCCGTGCTTGTTTATGGGGTTAGTTGAGAGTGTGCAATGACAGGTGCTGGGCGGAAGGCATCTTGGCATGCAACATGGACAGGGGATTGGCGTGCATGCACAACATCGGAACTAGCAGTGGTGTCACCCACAGACACTGTTGCTGGACAATGGGGTTCGGCCCACTTAGTCGGGTGCTTTGTTACCATGTGCCTAATCATGCTGGTGGTGGTCAGGCTGCTAGTTTTGCTACCCCTGCTGATGCTGGCCTGGCAGATGGTGCAAATGGCCTTTTTGGGGTTATCTGCAGAGTCTTTAAAAAATAACCAGACTCGGGAAGACCTAACAGTTGTTCTGGCAACTTCCATTGTGTTGGCGTTACGAGGAACGCTTTCTCGCCTTGTGTCTGCGGCCACCATGCTGCTTCTTCCCGCCTAATGTGGTGCTACGCCTCCCTCCCCCTGTGTGCTGCTGTCCTCACTCTGTATGTCCCCCTGCCAGGTTGGGTCAGTTACTATATCATCCACCACCTCGTCTTCCACTTCCGCACCCTGGTCCTCCTCCTGACTTTCTGGAAATTGTGTCTCATCATCATCATCATCACCCACCTCTTGCGACAGTAATTGCACTTTCCCACCATTGCCTTCATGTGACCGTGGCTGCTCCAATATTTGGGCATCGCTACACGCGTTCTCCTCTTGACTCGCTTGAAGCTGGCCGGGCAAGAGGCCCGAATCTACAAATGGAAAATTGAACAGCTCTTCTGAGTGTCCAAGTGTGGGATCAGTTGTCTCTGGGCACTCGGCATGGTGGGAGGAAGGAGGATCAGGGTGAGGAATATGTGGTCCATACTCACAGCTACTGAGACTTGACCGTGTGGAAGACAGGGTGGTGGTGGTGGTGGCTAAGTTACTGGAAGCATTATCTGCTATCCAACCAATAACCTTTTGACACTGCTTCTGTGTTCAATAGTGGTGCTCTGCGGTCCCCTATTAATTGGAACAGGAAGGTCGAGCGACAAGATGTGGGTGTTTGTTGTGGCACAATTTCAGCTTGCCCATGGCCACGTCCTCGGCCTCTGCATGCACCATCACCATCACGTCCACTTCACCGTCCCTTGCCACGCACCTTGCCCATTTTTAATGGAGGACAATATTCTCCACGTTCTCGAGAAATGGCTGATTTTGGAACGTAGTTATATGTGATATGTCTGACAGAGAACCACAATTTTAAATAGCAGGCTTTTAATTTGCTAATATTATTCTACACAGAGACTTATTGCGGATAGCTTGACCGCCACACTGCAACGGTATGAAAATGGAAGAAATGTATGATTTTTGAACAGTCTTATAGGTGATACGTCTGACAGAGAACTACAATTTTAAATAGCAGGCCTTTAATTTGCTAATATTATTCTACACATAGACCTAGCGTGAATAGCTTCACTGACACACTGCAACAGAATGGAAAACGAGGTCAATATTTTCCACATTCAGTTCAAATTTCTGGATTTTTATCGCTGAAATATGGAACAGATCTGGCTTCATTCTGCAGTGAGAACAATCAAATGGAGCAGAAAAATTGTGTACTCTGGATTTCTTTTTAAACAAATAACCAAGATTAAGATCCCAAAAAAATTTGCCTTTCTATGTCTAGAAATATCTGTAATTATTACAGCAGCAGCAGACAGGACGTTCAATGGACCCTCTTGTGTTGTATCATACACTGCAGTCTGCCACATACACTGCCTGCCTAGCACTGATTATATGCAGCTGGATTAGTCCTCAGAAGGACTGTTAGTTCAGATGGATATATATATATGTTGTGGAATGCCTATACTAACTACAAACAACCAAATCTCTCCCTGACACAGCAGCAACCCTCCCTTCTCTGCCTGATTCTGGGGTAGACTGTGACGAGCATGGCGGCTCCCTGTCTTATACAGACCTAATGATTCTGTGCGGCCAGCCAATCACTGTAATGCCCACAACCATCATGGCTACGGCATTACAGTGCTATCCCTGCATGTACATTAGCTCTCCAAAGAGTGCGAAATATACAGGGAGGGGACCTGAGTTCCCGCCCGACCATCCCGGAAATACACAGTGATGCTCGGGCGAGTACCGAACAGTGGCGAGCACGTTCCCTCATTACTAATAGGTACATAATAAGAGTGGAAAACCCCTTTAACAAATCACTGCATGCACTTCAAGCTTCACTGCTCAATGGAAAATACCTCTGCCAGGGACAAGATGGCTCTGTTGTCTTGAATTTGGCTGAGCTGAAATACCAGGCACAGCTCATGGGCAGCAACAATTTTTTCCTAACCTGAATGACCCCTTTAACCTAATAAAGAAGCAGCAGAGGCTGTCAGAGAACAGCAATTTTAATTTTGTTTTTTCATCTCCGCAGTCTAAAAGCTGTGACTTTTCTATTCTTCTGTCACTATAGCTGTTTGAAGGTCTAGATTCAATTTTGTATAAAGAGCTGTATTTTTTTAATTGCACCATTTTAGAATGCACATATTGTAATGTTTATTACCCCTTAAGACCCGGAGCATTTTTCGTTTTTGCATTTTCGTTTTTGCTCCCCTTGTTCCCAGAGCCATAGCGTTTTTATTTTTTGGTCAATATGGCCATGTGAGGGCTTATTTTTTGTGGAATGAGTTGTACTTTTCAACGCCATTACTAGTTTTATTATATCCTGTACGGGAAAACGGGAAAAAAATTCCAAGTGCGGTAAAATTGCAAAAAAAGTGCAATACCACAGTGGTTTTTTATTTTTATTTTTTACCATGTTCACTGAATGCTAAAACTGACCTGCCCTTCTTATTCTACAGGTCATTACGAGTTCATAGACACCAAACATGTATAGGTTCTTTTATATTTAAGTGGTGAAAAAAAATTCCAAAATTTGGTAAAAAAAAAAAAAAAAAAATAGCGCCATTTTCTAAGACCCGTAGCGTCTCCATTTTTTGTGATCTGGGGCTGGTTGATGGCTTATTTTTTGCGCACCGGGCTGACATTTTTATTGATAACATTTAGGGTAGATCCGATGTTTTGATCGCCCGTTATTGCATTTTATTGCAATTTTGCGGTAACCAAAAAACGTAATTCTGGCGTTTAGAATTTTTTTCTCGCTACGCCGTTTACCGATTGGAATAATTCTTTTTTTATATTGATAGATCGGGCGATTCTGAACGTGGCGATACCAAATATGTGTATGTGGTTTTTTTTTTTATATATTTTATTTTGAATGGGGCGAAAGGGGGGTGATTTAAACTTTTATATTTTTTTATTTTTTTTTATATTTTTAAAAACTTTTTTTTTTTACTTTTTGCATGCTTCTATATTCTCCATAGGAGACTAGAAGCAGCAACTATCCGATCGCCTCTGCTACATACAGGGGACGAGCAGGTCCCCTGCATGCAGCAGAAATGGTCCTGTGCTATGAGCGCCGACCACTAGGTGGCGCTCATAGCGACAAGATCATGACAACCACAGGCGTCTGCTGCAGACCCTGGGTTGTCATGCACGCCCATCGGCGACCCGCGATCACGTGACGGGGTCGCCGGTGGGCGGGGCTTATGACGCGCTACCCGGAAGCGCGCGTTAAATGCTGCTGTCGGAGATTGACAGCAGCATTTAACTGGTTAACAGCCGCGGGTGGATCGCGATTCCACCCGCGGCTGTTGCGGGCACATGTCAGCTGTAAGAATCAGCTGACATGTGCTCCGTTCAGTGAGGGCTCAGCGCAGCAGCCCTCACTGAACGGGGGGTACGCAAATATGCGTACTAATACGTCCCCGGTAAGTAAGGGGTTAATTTTTTGGGTTGGATTGAAAAAAAATAGCAAATTTGCTGTTGTTTAGGAGGATTTATGGCACTTACATAATAAGTTAACTTTATTCTAGAGGTCTTTATGATTATGGCAAAACCAGATTTATATGACTTTTATGTTTTGCTACTTTAGCATTTTTGTATTGATGGTTTCAAGACTCATTACTTTTTTCTTGTTATCATTAACATAGCTGTTTTTTCTGCATAGCCTGCACTTTTCATTGGTATTATTTGGGAGAACACAAGACTTACAAGAACTATCTCTTATTCCACTTTTTGGGAAGTGGGATGCACAGAAAACAGCTACTCTATAGCAGCCCTATAAAAACAGAAAAATAACATCATCATCATTTTTTTGTTTGCACCCAATTCATTATTCTATTTGCATCTTTTTTTAAGTCTCTTATATATGAGCTCATCTGCTTTTTTTCACTTTTTGGGCAGAGTTTAGTGATTCCAGATGTTTTCATGTGATTCATCAATTGTGATTCTTTTAAAAGTTGCAAATATGACGCAATCTTGATTCCAGTCCCCTTTTGTGTACATTGTCTGAAACAAGAATTTCTAAATTTATTAATATATGATATATCATTGTTTAGAATTTTAGGGGTCACAGAAGTTAAACCACCTTTTTTATTGAGTGATTACATATCTTATCAATATGCTTTAACTTTCTTGGATGGAAAATCCCTTCAAGTACTGAAATGTGTATTTGTCTTTACTGTAAAACAAATGCAAATGTTCCATGTTACAGATGAATGTTTTTCTTGGCATGGAATACATGAGCTGCGGGGACTTTTACCAACTTCTACGTAGGAAGGGGCCGCTTGACATCACCAGTGCCATGTAATGTTGTCCGGTATCAGAAGACAAGTCAGCAGTCATTCTACATGACAATGCACAAACGGTCATGATTTCCCTGTATTCCCCATTCAGGTGGGCGATTCTGTGATCACGTATACAATTTGTATACTTGTGGTCACGTGCCGACTAGTCTCATCCGGCTTCTCTCAATAGGAGAGAATTGAGTGACGTGCAGGAGAATAGTCGGCAAATAATCATGAGTATGTACTTTTCATACATGTATTCTCGAGGGTACAATATTGACAGTGTGCGCTTTTTACATCATGACGATTTGGCAGTCACATAGAGTGACTGCAGACTTTTCTTCTAAGACTGGATAACCCCTTTAAAAAAACCCTCTAAGCTACATTGTATATAAAAGGGCAGTTAGATACTGAAGGTCACAGTGTTAGTTCTACTCCTGTCATGTCAGGACCTGAGATTCTCTCTATTTCTGAAGGTGGAAATACTTTATAACAGTCTCTTCAGGAGCTCAGATTCATTCTGATTGTTGTGTAAATTAACTGAAATGAAAATGCTTAGAGTAATTGGGCCCGCTTCTTTTTAACATATTTATTAATGACCTTGTAGGGGGCATACAGAGTACTGTTTCAAAATTTGCAGATGACACTAAACTTGGCAGGGTAATCAATACAGAGGAGGACAATTTTATATTACAGGAGGATCTATGCAAACTAGAAGCTTGGGCTGATAAATGGCAAATGAGCTTTAATGGGGATAAATGTAAGATAATGCACTTGGGCAGAGGAAATAAAATGTATAATTATATGCTTAATTGTAAAACACTGGGCAAAACTGTAACTGAAAAAGACCTGGGTGTATTGGTGGACGACAAGCTCACGTTTGGTGGCCAGTGTCAGGCAGCTGCTGCAAATGCAAATAAAATAATGGAATGCATTATAAGAGGCATAGATGCTCATGAGGAGAACATAATTTTACCTCTATACTAGTCACTAGTGCGACCACACTTAGAATTCTGTGTACAGTACTGGTCTCCGGTGTATCAGAAAGACATAGTTGAACTGTGCAGAGAAGAGCGACCAAGGTTATTAGAGGACTGGGGATCTGAAAAAACCAAGACAGGTTATTACACTTGGGGTTATTTCGTTTGGAAAAACGAAGGCTTAGGGGTGATCTTATTACTATGTACCAGTATATGAGGGGACAGTACAAAGACCTTTCTACTGATCTTTTTACTCTGAGGCCTGAGACTGGGACAAGGGGGCATCTTCTACGACTGGAGGAAAGAAGGTTTAATCATAATCACAGTCGGGGATTCTTTACTGTAAGAGCAGTGAGACTATGGAACTCTCTGCCGCATGATGTTGTAATGAGTGATTCACTACTAAAATTTAAGAAGGGCATGGATGCCTTTCTTGAAAAGTATAACATTACAGGTTATATATACTAGATGCGTTGATCCAGGGGAATAGTGTTGCCACATGTTTTTTTTTGCCTCCTCTGGATCAACATGTTAGGCTATGGGTTGAACTAAATGGACTTAGTCTTCCTTCAACCTTAAAAACTATGTTACTATGTAATGATAGAAAATGGTCCTATGACAGAATAATATGGAATAATGCTTGTATTGACTAATATGAATTCCCAGGTTTGCTATCTATGGCATCTGATTCTTATTCATTTTCTCTTTGTCAGATTCTATGCCGCCGAACTAGTGTGTGGGATCCAGTTCCTCCATTCTAAGGGCATCATCCACAGGTAATGTAGTCAGTGTGAGGCTGGGTCACACCAGCGTATATTCTCTCACCTAATAGAATCCTGACAACTATGCATATCACACTTTGATTAAACTATGAACAGAATTTGATTAGAGTGTTATCATAGTGTGATCACATTTTTTCGGGTGAGGAGAAGATGGATAAAAGAATTTCTCCATCAGTCCTCTCTTGTATCACTGTCAGGAAGCTGCAGCTGAGCGGCTGTCACATGTAATACAGTGATCCCTACAGTGGGTCAGTTAGGGCATCTAGTAAAGGAGTTATCTCAAATGAGGAAAGTACCGCTGTAAGAGAAAATATGTTTATTCACATATGTTGTCATTTCACCACAGATATAGGAAGAACACTTACTTTATACTCAGGTTACTTTTCTTTTTCTTACAGAGACCTGAAGCCCCAGAACATCCTGGTGACTGATAAGGGCCACATTAAGATCACAGAGTAAGGTCTTGCACTTGAAAACATGCATGGAGACCGAACAGCCACCAGTTTCACTGGGACCATGGGTTACATGGCTCTTGAGGTGAGAATAGAATGTTTTTATTTTTTTATTTAAAAGTTTTTTTGGGTACTTTCACATTAGTGATCTTTATTTATACTATTTCATCAATATGAAATCATTGAGGGTCCGATCACACAGATTAGCTGTTCTTACCTCTGGCTGCAACCTGATGTAATCAGAGCAGAACATCGCACCTCTGTACTGTTCAGTGGTCAGTGCCGAGATCTGCAGATCAGCCTGTGTTCATTTCAATAGGGGCTAATCTGTAGTACCAGCAGCCGCCACTAACCAGTGAGTGGAGCTGTGACATCTGTTTATTGGTTATATCCAACCACCGGCAGAGAAGATAACAGCTAATCAGTGGGACTGCCGGGTGATGGCCCCCACCAATCTTATATTGATGACATGTTCTAGTCATCAATATAAAAGTACTGGAAAACCCCTTTAAAGGATTTTCAATATATCACCAATCCCCAGAACAGGTGAAAAATGTGTGACTTCTGGATGCTTCACTGCTTTGCACCCCACAATCCCCAAATGGGAGGACCAGCATCTCCTATTCCTCTATTTATTACATCTATTAGATAACAAGAATCTGAAGTATCAAGTGCATCAGATTAAGCTGCTCTGAGTATAATAATAATGTCACAGATAGCTGCTTAACCCCTTCATGACATATGATGTACATGTCGGTCATATGTCATGTCCCTGCCTTGGATGTGGGTTCGCACGCTAGCCATCATGGGCCTTTAACAGCTGAGGGTGTAACACTGCTCCTCTGCCTGCGTCCATTAACCTGTTAAATCTCGCTGTCAATCTCTGAAAGTGGCATCTAACATGCGCCGGCAGGGGGGCATCTTTTTCCACATAGGCGCGCCCGTGACATGATCATGAGGCGCCGATGGGTTACCATGGCAGTCGGAGGTCTGCTGAAGACCTCCATTTTAGTCATGACAGTACTTCTGTGAAATCCAGCGTTTAGCTGCCTTTCATAGCAGATTGTGATTTTAGCTATACATAGCAGTTCATCAGCGATCAGACAGTTACAGCTTCAATTCCCCTGAGGAGACTAATACAGTAAAAAGTTAAAAAAATGTTTTTAATAATATGAGGAACGTAAAAAAACAAAAGTTCAAATCACTCCCCTTTTTCCCCATTAAAAATAAAACAATTAAAAAAAATACACATATTTGGTATCACTGTGTTCATAAAAGGCCAATCAATCAAAATATAACATAAATTAATCTAATCAGTAAATGACAATGAGAAAAAAAATTAAAACGCCTGAATTACATTGTTTTGGCCACAGCAATATTGTAATAAAATGCAATAAGAGGTGATCAAAACATTGTATCTACCCCAAAATGGTATCAATAAAAAAGTGAACTCCGAACGCAAAAAATAATCCATCACAGCACAATATCCTGAAAGTGTTCCAGGTCTCAGAAAATGACGATAGAAGCAAATGGGTTTCTTTTTACAAATTTCCCCCCAAAATTTCACCATTTAAATAATAAAAACACTATACATGTTTGGTATCTGCGTAATTGTACTGACCTGGATAATCATATTGCCAGGTCAGTTTTACCGCATAGTGAAATTGATAAATAAACAAAAATTGTGAAATTGCACTTTTTTTGGAATTTTTTTCACCCAGTGCATCATTTGATAAAATGAACAGTGTCATTCAAAAGTACAACTTGTCGTGCAAACAGTAAGCCCTCATACGGTTATGTGGATGGAAAAATAAAAAAGTTATGGCTCTTGGAAGGAGGAGAGGAAAAATTGAAAACAAAAAAAATGAAAATTGTCCGGGAGTGAAGGGGTTAAAGTCTGAACCAGTAGTACACTGAGCTGAGCGTATTCTTTATTAATTTAATTTATGGAGCGTAATTATGAAAGATCCTTTTTATCTCCTGATTAAGTAGTAAGATGTACTGTCATTTACTATATAATCACATAACAATATGAGTGACATATAAGTACGATATAAGTACGGTGACATACAAGACGTAGCACTACTAATAATGCTTCTCTATTGCAGATCCTGGACATGAAGGAGTATAACGCCAGAGTAGACTGGTATTCGTTTGGAGTCATCTTAAACGAAATGCTGACCAGCGGGTGTGGCTACCATCCCACACTCTTTGATTATTTTTGCTCCGGCGCCAAGGACATCATTGATCAGCTCCTCCAGGAAGATCCTGTCCAGCGATTAGGAGTCAATGGGATCATTCGAGAACACCACTTCTTCCAGCGAATTAATTGGGTCTCAGTGGAAGCCCTTAGGATGGTCCCACCATACATCCCTGTAATAAGTAAATGTACAGAATTGTCACATGGATCGGAATAAGATATTTTCCCACAATCTTCTACGCTTTGGACTCCGTGATACATTATGTTTAATGTCAGGATTGGAAAATAATTTGGATGGCGTTAATCTTTACATTACTATTATAGACGATCAGGCTGGTTGGAAAATTTAATTTATTACCGGTGAATGTCTAGTCCATAGTATTGCACTTCTTTCAGACTCTTTTGCCGGATATATGCAAATAATTAACTAGTTCAAAGTTCTGTCAGGTGCAAGCCTTTTAATCTGGCAAAGCATTGCATAAGCATCTGTCTGTAACTGGAGCTAGAGAAGATGACCCTTGGCTAAAAATAAAGGTAAATGAGCTCTCCATAAGGACAAGTTCACAACATTTTGATAATTTTTCAGGCAGAAGTTTACATTTTTTTAGTTTACATTTTTCAATAATAATTCTCATTTTAATAGTCTCCAATGCTGATTTTGACCAGAAGAAAAATAAAACAAAAAATATGAATCAAGTTTGTCAAAACACAGAACTGTTGGATCTAGCCCAATTCGGAAAGAGTCTTTTAACAGGTCGAAGTGTTCAGAGTTGAAGTGATAAGTACAGATTGTACTTATTTCTCATAGCCAATCGTGAGAATTCTATTATAATTAATTCTATTAAAAAGTGTGCAAAAGACAAGAACAAACAAATAGAAAAACACAATTGGACCGTGCTAGATACAATATGCACTGTTCCTTTAGAAAATAGACATTCACCTAGACTGTCCAATTATCTACAGTATGAGGCACAGCTGAAAATAATATAAATTGAGACCTTCTGTGATCAAATGGATTGTCTACGCTATTATACTACTACCATTATTTAACATACATCCCTTTAATAAATCACTGGGTCCCCAACAGCATCATATGTGACCCACAGATCTACAAGCGTAGGAATATGTCAATTCACACATTAAAGGTCTGTGTATTTAGCGTCCTCTTCTTAACTTATTAGTATGGATATACCCTAAACACAAAAAATGTGCTGAAAAACTCGGCTTATACTTGAGTACATACGGTATTTGAAAACTTTTAGTTCTATTCATACTTGAGCTATTGCATGTTACCTGCACATAATTTTGCATTCTATGCATGATGAGACAGAAGTATGATTGGCCATAGAGATATTTAGTGGCACTGCAGCTCATTGAAGTGACTAAACTTGAGCTTCAATGCTCGTGGTGCTGGTTTTGTCTCTAAGAAATTATATTTACATTTGAAAATGTTCTTCTAATATTAAGCAATTTTTTTTTACATACTTGAAGTCTGTTTTGATTAGTCACCAAATTCACCATGACTTTTTCCTGCATCTTTTTCTATAGCCAACTAAGCCTAAACCCAGTTTCCGTGCTCATAGGCTTGACAAGATCCAAGCGGCAGAGGCTGCATTATCGATAACAACAGAGGACCAGGCCATGTTCAGAGGGTTTTCACTTGTCAACTAGAAAACCCTCAACAAGACACCAGCTCAATAATATCAGAGCAAGTTATATACCTGAGCTTCTAGAAGATCGAAGACTAGAAGATCGGATGTCCAACATCATCAGGGACCTCCATATGGATAACTATAAGTGATAAGTATAGGTAAAAATAGGTAGAAAAGGATAATTGTAGGTAAAAAAGTATAAATATAGGTAAGAAAGTATAAGTAAAGGTAAGAAAGGATAAATATAGGTAGAAAAGGATAAATATAGATGAGAAAGTATAAATATAGGTAAATATAAGTAAGAAAGCATAAGTATAGATAAGTAAGGATATGTATAGGAAAAAAATATAAGTAAAAAAAGATAAGTATAGGTAGGAAAGGATAAATATAGGTAAAAAGGATAAGCATAGGTAAATAAGGATAAGCGTAGGTAAAAAAGGATAAATAGAGGTAGAAAAGGATAAGTATATGTATGAAACAATAAGTATAGCTAAGTATAGGTAAAAAGGATAAGACTAGGTAAGAAAGGAGAAGTATCTTTAAAATTCAATAAAAAAAAGATAAATATACTTCTTTTTTTAACTATACTTAACATTCAATAAAAAGGACAAACATAGGTAAGTAAGGATACATGTAGGTAAGAAAGCATAAGTAAAGGTAAATATAGGTAAGAAAGGATAAGAATAGGTAAGAAAGAATAAGTATAAGAAAGTATAGGTAAATATAGGCAAGAAAAGATAAGTATAGGAAAGAAGAAATTATAAGTATAGATCAGAAAGGATAAGTATAGTTAAATATAGGTAAGAAAGGCTAAGTATTGGTATAAAACGATAACTATAGGTAAGGAGGGGTAGGGTAGATCTAAGCTAAATAGGAAATGGATTTGTCTAAAATAAGTAACTGATAGAAAGAAAAAGTGCAAAAATATGATATATAGAAGATATCACTTCTGGCTAGAGCGGTCCGTTCCTGATGTACCCACCTCCTATGTTCATAAAAGTAATTCACCAAAGAAGGTGCGTGTGTGTGTCTGTGTGTGCACATGTGCATGATGTTTCCGAGTGTGTCTCTGTGTGTGTGTGCAAATATGTAATTATATATTTATATATATACATACATACATACATATAATTACTATATACAGTACAGACCAAAAGTTTGGACACACCTTCTCATTGAAAGATTTTTCTGTATTTTCATGACTATGAAAATTAAAATTGTACATTCACACTGAAGGCATCAAAACTATGAAATAACACATGTGGAATTATATACTTAACAAAAAAGTGTGAAACAACTGAAAATATGTCTTATAGTCTAGGTTCTTCAAAGTAGCCACCTTTTGCTTTGATGACTTCTTTGCACACTCTTGGCATTCTCTTGATGAGCTTCAAGAGGTAGTCACCGGAAATGGTCTTCCAACAATTTTGAAGGAGTTCCCAGAGATGCTTAGCATTTGTTGGCCCTTTTGCTTTCACTCTGCGGTCCAGCTCACCCCAAACCATCTTGATTGGGTTCAGGTCTGGTGACTGTGGAGGCCAGATCTTCTGGTGTAGCACCCCATCACTCTCCTTCTTGGTCAAATAGCCCTTACACAGCCTGGAGGTGTGTTCGGGGTCATTGTCCTGTTGAAAAATAAATGATGGTCCAACTAAGCGCAAACCGGATGGAATAGCATGCCGCTACAAGAAGCTGTGGTAGCCATGCTGGTTCAGTATGCCTTCAATTTTGAATAAATTCCCCACAGTGTCACGAGCAAAGCACCCCCACAGCATCACACGTCCTCCTCCATGCTTCACGGTGGGAACCAGGCATGTAGAGTCCATCCGTTCACCTTTTCTGCGTCGTACAAAGACGCGGTGGTTGGAACCAAAGATCTCAAATTTGGACTCATCAGACCAAAGCACAGATTTCCACTGGTCTAATGTCCATTCCTTGTGTTCTTTAGCCCAAACAAGTCTCTTCTGCTTGTTGCCTGTCCTTAACAGTGGTTTCCTAGCAGCTATTTTACCATGAAGGCCTGCTGCACAAAGTCTCCTCTTAACAGTTGTTGAAGAGATGTGTCTGCTGCTAGAACTCTGCGTGGCATTGACCTGGTCTCTAATCTGAGCTGCTGTTAACCTGAGATTTCTGAGGCTGGTGACTCAGATAAACTTATCCTCAGAAGCAGAGGTGACTCTTGGTCTTCCTTTCCTGGGGCGGTCCTCATGTGAGACAATTTCTTTGTAGCGCTTGATGGTTTTTGCAACTGCACTTGGAGACACTTTCAAAGTTTTCACAATTTTTCAGACTGACTGACCTTCATTTCTTAAAGTAATGATGGCCACTCGTTTTTCTTTACTTAGCTGCTTTTTTCATGCCATAATACAAATTCTAACAGTCTGTGTATCCATCAGACTTCTGCACAACACAACTGATGGTCCCAACCCCATTTATAAGGCAAGAAATTCCACTTATTAAACCTGACAGGGCACACCTGTGAAGTGAAAACCATTTCCGGTGACTACCTCTTGAAGCTAATCAAGAGAATGCCAAGAGTGTGCAAAGCAGTCATCAAAGCAAAAGGTGGCTACTTTGAAGAACCTAGAATATGACATATTTTCAGTTGTTTCACACTTTTTTGTTAAGTATATAATTCCACATGTGTTAATTCAAAGTTTTGATGGCTTCAGTGTGAATGTACAATTTTCATAGTCATGGAAATACAGACAAATCTTTAAATGAGAAGGTGCGTCCAAAGTTTTGGTCTGTACTGAATATGTGTGTGTGCTATATGTGGCTATCTGCACATTTAACCACACCTTCAAAATACATGCATGTGTACCTTGTAGCACATAGACACAGACTTAATGGCCCATTTACACACATTAACATGCATTGATAAAAACAGACATGTACAGTGCCTACAAGTAGTATTCAACCCCCTGCAGATTTAGCTGGTTTGATAAGATGCAAATAAGTTAGAGCCTTCAAACTGCAAACGAGAGTAGGTTTTATGAACAGAAGCATAAATCTTACAAACCAAAAAGTTATGTTGCTCAGTTGAATTTTATTACATTTTAAACATAAAAGTGTGGGTCAATTATTATACAACCTCTATGTTTAATATTTTGTGGAATAACCGTTGTTTGCAATTATTGCTAATAATCGTCTGTTATAAGACCTGATCAGGCCGGCACAGGTCTGTGGAGTTATCTTGGCACACTCCTCCATGCAGATCTTCTCCAAGTTATCTAGGTTCTTTGGGTGTCTCATGTGGACTTTATTCTTGAGCTCCTTCCACAAGTTTTCAATTGGGTTAAGGTCAGGAGACTGACTAGGCCACTACAACACCTTGACTTTTTCCCTCTTGAACCAGGCCTTGGTTTTCTTGGCTGTGTGCTTTGGGTCGTTGTCTTGTTGGAAGATGAAATTACGACCCATCTTAAGATCCTTGATGGAGGAGCGGAGGTTCTTGGCCAAAATCTCCAGGTAGGCCGTGCTATCCATCTTCCCATGGATGCGGACCAGATGGCCAGGCCCCTGGTCAGAGAAACAGCCCCACAGCATGATGCTGCCACCACCATGCTTGACTGTAGGGATGGTATTCTTGGGGTCGTATGCAGTGCCATCCAGTCTCCAAACGTCATGTGTGTGGTTGGCACCAAAGATCTCGATCTTGGTCTCATCAGACCGTAGAACCTTGAACCAGTCTGTCTCAGAGTCCTCCAAGTGATCATGAGCAAACTGTAGACGAGCCTTGACATGACGCTTTGAAAGTAAAGGTACCTTACGGGCTCGTCTGGAATGGAGACCATTGCGGTGGAGTACGTTACTTATGGTATTGACTGAAACCAATGTCCCCACTGCCATGAGATCTTCCCGGAGCTCCTTGCTTGTTGTCCTTGGGTTAGCCTTGACTCTTCGGACAAGCCTGGCCTCGGCACGGGAGGACACTTTCAAAGGCTGTCCTGGCCGTGGAAGGCTAACAGTAGTTCCATAAGCCTTCCACTTACGGATGATGCTCCCAACAGTGGAGACAGGTAGGCCCAACTCCTTGGAAAGGGTTTTGTACCCCTTGCCAGCCTTGTGACCCTCCACGATCTTGTCTCTGATGGCCTTGGAATGCTCCTTTGTCTTTCCCATGTTGACCATGTCTGAGTGCTGTTCACAAGTTTGGGGAGGGTCTTAAATAGTCAGAAAAGGCTGGCAAAAGAGATCTTTAATCCACACATGTGAAGCTCATTATTCTTGGTACCTGAACTACTTCTTAATACTTTAGGGGGACCAAACAGAATTCTTGTGGTTTGAGGGGTTGAATAATAAATGACACTCTGAATTAACTTTAAATGTTTTAAAAAAAAAAAATAAATAAAAACCAAAACAAATTTTGCTGCAGTGCATTTCCCACTTCCAGGCTGATCTACAGTACAAATGTCACAATGCCAAGTTAATTCCGCATGTGTCAACCAGCTAAATCTGCAGGGGGTTGAATACTACTTGTAGGCACTGTATGTTTCACATTCATGTAAATACACACATATATATATATATATATATAAATATGGATATGTATATATCTATATACAGTACAGACCAAAAGTTTGGACACAAAAGTTTCTTTGTAGCGCTTGATGGTTTTTGCAACTGCACTTGGGGACACTTTCAAAGTTTTCCCAATTTTTCAGACTGACTGACCTTCATTTCTTAAAATAACGATGGCCACTCATTTTTCTTTACTTAGCTGCTTTTTTCTTGCCATAATACAAATTCTAACAGTCTATTCAGTAGGACTATCAGCTGTTTATCCACCAGACTTCTGCACAACACAGCTGATGGTCCCAACCCCATTTATAAAGCAAGAAATCCTGCTTATTAAACCTCACAGGGCACACCTGTGAAGTGAAAACCATTTCCGGTGACTATCTCTTGAAGCTCATCAAGAGAATGCTAAGAGTGTGCAAAGCAGTCATCAAAGCAAAAGGTGGCTACTTTGAAGAACCTTGAATATAAGACATATTTTCCGTTGTTTCCCACTTTTTTGTTAAGTATATAATTCCACATGTGTTAATTCATAGTTTTGATGCCTTCAATGCGAATGTACAATTTTCATAGTCATGAAAATACAGAAAAATCTTTCAATGAGAAGGTGTGTCCAAACTTTTGGTCTGTACTGTATATATATATATATACACACATATGTACGGATATTAATATATATATATATACATACACACAGTAATCGGCATTAATGAGTACAACCCCTTTGATAAGTTAGATTTTAATTAATATATCACTGAATACAAAAACAATTTAAAATTTTTTGACAAGACTGAGTTTCATAGAACATTTTTTAACCCATAGCATGAAAGTGAGGTTAATAATATAACTTTTATTGCGAAATCTTCAGTTTTATTCAAATTAGTTTATGCTAAAATGAATACATCCCACATCAAAAACTACTACATCTAGTATTTTGTATGACCTCCATGATTTTTAAGAATCACACCAACTCATCTATGCATGGAATAAACAAGATGGCGACATATTCCAAAATCTCTCTTTTTTTATTCTTCAACAATGACCTCTTTTAGTGCCTGGATACTGGTTATAGCGTAATACTCAACTTGTCCCTTCAGAATTCCCTGTAGGTCTTTGGTTGGGTTCAGATCAGGAGACATACTTGGCCACTGAATCACGTTCACCCTGTTGTCTACAGAGATGCAACAATGGCCTTTGATGTGTGTTTTGGATCATTAGCATGTTGGAAAAGTACACATCTACCAAAGGCACCGGGTGATGGTAGCATCTTCTCTATCAATATAAAGCAGTACATCTGTAAATTTATGATACCTTCAATGAAATGTAGCTCCCCGACACCAGCAGCACTCATGTAATCACCATCACTCCGTGCCCTTGTAGACATGCTCTTTTCCAGTATGACAATGATCCAAAACACACATCTGTTGCATTTTTGAAGAAGAACAGGGTGAACGTGATTCAGTGGCCAAGTATGTCTCCTGATCTGAACAAAATCAAACACGCATGGGTAATTCTAAAGAGACAAGTTGAGCATCACTCTCCATTCAGCATCCAGGCTCTAAAAGAGGTCATTTTTGAAAAATGGAAAAAGAATGATGTTGCAATATGTCACCAACTTGTTCATTTCATGCATAGAAGACTTGATGTTGTTCTTAAAAATCATGGAGGTCATACAAAATACTAGATGTAGTATTTTGTGATGTGGTGTGTATTCATTTTTACATGAACTAATTTGAATGAAAACTGAAGATTTAGTAATGAAAGTTATATTATTAATCGTACTTTCATGTCATGGGATAATAAAATGTTCTATGAAACTTGTAAAAATGTGGAGATTGTTCTTGTATTCAATGATTGATTAAAATCTCACTTTTCAAAAGGGGTGTACTCATTTATGCTGAGCACTGTATATATGTATGTATATATATATATATATACAGTATGTATATGTGTGTGTGTATATATGTATTTACATGAAACAATATGAAACATGTGTGTCCGTTTGTATCAATCTATGCTAATGTGTGTAAATGAGACATTATTTGTGTGTGTATATATGTGCTATAGTCCACATGTATGTATTTTGTGGGTGTGATTAAATGTATATATTTGTATGAATTTAAGTATGTATTTGTTTCAGTGTGTATATATAAGTGAATGTATGTTTGCGAGTGTCACCATGTGTATCTGCAAATGTATCTATATACTTGTATGTGTCACAGCGTACATATGTGTCACGCTGTCTCTGTATACTGGAAGTAGGGGGCCTAAGCTGACCCTAAGCTGGGGCCCTGACTAATCCCTCAACCTGGAGGTACTGTTAAAGGTACAGAGGTCCAGGCCGCCAGCGTAACCCCTACCTCCTGAGGATCCCTGCACCTAAGTAATCTAGTCCTGAGAAGGACCCCGATCACAACAAAAGGGGACAAATAATAATATGCCCACACACAGTACTTAGACGAACGAGACAGTACAAGGGAAAAACCAAAACCACCTTGCATACAAAAACTACACAACTACAACAGAGGGAACACCAACGGGAAAGGAGATAAATGATAAAGCGAGGAAGGGAAAAAACTCTCCGAATACACTTATCTCTGAAACTCCAAATACCACGATCCGCTCTGTTAGTCTGCATGAAATGCTTTCACCGACACTTCCCTAACAGACCAGCAGGCATTTGAAGGAGTCTCACTACAGCAGCATTGATTGCAGCTGGGCGAGGCTGGACCTCGTCTAGCACAGAGAGAGAGAGAATTAACTCCCTCACTGCCGAAAAACACAAACCACCAAAAAGTCAGCTGCGAGAAGTCAGGCTGTGTAATCGTGACGATCTTCGTGGCGACACACCCGTGACAGTACCCCCCCTTCTACGAGGGGCCTCCGGACCCTCAGGGCCAGGTTTATCCGGGTGAGTCGTGTGGAAGGCCCGAACTAATCGGTCTGCGTTAATATCCGACGCAGGAACCCACATCCTCTCCTCAGGACCATACCCTTTCCAATGAACCAGGTACTGAAGGGACCGGCGATTAAAGCGTGAATCGATGACCCTCGATACCTGGAACTCCAAGTTACCATTGACCACCACTGGAGGGGGAGGTAAAGGTGACGGTACCACCAGCGCCACATACCTCTTAAGCAACGATCTGTGGAACACGTTGTGAATTTTAAACGTAGGGGGGAGGTCAAGACGGAATGCCACCGGATTAATTATAGAACTGATTCTGTACGGCCCGATGAACCTGGGACCCAGTTTCCAGGAGGGAACCTTAAGTTTTATATTCCTGGTAGACAACCATACCCGATCGTTCACACTTAGGTCCGGACCAGACACTCTCCTCCTATCAGCCATACGTTTGTATCGGTTCCCCATAGTATTCAGATTCTTCAGCACCCCTCTCCATACTGAAGCGAGTGATGAGGAAAATCATTCCTCCTCAGGAACCCCCGAAGAGCCCCCCCTACTGAAAGTACAAAACTGGGGGTGAAAACCATATGCCCCAAAAAACGGGGACTTACCAGTGGACTCGCTCCGCCTATTATTAAGAGCAAACTCTGCCAGAGGTAAGAAAGAAGCCCAGTCCTCCTGGTTCTCTGACACAAAACACCGGAGATATGTCTCCAAGCTCTGGTTCATTCGTTCCGTCTGACCATTGGTCTGAGGATGAAAAGCCGATGAGAACGACAAATGCATCCCCCGCTGTGCACAAAACGCCTTCCAGAACTTGGACACAAACTGAGACCCCCGATCAGACACCACCTCGGAGGGTACCCCGTGAAGCCTCACAATCTCCCCAATGAACACCTGCGCAAGAGTTTTAGCATTAGGGAGAGCAGGAAGAGCGATAAAATGTGCCATCTTGCTGAACCTGTCCACTACAACGAGTATGACCGTTTTACCCGAAGACGGAGGGAGGTCCGTAATAAAGTCCATAGACAGATGAGTCCAAGGACGCTCCGGGATCTTCAAAGGTAAGAGGGCCCCAGACGGACGGGTATGTGAGGTCTTAGAGCGCGCACAAACCCCACAGGACGCGACAAAAGTTACCACCTCCTTATGTAAGTTAGGCCACCAAAACCGACGCGAGAGGAGATCCACAGTTGCTTTACTCCCCGGGTGTCCTGCAAAAACTGAGTTATGGTGTGCCTCGATCACCTTTTGTCGCAACTGATCTGGAACAAACAGTCTTCCCGGAGGTCCAACAGGGGCGTCCCCCTGAGCCTCCAATACCTCCTCCTCCAGCTCAGAGCATACTGCCGAAACCACCACCCCCTCCTGAAGGATAGGAATCGGGTCGTCCGTATTCCTGGCCCCAGGGAAACTACGAGATAAGGCATCCGCCTTTACATTTTTTGACCCAGGACGATATGTAACGACAAAATTAAACCTAGTAAAAAACAATGACCACCTAGCTTGTCTGGGATTCAGACGTTTCGCGGACTCCAGATATAGCAGGTTCTTGTGATCGGTGATGACGGTGACCGGATGGACTGCCCCCTCCAAAAAATGGCGCCACTCCTCAAAAGCTAACTTAATGGCCAAGAGTTCCCTATTGCCGACATCGTAATTCCTCTCAGCGGACGACAATTTTTTAGAGAAAAAGGCGCACGGATGCCACTTACCAGGGGACGAACCTTGTGACAATACTGCTCCCACCCCTACCTCGGAAGCGTCTACCTCTACAATGAATGGCTGTGACGCATCAGGTTGAATGAGTATGGGTGCCGAGGCAAAACATTTTTTCAAGGAGGAGAATGCTTGACAAGCCTTGTCAGACCACCTAGAAAAATCCGTCCCCTTTTTAGTCATGTCTGTGAGAGGCTTAACCATGGATGAGAAATTACGAATGAACTTCCGGTAATAATTAGCAAACCCCAGGAAACGTTGTAGTGCCTTAAGATTCTCTGGCCGATCCCACTCAAGAACTGCCCGCACTTTCCCAGGGTCCATACGAAAACCGGACGCTGAAACCAGGAAGCCTAAAAACTGGAGTTCCTGTACGGCGAACACACACTTTTCCCATTTGGCATACAGTTTATTATCCCGCAAGATCTGTAACACCTGCCTAACGTGCTCCTGATGAGACACCAGATCCGGCGAGTTAATTAAGATGTCATCCAGATATATGACAACAAACTGTCCCACCAGGCGGCGAAAAATGTCATTAACAAAGTGTTGGAACACCGCCGGGGCATTAGTCAGACCGAATGGCATGACAAGGTTCTCATAATGCCCCTCCGGAGTGTTAAACGCCGTCTTCCACTCATCCCCCTCCTTCATCCTAATCAGATTGTACGCCCCCCTGAGATCCAACTTAGAGAACCATTTGGCGCCCACGATCTGATTAAAGAGATCGGGAATAAGTGGGAGCGGATACGGATCTCGGACCGTAATCCGATTAAGTTCACGGAAATCCAGGCAAGGGCGTAGGCCTCCATCTTTCTTTTTCACAAAGAAGAACCCCACGGCCACCGGTGAAGATGAAGGTCTAATATGCCCCTTAGCCAGACTTTCTGAAATATAATCCTTCATGGCCTGCCTCTCAGGACCAGAAAGGTTATACAACCTAGCTTTAGGTAACTTGGCCTCAGGGAGCAGTTTTACAGAACAGTCATACTCGCGATGAGGAGGTAGTTCCTGACACCCTTTCTCCGAGAATACATCCTCAAAGTCCGCCAGAAATGGAGGTAAGACCCAAGGAGTAACCACACCGATGACCGTGCTCATGCAGTTTTTATTACAGAATTTACTCCATTGGCTTATCTCTCTGGTTTGCCAATTAATAACCGGGTTATGCTTAGTTAACCAAGGAAGGCCCAACACTATAGGAGTGGGAAGACCCTCCAACACGTAGCAAGACAACAGTTCTTTATGTATCGCCCCACTTGAAGTTTTACGTCATGCACAGCTTGCAAAAAACTTCCCTGACCGAGAGGCCTGGCATCGATCGAGAATATGGGGATGGGTTTAGCCAACTCACTCAATCGCATACCTTGAACCCGGGCAAACCGAGCATCAACCAGATTAGCCCCGGCCCCACTATCCAGAAGAACAGATATCCTCTCAGTTCTCGTACCCACCACCACCTCCGCCGGTACGAGAAACTGAGACGAACCTAGGGACGAAATACCTACTCCCAGATTGCCGTCCACCACACAACCTGGGATCAACAGTTTTCCGACGACTCTTCACTCTGCAAGGGACGGGATGGACACCCCCCAATAAAATGTCCCTTTCTCCCGCAGAAGAAACACCTTCCTGTCTTATGGCGCACCACCGGTCCCCTCCCCCGAAATGATGTCCCTCCTAATTGCATAGGCTCCTCTGGACTGACCAGGGGAACCACCATATGAGGGGACTTTGTAGGAGGTGGAGTCATCACAGGGGGTAGAGTTATCCCGCACCTCTCCCGAAGCCGTCTGTCAACGCGAATAGCAAGGGCCATAGCGGCTTCCAGTGACGCGGGAGAGTCATACTGTGCCAACACATCCTGTAATTTGTCGGATAAACCTTGACAAAACTGGCTCCTAAGAGCCGGGTCATTCCACTGGGTGTCCGTGGCCCACCTACGGAACTCCGAACAGAATTCCTCCGCCGGACGATCTCCCTGCTGAATCCTACGTAACTTAGACTCAGCAAGGGAGATCCGATCTGGGTCATCATATACGAGTCCCAGAGCAGCGAAAAACCTATCCACTGACTGGAGAGCCGGGGAGCCCGGGGGAAGAGAGAACGCCCAAGATTGTGGGTCCCCTTGTAGGAGCGAGATGACAATTCCTACCCTTTGTTCTTCACTCCCCGATGACCGAGGCCGCAGCCGAAAGTACAACTTGCATGTCTACCGGAAAACAAAAAACTTGTCCCGCCCCCCAGTGAACCTGTCAGGGAGATCTACTTTAGGTTCTGGTCCGGCTTGCTCCTGAGGATACAAAACCTTGGACCTAACGTCCGCCAGCTCCATGGACAAACTCTGCAACTGCCGAGCTAGACCGGCTACTGGATCCATGGTAGCTGGAGAAAAACTAAGTGGTCGGTGAAAATGTCACGCTGTCTCTGTATACTGGAGTTAGGGGGCCTAAGCTGACCCTAAGCTGGGGCCCTGACTAATCCCTCAACCTGGAGGTACTGTTAAAGGTACAGAGGTCCAGGCCGCCAGCGTAACCCCTACCTCCTGAGGATCCCTGCACCTAAGTAATCTAGTCCTGAGAAGGACCCTGATCACAACAAAAGGGGACAAGTAATAATATGCCCACACACAGTACTTAGACGAACGAGACAGTACAAGGGAAAAACCAAAACCACCTTGCATACAAAAACTACACAACTACAACAGAGGGAACACCAACGGGAAAGGAGATAAATGATAAAGCGAGGAAGGTAAAAAACTCTCCGAATACACTTATCTCTGAAACTCCAAATATCACGATCCGCTCTGTTAGTCTGCATGAAATGCTTTCACCGACACTTCCCTAACAGACCAGCAGGCATTTGAAGGAGTCTCACTACAGCAGCATTGATTGCAGCTGGGCGAGGCTGGACCTCGTCTAGCACAGAGAGAGAGAGAATTAACTCCCTCACTGCCGAAAAACACAAAGCACCAAAAAGTCAGCTGCGAGAAGTCAGGCTGTGTAATCGTGACGATCTTCGTGGCGACACACCCGTGACAATATGTGTGTGAATGTATGTGTAACTGTGTGTCACATTGTATAATGTATGCATATATGTGTATGTGTCACAGTGTGCATATGTGTGTGAATGTATGTGTAACTGTGTGTCACATTGTATAATGTATGCATATACGTGTATGTGTCAAAGTGTGCATATGTGTGTGAATGTATGTGTAACTGTGTGTCACAGTGTATTAATGTATGCATTTATGTGAGTAAATATATGTACATTCAATATATGTGTTTGATTGTAGTAACTTACAGTGTATGGTTGTGAGTGTATGTATATATGTGTGAATGAGTTAGTTTGTGCTTGTGTATATATGCATGTACATGTCAATATGTAGTCACAGGTTCTTAGATACTGTATACGCCGTCTCCCTGCATCTTTTGAAATACCGACACATAATTAGAGCATATGGATGGGATAACAAAATAACATGTACAGATATTTTTACAATTTCTTCTGAATCAGATTGATATCAGTCTCGGGGTACGGCCCCACGGTGCGGCTGCAGACCATATACACACGTGGGGCAGAACGAGCGCATAATTATTAAGCAGCCAACTTTTTGTTTGTTGATTGGGTGATCCCCTGCCTGTTTACACTGCACAAAATGACGGTTTCTAAGAATGCTCATTCCCCATAATCGACCAGTGTAAGTGGCCCCTTAGTTAGACATATGCTTTAAATAGTCTAGATATAAAGATAAGATAGAAATCTAAGTATTATATATGTATAAAAGGTGTGACAGGGCCCCATCCAGAGCTGACACTGCAATGAACCAGGGATTAGCTGATCGCCAGGACTTGGGGTCAGGAAGGAATTTTTCCCCACACATGGGGTTGTTTTGCCTTCCTCTGGTTCACATCCTTTTTATGCAGTAAATCCTATAAATGGCACTGGATGATTATATTCAACTAAATTTGATAATAGATAAGAATAAAAATGAATAAACTCTATTCATGGTGTCTGTGTCTTCTTTATATTCTGTTCTCTCTTCTGAGACTATTATTTTAATTCTGGACTTCTGTAGAGAAAATTACAAGTTGCAAGAAATTAAGAGTTAATCCGATTTTTCTTTTTGCGGGGAGTTTGGTCATGTGATCTCGCTGCCGATACTTTCCCATCAAAACAGTGATATTCTGGCTATCTGTCATATGGCTTTCCCAGACTAATGTCACTGTGCACCATATCATCAATCAAATGTTGTACATGGGATAGGGAAAACATCATCAGCTACTGCTCTGTAACCCAAGTATAGTCTCCTCCACTAAAGTCCCCACATATCACAGATCATGTAGAGGACGGTCATATTCCATAGTCAGTGTACTTACCCCACAATAGTTCCAAACTCTGCACCATTTCAGTAGCTTCCAGACTATCACATATGGAAAGGTACCTAGTGCAAGGCGGTGTAATGGGAATAGAATATATTAGTGCAGCAAGAGATGTATTCAGTGGGTAGAGATGGAAAAAGGAGGTGTCGTTGGTAGTGATAAGTGAATATGTTTGAAATCTGATCTCCAAACTTAAATTCGACACAAATGTCGCACATTCGGATTTGTGATTGGAAATGCGAGCAAAATTTGTTACATTCGGGAAAATTGGTAACGTTTGGTGAATTTCCGTGGTTACGTGATTGCGCGGCAACTACAGCGTTTTTAACAGTTTTGCTAGCATAGTGCTTGTGTATGATGAGTGGGGAGACGTGGCAGATGAGTGGGGGAGCTGGTGATAGCTCAGAACAGGTCAGACCAGCGGCGTGCTGTTTTTTTTTTCTTCCTGTAGGTGGTAACTTTAAGTCAGGAAAGCGCGGCTAGCCAATCAGAGCACCGGAAGCATCCACAGTGTTCCAGACGCAAGGACTTCTGCAATTGGCTGCTGAAATCACATGTCCTCTCCATATAAAAACCGGCCATGTTCCCTCAGCGCCATTTTATGCATATATCACTGCTGGAGACAGACGCTGCTCCTGCGTAATGAGAGATATTAGGTAGATAGATGGGCGCTTCTGTGGAAGTCAGATCGTGTAGATTAATCCTGTGCTGTGTACCTGTTCAATCGACCTTGCAGTCCTTTTTTTTATTTTTGTGCAATTACTGAGATTCTGACAGAAAGAGCAGGGCCTATGGCATAGAACAGTGTTGTGCACCGGTTGTACTTTCTGTGCTCCATGCAGACCTTCAATCTATTTTTGCACTTGCTAATGTGATAAAGCAAGCAAGCAAGCCCTTGTAGGCCACTTTTTGATTTTTTGGGGTTCAAATTCAGCTATCTGCAGAGCTTGTCAGTGCAGAGCTTCTGAATGCAGAGCACAAAAAACATTTTTTTTTCATTTGCTAATGTGATAGTGCAAGCTGTGTTAGCCCAGTTTGTAATTTTTTTGGTGAGTGAACTTCAACTGTATGCACAGTAAAACAAATATATTTTTTCTTTTGGCAGGCACAGTCCACAAAAGATTTTTTTGTGTCGCAAACATGATACACTCTGCTAAAAGCCACCTACTATCTTAGTGGCGGTGAACCTCAGCTCTTTTCAGAGTAAAAAAAATGATTTTTTTGTCTTGCTAGTCAGAGTTCACAAAAGATTTTTTTTGTGTGGCAAACATGAAACACTCTGCTATAAGTGCTATAAGCTACCTAGTGCTTTTTGTGGCTGTGAAATTCAGCTATTTTCAGAGTAAAAAGTCTTAGTTACTTACTGGTAACATGATTTTTTGGAGCCCATGACAGCATCACGAGAGAGGGGATCCGCCCACCAAGGACAGGAAACCTTCAGGCTTAAAAGGGGGCGGTCCTCCCTCTCACCTCAGTTTGGTTAACAGAGCATGAGAGAACTGCCAAGGTTAGTAAGAACAAAACATCATAAGGTATACAGAACAAAACAACACCTACTCTCTTTTTTTATTTTTATATTTTACTTATTTATTCAAGAAAAAAGAGGCAACAACCAAATACCTATATATCCAAACAATCACCCACTCCAAAACATCTTACAAGAGTGAGTGAATATCCAACTAAAAGGGAGTGCTCTCACAAATGTGAAGGGAGGGAATATAAGGGTGCTGTCATGGGCTCCGAAAAATCACGTTACCGGTAAGTAACTAAGACTTTATTCGTTCTCCCATGACAGCATCACAAGAGAAATACAGAGAATGGAGATTCTGGGGGGGACCACAGCCTGGAGCACCCTTCTCCCAAAGGTGAGGTCGGAAGAGTCACCCATGGGCAACCTATAGTGTTTGAAAAAGGTATTTGGAGAGGGCCAGGTAGCGGCTTTACATATCTCCTCTATGGAGACTCCCGTTTTCTCCGCCCAGGAGGTCGCCATGGCCCGAGTAGAATGGGCCCTCCGACCCTCTGGTACTTCTTTCCCACTTGACGAATAAATGGCGCCCCTAATCCAATGAGCAATGGTGGGTTTCGAGGCCCTACAATCTTTCTTAACCCCCTGATGACAAACAATGAGGGATCTCTCCTTCCTAAAACTTTCAGTGACAGACAGGTATTTGATTATGCACCTTCTAACATCTAGGGTGTGTAGCTTGTTCTCTACAGGATTTTGGGCATTGGGGTAAAAGGATAGTAGAATAATTTCCTGTGTTCTTTAGAAGCGGGTAGCTACCTTAGGGAGGTACGCCGGATCTGGTTTGAACACTACCCTATCCTCCAGAATCCAGTATAGGGTGGAACCGAGGAGAGGCTCTGGATATCACTTACTCTCCTAGCCGAAGTCAGTGCGACCAGAAGAGCTGTTTTAAATGAAATGTCTTTTAGGGAGGCCAAATCTAAGGGCTCGAAGGTAGGGCCAATTAATGCTGTTAAGACCAAATTTAGATCCCAAGGCATCAAGTTGGAACCTGAGATGGGTCTAGACCTAAAAGATGCCCTAATAAACTGAGAAACCCCCAAAATTTTCGTTAGATCACAGCTAAATAAGGGCCCCAGTGCTGATACCTGTACCTTTAGGTTACTTGTAGACAAACCCAGCTCTAGCCCCTTCTGAAGGAATTCCAGAATATCCACCACATTGGCCCCCGAGAAGGTTAAGAATTTTTTCCAGGTTCTCGCATAAATGTGCGTGGTGATAGCTTTCCTCCTACGTAAGAGGGTGTCCACTAAATTTGATGAGAAACCTCTTCTCTTCAATAATGCCTTCTCAAATTCCATGCCGTCAGATGTAAATTCAGAGCTTGAGGATGGAAAACCGGCCCCTGTGAGAGGAGATCCGGAATCTTTGGAAGGACCCAAGTATCTGAAATTTACATCTCCCTCAGGCAGGAGAACCAAGGCTTCTTGGGCCAGAAGAGGTCTATCAATACCTCTCTGGCTTTGTCGGCCCTGATTTTCCTGATGACAGCCGGAAGAAGGGATAACGGAGGGAAGGCATAACCCAGGCTGAAGTTCCAGGGTATTAGGAGGGAGTCTACTACTAGAGGATCTTCCCTCGGGTTCAAGGAACAGAAAACTTCCAGTTTTCGATTCTGTCTTGTGGCGAACAGATCCACCACAGGGAGTCCCCAATTCTGAGCAATCCGAAAAAAGACCCTTTGATTGAGAACCCATTCTCCTCCTTTAGCATGTTTCGACTCAGAAAGTCAGCCTTGGCATTCTCTTTTCCCTTTATATGCAAGGCGGTAAGGGAGAGGAGATGTTTTTCTGCCAACTGTAGCAACCGGTCTGAAACCTTCATTAAAGTTTTTGATCTGGTGCCCCCTTGGTGGTTTAAGTATGCCACAGCAGCCCACTTGTCCGACAAAACCTTGACATCCTGGCCCTGCAAGGACACAAGGAAGCCATTTACAGCTCGTTCCACAGCTAACAACTCTTTAAGGCTGTGTGCCCATTATGCGTTATTTAAGTATTTCCGCAGCGGCAATTTCGCTGCAGAAACGCTTAAAAAATGCTTGGTAGAAGGTCTGCTATGTTCCCCAATGATAATCCGCATGTTCTGTGCACATGCTGCGGAAATTTCCGCTGTGGATTATCATTGCGGAAAAATCCGCAACACTACCAATTATTTTGCGTAATCGCGGTGTTTTCGCCGCCATTGACTTGCATAGAATCGCATAATATTCGCATTGCTACATGTGCACATGTGGATATTAAGCAACTCAATGTGTGGATAATACCCGGGTTTGGAGAAGAGGAGACTCTCCTCCAGACCCGGGTACCATAGTACCTGTAAAAAAAACGAATTAAAATAAAAAATATACATTATACTTACCTTCTGATGGCCCCCGGTCTCCATCGCGATCCATCCTGGCTTCCTGGCAGCTCGCGATGGTCTAAAAGGACCTGCCATGACGTCATTTAGTCATGTGACGGGTCGCGCGACCGCTGACGTCGGCGGTCGCGTGACCTGTCACTTGACTAAATGACGTCATGGAAGGTCCTTTTAGACCACCGTGAGACCGGGGAGACCGGACGCATCGGATAAGGACACCGGGGGCCATCAGAAGGTAAGTATCATTTTTCTTTTTTTATCACTCTTTTACAGTCACACTATATAAATCCATGTGACCAAGTTGTCTAGCACTTTCCAAGTGATGCTAAAATTGCTTGGAAAGCCCTTGACAACCCGCACGCGGAAATGCATGTGAAAATCGCTTCACTTACGCTAGTCCCTGGCAGGAAAAAAGCATGTAAAATCCACATGCGTTTTTTCTGCCAGGGAGATGCAGAAACACTCAGGAAAAATCTGGAGCATTTCTGCACCGTGGGCACTTAGCCTAACATTAGAGGAAAGATTTCTTTTATCCCTTGACCAGACACCCTGGATTATATCTTCCCCTAGATGGGCTCCCCAACCTGTGGGACTTGCATTCATGGTGACTACACATGATGGATATGTCACCCATGGGACACCTCTGGACAGGTTCTGGACATCCATCCACCACTGAGAGATAAAATTGATCGGGGGGATAAGGTCAAAATACCCGCCAGATGCCCCCTGAGGACAAACTCATTGTGCAGAACCTCCCACTGCACTGGAATAGTACTTTGCCCATAAAACCACTGGGAAACATGAGGTTAAAGTTCCTAACAGGGACATTGCCCTTCTGAGAGACATGGAGGGGTTCTGAATAGCCGCCTCCACCTGGAGCTGTATCTTCCTAATCATTGATTCTGAAAGTCCAGCACAACACCCAAATATTGCTGGGTCTTCATGGGCATAAGTCTATATTTTTCTAAGTTTAGTAACCAACCAAGGTCTTTCAGAGCGACCATTACTTGCTCCAAATGTGTACTACAATGAAGGAAGGAATTTCTCACCACTAGGAGATCGTCCAAAAAGAAGGAGTGCAAAGCACCAAACAACGATAGTAGCCCAATGGTTAGAAAAATAGAAAAAACTTTATTAAATGTCAAACAACAGAGAGTTTGGGGAGACAATAGATACATGTGTAAACACATATAACAACAAAAATCAATGTACAGTAGCGTAAAAAGATATTAAAAAACAAGCAAAAACATGACACGGAGTGTGACTACACAGGTGTGTGTATAAACATTGTTTAATCAGACAGAAGAGCAGCATAATCACCATGGGCAAATAGTCACATGTCCTCTTCCTACTATGTATCCATAACAATGTAAGTCAGATATCATTTTTACCTCTATGAGGGGGAGAGAAGAAAACAAGACACCATCAGTGTGTGTATCCCCGACGCGCGTTTCGGCGCTACGTGCCTTCCTCAAGGGGACTGCTCAGGCATCACCACAGGTCATTTAAATAGTAATTATGTGCATCACAGGGGGCGGGTACTGCCAGTCACGTGACCGGTCACCATGCGAACTAAGACGCTACCCAGAATACCTCACAGGTTAAGTCACGTGACCGGTCGCCATATGAACCACATCGCTACCCAGAGATGCCTTGCGACAGACCGGATGTGACGCGGAGAGCGTCGCCGTTACCCAGACACCAGACTCCGACGGCATCGCGGCAGATAGCTCATGGATGCCGAGGGGAATGCAGCGTGTGAGGACAACGACGCCCCCGCGTGCATGGTCAAGGTACATTTAATACAAAAAGAGCACATCGTCACCAATCAAAGAAAAAAGACAAAAGACAAGACCATCCATATATGACTCAGGACTAAAAACAATACCTACAGATATACACTGCCTAAAGTTATAAACATCTTATACACTCATAATAAAAGTGATGGAGCCCAAGGGGAATATGAAATGAAGACAAAGTAGTGTACATATATCAGAACAGATCTGCACTACAACAATGCATGTATATAGATCCACAACGACATTGTCACATATACTCCCTAGATTGCATGTACCTAATGTTGGTCTATATAATATTTATGTAAACAGTTACAAAAGTAGAACACTTTTAAGCATCATAAGAAAATGCGAAAAAAACAGAAGAAAGCAGTATCTGTTTCATGGGATGGATGGTTTCTTGTTGATTTCCCCTCAGCAAAGTTGACGTCGCACATAGAATATCCATTAGACCATATGTTCGACCTGAGCAGAGACAATGATTGCCTGCTAAAAAATATAAACCATTAAAAATCAATGCATAAAAATACACCTTAAAAATAATATGCAACTGTGTATATCTCATAAATGACTACACAATACATATAGCAGCAGGAAAAACCCTACAGGAAAGGTGCAAAGCTATTGCCCTCATTCAACCCATCCGGATATAGCGTTTTTAAGGTCCAGATCCACCTTGTCTCAGTTTGGGCCAGTCTTTGAGAGACTGGACCACCACGTATACCTGCGGTTACTATATCGATTCCTTTCACTTTTAGCAATTTGGCGTCACAGTGGTGATGTAATTTAAAATGTCTCGGAAGAGTTTTTAACAATGTGACATCATTTTGCTCTGCTGCGGCAATAATTCCAAGGACATGTTCGCGCACCCGTGTCTTTAAACACCGTGTAGTCATCCCCACGTAGATAAGGCCACAGGGACATGTAGCGTGATAAATCATATTCCGTGATGTACATGTAATGTGGTTTTTTATCTCAAAGGACTGTGTGCCCGTGGAATCAATGAATGTATTGCTTCTGACCACATTCGGACAGGCAACACACCTACCACAGGGAACGCAGCCAACCCTAGGTGGAACTTGATCGAGAAATGTGTGTGTTCCTCCATCTACGTAATGACTCCGAACCAAATGGTCCCTGAGATTTCTTGCACGGCGAAATACAATGGTGGGCTTAACTGAGATATATTTTGCAAGTATTGGATCGGCTCGCAGGATAGGCCATGCTTTAGCCAAAGCATGTCTGACCGCAGGTATACGTGTGTGAAAGGTGGTAATGAACCGCACCAAATCACTTTGTGGCTTCTCATGTGTTTTATACAATAAATCGTGACGCTGAGAATGTTTAGCACGATTATAGGCCCTTTTGACCATTCTACGGCTATATCCGCGCTGATAAAACCGCTCTTTTAGGTCTAGTGATTGTGCTTCAAAATCATGGTCCGTGGAGCAGATTCTGCGAAGACGCAGAAACTGCCCCACCGGAACAGACTGTACCACATGCTGTGGATGGGCTGAGGAAGCATGAAGGACAGTGTTGGTAGCTGTCGGCTTCCTAAAAATGTTGGTTTGGATGGCACTGTGTATATCCCTAGTGAGACACACATCAAGAAAATCTATTTGGTCTGGATCACATACGTAGGTCACCCTTATATTCAAGGGGTTAATGTTCAAACCTTGCATAAATTCGTCAAGAACATTACATGGTCCCTGCCAGATCAGGAAATCGTCCAAGTAGGGAATGATAAGCACATCTTTCTCCCGAAGATGAGCCATAACCTTGGTAAAAATTCTAGGAGCAACCGACAGACAAAAAGGAAGGGCCGCATACTGGAAGTGTCTTACCACCCCCTGTAATCTAACTCCTACCCTGAGGTATTTCTAAAATCCCTCATGAATGGGTATGTGATAATACGCATCCTTAAGGTCCAGGACCACCATGTAACACTCAGGAAAAATAAGTTTTATTGTGGAATTTAAAGACTCCATTTTAAACGAAGGCACTCTCAAATACTTATTTAGGGTTTTCAAGTTTATAATCGTTCTAAAGGAACCATTGGGCTTTGGGATCAGAAAGAGAGGGGAGTAGAACCTTTTCTCCTTTTCAGGACCCGGAACCTCCTGCAAGACAGACTTCTGTATGAGTTCCTGTACTTCCGATTCCAATGCTAACTGCTGCACGTGGGAGGAACGAGAGGGGGTTACCATAAATCTCTGTGGGGGTGCATATTCGAAATCCAATTTTAACCCCGAATTGACCAGACCTAGGATCCAACTACTGTTGGAAATACGTTCCCAGGTGGGAAAAAAGGATGACAGCCTTCCCCCCACCTGGGGAACGAGTCATTGTCCTTTCTTCTGGGGTCCCTGGGAGGAGGAACCAAATAATAGCCCTCTACCTTTCCCCCTGCGGGGCTCGTATCTATCCTGTTCTTTAGCTGACTTTCTCTGGACGAACTTTTTCTTCCGGAAAGAATGCTTATATGATGGCATGGAAACTGATGGAAAGACTTTTTTTAGTGTCCCCTGCCTCCAGTATCTCGTCGATTGATGAACCAAAAAGATAACCCCCCTCACAAGGGATGGAGCAAAGTCTTGCTTTAGCTTGGAGATCCCCCGGCCAACATTTCAGCCATAAGGCCCTGCGAGCTGCATTGGACAAGGTCGCTGACCTGGCCACTAACCTCACCGCATCTGCAGAGGCATCTGCCAAGAAGGACGCTGCGCTCTGGATTAACGGGAAATTAGATACGATGTCTTTCCTAGAAACCTTAAACTTTAGCTGGGACTCAAGCTGCTGCAGCCAGACCATAAGAGATCTGGAGGTACATGTTAATGATACCGCCGCCCTAGGGTTCCTGCTGCTGTCTCCCAAGCCCCCTTGAGGAAGGCATCCGCCTTTCTATCAAGCGGGTCCTTTAGAGCCTCTACAGTATATCATAGAATGGTAAAGAGGATGACTTAGAGGCCTTGGCAATGGCAGCATCCAGTTTTGGGGCTTTATCCCACAAAGAGTAAGATGATTAGTAGAAGGGATACTTCCTTTTAAGCGAAGGTGGAAGGGAACCCTTTTTCTCTGGCCTTTTCCACTCCCTCTGCACTAACCCCTGGACTTTATCAACCTATGGAAAGCATCTCCTCTTTCTTTGGTCCAGACCCCTAAACATCAGGTCCTGTACTGATCTCTCCGCCCTCGTATCCACAATGCCCATTGTAGAGCGGACTGGTTTCACTAAGGCGTCCACCTCATTCAGGGGAAAGCAATGGCGACTTGAGCCTTTGTCTGAAGAGGACACTGACTCAGATGAGGCCCCTGAGCTAACCTCACCCTCCAAAGCCGGGGAACTGTCTGAAGGGGAGTCCACCAAACTTTTTCTGCTTGCGAGGGCTTTGGAGATTTCTGATTTAACAAGGGATTTTAACTCCGCTGAGAGGTTGGGGGTCTCTTCAGTCATCATTTCTTTAATACATGACTGACAGAGCCTCTTGGGGTAGGCGTCTGGTAATGGGGCTCTACATAAAACGCACTCCTTGTGTTTTACTTTTGAGACACACTTCTTCCCCTGAAAGATAGGAAAAGAAGGGGACACTATTACCCTAGTGAACTTTCACAAAGATCACTTACCCCACCAACAGGTTAGTACCGGGATGGACGAAGGATCTCTCGCAGCCGAGGGTTCTTCCCTAGAGGCTGCCGAATCATCCTGCCTGCTGGAGCTCCGCTGGCTGCCCCCAAGCATGATTCCCCAGACTGGTCACTCTGACTACCAGAGCGAGGGCGACGGTTTGCTGATTTAACAAGGGATTTTACCGAGCGCTCATGGTGCTTCCCAGAAAGAAGCTGATGCCGAAGCTTCTCTTGTTGCTCGTGCTCCTGCTGCATGTGCTCTGCCTGCACAGCCATCATGGCAGACAAACAGGAAGCATTCTGACAGTGGAGTCGGCTAATCATATACCGTGCACTGAAGATTTCCGGGCCACCACGTCTCAAGCCCCGCCCCTCTGCCCCTGCCGATGCGCTCAAGGAGCTCTCCCCCGCTGGTATACTGCCGCAGACAGGCACAGCTGTCACATGTGAGGGCTTTGGAGGACGCTGACCCGGAAGTGCGTCAGCTGAGGCCACGCCCCCGGACCTGCGTCCCGTGATACCGGCCTGTAAGCCACGCCCCCAACGCCAGAGTTTCTCCTCCCAGGCAGGTAGAGCTGCTCCCAGGCGTGCGCACATGGTGCCGACCCCCTTGAGTCCACCGTGGCACTAAATGCCTGAGCCAGCCGGAATGGAGAAGGCATCCCCACTAGAACCCGGCCAGCCAGGAAAGGCACCACGATTTTCAGGTGAGCCTGAAAGGTTATTCCCATCAAGGAAAGGAAAGCAAACTGAAGTGAGAGGGAGGACCGCCCCATTTTAAGCCTGTAGGTTTCCTGTCCTTGGTGGGCGGATCCCCTCTCTCGTGGTGCTGTCATGGGAGAACGAATAAAAATAGATTTTTTTCTGTTGCTAGCCACAGTCCACCAAAGATTTTTTTGTGTGGCAAACATCATATAGTCTGCTATACATTAGCTACTAAGTTAGTGGCGGTGAACCTCAGCTGTTTTCAGAGTAAAAAAAAGATTTTTTCTGTTGCAAGCCACAGTCCACCAAAGATTTTTTTGTGTGGAAAATGTGATAGAGTCTGCTAAATCCACCTACTATTTTAGTGGCGGTGAACCTCAGCTGTTTTCAAAGTAAAAAAAATTATTTTTTTTTCTTGCTAGGCAGAGTCCACAAACAATTTTTTTATGTGGCAAACATCATACACTCTACTATACGTCAGCTATAACGTTAGTGGTGGTGAACTTCAGCTGTTTTCAGAGTAAAAAAATGTATTTTTTCTGTTGCTAGGCAGAGTCCACAAAATATTTTTTGGTGTCACAAAAGCGATATACTTTGCTAAAAGCCACATACTATTTTAGTGGCAGTGAAATTCAGCTGTATGCAGAGCTTATGCAGAGTAAATAAATCTATTTCTTACTGTGACTAACATGATACAGCAGGCTAGAACTGAGTTTGAAATATCTTGGAGCATATATTCTGTTATACAGAACTCATCTACAGTCAAAAAATACTTTCTTCGATTCCTAACGTTATACAGCAGGGGATATCTCAGTTTGAATTAGTTTGGAGAATATACAGGTCTCATCCACAATAAAAAAATATTTTCTTCTGTTACTAATGTGATGCAGTAGGGGACATCTCAGTTTGAAATTGTTCGTAGCATCTCCTATGTTAGTGCTGGCGAACCTATGGCACGCAGAGCCCTCCCGGTGGGCACGCGCGCCATCGTCGCAGCACTAGCTCTACTGGATTGGGCCTGGCGGGTGAGAACTCTGAGCCCGCCGAGTGCCGACGCCAGCCCGCTACTTCAACTAAATGTGCGTTCTCGGACGCACATCTAGCTGAAGTGTATTGCAGCGCATGAACTTGCCAGGCCCGTGCGCCGCAATACACGCTGCTGGCCAATCAGCAGCTGAAGTCAGCGTACATGCGACAGGGCGCATGGCAGTGACGTCATGCACCCCGTCGCTAGGACGCTGAAGTTAGCTGCCGGCTACAGGAGAGGACGCAGCGCGGGAGAAGAAGGAAGGTGAGTAGGAGTGTTTATTATGTTGTTTTTTTGTTTTTTCCTAATATGCGATGAACAGCGACGCCAGCAGACTGGAGGAGAGCATATATACATGAACTGGGGCTGGAGTATATATACATGGACTGGGGAGGGAGCATATATACACGGACTAGGGTGGGAGAATATATACATGGACTGGGGGGAAGCATATATACATGGACTGGGGAGGGAGCATATATACATGGACTGGGGAGGGAGCATATATACATGGACTGGGGGGAGGGCATATATACATGGAATGGGAAGGGAGCATATATACATGGAATGGGGAGGGAGCATATATACATGGAATGGGGAGGGAGCATATATACATGGACTGGGGAGGGAGCATATATACATGGACTGGGGGAGGGAGCATATATACATGGACTGTGGGGAGCATATATACAAGGATTGGGGGAGGGCAGCATATATACAAGCATTGGGGGAAGGAAGCATATATACAAGGATTGGGGGAGGGCAGCATATATACAAAGATTGGGGGAAGGCAGCATATATACAAGGATGAGGGGAGGGCAGCATATATACAAGTATGAGGGGAGGGCAACATATATACAAGGATGGGGCAGCATATATACAAGGATAGGGGGAGGGAAGCATATATACAAGGATGAGGGGAGGGCAGCATATATACAAGGATGAGGGGAGGGCAGCATATATACAAGGATGGGGGGATATATATACAAGGATGGAGGGAGGGCAGCATGTATACAAATATGGGGGAGTGCAGCATATATACAAGAATTTGGGAAGCATATATACAAGGATAGGGGGAGGGCAGCATGTATACAAGGATGGAGGGAGGGCAGCATATATACAAGGATGGGGGCAGCATGTATACAAGGATGGTGGGGCATATATGCAAGGATGGGGGAGGACAGCATATATACAAGGATTGGGGCAACATATATACAAGGATGGGGGAGGGCAGCATATATACAAGGATGGGGGCAGCATATATACAAGGATTGGTGCAGCATATATACAAGGATGGGGGGAGGGCAGCATATATACAAGGATGGAGGGAGGGCGGCATATATACAAGGATGGTGGGGCATATATGCAAGGATGGGGGAGGCCAGCATATAAACAAGGATTGGGACAGCATATATACAAGGATGGGGTAGGGCAGCATATATACAAGGATGGGGGCAGCATATACACAAGGATTGGGGCAGCATATATACAAGGATGGGGGGAGGGCAGCATATATGCAAGGATGGGGGCAGCATATATACAAGGATGGGGGCAGCATATATGCAAGGATGGGGGGAGGGCAGCATATACAGTGCAGACCAAAAGTTTGGACACACCTTCTCATTTAAAGATTTTTCTGTATTTTCATGACTATGAAAATTGTGCATTCACACTGAAGGCATCAAAACTATGAATTAACACATGTGGAATTATATACTTAACAAAAAAGTGTGAAACAACTGAAAATATGTCTCTAGGTTCTAGGTTCTTCAAAGTAGCCACCTTTTGCTTTGATGACTGCTTTGCACACTCTTGGCATTCTCTTGATGAGCTTCAAGAGGTAGTCACCGGAAATGGTCTTCCAACAATCTTGAAGGAGTTCCCAGAGATGCTTAGCACTTGTTGGCCCTTTTGCCTTCACTCTGCGGTCCAGCTCACTCCAAACCATCTTGATTGGGTTCAGGTCTGGTGACTGTGGAGGCCAGGTCATCTGGCGTAACACCCCATCACTCTCCTTCTTTGTGAAATAGCCCTTACACAGCCTGGAGGTGTGTTTGGGGTCATTGTCTTGTTGAAAAATAAATGATGGTCCAACTAAACGCAAACCGGATGGAATAGCATGCCGCTGCAAGATGCTGTGGTAGCCATGCTGGTTCAGTATGCCTTCAATTTTGAATTAATACTCAACAGTGTCACCAGCAAAGCACCCCCACACCATCGCACCTCCTCCTCCATGCTTCACGGTGGGAACCAGGCATGTAGAGTCCATCAATTCACCTTTTCTGCGTCGTACAAAGACACGATGGTTGGACCCAAAGATCTCAAATTTGGACTCATCAGACCAAAGCACAGATTTCCACTGGTCTAATGTCCATTCCTTGTGTTCTTTAGCCCAAACAAGTCTCTTCTGCTTGTTGCTTGTCCTTAGCAGTGGTTTCCTAGCAGCTTTTTTACCATGAACGCCTGCTGCACAAAATCTCCTCCTAACAGTTCTTGTAGAGATGTGTCTGCTGCTAGAACTCTGTGTGGCATTGACCTGGTCTCTAATCTGAGCTGCTGTTAACCTGCGATTTCTGAGGCTGGTGACTTGGATAAACTTATCCTCAGAAGCAGAGGTGACTCTTGGTCTTCCTTTCCTGGGGCGGTCCACATGTGAGCCACTTTCTTTGTAGCACTTGATGGTTGTTGCAACTGCACTTGGGGACACTTTCAAAGTTTTCCCAATTTTTATCGGACTGACTGACCTTCATTTCTTAAAGTAATGATGGCCACTCATTTTTCTTTACTTAGCTGCTTTTTTCTTGCCATAATACAAATTCTAACAGTCTATTCAGTAGGACTATCAGCTGTGTATCCACCTGACTTCTGCACAACACAACTGATGGTCCCAACCCCATTTATAAGGCAAGAAATCCCACTTATTAAACCTGACAGGGCACACCTGTGAAGTGAAAACCATTTCCGGTGACTACCTCTTGAAGCTCATCAAGAGAATGCCAAGAGTGTGCAAAGCAGTCATCAAAGCAAAAGGTGGCTACTTTGAAGAACCTAGAATATAAGACATATTTTCAGTTGTTTCACACTTTTTTGTTAAGTATATAATTCCACATGTGTTAATTCATAGTTTTGATGCCTTCAGTGTGAATGTACAAGTTTCAAAGTCATGAAAATACAGAAAAATCTTTAAATGAGAAGGTGTGTCCAAACTTTTGGTCTGCACTGTATACAAGGATGGGGGCAGCATATATACAAGGATTGGGGCAGCATATATACAAGGATGGGGGCAGCATATATACAAGGATGGGGGCAGCATATATACAAGGATGGTGGGGCATATATGCAAGGATGGGGAGGGCAGCATATATACAAGGATTGGGGCAGCATATATACAAGGATGGGGGAGGGCAGCATATATACAAGGATTGGGGCAGCATATATACAAGGATGGGGGAGGGCAGCATATATACAAGGATGGGGGAAGGGCAGAATATATACAAAGATGTGGGGGGGCAGCATATATACAAGGATGGGGGAGGGCAGCATATATACAAGGATGGGGGCATATATCAAGATGGGGGTGAGCACATTCTTTATTTCTGCAGTCTCATACCCCTGCTCCTTTCTGTGGCTGCTCTATGCTGCTCTCCTCTGCCCTATTAACGCCCTCACCTGCTTTTTGCATCAGTTGTTTTTTCTAAACTAAAACCTCAATATTTAGGTTAAATTGCTGTGTTGGCACTTGGCGATAAATAAGTGGGTTTTGGATTGCAGTTTGGGCACTTGGTCTCTAAAAGGTTCGCCATCACTGTGCTATGTTATACAGGCCTCATCCACACTAAAAAAATACTTTCTTCTGTTACTAACGTCATACACTAGGGGACATCTCAGAGTGCCAAGGGTGGGTGGTTCACTGCGATCGAGGGGGGAAAAAAACAGAAAAACTGTTAGTGAAGGTGTTGGTGAAGGCGAGGAACAAATGGAAGAGGAAGAGGTGATGGGTGAGCAACAGTCAGAGCATGAAAAGGATAATCACCCCCTCTATGTTTGTTTTTGGCGGAAGGGGACGGAGGAAACAAGCATCAGAATCACCCAGCCACCAACACAGCATGGGCTTGAACCTCAGGAAAGAGGCCGACATATGAGTGCAATCTTGCCGCACTATCTGCAACATGATCCCCATATAGTTATGATTCAAAATAGTGCTGGCGACTGGGTTGCCACTCTGTTGGATCCACGTTATAAGAGTAAATTTTGCCAGATCCTTCCCGCCCTGGAAAGGGACCCGCTAATGCTTGAGTATCGAAACTTGCTTTTATACAACCTTAACCCCTTTACTCCCCAAGGTGGTTTGCACGTTAATGACCAGGCCAATTTTTACAATTCTGACCACTGTCATTTTATGAGGTAATTACTCTGGAACACTTCAATGGATTCTCCTGATTCTGAGATTGTTTTTCCGTGACATATTGGACTTCATAGTAGTGGTAAAATTTCTTCGATATCGCTTGCTTTTATTTGTGAAAAAACTAAAATTTGGTGAAAATTTCGCAATTTTCAAAATTTGAATTTTTATGCCCTTAAATCAGAGAGATATGTCACACAAAATAGTTAATAAATAAAATTTTCCACATGTCTACTTTACATCTGAACCAAAATTTTTTTTTATTAGTGAGCTATAAGGTTAAAAGTTGACCAGCGATTTCTCATTTTTGCAACAAAATTTGCAAAACCACTTTTTAGGGACCACATCACATTTGAAGTGACTTTGAGGGGTCTATATGACAGAAAATACCCAAAAGTGAAAACATTCTAAAAACTGCACCCCTCAAGGTGCTCAAAACCACATTCAAGAAGTTTACTAACCCTTCACATGCTTCACAGGAATTAGTTGAACGTGAAAGGAAAAAATTAACATTTAACATTTTTTTCACTAAAATTTTATTTTAGACCCAATTTTTTTTATTTTCACGAGGGTAACAGGAGAAATTGGACCCTTACAGCTGTTGTGCTATTTCCCCTGAGTACGCTGATACCTTATATGTGGGGGAAAGCCATTGTTTGGGCGCATGGCAGGTCTTGGAAGGGAAGGAGCTCCTTTTGACGTTTTCAATGCAAAACTCGCAGGAATTGACAGCGGACCCCATGTCGCGTTTGGGGAGCCCCTGATGTGCCTAAAAAGTAGAAACCCCCCACAAGTAACCCCATTTTGGAAACTAGACCCCTCAGGGAACTTATTTAGATTTGTGGTGAGCACTTTGAACCCCCAAGTGTTTTGCAAAAGTTTACAATGTAGAGGCGTAAAAAAAACAAACATTTTTTTCCACAAAAACTCTCTTTTAGCCGCTAGTTGTTGTGCTATTTCTCCTGAGTACGCCGATACATCATATGTGGGGGAAAGCCATTGTTTGAGTGCACTGCAGGGCTTGGAAGGAAAGGAGTAGAGATGAGCGGTGTTCGACTAGAACTGTTCGCCAATCTCAAATTCGAGCTGTTTTGGGCGGTGTTCGAGTTGTTCGACGAACCCGAACGATTTGCAAAAAATTCGGCTGTTCGAGGTTATGTTCGATAACTGTTCGTGCACCAAAAGCGTGTCCTGCATGTCTGGCGCTATTTAGAGCACCAATCATGCAGGGATTGTCTGCCACTCACTGTAATGCCACAGCCATGGTGGTTGTGGCATTACAGTGATTGCCCAAATCGATGGGAACAGTGCCAACAGTGAAACATGAAAAGCCGGCAATTCATCAGCGGCATACACCGGTACCCGACAATTTAGAACAGAAAGAATAGAGCTTCACACATAGATTAGATAGATAGAAACATGTCAGTCACATATATATGAAGTACAGTGACAGTGTTGCTTACTGTACTTGTCATTTAGTGTAAAGGATTTATCAAAAAAAATAATAGTGTTTTCATGCACCGTCTCTTTAAAAAAGCCGGCCGGCAATTCAGCAGCGGTACCCGACAATTTATAACAGACAGAATAGAGCTTCACACATAGATTAGATAGATAGAAACATGTCAGTCACATATATATGAAGTACAGTGACAGTGTTGATTACTGTACTTGTCATTTAGTGTAAAGGATTTATTAAAAAAAATAATAGTGTTTTCATGCACCGTCTCTTTAAAAAAGCCGGCCGGCAATTCAGCATCTGTACCCAACAATTTAGAATAGAAGAAATAGAGAATCACACATAGATTAGGTAGATAGAAACATGTCAGTCACATATATATGAAGTACAGTGACAGTGTTGCTTACTGTACTTGTCATTTAGTATAAAGGATTTATTAAAAAAAATAATAGTGTTTTCATGCACCGTCTCTTTAAAAAAGCCGGCCGGCAATTCAGCATCTGTACCCAACAATTTAGAATAGAAGAAATAGAGAATCACACATAGATTAGGTAGATAGAAACATGTCAGTCACATATATATGAAGTACAGTGACAGTGTTGCTTACTGTACTTGTCATTTAGTATAAAGGATTTATTAAAAAAAATAATAGTGTTTTCATGCACTGTCTCTTTAAAAAAGCCGGCCGGCAATTCAGCATCTGTACCCGACAATTTAGAATAGAAGGAATAGAGAATCACACATAGATTAGATAGATAGAAACAGGTCAGTCACATATATATGAAGTACAGTGACAGTGTTGATTACTGTACTTGTCATTTAGTGTTAAAATAAAGGATTTATTTAAAAAAAAATTGGCGTGGGGTTCCCCTTAATTTTAGTCTCTAGCGGAGGTTAAGCAGACTGCTGGGGCAGATGTTTGAAGCCTGGGAAGGGGGTAATACCCATGGAGCTTCCCAGGCTACTAATATCAGCCCCCAGCGGAATACCTAGCCTTTACTAGCTATTAAAATGGGGGACCCCCCAAAAAAATGACGTGGGGTCCCCCCTATTTTAATAGCTAGCAAAGGCTAGGCAGACAGCTGGGGGCTGATATTAATAGCTCAGGAAGGGTGCCATGAATATTGGCCCCCTCCCAGGCTAGAAACACCAGCCGTCAGCCGCCCCAGAAATGGCGCATCCTTAGAATGCGCCAATTCTGGCACTTAGCCTCGCTCTTCCCACTGCCCTGTAGCGGTGGCAGTGGGGTAATAGGGTTGGGGTTGATGTCAGCTTATAATGCCAGCTGACATCAAGCCCAGGTTAGTAATGGAGAGGCGTCTATAAGACACCCCCATTACTAACCCCATAGTCAAAGTTAAAAGAAAACACAAACACCCAGAATAAAGTCCTTTAATTGAAATAAAGACACATTCCTTTATTGTTCTAAATTAAACCATACTTACCGTCACGCCCATTCCAGCTGAAGCCAACGATCTCCTGCAATAAAAGAAAAATAATAAAGCAACCTCATCCTTACCTTTCCATGGTTCCCAGGACAGCTTCAGCTCTGCTACATCGAGATGACAGGCTGGACCGCAGCAGAACGCCGCCATCCAGCCTGTCATCCCGCAGACACTGAGAAGCGCAGGCATTCTTGCGCTCTGCAGTGTCTGGCTGTGACGGCATCCAGATGAGCCGAGGTCATGTCCAATGAACTCGGCGCACCTCATGCACGTCACTGACAGCGTGGGAGAATTCTCCTGCACTCAGCACTTCAGCGTGAGAATTCTCCCACGCTGTCAGTGACGTACATGAGGTCAGCTGAGTTCATTGGACATGAATGAGCTCACCTCATGCACGTCACTGACAGCGTGGGAAAATTCTCCTGCACTCAGCGCTTCAGCGTGAGAATTTTCCCATGCTGTCAGTGACGTGCATGAGGTGAGCTCATTCATGTCCAATGAACTCAGCTGACCTCATGTACGTCACTGACAGCGTGGGAGAATTCTCACGCTGAAGTGCTGAGTGCAGGAGAATTCTCCCACGCTGTCAGTGACGTGCATGAGGTGAGCCGAGTTCATTGGACATGAACTTGTCTCATCTTTATGCCGTCACAGCCAGACACTGCAGAGCGCAAGCAAGCCTGCGCTTCTCAGTGTCCGCGGGATGACAGGCTGGATGGCAGCTTTCTGCTGCGGTCCAGCCTGTCATCTCGATGTAGCAGAGCTGAAGCTGTCCTGGGAACCATGGAAAGGTAAGGATGAGGTTGGTTTATTATTTTACTTTTATTGCAGAAGACATTGGCTTCAGCTGGAATGGGCGTGATGGTAAGTATGGTTTAATTTAGAACAATAAAGAATTGTGTGTTTATTTCAATTAAAGGACTTTATTCTGGGTGTTTGTGTTTTTTTAAATACTTTACTAGAAATTCATGGTGATCATGTCTAATATTGGCGTGACCCCATCAATTTCGGGCTTAGGTGCCAGCTGATAATGCCAAGCTGGCCTTAACCCCTTTATTACCCAGTGAGCCACCGCACCAGGAGTACACTATCACTGTACTTATTATATATGTGACTGACATGTTTCTATCTATCTAATCTATGTGTGAAGCTCTATTCTGTCTGTTATAAATTGTCGGGTACAGATGCTGAATTGCCGGCCGGCTTTCTTAAAGAGACGGTGCATGAAAACACTATTATTTTTTTTGATAAATCCTTTACACTAAATGACAATTACAGTAAGCAACACTGTCACTGTACTTCATATATATGTGACTGACATGTTTCTATCTATCTAATCTATGTGTGATTCTCTATTCCTTCTATTCTAAATTGTCGGGTAAAGATGCTGAATTGCCGGCCGGCTTTTTTAAAGAGACGGTGCATGAAAACACTATTATTTTTTTTAATAAATCCTTTGCAGTAAATGACAAGTACAGTAAGCAACACTGTCACTGTACTTCATATATATGTGACTGACATGTTTCTATCTATCTAATCTATGTGTGAAGCTCTATTCTGTCTGTTATAAATTGTCGGGTACCGCTGCTGAATTGCCGGCCGGCTTTTTTAAAGAGACGGTGCATGAAAACACTATTATATTTTTTAATAAATCCTTTACACTAAATGACAAGTACAGTAAGCAACACTGTCACTGTACTTCATATATATGTGACTGACATGTTTCTATCTATCTAATCTATGTGTGCCGGCCGGCTTTTTTAAAGAAAGCGTCTTCTGAGCAGTTTGTCAGCTTTTGGACACCTTTGAAGGTGTTTTCTATGTGTTCCTATGTGTTTTTGTTTGCCTGCCATTGGTTTTAACGGTGTTCGACGGTGTTCTAAGGTGTTCGACGAACAGTTCGACGAACAGTTCCTCGAACATCCCGGTGTTCGACGAACCGAACCGAACCCGAACACTACGGGGGTGGCTCAACACTAAAAAGGAGCTCCATTTGATGTTTTCAATGCAAAACTCACTGGAATTAACAGCGGACCCCAATATGGAAATTAGACCCCCATTGAATTTATCTAGATGTATTGTGAGCACCTTGAACCTCCAGGTGCCTCATAGAAAATTATAACGTTGACTTGTGAAAATAAAAAAATCACATTTTTCCACAAAAATGTAAAAAAAAAATATTTTCACAAGGTTAAGAGGAGAAAGTGGACCGCAAAATCTGTTGTCCAATTCCTCTTGAGTACACTGATACCCCATGTGTTGGAGAAAACTACTGTTTTGGCGCATGTCAGGGCTCGGAAGGGAAGGAGTGACGCTTTGGAATGCAGACTTTGATGGAATGGTCTGCGGGCATCTTGTCATGTTCTCAGAGCCCCAGATGTGCCTAAACAGTGGAAATGCCCAACAAGTGCCCTCTTTTTGGAATTGATACCCAATTTGTGAAATCTTATAATGTAGTGTCATACATCAGTTGTGTAGGACAACCTGACGAACGCTACACAACTGACGTATGACAACCTGACGAACACTAAGTCAGTTGTGTAGGGTTCGTCAAGTTGTCATATGTCAGAAATTAATTTAGTAGTGCATTGAAGTATGGTACCTTCTGAAGCATTTTTTCATGCACAGGCCAGGTGTCGCATTGGTAAGTGGTGTCCTTGCGTATTCCCCTTTTGGAACACACACGGCACCTCTTTTGTGAGTTACCTTTTTTTCCTGTTTGAGGGACCTCTCCCGGGAAATGCTAACCTGGTACAATTCGAGGTCATTCAGTTCCAGAAGTACTGGGGCCCGCTCCCTCATCACTGCCAAGTATCAGGGCATTGATAACTGCCTCCTGGAAGTGAAGGTGAAGGTATGACGTAGAAGTATGGCCTGCACATTGTGACAAAAGGAAAGCGTTGTGCATTGCCATCTGTACGATGTGCACGGCCAACTTCTTGTACCACACCTTGGCCTTTCTCAAAGCACTGTAAGGCTGGAGGACTTGATCTGAGAGATCAACTCCCCCCATGTACTTGTTGTACCCCACTACACAGTCTAGTTTGATGACCTGTCTAGTGGAACCTCGTACAGTGCTGAGGGTGCTGCCATCACCATGTATGTTGGTCAAAAAAAGGACATTCCTCTTGTCCTTGTACTTGACCACCAGAAGGTGTTCACTACATTGGGCTCTGCTCTCACCCCTTCTGAGCAGCAGCCCAATTAGCGTCTTTGGGAGGCCATTGTGCAGAGAGGGACTTGAAGAGCGGGGCGCTTGTATAAAAGTTATCCACGTAAAGGTGATAACCTTTATCAAGCAGTGGGAGCACCAAATCCCACCCAATTTTGCCACTCACTCCCAAGACAGGGGGCATTCAGGGGGTTCAATCCGTGAGTCCTTCATTTTGTAAACTCTAAACTTGTGAGTGTACCCTGAGGTGCTCTCACTCAGTTTATACAGCTTGATTCCGTACCTGGCCCTCTTACTGGGCAGGTACTGCTGGAATCTAAGCCGCCCCTTAAAATGGATTAAGGACTCATCCATGCAGAAGTCCCTTTGGGGCACGTACACTTCAGCAAACTTGTTGATCGGCTGAACTTTGAAAAGACGATCAAAGTTCGGGTCATCATGTGCAGGAAACCTTGCATTATCATTGTAATGCAAGAACTTGTGGATGGCCTCAAAACGTTTCCGAGTCATGATCATTCGGAAAACTGGAGTGTTATACAAAATGTCAACACCCCAGTATTGCCGAAGTTCTGGCTTCTTCAGGATCCCCATATGAAGGACCAGGCCGCAAAACTTCATAATTTCTTCTACGTCTACAGAAGACCAGTTAGAAAATGATGAAGAGAGGTTTTGTTCCAAAAATTGATGAACATACAAATTAGTTTGGCCCACCATGAGGTTTACAAAATCTTCAGAGAAAAATTTGTTTCTGTGAGGCCGGTGGAGCACCGATCCTAGGCTGCACATCACTCTTTCCGGCAATGTGATTACCGGAAACCGTGAGAAATTCTGTGATTGGCTGTTCAGAATTGAATAGCCAATCACAGCCATCGTGGTAGCGGAGGGGGCAGCGACACCCCCCGGGATGATGGCGCCATCTAACCTGAGATAAGATGGCACCGGAAATTTAATGCGATCACCGCGACTTTGGTCGCAGGACCGCATTAAAGATCGTGCGTAATAGTAGGCCTAGGGCGCAGCTATGTACTATTACTGACAAGGTCGGAAAGGGGTTAAGATAAGTTTACCCCAAGCCAGCAGTGAGGCACACAGAGTTCATCGCAGCTCTACACTTCCAACCTCTGGCACGTCAATTCGTCAACAACAAAATATTGGCAGCAGCAGTAGTGTAAGTGGCAGAAGCAATTTCTGTCAGTCCTTTCACACATTTTTTTAGACCAGCTTGTGCACCTGCACAATAGAGTACAAGTCTGACAAGTGGTGAATGACTGGAGAGAATGGTGGACTCCTGATTGAGTCTCCATCTGCTAGGTTGGCTGTAGTGGAAGAGGTTTTGGTTCCTAATTCTACAATTTCTACTGTAGTGAAATTAATGCCACTTTGCTGGTGTCTGTCACTATTTTTTGGAAATGTGGAGAATTCTGATTGGGTCTCCATCTATTGGGTTTGGCTGTAGTGGAATTGGTTTCTGTCTCCATTAAATTACTTCTACTCTAGTGAAATTGATGCCACTTTGGTGGTGTTAGGCCCTAATTTAGGGAAATGTAAACACTGCTGATTGAGTCTCCATCTACTTGGTTGGCTTTAGGGGAAGACGTGTCATTCCTAATTCTACAATTTGTACTGTACTGAAATTGATGCCACTTTGCTGGTGTCTGCCACTTATTTTTGGAAATGTGGGGAATCCTGATTGGGTCTCCATCTATTGGGTTGGCTGAGGTGGAAGCGGTGTCAGTCCCCATTATACTACTTAAACTCTAGTGAAATTGATGCCACTTTGGTGGTTTTAGGAACTCAATTTTTTAAATGTGAACTGTTATGGATCCGGGTGGTGGAACCTCTGTGCTGCGGTGCAAGGAGGGACCAGAGGGGCGTAACTAGGTATCAACTCGGACCGACCAAGGCCATACGGCGGCTCAATCGACTCTGTGACCAGGGAAGGACCGAGCAGAGGGACCAGGTGGTACTCTGGGGACCGACCTTGTATGAGAGTAGGTGACTACCACGGATCAGAAGGCAGGCTGACGGGTGATCTGAGCAGACGGACTGGCAGGCACGGCAGGTAACAAGCAGGAGCCTCCAGGTAGGCTGGCTGGTAGGCACGGCGGGTAACAGGCAGGTGCTTCTAGGTAAGCGGGCTGGCAGGCACGGCAGGTAACAGGCAGGAGCCTCCAGGTAGGCTGGCTGGTAGGCATGGCAGGTAACAGGCAGGTGCTTCTAGGTAAGCGGGCTGGCAGGCACGGCAGGTAACAGTCAGGAGCCTCCAGGTAGGCTGGCAGGTAGGCACGGCAGGTAACAGGCAGGTGCTTCCAGGTAAGCAGGCGGACAGAGCCCATAGACAGACTGGTGGACTGGACTGTAGACAGACTGTCGGGCTGGAGAGTAGACAAGCAGACTGACTGGACTTGTAGTCAGGCTGGTGGGCTGGACTTGAAGTCAGGCTGGCGGGCTAGACTAGTAGCAGAAGAATGAGGGGTCGCTCACTGTTTTGTAGTGGGTGCTCAGAAGTAAAAATTATGTATACTCTGTATCAAGAAAACTTCGGCACTCCAGTAATTATGCTTGAAAAAGTTTTAAATTTTATTCACATGTGCCCCTTGTTACACAAGACAGGGCGTGAGCCCAAAGTAATGAAAAACAGACCAACGTTTCGACCTTTAGGACGGTTTTTCTCAGGGTCATCACTAGGTATAAACAAACGAATAATTAATGCAAAAATCCATATACAATGAATTCCATTATATAGTATGTGAACAGCAGGAGAGCGAAAATACATGGATATAATGGAGTCTAAATATAGTGTATGCACCAAAATTTGGGTCTATTTTTCCATAAAATATAAAATAGAAGAAGCTATGCTTTATAGGAAAAACTCCACATGGGTCAAATTATATGCTTATGGATCTATACCTCATGGGAGGCCAAAGAGTCTACCAATACATTAACTGGAACTAGTTGTACATAAAATGAGGTTCATATTACCAGTTTGAGAATGCTGTCTCACTCAGAGTTTAGAGAGCTGGAAGTATCCTATGTAATATAAGAATAGGGATTATACTTTCAAGACAGCATAACAGGTCAGCAATGGCTAGTATATAGATATAAAAGACACCAATGGTCCCATTCACTCATTAGCGGTATCTTACCTGTGCCTGGGGTGAGGGTGGATAAGGCTGCACGTGATGTGGGGAAGTATGGAATACTAATTACTTTTATATCAAGTGCCGCAGTCTCATTGGTGGTTCTGGTGGAGGCGCGTTCTGCACGAGCAGAGCGTGCTGTGCTAGTGGCTTGAGGACCTACAGGTCCTTCGAGTCACATGTATCGCGACTTCCTGTCACATGACTCGTGACTTCCGGGAGCAGTGGAACGCATATGCGTTCCATAGCCTCCGCTACTACGTAGCGTATTACTGCAAGGTGGAGGAACTGAGTCACCAATGTAGTGTGGGAGAGTGTGCACGGTGGTTGAAGGGGAGGGAACCCACCAACAAGGTGCCTAGGAAATGGTCGTAACACATTAATAAACGGAGAGAGTGCGGTCCTTTATGGATGAGGGAGTGAAAATCCGTTACTGATCGGGCATCCTGGAGTGCAGTGGGATGGGACACTGGTGAGATTAATGAGTGACCTAAACATGAAAGAAAGGAGAAAACAGATGAAAGATATAGCTTATAAACCTTGAATATGACAAATTATATACAGTATGGACAAATAAACGATATAGGGAAGAGATCTTTAGAACCTACTTATTATAGATTACATGCATATTAATACTGATGATCAAAACAGTGTTTCATATTCCCTATTGAGACCTTTGGGATATAAGGTCTGAAGGGTGTGAATCCAGAAGGATTCACGCTCCTTCAACCTTTTAATCCGATTGCCACCTCTACGGGCCAGAGGTACATGATCTATCACTTGATATCTCAATTGAGATATATTATGAGATTTATCCAGAAAATGTGCAGGTATGGGTAGCATAGTACGTTTGCATCTGATTGTTGATTTGTGCTGGGATATGCGATCTCGGATATGCTGGGTAGTTTCCCCAACATACCCGAGACCGCAAGGGCATTTGATAAGGTATATAACGTATGTAGATTCACATGTGTAGTATCCCTGAATAGAAAATCTCTTGCCTGAAAGGGGGTGTGTAAAGGAACCACCTTTTATGATATTCGAGCATTGGAGGCACCCCAGACATGGGAAAGTGCCCCGGCGGGGTGTCAACAGAGTGCGTTGTATTGGTCCGCTTTTTAAGGGACCTACATCTGCTTTAACCAGATGGTCGCGTATATTGCGTGGGCGTTTGTGACATATCAGTGGTTGGTTGGCAAATTCAGGTATTGTTGGGTATGACTTAGTCAATAGGGACCAATGCCGTGATATACACCGTTGTACCGCATTTCCAAAGGGGTGATATGTATCAACAAAGACAATCCTCTGGATTTTCTCATGTGTAGAGGGACGGGAATTGTCTTGTTTTAAAATTCGTTCTGGATAACCCCGTTGTAGAAATTTTCGGTTCATTTCCATATGTCTGATGTCTCTGAGTCCATTGTTTGAGACGATACGTTCGACTCTATGGTGTTGGGACCGGGGTAGAGACCTTTTTATGTGCCGTGGATGGCAACTGGAATATAAGAGTAGGCTATTTTTGTCGGTGGGTTTGACATACAGGTCACTCTCTAAAGAGCCGGTCTCAGTTAAAGTAATTAAAGTATCCAAAAAATGGATTGAATGAAAATCAGAATGCATTGTGAAAGTCAAATCAGGAATGCATGTATTAAGATATGTAAAAAAAGAATGTAGTTCATTGTTAGTCCCTGTCCAAATGAAAAAAATGTCATCAATGAATCGTTTCCAATATAGTATATATCTTGGAAAACAGTCATGGGTATATACGAAAACGTCCTCGAAGTGTGCCATAAAGATGTTAGCATACGGGGGTGCCACATTGGACCCCATTGCAGTCCCCCTTTTTTGGAAGTAAAAAGTGTCCTCAAAAAGAAAATAATTTTTAGTGAGGATTAGTGTGAGCAAATCCTCACAAAAAAGGATTTGTTGTGGGGTTAACGGGGTCAATGTATTAAGAAAGTTAGTGGTGGCTGCGATACCCTCCTTATGGCCAATGCTTGTATAAAGGCTATTGACATCCATTGTCACAAGTATGCTATTTGGAGGAATAGCATTGATGTCTCGCAAGGTGGTGAGAAAATGGTCGGTATCCTTACATTGGTGACTCAGTTCCTCCCCCTTGCAGTAATACGCTACGTAGTAGCGGAGGCTATGGAACGCATATGCGTTCCACTGCTCCCGGAAGTCACGAGTCATGTGACAGGAAGTCGCGATACATGTGACTCGAAGGACCTGTAGGTCCTCAAGCCACTAGCACAGCACGCTCTGCTCGCGCAGAACGCGCCTCCACCAGAACCACCAATGAGACTGCGGCACTTGATATAAAAGTAATTAGTATTCCATACTTCCCCACATCACGTGCAGCCTTATCCACCCTCACCCCAGGCACAGGTAAGATACCGCTAATGAGTGAATGGGACCATTGGTGTCTTTTATATCTATATACTAGCCATTGCTGACCTGTTATGCTGTCTTGAAAGTATAATCCCTATTCTTATATTACATAGGATACTTCCAGCTCTCTAAACTCTGAGTGAGACAGCATTCTCAAACTGGTAATATGAACCTCATTTTATGTACAACTAGTTCCAGTTAATGTATTGGTAGACTCTTTGGCCTCCCATGAGGTATAGATCCATAAGCATATAATTTGACCCATGTGGAGTTTTTCCTATAAAGCATAGCTTCTTCTATTTTCTATTTTATGGAAAAATAGACCCAAATTTTGGTGCATACACTATATTTAGACTCCATTATATCCATGTATTTTCGCTCTCCTGCTGTTCACATACTATATAATGGAATTCATTGTATATGGATTTTTGCATTAATTATTCGTTTGTTTATACCTAGTGATGACCCTGAGAAAGACCGTCCTAAAGGTCGAAACGTTGGTCTGTTTTTCATTACTTTGGGCTCACGCCCTGTCTTGTGTAACAAGGGGCACATGTGAATAAAATTTAAAACTTTTTCAAGCATAATTACTGGAGTGCCGAAGTTTTCTTGATACAGGGCTAGACTAGTAGTCAGGCTAGCAGCGGGACCTGAGGGCTGAAGCTGAGTATCACACACAAAGCTACAACCCTACACGGGCACCTCCATATTGGAGGAGGTGACTTTTATAGGGGAAGTCCTCCGGCCATTGGCCCCTTTAAGAGGGAGGGAGCGCGTGCGCGCGCCATAAGCACAGAGCCGGGGAGGCTGCATGCACCAGCAGCAGCTGCACGGAGGCCAGAAGATGCCGGAGCAGGACCGCGGCGGTAAGGGGGACGGCGTCTCTGCCGGCCAGGAGGCAGAGACGCCGATGCTACAGTACCCCCCCCATTACGCCCCCTCTTTTTCAGGCCAGCAAGAATTTTTTTAAGGAGAAGCGGGGCATGGATGTTCTCCCTGGGTTACCAAGTTCTCTCCTCTGGGCCAAACCCCTTCCAATCCACCAGAAAAAAGGTTTTTCCTCTTACCCTCTTGGTGGCCAGAATGTTCTCTACCTCATAGACGTCCTCAGCGGAGACCGGAGCTGGGGAGGTACCTGGATTGTCGGAAAAAGAATTAAGCACAACTGGTTTGAGGAGAGATACGTGGAAGCCGTTGGACATCCGTAAGGTGGCCGGGAGATTTAACTTGTAGGCTACTGGGTTGATTTGCTTGAGGACTTCAAACGGACCAATGAGCCGTGGACACAACTTATAGGAGGGTATTTTGAGACGAACATGTTTGGAGGAGAGCCAAGCCTTGTCTCCCGGACGGAATCGAGGTGGATCCAGACGTCTCTTATCAGCATGCTTCTTCATCCGCTCGGAGGATTGAAGAAGTGCGGATCTAGTGTCCTCCCAAATAGTGGAAAATTCGCTGACCAGAAACTCCGCGGCCGGGTTGTCCACTGAAGCGGAGACGGTAAACGGAATCCGTGGATGTTGACCGTAGACCACAAAGAACGGGGACTTGGAAGAAGATTCGCTCTCATGGTTGTTGTAGGAGAACTCGGCCCATGGTAAGAGCTCCACCCAATTGGAATGATGAGTGTTGACAATGTGCTGGAGGTAGCTGGTAAGGATCTGGTTGATACGCTCCACTTGGCCATTGGACTGTGGATGGTAAGTGGAGGATAAATCCAGGGTGACATCCAGCAGCTTCCACGTAGCTCTCCAGAAGCGCGAAGTGAACTGGACCCCTCGATCAGACACAATGTGGAGGGGTAGGCCGTGGAGACGAAAGATGTGATGGATGAAGTCCTTAGCCAGCACAGATGCAGACGGGAGACCAGGCAGAGGAATGAAGTGGGCCATTTTAGAAAAGCGGTCAGCGACCACCCAAATGATCGTACAACCGGCAGAAACAGGGAGATCCGTAATAAAGTCCATAGCAATGTGTTGCCACTAGAGATGAGCGTTGTTCTACTCGAACTGTTCACCAATCTCAAATTCGAGCTGTTTTGGGCGGTGTTCGAGCCGTTCGGCGAACACGAACAATTTGAGAAAAATTCGGCTGTTCGAGGTTATGTTCGATAACTGTTCGTGCACCAAAATCATAACTGGATTTTTTCTCAGTAATGATGAAAATTAATGTTAATACGCAATTTGAGTGTACAGCGGGGTGGGGGGAGGGGCAGGGGATGGATCTCTGCAGGAACAATGAAGATCTCCATTTTTTTTTTCTCTTTCCCGCATTTACAGTGGGGAGGTGCAATCTGTCAGCCTATCAGCAGCGCACACACGGAGCGAAGTGCTTTTTTTCACACAAGCAAGGGCATGTGTCATTGGCAGTGTATGTCACATGTCCTTGCCCTATAAGACCAAGCCATTTTCCCCGTCGCCACCATTTTCTCACTGCTGCAGCTGCGTGTTAGACGGCACCGCTGTTGCTGTGTGCGCTATACCTTGTTAATTTCAAGCCAATTTTCGCACAAATCTACAGATAGCTTGGGAGTAGGGAATAGTTGTGATTGCAGTCCTTTTAAGGACTAGGTTACAGCATTTCCTACGACTTTTATCAGGCAGGTCTGTGCTCTTAAATAGATAGATTGTGGGAGTAAAGACTAATTGTAATTGGAGTCCTTTTCAGGACTAGGTTACATCAGTTCCTATCAGTTTTTGCCAGGCAGGTCTGTGCCAGTGCTGTGCAAGTTTTTTTCACAGCATTTGGCTGAATCTAGCAAAGCTAATCCTTTTTGGCCTATTGCAGAGTGTGTTAGTCAGTGGAGTAGCCTATCTGTGTTGCAAGATATACCACCTGTGTATAGAATACCAATTTTTTTAACTGCACCTAGTGAAGTAAAATCTTTTGGGCATAGCATCATTCTATTAGTCCATCTATACTGACCTCCATCAGGTTGCAAATTGAATATAATTTTTTTCTGCATCTACCTCTGAAAAAATATTGGGCTTCTAGCTGTGTGTGGGACTTGTTGTATTAGTCCATCTATACTGACCTCCATCAGGTTGCAAACTGAATATATTTTTTTCTGCATCTACCTCTGAAAAAATATTGGGCTTCTAGCTGTGTGTGGGACTTGTTCTATTAATCCATCTATACAGACCTCCATCAGGTTGCAAACTGAATATATTTTTTTCTGCATCTACCTCTGAAAAAATATTGGGCTTCTAGCTGTGTGTGGGACTTGTTGTATTAGTCCATCTATACTGACCTCCATCAGGTTGCAAACTGAATATATTTTTTTCTGGATCTACCTCTGAAAAAATATTGGGCTTTTAGCTGTGTGTGGGACTTGTTCTATTAATCCATCTATACAGACCTCCATCAGGTTGCAAACTGAATATATTTTTTTCTGCATCTACCTCTGAAAAAATATGTGGCCTTCTAGCAGTGTGTGGGACTTTCTCTATTAGTCCATCTATACTGACCTCCATCAGGTTGCAAACTGAATATAATTTTTTTCTGCATCTAGCTCTGAAAAAATATTTGGCCTTCTAGCAGTGTGTGGGACTTTCTCTATTAGTCCATCTATACTGACCTCCATCAGGTTGCAAATTAAAAATAATTTTTATCTGCATCTACAGTACCTCTGAAAAAATATTTGGGCTTCTAGCTGTGTGTGGGACTTGTTCTATTAGTCCATCTATACTGACCTCCATCAGGTTGCAAATTGAATATAATTTTTATCTGCATCTAGCTCTGAAAAAATATTTGGCCTTCTAGCAGTGTGTGGGACTTTCTCTATTAGTCCATCTATACTGACCTCCATCAGGTTGCAAATTGAATATAATTTTTATCTGCATCTAGCTCTGAAAAAATATTTGGCCTTCTAGCAGTGTGTGGGACTTTCTCTATTAGCCCATCTATACTGACCTCCATCAGGTTGCAAATTAAAAATAATTTTTATCTGCATCTACCTTTGAAAAAATATTTGGGCTTCTAGCTGTGTGTGGGACTTGTTCTATTACTCCATCTATACTGACCTCCATCAGGTTGCAAACTGAATATATTTTTTTCTGCATCTACCTCTGAAAAAATATTGGGCTTCTAGCTGTGTGTGGGACTTGTTGTATTAGTCCATCTATACTGACCTCCATCAGGTTGCAAATTTAAAATAATTTTTATCTGCATCTACAGTACCTCTGAAAAAATATTTGGGCTTCTAGCTGTGTGTAGGACTTGTTCTATTAGTCCATCTATACTGACCTCCATCAGGTTGCAAATTGAATATAATTTTTATCTGCATCTAGCTCTGAAAAAATATTTGGCCTTCTAGCAGTGTGTGGGACTTTCTCTATTAGTCCATCTATACTGACCTCCATCAGGTTGCAAATTAAAAATAATTTTTATCTGCATCTAGCTCTGAAAAAATATTTGGCCTTCTAGCAGTGTGTGGGACTTTCTCTATTAGTCCATCTATACTGACCTCCATTAGGTTGCAAATTAAAAATAATTTTTATCTGCATCTACCTCTGAAAAAATATTTGGGCTTCTAGCTGTGTGTGGGACTTGTTCTATTAATCCATCTATACAGACCTCCATCAGGTTGCAAATTCAAAATAATTTTTTGTCTGCATCTAGCTCTGAAAAAATATTTGGCCTTCTAGCAGTGTGTGGGACTTTCTCTATTAGTCCATCTATACTGACCTCCATCAGGTTGCAAACTGAATATATTTTTTTTCTGCATCTACCTCTGAAAAAATATTGGGCTTGTAGCTGTGTGTGGGACTTGTTCTATTAATCCATCTATACAGACCTCCATCAGGTTGCAAACTGAATAAAATTTTTTTCTGCATCTACCTCTGAAAAAATATTTGGGCTTCTAGCTGTGTGTGGGACTTGTTCTATTAGTCCATCTATACTGACCTCCATCAGGTTGCAAATTGAATATAATTTTTTTCTGCATCTATCCCAGCCAATAGTTTTGGCCTAATACCACCGTTTGGCCACTCAGCTCTGCTCGGTTCCCATCCATTGTTTTTTTGTGCAAACAACTCCAGAGTTGTGAATTAGTTAACCACCAAAATGAGTGGAAAAAGGCCTGCTGCTGGTGGAAAGGGGAATAGGCGTGTTGGGAAGGGGAAAAAAGGTTGTGTCCGTGGGGTAGGTGTTAAAGCAACAGTAACATCTGCAGAAGAAAGACCATCTTCCAGCCAAACTAAAATGTCTACTTCTTTTAGCGGACAATGTGATAAGATCCCTTTCTTACGGCCACGCCAATCGCTACAAATTCCAGATGAGGCACAAAAACAGCAGGTGCTTCAACGGATATCAAGTGCTCCTTTAAGTGGGCTCTCCTCCACATCAACTTCAACATCACAAATACTCCAGTCCTCAAAGGTGTCACCCCAATCGCACTTGCTTCCTCACAGCTCCCAAATCTCCAGCTGCCCGTCTGAGTATGAGGTAGAACAGATGGTTGAGTCTGCACAGCTGTTTACTCATACTATAGCCTGGGAATCAGAGGTCGACTCCAGCGCTTCTGTGAATCCAGACGAGGAAATGATCTGCACTGATGCCCAGAATCTTTATGAGTCGGATCCAGGACCAGACGCAGAAGGTTCTGACCATAATTTAGACCCTCATTCCCAAACTGTAACTCTTGTTGGTGGAGACAATGAGGAAGACGATGATAAGACTCAAATACCTGATTGGAGCGACAACTTTAGTTTTTTGTCAGGGCTCTGAGGACGACGGGTGTGATAACGCACAGGGTGATGATGATGAGGTTGGAGATCCCACTTACTGTCAACCCACAGTCAGCCATGAGATGAGGTCAGCAGAGGAGGTGGAGGAAGATGCTAGTGACGACGAGGTCAGGTTGCGCATTCCTGGACAGAGACGTAGTACTGGAAGCACGTCAACAACTGCATCCTCAAACACAACTCTGCCTCTCACCACAAGTCGTGGTGGCTCTTCAGGTCGCATGGGTGCTAAGCCTTGCATAGCCTGGGCATTTTTTTCAGATCGATAAAGATGACCCAACTCGTGTTATCTGTAACATTTGTCAGCAAAAGCTAAGTAGAGGCCAAAAAATACATAGTTTGAGTATTTCATGCATGAACCGGCACATGGACATGAAGCATAAGTTTCAGTGGGAAGCTCAGTGTGCTACAATGCGGCCGGCCGGGCCAACCACCGTCTGCCATATCTTGTGCATCCGCGGCCTCTTCATCCTCTGTGACTGGGGGGACAGCAGTCACACCTGTTTTGGGGCGCAGACCTGCCACCTCTTTACCCGCAACAGCCAGCGTGATTGGCAGGTCATCATTTTCTTTGGAGGTGGTAACACCAGCTGGTGTTGAGCGCTGTCCGACATCGATAGCACCACCTTTGGATCAAGGCAACCTAACATGTCCACCTGCATCTTCCTCACAGACCGGCAGTTTGCCGGGGACACCCTTATCAACCCCGTCTAAGCACAATAGCCAGCCCTCGGTCCCTCAGATGTGGACAAGTAAAAGACCATTTCCTCCTAGCCATGAGAAAGCTAAGAGGTTGAATTTCACCATATGCAAGCTCTTGGCTACAGAAATGCTGCCTTTCCGCCTGGTGGACACAGAGGATTTTCGAGACCTTATGTCCGTCGCAGTGCCCCAGTACCAGATGCCCAGTCGGCACTACTTCTCAAAGAAAGGTGTGCCTGCGCTCCACCAGCATGTCGCACACAACATCACCGCTTCTTTGAGAAACTCTGTGTGTGACAGGGTGCATTTCACCACAGACACTTGGACGAGTAGGCATGGACAGGGGCGTTACATGTCGCTGACTGGGCACTGGGTAACTATGGTGACAGCAGAACAAGGGGCTGCTGTCCAAGTCTTGCCGTCCCCACGAGTTGTGCGTCAATCCTCTTTATGTCAAAGTTCCTCCACTGCTTCTGCCTCCTCAACCTCCTCTCGGTCTTCCACCTGCACCCAAAGCCTGTCTGGTCATGCCACAAGCTTTCTAACTGCGCAGAAGGGATCCTGCACACCTCCTTACTATGCTGGCAGTAGGGCTCAACGTCATCGGGCGGTTTTTACATTGAAATGTCTGGGAAATGTGAGTCACACAGCTGAGGAGTTGTGGTCAGCTCTGGAGAACCAATTTCATGAATGGTTGTCTCCACTGGACCTGAAACCAGGGAAGGCCGTGTGCGACAATGCTGCAAACCTGGGTGCGGCCCTTCGCCGGGGCAATGTCACACACGTGCCTTGTATGGCTCACGTGTTGAGCCTGGTTGTCCAGCAATTTTTAGCCCACTATCCCAGACTAGATGGCCTTCTGCAGAGGGCACGGTCGCTGTGTGCTCACTTCCGCCGTTCGCATCCCGCAGCTCAGCGACTTACATCTCTACAGAAGTCGTTGGGCCTGCCACTTCACCGGCTAAAATGCGATGTGCCTACCCGGTGGAATTCAACTCTGCACATGTTGCAGCGACTGTGGCAGCACCGACAAGCCCTGGTGCAATACGTTCTGACGTATAGCCTGGGCCAACGAGATCCAGAGGTGGGGCAAATCACGCTGGAGGAGTGGTCTCAGATCAGGGACCTATGGACCCTTCTGCACAGTTTTGAAATGGCGACGAAGATGTTTAGTGCTGACGATGCCATTATCAGCATGACTATTCCGGTGATTTACATGCTGGAGCACATGTTAAACAGAATTCGGAGTCAGGTGGTGGCACAAGAGGAGGTGGAGGAAGTAGAGGAGGAGGAGTTGTATGCGGAAGGGCTAACATCTGCAAGGTCCAGACGGTCGGCAGCACCAAGGCGGCAGGCATGTGACGGTGGGGGAGATGGTTTTACCAGGGTGCATGGTAGCAGCCAAACTAGTGAGGAAGGTGCAGGAGCCCAGGAAGAAGTGGAGGACGAACTGATGGAAGACTCATCAGATGAGAGAGACCTTGATCACATTTCTGTTGTGCGAGGTTGGGGGGAGAGGACAGAGGAAGGAAGCATGATTGTTACTTCACCACCAACACAACAGGGACTTGGTGCTCCTGGATGCGCAACACACATGAGTGCCTTCTTGCTGCACTACCTGCAACATGACCCTCGAATTGTGAGAATTAGAAATAATCCTGACTACTGGGTTGCCACACTGTTAGATCCCCGGTACAAAAGTAAATTTGCAGAAATTATTCCTGCCATAGAAAGGGATGCACGCATGCAGGAGTATCAGCAGAGACTGTTGCAGAATCTTACATGTGCTTTTCCACAAAATACCAGTGGTGCACGTAGTGAATCTCACAGTTCCAACTTGCCAACCGTGGGACCGTCAAGTGTTCAGCACTCAAACCGTAACAGAACCACAGTATCTGCTGGTAACATCAATTTTGCGGAATCATTTCACCACTTTTTTAGCCCATCCTTTGCAAGGCCACAGGAGACAAGAAGTCTGACACAAAGTCAACGCCTAGAGACGATGGTACAGGAGTATCTCCAAGTAAACATTGAAGCCATGACTGTGTCACTGGACCCTTGCTCTTTTTGGGCTTCCAATCTGGATAAATGGCCGGAGCTAGCCACTTACGCCTTGGAGATCTTGTCATGCCCCGCAGCCAGCGTTCTGTCTGAACGTGTGTTCAGCGAAGCTGGTGGTGTGCTGACAGATAAGCGCACGCGGCTCTCCACTGATAATGTAGACAGACTCACGTTCATAAAGATGAACAAATCATGGATCCGAATCGACTTTTCTACCCCTGTGTCATCCTGGGGAGAGTAAAAGCTTGATGATTGGTTAAAATCACCCTACCAACCGTTTTAAGCTTTCAAATTACTAATCATGTTTATCTGTATCTTGGCTGGAAAATAATTTGGGCTTTGTAGCAGTGTGCAGCACTGATTCTATTAGGCCATCTATAATAAGCTCCACCAGATTTAAAATTACTAATCATGTTTATCTGTATCTTGACTGGAAAATAATTTGGGCTTTGTAGCAGTGTGCAGCACTGATCCTATTAGGCCATCTATACTAAAGCTTCACCAGATTTAAAATTAATAATAATTTTTAGCTGCATCTAGCTCGGAAAATAATTTTGGGGCTCCGAGATGCGCAAGACACATAAGTGCCTTCTTGCTGCACTACCTGCAGCATGACCCTCATATTGTCAGAATTCGAAGTAATCATGACTACTGGGTTGCCACACTCTTAGATCCCCCAAACTTTTCGATCAACCTTTTCATTTTAATAAAGACCAAAAAAATGGTAATTTTTGAAATTATAAGCATTAGCAGGTTGTTAGAAACTGAAATCAAACAGTTTTTAACTCAAAACTTTATTCTAGGTGATGTTACATTTTCACATAGGACCCCTTGTTCGAAAGGAGCTTCTGAACTCTCTCGTCCATTGAATTTGTCAGGTTTTGGATGGTTTCTGCTTCAATTGTTTTGCATGAGGACAGAATACCCTCCCAGAGCTGTTGCTTAGATGTGAACTGCCTCCCGCCATCATAGACACTCCTTTTAATGATGCTCCAAAGGTTCTGAATGGGGTAGAGGTCAGGGGAGCATGGGGGTCACACCATAAGTTTGTCCCCTTTTATGCCCATATCAGCCAGAGATGCAGATGTTTTATGTGCAGCATGAGATGGTGCATTATCATGCAAAAAAATGATCTTGCTGTGAAATACACGGTTCTTCTTCTTGAACCATGGCAGGAAGTGCTGTTTGAGAAAATCCACATACATTATGGAGTTCATCTTTAGCGCCTTCAGGGATCCTAAAGGGGCAGACAATCTCTCTCCCCATGATCCCAGCCCAAAACATTACTCCACCTCCTCCTTGTTGGCGCTGTAGCCTTGTTTGCGTGGGGTCTCCATCAACCAGCCATCCTCCACTCCATCCATCTGGACCATCGAGCGCTGCACGGCACTCATCCGTGAACAAAACAGTTTTGAAATCAGTCTTCATGTAATGTTTGGCCCACTGGAGCCGTTTCTGCTTGTGTGAAGTGGATAGAGGAGGTCGACAGGATGGCGTATGCACAGCTGCAAACCTCTGAAGGACCCTGCATCTTGTTGTTCGGGGGACGTTGGAGGCACCAGCAGCTTCAAAAACTTGTCTGCTGCTATGACAAGGCTTTTTTGCTGCTGCTCTTTCAACCTGACGTAATTGCCTGTAGGAAAGAGTCCTCAATTTGCCCTTATCAGCACGCACACGTGTGTACTGTGAATCAGCTACATACTTCTTGATTGCCAAGACACTTCATCCTGATCATCGCACAATGTTGATTGTAGTCATGCCTTGACCTAAACACTCCACAATTTGTTGCTTCTCAGCAGCCGACACATCCTTTTTCTTTCCCATTTTGGCAGAAAATGTAGGCTGCTTAATAATGTGAGACAGCCTTCTTAAGTAGTCTTGCCTTTCATTGGACACACCTGCCAAACTAATTAGCACAGGTGTCTGCAATTGCTTACAGTGATATAAAGAGCCCTGACACACATCACCATCAATGAGTTTAACTGACAAACAAACAAATTCTTCCCTTATCACTCCTAAACACTTTTTGCATAATAATTTGGAACACAGTGTACATGTGCTTTTCCACAAAACACCAGTGGTTCACGTAGTGAATCTTACAGTTCTAACTTGCCAACCGTGGTCTGTATGGAGTTGTTCAATAAAGGGCCCAAAATTAAGATAACATAGATGGGAGAGGTCTCTATGAATAGGAATTCCTAAGTATTTGATACCCTGTGAGGGCCAGGCAAAGGGAAAGTTGGACTGGATGGAATCCTATATGGATTTGGGGAGGGAGACATCGAGGGCCTCAGACTTCGCTGCATTGATTTTAAAATTTGACCATGTAAGAAAGTGATCTATTTCAGCCATAACAGCATGGATGGATATATGTGATTGAGTGATATATACTAGGACATCATCAGCAAATAGAGAGCACTTGTACTCGGTGCCTCCCACCTCAATCCACCTAATATTGGGGTTATGGCGAATTGATGAGAGCAGGTGCTCCGTCACTAGGATGTATAAGAGAGGGGACAGAGAACATCCCTGCCTTGTCCCATTGGTGATTGTGAAAGGTGATGAAAATGTTCTGACGCGCCCCCTGGGCCTTGGGACACCCGGAGCCGGACCCTTTTTGGTGGATGCTGGTGGCTGTAGTCTCCGTGGCGGCGACCCGGTTCCGTGGCTCAGGGCGGTCAAACCAGTGGCGGAACTATTTATGTGGTTTTGATGTTTAAATGTCCGACTATGCCACCCGTGGATTGCGGTCAGAGTGAACCGCCGCTCCAGGGCAGACCGCTGAGGCTGGTGTTGTGGGTGCAGCAGAGCGTAGCATAACTCCCCACGGGAGGAGTATAGCCTCAGGGCAGTGTATGCGGAGGATGGGGGTGATGGTGCAGGGCAGCAGCAGTAATGACACGGAGTCAGTGATGCAGTCCAGGGCCTTTACTCACAGTTCTTATTATCCAGACCACGTCTGCAGGTAACGGCTGCCCACGTCGTACTGTGCTCACCAGGTGAGGGGCTCAGACAACTCCCAGATAACTTCGGAGCGCTTCACAGGACCCCCTTTGTGTGTCCTTTGTCTGGCCACATAAAATGTCACAGCTTCCTGTTTCTAGCTGAGGGTCGTTTCCTGCCTCCACTAGTTTCGGGGACCGGTCTCCCCCTTTGGCCTGACCCCTCCACGCAGGTGGATTCGGGCGTGCGGTGGCGACTCGCCCGTCCGCACCCCTGGGATCCCTTCGTTCCTCGTTCCTGGAGCCTTCTCCGCTCCTCTTCCTTCCTTCTCCCTCTTCCAGGCCTGGGCCTCTGTTACTAGGCCTGCCTCCGGAGCAGAGCTCATGCAGAGCCCCTGCTCCCTGCCACTTCTGCTCAGACTTCTCTGCACTGAACTAAGATGGTGCCCACCTTTTATACTCCCTTCTCAATGCACCCAGAAACTGCTTCCTCCCTGCTCCTGCACTACAGGGTTCCCCTTCCTCAGTGTTCCCTCCCCCCACTCCAGCCAGGGACAGGGACTGTCATGCCCATCTCAGGGGCATATTGATCGCCCTGTCCCACCGCAATGTGGTGTAATGCATGCAGGTGTCGGGTCCTGATCCACACTACATCCTTACCTGAGAGTGAGATATCACACCTCTGGGTGAGGTGCAATACCTCTGTAGCAACCGAGCCCTCAGGGTGCTACAGTTCCATTTATCTTCAGCCTAGGTGACGTATTGCGATACAGGGCCGTGATTTTGGCTATAAAAGGGTCCCCTAGACCCCTACCCCAAGCTTTTTAAGAGAATCATATATGGCGTGCCAGGAGACTCTATGGAATGCTTTCTCAGCATCCAACGAGAGTATCTAATTACAAATTTTTAACTGCATCTAGCCCAGGAAATACTTTGTGCCTAGTAGCAGTGTCTGCTAGTCAGCGGATTATCCCGGCTGTTAAGCAAGCTACACCACCCGTAGTTTGGACACTTAATTTTTTCAAAGGAAATGCTTCGGGACCACGGGATACTCAGTGAATAGCATCACTAGGCACCCCAAGGCATAGGGGCTGGGACTGGCAGTAGGATGCCTTGCGGTGGACAGCCGAGCTCGATCCTTATAAAAGCTTTTTAACTGCAGCAGCTTTAGTGGACGCTACTGGAGCTGGAATTACGCGGCTGCTGGCATGAGACTTGCCCTCCAATAGATCCTTGTAAATGGATTTAAAGTGTATTCATTCAAATTAGAGAGACAATTTAAATTAAAAAGCTTAGAGCTGCCTACACCACAGGAGGGCTCGCTCGACCCACCAGCGGACAGGCACCAGTATTGGGAGAGGGGGGCTGGCCGTCAGGGTTCACCGCGGCTCTGGCACAAACCCGGCGACGCGGAGGTGGCACGGGCAGGAGCGGACTGAACGTGTCGGCTTCTCACTTTTTGGATTTTAGAAGGGCATGACATGCCTATATCTGTGTCTCCCCCTTCTTTTACTCCTCCACCTCTTTTCTTTTCGCATGACTATATGTACTTGTCACTTTTCCATGTGTTAGTTGTGTCTTCTGAGCAGTTTGTCAGCTTTTGGACACCTTTGAAGGTGTTTTCTATGTGTTTCTATGTGTTTTTGTTTGCCTGCCATTGGTTTTAACGGTGTTCGAAGGTGTTCGACGAACAGTTCGACGAACAGTTCGGCGAACACACGGGTGTTCGACGAACTGAACCGAACTCGAACACTACGGGGGTGGCTCAACACTAGTTTCCACTGGACAGCAGGTACAGGAAGAGGCAGGAGACGGCCGGCAGGAAGATCTCTGGGAACCTTGTTGCGAGAACAGGATGAACAGGCCGTGACGAAGTCTACCACATCCTGGTGCAGGGTAGGCCACCAGTAATGCCGAGTAATGAGCAGGAATGTCTTCTTCTGGCCAGCATGGCTGGCTAATTTGGATGAATGAGCCCAGTAAAGAAGCTTCTTATGATCCGGAATCGCTGCAAACGTCTTACCGGGTGGGAGACGAGACAGATCCAAGGGGGCCACAATCATCACTTTGGAGGGGTCGATGATATGCATAGTCTTCTCCTCTTGATCGGAAGACAGAAAGATCGGGACAAGGCGTCTGCTTTAACGTTCTTGTCTGCCGGGCGGTAATATAGGGTAAAGTTAAAGCGGCAAAGAACAAAGACCACCGGGTCTGATGCGGATTGAGTCTTTGGGCATTCTGTAGATATGCCCAGTTTTTGTGGTCAGTATAGATGACCACCGGGTGCAGAGTCCCCTCGAGCAGGTAATGACACTCCTCCAGGGCCAATTTGATGGCTAGCAGTTCTCGGTCTCCTATGGAGTAGTTGCGCTCAGACGAGGAGAAGAGCTTGGAGAAGAAGCCGCAGGTTACCATTCTCCCGGATGGAGATTTCTGGGTGAGCACCGCTCCGACTCCGGAAGAGGAAGCATCAACCTCCAGAAAGAACTGTTTGTTGCTATCTGGACGTTGCAGCACTGGGGATGAAGAGAAGGCTTGTTTTAAGGAGAGGAAGGCCTCCTCTGCTTCGGAGTGCCATTCCTTAGGATTTTCTCCCTTTCGGGTGAGCGCAGAGATGGGAGCAGTCCAGGAAGAGAAATGTGGGATGAAGAGACTGTAATAGTTGGCGAAGCCCAGGAATTGCTGAATCACCTTCAACCCCTCCGGATGGGGCCACTTTAAGACGGCAGAGACCTTCTCGGGGTCCATCCGTAGACCTGTCTTAGAGATAATATAGCCCAGGAATGGAAGAGAGGACTGCTCGAAGAGGCATTTCTCAAATTTTGCATATAGGTGATTCTGCCTGAGCCTAAGTTGGACCTGATGAACATTCCTCCGATGTGTGGGAAGATCCGGAGAGAAGACCAAGATGTCGTCCAGGTACACCACCACGCAAGAATATAAGAGGTCACGAAAGATGTCATTAACTAATTATTGGAAGACGGCGGGAGCATTACAGAAACCGAAGGGCATCACATGGTATTCATAGTGACCATCCCGGGTATTGAATGCAGTCTTCCACTCGTCTCCTTGGTGGATCCACACCAGGTTATATGCCCCACGAAGATTGAACTTGGTGAAGATCTTCACGCCTTTAAGGCGGTCGAACAGCTCAGAGATGAGTGGCAGGGGGTATTTGTTTTTGACAGTGATTTGGTTGAGTCCTCTATAATCGATACATGGACGTAGTGAACCGTCTTTCTTTTTAACGAAGAAGAATCCAGCTCCAGCCGGGGAGTAAGATTTCTGGATGAATCCCCTAGCCAGATTTTCTTTGATGTACTCCGGCATGGCCCGGGTTTCGGCCAACGACAATTGGTAGATACGCCCACGGCGTGGAGTGTCACCGGGTATCAGGTCGATAGGGCAATCATATGGCCTATTGGGTGGCAGAGTCTCTGCCTCCTTCTTGTCAAAGACATCAGCATAGGACCAGTAGGGTGCCGGTAGACCAGGTAAATTAGTCAGAGCAGATGGGGGTCAAGCCGGACGAACCGGAATCAGACAGATCTCATGGCAGTCCTGCCCCCAACGGAGCACCTTACCGGATTGCCAATTCAGAACGGGTTCATGTTTCTGTAGCCAGGGTAGACCTATCAAAAAGGGGTGAGAGAGTCCAGAAAGCACATGGAAGGAGATCCTCTCTGAGTGCAGCATTCCCACCTCCAGGGTTATGGCCTCTGTGAGGAGCAAGATGGTCACCGGAAGGAGCCTTCCATCCATGGAAGCGACAGCCAATGGTTCGGCCGGAGGTTTGGTAGGAATCTGATACTACTCTACAAAGGACTGGGATATGAGATTCCCAGCGGCTCCGGAATCCAGATGTGCGGTTTCAAAGAAGCAGTTCTCTCCACAGGAAATAGAGATGGATAAAGTCAAGGATGGAGAGGGTTTACTTTTGCCTACGACGACCTCTCCGAGCGGTCCTAGACACTGGAGTTTCCCGGCTTCACCGGGCAGGAACGAATCAGGTGCTCCTTACTACCACAATAGAAACAGCACCCCTCGGCTCGGCGTGACTCTTGGCGAGATTTGACCATCTTGGTCTGGTCGATCTGCATAGGTTCGGGCGAGCGTGCCCGGGGAGTTGCTGATTGGGAGGCCGGCATCTGGAAAGCAGGAGCAAGACGAGGAAATCTTCTCTCCCGAGTAGTTTCCTTAGCACGTTCAAGGAAACGGAGGTCAATTCGGGTTGCTAGTGACACTAGGTCAACCAGGGTAGTAGGAACGTCCCCGCCGGCTAACTCGTCCTTAATCCGACCGGAAAGGCCCTCCCAGAATGTGGACACCAGGGCCTTGTTGTCCCAGGCAAGCTCAGAAGCGAGGGTATGGAACCGTATGGCATACTGGGCCAGGGTGAGACTCCCTTGGCGGAGACGGAGCAATGAGGACGGAGGCAGTAGAGATTCTTCGTCCGGGTTCATCGAAGACCTTCCGGAAGGCAGTGAGGAAAGCCAGAAGATCGGACACCAGGGAATCCCCTCTCTCCCATAGAGGGTTTAGCCATGCCAATGCTTCCCCGGTGAGGTGAGACATGACGAACGCCACCTTGGCCCGGTCGGAGGGAAACTGATGTGGCAGAAGTTCAAAGTGCAGCGTGCACTGGTTCAGAAAGCCCCGACATAGGACGGGGTCACCTCCAAAACGAGGAGGCGCAGAAAGCCGGGGTCCAAAGCTGGATGCCATGGTATTGGTAGGTAGCGGCCCTGCAGGAACGGGTGTTGCTCGACTTGAGGCCGACACAGGTGGAACAGACAGCATGTCCAGGCGAGTGTTGATAGACCGCAGGTAGGTCAGGATGGTTTCCTGTTGGGATCTCTGACGAGAAACCTCCTGGTACAGGTCACCAAGCGAAGGGGTCTGGGGGCCACCGGGTTCCATGGCCCGTGCAAACTGTTACGGATCCGGGTGGTGGAACCTCTGTGCTGCGGTGCAAGGAGGGACCAGAGGGGCATAACTAGGTATCAACTCGGACCGACCAAGGCCGTACTGCGGCTCAATCGACTCCATGACCAGGGAAGGACCGAGCAGAGGGACCAGGTGCTACTCTGGGGACCGACCTTGTATGAGAGCAGGTGACTCCCATGGGTCAGAAGGCAGGGACTGACCGGTACAGCAGATGAGCATGGCAGGCAGGCTGATGGGTGATCCGGGCAGACGGACTGGCAGGCACGGCAGGTAACAAGCAGGAGCCTCCAGGTAGGCTGGCTGGTAGGCACGGCTGGTAACAGGCAGGTGCTTCTAGGTAAGCGGGCTGGCAGGCACGGCAGGTAACAGCCAGGAGCCTCCAGGTAGGCTGGCTGGTAGGCACGGCAGGTAACAGGCAGGTGCTTCTAGGTAAGCGGGCTGGCAGGCACGGCAGGTAACAGGCAGGAGCCTCCAGGTAGGCTGGCAGGTAGGCACGGCAGGTAACAGGCAGGTGCTTCCAGGTAAGCAGGCGGACAGAGCCCATAGATAGACTAGCGGACTGGACTGTAGACAGACTGTCGGGCTGGAGAGTAGACAAGCAGATGGACTGGACTTGTAGTCAGGCTGGCGGGCTGGACTTGAAGTCAGGCTGGCGGGCTAGACTAGTAGTCAGACTAGCAGCGGGACCTAAGGGCTGAAGCAGAGTATCACACACAAAGCTACAAGGGGAAGTCCTCCGGCCATTGGCCGGGGACTTTTTAGGACGCCGTCCCCCTTACCGCCGCGGTCCTGCTCCAGCGTCTTCTGGCCTCCCTGCAGCTGCTACTGGTGCACGCAGCCTCCCCAGCTCTGTGCTTAGGGTGCGCGCGTGTGCGCGTGCGCACTCCCTCCCTCTTAGAGGGGCCGCCGTCTCTGCCGGGCAGGAGGCAGAGGTGCCGATGCTACAGTGAACACTCCTGATTGTGTCTCCATCTATTTTGTTGGCTGTAGTGGAAGAGGTTTCTGTCTTCATTAAACTACTTCTACTCTGGTGAAATTGATGCCACTTTGCTGGTGTCTGCCGCTAATTTTTGGAAATGTGGGTAATCCTGATTGGGTCTCTATTCGTGATGTGCGAGCACTAAAATGCTAGGGTATTTGTTGTTCAAATTGGAATGCTCGAGTGCTCGGACCGAGTAACGAGCCCAATGTTAGTATATTGGAAACTCGAGCATTTTTCCGGTGGCTACCCCCGGCGGTCTGCAGATAGCCTACAAATTGCCCAAATCGATGGGAACAGTGCTCAAATGACATGGGAACAGCATGGGGAAGACCCCTGGAAGCATTTCTGACTCCCAGGTCACTGCTGTCAACAACGTTCTCAGAGGTATTACGCCACTTTTACGGACTCACAATAAAACATACAAAAACGAAACCAAAATGGATTTTACAGGGAAATATGTTAAGGAACATCCTTTCCAGGGTAATGACTTGTATATAAGGCAAAATAAATAACCAAAAACAAAAATTCTCCTCCACACCTTGGGCTATGTTCACACGTAGCGTTTTTGATGCGTTTTTGCACTTTTGCATTGCTTCCAACCAAGACAAATGCATTCACCAGGAAATGTCATTTTAACATTTTACAACCTTATCTGGCCATGTGGTGTGTGACGCATCATCAGACACATCCTGTTTTATTTATGATGGACTATTTTTATAGGGCCATCGGGCGGCCCTTACTATTCTTAAAGGGCCAGCAGTTAGCCATGCTTTGTTGTTCCCATTATTAATGAGCGGGTCTCCTATACTGTTATTGCGTATGCAGTGACTGAAATGGCTGCCAAAAATTTGGAGGAACTCCAATGCCCCTTGCAAGAGACGTAGTGGTCGGAGAGCCTGCTGCAAAAAATGCTGCCATTATTAGGAAGTGTGTTTGCCTATGCAGTGAAGCAATGGCTGCCAAAAATTTGGAGGAACTCCAATGTAGATAGAGAGATGTAGATATGTTGATATGGTACATATGGTGGTGATATGGTGGTGGAGAATGAGGATGCGGAGAAGGAGAAGGACAAGAGCAAATAGACAAAATCAGGAAGTGTATACCCATGTCTGGGTGTGAAGATAGAGGTGCATGGGAAAAGAGTTAAACCTCCGAAAAAAAACCCTTGCATTTGAGTTTATGTTACGCTGCTATCATTCGGTGGTGTTGAGAAGTCTGGCCCAATCCAGCCCTTGTTCATTTTTATAAGAGTCAGCCTGTCAGCATTTTCAGTTGACAGGCGGATGCGCCTATTGGTTATAATTTCACCGACAGCAATGAAAAATACGCTCTGACAAAATGCTAGCGACAGGGCAGGCCAGGACCTCTAAGGCATAGAGAGCCAGTTCATGCCACGTGTACAGCTTGGATACCCAATAATTATAAGGCACAGAGGAATCACGGAGGAGGTTGGTTTGGTCGGCAAGGTACTCCTTCACCATCTTCCAAAACTTTTCATTCCTTGAGAGAGTACCCCGCGCATCAGGGCTTGTGCGATGGGAGGGTCTGAAAAAACTGTCCCAGAACTTTGACAGTGTTCCTCTGCCTCTGCTCGATAGCATTTGTGTCTCTCTTGCCTGTACTCCTTGGTTGTCCAACGAACTGTGACTTCGGTTGCCAGCGTTTTCAGATACTGCACCATTTCATCAGACCTGTCCTACAAGGGAATAAGAGACAGAAAGTTCTCCTTGCAGCGTGGGTCTAGAAGTGTCACCAACCAATAATGACTGTCACCCAAAATTTGGACAAAGCGAGGGTAACGGGAAAGGCAGTGTAACATAAACTCAGCTATGTGTGCCAGATTGCAAAGAGGCAAGACTTCCGTGTCCTCACCAAGAGGACGACTGACCATGCTCTCCTCCTCATCCTCTTCCTTTTCCTCCTCCTCTTCCCCATTGTCATCCAATCCACGTTGGGAAGAGATGAGGCTGGGCTATGTGAAATCACCCTGTATTGTTCCTTGCTCCATCTCATCGTGCTCCGCCTGCAATGCATCCTGCAGAGAGCGTTTCAGAAGACAGAAGCGGGATAGTAATGCTAATTATGGCGTCATCGCCACTCACCATCTTGGTGGAGGCCTCAAAGTTTTGGAGGATGGAACATATGTATGACATCCATGTCCACTCCTGAGGTCTTATGTGTGGAGTCTGACCTGAATATCGACGGCCTTGCTGATGCTGGTAGTCAACAACTGCCCTCTTCTGCTCACAAATTCTTCCCGACATCTGCAATGTAGAGTTCCAATGCATGGGGACATCGCAGATCAGTCGATGAGCTGGAAGCTGCAAACGCTGCTGAAGCACGGCAAGGGCAGCGGAAGCTGAAGCTGACTTTCTAAAATGGGCACACAGGCGGTGTACTTTGACAAGCAGATCCAACAGTCCAACAGATCTGGGAAGGTTTTGGGAAACCGCTGAACCACAAGGTTAAGCACATGGGCCAGGCATGGTAAGTGCATGAGCTCGCCTCATAGCCATCACCAGTTTCCGGCCATTGTCACACACGACCATGCCAGGCTTTAGGTTCAGCGGTGTCAGCCACAGATCTGCTTGCTGCTTCAGAGCTGTCCACAACTCTTCAGCATTGTGTAGTTTGTCACCTAAGCATATTAGCTTCAGCACAGCCTGTGGCCCCTTGGCCGAGGCAGTGCTGCAGTGCTTCCAGCTTGTGACTGATGTGGTCATTTCGAACATGGAGGCTGAAGAGGAGGAAGAGGAGGTGCAGGAGCTGTACAATGTGGGGGCATCCCTCATTAACCCAGGGCCCGCAATCCTTGGTGTCTGGAGGACGTGTTCGGTCCCAAGGTCCAACTGGGTCCCGGCTTCCACTACATTAACCCAGTGTGCCATCAGCGAGATGTACCGTCCCTGTCCACAAGCACTTGTCCACGTGTCTGTGGTTAGAAGGACTTTCCCAGTAACTGCATTGTTGAAGGCACGTCTAATGTTGTGGGACACGTGCTCGTGCAATGCGGGGACGGCACACCAGGAGAAATAGTGGAGGCTGGGGACCGAGTACCGAGGGAAGGCCACCGCCATCAGGTTGCGGAAAGCTTCCATCTCCATGAGCCTAAAAGGTCACATTTCGAGCGCAAGCATTCGCGAAATGTGTGAATTTAGTAGTGTGGCCTGTGGGGCTTTGGCTATGTTTTTGTGCTTGCGTTCCAAGGACTGGGGGAATGCTGCGCTGGGACAAGGACGTGCTTGCTGATGATGCTAGTTGAGAGTGTGCAACGACAGGTGCAGGGCGGGAGGCATCTTGGCATGCGCCATGGACAGGCAATTGGCATGCAGGCACATATGCGGAACAAGCAGTGGTGTCATCCGCAGACACTGTTGCTGGACCCCGGGTTTTGGCCCACTTAGCCGGGTGCTTTGCTGCCATTTGCCTGTTCATGCTGGTGGTGGTCAGGCTGCTAGTTTTGTACCCCTGCTGATGCTGGCCTAGCAGGTGGTGCAAATGGCCTTTTTGGGGTTATTTGCAGAGTCTTTAAAAAATAACCAGACTCGGGAAGACCTAACAGTTGTACTGGCAACTTTTGTCGTTTTAGCGTTACGAGGAACGCTTTCTCGCCTTTTGTCTGCGGCCACCACGCTGCTTCTTCCGGCCTGTTGTGGTGCTACGCCTCCCTTTCCCTGTGTGCTGCTGTCCTCACTCTGTATGTCCCCCTGCCAGGTTGGGTCAGTTACTATATCATCCACCACCTCGTCTTCCACTTCCGCACCCTGGTCCTCCTCCTGACTTTCTGACAATTGTGTCTCATCATCATCATCATCCAACTCTTGCGACAGAAATTGTACTTTCCCTCCATCGCCTTCGTGTGACCGTGGCGGCTCCAATATTTGGCCAACGCTACACGTGTTCTCCTCTTGACTCGCTTGAAGCTGGCCGGGCGAGAGGCCCGAATCTACAAATGGGAGAGTGAACAGCTCTTCTGAGTTTCCAAGTGTGGGATAAGTTGTCTCCGGGCACTCGGTATGGTGGGAGGAAGGAGGATCAGCGTGAGGAATATGCGGTTCAGACTCACGGCTACTGAGACTTGACCGTGTGGAAGACAGGGTCGTGGTGGTGGTGGCTAAGTGACTGGAAGCATTATCTGCTATCCAACCAATAACCTTTTGACACTGCTCTGTGTTCAATAGTGGTGCTCTGCGGTCCCCTATTAATTGGAACAGGAAGGTCGAGCGACAACAAGTGGGTGTTTGTTGTGGCACAATTTCAGCTTGCCCATGGCCACGTCCTCAGCCTCTGCATGCACCATCATGTCCACTTCCCCATCCCTTGCCACGCACCGTGCCCATTTTTAATGGAGGACAATATTTTCCACGTTCACGAGAAATAGCTGATTTTGGAATGCAGTTCTATGTGATACGTCTGACAGAGAACCACAATTTTAAATAGCAGGCCTGTAATTTCCAAATACTATTCTTCACAGACATCTAGTGTGAATAGCTTGACCGACACACTGCTACGAAATGAAAATGGAAGAAATGTCTGATTTTGTTACACTCTTATAGGTGATAAGTCTGACAGAGAACCATGGTTTTAAATAGTAGTCCTGTAATTTACTATTATTATTCTACACAGAGACCTAGTGTGAATAGCTTCACCGACACATTGCAACAGAATGAAAATGGAAGAAATGTCTGCTTTTTTAATATTCTTATAGGTGATATGTCTGACAGAGAACCACAGTTTTAAATAGTAGGCCTGTAATTTACTAATATTATTTTACACAGAGACCTAGTGTGAATAGCTTCACCGACACACTGCAATGGAATGAAAATGGAAGAAATGTATGATTTTTGAACAGTCTTATAGGTGATATGTCTGACAGAGAACCACAATTTTAAACAGTAGGCCTGAAATTTACTAATATTATTCTACACAGAGACCTAGTGTGAATAGCTTCACCGACGCTCTGCAGCAGAATGGAAAAGGAGGCCAATATTTTCCACGTTCAGTTCAAATTACTGGATTTTTATCACTGAAATATGGAACAGATCTGGCTTTATACTGCAGTGAGAACAAGCAATGGAGAAGAAAAATGGTGTACTCTGGATTGCTTTTTAAGCAAATAACCAGTATTAAGATAAAAAAAATATGCCTTTCTATGTCTAGAAATATCTGTAATTATTACAGCAGCAGCAGACAGGACATTCAGTGGACCCTCTTGTGCTGTATCATACACTGCAGTCTGCCACATACACTGCCTGCCTAGCACTGATTATATGCAGCTGGATTAGTCCTCAGAAGGACTGTTAGTTCAGATGGATATAGATATATGTTGTGGAATACCTATACTAACTATAAACAAGCAAATCTCTTCCTGACGCAGTAGCAGCTCTCCCTACTCTGCCTGAATCCAGGGTAGACTGTGATGAACATGGCGGTGCCCGGTCTTATATACACCTGATGATGCTGTGCGGCCAGCCAATCGCTATAAAGACCACAACCAACATGGCTATGGCATTACAGTGCATGGCAGGCAATCCCTGCATGTTCATTGGCTTTCTAAAGAGCGCCAAACATGCAGGGAGGGGACAGTGATGCTCGGGCGAGTAACGAGCAGTGGCGAGCACGTTCGCTCATCACTAGTCTCCATATATTGGGTTGGGTGTAGTGGAAGTGGTGTTGGTCCCCATTATACTATTTCTACTCTAGTGAAATTGTTGCCACTTCGGTGGTTTTAGGCCCTCATTTATTAAAATGTGAATACTCCTGATTGGGTCTCCATCTATTGGGTTTGGCTGTAGTGGAAGAGTTGTCAGTCACCATTATACTAGTTCTAGTTTCTAGTGAAATTAATTCTTTGGTGCAGATATTTTTGTCACAGGGGTACATAAGATATAGTTAAAAATGGTTTTCTTAGTGCCGTGGTATATAAAGCAGACTATAATTCATCTTTTAATTTTGATCTTTGTCTGTGACTAAGCACCACCGAGAAGTGTGAGCTGATGTTGGACGGGATGCCATTGCTTATGCAACAAGCTGTATTAGAGGACTTTCTGGGAGAAATGACAGCCGAAGTAAATATTGTTTCCCTCTATGCCAGTCCTTTCACCGAGCTAAAGAATATGGCTGTGGTGAAATACAACTCTCACCGAGAAGCATTGTCAGACTGAATAACATTGGGCCCACCAGAGGATTTGATTCTAAGGGACCACCTTTCTCTCCCACTAAAGAGCCCCATATCAGCTGCAAGGTTTTCACTATGAACTCTCCTGAAGGAGAAGTCAGGGCCCACCGGAGGACTCTCCGGTTGTCTTGTTGACCCGTTCAACCCTGCCGAGGAACATCTCTGGCTAAGAAAAGTATGTGGGAAGGTTCCCAGACACTGCATGGCTGTTGTTTTACTGTGGACTGGCTCCATACCGTCCCTGGCCACATTCACTTGTCCACGTGTTTATGGTTAGGTGGTCCTTCCCAGTAAGTGCACTAGGGAGAGCACGGGTAATTTTCTGGGACCTGTGCTTTTGGAAGGTGGGGACTACACCAGGAGAAATAGTGGCAGCTGGGGTCTGAGTGTGGAGACCCTCCTGCTGCCGACATGAGGTTGTGAATAGCTTCCGCCTCCACAAGCCTAAAAGGCAACATTTGAAGTGCAAGCAGCTGTTCAGAAATGTAGCAGTTTAGTATTGCGGCCTGTGGGTGGGTGGGTGGCTGGCTGCATACTTGCACTTGCATTTCAAGTAACAGAAAATTAAGGAGATGGATGGCCTCATCATCATCACAACCTGCAAGGTTTGCGCTATGAACTCGCTTGATGGGGAAGCCAGGGCCCACCGGAGGATTCTCTGGTTCCCTGGTGGGCCAGTCCAACCCTGCCGAGAAGCATCCCCGGCTAAGAAGGAAAGGTGGGAAGGTTCCCGGACACTCTATGGCTGCTTTTTTACTGTGGACTGGCTACAGCAATCCATAAGATTGTAATCTATAAGATCCCTTCACTAGCTCCCAATTGCCCAGCGTATCCAGTTCAAACTACTAACACTGTCGTACAAAGCCATCCATCCATAACCTTACTTTCCAAATCACATCTCACCACCTGTGAACTTGACCTAATACCATCCCACCTCATTCCAAACCATACCACAGTCTTCATCCCAAGCCTAACCCTCCTCTTCTACCTTTCAATAACAACTGGCATCTTCCCATCATGATTCAAACATAGCTCGATCACACCCATCCTCCAAAAGCCCTCCATTGACCCATCCTATGTTTAGCTATCATCCTATCTCACTTCTCCCCTATGCCTGCAAACTACTGAATCAACACGTCTATTTTGAACTGACCTCCCACCTCTCCTCCTGCTCCCTCTTTGACCACTTACAATCAGGCTTCCGACCTCACCATTCCACTGAAACTGCCCTGACTAAGGTCACCAATGACCTACTAACTGACAAATCCAAGCCAAACTACTCTGTCTTCCTCCTCCTAGACTTGTCATCTGCCTTCGACACAGTAGACCATGCCCTCTTACTACAGACTCTCATCTCTCAGCATCACAGACTTGGCCCTGTCTTGGATCTTCTCATACCTAACCGACAGGACATTCAGTGTCTCCCACTTGCACACCACCTCCTCATCTCACCCCCTATGTGTCGGTGTCTTCTAAGGTTCAGTTGTAGGACCCAGGCTTTTCTCCATCTACAACTTCGGCCTGGAACAACTCATGGTCTCAAGGCTGTCAGTATCACCTCTATGCTAATGACACACAGATCTACCTCTCTGGACCTGATATCACCTCCTTACTAACCAGAATCCCACAATGTGTGTCCTGCATTTCATCTTTTTTCTTTGCTGGATTTGTAAAAATGAACATGTATAAAACAGAATGCATCATCTTTCCACCATTTCATTCACCCCTCCCAACTGACCTATCCATCAAGGTGAATGGCTGCCCACTCTCCCTAGTCCCGCAAGCTTGACTCTGACCTGTCCCTCAAGCAATTAGTTCCAAGCTCTTTCCACTTGCTGCTGACTCCAACTCCAAAGTATCTTGGGGATCCGCACATTCCTCAGCCATGAATGTACAAAAAGACCAGTGAATGCCCTCATCATCTCCCACCTCGACTACTACAAGCTCCTGATCTGTGGCCTCCCTTCTACCACTCTCGCACCCCTCCAATCTATCCTAAACTATGCTGGCCAATTAATCCACCTGTCACCCCGCTATTCCCAGGCTTCTCCCCTCTGTCAATCCTTGCACTGGCTCCCTGTTGCCCAAAGACTCCAGTTGAAAAGCCTAACTTTGACATACCAAGTAGTGATGAGCGAGTATGTTCGGTTAACCCTTTCGACGAGTATGGAAGTTCGAGTACCGAGTATCTTCAGCGTAATCGGTGATATGTTTGAATTACTCCCGTGTGCATGATTTGCAACTGTTTGACAGCTTTAGTACATGTGAGGAATGCTTGTTTCTTTCGCATTCCTCACATGTATTAAAGCTGTCAAACAGTCTCAAATCATGCACACTGGAGTCATTAAAACATATCACTGAGTACGCTGAAGATACTCGGTACTCGCACGAGCATACTCATTGAAAGGTTTAACCGAACATACTCGCTCATCACTAATACCAAGCCATCGAAAACCTGTCTCCTCCATACATGTATGACCTAGTCTCCCTGTACTAGTTACCTGCACGCAACTTCCCATCCTTCCAACATCTCCTTCTCTACTTCCCTCTTATCTCTTCTTGTCACGATCGCATACAAAATATGTCCCATGCATCTCCACTGCTTTGTAACTCTGTACCCCAACACATCAGACTCTCGCCTACCGTGCAAACCTTGAAAAGGAAGCTGAAGACCCACTTCTTGTGAGAAGCGTACAATTTGTGGTAACCCTCACTCCAGCATACTGCTGCACGACTAGCTGTACCCTGACATACTGTATCCTCACCCATCACTTGTAGATTGTTTGTGAGCCCTCGTGGGCAGGGTCATCTCTCCTTTTGTACCAGTCGGTGACCCCTTTTGACATATAAAGTGCCACAGAATAAATGTCGCTGTAATAGTAATAATAATTATAGTACTTGTAGTCTGGGTCAATTGATGGCACTTTCCAGGTGTCTACCCCTCATTTGATGTGTTTTGGCAGCTTTTGGGCCCGTTTGAAGGTGTTGTGTATGCGTTTTTTTTGCCCCCCCATTGAATCCTATGGCGTTCGGTAACATTCGACTAATAAATCGGCGAATATTGCAAATTCGGCAATCGTAGTCCGAATCGAATATTGAAACATTCGCTCATCTCTATAAATGATATACAAATGAAAAAATAGAAACATTTTTAAAAAATTTATTTAGTATCGAAGTATTAGTACCACGTGCAGAAACACACACATCTACACACCTTGGCATGCTAACAGTGAGATTATTAATGGTTGTGTGAGAAATGTTCTTTCCCACTGCACTTTAGTAGATAAATCAATAAGATCCACAGCTGGCAGTTCCCTTTGCAATTGCCAACTAATGATATCTCAGGTGTGCTTTTTGGGACACAAGATCAGAAACATTGCAGGCCATGGTAACATGTTTAAGCCATACAGACTGCTCACAGTAGCCCAAGCCACATGCGGTTTGGCGTTGTTGTGCTGAAAATTACTCCTGGGACACTTTGGAAAAATTCCTGTATCGCTTGTTCCATAAATGATCCCTTCTGTACTGCAAGTGAAAGAGGACATCACATACCAAGCTTAGGGCATCAAACCATGGGAAGGCAATGGACCATGAGCCAAACGTTCAACTACAGGATTCCCATTGCCCTTATGCCACTGCTCTCAAATGCTATCATGGTGCAGAGCAAGACTAGAATGGAGATCTATCCACTTCAACGATGAATCCAGCTTTTGTCATGTACACAATGATAGCTCAGAGATTGGTGTAGAGACTACATGGGCAATGTTATAATTTGGTTGTGGAACCAGTGGTATGACCATTTCTCCAGAGTGTCCCAGGAGCCGATTTTCAACATATCACCAGGCTGTGTTTTGCTTGCTCTACTGTGTGCAGTCTACATGGTCTAAATGTCAGGCTAGGCATTCAGTGGCTAAAACAAATAAGACAGAAGAGTAAAGACAACCTTAACCCCTTTACGACGATCTGATCAGCTGTCATGTGCCCCTAAGAGCCGCGGGTGGAATCACGATCCTCCAGTGGCTGTTAACATGTTAAACACTGCCAATCACCACAAAATTAGCTACTATAGCAAAGCAATAATATTTGTGTGTCATTCAGAATACAAAACCTAGAAAGGGACACATCAAATTCAGAGTACGATCATAAAATCACAAAATTTATTAAGTCATAAAATTGGTAAATACCTTTGTTGATTCAATGTTTGGACAGGCTACACACCCACCACAGGGGCGAAAGCCCCATTGTGGGCCCTTGGAGCCAAATAGGAAGTTCTTTTTTTTGGATGCTAAATGGCTATGGACCAGCAAATCCCGTAAATTCTGTGACCGTGGGTAGGTAATCATTGGGTTTCTTGGAACATAAGATGCCAATGATTGGTTTAGTTCTAAAATTCGGCAGTGTTTCTTAAGTGCAGGCCAAATTTCACCACTTTTGGCGTTAAAGGTGGAAATGAATCTCACTAGGTCCGATGTTTCCGGTATTCGTGTTTTATATAGTAAATTCTTCCTTTTGGAAAACTTGGCCCTCCGGTAGCTGCGTTGGATTGTTTTTTCACTGTAGCCCCTATCGCGGAACCTATCTTTCAATAGATTTGCCTGAATTTCAAACTTTGCATCACTTGAACATATGCGGCGCATTCTAAGGAATTGTCCGTTTGGAATGCTGTCCACCAGATTCCTGGGATGTGAGGAAGCAGCAGATAGGAGAGAGTTTACTGAAGTCGGTTTGTGATAAACATCCGTTTGAATGAATCCATCCTGATTGATGTCTAATAAGACGTCCAGAAAATCAATTTGATGTTGTCCATATTTGAAGGTAAGTCTAATATTGAGGTCATTGTCATTCAAGACAGTCATAAATGATGTAAGATCCTCCTCAGATCCCTGCCACAGAAAGAATACATCATCAATAAAGTGACCCCAATATAGAACCTTGTCAATTTGGGGAATTGGGATAGTCATGAACACCTCTCTCTCCCATAGCCCCAGGAACAAATTGGCATATGAGGGGGCGCACGCAGCCCCATAGCCGTGCCCCGGAGCTGTAGGAAGAAGGCGTCCTTAAAAAGAAAGAAATTATGTTTCAAAACGAAATCTTGTAGTGTGATAACCAAATCACCAAAGTCTCTGCTAATGTTAGACATCTTCAGGAAAGATGTTACTGCACTAATCCCATCTTCATGATGTATTGACGTGTAGAGGTATTCCACATTGCATGTGACCATAATCACACTTTTATCTACCTGGATCCCGTCCACTCTTTTCAGAAGATCTGAAGTGTCCTTCAGATATGATGGTAAGGTTTCTACGATCGGTCGTAATGTGTGATCAATCAGCTTACAAACAGATTCACAAAAATTATCAACTCCGGAAACAATAGGCCTACCTGGAGGATCATGAAGATCCTTGTGGATCTTTGGGAGTATGTAGAACATTGGAATATGTGGATCCTTGTTAAAAAGATAGGCCATTTCCTGTTTAGTCAAAACCCCCCTCTGGACCGGATCGAAAAGTATGGATTCGAGAGAACTCTGAAAACAGGACAAAGGATTTTACGTTAGTTTCTTATAGGTCGTTTGATCACATAATTGTCGTTTCACCTCCTTCTCATATTTAGACAGTGGTAGCAAAACAATGTTGCCACCTTTGTCTGAAGGTTTGATAATTGTATCCTGGAGATTCTGCAATTCCTTAATCGCCTTCCTCTCCTCTCAACTGCAGTTATCAAATGAAACGGAAGTTGGTATCTGTTTAAACTCATCACTCACCAATTGAACAAATAGCTCAATATTGGGGTACAGTGAGAGGGGAGGAAAGCGTTGGGATTTAGGAATAATAGATTGTGGAAATTTACCTATTAGCTTCTCAGTTTGTTCATCAAGGAGGCTCTCGAGGGTCCTTAGGGCCTCATGTTCTTCTACAGTGGAAAAAATGTCACCATCAGATTTCTTATGAAACAACTTTTTAAAAATCAACTTACGGGCAAAGAGATGGAGGTCTTTAAGACCCGTAAATAGGTAAAAACTACTAGTAGGTGAAAATGACAATCCCTTCGATAAAACATCGATCTGAGAAGTGGTGAAAACGTGATTTGTAAAATTAATTACCATCAATGTAGACTTCGATGTGCTGGCCTCTGCCATAATCATCTGCTTGGAGTGACTTCTCCAATTTTCCTGTTTTTTCTGACCCCATCTCGTGTTGTAACTGGGCTTTGATGTGGAGGAATCAGTAGATTCATTATCGGCCGATATATGAGATGAGACTGATCCTTTCCGTTCACCATAAGACGATTTGATAGGTTTCCATTTGTAAACTTTATTATTATCTTTATCAAATTGGTCACGTTGGTATTTACTAGTTTTAGTCATCTTAATTTGTTTCTCCCAAAGAGAGAAACATTCCTCCATTTCTCCATTGAATTTATCAAGATCATTCGTTGAGATCAGAGATTTTAATTTTTCCTCTTTTATAGTGATCTCTGAGTCAATCTCATTCAGAGTGGTCCCATTCTTGTTAATAATTAAGCCCCAAAATTTGCACGAACATTTGTCACATGCCTCTTCCCACCGTGTTGTAAAGTCTAAGTCGTCTTTCCCATAGGAGGGAAAGACCTGTATCCGCAGTCCTCGTGGTATGAGCTTTTCCTCCACATATTTCTCTAATGTGAACCTGTTCCACCAGACTTTAATGCGGCGGTGGTAAAGTAATTTTAAGGTGCGCTTGCATTCACTAATGTCGGCTTGATTGGTGTTGTCTGATTGGACCCCTTTCCCCTTAAAGACTGATAAGGCTTGGGTGTGCCAAGCGGCCTCTTTGACTTTAAAATCCATATTGGAGAACAATAAACTTGGTAAATATACAGGACATATAATCACCACAAAATTAGCTACTATAGCAAAGCAATAATATTTGTGTGTCATTCAGAATACAAAACCTAGAAAGGGACACATCAAATTCAGAGTACGATCATAAAATCACAAAATTTATTAAGTCATAAAATTTAAAAACAAAATGAAGAAATAAGGGAAAAAGGGGGTGAAGGTAAATCTGAGGAATGGGCATACAAGGGGGAATGCGTCAGAAAAAATCGATAATGGATGAAAAGATGACTCACATATCCATATGAATAACAACTGTAACCACAATGGGAAAAATTCACGGAAGTATGTAGATGTTAACATATACCATAGTCTTAGGTTGGAGCAAAAGCATGAAGAGATAAATAAATGAAGTACACAGTGCTACATATAAACTGGTGATGCCCCCAGCTGGGTATTCAATGAATTAGTATACAGCAGAGTATGTAACAAGTGAATATTTAACAGTTGTGGAAGAGCATGAGCCCAAATTACAATAGAATCAATGTAAGATATATACTAACCCCCTAGATGCCACACCTCAAATCCGACACGCGTTTCGCTGATGCTTTGTCAAGGATATCAATGGGGTATATAGATTGGTGTATATATAAGGAAGACCGGTGATCCGTTAGTGTGTACAGGTGATGCAGAGGAGGAGAGCGCACGCACCATGCATGGTAATCCCGGCGTCACATCCTGCCAGGCAGACGCGTCTCCATGGAGTGCGGCCGCCCGGGGGGAAGTGACGTCGGCGTGCGTGTAAACGTGAATGGAGGCAGTCCCGGAAGTGACATATCATTGAAAACAGATTATGCGTAGTGACGCTATGAATACTGAATGGGAGATGCGGCATGTGAGAACGACTCTCAATCCCTAAACCTCATAGATCAAGTAAGGGAAAAACAATGTGGCAAGTGCACGATATTAAAGGTATTTCACAAGCTATCCCATGTGCCAAATGGCAATGAAAGTGACAAATAATGAATGATACAGAATTCTATAAAATATATATTAGAATACATATAATATAATAATAAGTAAAATGTGACACAATCCAATTGAGTATAGGGCACAATCATGTGTAACCCCAGGCCCAATTTCAATTGAATAAATATAGGTACATACACAATATACACGGGCGCGTGCAAAAAAACAAACAAATACAAATAAAGTGTCAAGTGTAACTTGAGGGCTCTTCCTCTAGGAAAAGGCATGTGGTAAACTTGCATCCTCCATACATCTTCTTCATAGTCCACTAAGATGGAAATGACCGGCCACAAGGTGAATGTCAATGGGCGAAAAAAAAAAGCCAAGGAAACTGAAATAGAAAGAACCAGTTAAAATCAAATAAAAACAACCTAAATTAAAAACAAACAGCACAAGAAAAAGGAATAAAGCGCATTGGGACCCAAAGATACTCAGAGAAAAGGTTCAAAACTATAAGACTCATTCAGACCATAAGGTGACATAGCGTTTAGAATGGTTATCCATCTCACCTCCTTTTGTGCTAGTAACTTTTTCCAGTTACCACTAGTGTTGAGCCATCCCCGTAGTGTTCGAGTTTGGTTCGGTTCGTCGAACACCCTTGTGTTCGCCGAACTGTTAGTCGAACACCTTCGAACACCGTTAAAACCAATGGCAGGCAAACAAAAACACATAGAAACACACAGAAAACACCTTCAAAGGTGTCCAAAAGCTGACAAACTGCTCAGAAGACATAACTAACACATGGAAAAGTGACAAGTACATATAGTCATGCGAAAAGAAAAGAGGTGGAGGAGTAAAAGGAGGGGGAGACACAGATATAGGCATGTCATGACCTTCTAAAATCCAAAAAGTGAGAAGCCGACACGGCCAGTCCGTTCCTGCCCGTGCCACCTCCGTGTCGCCGGGTTTGTGCCAGAGCCGCGGTGGACCCTGACGGCCAGCCCCCCTCTCCCAATACTGGTGCCTGTCCGCTGGTGGGTTGAGCGAGCCCCCCTGTGGTGGAGGCAGGTCTAAGCTTTTTAATTTAAATTGTCTCTCTAATTTGAATGAATACACTTTAAATCCTTTTACAAGGATCTATTGGAGAGCAAGTCTCATGCCAGCAGCCACGTAATTCCAGCTCCAGTAGTTTCCACTAAAGCTGCTGCAGTTAAAAAGCCTTTATAAGGATCGAGCTCGGCGGTCCACCGCAAGGCGTCCTACCGCCAGTCCCAGACCTTATGCCTTGGGGTGCCTCCTGATGCTCTTCACTGAATATCCTGGTGTCCCGAAGCATTTCCTTTGAAAAAATTAAGTTTCCAAACTACAGGTGGTGTAGCTTGCTTAACAGCTGGGATAATCCGCTGACTAGCAGACACTGCTACTAGGCACAAAGTATTTCCTGGGCTAGATGCAGTTAAAAATTTGTAATTAGATACTCTCGTTGGACGCTGAGAAAGATTCCATAGAGTCTCCTGGCACGCCATATATTATTCTCTTAAAAAGCTTGGGGTAGGGGTCTAGGGGACCCTTTTATAGCCAAAATCACAGCCCTGTATCGCAATACGTCACCTAGGCTGAAGATAAATGGAACTGTAGCACCCCGAGGGCTCGGTTGCTACAGAGGTATTGCACCTCACCCAGAGGTGTGATATCTCACTCTCAGGTAAGGATGGAGTGTGGATCAGGACCCCGACACCTGCATGCATTACACCACATTGCCATGGGGCAGGGCGACCAATATGCCCCTGAGATGGGCACGACAGTCCCTGTCCCTGGTTGGAGTGGGGGGAGGGAACACTGAGGAAGGGGAACCCTGTAGTGCAGGAGCAGGGAGGAAGCAGTTCATGGGTGCATTGAGAAGGGAGTATAAAAGGTGGGCACCATCTTAGTTCAGTGCAGAGAAGTCTGAGCAGAAGTGACAGGGAGCAGGGGCTCTGCATGAGCTCTGCTCTGGAGGCGGGCCTAGTAACAGAGGCCCAGGCCTGGAAGAGGGAGAAGGAAGGAAGAGGAGCGGAGAAGGCTCCAGGAACGAGGAACGAAGGGATCCCAGGGGTGCGGACGGGCGAGTCGCCACCGCACGCCCGAATCCACTTGCGTGGAGGGGTCAGGTCAAAAGGGGGAGACCGGTCCCCGAAACTAGTGGAGGCGGGAAACGACCCTCAGCTAGGAACCGGAGGCTGTGACATTTTATGTGGCGCAGCCCCTCGCTACACCCGCTAGGAAGGCACCACATAGGGTCAGGGAAACTGGCGCAAAGTTTAGCAAGAGGAGGCCCGAGGCAGCCGGACAGAAGGGTTGGTAAGAAAGGCCAGACAAAGGACACACAAAGGGGGTCCTGTGAAGCGCTCCAAAGTTATCTGGGAGTTGTCTGAGCCCCTCACCTGGTGAGCACAGAACGACGTGGGCAGCCGTTAACTGCAGAAGTGGTCTGGATAATAAGAACTGTGAGTAAAGGCCCTGGACTTCATCACTGACTCTGTGTCGTTACTGCTGCTGCCCTGCACCATCATCCCCATCCTCCGCATACACTGCCCTGAGGCTATACTCCTCCCATGGGGAGTTATGCTACGCTCTGCTGCACCCACAACACCAGCCTCAGCCGTCTGCCCTGCAGCGGCGGTTCACTCTGACCGCAATCCACGGGTGGCATAGTCGGACATTTAAACATCAAAACCACATAAATAGTTCCGCCACTGGTTTGACCGCCCTGAGCCACGGAACCGGGTCGCCGCCACGGAAACTACAACCACCAGCATCCACCAAAAAGGGTCCGGCTCCGGGTGTCCCAAGGCCCAGGGGGCGCGTCAGAACATTTTCATCACCTTTCATAATCACCAATGGGACAAAGCAGGGATGTCCTCTGTCCCCTCCCTTATACATCCTAGTGACGGAGCACCTGCTCTCATCAATTTGCCATAACCCCAATATTAGGTGGATTGAGGTGGGAGGCACCGAGTACAAGTGCTCTCTATTTGCTGATGATGTCCTAGTATATATCACTCAATCACATATATCCATCCCTGCTGTTATGGCTGAAATAGATCACTTTGCTACATGGTCAAATTTTAAAATCAATGCTGCGAAGTCTGAGGCCCTCGATGTCTCCCTCCCCAAATCCATACAGGATTCCATCCAGTCCAACTTTCCCTTTGCCTGGCCCTCACAGGGTATCAAATACTTAGGAATTCCTATTCATAGAGACCTCTCCCGTCTATGTTATCTTAATTTTGGGCCCTTTATTGAACAACTCCATACAGACCACGGTTGGCAAGTTAGAACTGTAAGATTCACTACGTGAACCACTGGTGTTTTGTGGAAAAGCACATGTACACTGTGTTCCAAATTATTATGCAAAAAGTGTTTAGGAGTGATAAGGGAAGAATTTGTTTGTTTGTCAGTTAAACTCATTGATGGTGATGTGTGTCAGGGCTCTTTATATCACTGTAAGCAATTGCAGACACCTGTGCTAATTAGTTTGGCAGGTGTGTCCAATGAAAGGCAAGACTACTTAAGAAGGCTGTCCCACATTATTAAGCAGCCTACATTTTCTGCCAAAATGGGAAAGAAAAAGGATGTGTCGGCTGCTGAGAAGCAACAAATTGTGGAGTGTTTAGGTCAAGGCATGACTACAATCAACATTGTGTGATGAGCAGGATGAAGTGTCTTGGCAATCAAGAAGTATGTAGCTGATTCACAGTACACACGTGTGTGTGCTGATAAGGGCAAATTGAGGACTCTTTCCTACAGGCAATTACGTCAGGTTAAAAGAGCAGCGGCAAAAAAGCCTTGTCATAGCAGCAGACAAGTTTTTGAAGCTGCTGGTGCCTCCAACGTCCCCCGAACAACAAGATGCAGGGTCTTTCAGAGGTTTGCAGCTGTGCGTGCGCCATCCTGTCGACCTCCTCTATCCACTGCACACAAACAGAAACGGCTCCAGTGGGCCAAACAATACATGAAGACTGATTTCAAAACTGTTTTGTTCACGGATGAGTGCCGTGCAACGCTCGATGGTCCAGATGGATGGAGTGGAGGATGGCTGGTTGATGGACACCCCACGCAAACACGGCTACAGCGCCAACAAGGAGGAGGTGGAGTAATGTTTTGGGCTGGAATCATGGGGAAAGAGATTGTCAGCCCCTTTAGGATCCCTGAAGGGGTAAAGATGAACTCCATAATGTATGTGGAGTTTCTCAAACAGCACTTCCTGCCATGGTTCAAAAAGAAGAACCGTGTATTCCACAGCAAGATCATTTTCATGCATGATAATGCACCGTCTCATGCTGCACATAACACATCTGCATCTCTGGCTGATATGGGCATAAAAGGGGACAAACTTATGGTGTGACCCCCATGCTCCCCTGACCTCTACCCCATTCAGAACCTCTGGAGCATCATCAAAAGGAGTGTCTATGATGGCGGAAGGCAGTTCACATCTAAGCAACAGCTCTGGGAGGGTATTCTGTCCTCATGCAAAACAATTGAAGCAGAAACCATCCAAAACCTGACAAATTCAATGGACGACAGAGTTCAGAAGCTCCTTTCGAACAAGGGGTCCTATGTGCAAATGTAACATCACCTAGAATAAAGTTTTGAGTTGAAAACTGTTTGATTTCAGTTTCTAATAACCTGCTAATGCTTATAATTTCAAAAATGAACATTTTTTTGGTCTTTATTAAAATGAAAAGGTGATCGAAGAGTATGAAGGATCTAAGAGTGTGGCAACCCAGTAGTCAGGATTACTTCGAATTCTGACAATCTGAGGGTCATGTTGCAGGTAGTGCAGCAAGAAGGCACTTATGTGTCTTGCGCATCTCGGAGCCCCAAAATTATTTTCCGGGCTAGATGCAGCTAAAAATTATTATTAATTTTAAATCTGGTGGAGCTTAGTATAGATGGCCTAATAGAATCAGTACTGCACACTGCTACAAAGCCCAAATTATTTTCCAGCCAAGATACAGATAAACATGATTAGTAATTTTAATTCTGGTGGAGCTTAGTATAGATGGCCTAATAGAATCAGTACTGCACACTGCTACAAAGCCCAAATTATTTTCCAGCCAAGATACAGATAAACATGATTAGTAATTTGAAAGCTTAAAATGGTTGGTGAGGTGATCTTAACCAATCATCAAGCTTTTACTCTCCCCAGGATGACACAGTGGTAGAAAAGTCGTTTCGGATCCATGATTTGTTCATCTTTATGAACGTGAGTCTGTCTACATTATCAGTGGAGAGCCGCGTGCGCTTATCTGTCAGCACACCACCAGCAGCGCTGAACACACGTTCAGACAGAACGCTGGCTGCGGGGCATGACAAGATCTCCAAGGCGTAAGTGGCTAGCTCCGGCCATTTATCCAGATTGGAAGCCCAAAAAGAGCATGGTCCAGTAACACAGTCATGGCTTCAATGTTTACTTGGAGACACTCCTGTACCATCGTCTCTAGGCGCTGACTATGTGTCAGACTTCTTGTCTCCTGTGGCCTTGCAAAGGATGGGCTAAAAAAGTGGTGAAATGATTCCGCAAAATTGATGTTACCAGCAGATACTGTGTTTCTGTTACGGTTTGAGTGCTGAACACTCGACGGTCCCACGGTTGGCAAGTTGGAACTGTGAGATTCACTACGTGCACCACTGGTGTTTTGTGGAAAAGCACATGTAAGATTCTGCAACAGTCTCTGCTGATACTCCTGCATGCGTGCATCTCTTTCTATGGCAGGAATAATTTCTGCAAATTTACTTTTGTACCGGGGATCTAACAGTGTGGCAACCCAGTAGTCAGGATTATTTCTAATTCTCACAATTCGAGGGTCATGTTGCAGGTAGTGCAGCAAGAAGGCACTCATGTGTCTTGCGCATCCAGGAGCACCAAGACCCTGTTGTGTTGGTGGCGAGGTAACAATGATGCTTCCTTCCTCTGTCCTCTCCACCCAACCTCGCACAACAGAAATGTGATCAAGGTCTCCCTCATCTGATGAGTCTTTCATCAGTTCGTCCCCCACTTCTTCCTGGGCTCCTGCACCTTCCTCACTAGTTTGGCTGCTACCATGCGCCGTGGTAAAACCATCTCCCCCACCCTCACATGCCTGCCGCCTTGGTGCTGCCGACCGTCTGGACCTTGCAGATGTTAGCCCTTCCGCATACAACTCCTCCTCCTCTACTTCCTCCACCTCCTCTTGTGCCACCACATGACTCCGAATTCTGTTTAACATGTGCTCCAGCATGTAAATCACCGGAATAGTCATGCTGATAATGGCATCGTCAGCACTAAACATCTTCGTCGCCATTTCAAAACTGTGCAGAAGGATGCATAGGTCCCTGATCTGAGACCACTCCTCCAGCGTGATTTGCCCCACCTCTGGATCTCGTTGGCCCAGGCTATACGTCAGAACGTATTGCACCAGGGCTTGTCGGTGCTGCCACAGTCGCTGCAACATGTGCAGAGTTGAATTCCACCGGGTAGGCACATCGCATTTTAGCCGGTGAAGTGGCAGGCCCAACGACTTCTGTAGAGATGTAAGTCGCTGAGCTGCGGGATGCGAACGGCGGAAGTGAGCACACAGCGACCGTGCCCTCTGCAGAAGGCCATCTAGTCCGGGATAGTGGGCTAAAAATTGCTGGACAACGAGGTTCAACACATGAGCCATACAAGGCATGTGTGTGACATTGCCCCGGCGAAGGGCCGCACCCAGGTTTGCATTATTGTCGCACACGGCCTTCCCTGGTTTCAGGTCCAGTGGAGACAACCATTCATGAAATTGGTTCTCCAGAGCTGACCACAACTCCTCAGCTGTGTGACTCACATTTACCAGACATTTCAAAGTAAAAACCGCGTGATGACGTTGAGCCCTACTGCCAGCATAGTAAGGAGGTGTGCAGGATCCCTTCTGCGCAGTTAGAAAGCTTGTGGCATGACCAGACAGGCTTTGGGTGCAGGTGGAGGACCGAGAGGAGGTTGAGGAGGCAGAAGCAGTGGAGGAACTTTGAGATAAAGAGGATTGACGCACAACTCGTGGGGACGGCAAGACTTGGACAGCAGCCCCTTGTCCTGCTGTCACCATAGTTACCCAGTGCCCAGTCAGCGACATGTAACGCCCCTGTCCATGCCTACTCGTCCAAGTGTCTGTGGTGAAATGCACCCTGTCACAGACAGAGTTTCTCAAAGAAGCGGTGATGTTGTATGCCACATGCTGGTGGAGAACAGGCACACCTTTCTTTGAGAAGTAGTGCCGACTGGTACTGGGGCACTGCGACGGACATAAGGTCTCGAAAATCCTCTGTGTCCACCAGGCAGAAAGGCAGCATTTCTGTAGCCAAGAGCTTGCAGATGGTGAAATTCAACCTCTTAGCTTTCTCATGGCTAGGAGGAAATGGTCTTTTACTTTTCCACATCTGAGGGACCGAGAGCTGGCTGTTGTGCTTAGACGGGGTTGATAAGGGTGTCCCCATCAAACTGCCGTCTGTGAGGAAGATGCAGGCGGACATGTTAGGTTGCCTTGATCCAAAGGTGGTGCTATCGATGTCGGACAGCGCTCAACACCAGCTGGTGTTACCACCTCCAAAGAAAATGATGACCTGCCAATCACGCTGGCTGTTGCGGGTAAAGAGGTGGCAGGTCTGCGTCCCAAAACAGGTGTGACTGCTGTCCCCCCAGTCACAGAGGATGAAGAGGCCGCGGATGCACAAGATGTGGCAGACGGTGGTTGGCCCGGCTGGCTAGGCCGCATTGTAGCACAGTGAGCTTCCCACTGCAACTTATGCTTCATGTCCATGTGCCGGTTCATGCATGAAGTACTCAAACTATGTATTTTTTGGCCTTTACTTAGCTTTTGCTGACAAATGTTACAGATAACACGAGTTGGGTCATCTTTATCGATCTGAAAAAATGCCCAGGCTATGCAAGGCTTAGCACCCATGCGACCTGAAGAGCCACCACGACTTGTGGTGAGAGGCAGAGTTGTGTTTGAGGATGCAGTTGTTGACATGCTTCCAGTACTGCGTCTCTGTCCAGGAAGGCGCAACCTGACCTCGTCGTCACTAGCATTCTCCTCCACCTCCTCTGCTGACCTCATCTCTTGGCTGACTGTGGGTTGACAGTAAGTGGGATCTCCAACCTCATCATCATCACCCTGTGTGTTATCACACCCGTCGTCCTCAGAGCCAACCTGTTCCTGCCGTGACAAAAAACTAAAGTTGTAGCTCCAATCAGGTATTTGAGTCTCATCATCGTCTTCCTCATTGTCTCCACCAACAGGAGTTACAGTTTGGGAATGAGGGTCTACATTATGGTCAGAACCTTCTGCGTCTGGTCCTGGATCCGACTCATAAAGATTCTGGGCATCAGTGCAGATCATTTCCTCATCTGGATTCACAGAAGCGCTGGAGCCGACCTCTGATTCCCAGGCTATAGTATGAGTAAACAGCTCTGCAGACTCAACCATCTGTTCTACCTCATACTCAGACGGGCAGCTAGAGATTTGGGAGCTGTGAGTAAGCAAGTGCGATTGGGGTGACACCTCTGAGGACTGGAGTATTTGTGATGTTGAAATTGATGTGGAGGAGAGCCCACTTAAAGGAGCACTTGATATCCGTTGAAGCACCTGCTGTTTTTGTGCCTCATCTGGAATTTGTAGCGATTGGCGTGGCCGTAAGAAAGGGATCTTATCACATTGTCCGCTAAAAGAAGTAGACATTTTAGTTTGGCTGGAACATGGTCTTTCTTCTGCAGATGTTACTGTTGCTTTAACACGTACCCCACGGACACAACCTTTTTTCCCCTTCCCAACACGCCTATTCCCCTTTCCACCAGCAGCAGGCCTTTCTCCACTCATTTTGGTGGTTAACTAATTCACAACTCTGGAGTTGTTTGCGCAAAAAAACAATGGATGGTAACCGAGCAGAGCTGAGTGGCCAAACTGTGGCATTAGGCCAAAATTATTGCCTGGGTTAGATGCAGAAAAAAATTATATTCAATTTGCAACCTGATGGAGGTCAGTTTAGATGGACTAATAGACCAAGTCCCACACACTGCTAGAAGCCCAAATATTTTTTCAGAGCTAGATGCAGAAAAAAATTATATTCAATTTGCAACCTGATGGAGGTCAGTATAGATGGACTATAGACCAAGTCCCACACACTGCTAGAAGCCCAAATATTTTTTCAGAGCTAGATGCAGATAAAAATTATTTTTAATTTGCAACCTGAAGGAGGTCAGTATAGATGGACTAATAGACCAAGTCCCACACACTGCTAGAAGCCCAAATATTTTTTCAGAGCTAGATGGAGAAAAAAATTATATTGAATTTGCAACCTGATGGAGGTCAGTATAGATGGACTAATAGAACAAGTCCCACACACTGCTAGAAGCCCAAATATTTTTTCAGAGCTAGATGCAGATAAAAAATATTTTTAATTTGCAACCTGATGGAGGTCAGTATAGATGGACTAATAGACCAAGTCCCACACACTGCTAGAAGCCCAAATATTTTTTCAGAGCTAGATGCAGATAAAAAATATTTTTAATTTGCAACCTGATGGAGGTCAGTGTAGATGGACTAATAGACCAAGTCCCACACACTGCTAGAAGCCCAAATATTTTTTCAGAGCTAGATGCAGAAAAAAATTATATTGAATTTGCAACCTGATGGAGGTCAGTATAGATGGACTAATAGACCAAGTCCCACACACTGCTAGAAGCCCAAATATTTTTTCAGAGCTAGATGCAGAAAAAAATTATATTCAATTTGCAACCTGATGGAGGTCAGTATAGATGGACTAATAGACCAAGTCCCACACACTGCTAGAAGCCCAAATATTTTTTCAGAGCTAGATGCAGAAAAAAATTATATTCAATTTGCAACCTGATGGAGGTCAGTATAGATGGACTAATAGACCAAGTCCCACACACTGCTAGAAACCCAAATATTTTTTCAGAGCTAGATGCAGATAAAAATTATTTTTAATTTGCAACCTGATGGAGGTCAGTATAGATGGACTAATAGACCAAGTCCCACACACTGCTAGAAGCCCAAATATTTTTTCAGAGCTAGATGCAGAAAAAAATTATATTCAATTTGCAACCTGATGGAGGTCAGTATAGATGGACTAATAGAACAAGTCCCACACACGGCTAGAAGCCCAAATATTTTTTCAGAGCTAGATGCAGGAAAAAATTATATTCAATTTGCAACCTGATGGAGGTCAGTATAGATGGACTAATAGAACAAGTCCCACACACTGCTAGAAGCCCAAATATTTTTTCAGAGCTAGATGCAGAAAAAAAATATTTTTAATTTGCAACCTGATGGAGGTCAGTATAGATGGACTAATAGACCAAGTCCCACACACTGCTAGAAGCCCAAATATTTTTTCAGAGCTAGATGAAGATAAAAATTATTTTTAATTTGCAACCTGATGGAGGTCAGTATAGATGGACTTATAGACCAAGTCCCACACACTGCTGGAAGCCCAAATATTTTTTCAGAGCTAGATGCAGAAAAAAATGATATTGAATTTGCAACCTGATGGAGGTCAGTATAGATGGACTAATAGACCAAGTCCCACACACTGCTAGAAGCCCAAATATTTTTTCAGAGCTAGATGCAGAAAAAAATTATATTCAATTTGAAACCTCATGGAGGTCAGTATAGATGGACTAATAGACCAAGTCCCACACACTGCTAGAAACCCAAATATTTTTTCAGAGCTAGATGCATCTAAAAATTATTTTTAATTTGCAACCTGATGGAGGTCAGTATAGATGGACTAATAGACCAAGTCTCAAACACTGCTAGAAGCCCAAATATTTTTTCAGAGCTAGATGCAGAAAAAAATTATATTGAATTTGCAACCTGATGGAGGTCAGTATAGATGGACTAATAGACCAAGTCCCACACACTGCTAGAAGCCCAAATATTTTTTCAGAGCTAGATGCAGATAAAAATTATTTTTAATTTGCAACCTGATGGAGGTTAGTATAGATGGACTAATAGAACAAGTCCCACACACTGCTAGAAGCCCAAATATTTTTTCAGAGCTAGATGCAGAAAAAAATTATATTTAATTTGCAACCTGATGGAGGTCAGTATAGATGGACTAATAGACCAAGTCCCACACACTGCTAGAAGCCCAAATATTTTTTCAGAGCTAGATCCAGAAAAAAATTATATTCAATTTGCAACCTGATGGAGGTCAGTATAGATGGACTAATAGACCAAGTCCCACACACTGCTAGAAGCCCAAATATTTTTTCAGAGCTAGATGCAGATAAAAATTATTTTTAATTTGCAACCTGATGGAGGTCAGTATAGATGGACTAATAGAACAAGTCCCACACACTGCTAGAAGCCCAAATATTTTTTCAGAGCTAGATGCAGAAAAATATTATATTCAATTTGCAACCTGGTGGAGGTCAGTGTAGATGGACTAATAGAACAAGTCCCACACACTGCTAGAAGCCCAAATATTTTTTCAGAGCTAGATGCAGAAAAAAATTATATTCAATTTGCAACCTGATGGAGGTCAGTATAGATGGACTAATAGAATGATGCTATGCCCAAAAGGTTTTACTTCACTAGGTGCAGTAAAAAAATTGGTATTCTATACACAGGTGGTGTAGCTTGCAACACAGATAGGCTACTCCACAGACTAACACACTCTGCAATAGGCCAAAAAGGATTAGCTTTGCTAGATTTAGCCAAATGCTGTGAAAAAAACTTGCACAGCACTGGCACAGACCTGCCTGGCAAAAACTGATAGGAACTGATGTAACTTAGTCCTGAAAAGGACTGCAATTACAATTAGTCTTTACTCCCAACCTATCTATTTAAGAGCACAGACCTGCCTGATAAAAGTCATAGGAAATGCTGTAACCTAGTCCTTAAAAGGACTGCAATCACAACTCTTCCCTACTCCCAAGCTATCTGTAGATTTGTGCGAAAATTGGCTTGAAATTAACAACGTATAGCGCACACAGCAACAGCGGTGCCGTCTAACACGCAGCTGCAGCAGTGAGAAAATGGTGGTGACGGGGAAACTGGCTGGGTCTTATAGGGCAAGGACATGTGACATACACTGCCAATGACACATGCCCTTGCTTGTGTGAAAAAAAGCACTTCGCTCCGTGTGTGCGCTGCTGATAGGCTGACAGACTGCACCTCCCCACTGTAAATGCGGGAAAGAGAAAAAAAATGGAGATCTTCATTATTTCTGCAGAGATCCATCCCCTGCCCCTCCCCCCGCCCCGCTGTACACTCAAACTGCGTATTAACATTAATTTTCATCATTACTGAGAAAAAATCCAGTTATGATTTTGGTGCACGAACAGTTATCGAACATAACCTCGAACAGCCGAATTTTTTTCAAATCGTTCGTGTTCGCCAAACGGCTCGAACACCGCCCAAAACAGCTCGAATTTGAGATTGGCGAACAGTTTGAGTCGAACAACGCTCATCTCTAACGGTGAGGAGCACCCTGTTCTCTATCTGAGTAGGAAGCGGTCCTCATGTGAGAGGAATTATTCAGTCATAGAGAAAGAGTGCTTGGCCATAAAGTGGGCGGTGGGCACGTTAAGGTACTACCACGCTGCCGCATCACCAGCGCTGCTGCAACCCCCCAACCTACTCTCTCCTTCCCCATCATCCTGTAGAATGTAAGCCAGCAAGGGCAGGGTCCTCTTCCCTCTATACCAGTCTATCATTGTTAGTTCATATACTGTAAAGTGATATCTGTATTTTGTATGTAACCTCTTCTTATGTACAGCATCATGGAATCAATCAGTAGTAAAGAATCCAGCACCAAAAGGTTACACTCCAACGAACTTTATTCCAAAATCTTCATTAAAAGCATAGACAACCGACAGTAGAAAAAATGGCAGAGATAGCAGAGGTCCCAGACACCGGTTTACGCGCTTCAGGGCCAAATATGCCCCTTCGTCATAACCTAGTGTTATACCAGTGAGTCAGGGTTTTATATTGACCAAGGATTCAAAAACTCCACTCCATTTTTTGCAGTGCAAAGGCGCATCCATGGGAGCGTAATTCTCTCCATCTTTCGCTAATTTATTTGTGTCTTGGTGGGAAGATGAAAACATTTTGAAATAAAGTTCACTGGAGTGTAACCATTTGGTGCTGGATTCTTTACTACTGATTGGATTATTCTGGGATGGCAGACATGCACAAAGAGGACAGGTGAGCTGAAAAAGACTTTTTCACTCATTTACCATGGAATCAATGATGCTATATATATAAATAATATGATAATAATCTGTTAGGGCGTAAATTTAGATTGGTATCCAACCATGTCCCACTCAGAAGGATGAGGGAAAGAAAGGGTAAAAATGCTCGGGTCACCCACTTGTTCTTTGCCCTACAGGATTTCAATTACCATGTAGAATATAGAGCAGGGAAGCTACATGGTAATGCCGATGCCCTCTTGAGAATCCCCTGTCTAGTGGTAGAAGGTGCCAAGCCCCACGGCTTTAGGCAGAGGGAGAGGTATGTAAGGTGGCTAGTGGTCACATAGTCGATGGGAGGTATGTGTCACAGAGATAACCCAATTATAGTTACAATTCTGTTTATTGTTTAAAACTTTGAAACAATGATATAAACTACACCACCACTATACCACTGCTGTTCATATGCGTTTTTAATCTATACGATTATACACACTTTTTATAAGTTATATCACTACACAACATTAAAGTCCACCATATCATATCCATCCACTGAAACGTACAGTAAATAAAGGATTTTTATTATACTGGCTATACATAATAAGGGGATGTTAGCCTTCTGCCCATACAGTCCTACAAAAGAATAATAACCTGTATCGCATGTGTCTGGAATTAACAAATGTTATAATATTAGTTAACTCTATGTTGATATTTAATTCTAGTGAGACAAAAAAATTGTATTTTATCAATCCACTACATTTTCCCATTTTGTTTTGATATACTGTATATCTTTAGTGGTGTTCATGATGTGAAATATTTGTGTATATACTTATTCTCACAGATTATCCAGATAATTGTCTGAATATTAGATCTGGGGAACATGAGTTCCAGTTAATGACATCATTGCCTTCCTCATCCAAAAACTGCTTACACACTCTGGCTATGTGGCGCCCTGCTGCGCATTGGTGCCACAGAACCCAGGAGAGTGCATGGATGGACTTCTCCACAAGAGGCCCTCGCACATTCACACACCTCCACCCTACCACCTCAGACCAGCAGTGGGAGCCCTGATAGGGATATATATAGGGAGGGTGGAGCCAGGCAGTTTCAGTTTAGTGTTCAGAGACAGAGAGGAACACAGCTCAGAGGTGAGTAGAGAGCGTGCTGACGCTCAGAGAGCAGCGAAGAGCAGCACGCTGCTGTGGTGCTTAGGCGAGCCAAGGCCTACAGCACGTGTGAAGCCTAGGGAGGGCCTTGAGTGGGCCGAAGGCGAGAGGAGAGAGAGGAGAAGGAAGAAGTAGCAAGGGGGCAGAGGAGCATACCAGGCTCACCTCGAGATATATACCGGACACAGGGACTCTTTACACCCAGTAGGGACTAACGGAACCCCTGGAGGACTACAGGCTTCAGGTTAGCCAAACGCTGACTACAGTACCAGGGCTAGGAGTCATGGAGGCCCCAGCATCCAGGGAGAGTGATCTCCAAAGAGAAGGCCCTACCACCAGGTCAGCAGGTGCAGAGAGAGACAGTAACCAAGCTAGGCTTAGTTTCAGGCAGGCTAGAAGCTTAACGAGAAAAGCCACGGATCAGGAGGCCCTATACCCGCTCACTGGGGAGAGTCCAAAAGTGCACCCTTCGCCTGGAGTACCCTGGACCGTGCCTGTAGCATCACCAGTAAAGGTACTGAAGCTTACCCCCGTGTGAGTGTTCGTCTTTCCTCCAGGACTGTCCTGCCGTCTCTCCCCAGCATCCTCCATTGCACCCCACGCTGCCCTGGAGCTAGCTCTACCTGTGGAGAGCCACACTATCCCTGCTGCCGTAACACCAGCTCCAGAGGACTGCTCCACAGCGGCGGCACCCTTTTGCCGCATTCCACGAGCAATCCCAAAAACCCCATATAATAATATCCCCTTTTTGCACTGACCGCCCTGGGTCACGGACCAGGCCAGCCACCGTGATATCCCCCAACCGGCATCCAGGGGCCCGGCTGCCGAGTACCCCACGGCCCTGGGGGCGTGTCATGTTTTGGCGTCACAAACAGGATTCCGTGCCCATTGCCACCGGGTACTGTGAGCCTTAAGAGACTGTAATACTCACTGTGGTGAAGGTTTCCCGCCATTCCAGTAATTTCCCGCCATTGTCCGCCATTTTCCTGTTGCCGCGCAGGAAGAAGAGGGGCATAACCGCGGGAATCGGAGAGGTGTAACCACTGGAAGCGCGTGAAGCTTAAGACACGACCCGCACTTGATGTCGAACCAGGAAGCGTCAGGTCCTGGAAGGAGTCCAGAGGCGCTCTGACGTCAGACGCGAGCGACACAAGGTCCTGGAAGAGGACCGTCGCCCGCGGAGCTACGGCCTACCGGATGAAAAGTGAAGAAGGTAGTCTCCGGTTCACTAGGGGGGCGCAACCATGGGCGACGACCAGCAAGCCGCCGGAGCACCGGTTAATGCTCCTGATGCCCAATTTGCGCCCGGCACTGCACAGGGAGGAGCGGCTGCTCCACCAGCGGGGCCTGTAATCCCTGTCATACCCATGGCCCTACCGTACATCCCTGGGGCGAAGTGGCTCCCCCAGTACAGCGGCAGACCAGATACGCTGTCCGGATTTAAAAGGAGAATATGTGGTGTGCTGGACATGTACTCGATGACAGGCAAACAGAGAGCCGCTGTTGCACTTGGACAATTGACTGGTGCTGCAGAGCGGGAAGTTGAAACCTGGTCAACTGCAGAGCAAGAGTCAGCAGGGCCGACGTCAGCACCCGGCGCACCCGGGCAAATGCCGTGGCCCTGAGCTGGCAGAGGGGCCCACTGGCAGTCGCACACCCCGCTGGGCTATGGGCGGAGGAGAGCGGTGTCAGCGGCCGCCCTTCTCCGCCGCTTGCTCAGGGCCCCGGCAGCTGGATACTTACCTCTCCCCGTGCCTCCGCAGATCAGCTGTCTTCCTGCTCTGCGCTTCCTGTGACGTCTCAGGTCAGAGGGCACGGTGACGTCTTTACACCGCGCCCTCCCCTGAGCCGTCACAGGGAGCGCTGAGCGGGAAGACGCCGACAACGCTGGAGTTCGGACCCAAGCAGCGGGCAGCGGGCAGCAGGTAGCAGGTGAGGAGAAGGGAGGTGAGTATTTGATTTTTTTTTTTTTTATGTATGGAGGCATGGGGCAGTATAAAGAGAAGGGGGGGCATCCTGCATGGGGCATTATAAAGAGGGGGGAGTGACATCCTGCATGGGGCATTATAAAGAGAGGGGGGGCATCCTGCATGGGGCATTATAAAGAGAGGGGGGGACATCCTGCATGGGGCATTATAAGGTGGGGAACAGCCTGCATGGGCCATTATAAAGGGGGGGGGGCAGGCTGCATAGTGCATTATGTGGGGGGGAACAGCCTGCATGGAGCATTATGTGGGGGGTAACAGCCTGCAAGGAGCATTAAAAGTGGGGGGGCCTGTATGGGGCATTATATGGGGGGTAACAGCCTGCATGGAGCATTATAAGGGGGGGACAGCCTGTATGGGGCATTATGTGGGGGGTAACAGCCTGCATGCAGCATTATATGGGGACCGGTATCCTGTATGGAGCGTTATATGGGGGCCAGTATCCTGTATGGAGTTTTATAAGGGGACCAGTATCCTGTATGGAGCGTTATATGGGGGCCAGTATCCTGTATGGAGCTTTATAAGGGGACCAGTATCCTGTATGGAGCGTTATATGGGGGTCAGTATTCCGTATGGAGCCTTATATGGGGGCCAGTATTCCGTATGGAGCCTTATATGGGGGCCAGTATTCCGTATGGAGCCTTATATGGGGGCCAGTATTCTGTATGGAGCCTTATATGGGGGCCAGTATTCCGTATGGAGCCTTATATGGGGGTCAGTATTCCGCATGGAGCCTTATATGGGGGCCAGTATTCCGTATGGGGCCTTACATGGGGGCCAGTATTCCTTATGGGGCCTTATATGGGGGCCAGTATTCCGTATGGGGCCTTATATGGGGGCCAGTATTCCGTATGGAACCTTATATGGGGGCCAGTATTCTGTGTGGAGCGATTCACCGGTTTCTGAGCTATTGTGGAATTTACAATAGATATCACTCATGTAATGTAAGAAGTGAAATCTTTGCATTGTACTATATATATATATATTTCTCCGCCGTATCTGTGCATCATGAATCGTGGTATGTGTTAAAGGGGCCCACTGAGACTCTTTCGCCCGGGGCCCAGAAAATCCTGGAGCCGGCCCTGAGAGTCAGTATCCGCAATATTTAAAAAGCTGCAAACTGTTTTTGAGAATTGCACTGAGACAGACCTCTGGATGAGGTTCTACAATTGCTCTCAGAAACCTTAGGACAGTGTCCGGGACTACGCCTGGCGCTTACAGGAAGCCCTGCGGGCCCTGAAACTGGTTAGTCCAGCCAGCATACAAAATGAAAATAAAATGCTGACGGAACAGTTCATCAGGGGGTTGAGGTCCCAGGAGGAGAGCAGAACTGTGCGGTGGTGGGCCTTAGATCATCCAGATGCCACCTTCGACACCCTTAAGGACATGGCTATAAAGGGTCTTCAGCCCCTGGAAACAACAGTTACTGCTATCCAGCGCTACCAGGGTGGGGCCACCCCAGTGCCCGCAGCACCCACTGCTCCTTCAGTAACAGCTGAAATAAAGATGCAAACAGTGCCTCCGAGCGAGCTGGACAGCTTACGCTCTGAAGTGCGCCAGTTAAGTAAAAAACTGGCCACTGTCCTGAGCACCCTGCAGGTACAGATGGAGCCTGAGCCGGAGGGAAGGATCCTACTGGCCGACAGCCCTGAGGATGTCCCCTGGATGAGGAGAAGAAGGAGGACAATGCCACCCCGTAGGAGGACAATGCCGCCCCGGAGGAGGACAACCCCACCCCGTGGGAGGACCAACGACCAACGTCATCCTCCAGGAGAGTTCATCTGCTACCGCTGCCAGAAGGCAGGCCACATAGCGCGGAACTTTCCTTTAAACGAGCAAACCCTGGGGCCGAGGGCCAACACCCAGGAGTAAATCAAGCAGGCCCATCAGGCTGGTACCATCGGTTTGTGGGAGGAAGACCTTTCCTGTCCATTGTGCTGGATGGAATCACGACACCTGCCCTGCTGCACACTTCATCTCAGGTAACCATCATGCCTGATGTCTGTAACGGGTCTGGGAGGCGGAACCTCTGAGCTACTATACAAGGGGGCGGTCCTTGTAAGGGAGCGGGTGGCGACCAGGGAAGACGGGCAGGCAGTCACAGCAGGTGACTGGGACAGTCTCAGAGTGAACGAGCTGGAGGTCACGGCAAGTGACCGGGGCAGTCTCTGGATGAACGGGCAGGAGATCACGGCAAGTGACCGGGGCAGTCTCTGGATGAACGGGCAGGAGGTCACGGCAAGTGACCGGGGCAGTCTCTGGATGAACGGGCAGGAGGTCACGGCAAGTGACCGGGGCAGTCTCTGTGTAAAGGGTAGGTACGACCTGTGATGGCAGAGCCTCCAGGTAGGCTAGCAGGCAGATGGTTGATGTGTGCTCCCAGGTGAGCAAGCGAGAGTCTCTGGAATGGCAGGTGGTCACAGCACGTGACGGCGGAGCCTCCAAGTAGGCTAGCAGGCAGGTAACAGGTGTGCGCTCCCAGGTGAGCGGGCAGGAGTCTCTGGAATGGCAGGTGGTCACAGCACGTGACGGCGGAACCTCCAGGTAGGCTAGCAGGCAGGTAACAGGTGTGTGCTCCCAGGTGAGCGGGCAGGAGTCTCTGGAATGGCAGGTGGTTACAGCACGTGACGGCGGAGCCTCCAGGTAGGCTAGCAGGCAGGTAACAGGTGTGCGCTCCCAGGTGAGTGGGCAAGCTGGTCCATAGACAGACTGACAGGAGTTGGAGGGCAGACCGTCGGACCTCAGGCTAGCAGGCAGGTAGCAGAGGAGCGCTCCCAGATGAGCGGGCAAGCTGGTCCTTAGACAGACTGACAGGAGTCGGTAGGCAGACCGTCGGACCTCAGGCTAGCAGGCAGGTAAGCAGAATATCAGGCAGGAATCAGACAGCAAACTGGCAGGAATCTGGCAGGTAACTGGCAACGGGACCTGAGGGCTGAAGCAGAGTAGTGAACAGTGCAACAACATTGCTCGGGCACCTCCATTTTGGAGGAGGTGCCTTATATATGGTGAAGTCCTCCGGCCATTGGCCGGGGACTCCTTAGGACGGCGCGCGCGGCCCCTTTAAGAGGGAGGGAGCGCGCGCGCGCGCGCCCTAAGCACAGTGGCCGGGAAGGAGCGCGCGCCGCCAGCAGAGCGGGAGGAGGACGCCGGGCTCGGAGCAGAGGGGTGAGGGGAACAGCGTCCCTGCCTAGCAGAGGGCAGGGACGCCGGCGCTACAGTACCCCCCCCTTTAGGCCCCCCCTTTTTTAGGCCAGAGAGAAATTTAGCTAGGATGAGAGGGGCATGGATGTTCTCCCGGGGCTCCCACGTTCTCTCTTCAGGACCAAACCCCTTCCAATCTACTAGAAAAAAGGTCTTCCCTCTTACCCTTTTGGTGGCCAGAATGTTCTCTACCTCAAATTCGTTTTCAGCGGAAACCGGAGCAGGAGGCGTACCTGTAGACTTGGAAAAAGAGTTAAGTACCACAGGTTTGAGGAGAGATACATGGAAGGAGTTAGGGATCCGCAAGTTGGCCGGGAGTTTCAATTTATAGGCCACCGGGTTGATCTGACTGATGACCTCCAGAGGACCGATGAACCGAGGCCCTAACTTATAGGAAGGAATCTTGAGCCGGACATACTTGGACGAGAGCCAGACCTTATCCCCTGGACGGAATTGAGGAGGATCCAGACGTTTTTTGTCAGCATGTCTTTTCATACGCTCGGATGACAGAAGGAGTGCGGATCGGGTACTCTCCCATATGGAGGAAAATTTGTTAACAAGAGATTCCGCAGCCGGATTGTCCACCGAGGTGGAGACGGGAAATGGGATCCGAGGATGCTGACCGAAGACAACAAAAAACGGGGATTTGGAGGAAGATTCGCTCTCGTGATTGTTGTAAGAAAATTCGGCCCATGGCAGGAGATCCACCCAGTCTGAATGGTGGGCATTAACGAAGTGCCGGAGGTAACTGGTCAGGTTCTGATTGATCCGCTCCACTTGACCATTAGACTGTGGGTGGTAAGCGGAGGAGAAGTCCAGGGTGACGTCTAGCAGTTTACAAGTGGCTCTCCAGAAGCGTGAAGTGAACTGTACCCCACGATCCGACACGATGTGGAGGGGCAGGCCATGAAGACGGAAGATGTGGCGGATAAAGTCTTTAGCCAGCTCGGGTGCAGACGGGAGGCCTGGCAGGGGAACGAAATGAGCCATCTTGGAAAAGCGGTCAGCGACCACCCAAATGACCGTACAACCGGCAGAGACGGGAAGATCAGTTATAAAGTCCATTGCTATATGCTGCCAGGGGGCAGCAGGTACTGGGAGCGGAAGGAGGCGACCGGCTGGCAGATGTCTCGGAACCTTGTTGCGGGCGCAGGACACACAGGCAGAAACAAAGTCTATTACATCCTTGTGCAGGGTAGGCCACCAGTAGTGCCGGGTAATAAGCTGGAGGGTCTTTTTCTGACCGGCGTGGCCAGCTAGTTTAGACGAGTGACCCCAGTGTAGGATCTTCTCCCGATCAGGTACTGATACGAACGTCTTACCGGGAGGGAGACGATTTAGACTCACGGGAGCCACCTGCATTACTCTGGCGGGATCGATGATGTGTTTCGGTTCCTCCTCGAGATCAGACACCAGAAAGGATCGGGACAAGGCGTCCGCCTTGATGTTTTTGTCAGCTGGGCGAAAATGAAGAATAAAATCAAAGCGAGCAAAAAACAAGGACCACCGAGCTTGGCGCGGGTTAAGTCTCTGGGCATGCTGGAGGTAAGCCAAGTTCTTGTGGTCAGTGTAAATTATTACCGGGTGAAGAGCCCCTTCGAGCAGGTAACGCCACTCCTCCAATGCCAGCTTGATGGCCAATAACTCTCAATCTCCTATGGAATAGTTGCGCTCAGAAGAGGAGAAGAGTTTGGAGAAGAAGCCACAAGTTACCATTCTCCCGGAAGATGATTTTTGGGTAAGTACCGCTCCAGCTCCAGAGGAGGAGGCGTCAACCTCCAGGAAGAACTGCTTGTTGCCATCTGGGCGATGCAGCACCGGGGCGGAAGAGAAGGCCTGTTTTAAGGAAAGAAAGGCCTCCTCTGCTTCGGGCGGCCACTCTCTGGGATTAGTGCCCTTACGGGTGAGCGCGGAAATTGGGGCAGTCCGGTAAGAGAAGTGCGGAATGAAGAGGCGGTAGTAGTTGGCGAAGCCCAGGAACCGCTGAATGGCCTTCAACCCCTCCGGTCGGGGCCATTTCTCGATGGCAGACAGTTTCTCTGGATCCATTCGAAGGCCGGTCTGAGAAATAATGTAGCCCAAAAACGGAAGCGAGGTCTGCTCAAAGAGGCACTTCTCATATTTAGCGAAGAGGTGATTCTGCCTGAGCCTGAGCAGGACCTGACGAACGTCTCTCCGGTGAGTCTGGAGATCCGGAGAGAAGACCAAGATGTCGTCCAGGTACACCACTACGCAGGAGTAGAGAAGGTCCCGGAAGATGTCATTGACCAACTCTTGAAAGACGGCAGGAGCGTTACAGAGACCAAAGGGCATTACCAGATATTCATAGTGGCCGTCCTGGGTGTTGAATGCAGTCTTCCATTCATCCCCTTGACGGATACGGACCAGGTTGTACGCCCCACGGAGGTCCAGTTTGGTGAAGATTCTAGCCCCCCTCAGACGATCAAATAATTCTGGAATGAGCGGAAGGGGGTACTTATTCTTCACCGTGATCTGGTTAAGGCCTCTATAGTCTATACAGGGACGGAGAGAGCCGTCCTTCTTTTTTACGAAAAAGAAGCCTGCTCCCGCCGGGGAGGTAGATTTCCGGATGAATCCCCTGGCCAAATTCTCCTCAATATATTCGGACATCGACCGGGTCTCAGCAGCGGACAATGGGTAAATACGCCCACGGGGAGGCGTAGTACCGGGTAACAGGTCGATAGGACAGTCGTATGGTCTATGAGGGGGTAATGTCTCTGCCTCCTTTTTATTAAAGACATCAGCAAATGACCAATAGGGAATCGGAAGTCCAGGTAGATTAGTTGGGGTAGGAGAAGGACGGGCGGGATGAACAGGAACCAAACAAGTCTTATGACAGTCCTGTCCCCAGCGAAGGACTTCTCCGGTCTGCCAGTCAAGCACGAGTGCATGTCTCTGGAGCCAAGGTAGACCTAGTAAGAGGGCGTGAGAGAGTCCAGGCAGAACATGAAAAGAGATGCTCTCAGAATGCAGCATTCCCACCTGCAGAGTTACGGATTCGGTGATGAGTTGGATGGGACGTGGTAAGAGGCCCCCATCCACAGCAGCGACAGATAATGGTATAGCCAGAGGTTTGGTGGGAATGCGGTATTTTTCTACCAGGGCCTGTGAAATAAGATTCCCGGCCGCTCCAGAGTCAAGTTGGGCTAGTTCGAAATAACGATTCTCCCCGCAGATAATTGAGACTGACAGCAGCAGAGATGGAGAGGATTTATTCTTGTCTAGGTCGACCTCTCTGAGTGAACCTAGACACAGGCGTTTCCCGACCTCTCCGGGCAGGTACGGATCCGGTGCTCCTTACTGCCACAGTAGAAGCAGCTCCCCTCGGCACGGCATAAGTCCTGACGGGTTTTGACCATCTTGGTCTGGTCGACCTGCATAGGCTCAGGAGGGTGTACCTGGGGAGAAACGGAGGGAGTGACGGATTTCTGAAAAGTAGGAGCTAGACGTGGAAACCTCCTCTCACGGGTGACTTCTTTGGCACGCTCCTGGAACCGTAGGTCAATCCGGGTGGCAAGAGTTATTAGGTCATCGAGAGTGGTAGGAATGTCTCGACCGGCAAGTTCATCTTTAATACGGCCGGACAGACCCTCCCAGAAGACAGATACCAGAGCGTCGTTATCCCAGGCCAGCTCCGAGGCAAGGGTACTGAACCGTATGGCATATTGGCCCACGGTGAGACTTCCCTGACGGAGGCGTAGCAGAGATGATGCGGATGAGGTCTTCCGTCCAGGTTCGTCGAAGACTTTCCGGAAAGCCGTGAGAAAGGCAGGCAAGTCGGACACCAGGGGGTCTCCTCTCTCCCATAGAGGATTTAGCCAGGCCAGGGCCTCCCCGGTGAGATGGGACATGATGAAGGCAATTTTGGCCCGGTCGGAGTTAAACTGGTGGGACAGGAGTTCAAAGTGCAGGGTGCACTGATTTATAAAGCCCCGAGCCTGAGCGGAGTCGCCTCCGAAGCGAGGAGGTGCGGAAAGCCGGGGTCCGGGGTAGGATACCATAGTATTAGTGGGCAGCGGAGCTGCCGGATTGCGAGTCATGGCTCTGGCGGTGGTTGCTGGTGGGGCAGTCAGAGTGTCCAGGCGAGTATTGACATTCCGCAGGTGACCCAGGATGGACTCCTGTTGGGACCTCTGACGGGACAGTTCATGACACAGGTCCGAGAGTGAGGGAGCTTGGGTGCCACCGGTTCCATGGCCCGAGCAAACTGTAACGGGTCTGGGAGGCGGAACCTCTGAGCTACTATACAAGGGGGCAGTCCTTGTAAGGGAGCGGGTGGCGACCAGGGAAGACGGGCAGGCAGTCACAGCAGGTGACCGGGACAGTCTCAGAGTGAACGGGCTGGAGGTCACGGCAAGTGACCGGGGCAGTCTCTGGATGAACGGGCAGGAGATCACGGCAAGTGACCGGGGCAGTCTCTGGATGAACGGGCAGGAGGTCACGGCAAGTGACCGGGGCAGTCTCTGGATGAACGGGCAGGAGGTCACGGCAAGTGACCAGGGCAGTCTCTGGGTAAAGGGTAGGTACGACCTGTGATGGCAGAGCCTCCAGGTAGGCTAGCAGGCAGATGGTTGATGTGTGCTCCCAGGTGAGCAAGCGAGAGTCTCTGGAATGGCAGGTGGTCACAGCACGTGACGGCGGAGCCTCCAGGTAGGCTAGCAGGCAGGTAACAGGTGTGCGCTCCCAGGTGAGCGGGCAGGAGTCTCTGGAATGGCAGGTGGTCACAGCACGTGACGGCGGAGCCTCCAGGTAGGCTAGCAGGCAGGTAACAGGTGTGCACTCCCAGGTGAGCGGGCAGGAGTCTCTGGAATGGCAGGTGGTCACAGCACGTGACGGCGGAGCCTCCAGGTAGGCTAGCAGGCAGGTAACAGGTGTGCGCTCCCAGGTGAGCGGGCAAGCTGGTCCATAGACAGACTGACAGGAGTTGGAGGGCAGACCGTCGGACCTCAGGCTAGCAGGCAGGTAGCAGAGGAGCGCTCCCAGGTGAGCGGGCAAGCTGGTCCTTAGACAGACTGACAGGAGTCGGTAGGCAGACCGTCGGACCTCAGGCTAGCAGGCAGGTAAGCAGAATATCAGGCAGGAATCAGACAGCAAACTGGCAGGAATCTGGCAGGTAACTGGCAACGGGACCTGAGGGCTGAAGCAGAGTAGTGAACAGTGCAACAACATTGCTCGGGCACCTCCATTTTGGAGGAGGTGCCTTATATATGGTTAAGTCCTCCGGCCATTGGCCGGGGACTCCTTAGGACGGCGCGCGCGGCCCCTTTAAGAGGGAGGGAGCGCGCGCGCGCGCCCTAAGCACAGTGGCCGGGAAGGAGCGCGCGCTGCCAGCAGAGCGGGAGGAGGACGCCGGGCTCGGAGCAGAGGGGTGAGGGGAACAGCATCCCTGCCTAGCAGAGGGCAGGGACGCCGGCGCTACAATGTGCTCTACAAAAGGTTCTGGTCCATAGACAAACTTCACCCGCCAGCTCCAAATCTTTCCGTGTATGCCTCCAATGGCCTTCCCCTTAACCTAGTCGGGGTTAAGGATGTGGCAGTAAAAGTGGGAAGAGTGGAACTGAAGCACCAGGGACTAATTGTAGTAGAGACTAATCCTGATGATGCAGACTTGTACATGATACTTGGTACTAATGTTGTCGGTAACTGTTTGGGAGAAGTGTTATTTTTGCTCCAACAGATGGCCGACACTGGCAAACCAGGGCAGAGGAGGGTGCTCCAGAAAGAGATATGAGCCCTTTTGTACCAGCAACAGGTAAAGCTAACAGGTGGTGAAATTGGTAATGTACGGGTGACAGACCCGATACCCATTGTGATTCCACCGATGAGTGAAATGCTGATTTGGTGTAGAGCAGCAATAGGTCTCAGAGGACACAGCTACCAGGCGGTAGTAGAGCCCCTTAGCTCGGAACATAGACATTACACTCTTAACTGCCAGAGAGGTAGTGGATGTAAGCAATAGGAGGGTGCCCGTACGCCTCCTAAATTATGGAGAGGATGAAGCCAAATTACCACGATATGCCACTGTTGCCAGATTGTACACTGTAAATAACAACGCTATCCACACAGTGGAGTCCTTAACCTCACCAGACAGAGTGGAGAATAACGACTCGGAAACCCAGGTGGGGGATTGGTGTCAACAGCTCCATGTTGGGAGTGACGCCACTCCTGTCCATCAGAAACAGGGTGTACACAGGGTGGTTCAGGAATACGAGGGAGTATTCAGCAAACACCCACTTGATTTCGGAAGGATTAAAGGGGTACAACACCATATACCCACAGGTGACCATCCACCCATCAAAGAACGTTACAGGCCCATACCACCAGCACATTACCAGAAAGCGAAGGAATTGTTGCATGACATGAAGAAAGCAGGGGTAATAAGAGATAGCTGTAGCCCCTGGGCAGCTCCCCTGGTCCTGGTCAGGAAAAAGGATGGAAGCATGAGGATGTGTGTAGATTACAGACAGGTAAACCGTATAACACATAAAGATTAGTGATGAGCGAGTACTAAAATGCTCGGGTGCTCGAAGCTCGGGTCGAGCACATTGGAATACTTGGGTGCTTGACCCGAGCAACGAGCCCATTGTAAGTCTATGGGAAACTCGAGCATTTTTCTGGTGGTCACCCCCGGCGGTCTGCAGAAGGTCAAAAATTGCCCAAATCGATGGGAACGGTGCTCAATTAAATGTCAGGCAGGCAGAATATATAGGCAGACAGGCAGGCAGGGTATATAGGAGGGTGCATGAAAAACATAGCAGGGCATTTGGAACACACTAATGCCCTCCGATATTAATGCACCTGTCTCTTTAAAAAAGCCGGCCGGCAATTCATCAGTGGCATACACCGGTACCCGACAATTTAGAACAGAAAGAATAGAGCATCACACATAGATTAGATAGATAGAAACATGTCAGTCACATATATAATAAGTACAGTGACAGTGTTGGTTACTGTGCTTGTTATTTAGTGTTAAAATAAAGGATTTATTAAAGAAAAATAATAGTGTTTTTATCTCTTTAAAAAAGCCGGCCGGCAATTCATCATCGTTTCCAGACAATTTAGAACAGAAAGAATAGAACATCACACATAGATTAGATAGATAGAAACATGTCAGTCACATATATAATAAGTACAGTGATAGTGTTAATTACTGTACTTGTCATTTAGTGTCAAAATAAAGGATTTATTAAAAAAATAATTGGCGTGGGGTTCCCCGTAATTTTAGTCTCTAGCGGAAGTTAAGCAGACGGCTGGGGCAGATGTTTGAAGCCTGGGAAGGGGGTAATACCCACGGAGCTTCCCAGGCTACTAATATCAGCCCCCAGCTGAATACCTAGCCTTTACTAGCTATTAAAATGGGGGACCCCAAAAAAAATGACGTGGGGTCCCCCCTAATTTAATAGCTAGCAAAGGCTAGGCAGACAGCTGGGGGCTGATATTAATAGCCCAGGAAGGGTGCCATGAATATTGGCCCCCTCCCAGGCTAGAAACACCAGCCGTCAGCCGCCCCAGAAATGGCGCATCCATAGTGTCTGGCTGTGACGGCATCCAGAGGAGCCGAGTTCATGTCCAATGAACTCAGCTCACCTCATGCACATCACTTACAGAGTGGGAAAATTCTCCTGCGCTTGCAGTGAGCGTGAGAGAATTCTCCTGCGCTCACTGCAAGGGCAGGAGAACTTTCCCACGCTGTCAGTGACTTGCATGAGGTGAGCTGAGTTCATTGGACATGACCTCGGCTCATCTGGATGCCGTCACAGCCAGACACTGAGGAGCGCAAGCATGCCTGTGCTTCTCAGTGTCTGCGGCATGGCAAGCTGGATGGCAGCTTTCGGCTGCGATCCAGCCTGTCATGTGAATGTAGCAGAGCTGAAGCTGTCCTGGGAACCATGGAAAGGTAAGGATGGGGTTGCTTTATTATTTTATTTTTATTGCAGGAGATCATTGGCTTCAGCTGGAATGGGCGTGATGGTAAGTATGGTTTAATTTAGAACATTAAAGAATTGTGTGTTTATTTCAATTAAAGGACTTTATTCTGGGTGTTTGTGGCTTTTTTTAACTTTGACTATGGGGTTAGTAATGGGGGCGTCTGCCTCTCCATTACTAACCTGGGCTTCATGTCAGCTGGCATTATAAGCTGACATCAACCCCAGCCCTATTACCCCACTGCTACCGTTACAGGGCAGTGGGAAGAGCGAGGCTAAGTGCCAGAATTGGCGCATCCTATGGATGCGCCATTTCTGGGGCGGCTGACAGCTGGTGTTTCTAGCCTGGGAGGGGGCCAATATTCATGGCACCCTTCCTGGGCAATTAATATCAGCCCCCAGCAGTCTGCCTAGCCTTTGCTAGCTGTTAAAAAAGGGGGGACCCCACGTCATTTTCTTTTTGGGTCCCCCATTTTAATAGCTAGTAAAGGCTAGGTATTCAACTGGGGGCTGATATTAGTATCCTGGGAAGCTCCGTGGGTATTACCCCCTTCCAAGGCTTCAAACATCTGCCCCAGCCATCTACTTAACTTCCGCTAGAGACTAAAATTACGGGGAACCCCACGAAATTTTTTTTTTAATAAATCCTTTATTTTAACACTAAATGACAAGTACAGTAATCAACACAGTCACTGTACTTATTAAATATGTGACTGACATGTTTCTATCTATCTAATCTATGTTTGATGCTCTATTTTTTCTGTTCTAAATTGTCGGGTACCGATGTATGCTGCTGATGAATTGCCGGCCGGCTTTTTTAAAGAGACGGGTGCATGAAAACACTATTATTATTTTTTTAATAAATCCTTTATTTTAACACTAAATAACAAGTACAGTATCCAACACTGTCACTGTACTTATTATATACGTGACTGAGATGTTTCTATCTATCTAATCTATGTGTGATGCTCTATTCTTTCTGTTCTAAATTGTCGGGTACCGGTGTATGCTGCTGCTGAATTGCCGGCTTTTCATGTTTTACTGTGAGCACTGTTCCCATCGATTTGGGCAACCACTGTAATGCCACAACCACCATAGCTGCGGCATTACAGTGAGTGGCAGACAATCCCTGCATGATTGGTGCTCTAAAGAGCGCCAAACATGCAGGACGGGGACCCGAGCTTGAGTACTGAGATGCTCGGGCGAGTACCGAGCATGCTCGCTCATCACTAATAAAGATGCATACCCTTTGCCCCGTATAGAGGAATCCCTGGCTGGGACTAGGAGCTGTGTTGAGTCAGAAACAGTATGGCAAAGAGAAGGTGATCGCCTATGCTAGCAGGAAGCTTCGTCCAACCGAGAGAAATCCGGAAAACTATGGCTCTTTTAAGTTGGAGTTCCTGGCCTTCGTCTGGGCCATCACTGAACGATTCAAGCACTACTTGGCCTCCAGTAAATTCACGGCTTACACTGACAACAACCCCTTGACTCATCTAGAGACAGCTAAGTTGGGAGCCATGGAACAGCGTTGGATGGCCCGGCTGTCAAACTATCAGTTCACCATCAAGTACCGGGCAGGCCACCAGAATGCCAACGCCGATGCCCTATCCAGAATGCCGCACCAGTCGGATACTGAAGAAGTGGATGACCTGGAGGAGATTGAGCTACCTGCCTTCCACAGAAATGGGATGGTCCACGAGCAGCGCACCTCCAGAAGGTATCGTGGTAAGACACTAAACCCTTTGCCTCACCACAGTTGGAAGGAGACCCAGGACAGCGACACAGTTGTCAGCCGTATCAAAGAACTGATAACCCAGTAAGGTTCCTCCCTGGAGAAGGACACATCTCCACAAGCCAAGCAACTGTGGAATGAGAGAAGCCGGCTGTTCATCTATAGAGAGAAGCTGTGCCGAAGGTATGTCAACCCCAGGACCCATAAGATGGTATGGCAGATCGTAGTGCCCTGTACAGACATCCAGATGGTGTTGGAGGCCTACCACGATCAAGCGGGGCACTTTGGCTGGAAGAAGCTAGAAACCCTGCTGAAGGGTCGGTTTTATTGGGTGTGAATGCGCAGTTCCATAGAGAGATGGTGCCGGGATTGTGGACCCTGTAGCCTCAGAAGAAAAGACTACAGCAGCCAGAAGGCACCCCTGCAGCCCATCAAGACAACTCGACCTTTGGAGATCGTTGCCTTGGATCACGTCAAGCTGTCACCCAGCAGGTCAGGATACTCCTATGCCTTGACCATGGTGGATCACTACTCCCGGTTCCTGGTGGTCGCCCCCGTCAAGGATCTGATGGCAGAGACTGCGGCAAAGACGTTTCAAGTGTACTTCTGCAGGCCCCATGGATACCCGGAGCAGGTGCTGACGGATCAAGGCTCTGCCTTTGAAGCCAAGCTGTTCAAAGAGTTCTGCCATCTGTACGGGTGTAAGAAGATTCAGACTACACCGTACCACCCGCAAATCAATGGGTTATGTGAAAAGATGAATAACATAGTCATCGACCTGTTGAAGACCTTACCTCTAGAGGAAAGAAACCAGTGGCCAGACAAACTACCTGACCTGGTAGATCTGTACAATCACATACCTGTGAGTTCCACCAATTGCACTCCAGCGTACCTCATGAGAGCAAGACCCGGAAAGTTGCCCATGGACCTGGAGCTTGGAGTGGTAGAGCCAGAAGCAGATATTTCCACTGAAGACTGGGACACGACGTGACAGGAGCAGTACAGGAGAGTACAGGCCTGTGTCGAAGACAGTCTAAATAGGGTGAGAGACAACAAGAGTGCACCATCAGAACCCTTAACACCTGGAGAAGTTGTACTAAAACAAAAAAGGAGAAACCACAAACTTGACCACCAGTGGGAAAGAGAACCTTACACTGTGTTGAATTCCAGATTCGATAATAGGAAAACCTGTCTAATTAGCAAAGACGGAGGAAGAACAACTGCAACGGTATCATGAGATCATCTGAAGTTGTGCCCAAGTCCGCTGAAGCCCCAGGAGGAAGTGCCTCTCACCGTACCGGAGGAGCCTAAAGAAGAAGTACTCCATACTGACTTAGGATATTTCCCGGCAGATTGGCCTCAATTGGATGGAGCAGTAATAATACCTGTGATCCACTTCTTCCAACAACCAGAAGACCCTCCACAGCAAGTAGAACCTGTAGGTGCCCCAGAAGAGCCAGCTCAGGAAGAATCCCCAGAAGAAGGAACCCCGGTTGGAGCAGAGCAAGAAGGCCCAGCCAATGGTACACTTGCCAGTCCCGTAGGGAGGTTAAGGCAGCCTTGCAGTCCCTCCTCACCTAGAACTGACAGAATGGGAGGGAGTACAAACACCAGTAACACACGCATCCCAGTACTACGTAGGTCAACACGTAGCATGCAAGGTCAGACCCCTGTCAGATACAGAGAGTAGGAAGAGAAACTCTGACAGTATAAATAGTTGCCCCTTGGGGTATGTTATTCTTGTGTAATTTTCATGTATGTATTGACTTATTTTTGCCTTACAATGGACAATTTAGGTGACATGGACACTTTTCTTGTTGTATTTAGTTACCCGTAAGGGTATATATAAAGGACTTGGTGGCTGAAGACTGTGTGCAGCCCAAAAACTGTTTACTCGTACATATTGCACTCCATGGAGTGCCCCTTTTAGGTAACCACTGAAGAAAAACCTGTCTGGCGTGGCAAGACTTGTGGTCCAACATCGGATCACCTACACCCTGCAGCCATGCCCAGGGCCTACGTAGAGGGTTTACGGACAGGTCCCTCAAGCTCCCTTGTACTTTGCAGTGAAATGGACACCCTGTTAGGGGACTTACTGACAATTGCTCAAAAACTCTAACTATTGTACATATATTTAGTACGTTTTTGTTACCTGTAACATTCAAGCAAAGTGCCTCCCATAAATGGAAGAAAAGTTGTTATTGTTAAACCTGTTTTTGAAAAAAGCTTCAGTCCAGGAGTACTGAGTTTTACTAGGGGGAAATGTGGCACCCTGCTGCGAATTGGTGCCACAGAACCCAGGAGGGTGCATGGATGGACTTCTCCACAAGAGGCCCTCGCACATTAACACACCTCCACCCTACCACCTCAGACCAGCAGAGGGAGCCCTGATAGGGATATATATAGGGAGGGTGGAGCCAGGCAGTTTCAGTTTAGTGTTCAGACACAGAGAGGAACACAGCTCAGAGGTGAGCAGAGAGCGTGCTGACGCCCAGAGAGCAGCGAAGAGCAGCACGCTGCTGCGGTGCTTAGGCGAGCCAAGGCCTACAGCACGTGCGAAGCCTAGTGAGGGCCTTGAGTGGGCCGAAGGCGAGAGGAGAAGGAAGAGGTAGCAAGGGGGCAGAGGAGCATACCAGGCTCACCCCGAGATATATACCGGACACCGGGTCCGCGCCTACACCCAGTAGGGACTACCGGAACCCCTGGAGGACTACAGGCCCCAGGTAAGCCAAACGCTGACTACAGTACCAGGGCTAGGAGTCACGGAGGCCCCAGCGTCCAGGGAGAGTGATCTCCAAAGAGAAGGCCCTACCACCAGGTCAGCAGGTGCAGAGAGAGACAGTAGCCAAGCTATGCCTAGTTTCAGGCAGGCTAGAAGCTTAATGAGAAAAGCCACGGATCAGGAGGCCCTATACCCACTCACTGGGGAGAGTCCAAAAGTGCATCCTTCGCCTGGAGTACCCTGGACCGTGCCTGAAACATCACCAGTAAAGGTACTGAAGCTTACCCCCGTGTGAGTGTCCATCTTTCCTCCGGGACCGTCCTGCCGTCTCTCCCCAGCATCCTCCATTACACCCCACGCTGCCCTGGAGCTTGCTCTACCTGTGGAGAGCCACACCATCCCTGCTGCCGTAACACCAGCTCCAGAGGACTGCTCCGCAGCGGCGGCACGCTTTTGCCGCATTCCACAGGTGGCGTCACGAACAATCCCAAAAACCCCACATAAGAATATCCCCTTTTTGCACTGACCGCCCTGGGTCACGGACCGGGCCAGCCACCGTGATATCCCCCAACCGGCATCCAGGGGCCCGGCTGCCGAGTACCCCATGGCCCTGGGGGCGCGTCAGCTACATGTGGCCAGGAATTATCCTGCACAAAGAGGAACCTCTCCAAACTCTTTAATATATGTCAAATGTTCTTAGTGGGAACCTGTTTTAATCTGTGAAGAGAAAGCCTGGTGTGGACCTGGCAATGGTGGTGTTCTCTGGTGAATGTTAATCGATCTCCATTGTGCTGGGCTGTGAGCACAAGTCCCACTACCGGACATTGGGTTCTCTTGCCTCCCTCATGGAGTCTATTTCTGAATGTTTAGTCAGAAATTTGCACACCAGTAACCCACAGATAGTCATTTTGTAGGGCTCTGGCAGTGTTCCTACTGTTTCTCCTCACACGTATGAGCAGGTTCTAGTCCTGTGGCTGGGTTCATACCCTACTATTGCAGTCTTTGGCTTCTTTCATGTAAAGGTCTCATAATCTGATATCTGCTCCATGCTTTTAATTTTGTAAAAGAAAAAACACAGCTCACCAGTGCAAGTAATGATCCACAATTGGTACGGTGCATGGACAAATCCTGGCTCCTGTTTCAGGTTAATGGACATGAAGAAAAAAATACGAAATTTCCAGCTACTGCAACTTTTTTTTTTTTTAGAAAAACAAGTGAAAAAATATTGACCTAATGCTATGTTTTTTTCTTGTTTTGTCGTGAAAGAAAAAAAAATCGCAGTGAAGTAGATCCCTGAATGAAAATCAGTGAGTTTCTGGTATTGGCAATTATCCTAAGTCATGTAATAAGGCTCGTTAAAGGGTCACTATTGACTTTTAGGATTGCTACTTCCTGTAGGTGGCACTGGAGTTCTGGTCCTTTTCCTCTATGTAGAGACAATTTGCATATTTCCCAGAGGAGCATTGCGGCTTTAAAAGTCTGCTCACCTGACGTGCTTAACACGTCACTCTCCGCAAGGAGAAATATTACCCCTAGATATAAAGTAAGACAGACACAGGCGTATTATCCCTAGAGCCCCTATAACCAGCTAGCTATGTTGAAACAGCTGCCTGACCCCGAGAATCAACCTTTCCCATTTTACAGACAAATCCAGACAATACAATGGATGTATAAGTGCACTGGGGCAGACCTAGAGAGTTTGGTGATTGCAAAGGCAGATGACGTACTAGGACACATGATTAAGACTCATACAGATGTGACAAAGGATCAAGCATGGAGCATAACTGATCAATCTGTACGGTTTGGGGAGATGTACTGTGAAGCACTGAAAGAATGGGTTACACTGAAACAATCAGAGCAGTCTGTACTCCTGACTGACATGACACAGCAAAAAGGCAAGAGTATAGAGACATACTTTGGACGGTCACAGCTGAAGTAGGCAGACATGGGGTACATTGCCAGGTACATTCTTGATGTTAAAATACTGATAAATGCATTCATTGATGCTTTGAACAAAGGCTTACTGGAGGCAATGAAGACAGCGAGACCTGAATGGAGAAATATGGACCCAAAAGATCTCTGACAAGTCGCTAGAGGAGTTGAACAGACAAGGACCAAGCGACCAGTCATGTGTGCACAAAGACTTGATAACGCCAAACATTATAGCTAACGAGATTGTGGAATGTGTGGGGGTAGAAGGACTGGTGGCTAGTGATGAGCGAATATGTTCGAAATCCGATCTCAAAAGTTAAGTTCGAAACGAATGTGGCACATTTGGATTTGTGATCGGAAAGGCGAGCAAAATTTGTTAAATTCTGTAAAATTGCTAACGTTCTGCAAATTTACGTAGTTACGTGATTGAGGGGCAACTACTGCGTTTTTTACAGTTTTGCTAGCATAGTGCTTGTTTATGATGATCGGAGAGACGTGGCAGATGAGTGGGGGGGCTGGGGATAGCTCAGAAGAGGTCAGATCAGCGGCGAACTGTTTTTTTTTTCTTCCTGTAGGCGGTAACTTTAAGTCAGGAAAGCGCGACTAGCCAATCAGAGCACAGGTGTCACGGGTGTATCAGAGGTGACAAACAGTCACCCTGCAGTTAGTTGCCGGAGATCTCTACGTTTGGCATTACAGACATCTTCTTAGATGAGAGGCTGTCTCTAGGACACAGCGGCTACCTCCCTCTGGTAATTAGCTCCCTTGCCTGGGTGTATATATACCTGGTTTGTCTGAGGTGCCGGCTATATTAATTTCTACTTGTGAAGGCTTAGCAAAAGCAGTACTTCGTCTTCTCTGGAGCTTGAGGCCGAGTTCGCATTAGTCTGGAGTTGTCTAAAGCTAAGCATTCTCCCCCTGTTTTCTACTCTTGTTGTCTATAGAGTTTAGTGGAGATCAACTAGTGCTCATCTCCTCCCATCCCTAGCCTTAGCCATAAGCCAGGGAAAGACAGGGCGAGGCACGCGTCCAGCGATTGCTCAAGAGGCAATATAGGGATGATAGTTGATAAAGGGTGCCACAAGACCAGATCAGACCAGGAGGTCTCCACTTCCCCCTTTCCCTAGTGTCTGGGCTCCCTTTCCCTCTTCCCTCTGTGTTGCACTAAGTCTTTCCCACACCTGGCGTGACAGCAGGAAGCATCCACAGTGTCCCAGACACAAGGGCTTTTGCAATTGGTTGCTGAAATCACATGTCCTCCCTATATAAAAAACGGCCATGTTCCCTCAGTGCCATTTTATGCATGTCACTTGTGTTAGACGCTGCTGCTGTGTAATGAGAGATATTTGCTAGATAGATGGGCGCTTCTGTGGAAGTCAGATAGTGTAGATAAGTCCTATGCTGTGTACCTGTTCAATCGACCTTGCAGCCCTTTTTTTTTGTTCTTGTGCAATTACTGAGATTCTGCCATAAAGAGCAGGGTCTATGGCTCAAAACAGTGCTGTGCACCGGTTGTACTGTCTGCGCTCCATGCAGACCTTCAATCTATTTTTGCACTTGCTAATGTGATCAAGCAAGCAAGCCCTTGTAGGCCACTTTTTGTTTTTGTGGGGTAGAAATTCAGCTATCTGCAGAGCTTCTGAGCGCAGAGCACAAATTTTTTTTCTTTTTCATTTGCTAATATGAGAGTGCAACCTGTATTAGCCCAGTTTGTCATTTTTTTGATGGATGAACTTCAGCTTTATGCAAAGTAAAACAAATATATTTTTTTCTGTTAGCCACAGTCCACCAAAGATTTTTTTGTGTGGCAAGCGTCATAGTCTGCTATACGTCAGCTACTATGTTAGTGGTGGTGAACTTCAGCTGTTTTCAGAGTAAAAAAAAATATTTTTTCTGTTGCTAGTCAGAGTCCACAAAAAATTTTTTGGTGTCACAAACATGATACACTTTGCTAAAAGCCACACACTATTTTAGTGGCGGTGAAATTCAGTTATATGCCGAGCTTATGCAGAGTAAATAAATCTTTTTTACTGTGACTAACGTGATACAGCAGGCTAGATCTGAATTTGAAATTTCTTGCAGCATACTGTATATTCTATGTTATACAGGCCTCATCCACAGTCAAATACTTTCTTTGATTCCTAAAGTTATACAGCAGGGGATATCTCAATTTGAAATAGTTTGGAGAATATCTTGTATGTTATACAGGCCTCATCCACAAAAAAAATACTTTCTTCTATTACTAATGTCATACACTAGGGGACATCTCAGGGTGCCAAGGGAGGGTGGTTCACTGCGATTGAGGGGGGTTGGCGATTAGTGTTGAGCCACCCCCGTAGTGTTCGAGTTCGGTTCGGTTCGTCGAACACCCGTGTGTTCGCCGAACTGTTCGTCGAACTGTTCGTCGAACACCTTCTAACACCGTTAAAACCAATGGCAGGCAAACAAAAACACATAGAAACACATAGAAAACACCTTCAAAGGTGTCCAAAAGCTGACAAACTGCTCAGAAGACACAACTAACACATGGAAAAGTGACAAGTACATATAGTCATGCGAAAAGAAAAGAGGTGGAGGAGTAAAAGGAGGGGGAGACACAAATATAGGCATGTCATGCCCTTCTAAAATCCAAAAAGTGAGAAGCCGAGACGGCCAGTCCGCTCCTGCCCGTGCCACCTCCGTGTCGCCGGGTTTGTGCCAGAGCCGCGGTGAACCCTGACGGCCAGCCCCCCTCTCCCAATACTGGTGCCTGTCCGCTGGTGGGTCGAGAGAGCCCCCCTGTGGTGGAGGCAGCTCTAAGCTTTTTAATTTAAATTGTCCCTCTAATTTGAATGAATACACTTTAAATCCATTTACAAGGATCTATTGGAGGGCAAGTCTCATGCCAGCAGCCGCGTAATTCCAGCTCCAGTAGCGTCCACTAAAGCTGCTGCAGTTAAAAAGCTTTTATAAGGATCGAGCTCGGCTGTCCACCGCAAGGCATCCTAGTGCCAGTCCCAGCCCCTATGCCTTGGGGTGCCTCCTGATGCTCTTCACTAAGTATCCCGTGGTCCCGAAGCATTTCCTTTGAAAAAATTAAGTGTCCAAACTACAGGTGGTGTAGCTTGCTTAACAGCCGGGATAATCCGCTGACTAGCAGACACTGCTACTAGGCACAAAGTATTTCCTGGGCTAGATGCAGTTAAAAATTTGTAAGTAGATACTCTCGTTGGATGCTGAGAAAGCATTCCATAGAGTCTCCTGGCACGCCATATATGATTCTCTTAAAAAGCTTGGGGTAGGGGTCTAGGGGACCCTTTTATAGCCAAAATCACGGCCCTGTATCACAATACGTCACCTAGGCTGAAGATAAATGGAACTGTAGCACCGAGGGCTCGGTTGCTACAGACGTATTGCACCTCACCCAGAGGTGTGATATCTCACTCTCAGATAAGGATGGAGTGTGGATCAGGACCCGACACCTGCATGCATTACACCACATTGCCGTGGGGCAGGGCGACCAATATGCCCCTGAGATGGGCACGACAGTCCCTGTCCCTGGCTGGAATGGGGGGAGGGAACACTGAGGAAGGGGAACCCTGCAGTGCAGGAGCAGGGAGGAAGCAGTTCCTGGGTGCATTGAGAAGGGAGTATAAAAGGTGGGCACCATCTTAGTTCAGTGCAGAGAAGTCTGAGCAGAAGTGGCAGGGAGCAGGGGCTCTGCATGAGCTCTGCTCCGGAGGCGGGCCTAGTAACAGAGGCCCAGGCCTGCAAGAGGGAGAAGGAAGGAAGAGGAGCGGAGAAGGCTCCAGGAACGAGGAATGAAGGGATCCCAGGGGTGCGGACGGGCGAGTCGCCACCGCACGCCCGAATCCACCTGCGTGGAGGGGTCAGGCCAAAGGGGGAGACCGGTCCCCGAACTAGTGGAGGCAGGAAACGACCCTCAGCTAGAAACCGGAGGCTCTGACATTTTATGTGGCGCAGCCCCTTGCTCCACCCGCTGGGAAGGCACCACATAAGGTCAGGGAAACTGGCGCCAAGTTTACCAAGAGGAGGCCCGAGGCAGCCGGACAGAAGTGTTGGTAAGAAAGGCCAGACAAAGGACACACAAAGGGGGTCCTGTGAAGCGCTCCAAAGTTATCTGGGAGTTGTCTGAGCCCCTCACCTGGTGAGCACAGTACGACGTGGGCAGCCGTTACCTGCAGACGTGGTCTGGATAATAAGAACTGTGAGTAAAGGCCCTGAACTGCATCACTGACTCCGTGTCGTTACTGCTGCTGCCCTGCACCATCACCCCCATCCTCCGCATACACTGCCCTGAGGCTATACTCCTCCCGTGGGGAGTTATGCTACGCTCTGCTGCACCCACAACACCAGCCTTAGCGGTCTGCCCTGTAGCGGCGGTTCACTCTGACCGCAATCCACGGGTGGCGTAGTCGGACATTTAAACATCAAAACCACATAAATAGTTCCGCCACTGGTTTGACCGCCCTGAGCCACGGAACCGGATCGCCGCCACGAAGACTACAACCACCAGCATCCACCAAAAAGGGTCCGGCTCCGGGTGTCCCAAGGCCCAGGGGGTGCGTCAGAACATTTTCATCACCTTTCACAATCACCAATGGGACAAGGCAGGGATGTCCTCTGTCCCCTCTCTTATACATCCTAGTGACGGAGCACCTGCTCTCATCAATTCGCCATAACCCCAATATTAGGTGGATTGAGGTGGGAGGCACCGAGTACAAGTGCTCTCTATTTGCTGATGATGTCCTAGTATATATCACTCAATCACATATATCCATCCCTGCTGTTATGGCTGAAATAGATCACTTTGTTACATGGTAAAATTTTAAAATCAATGCAGCGAAGTCTGAGGCCCTCGATGTCTCCCTCCCTAAATCCATATAGGATTCCATCCAGTCCAACTTTCCCTTTGCCTGGCCCTCACAGGGTATCAAATACTTAGGAATTCCTATTCATAGAGACCTCTCCCATCTATGTTATCTTAATTTTGGGCCCTTTATTGAACAATTCCATACAGACCACGGTTGGCAAGTTAGAACTGTAAGATTCACTACGTGAACCACTGGTGTTTTGTGGAAAAGCACATGTACACCGCGTTCCAAATTATTATGCAAAAAGTGTTTAGGAGTGATAAGGGAAGAATTTGTTTGTTTGTCAGTTAAACTCATTGATGGTGATGTGTGTCAGGGCTCTTTATATCACTGTAAGCAATTGCAGACACCTGTGCTAATTAGTTTGGCAGGTGTGTCCAATGAAAGGCAAGACTACTTAAGAAGGCTCTCTCACATTATTAAGCAGCCTACATTTTCTGCCAAAATGGGAAAGAAAAAGGATGTGTCGGCTGCTGAGAAGCAACAAATTGTGGAGTGTTTAGGTCAAGGCATGACTACAATCAACATTGTGCGATGATCAGGATGAAGTGTCTTGGCAATCAAGAAGTATGTAGCTGATTCACAGTACACACGTGTGCGTGCTGATAAGGGCAAATTGAGGACTCTTTCCTACAGGCAATTACGTCAGGTTGAAACAGCAGCGGCAAAAAAGCCTTGTCATAGCAGCAGACAAGTTTTTGAAGCTGCTTGTGCCTCCAACGTCCCCCGAACAACAAGATGCAGGGTCCTTCAGAGGTTTGCAGCTGTGCATATGCCATCCTGTCGACCTCCTCTATCCACTTCACACAAGCAGAAACGGCTCCAGTGGGCCAAACATTACATGAAGACTGATTTCAAAACTGTTTTGTTCACGGATGAGTGCCGTGCAGCGCTCGATGGTCCAGATGAATGGAGTGGAGGATGGCTGGTTGATGGACACCCCACGCAAACACGGCTACAGCGCCAACAAGGAGGAGGTGGAGTAATGTTTTGGGCTGGAATCATGGGGAGAGAGATTGTCGGCCCCTTTAGGATCCCTGAAGGCGCTAAAGATGAACTCCATAATGTATGTGGATTTTCTCAAACAGCACTTCCTGCCATGGTTCAAGAAGAAGAACCGTGTATTTCACAGCAAGATCATTTTTCTGCATGATAATGCACCATCTCATGCTGCACATAAAACATCTGCATCTCTGGCTGATATGGGCATAAAAGGGGACAAACTTATGGTGTGACCCCCATGCTCCCCTGACCTCTACCCCATTCAGAACCTTTGGAGCATCATTAAAAGGAGTGTCTATGATGGCGGGAGGCAGTTCACATCTAAGCAACAGCTCTGGGAGGGTATTCTGTCCTCATGCAAAACAATTGAAGCAGAAACCATCCAAAACCTGACAAATTCAATGGACGAGAGAGTTCAGAAGCTCCTTTCGAACAAGGGGTCCTATGTGAAAATGTAACATCACCTAGAATAAAGTTTTGAGTTGAAAACTGTTTGATTTCAGTTTCTAACAACCTGCTAATGCTTATAATTTCAAAAATGACCATTTTTTTGGTCTTTATTAAAATGAAAAGGTTGATCGAAAAGTTTGGGGGATCTAAGAGTGTGGCAACCCAGTAGTCATGATTACTTCGAATTCTGACAATATGAGGGTCATGCTGCAGGTAGTGCAGCAAGAAGGCACTTATGTGTCTTGCGCATCTCGGAGCCCCAAAATTATTTTCCGGGCTAGATGCAGCTAAAAATTATTTTTAATTTTAAATCTGGTGAAGCTTATTATAGATGGCCTAATAGGATCAGTGCTGCACACTGCTACAAAGCCCAAATTATTTTCCAGTCAAGATACAGATAAACATGATTAGTAATTTGAAAGCTTAAAACGGTTGGTAGGGTGATTTTAACCAATCATCAAGCTTTTACTCTCCCCAGGATGACACAGGGGTAGAAAAGTCGTTTCGGATCCATGATTTGTTCATCTTTATGAACGTGAGTCTGTCTACATTATCAGTGGAGAGCCGCGTGCGCTTATCTGTCAGCACACCACCAGCAGCGCTGAACACACGTTCAGACAGAACGCTGGCTGCGGGGCATGACAAGATCTCCAAGGCGTAAGTGGCTAGCTCCGGCCATTTATCCAGATTGGAAGCCCAAAAAGAGCAAGGGTCCAGTGACACAGTCGTGGCTTCAATGTTTACTTGGAGATACTCCTGTACCATCGTCTCTAGGCGTTGACTATGTGTCAGACTTCTTGTCTCCTGTGGCCTTGCAAAGGATGGGCTAAAAAAGTGGTGAAATGATTCCGCAAAATTGATGTTACCAGCAGATACTGTGGTTCTGTTACGGTTTGAGTGCTGAACACTTGACGGTCCCACGGTTGGCAAGTTGGAACTGTGAGATTCACTACGTGCACCACTGGTATTTTGTGGAAAAGCACATGTAAGATTCTGCAACAGTCTCTGCTGATACTCCTGCATGCGTGCATCCCTTTCTATGGCAGGAATAATTTCTGCAAATTTACTTTTGTACCGGGGATCTAACAGTGTGGCAACCCAGTAGTCAGGATTATTTCTAATTCTCACAATTCGAGGGTCATGTTGCAGGTAGTGCAGCAAGAAGGCACTCATGTGTGTTGCGCATCCAGGAGCACCAAGTCCCTGTTGTGTTGGTGGCGAGGTAGCAATCATGCTTCCTTCCTCTGTCCTCTCCCCCCAACCTCGCACAACAGAAATGTGATCAAGGTCTCCCTCATCTGATGAGTCTTCCATCAGTTCGTCCTCCACTTCTTCCTGGGCTCCTGCACCTTCCTCACTAGTTTGGCTGCTACCATGCGCCCTGGTAAAATCATCTCCCCCACCCTCACATGCCTGCCGCCTTGGTGCTGCCGACCGTCTGGACCTTGCAGATGTTAGCCCTTCCGCATACAACTCCTCCTCCTCTACTTCCTCCACCTCCTCTTGTGCCACCACCTGACTCCGAATTCTGTTTAACATGTGCTCCAGCATGTAAATCACCGGAATAGTCATGCTGATAATGGCATCGTCAGCACTAAACATCTTCGTCGCCATTTCAAAACTGTGCAGAAGGGTGCATAGGTCCCTGATCTGAGACCACTCCTCCAGCGTGATTTGCCCCACCTCTGAATCTCGTTGGCCCAGGCTATACGTCAGAACGTATTGCACCAGGGCTTGTCGGTGCTGCCACAGTCGCTGCAACATGTGCAGAGTTGAATTCCACCGGGTAGGCACATCGCATTTTAGCCGGTGAAGTGGCAGGCCCAACGACTTCTGTAGAGATGTAAGTCGCTGAGCTGCGGGATGCGAACGGCGGAAGTGAGCACACAGCGACCGTGCCCTCTGCAGAAGGCCATCTAGTCTGGGATAGTGGGCTAAAAATTGCTGGACAACCAGGTTCAACACGTGAGCCATACAAGGCACGTGTGTGACATTGCCCCGGCGAAGGGCCGCACCCAGGTTTGCAGCATTGTCGCACACGGCCTTCCCTGGTTTCAGGTCCAGTGGAGACAACCATTCATGAAATTGGTTCTCCAGAGCTGACCACAACTCCTCAGCTGTGTGACTCACATTTCCCAGACATTTCAATGTAAAAACCGCCTGATGACGTTGAGCCCTACTGCCAGCATAGTAAGGAGGTGTGCAGGATCCCTTCTGCGCAGTTAGAAAGCTTGTGGCATGACCAGACAGGCTTTGGGTGCAGGTGGAAGACCGAGAGGAGGTTGAGGAGGCAGAAGCAGTGGAGGAAAAATGACATAAAGAGGATTGACGCACAACTCGTGGGGACGGCAAGACTTGGACAGCAGCCCCTTGTCCTGCTGTCACCATAGTTACCCAGTGCCCAGTCAGCGACATGTAACGCCCCTGTCCATGCCTACTCGTCCAAGTGTCTGTGGTGAAATGCACCCTGTCACACACAGAGTTTCTCAAAGAAGCGGTGATGTTGTGTGCGACATGCTGGTGGAGCGCAGGCACACCTTTCTTTGAGAAGTAGTGCCGACTGGGCATCTGGTACTGGGGCACTGCGACGGACATAAGGTCTCGAAAATCCTCTGTGTCCACCAGGCGGAAAGGCAGCATTTCTGTAGCCAAGAGCTTGCAGATGGTGAAATTCAACCTCTTAGCTTTCTCATGGCTAGGAGGAAATGGTCTTTTACTTGTCCACATCTGAGGGACCGAGGGCTGGCTATTGTGCTTAGACGGGGTTGATAAGGGTGTCCCCGGCAAACTGCCGGTCTGTGAGGAAGATGCAGGCGGACATGTTAGGTTGCCTTGATCCAAAGGTGGTGCTATCGATGTCGGACAGCGCTCAAGACCAGCTGGTGTTACCACCTCCAAAGAAAATGATGACCTGCCAATCACGCTGGCTGTTGCGGGTAAAGAGGTGGCAGGTCTGCGCCCCAAAACAGGTGTGACTGCTGTCCCCCCAGTCACGGAGGATGAAGAGGCCGCGGATGCACAAGATATGGCAGACGGTGGTTGGCCCGGCCGGCTAGACCGCATTGTAGCACACTGAGCTTCCCACTGCAACTTATGCTTCATGTCCATGTGCCGGTTCATGCATGAAGAACTCAAACTATGTATTTTTTGGCCTCTACTTAGCTTTTGCTGACAAATATTACAGATAACACGAGTTGGGTCATCTTTATCGATCTGAAAAAATGCCCAGGCTATGCAAGGCTTAGCACCCATGCGACCTGAAGAGCCACCACGACTTGTGGTGAGAGGCAGAGTTGTGTTTGAGGATGCAGTTGTTGACGTGCTTCCAGTACTACGTCTCTGTCCAGGAAGGCGCAACCTGACCTCGTCGTCACTAGCATCTTCCTCCACCTCCTCTGCTGACCTCATCTCTTGGCTGACTGTGGGTTGACAGTAAGTGGGATCTCCGACCTCATCATCATCACCCTGTGCGTTATCACACCCGTCGTCCTCAGAGCCAACCTGTTCCTGCCCTGACAAAAAACTAAAGTTGTCGCTCCAATCAGGTATTTGGGTCTTATCATCGTCTTCCTCATTGTCTCCACCAACAGGAGTTACAGTTTGGGAATGAGGGTCTACATTATGGTCAGAACCTACTGCGTCTGGTCCTGGATCCGACTCATAAAGATTCTGGGCATCAGTGCAGATCATTTCCTCGTCTGGATTCACAGAAGCGCTGGAGTCGACCTCTGATTCCCAGGCTATAGTATGAGTAAACAGCTCTGCAGACTCAACCATCTGTTCTACCTCATACTCAGACGGGCAGCTGGAGATTTGGGAGCTGTGAGGAAGCAAGTGCGATTTGGGTGACACCTTTGAGGACTGGAGTATTTGTGATGTTGAAGTTGATGTGGAGGAGAGCCCACTTAAAGGAGCACTTGATATCCATTGAAGCACCTGCTGTTTTTGTGCCTCATCTGGAATTTGTAGCGATTGGCGTGGCCGTAAGAAAGGGATCTTATCACATTGTCCGCTAAAAGAAGTAGACATTTTAGTTTGTCTGGAAGATGGTCTTTCTTCTGCACCTACCCCACGGACACAACCTTTTTTCCCCTTCCCAACACGCCTATTCCCCTTTCCACCAGCAGCAGGCCTTTTTCCACTCATTTTGGTGGTTAACTAATTCACAACTCTGGAGTTGTTTGCACAACAAAACAATGGATGGTAACCGAGCAGAGCTGAGTGGCCAAACTGTGGTATTAGGCCAAAACTATTGGCTGGGTTAGATGCAGAAAAAAATTATTTTTAATTTGCAACCTGATGGAGGTCAGTATAGATGGACTAATAGACCAAGTCCCACACACCGCTAGAAGCCCAAATATTTTTTCAGAGCTAGATGCAGAAATTTTTTTTATTCAATTTGCAACCTGATGGAGGTTAGTATAGATGGACTAATAGACCAAGTCCCACACACTGCTAGGAGCCCAAATATTTTTTCAGAGCTAGATGCAGAAAAAAATTATTTTTAATTTGCAACCTGATGGAGGTCAGTATAGATGGACTAATAGACCAAGTCCCACACACTGCTAGAAGCCCAAATATTTTTTCAGAGCTAGATGCAGAAAAAAATTATTTTTAATTTGCAACCTGATGGAGGTCAGTATAGATGGACTAATAGACCAAGTCCCACACACCGCTAGAAGCCCAAATATTTTTTCAGAGCTAGATGCAGAAAAAAATTATATTCAATTTGCACCCTGCTGGAGGTCAGTATAGAAGGACTAATAGAACAAGTCCCACACACTGCTAGAAGCCCAAATATTTTTTCAGAGCTAAATGAAGAAAAAAATTATTTTTAATTTGCAACCTGATGGAGGTCAGTATAGATGGACTAATAGACCAAGTCCCACACACTGCTAGAAGCCCAAATATTTTTTCAGAGCTAGATGCAGAAAAAAATTATTTTTAATTTGCAACCTGATGGAGGTCAGTATAGATGGACTAATAGACCAAGTCCCACACACCGCTAGAAGCCCAAATATTTTTTCAGAGCTAGATGCAGAAAAAAATTATATTCAGTTTGCAACCTGATGGACGTCAGTATAGATGGACTAATAGAATGATGCTATGCCCAAAAGATTTTACTTCACTAGGTGCAGTAAAAAAATTGGTATTCTATACACAGGTGGTATATCTTGCAACACAGATAGGCTACTCCACTGACTAACACACTCTGCAATAGGCAAAAAAGGATTAGCTTTGCTAGATTCAGCCAAATGCTGTGAAAAAAACTTGCACAGCACTGGCACAGACCTGCCTGGCAAAAACTGATAGGAACTGATGTAACCTAGTCCTGAAAAGGACTCCAATTACAATTAGTCTTTACTCCCACAATCTATCTATTTAAGAGCACAGACCTGCCTGATAAAAGTCGTAGGAAATGCTGTAACCTAGTCCTTAAAAGGACTGCAATCACAACTATTCCCTACTCCCAAGCTATCTGTATATTTGTGCGAAAATTGGCTTGAAATTAACAAGGTATAGCGCACACAGCAACAGCGGTGCCGTCTAACACGCAGCTGCAGCAGTGAGAAAATAGTGGCGACGGGGAAAATGGCTTGGTCTTATAGGGCAAGGACATGTGACATACACTGCCAATCACACATGCCCTTGCTTGTGTGAAAAAAAGCACTTCGCTCCGTGTGTGCGCTGCTGATAGGCTGACAGATTGCACCTCCCCACTGCAAATGCGGGAAAGAGAAAAAAAAATGGAGATCTTCATTGTTCCTGCAGAGATCCATCCCCTGCCCCTCCCCCCGCCCCGCTGTACACTCAAACTGCGTATTAACATTAATTTTCATCATTACTGAGAAAAAATCCAGTTATGATTTTGGTGCACGAACAGTTATCGAACATAACCTCGAACAGCCGAATTTTTCTCAAATTGTTCGTGTTCGCCGTCCGGCTCGAACACCGCCCAAAACAGGTCGAATTTGAGATTGGCGAACAGTTCGAGTAGAACAACGCTCATCTCTATTGGCGATACCAGAAAAACTATTAGTGAAGGTGTTAGTGGAGGCGTGGAACAAATGGAAGAGGAAGAGGTGATGGGCGAGCAACAGTCAGAACATGAAAACGATAATCATCCCCTTTCTGTACGTGTTTGGCTGGAGGGGACGGAGGAAACAAGAATCAGAATTACCCAGCCACCAACACAGCATGGGCTTGAACCTCAGGAAAGATGCTGACATATGAGTGCGTTCTTGCTGCAATATGATCCCCATCTAGTTATGATTCAGAATAGTGCTGACGACTGGGTTGCCACTCTGTTAGATCTAGGTTATCAGAGTAAATTTTGCCAGATCTTTCCCGCCCTGGAAAGGGACCTGTGAATGCTGGAGTATCAAAAACACGATTTTACATAACCTTCAGATAGGTTTTCCCCAAGTCAGCAGTGAGGCACACAGAGTTTATCGCAGCTTGACACTTCCAACCTCCGGCACGTCAATTCGTCAAAGCCAAAATATTTGCAGCAGCAGTAGTGTAAGTGGCAGAAGCAATTTATAGTAGCGTAAGTGGCAGAAGCACACAATTTTTTAGACCAGCTCGTGCACCTGCACAACAGCGTACAAGCCTGACACACGGTGAACGACTGGAGAGGATGGTGCACACCTGATTGAGTCTCCATCTGCTGAGTTGGCTGTAGTGGAAGAGGTTTTGGTTCCTAATTCTACAATTTCTACTGTAGTGAAATTAATGCCACTTTGCTGGTGTCTGCCACAAATTTTTGGAAATGTGGAGAATCCTGATTGGGTCTCCATCTATTGGGTTTCGCTGTAGTGGAAGAGGTTTCTATCTCCATTTAACTACTTCTACTCTGGTGAAATTGATGCCATTTTGCTGGTGTCTGCCAGTAATTTTTGGAAGTGTGGGGAAACCTGATTTGGTCTCCATCTATTGGGTTGGCTGTTGTGGAAGCGGTGTCGGTCCTCATTATACTACTTAAACTCTAGTGAAATTCATGCCACTTTGGTGGTTTTAGGCCCTCATTTTTTTAAATGTGAACACTAGTGTTGAGCGAGCACTAAAATGCTCGGGTGCTCGAAGCTCGGGCCGAGCTCACCATGATACTCGGGTGCTCGACCCGAGCAACGAGCCCAATGTTAGTCTATGGGAGACGCGAGCATTTTTGCGGCGGCACCCCAGGCAGTCTGTAGAAAGCCTAAAAAGTGCCCAAAACAATAGTGCTCCAATGACATGGGGACAGCATGGGGATTGCCCCAGGAAGCATTTCTGACCCCCAGGTCACTGCTGTCAACAATGTTGTCAGAGGTATTAAGCCACTTTTACGGGCACACAATAAAACGTTCAAAAACGAAACTGAAACTGCTTTCCTGTGAAATATGTTAAGGAACATCCTTTCGAGGGTAAAGACTTATGTATAAGGTAAAATAAATAACCAAAAACAAAAATACTCCTCCACACCTTGGGCTATGTTCACAAGTAGCATTTTTATGCGTTTCTGCACTTTTGTATTGCTTTCAACCGTGACAAATGCATTCACCGGGAAATGTAATTTTAACATTTTACAACCTTATCTGGCCATGTGCTGTGTGACACATGCATACAGTGCTAAAAAGACATGGGAACAGCATTGGGAAGACCCCTGGAAGCATCTCTAACACCCATGTCACTGCCTAAAAGTGTGCCCATCAGAAGTGATCCTTTCCGCATCAGAAGATGCAGACTTGCAACTATCCCCGTGCAAGTCCTTGTCCCAGGGCAGTGTTCAATTGTACCTCCCCCATTTCTTGCAATGCAAGCGCAAGTATGCAGCCTGCCACCCACCCACCCCAGGCTGCAATACCATACTGCTTGCTTGCACTTGAAATTGGGCCTTTTAGGCATGTGGAGGTGGAATCTGGCCACCACGTCATGGCTGTGTCAGCGGCCTGATATCCATACTCACTCCCCAGCCGCCCAGCGGCCGGGTGTCCACACTCGGTCCCCAGCCGCCAGGGGGCGGCCGGGTTTCCATACTCGGTCCCCAGCCGCCCCTATTTGTCCCAGTAACCTTCCCCACACCTTTCTTAGCCTGGCCTGCTTTAGGTCAGCATTGGCCGAGCCCACCAGAAAACCAGACTCCTCCAGTGGGCCCTGGCTTCTCCATCAGGGGAATTGAGAGTGCCAAGGTGAGGAGCATGATGATGATGACAGAAGTTAGCATCTGCTTTGTTTTCTTGGAATGCAAGCGTAAGTGTGCAGCCTGCCACCCACCCACCCCCAGGCTGCAATACCATACTGCTAGCTGGCTTGCACTTGAAATGAGGCCTTATAGGCTTGTGGAGGCCGACGCTGGCCACCATGTCATGGCTGCGTCGGCGGCGTGGTATCCATACTCAGTCCCCAGCCGCCCAGTGGCTGAGCGTCCACACTCGGTCCCCAGCCGCCTGAGGGCGGCCGGGTGTCCATACTCGGTACCCAGCTGCCCCGTGGCCAGGTACCCACACATGGTCCCCAGCCGCCCCTATTTGTCCCGGTGCGCCTTATTCACAAGCGTGCATACAAAAACATTACCTGTGCCCTCCCCAGTGCATTTAGTGGGAAGGACAGCCTAACCACAAACACGTAGACAAGTGAATGTGGCCAGGGATGATCCATCTCACTGACGCCTTCACACTGGGTTAATATTGTGGAAGCCAGGACACAGTTGGACACTGGGATGCAACACGTCCTCCAGACATAGAGGACTGCGGGTCCTGGGTCAATCAGGCTTCAACACAAAGTTCAGAAGGTTGACAGCAGCAGTGGTTGGCCTCCTACACAACGAGTAAATTATTCATCATCATGAGGCCATCCATCTCCTTAGCTTTCTGTTCCTTGGAATGCAAGCTCATGTATGTAGTAGCGGCTAGGCCTGAGGTGGTCAGCGCTTTGGTGCATATCCTACCTCCTCCGAGGATTGCTGGCTGTTTTCCTGCTACTGTCCCAGTTCTATGACTCCCGTTAAAACAAAGCTTCAGGTGATGAATGATGGATGAGGTGGTGGCAAAGGAGAAAGAGCAGGAGGAACAGGGACCATTCACATCAATATCAGGCCAGTCAAACACACATGTCTTGTAGGATATGTTTCTGTACCAAAATGAGCGGTTCGGCTACAGAGTTATAGGGCATACAGTGAGTGCAATGCCTACCAAAAATTTTGAAGCACTCCAATGCCCCTTTGAAGTCACGAGAAGGTCAGAGGGCCTTAACTAAACCGTTTTTACCATTTATAGCAACTGGGTCTCCTGTACACTGTTGGCCTAAGCAGTCAATGGAAGGCTTTCCAAAAATTATGAGGAAGTGCAATGCCCCTTGAAACAGATGTGGATTACAGCGTACTAAAAACCTTCAACCCATTATTGGGGAGTGGGTCTCCCTTAGTGTTCGCCTATGCATTGAAAAGAAAAAGCTGAATAAAATTAGGAGGAAATGCAATGTCCGTTGGAGAGTCGTGGAGGTTAGAAGTAATTTAAAACAACATTTCAATGCCCCTTGGAAGAGCTGTGGAGTTCAGAGTGGTTTAACAAGACGGTTTTAATGCCCCTTGGAAGAGACGTGGAGGTTACAGTAGCTTAATAAGACGGTTTTAATGCCCCTTGGAAGAGTGGTGGAGGTCGCAGTGGAATAAAAAGACAATATCAATGCCCCGTGGAAGAGACGTGGAGGTCACAGTAGCTTAACTAGATGGTTTTAATGCCCCTTGGAAGAGTGGCGGAGTTAAGAGTGGTTTAACAAGACGGTTTTAATGTCCCTTGGAAGAGTGGCGGAGGTCGCAGTGGAATAAAAAGACAATATCAAAGCCCCGTGGAAGAGACGTGGAGGTCACAGTAGCTTAACAAGACGGGTTTAATGCCACTTGGAAGAGTGGAGGAGTTCAGAGTGGTTTAACAAGACGGTTTTAATGCCCCTTGGAAGAGACGTGGAGGTCAAAGTAGCTTAAAAAGACCTTTTTAATAACCCTTGGAAGAGTGGTGGAGGTTACAGTGGAATAAAATGACAATATCAATGCCCCTTGGAAGAGACGTGGAGGCCACAGTTGCTTAACAAGTCGGTTTTAATGCCACTTGGAAGAGTGGTGGAGTTCAGAGTGGTTTAATAAGACGGTTTTAAAGCCCCATGGAAGAGATGTGGAGGTCACAGTAGCTTAACAAGACGGTTTTAATGCCCCTTGGAAGAGCTGTGGAGTTCAGAGTGGTTTAACAAGACGGTTTTAATGCCCCTTGGAAGAGATGTGGAGGTCACAGTTGCTCAACAAGACGATTTTAATGCCCCTTGGAAGAGTGGTGGAGGTTACAGTGGAATAAAAAGGCAATATCAATGCCCCGTGGAAGAGACTTGGAGGTCATAGTAGCTTAACAAGACCGTTTTAATGCCCCTTGGAAGAGTGGTGGAGGTTACAGTGGAATAAAAAGACAATATCAATGCCCCGTGGAAGAGACGTGGAGGTCACAGTAGCTTAACAAGACGGTTTTAATGCCCCTTGGAAGAGCTGTGGAGTTCAGAATGCTTTAACAAGACGGTTTTAATGCCTCTTGGAAGAGACTTGGAGGTCATAGTAGCTTAACAAGACCGTTTTAATGCCCCTTGGAAGAGTGGTGGAGGTTACAGTGGAATAAAAAGACAATATCAATGCCCCGTGGAAGAGACGTGGAGGTCACAGTAGCTTAACATGATGGTTTTAATGCCCCTTGGAAGATCTGTGGAGTTCAGAATGGTTTAAAAAGACAGTTTTATTGCCCCTTGGAAGAGACGTGGAGGTCACAGTAGCTTAGCAAGACGGTCTTAATGCACCTTGGAAGAGTGGTGGAGGTCGCAGTGGAATAAAAAGACAACATCAATGCCCCGTGGAACAGACGTGGAGGTCACAGTAGATTAACAAGACAATTTTAATGCCCCTGGGAAGAGTGTTGGAGTTCAGAGTGGTTTAACAAGACCGTTTTAATGCCCCTTGGAAGAGACGTGGAGGTCACAGTAGCTTAACAAGACCTTTTTAATGCCCGTTGGAAGAGTGGTGGAGGATACAGTGGAATAAAAAGACATTATCAATGCCCCGTGGAAAAGATGTGGAGGTCACAGTAGCTTAACAAGACGGTTTTAATGCCCCTTGGAAGACTGGTAGAGGTCGCAGTGGAAAAAAAAGACAATATCAATGCCCCGTGGAAGAGAAGTGGAGGTCACAGTAGCCTAACAAGATGGTTTTAATACCCCTTGGAAGAGTGGTGGAGTTTAGAGTGGTTTAAAAAGACAGTTTTAATGCCCCTTGGAAAAGACGTGGATGTCACAGTAGCTTAACAAGACGGTTTTAATGCCCCTTGGAAGAGTGGTGGAGGTTAAAGTGGAATAAATAGACAATATCAATGCCCTGTGGAAGAGATGTGGAGGTCACAGTAGTTTAACAAGATGGTTTTAATGCCCCTTGGAAGAGACGTGGCGGTCACAGCAGCTTAACAAGACGGTTTTAATGCCCTTAGAAGAGTGGTGGAGGTCGCAGTGGAATAAAAAGACAATATAAATGCACCGATGAAGAGACGTGGAGGTCACAGTACATTAACAAGATTGTTTTAAGGCCCTTTGGAAGAGCTGTGGAGTTCAGAGTGGTTTAACAAGATGGTTTTAATGCCCCTTGGAAGAGACGTGGAGGTCACAGGAGCTTAACAAGACGGTTTTAGTGCCCCTTGGAAGAGTGGTGGAGGTCGCAATGGAATAAAAAGACAATATCAATGCCCCGTGGAAGAGACGTGGAGGTCACAGTAGCTTAACTAGACAGTTTTAATGCACGTTGGAAGAGTGGTGGAGTTCAGAGTGGTTTAATAAGACGGTTTTAAAGCCCCTTGGAAGAGACGTGGAGGTCACAGTAGCTTAACAAAACGGTTTTAATGCCCCTTGGAAGAGCTGTAGAGTTCACAGTGGTTTAACTAGACGGTTTTAATGCCCCTTGGAAGAGATGTGGAGGTCACAGTTGCTTAACAAGACCGTTTTAATGCCTCTTGGAAGAGTGGTGGAGGTTACAGTGTAATAAAAAGACAATATCAATGCCCCGTGGAATAGACGTGGAGGTCACAGTAGCTTAACAAGATGGTTTTAATGCCCCTTCGAAGAGCTGTGGAGTTCAGAGTGGTTTAACAAGACGGTTTTAATGCCCCTTGGAAGAGACGTGGAGGTCATAGTAGCTTAACAAGACCGTTTTAATGCCCCTTGGAAGAGTGGTGGAGGTTACAGTGGAATAAAAAGACAGTATCAATGCCCCGTGGAAAAGACGTGGAGGTCACAGTAGCTTAACATGACGGTTTTAATGCCCCTTGGAAGAGCTGTGGAGTTCAGAGTGGTTTATCAAGACAGTTTTATTGCCCCTTGGAAGAGACGTGGAGGTCACAGTAGCTTATCAAGACGGTCTTAATGCACCTTGGAAGAGTGGTGGAGGTCGCAGTGGAATAAAAAGACAACATCAATGACCCGTGGAACAGACGTGGAGGTCACAGTAGCTTAACAAGACGGTTTTATTTCCCCTGGGAAGAGTGTTGGAGGTCAGAGTTGTTTAACAAGACCGTTTTAATGCCCCTTAGAAGAGATGTGGAGGTCACAGTAGCTTAACAAGACCTTTTTAATGCCCCTTGGAAGAGTGGTGGAGGTTACAGTGGAATAAAAAGACAATATCAGTGCCCCGTGGAAGAGACGTGGAGGTCACAGTAGCTTAACAATAAGGTTTTAATGCCCCTTGGAAGAGCTGTGGAGTTCAGTGGGGTTTAACAAGACTGTTTTAATCCCCTTTGGTAGAGACATGGAGGTCAAAGTAGCTTAAGAAGACCATTTTAATGCCCCTTTGAAGAGTGGTGGAGGTTACAGTGGAATAAAAAGACATTATCAATGCCCCGTTGAAAAGATGTGGAGGTCACAGTAGCTTAACAAGACGGTTTTAATGCCCCTTGGAAGAGTGGTAGAGGTCGCAGTGGAATAAAAAGACAATATCAATGCCCCGTGGAAGAGAAGTGGAGGTCACAGTAGCCTAACAAGATGGTTTTAATACCCCTTGGAAGAGTGGTGGAGTTTAGAGTGGTTTAATAAGACAGTTTTAATGCCCCTTGGAAAAGACGTGGATGTCACAGTAGCTTAACAAGACGGTTTTAATGCCCCTTGGAAGAGTGGTGGAGGTTAAAGTGGAATAAAAAGACAATATCAATGCCCTGTGAAAGAGACGTGGAGGTCACAGTAGTTTAAAAAGACGGTTTTAATGCCCATTGGAAGAGCTGTGGAGTTCAGAGTGGTTTAACAAGATGGTTTTAATGCCCCTTGGAAGAGACGTGGAGGTCACAGCAGCTTAACTAGATGGTTTTAATGCCCTTGGAAGAGTGGTGGAGGTCGCAGTGGAATAAAAAGACAATATAAATGCCCCAATGAAGAGACGTGGAGGTCACAGTAGCTTATCAAGACGGTTTTAATGCTCCTTGGAAGACCTGTGGAGTTCAGAGTGGTTTAACAAGATGGTTTTAATGCCCCTTGGAAGAGAGGTGGAGGTCACAGCTTAACAAGACCGTTTTAATGCCTCTTGGTATCTTGGTAGAGTAGTGGAGGGTACAGTGGAATAAAAAGACAATATCAATGCCCCATGGAAGAGACGTGGAGGTCACAGTAGCTTAACAAGACGGTTTTCATGCCCCTTGGAAGAGACGTGGAGGTCACAGTAGCTTAACAAGACGGTTTTAATGCCCCTTGGAATAGTGGTGCAGGTCGCAGTGAAATAAAAAGACAATATCAAAGCCCCGTGGAAGAGACGTGGAGGTCACAGTAGCTTAACTAGACGGTTTTAATGCCCCTTGGAAGAGTGGTGAAGTTCAGAGTGGTTTAACAAGACAGTTTTAATGTCCCTTGGAAGAGACGTGGAGGTCACAGTAGCTTACCAAGACGGTTTTAATGCCCCTTGGAAGAGCTGTGGAGTTCAAAGTGGTTTAGCAAGACAGTTTTAATCCTCTTTGGAAGAGACGTGGAGGTCACAGTAGCTAAACAAGACCATTTTAATTCCCCTTGGAAGAGTGGTGGAGGTTACAGTGGAATAAAAAGACATTATCAATGTCCCGTGGAAAAGATCTTGAGGTCACAGTAGCTTATCAAGACGGTTTTAATGCCCCTTGGAAGAGTGGTGGAGGTCGCAGTGGAATAAAAAGATAATATCAATGCCCCGTGGAAGAGAAGTGGAGGTCACGTTAGCCTAACAAGACAGTTTTAATACCCCTTGGAAGACAGGTGGAGTTTAGAGTGGTTTAATAAGACAGTTTTAATGCCCATTGGAAGAGACGTGGATGTCACAATAGTTTAACAAGGCGGTTTTAATGCCCCTTGGAAGAGTGGTGGAGGTCACAGTGGAATAAAAAAACAATATCAATGCCCTGTGGAAGAGATGTGGAGATCACAGTAGCTTAACAAGACGATTTTAATGCCCCTTACAAGAGCCATGCAGTACAGCATATTAAAAACATTATTTCCATTATTGGGGAGTGTGACTCCCATAGTCTTTGCCTATGCCTTCCAAGCAAAAGCTGCCAAAAATTAGGACTGAGGAACTTGCAATGCCCCGTACAACAAGCATGCAGTACAGCATCTTAAAAACAATATTCCCATTATTGGGGAGTGGGTCTCCCATAGTCTTTGCCTATGCCTTCCAAGCAAAAGCTGCTAAAAATTAGGACGGAGGAACTTGCAATGCTGGCAAAACGGACTACAGTCACCCTGGTGGTATAGTGGTGGTGAAGGCTGAGGATAAGGAGAAGAGCAAAAAACAGCCAAAATGAGTAAGCGTATACCCATGTGTGGGTGTGAAGCGGTGCATGGGAATACACCTCCCGAAATAACACAGTGGATTTGACTTTATGTTACTCTGCTGTCATTTGGTGGTGATGAGAAGTCTGGCCCAATCCGGCCCTTGTCCATTTTGATAAGGGTCAGCTTATCAGCATTGTCAGTTGACAGGCAAGTGCGCTTATCAGTTTTAATTCCCCCAGCGGCACAAAAACACGCTCTGATAACACGCTAGCGGCAGGGCAGGCCAGGACCTCCAAGGCGTACAGAGCGAGTTCATTCCAAGTGTCCAGCTTGGATACCCAATAATTAAAAGGCACAGAGGAATCATGGAGGACGCTCGTACAGTCACCATCTTTTGAAACTTTCCACTCCTTGTGAGAGTACCCCGCGCCTCAGGGCCCGTAAGCTGGGCGGGTGTCAGAAAACTGTCCCAGAACATTGGCAGTGTTCCCCTGCCTCTGCTGGATTGGAGTCGCATCTCTCTCGCCTGTACGCCTTGGTTGGGCAACGAACTCTGACCTCTGCCACTAGCGTGTTCAGATGGGAATTTTTTTAACAATTCTGCAGCAAGGGCCTTCTGGTACTGCCCCATTTTTGTAGACCTCTCCACCTCAGGAATAAGAGAGTGAAAGTTCTCCTTGTAGCGGGGGTCTAAAAGTGTCACCAACCAGTAATGACTGTCACCAAACATTTTGACAATGCGAGGGTCACGGTTAAGGCAGCGTGACATAAAGTCAGCCATGCGTGCCAGACTGGTAACGGGCAAGACTTCCGTGTCCTCACCAAGATGACGACTGACCATGCTCTTCTCCTCCTCCCCCCTGTCCTCAGGCCACCCACACTGAACCGATGGTATGACAGTTGTACAGGTACTACCATCTACAGCGCATGATACCAGCTCCTGTTCTTCCTCCTCCTCTCCCTCATTGTCCCCAATGCACGTTAGGATGAGATGAGGCTAGGCTGTGTGTAATCACCCGCTACGGCTTCTTGATCCCTCTCATCATACTCTGGCTGCAATGCCTCCTCTATAATTCTCTGCAGAAAGCATTGCAAAAGACAGACAAGTGGGATGCTGACGCTAATGATGGCGTCATTGCCACTCACCATCTTGGTGGACTCCTCAAAGTTTGTCAGGATGGTACATATGTCAGACATCCAGGTCCACACCTGAGGTCTTATGTGTGAAGTCTGACCTGAATATCAACGGCCTTGTTGCAGCTGGTACTCCACAACTGCTCTCTTCTGCTCACAAATCCTTTGCAACATGTGGAGGGTATAGTTCCAACGTGTGGGGACATCACACACCAGTCGGTGTGCCGGAAGCTTCAAACGCTGCTGCAACACAGCAAGGGCAGCGGAAGCTGTAGCCGACTTCCAAAAATGAGCTGACAGGTGGCGTACTTTGACGAGCAGATCTGGAAACTCGGGGTACGATTTGAGAAACAGCTGAACCACGAGGTTAAGCATATGAGCCAGGCATGGTACGTGTGTGATCTAGCTTCGCCTCAGAGCCGCCACCAGGTTACGGCCATTGTCACACATGACCATGCCTGGATGTACGTTCAGCGGTCTCAGCCACAGATCTGCCTGCTCTTTCACAGCTGTCCATAACTCACAAGCAGTGTGAGGTTTATCACCTAAGCTTATGAGTTTCAGCACAGCCTGTTGCCGCTTGGCTGAGGTAGTACTGCAGTGCTTCCAGCTTGTATCTGATGTGGTGATACCTGAGATGGAGGCTGAACATGAAGAGGGGGAGGAGGATGATGTGCAGGAGTTGTACACTGTGGGGGCAACTCTGGCTGACATAGGGCCCGCAATCCTCGGTGTGGGGAGGATGTGTTCTGTCCCAAGGTCCAACTGGGTCCCGGCTTCCACTATGTTTACCCAGTGTGCCGTCAGGGAAATGTACCGTCCCTGGCCACAAGCACTTGTCCACGCGTCCGTTGTCAGGTGGACTCTCCCAGTAACTGCATTGTTGACGGCACAGCAGATGTTTTGGGACACGTGCATGTGTAGTGCGGAGATGGTACACCGGCAAAATAATGTCGGCTTGGGGCCGAGTACTGAGGGACGGCCACCGCCATAAGGTTGCGGAAGGATTCTGTCTCCACCAGCCTAAAAGGCAGCATTTCCAACACAAGCAGTCATGAAATCTGCGAATTTAGGACTGTGGCCTGTGGGGCGTTGGCTGCGAATTTGCGCTCTCGTTCAAAGGTCTGGGATATGGACAATTGAACGCTGCGGTGGGACATGGACGTGGACGTTGATGCTGTTTCTTGAGAAACTGCCATAACAAGTGAAGACTGAGAGGAGGGTGCATCTTTGCATGCAGTATGGACAGGGGATTGCCTTCCACGCACAACAGGCGGTTCTCTTACATGCACAACAGTGGAAGAAGCAGAGGTGACACCCGCTGACACTGGTCGTGGACCCTGGGGTTCATCCCACAAAGTCGGGTGCTTTTCTGACATGTGCATGATCATGCTGGTGGTGGTTTGGCTGGTAGTTTTGTCACCCCTGCTGATGCTGGCATGGCAGGTGGTACAAATGGCCTTTTTGGGGTTCTCAGCATAGTCTTTAAAAAAATTCCAGATTCTGGAAGACCTACCGGTTGTACTGGCAACGTCCCTCGTGTTGGTGTTACGGGGAATGGTTGCCCGCCTTTTGTCGGCGGCCACCACACTGCTTCTTGCTGCCTGTTGGGGTACTCTGCCTCCCTCCCCCTGTGTGCTGCTGGCCTCGCTCTGCGTGTCCTCCTGCCATGTTGGGTCAGTTACTAGATCATCCACCACCTCCTCCTCTTCCATTTCCACACCACGGTTCTCCTCCTCACTATGTGGCAATTGTGTCTCGTCATCATCCACCTCTTGTGACAAATTGTCAGCGTCGCCTTCCTGTGGCCGTGGCTGTTCAAATATTTGGCCATCGCTACATGGGATCTCCTCTTCCACCACTTCAAGCGGAGCAGGCGAGGGGCTCAAATATGGAAATGGACCAGCTCTTCAGAGTGTCCAACTGTGGGATCAGTTGCTGTCTGACGACACTCGGCATGGTGGGAGGAAAGAACATCAGGGTGAGGAGGAGTTTGCAGTCGAGACTCACGGCTACTAACACTTGACCGTGTGGAAGACAGACCGGAGGTGGTGGTGCCCAGATAACTGGAAGTATTATCTGCTATCCAATTAATAACCTGTTCACACTGATCAGTTCGCAATAGTGGTCTTGTTGTGTGCTTCCCTAGTAATTCGGTCTAGAACTGGGAGCGAGAAGATGTGGCTGTTGGTTGTGGCACATTTTCACCTTGGCCACGGCCCCGTCCTCTGCACGCACCATCACCAGAACGTCCAGTTCCAGGTCCCTTGCCTCGCACCTTGCCCATTGTAAATGAAATAAAATAGCTTACTATCAATGGCAAAAGGGTAATAGATTAGGAGATTAGAACCGTGGAAGAGGAAAACCACAGTTCTATTTCTCTGGCCTACACCAGAATCTTTTAAACAGATATATTGGTGTCTGAACAGTCAGCGAGACACTGAAAATGTTTTTTTTATGGAAAAAGACAAAAAAGTGGATAATATAGAGATTTGAACCGTGGAACTGCAAAACCACAGTTCTAATTTCCTGGTGTATACCAGAATTTTTAAAATAGATATATTTGTGTCAGAACAGTCAGCGACACACTCAAACTGTTTTTTTTTATGGAAAAAAGGCAAGCAGGTTGATAACACCCATATTTGAACCGTGGAAGAGGAAAAACACAGTTCTATTTCTCTGGCCTACACCAGAATCTTTTTAACAGATATATTAGTGTCTGAACAGTCAGCGAGACACTGAAAATGTTTTTTTTGTATGTAAAAAAGACAAAAAAGCGGATAATACAGAGATTTGAACTGTGGAACTGCAAAACCACAGTTACAGTATAATTTCCTAGTGTATACCAGACTTTTTAAAATAGCTATATTTGTGTCTGAACAGTCAGCTACACACTCAAACTGCTTTTTTTATGGAAAAAAGGCAAGCAGGTTGATAACACCCATATTTGAACCATGGAAGAGGAAAAACACAGTTCTTTTTCTCTGGCCTGCACCAGAATCTTTTAAACAGATATGTTGGTGTCTGAACAGTCAGCGAGACACTCAAAATGTTGTTTTTTATGGAAAAAAGACAAAAAAGTGGATAATACAGAGATTTGAACCGTGGAACTGCGAAACCACAGTTATAATTTCCTGGTGTATACCAGACTTTTTAAAATAGATATATTTGTGTCTGAACAGTGAGTGACACACTCAAACAGTTTTTTTTTTATGGAAAATAGGCAAGCAGGTTGATAACACCCAGATTTGAACCGTGGAAGAGGAAAAACACAGTTCTATTTCTCTGGCCTACACCAGAATTTTTTAAACAGATATATTGGTGTCTGAACAGTCAGCGAGACACTCAAAATGTTTTTTTTTATGCAAAAAGGTGGATTATGCCCAGATTTGAATTATGGAAGAGGAAAAACAAAGTTCTAGTTATCTGGCCTACACCAGACTCTTTTAAACAGATATATTGGTGTCTGAACAGTCACATACACACTCAATTTTTTTTGGGGGGGTGGAAAATACCAAAAGGTTAATAAGATGCGTATTTGTACATTCTGACGGAGGGAAAAAAAACAAAACAGGATTTAGATGAAAAAAGAGGATTTTTCCTGGCCCCTGAGACCTGGGGATAAGTCCAGCAGGAGCACACAGGACTGTAATGCAGTGTTTGTTGGTATAACCACTGCATCTCCTATACAGCCTGCCTGATATCTGGGATGGATATTAGTCCTGAGAAGGACTGCTTGTTTGATTTGGCAGGCTTTAGAGACCCTACACTACCTATTTTGCACTATATATCTCTCCCTGACTCAGCAGCACTGACCCTACACTGTCAGATCCCGGGCGACTGTGTCCAAGATGGCGGTGCCCGGTTTTAAATACTCGAGGTGACGCTGTGCGGCCAGCCAATCACTGTAATGCCCACAAACAACATGGCTGCGGCATTACAGTGACTGGCTGGCAATCCCTGCATGTTCATTGGCTCTGTAAATAGCGCAAAACATGCAGTGCGGAGACCCGAGCTCCCGCCCAAGTAACCCGGAAATGCTCAGTGCTCGTCGAACATCTCGAGTAGTGAGATGCTCGGGCGAGTACCGAGCAGTGTCGAGCATGCTCGCTCAACACTAGTGAACACTCCAAATTGGGTCTCCATCTATTGGGTTTGGCTGTAGTGGAAGAGGTTTCTGTCTCCATTAAACTACTTCTACTCTGGTGAAATTGATGCCACTTTGGTGGTGCTAGGCCCTAATTTAGGGAAATGTAAATACTTCTGATTGAGTATCCATCTACTCGGTTTGCTTTAGGGGAAGACGTGTCATTCCCAATTCTACAATTTGTACTGTACTGAAATTGATGCCACTTTGCTGGTGTCTGCCACAAATTTTTGGAAATGTGGAGAATCCTGATTGGGTCTCCATATATTGGGTTTAGCTGTAGTGGAAGAGGTTTCTATCTTCATTAAACTACTTGTACTCTGGTGAAATTGATGCCACTTTGCTGGTGTCTGCCATTATTTTTTTGAGATATGGTGAATCCTGATAGGGTCTCCATCTACTGGGTTGGCTTTAGGGGAAGACATGTCGTTCCTAATTCTACAATTTCTACTGTAGTGAAGTTGATGCCACTTTGCTGGTGTCTGCCACTAATTTGTGAAAAATGTGAGGAATCCTGATAGGGTCTCCATCTACTGGGTTGGCTGTAGGGGAAGAGGTTTCTGTCTCCATTAAACTACTACTACTCTGGTGAATTTCATGCCACTTTGGTGGTGTTAGGCCCTAATTTAGGGAAATGTGAACACTCCTGGTTAGGTCTCTATCTCCAGGGTTGGTTGTAGTGGAAGAGTTTTGGTCTCCATCTATTTGTATAGTTATACTGTAGTGAAATTAATTATTTGGTGCAGATATTGTTCTCCAGAAAGGGGTACACAAACATGATTAACTCAAAATTGGCTTTCAATAAACAACCATCAGCCGCCCCATCAAACGCATCTGCTGCTTCTTCCTCCTCCTCTGTTACTGTGCCAAGTATTGTCACGCAGGTCACCGACCACAGAACTTACAGTTGTGTACTCGCTCCAGTCAGGCTGAGTGAGAGTCTGTCAGATGTAACAGAAGCAGACATGCCAACTGTGTTTGTTTCACTGAGCACACCACATGTTTCTCAATCCATCTTAACCTCTCCTCCTGCACCTCACTCACACACGGTCTAGCAGTTTGTCAGTTTCATCGTACTCTGCCCTCTCTCAGTACTGCAGCCAGCCCTCGGTCCTGCAGTTTTGGTTACGTAAAAGATTTACTCCTACACATGACAAAGCTAAGAGGTTGAACTCCACCATCTCCAATCTGTAGGCCATGGAAATGGTGGTCTTAGGCCCTAATTTTTTTAAATGTGAACAGTTCTGCTTGTGTCTCCATCTGCTGGGTTGGCTGTAGTAGAAGCGGTGTCAGTCCCCATTATACTACTTAAACGCTAGTGAAATTCATGCCACCTTGGTGGTTTTAGGCCCTCATTTTTTTAAATGTGAACACTACTGATTGTGTCTTTATAAGAGATGAGCGTTGTTCTACTCGAACTGTTCGCCAATCTCAAATTCGAGCTGTTTTGGGCGGTGTTCAAGCCGTTCGGCGAACACGAACAATTTGAGAAAAATTCGGCTGTTCGAGGTTATGTTCGATAACTGTTCGTGCACCAAAATCATAACTGGATTTTTTCTCAGTAATGATGAAAATTAATGTTAATACGCAGTTTGAGTGTACAGCGGGGTGGGGGGAGGGGCAGGGGATGGATCTCTGCAGGAACAATGAAGATCTCCATTTTTTTTTCTCTTTCCCGCATTTGCAGTGGGGAGGTGCAATCTGTCAGCCTATCAGCAGCGCACACACGGAGCGAAGTGCTTTTTTTCACACAAGCAAGGGCATGTGTCATTGGCAGTGTATGTCACATGTCCTTGCCCTATAAGACCAAGCCATTTTCCCCGTCGCCACCATTTTCTCACTGCTGCAGCTGCGTGTTAGACGGCACCGCTGTTGCTGTGTGCGCTATACCTTGTTAATTTCAAGCCAATTTTCGCACAAATATACAGATAGCTTGGGAGTAGGGAATAGTTGTGATTGCAGTCCTTTTAAGGACTAGGTTACAGCATTTCCTACGACTTTTATCAGGGAGGTCTGTGCTCTTAAATAGATAGATTGTGGAAGTAAAGACTAATTGTAATTGGAGTCCTTTTCAGGACTAGGTTACATCAGTTCCTATCAGTTTATGCCAGGCAGGTCTGTGCCAGTGCTGTGCAAGTTTTTTTCACAGCATTTGGCTGAATCTAGCAAAGCTAATCCTTTTTGGCCTATTGCAGAGTGTGTTAGTCAGTGGAGTAGCCTATCTGTGTTGCAAGATATACCACCTGTGTATAGAATACCAATTTTTTTACTGCACCTAGTGAAGTAAAATCTTTTGGGCATAGCATCATTCTATTAGTCCATCTATACTGACCTCCATCAGGTTGCAAACTGAATATAATTTTTTTCTGCATCTAGCTCTGAAAAAATATTTGGCCTTCTAGCAGTGTGTGGGACTTTCTCTATTAGTCCATCTATACTGACCTCCATCAGGTTGCAAATTAAAAATAATTTTTATCTGCATCTACAGTACCTCTGAAAAAATATTTGGGCTTCTAGCTGTGTGTGGGACTTGTTGTATTAGTCCATCTATACTGACCTCCATCAGGTTGCAAACTGAATATATATTTTTCTGCATCTACCTTTGAAAAAATATTGGGCTTCTAGCTGTGTGTGGGACTTGTTGTATTAGTCCATCTATACTGACCTCCATCAGGTTGCAAACTGAATATATTTTTTTCTGCATCTACCTCTGAAAAAATATTTGGGCTTCTAGCTGTGTGTGGGACTTGTTGTATTAGTCCATCTATACTGACCTCCATCAGGTTGCAAACTGAATATATTTTTTTCTGCATCTACCTCTGAAAAAATATTGGGCTTCTAGCTGTGTGTGGGACTTGTTGTATTAGTCCATCTATACTGACCTCCATCAGGTTGCAAACTGAATATATATTTTTCTGCATCTACCTCTGAAAAAATATTGGGCTTCTAGCTGTGTGTGGGACTTGTTGTATTAGTCCATCTATACTGACCTCCATCAGGTTGCAAACTGAATATATTTTTTTCTGCATCTACCTCTGAAAAAATAATGGGCTTCTAGCTGTGTGTGGGTCTTGTTCTATTAATCCATCTATACAGACCTCCATCAGGTTGCAAACTGAATATAATTTTTTTCTGCATCTAGCTCTGAAAAAATATTTGGCCTTCTAGCAGTGTGTGGGACTTTCTCTGTTAGTCCATCTATACTGACCTCCATCAGGTTGCAAACTGAATATAATTTTTTTCTGCATCTATCTCTGAAAAAATATTTGGCCTTCTAGCAGTGTGTCGGACTTTCTCTATTAGTCCATCTATACTGACCTCCATCAGGTTGCAAATTAAAAATAATTTTTATCTGCATCTACAGTACCTCTGAAAAAATATTTGGGCTTCTAGCTGTGTGTGGGACTTGTTGTATTAGTCCATCTATACTGACCTCCATCAGGTTGCAAACTGAATATATTTTTTTCTGCATCTACCTCTGAAAAAATATTGGGCTTCTAGCTGTGTGTGGGTCTTGTTCTATTAATCCATCTATACAGACCTCCATCAGGTTGCAAACTGAATATAATTTTTTTCTGCATCTAGCTCTGAAAAAATATTTGGCCTTCTAGCAGTGTGTGGGACTTGTTCTATTAGTCCACCTATACTGACCTCCATCAGGTTGCAAATTCAAAATAATTTTTTGTATGCATCTAGCTCTGAAAAAATATTTGGCCTTCTAGCAGTGTGTGGGACTTTCTCTGTTAGTCCATCTATACTGACCTCCATCAGGTTGCAAACTGAATATAATTTTTTTCTGCATCTAGCTCTGAAAAAATATTTGGCCTTCTAGCAGTGTGTGGGACTTTCTCTATTAGTCCATCTATACTGACCTCCATCAGGTTGCAAATTAAAAATAATTTTTATCTGCATCTACAGTACCTCTGAAAAAATATTTGGGCTTCTAGCTGTGTGTGGGACTTGTTGTATTAGTCCATCTATACTGACCTCCATCAGGTTGCAAACTGAATATATTTTTTTCTGCATCTACCTCTGAAAAAATATTGGGCTTCTAGCTGTGTGTGGGACTTGTTGTATTAGTCCATCTATACTGACCTCCATCAGGTTGCAAACTGAATATATTTTTTTCTGCATCTACCTCTGAAAAAATATTGGGCTTCTAGCTGTGTGTGGGACTTGTTGTATTAGTCCATCTATACTGACCTCCATCAGGTTGCAAACTGAATATATTTTTTTCTGCATCTACCTCTGAAAAAATATTGGGCTTCTAGCTGTGTGTGGGACTTGTTATATTAGTCCATCTATACTGACTAGTGTTGAGCCACCCCCGTAGTGTTCGGGTTCGGTTCGGTTCGTCGAACACCGGGATGTTCGAGGAACTGTTCGTCGAACTGTTCGTCGAACACCTTAGAACACCGTCGAACACCGTTAAAACCAATGGCAGGCAAACAAAAACACATAGAAACACATAGAAAACACCTTCAAAGGTGTCCAAAAGCTGACAAACTGCTCAGAAGACACTCTCTTTAAAAAAGCCGGCCGGCAAATTCAGCAGCGGCATACACCGGTACCCGACAATTTAGACAAGAAGGAATAGAGCATCACACATAGATTAGATAGATAGAAACATGTCAGTCACACATATAAGAAGCACAGTGACAGTGTTGGTTACTGCACTTGTCATTTAGTGTAAAGGATTTATTAAAAAAAATATTAGTGTTTTCATGCACCGTCTCTTTAAAAAAGCCGGCCGGCAATTCAGCATCTGTACCCGATAATTTAGAACAGAAAGAATAGAGCTTCACACATAGATTAGATAGATAGAAACATGTCAGTCACATATATAATAAGTACAGTGATAGTGTTGCTTACTGTACTTGTCATTTAGTGTAAAGGATTTATTTAAAAAAATAATAGTGTTTTCATGCACTGTCTCTTTAAAAAAGCCGGCCGGCAATTCAGCAGCGGTACCCGACAATTTAGAACAGAAAGATAGAGCATCACACATAGATTAGATAGATAGAAACATGTCAGTCACATATATATGAAGTACAGTGATAGTGTTGGTTACTGTACTTGTCATTTAGTATTAAAATAAAGGATTTATTATTAAAAAAATTGGCGTGGGGTTCCCCTTAATTTTAGGCTCTAGCGGAGGTTAAGCAGACGGCTGGGGCAGATGTTTGAAGCCTGGGAAGGGGGTAATACCCACGGAGCTTCCCAGGCTACTAATATCAGCCCCCAGCTGAATACATAGCCTTTACTAGCTATTAAAATGGGGGACCCCCCCAAAAAAAATGACGTGGGGTCCCCCCTAATTTAATAGCTAGCAAAGGCTAGGCAGACAGCTGGGGGCTGATATTAATAGCCCAGGAAGGGAGCCATGAATATTGGCCCCCTCCCAGGCTAGAAACACCAGCCGTCAGCTGCCCCAGAAATGGCGCATTCATAGGATGCGCCAATTCTGGCACTTAGCCTCGCTCTTCCACGCTGCCCTGGTGCGGTGGCAGGGGGTAATAGGGTTGGGGTTGATGTCAGCTTATAATGCCAGCTGACATCAAGCCCAGGTTAGTAATGGAGAGGCGTCTATAAGACACCCCCATTACTAACCCCATAGTCAAAGTTAAAAAAAACACAAACACCCAGAATAAAGTCCTTTAATTGAAATAAAGACACAATCCTTTATTGTTCTAAATTAAACCATACTTACCATCACGCCCATTCCAGCTGAAGCCAACGATCTCCTGCAATAAAAGAAAAATAATAAAGCAACCTCATCCTTACCTTTCCATGGTTCCCACGACAGCTTCAGCTCTGCTACATCGAGATGACAGGCTGGACCGCAGCAGAACGCTGCCATCCAGCCTGTCATCCCGCAGACACTGAGAAGCGCAGGCTTGCTTGCGCTGCTCAGCGTCTCTCTGTGACGACATCCAGATGAGCCGAGTTCATGTCCAAAGAACTCGGCTCACCTCATGCACGTCACTGACAGCGTGGGAAAATTCTCACGCTGAAGCGCTGATTGCAGGAGAATTTTCCCACGCTGTCAGTGACGTGCAGGAGGTGAGCTGAGTTCATTGGACATGAGCTCACCTCATGCACATCACTGACAGCGTGGGAGAATTCTCCTGCACTCAGCACTTCAGCGTGAGAATTTTCCCACGCTGTCAGTGACGTGCATGAGGTGAGCCGAGTTCATTGGACATGACCTCGGCTCATCTGGATGCCGTCACAGCGAGACAGTGAGGAGCGCAAGCATGCCTGCGCTTCTCAGTGTCTGCGTGATGACAGAATGGATGGCAGCGTTCTGCTGCGGTCCAGCCAGTCATCTCGATGTAGCAGAGCTGAAGCTGTCGTGGGAACCATGGAAAGGTAAGGATGAGGTTGGTTTATTATTTTTCTTTTATTGCAGGAGATCGTTGGCTTCAGCTGGAATGGGTGTGATGGTAAGTATGGTTTAATTTAGAACAATAAAGAATTGTGTCTTTATTTCAATTAAAGGACTTTATTCTGGGTGTTGTGTTTTTTTTAAATACTTTACTAGAAATTCATGGCGGTCATGTCTAATACTGGCGTGACCCCATGAATTTTGGGCTTGGGGCCAGCTGATAATACCAAGCTGGCCCTAACCCCTTTATTACCCAGTGAGCCACCGCACCAGGGCCCTGGATGAGTTGGGTACAGCGCCAGAAGATGGCGCTTCTATGAACGCGCCATTTTCCGGGGTGGCTGCGGACTGCAATTTGTAGCGGGGGGGGGCCCAGAAAGCTTGGGCCTCCCTGCGCTGCAGATTCCAGCCCCCAGCTGCCTAGTTGTACCTGGCTGGACACAAAAATAGGGCGAAGCCCCACGTACTTTTTTTTTAATTATTTCATGAAATTCATGAAATAATTAAGAAAAAAAGGGCTTCCCTATATTGTTGTGTCCGGCCAGGTACAAATAGGCAGCTGGTGGATGGGGGCAGCCCGTTCCTGCCTGCTGTACCTGGCTGGACACAAATATAGTGCGAAGCCCCACTTCAATTTTTTTAAATTATTTCAGGAAATTCATGAAATAATTTAAAAAAAATTGACGTGGGGCTTCGCACTATATTTGTGTCCAGCCAGGTACAGCAGGCAGGAACGGGCTGCCCCCAACCACCAGCTGCCTATTTGTACCTGGCCGGACACAACAATATAGGGAAGCCCTTTTTTTCTTAATTATTTCATGAAATAATTTAAAGAAAATTGACGTGGGGCTTCGCCCTGTTTTTGTGTCCAGCCAGGTACAACTAGGCAGCTGGGGGCTGGAATCCGCAGCGCAGGGAGGCCCAAGCTTTCTGGGCCACCCCCGCTGCAAATTGCAGTCCGCAGCCACCCCGGAAAATGGCGCGTTCATAGAAGCGCCATCTTCTGGCGCTGTACCCAACTCATCCAGGGCCCTGATGCGGTGGCTCACTGGGTAATAAAGGGGTTAGGGCCAGCTTGGCATTATCAGCTGGCCCTAAGCCCGAAATTCATGGGGTCACGCCAATATTAGACATGACCACCATGAATTTCTAGTAAAGTATTTAAAAAAAACACAACACCCAGAAAAAAGTCCTTTAATTGAAATAAACACACAATTCTTTATTGTTCTAAATTAAACCATACTTACCATAACGCCCATTCCAGCTGAAGCCAACGATCTCCTGAAATAAAAGAAAAATAATAAAGCAACATCATCCTTACCTTTCCATGGTTCCCATGACAGCTTCAGCTCTGCAACATCGAGATGACAGGCTGGACCGCAGCAGAACGCTGCCATCCAGCCTCTCATCCCGCAGACACTGAGAAGCGCAGGCTTGCTTGCGCTCCACAGTGTCTCTCTGTGAGGGCATCCAGATGAGCCGAGTTAATGTCCAATGAACTCGGCTCACCTCATGCACGTCACTGACAGCGTGGGAAAATTCTCCTGCACTCAGCGCTTCAGCGTGGGAGAATTCTCACACTGAAGCGCTGAGTGCAGGAGAATTCTCCCACGCTGTCAGTGACGTGCAGGAGGTGAGCTGAGTTCATTGGACATGAGCTCACCTTATGCACGTCACTGACAGCGTGGGAAAATTCTCCTGCACTCAGCGCTTCAGCGTGGGAGAATTCTCACGCTGAAGCGCTGAGTGCAGGAGAATTCTCCCACGCTGTCAGTGACGTGCAGGAGGTGAGCTGAGTTCATTGGACATGAGCTCACCTTATGCACGTCACTGACAGCGTGGGAGAATTCTCCTGCACTCACCGCTTCAGCGTGAGAATTTTCCCACGCTGTCAGTGACGTGCATGAGGTGAGCCGAGTTCATTGGACATGAACTCGGCTCATCTGGATGTCGTCACAGAGAGACGCTGAGCAGCGCAAGCAAGCCTGCGCTTCTCAGTGTCTGCGGGATGAGAGGCTGGATGGCAGCGTTCTGCTGCGGTCCAGCCTGTCATCTCGATGTAGCAGAGCTGAAGCTGTCGTGGGAACCATGGAAAGGTAAGGATGAGGTTGCTTTATTATTTTTCTTTTATTGCAGGAGATCGTTGGCTTCAGCTGGAATGGGCGTGACGGTAAATATGGTTTAATTTAGAACAATAAAGGATTGTGTCTTTATTTCAATTAAAGGACTTTATTCTGGGTGTTTGTGTTTTTTTTAACTTTGACTATGGGGTTAGTAATGGGGGTGTCTTATAGACGCCTCTCCATTACTAACCTGGGCTTGATGTCAGCTGGCATTATAAGCTGACATCAACCCCAACCCTATTACCCCCTGCCACCGCACCAGGGCAGCGTGGAAGAGCGAGGCTAAGTGCCAGAATTGGCGCATCCTATGAATGCGCCATTTCTGGGGCGGCTGACGGCTGGTGTTTCTAGCCTGGGAGGGGGCCAATATTCATGGCTCCCTTCCTGGGCTATTAATATCAGCCCCCAGCTGTCTGCCTAGCCTTTGCTAGCTATTAAATTAGGGGGGACCCCACGTCATTTTTTTTGGGGTGTCCCCCATTTTAATAGCTAGTAAAGGCTATGTATTCAGCTGGGGGCTGATATTAGTAGCCTGGGAAGCTCCGTGGGTATTACCCCCTTCCCAGGCTTCAAACATCTGCCCCAGCCGTCTGCTTAACCTCCGCTAGAGCCTAAAATTAAGGGGAACCCCACGCCAATTTTTTTTAATAATAAATCCTTTATTTTAATACTAAATGACAAGTACAGTAACCAACACTATCACTGTACTTCATATATATGTGGCTGACATGTTTCTATCTATCTAATCTATGTGTGAAGCTCTATTCTGTCTGTTATAAATTGTCGGGTACAGATGCTGAATTGACGGCCGGCTTTTTTAAAGAGACGGTGCATGAAAACACTATTATTTTTTTTGATAAATCCTTTACGCTAAATGACAAGTACAGTAAGCAGCACTTTCACTGTACTTCGTATATATGTGGCTGACATGTTTATATCTATCTAATCTATGTGTGAAGCTCTATTCTTTCGGTTCTAAATTGTCGGGTACCGGTGTATGCCGCTGCTGAATTGCCGGCTTTTCATGTTTCACTGTTGGCACTGTTCCCATCGATTTGGGCAATCACTGTAATGCCACAACCACCATGGCTGTGGCATTACAGTGAGTGGCAGACAATCCCTGCATGATTGGTGCTCTAAATAGCGCCAGACATGCAGGACACGCTTTTGGTGCACGAACAGTTATCGAACATAACCTCGAACAGCCGAATTTTTTGCAAATCGTTGGGGTTCGTCGAACAACTCGAACACCGCCCAAAACAGCTCGAATTTGAGATTGGCGAACAGTTCTAGTCGAACACCGCTCATCTCTAATACTGACCTCCATCAGGTTGCAAACTGAATATATTTTTTTCTGCATCTACCTCTGAAAAAATATTGGGCTTCTAGCTGTGTGTGGGACTTGTTGTATTAGTCCATCTATACTGACCTCCATCAGGTTGCAAACTGAATATATTTTTTTCTGCATCTACCTCTGAAAAAATATTGGGCTTCTAGCTGTGTGTGGGACTTGTTGTATTAGTCCATCTATACTGACCTCCATCAGGTTGCAAACTGAATATATTTTTTTCTGCATCTACCTCTGAAAAAATATTGGGCTTCTAGCTGTGTGTGGGTCTTGTTCTATTAATCCATCTATACAGACCTCCATCAGGTTGCAAACTGAATATAATTTTTTTCTGCATCTAGCTCTGAAAAAATATTTGGCCTTCTAGCAGTGTGTGGACTTTCTCTGTTAGTCCATCTATACTGACCTCCATCAGGTTGCAAACTGAATATAATTTTTTTCTGCATCTAGCTCTGAAAAAATATTTGGCCTTCTAGCAGTGTGTCGGACTTTCTCTATTAGTCCATCTATACTGACCTCCATCAGGTTGCAAATTAAAAATAATTTTTATCTGCATCTACAGTACCTCTGAAAAAATATTTGGGCTTCTAGCTGTGTGTTGGACTTGTTGTATTAGTCCATCTATACTGACCTCCATCAGGTTGCAAACTGAATATATTTTTTTCTGCATCTACCTCTGAAAAAATATTGGGCTTCTAGCTGTGTGTGGGACTTGTTGTATTAGTCCATCTATACTGACCTCCATCAGGTTGCAAACTGAATATATTTTTTTCTGCATCTACCTCTGAAAAAATACTGGGCTTCTAGCTGTGTGTGGGACTTGTTGTATTAGTCCATCTATACTGACCTCCATCAGGTTGCAAACTGAATATATTTTTTTCTGCATCTAACTCTGAAAAAATATTGGGCTTCTAGCTGTGTGTGGGACTTGTTGTATTAGTCCATCTATACTGACCTCCATCAGGTTGCAAACTGAATATATTTTTTTCTGCATCTACCTCTGAAAAAATATTGGGCTTCTAGCTGTGTGTGGGTCTTGTTCTATTAATCCATCTATACAGACCTCCATCAGGTTGCAAACTGAATATATTTTTTTCTGCATCTACCTCTGAAAAAATATTGGGCTTCTAGCTGTGTGTGGGTCTTGTTCTATTAATCCATCTATGCAGACCTCCATCAGGTTGCAAACTGAATATATTTTTTTCTGCATCTACCTCTGAAAAAATATTGGGCTTCTAGCTGTGTGTGGGTCTTGTTCTATGAATGCATCTATACAGACCTCCATCAGGTTGCAAACTGAATATAATTTTTTTCTGCATCTAGCTCTGAAAAAATATTTGGCCTTCTAGCAGTGTGTGGGACTTTCTCTGTTAGTCCATCTATACTGACCTCCATCAGGTTGGAAACTGAATATAATTTTTTTCTGCATCTAGCTCTGAAAAAATATTTGGCCTTCTAGCAGTGTGTCGGACTTTCTCTATTAGTCCATCTATACTGACCTCCATCAGGTTGCAAATTAAAAATAATTTTTATCTGCATCTACAGTACCTTTGAAAAAATATTTGGGCTTCTAGCTGTGTGTTGGACTTGTTGTATTAGTCCATCTATACTGACCTCCATCAGGTTGCAAACTGAATATATTTTTTTCTGCATCTACCTCTGAAAAAATATTGGGCTTCTAGCTGTGTGTGGGACTTGTTGTATTAGTCCATCTATACTGACCTCCATCAGGTTGCAAATTGAATATAATTTTTTCTGCATCTAACCCAGCCAATAGTTTTGGCCTAATACCACAGTTTGGCCACTCAGCTCTGCTCGGTTACCATCCATTGTTTTTTTGTGCAAACAACTCCAGAGTTGTGAATTAGTTAACCACCAAAATGAGTGGAAAAAGGCCTGCTGCTGGTGGAAAGGGGAATAGGCGTGTTGGGAAGGGGAAAAAAGGTTGTGTCCGTGGGGTAGGTGTTAAAGCAACAGTAACATCTGCAGAAGAAAGACCATCTTCCAGCCAAACTAAAATGTCTACTTCTTTTAGCGGACAATGTGATAAGATCCCTTTCTTACGGCCACGCCAATCGCTACAAATTCCAGATGAGGCACAAAAACAGCAGGTGCTTCAACGGATATCAAGTGCTCCTTTAAGTGGGCTCTCCTCCACATCAACTTCAACATCACAAATACTCCAGTCCTCAAAGGTGTCACCCCAATCGCACTTGCTTCCTCACAGCTCCCAAATCTCCAGCTGCCCGTCTGAGTATGAGGTAGAACAGATGGTTGAGTCTGCAGAGCTGTTTACTCATACTATAGCCTGGGAATCAGAGGTCGACTCCAGCGCTTCTGTGAATCCAGACGAGGAAATGATCTGCACTGATGCCCAGAATCTTTATGAGTCGGATCCAGGACCAGACGCAGAAGGTTCTGACCATAATGTAGACCCTCATTCCCAAACTGTAACTCCTGTTGGTGGAGACAATGAGGAAGACGATGATAAGACTCAAATACCTGATTGGAGCGACAACTTTAGTTTTTTGTCAGGGCAGGAACAGGTTGGCTCTGAGGACAACGGGTGTTATAATGCACAGGGTGATGATGATGAGGTTGGAGATCCCACTTACTGTCAACCCACAGTCAGCCAAGGGATGAGGTCAGCAGAGGAGGTGGAGGAAGATGCTAGTGACGACGAGGTCAGGTTGCGCCTTCCTGGACAGAGACGTAGTACTGGAAGCACGTCAACAACTGCATCCTCAAACACAACTCTGCCTCTCACCACAAGTCGTGGTGGCTCTTCAGGTCGCATGGGTGCTAAGCCTTGCATAGCCTGGGCATTTTTTCAGATCGATAAAGATGACCCAACTCGTGTTATCTGTAACATTTGTCAGCAAAAGCTAAGTAGAGGCCAAAAAATACATAGTTTGAGTACTTCACGCATGAACCGGCACATGGACATGAAGCATAAGTTGCAGTGGGAAGCTCAGTGTGCTACAATGCGGCCTAGCCGGCCGGGCCAACCACCGTCTGCCATATCTTGTGCATTCGCGGCCTCTTCATCCTCTGTGACTGGGGGGACAGCAGTCACACCTCTTTTGGGGCGCAGACCTGCCACCTCTTTACCCGCAACAGCCAGCGTGATTGGCAGGTCATCATTTTCTTTGGAGGTGGGAACACCAGCTGGTGTTGAGCGCTGTCCGACATCGATAGCACCACCTTTGGATCAAGGCAACCTAACATGTCCGCCTGCATCTTCCTCACAGACCGGCAGTTTGCCGGGGACACCCTTATCAACCCCGTCTAAGCACAATAGCCAGCCCTCGGTCCCTCAGATGTGGACAAGTAAAAGACCATTTCCTCCTAGCCATGAGAAAGCTAAGAGGTTGAATTTCACCATCTGCAAGCTCTTGGCTACAGAAATGCTGCCTTTCCGCCTGGTGGACACAGAGGATTTTCGAGACCTTATGTCCGTCGCAGTACCCCAGTACCAGATGCCCAGTCGGCACTACTTCTCAAAGAAAGGTGTGCCTGCGCTCCACCAGCATGTAGCACACAACATCACCGCTTCTTTGAGAAACTCTGTGTGTGACAGGGTGCATTTCACCACAGACACTTGGACGAGTAGGCATGGACAGGGGCGTTACATGTCGCTGACTGGGCACTGGGTAACTATGGTGACAGCAGGACAAGGGGCTGCTGTCCAAGTCTTGCCGTCCCCACGAGTTGTGCGTCAATCCTCTTTATGTCATTTTTCCTCCACTGCTTCTGCCTCCTCAACCTCCTCTCGGTCTTCCACCTGCACCCAAAGCCTGTCTGGTCATGCCACAAGCTTTCTAACTGCGCAGAAGGGATCCTGCACACCTCCTTACTATGCTGGCAGTAGGGCTCAACGTCATCAGGCGGTTTTTACATTGAAATGTCTGGGAAATGTGAGTCACACAGCTGAGGAGTTGTGGTCAGCTCTGGAGAACCAATTTCATGAATGGTTGTCTCCACTGGACCTGAAACCAGGGAAGGCCGTGTGCGACAATGCTGCAAACCTGGGTGCGGCCCTTCGCCGGGGCAATGTCACACACGTGCCTTGTATGGCTCACGTGTTGAACCTGGTTGTCCAGCAATTTTTAGCCCACTATCCCAGACTAGATGGCCTTCTGCAGAGGGCACGGTCGCTGTGTGCTCACTTCCGCCGTTCGCATCCCGCAGCTCAGCGACTTACATCTCTACAGAAGTCGTTGGGCCTGCCACTTCACCGGCTAAAATGCGATGTGCCTACCCGGTGGAATTCAACTCTGCACATGTTGCAGCGACTGTGGCAGCACCGACAAGCCCTGGTACAATACGTTCTGACGTATAGCCGGGGCCAACGAGATTCAGAGGTGGGGCAAATCACGCTGGAGGAGTGGTCTCAGATCAGCGACCTATGCACCCTTCTGCACAGTTTTGAAATGGCGACGAAGATGTTTAGTGCTGACGATGCCATTATCAGCATGACTATTCCGGTGATTTACATGCTGGAGCACATGTTAAACAGAATTCGGAGTCAGGTGGTGGCACAAGAGGAGGTGGAGGAAGTAGAGGAGGAGGAGTTGTATGCGGAAGGGCTAACATCTGCAAGGTCCAGACGGTCGGCAGCACCAAGGCGGCAGGCATGTGAGGGTGGGGGAGATGGTTTTACCAGGGCGCATGGTAGCAGCCAAACTAGTGAGGAAGGTGTAGGAGCCCAGGAAGAAGTGGAGGACGAACTGATGGAAGACTCATCAGATGAGGGAGACCTTGATCACATTTCTGTTGTGCGAGGTTGGGGGGAGAGGACAGAGGAAGGAAGCATGATTGTTACCTCGCCACCAACACAACAGGGACTTGGTGCTCCTGGATGCGCAACACACATGAGTGCCTTCTTGCTGCACTACCTGCAACATGACCCTCGAATTGTGAGAATTAGAAATAATCCTGACTACTGGGTTGCCACACTGTTAGATCCCCGGTACAAAAGTAAATTTGCAGAAATTATTCCTGCCATAGAAAGGGATGCACGCATGCAGGAGTATCAGCAGAGACTGTTGCAGAATCTTACATGTGCTTTTCCACAAAATACCAGTGGTGCACGTAGTGAATCTCACAGTTCCAACTTGCCAACCGTGGGACCGTCAAGTGTTCAGCACTCAAACCGTAACAGAACCACAGTATCTGCTGGTAACATCAATTTTGCGGAATCATTTAACCACTTTTTTAGCCCATCCTTTGCAAGGCCACAGGAGACAAGAAGTCTGACACATAGTCAACGCCTAGAGACGATGGTACAGTAGTATCTCCAAGTAAACATTGAAGCCACGACTGTGTCACTGGACCCTTGCTCTTTTTGGGCTTCCAATCTGGATAAATGGCCGGAGCTAGCCACTTACGCCTTGGAGATCTTGTCATGCCCCGCAGCCAGCGTTCTGTCTGAACGTGTGTTCAGCGCTGCTGGTGGTGTGCTGACAGATAAGCGCACGCGGCTCTCCACTGATAATGTAGACAGACTCACGTTCATAAAGATGAACAAATCATGGATCCGAAACGACTTTTCTACCCCTGTGTCATCCTGGGGAGAGTAAAAGCTTGATGATTGGTTAAAATCACCCTACCAACCGTTTTAAGCTTTCAAATTACTAATCATGTTTATCTGTATCTTGACTGGAAAATAATTTGGGCTTTGCAGCAGTGTGCAGCACTGATCCTATTAGGCCATCTATACTAAAGCTTCACCAGATTTAAAATTAAAAATAATTTTTAGCTGCATCTAGCCCGGAAAATAATTTTGGGGCTCCGAGATGCGCAAGACACATAAGTGCCTTCTTGCTGCACTACCTGCAGCATGACCCTCATATTGTCAGAATTCGAAGTAATCATGACTACTGGGTTGCCACACTCTTAGATCCCCCAAACTTTTCGATCAACCTTTTCATTTTAATAAAGACCAAAAAAATGGTCATTTTTGAAATTATAAGCATTAGCAGGTTGTTAGAAACTGAAATCAAACAGTTTTCAACTCAAAACTTTATTCTAGGTGATGTTACATTTTCACATAGGACCCCTTGTTCGAAAGGAGCTTCTGAACTCTCTCGTCCATTGAATTTGTCAGGTTTTGGATGGTTTCTGCATCAATTGTTTTGCATGAGGACAGAATACCCTCCCAGAGCTGTTGCTTAGATGTGAACTGCCTCCCGCCATCATAGACACTCCTTTTAATGATGCTCCAAAGGTTCTGAATGGGGTAGAGGTCAGGGGAGCATGGGGGTCACACCATAAGTTTGTCCCCTTTTATGCCCATATCAGCCAGAGATGCAGATGTTTTATGTGCAGCATGAGATGGTGCATTATCATGCAGAAAAATGATCTTGCTGTGAAATACACGGTTCTTCTTCTTGAACCATGGCAGGAAGTGCTGTTTGAGAAAATCCACATACATTATGGAGTTCATCTTTAGCACCTTCAGGGATCCTAATGGGGCCGACAATCTCTCTCCCCATGATTCCAGCCCAAAACATTACTCCACCTCCTCCTTGTTGGCGCTGTAGCCGTGTTTGCGTGGGGTGTCCATCAACCAGCCATCCTCCACTCCATCCATCTGGACCATCGAGCGCTGCACGGCACTCATCCGTGAACAAAACTGTTTTGAAATCAGTCTTCATGTAATGTTTGGCCCACTGGAGCCGTTTCTGCTTGTGTGAAGTGGATAGAGGAGGTCGACAGGATGGCGTATGCACAGCTGCAAACCTCTGAAGGACCCTGCATCTTGTTGTTCGGGGGACGTTGGAGGCACAAGCAGCTTCAAAAACTTGTCTGCTGCTATGACAAGGCTTTTTTGCCGCTGCTCTTTCAACCTGACGTAATTGCCTGTAGGAAAGAGTCCTCAATTTGCCCTTATCAGCACGCACATGTGTGTACTGTGAATCAGCTACATACTTCTTGATTGCCAAGACACTTCATCCTGATCATCGCACAATGTTGATTGTAGTTATGCCTTGACCTAAACACTCCACAATTTGTTGCTTCTCAGCAGCCGACACATCCTTTTTCTTTCCCATTTTGGCAGAAAATGTAGGCTGCTTAATAATGTGAGAGAGCCTTCTTAAGTAGTCTTGCCTTTCATTGGACACACCTGCCAAACTAATTAGCACAGGTGTCTGCAATTGCTTACAGTGATATAAAGAGCCCTGACACACATCACCATCAATGAGTTTAACTGACAAACAAACAAATTCTTCCCTTATCACTCCTAAACACTTTTTGCATAATAATTTGGAACGCAGTGTACATGTGCTTTTCCACAAAACACCAGCGGTTCACGTAGTGAATCTTACAGTTCTAACTTGCCAACCGTGGTCTGTATGGAGTTGTTCAATAAAGGGCCCAAAATTAAGATAACATAGATGGGAGAGGTCTCTATGAATAGGAATTCCTAAGTATTTGATACCCTGTGAGGGCCAGGCAAAGGGAAAGTTGGACTGGATGGAATCCTATATGGATTTGGGGAGGGAGACATCGAGGGCCTCAGACTTCGCTGCATTGATTTTAAAATTTGACCATGTAACAAAGTGATCTATTTCAGCCATAACAGCATGGATGGATATATGTGATTGAGTGATATATACTAGGACATCATCAGCAAATAGAGAGCACTTGTACTCGGTGCCTCCCACCTCAATCCACCTAATATTGGGGTTATGGCGAATTGATGAGAGCAGGTGCTCCGTCACTAGGATGTATAAGAGAGGGGACAGAGAACATCCCTGCCTTGTCCCATTGGTGATTGTGAAAGGTGATGAAAATGTTCTGACGCACCCCCTGGGCCTTGGGACACCCGGAGCCGGACCCTTTTTGGTGGATGCTGGTGGTTGTAGTCTTCGTGGCGGCGACCCGGTTCCGTGGCTCAGGGCGGTCAAACCAGTGGCGGAACTATTTATGTGGTTTTGATGTTTAAATGTACGACTACGCCACCCGTGGATTGCGGTCAGAGTGAACCACCGCTACAGGGCAGACCGCTGAGGCTGGTGTTGTGGGTGCAGCAGAGCGTAGCATAACTCCCCACGGGAGGAGTATAGCCTCAGGGCAGTGTATGCGGAGGATGGGGGTGATGGTGCAGGGCAGCAGCAGTAACGACACGGAGTCAGTGATGCAGTTCAGGGCCTTTACTCACAGTTCTTATTATCCAGACCACGTCTGCAGGTAACGGCTGCCCACGTCGTACTGTGCTCACCAGGTGAGGGGCTCAGACAACTCCCAGATAACTTTGGAGCACTTCACAGGACCCCCTTTGTGTGTCCTTTGTCTGGCCTTTCTTACCAACACTTCTGTCCGGCTGCCTCGGGCCTCCTCTTGGTAAACTTGGCGCCAGTTTCCCTGACCCTATGTGGTGCCTTCCTAGCGGGTGTAGCGAGGGGCTGCGCCACATAAAATGTCAGAGCCTCCGGTTTCTAGCTGAGGGTCGTTTCCTGCCTCCACTAGTTCGGGGACCGGTCTCCCCCTTTGGCCTGACCCCTCCACGCAGGTGGATTCGGGCGTGCGGTGGCGACTCGCCCGTCCGCACCCCTGGGATCCCTTCATTCCTCATTCCTGGAGCCTTCTCCGCTCCTCTTCCTTCCTTCTCCCTCTTCCAGGCCTGGGCCTCTGTTACTAGGCCCGCCTCCGGAGCAGAGCTCATGCAGAGCCCCTGCTCCCTGCCACTTCTGCTCAGACTTCTCTGCACTGAACTAAGATGGTGCCCACCTTTTATACTCCCTTCTCAATGCACCCAGGAACTGCTTCCTCCCTGCTCCTGCACTATAGGGTTCCCCTTCCTCAGTGTTCCCTCCCCCCACTCCAGCCAGGGACAGGGACTGTCGTGCCCATCTCAGGGGCATATTGGTCGCCCTGCCCCACGACAATGTGGTGTAATGCATGCAGGTGTCGGGTCCTGATCCACACTCCATCCTTACCTGACAGTGAGATATCACACCTCTGGGTGAGGTGCAATACGTCTGTAGCAACCGAGCCCTCGGGGTGCTACAGTTCCATTTATCTTCAGCCTAGGTGACGTATTGTGATACAGGGCCGTGATTTTGGCTATAAAAGGGTCCCCTAGACCCCTACCCCAAGCTTTTTAAGAGAATCATATATGGCGTGCCAGGAGACTCTATGGAATGCTTTCTCAGCATCCAACGAGAGTATCTAATTACAAATTTTTAACTGCATCTAGCCCAGGAAATACTTTGTGCCTAGTAGCAGTGTCTGCTAGTCAGCGGATTATCCCGGCTGTTAAGCAAGCTACACCACCTGTAGTTTAGACACTTAATTTTTTCAAAGGAAATGCTTCGGGACCATGGGATACTTAGTGAAGAGCATCAGGAGGCACCCCAAGGCATAGGGGCTGGGACTGGCAGTAGGATGCCTTGCGGTGGACAGCCGAGCTCGATCCTTATAAAAGCTTTTTAACTGCAGCAGCTTTAGTGGACGCTACTGGAGCTGGAATTACACGGCTGCTGGCATGAGACTTGCCCTCCAATAGATCCTTGTAAATGGATTTAAAGTGTATTCATTCAAATTAGAGAGACTATTTAAATTAAAAAGCTTAGAGCTGCCTCCACCACAGGGGGGCTCGCTCGACCCACCAGCGGACAGGCACCAGTATTGGGAGAGGGGGGCTGGCCATCAGGGTTCACCGCGGCTCTGGCACAAACCCGGCGACACGGAGGTGGCATGGGCAGGAGCGGACTGGCCGTGTCGGCTTCTCACTTTTTGGATTTTAGAAGGGCATGACATGCCTATATCTGTGTCTCCCCCTCCTTTTACTCCTCCACCTCTTTTATTTTCGCATGACTATATGTACTTGTCACTTTTCCATGTGTTAGTTATGTCTTCTGAGCAGTTTGTCAGCTTTTGGACACCTTTGAAGGTGTTTTCCATGTGTTTCTATGTGTTTTTGTTTGCCTGCCATTAGTTTTAACGGTGTTCGAAGGTGTTCGACGAACAGTTCGACGAACAGTTCGGCGAACACACGGGTGTTCGACGAACCGAACCGAACTCGAACACTACGGGGGTGGCTCAACACTAGTCTTTATCTATTGAGTTTGCCTGTAGTGGAAGAGGTTTTTGTCTCCATTAAAGTACTTCTACTCTGGTGAACTTGATGCCACTTTGGTGGTGCTAGGCCCTAATAAAGGGAAATGTAAACACTTCTGATTGAGTCTCCATCTACTGGGTTGGCTTTAGGGGAAGAGGTGTCATTCCGAATTCTACAACTTCTACTGTACTGAAAATAATGCCACTTTGCTGGTGTCTGCCACTATTTTTTATAAATATGGGGAATCCTGATAGGGTCTCCATCTACTGGGTTGGCTTAGGGAAGAGGTGTCGTTCCTAATTCTACAATTTGTACTGTACTGAAATTGATGCCACTTTGGTGAGTTTAGGCCCTAATTTTTTGAAATGTGGAGAATCCTGATTGGGTCTCTCCATCTATTGGGTTGGCTGTAGTGGAAGAGGTGTTGTTCCTAATTCTAAAATTTCTATTGTACTGAAATTGATGCCACTTTGTTGGTGTCTGCCACTAATTTTTGGAAATATGGGGAATCCTGATTGGGTCTCCATCTACTGGGTTTGGCTGTAGTCGAAGAGGTTTCGGCCTCCCCTAAACTATTTCTACTCTGGTGAAATTAATGCCACTTTGCTGATGTCTGCCACTAATTTTTGGAAATGTGAAGAATCCTGATTAAGTCTTTGTCTATTGGGTTTGGCTGTAGTGGAAGAGTTGTCGGTCACTATTATACTAGTTCTACTCTAGTGAAATTAATTCTTTGGTGCAGATATTTTTGTCACAGGGGTGCACAAGATATAATCGAAATTGGTTTTCTTAGTGGTATATAAAGCAGGCTATATTTCATCTTTTTATTTTTTTGGTGCTTATATTGTTCTCCATACAGTGGTACACATTAGTAATGCGAGAGCACTAAATGTTCTCAACTTAGTGGTTCAGCGGTTTCTCGAAACCTACCCAGATCTGTCAAAGCTGCTTGTGAAAGTACAACGTGTGTGCCCATTTCAGAAAGTCAGTTATAGCTTCCACCACCCTGGCAGTGCTTCAGCAGCATATGCAGCTTCCAGCTCACCGACTGTTGTTCGATGACACCACATGTTGGAAATCAACGTTGCAGATGTTGGGAAGGATTTGTGAGCAGCAGAAGGCAGTTGTTGAGTACCAGTTTCAACACGCCCATTGGCACTCAGGTCAGCCTCTGCACATAAGTACTGATGAGTGGGCATGGGTGTCTGAGATCTGTGCCATCCTCCAAAACTTTGAGGACTCCACCAAGATGGTGAGCGGCGATGAAGCCATAATTAGTGTCACCATCCCGCTTCTCTGTCTACTGAAATGCTTGGTGCTCACAGTTAGAGAGGAGGCATTGCAGGTGGAGCAAGGAACTATGCAGCCCAGCCTCATCTCATCTCAATGCGGATTGGGTTATAATGAGGAGGAGGAGGAGGATTAGGAGGAGAACATGGACTGTCGTCCTCTTGGGGAGGACAGAGAAGTCTTAGCTGTCTTGAAAGTCTTGATACCCCTCTTTTTCAGTCTGTGGGAAAGCTGTATGAGTTTCGCTTAATGACCTTCAGTGGCCTAAACCGTGGCTTTGCTTATGCACATTATTTATCAAAATGCATTGCAGATCAGGCCATTGTCCAACTCTGTAGTGATTAAATTCAAGGCGTAAAGAAAGATCTTGGTCTGTGACTTAGCACCACCAAGAAGTGTGAGCTGATGTTGGACAGGCTGCCATTGCTTATGAAACAAGCTGCATTAGAGGACTTCCTGGGAGAAATGACAGCTGGAGAAGGTACGGTTTTCCTCTATGCCAGTCCTTTCACCGAGGTAAAGAATATGGCTATGGTTAAATACAACTCTCACCAAGAAGCAATGTCATACTGAAGAACATTTGGCCCACCAGAGCATTTGATTGTGAGGGACCAACTTTCTCCCCCACTAAAGAGACCCATAGCAAGGTTTGTGCTATGAATTCTCCTGAAGAAGAAGCCAGGGCACACCGGAGGATTCTCCGTTTCTCTGGTGGGCCCGTCCAACCCTGCCGAGAAGCATCCCTGGCTAAGAAAAGTGTGTGGGAAGGTTCCCGGACATTCTATGGCTTTTTTTTTATTGTGGACACTGGCTCCTTATCATCCCTGGCCACATTCACTTGTCCATGTGTTTGTGGTTAGGCGGTCCTTCCCAGTAAGTGCACTGGGAAGGGCACGGGTATTGTTCTGGGACCCGTATTTGTGGAAGGTGGGGACGACACCAGGAGAAATAGTAGCGGCTGGGGACCAAGTATGGAGACCCGGCCGCCACCAGCATGAGGTTGTGAAAAGCTTCCATCTCCACGAGCCTAAAAGGCAACATTTCAAGTGCAAGCTGCTGTGCAGAAATGTGGCAGTTTAGCATTGCAGCCTGTGGGTGAGTGGCTGCATATTTGCGCTTGCATTCCAAGCAACAAAAAACTAAGGAGATGGATGGCTCATCATCACAACCTGAAAGGTTTGCGGTATGAACTCCCCTGATGGAGAAACCAGGGACCACCGGAGGTCCTCTGGTGGGCCAGTCCAACCCTGCCGAGAAGCAGCCCTGGCTAAGAAAAGTGTGTGGGAAGGTTCCCGGACACTCTATGGCTGCTTTTTTTTTTACTGTGGACTGGCTACAGTAATCCATAAGATTGCAATCTATAAGATTCCTTTACTGGCTCCCAATTGCCCAGCGTATGCTGTGCAAACTACGAACACTGACGTACAAAGCCATCCATAACCTTTCTTCTCCGTACATCTCTGAACTAATCTCCCGATATATTCCCTTCCGTAATCTCCAGTCATCCCAAGACCTCATTCTTTCCACACTTATTTGTTCCTCACCCAATCACCTCCAATACTTCTACCAAATATCCCCCATCCTCTGGAATTCTGTGCCTCAACACGTCCGATTAACCACCACATTTGGATCCTTCAGACACAACCTGAAAACTCATCTCTTCAAGACAGTCTACAGCCTTCCATTGCCTCGCTGCCACCTCACCTCAACACCACAGGAGCTAATGCAACTCCACGACCTACTGTCCCCCCCCCCCATCCTGTAGAATGTAGGGCCACAAGTGCATGGTCTATAAGACTTAAGATGCAATATGGCACCTTGGCAAAGCCCAGTTATGTTATCCCTCTGATATCTAACAATAAAAAACAGGTCATGCTGGAGAAACTTGCACCTACTCAGTGTCTTTAGCTCCTTTGTGAGAAACCAATGTTTGCTCAGCCAGTCTATCAAATAAAATTCCTGAGGTACGGAAAGTGTGGATGACTACGCTTCTGGTACTAGGTGCTAATACCAAACCATGGTGTGCATCAAAACTATGAATTAACACATGTGGAATTATATACTTAACAAACAAGTGTAAAACAACTGAAAATATGTCTTATATTCTAGGTTCCTCAAAGTAGCCACCTTTTGCTTTGATGACTGCTTTGCACACTCTTGGCATTCTCTTGATGAGCTTCAAGAGGTAGTCACCAGAAATGGTCTTCCAACAATCTTGAAGGAGTTCCAGTGTCCGGCTTTGTAAGTCTCTATGCCGGACGAGCTCTTCTAGCTCCCCTCCTGGCCTCGTGTTCCTCCTCTGCCTACAGGGACTCCTCAGCCTACTGCTGACCTGTCCCTATCTCTGGAACTTGTCTCTGGCTTCTCTGTTCTCAGCTAACCCCGCCCCAGATCCAGTTTATAAAGGGCAGATTTCTCCCCTCCCTGGACTGAGGCAGGAGGTGCTGCAAGCTAATTGTCCCCAACCAGGGAACCTCCCACCTGCTCTCAGACATGACATTGCTGCCACTGTGGCAACCAGACCTCGGGGTGCCACATTCCCCCCTAGTGAAATTTAGTACACCGGACTAAACACATTTTTAGGAAACACAAATACAGGGTAAAAGCAATAACATAAACATATATATAAACATTTTTAATTCTTGAGGGTCACAGCTTATCTGCAACCGGGTGTCCATGTCACCCAACAATGTGTAACTTCAACGGTGTGGGGACCTGTCTCCATAAACCCCAAGTTCCTGGCCTTGGGCGTGGCGACAAGGCTGAGCTATCTACTTTGGGCCACAAGGGGCCACGCTGGACAGGTTTTTCTTCCGTGGCCATCTTCGAAAGAGGGCACCAGGTGCAACTATCTACATGACAGTTCCGGTTATTCAGCGTCCATAACCTGTTAGTCCATTGAACTAGAAAGACTAGAAAAACATTATTAATTACCAGGTAACAAACATAAAACATTTGCAATATACAGGTAGATATATACTTTGCATTTGATTCTCCAGCGAGCAGGCATTAGATCTTTAGTGCTCCGGGTGGACCTACGTAACCCACTGTCTGGTGGTACTCTACTTGGGTCCCCTGTTTCCACCTCCTGTGTACTGGGTGTGCTCGTGTCTGCACTAGAGGTATTTGCAGATGTTACGGGTAGGTTGGGCAGCTTTCTGCATACTCTTTGGCTCACCACGGGCATGGCAGGTTCACTACTAGCAGAGGGTAGATTCTCCTGGGCTGCTGGTATGGACTCTTCTGCCTCCAGGGCCACTTGCTCTTCCAACACTACTTGCTCTTCTGCAGGCCCTTGAGGGGCTGGCTGGAGAAAGGTAAGGACGGGTACCACTATAGCGTTGTTGATTTGTGTCCAGGACCGGGGAAATTCTCCAAGCACTGTACTGACCATTTCTTCCCTTTCCTCTGCGGGTTGAGGGCTATCTTGGTCTTCATCAGTGCTTTGCAACTGCTCGGGACACTTCTTCAGGTGGTCTCTGGAGACAGTGGCTGTGGTCTCTCCTCCATCCTTACTGATAACACACACCTTTGGGTTTTCATGGCTTGACGGCAGTACGGTGTACGGGTCTTTCTCCCACTCAACATCCAACTTGTGGAGCCGTCTCTTCCTCTTCAAGACCTGTTCTCCAGGTGCCAGGGGAGCAGAAGGAGCATGCTGGTTGTAATCCCTCTCTTGCCTCTCTCTGGCTTGAGACAGGCTTCGCTCCACGCTCTCCTGTACTTTCCGGTACTGCTGCTGTCGTTCTGTGTCCCAGTCTGCTTCTGGTGTCCTCAGGTGTGAGGACTCCCATCTCCAGGTCAATTGTCAGCTTACCAGGTCTTGCCCTCATTAGGTAAGCAGGGGTGCAGTTGGTAGAACCCACTGGGATATGGTTATACAAGTCGACCAGATCCGGCAGTTTCTCAGGCCACAGGCTACGTTCCTCCAGGGGCAACGTCTTGAGCAGGTCTATTACTACCTGGTTCATTTTCTCACACATCCCATTGGTTTGGGGGTGGTAATGCGTTGTCCTTATCTTCTTGCAGCCATACAGGTTGCAGAATTCCTGAAAGACTTCAGCCTCGAACGCCGGACGTTGATCAGTCAACACTTGCTCCGGATACCCTTGTGGATGGCAGAAATGCTGCTGAAAGGCTCTGGCGGCCATCTGAGCTGTTAAGTCTTTGACAGGGACCACCACTAGGAACCGGGAGTAGTGATCTACGATTGTGAGGGCGTAGACGTATCCCGATCTGCTTGGAGCCAGCTTTACGTGGTCCAGGGCCACCAGCTCAAGGGGCTGCTTTGTGATGATGGGCTGCAGGGGAGTCTTCTGGCTGGCGCGGTCCTTCCTCCTTAGGTTGCATGGGCCACAGTCTCTGCACCATCTCTCTATAGCCCCTTTCATGCCTACCCAGAAGAACCGCTCACGCAACAGGAGCCCCAGCTTCTTCCATCCAAAGTGCCCTGCGCCGTCATGGTATGCTTCTAGGACCATAGCCGCATCCCGCCTTGGGACCACTACCTGCCAGATCAGCTCGTGTGTTCGAGAGTTGACGGTCCTGCGGCACAGCCTCGCCTCGTAGAGAAACAGCTTGCTCCTCTCCTTCCACAGCTGTTTGGCCTCTTCTGGAGTATCCGGATCAAGGTGGGAATCAGCCTGGGTCAGCATCTCTTTTACCAGGCAGACTGCGGGGTCACTATCCTGTGTCTCTGCCCAGCCATGGTGGGATAAGGGATTGCAGAGCACCTCTCCTTTACGCAGTGGGAACACTGGGTAATCCCATGATGGTGGAATGCAGGGAGTTCAATTTCTTCCAGTTCTTCTAGATCCTCTCCCCCGTCCTGCAAGTGAGGCATTCTGGACAATGCATCTGCGTTGGCATTTGCGCGCCCTGTCCGGTATTTGATGGTAAATTCATAATTGGACAGCCGGGCCATCCATCTCTGCTCTAGGGCACCAAGTCTTGCAGTGTCCAGGTGTGTCAGCGGGTTGTTGGCTGTGTACACAGTGAACTTAGAAGAAGCCAGGTAATGCTTGAAGCGTTCGGTGACTGCCCACACCACTGCCAGGAACTCTAGCTTGAAGGAGCTATAATTCTCAGGGTTTCTCTCTGTGGGTCTCAGCTTTCTGCTAGCATAAGCAATTACCCGTTCTCTGCCCAGCTGGATCTGGGACAGCACAGCTCCTAGCCCCACGTTACTGGCGTCGGTGTGGAGGATAAAAGGCTGGCCGTAATCAGGGTAGGCCAGGATCTCATCCCCCGTGAGGGCCATCTTCAGCTGGTGGAAAAACTCCTCCTGCAGCTTGTCCCACTTAAAGGGCGGCTTCTGACTTTTAGTCTTTGACTGACCTAACAGGAGGTCCTGCATAGGGGCTGCCATTTTGGTGAATCCGGAGATGAATCTTCGGTAGTAGCCTACCAACCCGAAGAACTGCCGCACTTCCTTTATGCTGGAGGGTCTTGGCCAGTCCTTAATCACCGTGATCTTGTCAGGGTCTGGGGCTACTCCGTCAGCACTCATCACGTGTCCCAGGTACTATACTTTTGGCTTCAGTAGATGACACTTGGAAGGTTTCACCTTTAGGCTGAAGCCTGCCAGGGCATCGAACACCTCTGCCAGGTGCTTTAGATGGTCCTCATAGGTCTTGGAATACACAATGATGTCGTCCAGGTAGAGTAGGACTGTCTCAAAATTTCTGTGCCCCAGACAACACTCCATCAGCCTCTGGAAGGTCCCTGGTGCGTTGCAGAGTCCAAACGGCATACAATTGAATTCACTGAGACCCATCGGGGTGGTGAAGGCGGTCTTCTCCTTGTCTGATTCTGCTACAGGAACCTGCCAGTACCCGCTAGTGAGATCCAAAGTAGAGAAGAAGTTAGCAGATTTTAGTGCAGCCAAAGACTCCTCTAGTACTAGGTAACGGGTTCGCATCTTTGTGTGTTATTCTGTTGACCTTTCTATAATCTACACACATCCTCATCGTGCCATCCTTCTTTTTTACAAGAACTAGAGGAGCTGCCCAGGGGCTACAGCTATCCCTGATCACCCCAGCCTCCTTCATCTCTCGCAACATACCCTTGGCATTCTGATAGTGTGCAGGGGGTACAGGCCGATATCTCTCTTTTATGGGTGGATGGTCTCCTGTGGGGATTTGGTGTTCTACCCCCTTTACTTGCCCAAAGTCTAGCGGGTGTTTGCTAAAGACTCTTTCGTACTCCTGAACCACCCGGTAGACTCCCTGTTTGTGGTGTGAGGGAGTGGAGTCGGTGCCCACATGCAGTTTCTGACACCAGTCCTCCATTTGTTTCTTGGAGAAGTTACCCTCCTCTGGTTGAGATGAAGGCAAGGGTTCCACGGCCTTTACAGAGTTCTGGTTAATGGTGAACAATTTGGCTAGAGTGGCATACCGGGGCAAGTGTACTTCTCTTTCCCCAATATTTAGGATGAGGACGGGTACCCTCCCATGGCGGACATCAACCACCCCCCATGCTGTCAAAATGGTGGGCCTACTGTCTGAATAAATGGGTTCTACCATAGCTTGGTAGTCTCTACCTCTTAACCCGATTGCCGACCGGCACCAGATCATCATTTCACTTTTTGGGGGCATGGCGATAGGGAATGGGTCACTCATCCTAAAGCTTCCAATCTCACCACCAGACAGTTCTACCTGTTGCCGCTTCATCAGGGCTCTGATCTCCTTTTGTAAGACACGCTGCTGGCTGGAGCTGGCATTCATTGCAACCTGCTGTAATATAACAATTATCTCTGAAAGACAATTTTCAATAACGTTAGTACCCAAGGTTATTTTAGGGTGACTTTCACGACGGTCAATGTCCACAATAATCAGCCCTTGAGCCGGCAGTTCAACTTTACCAATCTTGATGGTCACCTCCTTGAATCCCACCTGCGGCACGGGCTGACCATTGCTGGCGATGATGCTCAAGTCATTATCTGGGTAGCGGGTAATATCCGTGTCATCCCAGTACTGCTTGAAAAGTACATAGGGGATGGTGGTTACCTGTGACCCGGTGTCCAACAGTGCACTCATGGGAATGCCATCCAGTACCACAGGCAAGACCGGTCGTTCCCTCACTTACTTGTCACGCCAGTTTGACGGGCCTGATGATCTTACCCCTGGGGGTTGGCCCTCTGCCCCAGGTACCTCGCAATATGTCCTGGCTGGCTGCAGCGGCGGCAGATGGGCTGTACATCCTGGTCGTAGCAGTCTGTTGGCTTCCCTCTGAACGGTGGGATCCTCTTCTGTCGGCACCACTGGACGTCCTCCGGACTGGTAGCCAGCTGGATATTTCCTGGAGAGGATACCTGCAACGACTGCACAGTCCTGGTTAGTGCGGCAACGCTTTTAGTCAGTTCTTGGACCTGATGGTGCAGGTCTGTAGACGGGGTACTATTCTGTGCGTTGGCTCCTGCAGATTCTGTAGACTGGGGCGCCGCCTCTTGGTGATAAGTGATAGCAAGGCGCCTGGAGGCCGCAACGCCACTGGGTGCGGGTTCTCGGAGTACCCGGATGGCTCTGTCCTTAAACTGTGCAAAGTCTAACTCAGGGTTCTGCAGGGCCATCAGGAGTAACTGGGTTCGGTGGGCGCTGGACAGCAGACCCTCAATGAATTGTTCAGTCAGCAGTTCATCTGCATTCCTCACACTGTCAGGGTCTGCCTGCTTGATGGCTCTGATGGCCTCTTGCAAATTCAAAGCATAGTCTCTGATACTGTCTTGGGCCCGCTGCTTGCACCCATAAAATCTCATTTTGATCTCTGCTGAGGTGCGGGTATCAAAAGTGTCCTTTAGACGGGCTAAAATCTCCTTCACGGTCCCCTTGTCCCTGACTGACACGGACTTTACTTCTCGTTGGGCCGCGCCGGTTAACTGGCCTATCAGTATGGTCACTTTTTGTTCTTCCGTACACCTTGAATAGGCTATATAGTCTCTCTTTAAAGGCGCTCAGGGTATGCGACTCCCCTGAGTACTGGGGCAACCAGGCCTCTCCGGGGATATAAGGCATCGTGAACGGCACTACTGCGGCAGCAGCCGCGCTGGCGGTTACAGTTCCCTCCTCTTCCGTCATCCTCTTCCCCCCTAGTCAACCGTGGCCTACCTTCCGTTGCTTTTCTTCTGTAGGCCGCGGCTCCGCAGGCGATCGTCGGAGTTGAGGACCTTGCGTCGCGTCCTGGTGACGTCAGCGTCCGCTCGGCTCCTTTCAGGACCTTGCGCAGCGTCCGTGCGTAAGGCGGGGCTCCAGTTCTCGTGCGCTTTCGTCGTCCACGCCCCTCTTCTTCCCGCGCGGCGTCCCAAAGATGGCGCCCGATGGCGGGAAAATGGCTGCGGATGGTGGGAAACGGCTGCGGATGGCGGGAAACTCCACCAAGGTAAGTTTTACAGTCTTTCCTCAGGCACACAGTACCCATTGGTGGCGGGTATGAAATCCTGCCGACTACGCCAAAGTTGACGCGCCCCCTGGGCCATGTGGGGAACCCGGAACTCGGCCTTTTGTGGGATGCTGTGGGTTGTAGTTTCCGTGTGGTGGTGACCCGGTCCGTTGCTCAGGGTGGTCAAACCAAATGGTAGTCTGTTTGTTGTATTTTAAATGTCCGACTACGCCACCCGTGGATTGCGGTCAGAGTGAACCGCCGCTGCAGGGCAGACCGCTGAGGCTGGTGTTGTGGATGCAGCAGAGGATAGTACAACTCCCCACGGGAGGAGTATGGCCTCAGGGCAGCAAGTGTGGATGTTGGTGGTGATGGTGCGAGGGAGCAGCAGTAACCACACGGAGTCTGTCATGCAATTCAGGGTCTTTACTGTTGGTGGTATTAAGGGACCCGTCCGGAATACAGGCTAACAATGGAGGCCTGGTCAGGCTGAGAGCAACTGGGAAATCCGCCTGGTCAGGGGGAGTTTTTAGGGCTACCGTGCTGACTTCACTCTTTCTTGGCTATCCCGCTGTAGTGTAGTGGTAGCCCACGTCCCTGAGTGTACCGTGTTGTTCTCATCCGTATGACTGGCGACTCAGGCCTTCCGTGCTTCTCACCCCTCCAGGGCAGTAGTGGTCCCTCTCGTGTGGCTGAGCCTCCAGGCTTCCTTGGGCCAGAGGACTTGAAGTCCCTTGCGTGGTGGTTTTCTGCTGCTGGGCTTATAACCCTCACAACCTCGGACTCCAGTGTCCGGCTTTGTAAGTCTCTAGGCCGGACGAGCTCTTCTAGCTCCCCTCCTGGCCTCGTGTTCCTCCTCTGCCTACAGGGACTCCTCAGCCTGCTGCTGACCTGTCCCTATCTCTGGAACTTGTCTCTGGCTTCTCTGTTTTCAGCTAACCCCGCCCCAGATCCAGTTTATAAAGGGCAGATTTCTCCCCTCCCTGGACTGAGGCAGGAGGTGCTGCATGCTAATTGTCCCCAACCAGGGAACCTCCCTCCTGCTCTCAGACATGACATTGCTGCCACTGTGGCAACCAGACCTCGGGGTGCCACACTATTCTGGCCTTGTCAGAGGGATTCCGGCTGCAAGAGGGGTACCTGCCCCCGAAACCTGACTTTGCTACTCTACGTCCTAGTCAGGGAAGCCCGGCAGGCACAGAGGATCCCACCGAGTAACAGAAGGAGCGGAGTCGCCACCCGTACCATTTTTCTGAGCGTAGTCCAGAGGGAGACCCGACCTATCTACACACGCAGACAGGAGAAGTCTGAAGTCTAGGAACACTCTGGTGCGGGGTCCTGATTAAGCACTTGAATTACTTGGAGGTTGTCGGACCCCCGTTCCTGGTGACCGCAGAACTCCATGAGGAGCAGGGAGAAGCCTTGCAGCTGCACACTCTACCGTGAGTAAAAACTCTGGAAGTCAACCCCTATGGCCTCTGGACTCTTTATTTCTGCACCGAACAGCACCAGACCCCTTTCACTACGACTCCCTCCATCCTCGTCTCTGCCCTGAGGCCCTGCTCCGCCTGTGGGGAGTAGTATCAACGTCGGCTGCCACAACATCCCGCCTCAGAGGACTGCAGCAGCGCTGGTGGCCTTCACCAGGTACCACAGGTGGCGTAGTCGATGAGAACCACTCAACCCTGTAAGCCCATTACTTTTATGTGACGGCCCTGGGCACGGAACGGGTCCAGGCCACGACAGCTCCCCCCAACATCTGACCCAGCTCCGAGTTCCCCATCTCCAAGGGAGGGCTGTGAGCGTCACAGACCCATGAGACAGTAGCTCCTTTGTGGAAACCTGCTAACCCTGTGGTAAAGATTATATATGTACCATTTACAAAAGGGGGGAAATTGATATAGAACGGTTAATATTTTTCTTCTCTGCTCTATATTTCTCTACATTTCTGCCTGTTCTCTGTTTTATACTTTATTTAGAATTATCCAGCCTCATAGTCTCGCAGTCAAGGATTTTATGCTTCTTATCTCATATGCGATATTCTGCTGACTTCTGCAAAAACATGTTATGTTGACAGAGTGAATAAAGTCACCATGACCTAGGCAACGGGAGAGGCTACACAGGCTACATTGAGTTGCATTGCTTGTAAATGGTATAAGAGATATAGTATTCTTTGTGTGACTAAACAGAAATTGATTTGCCCACAACTTATGTGCAGTCCTTTCTCCGAGCGTTTATTATATTGGAGGGCCTGATCTCTTAATTCAGCCTCATTGGTGATCTGGCATATCTGACTTTGAATCAGAACAAAATCATCTACAACAAGAGCTTCCAAATAAATTATGTTTTTAATAATATTTTTTCAATTGTTTTTCTAAAAAAAAAAAAATTTTTGCAGTAGCTGGACTTTTTGTCTTCATGTCCATGCTTTTAAGACTAAGCTGTGAGTCACAGCAAACTTTTTTGTGACAAGGAAGTATGGCTGAGCCATCCTGGAGGAGCTGGACTACCTCTCAGCCAATGTTATTTAGGTGTTGCAGAGCAAATTCATTTTAAAGTGAACCTGTTTGACACATGCTGCCCATTTCATGTACAGCATGTACCAGCCACTTGTTGTATTATCTCAGCCAGGTATATTTGACTCTGAAACGTTGCAGAGTTGCTAAAGAAAAACATACTTTAAGGGTATCTGCACACGATCAGTAATCGCTGCAGATTGGACGCAGTGCACTTGCGCTGCGTGTAAACCGCAGTGGCCAGATGTTACAACATAGTGGATGAAATTTGTAGAAATCCCAGGTCCACTATGCGTCTGCGGATCACTCGCGGAAACTGACATGCGGCGCGTCTTTCCAGACCGCAACATGTCAATTTCTCCAGTGGGTCCGCATGCGGGCTTTCCCAAAAGACCTAACCTCTATGAGGAAAGTTCGAATGTGGGAAAAAAAAAATGATGCTACTCATTGACATTTTCAGCGGAAGCCGGCGGCGGCTTCTCTGCAGCGTCGGGGTGCAGCAGGCTCCGGATGGTGGGCATGTAGCCTAAAAGTCGGCCTGTTTTCCCTGCCTGCAGACCTGTCAATCCAGGGCAGCAGGTGGGGAGAAGCAGCCGGGGAGCCACCTGCCTGACGAGTCTACAGAGTGGTATCTCTCCCTGGTGGCTATTTAAAGTATGTTCTTCTCTAGAAACATTGCAGCATACCTTTTTGAGATAATACAGCCAGTGCCTGATACATGCTGCCCATGGAGTGGGCAGCATATATTCTCTCACAGATCCCTTTTAACCAGAACTTGTATATTTTGAATTTGGTACATATACCCGATTTTATCTTGGTGACATTTCATCTATCTGGGAATGCAGGTTTGCTCATACTCTATTGTAGTTCATACATACTGTATGTATATACAGGTGCTTCTCACAAAATTAGAATATCATCAAAAAGTTAATTTATTTCAGTTCTAAAATACAAAAAGTGAAACTCATATATTGTATAGAGTCATTACAAACACAGTGATCTATTTCAAGTGTTTATTTCTGTTAATGTTGATGATTATTAGTGTTGAGCAAGCACTAAAATGCTCGGGTGCTCGAAGCTCGGGCCGAGCTCATCGTGATACTTGGGTGCTCAACCCGAGCAACGAGCCCAATGTTAGTCTATGGGAGACCCGAGCATTTTTGCGGCGGCACCCCCGGCAGTCTGTAGAAAGCCTAAAAAGTGCCCAAAACGATAGTGACAGTGTTCAAATGACATGGGGACAGCATGAGAATCGCCCCAGGAAGCATTTCTGTCCCCCTGGTCACTGTTGTCAACAACGTGGTCAGAGGTATTAAGCCACGTTTACGGGCTCACAATAAAAAGTTCAAAAAAGAAACTGAAACGGTTTTCCTGTGAAATATGTTAAGGACATTCCTTTCCAGGGTAAAGACTTGTGTATAAGGTAAAATAAATAACCAAAACCAAAAATACTCCTCCAACACCTTGGGCTATGTTCACAAGTAACATTTTTTATGCGTTTTTGCACTTTTGTATTGCTTTCAACCGTGAAAAACAAATTCACCGGGAAATGTCATTTTAACATTTTACAACCTTATCTGGCCATGTGCTGTGTGACACACAAGCATACAGTGCTGAAAAGACATGGGAACAGCATGGGGAAGACCCCTGGAAGCATCTCTGACACCCAGGTCACTGCCTAAAAGTGTGCTCATCAGAAGTCATCCTTGCCGCATCAGAAGATGTAGACTTGCAACTATCCCCATGCAACTCCTTGTCCCAGGGAAGTGTTCAATTGTACCTCCCCCATTCCTTGCAATGCAAGCGCAAGTATGCAGCCTGCCACCCACCCACCCTCAGGCTGCAATACCATACTGCTTGCTTGCTTGCACTAGAAATTGGGCCTTTTAGGCATGTGGAGGCGGAATCTGGTATCCATACTCAGTCCCCAGCCGCCCGGCGGCCGGGTATCCACGCTTGGTCCCCAGCCGCCAGGGGGCGGCCGGGTGCCCACACACGGTCACCAGCTGCCTGGGGGCGGACGGGTGTCCATAAATGGTCCCCAGCCACCCCTATTTGAAGGACAGCCTAACCACAAACACGTGGACAAGTTTTTGTGTCCAGAGATGGTCCATCTGACTGACGCCTTCACACTGAGTTAATATTGTGGAAGCCAGGACACAGTTGGACACTGGGATGCAACACATCCTCCAGACATAGAGGATTGTGGGTCCTGGGTCAATCAGGCTTCAACACAAAGTTCAGAAGGTAGACAGCAGCAGTGGTCGGCCTCCTACACAATGAGTAAATAATTCATGATCATGAGGCCATCCATCTCCTTAGCTTTCTGTTCCTTGGAATGCAAGCGCCTGTATGTAGTAGCGGCTAGGCCTGAGGTGGTCAGCGTTTTGGCGCATATCCTACCTCCTCCGAGGATTGTTGGATGTTCTCCTGCTACTATCCCAGTTTTATGACTCCCGTTAAAACAAAGCTTCAGGTGATGGATGAGGTGGTGGCAAAGGAGAAATAACAGGAGGAACAGGGACCATTCACATCAATATCAGGCCAGTCAACCACACATGTCTTGTAGGATATGCTTCTGTACCAAAAGGAGCGGTTCGGCTACACAGTTATAGGGCATACAGTGAGTGCAATGCCTACCAAAAATTTTGAGGCACTCCAATGCCCCTTGGAAGTGACATGGAGTTCAGAGGGCCTTAATTAAAGCATTTTGAAAGAGACGTGGTTTACAGCGTACTTAAAACCTTCTACCCATTATTGAGGAGTGGGTCTCCCTTAGTGTTCACCTATGCATTGAAAAGCAAAAGCTGACTAAAATTAGGAGGAAATGCAATTCCCGTTGGAAGAGTCGTAGAGGTTAGAGGTAATTAAAAACAACATTTCAATGCAACTTGGAAGAGCTGTGGAGTTCAGAGTGGTTTAACAAGATGGTTTTAATGCCCCTTGGAAGAGACGTGGAGGTCACAGTAACTTAACAAGACAGTTTTAATGCTCCTTGGAAGAGTGGTGGAGGTCAAAGTAGCTTAACAAGATGGTTTTAATGCCCCTTGGAAGAGACGTCGAGGTCACAGTAGCTTAACAAGACGGTTTTAATGCCCCTTGGAAGAGACGTGGAGGTCACAGTAGCTTAACAAGACGGTTTTAATGCCCCTTGGAAGAGTGGTGGAGGTCGCAGTGGAATAAAAAGACAATATCAATGCCACTTGGAAGAGTGGTGGAGGTCACAGTAGCTTAACAAGACGGTTATAATGCCCCTTGGAAGAGTGGTGGAGGTCACAGTAGCTTAACAAGATAGTTTTAATGCCCCTTGGAAGAGACGTAGAGGTCACAGTAGCTTAATAAGACAGTTTTAATGCCCCTTTGAAGAGCTGTGGAGTTCAGTGTGGTTTAACAAGACGGTTTTAAAGTCCCTTGGTAGAGTGGTGGAGGTCACAATAGCTTAACAAGACGGTTTTAATGCCCCTAGGAAGAGATGTGGAGGTCACAGTAGCTTAACAAGACGGTTTTAATACCCCTTGGAAGAGCTGTGGAGTTCAGAGTGGTTTAACAAGATGGTTTTCATGCCCCTTACAAGAGCCATGCAGTACAGCATATTAAAAACATTATTCCCATTATTGGGGAGTGGGTCTCCCATAGTCTTTGCCTATGCCTTCCAAGTAAAAGCTGCCAAAAATTAGGACGGAGGAACTTGCAATGCCCCTTACAAGAGCCATGCGGTACATCATATTAAAAACATTATTCCCATTATTGGGGAGTGGGTCTCCCATAGTCTTTGCCTATGCCTTCCAAGCAAAAGCTGAAAAAATTAGGACGGAGGAACTTGCAATGCCCCTTACAAGAGCCATGCAGTACAGCATATTAAAAACATTATTCCCATTAATGGGGAGTGGGTCTCCCATAGTCTTTGCCTATGCCTTCCAAGCAAAAGCTGCCAAAAATTAGGACGGAGCAACTTGCAATGCCCCTTACAAGAGCCATGCAGTACAGCATATTAAAAAGATTATTCCCATTATTGGGGAGTGGTCTTCCATAGTCTTTGCCTATGCCTTCCAAGCAAAAGCTGCCAAAAATTAGGACGGAGGAACTTGCAATGCTGGCAAACAAGAGCCATGCAGTACAGAATATTAAAAACATTATTCCCATTATTGGGGAGTGGGTCTCCCATAGTCTTTGCCTTTGCCTTCCAAGCAAAAGCTGCCAAAAATTAGGACGGAGGAACTTGCAATGCCCCTTACAAGAGCCATGCAGTACAGCATATTAAAAACATTATTCCCATTATTGGGGTGTGGGTCTCCCATAGTCTTTGCCTATGCCTTCCAAGCCAAAGCTGCCAAAATTTAGGATGGAGGAACTTGCAATGCACCTTACAAGAGCCATGCAGTACAGCCTATTAAAAACATTATTCCCATTATTGGGGAGTGGGTCTCCCATAGTCTTTGCCTATGCCTTTCAAGCAAAAGCTGCAAAAAATTAGGACGGAGGAACTTGCAATGCTGGCAAACAAGAGCCATGCAGTACAGCATATTAAAAATATTATTCCCATTATTGGGGAGTGGGTCTCCCATAGTTTTGCCTTTGCCTTCCAAGCAAAAGCTGCCAAAAATTTGAACGGAGGAACTTGCAATACTGGCAAACAAGAGCCATGCTGTACAGCATCTTAAAAACATTATTCCCATTATTGGGAAGTGGGTCTCCAATAGTCATTGACTTTGCCTTCCAAGCAAAAGCTGCCAAAAATTAGGAGGGAGGAACTTGCAATGCTGGCAACACGGACCAAGGTCACCCTGGTGGTATAGTGGTGGTGGAGGCTGAGGATAAGCAGAAGAGCAAAATGTAGCCGAAATGAGGAAGCGTATACCCATGTGTGGGTGTGAAGAGGTGCATGGGAATACACCTCTCGAAATAACACAGTGGATTTGACTTTATGTTACTCTGCTGTCATTTGGTGGTGATGAGAAGTCTGGCTCAATCCAGCCCTTGTTCATTTTGATAAGGGTCAGCTTATCAGCATTGTCAGTTGACAGGCGAGTGCGCTTATCAGTTATAATTCCCCCAGCGGCACTAAAAACACGCTCCGATAACACGCTAGCGGCAGGGCAGGCCAGGACCTCCAAGGCGTACAGAGCAAGTTGATTCCAAGTGTCCAGCTTGGATACCCAATAATTAAAAGGCACAGAGGAATCACGGAGGATGCTGGTACGGTCGGCTAGGTACTCCCTCACCATCTTTTGAAACTTTCCACTCCTTGTGAGAGTACCCCACGCCTCAGCGCCTCAGCGCCTGTTAGCTGGGTGGGTCTCAGAAAACTGTTCCAGAACGTTGACAGTGTTCTCCTGCCTCTGCTGGATTGGGGTTGCATTTTTCTTGCCTGTACGCCTTGGTTGGGCAACGAACTGTGACCTCTGCCGCTAGAGTGTTTAGATGGGAATTTTTTAAACAGTTCTGCAGCAAGGGCCTTCTGGTACTGCGCCATTTTTGTAGACCTCTCCACCTCAAGAATAAGAGAGTGAAAGTTATCCTTGTAGTGGGGGTCTAAAAGTGTCACCAACCAGTAATGACTGTCACCCAACATTTTGACAACGCGAGGGTCACGGTTAAGGCAGCGTAACATAAAGTCAGCCATGCGTGCCAGACTGGTAACGGGCAAGACTTCCATGTCCTCACCAAGAAGACGACTGACCATTCTCTCCTCCTCCTCCTCCTCCTCCCTGTCCTCAGGCCACCCACGCTGAACCGACGGTATGACAGTTGTACAAGTACTACCATCTACAGAGCATGATATCAGCTCCTGTTCTTCCTCCTCCTCCTCCTCTCCCTCATTGTCCCCCAATGCACGTTGGGATGAGATGAGGCTGGGCTGTGTGTAATAGTCCGCTGCGGCTTCTTGATCCATCTCATCATACTCTGGCTGCATTGCCTCCTCTTTAATTCTCTGCAGAGAGTGTTGCAAAAGACAGACAAGTGGGATGCTGACGCTAATGATGGCGTCATCGCCACTCACCATCATGGTGGACTCCTCAAAGTTTGTCAGAATTGTACATATGTCGGATATCTAGGTCCACTCCTGAGGTCTTATGTGTGGAGTCTGACCTGAATATCGACTGCCTTGTTGCAGCTGGTACTCCACAACTGCTCTCTTCTGCTCACAAATCCTTTGCAACATGTGGAGGGTAGAGTTCCAACGTGTGGGGACATCACACACCAGTCAGCGTGCCGGAAGCGGCAAACCCTGGTGCAACACAGCAAGTGCGGCGGAAGCTGTAGCCGACTTCCGAAAATGAGCTGACAGGCGGCGTACTTTGAGGAGCAGATCTGGCAACTCGGGGTACGATTTAAGAAACCGCTGAACCACGAGGTTAAGCACATGAGCCAGGCATGGTACGTGTGTGATCTCGCCTCACCTCAGAGCTGTCACCAGGTTAAGGCCGTTGTAACACACGACCATGCCTGGATGTAGGTTCAGCAGTTTCAGCCACAGATCTGCCTGCTCTTTCACAGCTGTCCACAACTCACAAGCAGTGTGAGATTTATCACCTAAGCTTATGAGTTTCAGCACAGCCTGTTGCCGCTTGGCTGAGGCAGTACTGCAGTGCTTCCAGCTTGTATCTGATGTGGTGATATCTGAGATGGAGGCTGGAGGATGATGCACAGGAGCTGTACACTGTGGGGGCAACTCTGACTGACATAGGGCCCGCAATCCTTGGTGTGGGGAGGATGTGTTCCCACCCAAGGTCCGACTGGGTCCCGGCTTCCACTATGTTTACCCAGTGTGCCGTCAGGGAGATGTACCGTCCCTGGCCACAAGCACTTGTCCAAGTGTCTGTTGTCAGGCGGACTCTCCCAGTAACTGCGTTGTTGAGGGCACGGCAGATGTTTTGGGACACGTGCTTGTATAGTACGGGGATGGCATACCGGGCAAAATAGTGTCGGCTGGGGACCGAGTACCGAGGGACGGACACCGCCATAAGGTTGAGGAAGGATTCCGTCTCCACCAGCTTAAAAGGCAGCATTTCCAACGCAAGCAGTCGTGAAATGTGCAAATTTTGGACTGTGTCCTGTGGGGCGTAGGCTGCGAATTTGCGCTTTCGTTCAAAGTCCTGGGATATGGACAATTGAACGCTGCGGTGGGACGTGGACGTTGATGCTGTTTCTTGAGAAACTGCCATTACAAGTGAAGACTGAGAGGAGGGGGCTTCTTTGCATGCAGTATGGACAGGGGATTGCCTTGCACGCACAGCAGGGGGTTCTCTTACACACACAACAGTGGAAGAAGCAGTGGTGACACCTGCTGACACTGGTCGTGGACCCTGGGGTTCGCCCCACAAAGTCAGGTGCTTTGCTGACATGTGCCTGATCATGCTGGTTTTGGTCAGGCTGGTAGTTTTGTCACCCCTGCTGATGCTGGCATGGCAGGTGGTACAAATGGCCTTTTTGGGGTTCTCAGCAGAGTCTTTAAAAAAATTCCAGACTCTGGAAGACCTACTGGTTGTACTGGCAACGTCCCTCATGTTGGTGTTACGGGGAACTGTTGCCCGCCTCTGTGTGCGGCCACAACACTGCTTCTTCATGCCTGTTGGGGTACTCTGCCTCCCTCCCCCTGTGTGCTGCTGGGCTCGCTCTGCGTGTCCTCCTGCCACGTTGGGTCAGTTACTAGATCATCCACCACCTCCTCCTCTTGCACTTGCGCACCACGATCCTCCTCCTCACTTTGTGGCAATTGTGTCTCGTCATCGTCCACCTCTTGTGACAAATTGCCAGTGTCGACTTCCTGTGGCCGTGGCTGTTCAAATATTTGGCCATCGCAACATGGGATCTCCTGTTCCACCACTTCAAGCGGAGTAGGCGAGGGGTACAAATATGGAAAAGGACCAGTGAACAGCTCTTCAGAGTGTCCAACTGTGGGATCAGTTGCTGTCTGACGACACTCGGCATGGTGGGAGGAAGGAGCATGAGGGAGAGGAGGAGTATGCGCTCGAGACTCCCGGCTACTAAAACTTGTCCGTGTGGAAGACAGACCGGAGGTGGTGGTGCCCAGATAACTGGAAGTATTATCTGCTATCCAATTAATAACCTGTTCACACTGATCAGTTCGCAATACTGGTGTTGTAGTGCCTACACCAGTATCAGATATATTTGTGTCTGAACAGTCAGGGAGACAAAATTACTGTTTTTTCTTATGGAATAAAGGCCAAAAGCTGGTTAATACTGAGATTTGAACCGTGGAACTGCAAAACCAAAGTTCCAGTTATCTGGCCTACACCAGAATCTTTTAAACAGATATATTTGTGTCTGAACAGTCAGCGAGAAAATATTACTGTTTTTTTTACGGAAAAAAGGCCAAAAGTTGAATAATACTGAGATTTGAACCGAGGAACTGCAAAACCACAGTTATAGTTATCTGGCCTACACCAGAATCTTTTAAACAGATATATTTGTGCCTGAACAGTCAGGGAGACAGTATTACTGTTTCTTTTACAGAAAAAAGGCCAAAAGCTGGATAATACAGATATTTTAACCGTGGAACTGCAAAACCACAGTTCTAGTTATGTGGCCTACACCAGAATCTTTTAAACAGATATATTTGTGTCTGAACAGTCATGGAGACACTATTACTGTTTTTTTTACAGAAAAAAGGCCAAAAGCTGGATAATACTGAGATTTGAACCCTGGAACTGCAAAACCACAGTTCTAGTTATGTGGCCTACACCAGAATCTTTTAAACAGATATATTTGTGTCTGAACAGTCAGGGAGACACTATTACTGCTTTTTTTTACGGAAAAAGGCCAAAAGCTGGATAAAACTGAAATTTGAACCGTGGAATTGCAAAACCACAGTTCTAGTAATCTGGCCTACACCAGAATCTTTTAAACAGATATATTTGTGTCTGAACAGTCAGCGAGACACTATTACTGTTTTTTTTAATGGAAAAAAGGCCAAGAGGTGGATAATACAGAGATTTGAAACGTGGAACTGCACAACCAAAGTTCTAGTTATCTGGCCTACACCAGAATCTTTTAAACAGATATATCTGTGTCTGAACAGTCAGCGAGACACTATTACTGTTTTTTTTTACGGAAAAAAGGCCAAAAGCTTGATAATACCAAGATTTGAACCGTGAAACTGCAAATCTACAGTTCTAGCTATCTGGCCAACACCAGAATCTTTCAAACAGATATATTTGTGTCTGAACAGTCAGGGACACACTATTACTGATTTTTTACGAAAGAAAAGGCCAAAGGCTTGATAATACAGAGATTTGAACCGTGGAACAGCAAAACCACAGTTCTAGTTATGTGGCCTACACCAGAATCTTTTAAACAGATATATTTGTGTCTGAAAAGTCAGGGAGACACTATTAATGTTTTTTTTTACGGAAAAAAGGCCAAAAGCTGGATAATACTGAGATTTGAACCATGGAACTGCAAAACCACAGTTATAGTTATGTGGCCTGCACCAGAATTTTTTAAACAAACATATTTGTGTCTGAACAGACAGGGAGACACTATCACTGTTTTTTTTTATGGAAAAAAGGCCAAAAGCTGGATAATACTGAGATTTGATCCATGGAACTGCAAAACCACAGTTATAGGTATCTGGCCTACACCAGAATCTTTTAAACAGATATATTTGTGTCTAAACAGTCAGCGAGACACTATTACTGTTTTTTTTTACGTGCAAAAGGCCAAAAGCTGGATAATACTGAGATTTGAACCGTGGAACTGCAAAACCACAGTTCTAGTTATCGGGCCTACACCAGAATCTTTTAAACAGTTATACTGCATTTGTGTCTGAACAGTCAGCGAGACACTATTACTATTTTTTTTATGGAAAAAAGGCCAAAAGCAGGATAAAATAGAGATTTTAACCGTGGAACTGCAAAACCACAATTATAGTAATGTGGCCTTCACCAGAATTTTTAAAACAGATATATTTGTGTCTGAACAGTCAGCGAGACACTATTACTGTTTTTTTTTACGGAAAAAAGGCCAAAAGCAGTATAAAATAGAGATTTTAACCGTGGAACTGCAAAACAACAGTTCTAGTAATCTGGCCTACACCAGTGTCTTTTAAACAGATATATTTGTGTCTGAACAGTCAGCGAGACATTATTACTGTTTTTTTTAACGGAAAAAAAGGCCAAGAGGTGGATAATACAGAGATTTGAACGGTGGAACTGCACAACCAAAGTTCTAGTTATCTGGCTTACACCAGAATCTTTTACACAGATATATTTGAGTCTGAACAGTCAGCGGGACACTATTACTGTTTTTTTTTTAAGGAAAAAAGGCCAAAAGCTGGATAATACAAAGATTTGAACCGTGGTACTGCAAAACCACAGTTCTAGTTATCTGGCCTACACCAGAATCTTTTAAACAGATATATTTGTGTATGAGCAGTCAGGGAGACACTATTACTGTTTTTTTACGGAAGAAAAGGCCAAAAGCTTGATAATACAGAGATTTGAACCGTGAAACTGCAAAACCACAGATCTAGTAATCTGGCCTCCACCAGAATCTTTTAAACAGATATACTGCATTTGTGTCTGAATAGTCAGCGAGACACTATTACTGTTTTTTTTTACGGGAAAAAGGCCAAACCTGGATAATACAGAGATTTCAACCGTGACACTGCAAAACCACAGTTCTAGGTATCTGGCCTACACCAGAATCTTTTAAACATGTATATTTGTGTCTGAACAGTCAGCGAGACACTATTACTGTTTTTTTTTTACGTAAAAAAGGCCAAAAGCTGGATAATACTGAGATTTGAACCGTGAAACTGCAAAACCACAGTTCTAGCAATCTGGCCTACACCAGAATCTTTTAAACAGATATATTTGTGTCTGAACAGTCAGCGAGACACTATTACTGTTTTTTTTTACGGAATAAAGGCTTAAAGCTGTATAATACTAAGATTTCAACCGTGTAACTGTAAAACCACAGTTCTAGTTATGTGGCCGACACCAGAATCTTTTAAACAGATATATTTGTGTTTTAACAGTTAGGGAGACACTATTACTGTTTTGTTTAATGGAAAAAAGGCCAAAAGCTGGATAATACAGAGATTTGAACCGTGGAACTGCAAAACAGCAGTTCTAGTAATCTGGCCTACACCAGAATCTTTTAAACAGATATATTTGTGTCTGAACAGTCAGCGAGACACTATTATTTTTTTTTTTAACGGACAAAAGGCCAAGAGGTGGATAATACAGAGATTTGAACTGTGGAACTGCAAAACCACAGTTCTAGTTATCTGGCCTACACCAGAATCTTTTAAACAGATATATTTGTGTATGAGCAGTCAGGGAGACACTATTACTGTTTTTTTACGGAACAAAAGGCCAAAAGCTTGATAATACAGAGATTTGAACCGTGAAACTGCAAAACCACAGATCTAGTAATCTGGCCTCCACCAGAATCTTTTAAACAGATATACTGCATTTGTGTCTGAATAGTCAGCGAGACACTATTACTGTTTTTTTTTACGGGAAAAAGGCCAAACCTGGATAATACAGAGATTTCAACCGTGACACTGCAAAACCACAGTTCTAGGTATCTGGCCTACACCAGAATCTTTTAAACATGTATATTTGTGTCTGAACAGTCAGCGAGACACTATTACTGTTTTTTTTTTACGTAAAAAAGGCCAAAAGCTGGATAATACTGAGATTTGAACCGTGAAACTGCAAAACCACAGTTCTAGCAATCTGGCCTACACCAGAATCTTTTAAACAGATATATTTGTGTCTGAACAGTCAGCGAGACACTATTACTGTTTTTTTTTACGGAATAAAGGCTTAAAGCTGTATAATACTAAGATTTCAACCGTGTAACTGTAAAACCACAGTTCTAGTTATGTGGCCGACACCAGAATCTTTTAAACAGATATATTTGTGTTTTAACAGTTAGGGAGACACTATTACTGTTTTGTTTAATGGAAAAAAGGCCAAAAGCTGGATAATACAGAGATTTGAACCGTGGAACTGCAAAACAGCAGTTCTAGTAATCTGGCCTACACCAGAATCTTTTAAACAGATATATTTGTGTCTGAACAGTCAGCGAGACACTATTATTTTTTTTTTTAACGGACAAAAGGCCAAGAGGTGGATAATACAGAGATTTGAACTGTGGAACTGCAAAACCAAAGTTCTAGTTATCTGGCCTACACCATAATCTTTTAAACAGATATATTTGTGTCTGAACAGTCAGGGAGACACTATTACTGTTTTTTTTACGGAAAAAAGGCCCAAAGCTGAATAAAACTGAGATTTGAACCATGGAACTGCAAAACCACAATTATAGTAATGTGGCCTACACCAGAATTTTTTAAACAGATATATTTGTGTCTGAACAGTCAGCGAGACACTGTTACTGTTTTTTTTTACGGAAAAAAGGCCAAAAGCTGGATAAAATAGAGATTTTAACCGTGGAACTGCAAAACCAGAGTTATAGTTATGTGGCCTACACCAGAATCTTTTAAACAGATATATTTGTGTCTGAACTGTCAGCGAGACACTATTACTGTTTTTTTTTCTGGAAAAAAGGCCAAAAGCTGGATGAAACAGAGATTTGAACCGTGGAACTGCAAAACCAAAGTTATAGTTATGTGGCCGACACCAGAATCTTTTAAACAGATATATTTGTGTTTTAACAGTCAGGGAGACACTATTACTGTTTTGTTTAATGGAAAAAAGGCCAAAAGCTGGATAATACAGAGATTTGAACCGTGGAACTGCAAAACCGCAGTTCTAGTAATCTGGCCTACACCAGAATCTTTTAAACAGATATATTGGTGTCTGAACAGTCAGCGAGACACTATTACTGAATTTTTTTAACGGAAAAAAGGCCAAGAGGTGGAAAATACAGAGATTTGAACCGTTGAACTGCAAAGCCAAAGTTCTAGTTATGTGGCCTACACCATAATCTTTTAAACAGATATATTTGTGTCTGAACAGTCAGCGAGACACTATTACTGTTTTTTTTTACGGAAAAAAGGCCAAAAGCTGGATAATACAAAGATTTGAACCGTGGAACTCCAAAACCACAGTTCTAGTTATCTGGCCTACACCAGAATATTTTAAACAGATATATTTGTGTCTGAACAGTCAGTGAGACACTATTAATGTTTTTTTTAACGGAAGAAAAGGCCAAAAGCTTGATAATACAGACATTTGAACCGTGGAACTGCAAAACCACAGTTCCAGTTATGTAGCCTACACCAGAATCTTTTAAACAGATATATTTGTGTCTGAACAGTCAGGGAGACACTATTAATGTTTTTTTTCATGTAAAAAAGGCCAAAAGCTGGATAATACTGAGATTTGAACCATGGAACTGCAAAACCACAGTTATAGTTATGTGGACTACACCAGAATCTTTTAAACAAACATTTGTGTCTGAACAGTCAGGGAGACACTATTACTTTTTTTTTTATGGAAAAAAAGCCAAAGCTGGATAATACTGAGATTTGAACCATGGAACTGTAAAACCACAATTATAGTTATGTGGCCTACACCAGAATCTTTTAAACAGATATATTTGTGTCTGAACAGTCAGCGAGACACTATTACTGTTTTTTTTTACGGAAAAAGGCCAAAAGCTGGATAAAACAGAGATTTGAACCGTGGAACTGCAAAACCAAAGTTATAGTTATGTGGCCTATACCAGAATCTTTTAAACAGATATATTTGTGTCTGAACAGTCAGGGACACACTATTACTGTTTTTTTTAACGTAAAAAAGGAAAAAAGCTGGATAAAACTGAGATTTTAACCGTGGAACTGCAAAACCACAGTTCTAGTTATCTGGCCTACACCAGAATCTTTTAAACAGATATTCTGCATTTGTGTGTGAACAGTCAGCGAGACACTATTACTGTTTTTTTTTACTGAAAAAAGGCCAAAAGCTGGATAATACTGAGATTTGAACTGTGAAACTGCAAAACCACAGTTTTAGTTATCTGGCCTACACCAGAATCTTTTAAACAGATATATTTGTGTCTGAACAGTCAGCGAGACACTATTACTGTTTTTTTTTACGTAAAAAAGGCCAAAAGCTGGATAATATTGAGATGTGAACCGTGGAACTGCAAAACCAAAGTTCTAGTTATCTGGCCTACACCAGAAACATTTAAACAGATGTATTTGTGTCTGAACAGTCAGTGAGAAAATATTACTGTTTTTTTTAACGGAAAAAAGGCCAAAAGCTCGAAAATACTGAGATTTGAACCGTGGAACTGCAAAACCACAGTTCTAGTTATCTGGCCTACAGCAGAATCTTTTACACAGATATATTTGTGTCTGAACAGTCAGGGAGACACTATTACTTTTTTTTTTTTTATGGAAAAAAGGCCAAAGCTGGATAATACTGAGATTTTAACCATGGAACTGTAAAACCACAGTTATAGTTATGTGGCCTACACCAGAATCTTTTAAACAGATATATTTGTGTCTGAATAGTCAGCGAGACACTATTACTGTTTTTTTTTCCGGAAAAAAGGCCAAAAGCTGGATAAAACAGAAATTTAAACCGTGGAACTGCAAAACCAAAGTTATAGTTATGTGGCCTATACCAGAATCTTTTAAACACATATATTTGTGTCTGAACAGTCAGGGACACACTATTACTGTTTTTTTTAACGTAAAAAAGGCCAAAAGCAGTATTAAACTGAGATTTGAACCGTGGAACTGCAAAACCAAAGTTATTGTTATGTGGCCTATACCAGAATCTTTTAAACACATATATATATGTCTGAACAGTCAGTGAGACACTATTACTGTTTTTTTTTTACGGAAAAAAGGCCAAAAGCTGGATAATATAGAGATTTCAACCGTGAAAGTGCAAAACCACAGTTCTAGGTATCTGGCCTACACCAGAATCTTTTAAACAGGTATATTGGTGTCTGAACAGTCAGCGAGACACTATTACTGTTTTTTTAAACGTAAAAAAGGCCAAAAGCTGGATAATACTGAGATTTGAATCGTGGAACTGCAAAACCACAGTTCTAGTAATCTGGCTTACACCAGAATCTTTTAAACAGATATATTTGTGTCTGAACAGTCAGCGAGACACTATTACTGTTTTTTTTTACAAAATAAAGGCTTAAATCTGGATAATACTAAGATTTCAACCGTGTAACTGTAAAACCACAATTCTAGTTATGTGGCCTACACCAGAATCTTTTAAACAGATATATTTGTGTCTGAACAGTCAGTGAGACACTATTACTGTTTTTTTTAACGGAAGAAAAGGCCAAAAGATTGATAATACAGAGATTTGAACCGTGGAACTGCAAAACCACAGTTCTAGTTATGTAGCCTACACCAGAATCTTTTAAACAGATATATTTGTGTCTGAACAGCCAGGGAGACACTATTAATGTTTTTTTTTTATGGAAAAAAGGCCAAAAGCTGGATAATACTGAGATTTGAACCATGGAACTGCAATACCACAGTTATAGTTATGTGGACTACACCAGAATCTTTTAAACAAACATATTTGTGTCTGAACAGTCAGAGAGACACTATTACTTTTTTTTTTACGGAAAAAAGGCCAAAGCTGGATAATACTGAGATTTCAACCATGGAACTGTAAAACCACAGTTATGGTTATGTGGCCTACACCAGAATCTTTTAAACAGATATATTTGTGTCTGAACAGTCAGCGAGACACTATTACTGTTTTTTTTTACGGAAAAAAGGCCAAAAGCTGGATAAAACAGAGATTTGAACCGTGGAACTGCAAAACCAAAGTTATAGTTATGTGGCCTATACCAGAATCTTTTAAACAGATATATTTGTTTCTGAACAGTCAGGGACACACTATTACTGTTTTTTTAACGTAAAAAAGGACAAAAGCTGGATAAAACTGAGATTTAAACCGAGGAACTGCAAAACCAAAGTTATTGTTATGTGGCCTATACCAGAATCTTTTAAACAGATATATAAATGTCTGAACAGTCAGTGAGACACTATTACTGTTTTTTTTTACGGAAAAAAGGCCAAAAGCTGGATAATACTGAGATTTGAACCGTGGAGATGCAAAACTACACTTCTAGTTATCTGGCCTACACCAGAATCTTTTAAACAGATATTCTTCATTTCTGTGTGAACAGTCAGCGAGACACTATTACTGTTTTTTTTTTACTGAAAAAAGGCCAAAAGCTGGATAATACTGAGATTTGAACTGTGAAACTGCAAAACCACAGTTCTAGTTATCTGGCCTACACCAGAATCTTTTAAACAGATATTTATATGTCTGAACAGTCAGTGAGACACTAAAAGCAGAATAATATTGAGATTTGAACCGTGGAACTGCAGAACCAAAGTTCTAGTTATCTGGCCTACACCAGAAACTTTTAAACAAATATATTTGTGTCTGAACAGTCAGCAAGAATATATTACTGTTTTTTTTACGGAAAAAGGCCAAAAGTTGGAAAATCCTGAGATTTGAACCGTGGAACTGCAAAACCACAGTTCTAGTTATGTGGACTAGACGAGAATCTTTTAAACAGATATATTTGTGTCTGAACAGTCAGCGAGTCACTATTACTGTTTTTTTTTACGGAAAAAAGGCCAAAAGCTGGATAATACTGAGATTTCTACCGTGGAACTGCAAAACCAAAGTTATTGTTATGTGGCCTATACCAGAATCCTTTAAACAGATATTTATATGTCTGGACAGTCAGTGAGACACTATTACTGTTTTTTTTTACGTAAAAAAGGCCAAAAGCAGAATAATACTGAGATTTGAACTGTGGAACTGCAGAACCAAAGTTCTAGTTATCTGGCCTACACCAGAAACTTTTAAACAAATATATTTGTGTCTGAACAGTCAGCAAGAATATATTACTGTTTTTTTTACGGAAAAAAGGCCAAGTGGTGGATAATACAGAGATTTGAACCGTGGAACTGCAAAACCAAAGTTTTAGTTATCTGTCCTACATCATAATAATTTAACCAGATATATTTGTGTCTGAACAGTCAGCAAGACACTATTACTGTTTTTTTTTATGGAAAAATGGCCAAAAGGTGGATAATAATGAGATTTCAACCGTGGAACTGCAAAACCACAGTTCTAGTTATGTGGCCTACACCAGAATCTTTTAAACAGATATATTTGTGTCTGAACAGTCAGCGAGACACTATTACTGTTTTTTTTACGGAAAAATGGCCAAAAGGTGGATAATAATGAGATTTCAACCGTGGAACTGCAAAACCACAGTTCTAGGTATGTGGCCTACACCAGAATCTTTTAAACAGATATATTTGTGTCTGAACAGTCAACGAGACACTATTACTGTTTTTTTTTAAGGAAAAAAGGCCAAAAGCTGGATAATACAAGGATTTGAACCGTGGAACTCCAAAACCACAGTTCTATTTATCTGGCCTACACCAGAATCTTTTAAACAGATATATTTGTGTCTGACCAGTCAGTGAGACACTATTACTGTTTTTTTTAACGGAAGAAAAGGCCAAAAGCTTGATAATACAGAGATTTGAACCGTGGAACTGCAAAACCACAGTTCTAGTTATGTAGCCTACACCAGAATCTTTTAAACAGATATATTTGTGTCTGAACAGTCAGGGAGACACTATTAATGTTTTTTTTCATGTAAAAAAGGCCAAAAGCTGGATAATACTGAGATTTGAACCATGGAACTGCAAAACCACAGTTATAGTTATGTGGACTACACCAGAATCTTTTAAACAAAAATATTTGTGTCTGAACAGTCAGGGAGACACTATTACTTTTTTTTTTTATGGAAAAAAGGCCAAAAGCTGGATAAAACAGAGATTTGAACCGTGGAACTACAAAACCAAAGTTATAGTTATGTGGCCTATACCAGAATCTTTTAAACAGATATATTTGTGTCTGAACAGTCAGGGACACACTATTACTGTTTTTTTTAACGTAAAAAAGGAAAAAAGCTGGATAAAACTGAGATTTGAACCGTGGAACTGCAAAACCACAGTTCTAGTTATCTGGCCTACACCAGAATCTTTTAAACAGATATTCTGCATTTGTGTGTGAGCAGTCAGCGAGACACTATTACTGTTTTTTTTTACTGAAAAAAGGCCAAAAGCTGGATAATACTGAGATTTGAACTGTGAAACTGCAAAACCACAGTTTTAGTTATCTGGCCTACACCAGAATCTTTTAAACAGATATATTTGTGTCTGAACAGTCAGCGAGACACTATTACTGTTTTTTTTAACGGAAAAAAGGCCAAAAGCTGGATAATACTGAGATTTGAACTGTGAAACTGCAAAACCACAGTTTTAGTTATCTGGCCTACACCAGAATCTTTTAAACAGATATATTTGTGTCTGAACAGTCAGCGAGACACTATTACTGTTTTTTTTTACGTAAAAAAGGCCAAAAGCTGGATAATATTGAGATTTGAACCGTGGAACTGCAAAACCAAAGTTCTAGTTATCTCTCCTACACCAGAAACATTTAAACAGATATATTTGTGTCTGAACAGTCAGTGAGAAAATATTACTGTTTTTTTTAACGGAAAAAAGGCCAAAAGCTCGAAAATACTGAGATTTGAACCGTGGAACTGCAAAACCACAGTTCTAGTTATCTGGCCTACAGCAGAATCTTTTACACAGATATATTTGTGTCTGAACAGTCAGGGAGACAATATTACTTTTTTTTTTTCATGGAAAAAAGGCCAAAGCTGGATAATACTGAGATTTTAACCATGGAACTGTAAAACCACAGTTATAGTTATGTGGCCTACACCAGAATCTTTTAAACAGATATATTTGTGTCTGAACAGTCAGCGAGACACTATTACTGTTTTTTTTTCCGGAAAAAAGGCCAAAAGCTGGATAAAACAGAGATTTGAACCGTGGAACTGCAAAACCAAAGTTATAGTTATGTGGCCTATACCAGAATCTTTTAAACAGATATATTTGTGTCTGAACAGTCAGGGACACACTATTACTGTTTTTTTTAACGTAAAAAAGGCCAAAAGCAGGATTAAACTGAGATTTGAACCGTGGAACTGCAAAACCAAAGTTATTGTTATGTGGCATATACCAGAATCTTTTAAACACATATATATATGTCTGAAAAGTCAGTGAGACACTATTACTGTTTTTTTTTACGGAAAAAAGGCCAAAAGCTGGATAATATAGAGATTTCAACCGTGGAACTGCAAAACCACAGTTCTAGTTATGTGGCCTACACCAGAATCTTTTAAACAGATATATTTGTGTCTGAACAGTCAGCGAGACACTATTACTGTTTTTTTTACGGAAAAATGGCCAAAAGGTGGATAATAATGAGATTTCAACCGTGGAACTGCAAAACCACAGTTCTAGGTATGTGGCCTACACCAGAATCTTTTAAACAGATATATTTGTGTCTGAACAGTCAACGAGACACTATTACTGTTTTTTTTTACGGAAAAAAGGCCAAAAGCTGGATAATACAAGGATTTGAACCGTGGAACTCCAAAACCACAGTTCTATTTATCTGGCCTACACCAGAATCTTTTAAACAGATATATTTGTGTCTGAACAGTCAGTGAGACACTATTACTGTTTTTTTTAACGGAAGAAAAGGCCAAAAGCTTGATAATACAGAGATTTGAACCGTGGAACTGCAAAACCACAGTTCTAGTTATGTAGCCTACACCAGAATCTTTTAAACAGATATATTTGTGTCTGAACAGTCAGGGAGACACTATTAATGTTTTTTTTCATGTAAAAAAGGCCAAAAGCTGGATAATACTGAGATTTGAACCATGGAACTGCAAAACCACAGTTATAGTTATGTGGACTACACCAGAATCTTTTAAACAAAAATATTTGTGTCTGAACAGTCAGGGAGACACTATTACTTTTTTTTTTTATGGAAAAAAGGCCAAAAGCTGGATAAAACAGAGATTTGAACCGTGGAACTACAAAACCAAAGTTATAGTTATGTGGCCTATACCAGAATCTTTTAAACAGATATATTTGTGTCTGAACAGTCAGGGACACACTATTACTGTTTTTTTTAACGTAAAAAAGGAAAAAAGCTGGATAAAACTGAGATTTGAACCGTGGAACTGCAAAACCACAGTTCTAGTTATCTGGCCTACACCAGAATCTTTTAAACAGATATTCTGCATTTGTGTGTGAGCAGTCAGCGAGACACTATTACTGTTTTTTTTTACTGAAAAAAGGCCAAAAGCTGGATAATACTGAGATTTGAACTGTGAAACTGCAAAACCACAGTTTTAGTTATCTGGCCTACACCAGAATCTTTTAAACAGATATATTTGTGTCTGAACAGTCAGCGAGACACTATTACTGTTTTTTTTAACGGAAAAAAGGCCAAAAGCTGGATAATACTGAGATTTGAACTGTGAAACTGCAAAACCACAGTTTTAGTTATCTGGCCTACATCAGAATCTTTTAAACAGATATATTTGTGTCTGAACAGTCAGCGAGACACTATTACTGTTTTTTTTACGTAAAAAAGGCCACAAGCTGGATAATATTCAGATTTGAACCGTGGAACTGCAAAACCAAAGTTCTAGTGATCTGGCCTACACCAGAAACATTTAAACAGATATATTTGTGTCTGAACAGTCAGTGAGAAAATATTACTGTTTTTTTTAACGGAAAAAAGGCCAAAAGCTCGAAAATACTGAGATTTGAACCGTGGAACTGCAAAACCACAGTTCTAGTTATCTGGCCTACAGCAGAATCTTTTATACAGATATATTTGTGTCTGAACAGTCAGGGAGACAATATTACTTTTTTTTTTTCATGGAAAAAAGGCCAAAGCTGGATAATACTGAGATTTTAACCATGGAACTGTAAAACCACAGTTATAGTTATGTGGCCTACACCAGAATCTTTTAAACAGATATATTTGTGTCTGAACAGTCAGCGAGACACTATTACTGTTTTTTTTTCCGGAAAAAAGGCCAAAAGCTGGATAAAACAGAGATTTGAACCGTGGAACTGCAAAACCAAAGTTATAGTTATGTGGCCTATACCAGAATCTTTTAAACAGATATATTTGTGTCTGAACAGTCAGGGACACACTATTACTGTTTTTTTTAACGTAAAAAAGGCCAAAAGCAGGATTAAACTGAGATTTGAACCGTGGAACTGCAAAACCAAAGTTATTGTTATGTGGCATATACCAGAATCTTTTAAACACATATATATATGTCTGAAAAGTCAGTGAGACACTATTACTGTTTTTTTTTACGGAAAAAAGGCCAAAAGCTGGATAATATAGAGATTTCAACCGTGGAACTGCAAAACCACAGTTCTAGTTATGTGGCCTACACCAGAATCTTTTAAACAGATATATTTGTGTCTGAACAGTCAGCGAGACACTATTACTGTTTTTTTTACGGAAAAATGGCCAAAAGGTGGATAATAATGAGATTTCAACCGTGGAACTGCAAAACCACAGTTCTAGGTATGTGGCCTACACCAGAATCTTTTAAACAGATATATTTGTGTCTGAACAGTCAACGAGACACTATTACTGTTTTTTTTTACGGAAAAAAGGCCAAAAGCTGGATAATACAAGGATTTGAACCGTGGAACTCCAAAACCACAGTTCTATTTATCTGGCCTACACCAGAATCTTTTAAACAGATATATTTGTGTCTGAACAGTCAGTGAGACACTATTACTGTTTTTTTTAACGGAAGAAAAGGCCAAAAGCTTGATAATACAGAGATTTGAACCGTGGAACTGCAAAACCACAGTTCTAGTTATGTAGCCTACACCAGAATCTTTTAAACAGATATATTTGTGTCTGAACAGTCAGGGAGACACTATTAATGTTTTTTTTCATGTAAAAAAGGCCAAAAGCTGGATAATACTGAGATTTGAACCATGGAACTGCAAAACCACAGTTATAGTTATGTGGACTACACCAGAATCTTTTAAACAAAAATATTTGTGTCTGAACAGTCAGGGAGACACTATTACTTTTTTTTTTTATGGAAAAAAGGCCAAAAGCTGGATAAAACAGAGATTTGAACCGTGGAACTACAAAACCAAAGTTATAGTTATGTGGCCTATACCAGAATCTTTTAAACAGATATATTTGTGTCTGAACAGTCAGGGACACACTATTACTGTTTTTTTTAACGTAAAAAAGGAAAAAAGCTGGATAAAACTGAGATTTGAACCGTGGAACTGCAAAACCACAGTTCTAGTTATCTGGCCTACACCAGAATCTTTTAAACAGATATTCTGCATTTGTGTGTGAGCAGTCAGCGAGACACTATTACTGTTTTTTTTTACTGAAAAAAGGCCAAAAGCTGGATAATACTGAGATTTGAACTGTGAAACTGCAAAACCACAGTTTTAGTTATCTGGCCTACACCAGAATCTTTTAAACAGATATATTTGTGTCTGAACAGTCAGCGAGACACTATTACTGTTTTTTTTAACGGAAAAAAGGCCAAAAGCTGGATAATACTGAGATTTGAACTGTGAAACTGCAAAACCACAGTTTTAGTTATCTGGCCTACATCAGAATCTTTTAAACAGATATATTTGTGTCTGAACAGTCAGCGAGACACTATTACTGTTTTTTTTACGTAAAAAAGGCCAAAAGCTGGATAATATTGAGATTTGAACCGTGGAACTGCAAAACCAAAGTTCTAGTTATCTGGCCTACACCAGAAACATTTAAACAGATATATTTGTGTCTGAACAGTCAGTGAGAAAATATTACTGTTTTTTTTAACGGAAAAAAGGCCAAAAGCTCGAAAATACTGAGATTTGAACCGTGGAACTGCAAAACCACAGTTCTAGTTATCTGGCCTACAGCAGAATCTTTTATACAGATATATTTGTGTCTGAACAGTCAGGGAGACAATATTACTTTTTTTTTTTCATGGAAAAAAGGCCAAAGCTGGATAATACTGAGATTTTAACCATGGAACTGTAAAACCACAGTTATAGTTATGTGGCCTACACCAGAATCTTTTAAACAGATATATTTGTGTCTGAACAGTCAGCGAGACACTATTACTGTTTTTTTTTCCGGAAAAAAGGCCAAAAGCTGGATAAAACAGAGATTTGAACCGTGGAACTGCAAAACCAAAGTTATAGTTATGTGGCCTATACCAGAATCTTTTAAACAGATATATTTGTGTCTGAACAGTCAGGGACACACTATTACTGTTTTTTTTAACGTAAAAAAGGCCAAAAGCAGGATTAAACTGAGATTTGAACCGTGGAACTGCAAAACCAAAGTTATTGTTATGTGGCATATACCAGAATCTTTTAAACACATATATATATGTCTGAAAAGTCAGTGAGACACTATTACTGTTTTTTTTTACGGAAAAAAGGCCAAAAGCTGGATAATATAGAGATTTCAACCGTGGAACTGCAAAACCACAGTTCTAGTTATGTGGCCTACACCAGAATCTTTTAAACAGATATATTTGTGTCTGAACAGTCAGCGAGACACTATTACTGTTTTTTTTACGGAAAAATGGCCAAAAGGTGGATAATAATGAGATTTCAACCGTGGAACTGCAAAACCACAGTTCTAGGTATGTGGCCTACACCAGAATCTTTTAAACAGATATATTTGTGTCTGAACAGTCAACGAGACACTATTACTGTTTTTTTTTACGGAAAAAAGGCCAAAAGCTGGATAATACAAGGATTTGAACCGTGGAACTCCAAAACCACAGTTCTATTTATCTGGCCTACACCAGAATCTTTTAAACAGATATATTTGTGTCTGAACAGTCAGTGAGACACTATTACTGTTTTTTTTAACGGAAGAAAAGGCCAAAAGCTTGATAATACAGAGATTTGAACCGTGGAACTGCAAAACCACAGTTCTAGTTATGTAGCCTACACCAGAATCTTTTAAACAGATATATTTGTGTCTGAACAGTCAGGGAGACACTATTAATGTTTTTTTTCATGTAAAAAAGGCCAAAAGCTGGATAATACTGAGATTTGAACCATGGAACTGCAAAACCACAGTTATAGTTATGTGGACTACACCAGAATCTTTTAAACAAAAATATTTGTGTCTGAACAGTCAGGGAGACACTATTACTTTTTTTTTTATGGAAAAAAGGCCAAAAGCTGGATAAAACAGAGATTTGAACCGTGGAACTGCAAAACCAAAGTTATAGTTATGTGGCCTATACCAGAATCTTTTAAACAGATATATTTGTGTCTGAACAGTCAGGGACACACTATTACTGTTTTTTTTAACGTAAAAAAGGAAAAAAGCTGGATAAAACTGAGATTTGAACCGTGGAACTGCAAAACCACAGTTCTAGTTATCTGGCCTACACCAGAATCTTTTAAACAGATATTCTGCATTTGTGTGTGAGCAGTCAGCGAGACACTATTACTGTTTTTTTTTACTGAAAAAAGGCCAAAAGCTGGATAATACTGAGATTTGAACTGTGAAACTGCAAAACCACAGTTTTAGTTATCTGGCCTACACCAGAATCTTTTAAACAGATATATTTGTGTCTGAACAGTCAGCGAGACACTATTACTGTTTTTTTTTACATAAAAAAGGCCAAAAGCTGGATAATATTGAGATTTGAACCGTGGAACTGCAAAACCAAAGTTCTAGTTATCTGTAGTGTTGAGCCACCCCCGTAGTGTTCGAGTTCGGTTCGGTTCGTCGAACACCCGTGTGTTCGCCGAACTGTTCGTCGAACTGTTCGTCGAACACCTTCGAACACCGTTAAAACCAATGGCAGGCAAACAAAAACACATAGAAACACATAGAAAACACCTTCAAAGGTGTCCAAAAGCTGACAAACTGCTCAGAAGACACAACTAACACATGGAAAAGTGACAAGTACATATAGTCATGCAAAAAGAAAAGAGGTGGAGGAGTAAAAGGAGGGGGAGACACAGATATAGGCATGTCATGCCCTTCTAAAATCCAAAAAGTGAGAAGCCGAGACGGCCAGTCCGCTCCTGCCCGTGCCACCTCCGTGTCGCCGGGTTTGTGCCAGAGCCGCGGTGAACAATGACGGCCAGCCCCCCTCTCCCAATACTGGTGCCTGTCCGCTGGTGGGTCGAGAGAGCCCCCCTGTGGTGGAGGCAGCTCTAAGCTTTTTAATTTAAATTGTCCCTCTAATTTGAATGAATACACTTTAAATCCATTTACAAGGATCTATTGGAGGGCAAGTCTCATGCCAGCAGCCGCGTAATTCCAGCTCCAGTAGCGTCCACTAAAGCTGCTGCAGTTAAAAAGCTTTTATAAGGATCGAGCTCGGCTGTCCACCGCAAGGCATCCTAGTGCCAGTCCCAGCCCCTATGCCTTGGGGTGCCTCCTGATGCTCTTTACTAAGTATCCCGTGGTCCTGAAGCATTTCCTTTGAAAAAATTAAGTGTCCAAACTACAGGTGGTGTAGCTTGCTTAACAGCCGGGATAATCCGCTGACTAGCAGACACTGCTACTAGGCACAAAGTATTTCCTGGGCTAGATGCAGTTAAAAATTTGTAAGTAGATACTCTCGTTGGATGCTGAGAAAGCATTCCATAGAGTCTCCTGGCACGCCATATATGATTCTCTTAAAAAGCTTGGGGTAGGGGTCTAGGGGACCCTTTTATAGCCAAAATCACGGCCCTGTATCACAATACGTCACCTAGGCTGAAGATAAATGGAACTGTAGCACCGAGGGCTCGGTTGCTACAGACGTATTGCACCTCACCCAGAGGTGTGATATCTCACTCTCAGATAAGGATGGAGTGTGGATCAGGACCCGACACCTGCATGCATTACACCACATTGCCGTGGGGCAGGGCGACCAATATGCCCCTGAGATGGGCACGACAGTCCCTGTCCCTGGCTGGAGTGGGGGGAGGGAACACTGAGGAAGGGGAACCCTGCAGTGCAGGATCAGGGAGGAAGCAGTTCCTGGGTGCATTGAGAATGGAGTATAAAAGGTGGGCACCATCTTAGTTCAGTGCAGAGAAGTCTGAGCAGAAGTGGCAGGGAGCAGGGGCTCTGCATGAGCTCTGCTCCGGAGGCGGGCCTAGTAACAGAGGCCCAGGCCTGCAAGAGGGAGAAGGAAGGAAGAGGAGCGGAGAAGGCTCCAGGAACGAGGAATGAAGGGATCCCAGGGGTGCGGACGGGCGAGTCGCCACCGCACGCCCGAATCCACCTGCGTGGAGGGGTCAGGCCAAAGGGGGAGACCGGTCCCCGAACTAGTGGAGGCAGGAAACGACCCTCAGCTAGAAACCGGAGGCTCTGACATTTTATGTGGCGCAGCCCCTTGCTCCACCCGCTAGGAAGGCACCACATAGGGTCAGGGAAACTGGCGCCAAGTTTACCAAGAGGAGGCCCGAGGCAGCCGGACAGAAGTGTTGGTAAGAAAGGCCAGACAAAGGACACACAAAGGGGGTCCTGTGAATTGCTCCAAAGTTATCTGGGAGTTGTCTGAGCCCCTCACCTGGTGAGCACAGTACGACGTGGGCAGCCGTTACCTGCAGACGTGGTCTGGATAATAAGAACTGTGAGTAAAGGCCCTGAACTGCATCACTGACTCCGTGTCGTTACTGCTGCTGCCCTGCACCATCACCCCCATCCTCCGCATACACTGCCCTGAGGCTATACTCCTCCCGTGGGGAGTTATGCTACGCTCTGCTGCACCCACAACACCAGCCTTAGCGGTCTGCCCTGTAGCGGCGGTTCACTCTGACCGCAATCCACGGGTGGCGTAGTCGGACATTTAAACATCAAAACCACATAAATAGTTCCGCCACTGGTTTGACCGCCCTGAGCCACGGAACCGGATCGCCGCCACGAAGACTACAACCACCAGCATCCACCAAAAAGGGTCCGGCTCCGGGTGTCCCAAGGCCCAGGGGGTGCGTCAGAACATTTTCATCACCTTTCACAATCACCAATGGGACAAGGCAGGGATGTCCTCTGTCCCCTCTCTTATACATCCTAGTGACGGAGCACCTGCTCTCATCAATTCGCCATAACCCCAATATTAGGTGGATTGAGGTGGGAGGCACCGAGTACAAGTGCTCTCTATTTGCTGATGATGTCCTAGTATATATCACTCAATCACATATATCCATCCCTGCTGTTATGGCTGAAATAGATCACTTTGTTACATGGTAAAATTTTAAAATCAATGCAGCGAAGTCTGAGGCCCTCGATGTCTCCCTCCCTAAATCCATATAGGATTCCATCCAGTCCAACTTTCCCTTTGCCTGGCCCTCACAGGGTATCAAATACTTAGGAATTCCTATTCATAGAGACCTCTCCCATCTATGTTATCTTAATTTTGGGCCCTTTATTGAACAATTCCATACAGACCACGGTTGGCAAGTTAGAACTGTAAGATTCACTACGTGAACCACTGGTGTTTTGTGGAAAAGCACATGTACACCGCGTTCCAAATTATTATGCAAAAAGTGTTTAGGAGTGATAAGGGAAGAATTTGTTTGTTTGTCAGTTAAACTCATTGATGGTGATGTGTGTCAGGGCTCTTTATATCACTGTAAGCAATTGCAGACACCTGTGCTAATTAGTTTGGCAGGTGTGTCCAATGAAAGGCAAGACTACTTAAGAAGGCTCTCTCACATTATTAAGCAGCCTACATTTTCTGCCAAAATGGGAAAGAAAAAGGATGTGTCGGCTGCTGAGAAGCAACAAATTGTGGAGCGTTTAGGTCAAGGCATGACTACAATCAACATTGTGCGATGATCAGGATGAAGTGTCTTGGCAATCAAGAAGTATGTAGCTGATTCACAGTACACACGTGTGCGTGCTGATAAGGGCAAATTGAGGACTCTTTCCTACAGGCAATTACGTCAGGTTGAAACAGCAGCGGCAAAAAAGCCTTGTCATAGCAGCAGACAAGTTTTTGAAGCTGCTTGTGCCTCCAACGTCCCCCGAACAACAAGATGCAGGGTCCTTCAGAGGTTTGCAGCTGTGCATATGCCATCCTGTCGACCTCCTCTATCCACTTCACACAAGCAGAAACGGCTCCAGTGGGCCAAACATTACATGAAGACTGATTTCAAAACTGTTTTGTTCACGGATGAGTGCCGTGCAGCGCTCGATGGTCCAGATGAATGGAGTGGAGGATGGCTGGTTGATGGACACCCCACGCAAACACGGCTACAGCGCCAACAAGGAGGAGGTGGAGTAATGTTTTGGGCTGGAATCATGGGGAGAGAGATTGTCGGCCCCTTTAGGATCCCTGAAGGCGCTAAAGATGAACTCCATAATGTATGTGGATTTTCTCAAACAGCACTTCCTGCCATGGTTCAAGAAGAAGAACCGTGTATTTCACAGCAAGATCATTTTTCTGCATGATAATGCACCATCTCATGCTGCACATAAAACATCTGCATCTCTGGCTGATATGGGCATAAAAGGGGACAAACTTATGGTGTGACCCCCATGCTCCCCTGACCTCTACCCCATTCAGAACCTTTGGAGCATCATTAAAAGGAGTGTCTATGATGGCGGGAGGCAGTTCACATCTAAGCAACAGCTCTGGGAGGGTATTCTGTCCTCATGCAAAACAATTGAAGCAGAAACCATCCAAAACCTGACAAATTCAATGGACGAGAGAGTTCAGAAGCTCCTTTCGAACAAGGGGTCCTATGTGAAAATGTAACATCACCTAGAATAAAGTTTTGAGTTGAAAACTGTTTGATTTCAGTTTCTAACAACCTGCTAATGCTTATAATTTCAAAAATGACCATTTTTTTGGTCTTTATTAAAATGAAAAGGTTGATCGAAAAGTTTGGGGGATCTAAGAGTGTGGCAACCCAGTAGTCATGATTACTTCGAATTCTGACAATATGAGGGTCATGCTGCAGGTAGTGCAGCAAGAAGGCACTTATGTGTCTTGCGCATCTCGGAGCCCCAAAATTATTTTCCGGGCTAGATGCAGCTAAAAATTATTTTTAATTTTAAATCTGGTGAAGCTTATTATAGATGGCCTAATAGGATCAGTGCTGCACACTGCTACAAAGCCCAAATTATTTTCCAGTCAAGATACAGATAAACATGATTAGTAATTTGAAAGCTTAAAACGGTTGGTAGGGTGATTTTAACCAATCATCAAGCTTTTACTCTCCCCAGGATGACACAGGGGTAGAAAAGTCGTTTTGGATCCATGATTTGTTCATCTTTATGAACGTGAGTCTGTCTACATTATCAGTGGAGAGCCGCGTGCGCTTATCTGTCAGCACACCACCAGCAGCGCTGAACACACGTTCAGACAGAACGCTGGCTGCGGGGCATGACAAGATCTCCAAGGCGTAAGTGGCTAGCTCCGGCCATTTATCCAGATTGGAAGCCCAAAAAGAGCAAGGGTCCAGTGACACAGTCGTGGCTTCAATGTTTACTTGGAGATACTCCTGTACCATCGTCTCTAGGCGTTGACTATGTGTCAGACTTCTTGTCTCCTGTGGCCTTGCAAAGGATGGGCTAAAAAAGTGGTGAAATGATTCCGCAAAATTGATGTTACCAGCAGATACTGTGGTTCTGTTACGGTTTGAGTGCTGAACACTTGACGGTCCCACGGTTGGCAAGTTGGAACTGTGAGATTCACTACGTGCACCACTGGTATTTTGTGGAAAAGCACATGTAAGATTCTGCAACAGTCTCTGCTGATACTCCTGCATGCGTGCATCCCTTTCTATGGCAGGAATAATTTCTGCAAATTTACTTTTGTACCGGGGATCTAACAGTGTGGCAACCCAGTAGTCAGGATTATTTCTAATTCTCACAATTCGAGGGTCATGTTGCAGGTAGTGCAGCAAGAAGGCACTCATGTGTGTTGCGCATCCAGGAGCACCAAGTCCCTGTTGTGTTGGTGGCGAGGTAGCAATCATGCTTCCTTCCTCTGTCCTCTCCCCCCAACCTCGCACAACAGAAATGTGATCAAGGTCTCCCTCATCTGATGAGTCTTCCATCAGTTCGTCCTCCACTTCTTCCTGGGCTCCTGCACCTTCCTCACTAGTTTGGCTGCTACCATGCGCCCTGGTAAAATCATCTCCCCCACCCTCACATGCCTGCCGCCTTGGTGCTGCCGACCGTCTGGACCTTGCAGATGTTAGCCCTTCCGCATACAACTCCTCCTCCTCTACTTCCTCCACCTCCTCTTGTGCCACCACCTGACTCCGAATTCTGTTTAACATGTGCTCCAGCATGTAAATCACCGGAATAGTCATGCTGATAATGGCATCGTCAGCACTAAACATCTTCGTCGCCATTTCAAAACTGTGCAGAAGGGTGCATAGGTCCCTGATCTGAGACCACTCCTCCAGCGTGATTTGCCCCACCTCTGAATCTCGTTGGCCCAGGCTATACGTCAGAACGTATTGCACCAGGGCTTGTCGGTGCTGCCACAGTCGCTGCAACATGTGCAGAGTTGAATTCCACCGAGTAGGCACATCGCATTTTAGCCAGTGAAGTGGCAGGCCCAACGACTTCTGTAGAGATGTAAGTCGCTGAGCTGCGGGATGCGAACGGCGGAAGTGAGCACACAGCGACCGTGCCCTCTGCAGAAGGCCATCTAGTCTGGGATAGTGGGCTAAAAATTGCTGGACAACCAGGTTCAACACGTGAGCCATACAAGGCACGTGTGTGACATTGCCCCGGCGAAGGGCCGCACCCAGGTTTGCAGCATTGTCGCACACGGCCTTCCCTGGTTTCAGGTCCAGTGGAGACAACCATTCATGAAATTGGTTCTCCAGAGCTGACCACAACTCCTCAGCTGTGTGACTCACATTTCCCAGACATTTCAATGTAAAAACCGCCTGATGACGTTGAGCCCTACTGCCAGCATAGTAAGGAGGTGTGCAGGATCCCTTCTGCGCAGTTAGAAAGCTTGTGGCATGACCAGACAGGCTTTGGGTGCAGGTGGAAGACCGAGAGGAGGTTGAGGAGGCAGAAGCAGTGGAGGAAAAATGACATAAAGAGGATTGACGCACAACTCGTGGGGACGGCAAGACTTGGACAGCAGCCCCTTGTCCTGCTGTCACCATAGTTACCCAGTGCCCAGTCAGCGACATGTAACGCCCCTGTCCATGCCTACTCGTCCAAGTGTCTGTGGTGAAATGCACCCTGTCACACACAGAGTTTCTCAAAGAAGCGGTGATGTTGTGTGCGACATGCTGGTGGAGCGCAGGCACACCTTTCTTTGAGAAGTAGTGCCGACTGGGCATCTGGTACTGGGGCACTGCGACGGACATAAGGTCTCGAAAATCCTCTGTGTCCACCAGGCGGAAAGGCAGCATTTCTGTAGCCAAGAGCTTGCAGATGGTGAAATTCAACCTCTTAGCTTTGTCATGGCTAGGAGGAAATGGTCTTTTACTTGTCCACATCTGAGGGACCGAGGGCTGGCTATTGTGCTTAGACGGGGTTGATAAGGGTGTCCCCGGCAAACTGCCGGTCTGTGAGGAAGATGCAGGCGGACATGTTAGGTTGCCTTGATCCAAAGGTGGTGCTATCGATGTCGGACAGCGCTCAAGACCAGCTGGTGTTACCACCTCCAAAGAAAATGATGACCTGCCAATCATGCTGGCTGTTGCGGGTAAAGAGGTGGCAGGTCTGCGCCCCAAAACAGGTGTGACTGCTGTCCCCCCAGTCACAGAGGATGAAGAGGCCGCGGATGCACAAGATATGGCAGACGGTGGTTGGCCCGGCCGGCTAGACCGCATTGTAGCACACTGAGCTTCCCACTGCAACTTATGCTTCATGTCCATGTGCCGGTTCATGCATGAAGTACTCAAACTATGTATTTTTTGGCCTCTACTTAGCTTTTGCTGACAAATGTTACAGATAACACGAGTTGGGTCATCTTTATCGATCTGAAAAAATGCCCAGGCTATGCAAGGCTTAGCACCCATGCGACCTGAAGAGCCACCACGACTTGTGGTGAGAGGCAGAGTTGTGTTTGAGGATGCAGTTGTTGACGTGCTTCCAGTACTACGTCTCTGTCCAGGAAGGCGCAACCTGACCTCGTCGTCACTAGCATCTTCCTCCACCTCCTCTGCTGACCTCATCTCTTGGCTGACTGTGGGTTGACAGTAAGTGGGATCTCCGACCTCATCATCATCACCCTGTGCGTTATCACACCCGTCGTCCTCAGAGCCAACCTGTTCCTGCCCTGACAAAAAACTAAAGTTGTCGCTCCAATCAGGTATTTAAGTCTTATCATCGTCTTCCTCATTGTCTCCACCAACAGGAGTTACAGTTTGGGAATGAGGGTCTACATTATGGTCAGAACCTTCTGCGTCTGGTCCTGGATCCGACTCATAAAGATTCTGGGCATCAGTGCAGATCATTTCCTCGTCTGGATTCACAGAAGCGCTGGAGTCGACCTCTGATTCCCAGGCTATAGTATGAGTAAACAGCTCTGCAGACTCAACCATCTGTTCTACCTCATACTCAGACGGGCAGCTGGAGATTTGGGAGCTGTGAGGAAGCAAGTGCGATTTGGGTGACACCTTTGAGGACTGGAGTATTTGTGATGTTGAAGTTGATGTGGAGGAGAGCCCACTTAAAGGAGCACTTGATATCCGTTGAAGCACCTGCTGTTTTTGTGCCTCATCTGGAATTTGTAGCGATTGGCGTGGCCGTAAGAAAGGGATCTTATCACATTGTCCGCTAAAAGAAGTAGACATTTTAGTTTGGCTGGTAGATGGTCTTTCTTCTGCACCTACCCCACGGACACAACCTTTTTTCCCCTTCCCAACACGCCTATTCCCCTTTCCACCAGCAGCAGGCCTTTTTCCACTCATTTTGGTGGTTAACTAATTCACAACTCTGGAGTTGTTTGCACAAAAAAACAATGGATGGTAACCGAGCAGAGCTGAGTGGCCAAACTGTGGTATTAGGCCAAAACTATTGGCTGGGTTAGATGCAGAAAAAAATTATTTTTAATTTGCAACCTGATGGAGGTCAGTATAGATGGACTAATAGACCAAGTCCCACACACCGCTAGAAGCCCAAATATTTTTTCAGAGCTAGATGCAGAAATTTTTTTTATTCAATTTGCAACCTGATGGAGGTCAGTATAGATGGACTAATAGACCAAGTCCCACACACTGCTAGAAGCCCAAATATTTTTTCAGAGCTAGATGCAGAAAAAAATTATTTTTAATTTGCAACCTGATGCAGGTCAGTATAGATGGACTAATAGACCAAGTCCCACACACTGCTAGAAGCCCAAATATTTTTTCAGAGCTAGATGCAGAAAAAAATTATTTTTAATTTGCAACCTGATGGAGGTCAGTATAGATGGACTAATAGACCAAGTCCCACACACCGCTAGAAGCCCAAATATTTTTTCAGAGCTAGATGCAGAAAAAAATTATATTCAATTTGCAACCTGCTGGACGTCAGTATAGAAGGACTAATAGAACAAGTCCCACACACTGCTAGAAGCCCAAATATTTTTTCAGAGCTAAATGAAGAAAAAAATTATTTTTAATTTGCAACCTGATGGAGGTCAGTATAGATGGACTAATAGATCAAGTCCCACACACTGCTAGAAGCCCAAATATTTTTTCAGAGCTAGATGCAGAAAAAAAATATTTTTAATTTGCAACCTGATGGAGGTCAGTATAGATGGACTAATAGACCAAGTTCCACACACCGCTAGAAGCCCAAATATTTTTTCAGAGCTAGATGCAGAAAATTTTTTTATTCAATTTGCAACCTGATGGAGGTCAGTATAGATGGACTAATAGACCAAGTCCCACACACTGCTAGAAGCCCAAATATTTTTTCAGAGCTAGATGCAGAAAAAAATTATTTTTAATTTGCAACCTGATGGAGGTCAGTATAGATGGACTAATAGACCAAGTCCCACACACTGCTAGAAGCCCAAATATTTTTTCAGAGCTAGATGCAGAAAAAAATTATTTTTAATTTGCAACCTGATGGAGGTCAGTATAGATGGACTAATAGAACAAGTCCCACACGCTGCTAGAAGCCGAAATATTTTTTCAGAGATAAATGAAGAAAAAAATTATTTTTAATTTGCAACCTGATGGAGGTCAGTATAGATGGACTAATAGACCAAGTCCCACACACTGCTAGAAGCCCAAATATTTTTTCAGAGCTAGATGCAGAAAAAAATTATTTTTAATTTGCAACCTGATGGAGGTCAGTATAGATGGACTAATAAACCAAGTCCCACACACCACTAGAAGCCCAAATATTTTTTCAGAGCTAGATGCAGAAAAAAATTATATTCAATTTGCAACCTGCTGGAGGTCAGTATAGAAGGACTAATAGAACAAGTCCCACACACTGCTAGAAGCCCAAATATTTTTTCAGAGCTAAATGAAGAAAAAAATTATTTTTAATTTGCAACCTGATGGAGGTCAGTATAGATGGACTAATAGACCAAGTCCCACACACTGCTAGAAGCCCAAATATTTTTTCAGAGCTAGATGCAGAAAAAAATTATATTCAGTTTGCAACCTGATGGAGGTCAGTATAGATGGACTAATAGAATGATGCTATGCCCAAAAGATTTTACTTCACTAGGTGCAGTAAAAAAATTGGTATTCTATACACAGGTGGTATATCTTGCAACACAGATAGGCTACTCCACTGACTAACACACTCTGCAATAGGCCAAAAAGGATTAGCTTTGTTAGATTCAGCCAAATGCTGTGAAAAAAACTTGCACAGCACTGGCACAGACCTGCCTGGCAAAAACTGATAGGAACTGATGTAACCTAGTCCTGAAAAGGACTCCAATTACAATTAGTCTTTACTCCCACAATCTATCTATTTAAGAGCACAGACCTGCCTGATAAAAGTCGTAGGAAATGCTGTAACCTAGTCCTTAAAAGGACTGCAATCACAACTATTCCCTACTCCCAAGCTATCTGTATATTTGTGCGAAAATTGGCTTGAAATTAACAAGGTATAGCGCACACAGCAACAGCGGTGCCGTCTAACACGCAGCTGCAGCAGTGAGAAAATGGTGGCGACGGGGAAAATGGCTTGGTCTTATAGGGCAAGGACATGTGACATACACTGCCAATCACTGCCCTTGCTTGTGTGAAAAAAAGCACTTCGCTCCGTGTGTGCGCTGCTGATAGGCTGACAGATTGCACCTCCCCACTGCAAATGCGGGAAAGAGAAAAAAAAATGGAGATCTTCATTGTTCCTGCAGAGATCCATCCCCTGCCCCTCCCCCCGCCCCGCTGTACACTCAAACTGCGTATTAACATTAATTTTCATCATTACTGAGAAAAAATCTAGTTATGATTTTGGTGCACGAACAGTTATCGAACATAACCTCGAACAGCCGAATTTTTCTCAAATTGTTCGTGTTCGCCGACCGGCTCGAACACTGCCCAAAACAGCTCGAATTTGAGATTGGCGAACAGTTCGAGTAGAACAACGCTCATCTCTAGTTATCTGGCCTACACCAGAAACATTTAAACAGATATATTTGTGTCTGAACAGTCAGTGAGAAAATATTACTGTTTTTTTTAACGGAAAAAAGGCCAAAAGCTCGAAAATACTGAGATTTGAACCGTGGAACTGCAAAACCACAGTTCTAGTTATCTGGCCTACAGCAGAATCTTTTACACAGATATATTTGTGTCTGAACAGTCAGGGAGACAATATTACTTTTTTTTTTTCATGGAAAAAAGGCCAAAGCTGGATAATACTGAGATTTTAACCATGGAACTGTAAAACCACAGTTATAGTTATGTGGCCTACACCAGAATCTTTTAAACAGATACATTTGTGTCTGAACAGTCAGCGAGACACTATTACTGTTTTTTTTTCCGGAAAAAAGGCCAAAAGCTGGATAAAACAGATTTGAACCGTGGAACTGCAAAACCAAAGTTATAGTTATGTGGCCTATACCAGAATCTTTTAAACAGATATATTTGTGTCTGAACAGTCAGGGACACACTATTACTGTTTTTTTTAACGTAAAAAGGCCAAAAGCAGGATTAAACTGAGATTTGAACCGTGGAACTGCAAAACCAAAGTTATTGTGATGTGGAATATACCAGAATCTTTTAAACACATATATATATGTCTGAAAAGTCAGTGAGACACTATTACTGTTTTTTTTTACGGAAAAAAGGCCAAAAGCTGGATAATATAGAGATTTCAACCGTGAAAGTGCAAAACCACAGTTCTAGGTATCTGGCCTACACCAGAATCTTTTAAACAGGTATATTGGTGTCTGAACAGTCAGCGAGACACTATTACTGTTTTTTTAAGCGTAAAAAAGGCCAAAAGCTGGATAATACTGAGATTTGAACCGTGGAACTGCAAAACCACAGTTCTAGTAATCTATCTTACACCAGAATCTTTTAAACAGATATATTTGTGTCTGAACAGTCAGCGAGACACTATTACTGGTTTTTTTTACAAAATAAAGGCTTAAATCTGGATAATACTAAGATTTCAACCGTGTAACTGTAAAACCACAATTCTAGTTATGTGGCCTACACCAGAATCTTTTAAACAGATATATTTGTGTCTGAACAGTCAGTGAGACACTATTACTGTTTTTTTTAACAGAAGAAAAGGCCAAAAGCTTGATAATACAGAGATTTGAACCGTGGAACTGAAAAACCACAATTCTAGTTATGTAGCCTACACCAGAATCTTTTAAACAGATATATTTGTGTCTGAACAGTCAGGAAGACACTATTAATGTTTTTTTTTTATGGAAAAAAGGCCAAAAGCTGGATAGTACTGAGATTTGAACCATGGAACTGCAATACCACAGTTATAGTTATGTGGACTACACCAGAATCTTTTAAACAAACATATTTGTGTCTGAACCGTCAGAGAGACACTATTACATTTTTTTTTTACGAAAAAAAGGCCAAAGCTGGATAATACTGAGATTTCAACCATGGAACTGTAAAACCACAGTTCTAGTTATGTGTCCTACACCAGAATCTTTTAAACAGATATATTTGTGTCTGAACAGTCAGCGAGACACTATTACTGTTTTTTTATACGGAAAAAAGGCCAAAAGCTGGATAAAACAGATATTTGAACCGTGGAACTGCAAAACCAAAGTTATAGTTATGTGGCCTATACCAGAATCTTTTAAACAGATATATTTGTTTCTGAACAGTCAGGGACACACTATTACTGTTTTTTTAACGTAAAAAAGGACAAAAGCTGGATAAAACTGAGATTTAAACCGTGGAACTGCAAAACCAAAGTTATTGTTATGTGGCCTATACCAGAATCTTTTAAACAGATATATATATGTCTGAACAGTCAGTGAGACACTATTACTGTTTTTTTTTACGGAAAAAAGTCCAAAAGCTGGATAATACTGAGATTTGAACCGTGGAGCTGCAAAACCACACTTATAGTTATCTGGCCTACACCAGAATCTTTTAAACAGATATTCTTCATTTCTGTGTGAACAGTCAGCGAGACACTATTACTGTTTTTTTTTTACTGAAAAAAGGCCAAAAGCTGGATAATACTGAGATTTGAACTGTGAAACTGCAAAATCACAGTTCTAGTTATCTGGCCTACACCAGAATCTTTTAAACAGATATATTTGTGTCTGAACAGTCAGCGAGACACTATTACTGTTTATTTTACGTAAAAAAGGCCAAAAGCTGGATAATACTGAGATTTGAACCGTGGAACTGCAAAACCACAGTTCTAACAATCTGGCCTACACCAGATTCTTTTAAACAGATATATTTGTGTCTGAACAGTAAGCGAGACACTATTACTGTTTTTTTTACGTAAAAAAGGCCAAAAGCTGGATAATACTGAGATTTGAACCGTTGAACTGCAAAACCAAAGTTCTAGCTATCTGGCCTACAACAATAAAACTTTTAAACAGATATATTTGTGTCTGAACAGTCAGTGAGAAAATATTACTGTTTTTTTTACGGAAAAAAGGCCAAAAGCTGGAAAATACTGAGATTTGAACCGTGGAACTGCAAAACCACAGTTCTAGTTATGTGGACTAGACCAGAATCTTTTAAACAGATATATTTGTGTCTGAACAGTCAGCGAGTAACTATTACTGTTTTTTTTTACGGAAAAAAGGCCAAAAGCTGGATAATACTGAGATTTCAACCGTGGAACTGCAAAACCACAGATCTAGTTACGTGGCCTACACCAGAATCTTTTAAACAGATATATTTGTGTCTGAACAGTCAGGGAGACACTATTACTGTTTTCTTTAATGGAAAAAAGGCCAAAAGCTGTATAATACAGAGATTTGAACCGTGGAACTGCAAAACCACAGTTCTAGTAATCTGGCCTACACCAGAATCTTTTAAACAGATATATTTGTATCTGAACAGTCAGCGAAACACTATTACTGTTTTTTTTTAATGGAAAAAAGGCCAAAAGGTGGATAATAATGAGATTTCAACCGTGGAACTGCAAAACCACAGTTCTAGTTATGTGGCCTACACCAGAATCTTTTAAACAGATATATTTGTGTCTGAACAGTCAGGGAGACACTATTACTGTTTTGTTTAATGGAAAAAAGGCCAAAAGCTGGATAATACTGAGATTTGAACCGTGGAACTGCAAAACCACAGTTCTAACAATCTGGCCTACACCAGAATCTTTTAAACAGATATATTTGTGTCTGAACAGTCAGCGAGACACTATTACTGTTTTTTTTAATGGAAAAAAGGCCAAGAGGTGGATAATACAGAGATTTGAACCGTGGAACTGCAAAACCAAAGTTTTAGTCATCTGGCCTACATCATAATAATTTAAACAGATATATTTGTGTCTGAACAGTCAGCGAGACACTATTACTGTTTTTTTTTACGGAAAAATGGCCAAAAGGTGGACAATAATGAGATTTCAACCATGGAACTGCAAAACCACAGTTCTAGTTATGTGGCCTACACCAGAATCTTTTAAACAGATATATTTGTGCCTGAACAGTCAGGGACACACTATTACTGTTTTTTTTTACGGAAAAAAAGGCCAAAAGCTGGATAATACTGAGATTTGAACAGTGGAACTGCAAAACCAAATTTATTGTTATGTGGCCTATACCAGAATCCTTTAAACAGATATTTACATGTCTGAAGAGTCAGTGAGACACTATTACTGTTTTTTTTTACGTAAAAAAGGCCAAAAGCAGAATAATACTGAGATTTGAACCGTGGAACTGCAAAACCAAAGTTCTAGTTATCTGGCCTACACCAGAAACTTTTAAACAAATATATTACTGTTTTTTTTACGGAAAAAAAGGCCAAGAGGTGGATAATACAGAGATTTGAACCGTGGAACTGCAAAACCAAAGTTTTAGTTATCTGGCCTACATCATAATAATTTAAACAGATATATTTGTGTCTGAACAGTCAGGGAGACACTATTACTGTTTTGTTTAATGGAAAAAAGGCCAAAAGCTGGATAATACAGAGATTTGAACTGTGGAACTGCAAAACCGCAGTTCTAGTAATCTGGCCTACACCAGAATCTTTTAAACCGATATATTTGTGTCTAAATAGTCAGCGAGACACTATTACTGTTTTTTTTTTACGGAAAAAAGGACAAAAGCTGGATAATACAAAGATTTGAACCGTGGAACTCCAAAACCACAGTTCTAGTTATCTGGCCTACACCAGAATCTTTTAAACAGATATATTTGTGTCTGAACAGTCAGTGAGACACTATTACTGTTTTTTTTAATGGAAGAAAAGGCCAAAAGCTTGATAATACAGAGATTTGAACCGTGGAACTGCAAAACCACAGTTCTAGTTATGTAGCCTACACCAGAATCTTTTAAACAGATATATTTGTGTCTGAACAGTCAGGGAGACACTATTAATGTTTTTTTTTTATCGAAAAAAGGCCAAAAGCTGGATAATACTGAGATTTGAACCATGGAACTGCAATACCACAGTATAGTTATGTGGACTACACCAGAATCTTTTAAACAAACATATTTGTGTCTGAACAGTCAGGGAGACACTATTACATTTTTTTTTTACGGAAAAAAGGCCAAAGCTGGATAATACTGAGATTTCAACCATGGAACTGTAAAACCACAGTTCTAGTTATGTGGCCTACACCAGAATCTTTTAAACAGATATATTTGTGTCTGAACAGTCAGCGAGACACTATTACTGTTTTTTTATACGGAAAAAAGGCCAAAAGCTGGATAAAACAGATATTTGAACCGTGGAACTGCAAAACCAAAGTTATAGTTATGTGGCCTATACCAGAATCTTTTAAACAGATATATTTGTTTCTGAACAGTCAGGGACACACTATTACTGTTTTTTTAACGTAAAAAAGGACAAAAGCTGGATAAAACTGAGATTTAAACCGTGGAACTGCAAAACCAAAGTTATTGTTATGTGGCCTATACCAGAATCTTTTAAACAGATATATATATGTCTGAACAGTCAGTGAGACACTATTACTGTTTTTTTTTTACGGAAAAAAGGCCAAAAGCTGGATAATACTGAGATTTGAACCGTGGAGCTGCAAAACCACACTTATAGTTATCTGGCCTACACCAGAATCTTTTAAACAGATATTCTTCATTTCTGTGTGAACAGTCAGCGAGACACTATTACTGTTTTTTTTTTACTGAAAAAAGGCCAAAAGCTGGATAATACTGAGATTTGAACTGTGAAACTGCAAAACCACAGTTCTAGTTATCTGGCCTACACCAGAATCTTTTAAACAGATATATTTGTGTCTGAACAGTCAGCGAGACACTATTACTGTTTATTTTACGTAAAAAAGGCCAAAAGCTGGATAATACTGAGATTTGAACCGTGGAACTGCAAAACCACAGTTCTAACAATCTGGCCTACACCAGATTCTTTTAAACAGATATATTTGTGTCTGAACAGTAAGCGAGACACTATTACTGTTTTTTTTACGTAAAAAAGGCCAAAAGCTGGATAATACTGAGATTTGAACCGTTGAACTGCAAAACCAAAGTTCTAGCTATCTGGCCTACAACAATAAAACTTTTAAACAGATATATTTGTGTCTGAACAGTCAGTGAGAATATATTACTGTTTTTTTTACGGAAAAAAGGCCAAAAGCTGGAAAATACTGAGATTTGAACCGGGGAACTGCAAAACCACAGTTCTAGTTATGTGGACTAGACCAGAGTCTTTTAAACAGATATATTTGTGTCTGAACAGTCAGCGAGTAACTATTACTGTTTTTTTTTACGGAAAAAAGGCCAAAAGCTGGATAATACTGAGATTTCAACCGTGGAACTGCAAAACCACAGACCTAGTTACGTGGCCTACACCAGAATCTTTTAAACAGATATATTTGTGTCTGAACAGTCAGGGAGACACTATTACTGTTTTCTTTAATGGAAAAAAGGCCAAAAGCTGTATAATACAGAGATTTGAACCGTGGAACTGCAAAACCACAGTTCTAGTAATCTGGCCTACACCAGAATCTTTTAAACAGATATATTTGTATCTGAACAGTCAGCGAAACACTATTACTGTTTTTTTTTAATGGAAAAAAGGCCAAAAGGTGGATAATAATGAGATTTCAACCGTGGAACTGCAAAACCACAGTTCTAGTTATGTGGCCTACACCAGAATCTTTTAAACAGATATATTTGTGTCTGAACAGTCAGGGAGACACTATTACTGTTTTGTTTAATGGAAAAAAGGCCAAAAGCTGGATAATACTGAGATTTCAACCGTGGAACTGCAAAACCACAGTTCTAACAATCTGGCCTACACCAGAATCTTTTAAATAGATATATTTGTGTCTGAACAGTCAGCGAGACACTCTTACTGTTTTTTTTAATGGAAAAAAGGCCAAGAGGTGGATAATACAGAGATTTGAACCGTGGAACTGCAAAACCAAAGTTTTAGTCATCTGGCCTACATCATAATAATTTAAACAGATATATTTGTGTCTGAACAGTCAGCGAGACACTATTACTGTTTTTTTTTACGGAAAAATGGCCAAAAGGTGGACAATAATGAGATTTCAACCATGGAACTGCAAAACCACAGTTCTAGTTATGTGGCCTACACCCGAATCTTTTAAACAGATATATTTGTGTGTGAACAGTCAGGGACACACTATTACTGTTTTTTTTTACGGAAAAAAAGGCCAAAAGCTGGATAATACTGAGATTTGAACAGTGGAACTGCAAAACCAAATTTATTGTTATGTGGCCTATACCAGAATCCTTTAAACAGATATTTACATGTCTGAACAGTCAGTGAGACACTATTACTGTTTTTTTTTGCGTAAAAAAGGCCAAAAGCAGAATAATACTGAGATTTGAACCGTGGAACTGCAAAACCAAAGTTCTAGTTATCTGGCCTACACCAGAAACTTTTAAACAAATATATTACTGTTTTTTTTACGGAAAAAAAGGCCAAGAGGTGGATAATACAGAGATTTGAACCGTGGAACTGCAAAACCAAAGTTTTATTTATCTCTCCTACATCATAATAATTTAAACAGATATATTTGTGTCTGAACAGTCAGGGAGACACTATTACTGTTTTGTTTAATGGAAAAAAGGCCAAAAGCTGGATAATACAGAGATTTGAACTGTGGAACTGCAAAACCGCAGTTCTAGTAATCTGGCCTACACCAGAATCTTTTAAACAGATATATTTGTGTCTAAATAGTCAGCGAGACACTATTACTGTTTTTTTTTTACGGAAAAAAGGACAAAAGCTGGATAATACAAAGATTTGAACCGTGGAACTCCAAAACCACAGTTCTAGTTATCTGGCCTACACCAGAATCTTTTAAACAGATATATTTGTGTCTGAACAGTCAGTGAGACACTATTACTGTTTTTTTTAACGGAAGAAAAGGCCAAAAGCTTGATAATACAGAGATTTGAACCGTGGAACTGCAAAACCACAGTTCTAGTTATGTAGCCTACACCAGAATCTTTTAAACAGATATATTTGTGTCTGAACAGTCAGGGAGACACTATTAATGTTTTTTTTTTATGGAAAAAAGGCCAAAAGCTGGATAATACTGAGATTTGAACCATGGAACTGCAATACCACAGTTATAGTTATGTGGACTACACCAGAATCTTTTAAACAAACATATTTGTGTCTGAACAGTCAGGGAGACACTATTACATTTTTTTTTTACGGAAAAAAGGCCAAAGCTGGATAATACTGAGATTTCAACCATGGAACTGTAAAACCACAGTTCTAGTTATGTGGCCTACACCAGAATCTTTTAAACAGATATATTTGTGTCTGAACAGTCAGCGAGACACTATTACTGTTTCTTTGTACGGAAAAAAGGCCAAAAGCTGGATAAAACAGATATTTGAACCGTGGAACTGCAAAACCAAAGTTATAGTTATGTGGCCTATACCAGAATCTTTTAAACAGATATATTTGTTTCTGAACAGTCAGGGACACACTATTACTGTTTTTTAACGTAAAAAAGGACAAAAGCTGGATAAAACTGAGATTTAAACCGTGGAACTGCAAAACCAAAGTTATTGTTATGTGGCCTATACCAGAATCTTTTAAACAGATATATATATGTCTGAACAGTCAGTGAGACACTATTACTGTTTTTTTTTACGGAAAAAAGGCCAAAAGCTGGATAATACTGAGATTTGAACCGTGGAGCTGCAAAACCACACTTATAGTTATCTGGCCTACACCAGAATCTTTTAAACAGATATTCTTCATTTCTGTGTGAACAGTCAGCGAGACACTATTACTGTTTTTTTTTTACTGAAAAAAGGCCAAAAGCTGGATAATACTGAGATTTGAACTGTGAAACTGCAAAACCACAGTTCTAGTTATCTGGCCTACACCAGAATCTTTTAAACAGATATATTTGTGTCTGAACAGTCAGCGAGACACTATTACTGTTTATTTTACGTAAAAAAGGCCAAAAGCTGGATAATACTGAGATTTGAACCGTGGAACTGCAAAACCACAGTTCTAACAATCTGGCCTACACCAGATTCTTTTAAACAGATATATTTGTGTCTGAACAGTAAGCGAGACACTATTACTGTTTTTTTTACGTAAAAAAGGCCAAAAGCTGGATATTACTGAGATTTGAACCGTTGAACTGCAAAACCAAAGTTCTAGCTATCTGGCCTACAACAATAAAACTTTTAAACAGATATATTTGTGTCTGAACAGTCAGTGAGAAAATATTACTGTTTTTTTTACGGAAAAAAGGCCAAAAGCTGGAAAATACTGAGATTTGAACTGTGGAACTGCAAAACCACAGTTCTAGTTATGTGGACTAGACCAGAATCTTTTAAACAGATATGTTTGTGTCTGAACAGTCAGCGAGTAACTATTGCTGGTTTTTTTTACGGAAAAAAGGCCAAAAGCTGGATAATACTGAGATTTCAACCGTGGAACTGCAAAACCACAGATCTAGTTACGTGGCCTACACCAGAATCTTTTAAACAGATATATTTGTGTCTGAACAGTCAGGGAGACACTATTACTGTTTTCTTTAATGGAAAAAAGGCCAAAAGCTGTATAATACAGAGATTTGAACCGTGGAACTGCAAAACCACATTTCTAGTAATCTGGCCTACACCAGAATCTTTTAAACAGATATATTTGTATCTGAACAGTCAGCGAAACACTATTACTGTTTTTTTTAATGGAAAAAAGGCCAAAAGGTGGATAATAATGAGATTTCAACCGTGGAACTGCAAAACCACAGTTCTAGTTATGTGGCCTACACCAGAATCTTTTAAACAGATATATTTGTGTCTGAACAGTCAGGGAGACACTATTACTGTTTTGTTTAATGGAAAAAAGGCCAAAAGCTGGATAATACTGAGATTTGAACCGTGGAACTGCAAAACCACAGTTCTAACAATCTGGCCTACACCAGAATCTTTTAAACAGATATATTTGTGTCTGAACAGTCAGCGAGACACTATTACTGTTTTTTTTAATGGAAAAAAGGCCAAGAGGTGGATAATACAGAGATTTGAACCGTGGAACTGCAAAACCAAAGTTTTAGTCATCTGGCCTACATCATAATAATTTAAAGAGATATATTTGTGTCTGAACAGTCAGCGAGACACTATTACTGTTTTTTTTTACGGAAAAATGGCCAAAAGGTGGACAATAATGAGATTTCAACCATGGAACTGCAAAACCACAGTTCTAGTTATGTGGCCTACACCAGAATCTTTTAAACAGATATATTTGTGTCTGAACAGTCAGGGACACACTATTACTGTTTTTTTTTACGGAAAAAAAGGCCAAAAGCTGGATAATACTGAGATTTGAACAGTGGAACTGCAAAATCAAATTTATTGTTATGTGGCCTATTCCAGAATCCTTTAAACAGATATTTACATGTCTGAACAGTCAGTGAGACACTATTACTGTTTTTTTTTACGTAAAAAAGGCCAAAAGCAGAATAATACTGAGATTTGAACCGTGGAACTGCAAAACCAAAGTTCTAGTTATCTGGCCTACACCATAAACTTTTAAACAAATATATTACTGTTTTTTTTACGGAAAAAAAGGCCAAGAGGTGGATAATACAGAGATTTGAACCGTGGAACTGCAAAACCAAAGTTTTAGTTATCTGGCCTACATCATAATAATTTAAACAGATATATTTGTGTCTGAACAGTCAGGGAGACACTATTACTGTTTTGTTTAATGGAAAAAAGGCCAAAAGCTGGATAATACAGAGATTTGAACTGTGGAACTGCAAAACCGCAGTTCTAGTAATCTGGCCTACACCAGAATCTTTTAAACAGATATATTTGTGTCTAAATAGTCAGCGAGACACTATTACTGTTTTTTTTTTACGGAAAAAAGGACAAAAGCTGGATAATACAAAGATTTGAACCGTGGAACTCCAAAACCACAGTTCTAGTTATCTGGCCTACACCAGAATCTTTTAAACAGATATATTTGTGTCTGAACAGTCAGTGAGACACTATTACTGTTTTTTTTAACGGAAGAAAAGGCCAAAAGCTTGATAATACAGAGATTTGAACCGTGGAACTGCAAAACCACAGTTCTAGTTATGTAGCCTACACCAGAATCTTTTAAACAGATATATTTGTGTCTGAACAGTCAGGGAGACACTATTAATGTTTTTTTTTATGGAAAAAAGGCCAAAAGCTGGATAATACTGAGATTTGAACCATGGAACTGCAATACCACATTTATAGTTATGTGGACTACACCAGAATCTTTTAAACAAACATATTTGTGTCTGAACAGTCAGGGAGACACTATTACATTTTTTTTTTTAACGGAAAAAAGGACAAAAGCTGGATAATACTGAGATTTGAACAGTGGAGCTGCAAAACCACAGTTCTAGTTATTTGGCCTACACCAGAATCTTTTAAACAAATATTCTGCATTTGTGTCTGAGCAGTCAGTGAGACACTATTACTGTTTTTTTTTACGGAAAAAAGGCCAAAAGCTGGATAATACTGAGATTTGAACCGTGAAACCGCAAAACCACAGTTCTAGTTATCTGGCCTACACCAGAATCTTTTAAACAGATATATTTGTGTCTGAACAGTCATCGACACACTATTACTGTTTTTTTTTACGTAAAAAAGGCCAAAAGCTGGATAATACTGAGATTTAAACCGTGAAACTGAAAAACCACAGTTCTAGTAATCTGGCCTACACCAGAATCTTTTAAACAGATATATGTGTCTGAACAGTCAGCAAGACACTATTACTGTTTTTTTTAACGGAAAAAAGGGGAAAAGGTGGATAATAATGAGATTTCAACCGTGGAACTGCAAAACCACAGTACTAGTTATGTGGCCTACATCAGAATCTTTTAAACAGATATATTTGTGTCTGAACAGTTAGGTAAACACTATTACTGTTTTGTTTAATGGAAAAAAAGGCCAAAAGCTGGATAATACAGAGATTTGAACTATGGAACTGCAAAACCACAGTTTTAGCAATCTGGCCTACACCAGAATCTTTTAAACAGATATATTTGTGTCTGAACAATCAGCGAGACACTATGACTGTTTTTGTTAACGGAAAAAAGGCCAAGAGGTGGATAATACAGAGATTTGAACCGTGGAAATGCAAAACCAAAGTTTTAGTTATCTGGCCTACATCATAATAATTTAAACAGATTTATTTGTGTCTGAACAGTCAGCGAGACACTATTACTGTTTTTTTTTACGGAAAAATTGCCAAATGGTGGATAATAATGAGATTTCAACCATGGAACTGGAAAACCACAGTTCTAGTTATGTGGCCTACACCAGAATCTTTTAAACAGATACATTTGTGTCTGAACAGTCAGGGAGACACTATTACTTTTTTTTTTTACGGAAAAAAGGCCAAAGCTGGATAATACTGAGATTTGAACCATGGAACTGTAAAACCACAGTTATAGTTATGTGGCCTACACCAGAATCTTTTAAACAGATATATTTGTGTCTGAACAGTCAGCGAGACACTATTACTGTTTTTTTTTACGGAAAAAAGGCCAAAAGCTGGATAAAACAGAGATTTGAGCCGTGGAACTGCAAAATCAAAGTTATAGTTATGTGGCCTATACCAGAATCTTTAAAACAGATATATTTGTGTCTGAACAGTCAGGGACACACTATTACTGTTTTTTTAGCGTAAAAAAGGACAAAAGCTGGATAAAACTAAGATTTCAACCGTGGAAAAGCAAAACCAAAGTTATTGTTATGTGGCCTATACCAGAATCTTTTAAACAGATATATATATGTCTGAACAGTCAGTGAGACACTATTACTGTTTTTTTTTACGGAAAAAAGGCCAAAAGCTGGATAATGATGAGATTTGAACCGTGGAGCTGCAAAACCACAGTTCTAGTTATCTGGCCTACACCAGAATCTTTTAAACAGATATTCTGCATTTGTGTGTGAACAGTCAGCGAGACACTATTACTGTTTTTTTTACTGAAAAAAGGCCAAAAGCTGGATAATACTGAGATTTGAACTGTGAAACTGCAAAACCACAGTTCTAGTTTTCGGGCCTACACGAGAATCTTTTAAACAGATATATTTGTGTCTGAACAGTCAGCGAGACACTATTACTGCTTTTTTTTACGTAAAAAAGGCCAAAAGCTGGATAATACTGAGATTTGAACCGTGGAACTGCAAAACCAAAGTTCTAGTTATCTGGCCTACACCAGAAACTTTTATACAGATATATTTTTGTGTGAACAGTCAGTGAGAAAATATTACTGTTTTTTTTACGGAAAAAAGGCCAAAAGCTGGAAAATACTGAGATTTGAACCGTGGAACTGCAAAACCACAGTTCTAGTTATCTGACCTACAGAAGAATCTTTTACACAGATATATTTGTGTCTGAACAGTCAAGGAGACACTATTACATTTTTTTTTTTATGCAAAAAAGGCCAAAGCTGGATAATACTGAGATTTTAACCATGGAACTGGAAAACCAAAGCTATAGTTATGTGGCCTATACCAGAATCTTTTAAACAGAAATATTTGTGTCTGAACAGTCAGGGACACACTATTACTGTTTTTTTTTTACAAAAAAAGTGACAAAAGCTGGATTAAACTGAGATTTGAACCTTGGAACTGCAAAACCAAAGTTATTGTTATGTGGCCTATACCAGAATCTTTTCAACACACATATATATGTCTGAACAGTCAGTGAGACACAATTACTGTTTTTTTTTACGGAAAAAAGGCCAAAAGCTGGATAATATAGAGATTTCAACCGTGAATCTGCAAAACCACAGTTCTTGGTATCTGGCATACACCAGAATCTTTTAAACAGATATTTATATGTCTGAACAGTCGATGAGACACTATTACAGTTTTTTTTTACGGAAAAAAGGCCAAAAGCTGGATAATACTGAGATTTGAACCGTGGAGCTGCAAAACCACAGTTCTAATTATCTGGCCTACACCAGAATCTTTTAAACAGATATACTGCATTTGTGTCTGAACAGTCAGCGAGACACTATTACTGTTTTTTTTTACGGAAAAAAGGCCAAAAGCTGGAAAATACAGAGATTTGAACCGTGAAACTGCAAAACCACAGTTCTAGCTATCTGGCCTACACCAGAATCTTTTAAACAGATATATTTGTGTCTGAAAAGTCAGCGAGACACTATTACTGTTTTTTTTTACGTAAAAAAGACCAAAACCTGGATAATTCTGAGATTTGAACCGTGGAACTGCAAAACCACAGTTCTAGTAATCTGGCCTACACCAGAATCTGTTAAACAGATATATTTGTGTCTGAACAGTCAGCAAGACACTATTATTGTTTTTTTTAATGGAAAAAAAGGCCAAAAGGTGGATAATAATGAGATTTCAACCGTGGAACTGCTAAACTACAGTTCTAGTTATTTGGCCTACACCAGAATCTTTTAAACAGATATATTTGTGTCTGAACAGTTAGGGAGACACTATTACTGTTTTGTTTAATCGAAAAAAGGCCAAAAGCGGGATAATACAGAGATTTGAACCGTGGAACTGCAAAACCACAGTTTTAGCAATCTGGCCTGCACCAGAATCTTTTAAACAGATATATTTGTGTCTGAACAATCAGCGAGACACTATTACTGTTTTTTTTAACGGAAAAAAGGACAAAAGCTGGATAATACTGAGATTTGAACAGTGGAGCTGCAAAACCACAGTTCTAGTTATCTGGCCTACACCAGAATATTTTAAACAGATATTCTGCATTTGTGTCTGAACAGTCAGCGAGACACGATTACTGTTTTTTTTTATGGAAAAAAGGCCAAAAGCTGGATAATACTGAGATTTGAACCGTGAAACTGCAAAACCACAGTTCTAGTTATCTGGCCTACACCAGAATCTTTTAAACAGATATATTTGTGTCTGAACAGTCAGCGAGACACTATTACTGTTTTTTTTTACGTAAAAAAGGCCAAAAGCTGGATAATACTGAGATTTGAACCGTGAAACTGCAAAACCACAGTTCTAGTAATCAGGCCTACACTAGAATCTTTTAAACAGATATATTTGTGTCTGAACAGTCAGCAAGACACTATTACTTTTTTTTTAACGGAAAAAAGGCCAAGAGGTGGATAATACAGAGATTTGAACCGTGGAAATGCAAAACCAAAGTTTTAGTTATCTGGCCTACATCATAATAATTTAAACAGATTTATTTGTGTCTGAACAGTCAGCGAGACACTATTACTGTTTTTTTTTTACGGAAAATTGGCCAAAAGGTGGATAATAATGAGATTTCAACCATGGAACTGCAAAACCACAGTTCTAGTTATGTGGCCTACACCAGAATCTTTTAAACAGATATATTTGTGTCTGAACAAGCAGGGAGACACTATTACTTTTTTTTTTTACGGAAAATAGGCCAAAGCTGGGTAATACTGAGATTTGAACCATGGAACTGTAAAACCACAGTTATAGTTATGTGGCCTGCACCAGAATCTTTTAAACAGATATATTTGTGTCTGAACAGTCAGCGAGACACTATTAATGTGTTTTTTTACGGAAAAAAGGCCAAAAGCTGGATAAAACAGAGATTTGAACCGTGGCAGTGCAAAACTAAAGTTATAGTTATGAGGCCTATACCAGAATCTATTAAACAGATATATTTGTGTCTGAACAGTCAGGGACACACTATTAGTGTTCTTTTTTACGTAAAAAAGGACAAAAGCTGGATAAAACTGAGATTTGAACCGTGGAACTGCAAAACCAAAGTTATTGTTATGTGGCCTATACCAGAATCTTTTAAACAGATATATATATGTCTGAACAGTCAGTGAGACACTATTACTGTTTTTTTTTACGGAGAAAAGGCCAAAAGCTGGATAATACTGAGATTTGAACCATGGAGCTGCAAAATCACAGTTCTAGTTATCTGGCCTACACCAGAATCTTTGAAACAGATATTCTGCATTTGTGTCTGAACAGTCAGCGAGACACTATTACTGTTTTTTTTTACGGAAAAAAGGCCAAAAGCTGGATAATACTGAGATTTGAACCGTGAAACTGCAAAACCACAGTTCTAGTTATCTGGCCTACACCAGAATCTTTAAAACAGATATATTTGTGTCTGAACAGTCAGTGAGACACTATTACTGTTTTTTTTTACGGAAAAAAGGCCAAAAGCTGGATAATACTGAGATTTGAAACGTGAAACTGCAACACCACAGTTCTAGTTATCAGGCCTACACCAGAATCTTTAAAACAGAAATATTTGTGTCTGAACAGTCATCAAGAATATATTACTGTTTTTTTTACGGAAAAAGGCCAAAAGTTGGAAAATACTGAGATTTGAACAGTGGAACTGCAAAACCACAGTTCTAGTTATGTGGACTAGACCAGAATCTTTTAAACAGATATATTTGTGTCTGAAAAGTCAGCGAGACACTATTACTGTTTTTTTTTTATGGAAAAAAGGCCAAAAGCTGGATAATACTGAGATTTCAACCGTGGAACTGCAAAACCACAGTTCTAGTTACATGGCCTACACCAGAATCTTTTAAACAGATATATTTGTGTCTGAACAGTCAGGGAGACACTATTACTGTTTTGTTTAATGAAAAAAAGGCCAAAAGCTGGATAATACAGAGATTTGAACCGTGGAACTGCAAAACCACAGTTCTAGTAATCTGGCCTACACCAGAATCTTTTCAACAGATATATTTGTGTCTGCACAGTCAGCAAGACACTATTACTGTTTTTTTTAACGGAATAAAGGCCAAAAGGTGGATAATAATGAGATTTCAACCGTGGAACTGCAAAACCACAGTTCTAGTTATGTGGCCTAGACCAGAATCTTTTAAACAGATATATTTGTGTGTGAACAGTTAGGGAGACACTATTACTGTTTTGCTTAATGGAAAAAAGGCCAAAAGCTGGATAATACAGAGATTTGAACCGTGGAACTGCAAAACCACAGTTTTAGCAATCTGGCCTACACCAGAATCATTTAAACAGATATATTTGTGTCTGAACAAGCAGGGAGACACTATTACTTTTTATTTTTACGGAAAAAAGGCCAAAGCTGGATAATACTGAGATTTGAACCATGGAACTGTAAAACCACGGTTATCGTTATGTGGCCTGCACCAGAATCTTTTAAACAGATATATTTGTGTCTGAACAGTCAGCGAGACACTATTACTGTGTTTTTTTACGGAAAAATGGCCAAAAGCTGGATAAAACAGAGATTTGAACCGTGGCACTGCAAAACCAAAGTTATAGTTATGAGGCCTATACCAGAATCTTTTAAACAGATATATTTGTGTCTGAACAGTCAGGGACACACTATTACTGTTTTTTTTTACGTAAAAAAGGACAAAAGCTGGATAAAACTGAGATTTGAACCGTGGAACTGCAAAACCAAAGTTATTGTTATGTGGCCTATACCAGAATCTTTTAAACAGATATATATATGTCTGAACAGTCAGTGAGACACTATTACTGTTTTTTTTTACGGAGAAAAGGCCAAAAGCTGGATAATACTGAGATTTGAACCGTGGAGCTGCAAAACCACAGTTCTAGTTATCTGGCCTACACTAGAATCTTTAAAACAGATATATTTGTGTCTGAACAGTCAGCGAGACACTATTACTGTTTTTTTTTACGGAAAAAAGGCCAAAAGCTGGATAATACTGAGATTTGAAACGTGAAACTGCAAAACCACAGTTCTAGTTATCAGGCCTACACCAGAATCTTTAAAACAGATGTATATATGTCTGAACAGTCAGTGAGACACTATTACTGTTTTTTTTTATGGAAAAAAGGCCAAAAGCTGGATAATACTGAGATTTGAACTGTGGGGCTGCAAAACCACAGTTCTAGTTATCTGGCCTACACCAGAATCTTTTAAACAGATATACTGCATTTGTGTCTGAAAAGTCAGCGAGACACTATTACTGTTTTTTTTTACGTAAAAAAGGCCAAAAGCAGGATAATACTGAGATTTGAACCGTGGAACTGCAAAACCAAAGTTCTAATTATGTGGCCTACACCAGAAACTTTTAAACAGATATATTTGTGTCTGAACAGTCAGGGACACACTATTACTGTTTTTTTTTACGTAAAAAAGGACAAAAGCTGGATAAAACTGAGATTTGAACCGTGGAACTGCAAAACCAAAGTTATTGTTATGTGGCCTATACCAGAATCTTTTAAACAGATATATATATGTCTGAACAGTCAGTGAGACACTATTACTGTTTTTTTTTACGGAGAAAAGGCCAAAAGCTGGATAATACTGAGATTTGAACCGTGGAGCTGCAAAACCACAGTTCTAGTTATCTGGCCTACACCAGAATCTTTAAAACAGATATATTTGTGTCTGAACAGTCAGCGAGACACTATTACTGTTTTTTTTTACGGAAAAAAGGCCAAAAGCTGGATAATACTGAGATTTGAAACGTGAAACTGCAAAACCACAGTTCTAGTTATCAGGCCTACACCAGAATCTTTAAAACAGATGTATATATGTCTGAACAGTCAGTGAGACACTATTACTGTTTTTTTTTACGGAAAAAAGGCCAAAAGCTGGATAATACTGAGATTTGAACTGTGGAGCTGCAAAACCACAGTTCTAGTTATGTGGCCTACACCAGAAACTTTTAAACAGATATATTTGTGTCTGAACAGTCAGCGAGAATATATTACTGTTTTTTTTACGGAAAAAGGCCAAAAGTTGGAAAATACTGAGATTTGAACAGTGGAACTGCAAAACCACAATTCTAGTTATGTAGACTAGACCAGAATCTTTTAAACAGATATATTTGTGTCTGAAAAGTCAGCGAGACACTATTACTGTTTTTTTTACGGAAAAAAGGCCAAAAGCTGGATAATACTGAGATTTCAACCGTGGAACTGCAAAACCACAGTTCTAGTTACATGGCCTACACTAGAATCTTTTAAACAGATATATTTGTGTCTGAACAGTCAGGGAGACACTATTACTGTTTTGTTTAATGAAAAAAAGGCCAAAAGCTGGATAATACAGAGATTTGAACCGTGGAACTGCAAAACCACAGTTCTAGTAATCTGGCCTACACCAGAATCTTTTCAACAGATATATTTGTGTCTGAACAGTCAGCAAGACACTATTACTGTTTTTTTTAACGGAAAAAAGGCCAAAAGGTGGATAATAATGAGATTTCAACCGTGGAACTGCAAAACCACAGTTCTAGTTATGTGGCCTACACCAGAATCTTTTAAACAGATATATTTGTGTGTGAACAGTTAGGGAGACACTATTACTGTTTTGTTTAATGGAAAAAAGGCCAAAAGCTGGATAATACTGAGATTTGAACCGTGGAGCTGCAAAACCACAGTTCTAATTATCTGGCCTACACCAGAATCTTTTAAACAGATATACTGCATTTGTGTCTGAACAGTCAGCGAGACACTATTACTGTTTTTTTTTACGGAAAAAAGGCCAAAAGCTGGATAATACTGAGATTTGAACCGTGGAACTGCAAAACCACAGTTCTAGTAATCTGGCCTACACCAGAATCTTTTAAACAGATATATTTGTGTCTGAACAGTCAGCAAGACACTATTACTGTTTTTTTTTAACGGAAAAAAAGGCCAAAAGGTGGATAATAATGAGATTTCAACCGTGGAACTGCAAAACTACAGTTCTAGTTATTTGGCCTACACCAGAAACTTTTAAACAGATATATTTGTGTCTGAACATATAGGGAGACACTATTACTGTTTTGTTTAATCGAAAAAAGGCCAAAAGCGGGATAATACAGAGATTTGAACCGTGGAACTGCAAAACCACAGTTTTAGCAATCTGGCCTGCACCAGAATCTTTTAAACAGATATATTTGTGTCTGAACAATCAGCGAGACACTATTACTGTTTTTTTTAACGGAAAAAAGGACAAAAGCTGGATAATACTGAGATTTGAACCGTGGAGCTGCAAAACCACAGTTCTAGTTATCTGGCCTACACCAGAATCTTTTAAACAGATATTCTGCATTTGTGTCTGAACAGTCAGCGAGACACTATTACTGTTTTTTTTTATGGAAAAAAGGCCAAAAGCTGGATAATACTGAGATTTGAACCGTGAAACTGCAAAACCACAGTTCTAGTTATCTGGCCTACACCAGAATCTTTTAAACAGATATATTTGTGTCTGAACAGTCAGCGAGACACTATTACTGTTTTTTTTTACGTAAAAAAGGCCAAAAGCTGGATAATACTGAGATTTGAACCGTGAAACTGCAAAACCACAGTTCTAGTAATCAGGCCTACACCAGAATCTTTTAAACAGATATATTTGTGTCTGAACAGTCAGCAAGACACTATTACTGTTTTTTTTTACGGAAAAAGGCCAAGAGGTGGATAATACAGAGATTTGAACCGTGGAAATGCAAACCAAACTTTTAGTTATCTGGCCTACATCATAATAATTTAAACAGATTTATTTTTGTCTGAACAGTCAGCGAGACACTATTACTGTTTTTTTTTACGGAAAAATGGCCAAAAGGTGGATAATAATCAGATTTCAACCATGGAACAGCAAAACCACAGTTCTAGTTATGTGGCCTACACCAGAATCTTTTAAACAGATATATTTGTGTCTGAACAAGCAGGGAGACACTATTACTTTTTTTTTTTACGGAAAAAAGGCCAAAGCTGGATAATACTGAGATTTGAACCATGGAACTCTAAAACCACAGTTCTAGTTACATGGCCTTCACCAGAATCTTTTAAACAGATATATTTGTGTCTGAACAGTCAGCGAGACACTATTACTGTGTTTTTTTACGGAAAAAAGGCCAAAAGCTGGATAAAACAGAGATTTGAACCGTGGCACTGCAAAACCAAAGTTATAGTTATGAGGCCTATACCAGAATCTTTTAAACAGATATATTTGTGTCTGAACAGTCAGGGACACACTATTACTGTTTTTTTTTACGTAAAAAAGGACAAAAGCTGGATAAAAGTGAGATTTGAACCGTGGAACTGCAAAACCAAAGTTATTGTTATGTGGCCTATACCAGAATCTTTTAAACAGATATTCTGCATTTGTGTCTGAACAGTCAGTGAGACACTATTACTGTTTTTTTTACGGAGAAAAGGCCAAAAGCTGGATAATACTGAGATTTGAACCGTGGAGCTGCAAAACCACAGTTCTAGTTATCTGGCCTACACCAGAATCTTTTAAACAGATATTCTGCATTTGTGTCTGAACAGTCAGCGAGACACTATTACTGTTTTTTTTACGGAAAAAAGGCCAAAAGCTGGATAATACTGAGATTTGAACCGTGAAACTGCAAAACCACAGTTCTAGTTATCTGGCCTACACCAGAATCTTTAAAACAGATATATTTGTGTCTGAACAGTCAGCGAGACACTATTACTGTTTTTTTTTACGGAAAAAAGGCCAAAAGCTGGATAATACTGAGATTTGAAACGTGAAACTGCAAAACCACAGTTCTAGTTATCAGGCCTACACCAGAATCTTTAAAACAGATATATATATGTCTGAACAGTCAGTGAGACACTATTACTGTTTTTTTTTACGGAAAAAAGGCCAAAAGCTGGATAATACTGAGATTTGAACCATGGAGCTGCAAAATCACAGTTCTAGTTATCTGGCCTACACCAGAATCTTTGAAACAGATATTCTGCATTTGTGTCTGAACAGTCAGCGAGACACTATTACTGTTTTTTTTTACGGAAAAAAGGCCAAAAGCTGGATAATACTGAGATTTGAACCGTGAAACTGCAAAACCACAGTTCTAGTTATCTGGCCTACACCAGAATCTTTAAAACAGATATATTTGTGTCTGAACAGTCAGTGAGACACTATTACTGTTTTTTTTTACGGAAAAAAGGCCAAAAGCTGGATAATACTGAGATTTGAAACGTGAAACTGCAACACCACAGTTCTAGTTATCAGGCCTACACCAGAATCTTTAAAACAGAAATATTTGTGTCTGAACAGTCATCGAGAATATATTACTGTTTTTTTTACGGAAAAAGGCCAAAAGTTGGAAAATACTGAGATTTGAACAGAGGAACTGCAAAACCACAGTTCTAGTTATGTGGACTAGACCAGAATCTTTTAAACAGATATATTTCTGTCTGAAAAGTCAGCGAGACACTATTACTGTTTTTTTTTTATGGAAAAAAGGCCAAAAGCTGGATAATACTGAGATTTCAACCGTGGAACTGCAAAACCACAGTTCTAGTTACATGGCCTACACCAGAATCTTTTAAACAGATATATTTGTGTCTGAACAGTCAGGGAGACACTATTACTGTTTTGTTTAATGAAAAAAAGGCCAAAAGCTGGATAATACAGAGATTTGAACCGTGGAACTGCAAAACCACAGTTCTAGTAATCTGGCCTACACCAGAATCTTTTCAACAGATATATTTGTGTCTGAACAGTCAGCAAGACACTATTACTGTTTTTTTTAACGGAATAAAGGCCAAAAGGTGGATAATAATGAGTTTTCAACTGTGAAACTGCAAAACCTCAGTTCTAGTTATGTGGCCTAGACCAGAATCTTTTAAACAGATATATTTGTGTGTGAACAGTTAGGGAGACACTATTACTGTTTTGCTTAATGGAAAAAAGGCCAAAAGCTGGATAATACAGAGATTTGAACCGTGGAACTGCAAAACCACAGTTTTAGCAATCTGGCCTACACCAGAATCATTTAAACAGATATATTTGTGTCTGAACAAGCAGGGAGACACTATTACTTTTTTTTTTTACGGAAAAAAGGCCAAAGCTGGATAATACTGAGATTTGAACCATGGAACTGTAAAACCACGGTTATCGTTATGTGGCCTGCACCAGAATCTTTTAAACAGATATATTTGTGTCTGAACAGTCAGGGACACACTATTACTGTTTTTTTTTACGTAAAAAAGGACAAAAGCTGGATAAAACTGAGATTTGAACCGTGGAACTGCAAAACCAAAGTTATTGTTATGTGGCCTATACCAGAATCTTTTAAACAGATATATATATGTCTGAACAGTCAGTGAGACACTATTACTGTTTTTTTTTACGGAGAAAAGGCCAAAAGCTGGATAATACTGAGATTTGAACCGTGGAGCTGCAAAACCACAGTTCTAGTTATCTGGCCTACACCAGAATCTTTAAAACAGATATATTTGTGTCTGAACAGTCAGCGAGACACTATTACTGTTTTTTTTTACGGAAAAAAGGCCAAAAGCTGGATAATACTGAGATTTGAAACGTGAAACTGCAAAACCACAGTTCTAGTTATCAGGCCTACACCAGAATCTTTAAAACAGATGTATATATGTCTGAACAGTCAGTGAGACACTATTACTGTTTTTTTTTACGGAAAAAAGGCCAAAAGCTGGATAATACTGAGATTTGAACTGTGGAGCTGCAAAACCACAGTTCTAGTTATGTGGCCTACACCAGAAACTTTTAAACAGATATATTTGTGTCTGAACAGTCAGCGAGAATATATTACTGTTTTTTTTACGGAAAAAGGCCAAAAGTTGGAAAATACTGAGATTTGAACAGTGGAACTGCAAAACCACAATTCTAGTTATGTAGACTAGACCAGAATCTTTTAAACAGATATATTTGTGTCTGAAAAGTCAGCGAGACACTATTACTGTTTTTTTTACGGAAAAAAGGCCAAAAGCTGGATAATACTGAGATTTCAACCGTGGAACTGCAAAACCACAGTTCTAGTTACATGGCCTACACTAGAATCTTTTAAACAGATATATTTGTGTCTGAACAGTCAGGGAGACACTATTACTGTTTTGTTTAATGAAAAAAAGGCCAAAAGCTGGATAATACAGAGATTTGAACCGTGGAACTGCAAAACCACAGTTCTAGTAATCTGGCCTACACCAGAATCTTTTCAACAGATATATTTGTGTCTGAACAGTCAGCAAGACACTATTACTGTTTTTTTTAACGGAAAAAAGGCCAAAAGGTGGATAATAATGAGATTTCAACCGTGGAACTGCAAAACCACAGTTCTAGTTATGTGGCCTACACCAGAATCTTTTAAACAGATATATTTGTGTGTGAACAGTTAGGGAGACACTATTACTGTTTTGTTTAATGGAAAAAAGGCCAAAAGCTGGATAATACTGAGATTTGAACCGTGGAGCTGCAAAACCACAGTTCTAATTATCTGGCCTACACCAGAATCTTTTAAACAGATATACTGCATTTGTGTCTGAACAGTCAGCGAGACACTATTACTGTTTTTTTTTACGGAAAAAAGGCCAAAAGCTGGATAATACTGAGATTTGAACCGTGGAACTGCAAAACCACAGTTCTAGTAATCTGGCCTACACCAGAATCTTTTAAACAGATATATTTGTGTCTGAACAGTCAGCAAGACACTATTACTGTTTTTTTTTAACGGAAAAAAAGGCCAAAAGGTGGATAATAATGAGATTTCAACCGTGGAACTGCAAAACTACAGTTCTAGTTATTTGGCCTACACCAGAAACTTTTAAACAGATATATTTGTGTCTGAACATATAGGGAGACACTATTACTGTTTTGTTTAATCGAAAAAAGGCCAAAAGCGGGATAATACAGAGATTTGAACCGTGGAACTGCAAAACCACAGTTTTAGCAATCTGGCCTGCACCAGAATCTTTTAAACAGATATATTTGTGTCTGAACAATCAGCGAGACACTATTACTGTTTTTTTTAACGGAAAAAAGGACAAAAGCTGGATAATACTGAGATTTGAACCGTGGAGCTGCAAAACCACAGTTCTAGTTATCTGGCCTACACCAGAATCTTTTAAACAGATATTCTGCATTTGTGTCTGAACAGTCAGCGAGACACTATTACTGTTTTTTTTTATGGAAAAAAGGCCAAAAGCTGGATAATACTGAGATTTGAACCGTGAAACTGCAAAACCACAGTTCTAGTTATCTGGCCTACACCAGAATCTTTTAAACAGATATATTTGTGTCTGAACAGTCAGCGAGACACTATTACTGTTTTTTTTTACGTAAAAAAGGCCAAAAGCTGGATAATACTGAGATTTGAACCGTGAAACTGCAAAACCACAGTTCTAGTAATCAGGCCTACACCAGAATCTTTTAAACAGATATATTTGTGTCTGAACAGTCAGCAAGACACTATTACTGTTTTTTTTTACGGAAAAAGGCCAAGAGGTGGATAATACAGAGATTTGAACCGTGGAAATGCAAACCAAACTTTTAGTTATCTGGCCTACATCATAATAATTTAAACAGATTTATTTTTGTCTGAACAGTCAGCGAGACACTATTACTGTTTTTTTTTACGGAAAAATGGCCAAAAGGTGGATAATAATCAGATTTCAACCATGGAACAGCAAAACCACAGTTCTAGTTATGTGGCCTACACCAGAATCTTTTAAACAGATATATTTGTGTCTGAACAAGCAGGGAGACACTATTACTTTTTTTTTTTACGGAAAAAAGGCCAAAGCTGGATAATACTGAGATTTGAACCATGGAACTCTAAAACCACAGTTCTAGTTACATGGCCTTCACCAGAATCTTTTAAACAGATATATTTGTGTCTGAACAGTCAGCGAGACACTATTACTGTGTTTTTTTACGGAAAAAAGGCCAAAAGCTGGATAAAACAGAGATTTGAACCGTGGCACTGCAAAACCAAAGTTATAGTTATGAGGCCTATACCAGAATCTTTTAAACAGATATATTTGTGTCTGAACAGTCAGGGACACACTATTACTGTTTTTTTTTACGTAAAAAAGGACAAAAGCTGGATAAAAGTGAGATTTGAACCGTGGAACTGCAAAACCAAAGTTATTGTTATGTGGCCTATACCAGAATCTTTTAAACAGATATTCTGCATTTGTGTCTGAACAGTCAGTGAGACACTATTACTGTTTTTTTTACGGAGAAAAGGCCAAAAGCTGGATAATACTGAGATTTGAACCGTGGAGCTGCAAAACCACAGTTCTAGTTATCTGGCCTACACCAGAATCTTTTAAACAGATATTCTGCATTTGTGTCTGAACAGTCAGCGAGACACTATTACTGTTTTTTTTACGGAAAAAAGGCCAAAAGCTGGATAATACTGAGATTTGAACCGTGAAACTGCAAAACCACAGTTCTAGTTATCTGGCCTACACCAGAATCTTTAAAACAGATATATTTGTGTCTGAACAGTCAGCGAGACACTATTACTGTTTTTTTTTACGGAAAAAAGGCCAAAAGCTGGATAATACTGAGATTTGAAACGTGAAACTGCAAAACCACAGTTCTAGTTATCAGGCCTACACCAGAATCTTTAAAACAGATATATATATGTCTGAACAGTCAGTGAGACACTATTACTGTTTTTTTTTACGGAAAAAAGGCCAAAAGCTGGATAATACTGAGATTTGAACTGTGGAGCTGCAAAACCACAGTTCTAGTTATCTGGCCTACACCAGAATCTTTTAAACAGATATACTGCATTTGTGTCTGAAAAGTCAGCGAGACACTATTACTGTGTTTTTTTACGTAAAAAAGGCCAAAAGCAGGATAATACTGAGATTTGAACCGTGGAACTGCAAAACCAAAGTTCTAATTATGTGGCCTACACCAGAAACTTTTAAACAGATATATTTGTGTCTGAACAGTCAGCGAGAATATATTACTGTTTTTTTTACGGAAAAAGGCCAAAAGTTGGAAAATACTGAGATTTGAACAGTGGAACTGCAAAACCAAAGTTCTAGTTATGTGGACTAGACCAGAATCTTTTAAACAGATATATTTGTGTCTGAAAAGTCAGCGAGACACTATTACTGTTTTTTTTTACGGAAAAAAGGCCAAAAGCTGGATAATACTGAGATTTCAACCGTGGAACTGCAAAACCACAGTTCTAGTTACATGGCCTACACCAGAATCTTTTAAACAGATATATTTGTGTCTGAACAGTCAGGGAGACACTATTACTGTTTTGTTTAATGAAAAAAAGGCCAAAAGCTGGATAATACAGAGATGTGAACCATGGAACTGCAAAACCACAGTTCTAGTAATCTGGCCTACACCAGAATCTTTTCAACAGATATATTTGTGTCTGAATAGTCAGCAAGACACCATCACTGTTTTTTTTAACGGAAAAAAAGCCAAAAGGTGGATAATAATGAGATTTCAACCGTGGAACTGCAAAACCACAGTTCTAGTTATGTGGCCTACACCAGAATCTTTTAAACAGATATATTTGTGTGTGAACAGTTAGGGAGACACTATTACTGTTTTTTTAATGGAAAAAAGGCCAAAAGCTGGATAATACAGAGATTTGAACCGTGGAACTGCAAAACCACAGTTTTAGCAATCTGGCCTACACCAGAATCTTTTAAACAGATATATTTGTGTCTGAACAAGCAGGGAGACACTATTACTTTTTTTTTTACAGAAAAAAGACCAAAGCTGGATAATACTGAGATTTGAACCATGGAACTGTAAAACCACAGTTATAGTTATGTGGCCTGCACCAGAATCTTTTAAACAGATATATTTGTGTCTGAACAGTCAGCAAGACACTATTACTGTTTTTTTTACGGAAAAAAGGCCAAGAGGTGGATAATACAGAGATTTGAACCGTGGAAATGCAAAACCAAACTTTTAGTTATCTGGCCTACATCATAATAATTTAAACAGATTTATTTGTGTCTGAACAGTCAGCGAGACACTATTACTGTTTTTTTTTTACGGAAAAATGGCCAAAAGGTGGATAATAATCAGATTTCAACCATGGAACTGCAAAACCACAGTTCTAGTTATGTGGCCTACACCAGAATCTTTTAAACAGATATATTTGTGTCTGAACAAGCAGGGAGACACTATTACTTTTTTTTTTTACGGAAAAAAGGCCAAAGCTGGATAATACTGAGATTTGAACCATGGAACTGTAAAACCACAGTTATAGTTATGTGGCCTGCACCAGAATCTTTTAAACAGATATATTTGTGTCTGAACAGTCAGCGAGACACTATTACTGTGTTTTTTTACGGAAAAAAGGCCAAAAGCTGGATAAAACAGAGATTTGAACCGTGGCACTGCAAAACCAAAGTTATAGTTATGAGGCCTATACCAGAATCTTTTAAACAGATATATTTGTGTCTGAACAGTCAGGGACACACTATTACTGTTTTTTTTTACGTAAAAATGGACAAAAGCTGGATAAAACTGAGATTTGAACCGTGGAACTGCAAAACCAAAGTTATTGTTATGTGGCCTATACCAGAATCTTTTAAACAGATATTCTGCATTTGTGTCTGAACAGTCAGTGAGACACTATTACTGTTTTTTTTTACGGAGAAAAGGCCAAAAGCTGGATAATACTGAGATTTGAACCGTGGAGCTGCAAAACCACAATTCTAGTTATCTGGCCTACACCAGAATCTTTTAAACAGATATTCTGCATTTGTGTCTGAACAGTCAGCGAGACACTATTACTGTTTTTTTTTACGGAAAAAAGGCCAAAAGCTGGATAATACTGAGATTTGAACCGTGAAACTGCAAACCACAGTTCTAGTTATCTGGCCTACACCAGAATCTTTAAAACAGATATATTTGTGTCTGAACAGTCAGCGAGACACTATTACTGTTTTTTTTTACGGAAAAAAGGCCAAAAGCTGGATAATACTGAGATTTGAAACGTGAAACTGCAAAACCACAGTTCTAGTTATCAGGCCTACACCAGAATCTTTAAAACAGATATATATATGTCTGAACAGTCAGTGAGACACTATTACTGTTTTTTTTTACGGAAAAAAGGCCAAAAGCTGGATAATACTGAGATTTGAACTGTGGAGCTGCAAAACCACAGTTCTAGTTATCTGGCCTACACCAGAATCTTTTAAACAGATATACTGCATTTGTGTCTGAAAAGTCAGCGAGACACTATTACTGTGTTTTTTTACGTAAAAAAGGCCAAAAGCAGGATAATACTGAGATTTGAACCGTGGAACTGCAAAACCAAAGTTCTAATTATGTGGCCTACACCAGAAACTTTTAAACAGATATATTTGTGTCTGAACAGTCAGCGAGAATATATTACTGTTTTTTTTACGGAAAAAGGCCAAAAGTTGGAAAATACTGAGATTTGAACAGTGGAACTGCAAAACCACAGTTCTAGTTATGTGGACTAGACCAGAATCTTTTAAACAGATATATTTGTGTCTGAAAAGTCAGCGAGACACTATTACTGTTTTTTTTTACGGAAAAAAGGCCAAAAGCTGGATAATACTGAGATTTCAACCGTGGAACTGCAAAACCACAGTTCTAGTTATGTGGCCTACACCAGAATCTTTTAAACAGATATATTTGTGTGTGAACAGTTAGGGAGACACTATTACTGTTTTTTTAATGGAAAAAAGGCCAAAAGCTGGATAATACAGAGATTTGAACCGTGGAACTGCAAAACCACAGTTTTAGCAATCTGGCCTACACCAGAATCTTTTAAACAGATATATTTGTGTCTGAACAAGCAGGGAGACACTATTACTTTTTTTTTTTACAGAAAAAAGACCAAAGCTGGATAATACTGAGATTTGAACCATGGAACTGTAAAACCACAGTTATAGTTATGTGGCCTGCACCAGAATCTTTTAAACAGATATATTTGTGTCTGAACAGTCAGCGAGACACTATTACTGTGTTTTTTTACGGAAAAAAGGCCAAAAGCTGGATAAAACAGAGATTTGAACCGTGGCACTGCACAACCAAAGTTATAGTTATGAGGCCTATACCAGAATCTTTTAAACAGATATATTTGTGTCTGAACAGTCAGGGACACACTATTACTGTTTTTTTTTACGTAAAAAAGGACAAAAGCTGGATAAAACTGAGATTTGAACCGTGGAACTGCAAAACCAAAGTTATTGTTATGTGGCCTATACCAGAATCTTTTAAACAGATATATATATGTCTGAACAGTCAGTGAGACACTATTACTGTTTTTTTTTACGGAGAAAAGGCCAAAAGCTGGATAATACTGAGATTTGAACCGTGGAGCTGCAAAACCACAGTTCTAGTTATCTGGCCTACACCAGAATCTTTAAAACAGATATATTTGTGTCTGAACAGTCAGCGAGACACTATTACTGTTTTTTTTTACGGAAAAAAGGCCAAAAGCTGGATAATACTGAGATTTGAAACGTGAAACTGCAAAACCACAGTTCTAGTTATCAGGCCTACACCAGAATCTTTAAAACAGATATATATATGTCTGAACAGTCAGTGAGACACTATTATTGTTTTTTTTTACGGAAAAAAGGCCAAAAGCTGGATAATACTGAGATTTGAACCGTGGAACTGCAAAACCACAGTTCTAGTAATCTGGCCTACACCAGAATCTTTTCAACAGATATATTTGTGTCTGAACAGTCAGCAAGACACTATTACTGTTTTTTTTAACGGAAAAAAGGCCAAAAGGTGGATAATAATGAGATTTCAACCGTGGAACTGCAAAACCACAGTTCTAGTTATGTGGCCTACACCAGAATCTTTTAAACAGATATATTTGTGTGTGAACAGTTAGGGAGACACTATTACTGTTTTGTTTAATGGAAAAAAGGCCAAAAGCTGGATAATACTGAGATTTGAACCGTGGAGCTGCAAAACCACAGTTCTAATTATCTGGCCTACACCAGAATCTTTTAAACAGATATACTGCATTTGTGTCTGAACAGTCAGCGAGACACTATTACTGTTTTTTTTTACGGAAAAAAGGCCAAAAGCTGGATAATACTGAGATTTGAACCGTGGAACTGCAAAACCACAGTTCTAGTAATCTGGCCTACACCAGAATCTTTTAAACAGATATATTTGTGTCTGAACAGTCAGCAAGACACTATTACTGTTTTTTTTTAACGGAAAAAAAGGCCAAAAGGTGGATAATAATGAGATTTCAACCGTGGAACTGCAAAACTACAGTTCTAGTTATTTGGCCTACACCAGAAACTTTTAAACAGATATATTTGTGTCTGAACATATAGGGAGACACTATTACTGTTTTGTTTAATCGAAAAAAGGCCAAAAGCGGGATAATACAGAGATTTGAACCGTGGAACTGCAAAACCACAGTTTTAGCAATCTGGCCTGCACCAGAATCTTTTAAACAGATATATTTGTGTCTGAACAATCAGCGAGACACTATTACTGTTTTTTTTAACGGAAAAAAGGACAAAAGCTGGATAATACTGAGATTTGAACCGTGGAGCTGCAAAACCACAGTTCTAGTTATCTGGCCTACACCAGAATCTTTTAAACAGATATTCTGCATTTGTGTCTGAACAGTCAGCGAGACACTATTACTGTTTTTTTTTATGGAAAAAAGGCCAAAAGCTGGATAATACTGAGATTTGAACCGTGAAACTGCAAAACCACAGTTCTAGTTATCTGGCCTACACCAGAATCTTTTAAACAGATATATTTGTGTCTGAACAGTCAGCGAGACACTATTACTGTTTTTTTTTACGTAAAAAAGGCCAAAAGCTGGATAATACTGAGATTTGAACCGTGAAACTGCAAAACCACAGTTCTAGTAATCAGGCCTACACCAGAATCTTTTAAACAGATATATTTGTGTCTGAACAGTCAGCAAGACACTATTACTGTTTTTTTTTACGGAAAAAGGCCAAGAGGTGGATAATACAGAGATTTGAACCGTGGAAATGCAAACCAAACTTTTAGTTATCTGGCCTACATCATAATAATTTAAACAGATTTATTTTTGTCTGAACAGTCAGCGAGACACTATTACTGTTTTTTTTTACGGAAAAATGGCCAAAAGGTGGATAATAATCAGATTTCAACCATGGAACAGCAAAACCACAGTTCTAGTTATGTGGCCTACACCAGAATCTTTTAAACAGATATATTTGTGTCTGAACAAGCAGGGAGACACTATTACTTTTTTTTTTTACGGAAAAAAGGCCAAAGCTGGATAATACTGAGATTTGAACCATGGAACTCTAAAACCACAGTTCTAGTTACATGGCCTTCACCAGAATCTTTTAAACAGATATATTTGTGTCTGAACAGTCAGCGAGACACTATTACTGTGTTTTTTTACGGAAAAAAGGCCAAAAGCTGGATAAAACAGAGATTTGAACCGTGGCACTGCAAAACCAAAGTTATAGTTATGAGGCCTATACCAGAATCTTTTAAACAGATATATTTGTGTCTGAACAGTCAGGGACACACTATTACTGTTTTTTTTTACGTAAAAAAGGACAAAAGCTGGATAAAAGTGAGATTTGAACCGTGGAACTGCAAAACCAAAGTTATTGTTATGTGGCCTATACCAGAATCTTTTAAACAGATATTCTGCATTTGTGTCTGAACAGTCAGTGAGACACTATTACTGTTTTTTTTACGGAGAAAAGGCCAAAAGCTGGATAATACTGAGATTTGAACCGTGGAGCTGCAAAACCACAGTTCTAGTTATCTGGCCTACACCAGAATCTTTTAAACAGATATTCTGCATTTGTGTCTGAACAGTCAGCGAGACACTATTACTGTTTTTTTTACGGAAAAAAGGCCAAAAGCTGGATAATACTGAGATTTGAACCGTGAAACTGCAAAACCACAGTTCTAGTTATCTGGCCTACACCAGAATCTTTAAAACAGATATATTTGTGTCTGAACAGTCAGCGAGACACTATTACTGTTTTTTTTTACGGAAAAAAGGCCAAAAGCTGGATAATACTGAGATTTGAAACGTGAAACTGCAAAACCACAGTTCTAGTTATCAGGCCTACACCAGAATCTTTAAAACAGATATATATATGTCTGAACAGTCAGTGAGACACTATTACTGTTTTTTTTTACGGAAAAAAGGCCAAAAGCTGGATAATACTGAGATTTGAACTGTGGAGCTGCAAAACCACAGTTCTAGTTATCTGGCCTACACCAGAATCTTTTAAACAGATATACTGCATTTGTGTCTGAAAAGTCAGCGAGACACTATTACTGTGTTTTTTTACGTAAAAAAGGCCAAAAGCAGGATAATACTGAGATTTGAACCGTGGAACTGCAAAACCAAAGTTCTAATTATGTGGCCTACACCAGAAACTTTTAAACAGATATATTTGTGTCTGAACAGTCAGCGAGAATATATTACTGTTTTTTTTACGGAAAAAGGCCAAAAGTTGGAAAATACTGAGATTTGAACAGTGGAACTGCAAAACCAAAGTTCTAGTTATGTGGACTAGACCAGAATCTTTTAAACAGATATATTTGTGTCTGAAAAGTCAGCGAGACACTATTACTGTTTTTTTTTACGGAAAAAAGGCCAAAAGCTGGATAATACTGAGATTTCAACCGTGGAACTGCAAAACCACAGTTCTAGTTACATGGCCTACACCAGAATCTTTTAAACAGATATATTTGTGTCTGAACAGTCAGGGAGACACTATTACTGTTTTGTTTAATGAAAAAAAGGCCAAAAGCTGGATAATACAGAGATGTGAACCATGGAACTGCAAAACCACAGTTCTAGTAATCTGGCCTACACCAGAATCTTTTCAACAGATATATTTGTGTCTGAATAGTCAGCAAGACACCATCACTGTTTTTTTTAACGGAAAAAAAGCCAAAAGGTGGATAATAATGAGATTTCAACCGTGGAACTGCAAAACCACAGTTCTAGTTATGTGGCCTACACCAGAATCTTTTAAACAGATATATTTGTGTGTGAACAGTTAGGGAGACACTATTACTGTTTTTTTAATGGAAAAAAGGCCAAAAGCTGGATAATACAGAGATTTGAACCGTGGAACTGCAAAACCACAGTTTTAGCAATCTGGCCTACACCAGAATCTTTTAAACAGATATATTTGTGTCTGAACAAGCAGGGAGACACTATTACTTTTTTTTTTACAGAAAAAAGACCAAAGCTGGATAATACTGAGATTTGAACCATGGAACTGTAAAACCACAGTTATAGTTATGTGGCCTGCACCAGAATCTTTTAAACAGATATATTTGTGTCTGAACAGTCAGCAAGACACTATTACTGTTTTTTTTACGGAAAAAAGGCCAAGAGGTGGATAATACAGAGATTTGAACCGTGGAAATGCAAAACCAAACTTTTAGTTATCTGGCCTACATCATAATAATTTAAACAGATTTATTTGTGTCTGAACAGTCAGCGAGACACTATTACTGTTTTTTTTTTACGGAAAAATGGCCAAAAGGTGGATAATAATCAGATTTCAACCATGGAACTGCAAAACCACAGTTCTAGTTATGTGGCCTACACCAGAATCTTTTAAACAGATATATTTGTGTCTGAACAAGCAGGGAGACACTATTACTTTTTTTTTTTACGGAAAAAAGGCCAAAGCTGGATAATACTGAGATTTGAACCATGGAACTGTAAAACCACAGTTATAGTTATGTGGCCTGCACCAGAATCTTTTAAACAGATATATTTGTGTCTGAACAGTCAGCGAGACACTATTACTGTGTTTTTTTACGGAAAAAAGGCCAAAAGCTGGATAAAACAGAGATTTGAACCGTGGCACTGCAAAACCAAAGTTATAGTTATGAGGCCTATACCAGAATCTTTTAAACAGATATATTTGTGTCTGAACAGTCAGGGACACACTATTACTGTTTTTTTTTACGTAAAAATGGACAAAAGCTGGATAAAACTGAGATTTGAACCGTGGAACTGCAAAACCAAAGTTATTGTTATGTGGCCTATACCAGAATCTTTTAAACAGATATTCTGCATTTGTGTCTGAACAGTCAGTGAGACACTATTACTGTTTTTTTTTACGGAGAAAAGGCCAAAAGCTGGATAATACTGAGATTTGAACCGTGGAGCTGCAAAACCACAATTCTAGTTATCTGGCCTACACCAGAATCTTTTAAACAGATATTCTGCATTTGTGTCTGAACAGTCAGCGAGACACTATTACTGTTTTTTTTTACGGAAAAAAGGCCAAAAGCTGGATAATACTGAGATTTGAACCGTGAAACTGCAAACCACAGTTCTAGTTATCTGGCCTACACCAGAATCTTTAAAACAGATATATTTGTGTCTGAACAGTCAGCGAGACACTATTACTGTTTTTTTTTACGGAAAAAAGGCCAAAAGCTGGATAATACTGAGATTTGAAACGTGAAACTGCAAAACCACAGTTCTAGTTATCAGGCCTACACCAGAATCTTTAAAACAGATATATATATGTCTGAACAGTCAGTGAGACACTATTACTGTTTTTTTTTACGGAAAAAAGGCCAAAAGCTGGATAATACTGAGATTTGAACTGTGGAGCTGCAAAACCACAGTTCTAGTTATCTGGCCTACACCAGAATCTTTTAAACAGATATACTGCATTTGTGTCTGAAAAGTCAGCGAGACACTATTACTGTGTTTTTTTACGTAAAAAAGGCCAAAAGCAGGATAATACTGAGATTTGAACCGTGGAACTGCAAAACCAAAGTTCTAATTATGTGGCCTACACCAGAAACTTTTAAACAGATATATTTGTGTCTGAACAGTCAGCGAGAATATATTACTGTTTTTTTTACGGAAAAAGGCCAAAAGTTGGAAAATACTGAGATTTGAACAGTGGAACTGCAAAACCACAGTTCTAGTTATGTGGACTAGACCAGAATCTTTTAAACAGATATATTTGTGTCTGAAAAGTCAGCGAGACACTATTACTGTTTTTTTTTACGGAAAAAAGGCCAAAAGCTGGATAATACTGAGATTTCAACCGTGGAACTGCAAAACCACAGTTCTAGTTATGTGGCCTACACCAGAATCTTTTAAACAGATATATTTGTGTGTGAACAGTTAGGGAGACACTATTACTGTTTTTTTAATGGAAAAAAGGCCAAAAGCTGGATAATACAGAGATTTGAACCGTGGAACTGCAAAACCACAGTTTTAGCAATCTGGCCTACACCAGAATCTTTTAAACAGATATATTTGTGTCTGAACAAGCAGGGAGACACTATTACTTTTTTTTTTTACGGAAAAAAGACCAAAGCTGGATAATACTGAGATTTGAACCATGGAACTGTAAAACCACAGTTATAGTTATGTGGCCTGCACCAGAATCTTTTAAACAGATATATTTGTGTCTGAACAGTCAGCGAGACACTATTACTGTGTTTTTTTACGGAAAAAAGGCCAAAAGCTGGATAAAACAGAGATTTGAACCGTGGCACTGCACAACCAAAGTTATAGTTATGAGGCCTATACCAGAATCTTTTAAACAGATATATTTGTGTCTGAACAGTCAGGGACACACTATTACTGTTTTTTTTTACGTAAAAAAGGACAAAAGCTGGATAAAACTGAGATTTGAACCGTGGAACTGCAAAACCAAAGTTATTGTTATGTGGCCTATACCAGAATCTTTTAAACAGATATATATATGTCTGAACAGTCAGTGAGACACTATTACTGTTTTTTTTTACGGAGAAAAGGCCAAAAGCTGGATAATACTGAGATTTGAACCGTGGAGCTGCAAAACCACAGTTCTAGTTATCTGGCCTACACCAGAATCTTTAAAACAGATATATTTGTGTCTGAACAGTCAGCGAGACACTATTACTGTTTTTTTTTACGGAAAAAAGGCCAAAAGCTGGATAATACTGAGATTTGAAACGTGAAACTGCAAAACCACAGTTCTAGTTATCAGGCCTACACCAGAATCTTTAAAACAGATATATATATGTCTGAACAGTCAGTGAGACACTATTATTGTTTTTTTTTACGGAAAAAAGGCCAAAAGCTGGATAATACTGAGATTTGAACCGTGGAACTGCAAAACCAAAGTTCTAATTATGTGGCCTACACCAGAAACTTTTAAACAGATATATTTGTGTCTGAACAGTCAGCGAGAATATATTACTGTTTTTTTTACGGAAAAAGGCCAAAAGTTGGAAAATACTGAGATTTGAACAGTGGAACTGCAAAACCACAGTTCTAGTTATGTGGACTAGACCAGAATCTTTTAAACAGATATATTTGTGTCTGAAAAGTCAGCGAGACACTATTACTGTTTTTTTTTTACGGAAAAAAGGCCAAAAGCTGGATAATACTGAGATTTCAACCGTGGAACTGCAAAACCACAGTTCTAGTTACATGGCCTACACCAGAATCTTTTAAACAGATATATTTGTGTCTGAACAGTCAGGGAGACACTATTTCTGTTTTGTTTAATGAAAAAAAGGCCAAAAGCTGGATAATACAGAGATTTGAACCGTGGAACTGCAAAACCACAGTTCTAGTAATCTGGCCTACACCAGAATCTTTTCAACAGATATATTTTTGTGTCTGAACAGTCAGCAAGACACTATTACTGTTTTTTTTAACGGAAAAAAGGCCAAAAGTTGGATAATAATGAGATTTCAACCGTGGAACTGCAAAACCACAGTTCTAGTTATGTGGCCTACACCAGAATCTTTTAAACAGATATATTTGTGTGTGAACAGTTAGGGAGACACTATTACTGTTTTGTTTAATGGTAAAAAGGCCAAAAGCTGGATAATACAGAGATTTGAACCGTGGAACTGCAAAACCACAGTTTTAGCAATCTGGCCTACACCAGAATCTTTTAAACAGATATATATATGTCTGAACAGTCAGTGAGACACTATTACTGTTTTTTTTTACGGAAAAAAGACCAAAGCTGGATAATACTGAGATTTGAACCATGGAACTGTAAAACCACAGTTATTGTTATGTGGCCTGCACCAGAATCTTTTAAACAGATATATTTGTGTCTGAACAGTCAGCGAGACACTATTACTGTGTTTTTTTACGGAAAAAAGGCCAAAAGCTGGATAAAACAGAGATTTGAACCGTGGCACTGCACAACCAAAGTTATAGTTATGAGGCCTATACCAGAATCTTTTAAACAGATATATTTGTGTCTGAACAGTCAGGGACACACTATTACTGTTTTTTTTTACGTAAAAAAGGACAAAAGCTGGATAAAACTGAGATTTGAACCGTGGAACTGCAAAACCAAAGTTATTGTTATGTGGCCTATACCAGAATCTTTTAAACAGATATATATATGTCTGAACAGTCAGTGAGACACTATTACTGTTTTTTTTTACGGAGAAAAGGCCAAAAGCTGGATAATACTGAGATTTGAACCGTGGAGCTGCAAAACCACAGTTCTAGTTATCTGGCCTACACCAGAATCTTTAACCACTTCGCGCCAGAGCCTGTTTTTGCCTTCGTGACCGGGCCAATTTTTTCAATTCTGACCACTGTCACTTTATGAGGTAATTACTCTGAAACGCTTCAACGGATCCACCTGATTCTGAGACTGTTTTTTTGTGACATATTGTCCTTCATGATAGTGGTAAAATTTCTTCGATATCACTTGCGTTTATTTGTGAAAAAATCGGAAATTTGGCGAAAATTTTGAAAATTTTGCAATTTTCAAACTTTGAATTTTCATACCCTTTAATCAGAGAGATATGTCACACAAAATAGTTAATGAATAACATTTCCCACATGTCTACTTCACATCAGCACAATTTTGGAACCAAAATTTTTTTCTGTTAGGAAGCTATAAGGGTTAAAAGTTGACCAGCGATTTCTCATTTTTACAACAAAATTTAGAAAAACATTTTTTTAGGGACCACATCTTATTTGAAGTGACTTTGAGGAGCCTTTATGACAGAAAATACCCAAAAGTGATACCATTCTAAAAACTGCACCCCTCAAGGTGCTCAAAACCACATTCAAGAAGTTTATTAACCCTTCAGGTGCTTCACAGGAATTTTTGGAATGTGGAAGAAAACAATGAACATTTAACTTTTTTTCACAAAACTGCTACTTTAGCCTCAAATTTTTAATTTTCACAAGGGCAGTCAGAAAAAATGGACCCAAAAATGTGTTGTGCAATTTCTCCTGAGCACGATGATACCCCAAATGTGGTGCACAGCCACTGTTTGGGCGCACGGCATGGCTCGGAAGGTAAGGAGCGCCATTTGACTTTTGGAATGGAAATTTGACTGGAAGCGATAGCGGATGCCATGTTGCATTTGGAGAGCCCCTGAGGTGCCTAAACAGAGGAAACCCCCAACAAGTCACCCCATTTTGGAAACTAGACCCCTCAAGGAACTTATCTAGATGTGTGGTGAGCACCTTGAACTCCCAGGGGCTTCACACAATTTTATAATGTTGAAGGGTGAAAATAAAAAAACACATTTTTATCACAAAACTGCTACTTTAGCCTCAAATTTTTAATTTTCACAAGGGCAGCCAGAAAAAATGGACCCCAAAATGTGTTGTGCAATTTCTCCTGAGCACGCTGATACCCCATATGTGGTGCAAAGCCACTGTTTGGGCGCACGGCATGGCTCGGAAGGTAAGGAGCGCCATTTGACTTTTGGAATGGAAATTTGACTGGAATCGATAGCGGACGCCATGTTGCATTTGGAGAGCCCCTGAGGTGCCTAAACAGAGGAAACCCCCAACAAGTCACCCCATTTTGGAAACTAGACCCCTCAAGGAACTTATCTAGATGTGTGGTGAGCACCTTGAACCCCCAGGGGCTTCACACTATTTTATAATGTTGAAGGGTGAAAATAAAAAAACACATTTTTATCACAAAACTGCTACTTTAGCCTCAAATTTTTAATTTTCACAAGGGCAGCCAGAAAAAATGGACCCCAAAATGTGTTGCGCAATTTCTCCTGAGCACGCTGAAACCCCATATGTGGTGCAAAGCCACTTTTTGGGCGCACGGCATGGCTCGGAAGGTAAGGAGCGCCATTTGACTTTTGGAATGGAAATTTGACTGGAATGGATAGCGGACGCCATGTTGCATTTGGAGAGCCCCTGAGGTGCCTAAACAGAGGAAACCCCCAACAAGTCACCCCATTTTGGAAACTAGACCCCTCAAGGAACTTATCTAGATGTGTGGTGAGCACCTTGAACCCCCAGGGGCTTCACACAATTTTATAATGTTGAAGGGTGAAAATAAAAAAACACATTTTTATCACAAAACTGCTACTTTAGCCTCAAATTTTTAATTTTCACAAGGGCAGCCAGAAAAAATGGACCCCAAAATGTGTTGTGCAATTTCTCCTGAGCACGCTGATACCCCATATGTGGTGCAAAGCCACTGTTTGGGCGCACGGCATGGCTCGGAAGGTAAGGAGCGCCATTTGACTTTTGGAATGGAAATTTGACTGGAATCGATAGCGGACGCCATGTTGCATTTGGAGAGCCCCTGAGGTGCCTAAACAGAGGAAACCCCCAACAAGTCACCCCATTTTGGAAACTAGACCCCTCAAGGAACTTATCTAGATGTGTGGTGAGCACCTTGAACTCCCAGGGGCTTCACACAATTTTATAATGTTGAAGGGTGAAAATAAAAAAACACATTTTTAACACAAAACTGCTACTTTAGCCTCAAATTTTTAATTTTCACAAGGGCAGCCAGAAAAAATGGACCCCAAAATGTGTTGTGCAATTTCTCCTGAGCATGCTGATACCCCATATGTGGTGCAAAGCCACTGTTTGGGCGCACGGCATGGCTCGGAAGGTAAGGAGCGCCATTTGACTTTTGGAATGGAAATTTGACTGGAATCGATAGCGGACGCCATGTTGCATTTGGAGAGCCCCTGAGGTGCCTAAACAGAGGAAACCCCCAACAAGTCATCCCATTTTGGAAACTAGACCCCTCAAGGAACTTATCTAGATGTGTGGTGAGCACCTTGAACCCCCAGGGGCTTCACACAATTTTATAATGTTGAAGGGTGAAAATAAAAAAACACATTTTTAACACAAAACTGCTACTTTAGCCTCAAATTTTTAATTTTCACAAGGGCAGCCAGAAAAAATGGACCCCAAAATGTGTTGTGCAATTTCTCCTGAGCACGATGATACCCCATATGTGGTGCAAAGCCACTGTTTGGGCGCACGGCATGGCTCGGAAGGTAAGGAGCGCCATTTGACTTTTGGAATGGAAATTTGACTGGAATGGATAGCGGACGCCATGTTGCATTTGGAGAGCCCCTGAGGTGCCTAAACAGAGGAAACCCACAACAAGTGACCGAATTTTACAATCTACTCCTCTATATAAATTAATCTAGTGGTGGGAAAATAAGTAGGTAAATGGTCACTAAACCCATAGATGAATTCCCACAGAGGTGTCATTTCCATAATGGGGTCACTTCAGGGGGGATTATGCTGTTCTGGCACTTTTCAGAGTACCAGAGCTAAAGAATCCCCCCTGAAGTGACCCCATTTTGGAAATGACACCCCTCTGGGAATTCATCTATGGGTTTAGTGACCATTTTAACTCGATGGATGATTTCCAGAAACAAGCACGCAATGGAAGGTTTAGATTCTGGAGAACCCCCCCTGGAAATTATGTGAGCTCTACTCGAATATGTCATTCACTAAATGAACCAAATGTTTGAATGACAAATTGGGATACATTTTTACAGTTTAAAAACGTGGTTCTGTGTGGTAGATTTTAAAGCAGTCAGTGACGCATAAGGCTGGCAATGATGGGCATTGTGGGCAATAGTAGCGGGTATCACGCCTCATTCCTCTCTTAGTACATACACGACATCTTTTCTGGGGGTTCCTTCTTGTTTCCGTTGCTGGAATAAGTGCAATAAAATGTCGCTCAGTGAGTCTTTTCACATCCTCAGATTCTAATGGATGAGCGGGGCTAACACTTTGGAAGACAAGATTTTCAATGACCTTTTCTTGATAATCAAGAAAAGGATCTGAATTTCCTGCTTTTTTGTACAACACAAAAGAATTGTATGTGGCCACCTGAAACAAATAGATAACCAACTTTTTATACCAGGTATAGGACTTTCTTGATACCTGGTATGGCTGTAGAACCTGGTCTGCAAGGTCCACACCCCCCATGTGTTTGTTGTAGTCAATGACTGACACAGGTTTTTGCTTCAGAGTGGTGGATCCTAGTTCTACAGTGGCCCTTGTGGCATCTGTGTGGATCGAGCTGAGGACAAAAATATCCCTCTTATCCCTATATTTCAGGGCAAGCAGCTCTCCGTTGCGTACAGCCCCTGACTGCCCCTTTTGGAACTTTTGGTTGACCAATGGTTGTGGAAACCCCTGACGGTTTTTACGGATGGTCCCACAAGCCCCGATGTTGTGTTCAACCAGACTTTTAAATAGGGGTATGCTGGTGTAATAATTGTCCACATATAGATTGTAGCCTTTTTGAAAAAATGGACTTATCAGCTCCCAACAATTTTTGCAGATGTCCCCAGATAAGTAGGGCATCCTGGTGGGTTTAGTTGGCTGTCTTTCCCCTCATATATGCGGAAAGCGGATGTGTATCCGGTTGAACTTTCGCACATTTTATAGATCTTTATTCCAAACCTTGCCCTTTTAGATGGGATAAATTGCTTGAGGTGCAGTCTTCCTTTGAATTTTACAAGGGACTCATCTATAGAAATATTTTGTGTTGGGGTGTAGAGGCTTAAGAATTTTTCTGTCAAATTTTCAATGATGGGTCTAATTTTATATAACCTGTCATGTTCTGGGGCATTTCTGGGCAGGCATTGACTATTGTCGTTAAAATGCCAAAACCGCATGAGCATTTCATAACGGGTCCTAGGCAGAATGACTGAAAACATAGGGGTGGCTTGAACAGGGTGGTTGGACCAGTAGGATCGAATGCTCGGTTTTTTAACAAGCCCCATGGCAAATGTAAGTCCTAAAAATTTTTTTATTTCCGGGACATTAGTTGGTGTCCATAAATTTGCCCTAGCATAGTAAGATCGGGGATTCTGGCTTATGAATTGGGATGCATATAAATTTGTTTGCACGACAATATGCTCTAGCAAGCTGTCTGTAAAAAACAAATTAAAAAAATGAATTGGTCCAAAATCTTCCACCTCCACATTTATACCAGGAGTGGCGTTGAAATCAGGGCTGAATGGAGCAGCCGAATCCGAAGCCTCCCATCTGGGAAATGCTAGATCATGTGGCAAAGCCCCTTGTACACTGGCGTGCGCCAATTCACTAGTAGCAGGGACAGCGCTTGTACTGGGCAGTGTTCCCTGATTTGGAGACGTTTCTCCAGTAGCGCTATTTGCCCCTATTGTTGTACTGGTCCTTGGGCTTGAGGATGGACCAGAATCACTGCTCATTTCTGAGCTCTCAGTGTCGCCGCTACTAAAGCCCTCAAAATCCACATCGCCATCTGAGATTGCGCTGTCATCAGTGTCAGAACACAGCAGGGCATACACCTCCTCTGCGGTATAAGTCTGACGGGCCATTTTATTTTTAGATTTTTTGACTGGACTGAACGGACCGGACTGAACGGACGGGACTGATCTGACAGGACTGACTGACCTGACAGGACTGACTGACTGATCTGACAGGACTGACTGACTGATCTGACAGGACTGACTGACTGACAGATCTGACAGGACTGACTGACTGACAGATCTGACAGGACTGACTGACTGGACTGATCTGACAGGACTGACTGACTGGACTGATCTGACAGGACTGACTGACAGGACTGACAGATCTGACAGGACTGACTGACTGACAGATCTGACAGGACTGACTGACTGACAGATCTGACAGGACTGACTGACTGACAGATCTGACAGGACTGATCTGACAGGACTGACTGATCTGACAGACTCACGAACCCTAACTCTTACTTTCTTTTTTATTTTATTTTTTTTTTACTTTCACAGTGGCAAGGCTGACACAGCTCTTGTCACACTGTTTCTCCTCTGCTCTCTCACTGAGATCGGAGGAGAAATAGTGTATTTATCAGGCAGATCGCCCGGGAAAGTTTGTTGCTAAAACAAACTTCCCTAGTGATCTCTCTGATTGGCTGGTGTGACGCTGACATCATCGAGACCTGAGCCAATCAGGTCTCAATGATGTCAGAGGTCACAACACCGGGATCCCCGCTCCTCCTGAGGTATGTGGGGGGTCCCGATCGCCGACCACCAGCTGTTACTATCTTTTAAATGCCGCGATCGCTATGGATCGCGGCATCTAGAAGATAGGAACAGGTTAACATCATGGGGACCTGATCCATTCAGGTCCCCATGATGCCACATGTCAGAGCTATCGCTCTGAACCGGTACCGCAGTGCTAGCAGGACCCTGGGGGTCCTGAGCGCTGCGGGACCACCCACCGTTTTTAAACGTCGGCGCTGCACAGAGCCCGGGCAGCGCCGACGTTTATGTACAGTGGGCGGTCCTGAACCAGTTAAAACAGATATATTTGTGTCTGAACAGTCAGCGAGACACTATTACTGTTTTTTTTTACGGAAAAAAGGCCAAAAGCTGGATAATACTGAGATTTGAAACGTGAAACTGCAAAACCACAGTTCTAGTTATCAGGCCTACACCAGAATCTTTAAAACAGATATATATATGTCTGAACAGTGAGTGAGACACTATTACTGTTTTTTTTTACGGAAAAAAGGCCAAAAGCTGGATAATACTGAGATTTGAACCGTGGAACTGCAAAACCAAAGTTCTAATTATGTGGCCTACACCAGAAACTTTTAAACAGATATATTTGTGTCTGAACAGTCAGCGAGAATATATTACTGTTTTTTTTAGGGAAAAAGGCCAAAAGTTGGAAAATACTGAGATTTGAACAGTGGAACTGCAAAACCACAGTTCTAGTTATGTGGACTAGACCAGAATCTTTTAAACAGATATATTTGTGTCTGAAAAGTCAGCGAGACACTATTACTGTTTTTTTTTACGGAAAAAAGGCCAAAAGCTGGATAATACTAAGATTTCAACCGTGGAACTGCAAAACCACAGTTCTAGTTACATGGCCTACACCAGAATCTTTTAAACAGATATATTTGTGTGTGAACAGTTAGGGAGACACTATTACTGTTTTGTTTAATGGTAAAAAGGCCAAAAGCTGGATAATATAGAGATTTGAACCGTGGAACTACAGAACCACAGTTCTAGCAATCTGGCCTACACCAGAATCTTTTAAACAGATATATTTGTGTCTGAACAGTCAGCGAGACACTATTACTGTTTTTTTTTATGTAAAAAAGGCCAAAAGCAGGATAATACTGAGATTTCAACCGTGGAACTGCAAAACCAAAGTTCTAATTATATGGCCTACACCAGAAACTTTTAAATAGATATATTTGTGTCTGAACAGTCAGCGAGAATATATTACTGTTCTTTTACGGAAAAAGGCCAAAAGTTGGAAAATACTGAGATTTGAACCGTGGAACTGCAAAACCACAGTTCTAGTTATGTGGACTAGACCAGAATCTTTTAAACAGATATATTTGTGTCTGAACAGTCAGCGAGACACTGTCCTTTTTTTTTTTACGGAAAAAAGGCCAAAAGCAGGATAATACTGAGATTTCAACCGTGGAACTGCAAAACCACAGTTCTAGTTACATGGCCTACACCAGAATCTTTTAAACAGATACATTTGTGTCTGAACAGTCAGGGAGACACTATTACTGTTTTGTTTAATGGAAAAAAGGCCAAAAGCTGGATAATATAGAGATTTGAACCGTGGAACTACAGAACCACAGTTCTAGCAATCTGGCCTACACCAGAATCTTTTAAACAGATATATTTGTGTCTGAACAATCAGCGAGACACTATTACTTTTTTTTTTAACGGAAAAAAAGCCAAGAGGTGGATAATGAAGAGATTTGAACCGTGGAAATGCAAAACAAAAGTTTTAGTTATCTGGCATACATCATGATAATTTAAACAGATATGTTTGTGTCTGAACAGTCAGCAAGACACTATTGCTGTTTTTTTTCTAAGAAAAAATGGCCAAAAGGTGGATAATAATGAGATTTCAACCGTGGAACTGCAAAACCGCAGTTCTAGTTATGTGGCCTACACCAGAATCTTTTAAACAGATATATTTGTGTCTGAACAGTCAGTGAGACACTATTACTGTTTTTTTTTTACGGAAAAAAGGCCAAAAGCAGGATAATACTGAGATTTCAACCGTGGAACTGCAAAACCACAGTTCTAGTTACATGGCCTACACCAGAATCTTTTAAACAGATACATTTGTGTCTGAACAGTCAGGGAGACACTATTACTGTTTTGTTTAATGGAAAAAAGGCCAAAAGCTGGATAATATAGAGATTTGAACCGTGGAACTACAGAACCACAGTTCTAGCAATCTGGCCTACACCAGAATCTTTTAAACAGATATATCTGTGTCTGAACAGTCAGCGAGACACTATTACTGTTTTTTTTTATGTAAAAAAGGCCAAAAGCAGGATAATACTGAGATTTCAACCGTGGAACTGCAAAACCAAAGTTCTAATTATATGGCCTACACCAGAAACTTTTAAATAGATATATTTGTGTCTGAACAGTCAGCGAGAATATATTACTGTTCTTTTACGGAAAAAGGCCAAAAGTTGGAAAATACTGAGATTTGAACCGTGGAACTGCAAAACCACAGTTCTAGTTATGTGGACTAGACCAGAATCTTTTAAACAGATATATTTGTGTCTGAACAGTCAGCGAGACACTATTACTGTTTTTTTTTACGGAAAAAAGGCCAAAAGCAGGATAATACTGAGATTTCAACCGTGGAACTGCAAAACCACAGTTCTAGTTACATGGCCTACACCAGAATCTTTTAAACAGATACATTTGTGTCTGAACAGTCAGGGAGACACTATTACTGTTTTGTTTAATGGAAAAAAGGCCAAAAGCTGGATAATGCAGAGATTTGAACCGTGGAACTGCAAAACCACATTTCTAGTAATATGGCCTACACCAGAATCTTTTAAACAGATATATTTGTGTCTGAACAATCAGCGAGACACTATTACTTTTTTTTTTAACGGAAAAAAAGCCAAGAGGTGGATAATGAAGAGATTTGAACCGTGGAAATGCAAAACAAAAGTTTTAGTTATCTGGCATACATCATGATAATTTAAACAGATATGTTTGTGTCTGAACAGTCAGCAAGACACCATTGCTGTTTTTTTTCTAAGAAAAAATGGCCAAAAGGTGGATAATAATGAGATTTCAACCGTGGAACTGCAAAACCGCAGTTCTAGTTATGTGGCCTACACCAGAATCTTTTAAACAGATATATTTGTGTATGAACAGTCAGGGACACACTATTACTGTTTTTTTTACGGAAAAAAGGGCAAAAGCTGGATAAAACTGAGATTTGAACCGTGGAACTGCAGAACCAAAGTTATTGTTATGTGGCCTATACCAGAATCTTTTAAACAGATATATATATGTCTGAACAGTCAGCGAGAATATATTACTGTTTTTTTTAACGGAAAAAAGGCCAAAAGGTGGATAATAATGAGATTTCAACCGTGGAACTGCAAAACCACAGTTCTAGTTATGTGGCCTACACCAGAATCTTTTAAACAGATTTATTTGTGTGTGAACAGTTAGGGAGACACTATTACTGTTTTGTTTAATGGAAAAAAGGCCAAAAGCTGGATAATACAGAGATTTGAACCGTGGAACTGCAAAACCACAGTTTTAGCAATCTGGCCTACACCAGAATCTTTTAAACAGATTTATTTGTGTCTGAACAATCAGCGAGACACTATTACTTTTTTTTTTTACGGAAAAAAAGCCAAAGCTGGATAATGCTGAGATTTGAACCATGGAACTGTAAAACCACAGTTCTAGTTATGTGGCATACACCACAATCTTTTAAACAGATATATTTGTGTCTGAACAGATAGCGAGACACTATTACTGTTTTTTTTTACGGAAAAAAGGGCAAAAGCTGGATAATACTGAGATTTGAACAGTGGAACTGGAAAACCAAAGTTCTAGTTATCTGGCCTACAACAGAAGCTTTTAAACAGATATATATATGTCTGAACAGTCAGTGAGACACTATTACTGTTTTTTTTTACGGAGAAAAGGCCAAAAGCTGGATAATACTGAGATTTGAACCGTGGAGCTGCAAAACCACAGTTCTAGTTATCTGGCCTACACCAGAATCTTTTAAACAGATATTCTGCATTTGTGTCTGAACAGTCAGCGAGACACTATTACTGTTTTTTTTTACGGAAAAAAGGCGAAAAGGTGGATAATACTGAGATTTGAACCGTGAAACTGCAAAACCACAGTACTAGTTATCTGGCCTACACCAGAATCTTTAAAACAGATATATTTGTGTCTGAACAGTCAGCGAGAATATATTACTGTTTTTTTTACGGAAAAAGGCCAAAAGTTGGAAAATACTGAGATTTGAACAGTGGAACTGCAAAACCACAGTTCTAGTTATGTGGACTAGACCAGAATCTTTTAAACAGATATATTGGTGTCTGAAAAGTCAGCGAGACACTATTACTGTTTTTTTTTTCGGAAAAAAGGCCAAAAGCTGGATAATACTGAGATTTCAACCGTGGAACTGCAAAACCACAGTTCTAGTTACATGGCCTACACCAGAATCTTTTAAACAGATATATTTGTATCTGAACAGTCAGGGAGACACTATTACTGTTTTGTTTAATGAAAAAAAGGCCAAAAGCTGGATAATACAGAGATTTGAACCGTGGAACTGCAAAACCACAGTTCTAGTAATCTGGCCTACACCAGAATCTTTTCAACAGATATATTTGTGTCTGAACAGTCAGCAAGACACTATTACTGTTTTTTTTAACGGAAAAAAGGCCAAAAGGTGGATAATAATGAGATTTCAACCGTGGAACTGCAAAACCACAGTTCTAGTTATGTGGCCTACACCAGAATCTTTTAAACAGATATATTTCTGTGTGAACAGTTAGGGAGACACTATTACTGTTTTGTTTAATGGTAAAAAGGCCAAAAGCTGGATAATACAGAGATTTGAACCGTGGAACTGCAAAACCACAGTTTTAGCAATCTGGCCTACACCAGAATCTTTTAAACAGATATATTTGTGTCTGAACAAGCAGGGAGACACTATTACTTTTTTTTTTTACGGAAAAAAGGCCAAAGCTGGATAATACTGAGATTTGAACCATGGAACTGTAAAACCACAGTTATAGTTATGTGGCCTGCACCAGAATCTTTTAAACAGATATATTTGCGTCTGAACAGTCAGCGAGACACTATTACTGTGTTTTTTTACAGAAAAAAGGCCAAAAGCTGGATAAAACAGAGATTTGAACCGTGGCACTGCACAACCAAAGTTATAGTTATGAGGCCTATACCAGAATCTTTTAAACAGATATATTTGTGTCTGAACAGTCAGGTACACACTATTACTGTTTTTTTTAACGGAAAAAAGGACAAAAGCTGGATAAAACTGAGATTTGAACCGTGGAACTGCAAAACCAAAGTTATTGTTATGTGGCCTATACCAGCATCTTTTAAACGATATATATATGTCTGAACAGTCAGTGAGACACTATTACTGTTTTTTTTTATGGAGAAAAGGCCAAAAGCTGGATAATACTGAGATTTGAACCGTGGAGCTGCAAAACCACAGTTCTAGTTATCTGGCCTACACCAGAATCTTTTAAAGAGATATTCTGCATTTGTGTCTGAACAGTCAGCGAGACACTATTACTGTTTTTTTTTACGGAAAAAAGGCCAAAAGCTGGATCATACTGAGATTTGAACCGTGAAACTGCAAAACCACAATTCTAGTTATCTGGCCTACACCAGAATCTTTAAAACAGATATATTTGTGTCTGAACAGTCAGCGAGACACTATTACTGTTTTTTTTTACGGAAAAAAGGCCAAAAGCTGGATAATACTGAGATTTGAAACGTGAAACTGCAAAACCACAGTTCTAGTTATCAGGCCTACACCAGAATCTTTAAAACAGATATATATATGTCTGAACAGTCAGTGAGACACTATTACTGTTTTTTTTTACGGAAAAAAGGCCAAAGGCTGGATAAAACTGAGATTTGAACTGTGGAGCTGCAAAAGCACAGTTCTAGTTACCTGGCCTACACCAGAATGTTTTAAACAGATATACTGCATTTGTGTCTGAAAAGTCAGCGAGACACTATTACTGTTTTTTTTTACGTAAAAAAGGCCAAAAGCAGGATAATACTGAGATTTGAACCGTGGAACTGCAAAACCAAAGTTCTAATTATGTGGCCTACACCAGAAACTTTTAAACAGATATATTTGTGTCTGAACAGTCAGGGAGACACTATTACTATTTTGTTTAATGAAAAAAAGGCCAAAAGCTGGATAATACAGAGATTTGAACCGTGGAACTGCAAAACCACAGTTCTAGTAATCTGGCCTACACCAGAATCTTTTCAACAGATATATTTGTGTCTGAACAGTCAGCAAGACACTATTACTGTTTTTTTTAACGGAAAAAAGGCCAAAAGGTGGATAATAATGAGATTTCAACCGTGGAACTGCAAAACCACAGTTCTAGTTATGTGGCCTACACCAGAATCTTTTAAACAGATATATTTGTGTGTGAACTGTTAGGGAGACACTATTACTGTTTTGTTTAATGGAAAAAAGGCCAAAAGCTGGATAATACAGAGATTTGAACCGTGGAACTGCAAAACCACAGTTTTAGCAATCTGGCCTACACCAGAATCTTTTAAACAGATATACTTGTGTCTGAACAATCAGCGAGACACTATTACTTTTTTTTTTTACGGAAAAAAAGCCAAAGCTGGATATTGCTGAGATTTGAACCATGGAACTGTAAAACCACAGTTCTAGTTATGTGGCATACACCAGAATCTTTTAAACAGATATATTTGTGTCTGAACAGATACCGAGACACTATTACTGTTTTTTTTTACGGAAAAAAGGCCAAAAGCTGGATAAAACAGAGATTTGAACCGTGGAACTGCAAAACCAAAGTTATAGTTATGTGGCCTATACCATAATGTTTTAAACAGATATATTTGTGTCTGAACAGTCAGGGACACACTATTACTGTTTTTTTTTACGTAAAAAAGGACAAAAGCTGGATAAAACTGAGATTTGAATTGTGGAACTGCAAAACCAAAGTTATTGTTATGTGGCCTATGCCAGAATCTTTTAAACAGATATATATATGTCTGAACAGTCATTGAGACACTATTACTGTTTTTTTAATGGAAAAAAGGCCAAAAGCTGTATAATGCAGAGATTTGAACCGTGGAACTGCAAAACCACAGTTCTAGTAATCTGGCCAACACCAGAATCTTTTAAACAGATATATTTGTATCTGAACAGTCAGCGAGACACTATTACTGTTTTTTTTAATGGAAAAAAGGCCAAAAGGTGGATAATAATAAGATTTCAACCGTGGAACTGCAAAACCACAGTTCTAGTTATGTGGCCTACACTAGAATCTTTTAAACAGATATATTTGTGTCTGAACAGTCAGGGAGACACTATTACTGTTTTGTTTAATGGAAAAAAGGCCAAAAGCTGGATAATATAGAGATTTGAACCGTGGAACTACAGAACCACAGTTCTAGTTATGTGGCCTACACCAGAATCTTTTAAACAGATATATTTCTGTGTGAACAGTTAGGGAGACACTATTACTGTTTTGTTTAATGGTAAAAAGGCCAAAAGCTGGATAATACAGAGATTTGAACCGTGGAACTGCAAAACCACAGTTTTAGCAATCTGGCCTACACCAGAATCTTTTAAACAGATATATTTGTGTCTGAACAAGCAGGGAGACACTATTACTTTTTTTTTTTACGGAAAAAAGGCCAAAGCTGGATAATACTGAGATTTGAACCATGGAACTGTAAAACCACAGTTATAGTTATGTGGCCTGCACCAGAATCTTTTAAACAGATATATTTGCGTCTGAACAGTCAGCGAGACACTATTACTGTGTTTTTTTACAGAAAAAAGGCCAAAAGCTGGATAAAACAGAGATTTGAACCGTGGCACTGCACAACCAAAGTTATAGTTATGAGGCCTATACCAGAATCTTTTAAACAGATATATTTGTGTCTGAACAGTCAGGTACACACTATTACTGTTTTTTTTAACGGAAAAAAGGACAAAAGCTGGATAAAACTGAGATTTGAACCGTGGAACTGCAAAACCAAAGTTATTGTTATGTGGCCTATACCAGCATCTTTTAAACGATATATATATGTCTGAACAGTCAGTGAGACACTATTACTGTTTTTTTTTATGGAGAAAAGGCCAAAAGCTGGATAATACTGAGATTTGAACCGTGGAGCTGCAAAACCACAGTTCTAGTTATCTGGCCTACACCAGAATCTTTTAAAGAGATATTCTGCATTTGTGTCTGAACAGTCAGCGAGACACTATTACTGTTTTTTTTTACGGAAAAAAGGCCAAAAGCTGGATCATACTGAGATTTGAACCGTGAAACTGCAAAACCACAGTTCTAGTTATCTGGCCTACACCAGAATCTTTAAAACAGATATATTTGTGTCTGAACAGTCAGCGAGACACTATTACTGTTTTTTTTTACGGAAAAAAGGCCAAAAGCTGGATAATACTGAGATTTGAAACGTGAAACTGCAAAACCACAGTTCTAGTTATCAGGCCTACACCAGAATCTTTAAAACAGATATATATATGTCTGAACAGTCAGTGAGACACTATTACTGTTTTTTTTTACGGAAAAAAGGCCAAAGGCTGGATAATACTGAGATTTGAACTGTGGAGCTGCAAAAGCACAGTTCTAGTTACCTGGCCTACACCAGAATGTTTTAAACAGATATACTGCATTTGTGTCTGAAAAGTCAGCGAGACACTATTACTGTTTTTTTTTACGTAAAAAAGGCCAAAAGCAGGATAATACTGAGATTTGAACCGTGGAACTGCAAAACCAAAGTTCTAATTATGTGGCCTACACCAGAAACTTTTAAACAGATATATTTGTGTCTGAACAGTCAGGGAGACACTATTACTATTTTGTTTAATGAAAAAAAGGCCAAAAGCTGGATAATACAGAGATTTGAACCGTGGAACTGCAAAACCACAGTTCTAGTAATCTGGCCTACACCAGAATCTTTTCAACAGATATATTTGTGTCTGAACAGTCAGCAAGACACTATTACTGTTTTTTTTAACGGAAAAAAGGCCAAAAGGTGGATAATAATGAGATTTCAACCGTGGAACTGCAAAACCACAGTTCTAGTTATGTGGCCTACACCAGAATCTTTTAAACAGATATATTTGTGTGTGAACTGTTAGGGAGACACTATTACTGTTTTGTTTAATGGAAAAAAGGCCAAAAGCTGGATAATACAGAGATTTGAACCGTGGAACTGCAAAACCACAGTTTTAGCAATCTGGCCTACACCAGAATCTTTTAAACAGATATACTTGTGTCTGAACAATCAGCGAGACACTATTACTTTTTTTTTTTACGGAAAAAAAGCCAAAGCTGGATATTGCTGAGATTTGAACCATGGAACTGTAAAACCACAGTTCTAGTTATGTGGCATACACCAGAATCTTTTAAACAGATATATTTGTGTCTGAACAGATACCGAGACACTATTACTGTTTTTTTTTACGGAAAAAAGGCCAAAAGCTGGATAAAACAGAGATTTGAACCGTGGAACTGCAAAACCAAAGTTATAGTTATGTGGCCTATACCATAATGTTTTAAACAGATATATTTGTGTCTGAACAGTCAGGGACACACTATTACTGTTTTTTTTTACGTAAAAAAGGACAAAAGCTGGATAAAACTGAGATTTGAATTGTGGAACTGCAAAACCAAAGTTATTGTTATGTGGCCTATGCCAGAATCTTTTAAACAGATATATATATGTCTGAACAGTCATTGAGACACTATTACTGTTTTTTTAATGGAAAAAAGGCCAAAAGCTGTATAATGCAGAGATTTGAACCGTGGAACTGCAAAACCACAGTTCTAGTAATCTGGCCAACACCAGAATCTTTTAAACAGATATATTTGTATCTGAACAGTCAGCGAGACACTATTACTGTTTTTTTTAATGGAAAAAAGGCCAAAAGGTGGATAATAATAAGATTTCAACCGTGGAACTGCAAAACCACAGTTCTAGTTATGTGGCCTACACTAGAATCTTTTAAACAGATATATTTGTGTCTGAACAGTCAGGGAGACACTATTACTGTTTTGTTTAATGGAAAAAAGGCCAAAAGCTGGTTAATACAGAGATTTGAAGCATGGATCTACAGAACCACAGTTCTAGCAATCTGGCCTACACCAGAATCTTTTAAACAGATATATTTGTGTCTGAACAGTCAGCGAGACACTATTACTGTTTTTTTTTACAGAAAAAAGGCCAAAAGCTGGATAATACTGAGATTTGAACCGTGAAACTGCGAAACCACAGTTCTAGTTATCTGGCCTACACCAGAATCTTTTAAACAGATATATTTGTGTCTGAACAGTCAGCGAGAATATATTACTGTTTTGTTTACAGAAAAAGGCCAAAAGTTGGAAAATACTGAGATTTGTACCGTGGTACTGCAAAACCACAGTTCTAGTTATGTGGACTAGACCAGAATCTTTTAAACAGATATATTTGTATCTGAACAGTCAGCGAGACACTATTACTGTTTTTTTTAACGGAAAAAAGGCCAAAAGGTGGATAATAATGAGATTTCAACCGTGGAACTGCAAAACCACAGTTCTAGTTATGTGGCCTACACCAGAATCTTTTAAACAGATATATTTGTATCTGAAAAGTCAGCGAGACACTATTACTGTTTTTTTTAATGGAAAAAAGGCCAAAAGGTGGATAATAATGAGATTTCAACCGTGGAACTGCAAAACCACAGTTCTAGTTATGTGGCCTACACTAGAATCTTTTAAACAGATATATTTGTGTCTGAACAGTCAGGGAGACACTATTACTGTTTTGTTTAATGGAAAAAAGGCCAAAAGCTGGATAATACAGAGATTTGAACCGTGGAACTTCAAAATCACAGTTCTAGCAATCTGGCCTACACCAGAATCTTTTAAACAGATATATTTGTGTCTGAACAGTCAGCGAGACATTATTACTGTTTTTTTTTATGTAAAAAAGGCCAAAAGCAGGATAATACTGAGATTTGAACCGTGGAACTGCAAAACCAAAGTTCTAGTTATGTGGACTAGACCAGAATCTTTTAAACAGATACATTTGTGTCTGAACAGTCAGGGAGACATTATTACTGTTTTTTACGGAAAAAGGCCAAAAGTTGGAAAATACTGAGATTTGAATCGTGGAACTGCAAAACCAAAGTTCTAGTTATATGGCCTACACCAGAAACTTTTAAATAGATATATTTGTGTCTGAACAGTCAGCGAGAATATATTACTGTTCTTTTACGGAAAAAGGCCAAAAGTTGGAAAATACTGAGATTTGAACCGTGGAACTGCAAAACCACAGTTCTAGTTATGTGGACTAGACCAGAATCTTTTAAACAGATATATTTGTGTCTGAACAGTCAGCGAGACACTATTACTGTTTTTTTTTACGGAAAAAAGGACAAAAGCAGGATAATACTGAGATTTCAACCGTTGAACTGCAAAACCACAGTTCTAATTACATGGCCTACACCAGAATCTTTTAAACAGATACATTTGTGTCTGAACAGTCAGGGAGACATTATTACTGTTTTGTTTAATGGAAAAAAGGCCAAAAGCTGGATAATGCAGAGATTTGAACCGTGGAACTGCAAAACCACATTTCTAGTATTATGGCCTACACCAGAATCTTTTAAACAGATATATTTGTGTCTGAACAATCAGCGAGACACTATTACTTTTTTTTTTTACGGAAAAAAGTCCAAGAGGTGGATAATGAATAGATTTGAACTGTGGAAATGGAAAACAAAAGTTTTAGTTATCTGGCATACATCATAATAATTTAAACAGATATCTTTGTGTCTGAACAGTCAGCGAGACACTATTACTGTTTTTTTTTTAAGAAAAAATGGCCAAAAGGTGGATAATAATGAGATTTCAACCGTGGAACTGCAAAACCACAGTTCTAGTTATGTGGCCTACACAAGAATCTTTTAAACAGATATATTTGTGTCTGAACAGTCAGGGACACACTATTACTGTTTTTTTTACGGAAAAAAGGGCAAAAGCTGGACAAAACTGAGATTTGAACCGTGGAACTGCAGAACCAAAGTTATTGTTATGTGGCCTATACCAGAATCTTTTAAACAGATATATTTATGTCTGAACAGTCAGTGAGACACTATTACTGTTTTTTTTTATGAAAAAAGGCCAAAACCTGGATAATACTGAGATTTGAACTGTGGAGCTGCAAAACCACAGTTCTAGTTATCTGGACTACACCAGAATCTTTTAAACAGATATACTGCATTTGTGTCTGAACAGTCAGCGAGACACTATTACTGTTTTTATTCACGGAAAAAGGCCAAAAGCTGGATAATACTGAGATTTGAACCATGAAACTGCAAAACCACTGTTCTAGTTATCTGGCCTACACCAGAATCTTTAAAACAGATATATTTGTGTCTGAACAGTCAGCGAGACACTATTACTGTTGTTTTTTACGTAAAAAAGGCCAAGAGCTGGATAATACTGGGATTTGAACCGTGGAACTGCAAAACCACAGTTCTAGTTATGAGGTCTAGACCAGAAACTTATACACAGATACATTTGTGTCTGAACAGTCAGTGAGACACTATTACTGTTTTTTTTTTACGGAAAAAAGGCCAAAAGCTGGATAATACTGAGATTTCAACCATGGAACTGCAAAACCACAGTTCTAGTTATGTGGCCTACACCAAAATCTTTTAAACAGATATATTTCTGTCTGAACAGTCAGGGAGACACTATTACTGTTTTGTTTAATGGAAAAAAGGACAAAAGCTGGATAATACAGAGATTTGAACTGTGGAACTGCAAAACCACAGTTCTAGCAATCTGGCCTACACCAGAATCTTTTAAACAGATATATTTGTGTCTGAACAGTCAGCGAGACACTATTACTGTTTTTTTTAACGGAAAAAAGGCCAAAAGGCGGATAATACAGAGATTTGAACCGTGGAACTGCAAAACCACAGTTCTAGTTATGTGGCCTACACCAGAATCTTTTAAACAGATATATTTGTGTCTGAACAGTCAGGGAGACACTATTACTGTTTTGTTTAATGGAAAAAAGGCCAAAAGCTGAAAAATACAGAGATTTGAACCGTGGAGCTGCAAAACAACAGTTCTAGCAATCTGGCCTACACCAGAAACTTTTAAACAGATATATTTGTTTCTGAACAGTCAGCGAGACACTATTACTGTTTTTTTTAATGGAAAAATAGCCAAAAGGTGGATAATACAGATTTTTGAACCGTGGAACTGCAAAAAAAAAGTTCTAGTTATCTGGCCTACACCAGATTCTTTTAAACAGATATATTTTTGTCTGAACAGTCAGGGAAACATTATTACTGTTTTTTTTTACGGAAAAAAGGTCAAAAGCTTGATAATACTGAGATTTGAACTGTGGAATTGCAAAACCACAGTTCTAGTTATGTGGCCTACACCAGAATCTTTTAAACAGATATATTTGTGTCTGAACAGTCAGGGAGACACTACTACTGTTTTGTTTAATGGAAAAAAGGCCAAAAGCTGGATAATACAGAGATTTGAACCGTGGAACTGCAAAACCACAGTTCTAGTAATCTGGCCTACACCAGAATCTTTTAAACAGATATATTTGTGTCTGAACAGTCAGCGAGACACTATTACTGTTTTTTATAACGGAAAAATGGCCAAAAGGTGGATAAAAATGAGATTTCAACCGTGGAACTGCAAAACCACAGTTCTAGTTATGTGGCCTACACCAGAATCTTTTAAACATATATATTTGTGTCTGAACAGTCAGGGAGACACTATTTATGTTTTTTTTTATGGAAAAAAGGCCAAAAGCTGGATAATACTGAGATTTGAACCATGGAACTGCAAAACCACAGTTCTAGTTTTGCGGCCTACACCAGAATCTTTTAAACAAACATATCTGTGTCTGAACAGTCTGGGAGACACTATTACTGTTTTTTTTTATGGAAAAAAGGCCAAAATCTGGACAATACTCAGATTTGAACCATAGAACTGCAAAACCACAGTTCTAGTTATGCGGCCTACACCAGAATCTTTTAAACAAACATATCTGTGTCTGAATAGTCTGGGAGACACTATTACTGTTTTTTTTTTTATGGAAAAAAGGCCAAAAGCTGGACAATACAGAGGTTTGAAACGCGGAACTAAAAAACCACAGTTCTAGTTATCTGGCCTACACCAGAATCTTTTAAACAGATATATTTGTGTCTGAACAGTCAGCGAGACACTCTTACTGTTTTTTTACAAAAAAAAAGGCCAAAATCTTGATAATACAGAGATTTGAACCGTGGAACTGCAAAACCACAGTTCTTGTTATGTGGCCTACACCAGAATCTTTTAAACAGATATATTTGTGTCTGAACAGTCAGGGAGACACTAATTATATTTTTTTTTTACGGAAAGAAGGCCAAAAGCTGGATAATACTGAGATTTGAACCATGGAACTGCAAAACACAGTTCTAGTTATGCGGCCTACACCAGAATCTTTTAAACAAACATATCTGTGTCTGAACAGTCAGGGAGACACTATTGCTGTTTTTTTTATAGAAAAAAGGCCAAAAGCTGGACAATACTGAGATTTGAACAGTGGAACTGCAAAACCACAGTTATAGTTATGTGGTCTACATCAGAATCTTTTAAACAGATATATTTATGTCTGAACAGTCAGGGAGACACTATTACTGTTTTTTTTTACGGAAAAAAGGCCAAAAGCTGGATAAAACAGAGATTTGAACCATGGAACTGCAAAACCACAGTTATAGTAATCTGGCCTACACCAGAATCTTTTAAACAGATATATTTGTGTCTGAACCGTCAGCGAGACACTATTACTGTTTTTTTTAACCGAAGAAAAGGCCAAAATCTTGACAATACAGAGATTTGAACCGTGGAACTGCAAAACCACAATTCTAGTTATGTGGCCTACACCAGAATCTTTTTTACAGATATGTTTGTGTCTGAACAGTCAGTGAGGCAGTATTACTGTTTTTTTTTATGGAAAAAAGGCCAAAAGCTGGATAATACTGAGATTTGAACCATGAAACTGCAGAACCACAGTTCTAGTTATGTGGCCTACACCAGAATCTTTTAAACAGATATATTTGGGTCCGAACAGTCAGGGAGACACTATTACTGTTTTGTTTAATGGAGAAAAGGCCAAAGCTGGATAATACAGAGATTTGAACTGTGGAACTGCAAAACCAGAGTTCTAGTAATCTGGCCTACACCAGAATCTTTTAAACAGATATATTTGTGTCTGAACAGTCAGCGAGACACTATTACTGTTTTTTATAACGGAAAAATGGCCAAAAGGTGGATAAAAATGAGATTTCAACCGTGGAACTGCAAAACCACAGTTCTAGTTATGTGGCCTACACCAGAATCTTTTAAACATATATATTTGTGTCTGAACAGTCAGGGAGACACTATTTATGTTTTTTTTTATGGAAAAAAGGCCAAAAGCTGGATAATACTGAGATTTGAACCATGGAACTGCAATACCACAGTTCTAGTTTTGCGGCCTACACCAGAATCTTTTAAACAAACATATCTGTGTCTGAACAGTCTGGGAGACACTATTACTGTTTTTTTTTATGGAAAAAAGGCCAAAAGCTGGACAATACTGAGATTTGAACCATAGAACTGCAAAACCACAGTTCTAGTTATGCGGCCTACACCAGAATCTTTTAAACAAACATATCTGTGTCTGAATAGTCTGGGAGACACTATTACTGTTTTTTTTTTTATGGAAAAAAGGCCAAAAGCTGGACAATACAGAGGTTTGAAACACGGAACTAAAAAAACACAGTTCTAGTTATCTGGCCTACACCAGAATCTTTTAAACAGATATATTTGTGTCTGAACAGTCAGCGAGACACTCTTACTGTTTTTTTACAAAAAAAAAGGCCAAAATCTTGATAATACAGAGATTTGAACCGTGGAACTGCAAAACCACAGTTCTTGTTATGTGGCCTACACCAGAATCTTTTAAACAGATATATTTGTGTCTGAACAGTCAGGGAGACACTAATTATATTTTTTTTTTACGGAAAAAAGGCCAAAAGCTGGATAATACTGAGATTTGAACCATGGAACTGCAAAACCACAGTTCTAGTTATGCGGCCTACACCAGAATCTTTTAAACAAACATATCTGTGTCTGAACAGTCAGGGAGACACTATTGCTGTTTTTTTTATGGAAAAAAGGCCAAAAGCTGGACAATACTGAGATTTGAACCGTGGAACTGCAAAACCACAGTTATAGTTATGTGGTCTACATCAGAATCTTTTAAACAGATATATTTATGTCTGAACAGTCAGGGAGACACTATTACTGTTTTTTTTTACGGAAAAAAGGCCAAAAGCTGGATAAAACAGAGATTTGAACCATGGAACTGCAAAACCACAGTTATAGTAATCTGGCCTACACCAGAATCTTTTAAACAGATATATTTGTGTCTGAACCGTCAGCGAGACACTATTACTGTTTTTTTTAACCGAAGAAAAGGCCAAAATCTTGACAATACAGAGATTTGAACCGTGGAACTGCAAAACCACAATTCTAGTTATGTGGCCTACACCAGAATCTTTTTTACAGATATGTTTGTGTCTGAACAGTCAGTGAGGCAGTATTACTGTTTTTTTTTATGGAAAAAAGGCCAAAAGCTGGATAATACTGAGATTTGAACCATGAAACTGCAGAACCACAGTTCTAGTTATGTGGCCTACACCAGAATCTTTTAAACAGATATATTTGGGTCCGAACAGTCAGGGAGACACTATTACTGTTTTGTTTAATGGAGAAAAGGCCAAAAGCTGGATAATACAGAGATTTGAACTGTGGAACTGCAAAACCAGAGTTCTAGTAATCTGGCCTACACCAGAATCTTTTAAACAGATATATTTGTGTCTGAACAGTCAGCGAGACACTATTACTGCTTTTTTTAATGGAAAAATAGGCCAAAAGCTGGATAATACAGAGATTTGAACCGTGGAACTGCAAAACCACAGTTCTAGTAATCTGGCCTACACCAGAATCTTTTCAACAGATATATTTGTGTCTGAACAGTCAGCAAGACACTATTACTATTTTTTTTAACGGAAAAAAGGCCAAAAGGTGGATAATAATGAGATTTCAACCGTGGAACTGCAAAACCACAGTTCTAGTTATGTGGCCTACACCAGAATCTTTTAAACAGATATATTTCTGTGTGAACAGATAGGGAGACACTATTACTGTTTTGTTTAATGGTAAAAAGGCCAAAAGCTGGATAATACAGAGATTTGAACCGTGGAACTGCAAAACCACAGTTTTAGCAATCTGGCCTACACCAGAATCTTTTAAACAGATATATTTGTGTCTGAACAAGCAGGGAGACACTATTACTTTTTTTTTTTACGGAAAAAAGGCCAAAGCTGGATAATACTGAGATTTGAACCATGGAACTGTAAAACCACAGTTATAGTTATGTGGCCTGCACCAGAATCTTTTAAACAGATATATTTGCGTCTGAACAGTCAGCGAGACACTATTACTGTGTTTTTTTACAGAAAAAAGGCCAAAAGCTGGATAAAACAGAGATTTGAACCGTGGCACTGCACAACCAAAGTTATAGTTATGAGGCCTATACCAGAATCTTTTAAACAGATATATTTGTGTCTGAACAGTCAGGTACACACTATTACTGTTTTTTTTTACGTAAAAAAGGACAAAAGCTGGATAAAACTGAGATTTGAACCGTGGAACTGCAAAACCAAAGTTATTGTTATGTGGCCTATACCAGCATCTTTTAAACGATATATATATGTCTGAACAGTCAGTGAGACACTATTACTGTTTTTTTTTATGGAGAAAAGGCCAAAAGCTGGATAATACTGAGATTTGAACCGTGGAGCTGCAAAACCACAGTTCTAGTTATCTGGCCTACACCAGAATCTTTTAAATAGATATTCTGCATTTGTGTCTGAACAGTCAGCGAGACACTATTACTGTTTTTTTTTACGGAAAAAAGGCCAAAAGCTGGATCATACTGAGATTTGAACCGTGAAACTGCAAAACCACAGTTCTAGTTATCTGGCCTACACCAGAATCTTTAAAACAGATATATTTGTGTCTGAACAGTCAGCGAGACACTATTACTGTTTTTTTTTACGGAAAAAAGGCCAAAAGCTGGATAATACTGAGATTTGAAACATGAAACTGCAAAACCACAGTTCTAGTTATCAGGCCTACACCAGAATCTTTAAAACAGATATATATATGTCTGAACAGTCAGTGAGACACTATTACTGTTTTTTTTTACGGAAAAAAGGCCAAAGGCTGGATAATACTGAGATTTGAACTGTGGAGCTGCAAAACCACAGTTCTAGTTATCTGGCCTACACCAGAATATTTTAAACAGATATACTGCATTTGTGTCTGAAAAGTCAGCGAGACACTATTACTGTTTTTTTTTACGTAAAAAAGGCCAAAAGCAGGATAATACTGAGATTTGAACCGTGGAACTGCAAAACCAAAGTTCTAATTATGTGGCCTACACCAGAAACTTTTAAACAGATATATTTGTGTCTGAACAGTCAGGGAGACACTATTACTATTTTGTTTAATGAAAAAAAGGCCAAAAGCTGGATAATACAGAGATTTGAACCGTGGAACTGCAAAACCACAGTTCTAGTAATCTGGCCTACACCAGAATCTTTTCAACAGATATATTTGTGTCTGAACAGTCAGCAAGACACTATTACTGTTTTTTTTAACGGAAAAAAGGCCAAAAGGTGGATAATAATGAGATTTCAACCGTGGAACTGCAAAACCACAGTTCTAGTTATGTGGCCTACACCAGAATCTTTTTAACAGATATATTTGTGTGTGAACAGTTAGGGAGACACTAATACTGTTTTGTTTAATGGAAAAAAGGCCAAAAGCTGGATAATACAGAGATTTGAACCGTGGAACTGCAAAACCACAGTTTTAGCAATCTGGCCTACACCAGAATCTTTTAAACAGATATATTTGTGTCTGAACAATCAGCGAGACACTATTACTTTTTTTTTTTTACGGAAAAAAAGCCAAAGCTGGATATTGCTGAGATTTGAAACATGGAACTGTAAAACCACAGTTCTAGTTATGTGGCATACACCAGAATCTTTTAAACAGATATATTTGTGTCTGAACAGATACCGAGACACTATTACTGTTTTTTTTTACGGAAAAAAGGCCAAAAGCTGGATAAAACAGAGATTTGAACCGTGGAACTGCAAAACCAAAGTTATAGTTATGTGGCCTATACCAGAATGTTTTAAACAGATATATTTGTGTCTGAACAGTCAGGGACACACTATTACTGTTTTTTTTTACGTAAAAAAGGACAAAAGCTGGATAAAACTGAGATTTGAATTGTGGAACTGCAAAACCAAAGTTATTGTTTTGTGGCCTATGCCAGACTCTATTAAACAGATATATATATGTCTGAACAGTCATTGAGACACTATTACTGTTTTTTTAATGGAAAAAAGGCCAAAAGCTGTATAATGCAGAGATTTGAACCGTGGAACTGCAGAACCACAGTTCTAGTAATCTGGCCAACACCAGAATCTTTTAAACAGATATATTTGTATCTGAACAGTCAGCGAGACACTATTACTGTTTTTTTTAATGGAAAAAAGGCCAAAAGGTGGATAATAATGAGATTTCAACCGTGGAACTGCAAAACCACAGTTCTAGTTATGTGGCCTACACTAGAATCTTTTAAACAGATATATTTGTGTCTGAACAGTCAGGGAGACACTATTACTGTTTTGTTTAATGGAAAAAAGGCCAAAAGCTGGTTAATACAGAGATTTGAAGCATGGATCTACAGAACCACAGTTCTAGCAATCTGGCCTACACCAGAATCTTTTAAACAGATATATTTGTGTCTGAACAGTCAGCGAGACACTATTACTGTTTTTTTTTACAGAAAAAAGGCCAAAAGCTGGATAATACTGAGATTTGAACCGTGAAACTGCGAAACCACAGTTCTAGTTATCTGGCCTACACCAGAATCTTTTAAACAGATATATTTGTGTCTGAACAGTCAGCGAGAATATATTACTGTTTTCTTTACAGAAAAAGGCCAAAAGTTGGAAAATACTGAGATTTGTACCGTGGTACTGCAAAACCACAGTTCTAGTTATGTGGACTAGACCAGAATCTTTTAAACAGATATATTTGTATCTGAACAGTCAGCGAGACACTATTACTGTTTTTTTTAACGGAAAAAAGGCCAAAAGGTGGATAATAATGAGATTTCAACCGTGGAACTGCAAAACCACAGTTCTAGTTATGTGGCCTACACCAGAATCTTTTAAACAGATATATTTGTATCTGAAAAGTCAGCGAGACACTATTACTGTTTTTTTTAATGGAAAAAAGGCCAAAAGGTGGATAATAATGAGATTTCAACCGTGGAACTGCAAAACCACAGTTCTAGTTATGTGGCCTACACTAGAATCTTTTAAACAGATATATTTGTGTCTGAACAGTCAGGGAGACACTATTACTGTTTTGTTTAAAGGAAAAAAGGCCAAAAGCTGGATAATACTGAGATTTGAACCGTGGAACTTCAAAATCACAGTTCTAGCAATCTGGCCTACACCAGAATCTTTTAAACAGATATATTTGTGTCTGAACAGTCAGCGAGACACTATTACTGTTTTTTTTTATGTAAAAAAGGCCAAAAGCAGGATAATACTGAGATTTGAACCGTGGAACTGCAAAACCAAAGTTCTAGTTATGTGGACTAGACCAGAATCTTTTAAACAGATACATTTGTGTCTGAACAGTCAGGGAGACATTATTACTGTTCTTTTACGGAAAAAGGCCAAAAGTTGGAAAATACTGAGATTTGAACCGTGGAACTGCAAAACCAAAGTTCTAGTTATATGGCCTACACCAGAAACTTTTAAATAGATATATTTGTGTCTGAACAGTCAGCGAGAATATATTACTGTTCTTTTACGGAAAAAGGCCAAAAGTTGGAAAATACTGAGATTTGAACCGTGGAACTGCAAAACCACAGTTCTAGTTATGTGGACTAGACCAGAATCTTTTAAACAGATATATTTGTGTCTGAACAGTCAGCGAGACACTATTACTGTTTTTTTTTATGGAAAAAAGGACAAAAGCAGGATAATACTGAGATTTCAACCGTGGAACTGCAAAACCACAGTTCTAATTACATGGCCTACACCAGAATCTTTTAAACAGATACATTTGTGTCTGAACAGTCAGGGAGACATTATTACTGTTTTGTTTAATGGAAAAAAGGCCAAAAGCTGGATAATGCAGAGATTTGAACCGTGGAACTGCAAAACCACATTTCTAGTAATATGGCCTACACCAGAATCTTTTAAACAGATATATTTGTGTCTGAACAATCAGCGAGACACTATTACTTTTTTTTTTAACGGAAAAAAGGCCAAGAGGTGGATAATGAAGAGATTTGAACTGTGGAAATGCAAAACAAAAGTTTTAGTTATCTGGCATACATCATAATAATTTAAACAGATATTTTTGTGTCTGAACAGTCAGCGAGACACTATTACTGTTTTTTTTTTAAGAAAAAATGGCCAAAAGGTGGATAATAATGAGATTTCAACCGTGGAACTGCAAAACCACAGTTCTAGTTATGTGGCCTACACAAGAATCTTTTAAACAGATATATTTGTGTCTGAACAGTCAGGGACACACTATTACTGTTTTTTTTACGGAAAAAAGGGCAAAAGCTGGATAAAACTGAGATTTGAACCGTGGAACTGCAGAACCAAAGTTATTGTTATGTGGCCTATACCAGAATCTTTTAAACAGATATATTTATGTCTGAACAGTCAGTGAGACACTATTACTGTTTTTTTTTATGAAAAAAGGCCAAAACCTGGATAATACTGAGATTTGAACTGTGGAGCTGCAAAACCACAGTTCTAGTTATCTGGACTACACCAGAATCTTTTAAACAGATATACTGCATTTGTGTCTGAACAGTCAGCGAGACACTATTACTGTTTTTATTCACGGAAAAAGGCCAAAAGCTGGATAATACTGAGATTTGAACCATGAAACTGCAAAACCACTGTTCTAGTTATCTGGCCTACACCAGAATCTTTAAAACAGATATATTTGTGTCTGAACAGTCAGCGAGACACTATTACTGTTGTTTTTTACGTAAAAAAGGCCAAGAGCTGGATAATACTGGGATTTGAACCGTGGAACTGCAAAACCACAGTTCTAGTTATGAGGTCTAGACCAGAAACTTATACACAGATATATCTGTGTCTGAACAGTCAGTGAGACACTATTACTGTTTTTTTTTTATGGAAAAAAGGCCAAAAGCTGGATAATACTGAGATTTCAACCATGGAACTGCAAAACCACAGTTCTAGTTATGTGGCCTACACCAAAATCTTTTAAACAGATATATTTCTGTCTGAACAGTCAGGGAGACACTATTACTGTTTTGTTTAATGGAAAAAAGGACAAAAGCTGGATAATACAGAGATTTGAACTGTGGAACTGCAAAACCACAGTTCTAGCAATCTGGCCTACACCAGAATCTTTTAAACAGATATATTTGTGTCTGAACAGTCAGCGAGACACTATTACTGTTTTTTTTAACGGAAAAAAGGCCAAAAGGCGGATAATACAGAGATTTGAACCATGGAACTGCAAAACCACAGTTCTAGTTATGTGGCCTACACCAGAATCTTTTAAACAGATATATTTGTGTCTGAACAGTCAGGGAGACACTATTACTGTTTTGTTTAATGGAAAAAAGGCCAAAAGCTGAAAAATACAGAGATTTGAACCGTGGAGCTGCAAAACAACAGATCTAGTAATCTGGCCTACACCAGAAACTTTTAAACAGATATATTTGTTTCTGAACAGTCAGCGAGACACTATTACTGTTTTTTTTAATGGAAAAATAGCCAAAAGGTGGATAATACAGATTTTTGAACCGTGGAACTGCAAAAAAAAAGTTCTAGTTATCTGGCCTACACCAGATTCTTTTAAACAGATATATTTTTGTCTGAACAGTCAGGGAAACATTATTACTGTTTTTTTTTACGTAAAAAAGGTCAAAAGCTTGATAATACTGAGATTTGAACTGTGGAATTGCAAAACCACAGTTCTAGTTATGTGGCCTACACCAGAATCTTTTAAACAGATATATTTGTGTCTGAACAGTCAGGGAGACACTACTACTGTTTTGTTTAATGGAAAAAAGGCCAAAAGCTGGATAATACAGAGATTTGAACCGTGGAACTGCAAAACCACAGTTCTAGTAATCTGGCCTACACCAGAATCTTTTAAACAGATATATTTGTGTCTGAACAGTCAGCGAGACACTATTACTGTTTTTTATAACGGAAAAATGGCCAAAAGGTGGATAAAAATGAGATTTCAACCGTGGAACTGCAAAACCACAGTTCTAGTTATGTGGCCTACACCAGAATCTTTTAAACATATATATTTGTGTCTGAACAGTCAGGGAGACACTATTTATGTTTTTTTTTATGGAAAAAAGGCCAAAAGCTGGATAATACTGAGATTTGAACCATGGAACTGCAAAACCACAGTTCTAGTTTTGCGGCCTACACCAGAATCTTTTAAACAAACATATCTGTGTCTGAACAGTCTGGGAGACACTATTACTGTATTTTTTTATGGAAAAAAGGCCAAAAGCTGGACAATACTGAGATTTGAATCATAGAACTGCAAAACCACAGTTCTAGTTATGCGGCCTACACCAGAATCTTTTAAACAAACATATCTGTGTCTGAATAGTCTGGGAGACACTATTACTGTTTTTTTTTTTATGGAAAAAAGGCCAAAAGCTGGACAATACAGAGGTTTGAAACGCGGAACTAAAAAACCACAGTTCTAGTTATCTGGCCTACACCAGAATCTTTTAAACAGATATATTTGTGTCTGAACAGTCAGCGAGACACTCTTACTGTTTTTTTACAAAAAAAAAGGCCAAAATCTTGATAATACAGAGATTTGAACCGTGGAACTGCAAAACCACAGTTCTTGTTATGTGGACTACACCAGAATCTTTTAAACAGATATATTTGTGTCTGAACAGTCAGGGAGACACTAATTATATTTTTTTTTACGGAAAAAAGGCCAAAAGCTGGATAATACTGAGATTTGAACCATGGAACTTCAAAACCACAGTTCTAGTTATGCGGCCTACACCAGAATCTTTTAAACAAACATATCTGTGTCTGAACAGTCAGGGAGACACTATTGCTGTTTTTTTTATGGAAAAAAGGCCAAAAGCTGGACAATACTGAGATTTGAACCGTGGAACTGCAAAACCACAGTTATAGTTATGTGGTCTACATCAGAATCTTTTAAACAGATATATTTATGTCTGAACAGTCAGGGAGACACTATTACTGTTTTTTTTTACGGAAAAAAGGCCAAAAGCTGGATAAAACAGAGATTTGAACCATGGAACTGCAAAACCACAGTTATAGTAATCTGGCCTACACCAGAATCTTTTAAACAGATATATTTGTGTCTGAACCGTCAGCGAGACACTATTACTGTTTTTTTTAACGGAAGAAAAGGCCAAAATCTTGACAATACAGAGATTTGAACCGTGGAACTGCAAAACCACAATTCTAGTTATGTGGCCTACACCAGAATCTTTTTTACAGATACGTTTGTGTCTGAACAGTCAGTGAGGCAGTATTACTGTTTTTTTTTATGGAAAAAAGGCCAAAAGCTGGATAATACTGAGATTTGAACCATGAAACTGCAGAACCACAGTTCTAGTTATGTGGCCTACACCAGAATCTTTTAAACAGATATATTTGGGTCCGAACAGTCAGGGAGACACTATTACTGTTTTGTTTAATGGAGAAAAGGCCAAAAGATGGATAATACAGAGATTTGAACTGTGGAACTGCAAAACCAGAGTTCTAGTAATCTGGCCTACACCAGAATCTTTTAAACAGATATATTTGTGTCTGAACAGTCAGCGAGACACTATTACTGCTTTTTTTAATGGAAAAAAAGGCCAAAAGTTGGATAATAATGAGATTTCAACCGTGGTACTGCAAAACCACAGTTCTAGTTATGTGGCCTACACCAGAATCTTTTAAACAGATATATTTGTGTCTGAATAGTCAGTGAGACACTATTATTGTTTTTTTTAACTGAAAAAAGGCCAAAAGGTGGATAATACAGAGATTTGAACCGTGGAACTGCAAAACCAAACCTCTAGTTAACTGGCCTACACCAGAATCTTTTAAACAGATATATTTGTGTCTGAACATTCAGCGAGACACTATTACTGTTTTTTTTACTGAAAAAAGGCCAAAAGATTGATAATGCAGAGATTTGTACCGTGGAACTGCAAAACCACAGTTCTTGTTATGTGGCCTACACCAGAATCTTTTAAACAGATATATTTGTGTCTGAACAGTCAGGGAGACACTATTAATGTTTTTTTTTACGGAAAAATGACCAAAAGCTGGATAATACTGAGATTTGAACCATGGAACTGCAAAACCACAGTTCAAGTTATGTGGCCTACACCAGAATCTTTTAAACTAACATATTTGTGTCTGAACAGTCAAGGAGACACTACTACTGTTTTTTTTTATGGAAAAAAAGGCCAAAAGCTGGATAATACTGAGATTTGAACCATGGAACTGCAAAACCAAAGTTATAGTTAAGTGGCTTACACCAGAATGTTTTAAACAGATATATTTGTGTCTGAACAGTCAGGGACACACTTTTACTGTTTTTTTTTATGGAAAAAGACCAAAAGCTGGATAAAACTGATATTTGAACCGTGGAACTGCAAAACCAAAGTTATTGTTATGTGGCCTATACCAGAATCTTTTAAACAGACATATTTATGTCTGAACAGTCAGTGAGACACTATTACTGTTTTTTTTTACAGAAAATAGGCCAAAAGCTGGATAATACTGAGATTTAAACCGTGGAGCTGCAAAACCACAGTTCTAGTTATCTGGCCTACACCAGAATCTTTTAAACAGATATATTTGTGTCTGAACAGTCAGTGAAACAGTATTACTGTTTTTTTTTTACGGAAAAAAGGCCAAAAGCTGGATAATACAGAGATTTGAACCGTGGAACTGCAAAACCACAGTTCTAGTAATCTGGCCTACACCAGAATCTTTTAAACACATATATTTGTGTCTGAACAGTCAGCGAGACACTATTACTGTTTTTTATAACGGAAAAATGGCCAAAAAGTGGATAAAAATGAGATTTCAACCGTGGAACTGCAAAACCACAGTTCTAGTTATGTGGCCTACACCAGAATCTTTTAAACATATATATTTGTGTCTGAACAGTCAGGGAGACACTATTTATGTTCTTTTTTACGGAAAAAAGGCCAAAAGCAGGATAATACTGAGATTTGAACCATGGAACTGCAAAACCACAGTTCTAGATATGTGGCCTACACCAGAATCTTTTAAACAAACATAATTGTGTCTGAATAGTCTGGGAGACACTATTAATCTTTTTTTTTTTATGGAAAAAAGGCAAAAAGCTGGACAATACTGAGATTTGAAACGTGGAACTACAAAACCACAGTTCTAGTTATCTGGCCTACACCAGAATCTTTTAAACAGATATATTTGTGTCTGAACAGTCAGCGAGACACTCTTACTGTTATTTTACGGAAAAAAGGCCAAAATCTTGATAATACAGAGATTTGAACCGTGGAACTGCAAAACCACAGTTCTTGTTATGTGGCCTACACCAGAATCTTTTAAACAGATATATTTGTGTCTGAACAGTCAGGGAGACACTATTAATGTTTTTTTTCACGGAAAAAAGACCAAAAGCTGGATAATACTGAGATTTGAACCATGGAACTGCAAAACCACAGTTCAAGTTATGTGGCCTACACCAGAATCTTTTAAACTAACATATTTGTGTCTGAACAGTCAAGGAGACACTACTACTGTTTTTTTTTATGGAAAAAAGGCCAAAAGCTGGATAATACTGAGATTTGAACCATGGAACTGCAAAACCAAAGTTATAGTTATGTGGCTTACACCAGAATGTTTTAAACAGATATATTTGTGTCTGAACAGTCAGGGACACACTTTTACTGTTTTTTTTTATGGAAAAAGACCAAAAGCTGGATAAAACTGATATTTGAACCGTGGAACTGCAAAACCAAAGTTATTGTTATGTGGCCTATACCAGAATCTTTTAAACAGATATATTTATGTCTGAACAGTCAGTGAGACACTATTACTGTTTTTTTTTACGGAAAATAGGCCAAAAGCTGGATAATACTGAGATTTAAACCGTGGAGCTGCAAAACCACAGTTCTAGTTATCTGGCCTACACCAGAATCTTTTAAACAGATATATTTGTGTCTGAACAGTCAGTGAAACAGTATTACTGTTTTTTTTTTACGGAAAAAAGGCCAAAAGCTGGATAATACAGAGATTTGAACCGTGGAACAGCAAAACCACAGTTCTAGTAATCTGGCCTACACCAGAATCTTTTAAACAGATATATTTGTGTCTGAACAGTCAGCGAGACACTATTACTGTTTTTTATAACGGAAAAATGGCCAAAAAGTGGATAAAAATGAGATTTCAACCGTGGAACTGCAAAACCACAGTTCTAGTTATGTGGCCTACACCAGAATCTTTTAAACATATATATTTGTGTCTGAACAGTCAGGGAGACACTATTTATGTTCTTTTTTACGGAAAAAAGGCCAAAAGCTGGATAATACTGAGATTTGAACCATGGAACTGCAAAACCACAGTTCTAGTTATGCGGCCTACACCAGAATCTTTTAAACAAACATAATTATGTCTGAACAGTCTGGGAGACACTATTACTGTTTTTTTTTATGGAAAAAAGGCCAAAAGCTGGACAATACTGAGATTTGAACCATGGAACTGCAAAACCACAGTTCTAGTTATGCGGCCTACACCAGAATCTTTTAAACAAACATATCTGTGTCTGAATAGTCTGGGAGACACTATTAATCTTTTTTTTTTTATGGAAAAAAGGCAAAAAGCTGGACAATACAGAGATTTGAAACGTGGAACTACAAAACCACAGTTCTAGTTATCTGGCCTACACCAGAATCTTTTAAACAGATATATTTGTGTCTGAACAGTCAGGGAGACACTAATTATATTTTTTTTTTACGGAAAAAAGGCCAAAAGCTGGATAATACTGAGATTTGAACCATGGAACTGCAAAACCACAGTTCTAGTTATGCGGCCTACACCAGAATCTTTTAAACAAACATATCTGTGTCTGAACAGTCAGGGAGACACTATTGCTGTTTTTTTTATGGAAAAAGGCCAAAAGCTGGACAATACTGAGATTTGAACCGTGGAACTGTAAAACCACAGTTAGAGTTATGTGGTCTACATCAGAATCTTTTAAACAGATATATTTATGTCTGAACAGTCAGTGAGACACTATTGCTGTTTTTTTTTACGGAAAAAAGGCCAAAAGCTGGATAAAACAGAGATTTGAACCATGGAACTGCAAAACCACAGTTATAGTAATCTGGCCTACACCAGAATCTTTTAAACAGATATATTTGTGTCTGAACCGTCAGCGAGACACTATTACTGTTTTTTTTAACGGAAGAAAAGGCCAAAATCTTGACAATACAGAGATTTGAACCGTGGAACTGCAAAACCACAATTCTAGTTATGTGGCCTACACCAGAATCTTTTAAACAGATATGTTTGTGTCTGAACAGTCAGTGAGGCAGTATTACTGTTTTTTTTTATGGAAAAAAGGCCAAAAGCTGGATAATACTGAGATTTGAACCATGAAACTGCAGAACTACAGTTCTAGTTATGTGGCCTACACCAGAATCTTTTAAACAGATATATTTGGGTCCAAACAGTCAGGGAGACACTATTACTGTTTTGTTTAATGGAGAATAGGCCAAAAGCTGGATAATACAGAGATTTGAACTGTGGAACTGCAAAACCAGAGTTCTAGTAATCTGGCCTACACCAGAATCTTTTAAACAGATATATTTGTGTCTGAACAGTCAGCGAGACACTATTACTGCTTTTTTTTAATGGAAAAAAAGGCCAAAAGTTGGATAATAATGAGATTTCAACCGTGGTACTGCAAAACCACAGTTCTAGTTATGTGGCCTACACCAGAATCTTTTAAACAGATATATTTGTGTCTGAATAGTCAGTGAGACACTATTATTGTTTTTTTTAACTGAAAAAAGGCCAAAAGGTGGATAATACAGAGATTTGAACCGTGGAACTGCAAAACCAAACCTCTAGTTAACTGGCCTACACCAGAATCTTTTAAACAGATATATTTGTGTTTGAACATTCAGCGAGACACTATTACTGTTTTTTTTACTGAAAAAAGGCCAAAAGATTGATAATGCAGAGATTTGTACCGTGGAACTGCAAAACCACAGTTCTTGTTATGTGGCCTACACCAGAATCTTTTAAACAGATATATTTGTGTCTGAACAGTCAGGGAGACACTATTAATGTTTTTTTTTACGGAAAAAAGACCAAAAGCTGGACAATACTGAGATTTGAACCATGGAACTGCAAAACCACAGTTCAAGTTATGTGGCCTACAACAGAATCTTTTAAACTAACATATTTGTGTCTGAACAGTCAAGGAGACACTACTACTGTTTTTTTTTATGGAAAAAGACCAAAGGCTGGATAAAACTGATATTTGAACCGTGGAACTGCAAAACCAAAGCTATTGTTATGTGGCCTATACCAGAATCTTTTAAACAGATATATTTATGTCTGAACAGTCAGTGAGACACTATTACTGTTTTTTTTTACGGAAAATAGGCCAAAAGCTGGATAATACTGACATTTAAACCGTGCAGCTGAAAAACCACAGTTCTAGTTATCTGGCCTACACCAGAATCTTTTAAACAGATATATTTGTGTCTGAACAGTCAGGGAGACACTATTACAGTTTTGTTTAATGGAAAAAAGGCCAAAAGCTGGATAATACAGAGATTTGAACCGTGAAACTGCAAAACCACAGTTCTAGTTATCTGGCCTACATCAGAATCTTTTAAACAGATATATTTGTGTCTGAACAGTCAGTGAAACAGTATTACTGTTTTTTTTTTACGGAAAAAAGGCCAAAAGCTGGATAATACAGAGATTTGAACCGTGGAACTGCAAAACCACAGTTCTAGTAATCTGGCCTTCACCAGAATCTATTAAACAGATATATTTGTGTCTGAACAGTCAGTGAGACACTATTACTGTTTTTTACAACGGAAAAATGGCCAAAAAGTGGATAAAAATGAGATTTCAACCATGGAACTGCAAAACCACAGTTCTAGTTATGTGGCCTACACCAGAATCTTTTAAACATATATATTTGTGTCTGAACAGTCAGGGAGACACTATTTATGTTTTTTTTTTACAGAAAAATGGCCAAAAGCTGGATAATACTGAGATTTGATCCATGGAACTGCAAAACCACAGTTCTAGTTATGCGGCCTACACCAGAATCTTTTAAACAAACATATCTGTGTCTGAATAGTCTGGGAGACACTATTAATGTTTTTTTTTTTATGGAAAGAAGGCAAAAAGCTGGACAATACAGAGATTTGAAACGTGGAACTACAAAACCACAGTTCTAGTTATCTGGCCTACACCAGAATCTTTTAAACAGATATATTTGTGTCTGAACAGTCAGCGAGACAATCTTACTGTTTTTTTACGGAAAAAAGGCCAAAATCTTGATAATACAGAGATTTGAACCGTGGAACTGCAAAACCACAGTTCTTGTTATTTGGCCTACACCAGAATCTTTTAAACAGATATATTTGTGTCTGAACAGTCAGGGAGACACTAATTATATTTTTTTTTTACGGAAAAAAGGCCAAAAGCTGGATGATACTGAGATTTGAACCATGGAACTGCAAAACCACAGTTCTAGTTATGCGGCCTACACCAGAATCTTTTAAACAAACATATCTGTGTCTGAACAGTCAGGGAGACACTATTGCTGTTTTTTTTATGGAAAAAAGGCCAAAAGCTGGACAATACTGAGATTTGAACCGTGGAACTGCAAAACCACAGTTATAGTTATGTGGTCTACATCAGAATCTTTTAAACAGATATATTTATGTCTGAACAGTCAGGGAGACACTATTGCTGTTTTTTTTTACGGAAAAAAGGCCAAAAGCTGGATAAAACAGAGATTTGAACCATGGAACTGCAAAACCACAGTTATAGTAATCTGGCCTACACCAGAATCTTTTAAACAAACATAATTGTGTCTGAACAATCTGGGAGACACTATTACTGTTTTTTTTTATGGAAAAAAGGCCAAAAGCTGGACAATACTGAGATTTGAACCATGGAACTGCAAAACCACAGTTCTAGTTATGCGGCCTACACCAGAATCTTTTAAACAAACATATCTGTGTCTGAATAGTCTGGGAGACACTATTTTTTTTTTTTTTTTATGGAAAAAAGGCCAAAAGCTGGATAAAACTGATATTTGAACCGTGGAACTGCAAAACCAAAGTTATTGTTATGTGGCCTATACCAGAATCTTTTAAACAGATATATTTATGTCTGAACAGTCAGTGAGACACTATTACTGTTTTTTTTTTACGGAAAATAGGCCAAAAGCTGGATAATACTGAGATTTAAACCGTGGAGCTGCAAAACCACAGTTCTAGTTATCTGGCCTACACCAGAATCTTTTAAACAGATATATTTGTGTCTGAACAGTCAGGGAGACACTATTACAGTTTTGTTTAATGGAAAAAAGGCCAAAAGCTGGATAATACAGAGATTTGAACCGTGAAACTGCAAAACCACAGTTCTAGTTATCTGGCCTACACTAGAATCTTTTAAACAGATATATTTGGGTCTGAACAGTCAGGGAGACACTATTACTGTTTTGTTTAATGGAGAAAAGGCCAAAAGCTGGATAATACAGAGATTTGAACTGTGGAACTGCAAAACCACAGTTCTAGTAATCTGGCCTACACCAGAATCTTTTAAACCGATATATTTGTGTCTGAACAGTCAGCGAGACACTATTACTGCTTTTTTTTAATGGAAAAAAAGGCCAAAAGGTGGATAATATTGAGATTTCAACCGTGGTACTGCAAAACCACAGTTCTAGTTATGTGGCCTACACCAGAATCTTTTAAACAGATATATTTGTGTCTGAACATTCAGCGAGACACTATTACTGTTTTTTTTACTGAAAAAAGGCCAAAAGATTGATAATGCAGAGATTTGTACCGTGGAACTGCAAAACCACAGTTCTTGTTATGTGGCCTACACCAGAATCTTTTAAACAGATATATTTGTGTCTGAACAGTCAGGGAGACACTATTAATGTTTTTTTTTACGGAAAAAAGACCAAAAGCTGGATAATACTGAGATTTGAACCATGGAACTGCAAAACCACAGTTCAAGTTATGTGGCCTACACCAGAATCTTTTAAACTAATATATTTGTGTCTGAACAGTCAAGGAGACACTACTACTGTTTTTTTTTATGGAAAAAAAGGCCAAAAGCTGGATAATACTGAGATTTGAACCATGGAACTGCAAAACCAAAGTTATAGTTTTGTGGCCTACACCAGAATGTTTTAAACAGATATATTTGTGTCTGAACAGTCAGGGACACACTTTTACTGTTTTTTTTTATGGAAAAAAGGCCAAAAGCTGGATAAAACTGATATTTGAACCGTGGAACTGCAAAACCAAAGTTATTGTTATGTGGCCCATACCAGAATCTTTTAAACAGATATATTTATGTCTGAACAGTCAGTGAGACACTATTACTGTTTTTTTTTACGGAAAATAGGCCAAAAGCTGGATAATACTGAGATTTAAACCGTGGAGCTGCAAAACCACAGTACTAGTTATCTGGCCTACACCAGAATCTTTTAAACAGATATATTTTTGTCTGAACAGTCAGGGAGACACTATTACAGTTTTGTTTAATGGAAAAAAGGCCAAAAACTGGATAATACAGAGATTTGAACCGTGAAACTGCAAAACCACAGTTCTAGTTATCTGGCCTACACTAGAATCTTTTAAACAGATATATTTGGGTCTGAACATTCAGGGAGACACTATTACTGTTTTGTTTAATGGAGAAAAGGCCAAAAGCTGGATAATACAGAGATTTGAACTGTGGAACTGCAAAACCACAGTTCTAGTAATCTGGCCTACACCAGAATCTTTTAAACAGATATATTTGTGTCTGAACAGTCAGCGAGACACTATTACTGCTTTTTTTTAATGGAAAAAAAGGCCAAAAGGTGGATAATACAGAGATTTGAACCGTGGAACTGCAAAACCAAACCTCTAGTTAACTGGCCTACACAAGTATCTTTTAAACAGATATATTTGTGTCTGAACATTCAGCGAGACACTATTACTGTTTTTTTTACTGAAAAAAGGCCAAAAGATTGATAATGCAGAGATTTGTACCGTGGAACTGCAAAACCACAGTTCTTGTTATGTGGCCTACACCAGAATCTTTTAAACAGATATATTTGTGTCTGAACAGTCAGGGAGACACTATTAATGTTTTTTTTTACGGAAAAAAGACCAAAAGCTGGACAATACTGAGATTTGAACCATGGAACTGCAAAACCACAGTTCAAGTTATGTGGCCTACAACAGAATCTTTTAAACTAACATATTTGTGTCTGAACAGTCAAGGAGACACTACTACTGTTTTTTTTTATGGAAAAAGACCAAAGGCTGGATAAAACTGATATTTGAACCGTGGAACTGCAAAACCAAAGCTATTGTTATGTGGCCTATACCAGAATCTTTTAAACAGATATATTTATGTCTGAACAGTCAGTGAGACACTATTACTGTTTTTTTTTACGGAAAATAGGCCAAAAGCTGGATAATACTGACATTTAAACCGTGCAGCTGAAAAACCACAGTTCTAGTTATCTGGCCTACACCAGAATCTTTTAAACAGATATATTTGTGTCTGAACAGTCAGGGAGACACTATTACAGTTTTGTTTAATGGAAAAAAGGCCAAAAGCTGGATAATACAGAGATTTGAACCGTGAAACTGCAAAACCACAGTTCTAGTTATCTGGCCTACATCAGAATCTTTTAAACAGATATATTTGTGTCTGAACAGTCAGTGAAACAGTATTACTGTTTTTTTTTTACGGAAAAAAGGCCAAAAGCTGGATAATACAGAGATTTGAACCGTGGAACTGCAAAACCACAGTTCTAGTAATCTGGCCTTCACCAGAATCTATTAAACAGATATATTTGTGTCTGAACAGTCAGCGAGACACTATTACTGTTTTTTACAACGGAAAAATGGCCAAAAAGTGGATAAAAATGAGATTTCAACCATGGAACTGCAAAACCACAGTTCTAGTTATGTGGCCTACACCAGAATCTTTTAAACATATATATTTGTGTCTGAACAGTCAGGGAGACACTATTTATGTTTTTTTTTACAGAAAAATGGCCAAAAGCTGGATAATACTGAGATTTGATCCATGGAACTGCAAAACCACAGTTCTAGTTATGCGGCCTACACCAGAATCTTTTAAACAAACATATCTGTGTCTGAATAGTCTGGGAGACACTATTAATGTTTTTTTTTTTATGGAAAGAAGGCAAAAAGCTGGACAATACAGAGATTTGAAACGTGGAACTACAAAACCACAGTTCTAGTTATCTGGCCTACACCAGAATCTTTTAAACAGATATATTTGTGTCTGAACAGTCAGCGAGACAATCTTACTGTTTTTTTACGGAAAAAAGGCCAAAATCTTGATAATACAGAGATTTGAACCGTGGAACTGCAAAACCACAGTTCTTGTTATTTGGCCTACACCAGAATCTTTTAAACAGATATATTTGTGTCTGAACAGTCAGGGAGACACTAATTATATTTTTTTTTTACGGAAAGAAGGCCAAAAGCTGGATGATACTGAGATTTGAACCATGGAACTGCAAAACCACAGTTCTAGTTATGCGGCCTACACCAGAATCTTTTAAACAAACATATCTGTGTCTGAACAGTCAGGGAGACACTATTGCTGTTTTTTTTATGGAAAAAAGGCCAAAAGCTGGACAATACTGAGATTTGAACCGTGGAACTGCAAAACCACAGTTATAGTTATGTGGTCTACATCAGAATCTTTTAAACAGATATATTTATGTCTGAACAGTCAGGGAGACACTATTGCTGTTTTTTTTTACGGAAAAAAGGCCAAAAGCTGGATAAAACAGAGATTTGAACCATGGAACTGCAAAACCACAGTTATAGTAATCTGGCCTACACCAGAATCTTTTAAACAAACATAATTGTGTCTGAACAATCTGGGAGACACTATTACTGTTTTTTTTTATGGAAAAAAGGCCAAAAGCTGGACAATACTGAGATTTGAAACGTGGAACTACAAAACCACAGTTCTAGTTATCTGGCCTACACCAGAATCTTTTAAACAGATATATTTGTGTCTGAACAGTCAGCGAGACAATCTTACTGTTTTTTTACGGAAAAAAGGCCAAAATCTTGATAATACAGAGATTTGAACCGTGGAACTGCAAAACCACAGTTCTTGTTATTTGGCCTACACCAGAATCTTTTAAACAGATATATTTGTGTCTGAACAGTCAGGGAGACACTAATTATATTTTTTTTTTACGGAAAGAAGGCCAAAAGCTGGATGATACTGAGATTTGAACCATGGAACTGCAAAACCACAGTTCTAGTTATGCGGCCTACACCAGAATCTTTTAAACAAACATATCTGTGTCTGAACAGTCAGGGAGACACTATTGCTGTTTTTTTTATGGAAAAAAGGCCAAAAGCTGGACAATACTGAGATTTGAACCGTGGAACTGCAAAACCACAGTTATAGTTATGTGGTCTACATCAGAATCTTTTAAACAGATATATTTATGTCTGAACAGTCAGGGAGACACTATTGCTGTTTTTTTTTACGGAAAAAAGGCCAAAAGCTGGATAAAACAGAGATTTGAACCATGGAACTGCAAAACCACAGTTATAGTAATCTGGCCTACACCAGAATCTTTTAAACAAACATAATTGTGTCTGAACAATCTGGGAGACACTATTACTGTTTTTTTTTATGGAAAAAAGGCCAAAAGCTGGACAATACTGAGATTTGAACCATGGAACTGCAAAACCACAGTTCTAGTTATGCGGCCTACACCAGAATCTTTTAAACAAACATATCTGTGTCTGAATAGTCTGGGAGACACTATTTTTTTTTTTTTTTTTATGGAAAAAAGGCCAAAAGCTGGATAAAACTGATATTTGAACCGTGGAACTGCAAAACCAAAGTTATTGTTATGTGGCCTATACCAGAATCTTTTAAACAGATATATTTATGTCTGAACAGTCAGTGAGACACTATTACTGTTTTTTTTTTACGGAAAATAGGCCAAAAGCTGGATAATACTGAGATTTAAACCGTGGAGCTGCAAAACCACAGTTCTAGTTATCTGGCCTACACCAGAATCTTTTAAACAGATATATTTGTGTCTGAACAGTCAGGGAGACACTATTACAGTTTTGTTTAATGGAAAAAAGGCCAAAAGCTGGATAATACAGAGATTTGAACCGTGAAACTGCAAAACCACAGTTCTAGTTATCTGGCCTACACTAGAATCTTTTAAACAGATATATTTGGGTCTGAACAGTCAGGGAGACACTATTACTGTTTTGTTTAATGGAGAAAAGGCCAAAAGCTGGATAATACAGAGATTTGAACTGTGGAACTGCAAAACCACAGTTCTAGTAATCTGGCCTACACCAGAATCTTTTAAACCGATATATTTGTGTCTGAACAGTCAGCGAGACACTATTACTGCTTTTTTTTAATGGAAAAAAAGGCCAAAAGGTGGATAATATTGAGATTTCAACCGTGGTACTGCAAAACCACAGTTCTAGTTATGTGGCCTACACCAGAATCTTTTAAACAGATATATTTGTGTCTGAACATTCAGCGAGACACTATTACTGTTTTTTTTACTGAAAAAAGGCCAAAAGATTGATAATGCAGAGATTTGTACCGTGGAACTGCAAAACCACAGTTCTTGTTATGTGGCCTACACCAGAATCTTTTAAACAGATATATTTGTGTCTGAACATTCAGGGAGACACTATTAATGTTTTTTTTTACGGAAAAAAGACCAAAAGCTGGATAATACTGAGATTTGAACCATGGAACTGCAAAACCACAGTTCAAGTTATGTGGCCTACACCAGAATCTTTTAAACTAATATATTTGTGTCTGAACAGTCAAGGAGACACTACTACTGTTTTTTTTTATGGAAAAAAAGGCCAAAAGCTGGATAATACTGAGATTTGAACCATGGAACTGCAAAACCAAAGTTATAGTTTTGTGGCCTACACCAGAATGTTTTAAACAGATATATTTGTGTCTGAACAGTCAGGGACACACTTTTACTGTTTTTTTTTATGGAAAAAAGGCCAAAAGCTGGATAAAACTGATATTTGAACCGTGGAACTGCAAAACCAAAGTTATTGTTATGTGGCCCATACCAGAATCTTTTAAACAGATATATTTATGTCTGAAAAGTCAGTGAGACACTATTACTGTTTTTTTTTACGGAAAATAGGCCAAAAGCTGGATAATACTGAGATTTAAACCGTGGAGCTGCAAAACCACAGTACTAGTTATCTGGCCTACACCAGAATCTTTTAAACAGATATATTTTTGTCTGAACAGTCAGGGAGACACTATTACAGTTTTGTTTAATGGAAAAAAGGCCAAAAACTGGATAATACAGAGATTTGAACCGTGAAACTGCAAAACCACAGTTCTAGTTATCTGGCCTACACTAGAATCTTTTAAACAGATATATTTGGGTCTGAACATTCAGGGAGACACTATTACTGTTTTGTTTAATGGAGAAAAGGCCAAAAGCTGGATAATACAGAGATTTGAACTGTGGAACTGCAAAACCACAGTTCTAGTAATCTGGCCTACACCAGAATCTTTTAAACAGATATATTTGTGTCTGAACAGTCAGCGAGACACTATTACTGCTTTTTTTTAATGGAAAAAAAGGCCAAAAGGTGGATAATACAGAGATTTGAACCGTGGAACTGCAAAACCAAACCTCTAGTTAACTGGCCTACACAAGTATCTTTTAAACAGATATATTTGTGTCTGAACATTCAGCGAGACACTATTACTGTTTTTTTTACTGAAAAAAGGCCAAAAGATTGATAATGCAGAGATTTGTACCGTGGAACTGCAAAACCACAGTTCTTGTTATGTGGCCTACACCAGAATCTTTTAAACAGATATATTTGTGTCTAAACAGTCAGGGAGACACTATTAATGTTTTTTTTTACGGAAAAAAGACCAAAAGCTGGATAATACTGAGATTTGAACCATGGAACTGCAAAACCACAGTTCAAGTTATGTGGCCTACACCAGAATCTTTTAAACTAACATATTTGTGTCTGAACAGTCAAGGAGACACTACTACTGTTTTTTTTTATGGAAAAAAAGGCCAAAAGCTGGATAATACTGAGATTTTAACCATGGAACTGCAAAACCAAAGTTATAGTTATGTGGCCTACACCAGAATGTTTTAAACAGATATATTTGTGTCTGAACAGTCAGGAACACACTTTTACTGTTTTTTTTTATGGAAAAAAGGACAAAAGCTGGATAAAACTGATATTTGAACCGTGGAACTGCAAAACCAAAGTTATTGTTATGTGGCCTATACCAGAATCTTTTAAACAGATATATTTATGTCTGAACAGTCAGTGAGACACTATTACTGTTTTTTTTTACGGAAAATAGGCCAAAAGCTGGATAATACTGAGATTTAAACCGTGGAGCTGCAAAACCACAGTTCTAGTTATCTGGCCTACACCAGAATCTTTTAAACAGATATATTTTTGTCTGAACAGTCAGGGAGACACTATTACAGTTTTGTTTAATGGAAAAAAGGCCAAAAGCTGGATAATACAGAGATTTGAACCGTGAAACTGCAAAACCACAGTTCTAGTTATCTGGCCTACACCAGAATCTTTTAAACAGATATATGTGTGTCTGAACAGTCAGTGAAACAGTATTACTGTTTTTTTTTTACGGAAAAAAGGCCAAAAGCTGGATAATACAGAGATTTGAACCGTGGAACTGCAAAACCACAGTTCTAGTAATCTGGCCTACACCAGAATCTTTTAAACAGATATATTTGTGTCTGAACAGTCAGCGAGACACTATTACTGTTTTTTATAACGGAAAAATGGCCAAAAGGTGGATAAAAATGAGATTTCAACCGTGGAACTGCAAAACCACAGTTCTAGTTATGTGGCCTACACCAGAATCTTTTAAACAAACATAATTGTGTCTGAACAGTCTGGGAGACACTATTACTGTTTTTTTTTATGGAAAAAAGGCCAAAAGCTGGACAATACTGAGATTTGAACCATGGAACTGCAAAACCACAGTTCTACTTATGCGGCCTACACCAGAATCTTTTAAACAAACATATCTGTGTCTGAATAGTCTGGGAGACACTATTAATGTTTTTTTTTTTTATGGAAAAAAGGCCAAAAGCTGGATAAAACTGATATTTGAACCGTGGAACTGCAAAACCAAAGTTATTGTTATGTGGCCTATACCAGAATCTTTTAAACAGATATATTTATGTCTGAACAGTCAGTGAGACACTATTACTGCTTTTTTTTTACGGAAAATAGGCCAAAAGCTGGATAATACTGAGATTTAAACCGTGGAGCTGCAAAACCACAGTTCTAGTTATCTGGCCTACACCAGAATCTTTTAAACAGATATATTTGTGTCTGAACAGTCAGGGAGACACTATTACAGTTTTGTTTAATGGAAAAAAGGCCAAAAGCTGGATAATACAGAGATTTGAACCGTGAAACTGCAAAACCACAGTTCTAGTTATCTGGCCTACACTAGAATCTTTTAAACAGATATATTTGGGTCTGAACAGTCAGGGAGACACTATTACTGTTTTGTTTAATGGAGAAAAGGCCAAAAGCTGGATAATACAGAGATTTGAACTGTGGAACTGCAAAACCACAGTTCTAGTAATCTGGCCTACACCAGAATCTTTTAAACAGATATATTTGTGTCTGAACAGTCAGCGAGACACTATTACTGCTTTTTTTTAATGGAAAAAAAGGCCAAAAGGTGGATAATATTGAGATTTCAACCGTGGTACTGCAAAACCACAGTTCTAGTTATGTGGCCTACACCAGAATCTTTTAAACAGATATATTTGTGTCTGAATAGTCAGTGAGACACTATTATTGTTTTTTTTAACTGAAAAAAGGCCAAAAGGTGGATAATACAGAGATTTGAACCGTGGAACTGCAAAACCAAACCTCTAGTTAACTGGCCTACACCAGAATCTTTTAAACAGATATATTTGTGTCTGAACATTCAGCGAGACACTATTACTGTTTTTTTTACTGAAAAAAGGCCAAAAGATTGATAATGCAGAGATTTGTACCGTGGAACTGCAAAACCACAGTTCTTGTTATGTGGCCTACACCAGAATCTTTTAAACAGATATATTTGTGTCTGAACAGTCAGGGAGACACTATTAATGTTTTTTTTTACAGAAAAAAAGACCAAAAGCTGGATAATACTGAGATTTGAACCATGGAACTGCAAAACCACAGTTCAAGTTATGTGGCCTACACCAGAATCTTTTAAACTAACATATTTGTGTCTGAACAGTCAAGGAGACACTACTACTGTTTTTTTTTATGGAAAAAAAGGCCAAAAGCTGGATAATACTGAGATTTGAACCATGGAACTGCAAAACCAAAGTTATAGTTATGTGGCCTACACCAGAATGTTTTAAACAGATATATTTGTGTCTGAACAGTCAGGGACACACTTTTACTGTTTTTTTTATGGAAAAAAGGCCAAAAGCTGGATAAAACTGATATTTGAACCGTTGAACTGCAAAACCAAAGTTATTGTTATGTGGCCTATACCAGAATCTTTTAAACAGATATATTTATGTCTGAACAGTCAGTGAGACACTATTACTGTTTTTTTTTACGGAAAATAGGCCAAAAGCTGGATAATACTGAGATTTAAACCGTGGAGCTGCAAAACCACAGTACTAGTTATCTGGCCTACACCAGAATCTTTTAAACAGATATATTTGTGTCTGAACAGTCAGGGAGACACTATTACAGTTTTGTTTAATGGAAAAAAGGCCAAAAACTGGATAATACAGAGATTTGAACCGTGAAACTGCAAAACCACAGTTCTAGTTATCTGGCCTACACTAGAATCTTTTAAACAGATATATTTGGGTCTGAACAGTCAGGGAGACACTATTACTGTTTTGTTTAATGGAGAAAAGGCCAAAAGCTGGATAATACAGAGATTTGAACCGTGGAACTGCGAAACCAAACCTCTAGTTAACTGGCCTACACCAGAATCTTTTAAACAGATATATTTGAGTCTGAACATTCAGCGAGACACTATTACTGTTTTTTTTTACTGAAAAAAGGCCAAAAGATTGATAATGCAGAGATTTGTACCGTGGAACTGCAAAACCACAGTTCTTGTTATGTGGCCTACACCAGAATCTTTTAAACAGATATATTTGTGTCTGAACAGTCAGGGAGACACTATTAATGTTTTTTTTTACGGAAAAAAGACCAAAAGCTGGATAATACTGAGATTTGAACCATGGAACTGCAAAACCACAGTTCAAGTTATGTGGCCTACACCAGAATCTTTTAAACTAACATATTTGTGTCTGAACAGTCAAGGAGACACTACTACTGTGTTTTTTTATGGAAAAAAAAGGCCAAAAGCTGGATAATACTGAGATTTGAACCATGGAACTGCAAAACCAAAGTTATAGTTATGTGGCCTACACCAGAATGTTTTAAACAGATATATTTGTGTCTGAACAGTCAGGAACACACTTTTACTGTTTTTTTTTATGGAAAAAAGGACAAAAGCTGGATAAAACTGATATTTGAACCGTGGAACTGCAAAACCAAAGTTATTGTTATGTGGCCTATACCAGAATCTTTTAAACAGATATATTTATGTCTGAACAGTCAGTGAGACACTATTACTGTTTTTTTTTACGGAAAATAGGCCAAAAGCTGGATAATACTGAGATTTAAACCGTGGAGCTGCAAAACCACAGTTCTAGTTATCTGGCCTACACCAGAATCTTTTAAACAGATATATTTTTGTCTGAACAGTCAGGGAGACACTATTACAGTTTTGTTTAATGGAAAAAAGGCCAAAAGCTGGATAATACAGAGATTTGAATCGTGAAACTGCAAAACCACAGTTCTAGTTATCTGGCCTACACCAGAATCTTTTAAACAGATATATGTGTGTCTGAACAGTCAGTGAAACAGTATTACTGTTTTTTTTTTACGGAAAAAAGGCCAAAAGCTGGATAATACAGAGATTTGAACCGTGGAACTGCAAAACCACAGTTCTAGTAATCTGGCCTACACCAGAATCTTTTAAACAGATATATTTGTGTCTGAACAGTCAGCGAGACACTATTACTGTTTTTTATAACGGAAAAATGGCCAAAAGCTGGACAATACTGAGATTTGAACCATGGAACTGCAAAACCACAGTTCTAGTTATGCAGCCTACACCAGAATCTTTTAAACAAACATATCTGTGTCTGAATAGTCTGGGAGACACTATTAATGTTTTTTTTTTTATGGAAAAAAGGCCAAAAGCTGGACAATACAGAGATTTAAAACGTGGAACTACAAAACCACAGTTCTAGTTATCTGGCCTACACCAGAATCTTTTAAACAGATATATTTGTGTCTGATCAGTCAGCGAGACACTCTTACTGTTTTTTTACGGAAAAAAGGCCAAAATCTTGATAATACAGAGATTTGAACCGTGGAACTGCAAAACCACAGTTCTTGTTATGTGGCCTACACCAGAATCTTTTAAACAGATATATTTGTGTCTGAACAGTCAGGGAGACACTAATTATATTTTTTTTTTACGGAAAAAAGGCCAAAAGCTGGATAATACTGAGATTTGAACCATGGAACTGCAAAACCACAGTTCTAGTTATGCGGCCTACACCAGAATCTTTTAAACAAACATATCTGTGTCTGAACAGTCAGGGAGACACTATTGCTGTTTTTTTTATGGAAAAAAGGCCAAAAGCTGGACAATACTGAGATTTGAACCGTGGAACTGCAAAACCACTGTTATAGTTATGTGATCTACATCAGAATCTTTTAAACAGATATATTTATGTCTGAACAGTCAGGGAGACACTATTGCTGTTTTTTTTTACGGAAAAAAGGCCAAAAGCTGGATAAAACAGAGATTTGAACCATGGAACTGCAAAACCACAGTTATAGTAATCTGGCCTACACCAGAATCTTTTAAACAGATATATTTGTGTCTGAACCGTCAGCGAGACACTATTACTGTTTTTTTTAACGGAAGAAAAGGCCAAAATCTTGACAATACAGAGATTTGAACCGTGGAACTGCAAAACCACAGTTCTAGTTATGTGGCCTACACCAGAATCTTTTAAACAGATATGTTTGTGTCTGAACAGTCAGTGAGACATTATTACTGTTTTTCTTTATGGAAAAAAGGCCAAAAGCTGGATAATACTGAGATTTCAACCGTGGTACTGCAAAACCACAGTTCTAGTTATGTGTCCTACACCAGAATCTTTTGAACAGATATATTTGTGTCTGAATAGTCAGTGAGACACTATTATTGTTTTTTTTAACTGAAAAAAGGCCAAAAGGTGGATAATACAGAGATTTGAACCGTGGAACTGCAAAACCAAATCTCTAGTTAACTGGCCTACACCAGAATCTTTTAAACAGATATATTTGTGTCTGAACATTCAGCGAGACACTATTACTGTTTTTTTTACTGAAAAAAGGCCAAAAGATTTGTACCGTGGAACTGCAAAACCACAGTTCTTGTTATGTGGCCTACACCAGAATCTTTTAAACAGATATATTTGTGTCTGAACAGTCAGGGAGACACTATTAATGTTTTTTTTTATGGAAAAAAGACCAAAAGCTGGATAATACTGAGATTTGAACCATGGAACTGCAAAACCACAGTTCAAGTTATGTGGCCTACACCAGAATCTTTTAAACTAACATATTTGTGTCTGAACAGTCAAGGAGACACTACTACTGTTTTTTTTTATGGAAAAAAAGGCTAAAAGCTGGATAATACTGAGATTTGAACCATGGAACTGCAAAACCAAAGTTATAGTTATGTGGCCTACACCAGAATGTTTTAAACAGATATATTTGTGTCTGAACAGTCAGGAACACACTTTTACTGTTTTTTTTTATGGAAAAAAGGCCCAAAGCTGGATAAAACTGATATTTGAACCGTGGAACTGCAAAACCAAAGTTATTGTTATGTGGCCTATACCAGAATCTTTTAAACAGATATATTTATGTCTGAACAGTCAGTGAGACACTATTACTGTTTTTTTTTACGGAAAATAGGCCAAAAGCTGGATAATACTGAGATTTAAACCGTGGAGCTGCAAAACCACAGTTCTAGTTATCTGGCCTACACCAGAATCTTTTAAACAGATATATTTTTGTCTGAACAGTCAGGGAGACACTAATACAGTTTTGTTTAATGGAAAAAAGGCCAAAAGCTGGATAATACAGAGATTTGAACCGTGAAACTGCAAAACCACAGTTCTAGTTATCTGGCCTACACCAGAATCTTTTAAACAGATATATGTGTGTCTGAACAGTCAGTGAAACAGTATTACTGTTTTTTTTTTACGGAAAAAAGGCCAAAAGCTGGATAATACAGAGATTTGAACCGTGGAACTGCAAAACCACAGTTCTAGTAATCTGGCCTACACCAGAATCTTTTAAACAGATATATTTGTGTCTGAACAGTCAGCGAGACACTATTACTGTTTTTTATAACGGAAAAATGGCCAAAAGGTGGATAAAAATGAGATTTCAACCGTGGAACTGCAAAACCACAGTTCTAGTTATGTGGCCTACACCAGAATCTTTTAAACAAACATAATTGTGTCTGAACAGTCTGGGAGACACTATTACTGTTTTTTTTTATGGAAAAAAGGCCAAAAGCTGGACAATACTGAGATTTGAACCGTGGAACTGCAAAACCACTGTTATAGTTATGTGGCCTACAGTAGAATCTTTTAAACATATATATTTGTGTCTGAACAGTCTGGGGGACACTATTACTGTTTTTTTATGGAAAAAAGGCTAAAAGCTGGATAATACTGAGATTTGAACCATGGAACTTCAAAACCAAAGTTTCAGTTATGTGGCCTACACCAGAATCTTTTAAACAGATATATTTGTGTCTGAAGAGTCACGAGACACTATTACTGTTTTTTTTACAAAAAAAAGGCCAAAAGTTGGATAATACTGAGATTTGAACCGTGGAACTGCAAAACCACAGTTCTAGTTATGTGGCCTACTCCAGAATATTTTAAACAGATATATTTGTGTCTGAACAGTCAGCGAGACACTATTACTGTTTTTTATTACGGAAAAAAGGCCAAAAGCTGGATAATTCAGAGATTTGAACCATGGAACAGCAAAACCACAGTTCTAGTTATGTGGCCTACACCAGAATCTTTCAAACAGATATATTTGTGTCTGAACAGTCAGGGAGGCACTATTAGGCTGTGTGCCCATGATGCGTTTTTAATGCGTTTCTGCAGCTGCGGAAACGCTGCGGAAACACATTAAAAATGCATGGTAGAAGGGTAGCAATGTTCCCCAATGATAATCCGCATGTGCTGTGCACATGCTGCGGAAATTTCTGCTGCTGATTATCATTGCGGAAAAAAACGCAGCAGCACTACCAATTATTTTGCGGAAATGCTGAGTTTTCGCCGCCATTGACTTGCATTAGAATGCGCCAATACCGCAAGACTGCATCTGTACTTGCGTAATTGGCGAGTTCTAATGTGAGGATGGTACCCGGGTGTAGAGGATAGGAGAGACTCATCCCCACCCAGGTACCATTAAAAAATCTGTAAAAAAGAATAAAATAAAAAATAAATGTATATTTACCTTCCGGTGGCCCGCGGTGCGCTCCTCCTTGCTTCCCGACACTTCACAGTGGATTGAAGGACCTGCGCTGACGTCAAAGTCATGTGACTGGTCACGCGACGTTGACGTCGGCAGGTCTTTCAATTCACCGCTGCCGGCAGCCGGGACCCAGCGAAACAAGCCAGCGCGGGCCATCGGAGGGTAAGTATATATTTATTTTTTTATTTTTAACCACTCTCTCGGTCACACTATATAAATCCATGCCGTTTGCATGGATTCATATAGTGTGACCTGGTTGTCACAAGCACTTACCAAGTGATGCTAATCGCTTGGAAAGCATTTGTCAATCCGCATGCGGAAATGTCAGTGAATAACATTCCATTTCCACATGTCCCTGACAGGAAAAACGCATGTACAATCCCCATCGTTTTTTTCTGCCAGGGAGATGCAGAAACGCTCAGGAAAAAATCCTGAGCATTTCTGCATCGTGGGCACATAGCCTTACTGTTTTTTTTTACGGAAAAAAGACCAAAAGCTGGATAATACAAAGATTTGAACCGTGAAACTGCAAAACCACAGTTCTAGTTATCTGGCCTACACCAGAATCTTTTAAACAGATATATTTGTGTCTGAACAGTCAGCGAGACACTATTACTGTTTTTTTATACGGAAAAAGGCCAAAAGTTGGATAATACAGAGATTTGAACTGTGGAACTGCAAAACCAAAGTTATAGTTATGTGGCCTACATCAGAATCTTTTAAACAGATATATTTGTGTCTGAACAGTCAGGGAGACACTATTACTGTTTTTTTTACGTCAAAAAGGCCAAAAGCTGGATAAAACTGAGATTTGAACCATGGAACTGCAAAACCAAAGTTATAGTTATGTGGCCTACACCAGAATCTTTTAAACAGATATATTTATGTCAGAACAGTCAGGGAGACACTATTACTGTTTTTTTTTTACAGAAAAAAAGGCAAAAGCTGGATAAAACTGAGATTTGAACCATGGAACTGCAAAACCACAGTTCTAGTTATCTGGCTTACACCAGAATCTTTTAAACAGATATATTTATGTCTGAACAGTCAGGGAGACTCTATTACTGCCTTTTTTTACGGAAAAGCTGGATAAAACTGATATTTGAACTGTGGAACTGCAAAACCAAAGTTATAGTTATGTGATCTACACCAGAATCTTTTAAACAGATATATTTATGTCTGAACAGTCAGGGAGACACTATTTTTTTTTTTTTTTTTTTTACGGAAAAGAAGCCAAAAGCTGGATAATACAGAGATTTGAACTGTGGAACTGCAAAACCACAGTTCTAGTAATCAGGCCTGCACCAGAATTTTTTAAACAGATATATTTGTGTCTGAACAGTCAGGGAGACACTATCTTTGAAAAAATCAACCACATCCATCAGGACTAGTGTTGAGCCACCCCCGTAGTGTTCGAGTTCGGTTCGGTTCGTCGAACACCCGTGTGTTCGCCGAACTGTTCGTCGAACTGTTCGTCGAACACCTTCGAACACCGTTAAAACCAATGGCAGGCAAACAAAAACACATAGAAACACATAGAAAACACCTTCAAAGGTGTCCAAAAGCTGACAAACTGCTCTGAAGACACAACTAACACATGGAAAAGTGACAAGTACATATAGTCATGCGAAAAGAAAAGAGGTGGAGGAGTAAAAGGAGGGGGATACACAGATATAGGCATGTCATGCCCTTCTAAAATCCAAAAAGTGAGAAGCCGACACGTTCAGTCCGCTCCTGCCCGTGCCACCTCCGTGTCGCCGGGTTTGTGCCAGAGCCGCGGTGAACCCTGACGGCCAGCCCCCCTCTCCCAATACTGGTGCCTGTCCGCTGGTGGGTCGAGCGAGCCCCCCTGTGGTGGAGGCAGCTCTAAGCTTTTTAATTTAAATTGTCTCTCTAATTTGAATGAATACACTTTAAATCCATTTACAAGGATCTATTGGAGGGCAAGTCTCATGCCAGCAGCCGCGTAATTCCAGCTCCAGTAGCGTCCACTAAAGCTGCTGCAGTTGAAAAGCTTTTATAAGGATCGAGCTCGGCTGTCCACCGCAAGGCATCCTACTGCCAGTCCCAGCCCTTATGCCTTGGGGTGCCTCCTGATGCTCTTCACTGAGTATCCCGTGGTCCCGAAGCATTTCCTTTGAAAAAATTAAGTGTCAAAACTACAGGTGGTGTAGCTTGCTTAACAGCCGGGATAATCCGCTGACTAGCAGACACTGCTACTAGGCACAAAGTATTTCCTGGGCTAGATGCAGCTAAAAATTTGTAATTAGATACTCTTGTTGGATGCTGAGAAAGCATTCCATAGAGTCTCCTGGCACGCCATATATGATTCTCTTAAAAAGCTTGGGGTGGGGGTCTAGGCTACCCTTTTATAGCCAAAATCACGGCCCTGTATCGCAATACGTCACCTAGGCTGAAGATAAATGGAACTGTATTACCCTGAGGGCTCGATTGCTACAGAGGTATTGCACCTCACCCAGAGGTGTGATATCTCACTCTCAGGTAAGGATGGAGTGTGGATCAGGACCCGACACCTGCATGCATTACACCACATTGCCGTGGGGCAGGGCGACCAATATGCCCCTGAGATGGGCACGACAGTCCCTGTCCCTGGCTGGAGTGGGGGGAGGGAACACTGAGGAAGGGGAACCCTGTAGTGCAGGAGCAGGGAGGAAGCAATTCCTGGGTGCATTGAGAAGGGAGTATAAAAGGTGGGCACCATCTTAGTTCAGTGCAGAGAAGTCTGAGCAGAAGAGGCAGGGAGCAGGGGCTCTGCATAAGCTCTGCTCCGGAGGCAGGCCTAGTAACAGAGGTCCAGGCCTGGAAGAGGGAGAAGGAAGGAAGAGGAGCGGAGAAGGCTCCAGGAATGAGGAATGAAGGGATCCCAGGGGTGCGGACGGGCGAGTCGCCACCGCACGCCCGAATCCACCTGCGTGGAGGGGTCAGGCCAAAGGGGGAGACCGGTCCCCGAAACTAGTGGAGACAGGAAACGACCCTCAGCTAGAAACAGGAGGCTGTGACATTTTATGTGGCGCAGCCCCTCGCTACACCCGCTAGGAAGGCACCACATAGGGTCAGGGAAACTGGCACCAAGTTTACCAAGAGGAGGCCCGAGGCAGCCGGACTGAAGGGTTGGTAAGAAAGGCCAGACAAAGGACACACAAAGGGGGTCCTGTGAAGCGCTCCAAAGTTATCTGGGAGTTGTCTGAGCCCCTCACCTGGTGAGCACAGTACGACGTGGGCAGCCGTTACCTGCAGACGTGGTCTGGATAATAAGAACTGTGAGTAAAGGCCCTGGACTGCATCACTGACTCCGTGTTGTTACTGCTGCTGCCCTGCACCATCAACCCCATCCTCCGCATACACTGCCCTGAGGCTATACTCCTCCCGTGGGGAGTTATGCTACGCTCTGCTGCACCCACAACACCAGCCTCAGCGGTCTGCCTGGAGCGGCGGTTCACTCTGACCGCAATCCACGGGTGGCGTAGTCGGACATTTAAACATCAAAACCACATAAATAGTTCCGACACTCGTTTGACCGCTCTGAGCCACGGAACCGGGTCGCCGCCACGGAGACTACAACCACCAGCATCCACCAAAAAGGGTCCGGCTCCGGGTGTCCCAAGGCCCAGGGGGCGCGTCAGAACATTTTCATCACCTTTCACAATCACCAATGGGGCAAGGCAGGGATGTTCTCTGTCCCCTCTCTTATACATCCTAGTGACGGAGCACCTGCTCTCATCAATTCGCCATAACCCCAATATTAGGTGGATTGAGGTGGGAGGCACCGAGTACAAGTGCTCTCTATTTGCTAATGATGTCCTAGTATATATCACTCAATCACATATATCCATCCATGCTGTTATGGCTGAAATAGATCACTTTGTTACATGGTCAAATTTTAAAATCAATGCAGCGAAGTCTGAGGCCCTCGATGTCTCCCTCCCCAAATCCATATAGGATTCCATCCAGTCCAACTTTCCCTTTGCCTGGCCCTCACAGGGTATCAAATACTTAGGAATTCCTATTCATAGAGACCTCTCCCATCTATGTTATCTTAATTTTGGGCCCTTTATTGAACAACTCCATACAGACCACGGTTGGCAAGTTAGAACTGTAAGATTCACTACGTGAACCACTGGTGTTTTGTGGAAAAGCACATGTACACTGTGTTCCAAATTATTATGCAAAAAGTGTTTAGGAGTGATAAGGGAAGAATTTGTTTGTTTGTCAGTTAAACTCATTGATGGTGATGTGTGTCAGGGCTCTTTATATCACTGTAAGCAATTGCAGACACCTGTGCTAATTAGTTTGGCAGGTGTGTCCAATGAAAGGCAAGACTACTTAAGAAGGCTGTCTCACATTATTAAGCAGCCTACATTTTCTGCCAAAATGGGAAAGAAAAAGGATGTGTCGGCTGCTGAGAAGCAACAAATTGTGGAGTGTTTAGGTCAAGGCATGACTACAATCAACATTGTGCGATGATCAGGATGAAGTGTCTTGGCAATCAAGAAGTATGTAGCTGATTCACAGTACACACGTGTGCGTGCTGATAAGGGCAAATTGAGGACTCTTTCCTACAAGCAATTACGTCAGGTTAAAAGAGCAGCGGCAAAAAAGCCTTGTCATAGCAGCAGACAAGTTTTTGAAGCTGCTGGTGCCTCCAACGTCCCCTGAACAACAAGATGCAGGGTCCTTCAGAGGTTTGCAGCTGTGCATACGCCATCCTGTCGACCTTCTCTATCCACTTCACACAAGCAGAAACGGCTCCAGTGGGCCAAACATTACATGAAGACTGATTTCAAAACTGTTTTGTTCACGGATGAGTGCCGTGCAACGCTCGATGGTCCAGATGGATGGAGTGGAGGATGGCTGGTTGATGGACACCCCACGCAAACACGGCTACAGCGCCAACAAGGAGGAGGTGGAGTAATGTTTTGGGCTGGAATCATGGGGAGAGAGATTGTCGGCCCCTTTAGGATCCCTGAAGGCGCTAAAGATGAACTCCATAATGTATGTGGATTTTCTCAAACAGCACTTCCTGCCATGGTTCAAGAAGAAGAACCGTGTATTTCACAGCAAGATCATTTTTTTGCATGATAATGCACCATCTCATGCTGCACATAAAACATCTGCATCTCTGGCTGATATGGGCATAAAAGGGGACAAACTTATGGTGTGACCCCCATGCTCCCCTGACCTCTACCCCATTCAGAACCTCTGGAGCATCATCAAAAGGAGTGTCTATGATGGCGGGAGGCAGTTCACATCTAAGCAACAGCTCTGGGAGGGTATTCTGTCCTCATGCAAAACAATTGAAGCAGAAACCATCCAAAACCTGACAAATTCAATGGACGAGAGAGTTCAGAAGCTCCTTTCGAACAAGGGGTCCTTTGTGAAAATGTAACATCACCTAGAATAAAGTTTTGCGTTGAAAACTGTTTGATTTCAGTTTCTAATAACCTGCTAATGCTTATAATTTCAAAAATGACCATTTTTTTGGTCTTTATTAAAATGAAAAGGTTGATCGAAAAGTTTGGCGGATCTAAGAGTGTGTCAACCCAGTAGTCATGATTACTTCGAATTCTGACAATATGAGGGTCATGTTGCAGGTAGTGCAGCAAGAAGGCACTTATGTGTCTTGCGCATCTCGGAGCCCAAAATTATTTTCCGGGCTAGATGCAGCTAAAAATTATTATTAATTTTAAATCTGGTGGAGCTTAGTATAGATGGCCTAATAGGATCAGTGCTGCACACTGCTACAAAGCCCAAATTATTTTCCAGCCAAGATACAGATAAACATAGAATCATAGAATCATAGAATCATAGAATGGTAGAGTTGGAAGGGACCTCCTGGGTCATCTGGTCCAACCCCCTGCTCAAAGCAGGATTCACTAAATCATCTCAGACAGATGTCTGTCCAGCCTCTGTTTGAAGACGTCCATTGAAGGGGAACTCACCACCTCTCGTGGCAGCCTGTTCCACTCATTAATCACCCTAACTGTAAAAAAGTTTTTTCTAATATCTAATCTGTGTCTCCTCCCATTTAGTTTCATCCCATTGCTTCTAGTCTTTCCTTGTGCAAATGAGAATAAAGATGATCCTTCTACAATGTGACAGCCCTTGACATATTTGTAGACAGCTATTAAGTCTCCTCTCAGTCTTCTTTTTTGCAAGCTAAACATTCCCAAATCCTGCAACCGTTCCTCATAGGACATGGTTTGCAGACCAGTCACCATTCTGGTCGCTCTTCTCTGAACTTGCTCCAGTTTGTCTATGTCTTTTTTAAAATGTGGTGCCCAAAACTGTACACAGTATTCCAGATGAGGTCTGACCAAAGAGGAGTAAAGACCGATAATGACTTCACGTGATCTAGACTGTATGCTTCTGTTAATACATCCCAGAATTGTATTTGCCTTTTTTGCTGCTGCATCACACTGTTGACTCATGTTCAGTCTATGATCTATTAGTATACCTAAGTCTTTTTCACATGTACTGTTGCTTAGCTCTATTCCTCCCATTCTGTATATGCTTTTTTCATTTTTATTGCCCAGATGTAGTACTTTGCATTTTTCCCTGTTAAAAACCATTCTGTTGGTTGCTGCCCACTGCTCCAGTTTATTTAGGTCTTTTTGAATCCTCTCTCTCTCTTCTCTAGTATTAGCTATCCCTCCTAGCTTTGTGTCATCAGCAAATTTAATCAGCTTACCCTCAATTCCTTCATCTAAATCATTGATAAAGATGTTGAACAATACAGGTCCCAGGACGGAGCCCTGTGGTACCCCACTTGAGACATTCATCCAGCTGGATGTGAAGCCATTTACAACCACCCTTTGAGTCCGATCACTAAGCCAGTTATGAATCCACCTAACAGTTGCCTGGTCCATTGCATACTTGGTCATTTTTTCAATAAGGATGGTGTGAGATACTTTGTCAAATGCTTTGCTGAAGTCAAGATATACTATATCTACAGCATTTCCCTGATCCACCCAGTCAGTGATTCTGTCATAGAAGGAAATTAAGTTAGTCTGACATGACTTGTTAGTTACAAACACATGCTGACTCTGGTTAATCACTTCATTCTTATCCATGTACTTACATACATGTTGTTTAATAATTTGTTCAAAGATCTTTCCTGGTATAGAAGTCAGACTCACCGGCCTATAGTTCCCTGGGTCCACCTTCTTCCCCTTTTTGAAGATAGGAACAACATTTGCTCTTCTCCAGTCTTCTGGGACTTCTCCTGTTCTCCAAGAATTTTCAAAGATTATGGAGAGTGGTTCTAAAATTTCTTCTACGATCTCCTTCAGTACTCTGGGGTGTAATTCATCTGGACCTGGAGACTTGAACTCATTTATGTTAGCTAAATATTCCCTCACAATCTTTCGGTTTACAGATAACTTGGATTCCTCTATTCCTTTAAAAGGACAGTGAAGATCAGTTGATGTTACATTTTCTTTCTGAGAGAAAACAGATGCAAAATAGGAATTAAAAAGTTCGGCCTTCTCAACATCCTCTCTTACCATTTCTCCATTTTCAACCTGTAAAAATCCTATAGCATCTTTGACTTTTCTTTTACTTTTGACATACCCCCAAAATCCTTTTTTATTGCTTTTGACATTTCTTGCAAGCCTTAATTCATTGTCAGCTTTAGCTAACCTGATACGTGCCCTACAGGATCTGCAGACTGCATTATAATCTTCTTTAACATGATTAGTAATTTTAAATCTGGTGGAACTTATTATAGATGGCCTAATAGAATCAGTGCTGCACACTGCTACAAAGCCCAAATTATTTTCCAGCCAAGATACAGATAAACATGATTAGTAATTTGAAAGCTTAAAACGGTTGGTAGGATGATTTTAACCAATCATCCATCTTTTACTCTCCCCAGGATGACACAGGGGTAGAAAAGTCGTTTCGAATCCATGATTTGTTCATCTTTATGAACATGAGTCTGTCTACATTATCAGTGGAGAGCCGCGTGCGCTTATCTGTCAGCACACCACCAGCAGCGCTGAACAAACGTTCAGACAGAACGCTGGCTGCGGGGCATGACAAGATCTCCAAGGCGTAAGTGGCTAGCTCCGGCCATTTATCCAGATTGGAAGCCCAAAAAGAGCAAGGGTCCAGTGACACAGTCATGGCTTCAATGTTTACTTGGAGATACTCCTGTACCATCGTCTCTAGGCGTTGACTATGTGTCAGACTTCTTTTCTCCTGTGGCCTTGCAAAGGATGGGCTAAAAAAGTGGTGAAATGATTCCGCAAAATTGATGTTACCAGCAGATACTGTGGTTCTGTTACGGTTTGAGTGCTGAACCCTTGACGGTCCCACGGTTGGCAAGTTGGAACTGTGAGATTCACTACGTGCACCACTGGTGTTTTGTGGAAAAGCACATGTAAGATTCTGCAACAGTCTCTGCTGATACTCCTGCATGCGTGCATCCCTTTCTATGGCAGGAATAATTTCGGCAAATTTACTTTTGTACCGGGGATCTAACAGTGTGGTAACCCAGTAGTCAGGATTATTTCTAATTCTCACAATTCGAGGGTCATGTTGCAGGTAGTGCAGCAAGAAGGCACTCATGTGTGTTGCGCATCCAGGAGCACCAAGTCCCTGTTGTGTTGGTGGCGAGGTAACAATCATGCTTCCTTCCTCTGTCCTCTCCCCCCAACCTCGCACAACAGAAATGTGATCAAGGTCTCCCTCATCTGATGAGTCTTCCATCAGTTCGTCCTCCACTTCTTTCTGGGTTCCTGCACCTTCCTCACTAGTTTGGCTGCTACCATGCGCCCTGGTAAAACCATCTCCCCCACCCTCACATGCCTGCCGCCTTGGTGCTGCCGACCGTCTGGACCTTGCAGATGTTAGCCCTTCCGCATACAACTCCTCCTCCTCTACTTCCTCCACCTCCTCTTGTGCCACCACCTGACTCCGAATTCTGTTTAACATGTGCTCCAGCATGTAAATCACTGGAATAGTCATGCTGATAATGGCATCGTCAGCACTAAACATCTTCGTCGCCATTTCAAAACTGTGCAGAAGGGTGCATAGGTCCCTGATCTGAGACCACTCCTCCAGCGTGATTTGCCCCACCTCTGGATCTCGTTGGCCCAGGCTATACGTCAGAACGTATTGCACCAGGGCTTGTCGGTGCTGCCACAGTCGCTGCAACATGTGCAGAGTTGAATTCCACCGGGTAGGCACATCGCATTTTAGCCGGTGAAGTGGCAGGCCCAACGACTTCTGTAGAGATGTAAGTCGCTGAGCTGCGGGATGCGAACGGCGGAAGTGAGCACACAGCGACCGTGCCCTCTGCAGAAGGCCATCTAGTCTGGGATAGTGGGCTAAAAATTGCTGGACAACCAGGTTCAACACGTGAGCCATACAAGGCACGTGTGTGACATTGCCCCGGCGAAGGGCCGCACCCAGGTTTGCAGCATTGTCGCACACGGCCTTCCCTGGTTTCAGGTCCAGTGGAGACAACCATTCATGAAATTGGTTCTCCAGAGCTGACCACAACTCCTCAGCTGTGTGACTCACATTTCCCAGACATTTCAAAGTAAAAACCGCCTGATGACGTTGAGCCCTACTGCCAGCATAGTAAGGAGGTGTGCAGGATCCCTTCTGCGCAGTTAGAAAGCTTGTGGCATGACCAGACAGGCTTTGGGTGCAGGTGGAAGACCGAGAGGCGGTTGAGGAGGCAGAAGCAGTGGAGGAACTTTGACATAAAGAGGATTGACGCACAACTCGTGGGGACGGCAAGACTTGGACAGCAGCCCCTTGTCCTGCTGTCACCATAGTTACCCAGTGCCCAGTCAGCGACATGTAACGCCCCTGTCCATGCCTACTCGTCCAAGTGTCTGTGGTGAAATGCACCCTGTCACACACAGAGTTTCTCAAAGAAGCGGTGATGTTGTGTGCGACATGCTGGTGGAGCGCAGGCACACCTTTCTTTGAGAAGTAGTGCCGACTGGGCATCTGGTACTGGGGCACTGCGACGGACATAAGGTCTCGAAAATCCTCTGTGTCCACCAGGCGGAAAGGCAGCATTTCTGTAGCCAAGAGCTTGCAGATGGTGAAATTCAACCTCTTAGCTTTCTCATGGCTAGGAGGAAATGGTCTTTTACTTGTCCACATCTGAGGGACCGAGGGCTGGCTATTGTGCTTAGACGGGGTTGATAAGGGTGTCCACGGCAAACTGCCGGTCTGTGAGGAAGATGCAGGCGGACATGTTAGGTTGCCTTGATCCAAAGGTGGTGCTATCGATGTCGGACAGCGCTCAACACCAGCTGGTGTTACCACCTCCAAAGAAAATGATGACCTGCCAATCACGCTGGCTGTTGCGGGTAAAGAGGTGGCAGGTCTGCGCCCCAAAACAGGTGTGACTGCTGTCCCCCCAGTCACAGAGGATGAAGAGGCCGCGGATGCACAAGATATGGCAGATGGTGGTTGGCCCGGCCGGCTAGGCCGCATTGTAGCACACTGAGCTTCCCACTGCAACTTATGCTTCATGTCCATGTGCCGGTTCATGCATGAAGTACTCAAACTATGTATTTTTTGGCCTCTACTTAGCTTTTGCTGACAAATGTTACAGATAACACGAGTTGGGTCATCTTTATCGATCTGAAAAAATGCCCAGGCTATGCAAGGCTTAGCACCCATGCGACCTGAAGAGCCACCACGACTTGTGGTGAGAGGCAGAGTTGTGTTTGAGGATGCAGTTGTTGACGTGCTTCCAGTACTACGTCTCTGTCCAGGAAGGCGCAACCTGACCTCGTCGTCACTAGCATCTTCCTCCACCTCCTCTGCTGACCTCATCTCTTGGCTGACTGTGGGTTGACAGTAAATGGGTTCTCCAACCTCATCATCATCACCCTGTGCGTTATGACACCCGTCGTCCTCAGAGCCAACCTGTTCCTGCCCTGACAAAAAACTAAAGTTGTCGCTCCAATCAGGTATTTGAGTCTCATCATCGTCTTCCTCATTGTCTCCACCAACAGGAATTACAGTTTGGGAATGAGGGTCTACATTATGGTAAGAACCTTCTGCGTCTGGTCCTGGATCCGACTCATAAAGATTCTGGGCATCAGTGCAGATCATTTCCTCGTCTGGATTCACAGAAGCGCTGGAGTCGACCTCTGATTCCCAGGCTATAGTATGAGTAAACAGCTCTGCAGACTCAACCATCTGTTCTACCTCATACTCAGACGGGCAGCTGGAGATTTGGGAGCTGTGAGGAAGCAAGTGCGATTGGGGTGACACCTTTGAGGACTGGAGCATTTGTGATGTTGAAGTTGATGTGGAGGAGAGCCCACTTAAAGGAGCACTTGATATACGTTGAAGCACCTGCTGTTTTTGTGCCTCATCTGGAATTTGTAGCGATTGGCGTGGCCGTAAGAAAGGGATCTTATCACATTGTCCGCTAAAAGAAGTAGACATTTTAGTTTGGCTGGAAGATGGTCTTTCTTCTGCAGATGTTACTGTTGCTTTAACACCTACCCCACGGACACAACCTTTTTTCCCCTTCCCAACACGCCTATTCCCCTTTCCACCAGCAGCAGGCCTTTTTCCACTCATTTTGGTGGTTAACTAATTCACAACTCTGGAGTTGTTTGCACAAAAAAACAATGGATGGGAACCGAGCAGAGCTGAGTGGCCAAACTGTGGTATTAGGCCAAAACTATTGGCTGGGTTAGATGCAGAAAAAAATTATATTGAATTTGCAACCTGATGGAGGTCAGTATAGATGGACTAATAGAACAAGTCCCACACACAGTTAGAAGCCCAAATATTTTTTCAGAGGTAGATGCAGAAAAAAATATATTCAGTTTGCAACCTGATGGAGGTCAGTATAGATGGACTAATAGAGAAAGTCCCACACAGTGCTAGAAGGCCAAATATTTTTTCAGAGCTAGATGCAGACAAAAAATTATTTTGAATTTGCAACCTGATGGAGGTCAGTATAGGTGGACTAATAGAACAAGTCCCACACACTGCTAGAAGGCCAAATATTTTTTCAGAGCTAGATGCAGAAAAAAATTATATTCAGTTTGCAACCTGATGGAGGTCAGTATAGATGGACTAATAGAGAAAGTCCCACACACTGCTAGAAGGCCAAATATTTTTTCAGAGCTAGATGCAGAAAAAAATTATATTCAGTTTGCAACCTGATGGAGGTCAGTATAGATGGACTAATAGAGAAAGTCCCACACACTGCTAGAAGGCCAAATATTTTTTCAGAGCTAGATGCAGAAAAAAATTATATTCAGTTTGCAACCTGATGGAGGTCTGTATAGATGGATTAATAGAACAAGTCCCACACACAGCTAGAAGCCCAATATTTTTTCAGAGGTAGATGCAGAAAAAAATATATTCAGTTTGCAACCTGATGGAGGTCAGTATAGATGGACTAATACAACAAGTCCCACACACAGCTAGAAGCCCAATATTTTTTCAGAGCTAGATGCAGAAAAAAATTATATTCAATTTGCAACCTGATGGAGGTCAGTATAGATGGAGTAATAGAACAAGTCCCACACACAGCTAGAAGCCCAAATATTTTTTCAGAGGTAGATGCAGATAAAAATTATTTTTAATTTGCAACCTGATGGAGGTCAGTATAGATGGACTAATAGAGAAAGTCCCACACACTGCTAGAAGGCCAAATATTTTTTCAGAGCTAGATGCAGAAAAAAATTATATTCAGTTTGCAACCTGATGGAGGTCTGTATAGATGGATTAATAGAAAAAGTCCCACACAGAACTACAAGCCCAATATTTTTTCAGAAGTAGATGCAGAAAAAAGTATATTCAGTTTGCAACCTGATGGAGGTCAGTATAGATGGACTAATACAACAAGTCCCACACACAGCTTGAAGCCCAATATTTTTTCAGAGCTAGATGCAGAAAAAAATTATATTCAATTTGCAACCTGATGGAGGTCAGTATAGATGGAGTAATAGAACAAGTCCCACACACAGCTAGAAGCCCAAATATTTTTTCAGAGCTAGATGCAGATAAAAATTATTTTTAATTTGCAACCTGATGGAGGTCAGTATAGATGGACTAATAGAGAAAGTCCCACACACTGCTAGAAGGCCAAATATTTTTTCAGAGCTAGATGCAGACAAAAAATTATTTTGAATTTGCAGCGTGATGGAGGTCAGTATAGATGGACTAATAGAACAAGTCCCACACACAGCTAGAAGCCCAAATATTTTTTCAGAGGTAGATGCAGATAAAAATTATTTTTAATTTGCAACCTGATGGAGGTCAGTATAGATGGACTAATAGAGAAAGTCCCACACACTGCTAGAAGGCCAAATATTTTTTCAGAGCTAGATGCAGAAAAAAATTATATTCAGTTTGCAACCTTATGGAGGTCTGTATAGATGGATTAATAGAACAAGTCCCACACACAGCTAGAAGCCCAATATTTTTTTAGAGCTAGATGCAGAAAAAAATTATATTCAGTTTGCAACCTGATGGAGGTCTGTATAGATGGATTAATAGAACAAGTCCCACACACAGCTAGAAGCCCAATATTTTTTCAGAAGTAGATGCAGAAAAAAATATATTCAGTTTGCAACCTGATGGAGGTCAGTATAGATGGACTAATACAACAAGTCCCACACACAGCTAGAAGCCCAATATTTTTTCAGAGCTAGATGCAGAAAAAAATTATATTCAATTTGCAACCTGATGGAGGTCAGTATCGATGGAGTAATAGAACAAGTCCCACACACAGCTAGAAGCCCAAATATTTTTTCAGAGCTAGATGCAGATAAAAATTATTTTTAATTTGCAACCTGATGGAGGTCAGTATAGATGGACTAATAGAGAAAGTCCCACACACTGCTAGAAGGCCAAATATTTTTTCAGAGCTAGATGCAGAAAAAAATTATATTCAGTTTGCAACCTGATGGAGGTCTGTATAGATGGATTAATAGAACAAGTCCCACACACAGCTAGAAGCCCAATATTTTTTCAGAGGTAGATGCAGAAAAAAATATATTCAGTTTGCAACCTGATGGAGGTCAGTATAGATGGACTAATACAACAAGTCCCACACACAGCTAGAAGCCCAATATTTTTTTCAGAGCTAGATGCAGAAAAAAATTATATTCAATTTGCAATCTGATGGAGGTCAGTATAGATGGAGTAATAGAACAAGTCCCACACACAGCTAGAGGCCAAAATATTTTTTCAGATGTAGATGCAGAAAAAAATTATATTCAGTTTGCAACCTGATGGAGGTCTTTATAGATGGATTAATAGAACAAGTCCCACACACAGCTAGAAGCCCAATATTTTTTCAGAGCTATATGCAGAAAAAAATTATATTCAATTTGCAACCTGATGGAGGTCAGTATAGATGGAGTAATAGAACAAGTCCCACACACAGCTAGAAGCCCAAATATTTTTTCAGATCTAGATGCAGATAAAAATTATTTTTAATTTGCAACCTGATGGAGGTCAGTATAGATGGACTCATAGAGAAAGTCCCACACACTGCTAGAAGGCCAAATATTTTTTCAGAGCTAGATGCAGACAAAAAATTATTTTGAATTTGCAGCGTGATGTAGGTCAGTATAGATGGACTAATAGAACAAGTCCCACACACAGCTAGAAGCCCAATATTTTTTCAGAGGTAGATGCAGAAAAAAATATATTCAGTTTGCAACCTGATGGAGGTCAGTATAGATGGACTAATACAAGTCCCACACACAGCTACAAGCCCAATATTTTTTCAGAGGTAGATGCAGAAAAATATATATTCAGTTTGCAACCTGATGGAGGTCAGTATAGATGGACTAATAGAGAAAGTCCCACACACTGCTAGAAGGCCAAATATTTTTTCAGAGCTAGATGCAGAAAAAAATTATATTCAATTTGCAACCTGATGGAGGTCAGTATAGATGGACTAATAGAATGATGCTATGCCCAAAAGATTTTACTTCACTAGGTGCAGTAAAAAAATTGGTATTCTATACACAGGTGGTATATCTTGCAACACAGATAGGCTACTCCACTGACTAACACACTCTGCAATAGGCCAAAAAGGATTAGCTTTGCTAGATTCAGCCAAATGCTGTGAAAAAAACTTGCACAGCACTGGCACAGACCTGCCTGGCAAAAACTGATAGGAACTGATGTAACCTAGTCCTGAAAAGGACTCCAATTACAATTAGTCTTTACTCCCACAACCTATCTATTTAAGAGCACAGACCTGCCTGATAAAAGTCTTAGGAAATGCTGTAACCTAGTCCTTAAAAGGACTGCAATCACAACTCTTCCCTACTCCCAAGCTATCTGTAGATTTGTGCGAAAATTGGCTTGAAATTAACAAGGTATAGCGCACACAGCAACAGCGGTGCCGTCTAACACGCAGCTGCAGCAGTGAGAAAATGGTGGCGACGGGGAAAATGGCTTGGTCTTATAGGGCAAGGACATGTGGCATAAACTGCCAATGACACATGCCCTTGCTTGTGTGAAAAAAAGCACTTCGCTCCGTGTGTGCGCTGCTGATAGGCTGACAGATTGCACCTCCCCACTGCAAATGTGGGAAAGAGAAAAAAAAATGGAGATCTTCATTATTCCTGCAGAGATCCATCCCCTGCCCCTCCCCCCACCCCGCTGTACACTCAAACTGCGTATTAACATTAATTTTCATCATTACTGAGAAAAAATCCAGTTATGATTGTGGTGCACGAACAGTTATCGAACATAACCTCGAACAGCCGAATTTTTCTCAAATCGTTCGTGTTCGCCGAATGGCTCGAACACCGCCCAAAACAGCTCGAATTTGAGATTGGCGAACAGTTCGAGTAGAACAACGCTCATCTCTAATCAGGACATCTCAGCCCAATCTCCTCATTGCCTTGATCCCCTTCCCTGCCGCACTTCAAGCTCACTTGCCATCTTTGAGCCTGTTACAGAAGAAGAAGTTACCCAGCTCCTCGCTTCTTCTCGGCCTACAACCTGCAACAGTGACCACATTCCTTCACATCTCCTGCAGTCCCTCTCATCAGTGGTCACCACTCACCTGACTAAAATATTTAACCTCTCTCTTTCTTCTGGTATCTTTCCCTCCTCATTTAAACATGCCATCATAACCCTTTTACTTAAAAAGCCATCCCTGGACCAGAACTGCACTGCTAACTACAGACCTGTCTCTAATCTTCCTTTCATCTCTAAACTCCTGGAACGCTTGGTCCACTCCCGTCTGATCCCCTATCTCTCAGATAACTCTCTCCTCGACCCTCTACAATCTGGTTTCCGCTCCTTACATTCCACTGAAACTGCCCTCACTAAAGTCTCTAATGATCTACTAACAGCCAAATCCAAAGGTCACTGCTCCCTGCTGATTCTCCTGGATCTCTCTGCACCATTTGACACTGTGGATCACCAGCTCCTCCTCACTATGCTCCGCTCTATAGGCCTCAAGGAAACTGTTCTCTCCTGGTTCTCCTCCTACCTCTCTGACCACTTCTTCACTGTATCTTTTGCTGGCTCCTCTTCCCCTCCTCATCCCCTTACTATTGGGGTTCCGCAGGGCTCAGTCCTAGGCCCCCTCCTCTTCTCTCTATACACTGCCCCTATTGGACAAACAATCAGCAGATTTGGTTTCCAGTATCATCTCTATGCTGAAGACACCCAATTATACACTTCTTCCCCTGACATCACCCCTACCCTAATACAAAATACCAAGGATTGTTTGTCTGCTGTGTCTAACATCATGTCCTCCCTCTATCTTAAACTGAATCTCTCCAAAACTGAACTTCTTGTGTTTCCCCCCTCTACTAACCTAACTCTACATAACATCGAAATTACCTTGGAAGGTTCAACCATAACTCCCAAGCAGCACGCCCACTGCCTTGGGGTCATATTCGACACTAACCTTTCCTTTACTCCCTATATCCGATCACTCACTCGTTCTTGTCACCTGCATCTTAAAAACATCTCCAGAAATCTTTTCTCACTTTTGAAACTGCTAAAACTCTTACTGTCGCTCTTATTCACTCTCGTCTGGACTACTGCAACTCTCTTCTGATCTTCTGATCGGTCTCTTCTGATCGGTCTCCTTCTCACCAAAATTTCCCCTCTCCAATCTGTCCTGAATGCGGCAGCCAGGGTCGTATTTCTGTCCAGCCGATTCACTGATGCCTCCACCTTGTGCCAGTCATTACACTGGTTACCCATTCGATACAGGGTCCAATATAAACTCATTGCTCTCACCCACAAAGCTCTCCACAGTTCTGCACCACCTTATATCTCCTCTCTCATCTCAGTCTATTGTCCTACATGTGCCCTCCGTTCCACAAATAACCTAAGACTAACATCCCCCATAATCCGAACCTCGCAGCTCCGTCTCCAAGACTTCTCTCATGCTGCACCAGTTCTCTGGAATGCTCTACTCCAGACGATCCGATTGATGCCTAGCCCCGATGTATTCAAGCGCGCTTTAAAAACCCATCTCTTTAAACAAGCCTACCACCTCAAATACCCAGTAAACTAACTTTCCCCTGTTCCCTCCTAAATACTATTCAGAATCTGCTCCCTACTGTTCATCTGTCTCTAAACCCTCTATGCACACGATAACTGCACTCGGTAATTGAGTATTGCACTTGAACATACAGGCTGATGACCGGATCATACAGCTTTATATGATAATCCCGACTTATTATAATTGCCAGACCTGAAATAACAAGCTCTTTCCACCTATTGTGTCCCCCCATTTCCTTGTAGAATGTAAGATTGCGAGCAGGGACCTCACTCTTGATGTAAATGTTTAAACTGTCTCACCTTGTATTGAATTTATTGTTTGTACATGTCCTCACTTAATTGTAAAGTGCTGAGGAATATGTTGCGCCATATAAATAAAAATTATTATTATTATTATTATTACTGTTTTTTTTTATGCTAAAAAGGCCAAATGCTGGATAATACTGAGATTTGAACCGTGGAATTGCAAAACCACAGTTCTAGTTATCTGGCCTACACCAGAATCTTTTAAACAGATATATTTATGTCTGAACAGTCAGCGAGACACTTTTACTGTTTTTCTTTAAGGAAAAAAGGCCAAAAGCTTGATAATACAGAGATTTGAACCGTGGAACTGCAAAACCACAGTTCTAGTTATCTGGCCTACACCAGAATCTTTTAAACAGATATATTTGTGTCTGAACAGTCAGCGAAACACTATTACTGTTTTTTTTTTCTGGAAAAAAGGCCAAAAGCTGGATAATACTGAGATTTGAACCGTGGAACTGCAAAACCACAGTTCTAGTTATGTGGCCTACACCAGAATCTTTTAAACAGATATATGTGAGTCTGAACAGTCAGGGAGACACTATTACTGTTTTTTTTACGGAAAAAAGGGAAAAAGCTAGATAATACTGAGATTTGTACCGGGGAACTGCAAAACCATAGTTCTACTTATCAGGCCTAGACCAGAATCTTTTAAACAGCTATATTTGTGTCTGAACAGTCAGCGAAACACTATTACTGTTTTTTTTTTATGGAAAAAAGGGCAAAAGCTGGATAATACAGAGATTTGAACCGTGGAACTGCAAAACCACAGTTATAGTTACTGTATGTGGCCTGCACCAGAATCTTTTAAACAGATATATTTGTGTCTGAACAGTCAGGGAGACACTATTACTGTTTTTTTTTACGGAAAAAAGGCCAAAAGCTAGATAATACTGAGATTTGAACCGTGGAACTGCAAAACCACAGTTCCAGATATCTGGCCTACACCAGAATCTTTTAAACAGATATATTTGTGTCTGAAAAGTCAGCAAGACACTATTACTGTTTTTTTTTACGGAAAAAAAACAAAAGCTGGAAAATACAGAGATTTGAAACGTGGAACTGCAAAACCACAGTTATAGTTATGTGGCCTACACCAGAATCTTTTAAACAGATATATTTCTGTCTGAACAGTCAGCGAGACACTATTACTGTTTTTTTTTACTGAGAAAAGGCCAAAAGCTGGATAATACTGAGATTTGAACCGTGGAACTGCAAAACCACAGTTATAGCTATGTGGACTACACCAAAATCTTTTAAACAGATATATTTGAGTCTGACCAGTCAGGGAGACACTAGTACTGTTTTTTTTTAATGGAAAAAAGGCCAAAAGCTGGATAATACTGAGATTTGAACCGTGGAATTGCAAAACCACAGTTCTAGTTATCTGGCCTACACCAGAATCTTTTAAACAGATATATTTATGTCTGAACAGTCAGCGAGACACTTTTACTGTTTTTCTTTAAGGAAAAAAGGCCAAAAGCTTGATAATACAGAGATTTGAACCGTGGAACTGCAAAACCACAGTTCTAGTTATCTGGCCAACACCAGAATCTTTTAAACAGATATATTTGTGTCTGAACAGTCAGCGAAACACTATTACTGTTTTTTTTTTATGGAAAAAAGGCCAAAAGCTGGATAATACTGAGATTTGAACCGTGGAACTGCAAAACCACAGTTCTAGTTATGTGGCCTACACCAGAATCTTTTAAACAGATATATGTGAGTCTGAACAGTCAGGGAGACACTATTACTGTTTTTTTTACGGAAAAAAGGGCAAAAGCTAGATAATACTGAGATTTGAACTGTGGAACTGCAAAACCACAGTTCCAGATATCTGGCCTACACCAGAATCTTTTAAACAGATATATTTGTGTCTGAAAAGTCAGCAAGACACTATTACTGTTTTTTTTTACGGAAAAAAAACAAAAGCTGGAAAATACAGTGATTTGAAACGTGGAACTGCAAAACCACAGTTATAGTTATGTGGCCTACACCTGAATCTTTTAAACAGATATATTTCTGTCTGAACAGTCAGCGAGACACTATTACTGTTTTTTTTTACTGAGAAAAGGCCAAAAGCTGGATAATACTGAGATTTGAACCGTGGAACTGCAAAACCACAGTTATAGCTATGTGGACTACACCAAAATCTTTTAAACAGATATATTTGAGTCTGACCAGTCAGGGAGACACTATTACTGTTTTTTTTTATGGAAAAAAGGCCAAAAGCTGGATAATACTGAGATTTGAAACGTGGAACTGCAAAACCACAGTTCTAGTAATCTGGCCTACACCAGCATCTTTTAAACAGATATATTTGTGTCTGAACAGTCAGCGAGACACTATAAATGTTTTTTTTTACGGAAAAAAAACCAAAAGGTGGTTAATAATGAGATTTGAACCGCTGAACTGCAAAACCACAGTTATAGTTATGTGGACAACACCAAAATCTTTTAAACAGATATATTTGTGTCTGACCAGTCAGGGAGACACTATTACTGTTCTTTTTTATGGAAAAAAAGGCCAAAAGCTGCATAATGCTCAGATTTGAACCGTGGAACTGCAAAACCACAGTTCTAGTTATCTGGCCTACACCAGAATCTTTTAAACAGATATATTTGTGTCTGAACAGTCATGGAGACACTATTACTGTTTTTTTTTACGGAATAAGGCCAAAAGCTGGATAATACTGAGATTTGAACCGTGGAACTGCAAAACCACAGTTATAGCAATCTGGCCTACACCAGAATCATTTAAACAGACATATTTGTGTCTGAACAGTCAGGGAGACATTATTACTGTTTTTTTAAGGAAAAAAGGCAAAAGCTGGATAATACTGAGATTTGAACCGTGGAACTGCAAAACCACAGTTATAGTTATGCGACCTACACCAGAATCTTTTAAACAGATATGTTTGTGTCTGAACAGTCAGGGAGACACTATTACTGTTTTTTTTTACGGAAAAAAGGTCAAAAGCTTGATAATACTGAGATTTGAACCATGGAACTGCAAAACCACAGTTCTAGTTATCTGGCCTACACCAGAATCTTTTAAACAGATATATTTGTGTCTGAATAGTCAGCAAGACACTATTACTGTTTTTTTTTTTACGGAAAAAAAACCAAAGGCTGGATAATACAGAGATTTGAACCGTGGAACAGCAAAACCACAGTTATAGTTATGTGGACTACACCAAAATCTTTTAAACAGATATATTTGTGTCTGATCAGTCAGGGAGACACTATTACTGTTTTTTTTACGGAAAAAAGGCCAAAAGCTGCATAATACTGACATTTGAACCTTGGAACTGCAAAACCACAGTTCTAGTTATCTGGCCTACACCAGAATCTTCTAAACAGATATATTTGTGTCTGAACAGTCAGGGAGACACTATTACTGTTTTGTTTTTCGGAAAAAGGCCAAAAGCTGGATAATACAGAGATTTGAACCGTGGAACTGTAAAACCACAGTTCTAGTAATCTGGCCTACACCAGAATCTTTTAAACAGAGATATTTGTGTCTAAACAGTCATGGAGACACTATAACTGTTTTTTTTTATGGAAAAAAGGCCAAAAGATGGATACTACTGAGATTTGAACGATGGAACTGGAAAACCACAGTTATAGTTATGTTGCCTACACCAGAATCTTTTAAACAGATATATTTGTGTCTGAACAGTCAGCGAGATACTATTACTGTTTTTTTTTACAGAGAAAAGGCCAAAAGCTGGATAATTCTGAGATTTGAACCGTGGAACTGCAAAACCACAGTTCTAGTTATCTGGCCTACACCAGAATCTTTTAAACAGATATACTTGTGTCTGAACAGTCAGGGAGACACTATTGCTGTTTTTTTTTACGGAAAAAAGGCCAAGAGCTGGATAATACTGAGATTTGAACCCTGAACTGCCAAACCACAGTTCTAGTTATCTGGCCTACACCAGAATCTTTTAAACAGATATATGTGTCTGAGCAGTCAGGGAGACACTATTACGTTTTTTTTTTTAACAGAAAAAAGGGCAAAAGCTGGGTTATACAGAGATTTGAACCGTGGAACAGCAAAACCACAGTTATAGTTATGTGGTCTACACCAAAATCTTTTAAAGAGATATATTTGTGTCTGATCAGTCAGGGAGACACTATTACTGTTTTTTTTACGGAAAAAAGGCCAAAAGCTGCATAATACTGACATTTGAACCTTGGAACTGCAAAACCACAGTTCTAGTTATCTGGCCTACACCAGAATCTTCTAAACAGATATATTTGTGTCTGAACAGTCAGGGAGACACTATTACTGTTTTTTTTTTTCGGAAAAAGGCCAAAAGCTGGATAATACAGAGATTTGAACCGTGGAACTGCAAAACCACAGTTCTAGTAATCTGGCCTACACCAGAATCTTTTAAACAGAGATATTTGTGTCTAAACAGTCAGGGAGACACTATTACTGTTTTTTTTATGGAAAAAAGGCCAAAAGATGGATACTACTGAGATTTGAACGATGGAACTGGAAATCCACAGTTATAGTTATGTTGCCTACACCAGAATCTTTTAAACAGATATATTTGTGTCTGAACAGTCAGGGAGACACTATTACTGTTTTTTTTTACGGAAAAAAGGCCAAAACCTGGATAATACTGAGATTTGAACCCTGAACTGCCAAACCACAGTCCTAGTTATCTGGCCTACACCAGAATCTTTTAAACAGATATATGTGTGTCTGAGCAGTCAGGGAGACACTATTCCTTTTTTTTTTTAAACAGAAAAAAGGCCAAAAGCTGGGTTATACAGAGATTTGAACCGTGGAACTGCAAAACCATAGCTCTAGTTAACAGGCCTAGACCAGAATCTTTTAAACAACTATATTTGTGTCTGAACAGTCAGGGAGACACTATTACTGTTTTGTTTTATGGAAAAAAGGCCAAAAGCTGGATAATACTGAGATTTGAACCATTGAACTGCAAAACCACAGTTCTAGTTATGTGGCCTACAGTAGAATCTTTAAAACAGATATATTTGTGTCTGAACAGTCAGGGAGGCACTATTAATGTTTTTTTAAGGAAAAAAGGCCAAAAGCTGGATAATACTGAGATTTGAACCGTGGAGCTGCAAAACCAAAGTTACAGTTATGTAGCCTACACCAGAATCTTTTAAACAGATATATTTGTGTCTGAACAGTCAGCGAGACACTATCACTGTTTTTTTTCACGGAAAAAAGGCCAAAAGTTGGATAATACTGAGATTTGAACCGTGGAACTGCAAAACCACAGTTCTAGTTATGTGGCCTACTCCAGAATCTTTTAAACAGATATATTTGTGTCTGAACAGTCAGGGAGGCACTATTACAGTTTTTTTATTGCGGAAAAAAGGCCAAAAGCTGGAAAATACTGAGATTTGAACCGTGGAACTGCAAAACCACAGTTCTAGTTATCTGGCCTACACCAGAATCTTTTAAACAGATATATTTATGTCTGAACAGTTAGCGAGACACTATTAGGCTGTGTGCCCATGATGCATTTTTTATGCGTTTCTGCAGCGTCTTTGCAGCTGCGGAAACGCTGCGGAAACACTTTAAAAATGCATGGTAGAACGGCAGCAATGTTCCCCAATGATAATCCGCATGTGCTGTGCACATGCTGCGGAAATTTCCGCTGCGAATTATCATTGCGGAAAAAAACACAGCAGCTCTACCAATTATTTTACAGAAATGCTGCGTTTTCGCCGCCATTGACTTGCATTATAACGCGCCAATACCGCAAGACTGCATCTGTACTTGCGTATTTGGCGAGTTCTAATGTGCGGATGGCACCCGGGTGTAGAGGATAGGAGAGACTCATCCACACCCAGGTACCATTAAAAAATCTGTAAAAAAGAATAAAATAAAAAATAAATGTATATTTACCTTCCGGCGGCCCGCGGTGTGCTCCTCCTTGCTTCCCAACACTTCACAGTGGATTGAAGGACCTGCGCTGACGTCAGAGTCATGTGACGGGTCACGCGACATTGACGTCGGCAGGTCTTTCAATTCACTGCTGCCAGCAGCCGGGACTGAGCGAAACAAGCCAGCGCGGGCCATCAGAGGGTAAATATATATTTATTTTTTTATTTTTAACCACTCTCTCGGTCACACTATATAAATCCATGCCGTTTGCATGGATTTATATAGCGTGACCTGGTTGTCACAAGTAGAGATGAGCGTTGTTCGACTAGAACTGTTCGCCAATCTCAAATTCGAGCTGTTTTGGGCGGTGTTCGAGTTGTTCGACGAACCCGAACGATTTGCAAAAAATTCGGCTGTTCGAGGTTATGTTCGATAACTGTTCGTGCACCAAAAGCGTGTCCTGCATGTCTGGCGCTATTTAGAGCACCAATCATGCAGGGATTGTCTGCCACTCACTGTAATGCCACAGCCATGGTGGTTGTGGCATTACAGTGATTGCCCAAATCGATGGGAACAGTGCCAACAGTGAAACATGAAAAGCCGGCAATTCAGCAGCGGCATACACCTGTACCCGACAATTTAGAACCGAAAGAATAGAGCTTCACACATAGATTAGATAGATATAAACATGTCAGCCACATATATACGAAGTACAGTGAAAGTGCTGCTTACTGTACTTGTCATTTAGCGTAAAGGATTTATCAAAAAAAATATTAGTGTTTTCATGCACCGTCTCTTTAAAAAAGCCGGCCGGCAATTCAGCAGCGGTACCCGACAATTTATAACAGACAGAATAGAGCATCATACATAGATTAGATAGATAGAAACATGTCAGCCACATATATACGAAGTACAGTGACAGTGTTGCTTACTGTACTTGTCATTTAGCGTAAAGGATTTATCAAAAAAAATAATAGTGTTTTCATGCACCGTCTCTTTAAAAAAGACGGCCGGCAATTCAGCAGCGGTACCCGACAATTTATAACAGACAGAATAGAGCTTCACACATAGATTAGATAGATAGAAACATGTCAGTCACATATATATGAAGTACAGTGATAGTGTTGGTTACTGTACTTGTCATTTAGTATTAAAATAAAGGATTTATTATTTAAAAAATTGGCGTGGGGTTCCCCTTAATTTTAGGCTCTAGCGGAGGTTAAGCAGGCGGCTGGGGCAGATGTTTGAAGCCTGGGAAGGGGGTAATACCCACGGAGCTTCCCAGGCTACTAATATCAGCCCCCAGCTGAATACATAGCCTTTACTAGCTATTAAAATGGGGGACCCCCCCAAAAAAATGACGTGGGGTCCCCCCTAATTTAATAGCTAGCAAAGGCTAGGCAGACAGCTGGGGGCTGATATTAATAGCCCAGGAAGGGAGCCATGAATATTGGCCCCCTCCCAGGCTAGAAACACCAGCCGTCAGCCGCCCCAGAAATGGCGCATTCATAGGATGCGCCAATTCTGGCACTTAGCCTCGCTCTTCCACGCTGCCCTGGTGCGGTGGCAGGGGGTAATAGGGTTGGGGTTGATGTCAGCTTATAATGCCAGCTGACATCAAGCCCAGGTTAGTAATGGAGAGGCGTCTATAAGACACCCCCATTACTAACCCCATAGTCAAAGTTAAAAAAAACACAAACACCCAGAATAAAGTCCTTTAATTGAAATAAAGACACAATCCTTTATTGTTCTAAATTAAACCATACTTACCGTCACGCCCATTCCAGCTGAAGCCAACGATCTCCTGCAATAAAAGAAAAATAATAAAGCAACCTCATCCTTACCTTTCCATGGTTCCCACGACAGCTTCAGCTCTGCTACATCGAGATGACAGGCTGGACCGCAGCAGAACGCTGCCATCCAGCCTCTCATCCCGCAGACACTGAGAAGCGCAGGCTTACTTGCGCTGCTCAGCGTCTCTCTGTGACGACATCCAGATGAGCCGAGTTCATGTCCAATGAACTCGGCTCACCTCATGCACGTCACTGACAGCGTGGGAAAATTCTCACGCTGAAGCGGTGAGTGCAGGAGAATTCTCCCACGCTGTCAGTGACGTGCATAAGGTGAGCTCATGTCCAATGAACTCAGCTCACCTCCTGCACGTCACTGACAGCGTGGGAGAATTCTCCTGCACTCAGCGCTTCAGCGTGAGAATTCTCCCGCTGAAGCGCTGAGTGCAGGAGAATTTTCCCACGCTGTCAGTGACGTGCATAAGGTGAGCTCATGTCCAATGAACTCAGCTCACCTCCTGAACGTCACTGACAGCGTGGGAGAATTCTCCTGCACTCAGCGCTTCAGTGTGAGAATTCTCCCACGCTGAAGCGCTGAGTGCAGGAGAATTTTCCCACGCTGTCAGTGACGTGCATGAGGTGAGCCGAGTTCATTGGACATTAACTCGGCTCATCTGGATGCCCTCACAGAGAGACACTGTGGAGCGCAAGCAAGCCTGCGCTTCTCAGTGTCTGCGGGATGACAGGCAGGATGGCAGCGTTCTGCTGCGGTCCAGCCTGTCATCTCGATGTAGCAGAGCTGAAGCTGTCATGGGAACCATGGAAAGGTAAGGATGATGTTGCTTTATTATTTTTCTTTTATTTCAGGAGATCGTTGGCTTCAGCTGGAATGGGCGTGATGGTAAGTATGGTTTAATTTAGAACAATAAAGAATTGTGTGTTTATTTCAATTAAAGGACTTTTTTCTGGGTGTTGTGTTTTTTTTAAATACTTTACTAGAAATTCATGGTGGTCATGTCTAATACTGGCGTGACCCCATGAATTTCGGGCTTAGGGCCAGCTGATAATGCCAAGCTGTCCCTAACCCCTTTATTACCCAGTGAGCCACCGCATCAGGGCCCTGGATGAGTTGGGTACAGCGCCAGAAGATGGCGCTTCTATGAACGCGCCATTTTCCGGGGTGGCTGCGGACTGCAATTTGCAGCGGGGGTGGCCCAGAAAGCTTGGGCCTCCCTGCGCTGCGGATTCCAGCCCCCAGCTGCCTAGTTGTACCTGGCTGGACACAAAAACAGGGCGAAGCCCCACGTCAATTTTCTTTAAATTATTTCATGAAATAATTAAGAAAAAAAGGGCTTCCCTATATTGTTGTGTCCGGCCAGGTACAAATAGGCAGCTGGTGGTTGGGGGCAGCCCGTTCCTGCCTGCTGTACCTGGCTGGACACAAATATAGTGCGAAGCCCCACGTCAATTTTTTTTAAATTATTTCATGAATTTCCTGAAATAATTTAAAAAAATTGAAGTGGGGCTTCGCACTATATTTGTGTCCAGCCAGGTACAGCAGGCAGGAACGGGCTGCCCCCATCCACCAGCTGCCTATTTGTACCTGGCCGGACACAACAATATAGGGAAGCCCTTTTTTTCTTAATTATTTCATGAATTTCATGAAATAATTAAAAAAAAAGTACGTGGGGCTTCGCCCTATTTTTGTGTCCAGCCAGGTACAACTAGGCAGCTGGGGGCTGGAATCTGCAGCGCAGGGAGGCCCAAGCTTTCTGGGCCCCCCCCCCGCTACAAATTGCAGTCCGCAGCCACCCCGGAAAATGGCGCGTTCATAGAAGCGCCATCTTCTGGCGCTGTACCCAACTCATCCAGGGCCCTGGTGCGGTGGCTCACTGGGTAATAAAGGGGTTAGGGCCAGCTTGGTATTATCAGCTGGCCCCAAGCCCAAAATTCATGGGGTCACGCCAGTATTAGACATGACCGCCATGAATTTCTAGTAAAGTATTTAAAAAAAACACAACACCCAGAATAAAGTCCTTTAATTGAAATAAAGACACAATTCTTTATTGTTCTAAATTAAACCATACTTACCATCACACCCATTCCAGCTGAAGCCAACGATCTCCTGCAATAAAAGAAAAATAATAAACCAACCTCATCCTTACCTTTCCATGGTTCCCACGACAGCTTCAGCTCTGCTACATCGAGATGACTGGCTGGACCGCAGCAGAACGCTGCCATCCAGTCTGTCATCCCGCAGACACTGAGAAGCGCAGGCATGCTTGCGCTCCTCACTGTCTCGCTGTGACGGCATCCAGATGAGCCGAGGTCATGTCCAATGAACTCGGCTCACCTCATGCACGTCACTGACAGCGTGGGAAAATTCTCACGCTGAAGTGCTGAGTGCAGGAGAATACTCCCACGCTGTCAGTGATGTGCATGAGGTGAGCTCATGTCCAATGAACTCAGCTCACCTCCTGCACGTCACTGACAGCGTGGGAAAATTCTCCTGCAATCAGCGCTTCAGCGTGAGAATTTTCCCACGCTGTCAGTGACGTGCATGAGGTGAGCCGAGTTCATTGGACATGAACTCGGCTCATCTGGATGTCGTCACAGAGAGACGCTGAGCAGCGCAAGCAAGCCTGCGCTTCTCAGTGTCTGCGGGATGACAGGCTGGATGGCAGCGTTCTGCTGCGGTCCAGCCTGTCATCTCGATGTAGCAGAGCTGAAGCTGTCGTGGGAACCATGGAAAGGTAAGGATGAGGTTGCTTTATTATTTTTCTTTTATTGCAGGAGATCGTTGGCTTCAGCTGGAATGGGCGTGATGGTAAGTATGGTTTAATTTAGAACAATAAAGGATTGTGTCTTTATTTCAATTAAAGGACTTTATTCTGGGTGTTTGTGTTTTTTTTAACTTTGACTATGGGGTTAGTAATGGGGGTGTCTTATAGACGCCTCTCCATTACTAACCTGGGCTTGATGTCAGCTGGCATTATAAGCTGACATCAACCCCAACCCTATTACCCCCTGCCACCGCACCAGGGCAGCGTGGAAGAGCGAGGCTAAGTGCCAGAATTGGCGTATCCTATGAATGCGCCATTTCTGGGGCGGCTGACGGCTGGTGTTTCTAGCCTGGGAGGGGGCCAATATTCATGGCTCCCTTCCTGGGCTATTAATATCAGCCCCCAGCTGTCTGCCTAGCCTTTGCTAGCTATTAAATTAGGGGGGACTCCACGTCATTTTTTTGGGGGGGTCCCCCATTTTAATAGCTAGTAAAGGCTATGTATTCAGCTGGGGGCTGATATTAGTAGCCTGGGAAGCTCCGTGGGTATTACCCCCTTCCCAGGCTTCAAACATCTGCCCCAGCCGTCTGCTTAACCTCCGCTAGAGCCTAAAATTAAGGGGAACCCCACGCCAATTTTTTTAATAATAAATCCTTTATTTTAATACTAAATGACAAGTACAGTAACCAACACTATCACTGTACTTCATATATATGTGACTGACATGTTTCTATCTATCTAATCTATGTGTGATGCTCTATCTTTCTGTTCTAAATTGTCGGGCACCGCTGCTGAATTGCCGGCCGGCTTTTTTAAAGAGACAGTGCATGAAAACACTATTATTTTTTTAAATAAATCCTTTACACTAAATGACAAGTACAGTAAGCAACACTATCACTGTACTTATTATATATGTGACTGACATGTTTCTATCTATCTAATCTATGTGTGAAGCTCTATTCTTTCTGTTCTAAATTGTCGGGTACAGATGCTGAATTGCCGGCCGGCTTTTTTAAAGAGACGGTGCATGAAAACACTAATATTTTTTTTAATAAATCCTTTACACTAAATGACAAGTGCAGTAACCAACACTGTCACTGTGCTTCTTATATGTGTGACTGACATGTTTCTATCTATCTAATCTATGTGTGATGCTCTATTCCTTCTTGTCTAAATTGTCGGGTACCGGTGTATGCCGCTGCTGAATTTGCCGGCCGGCTTTTTTAAAGAGAGTGTCTTCTGAGCAGTTTGTCAGCTTTTGGACACCTTTGCAGGTGTTTTCTATGTGTTTCTAAGTGTTTTTGTTTGCCTGCCATTGGTTTTAACGGTGTTCGACGGTGTTCTAAGGTGTTCGACGAACAGTTCGACGAACAGTTCCTCGAACATCCCGGTGTTCGACGAACCGAACCGAACCCGAACACTACGGGGGTGGCTCAACACTAGTCACAAGCACTTTCCAAGTGATGCTAATCGCTTGGAAAGCACTTGTCAATCCACATGCAGAAATGTCAGTGAATAACGCTCCATTTCCACATGTCCCTGACAGGAAAAACGCATGTACAATCCCCATCGTTTTTTTCTGCCAGGGAGATGCAGAAACGCTCAGGAAAAAATCCTGAGCATTTCTGCATCATGGGCACATAGCCTTACTGTTTTTTTTTACGGAAAAAAGACCAAAAGCTGGATAATACAGAGATTTGAACCGTGAAACTGCAAAACCACAGTTCCAGTTATCTGGCCTACACCAGAATCTTTTAAACAGATATATTTGTGTCTGAACAGTCAGCGAGACACTATTACTGTTTTTTTATACGGAAAAAAGGCCAAAAGTTGGATAATACTGAGATTTGAACCGTGGAACAGCAAAACCACAGTTCTAATTATCTGGCCTACACCAGAATCTTTTAAACAGATACATTTGTGTCTGAACAGTCAGGGAGACACTATTACTGTTTTTTTTTACGGAAAAAAGGCCAAAAGGTGGATAATACAGAGATTTGTACTGTCAAACTGCAAAACCAGAGTTATAGTTATGTGGCCTACACCAGAATCTTTTAAACATATATATTTGTGACTGAACAGTCAGGGAGACACTATTATTGTTTTTTTTTACGGAAAAAAGGCCAAAAGCTGGATAATACTGAGATTTGAACCGGGAAACTGCAAAACCACAGTTCTAGCTATGAGGACTACACCAAAATCTTTTAAACAGATATATTTGTGTCTGACCAGTCAGGGAGACACTGTTACTGTTCTTTTTTACGAAAAAAAAGGCCAAAAGCTGCATAATACTGAGATTTGAACCGTGGAGCTGCAAAACCACAGTTCTAGTTATTGGGCCTACACCTGAATCTTTTAAACAAATATATTTGTGTATGAACAGTCAGGGAGACACTATTACTGTTTTTTTTTACGGAAAAAGGCCAAAAGCTGGATAATACTCAGATTTGAACTGTGGAACTGCAAAACCACAGTTCTAGTAATCTGGCCTACACCAGAATCTTTTAAACAGACATATTTGTGTCTGAACAGTCAGGGAGACACTATTACTGTTTTTTTAATGGAAAAAAGGCCAAAAGCTGGATAATACTGAGATTTGAACCGTGGAACTGCAAAAACACAGTTATAGTTATGTGGCCTACACCAGAATCTTTTAAACAGATATATGTGTGTCTGAACAGTCAGGGAGACACTATTACTATTTTTTTATTTACAGAAAGAAGGCCAAAAGCTGGATTATGCAGAGATTTGAACCGTGGAACTGCAAAACCATAGTTCTAGTTATCAGGCCTAGACCAGAATCTTTTAAACAGCTATGTTTGTGTCTGAACAGACAGGGGGACACTATTACTGTTTTTTTTACAGAAAAAAGGGCAAAAGCTGGATAATACAGAGATTTGAACCGTGGAACTGCAAAACCACAGTTATAGTTACTGTATGTGGCCTACACCAGAATCTTTTAAACAGATATATTTGTGTCTGAACAGTCAGGGAGATATTATTACTGTTTTTTTTTACGGAAAAAAGGCCAAAAGCTAGATAATACTGAGATTTGAACCGTGGAACTGCAAAACCACAGTTCTAGTTATCTGGCCTACACCAGAATTTTTTAAACAGATATATTTGTGTCTGCAAAGTCAGCGAGACACTATTACTGTTTTTTTTTACTGAGAAAAGGCCAAAAGCTGGATAATACTGAGATTTGAACCGTGGAACTGCAAAACCACAGTTATAGCTATGTGGACTACACCAAAATCTTTTAAACAGATATATTTGAGTCTGACCAGTCAGGGAGACACTATTACTGTTTTTTTTTATGGAAAAAAAGCTAAAAGCTGGATAATACTGAGATTTGAACCGTGGAACTGCAAAACCACAGTTCTAGTTATCTGGCCTACACCAGCATCTTTTAAACAGATATATTTGTGTCTGAACAGTCAGCGAGACACTATTACTGTTTTTTTTTTACGGAAAAAAGACCAAAAGGTGGATAATAATGAGATTTGAACCGCTGAACTGCAAAACCACAGTTATAGTTATGTGGACTACACAAAAATCTTTTAAACAGATATATTTGTGTCTGACCAGTCAGGGAGACACTATTACTGTTCTTTTTTATGGAAAAAAAGGCCAAAAGCTGCATAATGCTCAGATTTGAACCATGGAACTGCAAAACCACAGTTCTAGTTATCTGGCCTACACCAGAATCTTTTAAATAGATATATTTGTGTCTGAAAAGTCAGGGAGACACTATTACTGTTTTTTTTTACGGAAAAAGTCCAAAAGCTGGATAATACTGAGATTTGAACCGTGGAACTGCAAAACCACAGTTCTAGCAATCTGGCCTACAGCAGAATCATTTAAACAGACATATTTGTGTCTGAACAGTCAGGGAGACATTATTACTGTTTTTTTAAGGAAAAAAGGCCAAAAGCTGGATAATACTGAGATTTGAACCGTGGAACTGCAAAACCATAGTTATAGTTATGTGACCTACACCAGAATCTTTTAAAAAGATATATGTGTGTCCGAACAGTCAGGGAGACACTATTACTGTTTTTTTTTAACAGAAAAAGGCCAAAAGCTGGATTATACAGAGATTTGAACTGTGGAACTGAAAAACCATAGCTCTAGTTATCAGGCCTAGACCAGAATCTTTTAAACAGCTATATTTGTGTCTGAACAGTCAGGGAGACACTATTACTGTTCTTTTTACGGAAAAAAGGCCAAAAGCTGGATAATACAGAGATTTGAACCGTGGAACTGCAAAACCACAGTTATATTTACTGTATGTGGCCTACACCAGAATCTTTTAAACAGATATGTTTGTGTCTGAACAGTCAGGGAGACACTATTACTGTTTTTTTTTATGGAAAAAAGGCCAAAAGCTGGATAATACTGAGATTTGAACCATTGAACTGCAAAACCACAGTTCTAGTTATGTGGCCTACAGTAGAATCTTTTAAACAGATATATTTGTGTCTGAACAGTCAGGGAGACACTATTAATGTTTTTTTAAGGAAAAAAGGCCAAAAGCTGGATAATACTGAGATTTGAACCGTGGAACTGCAAAACCAAAGTTACAGTTATGTAGCCTACACCAGAATCTTTTAAACAGATATATTTGTGTCTGAACAGTCAGCGAGACACTATCACTGTTTTTTTTCACGGAAAAAAGGCCAAAAGCTGCATAATACTGAGATTTGAACCGTGGAACTGCAAAACCACAGTTCTAGTTATGTGGCCTACTCCAGAATCTTTTAAACAGATATATTTGTGTCTGAACAGTCAGGGAGGCACTATTACAGTTTTTTTATTGCGGAAAAAAGGCCAAAAGCTGGAAAATACTGAGATTTGAACCATGGAACTGCAAAACCACAGTTCTAGTTATCTGGCCTACACCAGAATCTTTTAAACAGATATATTTGTGTCTGAACAGTTAGCGAGACACTATTAGGCTGTGTGCCCATGATGCATTTTTTATGCGTTTCTGCAGCGTCTTTGCAGCTGCGGAAACACTTTAAAAATGCATGGTAGAACGGCAGCAATGTTCCCCAATGATAATCCGCATGTGCTGTGCACATGCTGCGGAAATTTCCGCTGCGAATTATCATTGCGGAAAAAAACACAGCAGCTCTACCAATTATTTTACAGAAATGCTGCGTTTTCGCCGCCATTGACTTGCATTATAACGCGCCAATACCGCAAGACTGCATCTGTACTTGCGTATTTGGCGAGTTCTAATGTGCGGATGGCACCCGGGTGTAGAGGATAGGAGAGACTCATCCACACCCAGGTACCATTAAAAAATCTGTAAAAAAGAATAAAATAAAAAATAAATGTATATTTACCTTCCGGCGGCCCGCGGTGTGCTCCTCCTTGCTTCCCAACACTTCACAGTGGATTGAAGGACCTGCGCTGATGTCAGAGTCATGTGACGGGTCACGCGACATTGACGTCGGCAGGTCTTTCAATTCACTGCTGCCAGCAGCCGGGACTGAGCGAAACAAGCCAGCGCGGGCCATCGGAGGGTAAATATATATTTATTTTTTTATTTTTAACCACTCTCTCGGTCACACTATATAAATCCATGCCGTTTGCATGGATTTATATAGCGTGACCTGGTTGTCACAAGCACTTTCCAAGTGATGCTAATCGCTTGGAAAGCACTTGTCAATCCACATGCGGAAATGTCAGTGAATAACGCTCCATTTCCACATGTCCCTGACAGGAAAAACGCATGTACAATCCCCATCGATTTTTTCTGCCAGGGAGATGCAGAAACGCTCAGGAAAAAATCCTGAGCATTTCTGCATCGTGGGCACATAGCCTTACTGTTTTTTTTTACGGAAAAAAGACCAAAAGCTGGATAATACAGAGATTTGAACCGTGAACCTGCAAAACCACAGTTCCAGTTATCTGGCCTACACCAGAATCTTTTAAACAGATATATTTGTGTCTGAACAGTCAGCGAGACACTATTACTGTTTTTTTATACGGAAAAAAGGCCAAAAGCTGGATAATACAGAGATTTGAACCGTGGAACAGCAAAACCACAGTTCTAATTATCTGGCCTACACCAGAATCTTTTAAACAGATACATTTGTGTCTGAACAGTCAGGGAGACACTATTACTGTTTTTTTTTACGGAAAAAAGGCCAAAAGGTGGATAATACAGAGATTTGTACTGTCAAACTGCAAAACCAGAGTTATAGTTATGTGGCCTACACCAGAATCTTTTAAACATATATATTTGTGACTGAACAGTCAGGGAGACACTATTATTGTTTTTTTTTACGGAAAAAAGGCCAAAAGCTGGATAATACTGAGATTTGAACCGGGAAACTGCAAAACCACAGTTCTAGCTATGAGGACTACACCAAAATCTTTTAAACAGATATATTTGTGTCTGACCAGTCAGGGAGACACTGTTACTGTTCTTTTTTACGAAAAAAAAGGCCAAAAGCTGCATAATACTGAGATTTGAACCGTGGAGCTGCAAAACCACAGTTCTAGTTATTGGGCCTACACCTGAATCTTTTAAACAAATATATTTGTGTATGAACAGTCAGGGAGACACTATTACTGTTTTTTTTTACGGAAAAAGGCCAAAAGCTGGATAATACTCAGATTTGAACTGTGGAACTGCAAAACCACAGTTCTAGTAATCTGGCCTACACCAGAATCTTTTAAACAGACATATTTGTGTCTGAACAGTCAGGGAGACACTATTACTGTTTTTTTAATGGAAAAAAGGCCAAAAGCTGGATAATACTGAGATTTGAACCGTGGAACTGCAAAAACACAGTTATAGTTATGTGGCCTACACCAGAATCTTTTAAACAGATATATGTGTGTCTGAACAGTCAGGGAGACACTATTACTATTTTTTTATTTACAGAAAGAAGGCCAAAAGCTGGATTATGCAGAGATTTGAACCGTGGAACTGCAAAACCATAGTTCTAGTTATCAGGCCTAGACCAGAATCTTTTAAACAGCTATGTTTGTGTCTGAACAGACAGGGGGACACTATTACTGTTTTTTTTACAGAAAAAAGGGCAAAAGCTGGATAATACAGAGATTTGAACCGTGGAACTGCAAAACCACAGTTATAGTTACTGTATGTGGCCTACACCAGAATCTTTTAAACAGATATATTTGTGTCTGAACAGTCAGCGAGACACTATTACTGTTTTTTTATACGGAAAAAAGGCCAAAAGCTGGATAATACAGAGATTTGAACCGTGGAACAGCAAAACCACAGTTCTAATTATCTGGCCTACACCAGAATCTTTTAAACAGATACATTTGTGTCTGAACAGTCAGGGAGACACTATTACTGTTTTTTTTTACGGAAAAAAGGCCAAAAGGTGGATAATACAGAGATTTGTACTGTCAAACTGCAAAACCAGAGTTATAGTTATGTGGCCTACACCAGAATCTTTTAAACATATATATTTGTGACTGAACAGTCAGGGAGACACTATTATTGTTTTTTTTTACGGAAAAAAGGCCAAAAGCTGGATAATACTGAGATTTGAACCGGGAAACTGCCAAACCACAGTTCTAGCTATGAGGACTACACCAAAATCTTTTAAACAGATATATTTGTGTCTGACCAGTCAGGGAGACACTGTTACTGTTCTTTTTTACGAAAAAAAAGGCCAAAAGCTGCATAATACTGAGATTTGAACCGTGGAGCTGCAAAACCACAGTTCTAGTTATTGGGCCTACACCTGAATCTTTTAAACAAATATATTTGTGTATGAACAGTCAGGGAGACACTATTACTGTTTTTTTTTACGGAAAAAGGCCAAAAGCTGGATAATACTCAGATTTGAACTGTGGAACTGCAAAACCAAAGTTCTAGTAATCTGGCCTACACCAGAATCTTTTAAACAGACATATTTGTGTCTGAACAGTCAGGGAGACACTATTACTGTTTTTTTAATGGAAAAAAGGCCAAAAGCTGGATAATACTGAGATTTGAACCGTGGAACTGCAAAAACACAGTTATAGTTATGTGGCCTACACCAGAATCTTTTAAACAGATATATGTGTGTCTGAACAGTCAGGGAGACACTATTACTATTTTTTTATTTACAGAAAGAAGGCCAAAATCTGGATTATGCAGAGATTTGAACCGTGGAACTGCAAAACCATAGTTCTAGTTATCAGGCCTAGACCAGAATCTTTTAAACAGCTATGTTTGTGTCTGAACAGACAGGGGGACACTATTACTGTTTTTTTTACAGAAAAAAGGGCAAAAGCTGGATAATACAGAGATTTGAACCGTGGAACTGCAAAACCACAGTTATAGTTACTGTATGTGGCCTACACCAGAATCTTTTAAACAGATATATTTGTGTCTGAACAGTCAGGGAGATATTATTACTGTTTTTTTTTACGGAAAAAAGGCCAAAAGCTAGATAATACTGAGATTTGAACCGTGGAACTGCAAAACCACAGTTCTAGTTATCTGGCCTACACCAGAATTTTTTAAACAGATATATTTGTGTCTGCAAAGTCAGCGAGACACTATTACTGTTTTTTTTTACTGAGAAAAGGCCAAAAGCTGGATAATACTGAGATTTGAACCGTGGAACTGCAAAACCACAGTTATAGCTATGTGGACTACACCAAAATCTTTTAAACAGATATATTTGAGTCTGACCAGTCAGGGAGACACTATTACTGTTTTTTTTTATGGAAAAAAAGCTAAAAGCTGGATAATACTGAGATTTGAACCGTGGAACTGCAAAACCACAGTTCTAGTTATCTGGCCTACACCAGCATCTTTTAAACAGATATATTTGTGTCTGAACAGTCAGCGAGACACTATTACTGTTTTTTTTTTACGGAAAAAAGACCAAAAGGTGGATAATAATGAGATTTGAACCGCTGAACTGCAAAACCACAGTTATAGTTATGTGGACTACACAAAAATCTTTTAAACAGATATATTTGTGTCTGACCAGTCAGGGAGACACTATTACTGTTCTTTTTTATGGAAAAAAAGGCCAAAAGCTGCATAATGCTCAGATTTGAACCATGGAACTGCAAAACCACAGTTCTAGTTATCTGGCCTACACCAGAATCTTTTAAATAGATATATTTGTGTCTGAAAAGTCAGGGAGACACTATTACTGTTTTTTTTTACGGAAAAAGTCCAAAAGCTGGATAATACTGAGATTTGAACCGTGGAACTGCAAAACCACAGTTCTAGCAATCTGGCCTACAGCAGAATCATTTAAACAGACATATTTGTGTCTGAACAGTCAGGGAGACATTATTACTGTTTTTTTAAGGAATAAAGGCCAAAAGCTGGATAATACTGAGATTTGAACCGTGGAACTGCAAAACCATAGTTATAGTTATGTGACCTACACCAGAATCTTTTAAAAATATATATGTGTGTCAGAACAGTCAGGGAGACACTATTACTGTTTTTTTTTAACAGAAAAAGGCCAAAAGCTGGATTATACAGAGATTTGAACTGTGGAACTGAAAAACCATAGCTCTAGTTATCAGGCCTAGACCAGAATCTTTTAAACAGCTATATTTGTGTCTGAACAGTCAGGGAGACACTATTACTGTTCTTTTTACGGAAAAAAGGCCAAAAGCTGGATAATACAGAGATTTGAACCGTGGAACTGCAAAACCACAGTTATATTTACTGTATGTGGCCTACACCAGAATCTTTTAAACAGATATGTTTGTGTCTGAACAGTCAGGGAGACACTATTACTGTTTTTTTTTATGGAATAAAGGCCAAAAGCTGGATAATACTGAGATTTGAACCATTGAACTGCAAAACCACAGTTCTAGTTATGTGGCCTACAGTAGAATCTTTTAAACAGATATATTTGTGTCTGAACAGTCAGGGAGACACTATTAATGTTTTTTAAGGAAAAAAGGCCAAAAGCTGGATAATACTGAGATTTGAACCGTGGAACTGCAAAACCAAAGTTACAGTTATGTAGCCTACACCAGAATCTTTTAAACAGATATATTTGTGTCTGAACAGTCAGCGAGACACTATCACTGTTTTTTTCACGGAAAAAAGGCCAAAAGCTGCATAATACTGAGATTTGAACCGTGGAACTGCAAAACCACAGTTCTAGTTATGTGGCCTACTCCAGAATCTTTTAAACAGATATATTTGTGTCTGGACAGTCAGGGAGGCACTATTACAGTTTTTTTATTGCGGAAAAAAGGCCAAAAGCTGGAAAATACTGAGATTTGAACCATGGAACTGCAAAACCACAGTTCTAGTTATCTGGCCTACACCAGAATCTTTTAAACAGATATATTTGTGTCTGAACAGTTAGCGAGACACTATTAGGCTGTGTGCCCATGATGCATTTTTTATGCGTTTCTGCAGCGTCTTTGCAGCTGCGGAAACACTTTAAAAATGCATGGTAGAACGGCAGCAATGTTCCCCAATGATAATCCGCATGTGCTGTGCACATGCTGCGGAAATTTCCGCTGCGAATTATCATTGCGGAAAAAAACACAGCAGCTCTACCAATTATTTTACAGAAATGCTGCGTTTTCGCCGCCATTGACTTGCATTATAACGCGCCAATACCGCAAGACTGCATCTGTACTTGCGTATTTGGCGAGTTCTAATGTGCGGATGGCACCCGGGTGTAGAGGATAGGAGAGACTCATCCACACCCAGGTACCATTAAAAAATCTGTAAAAAAGAATAAAATAAAAAATAAATGTATATTTACCTTCCGGCGGCCCGCGGTGTGCTCCTCCTTGCTTCCCAACACTTCACAGTGGATTGAAGGACCTGCGCTGATGTCAGAGTCATGTGACGGGTCACGCGACATTGACGTCGGCAGGTCTTTCAATTCACTGCTGCCAGCAGCCGGGACTGAGCGAAACAAGCCAGCGCGGGCCATCGGAGGGTAAATATACTTTTATTTTTTTATTTTTAACCACTCTCTCGGTCACACTATATAAATCCATGCCGTTTGCATGGATTTATATAGCGTGACCTGGTTGTCACAAGCACTTTCCAAGTGATGCTAATCGCTTGGAAAGCACTTGTCAATCCACATGCGGAAATGTCAGTGAATAACGCTCCATTTCCACATGTCCCTGACAGGAAAAACGCATGTACAATCCCCATCGATTTTTTCTGCCAGGGAGATGCAGAAACGCTCAGGAAAAAATCCTGAGCATTTCTGCATCGTGGGCACATAGCCTTACTGTTTTTTTTTACGGAAAAAAGACCAAAAGCTTGATAATACAGAGATTTGAACCGTGAACCTGCAAAACCACAGTTCCAGTTATCTGGCCTACACCAGAATCTTTTAAACAGATATATTTGTGTCTGAACAGTCAGCGAGACACTATTACTGTTTTTTTATACGGAAAAAAGGCCAAAAGCTGGATAATACAGAGATTTGAACCGTGGAACAGCAAAACCACAGTTCTAATTATCTGGCCTACACCAGAATCTTTTAAACAGATACATTTGTGTCTGAACAGTCAGGGAGACACTATTACTGTTTTTTTTTACGGAAAAAAGGCCAAAAGGTGGATAATACAGAGATTTGTACTGTCAAACTGCAAAACCAGAGTTATAGTTATGTGGCCTACACTAGAATCTTTTAAACATATATATTTGTGACTGAACAGTCAGGGAGACACTATTATTGTTTTTTTTTACGGAAAAAAGGCCAAAAGCTGGATAATACTGAGATTTGAACCGGGAAACTGCAAAACCACAGTTCTAGTTATCTGGCCTACACCAGAATCTTTTAAACAGATATATTTGTGTCTGAACAGTCAGGGAGACACTATTACTGTTTTCTTTTACGGAAAAAAGACCAAAAGCTGGATAATACAGAGATTTGAACCGTGGAACTGCAAGACCACAGTTATAGCTTTGCGGACTACACCAAAATCTTTTAAACAGATATATTTGTGTCTGACCAGTCAGGGAGACACTGTTACTGTTCTTTTTTACGGAAAAAAAGGCCAAAAGCTGCATAATACTGAGATTTGAACCGTGGAGCTGCAAAACCACAGTTCTAGTTATCGGGCCTACACCTGAATCTTTTAAACAAATATATTTGTGTATGAACAGTCAGGGAGACACTATTACTGTTTTTTTTTACGGAAAAAGGCCAAAAGCTGGATAATACTCAGATTTGAACTGTGGAACTGCAAAACCACAGTTCTAGTAATCTGGCCTACACCAGAATCTTTTAAACAGACATATTTGTGTCTGAACAGTCAGGGAGACACTATTACTGTTTTTTTAATGGAAAAAAGGCCAAAAGCTGGATAATACTGAGATTTGAACCGTGGAACTGCAAAAACACAGTTATAGTTATGTGGCCTACACCAGAATCTTTTAAACAGATATATGTGTGTCTGAACAGTCAGGGAGACACTATTACTATTTTTTTATTTACAGAAAGAAGGCCAAAAGCTGGATTATGCAGAGATTTGAACCGTGGAACTGCAAAACCATAGTTCTAGTTATCAGGCCTAGACCAGAATCTTTTAAACAGCTATGTTTGTGTCTGAACAGACAGGGGGACACTATTACTGTTTTTTTTACGGAAAAAAGGGCAAAAGCTGGATAATACAGAGATTTGAACCGTGGAACTGCAAAACCACAGTTATAGTTACTGTATGTGGCCTACACCAGAATCTTTTAAACAGATATATTTGTGTCTGAACAGTCAGGGAGATATTATTACTGTTTTTTTTTACGTAAAAAAGGCCAAAAGCTAGATAATACTGAGATTTGAACCGTGGAACTGCAAAACCACAGTTCTAGTTATCTGGCCTACACCAGAATTTTTTAAACAGATATATTTGTGTCTGAAAAGTCAGCGAGACACTATTACTGTTTTTTTTTACTGAGAAAAGGCCAAAAGCTGGATAATACTGAGATTTGAACCGTGGAACTGCAAAACCACAGTTATAGCTATGTGGACTACACCAAAATCTTTTAAACAGATATATTTGAGTCTGACCAGTCAGGGAGACACTATTACTGTTTTTTTTTATGGAAAAAAAGCTAAAAGCTGGATAATACTGAGATTTGAACCGTGGAACTGCAAAACCACAGTTCTAGTTATCTGGCCTACACCAGCATCTTTTAAACAGATATATTTGTGTCTGAACAGTCAGCGAGACACTATTACTGTTTTTTTTTTACGGAAAAAAGACCAAAAGGTGGATAATAATGAGATTTGAACCGCTGAACTGCAAAACCACAGTTATAGTTATGTGGACTACACAAAAATCTTTTAAACAGATATATTTGTGTCTGACCAGTCAGGGAGACACTATTACTGTTCTTTTTTATGGAAAAAAAGGCCAAAAGCTGCATAATGCTCAGATTTGAACCATGGAACTGCAAAACCACAGTACTAGTTATCTGGCCTACACCAGAATCTTTTAAATAGATATATTTGTGTCTGAAAAGTCAGGGAGACACTATTACTGTTTTTTTTTACGGAAAAAGTCCAAAAGCTGGATAATACTGAGATTTGAACCGTGGAACTGCAAAACCACAGTTCTAGCAATCTGGCCTTCAGCAGAATCATTTAAACAGACATATTTGTGTCTGAACAGTCAGGGAGACATTATTACTGTTTTTTTAAGGAAAAAAGGCCAAAAGCTGGATAATACTGAGATTTGAACCGTGGAACTGCAAAACCATAGTTATAGTTATGTGACCTACACCAGAATCTTTTAAAAAGATATATGTGTGTCAGAACAGTCAGGGATACACTATTACTGTTTTTTTTTAACAGAAAAAGGCCAAAAGCTGGATTATACAGAGATTTGAACTGTGGAACTGAAAAACCATAGCTCTAGTTATCAGGCCTAGACCAGAATCTTTTAAGCAGCTATGTTTGTGTCTGAACAGTCAGGGAGACACTATTACTGTTCTTTTTACGGAAAAAAGGCCAAAAGCTGGATAATACAGAGATTTGAACCGTGGAACTGCAAAACCACAGTTATATTTACTGTATGTGGCCTACACCAGAATCTTTTAAACAGATATGTTTGTGTCTGAACAGTCAGGGAGACACTATTACTGTTTTTTTTTACGGAAAAAAGGTCAAAAGCTTCATAATACTGAGATTTGAACCATGGAACTGCAAAACCACAGTTCTAGTTATCTGGCCTACACCAGAATCTTTTAAACAGATATATTTGTGTCTGAACAGTCAGCAAGACACTATTACTGTTTTTTTTTTACGGGAAAAAAACCAAAGGCTGGATAATACAGAGAGTTGAACCGTGGAACTGCAAAACCACAGTTATAGTTATGTGGACTACACCAAAATCTTTTAAACAGATATATTTGTGTCTGATCAGTCAGGGAGACACTTTTACTGTTTTTTTTACGGAAAAAAGGCCAAAAGCTGCATAATACTGACATTTGAACCTTGGAACTGCAAAACCACAGTTCTAGTTATCTGGCCTACACCAGAATCTTCTAAACAGATATATTTGTGTCTAAACAGTCAGGGAGACACTATTACTGTTTTTTTTTCCGGAAAAAGGCCAAAAGCTGGATAATACAGAGATTTGAACCGTGGAACTGCAAAACCACAGTTCTAGTAATCTGGCCTACACCAGAATCTTTTAAACAGAGATATTTGTGTCTGAACAGTCAGGGAGACACTATAACTGTTTTTTTTATGGAAAAAAGGCCAAAAGATGGAAAATACTGAGATTTGAACAATGGAACTGGAAAACCACAGTTATAGTTATGTTGCCTACACCAGAATCTTTTAAACAGATATATTTGTGTCTGAACAGTCAGCGAGATACTATTACTGTTTTTTTTTACAGAGAAAAGGCCAAAACCTGGATAATTCTGAGATTTGAACCATGGAACTGCATACGCACAGTTCTAGTTATCTGGCCTACACCAGAATCTTTTAAACAGATATATTTGTGTCTGAACAGTCAGGGAGACACTATTACTGTTTTTTTTTATGGAAAAAAGGCCAAAAGCTGGATAATACTGAGATTTGAATCCTGAACTGCCAAACCACAGTTCTAGTTATCTGGCCTACACCAGAATCTTATAAACAGATATATTTGTGTCTGAACAGTCAGGGAGACACTATTACTGTTTTTTTTTTACGGAAAAAGGCCAAAAGCTGGATAATACTGAGATTTGAACCGTGGAACTGCAAAACCACAGTTATAATTATGTGACCTACACCAGAATCTTTTAAACAGATATACAGTGCCTACAAGTAGTATTCAACCCCCTGCAGATTTAGCTGGTTTGATAAGATGCAAATAAGTTAGAGCCTTCAAACTGCAAACGAGAGTAGGTTTTATGAACAGAAGCATAAATCTTACAAACCAAAAAGTTATGCTGCTCAGTTGAATTTTATTAATTTTTAAACATAAAAGTGTGGGTCAATTATTATTCAACCCCTATGTTTAATATTTTGTGGAATAACCCTTGTTTGCAATTACAGCTAATAATCGTCTTTTATAAGACCTGATCAGGCCGGCACAGGTCTGTGGAGTTATCTTGGCCCACTCCTCCATGCAGATCTTCTCCAAGTTATCTAGGTTCTTTGGGTGTCTCATGTGGACTTTATTCTTGAGCTCCTTCCACAATTTTCAATTGGGTTAAGGTCAGGAGACTGACTAGGCCACTCCAACACCTTGACTTTTTCCCTCTTGAACCAGGCCTTGGTTTTCTTGGCTGTGTGCTTTGGGTCGTTGTCTTGTTGGAAGATGAAATTACGACCCATCTTAAGATCCTTGATGAAGGAGCGGAGGTTCTTGGCCAAAATCTCCAGGTAGGCCGTGCTATCCATCTTCCCATGGATGCGGACCAGATGGCCAGGCCCCTTGGCAGAGAAACAGCCCCACAGCATGATGCTGCCACCACCATGCTTGACTGTAGGGATGGTATTCTTGGGGTCGTATGCAGTGCCATCCAGTCTCCAAACGTCACGTGTGTGGTTGGCACCAAAGATCTCGATCTTGGTCTCATCAGACCATAGAACCTTGAACCAGTCTGTCTCAGAGTCCTCCAAGTGATCATGAGCAAACTGTAGACGAGCCTTGACATGACGCTTTGAAAGTAAAGGTACCTTACGGGCTCGTCTGGAACGGAGACCATTGCGGTGGAGTACGTTACTTATGGTATTGACTGAAACCAATGTCCCCACTGCCATGAGATCTTCCCGGAGCTCCTTCCTTGTTGTCCTTGGGTTAGCCTTGACTCTTCGGACAAGCCTGGCCTCGGCACGGGAGGACACTTTCAAAGGCTGTCCAGGCCGTGGAAGGCTAACAGTAGTTCCATAAGCCTTCCACTTACGGATGATGCTCCCAACAGTGGAGACAGGTAGGCCCAACTCCTTGGAAAGGGTTTTGTACCCCTTGCCAGCCTTGTGACCCTCCACGATCTTGTCTCTGATGGCCTTGGAATGCTCCTTTGTCTTTCCCATGTTGACCATGTCTGAGTGCTGTTCACAAGTTTGGGGAGGGTCTTAAATAGTCAGAAAAGGCTGGCAAAAGAGATCTTTAATCCACACATGTGAAGCTCATTATTCTTGGTGCCTGAACTACTTCTTAATACTTTAGGGGCACCAAACAGAATTCTTGTGGGTTGAGGGGTTGAATAATAAATGACACTCTGAATTAACTTTTAACGTTTTAAAAAAACAAAAAAAAAAAAAACAAAAACAAAATTTGCTGCAGTGCATTTCCCACTTCCAGGCTGATCTACAGTACAAATGTCACAATGCCAAGTTAATTCCGCATGTGTCAACCAGCTAAATCTGCAGGGGGTTGAATACTACTTGTAGGCACTGTATGTGTGTCTGAGCAGTCAGGCAGACACTATTACTGTTTTTTTTTTAACAGAAAAAAGGCCAAAAGCTGGGTTATACAGAGATTTGAACCGTGGAACTGCAAAACCATAGTTCTGGTTATCAGGCCTAGACCAGAATCTTTTAAACAACTATATTTGTGTCTGAACAGTCAGGGAGACACTATTACTGTTTTATTTTACTCAAAAAAGGGCAAAAGCTGGATAATACAGAGATTTGAACCGTGGAACTGCAAATCCACAGTTATAGTTACTGTATGTGGCCTACACCAGTATCTTTTAAACAGATATGTTTGCGTCTGAACAGTCAGGGAGACGCTATTACTGTTTTTTTTTACGGAAAAAAGGCCAAAAGCTTGATAATACTGAGATTTGAACCATGGAACTGCAAAACCACAGTTCTAGTTATCTGGCCTACACCAGATTCTTTTAAACAGATATATTTGTGTCTGAACAGTCAGCAAGACACTATTACTGTTTTTTTTTTACGGAAAAAAAAACAAAAGCTGGATAATACAGAGATTTGAACCGTGGAACTGCAAAACCACAGTTATAGTTATGTGGACTACACCAAAATCTTTTAAACAGATATATTTGTGTCTGAACAGTCAGGGAGACACTATTACTGTTTTTTTAATGGAACAAAGGCCAAAAGCTGCATAATACTGACATTTGGACCGTGGAACTGCAAAACCACAGTTCTAGTTATCTTGCCTACACCAGAATCTTCTAAACAGATATATTTGTGTCTGAACAGTCAGGGAGACACTATTACTGTTTTTTTTTTTACGGAAAAAGGCCAAAAGCTGGATAATACAGAGATTTGAACCGTGGAACTGCCAAACCACAGTTCTAGTAATCTGGCCTACACCAGAATCTTTTAAACAGAGATATTTGTGTCTGAACAGTCAGGGAGACACTATTACTGTTTTTTTATGGAAAAAAGGCCAAAAGATGGATAATACTGAGATTTGAACCGTGGAACTGCAAAACCACAGCTATAGTTATGTGGCCTACACCAGAATCTTTTAAACAGATATATTTGTGTCTGAACAGTCAGCGAGACACTATTACTGTTTTTTTTTACAGAGAAAAGGCCAAAAGCTGGATAATACTGAGATTTGAACCGTGGAACTGCAAAACCACAGTTCTAGTTATCTGGCCTACACCAGAATCTTTTAAACAGATATATTTGTGTCTGAACAGTCAGGGAGACGCCATTACTGTTTTTTTTACGGAAAAAAGGCCAAAAGCTGGATAATACTGAGATTTGAACCCTGAACTGCCAAACCACAGTTCTAGTTATCTGGCCTACACCAGAATCTTTTAAACAGATATATTTGTGTCTGAACAGTCAGTGAGACACTATTACTATTTTTTTTTACGGACCAAAGGCCAAAAGCTGGATAATACTGAGATTTGAACCGTGAAACTGCAAAACCACAGTTATAGTTATGTGGCCTACACCAGAATCTTTTAAACACATATATTGGTGTCTGAACAGTCACAGACACACTCAATTTTCTTTTTTTTTGGGGGGGGGGAATACCAAAAGGTTAATAAGACCCGTATTTGTACAGTCTGACTGAGGAAAAAAAATTACAGGACTTAGATGAAAAAAAAAGGATTTTTCCTGGCCCATGAGACCGGGGGATACGTCTAGCAATTTGACCAGCAGGTGCACACAGGACTGTAGTGAACTGTTTGTTGGTATAACCATTGCGTCTCCTATACAGCCTGCCTGCCTGCCTGATATCTGGGATGGATATTAGTGCTGAGAAAGACTTTTTGTTTGATTTGGCAGGCTTTAGAGACCCTACACTACCTATTTCGCACTATATATCTCTTCCTAACTCAGTAGCACTGACCCTACCCTATCTGATCCCAGGCGACTGTGTCCAAGATGGCGGCGCCCGGTTTTAAATACTCAAGGTGACGCTGTGCAGCCAGCTAATCACTGTAATGCCCACAAACAACATGGCTGCGGCATTACAGTGACTGGCTGGCAATCCCTGCATGTTAATTGGCTCTGTAAAGAGCGCCAAACGTGCAGGGCGGAGACCCGAGCTCCTGCCCCAGTAACCCAGAAATGCTCGGTGCTCGCCGAACATCCCGAGTAGTGAGATGTTCGGGCGAGTACTGAGCAGTGTCGAGCATGCTCGCTCAACACTAATGATTATGGCTTACAGCCAATAAAAACACAAAAGTCAATATCTCAGTAAATTAGAACTCTTTATAACAACCGCTTGAAAAATGTTTTTAAAATCCCAAATTTTGACCTACTGAAATATAGTAAATGCGATCATTACTTGGTCGGGGCTCATTTTTCATCATTTACTGCATCAATAATGCGTGGCATGGAGGTGATCAGCCTGTGGCACTGCTGAGGTGTTATGGAAGCCCAGGTTGCTTTGATGGCAGCCTTCAGCTCATCTGTGTTGTTGGGTCTGGTGTCTCTCATCTTCCTCTTGACAATACTTCATAGGGTTAAGGTCAGGCGAGTTTGCTGGCCAATCAATCACAGTGATATTGTTGTTTTTAAACCAGGTATTGCTACTTTTAGCAGTGTGGACAGGTGCCAAGTTCTGCTGGAGAATGAAATAGATGGCTGCATTGACTTTGGTCTTGAGAAAACACTGTGGACCTACACCAGCAGATGACATGGCTCACCAAACCATCACTGATTGTGGAAACTTCACACTAGACCTCAAGCAACTTGGATTGTGTGCCTCTCCACTCTTTCTCCAGATTCTGGGACCTTGATTTCCAAATGAAATGCAAAATTTACTTTAATCTGAAAACAACACCTTGGACCACTGAGCAACAGTCCAGGTCTTTTTCTCCTTAGCCCAGGTAAGACTCTTCTGGCATTGTCTATTGGTCATGAGTGGCTTGACAGAAGGAATGCGACACTTGTAGCCCATGTCCTGGATACGTCTGTGTGTGGTGGCTCTTGAACCAATGACTCCAGCAGCAGTCCACTGCTTGTGAATCTCTCCCAAATTTTTGAATGGGCTTTTGTTAACAATCCTTTCAAGGCTGTGGTTATCCTGGTTGTTTGTGCACCTTTTTCTACCACACTTTTTCCTTCCACTCAACTTTCCATTAATATGCTTGGATCCAGCTTCTTTAGCAATGACCTTTTGTGGCTTACCCTCCTTGTAGAGTGTGTCAATGACTGCCTTCTGGACATCTGTCAAGTCAGCATTCTTGCCCATGATTACGGAGCCTACTGAAACAGACTAAGGGACCTTTTTAAAACCTTTGGAAGCCTTTGCATGTGTTTTTTGTTAATTATTCTAATTTACTGAGATAATGACTTTTGTGTTTTCATTGGCTCTAAGTCATAATCATTAACATTAACAGAAATAAACACTTGAAATAGATCACTCTGTTTGTAAAGACTCTATATATAGTATGAGTTTCACTTTTTGAATTGAAGAACTGAAATAAATTTACTTTTTGATGATATTGATGATTTGATGATATTCTAATTTTATGAGAAGCACCTGTATCTATCTACGCATAGATAGATATACTGTAGATATACATTTAAATACACATATGTTCCATGCAATTCATTTTCGCAGGAATGCCACTGAAAAATGCATGAAGAGACAAAAACTATTTATTTTTAGAAAATTGAATAGAATTTGCTCAGATAAAGCAGTAGTCATTTAAAAAAGAAAAAGAAAATTGCAGTTAGGCTAGCATGCCATTTGCCAAGCACAAAAGAAGAAGTATATTGGCGTCATCAGGGAGTCATCATCTTGCTTTTTCTGAAAATCTGGTCAACTCTCGATTTCAAATTAAGTCCGCTGAAAGGAAAATGGAAGAAACATTAAAATGATTATATGACTCAGCTATACCACACATGTATGTTACATGCAGGACAATAAGGTTTCTTGTAGTTTTGCCTATGCAGTAATTTCCTACAACAGCTAGATGCTACACTGCATGGAATGCCATGTTATGAAATGCCACTTCTAAAACTGTAGTTGTAAATGGTTGAGAACTGCCTGGTATTCAGGACATGGTTCACTCTTTCTTTTTTAAACTGCAGCATGTTTATTGAATAACTGCTGCATATAAATACTGCAGCCGAGAGCTTTATGTGCAGTACCAAATGTTTTTTGGGAATAATTGTATAACTATCTGCAGCATTTTTCCCACAGTATGTGCATGAGCCCTAAGTCTCAATAAAACTATTACTTTGTATAATATTACAATATACAGTTTGTCTAACAAAAGAAAATGTAGGCAACTGAATAAATTGCAATAAATAGCTATATGGATCGACATGTTAAAAACTTTTTTTTTTTTTTGTATGTCTGTTCCAGTAAATACTTGCATTCCTCATGATTTTCAGTAAAAATAACAGGCAGCAGCAAAAGGCAAAGTTTTAAGAAAGGATAATCTAGAACTGCTATTTCATGGTAGAAAAGGTATTTACTGAAACAGGCACATCAGGAGAATGAATAGGTTTGTAAGGGTAATTCATGATACTCCTGCAATGCTGATCATGCAGTGTTACCCTTTAGGTAGCAAAATACCAAACACATGTCTGTTTCAATAGTAGATGAGGCTTTACAGTGCCTTAAATTCCATAGGAAAAAAAATTGCTTAAGATGAAATCAAATATGCACAATTAAAATATAAGGGCCTCTGACCATTTCCCAAAATCTGTGGTCAGTGGACATATAGCTGGGAGACTCCCATACACGTTAGATCCCAGGCTGATCCTGCAAAAATTGGGTCTAACAACTTTTATTTAATTTGTTTGATCAGTTTAATCATTTTATCCAATCTAAGAAATCTTAATACTGAGCCCTCATATCAACAAGATTTGAGTTTTAGCAGCATGGTTGCCTATGATTTGATTATCTAATTAGTTTGTCTTCCTCACCTATAGATGAATCTTTCTTCTGAAAGCCGGCGTCAGCTGTGGGGAAAAACAGAAATCAATTAATTTATTAGTTAAACATAAATCAAAGTATAGTACACATTTGACTTAAATTATAATCTTGTAATTATTGATCTGTTTGGACTTTATGAAGACAATCACTTTTATATATGGTCTAACCAGCCATTATCACCGTCTGTGTGGGTATGAGGTGGTATATAGCTATACACTTCCCCTGTAACAGCTATTTCAGGGGAATTTAGTATTATATGATAACCATTCAAATGAATGACTAACCATGTAATGTACAAGTATTAAGTAACTATGCCTTGTCATTAAGCCAACAGCCCAGATTTTGTTATATTTCATTCAGTGCTCTTTTCCTGCCTTATATGATGGACACCGCACTATAAGAAACCTTAAGTCAATGAGTGAATTGTGTTGACCATCATATGGGGGAACCACCTTACTTTTCTGCCTTCTGTTCATTAGAGGAACCAAAACACCAGTGTAAACACAGCCTTAAAGAGAGGCTTGTTCTAGGTCATAAAGAACACTGAAGAAAAAAACTCTCTAAGATATCCTATATTGTAGGAAAACCGCTTTTAAAATACAAGCCAACTTTAACAAGCATTAAGGCTGTGTGCCCACGATGCGTTTTTTAAGCGTTTCCGCAGCGACAATTCCGCCGCAGAAATGCTTAAAAAACGCTTGGTAGAAGGCCTGCCTTGTTCCCCAATGATAATCCGCATGTGCTAGGCACATGCTGCGGAAATTTCCACTGCAGATTATCATTGCGGAAAAATCCGCAGCACTACCATTAATTTTGCGGAATCGCAGCGTTTGAGCCGCCATTGACTTGCATTGGACGGCATAATATCCGCATGACTACACGTGCACATGCGGATATTATGCGGTTCAATGCGTGGATGGTACCCGGGTATGGAGAAGAGGAGACTCTCCTTCAGACCCGGGTACCATAGTACCTGTAGTTAAAAAAGAATTAAAATAAAAAAACACATATACTCACCTTCTGGTGGCTCCTGGTCTCCTTCTCCGGTGTCTTCGGCTGCTCGCGGTGTTAAAAGGAATTTCCATGACGTCATTTATTCATGTGACAGGTCACGCGATTGCTGACTTTGGCGGTCGCGTTACCTGTCACATGACTAAATGACATCATGGAAGGTCCTTTTACACCACCGCGAGCCACCGAAGACACCGGATGCACCATACAGGAGACCGGGGGCCATAGGAAGGTGAGTACAATGTTTATTTTTTATTTTCACCATTTTATTCCTTTTTTTACTATTGATGCTGCATTTGCAGCATCGTAACTTGGTCCCACAACATAAATCCATGCCGGTTGCATGGATTTATATAGTGTGACCAAGTTGTCAAGCACTTTCCAAGTAATGCTAAAATCGCTTGGAAAGTGCTTGTCGACCCGCATGCGGAAATGCATGTGAAGAACGCTTCACTTCCGCTTGTCCCTGGCAGGAAAAACGCATGTACAATCCGCATGTACAATCCGCATGCGTTTTTTTCTGCCAGGGAGATGCAGAAATGCTCAGGAAAAATCCGGAGCATTTCTGCATCGTGGGCACATAGCCTGAGGCTGCGTGCACACGATGCGTTTTTCATGCGTTTCCGCTGCGGAATTTCCACAGTGGAAACGCATCAAAAACGCATGGTAATCCGCACCCCATGGTCCCCAATGGCATTCCGCAATGTCAATGCACATGCTGCGGATTTTTCCGCAGCGTTTCTGCAGCGCTCATAAATCCGCAGTATGTTCATTAATTTTGCGGAAGCGCCGCCATAGACTTGCATTGAGATGCATAGAATCCGTGTCTGTAAATTTGTACAAGCGGATAATATGCGTTTCAATGTGCGGATGGTACCCAAGTCTGGAGGAGAGGAGACTCTCATCCAGACCTGGGTACCATTCTACCTGTAAAAAAAAGAATAAAATAAAAAATAAAGTTTATATTCACCTGTCCGGCGGCCCCTGCAGCGCTTACCTTCCAGGACCTGAGATGACATGACAGCAGCCTGTCTCGCGAGATGCCGGCAAGCCAGGAAGGAACCAGGAAGGAGCGCGACAGCACACGCGGCGGTATCGGAGGCAAGTATAGCTTTATTTTTTTATTTTTACGGTCACACTGTATAAATCAATGCCGTTTGCATGGATTTATACAGTGTGACCTAGTTGTCAAGCACTTTCCAATTGATGCTATCGCCTGGAAAGTGCTTGTCAGTCCGCATGCGGAAACACATGCGTTAACGCATGTTGATACGCATGTGAATCCGCATGTATTCTGCAGGAAAAACGCATGCACAATCTGCATGCGTTTTTTCTGCCAGGGAGATGCAGAAATGCTGCAGAAATTTTCTGCTTCATTTCTGCATCGTGGGCACATAGCCTAAGGGTGAAGAAAGGGTAACTTAAAGGGTTCACCCAGGAAGACTCTCCGGCACTCATGTGGATTTATGAAAGAATCTTTGATTGAGCTTGATAGATGAGTGTCTGTTTTTTTAACCTATGCAACTATATGAGATGTCTAAAAAGTAATATATGTTTACTATATTACATATTGAGAAACTATTGCAAACAATGCTTACATGAGTAAGTGAAGGTTCCTCCTGTTAAGACTTCTACATCAGGAAATCTATAGGAATGAAAGAGATAATTACATATGTGGATCATTTCATTCTATGCATCACTAAACTTGGATAGTTTTGAACTTGTAATCAGACTGTAAAGGCAACATGCATCTCACAACAACCTAACACCTATTGCTTTCTGAGGAACAATTGCAGTTAAACTTCATGTGCAAGGGTCTCTTTGGGGTCCATGTAGCACAGATCCTCACTAAATTGCCCTTAGGATTAATACACGCCCATACAGTACTTCCGACTTTACACAAATCTTTCTCCCAAATTCTGTGAGGGGAAAACCATGTGGCCACAAGTACACTACAGAGTCATGCAGAGAACTCTGTGCCCCTGGCTTGTATACACAACTTTGCTGTGTAAATGAAACCTAAAAGTAGATGCCATGTCTGATTTTAGCAGCTCCTTGCTTTTGAAGGAATTCTGCCCATCTACAATATGAACAATACTTCTGCATATTCTATGATGTTGGAAAAATGGAATAATTGGGGTATGTTCACACAAAGTCTTTTTCAGGCAGATTCCACCTGAAACCCTCCTAAAAAAAGTGCTAAGAAATGGCAAAAAGATTGAACATGTGCACACCAACATCAAAACCACTACTGTTCATTCTTACGTAATTTTTACCCTTACTTTTGGTTTCTGCAAAATGACTCCTGCAGTATTGTTAGTGCCGCATGATTAGTGCCTCAAATGGAATTTCACTATAAAATGGACTGAAATACTATAACTTGTGGACATTGAAAAGTCATAGCTTCCAAAATGTATGTAATTCTTATCTCTGTGCTCTTTTTCACTTTTCTGCAGAAAGTCTTCAAAAGGCTCACACTGTGTACACTATGGGAATATGGAGTAGGTATCTGTTTTAGGGCATGGACTCCTACTGTGGAGGAGTGAAAGTGAATTCAGAGATAACAATTACATAGAATGGGCATCTCTTCAGCCAACCACACACTCTGGAGGTTAAGTGCAGTTTCTCTTGGTGACAGATTTCACTTAAGAATAATATATACTGTAGCTAAATAAAAATCAAACTCAATTCTAGATCAGTTTGTGCAAATATTACAGATTGTATAAAAAGCGCAATAAAGCTGCATAGTGTATAGTTTATTGCTTCATATTTTAGGGTCAGGTGTTTAATCACAGATTGATTCTAAGAAAAATAGTAACACAACAGTATTCTTAAACTTACTTGATGTCTTCACCCTCCAACAGCTTCTTGTAGGTGGAGATTTCTACATCTAATGCTTGTTTGATGTCCAACAATTCCTGGTAGTTGACAATTATCTTGTGAAGTTCCACCTTTGCCGATTCAATTGCTGATTCATAGCTGGATATCTGTGCCTGGAATTCCGCCACTCCCACACTGGATCTTGCAACTACTTCCGCCAGACTGCCTTCAAGTGTGTAATTCTAATTACATAGTAAAATTGTGTGTTACCTCCATTGCTTTACCACATTTGAGGCAGATCTCCAGTTTTTCCTGTTGAATATCTGCAGTGTTTAACATCTCTATTACCAAACTCATTGCTGCTTTAAAGGGAATCTGTTAGTAGGATCAACCAACCTGAGCTGTCTACAGATGGACAATGTAGGTCATAGGAATCTGATTAAGATACCTTGATATCTGTGATGCAATACCTTATTCCAGAGAAATCCAGAGAATTTTCTTATAAGTAAACAAGCTATTCAGGACTATGGTCTGGATACTGATCTGCATGAGAATCTGCCACCATAGCTTACTTTTAATAAGGGGACGTTACCAGTGTGATGTGTAATGGCCGCTTTCTGCTCTCCTGATCTCACTGCAGAGCTGTGTGTGATTATACCTGACACATCTGCAGGCTCCGCTCAGTTGCAGCTTCCATCTCATGGGAAGTCAGTGTTGCAATACCACAGAGCTGTGAGAGCTGCAGCTGCTACTGTGTTTGTTATAAGGCACAGTTCAGCCTGTTACTGTTTTGTCTTAGTCACATGTATCACACCAGTAACTTCCCCTTTCATTTAAAATACGCTCTGGAGAAAGATTCTCATGCAGATCAGTGTCCGGCCCATTGCCTGGAACAGCTCATTTACATATAAGAAAAACATGGATTTCTCTGGAATAAGACATCTGATCACAGATATCAAGCTATCGTTGTATTCGGCTTTTTATGACTTACATGCCTATATAGACGGCTTAGGAGGGTTGATCTTACTGACAGATTCCCTTTAAAAGTCAACTTTTGTCTTAAGTGCACACATCACTGACAAGTTTGTCCTTTTCCCACACCCATTATTAAAGGGAATCTATGATCATTATCTACTCCTGTAAATAATTAGGAGCACTTTATCAGCATATGAATACTCTCTTTAATGATGCATGTATTAGTCCTAAATGCTAAATGTATGTGCTTAAAAACTAAGTTTATTTGTCCCTGCTTTCCTTGCCAACTGTAGGACTGCTGTCAATCAGTGACACTGCGTTGGGGGAGCATGCCCACAGTGGTGTAACTGACATCATTGTGTATGCGTAGGCGGAGAATAGGGTGGCTACTTCTCCATCTCCCTGCTCTCTTTGTACATACTTGGATGTCAGTCACACTGCAGCGGCGTGCTCTACCTACCCATTGATTCACATCACATCTCCTGGGCAGGGGAGGAAGCAAAAAACTATACAGATATTACAGCAGGGTATCGCAGCTGAGTCTTTTTGTGAGGTAAAACATTTCACTGCCTGTTTTTAAAAATGTTTTACATCAAAGAAAGAATTATCTGCGACCCTGTACTGTATGCTTTATGCTGAATGTATACTTTTCTACTTCCTCCCTGCCCAGTAGATGTGATATGATCAGACCATGTTCCTGTACGGTCAGACACTGCCATTACACAGTACACAGCAGGGACACATTTATAAGATTATCTCAGCACAGGAACATTTTTTTTAAACACATCCAATTTTGGAAATTATTATTATTACAAGATCTATTGGTTAAAATGAACTTTCTTTGTGGGAAAACTCCTTTAAATTCCCGAAGAAGCTATGAGAATACTTCTTTCTCCTGGGTGCAATGAGGTAGTCTGAGGGCACAATGGTAATCTGTTAGGGTAAGGTCACGTGTAGCCAAATCTGCTGCGCGTGGCCATGACCTTAACATGCTGAAATCATGCTAGCAGCTGCCAGCCTAAAATAAGATTACTGTAACTACACACATTATATCGGGACTTTTAAGAAGTACATATTTATATTAAATAACTATCTGCAGTTCTCTAATTAGCTTTGATTAGAGATGCTCAGAAATTGGGCTAGCTGCTTAGACAATTGCAGAAAAATTAATAATTAAATTATTTATATCTTATGGACTTAAACAAAGTTAACATTATTTTGAAGGAAGATTTAAAAAAAAACTACAGCATGTAACATGAAGACGTGAACTTAATATACATACCACTGCTAGAAGAGACTGTAGTTCCGCATTTAATGTCTGTAATTCTTTCTTTGTGCTGGTAATTTCTGTTTTCACTGAGGCTACAACTTCTGACGTCTTTGCTGTTTCACTATTTATTTCTTCAATCTGTGGATATAAAAGTATCACATAAAATTATTTATCAATAATTGTATCTTGTAATATATTATAGGTATTGTAATCACCTGACTGAGACCACAATCCACTGATACCTCTAATAGAAAAGTAATTTGCATTCTTTTTCATTTACAAAATATTTTGTTCACATTATGTCATTGCTCATTTTGAGTATCATACTTAATGTAATATGTTGAAATATATATCCACCCCAGAGTACTGAAGGAGATTGTAGAAGAAATTTTAGAACCACTCTCCATAATCTTTGAAAATTCTTGGAGAACAGGAGAAGTCCCAGAAGACTGGAGAAGAGCAAATGTTGTTCCTATCTTCAAAAAGGGGAAGAAGGTGGACCCAGGGAACTATAGGCCGGTGAGTCTGACTTCTATACCAGGAAAGATCTTTGAACAAATTATTAAACAACATGTATGTAAGTACATGGATAAGAATGAAGTGATTAACCAGAGTCAGCATGGGTTTGTAACTAACAAGTCATGTCAGACTAACTTAATTTCCTTCTATGACAGAATCACTGACTGGGTGGATCAGGGAAATGCTGTAGATATAGTATATCTTGACTTCAGCAAAGCATTTGACAAAGTATCTCACATCATCCTTATTGAAAAAATGACCAAGTATGCAATGGACCAGACAACTGTTAGGTGGATTCATAACTGGCTTAGTGATCGGACTCAAAGGGTGGTTGTAAATGGCTTCACATCCAGCTGGATGAATGTCTCAAGTGGGGTACCACAGGGCTCCGTCCTGGGACCTGTATTGTTCAACATCTTTATCAATGATTTAGATGAAGGAATTGAGGGTAAACTGATTAAATTTGCTGATGACACAAAGCTAGGAGGGATAGCTAATACTAGAGAAGAGAGAGAGAGGATTCAAAAAGACCTAAATAAACTGGAGCAGTGGGCAGCAACCAACAGAATGGTTTTTAACAGGGAAAAATGCAAAGTACTACATCTGGGCAATAAAAATGAAAAAAGCATATACAGAATGGGAGGAATAGAGCTAAGCAACAGTACATGTGAAAAAGACTTAGGTATACTAATAGATCATAGACTGAACATGAGTCAACAGTGTGATGCAGCAGCAAAAAAGGCAAATACAATTCTGGGATGTATTAACAGAAGCATACAGTCTAGATCACGTGAAGTCATTATCGGTCTTTACTCCTCTTTGGTCAGACCTCATCTGGAATACTGTGTACAGTTTTGGGCACCACATTTTAAAAAAGACATAGACAAACTGGAGCAAGTTCAGAGAAGAGCGACCAGAATGGTGACTGGTGACTGGTCTGCAAACCATGTCCTATGAGGAACGGTTGCAGGATTTGGGAATGTTTAGCTTGCAAAAAAGAAGACTGAGAGGAGACTTAATAGCTGTCTACAAATATGTCAAGGGCTGTCACATTGTAGAAGGATCATCTTTATTCTCATTTGCACAAGGAAAGACTAGAAGCAATGGGATGAAACTAAATGGGAGGAGACACAGATTAGATATTAGAAAAAACTTTTTGACAGTTAGGGTGATTAATGAGTGGAACAGGCTGCCACAAGAGGTGGTGAGTTCCCCTTCAATGGACGTCTTCAAACAGAGGCTGGACAGACATCTGTCTGAGATGATCTAGTGAATCCTGCTTTGAGCAGGGGGTTGGACCAGATGACCCAGGAGGTCCCTTCCAACTCTACCATTCTATGATTCTATGATTCTATGATTCATTGATATTTGGCACCAGTGGATAACACCATGTTCTCCTTATGATAAGCTATAAAAAGACTAATTTTGAACCATAAAACGTGCTTGTTGGATGTTTCTTGTATATGTTACCTTGGCTCTGAAGTATGTCTCTGCATCTTCTTTGTGTTGCACGACGGATTTCTCATAATCTGCCCTCAGTTTATTCAAAGCGCTTGTGAGATCAAATGACTTGACAGCATCAACTTCAATTAGTGAAACGGATGTATCGGCTGCAGCTCCCAGTTTACCCTGTAGGGTTGTCAGTTCCTGAACAAAAAAGGACAACTTACTGTAACCACTTAACAGGCACAAAAATCTGCCAACCTTCCTACCACCCTGTTTGCTTGCGCTCTAACATGACAATATCCTGTCTAGAGATGAAATCATACAGGATGCTTCTCAAGTGCATACTGTTTCATATTAGCAACTATTAATAAGTAGATTATTATTTTTACTTAGATCATGATTGTTGTTTTTCTTTTATAATATGTTGGTGCTATATAAATAACATAAAACAATTATCAGATGAACAAGGTGGGGTTGCTGCCAATCTACTAAGATCTTTTGGCATTGTAGATCCTTGGCAGACCTAACAGAAGTGTGGCTAGCCCTGATTGAGTTTGTTTATCGTATTAAACTATTAATGCTCCCTTTACATACCACTAATATATATTGTGATGTTATAATATATATTATGTGTTTTTATTACATTTCCTAAATTGTCAGGACATTAGCTCAGTTCAAATATTGAAATCTTTAGAAAAACAAAACCCAGCATTGCACAGTCTTACCTCTTCATGTGTCTTCTTCAAAAATTCTAAGTCATCAAGTGCCGCTGAGAATCTTTGTTCCAGTACAGAGCGCAGTTCGGTAGCAGCCTCAATGTCCTGTCGTTGTAAGTCAAATCAATAGATAAGCATTTAAAGTCCTATCACAATGGTTTAATGAGTAATATTAGTTTTCAGATAGTGTACCATAGCTTAATTTAAAGAGGACCTATTAGCAGGTCAAATGTGTCCAGTGTTTGCTCTTAATTTATTCCAGCTGCTCCCCTAAGTATTCCGTTTTTTTATTTCTTAAAATTCACCATATGGTTCCAGAGATTTGAGCCTTTTTATTTAGTACTAATTTGTACGGTCTTTCCAAGTGGGTGGGCTCATAGGGTAATGATAAGGATATGTCCCAGAGAATCCCATTAGCCACATCCCCCTTGTAAAGACCATAAAAATTAGGACTAGATAAAAAGGACCATACCTCTGGAAGAGTATAGCAGATTTGAAAGAATCAGAATACTTAAGAAAGCAGCGGGAATAAAATAAGAGTGAAAACTGGCCATTTTTGTACTGGTGACAGGGCCTCTTTAATAATACCATGTTGACATGCCTTCTCCAAGGCAACTCCTCTAATTTGAGAGAGTAGAGGAAAAGATTGGTCAGACTACATACTCTACATCCACTGCTGATAAGATGTAGAATTGCATGGTGGTAATGAATAACAGGCATGTAATACACAGATGAATGCAGCTCGCCAGGCTCTGTGGTTGGTCACAAAGTCTTGGGAGATCGGTCCTCCCTCCAAGTCCAAATACCCTTATTAGTCTTTAGTTTAATTTATTGATGTTGATCCAGCTTCTCATTGTCATTTTTTACTGTTTTATTATCTTGTAGTAGATGAATTGATCACATACAATGCTTCACTTGAGATAATATAGACAATCTGATAGAAAAACTGCTAGACTCTTTTTATTTAGTGCGTACCAGTTAGTTTAAGAGGCTGAAATGTTGTTGCAAAACTAGATGATACTAATATTATAATTCTACAAACTAAAAAAAAAAAGAGGCCATATTCAATATAAATATGACACCCGTATATACATGTACCTGCACTGAAAATAACCAACAAAATATTGCTTAAAACATCATTGCTACACAGAAGAAGCTGCTTTTGAGGATACACAAAGTAAGATTACCCGTTTCATTGCTCCAATGTCGGTTTCCAGTTGAAATTTCACTCCTAATTCTAATTCGTATCTAAAATAAGGAACGCAAACATTAATACCTAGTAAATGTAACATTTCCAATATCCCGTATTATCAAGCACTGAACTGAAACTGTGACAATGTTTACTTGCTACACAATGTCTAAGACTATCAAGTTTCTTTAATTTTTTCTGCCCCACTGCTATAATTTACTGCACCAAAGTAATGATACATTGTAGTGACTGAAGGGATTTTGCAGAAATTTCCATGACAAATTGTGTAGATTTCTTGTAAAATGTTTTTTTTTGTAAGCGTGCATCAGTCTAGTTGTCTTTAAAATATTCTGTGTCCAACTGATTTTCCTATTGTCTTTGAGATGTGGTAAATGCGACCAAGGTAAATGTATGTATGTAATAATAGATAACACTTTGTCATAATAGCATGATAACTTACTGAAGCCTCACATTTTGTAACATGCTAATAAAATGCAATCATTATAAAAGTCACCATTAACAATGACAATAAATAAAACAATCAATGAGTAGTATTTCACAAGCTTGGATTGATTTGAAAGGAATGATTTTCCTACTTACTTGGTCTTGAGTTCTTCTGCAGCGCCTCTGACGTTGTCAAGTTCAATTTCATGTCTGACATTTTCCAGAGTTAGGGTTTCTACTGTGTGTCTCAGATCTGTAAGTTGGAGCTCATAATTTCCTGGGGAAGAGGAATCTGGGCCAGAGGTTGCTGTGCCTCCTGTTAATAAGTTCAGCTGGGTCTGTAAAGTCTGATTTTCAAATTGTAGCTGCTTAACTTTCTCCACATAAGAATAAAAACGTTCATTTAATCCTGCTAGCGTCTGCTTTTCTGTGGCCCTAGAAAGTAGCTGGGGTACAACACGTGGCCCCCCTACATTCAGAGTTGAGCTCAAACCACCAGCAGTCAATGAGCGTCCCAAACTGAATGCTGCACTGCCTCCAAAACCTCCTCCATATCCTGCTCCCAAACCTCCTCCATATCCTGCTCCCAAACCTCCTCCTAATCCTGCTCCCAAACCTCCCCCTAAACCTCCTCCCAAACCTCCTCCTAAACCTCCCCCCAGTCCCACTGCACCTCCAAATCCTGCACCACCACCCAGGCCAAGGCCACCTCCAAAACCTGCTCCTCCAATTCCAAGGCTGAGACCCCCACTGCCCAAACCAATTCCTCCTGCACTTACACGGGAGAGACCTCCAGAAGAAGCCCCATGGCTAAGAGAATAGCCTGACCTCTGGGATGAGGAACCTACCCAGCTAAGAGAACCTGAACCTGAGACTGACATGATGGCACAAAAGGACGAATTAACCCAGATTTAAAACCCTCTTCCAGAATGTTTCAGTGGAAACTATGAGCTGACATGCACCTAGTTTTTATATGTTTCACTTGTCACTTGACACTCCTGCTTTGCCTAGAGACAGCGTCCTATTTTTTTGCAGAATAGTGAATTTTTAGCTTCTGCCTTCAAGCTGAATTAGCTGTCCCCTAAGAGATAATGAAAATTACTGTAGCTTTCTATTAAAAAAATCTAAAAAATTGAAATATGTTTAGCCAGAGGGTCATTCTTGTCATGAAAAAAAGGAAAAGTTTTGACATGTTCCTGTAACAGCTGAATTTAGTGTACCTACACTTTCTGTGCTCACCATTGCAGAATATGTTTTCATAAGAAAAGTTATGTTATAAAAATATTATATTAGTACTACTTTAGAAATACAATGTTCCATATATTTTATTCCGTGTTATTAATTGTGTCTAGACCAGATTAAGAACTATTGCTTTGCTCCAAAACATCACAAGTACTGTGATTCGTTCACTGAGAATGATGCTAAAACATCTTTGAATATACATGAACCTGCTCACTTAGAGTATTGTCCTGTACTTGAAATCTTCATAGCATGGATTCTGGTCAGTGGGTCACATTTATGGGTGAACCTCCAAATACACCATATCCCGAAGATGCCATATTAGATTAGGACTGAACTCGCTCTTCATAGAACCTGCTAATATATTGTTAAGTTACATCTTGCTTCATTTCCTCTGTTGTAGTTCTGCAGTGGAATTAACATCTTCCCGACATGGCCAATTTCCATTTTTTCATTTTCATTTTTTCCTCACCTTCTTCAAAGAGCCATACTTTTTTATTTTTCTGTACACATACATTTATGATGGCTTGTTTTATGCTGGACGAGTTGTACTTTGGAATTACATCATTAATTTTAACACATAGTGTACTGGAAAACGGGAACAAATTTCTAAGTGCGGCGAAATTGCTGAAGAATCCAATTCTGACAATGTTTTTTGTGAATTGTTTTTTCGCCGATCACTGTGTATTAAAAAAGAGCTGGCAATATGATTCTCTACATTAGCATGGTTACGGTGATACCAAATTGTCCAGTGTTTTTATTATTGTTTGTCATTTTTTGAGACCGATAATGTTTTAATTTTTCTGTCAATAAAGCTGTGCGAGGGATTATTTTTTGTTTAGCAAGATGTTTTTATTCTTTCCATTTTGGGACAGATATGACATTTTGAACACGTCTTACAAAATTTTTTGCAGTGTTGCGGCAAGTAAAAAATATAATGAATTAAATTTATTTTTTAATATCTTTTTTTTTAATAGGGGGAAAAGGGGTTGATTCGAACTTCTATGTTGATTTTCATAGATTTAACCCCTTAAGGACCTTGTGTTTTTACATTTTTGCGCTTTCGTTTTTTGCTCCCCTTCTTCCCAAAGCCATAGCGTTTTTATTTTTTGGGCAATATGGCCATATGAGGGCTTATTTTTTGAGGGACAAGTTGTACTTTTAAATGCCATCACTGGTTTTACCATATTGTGTACTGGAAAACGGGAAAAAAAATTCCAAGCGCGGTGAAATTGCAAAAAATGCAATTCCATAGTTGTTTTTTGTTTTTTTTACCATGTTCACTGAATGCTAAAACTGCCATTATTCTCCAGGTCATTATGAGTTCGTAGACACCAAACATGTATTGGTTATATTTTATTTAAGTGGTGAAAAAAAAATCCAAAGTTTGCTTAAAAAAAAAAAAAAATGGCGGCATTTTCCGCGACCTGTAACGTCTCCATTTTTCGTGATCTGGGGCCGGGTGAGGGCTTATTTTTTGCGTGCCGAGCTGACATTTTTACTGATACCATTTTGGGATAAATCCGATGTTTTGATTGCCCATTATTGCATTTTTTTGCAATGTTGCGACAACCAAAAAAACGTAATTCTGGCATTAAGAATTTTTTTCTCATTACGCCGTTTACCGATCGAATTAATTCTTTTTTTATATTGATAGATCAGGTGATTCTGAACGCGGCAATACCAAATATGTGTATGTGGGAATTTTTTTTTATTATTTTATTTTGAATGGGGCGAAAGGGTGGTGATTTAAACCTTTATATTTTTTTAAGTTTTTTTTATATTTTTAAAACCACTTTTTTTTACACATTTGCTTGCTTCCATAGTCTAGAAGCAGCAGTTGTCTGATTGCTTCTACTGCATACAGGCCACGAGCAGATCGCTTGTATGCAGGAGAAATGCTGCTCCTGTGCTATGAGAGCCGACCACTAGGTGGCGCTCATAGCTAGCGAGACATGTCAACCACAGGGGTCTGCTACAGACCCTGGGTTGCCATGCCCACCCATCAGTGACCCGCGATCACGTGATGGGGTCACTGATGTGGGGGCTAAGGCCACGCTTCTGGCGCAGCGCTGTTAAATGCCGCTGTCAGAGATTGACAGTGGCGTTTATCTGGTTAACAGCCGCGGGTGGATCACGATTCCACCCGCGGCTGTTGCGGGCACATGTCAGCTGTAAGAATCAGCTGACATGTGCCCGGTTCAGGGCAGGCTCAGCGCCGGAGCCCTCACTGAACCGGGGGTGATGGCCTGGGGCATACTAATACTTTTTTTTACTTTTTACTGTATTTGTTAGTCTCCTGTCATGGTGACACTGCGACAGAGAGGGGTGAGAAGATTGCGGTGTCTCGCTACACGTTCACCTGCACTGGTTGGATATGATTTGCCTTCCAGTTGGATCTGCTTTGCCTTCCCTTGCTCTGTTGTTGCAAGGGTTAAACCGTTATCTTTGTCTCATAGAGCTGTCTGTCCTGAGTTATCTCAGCTATTCTGATTTCTCCACTCCCCTCTGGTATAAATACTGACCTCTTTGCTTGAGTAGTTGCCAGTGATAACTTGCTATAACCTGGTTTGGAGCTGGAGATATGAGCTGTATGAAGAGAGGTCTTCTAGGAGTCATCTCTGGGGATATCTATCTTCCTTTACCTTATCTCCTATTTTATTTGTCTCACATTGTCCTTCCCCTTTTCCCTTTCTTTAGCCTGGGAGTACATTGTGTGATTGGTGTTTCTTTTATCCTTGTTTGTTTCCCTTTGTGTCTTTATGTTAGAGCAGGACAAGGGTTCCTGATGCCTTACTCACTAGTCAGGGTTGTTCTCAGGGTAAGACAAGGATAGGAACGTGATTGCCGCACAAAGTAAAATAACCCGTCTAGGGACACTAGGGAGCTTAGGGTTGCGCAGGGCAAAAGTCAGGGGGATGCCCTCCTTTAATCTTTCTCTAGTGGCAGAGCTCCCCTTCCCTTCCGCTTGACCGTGCACCATCTTGCTTATGGCGTGACATCTCCTTAAAGGGAACCTGTCATGTAAAAAAAAGCTATTAACCTGCAGATATGAGGTTAATCTTCAGCTTAATAGTGTTCTGAAACCATGCGGCCACTGCATGCCAGGAGGAAATTATTTTTATTCTTCCCGGTTGCCTAGGGCTTCCAGTCAGAGAGGCAATGCCGATGTAGCTGCAGTCACCGCTCAGCGCATAGCGCACAGTGGCTGTGACCATGCCCCAGTACTGACTGACAGCCACCTCTAATGCTGAGCATGCTGTCAGTCAGTCTCGGTGCGTGGGTTCTGATGTCGCTCTATATTCACTGAGCTGTGACTGAAGCCACTCCAACTGCACCTTTGACTGAAAGCTCGCAGCTGCCGGGAGGAATAAAGCGGGGTTCTAAGTGTGAGTGACAGGCAGGTTTAGAACGCTATTATGACACAGATTAACCCCATATCTGCAGATTAATAGCATTTTTTACATGACAGGTTCCATTTCATGGACTTGAACCTGCGATCGTCTGATTACTTGTACTATATACAGCAATATCACAATATTGCTCTATGCAGTGTGTACTGAAAGTATTCAGACCCCTTTAAATTTTTCACTCTTTGTTTCATTGCAGCCATTTAGTAAATTCTAAAAAGTTCATTTTTTTCTCATTAAAGTACACTCTGCACCCCATCTTGACTGAAAAAAAACAGAAATGTAGAAATTTTTGCAAATTTATTAAAAAAGAAAAACTGAAATATCACATAAGTATTCAGACCCTTTGCTCAGATGTGGCACCCCAGAGGTCTGGTTACCACAGTAATAGAGATATTATGTCTGAGAGCAAGTGGGAGGTTTCTCTGGTCAGGAGCCCTAAGCATGCAACACGGCCCACCCAGACCTGGGAGGGGAGGAATCTGCCCTTATAAACTGGGTCTGGGGCGGGATTAAGTCAGAAAGAGTGAAGTTCCAGACACAGGGAAAGTGACAACAGGAGCTCTGTAGGAGCAGGAGTGAGTGCCAGAGGCTGGAAGCTAGAAAGCTCGCCTTGGCTGAAAACACTAACCTGGACACGGAGTCCGAGGCTGTGGGGACATCCAGGTCCAGCAGCAGAATCCAACCGGCAGGGGATTCCATGTCCTCTGGCCTTAGAAACCCGAAGGCACGGACACAAGCAAGGGACCAGCACCGCCATCGTGAAGCGAAGGCTAACGGAAGGCCCCAAGTCACCGGCCATACGGGTGAGCACCACACGGTATACTCAGGGACGTGGGCTACTTCTACCCGCATAGAGCAAGGTAGCCAGGAAAGAGTGCAGATAGTCGGGGAGGCCTACAACTCCACCTGGCCAGGGGAGATCCTGCTTGCTCACAGACTGACCAGGCCCCTACTGCAAACCAGTACTCCCGGAAGGGTCTGCTTTATACCATCAGTAAAGACCCTGAACTGCACCACACGTCTCTGTGATTCCTTGCCGCACCAGCACCATTACTACTGGGACGCTCACACCATCACTCCCATCATCCACATTAGCTGCCCTGAGGCATTACTTCTCCCGTGGGGAGTTATCCCATACTCGGCTACGCAAAGTACATCAGCCTAAGCGGTCTGCAGCGCAGCGGCGTTCCCCACTGACCGCAATCCACGGGTGGCGTAGTCGGACATTGTTATCACACTAAGACTGCCACTGGTTTGACCGCCCTGGGCACGGACTGGGTCACCGCCACGGAGGACTACAACCCCCAGCGATCCAGCTCCGGGTACCCCCCTGCACAGCACAGGCCCAGGGGGCGCGTCACAGACACTCATATTTAAGTCACATACAAGTTGTGTGCACAGCGGCTGACAGTGACATGCACTAGTGCGGTCTGTACCCGGCAGGTGCAAGATGCAATCTCACATAGACCATAAGTCTGTATAAAGAATCGCTGAAGTCCCTTGGTACACTGGTCATTATGGGGGCAGTTTTCTGTCTGTTGAACATGGGCATGATACTGACCCAATGTATAGTACAATTGTTCAAATGAGCCTGTTATAACCCTTTAAATAAATTGCAGTCCTGATTCAAAGGGCAAGTAGGCGGTGGCGTGATCGCTTGTATGTGTAACATACCTGGCGGCGTCCTTGCATAGTGGTCCATCTCCCACTGTGCAGGAGCGCGCACTTGATCTCCTGTCCAGAATGTCTCTCTGGCTTCCCTCCATGCTGTCTGTTTGTGTCTGTCTCTGCTGCTTAAGGGCGGCGCCCGATCACTTCCTGCTTTTTGTACCTGCTGTGGGTCACACCCCTTGTGCGTCCTCAGCCTATTGCTGTCTGTCACTTGGTATATAGCTCAGCAGCTCCCTTCTATCCCTGCCTGAGCATAAGTGTTTTCCTTCAGTGTGTGTTTTCACTCTGAAGGTGCCAGGTCCCGTCTTTGTTTCCTTGTCTGCCTTTCCTGGAGGCTGTATTTCCAGGCCTGTCTGAACTTAGTCCTGTATGTCTCCTGCTTTGCGGTATCAGCTCCCGTGTCTGAACTGTGTCCTGTATGTCTCCTGCTTTGCGGTATTAGTTCCCGTGTCTGAACTGAGTCCTGTATGTCTCCTGCTTTGCGGTATTAGTTCCCGTGTCTGAACTGAGTCCTTTCTGTGTATCTTGTCTGTCCTGTCTGAACACGCTCCTAGCCTGTTCCTCCCGCCTTCTAGGGGCCGATTACCTAGACCCGCTCCTGTATCTTGTCTGTCCTGTCTGAACACGCTCCTTGCCTGTTCTTCCCGCCTCTCTGGGGGCAGTATTCCCAGACCCGCTCCTGTATCCCGCTGCAGTGTCGGTCTCCTCCGTACACTCAGTTCCAGTCTGAACTCTCTCCTATCCTTTACCTGTTTTTCCTCTATGTCCGTTCCCTTCCTTTTTCTGCAGAGTCTGAACTCGTACCTAACTCCTGCCTGTTGTCTCTGTACTCCCGTTTGTGAGTTTGTGGTCCACTCGCTACTTCACTGCAAGTACCCTGTGGGTGTCTGGCTCTGTCTTTCCCTTCCTGTCTGTTCCGTGTGAACAGAGTCCTGTCCGTGTGAACAGAGTCCTGTCCTGCCCTGCTTCTGCCCGCTGCTCCGGCAGTCCTGTCCTGCCCTGCTTCTGCCCGCTGCTCCGGCAGTCCTGTCCTGCCCTGCTTCTGCCCGCTGCTCCGGCAGTCCTGTCCTGCCCAGCTTCTGCCCGCTGCTCCGGCAGTCCTGTCCTGCCCTGCTTCTGCCCGCTGCTCCGGCAGTCCTGTCCTGCCCTGCTTCTGCCCGCTGCTCCGGCAGTCCTGTCCTGCCCTGCTTCTGCCCGCTGCTCCGGCAGTCCTGTCCTGCCCTGCTTCTGCCCGCTGCTCCGGCAGTCCTGTCCTGCCCTGCTTCTGCCCGCTGCTCCGGCAGTCCTGTCCTGCCCTGCTTCTGCCCGCTGCTCCGGCAGTCCTGTCCTGCCCTGCCTGTACCCTTCTGCCTGTATTGTTCCTGAGTCCCGGTGTGTACTGGGTCCTATCCCGCCTGTGTTCCTACCTGCTAGTGCCTCCCTGTCTGCACTCTTGCTGTGCTTGCCTATACCCCCCTGCCTGCTTACCCGCCTGCCTGCATACCAGTCGTGCCTGCCTATACCCACCAGTCAGTGTGCCAGCCTACCAGTCTGTTCCTGTATTCCCCTGTGTGGGTCAACAGCCGTGTCCGGGGTCTGTCCTGGAGTAGCACCTGGTCCCTCTGCTCGGTTCCTCCTTGGTGCACTGGCGTCGTATGCCGTCGTGCGACCCTGGTCGGATCGGGTGAATACCTAGTTACGCCCCTCCAGGCATTCACTCTCCGGCACGGTCCAGTGGAATCACTACCAATCACACGCACACGCCGCTTAGCCCGGGCGTGTGCATAACAGCATGCTCAGGCCATGGTTCCCGTTGAGCCCCACGGCCTTCGCCCTCTGAGAAGTTTTCCAGCGAATATATGCATTAAAATAAATAAATAAATTTTTTTTCTCTTAGCTGAGTTCCAGGCGAAATTACGCACCGTCCATATGGATCTATCAGCTCTCGTTCCTGCGGATCCGCCACGTTACTATGGGGATCCAAGACAGTGTCGTGCATTTGTGGAGCAATGCATGCTACACTTTAAGGCCTACCCTCTCTATTTTCCTTCCGATTGGGCTAAAGTGGCCTTTATTATGTCTTACCTGGCGGGTGATGCCTTGGAATGGATCAACCCCCTATATGAAACACAGGATCCGATCCTCCGGGACCTAATGGCCTTCCTGGTGGCCTTTCTAATGGTCTTCGATGATCCTAACCCGGAGGCTCCTGCTGAAGCTTCACCTCCCAATATCCCGGAGCAGCCCCGATGGGTAATGTGTGTGGGTAGCGCAATAGTCCTCCAGCCCAATGAGACTACTGCCCACCCAGAATCCTCACAGGGTGACTACGCTTTCCGGAATACTTCTCTCAACCTCAAGAGGCAGTCCAGACGTGCTAGACTTAGAGGCAAGCCGTCACGCCAGGGTCTGTCCTCCCTGAGACCTCCTGACCCCAACCTTGAAGTCCCTACTGAAGCTTCACCTCCCTGTATCCCGGAGAAACCCCAATGGGTAATGTGCGTGGGTAGTGCACCAGTTCTCCTGCCCGAAGAGACTTCTGCCCATCCAGACTCCACACAGGAGAACTTCCTGCACCCGGCATCAGATGCTTCTCTCTCTTTAACCGGTGTGCATGTCCAAGGATGCTCCAAAGCTGTGGTTACCTCTGAGTCTGTGCACCTCTACTACCTGGCGGAGGATCCCCTGTTGCCTCCTGAATCCTCCGGGATACCACTCGATGACAAATGGAGAGAGACTTCTCTACACCCGGTACTCAATACTTTGTCCGCTTCGTCCTGTGAGCCTGACAATGGGTACCCCAAAGTGGTAGTTACCTCCGAGTCTCTACACCCCTCCGACCAGGCGGAGGATCTCCAGTTGTCTCCTGAACCCTTCGGGGTGCTACCTGGTAGCGAAAGGACAGAGACTCTCCTATACTCTGTACCTGATACCTCGCTCGCTTCGTCCAGTGAGTCCAACTTAGTATACTCCGAAGCAGAGGTTACTCCTGAGTCTCTACACCCCTCCGACCAGGCGGAGGACCTCCAGTTGTGTTCAGAATCCTTCGGGGTGCCACCTGGTGGTGAATGGACAGAGACTTTCCTATATCCTGGATCTGATACCTCGCTTGCTTCGTCCAGTGAGTCCGACCTAGTGTACTCTGAAAGCAGAGGTTACCTGTGAGTCTCTACACCCCTCTGACCAGGCGGAGGACCGCCAGCTGTCTCCAGAACCCTTCGGGGTGCCACCTGGTGGTGAATGGACAGAGACTTTCCTATACTCGGTACCCGATACCTCGCCTGCTTCCTCCAGTGAGTCCAACCTAGTGTACTCCGAAGCAGAGGTTACTCCCGAGTCTCTACACCCCTCCGACCAGGCGGAGGACCTCCAGTTGTGTTCAGAACCCTTCGGGGTGCCACCTGGTGGTGAATGGACAGAGACTTTCCTATACTCGGTACCCGATACCTCGCCTGCTTCCTCCAGTGAGTCCGACCTAGTGTACTCTGAAGCAGTTGTTTTCTCTGAGCCTCTGCACTCTTCTGACCCGGCGGAGGACCTCCAGTTGTTTCCTGAAGCCTCCGGGGTACCACCAGACAACAAAGAGACAGTGACTTTTCCTCATTATGTACCTGATAACCCGTCTATTTTTTCCTGTGAGCTTGACAAGATGTACCTCGAAGCAGAGATTACCCTCAAGTCTCTGTCCCCCTCCAACCCAGTGAACGACTGGTCCTCGAATTCCCTGCGGAAGATTCTGGCAGGCCTGAAGAAGAGGGGGCGTAAGGGGGGAGGTACTGTAACATACCTGGCGGCGTCCTTGCATAGTGGTCCATCTCCCACTGTGCAGGAGCGCGCACTTGATCTCCTGTCCAGAATGTCTCTCTGGCTTCCCTCCATGCTGTCTGTTTGTGTCTGTCTCTGCTGCTTAAGGGCGGCGCCCGATCACTTCCTGCTTTTTGTACCTGCTGTGGGTCACACCCCTTGTGCGTCCTCAGCCTATTGCTGTCTGTCACTTGGTATATAGCTCAGCAGCTCCCTTCTATCCCTGCCTGAGCATAAGTGTTTTCCTTCAGTGTGTGTTTTCACTCTGAAGGTGCCAGGTCCCGTCTTTGTTTCCTTGTCTGCCTTTCCTGGAGGCTGTATTTCCAGGCCTGTCTGAACTTAGTCCTGTATGTCTCCTGCTTTGCGGTATCAGCTCCCGTGTCTGAACTGTGTCCTGTATGTCTCCTGCTTTGCGGTATTAGTTCCCGTGTCTGAACTGAGTCCTGTATGTCTCCTGCTTTGCGGTATTAGTTCCCGTGTCTGAACTGAGTCCTTTCTGTGTATCTTGTCTGTCCTGTCTGAACACGCTCCTAGCCTGTTCCTCCCGCCTTCTAGGGGCCGATTACCTAGACCCGCTCCTGTATCTTGTCTGTCCTGTCTGAACACGCTCCTTGCCTGTTCTTCCCGCCTCTCTGGGGGCAGTATTCCCAGACCCGCTCCTGTATCCCGCTGCAGTGTCGGTCTCCTCCGTACACTCAGTTCCAGTCTGAACTCTCTCCTATCCTTTACCTGTTTTTCCTCTATGTCCGTTCCCTTCCTTTTTCTGCAGAGTCTGAACTCGTACCTAACTCCTGCCTGTTGTCTCTGTACTCCCGTTTGTGAGTTTGTGGTCCACTCGCTACTTCACTGCAAGTACCCTGTGGGTGTCTGGCTCTGTCTTTCCCTTCCTGTCTGTTCCGTGTGAACAGAGTCCTGTCCGTGTGAACAGAGTCCTGTCCTGCCCTGCTTCTGCCCGCTGCTCCGGCAGTCCTGTCCTGCCCTGCTTCTGCCCGCTGCTCCGGCAGTCCTGTCCTGCCCTGCTTCTGCCCGCTGCTCCGGCAGTCCTGTCCTGCCCAGCTTCTGCCCGCTGCTCCGGCAGTCCTGTCCTGCCCTGCTTCTGCCCGCTGCTCCGGCAGTCCTGTCCTGCCCTGCTTCTGCCCGCTGCTCCGGCAGTCCTGTCCTGCCCTGCTTCTGCCCGCTGCTCCGGCAGTCCTGTCCTGCCCTGCTTCTGCCCGCTGCTCCGGCAGTCCTGTCCTGCCCTGCTTCTGCCCGCTGCTCCGGCAGTCCTGTCCTGCCCTGCCTGTACCCTTCTGCCTGTATTGTTCCTGAGTCCCGGTGTGTACTGGGTCCTATCCCGCCTGTGTTCCTACCTGCTAGTGCCTCCCTGTCTGCACTCTTGCTGTGCTTGCCTATACCCCCCTGCCTGCTTACCCGCCTGCCTGCATACCAGTCGTGCCTGCCTATACCCACCAGTCAGTGTGCCAGCCTACCAGTCTGTTCCTGTATTCCCCTGTGTGGGTCAACAGCCGTGTCCGGGGTCTGTCCTGGAGTAGCACCTGGTCCCTCTGCTCGGTTCCTCCTTGGTGCACTGGCGTCGTATGCCGTCGTGCGACCCTGGTCGGATCGGGTGAATACCTAGTTACGCCCCTCCAGGCATTCACTCTCCGGCACGGTCCAGTGGAATCACTACCAATCACACGCACACGCCGCTTAGCCCGGGCGTGTGCATAACAGTATGTATTTACGCTGCAGTTGTAAGCAGCATGTACACAGTGTGTGGACCCATAGGATTACTATTCACCCCATGCACTGCTCTATGCGTGTGCTGCTTACAAGAGCAGCATACTTCAGAGCGGTGTTTTGAGCAATTGGTGGGGGTTTCAAGACTCAGACGCTCACCGATCACAAGGTCTTGGCAGTGCCTATTGTATATTTCACAAAAAAATTGTTATAATACTAAATAAAATGACTGTGAATGTGAAGCAGCAGAATCACATGCCAAAGCCGTCTGTGACCCCTCTATGCCAGCACAGGGTAGGACAGGCAGGAAGTTACCAACACTCCGCCTGTTAGCTAATAGGCCCATAGAAAAAAAAAAAAAGAAACTGTTCTGGATAATCCCTTAGAGTTTTGAAAAAAAAAATCCATTTCTCCTAACTACAGTATTATTTCCTCCAATATGTAAAGTAAAAACAAGCTAATAGCAGAGAAAAAATGTATCCTCTATGCTTCTATTCCCTCCCTAACGATTAAATATAGGCAAGCAGTAGGTGAGTATAGAAAATATATTAAAACATAACTTTTACTATGTAGATTAAAATAGATTATTTAACCATTACCTAGGTACAGAAATTACATAAAAGACAAACAATACAATCATACAATTAAAATTCCATAGACACCATTGGTGTTTCCAGGTGTCATCTCAGTGCGAAATTTTAGATGATTATCAACAGTGGTTCTACTCCTCTTTCAATCTATACACAAAAAAGGAACGTAAGTAAAAGGTGGATCTCACCCAATCCGTAGTTTTCGAAATTAGAGGGAAATGATCTCTAACATGCATACCACCGATTAACCAGAATAACACCAGGCGGGAAAGGGTCACCATAAAAAGGCCTAATTAACCCTAGCAATGCTAGATTGGCCCTAGTACCGCAATACTTCCGCCCTAACAAGGGCAGTCCACAGCTGTCCCTAAACATGAATAGCCCTAATCCTTTGAGGTGACACGTTTCGCCTTCCCAGGCTCTTCAGGGGAGTCTTGTACATATTTTAGGAGTAGATTCCTGATAGTGGATCTCTTTACCCCCCCAAGTTACAGCATCTCAGTAATAGATCTGCCTTCTTTCTGGTGCAGCATATTGTTTGTGCTGTCCCTCTTATATACCCATAATCCCTTTTACCTTAGCCAATGTACTGAAAGGTCATGCTCCTGTTACGCCTCCATTACACCCATACGATACAAAGAATGTTTCTAAAGTGGGTGAACCCCTGTTACCTCTGCCAGCACGCGCTCTCACAGGTTGCGCTCTACTGTAGCATTCTGTGACACGCTCACACCACATTCGGCTGTACCCGGAAGGCGAGCACGCTGGATCATTACTGGAGAGTCTCTGTGTGTCAGGCGGGCAGCTGGTGCACTGCACGCATCACTTCCGGCACTGGGCGTGCTTAAGTCATATCCAGTTTGCTCAGTGGAACGCATATTCACTCCCCTGCGTGTCACCCACTTTACATCTTCTCAAAAAACGGAGGTAGGGGGCAGGAGGGGACTTAGACACGGGGGGCGCAATCCTTTTGAAAAGAATAAAGAAGTAATAATAACATTCACCCCTCCGTTCTGGAAAAGAAGGGCCCACATTCAAATGTAATCTAAAAATTTGCTCCTACCACAAATCACACCATGTACTGCATGTATCATGTGCAGACAAATTTATAATCATATACAGTACAGACCAAAAGTTTGGACACACCTTCTCATTTATAGATTTTTCTGTATTTTCATGACTATGAAAATTGTACATTCACACTGAAGGCATCAAAACTATGAATTAACACATGTGGAATTATATACTTAACAAAAAAGTGTGAAACAACTGAAAATATGTCTTATATTCTAGATTGTTCAAAGTAGCCACCTTTTGCTTTGATGACTGCTTTGCACACTCTTGTCATTCTCTTGATGAGCTTTAAGAGGTAGTCACCGGAAATGGTTTTCACTTCACAGGTGTGCCCTGTCAGGTTTAATAAGTGGGATTTCTTGCCTTATAAATGGGGTTGGGACCATCAGTTGTGTTGTGCAGAAGTCAGGTGGATACACAGCTGATAGTCCTACTGAATAGACTGTTAGAATTTGTATTATGGCAAGAAAAAAGCAGCTAAGTAAAGGAAAACGAGTGGCCATCATTACTTTAAGAAATGAAGGTCAGTCAGTCTGAAAAATTGGGCAGGTTAACAGCAGCTCAGATTAGAGACCAGGTCAATGCCACACAGAGTTCTAGCAGCAGACACATCTCTACAACAACTGTTAAGAGGAGACTTTGTGCAGCAGGCCTTCATGGTATAATAGCTGCTAGGAACCCACTGCTAAGGACAGGCAACAGGCTAAAGAACACAAGGAATGGACATTAGACCAGTGGAAATCTGTGCTTTGGTCTGATGAGTCCAAATTTGAGATCTTTGGTTCCAACCACCGTGTCTTTGTGCGACCCAGAAAAGGTGAATGGATGGACTCTACATGCCTGATTCCCACCGTGAAGCACGGAGGAGGAGGTGTGATGTTGTGGAGGTGCTTTGCTGGTGACACTGTTGGGGATTTATTCAAAATTGAAGGCATACTGAACCAGCATGGCTACCACAGCATCTTGCAGCGGCATGCTATTCCATCTGGTTTGAGTTTAGTTGGACCATCATTTATTTTTCAACAGGACAATGATCCCAAACACACCTCCAGGCTGTGTAAGGGCTATTTGACCAAGAAGGGGAGTGATGGAGTGCTACGCCAGATGACCTGGCCTCCACTATCACCAGACCTGAACCCAATCAAGATGGTTTGGGGTGAGCTGGACCTCAAAGTGAAGGCAAAAGGGCCAACAAGTGCTAAGCATCTCTGGGAACGCCTTCAAGATTGTTGGAAGACCATTTCCTGTAACTACCTCTTGAAGCTCATCAAGAGAATGCCAAGAGTGTGCAAAGCAGTCATCAAAGCAAAAGGTGGCTACTTTGAAGAACCTAGAATATAAGACATATTTTCAGTTGTTTCACACTTTTTTGTTAAGTATATAATTCCACATGTGTTAATTCGTAGTTTTGATGCCTTCAGTGTGAATGTTCAATTTTCATAGTCATGAAAATACAGAAAAATCTTTAAATGAGAAGGTGTGTCCAAACTTTTGGTCTGTATTGTAGGAGTAAAGAATCACATATTGCAAACTTTTTTAATATGGCCAGGTAATTAACTTATCCCTCTAGATAGAAATAAGAGGGAATCGGAAACAGTGAAGCATATCTATGGGTATAGAATATATAATTGATATTTATTACCTATAGAGAATGATTCAGCTAACTGAATCTATTAAATAGATGTCGTCCAGAAACTCAACATACTGGGAACTTACAACATTTGGGGTTTGAATGAAAGAAAAAGACAAAAGAACCACAATACCCATCACAAAAAGCAAGTATAATTCAACTGTTCGTTTAAACCTAATGGTGACATTGTTTTCAACCTAAAAATCCACCTTGCCTCCCGTTGCAGGATTAAACGATCTCAATCACCTCCTCTTGACGGTTTATCTATTTTATCTATACCGATAAATTTAAGCGCCTTTTTTGACCCTCCGTGTGCAATGTTTATATGCTTTGCAAGGGGTGTCTCTCTCTTATATGCTATATCGCCTAGGTGGTCACCCACTCTTCTCCTCAATTCTCTCTTTGTTTTGCCGACATATTCAAGCCCGCAATAGCATGTTGCTTTATAGATGACCCCTTCCGTTTTGCAATTGATGAAACTCTTTATAATAAACTCTTCTTGTGTCACATTAGATTTGAAAGTTTTACGCTTTGACATCACTGGGCATGCTACACATCCTCCACATCCATAGAGTACATGGTGTGATTTGTGTTAGGAGCAAACTTTTAGATTACATTTGAATGTGGGTCCTTCTTTTAAAGAATGGAGGGGTGAATGTGATTATTGCTTCTTTATTCTTTTCAAAAAGATTGAGCCCCCCGTGTCTAAGTCCCCTCTTGCCCCCTACCTCTGTTTTGAAGATGTAAGGTGGGTGACACGCAGAGGAGTGAATATGCGTTCCATTGAGCGAACTGGATATGACTTAAGCACACCTAGTGCTGGAAGTGATGTGTGCGGTGCACCGTCTGCCCGCTTGACATGCAGAGTGGTAGGATATGTTTAGTGCAACAACTCCATTCCTGTGTATGTAAATGTTCTATTGCTAGGTTTGTGTATAAAGTTAAAAAAAAAACTCCCAGTGGCTCACACACAGAAAAGACCATGTGACTGTGTTCAGTTTCCTGTGTCTGTGCATGAGAGGAGAAGCAGCCTGTTGATGCTGCACAGAGACACTTAAGATATGTATATTACTGATTCCACAAAGCCTATCATATCTGTACCTGTTTATAGCTAATTAAAGATTTGTTCTGTTGTCAACACGCTGTGAGAGTATCCTGAATGATCCGCTGCCAACACAGAGACTCTCCAGTAAGGACCCAGCGCATGCATCTTCCGGGTACAGCCGGATGTGACGTGCGTGTGTCACGGAACACTACAGTGGAGCGCAACCTGTGAGAGCGCGTGCAGGTAACAGGTGTTCACCCATTTTAGAGACGTTCTTTGGATCGCATGGGTGTAATGGAGGCGTAACAGGAGCATGACCTTTCAGTACATTGGCTAAGGTAATAGGGATTATGGGTATATAAGAGGGACAGCACAAACAATATGCTGCACCAGAAAGAAGGCAGATCTATTACTGAGATGCTGCAACTTGGGGGGTAGAGAGATCCACTATCAGGAAGCTACTCCAAAAATATGTACAAGACTCCCCTGAAGAGCCTGGGAAGGTGAAGCGCGTCGGGAGACGTAGTTCAAAAGATTAGGGCTATTCACGTATAGGGACAGCTGTGGACTGCCCTTGTTAGGGCGGGAGTATTGAGGTACTAGGGCCAATCTAGCATTGCTAGGGTTAATTAGGCCTTTTTATGGTGACCCTTTCCCGCCTGGTGTAATTCTGGTTTATCGGTGGTATGCATGTTGGAGATCGTTTCCCTCTAATTTAGAAAACTACGGATTGGGTGAGATCCACCTTTTACTTACGTTCCTTTTTTGTGTATAGTTTGAAAGAGGAGTAGAACTACTGTTGATAATCATCTAAAATTTCGCATTGATATGATACCCGGAAACACCAATGGTGTCTATGGAATTTTAATTTTATGATTGTATTGTTTGTTTTTTATGTCATTTCTGTACCTAGTTAATGGTGAATTAACCTATTTTAATCTACATAGTAAAAATTATGTTTTAATATATTTTCTAAACTCACCTACTGCTTGCCTATACAATATGTAAAGTAGTGAGAGTCTGGACCAATTGATAATTGATAGGCCACGATAAGCACGTATCCACATATGACGTATCGATGGCATGACTGCTCTGTGAGATATTCAGTTCTTTAATATCGAGCTTACATTTATTTATATACAATATAAATAAATATATATAAATATATATATATATATATTTATTAAATATAACAATCTATATTTTATATAACATTGTTGCATTATGAAGGTCGGGGGCCCGGGAATATTTCTTGCACAGGGGCCTTCTGCAGTCTGTGTCCGCCCATGCACTGCACAGTACCACTTCTCCTGTCCTGTATATATACACTGCAAAGTACCACTCCTCCTGTCCTGTATATACACTGCACAGTACCACTCCTCCTGTCCTTTATATATACACTGCACAGTACCACATCTCCTGTATATATACACCGCACAGTACCACTTCTCCTGTCCTGTATATATACACTGCACAGTACCACTCCTCCTGTCCTGTATATACACTGCACAGTACCACTTCTCCTGTCCTGTATATACACACTGCACAGTACCACTCCTCCTGTCCTGTATATATATATATATACTGAACAGTACCACTTCTCCTGTCCTGTATATACACACTGCACAGTACCACGCCTCCTGTCCTGTATATACACTGCACAGTACCACTTCCCCTGTCCTGTATATATATACTGCACAGTACCACTCCTCCTGTCCTGTATATACACTACACAGTACCACTTCTCCAGTCCTATTGTCGGAGAAGCGTCAATATTGGTTTAGTATTTTCAATATTACTATGGCCAAATAAAAATAAATATGGGAAAACCTGTTTAACTGGATTATCCTAAGTAATCCCCTCTCCTCTGGATAGGGGATAACTGTCCAATCGCTGGAGATCCGACTGTTTGGACCCCCATGATCCCGAGAATCGGAGCTCTGTAGAGCACCATGTAAATGGAGCTGTGGCCGATCATACACACTTTGGTGCCATTCACATGCGACTCTTCAAGTATCTCCTTTTAGGAGTGTGAGTGGCACGATAAAGTAAAGAAAAATTCACTGATCGGGGGTAATGAGTGTTAGGGTACATGCACACGATCAGTAATTGCTGCGGATTGCATGCAGCGCACTTGCGCTGTGTGCAATCCACAGTGGCCAGATGTTGTTAGAGCATAGTGGATGGGATTTGTAGAAATCCCATGTCCACTATGCATCTCCGTGCACCTACGGATCACCCGCGGACACGGATATGTGGTGTGTCTTTCCAGACCGCAGCTTGTCAATTTCTCTTGCAGAGACATTAGTCTTCGCAAAAGAAATTCTAACAGTGCAATGTATAGGATGCGGTGAATCTGCATGGTTCAATGAACACATGCGGATTCACCTGCAGGCAGCGTTTTGGACACAGCATGAAGTATGCTGCATTCAAAGCGCTGCCATTACCGACCGTGTGCACATATCCTTAAGTATCTGGGCTAGTGTGGTTTGTGTGGCAGGGCTGCTTTTTTGACCCAGTCCGGCCCTGCTGAGTATAATAGCACACTAACACTACACTACACTAACATTTACACAGGTTTTGGGAATAAAAACAATAATGGAAGTATTTATTGTTTTATGCAGGGGTTGAATGGTCCAAATTGTTAAGTCTGCAGTCACTCTGTGAGACTGCAGACTTATGAATCCCCCCAGCGCATGAACTGTGCACTGCAGGGATTCACCGGTTACTGAGCTGGGGCCAGAAGGTATGTATGAGTTATACATTATACTATGGATCTTCAGATTTTTGGCTTTAAAGGGGTTGTCAGAAATGATACCATTTTAAAAAACGCACCCCTCAAATTATTCTAAACTGCTGTTAAAAAATTTGTCAACCCTTGGCGTGCTACAGAGGAACTAAGGCAATGTGGATAGCAAAAAAATAATAATTACATTTTTTTCCACTAAAATATTGCTTTAGCTGCACATTTTTCATTTTCACAAGGTGTTACAGGAGAAAATAGACCTTAAAATATATTACACAATTTCTCCGGAATGTGGCAATATCCCATTTGTGGTCAAAAACTGCTGTTTGGGCGCACAGCAGGGCTCGCAATGGAAGAAGCGCTATTTGGTTTTGGGGGAGTAAATTTGGCTGGAATAGATTGCGGACCCCATGTCTCATTTGCAGAGCCCCTGGTGTACCAAAACAGCAGTGAACCCATTTTGGAAACTGAACCGCTCAATAAATTCATCTAGGGGTGTGTTGAGCACTTTGAACCCACAGGTGCTTCACAGAACTATATAACATTTAGGTGTAATAATGAAAAATCATATTTTTTTCCAGTAAAATATTATTTTAGCCACAAGTTTTTAATTTTAACAAAGGGTAACAGTAGAATGGAATCCATAATTTGTTGCGCAATTTCTCCCAAATGCAGTGATACCCCATATGTGGTCAAAAACTACTGTTTGGACTCATGGCCAGATCCAGAATGGAAAGAGTGCTATTTGATTTTTGGAATGCAAATTTGGGTGGAACAGATTGTGGATGCAAAATTGGTTGGAATCGAGAGTGGACGGCATGTTGCATTTGCAGAGTCCTTGATATGCCAAAACAGGAGAAACCCCCAACAAGTGACACAATTTTGGAAACTTCACCCCTCAAGCAATTCATCTTGGGGTGCGTTGAGCATTATGAGCCCTGTGCTTTGTAGAACCTTTTAGAATTTGGATGTGGAAATGAAAATTTTGTTTTTTTCATCTAAAATGTTGTTTGAACCCAAAGTTTGTAATTTTCACAAGGGATAATAGGAGAAAATGGCCACCATAATATTTTACGCAATTTCTCCCAAACGTGATGATACCCCATATGTGATCAAAAATTGCTGTTTAGGCACTTGGCAGGGCTCGGAAAGGAAAGAGCGCTTTGATTTGATTTTTGGAGCTTAAATTTGTCTGGAATAGATTTTGAATGCCATGTCGCATTTGCAGAGCCCCTGACATGCGAAAACAGCAGAAACCCCCCACAAGTTACCTATTTTGGAAACTACACCACTCAAGGAATTCATCTAGGAGAGTATTGATCATTTATAACTCACAGGTGATTTATTACATTTTATAACATTTAGATGTGAAAACAAAAAAGTTATTTTTTTAACTAAAACACTGTTTTATACCAAATTTCCATGAGAGTTAATAGGAGAAAATGGACCCCATAATTTGTTATGCAATTTCTCCTGAATATAGTGATACCCCTTATTGGGTCAAAAACCAATGTTTGGGCACATCACATAACAAAACTTTGAAAGCAAAGAGAGCTATTTAAGTTTTGAAATGCAAATTTGGAAACATGTTGCATTTGCAAAGCCCCTGAGGAGTCAAAAAAGCAGAATCCCAGTGATGCCATATTGGAAACTTCACTGCTTAAGGAATTCATCTAGGGTTGTAGTGCATATTTTGAACCTACAGGTGCCTCACAGAATTTTATAACATTGGGATGTGGAAATATAACATTTTAGTGGTAAAAATGTAATTTTTTTTAATTAGTTGCAAATTTATTAGTTACACAAGGGTTAAAAGGTGAAACTGGACGCCACGGTATCTTGTGCAATTTCTCTCGAATGTGGTGATGTCATATATGTCATCAAAATACACTGTTTGGCAACACGGCAGGGCTTAATAGGCAGGAGTTGCTATTTGACTTTTGGAGCACGGATTTTGCTGGAATAGTTGCAGGCAACATTTGCGAAGCCCTAAAGATACGAAAACAGCAGAACAAACGCAAAAATGACCCCATTTTAGAAATTGCAACTCTCAATGAATTTATCTATGACTGTAGTGACTATTTTGGGTCCACGGGTATTTGTTCTTTATAACTTCCACACCAGACTTTTTTCTGAGAAATTGCAAATATGCCTGTTTAGTGCCCATACTTGGTGCCCAGCTTGTGCTTCTAGAGACACGCACCACATACATTGTTAATTGAGCTCTCCCTGCTACAGTAATGCCAAATGTGGTCGCTTACTGCGATTTAAGCATAGTGGGGCTCAGAAGGATTTGAGAGCTCAGATTTCACTGGATTTTATTTAATGGGGTGTGAGCCATGTTTGTTTTCCAGAGCCTTTGTTCTACCAGTAACGTGAAGACCCCTATATATTTCCAGTGACAGATCTGAGTGGGGGCTGGTTTTGTATGGTGTAAGTTAGGAGTTTTATAGGTAACATTTTAGGGTACATAATATTTTTTCATAGCTTTCAGTATATGGCTGGGATCACATTCTTGAGCACTTACAACAAGGTTAATTAACATAAAAATGCAATTCAGACAAAAACCCAGAGGTAATCACTCACTAGAATGAGGCCCATGGAGTCACTTTGTTTGGTATCTGTTCCAGTGGTGTGCATCTTTTTAGGTGTACGCACAATTGTGGTCGACCACACTTGTACACTAAGAAGACGCCTAAAATAATGACACCACCAGAACAGAGACCAGATAGAGTACAAAGTGACTCCATGTGCCTCATAGTGAGAGTACTGTCAGGAGTTTTGAGGAATTTACACATAAACCCTGACGTAAGCGCTCAGCTGAGAGCACGGATAAATGTGAACCAAGCCTTATTCCAATTTTTGGATGGTAGAATGAACACATAAACAACAGTACAAGAATAGTTTTTATTTTTATGCGGTATAAGTGATAAAACTGCTTTATTCTTAGGGTCAGTGTAATTACAAAAATACCAGATTTATATAGCTTTTTTATGTTTTGCTACTATCACACACTAAAAATCCTTTTTTATAAAACTTTTTTTTTCATCGTCATATTCTAAAAGCTTTAACTTTTTATGTTTTGGCAAACAGCTATATGAAGGTTTATTTTTTGAGCGATGAAGATTTTTTTTAACCATTTTTATTGCTTGTTGTTCAGATTTTTCAGACGCAGAATGAACAAAAAACAGCAATTCAGGTATAATTTTTATATATATATATATTTTTTTGTGTGGGTCACCGTGTGGTATAAATGATAAGACTGATTTATTCTTTGGGTCAGTACGATTACAGCGATAAGAGACTCATATCTTTTTTTATGTTTTACTACTATGACATACTAAAAATACTTTTTCTTTATATAAAAAATAGTTTTTTTCATCATAATGATCAATATTCTGTGAGCTGTAACTTTTTTATTTTTTTGTGAACAGAGTCATGTGTGGGCTTATTTTTTTTCCGAAAGAGCTATATCAGCGATTATTTTTTGCTGGACAATTTTGTGCTTTCATTTATTCCATTTTTTTTACATAGACATTTTGATCACTTGTTATTCATTTTTTTGTGTGTAAGTATGATAAAAAAGAGACGTTTTTGGTGTGTTTTTCATTATTTTTCTTTTACAGTGTTCTCCGTATGGAATAAATAACATGGCAATTTTATAGTTCTCATCGTCCCTCATGGGGCGATACCATTTACGCTTCAATTTTTTTTGTTCATTTTTGTTTTAATAAAAAAGATGCGTTTTGGGGGGGGCATGTCCAGCAATGCATGGAGGCAGATGTGTAGCTGTTAGCCCCTGTGCTCCAAGGCTTGTAAAGGTGCTCTAATCATAACCCAGTGGGTCATTACCCACTTCAACTGAAGGCTAAAGCTCCCTAGACCATGAGAAACATGAAGGAGATCAAAACCACCTGAGGAAAACAGAAGAAAAGTCCTCTAAAACCAAGTTTTTCTCGGCTCCAGAAAACAACCAAGATGGCGCTGGCAGATCCCTTCGCACTCGCTCACAGCGGTCTCAACGGATCCTCCTCGGATGATGGGGTGTCCTCAGCGAGCAGTCCTGCCCCGGCGTTGCCGACCGGAGAGCTTGTGGAACCAGCACTCACGGGCAGCGAGACACCGCACGACATAAGCCTTGGCCTAGTCACTGCAGTTAGTACACCATCCTTACCTCCGTCACCGCGGGCATGGGAGGATTCCTCACTGCTTATGATAGACTGTGCTCATTGTACGCAACCCATAACTTCAGGGTCCATAACAGAATCTGCTATGTGCATCCTACTAGCAAAATTAAAATCCTTCATTCAAAAAGACGTACAATATGCATTTAATAATCTACACAGGGAGATATCCCATGCGGGGGAACATACTTCCCATGTGGAAAACAAAATGGCAGAAATAACAACCGCATATAATAAAATGGTGGACCTGGTCACAGCCACAGAAGAAGTGTGATCCAACTTAAATTGGCAGACATGGAGGACAGATGTTGATGCAATAACATTAGACTTCGAGGCATTAAGGAGTCTGTTAAATCAAAAGGTCTTAAGGAGTTCCTGATGGACAACTTTTGCAGCTTACTGCCCGATGCGTCACCATCAGACTTCGTAATCAATAATGCCCACAGATTGCCAAAGCCTAAAATACTACCCTCTTCAACCCCCAGGGATGTCATAGTGAGGATTCACTTTTTTCATATAAAGGAGAAAATTATGGAGAAAGCACGTAACTCTCCTAAACTCCCAGACCACTTCAATAATATTACTCTATAGATCTGTCTGCGGCTACTCTCTCCAGGAGGAGAGCCTTTGCTGACAGCACAAAAATCCTCAGATATCATGGGATCCTGTATAAATGGGGGTTCCCTGTGAGACTGGTGATAATGAAAGGTGGTCTAAACATGCTGCATCTACTCCTGAAGAGTGTGTTATGGATCCAGGTGGTGGAACCTCTGTGCTGCGGTGCAAGGAGGGACCAGAGGGGCATAACTAGGTATCAACTCGGACCGACCAAGGTCGTACGGCGGCTGAATTGACTCCGTGACCAGGGAAGGACAGAGCAGAGGGACCAGGTGCTACTCTGGGACTGACCTTGTATGAGAGCAGGTGACTCCCACGGGTCAGAAGGCAGGGACTGACAAGTACAGCAGATGAGCATGGCAGGCAGGCTGACGGGTGATCCGGGCAGACGGACTGGCAGGCACGGCAGGTAACAAGCAGGAGCCTCCAGGTAGGCTGGCTGGTAGGCACGGCAGGTAACAGGCAGGTGCTTCTAGGTAAGCGGGCTGGCAGGCACGGCAGGTAACAGGCAGGTGCTTCTAGGGAAGCGGGCTGGCAGGCACGGCAGGTAACAGGTAGGTGCTTCCAGGTAAGCGGGCTGGCAGGCACGATAGGTAACAGGCAGGTGCTTCCAGGTAAGCGGGCTGGCAGGCACGGCAGGTAAAGGGCAGGTGCTTTCAGGTAAGCAGGCGGGCAGAGCCCATAGACAGACTGGCGGACTGAACTGTAGACAGACTGTCAGGCTGGAGAGTAGACTTGCTGGCGGACTGGACTTGTAGTCAGGCCGGTGGACTGGACTAGTAGTCAGGCTGGCAGACTTGGCTTGTAGTCAGGCTGGCGGGCTGGACTTGTAGTCAGGCTGGCGGGCTGGACTGGTAGTCAGGCTGGCGGACTGAACTGGTAGACAGGCTAGCAGTGGGACCTGAGGGCTGAAGCAGAGTATAACGCACAAAGCTACAACCTTGCACGGGCACCTCCATTTTTGAGAAGGTGTCTTTTATATGAGAGGTCCTCCGGCCATTGGCCGGGGACTCCTTAGGACGGCGCGCGCGGCCCCTTTAAGAGGGAGGGAGCGTGCGCGCGCCCTAAGCACAGTGCCCGGGAAGCTGCGCGTTCCGGCAGCAACAGAGGCAGGAGCGCCGGAGGACGCTGGGCAGGGAGCGCGGCGGTAAGAGGGACGGCGTCTCTGCCTGTCAGATACTACAAAGAGGCTCTTCATCTCTGTAAAGAGTGGAACCTAATATCACCCTCTGATAGTACTCTTTCTAAGAGACCGCCTCCACACCATCTGCAAGAGGAATGGCAAAACACTCCAAGCAGAAGAAGATGCAATACCCAAGCGTGACCCCTTTTCCCTTCTTCATGTGGTTACTTCTATGAGACTTGCTCTCTGGTTTAATAATAGGGATATTGTCTTGGCAAACAGATGTGTGTATGTTTTTGCCTGTGTGCTTTGTTTTTTCACGTTTCCTTTAGGCTACAGTACATACCAAGCCATTGCTGGCACGTGTTTCCTGAACTTTCCTACTTTGGATCCCCCATTACAAGCTCAGGAACTCTCTACTCCTAAGCCAACTGGTACTCTGGTTAGACTGTTTCAAGTTTGTGTGTTCTCTATTTTATATTTTCTCATTTTAAGTTCCTCTATTAATATGCTCTGTTGTACTCATGTATAGTGATGAGCGAGCACTAAAATGCTCGGGTACTCGTTGTTCGAGTCAAGCAAATTGGAATGCTCCAGTGCTCGGTCCGCGTAACGAGCCCAATGTAAGTCTATTGGAAACTCGAGCATTTTTCCGGCGGTCTGCAGAGGGCCTAAAAATTGCCCAAATCGATGGGAACAGTGCTCAAATGACATGGGAACAGCATGGGGAATAAAATAATGAATAATAATAATAAAAAAAATAGACATCTCTTATATACATCTATATAGAGCAAATTGGGTAACCTTCATAGTTTAAATAAGATCTTTTTTTCTAACACAGTAGCACGGGAAATCTCCCAACTTCATAACCAACTTCACAAACTGAATTCATATAATCATAAACAAGCACTTAAACAACTTAAAATGTCTTTTTATCGGCAAGGCAATTGACCAGGGGCCCTTTTGGCCAAACAAATCAAATCCCAATCTCTCAAATCCCGCATACCATACTTACTTTCTAGTAATAACTCTAAACTTATGGACCTAAAAGACATAGCTAATGAATTTGCCTCTTTCTACCATAACTTGCACAACCTAAAGCTAGATGACAAATCATTCCAACCAATCCCTGAAAAAATAGCTTCCTTTTTGGATAATATAGCCAATACCATTTAATTCACAGGAAATATTCAAAGCAATAACTTCATTGAAACTAAATAAAGCACCAGGCCCAGATGGTCTTACGAATTAATATTTTAGAAAATACAAATCCATACTGACCCATCTGGTAAAAATCATTAATGAAGCTTCAGAAAAAGAAGCCTTCCCGAGAGAAATGCTCAAAGCAAATATCATCACTTTACCAATACCTCCCAATCCCCTGACATCCTAGCTAACTTAAGGCCAATATCACTTCTGAATACAGATTTAGAATTGTATGCCAAAGTCTTAGCGTACCGTTTACTGGATATTTTGCCAACAATAATAGGTAGAGACCAGGTGGAGTTTGTGAAGAATCGGCAAACCTGTAATGGAACTCAACGCTTTATGAATATAATTTCAGAGGTTGAACGACTTCTTTGCTCCTTACTTTGGAGGCGGATAAGGCGTTTGATCGGGTCCACTGGGATTATCTCAGGGAAGTACTTAAAAAATTTGTTTTTTCAGGCCCCATTCCATCTTCCATCCTTGCATTGTACTTAGTTCCTTCGGCACAAATCTATTCCTCAGGAGTGCTATCCAACCCCTTTCTAATCACCAATGGCATAAGGCAAGGGTGTCCATTGCCCCCCTTAATTTTTACATTGCTAGTGGAACCTTTTAGCAATCTGTGACATGCAGGGGAGGGGGGGATGCAAAATAAGCAGATAGGCTGGGATTTCTTGCCTTACTAAACAGATAGGCAGGGATTTCTTGCCTTACTAAACAGATAGGCGGGGATTTCTTGGCATCCAGGGGACGCCAAACATCTGAAAACAGATGTTATAAAACTACATTTCTCTGCAAGCAGACCTCTGTTATGGGCCATACAGGTATGTATAGATTTACTTTTCTATAATCTGTATGCCCATATTAGAGGTCTGATATCTCCCATGGGGGTGACAGATTCCCGTCATCCAGGAGCAGCTGACGGTGGCAGAAGTACTGTATTATTGTGCAGCTCATCGTGGCCATGGAGACTCTCTGAGGATCACAGGAGATCAGCAATTTTGCCCTCTGTGCCCCAGACCATGTGGATTAATTCAGAGAACATGCTGCTGGCAAACGCCCTGTGGATCTGTGACGTGCAGGGGAGGGGGAGGGGGGATAAAGCAAAATAAGCAGATAGGCGGGGATTTCTTGCATTACTAAACAGATAGGCGGGGATTTCTTGGCATCCGGGGGATGCCAAGCATGTGACCACAGATTTTATAAAAATACATTTCACTGCAAGCAGACCTCTACTATGGGCCATACAAGTAAGTATAGATTTACTTTTCTATCACCTGTATGCCCATATGATAGGTCTGATATCTCCCAGGGGGGTGACAGATTTCCTTTAACCTTGACTAATAAGCTTTCATTTGTTGCCATATGGGAAAAAGATTTTGGATGTACTTATGACTCACCCCCTGGGCCGTGGGGCACGCGGAACCGAGCAGTAGGGAGACGCTGGGAGTAGTAGTGGCGGCCTGGTCCCGCGGCTCAGGGTGGTCAGACCAATGGTAGTCTGCTACGTGCTTTAGATAATGTCCAACTACGCCACCCGTGGATTTGCGGTCATTAGCAACCGCCGCTGCAGGGCAGACTGCTGGGGCTGATTGTGGGTGCAGCTGAGGTGGTGTGACTCCCCACGGGAAGAGTGCAGCCCCAGGGCAGTGTAGTGGATGGTGGGAGTGATGGTGGTGAGAGTCCCAGTACCGGTAGTGCTGGAGGCGCATAGGAGCACACAGACAACAAGTTACAGTCCAGGGTCTTTACTCACAGTTCATGTGCTCCGGGTCACTTCGACACCAGTAGTGACCACCCGAGCCGTGCTGCGTCCACCAGGTGTGGGGCTCGGTCAACTCCCAGGCAGTTCAGAAGTATGGCTCAGTACCCCCTTCTGTCCTTTCTCTGGCCTGCCTCACCAGTGACCCACTTTTGTCCAGCTGCCGCGGACTTGTGCGGTTAAACGTGGGCCCCGTCCTCCGTTGTCCTATATGGTGCCTTCCTAGCAGGTTTGATGAGGTGTCGCACCAATAAATGATCACGACGACCAGTCTTTGGCTGAGGGTAGTTTCTCCTCCACCAACTTGGGATCCGGTACCCTTAATCTGCCTGACCCTTCACCCTGTATTCTCGTGGGTTCTTAGGGTCCCTTCCACCTTCTTGTTCCTGAGCCCTTCTGTTTCTCTCTCTCTTCTCCTTCTTTCCTGTTCTGTCTTCTCCTCCTTCCCTTGGCCTCTTCTCCAGGCCCACTTCTCCTTCTCCTCTCAGGCTCCAGCCTCTTCTCTAGGCCTGCCTCTGGAGCAGCACTCAGCCTGAGCTGCTGCTCCCTGTCAGCTCTCCTCACAGACTGAACTTCTTCTCTCAGAGCTAAGATGGTGCCCACCTTTTATACCTCCCTCTGACCATGAGCCCAGGTGACCAGCAACCAATGGGCTCCTTCCTATGCTCAGGAACCAACCCCTATCTGCCCCTACAGCACTGGGTGTTCCACCCCCCTCCCCACTCCAGGCAGGGACATAGTCGGTCGTGCCTGCACTTCTGTCTAGTGGGAGCACCGTTGAGCTGTCCCTCGGAAATGGGGTGTGTGTGCTGTATGCAGCTAACTGAGCCCTGGTCCATACTCCATCCTTACCTGGGAGTGGAATATCACACCTCTGGTCTGAGGTGCAATACCCCTGTAGCGGCCGAACCCTCGGGGCGCTACATTCCCCCCTGGTAAAGCACAGCACGTCCTCGGGCTGGAAAAAGAACAAAACAGCTGGTTACAGGACATGCAAAACTTTTTAAAACTTTTTACATTTAGAAACGGACGACACAATTCAATTCCCTTTATGGGACACACTTTTCTTTTCACTAGACATTATAAAATATCTTCAACACTACTGGAACTCTTTTGTCATTTGTCATATAAAACGTTTTCAGGGTTATGCAAAACATTTTCTAGCAGCATATTAAACTTCTTCATATAAAACAATTTTTAAGCAAAACACATTCTTGGATTCTTGGATCACGGTCGCGGTGCAACTTGCGACCAGGTGTTCTTTCTTCTTAAAGGTGCAAACACTTCAGCAAACTTGTAAATGTGAGGGACTCTCTGTCCCGAGGTAGACGCTGCAGTCTTTTTATAAAACCAGTAGGAGGCGCTTTAGGAAGCAACAATTTACAAGGGGTGGCCGCTCTCAGTCCTCGGCCAGTTTTGGGAAGGGGAATGGCTGCTCACAGTCCTCAGCCTGCTGGGGAATGTAGGGGGTTAACTTGCACACAGTCAACAGTTCCATAACAGTTCTCTGTACCCTGACGGGTAACTATGTACATTGGCGCCTTTTCTTACTCTCTACAGTCGTCTTCCATATGCGCCTTGCTCCTCCTGGTGATGATCTTCAGGCTCGTCCGGGCCCTCTTGGTACTCAGAGTCCAAGTGGTACTGCTCCTCCTCTTCTACCACTCTGTGAACGTGCAGGGCGTACCATCCCTTCACGCCTTGGTGTCGGGTGTAGGACACCACGTCTCCTGGATATAGATCCCGCCCTCGATGACCTTCTGGCAGGTGGCTCTCTACATCCCTCCTAGTCACGAACACGTCGCTGATGGTCTCAGGGTCTCGGATGAAACCGCAGCCATGTTCCATGTGAAATTTTACGACAGTCCCGGTGACTCGGGGACCGCGGGCAGCTCGGGGATCTCGTCGGGCCTTCATCTTCTGCTCCGCACTTTGGGCCTGCAGCTTCTCCTGTTTCATGCGCCGCTCCTGCTGCTCCCTCTCGAACACCTCCAGCTGTTGGCGGCAGTACTCCCGTCGACGGGCAGCATACGGGGGCGCTAGGCCTTGCGACCGGGCCTGCGATTGTGGTCTGCTGATCACGCCCGGGGTCAGAGGGCACGGTGTGGGGTGGGGCTCGCTGGTGGTGTCGATGGCCTGGGAACCGGTTGGTAGCGGTGGAGGCCCGGTGTCGATGGCAGGTTCAGGTATGTTGGGCTCCGCAACAGGGTGCAGGGGCAGGTCGGTGGCCCCAGGGTTCGGGGTAGGGGTGTCTCCGTTACCTGCCTCTGTTGTCGCGGCCTCCTCCGCAGCGGCGTCCTCGGCCTCCGCTCTGCTTTCACTGCCCTCGGTGGCTGGTGTGCCGCTGGATGTCGACGGCGCCTCCTGCTGCAGGATCACGGCCCGCCGGGCCATTTCTTCTTTCCACCCGGCAATCACGTCCCGCTGCGCCCGGACCATCCTCCGGTCCAGCTCCTCCAGCGCAGCCCGCACATACTCGGAGTCTTCCTTGGGGAGGTGTGCTAGCAGCTCCGTGAAGCTGCATGGGGATTCGGCCTGCAGCAGGCCACGCGCCAGGGCGCTGGAGCTGGTTCCTGTCTCTATCTTTGGGTGCGGCCTGGCCAGACTGATCCAGACCGCGCCCTGCCCCACAGTTTTCTTCTCTTTCCGCCCCCAGGGGGGGTGGTCCTGGGGCATTCTGCTGACAATCACTCTCAGGGGCAGCCCCCCCACATTGACGGACATCTCCACAGCCGCTCTCATGGCTGTTGGGGGTGGGCTCCTTCTTTGGCGCCATTCTGGGACCTGGCCCACGATGGGAGGTGGCTTCCTGTTGTCTTTTGGCGCGCACATTATGGCTCTCATTCTTTTGGGGCGGGCGCAATCTTTGGTACAATAAAACAGTCTCTTTTCAGGCGCGCAATACCCGCATGTGGCGGGTGGGTAACGATCCTGCCGACTACGCCAAAGCTGACTCACCCCCTGGGCCATGGGGCACGCGGAACCGGGCAGTAGGGAGATGCTGGGAGTAGTAGTGGCGGCCCGGTCCCGCGGCTCAGGGTGGTCAGACCAATGGTAGTCTGCTACGTGCTTTAGATAATGTCCAACTACGCCACCCGTGGATTTGCAGTCATTAGCAACCGCCGCTGCAGGGCAGACTGCTGGGGCTGATTGTGGGTGCAGCTGAGGTGGTGTGACTCCCCACGGGAAGAGTGCAGCCCCAGGGCAGTGTAGTGGATGGTGGGAGTGATGGTGGTGAGAGTCCCAGTACCGGTAGTGCTGGAGGCGCATAGGAGCACACAGACAACAAGTTACAGTCCAGGGTCTTTACTCACAGTTCATGTGCTCCGGGTCACTTCGGCACCAGTAGTGACCACCCGAGCCGTGCTGCGTCCACCAGGTGTGGGGCTCGGTCAATTCCCAGGCAGTTCAGAAGTATGGCTCAGGACCCCCTTCTGTCCTTTCTCTGGCCTGCCTCACCAGTGACCCACTTTTGTCCAGCTGCCGCGGACTTGTGCGGTTAAACGTGGGCCCCGTCCTCCGCTGTCCTATATGGTGCCTTCCTAGCAGGTTTGATGAGGTGTCGCACCAATAAATGATCACGACGACCGGTCTTTGGCTGAGGGTAGTTTCTCCTCCATCAACTTGGGATCCGGTACCCTTAATCTGCCTGACCCTTCACCCTGTATTCTCGTGGGTTCTTAGGGTCCCTTCCACCTTCTTGTTCCTGAGCCCTTCTGTTTCTCTCTCTCTTCTCCTTCTTTCCTGTTCTGTCTTCTCCTCCTTCCCTTGGCCTCTTCTCCAGGCCCACTTCTCCTTCTCCTCTCAGGCTCCGGCCTCTCCTCTAGGCCTGCCTCTGGAGCAGCACTCAGCCTGAGCTGCTGCTCCCTGTCAGCTCTCCTCACAGACTGAACTTCTTCTCTCAGAGCTAAGATGGTGCCCACCTTTTATACCTCCCTCTGACCATGAGTCCAGGTGACCAGCAACCAATGGGCTCCTTCCTACGCTCAGGAACCAACCCCTATCTGCCCCTACAGCACTGGGTGTTCCACCCCCCTCCCCACTCCAGGCAGGGACATAGTCGGTCGTGCCTGCACTTCTGTCTAGTGGGAGCACCGTTGAGCTGTCCCTCGGAAATGGGGTGTGTGTGCTGTATGCAGCTAACTGAGCCCTGGTCCATACTCCATCCTTACCTGGGAGTGGAATATCACACCTCTGGTCTGAGGTGCAATACCCCTGTAGCGGCCGAACCCTTGGGGCGCTACACTTGCAATGATGAAAAATGGTCTCATGCCTTCCAATTACATAAAAAAATCACACTGTATAAACCATTTAGAAATATCTAGAAAACTTATGTATAGATGATACTTTACCCCCTACAGACTACACAGAATTTTCCTACAGACATCCAATGTTTGATGGAGGTGCCACAACCAAATTGGTTTGTGATTGCATATCTGGTGGAATTGCCCGCTAGTTCAACAATTATGGAGTAAAGTACAAGATATGATAACATCAATTATACAATACCAAAAACCTTGGGGACCAGAAGTGGCGTTGCTCTCACTGAATTTGGATACTCTACCACTTGAAGATGCTGCGATATCCTCTCACCTTTTAATAGTAGTTAGAGCTTCTATAGCCCAAAACTGGAAAAGTGACCAACTTCCTTCAATTTTAGAAATTCTTAATAAAATGCATCACGTTTGTGTTATGGAAAATATGATCGCAGGTCATCTGAATCAAACATTGCGGTTTAAAAACACTTGGGCAAAATGGTTTCAATATTCTAAATATTCATGTAATTGAGATGGGTTAATAAATATCTGTAATTAATAAATATCTATAATTAAAATAATAATCACATGTAGAGGTCATGCTTACTCTTTAAAAGAAACTGCAACGGAGCATAGTATGTACTTTATGATTTCTTTTCCTCCCTCTGTCAGTTTCTCCATTTCCCCCCTTCCCTACTGTTCAGATAGTACCGTTACCTGCACTGGAATACTTAAACAGCTTAAAGCTAAGAGTTTCATATGGAGTTTTTGGGTCAATATGACAATGCAAAAGTTAGGATTACATTGTATGTTAGGGTTTCAGTGATTTTATCTGTAAGAACGTATTTCTAACCGTCTAATATGTTTCGATACATTCTACTATACTTCATGCTATTTTAGCTAAAAGGAGACAGTGAGAGCAATGTTAATAAGTCTGATAAATGATGCTGTTTTTATCTATGAACATTACTGTCTGTTAACATGTTCCAATGTTTCTGCTTTTATTATCATTAATAAAAAATATATTTGAAAAAAAAAAAGCTGCGTTTTTAGTAGCGAAATGGCTTTTTGCGATCTGTGTGGTTTTTTTCATGTGTTTTTTTTTTTTTTTTTCACAAATTTTCTTTAACTTTTTTTTACTTTTTCACTTAGTCCCACTGTGGGACATGAATATTTTTTACTTTAATCTCTGATCTCATGTACTGTAGTACTCATGCTCTGCAGTGCATGAGACCTATTCGTTTCTCACTGGCTTAGCCTGTTAGGCTAGGATCACACAACAGTATTTTCCACATCATTGGAAAATGGTTCGATTATGGTAATCACACTTTGATTAGACTCTGATCAGAGTATGATCAGAGCGGAATTTGTTTTTCTTGGATGTGGAGAATAAAAAAAAGTTTATCCATCTTCTCCATTCTGTCAGTCCTTGAAAATTAAACCGCACTCGGATGTCATCCAAGTGCAGTCTGATTTTTTCATGGACCCATAGAATAGCCGAGTGTGATCCAATCGGAGGTAAATTGTGCATGCTGCAATTTTTCTTGGACTGGTGCATTAATAACATTGGTCTGAGTGTGATCCGATCTGACCTTGGTTATAGTTGGGTCTAACAGGCCACCATACCCGTGGGTCGTTCGGGGACTGATAGTGATAAAAGGATGTTTTAACTCCATTTTAATCACTTAGATGCTGCTATTGCGATTGGCAATATTATTTGAGGGGTTATTCAGCCTCAATCCATTCAAAAACTGTTCGGGTCAATACTGCAAGGTGTCAACTGTCATATACAGCTGTCACTTGTTGGATTTTCGCCCGCTGGGGGGCACTATACATTTATTCCTCAGGGCAGTGAAAAAGGATCCTTAATGTCCGCCATCAACAGTCATTAAGAGGTTAATGCAAAGGAGACTGGTTTGTCACTTGTAAGTAAAACCAGCCAAGAAAAAAATACATACCAGGCCCAGCGAACATGATCACGGAAAGACATGATTAATTAAAAAAAAATATATACTGTATATATGTCAAACTACAATGGCAAAGCATGGAGCTTAAGATGAAATTACCAAATAGTAGGACAAATAGTACATATTAAAATAAGTAATAGTTTTTTCCATTCTTTTTCCAATGCCCTTGTTTTTTTATTCTTCCTGATTGTGCCATCAGAATGTTGGCATCCATTGTCAACAGTGTATCCCCATTACACTGGTTGTCCCCTCTCTGACAATGTTTTGCCCAAGCTGCTATTTGCTAAAAAACTATACTGCACCATACTCACTTTTCCTAGGTCCACCAGCGAGTCAGCACCACTGCTCCCAGTGTCTGGCATTGGCTGCGGTGAGGCCAATCATTAAGCTAAGCAGCTTTGAATGAGGTATTCAGTCTACATGGACAGAGCCACTGAGTTCACTAACCAGCTGCTATGATGTCAGTGCCACAGCCAATGCCAGACAATGGAAGCAGTAGTGGAGCCTCGCTGGTGGACCTGGGGAATGTGAGTACAGCACGGTTTGTTATTTTTTAACTAACTGCAGAAGGGGCAAAATATTGGAAACAAGGGGAAAACCACTTTAACTCCCGCACACCCAACCATACATTTGAGGTCATGAATACAACCTGTTACCATTACAGCCAATCCCTGGACTCTGCAGTCTTATGCTGTCTACATTGGTATCACTGCTGAGCTCAGTGATTGGCTGCAGTGGTCAAGAGTCTCAGCACTGGAACAGCATTGGAGAGAGCTTCCTAATGCACATGCTCCCAGGCAAATATCCTAACATTCTAGTACAGGTTTCTCTCCGCGAAACAAGGCAGTGGTCATTTTAATTCTACAGTTGTTACCTCCCCACACAAAACAATTGTAATATACTAATTGAATGTGTTTTGGAATTTATTAATAATGTCATTTCCTTTCATTATTTATTTTTTTCTATTCCCAGAGAACAACTTTAAGGAACTGAGATTGAATTAGGCAATTCTTTACACTTACTATAGAAGGGTAAAAGGAATTCTTCGCTTTCTTCCAGGCCTTATCCACCAAAAAAAGTATAATTCTCAACATTTTAAAATAAATACTAGGGATACATTTCCTTTGATTGCCTTAATAGGTTATAATCAACATTTTTGGATTTGCTGTTTGACCTCACAAATCCCAATAAAGCAATTGTAATCTATTGAGGCTATAAAGTTTATCAACAATTTTTTATTTTGCTTTATATAACCTTATTAATTTCCTTTATAAAAGCATATACTTGACACGTGTAGACATCTACATCACGACTAGCTGTAATTGCCTATATAATTTAGGAGCAAGCAGTGCAATACTTTTGCTGGATAGAACTAGCTTACTGCTGAGTTAAGAATTCCTGTACTTTAGAATTTACAACACCCTTGGGCCATCAAAGATGACAACCAGCTTGATAATGTAAAAAAAATGAATATAAGATGGGAGCAAAAATCCTAGAGGCAAGTTCAAATATAGTGCATATCAGCGCTTGCCCACACTTGCATTTCTGACGTAGAGAAATAGTACTGCAGCATAATATTGCATAATATCATTGGTATTATTAATTATAAAAATAAACTATTTAAAGCACACACAAGTTATCAAGTATTTTTCTAATAGCTTTGCTATGTAACATGAAAAGAACAATTATGAAAGTGTTTTATAAATGTTTTACTGGGACAGTGAAAACTCTGTTGTTCTGTTTTTCTGCAAACCTCTTAGTTTCTAAGTTAATAGGTTGGACTTTAGACTTGTTGTGGCATCCTTTAAAGGTCTTCAACTTTTACAAAAAGTATACCCTAAATTATTCCTGCAATGTAAAGTAACAAATCCAAATAGTACTCCCCCTCTCCTGTGCAATCTACATCGGCAAAGCTGCTGAGCTCAGTGATTGTCTACAGCGGTGATGCGAGCTGTGGATGTGATGTCAATCCTGCGGTCAGAAGCAAAGATGGTCGGAAGTAGAGATGAGCGTTGTTCGACTCGAACTGTTCGCCAATCTCAAATTCGAGCTGTTTTGGGCGGTGTTCGAGCCGTTCGGCGAACACGAACGATTTGAGAAAAATTCGGCTGTTCGAGGTTATGTTCGATAACTGTTCGTGCACCAAAATCATAACTGGATTTTTTCTCAGTAATGATGAAAATTAATGTTAATACGCAGTTTGAGTGTTCAGCGGGGTGGGGGGAGGGGCAGGGGATGGATCTCTGCAGGAATAATGAAGATCTTCATTTATTTTTCTCTTTCCCGCATTTACAGTGGGGAGGTGCAATTTGTCAGCCTATCAGCAGCGCACACACGGAGCGAAGGGCTTTTTTTTCACACAAGCAAGGGCATGTGTCATTGGCAGTGTATGTCACATGTACTTGCCCTATAAGACCCAGCCATTTTCCCCGTCGCCACCATTTTCTCACTGCTGCAGCTGCGTGTTAGACGCACCGCTGTTGCTGTGTGCGCTATACCTTGTTAATTTCAAGCCAATTTTCGCACAAATCTACAGATAGCTTGGGAGTAGGGAATAGTTGTGATTGCAGTCCTTTTAAGGACTAGGTTACAGCATTTCCTATGACTTTTATCAGGCTGGTCTGTGCTCTTAAATAGATAGGTTGGGAGTAAAGACTAATTGTAATTGCAGTCCTTTTCAGGACTAAGTTACATCAGTTCCTATCAGTTTTTGCCAGGCAGCTCTGTGCCAGTGCTGTGCAAGTTTTTTTCACAGCATTTGGCTGAATCTAGCAAAGCTAATCCTTTTTGGCCTATTGCAGAGTGTGTTAGTCAGTGGAGTAGCCTATCTGTGTTGCAAGATACACCACCTGTGTATAGAATACCAATTTTTTTACTGCACCTAGTGAAGTAAAACCTTTTGGACATAGCATCATTCTATTAGTCCATCTATACTGACCTCCATAAGGTTGCAAATTGAATATAATTTTTTTCTGCATCTAGCTCTGAAAAAATATTTGTCCTTCTAGCAGTGTGTGGGACTTGTTCTACTAGTCCATCTATACTTAACTCCATCAGGTTGCAAATTCAAAATAATTTTTTGTCTGCATCTAGCTCTGAAAAAATATTTGGGCTTCTAGCAGTGTGTGGGACTTGTTCTATTAGTCCATCTATACTGACCTCCATCAGATTGCAAATTAAAAATATTTTTTTGTCTGCATCTAGCTCTGAAAAAATATTTGGCCTTCTAGCAGTGTGTGGGACTTGGTCTATTAGTCCATCTATACTGACCTCCAACAGGTTGCAAATTAAAAATATTTTTTTGTCTGCATCTAGCTCTGAAAAAATATTTGGCCTTCTAGCAGTGTGTGGGACTTGTTCTATTAGTCCATCTATACTGACCTCCATCAGGTTGCAAATTAAAAATAATTTTTATCTGCACCTAGCTCTGAAAAAATATTTGGGCTTCTAGCAGTGTGTTGGACTTGTTCTATTAGTTCATCTATACTGACCTCCATCAGGTGGCAAATTAAAAATAATTTTTATCTGCATCTTCCTCTGAAAAAATATTTGGGCTTCTAGCAGTGTGTGGGACTTGTTCTATTAGTCCATCTATACTGACCTCCATCAAGCTGCAAATTAAAAATATTTTTTTGTCTGCATCTAGCTCTGAAAAAATATTTGGCCTTCTAGCAGTGTGTGGGACTTGGTCTATTAGTCCATCCACACTGACCTCCATCAGGTTGCAAATTGAATATAATTTTTTCTCCATCTAGCTCTGAAAAAATATTTGTCCTTCTAGCAGTGTGTGGGACTTGTTCTACTAGTCCATCTATACTGACCTCCATCAGGTTGCAAATTCAAAATCATTTTTTGTCTGCATCTAGCTCTGAAAAAATATTTGGCCTTCTAGCAGTGTGTGGGACTTGGTCTATTAGTCCATCTATACTGACCTCCATCAGGTTGCAAATTCAAAATAATTTTTTGTCTGCATCTAGCTCTGAAAAAATATTTGGCCTTCTAGCAGTGTGTGGGACTTGGTCTATTAGTCCATCTATACTGACCTCCATCAGGTTGCAAATTAAAAATATTTTTTTATCTGCATCTAGCTCTGAAAAAAATATTTGGCCTTCTAGCAGTGTGTGGGACTTGGTCTATTAGTCCATCTACAGTGCCTACAAGTAGTATTCAACCCCCTGCAGATTTAGCTGGTTGACACATGCGGAATTAACTTGGCATTGTGACATTTGTACTGTAGATCAGCCTGGAAGTGGGAAATGCACTGCAGCAAATTTTTTTTTTTTTTTTAAAACGTTAAAAGTTAATTCAGAGTGTCATTTATTATTCAACCCCTCAAACCACAAGAATTCTGTTTGGTCCCCCAAAGGTATTAAGAAGTAGTTCAGGCACCAAGAATAATGAGCTTCACATGTGTGGATTAAAGATCTCTTTTGCCAGCCTTTTCTGACTATTTAAGACCCTCCCCAAACTTGTGAACAGCACTCAGACATGGTCAACATGGGAAAGACAAAGGAGCATTCCAAGGCCATCAGAGACAAGATCGTGGAGGGTCACAAGGCTGGCAAGGGGTACAAAACCCTTTCCAAGGAGTTGGGCCTACCTGTCTCCACTGTTGGGAGCATCATCCGTAAGTGGAAGGCTTATGGAACTACTGTTAGCCTTCCACGGCCAGGACAGCCTTTGAAAGTGTCCTCCCGTGCCGAGGCCAGGCTTGTCCGAAGAGTCAAGGCTAACCCAAGGACAACAAGGAAGGAGCTCCGGGAAGATCTCATGGCAGTGGGGACATTGGTTTCAGTCAATACCATAAGTAACGTACTCCACCGCAATGGTCTCCGTTCCAGACGAGCCCGTAAGGTACCTTTACTTTCAAAGCGTCATGTCAAGGCTCGTCTACAGTTTGCTCATGATCACTTGGAGGACTCTGAGACAGACTGGTTCAAGGTTCTATGGTCTGATGAGACCAAGATTTAGATCTTTGGTGCCAACCACACACGTGACGTTTGGAGACTGGATGGCACTGCATACGACCCCAAGAATACCATCCCTACAGTCAAGCATGGTGGTGGCAGCATCATGCTGTGGGGCTGTTTCTCTGCCAAGGGGCCTGGCCATCTGGTCCGCATCCATGGGAAGATGGATAGCACGGCCTACCTGGAGATTTTGGCCAAGAACCTCCACTCCTCCATCAAGGATCTTAAGATGGGTCGTAACTTCATCTTCCAACAAGACAACGACCCAAAGCACACAGCCAAGAAAACTAAGGCCTGGTTCAAGAGGGAAAAAGTCAAGGTGTTGGAGTGGCCTAGTCAGTCTCCTGACCTTAACCCAATTGAAAACTTGTGGAAGGAGCTCAAGAATAAAGTCCACATGAGACACCCAAAGAACCTAGATAACTTGGAGAAGATCTGCATGAAGGAGTGGGCCAAGATAACTCCACAGACCTGTACCGGCCTGATCAGGTCTTATAAAAGACGATTATTAGCTGTAATTGCAAACAAGGGTTATTCCACAAAATATTAAACATAGGGGTTGTATAATAATTAACCCACACTTTTATGTTTAAAATTTAATAAAATTCAACTGAGCAACATAACTTTTTGGTTTGTAAGATTTATGCTTCTGATCATAAAACCTACTCTCGTTTGCAGTTTGAAGGCTCTAACTTATTTGCATCTTATCAAACCAGCTAAATCTGCAGGGGGTTGAATACTACTTGTAGGCACTGTATACTGACCTCCATCAGGTTGCAAATTCAAAATAATTTTTTGTCTGCATCTAGCTCTGAAAAAATATTTGGCCTTCTAGCAGTGTGTGGGACTTGTTCTATTAGTCAATCTATACTGACCTCCATCAGGTTGCAAATTAAAAATATTTTTTTGTCTGCATCTAGCTCTGAAAAAATATTTGGCCTTCTAGCAGTGTGTGGAACTTGGTCTATTAGTCCATCTATACTGACCTCCATCAGGTTGCAAATTAAAAATATTTTTTTGTCTGCATCTAGCTCTGAAAAAATATTTGACCTTCTAGCAGTGTGTGGGACTTGTTCTATTAGTCCATCTATACTGACCTCCATCAGGATGCAAATTAAAAATAATTTTTATCTGCATCTAGCTCTGAAAAAATATTTGGGCTTCTAGCAGTGTGTGGGACTTGTTCTATTAGTCCATCTATACTGACCTCCATAAGGTTGCAAATTAAAAATAATTTTTATCTGCATCTAGCTCTGAAAAAATATTTGGCCTTCTAGCAGTGTGTGGGACTTGTTCAATTAGTCCATCTATACTGACCTCCATCAGGTTGCAAATTCAAAATAATTTTTTGTCTGCATCTAGCTCTGAAAAAATATTTGGCCTTCTAGCAGTGTGTGGGACTTGTTCTATTAGTCCATCTATACTGACCTCCATCAGGTTGCAAATTGAATATAATTTTTTTCTGCATCTAGCTCTGAAAAAATATTTGTCCTTCTAGCAGTGTGTGGGACTTGTTCTACTAGTCCATCTATACTGACCTCCATCAGGATGCAAATTCAAAATATTTTTTTTTCTGCATCTAGCTCTGAAAAAATATTTGTCCTTCTAGCTGTGTGTGGGACTTGTTCTACTAGTCCATTTATACTGACCTCCATCAGGTTGCAAATTAAAAATAATTTTTATCTGCATCTAGCTCAGAAAAAATATTTGTCCTTCTAGCAGTGTGCGGGATTTGTTCTACTAGTCCATCTATACTGACCTCCATCAGGTTGCAAACTGAATATAATTTTTTTCTGCATCTAGCTCTGAAAAAATATTTGGGCTTCTAGCAGTGTGTGGGAATTGTTTTATTAGTCCATCTATACTGACCTCCATCGGGTTGCAAATTCAAAATAATTTTTTGTCTGCATCTAGCTCTGAAAAAATATTTGGCCTTCTAGCAGTGTGTGGGACTTCGTCTATTAGTCCATCTATACTGACCTCCATCAGGTTGCAAATCAAAAATAATTTTTATCTGCATTTAGCTCTGAAAAAATATTTGGGCTTCTAGCAGTGTGTGGGACTTGTTCTATTAGTCCATCTATACTAACCTCCATAAGGTTGCAAATTAAAAATAATTTTTATCTGCATCTAGCTCTGAAAAAATATTTGGGCTTCTAGCAGTGTGTGGGACTTGTTCTATTAGTCCATCTATACTGACCTCCATAAGGTTGCAAATTAAAAAGAATTTTTATCTGCATCTAGCTCTGAAAAAATATTTGGGCTTCTAGCAGTGTGTGGGACTTGTTCTAATAGTCCATCTATACTGACCTCCATAAGGTTGCAAATTAAAAATAATTTTTATCTGCATCTAGCTCTGAAAAAATATTTGGGCTTCTAGCAGTGTGTGGGACTTGTTCTATTAGTTCATCTATACTGACCTCCATCAGGTTGCAAATTAAAAATATTTTTTTTCTGCATCTACCTCTGAAAAAAAATTTGGGCTTCTAGCAGTGTGTGGTACTTGTTCTATTAGTCCATCTATACTGACCTCCATCAGGTTGCAAATTAAAAATATTTTTTTGTCTGCATCTAGCTCTGAAAAAATATTTGGCCTTCTAGCAGTGTGTGGGACTTGGTCTATTAGTCTATCCACACTGACCTCCATCAGGTTGCAAATTGAATATAATTTTTTCTCCATCTAGCTCTGAAAAAATATTTGTCCTTCTAGCAGTGTGTGGGACTTGTTCTACTAGTCCATCTATACTGACCTCCATCAGGTTGCAAATTCAAAATCATTTTTTGTCTGCATCTAGCTCTGAAAAAATATTTGGCCTTCTAGCAGTGTGTGGGACTTGGTCTATTAGTCCAACTATACTGACCTCCATCAGGTTGCAAATTCAAAATAATTTTTTGTCTGCATCTAGCTCTGAAAAAATATTTGGCCTTCTAGCAGTGTGTGGGACTTGGTCTATTAGTCCATCTATACTGACCTCCATCAGGTTGCAAATTAAAAATATTTTTTTATCTGCATCTAGCTCTGAAAAAAATATTTGGCCTTCTAGCAGTGTGTGGGACTTGGTCTATTAGTCCATCTACAGTGCCTACAAGTAGTATTCAACCCCCTGCAGATTTAGCTGGTTGACACATGCGGAATTAACTTGGCATTGTGACATTTGTACTGTAGATCAGCCTGGAAGTGGGAAATGCACTGCAGCAAATTTTTTTTTTTTTTTTAAAACGTTAAAAGTTAATTCAGAGTGTCATTTATTATTCAACCCCTCAAACCACAAGAATTCTGTTTGGTCCCCCAAAGGTATTAAGAAGTAGTTCAGGCACCAAGAATAATGAGCTTCACATGTGTGGATTAAAGATCTCTTTTGCCAGCCTTTTCTGACTATTTAAGACCCTCCCCAAACTTGTGAACAGCACTCAGACATGGTCAACATGGGAAAGACAAAAGAGCATTCCAAGGCCATCAGAGACAAGATCGTGGAGGGTCACAAGGCTGGCAAGGGGTACAAAACCCTTTCCAAGGAGTTGGGCCTACCTGTCTCCACTGTTGGGAGCATCATCCGTAAGTGGAAGGCTTATGGAACTACTGTTAGCCTTCCACGGCCAGGACAGCCTTTGAAAGTGTCCTCCCGTGCCGAGGCCAGGCTTGTCCGAAGAGTCAAGGCTAACCCAAGGACAACAAGGAAGGAGCTCCGGGAAGATCTCATGGCAGTGGGGACATTGGTTTCAGTCAATACCATAAGTAACGTACTCCACCGCAATGGTCTCCGTTCCAGACGAGCCCGTAAGGTACCTTTACTTTCAAAGCGTCATGTCAAGGCTCGTCTACAGTTTGCTCATGATCACTTGGAGGACTCTGAGACAGACTGGTTCAAGGTTCTATGGTCTGATGAGACCAAGATTTAGATCTTTGGTGCCAACCACACACGTGACGTTTGGAGACTGGATGGCACTGCATACAACCCCAAGAATAGCATCCCTACAGTCAAGCATGGTGGTGGCAGCATCATGCTGTGGGGCTGTTTCTCTGCCAAGGGGCCTGGCCATCTGGTCCGCATCCATGGGAAGATGGATAGCACGGCCTACCTGGAGATTTTGGCCAAGAACCTCCACTCCTCTATCAAGGATCTTAAGATGGGTCGTAATTTCATCTTCCAACAAGACAACGACCCAAAGCACACAGCCAAGAAAACTAAGGCCTGGTTCAAGAGGGAAAAAGTCAAGGTGTTGGAGTGGCCTAGTCAGTCTCCTGACCTTAACCCAATTGAAAACTTGTGGAAGGAGCTCAAGAATAAAGTCCACATGAGACACAAAAAGAACCTAGATAACTTGGAGAAGATCTGCATGAAGGAGTGGGCCAAGATAACTCCACAGACCTGTGCCGGCCTGATCAGGTCTTATAAAAGACGATTATTAGCTGTAATTGCAAACAAGGGTTATTCCACAAAATATTAAACATAGGGGTTGTATAATAATTAACCCACACTTTTATGTTTAAAATTTAATAAAATTCAACTGAGCAACATAACTTTTTAGTTTGTAAGATTTATGCTTCTGATCATAAAACCTACTCTCGTTTGCAGTTTGAAGGCTCTAACTTATTTGCATCTTATCAAACCAGCTAAATCTGCAGGGGGTTGAATACTACTTGTAGGCACTGTATACTGACCTCCATCAGGTTGCAAATTCAAAATAATTTTTTGTCTGCATCTAGCTCTGAAAAAATATTTGGCCTTCTAGCAGTGTGTGGGACTTGTTCTATTAGTCCATCTATACTGACCTCCATCGGGTTGCAAATTCAAAATAATTTTTTGTCTGCATCTAGCTCTGAAAAAATATTTGGCCTTCTAGCAGTGTGTGGGACTTCGTCTATTAGTCCATCTATACTGACCTCCATCAGGTTGCAAATCAAAAATAATTTTTATCTGCATTTAGCTCTGAAAAAATATTTGGGCTTCTAGCAGTGTGTGGGACTTGTTCTATTAGTCCATCTATACTAACCTCCATAAGGTTGCAAATTAAAAATAATTTTTATCTGCATCTAGCTCTGAAAAAATATTTGGGCTTCTAGCAGTGTGTGGGACTTGTTCTATTAGTCCATCTATACTGACCTCCATAAGGTTGCAAATTAAAAATAATTTTTATCTGCATCTAGCTCTGATAAAATATTTGGGCTTCTAGCAGTGTGTGGGACTTGTTCTAATAGTCCATCTATACTGACCTCCATAAGGTTGCAAATTAGAAATAATTTTTATCTGCATCTAGCTCTGAAAAAATATTTGGGCTTCTAGCAGTGTGTGGGACTTGTTCTATTAGTTCATCTATACTGACCTCCATCAGGTTGCAAATTAAAAATATTTTTTTTCTGCATCTACCTCTGAAAAAAAATTTGGGCTTCTAGCAGTGTGTGGTACTTGTTCTATTAGTCCATCTATACTGACCTCCATCAGGTTGCAAATTAAAAATATTTTTTTGTCTGCATCTAGCTCTGAAAAAATATTTGGCCTTCTAGCAGTGTGTGGGACTTGGTCTATTAGTCCATCCATACTGACCTCCATCAGGTTGCAAATTGAATATAATTTTTTTCGGCATCTAGCTCTGAAAAAATATTTGCCCTTCTAGCAGTGTGTGGGACTTGTTCTACTAGTCCATCTATACTGACCTCCATCAGGTTGCAAATTCAAAATAATTTTTTGTCTGCATCTAGCTCTGAAAAAATATTTGGCCTTCTAGCAGTGTGTGGGACTTGTTCTATTAGTCCATCTATACTGACCTCCATCAGGTTGCAAATTAAAAATAATTTTTATCTGCATCTAGCTCTGAAAAAATATTTGGGCTTCTAGCAGTGTGTGGGACTTGTTCTATTAGTTCATCTATACTGACCTCCATCAGGTGGCAAATTAAAAATAATTTTTTTCTGCATCTACCTCTGAAAAAATATTTGGGCTTCTAGCAGTGTGTGGGACTTGTTCTATTAGTCCATCTATACTGACCTCCATCAGGTTGCAAATTAAAAATATTTTTTTGTCTGCATCTAGCTCTGAAAAAATATTTGGCCTTCTAGCAGTGTGTGGGACTTGGTCTATTAGTTTATCCACACTGACCTCCATCAGGTTGCAAATTGAATATAATTTTTTCTCCATCTAGCTCTGAAAAAATATTTGTCCTTCTAGCAGTGTGTGGGACTTGTTCTACTAGTCCATCTATACTGACCTCCATCAGGTTGCAAATTCAAAATCATTTTTTGTCTGCATCTAGCTCTGAAAAAATATTTGGCCTTCTAGCAGTGTGTGGGACTTGGTCTATTAGTCCATCTATACTGACCTCCATCAGGTTGCAAATTCAAAATAATTTTTTGTCTGCATCTAGCTCTGAAAAAATATTTGGCCTTCTAGCAGTGTGTGGGACTTGGTCTATTAGTCCATCTATACTGACCTCCATCAGGTTGCAAATTAAAAATATTTTTTTATCTGCATCTAGCTCTGAAAAAAATATTTGGCCTTCTAGCAGTGTGTGGGACTTGGTCTATTAGTCCATCTACAGTGCCTACAAGTAGTATTCAACCCCCTGCAGATTTAGCTGGTTGACACATGCGGAATTAACTTGGCATTGTGACATTTGTACTGTAGATCAGCCTGGAAGTGGGAAATGCACTGCAGCAAATTTTTTTTTTTAAAACGTTAAAAGTTAATTCATAGTGTCATTTATTATTCAACCCCTCAAACCACAAGAATTCTGTTTGGTCCCCCAAAAGTATTAAGAAGTAGTTCAGGCACCAAGAATAATGAGCTTCACATGTGTGGATTAAAGATCTCTTTTGCCAGCCTTTTCTGACTATTTAAGACCCTCCCCAAACTTGTGAACAGCACTCAGACATGGTCAACATGGGAAAGACAAAGGAGCATTCCAAGGCCATCAGAGACAAGATCGTGGAGGGTCACAAGGCTGGCAAGGGGCACAAAACCCTTTCCAAGGAGTTGGGCCTACCTGTCTCCACTGTTGGGAGCATCATCCGTAAGTGGAAGGCTTATGGAACTACTGTTAGCCTTCCACGGCCAGGACAGCCTTTGAAAGTGTCCTCCCGTGCCGAGGCCAGGCTTGTCCGAAGAGTCAAGGCTAACCCAAGGACAACAAGGAAGGAGCTCCGGGAAGATCCCATGGCAGTGGGGACATTGGTTTCAGTCAATACCATAAGTAACGTACTCCACCGCAATGGTCTCCGTTCCAGACGAGCCCGTAAGGTACCTTTACTTTCAAAGCGTCATGTCAAGGCTCGTCTACAGTTTGCTCATGATCACTGGGAGGACTCTGAGACAGACTGGTTCAAGGTTCTATGGTCTGATGAGACCAAGATTTAGATCTTTGGTGCCAACCACACACGTGACATTTGGAGACTGGATGGCACTGCATACGACCCCAAGAATACCATCCCTACAGTCAAGCATGGTGGTGGCAGCATCATGCTGTGGGGCTGTTTCTCTGCCAAGGGGCCTGGCCATCTGGTCCGCATCCATGGGAAGATGGATAGCACGGCCTACCTGGAGATTTTGGCCAAGAACCTCCGCTCCTCCATCAAGGATCTTAAGATGGGTCGTAATTTCATCTTCCAACAAGACAACGACCCAAAGCACACAGCCAAGAAAACTAAGGCCTGGTTCAAGAGGGAAAAAGTCAAGGTGTTGGAGTGGCCTAGTCAGTCTCCTGACCTTAACCCAATTGAAAACTTGTGGAAGGAGCTCAAGAACAAAGTCCACATGAGACACCCAAAGAACCTAGATAACTTGGAGAAGATCTGCATGAAGGAGTGGGCCAAGATAACTCCACAGACCTGTGCCGGCCTGATCAGGTCTTATAAAAGATGATTATTAGCTGTAATTGCAAACAAGGGTTATTCCACAAAATATTAAACATAGGGGTTGTATAATAATTGACCCACACTTTTATGTTTAAAATTTAATAAAATTCAACTGAGCAACATAACTTTTTGGTTTGTAAGGTTTATGCTTCTTATCATAAAACCTACTCTCGTTTGCAGTTTGAAGGCTCTAACTTATTTGCATCTTATCAAACCAGCTAAATCTGCAGGGGGTTGAATACTACTTGTAGGCACTGTATACTGACCTCCATCAGGTTGCAAATTCAAAATAATTTTTTGTCTGCATCTAGCTCTGAAAAAATATTTGGCCTTCTAGCAGTGTGTGGGACTTGTTCTATTAGTCCATCTATACTGACCTCCATCAGGTTGCAAATTAAAAATACTTTTTTGTCTGCATCTAGCTCTGAAAAAATATTTGGCCTTCTAGCAGTGTGTGGAACTTGGTCTATTAGTCCATCTATACTGACCTCCATCAGGTTGCAAATTAAAAATATTTTTTTGTCTGCATCTAGCTCTGAAAAAATATTTGGGCTTCTAGCAGTGTGTGGGACTTGTTCTATTAGTCCATCTATACTGACCTCCATAAGGTTGCAAATTAAAAATAATTTTTATCTGCATCTAGCTCTGAAAAAATATTTGGCCTTCTAGCAGTGTGTGGGACTTGTTCTATTAGTCCATCTATACTGACCTCCATCAGGTTGCAAATTCAAAATAATTTTTTGTCTGCATCTAGCTCTGAAAAAATATTTGGCCTTCTAGCAGTGTGTGGGACTTGTTCTATTAGTCCATCTATACTGACCTCCATCAGGTTGCAAATTGAATATAATTTTTTTCTGCATCTAGCTCTGAAAAAATATTTGTCCTTCTAGCAGTGTGTGGGACTTGTTCTACTGGTCCATCTATACTGACCTCCATCAGGATGCAAATTCAAAATATTTTTTTTTCTGCATCTAGCTCTGAAAAAATATTTGTCCTTCTAGCTGTGTGTGGGACTTGTTCTACTAGTCCATTTATACTGACCTCCATCAGGTTGCAAATTAAAAATAATTTTTAACTGCATCTAGCTCAGAAAAAATATTTGTCCTTCTAGCAGTGTGCAGGATTTGTTCTACTAGTCCATCTATACTGACCTCCATCAGGTTGCAAACTGAATATAATTTTTTTCTGCATCTAGCTCTGAAAAAATATTTGGGCTTCTAGCAGTGTGTGGGAATTGTTTTATTAGTCCATCTATACTGACCTCCATCGGGTTGCAAATTCAAAATAATTTTTTGTCTGCATCTAGCTCTGAAAAAATATTTGGCCTTCTAGCAGTGTGTGGGACTTCGTCTATTAGTCCATCTATACTGACCTCCATCAGGTTGCAAATCAAAAATAATTTTTATCTGCATTTAGCTCTGAAAAAATATTTGGGCTTCTAGCAGTGTGTGGGACTTGTTCTATTAGTCCATCTATACTGACCTCCATAAGGTTGCAAATGAAAAATAATTTTTATCTGCATCTAGCTCTGAAAAAATATTTGGGCTTCTAGCAGTGTGTGGGACTTGTTCTATTAGTCCATCTATACTGACCTCCATAAGGTTGCAAATTAAAAATAATTTTTATCTGCGTCTAGCTCTGAAAAAATCTTTGGGCTTCTAGCAGTGTGTGGGACTTGTTCTATTAGTCCATCTATACTGGCCTCCATAAGGTTGCAAATTAAAAATAATTTTTATCTGCATCTAGCTCTGAAAAAATATTTGGGCTTCTAGCAGTGTGTGGGACTTGTTCTATTAGTTCATCTATACTGACCTCCATCAGGTTGCAAATTAAAAATAATTTTTTGTCTGCATCTAGCTCTGAAAAAATATTTCGCCTTCTAGCAGTGTGTGGGACTTCGTCTATTAGTCAATCTATACTGACCTCCATCAGGTTGCAAATTAAAATTATTTTTTTGTCTGCATCCAGCTCTGAAAAAATATTTGGCCTTCTAGCAGTGTGTGGGACTTGCTCTATTAGTCCATCTATACTGACCTCCATCAGGTTGCAAATTAAAAATATTGTTTTGTGTGCATCTAGCGGTGAAAAAATATTTGGCCTTCTAGCAGTGTGTGGGACTTGTTCTATTAGTCCATCTATACTGACCTCCATCAGGTTGCAAATTCAAAATTAATTTTTGTCTGCATCTAGCTCTGAAAAAATATTTGGCCTTCTAGCAGTGTGTGGGACTTGTTCTATTAGTCCATCTATACTGACATCCATCTGGTTGCAAATTAAAAATATTTTTTTGTCTGCATCTAGCTCTGAAAAAATATTTGGCCTTCTAGCAGTGTGTGGGACTTGGTCTATTACTCCATCTATACTGACCTCCATCAGTTTGCAAATTAAAAATATTTTTTTGGCTGCATCTAGCTCTGAAAAAATATTTGGCCTTCTAGCAGTGTGTGGGACTTGTTCTATTAGTCCATCAATACTGACCTCCATCAGGTTGCAAATTAAAAATAATTTTTATCTGCATCTAGCTCTGAAAAAATATTTGGGCTTCTAGCAGCGTGTGGGACTTGTTCTATTAATCCATCTATACTGACCTCCATAAGGTTGCAAATTAAAAATAATTTTTATCTGCATCTAGCTCTGAAAAAATATTTGGCCTTCTAGCAGTGTGTGGGACTTGTTCTATTAGTCCATCTATACTGACCTCCATCCCGTTGCAAATTCAAAATAATTTTTTGTCTGCATCTAGCTCTGAAAAAATATTTGGCCTTCTAGCAGTGTGTGGGACTTGTTCTATTAGTCAATCTATACTGACCTCCATCAGGTTGCAAATTGAATATAATTTTTTTCTGCATCTCGCTCTGAAAAAATATTTGTCCTTCTAGCAGTGTGTGGGACTTGTTCTACTAGTCCATCTATACTGACCTCCATCAGGATGCAAATTCAAAATAATTTTTTTTCTGCATCTAGCTCTGAAAAAATATTTGTCCTTCTAGCAGTGTGTGGGACTTGTTCTACTAGTTCATTTATACTGACCTCCATCAGGTTGCAAATTAAAAATAATTTTTATCTGCATCTAGCTCTGAAAAAATATTTGTCCTTCTAGCAGTGTGTGGGACTTGTTCTACTAGTCCATCTATACTGAACTCAATCAGGTTGAAACTGAATATATTTTTTTTCTGCATCTACCTCTGAAAAAATATTTGGGCTTCTAGCAGTGTGTGGGACTTGATTTATTAGTCCATCTATACTGACCTCCATCAGGTTGCAAATTAAAAATAATTTTTATCTGCATCTAGCTCTGAAAAAATATTTGGCCTTCTAGCAGTGTGTGGGACTTGTTCTATTAGTCCATCTATACTGACCTCCATCAGGTTGCAAATTAAAAATATTTTTTTGTCTACATCTAGCTCTGAAAAAATATTTGGCCTTCTAGCAGTGTGTGGGACTTGGTCTATTAGTCCATCTATACTGACCTCCATCAGGTTGCAAATTAAAAATATTTTTTTTCTGCATCTAGCTCTGAAAAAATATTTGGCCTTCTAGCAGTGTGTGGGACTTGTTCTATTAGTCCATCTATACTGACCTCCATCAGGTTGCAAATTAAAAATAATTTTTATCAGCATCTAGCTCTGAAAAAATATTTGGGCTTCTAGCAGTGTGTGGGATTTGTTCTATTAGTCCATCTATACTGACCTCCATAAGGTTGCAAATTAAAAATAATTTTTTTCTGCATCTTGCTCTGAAAAAATATTTGGCCTTCTAGCAGTGTGTGGGACTTGTTCTATTAGTCCACCTATACTGACCTCCATCAGGTTGCAAATTCAAAATAATTTTTTGTCTGCATCTAGCTCTGAAAAAATATTTGGCCTTCTAGCAGTGTGTGGGACTTGTTCTATTAGTCCATCTATACTGACCTCCATCAGGTTTCAAATTGAATATAATTTTTTTCTGCATCTAGCTCTGAAAAAATATTTGTCCTTCTAGCAGTGTGTGGGACTTGTTCTACTAGTCCATCTATACTGACCTCCATCAGGATGCAAATACAAAATAATTTTTTTTCTGCATCTAGCTCTGAAAAAATATTTGTCCTTCTAGCAGTGTGTGGGACTTGTTCTACTAGTCCATTTATACTGACCTCCATCAGGTTGCAAATTAAAAATAATTTTTATCTGCATCTAGCTCTGAAAAAATATTTGTCCTTCTAGCAGTGTGCGGGATTTGTTCTACTAGTCCATCTATACTGACCTCCATCAGGTTGCAAACTGAATATAATTTTTTTCTGCATCTACCTCTGAAAAAATATTTGGGCTTCTAGCAGTGTGTGGGACTTGTTTTATTAGTCCATCTATACTGACCTCCATCAGTTTGCAAATTAAAAATAATTTTTATCTGCATCAAGCTCTGAAAAATATTTGGCCTTCTAGCAGTGTGTCGGACTTGTTCTATTAGTCCATCTATACTGACCTCCATCAGGTTGCAAACTAAATATTATTTTTTTCTGCATCTACGTCTGAAAAAATATTTGGGTTTCTAGCAGTGTGTGGGACTTGTTCTATTAGTCCATCTATACTGACCTCCATCAGGTTGCAAATTAAAATAATTTTTATCTGCATCTAGCTTTGAAAAAATATTTGGGCTTCTAGCAGTGTGTGGGACTTGTTCTATTAGTCCATCTATACTGACCTCCATAAGGTTGCAAATTAAAAATAATTTTTATCTGCATCAAGCTCTGAAAAAATATTTGGCCTTCTAGCAGTGTGTGGGACTTGTTCTATTAGTCCATCCATACTGACCTCCATCAGGTTGCAAATTAAAAATAATTTTTATCTGCATCTAGCTCTGAAAAAATATTTGGGCTTCTAGCAGTGTGTGGGACTTGTTCTATTAGTCCATCTATACTGACCTCCATAAGGTTGCAAATTAAAAATAATTTTTATCTGCATCTAGCTCTGAAAAAATATTTGGCCTTCTAGCAGTGTGTGGGACTTGTTCTATTAGTCCATCTATACTGACCTCCATCCCGTTGCAAATTCAAAATAATTTTTTGTCTGCATCTAGCTCTGAAAAAATATTTGGCCTTCTAGCAGTGTGTGGGACTTGTTCTATTAGTCAATCTATACTGACCTCCATCAGGTTGCAAATTGAATATAATTTTTTTCTGCATCTAGCTCTGAAAAAATATTTGTCCTTCTAGCAGTGTGTGGGACTTGTTCTACTAGTCCATCTATACTGACCTCCATCAGGATGCAAATTCAAAATAATTTTTTTTCTGCATCTAGCTCTGAAAAAATATTTGTCCTTCTAGCAGTGTGTGGGACTTGTTCTACTAGTTCATTTATACTGACCTCCATCAGGTTGCAAATTAAAAATAATTTTTATCTGCATCTAGCTCTGAAAAAATATTTGTCCTTCTAGCAGTGTGTGGGACTTGTTCTACTAGTCCATCTATACTGAACTCCATCTGGTTGCAAACTGAATATATTTTTTTTCTGCATCTACCTCTGAAAAAATATTTGGGCTTGTAGCAGTGTGTGGGACTTGATTTATTAGTCCATCTATACTGACCTCCATCAGGTTGCAAATTAAAAATAATTTTTATCTGCATCTAGCTCTGAAAAAATATTTGGCCTTCTAGCAGTGTGTGGGACTTGTTCTATTAGTCCATCTATACTGACCTCCATCAGGTTGCAAATTAAAAATATTTTTTTGTCTACATCTAGCTCTGAAAAAATATTTGGCCTTCTAGCAGTGTGTGGGACTTGGTCTATTAGTCCATCTATACTGACCTCCATCAGGTTGCAAATTAAAAATATTTTTTGTCTGCATCTAGCTCTGAAAAAATATTTGGCCTTCTAGCAGTGTGTGGGACTTGTTCTATTAGTCCATCTATACTGACCTCCATCAGGTTGCAAATTAAAAATAATTTTTATCAGCATCTAGCTCTGAAAAAATATTTGGGCTTCTAGCAGTGTGTGGGATTTGTTCTATTAGTTCATCTATACTGACCTCCATAAGGTTGCAAATTAAAAATAATTTTTTTCTGCATCTTGCTCTGAAAAAATATTTGGCCTTCTAGCAGTGTGTGGGACTTGTTCTATTAGTCCATCTATACTGACCTCCATCAGGTTGCAAATTCAAAATAATTTTTTGTCTGCATCTAGCTCTGAAAAAATATTTGGCCTTCTAGCAGTGTGTGGGACTTGTTCTATCAGTCCATCTATACTGACCTCCATCAGGTTTCAAATTGAATATAATTTTTTTCTGCATCTAGCTCTGAAAAAATATTTGTCCTTCTAGCAGTGTGTGGGACTTGTTCTACTAGTCCATCTATACTGACCTCCATCAGGATGCAAATACAAAATAATTTTTTTTCTGCATCTAGCTCTGAAAAAATATTTGTCCTTCTAGCAGTGTGTGGGACTTGTTCTACTAGTCCATTTATACTGACCTCCATCAGGTTGCAAATTAAAAATAATTTTTATCTGCATCTAGCTCTGAAAAAATATTTGTCCTTCTAGCAGTGTGCGGGATTTGTTCTACTAGTCCATCTATACCGACCTCCATCAGGTTGCAAACTGAATATAATTTTTTTCTGCATCTAACTCTGAAAAAATATTTGGGCTTCTAGCAGTGTGTGGGACTTGTTTTATTAGTCCATCTATACTGACCTCCATCAGTTTGCAAATTAAAAATAATTTTTATCTGCATCAAGCTCTGAAAAATATTTGGCCTTCTAGCAGTGTGTCGGACTTGTTCTATTAGTCCATCTATACTGACCTCCATCAGGTTGCAAATTAAATATTATTTTTTTCTGCATCTACCTCTGAAAAAATATTTGGGTTTCTAGCAGTGTGTGGGACTTGTTCTATTAGTCCATCTATACTGACCTCCATCAGGTTGCAAATTAAAATAATTTTTATCTGCATCTAGCTCTGAAAAAATATTTGGGCTTCTAGCAGTGTGTGGGACTTGTTCTATTAGTCCATCTATACTGACCTCCATAAGGTTGCAAATTAAAAATAATTTTTATCTGCATCAAGCTCTGAAAAAATATTTGGCCTTCTAGCAGTGTGTGGGACTTGTTCTATTAGTCCATCCATACTGACCTCCATCAGGTTGCAAATTAAAAATAATTTTTATCTGCATCTAGCTCTGAAAAAATATTTGGCCTTCTAGCAGTGTGTCGGACTTGTTCTATTAGTCCATCTATACTGACCTCCATCAGGTTGCAAACTGAATATAATTTTTTTCTGCATCTACCTCTGAAAAAATATTTGGGCTTCTAGCAGTGTGTGGGACTTGTTTTATTAGTCCATCTATACTGACCTCCATCGGTTTGCAAATTAAAAATAATTTTTATCTGCATCAAGCTCTGAAAAATATTTGGCCTTCTAGCAGTGTGTCGGACTTGTTCTATTAGTCCATCTATACTGACCTCCATCAGGTTGCAAACTAAATATTATTTTTTTCTGCATCTACCTCTGAAAAAATATTTGGGCTTCTAGCAGTGTGTGGGACTTGTTCTATTAGTCCATCTATACTGACCTCCATCAGGTTGCAAATTAAAATAATTTTTATCTGCATCTAGCTCTGAAAAAATATTTGGGCTGCTAGCAGTGTGTGGGACTTGTTCTATTAGTCCATCTATACTGACCTCCATAAGGTTGCAAATTAAAAATAATTTTTATCTGCATCAAGCTCTGAAAAAATATTTGGCCTTCTAACAGTGTGTGGGACTTGTTCTATTAGTCCATCCATACTGACCTCCATCAGGTTGCAAATTAAAAATAATTTTTATCTGCATCTAGCTCTGAAAAAATATTTGGCCTTCTAGCAGTGTGTCGGACTTGTTCTATTAGTCCATCTATACTGACCTCCATCAGGTTGCAAACTAAATATAATTTTTTTCTGCATCTACCTCTGAAAAAATATTTGGGCTTCTAGCAGTGTGTGGGACTTGTTCTATTAGTCCATCTATACTGACCTCCATCAGGTTGCAAATTAAAATAATTTTTATCTGCATCTAGCTCTGAAAAAATATTTGGGCTTCTAGCAGTGTGTGGGACTTGTTCTATTAGTCCATCCATACTGACCTCCATAAGGTTGCAAATGAAAAATAATTTTTATCTGCATCTAGCTCTGAAAAAATATTTGGGCTTCTAGCAGTGTGTGGGACTTGTTCTATTAGTCCATCTATACTGACCTCCATCAGGTTGCAAATTAAAAATAATTTTTATCTGCATCAAGCTCTGAAAAAATATTTGGCCTTCTAGCAGTGTGTGGGACTTGGTCTATTAGTCCATCTATACTGACCTCCATCAGGTTGCAAATTAAAAATATTTTTTGTCTGTATCTAGCTCTGAAAAAATATTTGGCCTTCTAGCAGTGTGTGGGACTTGTTCTATTAGTCCATCTATACTGACCTCCATCAGGTTGCAAATTAAAAATAATTTTTATCAGCATCTAGCTCTGAAAAAATATTTGGGCTTCTAGCAGTGTGTGGGATTTGTTCTATTAGTCCATCTATACTGACCTCCATAAGGTTGCAAATTAAAAATAATTTTTTTCTGCATCTTGCTCTGAAAAAATATTTGGCCTTCCAGCAGTGTGTGGGACTTGTTCTATTAGTCCATCTATACTGACCTCCATCAGGTTGCAAATTCAAAATAATTTTTTGTCTGCATCTAGCTCTGAAAAAATATTTGGCCTTCTAGCAGTGTGTGGGACTTGTTCTATTAGTCCATCTATACTGACCTCCATCAGGTTTCAAATTGAATATAATTTTTTTCTGCATCTAGCTCTGAAAAAATATTTGTCCTTCTAGCAGTGTGTGGGACTTGTTCTACTAGTCCATCTATACTGACCTCCATCAGGATGCAAATACAAAATAATTTTTTTTCTGCATCTAGCTCTGAAAAAATATTTGTCCTTCTAGCAGTGTGTGGGACTTGTTCTACTAGTCCATTTATACTGACCTCCATCAGGTTGCAAATTAAAAATAATTTTTATCTGCATCTAGCTCTGAAAAAATATTTGTCCTTCTAGCAGTGTGCGGGATTTGTTCTACTAGTCCATCTATACTGACCTCCATCAGGTTGCAAACTGAATATAATTTTTTTCTGCATCTACCTCTGAAAAAATATTTGGGCTTCTAGCAGTGTGTGGGACTTGTTTTATTAGTCCATCTATACTGACCTCCATCAGTTTGCAAATTAAAAATAATTTTTATCTGCATCAAGCTCTGAAAAATATTTGGCCTTCTAGCAGTGTGTCGGACTTGTTCTATTAGTCCATCTATACTGACCTCCATCAGGTTGCAAATTAAATATTATTTTTTTCTGCATCTACCTCTGAAAAAATATTTGGGTTTCTAGCAGTGCGTGGGACTTGTTCTATTAGTCCATCTATACTGACCTCCATCAGGTTGCAAATGAAAATAATTTTTATCTGCATCTAGCTCTGAAAAAATATTTGGGCTTCTAGCAGTGTGTGGGACTTGTTCTATTAGTCCATCTATACTGACCTCCATAAGGTTGCAAATTAAAAATAATTTTTATCTGCATCAAGCTCTGAAAAAATATTTGGCCTTCTAGCAGTGTGTGGGACTTGTTCTATTAGTCCATCCATACTGACCTCCATCAGGTTGCAAATTAAAAATAATTTTTATCTGCATCTAGCTCTGAAAAAATATTTGGCCTTCTAGCAGTGTGTCGGACTTGTTCTATTAGTCCATCTATACTGACCTCCATCAGGTTGCAAACTGAATATAATTTTTTTCTGCATCTACCTCTGAAAAAATATTTGGGCTTCTAGCAGTGTGTGGGACTTGTTCTATTAGTCCATCTATACTGACCTCCATCGGTTTGCAAATTAAAAATAATTTTTATCTGCATCAAGCTCTGAAAAATATTTGGCCTTCTAGCAGTGTGTCGGACTTCTTCTATTAGTCCATCTATACTGACCTCCATCAGGTTGCAAACTAAATATTATTTTTTTCTGCATCTACCTCTGAAAAAATATTTGGGCTTCTAGCAGTGTGTGGGACTTGTTCTATTAGTCTATCTATACTGACCTCCATCAGGTTGCAAATTAAAATAATTTTTATCTGCATCTAGCTCTGAAAAAATATTTGGGCTGCTAGCAGTGTGTGGGACTTGTTCTATTAGTCCATCTATACTGACCTCCATAAGGTTGCAAATTAAAAATAATTTTTATCTGCATCAAGCTCTGAAAAAATATTTGGCCTTCTAACAGTGTGTGGGACTTGTTCTATTAGTCCATCCATACTGACCTCCATCAGGTTGCAAATTAAAAATAATTTTTATCTGCATCTAGCTCTGAAAAAATATTTGGCCTTCTAGCAGTGTTTCGGACTTGTTCTATTAGTCCATCTATACTGACCTCCATCAGGTTGCAAACTAAATATAATTTTTTTCTGCATCTACCTCTGAAAAAATATTTGGGCTTCTAGCAGTGTGTGGGACTTGTTCTATTAGTCCATCTATACTGACCTCCATCAGGTTGCAAATTAAAATAATTTTTATCTGGATCTAGCTCTGAAAAAATATTTGGGCTTCTAGCAGTGTGTGGGACTTGTTCTATTAGTCCATCCATACTGACCTCCATAAGGTTGCAAATGAAAAATAATTTTTATCTGCATCTAGCTCTGAAAAAATATTTGGGCTTCTAGCAGTGTGTGGGACTTGTTCTATTAGTCCATCTATACTGACCTCCATCAGGTTGCAAATTAAAAATAATTTTTATCTGCATCAAGCTCTGAAAAAATATTTGGCCTTCTAGCAGTGTGTGGGACTTGTTCTATTAGTCCATCCATACTGACCTCCATCAGGTTGCAAACTAAATATAATTTTTTTCTGCATCTACCTCTGAAAAAATATTTGGGCTTCTAGCAGTGTGTGGTACTTGTTTTATTAGTCCATCTCTACTGACCTCCATCAGGTTGCAAATTAAAAATAATTTTTATCTGCATCAAGCTCTGAAAAAATATTTGGCCTTCTAGCAGTGTGTCGGACTTGTTCTATTAGTCCATCTATACTGACCTCCATCAGGTTGCAAACTAAATATAATTATTTTCTGCATCTACCTCTGAAAAAATATTTGGGCTTCTAGCAGTGTGTGGGACTTGTTCTATTAGTCCATCTATACTGACCTCCATCAGGTTGCAAATTAAAAATAATTTTTATCTGCATCTAGCTCTGAAAAAATATTTGTGCTTCTAGCAGTGTGTGGGACTTGTTCTATTAGTTCATCTAAACTGACCTCCATAAGGTTGCAAATTAAAAATAATTTTTATCTGCATCTAGCTCTGAAAAAATATTTGGGCTTCTAGCAGTGTGTGGGACTTGTTCTATTAGTCCATCTATACTGACCTCCATCAGGTTGCAAATTAAAAATATTTTTTTGTCTGCATCTAGCTCTGAAAAAATATTTGGCCTTCTAGCAGTGTGTGGGACTTGTTCTATTAGTCCATCCACACTGACCTCCATCAGGTTGCAAATTGAATATAATTTTTTCTCCATCTAGCTCTGAAAAAATATTTGTCCTACTAGCAGTGTGTGGGACTTGTTCTACTAGTCCATCTATACTGACCTCCATCAGGTTGCAAATTCAAAATCATTTTTTGTCTGCATCTAGCTCTGAAAAAATATTTGGCCTTCTAGCAGTGTGTGGGACTTGGTCTATTAGTCCATCTATACTGACCTCCATCAGGTTGCAAATTAAAAATAATTTTTATCTGCATCTAGCTCTGAAAAAATATTTGGGCTTCTAGCAGTGTGTGGGACTTGTTCTATTAGTCCATCTATACTGACCTCCATCAGGTTGCAAATTAAAAATAATTTTTATCTGCATCAAGCTCTGAAAAAATATTTGGCCTTCTAGCAGTGTGTGGGACGTGTTCTATTACTCCATCCATACTGACCTCCATCAGGTTGCAAACTAAATATAATGTTTTTCTGCATCTACCTCTGAAAAAATATTTGGGCTTCTAGCAGTGTGTGGGACTTGGTCTATTAGTCCATCCACACTGACCTCCATCAGGTTGCAAATTGAATATAATTTTTTCACCATCTAGCTCTGAAAAAATATTTGTCCTTCTAGCAGTGTGTGGGACTTGTTCTACTAGTCCATCTATACTGACCTCCATCAGGTTGCAAATTCAAAATCATTTTTTGTCTGCATCTAGCTCTGAAAAAATATTTGGCCTTCTAGCAGTGTGTGGGACTTGGTCTATTAGTCCATCTATACTGACCTCCATCAGGTTGCAAATTCAAAATAATTTTTTGTCTGCATCTAGCTCTGAAAAAATATTTGGCCTTCTAGCAGTGTGTGGGACTTGGTCTATTAGTCCATCTATACTGACCTCCATCAGGTTGCAAATTAAAAATATTTTTTTATCTGCATCTTGCTCTGAAAAAAATATTTGGCCTTCTAGCAGTGTGTGGGACTTGGTCTATTAGTCCATCTACAGTGCCTACAAGTAGTATTCAACCCCCTGCAGATTTAGCTGGTTGACACATGCGGAATTAACTTGGCATTGTGACATTTGTACTGTAGATCAGCCTGGAAGTGGGAAATGCACTGCAGCAAATTTTTTTTTTTTAAAACGTTAAAAGTTAATTCAGAGTGTCATTTATTATTCAACCCCTCAAACCACAAGAATTCTGTTTGGACCCCAAAAGTATTAAGAAGTAGTTCAGGCACCAAGAATAATGAGCTTCACATGTGTGGATTAAAGATCTCTTTTGCCAGCCTTTTCTGACTATTTAAGACCCTCCCCAAACTTGTGAACAGCACTCAGACATGGTCAACATGGGAAAGACAAAGGAGCATTCCAAGGCCATCAGAGACAAGATCGTGGAGGGTCACAAGGCTGGCAAGGGGTACAAAACCCTTTCCAAGGAGTTGGGCCTACCTGTCTCCACTGTTGGGAGCATCATCCGTAAGTGGAAGGCTTATGGAACTACTGTTAGCCTTCCACGGCCAGGACAGCCTTTGAAAGTGTCCTCCCGTGCCGAGGCCAGGCTTGTCCGAAGAGTCAAGGCTAACCCAAGGACAACAAGGAAGGAGCTCCGGGAAGATCTCATGGCAGTGGGGACATTGGTTTCAGTCAATACCATAAGTAACGTACTCCACCGCAATGGTCTCCGTTCCAGATGAGCCCGTAAGGTACCTTTACTTTCAAAGCGTCATGTCAAGGCTCGTCTACAGTTTGCTCATGATCACTTGGAGGACTCTGAGACAGACTGGTTCAAGGTTCTATGGTCTGATGAGACCAAGATTTAGATCTTTGGTGCCAACCACACACGTGACGTTTGGAGACTGGATGGCACTGCATACGACCCCAAGAATACCATCCCTACAGTCAAGCATGGTGGTGGCAGCATCATGCTGTGGGGCTGTTTCTCTGCCAAGGGGCCTGGCCATCTGGTCCGCATCCATGGGAAGATGGATAGCACGGCCTACCTGGAGATTTTGGCCAAGAACCTCCGCTCCTCCATCAAGGATCTTAAGATGGGTCGTAATTTCATCTTCCAACAAGACAACGACCCAAAGCACACAGCCAAGAAAACTAAGGCCTGGTTCAAGAGGGAAAAAGTCAAGGTGTTGGAGTGGCCTAGTCAGTCTCCTGACCTTAACCCAATTGAAAACTTGTGGAAGGAGCTCAAGAATAAAGTCCACATGAGACACCCAAAGAACCTAGATAACTTGGAGAAGATCTGCATGAAGGAGTGGGCCAAGATAACTCCACAGACCTGTGCCGGCCTGATCAGGTCTTATAAAAGACGATTATTAGCTGTAATTGCAAACAAGGGTTATTCCACAAAATATTAAACATAGGGGTTGTATAATAATTGACCCACACTTTTATGTTTAAAATTTAATAAAATTCAACTGAGCAACATAACTTTTTGGTTTGTAAGATTTATGCTTCTTATCATAAAACCTACTCTCGTTTGCAGTTTGAAGGCTCTAACTTATTTGCATCTTATCAAACCAGCTAAATCTGCAGGGGGTTGAATACTACTTGTAGGCACTGTATACTGACCTCCATCAGGTTGCAAATTCAAAATAATTTTTTGTCTGCATCTAGCTCTGAAAAAATATTTGGCCTTCTAGCAGTGTGTGGGACTTGTTCTATTAGTCCATCTATACTGACCTCCATCAGGTTGCAAATTAAAAATATTTTTTTGTCTGCATCTAGCTCTGAAAAAATATTTGGCCTTCTAGCAGTGTGTGGAACTTGGTCTATTAGTCCATCTATACTGACCTCCATCAGGTTGCAAATTAAAAATATTTTTTTGTCTGCATCTAGCTCTGAAAAAATATTTGGCCTTCTAGCAGTGTGAGGGACTTGTTCTATTAGTCCATCTATACTGACCTCCATCAGGTTGCAAATTAAAAATAATTTTTATCTGCATCTAGCTCTGAAAAAATATTTGGGCTTCTAGCAGTGTGTGGGACTTGTTCTATTAGTCCATCTATACTGACCTCCATAAGGTTGCAAATTAAAAATAATTTTTATCTGCATCTAGCTCTAAAAAAATATTTGGCCTTCTAGCTGTGTGTGGGACTTGTTCTACTAGTCCATTTATACTGACCTCCATCAGGTTGCAAATTAAAAATAATTTTTATCTGCATCTAGCTCAGAAAAAATATTTGTCCTTCTAGCAGTGTGCGGGATTTGTTCTACTAGTCCATCTATACTGATCTCCATCAGGTTGCAAACTGAATATAATTTTTTTCTGCATCTAGCTCTGAAAAAATATTTGGGCTTCTAGCAGTGTGTGGGAATTGTTTTATTAGTCCATCTATACTGACCTCCATCGGGTTGCAAATTCAAAATAATTTTTTGTCTGCATCTAGCTCTGAAAAAATATTTGGCCTTCTAGCAGTGTGTGGGACTTCGTCTATTAGTCCATCTATACTGACCTCCATCAGGTTGCAAATCAAAAATAATTTTTATCTGCATTTAGCTCTGAAAAAATATTTGGGCTTCTAGCAGTGTGTGGGACTTGTTCTATTAGTCCATCTATACTGACCTCCATAAGGTTGCAAATTAAAAATAATTTTTATCTGCATCTAGCTTTGAAAAAATATTTGGGCTTCTAGCAGTGTGTGGGACTTGTTCTATTAGTCCATCTATACTGACCTCCATAAGGTTGCAAATTAAAAATAATTTTTATCTGCATCTAGCTCTGAAAAAATCTTTGGGCTTCTAGCAGTGTGTGGGACTTGTTCTATTAGTCCATCTATACTGACCTCCATAAGGTTGCAAATTAAAAATAATTTTTATCTGCATCTAGCTCTGAAAAAATATTTGGGCTTCTAGCAGTGTGTGGGACTTGTTCTGTTAGTTCATCTATACTGACCTCCATCAGGTTGCAAATTAAAAATAATTTTTTTCTGCATCTACCTCTGAAAAAATATTTGGGCTTCTAGCAGTGTGTGGTACTTGTTATATTAGTCCATCTATACTGACCTCCATCAGGTTGCAAATTAAAAATATTTTTTTGTCTGCATCTAGCTCTGAAAAAATATTTGGCCTTCTAGCAGTGTGTGGGACTTGGTCTATTAGTCCATCCATACTGACCTCCATCAGGTTGCAAATTGAATATAATTTTTTTCTGCATCTAGCTCTGAAAAAATATTTGCCCTTCTAGCAGTGTGTGGGACTTGTTCTACTAGTCCATCTATACTGACCTCCATCAGGTTGCAAATTCAAAATAATTTTTTGTCTGCATCTAGCTCTGAAAAAATATTTCGCCTTCTAGCAGTGTGTGGGACTTCGTCTATTAGTCCATCTATACTGACCTCCATCAGGTTGCAAATTAAAATTATTTTTTTGTCTGCATCCAGCTCTGAAAAAATATTTGGCCTTCTAGCAGCGTGTGGGACTTGCTCTATTAGTCCATCTATACTGACCTCCATCAGGTTGCAAATTAAAAATATTGTTTTGTGTGCATCTAGCCCTGAAAAAATATTTGGCCTTCTAGCAGTGTGTGGGACTTGTTCTATTAGTCCATCTATACTGACCTCCATCAGGTTGCAAATTCAAAATTATTTTTTGTCTGCATCTAGCTCTGAAAAAATATTTGGCCTTCTAGCAGTGTGTGGGACTTGTTCTATTAGTCCATCTATACTGACATCCATCAGGTTGCAAATTAAAAATATTTTTTTGTCTGCATCTAGCTCTGAAAAAATATTTGGCCTTCTAGCAGTGTGTGGGACTTGGTCTATTACTCCATCTATACTGACCTCCATCAGGTTGCAAATTAAAAATATTTTTTTGTCTGCATCTAGCTCTGAAAAAATATTTGGCCTTCTAGCAGTGTGTGGGACTTGTTCTATTAGTCCATCAATACTGACCTCCATCAGTTTGCAAATTAAAAATAATTTTTATCTGCATCTAGCTCTGAAAAAATATTTGGGCTTCTAGCAGTGTGTGGGACTTGTTCTATTAGTCCATCTATACTGACCTCCATAAGGTTGCAAATTAAAAATAATTTTTATCTGCATCTAGCTCTGAAAAAATATTTGGCCTTCTAGCAGTGTGTGGGACTTGTTCTATTAGTCAATCTATACTGACCTCCATCAGGTTGCAAATTGAATATAATTTTTTTCTGCATCTAGCTCTGAAAAAATATTTGTCCTTCTAGCAGTGTGTGGGACTTGTTCTACTAGTCCATCTATACTGACCTCCATCAGGATGCAAATTCAAAATAATTTTTTTTCTGCATCTAGCTCTGAAAAAATATTTGTCCTTCTAGCCGTGTGTGGGACTTGTTCTACTAGTTCATTTATACTGACCTCCATCAGGTTGCAAATTAAAAATAATTTTTATCTGCATCTAGCTCTGAAAAAATATTTGTCCTTCTAGCAGTGTGTGGGACTTGTTCTACTAGTCCATCTATACTGAACTCCATCAGGTTGCAAACTGAATATATTTTTTTTCTGCATCTACCTCTGAAAAAATATTTGGGCTTCTAGCAGTGTGTGGGACTTGATTTATTAGTCCATCTATACTGACCTCCATCAGGTTGCAAATTAAAAATAATTTTTATCTGCATCTAGCTCTGAAAAAATATTTGGCCTTCTATCAGTGTGTGGGACTTTTTCTATTAGTCCATCTATACTGACCTCCATCAGGTTGCAAATTAAAAATAATTTTTATCTGCATCTAGCTCTGAAAAAATCTTTGGGCTTCTAGCAGTGTGTGGGACTTGTTCTATTAGTCCATCTATACTGACCTCCATAAGGTTGCAAATTAAAAATAATTTTTATCTGCATCTAGCTCTGAAAAAATATTTGGGCTTCTAGCAGTGTGTGGGACTTGTTCTGTTAGTTCATCTATACTGACCTCCATCAGGTTGCAAATTAAAAATAATTTTTTTCTGCATCTACCTCTGAAAAAATATTTGGGCTTCTAGCAGTGTGTGGTACTTGTTATATTAGTCCATCTATACTGACCTCCATCAGGTTGCAAATTAAAAATATTTTTTGGTCTGCATCTAGCTCTGAAAAAATATTTGGCCTTCTAGCAGTGTGTGGGACTTGGTCTATTAGTCCATCCATACTGACCTCCATCAGGTTGCAAATTGAATATAATTTTTTTCTGCATCTAGCTCTGAAAAAATATTTGCCCTTCTAGCAGTGTGTGGGACTTGTTCTACTAGTCCATCTATACTGACCTCCATCAGGTTGCAAATTCAAAATAATTTTTTGTCTGCATCTAGCTCTGAAAAAATATTTCGCCTTCTAGCAGTGTGTGGGACTTCGTCTATTAGTCCATCTATACTGACCTCCATCAGGTTGCAAATTAAAATTATTTTTTTGTCTGCATCCAGCTCTGAAAGAATATTTGGCCTTCTAGCAGTGTGTGGGACTTGCTCTATTAGTCCATCTATACTGACCTCCATCAGGTTGCAAATTAAAAATATTGTTTTGCGTGCATCTAGCCCTGAAAAAATATTTGGCCTTCTAGCAGTGTGTGGGACTTGTTCTATTAGTCCATCTATACTGACCTCCATCAGGTTGCAAATTCAAAATTACTTTTTGTCTGCATCTAGCTCTGAAAAAATATTTGGCCTTCTAACAGTGTGTGGGACTTGTTCTATTAGTCCATCTATACTGACATCCATCAGGTTGCAAATTAAAAATATTTTTTTTCTGCATCTAGCTTTGAAAAAATATTTGGCCTTCTAGCAGTGTGTGGGACTTGTTCTATTAGTCCATCAATACTGACCTCCATCAGTTTGCAAATTAAAAATAATTTTTATCTGCATCTAGCTCTGAAAAAATATTTGGGCTTCTAGCAGTGTGTGGGACTTGATTTATTAGTCCATCTATACTGACCTCCATCAGGTTGCAAATTAAAAATAATTTTTATCTGCATCTAGCTCTGAAAAAATATTTGGCCTTCTATCAGTGTGTGGGACTTTTTCTATTAGTCCCTCTATACTGACCTCCATCAGGTTGCAAATTAAAAATATTTTTTTGTCTACATCTAGCTCTGAAAAAATATTTGGCCTTCTAGCAGTGTGTGGGACTTGGTCTATTAGTCCATCTATACTGACCTCCATCAGGTTGTAAATTAAAAATAATTTTTTTGTCTGCATCTAGCTCTGAAAAAATATTTGGCCTTCTAGCAGTGTGTGGGACTTGTTCTATTAGTCCATCTATACTGACCTCCATCAGGTTGCAAATTAAAAATAATTTTTATCAGCATCTAGCTCTGAAAAAATATTTGGGCTTCTAGCAGTGTGTGGGATTTGTTCTATTAGTCCATCTATACTGACCTCCATAAGGTTGCAAATTAAAAATATTTTTTTTCTGCATCTTGCTCTGAAAAAATATTTGGCCTTCTAGCAGTGTGTGTGATTTGTTCTATTAGTCCATCTATACTGACCTCCATCAGGTTGCAAATTCAAAATAATTTTTTGTCTGCATCTAGCTCTGAAAAAATATTTGGACTTCTAGCAGTGTGTGGGACTTGTTCTATTAGTCCATCTATACTGACCTCCATCATGTTGCAAATTGAATATAATTTTTTTCTGCATCTAGCTCTGAAAAAATATTTGTCCTTCTAGCAGTGTGTGGGACTTGTTCTACTAGTACATCTATACTGACCTCCATCAGGATGCAAATTCAAAATAATTTTTTTTCTGCATCTAGCTCCGAAAAAATATTTGTCCTTCTAGCAGTGTGTGGGACTTGTTCTACTAGTCCATTTATACTGACCTCCATCAGGTTGCAAATTAAAATTAATTTTTATCTGCATCTAGCTCTGAAAAAATATTTGTCCTTCTAGCAGTGTGCGGGATTTGTTCTACTAGTCCATCTATACTGACCTCCATCAGGTTGCAAACTGAATATAATTTTTTTCTGCATCTACCTCTGAAAAAATATTTGGGCTTCTAGCAGTGTGTGGGACTTGTTTTATTAGTCCATCTATACTGACCTCCATCAGTTTGCAAATTAAAAATAATTTTTATCTGCATCAAGCTCTGAAAAATATTTGGCCTTCTAGCAGTGTGTCGGACTTGTTCTATTAGTCCATCTATACTGACCTCCATCAGGTTGCAAACTAAATATAATTTTTTTCTGCATCTACCTCTGAAAAAATATTTGGGCTTCTAGCAGTGTGTGGGACTTGTTCTATTAGTCCATCTATACTGACCTCCATCAGGTTGCAAATTAAAAAATTTTTTATCTGCATCTAGCTCTGAAAAAATATTTGGGCTTCTAGCAGTGTGTGGGACTTGTTCTATTAGTCCATCTATACTGACCTCCATAAGGTTGCAAATTAAAAATAATTTTTATCTGCATCTAGCTCTGAAAAAATATTTGGGCTTCTAGCAGTGTGTGGGACTTGTTCTATTAGTCCATCTATACTGACCTCCATCAGGTTGCAAATTAAAAATAATTTTTATCTGCATCAAGCTCTGAAAAAATATTTGGCCTTCTAGCAGTGTGTGGGACTTGTTCTATTAGTCCATCCATACTGACCTCCATCAGGTTGCAAATTAAAAATAATTTTTATCTGCATCTAGCTCTGAAAAAATATTTGGCCTTCTAGCAGTGTGTCGGACTTGTTCTATTAGTCCATCTATACTGACCTCCATCAGGTTGCAAACTTAATATAATTTTTTTCTGCATCTACCTCTGAAAAAATATTTGGGCTTCTAGCAGTGTGTGGGACTTGTTCTATTAGTGCATCTATACTGCCCTCCATCAGGTTGCAAATTACAATAATTTTTATCTGCATCTAGCTCTGAAAAAATATTTGGGCTTCTAGCAGTGTGTGGGACTTATTCTATTAGTCCATCTATACTGACCTCCATAAGGTTGCAAATTAAAAATAATTTTTATCTGCATCTAGCTCTGAAAAAATATTTGGGCTTCTAGCAGTGTGTGGGACTTGTTCTATTAGTCCATCTATACTGACCTCCATCAGGTTGCAAATTAAAAATAATTTTTATCTGCATCAAGCTCTGAAAAAATATTTGGCCTTCTAGCAGTGTGTGGGACTTGTTCTATTAGTCCATCCATACTGACCTCCATCAGGTTGCAAACTAAATATAATTTTTTTCTGCATCTACCTCTGAAAAAATATTTGGGCTTCTAGCAGTGTGTGGTACTTGTTTTATTAGTCCATCTATACTGACCTCCATCAGGTTGCAAATTAAAAATAATTTTTATCTGCATCAAGCTCTGAAAAAATATTTGGCCTTCTAGCAGTGTGTCGGACTTGTTCTATTAGTCCATCTATACTGACCTCCATCAGGTTGCAAACTAAATATAATTTTTTTCTGCATCTACCTCTGAAAAAATATTTGGGCTTCTAGCAGTGTGTGGGACTTGTTCTATTAGTCCATCTATACTGACCTCCATCAGGTTGCAAATTAAAAATAATTTTTATCTGCATCTAGCTCTGAAAAAATATTTGTGCTTCTAGCAGTGTGTGGGACTTGTTCTATTAGTCCATCTAAACTGACCTCCATAAGGTTGCAAATTAAAAATAATTTTTATCTGCATCTAGCTCTGAAAAAATATTTGGGCTTCTAGCAGTGTGTGGGACTTGTTCTATTAGTCCATCTATACTGACCTCCATCAGGTTGCAAATTAAAAATAATTTTTATCTGCATCAAGCTCTGAAAAAATATTTGGGCTTCTAACAGTGTGTGGGACTTGTTCTATTAGTCCATCCATACTGACCTCCATCAGGTTGCAAGCTAAATATAATTTTTTTCTGCATCTACCTCTGAAAAAATATTTGGGCTTCTAGCAGTGTGTGAGACTTGTTCTATTAGTCCATCTATACTGACCTCCATAAGGTTGCAAATTAAAAATATTTTTTTTCTGCATCTTGCTCTGAAAAAATATTTGGCCTTCTAGCAGTGTGTGGGATTTGTTCTATTAGTCCATCTATACTGACCTCCATCAGGTTGCAAATTCAAATTAATTTTTTGTCTGCATTTAGCTCTGAAAAAATATTTGGCCTTCTAGCAGTGTGTGGGACTTGTTCTATTAGTCCATCTATACTGACCTCCATCAGGTTGCAAATTGAATATAATTTTTTTCTGCATCTAGCTCGGAAAAAATATTTGTCCTTCTAGCAGTGTGTGGGACTTGTTCTACTAGTCCATCTATACTGACCTCCATCAGGATGCAAATTCAAAATAATTTTTTTTCTGCATCTAGCTCTGAAAAAATATTTGTCCTTCTAGCAGTGTGTGGGACTTGTTCTACTAGTCCATTTATACTGACCTCCATCAGGTTGCAAATTAAAAATAATTTTTATCTGCATCTAGCTCTGAAAAAATATTTGTCCTTCTAGCAGTGTGCGGGATTTGTTCTACTATTCCATCTATACTGACCTCCATCAGGTTGCAAACTGAATATAATTTTTTTCTGCATCTACCTCTGAAAAAATATTTGGGCTTCTAGCAGTGTGTGGGACTTGTTTTATTAGTCCAACTATACTGACCTCCATCAGTTTGCAAATTAAAAATAATTTTTATCTGCATCAAGCTCTGAAAAATATTTGGCCTTCTAGCAGTTTGTCGGACTTGTTCTATTAGTCCATCTATACTGACCTCCATCAGGTTGCAAACAAAATATAATTTTTTTCTGCATCTACCTCTGAAAAAATATTTGGGCTTCTAGCAGTGTGTGGGACTTGTTCTATTAGTCCATCTATACTGACCTCCATAAGGTTGCAAATTAAAAATAATTTTTATCTGCATCTAGCTCTGAAAAAATATTTGGGCTTCTAGCAGTGTGTGGGACTTGTTCTATTAGTCCATCTATACTGACCTCCATCAGGTTGCAAATTAAAAATAATTTTTATCTGCATCAAGCTCTGAAAAAATATTTGGGCTTCTAGCAGTGTGTGGGACTTGTTCTATTAGTCCATCCATACTGACCTCCATCAGGTTGCAAATTAAAAATAATTTTTATCTGCATCTAGCTCTGAAAAAATATTTGGCCTTCTAGCAGTGTGTCGGACTTGTTCTATTAGTCCATCTATACTGACCTCCATCAGGTTGCAAACTTAATATAATTTTTTTCTGCATCTACCTCTGAAAAAATATTTGGGCTTCTAGCAGTGTGTGGGACTTGTTCTATTAGTGCATCTATACTGCCCTCCATCAGGTTGCAAATTAAAATAATTTTTATCTGCATCTAGCTCTGAAAAAATATTTGGGCTTCTAGCAGTGTGTGGGACTTGTTCTATTAGTCCATCTATACTGACCTCCATCAGGTTGCAAATTAAAAATAATTTTTATCTGCATCAAGCTCTGAAAAAATATTTGGGCTTCTAGCAGTGTGTGGGACTTGTTCTATTAGTCCATCCATACTGACCTCCATCAGGTTGCAAATTAAAAATAATTTTTATCTGCATCTAGCTCTGAAAAAATATTTGGCCTTCTAGCAGTGTGTCGGACTTGTTCTATTAGTCCATCTATACTGACCTCCATCAGGTTGCAAACTTAATATAATTTTTTTCTGCATCTACCTCTGAAAAAATATTTGGGCTTCTAGCAGTGTGTGGGACTTGTTCTATTAGTGCATCTATACTGCCCTCCATCAGGTTGCAAATTAAAATAATTTTTATCTGCATCTAGCTCTGAAAAAATATTTGGGCTTCTAGCAGTGTGTGGGACTTGTTCTATTAGTCCATCTATACTGACCTCCATCAGGTTGCAAATTAAAAATAATTTTTATCTGCATCAAGCTCTGAAAAAATATTTGGGCTTCTAGCAGTGTGTGGGACTTGTTCTATTAGTCCATCCATACTGACCTCCATCAGGTTGCAAATTAAAAATAATTTTTATCTGCATCTAGCTCTGAAAAAATATTTGGCCTTCTAGCAGTGTGTCGGACTTGTTCTATTAGTCCATCTATACTGACCTCCATCAGGTTGCAAACTTAATATAATTTTTTTCTGCATCTACCTCTGAAAAAATATTTGGGCTTCTAGCAGTGTGTGGGACTTGTTCTATTAGTGCATCTATACTGCCCTCCATCAGGTTGCAAATTAAAATAATTTTTATCTGCATCTAGCTCTGAAAAAATATTTGGGCTTCTAGCAGTGTGTGGGACTTATTCTATTAGTCCATCTATACTGACCTCCATAAGGTTGCAAATTAAAAATAATTTTTATCTGCATCTAGCTCTGAAAAAATATTTGGGCTTCTAGCAGTGTGTGGGACTTGTTCTATTAGTCCATCTATACTGACCTCCATCAGGTTGCAAATTAAAAATAATTTTTATCTGCATCAAGCTCTGAAAAAATATTTGGCCTTCTAGCAGTGTGTGGGACTTGTTCTATTAGTCCATCCATACTGACCTCCATCAGGTTGCAAACTAAATATAATTTTTTTCTGCATCTACCTCTGAAAAAATATTTGGGCTTCTAGCAGTGTGTGGTACTTGTTTTATTAGTCCATCTATACTGACCTCCATCAGGTTGCAAATTAAAAATAATTTTTATCTGCATCAAGCTCTGAAAAAATATTTGGCCTTCTAGCAGTGTGTCGGACTTGTTCTATTAGTCCATCTATACTGACCTCCATCAGGTTGCAAACTAAATATAATTTTTTTCTGCATCTACCTCTGAAAAAATATTTGGGCTTCTAGCAGTGTGTGGGACTTGTTCTATTAGTCCATCTATACTGACCTCCATCAGGTTGCAAATTAAAAATAATTTTTATCTGCATCTAGCTCTGAAAAAATATTTGTGCTTCTAGCAGTGTGTGGGACTTGTTCTATTAGTCCATCTAAACTGACCTCCATAAGGTTGCAAATTAAAAATAATTTTTATCTGCATCTAGCTCTGAAAAAATATTTGGGCTTCTAGCAGTGTGTGGGACTTGTTCTATTAGTCCATCTATACTGACCTCCATCAGGTTGCAAATTAAAAATAATTTTTATCTGCATCAAGCTCTGAAAAAATATTTGGGCTTCTAACAGTGTGTGGGACTTGTTCTATTAGTCCATCCATACTGACCTCCATCAGGTTGCAAGCTAAATATAATTTTTTTCTGCATCTACCTCTGAAAAAATATTTGGGCTTCTAGCAGTGTGTGAGACTTGTTCTATTAGTCCATCTATACTGACCTCCATAAGGTTGCAAATTAAAAATATTTTTTTTCTGCATCTTGCTCTGAAAAAATATTTGGCCTTCTAGCAGTGTGTGGGATTTGTTCTATTAGTCCATCTATACTGACCTCCATCAGGTTGCAAATTCAAATTAATTTTTTGTCTGCATTTAGCTCTGAAAAAATATTTGGCCTTCTAGCAGTGTGTGGGACTTGTTCTATTAGTCCATCTATACTGACCTCCATCAGGTTGCAAATTGAATATAATTTTTTTCTGCATCTAGCTCGGAAAAAATATTTGTCCTTCTAGCAGTGTGTGGGACTTGTTCTACTAGTCCATCTATACTGACCTCCATCAGGATGCAAATTCAAAATAATTTTTTTTCTGCATCTAGCTCTGAAAAAATATTTGTCCTTCTAGCAGTGTGTGGGACTTGTTCTACTAGTCCATTTATACTGACCTCCATCAGGTTGCAAATTAAAAATAATTTTTATCTGCATCTAGCTCTGAAAAAATATTTGTCCTTCTAGCAGTGTGCGGGATTTGTTCTACTATTCCATCTATACTGACCTCCATCAGGTTGCAAACTGAATATAATTTTTTTCTGCATCTACCTCTGAAAAAATATTTGGGCTTCTAGCAGTGTGTGGGACTTGTTTTATTAGTCCAACTATACTGACCTCCATCAGTTTGCAAATTAAAAATAATTTTTATCTGCATCAAGCTCTGAAAAATATTTGGCCTTCTAGCAGTTTGTCGGACTTGTTCTATTAGTCCATCTATACTGACCTCCATCAGGTTGCAAACAAAATATAATTTTTTTCTGCATCTACCTCTGAAAAAATATTTGGGCTTCTAGCAGTGTGTGGGACTTGTTCTATTAGTCCATCTATACTGACCTCCATAAGGTTGCAAATTAAAAATAATTTTTATCTGCATCTAGCTCTGAAAAAATATTTGGGCTTCTAGCAGTGTGTGGGACTTGTTCTATTAGTCCATCTATACTGACCTCCATCAGGTTGCAAATTAAAAATAATTTTTATCTGCATCAAGCTCTGAAAAAATATTTGGGCTTCTAGCAGTGTGTGGGACTTGTTCTATTAGTCCATCCATACTGACCTCCATCAGGTTGCAAGCTAAATATAATTTTTTTCTGCATCTACCTCTGAAAAAATATTTGGGCTTCAAGCAGTGTGTGGGACTTGTTCTATTAGTCCATCTATACTGACCTCCATAAGGTTGCAAATTAAAAATAATTTTTATCTGCATCTAGCTCTGAAAAAATATTTGGGCTTCTAGCAGTGTGTGGGACTTGTTCTATTAGTCCATCCTTACTGACCTCCATCAGGTTGCAAACTAAATATAATTTTTTTCTGCATCTACCTCTGAAAAAATATTTGGGCTTCTAGCAGTGTGTGGTACTTGTTTTATTAGTCCATCTATACTGACCTCCATCAGGTTGCAAATTAAAAATAATTTTTATCTGCATCAAGCTCTGAAAAAATATTTGGCCTTCTAGCAGTGTGTCGGACTTGTTCTATTAGTCCATCTATACTGACCTCCATCAGGTTGCAAACTAAATATAATTTTTTTCTGCATCTACCTCTGAAAAAATATTTGGGCTTCTAGCAGTGTGTGGGACTTGTTCTATTAGTCCATCTATACTGACCTCCATCAGGTTGCAAATTAAAAATAATTTTTATCTGCATCTAGCTCTGAAAAAATATTTGTGCTCTAGCAGTGTGTGGGACTTGTTCTATTAGTCCATCTAAACTGACCTCCATAAGGTTGCAAATTAAAAATAATTTTTATCTGCATCTAGCTCTGAAAAAATATTTGGGCTTCTAGCAGTGTGTGGGACTTGTTCTATTAGTCCATCTATACTGACCTCCATCAGGTTGCAAATTAAAAATAATTTTTATCTGCATCAAGCTCTGAAAAAATATTTGGGCTTCTAGCAGTGTGTGGGACTTGTTCTATTAGTCCATCCATACTGACCTCCATCAGGTTGCAAGCTAAATATAATTTTTTTCTGCATCTACCTCTGAAAAAATATTTGGGCTTCTAGCAGTGTGTGGGACTTGTTCTATTAGTCCATCTATACTGACCTCCATAAGGTTGCAAATTAAAAATAATTTTTATCTGCATCTAGCTCTGAAAAAATATTTGGGCTTCTAGCAGTGTGTGGGACTAGTTCTATTAGTCCATCTATACTGACCTCCATAAGGTTGCAAATTAAAAATAATTTTTTTCTGCATCTAGCTCTGAAAAAATATTTGGGCTTCTAGCAGTGTGTGGGACATGTTCTATTAGTTCATCTATACTGACCTCCATCAGGTTGCAAATTAAAAATTTTTTTTTTCTGCATCTACCTCTGAAAAAATATTTGGGCTTCTAGCAGTGTGTGGTGTTATGTTCTGCTACCAGAGCTAAGGAAAGAGAGGAGATCTGTCCCTACGATAGAATTCAGCTTAATCCCTACGATGTAACAGGGAACCTGATCCTGCGATCAGACCTGCTAAAGTCCTAAGCTAGTCTGTACGGAGACCTATAGATGTGGGGAAGGAATCCCTACAAGTACTAAGGACTGGGAGGAATATGGGACACCTCCTAACAGAAATAGTAGCAGACAGACGAACAAACAAAATATATAGAACATAGAGGTCAGTAGACCAAGCAAACTAACAGAGCAAGACATAGAGCACAGGTAGCTAGAAAGTTGATATACAATGAAGTCCAGCAAAGCCAGAAGGGCAGAGCAAGATTAAATAGGCCAAAAGGTCATGTGACCAGCAAAGGAAAAAAAACCTAAGAGCAAGGTTCTAACAGTACCCCCCCTTCTAAGAGGATCCTCCGGATCCCTTAGGACCAGGCTTATCAGGAAATCTCCTGTGAAACGCTCTGATAAGTCTGGACGCGGAAACATCATCCGACCTCACCCAAGAGTTATCCTCGGGACCGAAACCTTTCCAGGCCACAAGATACTGCAAACTACCTCTATACCGTCTAGAGTTAAGGATGCGAGAAATTTCATATTCCCCGTCCTCCACCACCGGAGGAACAGAGGCAGAGGCGTCACAATCTGATACAACAGCTTTTTTCAACAGAGAGACATGAAATACCGGATTAATTCTCCAGGAGGTAGGAACCTCCAACCTAACAGCAGATTGGTTGACAACCTGAAGCACCTTAAAGGGCCCTACAAACTTGGGACCCAATTTCTTTGAAGGAATCCTCAACCGCAGATTCCTAGAGGACAACCAAACCATGTCACCAACAGCGAACAAAACCTCCTGTCGTTTCCTATCAAAGTAGTCTTTAGATTTTCTGTTGGCCTCCTGAAGATTACCACGCACATCCGTCCAAACTCTCTCCAAATCACCGGAAAAATTCTCCTCCTCAGGCACGGCAGATCCCAACTTGGAGAACGACCCAAACGACGGATGTCTCCCAGAACAACAAAAAAAAGGCGAACAACCAGCAGAAGAAGATGTATGATTGTTCAGAGCAAATTCAGCAAGTGGCAGAAACTCAGACCACCCCTCTTGATTGTCTGCCACAAAACAACGCAAGAACTGCTCAACATCCTGTTTTTTCCTTTCTGTCTGGCCATTAGATTCAGGATGATATCCGGACGAGAACGACAAATGAACTCCCAACCTATCACAAAAGGCACGCCAAAAACGAGCCACGAACTGAGGACCCCTATCAGAAACAATGTCAGTAGGAACGCCATGAAGTCTGACAATTTCCTTGACAAAGGCCTTAGCGAGAGTTTTAGCGCAGGGCAGTTTGACGAAAGGAACCAAGTGACACATCTTGCTAAAACGGTCCACGACCACCCAGATGACAGTAAAACCCTCAGAGGGGGGAAGGTCAGTTATAAAGTCCATAGCCAAATGTGTCCAAGGAGCACTGGGAACCTCCAAAGGACAAAGCAACCCCGCAGCAGGAGTATGTGAGGACTTAGATCTAGCACATATAGTACATTGACGCACCCACTTAATGACTTCCTTCTGCCATCCAGGCCACCAAAAACTGCGACCCACCAGTCTCTTGGTCTCAGAGATTCCGGGATGACCTGCCAACCGAGATTCGTGACACTCAACAAACAAATCTCTCCTAAAGGTCCCAGGCACAAACAACCTCCCATGAGGAGTGTTAGAAGGGGCATTCTCCTGTGCTTTAAGAATCTCATTTTCCAAAACGGAGTCCAAAGCAGCTATCACAACACCTTCTTGTAAAATGTTCTCCTCTTTCTCAGCACCGACTATGGGAGAAAAACTGCGAGACAAGGCATCCGCCTTAACATTCTTAGTACCAGGGATGTAAGTAACGGAGAAATTAAACCGCGAGAAAAACAGTGCCCACCTAGCCTGACGGGCATTCAGGCGCTTGGCAGCATCAAGATATATCAGATTTTTATGATCCGTAAGAACCTGAACGGGAAATTCCGCACCTTCCAAGAAGTGGCGCCAGTGTTCAAATGCGAGTTTAATAGCCAATAATTCCCGATTACCAATATCGTAATTCAGTTCAGTCTCCGAAAATTTTTTTGAAAAAAAGGCACAGGGATGTAATCCATCCCCGTTATCCTGAGACAATACTGCGCCAACCCCCACAGAGGAAGCATCAACCTCAACCAAAAACGGCCTAGTAACATCAGGCTGCATAAGGATGGGAGCAGAGGTGAACCTCTCCTTGAGATACACAAAAGCTTCAATGGCCTCAGAAGACCACTGAACCGCATCAGCACCTTTCCTGGTGAGATCAGTCAGAGGTTTGACAATACTAGAAAAATTTTTTATGAATTTTCTATAGTAATTGGCGAAACCCAAAAACCTCTGTATCGATTTCAAACCAATAGGCCTAGGCCATTCCTGCACAGCCTGAACCTTAACCGGATCCATCTCAAAACCTTTGCTGGAGATAATGTAGCCCAAAAAACTAATTCTCTGTACAGCGAACTCACATTTCTCCAGCTTAGCAAAAAGCGAATTGTCCATTAATAACTGTAATACCTCACGCACGCTCCGCCAATGAGACTCCAGATCCGGCGAATAAATCAAAATGTCATCCAAATACACAACCACATTTTTACCGATCAAAGGTCTAAGGATGTCATTAATCAGATTCTGAAAAAATGCAGGAGCATTAGTAAGACCAAAAGGCATAACCAGATTCTCAAAATGACCCACAGGAGTGTTAAAAGCAGTCTTCCATTCGTCACCCTCCTTCATGCGCAACAGATTGTATGCCCCCTTAAGGTCAATTTTATAGAACCACTTGGCCCCCATTAACTGGTTAAACAGATCAGGAATCAATGGCAGTGGGTAAGGATTGCGTACAGTAATTTTGTTAATCTCACGAAAATCCAGACAAGGACGTAAACCGCCGTCCTTTTTTTTTACAAAAAAAAATCCAACCGCCACAGGAGACTTAGAGGGCCTAATGTGACCGGCGGCCAAACTTGTCTGTATGTATTCCTCCAAAGCCTTCCTCTCAGGAATAGTAAGGTTAAATAAACGACTTTTAGGAAGAGTCGCTCCAGGGACAAATTCAATAGAACAATCATAGTCTCTATGGGGAGGCAAAACCTGCGATTCCTTCTCAGAAAAAACTCTCCAAAAATCCTGAATAGGAACAGGCAATTCTCCCCTATCCAAAGCTGCAATACGCCCATTACAACACTTGTCATAACATTTATGGCTCCAGGATTTAATTTCACTGGTAGACCAATCCAGTACAGGATTGTGAAATTTTAACCAGGGCAATCCCAATATTACTGGAGAAGGCAAGTTATTCAACACTACCAAATCCAATTTCTCATGGTGAACACCATTAATAGTGAGAGGAAATTCACAGACCTTGAGAGTAATATTCTTCAAAGGGGAACCATCCACAGAAACCATAGCAATGGGGGATGATAAAGGTTCAGGTTTTAAATTGAGTCTTTCCACGAATCCCCATCAATAACATTCAGAGTAGACCCACAATCGACAAACACCCGAAATTCCATTAATTTTTCCTGAGCAATCATGGAAGCAGCTAAAAATACACCCTTGGAATTTAAACAGGCAATACGGGCATGACTGACCATTTTTTTTTCTTTCTTCATACGAAGCTCACAGCCTTTAATCAAATGACCAGATTTTCCGCAATAGAAACACAAGCCTTCAAAAAATCGACGGTCTTTTTCTTGAGAGCGAGGTGCCACCGATCCAATCTCCATCGGTTCACCACTGTTAGTACACACATTCTCATAACCAGAAACTGACATAGCAGAGGATTTGCTCTCATTAACCCTTGCACGCAGTCTTCTATCCACCCGTATAGCTAATTGCATAGCCTGTTGCAAATCTTCAGGTGTAGGATAAGCAATTAGCAGGTCTTTAACCCTTTCACTGAGCCCAGCAAGAAATAGACTTTTCAGAGCAGAATCGTTCCACCCTGTTTGAGTAGACCAACGACGGAAATGAGTACAATATTTTTCCACATTACCTGATCCTTGTTTTAAACGTCTCAACTCAGTCTCAGCTGATGCGACACGGTCAGGATCATAATATAATAGTCCCAAAGCAGAAAAAAAACTATCCACTGATCTGAAGCATGTATCACTAGGTTGCAAAGAAAAGGCCCACTCCTGAGGCTCTTTGCGCAAAAGTGACATTATGAACCCTACGCGCTGGGATTCATCCCCAGAGGACTTAGGTCTCAAACGAAAATACAATAAGCAAGCATTTTTGAATGAAAAAAATTCTCGGTGTTCACCAAAAAATAAATCCGGCAAACATACCTTAGGCTCCAAGAAATGTGCTCCAGGACAGTTACTCACGTGCTGACGGAGCTCGGCCACCTCCAGAGAGAGTCCCTGCAGGCGATGAACCAAATCCTGAACCGACACCATGATGGAACAGAAAAATCTTTCCTTAGAGAATTTGCTGGCTGGACTTACTGTTATGTTCTGCTACCAGAGCTAAGGAAAGAGAGGAGATCTGTCCCTACGATAGAACTCAGCTTAATCCCTATGATGTAACAGGGAACCTGATCCTGCGATCAGACCTGCTAAAGTCCTAAGCTAGTCTGTACGGAGACCTATAGATGTGGGGAAGGAATCCCTACAAGTACTAAGGACTGGGAGGAATATGGGACACCTCCTAACAGAAATAGTAGCAGACAGACGAACAAACAAAATATATAGAACATAGAGGTCAGTAGACCAAGCAAACTAACAGAGCAAGACACAGAGCACAGGCTAGCTAGAAAGTAGATATACAATGAAGTCCAGCAAAGCCAGAAGGGCGGAGCAGGATTAAATAGGCCAACAAGGTCATGTGACCAGCAAAGGAAAAAAAACCTAAGAGCAAGGTTCTAACATGTGGGACTTGTTCTATTAGTCCATCTATACTGACCTCCATCAGGTTGCAAATTAAAAATATTTTTTTGTCTGCATCTAGCTCTGAAAAAATATTTGTCCTTCTAGCAGTGTGTGGGACTTGTTCTACTAGTCCTTCTATACTGACCTCCATCAGGTGGCAAATTCAAAATAATTTTTAGTCTGCATCTAGCTCTGAAAAAATATTTGGCCTTCTAACAGTGTGTGGGACTTGGTCTATTAGTCCATCTATACTGACCTCCATCAGGTTGCAAATTAAAAATATTTTTTTGTCTGCATCTAGCTCTGAAAAAATATTTGGCCTTCTAGCAGTTTGTGGGACTTGTTCTATTAGTCCATCTATACTGACCTCCATCAGGTTGCAAATTAAAAATATTTTTTTGTCTGCATCTAGCTCTGAAAAAATATTTGGCCTTCTAGCAGTGTGTGGGACTTGGTCTATTAGTCCATCTATACTGACCTCCATCAGGTTGCAAATTAAAAATATTTTTTTGTCTGCATCTAGCTCTGAAAAAATATTTGGCCTTCTAGCAGTGTGTGTGACTTGGTCTATTAGTCCATCTATACTGACCTCCATCAGGTTGCAAACTGAATATAATTTTTTTCTGCATCTAGCTATGAAAAAATATTTGTCCTTCTAGCAGTGTGTGGGACTTGTTCTACTAGTCCATCTATACTGACTTCCATCAGGATGCAAATTCAAAATAATTTTTATTCTGCATCTAGCTCTGAAAAAATATTTGTCCTTCTAGCAGTGTGTGGGACTTGTTCTACTAGTCCATTTATACTGACCTCCATCAGGTTGCAAATTAAAAATAATTTTTATCTGCATCTAGCTCTGAAAAAATATTTGTCCTTCTAGCAGTGTGTGGGACTTGTTCTACTAGTCCATCTATACTGAACTCCATCAGGTTGCAAACTGAATATATTTTTTTTCTGCATCTACCTCTGAAAAAATATTTGGGCTTCTAGCAGTGTGTGGGACTTGTTTTATTAGTCCATCTATACTGACCTCCATCAGGTTGCAAATTAAAAATAATTTTTATCTGCATCTAGCTCTGAAAAAATATTTGGCCTTCTAGCAGTGTGTGGGACTTGTTCTATTAGTCCATCTATACTGACCTCCATCAGGTTGCAAACTAAATATAATTTTTTTCTGCATCTACCTCTGAAAAAATATTTGGGCTTCTAGCAGTGTGTGGGACTTGTTCTATTAGTCCATCTATACTGACCTCCATCAGGTTGCAAATTAAAAATAATTTTTATCTGCATCTAGCTCTGAAAAAATATTTGGGCTTCTAGCAGTGTGTGCGACTTGTTCTATTAGTCCATCTATACTGACCTCCATAAGGTTGCAAATTAAAAATAATTTTTATCTGCATCTAGCTCTGAAAAAATATTTGGGCTTCTAGCAGTGTGTGGGACTTGTTCTATTAGTCCATCTATACTGACCTCCATAAGGTTGCAAATTAAAAATAATTTTTATCTGCATCTAGCTCTGAAAAAATATTTGGGCTTCTAGCAGTGTGTGGGACTTGTTCTATTAGTCCATCTATACTGACCTCCATAAGGTTGCAAATTAAAAATAATTTTTATCTGCATCTAGCTCTGAAAAAATATTTGCCCTTCTAGCAGTGTGTGGGACTTGTTCTATTAATCCATCTATACTGACCTCCATCAGGTTGCAAATTAAAAATAATTTTTTGTCTGCATCTAGCTCTGAAAAAATATTTGGGCTTCTAGCTGTGTGTGAGACTTGTTCTATTAGTCCATCTATACTGACCTCCATCAGGTTGCAAATTGAATACAATTTTTTTCTGCATCTAGCTCTGAAAAAATATTTGTCCTTCTAGCAGTGTGTGGGACTTGTTCTACTAGTCAATCTATACTGACCTCCATCAGGTTGCAAACTAAATATAATTTTTTTCTGCATCTACCTCTGAAAAAATATTTGGGCTTCTAGCAGTGTGTGCGACTTGTTCTATTAGTCCATCTATACTGACCTCCATAAGGTTGCAAATTAAAAATAATTTTTATCTGCATCTAGCTCTGAAAAAATATTTGGGCTTCTAGCAGTGTGTGGGACTTGTTCTATTAGTGCATCTATACTGCCCTCCATCAGGTTGCAAATTAAAATAATTTTTATCTGCATCTAGCTCTGAAAAAATATTTGGGCTTCTAGCAGTGTGTGGGACTTATTCTATTAGTCCATCTATACTGACCTCCATAAGGTTGCAAATTAAAAATAATTTTTATCTGCATCTAGCTCTGAAAAAATATTTGGGCTTCTAGCAGTGTGTGGGACTTGTTCTATTAGTCCATCTATACTGACCTCCATCAGGTTGCAAATTAAAAATAATTTTTATCTGCATCAAGCTCTGAAAAAATATTTGGCCTTCTAGCAGTGTGTGGGACTTGTTCTATTAGTCCATCCATACTGACCTCCATCAGGTTGCAAACTAAATATAATTTTTTTCTGCATCTACCTCTGAAAAAATATTTGGGCTTCTAGCAGTGTGTGGTACTTGTTTTATTAGTCCATCTATACTGACCTCCATCAGGTTGCAAATTAAAAATAATTTTTATCTGCATCAAGCTCTGAAAAAATATTTGGCCTTCTAGCAGTGTGTCGGACTTGTTCTATTAGTCCATCTATACTGACCTCCATCAGGTTGCAAACTAAATATAATTTTTTTCTGCATCTACCTCTGAAAAAATATTTGGGCTTCTAGCAGTGTGTGGGACTTGTTCTATTAGTCCATCTATACTGACCTCCATCAGGTTGCAAATTAAAAATAATTTTTATCTGCATCTAGCTCTGAAAAAATATTTGTGCTTCTAGCAGTGTGTGGGACTTGTTCTATTAGTCCATCTAAACTGACCTCCATAAGGTTGCAAATTAAAAATAATTTTTATCTGCATCTAGCTCTGAAAAAATATTTGGGCTTCTAGCAGTGTGTGGGACTTGTTCTATTAGTCCATCTATACTGACCTCCATCAGGTTGCAAATTAAAAATAATTTTTATCTGCATCAAGCTCTGAAAAAATATTTGGGCTTCTAACAGTGTGTGGGACTTGTTCTATTAGTCCATCCATACTGACCTCCATCAGGTTGCAAGCTAAATATAATTTTTTTCTGCATCTACCTCTGAAAAAATATTTGGGCTTCTAGCAGTGTGTGAGACTTGTTCTATTAGTCCATCTATACTGACCTCCATAAGGTTGCAAATTAAAAATATTTTTTTTCTGCATCTTGCTCTGAAAAAATATTTGGCCTTCTAGCAGTGTGTGGGATTTGTTCTATTAGTCCATCTATACTGACCTCCATCAGGTTGCAAATTCAAATTAATTTTTTGTCTGCATTTAGCTCTGAAAAAATATTTGGCCTTCTAGCAGTGTGTGGGACTTGTTCTATTAGTCCATCTATACTGACCTCCATCAGGTTGCAAATTGAATATAATTTTTTTCTGCATCTAGCTCGGAAAAAATATTTGTCCTTCTAGCAGTGTGTGGGACTTGTTCTACTAGTCCATCTATACTGACCTCCATCAGGATGCAAATTCAAAATAATTTTTTTTCTGCATCTAGCTCTGAAAAAATATTTGTCCTTCTAGCAGTGTGTGGGACTTGTTCTACTAGTCCATTTATACTGACCTCCATCAGGTTGCAAATTAAAAATAATTTTTATCTGCATCTAGCTCTGAAAAAATATTTGTCCTTCTAGCAGTGTGCGGGATTTGTTCTACTATTCCATCTATACTGACCTCCATCAGGTTGCAAACTGAATATAATTTTTTTCTGCATCTACCTCTGAAAAAATATTTGGGCTTCTAGCAGTGTGTGGGACTTGTTTTATTAGTCCAACTATACTGACCTCCATCAGTTTGCAAATTAAAAATAATTTTTATCTGCATCAAGCTCTGAAAAATATTTGGCCTTCTAGCAGTTTGTCGGACTTGTTCTATTAGTCCATCTATACTGACCTCCATCAGGTTGCAAACAAAATATAATTTTTTTCTGCATCTACCTCTGAAAAAATATTTGGGCTTCTAGCAGTGTGTGGGACTTGTTCTATTAGTCCATCTATACTGACCTCCATAAGGTTGCAAATTAAAAATAATTTTTATCTGCATCTAGCTCTGAAAAAATATTTGGGCTTCTAGCAGTGTGTGGGACTTGTTCTATTAGTCCATCTATACTGACCTCCATCAGGTTGCAAATTAAAAATAATTTTTATCTGCATCAAGCTCTGAAAAAATATTTGGGCTTCTAGCAGTGTGTGGGACTTGTTCTATTAGTCCATCCATACTGACCTCCATCAGGTTGCAAGCTAAATATAATTTTTTTCTGCATCTACCTCTGAAAAAATATTTGGGCTTCAAGCAGTGTGTGGGACTTGTTCTATTAGTCCATCTATACTGACCTCCATAAGGTTGCAAATTAAAAATAATTTTTATCTGCATCTAGCTCTGAAAAAATATTTGGGCTTCTAGCAGTGTGTGGGACTTGTTCTATTAGTCCATCCTTACTGACCTCCATCAGGTTGCAAACTAAATATAATTTTTTTCTGCATCTACCTCTGAAAAAATATTTGGGCTTCTAGCAGTGTGTGGTACTTGTTTTATTAGTCCATCTATACTGACCTCCATCAGGTTGCAAATTAAAAATAATTTTTATCTGCATCAAGCTCTGAAAAAATATTTGGCCTTCTAGCAGTGTGTCGGACTTGTTCTATTAGTCCATCTATACTGACCTCCATCAGGTTGCAAACTAAATATAATTTTTTTCTGCATCTACCTCTGAAAAAATATTTGGGCTTCTAGCAGTGTGTGGGACTTGTTCTATTAGTCCATCTATACTGACCTCCATCAGGTTGCAAATTAAAAATAATTTTTATCTGCATCTAGCTCTGAAAAAATATTTGTGCTCTAGCAGTGTGTGGGACTTGTTCTATTAGTCCATCTAAACTGACCTCCATAAGGTTGCAAATTAAAAATAATTTTTATCTGCATCTAGCTCTGAAAAAATATTTGGGCTTCTAGCAGTGTGTGGGACTTGTTCTATTAGTCCATCTATACTGACCTCCATCAGGTTGCAAATTAAAAATAATTTTTATCTGCATCAAGCTCTGAAAAAATATTTGGGCTTCTAGCAGTGTGTGGGACTTGTTCTATTAGTCCATCCATACTGACCTCCATCAGGTTGCAAGCTAAATATAATTTTTTTCTGCATCTACCTCTGAAAAAATATTTGGGCTTCTAGCAGTGTGTGGGACTTGTTCTATTAGTCCATCTATACTGACCTCCATAAGGTTGCAAATTAAAAATAATTTTTATCTGCATCTAGCTCTGAAAAAATATTTGGGCTTCTAGCAGTGTGTGGGACTAGTTCTATTAGTCCATCTATACTGACCTCCATAAGGTTGCAAATTAAAAATAATTTTTTTCTGCATCTAGCTCTGAAAAAATATTTGGGCTTCTAGCAGTGTGTGGGACATGTTCTATTAGTTCATCTATACTGACCTCCATCAGGTTGCAAATTAAAAATTTTTTTTTTCTGCATCTACCTCTGAAAAAATATTTGGGCTTCTAGCAGTGTGTGGTGTTATGTTCTGCTACCAGAGCTAAGGAAAGAGAGGAGATCTGTCCCTACGATAGAATTCAGCTTAATCCCTACGATGTAACAGGGAACCTGATCCTGCGATCAGACCTGCTAAAGTCCTAAGCTAGTCTGTACGGAGACCTATAGATGTGGGGAAGGAATCCCTACAAGTACTAAGGACTGGGAGGAATATGGGACACCTCCTAACAGAAATAGTAGCAGACAGACGAACAAACAAAATATATAGAACATAGAGGTCAGTAGACCAAGCAAACTAACAGAGCAAGACATAGAGCACAGGTAGCTAGAAAGTTGATATACAATGAAGTCCAGCAAAGCCAGAAGGGCAGAGCAAGATTAAATAGGCCAAAAGGTCATGTGACCAGCAAAGGAAAAAAAACCTAAGAGCAAGGTTCTAACAGTACCCCCCCTTCTAAGAGGATCCTCCGGATCCCTTAGGACCAGGCTTATCAGGAAATCTCCTGTGAAACGCTCTGATAAGTCTGGACGCGGAAACATCATCCGACCTCACCCAAGAGTTATCCTCGGGACCGAAACCTTTCCAGGCCACAAGATACTGCAAACTACCTCTATACCGTCTAGAGTTAAGGATGCGAGAAATTTCATATTCCCCGTCCTCCACCACCGGAGGAACAGAGGCAGAGGCGTCACAATCTGATACAACAGCTTTTTTCAACAGAGAGACATGAAATACCGGATTAATTCTCCAGGAGGTAGGAACCTCCAACCTAACAGCAGATTGGTTGACAACCTGAAGCACCTTAAAGGGCCCTACAAACTTGGGACCCAATTTCTTTGAAGGAATCCTCAACCGCAGATTCCTAGAGGACAACCAAACCATGTCACCAACAGCGAACAAAACCTCCTGTCGTTTCCTATCAAAGTAGTCTTTAGATTTTCTGTTGGCCTCCTGAAGATTACCACGCACATCCGTCCAAACTCTCTCCAAATCACCGGAAAAATTCTCCTCCTCAGGCACGGCAGATCCCAACTTGGAGAACGACCCAAACGACGGATGTCTCCCAGAACAACAAAAAAAAGGCGAACAACCAGCAGAAGAAGATGTATGATTGTTCAGAGCAAATTCAGCAAGTGGCAGAAACTCAGACCACCCCTCTTGATTGTCTGCCACAAAACAACGCAAGAACTGCTCAACATCCTGTTTTTTCCTTTCTGTCTGGCCATTAGATTCAGGATGATATCCGGACGAGAACGACAAATGAACTCCCAACCTATCACAAAAGGCACGCCAAAAACGAGCCACGAACTGAGGACCCCTATCAGAAACAATGTCAGTAGGAACGCCATGAAGTCTGACAATTTCCTTGACAAAGGCCTTAGCGAGAGTTTTAGCGCAGGGCAGTTTGACGAAAGGAACCAAGTGACACATCTTGCTAAAACGGTCCACGACCACCCAGATGACAGTAAAACCCTCAGAGGGGGGAAGGTCAGTTATAAAGTCCATAGCCAAATGTGTCCAAGGAGCACTGGGAACCTCCAAAGGACAAAGCAACCCCGCAGCAGGAGTATGTGAGGACTTAGATCTAGCACATATAGTACATTGACGCACCCACTTAATGACTTCCTTCTGCCATCCAGGCCACCAAAAACTGCGACCCACCAGTCTCTTGGTCTCAGAGATTCCGGGATGACCTGCCAACCGAGATTCGTGACACTCAACAAACAAATCTCTCCTAAAGGTCCCAGGCACAAACAACCTCCCATGAGGAGTGTTAGAAGGGGCATTCTCCTGTGCTTTAAGAATCTCATTTTCCAAAACGGAGTCCAAAGCAGCTATCACAACACCTTCTTGTAAAATGTTCTCCTCTTTCTCAGCACCGACTATGGGAGAAAAACTGCGAGACAAGGCATCCGCCTTAACATTCTTAGTACCAGGGATGTAAGTAACGGAGAAATTAAACCGCGAGAAAAACAGTGCCCACCTAGCCTGACGGGCATTCAGGCGCTTGGCAGCATCAAGATATATCAGATTTTTATGATCCGTAAGAACCTGAACGGGAAATTCCGCACCTTCCAAGAAGTGGCGCCAGTGTTCAAATGCGAGTTTAATAGCCAATAATTCCCGATTACCAATATCGTAATTCAGTTCAGTCTCCGAAAATTTTTTTGAAAAAAAGGCACAGGGATGTAATCCATCCCCGTTATCCTGAGACAATACTGCGCCAACCCCCACAGAGGAAGCATCAACCTCAACCAAAAACGGCCTAGTAACATCAGGCTGCATAAGGATGGGAGCAGAGGTGAACCTCTCCTTGAGATACACAAAAGCTTCAATGGCCTCAGAAGACCACTGAACCGCATCAGCACCTTTCCTGGTGAGATCAGTCAGAGGTTTGACAATACTAGAAAAATTTTTTATGAATTTTCTATAGTAATTGGCGAAACCCAAAAACCTCTGTATCGATTTCAAACCAATAGGCCTAGGCCATTCCTGCACAGCCTGAACCTTAACCGGATCCATCTCAAAACCTTTGCTGGAGATAATGTAGCCCAAAAAACTAATTCTCTGTACAGCGAACTCACATTTCTCCAGCTTAGCAAAAAGCGAATTGTCCATTAATAACTGTAATACCTCACGCACGCTCCGCCAATGAGACTCCAGATCCGGCGAATAAATCAAAATGTCATCCAAATACACAACCACATTTTTACCGATCAAAGGTCTAAGGATGTCATTAATCAGATTCTGAAAAAATGCAGGAGCATTAGTAAGACCAAAAGGCATAACCAGATTCTCAAAATGACCCACAGGAGTGTTAAAAGCAGTCTTCCATTCGTCACCCTCCTTCATGCGCAACAGATTGTATGCCCCCTTAAGGTCAATTTTATAGAACCACTTGGCCCCCATTAACTGGTTAAACAGATCAGGAATCAATGGCAGTGGGTAAGGATTGCGTACAGTAATTTTGTTAATCTCACGAAAATCCAGACAAGGACGTAAACCGCCGTCCTTTTTTTTTACAAAAAAAAATCCAACCGCCACAGGAGACTTAGAGGGCCTAATGTGACCGGCGGCCAAACTTGTCTGTATGTATTCCTCCAAAGCCTTCCTCTCAGGAATAGTAAGGTTAAATAAACGACTTTTAGGAAGAGTCGCTCCAGGGACAAATTCAATAGAACAATCATAGTCTCTATGGGGAGGCAAAACCTGCGATTCCTTCTCAGAAAAAACTCTCCAAAAATCCTGAATAGGAACAGGCAATTCTCCCCTATCCAAAGCTGCAATACGCCCATTACAACACTTGTCATAACATTTATGGCTCCAGGATTTAATTTCACTGGTAGACCAATCCAGTACAGGATTGTGAAATTTTAACCAGGGCAATCCCAATATTACTGGAGAAGGCAAGTTATTCAACACTACCAAATCCAATTTCTCATGGTGAACACCATTAATAGTGAGAGGAAATTCACAGACCTTGAGAGTAATATTCTTCAAAGGGGAACCATCCACAGAAACCATAGCAATGGGGGATGATAAAGGTTCAGGTTTTAAATTGAGTCTTTCCACGAATCCCCATCAATAACATTCAGAGTAGACCCACAATCGACAAACACCCGAAATTCCATTAATTTTTCCTGAGCAATCATGGAAGCAGCTAAAAATACACCCTTGGAATTTAAACAGGCAATACGGGCATGACTGACCATTTTTTTTTCTTTCTTCATACGAAGCTCACAGCCTTTAATCAAATGACCAGATTTTCCGCAATAGAAACACAAGCCTTCAAAAAATCGACGGTCTTTTTCTTGAGAGCGAGGTGCCACCGATCCAATCTCCATCGGTTCACCACTGTTAGTACACACATTCTCATAACCAGAAACTGACATAGCAGAGGATTTGCTCTCATTAACCCTTGCACGCAGTCTTCTATCCACCCGTATAGCTAATTGCATAGCCTGTTGCAAATCTTCAGGTGTAGGATAAGCAATTAGCAGGTCTTTAACCCTTTCACTGAGCCCAGCAAGAAATAGACTTTTCAGAGCAGAATCGTTCCACCCTGTTTGAGTAGACCAACGACGGAAATGAGTACAATATTTTTCCACATTACCTGATCCTTGTTTTAAACGTCTCAACTCAGTCTCAGCTGATGCGACACGGTCAGGATCATAATATAATAGTCCCAAAGCAGAAAAAAAACTATCCACTGATCTGAAGCATGTATCACTAGGTTGCAAAGAAAAGGCCCACTCCTGAGGCTCTTTGCGCAAAAGTGACATTATGAACCCTACGCGCTGGGATTCATCCCCAGAGGACTTAGGTCTCAAACGAAAATACAATAAGCAAGCATTTTTGAATGAAAAAAATTCTCGGTGTTCACCAAAAAATAAATCCGGCAAACATACCTTAGGCTCCAAGAAATGTGCTCCAGGACAGTTACTCACGTGCTGACGGAGCTCGGCCACCTCCAGAGAGAGTCCCTGCAGGCGATGAACCAAATCCTGAACCGACACCATGATGGAACAGAAAAATCTTTCCTTAGAGAATTTGCTGGCTGGACTTACTGTTATGTTCTGCTACCAGAGCTAAGGAAAGAGAGGAGATCTGTCCCTACGATAGAACTCAGCTTAATCCCTATGATGTAACAGGGAACCTGATCCTGCGATCAGACCTGCTAAAGTCCTAAGCTAGTCTGTACGGAGACCTATAGATGTGGGGAAGGAATCCCTACAAGTACTAAGGACTGGGAGGAATATGGGACACCTCCTAACAGAAATAGTAGCAGACAGACGAACAAACAAAATATATAGAACATAGAGGTCAGTAGACCAAGCAAACTAACAGAGCAAGACACAGAGCACAGGCTAGCTAGAAAGTAGATATACAATGAAGTCCAGCAAAGCCAGAAGGGCGGAGCAGGATTAAATAGGCCAACAAGGTCATGTGACCAGCAAAGGAAAAAAAACCTAAGAGCAAGGTTCTAACATGTGGGACTTGTTCTATTAGTCCATCTATACTGACCTCCATCAGGTTGCAAATTAAAAATATTTTTTTGTCTGCATCTAGCTCTGAAAAAATATTTGTCCTTCTAGCAGTGTGTGGGACTTGTTCTACTAGTCCTTCTATACTGACCTCCATCAGGTGGCAAATTCAAAATAATTTTTAGTCTGCATCTAGCTCTGAAAAAATATTTGGCCTTCTAACAGTGTGTGGGACTTGGTCTATTAGTCCATCTATACTGACCTCCATCAGGTTGCAAATTAAAAATATTTTTTTGTCTGCATCTAGCTCTGAAAAAATATTTGGCCTTCTAGCAGTTTGTGGGACTTGTTCTATTAGTCCATCTATACTGACCTCCATCAGGTTGCAAATTAAAAATATTTTTTTGTCTGCATCTAGCTCTGAAAAAATATTTGGCCTTCTAGCAGTGTGTGGGACTTGGTCTATTAGTCCATCTATACTGACCTCCATCAGGTTGCAAATTAAAAATATTTTTTTGTCTGCATCTAGCTCTGAAAAAATATTTGGCCTTCTAGCAGTGTGTGTGACTTGGTCTATTAGTCCATCTATACTGACCTCCATCAGGTTGCAAACTGAATATAATTTTTTTCTGCATCTAGCTATGAAAAAATATTTGTCCTTCTAGCAGTGTGTGGGACTTGTTCTACTAGTCCATCTATACTGACTTCCATCAGGATGCAAATTCAAAATAATTTTTATTCTGCATCTAGCTCTGAAAAAATATTTGTCCTTCTAGCAGTGTGTGGGACTTGTTCTACTAGTCCATTTATACTGACCTCCATCAGGTTGCAAATTAAAAATAATTTTTATCTGCATCTAGCTCTGAAAAAATATTTGTCCTTCTAGCAGTGTGTGGGACTTGTTCTACTAGTCCATCTATACTGAACTCCATCAGGTTGCAAACTGAATATATTTTTTTTCTGCATCTACCTCTGAAAAAATATTTGGGCTTCTAGCAGTGTGTGGGACTTGTTTTATTAGTCCATCTATACTGACCTCCATCAGGTTGCAAATTAAAAATAATTTTTATCTGCATCTAGCTCTGAAAAAATATTTGGCCTTCTAGCAGTGTGTGGGACTTGTTCTATTAGTCCATCTATACTGACCTCCATCAGGTTGCAAACTAAATATAATTTTTTTCTGCATCTACCTCTGAAAAAATATTTGGGCTTCTAGCAGTGTGTGGGACTTGTTCTATTAGTCCATCTATACTGACCTCCATCAGGTTGCAAATTAAAAATAATTTTTATCTGCATCTAGCTCTGAAAAAATATTTGGGCTTCTAGCAGTGTGTGCGACTTGTTCTATTAGTCCATCTATACTGACCTCCATAAGGTTGCAAATTAAAAATAATTTTTATCTGCATCTAGCTCTGAAAAAATATTTGGGCTTCTAGCAGTGTGTGGGACTTGTTCTATTAGTCCATCTATACTGACCTCCATAAGGTTGCAAATTAAAAATAATTTTTATCTGCATCTAGCTCTGAAAAAATATTTGGGCTTCTAGCAGTGTGTGGGACTTGTTCTATTAGTCCATCTATACTGACCTCCATAAGGTTGCAAATTAAAAATAATTTTTATCTGCATCTAGCTCTGAAAAAATATTTGCCCTTCTAGCAGTGTGTGGGACTTGTTCTATTAATCCATCTATACTGACCTCCATCAGGTTGCAAATTAAAAATAATTTTTTGTCTGCATCTAGCTCTGAAAAAATATTTGGGCTTCTAGCTGTGTGTGAGACTTGTTCTATTAGTCCATCTATACTGACCTCCATCAGGTTGCAAATTGAATACAATTTTTTTCTGCATCTAGCTCTGAAAAAATATTTGTCCTTCTAGCAGTGTGTGGGACTTGTTCTACTAGTCAATCTATACTGACCTCCATCAGGATGCAAATTCAAAATATTTTTTTTCTGCATCTAGCTTTGAAAAAATATTTGTCCTTCTAGCAGTGTGTGGGACTTGTTCTACTAGTCCATTTATACTGACCTCCATCAGGTTGCAAATTAAAAATAATTTTTATCTGCATCTAGCTCTGAAAAAATATTTGTCCTTCTAGCAGTGTGTGGGACTTGTTTTACTAGTCCATCTATACTGACCTCCATCAGGTTGCAAACTGAATATAATTTTTTTCTGCATCTACCTCTGAAAAAATATTTGGGCTTCTAGCAGTGTGTGGGACTTGTTTTATTAGTCCATCAATACTGACCTCCATCAGGTTGCAAATTAAAAATAATTTTTATCTGCATTTAGCTCTGAAAAAATATTTGGCCTTCTAGCAGTGTGTGGGACTTGTTCTTTTAGTCCATCTATACTGACCTCCATCAGGTTGCAAACTAAATATAATTATTTTCTGCATCTACCTCTGAAAAAATATTTGGGCTTCTAGCAGTGTGTGGGACTTGTTCTATTAGTCCATCTATACTGACCTCCATCAGGTTGCAAATTAAAAATTTTTTTTGTCTGCATCTAGCTCTGAAAAAATATTTGGCCTTCTAGCAGTGTGTGGGACTTGGTCTATTAGTCCATCCATACTGGCCTCTATCAGGTTGCAAATTGAATATAATTTTTTTCTGCATCTAGCTCTGAAAAACTATTTGTGCTTCTAGCAGTGTGTGGGACTTGTTCTACTAGTCCATCTATACTGACCTCCATCAGGTTGCAAATTCAAAATAATTTTTTGTCTGCATCTAGCTCTGAAAAAATATTTGGCCTTCTAGCAGTGTGTGGGACTTGGTCTATTAGTCCATCTATACTGACCTCCATCAGGTTGCAAATTAAAAATATTTTTTGTCTGCATCTAGCTCTGAAAAAATATTTGGCCTTCTAGCAGTGTGTGGGACTTGTTCTATTTGTCCATCTATACTGACTGATTAGTCCATCTATACTGACCTCCATCAGGTTGCAAATTAAAAATAATTTTTATCTGCATCTAGCTCTGAAAAAATATTTGGGCTTCTAGCAGTGTGTGGGACTTGTTCTATTAGTCCATCTATACTGACCTCCATCAGTTTGCAAATTGAACATAATTTTTTTCTGCATCTAGCTCTTAAAAAATATTTGTACTTCTAGCAGTGTGTGGGACTTGTTCTACTAGTCCATCTATACTGACCTCCATCAGGTTGCAAATTGAATATAATTTTTTTCTGCATCTAACCCAGCCAATAGTTTTGGCCTAATATCACAGTTTGGCCACTCAGCTCTGCTCGGTTCCCATCCATTGTTTTTTTGTGCAAACAACTCCAGAGTTGTGAATTAATTAACCACCAAAATGAGTGGAAAAAGGCCTGCTGCTGGTGGAAAGGGGAATAGGCATGTTGGGAAGAGGAAAAAAGGTTGTGTCCGTGGGGTAGGTGTTAAAGCAACAGTAACATCTGCAGAAGAAAGACCATATTCCAGCCAAACTAAAATGTCTACTTCTTTTAGCGGACAATGTGATAAGATCCCTTTCTTACGGCCACGCCAATCGCTACAAATTCCAGATGAGGCACAAAAACCGCAGGTGCTTCAACGCATATCAAGTGTTTCTTTAAGTGGGCTCTCCTCCTCATCAACTTCAACATCACAAATACTCCAGTCCTCAAAGGTGTCACCCCAATCGTACTTGCTTCCTCACAGCTCCCAAATCTCCAGCTGCCCGTCTGAGTATGAGGTAGAACAGATGGTTGAGTCTGCAGAGCTGTTTACTCATACTATAGCCTGGGAATCAGAGGTCGGCTCCAGCGCTTCTGTGAATCCAGATGAGGAAATGATCTGCACTGATGCCCAGAATCTTTATGAGTCGGATCCAGGACCAGACGCTGAATGTTCTGACCATATTTGTAGACCCTCATTCCCAAACTGTAACTCCTGTTGGTGGAGACAATGAGGAAGACGATGATGAGACTCAAATAACTGATTGGAGCGACAACTTTAGTTTTTTGTCAGGGCAGGAACAGGTTGGCTCTGAGGACGACGGGTGTGATAACGCACAGGGTGATGATGATGAGGTTGGAGATCCCACTTACTGTCAACCCACAGTCAGCCAAGAGATGAGGTCAGCAGAGGAGGTGGAGGAGAATACTAGTGACGACGAGGTCAGGTTGTGCCTTCCTGGACAGAGACGTAGTACTGGAAGCACGTCAACAACTGCATCCTCAAACACAACTCTGCCTCTCACCACAAGTCGTGGTGGCTCTTCAGGTCGCATGGGTGCTAAGCCTTGCATAGCCTGGGCATTTTTTCAGATCGATAAAGATGACCCAACTCGTGTTATCTGTAACATTTGTCAGCAAAAGCTAAGTAGAGGCCAAAAAATACATAGTTTGAGTACTTCATGCATGAACAGGCACATGGACATGAAGCATAAGTTGCAGTGGGAAGCTCACTGTGCTACAATGCAGCCTAGCCGGCCGGGCCAACCACCGTCTGCCATATCTTGTGCATCCGTGGCCTCTTCATCCTCTGTGACTGGGGGGACAGCAGTCACACCTGTTTTGGGGCGCAGACCTGCCACCTCTTTACCCGAAACAGCCAGCGTGTTTGGCAGGTCATCATTTTCTTTGGAGGTTTTAACACCAGCTGGTGTTGAGCGCAGTCCGACATCGATAGCACCACCTTTGGATCAAGGCAACCTAACATGTCCGCCTGCATCTTCCTCACAGACCGGCAGATTGCCGGGGGCACCCTTATCAACCCCGTCTAAGCACAATATCCAGTCCTCGGTCCCTCAGATGTGGACAAGTAAAAGACCATTTCCTCCTAGCCATGAGAAAGCTAAGAGGTTGAATTTCACCATCTGCAAGCTCTTGGCTACAGAAATGCTGCCTTTCCGCGTGGTGGACACAGAGGATTTTCGAGACCTTATGTCCGTCGCAGTGCCCCAGTACCAGATGCCCAGTCGGCACTACTTCTCAAAGAAAGGTGTGCCTGCGCTCCACCAGCATGTCGCACACATCACCGCTTCTTTGAGAAACTCTGTGTGTGACAGGGTGCATTTCACCACAGACACTTGGACGAGTAGGCATGGACAGGGGCGTTACATGTCGCTGACTGGGCACTGGGTAACTATGGTGACAGCAGGACAAGGGGCTGCTGTCCAAGTCTTGCCGTCCCCACGAGTTGTGCGTCAATCCTCTTTATGTCAAAGTTCCTCCACTGCTTCTGCCTCCTCAACCTCCTCTCAGTCTTCCACCTGCACCCAAAGCCTGTCTGGTCATGCCACAAGCTTTCTAACTGCGCAGAAGGGATCCTGCACACCTCCTTACTATGCTGGAAGTAGGGCTCAACGTCATCAGGCGGTTTTTACTTTGAAATGTCTGGGAAATGTGAGTCACACAGCTGAGGAGTTGTGGTCAGCTCTGGAGAACCAATTTCATGAATGGTTGTCTCCACTGGACCTGAAACCAGGGAAGGCCGTGTGCGACAATGCTGCAAACCTGGGTGCGGCCCTTCGCCGGGGCAATGTCACACACGTGCCTTGTATGGCTCACGTGTTGAACCTGGTTGTCCAGCAATTTTTAACCCACTATCCCGGACTAGATGGCCTTCTGCAGAGGGCACGGTCGCTGTGTGCTCACTTCCGCCGTTCGCATCCCGCAGCTCAGCGACTTACATCTCTACAGAAGTCGTTGGGCCTGCCACTTCACCGGCTAAAATGCGATGTGCCTACCCGGTGGAATTCAACTCTGCACATGTTGCAGCGACTGTGGCAGCACCGACAAGCCCTGGTGCAATACGTTCTGACGTATAGCCTGGGCCAACGAGATCCAGAGGTGGGGCAAATCACGCTGGAGGAGTGGTCTCAGATCAGGGACCTATGCACCCTTCTGCACAGTCTTGAAATGGCGACGAAGATGTTTAGTGCTGACGATGCCATTATCAGCATGACTATTCCGGTGATTTACATGCTGGAGCTCATGTTAAACAGAATTCGGAGTCAGGTGGTGGCACAAGTGGAGGTGGAGGAAGTAGAGGAGGAGGAGTTGTATGCGGAAGGGCTAACATCTGCAAGGTCCAGACGGTCGGCAGCACCAAGGCGGCAGGCATGTGAGGGTGGGGGAGATGGTTTTACCAGGGCGCATGGTAGCAGCCAAACTAGTGAGGAAGGTGCAGGAGCCCAGGAAGAAGTGGAGGACGAACTGATGGAAGACTCATCAGATGAGGGAGACCTTGATCACATTTCTGTTGTGCGAGGTTGGGGGGAGAGGACAGAAGAAGGAAGCATGATTGTTACCTCGCCACCAACACAACAGGGACTTGGTGCTCCTGGATGCGCAAGACACATGAGTGCCTTCTTGCTGCACTACCTGCAACATGACCCTCGAATTGTGAGAATTAGAAATAATCCTGATTAATGGGTTGCCACACTGTTAGATCCCCGGTACAAAAGTAAATTTGCAGAAATTATTCCTGCCATAGAAAGGGATGCACGCATGCAGGAGTATCAGCAGAGACTGTTGCAGAATCTTACATGTGCTTTTCCACAAAACACCAGTGGTGCACGTACTGAATCTCACAGTTCCAACTTGCCAACCGTGGGACCGTCGAGTGTTCAGCACTCAAACCGTAACAGAAACACAGTATCTGCTGGTAACATCAATTTTGCGGAATCATTTCACCACTTTTTTAGCCCATCCTTTGCAAGGCCACAGGAGACAAGAAGTCTGACACATAGTCAACGCCTAGAGACGATGGTACAGGAGTATCTCCAAGTAAACATTGAAGCCATGACTGTGTCACTGGACCTTTGCTCTTTTTGGGCTTCCAATCTGGATAAATGGCCGGAGCTAGCCACTTACGCCTTGGAGATCTTGTCATGCCCCGCAGCCAGCGTTCTGTCTGAACGTGTGTTCAGCGCTGCTGGTGGTGTGCTGACAGATAAGCGCACGCGGCTCTCCACTGATAATGTAGACAGACTCACGTTTATAAAGATGAACAAATCATGGATCCGAAACGACTTTTCTACCCCTGTGGCATCCTGGGGAGAGTAAAAGCTTGATGATTGGTTAAAATCTCCTCAGCAACCATTTTAAGCTTTCAAATTACTAATCATGTTTATCTGTATCTTGGCTGGAAAATTATTTGGGCTTTGTAGCAGTGTGCCGTACTGATTCTATTAGGCCATCTATACTAAGCTCCACCAGATTTAAAATTACTAATCATGTTTATCTGTATCTTGGCTGGAAAATAATTTGGGCTTTGTAGCAGTGTGCAGTACTGATTCTATTAGGCCATCTATACTAAGCTCCACCAGATTTAAAATTAATAATAATTTTTAGCTGCATCTAGCCCGGAAAATAATTTTGGGGCTCCGAGATGCGCCAGACACATAAGTGCCTTCTTGCTGCACTACCTGCAACATGAACCTCAGATTGTCAGAATTCGAAGTAATCCTGACTACTGGGTTGCCACACTCTTAGATCCCCCACACTCTTTGATCAACCTTTTCATTTTAATAAAGACCAAAAATGTGGTCATTTTTAAAATTATAAGCATTAGCAGGTTATTAGAAACTGAAATCAAACAGTCTTCAACTCAAAACTTTATTCTAGGTGATGTTACATTTGCACATAGGACCCCTTGTTTGAAAGGAGCTTCTGAACTCTCTCGTCCATTGAATTTGTCAGGTTTTGGATGGTTTCTGCTTCAATTGTTTTGCATGAGGACAGAATACCCTCCCAGAGCTGTTGCTTAGATGTGAACTGCCTCCCGCCATCATAGACACTCCTTTTGATGATGCTCCAGAGGTTCTGAATGGGGTAGAGGTCAGGGGAGCATGGGGGTCACACCATAAGTTTGACCCCTTTTATGCCCATATCAGCCAGAGATGCAGATGTGTTATGTGCAGCATGAGACTGTGCATTATCATGCATAAAAATGATCTTGCTGTGGAATACACGGTTCTTCTTCTTGAACCATGGCAGGAAGTGCTGTTTGAGAAACTCCACATACATTATGGAGTTCATCTTTACCCCTTCAGGGATCCTAAAGGGGCCGACAATCTCTCTCCCCATGATTCCAGCCCAAAACATTACTTCACCTCCTCCTTGTTGGCGCTGTCGCCGTGTTTGCGTGGGGTATCCATCAACCAGCCATCCTCCACTCCATCCATCTGGACCATCGAGAGTTGCACGGCACTCATCCGTGAACAAAACAGTTTTGAAATCAGTCTTCATGTAATGTTTGGCCCACTGGAGCCATTTCTGCTTGTGTGAAGTGGATAGAGGAGGTCGACAGGATGGCGTATGCACAGCTGCAAACCTCTGAAGGACCCTGCATCTTGTTGTTCGGGGGACGTTGGAGGCACCAGCAGCTTCAAAAACTTGTCTGCTGCTATGACAAGGCTTTTTTGCCGCTGCTCTTTTAACCTGATGTAATTGCCTGTAGGAAAGAGTCCTCAATTTGCCCTTATCAGCACACACACGTGTGTACTGTGAATCAGCTACATACTTCTTGATTGCCAAGACACTTCATCCTGATCATCGCACAATGTTGATTGTAGTCATGCCTTGACCTAAACACTCCACAATTTGTTGCTTCTAAGCAGCCGACACATCCTTTTTCTTTCCCATTTTGGCAGAAAATGTAGGCTGCTTAATAATGTGGGACAGCCTTCTTAAGTAGTCTTGCCTTTCATTGGACACACCTGCCAAACTAATTAGCACAGGTGTCTGCAATTGCTTACAGTGATATAAAGAGCCCTGACACACATCACCATCAATGAGTTTAACTGACAAACAAACAATTTCTTCCCTTATCACTCCTAAACACTTTTTGCATAATAATTTGGAACACAGTGTACATGTGCTTTTCTACAAAACACCAGTGGTTCACGTAGTGAATCTTACAGTTCTAACTTGCCAACCGTGGTCTGTATGGAGTTGTTCAATAAAGGGCCCAAAATTAAGATAACATAGATGGGAGAGGTCTCTATGAATAGGAATTCCAAAGTATTTGATACCCTGTGAGGGCCAGGCAAAGGGAAAGTTGGACTGGATGGAATCCTGTATGGATTTGGGGAGGGAGACATCGAGGGCCTCAGACTTCGCTGCATTGATTTTAAAATTTGACCATGTAACAAAGTGATCTATTTCAGCCATAACAGCAGGGATGGATGTATGTGATTGAGTGATATATACTAGGACATCATCAGCAAATAGAGAGCACTTGTACTCGGTGCCTCCCACCTCAATCCACCTAATATTGGGGTTATGGCGAATTGATGAGAGCAGGTGCTCCGTCACTAGGATGTATAAGAGAGGGGACAGAGGACATCCCTGCCTTGTCCCATTGGTGATTATGAAAGGTGACGAAAATGCTCTGACGCGCCCCCTGGGCCTTGGGACACCCGGAGCTGGACCCTTTTTGGTGGATGCTGGTGGTTGTAGTCTCCGTGGTGGAGACCCGGTTCCGTGGCTCAGGGCGGTCAAACCAGTGGTGGAAATATTTATGTGGTTTTGATGTTTAAATGTCCGACTATGCCACCCGTGGATTGCGGTCAGAGTGAACCGCTGCTGCAGGGCAGACCGCTGAGGCTGGTGTTGTGGGTGCAGCAGAGCGTAGCATAACTCCCCACGGGAGGAGTATAGCCTCAGGGAAATGTATGCGGAGGATGGGGGTGATGGTGCAGGGCAGCAGCATTAACGACACGGAGTCAGTGATGCAGTCCAGGGCCTTTACTCACAGTTCTTATTATCCAGACCATGTCTGCCCACGTCGTACTGTGCTCACCAGGTGAGGGGCTCAGACAACTCCCAGATAACTTTGGAGCGCTTCACAGGACCCCCTTTGTGTGTCCTTTGTCTGGCCTTTCTTACCAACCCTTCTGTCCGGCTGCCTCGGGCCTCCTCTTGGTAAACTTGGTGCCAGTTTCCCTGACCCTATGTGGTGCCTTCCTAGCGGGTGTAGCGAGGGGCTGCGCCATATAAAATGTCACAGCCTCCGGTTTCTAGCTGAGGGTCGTTTCCCGCCTCCACTAGTTTCGGGGACCGGTCTCCCTCTTTGGCCTGACCCCTCCACGCAGGTGGATTTGTGTGTGCAGTGGCGACTCGCCCGTCCGCACCCCTGGGATCCCTTCGTTCCTCGTTCCTGGAGCCTTCTCCGCTCCTCTTCCTTCCTTCTCCCTCTTCCAGGCCTGGGCCTCTGTTACTAGGCCCACCTCCGGAGCAGAGCTCATGCAGAGCCCCTGCTACCTGTCACTTCTGCTCAGACTTCTCTGCACTGAACTAAGATGGTGCCCACCTTTTATACTCCCTTCTCAATGCACCCAGGAACTGCTTCCTCCCTGCTCCTGCACTACAGGGTTCCCCTTCCTCAGTGTTCCTTCCCCCCACTCCAGCCAGGGACAGGGACTGTCGTGCCCATCTCAGGGGCATATTGGTCGCCCTGCCCCACGGCAATGTGGTGTAATGCATGCAGGTGTCGGGTCCTGATCCACACTCCATCCTTACCTGAGAGTGAGATATCACACCTCTGGGTGAGGTGCAATACCTCTGTAGCAACCGAGCCCTCAGGGTGCTACAGTTCCATTTATCTTCAGCCTAGGTGACGTATTGCGATACAGGGCCGTGATTTTGGCTATAAAAGGGTCCCCTAGACCCCTACCCAAAACTTTTTAAGAGAATAATATATGGCGTGCCAGGAGACTCTATGGAATGCTTTCTCAGCATCCAACGAGAGTATCTAATTACACATTTTTAACTGCATCTAGCCCAGGAAATACTTTGTGCCTAGTAGCAGTGTCTGCTAGTCAGCGGATTATCCCGGCTGTTAAGCAAGCTACACCACCTGTAGTTTGGACACTTAATTTTTTCAAAGGAAATGCTTCGGGGCCACGGGATACTCAGTGAAGAGCATCAGGAGGCACCCCAAGGCATAAGGGCTGGGACTGGCAGTAGGATGCCTTGCGGTGGACAGCAGAGCTCGATCCTTATAAAAGCTTTTTAACTGCAGCAGCTTTAGTGGACGCTACTGAAGCTGGAATCACGCGGCTGCTGGCATGAGACTTGCCCTCCAATAGATCCTTGTAAATGGATTTAAAGTGTATTCATTCAAATTAGAGAGACAATTTAAATTAAAAAGCTTAGAGCTGCCTCCACCACAGGGGGGCTCGCTCGACCCACCAGCGGACAGGCACCAGTATTGGGAGAGGGGGGCTGGCCGTCAGGGTTCACCGCGGCTCTGGCACAAACCCGGCGACACGGAGGTGGCACGGGCAGGACCGGACTGGCTGTGTCGGTTTCTCACTTTTTGGATTTTAGAAGGGCATGACATGCCTATATCTGTGTCTCCCCCTCCTTTTACTCCTCCAACTCTTTTCTTTTCTCATGACTATATGTACTTGTCACTTTTCCATGTGTTAGTTATGTCTTCTGAGCAGTTTGTCAGCTTTTGGACACCTTTGAAGGTGTTTTCTATGTGTTTCTATGTGTTTTTGTTTGCCTGCCATTGGTTTTAACGGTGTTCGAAGGTGTTCGACGAACAGTTCGGCGAACACACGGGTGTTCGACGAACCGAACCGAACTCGAACACTACGGGGGTGGCTCAACAATAGTCGGAAGTTCACCATCTTTAAGGAGACTGAAGAAAGATAATTAGCTCATATCACCTGATACTCACAGGGATCCCAGGCTCACGGATTAGTTTTCAACATACACTGGCAAGGATATATAAAGAAGATAAAATCCGTTGCCACATGCGATAAATCCTTTTAATCCAAAATTAATTTTAATTTTGGATTAAAAGGATTTATCACATGTGGCACCGGATTTTACCTTCTTTATATACACCATCTTTAAGAACTGCATCTAAAAATAGTAGAACAATTTCTAAAAAATGTTCCTCAACATAAACTTGCAAAAAATGCGAACATCCCACCATCTACAGTGCATATTATCATATCAAAAAATTCAGAGATTCTGGAGAAATCTCCAGAAGAGGCGACCGGAGGGGCGAGCGCGCTGTGATAGCTGTGATAGCGTGCAGCGTGCAGCGTCCCTAGAGGAGGTGAGTGAGGGGCAGGAGGCCGCGATAAGCGGCCCTACTGAACCCGAGTTTGTACTGTACTGTATTGTATTTGTATTTGTATTGAAATTGTATTATATTTAAGTGCTCTCCCCCCCGGCCTTATTTAAATTAATCCTGTCCATATTTGATCGATCTCCCCCCTATCCATATTTAGTACAACTCCCCCGACCACCTTTAGTGATCCCCCAGTCCATATTTAAATTGATTCCCCTGATCACCCCCCATTCATATTTAACTGATCCCCCTGACCACATTTAAATTGACCCCCCGTCCTCATTTAATTGATCCCCCCGACCACCCCCCGTCCATATTAAATTGATCGCCCCGACCATATTTAACTGATTGACCCCCCCAAGCCCATAATCAATTGACCCCCTTGTCCATATTTAATAGATTCCCCCTGTCCACTTTTACTGATCCCCCAGTCCCTATTTATTTGCCTTATCCCCATCCATATTTAATTAACCCCCTGTCCCCCTGTACATAATTAATTGATTGATTCCCCAGTCCACAATTAATTATTTCCCCAGTCCATATTTATTGATCCCCAGTCCATAGTTAATTGACACACCGTCCATACTTAATTAATCCACCTGACCTACTCAGCAGACTTCCACGTCCATACTTAATTGATACTTAATTGATCCCCCGTCCATACTTAACTGATCCCCTGCCGATATCTAATTGATACACTTGCACATCCCTAATTGATCCCCGTCCATACACCTATATATAAATAATTGTGTTTTGTACTTGTATATATATATACTGACTGTATCCCCATATTTAGAATGAAGTCCATGTTGGCCGGAGCCGTGCAGTGTACATCTTGCACAATGTATGCATTCCGTGAGCTACCACTCGAGGATCCATACTGCTGCGAGAGATGTGAGCATATCGTGCACTTGGAAGCCCAAATTCTGGATCTAAGTGCTCAGATAGTAATACTGAGGAGCATCGACAACATGGAACGGAGTTTGCTGCTCACCGAGCAGACACTCAATGGGTCAATACTGGGGGTGGAGCATAGAGGGGAAGTGCAGGCTGAACAGGCAGAGAGTTGGATAACAGTTAGGAGGGATAGAGGGAAGAAGTATAGGAAGGCTGGTTCAGAACCGGCATTATTGGAGCACGACAGATCCTCTGACCGCCGGGGGAGTGTATGCTCCAGTAATGAGGGGGAGGGGGGAAGTGTAGGGCAGGCAAGACAGGTCCTGGTAGTGGGTGACTCTATTATTAGGGGGCTGACAGGGTAATCTGTCACAAAGACCGGGATCGCCGAACGGTGTGCTGCCTCCCTGGCGCTCGAGTCCGGCACATTGCGGATCGGGTTGACAGGTTACTGGGTGGGGCTGGCGAAGACCCAGTGGTCATGGTCCACATCGGCATCAATGACAAAGTGAGTGGTAGATGGAGGGTCCTTAAAAATGATTTCAGGTACCTAGGTAGGAAGCTTAGGGCAAGGACCTCCAAGGTAGTTTTCTCAGAAATACTACCAATCCCGCGAGCCACACAGGAGTGCCAACGGGAAGTTAGGGAGGTGAATAAGTGGCTAAAGAGTTGGTGCAAGGCAGAAGGGTTTGGGTTCATGGAGAACTGGGCCGACTTCGCAGTCGGCTACAGGCTCTACCGTAGGGACGGGTTGCACGTCAATGGGGAGGGTGCAGCGGTGCTGGGGAAGAAGATGGCTAATAGGTTGGAGGTGTATTTAAACTAGAGACGGGGGGGAAACCAAGGAAATAGGTGGGATGTGAGGCAAGCAAGGGGGAAGGGGAGAAGTGAATATAATGAGGGTGGAGAGGGGGGTGGGGATAGTACAGTTAGATCGTTAGAGAAGAATAGGATGCTAAATAACCCCAAAGTTTTATCTTGCATGCTGACCAATGCAAGAAGCCTGACCAATAAGGCGGATGAGCTGCGGGCGCTTATATCGGAGGAGAGGTATGACATCGTAGGTATAACAGAGACTTGGTTAGACGATAGCTACGACTGGGCGGTAAATTTATTAGATTATAGTCTATTTAGAAGGGACTGGAAACAGGGGAAAGGCGGAGGAGTCTGCTTATATGTAAAGTCATGTCTAAAGCCCAGACTAAGGGAAGATATAGGAGAGGGAGAAGAGGGAGTCGAGTCCATGTGGGTAGAGATAGAGGGGGCAAAAAATAATAATAAAATATTACTGGGGGTCTGCTATAAGCCACCAAATATAACAGAGGAGAATGAGAATCTGCTATTAGGACAAATAGAGAAAGTAGCAAAACATAATGAAGTGATTGTAATGGGGGATTTCAACTACCCGGATATTGACTGGGAAACAGAAACCTGTAGATCTCAGAAAGGAAAAAGGTTCTTGACAAATATTAAGGATAATTATCTCTCCCAACTAGTGCAGGAACCAACGAGAGGGAAGGCCGTGTTGGACTTAATATTGACTAATAGGTCTGATAGAATAACTGAGGTACAGATAGGGGGGCACCTAGGTAATAGCGATCATAATATTATCGATTTCAAAATGCCCTTCAGTAGGGTTATCAATAAGGGAACAACAAAAACATTAAATTTTAGGAGGGTGAAGTTTGATCAGCTGATAGAAAACCTCCAACTTATTGACTGGGACAAAGTTCTTACTCAAAGGAATACGAATAGTAAATGGGAAACCTTCAAAAGAATTCTGAATACTCACCGTATGGGAATAAAAGGGCCAGAAATAAGAGGAAACCAATATGGTTGAACAAGAACGTAAAAGGGGTGTTAAATAGCAAAAAAGAGGCATTCAAGAGGTTAAAACAGGAAAACAGTAAGGAGGCACTAAAGTGTTACAAGGAAAAAACGAGAACCTGCAAAAAACAAATAAAAATAGCGAAGGAGTAAACAGAGAGACGTATTGCTAGGGAAAGTAGATCAAATCCCAAACTGTTCTTTACGTATATAAATAGTAAAAGGATTAAATCGGATAATATTGGACCGATAAAAAGTGATGAAGGCAAAATCATAGAGAAAGATGAGGATAAAGCTAATCTATTAAATATTTTTTTTTCGACAACTTTCACAAAGGAAATAGAACTAACAGGCGAAATGAGAAGTGACAAGCTTAATCCTCCACTAAGTATGACAAATCTAACCCAAGTTGGGGTACAGAAACGCCTCAGTAACATTAAAATAAGCAAATCACCAGGACCTGATGGCATACACCCACGGGTACTAAGGGAACTAAGTAATGTGATAGACAGACCGTTATATCTTATATTTAAGGACTCTGTTGAGACTGGGTCTGTACCACTTGATTGGCGACAGGCGAATGTAGTGCCAATATTCAAAAAGGGAGCAAAAAGTGACGCCGGAAACTATTGGCCGGTGAGTCTGACGTCCGTTGTGGGCAACATTTTTGAAAGCTTCATTAAAGAGGCGATTACCCAGCATCTTGATGCTAATAATCTTTTAACCCCGAACCAACATGGATTCATGTGGAATCGCTCCTTCCAAACAAACCTGATTGACTTCTACGAGGAGGTTAGCTCTCGAGTAGATCAGAGGGAACCAGTGGATGTCGTGTATCTCGATTTCTCAAAAGCGTTCAATAGCGTGCCACATAATAGGTTGGTATACAAAATGAGAATGATGGGACTGGGGGAAAATGTTTGCAAGTGGGTAGCTAACTGGCTAAGGGATAGAAGGCAGAGGGTGGTTATAAATGGAATATACTCAGATTGGGTAAGTGTCACTAGTGGGGTACCACAGGGGTCTGTACTAGGCCCAATGTTATTTAATATCTTTATTAACGACATAGTCAACGGGATAAATAGTAAAATATCAATATTTGCAGATGACACAAAGTTATGTAAAACAATTAATACAGAAGAGGACAGTGCAGACCTACAGAGGGATTTGGATAAGCTGGGTAGGTGGAGCATTAAATGGCAAATGAGGTTTAATGAGGAGAAATGTAAGGTCATACATATGGGAAGGAAAAATGGAAGTCACCAGTACTCACTGAATGGGAAATCATTGGGGAATTCAGAGATGGAGAAGGACTTGGGCATCTTGATTGATAGCAAACTAAATTGGAGTGCCCAAAGTCAGGCCGCTGCTGTAAGGGCAAACAGGGTAATGGGATGTATCAGAAGAGGTATAGCTGCAAAGGATGAGAACATTGTTCTTCCACTGTACAAAGCACTGGTCAGACCACACTTGGAATTCTGTGCTCAGTTATGGGCCCCAATATATAGAAAGGATATAAATGAGCTTGAAAAGGTACAAAGGAGGGCAACAAAATTAATAAAGGGAATGGAGGGACTGCAATACCCAGAGAGGTTGGCAAAACTAGGACTATTCAGCCTGGAAATGAGAAGGTTGAGGGGGGACATAATAAATGTGTACAAATATGTTAGGGGACAGTTTAGAGATCTTGCCCGGGATTTGTTCAAAAGGAGGGATATTACGGTAACAAGAGGGCATTCACTAAGACTGGAAGAGAAAAGGTTTCAGCACCAGCATAGGAAGGGGTTCTTTACGGTAAGAGCAGTGAGAATATGGAATTCACTGAGTGAGGAGACGGTAATGTCGGATTCACTACACCAGTTCAAGCGGGGACTGGATGCATTTCTAGATACCAGGCAGATTTCAGCGTATGCTTAAAAATAAAATAAAATAGTGGGTTGATACAGGGATTTATTCTGACTGCTGGTTTCAGAGTCGGGAGGGAATTTTTCCTCAGGTGAAGATTGGCTAAATCATTTGAGGTTTTTGCCCTCCTCTGGATCAACTTTAGCAATTACAGAACTAATAGGTCGAACTTGATGGACACAAGTCTTTATTCGGCTTTAAAAACTATGTTACTATGTTATATGCATAAGGGACTAGGTTAAAGCTCTATCATGCAAACAAGTAGCCATATATTAACACAATCCATAATTGCTCCCGTCTTCTGTGGACCAAAGCTCATTTAAAATGAACTAAGGAAAAATGGAAAACTGTTCTGTAGTCAGATGAATCAAAATTTTAAATTCTCTTTGGAAACCATGGACGCTGCGTCCTGCAGTAGATGGACCATCCGGTTTATTATAATATGCTGGATTGTCCCTTATTGGGAGATATCCCTCACTGATATTATGAGTGCACAGTGTAAAAACCGGCATTTCTGTATGTGGTAGTATTAGTGGCTATTGCATGATCAGCTTACACATCTTGAAAGGCACTATCAATATAGAGGTTTTAGGATAACATGTGCTCCCATCCAGACAATGTCTATTTCAGGGAAGGTCTTGCATGTTTGAGTAAGACAATGTTGAACCACATGTTACACGCACGCCGCCTAAGTTCAGAGAGGGACGAGACCGGTTACATGAATTCGTTGGAATCCTGAGGGAACCGTTACTCAGGGCGACCATAGGCTGCAGCTTCTCTCAGGCACACGATAGATTCAGTTGTTGACCAGACACATCTGACAAGAGTCTTCATAAACGGTAGAACAGTAACATTTAATGAGGCACGGCCAGTGCAATACAAATGTCTCTTTGAGCAACAGGCTCTAGTAATAACAGTACAGTCTCCTTTGCAGCACAGCAGTACACAGTCTATTATCCGGTAGCACAGTACAGCACAGTTTTAATTCATACACAACCACGGGCTTTTCCTTCACAAGGACTCAATAGTACACAGTATTCTTTATCCTGCATGGAGATAGAGGGGGGAAGGGTATGATGAGGGAGATGATCTCTATGACAGGCTTCCTTCCCGTCCTTATCTTCCTGGTCGATAATACTCCACACTGTTAGCTCAAGGAGTCTAACTGATCTTTGTTTAGCTTTCCTCCTGACCTGAATTCTGCTCCCTTGCCTTCTGTGAGATACTGATCATTAGCCACCTTTCTCTTCGGCTCCAGCCAGACAGTAAACAATTTCCCCACAATCCCCCTGGGGCTCTGCTAAAACACTCCCCTTTTCCTGTGACTATGTTAACCCCTCTAGTTGCTGGATGTTTCTGGTGCACAACACTTCCTGTGCTTGTGTTACTTCTAATAGTTGCTGAATGCTTTTAAAGCAACAGCACTACTTCTGCATGTCACACTCTGCAACAGCACTACTTCTGCATGTCACACTCTTCCTTCCTTTTTGAATGTCATCCTCGACATTAGTCTTAATTGGTCAATCTGACCAATTCTGAGACAGTGGTGAAAGTTGAATAACTTTATATACAAATTGGCATTGTGAAATTGGTATAACTTTCATAACCATTGATAACAACCTAATCTTACGACCTTTTTCATGTAGGATGCCTGTAAGAAATAAACAATTAACACAATTAAAACAATCACCATCTCTTCAGCTGGAGCTTTTCGTACATCTTCAACCAGCTCTCTCTCTCTCTAAGCTTTCATAGTTCTTTGTTTCTACAAAGTCTTTTAAGGAAAATCAAAGCATGAAAACAAGTCTTTCCAGAAGGCAACATCTTCCATACTACCTCTCGGTGGTGAATACCACTCAAGTGGGCTTACCTGGTCCACAGGCAGAGATACTTGTTTCCAGTCGACAGTACTTGGCACTTGACTCGGTTCACCAAGTGTCTCATACGTCAGCATCACAGGCCTGCTCACTTCTCGAGTCGACATTCTCCTAGTGGGTTGTTCCTCAGAGACCACGGGTTCTTTGGTCACAGAAGTTTCTTCCACCGCAGTCATTTTCCATGCTTCCTCAGATGCTCTTGGAGCTGCCTCTGTAAGTTCCTGTACTTCTCTTGAGTCACTTGTTTCCTCACGGTCTGGTAATTCCGCTCCTCCTGAGTGTCGATCGGTCTCTTCAGGGGCCAGTGTTCGATCATTAGATCTGAATTGGACTTCATCTGTACTCCTTGGTACGAACTCTGGAGCCTCAGGACTTAGTTCACTCTCCTGAGGATGGTACATTCCTCTCCTTGCCGGTCCGAAAAATACAATGGTGTGCTCTTCTCCATCGGAACTTTCAAGGTCACAATCCACCTCCGGAGCTTCAGTCTGTGGTGGTCCCTTAGTCGTTCTCGGACGATGTCGGTGTATTTCTGGGAAGTCTTGTTGTGGTGCGAGATAATCACAGGGTAGTAGTAAATTCCGATGGACTATTCTGGTTTTCTGGTCTCCCGTTTCCTAGTGATTTTATACACTGGGCTGTCATCAGCTTTCCTCCTTACGACTACATACACCTTGTCTTCCCAGTATGAACAAAGTTTTCTTGGACCGCCTTTCTCATGTACGTTCTTGACTAGCACCCGGCTTTCATGTGCCAATTTTGCTCCATAACATTTTTGATCATAGTACTACTTACTCTTGCTTTGTCCTTGCGTAACCACTTTGGACGCTATGTTGAATGCCTCTGCCATCCGTTCCTTCCATTTCCAAACGTACTCCGGATACATTCTGTAAGTCTCTGACACCGGAGTATCGAACATGATGTCGATTGGCAGTTTGGCGATCGTCCATACAATAGGAAAAAGGGTGAGTTACCCATTGCATCGCTCTTTGTACAGTTATAGGCATGAACCACTTTTGACGAGAACTTTTCCAGTCTTTCTTCTCATCAGCTGTTAAAGTGCGCAACATCGACAATAATGTCCGGTTAAAATGTTCCACTTGTAAATTACCCTCTGGGTGATAGGGCGTTATGTGGGATCTACTGAATTCTACAGTACTTTCCTAGCTTGGCAAAGAGCTGGTTCTCAAATTTTCTTCCTTGGTCATGGTGTAACTACGTAGGGAACGCAAACCTCTAAGCAAAATCATTGAAGATCTTCTCTGCCTCTGTTCGACCCAATTTATTGGTGGTGGCATATGCTTGAGCAAATCGAGTGAAATGGTCCATCACCACCAAGATGTATTCTTAACCACCCTTGCACGTCTCGATATGTAGAAAGTCTATTGAGACCATCTTAAATGGATACGTAGTTTGGATGTTGCCCATAGGTGCCCGGGTTTATGTGTTGGCACGTTTATCTTTCAGACACCCACACTCCCTGGTCATGTACCTCTCAATATCTCTCTGCATGTACGGCCAGAAGAAATGTTCACGGATCAAATTTGTCCTTTCCACTCCCAGGTGTCCCATGTTTTCATGGAGTTCTTTGAAGACCAATCTACGGAATACTCTGGGTAGTACCAACTTCCGGTTTTGTCCTCCTTTACAATACAGGATACCGTCTTCACTGAGGTAGAGCTTCCTCCATTCTTTAATTAAAACAGATACTGCTGGTGACTCATTGTCTCTCTCCCGTTTACTTGGAAACTGATTTTGGTCCACATAAAGTAGTATTCTACCAATTATCTGATCTTCCCGTTGTGCTCTATGGATTTTCCCTTTTGGTACTTGTTGAATAGACCGAGGGTGATCTTGTTCTCTCGCTTTCATGGTGGTTTCCACAGTCAACAGACACCACAATGGTGTGTCTTTCTCCTGATAAGCTTGTGCTGCTTGGATAGTGCTCTCAATTGCTTCCAGACTGATTTACTCTGAGCATTCTTGCATGAACTCCTCAGGCTCTAGAGGCATTCTTGAAAATCCGTCAGCATCGGTATTGCATTTTTTCCTGGCCTGTACTTGAGGCTGAAATTGAAGTCAGCTAGTTCAGCGACCCATCTCTGACCCGTTGTATTCAGTTTGGCTGTAGTAAGGACAAAGGTCAAAGGGTTGTTGTCAGTGTATACCTTAAACTCTTTGCTGTAGTAGAGATAATCTCAAAATCATTCGCAGATAACCCATTTCAATGCCAGGAACTGCAATTTTCCTGGTAATTCTTCTCGGCGTCTGTCAACGTTCTAGAACCATAACCTATGACTCTCATTTTTCCATCTTGATGCTGATACGGGGCAGCTGCCAGTCCAACTTGAGAAGCCTCACAATGAAGAACAAATGGTAAATTGAAATCAGGATATCCAAAGATAGGTGGTTTTACCAGGTATAATTCAGCATAGGCCAGTACGTATTAAATCTAGCATGAATACAGCAATAGAAATAATTAAAATATAACCTTTATTATATAAATAATTAAAGTATCTCAAAGTGCTAAGTGGCAATATAGTGTAAATAATTCACACCGTGATTATAAAATGAAAAAAGCAAGGTATATATCCAATACCATATAGCTTTATATCAGCATCTCTCATGAAAAGGTCTAAAGGTTTTACCAGGTAGTCTACTAATTCTTCCTATACCTCCTGGTGATCTGCTGTCCAGAGAATAGGCTGTTGGGACGAAACGGCGTTGTTTCTTTTAAGCCCAGTCCTATCCGCGTTCTTATTTTTCTCCGTGGATGTTGTTGTAATCCTGCAGAAGTTTCGAACGTAAGTACGATAGTAGGAGAGGAATACAAATATCTGCCTCAACTCCCCGACGGTAGATGGCTACTTGCCTTTTAAGGCCAGTACTGGAGCGATTTCTGCTAGGTTCATGGTATATCCTTCTCTGGACACAATTTTCCCTAGAAATCGGACTTGTCTTTTGAACAGTTCACAATTCTTTGTGGTCAACTGAACTCCGTGTTGTTGATGCCGTAGTAATACGGTTCTCACGTGTTCAATATGCTCACAGAAGGTTTTGCTGTGTATCACATTGTCATCCAAGTACGGCTGGCAGATATCGTCCCTCAATCCTTCTAAACATGTCTCCATGCTCCCTTGCAATTCTGCTGGAGCAGAACTGAGCCCAAACGGTATGCGGATCCACTCATATAATCCCCACGGTGTGATGAATGCTGTCAAGGGTCTACTGGACTCTTCAACAAACCCTTGGTGGTATGCCTTTCCCTGATCGAGGACGGAGAACCAGATGCTTCCTGATAGGCTTTCCAGCATATCTTGGATCTTTGGTATCGGGTGTCGATCAGGTACTGACTTTCGGTTTAGTTCCTGTTAATCACAACAGAGTCTCAACGTACCGTCCTTCTTCCTAACACAGACATTAGGAGAGGAATAAGACTACTTCGACTTTTTGACCCAACCTCTTTGATTAATCTTGTAAATATTCTTTCACTTCGTGATGTAATGGTTTTGGCACAGACATGTAACTTCTGGTTACTGGGGTTGTGTCTTTCAAATTGATTTTCAAATGCAACGATGGGATACAGCCTATATCAGAGTTATCTTTGGAGAACGCATGACAGTCTTCTCTCAGCATCTGTTTTGCTATCACTAGATCTTCAGCACACAAGTGTTCCAGGAGTACTGGGGGATACCAGGACCCTGAGGTGGGTTGCGCAATTTCCTCCAATGGGCAACTCGTGTTCGTTGGTGGGGAGACTGAATTCTTGGTAGACCCCTGGGTGAGTCTCACACTTCCTGGATATACCGTTTTAACGGTTTCGATGTGACCTAACAAAGTCTTTGGATCCAGTCTAATTTCGTGTTTCGTAGTATTCATCACTGGTACTGTCACTCGAGAAAACCCACCAGTAGGTGTTGTAAGCACAGTCTCACCTTGAAATAGGCCTTCCAGAAGTTCACAAGAGTCTTTAGGCATGAACAGTCTTTTCTGGACTTTTCTTCCCGGTTCTACCCAGACTCCACACCTCACCCCCACCATTTGGTTTGCAGGGATGATGGTTGGGCGCAAGCCTACCCTGACTTCTTTTAGGTCCATTGTATTCTGTGCTTTCTTTACTCTATGAATCACATTTTCCGCCATGGCGTTGGGTATGGCGAGTGATGTGGCGATTGCATCCACCACCAGCGCCCCTGCCTTGTGTTTCGTGATGACTTCACTGATTACATTATAACCCAGGATAAGATCCTCTGCCACGTTCTGATCACTGGTCACAAGAAAAGGTACCAAAAGCTTGATGGTGTTGCTGTTCTTCGTGGCCCTGAGTTGGAAAGTCACTTCCACCCAGCCTATGAAAGGGATTTCGGTCTGGTTGACGGCTTTGCCGTAGAGTTCCACTGGTCCCAAGAGTTCTTTTAGTGACCGAAGGCAAGTATATGGCAGGTAGCACCTTCTCCATTCTTCATTTAAAAGGCTCACTTGGGCTCCTGTGTCCCACAGTGCTTTTACTAGGAGTCCATCTAGCTGGCACTGTATAAAGCACCTTTCACCTATTAGGCTGATGAGGCTATCTTTACTGACCGAGGAATCCTTATCCCAGGAGTACATTGTTTGACCTCCGCACTGGGCATTAAGTAACTGATGCCCTGTCTCCCTTGCTGCTGTTAGAGACAGGAACACACTTGGGGATAGTACTGACGCAGCCGTTTTACCTCATGCGCCGTTCTGGGATTTGGTGAGATTTGGATTTGCTTCTGGGGCCTCCTCCGTGTCACGGTTACCAGTCACCCAGCACTAGTAACCTCCTGTCTTTTAACCCAAACGACCATGACCATTGGCATTCCTTGGCATAATGTCCTTCCTCACCACATCTTAGACAGTGGACACATACCGTACTCTGATTTGATGAACGGCACACTTCACAAGCCGGGTATCTTCTGTTTTGGAACCCACTCCTGGGTCTGAGGGATACCAGTTCTGGCCTTGAACAAATCAACTTTTTCACCTCAATCAAGTCGGCTTGCAGTTCTCCTATTACTTGCTCCCAGTCAGCGTTGGCAGTCCTCTCTTTTGTTGGTGATTTAATGTTCCCTCTCAGAGGTGGCACTGAAGGGTCTCTATGATGATCTTTGGACTGGCCACCGGGGGTCTCCAACTTCAGCTGACTCATTTTGGTGATTTTAGGAGCAGAGCCTTTCTTTAACTTCTGTTCGCTCTCCAAACTAGCGGCCTCATTCATTTTGTCAATTAGGACTTCGTCCAAAATGCCAGGATCTTCTAGGTACTGTTTCAGCTGCAACTTGTGTAATGCAGCGACTTGCTGGCATTACGGTAATGGTCCAGGATGTGTTTTACCTGACCATGTACCTTCCCCCTCAGGTGACTGGTCACATGACTGTGACATAGCACAAGTCCTGCGCGCACAGAATGTCTGTCTGATCACATGACTGTGACATCAGCAAGGTCCTGTCAGTATGTGTGTGTGCGTGCACGGGATGCATATATAAACCCTGCTTGATGGGAGACAGGTGTGTTCTGTGAGAGGCATGAGGCCTGTTCCCCATGTGTGTGGGACACCTTTCGTGTGAGGCCTAGTGAGGCCGAGAGTGAAGCCTGGCAGCCTGAAAGGTCGAGCCTGGATCCTGTGCGTGGATGCCAGTGACCTTTGAGGGAGAGCCGGCTTGGCATACAAGAGTCCTGAAAGGCGCAGACTGGATGTGAGTGAAAACATACCAGTAGCCTTCGAAGGTACGAGGGCTGGAGACCCCCACCTGGGAAGCCTAAAAGTGAAAGTGGTGGCAAACTAAACGTGGAACCATTAAGACCCTGCAAAAGGTAAAAGCGGTACGTTATATGGACATTGTGATATATGGACATTGTTATCGTTTGCTGAAGCCAAGTGTTATAGTTTACCTGGAGCCAAGTGGGCATAGCTGCCACTGGAAAGGCTCGTGGACTTTATATGTGTGAACTGCGGTTTATGAAGTGCAATAATAAACTGCTGAATTGAGAAATACCGGAAGGACATTGCACGTGTGCTTAATTTACCCGGTGCAGCGAGTATCCCCCATTATGATGACTAGTGCTGCCTTACACTTGATATCTTTGCTGATTAATCCCATTCTTCTGGACTATTCCAGCATCAAACTTCTGTTCCGCTTCTACATCTCTGGATGCAAACAACAGTCTATCCTTCAGTTCAATTGCTCTGAACAAGAAACTTTGGGTGATTCATTATTTTTCTGTGAGAGGTTAATGAGTAGGTGGAACAATTCTGAAGTACTCTCTTCTTTATAGTGCCCTTTTAAAATCATCATCAGCTGTTGCAAGATCAATTGACTTTTCATTTTTAGCATACTACGGAGGTTCAGTCCTGGGCTGATCGCTTTCACCACCCCCTCAACGATGTCATCTGGCTAGTAGCCTTTCTGTAAGCCTGCATCGATCTGGTGCAACAAGTTCCTATAAGACAGTCTCTCTTTCTGTTCACACTCTCCAATCTGTTCCAGGATCTTGAATTCTTTCCTTATGGTGATGTGTGATGTTAGAGAGTACTGTCTCCTTGATTTATCTAACGAGAGCAGGTTAAAGGTCCTGTCTGAGTCTATCACCCGTTCAGAGGTTTTGGTCAATTGTAAGGGCTTTGAATTGTTCTTTCAATTCCTGTAGTTCAGTCTGTGGATGGAATTTCCTGCTTTTGCTAATTGGTTCCGCCCCTCCATCCTCCAACTTCAACCTGGTTAGAAACTGTGTTAGTTGTGTGCTTTGGAAATCTGTTCTACTTACATCTTTATATGTTCTGCTACTGTTCTCAATTCTTCATAGGTTAACTGAAGAAGCAGCTCACTAATTCTGTTCATTTGTATTTCAACATCCATTGCTGCTAGTGAGTTTTTTCTTTAGGGCTGGTCCCCTTTAACTGGTGTAGCAGAGTTGAGTTGAGGTGCTGTGCTGCTGTGTTTTTTAAGACACTTTTCCTCTTCTCCCTCTACATGCTAATTCCCGCTCAGGATTCCTAGTATGGGCCACCAATGTTACATGCACGCCGCCTAAGTTCAGAAAAGGGGGAGACTGGTTACATGAATTTGTTAGAATCCTGGGGTAACTGTTACTCAGGGTGACCATAGGCGGCAGCTTCTCTCAGGCTCACAATAGATTCAGTTGCTGACCAGGCACATCTGACAAGAGTCTTCATAAACGGTAGAACAGTAACATTTAATGAGGCACGGCCAGTGCAATGCAAATGTCTCTTTGAGCTACAGGCTCTAGTAATAACAGTACAGTCTCCTTTGCAGCACAGCAGTGCACAGTCTATTATCCAGTAGCACAGTACAGCACGGTTTTAATGCATACACAACCACAGGCTTTTCCTTCACAAGGACTCAATAGTACACAGCATTCTTTATCCTACATGGAGATGGAGGGGGGAAGGGTGTGATGAGGGAGATGATCTCTATGACAGGCTTCCTTCCAGTCCTTATCTTCCTGGTTGATAATACTCCACACTGTTAGCTCAGGGAGTCTAACTGACCTTTGTTTAGCTTTCCTCCTGACCTGAATTCTGCTCCCTTGCCTTCTGTGAGATACTGATCATAAGCCTCCTTTCTCTTCGGCTCTGGCGAGACAGTAAACAACTTCTCCACAATCCCCCTGGGGCTCTGGTAAAACACTCCCCTTCTCCTGTGACTGTGTTAACCCCTCTAGTTGCTGGATGCTTCTGGAGCACAATTCTTCCTGTGCTTGTGTTACTTCTAATAGTTGCTGAATGCTTTTAAAGCAACAGCATTACTTCTGCATGTCATACTCTGCAACAGTACTGCGTCTGCATGTCACACACATACTATATCCATCGCACCAGCATGGCTTCCCAGAAGAAGAGTTTGGGTGATTAACTGGTCACCTGCAGTCCACACCTTTCACCAATAGAAAAGATTTGGCACATTATAAAATAACAAATCCAACAAAGAAGACCCAGGACTGTTGAGCAGCAAGATTCCCTACATCATTGTGACTTGTAGGAATGCTGCTTCCAATAGGTGGCGCTATAGAGTTCAAGTCCTCTTTTTCTCTGAAGAGGCAATTTGCATACATCAGACAAGAATGGGACAACATTCCTCTCCCAAAACTCCAAAAATTGGTCTCCTCACTAGCCAGACATTTACAGACTGTTGCAAAAATGGAGAGGATGTTACACAATGGTGGACATTGCCATGTCTTAACTTTTGTGAGATGTCATGCAGTCTTTAGTTTCTGAATTAGTTAAATTTTTCAAACGAAATAGAAAAATATCTGATCTGTGTGCTATATTATTTATGAATAAAATGGGGCTATAAGAGATTTACAAAGTATTGCATTCTTGTTTTCTCAACATTATACACAGCGTCCCAACTATTTGTGAATTGGGGTTGTAGTATTGTTAACTTCATTGTAGCTAAAACCTATTGGCTAGATTTAGCTGAATAAATTGGAAATGGGAAGATTTTAAAACATAAAGTAAATTAGATATTTGAACACATTTTTATTTTTTAATGGCAACGACTGGAATCATGTGTTTCTTGCAATTTTTTTTTAACTAAAACCAGAAGTTGAACCAGAAGGAAGGAAACATCTTTTTAGTACCTTCACTTACTTTTTTGATACAATCTTGGCTTTAGCTTCAAACACTGCATTAAGAATTTTATAAAAAAAAATAAACTACATGATTTTTTTTTTGAGCAGGCAATCCTTGATTATCATATAATGAAAATTTGTTCGACAGTGTAACACAGTTGTGTCTATGCAATCCTGTTCACCTTAAAGGGGTATTCTGAAGCTTGGAAGTTCTACCATATAATCCAATTTACAAACAAAGGGAAGTAGGAAAAAAGCGTAAATAGAACCCTTTAAAATTTGAAAATTTATTTAATACTCTATAAAAACAGCATCATTAGTTCCCAAGTGTGCAGTAAGCATATAAACAAAACAATTGATAAGGCACTTAATAACCAAGCATCAGTATTGGCATTCTGAAACAAATATTTAGATACAGTAAAGGCAATTGTCCCTCAAATGGCCTGCCTGTTTGAACCAACAGATAAAATATATATATATTACTCCTCCCATCCACCAGTGCTGATTATTTTGATGTATTTAGGTTATTGATAACCTATGATCAGCATACTGCAGATGGGACATAAATTCACAAACTGTTGGATACAGTATTGGCCCAGAAAGATAGTAATGCTTAGATTAAAAATAGAAAGATAAATGGCATATGAATCCCAAGTAATATCACAAAAATCAGAGCCTATAGATTTCCCTAGGATAGACATTAGGCTGTATCTGCCTAGCAGCGGAGGTTGGCACCCTAGATGATGGGATTTGGCGCCCCCACTCCATGGTGGCTGTCCCTCACTGACCCTGGTTGTCCCTGCTACATATACATCACAGATAATTAGCTAGTCTAGACAACATGATACCTATGATTAGGAGGGATACAAAGTACACCAAAACTATATATTAGAGACTTATCGTATTTGTAGATGATCATACTGTCAGCCCCATTTTCTCCCTCTACACATTTCACCAACAGTGGAAGATCAGGAGGCCTTTAAGGAAAAAGTAGAGCTGAAACTTGCCAGGATATCAGCTGCCCATTGTGATATGCCTGGGCTCCAAGCATGGTGGTTTAAATATGTTTCCTGGTACACACTCATTAGACTAAGCTTCACCTACAAGACTATAGGTATCCAGGGTCCCTGTTTCCCTACTGCGCATGCCACATGTATTGCCAAACACTAGAGGTTAAGATAATACACCCCTTTTTGGTGCATGACCCACGCTGGTACAGAGTGCATGTCATGCTGGAACGCAAAGCGCCGGGTTGCACAAGCACTGAAAGGCCCCAGCGCTTAGCTGGGCGCACAATGTACTTTTTACCAGGGCGCAGTTGGATATGACGCACCGCGAACCGAAAGTGGCCGCTTTCCAACCTGGAATGCTTGCAGGGGGCATGACCGGAAGTGAGGCGCCACAAACCGGAAGTGACCGCGCTCCAGCTTGCAACGCATACAGGGGGTATGTCAGTCTAATACAGAACACTGGGATACTTATAATGAAGCTCAGAGTTGCCATACAGGTATAGGGGCCATGATAGAGGTGCTGTGCTCCAGGCAGGAGCCCAGCCGAGGGAAGATACACCCAACTGACTATAGATATCATGGCAACTGCTGAGTCCTATATAAAATATGTAGCCACCAATGTCACACTGTGATAAAACCAAATTAGTACTTGGTATTAACGTTAGACCAAATAGTGGCTATACAGTGGGTAGGGATAGGGTGATCAAAGGATATTGAGGAATCTCAATAAATTAGAATATCATCAAAAAGTTAATTTATTTCAATTCTTCAATACAAAAAGTGAAACAAGAGGCAAGCCTCAAAACTTCAGGAACAAGGTAATTTGGAGTGATGAGACAAAAATTGAACTTTTTGGCCACAACCATAAACGTTACATTTGGAGAGAGGTCAACAAGGCCTATGATGAAAGGAACACCATTCCTACAGTAAAGCACAGAGGTGGATCACTGATGTTTTGGGGATGTGTGAGCTACAAAGGCACAGGAAACCTGGTAAAAGTTGAAGGAAAGATGAATTCAGCACTTTATCAGCAAATACTGGAGGCAAATTTGCACACATCAGCCCGGAAGCTGCACATGGGATGTACTTGGATCTTCCAACATGACAACAATCCAAAACACAAGGCCACGTCGACCTGTCATTGGCTACAGCAGAACAAAGTGAATGTTCTGGAGTGGCCATCTCAGTCTCCTGACCTCAATATCATGGAGGCACTCTGAAGAGATCTCAAGCGCACAGTTCATGCTAGAAAGCCCAGGAATTTACAGGAACCTGGAGGCTTTTTGCCAAGAAGAATAGGCAGCTTTACCATCTGAGAAAATAAAGAATCTCATCCACAACTACCACAAAAGACTTCAAGCTGTCATTGATGCCAGAGGGGGCAATACATGGTATTAAGAACTGGGGTATGTGAACTTTTGATCAGGGTCATTTGGATGTTTTTGGTTGTCATTAAGATTTAAAAAGAGAAAACACAGTAGTTTGACAATAAATGGCTTCACCCAACCAATAACCATGAGTGGAGAAAAAGATTTTTTTTATCATTCATATTCTCTGAAACAAGGCCAAGAAAGGAAAAATTCTGCCGGGGTATATAAACTTTTGAGCACAACTGTATATAAATATCAAAAGACTGACTGTCACTTCCAAAACAGAAAACTGGTGTGTACAGATGGTTACTAAGAGTAGCCATCTCCATATATAACTAACAAATAAAGCAGCATTTTGTAGCTCTGATTCCATAACTACATAACTAGGCTGCAAGTGTGGGCCTCTTGTTACACCATTGTTATGGATTAGTGATGAGCGAGCATGTTCGCCACTGCTCGGTACTCGCCAGAGCATCTCAGTACTCGAGATGCTCGGAGCTCGCCGAGTACTTGTGTGATGCTTGGGCGGGAGCTCGGGTCCCCTCACTGCATGCTTGGCGCTATTTAGAGTGCCAATCAACATGGAGGATTGCCTGCCACTCAGTGTAATGCCGCAGCCATGTTGGTTGTGGCATTACAGCGATTGCTCAAATCGATGTGAACAATGCTCAGTGAAACATGAAAAGCCGGCAATTCATCAGCGGCATACAGTTATAACATCGGTACCCGACAATTTAGAACAGAAAGAATAGAGCATCACACATAGATTAGATAGATAGAAATATGTCAGTCACATATATAATAAGTACAGTGATAGTGTTGGTTACTGTACTTGTCATTTAGTGTTAAAATAAAGGATTTATTAAAAAAAAAAATTGGCGTGGGGTTCCCTGTAATTTTAGTCTCTAGCGGAGGTTAAGCAGATGGCTGGAGCAGATGTTTGAAGCCTGGGAAGGGGGTAATACCCACGGAGCTTCCCAGGCTACTAATATCAGCCCCCAGCTTAATACCTGGCCTTTACTAGCTATTAAAATGGGGGACCAAAAAAAAAATGACGTGCGGTCCCCCTATTTTAATAGCTAGCAAAGGCTAGGCAGACAGGTGGGGGCTGATATTAATAGCCCAGGAAGGGTGCCAAACACCAGCCATCAGCCACCCCAGAAATGGCGCATCCATAGGATGCGCCAATTCTGGCACTTAGCCTCGCTCTTTCCACTGCCCTGTAGCGGTGGCAGTGGGGTATTAGGGCTGGGGTTGAAGTCAGCTTATAATGCTAGCTGACATCAAGCCCAGGTTAGTAATGGGGAGGCGTCTATAAGTAGTGTTGAGCCACACCCGTGTGTTCACCGAACTGTTCGTCGAACACCTTCGAACACCGTTAAAACCAATGGCAGGCAAACAAAAACACATAGAAACACATAGAAAACACCTTCACAGGTGTCCAAAAGCTGAAAAACTGCTCAGAAGACATAACTAACACATGGAAAAGTGACAAGTACATATAGTCATGCGAAAAGAAAAGAGGTGGAGGAGTAAAAGGAGGGGGAGACACAGATATAGGCATGTCATGCCCTTCTAAAATCCAAAAAGAGAGAAGCCGACACGGCCAGTCCGTTCCTGCCCCTGCCACCTCCGTGTCGCCGGGTTTGTACCAGAGCCGCGGTGGACCCTGACGGCCAGCCCCCCTCTCCTAATACTGGTGCCTGTCCGCTGGTGGGTTGAGCGAGCCCCCCTGTGGTGGAGGCAGGTATAAGCTTTTTAATTTAAATTGCCTCACTAATTTGAATGAATACACTTTAAATCCTTTTACAAGGATCTATTGGAGGTCAAGTCTCATGCCAGCAGCCGCGTAATTCCAGCTCCAGTAGCGTCCACTAAAGCTGCTCCAGTTAAAAAGCTTTTATAAGGATCGAGCTCGGCTGTCCACCGCAAGGCATCCTACCACCAGTCCCAGCCCCTATGCCTTGGGGTGCCTCCTGATGCTCTTCACTGAGTATCCCGTGGTCCCGAAGCATTTCCTTTGAAAAAATTAAGTGTCCAAACTACAGGTGGTGTAGCTTGCTTAACAGCCGGGATAATCCGCTGACTAGCAGACACTGCTACTAGGCACAAAGTATTTCCAGGGCTAGATGCAGTTAAAAATTTGTAATTAGATACTCTCGTTGGATGCTGAGAAAGCATTCCATAGAGTCTCCTGGCACGCCATATGTTATTCTCTTAAAAAGCTTGGGGTAGGGGTCTCGGGGACCCTTTTATAGCCAAAATCACGGCCCAGTATCGCAATACGTCACCTAGGCTGAAGATAAATGGAACTGTAGCACCCTGAGGGCTCGGTTGCTACAGAGGTATTGCACCTCACCCAGAGGTGTGATATCTCACTCTCAGGTAAGGATGGAGTGTGGATCAGGACCCGACACCTGCATGCATTACACCACATTGCCGTGGGGCAGGGCGACCAATATGCCCCTGAGATGGGCACGACAGTCCCTGTCCCTGGCTGGAGTGGGGGGAGGGAACACTGAGGAAGGGGAACCCTGTAATGCAGGAGCAGGGAGGAAGTAGTTCCTGGGTGCATTGAGAAGGGAGTATAAAAGGTGGGCACCATCTTAGCTCAGTGCAGAGAAGTCTGAGCAGAAGTGACAGGGAGCAGGGGCTCTGCATGAGCTCTGCTCCGGAGGCGGGCCTAGTAACAGAGGCCCAGGCCTGGAAGAGGGAGAAGGAAGGAAGAGGAGCGGAGAAGGCTCCAGGAACAAGGAATGAAGGGATCCCAGGGGTGCGGACGGGCGAGTCGCCACCGCACGCCCGAATCCACCTTCGTGGAGGGGTCAGGCCAAAGGGGGAGACCGGTCCCCGAAACTAGTGGAGGCGGGAAACGACCCTCAGCTAGAAACCGGAGGCTGTGACATTTTATGTGGCGCAGCTCCTCGCTACACCCGCTAGGAAGGCACCACATAGGGTTAGGGAAACTGGCGCCAAGTTTACCAAGAGGAGGCCCGAGGCAGCCGGACAGAAGGGTTGGTAAGAAAGGCCAGACAAAGGACACACAAAGGGGGTCCTGTGAAGCGCTCCAAAGTTATCTGGGAGTTGTCTGAGCCTCTCACCTGGTGAGCACAGTACGACATGGGCAGCCGTTACCTGCAGAAGTGGTCTGGATAATAAGAACTCTGAGTAAAGGCCCTGGACTGCATCACTCGTTACTGCTGCTGCCCTGCACCATCACCCCCATCCTCCGCATACACTGCCCTGAGGCTATACTCCTCCCGTGGGGAGTTATGCTACGCTCTGCTGCACCCACAACACTAGCCTCAGCGGTCTGCCCTGCAGCGGCGGTTCACTCTGACCGCAATCCACGGGTGGCGTAGTCGGACATTTAAACATCAAAACCACATAAATAGTTCCACCACTGGTTTGACCGCCCTGAGCCACGGAACCGGGGCGCTGCCATGGAGACTACAACCACCAGCATCCACCAAAAAGGGTCCGGCTCCGGGTGTCCCAAGGCCCAGGGGGCGCGTCAGAACATTTTCATCACCTTTCATAATCACCAATGGGACAAGGCAGGGATGTCCTCTGTCCCCTCTCTTATACATCCTTGTGACAGAGCACCTGCTCTCATCAATTCGCCATAACCGCAATATTAGGTGGATTGAGGTGGGAGGCACCGAAGTACAAGTGCTCTCTATTTGCTGATGATGTCCTAGTATATATCACTCAATCACATATATCCATCCATGCTGTTATGGCTGAAATAGATCACTTTGTTACATGGTCAAATTTTAAAATCAATGCAGCGAAGTCTGAGGCCCTCGATGTCTCCCTCCCCAAATCCATATAGGATTCCATCCAGTCCAACTTTCCCTTTGCCTGGCCCTCACAGGGTATCAAATACTTAGGAATTCCTATTCATAGAGACCTCTTCCATCTATTTTATCTTAATTTTGGGCCCTTTATTGAACAACTCCATACAGACCACGGTTGGCAAGTTAGAACTGTAAGATTCACTACGTGAACCACTGGTGTTTTGTGGAAAAGCACATGTACACTGTGTTCCAAATTATTATGCAAAAAGTGTTTAGGAGTGATAAGGGAAGAATTTGTTTGTTTGTCAGTTAAACTCATTGATGGTGATGTGTGTCAGGGCTCTTTATATCACTGTAAGCAATTGCAGACACCTGTGCTAATTAGTTTGGCAGGTGTGTCCAATGAAAGGCAAGACTACTTAAGAAGGCTGTCTCACATTATTAGGCAGCCTATATTTTCTGCCAAAATGGGAAAGAAAAAGGATGTGTCGGCTGCTGAGAAGCAACAAATTGTGGAGTGTTTAGGTCAAGGCATGACTACAATCAACATTGTGCGATGATCAGGATGAAGTGTCTTGGCAATCAAGAAGTATGTAGCTGATTCACAGTACACACGTGTGCGTGCTGATAAGGGCAAATTGAGGACTCTTTCCTACAGGCAATTACGTCAGGTTAAAAGAGCAGCGGCAAAAAAGCCTTGTCATAGCAGCAGACAAGTTTTTGAAGCTGCTGGTGCCTCCAAAGTCCCACGAACAACAAGATGCAGGGTCCTTCAGAGGTTTGCAGCTGTGCATACGCCATCCTGTCGACCTCCTCTATCCACTTCACACAAGCAGAAACGGCTCCAGTGGGCCAAACATTACATGAAGACTGATTTCAAAACTGTTTTGTTCACGGATGAGTGCCGTGCAGCGCTCGATGGTCCAGATGGATGGAGTGGAGGATGGCTGGTTGATGGACACCCCACGCAAACACGGCTACAGCGCCAACAAGGAGGAGGTGGAGTAATGTTTTGGACTGGAATCATGGGGAGAGAGATTGTCGGCCCCTTTAGGATCCCTGAAGGTGCTAAAGATGAACTCCATAATGTATGTGGATTTTCTCAAACAGCACTTCCTGCCATGGTTCAAGAAGAAGAACCGTGTATTTCACAGCAAGATCATTTTTTTGCATGATAATGCACCATCTCATGCTGCACATAAAACATCTGCATCTCTGGCTGATATGGGCATAAAAGGGGACAAACTTATGGTGTGACCCCCCATGCTCCCCTGACCTCTACCCCATTCAGAACCTCTGGAGCATCATCAAAAGGAGTGTCTATGATGGCGGGAGGCAGTTCACATCTAAGCAACAGCTCTGGGAGGGTATTCTGTCCTCATGCAAAACAATTGAAGCAGAAACCATCCAAAACCTGACAAATTCAATGGACGAGAGAGTTCAGAAGCTCCTTTCAAACAAGGGGTCCTATGTGAAAATGTAACATCACCTAGAATAAAGTTTTGAGTTGAAAACTGTTTGATTTCAGTTTCTAATAACCTGCTAATGCTTATAATTTCAAAAATGACCATTTTTTGGGTCTTTATTAAAATGAAAAGGTTGATCGAAAAGTTTGGGGGATCTAAGAGTGTGGCAACCCAGTAGTCATGATTACTTCGAATTCTGACAATATGAGGGTCATGTTGCAGGTAGTGCAGCAAGAAGGCACTTATGTGTCTTGCGCGTCTCGGAGCCCCAAAATTATTTTCCGGGCTAGATGCAGCTAAAAATTATTATTAATCTGGTGGAGCTTAGTATATATGGCCTAATAGGATCAGTGCTGCACACTGCTACAAAGCCCAAATTATTTTCCAGTCAAGATACAAATAAACATGATTAGTAATTTTAAATCTGGTGGAGCTTATTATAGATGGCCTAATAGAATCATTGCTGCACGCTGCTACAAAGCCCAAATTATTTTCCAGTCAAGATACAGATAAACATGATTAGTAATTTTAAATCTGGTGGAGCTTATTATAGATGGCCAAATAGAATCAGTGCTGCACACTGCTACAAAGCCCAAATTATTTTCCAGCCAAGATACAGATAAACATGATTAGTAATTTGAAAGCTTAAAACGGTTGGTAGGGTGATTTTAACCAATCATCAAGCTTTTACTCTCCCCAGGATGACACAGGGGTAGAAAAGTCGTTTCGGATCCATGATTTGTTCATCTTTATGAACGTGAGTCTGTCTACATTATCAGTGGAGAGCCGCGTGCGCTTATCTGTCAGCACACCACCAGCAGCGCTGAAAACACGTTCAGACAGAACGCTGGCTGCGGGGCATGACAAGATCTCCAAGGCGTAAGTGGCTAGCTCCGGCCATTTATCCAGATTGGAAGCCCAAAAAGAGCAAGGGTCCAGTGACACAGTCATGGCTTCAATGTTTACTTGGAGATACTCCTGTACCATCGTCTCTAGGCGTTGACTATGTGTCAGACTTCTTGTCTCCTGTGGCCTTGCAAAGGATGGGCTAAAAAAGTGGTGAAATGATTCCGCAAAATTGATGTTACCAGCAGATACTGTGATTCTGTTACGGTTTGAGTGCTGAACACTTGACGGTCCCACGGTTGGCAAGTTGGAACTGTGAGATTCACTACGTGCACCACTGGTGTTTTGTGGAAAAGCACATGTAAGATTCTGCAACAGTCTCTGCTGATACTCCTGCATGCGTGCATCCCTTTCTATGGCAGGAATAATTTCTGAAAATTTACTTTTGTACCGGGGATCTAACAGTGTGGCAACCCAGTAGTCAGGATTATTTCTAATTCTCACAATTCGAGGGTCATGTTGCAGGTAGTGCAGCAAGAAGGCACTCATGTGTGTTGCGCATCCAGGAGCACCAAGTCCCTGTTGTGTTGGTGGCGAGGTAACAATCATGCTTCCTTCCTCTGTCCTCTCCCCCCAACCTCGCACAACAGAAATGTGATCAAGGTCTCCCTCATCTGATGAGTCTTCCATCAGTTCGTCCTCCACTTCTTCCTGGGCTCCTGCACCTTCCTCACTAGTTTGGCTGCTACCATGCGCCCTGGTAAAACCATCTCCCCCACCCTCACATGCCTGCCGCCTTGGTGCTGCCGACCGTCTGGACCTTGCAGATGTTAGCCCTTCCGCATACAACTCCTCCTCCTCCACTTCCTCCACCTCCTCTTGTGCCACCACCTGACTCCGAATTCTGTTTAACATGTGCTCCAGCATGTAAATCACCGGAATAGTCATGCTAATAATGGCATCGTCAGCACTAAACATCTTCGTTGCCATTTCAAAACTGTGCAGAAGGGTGCATAGGTCCCTGATCTGAGACCACTCCTCCAGCGTGATTTGCCCCACCTCTGGATCTCGTTGGCCCAGGCTATACGTCAGAACGTATTGCACTAGGGCTTGTCGGTGCTGCCACAGTCGCTGCAACATGTGCAGAGTTGAATTCCACCGGGTAGGCACATCGCATTTTAGCCGGTGAAGTGGCAGGCCCAACGACTTCTGTAGAGATGTAAGTCGCTGAGCTGCGGGATGCGAACGGCGGAAGTGAGCACACAGCGACCGTGCCCTCTGCAGAAGGCCATCTAGTCTGGGATAGTGGGCTAAAAATTGCTGGACAACCAGGTTCAACACGTGAGCCATACAAGGCACGTGTGTGACATTGCCCCAGCGAAGGGCCACACCCAGGTTTGCAGCATTGTCGCACACGGCCTTCCCTGGTTTCAGGTCCAGTGGAGACAACCATTCATGAAATTGGTTCTCCAGAGCTGACCACAACTCCTCAGCTGTGTGACTCACATTTCCCAGACATTTCAAAGTAAAAACCGCCTGATGACGTTGAGCCCTACTGCCAGCATAGTAAGGAGGTGTGCAGGATCCCTTCTGCGCAGTTAGAAAGCTTGTGGCATGACCAGACAGGCTTTGGGTGCAGGTGGAAGACCGAGAGGAGGTTGAGGAGGCAGAAGCAGTGGAGGAACTTTGACATAAAGAGGATTGACGCACAACTCGTGGGGACGGCAAGACTTGGACAGCAGCCCCTTGTCCTGCTGTCACCATAGTTACCCAGTGCCCAGTCAGCGACATGTAACGCCCCTGTCCATGCCTACTCGTCCAATTGTCTGTGGTGAAATGCACCCTGTCACACACAGAGTTTCTCAAAGAAGAGGTAATGTTGTGTGCGACATGCTGGTGGAGCGCAGGCACACCTTTCTTTGAGAAGTAGTGCCGACTGGGCATCTGGTACTGGGGCACTGCGACGGACATAAGGTCTCGAAAATCCTCTGTGTCCACCAGGCGGAAAGGCAGCATTTCTGTAGCCAAGAGCTTGCAGATGGTGAAATTCAACCTCTTAGCTTTCTCATGGCTAGGAGGAAATGGTCTTTTACTTGTACACATCTGAGGGACCGAGGGCTGGCTATTGTGCTTAGACGGGGTTGATAAGGGTGTCCCCGGCAAACTGCCGGTCTGTGAGGAAGATGCAGGCGGACATGTTAGGTTGCCTTGATCCAAAGGTGGTGCTATCGATGTCGGACAGCGCTCAACACCAGCTGGTGTTACCACCTCCAAAGAAAATGATGACCTGCCAATCACGCTGGCTGTTGCGGGTAAAGAGGTGGCAGGTCTGCGCCCCAAAACAGGTGTGACTGCTGTCCCCCCAGTCACAGAGGATGAAGAGGCCGCGGATGCACAAGATATGGCAGACGGTGGTTTTCCCGGCCGGCTAGGCCGCATTGTAGCACACTGAGCTTCCCACTGCAACTTATGCTTCATGTCCATGTGCCGGTTCATGCATGAAGTACTCAAACTATGTATTTTTTGGCCTCTACTTAGCTTTTGCTGACAAATATTACAGATAACACAAGTTGGGTCATCTTTATCGATCTGAAAAAATGCCCAGGCTATGCAAGGCTTAGCACCCATGCGACCTGAAGAGCCACCACGACTTGTGGTGAGAGGCAGAGTTGTGTTTGAGGATGCAGTTGTTGACGTGCTTCCAGTACTACGTCTCTGTCCAGGAAGGCGCAACCTGACCTCGTCGTCACTAGCATCTTCCTCCACCTCCTCTGCTGACCTCATCTCTTGGCTGACTGTGGGTTGACAGTAAGTGGGATCTCCAACCTCATCATCATCACCCTGTGCGTTATCACACCCGTCGTCCTCAGAGCCAACCTGTTCCTGCCCTGACAAAAAACTAAAGTTGTCGCTCCAATCAGGTATTTGAGTCTCATCATCGTCTTCCTCATTGTCTCCACCAGCAGGAGTTACAGTTTGGGAATGAGGGTCTACATTATGGTCAGAACCTTCTGCGTCTGGTCCTGGATCCGATTCATAAAGATTCTGGGCATCAGTGCAGATCATTTCCTCGTCTGGATTCACAGAAGCGCTGGAGTCGACCTCTGATTCCCAGGCTATAGTATGAGTAAACAGCTCTGCAGACTCAACCATCTGTTCTACCTCATACTCAGACGGGCAGCTGGAGATTTGGGAGCTGTGAGGAAGCAAGTGCGATTGGGGTGACACCTTTGAGGACTGGAGTATTTGTGATGTTGAAGTTGATGTGGAGGAGAGCCCACTTAAAGGAGCACTTGATATCCGTTGAAGCACCTGCTGTTTTTGTGCCTCATCTGGAATTTGTAGCGATTGGCGTGGCCGTAAGAAAGGGATCTTATCACATTGTCCGCTAAAAGAAGTAGACATTTTAGTTTGGCTGGAAGATGGTCTTTCTTCTGCAGATGTTACTGTTGCTTTAACACCTACCCCACGGACACAACCTTTTTTCCCCTTCCCAACACGCCTATTCCCCTTTCCACCAGCAGCAGGCCTTTTTCCACTCATTTTGGTGGTTAACTAATTCACAACTCTGGAGTTGATTGCACAAAAAAACAATGGATGGGAACCGAGCAGAGCTGAGTGGCCAAACTGTGGTATTAGGCTAAAACTATTGGCTGGGTTAGATGCAGAAAAAAATTATATTCAATTTGCAACCTGATGGAGGTCAGTATAGATGGACTAATAGAGAAAGTCCCACACACAGCTAGAAGCCCAAATATTTTTTCAGAGGTAGATGCAGAAAAAATATATATTCAGTTTGCAACCTGATGGAGGTCAGTATAGATGGACTAATAGAGAAAGTCCCACACACTGCTAGAAGGCCAAATATTTTTTCAGAGCTAGATGCAGACAAAAAATTATTTTTAATTTGCAACCTGATGGAGGTCAGTATAGATTTACTAATAGAGAAAGTCCCACACACTGCTAGAAGGCCAAATATTTTTTCAGAGCTGGATGCAGATAAAAATTATTTTTAATTTGCAACCTGATGGAGGTCAGTATAGATGGACTAATAGAGAAAGGCCCACACACTGCTAGAAGGCCAAATATTTTTTCAGAGCTAGATGCAGAAAAAAATTATATTCAGTTTGCAACCTGATGGAGGTCAGTATAGATGGACTAATAGAACAAGTCCCACACACAGCTAGAAGCCCAAATATTTTTTCAGAGGTAGATGCAGATAAAAATTATTTTTAATTTGCAACCTGATGGAGGTCAGTATAGATGGACTAATAGAGAAAGTCCCACACACTGCTAGAAGGCCAAATATTTTTTCAGAGCTAGATGCAGACAAAAAATTATTTTCAGTTTGCAACCTGATGGAGGTCTGTATAGATGGATTAATAGAACAAGTCCCACACACAGCTAGAAGCCCAATATTTTTTCAGAGGTAGATGCAGAAAAAATATATATTCAGTTTGCAACCTGATGGAGGTCAGTATAGATGGACTAATAGAGAAAGTCCCACACACTGCTAGAAGGCCAAATATTTTTTCAGAGCTAGATGCAGACAAAAAATTATTTTTGATTTGCAACCTGATGGAGGTCAGTATAGATGGACTAATAGAGAAAGTCCCACACACTGCTAGAAGGCCAAATATTTTTTCAGAGCTGGATGCAGATAAAAATAATTTTTAATTTGCAACCTGATGGAGGTCAGTATAGATGGACTAATAGAGAAAGTCCCACAAACTGCTAGAAGGCCAAATATTTTTTCAGAGCTGGATGCAGATAAAAATTATTTTTAATTTGCAACCTGATGGAGGTCAGTATAGATGGACTAATAGAGAAAGTCCCACACACTGCTAGAAAGCCAAATATTTTTTCAGAGCTAGATGCAGAAAAATATTATATTCAGTTTGCCACCTGATGGAGGTCAGTATAGATGGACTAATAGAACAAGTCCCACACACAGCTAGAATCCCAAATATTTTTTCAGAGGTAGATGTAGATAAAAATTATTTTTAATTTGCAACCTGATGGAGGTCAGTATAGATGGACTAATAGAGAAAGTCCCACACACTGCTAGAAGGCCAACTATTTTTTCAGAGCTAGATGCAGACAAAAAATTATTTTCAGTTTGCAACCTGATGGAGGTCAGTATAGATGGACTAATAGAACAAGTCCCACACACAGCTAGAAGCCCAGATATTTTTTCAGAGGTAGTTGCAGAAAAAAATTATATTCAGTTTGCAATCTGATGGAGGTCTATATAGATGGATTAATAGAACAAGTCCCACACACAGCTAGAAGCCCAATATTTTTTCAGAGGTAGATGCAGAAAAATATATATTCAGTTTGCAACCTGATGGATGTCAGTATAGATGGACTAATATAACAAGTCCCACACACTGCTAGAAGCCCAAATATTTTTTCAGAGGTAGATGCAGAAAAAAATTATATTCAGTTTGCAACCTGATGGAGGTCTGTATAGATGTATTAATAGAACAAGTCCCACACACAGCTAGAAGCCCAATATTTTTTCAGAGGTAGATGCAGAAAAAAAATATATTCAGTTTGCAACCTGATGGAGGTCAGTATAGATGGACTAATAGAGAAAGTCCCACACACTGCTAGAAGGCCAAATATTTTTTCAGAGCTAGATGCAGAAAAAAATTATATTCAGTTTGCAACCTGATGGAGGTCAGTATAGATGGACTAATAGAACAAGTCCCACACACTGCTAGAAGCCCAAATATTTTTTCAGAGCTAGATGCAGAAAAAAATTATATTCAATTTGCAACCTGATGGAGGTCAGTATAGATGGACTAATAGAATGATGCTATGCCCAAAAGATTTTACTTCACTAGGTGCAGTAAAAAAATTGGTATTCTATACACAGTTGGTATATCTTGCAACACAGATAGGCTGCTCCACTGACTAACACACTCTGCAATAGGCCAAAAAGGATTAGCTTTGCTAGATTCAGCCAAATGCTGTGAAAAAAACTTGCACAGCACTGGCACAGACCTGCCTGGCAAAAACTGATAGGAACTGATGTAACCTAGTCCTGAAAAGGACTGCAATTACAATTAGTCTTTACTCCCACAATCTATCTATTTAAGAGCACAGACCTGCCTGATAAAAGTCGTAGGAAATGCTGTAACCTAGTCCTTAAAAGGACTGCAATCACAACTATTCCCTACTCCCAAGCTATCTGTAGATTTGTGCGAAAATTGGCTTGAAATTAAGAAGTTATAGCGCACACAGCAACAGCGGTGCCGTCTATCACGCAGCTGCAGCAGTGAGAAAATGGTGGCGACGGGGAAAATGGCTTGGTCTTATAGGGCAAGGACATGTGACATACACTGCCAATGACACATGCCCTTGCTTGTGTGAAAAAAGCACTTCGCTCCGTGTGTACGCTGCTGATAGGCTGACAGATTGCACCTCCCCACTCTAAATGCGGGAAAGAGAAAAAAAAATGGAGATCTTCATTATTCCTGCAGAGATCCATCCTCTGCCCCTCCCCCTGTCCCGCTGTACACTCAAACTGCGTATTAACATTAATTTTCATCATTACTGAGAAAAAATCCAGTTATGATTTTGGTGCACGAACAGTTATCGAACATAACCTCGAACAGCCAAATTTTTCTCAAATCGTTCGTGTTCGCCGAACGGCTCGAACACCGCCCAAAACAGCTCGAATTTGAGATTGGCGAACAGTTCGAGTAGAACAACGCTCATCTCTACTCATCACAAGGTCTATACGTTCTCGCGCTACAAACACGGTAATGGAGTATGCTTCGTAATAGTGAGATGTCCTTGCGAGCACTGTGTGATGCACGTTACATAAGTCTGGAATGGTGGCCCAAAAAAGGTGAAGAAGCCTTGACTTCAATATCATCTTAAGAAGCGTCTGCTCGAGTTTGCAAAAGAGTACGAAAAGTAGACAGTAGAAGATTGGAAACGGGTTATATGGAGTGATGAGGTGAAAGTAAATAGACTAGCCTCTGATGGGTGCAAATGGGTCTGGAAGAAACAAGGGAAAAGGGGGGCTAATGGATAGAGCAATTGAAGGAACTGTCAAGAAGAAGCCTAATGATATGGGGTTGTTTCACAGTCAAAGTCGTTGTGTACTTGATCAGGATCGATGGTGGTCTCAGTGCTAAGCTATATGTATGTATATATATATATATTTATATACAGTACAGACCAAAAGGTTGGACACACCTTCTCATTTAAAGATTTTTCTGTATTTTCAGGGCTATGAAAATTGTACATTCACACTGAAGGCATCAAAACTATGAATTAACACATGTGGAATTATATACTTAACAAAAAAGTGTGAAACAACTGAAAATATGTCTTATATTCTAGGTTCTTCAAAGTAGCCACCTTTTGCTTTGATGACTGCTTTGCACACTCTTGGCATTCTCTTGATGAGCTTCAAGAGGTAGTCACTGGAAATGGTTTTCACTTCACAGTGCACAGTGCAATCCCATAGTGCACTTCCCACACTCGTGCACTTCGTACACTCGTGCACTATGGGATTGAAAAGGACGACATAGTTTTCCAGCAGGACAACGACCCGAAGAATATATTGAGATTGGCAAAGAAATGGTTCAATGACAATGAAGTAGAGGTTCTGGATTGGCCCCCATAGTCCCCAGACTTCAACCAAATTGAACACTTGTGGATAGAGTGGAAGAAAAAGCTGTATACATACCCAAGTGAGTCGACCAGTATGCACCAACTGTGGGAATGTGTAGAAGAGACCTGGGATTAGATTTCGGGGAAGACATGCTTGAATCTGATTGTGAGCATGCCCAGATTCAGGCAGTGTTTAAAGCCAAAGTTGGATTTACAAAATACTAACAAAATAATAAAAATTTTAATTTTGATTTCTAAGAGGAAAACAGAAACAATGCAGTGATATGACAAGATTCTTCATAACTAATTATATGCTAAATAATTGCATGTCAAATTTATGTATCAATTAGCCAAGATGATTGTCTATAAAATGATGGTAGTCTCACGTTCGAAGCAGTAGTGAATGATGGGATATGGAGCCTGAAAGTCAAAAGTTCAACAGATTGGTACTAGAGATGAGCGAGCACTAAAATGCTCGGGTACTCATTGTTCGAGTCGAGCAAATTGGAATGCTCGAGTGCTCGTTCCGAGTAATGAGCCCAATGTAAGTCTATGGGAAACTCGAGCATTTTTCTGGTGCCCCCCCCTTCCCTTAGCGGTCTGCAACGGGCCTAAAAATTGCCCAAATCAATGGGAACAGTGCTAAAATGACATGGGAACAGCATGGGGAAGACCCCTGGAAGCATTTCTGACTCCCAGGTCACTGCTGTCAACAATGTTGTCAGAGGTATTAAGCCATTTTTGCGGACTCACAAAAAAACATGCAAAAACGAAACCAAAATGGATTTTCCTGGGAAATATGTTAAAGAACATCCCTTCCAGGGTAATTACCTGTATATAAGGCAAAATAAATATACAAAAACAAAAATGCTCCTCCACACCTTGGGCTATGTTCACACGTAGTGTTTTTGCACTTTTGCATTGCTTTCAACCAAGACAAATGCATTTACTGGGAAATGTAATTTTAACATTTTACAACCTTATCTGGCCATGTGGTGTGTGACACATCATCAGACACATGCATACAGTGCTGAAAAGTCATGGGAACAGCATGGAGAAAACCCCTGGAAGCGTCTCTGACTTCCAGGTCACTGCCTAAAAGTGTGCCCATCATAAGTGATCCTTGGCGCATGCGAAGATGCCTCCCACCATGCACCTGTCCTTGCAGACTTGCAACATTAACGGTCCACGTCCTTGTGCCAGCGCAGCGTTCAGTTGACCCTACCCCATTATTTGGAATGGAAGCCCAAGTATGCAGCCAGCCACCCACCCACAGGCCGCAGTAGTAGACTGCTTTTTTCTGGGCAGCTGCTTGCACTTGAAATGTGGCCTTTTAGGCTCGTGGAGACAGAAGCTCTTCACAGCCTCATGGCGGTGGCCGGGTGTCCATACTCGGTCCCCAGCCGCCACTATTTCTCCCAGTGTCCTCTCCACCTTCCTCAAGTGCAGGTCCCCCAACATTACCCGTGCCCTCCCAAGTGCACTTACTGGGAAAGACCGCCTAACCACAAACATGTGGACAGGTGAATGTGGCCAGGAATGGTACGGAGCCAGTCCTCATTAAAAAAGCAGTCATAGAGGGCCCGGGAACCTTCCCACATACTTTTCTTACCCAGGGCTGCTTCTTGGCAGGGTTGCACGGACCCACCAGAGAATCATTGGGTGGGCCCTGACTTCTCCATCAGGAGAGTTCATGATAGGCGCAAACTTTGCAGCTGCTATGGGGCTCTTGAGCGGTGGAGAAAGGTGGGCCCTCAGAATCAAATCATCTGGTGGTCTCAATGGTTTTCAGTCTGACACAGCTTCTCAGTGGCAATTGTATTTCACCACAGCGATATTCTTTAGCTCGGTGAAAGGACTGGCAAAGAGGGAAACTGTATCTACTCTGGGTGTCATTTTTCCCAGGAAGTCATCTAATGCAGCTTGTTCCATAAGCAATGGCATCCTGTCCAACATCAGCTCACACTTGTCAATGGTGCTTTGACACACAAAGATTTTTCTTTGCCCTTTAATTTCATGACTACACAGTTGGGCAATGGCCTGATCTGCAATGCGGTTTGAGAAATAACATGCATAAGCACGTCCAATCCACAGTAAAAAAGCAGCCATAGAGTGTCCAGTAACCTTCCCAAACACTTTTCTTAGCCAGGGCTACTTCTCGGCAGGGTTGGACGGGCCCACCAGAGAACCGGAGAATCCTCCAGTGGGCCACTCTGCGCTGCCTGTGATGGCTCAGGAAGGAGCGCCGTGTACAGACGTCACCGCACCCTCTGACCTGAGATGTCACAGTGCAACAGCCGCAGAAGAGACCGGAGCTGCCGCGGAGGCACGGGGAGAGGTAAGTATTGTGCCGGGGCCCTGAGCAAGCGGGGGGGAGCGGGCGCTTACACCGACACCGCACCGCTCACGGGTCCAATTGCGCGCCTTGGTGCAAGATGGTGAGTGGACCCCCCCGCCTGCTCAGGGCCCCGGCACTTGCCCGGGTGCCCTGGGTGCTGACGCCGGCCCTGCATAGAAAGTCCGGGAACCTTCCCACACACTTTGCTTAGCCAGTACTGCTTCTCTGCAGGGTTGGATGTCCCACCAGAGAATCCTCAGGTGGGCCATGGCTTCTCCATCAGGAAAATTCATGATAGTGCAAACTTTGCAGCTGCTATGGGGCTCTTGAGCAGGGGAAAAAGGTGAGCCCTTAGAATCAAATCCTCTGGTGGGCCCAATGTTTTTCAGTCTGACACTGCTTCTCAGTGGGAGTTATACAGTATTTCACCACATCCATGTTCCTTAGCTCGGTGAAAGGACTGGCATAGAGGGAAACCGTATCTACTTTGGCTATCATTTCTCCATCACCAGATTCCACCCATTGTCACACACGAACTTGCCTTTCTGTATGTTCAGTGGTGAGAGACACAGATCAGGCTGCTGTGTTACAGCATTCAACAACTCTGCAGCGGTGGGCGGTTTATTACTAAGCATGTTTTCTTCAGAACAGTCTGTGGTCATTTTGGAGATGGAAGCCGAACTGGAGGAGGAGGTGCAGGAGCTGAACAATGTGATTACATTGAGGTTACATTGGTGAGTCTGGTTTTTATACTAAAGAAAAATTCTACTGTGCTTTTATTTATTTTTTTTTACGTTATTTTTTAAGACAAATGCATTCACAGGGAAATGTTATTTTAACATTTTACAACCTTATCTGGCCATGTGGTGTGTGACACATCATCAGACTCATCCTGTTTCATTTATGATGGAGAGACACTGAAAGTCACAAAGCCTATTTTTATAAGGCCATCAGGCAGCCCTTACTATTCTTAAAGGGCCAGCAGTCGGCCCTCGCTATTGTTAGAGAGCCATCAGCCGGCTATACTTTGTTGTTCCCATTATTAACGAGTGGGTCTCCTATACTGTTATTGCATATGCAGTGACTGCAAGGGCTGCAAAAAATGTGGACGCAACCCGATACTCCTTTGAAGAGACATAGAGGAGGTCTCAGTAAAAAAAAATGTTCCCATTATAAAGGAGCGGGTCTCTTATAGTAGTAATGCCCATGCTGTGACTGCAAGGGCTGCCAAAATTTGGGAAAACCCCCACTAACAATTTAAACACATGTAGAGATGGTCCACAGCAAAGACATGTTCCCATTGGAAAGGAGAGGGTCAGCTCTACAGTTAAAGGGTATGCAGTGAATGCAATGGCTGCCAAAAATTTGGAGGAACTCCAGTGCCCCTTGCAAGAGACGTAAAGGTCGGACGGCCTCCTAAAAACAATGTTCCCATTATTAGGAAGTGTGCCTCCCATACTGTTTGCCTATGCAGTGAAGCAACTGCTGTCAAAAATTTGGAGGAACTCCAATGTCCCTTGCAAGAGACGTAGATATGTTGATGTGTTACATATGGTGGTGGAGGATGAGGATGCGGAGAAGGAGGAGGACAAGAGCAAATAGACAAAATCAGGAATGGTGTACCCATGTCTGGGTGTGAAGACAGAGGTGCATGGGAATAGAATTAAACCTCACAAAAAAAAGATACTGTATTTGAGTTTATGTTACGCTGCTATCATTCAGTGGTGTTGAGAAGTCTGGCCCGATCCAGCCTGTGCTCATTTTTATAAGAGTCAACCTGTCAGCATTTTCAGTCGACAGGTGGATGCGCCTATCAGTTATAATTCCACTGGCAGCACTAAAAACCCGCTCTGACAAAACGCTAGCGGCAGGGCAGGGCAGGACCTCGAAGGTGTAGAGAGCCAGTTCATGCCACATGTCCAGCTTGGATACCCAATAATTATAAGGCACAGAGGAATCACAGAGGACATTGGTACGGTTGGCAAGGTACTCCCTCAGCATCTTCCGTAACTTTTCCCTCCTTGGTAGAATACCCAGTGCATCAGGGCTTGTGTGATGGGAGGGTCTGAGAAAACTGTCCCAGAGCTTTGACAGTGTTCCTCTGCCTTTGCTGGATTGCATGTATGTCTCTCTTACCTGTACTCCTTGGTTGTCCAAGGACTTTCTCGTACTGCCCCATTTTATTAGGCCTCTCCTGCACGGGAGTAAGAGACAGAAAGTTCTCCTTGTAACATGGGTCTAGAAATGTCACCAACCAATGATGACTGTCACTCAAAATTTGGACAATGCGAGGGTCACGGGAAAGGCAGCGTAACATAAACTCAGCCATGTGTGCCAGACTGCAAAGAGGCAAGACTTCCGTGTCCTCACCAAGAGGATGACTGACCATGCTCTCTTCCTGATCCTCCTCCTCTTCCTCTTCCTCTCTGTCCTCAAGCTATCCACGCTGAACAAAAGGTATGACAGTTGTGTGGGTAGTACCGTCTATAACGCAGGAAACTATCTCCTGTTCTTCCTCCTCCTCCACCTCTTCCTCATTGTCACCCAATCCACTTTGGGATGAGATGAGGCTGGGCTGTGTGGAATCACCCTGTATGGTTCCTTGCTCCATCTCACCGTGCTTCGCCTGCAATGCATAATCTTTAATTGTGAGTAGAGAGCGTTTCAGAAGACAGAGAAGCGGGATGGTGTCGCTAATTATGGCGTCATCGCCGCTCACCATCTTGGTGGAGTCCTCAAAGTTTTGGAGGATGGTACATGTCTGACATCCATGTCCACTCCTGAGGTTTTATGTGTGGAGTCTGACCTGAATACCGACGGCCTTGTTGATGCTGGTAGTCAGAAACTGCCCTCTTCTGCTCACAAATCCTTCCCAACATCTGCAATGTAGAGTTCCAATGTGTGGGGACATCGCAAATCAGTTGTTAAGCTGGAAGCTGCAAATGCTGCTGAAGCACCGCAAGGCCGGCAGAAGATATAGCTGATTTTCTAAAATGGGCACACATGCAGCGTACTTTGACAAGCAGATCTGGCAGACCTGGATACGTTTTGAGAAACCACTGAACCACGAGGTTAAGCACATGGGCCAGGCAAGGTATGTGTGTGAGCTCACCTCGCGTCAGAGCCACTACCAGATTCGGGCCATTGTCACATACGATTATGCCTGGCTGTAGGTTCAGCGGTGTCAGCCACAGATCTGCCTGCTCTTTCAGGGCTGTCCACAACTCTTCAGCACTGTGCGGTTTGTCACCTAAGCATATTAGCGTCAGCACTGCCTATTTCCGCTTGGCCGAGGCAGTGCTGTAGTGCTTCCAGCTTGCGGCTGATGTGGTCATTTCGGAGATGGAGGCTGAAGAGGAGGAGGAGGAGGTGCAGGAGCTGTAGAATGTGGGGGCAAACCTGATTAACCCAGGGCCCGCAATCCTTGGCGTGGGGAGGACGTGTTCCGTCCCAAGGTCCGACTGGGTCCAGGCTTCCACTATATTAACCCAGTGTGTCATCAGCGAGATGTACCGTCCCTGCCCATAAGCATTTGTCCACGTGTCCATGGTTAGGTAGACTTTCCAAGTAACTGCGTTGTTGAGGTTGAGGGCACGTATAATGTTGTGGGACACATGCTCGTGTAATGCGGGGATGGCACTCCGGGTAAAATAGTGGCGGCTGGGGTCCGAGTACCGAAGGACCGCAGCCGCCATTATGTTGCGGAAAGCTTCTGTCTCCACTAGCCTAAAAGGCAACATTTTGACTGCAAGCATTCATGAAATGTGTGAATTTAGTAGTATGGACTGTGGGGCGGTAGCTGCGTATTTGCGCTTGCATTCCAAGGACTGGGGTAGGGACAACTGAACGCTGCGCTGGGACAAGGACGTAGATGTGCTTACTGATGTTACTAGTTGAGAATGTTCAATGACAGGTGCAGCGCGGGAGGCATCTTGGCATGTGCCATTGACAGGGGATTTGCGTGCACCCACAACAGCGGAACCACCAGTGGTGTAACCCGCAGACACTGTTGCTGGACCCTGGGGTTCGGCCCACTTAGTCGGGTGCTTTACTGCTGTGTGCCTGATCATGCTGGTGGTGGTCAGGCTGATAGTTTTGCTACCCCTGCTGATGCTGGCCTGGCAGGTGGCCTGCAAATGGCCTTTTTGGAGTTATCTGCAGAGTCTTTAAAAAACAACCAGACCTAACAGTTGTACTGGCAACTTCCGACGTGTTGGCGTAATGACAAATGCTTTATCGCTTTGTGTCTGCGGCCACCACACTGCTTCTTCCTGCCTGTTGTGGTGCTACACCTCCCTCCCCCTGTGTGCTGCTGTCCTCGCTCAGTATGTCCCCCTGCCAGGTTGGGTCAGTTACTATATCATCCACCACCTCGTCTTCCACTTCCGCACCCTGTTCCTCCTCCTGACATTCTGGCAGTTGTGTCTCATCATCATCATCATCCAGCTCTTGCGCCAGTAATTGCACTTTTCCACCGTCGCCTTCATGTGACCGTGGCTGCTCCAATATTTGGGCATTGCTACACGCGTTATACTCTTGACTCAATTGAAGCTGGCCGGGCGAGAGGCCCGAATCTACAAATGGAAAAGTGAACAGCTCTTTTGAGTGTCCAAGTGTGGGATCAGTTGTCTATGAGTACCCGGCATGGTGGGAGGAAGGAGGATCAGGGTGAGGAATATGCGGTCCAGACTCACGGCTACTGAGACTTGACTGTGTGGAAGACAGGGTGATGGTGGTGGTGGCAAAGTGACTGGAAGCATTATCTGCTATCCAACCAACAACTTTTTGACACTGCTCTGTGTTCAATAGTGGTGTTCTGCAGTCCCCTAGTAATTGGAACAGGAAGGTCGAGCAAAAAGATTTAGATGTTTGTTGTGGCACAATTTCAGCTTGCCCACGGCCACGTCCTCGGCCTCTTCATGCACCATCACCATCACGTCCACTTCCCCGCCCGTTGCAACACACCTTGCCCATTTTTAATGGAGGACAATATTTTCCATGTTCACGAGAAATGGCTCATTTTGGAACGCAGTTATATGTGATACATCTGACAGAGAACCACAATTTTAAATAGCCGGCCTGTTATTTGCTAATACTATCCTTCACAGACACCTAGTGTGAATAGCTTGACCGACACACTGCAACGGAATGAAAATGGAAGAAATGTATGATTTTTGAACAGTCTTATACAGTGGTGACCAAAAGTATTGGCACCCCTGCAATTCTATCAGATAATACTCAGTTTCTTCCTGAAAATGATTGCAATCACAAATTCTTTGGTATTATTATCTTCATTTAATTTGCTTGCAAGGAAAAAACACAAAAGAGAATGAAGCTAAAATCAAATCATTGATCATTTCACACAAAACTCCAAAAATGGCCCAGACAAAAGTATTGGCACCCTCAGCCTAATACTTGGTTGCACAACCTTTAGCCAAAATAACTGCGAACAACCACTTCCGGTAACCATCAATGAGTTTTTTACAATGCTCTGCTGAAATTGTAGACCATTCTTCTTTGGCAAACTGTTCCAGGTCCCTGATATTTGAAGGGTGCCTTCTCCAAACTGCCATTTTGTGATATCTCCACAGGTGTTCTATGGGATTCAGGTCTGGACTCATTGCTGGCCACTTTAGAAGTCTCCAGTGCATTCTCTCAAACCATTTTATAGTGCTTTGGAAGCGTGCTTTGGGTCATTGTCCTGCTGGAAGACCCATGACCTCTGAGGGAGACCCAGCTTTCTCACACTGGGCCCTACATTATGCTGCAAAATTTGTTGGTAGTCTTCAGACTTCATAATGCCATGCACATGGTCAAGCACTCCAGTGCCAGAGGCAGCAAAGCAACCCCAAAACATCAGGGAACCTCCGCCATGTTTGACTGTAGGGACCGTGTTCTTTTCTTTGAATGCCTCTTTTTTTTTCCTGTACACTCTATGTTGATGCTTTTTCCCAAAAAGCTCTACTTTTGTCTCATCTGACCAGAGAACATTCTTCCAAAACGTTTTAGGCTTTCTCAGGTAAGTTTTGGCAAACTCCAGCCTGGCTTTTTTATGTCTCGGGGTAAGAAGTGGGGTCTTCCTGGGTATCCTACCATACAGTCTCTTTTCATTCAGACGCCGACGGATAGTACGGGTTGACACTGTTGTTCCCTCGGACTGCAGGGCAGCTTGAACTTGTTTGGATGTTAGTCGAAGTTCTTTATCCACCATCCGCACAATCTTGCGTTGAAATCTCTCGTCAATTTTTCTTTTCCGTCTACATCTAGGGAGGTTAGCCACAGTGCCATGGGCTTTAAACTTCTTGATAACACTGCGCACAGAAGACACAGGAACATTCAGGTCTTTGGAGATGGACTTGTAGCCTTGAGATTGCTCATGCTTCCTCACAATTTTTTTCTCAAGTCCTCAGACAGTTCTTTGGTCTTTTTTCTTTTCTCCATGCTCAATGTGGTACACACAAGGACACAGGACAGAGGTTGAGTCAACTTTAATCTATGTTAACTGGCTGCAAGTGTGATTTAGTTATTGCCAACACCTGTTAGGTGCCACAGGTAAGTTACAGGTGCTGTTAATTACACGAATTAGAGAAGCATCACATGATTTTTCAAACAGTGCCAATATTTTTGTCCACCCCCTTTTTTAGGTTTGGTGTGGAATTATTTCCAATTTGGCTTTAGGACAATTCTTTTTGTGTTCTTTCATTGAAGACAAATTAAATGAAGATAATAATACCAAAGAATTGTATATTGCAATCATTTTCAGGAAGAAACTGAGTATTATCTGACAGAATTGCAAGGGTGCCAATACTTTTGGCCACAACTGTAGGTGATATGTCTGACAGAGAACCACGGTTTTAAATAGCAGGCCTGTAATTTACTAATATTATTCTACAAAGAGACCTAGTGCCAATAGCTTCACTGACACACTGCAACAGAATGGAAAAGGAGGCCAATATTTTCCACGTTCAGTTCAAATTTCTGGATTTTTATCTCTGAAATATGGAACAGATCTGGCTTTATTTTGCAGTGATAACAAGCAAATGGAGCAGAAAAATGGTGTACTCTGGATTGCTTTTTAAGCAAATAACCAGGATTAAGATAAAACAAATTTCGCCCTGGTCCCTGATATCTGGGACTATGCCTTGAAATACCAGTAATTATTACAGCAGCAGACAGAACGTTCAATGGAGCCTCTTGTGCTGTATCATGCACTGCAGTCTTCCACATACACTGCCTGCCTGCCTATCACTGATTATATGCAGCTGGATTAGTGCTCAGAAGTATTGTTGAGCCACCCCCGTAGTGTTCGAGTTCGGTTCGGTTCGTCGAACACCCGTGTGTTCGCCGAACTGTTCGTCGAACTGTTCGTCGAACACCTTCGAACACCGTTAAAACCAATGGCAGGCAAACAAAAACACATAGAAACACATAGAAAACACCTTCAAAGGTGTCCAAAAGCTGACAAACTGCTCAGAAGACATAACTAACACATGGAAAAGTGACAAGTACATATAGTCATGCGAAAAGAAAAGAGGTGGAGGAGTAAAAGGAGGGGGAGACACAGATATAGGCATGTCATGCCCTTCTAAAATCCAAAAAGTGAGAAGCCGACACGGCCAGTCCGCTCCTGCCCGTGCCACCTCCGTGTCGCCGGGTTTGTGCCAGAGCCGCGGTGAACCCTGACGGCCAGCCCCCCTCTCCCAATACTGGTGCCTGTCCGCTGGTGGGTCGAGCGAGCCCCCCTGTGGTGGAGGCAGCTCTAAGCTTTTTAATTTAAATTGTCTCTCTAATTTGAATGAATACACTTTAAATCCATTTACAAGGATCTATTGGAGGGCAAGTCTCATGCCAGCAGCCGCGGTAATTCCAGCTCCAGTAGCGTCCACTAAAGCTGCTGCAGTTAAAAAGCTTTTATAAGGATCGAGCTCGGCTGTCCACCGCAAGGCATCCTACTGCCAGTCCCAGCCCCTATGCCTTGGGGTGCCTCCTGATGCTCTTCACTAAGTATCCCATGGTCCCGAAGCATTTCCTTTGAAAAAATTAAGTGTCTAAACTACAGGTGGTGCAGCTTGCTTAACAGCTGGGATAATCCGCTCACTAGCAGACACTGCTACTAGGCACATAGTATTTCCTGGGCTAGATGCAGTTAAAAATTTGTAATTAGATACTCTCGTTGGATGCTGAGAAAGCATTCCATAGAGTCTCCTGGCACGCCATATATGATTCTCTTAAAAAGCTTGGGGTAGGGGTCTAGGGGACCCTTTTATAGCCAAAATCACGGCCCTGTATCGCAATACGTCACCTAGGCTGAAGATAAATGGAACTGTAGCACCCTGAGGGCTCGGTTGCTACAGACGTATTGCACCTCACCCAGAGGTGTGATATCTCACTCTCAGGTAAGGATGGAGTGTGGATCAGGACCCGACACCTGCATGCATTACACCACATTGCCGTGGGGCAGGGCGACCAATATGCCCCTGAGATGGGCACGACAGTCCCTGTCCCTGGCTGGAGTGGGGGGAGGGAACACTGAGGAAGGGGAACCCTGTAGTGCAGGAGCAGGGAGGAAGCAGTTCCTGGGTGCATTGAGAAGGGAGTATAAAAGGTGGGCACCATCTTAGTTCAGTGCAGAGAAGTCTGAGCAGAAGTGGCAGGGAGCAGGGGCTCTGCATGAGCTCTGCTCCGGAGGCGGGCCTAGTAACAGAGGCCCAGGCCTGGAAGAGGGAGAAGGAAGGAAGAGGAGCGGAGAAGGCTCCAGGAATGAGGAATGAAGGGATCCCAGGGGTGCGGACGGGCGAGTCGCCACCGCACGCCCGAATCCACCTGCGTGGAGGGGTCAGGCCAAAGGGGGAGACCGGTCCCCGAACTAGTGGAGGCAGGAAACGACCCTCAGCTAGAAACCGGAGGCTCTGACATTTTATGTGGCGCAGCCCCTCGCTACACCCGCTAGGAAGGCACCACATAGGGTCAGGGAAACTGGCGCCAAGTTTACCAAGAGGAGGCCCGAGGCAGCCGGACAGAAGTGTTGGTAAGAAAGGCCAGACAAAGGGCACACTAAGGGGGTCCTGTGAAGTGCTCCAAAGTTATCTGGGAGTTGTCTGAGCCCCTCACCTGGTGAGCACAGTACGACGTGGGCAGCCATTACCTGCAGACGTGGTCTGGATAATAAGAACTGTGAGTAAAGGCCCTGAACTGCATCACTGACTCCGTGTCATTACTGCTGCTGCCCTGCACCATCACCCCCATCCTCCGCATACACTGCCCTGAGGCTATACTCCTCCCGTGGGGAGTTATGCTACGCTCTGCTGCACCCACAACACCAGCCTCAGCGGTCTGCCCTGTAGCGGCGGTTCACTCTGACCGCAATCCACGGGTGGCGTAGTCGGACATTTAAACATGAAAACCACATAAATAGTTCCGCCACTGGTTGGACCGCCCTGAGCCACGGAACTGGGTCGCCGCCACGAAGACTACAACCACCAGCATCCACCAAAAAGGGTCCGGCTCCGGGTGTCCCAAGGCCCAGGGGGTGCGTCAGAACATTTTCATCACCTTTCACAATCACCAATGGGACAAGGCAGTGATGTCCTCTGTCCCCTCTCTTATACATCCTAGTGACGGAGCACCTGCTCTCATCAATTCGCCATAACCCCAATATTAGGTGGATTGAGGTGGGAGGCACCGAGTACAAGTGCTCTCTATTTGCTGATGATGTCCTAGTATATATCACTCAATCACATATATCCATCCATGCTGTTATGGCTGAAATAGATCACTTTGTTACATGGTAAAATTTTAAAATCAATGCAGCGAAGTCTGAGGCCCTCGATGTCTCCCTCCCCAAATCCATATAGGATTCCATCCAGTCCAACTTTCCCTTTGCCTGGCCCTCACAGGGTATCAAATACTTAGGAATTCCTATTCATAGAGACCTCTCCCATCTATGTTATCTTAATTTTGGGCCCTTTATTGAACAACTCCATACAGACCACGGTTGGCAAGTTAGAACTGTAAGATTCACTACGTGAACCACTGGTGTTTTGTGGAAAAGCACATGTACACTGCGTTCCAAATTATTATACAAAAAGTGTTTAGGAGTGATAAGGGAAGAATTTGTTTGTTTGTCAGTTAAACTCATTGATGGTGATGTGTGTCAGGGCTCTTTATATCACTGTAAGCAATTGCAGACACCTGTGCTAATTAGTTTGGCAGGTGTGTCCAATGAAAGGCAAGACTACTTAAGAAGGCTCTCTCACATTATTAAGCAGCGTACATTTTCTGCCAAAATGGGAAAGAAAAAGGATGTGTCGGCTGCTGAGAAGCAACAAATTGTGGAGTGTTTAGGTCAAGGCATGACTACAATCAACATTGTGCGATGATCAGGATGAAGTGTCTTGGCAATCAAGAAGTATGTAGCTGATTCACAGTACACACGTGTGCGTGCTGATAAGGGCAAATTGAGGACTCTTTCCTACAGGCAATTACGTCAGGTTGAAAGAGCAGCGGCAAAAAAGCCTTGTCATAGCAGCAGACAAGTTTTTGAAGCTGCTTGTGCCTCCAACGTCCCCCGAACAACAAGATGCAGGGTCCTTCAGAGGTTTGCAGCTGTGCATGCGCCATCCTGTCGACCTCCTCTATCCACTTCACACAAGCAGAAACGGCTCCAGTGGGCCAAACATTACATGAAGACTGATTTCAAAACTGTTTTGTTCTCGGATGGGTGCCGTGCAGCGCTCGATGGTCCAGATGGATGGAGTGGAGGATGGCTGGTTGATGGACACCCCACGCAAACACGGCTACAGCGCCAACAAGGAGGAGGTGGAGTAATGTTTTGGGCTGGAATCATGGGGAGAGAGATTGTCGGCCCCTTTAGGATCCCTGAAGGCGCTAAAGATGAACTCCATAATGTATGTGGATTTTCTCAAACAGCACTTCCTGCCATGGTTCAAGAAGAAGAACCGTGTATTTCACAGCAAGATCATTTTTCTGCATGATAATGCACCATCTCATGCTGCACATAAAACATCTGCATCTCTGGCTGATATGGGCATAAAAGGGGACAAACTTATGGTGTGACCCCCATGCTCCCCTGACCTCTACCCCATTCAGAACCTTTGGAGCATCATTAAAAGGAGTGTCTATGATGGCGGGAGGCAGTTCACATCTAAGCAACAGCTCTGGGAGGGTATTCTGTCCTCATGCAAAACAATTGAAGCAGAAACCATCCAAAACCTGACAAATTCAATGGACGAGAGAGTTCAGAAGCTCCTTTCAAACAAGGGGTCCTATGTGAAAATGTAACATCACCTAGAATAAAGTTTTGAGTTGAAAACTGTTTGATTTCAGTTTCTAACAACCTGCTAATGCTTATAATTTCAAAAATGACCATTTTTTTGGTCTTTATTAAAATGAAAAGGTTGATCGAAAAGTTTGGGGGATCTAAGAGTGTGGCAACCCAGTAGTCATGATTACTTCGAATTCTGACAATATGAGGGTCATGCTGCAGGTAGTGCAGCAAGAAGGCACTTATGTGCCTTGCGCATCTCGGAGCCCCAAAATTATTTTCCGGGCTAGATGCAGCTAAAAATTATTTTTAATTTTAAATCTGGTGAAGCTTTAGTATAGATGGCCTAATAGGATCAGTGCTGCACACTGCTACAAAGCCCAAATTATTTTCCAGTCAAGATACAGATAAACATGATTAGTAATTTGAAAGCTTAAAACGGTTGGTAGGGTGATTTTAACCAATCATCAAGCTTTTACTCTCCCCAGGATGACACAGGGGTAGAAAAGTCGTTTCGGATCCATGATTTGTTCATCTTTATGAACGTGAGTCTGTCTACATTATCAGTGGAGAGCCGCGTGCGCTTATCTGTCAGCACACCACCAGCAGCGCTGAACACACGTTCAGACAGAACGCTGGCTGCGGTGCATGACAAGATCTCCAAGGCGTAAGTGGCTAGCTCCGGCCATTTATCCAGATTGGAAGCCCAAAAAGAGCAAGGGTCCAGTGACACAGTCGTGGCTTCAATGTTTACTTGGAGATACTCCTGTACCATCGTCTCTAGGCGTTGACTATGTGTCAGACGTCTTGTCTCCTGTGGCCTTGCAAAGGATGGGCTAAAAAAGTGGTGAAATGATTCCGCAAAATTGATGTTACCAGCAGATACTGTGGTTCTGTTACGGTTTGAGTGCTGAACACTTGACGGTCCCACGGTTGGCAAGTTGGAACTGTGAGATTCACTACGTGCACCACTGGTATTTTGTGGAAAAGCACATGTAAGATTCTGCAACAGTCTCTGCTGATACTCCTGCATGCGTGCATCCCTTTCTATGGCAGGAATAATTTCTGCAAATTTACTTTTGTACCGGGGATCTAACAGTGTGGCAACCCAGTAGTCAGGATTATTTCTAATTCTCACAATTCGAGGGTCATGTTGCAGGTAGTGCAGCAAGAAGGCACTCATGTTTGTTGCGCATCCAGGAGCACCAAGTCCCTGTTGTGTTGGTGGCGAGGTAACAATCATGCTTCCTTCCTCTGTCCTCTCCCCCCAACCTCGCACAACAGAAATGTGATCAAGGTCTCCCTCATCTGATGAGTCTTCCATCAGTTCGTCCTCCACTTCTTCCTGGGCTCCTGCACCTTCCTCACTAGTTTGGCTGCTACCATGCGCCCTGGTAAAACCATCTCCCCCACCCTCACATGCCTGCCGCCTTGGTGCTGCCGACCGTCTGGACCTTGCAGATGTTAGCCCTTCCGCATACAACTCCTCCTCCTCTACTTCCTCCACCTCCTCTTGTGCCACCACCTGACTCCGAATTCTGTTTAACATGTGCTCCAGCATGTAAATCACCGGAATAGTCATGCTGATAATGGCATCGTCAGCACTAAACATCTTCGTCGCCATTTCAAAACTGTGCAGAAGGGTGCATAGGTCCCTGATCTGAGACCACTCCTCCAGCGTGATTTGCCCCACCTCTGAATCTCGTTGGCCCAGGCTATACGTCAGAACGTATTGCACCAGGGCTTGTCGGTGCTGCCACAGTCGCTGCAACATGTGCAGAGTTGAATTCCACCGGGTAGGCACATCGCATTTTAGCCAGTGAAGTGGCAGGCCCAACGACTTCTGTAGAGATGTAAGTCGCTGAGCTGCGGGATGCGAACGGCGGAAGTGAGCACACAGCGACCGTGCCCTCTGCAGAAGGCCATCTAGTCTGGGATAGTGGGCTAAAAATTGCTGGACAACCAGGTTCAACACGTGAGCCATACAAGGCACGTGTGTGACATTGCCCCGGCGAAGGGCCGCACCCAGGTTTGCAGCATTGTCGCACACGGCCTTCCCTGGTTTCAGGTCCAGTGGAGACAACCATTCATGAAATTGGTTCTCCAGAGCTGACCACAACTCCTCAGCTGTGTGACTCACATTTCCCAGACATTTCAATGTAAAAACCGCCTGATGACGTTGAGCCCTACTGCCAGCATAGTAAGGAGGTGTGCAGGATCCCTTCTGCGCAGTTAGAAAGCTTGTGGCATGACCAGACAGGCTTTGGGTGCAGGTGGAAGACCGAGAGGAGGTTGAGGAGGCAGAAGCAGTGGAGGAACTTTGACATAAAGAGGATTGACGCACAACTCGTGGGGACGGCAAGACTTGGACAGCAGCCCCTTGTCCTGCTGTCACCATAGTTACCCAGTGCCCAGTCAGCGACATGTAACGCCCCTGTCCATGCCTACTCGTCCAAGTGTCTGTGGTGAAATGCACCCTGTCACACACAGAGTTTCTCAAAGAAGCGGTGATGTTGTGTGCGACATGCTGGTGGAGCGCAGGCACACCTTTCTTTGAGAAGTAGTGCTGACTGGGCATCTGGTACTGGGGCACTGCGACGGACATAAGGTCTCGAAAATCCTCTGTGTCCACCAGGCGGAAAGGCAGCATTTCTGTAGCCAAGAGCTTGCAGATGGTGAAATTCAACCTCTTAGCTTTCTCATGGCTAGGAGGAAATGGTCTTTTACTTGTCCACATCTGAGGGACCGAGGGCTGGCTATTGTGCTTAGACGGGGTTGATAAGGGTGTCCCCGGCAAACTGCCGGTCTGTGAGGAAGATGCAGGCGGACATGTTAGGTTGCCTTGATCCAAAGGTGGTGCTATCGATGTCGGACAGCGCTCAACACCAGCTGGTGTTACCACCTCCAAAGAAAATGATGACCTGCCAATCACGCTGGCTGTTACGGGTAAAGAGGTGGCAGGTCTGCGCCCCAAAACAGGTGTGACTGCTGTCCCCCCAGTCACAGAGGATGAAGAGGCCGCGGATGCACAAGATATGGCAGACGGTGATTGGCCCGGCCGGCTAGGCCGCATTGTAGCACACTGAGCTTCCCACTGCAACTTATGCTTCATGTCCATGTGCCGGTTCATGCATGAAGTACTCAAACTATGTATTTTTTGGCCTCTACTTAGCTTTTGCTGACAAATGTTACAGATAACACGAGTTGGGTCATCTTTATGGATCTGAAAAAATGCCCAGGCTATGCAAGGCTTAGCACCCATGCGACCTGAAGAGCCACCACGACTTGTGGTGAGAGGCAGAGTTGTGTTTGAGGATGCAGTTGTTGACGTGCTTCCAGTACTACGTCTCTGTCCAGGAAGGCGCAACCTGACCTCGTCGTCACTAGCATCTTCCTCCACCTCCTCTGCTGACCTCATCTCTTGGCTGACTGTGGGTTGACAGTAAGTGGGATCTCCGACCTCATCATCATCACCCTGTGCGTTATCACACCCGTCGTCCTCAGAGCCAACCTGTTCCTGCCCTGACAAAAAACTAAAGTTGTCGCTCCAATCAGGTATTTGAGTCTTATCATCGTCTTCCTCATTGTCTCCACCAACAGGAGTTACAGTTTGGGAATGAGGGTCTACATTATGGTCAGAACCTTCTGCGTCTGGTCCTGGATCCGACTCATAAAGATTCTAGGCATCAGTGCAGATCATTTCCTCGTCTGGATTCACAGAAGCGCTGGAGTCGACCTCTGATTCCCAGGCTATAGTATGAGTAAACAGCTCTGCAGACTCAACCATCTGTTCTACCTCATACTCAGACGGGCAGCTGGAGATTTGGGAGCTGTGAGGAAGCAAGTGCGATTTGGGTGACACCTTTGAGGACTGGAGTATTTGTGATGTTGAAGTTGATGTGGAGGAGAGCCCACTTAAAGGAGCACTTGATATCCGTTGAAGCACCTGCTGTTTTTGTGCCTCATCTGGAATTTGTAGCGATTGGCGTGGCCGTAAGAAAGGGATCTTATCACATTGTCCGCTAAAAGAAGTAGACATTTTAGTTTGGCTGGAAGATGGTCTTTCTTCTGCAGATGTTACTGTTGCTTTAACACCTACCCCACGGACACAACCTTTTTTCCCCTTCCCAACACGCCTATTCCCCTTTCCACCAGCAGCAGGCCTTTTTCCACTCATTTTGGTGGTTAACTAATTCACAACTCTGGAGTTGTTTGCACAAAAAAACAATGGATGGTAACCGAGCAGAGCTGAGTGGCCAAACTGTGGTATTAGGCCAAAACTATTGGCTGGGTTAGATGCAGAAAAAAATTATTTTGAATTTGCAACCTGATGGAGGTCAGTATAGATGGACTAATACAAATAGTCCCACACACTGCTAGAAGCCCAAATATTTTTTCAGAGGTACTGTAGATGCAGATAAAAATTATTTTTAATTTGCAACCTGATGGAGGTCAGTATAGATGGACTAATAGACCAAGTCCCACACACTGCTAGAAGCTCAAATATTTTTTCAGAGCTAGATGCAGAAAAAAATTATTTTTAATTTGCAACCTGATGGAGGTCAGTATAGATGGACTAATAGACCAAATCCCACACACCGCTAGAAGCCCAACTATTTTTTCAGAGGTAGATGCAGAAAAAAATTATATTCAATTTGCAACCTGCTGGAGGTCAGTATAGAAGGACTAATAGAACAAGTCCCACACACTGCTAGAAGCCCAAATATTTTTTCAGAGCTAAATGAAGAAAAAAATTATTTTTAATTTGCAACCTGATGGAGGTCAGTATAGATGGACTAATAGACCAAGTCCCACACACTGCTAGAAGCCCAAATATTTTTTCAGAGCTAGATGCAGAAAAAAATTATTTTCAATTTGCAACCTGATGGAGGTCAGTATAGATGGACTAATAGACCAAGTCCCACACACTGCTAGAAGCCCAAATATTTTTTCAGAGCTAGATGCAGAAAAAAATTATTTTTAATTTGCAACCTGATGGAGGTCAGTATAGATGGACTAATAGACCAAGTCCCACACACTGCTAGAAGCCCAAATATTTTTTCAGAGCTAGATGCAGAAAAAAATTATTTTTAATTTGCAACCTGATGGAGGTCAGTATAGATGGACTAATAGACCAAGTCCCACACACCGCTAGAAGCCCAACTATTTTTTCAGAGCTAGATGCAGAAAAAAATTATATTCAATTTGCAACCTGCTGGAGGTCAGTATAGAAGGACTAATAGAACAAGTCCCACACACTGCTAGAAGCCCAAATATTTTTTCAGAGCTAAATGAAGAAAAAAATTATTTTTAATTTGCAACCTGATGGAGGTCAGTATAGATGGACTAATAGACCAAGTCCCACACACTGCTAGAAGCCCAAATATTTTTTCAGAGCTAGATGCAGAAAAAAATTATATTCAGTTTGCAACCTGATGGAGGTCAGTATAGATGGACTAATAGAATGATGCTATGCCCAAAAGATTTTACTTCACTAGGTGCAGTAAAAAAATTGGTATTCTATACACAGGTGTTATATCTTGCAACACAGATAGGCTACTCCACTGACTAACACACTCTGCAATAGGCCAAAAAGGATTAGCTTTGCTAGATTCAGCCAAATGCTGTGAAAAAAACTTGCACAGCACTGGCACAGACCTGCCTGGCAAAAACTGATAGGAACTCATGTAACCTAGTCCTGAAAAGGACTCCAATTACAATTAGTCTTTACTCCCACAACCTATCTATTTAAGAGCACAGACCTCCCTGATAAAAGTCATAGGAAATGCTGTAACCTAGTCCTTAAAAGGACTGCAATCACAACTATTCCCTACTCCCAAGCTATCTGTATATTTGTGTGAAAATTGGCTTGAAATTAACAAGGTATAGCGCACACAGCAACAGCGGTGCCGTCTAACACGCAGCTGCAGCAGTGAGAAAATGGTGGCGACGGGGAAAATGGCTTGGTCTTATAGGGCAAGGACATGTGACATACACTGCCAATGACACATGCCCTTGCTTGTGTGAAAAAAAGCACTTCGCTCCGTGTGTGCGCTGCTGATAGGCTGACAGATTGCACCTCCCCACTGCAAATGCGGGAAAGAGAAAAAAAAATGGAGATCTTCATTGTTCCTGCAGAGATCCATCCCCTGCCCCTCCCCCCACCCCGCTGTACACTCAAACTGCGTATTAACATTAATTTTCATCATTACTGAGAAAAAATCCAGTTATGATTTTGGTGCACGAACAGTTATCGAACATAACCTCGAACAGCCGAATTTTTCTCAAATTGTTCGTGTTCGCCGAACGGCTCGAACACCGCCCAAAACAGCTCGAATTTGAGATTGGCGAACAGTTCGAGTAGAACAACGCTCATCTCTACTCAGAAGGACTATTAATTCAGATGGATATAGATATATGTTGTGGAATACCTATACTAACTATAGACAAGCAAATCTCTCCCTGACACAGCAGCAGCTCTCTCTACTCTGCCTGATTCTGGGGTAGACTGTGACGAGCATGGCGGCGCCAGGTCTTATATTCACCTGATGATGCTGTGCGGCCATCCAATCACTTTAATGCCACAACAAACATGGCTATGGCATTACAGTGCATGGCAGGCAATCCCTGCATGTTCATTGGCTTTCTAAAGAGCGCCAAACATGTAGGGAGGGGACCCGAGTTCCCACCTGAGCAACCCAGAAATACTCGCTGAGCTTGTTGAGCACAGTGATGCTCGGACGAGAACCGAGCAGCGGCGAGCATGTTCACTCATCACTAATTGTTACGCTTTTGCTCATGAGTGTATGTATGTTCACAGCAGCCATTGATTTTATTTCAAAGTTTAATATGAGGCATGCACCTTTTAACCCCTTCCCAACCCAGTCACAGCATCTGTGACATGGAAACCGGTGCGTTCCCGACCCATGTCACAGCGTTTGTGACTTGGCGGGATCGCGCCCCTGCAGCACATGCGAGCGCGGTCACTCAGGTGTCACAGTTGCTGCTGCAACTGGACAACCTGTAGTTGACCCCACGGGGGGTGGATTAACCCCCCCCGTGCCTAGATCCCCTCCGATTGGCAGTTTCATTAAAGTGAAAGTGTAACGGCCAACCGGAATGAATTAAATATTTTACCAATGGAAATTGGTGAAATATTTATGATCTGGGCATGGCCTGATGCATATAGCATCAGCCATTGGCTGGGGGGAGTGTCAGCCCCCCCCCCCAGATCTGATTGGGGTTAGTGTCCATGTGATGCTAGCCCTCCAATCAGATGTGGAGGGGGTTGACCAAGCTCCTCAGCTTCATCCCGTCCGTGGAAGCTGAGGAGCTGGGTCACCCCGCCGATCTGCTGCCGCCGCCACCACCGATCCGCTGCCACCACCGACCCGTCGCTGGCCACCGATCCGCCGCCGCCGGTAATTTTTCTCCCCTTGTCCGATTCCAGCCCCCACTTCCTCCTCCAAACCCCCTCCACCCCAGTCCAATTTCATACCTCCACCCCAACCGCCGCTCCCTCTGCTCCATCTCCCACATCTGCATCCACTGGCTGGTGCTCTCCTTCTGCAAGCCAGTGTACGGTGATCACAGGCAGCAGCAGGGCAGGTTTACTGTAAATCCCCTGTGCCTGTGATCACCCATCATCCCTCCTAGTGATCATTCCCCCTCCCAGTGATCATCCCCCCTCCCAGTGATCACCCCCCCAACCCAGTGATCACCCCCCCTGCTGCCGGCTACTGCCGACCTCCTACCCCCCTTGATGCTGCTGGCTCCTGCCCCCCTTTCTGCCCCAGGGTTCACCCCCCTTGCTGCTGCTACTGCCTACTCCTGCCCCCCTTTCTGCCCCCTTCTGTCCCAGTGATCACCCCCTCTGCTGCTGCTACTGCCAGCTCCTGCCCCCCTTTCTGCCCCAGTGATCATCCCCCCTGCTGCTGCTACTGCCGGCTCCTGCCCCTCTTTCTGCCCCAGAGATCACCCCCCTTGCTGCTGCTGGTTCCTCCATCTCCTCAGCCCCCTCCTACGCCTGACCGCCCCCTCTTGCGCCCCGTGTGCCTGAGCGTGCCCCATGTGCCTGAGTGCGCCCCCTCCTGCGCCCCCTCTGCCTGAGCGCGCCCCCTCTGCCTTACTGTCCTCTACTTCTGACCGTCCCCTACATCTGACCGTCCCCTATATCTGACCGTCCCCTACATCTGACCGCCCCCACACGTGACTGCAGAAGGTTACACCAAGCACTCACACATACACACACACGTACACTCACACTATAATAAAGTGTTGATTTTTTTACACACGCATACAGCACACAAAATGTCCCGCCCGTCCCACTCATCCCAGTCTAGGGCGTACTCAGCTGAGGAGGCATATTCCATTATTGCCTCCGAAGTTGATAGTGAGGGAGAGGACCCCACGTTCCTCTATTCCTCCCATTCTTCCTCCTCCAGTGACACCGACTCGGCACCAAGACGACGTAGCAGGTCAAGTCATCGTCCAGAATCCATGGAAGAAGACCCACAGCCATCTGTGAGTAACCCTCAACCTGATACTAGTCACGCCCAACCTAGCACCAGGGCCCCCGTCCCTGAAAATTACACTCCACGGATTCCTGATTTCCTTCCCCAATCAGGAATCCAGTTCGAGACAGCAAACCTCAGGGAAATAGACTTTTTCAAAGTCTATTTCTCTGAGGCCATTATGAGTCCTATGATGGAGCAGACCAACATCTACGCCCAACAGTTTTTGGCTGCAAACCCAAATTCAATGTTTTCTACTTGGAGTCCCATTGTAGAAATGTTAAAATATTGGGGACTGGTACTTCACATGGGGATTGTGAAGAAACCAGAAATCCGCCAATACTGGAGTACCGATATTTTATATCAAACTCCAGTGTTCGGAATGGTGATGACCCTCAAAAGATTTGAGGTCATTCACAAGTTCTTACATTTCCGGGATAACGCGGACAGCCTTCCCCACGATGACCCGAATTTTGACAGACTGTTCAAAATTCGTTCGGTCATCGAACACTTCAGCAACAAGTTTGCTGAAGTGTACGTTCCCCAAAGGGAAATTTCTGTGGATGAATCCCTCATCCACTTCAAAGGGAGGCTTCAATTCCGACAATACCTGCCCAGTAAGAGGGCTAGGTAAAAAATAAAACTCTACAAGCTGTGCGAGAGTGCCTCAGGGTACACTCACAGCTTTAGAGTGTATGAAGAAAAGGATTCGAGGATCCAGCCCCCAGAATGTCCACTTGCTCTGAAGGTGAGTGGGAAAATAGTGTGGGATTTGATCCGCCCACTGCTTGATAAAGGTAACCATCTATACGTTCATAACTTTTACACAAGCATTCCACTATTTCAGTCCCTCTCTGCCAGAACTACCGTCTCTTGCGGTACTGTGCGCAGAACCCAGAGTGTTCTCCCTTTGACGCTAATTGAACAGCCTCTCCCAAAAGGTGAGAGCCAAGCCCAATGTAGCGGCAACATGGTTGTGGTGAAGTTCAAAGACAAAAGGGACGTCTTTTTCTTGATCACAATCCATGGTACCAGCACCACGGCCACCACCGTTAGAGGTACCCCAGCACCGGTCCACAAAATGGACTGTGCCCTGGGGTGCAACAAGCACATGGGGGGAGTTGATCTTTCTGATCAAGTCATCCAGCCCTACAGTGCCATGCGGAAGGCGAAGGTTTGGTACAAAAAACTGGCCGTGCACATCGTTCAAATGGCACTGTATAACGCATACGTGCTATCACGATGTGCAGGCCAGAACACCAACACCTTCCTCCACTTCCAGGAGGCGGTGATAAAGGCCCTGATTTTTAGAGGTGAAGAAGAAGCGGGCCCCAGCTCCCCTGGAACTCGAGTCTCCCGTGCGGTACCAGGGCAACATTTTCCCAGAGAGGTCATAGTAAGAAAAAGGTGCCGAGTCTGCCATAAAAGGGGGACATTAAAGGTCACTCGTTTCCAATGTGAAACGTGTCCTGACAAACCGGGACTGTGTTTGAATGAATGCTTCAAAATTCATCACACGTCCCAGGACTAAACACATCCTGACCTTCCCTACAGAACTCACCCACACTAGCATGACATACACAACATCACACACACACACACAACAACCTCAAGTACACTACAACACACACACCAACCTATGTCAGGTTGGTGTGTGTGTTGTAGTGTATGTGAGGTTGTTTGTGTGTGTGTGTGTGTGTGGTGTATACACTACACTATACCACACCGCACACCAACCTAACATACACTACACAATTTGTGAAGCACTTGGGGGTGCTCACTATGCATCTAGATAAGTTCCCTGGGGGGTCTAGTTTCCAAAATGGGGTCACTTGTGGGGGAGCTCCAATGTTTAGACACACAGGCGCTCCCCAAACGCGACATGGTTCCAATTTGTTAGCGGACACCATGTCGTGTTTGGAGAGCCCCTGTGTGCCTAAACATTGGAGCTCCCCCACAAGTGACCCCATTTTGGAAACTAGACCCCCCAGGGAACTTATCTAGATGGGTGGTGAGCATTTTGAACCCCCAGATGCTTCACAAATTATTCTGTAAAAATGAAAAAAGAAATTTTTTGTGGAAAAAAAATACTTTTTCATTTTTACTAATCAATTTGTGAAGCACCTGGGGGTTTCAAGTGCTCACTATGCATCTAGATAGGTTCCTTGGGGGGTGTAATTTCTAAAATGGGGTCACTTGTGGGGGAGCTCTAATGTTTAAGCACACAGGGGCTCTCCAAACGCGACATGGTGTCCGCTAACAAACTGAATGGAAAATAGTCTCAAATTGTTAGCGGACACCATGTTGCGTTTGGAGAGATCCTGTGTGGCTAAGTAGTTTGTAATAACCTGCTAATGCTTATAATTTCAAAAATGAACATTTTTTTGTTCTTTACTAAAATAAAAAGGTTGAAAACTCTGCTGTGCATAATAATTTGGAACATGCATTTTGAGTGCAGTTTGAGTTTTTTATTTTTTAAAAAATATACTGTTATCATAGGCAGTTAGTACAAAAACCTTTCAATTGTACTCTAATAGTTATTTGACTGGAAAATTACAATGCCTGCAATTCATATAGGTAATTTGGGAAAATCTGAGAAAATATTATTTGCATAATAATTTGGAACACAGTGTGTATCAAAGGTTTTATGATAAGCATTGAGCAGTTTAAATTTGTCCTAATACTTAATACTTTGAAAATGATCAGACATAGTCGTGATGAAAAGATGATAAAGTTGGGGAAAACTCTATAGGCTCTTTTGACATTGAAAGAGTTAGATGACCATGATAAACCCAGTGCTCTTGGAAACCATGTGGTAAGAAAATAAAGGAAAATGTTCACTTCTTCAGGGATGCCAATAATTTTCAAATTATTTTGATTTTTGAGAACATCAAGCTTGTCAGAGACATTTTGTATCAGAAATATCCCCACACTTTGATCAGAGGAAAAGACCAACTTATTGGGCAGAGCATAACGTATCCCCATTATGTCATAGGGTTAACAACACAGCTCCCTGGTAAGTTGCACTGATGAGTTGACTTTTTGAGACTGTCAAGTCAGATAGCACCTGCCATTTTTCCACCAGGGAGTTCAGTCTGTGACAGATGGAGACCAGGGAATCTGCAGCTCACATCTCAGGCTAAGCAGTTCCAGGCTGCTAAGAAAGCACTTCAGAAGATTCTGTAAAATGTGGCTGCTTTGTTGCTCTTCCTACCCATACTTCAAACATACTATATATTTCCCCAGGTCTTAAAGTCACATGACACATCATTTTAAATATAGTTATTTGGCAACAGTTTTGTTTGTGAAGAACAGACCATGTATTTTACCAGTGTTCGACGTCATGGAAGGTTACTTGTTTTTTAGCACATTGATCATATCACTACATATTAGGGTTATTGTTTGTTGAAGGGGTACATGTATATAACGTGTGTATCCATATAAATACCTAAATATAGCCATAGTACCTATAAAATTATTCACTTTGAGTTTTACATTCTGTTGTATAAAATAATGAGCCACAGTAAATTTAATTACGTTAAATACTAATCTAATGAAAAGCTCCTCAATCTCAAAGTGAAAAAAACTCTCTAAGAAGCGATCTACAATAATTACAGTTATTAAACACAAAATAATTGAGTGTATAACTATTCACCTCTGTTTCTATGTATACCTCAATCATTACTGGAATAGCAATTTGGTTTTAAAATTCATCTAATTTTTCACAAGGACTCAAAAGCATATTTTAAAGGAGCCTCTATGGTGTGCCTTCCAGAATTGTAGAAATATACCATCACTACAACAGGAGCTATGCCAGAGCTGTGAACCTACTTTTATTTTTTAGGTTTTTTGCATTTCATTCTTCATCATGGACACTTATCAGTGTCATAACTGATGGTTGAGAACTCTGAGCATGTCCTCCAATAAAGATAGGGATCTACAGTACATTTGTGTTTCTGGTTGCTCATATGTGCTGACATAATTGTTTCACACCTGACCTAACTGCTTTCTTTCTGCACAGTCAAAACCATTACCACCAAGAAAGCAATGAAAATTATCTACTACATTATATCAAATATAAATTCAATCTTTATTAAATCAAATAAACAGACATACACAACAACAGAAAATCCCCCCCAAAAAACCCTTAAAAACCCATTAAGAAACATAACAGGGCAGTGTGGTTACAGATCAATAGGGTACATGATTACTTAATACATAGTTGCAGTGGTGGTCTAGTCAATCACAATACATGATTATAAAGCAGTAATTAATTCATAACTGTCCTTCTTGCCATAAAATAGAAACCACGATTCATAACATTAGATGGTGCCCTCAGTCTAAGTAACTCCAAGTGAATCAATCTTGTATAACACCCCTATCAGACTGAGACACTAGACATAGAAAAGCACCTATGCAGAATTTGAAAATGTCTCATATGCGCGAAACGTGCGTTGGGGTACTGGGAAGTGTGGTTTATTAAGCAATAGCATATGGTTAGTATGGGACTTTTTCAAATTCTGCATAGGTGCCTTTCTAACTCTAGTGGAAAGAGAATGCCCACAAACCAATGGGCATTCTCACCACATGTGTAACATAGTCCCAGCTGCATTGCCACATTGCCAGTGAAAATCTGATACAGAGAGGAAGATCTTATGTAAAGGTACCATCTATCATAGCTTTTCTCCGCGTCACGGCTAGTAATAGGTAATTTGTGAGACAATATGAATGCTTTTTGCCAATCCTCCTTCAAAATTTGGCTTCCCAGTTCCCTCTCCCAAGACCCAGTAAAGGGTAGAGGGTCATTGCATATGTCCTTTTGTGTTACATTGTATATAAAAGATAGAAGTTTAGTACAAGGACCTAGGTGAGTGATTAAGGTTTCAAAAGGAGTGAGTTCATCCTTTCTACTAGCCCGAGATATTTGAGAATTTATAAATGACTTGAGCTGGAGATATGGCAGCCAGGATAAACGCCTATCTGGACAGGAGCCATGAAGTTCTATAAAGGAAGGAAAGGAGCCCGATCCCATGAAAACGTGTCTCAATTAGTGATGAGCGAGCATGTTCGCTACTGCTCGGTGCTCGCCTGAGCATCTCACTGCTCGACATGCTGGGTGCTCGCCGAGTATTTCCGGGTTTGCTCGGCGGGAGCTCGGGTCTCCTTCCTGCATGTTTGGCGCTCTTTAGAGAGCCAGTGAACAAGCAGGGATTGCCTGCCACTCACTGTAATGCCATAGCCATGTTGGTTTTGGCATTACAATGATTGGCTGGCCGCACAGCGTCATCAGGTCTATATCAGACCAGGCACCGCCATGCTCATCACAGTCACTCCGGAATCAGACAGTCTAGGGAGAGCTGCTGCTGAGCTAGGGAGAGATTCACTTGTTTCTAGTTAGTGTAGGTGTACAGACTATATTAGAGACACATATCCATCTCAACAAACAGTCCTTCTGAGGACTAATCTGCAGAGATATCAGGCAGGCAGTGTATATAGGCAGGCACGCAGGGTATATAGCAGACTGCAGTGCACATAGCACAAGAGGCTCCATTCCAGTTCTGCCTTCTGCTGCTGTTAGATATTTCTAGACAAAGGCCCAGGTCTCAGGGGCCAGGAATAATTATTTTGGATCTGTTAGGAGGGCGGTTGCAGACAACTTTATTTTAATGGAATGCAACCGACCCCGGGGTCCGCAATGCAGCCAAGTGGACTGCTGCCGAACACTTTCCGGGTGGAAAGGAAAGTGACAACTAAACTGATATCCCGTCCGTGTTAACAGCACACTGGACAGGGTAAAGCGATACGCTCTATCTCCGTTAACTGCACGGAGGGAGAGCGACCGGCGACGCACCTATCAACTATCTTAACACTTCATGTTAATGCACACGGAAGGGTAAGACGGTTCACACAATCTCCAAGAACCTCAGGGAGACGTGCGACCATGGGAGAAGCAGTAGCCCTGTCTTTGATACAGGCGCTACGCTATGGGGAATGGCGCTAAAGCGGTTCACACAATCTCCAAGAACCGCAGGGAGACGTGTGACCGGAGAAGAAGCAGTAGCCCTGTCTTCGGTAAAGGCGCTACACTATAGGAGTAGGCGCTAGTATGTGGGTGTGATACCCGCCGGGTATTCGTGCACTCAGCCGGCGTGCTACCTGACTGAGCAGACCCGCTCTATACGGCTCAAGCTACCTGCCTGCATAAAGCTATAGCTCTTCGAGGAGCCCAAAAGTTTAAGTGTGCACACCACAAACAACCAGCTCAAATGATCTGAGCGCATCGCCATGTTTGAGGGCGGGCCTTTTAAAGATTAATCCCTGCCCACCGACGCGCCATTGGTGACATTACCCGTGGACCTATCAGGCGGTGCCAGGTCACCGGGTCAGGTGGGTGCCAACCCACCAATCATGATCCGCCAGGTCACGGACATGCTCAGTGCGGCAAATCCTGGACTGAGATTCCGCAAGCCCTGTCTCCCTCTGCAACCCAGGCTTAACATTGCTAGGCACAACTACCTGGGAGACAAACAGTGCTCGCGGACCAGCTATGCGTTGGGGCTGACGGCAATGCTGAGCTGCATCATCCCTGGCTGGACTGAAATGGGAAACCACAGAAGGTCCTGGACCCATTTTGAATCCAGCACCAGACCGACGCCTAACATTATCCCCCCCTTTAACACCCCCCTCCACTTGACGCTCATTTTCCTCCATGAGCCGGGGGGCAAGGATGTGGTCCAAAGGGTCACAGAGAGGATTTACGAAACAGTGACCCCTCCGGTGTACAGGGTACCCTCTTTTAGGACAGGAAGCAGTGACAACTGGTTCTCTATGCGTAGGATCCTTCAAGGGTGACCGGGAGGAAGGACCCGCCAGTCTCTGGCGAAAAGATTTATCTCTCGCACAGACGGGACACGCGAGAACAAAGTCCTTGACGTCCTGGCGCCACTGGGGCCACCAATAGGACCGTAGAAGGGACTTAGTGGTACGTTTGACCCCCAGGTGAGCTCCGATCTTAGGGGCATGAGCCCAGGAGAGCACCATACTCCGTAGATTAGGGGAAACAAACGTCCTCCCCGACGGAACCGGGTTGGAGGACACTGCAGCCACCCTCTCTTCCTGAGAGTTCTTTGCGACATAATCAGACAAGGACCGGGTCCTGGAAACAGACAAAGAATCTGTACCGGATGTCGCAATGATAGGAGGATTAGAGACTACCCTCCGGGTGACTTTGCCCAAACACTGAGATGCACAATTCTCACTCCAGGAAGAAATTCTCCCCGTATTCCAGTTAATGTGTGGAGGATGACAACGTAACCAGGGGAGACCCAATAACACCTCGTCTAATCCACCAGGAATAATAAGAAAAGAGATAATCTCCCGGTGGCCCTGAGGAAATGACAAGGTGAGAGGGATCGACTGATGGGTGATCTGCACATCCAGGAGTGAACCATTGGCAACACTGTTCATAGGACTAGAGAGTAGCTCCATTGGGATGGCATGCCACTGGGAAAACGTAGATGACAAAAAATTGCCCTCAGCACCAGAGTCCACCCACGCCTTGGCAGCAACTGCAGATCTACCAAAGGACTACTTCACTTTATATGATAACTTGGAGGATGAAGTCCCGGAATTTAATACACCTACTCCAACGGTGGAAAGCCCCACTCATTTTACCGACTGCTTGAAACCCTTATTTACGGGATGCTCCAAGAGATGTACAGGTCGGGAACGAGGGGGACCAGACTCAGTCTGGGATATATCCATAGCCTCAGGCTCCGGGTCGAGAGTCTTGGGTTTGGACCCAAAGGCGCCTGGTGCCAACAGATACCGAGGTCTGCCAACCTCTAGCTCTAACTGGTGTTCTGCATGACGCAAGTCTATACGGTCAGTGAGAGATATTAACTCCTCCAGAGAGGTTGGAATCTCTCTGGTAGATAAGGCATCTTTAATATGCCAAGCCAGACCCTTCCAGAACACCGGGATAAGCGACCGCTCAGACCAATCCAGTTCAGCCGCTAAGGTTCTGAACGAGACGGCATAGTGGCTGGCGGTGGCCGAACCCTGGACCAACGCAAGGAGCTTGAGAGCCGTATCATGCATGACCTGAGGACCCAGGAAAACACCTTTTAGGGTCTTAAGGAAAAGACCCACATTTACTACAACCGGGTCGTTCCGCTCCCATAGAGGAGTAGCCCGCTCCAGAGCCCTGTGGGAAAGCAAAGAGATGATATATCCCACTTTGGCTCTTTCGGAGGGGAAACGTGCCTCCATCATCTCCAAATGAATGGAGCATACATTAATAAAACCCCTGCAGAGTTTACTATCCCCAGAAAATTTCTCCGGGAGAGCAAACTGGGGTAATGGGGTACTTGCGGTGGTTGCAGTATTCGCCGCAGCCGAGTTAATAATATTGGCTGCAAGAGTAGCCGCCTGGGACGCTACTGCAGTGATATCAACGGCCGGAGCAGTTTGTTCCAGAGTTCTAAGTCTGGTCTCCAGTTGTTGTATATAACGCTGCTGTTGTTGATTGTCGGCCATGTTCGGCAAGACCCTGGCGCTCAGATACTGTTAGGAGGGCGGTTGCAGACAACTTTATTTTAATGGAACGCAACTGACCCCGGGGTCCGCAATGCAGCCAAGTGGACTGCTGCCGAACACTTTCCTGGTGGAAAGGAAAGCGCCAACTAAACTGATATCCCGTCCGTGTTAACAGCACACCGGACCGGGTAAAGCGATACGCTCTATCTCCGTTAACTGCACGGAGGCAGAGCGACCGGCGACGCACCTATCAACTATCTTAGCCCTTCGTGTTAATGCACACGGAAGGGTAAGACGGTTCACACAATCTCCAAGAACCCCAGGGAGACGTGTGACCGTGGGAGAAGCAGTAGCCCTGTCTTTGATACAGGCGCTACGCTATGGGGAATGGCGCTAAAGCGGTTCACACAATCTCCAAGAACCGCAGGGAGACGTGTGACCGGAGAAGAAGCAGTAGCCCTGTCTTCGGTACAGGCGCTACGCTATAGGAGTAGGCGCTAGTATGTGGGTGTGATACCCGCCGGGTATTCGTGCACTCAGCCGGCGTGCTACCGCACTGAACAGACCTGCTCTATTCGGCTCAAGCTACCTGCCTGCATAAAGCTATGGCTCTTCGAGGAGCCCAAGAGTTTAAGCGTGCACACCACAAACAACCAGCTCAAATGATCTGAGCACATCGCCATGTTTGTGGGCGGGCCTTTTAAAGATTAAGCCCTGCCGACCGACGCGCCATTGGTGACGTTACCCGTGGACCAATCAGGCGGTGCCAGGTCACCGGGTCAGGTGGGTGCCAACCCACCAATCATGATCCGCCAGGTCACGGACATGCTCAGTGCGGCAAATCCTGGACTGAGATTCCGCAAGCCCTGTCTCCCTCTGCAACCCAGGCTTAACATTGCTAGGCACAACTACCTGGGAGACAAACAGTGCTCGCGGACCAGCTATGCGTTGGGGCTGACGGCAATGCTGAGCTGCATCAGCCCTGGCTGGACTGAAATGGGAAACCACAGAAGGTCCTGGACCCATTTTGAATCCAGCACCAGACCGACGCCTAACATTATCCCCCCCTTTAACACCCCCCTCCACTTGACGCTCATTTTCCTCCATGAGCCGGGAGGCAAGGATGTGGTCCAAAGGGTCACAGAGAGGATTTACGAAACAGTGACCGCTCCGGTGTACAGGGTACCCTCTTTTAGGACAGGAAGCAGTGACAACTGGTTCTCTATGCGTAGGATCCTTCAAGGGTGACCAGGAGGAAGGACCCGCCAGTCTCTGGCGAAAAGATTTATCTCTCGCACAGACGGGACACGCGAGAACAAAGTCCTTGACGTCCTGGCGCCACTGGGGCCACCAATAGGACCGTAGAAGGGACTTAGTGGTACGTTTGACCCCCAGGTGAGCTCTGATCTTAGGGGCATGAGCCCAGGAGAGCACCATACTCCGTAGATTAGGGGAAACAAACATCCTCCCCGACGGAACCGGGTTGGAGGACACTGCAGCCACCCTCTCTTCCTGAGAGTTCTTTGCGACATAATCAGACAAGGACCGGGTCCTGGAAACAGACAAAGAATCTGTACCGGATGTCGCAATGATAGGAGGATTAGAGACTACCCTCCGGGTGACTTTGCCCAAACACTGAGATGCACAATTCTCACTCCAGGAAGAAATTCTCCCCGTATTCCAGTTAATGTGTGGAGAATGACAACGTAACCAGGGGAGACCCAATAACACCTCGTCTAATCCACCAGGAATAATAAGAAAAGAGATAATCTCCCGGTGGCCCTGAGGAAATGACAAGGTGAGAGGGATCGACTGATGGGTGATCTGCACATCCAGGAGTGAACCATTGGCAACACTGTTCATAGGACTAGAGAGTAGCTCCATTGGGATGGCATGCCACTGGGCAAACGTAGATGACAAAAAATTGCCCTCAGCACCAGAGTCCACCCACGCCTTGGCAGCAACTGCAGATCTACCAAAGGACTACTTCACTTTATATGATAACTTGGAGGATGAAGTCCCGGAATTTAATACACCTACTCCAACGGTGGAAAGCCCCACTCATTTTACCGACTGCTTGAAACCCTTATTTACGGGATGCTCCAAGAGATGTACAGGTCGGGAACGAGGGGGACCAGACTCAGTCTGGGATATATCCATAGCCTCAGGCTCCGGGTCGAGAGTCTTGGGTTTGGACCCAAAGGCGCCTGGTGCCAACAGATACCGAGGTCTGCCAACCTCTAGCTCTAACTGGTGTTCTGCATGACGCAAGTCTATACGGTCAGTGAGAGATATTAACTCCTCCAGAGAGGTTGGAATCTCTCTGGTAGATAAGGCATCTTTAATATGCCAAGCCAGACCCTTCCAGAACACCGGGATAAGCGACCGCTCAGACCAATCCAGTTCAGCCGCTAAGGTTCTGAACGAGACGGCATAGTGGCTGGCGGTGGCCGAACCCTGGACCAACGCAAGGAGCTTGAGAGCCGTATCATGCATGACCTGAGGACCCAGGAAAACACCTTTTAGGGTCTTAAGGAAAAGACCCACATTTACTACAACCGGGTCGTTCCGCTCCCATAGAGGAGTAGCCCGCTCCAGAGCCCTGTGGGAAAGCAAAGAGATGATATATCCCACTTTGGCTCTTTCGGAGGGGAAACGTGCCTCCATCATCTCCAAATGAATGGAGCATACATTAATAAAACCCCTGCAGAGTTTACTATCCCCAGAAAATTTCTCCGGGAGAGCAAACTGGGGTAATGGGGTACTTGCGGTGGTTGCAGTATTCGCCGCAGCCGAGTTAATAATATTGGCTGCAAGAGTAGCCGCCTGGGACGCTACTGCAGTGATATCAATGGCCGGAGCAGTTTGTTCCAGAGTTCTAAGTCTGGTCTCCAGTTGTTGTATATAACGCTGCTGTTGTTGATTGTCGGCCATGTTCGGCAAGACCCTGGCGCTCAGATACTGTTAGGAGGGCGGTTGCAGACAACTTTATTTTAATGGAACGCAACCGACCCCGGGGTCCGCAATGCAGCCAAGTGGACTGCTGCCGAACACTTTCCTGGTGGAAAGGAAAGCGCCAACTAAACTGATATCCCGTCCGTGTTAACAGCACACCGGACCGGGTAAAGCGATACGCTCTATCTCCGTTAACTGCACGGAGGCAGAGCGACCGGCGACGCACCTATCAACTATCTTAGCCCTTCGTGTTAATGCACACGGAAGGGTAAGACGGTTCACACAATCTCCAAGAACCCCAGGGAGACGTGTGACCGTGGGAGAAGCAGTAGCCCTGTCTTTGATACAGGCGCTACGCTATGGGGAATGGCGCTAAAGCGGTTCACACAATCTCCAAGAACCGCAGGGAGACGTGTGACCGGAGAAGAAGCAGTAGCCCTGTCTTCGGTACAGGTGCTACGCTATAGGAGTAGGCGCTAGTATGTGGGTGTGATACCCGCCGGGTATTCATGCACTCAGCCGGCGTGCTACCGGACTGAACAGACCTGCTCTATTCGGCTCAAGCTACCTGCCTGCATAAAGCTATGGCTCTTCGAGGAGCCCAAGAGTTTAAGCGTGCACACCACAAACAACCAGCTCAAATGATCTGAGCACATCGCCATGTTTGTGGGCGGGCCTTTTAAAGATTAAGCCCTGCCGACCGACGCGCCATTGGTGACGTTACCCGTGGACCAATCAGGCGGTGCCAGGTCACCGGGTCAGGTGGGTGCCAACCCACCAATCATGATCCGCCAGGTCACGGACATGCTCAGTGCGGCAAATCCTGGACTTAGATTCCGCAAGCCCTGTCTCCCTCTGCAACCCAGGCTTAACATTGCTAGGCACAACTACCTGGGAGACAAACAGTGCTCGCGGACCAGCTAGGCGTTGGGGCTGATGGTGATGCTGAGCAGCATCAGCCCTGGCTGGACTGAAATGGGAAGCCACAGAAGGTCCTGGACCCATTTCGAATCCAGCACCAGAACGACACCTAACAGGATCTTAATCCTCATTATTTGCTTAAAAAACAATCCAGAGAACACAGTTATTCTGCGCCATTTGCTTGTTGGCACTGCAGAATACAGCCAGGTCCTTTCCATATTACAGCGCTAAAAATCCAGCTATATAAAGCTATGTTTTCTCCGTCACACGGATCACATATACTGTACGTTTTCAGAAAATACTGCCATTTCTGGCCTCCATTAAATTTTTTTTCAGTGTGTCAGCAAAGTTTTTGACACCGGTTTGCTGTTCAAAATAGTTACCTACAGGCCAGGTATTTAAAACTGTGTTTTCTGTGTCACACGGATTTTCAGAAAATACTGCCATTTCTGGCCTCCATTAAAAATTTGTTTCAGTGTGTCAGTGAAGCAATTGACACTAGATTGCTACTCAAAATAGTTACCTACAGGCCAGGTAATTAAAACTGTGTTTTCTGCATCACACGGATCACATATACGTTTTCAGAAAATACTGCCATTTCTGGCCTCCAATAAATATTAGTTTCAGTGTGTCAGTGAAGCAATTGACACCAGATTGCGGTTCAAAATAGTTGCCTCCAGGCAAGGTATTTAAAACTGTGTTTTCTGCGTCACACGGATCATATATACATTTTCAGAAAATACTGACATTTCTGGCCTCCATTAAAAATTAGTTTCAGTATGTCAGTGAAGCAATTGACACCAGATTTCTGTTCAAAATAGTTACCTACAGGCCAGGTATTTAAAACTGTGTTTTCTGTGTCACACGGATCACATATACGTTTTCAGAAAATACTGCCATTTCTGCCTCACACGGATCACATATACGTTTTCAGAAAATACTGCCATTTCTGGCCTCCATTAAAAATTAGTTTCAGTGTGTCAGTGAAGCAATTGACACGAGATTGCTGTTCAAAACAGTTACCTACAGGCCACGTATTTAAAACTATGTTTTCTGCGTCACACGGATCACATATACGTTTTCAGAAAATACTGCCATTTCTGGCCTCCATTAAAAATTAGTTTCAGCGTGTCAGTGAAGCAATTGACACCAGTTTGCTGTTCAAAATAGTTACCTACAGGTCAAGTATTTAAAACTGTGGTTTGTCCGTCACACCGATCACATCTAAGTTTGCTCCAAATTCAGTCATTTGTTGTGAGCGTGGAAGATATTGTCCTCCATTTAAAATGGGCTAGGCACATGGCAAGGGGCGGGGAACTGGACATGATGATGATGATGGTGCATGCAGAGGCCGAGGCCGTGGGCAAGCTGAAGTTGTGATACAACAAACACCCACATCTTCTTGCTCGACCTTCCTGTCCCAATTAATAGGGGACCGCAGAACACCACTATTGAACACAGAGCAGTGTCAAAAGGTTATTGGTTGGATAGCAGATAATGCTTCCAGTCACTTAGCCACCACCACCACCACCTTGCCTTCCACATGTTCAAGTCTCAGTAGCTGTGAGTCTGGACCACATATTCCTCACCCTGAACCTCCTTCCTCCCACCATGCCGAGTGCCCAGAGACAACTGATCCCACACTTGGACACTCCGAAGAGCTGTTTACTTTCCCATTTATAGATTCGGGCCTCTTGTCTGGTCCACTTGAAGCGGGGCAAGAGGAGATCGCATGTAGCGATGCCCAAATATTTGAGCAGCCACGGTCACACGAAGGCGACGGTGGGAAAGTGTCCCAAGAGGTGGACGATGATGAGACAAAATTGCCAGAAAGTCAGGAGGAGGACCAGAGTGCGGAAGTGGAAGACGAGGTGGTGGATGATATAGTAACTGACCCAATCTGGCAGGAGGACATGCAGACCTAGGACAGCAGCACGCTGGGGGAGGGAGGCAGAGCACCCCAACAGACAGGAAGAAGCAGTGTGGTGGCCGCAGAAAGAAGCCAGGCAACTGTTCCCCGTAACACCAACACGAAGGAAGTTGCCAGTACAACTGTTAGGTATTCCCGACTCTGGTTGTTTTTTAAAGACTCTGCCAATAACCCCAAAAAGGCCATTTGCACCACCTGCCAGGCCAGCATCAGCAGGGGTGGCAAAACGACCAGCCTGACCACCACCAGCATGATCAGGCACATGGCAGCAAAGCACCCGACTTTGTGGGCCGAACCCCAGGGTCCAGGAACAGTGTCTGCGAGTTGCACCATTGTTTCTTCCGCTGTTGTGCATGCAAGCCAATCCCCTGTCCATGGTGCATGCGAAAATGCCTCCTGCTCTGCACCTGTCATTGCACACTCTCAAGTAGCAGCATCAGGAAGCATGTCCATGTCCTTGTCCCAGCGCAGCGTTCAGTTGTCCATACCCCAGTCTTTGGAAGGCAAGCAAAAATACGCAGCCCATGCCCCACAGGACACAATACTAAATTCCCACATTTCACGACTGTTTCCGCTTGAAATGTTGCCTTTTAGACTTGTTGAGTCCCTTAGTACTTGCTCCCCAGCTGCCACTATTTCTCCCGGTGTGCCATCCCCGCATTACACAAGCACGTGTCCCAAAACATTAGCCGTGCCCTCAACAACGCAGTTACCAGGAAAGTCCACCTAATCATGTGCTTAACCACGTGGTTCAGTAGTTTTTCAAATCCTACCTGGAGCTGCCGTATCTGCTTGTCAAAGTACGCCGCCTGTGTGCCCATTTTAGAAAGTCAGCTACAGCTTCCGCCGCCCTTTCAGTGTTTCAGCAGCGTTTGCAGCTTCCGGCTCACAGACTGGTATGTGATGTCCCCACGCATTGTAACTCTACACTACAGATGTTGGGAGGGATTTGTGAGCAGAAGAGGGCAGTTGTTGATTACCAGCATCAACAAAGCCGTTGGTATTCAGTTCAGACTCCACACATAAGACCTCAGGAGTGGACATGGATGTCAGACATATGTACTATCCTCCAAAACTTTGAGGACTCCACCAAGATGGTGAGCGGCGATGACGCCATAATTAGCGTCACCATCTCACTTCTCTGTCTTCTGAAACGCTCTCTGCTCACAATCAAAGAGGATACATTGCAGGCAGAGCACGATGAGATGGAGCAAGGAATCATTCAGGGTGATTACACACAGCCCAGCCTCAACTCATCCCAACGTGGATTGGGTGACAATGAGGAAGAGGAGGAGGAAGAACAGTAGCTAGTTTCATGCTCTATAGACAGTACTACCTGCACAACTGTCATACCGTCTGTTCAGCGTGAATGGCCATCCAGGACAGAGAGGAGGAGGAGGAGAGCATGGTCAGTCATCCTCTTGGTGAGGACACGGAAGTCTTGCCTGTTAGCAGTCTGGCACGCTTGGCTGAGTTTATGTTACGCTGCCTTTCCCATGACCCTCGCGTTTACAAAATTTTGGGTGATAGTCATTACTGGTTGGTGACACTTCTAGACCCACTATACAAGGAGAACTTTATATCTCTTATTCCTGAGGCGGACAGATCTACAAAAATGGGGCAGTACCAGAAGGCCCTTGTTGCTGAACTATTAAAAAAATTCCCATCTGAAAACGCTGGCGGCAGAGGGCACACTTCGCTGGACAACCAAGGAGTACAGGCGAGAGAGACACAAATGCAATGCAGCAGAGGCAGGGGAACACTGTCAAAGTTCTGGGAGAGTTTTCTCAGACCCTCCAATCGCACAGGCCCTGAGGTGCGGGGTACTCTCACAAGGAGTGCAAAGTTTGGGAAGATGCTAAGAGAGTACCAACGTCCTCGATGATTCCGCTGTACCCTTTAATTATTGGGTATCCAAGCTGGATATGAGGAATGAACTGGCTCTCTACACCTTGGAGATCCTGGGCTGCCCTGCACCTAGCGTTTTGTCAGAGCGGGTTTTTAGTGCCGCTGGTGGAATTATAACTGATAAGTGCATCCATCTGTCAACTAGAAATGCTGACAGGCTGACTCTTATATAAATGAACAAGGGTTGGATGGGGCCAGACTTCTCAACACCACCGAATGATAGCAGCGTAACATAAACTCAAATCCAGTGTCTTTTTTTAGGAGATGTATTCCCATGCACCTCTTCACATCCATACATGGGTATACGCTTCCAGATTTTGGCTATTTGCTCTTGTCCTCCTTCTTCCCATCATCCTCATCCTCCCCCACCATATCATCAGGGTGACCGTGGTCAATGATGCAACACCCACATAATTTTTTTAAAGGGTGTTTATGATGCCCGTAAAAAAAATAATTATACAGTATGTTCATGTATACCCCCCAGGGGTAAATGTTTGTCAGCCCATACACTTAGTGCATAGGCATTCCAAGTATAGGAGACCCGCTCCTTTCTAATGGGAACATTTTTTTATGAGGTCCTCTAAGTCTCTTTCAAGGGGCATTGGAGTGCCCCCAATTTTTGGCAGTCCTTGCATTCACTGCATAGGCCAACACTATGGGAGACCCTCTCCTTTCTAATGAGAATTTGCCATTGCTGTGGCCCTGCTCTATGTGTCTTTAAATTCTTAGTGGAGTTTTTCCTAAAATTGGTCAGCCTTTGGACTCACTGCATACCCTATAACTGTATAGCAGACTCTCTCCTTTCTAATGAGAATTTGTTGTTACTGTTGCCCTCCTCTAGGTGTCTTTAAATTCTTAGTGGAGTTTTTCCTAAAATTGGTCAGCCTTTGGACTCACTGCATACCCTATAACTGTATAGCAGACTCTCTCCTTTCTAATGGGAATTTGTCGTTACTGTGGCCCTGCTCTAGGTGTCTTTAAATTTATAGTGGGGTTTTTCCTAAATTTGGTCAGCCTTTGGACTCACTGCATACCCTATAACTGTATAGCAGACTCTCTCCTTTCTAATGGGAATTTGTCGTTACTGTGGCCCTGCTCTATGTGTCTTTAAATTCTTAGTGGGGTTTTTCCTAAAATTGGTCAGTCGTTGGACTTACTGCATACAATATAACTGTATAGCAGACCCTCTCCTTTTCTAATGGGAACTTGTCGTACTTGTTAATGTGGCCCTGCTCTATGTGTCTTTAAATTCTTAGTGGGGTTTTTCCTAAAATTGGTCAGCCGTTGGACTCACTGCATACCCTATAACTGTATAGCAGACCCTCTCCTTTCTAATGGGAACATGTCGTACCTTGTTACTGTGGCCCTGCTCTATGTGTCTTTAAACTCTCAGTGGGGTTTTTCCTAAAATTGGTCAGCCTTTGGACTCACTGCATACCCTATAACTGTATAGCAGACCCTCTCCTTTCTAATGGGAACATGTCGTTACTGTGGCCCTGCTCCATGTGTTTTTAAATTCTTAGTGGGGTTTTTCCTAAATGTTTGCAGCTGTTGCCCTCACTGCATACCCTGTTACTGTATAGCAGACTCTCTCCTTTCTAATGGGAATTTGTCATTACTGTGGCCCTGCTCTATGTGTCTTTAAATTCTTAGTGGGGTTTTTCTTAAAATTGGTCAGCCTTTGGACTCACTGCATACCGTATAACTGTATAGCAGACCCTCTCCTTTCTAATGGGAACATATCGTTACTGTTGCCCAGCTCTATGTGTCTTTAAATTGTTAGTATGGTCTTTCCTAAATGTTTGCAGCTGTTGCCCTCACTGCATACCCTGGTAATGTATAGCAGACTCTCTCCTTTCTAATGGGAATTTGTCATTACTGTGGCCCTGCTCTATGTGTCTTTAAATTGGAGAAATGACACCCAGGGTAGATACGGTTTCCCTCTTTGCCAGTCCTTTCACTGAGCTAAATACAACTCTCAGCAAAAAAAGCTGTGGACTGGCTCCATACCGTTCTTGGCCACATTCACCTGTCCACGTGTTTGTGGTTAGGCGTTCCTTCCCAGTAAGTGCACTGGGGAGGGCATGGGTAATGTTGTGGGACCCGTGCTTGTGGAAGGTGGAGGCAATACTGGGAGAAATAGTAGGGGCTGGGGACCGAGTATAAACACCTGGCAGCCGCCAGCATGAGTTTATGAAAAGCTTCCGCCTCCATAAGCCTAAAAGGCCACATTTCAAGTGAAAGCAGCTTTAGAGGACTTCCTGAGAGAAATGACAGCTGGGTAGATATGGTTTCCTAAGTTCTTTCACCAAGCTAAAGAATATGACTGTGGTGAAATACAACTCAGCAAAAAAATCTATGGACTGGCTTCGTACCGTCCATGGCCACATTTACGTGTCCATGTGCTTGTGGTTAGGTGGTCGTTCCCAGTAAGTGCACTGGGGAGGGCACGGGTAATGTTGTGGGACCCATGCTTGTGGAAGGCGGAGACGTTACCGGGAAAAATAGTGGCGGCTGGGGACCAAGTATGGATACCCGGTCGCTGCCGCCATAAATTTGTGGACAGCTTCTGTCTCCACAAGCCTAAAAGGCCACATTTCAAGTGCAAGCAGATGTCAAAAATTTGGCAGTATAGTATTGCTGCCTGTGGGAGGGTGGGTGGCTGGCTGCATACTTTCGCTTACATTCCAAGGAATGGGGTAGGGACAACTGAAAGCTGCACTGGGACAAGGACATGGACGGTGATTGTTGCAAGTCTGCAACGACAGGTGCATGGCAGGAGGCATCTTCGCATGCGCCAAGGATCACTTATGATGGGCACACTTTTAGGCAGTGATCTGGGAGTCAGAAATGCTTCCAGAGGTCTTCACTGTGCTGTTCCCATGTCTTTTCAGCACTGTATGCATGTATCTGATGATGTGTCACACACCACATGGCCAGATAAGGTTGTAAAATGTTAAAATGTCATTTCCCAGTGAATGCATTTGTCTTTGTTGAAAGCAATGCAAAAGTGCAAAAACGCATCAATAACGCTACATGTGAACATAGCCCAAGGTGTGGAGGAGTATTTTTGGTTTAAGTTATTTATTTTGCCTTATATACAAGTCATTACCCTGGAAAAGATGTTAATTAACATATTTCCCAGGAAAATCCATTTTGGTTTCGTTTTTGTATGTTTTATTGTGAGTCCGTAAAAGTGGCATAATACTCTGACAGCGTTGTTGACAGCAGTGACCTGGGAGTCAGAAATGCTTCCAGGGGTGTTCCCCATGCTGTTCCCATGTCATTTGAGCACTGTTCCCATCAATTTGGGCAATTTTTAGGCCCTCGCAGACCGCCGGGGGTAGCCGCTGGAAAAATGCTCGAGTTTCCCATAGACTTACATTGGGCTCGTTGCTCGGGTCGAGCAGCCGAGTATTCCAATTTGCTCGACCCGAGCAACGAGTACCCGAGCATTTTAGTGCTCGCACATCACTAGTCTCAATCTAACCCCAGCAGATTTGTCCCAGATTGGAACTGAATACAGCAGGGGGGGAATCTAGGTTGTCAAATAAGGGCCTTAATGAACCCAGCCTATGTGATTTAGATAATGAGATTAAGACTAGTTCCCATGTTTGCAAAAAATGTTGAGCGAGTATTGGTAGTTGTTTAGTTTGTTCATGTGTTTTGTCAATTCATCGTAAAGATGTGAGTATTCAGGGAGAGAGATCCCCCTCCAGTTTCACCCATTGCTAATGTTCCACAGACCTGAATCAGTTCACTGCTCTCATAAGAATTGCAGACTGATGGTATTTTTTTAGATAGGGCAGACTAGTGGCCCCTTTGTTCTTGGGACAGCACAATATTTTAGAATGTATCTTAAGTTTCAACGTTCCCCATACGAACTTGCTAATAGCCTTGTTGAGATGGGAGAAAAAGGTCTGAGAACGCGAACAGGAACAGTCTGGAATATATAAAGAAGTTTTGGCAGAATGTCCATTTTGATCACCTTAATAACCAGAACAAGGGTAACATTCAAGTTATAATTTGTTAAATTTTGAAGAGTTTGTTCAAGAATGGGGATATAATTTAAATGATATAAATCATCCAGGTTCCACGGAATTTGTGTGTCCAGGTATGTAATTGCATCTGTCTGTCACTTAAAGGAAAAGTTAGAATTAATTGCGTCAGTTCATCGTTAAAGGTTATGTTCATGGCTTCTGTTTAGAGTAGTTGACTTTAAAATTGCTTACTTGGCCGAATTTTTCAAATTCCTTTATTATAGAGGGAAATTACATCATTGGTTTTGAAATCTAGAGCAACAAGTCATCTGCATATAGAGCTAGTTTATAGTGATATGAGCCTATATTAACTTCTCTAATATCTGGATTTTTACGTAATGCTACTGCCAAATGCTCCATTACCAATGTGTATAGGAGAGGTGATAGGGGGCACCCTTGCCTTGTCCTATTTTTGATAGAGAATATGTCAGATAGAAGGACGTTTACCCTAACTCTCGCTTTAGGGTCAATTTATAAGGATAAAATGTTATAAAGCAAAAAAGGTCCCAACCTAATTTGACATAGTGTACTTTTCAAGAAAGTGCAATGCATTCTGTCTAATACTTTTTCAGCATCGACAGAAACAAGGCACTTTAGGGTTCCCCTCTTTTTTTCTTGTGAAATTAATAACAATGTTTTAATGTTTTATTGTATAAGTTTGAACCATTAAAGACCTTAGCTCTTTTCTAGTGTTAAGAAAATTGGGTATACTTGGAGGGGAGCAGATCGTTTATGTTGTTTGTCAAGGAGATTAATCCGTTCAACCAAATGGGAGACTCTAGTTCTTCTCTCTTTTTTTAACCTAGATCCATGTTTTAATAGTTTCACTCTGAGGACGAATTTGAGTGCTTCCCATTGAAATGGTAAAGCAGTTTCATCATGCTCATGATTACTCTTGAAAGAGTCTATAGTTTCACGAAGGACTGATACACAGAGTGATTCTTTAAACAGATCATTTAAGTTCCAACATCTGAAGCCTTGTTGGGAGTCAGGTATAGTCAGATTAAATTATACGGGAGCATGATCTGACCATATAGCAGTTCCTATTTGAGACGTAGGATGCCATGTAAGCAATTGATGGCTAAGTAAGAAAACGGCGGAAGTGAGCACACAGCGACCGTGCCCTCTGCAGAAGGCCATCTAGTCTGGGAGAGTGGGCTAAAAATTGCTGGACAACCAGGTTCAACACGTGAGCCATACAAGGCACGTGTGTGACATTGCCCCGGCGAAGGGCCGCACCCAGGTTTACAGCATTGTCGCACACGGCCTTCCCTGGTTTCAGGTCCAGTGGAGACAACCATTCATGAAATTGGTTCTCCAGAGCTGACCACAACTCCTCAGCTGTGTGACTCACATTTCCCAGACATTTCAATGTAAAAACCGCCTGATGACGTTGAGCCCTACTGTCAGCATAGTAAGGAGGTGTGCATGATCCCTTCTGCGCAGTTAGAAAGCTTGTGGCATGACCAGACAGGCTTTGGGTGCAGGTGGAAGACCGAGAGGAGGTTGAGGAGGCAGAAGCAGTGGAGGAACTTTGAGATAAAGAGGATTGGCGCACAACTCGTGGGGACGGCAAGACTTGGACAGCAGCCCCTTGTCCTGCTGTCACCATAGTTACCCAGTGCCCAGTCAGCGACATGTAACGCCCCTGTCCATGCCTACTCGTCCAAGTGTCTGTGGTGAAATGCACCCTGTCACACACAGAGTTTCTCAAAGAAGTGGTGATGTTGTGTGCGACATGCTGGTGGAGCGCAGGCACACCTTTCTTTGAGAAGTAGTGCCGACTGGGCATCTGGTACTGGGGCACTGCGACGGACATAAGGTCTCGAAAATCCTCTGTGTCCACCAGGCGGAAAGGCAGCATTTCTGTAGCCAAGAGCTTGCAGATGGTGAAATTCAACCTCTTAGCTTTCTCATGGCTAGGAGGAAATGGTCTTTTACTTGTCCACATCTGAGGGACCGAGGGCTGGCTATTGTGCTTAGACGGGGTTGATAAGGGTGTCCCCGGCAAACTGCCGGTCTGTGAGGAAGATGCAGGCGGACATGTTAGGTTGCCTTGATCCAAAGGTGGTGCTATCGATGTCGGACAGCGCTCAACACCAGCTGGTGTTACCACCTCCAAAGAAAATGATGACCTGCCAATCACGCTGGCTGTTGCGGGTAAAGAGGTGGCAGGTCTGCGCCCCAAAACAGGTGTGACTGCTGTCCCCCCAGTCACAGAGGATGAAGAGGCCGTGGATGCACAAGATATGGCAGACGGTGGTTGGCCTGGCCGGCTAGGCCGCATTGTAGCACACTGAGCTTCCCACTGCAACTTATGCTTCATGTCCATGTGCCGGTTCATGCATGAAGTACTCAAACTATGTATTTTTTGGCCTCTACTTAGCTTTTGCTGACAAATGTTACAGATAACACGAGTTGGGTCATCTTTATCGATCTGAAAAAATGCCCAGGCTATGCAAGGCTTAGCACCCATGCGACCTGAAGAGCCACCACGACTTCTGGTGAGAGACAGAGTTGTGTTTGAGGATGCAGTTGTTGACGTGCTTCCAGTACTACGTCTCTGTCCAGGAAGGCGCAACCTGACCTCGTCGTCACTAGCATCTTCCTCCACCTCCTCTGCTGACCTCATCTCTTGGCTGACTGTGGGTTGACAGTAAGTGGGATCTCCAACCTCATCATCATCACCCTGTGCGTTATCACACCCATCGTCCTCAGAGCCAACCTGTTCCTGCCCTGACAAAAAACTAAAGTTGTCGCTCCAATCAGGTATTTGAGTCTTATCATCGTCTTCCTCATTGTCTCCACCAACAGGAGTTACAGTTTGGGAATGAGGGTCTACATTATGGTCAGAACCTTCTGCGTCTGGTCCTGGATCCGACTCATAAAGATTCTGGGCATCAGTGCAGATCATTTCCTCGTCTGGATTCACAGAAGCGCTGGAGTCGACCTCTGATTCCCAGGCTATAGTATGAGTAAACAGCTCTGCAGACTCAACCATCTGTTCTACCTCATACTCAGACGGGCAGCTGCAGATTTGGGAGCTGTGAGGAAGCAAGTGCGATTGGGGTGACACCTTTGAGGACTGGAGTATTTGTGATGTTGAAGTTGATGTGGAGGAGTGCCCACTTAAAGGAGCACTTGATATCCGTTGAAGCACCTGCTGTTTTTGTGCCTCATCTGGAATTTGTAGCGATTGGCGTGGCCTTAAGAAAGGGATCTTATCACATTGTCCGCTAAAAGAAGTAGACATTTTAGTTTGGCTGGAAGATGGTCTTTTTTCTGCAGATGTTACTGTTGCTTTAACACCTACCCCACGGACACAACCTTTTTTCCCCTTCCCAACACGCCTATTCCCCTTTCCACCAGCAGCAGGCCTTTTTCCACTCATTTTGGTGGTTAACTAATTCACAACTCTGGAGTTGTTTGCACAAAAAAACAATGGATGGGAACCGAGCATGAGCTGAGTGGCCAAACTGTGGTATTAGGCCAAAACTATTGGCTGGGTTAGATGCAGAAAAAAATTATATTCAATTTGCAACCTGATGGAGGTCTGTATAGATGGATTAATAGAACAAGTCCCACACACAGCTAGAAGCCCAATATTTTTTCAGAGGTAGATGCAGAAAAAAATATATTCAGTTTGCAACCTGATGGAGGTCAGTATAGATGGACTAATACAACAAGTCCCACACACAGTTAGAAGCCCAATATTTTTTCAGAGGTAGATGCAGAAAAAAATATATTCATTTTGCAACCTGATGGAGGTCTGTATAGATGGATTAATAGAACAAGTCCCACACACAGCTAGAAGCCCAATATTTTTTCAGAGCTAGATGCAGAAAAAAATATATTCAGTTTGCAACCTGATGGAGGTCTGTATAGATGGATTAATAGAACAAGTGCCACACACAGCTAGAAGCCCAATATTTTTTCAGAGGTAGATGCAGAAAAAAATATATTCAGCTTGCAACCTGATGGAGGTCAGTATAGATGGACTAATACAACAAGTCCCACACACAGCTAGAAGCCCAATATTTTTTCAGAGGTAGATGTAGAAAAAAATATATTCAATTTGCAACCTGATGGAGGTCTGTATAGATGGATTAATAGAACAAGTCCCACACACAGCTAGAAGCCCAATATTTTTTCAGAGGTAGATGCAGAAAAAAATATATTCAGTTTGCAACCTGATGGAGGTCTGTATAGATGGATTAATAGAACAAGTCCCACACACAGCTAGAAGCCCAATATTTTTTCAGAGGTAGATGCAGAAAAAAATATATTCTGTTTGCAACCTGATGGAGGTCTGTATAGATGGATTAATAGAACAAGTCCCACACACAGCTAGAAGCATAAATATTTTTTCAGAGCTAGATGCAGAAAAAAATATATTCAGTTTGCAACCTGATGGAGGTCTGTATAGATGGATTAATAGAACAAGTCCCACACACAGCTAGAAGCCCAATATTTTTTCAGAGGTAGATGCAGAAAAAAATATATTCAGTTTGCAACCTGATGGAGGTCAGTATAGATGGACTAATACAACAAGTCCCACACACAGCTAGAAGCCCAATATTTTTTCAGAGGTAGATGCAGAAAAAAATATATTCAGTTTGCAACCTGATGGAGGTCAGTATAGATGGACTAATACAACAAGTCCCACACACAGCTAGAAGCCCAATATTTTTTCAGAGGTAGATGCAGAAAAAAATATATTCAGTTTGCAACCTGATGGAGGTCTGTATAGATGGATTAATAGAACAAGTCCCACACACAGCTAGAAGCCCAATATTTTTTCAGAGGTAGATGCAGAAAAAAATATATTCAGTTTGCAACCTGATGGAGGTCTGTATAGATGGATTAATAGAACAAGTCCCACACACAGCTAGAAGCCCAATATTTTTTCAGAGGTAGATGCAGAAAAAAATATATTCAGTTTGCAACCTGATGGAGGTCTGTATAGATGGATTAATAGAACAAGTCCCACACACAGCTAGAAGCCCAATATTTTTTCAGAGGTAGATGCAGAAAAAAATATATTCAGTTTGCAACCTGATGGAGGTCAGTATAGATGGACTAATACAACAAGTCCCACACACAGCTAGAAGCCCAATATTTTTTCAGAGGTAGATGCAGAAAAAAATATATTCAGTTTGCAACCTAATGGAGGTCAGTATAGATGGACTAATACAACAAGTCCCACACACAGCTTGAAGCCCAATATTTTTTCAGAGGTAGATGCAGAAAAAAATATATTCAGTTTGCAACCTGATGGAGGTCAGTATAGATCGACTAATACAACAAGTCCCACACACAGCTAGAAGCCCAATATTTTTTCAGAGGTAGATGCAGAAAAAAATATATTCAGTTTGCAACCTGATGGAGGTCAGTATAGATGGACTAATACAACAAGTCCCACACACAGTTAGAAGCCCAATATTTTTTCAGAGGTAGATGCAGAAAAAAATATATTCAGTTTGCAACCTGATGGAGGTCTGTATAGATGGATTAATAGAACAAGTCCCACACACAGCTAGAAGCCCAATAATTTTTCAGAGGTAGATGCAGAAAAAAATATATTCAATTTGCAACCTGATGGAGGTCTGTATAGATGGATTAATAGAACAAGTCCCACACACAGCTAGAAGCCCAATATTTTTTCAGAGGTAGATGCAGAAAAAAATATATTCAGTTTGCAACCTGATGGAGGTCTGTATAGATGGATTAATAGAACAAGTCCCACACACAGCTAGAAGCCCAATATTTTTTCAGAGGTAGATGCAGAAAAAAATATATTCAGTTTGCAACCTGATGGAGGTCTGTATAGATGGATTAATAGAACAAGTCCCACACACAGCTAGAAGCCCAATATTTTTTCAGAGGTAGATGCAGAAAAAAATATATTCAGTTTGCAACCTGATGGAGGTCTGTATAGATGGATTAATAGAACAAGTCCCACACACAGCTAGAAGCCCAATATTTTTTCAGAGCTAGATGCAGAAAAAAATTATATTCAATTTGCAACCTGATGGAGGTCAGTATAGATGGACTAATAGAATGATGCTATGCCCAAAAGATTTTACTTCACTAGGTGCAGTAAAAAAATTGGTATTCTATACACAGGTGGTATATCTTGCAACACAGATAGGCTACTCCACTGACTAACACACTCTGCAATAGGCCAAAAAGGATTAGCTTTGCTAGATTCAGCCAAATGCTGTGAAAAAAACTTGCACAGCACTGGCACACACCTGTCTGGCAAAAACTGATAGGAACTGATGTAACCTAGTCCTGAAAAGGACTCCAATTACAATTAGTCTTTACTCCCACAATCTATCTATTTAAGAGCACAGACCTGCCTGATAAAAGTCGTAGGAAATGCTGTAACCTAGTCCTTAAAAGGACTGCAATCACAACTATTCCCTACTCCCAAGCTATCTGTAGATTTGTGCGAAAATTGGCTTGAAATTAACAAGGTATAGCGCACACAGCAACAGCGGTGCCGTCTAACACTCAGCTGCAGCAGTGAGAAAATGGTGGCGACGGGGAAAATGGCTTGGTCTTATAGGGCAAGGACATGTGACATACACTGCCAATGACACATGCCCTTGCTTGTGTGAAAAAAAGCACTTCGCTCCGTGTGTGCGCTGCTGATAGGCTGACAGATTGCACCTCCCCACTGCAAATGCGGGAAAGAGAAAAAAAAATGGAGATCTTCATTGTTCCTGCAGAGATCCATCCCCTGCCCCTCCCCCCACCCCGCTGTACACTCAAACTGCGTATTAACATTAATTTTCATCATTACTGAGAAAAAATCCAGTTATGATTTTGGTGCACGAACAGTTATCGAACATAACCTCGAACAGCCGAATTTTTCTCAAATTGTTCGTGTTCGCCGAACGGCTCGAACACCGCCCAAAACAGCTCGAATTTGAGATTGGCGAACAGTTTGAGTAGAACAACGCTCATCTCTAGTTATTTGTACTATCTAATCTGCACCATAAAGTAATTAGGAACATCACAACTCTGTGCTTGCTGGTCATCCAGGTAGTAAGACAACTGCGGACTTCCTTTCTTGTAGTTTTTGGTGGCCAAGCTGGCATCAGGATGTGGTTGAACTTGTGTCTGCTTGCAGTACTTGCGCACATTCTAAAGTATTGCATACCAGTCCTTCTCGTTCTCTTCCACCGCTGCTTATTTGTAACAGACCATGTACACACTTGTCCATGTATTTTACTATTGACCTACCGGTATCTACAGGCAAGACTGTGGTTCTGATGGTTGTAGATAGGTTCAGTAAGATGGTACATTTCATCACATTACCGGCACTTCCGAATGCCAAAACTCTTGCTCAGGTATTCATTAATGAGATTGTGAAGCTTCATGGGGTTCCTTCTGATGTGGTGTCAGATCAGGGGACCCAGTTCATTTCTAAATTCTGGAGAGCTTTCTGTACTGGGGGTGCAGTTGTCTTTTTCTTCTGCTTCCATCCTCAGTCAAATGGTCAGACTGAGCGCATGAATCAGAATTTGGAGACTTACCTCAAGTGCTTTGTCTCCGAGAACCAGGAGGATACTTACCGTTGGTTGACTTTGCTATAAACATTCATCGCCAAGAGTCTACTGGCAGGTCACCTTTCTTTGGTGCATACGGTTTTCATCCACAGTTTGGTACCTTTAGTGGTGGAGGGGCTTCGGGAAATCCCTGAGGAGTAGCATTTTGCTTCATCGCTCTCTTCTGTGTGGAGGTGGGGTTCAGAGTAATTTGAAGATCATGGGAAACAGAAACAAACGTATGGCTGTCAGGAAACGCTCGCCAGGTCCAGACCTAAGTGTGAATGACTTTGTGTGGTTGTCTACCAGGAAAATCAAGTTGAAGTTTCCTTCCTGGAAGCTGGGACCTAGATTAATTGGTCCCTTTAACCCGTCATTAACCCAGCAGCGTTTTGTCTAGAGTTACCTCAGGCTCTTAGGATCCACAATGTGTTTCACAGGTCTCTGCTCTAGAAGTATGTGGGACCTCTTGATCCCTCCCCCATGCCGCTGCCCCCAATCATGGTTGATGGCAATTTAGAGTTCCAACTTTCGAAGATTGTGGATTCTCGTCTTTAGCATTGTTCCCTTCAGTACTTGGTGCACTGGTGGGGTTGTGGTCCAGAGGAAAGGATGTGGGTTTCAACATTGGAGGTGAATGCTCCTAGGTTGGTTCGTTCATTTCATGCCTCTCATCCAGAGAAACCTGGTTCTGAGTGTCTTGAGACCACTCGTAGAAGGGGGTACTGTCACGGGAGTATCATGCTAGACTGACAGTCATACAGGATCTGGCTGTAGAAGGTCACTGCGTTTGGCCTTGAAAACATCTTCCTGATCCGTTCATTATCCCTCTCTCTCTAGGACTCATCGGTGATCTTCACTTTGCTTGGGGATTATACCTTTAGGACCCAGCAGTGATCCTCACTTTCTGCTGCTAATTACCACACCCTTGTGTGATCCTTAAATGCACTCCGTTTCTCCAGAGAGTTGCTGGTGGTAGAGTTTCCTTTTCTATTCAGGCCTGGAATTCTAGTAGTCGGCTTGAATTTTCTTGGGGTTCCTTTGTGGATTGTAGCTATCATAGAAAATATTAAGAATTTCTTTCTCCCTCTGAAATCGCTCTTCCCTCCTCCCCTATTTACCATTCATCAGAGTAGAAGAGCTGAAGCTTTAACCAGTTGCTTCTATGCAAATAGCAGTGCAGGCCGAAGGTGGCAAACTCATTACCATACGAATGGCGCTTGTAGTAGCAGAGGCCTGTGATAAATACACACTTGGGTGAGGAGGATGCAGCTCCTACACTTCAAAGGAGTCCTACCTCACACCAAGACATCTCCATTTGCATATGTGTTCAATCTTCAGTCTCACTGGCACCAACACGAAAAATGGAATATCGGAAGTTTTATACTTCCGATAATAATGGGACACATATTTTTAGCAGTAGGGTCAGCTAAGGAACAATGCGCTTATTTTTCCGGATCTGTATGCCCTTTCGGTGAGCTATACTGCAAAAGTACAAAAATAACAGACTGCAGCTATGCCATATGTAGTCTCTAAAGAAAGGTAAATTCGTAATAAGAAAATATGGAATCACTTGCGAGCTTCTGCGATCAACCAGCGAGGAGTTATTGCCAAAGTTAGAGTTTCTAATAAAAACATGAAAGGTGGAGCCCCGTCCATGTGAGGTCATTGCAGGGGATTTTGTGGGCATGTCCCCCTTCATTCATGCTGGAAGTTACATATTTATATGTAAGTAGGGGCCACATTCACGGAACGGACATTGGAGTGCTTCCCTCCAGCTAAACTGAATCGTCTCTGCAATTGGTTTAGTAAGTTTCTTCAAATAATCCCTTTTATTTTGTGTAACTGTATACTCTGTATTGTATTGTCCCCCTTTGTAAAATCTTTGTATATTTTTCATAAACACTGCCTCCCTTTTGGATTAAATATATAATGTAATAGTTCTGTTTCTTGTGCTCTGTAATTGTTCCCTCCCCTGAAGCCATATATGCTACCAGAAAGCAGGCGTCTGATCAGGCCTGTATTATATTTTAAAACTGATCTGTGGTGGCTGCGAATAATTGTAATTGGGCTATCGCGAAGATGGCAGTGATCGTACAGGGGCGTATACACATATTCCATGCGTTGGAATCCAGAGGTGTGTACGCCATATGCTCACTGCTCACTTGCTGCTAGCTACGTAGTGTGTAATTGGGATCGCGCGTATGCCGAATCCCTCACAAACCTGACAAAGTGATGGCAGAAGTGGGATATTGTATGATCCCCCCGCTGACGTTCCTGACAGTTGCCGTGTTCTCTCCAGTGTCATCTTAAAGCTAAGTGCAGGGCCCTGAGCGAAAGAGTCTCAGTGGGCCCCTTTAAGACATACCACAATTCATGATGCACAGATACGGCAGATAAATATATATATAGTACAATGCCAAAGATTTCACTTCTTACATTACATGATGGATATCTATTGTAAATTCTACGACAGCTCAGAAACCGGTGAATCCTCGCAGCGCACAGTGCAGACCGGACCGTATAGTTCTCCACACAGTATTATGGGCCCCATATATTGCTCCATGCAGAATACTGGTCCCCATATAACGCTCCATACAGGATACTGGTTCCCATATAATGCTCCATACAGGATACTGGTCCTCATATAATGCTCCATACAGGATACTGGTCCCTATATAACGCTCCATACAGGATATTGGTCCCCATATAATGCTACATACAGGATACTGGCCCTCTTATAACGCTCCATACAGAATACTGGCCCCCACATAATGCCCCATGCAGGATGTCACCCCCCCATATAATGTCCCATGCAGAATGTCACCTCTCCCCCATATAATGCCCCATGCTGAATGTCACCTCTCCCCCCCATATAATGCCCCATGCAGGATGTCACCTCTCCCCCCCATATAATGCCCCATGCAGGATGTCACCTCTCCCCCCCATATAATGCCCCATGCAGGATGTCACCTCTCCCCCCAATAAAATGCCCCATTGAGGATGTCACCTCACCTCCATATAATGCCCCATGCAGGATGTCACCTCTCCCCCCATATAATGCCCCATGCAGGATGTAACCTCTCCCCCCCATATAATGCCCCATGCAGGATGTCACCTCTCCCCCCCATATAATGCCCCATGCAGGATGTCACCTCTCCCCCCCATATAATGTCCCATGCAGGATGTCAACTCCCTCCCACATAATGCCCCATGCAGGATGTCACTTGTTCCCCCCTCCATATAATGCCTCATGCCTCCATGCATATAAAAAAAATCAAATACTCACCTCACTTCTCACCTGCTGCCACTGCTTCGGACTCCTCACCCGCGCCGGCGTCTTCCCACTCTGCACTGCCTGTGACGGCTCAGGAGAGGGTGCAGTGTAAAGACGTCACCACGCCCTGTGATCTGAGATGTCACAGTGCAGCATTCGCAAAAGAGACCGGAGCTGCCGCGGAGGCATGGGGAGAAGTAAGTATTGTGCCAGGGCCCTGAGCAAGCGGGGGGGAGCGGGCGCTGACACCGGCACCGCACCGCTCATGGGTCCCTTAGCGCGCCAGGGTGCCCGATGGTGAGTGGACCCCCCGCCTGCTCAGGGCCCCGGCACTTGCCAGGGTGCGCAGGGTGCTGACGCTGGCCTTGGCTAAGTGTATTCCCTTGTTTGTTTCCCTGGTTTGTACTTTAGTTTACAGTGGGACTGACTAGTGCTCACCACTTCCCCTCCCTACCTAGGGCCTAGCTCTAGGGTCAGCTGGGGCTAAGAACCTATTTAGGGTCGATAGGGGAGTCCAGTGTCATTAGATCTGCTTAGGGGTCTCCACTTTCCATTTCCCTAGTTGTAGGGCTCCATCCCCTGTTCCCATCGTTATACACTGGGTTCTCCCCATACCTAGCGTGACCTATGCGTATTGTGTAAAGGAGAATAACACGTATAGTCCTTTATGTCTGGATGTAGTATTCTCCATACATTAACCAGTTGAAGAGATCAGATTTATATATGAATATATGAATATATATATATATATATATATATATATATATATATATATATATAAAAAAAAGGGGAGAGGAGGAAAGGAAAAAAGAATAGAAAGATTAAGAGCAATTAGGAAGTATAGTCGTTAGTCTGCAAAACAAGCAGATCCAAATGCAAGTCCCTAAGTGGGGGTTTTCCTTACTGGCATGAGTCAATCTTTCAGACCTAGGGTTCCTATTCAGTGGAACCTTGGAATATATAGCGAGTAAAGTAATACAGCCTAATATTATAATAATATAGTGTGTATTCAACTTAAATGCCATTCTTCGATATTATATGAGCTGAGACATTCTATATATTAGAAGAGAGTCATTTAAAACTTCAGTTAGCTTTATCTGGTTATATGCTTAAATAAATAAACATCTGCAAACTGTCTAATCAGCGAAGACAAGATTCATTTCAGGAGCTCATATGATTAGCAGATTCCTCTCCTGTCTTAGCGTGTCGTTGTCAAGTTCCTGATCTATTGAGCATCTTCTATGACGTGCTGGGACTCTTTGCGGCAATGGTAGAGCAGGTGGCCAGTCAGATATATGGATTCTGGGCATGTACAGGGCATCACAAAATGGTCTCATATCACTTGGATCTTTCAAAGTATACAGTGTTCCATTGTTCCAGACCGGTAATTGTAATGTGAATCCCCAAGAGTACATCAGGCCATTTTCCTGGACGGCAATAAGTACTGGTTTCAGTGATCTTCTCTTAGCAAGTATCATTTGAGATAGATCCGTGAACAGTTGTATGTGTTTTCAATTGAAGTCAAAAGAGCTCAACTCCCTTTCTTTTCTCATAATGGCCTCTTTCACATTGAAAAAATGTATGTGACATATAATGTCCCTTAGATGCTCAGGATCTATGTTGCGAGGGCCTAGTGACGGTGAAGCTAGTGCAGGACTTAGACTTGGATGGCCTGGCATCAAGAGGGTTAAAGCTGCTTCTTGTTTTTCCCCAGTGAGATGAGGCAGTAATGGCGGAGGCTGTAAATCACTTGCAGATCTGAGGAGAGAGCTCTCAGTGCACGAGTCCTCTCTTCGCCGTGTCCAAGCCACGCCCTAATGAGTGAATACATTTGAGTGGAATTGAATTCTACTTGAATTTGACAAAAATCCACATTCGCTTCTGCGCAGGTTCAGCAAAGTGGTTGCAGATGGATGCCATTTACAAGATGTTAGATCCAGGATTATTGTCCCATAGCTCTTCTTTTTTTAACAATATCTTTTCCTCTGGCTCCTCTCCTGACAGATTCAATGAAGCATGTCTGTCTCTCTATTGAAGTGAGACAGGGACCCATAAATCCTATCGTCCAATGTCATTATTAAATACTGACTTTAAACTTCTTATTTACAAAATATACTATACAATGTTTTAGATCCTTCAAAAATGGGCTTTGTACACAGTAAAAATATCACATTAAATAAATAATAATAATAAATAAATAAATAAATAGATCAGCTTTAGCTGGCATCATACAAGCCTCTAGCTGCAATAAATTTTATATCAAATCCAATCACATGTTTGATCCAGTCAAATAATTCCATGGTGCATATCACCAGTAGAAAGATACCGTATTTATATAGTGCTTTAATTTTTCAACTTTGAACAAAACTTTTGTCCTCGTGTTAACCTTGAGGTTCAGATGTTGGTTAGGAAAAACATGCATGAATTGTATGAATTCATTTCTTGTAATTTTTAGCCTGGAAAAACTCAGTGATGAAGAACTTTCAGAAACCAATTTCACAGGTGATTAACAAAATGATTATCTTCCTTGTGAAATTCTGTGAAGAAAAGATGACTATTTCAAATGCAACCAGTACAAAAACATATTTATTTAAGCAGTGTTTGTATGAATTACCAGATAATTGATTGCCAAGTTGTCATGTTGTCTTTAAAGCAAAAGTTTTGAAACTCTTATTTTTGCACAGGCTACAATTCTCATTAATAGCCTTTGTATCATACTGTTTTATACTGCCCAATCCATTAGAAATATTGAGTGGTTGTGCATGAAATTACAACCTCAAATACTCCTTTTGTACATTTTCACCCTCAACTATAAGTGTCAACTATACTCTGTTCTCCAGCTTCAATAAATAAAATCTATTATTGCTTCTATTTTATGATAAATCAAGTTTTATTGAATTTTATAATACAACAGTCTAAAAGATAGTTTAAAAAAAGAAAAGAATACAATGCCGCGAAGGGGTTGATTACAAACAAGTATATTGAAAAACTGACAATGATACCTTGCTACATCAATGATAAGTAGTGATGAGCTAGCACTAAAATGCAAATTGGAATGCTCGGCTGCTCGACCCGAGCAACGAACCCAATGTAAGTCTCTGGGAATCTTGAGTATTTTTCCGGCGGCCCCACCGTAGGTCTGCAGGGGGCCTAAAAATTGCCCAAATCTATGGGAACAGTGCTCAAATGACATGGGAACAGCATGGGGAAGATCCCTGGAATCATCTCTGACTCCCAGGTCACTGCTGTGGACAACGTTGTCAGAGGTCAACTTTTACGCCACTTTACCGGGATCACAATAAAACATTCAAAAACGAAACCAAAATGGATTTTCCTGGGAAAAATGTTAAGGAACATCCTTTCCAGAATAATGACTAGTGTATAAGGCAAATAAATAACCAAAAACAAAAATGATCCTCTACACCTTGGGCTATGTTCACATGTAGCGTTTTTGATGCGTTTTTGCACTTTAGCATTGCTTTCAACAGTAAAAAATACATTCACCGGTAAATGTCATTTTAACATTTTACTACCTTATTGGGCCATGTGTGTGAGACATGATCAGACACATCCATACAGTGCTGAAAAGACATGGTAATAGCATGGGGAAGACCCCTTGAAGCAACTCTGACTCCCAGGTCACTGCCTAAAACCGTGGTCATCAGACATGATCCTATATTAGTGCGGTAATAATACAGACATTTTTGGCAACGTGATAAATATTAAACTCCATTTAAAATAAGCAAGTCTCGTGGCAAGGGACGGGGAAGTGGACATAATGGTGATGGTGCACACAGAGGCTGAGGCCCTGGGCAAGGTGAAACTGTGCCTGCTGAAGGAGCACAACAAACACCCACATCATGTCGAACTGCCTTCTTGTCCCAATTCTACGGGGCCGCAGAACACAACTATTGAATCCAGAGCAGTTTTTGGTTGGATAGCAGATAATGCTTCCAGTCAGTTTGCCACCACCACCACCCTGTCTTCCACATGGTCCAGTCTCAGTAGCCGTGAGCCTGGACCACATTATTATTATTACTTTGGCATCATTTATTCCATGGCGCTTTACATGTGAAAAAGGGGTATACATCGCAAAAACAATTACAATAATCTTGAACAAAAATGTGACGGTGACTGGTACAGTAGAGGAGAGGACCCTGTCCGCGAGGGCTCACAGTCTACAAGGGATGGGTGAGGATACAGTAGGTGAGGGTAGAGCTGGTCGTGCAGAGGTATGGTGGAGCGAGCGTTACTGCAGGTTGTACGGTTGTCGAAGAGGTGGGTCTTCAGGTTCCTTTTGAAGGTTTCAATAGTAGGTGAGAGTCTGATATGTTGGGGTACAGAGTTCCAGAGTAGGGGGGATGTACGGGAGAAATCTTGTGGGAAGAGGTGATAAGAGGGAAGTAGAGAAGGAGATGTTGTAAGGATCGGAGGTGGCGTGCAGGTACAGTACAGACCAAAAGTTTGGACACACCTTCTCATTTAAAGATTTTTCTGTATTTTCATGACTATGAAAATTGTACATTCACACTGAAGGCATCAAAACTATGAATTAACACATGTGGAATTATATACTTAACAAAAATGTGTGAAACAACTGAAAATATGTCTTATATTCTAGGTTCTTCAAAGTAGCCACCTTTTGCTTTGATGACTGCTTTGCACACTCTTGGCATTCTCTTGATGAGCTTCAAGAGGTAGTCACCGGAAATGGTCTTCCAACAATCTTGAAGGAGTTCCCAGAGATGCTTAGCACTTGTTGGCCCTTTTGCCTTCACTCTGCGGTCCAGCTCACCCCAAACCATCTCGATTGGGTTCAGGTCTGGTGACTGTGGAGGCCAGGTCATCTGGCGTAGCACCCCATCACTCTCCTTCTTGGTCAAATAGCCCTTACACAGCCTGGAGGTGTGTTTGGGGTCATTGTCCTGTTGAAAAATAAATAATGGTCCAACTAAACGTGAACCAGATGGAATAGCATGCCGCTTCAAAATGCTGTGGTAGCCATGCTGGTTCAGTATGCCTTTAATTTTGAATAAATCCCCAACAGTGTCACCAGCAAAGCACCCCCACACCATCACACCTCCTCCTCCATGCTTCACGGTGGGAACCAGGCATGTAGAGTCCATCCGTTCACCTTTTCTGCGTCGCACAAAGACACGGTGGTTGGAACCAAAGATCTTAAATTTGGACTTATCAGACCAAAGCACAGATTTCCACTGGTCTAATGTCCATTCCTTGTGTTCTTTAGCCCAAACAAGTCTCTTCTGCTTGTTGCCTGTCCTTAGCAGTGGTTTCCAGGCAGCTATTTTACCATGAAGGCCTGCTGCACAAAGTCTTCTCTTAACAGTTGTTGTAGAGATGTGTCTGCTGCTAGAACTCTGTGTGGCATTGACCTGGTCTCTAATCTGAGCAGCTGTTAACCTGCGATTTCTGAGGCTGGTGACTCAGATAAACTTATCCTCAGAAGCAGAGGTGACTCTTGGTCTTCCTTTCCTGCGGCAGTCCTCATGTGAGCCAGTTTCTCTGTAGCGCTGGATGGTTTTTGCAACTGCACTTGGGGACACTTGCAAAGTTTTCCCAATTTTTCAGACTGACTGACCTTCATTTCTTAAAGTAATGATGGCCACTCGTTTTTCTTTACTTAGCTGCTTTTTTCTTGCCATAATACAAATTCTAACAGTCTATTCAGTAGGACTATCAGCTGTGTATCCACCTGACTTCTACACAACACAACTGATGGTCCCAACCCCATTTATAAGGCAAGAAATCCCACTTATTAAACCTGACAGGGCACACCTGTGAAGTGAAAACCATTTCCGGTGACTACCTCTTGAAGCTCATCAAGAGAATGCCAAGAGTGTGCAAAGCAGTCATCAAAGCAAAAGGTGGCTACTTTGAAGAACCTAGAATATAAGACATATTTTCAGTTGTTTCACACTTTTTTTGTTAAGTATATAATTCCACATATGTTAATTCATAGTTTTGATGCCTTCAGTGTGAATGTACAATTTTCAAAGTCATGAAAATACAGAAAAATCTTTAAATGAGAAGGTGTGTCCAAACTTTTGGTCTGTACTGTAAGTACCATGAGACTAGGTCCCAGATGTATGGAGGAGACAGGTTGTGGATGGCTTTCCATGTCAAGGTTAGGGTTTTGAACTGGAGTCTCTGGGCAATGGGGAGCCAGTGAAAGGATTGACAGAGAGGAGAGGCTGAAGAATAATGGGGGGACAGGTGGATTAGTCGGACAGCAGAGTTTAGGATAGATTGGAGGGGTGCGAGAGTTTTACAAGTGAGACCACAGAGCAGGAGGTTGCAGCAATCGAGGCCGGAGATGATGAGGGCATGCACTAGGGTTTTTGCAGATTCTTGTTTGAGGAATGTGTGGATCCATGAGATTTTTTTTACTTGGAGTCGGCATATTCCTCACTCTGATCCTCCTTCCTCCCACCATTCCGAGTGCCCTGAGACAACTGATCCCACACTTGGACGCTCCGAAGAGCTGTCTTGTTCATCTTTCCATTTATATATTCTGGCCTCTTGCTCAGTCATCTTCAACCAGGCCAACAGGAGATCGCATATAGCGATGCAAAAATATTTCAACAGCCATGGTCAGATAAAGGTGACTGTGGGAAAATGCAATTACTGTCGCAAAAGGTGGATGATGATGAGACACAATGGACAGAAAGTCAGGAGCAGGATCAGGGTGTGAAAGTCTAAGACAAGGTGGTGGACTATGAAGTCACTGACCCAACCTGGCAAGGTGACATGCATAGTGAGGACAGCAGCGCAGAGGGGGAGGGAGGTGTAGAACCACAACAGGCAGGAACAAGCAGTGGGGTGGCCACAGACACAAGGTGGGCAACTGTTACCCAATACACCAATACCAGGGAAGTTGCCAGTCCAACTGTTAGGTCTTCCAGGTCTGGCTCTTTTTTATAAAGACTGTCCAGTTAACCCCAAGAAGGCCATTTGCAACATCTGCCATGCCAGCATCAGCAGGGGCAGCAAAACTACCAGCCTGACCACCACCAGCATGCTCAGGCACATGATAGCAAAGCACCCTACTAGTTTGGCAGAACGGGTGACACCATTCCCTGTTTCGCTGTTGTGTGTGCATGCCAATCCACTGTCCATGGCGCAGGCGAAGATCCCTCCCGCCCTGCACCTGTCGTTGCACACTTGCAACAATCACAGTGACCATCTACGTCCTTGTCCCAGTTCAACGTTCAGTTGTACCTACCCCAGTCCTTGGAATGCAAGTGCAAATATGCAACCAGCCACCCACCCACGGGCTGCAATACTAAACTGCCACATTTCTGGACTGCTAGCACTAGAAATTTAGCCTTTTAGGCTCGTGGAGGCGGAAGCTTTCCGCAACCTCATGGCGGCTGGCCCTCGGTCCCCAGACACCACTATTTCTCCCAGTGTGGCATACCCACCTTACACAAGCACATGTCCCAGAACATTTCCCGTGGCCTCACAAATGCAGTTATTGGGAAGGACAGTCTAACCACAAACACGTGGACAAGTGTTTGTAACCAGGGATGGTAAATATCACTGACGCATCACTGGGTTAATATTGTGAAAGCCAGGACCCAGTCAGACCCTGGGACGGAACACGTCCTCTCGATGCAGAGAATTGCGGGTCCTGGGTCAATCAGGGTTGCCCCAACATTCTACAGCTCCTGCACCTCCTCCTCCTCTTCAGCCTCCATCTCCATCACGTGATTAATTTTTTTCAGGAGATATTAAAGATTATGTACTTAAACTTCATGGGTGCCAATAACAATAAGCAGGACTGCATGCTCAGTTGACCAAGCGCACACCGTTGCAGAGTTGTTGAAAGTTGGAACAGAGAAAGCAGATCTATGGCTCTCATCGCTGAACATACAGCCAGGCATGGTCGTCACTATATTTCCCGGTATTGCCTCCGTCTTCCGCAAGCATGAATCCCACAACATTACCCGTGCCCTCCCCAGTGCGCTTACTGGGAAGGACCGACTAACCATAAACACGTGGACAGGTGAATGTGGTCAGGGACGGTACGGAGCCAGTCCACAACTTTTTTTTGCTAAGAGTTGTATTTAGCTCGGTGAAAGGACTGGCATAGAGGGAAACCGTATCTACACTGCGTGTCATTTCTGCCAGGAAGTCCTCTAAAGCTGCTGGCCTTTGAAATGTGGCCTGATTATTACTGCTGGTACTTTTCTGTGGGAATTTTAGGAAAAACCCCACTAAGAATTTAAAGACACACGGAGCAGGGCCACAGTAACAAGGTACGACATATTCCCATTAGAAAGGAGAGGGTCTGCTATACAATTATAGGGTATGCAGTGAGTCCAACGGCTGACCAATTTTAGGAAAAACCCCACTAAGAATTTAAAGACACATGGAGCAGGGCCACAGTAACAAGGTACGACATGTTCCCATTAGAAAGGAGAGGGTCTGCTATGCAGTTATAGGGTATGCAGTGAGTCCAACGGCTGACCAATTTTAGGAAAAACCCAACTAAGAATTTAAAGACACTTAGAGCAGGGCCACAGTAACAACAAATTCCCATTAGAAAGGAGAGAGTCTCCCATAGTGTTGGCCTATGCAGTGAATGCAAGGGCTGCCAAAAATTTGGAGGCACTTCAGTGCCCCTTGGAAGAGACGTGGAGAAGGGCCTTATAAAAAAATGTTCCCATTAGAAAGGAGCGGGCCTCCTATACATGTAATGCCCATGCACTAAGTGTATGGGCTGACAAACATTTACCCCTGGGGGGTATACAAGAACATACTGTGTAAAATAAATTTTTTACAGGCATCATAAACACCCTTTAAAAAAATTATGTGGGTGTTGCACCACGGACCACGGTCACCCTCGTGATATGGTGGTGGAGGAGGAGGACAAGAGCAAACAGACAAAATCAGGAAGCGTATACCCATGTGTGGGTGTGAAAAGGTGCATGGGAATACTCCTCCCAAGAAAAGACACTGGATTTGAGTTTATGTTACGCTGCTATCATTCGGTGTTGTTGAGAAGTCTGGCCCAATCCAAGCCTTGTTCATTTTTATAAGAGTCAGCCTGTCAGCATTTTCAGTTGACAGGCGGATGCGCTTATCAGTTATAATTCCACCAGCGGCACTAAAAACCCGCTGTGGTAAAATGCTGGTGGCAGGGCAAGCCAAGACCTCCAAGGCATAGAGAGCCAGTTCATTCTACGTATCCAGCTTGGATACCCAATAATTATAAGGCACAGAGGAATCACGGAGGACGTTGGTACGGTCGGCAAGGTACTCCCTCAGCATCTTCGCAAACTTTGCACTCCTTGTGAGAGTACCCCGCGCCTCAGTGCCTGTGCGATGGGAGGGTCTGAGAAAACTCTCCCAGAACTTTGACAGTGTTCCCCTGCCTCTGCTTGATTGAAGTTGAGTCTCTCTCGCCTGTACTCCTTTGTTGTCCAATGAAGTGTGCCCTCTGCCTCCAGCGCTTTCAGATGGGAATTTTTTTAATAGTTCAGCAACAAGGGCCTTCTGGTACTGCCCCATTTTTGTACTCCTGTCCGCCTCAGCAATAAGAGATATAAAGTTCTCCTTGTAGCGTGGGTCTAGAAGTGTCACCAACCAGTAATGACTGTCACCCAAAATTTTGAGAACACGAGGGTCATGGGAAAGGCAGCGCAACATAAATTCAGCCATGCGTGCCAGACTATTAACAGGCAAGACTTCCGTGTCCGCACCAAGAGGATGACAGACCATGCTCTCCTCCTCCTCATCCTCTCTGTTCTCTGGCCATCCACGCTGAACAGACAGTATGACAGCTGTGCAGGTAACGCCGTCTATAGTGCATGAAACTAGCTCCTGTCCTTCCTCCTCCTCCTCCTCTTCCTCATTGTCACCCAATCCACTTTGGGATGAGATGAGACTTGGCTGTGTGTAATTACCCTGTATGGTTAATTGTTCCATCTCATCGAGCTCCGCCTGCAATGCATCCTCTTTGATTGTGAGCAGAGAGCGTTTAAGAAGACAGAGAAGCGGGATGGTGATGCTAATTATGGCGTCATCGCCGCTCACCATCTTGGTGGAGTCCTCAAAGTTTTGGAGGATGGTACATATGTCTGACATCCATGTCCACTCCTGAGGTCTTATGTGTGGAGTCTGAACTGAATACCGACGGCCTTGTTGATGCTGGTACTCAACAACTGCCCTCTTCTGCTCACAAATCCTTCCCAACATCTGCAGTGTAGAGTTCCAACGCGTGGGGACATCACACACCAGTGTGTGAGCCGGAAGCTGCAAACGCTGCTGAAACACTGCAAGGGCGGCGGAAGCTGTAGCTAACTTTCTAAAATGGGCACACAGGCGGCGTACTTTAACAAGCAGATCCGGCAGCTCTGGGTAGAATTTGAGAAACCGCTGAACCACGAGGTTAAGCGCATGGGCCAGGCATAGTACGTGTAAGAGCTCGCCTCAGAGCCGCCACCAGGTTCCGGCCATTGTCTCACGACCATGCCTGGCTGTAGGTTCAGCGGTGTGAGTCACAGATCTGCCTGCTCTTTTAGAGCTGTCCACAACTCTTCAGCATTGTGCGGTTTTTCACCTAAGCATATTAGCTTCAGCACAGCCTGTTGCCACTTGGCCGAGACAGTGCTGCAGTTCTTCCCGCTTGTGACTGATGTGGTCATTTCGGAGATGGAGGCTGAAGAGGAGGAGGGGGCTGAGGAGGATGAGGTGAAGGAGCTGTAGACCGTTGGGGCAACCCTGATTGACCTAGGGCCCGCAATCCTTGGCGTCAGGAGGACGTGTTCAGTCCCAAGGTCCGACTGGGTCCTGGCTTCCACTATGTTAACCCAGTGTGCCATCAGCGAGATGTACCATCCCTGCCCACAAGCACTTGCCCACGTGTCCGTGGTTAGGTGGACTTTACCGGTAACTGCGTTGTTGAGAACATGGCTAATGTTTTGGGACACGTGCTTGTGTAATGTGGGGACGGCATACCGGGAGAAATAGTGGCGGCTAGGGACCGAGTACCAAGGGATGACCGCCGCCACGAGCCTAAAAGGCAACATTTTGAGCGCAAGCAGTCGTGAAATGTGAGAATTTAGTAGTGTGGCCTGTGGGGCGTTGGCTGCATATTTGCGCTTGTGTTCCAAGGACTGGGGTATGGACAACTGAACGCTGCGCTGGGACGAGGACATGGACGTGCTTCCTGATGCTGCTACTTGAGAGTGTGCAACGACAGGTGCAGGGCAGGAGGCATCTTCGCCTGCACTATGGACAGCGGATTGGCTTGCATGCACAACAGCGAAAGAAGCAATGGTGCCACCCGCAGACACTGTTCCTGGATCCTGGGGTTCGGCCCACAAAGTTGGGTGCTTTGCTGCCATGTGCCTGATCATGCTGGTGGTGGTCAGGCTGGTCGTTTTGCCACCCCTGCTGATGCTGGCCTGGCAGGTGGTGCAAATGGCCTTTTTGGGGTTATCAGCAGAGTCTTTAAAAAACAACCAGACTCGGGAAGACCTAACAGTTGTACTGGCAACTTCCTTTGTGTTGGTGTTACGGGAAACGGTTGCCTGCCTTCTGTCTGCGGCCACCACACTGCTTCTTCCTGCCTGTTGGGGTGCTCTGCCTCCCTCCCCCTGTGTGCTGCTGTCCTCACTCTGCATGTCCTCCTGCCAGGTTGGGTCAGTTACTATATCATCCACCACCTCGTCTTCCACTTTCGCACTCTGGTCCTCCTCCTGACTTTCTGGCAATTGTGTCTCATCATCGTCCACCTCTTGTGACACTTTCCCACTGTCACCTTCGTGTGACCGTGGCTGCTCAAATATTTTGGCATCGCTACACACGATCTCCTCTTGCCCCGCTTCAAGTGGATCGGGCATCACGTCCAGTTCCCCGTCCCTTGCCATGTGCCTTGCCCATTTTAAATGGAGGACAGTATCTTCCACGTTCACAAGCAATGACTGTGTTTGGAGCCAACTTATATGTGATCTGTGTGATGGAGAAAACAGAGTTTTCAATAACTTGCCTGTAGATAAGTAGTTTGACCAGCAAACTGCTGTGAATTGCTTCACTGACACACTAAAAGAAATTTTTAATGGAGGCCAGAAATGGCAGTATTTTCTGACAACGTATATGTGATCCATTTGACGGAGAAAACACAGTTTTAAATAGCTGGAGTTCTAGTTCTCTAATATGGAAAGGACCTGGCTGTAGTCTGCAGTACCAACAAGCAAATGGCGCAGAAAAAACAGTGTTCTCTGGATTGCTTTTTAAGCAAATAATGAGGATTAAGATCCAAAGAAAAGTATTCCTGGCCCCTGAGACCTGGGCCTTTGTATAGAAATATCTAACAGCAGCAGAAGGCAGAATTGGAATGGAGCCTCTTGTGCTATATGCACTGCAGTCTGCTATATACACTGCCTGCCTATACACCCTGCCTGCCTGATATCTCTGCAGATAGATTAGTCCTCAGTAGGACTGTTTGTTAAGATGGATATGTGTAATGTACGGTTTTTATCCCTACACTACCTAATACACAAGCAAATCTCTCCCTGACACAGCAGCAGCTCTCCCTACACTGTCTGATCCGGAGTGACTGTGACAAGTATGGCGGCGCCAGGTCTGATATAGACCTGATGACGCTGTGCGGCCAGCCAATCACTGTAATGCCCACAACCAACATTGCTATGGCATTACAGTGCATGGCAGGCAATAACTGCATGTTCATTGGCTCTCTAAAGAGCGCCAAACATGCAGGGAGGGGACCTGAGTTCCCGCCCGAGCAACCTCGAAATACTCAGCAGTGAGATGCTTGGGCGAGCACCGAGCAGTAGCGAGCATGCTCGCTCATCACTAATCACCATTCCACTTCTCTGTCTACTGAAATGCTCGCTGCTTACAATTAAGGAGGAGGCATTGCAGGCAGAGCAAGGAACTATACACGGTGATGCTACTCAGCCCAGCCTCATCTCATCTCAACGTGGATTGGGTGATAATGAGGAGTTCTGCTGCCTTTACCGTGACCCTCGCATTGTACGCATTTTGTGCATTACAGAAAACTGGCGCGGCATGAGAGAAGTCTTGGAGATGGAGGTGTGAGGTTCTGATTAAGGAGGATGTTAGTCTTAGATCAATTGCAGAACAAGGCACAGGAAGGGGGATAGACATAAATGAGGGATGAGATATAGGGCGGTGCAGAACTGTGGAGAGCTTGGTGATGAGAGAGATGAGTTTGTATTGTATTCTGTAGTGAATGGGTAACCTAACCAGTGCAATGATTGGCACAGGGTAGAGGCATCGGTGAAGCAGCTTGATAGAAATACAACCCTGGCTGCTGCATTCAGAAGGGATTGGAGACAAGACAGTTTGTTTAGAGGGAGACCGATTAGACGAGAGTTGCAGTAGTGAAAAAGAGTGACAGTAAGAGTTTTTACAGTATCAAAGGTGAGAAAAGGTCAGATTTAGGAGATGTTTTTAAGGTGCCGGTGACATGAGCGAGTGAGTGATTTTCCATAATGAATAAAGGAAAGTTGTGTGTCAAATATGACTCCAAGAGAGCAGGCATGCCGAGTGGAAGCTATGGTGGCACCACCTAAAGGAAATCACAAAGTCAGGTATAGGTAGGTTAGTAAAAGTCAGGTATAGGTAGGTTAGTAGAGGGAGGAAACAGAGGGAGTTAATTTTTGGAGATATTCAGTTCAGTCCTTGTTGAAGAACTAAAAAAAAAATTCCCATCTGACAACGCTGGCGGCAGAGGTCACAGACAGTTCATTGGACAACCAATGAGTACAGGAAGGGAGACACAAACCAGATGCAACAGAGGCAGGGGAACACTGTCAAAGTTCTGGGACAGTTTTTGCAGACCCTCCCAGCACCCAGGCCCTGATACACAGGGTACTCTGACAAGGAGGGAAAAGTTTGGAAGATGCTGAAGGACAACCTTGGCGACCATACCAGTGTTCTCTATGATTCCTCTCTGTGCCTTACAACTGTTGGGTATCCAAGCTGGACACGTTGGATGAACTGTCTCTGTATGCCTTGGAGGTCATGACCACCAGCGTTTTGCCAGAGATGGTTTTTAGTGCCGCTTGGGACATTATGACTGATATAACTGATAGGCTTATCCGCCTGTCAACTGACAATGCTGACAAGCTGACTCTTATCTAAATGAACAAGACGTGGATTGGGCCAGACTTCTCAACACCATCGAATTATAGAATCGGAACATAAACTCAAATCCATTGTTTTTTTGGGGGGATCTATTCCTATGCATCCCTTCACACCCAGACATGCCAAATGCCATTGGATTCAATGGGGGCCAAAACCAAACGCATACACAACACCTTCAAATGGGACCAAAAGTTGACAAAACACATCAAATTAGGGGCAGACACCAGGAAAGTACCATCAATTGACCCAGAGTAGAAGTAGTATAATTATTATTCATTATTATAGAGCCATTTATTCCATGGCACTCTACATGTGAAAAGAGGTCACCGACCGGTACAAGAGGAGAGAGGACCCTGCCCGTGAGGGCGCACAAACAGTCTGTAAGGGTTGGGTGAGGATATAGTAGGTCAGGGTAGAGCTGGTTGTGCAGCGGTATGATGGAGCGAGGGTTACTTTCCTTTTGAAGGTTTCAACTGTAGGCGAGAGTTCCAGAGTAGGGGGGATGCACGGGAGAAATCTTGTATATGATTGTGGGAAGAGGAGATAAGAGGAGATCGTGTGAGGATTGGAGGTTGTGTGCAGGTATGTACCGGGAGACTAGGTCACCGTTATATGGAGGAGACAGGTTGTGGATGGCTTTATATGCCATGGTTAGGGTTTTGAACTGGAGTCTCTGAGCAATGGGGAGCCAGAGAACGGATTGACAGAGATGAGAGGCCGGGGAATAACGGGGGTCAGGTGGATTAGTCGAACAGCAGAGTTCAGAATTGATTGGAGGGGTGCGAGAGTATTAGAAGGAAGACTACAGAGCAGGAAGTTGCAGTAGTCGAGGCGGGAAATGATGAGGGCATGTACTAGTGGTTTTGCAGATTCGTGGTTGAGGAATGTGTGGATCTGGGAGATATTTTTGAGTTGCAGTCGGCAAGAAGTGGAAAGGGTTTGGATATGTGGTTTGAATGAGAGATTAGAGTCCAGGATTACCACAAGAGCTTTTCACTTTTCCCTTTATAGATTCGGGCCTCTAGCCCGGCTCGCTTCAAGCAGGGCAACAGAAGATCCCATGTAGCAATGCCCAAATATTTGAGCAGCCAAAGTCACCCAAAAGTGACGGTGGGAAAGTGCAATTACTGTCGCTAAGAGGTGGATGATGATGAGACACAATGGACAGAAAGTCAGAAGGAGGACCAGAGTGCCGAAGTGTAAGACGAGGTGGTGGATGATGAAGTCGATGGGCCAAACTCCAGAAACAGTGTCTGCGGGTGACAGCACTGCCTCTTCCCCTGTTGTACATGCATGCCAACCAACCACCGACAGGCCACAATACTAAACTGCCACATTTCTCGACTGCTTGAATTAGAAATTTTGCCTTTTTGGCTCGTGGAGGCAGAAGCTTTCCACAACCTTATGGCAGCTGGGCCCTTGGTACTCAGTCCCCAGCAGCCACTATTTCTCCCTGTGTCGTCCCCACCTTATACAAGCAAGGGTCCCAGAACATTGCCCATGTCCTCACCAGCGCAGTTAGTGGGAAGGACCCCCTAACCACAGACACGTGGACAGGTGCTTGTGGACCAGGGACGGTACATCTCACTGATGCATCACTGGGTTAATATTGTGGAAGCACTGACCCAGTCAGAGCCTGGGATGGAACACGTATTCCTGACGCATAGGATTGATGGCCCTGGGTCAATCAAGCTTCAACACAATGTTTACAAACATTAACAGAAATAAACACTTGAAATAGATCACTCTGTTTGTAATTACTCTATATAATATATGAATTTCACTTTTTGCATTGAAGAACTGAAATAAATTGACTTTTTGATGATATTCTAATTTAGTGAGATGCACTTGTATGCCTGGCAGACTTTAAATGCAGTGTAAAATGTGACACATTCCCAAAAATGTATGTATTATTATGGCAGTAATATGGGATCATGTGTGATCATGGAAAATTTATCTGCTTCCACAATACAATAATGCGAATATAATAAAAAAAATCTGCGTGTATTTTGCTAACAAGCAAATGGAGCACTAACCCCCTTTCTGGCCCAGGGCGTACTAATACGTATCTGTGCCCTGTGCCTTATGGGCCAGATACGTATTAGTATGCCCTGGCGATTTCGCCTGCACACAAGTGGTGCGGGCGAGATCGCCGCTGGGTGTCAGCTGATTGTCACAGCTTACACCCAGTACTATGTGCAGGGAGCAGTGCCACACCGCTCCCTGCAAATTAACCCCCGAAATTCTGTAATCGAAATTGATCGCAGCCTTCCGGTGGCAAGAGGAGGTAAGCGCGATACTTACCTTCTCTGCCGGTGTCCCGTGGCGTCTGAGTCCGGTCCCGGATGTTGTCATGGTGACCCGATGTCATCATGACAACATTCGGGTCACCAGGAGGCAGAAAGTTACTTTGGTCATGTGCAGTAACTTCTCCCTGTGCAGCGCTGACAGGCTGTATAGCACAGGGATAGTGCTGCATTCCTGTGCAATACAGTAGATCAGACTGCAAAAAGTGAAAGTCCCATAGTGGAACAAAGTGTAGAAGTAATAAAAATGTCAGAAAGTGAAAAAAAAAATAAAAAAAAATTGTAAAAATATTTGAAAAAAAAAAAAATATATATATATATATATATATATATTGTACCCATAAATAAATAATCTTATGAAAAAAAACAAAAAAACAATAAAAGTACACACATTTGGCATCGCCGCGTACGGAATGACCTGTCCCACTAGTTAACCCCTTTAGTGAACACGGTAAAAAACAAACAAAAAAAAACGAAACATAAAACGATGCTTTATCATCATACTGCAAAACCAAAAAATGGAATAAAACACGATCAAAAAGATGAATGTAAATAAAAATGGTACCGCTGAAAACTTCATCTTGTTTCGCAAAAAACAAGCTGCCATACAGCTCCAACGACTGAAAAATAAAAAAGTTATAGCTCTCAGAATAAAGCGATGCAAAAACAATTCTTTTTTTTATAAAATTGTTTTTATTGTGTAAAAGCGCCAAAACATAAAAAAATTATATAAATGTGGTACCGCTGTAAACGTACTGACCCGAAGAATAAAGCTGCCTTATCAAATTTACCACACGCAGAACGGTATAAAAAAAAAAAAACATTTCTTGAATTGCTGTATTTTTGTTTATTCTGCCTTCAAAAATCGGAATAGAAAGCGATCAAAAAATGTCACGTGCCCAAAAATGGTACCAATAAAGACGTCAACTTGTCCCACAAAAAACAAGCCATCACATGATTGAATATAGAAAAATGATAGCTCTCAAAATATTGAGATGCAAAAACTAGTCTTGGCAAAAAAAAGTTTTTTTTAGTGTGTGACAGCTGACAATCATAAAAACCCGATATGAATCTAGCATCGCTGTAATTGCACCGTCTCGAAGAATAAAGTCGTCTAATCACTTATACCACACGAGAAACGGCGTAAAAAATAAACTTTAGGGTTAGGGTTGTACTAGGGTTAGGGTTGTGCTAGGGTTAGGGTTAGGGTTGTGCTAGGGTTAGGGTTGTGTTTGGGTTAGGGTTGATGTTGTGTTAGGGTTAGGGTTGTGCTAGCATTAGGGTTGTGCTAGGATTAGCGTTATGGTTGTGCTAGGGTTAGGGTTGGGCTAGGGTTAGGGTTGGGCTAGGGTTGGGCTAGGGTTAGGATTGGGCCTGGGTTGGGCTAGGGGTGGGCTAGGGGTAGGGGTGGGCTAGAGTTAGGGTTGTGCTAGGGATAGGGTTGTGCTAGGGTTAGGGTTGTGCTAGGGTTACAGTTGTGCAAGGGTTAGTGTTGTGCTAGGGTTAGGGTTGGGCTAGGGTTAGGGTTGGGTTAGGGTTGGGCTAGTGTTGGGCTAGGGTTAGGCTTGGGTTAGGGTTAGGGTTGGGCTAGGGTTGGGGATGTATTAGGGTTGGAATTTTTTAAGAAGTAAAGAAAAAAAATGACCATATGGCGACTAATGTTGAGCGCAAGTGCTCGCTACTTGAGTTTGCATCGGGTGCTCGGGTAATGCACCGAGTATAGCAGGTGCTCGAGTGACATGCTCAAGTCTCCGCCCAAAATGTTTTGCAGCTGTTATACAGCCCAAAAAAACTTACGGGGATTGCCTGCCATGCACGAGCGATTCCCGCATGGTTTTTTTGGTTGTCTAATAACCGTGAAACATGCAGGGCGGGGACTCGAGCATGTCACTTGAGCACCCGCGATACTTGGTGCATACCCGAGTACCTGATGCAAACTCAAGTAGCGAGCACTTGCACCCAAGACTAATGACAACTTATTCAATATGATGACCTAATGTTATCAAATTCTGTGTCGTACCTCTGGGTTCAAAATATTCACTATACCACTTGATAAAATACTTGAGGGGTGTAGTTTCCAAAATGGAGTCACTTGGGGGGTGTTTCCACTATTTAGGCACATCAGGGACTCCCCAAATGCAACATGGAGTCCTCTAATTATTCAAGCAAATTTTACATTCCAAAATGGTGTCACTTGTGGGGGGTTTCCACTGTTTTTACTTTCAAAAAGTCAAATGGCACTCCTTCCCTTCCGAACCCTGCCGTGCGCCCAAACAGTGGTTTTCCCTCACATAAGGAAATAAAAAATTTGGGGTCTAAAGTAACATTTTTGTGAAAAAGTTAAATGTTCATTTTTTTCTTCCACATTCCAAAAATTCCTGTGAAGCACCAGAAGGGTTAATAAACTTCTTGAATGTGGTTTTGAGCACCTTGAGGGGTGTAGTTTTTAGAAAGGTATCACTTTTGAGTATTTTCTGTCATAAAGGCCCATCAAAGTCACGTCAAATGTGATGTGGTCTCTAAAAAAATGGTTTTGTAAATTTTGGCTTCAAAATTGTGCTGATATAAAGTAGACATGTGGGAAATGTTATTTATTAACTCTTTTGTGTGACATATCTCTCTGATTTAAGGGCACTAAAATTCATATTTTGAAAATTGCGAAATTTTCAAAATTTTCACCAAATTTCCAATTTTTTCACAAATAAACCCAAATGATATCGAAGTAATTTTACCACCATCATGAAGTACAATATGTCACGAAAAAATAATCTCAGAATCAGCGGGATCCGATGAAGCGTTCCAGAGTAATTACCTCATAAAGTGACAGTGGTCAGAATTGTAAAAATTGGCCCGGTCATTAACGTGCAAACCACCCTCGGGGGTAAAGGGGTTAAATCAATAGATCTTGGAATAATAATAAGTTCCACAATTGAATGTGCTTAAATAACAAGTTCCTGTGTTGAGATAATGTTATAAATGTTCCCCAACTGTGTAATTGCTGTCTCTGAGCATGCTGGAACATGGTCTGATCATACCACATCTCCTGGCCGGGGGAGGACACAAAAGAGTATACTGACATCACAGCAGGGGGTCACAAATGATTCTTTCTTTGAAGAAAAACATTGCTTAAAAACAGGCAAGGAGATGTTTTACCTCACAAAAAGAATCAGCTGAGATTCCCTGCTGTAATGTCTGTATACTCTTTTGCATCTTCCCCTGCCCAGGAGATGTGGTATGATCAGACCATGTTCCTGTATGGTAAGACACAGTCATTACACAGTACACAGCAGGGGCACATTTATAAGATTATCTCAGCACAGGAACATTTTATTTAAACACATCCAATTGTGTAAGTTATAATTATTCCAAGATCTATCGATTAAAATTAACTTTGATTCATGGGAAAACCCCCTTTAACCCCTTAACAACATCTGACGTACTAATACGCATCTGTGCCCTGAGACTTAAGAGCCAGACCCGTATTAGTACGTCATGGCGATCGCGCGCGCACACAGGCTGTGCGGGCGCGATCGCTGCCGGGTGTCAGCTGATTGTCACAGCTGACACCCGGTACTATGTGCAGGGAGCGGTCCTGCACCGCTCCCAGCACATTAACCCCCACGATGCTGCGATCGAAGTCGATCGCAGCCGATCGCGGCATTGCGGGGGCAAGGGGAGGTGATCGCCGATACTCACCTCCTCTTTCGGCTTCCAGCGCAGTCTGCAAAGGCTTCCCGGGTGTTGCCATGACGACCCGATGTCGTCATGACAACATCCGGGTCACCAGACAGCAGGAAGATTGTTTGGACATGCGCAGTGCATCTCCAAACAATCTTCACACTGTGCACCGCTGATAGCCTGCATGGCATAGGGATGGTGCTCCATTCCTGTGCCATGCAGGCGATCAGAAAAAAAAAAGTGAAAGTCCCAGAGTGGGACAAAGTAATAAAGTGTATAAACTGTCTGAAAGTGGAAAAAAAAAAAAAATTGCAAAAATATAAAAAAAAAAAATAAATAAATAAATAATCCACCAAAAATAAAAATATAATGTACCCATCAATAAATATTATTATAAAAAAAAAACAAAAAAAACAATAAAAGTACACATATTTGGTATCACCGCATCCGGAACAACCTGACCTATAAAACTGTCCCACTAGTTAACCCCTTCAGTGAACACGGTAAAAAAAAACCAAAAAAAACAAAGCAAAAAACAATGCTTTATCACCATACCGCCAAACAAAAAGTGGAATAACACACGATAAAAAAGACGCATATAAATAAAAATGGTACCGCTGAAAACGTCATCTCGTCCCGCAAAAAACAAGCCATGATACAGCTCCATCAGCCGAAAAATAAAAAAGTTATAGCTCTCAGAATAAAGCAATGCTAAAAAATATTTTTTTCTATAAAATAGCTTTTATTGTGTATAAGCGCCAAAACATAGAAAAATGATACAAATGTGGTACCGCTGTAAACGTACTGACCCGAAGAATAAAGCTACCTCATCAATTTTACCACACGCGGAACAGAATAAAAAAAATAAAAAAAAACAATTCCTGAATTGTTGGTTTTTGTTTATTCTGCCTCCCAAAAATCGGAATAGAAAGCGATCAAAAAATGTCACGTGCCTGAAAATGGCACCAATAACAACGTCAAGTCATCCCACAAAAAACGAGCCGTCACATGACTGTCTGCCAAAATCTGGAAAAATTATAGCTCTCAAAATATGGCGATGCAAAAACTAGATTTTACAAAAAATGCGTCTTTTAGTGTGTGACAGCTGTCAGTCATAAAAACCCCATATGATTCTGGCATTGCTGTAATCACACCGACCTGAAGAATAAAGTCGTCTAATCACTTATACCGCACAAGGAACGGCGTCAAAAATAAACTCTTGGGTTAGGATTGGGCTAGGGTTAGGGCTGGGTTTGGGGCTAGGGTTGTGCTGGGGCTAGGGTTGTGCTGGGGCTAGGGTTGTGCTGGGGCTAGGGTTGTGCTGGGGCTAGGGTTGTGCTAGGGATAGGGTTGTGCTAGGGTTAGGGTTGTGCTAGGGTTAGGGCTGGGGTTGGGATTTTTTTCAAAAGTAAGAAAAAAAGATGACGATATGGCGACTAGTGTTGAGCGCAAGTGCTTGCTACTTGAGTTTGCATCGGGTGCTCTGGTATGCATTGAGTATCGTGGGTATTTGAGTGACATGCTCGAGTCTCTGCCTCATATGCTTCGCGGCCAAAAAAACTTTACGGGGATTGCCTGCCATGCACGAGCGATCGCCGCATGTTTTTTTTTGGGTGTCTAATAACCGTGAAACATGCGGAGCAGGGACTCGAGCATGTCACTCGAGCACACGCTGTACATGGTGCATACCTGAGTACCCGATGCAAACTCAAGTAGCGAGCACTTGCGCTCAAGAATAATGACAACTTATTCAATATGATGACCTAATGTAAACAAATTCTGTGCAGTACCTCTGGGTTCAAAATGTTCACTATACACCTTAATAAAATCCTTGAGGGGTATAGTTTCCAAAATGGGGACACTTGTGGGGGAGCTCCACTGTTTAGGCACATCACGGGCTCTCCAAACGCGACATGGTGTCCGCTAACAAATTGAATGGAAAATCGGCTCAAATTGTTAGCGGACGCCATGTTGCGTTTGGAGAGCCCCTGTGTGCCCAAACTTTGGAGCTCCCCCACAAGTGTCCCCATTTTGGAAACTAGACCCCCCAAGGCACCTATCTAGATGAAAAAGTGTTTTTTTTTTTTCACTTTTTTTTCACACAGGGACTCTCCAAATGCAACATGATATCCGCTAACAAATTGTCGGCTTAAATTGTTAGCGGACACCATGTTGCGTTTGGAGAGCCCCTGTGTGCCCAAACTTTGGAGCTCCCCCACAAGTGACCCCATTTTGGAAACTAGACCCCCCAAGGCACCTATCTAGATTCATAGTGAGCACTTGGAACCCCAGGTGCTTCACAAATTGATTCATAAAAATGAAAAAGTGTTTTTTTTTTCACTTTTTCATTTTTACAAATCAATTTGTGAAGCACCTGGGGGTTCCAAGTGCTCACTATGCATCTAGAAAGGTGCCTTGGGGGGTCTAGTTTCCAAAATGGGGTCACTTGTGGGGGAGCTCCAAAGTTTGGGCACAGAGGGGCTCTCCAAACGCAACGTGGTGTCCTCTAACAATTTGAGACGATTTTCCATTCAATTTGTTAGCGGATACCATGTTGCATTTGGAGAGTCCCTGTGTGCCCAAACATTGGAGCTCCCCCACAAGTGACCCCATTTTGGAAACTAGACCCCCCAAGGCACCTATCTAGATGCATAGTGAGCACTTGGAACCCCCAGGTGCTTCACAAATTGATTCGTAAAAATGAAAAAGTGTTTTTTTTTTCACTTTTTCATTTTTACGAATCAATTTGTGAAGCACCTGGGGGTTCCAAGTGCTCACTATGCATCTAGAAAGGTGCCTTGGGGGGTCTAGTTTCCAAAATGGGGTCACTTGTGGGGGAACTCCAAAGTTTGGGCACACAGGGGCTCTCCAAACACAACATGGCGTCCGCTAATTATTCAAGCAAATTTTACAATCAAAAAGTCAAATGGCGCTCCTTCCCTTCCGAGCCCTGCCGTGCGCCCAAACAGTGTTTTTTCCCCAAATATTGGGTATCTGCGTGCCCAGGGGAAATTGCACAACAAATTTTGCGTCCATTTTTTCTTGTTACCCCTGTGAAAATAAAAGAAATTGGGTCTAAAGTAACATTTTTGTGAAAAAAGTTAAATGTTCATTTTTTTCTTCCACATTCAAAAAATTCCTGTGAAGCACCTGAAGGGTTAATAAAGTTCTTGAATGTGGTTTTGAGCACCTTGAGGAGTGCAGTTTTTAGAATGGTGTCACTTTTGGGTATTTTCTGTCATAAAGACCTCTCAAAGTGACTTCAAATGTGATGTGGTCCCTAAAAAAATGGTTTTGTAAATTTTGTTGGAAAAATGAGAAATCACTGGTCAACTTTTAACCCTTATAGCTCCCTAACAGAAAAAAATGTTGGTTCCAAAATTGTGCTGATGTAAAGTAGACATGTGGGAAATGTTATTTATTAACTCTTTTGTGTGACATATCTCTCTGATTTCAGGGCTTAAAAATTCAAATTTTGAAAATTGCAAAATGTTCAAAATTTTCACCAAATTTCCGTTTTTTTCACAAATAAACGCAAGTGATATCGAAGAAATTTTTCCACAATCATGAAGTACAATATGTCACGAAAAAACAATCTCAGAATCAGGGGGATCCGTTGAAGTAATTACCTCATAAAGTGACAGTGGTCAGAATTGTAAAAATTGGTCTGGTCATTAACGTGCAAACCACCCTCGGGGCTTAAGGGGTTAACACAGAAATGAAGGGGTTAATTTTGCAAGGAGTCAGTTATTCAAATACAGGATATTAAGTAATACAATATTAGCAAAAAAGACAATAAACACACTTTAACAGTTGCAGTACAGATTCTCTATCCAATCTGACTAGTTTCTAGTAGGAACGACGTCCTAATGTCCCTTGTGTGATAACTCCCATGGACGGCGTTCACAACTATAAGGCCACACAAGAATGTCTCTTCAGTTACTTTTCCACTTAGGTTATAGGCGCTAACCGGGGTCACCGGTATTTCCCGCTAGACCTCAAGTCCCACTGACAAAGTCAAGTATTGTTCTATGGGCCCTCATCATACTGTACAAGCTGTACTGTCACGGGCCAAACCCTGTACTGTACATCACCGTTGGAAGTAATGCCCCGGTTCACTCATGAGTCTGCTACGCCACAGTGGACGTCCACTTCTGGATGGTGGCCTGCACTTGGTCTTCGGTGGTTGATCTGTGACTGTTCTTTACATAGTAATCCAGGGACCTATCACTGGAATTGACTCTGGGGGTCATCATATATCTATAGAAAACATGCATACACTCAATTTTAATTCCATCATAAACTTCATAGCTGTCATTTTACTCACACATCTTTTTCATAAATAAGGTTTATTAGAATATATGTGAATCAGCCCATAAAAACCCTAGTGGACCCTAGTAACAAATGATTGGCTGAAAATTGTATTTTCTCCTGGTGATGGTGTTATGTTAGAGATAGTATTATATTCATTAGAGGATCCTTTGGTACTTTAATCAGACCATGTATTCCTATTTTAACATGCTTGTGTGCAAGCTTATATAACTAGACTGCATCCAAATTGTGGTAAGCAATAGCATGCATAAATTATCTTAATCAATTTAGATTTTTAGCCTGAGCATTAACTTTAAAAGGCTTTGCAAATAATCAAGTCTGTAAAAACGAATAAAGATTTAAACGAATGTTAAATGCCTAAATCAATATCCAAAAATATTAAGCTAGTTCAGTTCTGCCTATTTAATTTCATTATTTAAATATACAATAAGAAAAAAAAGAGTGAGGCTATGATCTTGCAAACCAAATAATGCAAAGAATGGACAAACACTTTGTGCCATTCCACACAAGACACGATTCATGAGTGCAGTAACAAACAAATACTTGAACGGAGTGCCACATATCACAGACCTACAATCAGGATTGTACTGGGGTGCCAAGGGCCCACCAGTATAGTTTACTCTAGGGGCCCACATTATAGCTACCATAAACGTTTTTATTACGTGTTCATTTTCCAGCCTCTCTCACTAAAATGTGTGCCTTTTAGCAAACTATGCAGTGTACAAAAGAGAACTGTATTGTGCACTGCATTATAGCAAAGTGTTTCTTGTTAAGCAAATTTTTATTGTGGTTGATAATGGTGGGAGGCGGATGCAGTTGGGGAACACAAACAGCTAAAGAGCAGGGGACTTGAAGTACCACAGTGCCAGCTGCAACCGAGGTAATTGAAATAATTGACATGGGCAAGATCATGTCAATATATCGGGCTGCATCTCGATTTCAGTTATTATTGATTTTCCAGCCTTATTGTATGGCTGAACATGGAAGCTCTGAACTAGGGAAGCATATGGGGGATATTTGGCAAAATTGAGTGAAGGAAAACTGGCTTAGTTTCTTTTGGAACATTAAAGGGGGAATCTGATTGGTTGTTATGGCCAACTAAGCGAGTTTACCTTCACATCAGTTTTGATGAATCTTCAACATGGTTTCTATGCACTACCATAAAGGGTTTGTGTATATTTGTCTGTCTTATGAATGAACTTTTCATTAGAAACAGCCTAACAACTAGAGATGAGCGAACATGTTCAGAAAACGTTTGCCAATTTCAAATGCGGCTTGAACGTTGTACATTCAGATTTGTGATCGGACACCCAAGCGTTTTTACTTAAAATCGGCAAAAATTGCTAAAAGTGTGGGAAATTATCAAGTTTCCACTACAGTATTTTTATCAGTTTGGCTAGGATAGTGGTGTTGTATGATGAGCGGGGAGTATGTGTTTGATGAGGGTAGGGGTGGGGAGAGGTCAGAGTAGCAGCCTGCTGTTAATCTAATTTTTTTTTCTTAGCTTAATGTGTGCTGATTCGGCAAGCCAATCAGGTAGCAGGAACCATTCACAATGTCCAGACACAAGGGCTTGTGTCACTGACTGCTGAATTCACATGTCCTCCATAAAAAGAGTGGACATGTTGTTTTAGTGCCATTTTGTCAGTATAATAGCGCAGAGAGGCTGCTCCTCATGCTGGTCCTAGATACTGAGAGATTTTAGATCGTTAGCTAGGCAGTTGCTTCTAAGTCAGATATCTTAGATAGGTAGGATCCTGAGTGGCTGGGAAATCTACCTTCCAGCTGATCAATCGTTTTTGATATTAGTGTGGTCCAGACAGAGACAGCGGGCCACATTTCAGCATAGAAATCTGTTGTGCACTGATGATATTGTGCTCCATGCAAGATTACACCTTTGAAACTCTATTTTTTTCTGTTCCTAACGTGCTACATTAAGCAAGCCACATCTGACCTTGTAATTCTTTTGCACTGAGATTCAGCTGCATCCAGGGTTCCACAGTAAAAAATATTTTTTTTTCAGTTACTACTTTGATGCATACAGCAGGTCGCATCTCAGCTTGTAATTTTTTTTCGCATATGTTCTATTGTATACAGGTCTCGTCCACAGTAAAAAATCAAATTTCTTCTGTTACTAACTTGATATAGCAAGTTACATCTCAGCTTAAATTTTTTTGGCCCATATATTCTACTCTATACAGGTCTCGTCCACAGTAAAAAATCTAATTTTTTCTGTATCTAACGTTATACAGCAGGTCACATCTCAGCTTGTAATTTTTTGGCCCATATATTCTACTGTACACAGGCTTTGTCCATAGTAAAAAAATCGATTTTTTTTCTGGTACTAACTAGTGATGAGCGAGCATGCTCGCTACTGCTCGGCGCTCGCCGAGTATTTCCGAGGTTGCTTGGCGGGAGCTCGGGTTTCCTCCCTGTATGTTTGGCTCTCTTTACAGAGTCAATGAGCATGCAGGGATTGCCTGCCACTCACTGTAATGGCGCATTACAGTGATTGGCTGGCCGCACAGTGTCATCAGGTCTATGTCACTCCGGAACCAGGCAGTATAGGGAGAGCTGCTGCTGAGCTAGGGAGAGATTTGCTTGTTTCTAGTTAGTGTAGGTGTACCAAACTATATTAGAGACACATATCCATCAAAACATACAGTCCTTCTGAGGACTAATCCATCTGCAGAGATATCAGGCAGGCAGTGTATATAGGCAGGCAGGGTATATAGCAGACTGCAGTGCACATAGCGCAAGAGGCTCCATTCCAGTTTTGTCTGCTGCTGCTGTTAGATATTTCTAGAAATAGGCCCAGGTCTCAGGGGCCAGGAATAATTTTTTTTTGGATCTTAATCCTCATTATTTGCTTAAAAAGCAATCAAGAGAACACCGTTTATCTGTGCCATTTGCTTGTTGGCACTTCAGAATACAGCCAGGTCCTTTCCATATTACAGCGCTAAAAATCCAGCTATTTAAAACTGTGGTTTGTCTGTCACACGGATCACATATAATTACGCTGAAAATACTGCCATTTCTGGCATCCATTAAAAAATTATTTCAGTGTGTCAGCAATTGACACCAGTTTGCTGTTCAAAATAGTTACCTACAGGACAGGTATTTGAAATTGTGTTTTCTCTATCACACGGATCACATATACGTTTTCAGAAAATACTGCCATTTCTGGCCTCCATTAAAAATTTGTTTCAGTGTGTCAATGAAGCAATTGACACCAGTTTGCTGTTCAAAATAGTTACCTATAGGACAGGTATTTAAAACTGTGGTTTGTGCATCACATGGATCACACATACGTTTTCAGAAAATACTGCCATTTCTGACCTCCATTAAAAATTTGTTTCAGTGAGTCAGTGAATTAATTGACACCAGTTTGCTGTTCAAAATAGTTACCTACAGGACATGTATTTAAGACTGTCTATTCTCCGTCACACGGATCACATATACGTTTCGTTTTCAGAAAATACTGCCATTTCTGGCCTCCCTTAAAAAATTTTCAGTGTGTCAGTGAAGCAATTGCCACCAGTTTGCTGTTTAAAATAGTTACCTACAGACAAGGTATTTAAAACTGTGGTTTGTCCGCCACACGGATCACATATATACGCTTTCAGAAAATACTGCCATTTCTGACCTCCATTTCTGACCTCCATTAAAAATTTGTTTCAGTGTGTCAGTGAAGCAATTGACACCAATTTGCTGTTCAAAATAGTTACCTACAGACAAGGTATTTAAAACTGTGGCTTGTCCATCACACGGATCACATATTTGTTTTCAGAAAATACTGCCATTTCTGGCCTCCATTAAAAAATGTTTTCAGTATTTCAGTGAAGCAACTGACACCAGTTTGCTGTTCAAAATAGTTACCTACAGGACAGGTATTTAAAACCATGGTTTGTCCATCACATGGATCACATATTCGTTTTCAGAAAATACTGCCATTTCTGACCTCCATTAAAAATTTGTTTCAGTGTGTCAGTGAAGCAATTGACACCAGTTTGCTGTTCAAAATAGTTATCTACAGGCCAGGTATTTAAACTGTGTTCTCTCCGTCTCACGGATCACATATATGTTTTCAGAAAATACTGCCATTTCTGGCTTCCATTAAAAAAAAATTTCAGTGTGTCAGTGAAGCAATTGACACCAGTTTGCTATTCAAAATAGTTACCTACAGGCCAGGTATTTAAACTGTGTTCTCTCCGTCACACGGATCACATATATGTTTTCAGAAAATACTGCCATTTCTGGCTTCCATTAAAAAAAAATTTCAGTGTGTCAGTGAAGCAATTGACACCAGTTTGCTGTTCAAAATAGTTACCTACAGGACAGGTATTTAAAACTGTCTATTCTCCGTCACACGGATCACATACACGTTTCATTTTCAGAAAATACTGCCATTTCTGGCCTCCCTTAAAAAAAAATTTCAGTGTGTCAGTGAAGCAATTGCCACCAGTTTGCTGTTCAAAATAGTTACCTACAGACAAGTTATTTAAAACTGTGGTTTGTCCGTCACACGGATCACATATCCGTTTTTAGAAAATACTGCCATTTCTGACCTCCATTTCTGACCTCCATTAAAAATTTGTTTCAGTGTGCCAGTGAAGCAATTGACATCAATTTGCAGTTCAAAATAGTTATCTACAGGCCAGGTATTTAAAACTGTGGTTTGTCCATCACACGGATCACATATTTGTTTTCAGAAAATACTGCCATTTCTGGCCTCCATTAAAAATTTGTTTCAGTGTGTCAGTAAAGCAATTGACACCAGTTTGCTGTTCAAAATAGTTACCTACAGGCTAGGTATTTAAACTGTGTTCTCTCCGTCACACGGATCACATATATGTTTTCAGAAAATACTGCCATTTCTGGCCTCCATTAAAAAAAAAATTCAGTGTGTCAGTGAAGCAATTGACACCAGTTTGCTGTTCAAAATAGTTACCTACAGGCCAGGTATTTAAAACTGTGTTTTCTACGTCACACGGATCACATATACATTTTAAGAAAATGCTGCCATTTCAGGCCTCAATTAAATTTTTTTTTCAGTCTGTCAGTGAAGCAATTGACACTAGTCTGCTGTTCAAAATAGTTACCTACAGGACAGGTATTTAAAACTGTGGATTGTCCGTCACACGGATCACATGTAAGTTCGCTCCAAATTTAGTCATTTGTAGTAAGCGTGGAAGATATTTTCCTCCATTTAAAATGAGCAAGGCACGTGGCAAAGGGACGGGGAACTGGACGTGATGGTGATGATGCATGCTGAGGCCGAGGCCGAGGCCGTGGGCAAGCTGAAATTGTGCCACAACAAACACCCACATCTTCTCGCTCGACCTTGATGTCCCAAATAATAGTGGACTGCAGAACACCACTATTCAACACAGAGCAGTGTGAAAAGGTTATTGGTTGGACAGCAGATAATGCTTCCAGTCACTTAGCCACCACCACCACCACCTTGTCTTCCATATGGTCAAGTCTCAGTAGCTTTGAGTCTGGACCGGATATTTCTCACCCTGAACTTCCTTCCTCCCACCATGCCGAGTGCCCAGAGACAAGTGAACCCACACTTGGACACTCCGAAGAGCTGTTCACTTTTCCATTTATAGATTCGGGCCTCTCGCCCGATTCACTTGAAGCGGGGCAAGAGGAGATCGCATGTAGCGATGCCCAAATATTTGAGCAGCCACGGTCGCACGACGGTGATGGTGGGAAAATGTCACAAGAGGTGGACAATGATGAGATACAATTGCCAGAAAGTCAGGAGGAGGACCAGAGTGTGGAAGTGGAAGACGAGGTGGTGGATGATATAGTAACTGACCCAACCTGACAGGAGGACATGCAGAGCGAGGACAGCAGCACACAGGGGGAGGGAGGCAGAGCACCCCAACAGGCAGGAAGAAGCAGTGTGGTGGCCGCAGAAAGAAGGCAGGCAACTGTTCCCCGTAACACCAACACGAAGGAAGTTGCCAGTACAACTGTTAGGTCTTCCCGAGTCTGGTTGTTTTTTAAAGACTCTGCCGATAACCCCAAAAAGGCCACTTGCACCACCTGCCAGGCCAGCATCAGCTGGGGTGACAAAACTAGTAGCCTGACCACCACCAGCATGATCAGGCACATGGCAGCAAAGCACCCGACTTTGTGGGCCGAACCCCAGGGTCCAGGAATTGTGTCTGCGGGAGAACCACTGCTTCTTCCGCTGTTGTGCATGCAAGTCAATCCCCTGTCCATGGTGCAAGCAAAGATGCCTCCTGTCCTGCACCTGTCATTGCACAGTCTCAAGTAGCAGCATCAGGAAGCACGTACACGTCCTTCTCCCAGCACAGCGTTCAGTTGTCCATACCCCTGTCCTTGGAACGCAAGTGCAAATGCGCAGCCAATGGCCCACAGGCCACACTACTAAATTCCCACATTTCGCGACTGCTTGCGCTAGAAATGTTGCCGTTTAGGCTCGTGGAGACGGAAGCATTCCGCAACCTGATGGCAGCGGCCATTCCTCGGTACTCGGTCCCCAGCCGCCACTATTTCTCCCGGTGTGCTGTCCCCGCATTACACAAGCACGTGTCCCAAAACATTAGCCGTGCCCTCAACAACGCAGTTACTGGGAAATTCCACCTAACCACGTAAACGTGGACAAGTGCTTATGGGCAGGGAGGGTACATCTCGCTGACGGCACACTGGGTTAATGTAACGGGTCTGGGAGGCGGAACCTCTGGGCTACTATACAAGGGAGCGGTCCTTGTAAGGGAGCGGGTGGCGACCAGGCAGGCAGTCACAGCAGGTGACCGGGACAGTCTCTGGGTGTACGGGCAGGAGGTCACGGCAAGTGATCAGGGCAGTCTCTGGAAGAACGGGCTGGAGGTCACAGCAAGTGACCGGGGCAGTCTCTGGAAGAACGGGCTGGAGGTCACGGCAAGTGACCGGGGCAGTCTCTAGGTAAAGGGTAGGTACGACCTGTGATGGCTGAACCTCCAGGTAGGCTAGCAAGGCAGATGGAGGATGTGTGCTCCCAGGTGAGCAAGCGAGAGTCTCTGGAATAGCAGGTGGTCACAGCACGTGACGGCGGAGCCTCCAGGTAGGCAAGCAGGCAGGTAGCGGAGAAGCGCTCCCAGGTGAGCGGGCAACAGTCTCTGGAATAGCTGGTGGTCACAGCACGTGACAGCGGAGCCTCCGGGCAGGCAAGCAGGCAGGTAGCGGAGAAGCGCTCCCAGGTGAGCGGGCAAGAGTCTGGAATAGCTGGTGGTCACAGCACGTGACAGCGGAGCCTCCGGGCAGGCAAGCAGGCAGGTAGCGGAGAAGCGCTCCCAGGTGAGCGGGCAAGCTGGTCCATAGACAGACTGACCGGAGTTGTAAGGCAGACCGTCGGACCTCAGGCAAGCAGGCAGGTAGCTGATGTGCGCTCCCAGGTGAGCGGGCAAGTTGGTCCTTAGACAGACTGACCGGAGTTGTAAGGCAGACCGTCGGACCTCAGGCAGGCAGGCAGGTAACAGGAAATCAGGCAGGATTAGGACAGCAAGCTGGCAGGAATCTGGCAGGTAACTGGCAGGTAACTGGCAACGGGACCTGAGGGCTGAAGCAGAGTAGAACGGTGCAACAACATTGCTCGGGCACCTCCATTTTGGAGGAGGTGCCTTATATATGGTAAAGTCCTCCGGCCATTGGCCGGGGACTCTTTAGGACGGCGCGCGTGGCCCCTTTAAGAGGGAGGGAGGGCGCGCGCGCGCGCCCTAAGCACAGTGGCCGGGAAGGAGCGCGCGCTGCCAGCAGAGCGGGAGAGGGACGCCGGGCACGGAGCAGAGCGGTGAGGGGAACAGCGTCCCTGCCTAGCAGAGGGCAGGGACGCCGGCACTACAGTACCCCCCCCTTTAGGCCCCCCCTTTTTTAGGCCAGATAGAAATTTAACTAGGATGAGAGGGGCATGGATGTTCTCCCGGGGCTCCCACGTTCTCTCCTCAGGACCAAACCCCTTCCAATCTACCAGAAAAAAGGTCTTTCCTCTTACCCTTTTGGTGGCAAGAATGTTCTCTACCTCAAACTCGTCCTCAGCAGAAACCGGAGCAGGAGGCGTACCTGTAGACTTGGAAAAAGAGTTAAGCACCACGGGTTTGAGGAGAGATACATGGAAGGAGTTAGGGATCCGTAAGTTGGCCGGGAGTTTCAATTTATAGGCCACCGGGTTGATCTGACTGATGACCTCCAGAGGACCGATGAACCGAGGCCCTAACTTGTAAGAAGGTATCTTGAGTCGAACATATTTAGATGAGAGCCAGACTTTATCTCCTGGACGAAATTGTGGAGGATCCAGGCGTTTTTTGTCAGCGTGTCTTTTCATACGCTCGGATGACAGAAGGAGTGCGGACCGGGTACTCTCTCATATGGAGGAAAATTTGCTAACGAGAGATTCCGCAGCCGGGTTGTCCACAGAGATGGAGACAGGAAAAGGAATCCGAGGATGCTGACCAAAGACTACAAAAAACGGGGATTTGGAGGAGGATTCGCTCTCGTGATTATTATAAGAGAACTTGGCCCATGGTAGGAGATCCACCCAGTCAGAATGGTGGGCATTAACGAAGTGCCGGAGGTAACTGGTCAGGTTCTGATTGATCCGCTCCACTTGACCATTGGACTGTGGGTGGTAAGCGGAAGAGAAGTCCAGGGTGACGTCTAGTAGTTTACAAGTGGCTCTCCAGAAACGTGAGGTGAACTGTACCCCACGATCCGACACGATGTGGAGGGGCAGGCCATGAAGACGGAAGATGTGGCGGATAAAGTCTTTAGCCAGCTCGGGTGCAGACGGAAGGCCTGGCAGGGGAATAAAGTGAGCCATCTTGGAAAAGCGGTCAGCGACCACCCAAATGACCGTACAACCGGCAGAGACGGGGAGATCAGTTATAAAGTCCATTGCTATATGCTGCCAGGGGGCAGCAGGTACAGGAAGCGGAAGGAGGCGTCCGGCTGGCAGATGTCTCGGGACTTTGTTGCGGGCGCAGGACTCACAGGCAGAAACAAAGTCTATTATGTCCTTGTGCAGGGTAGGCCACCAATAGTGCCGGGCAATAAGCTGGAGGGTCTTTTTCTGACCGGCGTGGCCAGCTAGTTTAGACGAATGGCCCCAGTGTAGGATCTTCTCCCGATCAGGTACTGAAACAAACGTCTTACCGGGAGGGAGACTATTTAGACTCACGGGAGCCACCTGCATTACTCTGGCGGGATCGATGATATGTTTAGGTTCTTCCTCGAGATCGGACACCAGAAAGGATCGGGACAAGGCGTCTGCTTTGACGTTTTTGTCAGCCGGGCGAAAATGAAGAACAAAATCAAAGCGAGCAAAAAACAAGGACCACCGGGCTTGGCGCGGGTTAAGTCTCTGGGCATGCTGGAGGTAAGCCAAGTTCTTGTGGTCAGTGTAAATTATTACCGGATGAAGAGCCCCCTCGAGTAGGTAACGCCACTCCTCCAACGCCAGCTTGACGGCCAATAACTCTCGGTCTCCTATGGAATAGTTGCGCTCAGAAGAGGAGAAGAGTTTGGAGAAGAAGCCACAAGTTACCATTCTCCCGGAAGATGATTTTTGAGTAAGTACCGCTCCGGCTCCAGAGGAGGAGGCGTCAACTTCCAGGAAGAACTGCTTGTTGCCGTCCGGGCGATGCAGCACCGGGGCGGAAGAGAAGGCCTGTTTTAGGGAAAGAAAGGCCTCCTCTGCTTCAGGCGGCCACTCTTTGGGATTAGTACCCTTACGGGTGAGCGCGGAAATTGGGGCAGTCCGGGAAGAGAAGTGCGGGATGAAGAGGCGGTAATAGTTGGCGAAGCCCAGGAACCGTTGAATAGCCTTCAACCCCTCTGGTCGGGGCCATTTCTCGATGGCAGACAGTTTCTCAGGATCCATTTGTAGGCCGGTCTGAGAGATAATGTAGCCCAGAAACGGAAGCGAGGTCTGCTCAAAGAGGCACTTCTAATATTTAGCGTAGAGATGGTTCTGCCTGAGCCTGAGCAGGACCTGACGAACATCCCTCCGGTGAGTCTGGAGATCCGGAGAGAAGACCAAGATGTCGTCCAGGTACACCACTACGCAGGAGTAGAGAAGGTCCCGGAAGATGTCATTGACCAACTCTTGAAAGACGGCAGGAGCGTTACAGAGGCCAAAGGGCATTACCAGATATTCATAGTGGCCGTCCCGGGTGTTGAATGCCGTCTTCCATTCATCCCCCTGACGGATACGAACCAGGTTGTACGCCCCACGGAGGTCCAGTTTGGTGAAGATTCTAGCCCCCCTCAGACGATCAAATAACTCCGGAATGAGCGGAAGGGGGTACTTATTCTTCACCGTGATCTGGTTAAGGCCTCTATAGTCTATACAGGGATGGAGAGAGACGTCCTTCTTTTTGACGAAAAAGAAGACTGCTCCCGCCGGGGACGTAGATTTCCGGATGAATCCCCTGGCCAGATTCTCCTCAATATATTCGGACATCGACCGGGTCTCAGCAGCGGATAATGGATAAATACGCCCACGGGGAGGAGAAGTACCAGGTAACAGGTCGATAGGGCAGTCGTATGGTCTATGAGGGGGTAGTGTCTCTGCCTCCTTTTTATTAAAGACATCAGCATAAGACCAATAAGGAATCGGAAGTCCAGGTAGATTAGCTGGGGTAGGAGAAGGACGGACGGGATGAACGGGAACCAGACAGGTCTTATGGCAGCCCTGTCCCCAGCGAAGGACTTCTCCGGTCTGCCAGTCAAGAACGGGTGCATGTTTCTGGAGCCAAGGTAGGCCTAGCAAGAGGGCGTGAGAGAGTACAGGCAGAACATGGAAGGAGATACTTTCAGAATGCAGCATTCCCACCTGCAGAGTAATGGATTCGGTGATGAGTTGGATGGGGCGTGGTAAGAGCCCCCCATCCACGGCAGCAACAGACAAGGGTACAGCCAGAGGTTTGGTGGGGATGCGGTATTTCTCTACCAGGGACTGTGAAATAAGATTCCCGGCTGCTCCAGAGTCCAGTTGGGCTAGTTCGAAATAACGGTTCTCCCCGTAGACGATTGAAAATGACAACAGCAGGGATGGAGAGGATTTATTCTTGTCTAGGTGGACCTCTCTGAGCGAACCTAGACACAGGCGTTTCCCGACCTCTCCGGGCAGGCACGGATCCAGTGCTCCTTACTGCCACAGTAGAAGCAGGTCCCCTCGGCACGGCGTAAGTCCTGACGGGTCTTGACCATCTTGGTCTGGTCGACCTGCATAGGCTCAGGAGGGTGTACCTTACCTGGTTAGAGACAGAAGGAGTGACGGGTTTCTGAAAAGTAGGAGCTAGACGTGGTAACCTCCTCTCACGGGTGACCTCTCTGGCACGCTCCTGGAACCGTAGGTCAATCCGGGTGGCAAGAGTTATTAAGTCATCGAGAGTGGTAGGAATGTCCCGACCGGCAAGTTCATCTTTAATACGGCCGGACAGACCCTCCCAGAAGACGGAAACCAGAGCGTCGTTATCCCAGGCCAGCTCCGAGGCAAGGGTACGGAACCGTATGGCATATTGGCCCACGGTGAGACTTTCCTGACGGAGGCGTAGCAACGATGATGCGGATGAGGTCTTCCGTCCGGGTTCGTCGAAGACTTTCCGGAAAGCCGTGAGAAAAGCAGGCAAGTTGGACACCAGGGGGTCTCCTCTCTCCCATAGAGGATTTAGCCAGGCCAGGGCCTCCCCGGTGAGATGGGACATGATGAATGCAATTTTGGCTCGGTCGGAGTTAAACTGGTGGGACAATAGTTCAAAGTGCAGGGTGCACTGATTTATGAAGCCCCGAGCCTGGGCTGAGTCGCCTCCGAAGCGAGAAGGTGCAGAAAGCCGAGGTCCGGGGTAGGATATCATGGTGTTAGTGGACAGCGGTGCTGCCGGATTGCGAGACATGGCACTGGCGGAGGTTGTTGGTGGAGCAGTCAGAGTGTCCAGGCGAGTATTGACATTCCGCGGGTGACCCAGGATGGACTCCTGTTGGGACCTTTGACGGGACAGTTCATGACACAGGTCCGAGAGCGAGGGAGCTTGGGTGCCACCGCGTTCCATGGCCCGAGCAAACTGTAACGGGTCTGGGAGGCGGAACCTCTGGGCTACTATACAAGGGAGCGGTCCTTGTAAGGGAGCGGGTGGCGACCAGGCAGGCAGTCACAGCAGGTGACCGGGACAGTCTCTGGGTGTACGGGCAGGAGGTCACGGCAAGTGATCAGGGCAGTCTCTGGAAGAACGGGCTGGAGGTCACGGCAAGTGACCGGGGCAGTCTCTGGAAGAACGGGCTGGAGGTCACGGCAAGTGACCGGGGCAGTCTCTAGGTAAAGGGTAGGTACGACCTGTGATGGCTGAACCTCCAGGTAGGCTAGCAAGGCAGATGGAGGATATGTGCTCCCAGGTGAGCAAGCGAGAGTCTCTGGAATAGCAGGTGGTCACAGCACGTGACGGCGGAGCCTCCAGGTAGGCAAGCAGGCAGGTAGCGGAGAAGCGCTCCCAGGTGAGCAGGCAAGAGTCTCTGGAATAGCTGGTGGTCACAGCACGTGACAGCGGAGCCTCCGGGCAGGCAAGCAGGCAGGTAGCGGAGAAGCGCTCCCAGGTGAGCGGGCAAGAGTCTGGAATAGCTGGTGGTCACAGCACGTGACAGCGGAGCCTCCGGGCAGGCAAGCAGGCAGGTAGCGGAGAAGCGCTCCCAGGTGAGCGGGCAAGCTGGTCTATAGACAGACTGACCGGAGTTGTAAGGCAGACCGTCGGACCTCAGGCAAGCAGGCAGGTAGCTGATGTGCGCTCCCAGGTGAGCGGGCAAGTTGGTCCTTAGACAGACTGACCGGAGTTGTAAGGCAGACCGTCGGACCTCAGGCAGGCAGGCAGGTAACAGGAAATCAGGCAGGATTAGGACAGCAAGCTGGCAGGAATCTGGCAGGTAACTGGCAGGTAACTGGCAACGGGACCTGAGGGCTGAAGCAGAGTAGAACGGTGCAACAGCATTGCTCGGACACCTCCATTTTGGAGGAGGTGCCTTATATATGGTAAAGTCCTCCGGCCATTGGCCGGGGACTCCTTAGGACGGCGCGCGCGGCCCCTTTAAGAGGGAGGGAGGGCGCGCGCGCCCTAAGCACAGTGGCCGGGAAGGAGCGTGCGCTGCCAGCAGAGCGGGAGAGGGACGCCGGGCACGGAGCACAGCGGTGAGGGGAACAGCGTCCCTGCCTAGCAGAGGGCAGGGACGCCGGCACTACAGTTAACATAGTGGAAGCCGGGACCCAGTCGGACCTTGGGACGGAACACGTCCTCCCAATGCCAAGGATTGCAGGCCCTAGGTCAATCAGGGTTGCCCCCACAGTCTACAGCTCCTGCAGCTCATCCTCCTCCTCCTCTTCAGCCTCCATCTCCTAAATTACCACATCAGTATGCTGGAAGCACTGCAGCACTGCCTCGTCCAAGCGGCAACAGGCTGTGTTGAAGCTTATATGCTTAGGTGACAATCTGCACAATGCTGAAGAGTTGTGGACAGCTCTGAAAGAGCAGGGAGATCTGTAGCTCAAACCGCTGAACTTACAGCCAGGCATGATAGTGTGTGACAATGGCCAGAACCTGGTGGCAGCTCTGAGGCGAGGCGAGCTCACACACGTACCATGCCTGGCCCATTGGCTTAACCTCGTGGTTCAGCGATTTCTCAGATCCTACCCAGAGCTGCCGGATCTGTTTGTCAAAGTACGCCGCCTGTGTGCCCATTTTAGAGAGTCAGCTACAGCTTCCGCCGCCCTTGCCGTGCTTCAGCAGCGTTTGCAGCTTCTGGCTTACAGACTGGTGTGTGATGTCGCCATGCATTGGAACTCTACATTGCAGATGTTGGGAAGGATTTGTGAGCCGAAGAGGGCAGTTGTTGATTACCTGCATCAAAATGGCCATTGGTATTCAGTTCAGACTCCACACATAAGACCTCAGGAGTGGACATGGATATCAGACATATGTACCAAAATTTTGAGGACTCCATCAAGAAGGTGAGCTGCGATGATGCCATTCTCTTCCAAGGAGAATTGGAGTGACTCCCAATTTTTGGCAGCCCTTGCATTCACTGCATAGGCCAACACTATGGGAGACCCTCTCCTTTCTAATGGGAATTTGTCGTTACTCTGGCCCTGCTCTATGTGTCTTTAAATTCTCAGTGTTGTTTTTCCTAAATTTGGTCAGCCGTTGGACTCACTGCATACCCTATAACTGTATAGCAGACTCTCTCCTTTCTAATGGGAACATGTCATACTCATTACTGTGGCCCTGCTCTATGTGTCTTTAAATTCTTGTATGAGTAAGGAGGCGCTGGCAGGCTCGTCACTTTGCAGCAGCGAATTTAGTAGACACAAACCACTATGTGTCAATGAGTGAGGATAGCAAAATTTAGAGTATTAATTCGCGCTGGGGTAGAGGAATACAGACTAAGGAGAAGTTAAAGATAAACAGCCTACCTCCACATAAGGGCGACTACCATAGGATCTTACCACCTGCTCCCGTGCCCCACTGGACATACTGGACCCGAGGCCATACACTATCTAGATTGCACTACTGCCTCACCAGGACTATATCCAAGGGAATATCACCGCCAATTATACTAAACTATCTAGCCCCTCCTGGGCCTTATCTCCGTCCAAACCACAATATTTGTTCCATTTTATAGGTGAATATAGACAGCACCCAACTAACAGCACCAATAAGCAGCATTCATAAACCTGTGGGACCCTATGGAATTAGAATAACAGATTCCTCTGGGCCATAAAACAGTCAGACCACAACGTACTACGGCACGATGTAAGCAAGGTAAACCTCTACTTTTCTCCCAACCTCAGTATCAATACTCTTAGCCCACCACCGCCCTACTGGTCCCACTTATCCACCTGCTATCCTCCATAGGCACCAACACCATTGGAATGAAGCCACTGAGCAGGTCTACCCCCCAGCAGGTTAAATCCCTGCCACTAGATCCATATACTGGGAGTAAGACTACGACCCCATATACAGGTACTAAGGTCACTACATTGCACCGGTAATACTGAGCTATATCAGCTACTCAGGATATACTATACCACAGGTACCAACTCGAGGACCTCCTGAGACGACATACTCAATAATCTCGATTCCTCTGATCAGGTAATACTTGTATTCATAGCAAACAGAAACCCCTCTCAATGAATACTTTCTAATATTCTAATATCAATAACAAACACGTGGTCAAATGAATGTGGCCAGGGACGGTACGGAGCCACTCCACAGCTTTTTTGCTGAGAGTCAGATCACTCTGTTTGTAATGACTCTATATAATATTTAGCTTTTCATATCAGAAAAAATGACGTATGAGAACAATATTATGCAAACAAATCACACTTTTTTATTTATAGATACAAAATTTTAAAAAGACATATGTAATAAAAAGTGGCATAAGTACATTGATAGTAAGCTATAATAGAAATACCAGAAAACTGGCCAATCACATAATAGAACAAATCCATATATGGAGCAGACAAAGGTATGGATATGTCAAACCTATGCCCTAACCCAGCTATAAGCACATAGAACAACAAAGCTCCATAGAATGCTAAAGTGCACAGTGCATAATTAGTGAACAGACAATTTCATTTAGCACTCAGAAATTAATACAGATATAATAATACTCACATAAGTATCTATTAATATGCCAGTCCAGGTATCCATATATGGATTTGTTCTATTATGTGATTGGCCAGTTTTCTAGTATTTCTATTATAGCTTACTATCAATGTACTTATGCCACTTTTTATTACATATGTCTTTTTAAAATTTTGTATCTATAAATAAAAAAGTGTGATTTGTTTGCATAATATTGTTCTCATACGTCATTTTTTCTGACATGAAAAGCTAAATATTATATAGAGTCATTACAAACAGAGTGATCTGACTCTCAGCAAACAAAGCTGTGGACTGGCTCCGTACCGTCCCTGGCCACATTCATTTGACCACGTGTTTGTGGGTATGCGGTCCTTCCCAGTAAGTTCACTAGGGAGGGCACGGGTAATGTTGTAGGACCCGTGCTTGTGGAAGGCGGAGACGACACCCTGAGAAATAGTTGCGGCTGGGGACCGAGTATGGATACCCGGTCGTCGCCGCCATAAGATTGTGGACAGCTTCCGCCTCCATGAGCCTAAAATATATAAAAAAGAAACTACCGCACTCCTGGAGTGGTGGTGGTGCCCAGGTAGGGTTACAAGCCCGTATAGATACAGAAAAACAACCTGGCACTCAGAAGACTCATGGGTTCTTTTAGTGATTTTTAATAAAGTAATGTAGTAAATAACAAATAAACAGACGTTTCGGTCACAATAGACCTTCATCGGTGTACGGTTTTATTAAAGGCGTGATGCATTTGGGCCGCTGTCTGTAGAAATTTGTAAACCGTTGCTTGCGGTAGGTACTTAAAGGTAATGGCCTGGTCGGTGCCGTAGGCCATAGGAGAAAATGAATAACCAGAGGCAGTAGCCCGCTAGGAAGTTGTATGCTGAAGCATGCTTCTGGACAAACGGTGGATACCGCGTCCTGCGTCCTTTACAATTCAGCATACAAATTCCTAGCGGGCTACTGCCTCTGGTTATTCATTTTCTCCTACGGCCTACGGCACCGACCAGGCCATTACCTTTAAGTACCTACCGCAAGCAACGGTTTACAAATTTCTACAGACAGCGGCCCAAATGCATCACGCCTTTAATAAAACCGTACACCGATGAAGGTCTATTGTGACCGAAACGTCTGTTTATTTGTTATTTACTACATTACTTTATTAAAAATCACTAAAAGAACCCATGAGTCTTCTGAGTGCCAGGTTGTTTTTCTGTATCCATGAGCCTAAAAGGCCACATTTCAAGTGCAAGCAGCTGTCAAAAATTTAGCAGTATAGTATTGCAGCCTGTGGGTGTGTGGGTGGCTGGCTGCATACTTGCGCTTGCATTCCAAGGAATGGGGTAAGGACAACTGAACGCTGCACTGGGACAAGGATGTGGACGGTGATTGTTGCAAGTCTGCAATGACAGGTGCATGGCAGGAGGCATCTTCGCATGCGCCAAGGATCACTTATGATAGGCACACTTTTAGACAGTGACCTGGGAGTCAGAGATGCTTCCAGGGGTCTTCCCCATGCTGTTCAGCACTGTATGTATATGTCTGATGATGTGTCACACACCACATGACCAGATAAAGTTGTAAAATGTTAAAATGACATTTCCCAGTGAATGCATTTGTCTTGGTTGAAAGCAATGCAAAAGTACAAAAACGCATCAAAAACGCTACGTGTGAACATAGCCCAAGGTGTGGAGGAGTATTTGAGTTTTGGTTATTTATTTTGCCTTATATACAAGTCATTACCCTGGAAAGCATGTTCCTTAACATATTTTCCAGGAAAATTCATTTTGGATTCGTTTTTGCATGTTTTATTGTGAGTCCGTAAAAGTGGCGTAATAGCTCTGACAACGTGACCTGGGAGTCAGATATGCTTCCAGGGGTCTTCCCAATGCTGTTTCCATGTCATTTGAGCACTGTTCCAATCGATTTGGGCAATTTTTAGGCCCTCTGCAGACCGCCGGGGGGAGCCGCCTGAAAAATGCTCGAGTTTCCCATAGACTTACATTGGGCTCGTTGCTCGAGTCGAGCACCCGAGTATTCCAATTTGCTCAACCCGAGCATCGAGCACCCGAGCATTTACTGCTCACCCATCACTAGTACTAACGTGATACAGCAGGCCACATCTCAGCTTGTTATGTTTTTACTCATATATTCTACTGTATCCAGGCCTCGTCCACAGTAAAAAAATGAATTTCTTCTGTTACTAACAAGATACAGCAGGCCACATCTCAGCTTGAATTTTTTTGGCGCATATATTCTGCTGTATACAGGCTTCGTCCACAGTAAAAAAAAATCAAATTTCTTCTGTTACTAACGTGATACAGCAGGCCACATTTCAGCTTGTAATTTTTTGACGCATATATTCTAATGTATCCAGGCCTCATCCACAGTAAAAAAATCTAATTTCTTCGGTTACAAACGTGATACAGCAGAGTCACATCTCAGTTTGAAATTTTTGGGCACATATATTCTACTGTATACAGGCCTCATCCACAGTAAAATATCAAATTTCTTTGGTTACAAACGTGATACAGCAGGTCACATCTCAGTTTGAAATTTTTTGGCGCATATATTCTACTGTATACAGGCCTCATCCACAGTAAAAAATCTAATTTTTTCTGTTACTAACTTGATATAACAGGCCACATCTCAGCTTGTATTTTTTGTTGCTGATATTGTTCTCCATCCAGGGGTTTACATTACTTAATATCAATATTTGCTGCTAGTACAGTGCTACACAAACTAGGCCACATTTGAGCCTTTAATTCTTTGATGCTGATATTCTGCTCCATTCAGGGGTTCACATTACTAAATCTCAATATTTGCTGCTACTACAGTGCTCAACAAACTAGGCCACATTTGAGCTTTTAATTCTTTGGTGTTGATATTGTTCTCCATTAAGTGGTTCACATGATAAAATCTAAATTAGTGGTCTTACTACTGTGCTACCTAAAGTAGGCCACATTTCAGCGTTTAATTCCTTGGTGCTGATATTCTTCGCCTTACAGGGGTTGACATGATAAAATCTAAATTTGTTCTGATACTACCATGCCATATAAAGTAGGCCACATCTGAGGTTGTAATTCTTTTGCGCTGAGATTCTGCTGTATCCAAAGCTCGTCCACAGTAAAAAATCTATTTTTTTTGGTTACTGCTGTGCTACATAAATTAGGCCACATTTTATCCTTTAATTATTTTGTGCTAGTATTGTGCTCCAGCCAGTAGCCAACATTTCACAATACAAATTCTTTCTGCTAATAGAGTGCTCCAGAAACCAGGTCACATTTCAATAGATAAATATTTTGTGCTAATATTGTTCTCCATTCAGAAGTCCAACTTTCAGAATCTAAATTGGTTGTGCTAATAGCATGGTCCTGAAGCCATGCCACATTTAAGCATTGAACAGGGCTTGGAGCAGTATTTGTAGCTTAAACTTTGATCAGGAACTGGTGGATGAGTGACAGGTGTAGGCCTGGTGCTCTGAGAACTCTGCCAAATTCAGGCAACACAAATGAAGGAGACCCAACTTGGAGACAAACATTTCCAATAATTATGGGCAGATACCACTAAAGTGGCATCAATTTCTATTTATTTATTTATTTATTTTATTCACTTATATAGCGCCAATAATTCCACAGAGCTTTACAGACATTAGTAGCATTGTCCCCATTGAGGCTCACAATCTAAATTTCCTATCAGTATGTCTTTGGAGTGTGGGAAGAAAAATGAGTACCCGGAGGAAACCCTCACAAACACAGGGAGAACATGCAAACTCCTTGCAGATAAAACCTACAAGAATCAAAATGAAAATAACCCCTGTTGTAAATAAATAAATGAAAAGCAAAAGTGCACTTAAATAAAATAGGGTTCTTAGTAACACTGTTTTTGACAAAAATAGCATGAAAGCTATCCTACCACGACAAGGTGAACCCATTCGGGATAGTCCTACTCTGTCTAATATTAAAAACCTTACCATGTGTCAAAATTTACTTCAGTGTGTGAATAAGGGCAGACAAAGGACCGGGTCCCAAAACTGTGGACACCAGCCAAGGGAAGCTTTTTAAAAGTATTAACCAGCTCTAGGAGGGGAGGCCACACGCTGGTTTGCACAGATTGCAAAAGATATAAAAAAAACCACAAAATTTGAGCTTGGTTTAAGTTAACTGGAGTACCCAGAGGAAACCCAAACATAGGGAGAACATACAAACTCCTTGAGGATGTTGTCCTTGGTGGGGTTGGAAACCAGGACCCCAATGCTGCAAGGCTGCTAATGGTTTTGCATTGATGACTCAATGTTCCCAGGGTTGGAAATCTATCACTGCGATGCACACTGTGTGCCTCAACTGCTATATTGGGGAAAATCACTCTCAAGATTATCTTCAAGCATGTTTTGATACTACAGCATGGTCACGATCCTTTCCAGGGGGAAAAGCAACTGGCAAAATTTACTTTTGTACCATGGATCGAACAGAGTGGCAACCCAGTAGTCAGCACTATTTTGAATCCAAACAATACAGGTAACAATCATGTTACAGATAGTGTTGCAAGAAGGCGCTCATGGGTCATTCTCTTTCATGAGGTCCAAGTCCATAATGTGTTGGTGGCAGGATAACACTCAAGCTTGCTTCCTCCATCCCCTCCTGGCAACCACGGACAACTGTGAGGGAATCATTATGCATTTCATCTCGTAACGCGTCCATCACCTCTTCCTCCTCTTCCTCCACCATTGGTTCCTCCCATGGCAACCGGCTGTGCGACAACAGACCGTAATGTAGAGATATTGTTAACCCTTCCACATCCTCCCCTGCTTCCTCCTCTTCCCCTGGGACCACCACCTCCTCCCGTAGACTATTCAAAGTATGCACCAGCGTGTAGATGACCGGAATAGTGATGCTCATGACAGCATCGTCAGTGCTAACCTTCTTAGTAGCCATTTTGAAAATGTGCAGAAGGCTGCAGAGGTCTTTCATTTGTGTCCACTTCGCAAGTGTGATTTGCACCACGTCCGTACTGCATTGGCCCAGGCTATACAACATGAGATACTGTGTCAGGATTCGTCGCTGCTGCCACAGTCACTGAAACACGTGCAGAGTTGAATTACACCATGTCAGCACATCACATATCAACCGGTTAACCGGTAGGCCGAAAGTTCTCTGTAGCGATGTAAGTCGATGACCCGCGGGTTGTGAATGGTTGAAGTGAGCACACAGCGATCGTGGTTTCTGCAGCAGCGCATCAAGGCCGGGATTGTGATGGATAAATTGTTGTACCATCAGGTTGAGGATGTGAGCCATACAAGGCACGTGAGTGAGGTTGCCCCTGCGCAGGGCCGCCATCAGGTTTGCACCATTATCGCACATGGCCTTCCCTGGCTCCAGGTTCAGTGGAGGCAGCCATTGCTCAAACTCGGCATGGATAGCTTTCCACAACTCTTAATCTGTATGACTGCGATCTCCAAAGCATATTAATTTAAACACTGCCTGATTGCGGTGAGCCCTGGCTGCACAGTACGGAGGTGGGGAGGATTCTCTCTGCACTGTTGGAACACCTGTCTCATTAAGGCATAGGTTGAGGGCACAGGTGGAGGCTCTAGAGTAGGTGGAGAAGGCAGAAGCAGTGGAGGAAGTTTTAGATACAGAGGTTTGTCCAGCAAGCCTTGGGGATTCCAACACTTGGTGGCTAGTGACACCTTGGTGTGTAGTGGTTTAGTTCTCCAAAACTAGCTGTTTAGTAGTTTAGTTCTCCAACCCCTGTCGTGTATTAGTTTAGTTCTCCATCCATGTTCTGGTGTGTATTTGTTTCGTTCTCCAACCCTAGCTGTTTAGTAGTTTAGTTCTCCAACCCCTGTTGTCTAGTAGTTCAGTTCTTCATATTCTGGTGGATAGTGGTTTAGTTCTTCATCCCCAAGCACCCTGCAAGCCTTGGGAATTCCAAGACTTGTGGAGCAGCCCATTCCCCACCTGTCCCCATAGCAACCAGAGTCACCCAGTGCCTAGTCAGCGAGATGTAATGCCCCTGGCCATGCTTGCTTGTCTAGGTGTCAGTGGTGAAATGCACCCTGTCAGACATACATTTTTTCAAGGAACGGGTGATGTTGTATGCAACATGCTGGTATAGCTCTGACACATCTTTCTTAGAGAAGTAATGGTGACTGGGCAACTAGTACTGGGGGAATGCGATGGCCATCAGCTTTCGGAATACATCTGTATCCACCAGGCGGAAACAAAGCTTTTCCGTGGCGGAAAAGCAGATGGTGAAGTTCAAGTTCTTTGCTTTGGCATGTGCAGGAGGAAACAATCTTTTACGTGACTGCGGGACTGAGGGCTAGCTGCGGTGCTGAGAGAGGGTGGAGTAGGGTGAACACAACAAACTGCTGGACTGTGAGAGAGATGCAGGGGGAGATGTTATGGTGGATTGAGAAAGATGGGAGGGGGTCGGTGTCTGAGATCGGTCAAAAACAGCAGGCATGTCCACTTCTGTAGCAGCTTACGGACTCTCACTCACCCTGACTGTAGCGGGTAAACAAGTGGAGGTTCTGCAGCCGGAGGCCTGTGTGAGAACACTTTCCATGGTGACGGATGAGGAAGAAGCAGCAGTTGCAGTTGATGGGGCAGCCGGTGATTGGTGAGGCCCGCTGGTCTGCATTTTAGCAGAGTGAGATTCCAAGTCTAATGCATGTTAATCGCGCATTTTCCAGTTCATGCATGTCGAAGTGAAATTATTGCAATTTTTGCCTCTGCTCAGTCGCTTTTAGCAACCCTTGCCGCCCCCTGCGAACTGCAGACCTGCGACCGCTGCTGGGCACAGCCACAGTTGTGGTTGTGGATGCAGTGCTTGTCGTGGTTGCATCACTCAATGTGTGTGCGGGAACCTGCAACGTAACCTCCTCGTCTTCCTCCTTGTCCTCCTCTGCTACAAAGCCATCCAAAACCTGTCTCGTCCATACATCTGTGACCTAGTCTCCCGGTACTTACCTGCGTGCAACCTCCGATCCTCACAAGATCTCCTCTTCCCACAATCGCGTACAAGGTTAGTCCCATGCATCACCCCTACTCTGGAACTCTCTACCCCAACACATCAGACTCTTGCCTACCATGGAAACATTCAAATGGAACCTGAAGACACCCCCCTCTTCCGACAAGCGTACAACCTGCAGTAACCCTCTCTCCACCATACCGCTGCACGACCATCTGTACCCTCACCTCCTGTATCCTCACCCATCCCTTGTAGATTGTTTTTGAGCCCTCGCGGGCAGGGTCCTCTTTCCTCCTGTACCAGACGGTGACCCCTTTTCACATTTAAAGAGCCATGGAAAAAATGGCACTATAATAATAAATAATAATAATTATACTATTTATACTATTTGTACTGTGGGTCAATTGATGACAGTTTTCCTGGTGTCTGTCCCTAATTTAAGCTAGTTTGGCAGCTTTTTGGTCCCTTTGAAGGCGTTGTGTATGCGTTTTGTTTTGCCTCCCATTGATTGCAATGGGATTCGGATATGTTCGACGAATTGTTCGGAAAACATTGGGAAATTCGCCGATCTGAAATGAACCGAACTTTGAGAGGTTCGCTCATCTCTACTAACAACTATGAAGGTAGAAAATGGGTTAAAATAATAAAAGCAGTAGAGAGCAGATAAATCCCTTGCTGTTACAGTGCTCCCTACTGTCATGAGGCCAATCTATCCAGGTGACTGCTGTGGTCGATCGCTGACCTCAGGAGTAAGTGCAGGATTTATCGTGTGACCAATTCTTCTCTTATTATTTTAGCACATAAGCCCACCTCTCCCTGACACATATGTTGCAGAAGTTGGAAAACCCATTCAACACCTTTCTATTCAATATGTGGCTCACTGTAATGGTAACCTCTTACCAGTTTTATGATGTTATAGCTACAATGACATGTAAAAGTTTGGACACCCCTGGTCAAAATTACTGTTATTGTGAACAGTTAAGCAAGTTGAAGATGAAATGATCTCTAAAAGGCCTGAAGTGAAAGATGACACATTTCCTTTGTATTTTAGGTAAAATAATATATATTTATTTTCATCTTTTACATTTTAAAAATTACAAAAAGCAAAATGGGCTGATGCAAAAGTTCGGGCACACTGAATGGATAGTACCTAGTAGCACCTCCTTTTGAAAGTATTACAGCTTATAAATGCTTTTTCTAGCTAGCCAAGAGTCTTTCAATTCTTTTTTTGAGGGATTTTCATCCATTCTTCCTTGGAAAACTCTTTCAGTTCTGTGAGATTCCTTGGTCGTCTTGCATGCACTGCTATTTTGAGGTCTAGCCACAGATTTACAATGATGTTCAGATCAAAGGACTGTAAGGGTCATTGTAAAACCTTCAGCTTGTGCATTTTGAGGTAGTCTAGTGTGGATTTTGACATGTGTTTAGGATCGTTATCCATTTGTAAAAGCTATTCTCTTTTCAATGTCAGTTTTTTTTTACAGATGGTGTTATATTTGCATCAAGAATTTGTTGAAATTTCATTGAATTCATTCTTCCCTCTACCTGTGAAATGTTCCTCATGCTATTGGCTGCAACAGAATCCCAAAGCATGATTGATCTACCCCCATGCTTAATGGTTGGCGAGATGTTCTTTTCCTAAAATTCTGCGCCTTTTTTTCTCCACACATGCCCTTGATCATTGTGGCCAAAGAATTCTATTTTAACCTCATCGGTCCACAGGACTTGTTTCCAAAATACATCAAGCTTATTTAGATCTTCTTTTACATACTTCTGACTTTGAATTTTATGATTAGGACATAGGAGAGGTTTTCTTCTGATGACTCTTCCATGAAGGCCATATTTATACAGGTGTCTCTGAACAGTAGAACAATGTACCACAACTCCAGAGTCTGCTAAATCTTTCTGAAGATCTTTTGCAGTCAATCGGGAGTTCTGATTTGCCTCTCTAGCAATCCTATGAGCAGCTCTCACTGAAATTTTGCTTAGTCTTTCAGACCTTATCTTAAACTCCACGGTTCCTGTTAAAACTGCCATTTCTAAATTACATTTCGAACTGAGAAAGGGCAACTTGAAAATGCTTTGCTATTTTCTTATAGCCTTCTCCTGCTTTGTGGGCCTACACCATTTTCATTTTCCAAGTGCTAGGCAGCTGCTTAGAAGAACCCATGGCTGCTGTTTTTTGGTACAAGGCTAGAGGAGGCTGGGATTTTTATAAAGCTGGGAAATTTGCATCACCTGGCCTTTTATAACGATGATAGTGAACAAGCCATAACTATAACAGGCTACTTAAGGTATGAAATATTGGTCAAAGTTATCTGAGCACGCAAATCTCCAAGGGTGCCCAAACTTTTGGCCTTGCAGATGTGCATCATTTAAATCCAGGTGATTGGGTAGTCATACGCAGACACGTGAGAAAAAGTCTAGTTCCACAAATTGATGGCCCGCTCCAAGTCCAGCTGACCACGTCCACCTCGGTGAAGCCCACCTGGATCCATGCCAGTCACTGCAAAAAGGTCACTTCACTGGCAGAATGATTGTTCTGCTAATCACTAATCACCTTGCTGGGAGAAGCAGGATTATTGCACCCTACAAAGATACTACAAACTCTTAAATATGGACTGGGACAAAAAGCTTATTCAGCATCATGCTTTTCTTGTAAAGGACATGGAAGGAGAAAAGCCAACGGACTGTTGGTTCTGTACACACAGCCCAGTATCTGCAAGGACTATGCCGTACTTAGCCTTACCACTGGAGCCACGGGAGGTATTAACACTATACTGCATACACAATGAAGCCTGGACATCTAAGTGTCAATCTAAGTATCAATAAAAGATGTGCCCCGTGACATATGTGCCTCATTGATTAAAGTCGGATGGCTCACCAATCCCTTGTTCCAGTTAAATATAACATGACCTAAGGTACAGATGTGGTAGTGGGAGTATGATTCAGAAGTTGGAGGTATGGTCGCCAAGAGGAGAACTGAGGTCCTCATTGAGGCCCCATTCCCAATAATGGATTATGATTCAGTCTTCAATACACTGAAACAAATACCTGCAGTGAGGACAATAATTACTTCTGTATATGTACGCATGATGGAACCAAGGTTAATGAGAAAGTATACCAAAATGGTGTTGAAGGCTGTAAAACGTCATCTATCAGTAAAATAGTAAGGAAAGAAAGAGGTAAATGTACATTTGGTATAGATGGAAAACAAATGAATAATACTTGGAGAGCTCATAAAGCCATGTTGGGCCGTTTGAATTTATACCAATGTATACAGACCCCTTCCCACATTTGTGTTCTCCCAGAAGGAGTATTCTTGGCTTGCAGACATCGTGCTTACATGTGGGTGAGCCCAGATATAAGGGGGGTTTGCACTCTTGCCAAACTAAAAATAGCCACTTTCATAGTCCCTCATACAAAAATAGGCACAAAGCAGCGATCCCAATTCACACCTTGTACAAAAGGGCAGCAGACAATAGGCCCCGGCAAAATGGTAGGCCTCACTTGGTAGAAATGGGGATAACAAATAAAATATTAAGTAGAATGTTAATATACCCCTTCATAGCACAAATGTGGGATAGGTTAGTGGAAGCTATCGACTACTTGGATGATCAAATTTTTCACATTCTTGAGGTTCTCAAGAAAACTAATACAATACAGAGACAAATAATCATAGTTACTAACAAGCATACTATAGTACTAGACTACCTGATAGCAAATGAAGGGGGAATGTGTCAAATAATTGGTCCCACCCTTCTGGCAATCTTCAGATCAGAGCAAATATAAATAAAATAAGTGATCTTACACAGAGGTGTATCTGGCACCCGGGGCAAGAATTCAGTTTGGCGCCCCCCAAGCACATATGCGATTTACACACTTAGTCATGTGCCGACGAGCTGCTCTGCCTAATTCTCTCAATATTTAGTGAAAAACTGAGAGAAGGAGCAGAGAAGCTCGTTGTCACATTACCGTAAGTAAGAAAATCGCATATGAGTGAAGTGGCCATGTGATAAATGCTGGAACCTGCAAGCAGAGCTGAATCATGACAGTGAGGATATTACACGCTGTAAGGATTGCCATGCTATGTGGCTTCATTTTATAATTAAAGGGCTTGTCCAGGGATGAGATGAAAGTCTGCAGTCACTCTATGTGACTGCAAGCTTCTGAATTCTCACACCACATGCACTGCACACTTTTAGAATTCTCCCTTGCACAAGTATGTGATTTGTACACTTCTGGCTACATTCCGAGTGTCCAGTCTCACTCAATTCATTGTCATTGAGTGAGGCCACGTATGTCTAGTCGGCACGTGACCACATGAATGCAAATTGCCGACACCAGAGAATCCTAACAATGCACTGAGCACAATGAGAATTCAGAAGTCTGCAGTCACAGAATGACCGCAGACTCATCACAAACTTGTACAACACCTTTTATGCTCCTAACAAATAAAAACTGGAGAATTAGTCAGCATCACAAAAAACATTTACACCCAGGTACATGATAGACGACGTTGTCTCTGGAGTCGTTCTCTTTCTTTTCTTTTTCATCTTGTCCAGACTCTATGATGACTCTTCTCATTCACAGCTTGTCTCTGCAACTTCCATCTTCTCCAGTCTTCTACAGCACATACCCACACGATGCCCTTAAAGATAGCAGTGTCATTATAATTCTCCTGAATAAAAATATCTGCCCTATGCTGAGCCCCTGCGTAAATAATTGCCCCTCGCTATATTCCCAGCACAAAATATCACCCCCGCACAAAATATTACCCCCACCCTGTCCCTCTTAAAGTACATGCTCTCCACACTGCCCCCTCCATTCCATACTGGACCCCCTCTTCACACTGTCCTCTCACACTGTGTCCCCCCTATAGGGTCCATACTCTATACTGTGACACCTCATCAAGTGCCGCCTCCTTGGCTTACTGTAACCTCCTTACTGTAACACATCATATCACCCTCGCTCCCCATACTGTGTCTACATAAATTCCCCTCCTTCGCTCCCCATATTTGTGTACTCACCCATTCTGCCCATTCTGCGTCCGCACCAATCCCCCACACAAAAAATCTCTCCCATCCCTCCTCCCACAGTAAATCATCCCCCAGCCATACAATAAATCTCCCCCCACAATAAATCATCCCCCAGCCATACAATAAATCCCCCCCCCTGGCATACAATAAATCTCCCCCAGCTTAAATCATTCCCCGGCCATACAATAAATCTCCCCCTGCCATACAAATCTCCCCCCAGCCATGCAATAAATCTCCCCCCAGCCACACCATATTTTTCCTACATAGTAAATCTCCCCCAGCCATACCATAAATCATCCCCCATAGTAAATCTCCCCCAGCCATACCATAAATCTCCCCTATAGTAAACACCCCCCAGCCATACAATAAATCAACCCCCATAGTAAATCACCCCCCAGACATACCATAAATCACCCCCATAGTAAATCACCCCCAGCCATACAATAAATCACCCCCCATAGTAAATCACCCTGCAGACATACCATAAATCGCCTCCCATAGTAAATCACCCCCAAGACATACCATAAATCACCCCCACAATAATCTTCCCTTCCATTACATCTTCGGTGTCTTCAGCTCTGGAGCACAAAGCACTTTCCACCAATGGGCACCTCTGCAGCCCCGGTGAGTGACGTCAGCAGCGTGATCACATGACCTGATCATGCTGCTGGCGTCGCTCTGACCTGGCAGTCAGAGCTTCAATTGTACTCACGTCTGAAGACGCGAATACAATTGAACACTGGGAACTGGCACTGCAGCTTCTCTGAACTGGGTGTCAGTTTGACAGCCAGCTCAGAGAACTGCCAACTCTCAGTTTGGGGGCGGGAGAATGCAGCCGCCGGGGGAGACACATCGGACCACTGCATTAGGCAGCCTGACTGCGCCCCCATGCAGGCTGGGCCCGGGACACATGCCCCGCCTGCCCCCCCCCTAGGTAAGCCTCTGACTTACAGATAATTATTTAAAACATCACAATGCAAACAGAGACTCCTGGTGGGGGAATACATTCTCCTTTTTAAATCCAGCCAACTGGTTTAGTGGCCTAGCGGGTTGGATTTATGGCATTGTACAGACGTGCATGCAGATTCCATTGTTTTGTTTGTTGCTCTATGTAACCGTAAGAGCGCTGGTACAGGTGCATCTCACTAAATTAGAATATCATCAAAAAGTTAATTTATTTCAGTTCTTCAATGCAAAAAGTGAAACTCATATATTTTATAGAGTCATTACAAACAAACTGAGTGATCTATTTCAAGTGTTTATTTCTGTTAATGTTCATGATTATAACTTACAGCCAATGAAAAAACAAAAGTCATTATCTCAGTAAATTGGAATAATTAACAAATAACACCTGCAAAGGCTTCCTAAGCATTTAAAAAGGTCCCTTAGTCTTTTAAAGTAGGCTCCACATTCATGGGGAAGACTGCTGACTTGACAGATGTCCAGAAGGCAGTCATTGACACTGAGTAAATGCAAAGTAAATGTTGCATTTCCTTTGGAAATCAAGGTCCCAGACTGTGGAGGATGAGTGGAGAGGCACACAATTCAAGCTGCTTGAAGTCTAGTGTGAAGTTTCCACAATCAGTGATGGTTTGGGGAGCCATGTCATCTGCTGGTGTAGGTCCACTATGTTTTATCAAGACCAAAGTCAACGCAGTCATCTACCAAGAAATTTTAGAGCACTTCATGCTTCCCTCTGCCGACAAGCTTTTTGGAGATGGAAATTTCATTCTCCAGCAAGACTTGGCACCTGTCCACACTGCCAAAAGTACCAATACCTGGTTTAAAAACAACAGTATCACTGTGCTTGATTGGCCAGCAAACTCGCCTGACCTTAACCCCATATTATGGTTACTGCATCCCAAATGCTCCCTGAGGCCTCCTTCACATGTCAGTGTCTCCAGTACATGTGGTGACAGTTTTCACACGTTCTGGAGACACTTACACAGGTAGACCTATTCAAATCTATGGATCTACGCATATGTCAGTGTGTTTCCACGGACAATGTGTCTGTGTGCAAAACACATTAAGATGTCTGTTTTTTTGCTGGTAGCCATTTTTTGCTGGATAACATCCGTGTGTCATCAGTGTGACACTGTTCCCAGGTGTCGGGTGCTGAATCCAGCTCTCATCATTGCACTTATCGCAGAGACCAAGTGACGACCAGACGACAATTATGAGAGTTGGAGTCAGCACCCGCAGTGTATATTGAGTATTATACAAATAAATATATAAATAAAAAAAACTGCATGAGGTCCTCCTTCATTTTCCTAACCAGCTGAAGGAAAACTGACAGTTGGGGGCTGGTGTTAATATTATAGGAAGGGGTCAATAGCCATAAAGGTTCCCAGCCTAATAATAACAGCTCACAGCTGTTTGCTTGGCCTTTATTGGTTTGTAAAAGGGGGACTCCAAAAAAAAAATGTGCGGGCACACACACAGAAATGAGTACGCAGACACGCACATGTGGACATTCACACCCAGGCAGACACGCACAAGCAGACACGCATGCACACACACACAAATGCACAAACACATACATAGATATAAACGCATGCAGACAAATACACAAAAATTCATATAAACATACACATGTCCAGCCCACATGCTTAAATAAAGCGCTTCTTCGGCGGGAAGCAGCAGTGCAGTTTGCGTTGTGTGACCTCATTTTTATCAGACACGGCAGTGGTCGTGTCTTCTAACTGTAACACGGCTGCGTGCGCGACCCCTGTTCCCTGGCCAGCCCGCCACTGTACTGTTCTTTGCGGCGGCTGAGCTCCGTGTGCGTGCCCCTGCATATTTAAAGGGCCATGAGCACTATTTATTTATTTTTTACTTTTTAGTGTTTTTTTTTTTCTCTCTCTCTCTCTCCTCAGCTAGGGCCCACCGGGGATTTCACCTGCACCCCGACAGGCCAGTATGATCCTGCCTACTATCCGTATCAAGAAGAAAGTCTCACAATTGGAGGACATGGTGCCTGCGTGACTAACAACTAGAAGAAAAAAGTGATTCACTGTATAATAATTCCAGGAAGCATTTTCTTTTTATCTTGCTGCACAGAGACAATGTTTGGAATAAATTATTGGGAATCCTTGACTTTCAGTAGTTTGTTTATCTATAGAAAATTAAGTTGTGATCTTGCATTTCCAAGGAAAATATTGAAAAATTGATACCTTTATTAAGAAAAAAAAAAAATTAAACTCCATTATCTTAAAGAAAAGGAAAGGTTTCTTAAAGGCGTTGTCCACTACTACAACCCCTGGCAAAAATTATGGAATGTTCATTCAGTTGTTTAATGTTGTTGATAAAAAGCAGATCACAGACATGGCACAAAACTAAAGTTATTTCAAATGGCAACTTTAGGGCTTTAAGAAACACTAAAAGAAATCAAGATTAAAAATGTGGTACTCAGTAAGGGTAATTTTTTCAGACCAAGCAGAGGGAAAAAATTATGGAATCACTCAATTCTGAGGAAAAAATTATGGAATCACCCTGTAAATTTTCATTTCCAAAACTAACACCTGCATCAAATTAGATCTGCTCGCTAGTCTGCATCTAAAAAGGAGTGATCACACCTTGGAGAGCTGCTGCACCAAGTGGACTGACATGAATTATGGCTCCAACACGAGAGATGTCAATTGAAACAAAAGAGAGGATTATCAAACTCTTAAAAGAAGGTAAATCATCACGCAATGTTGTAAAACATGTTGGTTGTTGACAGTCAGCTGTGTCTAAAATCTGGACCAAATACAAACAACTTGGGAAGGTTGTTGAAGGCAAACATACTGGTAGACCAAGGAAGACATCAAAGCGTCAAGACCGGAAACTTAAAGCAATATGTCTCCAAAACAGGAAATGCACAACAAAACAAAAGAGGAATGAATGGGAGGAAACTGGAGTCAATGTCTGTGACCGAACTGTAAGAAACCGCCTAAAGGAAATGGGATTTACATACAGAAAAGCTAAACAAAAGCCATCATTAACACCTAAACAGAAAAAAACAAGGTTGCAATGGGCTAAGGAAAAGCAATCGTGGACTGTAGATGACTGGATGAAAGTCATATTCAGTGATGAATCACGAATCTGCATTGGGAAAGGTGATGATGCTGGAACTTTTGTTTGGTGCCGTTCCAATGAGATTTATAAAGATGACTGCATGAAGAGAACATGCAAATTTCCACAGTCATTGATGATATGGGTCTGCATGTCAGGTAAAGGCACTGGGGAGATGGCCATCATTACATCTTCAATAAATGCCCAAGTTTACATTGATATTTTGGACAGTTTTCTTATCCCATCAATTGAAAGGATGTTTGGGGATGATGACATCATTTTTCAAGATGATAATGCATCCTGCCATAGAGCAAAAACTGTGAAAACATTCCTTGAAAGAAGACACATAAGGTCAATGTCATGGCCTGCAAATAGTCTGGATCTCAATCCAATTGAAAATCTTTGGTGGAAGTTGAAGAAAATGGTCCATGACAAGACTCCAACCTGCAAAGCTGATCTGGCAACAGCAATCAGAGAAAGTTGGAGCCAGATTGATGAAAAGTACTGTTTGTCACTCATTAAGTCCATGCCTCAGACTGCAAGCTGTTATTAAAGCCAGAGGTGGTGCAACAAAATACTAGTGATGTATTGGAGTGTTCTTTTGTGTGTTTGTTTTTTATCATTCCATAATTTTTTCCCCATAATTGAGTGATTCCATAATTTTTCCCTCTGCTTGGTCTGAAAAAAATTACCATTACTGAGTACCTGTTAGAACCCTCCTATTAGTCTTTTTTCTATTTTGTTGGTTACGTGACTTTCTGCCTATATAATACTATGTTGGTAATTGGGAATTGCTGGCTATTAAACTCGCATTTGAACATTGGCGTCATCTCTTGGAAGGAGCTAAATTTCCCATTCAGGTTTTCACTGATCATAAGAATCTGATCTATCTTGATGCTGCCAAGCGCTTGAATGCCCGTCAGGCTAGGTGGGCACTTTTTTTTTGCGGTTTAATTTTTCTGTTACTTACATCCCGGGTACCAAGAATGTAAAAGCTGATGCTTTATCTCGCAGCTTTTCTCCCATGGTTGGTAGCGAGGAGGAGGAGAGCATTTTACAGGAAGGTGTTGTGATAGCAGCATTGGACTCCGTTTTGGAAGATGGGATTCTGAAAGCCCAGGAGGATGCCCCGTCTAACACTCCCCATGGGAGGTTGTTTGTGCCTAGGAACTTTAGGAGAGATTTGCTTGTGGAGTGTCATGAGTCTCTGTTGGCAGGTCATCCAGGAATTTCTGAGACTAAGAGACTTGTAGGTCTCAGTTTTTGGTGGCCTGGGTGGCAGAAGGAAGTCATTAAGTGGGTGCGTCAATGTACTGTGTGTGCTAGATCTAAGTCTTCACATGCTCCTACTGCGGGGTTGCTTTGCCCTCTGGAGGTTCCTAGTGCACCTTGGACCCATCTTGCTATGGATTTTATTACTGACCTTCCTGCTTCTGAGGGTTTCACTGTCATCTTGGTGGTCGTGGACCGTTTTAGCAAGATGTGTCACTTGGTTCCTTTCATCAAACTTCCCTGCGCTAAGACACTCGCTAAGGCTTTTGTTAAGGAAATTGTCAGACTCCATGGCGATCCTACCGACATTGTTTCCGATAGGGGACCTCAGTTCGAGGCTTGTTTTTGGCGTGCCTTTTGTGACAGGTTGGGAGTTCATTTGTCATTTTCATCTGGATATCATCCTGAGTCTAATGGACAGACTGAAAGAAAGAACCAGGATGTTGAACAGTTTTTGCGTTGTTTTGTGGCTGACAATCAAGAGGGGTGGTCTGAGTTTCTGCTACTTGCTGAATTTGCTCTTAACAACCACACATCCTCTTCTACTGGGTGTTCTCCTTTTTTTTGTTGTACTGGGAGACATCCGTCGTTTGGGTCATTCTCCAAATTGGTATCGGCTGTGCCGGAGGAGGAGAATTTTTCCGGTGATTTGGAGAGAGTTTGGACTGATGTACGTTGTAACCTTCAAGAGGCTAACAAAAAATCTAAGAGGTACTTTGACAGGAAGCATCAAGAGGTTTTGTTTATGGTTGGTGACATGGTTTGGTTATCCTCTAAGAATCTGCGGTTGAGGATTCCTTCTAAGAAATTGGGCCCGAAATTTGTAGGGCCGTTTAAGGTACTTCAGGTAGTTAACCAATCTGCTGTTAGGTTGGAGGTTCCCACCTCCTGGAAGATTAATCCGGTGTTTCATGTTTCCTTATTGAAAAAAGCTGATGTTTCGGATAGGGACGCCACTGTCTCTGTTCCTCCGGTGGTGGAAGACGGTGAATATGAAATTTCTCGCATTCTTAATTCTAGATGGCACAGAGTGAGATTGCAGTATCTCGTCACCTGGAAAGGTTTCGGTCCCGAGGATAACTCCTGGGTAAAGGCAGATGATGTCTCTGCTCCTAGACTTGTTGAAGCGTTTCACAGGAGGTTTCCTGATAGACCTGGGCCTGGAGGATCCAGAGGATCTTCATAGAAGAGGGGGTACTGTTAGAACCCTCCTGTTAGTCTTTTTTCTATTTTGTTGGTCACATGACTTTCTGCCTATATAATCCAGCTCCGCCCTTCTGGCCTTGCTGGACTACAGTGTTTCATTTACTCTAAAGCTAGCCAGGTGCCTTGTACCTAACTCTGTAGTTTGCTTGGTCCTTGGACCACTAGTACTTTTTGTTAGTTTGTCTTTTCTCTGCTACAATTTCTGCTAGGAGGTGTCCAGCAATATCCCAGTCCTTAGTTCTTGTAGGGACCATTCCCTTATATCTATAGGTCTGCGTTCAGACTAGCCGAGGACTTAGGCGGGTCTGTTCACAAGGAACAGGTCCCCCGCTGCATCGTAGGGAATCAGCTTAGTCCTATTGTAGGGACAGTTTTCCTATCTTTCCTTAGTGCTTGTAGCAGTTCATAACAGTACCACATTTTTTATCTTGATTTCTTTCAGTGTTTCTGAAAGCCCTAAAGTTGCATTTGAAATGACTTTAGTTTTGTGCCATGTCTGTGATCTGTTTTTTTTGAACAACATTAAACAACTGAATGAACATCTTCTGAGCCCGGTGATTCCATAATTTTTGCCAGGGGTTGTAGGAGAACCCCTTCTAGATCTGAATGTTTATCCCCGTTAAAATAAAAACACCTATACTCATTTCCTGTGCTGGCGCCATTGCAGAGATGTCGACACTCGCATTACCGGGACTCAGGTGAGGTATTTATGTCACATGACCCAACGCCCAATCAGCGCTGGCGTTGCAGTCTCTGCCTTCAGATGTAGAAGCAATCAAGAAGAAGTGAGCGCCCTCTTAGGTTTACAAATTTTTTCTGTTTCCTGTAAAATAAAAGTGAGACAAGTCACCTGGCTGGATCTCCAAAAAATGTCTAGAAATCCCCAACATTGATCGTGTAGAAAAAAAAATGATGTCATTTTGTTTAGATCATTTTCAGTTAAAATGGAAAGGTAGTTTTCCTTTATACGAAGATAATAGATATTTATGTTTTGTTCTAAATAAAGGTGTATTTTTTATTTTTCAGAAATGCTGAACTACAACTGTATAACTCTATATCTATGTTTCTACCTGGGATCCAGCTGGAATTCATTATCCATGCATTGCATGTAGACTCGCTGGATTCTGAAGCCAAAGAGAGCTTAAGTGAGCTGCTAAATTGTGTCTATGCCTACCTAGTGGAGCTTGCATTTATTAGATATTTATTCATATGAGTAGATCTGTATTTACACATAACCAAAGAAATGAACCGGAACCCATATTGGTATAAGTGCAATGCGTAGGCACACATTCACACTATGGCCATTTAATATACAAAACCTAGGGTAAAAACAAAATGAGAAAATACTCTGCAGTAAGTAAATAAATCGTAATAGTTATAGTACATGTAAATAGCGTAGGGTACTTATCTGACACTATTTTGATCAAAAGAGCATAAAGGTCATCCCACTGCGGCAAGGTGTACCCAATCAGCATGGTCCCTAACTCTTGTACTTCACCTTGCTATGTGTCAGCAGACCTCAAAATAGACAAGGGCTGAGTAGGATCTGGATCTGTCTATTTTGCACCTGCCCAAGGAAAGCAATACAGACAAGATACACGTCCCAAACACGGGGAACCACACACCTGTATATACAAACAGGGTGGCCATCAGGCCATTACTGTCCTTACTGGCGTATGGGGCCTGGTCCCCCCCTCCTCACCGGTGCCCAGGGGCAGAATTCGGCCGTTCGCTCAGTAACTGAATGTGCGTCCTGGTACGTGCATGGTAATCAGTGCCGCCGTCACCACCCGGCGCAAGTGTCGGGGCCCTGGACAATGGGAGTGCCCACTCCCCTTCAGGGACACAGGCATGCTGTGAGTCCCGTGAGTCGGGGGAGCACAGTATCAGTGCTGGCACCGGGCCCACCCCTTCAAATACTCACCTCTCCTTGTTCCCTGGTGGCCTCTGCTCCGGTCTTTTCTCTTCAGCATCTTCTGACTCTCTATTATACTGACTCCAATATACTTTATGGAGCATTATATTGGGCCATTACATACTATATGGAGGAATATATGGGGCACATTATACTGTTTGGAGCATTATATGGGGCCCATTATACTGTATGGAGCATTATATAGGGCCCATTATACTGTATGGAGCAATATATGGGGCCCATTATTCTGTATGTTACATTATATAGGGCCAATATGCTATATGGAGCAGTATATGGGGCCAATATACTGTATGGAGGACTATACTGTCCGGTCTAAAATTAAAAGTCTGCAGTCACTCTGTGTGTCCTTATGGATACCAATAGATGCAGGGGCTCCAAAGGTACCTGTACGTGTACCCCGACGAGTGTTTTGGACCAGCCTTAGTTAGGGGATATAGTTAGAGTGATGTGCAGGGGTTTAAAATGGGGGCCGGAACCAACGGCACCGCGGACCGGAAGTGTGTGTCGCCATGGCAGCCGCGACGCCGCGTCCGAGTCGTGTGACGGTTGGCGTCAGAATTACATGATGCTCATGTGACCAGACGTCAGCCGCTGCATAAAGATACAGGAAGCCGGTGGGCATAGCGGGAACGGGGACGTATGCGTGCAAGTCCGCGGTGGGTGGTACGCTATATGTGAGAATACATTTATATGCTGGCAGCAAACAAATGGTACATAACAGGTGGTGGGTAACAATGGACCTCTATCATATTGACAGTGATTCACCCAGAAAGGCATTCACATTGTTCATCGTGTATATGAATAATCAATGTATTACATTGTACTGGTATAAAAACATCATATGGTATCAGCATGAAAGCAGAAATAAAGGTGTATAGCCATCTATGAGTTTACCCATATGTGCATCTAGATAGACAAAGTCTCACTATTAATAACCAAGAAGGAATAAACAGAATATAATAGATAATGCTTTGTCACAATAGTATAATGGGGAAGAGAGATATAGGAATATAAGTGGTCACAACACTATATAGCATTATAAAGTCAATGCCGATGAACACATATGAACAGTCACACAGGCCACAATGTATGTAATATTACAGAAATCTATAAAAAAGGCACACCAGATGGAAAAACATATGTAGTGAGACAATAGATAATACTGATCTGTGCACATACAGTATAGCAACGTCAATGAGGTTAGTCAAATGAAGATCAAGGCATATGGTTATGTTAGGTCACACTCAAATGGTATGTTCTTGGTCCTCTTTATTGTCTGCTGCCAAATTGGATATAGGATACATGGCCAGAGAAATCAGTGATGATCACAGAGTAGTGTCAAAAGTGAGTTCTGTTTATTGAGCCTATCACAGAAGCTTATATAGGGGGGTTTACAATATATGAAATCATTGTGACTACACAAACATCACATGTTTTTAGTTCAAAGTTGAATCACTGTGGTCAAGCTAACCTTATTGCTTTCATGGAAATATAATCTATTAGCAAATTATGGAACAATCACATTAGCTGTCCACACAGACTAATGCATATGGTCTTTGGACTTGGAGTGGTTCCTAAGAATGCTACACTTTGGTAAAACATGTAAAAGTCAATTTGTATTTTGTATATCTACATATATGTATATGTATTGATATATATGATTTCATCAAATATATTCACACTCTTAACAGTTTCCCCTTTGGAAATATGCAAAATCTGACTCTATTTTCCGTTTTTTGTTCTTTGCAGTTGACTATGAAGGTTTTGACTGCCTCCTTTTCTGACTGCACTCCATCCATCAGCCCAAGGGTGCTTTTAATTAGTGTTGGTTTCTACCTGCACACTTAAATTTTAGCCCAAGAGAGGCATGTTTGCCCATTTATACTGTAGGCTTATAGCAGAAGAGAGGCATGTTTAGGAGGTTAGTTACCCATCATGCGGAGGCTACCTTGTTGTGGTTGATGGGCATACATGAATTGGCCAATTTATGCGCTAAGAGCCTTCATTTTTTAAAGTACATTTTATTTAGCAATTATGCAGTTTAGCTCTTATGTTCTCAGTGTCTGTATATGTATTGGCCCTTACAGTGTGCTGCTGTGCTTTCTTATTGTATGTTATGCAGTCATTGCAGTGTGCACCTGTTCACACTATATGAAGATGCTGGTCAGGTATTTTGTTCTTTGCAGTTTACTATGGAGGTTTTGACTGCCTCCTTGTCTGACTGCACTCCACCCATCAACCCAAGGGTGCTTTTAATTGGCAACATAGTAACATAGTTTTTAAGGTTGAAGGAAGACTAAGTCCATCTAGTTCAACCCATAGCCTAACATGTTGATCCAGAGGAAGGCAAAAAAAAAACATGTGGCAAACACTAAGCTCCACATTGGGGAAAAAAAATCCTTCCCGACTCCATACAACAATCAGACTAGTTCCCTGGATCAACGCCCTATTAAGAAATCTAGTATTTATAACCTGTAATATTATACTTTTCAAGAAAGGCATCCATGCCCTTCTTAAATTTTAACAGTGAATCACTCATTACAACATCATGCGGCAGAGAGTTCCATAGTCTCACTGCTCTTACAGTAAAGAATCCCCGTCTGTGATTATGATTAAACCTTCTTTCTTCAAGACGTAGAAGATGCCCCCTTGTCCCCGTCTCAGGCCTCAGAGTAAAAAGATCAATAGACAGGTCTTTGTACTGTCCCCTCATATACTTGTACATAGTAATAGGATCACCCCTAAGCCTTCTTTTTTCCACAGTAAATAACCCCAAGTGTAATAACCTGTCTTGGTATTGCAGACCCCCCAGTCCTCTAATAACCTTGGTCGCTCTTCTCTGCAACCGCTCTAGTTCAGCTATGTCTTGCTTATACACCGGAGACCAGAACTGTACACAGTATTCTAAGTGTGGTCTCACTAATGACTTGTATAGAGGTAAAATTATGTTCTCCTCATGAGCATCTATGCCTCTTTTAATGCATCCCATTATTTTATTTGCCTTTGCAGCAGCAGCCTGACACTGGCCACTAAACGTGAGCTTGTCGTCCACCAATACACCCAGGTGTTTTTCAGTTACAGTTGTGCCCAGTGTTTTACAATTAAGCATATAATTATACATTTTATTTCCTCTGCCCAAGTGCATTACCTTACATTTATCCCCATTAAAGCTCATTTGCCATTTATCAGCCCAAGCTTCTAGTTTACAAGGATCCTCCTGTAATATAAAATTGTCCTCCTCTGTATTGATTACCCTGCAGAGTTTAGTGTCATCTGCAAATATTGAAATATTACTCTGTATGCCCCCTACAAGGTCATTAATAAATATGTTAAAAAGAAGGGGGCCCAATACTGACCCCTGTGGTACCCCACTGTTAACTGAGACCCAGTCTGAGTGTTTTCCATTAATAACCACCCTTTGTTTCCTATCACTGAGCCAATTCTTAACCCACATACATATATTTTCCCCTATCCCCATTGTTCTCATTTTATGTATCAACCTTTAGTGTGGAACCGTACCAAAAGCTTTTGAAAAGTCCATATACACAACATCCACTGCATTTCCTTGGTCCAGTCCAGAACTTGCCTCCTCATAAAAGCTGATCAGATTAGTTTGACAGGAACGGCCCCTCGTAAACCCATGTTGATATTGGGTCATGAGGTTATTCTTCTTCAGATACTCTAGTATAGCTTCTCTTAGGAAACCCTCCAGGATTTTACCCACAGGAGAGGTTAAGCTTACCGGCCTATAATTTTCAAGTTCAGTTTTGTCCCCTTTTTGAATATTGGCACCAGATTTGCTATACGCCAGTCCTGTGGTACAGACCCTGTTATTATGGAATCTTTAAAGATTAAAAATAATGGTCTATCTATGACATTACTTAATTCCTGCAGTATTCGCGGGTGTATCCCATCCGGGCCCGGGGATTTGTCAACTTTAGTGATTTTTAGACGCCGCCGTACTTCCTGCTGGGTTAAGCAATTGACATTTAATGGAGAATTTTTGTTATCACTAATCATGTTTTCTGTCATGCGATTTTCTTGTGTAAATACGGTTGAAAGAAAATCATTTAGCATATTGGCTTTTTCCTCATCCTCATCCCCCATTTCACCCAGACTATTTTTAAGGGGGCCAACACTATCATTTTTTAGTTTTTTACTATTTATGTAGTTAAAGAATATTTTGGGGTTATTTTTACTTTCTCTGGCAATGATTCTCTCTGCCTCAATCTTTGCTGCCTTGATTTGTTTTTTACATAATTTATTTAATTTTCTATATTTATTTAATGCCTCATCACTACCTACTTGCTTTAGTTCTCTAAATGCTTTCTTTTTGTCACTTATTGCGCCCCTTACAGCTCTATTTAGCCATAGTGGTTTCCTCCTATTTCTAGCATGTTTATTCCCAAAGGGTATATATTGTGCACAGGTCCTATTCAGGATGTTAATAAATGTCTCCCATTTGCTTTGTGTAGCTTTATGTCTCAGGATATCGTCCCAGTTTACTGCACTAAGATCATCTCCTAACCGTTGGAAATATGCCTTCCTGAAGTTTAGTGTCCTTGTAACCCCTCTACTACACATCTTATTAAAGGTTACATGAAAACGTATTATTTTGTGATCACTATTACCCAAGTGACCCCCAACTCGTATATTTGATATGCGGTCTGGCCTATTGGTTAATATTAGGTCTAGCAGTGCCCTCCTTCTTGTTGGGTCCTGAACCAGTTGTGAAAGGTAATTGTCTCTCATAGTTGTCAAAAACCTATTACCTTTGCTTGAACTACATGTTTCTGTCCCTCAATGTATTTCAGGGTAGTTGAAGTCTCCCATAATAATGACTTCTCCTTGAGTCGCTGCTTCATCTATTTGCTTTACGAGGATATTCTCCGCTACTTCCATTATTTTTGGAGACTTATAACAAACCCCTATCAGTAATTTATTATTTTTTCCCCCTCCCCTTATCTCCACCCACAGGGACTCTACATTTTCATTAGATTCACATATATCCTCCCGCAAGACAGGTTTTAAGGATGATTTTACATATAAACACCCCCCCCTCGCTTGTTTGTACGGTCATTTCTGAACAGACTATAGTCCTGTAAATTAACTGCCCAGTTTAGGCTCTCGTCCAGCCACGTCTCAGATATCCCTACCATGTCATAATTATTTTCCAACAAATTTAATTCTAATTCCTCCATTTTGTTGGTGAGGCTTCTGGCATTAGTGTACATGCATTTTATGTATCTCTCTGTACCTCTATTCCTTCTTACTTTATTGACTGTTCTAATCCCACCCCCAATTTCTTTATTTGTGCCCAGGTCACTATCTGCACTATCTTCACCACCTATAAAATGAATACCCTCCCCCCCAATCCCTAGTTTAAACACTCCTCCAACCTTCTAGCCATTTTCTCCCCCAGCACAGCTACACCCTCCCCATTAAGGTGCAGCCGGTCCCTAGCGTAGAGTCTGTAGCCAACTGAGAAGTCGGCCCAGTTCTCCAGGAACCCAAATCCCTCCTTCCTATACCAGTTCTTGAGCCACTTATTTATCTCCCTAATCTCCTGTTGCCTCTCTGGCGTGGCACGTAGTACCGGTAGTATTTCCGAGAATACCACCTTCGAGGTCCTTGCTTTCAGCTTACAGCCTAATTCCCTGAAATCATCTTTAAGGACCTTCCAACTACCTTTAACTTTGTCATTTGTGCCAATGTGCACCATGACCGCTGGGTCCTCACCAGCCCCTCCCAGGAATCTGTCAACCCCATCAGCGATGTGACGGACTCGAGTGCCAGGTAGGCAGCACATTGTTCGACGATCCCTGTCTTTGTGACAGATTGCCCTATCTGTTCCCCTAATAATTGAGTCCCCCACTACCAGCACCTGCCTGGCCTGCCCTACTCTCCTATTTCCCTCTTTACTGGAGCTGACACTCCTCCGACTTTCAGGGTACCTGCCTTGCTGCAGTAGTGCTACCCCTGTACCGTCACTCCCCTCATCTGCCAACTTTGCAAACTTATTGGGGTGTGCCAGATCAGGACTAGCCTCCCTGGCACTCTTCCCTCTACCACCCCTTCTAACTGTCACCCAACTAGCGACCTCACTGTCCTGCAGCTCCCGACTACCACCCTCCCCCACATCTACCCCAGTGAGCTGCTGCTCAGTGAGCAGCAGACTCCTTTCCATGTTGTCAATGGATCTCAGTGTTGCCAGCTGCTCATTTAGATCCAGTATCTGGGCTTCCAAACGCACAACATGCACACATCTCACGCAGCAGTAAGCAACCCCGACCGACTGTTCAAGGAATACATACATGTGGCAAGATGTACACTGGATAGCATTGTCAATAATGGAGCTCATTTCCTAATGGGGATTGCAATAGACAGAATGTTAAGTAAAAAGAAAAGTAAAGAATTAATGAAATACAGACAGCAATTCAGTCCAAAGTCCTCCCTTCCAAACTCCCTGAATCCAAAGTCACTGAAAAACAAGTCACACACTTACTTTCATTCGCACTTACGCTCCGGACACACTCAGCTCATTCACACTCGCAAACTAAGAGATTTAAAAAGTTGTTTTTTTGTTTTTTTTTTCTTTCCCTTTTCCCGCAATGCACCCCTCACCTCAATGCACTTTCAAAGGAAGTGTTGGTTTCTACATGCCCAATTAAATTAGTAGACTTCTAGCCCAAGAGAGGCATGTTTGTCCATTTATACTGTAGGCTTATAGCCCAAGAGAGGCATGTTTAAGAGGTTAGTTACCCATCATGTGGAGGTTACCTTGTCATGGTTGATGGGCATACATGAATTGGCCAAGTTATGCGCTAAGAGCCTTCATTTTTTGTAAGTACATTTTATTTAGCAATAATTCAGTTTAGCTCTTATGTTCTCAGCGTCTGCATATGTATTGGCCCTTACAGTGTGCTGCTGTGCTTTCTTATTGCCTATTTTCCATTGACTCTATCGACCAGACACAGTGCACCTAACTAATTGGACCAATTTAAGCAATGAAACTAACTAAGCTAATCTTCACCGTATATACGAGATGACCCATCCCTTGTGTATGGACCCCCTCTTAACTTACTCAAGTGTGCAGAAGGTCAGATCCTGTCTCTAACTAAGGTGTTCCAAATTGGCAGTCTGGGAATTGTCCTTCTGGGAAGTGGGGATCACAGTCTTTTCAGGAGTTCATGGTAGCGTTCATCATTTGGATTTCTGAAATCTGCATGTATTATCATCATGGTGCTGTTCATAGTTTGTGTCATCTGGTAGTGGGAAGCGTGGAACCATGTGGGCTTTCCTTCAACCTTGAATGCTGTAGTAGTGAGCAGGACCTGGAGCAGGCTGTTATCTCTGGGCTCATGGATCCACCTCTTGTATTTTTAGATGAGGAACCAGTCACTGAATTGGATCTCACAGGTCCCTTCTAGGTCTTGGGAATCTGGGATGGAGAAAACTTGAGAACATATTTTAATCACATGTTTAGTTATTTCAACGATAAACTTAGTCTGTGTGTCCTTTTTTACAGACAACTATTGTGGGAAAATATAATCCTTACCCGGGAGCATTTCCAAATAGGATCTCATAGGGGTTGAGTTTAGTTGGGCCTGCTCGTGTGTGTCTGACACTAAATAACCCAAGGGGAAAAATTCTCATGCCATGGCTTCCTTGTCTCTTGTGTGGATTGAATGTGTAATTTTAACTCTGTCCTAAGGCCTTACATATTTCTTTAGTCAGATTGGCTGTGAATGGAAACCCTTCATCACTTTCTATAGTCTCTGGAAGTCCATATCTGCAAACTATTTCAGAGAGTAGTTTTTTAGCTGTGGTTCTTGTTCTGATTGATTTTTCTTCACGGGAAAGGCTTCTTCTGGCCATACTGAGAAGATGTCTACCACTACTAAGGCATGCTCAAACCACCTGAGTGTGGCATTTGTATGTGCTCTATCTGTATGCACTGGAAAAGGGTATAAGGGTTTTAGTGTGCAATTCTGAGGGATCTTCTCCATTTTTCCTGTGTTGCAGCGGGCACAAACAAGACATCATCTTGTGTAATTTTCAACTGCTGTTAAAAAGCCTGGTGCCTGGTAATATTGTCTTTCAAGGTTGTGTATCTTCAGTTTTGATTGGTGAGTAGTGTTGAGCCACCCCCGTAGTGTTCGAGTTCGGTTCGGTTCGTCGAACACCCGTGTGTTCGCCGAACTGTTCGTCGAACTGTTCGTCGAACACCTTCGAACACCGTTAAAACTAATGGCAGGCAAACAAAAACACATAGAAACACATAGAAAACACCTTCAAAGGTGTCCAAAAGCTGACAAACTGCTCAGAAGACACAACTAACACATGGAAAAGTGACAAGTACATATAGTCATGCGAAAAGAAAAGAGGTGGAGGAGTAAAAGGAGGGGGAGACACAGATATAGGCATGTCATGCCCTTCTAAAATCCACAAAGTGAGAAGCCGACACGTTCAGTCCGCTCCTGCCCGTGCCACCTCCGTGTCACCGGGTTTGTGCCAGAGCCGCGGTGAACCCTGACGGCCAGCCCCCCTCTCTCAATACTGGTGCCTGTCCGCTGGTGGGTCGAGCGAGCCCCCCTGTGGTGGAGGCAGCTCTAAGCTTTTTAATTTAAATTGTCTCTCTAATTTGAATGAATACACTTTAAATCCATTTACAAGGATCTATTGGAGGGCAAGTCTCATGCCAGCAGCCGCGTAATTCCAGCTCCAGTAGCGTCCACTAAAGCTGCTGCAGTTAAAAAGCTTTTATAAGGATCGAGCTCGGCTGTCCACCGCAAGGCATCCTACTGGCAGTCCCAGCCCCTATGCCTTGGGGTGCCTCCTGATGCTCTTCACTGAGTATCCCGTGGTCCCGAAGCATTTCCTTTGAAAAAATTAAGTGTCCAAACTACAGGTGGTGTAGCTTGTTTAACAGCCGGGATAATCCGCTGACTAGCAGACACTGCTACTAGGCACAAAGTATTTCCTGGGCTAGATGCAGTTAAAAATTTGTAATTAGATAATCTCGTTGGATGCTGAGAAAGCATTCCATAGAGTCTCCTGGCACGCCATATATGATTCTCTTAAAAAGCTTGGGGTAGGGGTCTAGGGGACCCTTTTATAGCCAAAATCACGGCCCTCTATCACAATACATCACCTAGGCTGAAGATAAATGGAACTGTAGCACCCTGAGGGCTCGGTTGCTACAGAGGTATTGCACCTCACCCAGAGGTGTGATATCTCACTCTCAGGTAAGGATGGAGTGTGGATCAGGACCCGACACCTGCATGCATTACACCACATTGCCGTGGGGCAGGGCGACCAATATGCCTCTGAAATGGGCACGGCAGTCCCTGTCCCTGGCTGGAGTGGGGGGAGGGAACACTGAGGAAGGGGAACCCTGTAGTGCAGGAGCAGGGAGGAAGCAGTTCCTGGGTGCATTGAGAAGGGAGTATAAAAGGTGGGCACCATCTTAGTTCAGTGCAGAGAAGTCTGAGCAGAAGTGGCAGGGAGCAGGGGCTCTGCATGAGCTCTGCTCCGGAGGTGGGCCTAGTAACAGAGGCCCAGGCCTGGAAGAGGGAGAAGGAAGGAAGAGGAGCGGAGAAGGCTCCAGGAACGAGGAATGAAGGGATCCCAGGGGTGCGGACGGGTGAGTCGCCACCGCAAGCCCGAATCCACCTGCGTGGAGGGGTCAGGCCAAAGGGGGAGACCGGTCCCCAAAACTAGTGGAGGCAGGAAACGACCCTCAGCTAGAAACCGGAGGCTGTGACATTTTATGTGGCGCAGCCCCTCGCTACACCCGCTAGGAAGGCACCACATAGGGTCAGGGAAACTGGCGCCAAGTTTACCAAGAGGAGGCCCGAGGCAGCCGGACAGAAGGGTTGGTAAGAAAGGCCAGACAAAGGACACACAAAGGGGGTCCTGTGAAGTGCTCCAAAGTTATCTGGGAGTTGTCTGAGCCCCTCACGTGGTGAGCACAGTACGACGTGGGCAGCCGTTACCTGCAGACGTGGTCTGGATAATAAGAACTGTGAGTAAATTCCCTGGACTGCATCACTGACTCCGTGTCGTTACTGCTGCTGCCCTGCACCATCACCCCCATCCTCCGCATACACTGCCCTGAGGCTATACTCCTCCCGTGGGGAGTTATGCTACGCTCTGCTGCACCCACAACACCAGCCTCAGCGGTCTGCCCTGCAGCGGCGGTTCACTCTGACCGCAATCCACGGGTGGCGTAGTCGGACATTTAAACATCAAAACCACATAAATAGTTCCACCACTGGTTTGACCACCCTGAGCCACGGAACCGTGTCGCCGCCACGAAGACTACAACCACCAGCATCCACCAAAAAGGGTCCGGCTCCGGGTGTCCCAAGGCCCAGGGGGTGCATCAGAACATTTTCATCACCTTTCACAATCACCAATGGGACAAGGCAGGGATGTCCTCTGTCCCCTCTCTTATACATCCTAGTGACGGAGCACCTGCTCTCATCAATTCGCCATAACCCCAATATTAGGTGGATTGAGGTGGGAGGCACCGAGTACAAGTGCTCTCTATTTGCTGATGATGTCCTAGTATATATCACTCAATCACATATATCCATCCATGCTGTTATGGCTGAAATAGATCACTTTGTTACATGGTCAAATTTTAAAATCAATGCAGCGAAGTCTGAGGCCCTCGATGTCTCCCTCCCCAAATCCATATAGGATTCCATCCAGTCCAACTTTCCCTTTGCCTGGCCCTCACAGGGTATCAAATACTTAGGAATTCCTATTCATAGAGACCTCTCCCATCTATGTTATCTTAATTTTGGGCCCTTTATTGAACAACTCCATACAGACCACGGTTGGCAAGTTAGAACTGTAAGATTCACTACGTGAACCACTGGTGTTTTGTGGAAAAGCACATGTACACTGTGTTCCAAATTATTATGCAAAAAGTGTTTAGGAGTGATAAGGGAAGAATTTGTTTGTTTGTCAGTTAAACTCATTGATGGTGATGTGTGTCAGGGCTCTTTATATCACTGTAAGCAATTGCAGACACCTGTGCTAATTAGTTTGGCAGGTGTGTCCAATGAAAGGCAAGACTACTTAAGAAGGCTGTCTCACATTATTAAGCAGCCTAAATTTTCTGCCAAAATGGGAAAGAAAAAGGATGTGTCGGCTGCTGAGAAGCAACAAATTGTGGAGTGTTTAGGTCAAGGCATGACTACAATCAACATTGTGCGATGATCAGGATGAAGTGTCTTGGCAATCTGAAGTATGTAGCTGATTCACAGTACACACGTGTGCGTGCTGATAAGGGCAAATTGAGGACTATTTCCTACAGGCAATTACGTCAGGTTAAAAGAGCAGCGGCAAAAAAGCCTTGTCATAGCAGCAGACAAGTTTTTGAAGCTGCTGGTGCCTCCAACGTCCCCCGAACAACAAGATGCAGGGTCCTTCAGAGGTTTGCAGCTGTGCATACGCCATCCTGTCGACCTCCTCTATCCACTTCACACAAGCAGAAACGGCTCCAGTGGGCCAAACATTACATGAAGACTGATTTCAAAACTGTTTTGTTCACGGATGAGTGCCGTGCAGCGCTCGATGGTCCAGATGGATGGAGTGGAGGATGGCTGGTTGATGGACACCCCATGCAAACACGGCTACAGCGCCAACAAGGAGGAGGTGGAGTAATGTTTTGGGCTGGAATCATGGGGAGAGAGATTGTCGGCCCCTTTAGGATCCCTGAAGGCGCTAAAGATGAACTCCATAATGTATGTGGATTTTCTCAAACAGCACTTCCTGCCATGGTTCAAGAAGAAGAACCGTGTATTTCACAGCAAGATCATTTTTTTGCATGATAATGCACCATCTCATGCTGCACATAAAACATCTGCATCTCTGGCTGATATGGGCATAAAAGGGGACAAACTTATGGTGTGACCCCCCATGCTCCCCTGACCTCTACCCCATTCAGAACCTCTGGAGCATCATCAAAAGGAGTGTCTATGATGGCGGGAGGCAGTTCACATCTAAGCAACAGCTCTGGGAGGGTATTCTGTCCTCATGCAAAACAATTGAAGCAGAAACCATCCAAAACCTGACAAATTCAATGGACGAGAGAGTTCAGAAGCTCCTTTCGAACAAGGGGTCCTATGTGAAAATGTAACATCACCTAGAATAAAGTTTTGAGTTGAAAACTGTTTGATTTCAGTTTCTAATAACCTGCTAATGCTTATAATTTCAAAAATGACCATTTTTTTGGTCTTTATTAAAATGAAAAGGTTGATCGAAAAGTTTGGGGTATCTAAGAGTGTGGCAACCCAGTAGTCATGATTACTTCGAATTCTGACAATATGAGGGTCATGTTGCAGGTAGTGCAGCAAGAAGGCACTTATGTGTCTTGCGCATCTCGGAGCCCCAAAATTATTTTCCAGGCTAGATGCAGCTAAAAATTATTATTAATTTTAAATCTGGTGGAGCTTAGTATAGATGGCCTAATAGGATCAGTGCTGCACACTGCTACAAAGCCCAAATTATTTTCCAGTCAAGATACAGATAAACATAATTAGTAATTTTAAATCTGGTGGAGCTTATTATAGATGGCCTCATAGAATCAGTGCTGCACACTGCTACAAAGCCCAAATTATTTTCCAGCCAAGATACAGATAAACATGATTAGTAATTTGAAAGCTTAAAACGGTTTGTAGGGTGATTTTAACCAATCATCAAGCTTTTACTCTCCCCAGGATGACACAGGGGTAGAAAAGTCGTTTCGGATCCATGATTTGTTCATCTTTATGAACGTGAGTCTGTCTACATTATCAGTGGAGAGCCGCGTGCGCTTATCTGTCAGCACACCACCAGCAGCGCTGAACACACGTTCAGACAGAACGCTGGCTGTGGGGCATGACAAGATCTCCAAGGCGTAAGTGGCTAGCTCCGGCCATTTATCCAGATTGGAAGCCCAAAAAGAGCAAGGGTCCAGTGACACAGTCATGGCTTCAATGTTTACTTGGAGATACTCCTGTACCATCGTCTCTAGGCGTTGACTATGTGTCAGACTTCTTGTCTCCTGTGGCCTTGCAAAGGATGGGCTAAAAAAGTGGTGAAATGATTCCGCAAAATTGATGTTACCAGCAGATACTGTGGTTCTGTTACGGTTTGAGTGCTGAACACTTGACGGTCCCACGGTTGGCAAGTTGGAACTGTGAGATTCACTACGTGCACCACTGGTGTTTTGTGGAAAAGCACATGTAAGATTCTGCAACAGTCTCTGCTGATACTCCTGCATGCGTGCATCCCTTTCTATGGCAGGAATAATTTCTGCAAATTTACTTTTGTACCGGGGATCTAACAGTGTGGCAACCCAGTAGTCAGGATTATTTCTAATTCTCACAATTCGAGGGTCATGTTGCAGGTAGTGCAGCAAGAAGGCACTCATGTGTGTTGCGCATCCAGGAGCACCAAGTCCCTGTTGTGTTGGTGGCAAGGTAACAACCATGCTTCCTTCCTCTGTCCTCTCCCCCCAACCTCGCACAACAGAAATGTGATCAAGGTCTCCCTCATCTGATGAGTCTTCCATCAGTTCGTCCTCCACTTCTTCCTGGGCTCCTGCACCTTCCTCACTAGTTTGGTTGCTACCATGCGCCCTGGTAAAACCATCTCCCCCACCCTCACATGCCTGCCGCCTTGGTGCTGCCGACCGTCTGGACCTTGCAGATGTTAGCCCTTCCGCATACAACTCCTCCTCCTCTACTTCCTCCACCTCCTCTTGTGCCACCACCTGACTCCGAATTCTGTTTAACATGTGCTCCAGCATGTAAATCACCGGAATAGTCATGCTGATAATGGCATCGTCAGCACTAAACATCTGCGTCGCCATTTCAAAACTGTGCAGAAGGGTGCATAGGTCCCTGATCTGAGACTACTCCTCCAGCGTGATTTGCCCCACCTCTGGATCTCGTTGGCCCAGGCTATACGTCAGAACGTATTGCACCAGGGCTTGTCGGTGCTGCCACAGTCGCTGCAACATGTGCAGAGTTGAATTCCACCGGGTAGGCACATCGCATTTTAGCCGGTGAAGTGGCAGGCCCAACGACTTCTGTAGAGATGTAAGTCGCTGAGCTGCGGGATGCGAACGGCGGAAGTGAGCACACAGCGACCGTGCCCTCTGCAGAAGGCCATCTAGTCTGGGTTAGTGGGCTAAAAATTGCTGGACAACCAGGTTCAACACGTGAGCCATACAAGGCACGTGTGTGACATTGCCCCGGCGAAGGGCCGCACCCAGGTTTGCAGCATTGTCGCACACGGCCTTCCCTGGTTTCAGGTCCAGTGGAGACAACCATTCATGAAATTGGTTCTCCAGAGCTGACCACAACTCCTCAGCTGTGTGACTCACATTTCCCAGACATTTCAAAGTAAAAACCGCCTGATGACGTTGAGCCCTACTGCCAGCATAGTAAGGAGGTGTGCAATATCCCTTCTGCGCAGTTAGAAATCTTGTGGCATGACCAGACAGGCTTTGGGTGCAGGTGGAAGACCGAGAGGAGGTTGAGGAGGCAGAAGCAGTGGAGGAACTTTGACATAAAGAGGATTGACGCACAACTCGTGGGGACGGCAAGACTTGGACAGCAGCCCCTTGTCCTGCTGTCACCATAGTTACCCAGTGCCCAGTCAGCGACATGTAACGCCCCTGTCCATGCCTACTTATCCAAGTGTCTGTGGTGAAATGCACCCTGTCACACACAGAGTTTCTCAAAGAAGCGGTGATGTTGTGTACGACATGCTGGTGGAGCGCAGGCACACCTTTCTTTGAGAAGTAGTGCCGACTGGGCATCTGGTACTGGGGCACTGCGACGGACATAAGGTCTCAAAAATCCTCTGTGTCCACCAGGCGGAAAGGCAGCATTTCTGTAGCCAAGAGCTTGCAGATGGTGAAATTCAACCTCTTAGCTTTCTCATGGCTAGGAGGAAATGCTCTTTTACTTGTCCACATCTGAGGGACCGAGGGCTGGCTATTGTGCTTAGACGGGGTTGATAAGGGTGTCCCCGGCAAACTGCCGGTCTGTGAGGAAGATGCAGGCGGACATGTTAGGTTGCCTTGATCCAAAGGTGGTGCTATCGATGTCGGACAGCACTCAACACCAGCTGGTGTTACCACCTCCAAAGAAAATGATGACCTGCCAATCACGCTGGCTGTTGCGGGTAAAGAGGTGGCAGGTCTGAGCCCCAAAACAGGTGTGACTGCTGTCCCCCCAGTCACAGAGGATGAAGAGGCCGCGGATGCACAAGATATGGCAGACGGTGGTTGGCCCGGCTGGCTAGGCCGCATTGTAGCACACTGAGCTTCCCACTGCAACTTATGCTTCATGTCCATGTGCCGGTTCATGCAGGAAGTACTCAAACTATGTATTTTTTGGCCTCTACTTAGCTTTTGCTGACAAATGTTACAGATAACACGAGTTGGGTCATCTTTATCGATCTGAAAAAATGCCCAGGCTATGCAAGGCTTAGCACCTATGCGACCTGAAGAGCCACCACGACTTGTGGTGAGAGGCAGAGTTGTGTTTGAGGATGCAGTTGTTGACGTGCTTCCAGTACTACGTCTCTGTCCAGGAAGGCACAACCTGACCTCGTCGTCACTAGCATCTTCCTCCACCTCCTCTGCTGACCTCATCTCTTGGCTGACTGTGGGTTGACAGTAAGTGGGATCTCCAACCTCATCATCATCACCCTGTGCGTTATCACACCCGTCGTCCTCAGAGCCAACCTGTTCCTGCCCTGATAAAAAACTAAAGTTGTCGCTCCAATCAGGTATTTGAGTCTCATCATCGTCTTCCTCATTGTCTCCACCAACAGGAGTTACAGTTTGGGAATGAGGGTCTACATTATGGTCAGAACCTTCTGCGTCTGGTCCTGGATCCGACTCATAAAGATTCTGGGCATCAGTGCAGATCATTTCCTCGTCTGGATTCACAGAAGCGCTGGAGTCGACCTCTGATTCCCAGGCTATAGTATGAGTAAACAGCTCTGCAGACTCAACCATCTGTTCTACCTCATACTCAGACGGGTAGCTGGAGATTTGGGAGCTGTGAGGAAGCAAGTGCGATTGGGGTGACACCTTTGAGGACTGGAGTATTTGTGATGTTGAAGTTGATGTGGAGGAGAGCCCACTTAAAGGAGCACTTGATATCCGTTGAAGCACCTGCTGTTTTTGTGCCTCATCTGGAATTTGTAACGATTGGCATGGCCGTAAGAAAGGGATCTTATCACATTGTCCGCTAAAAGAAGCAGACATTTTAGTTTGGCTGGAAGATGGTCTTTCTTCTGCAGATGTTACTGTTGCTTTAACACCTACCGCACGGACACAACCTTTTTTCCCCTTCCCAACACGCCTATTCCCCTTTCCACCAGCAGCAGGCCTTTTTCCACTCATTTTGGTGGTTAACTAATTCACAACTCTGGAGTTGTTTGCACAAAAAAACAATGGATGGGAATCGAGCAGAGCTGAGTGGCCAAATTGTGGTATTAGGCCAAAACTATTGGCTGGGTTAGATGCAGAAAAAAATTATATTCAATTTGCAACCTGATGGAGGTCAGTATAGATGGACTAATAGAACAAGTCCCACACACAGCTAGAAGCCCAAATATTTTTTCAGAGGTAGATACAGAAAAAAAATATATTCAGTTTGCAACCTGATGGAGGTCAGTATAGATGGACTAATAGAGAAAGTCCCACACACTGCTAGAAGCCCAAGTATTTTTTCAGAGCTAGATGCAGACAAAAAATTATTTCGAATTTGCAACCTGATGGAGGTCAGTATAGGTGGACTAATAGAACAAGTCCCACACACTGCTAGAAGGCCAAATATTTTTTCAGAGCTAGATGCAGAAAAAAATTATATTCAGTTTGCAACCTGATGGAGGTCAGTATAGATGGACTAATAGAAAACGTCCCACACACAGCTAGAAGGCCAAATATTTTTTCAGAGGTAGATGCAGATAAAAATTATTTTTAATTTGCAGCCTGATGGAGGTCAGTATAGATGGACTAATAGAGAAAGTCCCACACAAAGCTAGAAGCCCAATATTTTTTCGGAGCTAGATGCAGACAAAAAATTATTTTGAATTTGCAACCTGATGGAGGTCAGTATAGATGGACTAATAGAGAAAGTCCCACACACTGCTAATAGGCCAAATATTTTTTCAGAGCTAGATGCAGACAAAAAATTATTTTTAATTTGCAACCTGATGGAAGTCAGTATAGATGGACTAATAGAGAATGTCCCACACACTGCTAGAAGGCCAAATATTTTTTCAGAGCTAGATGCAGATCTAAATTATTTTTAATTTGCAACCTGATGGAGGTCAGTATAGATGGACTAATAGAGAAAGTCCCACAGACTGCTAGAAGCCCAAATATTTTTTCAGAGCTAGATGCAGAAAAAAATTATATTCAGTTTGCAACCTGATGGAGGTCAGTATAGATGGACTAATAGAACAAGTCCCACACACAGCTAGAAGGCCAAATATTTTTTCAGAGGTAGATGCATATAAAAATTATTTTTAATTTCCAGCCTGATGGAGGTCAGTATAGATGGACTAATAGAGAAAGTCCCACACACTGCTAGAAGGCCAAATATTTTTTCAGAGCTAGATGCAGACAAAAAATGATTTTGAATTTGCAAACTGATGGAGGTCAGTATAGATGGACTAATAGAGAAAGTCCCACACACTGCTGGAAGGCCAAATATTTTTTCAGAGCTAGATGCAGACAAAAAATTATTTTTAATTTGCAGCCTGATGGAGGTCAGTATAGATGGACTAATAGAGAAAGTCCCACACACTGCTAGAAGGCCAAATATTTTTTCAGAGCTAGATGCAGACAAAAAAATATTTTGAATTTGCAACCTGATGGAGGTCAGTATAGATGGACTAATAGAGAAAGTCCCACACACTGCTAGAAGGCCAAATATTTTTTCAGAGCTAGATGCAGACAAAAAATTATTTTGAATTTGCAACCTGATGGAGGTCAGTATAGATGGACTAATAGAGAAAGTCCCACACACAGCTAGAAGCCCAAATATTTTTTCAGAGGTAGATGCAGAAAAAAATTGCATTCAGTTTGCAACCTGATGGAGGTCAGTATAGATGGACTAATAGAACAAGTCCTACACACAGCTAGAAGCCCAAATATTTTTTCAGAGGTAGATGCAGAAAAAAATTATATTCAGTTTGCAACCTGATGGAGGTCAGTATAGATGGACTAATAGAACAAGTCCCACACACTGCTAGTAGCCCAAATATTTTTTCAGAGGTAGATGCAGAAAAAAAATATATTCAGTTTGCAACCTGATGGAGGTCAGTATAGATGGACTAATAGAGAAAGTCCCACACACTGCTAGAAGGCCAAATATTTTTTCAGAGCTAGATGCAGACAAAAAATTATTTTGAATTTGCAACCTGATGGAGGTCAGTATAGGTGGACTAATAGAACAAGTCCCACACACTGCTAGATGGCCAAATATTTTTTCAGAGCTAGATGCAGATATAAATTATTTTTAATTTGCAACCTGATGGAGGTCAGTATAGATGGACTAATAGAGAAAGTCCCACACACTGCTAGAAGGCCAAATATTTTTTCAGAGCTAGATGCAGAAAAAAATTATATTCAGTTTGCAACCTGATGGAGGTCAGTATAGATGGACTAATAGAACAAGTCCCACACACAGCTAGAATGCCAAATATTTTTTCAGAGGTAGATGCAGATAAAAACTATTTTTAATTTGCAGCCTGATGGAGGTCAGTATAGATGGACTAATAGAGAAAGTCCCACACACTGCTAGAAGGCCAAATATTTTTTCAGAGCTAGATGCAGACAAAAAATTATTTTGAATTTGCAACCTGATGGAGGTCAGTATAGATGGACTAATATAGAAAGTCCCACACACTGCTAGAAGGCCAAATATTTTTTCAGCGCTAGATGCAGACAAAAAATTATTTTTAATTTGCAACCTGATGGAGGTCAGTATAGATGAACTAATAGAGAAAGTCCCACACACTGCTAGAAGGCCAAATATCTTTTCAGAGCTAGATGCAGATATAAATTATTTTTAATTTGCAACCTGATGGAGGTCAGTATAGATGGACTAATAGAGACAGTCCCACACACTGCTAGAAGGCCAAATATTTTTTCAGAGCTAGATGCAGAAAAAAATTATATTCAGTTTGCAACCTGATGGAGGTCAGTATAGATGGACTAATAGAACAAGTCCCACACACAGCTAGAAGGCCAAATATTTTTTCAGAGTTGATGCAGATAAAAATTATTTTTAATTTGCAGCCTGATGGAGGTCAGTTTAGATGGACTAATAGAGAAAGTCCCACACACTGCTAGAAGGCCAAATATTTTTTCGGAGCTAGATGCAGACAAAAAATTATTTTGAATTTGCAACCTGATGGAGGTCAGTATAGATGGACTTATAGAGAAAGTCCCACACACTGCTTGAAGGCCAAAAGTTTTTCAGAGCTAGATGCAGACAAAAAACTATTTTTAATTTGCAACTTGATGAAGGTCAGTATAGATGGACTAATAGAGAAAGTCCCACACACTGCTAGAAGGCCAAATATTTATTCAGAGCTAGATGCAGATAAAAATTATTTTTAATTTGCAACCTGATGGAGGTCAGTATAGATGGACTAATAGAGAAAGTCCCACACACAGCTAGAAGCCCAAATATTTTTTCAGAGGGAGATGCAGAAAAAAATTGTATTCAGTTTGCAACCTGATGGAGGTCAGTATAGATGGACTAATAGAACAAGTCCTACACACAGCTAGAAGCCCAAATATTTTTTCAGAGGTAGATGCAGAAAAAAATTATATTCAGTTTGCAACCTGATGGAGGTCAGTATAGATGGACTAATAGAACAAGTCCCACACACAGCTAGAACCCCAAATATTTTTTCAGAGGTAGTTGCAGAAAAAAAATATATTCAGTTTGCAACCTGATGGAGGTCAGTATAGATGGACTAATAGAGAAAGTCCCACACACTGCTAGAAGGCCAAATATTTTTTCAGAGCTAGAAGCAGACAAAAAATTATTTTGAATTTGCAACCTGATGGAGGTCAGTATAGGTGGACTAATAGAACAAGTCCCACACACTGCTAGAAGGCCAAATATTTTTTCAGAGATAGATGCAGATAAAAATTATTTTTAATTTGCAGCCTGATGGAGGTCAGTATAGATGGACTAATAGAGAAAGTCCCACACACTGCTAGAATGCCAAATATTTTTTCAGAGCTACATGCAGACAAAAAATTATTTTGAATTTGCAACCTGATGGAGGTCAGTATAGATGGACTAATAGAGAAAGTTCCACACACTGCTAGAAGGCCAAATATTTTTTCAGAGCTAGATGCAGATATAAATTATTTTTAATTTGCAACCTGATGGAGGTCAGTATAGATGGACTAATAGAACAAGTCCTACACACAGCTAGAAGGCCAAATATTTTTTCAGAGGTAGATGCAGAAAAAAATTATATTCAGTTTGCAACCTGATGGAGGTCAGTATAGATGGACTAATAGAACAAGTCCCACACACAGCTAGAAGCCCAAATATTTTTTCAGAGGTAGATGCAGAAAAAAAATATATTCAGTTTGCAACCTGATGGAGGTCAGTATAGATGGACTAATAGAGAAAGTCCCACACACTGCTAGAAGGCCAAATATTTTTTCAGAGCTAGATGCAGACAAAAAATTATTTTGAATTTGCAACCTGATGGAGGTCAGTGTAGGTGGACTAATAGAACAAGTCCCACACACTGCTAGAAGGCCAAATATTTTTTCAGAGGTAGATGCAGAAAAAAATTATATTCAGTTTGCAACCTGATGGAGGTCAGTATAGATGGACTAATAGAACAAGTCTCACACACAGCTAGAAGCCCAAACATTTTTTCAGAGGTAGATGCAGAAAAAAATTATATTCAGTTTGCAACCTGATGGAGGTCTGTATAGATGGATTAATAGAACAAGTCCCACACACAGCTAGAAGCCCAATATTTTTTCAGAAGTAGATGCAGAAAAAAAATATATTCAGTTTGCAACCTGATGGAGGTCAGTATAGATGGACTAATAGAGAAAGTCCCACACACTGCTAGAAGGCCAAATATTTTTTCAGAGCTAGATGCAGACAAAAAATTATTTTGAATTTGCAACCTGATGGAAGTCAGCATAGATGGACTAATAGAGAAAGTCCCACACACTGCTAGAAGGCCAAATATTTTTTCAGAGCTAGATGCAGATATAAATTATTTTTAATTTGCAACCTGATGGAGGTCAGTATAGATGGACTAATAGAGAAAGTCCCACACACTGCTAGAAGGCCAAATATTTTTTCAGAGCTAGATGCAGAAAAAAATTATATTCAGTTTGCAACCTGATGGAGGTCAGTATAGATGGACTAATAGAACAAGTCCCACACACAGCTAGAAGGCCAAATATTTTTTCAGAGGTAGATGCAGATAAAAATTATTTTTAATTTGCAGCCTGATGGAGGTCAGTATAGATGGACTAATAGAGAAAGTCTCACACACTGCTAGAAGGCCAAATATTTTTTCAGAGCTAAACGCAGACAAAAAATTATTTTGAATTTGCAACCTGATGGAGGTCAGTATAGATGGACTAATAGAGAAAGTCCCACACACTGCTAGAAGGCCAAATATTTTTTCAGAGCTAGATGCAGACAAAAAATTATTTTGAATTTGCAACCTGATGGAGGTCAGTATAGATGGACAAATAGAGAAAGTCCCACACACTGCTAGAAGGCCAAATATTTTTTCAGAGCTAGATGCAGATAAAAATTATTTTTAATTTGCAACCTGATGGAGGTCAGTATAGATGGACTAATAGAGAAAGTCCCACACACAGCTAGAAGCCCAATATTTTTTCAGAGGTAGATGCAGAAAAAAAATATTTTCAGTTTGCAACCTGATGGAGGTCAGTATAGATGGACTAATAGAGAAAGTCCCACACACTGCTAGAAGGCCAAATATTTTTTCAGAGGTAGATGCAGATAAAAATTATTTTTAATTTGCAGCGTGATGGAGGTCAGTATAGATGGACTAATAGAGAAAGTCCCACACACTGCTAGAAGGCCAAATATTTTTTCAGAGCTAGATGCAGACAAAAAATTATTTTGAATTTGCAACCTGATGGAGGTCAGTATAGATGGACTAAAAGAGAAAGTCCCACACACTGCTAGAAGGCCAAATATTTTTTCAGAGCTAGATGCAGACAAAAAATTATTTTTAATTTGCAACCTGATGGAGGTCAGTATAGATGGACTAATAGAGAAAGTCCCACACACTGCTAGAAGGCCAAATATTTTTTCAGAGCTAGATGCAGATAAAAATTATTTTTAATTTGCAACCTGATGGAGGTCAGTATAGATGGACTAATAGAGAAAGTCCCACACACTTCTAGAAGCCCAAATATTTTTTCAGAGCTAGATGCAGAAAAAAATTGTATTCAGTTTGCAACCTGATGGAGGTCAGTATAGATGGACTAATAGAACAAGTCCTACACACAGCTAGAAGCCCAAATATTTTTTCAGAGGTAGATGCATAAAAAAATTATATTCAGTTTGCAACCTGATGGAGGTCAGTATAGATGGACTAATAGAGAAAGTCCCACACACTGCTAGAAGACCAAATATTTTTTCAGAGCTAGATGCAGACAAAAAATTATTTTGAATTTGCAACCTGATGGAGGTCAGTATAGATGGACTAATAGAGAAAGTCCCACACACTGCTAGAAGGCCAAATATTTTTTCAGAGCTAGATGCAGACAAAAAATTATTTTCAATTTGCAACCTGATGGAGGTCAGTATAGGTGAACTAATAGAACAAGTCCCACACACTGCTAGAAGGCCAAATATTTTTTCAGAGCTAGATGCAGAAAAAAATTATATTCAGTTTGCAACCTGATGGAGGTCAGTATAGATGGACTAAGAGAACAAGTCCCACACACAGCTAGAAGCCCAAATATTTTTTCAGAGGTAGATGCAGAAAAAATTATATTCAGTTTGCAACCTGATGGAGGTCTGTATAGATGGATTAATAGAACAAGTCCCACACACAGCTAGAAGCCCAATATTTTTTCAGAGGTAGATGCAGACAAAAAATTATTTTTAATTTGCAACCTGATGGAGGTCAGTATAGATGGACTAATAGAGAAAGTCCCACACACTGCTAGAAGGCCAAATATTTTTTCAGAGCTAGATGCAGACAAAAAATTATTTTTAATTTGCAACCTGATGGAGGTCAGTATAGATGGACTAATAGAGAAAGTCCCACACACTGCTAGAAGGCCAAATATTTTTCAGAGCTAGATGCAGATATAAATTATTTTTAATTTGAAACCTGATGGAGGTCAGTATAGATGGACTAATAGAGAAAGTCCCACACACTGCTAGAAGGACAAATATTTTTTCAGAGCTAGATGCAGAAAAAAATTATATTCAGTTTGCAACCTGATGGAGGTCAGTATAGATGGACTAATAGAACAAGTCCCACACACAGCTAGAAGGCCAAATATTTTTTCAGAGGTAGATGCAGATAAAAATTATTTTTAATTTTCAGCCTGCTGGAGGTCAGTATAGATGGACTAATAGAGAAAGTCCCACACACTGCTAGAAGGCCAAATATTTTTTCAGAGCTAGATGCAGACAAAAAATTATTTTGAATTTGCAACCTGATGGAGGTCAGTATAGATGGACTAAAAGAGAAAGTCCCACACACTGCTAGAAGGCCAAATATTTTTTCAGAGCTAGATGCAGACAAAAAATTATTTTTAATTTGCAACCTGATGGAGGTCAGTATAGATGGACTAATAGAGAAAGTCCCACACACTGCTAGAAGGCCAAATATTTTTTCAGAGCTAGATGCAGACAAAAAATTATTTTTAATTTGCAACCTGATGGAGGTCAGTATAGATGGACTAATAGAGAAAGTCCCACACACTGCTAGAAGGCCAAATATTTTTTCAGAGCTAGATGCAGATATAAATTATTTTTAATTTGCAACCTGATGGAGGTCAGTATAGATGGACTAATAGAGAAAGTCCCACACACTGCTAGAAGGCCAAATATTTTTTCAGAGCTAGATGCAGAAAAAAATTATATTCAGTTTGCAACCTGATGGAGGTCAGTATAGATGGACTAATAGAACAAGTCTCACACACAGCTAGAAGGCCAAATAATTTTTCAGAGGTAGATGCAGATAAAAATTATTTTTAATTTGCAGCCTGATGGAGGTCAGTATAGATGGACTAATAGAGAAAGTCCCACACACTGCTGGAAGGCCAAATATTTTTTGGAAGCTAGATGCAGACAAAAAATTATTTTGAATTTGCAACCTGATGGAGGTCAGTATAGATGGACTAAAAGAGAAAGTCCCACACACTGCTAGAAGGCCAAATATTTTTTCAGAGCTAGATGCAGACAAAAAATTATTTTGAATTTGCAACCTGATGGAGGTCAGTATAGGTGAACTAATAGAACAAGTCCCACACACTGCTAGAAGGCCAAATATTTTTTCAGAGCTAGATGCAGAAAAAAAATTATATTCAGTTTGCAACCTGATGGAGGTCTGTATAGATGGATTAATAGAACAAGTCCCACACACAGCTAGAAGCCCAATATTTTTTCAGAGGTAGATGCAGAAAAAAAATATATTCAGTTTGCAACCTGATGGAGGTCAGTATAGATGGACTAATAGAGAAAGTCCCACACACTGCTAGAAGGCCAAATATTTTTTCAGAGCTAGATGCAGACAAAAAATTATTTTTAATTTGCAACCTGATGGAGGTCAGTATAGATGGACTAATAGAGAAAGTCACACACACTGCTAGAAGGCCAAATATTTTTTGAGAGCTAGATGCAGACAAAAAATTATTTTTAATTTGCAACCTGATGGAGGTCAGTATAGATGGACTAATAGAGAAAGTCCCACACACTGCTAGAAGGCCAAATATTTTTCAGAGCTAGATGCAGATATAAATTATTTTTAATTTGCAACCTGATGGAGGTCAGTATAGATGGACTAATAGAGAAAGTCCCACACACTGCTAGAAGGCCAAATATTTTTTCAGAGCTAGATGCAGAAAAAAATTATATTCAGTTTGCAACCTGATGGAGGTCAGTATAGATGGACTAATAGAACAAGTCCCACACACAGCTAGAAGGTCAAATGTTTTTTCAGAGCTAGATGCAGACAAAAAATTATTTTTAATTTGCAACCTGATGGAGGTCAGTATAGATGAACTAATAGAGAAAGTCCCACACACTGCTAGAAGGCCAAATATTTTTTCAGAGCTAGGTGCAGACAAAAAATTATTTTTAATTTGCAACCTGATGGAGGTCAGTATAGATGGACTAATAGAGAAAGTCCCACACACTGCTAGAAGGCCAAATATTTTTTCAGAGCAAGATGCAGATAAAAATTATTTTTAATTTGCAACCTGATGGAGGTCAGTATAGATGGATTAATAGAGAAAGTCCCACACACTGCTAGAAGCCCAAATATTTTTTCAGAGCTAGATGCAGAAAAAAATTATATTCAGTTTGCAACCTGATGGAGGTCAGTATAGATGGACTAATAGAGAAAGTCCCACACACTGCTAGAAGCCCAAATATTTTTTCAGAGGTAGATGCAGAAAAAAATTGTATTCAGTTTGCAACCTGATGGAGGTCAGTATAGATGGACTAATAGAACAAGTCCTACACACAGCTAGAAGCCCAAATATTTTTTCAGAGGTAGATGCATAAAAAAATTATATTCAGTTTGCAACCTGATGGAGGTCAGTATAGATGGACTAATAGAACAAGTCTCACACACAGCTAGAAGCCCAAACATTTTTTCAGAGGTAGATGCAGAAAAAAATTATATTCAGTTTGCAACCTGATGGAGGTCTGTATAGATGGATTAATAGAACAAGTCCCACACACAGCTAGAAGCCCAATATTTTTTCAGAAGTAGATGCAGAAAAAAAATATATTCAGTTTGCAACCTGATGGAGGTCAGTATAGATGGACTAATAGAGAAAGTCCCACACACTGCTAGAAGGCCAAATATTTTTTCAGAGCTAGATGCAGACAAAAAATTATTTTGAATTTGCAACCTGATGGAAGTCAGTATAGATGGACTAATAGAGAAAGTCCCACACACTGCTAGAAGGCCAAATATTTTTTCAGAGCTAGATGCAGATATAAATTATTTTTAATTTGCAACCTGATGGAGGTCAGTATAGATGGACTAATAGAGAAAGTCCCACACACTGCTAGAAGGCCAAATATTTTTTCAGAGCTAGATGCAGAAAAAAATTATATTCAGTTTGCAACCTGATGGAGGTCAGTATAGATGGACTAATAGAACAAGTCCCACACACAGCTAGAAGGCCAAATATTTTTTCAGAGGTAGATGCAGATAAAAATTATTTTTAATTTGCAGCCTGATGGAGGTCAGTATAGATGGACTAATAGAGAAAGTCTCACACACTGCTAGAAGGCCAAATATTTTTTCAGAGCTAAACGCAGACAAAAAATTATTTTGAATTTGCAACCTGATGGAGGTCAGTATAGATGGACTAATAGAGAAAGTCCCACACACTGCTAGAAGGCCAAATATTTTTTCAGAGCTAGATGCAGACAAAAAATTATTTTGAATTTGCAACCTGATGGAGGTCAGTATAGATGGACAAATAGAGAAAGTCCCACACACTGCTAGAAGGCCAAATATTTTTTCAGAGCTAGATGCTGATAAAAATTATTTTTAATTTGCAACCTGATGGAGGTCAGTATAGATGGACTAATAGAGAAAGTCCCACACACAGCTAGAAGCCCAATATTTTTTCAGAGGTAGATGCAGAAAAAAAATATTTTCAGTTTGCAACCTGATGGAGGTCAGTATAGATGGACTAATAGAGAAAGTCCCACACACTGCTAGAAGGCCAAATATTTTTTCAGAGGTAGATGCAGATAAAAATTATTTTTAATTTGCAGCGTGATGGAGGTCAGTATAGATGGACTAATAGAGAAAGTCCCACACACTGCTAGAAGGCCAAATATTTTTTCAGAGCTAGATGCAGACAAAAAATTATTTTGAATTTGCAACCTGATGGAGGTCAGTATAGATGGACTAAAAGAGAAAGTCCCACACACTGCTAGAAGGCCAAATATTTTTTCAGAGCTAGATGCAGACAAAAAATTATTTTTAATTTGCAACCTGATGGAGGTCAGTATAGATGGACTAATAGAGAAAGTCCCACACACTGCTAGAAGGCCAAATATTTTTTCAGAGCTAGATGCAGATAAAAATTATTTTTAATTTGCAACCTGATGGAGGTCAGTATAGATGGACTAATAGAGAAAGTCCCACACACTTCTAGAAGCCCAAATATTTTTTCAGAGCTAGATGCAGAAAAAAATTGTATTCAGTTTGCAACCTGATGGAGGTCAGTATAGATGGACTAATAGAACAAGTCCTACACACAGCTAGAAGCCCAAATATTTTTTCAGAGGTAGATGCATAAAAAAATTATATTCAGTTTGCAACCTGATGGAGGTCAGTATAGATGGACTAATAGAGAAAGTCCCACACACTGCTAGAAGACCAAATATTTTTTCAGAGCTAGATGCAGACAAAAAATTATTTTGAATTTGCAACCTGATGGAGGTCAGTATAGATGGACTAATAGAGAAAGTCCCACACACTGCTAGAAGGCCAAATATTTTTTCAGAGCTAGATGCAGACAAAAAATTATTTTGAATTTGCAACCTGATGGAGGTCAGTATAGGTGAACTAATAGAACAAGTCCCACACACTGCTAGAAGGCCAAATATTTTTTCAGAGCTAGATGCAGAAAAAAATTATATTCAGTTTGCAACCTGATGGAGGTCAGTATAGATGGACTAAGAGAACAAGTCCCACACACAGCTAGAAGCCCAAATATTTTTTCAGAGGTAGATGCAGAAAAAATTATATTCAGTTTGCAACCTGATGGAGGTCTGTATAGATGGATTAATAGAACAAGTCCCACACACAGCTAGAAGCCCAATATTTTTTCAGAGGTAGATGCAGACAAAAAATTATTTTTAATTTGCAACCTGATGGAGGTCAGTATAGATGGACTAATAGAGAAAGTCCCACACACTGCTAGAAGGCCAAATATTTTTTCAGAGCTAGATGCAGACAAAAAATTATTTTTAATTTGCAACCTGATGGAGGTCAGTATAGATGGACTAATAGAGAAAGTCCCACACACTGCTAGAAGGCCAAATATTTTTCAGAGCTAGATGCAGATATAAATTATTTTTAATTTGAAACCTGATGGAGGTCAGTATAGATGGACTAATAGAGAAAGTCCCACACACTGCTAGAAGGACAAATATTTTTTCAGAGCTAGATGCAGAAAAAAATTATATTCAGTTTGCAACCTGATGGAGGTCAGTATAGATGGACTAATAGAACAAGTCCCACACACAGCTAGAAGGCCAAATATTTTTTCAGAGGTAGATGCAGATAAAAATTATTTTTAATTTTCAGCCTGCTGGAGGTCAGTATAGATGGACTAATAGAGAAAGTCCCACACACTGCTAGAAGGCCAAATATTTTTTCAGAGCTAGATGCAGACAAAAAATTATTTTGAATTTGCAACCTGATGGAGGTCAGTATAGATGGACTAAAAGAGAAAGTCCCACACACTGCTAGAAGGCCAAATATTTTTTCAGAGCTAGATGCAGACAAAAAATTATTTTTAATTTGCAACCTGATGGAGGTCAGTATAGATGGACTAATAGAGAAAGTCCCACACACTGCTAGAAGGCCAAATATTTTTTCAGAGCTAGATGCAGACAAAAAATTATTTTTAATTTGCAACCTGATGGAGGTCAGTATAGATGGACTAATAGAGAAAGTCCCACACACTGCTAGAAGGCCAAATATTTTTTCAGAGCTAGATGCAGATATAAATTATTTTTAATTTGCAACCTGATGGAGGTCAGTATAGATGGACTAATAGAGAAAGTCCCACACACTGCTAGAAGGCCAAATATTTTTTCAGAGCTAGATGCAGAAAAAAATTATATTCAGTTTGCAACCTGATGGAGGTCAGTATAGATGGACTAATAGAACAAGTCTCACACACAGCTAGAAGGCCAAATAATTTTTCAGAGGTAGATGCAGATAAAAATTATTTTTAATTTGCAGCCTGATGGAGGTCAGTATAGATGGACTAATAGAGAAAGTCCCACACACTGCTGGAAGGCCAAATATTTTTTGGAAGCTAGATGCAGACAAAAAATTATTTTGAATTTGCAACCTGATGGAGGTCAGTATAGATGGACTAAAAGAGAAAGTCCCACACACTGCTAGAAGGCCAAATATTTTTTCAGAGCTAGATGCAGACAAAAAATTATTTTGAATTTGCAACCTGATGGAGGTCAGTATAGGTGAACTAATAGAACAAGTCCCACACACTGCTAGAAGGCCAAATATTTTTTCAGAGCTAGATGCAGAAAAAAAATTATATTCAGTTTGCAACCTGATGGAGGTCAGTATAGATGGACTAAGAGAACAAGTCCCACACACAGCTAGAAGCCCAAATATTTTTTCAGAGGTAGATGCAGAAAAAATTATATTCAGTTTGCAACCTGATGGAGGTCTGTATAGATGGATTAATAGAACAAGTCCCACACACAGCTAGAAGCCCAATATTTTTTCAGAGGTAGATGCAGAAAAAAAATATATTCAGTTTGCAACCTGATGGAGGTCAGTATAGATGGACTAATAGAGAAAGTCCCACACACTGCTAGAAGGCCAAATATTTTTTCAGAGCTAGATGCAGACAAAAAATTATTTTTAATTTGCAACCTGATGGAGGTCAGTATAGATGGACTAATAGAGAAAGTCACACACACTGCTAGAAGGCCAAATATTTTTTCAGAGCTAGATGCAGACAAAAAATTATTTTTAATTTGCAACCTGATGGAGGTCAGTATAGATGGACTAATAGAGAAAGTCCCACACACTGCTAGAAGGCCAAATATTTTTCAGAGCTAGATGCAGATATAAATTATTTTTAATTTGCAACCTGATGGAGGTCAGTATAGATGGACTAATAGAGAAAGTCCCACACACTGCTAGAAGGCCAAATATTTTTTCAGAGCTAGATGCAGAAAAAAATTATATTCAGTTTGCAACCTGATGGAGGTCAGTATAGATGGACTAATAGAACAAGTCCCACACACAGCTAGAAGGTCAAATGTTTTTTCAGAGCTAGATGCAGACAAAAAATTATTTTTAATTTGCAACCTGATGGAGGTCAGTATAGATGAACTAATAGAGAAAGTCCCACACACTGCTAGAAGGCCAAATATTTTTTCAGAGCTAGGTGCAGACAAAAAATTATTTTTAATTTGCAACCTGATGGAGGTCAGTATAGATGGACTAATAGAGAAAGTCCCACACACTGCTAGAAGGCCAAATATTTTTTCAGAGCAAGATGCAGATAAAAATTATTTTTAATTTGCAACCTGATGGAGGTCAGTATAGATGGATTAATAGAGAAAGTCCCACACACTGCTAGAAGCCCAAATATTTTTTCAGAGCTAGATGCAGAAAAAAATTATATTCAGTTTGCAACCTGATGGAGGTCAGTATAGATGGACTAATAGAGAAAGTCCCACACACTGCTAGAAGCCCAAATATTTTTTCAGAGGTAGATGCAGAAAAAAATTGTATTCAGTTTGCAACCTGATGGAGGTCAGTATAGATGGACTAATAGAACAAGTCCTACACACAGCTAGAAGCCCAAATATTTTTTCAGAGGTAGATGCATAAAAAAATTATATTCAGTTTGCAACCTGATGGAGGTCAGTATAGATGGACTAATAGAGAAAGTCCCACACACTGCTAGAAGGCCAAATATTTTTTCAGAGCTAGATGCAGACAAAAATTTATTTTGAATTTGCAACCTGATGGAGGTCAGTATAGATGGACTAATAGAGAAAGTCCCACACACTGCTAGAAGGCCAAATATTTTTTCAGAGCTAGATGCAGACAAAAAATTATTTTGAATTTGCAATCTGATGGAGGTCAGTATAGGTGGACTAATAGAACAAGTCCCACACACTGCTAGAAGGCCAAATATTTTTTCAGAGCTATATGCAGAAAAAAATTCTATTCAGTTTGCAACCTGATGGAGGTCAGTATAGATGGACTAATAGAACAAGTCCCACACACAGCTAGAAGGCCAAATATTTTTTCAGAGGTAGATGCAGATAAAAATTATTTTTAATTTGCAGCCTGATGGAGGTCAGTATAGATGGACTAATAGAGAAAGTCCCACACACTGCTAGAAGGCCAAATATTTTTTCAGAGCTAGATGCAGACAAAAAATTATTTTGAATTTGCAACCTGATGGAGGTCAGTATAGATGGACTATTAGAGAAAGTCCCACACACTGCTAGAAGGCCAAATATTTTTTCAGAGCTAGATGCAGACAAAAAATTATTTTTAATTTGCAACCTGATGGAGGTCAGTATAGATGGACTAATAGAACAAGTCTCACACACAGCTAGAAGGCCAAATAATTTTTCAGAGGTAGATGCAGATAAAAATTATTTTTAATTTGCAGCCTGATGGAGGTCAGTATAGATGGACTAATAGAGAAAGTCCCACACACTGCTGGAAGGCCAAATATTTTTTGGAAGCTAGATGCAGACAAAAAATTATTTTGAATTTGCAACCTGATGGAGGTCAGTATAGATGGACTAAAAGAGAAAGTCCCACACACTGCTAGAAGGCCAAATATTTTTTCAGAGCTAGATGCAGACAAAAAATTATTTTGAATTTGCAACCTGATGGAGGTCAGTATAGGTGAACTAATAGAACAAGTCCCACACACTGCTAGAAGGCCAAATATTTTTTCAGAGCTAGATGCAGAAAAAAAATTATATTCAGTTTGCAACCTGATGGAGGTCAGTATAGATGGACTAAGAGAACAAGTCCCACACACAGCTAGAAGCCCAAATATTTTTTCAGAGGTAGATGCAGAAAAAATTATATTCAGTTTGCAACCTGATGGAGGTCTGTATAGATGGATTAATAGAACAAGTCCCACACACAGCTAGAAGCCCAATATTTTTTCAGAGGTAGATGCAGAAAAAAAATATATTCAGTTTGCAACCTGATGGAGGTCAGTATAGATGGACTAATAGAGAAAGTCCCACACACTGCTAGAAGGCCAAATATTTTTTCAGAGCTAGATGCAGACAAAAAATTATTTTTAATTTGCAACCTGATGGAGGTCAGTATAGATGGACTAATAGAGAAAGTCACACACACTGCTAGAAGGCCAAATATTTTTTCAGAGCTAGATGCAGACAAAAAATTATTTTTAATTTGCAACCTGATGGAGGTCAGTATAGATGGACTAATAGAGAAAGTCCCACACACTGCTAGAAGGCCAAATATTTTTCAGAGCTAGATGCAGATATAAATTATTTTTAATTTGCAACCTGATGGAGGTCAGTATAGATGGACTAATAGAGAAAGTCCCACACACTGCTAGAAGGCCAAATATTTTTTCAGAGCTAGATGCAGAAAAAAATTATATTCAGTTTGCAACCTGATGGAGGTCAGTATAGATGGACTAATAGAACAAGTCCCACACACAGCTAGAAGGTCAAATGTTTTTTCAGAGCTAGATGCAGACAAAAAATTATTTTTAATTTGCAACCTGATGGAGGTCAGTATAGATGAACTAATAGAGAAAGTCCCACACACTGCTAGAAGGCCAAATATTTTTTCAGAGCTAGGTGCAGACAAAAAATTATTTTTAATTTGCAACCTGATGGAGGTCAGTATAGATGGACTAATAGAGAAAGTCCCACACACTGCTAGAAGGCCAAATATTTTTTCAGAGCAAGATGCAGATAAAAATTATTTTTAATTTGCAACCTGATGGAGGTCAGTATAGATGGATTAATAGAGAAAGTCCCACACACTGCTAGAAGCCCAAATATTTTTTCAGAGCTAGATGCAGAAAAAAATTATATTCAGTTTGCAACCTGATGGAGGTCAGTATAGATGGACTAATAGAGAAAGTCCCACACACTGCTAGAAGCCCAAATATTTTTTCAGAGGTAGATGCAGAAAAAAATTGTATTCAGTTTGCAACCTGATGGAGGTCAGTATAGATGGACTAATAGAACAAGTCCTACACACAGCTAGAAGCCCAAATATTTTTTCAGAGGTAGATGCATAAAAAAATTATATTCAGTTTGCAACCTGATGGAGGTCAGTATAGATGGACTAATAGAGAAAGTCCCACACACTGCTAGAAGGCCAAATATTTTTTCAGAGCTAGATGCAGACAAAAATTTATTTTGAATTTGCAACCTGATGGAGGTCAGTATAGATGGACTAATAGAGAAAGTCCCACACACTGCTAGAAGGCCAAATATTTTTTCAGAGCTAGATGCAGACAAAAAATTATTTTGAATTTGCAATCTGATGGAGGTCAGTATAGGTGGACTAATAGAACAAGTCCCACACACTGCTAGAAGGCCAAATATTTTTTCAGAGCTATATGCAGAAAAAAATTCTATTCAGTTTGCAACCTGATGGAGGTCAGTATAGATGGACTAATAGAACAAGTCCCACACACAGCTAGAAGGCCAAATATTTTTTCAGAGGTAGATGCAGATAAAAATTATTTTTAATTTGCAGCCTGATGGAGGTCAGTATAGATGGACTAATAGAGAAAGTCCCACACACTGCTAGAAGGCCAAATATTTTTTCAGAGCTAGATGCAGACAAAAAATTATTTTGAATTTGCAACCTGATGGAGGTCAGTATAGATGGACTATTAGAGAAAGTCCCACACACTGCTAGAAGGCCAAATATTTTTTCAGAGCTAGATGCAGACAAAAAATTATTTTTAATTTGCAACCTGATGGAGGTCAGTATAGATGGACTAATTGAGAAAGTCCCACACACTGCTAGAAGGCCAAATATTTTTTCAGAGCTAGATGCAGATAAAAATTATTTTTAATTTGCAACCTGATGGAGGTCAGTATAGATGGACTAATAGAGAAAGTCCCACACACTGCTAGAAGGCCAAATATTTTTTCAGAGCTAGATGCAGAAAAAAATTATATTCAGTTTGCAACCTGATGGAGGTCAGTATAGATGGACTAATAGAGAAAGTCCCACACACTGCTAGAAGGCCAAATATTTTTTCAGAGCTAGATGCAGACAAAAATTTATTTTGAATTTGCAACCTGATGGAGGTCAGTATAGATGTACTATTAGAGAAAGTCCCACACACTGCTAGAAGGCCAAATATTTTTTCAGAGCTAGATGCAGACAAAAAATTATTTTGAATTTGCAACCTGATGGAGTTCAGTATAGATGGACTAATTGAGAAAGTCCCACACACTGCTAGAAGGCCAAATATTTTTTCAGAGCTAGATGCAGATAAAAATTATTTTTAATTTGCAACCTGATGGAGGTCAGTATAGATGGACTAATAGAGAAAGTCCCACACACTGCTAGAAGGCCAAATATTTTTTCAGAGCTAGATGCAGAAAAAAATTATATTCAGTTTCCAACCTGATGGAGGTCAGTATAGATGGACTAATAGAACAAGTCCCACACACAGCTAGAAGGCCAAATATTTTTTCAGAGGTAGATGCAGATAAAAATTATTTTTAATTTGCAGCCTGATGGAGGTCAGTATAGATGGACTAATAGAGAAAGTCCCACACACTGCTAGAAGGCCAAATACTTTTTCAGAGCTAGATGCAGACAAAAAAATATTTTGAATTTGCAACCTGATGGAGGTCAGTATAGATGGACTAAAAGAGAAAGTCCCACACACTGCTAGAAGGCCAAATATTTTTTCAGAGCTAGATGCAGACAAAAAATTATTTTTAATTTGCAACCTGATGGAGGTCAGTATAGATGGACTAATAGAGAAAGTCCCACACACTGCTAGAAGGCCAAATATTTTTTCAGAGCTAGATGCAGATAAAAATTATTTTTAATTTGCAACCTGATGGAGGTCAGTATAGATGGACTAATAGAGAAAATCCCACACACTTCTAGAAGCCCAAATATTTTTTCAGAGCTAGATGCAGAAAAAAATTGTATTCAGTTTGCAACCTGATGGAGGTCAGTATAGATGGACTAATAGAACAAGTCCTACACACAGCTAGAAGCCCAAATATTTTTTCAGAGGTAGATGCATAAAAAAATTATATTCAGTTTGCAACCTGATGGAGGTCAGTATAGATGGACTAATAGAGAAAGTCCCACACACTGCTAGAAGACCAAATATTTTTTCAGAGCTAGATGCAGACAAAAAATTATTTTGAATTTGCAACCTGATGGAGGTCAGTATAGATGGACTAATAGAGAAAGTCCCACACACTGCTAGAAGGCCAAATATTTTTTCAGAGCTAGATGCAGACAAAAAATTATTTTGAATTTGCAACCTGATGGAGGTCAGTATAGGTGAACTAATAGAACAAGTCCCACACACTGCTAGAAGGCCAAATATTTTTTCAGAGCTAGATGCAGAAAAAAATTATATTCAGTTTGCAACCTGATGGAGGTCAGTATAGATGGACTAAGAGAACAAGTCCCACACACAGCTAGAAGCCCAAATATTTTTTCAGAGGTAGATGCAGAAAAAATTATTTTTAATTTTCAGCCTGCTGGAGGTCAGTATAGATGGACTAATAGAGAAAGTCCCACACACTGCTAGAAGGCCAAATATTTTTTCAGAGCTAGATGCAGACAAAAAATTATTTTGAATTTGCAACCTGATGGAGGTCAGTATAGGTGAACTAATAGAACAAGTCCCACACACTGCTAGAAGGACAAATATTTTTTCAGAGCTAGATGCAGAAAAAAATTATATTCAGTTTGCAACCTGATGGAGGTCAGTATAGATGGACTAATAGAACAAGTCCCACACACAGCTAGAAGGCCAAATATTTTTTCAGAGGTAGATGCAGATAAAAATTATTTTTAATTTTCAGCCTGCTGGAGGTCAGTATAGATGGACTAATAGAGAAAGTCCCACACACTGCTAGAAGGCCAAATATTTTTTCAGAGCTAGATGCAGACAAAAAATTATTTTGAATTTGCAACCTGATGGAGGTCAGTATAGATGGACTAAAAGAGAAAGTCCCACACACTGCTAGAAGGCCAAATATTTTTTCAGAGCTAGATGCAGACAAAAAATTATTTTTAATTTGCAACCTGATGGAGGTCAGTATAGATGGACTAATAGAGAAAGTCCCACACACTGCTAGAAGGCCAAATATTTTTTCAGAGCTAGATGCAGACAAAAAATTATTTTTAATTTGCAACCTGATGGAGGTCAGTATAGATGGACTAATAGAGAAAGTCCCACACACTGCTAGAAGGCCAAATATTTTTTCAGAGCTAGATGCAGATATAAATTATTTTTAATTTGCAACCTGATGGAGGTCAGTATAGATGGACTAATAGAGAAAGTCCCACACACTGCTAGAAGGCCAAATATTTTTTCAGAGCTAGATGCAGAAAAAAATTATATTCAGTTTGCAACCTGATGGAGGTCAGTATAGATGGACTAATAGAACAAGTCTCACACACAGCTAGAAGGCCAAATAATTTTTCAGAGGTAGATGCAGATAAAAATTATTTTTAATTTGCAGCCTGATGGAGGTCAGTATAGATGGACTAATAGAGAAAGTCCCACACACTGCTGGAAGGCCAAATATTTTTTGGAAGCTAGATGCAGACAAAAAATTATTTTGAATTTGCAACCTGATGGAGGTCAGTATAGATGGACTAAAAGAGAAAGTCCCACACACTGCTAGAAGGCCAAATATTTTTTCAGAGCTAGATGCAGACAAAAAATTATTTTGAATTTGCAACCTGATGGAGGTCAGTATAGGTGAACTAATAGAACAAGTCCCACACACTGCTAGAAGGCCAAATATTTTTTCAGAGCTAGATGCAGAAAAAAAATTATATTCAGTTTGCAACCTGATGGAGGTCAGTATAGATGGACTAAGAGAACAAGTCCCACACACAGCTAGAAGCCCAAATATTTTTTCAGAGGTAGATGCAGAAAAAATTATATTCAGTTTGCAACCTGATGGAGGTCTGTATAGATGGATTAATAGAACAAGTCCCACACACAGCTAGAAGCCCAATATTTTTTCAGAGGTAGATGCAGAAAAAAAATATATTCAGTTTGCAACCTGATGGAGGTCAGTATAGATGGACTAATAGAGAAAGTCCCACACACTGCTAGAAGGCCAAATATTTTTTCAGAGCTAGATGCAGACAAAAAATTATTTTTAATTTGCAACCTGATGGAGGTCAGTATAGATGGACTAATAGAGAAAGTCACACACACTGCTAGAAGGCCAAATATTTTTTCAGAGCTAGATGCAGACAAAAAATTATTTTTAATTTGCAACCTGATGGAGGTCAGTATAGATGGACTAATAGAGAAAGTCCCACACACTGCTAGAAGGCCAAATATTTTTCAGAGCTAGATGCAGATATAAATTATTTTTAATTTGCAACCTGATGGAGGTCAGTATAGATGGACTAATAGAGAAAGTCCCACACACTGCTAGAAGGCCAAATATTTTTTCAGAGCTAGATGCAGAAAAAAATTATATTCAGTTTGCAACCTGATGGAGGTCAGTATAGATGGACTAATAGAACAAGTCCCACACACAGCTAGAAGGTCAAATGTTTTTTCAGAGCTAGATGCAGACAAAAAATTATTTTTAATTTGCAACCTGATGGAGGTCAGTATAGATGAACTAATAGAGAAAGTCCCACACACTGCTAGAAGGCCAAATATTTTTTCAGAGCTAGGTGCAGACAAAAAATTATTTTTAATTTGCAACCTGATGGAGGTCAGTATAGATGGACTAATAGAGAAAGTCCCACACACTGCTAGAAGGCCAAATATTTTTTCAGAGCAAGATGCAGATAAAAATTATTTTTAATTTGCAACCTGATGGAGGTCAGTATAGATGGATTAATAGAGAAAGTCCCACACACTGCTAGAAGCCCAAATATTTTTTCAGAGCTAGATGCAGAAAAAAATTATATTCAGTTTGCAACCTGATGGAGGTCAGTATAGATGGACTAATAGAGAAAGTCCCACACACTGCTAGAAGCCCAAATATTTTTTCAGAGGTAGATGCAGAAAAAAATTGTATTCAGTTTGCAACCTGATGGAGGTCAGTATAGATGGACTAATAGAACAAGTCCTACACACAGCTAGAAGCCCAAATATTTTTTCAGAGGTAGATGCATAAAAAAATTATATTCAGTTTGCAACCTGATGGAGGTCAGTATAGATGGACTAATAGAGAAAGTCCCACACACTGCTAGAAGGCCAAATATTTTTTCAGAGCTAGATGCAGACAAAAATTTATTTTGAATTTGCAACCTGATGGAGGTCAGTATAGATGGACTAATAGAGAAAGTCCCACACACTGCTAGAAGGCCAAATATTTTTTCAGAGCTAGATGCAGACAAAAAATTATTTTGAATTTGCAATCTGATGGAGGTCAGTATAGGTGGACTAATAGAACAAGTCCCACACACTGCTAGAAGGCCAAATATTTTTTCAGAGCTATATGCAGAAAAAAATTCTATTCAGTTTGCAACCTGATGGAGGTCAGTATAGATGGACTAATAGAACAAGTCCCACACACAGCTAGAAGGCCAAATATTTTTTCAGAGGTAGATGCAGATAAAAATTATTTTTAATTTGCAGCCTGATGGAGGTCAGTATAGATGGACTAATAGAGAAAGTCCCACACACTGCTAGAAGGCCAAATATTTTTTCAGAGCTAGATGCAGACAAAAAATTATTTTGAATTTGCAACCTGATGGAGGTCAGTATAGATGGACTATTAGAGAAAGTCCCACACACTGCTAGAAGGCCAAATATTTTTTCAGAGCTAGATGCAGACAAAAAATTATTTTTAATTTGCAACCTGATGGAGGTCAGTATAGATGGACTAATAGAACAAGTCTCACACACAGCTAGAAGGCCAAATAATTTTTCAGAGGTAGATGCAGATAAAAATTATTTTTAATTTGCAGCCTGATGGAGGTCAGTATAGATGGACTAATAGAGAAAGTCCCACACACTGCTGGAAGGCCAAATATTTTTTGGAAGCTAGATGCAGACAAAAAATTATTTTGAATTTGCAACCTGATGGAGGTCAGTATAGATGGACTAAAAGAGAAAGTCCCACACACTGCTAGAAGGCCAAATATTTTTTCAGAGCTAGATGCAGACAAAAAATTATTTTGAATTTGCAACCTGATGGAGGTCAGTATAGGTGAACTAATAGAACAAGTCCCACACACTGCTAGAAGGCCAAATATTTTTTCAGAGCTAGATGCAGAAAAAAAATTATATTCAGTTTGCAACCTGATGGAGGTCAGTATAGATGGACTAAGAGAACAAGTCCCACACACAGCTAGAAGCCCAAATATTTTTTCAGAGGTAGATGCAGAAAAAATTATATTCAGTTTGCAACCTGATGGAGGTCTGTATAGATGGATTAATAGAACAAGTCCCACACACAGCTAGAAGCCCAATATTTTTTCAGAGGTAGATGCAGAAAAAAAATATATTCAGTTTGCAACCTGATGGAGGTCAGTATAGATGGACTAATAGAGAAAGTCCCACACACTGCTAGAAGGCCAAATATTTTTTCAGAGCTAGATGCAGACAAAAAATTATTTTTAATTTGCAACCTGATGGAGGTCAGTATAGATGGACTAATAGAGAAAGTCACACACACTGCTAGAAGGCCAAATATTTTTTCAGAGCTAGATGCAGACAAAAAATTATTTTTAATTTGCAACCTGATGGAGGTCAGTATAGATGGACTAATAGAGAAAGTCCCACACACTGCTAGAAGGCCAAATATTTTTCAGAGCTAGATGCAGATATAAATTATTTTTAATTTGCAACCTGATGGAGGTCAGTATAGATGGACTAATAGAGAAAGTCCCACACACTGCTAGAAGGCCAAATATTTTTTCAGAGCTAGATGCAGAAAAAAATTATATTCAGTTTGCAACCTGATGGAGGTCAGTATAGATGGACTAATAGAACAAGTCCCACACACAGCTAGAAGGTCAAATGTTTTTTCAGAGCTAGATGCAGACAAAAAATTATTTTTAATTTGCAACCTGATGGAGGTCAGTATAGATGAACTAATAGAGAAAGTCCCACACACTGCTAGAAGGCCAAATATTTTTTCAGAGCTAGGTGCAGACAAAAAATTATTTTTAATTTGCAACCTGATGGAGGTCAGTATAGATGGACTAATAGAGAAAGTCCCACACACTGCTAGAAGGCCAAATATTTTTTCAGAGCAAGATGCAGATAAAAATTATTTTTAATTTGCAACCTGATGGAGGTCAGTATAGATGGATTAATAGAGAAAGTCCCACACACTGCTAGAAGCCCAAATATTTTTTCAGAGCTAGATGCAGAAAAAAATTATATTCAGTTTGCAACCTGATGGAGGTCAGTATAGATGGACTAATAGAGAAAGTCCCACACACTGCTAGAAGCCCAAATATTTTTTCAGAGGTAGATGCAGAAAAAAATTGTATTCAGTTTGCAACCTGATGGAGGTCAGTATAGATGGACTAATAGAACAAGTCCTACACACAGCTAGAAGCCCAAATATTTTTTCAGAGGTAGATGCATAAAAAAATTATATTCAGTTTGCAACCTGATGGAGGTCAGTATAGATGGACTAATAGAGAAAGTCCCACACACTGCTAGAAGGCCAAATATTTTTTCAGAGCTAGATGCAGACAAAAATTTATTTTGAATTTGCAACCTGATGGAGGTCAGTATAGATGGACTAATAGAGAAAGTCCCACACACTGCTAGAAGGCCAAATATTTTTTCAGAGCTAGATGCAGACAAAAAATTATTTTGAATTTGCAATCTGATGGAGGTCAGTATAGGTGGACTAATAGAACAAGTCCCACACACTGCTAGAAGGCCAAATATTTTTTCAGAGCTATATGCAGAAAAAAATTCTATTCAGTTTGCAACCTGATGGAGGTCAGTATAGATGGACTAATAGAACAAGTCCCACACACAGCTAGAAGGCCAAATATTTTTTCAGAGGTAGATGCAGATAAAAATTATTTTTAATTTGCAGCCTGATGGAGGTCAGTATAGATGGACTAATAGAGAAAGTCCCACACACTGCTAGAAGGCCAAATATTTTTTCAGAGCTAGATGCAGACAAAAAATTATTTTGAATTTGCAACCTGATGGAGGTCAGTATAGATGGACTATTAGAGAAAGTCCCACACACTGCTAGAAGGCCAAATATTTTTTCAGAGCTAGATGCAGACAAAAAATTATTTTTAATTTGCAACCTGATGGAGGTCAGTATAGATGGACTAATTGAGAAAGTCCCACACACTGCTAGAAGGCCAAATATTTTTTCAGAGCTAGATGCAGATAAAAATTATTTTTAATTTGCAACCTGATGGAGGTCAGTATAGATGGACTAATAGAGAAAGTCCCACACACTGCTAGAAGGCCAAATATTTTTTCAGAGCTAGATGCAGAAAAAAATTATATTCAGTTTGCAACCTGATGGAGGTCAGTATAGATGGACTAATAGAACAAGTCTCACACACAGCTAGAAGGCCAAATATTTTTTCAGAGGTAGATGCAGATAAAAATTATTTTTAATTTGCAGCCTGATGGAGGTCAGTATAGATGGACTAATAGAGAAAGTCCCACACACTGCTAGAAGGCCAAATATTTTTTCAGAGCTAGATGCAGACAAAAAATTATTTTGAATTTGCAACCTGATGGAGGTCAGTATAGATGGACTAATAGAGAAAGTCCCACACACTGCTAGAAGGCCAAATATTTTTTCAGAGCTAGATGCAGACAAAAAATTATTTTTATTTTGCAACCTGATGGAGGTCAGTATAGATGAACTAATAGAGAAAGTCCCACACACTGCTAGAAGGCCAAATATTTTTTCAGAGCTAGATGCAGACAAAAAATTATTTTTAATTTGCAACCTGATGGAGGTCAGTATAGATGGACTAATAGAGAAAGTCCCACACACTGCTAGAAGGCCAAATATTTTTTCAGAGCAAGATACAGATAAAAATTATTTTTAATTTGCAACCTGATGGAGGTCAGTATAGATGGACTAATAGAGAAAGTCCTACACACTGCTAGAAGCCCAAATATTTTTTCAGAGGTAGATGCAGAAAAAAATTATATTCAGTTTGCAACCTGATGGAGGTCAGTATAGATGGACTAATAGAGAAAGTCCCACACACTGCTAGAAGGCCAAATATTTTTTCAGAGCTAGATGCAGACAAAAATTTATTTTGAATTTGCAACCTGATGGAGGTCAGTATAGATGTACTATTAGAGAAAGTCCCACACACTGCTAGAAGGCCAAATATTTTTTCAGAGCTAGATGCAGACAAAAAATTATTTTGAATTTGCAACCTGATGGAGGTCAGTATAGATGGACTAATTGAGAAAGTCCCACACACTGCTAGAAGGCCAAATATTTTTTCAGAGCTAGATGCAGATAAAAATTATTTTTAATTTGCAACCTGATGGAGGTCAGTATAGATGGACTAATAGAGAAAGTCCCACACACTGCTAGAAGGCCAAATATTTTTTCAGAGCTAGATGCAGAAAAAAATTATATTCAGTTTCCAACCTGATGGAGGTCAGTATAGATGGACTAATAGAACAAGTCCCACACACAGCTAGAAGGCCAAATATTTTTTCAGAGGTAGATGCAGATAAAAATTATTTTTAATTTGCAGCCTGATGGAGGTCAGTATAGATGGACTAATAGAGAAAGTCCCACACACTGCTAGAAGGCCAAATACTTTTTCAGAGCTAGATGCAGACAAAAAAATATTTTGAATTTGCAACCTGATGGAGGTCAGTATAGATGTACTAATAGAGAAAGTCCCACACACTGCTAGAAGGCCAAATATTTTTTCAGAGCTAGATGCAGACAAAAAATTATTTTGAATTTGCAACCTGATGGAGGTCAGTATAGATGGACTAATAGAGAAAGTCCCACACACTGCTAGAAGGGCAAATATTTTTTCAGAGCTAGATGCAGATAAAAATTATTTTTAATTTGCAACCTGATGGAGGTCAGTATAGATGGACTAATAGAGAAAGTCCCACACACTGCTAGAAGGCCAAATATTTTTTCAGAGCTAGATGCAGAAAAAAATTATATTCAGTTTGCAACCTGATGGAGGTCAGTATAGATGGACTAATAGAACAAGTCCCACACACAGCTAGAAGGCCAAATATTTTTTCAGAGGTAGATGCAGATAAAAATTATTTTTAATTTGCAGCCTGATGGAGGTCAGTATAGATGGACTAATAGAGAAAGTCCCACACACTGCTAGAAGGCCAAATATTTTTTCAGAGCTAGATGCAGACAAAAAATTATTTTTAATTTGCAACCTGATGGAGGTCAGTATAGATTGACTAATAGAGAAAGTCCCACACACTGCTAGAAGGCCAAATATTTTTTCAGAGCTAGATGCAGATAAAAATTATTTTTAATTTGCAACCTGATGGAGGTCAGTATAGATGGACTAATAGAGAAAGTCCCACACACTGCTAGAAGCCAAATATTTTTTCAGAGCTAGATGCAGACAAAAAATTATTTTGAATTTGCAGCGTGATGGAGGTCAGTATAGATGGACTAATAGAACAAGTCCCACACACTGCTAGAAGCCAAATATTTTTTCAGAGCTAGATGCAGAAAAAAATTATATTCAGTTTGCAACCTGATGGAGGTCAGTATAGATGGACTAATAGAACAAGTCCCACACACTGCTAGAAGCCCAAATATTTTTTCAGAGCTATTTGCAGAAAAAAATTATATTCAATTTGCAGCCTGGTGGAGGTCAGTATAGATGGACCAATAGAATGATGCTATGCCCAAAAGATTTTACTTCACTAGGTGCAGTAAAAAAATTGGTATATCTTGCAACACAGATAGGCTACTCCACTGACTAACACACTCTGCAATAGGCCAAAAAGGATTAGCTTTGCTAGATTCAGCCAAATGCTGTGAAAAAAACTTGCACAGCACTGGCACAGACCTGCCTGGCAAAAACTGATAGGAACTGATGTAACCTAGTCCTGAAAAGGACTGCAATTACAATTAGTCTTTACTCCCACAATCTATCTATTTAAGAGCACAGACCTGCCTGATAAAAGTCGTAGGAAATGCTGTAACCTAGTCCTTAAAAGGACTGCAATCACCACTATTCCCTACTCCCAAGCTATCTGTAGATTTGTGCGAAAATTGGCTTGAAATTAACAAGGTATAGCGCACACAGCAACAGCGGTGCCGTCTAACACGCAGATGCAGCAGTGAGGAAATGGTGGCGACGGGGAAAATGGCTTGGTCTTATAGGGCAAGGACATGTGACATACACTGCCAATGACACATGCCCTTGCTTGTGTGAAAAAAAGCACTTCGCTCCGTGTGTGCGCTGCTGATAGGCTGACAGATTGCACCTCCCCACTGTAAATGCGGGAAAGAGAAAAAAAAATGGAGATCTTCATTATTCCTGCAGAGATCCATCCCCTGCCCCTCCCCCCACCCCGCTGTACACTCAAACTGCGTATTAACATTAATTTTCATCATTACTGAGAAAAAATCCAGTTATGATTTTGGTGCACGAACAGTTATCGAACATAACCTCGAACAGCCGAATTTTTCTCAAATCGTTCGTGTTCGCCGAACAGCTCGAACACCGCCCAAAACAGCTCGAATTTGAGATTGGCGAACAGTTCGAGTCGAACAACGTTCATCTCTATTGGTGAGTGGTGCCAAGAGCCCATTTGGCTATCATTGGGTAGAAGGCCCTTGGAAGGTACAGTCTTCCATTTTGTAATATGTAATTCCATTTTGTAACAGTCTGTATTAATGTTTTCATCCTGGATCCATTTGTCCTTTCCTTCTTTGGATGCTTGCTTCTGTAGTGCCAAAAGCATATTTCTCCCAGGGTTGTTCATCAGTTCCGTTTTTCTCTGTTTCAGGGTCCATCAAAGAGCATAGATGAGATGTTTTTTTGTGCCAAGTCGTGTTATTGCTGCTTCTTTTGCTGTTTTGTCTGCCAAACTGTCGCCCACTGCTTCCTATGAGGTTCCTCCAGTGTGTACCTTAACCTTTATCAACGCAACTCTCTCTTGTATCAACAGAGACTCCATCAATTCTTGTATGGCTTTATGGTGTCTTACTGTGGTTCCATCAGCCATGATGAAATCTCTTGCCCTCGAGATTGATCCATAGCGCTTTCCTCTGGGTAGCCATCTTGCAAGCTTCTGTCAAGGCAAGTAATTTCGCCTTCTGTGCAGACAGGGATTCAGGTAGTGGTGGTGCTAGAGGCACGGTGTCTTCTTTGACCACTGCCATACCCATGTGAAACCGGCCATCTTGGTCTGCATATCTTGATCCATCCACAAAGAGAGTCAGGTCAGAGTCTTCCAGAGGCACATCTGTGACTGTGTCAAATCCGGAGGTTTCTTAACTCATGAGGGCGAGGCAATCATGCTAGGCAATTTCAGAGTCGACTACCTCTTCCATCAGCCTGTTAGAGGTGGGATCCTCCTCCCCCTTGGCAGAGATCGGAGGGTCCTGGGTTAAGGACATCACATCTGGAGATGGTGACATCTGGGAGCAGAAGTGAGCACTGGAGACGTAGATGATGGGTAGCAGATAGGTGTTTTGGGTGTGTCTGGGCCAGAATGCCAGTGAGGCCTTTAAGTACCATTATCTTCAGCTTGTGTCCCAGAATGATGTCAAAAGTCTTGTACAGCAACAGGTGAGTTGCAAACACAGCCCTCATGCAGGTGGGTGCTCCATGGGCAACTGAGTCTAGTCTGGCAGAGAAATATCCATGTAGATGTTGTCTTCCACCATGAATTTGTGTCAGGACTCCAGTTGAATGTCCTCCTTTTTCCATTACAAACAGGCAGAATAGTTTCTGGTAGTCAGGTAATCCTAGAGCTGGGGAAGACATTATTGTATTCTTCAGTGCATGGAATCCATCAATGGCTTCTTTGGTCAGACTGAAGGGAGTATTCTTGAGACAGTCATACAGGGGCTGCATGTGTACAGAGGCATCTAGGATCCAAGGAGACTGAAGCTGTGTTGGAGTTGCTGGCAAGGACATGTTTTTCACAACTGTCTTTTTATCTTCAGTGAGATGCTTTGTTTGATATGAGATACAGTGTCTTAGAAATACAACTTTGTCTTGACAAAATTGCAACTTGTCTTTGGATGCTTTGCAGCCAGGAACTGGAGTAGTGAGATGGACTCTTCCTGAGCTTCTTTTTTGGAATCTGAGCACAGGAGGTCATCATCATACTGCAGGAGCATGACGTTAGGGTGCGTCATCTTCCAGAGTTCCAAGACAGTAGTCATGGCTTGGCTAAATGTGAAAGGGCCGTTCTGGGCCCCTTGAGGCATCACAGTCCATGTGTATTGCTGTCCCTTATGTGTGAAGGCAAACAGGTATTGGCTGTCAGGGTGTAGTGGAACACTGAAGAAGGCTTTAGCCACGTCAATCACTGTAAACAATAGGTAAGTCGATGGAATAGGTGATAGAAGAGTATGTGGGTTTGGCATGATTGGAGTGTCCATTACTGTGGCTTCATTGACTGCACGTAGGTCATGTACCATGGGGTTATTGGTAGGCTGACTCTTTAGTGTTTTCTTCTTTACTGGAAACAATGGAGTGTTGCATGGTGACTTGGTAGGGACAATGGCTCCATTCCCTAGGTAGATCATGAGTTATTGAGCAATAGCAGGAGATTGTGGAATGGAGAGTGGATACTGTGGTTTCCTTGGCATCAGAGATCCTGGTTTCAGTTTCACTTCCACAGGTTGGACATGGAGTCTTCCAATGTCTTCTGGGCCTTGTGCCCATAGGATGTTCGGGACTTGTGCCAGCAGTGTAGCATCCACTGGGTCAACAGGGGTGTCTTGTAGAATGAAGAGGCCATACACTTTAACTGAGTGTTCTTGTGATAATGGAGTAGTCAGAGTCACAGTTCCATCTTCATGAAATCGAATGTTGGCCTGAAGTTTTGCTAGTAGATCTCCTCCTAGTAGGTTCACTGGGCAGGTTGTGGAGACAACTAATTGAGACAGCATACTCTGTGTAGGTTGTAGGCCTATGTGTAGGGGTTTAGTCATTAGAGTGTAGCGTGTAATTCCATCCACCCCCACACAAGGTACTACTTCATCTGTGAGACAATCTGGGTCTGGTAAATCGATATTTCTTATTACATTTCTGGTTGCATCGGTATCCACCAGGAAATTGAGGGGTTTATCTTCAACTTCTTTCTGGATGGTGGGGGTTGATCCACTCCGTTGTCTTGTGGAGTGTAAGAGTATATGTGCTTCTCATGCGTATGGAGGATTCAGCTTGACAATGTCCTATTGTGGTCTGGGGCCCGGTGGTCCTTGGAGTGGCTGTCCTAGTTCCTTTCTTTTGGGGGTTGACTTGTATTTCGAATCCGAGATCTTGAAATATCTGATTTAATCAGTGGAAGAACTTCTCCACAGTTTCTCCTTTTTCCTGCATGACATCCTGTAAAGTAGTGCACTGGTCCACTAAGCGTTCCTTAACCCAGACATACAGCTTTTTAGAAAACTTTATCATGAGTCATAGGTTTGATACTACTTCATAGGGCTCGAGGGCCTGTCGTATTACCTTTGGACTAGGAGTGGTTCCTAAGAATCCTACAGTTTGGTAAAACATGTAAAAGTCAATTTGGATTTTGTATATCTACTTACAAGTGCTACTCACTAAATTAGAATATCATCAAAAAAGTTAATTTATTTCAGTTCTTCAATTCAAAAAGTGAAACTCATATATTATATAGAGTCATTACAAACAGAGTGGTCTATTTCAAGTGTTTATTTCTGTTGATGTTGATGATTATGGCTTAGATGTCATTTTCGATTTCTTACCCAAACGCAGAATCTTGCATTTCTCCTTGATAAATACCATTCTATTAGTCGCTGTCCATTGTTCAAACTTATCTAGATCCTTCTGAATCTTTTTTCTGTCTTCTCTAGGGTAAGCTTATCCTCCTATTTAACCCTTGCTTTGCACTTCTGTTTTTACTTGCTGGAAAATACTTGTTTTTTTCTGTGATCTATATGTGTCTTTAACCACTACAGGCTGATCCAACTTTGATGTATTGTCCTTAAAACAAGTCAAAATGAGGCTCAGTATTGTGTGTGGCCTCCACGTGCCTGTATGACCTCCCTACCATGCCTGGGCATGCTCCTGATGAGGTTGCGGATGGTCTCCTGTGGGATCTCCTCCCAGACCTGGAATAAAGCATCCGCCAACTCCTGGACAGACTATGGTGCAACGTGACATTGGTGGATGGAGCGATACATGATGTCCTAGATGTGCTCAATCGGATTCAGGTCTGGGGAACGGGTGGGCCAGTCCATAGCTTCAATGCCTTCATCTTGCAGGAACTGCTGACACACTCCAGCCACATGAAGTCTGGCATTGTCCTGCATTAGGAGGAACCCAGGGCCAACCGCACCAGCATATGGTCTCACAAGGGGTCTGAGGATCTCATCTCGTTACCTAATGGCAGTCAGGCTACCTCTGGCGAGCACACGGAGGGCTGTGCGGCCCTCCAAAGAAATGCCATCCCACACCATTACTGACCCACCACCAAAACGGTCAAGCTGAAGGATGTTGCAGGCAGCAGATCGCTCTCCAGGGCGTCTCCAGATGCTGTCACGTCTGTCACATGTACTCAGTGTGAACCTGCTTTCATCCGTGAAGAGCACAGGGCACCAGTGGTGACTTTGCCAATCCTGGTGTTCTGTGGAAAATGGTAAGCGTCCTGCACGGTGTTGGGCTGTGAGCACAAGCCCCATCTGTGGACGTCGGGCCCTCATAACTAGAGATGAGCGTTGTTCTACTCGAACTGTTCGCCAATCTCAAATTCGAGCTGTTTTGGGCGGTGTTCGAGCCGTTCGGCGAACACGAACAATTTAAGAAAAATTCGGCTGTTCGAGGTTATGTTCGATAACTGTTCGTGCACCAAAATCATAACTGGATTTTTTCTCAGTAATGATGAAAATTAATGTTAATACGCAGTTTGAGTGTACAGCGGGGTGGGGGGAGGGGCAGGGGATGGATCTCTGCAGGAACAATGAAGATCTCCATTTTTTTTTCTCTTTCCCGCATTTGCAGTGGGGAGGTGCAATCTGTCAGCCTATCAGCAGCGCACACACGGAGCGAAGTGCTTTTTTTCACACAAGCAAGGGCATGTGTCATTGGCAGTGTATGTCACATGTCCTTGCCCTATAAGACCAAGCCATTTTCCCCGTCGCCACCATTTTCTCACTGCTGCAGCTGCGTGTTAGACGGCACCGCTGTTGCTGTGTGCGCTATACCTTGTTAATTTCAAGCCAATTTTCGCACAAATATACAGATAGCTTGGGAGTAGGGAATAGTTGTGATTGCAGTCCTTTTAAGGACTAGGTTACAGCATTTCCTACGACTTTTATCAGGGAGGTCTGTGCTCTTAAATAGATAGGTTGTGGGAGTAAAGACTAATTGTAATTGGAGTCCTTTTCAGGACTAGGTTACATGAGTTCCTATCAGTTTTTGCCAGGCAGGTCTGTGCCAGTGCTGTGCAAGTTTTTTTCACAGCATTTGGCTGAATCTAGCAAAGCTAATCCTTTTTGGCCTATTGCAGAGTGTGTTAGTCAGTGGAGTAGCCTATCTGTGTTGCAAGATATAACACCTGTGTATAGAATACCAATTTTTTTACTGCACCTAGTGAAGTAAAATCTTTTGGGCATAGCATCATTCTATTAGTCCATCTATACTGACCTCCATCAGGTTGCAAACTGAATATAATTTTTTTCTGCATCTAGCTCTGAAAAAATATTTGGGCTTCTAGCAGTGTGTGGGACTTGGTCTATTAGTCCATCTATACTGACCTCCATCAGGTTGCAAATTAAAAATAATTTTTTTCTTCATTTAGCTCTGAAAAAATATTTGGGCTTCTAGCAGTGTGTGGGACTTGTTCTATTAGTCCTTCTATACTGACCTCCAGCAGGTTGCAAATTGAATATAATTTTTTTCTGCATCTAGCTCTGAAAAAATAGTTGGGCTTCTAGCGGTGTGTGGGACTTGGTCTATTAGTCCATCTATACTGACCTCCATCAGGTTGCAAATTAAAAATAATTTTTTTCTGCATCTAGCTCTGAAAAAATTTTTGGGCTTCTAGCAGTGTGTGGGACTTGGTCTATTAGTCCATCTATATTGACATCCATCAGGTTGCAAATTAAAAATAATTTTTTTCTGCATCTAGCTCTGAAAAAATATTTGGGCTTCTAGCAGTGTGTGGGACTTGGTCTATTAGTCCATCTATACTGACCTCCATCAGGTTGCAAATTAAAAATAATTTTTTTCTGCATCTAGCTCTGAAAAAATATTTGGGCTTCTAGCAGTGTGTGGGACTTGGTCTATTAGTCCATCTATACTGACCTCCATCAGGTTGCAAATTAAAAATAATTTTTTTCTTCATTTAGCTCAGAAAAAATATTTGGGCTTCTAGCAGTGTGTGGAACTTGTTCTATTAGTCCTTCTATACTGACCTCCAGCAGGTTGCAAATTGAATATAATTTTTTTCTGCATCTAGCTCTGAAAAAATAGTTGGGCTTCTAGCGGTGTGTGGGACTTGGTCTATTAGTCCATCTATACTGACCTCCATCAGGTTGCAAATTAAAAATAATTTTTTTCTGCATCTAGCTCTGAAAAAATATTTGGGCTTCTAGCAGTGTGTGGGACTTGGTCTATTAGTCCATCTATACTGACCTCCATCAGGTTGCAAATTAAAAATAATTTTTATCTGCATCTACAGTACCTCTGAAAAAATATTTGGGCTTCTAGCAGTGTGTGGGACTATTTGTATTAGTCCATCTATACTGACCTCCATCAGGTTGCAAATTCAAAATTATTTTTTTCTGCATCTAACCCAGCCAATAGTTTTGGCCTAATACCACAGTTTGGCCACTCAGCTCTGCTCGGTTACCATCCATTGTTTTTTTGTGCAAACAACTCCAGAGTTGTGAATTAGTTAACCACCAAAATGAGTGGAAAAAGGCCTGCTGCTGGTGGAAAGGGGAATAGGCGTGTTGGGAAGGGGAAAAAAGGTTGTGTCCGTGGGGTAGGTGTTAAAGCAACAGTAACATCTGCAGAAGAAAGACCATCTTCCAGCCAAACTAAAATGTCTACTTCTTTTAGCGGACAATGTGATAAGATCCCTTTCTTACGGCCACGCCAATCGCTACAAATTCCAGATGAGGCACAAAAACAGCAGGTGCTTCAACGGATATCAAGTGCTCCTTTAAGTGGGCTCTCCTCCACATCAACTTCAACATCACAAATACTCCAGTCCTCAAAGGTGTCAACCAAATCGCACTTGCTTCCTCACAGCTCCCAAATCTCCAGCTGCCCGTCTGAGTATGAGGTAGAACAGATGGTTGAGTCTGCAGAGCTGTTTACTCATACTATAGCCTGGGAATCAGAGGTCGACTCCAGCGCTTCTGTGAATCCAGACGAGGAAATGATCTGCACTGATGCCCAGAATCTTTATGAGTCAGATCCAGGACCAGACGCAGAAGGTTCTGACCATAATGTAGACCCTCATTCCCAAACTGTAACTCCTGTTGGTGGGGACAATGAGGAAGACGATGATAAGACTCAAATACCTGATTGGAGCGACAACTTTAGTTTTTTGTCAGGGCAGGAACAGGTTGGCTCTGAGGACGACGGGTGTGATAACGCACAGGGTGATGATGATGAGGTCGGAGATCCCACTTACTGTCAACCCACAGTCAGCCAAGAGATGAGGTCAGCAGAGGAGGTGGAGGAAGATGCTAGTGACGACGAGGTCAGGTTGCGCCTTCCTGGAGAGAGACGTAGTACTGGAAGCACGTCAACAACTGCATCCTCAAACACAACTCTGCCTCTCACCACAAGTCGTGGTGGCTCTTCAGGTCGCATGGGTGCTAAGCCTTGCATAGCCTGGGCATTTTTTCAGATCGATAAAGATGACCCAACTCGTGTTATCTGTAACATTTGTCAGCAAAAGCTAAGTAGAGGCCAAAAAATACATAGTTTGAGTACTTCATGCATGAACCGGCACATGGACATGAAGCATAAGTTGCAGTGGGAAGCTCTGTGTGCTACAATGCGGCCTAGCCGGCCGGGCCAATCACCGTCTGCCATATCTTGTGCATCCGCGGCCTCTTCATCCTCTGTGACTGGGGGGACAGCAGTCACACCTGTTTTGGGGCGCAGACCTGCCACCTCTTTACCCGCAACAGCCAGCGTGATTGGCAGGTCATCATTTTCTTTGGAGGTGGTAACACCAGCTGGTGTTGAGCGCTGTCCGACATCGATAGCACCACCTTTGGATCAAGGCAACCTAACATGTCCGCCTGCATCTTCCTCACAGACCGGCAGTTTGCCGGGGACACCCTTATCAACCCCGTCTAAGCACAATAGCCAGCCCTCGGTCCCTCAGATGTGGACAAGTAAAAGACCATTTCCTCCTAGCCATGAGAAAGCTAAGAGGTTGAATTTCACCATCTGCTAGCTCTTGGCTACAGAAATGCTGCCTTTCCGCCTGGTGGACACAGAGGATTTTCGAGACCTTATGTCCGTCGCAGTGCCCCAGTACCAGATGCCCAGTCGGCACTACTTCTCAAAGAAAGGTGTGCCTGCGCTCCACCAGCATGTCGCACACAACATCACCGCTTCTTTGAGAAACTCTGTGTGTGACAGGGTGCATTTCACCACAGACACTTGGACGAGTAGGCATGGACAGGGGCGTTACATGTCGCTGACTGGGCACTGGGTAACTATGGTGACAGCAGGACAAGGGGCTGCTGTCCAAGTCTTGCCGTCCCCACGAGTTGTGCGTCAATCCTCTTTATGTCAAAGTTCCTCCACTGCTTCTGCCTCCTCAACCTCCTCTCGGTCTTCCACCTGCATCCAAAGCCTGTCTGGTCATGCCACAAGCTTTCTAACTGCGCAGAAGGGATCCTGCACACCTCCTTACTATGCTGGCAGTAGGGCTCAACGTCATCAGGCGGTTTTTACATTGAAATGTCTGGGAAATGTGAGTCACACAGCTGAGGAGTTGTGGTCAGCTCTGGAGAACCAATTTCATGAATGGTTGTCTCCACTGGACCTGAAACCAGGGAAGGCCGTGTGCGACAATGCTGCAAACCTGGGTGCGGCCCTTCGCCGGGGCAATGTCACACACGTGCCTTGTATGGCTCACGTGTTGAACCTGGTTGTCCAGCAATTTTTAGCCCACTATCCCAGACTAGATGGCCTTCTGCAGAGGGCACGGTCGCTGTGTGCTCACTTCCGCCGTTCGCATCCCGCAGCTCAGCGACTTACATCTCTACAGAAGTCGTTGGGCCTGCCACTTCACCGGCTAAAATGCGATGTGCCTACCCGGTGGAATTCAACTCTGCACATGTTGCAGCGACTGTGGCAGCACCGACAAGCCCTGGTGCAATACGTTCTGACGTATAGCCTGGGCCAACGAGATTCAGAGGTGGGGCAAATCACGCTGGAGGAGTGGTCTCAGATCAGGGACCTATGCACCCTTCTGCACAGTTTTGAAATGGCGACGAAGATGTTTAGTGCTGACGATGCCATTATCAGCATGACTATTCCGGTGATTTACATGCTGGAGCACATGTTAAACAGAATTCGGAGTCAGGTGGTGGCACAAGAGGAGGTGGAGGAAGTAGAGGAGGAGGAGTTGTATGCGGAAGGGCTAACATCTGCAAGGTCCAGACGGTCAGCAGCACCAAGGCGGCAGGCATGTGAGGGTGGGGGAGATGGTTTTACCAGGGCGCATGGTAGCAGCCAAACTAGTGAGGAAGGTGCAGGAGCCCAGGAAGAAGTGGAGGACGAACTGATGGAAGACTCATCAGATGAGGGAGACCTTGATCACATTTCTGTTGTGCGAGGTTGGGGGGAGAGGACAGAGGAAGGAAGCATGATTGTTACCTCGCCACCAACACAACAGGGACTTGGTGCTCCTGGATGCGCAACACACATGAGTGCCTTCTTGCTGCACTACCTGCAACATGACCCTCGAATTGTGAGAATTAGAAATAATCCTGACTACTGGGTTGCCACACTGTTAGATCCCCGGTACAAAAGTAAATTTGCAGAAATTATTCCTGCCATAGAAAGGGATGCACGCATGCAGGAGTATCAGCAGAGACTGTTGCAGAATCTTACATGTGCTTTTCCACAAAATACCAGTGGTGCACGTAGTGAATCTCTCAGTTCCAACTTGCCAACCGTGGGACCGTCAAGTGTTCAGCACTCAAACCGTAACAGAACCACAGTATCTGCTGGTAACATCAATTTTGCGGAATCATTTCACCACTTTTTTAGCCCATCCTTTGCAAGGCCACAGGAGACAAGAAGTCTGACACATAGTCAACGCCTAGAGACGATGGTACAGGAGTATCTCCAAGTAAACATTGAAGCCACGACTGTGTCACTGGACCCTTGCTCTTTTTGGGCTTCCAATCTGGATAAATGGCCGGAGCTAGCCACTTACGCCTTGGAGATCTTGTCATGCCCCGCAGCCAGCGTTCTGTCTGAACGTGTGTTCAGCGCTGCTGGTGGTGTGCTGACAGATAAGCGCACGCGGCTCTCCACTGATAATGTAGACAGACTCACGTTCATAAAGATGAACAAATCATGGATCCGAAACGACTTTTCTACCCCTGTGTCATCCTGGGGAGAGTAAAAGCTTGATGATTGGTTAAAATCACCCTACCAACCGTTTTAAGCTTTCAAATTACTAATCATGTTTATCTGTATCTTGACTGGAAAATAATTTGGGCTTTGTAGCAGTGTGCAGCACTGATCCTATTAGGCCATCTATACTAAAGCTTCACCAGATTTAAAATTAAAAATAATTTTTAGCTGCATCTAGCCCGGAAAATAATTTTGGGGCTCCGAGATGCGCAAGGCACATAAGTGCCTTCTTGCTGCACTACCTGCAGCATGACCCTCATATTGTCAGAATTCGAAGTAATCATGACTACTGGGTTGCCAAACTCTTAGATCCCCCAAACTTTTCGATCAACCTTTTCATTTTAATAAAGACCAAAAAAATGGTCATTTTTGAAATTATAAGCATTAGCAGGTTGTTAGAAACTGAAATCAAACAGTTTTCAACTCAAAACTTTATTCTAGGTGATGTTACATTTTCACATAGGACCCCTTGTTCGAAAGGAGCTTCTGAACTCTCTCGTCCATTGAATTTGTCAGGTTTTGGATGGTTTCTGCTTCAATTGTTTTGCATGAGGACAGAATACCCTCCCAGAGCTGTTGCTTAGATGTGAACTGCCTCCCGCCATCATAGACACTCCTTTTAATGATGCTCCAAAGGTTCTGAATGGGGTAGAGGTCAGGGGAGCATGGGGGTCACACCATAAGTTTGTCCCCTTTTATGCCCATATCAGCCAGAGATGCAGATGTTTTATGTGCAGCATGAGATGGTGCATTATCATGCAGAAAAATGATCTTGCTGTGAAATACACGGTTCTTCTTCTTGAACCATGGCAGGAAGTGCTGTTTGAGAAAATCCACATACATTATGGAGTTCATCTTTAGCGCCTTCAGGGATCCTAAAGGGGCCGACAATCTCTCTCCCCATGATTCCAGCCCAAAACATTACTCCACCTCCTCCTTGTTGGCGCTGTAGCCGTGTTTGCGTGGGGTGTCCATCAACCAGCCATCCTCCACTCCATCCATCTGGACCATCGAGCGCTGCACGGCACTCATCCGTGAACAAAACAGTTTTGAAATCAGTCTTCATGTAATGTTTGGCCCACTGGAGCCGTTTCTGCTTGTGTGAAGTGGATAGAGGAGGTCGACAGGATGGCGCATGCACAGCTGCAAACCTCTGAAGGACCCTGCATCTTGTTGTTCGGGGGACGTTGGAGGCACAAGCAGCTTCAAAAACTTGTCTGCTGCTATGACAAGGCTTTTTTGCCGCTGCTCTTTCAACCTGACGTAATTGCCTGTAGGAAAGAGTCCTCAATTTGCCCTTATCAGCACGCACACGTGTGTACTGTGAATCAGCTACATACTTCTTGATTGCCAAGACACTTCATCCTGATCATCGCACAATGTTGATTGTAGTCATGCCTTGACCTAAACACTCCACAATTTGTTGCTTCTCAGCAGCCGACACATCCTTTTTCTTTCCCATTTTGGCAGAAAATGTAGGCTGCTTAATAATGTGAGAGAGCCTTCTTAAGTAGTCTTGCCTTTCATTGGACACACCTGCCAAACTAATTAGCACAGGTGTCTTTTGCTTACAGTGATATAAAGAGCCCTGACACACATCACCATCAATGAGTTTAACTGACAAACAAACAAATTCTTCCCTTATCACTCCTAAACACTTTTTGCATAATAATTTGGAACGCGGTGTACATGTGCTTTTCCACAAAACACCAGCGGTTCACGTAGTGAATCTTACAGTTCTAACTTGCCAACCGTGGTCTGTATGGAATTGTTCAATAAAGGGCCCAAAATTAAGATAACATAGATGGGAGAGGTCTCTATGAATAGGAATTCCTAAGTATTTGATACCCTGTGAGGGCCAGGCAAAGGGAAAGTTGGACTGGATGGAATCCTATATGGATTTGGGGAGGGAGACATCGAGGGCCTCAGACTTCGCTGCATTGATTTTAAAATTTTACCATGTAACAAAGTGATCTATTTCAGCCATAACAGCATGGATGGATATATGTGATTGAGTGATATATACTAGGACATCATCAGCAAATAGAGAGCACTTGTACTCGGTGCCTCCCACCTCAATCCACCTAATATTGGGGTTATGGCGAATTGATGAGAGCAGGTGCTCCGTCACTAGGATGTATAAGAGAGGGGACAGAGGACATCACTGCCTTGTCCCATTGGTGATTGTGAAAGGTGATGAAAATGTTCTGACGCACCCCCTGGGCCTTGGGACACCCGGAGCCGGACCCTTTTTGGTGGATGCTGGTGGTTGTAGTCTTCGTGGCGGCGACCCAGTTCCGTGGCTCAGGGCGGTCAAACCAGTGGCGGAACTATTTATGTGGTTTTCATGTTTAAATGTCCGACTACACCACCCGTGGATTGCGGTCAGAGTGAACCGCCGCTACAGGGCAGACCACTGAGGCTGGTGTTGTGGGTGCAGCAGAGCGTAGCATAACTCCCCACGGGAGGAGTATAGCCTCAGGGCAGTGTATGCGGAGGATGGGGGTGATGGTGCAGGGCAGCAGCAGTAACGACACGGAGTCAGTGATGCAGTTCAGGGCCTTTACTCACAGTTCTTATTATCCAGACCACGTCTGCAGGTAAAGGCTGCCCACGTCGTACTGTGCTCACCAGGTGAGGGGCTCAGACAACTCCCAGATAACTTTGGAGCACTTCACAGGACCCCCTTTGTGTGTCCTTTGTCTGGCCTTTCTTACCAACACTTCTGTCCGGCTGCCTCGGGCCTCCTCTTGATAAACTTGGCGCCAGTTTCCCTGACCCTATGTGGTGCCTTCCTAGCGGGTGTAGCGAGGGGCTGCGCCACATAAAATGTCAGAGCCTCCGGTTTCTAGCTGAGGGTCGTTTCCTGCCTCCACTAGTTCGGGGACCGGTCTCCCCCTTTGGCCTGACCCCTCCACGCAGGTGGATTCAGGCGTGCGGTGGCGACTCGCCCGTCCGCACCCCTGGGATCCCTTCATTCCTCGTTCCTGGAGCCTTCTCCGCTCCTCTTCCTTCCTTCTCCCTCTTCCAGGCCTGGGCCTCTGTTACTAGGCCCGCCTCCGGAGCAGAGCTCATGCAGAGCCCCTGCTCCCTGCCACTTCTGCTCAGACTTCTCTGCACTGAACTAAGATGGTGCCCACCTTTTATACTCCCTTCTCAATGCACCCAGGAACTGCTTCCTCCCTGCTCCTGCACTACAGGGTTCCCCTTCCTCAGTGTTCCCTCCCCCCACTCCAGCCAGGGACAGGGACTGTCGTGCCCATCTCAGGGGCATATTGGTCGCCCTGCCCCACGACAATGTGGTGTAATGCATGCAGGTGTCGGGTCCTGATCCACACTCCATCCTTACCTGAGAGTGAGATATCACACCTCTGGGTGAGGTGCAATACGTCTGTAGCAACCGAGCCCTCAGGGTGCTACAGTTCCATTTATCTTCAGCCTAGGTGACGTATTGCGATACAGGGCCGTGATTTTGGCTATAAAAGGGTCCCCTAGACCCATACCCCAAGCTTTTTAAGAGAATCATATATGGCGTGCCAGGAGACTCTATGGAATGCTTTCTCAGCATCCAACGAGAGTATTTAATTACAAATTTTTAACTGCATCTAGCCCAGGAAATACTTTGTGCCTAGTAGCAGTGTCTGCTAGTGAGCGGATTATCCCGACTGTTAAGCAAGCTGCACCACCTGTAGTTTAGACACTTAATTTTTTCAAAGGAAATGCTTCGGGACCATGGGATACTTAGTGAAGAGCATCAGGAGGCACCCCAAGGCATAGGGGCTGGGACTGGCAGTAGGATGCCTTGCGGTGGACAGCCGAGCTCGATCCTTATAAAAGCTTTTTAACTGCAGCAGCTTTAGTGGACGCTACTGGAGCTGGAATTACCGCGGCTGCTGGCATGAGACTTGCCCTCCAATAGATCCTTGTAAATGGATTTAAAGTGTATTCATTCAAATTAGAGAGACAATTTAAATTAAAAAGCTTAGAGCTGCCTCCACCACAGGGGGGCTCGCTCGACCCACCAGCGGACAGGCACCAGTATTGGGAGAGGGGGGCTGGCCGTCAGGGTTCACCGCGGCTCTGGCACAAACCCGGCGACACGGAGGTGGCACGGGCAGGAGCGGACTGGCCGTGTCGGCTTCTCACTTTTTGGATTTTAGAAGGGCATGACATGCCTATATCTGTGTCTCCCCCTCCTTTTACTCCTCCACCTCTTTTATTTTCGCATGACTATATGTACTTGTCACTTTTCCATGTGTTAGTTATGTCTTCTGAGCAGTTTGTCAGCTTTTGGACACCTTTGAAGGTGTTTTCTATGTGTTTCTATGTGTTTTTGTTTGCCTGCCATTGGTTTTAACGGTGTTCGAAGGTGTTCGACGAACAGTTCGACGAACAGTTCGACGAACCGAACCGAACTCGAACACTACGGGGGTGGCTCAACACTACTCATAACACCCTCATGAAGTCACTTTCTAACCGTTTGTGCAGACACATGCACATTTGTGGCCTGCTGGAGGTCATTTTGCAGGGTTCTGACAGTGCTTCTCCTGTTCCTCCTTGCACACAAGCAGAGGTAGCGGTCCTGCTGCTGGGTTGTTGCCCTCCTACGGTGCCCTCCACGTCTCCTGGTATCTGCTCCATGCTCTGGACACTGTGCTGACAGACACAGCTACCCTTCTTGCCACAGCTCGCACTGATGTGCCATCCTGGATGAACTGCACTACCCCACAGACAATCTTCTCACAAAATTAGAATATTGAACAAGTTCATTTATTTCAGTTCTTCAATATATGGGGTATTGTCAAGAGGAAGATGAGACACACCAGACCCAACAATGTAGACGAGCTGAAGGCTGCTATCAAAGCAACTTGGGCATCCATAACACCTCAGCAGTGCCACAGGCTGATCGCCTCCACGCCACGCTGCATTGATGCAGTAATTAATGCAAAAGGAGCCCCGACCAAGTATTGAGTGCATTTACTGAACATACATTTCAGTAGGCCAACATTTCGGATTTTAAAAACATTTTTCAAGCTGTTGTTATAAAGTATTCTAATTTACTGAGATAATGACTTTTGTGTTTTCATTGGCTGTAAGTCATAATCATCAACATTAACAGAAATAAACTCTTGAAATAGATCACTCTGTTTGTATTGACTTAGTGAAAAGCACTTGTATATGTATATGTCTTAATATATTTGATTTCATAAAATATATTCACATCCTTAACAGTTGCCTATAGATGCATCCAGTGGTTAGAATTGCCAACCTAGGAACCCATATGAATAAAACAGAAGTGAATTAAAAAACGCAATACAAGAGAACCCAACACATACGTACATACATGATGATTAGTGCTGAGCGAGCACTAAAATGCTCGGGTGCTCGAAGCTCAGGCCGAGCTCACCGTGATACTCGGGTGCTCGACCCGAGCAACGAGCCTAATGTTAGTCTATGGGAGACCAGAGCATTTTTGCGGCGGCACCCCCGGCAGTCTGTAGAAAGCCTAAAAAGTGCCCAAAACGATAGTGACAGTGCTCAAAAGACATGGGGACAGCATGGGCATCGCCCCACGAAGCATTTATGACCCCCAGGTCACTGCTGTCAACAACGTGATCAGAGGTATTAAGCCACTTTTACGGGCTCACAAGAAAAAGTTCAAAAACGAAACTGAAACTGTTTTCCTGTGAAATATGTTAAGGAACTTCCTTTCCAGGGTAAAGACTTGTGTATAAGGTAAAATAAATAACTAAAAACAAAAATACTCCTCCACACCTTGGGCTATGTTCACAAGTTGCATTTTTTATGCGTTTTTGCACTTTTGTATTGCTTTCAACCGTGACAAATGCATTCACCGGGAAATGTCATTTTAACATTTTGCAATCTTATCTGGCCATGTGCTGTGTGACACATGCATACAGTGCTGAAAAGACATGGGAACAGCATGGGGAAGACCCCTGGAAGCATCTCTGACACCCAGGTCACTGCCTAAAAGTGTGCCCTTCAGAAGTAATCCTTGCCGCATCAGAAGATGCAGACTTGCAACTATCACCGTGCAAGTCCTTCTCCCAGAGCAGGGTTCAATTTTACCTCCCCCATTCCATGCAATGCAAGCGCAAGCATGCAGCCTGCCACCCACCCACCCCCAGGCTGCAATACCATACTGCTAGCTTGCTTGCACTTGAAATTGGGCCTTTTAGGCATGTGGAGGCAGACCCCGGCCACCATGTCATGGCTGCGTCGGCGGCCTGGTATCCATACTCAGTCCCCAGCCGCCCGGCGGCCGGGTGTCCACGCTCGGTCCCCAGCCGCCAGGGGGCGGCCGGGTGTCCATAAACGGTCCCCAGCTGCCCCTATTTCTCCCCTGAACTTCCCCCACACTTTTCTTAGCCTGGCCTGCTTTAGGGCAGCATTGGACGAGCCCTCCAGAGAACCAGACTCCTCCGGTGGGCCCTGGCTTCTCCATCAGGGGAGTTGAGAGTGCCAAGGTGAGGAGCATGATGATGATGATAGAAGTTAGCATCTGCTTTGTTTTCTTGGAATGCAAGCGTAAGTGTGCAACCTGCCACCCACCCACGCCTAGGCTGCAATACCATACTGTTAGCTTGTACTTGAAATGGGGCCTTTTAGTTTGGAGGAGGCCGAAGCTGGCCACTACCTCATGGCTGCTTCGGCAGCGAGGTATCCATACTCAGTCCCCAGCCGCCCGGCGGCCGGGTATCTACGCTCGGTCCCCAGCCGCTAGGGGACGGCCAGGAGTCCATACTCGGTCCCCAGCCACCCCAATTTCTCCACTGAACTTCCCCCACACTTTTCTTAGCCTGGCCTGCTTTAGGGCAGCATTGGACGAGCCCACCAGAGAACCAGACTCCTCCGGTGGGCCCTGGCTTCTCCATCAGGGGAGATGAGAGTGCCAAGGTGAGGAGCATGATGATGATGTTAGCGTCTGCTTTGTTTTCTTGGAATGCAAGCGCATGTATGTAGCAGCGGCTAGGCCTGAGGTGTTCAGCGTTTTGGCGCATATCCTACCTCTTCTGAGGATTGCTGGATGTTTTCTTGCTACTATCCCAGTTCTATGACTCCCGTTAAAACAAAGCTTCAGGTGATGAATGATGGATGAGGTGGTGGCAAAGGAGAAAGAGCAGGAGGAACAGGGACCATTCACATCAATATCAGGCCAGTCAACCACACATGTCTTGTAGGATATGTTTCTGTACCAAAAGGAGCGGTTCGGCTACACAGTTATAGGGCATGCAGTGAGTGCAATGGCTATCAAAAATTTCGAGGCACTCCAATGCCCCTTGGAAGTGACATGGAGGTCAGAGGGACTTAACTAAACCGTTTTTTCCATTTATAGCAACTGGGTCTCCTGTGCACTGTTGGCCTAAGCAGTGAATGGGAGGCTTTCCAAAAATTATGAGGAACTGCAATGCCCCTTGAAACAGACGTGGATTACAGCATACTAAAAACCTTCTACCCATTATTGGGGAGTGGGTCTCCCTTAGTGTTCGCCTATGCATTGAAAAGCAAAAGCTGACTAAAATTAGGAGAAAATGCAATGCCTGTTGGAAGAATTGTGGAGGTCGCAGTGGAATAAAAAGACAATATCAAAGCCCCTTGGAAAAGTGGTGGAGGTCGCAGTAGCTTAACAAGACGGTTTTAATGCCCCTTGGAAGAGACGTGGAGGTCAAAGTGGAATAAAAAGACAATATCAATGCCCCTGGGAAAAGTGGTGAAGGTCGCAGTAGCTTAACAAGACGGTTTTAATGTCCCTTGGAAGAGACGTGGAGGTTGCAGTAGCTTAACAAGACGGATTTAATGCCCCTTGGAAGAGACGTAGAGGTCGCAGTGGAATAAAAAGACAATATCAATGCCCCTGGGAAAAGTGGTGGAGGTCGCAGTAGCTTAACAAGACGGTTTTAATGCCCCTTGGAAGAGACGTGGAGGTTGCAGTAGCTTAACAAGATGGTTTTAATGCCCCTTGGAAGAGACGTGGAGGTTGTAGTAGCTTAACAAGATGGTTTTATTGCCCCTTGGAAGAGACGTGGAGGTCGCAGTGGAATAAAAAGACAATATCAATGCCACTGGCAAAAGTGGTGGAGGTCGCAGTAGCTTAACAAGACGGTTTTAATGCCCCTTGGAAGAGACGTGGAGGTTGCAGTAGCTTAACAAGATGGTTTTAATGCCCCTTGGAAGAGACGTGGAGGTTGTAGTAGCTTAACAAGATGGTTTTAATGCCCCTTGGAAGAGATGTGGAGGTCGCAGTGGAATAAAAAGACAATTTCAATGCCACTGGGAAAAGTGATGGAGGTCGCAGTAGCTTAACAAGACGTTTTTAATGCCCCTTGGAAGAGACGTAGAGGTCGCAGTGGAATAAAAAGACAATATCAATGCCCCTGGGAAAAGTGGTAGAGGTCGCAGTAGCTTAACAAGACGGTTTTAATGCCCCTTGGAAGAGACGTGGAGGTTGCAGTAGCTTAACAAGATGGTTTTAATGCCCCTTGGAAGAGACGTGGAGGTTGTAGTAGCTTAACAAGATGGTTTTATTGCCCCGTGGAAGAGACGTGGAGGTCGCAGTGGAATAAAAAGACAATATCAATGCCACTGGGAAAAGTGGTGGAGGTCGCAGTAGCTTAACAAGACGGATTTAATGCCCCTTAGAAGAGACGTGGAGGTTGCATTGGAATAAAAAGACAATATCAATGCCCCTGGGAAAAGTGATGGAGGTCGCAGTAGCTTAACAAGATGGTTTTAATACCCCATGGAAGAGACGTAGAGGTCGCAGTGGAACAAAAAGACAATATCAATGCCCCTGGGAAAAGTGGTGGAGGTTGTAGTAGCTTAGCAAGATGGTTTTAATGCCCCTTGGAAGAGACGTGGAGGTCGCAGTGGAATAAAAAGACAATATCAATGCCCCTGGGAAAAGAGGTGGAGGTCGCAGTAGCTTAACAAGACTGTTTTAATGCCCCATGAAAGAGACGTGGAGGTCGCAGTGGAATAAAAAGACAATATCAATGCCCCTGGGAAAAGTGGTGGAGGTCGCAGTAGCTTAACAAGACTGTTTAAATGCCCCTTGGAAGAGCCATGCAGTACAGCATCTTAAAAACACTATTCCCATTATTGAGAAGTGGGTCGCCCATAGTCTTTGCCTATGCCTTCCAAGCAAAAGCTGCCAAAAATTAGGACGAAGGAACTTGCAATGCTGGCAACACGGACCAAGGTCACCCTGGTGGTATGGTGGTATAGTGGTGGTAGAGGCTGAGGATAAGGTGAAGAGCAAAATACAGCCGAAATGAGGAAGCGTATACCCATGTGTGGGAATACACCTCCCGAAATAACACAGTGGATTTGACTTTATGTTACTCTGCTGTCATTTGGTGGTGATGAGAAGTCTGGCCCAATCCAGCCCTTGTTCATTTTGATAAGGGTCAGCTTGTCAGCATTGTCAGTTGTCAGGCGAGTGCGCTTATTTGTTCTAATTCCCCCAGTGGCACTAAAAACACGCTCGATAACACGCTTGTGGCAGGGCAGGCCAAGACCTCCAAGACGTACAGAGCGAGTTCATTCCAAGTGTCCAGTTTCGATACCCAAAAATTAAAAGGCACAGAGGAATCACGGAGGACGCTGGAACGGTCGGCAAGGTACTCCCTCACCATCTTTTGAAACTTGTGAGAGTACCCCGCGCCTCAAGGCCTGTAAGCTGGGCGGGTCTCATAAAACTGTCCCAGAACATTGACAGTGTTCCCCTGCCTCTGCTGGATTGGAGTTGCGTCTCTCTCACCTGTACGCCTTGGTTGGGCAGCGAGTTGTGAACTCTGCTGCTAGCGTGTTCAGATGGGAATTTTTTTAACAGTTCTGCAGCAAGGGCCTTCTGGTACTGCCCCATTTTTGTAGACCTCTCCACCTCAGGAATGAGAGTGAAAGTTCTCCTTGTAGCGGGGGTCTAAAAGTGTCACCAGCCAGTAATGACTGTCACCCAACATTTTGACAACGCGAGGGTCATGGTTAAGGCAGCGTAACATAAAGTCAGCCATGTGTGCCAGTCTGGTAACGGGCAAGACTTCCGTGTCCTCACCAAGATGACGACTGACCATGCTCTCCTCCTCCTCCTCCTCCCCCCCCTGTCCTGCCACCCACGCTGAACCGATGGTTTGACAGTTGTACAGGCACTACCAACTACAGCGCATGATACCAGCTCCTGCTCTTCCTCCTCTTCCTCTCCCTCATTGTCCCCCAATGCATTTTGGGATGAGATGGGGCTGGGCTGTGTGTAATCGCCCGCTACGGCTTCTTGATCCATCTCATCATACTCTGGCTGCAATGCCTCCTCTTTACTTCTCTGCAGAGAGCGTTGCAAAAGACAGACAAGAGGGATGCTGACGCTAATGATAACGTCATCGCCACTCACCATCTTGGTGGACTCCTCAAAGTTTGTCAGGATGGTACATATGTCAGACATCCAGGTCCACTCCTGAGGTCTTATGTGTGGAGTCTGACCTGAATATCGACGGCCTTGTTGCAGCTGGTACTCCACAACTGCTCTATTCTGCTCACAAATCCTTTGCAACATGTGGAGGGTAGAGTTCCAACGTGTGGGGACATCACACACTAGTCAGTGGGCCGGAAGCTGCAAATGCTGCTGCAACACAGCAAGGGCGGCGGAAGCTGTAGCCGACTTGCGAAAATGAGCTGACAGGCGGCGTACTTTCACGAGAAGATCTGGCAACTCGGGGTACGATTTAAGAAACCGCTGAACCACGAGGTTAAGCACATGAGCCAGGCATGGTACGTGTGTGATCTCGCCTCACCTCAGAGCCACCACCAGTAGAGATGAGCGTTGTTCTACTCGAACTGTTCGCCAATCTCAAATTCGAGCTGTTTTGGGCGGTGTTCGAGCCGTTCGGCGAACACGAACAATTTGAGAAAAATTCGGCTGTTCGAGGTTATGTTCGATAACTGTTCGTGCACCAAAATCATAACTGGATTTTTTCTCAGTAATGATGAAAATTAATGTTAATACGCAGTTTGAGTGTACAGCGGGGTGGGGGGAGGGGCAGGATGGATCTCTGCAGGAACAATGAAGATCTCCATTTTTTTTTCTCTTTCCCGCATTTGCAGTGGGGAGGTGCAATCTGTCAGCCTATCAGCAGCGCACACACGGAGCGAAGTGCTTTTTTTCACACAAGCAAGGGCATGTGTCATTGGCAGTGTATGTCACATGTCCTTGCCCTATAAGACCAAGCCATTTTCCCCGTCGCCACCATTTTCTCACTGCTGCAGCTGCGTGTTAGACGGCACCGCTGTTGCTGTGTGCGCTATACCTTGTTAATTTCAAGCCAATTTTCGCACAAATATACAGATAGCTTGGGAGTAGGGAATAGTTGTGATTGCAGTCCTTTTAAGGACTAGGTTACAGCATTTCCTACGACTTTTATCAGGGAGGTCTGTGCTCTTAAATAGATAGGTTGTGGGAGTAAAGACTAATTGTAATTGGAGTCCTTTTCAGGACTAGGTTACATGAGTTCCTATCAGTTTTTGCCAGGCAGGTCTGTGCCAGTGCTGTGCAAGTTTTTTTCACAGCATTTGGCTGAATCTAGCAAAGCTAATCCTTTTTGGCCTATTGCAGAGTGTGTTAGTCAGTGGAGTAGCCTATCTGTGTTGCAAGATATACCACCTGTGTATAGAATACCAATTTTTTTACTGCACCTAGTGAAGTAAAATCTTTTGGGCATAGCATCATTCTATTAGTCCATCTATACTGACCTCCATCAGGTTGCAAATTAAAACTAATTTTTATCTGCATCTACAGTACCTCTGAAAAAATATTTGGGCTTCTACCTGTGTGTGGGACTTGTTGTATTAGTCCATCTATACTGACCTCCATCAGGTTGCAAACTGAATATATTTTTTTCCTGCATCTACCTCTGAAAAAATATTGGGCTTCTAGCTGTGTGTGGGTCTTGTTCTATTAATCCATCTATACTGACCTCCATCAGGTTGCAAACTGAATATATTTTTTTCTGCATCTAGCTCTGAAAAAATATTTGGCCTTCTAGTAGTGTGTCGGACTTTCTCTATTAATCCATCTATACTGACCTCCATCAGGTTGCAAACTGAATATAATTTTTTTATGCATCTAGCTCTGAAAAAATATTTGGCCTTCTAGTAGTGTGTCGGACTTTCTCTATTAGTCCATCTATACTGACCTCCATCAGGTTGCAAATTAAAACTAATTTTTATCTGCATCTACAGTACCTCTGAAAAAATATTTGGGCTTCTAGCTGTGTGTGGGACTTGTTGTATTAGTCCATCTATACTGACTAGAGATGAGCGTTGTTCTACTCGAACTGTTCGCCAATCTAAAATTCAAGCTGTTTTGGGCGGTGTTCGAGCCGGTCGGCGAACACGAACAATTTGAGAAAAATTCGGCTGTTCGAGGTTATGTTCGATAACTGTTCGTGCACCAAAATCATAACTGGATTTTTTCTCAGTAATGATGAAAATTAATGTTAATACGCAGTTTGAGTGTACAGCGGGGTGGGGGGAGGGGCAGGGGATGGATCTCTGCAGGAACAATGAAGATCTCCATTTTTTTTTCTCTTTCCCGCATTTGCAGTGGGGAGGTGCAATCTGTCAGCCTATCAGCAGCGCACACACGGAGCGAAGTGCTTTTTTTCACACAAGCAAGGGCATGTGTGATTGGCAGTGTATGTCACATGTCCTTGCCCTATAAGACCAAGCCATTTTCCCCGTCGCCACCATTTTCTCACTGCTGCAGCTGCGTGTTAGACGGCACCGCTGTTGCTGTGTGTGCTATACCTTGTTAATTTCAAGCCAATTTTCGCACAAATATACAGATAGCTTGGGAGTAGGGAATAGTTGTGATTGCAGTCCTTTTAAGGACTAGGTTACAGCATTTCCTACGACTTTTATCAGGCAGGTCTGTGCTCTTAAATAGATAGATTGTGGGAGTAAAGACTAATTGTAATTGGAGTCCTTTTCAGGACTAGGTTACATGAGTTCCTATCAGTTTTTGCCAGGCAGGTCTGTGCCAGTGCTGTGCAAGTTTTTTTCACAGCATTTGGCTGAATCTAGCAAAGCTAATCCTTTTTGGCCTATTGCAGAGTGTGTTAGTCAGTGGAGTAGCCTATCTGTGTTGCAAGATATACCACCTGTGTATAGAATACCAATTTTTTTACTGCACCTAGTGAAGTAAAATCTTTTGGGCATAGCATCATTCTATTAGTCCATCTATACTGACCTCAATCAGGTTGCAAACTGAATATAATTTTTTTCTGCATCTAGCTCTGAAAAAATATTTGGGCTTCTAGCAGTGTGTGGGACTTGGTCTATTAGTCCATCTATACTGACCTCCATCAGGTTGCAAATTAAAAATAATTTTTTTCTTCATTTAGCTCTGAAAAAATATTTGGGCTTCTAGCAGTGTGTGGGACTTGTTCTATTAGTCCTTCTATACTGACCTCCAGCAGGTTGCAAATTGAATATAATTTTTTTCTGCATCTAGCTCTGAAAAAATATTTGGGCTTCTAGCGGTGTGTGGGACTTGGTCTATTAGTCCATCTATACTGACCTCCATCAGGTTGCAAATTAAAAATAATTTTTTTCTGCATCTAGCTCTGAAAAATATTTGGGCTTCTAGCAGTGTGTGGGACTTGGTCTATTAGTCCATCTATACTGACCTCCATCAGGTTGCAAATTAAAAATAATTTTTTTCTTCATTTATCTCTGAAAAAATATTTGGGCTTCTAGCAGCGTGTGGGACTTGGTCTATTAGTCCATCTATACTGACCTCCATCAGGTTGCAAATTAAAAATAATTTTTTTCTGCATCTAGCTCTGAAAAAATATTTGGGCTTCTAGCAGTGTGTGGGACTTGGTCTATTAGTCCATCTATACTGACCTCCATCAGGTTGCAAATTAAAAATAATTTTTTTCTGCATCTAGCTCTGAAAAAATATTTGGGCTTCTAGCAGTGTGTGGGACTTGGTCTATTAGTCCATCTATTCTGACCTCCATCAGGTTGCAAATTAAAAATAAGTTTTTTCTTCATTTATCTCTGAAAAAATATTTGGGCTTCTAGCAGCGTGTGGGACTTGTTCTATTAGTCCATCTATACTGACCTCCATCAGGTTGCAAATTAAAAATAATTTTTTTCTTCATTTATCTCTGAAAAAATATTTGGGCTTCTAGCAGCGTGTGGGACTTGTTCTATTAGTCCATCTATACTGACCTCCATCAGGTTGCAAATTAAAAATAATTTTTTTCTGCATCTAGCTCTGAAAAAATATTTGGGCTTCTAGCAGTGTGTGGGACTTGGTCTATTAGTCCATCTATACTGACCTCCATCAGGTTGCAAATTAAAAATAATTTTTTTCTGCATCTAGCTCTGAAAAAATATTTGGGCTTCTAGCAGTGTGTGGGACTTGGTCTATTAGTCCATCTATACTGACCTCCATCAGGTTGCAAATTGAATAAAAAAATTTTCTGCATCTAGCTCTGAAAAAATATTTGGGCTTCTAGCGGTGTGTGGGACTTGGTCTATTAGTCCATCTATACTGACCTCCATCAGGTTGCAAATTAAAAATAATTTTTTTCTGCATCTAACCCAGCCAATAGTTTTGGCCTAATACCACAGTTTGGCCACTCAGCTCTGCTCGGTTACCATCCATTGTTTTTTTGTGCAAACAACTCCAGAGTTGTGAATTAGTTAACCACCAAAATGAGTGGAAAAAGGCCTGCTGCTGGTGGAAAGGGGAATAGGCGTGTTGGGAAGGGGAAAAAAGGTTGTGTCCGTGGGGTAGGTGCAGAAGAAAGACCATCTTCCAGCCAAACTAAAATGTCTACTTCTTTTAGCGGACAATGTGATAAGATCCCTTTCTTACGGCCACGCCAATCGCTACAAATTCCAGATGAGGCACAAAAACAGCAGGTGCTTCAACGGATATCAAGTGCTCCTTTAAGTGGGCTCTTCTCCACATCAACTTCAACATCACAAATACTCCAGTCCTCAAAGGTGTCACCCAAATCGCACTTGCTTCCTCACAGCTCCCAAATCTCCAGCTGCCCGTCTGAGTATGAGGTAGAACAGATGGTTGAGTCTGCAGAGCTGTTTACTCATACTATAGCCTGGGAATCAGAGGTCGACTCCAGCGCTTCTGTGAATCCAGACGAGGAAATGATCTGCACTGATGCCCAGAATCTTTATGAGTCGGATCCAGGACCAGACGCAGAAGGTTCTGACCATAATGTAGACCCTCATTCCCAAACTGTAACTCCTGTTGGTGGAGACAATGAGGAAGACGATGATAAGACTCAAATACCTGATTGGAGCGACAACTTTAGTTTTTTGTCAGGGCAGGAACAGGTTGGCTCTGAGGACGACGGGTGTGATAACGCACAGGGTGATGATGATGAGGTCGGAGATCCCACTTACTGTCAACCCACAGTCAGCCAAGAGATGAGGTCAGCAGAGGAGGTGGAGGAAGATGCTAGTGACGACGAGGTCAGGTTGCGTCTTCCTGGACAGAGACGTAGTACTGGAAGCACGTCAACAACTGCATCCTCAAACACAACTCTGCCTCTCACCACAAGTCGTGGTGGCTCTTCAGGTTGCATGGGTGCTAAGCCTTGCATAGCCTGGGCATTTTTTCAGATCGATAAAGATGACCCAACTCGTGTTATCTGTAACATTTGTCAGCAAAAGCTAAGTAGAGGCCAAAAAATACATAGTTTGAGTACTTCATGCATGAACCGGCACATGGACATGAAGCATAAGTTGCAGTGGGAAGCTCAGTGTGCTACAATGCGGTCTAGCCGGCCGGGCCAACCACCGTCTGCCATATCTTGTGCATCCGCGGCCTCTTCATCCTCTGTGACTGGGGGGACAGCAGTCACACCTGTTTTGGGGCGCAGACCTGCCACCTCTTTACCCGCAACAGCCAGCGTGATTGGCAGGTCATCATTTTCTTTGGAGGTGGTAACACCAGCTGGTCTTGAGCGCTGTCCGACATCTATAGCACCACCTTTGGATCAAGGCAACCTAACATGTCCGCCTGCATCTTCCTCACAGACCGGCAGTTTGCCGGGGACACCCTTATCAACCCCGTCTAAGCACAATAGCCAGCCCTCGGTCCCTCAGATGTGGACAAGTAAAAGACCATTTCCTCCTAGCCATGAGAAAGCTAAGAGGTTGAATTTCACCATCTGCAAGCTCTTGGCTACAGAAATGCTGCATTTCCGCCTGGTGGACACAGAGGATTTTCGAGACCTTATGTCCGTCGCAGTGCCCCAGTACCAGATGCCCAGTCGGCACTACTTCTCAAAGAAAGGTGTGCCTGCGCTCCACCCGCATGTCGCACACAACATCACCGCTTCTTTGAGAAACTCTGTGTGTGACAGGGTGCATTTCACCACAGACACTTGGACGAGTAGGCATGGACAGGGGCGTTACATGTCGCTGACTGGGCACTGGGTAACTATGGTGACAGCAGGACAAGGGGCTGCTGTCCAAGTCTTGCCGTCCCCACGAGTTGTGCGTCAATCCTCTTTATGTCAAAGTTCCACCACTGCTTCTGCCTCCTCAACCTCCTCTCGGTCTTCCACCTGCACCCAAAGCCTGTCTGGTCATGCCACAAGCTTTCTAACTGCGCAGAAGGGATCCTGCACACCTCCTTACTATGCTGGCAGTAGGGCTCAACGTCATCAGGCGGTTTTTACATTGAAATGTCTGGGAAATGTGAGTCACACAGCTGAGGAGTTGTGGTCAGCTCTGGAGAACCAATTTCATGAATGGTTGTCTCCACTGGACCTGAAACCAGGGAAGGCCGTGTGCGACAATGCTGCAAACCTGGGTGCGGCCCTTCGCCGGGGCAATGTCACACACGTGCCTTGTATGGCTCACGTGTTGAACCTGGTTGTCCAGCAATTTTTAGCCCACTATCCCAGACTAGATGGCCTTCTGCAGAGGGCACGGTCGCTGTGTGCTCACTTCCGCCGTTCGCATCCCGCAGCTCAGCGACTTACATCTCTACAGAAGTCGTTGGGCCTGCCACTTCACCGGCTAAAATGCGATGTGCCTACCCGGTGGAATTCAACTCTGCACATGTTGCAGCGACTGTGGCAGCACCGACAAGCCCTGGTGCAATACGTTCTGACGTATAGCCTGGGCCAACGAGATTCAGAGGTGGGGCAAATCACGCTGGAGGAGTGGTCTCAGATCAGGGACCTATGCACCCTTCTGCACAGTTTTGAAATGGCAACGAAGATGTTTAGTGCTGACGATGCCATTATCAGCATGACTATTCCGGTGATTTACATGCTGGAGCACATGTTAAACAGAATTCGGAGTCAGGTGGTGGCACAAGAGGAAGTGGAGGAAGTAGAGGAGGAGGAGTTGTATGCGGAAGGGCTAACATCTGCAAGGTCCAGACGGTCGGCAGCACCAAGGCGGCAGGCATGTGAGGGTGGGGGAGATGGTTTTACCAGGGCGCATGGTAGCAGCCAAACTAGTGAGGAAGGTGCAGGAGCCCAGGAAGAAGTGGAGGACGAACTGATGGAAGACTCATCAGATGAGGGAGACCTTGATCACATTTCTGTTGTGCGAGGTTGGGGGGAGAGGACAGAGGAAGGAAGCATGATTGTTACCTCGCCACCAACACAACAGGGACTTGGTGCTCCTGGATGCGCAACACACATGAGTGCCTTCTTGCTGCACTACCTGCAACATGACCCTCGAATTGTGAGAATTAGAAATAATCCTGACTACTGGGTTGCCACACTGTTAGATCCCCGGTACAAAAGTAAATTTGCAGAAATTATTCCTGCCATAGAAAGGGATGCACGCATGCAGGAGTATCAGCAGAGACTGTTGCAGAATCTTACATGTGCTTTTCCACAAAATACCAGTGGTGCACGTAGTGAATCTCACAGTTCCAACTTGCCAACCGTGGGACCGTCAAGTGTTCAGCACTCAAACCGTGACAGAACCACAGTATCTGCTGGTAACATCAATTTTGCGGAATCATTTCACCACTTTTTTAGCCCATCCTTTGCAAGGCCACAGGTGACAAGAAGTCTGACACATAGTCAACGCCTAGAGACGATGGTACAGGAGTATCTCCAAGTAAACATTGAAGCCACGACTGTGTCACTGGACCCTTGCTCTTTTTGGGCTTCCAATCTGGATAAATGGCCGGAGCTAGCCACTTACGCCTTGGAGATCTTGTCATGCCCCGCAGCCAGCGTTCTGTCTGAACGTGTGTTCAGCGCTGCTGGTGGTGTGCTGACAGATAAGCGCACGCGGCTCTCCACTGATAATGTAGACAGACTCACGTTCATAAAGATGAACAAATCATGGATCCGAAACGACTTTTCTACCCCTGTGTCATCCTGGGGAGAGTAAAAGCTTGATGATTGGTTAAAATCACCCTACCAACCGTTTTAAGCTTTCAAATTACTAATCATGTTTATCTGTATCTTGACAGGAAAATAATTTGGGCTTTGTAGCAGTGTGCAGCACTGATCCTATTAGGCCATCTATACTAAAGCTTCACCAGATTTAAAATTAAAAATAATTTTTAGCTGCATCTAGCCCGGAAAATAATTTTGGGGCTCCGAGATGCGCAAGGCACATAAGTGCCTTCTTGCTGCACTACCTGCAGCATGACTCACATATTGTCAGAATTCGAAGTAATCATGACTACTGGGTTGCCACACTCTTAGATCCCCCAAACTTTTCGATCAACCTTTTCATTTTACTAAAGACCAAAAAAATGGTCATTTTTGAAATTATAAGCATTAGCAGGTTGTTAGAAACTGAAATCAAACAGTTTTCAACTCAAAACTTTATTCTAGGTGATGTTACATTTTCACATAGGACCCCTTGTTCGAAAGGAGCTTCTGAACTCTCTCGTCAATTGAATTTGTCAGGTATTGGATGGTTTCTGCTTCAATTGTTTTGCATGAGGACAGAATGCCCTCCCAGAGCTGTTGCTTAGATGTGAACTGCCTCCCGCCATCATAGACACTCCTTTTAATGATGCTCCAAAGGTTCTGAATGGGGTAGAGGTCAGGGGAGCATGGGGGTCACACCATAAGTTTGTCCCCTTTTATGCCCATATCAGCCAGAGATGCAGATGTTTTATGTGCAGCATGAGATGGTGCATTATCATGCAGAAAAATGATCTTGCTGTGAAATACACGGTTCTTCTTCTTGAACCATGGCAGGAAGTGCTGTTTGAGAAAATCCACATACATTATGGAGTTCATCTTTAGCGCCTTCAGGGATCCTAAAGGGGCCGACAATCTCTCTCCCCATGATTCCAGCCCAAAACATTACTCCACCTCCTCCTTGTTGGCGCTGTAGCCGTGTTTGCGTGGGTGTCCATCAACCAGCCATCCTCCACTCCATCCATCTGGACCATCGAGCGCTGCACGGCACTCATCCGTGAACAAAACAGTTTTGAAATCAGTCTTCATGTAATGTTTGGCCCACTGGAGCCGTTTCTGCTTGTGTGAAGTGGATAGAGGAGGTCGACAGGATGGCGTATGCACAGCTGCAAACCTCTGAAGGACCCTGCATCTTGTTGTTCGGGGGACGTTGGAGGCACAAGCAGCTTCAAAAACTTGTCTGCTGCTATGACAAGGCTTTTTTGCCGCTGCTCTTTCAACCTGACGTAATTGCCTGAAGGAAAGAGTCCTCAATTTGCCCTTATCAGCACGCACACGTGTGTACTGTGAATCAGCTACATACTTCTTGATTGCCAAGACACTTCATCCTGATCATCGCACAATGTTGATTGTAGTCATGCCTTGACCTAAACACTCCACAATTTGTTGCTTCTCAGCAGCCGACACATCCTTTTTCTTTCCCATTTTGGCAGAAAATGTAGGCTGCTTAATAATGTGAGAGAGCCTTCTTAAGTAGTCTTGCCTTTCATTGGACACACCTGCCAAACTAATTAGCACAGGTGTCTTTTGCTTACAGTGATATAAAGAGCCCTGACACACATCACCATCAATGAGTTTAACTGACAAACAAACAAATTCTTCCCTTATCACTCCTAAACACTTTTTGCATAATAATTTGGAACGCGGTGTACATGTGCTTTTCCACAAAACACCAGCGGTTCACGTAGTGAATCTTACAGTTCTAACTTGCCAACCGTGGTCTGTATGGAATTGTTCAATAAAGGGCCCAAAATTAAGATAACATAGATGGGAGAGGTCTCTATGAATAGGAATTCCTAAGTATTTGATACCCTGTGAGGGCCAGGCAAAGGGAAAGTTGGACTGGATGGAATCCTATATGGATTTGGGGAGGGAGACATCGAGGGCCTCAGACTTCGCTGCATTGATTTTAAAATTTTACCATGTAACAAAGTGATCTATTTCAGCCATAACAGCATGGATGGATATATGTGATTGAGTGATATATACTAGGACATCATGAGCAAATAGAGAGCACTTGTACTCGGTGCCTCCCACCTCAATCCACCTAATATTGGGGTTATGGCGAATTGATGAGAGCAGGTGCTCCGTCACTAGGATGTATAAGAGAGGGGACAGAGGACATCACTGCCTTGTCCCATTGGTGATTGTGAAAGGTGATGAAAATGTTCTGACGCACCCCCTGGGCCTTGGGACACCCGGAGCCGGACCCTTTTTGGTGGATGCTGGTGGTTGTAGTCTTCGTGGCGGCGACCCAGTTCCATGGCTCAGGGCGGTCAAACCAGTGGCGGAACTATTTATGTGGTTTTCATGTTTAAATGTCCGACTACGCCACCCGTGGATTGCGGTCAGAGTGAACCGCCGCTACAGGGCAGACCACTGAGGCTGGTGTTGTGGGTGCAGCAGAGCGTAGCATAACTCCCCATGGGAGGAGTATAGCCTCAGGGCAGTGTATGCGGAGGATGGGGGTGATGGTGCAGGGCAGCAGCAGTAACGACACGGAGTCAGTGATGCAGTTCAGGGCCTTTACTCACAGTTCTTATTATCCAGACCACGTCTGCAGGTAACGGCTGCCCACGTCGTACTGTGCTCACCAGGTGAGGGGCTCAGACAACTCCCAGATAACTTTGGAGCACTTCACAGGACCCCCTTTGTGTGTCCTTTGTCTGGCCTTTCTTACCAACACTTCTGTCCGGCTGCCTCGGGCCTCCTCTTGGTAAACTTGGCGCCAGTTTCCCTGACCCTATGTGGTGCCTTCCTAGCGGGTGTAGCGAGGGGCTGCGCCACATAAAATGTCAGAGCCTCCGGTTTCTAGCTGAGGGTCGTTTCCTGCCTCCACTAGTTCGGGGACCGGTCTCCCCCTTTGGCCTGACCCCTCCACGCAGGTGGATTCAGGCGTGCGGTTGCGACTCGCCCGTCCGCACCCCTGGGATCCCTTCATTCCTCGTTCCTGGAGCCTTCTCCGCTCCTCTTCCTTCCTTCTCCCTCTTCCAGGCCTGGGCCTCTGTTACTAGGCCCGCCTCCGGAGCAGAGCTCATGCAGAGCCCCTGCTCCCTGCCACTTCTGCTCAGACTTCTCTGCACTGAACTAAGATGGTGCCCACCTTTTATACTCCCTTCTCAATGCACCCAGGAACTGCTTCCTCCCTGCTCCTGCACTACAGGGTTCCCCTTCCTCAGTGTTCCCTCCCCCCACTCCAGCCAGGGACAGGGACTGTCGTGCCCATCTCAGGGGCATATTGGTCGCCCTGCCCCACGGCAATGTGGTGTAATGCATGCAGGTGTCGGGTCCTGATCCACACTCCATCCTTACCTGAGAGTGAGATATCACACCTCTGGGTGAGGTGCAATACGTCTGTAGCAACCGAGCCCTCAGGGTGCTACAGTTCCATTTATCTTCAGCCTAGGTGACGTATTGCGATACAGGGCCGTGATTTTGGCTATAAAAGGGTCCCCTAGACCCATACCCCAAGCTTTTTAAGAGAATCATATATGGCGTGCCAGGAGACTCTATGGAATGCTTTCTCAGCATCCAACGAGAGTATCTAATTACAAATTTTTAACTGCATCTAGCCCAGGAAATACTTTGTGCCTAGTAGCAGTGTCTGCTAGTGAGCGGATTATCCCGGCTGTTAAGCAAGCTGCACCACCTGTAGTTTAGACACTTAATTTTTTCAAAGGAAATGCTTCGGGACCATGGGATACTTAGTGAAGAGCATCAGGAGGCACCCCAAGGCATAGGGGCTGGGACTGGCAGTAGGATGCCTTGCGGTGGACAGCCGAGCTCGATCCTTATAAAAGCTTTTTAACTGCAGCAGCTTTAGTGGACGCTACTGGAGCTGGAATTACCGCGGCTGCTGGCATGAGACTTGCCCTCCAATAGATCCTTGTAAATGGATTTAAAGTGTATTCATTCAAATTAGAGAGACAATTTAAATTAAAAAGCTTAGAGCTGCCTCCACCACAGGGGGGCTCGCTCGACCCACCAGCGGACAGGCACCAGTATTGGGAGAGGGGGGCTGGCCGTCAGGGTTCACCGCGGCTCTGGCACAAACCCGGCGACACGGAGGTGGCACGGGCAGGAGCGGACTGGCCGTGTCGGCTTCTCACTTTTTGGATTTTAGAAGGGCATGACATGCCTATATCTGTGTCTCCCCCTCCTTTTACTCCTCCACCTCTTTTATTTTCGCATGACTATATGTACTTGTCACTTTTCCATGTGTTAGTTATGTCTTCTGAGCAGTTTGTCAGCTTTTGGACACCTTTGAAGGTGTTTTCTATGTGTTTCTATGTGTTTTTGTTTGCCTGCCATTGGTTTTAACGGTGTTCGAAGGTGTTCGACGAACAGTTCGACGAACCGAACCGAACTCGAACACTACGGGGGTGGCTCAACACTACTCATAACACCCTCATGAAGTCGCTTTCTAACCGTTTGTGCAGACACATGCACATTTGTGGCCTGCTGGAGGTCATTTTGCAGGGTTCTGACAGTGCTTCTCCTGTTCCTCCTTGCACACAAGCAGAGGTAGCGGTCCTGCTGCTGGGTTGTTGCCCTCCTACGGTGCCCTCCACGTCTCCTGGTATCTGCTCCATGCTCTGGACACTGTGCTGACAGACACAGCTACCCTTCTTGCCACAGCTCGCACTGATGTGCCATCCTGGATGAACTGCACTACCCCACAGACAATCTTCTCACAAAATTAGAATATTGAACAAGTTCATTTATTTCAGTTCTTCAATATATGGGGTATTGTCAAGAGGAAGATGAGACACACCAGACCCAACAATGTAGACGAGCTGAAGGCTGCTATCAAAGCAACTTGGGCATCCATAACACCTCAGCAGTGCCACAGGCTGATCGCCTCCACGCCACGCTGCATTGATGCAGTAATTAATGCAAAAGGAGCCCCGACCAAGTGTTGAGTGCATTTACTGAACATACATTTCAGTAGGCCAACATTTCGGATTTTAAAAACATTTTTCAAGCTGTTGTTATAAAGTATTCTAATTTACTGAGATAATGACTTTTGTGTTTTCATTGGCTGTAAGTCATAATCATCAACATTAACAGAAATAAACTCTTGAAATAGATCACTCTGTTTGTATTGACTTAGTGAAAAGCACTTGTATATGTATATGTCTTAATATATTTGATTTCATAAAATATATTCACATCCTTAACAGTTGCCTATAGATGCATCCAGTGGTTAGAATTGCCAACCTAGGAACCCATATGAATAAAACAGAAGTGAATTAAAAAACGCAATACAAGAGAACCCAACACATACGTACATACATGATGATTAGTGCTGAGCGAGCACTAAAATGCTCGGGTGCTTGAAGCTCAGGCCGAGCTCACCGTGATACTCGGGTGCTCGACCCGAGCAACGAGCCTAATGTTAGTCTATGGGAGACCAGAGCATTTTTGCGGCGGCACCCCCGGCAGTCTGTAGAAAGCCTAAAAAGTGCCCAAAACGATAGTGACAGTGCTCAAAAGACACGGGGACAGCATGGGCATCGCCCCACGAAGCATTTATGACCCCCAGGTCACTGCTGTCAACAACGTGATCAGAGGTATTAAGCCACTTTTACGGGCTCACAAGAAAAAGTTCAAAAACGAAACTGAAACTGTTTTCCTGTGAAATATGTTAAGGAACTTCCTTTCCAGGGTAAAGACTTGTGTATAAGGTAAAATAAATAACTAAAAACAAAAATACTCCTCCACACCTTGGGCTATGTTCACAAGTTGCATTTTTTATGCGTTTTTGCACTTTTGTATTGCTTTCAACCGTGACAAATGCATTCACCGGGAAATGTCATTTTAACATTTTGCAATCTTATCTGGCCATGTGCTGTGTGACACATGCATACAGTGCTGAAAAGACATGGGAACAGCATGGGGAAGACCCCTGGAAGCATCTCTGACACCCAGGTCACTGCCTAAAAGTGTGCCCTTCAGAAGTAATCCTTGCCGCATCAGAAGATGCAGACTTGCAACTATCACCGTGCAAGTCCTTCTCCCAGAGCAGGGTTCAATTTTACCTCCCCCATTCCATGCAATGCAAGCGCAAGTATGCAGCCTGCCACCCACCCACCCCCAGGCTGCAATACCATACTGCTAGCTTGCTTGCACTTGAAATTGGGCCTTTTAGGCATGTGGAGGCAGACCCCGGCCACCATGTCATGGCTGCGTCGGCGGCCTGGTATCCATACTCAGTCCCCAGCCGCCCGGCGGCCGGGTGTCCACGCTCAGTCCCCAGCCGCCAGGGGGCGGCCGGGTGTCCATAAACGGTCCCCAGCTGCCCCTATTTCTCCCCTGAACTTCCCCCACACTTTTCTTAGCCTGGCCTGCTTTAGGGCAGCATTGGACGAGCCCTCCAGAGAACCAGACTCCTCCGGTGGGCCCTGGCTTCTCCATCAGGGGAGTTGAGAGTGCCAAGGTGAGGAGCATGATGATGATGATAGAAGTTAGCATCTGCTTTGTTTTCTTGGAATGCAAGCGTAAGTGTGCAACCTGCCACCCACCCACGCCTAGGCTGCAATACCATACTGTTAGCTTGTACTTGAAATGGGGCCTTTTAGTTTGGAGGAGGCCGAAGCTGGCCACTACCTCATGGCTGCTTCGGCAGCGAGGTATCCATACTCAGTCCCCAGCCGCCCGGCGGCCGGGTGTCTACGCTCGGTCCCCAGCCGCTAGGGGACGGCCAGGAGTCCATACTCGGTCCCCAGCCACCCCAATTTCTCCACTGAACTTCCCCCACACTTTTCTTAGCCTGGCCTGCTTTAGGGCAGCATTGGACGAGCCCACCAGAGAACCAGACTCCTCCGGTGGGCCCTGGCTTCTCCATCAGGGGAGATGAGAGTGCCAAGGTGAGGAGCATGATGATGATGTTAGCGTCTGCTTTGTTTTCTTGGAATGCAAGCGCATGTATGTAGCAGCGGCTAGGCCTGAGGTGTTCAGCGTTTTGGCGCATATCCTACCTCTTCTGAGGATTGCTGGATGTTTTCTTGCTACTATCCCAGTTCTATGACTCCCGTTAAAACAAAGCTTCAGGTGATGAATGATGGATGAGGTGGTGGCAAAGGAGAAAGAGCAGGAGTAACAGGGACCATTCACATCAATATCAGGCCAGTCAACCACACATGTCTTGTAGGATATGTTTCTGTACCAAAAGGAGCGGTTCGGCTACACAGTTATAGGGCATGCAGTGAGTGCAATGCCTATCAAAAATTTCGAGGCACTCCAATGCCCCTTGGAAGTGACATGGAGGTCAGAGGGACTTAACTAAACCGTTTTTTCCATTTATAGCAACTGGGTCTCCTGTGCACTGTTGGCCTAAGCAGTGAATGGGAGGCTTTCCAAAAATTATGAGGAACTGCAATGCCCCTTGAAACAGACGTGGATTACAGCATACTAAAAACCTTCTACCCATTATTGGGGAGTGGGTCTCCCTTAGTGTTCGCCTATGCATTGAAAAGCAAAAGCTGACTAAAATTAGGAGAAAATGCAATGCCTGTTGGAAGAATTGTGGAGGTCGCAGTGGAATAAAAAGACAATATCAAAGCCCCTTGGAAAAGTGGTGGAGGTCGCAGTAGCTTAACAAGACGGTTTTAATGCCCCTTGGAAGAGACGTGGAGGTCACAGTGGAATAAAAAGACAATATCAATGCCCCTGGGAAAAGTGGTGAAGGTCGCAGTAGCTTAACAAGACGGTTTTAATGCCCCTTGGAAGAGACGTGGAGGTTGCAGTAGCTTAACAAGACGGATTTAATGCCCCTTGGAAGAGACGTAGAGGTCGCAATGGAATAAAAAGACAATATCAATGCCCCTGGGAAAAGTGGTGGAGGTCGCAGTAGCTTAACAAGACTGTTTTAATGCCCCTTGGAAGAGACGTGGAGGTTGCAGTAGCTTAACAAGATGGTTTTAATGCCCCTTGGAAGAGACGTGGAGGTTGTAGTAGCTTAACAAGATGGTTTTATTGCCCCTTGGAAGAGACGTGGAGGTCGCAGTGGAATAAAAAGACAATATCAATGCCACTGGGAAAAGTGGTGGAGGTCGCAGTAGCTTAACAAGACGGTTTTAATGCCCCTTGGAAGAGACGTGGAGGTTGCAGTAGCTTAACAAGATGGTTTTAATGCCCCTTGGAAGAGACGTGGAGGTTGTAGTAGCTTAACAAGACGGTTTTAATGCCCCTTGGAAGAGATGTGGAGGTCGCAGTGGAATAAAAAGACAATTTCAATGCCACTGGGAAAAGTGATGGAGGTCGCAGTAGCTTAACAAGACGGTTTTAATGCCCCTTGGAAGAGACGTAGAGGTCGCAGTGGAATAAAAAGACAATATCAATGCCCCTGGGAAAAGTGGTGGAGGTCGCAGTAGCTTAACAAGACGGTTTTAATGCCCCTTGGAAGAGACGTGGAGGTTGCAGTAGCTTAACAAGATGGTTTTAATGCCCCTTGGAAGAGACGTGGAGGTTGTAGTAGCTTAACAAGATGGTTTTATTGCCCCGTGGAAGAGACGTGGAGGTCGCAGTGGAATAAAAAGACAATATCAATGCCACTGGGAAAAGTGGTGGAGGTCGCAGTAGCTTAACAAGACGGATTTAATGCCCCTTAGAAGAGACGTGGAGGTTGCATTGGAATAAAAAGACAATATCAATGCCCCTGGGAAAAGTGATGGAGGTCGCAGTAGCTTAACAAGATGGTTTTAATGCCCCATGGAAGAGACGTAGAGGTCGCAGTGGAACAAAAAGACAATATCAATGCCCCTGGGAAAAGTGGTGGAGGTTGTAGTAGCTTAGCAAGATGGTTTTAATGCCCCTTGGAAGAGACGTGGAGGTCGCAGTGGAATAAAAAGACAATATCAATGCCCCTGGGAAAAGAGGTGGAGGTCGCAGTAGCTTAACAAGACTGTTTTAATGCCCCATGAAAGAGACGTGGAGGTCGCAGTGGAATAAAAAGACAATATCAATGCCCCTGGGAAAAGTGGTGGAGGTCGCAGTAGCTTAACAAGACTGTTTAAATGCCCCTTGGAAGAGCCATGCAGTACAGCATCTTAAAAACACTATTCCCATTATTGAGAAGTGGGTCGCCCATAGTCTTTGCCTATGCCTTCCAAGCAAAAGCTGCCAAAAATTAGGACGAAGGAACTTGCAATGCTGGCAACACGGACCAAGGTCACCCTGGTGGTATGGTGGTATAGTGGTGGTAGAGGCTGAGGATAAGGTGAAGAGCAAAATACAGCCGAAATGAGGAAGCGTATACCCATGTGTGGGAATACACCTCCCGAAATAACACAGTGGATTTGACTTTATGTTACTCTGCTGTCATTTGGTGGTGATGAGAAGTCTGGCCCAATCCAGCCCTTGTTCATTTTGATAAGGGTCAGCTTGTCAGCATTGTCAGTTGTCAGGCGAGTGCGCTTATTTGTTCTAATTCCCCCAGTGGCACTAAAAACACGCTCGATAACACGCTTGTGGCAGGGCAGGCCAAGACCTCCAAGACGTACAGAGCGAGTTCATTCCAAGTGTCCAGTTTCGATACCCAAAAATTAAAAGGCACAGAGGAATCACGGAGGACGCTGGAACGGTCGGCAAGGTACTCCCTCACCATCTTTTGAAACTTGTGAGAGTACCCCGCGCCTCAAGGCCTGTAAGCTGGGCGGGTCTCATAAAACTGTCCCAGAACATTGACAGTGTTCCCCTGCCTCTGCTGGATTGGAGTTGCGTCTCTCTCACCTGTACGCCTTGGTTGGGCAGCGAGTTGTGAACTCTGCTGCTAGCGTGTTCAGATGGGAATTTTTTTAACAGTTCTGCAGCAAGGGCCTTCTGGTACTGCCCCATTTTTGTAGACCTCTCCACCTCAGGAATGAGAGTGAAAGTTCTCCTTGTAGCGGGGGTCTAAAAGTGTCACCAGCCAGTAATGACGGTCACCCAACATTTTGACAACGCGAGGGTCATGGTTAAGGCAGCGTAACATAAAGTCAGCCATGTGTGCCAGTCTGGTAACGGGCAAGACTTCCGTGTCCTCACCAAGATGACGACTGACCATGCTCTCCTCCTCCTCCTCCCCCCCCCCCCCTGTCCTGCCACCCACGCTGAACCGATGGTTTGACAGTTGTACAGGCACTACCATCTACAGCGCATGATACCAGCTCCTGCTCTTCCTCCTCTTCCTCTCCCTCATTGTCCCCCAATGCATTTTGGGATGAGATGGGGCTGGGCTGTGTGTAATCGCCCGCTACGGCTTCTTGATCCATCTCATCATACTCTGGCTGCAATGCCTCCTCTTTACTTCTCTGCAGAGAGCGTTGCAAAAGACAGACAAGAGGGATGCTGACGCTAATGATAACGTCATCGCCACTCACCATCTTGGTGGACTCCTCAAAGTTTGTCAGGATGGTACATATGTCAGACATTCAGGTCCACTCCTGAGGTCTTATGTGTGGAGTCTGACCTGAATATCGACGGCCTTGTTGCAGCTGGTACTCCACAACTGCTCTATTCTGCTCACAAATCCTTTGCAACATGTGGAGGGTAGAGTTTCAACGTGTGGGGACATCACACACTAGTCAGTGGGCCGGAAGCTGCAAATGCTGCTGCAACACAGCAAGGGCGGCGGAAGCTGTAGCCGACTTGCGAAAATGAGCTGACAGGCGGCGTACTTTCACGAGAAGATCTGGCAACTCGGGGTACGATTTAAGAAACCGCTGAACCACGAGGTTAAGCACATGAGCCAGGCATGGTACGTGTGTGATCTCGCCTCACCTCAGAGCCACCACCAGTAGAGATGAGCGTTGTTCTACTCGAACTGTTCGCCAATCTCAAATTCGAGCTGTTTTGGGCGGTGTTCGAGCCGTTCGGCGAACACGAACAATTTGAGAAAAATTCGGCTGTTCGAGGTTATGTTCGATAACTGTTCGTGCACCAAAATCATAACTGGATTTTTTCTCAGTAATGATGAAAATTAATGTTAATACGCAGTTTGAGTGTACAGCGGGGTGGGGGGAGGGGCAGGATGGATCTCTGCAGGAACAATGAAGATCTCCATTTTTTTTTCTCTTTCCCGCATTTGCAGTGGGGAGGTGCAATCTGTCAGCCTATCAGCAGCGCACACACGGAGCGAAGTGCTTTTTTTCACACAAGCAAGGGCATGTGTCATTGGCAGTGTATGTCACATGTCCTTGCCCTATAAGACCAAGCCATTTTCCCCGTCGCCACCATTTTCTCACTGCTGCAGCTGCGTGTTAGACGGCACCGCTGTTGCTGTGTGCGCTATACCTTGTTAATTTCAAGCCAATTTTCGCACAAATATACAGATAGCTTGGGAGTAGGGAATAGTTGTGATTGCAGTCCTTTTAAGGACTAGGTTACAGCATTTCCTACGACTTTTATCAGGGAGGTCTGTGCTCTTAAATAGATAGGTTGTGGGAGTAAAGACTAATTGTAATTGGAGTCCTTTTCAGGACTAGGTTACATGAGTTCCTATCAGTTTTTGCCAGGCAGGTCTGTGCCAGTGCTGTGCAAGTTTTTTTCACAGCATTTGGCTGAATCTAGCAAAGCTAATCCTTTTTGGCCTATTGCAGAGTGTGTTAGTCAGTGGAGTAGCCTATCTGTGTTGCAAGATATACCACCTGTGTATAGAATACCAATTTTTTTACTGCACCTAGTGAAGTAAAATCTTTTGGGCATAGCATCATTCTATTAGTCCATCTATACTGACCTCCATCAGGTTGCAAATTAAAACTAATTTTTATCTGCATCTACAGTACCTCTGAAAAAATATTTGGGCTTCTACCTGTGTGTGGGACTTGTTGTATTAGTCCATCTATACTGACCTCCATCAGGTTGCAAACTGAATATATTTTTTTCCTGCATCTACCTCTGAAAAAATATTGGGCTTCTAGCTGTGTGTGGGTCTTGTTCTATTAATCCATCTATACTGACCTCCATCAGGTTGCAAACTGAATATATTTTTTTCTGCATCTAGCTCTGAAAAAATATTTGGCCTTCTAGTAGTGTGTCAGACCTTCTCTATTAATCCATCTATACTGACCTCCATCAGGTTGCAAACTGAATATAATTTTTTTCTGCATCTAGCTCTGAAAAAATATTTGGCCTTCTAGTAGTGTGTCGGACTTTCTCTATTAGTCCATCTATACTGACCTCCATCAGGTTGCAAATTAAAACTAATTTTTATCTGCATCTACAGTACCTCTGAAAAAATATTTGGGCTTCTAGCTGTGTGTGGGACTTGTTGTATTAGTCCATCTATACTGACCTCCATCAGGTTGCAAACTGAATATATTTTTTTCTGCATCTACCTCTGAAAAAATATTGGGCTTCTAGCTGTGTGTGGGACTTGTTGTATTAGTCCATCTATACTGACTAGAGATGAGCGTTGTTCTACTCGAACTGTTCGCCAATCTCAAATTCGAGCTGTTTTGGGCGGTGTTCGAGCCGGTCGGCGAACACGAACAATTTGAGAAAAATTCGGCTGTTCGAGGTTATGTTCGATAACTGTTCGTGCACCAAAATCATAACTGGATTTTTTCTCAGTAATGATGAAAATTAATGTTAATACGCAGTTTGAGTGTACAGCGGGGTGGGGGGAGGGGCAGGGGATGGATCTCTGCAGGAACAATGAAGATCTCCATTTTTTTTTCTCTTTCCCGCATTTGCAGTGGGGAGGTGCAATCTGTCAGCCTATCAGCAGCGCACACACGGAGCGAAGTGCTTTTTTTCACACAAGCAAGGGCATGTGTGATTGGCAGTGTATGTCACATGTCCTTGCCCTATAAGACCAAGCCATTTTCCCCGTCGCCACCATTTTCTCACTGCTGCAGCTGCGTGTTAGACGGCACCGCTGTTGCTGTGTGTGCTATACCTTGTTAATTTCAAGCCAATTTTCGCACAAATATACAGATAGCTTGGGAGTAGGGAATAGTTGTGATTGCAGTCCTTTTAAGGACTAGGTTACAGCATTTCCTACGACTTTTATCAGGCAGGTCTGTGCTCTTAAATAGATAGATTGTGGGAGTAAAGACTAATTGTAATTGGAGTCCTTTTCAGGACTAGGTTACATGAGTTCCTATCAGTTTTTGCCAGGCAGGTCTGTGCCAGTGCTGTGCAAGTTTTTTTCACAGCATTTGGCTGAATCTAGCAAAGCTAATCCTTTTTGGCCTATTGCAGAGTGTGCTAGTCAGTGGAGTAGCCTATCTGTGTTGCAAGATATACCACCTGTGTATAGAATACCAATTTTTTTACTGCACCTGGTGAAGTAAAATCTTTTGGGCATAGCATCATTCTATTAGTCCATCTATACTGACCTCCATCCGGTTGCAAACTGAATATAATTTTTTTCTGCATCTAGCTCTGAAAAAATATTTGGGCTTCTAGCAGTGTGTGGGACTTGGTTTATTAGTCCATCTATACTGACCTCCATCAGTTTGCAAATTAAAAATAATTTTTTTCTTCATTTAGCTCTGAAAAAATATTTGGGCTTCTAGCAGTGTGTGGGACTTGTTCTATTAGTCCTTCTATACTGACCTCCAGCAGGTTGCAAATTGAATATAATTTTTTTCTGCATCTAGCTCTGAAAAAATATTTGGGCTTCTAGCGGTGTGTGGGACTTGGTCTATTAGTCCATCTATACTGACCTCCATCAGGTTGCAAATTAAAAATAATTTTTTTCTGCATCTAGCTCTGAAAAATATTTGGGCTTCTAGCAGTGTGTGGGACTTGGTCTATTAGTCCATCTATACTGACCTCCATCAGGTTGCAAATTAAAAATAATTTTTTTCTTCATTTATCTCTGAAAAAATATTTGGGCTTCTAGCAGCGTGTGGGACTTGGTCTATTAGTCCATCTATACTGACCTCCATCAGGTTGCAAATTAAAAATAATTTTTTTCTGCATCTAGCTCTGAAAAAATATTTGGGCTTCTAGCAGTGTGTGGGACTTGGTCTATTAGTCCATCTATACTGACCTCCATCAGGTTGCAAATTAAAAATAATTTTTTTCTGCATCTAGCTCTGAAAAAATATTTGGCCTTCTAGCAGTGTGTGGGACTTGGTCTATTAGTCCATCTATTCTGACCTCCATCAGGTTGCAAATTAAAAATAATTTTTTTCTGCATCTAGCTCTGAAAAAATATTTGAGCTTCTAGCAGTGTGTGGGACTTGGTCTATTAGTCCATCTATACTGACCTCCATCAGGTTGCAAATTGAATAAAAAAATTTTCTGCATCTAGCTCTGAAAAAATATTTGGGCTTCTAGCGGCGTGTGGGACTTGGTCTATTAGTCCATCTATACTGACCTCCATCAGGTTGCAAATTAAAAATAATTTTTTTCTGCATCTAACCCAGCCAATAGTTTTGGCCTAATACCACAGTTTGGCCACTCAGCTCTGCTCGGTTACCATCCATTGTTTTTTTGTGCAAACAACTCCAGAGTTGTGAATTAGTTAACCACCAAAATGAGTGGAAAAAGGCCTGCTGCTGGTAGAAAGGGGAATAGACGTGTTGGGAAGGGGAAAAAAGATTTTGTCCGTGGGGTAGGTGCAGAAGAAAGACCATCTTCCAGCCAAACTAAAATGTCTACTTCTTTTAGCGGACAATGTGATAAGATCCCTTTCTTACGGCCACGCCAATCGCTACAAATTCCAGATGAGGCACAAAAACAGCAGGTGCTTCAACGGATATCAAGTGCTCCTTTAAGTGGGCTCTCCTCCACATCAACTTCAACATCACAAATACTCCAGTCCTCAAAGGTGTCACCCAAATCGCACTTGCTTCCTCACAGCTCCCAAATCTCCAGCTGCCCGTCTGAGTATGAGGTAGAACAGATGGTTGAGTCTGCAGAGCTGTTTACTCATACTATAGCCTGGGAATCAGAGGTCGACTCCAGCGCTTCTGTGAATCCAGACGAGGAAATGATCTGCACTGATGCCCAGAATCTTTATGAGTCGGATCCAGGACCAGACGCAGAAGGTTCTGACCATAATGTAGACCCTCATTCCCAAACTGTAACTCCTGTTGGTGGAGACAATGAGGAAGACGATGATAAGACTCAAATACCTGATTGGAGCGACAACTTTAGTTTTTTGTCAGGGCAGGAACAGGTTGGCTCTGAGGACGACGGGTGTGATAACGCACAGGGTGATGATGATGAGGTCGGAGATCCCACTTACTGTCAACCCACAGTCAACCAAGAGATGAGGTCAGCAGAGGAGGTGGAGGAAGATGCTAGTGACGACGAGGTCAGGTTGCGCCTTCCTGGACAGAGACGTAGTACTGGAAGCACGTCAACAACTGCATCCTCAAACACAACTCTGCCTCTCACCACAAGTCGTGGTGGCTCTTCAGGTCGCATGGGTGCTAAGCCTTGCATAGCCTGGGCATTTTTTCAGATCGATAAAGATGACCCAACTCGTGTTATCTGTAACATTTGTCAGCAAAAGCTAAGTAGAGGCCAAAAAATACATAGTTTGAGTACTTCATGCATGAACCGGCACATGGACATGAAGCATAAGTTGCAGTGGGAAGCTCAGTGTGCTACAATGCGGTCTAGCCGGCCGGGCCAACCACCGTCTGCCATATCTTGTGCATCCGCGGCCTCTTCATCCTCTGTGACTGGGGGGACAGCAGTCACACCTGTTTTGGGGCGCAGACCTGCCACCTCTTTACCCGCAACAGCCAGCGTGATTGGCAGGTCATCATTTTCTTTGGAGGTGGTAACACCAGCTGGTCTTGAGCGCTGTCCGACATCTATAGCACCACCTTTGGATCAAGGCAACCTAACATGTCCGCCTGCATCTTCCTCACAGACCGGCAGTTTGCCGGGGACACCCTTATCAACCCCGTCTAAGCACAATAGCCAGCCCTCGGTCCCTCAGATGTGGACAAGTAAAAGACCATTTCCTCCTAGCCATGAGAAAGCTAAGAGGTTGAATTTCACCATCTGCAAGCTCTTGGCTACAGAAATGCTGCCTTTCCGCCTGGTGGACACAGAGGATTTTCGAGACCTTATGTCCGTCGCAGTGCCCCAGTACCAGATGCCCAGTCGGCACTACTTCTCAAAGAAAGGTGTGCCTGCGCTCCACCAGCATGTCGTACACAACATCACCGCTTCTTTGAGAAACTCTGTGTGTGACAGGGTGCATTTCACCACAGACACTTGGACGAGTAGGCATGGACAAGGGCGTTACATGTCGCTGACTGGGCACTGGGTAACTATGGTGACAGCAGGACAAGGGGCTGCTGTCCAAGTCTTGCCGTCCCCACGAGTTGTGCGTCAATCCTCTTTATGTCAAAGTTCCACCACTGCTTCTGCCTCCTCAACCTCCTCTCGGTCTTCCACCTGCACCCAAAGCCTGTCTGGTCATGCCACAAGCTTTCTAACTGCGCAGAAGGGATCCTGCACACCTCCTTACTATGCTGGCAGTAGGGCTCAACGTCATCAGGCGGTTTTTACATTGAAATGTCTGGGAAATGTGAGTCACACAGCTGAGGAGTTGTGGTCAGCTCTGGAGAACCAATTTCATGAATGGTTGTCTCCACTGGACCTGAAACCAGGGAAGGCCGTGTGCGACAATGCTGCAAACCTGGGTGCGGCCCTTCGCCGGGGCAATGTCACACACGTGCCTTGTATGGCTCACGTGTTGAACCTGGTTGTCCAGCAATTTTTAGCCCACTATCCCAGACTAGATGGCCTTCTGCAGAGGGCACGGTCGCTGTGTGCTCACTTCCGCCGTTCGCATCCCGCAGCTCAGTGACTTACATCTCTACAGAAGTCGTTGGGCCTGCCACTTCACCGGCTAAAATGCGATGTGCCTACCCGGTGGAATTCAACTCTGCACATGTTGCAGCGACTGTGGCAGCACCGACAAGCCCTGGTGCAATACGGTCTGACGTATAGCCTGGGCCAACGAGATTCAGAGGTGGGGCAAATCACGCTGGAGGAGTGGTCTCAGATCAGGGACCTATGCACCCTTCTGCGCAGTTTTGAAATGGCAACGAAGATGTTTAGTGCTGACGATGCCATTATCAGCATGACTATTCCGGTGATTTACATGCTGGAGCACATGTTAAACAGAATTCGGAGTCAGGTGGTGGCACAAGAGGAGGTGGAGGAAGTAGAGGAGGAGGAGTTGTATGCGGAAGGGCTAACATCTGCAAGGTCCAGACGGTCGGCAGCACCAAGGCAGCAGGCATGTGAGGGTGGGGGAGATGGTTTTACCAGGGCGCATGGTAGCAGCCAAACTAGTGAGGAAGGTGCAGGAGCCCAGGAAGAAGTGGAGGACGAACTGATGGAAGACTCATCAGATGAGGGAGACCTTGATCACATTTCTGTTGTGCGAGGTTGGGGGGAGAGGACAGAGGAAGGAATCATGATTGTTACCTCGCCACCAACACAACAGGGACTTGGTGCTCCTGGATGCGCAACACACGTGAGTGCCTTCTTGCTGCACTACCTGCAACATGACCCTCGAATTGTGAGAATTAGAAATAATCCTGACTACTGGGTTGCCACACTGTTAGATCCCCGGTACAAAAGTAAATTTGCAGAAATTATTCCTGCCATAGAAAGGGATGCACGCATGCAGGAGTATCAGCAGAGACTGTTGCAGAATCTTACATGTGCTTTTCCACAAAATACCAGTGGTGCACGTAGTGAATCTCACAGTTCCAACTTGCCAACCGTGGGACCGTCAAGTGTTCAGCACTCAAACCGTAACAGAACCACAGTATCTGCTGGTAACATCAATTTTGCGGAATCATTTCACCACTTTTTTAGCCCATCCTTTGCAAGGCCACAGGAGACAAGAAGTCTGACACATAGTCAACGCCTAGAGACGATGGTACAGGAGTATCTCCAAGTAAACATTGAAGCCACGACTGTGTCACTGGACCCTTGCTCTTTTTGGGCTTCCAATCAGGATAAATGGCCGGAGATAGCCACTTACGCCTTGGAGATCTTGTCATGCCCCGCAGCCAGCGTTCTGTCTGAACGTGTGTTCAGCGCTGCTGGTGGTGTGCTGACAGATAAGCGCACGCGGCTCTCCACTGATAATGTAGACAGACTCACGTTCATAAAGATGAACAAATCATGGATCCGAAACGACTTTTCTACCCCTGTGTCATCCTGGGGAGAGTAAAAGCTTGATGATTGGTTAAAATCACCCTACCAACCGTTTTAAGCTTTCAAATTACTAATCATGTTTATCTGTATCTTGACTGGAAAATAATTTGGGCTTTGTAGCAGTGTGCAGCACTGATCCTATTAGGCCATCTATACTAAAGCTTCACCAGATTTAAAATTAAAAATAATTTTTAGCTGCATCTAGCCCGGAAAATAATTTTGGGGCTCCGAGATGCGCAAGGCACATAAGTGCCTTCTTGCTGCACTACCTGCAGCATGACCCTCATATTGTCAGAATTCGAAGTAATCATGACTACTGGGTTGCCACACTCTTAGATCCCCCAAACTTTTCGATCAACCTTTTCATTTTAATAAAGACCAAAAAAATGGTCATTTTTGAAATTATAAGCATTAGCAGGTTGTTAGAAACTGAAATCAAACAGTTTTCAACTCAAAACTTTATTCTAGGTGATGTTACATTTTCACATAGGACCCCTTGTTCGAAAGGAGCTTCTGAACTCTCTCGTCCATTGAATTTGTCAGGTTTTGGATGGTTTCTGCTTCAATTCTTTTGCATGAGGACAGAATACCCTCCCAGAGCTGTTGCTTAGATGTGAACTGCCTCCCGCCATCATAGACACTCCTTTTAATGATGCTCCAAAGGTTCTGAATGGGGTAGAGGTCAGGGGAGCATGGGGGTCACACCATAAGTTTGTCCCCTTTTATGCCCATATCAGCCAGAGATGCAGATGTTTTATGTGCAGCATGAGATGGTGAATTATCATGCAGAAAAATGATCTTGCTGTGAAATACACGGTTCTTCTTCTTGAACCATGGCAGGAAGTGCTGTTTGAGAAAATCCACATAAATTATGGAGTTCATCTTTAGCGCCTTCATGGATCCTAAAGGGGCTGACAATCTCTCTCCCCATGATTCCAGCCCAAAACATTACTCCACCTCCTCCTTGTTGGCGCTGTAGCCGTGTTTGCGTGGGGTGTCCATCAACCAGCCATCCTCCACTCCATCCATCTGGACCATCGAGCGCTGCACGGCACTCATCCGTGAACAAAACAGTTTTGAAATCAGTCTTCATGTAATGTTTGGCCCACTGGAGCCGTTTCTGCTTGTGTGAAGTGGATAGAGGAGGTCGACAGGATGGCGCATGCACAGCTGCAAACCTCTGAAGGACCCTGCATCTTGTTGTTCGGGGGACGTTGGAGGCACAAGCAGCTTCAAAAACTTGTCTGCTGCTATGACAAGGCTTTTTTGCCGCTGCTCTTTCAACCTGACGTAATTGCCTGTAGGAAAGAGTCCTCAATTTGCCCTTATCAGCACGCACACGTGTGTACTGTGAATCAGCTACATACTTCTTGATTGCCAAGACACTTCATCCTGATCATCGCACAATGTTGATTGTAGTCATGCCTTGACCTAAACACTCCACAATTTGTTGCTTCTCAGCAGCCGACACATCCTTTTTCTTTCCCATTTTGGCAGAAAATGTAGGCTGCTTAATAATGTGAGAGAGCCTTCTTAAGTAGTCTTGCCTTTCATTGGACACACCTGCCAAACTAATTAGCACAGGTGTCTGCAATTGCTTACAGTGATATAAAGAGCCCTGACACACATCACCATCAATGAGTTTAACTGACAAACAAACAAATTCTTCCCTTATCACTCCTAAACACTTTTTGCATAATAATTTGGAACGCAGTGTACATGTGCTTTTCCACAAAACACCAGTGGTTCACGCAGTGAATCTTACAGTTCTAACTTGCCAACCGTGGTCTGTATGGAGTTGTTCAATAAAGGGCCCAAAATTAAGATAACATAGATGGGAGAGGTCTCTATGAATAGGAAATCCTAAGTATTTGATACCCTGTGAGGGCCAGGCAAAGGGAAAGTTGGACTGGATGGAATCCTATATGGATTTGGGGAGGGAGACATCGAGGGCCTCAGACTTCGCTGCATTGATTTTAAAATTTTACCATGTAACAAAGTGATCTATTTCAGCCATAACAGCATGGATGGATATATGTGATTGAGTGATATATACTAGGACATCATCAGCAAATAGAGAGCACTTGTACTCAGTGCCTCCCACCTCAATCCACCTAATATTGGGGTTATGGCGAATTGATGAGAGCAGGTGCTCCGTCACTAGGATGTATAAGAGAGGGGACAGAGGACATCACTGCCTTGTCCCATTGGTGATTGTGAAAGGTGATGAAAATGTTCTGACGCACCCCCTGGGCCTTGGGACACCCGGAGCCGGACCCTTTTTGGTGGATGCTGGTGGTTGTAGTCTTCGTGGCGGCGACCCGGTTCCGTGGCTCAGGGCGGTCAAACCAGTGGCGGAACTATTTATGTGGTTTTGATGTTTAAATGTCCGACTACGCCACCCGTGGATTGCGGTCAGAGTGAACCGCTGCTACAGGGCAGACCGCTGAGGCTGGTGTTGTGGGTGCAGCAGAGCGTAGCATAACTCCCCACGGGAGGAGTATAGCCTCAGGGCAGTGTATGCGGAGGATGGGGGTGATGGTGCAGGGCAGCAGCAGTAACGACACGGAGTCAGTGATGCAGTTCAGGGCCTTTACTCACAGTTCTTATTATCCAGACCACGTCTGCAGGTAACGGCTGCCCACGTCGTACTGTGCTCACCAGGTGAGGGGCTCAGACAACTCCCAGATAACTTTGGAGCACTTCACAGGACCCCCTTTGTGTGTCCTTCGTCTGGCCTTTCTTACCAACCCTTCTGTCCGGCTGCCTCGGGCCTCCACTTGGTAAACTTGGCGCCAGTTTCCCTGACCCTATGTGGTGCCTTCCTAGCGGGTGTAGCGAGGGGCTGCGCCACATAAAATGTCAGAGCCTCCGGTTTCTAGCTGAGGGTCGTTTCCTGCCTCCACTAGTTCGGGGACCGGTCTCCCCCTTTGGCCTGACCCCTCCACGCAGAAGGATTCGGGCGTGCGATGGCGACTCGCCCGTCCGCACCCCTGGGATCCCTTCATTCCTCGTTCCTGTAGCTTTCTCCGCTCCTCTTCCTTCCTTCTCCCTCTTCCAGGCCTGGGCCTCTGTTACTAGGCCCGCCTCCGGAGCAGAGCTCATGCAGAGCCCCTGCTCCCTGCCACTTCTGCTCAGACTTCTCTGCACTGAACTAAGATGGTGCCCACCTTTTATACTCCCTTCTCAATGCACCCAGGAACTGCTTCCTCCCTGCTCCTGCACTACAGGGTTCCCCTTCCTCAGTGTTCCCTCCCCCCACTCCAGCCAGGGACAGGGACTGTCGTGCCCATCTCAGGGGCATATTGGTCGCCCTGCCCCACGGCAATGTGGTGTAATGCATGCAGGTGTCTGATCCTGATCCACACTCCATCCTTACCTGAGAGTGAGATATCACACCTCTGGGTGAGGTGCAATACGTCTGTAGCAACCGAGCCCTCAGGGTGCTACAGTTCCATTTATCTTCAGCCTAGGTGACGTATTGCGATACAGGGCCGTGATTTTGGCTATAAAAGGGTCCCCTAGACCCCTACCCCAAGCTTTTTAAGAGAATCATATATGGCGTGCCAGGAGACTCTATGGAATGCTTTCTCAGCATCCAAGAGAGTATCTAATTACAAATTTTTAACTGCATCTAGCCCAGGAAATACTTTGTGCCTAGTAGCAGTGTCTGCTAGTCAGCGGATTATCCCGGCTGTTAAGCAAGCTGCACCACCTGTAGTTTAGACACTTAATTTTTTCAAAGGAAATGTTTCGGGACCATGGGATACTTAGTGAAGAGCATCAGGAGGCACCCCAAGGCATAGGGGCTGGGACTGGCAGTAGGATGCCTTGCGGTGGACAGCCGAGCTCGATCCTTATAAAAGCTTTTTAACTGCAGCAGCTTTAGTGGACGCTACTGGAGCTGGAATTACCGCGGCTGCTGGCATGAGACTTGCCCTCCAATAGATCCTTGTAAATGGATTTAAAGTGTATTCATTCAAATTAGAGAGACAATTTAAATTAAAAAGCTTAGAGCTGCCTCCACCACAGGGGGGCTCGCTCGACCCACCAGCGGACAGGCACCAGTATTGGGAGAGGGGGGCTGGCCGTCAGGGTTCACCGCGGCTCTGGCACAAACCCGGCGACACGGAGGTGGCACGGGCAGGAGCGGACTGGCCGTGTCGGCTTCTCACTTTTTGGATTTTAGAAGGGCATGACATGCCTATATCTGTGTCTCCCCCTCCTTTTACTCCTCCGCCTCTTTTATTTTCGCATGACTATATGTACTTGTCACTTTTCCATGTGTTAGTTATGTCTTCTGAGCAGTTTGTCAGCTTTTGGACACCTTTGAAGGTGTTTTCTATGTGTTTCTATGTGTTTTTGTTTGCCTGCCATTGGTTTTAACGGTGTTCGAAGGTGTTCGACGAACAGTTCGACGAACAGTTCGGCGAACACACGGGTGTTCGACGAACCGAACCGAACTCGAACACTACGGGGGTGGCTCAACACTAGCCACCAGGTTACGGCCATTGTCACACACGACCATGCCTGGATGTAGGTTCAGTGGTCTCAGCCACAGATCTGCCTGCTCTTTCACAGGTGTCCACAACTCAGCACAGCCTGTTGCCGCTTGGCTGAGGCAGTACTGCAGTGCTTCCAGTTTGTAACTGATGTGGTGATATCTGAGATGGAGGCTGAACATGAGGAAGAGGAGGAGGATGATGCGCAGGAGCTGTACACTGTGGGGGCAACTCTGACTGACATAGGGCCTGCAATCCTCAGTGTGGGGAGGATGTGTTCCGTCCCAAGGTCCGACTGGGTCCCGGCTTCCACTATGTTTATCCAGTGTGCCGTCAGGGAGATGTACCGTCCCTGGCCGCAAGCACTTGTCCACATGTCCGTTGTCATGTGGACTCTCCCAGTAACTGCGTTGTTGAGGGCACGGCAGATGTTTTGGGACACGTGCTTGTGTAGTGCGGGGATGGCACACCGGGCAAAATAGTGTCGGCTGGGGACCGAGTACCAAGGGACGGTCACCGCCATAAGGTTGCAGAAGGATTCCATCTCCACCAGCCTAAAAGGCAGCATTTCCAATGCAAGCAGTCATGAAATGTGTGAATTTAGGACTGTGGCCTGTGGGGCGTTGGCTGCGAATTTGCGCTTTCGTTCAAAGCTCTGGGATAAGGACAATTGAACGCTGCGGTGGGATGTTGACGTGGATGTTGATGCTGTTTCTTGAGAAACTGCCATAACAAGGGAAGACTGAGAGGAGGGGGCATCTTTGCATGCAGTATGGACAGGGGATTGCTTTGCAAGCACAACAGGGGGTTCTATCACATGCACAACAGCGGAAGAAGCAGTGGTGACACCCGCTGACACTGGTTGTGGACCCTGGGGTTCACCCCACAAAGTCGGGTGCTTTGCTGCCATGTGCCTGATGCTGGCATGGCAGGTGGTACAAATGGCCTCTTTGGGGTTATCAGCAGAGTCTTTAAAAAAATTCCAGACTCTGGAAGACCTACCGGTTGTACTGGCAACGTCCCTCGTGTTGATGTTACGGGGAACTGTTGTCCGCCTTCTTTGTGCGGCCACGACACTGCTTCTTCCTGCCAGTTGGGGTACTCTGCCCCCCTCCCCCTGTGTGCTGCTGGCCTCGCTCTGCGTGTCCTCCTGCAACGTTGGGTCAGATACTAGATCATCCACCACCTCCTCCTCTTCCACTTGCGCACCACGATCCTCCTCCTCACTTCGTGGCAATTCTGTCTCATCATCGTCCACCTCTTGTTACAAATTGCCAGCGTCGACTTCCTCTGGACGTGGCTGTTCAAATATTTGGGCATCGCTACATGGGATCTCCTCTTCTACCACTTCAAGGGGAGCAGGCGAGGGGCACAAATATGGAAATCGACCAGTGAAAAGCTCTTCAGAGTGTCCAAGTGTGGGATCAGTTGCTGTCTGACGACACTAGGCATGGTGGGAGGAAGGAGCATCAGGGTGAGGAGGAGTATGGGGTCGAGACTCACGGCTACTAAAACTTGACCGTGTGGAAGACAGACTGGAGGTGGTGGTGCCCAGGTAACTGAAAGTATTATCTGCTATCCAATTAATAACCTGTTCACACTGATCAGTTCGCAATACTGTTGTTGTAGTGTGCTTCCCTAGTAATTCAGTCAAGAAGTGGGAGCGAGAGGATGTGGCTGTTGGTTGTGGCACATTTTCACCTTGGCCACGGCCCCGTCCTCTACCCGCACCATCACCAGAACGTCCAGTTCCACGTCCCTTGCCACGCGCCTTGACAATTGTAAATGAAGTAAAATAGTTTACACTCGCACTATCAATGGGAAAAGGGTACCATAAAGGAGATTAGAACCGTGGAAGAGGAAAACCACAGTTCTAATTGTCTGGCCTACACCAGAATCTTTTAAACAGATATATTTGTGACTGAACAGACAGGGAGACACTATTACTATTTTTTTTTACGTAATACAAGCCAAAAGCTGGATAATACAGAGATTTGACAAGTGGAACTGCAAAACCACAGATCTAATTTACTGGCGTATGCCAGACTTTTTTAAATAGATATATTTGGGGCTGAACAGTAAGCGACACACTCAAACTGTTTTTTTTATGTAAAAAAGACCCAAAAGTGGATAATACAGAGATTTAACTGCTAAACCACAGTTATAGTTATGTGGCATACACCAGACTGTTTTAAACAGATATATTGGTGTCCGACCAGTCCGGGAGACACTATTACAGTTTTTTTATGGCAAGAAATGCCAAAAGCAGGATAATACAGAGATTTGACCCGTGGAACTGCAAAACCACAGTTATAGTTATGTGGCGTACACCAGACTCTTTTAAACAGATATATTGGTGTCTGACCAGTCAGGGAGACCCTATTACAGTTTTTTTTTTACGGCAAAAAATTCAAAAACAGGATAATACAGAGATTTGACCCGTGGAACTGCAAAACCACAGTTATAGTTATGTGGCTTACACCAGTCTCTTTTAAACAGATATATTGGTGTCTGGGCGAAACTATTACTGTTTTTTTTTACAGAAAAAAATGCAAAAATCAGGATAATACAGTGATTTGACCCGTGGAACTACAAAACCACAGTTATAGTTATGTGTCGTACACCAGACTCTTTTAAACTGATATATTGGTGTCTGACCAGTCAGGGAGACACTATTACAGCTTTTTTTACGGCAAAAAATGCCAAAAGCAGGATAATACAGAGATTTGACCCGTGGAACTGCAAAACCACAGTTATAGTTATGTGACTTACACCAGACTCTTTTAAAAAGATATATTGGTGTCTGACAAGCTAGGGAGACACTATTACAGTTTTTTTTACGACAAAAAATTCCAAAAACAGGCTAATACAGAGATTTGACCTGTGGAACTGCAAAACCACAGTTCTATTTTTCTGGCCTACACCAGACTCTTTTAAACAGATATATTGGTGTCTGAACAGTCAGGGAGACAGTATTACCGTTTCTTTTATGGCAAAAAATGCAAAAAGCAGGATAATACAGAGATTTGACCGGTGGAACTGCAAAACCACAGTTATAGTTATGTGGCGTACACAAGACTCTTTTAAACAGATATATTGGTGTCTGACCAGTCAGGGAGACACTATTACAGTTTTTTTTTACGGCAAAAAATGCCAAAAACAGGATAATACAGGGATTTGACCCGTGGAACTGCAAAACCACAGTTCTTTTTTTCTGGCCTACACCATTCTTTTTAAACAGATACATTGGTGTCTGAGCAGTCAGGGCGACACTATTACTGTTTTTTTTTACGTCAAAAAATGCAAAAATCAGGATAATACAGTGATTTGACCCGTGGAACTGCAAAACCACAGTTATAGTTATGTGGCGTACACCAGACTCTTTTAAACTGATATATTGGTGTCTGATCAGTCAGGGAGACACTATTACAGTTTTTTTTATGCCAAAAAATGCTAAAAACAGGATAATACAGAGATTTGACCCATGGAACTGCAAAACCACAGTTCTATTTTTCTGGCCTACACCAGACACTTTTAAACAGATATATTGGTGTCTGAACAGTCAGGGAGACACTATTACAGTTTTTTTTTTAGGCAAAAAATGCCAAAAGCAGGATAATACTGAGATTTCATCCGTGGAACTGCAAAACCACAGTTCTTTTTTTCTGGCCTACACCAGTCTCTTTTAAACAGATATATTGGTGTCTGAGCAGTCAGGGCTTAACGATTTCTGTTTTTTTATTACGGCAAAAAATGCAAAAATCAGGATAATACAGTGATTTGACCCGTGGAACTGCAAAACCACAGTTATAGTTATGTGGCTTACACCAGACTCTTTTAAAAAGATATATTGGTGTCTGACAAGCTAGGGAGACACTATTATAGTTTTTTTACGGCTAAAAATACCAAAAACAGGATAATACAGAGATTTGACCCGTGGAACTGCAAAACCACAGTTCTATTTTTCTGGCCTACACCAGACTCTTTTAAACAGATATATTGGTGTCTGACCAGTCAGGGAGACACTATTACAGTTTTTTTTTACGGCAAAAAATGCCAAAAGCAGGATAATACAGAGATTTTACCCGTTGGACTGCAAAACCACAGTTATAGTTATGTGGCGTACACCAGACTCTTTTAAACAGATATATTGGTGTCTGACCAGTCAGGGAGACAGTATTACAGTTTTTTTAATGGCAAAAAATGCCAAAAACAGAATAATACAGAGACTTCACCCGTGGGACTGCAAGACCACAGTTATATTTATGTGGCGTACACCAGACTCTTTTAAACAGATATATTAGTGTCTGACCAGTCAGGGAGACACTATTACAGTTTTTTTTAAGGCAAAAAATGCCAAAAGCAGGATAATACAGAGATTTGACCCGTGGAACTGCAAAACCACAGTTATAGTTATGTGGTGTACACCAGACTCTTTTAAACAGATATATTGGTGTCTGACCAGTCAGGGAGACACTATTACAGTTTTATTTTACGGCAAAAAATGCCAAAAGCAGGATAATACAGAGATTTGACCCGTGGGACTGCAAAACCACAGTTATAGTTATGTGGCGTACACCCACCAGACTCTTTTAAAGAGATACAGTACAGACCAAAAGTTTGGACACACCTTCTCATTTAAAGATTTTTCTGTATTTTCATGACTATGAAAATTGTACATTCACACTGAAGGCATCAAAACTATGAATTAACATATGTGGAATTATATACTTAACAAAAAAGTGTGAAACAACTGAAAATATGTCTTATATTCTAGGTTCTTCAAAGTAGCCACCTTTTGCTTTGATGACTGCTTTGTACACTCTTGGCATTCTCTTGACGAGCTTCAAGAGGTAGTCACCGGAAATGGTTTTCACTTTCACAGGTGTGCCCTGTCAGGTTTAATAAGTGGGATTTTTTGCCTTATAAATGGGGTTGGGACCATCAGTTGTGTTGTGCAGAAGTCTGGTGGATACACAGCTGATAGTCCTACTGAATAGACTGTTAGCTGCTTTTTCCTTGCCATAATACAAATTCTAAGTAAAGAGAAACGAGTGGCCGTCATTACTTTAAGAAATGAAGGTCAGTCAGTCCAAAAAATTGGAAAAACTTTAAAAGTGTCCCCAAGTGCAGTTGCAAAAACCATCAAGCGCTACAAAGAAAATGGCTCACATGAGGACCACCCCAGGAAAGGAAGACCAAGAGTCACCTCTACTTCTGAGGATAAGTTTATCCGAGTCACCAGCCTCAGAAATCGCAGGTTAACAGCAGCTCAGATTAGAGACCAGGTCAATGCCACACAGAGTTCTAGCAGCAGACACATCTCTATAACAACTGTTAAGAGGAGACTTTGTGCAGCAGGCCTTCATGGTAAAATAGCTGCAAGGAAACCACTGGTAAGGACAGGCAACAAGCAGAAGAGACTTGTTTGGGCTAAAGAACACAAGGAATGGACATTAGACCAGTGGAAATCTGTGCTTTGGTCTGATGAGTCTAAATTTGAGCTCTTTGGTTCCAACCACCGTGTCTTTGTGCGACCCAGAAAAGGTGAACGGATGGACTCTACATGCCTGGTTCCCACCGTGAAGCATGAAGGAGGAGTTGTGATGGTGTGGGGGTGCTTTGCTGGTGACACTGTTGGGGATTTATTCAATATTGAAGGCATACTGAACCAGCATGGCTACCACAGCATCTTGCAGAGGCATGCTATTCCATCCGGTTTGCGTTTAGTTGGACCATCATTTATTTTTCAACAGGACAATGACCCCAAACACACCTCCAGGCTGTGTAAGGGCTATTTGATCAAGAAGGAGAGTGATGGGGTGCTACGCCAGATGACCTGGCCTCCAGTCACCAGACCTGAACCCAATCGAGATGGTTTGGGGTGAGCTGGACCGCAGAGTGAAGGTAAAAAGGCCAACAAGTGCTAAGCATCTCTGGGAACTCCTTCAAGACTGCTGGAAGACCATTTCCGGTGACTACCTCTTGAAGCTCATCAAGAGAATGCCAAGAGTGTGCAAAGCAGTCATCAAAGCAAAAGGTGGCTACTTTGAAGAACCTAGAATGTAAGATATATTTTCAGTTGTTTCACACTTTTTTGTTAAGTATATAATTCCACATGTGTTAATTCATAGTTTTGATGCCGACAGTGTGAATGTACAATTTTCATAGTCATGAAAATACATAAAAATCTTTAAATGAGAAGATGTGTCCAAACTTTTGGTCTGTACTGTATATTGGTGTCTGACCAGTCAGGGAGACAGTATTACAGTTTTTTTTTACGGCAAAAACTGCCAAAAGCAGGATAATACAGAGATTTGACCCGTGGGACTGCAAATCCACAGTTATAGTTTTGTGGCGTACACAAGACTCTTTTAAACAGATATATTGGTGTCTGACCAGTCAGGGAGACACTATTACAGTTTTTTTTTTACTGCAAAAAATGCCAAAAGCAGGATAATACAGAGATTTGACCCGTGGAACTGCAAAACCACAGTTATAGTTATGTGGCATACACCAGACTCTTTAAAACAGATATATTGGTGTCTGACCAGTCAGGGAGACACTATTACGGCTTTTTTTTACGGCAAAAAATGCCAAAAGCAGGATAATACAGAGATTTGACCCATGGAACTGCAAAACCACAGTTCTATTTTTCTGGTCTTCTCCAGACTCTTTTAAACAGATATATTGGTGTCTGAACAGTCACAGACATACTTAATTTTTTTTTTGGGGGGGGGATACCAAAAGATTAATAAGACGCGTATTTGAACAGTATGACTGAGAAAAAAAATACTGTATTTAGATGAAAAAAATAATAATTTTTCCTGGCCCCTGAGACCGGGGTGATAAGTTTAGCAATTTGACCAACAGGAGCACACAGGACTATAATGCAGCGTTTGCTAGTATAACCACTGCGTCTCCTACACAGCGTGCCTGCCTGATATTTGGGATGGATATTAGTCCTGAGAAAGACTGTGTGTTTGATTTGGCAGGCTTTAGAGACCCTACACTACCTATTTCGCACTATATATCTTTCCCTTACTCAGCAGCACTGACCCTACACTGTCTGATCCGGAGCGACTGTGTCCAAGATGGCGGCGCCCGGTTTTAAATACTCGAGGTGACGCTGTGCGGCCAGCCAATCACAGTAATGCCCACAAGCAACATGGCTGCGGCATTACAGTGACTGGCTGGCAATCCCTGCATGTTCATTGGCTCTGTAAAGAGCGCCAAACGTGCAGGGCGGAGACCTGAGCTCCCGCCCGAGTAACCCGGAAATGCTCGGTGCTCGCCGAGCATCCCGAGTAGCGTGATGCTCGGGCGAGTAACGAGCAGTGTCGAGCATGCTCGCTCAACACTAATGATGATATATATATCACAAAACACAGTCCAGGGATCACAAAAATCAGATGAAGCTTATATTCTCGTTCAATCCTCTGGGATGTAAAATCTTGAGAGTCGAGATCCACCTGGACTCAATTTGAGCAAGTCTCTTGGATATCCTGTCTCCGCGGATATTGTTGTCAATAGAATCTACGTCCCTAACTCTGAGGAGACTACTGTGTATCTTAAAGTGCCGTGGAATTGTTTAAAGTGTGGATTAGAGATGAGCGGTGTTCAACTCGAACTGTTCGCCAATCTGAAATTCGAGCTGTTTTGAGAGGTGTTCGAGCCGTTCGGCGAACACGAACGATTTGAAAAAAATCTGGCTGTTCGAGGTTATGTTCGATAACTGTTCGTGCACCAAAATCATAACTGGATCTTTTCACAGTAATGCTGATAATCAATGTTAATACGCAGTTTGAGTGTACAGCGGAGCGGGGGAAGGGGCAGGGGATGGATCTCTGCATAAATAATGAAGATCTCCATTTTTTTTCTCTTTCCCGCATTTACAGTGGGGAGGAACAATCTGTCAGCCTATCAGCAGCGCACACACGCAGCGAAGTGCTTTTTTTCACACAAGCAAGGGCATGTGTCATTGGCAGTGTATGTCACATGTCCTTGCCCTATAAGACCCAGCCATTTTCCCAGTCACCACCATTTTCTTACTGCTGCAGCTGCGTGTTAGACGGCACCGCTGTTGCTGTGTGCGCTATACCTTGTTAATTTCAAGCCAATTTTCTCAGAAATATACAGATAGCTTGGAAGAAGTGAATAGTTGTGATTGCAGTCCTTTTGAGGACTAGGTTACAGCATTTCCTACGACATTTAGCAGGCAGGTCTGTGCTCTTAAATAGACAGCTAGGGAGTAGGGACTAGTTGTAATTGCAGTCCTTTTGAGGACTAGGTTAGAGCATTTCCTAGGACTTTTTGCCAGGCAGGTCTGTGCCAGTGCTGTGCAAGTGTTTTTCACAGCATTTGGCTAAATCTAGCTAAGCAAATTCTTTTTGGCCTCTTGCAGTGTGTGTTAGTCAGTGGAGTAGAGTATCTGTGTTGCAAGCTACAGCACCTGTGTATAGAATACAATTACAGCACCTAGCCAAGTAAAACCTTTTGGGCATTGCATCATTCTATTAGGCCATCAATACTAAGCTCCACCAGCTTGCAAATTGCTAATAATTTTTATCTGCATCTAGCTCGGAAAATAATTTTAGGCTTGTAGCAGTGTGTGGGACTTATTCTATTAGTCCATCTATACTAAGCTCCACCAGCTTGCAAATTACAAATAATTTTTATCTGCATCTAGCTCGGAAAATAATTTTGGGCTTGTAGCAGTGTGTGGGACTTATTCTATTAGGCCATCTATACCAAGCTCCACCAGCTTTGAAATTAATAATACATTTTAGCTGCATCTTGCCTGTAAAATAATTTTGGGCATAGTAGCAGTGTGTGGTACTCATTGTATTAGGCCATCTATACCAAGCTCCACCAGCTTTGAAATTAATAATACATTTTAGCTGCATCTTGCCTGTAAAATAATTTGGGCATAGTAGCAGTGTGTGGTACTCATTGTATTAGGCCATCTATACCAAGCTCCACAAGTTTTGAAATAAATAATAATTTTTAGGTGCATCTTGCCTGGAAAATAATTTTGGGCATAATAGTAGTGTGTGGTACTCATTGTATTAGGCCATCTATACCAAGCTCCACCAGCTTTGAAATTAATAATAATTTTTAGCTGCATCTTGTCTGTAAAATAATTTTGGGCATATTAGCAGTGTGTGGTACTCATTCTATTAGGCCATCTATACTAAGCTCCACCAGCTTTCAAATAACTAATAATTTTTAGCTGCATCTAGCCTGGAAAATAATTTTTGGCATAGTAGCAGTGTGTGGTACTCATTGTATTAGGCCATCTATACCAAGCTCCACGAGCTTTGAAATTAATAATCATTTTTAGCTGCACCTTGCCTGTAAAATAATTTTGGGCATATTAGCAGTGTGTGGTACTCATTCTATTAGGCCATCTATACTAAGCTCCACCAGCTTTCAAATTACTAATAATTTTTAGCTGCATCTTGCCTGGAAAATAATTTTGGGCATATTAGCAGTGTGTGGTACTCATTGTATTAGGCCATCTATACCAAGCTCCACCAGCTTTCAAATTAATAATAATTTTTAGCTGCATCTTGCCTGGAAAATAATTTTGGGCATATTAGCAGTGTGAGCAGTGTGTGGTACTCATTCTATTAGGCCATCTATACTAAGCTCCACCAGCTTTCAAATTACTAAGAATTTTTAGCTGCATCTAGCCTGGAAAATAATTTTGGGCATAGTAGCAGTGTGTGGTACTCATTGTATTAGGCCATCTATACCAAGCTCCACGAGCTTTAAAATTAATAATAATTTTTAGCTGCACCTTGCTTGTAAAATAATTTTGGGCATATTAGCAGTGTGTGGTACTCATTCTATTAGGCCATCTATACCAAGCTCCACCAGCTTTGAAATTAATAATAATTTTTAGCTGCATCTTGCCTGTAAAATAATTTTGGGCAGAGTAGCAGTGTGTGGTACTCATTGTATTAGGCCATCTATACCAAGCTCCGCGAGCTTTGAAATTAATAATAATTTTTAGCTGCACCTTGCCTGTAAAATAATTTTGGGCATATTAGCAGTGTGTGGTACTCATTCTATTAGGCCATCTATACCAAGCTCCACCAGCTTTGAAATTAATAATAATTTTTAGCTGCATCTTGCCTGTAAAATAATTTTGGGCATATTAGCAGTGTGTGGTACTCATTCTATTAGGCCATCTATACTAAGCTCCACCAGCTTTCAAATTACTAATAATTTTTAGCTGCATCTTGCCTGGAAAATAATTTTGGGCATATTAGCAGTGTGTGCTACTCATTGAATTAGGCCATCTATACCAAGCTCCACCAGCTTTCAAATTAATAATAATTTTTAGCTGCATCTTGCCTGTAAAATAATTTTGGGCATAGTAGCAGTGTGTGGGACGTATTCTACTAGTCCATCTAAACTAAGCTCCACCAGCTTGCAAATGAAAAATAATTTTTAGCTGTATCAAGCTTGGAAAATAATTTTGGGCATAGTAGCAGTGTGTGGTACTCATTGTATTAGGCCATCTATACCAAGCTCCACCAGCTTTGAAATTAATAATAATTTTTAGCTGCATCTTGCCTGTAAAATAATTTGGGCATAGTAGCAGTGTGTGGTACTCATTGTATTAGGCCATCTATACCAAGCTCCACCAGTTTTGAAATTAATAATAATTTTTAGCTGCATCTTGCCTGGAACATAATTTTGGGCATAGTGGTAATGTGTGGTACTCATTGTATTAGGCCACCTATACCAAGCTCCACTCGCTTTGAAATTAATAATAATTTTTAGCTGCATCTTGCCTGTAAAATAATTTTGGGCATATTAGCAGTGTGTGGTACTCATTCTGTTAGGCCATCTATAGTAAGCTCCACCAGCTTTCAAATTACTAATAATTTTTAGCTGCATCTAGCCTGGAAAATAATTATGAGCATAGTAGCAGTGTGTGGTACTCATTGTATTAGGCCATCTACACTAAGCTCTACCAGTTTTGAAATTAATAATAATTTTAGCTGCATCTTGCTTGGAAAATAATTTTGGGCATAGTAGTAGTGTGTGGTACTCATTGTATTAGGCCATCTATACCAAGCTCCACCAGCTTTGAAATTAATAATAATTTTTAGCTGCATCTTGCCTGTAAAATAATTTTGGGCATAGTAGCAGTGTGTGGTACTCATTGTATTAGACCATCTATACCAAGCTCCACCAGTTTTGAAATTAATAATGATTTTTAGCTGCATCTTGCCTGGAAAATAATTTTGGGCATATTAGCAGTGTGTGGTACTCATTCTATTAGGCCATCTCTACTAAGCTCCACCAGCTTTCAAATTACTAATAATTTTTAGCTGCATCTAGCCTGGAAAATAATTTTGGACATAGTAGCAGTGTGTGGTACTCATTCTATTAGGCCATCTATACTGAGCTCCACCACCTTTCAAATTACTAATACTTTTTAGCTGCATCTAGCCTGGAAAATAATTTTGGGCATAGTAGCAGTGTGTGGCACTCATTGTATTAGGCCATCTATACCAAGCTCCACCAGCTTTGGAATTAATAATAATTTTTAGCTGCATCTTGCCTGTAAAATAATTTTGGGCATAGTAGCAGTGTAAGGTAGTCATTGTATTAGGCCATCTATATCAAGCTCCACCAGTTTTGAAATTAATAATAATTTTTAGCTGCATCTAGCCTGGAAAATAATTTTGGGCATAGTAGTAGTGTGTGGTATGCATTGTATTAGGCCATCTATACCAAGCTCCACCAGCTTTGAAATTAATAATAATTTTAAGCTGATTCTTGCCTGGAAAATAATTTTGGGCATATTAGCAGTGAGTGGTACTCATTCTATTAGGCCATCTATACTAAGCTCCACCAGCTTTGAAATTAATAATAATTTTTAGCTGCATCTAGCCCAGAAAATAATTTTTCTTCCCAATAGTGGTAGAAATAGAAATATGGGGCGCGCGCCTGGCTAACAAAAATATACGCTTCATAACAAAAAACACCAGCCTAGCGCACTGCATTAATTAGATGGCATCATCGTCTCTCCCAGTGCTAGGCCTACTACGCCAGCTAGCATTCCTGTGCCTAAAACACAATGTATGGGTCCGCACTAGCCATGATGCTGAGGGGTCTAAAGCTGCTGCTGACGCTTTATCACAATTCAATTGGCAGATTTTCACAGAGCTCCTCCCCAACGCCCACCCATCGGGCAACAGTTGCCCACCCTCCCTATGGGATCTAGTGGCGTATAGTTGATGCCATTATTCAGAGCGTCAGTTGCCCCGTTGACGTGGCAAGCATACGGTAAGGCATGGGAAGAGAGGACACGACTAGTAGCAGGCAGATGGGTTGACCAATGTGAACAAGCCAGAATACAAGTCACCATAGAATTTCTCCACCAGCTAATGATGAGGGGCATATCAGGGGCGTCAGCGCAGCGGTGTGTGACCGGAGTAGCATTTCACTTCCAACTACTGAATTGGGGAGATGTGACAAAGAGATTCATCATCAGACAATCCATAAAAGGGTGGAAAAGGGGTCAGCCAAGTCAGGAGTGTAGACGTCCCGTCCCGTGTCATTAAAACTGATTTCTCACATCATATCCCTAACGCCATTAACATGACACTGATAATTTGAAGCAACACTACTGTCTACTGCATTTGCGATCGCCTTCTTCGGGGCGCTATGCATAAGCGAATTAGTCCCTCAATCCAAAATTACCACCAGTGGAGGCTTATTACACCAGGACGTAGTCATAGCCAATAATGCAATACGTCTACGCCAATCGAAAACGGTTCCAGCGGGCAGGGGCACTTGGGTACTTCTACAACCCACAAATGGTACACTGAGTCGGGTAACAATAGTAAAAACATATATAACCATCAGATCACAAAGTAATTTCTTCCTATCACACATTGATGGAATGCCATTATCAAGATACCAGTTCCAAGCTATATTTAATAAATGCATAACATCGGCAGGGAACCACCCCAAAGATTATGGGACACACTCATTCCGCATAGGCGCTGCCATGGAAGCAGCAAGAGCAGGACTGTCAGAAACGGAAGTTCAGAGGATAGGGAGATGGCAATCCACGTGTTTGGCGAGATACATAAGACCGGACTTGTTATCCTAACGTGGTTTGTTTCTTTTACAGGTGACGCTAATCCAACAGTGTGGGTGATAGGCCACTCGTATATATATTGGGCAGAAAAAAGGGCCAAAGTCCGCCCAGGCGGGAGGAAATTAGAGTTTCATAACACTTATTTCAACTGGAGAGGTATTAGAGGCCTGCTATGGCCACAGGTAATAATGGAGGTAATCAAGGTAGGGAGAGAGGCAAGAGGTCCGGTCATCTTAGTTATACAGGCCGGGGGAAACGACCTAGGTCATCACAAGAGCGCATAACTAATGGCAATAATGAAACTAGACACTGAGCGCTTCAGAGAATTTTTCACAAAACTAACTATAGTATGGTCAGAGATTGTGCCGAGCGTGGTATGGCAAGGTGCGCGAGACATCACGGCCATCGAACGGACAAGGCGGGTAATAAATATTCGGATGGCAAAATTTAGAAGAGACAGAGGTGGTGTGCCTCATACCGCCCGATGGTGTTCACTTAATGGATATTGGACTGGACATATTCCTGTAAGGACTCCAGGACGGAGTGGAACAAGCGTTAAGAGTGATGGATGGGGGTCAGAGTCCTGCATAAGAGTATGCAGGATCCTCCGTGGCCTGGAAATAGAAAGGACATGTTGGAGAGTTACACTTGTTGGCCAACTTGCAGGTGTGGAGGCCCAGGGCATGCTGCAACAAGCTGAATTATTTTAGAAATAAAATGCCTTTCTAATGGAATGAGTATAAAGAGTTAATAAAGCTGTGATCGATCCTCACCCATCCAGTTGTAAGAGTTACATTATTGTATTGTCAAGGAAAGGGGGGCGGTAGGGGGGCTGACCGTCTAGGTTTGGCTGGGGGTCCCCACAGTCTGCCTAGGCTAGATGCATTTAAAAATTCTTATTAGATACACAGGCGGTGCAGCTTGCTTCACAGTTGGGCTACTACGCCCAAAGTATTGCCTAGGCTAGATGCAGTTAAAAATTCTACGCTGACTAGCAGACACTGAAGCTTTGGAGCAGACCTCTGAGTAAACAACTCTTCAGACTCAACCATCTGTGTTACCCCAAGCCACAGTGTATGTAGTTTCTTACAGTTAAAGGGGGGGGGGCGACCCAACCCACCTGGAAGTGACGATGCCAACATCATGTAAAACACAGCAAGGGGACTCCAAAAAGAGTCTCCATTTTTTCCAAAAATTGTGGCACAGACACCACTTAAGTGGCATCAATTGCCCCAGAGTTGCTTAAAATGGTTGGTGAGGTGATTTTACCAAATCCTCAAGCTTTTAGTCTCCCCAGGATGACACAGGGATAGGAAAGTCCTTGCGGATCCATGATTTGTTCATCTTTATGAACGTGAGTCTGTCTACATTCTCAGTGGACAGCCGCGTGCGCTTATCTGTCAGCACACCACCAGCAGCGCTGAACACACGTTCAGAGAGAATGCTGGCTGCAGGGCATGACAAGATCTCCAAGGCGTGAGTGGCGAGCGCCGGACATTTTTCCAGATTGGAATCCCAAAATGAGCAAGGGTCCAGTGACACAGTCATGGCTTCGATGTTCACTTGTAGAAACTCCTGTACCATCCTCTCTAGGCGTTGACTATGTGTCAGACTTCTTGTCTCCTGTGGCCTTGCAAAGGATGGTCTAAAAAAGTGGTGAAACGATTCCACAAAATTGCTGTTACTAGCAGATACTGTGTTACTGTTACGGTTTGAGTGATGAAGACTCGACAGTCCCACGGTTTGCAAGTTAGAACTGTGAGATTCACTACGTACACCACTGGTGTTTTGTGGAAAAGCACATGTAAGATTCTGCAACAGCCTCTGCTGATACTCCTGCATGCGTGAATCCCTTTCTATGGCAGGAATTATTTAGGCAAATTTACTTTTGTACCGGGGATCTAAGAGTGTGGCAACCCAGTAGTCGGGATTACTTCGAATTCTGACAATCTGACGGTCATGTTGCAGGTAGTGCAGCAAGAAGGCACTCATGTGTCTTGCGCATCCAGGAGGATCAAGTCCTTGTTGTGTTGGTAGCGAGGTAAGAATCATGATTCCTTCCTCTGCCCTCTCCCCCCAACCTCACACAACAGAAATGTGATCAAGGTCTCCCTCATCTGATGAGTCTTACATGCCCATCGCCAGTTCGTCCTCCACTTCTTCCTCGGCTCCTGCACCTTCCTCAACAGTTTGGCTGCTACCATGCGCCCTGGTTAATCCCTCTCCCCCACCCTCCCATGCCTGCCGCTTTGGTGCTGCCGACCGTCTAGACCTTGGAGATGTTATCCCTTCCCCACACGACTCTTCCTCCACTTCCTCCACCTCCTCTTGTCCCACCACCTGACTCTGAATTCTGTTTAACGTGTGCTCCAGCATGTAAATCACCGGAATAGTCATGCTGATAATGGCATCGTCAGCACTAAACATCTTCGTCGCCATTTCAAAACTGTGCAGAAGGGTGTGTGGTGCCCCTGAGGGTTCAGTCGCCACAGAGGTACTGCATCTCACCCAGAGGTGTGCTATCTCACCCTCAGGTAAGGAAGGAGTATGGCTCGGGACCCTAACACCTGCATCCAACACATACCAGCAGTGGGGGTAGAGTGAGATTGCTCCTAAGGGAGAGCACAGTCCCAGGTCCCTAGCTGGCGGGAGGGTCCTATGTAGTGGGTGTGGGTGGAGAAAGCAGCTTAGAGGAGCACATGACAGGGAGAGTATAAATAGGAAGCCATCTTAGAAAGAGCAAGCCAGTGAGAGGAGGAGAAGTGACAGGAGCAGAGGCTCTGCATGAGCTCTGCTCCGGAGGCGGGCCTAGCCTGGGAGGCCCAGGACTGAAGGAGAGAACAGAGGAGTGGGAGCAGGAAGGCTCCAGGAACCGAAGGGACCCTAGGGGTACGGGCCGTGCAGAAGGCCACCCGTACGCCCGCTGCTGCTGGTCAGGCCAGATAAGGGGAACCGGTCCCTCAACTAGTGGAGAAACAGCAAGGCTCAACTAGAAACCGGAGGCTGCAGCATTTCATGTACTGCAGTCCAAAGTCCACACCAGTCTCACTAAGAAGGTAGCCACATAGGACCCAGGGGATGGAACACATGTCACCCGCCAAGCCCGAGGATACCGGATAGAAGTGTCACTGGGTGTGAGGTGCAGGGAGAAGGCCAGAGAAAGGACACACAGAAGGGGGTCCTGCTAAGTACTCCGGAGCTATCTGGGGGGTGGACTGAGCCCCTCACTGAGTACGCACAACGGGGGAGATTGCTCTGGTACCTGTAATCTGGACTGCAACAACTGTGAGTAAAGATCTTGGGACTGCATCACACGGACTCTGTGTTCATTACTGACTCCCTGCACTACAACCACCATCATCCACCCACATTGCCCTGAAGCTACACTCTTCCGGTGGGGAGTAATAATACCATTGCTGCAAAACCACCAGCTTCAGAGGACTGTTCCGCAGCGGCGGCCCCTTTGGCCGCACTCCACAGGTGGCATAGTCGGACATTATAAAACCCATATATACAAATTACCCTTTGATTGACCGTCCTGGTTCAAGGATCGGGTCACCGCCACAGTGACTACAAACCCCAGCGTCTACCGGCCCTGCTCCGGGTACCTCACGGCCCAGGGGGCGCGTCAACTTCATAGGTCCCTGATCTGAGACCACTCCTGCAGCGTGATTTGCCCCACCTCTGGATCTCGTTGGCCCAGGCTATACATCAGAACGTATTGCACCAGGGCTTGTCGGTGCTGCCACAGTCGCTGCATCATGTACAGAGTTGAATTCCACCGTGTCGGCACATCGCATTTCAGCCGGTGAACTGGCAGGCCCAATGACTTCTGTAGAGATGTAAGTCGTTGAGCTGAGGGATGCAAATGGCAGAAGTGAGCACACAGCGACCGTGCCTTCTGCAGAAGGCCATCTAGTCCGGGATAGTGGGCTAAAAATTGCTGGACAACCAGGTTCAACACGTGAGCCATACAAGGCACGTGTGTGACATTGCACCGGCGAAGGGCCGCACCCAGGTTTGCAGCATTGTCGCACACGGCCTTCCCTGGTTGCAGGTCCAGTGGAGACAACCATTCATGAAACTGGGTCTCCAGAGCTGACCACAACTCCTCAGCTGTGTGACTCACATTTCCCAGACATTTCAAAGTAAACACCGCCTGATGCCGTTGAGCCCTGCTGCAGCATAGTAAGGAGGTGTGCAGGATTCATTCTGCGCAGTTAGAAAGCGGGTGGCATTACCAGACAGGCTTTGGGTGCAGGTGGAGGACCAAGAGGAGGTTGAGGAGGCAGAAGCAGTGGAGGAACTTCTAGATAAAGAGGATTGACGTACAACTCGTGGGGACGGCAAGACTTGGACAGCAGCCCCTTGTCCTGCTGTCACCATAGTTACCCAGTGCCCAGTCAGCGACATGTAACGCCCCTGTCCATGCCTACTTGTCCAAGTGTCTGTGGTGAAATGCACCCTGTCACACACAGAGTTTCTCAAAGAAGCGGTGATGTTGTGTGCGACATGCTGGTGTAGCGCAGGCACACCGTTCTTTGAGAAGTAGTGCGGACTGGGCATCTGGTACTGGGGCACTGCGACGGACATAAGGTCTCGAAAATCCTCTGTGTCCACCAGGCGGAAAGGCAGCATTTCTGTAGCCAACAGCTTGCAGATGGTGAAATTCAGCCTCTTAGCTTTGTCATGGCTAGGAGGAAATGGTCTTTTACTTTTCCACATCCGAGGGACCGAGGGCTGGCTGTTGTGCTTAGTAGGGTTGAGTAGGGTGTCCCCGGCAAACTGCTGGTCTGTGAGGAAGATGCAGGCTGAAAAGTTAGGTTGCCTTGATCCAAAGGTGGTGCTCTCGATGTCGGAGAGTGCTCAACACCAGTTGGTGTTTCCACTTCCAAATGAAATGATGACCTGCCAATCACACTGGCTGTTGCGGGTAAAGAGGTGGCAGGTCTGCGTCCAAAAACATGTGTGACTGCTGTCCCCCCAGTCACAGAGGATGAAGAGGCCGCGGATGCACAAGATGGGGCAGACGGTGGTTGGCCCGGCCCGCTAGGCCGCATTGTAGCACAGTGAGCTTCCCACTGCAACTTATGCTTCATATCCATGTGACGGTTCATGCATGAAGTACTCAAACTATGGATTTTTTGGCCTCTACTTAGCTTTTGGTGACAAATAATACAGATAACATGAGTTGGTTCATTCTTATCGATCTGAAAAAATGCCCAGGCTATGCAAGGCTTAGAGCCCATGCGACCTGAAGAGCCACTATGATGTGGTCAGAGGCCGAGTTGTGGTTGAGGATGCAGTTGTTGACGTGCTTCCAGTTCTCCATCTCTGTCCAGGAAGGCGCTACCTAACCTCGTCGTCAATAGCATCTGTGACGCCCAGCTGCGCTTGGTATCACAGATCCTAGAAGAGTGCATTGATGGAATCCTCCACAAGTGGCCCCCATAAACATTCACACATCTCCACCTTCTACCTCAGACCAGCAGAGGGAGCCCGTTAGGGATATAAATAGGGAAGGTGGAGCTAGGCAGTTAAGTTCCTCTGAAGAGTTCCTGCAGTAGAGAAGCCTAAGAGAGGTCAGTCTGCAGTGGAGCTCAGTCTAGTCTAGAGAACTCAGTTAATAGTTCAGCAGTGGAGCACGAGGCTCCTGCTAGCTAGATTCAGGGAGCCCAGTTAGAGCTTAAGGTGTGCCAGTGCCATAAGATCGGTGAAGCGCGGCAAGCTGCCATTAGTGTGTATAGCCTAGTGAGAGCCTGAGTAGGCCAAAGGCGATTGGAGAGTTAGTACATAGGGGGCAGAGGAGCTTAACCAGCTCACGCCGAAGCATTTACCGGACACCGGATCCGAGCTTACCGGGATCTCTATGACCCAGTAAGGCATAACCGGAATCCCTGGAGAACTACAAGTCCCAGGGTCGCTAAGGTGCTGATACATAACAGAGCCAGGAGACGCTTAGGCCCCGCATACTGGGAGCGTGAACTCCAAGACAAGGCCCTACCACAAGGTCAGCCAGCGCAGGACAGAGACAAAGTTAGGCCTAGCTCCACGCAGGTCAGAAACTTACTACGCAGAGTCAAGAAACAGGAGGCCCTACACCCACTCATTGGGGAGGATCCTGATATGCACCCTTCACCCTACAGTGCTCCGGGATGTGCCTGAATTTCCACCAGTAAAAGGTACTGAAGTGACTACCGGTGTCCGTTCCCGTTCTTGCTCTGACCCAGCTGGGTCTCGCCTGTCCTGCATTCCCCCTGCATACGCTTTTCTGAGGCCTAGCTCCACTGGTGGGGAGCTATACCATTGAGCTCCCTCAGTGGACTGCTGCAGTGCTGGTGCTTCTCACCAGATACCACAGGTGGCGTCACAAACTGTTATAAAATTAACAATTATCCACCCTTTTAAAGAGTGACCCCAGGGTACGGGCCCGGGAGCCGACCACCGCGACATCCACAAGGCCAGGCAAAGGCCTGGGTACCTCATCATCCCCATCCCCTGGGCTAGTCACATCCTCCTCCACCTCCTCTGCTGACCTCATCGACTGGCTGACTGTGGGTTGACAGTAAGTGGGATCTCCAACCTCGTCATCATCACCCTGTGTGTTCTCACACCCGTCGTCCTCAGAGCCAACCTCTTCCTGCCCTTACCGAAAAGTCAAGTTGTCGCTCTAATCAGGTATTTGAGTCTCATCATCGTCTTCATCATTGTCTCCACCAACAGGAGTTACAGTTTGGGAACGAGTGTCTACATTATGCTCAGAACCTTCTTCATCTGGTCCTGGATCCGACTCAAAGATTCTGGGCATCAGTGCAGATCATTTCCTCGTCTGGATTAACAGAAGCTCTGGAGCAGACCTCAGTTTCCCAGGCTATAGTATGAGTAAACAGCTGTGCAGACTCAACCATCTGTGTTACCCCATACTCAGACTGGCAGCTGGAGACTTGGGAGCTGTGAGGAAGCAAATGCGATTGGGGTGACACCTCTGAGGACTGGAGCATTTGTGATGTTGAAGTTGAGGTGGAGGAGAGCCCACTTGAAGGAGCACTTGTTATCCATTGAAGCACCTGCTGTTTTTGTGCCTCATCTGGAATTTGTAGCGATGGGCGTGTCCGTAAGAAAGGGATCGTATCACATTGTCCACGAAAAGAAGTAGACATCTTAGTTTGGCTGGAAGATGGTCTTTCTTCTGCAGATGTTACTCCCCCCCACCGCGGGTGGCTCGACCCACCAGAAGACAGGCACCAGTATTGGGAGAGGGGGGCTGGCCGTCAGGGTCCTCAAACCCGGCGACACGGAGGTCGTACGGGCAGGGACGGACTGGCCGTGTCGGCTTCACACTCCAGCGTAGTCCCTCTGCCCGCTTGCGCCCGTAACCTCAAAGGGATGCGCAAGCGGCTTTTCTTCCCAGGGCTGTTCCCCGCCCAGCAGGAACGTGGGGGAGCTCAGGTCGGCCTTCCACTGTACTCCCTTACCTCCCTCGCCCTCATTCCTTCTTCCGTTCTCCATCTAACCCCTCGGCTCTGTGGTGTCCGCTCTCCCTCCAGCTCTCTCCTTCTCACTAGTGGACTACCACGTGTATTCACACTGGCGAATCTTTTGGGCCCAGGCATAAGAAGTTGTCAAGGTAATGGATAATATGTGCCCCCTTAGAAACGTCCATTACAACCCATTCGAGGAAGCAACTAAATGCCTCAAATAGTGAGCAGGATCTGGACCACCCCATGGGCAAACAGCGATCTATATAGTATGCTCCTTCCCAGAAGCAGCCCAATAGGTGGACACTGTTCGGAGGCACAGGTAGTAAGTAACCGGAATGCCGCATCAATGTCTGTTTTGGCCATTAGGGTGACCCTTCCCAACTTCTTGATCCGTCTGATTGCCTTGTCAAAGGATGTACAGTATATACTACTGTACTTGGTTCTGCGTCGATGTTGTCGTTTACGGACCTGCCCCTTGGATATGACAAATGGTGGATTAGTCTGAATGTAATGGGTTCCGTTTTTGGCACTACTCACAACGGGGATACCACTACGTATTGTAAGGAAAGTGTTCTGAATGGAACCGCCATTCTACCTAAAGATATTTCTTTTTTTAATTTTCTTGTCACGACGTCTGGGTGTTGGTAGGCTGATTTTAGATTTTTGCTCCAGCCTTTCTTGATTTTAGAAGGGCATGACATGCCTATATCTGTGTCTCCCCCTCCTTTTACTCCTCCACCTCTTTTCTTTTCGCATGACTATATGTACTTGTCACTTTTCCATGTGTTAGTTGTGTCTTCTGAGCAGTTTTTCAGCTTTTGGACACCTTCGAAGTGTTTTCTATGTGTTTCTATGTGTTTTTGTTTGCCTGCCATTGGTTTTAACGGTGTTCAAAGGTGTTCGACGAACTGAACCGAACTCGAACACTACGGGGGTGGCTCAACACTAGTGTGGATATGTCCGTGTGGTCTTATGCGGCAAGGATGCCAAGTACATGCTTCCTTAAGCGGACATTAAGTTGGTGTGTGGTCAGGTCAATGTATATTAACGCACATAGACATTTAGCGTAGTAGATTAAATTTTTAGAGCTACAGGTGGTGCAGTTTTTGATTTTGGAACTCTTAGACCCACTGGAATCAAGAAATGACCACTGCATAGTGACTGAATAATTCCATGTACAAGGGAGAAATACCATCACACCATGGCCAGACCACATATTACCACTACATAGTAACTGAATAATACCACATACAAGGATCAAATCTCGCCACACCTTGACCAGACCACATATTGCCACTACATAGTAACCAAATAATACCCCATTCAAGGAACAAATACCGCCACACCGTGACCAGACCACATATTACCACCATATAGTAACTGAATAATACCATGTACAAGGAACAAATACCGCCACACCATGACCAGACCACATATTACCACCACATAGTAACCAAAAATACCACATACGAGGAATAAATACCACCACACCATGACCAGACCACATATTACCATCACACAGTGCCAAATAATACGACATACAAGGGACAAATACCACCAAACCATGACCAGACCACATATTACCACCACATAGTTACCGAATACTACAATACTGCTCATTAATAGTGTTGAGCGAGCACTAAATTGCTCGGGTGCTCGAAGCTCGGGCCGAGTTCACCGTGATACTCGGGTGCTCGACCCGAGCAACAAGCCCAATGTTAGTCTATGGGAGACCCGAGCATTTTTGAGGCGGCACCCCCGGCAGTCTGTAGAAAGCCTAAAAAGTGGCCAAAATGATAGTGACAGTGCTCAAAAGACATGGGGACAGCTTGGGCATCGCCCCAGGAAGCATTTCTGAACCCCAGGTCACTGCTGTCAACAACTTGGTCAGAGGTATTAAGCCACTTTTACGGGCTCACAAGAAATCGTTTAAAAACGAAACTGAAAAAGTGCTTTCCTGTGAAATATGTTAAGGAATTTCCTTTCCAGGGTAAAGACTTGTGTATAAGGTAAAATAAATAACTAAAAACAAAAATACTCCTCCACACCTTGGGCTATGTTCACAAGTAGCATTTTTTATTCGTTTTTGCACTTCTGTATTGCTTTCAACCGTGACAAATGCATTCACCGGGAAATGTCATTTTAACATTTTACAACCTTATCTGGCCATGTGCTGTGTGACACATGCATACAGTGCTGAAAAGACATGGGAATAGCATGGGGAAGACCCCTGGAAGCATCTCTGACACCCAGGTCACTGCACATCAGAAGTGATCCTTGCCGCATCAGAAGATGCAGACTTGCAACTATCCCCGTGCAAGTCCTTCTCCCAGAGCAGTGTTCAATTGTACCTCTCCCATTCCTTGCAATGCAAGCGCAAGTATGCAGCCTGCCACCCACCCACCCCCAGGCTGCAATAGCATACTGCTTGCTTGCAAGGCATGTAGAGGCAGACGCCGGCCACCATGTCATGGCTGCGTCGGCGGCCTGGTATCCATACTCAGTCCCCAGCCGCCCGGCGGCAGGTGTCCACGCTCTATCCCCAGCTGCCAGGGAGTGGCCGGGTGTCCACACTCGGTCCCCAGCCACCCCCCGGGGCCAGGTGTCCACACACGGTCCCCATCCGCCTGGGGGAGGCCGGGTGTCCATAAACGGTCCCCAGCTGCCCCTGTTTCTCCGCTGAACTTCCCCCCACTCTTTTCTTAGCCTGGCCTGCTTTAGGGCAGCATTGGACGAGCCCACCAGAGAACCAGACTCCTCCGGTGGGCCCTGACTTCTCCATCAGGTGAGTTGAGAGTGCCAAGGTGAGGAGCATGATGATGATAGAAGTTAGCATCTGCTTTGTTTACTTGAAATGCAAGCGTAAGTGTGCAACCTGCCACCCACCCACCCCCAGGCTGCAATACCATACTGCTAGCTTGCTTGCACATGAACTTGGGCCTTTTAGGCATGTGGAGGCGGAATCTGGCCACCATGTCATGGTTGCGTCGGCGGCCTGGAATCCATACTCAGTCCCAAGCCGCCCGGCGGCCGGGTGACCACGCTGGGTCCCCAGCCGCCCCGCGGTCGGGTGTCCACACACGGTCCCCAGCAGCCTGGGGGCAGCCGGGTGTCCATAAACGGTCCCCAGCTGCCCCTATTTCTCCTGTCAACTTCCCCCCACACACTTTTCTTAGCTCGGCCTGCTTTAGGGCAGCATTGGACGAGCCCACCAGAGAACCAGACTCCTCCGGTGGGCCCTGGCTTCTCCATCAGGGGAGTTGAGAGTGCCAAGGTGAGGAGCATGATGATGATAGAAGTTAGCATCTGCTTTGTTTTCTTGGAATGCAAGCGTAAGTGTGCAGCCTGCCACCCACCCACCCCCAGGCTTCAATACCATACTGCTAGCTTGCTTGCACTTCAAATTGGGCCGTTTAGGCATGTGGAGGCGGAATCTGGCCACCACGTCATGGCTGCGTCGGCGGCCTGGTATCCTTACTCAGTCCCCAGCCGCCCGGCGGCCGGGTGTCCACGCTCGGTCCCCAGCCGCCAGGGGGTTGCCGGGTGTCCATACTCGGTCCCCAGCCGCCCCGCGGCCGGGTGTCAACACACGGTCCCCAGCCGCCTGGGGGCAGCCAGGTGTCCATAAACAGTCCACAGCCACCCCAATTTCTCCTGTCAACTTCCCCCCACACACTTTTCTTAGCCCGGCCTGCTCTAGGGCAGCATTGGATGAGACCACCAAAGAACCAGACTCCTCCGGTGGGCCCTGGCTTCTCCATCAGGGGAGTTGAGAGTGCCAAAGTGAGGAGCATGATGATGATAGAAGTTAGCATCTGCTTTGTTTTCATGGAATGCAAGCGTAAGTGTGAAGCCTGCCACCCACCCACCCCCAGGCTGCAATACCATACTACTAGCTTGCTTGCTCTTGAAATTGGGCCTTTTAGGCATGTGGAGGCGGAATCTGGCCACCACATCATGGCTGCGTCGGCGGCCTGGTATCCATACTCAGTCCCCAGCCGCCCGGCGGCCGGGTGTCCGCGCTCGGTCCCCAGCCGCCTGGGGGCGGTCGGGTGTCCAAAAACGGTCCCCAGCCACCCCTATTTGAAGGACAGCCTTACCACAAACTCGTGGACAAGTGAATGTGGCCAGGGATGGTCCATCTCACGCCTTCACACTGGGTTAATATTGTGGAAGCCGGGACACAGTTGGACACTGGGATGCAACACGTCCTCCAGACATAGAGGATTGCGGGTCCTGGGTCAATCAGGCTTCAACACAAAGTTCAAAAGGTAGATAGCAGCAGTGGTCAGCCTCCTACACAACAAGTAAATTATTCATGATCATGAGGCCATCAATCTCCTTAGCTTTCTGTTCCTTGGAATGCAAGCGCATGTATGTAGTAGCAGTTAGGCCTGAGGTGGTCAGCGTTTTGACACATATCCTACCTCCTCTGAGGATTGCTGGATGTTTTCCTGCTACTATCCCAGTTCTATGACTCCCGTTAAAACAAAGCTTCAGGTGATGAATGATGGATGAGGTGGTGGCAAAGGAGAAAGAGCAGGAGGAACAGGGACCATACACATCAATATCAGGTTAGTCAACCACACATGTCTTGCAGGATATGTTTCTGTACCAAAAGGAGCTGTTCGGCTACAGAGTTATAGGGCATACAGTGAGTGCAATGCCTACCAAAAATTTTGAGGCACTCCAATGCCCCTTGGAAGTGACATGGAGGTCAGAGGGCCTTAACTAAACCATTTTTTCCATTTATAGCAACTGGGTCTCCTGTGCACTGCTGGCTTAAGCAGTGAATTGAAGGCTTTCCAAAAGTTATGAGAAACTGCAATGGCCCTTGAAACAGACGTGGATTACAGCATACTAAAAACCTTCTACCCATTATTGGGGAGTGGTTCTCCATTAGTGTTCGCCTATGCATTGACAAGCAAAAGCTGACTAAAATTAGGAGGAAATGCAATGCCCGTTGAAAGAGTCATGGAGGCTAGAGTTAATTAAAAACAACATTTCATTGCCCCTTGGAAGAGCTGTGCAGTTCAGAATGGTTTAGCAAGACGGTTTTAATGCCCCTTGGAAGAGACGTGGAGGTCACAGTAGCTTAACAAGATGGTTTCAATGCCCCTTGGAAGAGACGTGGAGGTCACAGTAGCTTATCAAGATGGTTTTAATGCCCCTTGGAAGAGCTGTGGAGTTCAGAGTGGTTTAACAAGACGGTTTTAATGCCCCTTGGAAGAGTGGTGGAGGTAGCAGTGGAATACAAAGACAATATCAATGCCCCTTGAAAGAGACGTGGAGGTCACAGTAGCTTAACAAGATGGTTTTAATGCCCCTTGGTAGAGACGTGGAGGTCACAGTAGCTTAACAAGACTGTTTTAATTCCTCTTGGAAGAGTGGTGGAGGTCGCAGTGGAATAAAAAGACAATATCAATGCCCCTTGAAAGAGACGTGGAGGTCACAGTAGCTTAACAAGACTGTTTTAATGCCCCTTGGAAGAGACGTGGAGGTCACAGTAGCTTAACAAGACGGTTTTAATGCCCCTTGGAAAAGTGGTGGAGGGCGCAGTGGAATAAAAAGACAATATCAATGCCCCTTGGAAGAGACGTGGAGGTCACAGTATCTTAACAAGACGGTTTTAATGCCCCTTGGAAGGGACGTGGAGGTGACAGTAGCTTAACAAGACGGATTTAATGCCCCTTGGAAGAGTGGTGGAGGTTGCAGTGGAATAAAAAGACATTATCAATGTGCCCTGGAAGAGACGTGGAGGTCACAGTAGCTTAACAAGACGGTTTTAATGCCCCTTGGAAGAGACGTGGAGGTCACAGTAGCTTAACAAGAAGGTTTTAATGCCCCTTGGAAGAGTGGTGGAGGTCGCAGTGCAATAAAAAGACAATATCAATGCTCCTTGGAAGAGACGTGGAGGTCACAGTAGCTTAACAAGACGGTTTCAATGCCCCTTGGAAGAGTGGTGGAGGTCGCAGTGGAACAAAAAGACAATATCAATGCACCTTGAAAGAGACGTGGAGGTCACAGTAGCTTAACAAGATGGTTTTAATGCCCCTTGAAAGAGACGTGGAGGTCACAGTAGCTTAATAAGACGGTTTTAATGCCGCTTGGAAGAGATGTGGAGGTTACAGTAGCTTAACAAGACGGTTTTAATGCCCCTTGGAAAAGTGGTGGAGGTCGCAGTGGAATAAAAAGACAATATCAATGCCACTTGAAAGAGACGTGGAGGTCACAATAGCTTAATAAGACGGTTTTAATGCCCCTTGGAAGAGACATGGAGGTCACAGTAGCTTAACAAGACGGTTTTAATGCCCCTTGGAAGAGTGGTGGAGGTCACAGTAGCTTAACAAGACGGTTTTAATGCCCCTTGGAAAAGTGGTGGAGGTCACAGTAGCTTAACAAGACGGTTTTAATGCCCCTTGGAAAAGTGGTGGAGGTCGCAGTAGCTTAACAAGACGGTTTTAATGCCCCATACAAGAGCCATAGAGTACAGCATCTTAAAAATATTATTCCCATTATGGGGGAGTGGGTCTCCCAAAGTCTTTGCTTATGCCTTCCAAGCAAAAGCTGAGAAAAATAAGGACGGAGGAACTTTCAATAATGGCAACACGGTCACCCTGGTGGTATAGTGGTGGTGGAGGCTGAGGATAAGGAGAAGAACATAAAACGGTCGAAATGAGGAAGCGTATACCCATGTGTGGGTGTGAAGCGGTGCATGGGAATACACCTCCCAAAATAACACAGTGGATTTGACTTTATGTTACTCTGCTGTCATTTGGTGGTGATAAGAAGTCTGGCCCAATCCAGTCCTTGTTCATTTTGATAAGGGTCAGCTTGTCAGCATTGTCAGTTGACAGGCGAGTGCGCTTATCAGTTATAATTCCCACAGCGGCACTAAACACACGCTCCGATAACACGCTAGCGGCAGGGTAGGCCAGGACCTCCAAGGCGTACAGAGCGAGTTCATTCCAAGTGTCCAGCTTTGATACCCAATAATTAAAAGGCGCAGGGGAATCACGGAGGACGCTGGTACGGTCAGCAAGGTACTCCCTCATCATCTTTTGAAACTTTCCACTCCTTGTGAGAGTACCCCGTGCCTTAGGGTCTGTCTGAAGGGAGGGCCTGAGAAAACTGTCCCAGAACGTTGACAGTGTTCCCCTGCCTCTGCTGGATTGGAGTTGCGTCTCTCTCGCATGTACGCCTTGGTTGGGCAATGAACTGTGACCTCTGCCACTAGCGTGTTCAGATGGGAATTTTTTTAACAGTTCTGCAGCAAGGGCCTTCTGGTACTGCACCATTTTTGTAGACCTCTCCACCTCAGGAATAAGAGAGTGAAAGTTCTCCTTGTAGCGGGGGTCTAAAAGTGTCACCAACCAGTAATGACTGTCACCCAACATTTTGACAATGCGAGGGTCACGGTTAAGGCAGCGTAAAAAAAAGTCAGCCATGCGTGCCAGACTGGTAACGGGCAAGACTTCCGTGTCCTCACCAAGATGACGACTGACCATGCTCTCCTCCTCCTTCTCCCCCCTGTCCTCATGCCACCCCTGCCGAACCGACGGTATGACAGTTGTACAGGTACTACCGTCTACAGCGCATGATACAAGCTCCTGTTCTTCCTTCTCCTCCTCCTCCTCCTCCTCTCCCTCATTGTCCCCCAATGCACGTTGGGATGAGATGAGGCTGGGCTGTGTGTAATCGACCGCTACGGCTTCTTGATCCATCTCATCATACTCTGGCTGCAATGCCTCATCTTTAATTCTCTGCAGAGAGCATTGCAAAAGACAGACAATTGGAATGCTGATGCTAATGATGGCGTCATCGCCACTCACCATCTAGATGGACTCCTCAAAGTTTGTCAAAATGGTACATATGTCAGACATCCAGGTCCACTCCTGAGGTCTTATGTGTGGAGTCTGACCTGAATATCGACGGCCTTGTTGCAGCTGGTACTCCACAACTGCTCTTTTCTGCTCACAAATTCTTTGCAACATGTGGTGGGTAGAGTTCCAGCGTGTGGGGACATCACACACCAGTCGGTGTGATGGAAGCTGCAAATGCTGCTGCAACACAGCAAGGGCGGCGGAAGCTGTAGCCGACTACCGAAAATGAGCTGACAGGCGGCGTACTTTGATGAGCAGATCTGGCAACTCGGGGTACAATTTAAGAAACCGCTGAACCACGAGGTTAAGCACATGAGCCAGGCATGGTACGTGTGTGATCTCGCCTCAGAGCGGCCACCAGGTTACGGCCATTGTCACACACGACCATGCCTGGATGTAGGTTCAGCGGTCTCAGCCAAAGATCTGCCTGCTCTTTCACAGCTGTCCACAACTCACAAGCAATGTGAGGTTTCTCACCTAAGCTTATGAGTTTCAGCACAGCCTGTTGCCGCTTGGCGGAGGCAGTACTGCAGTGCTTCCAGCTTGTAACTGATGTGGTGATATCTGAGATGGAGGCTGAACATGAGGAGGAGGATGATGCGCAGGAGCTGTACACTGTGGGGGCAACTCTGACTGACATAGGGCCCGCAATCCTCGGTGTGGGGAGGATGTGTTCCGTCCCAAGGTCCGACTGGGTTCCGGCTTCCACTATGTTTACCCAGTGTGCCGTCAGGGAGATGTACCGTCCCTGGCCGCAAGCACTTGTCCACGTGTCCGTTGTCAGGTGGACTCTCCCAGTAACAGCATTGTTGAGGGCACAGCAGATATTTTGGGACACGTGCTTGTGTAGTGCGGGATGGCACACCGGGCAAAATAGTGTCGGCTGGGGACCGAGTACCGAGGGACGGCCACCGCCATAAGGTAGCGGAAGGATTCCATCTCCACCAGCCTAAAAGGCAGCATTTCCAACGCAAGCAGTCGTGAAATATGCGAATTTAGGACTGTGGCCTGTGGGGCGTTAGATGCGAATTTCTGCTTTCGTTCAAAGGTCTGGGATATGGACAATTGAACGCTGCGGTGGGACGTGGACGTTGATGCTGTTTCTTGAGAAACTGCCATAACAAGTGAAGACTGAGAGGAGGGGGCATCTTTGCATGCAGTATCGACAGGGGATTGCCTTGCACACACAACAGGGGGTTCAATTGCATGCACAACAGCGGAAGAAGCAGTGGTGACACCCGCTGACACTGGTCGTGGACCCTGGGGTTCGCCCCACAAAGTCGGGTGCTTTGCTGCCATGTGCCTGATCATGCTAGTGGTGGTCAGGCTGGTAGTTTTGTCACCCCTGCTGATGCTGGCATGGCAGGTGGTACAAATGGCCTTTTTGGGGTTATCAGCAGAGTCTTTAAAAAAATTCCAGACTCTGGAAGACCTACAGGTTGTACTGGCAACGTCCCTCGTGTTGGTGTTACGGGGAACTGTTGCCTGCCTTCTGTGTGCGGCCACCACACTGCTTCTTCCTGCCTGTTGGGGTACTCTGCCTCCCTCACCCTGTGTGCTGCTGGCCTTCGCTCTGCGTGTCCTCCTGCCACGTTGGGTCAGTTACTAGATCATCCACCACCTCCTCCTCTTCCACTTGCCCACCACGATCCTCCTCCTCACTTCCTGGCAATTGTGTCTCATCATCGTCCACCTCTTGTGACAAATTGCCAGCGTCGACTTCCTGTGGCCATGGCTGTTCAAATATTTGGGCATAGCTACATGGGATCTCCTCTTCCACCACTTCAAGCGGAGCAGGCGAGGAGCACAAATCTGGAAATGGACCAGTGAACATCTCTTCAGAGTGTCCAAGTGTGGGATCAGTTGCTGTCTGACGACACTCGGCATGGTGGGAGGAAGGAGCATCAGGGTGAGCAGGAGTATGCGGTCGAGACTCACGGCTACTCAGATTTGACCGTGTGGAAGACAGACAGGAGGTGGTGGTGCCCAGGTGACTGGAAGTATTATCTGTTATCCAATTAATAACCTGTTCACACTGATGAGTTTGCAATACTGGTGTTGTTCTGTGCTTCCCTAGTAATTCGGTCAAGAAGTGGGAGCGAGAAGATGTGGCTGTTGGTTGTGGCACATTTTCACCTTGGCCACGGCCCCGTCCTCTGCACGCACCATCACCAGAACGTCCAGTACCACGTCCCTTGCCATGCGCCTTGCCCATTGTGAAGGAAGTAAAATAGCTTATACTCGCACTAACAATGGAAAAAGGGTAATAAAAAGTAGATTAGAACCGTGGAAGAGGAAAACCACAGTTCTATTTCTCTGGCCTACACCCGACTCTTTTAAACAATCTGAACAATTAGGGAGAAACTATTACTGTTTTTCTTTACGGAAAAAATAACAAAAGCTGGATAATAGAGATTTTTTACCGTGGAACAGCAAAACCACAGTTACAATTTACTGGTGTACCAGACTTTTTTAAATATATATATTTGCGGCTGAACAGTGAGCGACACACTCAAACTGTTTTTTTTTAGATAGAAATGGCCCAAAAGTGAATAATACAGAGGTTTGAACCGTGGAACTGCAAAACCACACTTCTGTTTCTCTGGCCTACACCAGACTATTTTCAACAGATATATTTGTGTCTGAACTGTCACAGACACAATTTTTTTTTTTGGGTTGGGGGGACTCCAAAAGGTTAATAAGACGGGTATTTGTACAGTGTGAAGGAGGAAAAAAAAAAAGAGGATTTAGATAAAAAAAAAAGGATTTTTCCTGGCCCCCGAGACCTGGAGCTAAGTCCAGCAATTTCAGCAACAGGAGCACACAGGACTGTAATGCAGCGTTTGCTGGTATAACCACTGCGTCTCCTATACAGCCTGCCTGCCTGATATCTGGGATGGATATTAGTCCTGGAAAGGACTGTTTGTTTGATCTGGCAGCCTTTACAGACCCTACACTAACTATTTCGCAGTATATATCTCTCCCTAAATCAGCAGCGCTGTCCCTACACTGTCTGATCCCAGCCGTCTGTGTCCAAGATGGCGGCGCCCGATTTTAAATACTTGAGGTGACACTGTGCGGCCAGCCAATTAATGTAATGCCCACAACCAACATGGCTTCGGCATTACAGTGACTGGCTGGCAATCCCTGCATGTTTATTGGCTCTGTAAAGAGCGCCAAACATGCAGGGCGGAGACCCGAGCTCCCGCCCGAGGAACCCGGAAATGCTCGGTGCTCGCCAAACATCCCGAGTAGCGTGATGCTCGGGCGAGTACCGAGCAGTGTCGAGCATGTTCGCTCAACACTAATCATTAATAAAAAAAACACAATACTAAGTGCCATTATACACAGGAGCTCTGTATATTGTGTCAGTATACAGGCTATACAGGGATCAACAGTGACATTATACACAGGAGCTCTGTATATAGTCTATAGCGTACAGGTTTTACAGTTATCACCAGTGATGTTATACATCGGATCTCTGTATATAGTGTTAGTGTACAGGCTATACAGTGATCACCAGTGACATTATACATCGGAGCTCTGTATATAGTGTCAGTGTACAGGCAATACAGTGATTACCAGTGAAATTATACACAGGAGCTCTGAATATAGTGTTATTGTACAAGTAATACCGTGTCAATAGTGACATTATACGCAGGAGCTCTGTGCATAGTATATAGTGTAAGTGTAACACACTGACTCACCAGTGACGTCTCTTGTTGAAGTCCTTCATCTTCGCTTTTTTTCTTCATCCAGCACAGAACGCCATCTCTTCTTCCAGCCAGGACTTGTCAGTGTACAGGTAACACACTGACTCATGAGTGATGTCTCTTGTTGAAGTGATTCATCTTTGCTTTTCTTCTTCATCCAGTGCAGACCACCATCACTTCTACCTGTCAGGACTCGTCTCTGCAGAAAATAGCACACAGTTATCTAGGGCACCGCTTCCAGAGCACATTCCCCACTTTTTCCACAATTTCTACACTACGCAGCTGAATACAGACGTGTACCCACCAATAATATATACAGTAATTAGTAGTGTTGAGCGAGTATGTTCTATTAACCCTTTTGCCGAGTATGCTCGGGCCGAGCTCCGAGTATTTATAGCTGCTCGGTGATATGGTTGAATCGCTCCCATGTGCATGATTTGCATCTGTTTGACAGTTTTATTACATGTGAGGAATGTCTATTTCTTACACATTCCTCACATGTAATAAAACTGTCAAACAGTTGCAAATCATGCACACAGGAGCGATTCAACTATATCACCGAGCAGCTATAAATACTCCGAGCTCGGCCCGATCATACTCGGACAGAACATACTTGCTCAACACTAATAATTAGTTATTATGCAAGCCACCATTCCAAACATAAATTGTAATCCACCACTGTGCCCCCCACTAACTATAAATAGCCACTTTCCCCACCCAAGAAATATATAAATTAATTAGAACCTGTTCTCTTTCCCCCAGTTCATTACCAGTCACACTCCTGCATCCTCAACGTCCCTCACTCTGTACCTCCCGCTCCCCCAATTCATTATATTTACATGCCCCCCTCTGCCCCAATTCATTATTTCATGTCCTCTCTGTGTCCGGGCCCCCTCCCCCCTCTTTACTTTTGCTCACCGGGTGCCATATACCAGTAAGGACAGTAATGCCCCGATGGCAGCCCTGTATATTATGTATATTATATTATAAAAAACGTATTTATAATTCAATAAGATTGTAGGGGTGGGCGGTGTTAAATATTGGTTTGGGAGTTTAACTGTTGTTAATTTTTTTCAGTAGTGCCAGTTTAGTATTCCTCTGATCATTATACTGTCATTCTATCAGACTTTTTATGTCAGACCAAAATCACTTGGTAAGAAGGACATACAGTGCTGGCCAAAAGTATTGGCACCCCTGCAATTCTGTCAGATAATACTCAGTTTCTTCCTGAAAATGATTGCAATCACAAATTCTTTGGTATTATTCTCTTCATTTAATTTGCTTGCAAGGAAAAAACACAAAAGAGAATGAAGCAAAAATCAAATCATTGATCATTTCACACAAAACTCCAAAAAAGGGCCGGACAAAAGTATTGGCACCCTCAGCCTAATACTTGGTTGCACAACTTTTAGACAAAATAACTGCGAACAACCGCTTCCGGTAACCATCAATGAGTTTCTTACAATGCTCTGCTGGAATTGTAGACCATTCTTCTTTGGCAAACTGCTCCAGGTCCCTGATATTTGAAGGGTGCCTTCTCCAAACTGCCATTTTGAGATCTCTCCACAGGTGTTCTATGGGATTCAGGTCTGGACTCATTGCTGGCCACCTTAGAAGTCTCCAATGCTTTCTCTAAAACCATTTTATAGTGCTTTTGGAAGTGAGTTTTGGGTCATTGTCCTGCTGGAAGACCCATGACCTTTGAGGGAGACCCAGCTTTCTCACACTGGGCCCTACATTATGCTGAAAAATTTGTTGGTAGTCTTCAGACTTCATAATGCCATGCACACGGTCAAGCAGTCCAGTGCCAGAGGCAGCAAAGCAACCCCAAAACATCAGGGAACCTCCGCCATGTTTGACTGTAGGGACCGTGTTCTTTTCTTTGAATGCCTCTTTTTTTTCCTGTACACTCTATGTTGATGCTTTTTCCCAAAAATCTCTACTTTTGTCTCATCTGACCAGAGAACATTCTTCCAAAACGTTTTAGGCTTTCTCAGGTAAGTTTTGGTAAACTCCAGCCTGGCTTTTTTATGTCTCGGGGTAAGAAGTGGGGTCTTCCTGGGTATCCTACCATACAGTCCCTTTCATTCAGACGCCGACGGATAGTACGGGTTGACACTGTTGTACCCTCGGACTGCAGGGCAGCTTGAACTTGTTTGGATGTTAGTCGAGGTTCTTTATCCACCATCCGCACAATCTTGCGTTGAAATCTCTCGTCAATTTTTCTTTTCCGTCCACATCTAGGGAGGTTAGCCACAGTGCCATGGGCTTTAAACTTCTTGATGACACTGCGCACGGAAGACACAGGAACATTCAGCTCTTTGGAGATGGACTTGTAGCCTTGAGATAGCTCATGCTTCCTCGCAATTTGGTTTCTCAAGTCCTCAGACAGTTCGTTGGTCTTCTTTCTTTTCTCCATGCTCAATGTGGTACACACAAGGACACAGGACAGAGGTTGAGTCAACTTTAATCCATGTTAACTGGCTGCAAGTGTGATTTAGTTATTGCCAACACTTGTTAGGTGCCACAGGTAAGTTACAGGTGCTGTTAATTACACGAATTAGAGAAGCATCACATGATTTTTCAAAGGGTGCCAATACTTTTGTCCACCCCCTTTTTTTAGGTTTGGTGTGGAATTATATCCAGTTTGGCTTTAGGACAATTCTTTTTGTGTTTTTTTCATTGAAGACAAATTAAATGAAGAAAATAATACCAAAGAATTTGTGATTGCAATCATTTTCAGGAAGAAACTGAGTATTATCTGACAGAATTGCAAGGGTGCCAATACTTTTGGCCAGCACTGTAGCTGAACTAGAGCGAGTGCAGAGAAGAGCGACCAATTTTATTAAGGGAATGGGAGAATTGCAATACTAATACAGGTTATATCAATCTTGGAGTTATTCAGTTTGGGAAAAAATTAGATCTTAGGGGCGATCTTATTACAATATACATATATATGAAGAGACAGTACAGAGCTCTTTCTAATGATCTTTATATACCTAGGCCTACAACAGTGACAAGGGGACATCCTCTACATCTAGGGGAAAGAAGGTTTAATCATAATCACAGACGTAGATTGTTTACTGTAAAAGCTGTGAGACTAACTCTCTGCCACATGATGTTGTAATGGTTGATTCAGCACAAAAGTTCAAGAAGGGCTTGGATGCCTTTCTTGAAAAATAAAACATTACACGTTATGGGTACTAATTTCTGTGATGCAACTTTGATCCACGGTACTAGTCTAATTGTCGTATGGTGTATGTGGAGTCGGGAAGGAATTTTCCCCCTAATATGGGACAATTAGCATCTGCTCATGGGGTTTTTGCCTTCCTCTGGATCAACTTGTTAGGTTATAGGTTTAACTCAATTAAATCATGTCTACCTTCAACCATAAAACTATAAAACTTTTTAAAGCGAATTGATCATTTGAAAGCAATAATAACTTAAAAATTCTGAAGTTAAAAAAGGTCATTTACACTTTATTGCCACTAGATGTCGCTAAGTTGACATGTTGTGCATATTGTGAAGATTCCACAGTTCTGGTGAAAAAAATATTGCTCCTAGTTCTCTCCTCATAGAGAGTCACTGAACATGAGCATTCCTACTGCTTGTTGATATAGACTATGCCTGCTGCCTGTCCCCAATGACTAATGTGTGGGGAAAAAGACATTCGTCATGTTGGATTTCAATCGTTTGAACACTCTGCTTAGCTGTGCTTGCATGTGTATAGTAGAGTCAGTAGAGTAGCTGTTGGTTTAACAGGCACTAGGACAACAGCTATTATATCGCAGGCTTTAGGCTATGTGCGCACTGTGTACCAGCACAGTTTATGATGTAAGAACACACTTTTTTAACGTCTTTGTTGGTTGTCTCCTACAATGTCTTCGCCAACGGCATCTTTATCTTACACTTTATATAAATTGCGTGCAAATTCGCAAAAAAGTGCAAAGGAGTGAAACAAATAAATCAATTACTGTGTGAACAGTATACATATGCATGATGGAATAAAAAAGTGCGCATTTGTTCTCAATTTCCATATGACGTATTTATATTTTTATATAGTTTTTATGGTTCACAATATTATTATGATGATCCTAGATATACTAAATGTACTCATTTTTATTTTTTTTTCACATCACTTATTTTTTATACAACTTTACTGCCCTTTTTGCTCTATTCATCGGAGATTACTTGCGGATAATATTATAATCATGATTATGGGCGCAATGTATGAGATACATATGAATAGCCCCCTTCTTTGTATTATCTGCGATCATGTACGATCCAGCAGTGTTAGTTCGTTCTCTCCAGCTCTGTAGCCTGGTGTCTTTGGCAACATGTCTATCGGGCCTCGCTTTTGCCCTCCTGCACTGTGACGCGTCTAGTGTGGGTGGGCAGAGGTGACGTCAGACGCTGACCCAAGGGCTTCCGGTTCGCGGTGTGGGGGAAGCGAGCTGAAAGGCAGAACTATAAAATCCTGTCCTGACATCCCTGCAGTCACCCCTCGGAGAAAGTGGAACGCAAAATGTGCGTTGGGGGTTTCTCTGGCCACCTTACAGGTTCTATAATTCATTGACTATTCATTTACTTATTATTTCCCCATGTGTCACTTTTTTATCAATTTTTCTGTCTATTATGTCCAACTTTGGACTTTCTATATCACAGTTGAGATCTTGTATCCCATAGTGAATTGATCAAATAGTCTTATCTGTGTTTGTGGGCTATATATTATATCAATACACAAACAGATGATGCATCATGCTTATGCCCCATGTATTTTTTACTGAGTCTGGCAAATTATTATGTATATTAGTAGGATTACTTTCCACTGAACATTCTATTTTGAAGTCTTCTTGGATGTACACAACCTTGTTATTATATATTCATGATTGGGAATCTATTTTGGGGTTTACCTGTTTGGTTGAAGCCTATGTCAGACATTCTACTTTTTTAACAAAATTTTATTATGTGTTTATATTTTATCTATTTGTACCAATAAATAATTTATATTTTAATACTTTTGGCTAATACTCCTATTTATATATAGGTTGTTTTCAAATCATTGGCAGTTAATGCACCTCTTTTTTTCTCAACACATCTTTAAGACCTTGTTGACTATTTGCAGCAAAAACTTTTGATTGGTCTGTGATCACAGCCCAATAATTTAACAATTTCAAGAGTGCTGCATCCCTCTGTAAGACTTGAAACAATGTTTGACCTTTTAGAGTCAGTTAAATCTCTTTTGTGGCCCATTTTGTCTGAGGAAAGCCAGCTGCCTAATAATTTCGCAATACTTGATAAAGAGTGCTGATATCCTTAGGCCACACTGTCCTTCATTACACAAATACACATCACCTGATCTGCTTCATCCAAAAAGCATTCAAGTTATACAGCTTGCAGTTGCTTACTTGCGCTTTCCTCTTGCTTAGCCCCTTTCTTTTGAGCGTTGTCATGATCACCGCCGACTCCCTGCACATGTGACTCAGATGCGACCACTTATCACACTCACTTGTTCACTCATGGTCACGGGTGTGTCAGATGTGCAGACAGTCGCCATGCAGTTGGTTGCAGAAGATCACTTCATTTGGAATTACAGACACCTTCCTAAATCTGTCTCACGCCTAGACCCAGTGGCTATCTCCCTCCTGCTCTAATTGACACCCAGGTCTGGGTGTATAAATAGTTTTACTTTGCAGCAGGGAGGGGCCGGTGATACTCACATGTTTCCTTGTAAATGCTTTGAGCTCTCAGACTGCTAATTTCCTCTGTGGTGCTAGGAGGACATTTGGAGTTATCACTCTGAAGTCAGCTAAAGCTAAGTTAGTTCCCCCATGTCTGTCTCCCTTGTTGTCTTTAGTTATTAGTGGGGATCGACTAGGGCTCATACCCCTTCCCTATCCAGGGCCAAGCGCTAGGGAAATACAGGGTCTAGGTTCCTGTGCGGCGATTGGTGAGGAACCAATATAGGGACTGTCAGGGGTGACAGAGTGATATCAGATCACCCTAGGAGGTCTCCACTCCCCCTTTTCCTTAGAGTCTGGTCTCCCTTTGCCCCTTTCCTTTGTGTTGCACTTAGTCTTTCCTACGCCTTGCGTGACACTCACCTATCGCAATAGGCTAACAATGAGCTAAGAACACCTGTGACATGTAGAAGCTGGGCTTTTGATTTAGAATCATCCAGCAACTAGAGGGGTTAACTTAGTTGCAGTAGCCAGGGAGTGGTCAGTCCTGCCCCAGGGGAGGCTAGGAAGTTAGTGTGTGTGCTGGAGGGTCTGCAGAGAGATGAAAGTCTGGACACAGGACTGATGGTGATGCTGAGCTTCTCTGGCTGTGACGGCCATCTAGTTGGGATCAGCTACTGTCTGAAATTGAGAGCTAAATTGAGAGCAATGTGTTAGGAAGCAGGAGAAGAGTGAGGGCCACAACTAAGGGCAAGATTCACCCTTATGCCCCCTCTTTCCCCCCTCACTGCAAAGAAGGTGCAATGTACTCTGCTGTGTGTGAACATTGTATGGAGGAAAGTGATTCTGTGTCATGGAAAGAAATCTGAATAAACCTGTGTGATCAGCTTCAGTCTAGAGACCGTGTCATAGCTGTGTGCTGTGTGCGTAGAGGCTGTTATCTCTCATGACCGTGAAAGCTCTGATTAATGGTTGCCCTGAGTAAGATTCCCCCAGGATTTCAAAGAATTCATGTTCCTTTGTACTGCCTCTATATACCAATTGGCATGCATGCAACATTGGTGCCTCGTACAGGGAATTCTGGGAAGGAATTAGATTGTAGTGAGCAGAGGCACAGCTACTGAAACGTACCACAGTGCAGCACCTCAAGTGAACTCTGCTATATCAATCAAAGGGAACCAAGAAGTGATGAAGGTGAAGATACCGAAGTCTGTGCGTGTTACAGAAGTTAATATGATGACTGTACTTTCTAAAATGGCGTCCTATGGTGCCGTTGTGGAGAAGAAAGCCATCCCATCTTGTGGGTGTGTGTTCTAAAGCACGCGAAACCGAACCCAACCCCTTGAAGTCTGGAAGAGGCTGTACTCTAAAAAAAAATCTGATCCACTGCCCACTTGCATGAAGCACCAATGGAAGGTGAGGAGCTGTCCCTTGATGGAGGAGTAAAAAAAGACTGTGCTGCCATGTAGGGAGAATGACATTGCTGCAAAGGAACATCAGAAAGAAGCAGTGTGCCAGCAAGAGGAGAAAGATCGAAGCTGCTGCTGTATCTGCAGGGCAAGACGCAGGCTTGTGTGGCACCACTGAGGGTTCAGTCGCCATAGGGGTACTGCACCTCAGTAGAGGTGTGGTATCTCCTCTTCCAGGTGAGGATGGAGCACTTCCCAGGACCCTACTTCAACACTCAACACTACACCACTCCTGTCCTGTAGGGGGCCTAAATGCACCAGGGTGCTGCCCCGGCCCGGGATAGAGGAGATGGGGGGAACCTAAGATAGGGGGAACCATGTAGTGGGTGAGGGTGGAGGACACACTTTAAGGGTACACTTACCAATTCATATTTAACTAACGGCCATCTTTAGTTCAAGGTCTTTGATTGTGATCTTCATCAGTGATAGTGGTCTCTGTCTCTGTCTCTGATTGTGGTCACCCACCAGAGTTCATCTACAGGCCTCATCCGATTGAAGATACACGGTCCTCGTTCTCTGGCCTTGAGACGAGGAGCAGGTCTGAGTTAACCACTGCCTCTACCCGGTCAAGGTCCTGACCTAAGAAGGCCTGGAGGGGAGCGGAGGAGATAGGCTCCACAGGCAAAAGGATCCCAGGGGGATACGGACGGAGCGGCTTATGCCACCTGTATTTCTTACTCTGGCCTAGTCAGAGGGAGTCATGCTGCAAGAGGGGTGACCGGCCGCCGATATCTGACTTTGTTACTTCACGTCTCTGCCTGGAGGCATAGTGGATCCCAGGAGGGATACAGACGGAGCGGCATATGCCACCTGTACCTCTCTACCTGCGTTCATCCAGTGGGACCCGGCCTTACACCTAGTTCTAACCACACATACAGTTGAGAGGAGACATAGTGGGAGAACTTACCTGGTAGAGGAACACACACACCAGAGGGGTCTCGACAGGTGCTCCTGATCTATCTGGAAAGTGCTGGACTCCCCCTTACTTAATGTGAGTAAAAACCCTGGATGACTTCACACCCCGCTTCAGCCTGTTATTTCCTGTGCGGCACTGCACCCACCATCCTTCCTTGCACTGCCCAGAGGCCAGCTCCGCCTACGGGAGCCGTCCCATCTTAGCTGTCCGTAACACCGGCCTCAGTGGACTGAAACAGCGCTAGTGTCCATCACCATGAACCGTAGGTGGCGTAGTCGGAAAATTACCAGTCAACCCTAATAGCCCATTCAATCTTTTATGTGACCGCCCTGGGCACGGAATGGGTCTAGGCCATGACTGCATCCCCTTAACACCAGCAAGAGGCCGGGCTCCGAGTAACCCCATTTCCCAGGGAGGGCTGAGAGCGTCACACTTGCTATCCCTCTGCATCACAAACCAGAAGACTGCTCTGCTCCACTTCCAACCACCATCTGCCCAGCATCTGCAGTGTCATAACCGCGGGACACAGAGGAACTGTCTGCCCTGCCACCGTAGAGCTGACCGTACCACTGCCGCACTCAGTTATTAGAGCAGACGCCCATACTGATCCTGAACCACAGAGAGTTAAAGGGGCGGAGCCACCATCGGACCAGGCTGTGCTGTTGCATGCTAAAAACTCACCTAAAGCTCAAGCCGCCTCTCTAGTCAGTGTCTCGTCACAGATGACAGCTCCAGTTCCCTCCTGCACGACAATCGCCATAGCACTGCCTTCAGGAAGGCCCAGTCCACTGCCCAGTATCTACTTCACCAGGCCCAAGTATGAAGGGTCTCGGGGATGGATTACGCAGATCCATGACATTGACTGGATAGTCCAAACAAGAGAACGCATGGGGCTGTGGAGAGAAGAGGAACCTTATGGATTACCTTTATTTCCAGCACTCCTTATATTTCCCCAATCACCAGTACATGTCCCGGCTGCAATGCCATCAATACTACCTGAAATTGTACCTACTACCTCTGCTCCCTCTGCTGCTGTTCCTGTTCAGCCTGGCCAGGCTGCCGCTTTTCCTCATCCTTCTGAGGGGCTCCAGGAGAATATAGCCATCATTTCTCACCAGAAAGAGACACAAGAGGATCCTGAAGTGTGAAGGTCCAAAATAGTCATCCAGAAGAATTTCATCAAAACCTTGACCCAAGAATGGCTGAGGAGTCCATGGGGTGAAAATCTGGAAGAACAAATGATCGAGTTTTGACCAGAAGAGGGGGTTTGGGTTTATCCAGGAACAAGGCATCCGCCTGGACATTTTTGTGAACAGACTCTCTTTTTTAATGGGACTACTAATATCAAGGATCTAGAAGTCTCTGGCCTAGCGACAAGGTGCATTTTCTAAAAATGTGGGGACCTAGGGGCTGGTACGCTATTACAATGTCATGGATAGAGGAGATGGATGACCACCATCCTGAGGATTGGGAAGATGCTACTGACCCTAAGGCAGAAGACCAAGTCAGTGGGTTATTTCAAACCCCCACAGGGTACCGATTTGGGGTCTGGTCCCCACAACCAAGGGAGCCATCACCACAGTCAGGTACTAGCTCTGCTTCTGTCACATCTGCTCCCGGGAGTCCTATGGTCTCTACTCCGGAGGCCCCAACATCACCGACCCTCTAGGTCACCCACAGTCAGGTCTCAGTGGTGTATTATATGTCATCTTGTTCTCCTGAGGACCCAGTCAAGAAAAAACAGGATTAGTCTGCAAAAGATGCCTAGAACATGAACAGAAGTTGTCATAGTGTGCCGTTGCACCCCCGATTGCTGTGTGAGACAGTTCCTTGTCTCCCTAGGATGGCCATTGCTGCAGTGCTAACTGAGTCCCTGGCCACTCAGAGTTGTTCCTGTTTGAGCAGGAGGGACTGCTTGTTAATGATACCCTCTGTGGCCAGAAGAGGCCCAACGCTTGAATAAGCTGGACAAGCTGCACTCTCTTTATTTTTGTTTTATTTTTATTTGCACCAGTTGTGCCCTTTCCTGCTGGATATTTGGGCACCAAAGCGAGGTTGGGGAATGTGACCCTCTCAACTTTTGGATTGTGCCGTATCCATCTCAAGGACGGTTCTCTTTTTGCACTTTAATGGACTGTGCATTGTGTTTACCAAAAAATGAACTGAGTTTCTATTTTGAGGACTGCCCCTTTTCCTGTTCCAGGATCCTTACCAAGAAGGACCGAGGACCCCATGCCAAAGGAAAAAGAACTGTATTTTCCAAATTTGCACAAATTACCTTAGGAAGATTGATTGTGTTTACTTATGTATGCTCTGATTCTACAGGTTGCAAAAATTATGCAAGAATGTTTGCACTGTTTGAATAACCTTAATTTTAGACTATGGTAAAAGTGTTATAAGACTAGTTAGGCTGAGCTGGTTGAAGATGGGCGAAGAGCTCCAGCTGAAGAGATGATTGCTTAAGTCGTTTATCTTTTGCAGGAGACTAATGTTTAATGTTTTAGAATTGAATGCTAAATGAACAATGTCCAACATGTACAGAGTTATGCGACTGTCACCACCTTTTCAAAAAGGGCAGTAACAGGGCAACAATAGTTGTTAGTTACCAGTGAGGCTGGAATCTTGGGTGTGTGAGAAGTCCCACAGCTAGAAAAAATAGAGGTGATGACCTCGGACGACTATAGGAGAACAGCTCCTAGGGGTTGGTTAGAGTAACCAGAAGGAAGACGAATGTCGAGGACGACAGTAAATTAGGAGGAAAGAGTGTGACAGGTAGAAGCTGGGATGTTCATTTAGAATCATCCAGAAGCTAGAAGGGTTAGCTTAGTTGCAGTAGACAGGGAGTGGTCAGCCCTGCCCCATGGGAGACTGGGAAGTTAGTTTGCATGCCCAGGAGGGTCTGCAGAGAGATGCAAGTCAGGACACAGGACTGATGGTGATGCCGAGTCTCTTTGACTATGACAGCCATCTAGATGGGAGCGGCTACTGTCTGAAATGGAGAGCTAAGTTGGGAGCAATCTCTTATGAAGCAGGAGAAGAGTGAGGACCACGACTAAGCGCAGAATTCAACCTTATATTCACCCCCACCTCAGTGCAAAGAAAGTGTGGTATACTCTGCTGTGTGTGAACATTGTATGGAGGAAAGTGATTCTGTGACATGGAAAGAAGTCTGAAAAAACCCCTGTGATCAGCTTCAGTCTGGAAACCGTGTCATAGCTGTGTGCCTGGAGGCTGTTAACTCTGAAAGCTCTGATTAAGGGTCACCCTGAATAATATTCCTCCAGGATTCAAAAGAGTTCATGCTCATTTGTACTGCCTCTATATACAGTACCAATTGGCATGTATGCGACACACCAAATAGCTAGTTTATGCATACACACCACAATTTTCGCTGCCACCAACCACCATTTTGAAAGGCTAGCTTTACATCTGCACTGATTAATACTAATAAACATATAAGCATATTAATAAACCTGTGAAGGCATGGTATCTAACCACTATATGATCATACAGTACTTAAGGAATTTGTGAGGAAGCATGACCAAACTGTATTTCAGGGATCTATTTTTCTGGGATTTTTTGTTTGGCGATGTGAGGGCCAATATTGTTTCGGGGCTGTTGGGGTTTGTGTGCAAGACTGCTTCTCAATCCAAGTCTGAACATGGGGTACATCATGATAAAATGTGATGTGGTTGCCGGCCACTATTATATTTTGGCCATATTGATAACTCCTTGACCGAAACTGGTCTAAAGGCCCCCATACAAACAACACCAATTACCCAGCTTGCAAATAGAAGGAATGGGGTATATTCCAGCAGAGAAGACCAAAAGACAAAAAAATATCCCCTTAAAAAATACCTTTATTAAATGCTCTGAAAAGTGTTTTTTGGTTCGTATACTAACCAGACACAACCCATTAAAATAGATAACAATGCATTGGGGTAACGGGTATCGGGAGAGCAGTAAAATAAAGGACTCAGGATATCCCTAGTAGTCTCTGCTGTACTAATGACAGCGGGCGGTTAACTCCCTAGCGAGGCGATTTGGTGCCCCCGCTCCACGTTCATTTTCCCTTAATCACCCTAGTAGCCCCTACGCAGACATAGAAGTATATAACTTGGGATATGATATCCCGACAGTGGTGAAAATTTTACTACACCGAGTCTTGTTTATAGAAAAAGTGATATTATTAACAGTCTCTCAAAGCATATGGCGGGATTGGTTTATAAATATACATATTGTTTAAGTAGCATAACTGGACATTCACAACCACTCAGAAAATGTCCACACTCACATTGTCTGGATGTTTAACTACACAAGGTCTATAAAAAATGAACCTTATACTCTTTTTCGTAGAGGTCCCAAGTGTATGTCAAATACAAGCACTTAATAGCATAGCAGCACAGTGTAGAAGTGTTGAAATGACTACCATTAATATAAATTCATTCAATAGACAGTGTGCACATCACAATACTCAAACAAATCAATCCCCTCAGTCAGGTTACACAAATGATATTCACTAGATAGTAACCAAAGAAGAGGACTTATCTTAAGGTTGATAGAATACTTCAAATTAGAAGTACAGGTGGTACAGACCGTCACCACAGTCTCAAGAGAAGTCCCAAATCAAGGCACACAGAGTGTCAAAATGTCCCAACGCAACTCTCCCCCTCCTTGTGTGGGGTTCATCAGGGGGCCATTTCAGGAGAAGACCTCAAAAGGAAAGGGGCAGTAAGGAAGCAGCAGTCCTACTCGACAGGGAACAATATCCATGCCAGTGTGGAAATAACAAGTCTCATTTATATAGTGTCAATGGCGCGCCATAATGGGGAGAAGGATCGACATGTGGGAGGGAAGGAGAGGCATGACACGCATTCTTTGGCCCACGATGAGTCCTGAAATGCAAGACCTGCAATATGTAATGGTGCGGTGGCGTCACTTTCGCCGCGACCGTGGCAAGGGGAACGCAAATGCGCTCAAATTCCTTCTCCCACTTATCTAACAGAGAGGTAGACCTAGGGCAGATACAATATTAATCCTCAGTCCCGGGGGTACTATCGCCTGTTTCACATAATTCTCCAAAGATTGGATCTCCCACCACGACTTAATTTTATTTTATAAGCCTCTAGCAGGGTAGAAAAAATGTTCTTAAGATTTGGCCCCGATGAAGATGCACTAGTGATGAGCAAGCACTAAAATTCGAGTCGAGCAAATTGGAATGCTCAAGTGCTCGATCTTAGCAACGAGCCCAATGTAAGTCAATGGGAAACTCGAGCATTTTTCCGGCGGCCCAACCTGGAGGTCTGCAGGGGGCCTAAAAATTGCCAAAATAGATGGGAACAGTGCTGAAATGAAATGGGAACAGCATGGGGAAGACTCCTGGAAGCATCTCTGACTCCCAGGTCACTGCTGTCAACAATGTTGTCAGAGGTATTACGCCACTTTTACGGTCTCACAATAAAACATACAAAAACTAAACCAAAAAGGATTTTCCAGGAACATCCTTTCCAGAACATCCTTTCCAGGGTAATGACTTGTATGTAAGGCAAAATAAATAACCAAAAGCAAAAATTCTCCTCTACACCTTGGGCTATGTTCACACGCAGCGTTTTTATGTGTTTTTGCACTTTTGCATTGCTTTCAATGGTGAAAAATACATTCACCAGTAAATGTAATTTTAATATTTTACTACCTTATATACCCCTTTGAAGAGACATAGAGGAGGGCCTCAGTAAAAAAAAATGTACCCATTATAATGAAGTGGGTCTCCTATAGTGGTAATGCCCAAGCAGTGACTGCCTAAATTTGGGAAATACCCCAATACCAATTTAAAGACACATAGAGGTAGCCCTCAGTAACGACATGTTCCCATTAGAAAGGAGCGGTTCTGCTATACAGTTATAGGGTATGCAGTTGACTCGCCCAGGGGGATGGGGACGACTCAGTACCCGGGCCTTTGCCTGGCCTTGGGGATGTCGCGGTGGTCGGCTCCCGGGCCGTACCCTGGGGTAAGCTTGTAAAAGGGTGGTTTGATTTGCTAATTTTATGGAAGTTCGTGACGCCACCTGTGGTTTCTGGTGAGAATCACCAGCGCTGCGGCAGTCCGCTGAGGCCGGTGATAAGGCAGCTCGATGGTATAGCTCCCCACAGGTCATTACTGCTTGGTCTACCCTGGCTTCAAACACATGAGCCAATCTTGAATTGGAATTCGGGAGAGGTGCTCCGTTGGGGTCAGGAGTGTCACAGGACCTGGTTCCTGTCTGTCCTGCTCGACCTTCATCCTCTCCAGCTAATTTGCCCGGCTTGCCGGCACCCTACTGGTCGTACGCTGACATCTTTGACAAGAAGGAGGATGAGACACTACCACCACATAAGCCGTATGACTGTCCTATTCACTTCATCCCTGGTGCTTTTCCTCCCCGAGATCGAATTTACAACCTGTCGGTGGCCGAGACCAGAGCCATGTCCGGATACATTGAGGAGAATCTTGCAAGGGGATTTATCCAGAAATTCACCTCTCTGGCAGGAGCAGGATTCTTCTTTGTCAAGAAGAAGGACATGGTCAAGTATCCTCTACCTCTCATCTCCAAGTTGTTTGACCGCCTCAAGGGCGCCAAGGTCTTTACTAAGCTCGCTCTCCATGGCGCATACAATCTTATCCGGATTCGCCAAGGTGATGAGTGGAAGACGGCATTCAATACCCGGGATGGCCACTACGAGTATTGCGTGATGCCTTTCGGACTCTGCAATACACCAGCAGTCTTCCAAGAACTGGTGAATGATATCTTCAGTGATCTACTGTACTCATGCGTGGTAGTGTATCTGGACGACATCCTGGTGTTCTCTTCTGATCTACCCTCGCAACGTAGACATTTTCGACAGGTACTGCAGAGGCTCAGGAAGAATCGTCTGTATGCAAAATTCGAGAAATGCGTCTTTGAACAGACATGTCTTCCCTTCCTGGGATACATAATCTTGGAGACCGGGCTTAAGATGGATCCTGAAAAGGTGTCTGCCATTCTAAAATGGCCCGACTGGAGGGGTTGAAGGCTATTCAGTGGTTTTTGGGGTTCGCTAATTATTACCGCCTGTTCATCCCTCACTTTTCCTCCCAGACAGCTCCCATCTCTGCTCTGACCCACAAAGGGATTAACCCCAAGGAATGGACTCCCGAGGAGGAAAATGCCTTCATATCCTTGAAACAAGCTTTCTTCTCTGCTCTTGTGCTTCATCGTCCTGATGGTAACAAGCAGTTCTTTCTGGAGTTGACGCCTCTTCCTCTGGGGCAGGAGCAGTTCTCACCCAGAAGTCCTCATCCGGGCAAATGGTAACCTGCGGCTTCTTTTCCAAACTCTTCTCTCACACAGAGTGCAATTACTCCATTGGTGATCGAGAACTGCTTGCTATTAAACTGGCATTAGAGGAATGGTGGTTCTTGCTAGAGGGGGCTCTGCACCCTGTGGTCATCTATACGGATCACAAGAATCTCTCCTACTTGCAATCCGCTCAGCGACTCAATCCTCATCAGGCCAGATGGTCCCTGTTATTTGCTCGCTTCAACTTCACCTTTCATTTCCGTCCAGCAGACAAGAATATTAAGGCAGACGCACTCTCCCGTTCCTTCCTGTCTACCGATCAAGAGGAGGAGCCTCTGCATATTATTGATCCCTCAGTTGACAGGCGAGTGCGCTTATCAGTTATAATTCCCCCAGCGGCACTAAAAACACGCTCCGATAACACGCTAGCGGCAGGGCAGGCCAGGACCTCCAAGGCGTACAGAGCGAGTTCATTCCAAGTGTCCAGCTTGGATATCCAATAATTAAAAGGCACAGAGGAATCACGGAGGATGCTGGTACTGTCCGCAAGGTACTCCCTCACCATCTTTTGAAACTTTCCACTCCTTACCCCGCGCCTCAGGGCCTGTAAGCTGGGCGGATCTCAGAAAACTGTCCCAGAATGTTGACTGTGTTCCCCTGCCTCTGCTAGATTGGAGTTGCGTATCTCTCGCCTTTACGACTTGGTTGGGCAACAAACTGTGACCTCTGCCGCTAGCGTGTTCAGATGGGAATTTTTTTTAACAGTTTTGCAGCAAGGGCCTTCTGGTACTGCCCCATTTTTGTAGACCTCTCCACCTCAGGAATAAGAGAGTGAAAGTTCTCCTTGTAGCGGGGGTCTAAAAGTGTCACCAACCAGGAATGACTGTCACGCAACATTTTGATAACGCGAGGGTGACGGTTAAGGCAGCGTAACAAAGTCAGCCATGCGTGCCAGACTGGTAATGGGCAAGACTTCCGTGTCCTCACCAAGATGACGACTGACCATGCTCTCCTCCTCCTCCTCCTCCCCCCTGTCCTCAGGCCACCCATGCTGAACCGACGGTATGACAGTTGTACAGGTACTACAGTCTACAGTGCATGATACCAGCTCCTGTTCTTCCTCCTCCTCCTCCACCTCTCCCTCATTGTCCCCCAATGCACATTGGGATGAGATGAGGCTGGGCTGTGTGTAATTGCCTTCTACGGCTTCTTGATCCATCTCATCATACTCTGGCTGCAATGCCTCCTCTTTAATTCTCTGCAGAGAGCGTTGCAAAAGACAGACAAGTGGAATGCTGACGCTAATGATGGTGTCATCGCCACTCATCATCTTGGTGGACTCCTCAAAGTTTGTCAGGATGATACATATGTCAGACATCCAGGTCCACTCCTGAGGTCATATGTGTGGAGTCTGACCTGAATATCGACGGCCTTGTTGCAGCTGGTACTCCACAACTGCTCTCTTCTGCTCACAAATCCTTTGCAACATGTGGAGGGTAGAGTTCCAATGTGTGGGGACATCACACACCAGTCGGTGTGCTGGAAGCTGCAAATGCTGCTGAAACACAGCAAGGGCGGCGGAAGCTCTAGCCGACTTCCGAAAATGAGCTGATAGGCGGCGTACTTTGACGAGCAGATCTGGCAACTCGGGGTACGATTTAAGAAACCGCTGAACCACGAGGTTAAGCACATGAGCCAGGCATGGTACGTGTGTGATCTCGTCTCGCCTCAGAGCCGCCACCAGGTTACGGCTATTGTCACACACGACCATGCCTGGATGTAGGTTCAGCGGTCTCAGCCACAGATCTGCCTGCTCTTTCACAGCTGTCCACAACTCACAAGCAGTGTGAGGTTTAACACCTAAGCTTATGAGTTTCAGCACAGCCTGTTGCCGCTTGGCTGAGGCAGTACTGTATTGCTTCCAGCTTGTAACTGATGTGGTGATATCTGAGATGGAGGCTGACCATGAGGAGGAGGAGGATGATGCGCAGGAGCTGTACACTGTGGGGGCAACTCTGACTGACATAGGGCCCGCAATCCTCGGTGTGGGGAGGATGTGTTCCGTCCCAATGCCTGACTGGGTCCTGGCTTCCACTATGTTTACCCAGTGTGCTGTCAGGGAGATGTACCGTCCCTGGCCACAAGCACTTGTCCACGTGTCCGTTGTCAGGTGGACTCTCCCAGTAACTGCGATGTTGAGGGCACGGCAGATGTTTTGGGACACGTGCTTGTGTAGTGCAGGGATGGAACACCGGGCAAAATAGTGTCAGCTGGGGACCGAGTACCGAGGGATGGCCACCGCCATAAGGTTGCAGAAGGATTCCATCTCCACCAGCCTAAAAGGCAGCATTTCCAACGCAAGCAGTCGTGAAATGTGCGAATTTAGGACTGTGGCCTGTGGGGCGTTGGTTGTGAATTTGCGCTTTCATTCAAAGGTTTCGGATATGGACAATTGAACGCTGCGGTGGGACGTGTACTTGGACGTTGATGCTGATGCTGTTTCTTGAGAAACAGGGGGTTCTCTTACACGCACAACAGCGGAAGAAGCAGTGGTGACACCTGCTGACACTGGTCGTGGACCCTGGGGTTCGCCACACAAATTCGGGTGCTTTGCTGACATGTGCCTGATCCTGCTGGTGGTGGTCAGGCTGATAGTTTTGTCACCCCTGCTGATGCTGGCCTGGCAGGTGGTACAAATGGCCTTTTTGGGGTTATCAGCAGAGTCTTTAAAAAAAATCCTGACTCTGGAAGACCTACCGGTTGTACTGGCAATGTCCCTCGTGTTGGTGTTACGGGGAACGGTCGACTGCCTTCTGTCTGCGGCCACCACACTGCTTCTTCCTGCCTGTTGGGGTACTCTGCCTCCCTCCCCCTGTGTGCTGCTGGCCTCGCTCTGCGTGTCCTCCTGCCACGTTGGTTCTGTTACTAGATCATCCACCACCTCCTCCTCTTCCACTTCCGCACCACGGTCCTCCTCATTTCCTGGCAATTGTGTCTCGTCATCGTCCACCTCTTGTGACAAATTGCCAGCGCCGCCTTCCTGTGGCCGTGGCTGTTCAAATATTTCACCGAGTGTCACATGGATATATTAGCGCGATTTGATAGGGCATGGGCACTATTTAAGGAGCTGGTTTAAGTCCAGTAGTTAATGCCCCCTGGAAGAAGCGTGGCGAAACGGCGGCGTCGGGGTGCAGCACCAGGATCATTGGGTCACTTCTCTCTCCTCTGGCAGTAAGTGACGGACATTTTAATAGGGCTACTGGGGCGATATTGGCTGGTCCCTAACATGAGTGTATATTTGAATGCCTTTTGGGTATAGCTGTATTGGGGCTATAAGCCCAACCTGCTGGCCTTGATATTCTATACTTATATCTGTATTCTATATACTTCTTCTGATATTTGTGTATACTTTAGGGCAGTATGCCCATGCCATTGGCACTGACACTTTATATGGCATTTGCACTTTATACTCTTTGGCTAGTAAGCATATTAGATTGCTGAAATGTGAGGGAATAAATATTCCAACCCCACCCCTGACTTAATATCAACCTTTGGATTGAGTCCCATATATATATTCCTGGATAGCTGAAATTTCCTGCTTAAACTTTTTAATTATTGTTGTGGGGAAATGAACCCCCCTTTTTAATATGATCTAATAAAAATTGTAATTTTAAGAAATTTCATACTGTCCAGACTCTATTATACCCTCTAGTATTGCCTAAAGCGGGTGACGTGTGTTCTATATACTGTCCATGGAGTGACAAAATTCTACTTTTTGTGGCGTGTGTTGGTTATTGAATATTTTTTCTGTTTACTAACAGAGGGTCACTATAATCTACTGATGGATTTCAAGGCAAAAGAGACCTTGTGGCGGTCCGAGGTCACTGATTTGTTTAAGCAGGGAAGTACATATATTTCCCAAGAGGTTTCTCAAGAAGGCAAAGATCTCATTATACAATATAAAAATGCATTGCAGAGGAAAACCAAACTCTGGTGAAACAAGATCTCCCTGGAAAATTATTTTGAACAAAAAATTATACCAAGAGGCCTAAGGGTCCAAGTATATCCATGCTTCGAATTGGAGGATACAGAATTAATGGGGAGATGGAAAATGGCGGCCCATACTTGCTCCTTAGAATTTATTAATATTTTTATAGAAAAAAACACGCGGTCTCTGAATATACTGGATAAAGAGATTGAAGAGATGCATAGATCTCTACATAAAGACATCTCTAAAGACAAGCTAGAAACATATTTGAAAAATACTGAAAAGGATTTGGATAAATGGGAGAATGACATAAGTGCAATAAAATCAAAAAAATACCAGAGAGATGTAAGAGACTACAAGAATGATAAAATCTTTAAATGGCAAAATCCTAAGAAACAATCTCGTATGACTCCTAATAATCAACTAGAGGATAATCAAAAATCTCGGTCAGAGGAAAGTACATCCTGTAGTGAAACTGAAAGTATAGGAGATCCATATCCAAGAACCAGAGCCAGTCAGAATGGAACTAGGAGATACCCCGAAATCTTCTCTAGAAAAGGAAATAGAAAAAAGAATGATCAAATGAAGGTAGTAAATCTATCTGACCATATTATCACAGAATCACAACGTCGTGTATTAGAAAGAGGGCTAACATTCTCTCCATCATGTCACTTAGATAACTTAGAGGTGGTGAAAGACATACATCTATTCGCCAGAAAAATCATCCTAAAAAAATTTCATCATAAAACAGGACAATGATCAACTGTTTCCTACAACCCAAGAACAGGAGGCACTACGGATTCTTGAGGATTTATCTGAACAACAATCCATGAACAATGGTAAGTTTCCGATGAATCTTACTAAAAAATCTAAAACTTTTCCTCCTTTAGGTTCATGTGCTTCTGTCGATGTCTTTACTAGTGTTGAGCCACCCCCGTAGTGTTCGAGTTCGGTTCGGTTCGTTGAACACCCGTATGTTCGCCGAACTGTTCGTCGAACACCTTCGAACACCGTTAAAACCAATGGCAGGCAAACAAAAACACATAGAAACACATAGAAAACACATAGAAAACACTTCAAAGGTGTCCAAAAGCTGACAAACTGCTCAGAAGACACAACTAACAAATGGAAAAGTGACAAGTACATATAGTCATGCGAAAAGAAAAGAGGTGGAGGAGTAAAAGGAGGGGGAGACACAGATATAGGCATGTCATGCCCTTCTAAAACCAAAAAAGTGCGAAGCCGACACGGCCAGTCCGTTCCTGCCCGTGCGACCTCCGTTTCGCCGGGTTTGTGCCAGAGCTGCCGTGGACCCTGACGGCCAGCCCCCCTCTCCCAATACTGGTGCCTGTCCGCTGGTGGGTCGAGCGAGCCCCCCTGTGGTGGAGGCAGGTCTAATCTTTTTAATTTAAATTGTCTCTCTAATTTGAATGAGTACACTTTAAATCCTTTTACAAGGATCTATTGGAGGGCAAGTCTCATGCCAGCAGCCGCGGTACTTCCTGTTTGGTCAGTGGGAGGACTGCTGCTGAGGAGAGTGGTTGTGATTTTGGAGCTGCTGGGCCGTAAGTTTTTTTTTTTCCTGGAAGGACCCCCCCCCTTGGATCCGGAGGAAGGAGGGTGGTTGGTGGACTATAGTGGGGCTTGTCCCCTGTCTTCCACCCCTCGGTTGATACCGGGGGTGGGAGTCCCATTGTTTTGGACTGTGTGGACTTGCTGGGACTTTTATTTTTATTATTATTTCTATAGGCCTCCCCTGAGATGAGGGGCACCAAAAAGGCCAAAGTGGCCAAAGAGGCCAAGGCGGTGCAGCCGGAGAGAGGCGGCAGGGCACGGGCTGCAGCTGGGCTGGGGGCAGAGGGGATCTCTCCTCCCAGAGGTGAACCTGGTGCTTGCTGGGGTACAGCGGCAGTCCCCAAGGACTGGGGTGTCCAGGCCGCGGGGGAGCCTATAACCACCTAAGGCTCCCGCCTCAATTTGTACCTCAGCGAGCACAGAGGTATGCAAGTGTGTCACCCTCACCTGGATGCCACAAGTGTAATTAAAGCTGTGTCTGAGAGCAAGGGGGAGGTTCTCTAGTCAGGGGAACATTAGCATGCAATGCCTCCTGTCTCAGGCCAGTAGGGGGAGCTGGCTGCCCCTATAAAAGCTGGTACTGAGGGCAGGGTTAGAGAGAACTGGACGACCTATCTGAGGATTCAGGTCCCAGAGCAGAGAGGGACAGTTGTGTTGCACCTAAGAGGAAGTGTGGCAGTAGGAGAGCCACAAGCCAGGGACAAGAGGCGAAGAGAGCCTGTCTTGGCAGAGAAAAGACTTAGCTTTACCAGACTTTGGTGTCTGAGGCTGGAAGGATTCCACATCCCCCAGCAGAGAACCAGTCCGCAAGGGACTGTACATTCCTTGGCCTAAGAAGCCTGGAGGCCCTGCCACAACCGAAGGGACCAGTAAAGCCGTACAAGGCTGGGAGCAGAAAGGAACCCACGTCGCAGGCCATACAGGCGAGAAAACACGGAAAGCTCGGAAACGTGGGCTGTTACCCTATAAGGAGGAGATAGCTAGAAGGAGCGCAGAAAGCACGGTAGGCCTACACCCTCACCCTGACCAGGGCCAATTTCCCCGTTGCTCTCAGACATCCAGGTCCCCTCCTAGCTGGGACTGTTTGTGGGTCAATTTACCTGTTCTAGTAAAGACCCTGGACTGCAACCTGTTGTCTGCGTGCTCCTTGCTCCTCCAGCACTATCAGCACTGGGACTCTCACTACCATCACTCACACCATCCATTATACTGCCCTGGGGCCGCACTCTTCCCGTGGGGAGTCACACTACCCTAGCTGCACACCTCATCAGCCCCAGCGGTCTGCATGCAGCGGCGGTTCGTAATAACCGCAATCCACGGGTGGCGTAGTCGGACATTATCAACAGAGCATAGCAGACTACCATTGGTCTGACCACCCTGAGCCACGGAACCGGGTTGCCACTACTACTCCAATCGTTCCCTATTGCCCGGATCCGAGTGCCCCACGGCCCAGGGGGCGAGTCAGCTTTGGCGTAGTCGGCAGGATTTCGTGCCCGCAACCACCGGGTACTGCGTGCCTGAAAAAGACTTTTGTAACTTACCTGTGGCGAAGTTTCCCGCCGTCTGGAGTCGTTTCCCGCCATCCGGAGCCGATTCCCGCCATCAGACGCCATCTTGGACCTTTTCCCGCCGTCTTCCCGCCATCTGCAGCTGCTTCCCGCCATCGGACGCCATCTCCAGGACGCCGCGCGGGAAGAAGAGGGGCGTGGACGTCAAAACCGCGCGAGATCTGAAACTCCGCCCCACGCACCGACGCTGCGCAAGGTCCTGGAAGGGAGAGAGAGCGACGCTGACGTCATCAGGACGTGACGCCAGATCCTCGTCCATAGCAGCAGCAGCGGAGCCGCGGCCTACAGAAGAAGATCGTCGGAAGGTAGGCCACGCTTGACTAGGGGGGAGGAAGATGTCGGACACAGAGGCCCCCACTACCACCAACGCAGCTGCAGCAGCGGTGATGCCCTTTTCCCTGCCCTACATCCCTGGAGCGGCCTGGCTGCCCAAGTACTCAGGGGAGCCCCATGCCCTAACTGACTTCAAGGAAAGGCTGTACAGTTTGTTCCACGTTTACCCCCTGACAGAGGAACAGAAGGTCAGCATACTAACAGGGCAGTTAACTGGCGCAGCCCAAAGGGAGGTAAAATCATGGCCCACTGAGGAGAAAAGGACTGTGAAGGGTATTCTGGCCCGGCTGCGGGGTACCTTTGATACACGTACCTCCGCTGAGATTAAAATGAGGTTCTATGGATGTAAGCAGCGGGCACAGGACAGCATCAGAGACTATGCCCTAAATCTGCAGGAAGCCTTGAGGGCTATTCAACAAACTGACCCTGGCAGTGTGCAGGAAACCGATAAGCTGCTAACAGAACAATTCATAGAAGGTCTGCTGTCTAGTGCCCACAGGGCCCAACTGCGCCTCATGTTCTTTCAGAACCCCGCCCTGACCTTTGCCCAATTTAAGGACAGGGCCATAAGGGTGCTCCGTGAAACCGCAACCAGTGGCGCTATAAACCCCCGGCGCCCTGCTCTCACCTACCACCAGGAGGTGGCGCCCTCCTCTATGGACTCCGTGGAGGCTGATGCACAGGCCCTGAACCAAGCCCCGTCGAAAGATCTGCACCACCAAGTCCAGGAGCTGACCAGGAGCGTCGCGGCGTTGACCAGGACCGTCCAGGCGTTGCAAGTGGACCCGTCAAGACCCATCGAGCTGGCTTCAAGTCCGGAGGATGTCCCGTGGCGTCGACAGAGGAGGATCCCGTCATTCCGAGGGAGGCCCACAGACCGCTACACAGAGGATGGACAGCCCATTTGCCGTCGATGCAACCAGCCCGGACACATTTCCAGGTACTGTAATTTAAACGGGTCCAACCTGGGGCAGAGGGCCAACCCCCAGGCATAAGATCACCAGGCCCTTACAATTGGCGTAATAAGTACGTTGGGGGGCGCCCGGTTTTACCCGTGGTGCTGGACGGTATCCCCATGAGCGCCTTGCTGGATACTGGGTCACAAGTAACCACTATCCCTTATGTACTTTTTAAGCAGTATTGGACTGATGCTGATATCACACGGTATCCAGACAGTAACTTGAGCATCATCGCCAGTAATGGCTTGCCCGTGCCGCAGATGGGGTTCAAGGAGATGACCATTAAAATTGGTAAAGTTGAACTGCCGGCACAGGGAGTGATTATTGTGGACATTGACAGTCATGAAAGTCGCCCTAAAATAACTGTGGGTACTAACATAATTGAAAATTGTCTTTCAGAGGTAATTGTAATTCTACAACAGGTGGCGGTGAATGCTAGTTTCAGCCAACAGAGAGTCCTCAACAAGGAGATAAAAGCCCTGATGAGACGGCAGCAGGTAGAACTGTCTGATAGTGTTGAGCCAACCCCGTAGTGTTCGAGTTCGGTTCGGTTCGTCAAACACCTTCGAACACCGTTAAAACCAATGGCAGGCAAACAAAAACACATAGAAACACATAGAAAACACCTTCAAAGGTGTCCAAAAGCTGACAAACTGCTCTGAAGACACAACTAACACATGGAAAAGTGACAAGTACATATAGTCATGCGAAAAAAAAAGAGGTGGAGGAGTAAAAGGAGGGGGAGACACAGATATAGGCATGTCATGCCCTTCTAAAATCCAAAAAGTGAGAAGCCGACACGTTCAGTCTGCTCCTGCCCGTGCCACCGGGTTTGTGCCAGAGCCGCAGTGAACCCTGACGGCCAGCCCCCCTCTCCCAATACTGGTGCCTGTCCGCTGGTGGGTCGAGCGAGCCCCCCTGTGGTGGAGGCAGCTCTAAGCTTTTTAATTTAAATTGTCTCTCTAATTTGAATGAATACACTTTAAATCCATTTACAAGGATCTATTGGAGGGCAAGTCTCATGCCAGCAGCCGCGTAATTCCAGCTCCAGTAGCGTCCACTAAAGCTGCTGCAGTTAAAAAGCTTTTATAAGGATCGAGCTCGGCTGTCCACCGCAAGGCATCCTACTGCCAGTCCCAGCCCCTATGCCTTGGGGTGCCTCCTGATGCTCTTCACTAAGTATCCCGTGGTCCCGAAGCATTTCCTTTGAAAAAAATTAAGTGTCAAAACTACAGGTGGTGTAGCTTGCTTAACAGCCGGGATAATCCGCTGACTAGCAGACACTGCTACTAGGCACAAAGTATTTCCTGGGCTAGATGCAGTTAAAAATTTGTAATTAGATACTCTCGTTGGATGCTGAGAAAGCATTCCATAGAGTCTCCTGGCACGCCATATATGATTCTCTTAAAAAGCTTGGGGTAGGGGTCTAGGGGACCCTTTTATAGCCAAAATCACGGCCCTGTATCGCAATACGTCACCTAGGCTGAAGATAAATGGAACTGTATTACCCTGAGGGCTCGGTTGCTACAGAGGTATTGCACCTCACCCAGAGGGGTGATATCTCACTCTCAGGTAAGGATGGAGTGTGAATCAGGACCCGACACCTGCATGCATTACACCACATTGCCGTGGGGCAGGGCGACCAATATGCCCCTGAGATGGGCACGACAGTCCCTGTCCCTGGCTGGAGTGGGGGGAGGGAACACTGAGGAAGGGGAACCCTGTAGTGCAGGAGCAGGGAGGAAGCAGTTCCTGGGTGCATTGAGAAGGGAGTATAAAAGGTGGGCACCATCTTAGTTCAGTGCAGAGAAGTCTGAGCAGAAGTGGCAGGGAGCAGGGGCTCTGCATGAGCTCTGCTCCGGAGGCGGGCCTAGTAACAGAGGCCCAGGCCTGGAAGAGGGAGAAGGAAGGAAGAGGAGCGGAGAAGGCTCCAGGAACGAGGAATGAAGGGATCCCAGGGGTGCGGACGGGCGAGTCGCCACCACACGCCCGAATCCACCTGCGTGGAGAGGTCAGGCCAAAGGGGGAGACCGGTCCCCGAAACTAGTGGAGGCAGGAAACGACCCTCAGCTAGAAACCGGAGGCTGTGACATTTTATATGGCGCAGCCCCTCGCTACACCCGCTAGGAAGGCACCACATAGGGTCAGGGAAACTGGCGCCAAGTTTACCAAGAGGAGGCCCGAGGCAGCCGGACAGAAGGGTTGGTAAGAAAGGCCAGACAAAGGACACACAAAGGGGGTCCTGTGAAGCGCTCCAAAGTTATCTGGGAGTTGTCTGAGCCCCTCACCTGGTGAGCACAGTACGACGTGGGCAGCCGTTACCTGCAGACGTGGTCTGGATAATAAGAACTGTGAGTAAAGGCCCTGGACTGCATCACTGACTCCGTGTCGTTACTGCTGCTGCCCTGCACCATCACCCCCATCCTCCGCATACACTGCCCCGAGGCTATACTCCTCCCGTGGGGAGTTATGCTACGCTCTGCTGCACCCACAACACCAGCCTCAGCGGTCTGCCCTGGAGCGGCGGTTCACTCTGACCGCAATCCACGGGTGGCGTAGTCGGACATTTAAACATCAAAACCACATAAATAGTTCCGCCACTGGTTTGACCGCCCTGAGCCACAGAACCGGGTCGCCGCCACGGAGACTACAACCACCAGCATCCACCAAAAAGGGTCCGGCTCCGGGTGTCCCAAGGCCCAGGGGGCGCGTCAGAACATTTTCATCACCTTTCACAATCACCAATGGGACAAGGCAGGGATGTTCTCTGTCCCCTCTCTTATACATCCTAGTGACGGAGCACCTGCTCTCATCAATTCGCCATAACCCCAATATTAGGTGTATTGAGGTGGGAGGCACCGAGTACAAGTGCTCTCTATTTGCTGATGATGTCCTAGTATATATCATTCAATCACATATATCCATCCATGCTGTTATGGCTGAAATAGATCACTTTGTTACATGGTCAAATTTTAAAATCAATGCAGCGAAGTCTGAGGCCCTCGATGTCTCCCTCCCCAAATCCATATAGGATTCCATCCAGTCCAACTTTCCCTTTGCCTGGCCCTCACAGGGTATCAAATACTTAGGAATTCCTATTCATAGAGACCTCTCCCATCTATGTTATCTTAATTTTGGGCCCTTTATTGAACAACTCCATACAGACCACGGTTGGCAAGTTAGAACTGTAAGATTCACTACGTGAACCACTGGTGTTTTGTGGAAAAGCACATGTACACTGTGTTCCAAATTATTATGCAAAAAGTGTTTAGGAGTGATAAGGGAAGAATTTGTTTGTCAGTTAAACTCATTGATGGTGATGTGTGTCAGGGCTCTTTATATCACTGTAAGCAATTGCAGACACCTGTGCTAATTAGTTTGGCAGGTGTGTCCAATGAAAGGCAAGACTACTTAAGAAGGCTGTCTCACATTATTAAGCAGCCTACATTTTCTGCCAAAATGGGAAAGAAAAAGGATGTGTCGGCTGCTGAGAAGCAACAAATTGTGGAGTGTTTAGGTCAAGGCATGACTACAATCAACATTGTGCGATGATCAGGATGAAGTGTCTTGGCAATCAAGAAGTATGTAGCTGATTCACAGTACACACGTGTGCGTGCTGATAAGGGCAAATTGAGGACTCTTTCCTACAGGCAATTACGTCAGGTTAAAAGAGCAGCGGCAAAAAAGCCTTATCATAGCAGCAGACAAGTTTTTGAAGCTGCTGGTGCCTCCAACGTCCCCCGAACAACAAGATGCAGGGTCCTTCAGAGGTTTGCAGCTGTGCATACGCCATCCTGTCGACCTCCTCTATCCACTTCACACAAGCAGAAACGGCTCCAGTGGGCCAAACATTACATGAAGACTGATTTCAAAACTGTTTTGTTCATGGATGAGTGCCGTGCAGCGCTCGATGGTCCAGATGGATGGAGTGGAGGATGGCTGGTTGATGGACACCCCACGCAAACACGGCTACAGCGCCAACAAGGAGGAGGTGGAGTAATGTTTTGGGCTGGAATCATGGGGAGAGAGATTGTCGGCCCCTTTAGGATCCCTGAAGGCGCTAAAGATGAACTCCATAATGTATGTGGATTTTCTCAAACAGCACTTCCTGCCATGGTTCAAGAAGAAGAACCGTGTATTTCACAGCAAGATCATTTTTTTGCATGATAATGCACCATCTCATGCTGCACATAAAACATCTGCATCTCTGGCTGATATGGGCATAAAAGGGGACAAACTTATGGTGTGACCCCCATGCTCCCCTGACCTCTACCCCATTCAGAACCTCTGGAGCATCATCAAAAGGAGTGTCTATGATTGCGGGAGGCAGTTCACATCTAAGCAACAGCTCTGGGAGGGTATTCTGTCCTCATGCAAAACAATTGAAGCAGAAACCATCCAAAACCTGACAAATTCAATGGACGAGAGAGTTCAGAAGCTCCCTTCGAACAAGGGGTCCTATGTGAAAATGTAACATCACCTAGAATAAAGTTTTGAGTTGAAAACTGTTTGATTTCAGTTTCTAATAACCTGCTAATGCTTATAATTTCAAAAATGACCATTTTTTTGGTCTTTATTAAAATGAAAAGGTTGATCGAAAAGTTTGGTGGATCTAAGAGTGTGGCAACCCAGTAGTCATGATTAGTTCGAATTCTGACAATATGAGGGTCATGTTGCAGGTAGTGCAGCAAGAAGGCACTTATGTGTCTTGCGCATCTCGGAGCCCCAAAATTATTATCCGGGCTAGATGCAGCTAAAAATTATTATTAATTTTAAATCTGGTGGAGCTTAGTATAGATGGCCTAATAGGATCAGTGCTGCACACTGCTACAAAGCCCAAATTATTTTCCAGCCAAGATACAGATAAACATGATTAGTAATTTTAAATCTGGTGGAGCTTATTATAGATGGCCTAATAGAATCAGTGCTGCACACTGCTACAAAGCCCAAATTATTTTCCAGCCAAGATACAGATAAACATGATTAGTAATTTGAAAGCTTAAAATGGTTGGTAGGGTGATTTTAACCAATCATCCATTTTTTACTCTCCCCAGGATGACACAGGGGTAGAAAAGTCATTTCGCATCCATGATTTGTTCATCTTTATGAACGTGAGTCTGTCTACATTATCAGTGGAGAGCCGCGTGCGCTTATCTGTCAGCACACCACCAGCAGCGCTGAACACACGTTCAGACAGAACGCTGGCTGCGGGGCATGACAAGATCTCCAAGGCGTAAGTGGCTAGCTCCGGCCATTTATCCAGATTGGAAGCCCAAAAAGAGCAAGGGTCCAGTGACACAGTCATGGCTTCAATGTTTACTTGGAGATACTCCTGTACCATCGTCTCTAGGCGTTGACTATGTGTCAGACTTCTTGTCTCCTGTGGCCTTGCAAAGGATGGGCTAAAAAAGTGGTGAAATGATTGCGCAAAATTGATGTTACCAGCAGATACTGTGGTTCTGTTATGGTTTGAGTGCTGAACACTTGACGGTCCCACGGTTGGCAAGTTGGAACTGTGAGATTCACTACATGCACCACTGGTGTTTTGTGGAAAAGCACATGTAAGATTCTGCAACAGTCTCTGCTGATACTCCTGCATGCGTGCATCCCTTTCTATGGCAGGAATAATTTCTGCAAATTTACTTTTGTACCGGGGATCTAACAGTGTGGCAACCCAGTAGTCAGGATTATTTCTAATTCTCCCAATTCGAGGGTCATGTTGCAGGTAGTGCAGCAAGAAGGCACTCATGTGTGTTGCGCATCCAGGAGCACCAAGTCCCTGTTGTGTTGGTGGCGAGGTAACAATCATGCTTCCTTCCTCTGTCCTCTCCCCCCAACCTCGCACAACAGAAATGTGATCAAGGTCTCCCTCATCTGATGAGTCTTCCATCAGTTCGTCCTCCACTTCTTCCTGGGCTCCTGCACCTTCCTCACTAGTTTGGCTGCTACCATGCACCCTGGTAAAACCATCTCCCCCACCCTCACATGCCTGCCGCCTTGGTGCTGCCGACCGTCTGGACCTTGCAGATGTTAGCCCTTCCGCATACAACTCCTCCTCCTCTACTTCCTCCACCTCCTCTTGTGCCACCACCTGACTCCGAATTCTGTTTAACATGTGCTCCAACATGTAAATCACCGGAATAGTCATGCTGATAATGGCATCGTCAGCACTAAACATCTTCGTCGCCATTTCAAAACTGTGCAGAAGGGTGCATAGGTCCCTGATCTGAGACCACTCCTCCAGCGTGATTTGCCCCACGTCTGGATCTCGTTGGCCCAGGCTATACGTCAGAATGTATTGCACCAGGGCTTGTTGGTGCTGCCACAGTCGCTGCAACATGAGCAGAGTTGAATTCCACCAGGTAGGCACATCGCATTTTAGCCGGTGAAGTGGCAGGCCCAACGACTTCTGTAGAGATGTAAGTCGCTGAACTGCGGGATGCGAACGGCGGAAGTGAGCACACAGCGACCGTGCCCTCTGCAGAAGGCCATCTAGTCTGGGATAGTGGGCTAAAAATTGCTGGACAACCAGGTTCAACACGTGAGCCATACAAGGCACGTGTGTGACATTGCCCCGGCGAAGGGCCGCACCCAGGTTTGCAGCATTGTCGCACACGGCCTTCCCTGGTTTCAGGTCCAGTGGAGACAACCATTCATGAAATTGGTTCTCCAGAGCTGACCACAACTCCTCAGCTGTGTGACTCACATTTCCCAGACATTTCAAAGTAAAAACCGCCTGATGACGTTGAGCCCTACTGCCAGCATAGTAAGGAGGTGTGCAGGATCCCTTCTGCGCAGTTAGAAAGCTTGTGGCATGACCAGACAGGCTTTGGGTGCAGGTGGAAGACCGAGAAGAGGTTGAGGAGGCAGAAGCAGTGGAGGAACTTTGACATAAAGAGGATTGACGCACAACTCGTGGGGACGGCAAGACTTGGACAGCAGCCCCTTGTCCTGCTGTCACCATAGTTACCCAGTGCCAAGTCAGCGTCATGTAATGCCCCTGTCCATGCCTACTCGTCCAAGTGTCTGTGGTGAAATGCACCCTGTCACACACAGAGTTTCTCAAATAAGCGGTGATGTTGTGTACGACATGCTGGTGGAGCGCAGGCAGACCTTTCTTTGAGAAGTAGTGCCGACTGGGCATCTGGTACTGGGGCACTGCGACGGACATAAGGTCTCGAAAATCCTCTGTGTCCACCAGGCGGAAAGGCAGGATTTCTGTAGCAAAGAGCTTGCAGATGGTGAAATTCAACCTCTTAGCTTTCTCATGGCTAGGAGGAAATGGTCTTTTACTTGTCCACATCTGAGGGACCGAGGGCTGGCTATTGTGCTTAGACGGGGTTGATAAGGGTGTCCCCGGCAAACTGCCGGTCTGTGAGGAAGATGCAGGCGGACATGTTAGGTTGCCTTGATCCAAAGGTGGTGCTATCGATGTCGGACAGCGCTCAACACCAGCTGGTGTTACCACCTCCAAAGAAAATGATGACCTGCCAATCACGCTGGCTGTTGCGGGTAAAGAGGTGGCAGGTCTGCGCCCCAAAACAGGTGTGACTGCTGTCCCCCCAGTCACAGAGGATGAAGAGGCCGCGGATGCACAAGATATGGCAGACGGTGGTTGGCCCGGCCGGCTAGGCCACATTGTAGCACACTGAGCTTCCCACTGCAACTTATGCTTCATGTCCATGTGCCGGTTCATGCATGAAGTACTCAAACTATGTATTTTTTGGCCTCTACTTAGCTTTTGCTGACAAATGTTACAGATAACACGAGTTGGGTCATCTTTATCGATCTGAAAAAATGCCCAGGCTATGCAAGGCTTAGCACCCATGCGACCTGAAGAGCCACCACGACTTGTGGTGAGAGGCAGAGTTGTGTTTGAGGATGCAGTTGTTGACGTGCTTCCAGTACTACGTCTCTGTCCAGGAAGGCGCAACCTGACCTCGTCGTCACTAGCATCTTCCTCCACCTCCTCTGCTGACCTCATCTTTGGCTGACTGTGGGTTGACAGTAAGTGGGATCTCCAACCTCATCATCATCACCCTGTGCGTTATCACACCCGTCGTCCTCAGAGCCAACCTGTTCCTGCCCTGACAAAAAACTAAAGTTGTCGCTCCAATCAGGTATTTGAGTCTCATCATCGTCTTCCTCATTGACTCCACCAACAGGAGTTACAGTTTGGGAATGAGGGTCTACATTATGGTCAGAACCTTCTGCGTCTGGTCCTGGATCCGACTCATAAAGATTCTGGGCATCAGTGCAGATCATTTCCTCGTCTGGATTCACAGAAGCGCTGGAGTCGACCTCTGATTCCCAGGCTATAGTATGAGTAAACAGCTCTGCAGACTCAACCATCTGTTCAACCTCATACTCAGACGGGCAGCTGGAGATTTGGGAGCTGTGAGGAAGCAAGTGCGATTGGGGTGACACCTTTGAGGACTGGAGTATTTGTGATGTTGAAGTTGATGTGGAGGAGAGCCCACTTAAAGGAGCACTTGATATCCGTTGAAGCACCTGCTGTTTTTGTGCCTCATCTGGAATTTGTAGCGATTGGCGTGGCCGTAAGAAAGGGATCTTATCACATTGTCCGCTAAAAGAAGTAGACATTTTAGTTTGGCTGGAAGATGGTCTTTCTTCTGCAGATGTTACTGTTGCTTTAACACCTACCCCACGGACACAACCTTTTTTCCCCTTCCCAACACGCCTATTCCCCTTTCCACCAGCAGAAGGCCTTTTTCCACTCATTTTGGTGGTTAACTAATTCACAACTCTGGAGTTGTTTGCACAAAAAAACAATGGATGGGAACCGAGCAGAGCTGAGTGGCCAAACTGTGGTATTAGGCCAAAACTATTGGCTGGGTTAGATGCAGAAAAAAATTATATTCAATTTGCAACCTGATGGAGGTCAGTATAGATGGACTAATAGAGAAAGTCCCACACACAGCTAGAAGGCCAAATATTTTTTCAGAGCTAGATGCAGAAAAAAATTATATTCAGTTTGCAACCTGATGGAGGTCTGTATAGATGGATTAATAGAACAAGTCCCACACACAGCTAGAAGCCCAATATTTTTTCAGAGGTAGATGCAGAAAAAAATTATATTCAATTTGCAACCTGGTGGAGGTCAGTATAGATGGAGTAATAGAACAAGTCCCACACACAGCTAGAAGCCCAAATATTTTTTCAGAGGTAGATGCAGGTAAAAATTATTTTTAATTTGCAACCTGATGGAGGTCAGTATAGATGGACTAATAGAGAAAGTCCCACACACTGCTAGAAGGCCAAATAATTTTTCAGAGCTAGATGCAGAAAAAAATTATATTCAGTTTGCAACCTGATTGAGGTCTGTATAGATGGATTAATAGAATAAGTCCCACACACAGCTAGAAGCCCAATATTTTTTCAGAGGTAGATGCAGAAAAAAATATATTCACTTTGCAACCTGATGGAGGTCAGTATAGATGGACTAATAGAATGATGCTATGCCCAAAAGATTTTACTTCACTAGGTGCAGTAAAAAAATTGGTATTCTATACACAGGTGGTATATCTTGCAACACAGATAGGCTACTCCACTGACTAACACACTCTGCAATAGGCCAAAAAGGATTAGCTTTGCTAGATTCAGCCAAATGCTGTGAAAAAAACTTGCACAGCACTGGCACAGACCTGCCTGGCAAAAACTGATAGGAACTGATGTAACCTAGTCCTGAAAAGGACTCCAATTACAATTAGTCTTTACTCCCACAATCTATCTATTTAAGAGCACAGACCTGCCTGATAAAAGTCGTAGGAAATGCTGTAACCTAGTCCTTAAAAGGACTGCAATCACAACTATTCCCTACTCCCAAGCTATCTGTATATTTGTGCGAAAATTGGCTTGAAATTAACAAGGTATAGCGCACACAGCAACAGCGGTGCCGTCTAACACGTAGCTGCAGCAGTGAGAAAATGGTGGCAACAGGGAAAATGGCTTGGTCTTATAGGGCAAGGACATGTGACATACACTGCCAATGACACATGCCCTTGCTTGTGTGAAAAAAAGCACTTCGCTCCGTGTGTGTGCTGCTGATACGCTGACAGATTGCACCTCCCCACTGTAAATGCGGGAAAGAGAAAAAAAAATGGAGATCTTCATTATTCCTGCAGAGATCCATCCCCTGCCCCTCCCCCCACCCCGCTGTACACTCAAACTGCGTATTAACATTAATTTTCATCATTACTGAGAAAAAATCCAGTTATGATTTTGGTGCACGAACAGTTATCGAACATAACCTCGAACAGCCGAATTTTTCTCAAATCGTTCGTGTTCGCCGAACGGCTCGAACACCGCCCAAAACAGCTCGAATTTGAGATTGGCGAACAGTTCGAGTAGAACAACGCTCATCTCTACTGTCTGGTGGTGAGATCGGTAGCGTAAGACTCAGTGATCCATTCCCCATTTCCATGCCTCCCAAAAGTGAAATGATGATCTGGTGTCGGACTGCAATCGGGTTGAGAGGTAGAGACTACCAAGCAATGGTAGAACCCGTGTACTCAGACAGCAGGCCCACCATTTTGACAGCCCGGGGGGTGGTTGATGTCCGTCATGGGAGGGTGCCCGTCCGCATCCTCAACATTGGGGAGAGGGAAGTACACTTACCCAGGTACGCTACACTCGCCAAACTGTTTGTTGTCGAACACCAAGCTATCAGGGCCGTGGAACCCTTGCCTCCATCTCCACAGGCGGAGGGTAATGGCTCCCAGAAACAAAAGGAGGACTGGTGCCAGAAACTCCACGTGGGTGCTGACTCCACTCCCCTGCACCAAAAACAAGGAGTCTACCGGGTGGTACAGGAGTACGAGAGAGTCTTTAGTAAGCACCCGCTAGACTTCGGCAGAGTAAAAGGGATAGAACACCACATCCCCACAGGGAGCCACCCACCGATAAAAGAAAGACACCGACCTGTACCCCCTGCACATTATCAGAACGCAAAGGGCATGCTAAGAGAGATGAAGGAAGCTGGGGTCATTAGAGATAGCTGTAGCCCCTGGGCAGCCCCCTTGGTTCTGGTGAAAAAGAAAGACGGCACCATGAGACTGTGCGTGGACTATAGACAGATCAACCGTATCACCCACAAAGACGCATATCCGCTGCCTAGAATAGAGGAGTCTTTAGCCGCACTAAAATCTGCTAACTTCTTTTCTACTTTGGACCTTACTAGCGGGTACTGGCAGGTTCCTGTGGCAGAGGCTGACATGGAGAAGACCGCCTTCACCACCCCGATGGGACTGAGCGAATTCAACTGTATGCCTTTCGGGCTCTGCAACGCACCAGGGACCTTCCAGCGGCTGATGGAATGCTGTCTAGGGCACCGAAACTTCGAGACGGTCCTCCTTTACCTGGACGACGTGATCGTCTATTCGAAGACCTACGAGGACCATCTCAAACACCTGGCTGAGGTGTTCGAAGCCCTGGCAGGCTATGGCCTGAAGGTGAAACCATCGAAGTGTCACCTGCTGAAACCAAAGGTCCAGTACCTAGGGCACGTGGTAAGCGCGGAAGGAGTGGCCCCCGACCCTGACAAGGTCACGGCAATCAAGAGCTGGCCAAGCCCCTCGAACATCAAAGAGGTGAGACAGTTTCTCGGGTTGGTAGGCTACTACCGAAGGTTCATCCCCGGGTTCACCAAGATGGCAGCTCCTATGCAAGACCTCCTGATCGGACAGTCTAAGTCCAGGAGTCAAAAGCCACCCTTCAAGTGGGATAAACTGGAAGAGGAGTCCTTCCGCCAGCTAAAGATGGCCCTCACGGGGGATGAGATCCTGGCCTACCCTGATTACGGCCAGCCTTTCATTCTCCACACAGATGCCAGTAATGTGGGACTGGGAGCCGTACTGTCCCAAAACCAACAGGGCAGAGAACGGGTGATCGCATACGCCAGTCGGAAGCTGAGGCCCACCGAAATGGAACCCGGAGAATTACAGCTCCTTCAAGCTAGAATTCTTGGCGGTGGTGTGAGCCGTGATGGAACGCTTCAAGCATTACCTGGCCTCCGCAAAGTTCACCGTGTACACGGACAACAACCCGTTGACACACCTGGACAATGCAAGACTGGGTGCCCTGGAACAGCGGTGGATGGCCCGTCTCTCCAACTATGACTTCGTGATCAAGTACCGGGCAGGCAAAACCAACGCCAACGCGGACGCCCTATCAAGGATGCCTCACTTACCTGAAGGTGACGAAGACCCAGAAGAGCTGGAGGAGGTAGAACTCCACACGTTTCACCGATATGGAGCCGCTCAACACTCTCACCGCGTGAAGGAGGAGGATCTAACAACTGTAATGATGAATCCCCTACCTCACCACAGCTGGGCCGAGACCCAAGATAGTGACCCTGCAGTCCGCCTGGTGAAAGATCTGCTGACCCGGGAAGACGCCCGCCTAGATCCAGATGCCCCAGAGGAAGCCAAGCAGCTATGGAAGGAGAAGAGCAAGCTGTTCCTCTACGAAGGCAAGTTGTGCAGAAGGATTGTCAACCACCGGACGCACGAGCTGACCTGGCAAGTCGTGGTCCCAAGGCGGGATGCAGCTATGGTCCTGGGGGCTTACCATGACAGAGCGGGACACTTTGGTTGGAAGAAACTGGAGTTCCTACTAAGAGGAAGGTTCTTTTGGGTCGGCATGAGAGGAGCTGTAGAAAAATGGTGCAGAGACTGTGGCCCTTGTCACCTAAGGAGGAAGAACCGCACCAGCCAGAAGACACCCTTGAGGCCCATCGTCACCACGCAGCCTCTTGAGCTGGTAGCTCTGGACCACGTCAAATTGGCCCCAAGCCGGTCAGGATACATCTATGCCCTGACAATCGTGGACCACTATTCCCGTTTTCTAGTGGTGGTCCCGGTAAAGGACTTGACAGCCCAAACAGCGGTCAGAGCCTTCCAGCCGTCCACACGGGTATCCGGAACAGGTCCTGACAGACCAGGGTCCAGCGTTCGAGGCTGAAATCTTCCAGGAGTTCTGCAACCTCTATGGCTGTAAGAAGATTCGTACAACGCCTTACCACCCCCAAACCAACGGGATGTGTGAGAAGATGAACAACATAGTCATTGATCTCCTAAAGACGTTGCCCCTGAAGGAAAGCAGCCTGTGGCCAGAAAAACTGCCGGACCTGATAGACATATACAACAATATCCCGGTGAATGCTACAAACTGCACCCCGGCTTACCTGATGCGAGCCAGACCGGGTAAGCTGCCCGTGGACCTGGAGATGGGAGTCCTAATACCTGAGGACACCTCCCCGGATGCGGACTGGGATACGGAAAGGCAACTGCAGTACAAGAAGGTACAGGAGAGTGTGGAGAAGAGCCTGGCCCAGGTGAGAGAGAAGCAAGAAAGACTCTTCAATCAACACACCCCTGCTAGTCCCCTAGAACCTGGTGAGCAAGTCCTAAAGCGAAAATGAAGGCTACATAAGTTGGACGACCAGTGGGAAAGGGAACCCTACACCGTACTGCAGTCTGACCATGACAACCCAAAGGTGTGCGTAATAACCAAGGACGGAGGAGAAACCACTAGTGTCGTCTCCAGAGACCACCTCAAAAGGTGCCCCGAGCAACTCCGTAGTGCAGAAGAGGATCAGAGTGACCTTGAACCCGCAGAGGACAAGGAAGAAATGATCAGCACCGTTCTCGGAGAGTTCCCTCAGTCCTGGACTCGCATAAATGATGCCATAGTGGTACCTGTCCTGCATTTCCTGCAACAACCAACACCAGAGCCGGAAGGTGAAGAGGAGCAAGCGGTTCCAGAGGCAGAAGAGCCTGTTCCAGCAGCCCAGGAGAGACAACCCTCTGCTGACAGTGAACCTGCCATGCCTGCGGTAAGCCAAAGGACCCGCAGACAGCTGCCTGCCTTACCTGTACACCCAGCTGGTAGCTGTACCCCTAACGCTAGTGGGGAAAGCCAGGTTGGTCCACCACCAGACAGTGGGCTACGTAGGTCAGCCAGGAGCACAAAGGGACAGATACCCGCTCGCTGGAGAATATAGAGTGTACTAAGATTGTAAATGACCCTGTTGCCAAATGTTGAATTGTTTGCCAAGTTACGTGCATGTTTGGTAATTCTATGTTCCAGTTTCTTGCAGCTACCGTAAGGACTCACAGGTTATGGACTTTTTATAACCGTGACCTGGTATGGACTGTGTTTGGAGCCTAACCAAGGAATGAACTAAGACTGTAAAGGACTTGGGGTAGGACAGACCCCCACCTGGTTAAGGCTCCCCGTTGTTCTGGTGATATGGACACCCGGTCACAGACCACACTGTGACCTAAAGAACTCAATTTGTGCGTCGTCTGTCTATTAATGTTTTATTGTTATGCATATTGTCTTTGTTTATTGTTTAGTCCCGGAGTACTAAATTTCACTAGGGGGGAATGTGTCACCCTGACCTGGATGCCACAAGTGTAATTAAAGCTGTGTCTGAGAGCAAGGGGGAGGTTCTCTAGTCAGGGGAACATTAGCATGCCATGCCTCCTGTCTCAGGCCAGTAGGGGGAGCTGGCTGCCCCTATAAAAGCTGGTACTGAGGGCAGGGTTAGAGAGAAGTGGACGACCTATCTGAGGATTCAGGTCCCAGAGCAGAGAGGGACAGTTGTGTTGCACCTAAGAGGAAGTGTGGCAGTAGGAGAGCCACAAGCCAGAGACAAGAGGCGAAGAGAGCCTGTCTTGGCAGAGAAAAGACTTAGCTTTACCAGACTTTGGTGTCTGAGGCTGGAAGGATTCCACATCCCCCAGCAGAGAACCAGTCCGCAAGGGACTGTACATTCCTTGGCCTAAGAAGAGTGGAGGCCCTGCCACAACCGAAGGGACCAGTAAAGCCGTACAAGGCTGGGAGCAGAAAGGAACCCACGTCGCAGGCCATACAGGCGAGAAAACACGGAAAGCTCGGAAACGTGGGCTGTTACCCTATAAGGAGGAGATAGCCAGAAGGAGCGCAGAAAGCACGGTAGGCCTACACTAGAGATGAGCGTTGTTCTACTCGAACTGTTCGCCAATCTCAAATTCGAGCTGTTTTGGGCGGTGTTCGAGCCGTTCGGTGAACACGAACAATTTGAGAAAAATTCGGCTGTTCGAGGTTATGTTCGATAACTGTTCGTGCACCAAAATCATAACTGGATTTTTTCTCAGTAATGATGAAAATTAATGTTAATACGCAGTTTGAGTGTACAGCGGGGTGGGGGGAGGGGCAGGGGATGGATCTCTGCAGGAACAATGAAGATCTCCATTTTTTTTTCTCTTTCCCGCATTTACAGTGGGGAGGTGCAATCTGTCAGCCTATCAGCAGCGCACACACGGAGCGAAGTGCTTTTTTTCACACAAGCAAGGGCATGTGTCATTGGCAGTGTATGTCACATGTCCTTGCCCTATAAGACCAAGCCATTTTCCCCGTCGCCACCATTTTCTCACTGCTGCAGCTGCGTGTTAGACGGCACCGCTGTTGCTGTGTGCGCTATACCTTGTTAATTTCAAGCCAATTTTCGCACAAATATAGAGATAGCTTGGGAGTAGGGAATAGTTGTGATTGCAGTCCTTTTAAGGACTAGGTTACAGCATTTCCTACGACTTTTATCAGGCAGGTCTGTGCTCTTAAATAGATAGGTTGTGGGAGTAAAGACTAATTGTAATTGGAGTCCTTTTCAGGACTAGGTTACATCAGTTCCTATCAGTTTTTGCCAGGCAGGTCTGTGCCAGTGCTGTGCAAGTTTTTTTCACAGCATTTGGCTGAATCTAGCAAAGCTAATCCTTTTTGGCCTATTGCAGAGTGTGTTAGTCAGTGGAGTAGTCTATCTGCGTTGCAAGATATACCACCTGTGTATAGAATACCAATTTTTTTACTGCACCTAGTGAAGTAAAATCTTTTGGGCATAGCATCATTCTATTAGTCCATCTATACTGACCTCCATCAGGTTGCAAACTGAATCTAATTTTTTTCTGCATCTACCTCTGAAAAAATATTGGGCTTCTAGCTGTGTGTGGGTCTTGTTCTATTAATCCATCTATACAGACCTCCATCAGGTTGCAAACTGAATATAATTTTTTTCTGCATCTAGCTCTGAAAAAATATTTGGCCTTCTAGTAGTGTGTGGGATTTTCTCTGTTAGTCCATCTATACTGACCTCCATCAGGTTGCAAACTGAATATATTTTTTTCTGCATCTACCTCTGAAAAAATATTGGGCTTCTAGCTGTGTGTGGGTCTTGTTCTATTAATCCATCTATACTGACCTCCATCAGGTTGCAAACTGAATATAATTTTTTTCTGCATCTAGCTCTGAAAAAATATTTGGCCTTCTAGTAGTGTGTCGGACTTTCTCTATTAGACCATCTATACTGATCTCCATCAGGTTGCAAATTAAAAATAATTTTTATCTGCATCTACAGTACCTCTGAAAAAATATTTGGGCTTCTAGCTGTGTGTGGGACTTGTTGTATTAGTCCATCTATACTGACCTCCATCAGGTTGCAAACTGAATATATTTTTTTCTGCATCTACCTCTGAAGAAATATTGGGCTTCTAGCTGTGTGTGGGTCTTGTTCTATTAATCCATCTATACAGACCTCCATCAGGTTGCAAACTGAATATAATTTTTTTCTGCATCTACCTCTGAAAAAATATTGGGCTTCTAGCTGTGTGTGGGACTTGTTGTATTAGTCCATCTATACTGACCTCCATCAGGTTGCAAACTGAATATATTTTTTTCTGCATCTACCTCTGAAAAAATATTGGGCTTCTAGCTGTGTGTGGGACTTGTTCTATTAGTCCATCTATACTGACCTCCATCAGGTTGCAAATTGAATATAATTTTTTTCTGCATCTAACCCAGCCAATAGTTTTGGCCTAATACCACAGTTTGGCCACTCAGCTCTGCTCGGTTACCATCCATTGTTTTTTTGTGCAAACAACTCCAGAGTTGTGAATTAGTTAACCACCAAAATGAGTGGAAAAAGGCCTGCTGCTGGTGGAAAGGGGAATAGGCGTGTTGGGAAGGGGAAAAAAGGTTGTGTCCGTGGGGTAGGTGTTAAAGCAACAGTAACATCTGCAGAAGAAAGACCATCTTCCAGCCAAACTAAAATGTCTACTTCTTTTAGCGGACAATGTGATAAGATCCCTTTCTTACGGCCACGCCAATCGCTACAAATTCCAGATGAGGCACAAAAACAGCAGGTGCTTCAACGGATATCAAGTGCTCCTTTAAGTGGGCTCTCCTCCACATCAACTTCACCATCACAAATACTCCAGTCCTCAAAGGTGTCACCCCAATCGAACTTGCTTCCTCACAGCTCCCAAATCTCCAGCTGCCCGTCTGAGTATGAGGTAGAACAGATGGTTGAGTCTGCAGAGCTGTTTACTCATACTATAGCCTGGGAATCAGAGGTCGACTCCAGCGCTTCTGTGAATCCAGACGAGGAAATGATCTGCACTGATGCCCAGAATCTTTATGAGTCGGATCCAGGACCAGACGCAGAAGGTTCTGACCATAATGTAGACCCTCATTCCCAAACTGTAACTCCTGTTGGTGGAGACAATGAGGAAGACGATGATAAGACTCAAATACCTGATTGGAGCGACAACTTTAGTTTTTTGTCAGGGCAGGAACAGGTTGGCTCTGAGGACGACGGGTGTGATAACACACAGGGTGATGATGATGAGGTTGGAGATCCCACTTACTGTCAACCCACAGTCAGCCAAGAGATGAGGTCAGCAGAGGAGGTGGAGGAAGATGCTAGTGACGACGAGGTCAGGTTGCGCCTTCCTGGACAGAGACGTAGTACTGGAAGCACGTCAACAACTGCATCCTCAAACACAACTCTGCCTCTCACCACAAGTCGTGGTGGCTCTTCAGGTCACATGGGTGCTAAGCCTTGCATAGCCTGGGCATTTTTTCAGATCGATAAAGATGACCCAACTCGTGTTATCTGTAACATTTGTCAGCAAAAGCTAAGTAGAGGCCAAAAAATACATAGTTTGAGTACTTCATGCATGAACCGGCACATGGACATGAAGCATAAGTTGCAGTGGGAAGCTCAGTGTGCTACAATGCGGCCTAGCCGGCCGGGCCAACCACCGTCTGCCATATCTTGTGCATCCGCGGCCTCTTCATCCTCTGTGACTGGGGGGACAGCAGTCACACCTGTTTTGGGGCGCAGACCTGCCACCTCTTTACCCGCAACAGCCAGCGTGATTGGCAGGTCATCATTTTCTTTGGAGGTGGTAACACCAGCTGGTGTTGAGCGCTGTCCGACATCGATAGCACCACCTTTGGATCAAGGCAACCTAACATGTCCGCCTGCATCTTCCTCACAGACCGGCAGTTTGCCGGGGACACCCTTATCAACCCCGTCTAAGCACAATAGCCAGCCCTCGGTCCCTCAGATGTGGACAAGGAAAAGACCATTTCATCCTAGCCATGAGAAAGCTAAGAGGTTGAATTTCACCATCTGCAAGCTCTTGGCTACAGAAATGCTGCCTTTCCGCCTGGTGGACACAGAGGATTTTCGAGACCTTATGTCCGTCGCAGTGCCCCAGTACCAGATGCCCAGTCGGCACTACTTCTCAAAGAAAGGTGTGCCTGCGCTCCACCAGCATGTCGCACACAACATTACCGCTTCTTTGAGAAACTCTGTGTGTGACAGGGTGCATTTCACCACAGACACTTGGACGAGTAGGCATGGACAGGGGCGTTACATGTCGCTGACTGGGCACTGGGTAACTATGGTGACAGCAGGACAAGGGGCTGCTGTCCAAGTCTTGCCGTCCCCACGAGTTGTGCGTCAATCCTCTTTATGTCAAAGTTCCTCCACTGCTTCTGCCTCCTCAACCTCCTCTCGGTCTTCCACCTGCACCCAAAGCCTGTCTGGTCATGCCACAAGCTTTCTAACTGCGCAGAAGGGATCCTGCACACCTCCTTACTATGCTGGCAGTAGGGCTCAACGTCATCAGGCGGTTTTTACTTTGAAATGTCTGGGAAATGTGAGTCACACAGCTGAGGAGTTGTGGTCAGCTCTGGAGAACCAATTTCATGAATGGCTGTCTCCACTGGACCTGAAACCAGGGAAGGCCGTGTGCGACAATGCTGCAAACTTGGGTGCGGCCCTTCGCCGGGGCAATGTCACACACGTGCCTTGTATGGCTCACGTGTTGAACCTGGTTGTCCAGCAATTTTTAGCCCACTATCCCAGACTAGATGGCCTTCTGCAGAGGGCACGGTCGCTGTGTGCTCACTTCCGCCGTTCGCATCCCGCAGCTCAGCGACTTACATCTCTACAGAAGTCGTTGGGCCTGCCACTTCACCGGCTAAAATGCGATGTGCCTACCCGGTGGAATTCAACTCTGCACATGTTGCAGCGACTGTGGCAGCACCGACAAGCCCTGATGCAATACGTTCTGACGTATAGCCTGGGCCAACGAGATCCAGAGGTGGGGCAAATCACGCTGGAGGAGTGGTCTCAGATCAGGGACCTATGCACCCTTCTGCACAGTTTTGAAATGGCGACAAAGATGTTTAGTGCTGACGATGCCATTATCAGCATGACTATTCCGGTGATTTACATGCTGGAGCACATGTTAAACAGAATTCGGAGTCAGGTGGTGGCACAAGAGGAGGTGGAGGAAGTAGAGGAGGAGGAGTTGTATGCGGAAGGGCTAACATCTGCAAGGTCCAGACGGTCGGCAGCACCAAGGCGGCAGGCATGTGAGGGTGGGGGAGATGGTTTTACCAGGGCGCATGGTAGCAGCCAAACTAGTGAGGAAGGTGCAGGAGCCCAGGAAGAAGTGGAGGACGAACTGATGGAAGACTCATCAGATGAGGGAGACCTTGATCACATTTCTGTTGTGCGAGGTTGGGGGGAGAGGACAGAGGAAGGAAGCATGATTGTTACCTCGCCACCAACACAACAGGGACTTGGTGCTCCTGGATGCGCAACACACATGAGTGCCTTCTTGCTGCACTACCTGCAACATGACCCTCGAATTGTGAGAATTAGAAATAATCCTGACTACTGGGTTGCCACACTGTTAGATCCCCGGTACAAAAGTAAATTTGCCGAAATTATTCCTGCCATAAAAAGGGATGCACGCATGCAGGAGTATCAGCAGAGACTGTTGCAGAATCTTACATGTGCTTTTCCACAAAACACCAGTGGTGCACGTAGTGAATCTCACAGTTCCAACTTGCCAACCGTGGGACCGTCAAGTGTTCAGCACTCAAACCGTAAAAGAACCACAGTATCTGCTGGTAAGATCAATTTTGCGGAATCATTTCACCACTTTTTTAGCCCATCCTTTGCAAGGCCACAGGAGACAAGAAGTCTGACACATAGTCAACGCCTAGAGACGATGGTACAGGAGTATCTCCAAGTAAACATTGAAGCCATGACTGTGTCACTGGACCCTTGCTCTTTTTGGGCTTCCAATCTGGATAAATGGCCGGAGCTAGCCACTTACGCCTTGGAGATCTTGTCATGCCCCGCAGCCAGCGTTCTGTCTGAACGTGTGTTCAGCGCTGCTGGTGGTGTGCTGACAGATAAGCGCACGCGGCTCTCCACTGATAATGTACACAGACTCACGTTCATAAAGATGAACAAATCATGGATCCGAAACGACTTTTCTACCTCTGTGTCATCCTGGGGAGAGTAAAAGCTTGATGATTGGTTAAAATCACCCTACCAACCGTTTTAAGCTTTCAAATTACTAATCATGTTTATCTGTATCTTGACTGGAAAATAATTTGGGCTTTGTAGCAGTGTGCAGCACTGATCCTATTAGGCCATCTATAATAAGCTCCACCAGATTTAAAATTAAAAATAATTTTTAGCTGCATCTAGCCCGGAAAATAATTTTGGGGCTCCGAGATGCGCAAGACACATAAGTGCCTTCTTGCTGCACTACCTGCAGCATGACCCTCATATTGTCAGAATTCGAAGTAATCATGACTACTGGGTTGCCACACTCTTAGATCCCCCAAACTTTTCGATCAACCTTTTCATTTTAATAAAGACCAAAAAAATGGTCATTTTTGAAATTATAAGCATTAGCAGGTTGTTAGAAACTGAAATCAAACAGTTTTCAACTCAAAACTTTATTCTAGGTGATGTTACATTTTCACATAGGACCCCTTGTTCGAAAGGAGCTTCTGAACTCTCTCGTCCATTGAATTTGTCAGGTTTTGGATGGTTTCTGCTTCAAATGTTTTGCATGAGGAGAGAATCCCCTCCTAGAGCTGTTGCTTAGATGTGAACTGCCTCCCGCCATCATAGACACTCCTTTTAATGATGCTCCAAAGGTTCTGAATGGGGTAGAGGTCAGGGGAGCATGGGGGTCACACCATAAGTTTGTCCCCTTTTATGCCCATATCAGCCAGAGATGCAGATGTTTTATGTGCAGCATGAGATGGTGCATTATCATGCAGAAAAATGATCTTGCTGTGAAATACACGGTTCTTCTTCTTGAACCATGGCAGGAAGTGCTGTTTGAGAAAATCCACATACATTATGGAGTTCATCTTTAGCGCCTTCAGGGATCCTAAAGGGGCCGACAATCTCTCTCCCCATGATTCCAGCCCAAAACATTACTCCACCTCCTCCTTGTTGGCGCTGTAGCCGTGTTTGCGTGGGGTGTCCATCAACCAGCCATCCTCCACTCCATCCATCTGGACCATCGAGCGCTGCACGGCACTCATCCGTGAACAAAACAGTTTTGAAATCAGTCTTCATGTAATGTTTGGCCCACTGGAGCCGTTTCTGCTTGTGTGAAGTGGATAGAGGAGGTCGACAGGATGGCGTATGCACAGCTGCAAACCTCTGAAGGACCCTGCATCTTGTTGTTCGGGGGACGTTGGAGGCACAAGCAGCTTCAAAAACTTGTCTGCTGCTATGACAAGGCTTTTTTGCCGCTGCTCTTTCAACCTGACGTAATTGCCTGTAGGAAAGAGTCCTCAATTTGCCCTTAACAGCGCGCACACGTGTGTACTGTGAATCAGCTACATACTTCTTGATTGCCAAGACACTTCATCCTGATCATCGCACAATGTTGATTGTAGTCATGCCTTGACCTAAACACTCCACAATTTGTTGCTTCTCAGCAGCCGACACATCCTTTTTCTTTCCCATTTTGGCAGAAAATGTAGGCTGCTTAATAATGTGAGAGAGCCTTCTTAAGTAGTCTTGCCTTTCATTGGACACACCTGCCAAACTAATTAGCACAGGTGTCTGCAATTGCTTACAGTGATATAAAGAGCCCTGACACACATCACCATCAATGAGTTTAACTGACAAACAAACAAATTCTTCCCTTATCACTCCTAAACACTTTTTGCATAATAATTTGGAACGCAGTGTACATGTGCTTTTCCACAAAACACCAGTGGTTCACGTAGTGAATCTTACAGTTCTAACTTGCCAACCGTGGTCTGTATGGAATTGTTCAATAAAGGGCCCAAAATTAAGATAACATAGATGGGAGAGGTCTCTATGAATAGGAATTCCTAAGTATTTGATACCCTGTGAGGGCCAGGCAAAGGGAAAGTTGGACTGGATGGAATCCTATATGGATTTGGGGAGGGAGACATCGAGGGCCTCAGACTTCGCTGCATTGATTTTAAAATTTGACCATGTAACAAAGTGATCTATTTCAGCTATAACAGCAGGGATGGATATATGTGATTGAGTGATATATACTAGGACATCATCAGCAAATAGAGAGCACTTGTACTCGGTGCCTCCCACCTCAATCCACCTAATATTGGGGTTATGGCGAATTGATGAGAGCAGGTGCTCCGTCACTAGGATGTATAAGAGAGGGGACAGAGGACATCCCTGCCTTGTCCCATTGGTGATTGTGAAAGGTGATGAAAATGTTCTGACGCACCCCCTGGGCCTTGGGACACCCGGAGCCGGACCCTTTTTGGTGGATGCTGGTGGTTGTAGTCTTCGTGGCGGCGACCCGGTTCCGTGGCTCAGGGCGGTCAAACCAGTGGCGGAACTATTTATGTGGTTTTGATGTTTAAATGTCCGACTACGCCACCCGTGGATTGCGGTCAGAGTGAACCGCCGCTACAGGGCAGACCGCTGAGGCTGGTGTTGTGGGTGCAGCAGAGCGTAGCATAACTCCCCATGGGAGGAGTATAGCCTCAGGGCAGTGTATGCGGAGGATGGGGGTGATGGTGCAGGGCAGCAGCAGTAACGACACGGAGTCAGTGATGCAGTCCAGGGCCTTTACTCACAGTTCTTATTATCCAGACCACGTCTGCAGGTAACGGCTGCCCACGTCGTACTGTGCTCACCAGGTGAGGGGCTCAGACAACTCCCAGATAACTTTGTAGCACTTCACAGGACCCCCTTTGTGTGTCCTTTGTCTGGCCTTTCTTACCAACACTTCTGTCCGGCTGCCTCGGGCCTCCTCTTGGTAAACTTGGCGCCAGTTTCCCTGACCCTATGTGGTGCCTTCCTAGCGGGTGTAGCGAGGGGCTGCGCCACATAAAATGTCAGAGCCTCCGGTTTCTAGCTGAGGGTCGTTTCCTGCCTCCACTAGTTCAGGGACCAGTCTCCCCCTTTGGCCTGACCCCTCCACGCAGGTGGATTCGGGCGTGCGGTGGCGACTCGCCCGTCCGCACCCCTGGGATCCCTTCATTCCTCGTTCCTGGAGCCTTCTCCGCTCCTCTTCCTTCCTTCTCCCTCTTCCAGGCCTGGGCCTCTGTTACTAGGCCCGCCTCCGGAGCAGAGCTCATGCAGAGCCCCTGCTCCCTGCCACTTCTGCTCAGACTTCTCTGCACTGAACTAAGATGGTGCCCACCTTTTATACTCCCTTCTCAATGCACCCAGGAACTGCTTCCTCCCTGCTCCTGCACTACAGGGTTCCCCTTCCTCAGTGTTCCCTCCCCCCACTCCAGCCAGGGACAGGGACTGTCGTGCCCATCTCAGGGGCATATTGGTCGCCCTGCCCCACGGCAATGTGGTGTAATGCATGCAGGTGTCGGGTCCTGATCCACACTCCATCCTTACCTGAGAGTGAGATATCACACCTCTGGGTGAGGTGCAATACGTCTGTAGCAACCGAGCCCTCAGGGTGCTACAGTTCCATTTATCTTCAGCCTAGGTGACGTATTGCGATACAGGGCCGTGATTTTGGCTATAAAAGGGTCCCCTAGACCCCTACCCCAAGCTTTTTAAGAGAATCATATATGGCGTGCCAGGAGACTCTATGGAATGCTTTCTCAGCATCCAACGAGAGTATCTAATTACAAATTTTTAACTGCATCTAGCCCAGGAAATACTTTGTGCCTAGTAGCAGTGTCTGCTAGTCAGCGGATTATCCCGGCTGTTAAGCAAGCTACACCACCTGTAGTTTAGACACTTAATTTTTTCAAAGGAAATGCTTCGGGACCATGGGATACTTAGTGAAGAGCATCAGGAGGCACCCCAAGGCATAGGGGCTGGGACTGGCAGTAGGATGCCTTGCGGTGGACAGCCGAGCTCGATCCTTATAAAAGCTTTTTAACTGCAGCAGCTTTAGTGGACGCTACTGGAGCTGGAATTACCGCGGCTGCTGGCATGAGACTTGCCCTCCAATAGATCCTTGTAAATGGATTTAAAGTGTATTCATTCAAATTAGAGAGACAATTTAAATTAAAAAGCTTAGAGCTGCCTCCACCACAGGGGGGCTCGCTCGACCCACCAGCGGACAGGCACCAGTATTGGGAGAGGGGGGCTGGCCGTCAGGGTTCACCGCGGCTCTGGCACAAACCCGGCGACACGGAGGTGGCACGGGCAGGAGCGGACTGGCCGTGTCGGCTTCTCACTTTTTGGATTTTAGAAGGGCATGACATGCCTATATCTGTGTCTCCCCCTCCTTTTACTCCTCCACCTCTTTTATTTTCGCATGACTATATGTACTTGTCACTTTTCCATGTGTTAGTTATGTCTTCTGAGCAGTTTGTCAGCTTTTGGACACCTTTGAAGGTGTTTTCTATGTGTTTCTATGTGTTTTTGTTTGCCTGCCATTGGTTTTAACGGTGTTCGAAGGTGTTCGACGAACAGTTCGGCGAACACACGGGTGTTCGACGAACCGAACCGAACTCGAACACTACGGGGGTGGCTCAACACTAGCCTACACCCTCACCCTGACCAGGGCCAATTTCCCCGTTGCTCTCAGACATCCAGGTCCACTCCTAGCTGGGACTGTTTGTGGGTCAATTTACCTGTTCTAGTAAAGACCCTGGACTGCAACCTGTTGTCTGCGTGCTCCTTGCTCCTCCAGCACTATCAGCACTGGGACTCTCACTACCATCACTCACACCATCCATTATACTGCCGTGGGGCCGCACTCTTCCCGTGGGGAGTCACACTACCCTAGCTGCACACCTCATCAGCCCCAGCGGTCTGCATGCAGCGGCGGTTCCTAATAACCGCAATCCACGGGTGGCGTAGTCGGACATTATCAATAGAGCATAGCAGACTACCATTGGTCTGACCACCCTGAGCCACGGAACCGGGTTGCCACTACTACTCCCATTGTTCCCTATTGCCCGGATCCGAGTGCCCCACGGCCCAGGGGGCGAGTCACAAGATCTTGAAGCGACTCCGGGAGGAGCTGCGGTGTGCCCGGCAGGCTGCAAACTACGCTTCAAAGAACCGGAGACCAGCCCTGTCGTCCCGAGTTGAAGAGCTGAAATGTTCCATCACACTGGCGGAGGACAGGAAGGCAGAATTAGTGTTGAATGCGGGACCCTTCAAAGAGAAACTAATACACGATAAAAGGTTCTGGGGGGCACCAGTGGGGTCTGGTTGTCCGACCCAGGCAGAGGTGGAGGAGGCCAAGGAGCCTGCCAAGATCAAGGAGTCTGCCATGGAGGAGGAGGAGGAGAAGCCGAACAGCCTGCCTGGGGACCTGGTAAGTGATCACCAGGTCACACATAGTGGGCTATTAGACCCTCACCAAGTCGCGCTCCCATCGGACGCCAGTAGTGTGGAGGATGATGGTGGGAGTAGTGACAGTGGTGGCGAGGGGGGTTACCTCATGCGCCAGATCCGGCGGCTCGAGTACCCGGGAGTGGATTTCTCCCTGTTTACATTTGGGGGCGAGGGCTGCCTGGATGAGGTAACTGGGAAGGTGAGTAAGAAAAAAGGGAGGAATAAAATCAGAATGGAAGAAAAACTCGTGTATGTCCCCCTTCCTGGGACCCCCGGGTCCCACTATGTGCCCGCTTCCCACCCCGGCCTGGTTTCTGGTGTGGGCCCAGTGCAAGGGGGCGGGAAGAAAAATGTAACTATGGTGAAGGCTGCCATCCATGCTGGCTGTAGCATGGATGGGGTAAGGGTACCTAACATGAAGATGGTGCCGGAGGTCCGGCTGACCCGCGACCCCACCTTGGTGGGGGAGGTTGTGCTACCGGGGTCCCTGGAAAGTGTGTCATCTACCGGGTCTGTGGGGGCCCCGGGGCCAGCTAGTAACAGCAAGGGGTCGGCTGTGATAGCCGCTGCCATCCTACCCCCGCCTGCACGCTCGGCGGAGGGGGCCGGCCAGCCAGAGCCCCCTGCTGGCCTGTTTCCACCTGGGGCTGCGGGGGCCTTGGCACCGCTAACATCAAGGGGCGAGAGGTCTGTCGTGGCTGAGGTGCAGCCGGCCATGTCCTGGACCGCACCACCGGCGGTGGGGGTGGTGTCGCCAGGGTCCCCTGTGTGCCTGCAACCATCTGGGGCCATACGGGCCTCGGCGCCGGCAGTGAGTGAGGGCGGGCGTTTGGGGGTTAAAACTGCGGCTACACAGCCGGCCGTGTCCCTGACTGCCACTTTGGCAGGGGGCATGGCGCTGCCAGGGTCTGCAGAAGTCCCGGTGCCAGTTTTAAAACCCAGAGAAGCAAAAACAGCAGCAAAATCAGTAAAAACAGTTAAAACTACAGTATCAGCTGTGGCCCCGCCCCCATCCGCGGGAGGGGGGGTCGCGCCGTTGAGGGCCCCCGCTGGCATGGTCTTACCTGGTTCGGTGGGGTCCTCGGCGGTGGCTGGTCCCCTCAGGGGAAACGTTCTGCAGGCGGGAATGGAGGAGCAACGCTCTGCAGCAGCTCCCACTGTGGGGCTGCAGGCTCTGCTAAGAGAGGGGGCGTGTCGGGAGCAGTGAGGGCTGTGAAAGGAAAGAGGAGACTACACCCAAGGCACCCATACCACCCATTCCTAAGCCCAGGCTCCATAGGATAACACCAGCTGCTCCTAATCAGCACACTATGGTTAATGTGAGTAATATGAAATATAATAACAAAGGAGGGAATAATGAGACGGGGTCTGGTGTGAGAGTGGCAGGGGAGGGGCAGGATATGAGTGGGGGGAGGGGAAAAACGCGGGGGGGGGGAGAAAAAATGCAGGTTTATGGTGTGAATGGCGCCAATGGAAAAAATGGTGAAAATGGGGAATGTGTGGAAATGGATGAATGGCCAGTTTTGGGAGGGGGCAGGGTGAGTGGTGAGGCTGGTGATGCAAGGGGGGTGAATGGTGAGGGCCGGTCCACCATCCAATCAAGTGAGGGGTGCCGACGCTAATGGCGGCGCCGGAGTGAATTTTTCACTGGCTGTGGCGGGGTCTTCCTCACCTTCAGGCTCAGGAGAGGGAGATTTCCACCGCCATCTTGTGCAGGCCCTGAGGCGTGGGGATCGGACGATCCAAGTAGAGGGGAGGGATGTGGACCTGTCCTTTTGGTTGGACAAATTTGGACAGGCCGCTTTCCAAGAGAAAAAGGGGGGAGAGACTGTATGGTCTCTCCCTACAGCCGGGCGGGGGGTGTCCAGGAGAAATGTAGTCCGTCTCCGGTGGAGGGGTAATGATGCGTGCCCACCAAGATCAAGGGTAGTGAAGCTCCTCCTGGAGATGGGATTCAAGGCGAATGACATTTTTGCCCTGATACATCCTTTTGGTGCCTCCATCTTTGATGTTAGCTTTGTTCGGCCGGAGGGTATGGAGCTTTTCTGGTCGAACTATGAGCTGGCAAAAGAAACGCCCAGCTGGCGGGGTCTTGTCGCGGAGGCGATATCCCGCCAGAATGGCCCTAAGAAGGTGACCGTGCTGACGTGCAATGAGTCACTTTCGGGAGTCGATATCATGGCCTGGCTCAGCAGGTACGGAGAAGTGGTGGAGGCACAAAAAAAGATCATGGACGAGGGCATTTGGTCAGGGGGCTGGACCTTCATGATGAGGTTGAAGAGGTCCGGCGGCACTGTCACCCACATCCCATCCTCGGCTTTCCTTGGGAGGGACAGGATCCTGGTTTTCTACCAGGGGCAGCCGAAAGTGTGCCACAGGTGCAGTGATCCCACGCACTTTAGTGCAGCATGCAGGGTGCAGAAATGCACCCTGTGTGGTGGGATAGGCCATCTCGCCGCCTCCTGTGGTACGGTTCGGTGCCACCTGTGTGATGCCGTCGGGCATCCGTTCAGTCGCTGCCCTCGTTCCTTCGCCAACGCCGTCTTTGGTCAGGCGGAGGGTGGCCGTGTCGGGGTGGATCCCAGCAGTGCGCCCTCTGCTGAGCCTGAGGCTGGTGGAAGCGGGGGGGCTGAGGGACCAGTGAAGAACAAGAAGGTCCGGGGCCCCTCTTATCATCGGAGGCAGGAGAGGCGCCTGGTTGGGGAAGGGCAGGGGGATCCCCAGTCAACTGGGGTGATGACTGCCCCCCCTCCAGGGGTCTCGACCGGTGCCACTGAGGCCCTGGGGGAGGAGGCGCTGAGTGAGGAGACCAGGAGGATGGAGAAGGAGGAGGCGGCTGCGCTCTCAGATTCCTCCCAATATGAAAGTGTTGAGGAGGACGTGGACGCGCAGCATACAGCAGAGGGTGACAGTGAAACCCAAAAAAAGAGGCGAAGGAGGACGAGGAAGATCAATGGGAAGGGGGTTAAAAAATCTGCCCCCCCCTTGACCAGCAAGGTGCCGGCGGAGGGCTCCACGATCTCCCCTCTGATCTCTGTCTCCAACTGGTTTGGAGTCCTCGAGGACCCTGATGTGGCGGGGGTCGAGGGCAAAGAGCCGGGGGAGCCACCTGAGGGGCCTGTGGGGGACGGCGAGGTCCTTCCCTCAGGGGGTATGCCATCTTCCTCTGGGGGAGGGACTGTCCCTAAACCTGGGGGTGAGGAAAAAAGGGGAGGGGGAGGTGCTATGGATATGACAGTGTCCCTCAAACGCCGTGAGTGTGACAGCAAGGGGTCTTTGTCGGACGGTGAGGGGGGTGGAGGGAAGAAGAAAGCCATCTAATTCGATCACCCAATGGCTGCACCCACCCCGTTGACGCTGGCGTCCATTAATGTCGCCAGCATAAAATCAGATACGGCTAGATTTACGGCCTTTGATTTTCTTACCCGGTTTGAGGCTGAAATTTTATTTTTGCAGGAGACCAGACTAACTGACATGGGGGCCATTCACAAGGCAAGAAGTGAGTGGAGGTGTGGGCCCTCATACTGGTCTCTTGCGGCCGAGCCGTATAGCAGGGTGGCGGTCCTTTTTAAGACCGCAGCGGTAGAATGCCGGAGGGTTATCGAAGTAGAAAAGGGGAGGTGCTTGGTTTTAGACGTCTTCATGGGGGGACAGGAGCTTCGGCTCATAAACATCTACGGTCCCCAATCAAAGTGGGACCGCAAATGTCTCCTCCTGAAGATCAAGCCCTATCTTTTTACGAGTCGGCAGGTGGTCTTTGGAGGGGACTTCAACACCGTCACAAGATTACGTGACCGGGGAGGCTCCAATGGCCGGCTGGCTTACGATAGCGTGACTCTGAATAGTATAGCTAGTGATGCTCGCCTGGTGGATGTCCACATCCGGCACACCCCAGGTCACAGTGGTTTCACCTATTATAGGGGTAGTTGTAGGTCCAGAATAGACAGGTTTTTTTTAAAGGAGGAGGCCGTCTCTTCAGCAGTGTCCGCTGTGGTGGTGGAATTCTCCGATCACTGTCTAATTTTCTTTTCCTTGAATGTTTCAGAAACCCCCCGGATGGGGAGAGGACTATGGAAGCTGAATTCATCACTGCTGGAAGAAGCGGAGGTGAGACAATCCTTTGAGGATTTTCTTCAGAGCCAGGTACCGCTGTTGGATCTGTGTAGCACTAAGTCTGAGTGGTGGGAGATGTTCAAAGATCCGGTTGCGAGTTTCTTCCGCCAGCTTTCTAGCCTCAGGAGCCTGAGCAGGTACCGCCTGTACCAGAGCCTGAGGAGGAAACTTGAGCAGCTCGTCTCGACTGGAGGTGACCGTGAGGAGAGCTCCAGAGTGAAGTCTTTGCTCAAGAGAAGTCAGTATGATAGACACACATCTTTGGTTTTTGAGAGGGATTTCGGGAAGTACCGCTCGCCTGACCCCTACAGAAACTGTAAGATGTCAGTGAATCGTAAAGTAGTGACCGGCCTGATCGATGGTACAGGTTCCCTGAACAGATCCAAATCAGGGATCCGGAAGTCGTCAGGTCGTTCTACTCACGCCTCTTGGGAAAGAGGGATCTAGATCGAGACGTGACGTCGACTTTCCTGGCCGAAGCCGTTCCTGAGCCAGGGGATGACCCCTCTCTCGGCGTTTTGACTGAGGCAATCAGGGAAGAGGAAGTGAGACTGGCCATTGATGGGCTTCGGCTCAAGAAATCGCCAGGTCCAGACGGCTTAACGTCTGAATTTTATAAAACCTTTAGGGACTCTTTGGTCCCCCTCTTGACGGAGGTGTTCAACGAGTGCCTTTCCTCGGGTGCTCTTCCCCGTTCAATGAGGAGGTCTGCCCTGATTATCCTGTCAAAAGGTAGGGACTCGTCCCGTATTGAGAATTGGCGTCCCATAGCGCTTCTCAATACGGACCGGAAGGTTCTGGCAAAGGTGCTTTTTAATCGGTTGGTGAAATTTGCACCCCGGCTCCTCTCGGGGTCCCAGCATTGCTCTGTTCCAGGCCGCAGCACATTTAGTGCTGTACTTGGTGTCCGAGAGGCAGTGGAGCAGGGTAGGGCTGGCTTCTGGAAGGGGTTTCTCCTGTCCCTAGATCAGGCAAAGGCTTTTGATCGGGTGAACCACGACTACCTCTGGTCTGTCCTTTTGAGGTACGGTCTGCCCGGGGGGTTCGTAAATTGGTTAAAGGCATTGTATGCAGGGGCTGAGACTTTCCCGCTGGTGAATGGTTGGTCTGGCCGCCCTTTTGAGGTGGAATCTGGGGTTCGCCAGGGCTGTCCGTTGAGCCCGCTGTTATACGTGTTCGCCCTCGACCCCTTTTTAAGGAGGATCGAGGGTGGACCGTTGGCGGGAGTCCGGATGGACCGGGCGGCCCCGGAGGCCACCTTGAGGACAGTGGCGTACGCCGATGATGTCTCCTTGTTTGTATCCTCGAAAGAGGAGGCGGACTGGGTGATGTCTGAGGTTGATCGCTACTCGGAGGCATCTGGGTCTAAGATCAACCAGGAGAAGTGTGGGAGTCTCTGGCTGGGAGGGGGAGACCCTAGTTTCGGTCTCCCGGACACCCTCCCAGAACCCCAAGCCACAGCAAAGATCTTAGGCATCAATTTCAGCCCGGGTGATTACCCCCAGCTAAATTGGGAGGGCAGGCTAAAGATCGCCACTCAAAAGGTGGACCAGTGGAAGGGTTGGACTTTGACCCTAAGGGAGCGGGTGAACCTGATCAAGGGTTACCTTCTGCCTTTGCTGAACTATTTGGGCAGCGTTTACATTTTGCCAGAACCTCTTTGGACACGGGTCTACATCCTGTTTTTCCAGATGTTATGGGGAAACAGGCTCAACCTAGTCAAGAGGGAGATCACATTCCGTACGAGGAGACTAGGCGGGTTGGGTATGGTCAACCCGGTGGAATTCTTAGTGAATGCCTTCCTTAAAACCAACATAGGGAACCTCTGGCCAGAGAGGGCTCCTCCGTGGGTTTTCTCCTGCAAGGGATGGCTTCGACCCTTCTTCCAGGAATGGGAGTCAGGAGGGCAAGTGAGGGACCTACGTACACCGCACGGGCATCTCCCGGCTTATGTTACCCTGGTTTTGAAGGTGATCCGCCAGTGGGGTCTGGGAATGTGGGAGATCAGAACTATGCCGAGGAAATTCCTTGACAGAAAGGTTCTGTTGACGCGTTTCCAGAAGCCTCTGGTCCTCAAGGATTGCCCAGGTCAGGATCTGGAGGGGGGGCTGAGGTTGCTAATTTCTTCTCGGATCCCCTTGAAGTTTTGGGACTTGGCCTGGCGCTGCTTTCACGGGAGGCTGTATGTAAGGGGCAATTTGAAGTACAGGAATTCCGATGACCGGGGTTGCCCCCGTGAGGAATGCTGCGACGTTCTGGAAAGCATGGAGCACTTCCTCCTTCAGTGCCCATTTAATACAGGGGTCTACAACAGGGTGGGTGCTTCCATAGGCTGGCCTAGGCTGGCTCGCCTCTCCTATCCGGAGTGGGCGTACGTAGCATTCGGGTCCCTGGGTGGCCGAGATCGGTGCACGTTATTCCTAGTTAGTTTAGTGGTCAGGTTTAGAGATGAGCGTTGTTCTACTCGAACTGTTCGCCAATCTCAAATTCGAGCTGTTTTGGGCGGTGTTCGAGCCGTTCGGCGAACACGAACAATTTGAGAAAAATTCGGCTGTTCGAGGTTATGTTCGATAACTGTTCGTGCACCAAAATCATAACTGGATTTTTCTCAGTAATGATGAAAATTAATGTTAATACGCAGTTTGAGTGTACAGCAGGGTGGGGGGAGGGGCAGGGGATGGATCTCTGCAGGAACAATGAAGATCTCCATTTTTTTTTCTCTTTCCCGCATTTACAGTGGGGAGGTGCAATCTGTCAGCCTATCAGCAGCGCACACACGGAGCGAAGTGCTTTTTTTCACACAAGCAAGGGCATGTGTCATTGGCAGTGTATGTCACATGTCCTTGCCCTATAAGACCAAGCCATTTTCCCCGTCGCCACCATTTTCTCACTGCTGTAGCTGCGTGTTAGACGGCACCGCTGTTGCTGTGTGCGCTATACCTTGTTAATTTCAAGCCAATTTTCGCACAAATATACAGATAGCTTGGGAGTAGGGAATAGTTGTGATTGCAGTCCTTTTAAGGACTAGGTTACAGCATTTCCTACGACTTTTATCAGGGAGGTCTGTGTGCTCTTAAATAGATAGGTTGTGGGAGTAAAGACTAATTGTAATTGGAGTCCTTTTCAGGACTAGGTTACATCAGTTCCTATCAGTTTTTGCCAGGCAGGTCTGTGCCAGTGCTGTGCAAGTTTTTTTCACAGCATTTGGCTGAATCTAGCAAAGCTAATCCTTATTGGCCTATTGCAGAGTGTGTTAGTCAGTGGAGTAGCCTATCTGTGTTGCAAGATATACCACCTGTGTATAGAATACCAATTTTTTTACTGCACCTAGTGAAGTAAAATCTTTTGGGCATAGCATCATTCTATTAGTCCATCTATACTGACCTCCATCAGGTTGCAAACTGAATCTAATTTTTTTCTGCATCTAGCTCTGAAAAAATATTTGGCCTTCTAGCAGTGTGTGGGACTTGTTCTATTAGTCCACCTATACTGACCTCCATCAGGTTGCAAACTGAATATATTTTTTTCTGCATCTACCTCTGAAAAAATATTGGGCTTCTAGCTGTGTGTGGGACTTGTTGTATTAGTCCATCTATACTGACCTCCATCAGGTTGCAAACTGAATATATTTTTTTCTGCATCTAGCTCTGAAAAAATATTTGGCCTTCAAGTAGTGTGTCGGACTTTCTCTATTAGTCCATCTATACTGACCTCCATCAGGTTGCAAATTAAAAATAATTTTTATCTGCATCTACAGTACCTCTGAAAAAATATTTGGGCTTCTAGCTGTGTGTGGGACTTGTTGTATTAGTCCATCTATACTGACCTCCATCAGGTTGCAAACTGAATATATTTTTTTCTGCATCTACCTCTGAAAAAATATTGGGCTTCTAGCTGTGTGTGGGACTTGTTGTATTAGTCCATCTATACTGACCTCCATCAGGTTGCAAACTGAATATATTTTTTTCTGCATCTACCTCTGAAAAAATATTGGGCTTCTAGCTGTGTGTGGGTCTTGTTCTATTAATCCATCTATACAGACCTCCATCAGGTTGCAAACTGAATATAATTTTTTTCTGCATCTAGCTCTGAAAAAATATTTGGCCTTCTAGCAGTGTGTGGGATTTGTTCTATTAGTCCACCATTACTGACCTCCATCAGGTTGCAAATTCAAAATATTTTTTTGTATGCATCTAGCTCTGAAAAAATATTTGGCCTTCTAGCAGTGTGTGGGACTTTCTCTGTTAGTCCAACTATACTGACCTCCATCAGGTTGCAAATTAAAAATAATTTTTATCTGCATCTACAGTACCTCTGAAAAAATATTTGGGCTTCTAGCTGTGTGTGGGACTTGTTGTATTAGTCCATCTATACTGACCTCCATCAGGTTGCAAACTGAATATATTTTTTTCTGCATCTACCTCTGAAAAAATATTGGGCTTCTAGCTGTGTGTGGGTCTTGTTCTATTAATCCATCTATACAGACCTCCATCAGGTTGCAAACTGAATATATTTTTTTCTGCATCTACCTCTGAAAAAATATTGGGCTTCTAGCTGTGTGTGGGACTTGTTGTATTAGTCCATCTATACTGACCTCCATCAGGTTGCAAACTGAATATATTTTTTTCTGCATCTACCTCTGAAAAAATATTGGGCTTCTAGCTGTGTGTGGGACTTGTTCTATTAATCCATCTATACAGACCTCCATCAGGTTGCAAACTGAATATATTTTTTTCTGCATCTACCTCTGAAAAAATATTGGGCTTCTAGCTGTGTGTGGGACTTGTTGTATTAGTCCATCTATACTGAACCTCCATCAGGTTGCAAACTGAATATATTTTTTTCTGCATCTACCTCTGAAAAAATATTGGGCTTCTAGCTGTGTGTGGGTCTTGTTCTATTAATCCATCTATACAGACCTCCATCAGGTTGCAAACTGAATATATTTTTTTCTGCATCTACGTCTGAAAAAATATTGGGCTTCTAGCTGTGTGTGGGTCTTGTTCTATTAATCCATCTATACAGACCTCCATCAGGTTGCAAACTGAATATATTTTTTTCTGCATCTACCTCTGAAAAAATATTGGGCTTCTAGCTGTGTGTGGGACTTGTTGTATTAGTTCATCTATACTGACCTCCATCAGGTTGCAAATTGAATATAATTTTTTTCTGCATCTAACCCAGCCAATAGTTTTGGCCTAATACCACAGTTTGGCCACTCAGCTCTGCTCGGTTACCATCCATTGTTTTTTTGTGCAAACAACTCCAGAGTTGTGAATTAGTTAACCACCAAAATGAGTGGAAAAAGGCCTGCTGCTGGTGGAAAGGGGAATAGGCATGTTGGGAAGGGGAAAAAAGGTTGTGTCCGTGGGGTAGGTGTTAAAGCAACAGTAACATCTGCAGAAGAAAGACCATCTTCCAGCCAAACTAAAATGTCTACTTCTTTTAGCGGACAATGTGATAAGATCCCTTTCTTACGGCCACGCCAATCGCTACAAATTCCAGATGAGGCACAAAAACAGCAGGTGCTTCAACGGATATCAAGTGCTCCTTTAAGTGGGCTCTCCTCCACATCAACTTCAACATCACAAATACTCCAGTCCTCAAAGGTGTCACCCAAATCGCACTTGCTTCCTCACAGCTCCCAAATCTCCAGCTGCCCGTCTGAGTATGAGGTAGAACAGATGGTTGAGTCTGCAGAGCTGTTTACTCATACTATAGCCTGGGAATCAGAGGTCGACTCCAGCGCTTCTGTGAATCCAGACGAGGAAATGATCTGCACTGATGCCCAGAATCTTTATGAGTCGGATCCAGGACCAGACGCAGAAGGTTCTGACCATAATGTAGACCCTCATTCCCAAACTGTAACTCCTGTTGGTGGAGACAATGAGGAAGATGATGATAAGACTCAAATACCTGATTGGAGCGACAACTTTAGTTTTTTGTCAGGGCAGGAACAGGTTGGCTCTGAGGACGACGGGTGTGATAACACACAGGGTGATGATGATGAGGTTGGAGATCCCACTTACTGTCAACCCACAGTCAGCCAAGAGATGCGGTCAGCAGAGGAGGTGGAGGAAGATGCTAGTGACGACGAGGTCAGGTTGCGCCTTCCTGGACAGAGACGTAGTACTGGAAGCACGTCAACAACTGCATCCTCAAACACAACTCTGCCTCTCACCACAAGTCGTGGTGGCTCTTCAGGTCGCATGGGTGCTAAGCCTTGCATAGCCTGGGCATTTTTTCAGATCGATAAAGATGACCCAACTCGTGTTATCTGTAACATTTGTCAGCAAAAGCTAAGTAGAGGCCAAAAAATACATAGTTTGAGTACTTCATGCATGAACCGGCACATGGACATGAAGCATAAGTTGCAGTGGGAAGCTCAGTGTGCTACAATGCGGCCTAGCCGGCCGGGCCAACCACCGTCTGCCATATCTTGTGCATCCGCGGCCTCTTCATCCTCTGTGACTGGGGGGACAGCAGTCACACCTGTTTTGGGGCGCAGACCTGCCACCTCTTTACCCGCAACAGCCAGCGTGATTGGCAGGTCATCATTTTCTTTGGAGGTGGTAACACCAGCTGGTGTTGAGCGCTGTCCGACATCGATAGCACCACCTTTGGATCAAGGCAACCTAACATGTCCGCCTGCATCTTCCTCACAGACCGGCAGTTTGCCGGGGACACCCTTATCAACCCCGTCTAAGCACAATAGCCAGCCCTCGGTCCCTCAGATGTGGACAAGTAAAAGACCATTTCCTCCTAGCCATGAGAAAGCTAAGAGGTTGAATTTCACCATCTGCAAGCTCTTGGCTACAGAAATGCTGCCTTTCCGCCTGGTGGACACAGAGGATTTTCGAGACCTTATGTCCGTCGCAGTGCCCCAGTACCAGATGCCCAGTCGGCACTACTTCTCAAAGAAAGGTGTGCCTGCGCTCCACCAGCATGTCGCACACAACATCACCGCTTCTTTGAGAAACTCTGTGTGTGACAGGGTGCATTTCACCACAGACACTTGGACGAGTAGGCATGGACAGGGGCGTTACATGTCGCTGACTGGGCACTGGGTAACTATGGTGACAGCAGGACAAGGGGCTGCTGTCCAAGTCTTGCCGTCCCCACGAGTTGTGCGTCAATCCTCTTTATGTCAAAGTTCCTCCACTGCTTCTGCCTCCTCAACCTCCTCTCGGTCTTCCACCTGCACCCAAAGCCTGTCTGGTCATGCCACAAGCTTTCTAACTGCGCAGAAGGGATCCTGCACACCTCCTTACTATGCTGGCAGTAGGGCTCAACGTCATCAGGCGGTTTTTACTTTGAAATGTCTGGGAAATGTGAGTCACACAGCTGAGGAGTTGTGGTCAGCTCTGGAGAACCAATTTCATGAATGGCTGTCTCCACTGGACCTGAAACCAGGGAAGGCCGTGTGCGACAATGCTGCAAACCTGGGTGCGGCCCTTCGCCGGGGCAATGTCACACACGTGCCTTGTATGGCTCACGTGTTGAACCTGGTTGTCCAGCAATTTTTAGCCCACTATCCCAGACTAGATGGCCTTCTGCAGAGGGCACGGTCGCTGTGTGCTCACTTCCGCCGTTCGCATCCCGCAGCTCAGCGACTTACATCTCTACAGAAGTCGTTGGGCCTGCCACTTCACCGGCTAAAATGCGATGTGCCTACCCGGTGGAATTCAACTCTGCACATGTTGCAGCGACTGTGGCAGCACCGACAAGCCCTGGTGCAATACGTTCTGACGTATAGCCTGGGCCAACGAGATCCAGAGGTGGGGCAAATCACGCTGGAGGAGTGGTCTCAGATCAGGGACCTATGCACCCTTCTGCACAGTTTTGAAATGGCGACAAAGATGTTTAGTGCTGATGATGCCATTATCAGCATGACTATTCCGGTGATTTACATGCTGGAGCACATGTTAAACAGAATTCGGAGTCAGGTGGTGGCACTAGAGGAGGTGGAGGAAGTAGAGGAGGAGGAGTTGTATGCGGAAGGGCTAACATCTGCAAGGTCCAGACGGTCGGCAGCACCAAGGCGGCAGGCATGTGAGGGTGGGGGAGATGGTTTTACCAGGGCGCATGGTAGCAGCCAAACTAGTGAGGAAGGTGCAGGAGCCCAGGAAGAAGTGGAGGACGAACTGATGGAAGACTCATCAGATGAGGGAGACCTTGATCACATTTCTGTTGTGCGAGGTTGGGGGGAGAGGACAGAGGAAGGAAGCATGATTGTTACCTCGCCACCAACACAACAGGGACTTGGTGCTCCTGGATGCGCAACACACATGAGTGCCTTCTTGCTGCACTACCTGCAACATGACCCTCGAATTGTGAGAATTAGAAATAATCCTGACTACTGGGTTGCCACACTGTTAGATCCCCGGTACAAAAGTAAATTTGCCGAAATTATTCCTGCCATAGAAAGGGATGCACGCATGCAGGAGTATCAGCAGAGACTGTTGCAGAATCTTACATGTGCTTTTCCACAAAACACCAGTGGTTCACGTAGTGAATCTTACAGTTCTAACTTGCCAACCGTGGTCTGTATGGAATTGTTCAATAAAGGGCCCAAAATTAAGATAACATAGATGGGAGAGGTCTCTATGAATAGGAATTCCTAAGTATTTGATACCCTGTGAGGGCCAGGCAAAGGGAAAGTTGGACTGGATGGAATCCTATATGGATTTGGGGAGGGAGACATCGAGGGCCTCAGACTTCGCTGCATTGATTTTAAAATTTGACCATGTAACAAAGTGATCTATTTCAGCCATAACAGCAGGGATGGATATATGTGATTGAGTAATATATACTAGGACATCATCAGCAAATAGAGAGCACTTGTACTCGGTGCCTCCCACCTCAATCCACCTAATATTTGGGGTTATGGCGAATTGATGAGAGCAGGTGCTCCATCACTAGGATGTATAAGAGAGGGGACAGAGGACATCCCTGCCTTGTCCCATTGGTGATTGTGAAAGGTGATGAAAATGTTCTGACGCACCCCCTGGGCCTTGGGACACCCGGAGCCGGACCCTTTTTGGTGGATGCTGGTGGTTGTAGTCTTCGTGGCGGCGACCCGGTTCCGTGGCTCAGGGCGGTCAAACCAGTGGCGGAACTATTTATGTGGTTTTGATGTTTAAATGTCCGACTACGCCACCCGTGGATTGCGGTCAGAGTGAACCGCCGCTACAGGGCAGACCGCTGAGGCTGGTGTTGTGGGTGCAGCAGAGCGTAGCATAACTCCCCACGGGAGGAGTATAGCCTCAGGGCAGTGTATGCGGAGGATGGGGGTGATGGTGCAGGGCAGCAGCAGTAACGACACGGAGTCAGTGATGCAGTCCAGGGCCTTTACTCACAGTTCTTATTATCCAGACCACGTCTGCAGGTAACGGCTGCCCACGTCGTACTGTGCTCACCAGGTGAGGGGCTCAGACAACTCCCAGATAACTTTGGAGCACTTCACAGGACCCCCTTTGTGTGTCCTTTGTCTGGCCTTTCTTACCAACACTTCTGTCCGGCTGCCTCGGGCCTCCTCTTGGTAAACTTGGCGCCAGTTTCCCTGACCCTATGTGGTGCCTTCCTAGCGGGTGTAGCGAGGGGCTGCGCCACATAAAATGTCAGAGCCTCCGGTTTCTAGCTGAGGGTCGTTTCCTGCCTCCACTAGTTGGGGGACCGGTCTCCCCCTTTTGCCTGGCCCCTCCACGCAGGTGGATTCGGGCGTGCGGTGGCGACTCGCCCGTCCGCACCCCTGGGATCCCTTCATTCCTCGTTCCTGGAGCCTTCTCCGCTCCTCTTCCTTCCTTCTCCCTCTTCCAGGCCTGGGCCTCTGTTACTAGGCCCGCCTCCGGAGCAGAGCTCATGCAGAGCCCCTGCTCCCTGCCACTTCTGCTCAGACTTCTCTGCACTGAACTAAGATGGTGCCCACCTTTTATACTCCCTTCTCAATGCACCCAGGAACTGCTTCCTCCCTGCTCCTGCACTACAGGGTTCCCCTTCCTCAGTGTTCCCTCCCCCCACTCCAGCCAGGGACAGGGACTGTCGTGCCCATCTCAGGGGCATATTGGTCGCCCTGCCCCACGGCAATGTGGTGTAATGCATGCAGGTGTCGGGTCCTGATCCACACTCCATCCTTACCTGAGAGTGAGATATCACACCTCTGGGTGAGGTGCAATACGTCTGTAGCAACCGAGCCCTCAGGGTGCTACAGTTCCATTTATCTTCAGCCTAGGTGACGTATTGCGATACAGGGCCGTGATTTTGGCTATAAAAGGGTCCCCTAGACCCCTACCCCAAGCTTTTTAAGAGAATCATATATGGCGTGCCAGGAGACTCTATGGAATGCTTTCTCAGCATCCAACGAGAGTATCTAATTACAAATTTTTAACTGCATCTAGCCCAGGAAATACTTTGTGCCTAGTAGCAGTGTCTGCTAGTCAGCGGATTATCCCAGCTGTTAAGCAAGCTACACCACCTGTAGTTTAGACACTTAATTTTTTCAAAGGAAATGCTTCGGGACCATGGGATACTCAGTGAAGAGCATCAGGAGGCACCCCAAGGCATAGGGGCTGGGACTGGCAGTAGGATGCCTTGCGGTGGACAGCCGAGCTCGATCCTTATAAAAGCTTTTTAACTGCAGCAGCTTTAGTGGACGCTACTGGAGCTGGAATTACGCGGCTGCTGGCATGAGACTTGCCCTCCAATAGATCCTTGTAAATGGATTTAAAGTGTATTCATTCAAATTAGAGAGACAATTTAAATTAAAAAGCTTAGAGCTGCCTCCACCACAGGGGGGCTCGCTCGACCCACCAGTGGACAGGCACCAGTATTGGGAGAGGGGGGCTGGCCATCAGGGTTCACCGCGGCTCTGGCACAAACCCGGCGACACGGAGGTGGCACGGGCAGGAGCGGACTGGCCGTGTCGGCTTCTCACTTTTTGGATTTTAGAAGGGCATGACATGCCTATATCTGTGTCTCCCCCTCCTTTTACTCCTCCACCTCTTTTATTTTCGCATGACTATATGTACTTGTCACTTTTCCATGTGTTAGTTGTGTCTTCTGAGCAGTTTGTCAGCTTTTGGACACCTTTGAAGGTGTTTTCTATGTGTTTCTATGTGTTTTTGTTTGCCTGCCATTGGTTTTAACGGTGTTCGAAGGTGTTCGACGAACAGTTCGACGAACAGTTCGGCGAACACACGGGTGTTCGACGAACCGAACCGAACTCGAACACTACGGGGGTGGCTCAACACTACTACTAATGTGATTAAGTCTTGGAGTCCGAAGTGCTATGATAAATGTTGTAATGGTCGCATTGTGGCTGTGGTAAAAGGGGAATTACCTGTACCTATTCAAGATTTTTGGAGGGTTTTTTCGGAGGAGTCGCAAGTTTTACCTCCTCATAGGGATTATGATTGCGCCATTGAGTTTGTTCCGGGTGCTACTCTTCCCAAGAGTCGCTTGTTTAATTTGACTATCCCTGAAAGAAAGGCTTTGGAGGAGTACATAGAGAGTATTCTGGCTGCTGGTCACATTAGACCTTCTAAGTCGCCGGTGGCAGTTGAATTTTTTTTTGTTAAAAAAAAAGGACGGCGGTTTACGTCCATGTCTGGATTTTCGTGAAATTAATAAGATTACCGTACGCAATTCCTACCCATTGCCGGTAATTCCTGACTTGTTTAACCAGTTAGTGGGAGCCTAGTGGTTCTCCAAAATTGATCTCCGGGGGGCATACAATTTGTTACGAGTGAAGGAGGGTGATGAATGGAAAACTGCTTTTAACACTCCGGTAGGTCATTTTGAGAATCTGGTGATGCCTTTTGGTCTTACCAATGCACCTGCATTTTTTCAGAACCTTATTAACGACGTCCTGAGACCTTTGATTTGTAAGAATGTGGTTGTGTATTTGGATGACATTTTGATTTATTCGCAAGATCTGGAGTCCCATTGGCAGAGTGTACGTGAAGTTTTGCAGTTATTGAGTGATAATTCACTCTTTGCTAAGCTGGAGAAATGTGAGTTCGCTGTGCAGAAAATTAGTTTTTTGGGCTACATTGTCTCCAGCGAGGGCTTTGAGATGGACCCGGTGAAGGTTCAGGCTGTGCAGGAATGGCCTAGGCCTATTGGTTTGAAATCTATACAGAGATTTTTGGGTTTTGCCAATTATTGCAGGAAATTCATTAAGAATTTTTCTGCAATTGTTAAACCTCTAACCGATCTCACCAAGAAAAGTGCGAATACGGCCCAGTGGACTACTGAGGCCATTGAAGCGCTTGAGTATCTCAAGGAGAGGTTCAGTTCTGCCCCTATCCTTATGCAGCCTGATGAGACCAAGCCTTTTTTGGTCAAGGTTGATGCTTCATCGGTGGGGGTCGGAGCAGTTTTGTCTCAGGAGAACAAGGGTGGAGTACATCCTTGTGCCTTCTTTTCGAGGAAATTTTCATAAACCGAACTGAATTATGATGTTGGAAATCGGGAGTTGCTGGCTATTAAACTTGCGTTTTAACATTGGCATCATTTTTTGGAAGGCGCTACATTTCCTATTCAGGTTTTCACAGATCATAAGAATTTGATCTATCTGGATGCTGCCAAGCGCTTGAATGCCCGTCAAGCTAGGTGGGCACTTTTTTTTTCTCGGTTTCATTTTTCTGTTACCTATATCCCTGGTACTAAGAATGTCAAAGCCGATGCTTTATCTCGCAGTTTCTCTCCTACGGTCGGTGCCAAGGAGGCGGAGGAGAGCATTTTACAGAAAGGAGTTGTGGTGGTGGCTTTGGACTCCGTTTTGGAGAATGGGATTCTGAAAGCTCAAGATGATGCTCCATCTAACACTTCCCATGGGAGGTTGTTCATGCCTAGAGCCTTTAGGAGAGATTTGTTTATGGAGTGTCATGAGTCTCGGTTCGCAGGTCATCCAGGAATTTCGGAAACTAAGAGACTTATCAGTCGCAGTTTTTGGTGGCCTGGATGGCAGAAGGAAGTCATCAAGTGGGTGCGTCAGTGTACTGTGTGTGCTAGGTCAAAGGCTTCACATACTCCTGCTGCGGTGTTGCTTTGCCCTCTGGAAGTTCCTAGTGCGCCTTGGAGGCATCTCACAATGGATTTTATTACTGATCTTCCTGTGTCCGAGGGTTTTACTGTCATCTGGGTGGTCGTGGACCGTTTTAGTAAGATGTGTCATTTGGTTCCATTCATTAAGTTGCCCTGCACCAAGACATTCGCTAAGGTGTTTGTTAAGGAGATTGTCAAACTCCATGGCGCTCCCACAGATATTGTTTCTGATAGAGGACCTCAGTTTGTGGCTCGCTTTTGGCGTGCTTTTTGTGACAGGTTGGGAGTCCATTTGTCATTTTCGTCTGGTTATCATCCTGAGTCTAATGGACAGACTGAAAGAAAGAACCAGGATGTTGAACAGTTTTTGCGTTGTTTTGTGGCAGATAATCAAGAGGTGTGGTCTGAGTTTCTGCCTCTCGCAGAATTTGCTCTTAACAATCATACATCCTCTTCTGCTGGGTGTTCTCCTTTTTTTTGTTGTACTGGGAGACATCCGTCTTTTTGTTCGTTCTCCAAATTAGGGTCGGCGGTGCCGGAGGAGGAGAATTTTTCCTGTGATTTGGAGAGAGTTTGGACTAATGTACGTTGCAACCTTCAAGAGGCTAACAAGAAATCCAAGAAGTATGTTGACAGAAAACGTAAAAAGGTTTTGTTTACTGTGGGTGACATGGTTTGGTTGTACTCGAAGAACCTGCGGTTGAGGATTCCCTCTAAAAAACTGGGTCCTAAGTTTGTGGGTCCATTTAAAGTGCTTCAGGTTGTTAACCCGTCTGCTGTTAGGTTGGATGTCCCTACTTCCTGGAAGATTAATCCTGTGTTTCATGTTTCCTTGTTGAAAAAGGCTGACGTGTCTGATAGGGACGCCACTGTCACAGTTCCTCCTGTGGTGGAAGACAGCGAATTTGAGACTTTGCGTATCTTGAATTCTAGATGGCATAGAGGGAGATTACAGTATCTTGTCTCCTGGAAGGGTTTTGGTCCCAAAGACAACTCCTGGGTAAGGATGGATGATGTCTCTGCTCCTAGGCTTGTTAAAGCTTTCCACAGGAGGTTTCCGGATAGGCCTGGGCCTGGAGGATCTGGAGGATCCTCTTAAAAGAGGGGTTACTGTTAGAACCCTCCTGTTAGTTTTTTCTATCTTGTGTTTTGCGGTCACGTTACCATCTGCCTCTATATTCCAGTTCCGCCCTTCTGGCTTTGCTGGACTTCAGTGTTGTTTGACTGTCTTGATAGCCTGGTGTCTCTGTGCCTATTTCTGTCAGTAGCTTGGTCCTCTGGGACCTCTAGTACTTTTTGTCAGTTTGTCTTTTGTGTTCTACAATAACTTCTGTTTAGGAGGTGTCCCATTTGTGTCCCAGTCCTTAGTTCTTTTAGGGACCCCTCCCTTAATTCTTTAGGTCTTCGTTCAGACTAGCCGAGGACGAAGGCGGGTCTGTTCACTAGGAACAGGCAGCCCGCTACATCGTAGGGATTCAGCTTAGTCTTACTGTAGGGACAGCTTTCCCCTATCTTTCCTTAGTTCTTGTTGCATATCATAACATCACGTCTGTCACATGTGCTCAGTGTGAACCTGCTTTCATCTGTGAAGAGCACAGGGCCCAGTGGCGACTTTGCCAATCCTGGTGTTCTTCGGCAAATGCCAAGCATCCTGCACGGTGTTGGGCTGTGAGCACAACCCCCATCTGTGGACATCGGGCCCTCATACCACCCTCATGGAGTTGGTTTCTAACAGTTTGTGCACACACATGCACATTTGTGGCCTGCTGGAGGTCATTTTGCAGGGCTCTGGCAGTGCACCTATTGTTTCTCCTTGCACAAAGGAGGAGGTAACGGTCCTGCTGATGGGTTGTTGCCCTCCTATGGCTCCCTCCACATTTCCTGGTATCTGCTCCATGCTCTGGACACTGTGCTGACAGACACAGCTACCCTTCTTGCCACAGCTCGCATTGATGTGCCATCCTGGATGAACTGCACTACCTGAGCAACTTCTGTGGGTTGTACTGTAGACACCGTCTCATGCTACTGTACCTCTAGGGTTGAGAGCAATGGCAAAATGAAAAAATGACCAAAACAACAGCCAAAAAGGATGAGAACAGAGAAATGGTCTGTGGTCACCACCTGCAGAACCTCTCCTTTATAGGGGGTATCTTGCTAATTGCCTATCATTTCTACCAGTTGTCTGTTCCATTTGCACAACAGCAGGAGAAATTGATTCACAATCAGTGTTGCTTCATAACTGGACAGGTAGATTTCACAGAAGTGTTATTGACTTGGAGTTACATTCTGTTGTTTATTTTTTTGAACAGTGTATTTAGGTGTGCCATGCGAATGTGCGTGTAATAAAAGAGGTAAATAGGATGTGAAAAATATATATATGAGGAAATCCTGAAGTAGAGAAGGTGAGGAGATGTACAAAATATAAAAAAGTATACATGTGGAAAAAAGCGAGAAACAAATAATAAATATATGAAGTATACAGTATATAAACATATAGAGGGTGGGCCATTTATATGGATACACCTAAATACAATGGGAATAGTTGGTGATATCAACTTCCTGTTTGTGGCACATTAGTATATGGAAGGGGGAAAACTTTTCCAGATGGGTGGTGACCATGGCAGCCATTTTGAAGTCAACCATTTTGGATCCAACTTTACTTTTTTCAATGGGAAGAGGGTCATGTGACACATCAAACTTATTGAGAATTTCATAAGAAAAACAATAGTGTGCTTGGTTTTAACGTAACTTTATTCTTTCATGAGTTATTTACAAGTTTCTCTTTGTTTACAGCCATTAACATATCGCAGAGGTTAACACCTGAGGAGCGGATAGAAATTGTGTTGATGTCTGGTGAACGTAGTACCCGGATCATTGCAGCAGATTTCAATGCAAGACTCCCGACGAGACCACCCATCTCCCATGCTACAGTTAGCAAACTGCTTGCAAAATTTCGTGAAACAGGTTCAGTGTTGGATTTGCCAAAATGTGGACGCAAGAAAACTGTCACTAATGAAGAAACATCAGTGGCTGTCCTAGCTTCATTCAGCAAGAGCCCACAGCGTAGCACTCGACGCATTTCACTGGAGAGTGGAATCAGTCGAACATTCCTTCGGCGGATATTAGCTACTCACAAATGGCTCCCTTACAAAATCCAGCTGCTGCAGCATCTCAATGAGGAAGACCCAGATCGGCTCACTGAATTTGCAGAATGGGCAAAACAAAAATTGGAACAGGACCCTCAGTTTACACAGAACTTTATGTTCAGTGATGAGGCAAACTTTTTTGTGAATGGTGAAGTTACCAAACAAAACCACTGCTATTCGTCTAACACTAACCCACAGTTGATAGATCCCTCAAAGACTGTTGGAACACAAAAATTGATGGTATGGTGTGGTATATGGGGTACAAAGATAGTGGGAGCCATTGTTCATCAATGGAAACCTCAATGCCACTGGATATCTAAAATTGCTACATGATGATGTGTTGCCCTCTTTATGCACTGAAGATGGCACGTTCCCTGAGTTTTTCCAACAAGATGGTGCACCACCACCTTATGGGTGTCAGGTCCGAGCATTCCTACATGAACAGTTTCCTGGAAAGTGGATTGGTCATCGTGGGCCAGTTGAATGGCCACCAAGGTCTCCCGATCTGACCCCCTTAGACTTTTATCTTTGGGGTCATCTGAAGGCAATTGTCTTTGCTGTGAAGCTACGAGATGTGCAGCATCTGAAACAACGAATAGTGGAAACCTGTGCAAGCATTTCTTTTGCAGTGTTGCTATCAGTGTGTCAAGAGTGGGAGAAGAGGGTTGCATTGACAATCCAACACAATGGGCAGCACTTTGAACACATTTTATAAGTGGTCATAAACTTGTAAATAACTCATGAAAGAATAAAGTTACGTTAAAACCAAGCACATCACTGTTTTTCTTATGAAATTCTCAATAAGTTTGATGTGTCACATGACCCTCTTCCCATTAAAAAAAAATAAAGTTGGATCCAAAATGTTCGACTTCAAAATGGCCACCATGGTCACCATCCATCTGGAAAAGTTTTCCCCCTCCCATATACTAATGTGCCACGAACAGGTAGTTAATATCACCAACCATTCCCATTTTATTTATGTGTATCTGTAGCGCCGGCGTCCCTGCCCTCTGCTAGGCAGGGACGTTGTTCCCCTCACCTCCCTGCTCCGTGCCCGGCGTCCTCCTCCCGCTCTGCTGGCAGCGCGCGCTCCTTCCCGGCCACTGTGCTTAGGGCGCGCGCGCTCTCCCTCCCTCTTAAAGGGGCCGCGCGCGCCGTCCTAAGGAGTCCCCAGCCAATGGCCGAAGGACTTCACCATAAGTGATATAAGGCACCTCCTCCAAAATGGAGGTGCCAGAGCAATGTTGTTGCACTGTTTACTACTCTGCATCAGCCCTCAGGTCCCGTTGCCAGTTACCTGCCAGTTACCTGCCAGATTCCTGCCTGATTATCTGCTACCTGCCTGCTAGTCTGAGGTCCGACGGTCTGCCTTACTACTCCTGTCAGTCTGTCTAAGGACCAGTCTGCCCGCTCACCTGGGAGCGCACATCAGCCACCTGCCTGCTTGCCCGAGGTCCGACGGTCTGTCTTCCAACTCCTGTCAGTCTGTCTATGGACCAGCTTGCCCGCTCACCTGGGAGCACACACCTGCTACCTGCCTGCTAGTCTACCTGGAGGCTCCGCCGTCACGTGCTGTGACCACCTGCCTGTCCAGCGACACCTGCTCGCTCACCTGGGAGCGCTCATCTGCTGCCTGTCTGCTAGCCTACCTGGAGGCTCTGCCGTCACATGCTGTGACCACCCGCCTGTCCAGAGACTTCTGCCCGCTCACCTGGGAGCGCTCATCTGCCGCCTGTCTGTTGGTCTTCCTGGAGGCTCCGCCGTCACATGCTGTGACCACCCGTTCATCCAGAGACACTCGCCTGCTCACCTGGGAGCTCACGTCTATCATCAAGCCGCCACAGGTCGTACCAACCCTTTACCTAGAGACTGCCCCGGTCACTTGCCGTGACCATCTGCCCGTTCATCCAGAGACTGCCCCGGTCACTTGCCGTGACCATCTGCCCGTTCATCCAGAGACTGCCCCGGTCACTTGCCGTGACCATCTGCCCGTTCACTCAGAGACTGCCCCGGTCACTTGCCGTGACCATCAGCCCGTTCATCCAGAGACTGCCCCGGTCACTTGACGTGACCTCCAGCCCGTTCTCACAGAGACTGTCCCGGTCACCTGCTGTGACCTCCTGCCCGTCTTCCCTGGTCGCCACCCGCTCCCTTACAAGGACTGCCCCCTTGTATAGTAGCTCTGAGGTTCCGCCTCCCAGACCCGTTACAGTTTGCTCGGGCCATGGAACCCGGTGGCACCCAAGCTCCCTCGCTCTCGGACCTGTGTCATGAACTGTCCCGTCAAAGGTCCCAACAGGAGTCCATCCTGGGTCACCTGCGGAATGTCAATACTCGCCTGGAAACTCTGACTGCTCCACCAGCAACCTCCGCCAGTGCCATGTCTCGCAATCCGGCAGCTCCGCTGCCCACTATTACCATGGTATCCTACCCCGGACCCTGGCTTTCTGCACCTCCTCGCTTCGGAGGTGACTCCGTCCAGGCTCGGGGCTTCATAAATCAGTGCACCCTGCACTTTGAACTATTGTCCCACCAGTTTAACTCCGACCGGGCCAAAATTGCATTCATCATGTCCCATCTCACCGGGGAGGCCCTGGCCTGGCTAAATCCTCTATGGGAGAGAGGAGACCCCCTGGTGTCCAACTTGCCTGCTTTTCTCACGGCTTTCCGGAAAGTCTTCGACGAACCCGGACGGAAGACCTCATCCGCATCATCACTGCTACGCCTCCGTCAGGGAAGTCTCACCGTGGGCCAATATGCCATACTGTTCCGTACCCTTGCCTCGGAGCTGGCCTGGGATAACGACGCTCTGGTATCCGTCTTCTGGGAGGGTCTGTCCGGCCGTATTAAAGATGAACTTGCCGGTCGGGACATTCCTACCACTCTCGATGACCTAATAACTCTTGCCACCCGGATTGACCTACGGTTCCAGGAGCGTGCCAAAGAGGTCACCCGTGAGAGGAGGTTACCATGTCTAGCTCCTACTTTTCAGAGACCCGTCACTCCCTCCGTCTCTACCCAGGTACACTTTCCTGAGTCTATGCAGGTCGACCAGACCAAGATGGTCAAAACCCGTCAGGACTTACGCCGTGCCGAGGGGAGCTGCATCTACTGTGGCAGTAAGGAGCACCGGATCCGTGCCTGCCCGGAGAGGTCAGGAAACGCCTGTGTCTAGGTTCGCTCAGAGAGGTCAACCTAGACAAGAATAAATCCTCTCCATCTCTGCTGCTGTCAGTCTCAATCGTCTGCGGGGAGAACCGTTATTTCGAACTAGCCCAACTTGACTCTGGAGCAGCCGGGAATCTTATTTCACAGTCCCTGGTAGAGAAATACCGCATCCCCACCAAACCTCTGGCTGTACCCTTGTCTGTTGCTGCCGTGGATGGGGGCCTCTTACCACGCCCCATCCAACTCATCACCGAATCCATTACTCTGCAGGTGGGAATGTTGCATTCTGAGAGTATCTCCTTTCATGTTCTGCCTGGACTCTCTCACGCCCTCTTGCTAGGCCTACCTTGGCTCCAGAGACATGCACCCGTGCTTGACTGGCAGACCGGAGGAGTCCTTCGCTGGGGACAGGACTGCCATAAGACCTGTCTGGTTCCCGTCCATCCCGTCCGTCCTTCTCCTACCCCAGCTAATCTACCTGGACTTCCGATTCCTTATTGGTCTTATGCTGATGTCTTTAATAAAAAGGAAGCAGAGACACTACCTCCTCATAGACCATACGACTGCCCTATCGACCTGTTACCTGGTACTACTCCTCCCCGTGGGCGTATTTATCCTTTATCCGCTGCTGAGACCCGGTCGATGTCCGAATATATTGAGGAGAATCTGGCCAGGGGATTCATCCGGAAATCTACCTCCCCGGCGGGAGCAGGCTTCTTTTTCGTCAAAAAGAAGGACGGCTCTCTCCGTCCCTGTATAGATTATAGAGGCCTTAACCAGATCACGGTGAAGAATAAGTACCCCCTTCCGCTCATTCCGGAGTTATTTGATCGTCTGAGGGGGGCTAGAATCTTCACCAAACTGGACCTCCGTGGGGCGTACAACCTGGTTCGTATCCGTCAGGGGGATGAATGGAAGACGGCATTCAACACCCGGGACGGCCACTATGAATATCTGGTAATGCCCTTTGGTCTCTGTAACGCTCCTGCCGTCTTTCAAGAGTTGGTCATTGACATCTTCCGGGACCTTCTCTACTCCTGCTTAGTGGTGTACCTGGACGACATCTTGGTCTTCTCTCCGGATCTCCAGACTCACCGGAGGGACGTTCGTCAGGTCCTGCTCAGGCTCAGGCAGAATCACCTCTTCGCTAAATACGAGAAGTGCCTCTTTGAGCAGACCTCGCTTCCGTTTTTGGGCTACATTATTTCTCAGACCGGCCTACGAATGGATCCAGAGAAACTGTCTGCCATCGAGAAATGGCCTCGACCGGAGGGGTTGAAGGCCATTCAGCGATTCCTGGGCTTCGCCAACTACTACTGCCTCTTCATACCACACTTCTCTTCCCGGACTGCCCCAATTTCTGCGCTCATCCGTAAGGGTACTAATCCCAAGGAGTGGCCGCCCGAAGCAGAGGAGGCCTTTCTTTCCCTAAAACAGGCCTTCTCTTCCGCCCCGGTGCTGCATCGCCCGGACGGCAACAAGCAGTTCTTCCTGGAAGTTGACGCCTCCTCCTCTGGAGCCGGTGCGGTACTTACTCAAAAATCATCTTCCGGGAGAATGGTAACTTGTGGCTTCTTCTCCAAACTCTTCTCCTCTTCTGAGCGCAACTATTCCATAGGAGACCGAGAGTTATTGGCCATCAAACTGGCATTGGAGGAGTGGCGTTACCTACTCGAGGGGGCTCTTCACCCGGTAATAATTTACACTGACCACAAGAACTTGGCTTACCTCCAGCATGCCCAGAGACTTAACCCGCGCCAAGCCCGGTGGTCCTTGTTTTTTGCTCGCTTTGATTTTGTTCTTCATTTTCGCCCGGCTGACAAAAACGTCAAAGCAGATGCCTTGTCCCGATCCTTTCTGGTGTCCGATCTCGAGGAAGAACCTAAACATATCATCGATCCCGCCAGAGTAATGCAGGTGGCTCCCGTGAGCCTAAATCGTCTCCCTCCCGGTAAGACGTTCGTATCAGTTCCTGATCGGGAGAAGATCCTACACTGGGGTCACTCGTCTAAACTAGCTGGCCACGCGGGTCAGAAAAAGACCCTCCAGCTTATTGCCCGGCACTACTGGTGGCCTACCCTGCACAAGGACGTAATAGACTTTGTTTCTGCCTGTGTGTCCTGCGCCCGCAACAAAGTCCCGAGACACCTGCCAGCCGGTCGCCTTCTTCCGCTTCCTGTGCCTGCTGCCCCCTGGCAGCATATTGCTATGGACTTCATAACTGATCACCCCGTCTCTGCCGGTTGTACGGTCATTTGGGTGGTCGCTGACCGCTTTTCCAAGATGGCTCACTTTATTCCCCTGCCTGGCCTCCCGTCTGCACCCGAGCTGGCTAAAGACTTTATCCGCCACATCTTCCGTCTTCATGGCCTGCCCCTCCACATCGTGTCGGATCGTGGGGTACAGTTCACCTCACGTTTCTGGAGAGCCACTTGTAAACTGCTAGACGTCACCCTGGACTTCTCTTCCGCTTACCACCCACAGTCCAATGGTCAAGTGGAGCGGATCAATCAGAACCTGACCAGTTACCTCCGGCACTTCGTTAATGCCCATCATTCTGACTGGGTGGATCTCCTACCATGGGCCGAGTTCTCCTATAACAATCACGAGAGCGAATCCTCCTCCAAATCCCCGTTTTTTGTAGTCTTCGGTCAGCATCCTCGGATTCCTTTTCCTGTCTCCACCTCTGTGGACAACCCGGCTGCGGAATCTCTCGTTAGCAAATTTTCCTCCATTTGGGAGAGTACCCGATCCGCACTCCTTCAGTCGTCCGAACAGATGAAAAGACACGCTGACAAAAAACGCCTGGATCCTCCACAATTTTGTCCTGGAGATAAAGTCTGGCTCTCGTCTAAATATGTCCGACTCAAGATACCTTCTTACAAGTTAGGGCCTCGTTTCATCGGTCCTCTGGAGGTCATCAGTCAGATCAACCCGGTGGCCTATAAATTAAAGCTCCCGGCCAACTTACGGATCCCTAACTCCTTCCATGTATCTCTCCTCAAACCTGTGGTACTTAACTCTTTTTCCAAGTCTACAGGTACGCCTCCTGCTCCGGTTTCTGCTGAGGACGAGTTTGAGGTAGAGAACATTCTTGCCACCAAAAGGGTAAGAGGAAAGACCTTTTTTCTAGTAGATTGGAGGGGGTTTGGTCCTGAGGAGAGAACGTGGGAGCCCCGGGAGAACATCCATGCCCCTCTTATCCTAGCTAAATTTCTGTCTGGCCTAAAAAAGGGGGGGCCTAAAGGGGGGGGTACTGTAGCGCCGGCGTCCCTGCCCTCTGCTAGGCAGGGACGCTGTTCCCCTCACCTCCCTGCTCCGTGCCCGGCGTCCTCCTCCCGCTCTGCTGGCAGCGCGCGCTCCTTCCCGGCCACTGTGCTTAGGGCGCGCGCGCGCGCTCTCCCTCCCTCTTAAAGGGGCCGCGCGCGCCGTCCTAAGGACTCCCCGGCCAATGGCCGGAGGACTTCACCATATATAAGGCACCTCCTCCAAAATGGAGGTGCCCGAGCAATGTTGTTGCACTGTTTACTACTCTGCTTCAGCCCTCAGGTCCCGTTGCCAGTTACCTGCCAGTTACCTGCCAGTTACCTGCCAGATTCCTGCCTGATTATCTGCTACCTGCCTGCTAGTCTGAGGTCCGACGGTCTGCCTTACTACTCCTGTCAGTCTGTCTAAGGACCAGTCTGCCCGCTCACCTGGGAGCGCACATCAGCCACCTGCCTGCTTGCCCGAGGTCCGACGGTCTGCCTTCCAACTCCTGTCAGTCTGTCTATGGACCAGCTTGCCCGCTCACCTGGGAGCACACACCTGCTACCTGCCTGCTAGTCTACCTGGAGGCTCCGCCGTCACGTGCTGTGACCACCTGCCTGTCCAGTGACTCCTGCTCGCTCACCTGGGAGCGCTCATCTGCTGCCTGTCTGCTAGCCTACCTGGAGGCTCTGCCGTCACGTGCTGTGACCACCCGCCTGTCCAGAGACTTCTGCCCGCTCACCTGGGAGCGCTCATCTGCCGCCTGTCTGTTGGTCTTCCTGGAGGCTCCGCCGTCACATGCTGTGACCACCCGTTCATCCAGAGACACTCGCCTGCTCACCTGGGAGCTCACGTCTATCATCAAGCCGCCACAGGTCGTACCAACCCTTTACCTAGAGACTGCCCCGGTCACTTGCCGTGACCATCTGCCCATTCATCCAGAGACTGCCCCGGTCACTTGCCGTGACCATCTGCCCGTTCATCCAGAGACTGCCCCGGTCACTTGCCGTGACCATCTGCCCGTTCACTCAGAGACTGCCCCGGTCACTTGCCGTGACCATCAGCCCGTTCATCCAGAGACTGCCCCGGTCACTTGCCGTGACCTCCAGCCCGTTCTCTCAGAGACTGTCCCGGTCACCTGCTGTGACCTCCTGCCCGTCTTCCCTGGTCGCCACCAGCTCCCTTACAAGGACTGCCCCCTTGTATAGTAGCTCTGAGGTTCCGCCTCCCAGACCCGTTACAGTATCCATATAAATGGCCCACCCTGTATATACACACACACACACAGATGCTTCTCACAAAATTAGAATATCATCAAAAAGTTCATTTATTTCAGTTCTTCAATACAAAAAGTGAAACTCGTGTATTATATGGAGTCATTCCAAACAGAGTGATCTATTTCAAGTGCTTATTTCTGTTAATGTTGATTATGGCATACAGCCAATGAAAACACAAAAGTCATTATCTCAGTAAATTAGAATACTTTATAACAACAGCTTGAAAAATGTTGGCCTTCTGAAATGTATGTTCAGTTAATGCACTCAATACTTGGTTGAGGCTCCTTTTGCATCAATTACAGCATCAATGCATGGAGGCGATCAGCCTGTGGCACTGCTGAGGTGTTATGAAAGCCAAAGCTGCTTTGATAGCAGCCTTCAGCTCGTCTGTATTGTTGGGTCTGGTGTCTCTCATCTTATTCTTGACAATACCCCATAGATTCTCCATGGGGTTAAGGTCAGGCGAGTTTTCTGGCCCATCAAGCACAGTGATACTGTTGTTTTTAAACCAGGTATTGGTACTTTTGGCAGTGTGGACAGGTGCCAAGTCCTGCTGGAGAATAAAATTTCCGTCTCCAAAAAGCTTGTCGGTACAGGGAAGCATGAAGTGGTCTAAAATTTCCTGGTAGATGGCTGTGCTGACTTTGGTCTTGATTAGAGATGAGCGTTGTTCTACTCGAACTGTTCGCCAATCTCAAATTCGAGCTGTTTTGGGCGGTGTTCGAGCCGGTCGGCGAACACGAACAATTTGAGAAAAATTTGGCTGTTCGAGGTTATGTTCGATAACTGTTCGTGCACCAAAATCATAACTGGATTTTTTCTCAGTAATGATGAAAATTAATGTTAATACGCAGTTTGAGTGTACAGCGGGGCGGGGGGAGGGGCAGGGGATGGATCTCTGCAGGAACAATGAAGATCTCCATTTTTTTTTCTCTTTCCCGCATTTGCAGTGGGGAGGTGCAATCTGTCAGCCTATCAGCAGCGCACACACGGAGCGAAGTGCTTTTTTTCACACAAGCAAGGGCATGTGTGATTGGCAGTGTATGTCACATGTCCTTGCCCTATAAGACCAAGCCATTTTCCCCGTCGCCACCATTTTCTCACTGCTGCAGCTGCGTGTTAGACGGCACCGCTGTTGCTGTGTGCGCTATACCTTGTTAATTTCAAGCCAATTTTCGCACAAATATACAGATAGCTTGGGAGTAGGGGATAGTTGTGATTGCAGTCCTTTTAAGGACTAGGTTACAGCATTTCCTACGACTTTTATCAAGCAGGTCTGTGCTCTTAAATAGATAGATTGTGGGAGTAAAGACTAATTGTAATTGGAGTCCTTTTCAGGACTAGGTTACATCAGTTCCTATCAGTTTTTGCCAGGCAGGTCTGTGCCAGTGCTGTGCAAGTTTTTTTCACAGCATTTGGCTGAATCTAGCAAAGCTAATCCTTTTTGGCCTATTGCAGAGTGTGTTAGTCAGTGGAGTAGCCTATCTGTGTTGCAAGATATACCACCTGTGTATAGAATACCAATTTTTTTACTGCACCTAGTGAAGTAAAATCTTTTGGGCATAGCATCATTCTATTAGTCCATCTATACTGACCTCCATCAGGTTGCAAATTAAAAATAATTTTTTTCTGCATCTAGCTCTGAAAAAATATTTGGGCTTCTAGCAGTGTGTGGGACTTGGTCTATTAGTCCATCTATACTGATCTCCATCAGGTTGCAAATTAAAAATAATTTTTTTCTTCATTTATCTCTGAAAAAATATTTGGGCTTCTAGCAGCGTGTGGGACTTGTTCTATTAGTCCATCTATACTGACCTCCATCAGGTTGCAAATTAAAAATAATTTTTTTCTGCATCTAGCTCTGAAAAAATATTTGGGCTTCTAGCAGTGTGTGGGACTTGGTCTATTAGTCCATCTATACTGACCTCCATCAGGTTGCAAATTAAAAATAATTTTTTTCTGCATCTAGCTCTGAAAAAATATTTGGGCTTCTAGCAGTGTGTGGGACTTGGTCTTTTAGTCCATCTATACTGACCTCCATCAGGTTGCAAATTGAATAAAAAAAATTTCTGCATCTAGCTCTGAAAAAATATTTGGGCTTCTAGCGGTGTGTGGGACTTGGTCTATTAGTCCATCTATACTGACCTCCATCAGGTTGCAAATTAAAAATAATTTTTTTCTGCATCTAGCTCTGAAAAAATATTTGGGCTTCAAGCAGTGTGTGGGACTTGGTCTATTAGTCCATCTATACTGACCTCCATCAGGTTGCAAATTAAAAATAATTTTTTTCTTCATTTAGCTCTGAAAAAATATTTGGGCTTCTAGCAGTGTGTGGGACTTGTTCTATTAGTCCTTCTATACTGACCTCCAGCAGGTTGCAAATTGAATATAATTTTTTTCTGCATCTAGCTCTGAAAAAATATTTGGGCTTCTAGCGGTGTGTGGGACTTGGTCTATTAGTCCATCTATACTGACCTCCATCAGGTTGCAAATTAAAAATAATTTTTTTCTGCATCTAGCTCTGAAAAAATATTTGGGCTTCTAGCAGTGTGTGGGACTTGGTCTATTAGTCCATCTATACTGACCTCCATCAGGTTGCAAATTAAAAATAATTTTTTTCTTCATTTAGCTCTGAAAAAATATTTGGGCTTCTAGCAGTGTGTGGGACTTGTTCTATTAGTCCTTCTATACTGACCTCCAGCAGGTTGCAAATTGAATATAATTTTTTTCTGCATCTAGCTCTGAAAAAATATTTGGGCTTCTAGCGGTGTGTGGGACTTGGTCTATTAGTCCATCTATACTGACCTCCATCAGGTTGCAAATTAAAAATATTTTTTTTCTGCATCTAGCTCTGAAAAAATATTTGGGCTTCTAGCGGTGTGTGGGACTTGGTCTATTAGTCCATCTATACTGACCTCCATCAGGTTGCAAATTAAAAATAATTTTTTTCTGCATCTAACCCAGCCAATAGTTTTGGCCTAATACCACAGTTTGGCCACTCAGCTCTGCTCGGTTACCATCCATTGTTTTTTTGTGCAAACAACTCCAGAGTTGTGAATTAGTTAACCACCAAAATGAGTGGAAAAAGGCCTGCTGCTGGTGGAAAGGGGAATAGGCGTGTTGGGAAGGGGAAAAAAGGTTGTGTCCGTGGGGTAGGTGCAGAAGAAAGACCATCTTCCAGCCAAACTAAAATGTCTACTTCTTTTAGCGGACAATGTGATAAGATCCCTTTCTTACGGCCACGCCAATCGCTACAAATTCCAGATGAGGCACAAAAACAGCAGGTGCTTCAACGGATATCAAGTGCTCCTTTAAGTGGGCTCTCCTCCACATCAACTTCAACATCACAAATACTCCAGTCCTCAAAGGTGTCACCCAAATCGCACTTGCTTCCTCACAGCTCCCAACTCTCCAGATGCCCGTCTGAGTATGAGGTAGAACAGATGGTTGAGTCTGCAGAGCTGTTTACTCATACTATAGCCTGGGAATCAGAGGTCGACTCCAGCGCTTCTGTGAATCCAGACGAGGAAATGATCTGCACTGATGCCCAGAATCTTTATGAGTCGGATCCAGGACCAGACGCAGAAGGTTCTGACCATAATGTAGACCCTCATTCCCAAACTGTAACTCCTGTTGGTGGAGACAATGAGGAAGACGATGATAAGACTCAAATACCTGATTGGAGCGACAACTTTAGTTTTTTGTCAGGGCAGGAACAGGTTGGCTCTGAGGACGACGGGTGTGATAACGCACAGGGTGATGATGATGAGGTCGGAGATCCCACTTACTGTCAACCCACAGTCAGCCAAGAGATGAGGTCAGCAGAGGAGGTGGAGGAAGATGCTAGTGACGACGAGGTCAGGTTGCGCCTTCCTGGACAGAGACGTAGTACTGGAAGCACGTCAACAACTGCATCCTCAAACACAACTCTGCCTCTCACCACAAGTCGTGGTGGCTCTTCAGGTCGCATGGGTGCTAAGCCTTGCATAGCCTGGGCATTTTTTCAGATCGATAAAGATGACCCAACTCGTGTTATCTGTAACATTTGTCAGCAAAAGCTAAGTAGAGGCCAAAAAATACATAGTTTGAGTACTTCATGCATGAACCGGCACATGGACATGAAGCATAAGTTGCAGTGGGAAGCTCAGTGTGCTACAATGCGGCCTAGCCGGCCGGGCCAACCACCGTCTGCCATATCTTGTGCATCCGCGGCCTCTTCATCCTCTGTGACTGGGGGGACAGCAGTCACACCTGTTTTGGGGCGCAGACCTGCCACCTCTTTACCCGCAACAGCCAGCGTGATTGGCAGGTCATCATTTTCTTTGGAGGTGGTAACACCAGCTGGTCTTGAGCGCTGTCCGACATCGATAGCACCACCTTTGGATCAAGGCAACCTAACATGTCCGCCTGCATCTTCCTCACAGACCGGCAGTTTGCCGGGGACACCCTTATCAACCCCGTCTAAGCACAATAGCCAGCCCTCGGTCCCTCAGATGTGGACAAGTAAAAGACCATTTCCTCCTAGCCATGAGAAAGCTAAGAGGTTGAATTTCACCATCTGCAAGCTCTTGGCTACAGAAATGCTGCCTTTCCGCCTGGTGGACACAGAGGATTTTCGAGACCTTATGTCCGTCGCAGTGCCCCAGTACCAGATGCCCAGTCGGCACTACTTCTCAAAGAAAGGTGTGCCTGCGCTCCACCAACATGTCGCACACAACATCACCGCTTCTTTGAGAAACTCTGTGTGTGACAGGGTGCATTTCACCACAGACACTTGGACGAGTAGGCATGGACACGGGCGTTACATGTCGCTGACTGGGCACTGGGTAACTATGGTGACAGCAGGACAAGGGGCTGCTGTCCAAGTCTTGCCGTCCCCACGAGTTGTGCGTCAATCCTCTTTATGTCAAAGTTCCTCCACTGCTTCTGCCTCCTCAACCTCCTCTCGGTCTTCCACCTGCACCCAAAGCCTGTCTGGTCATGCCACAAGCTTTCTAACTGCGCAGAAGGGATCCTGCACACCTCCTTACTATGCTGGCAGTAGGGCTCAACGTCATCAGGCGGTTTTTACATTGAAATGTCTGGGAAATGTGAGTCACACAGCTGAGGAGTTGTGGTCAGCTCTGGAGAACCAATTTCATGAATGGCTGTCTCCACTGGACCTGAAACCAGGGAAGGCCGTGTGCGACAATGCTGCAAACCTGGGTGCGGCCCTTCGCCGGGGCAATGTCACACACGTGCCTTGTATGGCTCACGTGTTGAACCTGGTTGTCCAGCAATTTTTAGCCCACTATCCCAGACTAGATGGCCTTCTGCAGAGGGCACGGTCGCTGTGTGCTCACTTCCGCCGTTCGCATCCCGCAGCTCAGCGACTTACATCTCTACAGAAGTCGTTGGGCCTGCCACTTCACCGGCTAAAATGCGATGTGCCTACCCGGTGGAATTCAACTCTGCACATGTTGCAGCGACTGTGGCAGCACCGACAAGCCCTGGTGCAATACGTTCTGACGTATAGCCTGGGCCAACGAGATTCAGAGGTGGGGCAAATCACGCTGGAGGAGTGGTCTCAGATCAGGGACCTATGCACCCTTCTGCACAGTTTTGAAATGGCGACGAAGATGTTTAGTGCTGACGATGCCATTATCAGCATGACTATTCCGGTGGTTTACATGCTGGAGCACATGTTAAACAGAATTCGGAGTCAGGTGGTGGCACAAGAGGAGGTGGAGGAAGTAGAGGAGGAGGAGTTGTATGCGGAAGGGCTAACATCTGCAAGGTCCAGACGGTCGGCAGCACCAAGGCGGCAGGCATGTGAGGGTGGGGGAGATGATTTTACCAGGGCGCATGGTAGCAGCCAAACTAGTGAGGAAGGTGCAGGAGCCCAGGAAGAAGTGGAGGACGAACTGATGGAAGACTCATCAGATGAGGGAGACCTTGATCACATTTCTGTTGTGCGAGGTTGGGGGGAGAGGACAGAGGAAGGAAGCATGATTGTTACCTCGCCACCAACACAACAGGGACTTGGTGCTCCTGGATGCGCAACACACATGAGTGCCTTCTTGCTGCACTACCTGCAACATGACCCTCGAATTGTGAGAATTAGAAATAATCCTGACTACTGGGTTGCCACACTGTTAGATCCCCGGTACAAAAGTAAATTTGCAGACATTATTCCTGCCATAGAAAGGGATGCACGCATGCAGGAGTATCAGCAGAGACTGTTGCAGAATCTTACATGTGCTTTTCCACAAAATACCAGTGGTGCACGTAGTGAATCTCACAGTTCCAACTTTCCAACCGTGGGACCGTCAAGTGTTCAGCACTCAAACCGTAACAGAACCACAGTATCTGCTGGTAACATCAATTTTGCGGAATCATTTCACCACTTTTTTAGCCCATCCTTTGCAAGGCCACAGGAGACAAGAAGTCTGACACATAGTCAACGCCTAGAGACGATGGTACAGGAGTATCTCCAAGTAAACATTGAAGCCACGACTGTGTCACTGGACCCTTGCTCTTTTTGGGCTTCCAATCTGGATAAATGGCCGGAGCTAGCCACTTACGCCTTGGAGATCTTGTCATGCCCCGCAGCCAGCGTTCTGTCTGAACGTGTGTTCAGCGCTGCTGGTGGTGTGCTGACAGATAAGCGCACGCGGCTCTCCACTGATAATGTAGACAGACTCACGTTCATAAAGATGAACAAATCATGGATCCGAAACGACTTTTCTACCCCTGTGTCATCCTGGGGAGAGTAAAAGCTTGATGATTGGTTAAAATCACCCTACCAACCGTTTTAAGCTTTCAAATTACTAATCATGTTTATCTGTATCTTGACTGGAAAATAATTTGGGCTTTGTAGCAGTGTGCAGCACTGATCCTATTAGGCCATCTATAATAAGCTTCACCAGATTTAAAATTAAAAATAATTTTTAGCTGCATCTAGCCCGGAAAATAATTTTGGGGCTCCGAGATACGCAAGACACATAAGTGCCTTCTTGCTGCACTACCTGCAGCATGACCCTCATATTGTCAGAATTCGAAGTAATCATGACTACTGGGTTGCCACACTCTTAGATCCCCCAAACTTTTCGATCAACCTTTTCATTTTAATAAAGACCAAAAAAAGGTCATTTTTGAAATTATAAGCATTAGCAGGTTGTTAGAAACTGAAATCAAACAGTTTTCAACTCAAAACTTTATTCTAGGTGATGTTACATTTTCACATAGGACCCCTTGTTCGAAAGGAGCTTCTGAACTCTCTCGTCCATTGAATTTGTCAGGTTTTGGATGGTTTCTGCTTCAATTGTTTTGCATGAGGACAGAATACCCTCCCAGAGCTGTTGCTTAGATGTGAACTGCCTCCCGCCATCATAGACACTCCTTTTAATGATGCTCCAAAGGTTCTGAATGGGGTAGAGGTCAGGGGAGCATGGGGGTCACACCATAAGTTTGTCCCCTTTTATGCCCATATCAGCCAGAGATGCAGATGTTTTATGTGCAGCATGAGATGGTGCATTATCATGCAGAAAAATGATCTTGCTGTGAAATACACGGTTCTTCTTCTTGAACCATGGCAGGAAGTGTTGTTTGAGAAAATCCACATACATTATGGAGTTCATCTTTAGCGCCTTCAGGGATCCTAAAGGGGCCGACAATCTCTCTCCCCATGATTCCAGCCCAAAACATTACTCCACCTCCTCCTTGTTGGCGCTGTAGCCGTGTTTGTGTGGGGTGTCCATCAACCAGCCATCCTCCACTCCATTCATCTGGACCATCGAGCGCTGCACGGCACTCATCCGTGAACAAAACAGTTTTGAAATCAGTCTTCATGTAATGTTTGGCCCACTGGAGCCGTTTCTGCTTGTGTGAAGTGGATAGAGGAGGTCGACAGGATGGCGTATGCACAGCTGCAAACCTCTGAAGGACCCTGCATCTTGTTGTTCGGCGGACGTTGGAGGCACAAGCAGCTTCAAAAACTTGTCTGCTGCTATGACAAGGCTTTTTTGCCGCTGCTCTTTCAACCTGACGTAATTGCCTGTAGGAAAGAGTCCTCAATTTGCCCTTATCAGCACGCACACGTGTGTACTGTGAATCAGCTACATACTTCTTGATTGCCAAGACACTTCATCCTGATCATCGCACAATGTTGATTGTAGTCATGCCTTGACCTAAACACTCCACAATTTGTTGCTTCTCAGCAGCCGACACATCCTTTTTCTTTCCCATTTTGGCAGAAAATGTAGGCTGCTTAATAATGTGAGAGAGCCTTCTTAAGTAGTCTTGCCTTTCATTGGACACACCTGCCAAACTAATTAGCACAGATGTCTGCAATTGCTTACAGTGATATAAAGAGCCCTGACACACATCACCATCAATGAGTTTAACTGACAAACAAACAAATTCTTCCCTTTTCACTCCTAAACACTTTTTGCATAATAATTTGGAACGCGGTGTACATGTGCTTTTCCACAAAACACCAGTGGTTCACGTAGTGAATCTTACAGTTCTAACTTGCCAACCGTGGTCTGTATGGAATTGTTCAATAAAGGGCCCAAAATTAAGATAACATAGATGGGAGAGGTCTCTATGAATAGGAATTCCTAAGTATTTGATACCCTGTGAGGGCCAGGCAAAGGGAAAGTTGGACTGGATGGAATCCTATATGGATTTAGGGAGGGAGACATCGAGGGCCTCAGACTTCGCTGCATTGATTTTAAAATTTTACCATGTAACAAAGTGATCTATTTCAGCCATAACAGCAGGGATGGATATATGTGATTGAGTGATATATACTAGGACATCATCAGCAAATAGAGAGCACTTGTACTCGGTGCCTCCCACCTCAATCCACCTAATATTGGGGTTATGGCGAATTGATGAGAGCAGGTGCTCCGTCACTAGGATGTATAAGAGAGGGGACAGAGGACATCCCTGCCTTGTCCCATTGGTGATTGTGAAAGGTGATGAAAATGTTCTGACGCACCCCCTGGGCCTTGGGACACCCGGAGCCGGACCCTTTTTGGTGGATGCTGGTGGTTGTAGTCTTCGTGGCGGCGATCCGGTTCCGTGGCTCAGGGCGGTCAAACCAGTGGCGGAACTATTTATGTGGTTTTGATGTTTAAATGTCCGACTACGCCACCCGTGGATTGCGGTCAGAGTGAACCGCCGCTACAGGGCAGACCGCTAAGGCTGGTGTTGTGGGTGCAGCAGAGCGTAGCATAACTCCCCACGGGAGGAGTATAGCCTCAGGGCAGTGTATGCGGAGGATGGGGGTGATGGTGCAGGGCAGCAGCAGTAACGACACGGAGTCAGTGATGCAGTTCAGGGCCTTTACTCACAGTTCTTATTATCCAGACCACGTCTGCAGGTAATGGCTGCCCACGTCGTACTGTGCTCACCAGGTGAGGGGCTCAGACAACTCCCAGATAACTTTGGAGCGCTTCACAGGACCCCCTTTGTGTGTCCTTTGTCTGGCCTTTCTTACCAACACTTCTGTCCGGCTGCCTCGGGTCTCCTCTTGGTAAACTTGGCGCCAGTTTCCCTGACCCTATGTGGTGCCTTCCTAGCGGGTGGAGCAAGGGGCTGTGCCACATAAAATGTCAGAGCCTCCGGTTTCTAGCTGAGGGTCGTTTCCTGCCTCCACTAGTTCGGGGACCGGTCTCCCCCTTTGGCCTGACCCCTCCACGCAGGTGGATTCGGGCGTGCGGTGGCGACTCGCCCGTCCGCACCCCTGGGATCCCTTCATTCCTCGTTCCTGGAGCCTTCTCCGCTCCTCTTCCTTCCTTCTCCCTCTTGCAGGCCTGGGCCTCTGTTACTAGGCCCGCCTCCGGAGCAGAGCTCATGCAGAGCCCCTGCTCCCTGCCACTTCTGCTCAGACTTCTCTGCACTGAACTAAGATGGTGCCCACCTTTTATACTCCCTTCTCAATGCACCCAGGAACTGCTTCCTCCCTGCTCCTGCACTGCAGGGTTCCCCTTCCTCAGTGTTCCCTCCCCCCACTCCAGCCAGGGACAGGGACTGTCGTGCCCATCTTAGGGGCATATTGGTCGCCCTGCCCTACGGCAATGTGGTGTAATGCATGCAGGTGTCGGGTCCTGATCCACACTCCATCCTTATCTGAGAGTGAGATATCACACCTCTGGGTGAGGTGCAATACGTCTGTAGCAACCGAGCCCTCGGTGCTACAGTTCCATTTATCTTCAGCCTAGGTGACGTATTGTGATACAGGGCCGTGATTTTGGCTATAAAAGGGTCCCCTAGACCCCTACCCCAAGCTTTTTAAGAGAATCATATATGGCGTGCCAGGAGACTCTATGGAATGCTTTCTCAGCATCCAACGAGAGTATCTACTTACAAATTTTTAACTGCATCTAGCCCAGGAAATACTTTGTGCCTAGTAGCAGTGTCTGCTAGTCAGCGGATTATCCCGGCTGTTAAGCAAGCTACACCACCTGTAGTTTGGACACTTAATTTTTTCAAAGGAAATGCTTCGGGACCACGGGATACTCAGTGAAGAGCATCAGGAGGCACCCCAAGGCATAGGGGCTGGGACTGGCACTAGGATGCCTTGCGGTGGACAGCCGAGCTCGATCCTTATAAAAGCTTTTTAACTGCAGCAGCTTTAGTGGACGCTACTGGAGCTGGAATTACGCGGCTGCTGGCATGAGACTTGCCCTCCAATAGATCCTTGTAAATGGATTTAAAGTGTATTCATTCAAATTAGAGGGACAATTTAAATTAAAAAGCTTAGAGCTGCCTCCACCACAGGGGGGCTCTTTCGACCCACCAGCGGACAGGCACCAGTATTGGGAGAGGGGGGCTGGCCGTCAGGGTTCACCGCGGCTCTGGCACAAACCCGGCGACACGGAGGTGGCACGGGCAGGAGCGGACTGGCCGTCTCGGCTTTTCACTTTTTGGATTTTAGAAGGGCATGACATGCCTATATCTGTGTCTCCCCCTCCTTTTACTCCTCCACCTCTTTTCTTTTCGCATGACTATATGTACTTGTCACTTTTCCATGTGTTAGTTGTGTCTTCTGAGCAGTTTGTCAGCTTTTGGACACCTTTGAAGGTGTTTTCTATGTGTTTCTATGTGTTTTTGTTTGCCTGACATTGGTTTTAACGGTGTTCGAAGGTGTTCGACGAACAGTTCGACGAACAGTTCGGCGAACACACGGGTGTTCGACGAACCGAACCGAACTCGAACACTACGGGGGTGGCTCAACACTAGTCTTGATAAAACACAGTGGACTTACACCAGCAGATGACATGGCTCCCTAAACCGTCACTGATTGTGGAAACTTCACACTAGACCTCAAGCAGCTTGGATTGTGTGCCTCTCCACTCATTCTCCAGACTCTGGGACCTTGATTTCCAAATGAAATGCAAAATTTACTTTCATCTGAAAGCAACACCTTGGACCACTGAGCAACAGTCCATGTCTTTTTCTCCTTGCCCAAGGTAAGACGCTTCTGGTGTTGTCAATTGGTCCTGAGTGGCTTTGACACAAGGAATGCGACACTTGTAGCCCATGTCCTGGACATGTCTGTGTGTGGTGGCTGTTGAAGAAATGACTCCAGCAGCAGTCCACTCCTTGTGACTCTCCGCCAAATTTTTGAATGGTCTTTTCCTAACAATCCTTTCAAGGCTGTGGTTATCCCGGTTGCTTGTGCACCTTTTTCTACCACACTTTTTCCTTCCACTCAACTTTCCATTAATATGCTTGAATACAGCACTCTGTGAACAGCCAGCTTCTTTAGCAATGACTGCCTTCTGGACATCTGTCAAGTCAGCCGTCTTCCACATGATTGTGGAGCCTACTGAAACAGGCTAAGGGGCCTTTTTAAATGCATAGGATTCCTTTGCTGGTGTTTTTTTGTTAAATATTCTAATTTACTGAGATAATGACTTTTGTGTTTTTATTGGCTGTAAGCCATAATCATCAACATTAGCAGAAATAAACACTTGAAATAGATCACACTGTTTGTAATGACTCTATATAATATGAGTTTCACTTTTTGTATTGAAGAACTGAAATAAATAACATTTTGATGATATTCTAATTTTGTGAGAAGCACGTTTGTATGTGTGTATATATGTATGTATATATATATCTATATATATCTATAATTGGAGATGTGTCCCTCTGTCTGAAGCCTTTATAGACTGCGCATGCACGACGCGCAGTCTGGCTCCAGACAGAAGAACGCATGGAGCCGTTACAGGAAAGAGGAGTGTGTATGGCTCCAGAGATCGCGGTATGCATAGACACTGAACACATACCGCGATCTCCGGGGCCATACTTACATACTTACCTGACCGGGAGGAGCGTTGCTACGGCGCTTCTCTTCTCGCCGGAGACCAGGGCAGGAGTGAGGCATCAGAATTGGGGCATGTGCATATCTGGCGCCATTTTACTGAAGACACATTTGCAGTGCGTCTTCAGCAAAATTGAGCCGGACAGCGCAGTATGGGCACGTGAGTACTCCGGTGCCACACTCCTCCTCTGGCCTCTGGCAGTACGGGACACAGCGCTGGAGAACAGGGAAGAAAGGTGAGTAGAAGTGTTTATTTTTTGTATGTGTGCAACATTATAGGGATGAGGGGTGCCATACATACCAGGATTGGGGGGTGAGGGGTGTCATGCATACCAGGATTCTAAGATGAAGGGGCCACACACACCTGGATTGGGGGAGGAGGGGCCATACATACCAGGATTGGGGGATGAGGGGTGCCATGCATACCAGGATTGGGGGATGAGTGGACCATGCATACCAGGAATGGGGGGTGAGGTGTGCCATGCATACCAGCATTGCGGATGAGGGGTACCATACATAAAAGGATTTTGGGGTGAGGGGTGCCATGCATACCTGGATTGGGGGATGAGGGGGTGCCATGCATACCAGGATTGGGAGGTGAGGGGTACCATGCATACCAGGATTGGGGGGTGAGGGGGTACCATGCATACCAGGATTGGGGGTGAGGGGTGCCATGCATACCAGGATTAGGGGGTACCATGCATACCAGGATTGGGGTGTGAGGGGACCATTCATACCAGGATAGGAATGAGGGGGTATCATGCATACCAGGATTGGGGGGTGAGGGGACCATGCATACTAGGATAGGGATGAAGGGGTACCATGCATACCTGCATTGGAGGATGAGGGGACCATGCCTACCAGGATTGGGTGGTGAGGAGACCATGCATACCAGGATTGGGGGGTGAGGGTGCCATGCATACCAGGATTGGGGGGTGAGGGAACCATGCATACCAGGATTGGGGGGTGAGGGATACCATGCCTACCAGGATTGGGTGGTGAGGAGACCATGCATACCAGGATTGGGGGGTGAGGGGGTACCATGCATACCAGGATTGGGGGGTGAGGGGAACCATGCATACCAGGATTGGGGGTGAGGGGTACCATGCATACCAGGATTGGGGGGTGAGGGACAATGCATACCAGGATAGGGATGAGGGGGTTCCATGCATACCAGGATTGGGGGGTGAGGGATGCCATGCATACCAGTATTGGGGGTGAGGGGTGCCATGCATACCAGGATTGGGGGGTGAGGGGGTACCATGCATACCAGGATTGGGGGGTGAGGGGACAAGGCATACCAGGAGTGGGGGGTGAGGGGAACCATGCATACCAGGATTGGGGGGTGAGGGGTACCATGCATATCAGGATTGGGGGGTGAGGGGACCATGCATACCAGGATAGGGATGAGGGGGTACCATGCATACAAGGATTGGGGGGTGAGGTTACCATGCATACCAGGATTGGGGGGTGAGGGGTGCCATGCATACCAGAATAGGAATGTGGGGTACCATGCATACCAGGATGAGGGATGGGGTGCCATGCATACCAGAAATAGGTATGAGGGGTACCATGCATACCAGGATAAAGGATGGGGTGCCATGCATACCATTATAAGGGATGGGGTACCATGCATACCAGGATTGGGGGATGAGGAGTTCCATGCATACCAGGATAGGGATGAGGGGGCCATACATACCAGGATTGGGGATGAGGGAGCCATGCATACCAGGATGAGGGATTGGGTGCCATGCATATCAGGATTGGGGGATGAGGAGGCCATGCATACTGGGATTGAGGGATGAGGGGTGCCGTACATACCAGAATTGGGATGAGGGGTGCCATGTATACCAGGACGAGGGGTACCATACATACCAGAATAGGGATTCTGGGTACAATGCATACCAGGATGAAGGGTACCATGCATAACAGGATATGAATGTGGGGTACCATGCATACAAGGATGAAGGATGGGGTGCCATGCATACCAGGATTGGGGGATGAGGGGTACCATACATACCAGATTAGGGATGCTGGGTACCATGCATACCAGGATGAGGGGTACCATACATACCAGGATAGAGATGAGGGGTACCATACATACCAGGATTGGGGGATGAGAAGTGCCATGCATACCAGGATTGGGGGATGAGGAAGCCATGCATACCAGGATGAGGGATTGGGTGCAGTGCATACCAGGATTAGGCGATGAGGAAGCCATGCATACCAGGATTGGGGATGAAGAAGCCATGCATACCAGGATGAGGGATGGGGTGCCACGCATACCAGGATTGAGGGATGAGGAGGCCATACATACTGGGATTGGGGGATGAGGGGTGCAATACATACCAGAATAGGAATGAGGGGTGCCATGTATACCAGGATGAGGGGTACCATACATACCAGAATAGGGATGCGGGGTACCATGCATACCAGAATGAGGGATGGGGTGCCATGCATACCAGGATGAGGGGTACCATACATACCAGAATAGGGATGAGGGGTACCATACATACCAGGATGAGGGATGAGGTGCCATGCATACCAGGATGAGGGATGGGGTGCCATGCATACCAGGATTGGGGGATGAGGGGACCATGCATACCAGGATTGGGGGGTGACGGGGGGACCATGCATACCAGGTTTGAGAGGTGAAGGGACCATGCATACCAGAATGAGGAATGGGGGTGCCATGCATACCAGGATGAGGGGTACAACAAATACCAGGATTGGGGGTGAGGGGACCATGTATACCAGGATAGGGATGAGGGGGTACCAGGCATACCAGAATTGGGGGGTGAGGGGACCATGCATGCCAGAATTGGGTGGTAAGGGGACCATGCATACCAGGATTAGGGAGTGATGGGACCATGCATACCAAGATTGGGGGGTGAGGGGTGCCATACATAGGGATGAGGGGTACCATGCATACCAGGATAGGAATGTGAAGTACTATGCATACCAGGATGAGGGATGGGGAGCCATGCATACCAGGATTGGGGATGAGCAGGCCATACATACCAGGATTGGGGGATGAGGGGTGCCATGCATACCAGAATTGGGATGAAGGGTGCCAAGTATACCAGAATGAGTGGTACCATACATACCAGAATAGGGATGCGGGGTACCATGCATTCCAGGATGAGGGATGGGGTGCCATGCATACCAGGATGAGTGGTACCATACATACCAGAATAGGGATGCGGGGTACCATGCATACCAGGATGAGGGATGGGGTGCCATGCATACCAGGATGAGGGGTACCATACATACCAGGATAGGGATGAGGGGTACGATACATACCAGGATGAGGGATGGGGTGCCATGCATACCAGGATTGGGGGATGGGGTGCCATGCATACCAGGATTGGGGGGATGAAGAGTGCTATGCATACCAGGATTGGGGATGAGGAAGCCATGCATACCAGGATGAGGGTTTAGGTGCCATGAATCCCACGACTGAGGGATGAGGAAGCAATGCATACCAGGATAAGGGATTGGGTACCATACATACCAGGATTGGGGGATGAGGGGTGCCATACATACCAGGATTGGCATGAGGAGTGCCATGTATACCAAATTTGGGATGAGGGGGCCATGTATACCAGGATGAGAGATGGGGTGCCATGCATGCCAGGATTGGGATGAGGGGTGCAATGTATACCAGATTTGGGATGAGGGGGCCATGCATACCAGGATGAGAAATGGGGTACCATGCATACCAGGATTGGGGATGAGGCGTGCCATGTGTACCAGGATTGGGGATGAGGTGTGCCATGTATACCAGGATTGGGGATGAGGGGTGCCATGCATAGCAGGATAGGGATGAGGGGTGCCATGCATACCAGGATAGGGATGAGGGGTACCATGCATACCAGGATAGGGATGTGGGGGGGCCATGCATACCAGGATTCGGATGAGGGGCCATGCATACCAGGATAGGGATGAGGGGTACCATGTATACCAGGATAGGGATGAGGGATATCATCCATACCAGGATGGGGGTGAGGGCCCATGCATACCAAGATGGGGGTGAGGGCCCATGCATACCAGGATAAGGCTGAGGGGGCCATGCATACCAGTATTGGGTATGAGGGAGCCATGCATACCAGGATGAGGTATAAGTGGTGCCATGCATGCCAGAATTGGGGATGAGGGTTGCCATGCATACCAGGATTGTGGGTGAGGGGTGCCATGCATACCAGGATTGTGGGTGAGGGGTGCCATGCATACCAGGATTGGGGGTGAGGGGTGCCATGCATACCAGGATTGGGGGTGAGGGGTGCCATGCTTGCCAGGATTGGGGGTGAGGGGTGCCATTCATACCAGGATAGGGATGAGGGGGTACCATGCATACTAGGATTGGGGGTGAGGGGTGCCATGCATACCAGGATTGGGGGTGAGGGGTGCCATGCATACCAGGATTGGGGGTGAGGGGTGCCATGCTTACCAGGATTGGGGGGTGAAGGGTGCCATGCATACCAGGATAGGGATGAGGGGGTACCATGCATACTAGGATTGGGGGTGAGGGGTGCCATGCATACCAGGATTGTGCGTGAGGGGTGCCATGCATACCAGGATTGGGGGTGAGGGGTGCCATGCATACCAGGATTGGGGGTGAGGGGTGCCATGCTTACCAGGATTGGGGGTGAGGGGTGCCATTCATACCAGGATAGGGATGAGGGGTGCCATGCATACCAGAATGGGGATGAGGGGTGCCATGCATACCAGGATGGGGATGAGGGGTGCCATGCATACCAGGATGGGAATGAGGGGTGCCATGCATACCAGGATGGGGATGAGGGGTGCCATGCATACCAGGATAGGGATGAGGGGTGCCATGCCTACCAGGATAGGGATGAGGGGTGCCATGTATACCAGGATAGGGACGAGGGGTGGCATGCATTCCAGGATAGGATGGTGCCAGCACATAACAGGATGGGGTAACAGGATTGGGCAGCACAAATACCAGGATGGGGGTAGCACAAATACCAGGATAGGATACCATATACCAATAAAAATGCTCGCCACCCAGGCGTAGAACGGGTTCAATAGCTAGTATATATATATACAATGGTGTGAAAAAGTGTCTGCCTTCCTGATTTCTTATTCTTTTGCATTTTTGTCACACTTAAATGTTTCAGATCACAGAATAAATTTAAATATTAGACAAAGATAATACAAACACAAAATGCAATTTTTAAATGGAGGTCTTTATTAGTAAGGGAAAAGGATATTCAAACCTACAGGGCTCTGTGTGAAAAAGTGATTGCCCCCTAAACCTAATAACTGGGTGGCCCACCCTTAGCAGCAACAACTGTAATCATTGTTGCGATTGTATTGCGATAACTGGCAATGAGTCTTTTACAATGCTCGGGAGGAATTTTGGCCCACTCATCTTTGCAAAATTGTTGTAATTCTGCCATATTGGAGGGTTTACGAGCATGAATCGCCTCGCCTTTTTAAGGTCATGCCACAGCATCTCAATCGGATTAAGGTCAGGACTAGTGTTGAGCCACCCCCGAATTGTTCGGGTTCGGTTCGGTTCGTCGAACACCGGGATGTTCGAGGAACTGTTCGTCGAACTGTTCGTCGAACACCTTAGAACACCGTCGAACACCGTTAAAACCAATGGCAGGCAAACAAAAACACATAGGAACACATAGAAAACACCTTCAAAGGTGTCCAAAAGCTGACAAACTGCTCAGAAGACGCTTTCTTTAAAAAAGCCGGCCGGCAATTCAGCAGCGGCATACACCGGTACCCGACAATTTAGACATGAAGGAATAGAGCATCACACATAGATTAGATAGATAGAAACATGTCAGTCACATATATATGAAGTACAGTGACAGTGTTGCTTACTGTACTTGTCATTTAGTGTAAAGGATTTATTAAAAAATATAATAGTGTTTTCGTGCACCGTCTCTTTAAAAAAGCCGGCCGGCAATTCAGCAGCGGTACCCAACAATTTATAACAGACAGAATAGAGCTTCACACATAGATTAGATAGATAGAAACATGTCAGTCACATATATATGAAGTACTGTGACAGTGTTGGTTACTGTACTTGTCATTTAGTGTAAAGAATTTATTAAAAAAAATAATAGTGTTTTCATGCACCGTCTCTTTAAAAAAGCCGGCCGGCAATTCAGCATCTGTACCCGACAATTTATAACAGACAGAATAGAGCTTCACACATAGATTAGATAGATAGAAACATGTCAGTCACATATATAATAAGTACAGTGACAGTGTTGGTTACTGTACTTGTCATTTAGTATTAAAATAAAGGATTTATTATTAAAAAAAATTGGCGTGGGGTTCCCCGTTATTTTAGTCTCTAGCGGAGGTTAAGCAGACAGCTGGGGCAGATGTTTGAAGCCTGGGAAGGGGGTAATACCCACGGAGCTTCCCAGGCTACTAATATCAGCCCCCAGCTGAATACCTAGCCTTTACTAGCTATTAAAATGGAGGACCCCCCCAAAAAAAATGACGTGGGGTCCCCCCTAATTTAATAGCTAGCAAAGACTAGGCAGACAGCTGGGGGCTGATATTAATAGCCCAGGAAGGGAGCCATGAATATTGGCCCCCTCCCAGGCTAGAAACACCAGCCGTCAGCCGCCCCAGAAATGGCGCATCCATAGGATGCGCCAATTCTGGCACTTAGCCTCGCTCTTCCACGCTGCCCTGGTGCGGTGGCAGGGGGTAATAGGGTTGGGGTTGATGTCAGCTTATAATGCCAGCTGACATCAAGCCCAGGTTAGGAATGGAGAGGCGTCTATAAGACACCCCCATTACTAACCCCATAGTCAAAGTTAAAAGAAAACACAAACACCCAGAATAAAGTCCTTTAATTGAAATAAAGACACATTCCTTTATTGTTCTAAATTAAACCATACTTACCGTCACGCCCATTCCAGCTGAAGCCAACGATCTCCTGCAATAAAAGAAAAATAATAAAGCAACCTCATCCTTACCTTTCCATGGTTCCCACGACAGCTTCAGCTCTGCTACATCGAGATGACAGGCTGGACCGCAGCAGAACGCTGCCATCCAGCCTGTCATCCCGCAGACACTGAGAAGCGCAGGCATGCTTGCACTCCTCAGTGTCTGACTGTGACGGCATCCAGATGAGCCGACAATGAACTCGGCTCACCTCATGTACGTCACTGACAGCGTGGGAAAATTCTCCTGCACTCAGCGCTTCAGCGTGAGAATTCTCCCACGCTGTCAGTGACGTGTATGAGGTGAGCCGAGTTCATTGGACATGACCTCGGCTCATCTGGATGCCGTCACAGCCAGACACTGAGGAGCGCAAGCAAGCCTGCGCTTCTCAGTGTCTGCGGGATGACAGACTGGATGGCAGCGTTCTGCTGCGGTCCAGCCTGTCATCTCGATGTAGCAGAGCTGAAGCTGTCGTGGGAGCCATGGAAAGGTAAGGATGATGTTGCTTTATTATTTTACTTTTATTGCAGGAGATCATTGGCTTCAGCTGGAATGGGCGTGGCGGTAAGTATGGTTTCATTTAGAACAATAAAGAATTGTGTGTTTATTTCAATTAAAGGACTTTTTTCTGGGTGTTTGTGTTTTTTTAAAATACTTTACTAGAAATTCATGGTGGTCATGTCTAATATTGGCGTGACCCCATGAATTTCGGGCTTAGGGCCAGCTGATAATGCCAAGCTGGCCTTAACCCCTTTATTACCCAGTGAGCCACCGCACCAGGGCCCTGGATGAGTTGGGTACAGCGCCAGAAGATGGCGCTTCTATGAACGCGCCATTTTCCGGGGCGGCTGCGGACTGCAATTTGCAGCGGGTGGGGCCCAGAAAGCTTGGGCCTCCCTGCGCTGCAGATTCCAGCCCCCAGCTGCCTAGTTGTACCTGGCTGGACACAAAAATAGGGCGAAGCCCCACGTATTTTTTTTTTAAATTCATGAAATTCATGGAATAATTAAGAAAAAAAGGGCTTCCCTATATTGTTGTGTCCGGCTAGGTACAAATAGGCAGCTGGTGGTTGGGAGCAGCCCGTTCCTGCCTGCTGTACCTGACTGCACACAAATATAGGGCGAAGCCCCACATCAATTTTTTTTTCATTATTTCATGAATTTCCTGAAATAATTTAAAAAAAATTGATGTGGGGCTTCGCCCTATATTTGTGTCCAGTCAGGTACAGCAGGCAGGAACGGGCTGCCCCCAACCACCAGCTGCCTATTTGTACCTGGCCAGACACAACAATATAGGGAAGCCCTTTTTTAAAAAAATTATTTCATGAAATAATTTAAAAAAAATTGACGTGGGGCTTCGCACTATATTTGTGTCCAGCCAGGTACAGCAGGCAGGGACGGGCTGCCCCCAACCACCAGCTGCCTATTTGTACCTGGTTGGACACAACAATATAGGGAAGCCCTTTTTTTCTTAATTATTCCATGAATTTCATGAAATAATTAAAAAAAAAAATGCGTGGGGCTTCGCCCTATTTTTGTGCCCAGCCAGGTACAACTAGGCAGCTGGGAGCTGGAATCCGCAGCGCAGGGAGGCCCAAGCTTTCTGGGCCCCACCCGCTGCAAATTGCAGTCCGCAGCCGCCCCAGAAAATGGCGCGTTCATAGAAGCGCCATCTTCTGGCGCTGTACCCAACTCATCCAGGGCCCTGGTGCGGTGGCTCACTGGGTAATAAAGGGGTTAAGGCCAGCTTGGCATTATCAGCTGGCCCTAAGCCCGAAATTCATGGGGTCACGCCAATATTAGACATGACCACCGTGAATTTCTAGTAAAGTATTTAAAAAAACACAACACCCAGAATAAAGTCCTTTAATTGAAATAAACACACAATTCTTTATTGTTCTAAATTAAACCATACTTACCATCACGCCCATTCCAGCTGAAGCCAATGTCTTCTGCAATAAAAGTAAAATAATTAAGCAACCTCATCCTTACCTTTCCATGGTTCCCACGACAGCTTCAGCTCTGCTACATCGAGATGACAGGCTGGACCGCAGCAGAAAGCTGCCATACAGCCTGTCATCCCGCGGACACTCAGAAGCGCAGGCATGCTTGCGCTCCTCAGTGTCTCGCTGTGACGGCATAAAGATGAGACGAGTTCATGTTCAATGAACTCGGCTCACCTCATGCACGTCACTGACAGCGTGGGAGAATTCTCCTGCACTCAGCGCTTCAGCGTGAAAATTCTCCCACGCTGTCAGTGACGTACATGAGGTCAGCTGAGTTCATTGGACATGAATGAGCTCACCTCATGCACGTCACTGACAGCGTGGGAAAATTCTCACGCTGAAGCGCTGAGTGCAGGAGAATTTTCCCACGCTGTCAGTGACGTGCATGAGGTGAGCTCATTCATGTCCAATGATCTCAGCTCACCTCATGCACGTCACTGACAGCGTGGGAAAATTCTCCTGCACTCAGCGCTACAGCGTGAGAATTCTCCCACGCTGTCAGTGACGTGCATGAGGTGAGCTCATTCATGTTCAATGAACTCAGCTGACCTCATGCACGTCACTGACAGCGTGGGAGAATTCTCACGCTGAAATGCTGAGTGCAGGAGAATTCTCCCACGCTGTCAGTGACGTGCATGAGTTGCGCCGAGTTCATTGGACATGAACTCGTCTCATCTTTATGCCGTCACAGCCAGACACTGCAGAGCGCAAGCATGCCTGCGCTTCTCAGTGTCTGCGGGATGACAGGCTGGATGGCAGCGTTCTGCTGCGGTCCAGCCTGTTATCTCGATGTAGCAGAGCTGAAGCTGTCGTGGGAACCATGGAAAGGTAAGGATGAGGTTGCTTTATTATTTTTCTTTTATTGCAGGAGATCGTTGGCTTCAGCTGGAATGGGCGTGACTGTAAGTATGGTTTAATTTAGAACAATAAAGAATTGTGTCTTTATTTCAATTAAAAGACTTTATTCTGGGTGTTTGTGTTTTCTTTTAACTTTGACTATGGGGTTAGTAATGGGGGTGTCTTATAGACGCCTCTCCATTACTAACCTGGGCTTGATGTCAGCTGGCATTATAAGCTGACATCAACCCCAACCCTATTACCCCCTGCCACCGCACCAGGGCAGCGTGGAAGAGCGAGGCTAAGTGCCAGAATTGGCGCATCCTATGGATGCGCCATTTCTGGGGCGGCTGACGGCTGGTGTTTCTAGCCTGGGAGGGGGCCAATATTCATGGCTCCCTTCCTGGGCTATTAATATCAGCCCCCAGCTGTCTGCCTAGCCTTTGCTAGCTATTAAATTAGGGGGGACCCCACGTCATTTTTTTGGGGGGGTCCTCCATTTTAATAGCTAGTAAAGGCTAGGTATTCAGCTGGGGGCTGATATTAGTAGCCTGGGAAGCTCCGTGGGTATTACCCCCTTCCCAGGCTTCAAACATCTGCCCCAGCTGTCTGCTTAACCTCCGCTAGAGACTAAAATTACGGGGAACCCCACGCCAATTTTTTTTAATAATAAATCCTTTATTTTAATACTAAATGACAAGTACAGTAACCAACACTGTCACTGTACTTATTATATATGTGACTGACATGTTTCTATCTACCTAATCTATGTGTGATTCTCTATTCTTTCTGTTATAAATTCTCGGGTACAGATGCTGAATTGCCGGCCGGCTTTTTTAAAGAGATGGTGCATGAAAACACTATTATTTTTTTTAATAAATCCTTTGCAGTAAATGACAAGTACAGTAAGCAACACTGTCACAGTACTTCATATATATGTGACTGACATGTTTCTATCTATCTAATCTATGTGTGAAGCTCTATTCTGTCTGTTATAAATTGTCGGGTACCGCTGCTGAATTGCCGGCCGGCTTTTTTAAAGAGACGGTGCACGAAAACACTATTATATTTTTTAATAAATCCTTTACACTAAATGACAAGTACAGTAAGCAACACTGTCACAGTACTTCATATATATATGTGACTGACATGTTTCTATCTACCTAATCTATGTGTGATTCTCTATTCTTTCTGTTATAAATTGTCGGGTACAGATGCTGATTTGCCGGCTTTTTTAAAGAGACGGTGCATGAAAACACTATTATTTTTTTTGATAAATCCTTTACACTAAATGACAAGTACAGTAAGCAACACTGTCACTGTGCTTCTTATATGTGTGACTGACATGTTTCTATCTATCTAATCTATGTGTGAAGCTCTATTCTTTCGGTTCTAAATTGTCGGGTACCGGTGTACGCCGCTGCTGAATTGCCGGCTTTTCATGTTTCACTGTGAGCACAGTTCCCATCGATTTGGGCAATCACTGTAATGCCACAACCACCATGGCTGTGGCATTACAGTGAGTGGCAGACAATCCCTGCATGATTGGTGCTCTAAATAGCGCCAGACATGCAGGACACGCTTTTGGTGCACGAACAGTTATCGAACATAACCTCGAACAGCCGAATTTTTTGCAAATCGTTCGGGTTTGTCGAACAACTCGAACACCACCCAAAACAGCTCGAATTTGAGATTGGCGAACAGTTCTAGTCGAACACCGCTCATCTCTAGTCAGGACTTTGACAAGGCTACTCCAAAGTCTTAGTTTTGTTTTTTAAGCCATTCAGAGGTTGACTTGCTGGTGTGTTTTGAATCATTGTCCTGCTGCATAAATCAAGTGTGCTTCAGCTTGAGGTCACTAACAGGTGGCCGGACATTCTCTTTCAAAATTTTTTGGTAGACAGCAGAATTCATGGTTCCATTTACCCCAGCAAGTCTTCCAGGTCCTGAATCAGCAAAACAGCCCCAGACCATAACACTACCACCAAAAAAAACTGAAAGAAAATGCAAATTGGACATAATTTCACACGAAACTCCAAAAATGGGCCAGACTAAATTGTTGGCACCAAATTAATATTTGGTTGCACACTCTTTGAAATAAATAACTGCAATTGCATCCTATAACTAGTGTTGAGCCACCCTCGTAGTGTTCGAGTTCGGTTCGGTTCGTCGAACACCCGTGTGTTCGCCGAATTGTTCGTCGAACTGTTCGTCGAACATCTTCGAACACCGTTAAAACCAATGGCAGGCAAACAAAAACACATAGAAACACATAGAAAACACCTTCAAAGGTGTCCAAAAGCTGACAAACTGCTCAGAAGACACAACTAACACATGGAAAAGTGACAAGTACATATAGTCATGCGAAAAGAAAAGAGGTGGAGGAGTAAAAGGAGGGGGAGACACAGATATAGGCATGTCATGCCCTTCTAAAATCCAAAAAGTGAGAAGCCGAGACGGCCAGTCCGCTCCTGCCTGTGCCACCTCCGTGTCGCCGGGTTTGTGCCAGAGCCGCGGTGAACCCTGACGGCCAGCCCCCCTCTCCCAATACTGGTGCCTGTCCGCTGGTGGGTCGAGAGAGCCCCCCTGTGGTGGAGGCAGCTCTAAGCTTTTTAATTTAAATTGTCCCTCTAATTTGAATGAATACACTTTAAATCCATTTACAAGGATCTATTGGAGGGCAAGTCTCATGCCAGCAGCCGCGTAATTCCAGCTCCAGTAGCGTCCACTAAAGCTGCTGCAGTTAAAAAGCTTTTATAAGGATCGAGCTCGGCTGTCCACCGCAAGGCATCCTAGTGCCAGTCCCAGCCCCTATGCCTTGGGGTGCCTCCTGATGCTCTTCACTAAGTATCCCGTGGTCCCGAAGCATTTCCTTTGAAAAAATTAAGTGTCCAAACTACAGGTGGTGTAGCTTGCTTAACAGCCGGGATAATCCGCTGACTAGCAGACACTGCTACTAGGCACAAAGTATTTCCTGGGCTAGATGCAGTTAAAAATTTGTAAGTAGATACTCTTGTTGGATGCTGAGAAAGCATTCCATAGAGTCTCCTGGCACGCCATATATGATTCTCTTAAAAAGCTTGGGGTAGGGGTCTAGGGGACCCTTTTATAGCCAAAATCACGGCCCTGTATCACAATACGTCACCTAGGCTGAAGATAAATGGAACTGTAGCACCGAGGGCTCGGTTGCTACAGACGTATTGCACCTCACCCAGAGGTGTGATATCTCACTCTCAGATAAGGATGGAGTGTGGATCAGGACCCGACACCTGCATGCATTACACCACATTGCCGTGGGGCAGGGCGACCAATATGCCCCTGAGATGGGCACGACAGTCCCTGTCCCTGGCTGGAGTGGGGGGAGGGAACACTGAGGAAGGGGAACCCTGCAGTGCAGGAGCAGGGAGGAAGCAGTTCCTGGGTGCATTGAGAAGGGAGTATAAAAGGTGGGCACCATCTTAGTTCAGTGCAGAGAAGTCTGAGCAGAAGTGGCAGGGAGCAGGGGCTCTGCATGAGCTCTGCTCCGGAGGCGGGCCTAGTAACAGAGGCCCAGGCCTGCAAGAGGGAGAAGGAAGGAAGAGGAGCGGAGAAGGCTCCAGGAACGAGGAATGAAGGGATCCCAGGGGTGCGGACGGGCGAGTCGCCACCGCACGCCCGAATCCACCTGCGTGGAGGGGTCAGGCCAAAGGGGGAGACCGGTCCCCGAACTAGTGGAGGCAGGAAACGACCCTCAGCTAGAAACCGGAGGCTCTGACATTTTATGTGGCGCAGCCCCTTGCTCCACCCGCTAGGAAGGCACCACATAGGGTCAGGGAAACTGGCGCCAAGTTTACCAAGAGGAGGCCCGAGGCAGCCGGACAGAAGTGTTGGTAAGAAAGGCCAGACAAAGGACACACAAAGGGGGTCCTGTGAAGTGCTCCAAAGTTATCTGGGAGTTGTCTGAGCCCCTCACCTGGTGAGCACAGTACGACGTGGGCAGCCGTTACCTGCAGACGTGGTCTGGATAATAAGAACTGTGAGTAAAGGCCCTGAACTGCATCACTGACTCCGTGTCGTTACTGCTGCTGCCCTGCACCATCACCCCCATCCTCCGCATACACTGCCCTGAGGCTATACTCCTCCCGTGGGGAGTTATGCTACGCTCTGCTGCACCCACAACACCAGCCTTAGCGGTCTGCCCTGTAGCGGCGGTTCACTCTGACCGCAATCCACGGGTGGCGTAGTCGGACATTTAAACATCAAAACCACATAAATAGTTCCGCCACTGGTTTGACCGCCCTGAGCCACGAAACCGGATCGCCTCCACGAAGACTACAACCACCAGCATCCACCAAAAAGGGTCCGGCTCCGGGTGTCCCAAGGCCCAGGGGGTGCGTCAGAACATTTTCATCACCTTTCACAATCACCAATGGGACAAGGCAGGGATGTCCTCTGTCCCCTCTCTTATACATCCTAGTGACGGAGCACCTGCTCTCATCAATTCGCCATAACCCCAATATTAGGTGGATTGAGGTGGGAGGCACCGAGTACAAGTGCTCTCTATTTGCTGATGATGTCCTAGTATATATCACTCAATCACATATATCCATCCCTGCTGTTATGGCTGAAATAGATCACTTTGTTACATGGTAAAATTTTAAAATCAATGCAGCGAAGTCTGAGGCCCTCGATGTCTCCCTCCCTAAATCCATATAGGATTCCATCCAGTCCAACTTTCCCTTTGCCTGGCCCTCACAGGGTATCAAATACTTAGGAATTCCTATTCATAGAGACCTCTCCCATCTATGTTATCTTAATTTTGGGCCCTTTATTGAACAATTCCATACAGACCACGGTTGGCAAGTTAGAACTGTAAGATTCACTACGTGAACCACTGGTGTTTTGTGGAAAAGCACATGTACACCGCGTTCCAAATTATTATGCAAAAAGTGTTTAGGAGTGATAAGGGAAGAATTTGTTTGTTTGTCAGTTAAACTCATTGATGGTGATGTGTGTCAGGGCTCTTTATATCACTGTAAGCAATTGCAGACACCTGTGCTAATTAGTTTGGCAGGTGTGTCCAATGAAAGGCAAGACTACTTAAGAAGGCTCTCTCACATTATTAAGCAGCCTACATTTTCTGCCAAAATGGGAAAGAAAAAGGATGTGTCGGCTGCTGAGAAGCAACAAATTGTGGAGTGTTTAGGTCAAGGCATGACTACAATCAACATTGTGCGATGATCAGGATGAAGTGTCTTGGCAATCAAGAAGTATGTAGCTGATTCACAGTACACACGTGTGCGTGCTGATAAGGGCAAATTGAGGACTCTTTCCTACAGGCAATTACGTCAGGTTGAAAGAGCAGCGGCAAAAAAGCCTTGTCATAGCAGCAGACAAGTTTTTGAAGCTGCTTGTGCCTCCAACGTCCCCCGAACAACAAGATGCAGGGTCCTTCAGAGGTTTGCAGCTGTGCATACGCCATCCTGTCGACCTCCTCTATCCACTTCACACAAGCAGAAACGGCTCCAGTGGGCCAAACATTACATGAAGACTGATTTCAAAACTGTTTTGTTCACGGATGAGTGCCGTGCAGCGCTCGATGGTCCAGATGGATGGAGTGGAGGATGGCTGGTTGATGGACACCCCACGCAAACACGGCTACAGCGCCAACAAGGAGGAGGTGGAGTAATGTTTTGGGCTGGAATCATGGGGAGAGAGATTGTCGGCCCCTTTAGGATCCCTGAAGGCGCTAAAGATGAACTCCATAATGTATGTGGATTTTCTCAAACAGCACTTCCTGCCTTGGTTCAAGAAGAAGAACCGTGTATTTCACAGCAAGATCATTTTTCTGCATGATAATGCACCATCTCATGCTGCACATAAAACATCTGCATCTCTGGCTGATATGGGCATAAAAGGGGACAAACTTATGGTGTGACCCCCATGCTCCCCTGACCTCTACCCCATTCAGAACCTTTGGAGCATCATTAAAAGGAGTGTCTATGATGGCGGGAGGCAGTTCACATCTAAGCAACAGCTCTGGGAGGGTATTCTGTCCTCATGCAAAACAATTGAAGCAGAAACCATCCAAAACCTGACAAATTCAATGGACGAGAGAGTTCAGAAGCTCCTTTCGAACAAGGGGTCCTATGTGAAAATGTAACATCACCTAGAATAAAGTTTTGAGTTGAAAACTGTTTGATTTCAGTTTCTAACAACCTGCTAATGCTTATAATTTCAAAAATGACCATTTTTTTGGTCTTTATTAAAATGAAAAGGTTGATCGAAAAGTTTGGGGGATCTAAGAGTGTGGCAACCCAGTAGTCATGATTACTTCGAATTCTGACAATATGAGGGTCATGCTGCAGGTAGTGCAGCAAGAAGGCACTTATGTGCCTTGCGCATCTCGGAGCCCCAAAATTATTTTCCGGGCTAGATGCAGCTAAAAATTATTTTTAATTTTAAATCTGGTGAAGCTTTAGTATAGATGGCCTAATAGGATCAGTGCTGCACACTGCTACAAAGCCCAAATTATTTTCCAGTCAAGATACAGATAAACATGATTAGTAATTTGAAAGCTTAAAACGGTTGGTAGGGTGATTTTAACCAATCATCAAGCTTTTACTCTCCCCGGGATGACACAGGGGTAGAAAAGTCGTTTCGGATCCATGATTTGTTCATCTTTATGAACGTGAGTCTGTCTACATTATCAGTGGAGAGCCGCGTGCGCTTATCTGTCAGCACACCACCAGCAGCGCTGAACACACGTTCAGACAGTACGCTGGCTGCGGGGCATGACAAGATCTCCAAGGCGTAAGTGGCTTGCTCCGGCCATTTATCCAGATTGGAAGCCCAAAAAGAGCAAGGGTCCAGTGACACAGTCGTGGCTTCAATGTTTACTTGGAGATACTCCTGTACCATCGTCTCTAGGCGTTGACTATGTGTCAGACTTCTTGTCTCCTGTGGCCTTGCAAAGGATGGGCTAAAAAAGTGGTGAAATGATTCCGCAAAATTGATGTTACCAGCAGATACTGTGGTTCTGTTACGGTTTGAGTGCTGAACACTTGACGGTCCCACGGTTGGCAAGTTGGAACTGTGAGATTCACTACGTGCACCACTGGTATTTTGTGGAAAAGCACATGTAAGATTCTGCAACAGTCTCTGCTGATACTCCTGCATGCGTGCATCCCTTTCTATGGCAGGAATAATTTCTGCAAATTTACTTTTGTACCGGGGATCTAACAGTGTGGCAACCCAGTAGTCAGGATTATTTCTAATTCTCACAATTCGAGGGTCATGTTGCAGGTAGTGCAGCAAGAAGGCACTCATGTGTGTTGCGCATCCAGGAGCACCAAGTCCCTGTTGTGTTGGTGGCGAGGTAACAATCATGCTTCCTTCCTCTGTCCTCTCCCCCCAACCTCGCACAACAGAAATGTGATCAAGGTCTCCCTCATCTGATGAGTCTTCCATCAGTTCGTCCTCCACTTCTTCCTGGGCTCCTGCACCTTCCTCACTAGTTTGGCTGCTACCATGCGCCCTGGTAAAACCATCTCCCCCACCCTCACATGCCTGCCGCCTTGGTGCTGCCGACCGTCTGGACCTTGCAGATGTTAGCCCTTCCGCATACAACTCCTCCTCCTCTACTTCCTCCACCTCCTCTTGTGCCACCACCTGACTCCGAATTCTGTTTAACATGTGCTCCAGCATGTAAATCACCGGAATAGTCATGCTGATAATGGCATCGTCAGCACTAAACATCTTCGTCGCCATTTCAAAACTGTGCAGAAGGGTGCATAGGTCCCTGATCTGAGACCACTCCTCCAGCGTGATTTGCCCCACCTCTGAATCTCGTTGGCCCAGGCTATACGTCAGAACGTATTGCACCAGGGCTTGTCAGTGCTGCCACAGTCGCTGCAACATGTGCAGAGTTGAATTCCACCGGGTAGGCACATCGCATTTTAGCCGGTGAAGTGGCAGGCCCAACGACTTCTGTAGAGATGTAAGTCGCTGAGCTGCGGGATGCGAACGGCGGAAGTGAGCACACAGCGACCGTGCCCTCTGCAGAAGGCCATCTAGTCTGGGATAGTGGGCTAAAAATTGCTGGACAACCAGGTTCAACACGTGAGCCATACAAGGCACGTGTGTGACATTGCCCCGGCGAAAGGCCGCACCCAGGTTTGCAGCATTGTCGCACACGGCCTTCCCTGGTTTCAGGTCCAGTGGAGACAACCATTCATGAAATTGGTTCTCCAGAGCTGACCACAACTCCTCAGCTGTGTGACTCACATTTCCCAGACATTTCAATGTAAAAACCGCCTGATGACGTTGAGCCCTACTGCCAGCATAGTAAGGAGGTGTGCAGGATCCCTTCTGCGCAGTTAGAAAGCTTGTGGCATGACCAGACAGGCTTTGGGTGCAGGTGGAAGACCGAGAGGAGGTTGAGGAGGCAGAAGCAGTGGAGGAACTTTGACATAAAGAGGATTGACGCACAACTCGTGGGGACGGCAAGACTTGGACAGCAGCCCCTTGTCCTGCTGTCACCATAGTTACCCAGTGCCCAGTCAGCGACATGTAACGCCCCTGTCCATGCCTACTCGTCCAAGTGTCTGTGGTGAAATGCACCCTGTCACACACAGAGTTTCTCAAAGAAGCGGTGATGTTGTGTGCGACATGCTGGTGGAGCGCAGGCACACCTTTCTTTGAGAAGTAGTGCCGACTGGGCATCTGGTACTGGGGCACTGCGACGGACATAAGGTCTCGAAAATCCTCTGTGTCCACCAGGCGGAAAGGCAGCATTTCTGTAGCCAAGAGCTTGCAGATGGTGAAATTCAACCTCTTAGCTTTCTCATGGCTAGGAGGAAATGGTCTTTTACTTGTCCACATCTGAGGGACCGAGGGCTGGCTATTGTGCTTAGACGGGGTTGATAAGGGTGTCCCCGGCAAACTGCCGGTCTGTGAGGAAGATGCAGGCGGACATGTTAGGTTGCCTTGATCCAAAGGTGGTGCTATCGATGTCGGACAGCGCTCAACACCAGCTGGTGTTACCACCTCCAAAGAAAATGATGACCTGCCAATCACGCTGGCTGTTGCGGGTAAAGAGGTGGCAGGTCTGCGCCCCAAAACAGGTGTGACTGCTGTCCCCCCAGTCACAGAGGATGAAGAGGCCGTGGATGCACAATATATGGCAGACGGTGATTGGCCCGGCCGGCTAGGCCGCATTGTAGCACACTGAGCTTCCCACTGCAACTTATGCTTCATGTCCATGTGCCGGTTCATGCATGAAGTACTCAAACTATGTATTTTTTGGCCTCTACTTAGCTTTTGCTGACAAATGTTACAGATAACACGAGTTGGGTCATCTTTATCGATCTGAAAAAATGCCCAGGCTATGCAAGGCTTAGCACCCATGCGACCTGAAGAGCCACCACGACTTGTGGTGAGAGGCAGAGTTGTGTTTGAGGATGCAGTTGTTGACGTGCTTCCAGTACTACGTCTCTGTCCAGGAAGGCGCAACCTGACCTCGTCGTCACTAGCATCTTCCTCCACCTCCTCTGCTGACCTCATCTCTTGGCTGACTGTGGGTTGACAGTAAGTGGGATCTCCGACCTCATCATCATCACCCTGTGCGTTATCACACCCGTCGTCCTCAGAGCCAACCTGTTCCTGCCCTGACAAAAAACTAAAGTTGTCGCTCCAATCAGGTATTTGAGTCTTATCATCGTCTTCCTCATTGTCTCCACCAACAGGAGTTACAGTTTGGGAATGAGGGTCTACATTATGGTCAGAACCTTTTGCGTCTGGTCCTGGATCCGACTCATAAAGATTCTGGGCATCAGTGCAGATCATTTCCTCGTCTGGATTCACACAAGCGCTGGAGTCGACCTCTGATTCCCAGGCTATAGTATGAGTAAACAGCTCTGCAGACTCAACCATCTGTTCTACCTCATACTCAGACGGGCAGCTGGAGATTTGGGAGCTGTGAGGAAGCAAGTGCGATTTGGGTGACACCTTTGAGGGCTGGAGTATTTGTGATGTTGAAGTTGATGTGGAGGAGAGCCCACTTAAAGGAGCACTTGATATCCGTTGAAGCACCTGCTGTTTTTGTGCCTCATCTGGAATTTGTAGCGATTGGCGTGGCCGTAAGAAAGGGATCTTATCACATTGTCCGCTAAAAGAAGTAGACATTTTAGTTTGGCTGGAAGATGGTCTTTCTTCTGCAGATGTTACTGTTGCTTTAACACCTACCCCACGGACACAACCTTTTTTCCCCTTCCCAACACGCCTATTCCCCTTTCCACCAGCAGCAGGCCTTTTTCCACTCATTTTGGTGGTTAACTAATTCACAACTCTGGAGTTGTTTGCACAAAAAAACAATGGATGGTAACCGAGCAGAGCTGAGTGGCCAAACTGTGGTATTAGGCCAAAACTATTGGCTGGGTTAGATGCAGAAAAAAATTATTTTGAATTTGCAACCTGATGGAGGTCAGTATAGATGGACTAATACAAATAGTCCCACACACTGCTAGAAGCCCAAATATTTTTTCAGAGGTACTGTAGATGCAGATAAAAATTATTTTTAATTTGCAACCTGATGGAGGTCAGTATAGATGGACTAATAGACCAAGTCCCACACACTGCTAGAAGCCCAAATATTTTTTCAGAGCTAGAGGCAGAAAAAAATTATTTTTAATTTGCAACCTGATGGAGGTCAGTATAGATGGACTAATAGACCAAGTCCCACACACCGCTAGAAGCCCAACTATTTTTTCAGAGCTAGATGCAGAAAAAAATTATATTCAATTTGCAACCTGATGGAGGTCAGTATAGATGGACTAATAGACCAAGTCCCACACACTGCTAGAAGCCCAAATATTTTTTCAGAGCTAGATGCAGAAAAAAATTATTTTTTATTTGCAACCTGATGGAGGTCAGTATAGATGGACTAATAGACCAAGTCCCACACACTGCTAGAAGCCCAAATATTTTTTCAGAGCTAGATGCAGAAAAAAATTATTTTTAATTTGCAACCTGATGGAGGTCAGTATAGATGGACTAATAGACCAAGTCCCACACACTGCTAGAAGCCCAAATTTTTTTTCAGAGCTAGATGCAGAAAAAAATTATTTTTAATTTGCAACCTGATGGAGGTCAGTATAGATGGACTAATAGACCAAGTCCCACACACCGCTAGAAGCCCAAATATTTTTTCAGAGCTAGATGCAGAAAAAAATTATTTTTAATTTGCAACCTGATGGAGGTCAGTATAGATGGACTAATAGACCAAGTCCCACACACTGCTAGAAGCCCAAATATTTTTTCAGAGCTAGATGCAGAAAAAAATTATATTCAGTTTGCAACCTGATGGAGGTCAGCATAGATGGACTAATAGAATGATGCTATGCCCAAAAGATTTTACTTCACTAGGTGCAGTAAAAAAATTGGTATTCTATACACAGGTGTTATATCTTGCAACACAGATAGGCTACCCCACTGACTAACACACTCTGCAATAGGCCAAAAAGGATTAGCTTTGCTAGATTCAGCCAAATGCTGTGAAAAAAACTTGCACAGCACTGGCACAGACCTGCCTGGCAAAAACTGATAGGAACTCATGTAACCTAGTCCTGAAAAGGACTCCAATTACAATTAGTCTTTACTCCCACAACCTATCTATTTAAGAGCACAGACCTCCCTGATAAAAGTCGTAGGAAATGCTGTAACCTAGTCCTTAAAAGGACTGCAATCACAACTATTCCCTACTCCCAAGCTATCTGTATATTTGTGCGAAAATTGGCTTAAAATTAACAAGGTATAGCGCACACAGCAACAGCGGTGCCGTCTAACACGCAGCTGCAGCAGTGAGAAAATGGTGGCGACGGGGAAAATGGCTTGGTCTTATAGGGCAAGGACATGTGACATACACTGCCAATGACACATGCCCTTGCTTGTGTGAAAAAAAGCACTTCGCTCCGTGTGTGCGCTGCTGATAGGCTGACAGATTGCACCTCCCCACTGCAAATGCGGGAAAGAGAAAAAAAAATGGAGATCTTCATTGTTCCTGCAGAGATCCATCCCCTGCCCCTCCCCCCACCCCGCTGTACACTCAAACTGCGTATTAACATTAATTTTCATCATTACTGAGAAAAAATCCAGTTATGATTTTGGTGCACGAACAGTTATCGAACATAACCTCGAACAGCCGAATTTTTCTCAAATTGTTCGTGTTCGCCGAACGGCTCGAACACCGCCCAAAACAGCTCGAATTTGAGATTGGCGAACAGTTCGAGTAGAACAACGCTCATCTCTACCTATAACCATCAACAAGCTTCTTAAACCTCTCAACTGGAATTTTGTACCACTCTTCTTTTGAAAACTGCTCCAGGTCTCTCATATTTGAAGGGTGTCTTCTCCCAACAGCAATTTTAAGATCTCTCCATAGGTATTCAAAGGGATTTAGAGCCGGACTTTTTGCTGGCCATTTCAGAACTCTCCAGTGCTTTGTGTACAAGGCATCATGAAATCTGAAGATTAGCAAAGGATTTTGGGTCCTAGTGCCCAGTGTCAGAAAGCTGGGTTTGAGTCCTAGGTCATGGGTCTTCCAGCAGGACAATGACCCAAACATACTTCAGAAGCTCCCAGAAATGGATGGAAACAGTCAATGCATCCAGTGCCAGAGGCAGCAAAACAACCCCAAAACATTTTTGAACCTCCACCATATTTAACTGTAGGTATTGCGTACTTTTATTTGTAAGCCTCAGTCCGTTTTTGGTAAACAGTAGAATGATGTGCTTTACCAAAAAGCTCTATCTTGGTCTCATCTGTCCACAAAATGCTTTCCCAGAAGGATTTTGGCTTGCTCACATACATTTTGACAAACTGCAGTCTAGCTTTTTTATGTCTCAATGTCAGTAGTAGGGTCCTCCTGGGTCTCCTGCTATAGCGTTTCATTTTATTCAAATGTTGATGGATAGTTTGTGCTGACACTAATGCACCCTGAGTCTAGAGGACAACTTGAATTTCTTTGGAACTTGACTGGGGCTGCTTATTCACCATCCGGACTATCCTGAGTTGCAACCTTTCATCAATTTTTCTCTGCCGTCCATGTCCACGGAGATTAGTTACAGTGCCATGGCTTATAAACTTCCTGATTATGTTGTGCACTGTGGACAAAGGAACATCAAGATCTCTATAGATGTACTTGTAACCTTGAGATTTTTGATATTTTCAACAATTTTGGTTCTCAAGTCCTCAGACAGTTTTCTTCTCCTCTTTCTGTTTTCCATGCTTAGTGTAGCAAACACAGATAACACAATGCAAAGGTTGAGTCAACTTCTCCCCTTTTTATCTGGTTTCAGATGTGATTTTCATATTGCCCACACCTGTTACTTGCTACAGGTGAGTTTGAACGAGCATCACATGCTTGAAACAAAGTTGTTTACCCACAGTTTTGGAAAAGTGCCAACAATTTTGTTCAGCCTATCTTTGGGGTTTTGTGTCAAATTATGTCCAACTTGCCTTTTTTTCTCAGTTTTTTGTGTTCTTCCAATACACACAAAAGAAATAAACATGTGTATAACAAAACATGTATAACTGCAATAATTTTCTGGAAGAAATACATTTTTTGGAACAATGTCAAGGGTGCCAACACTTTTGGCCATGACTGTATACACATACTATACACAGAATACTTCAAGATAAATAATTAAATAGGGGTGCATGTGGAGACATATGGGTATACACATGCTGTACACTAAGTAATCAAGGATAAATAATTAGTGAAGGTGTATGAGTGCATATGTACTAGTTATCCTGTTGTGTAAGTGCGTATGGAATGTGTAAAAAATTAAAACATGTCAAAAAGAAAATATATGCACAAAAAATGTGTGTGAAAACTGAGTGATATTAAGACACTGCATATACAGTTGAAACCCGAAGTTTACATACACTACTGTATATAAAAAGACACATATGCATGTTTTTCTCAATATCTGACATGAAATCAGAATAAATCTTTCCCGTATTGGGTCAATTAGGATTACCAATTTTTAATATTTGCCAAATGCCTGAATAATGAGAGAGAATGTTTTAAGGCATTTTTATTACTTACTGCAAAGTTACATACATTTCATTAGTATTTGGTACCATTGCCCTTAATCTGAATGACTTGGGTCAAATGTTTGGGATATCCTTCCACAAGCTTCTCACAATAGTTGGTCGGAATTTGGGCCCATTCCTCCTGACAAAACTGGTGAAACCAGGTTTGTAGGTCGTCTTGATCTCACCTTCCTTTTCAAATGCTTCAGGTCATTGTCCATTTGGAAGACCCAAGCTTTAACTTCCTTGCTGATGTCTTGAGATGTTGCTTCAGTATTGCCACATAATCTTCTTTTCTCATCATAATGCCATCTATTTTGTGAAGTGTACCAGTCTCTCCTGCAGCAAAACAACCCCACAACATGATGTTGCAACCCATGGGTTTCACAGTAGGTATGGTGTTTTTAGGCTTCCAAGCTTCTCTCTTTTGCCTCCAAACGTCAGACCACAGGACATGTCTCTAAAAATTAAGGTCTTTGTTCCTGTGTGCATTTGCAAACATTAATCTGGCTTTTTTGTGTTTCTTTTGGAGCAATGGCTTCTTCTTGGCAGAGTGGCCTTTCAGCCCATGTTCACACAGTACTCGTTTCACTGTGGATATTGACACAGTCTTACCAGCTTCCACCATCATCTTCACAAGGTCTTTTGTTTTTGTCCTTGGGTTGATATGCACATGTCGGACCAAAGCACATTTATCTCTAGGGCACAGAACGCATCTCCCTCCTGAGCAGTATGATGACTGGACGTTCCCATCTTGTTTGTAGTTGCTTATCATTGTTTGTACAGATGAATGATGTACCTTCAGGTATCTTGAAATTGTGACCAAGGATGAGCTAGACTTGTGCAAGTCCACAATTCTCTTCCTGACATCTTGACTGATTTCTTTAGACTTTCCCATGATGCTACACAAAGAAGCAGTGTGTTTCCGGTGTGCATTAAAATACATCCACAGGTGTGTCTCTAATTAACTCAGATGTTGCCAAAAAAACAGACATCAGAATCAGAAGCTTTCAAACACATGACATCATAATATGGGCAGTCCAGAATTGTTTAAAGGCATAGTAATCTTAGCGTATGCAAACTTTTGACTTTGTAGTAAGTAATAAAAATGTCTTAAAACATTCTCTCTCTCTCATTACTCTGGCTTTGGCAAATATTAAAAATGATGGTAATCCTAATTGACCTAAAATGGGAAAGGTTTATTCTGATTTCATGTCGGATATTGAGAAAAACATGCATATGTGTCTTTTTATATAGTGTATGTAAACTTCTGGTCTCAACTGTATGTAATATGTACAAGGGTGCATGAATAAAAGGAAGGGAGCGTAGAAATAATATATATACACATGATGGACATATACATAGGACGTTACATCCATATATACACTAGTGATGAGTGAATATGTTCGAAATCCGAGTTCAAAGGTTAAGTTCGACACGAATGTGGCACATTCGGATTCCTGATCGGAAAGGCGAGCAAAATATGTTACATTCGGGAAAACCGGTAACGTTCGGTGAATTTACGTGGTTATGTGATTGCAGGGCAACTACTGCGTATTTTACAGTTTTGCTACTATAGTGCTTGCGTATGATGAGCGGGGAGACATGGTAAATGAGTGGGGGGGCTGGTGAAGCTCAGAACAGGTCAGATCAGCGGCGCGCTGTTTTTTTTTTTCTTCCTGTAGGCGGTAACTTTAAGTCAGGAAAGTGCGGCTAGCGAATCAGAGCACAGGAATCATCCACAGTGTCACAGACACAATGGCTTCTGCAATTGGCTGCTGAAATCACATGTCCTCTCCATATAAAAACCGGCCATGTTCCCTCAGCGCCATTTTATGCATGTCACTGAAGGAGATAGACACTGCTGAGTGTGCTGTGTCCAGTGTAATGAGAGATATTAGCTAGATAGATGGACGCTTCTGTGGAAGTCAGATAGTGTAGATAAGTCCTGTGCTGTGTACCTGTTCAATCGACCTTGCAGCCTCTTTTTTTGGTTTTTGTTCAATTACTGAGATTCTCACAGAAAGAGCAGGGTCAATCTATTTTTGCACTTGCTAAAGTGATAAAGCAAGCTAGCAAGCAAGCCCTTCTAGGCCACTTTTTGTTTTTGTGGGGTTGAAATTCAGCTATCTGCAGAGCTTGTCAGTGCAGAGCTTCTGAGTGCAGAGCACAAAAAACTTTTCATTTGCTAATATGATAGTGCAAGCTGTATTAGCCCAGTTTGTAATTTTTTGGGTGGATGAACTTCAGCTTTATGCACAGTAAAAACATATTTTTGTGTCACAGATGTGTTACACTCTGCTATAAGCCACCTAGTGCTTTTAGTGGCTGTGAAATTCAGCTGTATGCAGAGCTTATGCAGAGTAAATAAATCTATTTTTTACTGTGACTAACGTGATACAGCAGGCTAAATCTGAGTTTGAAATATCTTGAAGCATATATTCTATGTTATACAGGCCTCATCCACAGTCAAAAAATACTTTCTTTAATTCCTAACATTATACAGCTGAGGATATCTCAGTTTGGAGAATATCTCGTATGTTATACAGGCCTCATCCACAATAAAAAAAACACTTTCTTCTGTTACTAATGTGATACAGTATTACTAATGTGACACAGTAGGGGACATCTCAGTTTGAAATTGTTGGTAGCATATATCCTATGTTATACAGGCCTCATCCACATTAAAAAAATACTTTCTTCTGTTACTAACGTCGTACACTAGGGGACATCTCAGGGTGCCAAGGGAGGGTGGTTCACTGTGATTGAGGGGGGTTGGCGATACCAGAAAAACTATTAGTGAAGGTGTTAGTGAAGGTGAGGAACAAATGGAAGAGGAAGAGGTGATGGGCGAGCAACAGTCAGAACAGGAAAAGGATAATCATCCCCTCTCTGTTCGTGTTGGGCGGGTGGGGACGGAGGAAACAAGCATCAGAATTACCCATCCACCAACACAACATGGGCTTGAACCTCAGGAAAGAGGCCGACATATGAGTGTGTTCTTGCTGCACTATCTGCAAAATGATCCCCGTATAGTTATGATTCAAAATCGTGCTGGCGACTGGGTTGCCACTCTGTTAGATCCACGTTATAAGAGTAAATTTTGCCAGATCTTTCACCCCCTGGAAAGGGACCCGCGAATGCTGGAGCATCGAAACACGCTTTTATACAACCTTAACATAGGTTTTCCCAAAGCCAGCAGTGAGGCACACAGAGTTCATCGCAGCTCTACACTTCCAACCTTCGGCACGTCAATTTGTCAACGCCAAAATATTAGCAGCAGCAGTAGTGTAAGTGGCAGAAGCAATTTCTGTGAGTCCTTTCACACATTTTTTAGTTCTACTCTGGTGAAATTGATGGTACTTTGCTGGTGTCTGCCACTAATTTTTGGAAATGTGGAGAATCCTGATTGGGTCTCCATCTATTGGGTTGGCTGTAGTGGAAGAGGTTTCTGTCTTCATTAAACTACTTCTACTCTGGTGAAATTGATGCCACTTTGCTGGTGTCTGCCACAAATTTTTGGAAATGTGGAGAATCCTGATTGGGTCTCCATCTATTGGGTTGGCTGTAGTGGAAGAGGTTTCTGTCTTCATTAAACTACTTCTACTCTGGTGAAATTGATGCCACTTTGCTGGTGTCTGCCACAAATTTTTGGAAATGTGGAGAATCCTGATTGGGTCTCCATCTATTGGGTTGGCTGTAGTGGAAGAGGTTTCTGTCTTCATTAAACTACTTCTACTCTGGTGAAATTGATGCCACTTTGCTGGTGTCTGCCACAAATTTTTGGAAATGTGGGGAATCCTGATTGGGTCACCATCTATTGGTTTTGGCTGTAGTGGAAGAGGTTTCTGTCTCCATTAAACTACTTCTACTCTAGTTAAATTGATGCCACTTTGTTGGTGTTACACCCTAATTTTGGGAAATGTGAACACTCCTGGTTAGGTCTTAATTAGAGATGAGCGTTGTTCTACTCGAACTGTTCGCCAATCTCAAATTCGAGCTGTTTTGGGCGGTGTTCGAGCCGGACGGCGAACACGAACGATTTGAGAAAAATTCGGCTGTTCGAGGTTATGTTCGATAACTGTTCGTGCACCAAAATCATAACTGGATTTTTTCTCAGTAATGATGAAAATTAATGTTAATACGCAGTTTGAGTGTACAGCGGGGTGGGGGGAGGGGCAGGGGATGGATCTCTGCAGGAACAATGAAGATCTCCATTTTTTTTTCTCTTTCCCGCATTTACAGTGGGGAGGTGCAATCTGTCAGCCTATCAGCAGCGCACACACGGAGCGAAGTGCTTTTTTTCACACAAGCAAGGGCATGTGTCATTGGCAGTGTATGTCACATGTCCTTGCCCTATAAGACCAAGCCATTTTCCCCGTCGCCACCATTTTCTCACTGCTGCAGCTGCGTGTTAGACGGCACCGCTGTTGCTGTGTGCGCTATACCTTGTTAATTTCAAGCCAATTTTCGCACAAATATACAGATAGCTTGGGAGTAGGGAATAGTTGTGATTGCAGTCCTTTTAAGGACTAGGTTACAGCATTTCCTACGACTTTTATCAGGGAGGTCTGTGCTCTTAAATAGATAGGTTGTGGGAGTAAAGACTAATTGTAATTGGAGTCCTTTTCAGGACTAGGTTACATGAGTTCCTATCAGTTTTTGCCAGGCAGGTCTGTGCCAGTGCTGTGCAAGTTTTTTTCACAGCATTTGGCTGAATCTAGCAAAGCTAATCCTTTTTGGCCTATTGCAGAGTGTGTTAGTCAGTGGAGTAGCCTATCTGTGTTGCAAGATATAACACCTGTGTATAGAATACCAATTTTTTTACTGCACCTAGTGAAGTAAAATCTTTTGGGCATAGCATCATTCTATTAGTCCATCTATACTGACCTCCATCAGGTTGCAAACTGAATATAATTTTTTTCTGCATCTAGCTCTGAAAAAATATTTGGGCTTCTAGCAGTGTGTGGGACTTGGTCTATTAGTCCATCTATACTGACCTCCATCAGGTTGCAAATTAAAAATAATTTTTTTCTTCATTTAGCTCTGAAAAAATATTTGGGCTTCTAGCAGTGTGTGGGACTTGTTCTATTAGTCCTTCTATACTGACCTCCATCAGGTTGCAAATTGAATATAATTTTTTTCTGCATCTAGCTCTGAAAAAATAGTTGGGCTTCTAGCGTTGTGTGGGACTTGGTCTATTAGTCCATCTATACTGACCTCCATCAGGTTGCAAATTAAAAATAATTTTTTTCTGCATCTAGCTCTGAAAAAATATTTGGGCTTCTAGCAGTGTGTGGGACTTGGTCTATTAGTCCATCTATACTGACCTCCATCAGGTTGCAAATTAAAAATAATTTTTTTCTGCATCTAGCTCTGAAAAAATATTTGGGCTTCTAGCAGTGTGTGGGACTTGGTCTATTAGTCCATCTATACTGACCTCCATCAGGTTGCAAATTAAAAATAATTTTTTTCTGCATCTAGCTCTGAAAAAATATTTGGGCTTCTAGCAGTGTGTGGGACTTGGTCTATTAGTCCATCTATACTGACCTCCATCAGGTTGCAAATTAAAAATAATTTTTTTCTGCATCTAGCTCTGAAAAAATATTTGGGCTTCTAGCAGTGTGTGGGACTTGGTCTATTAGTCCATCTATACTGACCTCCATCAGGTTGCAAATTAAAAATATTTTTTTTCTGCATCTAGCTCTGAAAAAATATTTGGGCTTCTAGCAGTGTGTGGGACTTGGTCTTTTAGTCCATCTATACTGACCTCCATCAGGTTGCAAATTAAAAATAATTTTTTTCTGCATCTAGCTCTGAAAAAATATTTGGGCTTCTAGCAGTGTGTGGGACTTGGTCTATTAGTCCATCTATACTGACCTCCATCAGGTTGCAAATTAAAAATAATTTTTATCTGCATCTACAGTACCTCTGAAAAAATATTTGGGCTTCTAGCAGTGTGTGGGACTATTTGTATTAGTCCATCTATACTGACCTCCATCAGGTTGCAAACTGAATATATTTTTTTCTGCATCTACCTCTGAAAAAATATTTGGCCTTCTAGTAGTGTGTCGGACTTTCTCTATTAGTCCATCTATACTGACCTCCATCAGGTTGCAAATTAAAACTAATTTTTATCTGCATCTACAGTACCTCTGAAAAAATATTTGGGCTTCTAGCTGTGTGTGGGACTATTTGTATTAGTCCATCTATACTGACCTCCATCAGGTTGCAAATTCAAAATAATTTTTTTCTGCATCTAACCCAGTCAATAGTTTTGGCCTAATACCACAGTTTGGCCACTCAGCTCTGCTCGGTTACCATCCATTGTTTTTTTGTGCAAACAACTCCAGAGTTGTGAATTAGTTAACCACCAAAATGAGTGGAAAAAGGCCTGCTGCTGGTGGAAAGGGGAATAGGCGTGTTGGGAAGGGGAAAAAAGGTTGTGTCCGTGGGGTAGGTGTTAAAGCAACAGTAACATCTGCAGAAGAAAGACCATCTTCCAGCCAAACTAAAATGTCTACTTCTTTTAGCGGACAATGTGATAAGATCCCTTTCTTACGGCCACGCCAATCGCTACAAATTCCAGATGAGGCACAAAAACAGCAGGTGCTTCAACGGATATCAAGTGCTCCTTTAAGTGGGCTCTCCTCCACATCAACTTCAACATCACAAATACTCCAGTCCTCAAAGGTGTCACCCAAATCGCACTTGCTTCCTCACAGCTCCCAAATCTCCAGCTGCCCGTCTGAGTATGAGGTAGAACAGATGGTTGAGTCTGCAGAGCTGTTTACTCATACTATAGCCTGGGAATCAGAGGTCGACTCCAGCGCTTCTGTGAATCCAGATGAGGAAATGATCTGCACTGATGCCCAGAAACTTTATGAGTCGGATCCAGGACCAGACGCAGAAGGTTCTGACCATAATGTAGACCCTCATTCCCAAACTGTAACTCCTGTTGGTGGAGACAATGAGGAAGACGATGATAAGACTCAAATACCTGATTGGAGCGACAACTTTAGTTTTTTGTCAGGGCAGGAACAGGTTGGCTCTGAGGACGACGGGTGTGATAACGCACAGGGTGATGATGATGAGGTCGGAGATCCCACTTACTGTCAACCCACAGTCAGCCAAGAGATGAGGTCAGCAGAGGAGGTGGAGGAAGATGCTAGTGACGACGAGGTCAGGTTGCGCCTTCCTGGACAGAGACGTAGTACTGGAAGCACGTCAACAACTGCATCCTCAAACACAACTCTGCCTCTCACCACAAGTCGTGGTGGCTCTTCAGGTCGCATGGGTGCTAAGCCTTGCATAGCCTGGGCATTTTTTCAGATCGATAAAGATTACCCAACTCGTGTTATCTGTAACATTTGTCAGCAAAAGCTAAGTAGAGGCCAAAAAATACATAGTTTGAGTACTTCTTGCATGAACCGGCACATGGACATGAAGCATAAGTTGCAGTGGGAAGCTCAGTGTGCTACAATGCGGTCTAGCCAGCCGGGCCAACCACCGTCTGCCATATCTTGTGCATCCGCAGCCTCTTCATCCTCTGTGACTGGGGGGACAGCAGTCACACCTGTTTTGGGGCGCAGACCTGCCACCTCTTTACCCGCAACAGCCAGCGTGATTGGCAGGTCATCATTTTCTTTGGAGGTGGTAACACCAGCTGGTCTTGAGCGCTGTCCGACATCGATAGCACCACCTTTGGATCAAGGCAACCTAACATGTCCGCCTGCATCTTCCTCACAGACCGGCAGTTTGCCGGGGACACCCTTATCAACCCCGTCTAAGCACAATAGCCAGCCCTCGGTCCCTCAGATGTGGACAAGTAAAAGACCATTTCCTCCTAGCCATGAGAAAGCTAAGAGGTTGAATTTCACCATCTGCAAGCTCTTGGCTACAGAAATGCTGCCTTTCCGCCTGGTGGACACAGAGGATTTTCGAGACCTTATGTCCGTCGCAGTGCCCCAGTACCAGATGCCCAGTCGGCACTACTTCTCAAAGAAAGGTGTGCCTGCGCTCCACCAGCATGTCGCACACAACATCACCGCTTCTTTGAGAAACTCTGTGTGTGACAGGGTGCATTTCACCACAGACACTTGGACGAGTAGGCATGGACAGGGGCGTTACATGTCGCTGACTGGGCACTGGGTAACTATGGTGACAGCAGGACAAGGGGCTGCTGTCCAAGTCTTGCCGTCCCCACGAGTTGTGCGTCAATCCTCTTTATGTCATTTTTCCTCCACTGCTTCTGCCTCCTCAACCTCCTCTCGGTCTTCCACCTGCACCCAAAGCCTGTCTGGTCATGCCACAAGCTTTCTAACTGCGCAGAAGGGATCCTGCACACCTCCTTACTATGCTGGCAGTAGTGCTCAACGTCATCAGGCGGTTTTTACATTGAAATGTCTGGGAAATGTGAGTCACACAGCTGAGGAGTTGTGGTCAGCTCTGGAGAACCAATTTCATGAATGGTTGTCTCCACTGGACCTGAAACCAGGGAAGGCCGTGTGCGACAATGCTGCAAACCTGGGTGCGGCCCTTCGCCGGGGCAATGTCACACACGTGCCTTGTATGGCTCACGTGTTGAACCTGGTTGTCCAGCAATTTTTAGCCCACTATCCCAGACTAGATGGCCTTCTGCAGAGGGCACGGTCGCTGTGTGCTCACTTCCGCCGTTCGCATCCCGCAGCTCAGCGACTTACATCTCTACAGAAGTCGTTGGGCCTGCCACTTCACCGGCTAAAATGCGATGTGCCTACCCGGTGGAATTCAACTCTGCACATGTTGCAGCGACTGTGGCAGCACCGACAAGCCCTGGTGCAATACGTTCTGACGTATAGCCTGGGCCAACGAGATTCAGAGGTGGGGCAAATCACGCTGGAGGAGTGGTCTCAGATCAGGGACCTATGCACCCTTCTGCACAGTTTTGAAATGGCGACAAAGATGTTTAGTGCTGACGATGCCATTATCAGCATGACTATTCCGGTGATTTACATGCTGGAGCACATGTTAAACAGAATTCGGAGTCAGGTGGTGGCACAAGAGGAGGTGGAGGAAGTAGAGGAGGAGGAGTTGTATGCGGAAGGGCTAACATCTGCAAGGTCCAGACGGTCGGCAGCACCAAGGCGGCAGGCATGTGAGGGTGGGGGAGATGATTTTACCAGGGCGCATGGTAGCAGCCAAACTAGTGAGGAAGGTGCAGGAGCCCAGGAAGAAGTGGAGGACGAACTGATGGAAGACTCATCAGATGAGGGAGACCTTGATCACATTTCTGTTGTGCGAGGTTGAGGGGAGAGGACAGAGGAAGGAAGCATGATTGCTACCTCGCCACCAACACAACAGGGACTTGGTGCTCCTGGATGCGCAACACACATGAGTGCCTTCTTGCTGCACTACCTGCAACATGACCCTCGAATTGTGAGAATTAGAAATAATCCTGACTACTGGGTTGCCACACTGTTAGATCCCCGGTACAAAAGTAAATTTGCAGAAATTATTCCTGCCATAGAAAGGGATGCACGCATGCAGGAGTATCAGCAGAGACTGTTGCAGAATCTTATATGTGCTTTTCCACAAAATACCAGTGGTGCACGTAGTGAATCTCACAGTTCCAACTTGCCAACCGTGGGACCGTCAAGTGTTCAGCACTCAAACCGTAACAGAACCACAGTATCTGCTGGTAACATCAATTTTGCGGAATCATTTCACCACTTTTTTAGCCCATCCTTTGCAAGGCCACAGGAGACAAGAAGTCTGACACATAGTCAACGCCTAGAGACGATGGTACAGGAGTATCTCCAAGTAAACATTGAAGCCACGACTGTGTCACTGGACCCTTGCTCTTTTTGGGCTTCCAATCTGGATAAATGGCCGGAGCTAGCCACTTACGCCTTGGAGATCTTGTCATGCCCCGCAGCCAGCGTTCTGTCTGAACGTGTGTTCAGCGCTGCTGGTGGTGTGCTGACAGATAAGCGCACGCGGCTCTCCACTGATAATGTAGACAGACTCACGTTCATAAAGATGAACAAATCATGGATCCGAAACGACTTTTCTACCCCTGTGTCATCCTGGGAAGAGTAAAAGCTTGATGATTGGTTAAAATCACCCTACCAACCGTTTTAAGCTTTCAAATTACTAATCATGTTTATCTGTATCTTGAGTGGAAAATAATTTGGGCTTTGTAGCAGTGTGCAGCACTGATCCTATTAGGCCATCTATAATAAGCTTCACCAGATTTAAAATTAAAAATAATTTTTAGCTGCATCTAGCCCGGAAAATAATTTTGGGGCTCCGAGATGCGCAAGACACATAAGTGCCTTCTTGCTGCACTACCTGCAGCATGACCCTCATATTGTCAGAATTCGAAGTAATCATGACTACTGGGTTGCCACACTCTTAGATCCCCCAAACTTTTCGATCAACCTTTTCATTTTAATAAAGACCAAAAAAATGGTCATTTTTGAAATTATAAGCATTAGCAGGTTGTTAGAAACTGAAATCAAACAGTTTTCAACTCAAAACTTTATTCTAGGTGATGTTACATTTTCACATAGGACCCCTTGTTCGAAAGGAGCTTCTGAACTCTCTCGTCCATTGAATTTGTCAGGTTTTGGATGGTTTCTGCTTCAATTGTTTTGCATGAGGACAGAATACCCTCCCAGAGCTGTTGCTTAGATGTGAACTGCCTCCCGCCATCATAGACACTCCTTTTAATGATGCTCCAAAGGTTCTGAATGGGGTAGAGGTCAGGGGAGCATGGGGGTCACACCATCAATTTGTCCCCTTTTATGCCCATATCAGCCAGAGATGCAGATGTTTTATGTGCAGCATGAGATGGTGCATTATCATGCAGAAAAATGATCTTGCTGTGAAATACACGGTTCTTCTTCTTGAACCATGGCAGGAAGTGCTGTTTGAGAAAATCCACATACATTATGGAGTTCATCTTTAGCGCCTTCAGGGATCCTAAAGGGGCCGACAATCTCTCTCCCCATGATTCCAGCCCAAAACATTACTCCACCTCCTCCTTGTTGGCGCTGTAGCCGTGTTTGCGTGGGGTGTCCATCAACCAGCCATCCTCCACTCCATTCATCTGGACCATCGAGCGCTGCACGGCACTCATCCGTGAACAAAACAGTTTTGAAATCAGTCTTCATGTAATGTTTGGCCCACTGGAGCCGTTTCTGCTTGTGTGAAGTGGATAGAGGAGGTCGACAGGATGGCATATGCACAGCTGCAAACCTCTGAAGGACCCTGCATCTTGTTGTTCGGGGGACGTTGGAGGCACAAGCAGCTTCAAAAACTTGTCTGCTGCTATGACAAGGCTTTTTTGCCGCTGCTGTTTCAACCTGACGTAATTGCCTGTAGGAAAGAGTCCTCAATTTGCCCTTATCAGCACGCACACGTGTGTACTGTGAATCAGCTACATACTTCTTGATTGCCAAGACACTTCATCCTGATCATCGCACAATGTTGATTGTAGTCATGCCTTGACCTAAACACTCCACAATTTGTTGCTTCTCAGCAGCCGACACATCCTTTTTCTTTCCCATTTTGTCAGAAAATGTAGGCTGCTTAATAATGTGAGAGAGCCTTCTTAAGTAGTCTTGCCTTTCATTGGACACACCTGCCAAACTAATTAGCACAGGTGTCTGCAATTGCTTACAGTGATATAAAGAGCCCTGACACACATCACCATCAATGAGTTTAACTGACAAACAAACAAATTCTTCCCTTATCACTCCTAAACACTTTTTGCATAATAATTTGGAACGCGGTGTACATGTGCTTTTCCACAAAACACCAGTGGTTCACGTAGTGAATCTTACAGTTCTAACTTGCCAACCATGGTCTGTATGGAATTCTTCAATAAAGGGCCCAAAATTAAGATAACATAGATGGGAGAGGTCTCTATGAATAGGAATTCCTAAGTATTTGATACCCTGTGAGGGCCAGGCAAAGGGAAAGTTGGACTGGATGGAATCCTATATGGATTTAGGGAGGGAGACATCGAGGGCCTCAGACTTCGCTGCATTGATTTTAAAATTTTACCATGTAACAAAGTGATCTATTTCAGCCATAACAGCAGGGATGGATATATGTGATTGAGTGATATATACTAGGACATCATCAGCAAATAGAGAGCACTTGTACTCGGTGCCTCCCACCTCAATCCACCTAATATTGGGGTTATGGCGAATTGATGAGAGCAGGTGCTCCGTCACTAGGATGTATAAGAGAGGGGACAGAGGACATCCCTGCCTTGTCCCATTGGTGATTGTGAAAGGTGATGAAAATGTTCTGACGCACCCCCTGGGCCTTGGGACACCCGGAGCCGGACCCTTTTTGGTGGATGCTGGTGGTTGTAGTCTTCGTGGCGGCGATCCGGTTCCGTGGCTCAGGGCGGTCAAACCAGTGGCGGAACTATTTATGTGGTTTTGATGTTTAAATGTCCGACTACGCCACCCGTGGATTGCGGTCAGAGTGAACCGCCGCTACAGGGCAGACCGCTAAGGCTGGTGTTGTGGGTGCAGCAGAGCGTAGCATAACTCCCCACGGGAGGAGTATAGCCTCAGGGCAGTGTATGCGGAGGATGGGGGTGATGGTGCAGGGCAGCAGCAGTAACGACACGGAGTCAGTGATGCAGTTCAGGGCCTTTACTCACAGTTCTTATTATCCAGACCACGTCTGCAGGTAACGGCTGCCCACGTCGTACTGTGCTCACCAGGTGAGAGGCTCAGACAACTCCCAGATAACTTTGGAGCGCTTCACAGGACCCCCTTTGTGTGTCCTTTGTCTGGCCTTTCTTACCAACACTTCTGTCCGGCTGCCTCGGGCCTCCTCTTGGTAAACTTGGCGCCAGTTTCCCTGACCCTATGTGGTGCCTTCCTAGCGGGTGGAGCAAGGGGCTGCGCCACATAAAATGTCAGAGCCTCCGGTTTCTAGCTGAGGGTCGTTTCCTGCCTCCACTAGTTCGGGGACCGGTCTCCCCCTTTGGCCTGACCCCTCCACGCAGGTGGATTCGGGCGTGCGGTGGCGACTCGCCCGTCCGCACCCCTGGGATCCCTTCATTCCTCGTTCCTGGAGCCTTCTCCGCTCCTCTTCCTTCCTTCTCCCTCTTGCAGGCCTGGGCCTCTGTTACTAGGCCCGCCTCCGGAGCAGAGCTCATGCAGAGCCCCTGCTCCCTGCCACTTCTGCTCAGACTTCTCTGCACTGAACTAAGATGGTGCCCACCTTTTATACTCCCTTCTCAATGCACCCAGGAACTGCTTCCTCCCTGATCCTGCACTGCAGGGTTCCCCTTCCTCAGTGTTCCCTCCCCCCACTCCAGCCAGGGACAGGGACTGTCGTGCCCATCTCAGGGGCATATTGGTCGCCCTGCCCCACGGCAATGTGGTGTAATGCATGCAGGTGTCGGGTCCTGATCCACACTCCATCCTTATCTGAGAGTGAGATATCACACCTCTGGGTGAGGTGCAATACGTCTGTAGCAACCGAGCCCTCGGTGCTACAGTTCCATTTATCTTCAGCCTAGGTGACGTATTGTGATACAGGGCCGTGATTTTGGCTATAAAAGGGTCCCCTAGACCCCTACCCCAAGCTTTTTAAGAGAATCATATATGGCGTGCCAGGAGACTCTATGGAATGCTTTCTCAGCATCCAACGAGAGTATCTACTTACAAATTTTTAACTGCATCTAGCCCAGGAAATACTTTGTGCCTAGTAGCAGTGTCTGCTAGTCAGCGGATTATCCCGGCTGTTAAGCAAGCTACACCACCTGTAGTTTGGACACTTAATTTTTTCAAAGGAAATGCTTCGGGACCACGGGATACTTAGTGAAGAGCATCAGGAGGCACCCCAAGGCATAGGGGCTGGGACTGGCACTAGGATGCCTTGCGGTGGACAGCCGAGCTCGATCCTTATAAAAACTTTTTAACTGCAGCAGCTTTAGTGGACGCTACTGGAGCTGGAATTACGCGGCTGCTGGCATGAGACTTGCCCTCCAATAGATCCTTGTAAATGGATTTAAAGTGTATTCATTCAAATTAGAGGGACAATTTAAATTAAAAAGCTTAGAGCTGCCTCCACCACAGGGGGGCTCTCTCGACCCACCAGCGGACAGGCACCAGTATTGGGAGAGGGGGGCTGGCGGTCAGGGTTCACCGCGGCTCTGGCACAAACCCGGCGACACGGAGGTGGCACGGGCAGGAGCGGACTGGCCGTCTCGGCTTCTCACTTTTTGGATTTTAGAAGGGCATGACATGCCTATATCTGTGTCTCCCCCTCCTTTTACTCCTCCACCTCTTTTCTTTTCGCATGACTATATGTACTTGTCACTTTTCCATGTGTTAGTTGTGTCTTCTGAGCAGTTTGTCAGCTTTTGGACACCTTTGAAGGTGTTTTCTATGTGTTTCTATGTGTTTTTGTTTGCCTGCCATTGGTTTTAACGGTGTTCGAAGATGTTCGACGAACAGTTCGACGAACAGTTCGGCGAACACACGGGTGTTCGACGAACCGAACCGAACTCGAACACTACGGGGGTGGCTCAACACTAGTCTTAATCTCCTGGGTTTGTCGTAGTGTAAGAGGTTTTGGTCTCCAATCTATTTGTATAGTTATACTGTAGTTAAATTTATTATTTGGTGCATATATTGTTCTCCACAAAGGAGTACACAAATATGATTAACTCTAAATTGGTTTTCAATAAACAACCATCAGCCACCCCAACAAACGCATCTGCTGCTTCTTCCTCCTCCTCTGTTACCATGGTAAGTATTGTCACACAGGTCTCCGACCACAGAACCTACGGTTGTATACTCACTCCAGTCAGGCTGAGCGAGATCCCGTCAGCTATAACAGAAGCTGACTTGCCTTCTGTGTTTGTTTCTCTGAGCACACCACATGTTTCTCAATCCAACGAAACATCTCCGCCTGCACCTCACTCACGATCTAGCAGTTTGTCCTTTCACCGTACTACGCCCTCTCTCAGGACTGCAGTCAGCCCTCGGTCCCGCAGTTGTGGTCATGTAAAAGATTGTTTAGTCCTACACATGACAAAGCTAAGAGTTGAACTCCACCATCTCCAATCTGTAGGTCACGGAAATGGTGGTCTTAGGCCCTAATTTTTTTAAATGTGAACAGTTCTGCTTGTGTCTCCATCTGCTGGGTTGGCTGTAGTAGAAGCGGTGTTGGCCCCCATTATACTACTTAAATTCTAATGAAATTGATACCACTTTGCTGGTGTCTGCCACTAGCTTTTGGAAATGTGGGGAATCCTGATTGGGTCTCCATCTATTGGGTTTGGCTGTAGTGGAAGAGGTTTCTGTCTCCATAAAACTACTTCTACTCTGGTGAAATTGATGCCACTTTGCTGGTGCTATTCATTAATTTAGGGAAATGTAAACACTTCTGATTGAGTCTCCATCTACTAGGTTGGCTTTCAGGGAAGACACGTCGTTCCTAATTATACAATTTCTACTGTACTGAAATTGATGCCACTTTGCTGGTGTCTGCCACTAATTTATGGAAATGTGGGGAATCCTGATTGGGTCTCCATTTATTGGGTTGGCTGTAGTGGAAGAGGTTTCTGTCTCCATTAAACTTCTACTCTGGTGAAATTGATGCCACTTTGGTGGGTTTAGGCCCTAATTTTTTGCAATGTGGGGAATCCTGATTGGGTCTCTCCATTTATTGGGTTGGCTGTAGTGGAAGAGTTGGTCACCATTATACTAGTTCTACTGTAGTGAAATTAATTCTTTGGTGCAGATATTTTTGTCACAGGGGTACACAAGATATAATCGAAATTGATTTTCTTTGTACCGTGGTATATAAAGCAGGCTATATTTCTCCATACAGGGGTACACATTAGTAATGAGAGAGCACTAAATGTGCTCAACTTAGTGTTCAGCAGTTTCTCAAAACCTAACCAGATCTGCCAGAGCTGCTTGTGAAAGTACAACGTGTGTGTGCCCATTTCAGAAAGTCAGCTATAGCATCTGCCACCCTGGCAGTGCTTCAGAAGCATATGCAGCTTCCAGCTCATCGATTGTTGTGCGATGTCACCACACGTTGGAAATCAATGTTGCAGATGTTGAGAAGGATTTGTGAGCAGCAGAAGGCAGTTATTGAGTACCAGCTTAAACACACCAATCGGCATTCAGGTCAGCCTCCGCACATAAGAACTGATGAGTGTACATGGATGTCTGACATCTGTGCCATCCTCAAAATCTTTGAGGACTCCACCTAGCGATGACGCCATAATTAGCGTCACCATCCCGCTTCTCTGTCTACTGAAACGCTTGGTGCTCACAGTTAAAGTCAGCTCCTTTGTGAGAAACTAATGTTTGCTCAGCCAGTCTTCCAAATAAAATTCCTGAGGTACGGAAATTGTGGATGGCTTTGCTTCTTGTACTGGGGGCTAATACCAAACCATGGCGTGCCATCCACTGGATATTCCTGGCTGGTTGGAGACAAGCTCATTCCCACAGGAAAGTACTAGCAAGCTAAGGAGATGGTGGCCTCTCTCATCATGAAGGCGTTTGCTCGTTGTCTAGTAGTCTGGCTTTTATACTAAAGATCCTGCTCATTTTTATAGTTTTAAGTGAGCACACAGAGACCATGGTTTCTGCAGCAGCGCACCCAGGCAGAGAAATTGCTGTACCATCAGGTTGAGGATGCAAGTCATGCAAGGCACGTGTCTGAGGTTGCCCCGACGTAGGGCCGCCACCGGGTTTGCACCGTTATCGCACACAGCCTTCCTTTGCTCCAGGTTCAGTGGAGACAGCCATTGCTCAAACTCAGCCTGGAGAGCTTTCCACAACTCTTCAGCTGTATGACTGTGATCTCCAAGGCATATTAATTTTAACACTACCTGATTGCGGTGAGACCTGGCTGCACAGTACGGAGGTGGGGGGGATTCTCTCTGCACTGTTGGAACATGTGTTTCAGTAAGACAGAGTTTGAGGGCGCAGGAGGAGGCTATAGAGAAGGTAGAGGATGCAGAAGCACTGGAAGAAGTGTTAGATACAGATGTTTGTCTCTCAAGCCTTGGAGATTCCAACAATTGCTGTGCAGTGACACCTTGGTGTCTAGTGGTTTAGTTTTCTGTCCCCTGGTTTGTAGTGGTTTAGTTCTCCAACCCTAGCTGTCTAGTAGGTTAGTTTTCTAACCTCTGTTGTCTTATTAGTTTAGTTCTCCAACCCCTGTTTTCTATTAGTTTAGTTCTCCATGTTCTGGTGTGTATTTGTTTCATTCTCCAACCTTAGCTGTTTAGTAGTTTAGTTCTCCAACCCCTGTGGTATATTAGTTTAGTTCTCCATGTTCTGGTGTGTATTTATTTCTTTCTTCAACCCATCCATGCCCACCCCCAGGGGTTAAAATCTTATGATGAGGGTTTGGATTCTTCTCGGACCCTACTTTGCACAGGCCCGGATCAACTGAAAAAAATTTGGGGCATCGCTACACATGATTTCCCCCTTTTGAGTAGAGATGAGCGGTGTTCGACTAGAACTGTTCGCCAATCTCAAATTCGAGCTGTTTTGGGCGGTGTTCGAGTTGTTCGACGAACCCGAACGATTTGCAAAAAATTCGGCTGTTCGAGGTTATGTTCGATAACTGTTCGTGCACCAAAAGCGTGTCCTGCATGTCTGGCGCTATTTAGAGCACCAATCATGCAGGGATTGTCTGCCACTCACTGTAATGCCACAGCCATGGTGGTTGTGGCATTACAGTGATTGCCCAAATCGATGGGAACAGTGCCAACAGTGAAACATGAAAAGCCGGCAATTCAGCAGCGGCATACACCTGTACCCGACAATTTAGAACCGAAAGAATAGAGCTTCACACATAGATTAGATAGATATAAACATGTCAGACACATATATACGAAGTACAGTGAAAGTGCTGCTTACTGTACTTGTCATTTAGCGTAAAGGATTTATCAAAAAAAATAATAGTCTTTTCAGGCACCGTCTCTTTAAAAAAGCCGGCCGGCAATTCAGCAGCGGTACCCGACAATTTAGAATAGAAGGAATAGAGAATCACACATAGATTAGATAGATAGAAACATGTCAGTCACATATATAAGAAGTGCAGTGACAGTGTTGATTACTGTACTTGTCATTTAGTGTAAAGGATTTATTTAAAAAAATAATAGTGTTTTCATGCACTGTCTCTTTAAAAAAGCCGGCCGGCAATTCAGCAGCGGTACCCGACAATTTATAACAGACAGAATAGAGCTTCACACATAGATTAGATAGATAGAAACATGTCAGTCACATATATATGAAGTACAGTGATAGTGTTGGTTACTGTACTTGTCATTTAGTATTAAAATAAAGGATTTATTATTAAAAAAATTGGCGTGGGGTTCCCCTTAATTTTAGGCTCTAGCGGAGGTTAAGCAGACGGCTGGGGCAGATGTTTGAAGCCTGGGAAGGGGGTAATACCCACGGAGCTTACCAGGCTACTAATATCAGCCCCCAGCTGAATACATAGCCTTTACTAGCTATTAAAATGGGGGACCCCCCAAAAAAAATGACGTGGGGTCCCCCCTAATTTAATAGCTAGCAAAGGCTAGGCAGACAGCTGGGGGCTGATATTAATAGCCCAGGAAGGGAGCCATGAATATTGGCCCCCTCCCAGGCTAGAAACACCAGCCGTCAGCCGCCCCAGAAATGGCGCATTCATAGGATGCGCCAATTCTGGCACTTAGCCTCGCTCTTCCACGCTGCCCTGGTGCGGTGGCAGGGGGTAATAGGGTTGGGGTTGATGTCAGCTTATAATGCCAGCTGACATCAAGCCCAGGTTAGTAATGGAGAGGCGTCTATAAGACACCCCCATTACTAACCCCATAGTCAAAGTTAAAAAAAACACAAACACCCAGAATAAAGTCCTTTAATTGAAATAAAGACACAATCCTTTATTGTTCTAAATTAAACCATACTTACCGTCACGCCCATTCCAGCTGAAGCCAACGATCTCCTGCAATAAAAGAAAAATAATAAAGCAACCTCATCCTTACCTTTCCATGTTTCCCACGACAGCTTCAGCTCTGCTACATCGAGATGACAGGCTGGACCGCAGCAGAACGCTGCCATCCAGCCTCTCATCCCGCAGACACTGAGAAGCGCAGGCTTGCTTGCGCTGCTCAGCGTCTCTCTGTGACGACATCCAGATGAGCCGAGTTCATGTCCAATGAACTCATCTCACCTCATGCACGTCACTGACAGCGTGGGAAAATTCTCAAGCTGAAGCGGTGAGTGCAGGAGAATTCTCCCACGCTGTCAGTGAGGTGCATAAGGTGAGCTCATGTCCAATGAACTCAGCTCACCTCCTGCACGTCACTGACAGCGTGGGAGAATTCTCCTGCACTCAGCGCTTCAGCGTGAGAATTCTCCCGCTGAAGCGCTGAGTGCAGGAGAATTTTCCCACGCTGTCAGTGACGTGCATAACGTGAGCTCATGTCCAATGAACTCAGCTCACCTCCTGCACGTCACTGACAGCGTGGGAGAATTCTCCTGCACTCAGCGCTTCAGTGTGAGAATTCTCCCACGCTGAAGCGCTGAGTGCAGGAGAATTTTCCCACGCTGTCAGTGACGTGCATGAGGTGAGCCGAGTTCATTGGACATTAACTCGGCTCATCTGGATGCCCTCACAGAGAGACACTGTGGAGCTCAAGCAAGCCTGCGCTTCTCAGTGTCTGCGGGATGACAGGCTGGATGGCAGCGTTCTGCTGCGGTCCAGCCTGTCATCTCGATGTAGCAGAGCTGAAGCTGTCATGGGAACCATGGAAAGGTAAGGATGATGTTGCTTTATTATTTTTCTTTTATTTCAGGAGATCGTTGGCTTCAGCTGGAATGGGCGTGATGGTAAGTATGGTTTAATTTAGAACAATAAAGAATTGTGTGTTTATTTCAATTAAAGGACTTTTTTCTGGGTGTTGTGTTTTTTTTAAATACTTTACTAGAAATTCATGGTGGTCATGTCTAATATTGGCGTGACCCCATGAATTTCGGGCTTAGGGCCAGCTGATAATGGCAAGCTGGCCCTAACCCCTTTATTACCCAGTGAGCCACCGCATCAGGGCCCTGGATGAGTTGGGTACAGCGCCAGAAGATGGCGCTTCTATGAACGCGCCATTTTCCGGGGTGGCTGCGGACTGCAATTTGCAGCGGGGGTGGCCCAGAAAGCTTGCGCCTCCCTGCGCTGCGGATTCCAGCCCCCAGCTGCCTAGTTGTACCTGGCTGGACACAAAAACAGGGCGAAGCCCCACGTCAATTTTCTTTAAATTATTTCATGAAATAATTAAGAAAAAAAGGGCTTCCCTATATTGTTGTGTCCGGCCAGGTACAAATAGGCAGCTGGTGGTTGGGGGCAGCCCGTTCCTGCCTGCTGTACCTGGCTGGACACAAATATAGTGCGAAGCCCCACGTCAATTTTTTTTAAATTATTTCACGAATTTCCTGAAATAATTTAAAAAAATTGAAGTGGGGCTTCGCACTATATTTGTGTCCAGCCAGGTACAGCAGGCAGGAACGGGCTGCCCCCATCCACCAGCTGCCTATTTGTACCTGGCCGGACACAACAATATAGGGAAGCCCTTTTTTTCTTAATTATTTCATGAATTTCATGAAATAATTAAAAAAAATTGAAGTGGGGCTTCGCACTATATTTGTGTCCAGCCAGGTACAGCAGGCAGGAACGGGCTGCCCCCATCCACCAGCTGCCTATTTTTACCTGGCCGGACACAACAATATAGGGAAGGCCTTTTTTTCTTAATTATTTCATGAATTTCATGAAATAATTAAAAAAAAAGTACGTGGGGCTTCGCCCTATTTTTGTGTCCAGCCAGGTACAACTAGGCAGCTGGGGGCTGGAATCTGCAGCGCAGGGAGGCCCAAGCTTTCTGGGCCCCCCCCGCTACAAATTGCAGTCCGCAGCCACCCCGGAAAATGGCGCGTTCATAGAAGCGCCATCTTCTGGCGCTGTACCCAACTCATCCAGGGCCCTGGTGCGGTGGCTCACTGGGTAATAAAGGGGTTAGGGCCAGCTTGGTATTATCAGCTGGCCCCAAGCCCAAAATTCATGGGGTCACGCCAGTATTAGACATGACCGCCATGAATTTCTAGTAAAGTATTTAAAAAAAACACAACACCCAGAATAAAGTCCTTTAATTGAAATAAAGACACAATTCTTTATTGTTCTAAATTAAACCATACTTACCATCACACCCATTCCAGCTGAAGCCAACGATCTCCTGCAATAAAAGTAAAATAATAAACCAACCTCATCCTTACCTTTCCATGGTTCCCACGACAGCTTCAGCTCTGCTACATCGAGATGACAGGCTGGACCGCAGCAGAACGCTGCCATCCAGTCTGTCATCCCGCAGACACTGAGAAGCGCAGGCATGCTTGCGCTCCTCACTGTCTCGCTGTGACGGCATCCAGATGAGCCGAGGTCATGTCCAATGAACTCGGCTCACCTCATGCACGTCACTGACAGCGTGGGAAAATTCTCACGCTGAAGTGCTGAGTGCAGGAGAATTCTCCCACGCTGTCAGTGATGTGCATGAGGTGAGCTCATGTCCAATGAACTCAGCTCACCTCCTGCACGTCACTGACAGCGTGGGAAAATTCTCCTGCAATCAGCGCTTCAGCGTGAGAATTTTCCCACGCTGTCAGTGACGTGCATGAGGTGAGCCGAGTTCATTGGACATGAACTCGGCTCATCTGGATGTCGTCACAGAGAGACGCTGAGCAGCGCAAGCAAGCCTGCGCTTCTCAGTGTCTGCGGGATGACAGGCTGGATGGCAGCGTTCTGCTGCGGTCCAGCCTGTCATCTCGATGTAGCAGAGCTGAAGCTGTCGTGGGAACCATGGAAAGGTAAGGATGAGGTTGCTTTATTATTTTTCTTTTATTGCAGGAGATCGTTGGCTTCAGCTGGAATGGGCGTGATGGTAAGTATGGTTTAATTTAGAACAATAAAGGATTGTGTCTTTATTTCAATTAAAGGACTTTATTCTGGGTGTTTGTGTTTTTTTTAACTTTGACTATGGGGTTAGTAATGGGGGTGTCTTATAGACGCCTCTCCATTACTAACCTGGGCTTGATGTCAGCTGGCATTATAAGCTGACATCAACCCCAACCCTATTACCCCCTGCCACCGCACCAGGGCAGCGTGGAAGAGCGAGGCTAAGTGCCAGAATTGGCGCATCCTATGAATGCGCCATTTCTGGGGCGGCTGACGGCTGGTGTTTCTAGCCTGGGAGGGGGCCAATATTCATGGCTCCCTTCCTGGGCTATTAATATCAGCCCCCAGCTGTCTGCCTAGCCTTTGCTAGCTATTAAATTAGGGGGTACCCCACGTCATTTTGTTTGGGGGGTCCCCCATTTTAATAGCTAGTAAAGGCTATGTATTCAGCTGGGGGCTGATATTAGTAGCCTGGGAAGCTCCGTGGGTATTACCCCCTTCCCAGGCTTCAAACATCTGCCCCAGCCGTCTGCTTAACCTCTGCTAGAGCCTAAAATTAAGGGGAACCCCACGCCAATTTTTTTAATAATAAATCCTTTATTTTAATACTAAATGACAAGTACAGTAACCAACACTATCACTGTACTTCATATATATGTGACTGACATGTTTCTATCTATCTAATCTATGTGTGATGCTCTATCTTTCTGTTCTAAATTGTCGGGTACCGCTGCTGAATTGCCGGCCGGCTTTTTTAAAGAGACAGTGCATGAAAACACTATTATTTTTTTAAATAAATCCTTTACACTAAATGACAAGTACAGTAAGCAACACTATCACTGTACTTATTATATATGTGACTGACATGTTTCTATCTATCTAATCTATGTGTGAAGCTCTGTTCTTTCTGTTCTAAATTGTCGGGTACAGATGCTGAATTGCCGGCCGGCTTTTTTAAAGAGACGGTGCATGAAAACACTATTATTTTTTTTGATAAATCCTTTACACTAAATGACAAGTACAGTAAGCAACACTGTCACTGTGCTTCTTATATGTGTGACTGACATGTTTCTATCTATCTAATCTATGTGTGATGCTCTATTCCTTCTTGTCTAAATTGTCGGGTACCGGTGTATGCCGCTGCTGAATTTGCCGGCCGGCTTTTTTAAAGAGAGTGTCTTCTGAGCAGTTTGTCAGCTTTTGGACACCTTTGCAGGTGTTTTCTATGTGTTTCTATGTGTTTTTGTTTGCCTGCCATTGGTTTTAACGGTGTTCGACGGTGTTCTAAGGTGTTCGACGAACAGTTCGACGAACAGTTCCTCGAACATCCCGGTGTTCGACGAACCGAACCGAACCCGAACACTACGGGGGTGGCTCAACACTACTTTTGAGTCTGTGAAGCTTTGGATCAGATCTCTGATGCCCCGGAATAGAAAGTGTGAACAGCTCTGCAGACTCGCCCATCTGTGCTTCTCCAAAGTTAGTTGGCCAGTTGGAGAGTTGTCACATAGGTGAAAACAAGGGTAATTGGGGTGTCACCTCTGAGGACTGTACTGTGCGTGATGTTAATGTGGAGAAAGAGGAGCAGAGGCCACTTGATGCAGCGCTTGTAATCTACTAGAGCACATGTTCTTCCTACCCCTCATCTATAAGGCGAACCGCTGTGCGACTGCCAAAGAAAGGGAGTGCAGTCCAGTAACAGAAGTTTCCAAAATGCTGCACAATTGCTCACTGCAGCAAAACAAACCTACTTCTCATCTCTCATATCATACGTGTCTCACAACCATAAACAGCTATTCAGTACTTTCAAGTCCCTCCACTGTCCACCAGCTCCCTCTCCTCTCCTCTCCTCTCAGCTGAAGACTTAGCCTCATTCTACAAGTAGAAGATTGACAACATAGGTCAAAGCTTTTGCTTAAAGTCCCAACAGCCCCTTATCATAACAACTCAACTCTCCTCCTCCAAAACCAGCTTCTCTGCCATCACGGAAGATCATCTTTACTCTCCAAATCACATCTCACAGAGGCTGTTGTATGCTGGCACAGAGGGTGCAACAAAACCAATCAGCATACGAGGGTATTTCCCCCAGAGGCCGGGGATAATTAGACATAGGCTTGCGAGAAATTTATAACTAGCTGAGGAGGACGCAGCTCGTTAAATTCAAACACAGTCACAAGTCCCAGCTGCAAATCACCAGACTTTTGGGCACCGACATGAAATATTGAAGATTGTGAGTTCCATAAGTCTGATACTAATGAGGCCTATATTTTTAGTGACAGGGTCAGCTCAGGGACAATATGCTTATTTTCCCTTTGCTGTAAGCCCCTCCGGCGGGCCTGTGGAGCAAAAGCAATGAAATATCAGACCGCAACTGTGTCGTGTGGTCTCTACCGGAAGGTAAATTCATAACGGAAAAGATAGTATCACTTTTGGGCCTCTATGATCAACCAACGATAAATTATCACAAAAAAAAGATATTTTTATAAAAATGTGCAGGCTGGAGACCAGCCCCCGTGATGGCAGCGCAGGGGGTGTGTGGGCAGGTCCCCCCTTAGGCATTAAAGAATCCACTGAGGTTGGAGTAGTATTTATTTCCGGGAGTATATATTTATTATAGCAAAGGATCCTGTTCGATAACAGTCTAATCAAGTGGAGTGTCTCTCCTCCACCTTTATTGAATCGTCTCAGAGATCATATAGTAAGTTTCTGCTTTAATCCTTATTATTTTGTGTAACTGCATATGTATTGTATTGTCCCCTTTTGTAAAATCTTTGTATATTTTTCCAAAACACGGCCTCTCTTTTGGATTAAATCTAAAATGTAATAGTCCTGTTTATTTTGCTCTGTAATCATTCCTTCCCCCAAAGCCATACGCTACCAGAATGCAGGCATCCGGCCAGGCCTGTATTATATTTCAAACTCGGCCGGTGGTGGCAGCGAATAATAATAATTGGGCTATTGTGAAGCTGGCAGTTACCATACGGGCGTATACACATATTCCATGCGCTGGAATCCGGGGGTGTGACGCCGTATGCTTTCTGCTCGCTTACCGATAGCTCAGTAGTGAGTAGTCGGGTTCGTGTGCTCGCGAATTCCTGACGAAATCCAGACACAGTGACGGCAACGGTGAGATATTGTGTGATCTCCCCGTTGTCGTCTCAGTGAAACCCTGATACCATCCCACCTCATTCCAAACTGTACCACAGTCTTCATCCCAAGCCTAACCCTCCTCTTCTACCTGTCACTAACAACTGGCATCTTCCCCTCATGATTCAAACATACCTCGATCATACCCATCCTCCAAAACCCCTCCCTTGACCCATCCTATGTTTAGCTATCGCCCCATATCACTTCTCCTCTATGCCTCCAAATTACTGGATCAACATGTCTATTTTGAACTGTCCTCCAAACTCTCCTCCCTCTTCCTCTTTGACTGCTTACAATCAGGCTTCCAACCTCACCATTCCACTGAAACTGCCCTGACTAAAGTCACCAATGACCTACTAACTGCAAAATTCAAGCCAGACTACTCTGTCTTCCTCCTCCTAGACCTGTCATCTGCCTTCGACACAGTAGACCATACCCTCTTACTACAGACTCTCATCTCTTGGCATCACAGACTTGGCCCTGTCTTGGATCTTTTCATACCGACAGAATATTCATTGTCTCCCAGTCACAGAGCACCTCCTCATCTCACCCCCTATGTGTCGGTGTCCCCTAAGGTTCAGTTGTAGGACCCAGGCTCTTCTCCATCTACACCTTCGGCCTGGGACAGCTCATGGTCTCACGGCTTTCAGTATCACCTCTATGCTGTTGACACACAGATCTACCTCTCTGGACCTGATATCGCCTCCTTACTAACCAGAATCCCACAGTGTGTTTCCTATATTTCATCTTTCTTCTCTTCTAGATTTGGAAAAATTAGCATGGATAAAACAGTGTGAAGAATATTCTAGGACAATCACGTGTGCCCTGGTTGTCAGGTTTCCAGGCACAGCATAACCCGACTCACAGCTGTAAGAAAGAAGGGAGGAGGGGCTTCAGTATGAGTGTCCCTCTGCAGCTGTGAGCTGAGCTGACAGGCAGGCCCCCTGCAGTGATACTTTCCTTTGTTCACTAACGTGCTGTTTTATTAAGCTACTATATTTCAATACCAAGTTGTGGAAGAACTATATGTCCCAGCTCTTAACAAGATGGATTTTCTAGCTCAGTGGGAGATAGCGAATGCCAGACTGCATCCCAGCCCAATCTAGCATGTAGGGACGAGGAGATACACATCCCAGACTTTTAGAACCTCCTAGGACCAGTGTGTTTGGTTTCCACATGTAGCAGGGGCTTGGCTGGGTCCATTGACACCAGAACCGGTTCCCTGGGACCTATCAATAAGGAGGTATGGCCCACTTTAGTTCTTGGAGTCTCTTAGCCAAGAAGGAACAGGGGTGGAGACTTGGGCTTGAGCCGGGGAGTGGTAGTGGGAGTTCCCAGAGAGTTTGAAGGTCTCTGTAGCTAAAGCCTATTGTCTTTCCCTGGTGAAGCTGGTGACATCAAGACGTGTGGGAGAAGTCCAGCAACCAAGCAGGGCCCACATACCTTCCACATGTGGCCGCCCATCCCCTGAGCCATGCTTTCCATCTACTGGTAACTGACTTTAAGATCTGTTATGCTTGATGTTCCATGCTTTTGTATTTGTAACTCTGACCACTGTATATGTATAACCTTGTGTATATAGTAGTTTGTTTAATGAGCCCTTATGGCGACTAAATATATAACTTAACCTTGGGCTGTTCTTGTATCTCGATCCACGAACCCTACGTCTGTTGTTCGGTCCAACGAACGCGCTACCGGGCTGGTTTATAGCCCGATATAAGTCTGTTATATCAAATAGAAACTGGTGCCAGCTCTATCCAGGCCAACAAGGCTCTGCTTCACTGGAGTAGTGAAAGAGCCTCTCTGCCTGTCAGGAGTGTGGGAGAGTGTGGGGCCACGTCAGCATCTGAGTGGACCACCTTGTCCCACTCCCTGGTGCCTCTCTGTACCCGTGTGAACTGGAGGTGACGGTGTAGAGCTGTGCTGATCTGACCTTACGCATCCTTAAGGGGATGCAGAATGTCACGTAGATCCGTATCACGTGCTCCGTCTGGCGCAGTGTGACGTCAGGCGGGTGGCGGGGTGTGGATCCACCGGAAGAAGCGGCGATAGCGGGACTCTGCGGGGCCCACCTGGTATCATTTCTTCACAAACAGAATGCATCATCTTTCCACCATCTCATTCAACCCCCCCCCCCGAACTGGCCTACCTATCAAAGTGAATGGCTGTCCAATCTCCCTAGCTCCACAAGCCTGACTCTGATCTGTCCTTCAAAAATCCAAGCCCTTTCCACTTGCTGCTTACTCCAACTCTAAAGTATTTTGGGGATCCGCACATTCCTCAACCATGAATGCTGAAAAACCCAAGTGCATGCCCTCATCATCTCCTGCCTCAACTACTACAAGCTCCTGCTCTGTGGCCTCCATTCTACCACTCTGGCACCCCTCCAATCTATCCTAAACTGTGCTGGCTGATTAATCCACCTGTCACCCAGCTATTCCCATGCTTCTCCCCTCTGTCAATCCCTGCGCTGGCTCCATGTTGCTCAGAGCCTCCAGTTGAAAAGCCTAACTTTGGCATGCCAAGCCATCGAAAACCTGGCTCCTCCATACATGTGTAACCTAGTCTCCCTGTTCTAGTTACCTGTTCGCAACTTCCCATCCTTCCAAGATCTCCTTCTCTACTTTCTTCTTATCTCTTCTTGTCACGATCGCGTACCGGTTTTGTCCCGTGAATCTCCACTACTGTGTATTGCTGTACCCCAACACTTCAGACTCTCGCCTACCATGCAAACCTTGAAAAGAAAGTTGAAGACCCACTTCTTGTGAAAAGTGTACAATCTGAGGTAAGCCTCGCTCCAGCATACTGCTGCATGACTAGCTGTACCCTGACCTACTGTATCCTCACCCATCCATTGTAGATCGTTTGTGCACCCTGGCGGGCAGGATCCTCTCTACTCTTGTAGCAGTCGGTGAACCCTTTTGACATGTAACGTGCCACGGAATAAATGTCACTGTAATAGAAATAATAATTATAGTAGTTGTACTCTGAATAAATTGATGGCACTTTCCAGATGTCTACCCCTAATTTGATTTGTTTTGGCAGCTTTTGGGCCGGTTTTAAGGTGTTGCGTATAGTTTTTTTTTGTCCCCCCAATTGAATGCTATGGCGTTCGGTAACATTCGATGAACATTCGACAAATAAATCGGCGAATATCGCAAATTCAGCGATAGTAATACAAATCGAATATTGAAACATTCGCTCATCTCTAATATACACATTCCTGGCGTAAAACAAGACCAAACTTTTTGTGCACTATTATGATAGCACCGTAGATGTAAAAATGATTAAAAGATTGGCCAGATGTATCAAACAAATTCCAACACATAAAGACTAGCGTTGAGCGAGCACTAAAATGCTCAGGTGCTCGAAGCTCGGGCCGAGCTCACTGTGATACTCGGGTGCTCGACCGGAGAAACGAACACAATGTTAGTCTATGGGAGACCCGAGCTTTTTTGCGGCGGCACCCCCGGCAGTCTGTAGAAAGCCTAAAAAGTGCCCAAAACGATAGTGACAGTGTTCAAATGACAAGGGGACAGCATGGGGATCACCACAGGAAGCATTTCTGACCCCCAGGTCACTGCTGTCAACAACGTGGTCAGAGGTATTAAGCCACTTTTACGGGCTCACAAGAAAACGTTCAAAAATGAAACTGAAACGTTTTGCCTGTGAAATATGTTAAGGAAGTTCCTTTCCAGGGTAAAGACTTGTGTATAAGGTAAAATAAATAACCAAAAACAAAAATACTCCTCCACACCTTGGGCTATGTTCACAAGTAGCATTTTTTATGCGTTTTTGCACTTTTGTATTGCTTTCAACCGAGACAAATGCATTCACCGGGAAATGTCATTTTAACATTTTACAACCTTATCTGGCCATGTGCTGTGTGACACATGCATACAGTGCTGAAAATACATGGGAACAGCATGGAGAAGACCCCATGAAGCATCTCTGACACCCAGGTCACTGCCTAAAAGTGTGCCCATCAGAAGTGATCCTTGCCGCATCAGAAGATGCAGACTTGCAACTATCACCGTGCAAGTCCTTGTTCCAGGGCAGTGTTCAATTGTACCTCCCCCATTCCTTGCAATGCAAGCACAAGTATGCAGCCTGCCACCCACCCACCCCCAGGCTGGAATACCATACTGCTTGCTTGCTTGCACTTGAAATTGGGTCTTTTAGGCATGTGGAGGCGGAATCTGGCCACCACTTCATGGCTGCATCGGCGGCCTGGTATCCATACTCAGTCCCCAACCGCCCGGCAGCTGGGTATCCATACTCAGTCCCCAGCCGCCCGGCAGCTGGGTGTCCACGCTTGGTCCCCAGCCGCCAGGGGGCGGCCAGGTGTCCATAAATGGTCCCCAGCCTCCCCTTTTGAAGGACAGCCTAACCACAAACACGTGGACAAGTGAATGTGGCCATGGATGGTCCATCTGACTGACGCCTTCACACACTGGGTTAATATTGTAGAAGCCGGGACACAGTTGGACACTGGGATGCAACACGTCCTCCAGACATAGAGGATTGCGGGTCCTGGGTCAATCAGGCTTCAACACAAAGTTCAGAAGGTAGACAGCAGCAGTAGTCGGCCTCCTACGCAAAGAGTAAATTATTCATGATCATGAGGCCATCCATTTCCTTAGCTTTCTGTTCCTTGGAATGCAAGCGCATGTATGTAGTAGTGGCTAGGCCTGAGGTGGTCAGCGTTTTGGCGCATATCCTACCTCCTCCGAGGATTGCTGGATGTTTTCCTGCTACTATCCCAGTTCTATGACTCCAGTTAAAACAAAGCTTCAGGTGATGAATGATGGATGAGGTGGTGGCTGTAACATCCCTGGCGGCGTGCTTGCATGGCTTACCACCTTCCACCATGCAAGACCGCAATCTTACCTCTCAGGCCAGGCTGCACACTTTGCTCCAGTACCTGCTGTTTGTATGTCTCTTGTCTGCTGGCTTAGGGCGGCGGCGCTGTTGCTTCCTGGTTCTTAAAGCTGCAGTGTGCGCAGTCCTAATGCGTCCCCAGCCTATTGCTGCGAGTCACTGGATACTTAAACCCCCTCCACCCAGTAGGAGGTGCCTGAGCAACACTTTCATTCATTCTATGCAACTGAGTTGCCAGGTCCTGTCCTGTATCTTGTCTGTTTCCGCCCCTGGGGGCTGTATACCCAGACCTGCTACCTGTATCTGTGACTTCTAGTCTGTCTCGCCACCCTGGGGGCTGAGTTCCCAGGCTTGATCCTGTATCTAATTCCTGGTTCAGTTTCTGTCGGAACTGTGTCCTAGCCCATTACCTGTTTTTCTCTATGTCTGTACCTTTCCCTTTCCCTGCAGTATCTGAACCTGCACCTAACTCCAACTCATTGTCTCTGTACTTCTGTTTGTGAGTTTTGTGTCCACTCGCTACTTCATTGCAAGCACCTTGTGTGTATCTGGTTCTGCTCGTTCTGTTTCCCTGCCTCTGTATCTAACTCCTGTGTTCCAGCTATCTTCTTGTGTTTTCCAGTCTGTTCCATGTGAACAGAGCCCTGTCCTACCTACCGCATCTGCGGGTTTTGCTCTGCTCGTCTACCGTATCTGCGGGTTTTGCTCTGCTCTGCTTGTCTACCGCATCTGCGTTTTTTGCTCTGCTTGTCTAACGCATCTGCGGGTTTTGCTCTGCTCTGCTTGTCTACCGCACCTGCGGTTTTTCTCTGCTCTGCTTGTCTACCGCACCTGCGGGTTTTGCTCTGCTCTGCTTGTCTACCGCACCTGCGGTTTTGCACTGCTCTGCTTGTCCACTTCACCTGCGGTTTTGCTCTGCTTTGCATCTTTACCGCACCTACGGGCTTTGCTCTGGTCTGCTTGTCTACCACACCTGTGGGCTTTGCTCTGCTCTGCTTGTCTACTGCACCTGCGGATTTTGTTCTGCTCGTCTACCGCACCTGCGGGTTTTGCTCTGCTCTGCTTGTCTACCGTACCTGAGGGGTTTTGCTCTGCTTTGCTTGTCTACCGCACCTGCGGATTTTGCTCTGCTCTGCTTGTCTACCGCACCTGCGGGTTTTGCTCTGTTCTGCTTGTCTACCGCACCTGCGGGTTTTGCTCTGGTCTGCTTGTCTATCGCACCTGCGGTTCTGCTCTGCTCTGCTTGTCCACCGCACCTGCGGTTTTGCTCTGCTTTGCTTCTTTACAGCACCTGCGGGCTTTGCTCTGCTTGTCTACTGCACCTGTGGGTTTTGCTCTGCTCTGCTTGTCTACCGCATCTATGGGTTTTGCTCTGCTCTGCTTTTTACCGCATCTGCAGGTTTTTCTCTGCTCTGCTTGTCTACCGCATCTGCGGGTTTTGCTCTGCTCTGCTTGTCTACCGCATCTGCGGATTTTGCTCTGCTCTGCATGTCTACCGCACCTGCGGGTTTTGCTCTGCTCTGCTTGTCTACCGCACCTGCGGTTTTGCTCTGCTCTGCTTGTCCACTGCACCTGCGGTTTTGCTCTGCTTTGCTTCTTTACTGCACCTGCGGGCTTTGCCCTGCTCTGCTTGTCTACCGCACCTGTGGGCTTTGCTCTGCTCTGCTTGTCTACCGCACCTGCGGGTTCTGCTCTGCTCTGCTTGTCTACCGCACCTGTGGGTTTTGCTCTGATCTGCTTGTCTACCGCACCTGCGGGCTTTGCTCTGCTCTGCTTGTCTACCGCATTTGCGGCTTTTGCTCTTCTCTGCTTGTCTACTGCATCTGCGGGTTTTGCTCTGCTCTGCTTGTCTACCGCATCTGCGGGTTTTGCTCTGCTCTGCTTGTCTACCGCATCTGCGGGCTTTGCTCTGCTTTTCTACCGCATCTGCAGCTTTTGCTCTGCTCTGCTTGTCTACCGCATCTGCGGGTTTTGCTCTGCTCTGCTTGTCTACCGCACCTGCGGGTTTTGCTCTGCTTTGCTTGTCTACCACATCTGCGGGTTTTGCTCTGCTTGTGTACCGCATCTGCAAATTTTGCTCTGCTCTGCTTGTCTACCGCACCTGCGGCTCCGTTCTTGTGCCCCAGTCTGGTCCCTATCCTGCCTGCTTTCCTACCTGCCAGTACCCGCCTCTCTGCATGGCAGCCGTGCCTGCTAGTGCCCACCTGTCTGCATGCCAGCCGTGCCTGCCAGTGCCCGCCTGTCTGCATACCAGCCATGCCTGCCAATACCCATCTGTCTGCATACCAGCTGTGCTTGCCAGTTTCCACCTGTCTGTATGCCAGCCTAACCTGCCTGTTCCTGCATTCCCCGGTGTGGGTCAACAGCTGTGACCGGGGTCTAACCTGGAGTAGCACCTGGTCCCTCTACTCGGTTCCTCCCTGGTTCACGGAGTCGACTGAGCCGCCGTGTGACCTTGGTCGGACCGAGTTGATACTTAGTTACGCCCCTCCAGGCACTCCTCGGTTCATGGTACAGTGGGATCACTAATCATGCTCATGCAAGTCAGTTCGGGCGTGTGCATAACAGTGGCAAAGGAGAAAGAGCAGGAGGAACAGGGACCATTCACATCAATATCAGGCCAGTCAACCACACATACCTTGTAGGATATGTTTCTGTACCAAAAGGAGCGGTTCGGCTACACAGTTGTAGGGCATACAGTGAGTGCAATGCCTACCAAAAATTTCGAGGCACTCCAATGAAGTAACATGGAGGTCAGAGGGCCTTAACTAAACCGTTTTTTCCATTTATAGCAACTGGGTCTCCTGTACACTGTTGGCCTAAACAGTGAATGGAAGGCTTTCCAATAATTATGAGGAACTGCAATGCCCCTTGAAACAGACGTGGATTACAGCGTACTAAAAACCTTGTACCCACTTATTGGGCAGGGGGTCTCCCTTAGTTTTCGCCTATGCATTGAAAAGCAAAAGCTGACTAAAATTAGGAGGAAATGCAATGCCCGTTGGAAGAGTCGTGGAGGTTAGAGGTAATTAAAAACAACATTTCAATGCCCCTTGGAAGAGATGTGGAGTTCAGAGTGGTTTAACAAGACGGTTTTAATGCCCCTTGGAAGAATGGTGGAGGTCGCAGAGGAATAAAAAGACAATATTAATGCCCCGTGGAAGAGAAGTGGAGGTCACAGTATATTAACAAGACGGTTTTATTGCTCCTTGGAAGAGCTGTGGAGTTCAGAGTGCTTTAACAAGACAGTTTTAATGCCCCTTGGAAGAGACGTGGAGGTCACTGTAGCTTAACAAGACGGTTTTAATGCCCCTTGGAAGAGCTGTGGAGTTAAGAGTGGTTTAACAAGACGGTTTTAATGCCCCTTGGAAGAGACGTGGAGGTCACAGTAGATTAACAAGACAGTTTTAATGCCCCTTGGAAGAGTGGTGGAGGTCGCAGTGGAATACAAAGACAATATCAATGCCCCTTGGAAGAGTGGTGGAGGTCACAGTAGCTTAACAAGACGATTTTCATGCCCCGTGGAATAGCTGTGGAGTTCAGAGTGGTTTAACAAGACGGTTTAAATGCCCCTTGGAAGAGATGTGGAGGTCACAGTAGCTTAACAAGACAGTTTTAATGCCCCTTGGAAAAGTGGTGGAGGTCGCAGTAGCTTAACAAGACGGTTTTAATGCCCCTTGGAAGAGACGTGGAGGTCACAGTAGATTAACAAGACAGTTTTAATGCCCCTTGTAAGAGTGGTGGAGGTCGCAGTGGAATAAAAAGACAGTATCAATGCCCCTTGGAAGAGTGGTGGAGGTCACAGTAGCTTAACAAGACGGTTTTAATGCCCCTTGGAAGAGCTGTGGAGTTCAGAGTGGTTTAACAAGACAGTTTTCATGCCACTTGGAAGAGACTTGGAGGTCACAGTAGCTTAACAAGACAGTTTTAATGCCCCTTGGAAAAGTGGTGGAGGTCGCAGTAGCTTAACAAGACGGTTTTAATGCCCCTTGGAAGAGACGTGGAGGTCGCAGTGGAGTAAAAAGACAATATCAATGCCCCTTGGAAGAGTGGCGGAGGTCTCAGTAGCTTAACAAGACAGTTTTAATGCCCCTTGGAAGAGCTGTGGAGTTCAGAGTGGTTTAACAAGAAGGTTTTCATGCCCCTGGGAAGAGCTGTGGAGTTCAGAGTGGTTTAAAAAGACAGTTTTAATGCCCCTTGGAAGAGACGTGGAGGTCACAGTAACTTAATAAGACAGTTTTAATGCCCTTGGAAGAGTGGTGGAGGTCGCAGTGGAATAAAAAGACAATATCAATGACCCTTGGAAGAGTGGTGGAGGTCACAGTAGCTTAACTAGACGGTTTTAATGCCCCTTGGAAGAGCTGTGGAGTTCAGAGTGGTTTAACAAGACGGTTTTATTGCCCCTTTGAAAAGACGTGGAGGTCACAGTAGCTTAACAAGACGGTTTTAATGCCCATTGGCATTGGAAGAGCTGTGGAGTTCAGAGTGGTTTAATAAGATGGTTTTAATGCCCCTTGGAATAGACGTGGAGGTCACAGTAGCTTAACAAGACGGTTTTAATGCCTCTTGGAAGAGTGGTGGAGGTAGCAGTGGAATAAAAAGACGATATGAATGCCCCTTGGAAGAGTGGTGAAGGTTTGAGTAGCTAAACAAGACGGTTTTAATGCCCCTTGGCAGAGCTGTGGAGTTCAGAGTGGTTTAACAAGACGGTTTTCATGCCCGTTGGAAGAGCTGTGAAGTTCAGAGTGGTTTAACAAGACGGTCTTAATGCCCCTTGGAAGAGACGTGGATCTCGCAGTAGCTTAACAAGACGGTTTGATGCCCCTTGGAAGAGACGTGGAGGTCACAGTAGCCTTACAAGACGGTTTTAATGCCCCTTGGAAGAGTGGTGGAGGTCGCAGTGGAATAAAAAGACAATATGAATGCCCCTTGGAAGAGTGGTGAAGGTTTGAGTAGCTTAACTAGACGGTTTTCATGCCCCTTGGAAGAGCTGTGGAGTTCAGAGTGGTTTAACAAGACGGTTTTCATGCCCCTTGGAAGAGCTGTGGAGTTCAGAGTGGTTTAACAAGACGGTCTTAATGCCCCTTGGAAGAGACGTGGATCTCGCAGTAGCTTAACAAGACGGTTTGATGCCCCTTGGAAGAGACGTGGAGGTCACAGTAACCTTACAAGACGGTTTTAATGCCCCTTGGAAGAGCTGTGGAGTTTAGAGTGGTTTAACAAGACGGTTTTATTTCCCCTTGGAAGAGACGTGGAGGTCACAGTAGCTTAACAAGACAGTTTTAATGCCCCTTGTAAGAGTCGTGGAGGTCGAAGTGGAATAAAAAGACATTATCAATGCCCCTTGGAAGAGTGGTGGAGGTCGCAGTGGAATAAAAAGACAATATCAATGCCCCTTGGAATAGTGGTGGAGGTCACAGTAGCTTAACAAGACGGTTTTAATGCCCCTTGGAAGAGCTGTGGAGTTCAGAATGGTTTAACAAGACGGTTTTCATGCCCCTTACAAGAGCCATGCAGTACAGCATATTAAAAGCATTATTCTCATTATTGGGGAGTGGGTCTCCCATAGTCTTTGCTTATGCCTTCCAAGCAAAAGCTGCCAAAAATTAGGACGGAGGAACTTGCAATGCTGGCAAACAAGAGCCATGCAGTACAGCATATTAAAAACATTATTCCCATTATTGCGGAGTGGGTCTCCCATAGTCTTTGCCTATGCCTTCCAAGCAAAAGTTGCCAAAAATTAAAACTGAAGAACTTGCTTTCTGGCAACACTGACCACGGTCACCCTAGTGGTATAGTGTTGGTGGAGGCTGATGATAAGGAGAAGAGCAAAATACAGCCGAAATGAGGAAGCGTATACCCATGTCTGTGTGTGAAGCGGTGCATGGGAATACACTTCCCGAAATAACACAGTGGATTTGACTTTATGTTACTCTGCTGTCATTTGGTGGTGATGAGAAGTCTGGTCCAATCCAGCCCTTGTTTATTTTGATAAGGGTCAACTTGTCAGCATTGTCAGCTGACAGGCGAGTGCGCTTATCAGTTATAAATCCCCCAGCGGCACTAAAAACACGCTCCGATAACACGCTAGCGGCAGGGCAGGCCAGGTCCTCCAAGGCATACAGAGAGAGTTCATTCCAAGTGTCCAGCTTGAATACCCAATAATTAAAAGGCACAGAGGAATCACAGAGGATGCTGGTACGGTCGGCAAGGTACTCCCTCACCATCTTTTGAAACTTTCCACTCCTTCTGAGAGTACCCCGCGCCACAGGGCCTGTAAGCTGGGCGGGTCTCAGATAACTGTCCCAGAACATTGACAGTGTTCCCCTGCCTCTGCTGGATTTGAGTTGTGTCTCTCTCGCCTGTACGCCTTGGTTGGGCAACGAAACGTGAAATCTGCCGCTAGAGTGTTCAGATGGGAATTTTTTTAACAGTTCTGCAGCAAGGGCCTTCCAGTACTGCCCCATTTTTGTAGACCTCTCCACCTCAGGAATAAGAGAGTGAAAGTTCTCCTTGTTGCGGGGGTCTAAAATGTCACCAACCAGTAATGACTGTCACCCAACATTTTGACAACGCGAGGGTCACGGTTAAGGCAGCATAACATAAAGTCAGCCATGCGTGCCAGACTGGTAATAGGCAAGACTTCCGTGTCCTCACCAAGATGACGACTAACCATGCTCTCCTCCTCCTCCCCCCTGTCCTCAGGCCACCCACGCTGAACCGACGGTATGACAGTTGTACAGGTACTACCGTCTACAGCGCATGATACCAGCTCCTGTTCTTCCTCCTCCTCCTCTCCCTCATAGTCCCCCAATGCACGTTGAGATGAGATGAAGCTGGGCTGTGTGTAATCACCCGTTACGGCTTCTTGATCCATCTCATCATACTCGGGCTGCAATGCCTCCTCTTTAATTCTCTGCAGAGAGCGTTGCAAAAGACAGACAAGTGGGATGCTGACGCTAATGATGGCATCATCGCCGCTCACCATCTTGGTGGACTCCTCAAAGTTTTTCAGGATGGTACATATGTCAGACATCCAGGTCCACTCCTGAGGTTTTACGTGTGGAGTCTGACCTGAATATCGACAGCCTTGTTGCAGCTGGTACTCCACAACTGCTCTCTTCTGCTCACAAATCCATTGCAACATGTGGAGGGTAGAGTTCCAACGTGTGGGGACATCACACACCAGTCGGTGTGCCGGAAGCTGCAAACGCTGCTGCAACACAGCAAGGGCGGCGGAAGCTGTAGCCGACTTCCGAAAATGAGCTGACAGGCGGCGTACTTTGACGAGCAGATCTGGCAACTCGGGGTACCATTTAAGAAACCGCTGAACCACGAGGTTAAGCACATGAGCCAGGCATGGTACGTGTGTGATCTCGCCTCGCCTCAGAGCTGCCACCAGGTTATGGCCATTGTCACACACGACCATGCCTGGATGTAGGTTCAGCGGTCTCAGCCACAGATCTGCCTGCTCTTTCACAGCTGTCCACAACTCACAAGCAGTGTGAGGTTTATCACCTAAGCTTATGAGTTTCAGCACAGGCTGTTGCCGCTTGGCTTAGGCAGTACTGCAGTGCTTCCAGCTTGTAACTGATGTGGTGATATCTGAGATGGAGGCTGAACATGAGGAGGAGGAGGAGGATGATGTGCAGGAGCTGTACACTGTGGGGGCAACTCTGACTGACATAGGGCCCGCAATCCTCATTGTGGGGAGGATGTGTTCCGTCCCAAGGTCTGACTGGGTCCCGTCTTCCACTATGTTTAGTGTGCCGTCAGGGAGATGTACCGTCCCTGGCCACAAGCACTTGTCCACGTATCCGTTGTCAGGTGGACTCTCCCAGTAACTGCGTTGTTGAGGGCACGGCAGGTGTTTTGGGACACGTGCTTGTGTAGTGAGGGGATGGCACACCAGGCAAAATAGTGTCGGCTGGGGACCGAGTACCGAGGGACGGCCACCACCATAAGGTTGCGGAAGTATTCCGTCTCCACCAGCCTAAAAGGCAGCATTTCCAACGCAAGCAGCCATGAAATATGCCTATTTAGGACTGTGGCCTGTGGGGCGTTGGCTGCAAATTTGAGCTTTCATTCAAAGCTCTTGGATATGGACAATTGAACGCTGCGGTGGGACGTGGATGTGGATGTTGATGCTGTTTCTTGAGAAACTGCCATAACAAGTGAAGACAGAGGAGGGGGCATCTTTGCATGCAGTATGGACAGGGGATTGCCTTGCACGCACAACAGGGGGTTCTCTTACACGCACAACAGCGGAAGAAGCAGTGGTGACACCCGCTGACACTGGTCGTGGACCCTGGGGTTCGCCCCACAAAGTTGGGTGCTTTGCTGACATGTGCCTGATCATGCTGGTGGTGGTCAGGCTGGTAGTTTTGTCACCCCTGCTGATGCTGGCATGGAGGTGGTACAAATGGCCTTTTTGGGGTTATCAGCAGAGTCTTTAAAAAAATTCCAGACTCTAGAAGACCTACCGGTTGTACTGGCAACGTTCCTCGTGTTGGTGTTACGGGGAACTGTTGCCCGCCTTCTGTGTGCGGCCACCACACTGCTTCTTCCTGCCTGTTAGGGTACTCTGCCTCCCTCCCCCTGTGTGCTGCTGGCCTCGCTCTGCATGTCCTCCTGCCACGTTGGGTCAGTTACTAGATCATCCACCACCTCCTCCTCTTCCAGTTGCGCACCACGATCCTCCTCCTCACTTCGTGGCAATTGTGTCTCATCATCGTCCACCTCTTGTGACAAATTGCCAGCGTCGACTTCCTCTGGCTGTGGCTGTTCATATATTTGGGCATCGCTACATGGGATCTCCTCTTCTACCACTTCAAGCGGAGCAGGCGAGAGGCACAAATATGGAAATGGACCAGTGTACAGCTCTTCAGAGTGTCCACGTGTGGGATCAGTTGCTGTCTGACGACACTCGGCATGGTGGGAGGAAGGAGCATCAGGGTGAGGAGGAGTATGCGGTCGAGACTCACGGCTACTAAAACTTGACCGTGTGTAAGACAGACCGGAGGTAACTGGAAGTTTTATCTGCTATCCAATTAATAACCTGTTCACACTGATCAGTTCGCAATACTGGTGTTGTAGTGTGCTTCCCTAGTAATTCGATCAAGAAGTGGGAGCGAGAAGATGTGGCTGTTGGTTGTGGCACATTTTCACCTTGGCCACGGCCCGGTCCTCTACACGGATCATCACCAGAACGTTCAGTTCCACGTCCCTTGCCATGCACCTTGCCCATTGTAAATGAAGTAAAATAGCTTACACTCGCACTATCAATGGAAAAAGGGTAATAAAAAGGAGATTAGAACTGTGGAAGAGGAAAACCACAGTTCTATTTCTCTGGCCTACACCAGAATCTTTTAAACAGATATATTTGTGTCTGAACACTGAGCGAGACACTCAATTTTTTTTTTTTTATGTAAAAAAGGCAAAAAGGTGGATAATACTGAGATTTGAACCGTGGAACTGCAAAACCACAGTTCTAGTTATCTGGCCTACACCAGAATCTTTTAAACAGATATATTTGTGTCTGAACAGTCAGGGAGACACTATTACTGCTTTTTTTTACAGAAAAAAGGCCAAAAGCTGGATAATACAGAGATTTGAACCGTGTAATTGCAAAACCACAGTTCTAGTTATCTGGCCTACCCCAGAATCTTTTAAACAGATATATTTGTGTCTGAACTGTCAGGGAGACACTATTACTGGGGTTTTTTTTACGGAAAAAAGGCCAAAAGCTGGATAATACTGAGATTTGAACCGTGGAACTGCAAAACCACAGTTCTAGTTATCTGGCCTACACCAGAATCTTTTAAACAGATATATTTGTGTCTGAACAGTCAGGGAGACACTATTACTGTTTTTTTTACGGAAAAAAGGCCAAAAGCTGGATAATACTGACATTTGTACCGTGGAACTGCAAAACCACAGTTATACAGTGGTGGCCAAAAGTATTGGCACCCCTGCAATTCTGTCAGATAATACTCAGTTTCTTCCTGAAAATGATTGCAATCACAAATTCTTTGGTCTTATTATCTTCATTTAATTTGCTTGCAAGGAAAAACACAAAAGAGAATGAAGCAAAAATCAAATCATTGATCATTTCACACAAAACTCCAAAATGGGCCATACAAAAGTATTGGCACCTTCAGCCTAATACTTAGTTGCACAGCCTTTAGCCAAAATAAGTGCGAACAACCGCTTCCGGTAACCATCAATGAGTTTCTTACAATGCTCTGCTGGAATTGTAGACCATTCTTCTTTGGCAAACTGCTCCAGGTCCCTGATATTTGAAGGGTGCCTTCTCCAAACTGCCATTTTGAGATCTCTCCACAGGTGTTCTATGGGATTCAGGTCTGGACTCATTGCTGGCCACCTTAGAAGTCTCCAGTGCTTTCTCTCAAACCATTTTATAGTGCTTTTGATAGTGTGTTTTGGGTCATTGTCCTGCTGGAAGACCCATGACCTCTGAGGGAGACCCAGCTTTCTCACACTGGGTCCTACATTTTGCTGCAAAATTTGTTGGTAGTCTTCAGACTTCATAATGCCATGCACACGGTCAAGCAGTCCAGTGCCAGAGGCAGCAAAGCAACCCCAAAACATCAGGGAACCTCCGCCATGTTTGACTGTAGGGACTGTGTTCTTTTCTTTGAATGCCTCTTTTTTTTTCCTGCACACTCTATGTTGATGCTTTTTCCCAAAAAGCTCTACTTTTGTCTCATCTGACCAGAGAACATTCTTCCAAAACGTTTTAGGCTTTCTCAGGTAAGTTTTGGCAAACTCCAGCCTGGCTTTTTTATGTCTCGGGGTAAGAAGTGGTGTCTTCCTGGGTATCCTACCATACAGTCCCTTTTCATTCAGACGCTGATGGATAGTACGGGTTGACACTGTTGTACCCTAGGACAGCAGGGCAGCTTGAACTTGTTTGAATGTTAGTCGAGGTTCTTTATCCACCATCCGCACAATCTTGTGTTGAAATCTCTCGTCAATTTTTCTTTTCCGTCCACATCTAGGGAGGTTAGCCACAGTGCCATGGGCTTTAAACTTCTTGATGACACTGCGCACGGAAGACACAGGAATATTCAGGTCTTTGGAGATGGACTTGTAGCCTTGAGATTGCTCATGCTTCCTCACAATTTGGTTTCTCAAGTCCTCAGACAGTTCTTTGGTCTTCTTTCTTTTCTCCATGCTCAATGCGGTACACACAAGGACACAGGACAGAGGTTGAGTCAACTTTAATCCATGTTAACTGGCTGCAAGAGTGATTTAGTTATTGCCAACACCTGTTAGGTGCCACAGGTAAGTTACAGGTGCTGTTAATTACACGAATTAGAGAAGCATCACATGATTTTTCAAACAGTGCCAATACTTTTGTCCACCCCCTTTTTTAGGTTTGGTGTGGAATTATATGCAATTTGGCTTTAGGACAATTCTTTTTGTGTTTTTTCATTGAAGACAAATTAAATGAAGATAATAATACCAAAGAATTTGTGATTGCAATCATTTTCAGGAAGAAACTGAGTATTATCTGACAGAATTGAAGGGGTGCCAATACTTTTGGCAACCACTGTAGTTATGTGGCCTACACCAGAATCTTTTAAACAGATATATTTGTGTCTGAACAGTCAGCGAGACACTATTACTGTTTTTTTTTACGGAAAAAAGGCCAAAAGCTGGATAATACTGAGATTTGAACCATGGAACTGCAAAACCACAGTTCTAGTTATCTGGCCTACACCAGAATCTTTTAAACAGATATATTTGTGTCTGAACAGTCAGCGAGACATTATTACTGTTTTTTTTACGTAAAAAAGGCCAAAAGCTGGATAATACTGAGATTTGAATCATGGAACTGCAAAACCACAGTTCTAGTTATCTGGCCTACACCAGAATCTTTTAAACAGATATATTTGTGTCTGAACAGTCAGGTCGACACTATTACTGTTTTTTTTTACGGAAGAAAGGCCAAAAGCTGGATAATACTGAGATTCGAACCGTGGAACTGCAAAACCACAGTTATAGTTATGTGGCCTACACCAGAATCTTTTAAACAGATATATTTGTGTCTGAACAGTCAGCGAGACACTATTACTGTTTTTTTTTTACGGGAAAAAAGGCCAAAAGCTGGATAATACTGAGATTTGTACCGTGGAACTGCAAAACCACAGTTATAGTTATGTGGCCTACACCAGAATCTTTTAAACAGATATATTGGTGTCTGAACAGTCACAGACACACTCAATTTTTTTTTTGGGGGGGGGTGGAATACCAAAAGGTTAATAAGATGCGTATTTGTACAGTCTGACTGAGGAAATGAAAAAATACAGGATTTAGATGAAAAAAAAAGGATTTTTCCTGGCCCCTGAGACCGAGGGATAAGTCTAGCAATTTGACCAGCAGGAGCACACAGGACTGTAATGCACTGTTTGTTGGTATAACCACTGCATCTCCTATACAGCCTGCCTGCCTGCCTGATATCTGGGATGGATATTAGTCCTGAGAAGGACTGTTTGTTTGATTTGGCAGGCTTTAGAGACCCTACACTACCTATTTCGCACTATATATCTCTCCCTAATTCAGCAGCACTGACCCTACACTGTCTATTCCCAGGTGACTGTGTCCAAGATGGCGGCGCCCGATTTTAAATACTCGAGATGACACTGTGCGGCCAGCCAATCACTGTAATGCCCACAAACAACATGGCTGCGGCATTACAGTGTCTGGCTGGCAATCCCTGCATGTTCATTGGCTCTGTAAAGAGCGCCAAACGTGCAGGGCGGAGACCCGAGCTCCCGCCCGAGTAACCCGGAAATGCTCGGTGCTCGCCGAACATCCCGAGTAGTGAGATGCTCGGGCGAGTACCGAGCAGTGCCTAGCATGCTCGCTCAGCACTAATAAAGACTAGTCATGATCGAGAGTGTATTGTTAACCCTTTGCACCCAAGCATGCTCGTCGAGTATTTTCGGTGTATTCAGCATCTGTTAGTGTCGCTGCAGCTGCGTGTGTCACGGCTGTTAGACAACTGTGACACATGCAGAGATTGCCTGTTTGTTAGGTAATCCCTGCACGTGTCACAGGTATTCAACATCTGTGATACATGCAGCCGCGACGACACTAACATAGATGCCAAGCATGCCGAAAATACTCGGCAAGCTCCCCAGCGTGGTCGCCGAAAGGATTAACAATACATGCTCGATCATCACTAATAAAGACATATAAACATGTAAGACAGAGTAAATTAAAATATATACACAACTTATTAAAAGCAACCTATTTGGTGATCACACAGAAAAGGGGAAGGTGGATTGAATAACCAGACACTATAGAAAGGGAACCAATTAACCTGTGGGTTCTGTGTTTTCAATTTGTTGATCCACTCTACTTCTTTTTGGGCCAAGCGTTTTTTCAAATCCTTGATATTGGTTTTAAATACGAGTAGTAGAATATTCATATAATCCATCAAACTCAATCTGACAGGTGCCCCGGCCCTATCAAAGTGTATCAAACTGTCTAACCCCTCCTCTTTTTGAAGAGCGTGACCCCTCCCCTATGTCACTATCAAATTCATTGTGCATCACAGACACCAAAAATTATAACCCAGGTCATTTATTGATCGTAACATCATCAAATCAAGTCGGCCCCTGCGGACACGGAATCTGTATCTGCTCCAGATACGGAACAGGGGCCTGAGTCCATTGGATGGGATGCTGCTGAAGCAGCTGTGTTTCGGACTCGGTTTCCCCTGTACTTGTGGTGCAAAATTGTGAAACCCAAAGTTACTTCTTTCTCTGATACTTTTGAAGAATTATTATCAAAACCAAAACCAACACATGAAGATATGACAGATCTACACGCACTCCAAAACGTACGTGTGGATATTTCAACAGCTGCAGTTAGCGCGTTATGACTTAATATGGTCGTTTATGGGATGTGTAAAACCTCTAAAATCACATTACCACAGCATTAGGGCTAAAGCTCTAAAACTTCAGCTGTGTACTAAACGATTGCTAGCTTCTAGAAGGCGGTGAGGGGGCTCTCTGACCACAATAGCTCAACAGGACCCTCAGCTGTTGATACAACAGTCGTCTCAACCTCCACATAGCAAGATAGCCCTACAAATGTTAGTAACATTGTGACACAAAATTCACAAGCCTCCGCTGCCGAAGTTGGCGATGATGATAATGTGCGGGGCGCAGATCATACAGTATATTTACAGCACATCCACCACCATCAAAGAGTCCTCCGCAATTTCAATGCACACACGCATGTTGATCATTTCAGATTTGTAAATTTGGAACGTGTACAATCATTTGAAGAGGCACTGAATATTATTCATGACAGTATTCAGTCATCACTGGATAGAGTCATCAGGCACATTGAACCTGGTGATTTTGTGCAGTTAAAGCTTGAAGGTGGTGACACTTTATATCCCATTTTCACTACAAAGCAAACTCAGGAAGATTTTAATTCTGAATCTTTTTTAAACGCTGTTGCCCACACACTTCAAAGTAATGCTGAATGTTTAGCATCCAACTCACTAAAATTAGTTGACACCATCATTAAAAATCGCCGCGGCAGGGTAAAAAGACACTTGAAATCTATAGCGAGCAGCCAAATTATTAAACAAAAGAGGCGTTGGCTGTACGACTTTAACAATTACATGACAAACCTGTCTGCTAGTGTGTGCGCTTTAATAGCCGACACTGAGGTCGGTGATGAGGTTTTATTGAACAGAGCTAAAAACATACACACAGCACTGGGCATACCTGATGACCGACTAGTGAGTTTTAACATTGCAATATTTGAAAAATATTTGGGTGTCACCATTAAAGTTCTGTACTACAGTCAGGGTGATTGGCGTTACTTTCAGACTGGCAATACAGCTAATGCTAAAACCGTGTTCATATTGTTCCATGATAGCCACTACTACGGTATCAAAAATATGAAAGGTTTTATCGGTGCATCTTACTTTTGTCAAAGCTGCAATTCAGTGTTTCATCACAAGAACTATCATGCTTGTCAGTATTTTTGTAAAGCCTGTCAAAGAGAGAATTGTGTGGAGAGTAGTGATTAGAGATGAGCGTTGTTCTACTCGAACTGTTCGCCAATCTCAAATTCGAGCTGTTTTGGGCGGTGTTCGAGCCGGACGGCGAACACGAACAATTTGAGAAAAATTCGGCTGTTCGAGGTTATGTTCGATAACTGTTCGTGCACCAAAATCATAACTGGATTTTTTCTCAGTAATGATGAAAATTAATGTTAATACGCAGTTTGAGTGTACAGCGGGGTGGGGGGAGGGGCAGGGGATGGATCTCTGCAGGAACAATGAAGATCTCCATTTTTTTTTCTCTTTCCCGCATTTGCAGTGGGGAGGTGCAATCTGTCAGCCTATCAGCAAGCGCACACACGGAGCGAAGTGCTTTTTTTCACACAAGCAAGGGCATGTGTCATTGGCAGTGTATGTCACATGTCCTTGCCCTATAAGACCAAGCCATTTTCCCCGTCGCCACCATTTTCTCACTGCTGCAGCTGCGTGTTAGACGGCACCGCTGTTGCTGTGTGCGCTATACCTTGTTAATTTCAAGCCAATTTTCGCACAAATATACAGATAGCTTGGGAGTAGGGAATAGTTGTGATTGCAGTCCTTTTAAGGACTAGGTTACAGCATTTCCTACGACTTTTATCAGGGAGGTCTGTGCTCTTAAATAGATAGGTTGTGGGAGTAAAGACTAATTGTAATTGGAGTCCTTTTCAGGACTAGGTTACATGAGTTCCTATCAGTTTTTGCCAGGCAGGTCTGTGCCAGTGCTGTGCAAGTTTTTTTCACAGCATTTGGCTGAATCTAGCAAAGCTAATCCTTTTTGGCCTATTGCAGAGTGTGTTAGTCAGTGGAGTAGCCTATCTGTGTTGCAAGATATAACACCTGTGTATAGAATACCAATTTTTTTACTGCACCTAGTGAAGTAAAATCTTTTGGGCATAGCATCATTCTATTAGTCCATCTATACTGACCTCCATCAGGTTGCAAACTGAATATAATTTTTTTCTGCATCTAGCTCTGAAAAAATATTTGGGCTTCTAGCAGTGTGTGGGACTTGGTCTATTAGTCCATCTATACTGACCTCCATCAGGTTGCAAATTAAAAATAATTTTTTTCTTCATTTAGCTCTGAAAAAATATTTGGGCTTCTAGCAGTGTGTGGGACTTGTTCTATTAGTCCTTCTATACTGACCTCCAGCAGGTTGCAATTTGAATATAATTTTTTTCTGCATCTAGCTCTGAAAAAATAGTTGGGCTTCTAGCGGTGTGTGGGACTTGGTCTATTAGTCCATCTATACTGACCTCCATCAGGTTGCAAATTAAAAATAATTTTTTTCTGCATCTAGCTCTGAAAAAATATTTGGGCTTCTAGCAGTGTGTGGGGCTTGGTCTATTAGTCCATCTATACTGACCTCCATCAGGTTGCAAATTAAAAATATTTTTTTTCTGCATCTAGCTCTGAAAAAATATTTGGGCTTCTAGCGGTGTGTGGGACTTGGTCTATTAGTCCATCTATACTGACCTCCATCAGGTTGCAAATTAAAAATAATTTTTTTCTGCATCTAGCTCTGAAAAAATATTTGGGCTTCTAGCAGTGTGTGGGACTTGGTCTATTAGTCCATCTATACTGACCTCCATCAGGTTGCAAATTAAAAATAATTTTTTTCTGCATCTAGCTCTGAAAAAATATTTGGGCTTCTAGCAGTGTGTGGGACTTGGTCTATTAGTCCATCTATACTGACCTCCATCAGGTTGCAAATTAAAAATAATTTTTTTCTGCATCTAGCTCTGAAAAAATATTTGGGCTTCTAGCAGTGTGTGGGACTTGGTCTATTAGTCCATCTATACTGACCTCCATCAGGTTGCAAATTAAAAATAATTTTTTTCTGCATCTAGCTCTGAAAAAATATTTGGGCTTCTAGCAGTGTGTGGGACTTGGTCTATTAGTCCATCTATACTGACCTCCATCAGGTTGCAAATTAAAAATATTTTTTTTCTGCATCTAGCTCTGAAAAAATATTTGGGCTTCTAGCAGTGTGTGGGACTTGGTCTATTAGTCCATCTATACTGACCTCCATCAGGTTGCAAATTAAAAATAATTTTTTTCTGCATCTAGCTCTGAAAAAATATTTGGGCTTCTAGCAGTGTGTGGGACTTGGTCTATTAGTCCATCTATACTGACCTCCATCAGGTTGCAAATTAAAAATAATTTTTATCTGCATCTACAGTACCTCTGAAAAAATATTTGGGCTTCTAGCTGTGTGTGGGACTATTTGTATTAGTCCATCTATACTGACCTCCATCAGGTTGCAAACTGAATATATTTTTTTCTGCATCTACCTCTGAAAAAATATTTGGCCTTCTAGTAGTGTGTCGGACTTTCTCTATTAGTCCATCTATACTGACCTCCATCAGGTTGCAAATTAAAACTAATTTTTATCTGCATCTACAGTACCTCTGAAAAAATATTTGGGCTTCTAGCTGTGTGTGGGACTATTTGTATTAGTCCATCTATACTGACCTCCATCAGGTTGCAAATTCAAAATAATTTTTTTCTGCATCTAGCTCTGAAAAAATATTTGGGCTTCTAGCAGTGTGTGGGACTTGGTCTATTAGTCCATCTATACTGACCTCCATCAGGTTGCAAATTAAAAATATTTTTTTTCTGCATCTAGCTCTGAAAAAATATTTGGGCTTCTAGCAGTGTGTGGGACTTGGTCTATTAGTCCATCTACACTGACCTCCATCAGGTTGCAAATTAAAAATATTTTTTTTCTGCATCTAGCTCTGAAAAAATATTTGGGCTTCTAGCAGTGTGTGGGACTGGGTCTATTAGTCCATCTATACTGACCTCCATCAGGTTGCAAATTAAAAATAATTTTTTTCTGCATCTAGCTCTGAAAAAATATTTGGGCTTCTAGCAGTGTGTGGGACTTGGTCTATTAGTCCATCTATACTGACCTCCATCAGGTTGCAAATTAAAAATATTTTTTTTCTGCATCTAGCTCTGAAAAAATATTTGGGCTTCTAGCAGTGTGTGGGACTTGGTCTATTAGTCCATCTATACTGACCTCCATCAGGTTGCAAATTAAAAATAATTTTTATCTGCATCTACAGTACCTCTGAAAAAATATTTGGGCTTCTAGCTGTGTGTGGGACTATTTGTATTAGTCCATCTATACTGACCTCCATCAGGTTGCAAACTGAATATATTTTTTTCTGCATCTACCTCTGAAAAAATATTTGGCCTTCTAGTAGTGTGTCGGACTTTCTCTATTAGTCCATCTATACTGACCTCCATCAGGTTGCAAATTAAAACTAATTTTTATCTGCATCTACAGTACCTCTGAAAAAATATTTGGGCTTCTAGCTGTGTGTGGGACTATTTGTATTAGTCCATCTATACTGACCTCCATCAGGTTGCAAATTCAAAATATTTTTTTTCTGCATCTAACCCAGCCAATAGTTTTGGCCTAATACCACAGTTTGGCCACTCAGCTCTGCTCGGTTACCATCCATTGTTTTTTTGTGCAAACAACTCCAGAGTTGTGAATTAGTTAACCACCAAAATGAGTGGAAAAAGGCCTGCTGCTGGTGGAAAGGGGAATAGGCATGTTGGGAAGGGGAAAAAAGGTTGTGTCCGTGGGGTAGGTGTTAAAGCAACAGTAACATCTGCAGAAGAAAGACCATCTTCCAGCCAACCTAAAATGTCTACTTCTTTTAGCGGACAATGTGATAAGATCCCTTTCTTACGGCCACGCCAATCGCTACAAATTCCAGATGAGGCACAAAAACAGCAGGTGCTTCAACGGATATCAAGTGCTCCTTTAAGTGGGCTCTCCTCCACATCAACTTCAACATCACAAATACTCCAGTCCTCAAAGGTGTCACCCAAATCGCACTTGCTTCCTCACAGCTCCCAAATCTCCAGCTGCCCGTCTGAGTATGAGGTAGAACAGATGGTTGAGTCTGCAGAGCTGTTTACTCATACTATAGCCTGGGAATCAGAGGTCGACTCCAGCGCTTCTGTGAATCCAGATGAGGAAATGATCTGCACTGATGCCCAGAATCTTTGTGAGTCGGATCCAGGACCAGACGCAGAAGGTTCTGACCATAATGTAGACCCTCATTCCCAAACTGTAACTCCTGTTGGTGGAGACAATGAGGAAGACGATGATAAGACTCAAATACCTGATTGGAGCGACAACTTTAGTTTTTTGTCAGGGCAGGAACAGGTTGGCTCTGAGGACGACGGGTGTGATAACGCACAGGGTGATGATGATGAGGTCGGAGATCCCACTTACTGTCAACCCACAGTCAGCCAAGAGATGAGGTCAGCAGAGGAGGTGGAGGAAGATGCTAGTGACGACGAGGTCAGGTTGCGCCTTCCTGGACAGAGACGTAGTACTGGAAGCACGTCAACAACTGCATCCTCAAACACAACTCTGCCTCTCACCACAAGTCGTGGTGGCTCTTCAGGTCGCATGGGTGCTAAGCCTTGCATAGCCTGGGCATTTTTTCAGATCGATAAAGATGACCCAACTCGTGTTATCTGTAACATTTGTCAGCAAAAGCTAAGTAGAGGCCAAAAAATACATAGTTTGAGTACTTCATGCATGAACCGGCACATGGACATGAAGCATAAGTTGCAGTGGGAAGCTCAGTGTGCTACAATGCGGTCTAGCCGGCCGGGCCAACCACCGTCTGCCATATCTTGTGCATCCGCGGCCTCTTCATCCTCTGTGACTGGGGGGACAGCAGTCACACCTGTTTTGGGGCGCAGACCTGCCACCTCTTTACCCGCAACAGCCAGCGTGATTGGCAGGTCATCATTTTCTTTGGAGGTGGTAACACCAGCTGGTCTTGAGCGCTGTCCGACATCGATAGCACCACCTTTGGATCAAGGCAACCTAACATGTCCGCCTGCATCTTCCTCACAGACCGGCAGTTTGCCGGGGACACCCTTATCAACCCCGTCTAAGCACAATAGCCAGCCCTCGGTCCCTCAGATGTGGACAAGTAAAAGACCATTTCCTCCTAGCCATGAGAAAGCTAAGAGGTTGAATTTCACCATCTGCAAGCTCTTGGCTACAGAAATGCTGCCTTTCCGCCTGGTGGACACAGAGGATTTTCGAGACCTTATGTCCGTCGCAGTGCCCCAGTACCAGATGCCCAGTCGGCACTACTTCTCAAAGAAAGGTGTGCCTGCGCTCCACCAGCATGTCGCACACAACATCACCGCTTCTTTGAGAAACTCTGTGTGTGACAGGGTGCATTTCACCACAGACACTTGGACGAGTAGGCATGGACAGGGACGTTACATGTCGCTGACTGGGCACTGGGTAACTATGGTGACAGCAGGACAAGGGGCTGCTGTCCAAGTCTTGCCGTCCCCACGAGTTGTGCGTCAATCCTCTTTATGTCATTTTTCCTCCACTGCTTCTGCCTCCTCAACCTCCTCTCGGTCTTCCACCTGCACCCAAAGCCTGTCTGGTCATGCCACAAGCTTTCTAACTGTGCAGAAGGGATCCTGCACACCTCCTTACTATGCTGGCAGTAGGGCTCAACGTCATCAGGCGGTTTTTACATTGAAATGTCTGGGAAATGTGAGTCACACAGCTGAGGAGTTGTGGTCAGCTCTGGAGAACCAATTTCATGAATGGTTGTCTCCACTGGACCTGAAACCAGGGAAGGCCGTGTGCGACAATGCTGCAAACCTGGGTGCGGCCCTTCGCCGGGGCAATGTCACACACGTGCCTTGTATGGCTCACGTGTTGAACCTGGTTGTCCAGCAATTTTTAGCCCACTATCCCAGACTAGATGGCCTTCTGCAGAGGGCACGGTCGCTGTGTGCTCACTTCCGCCGTTCGCATCCCGCAGCTCAGCGACTTACATCTCTACAGAAGTCGTTGGGCCTGCCACTTCACCGGCTAAAATGCGATGTGCCTACCCGGTGGAATTCAACTCTGCACATGTTGCAGCGACTGTGGCAGCACCGACAAGCCCTGGTGCAATACGTTCTGACGTATAGCCTGGGCCAACGAGATTCAGAGGTGGGGCAAATCACGCTGGAGGAGTGGTCTCAGATCAGGGACCTATGCACCCTTCTGCACAGTTTTGAAATGGCGACGAAGATGTTTAGTGCTGACGATGCCATTATCAGCATGACTATTCCGGTGATTTACATGCTGGAGCACATGTTAAACAGAATTCGGAGTCAGGTGGTGGCACAAGAGGAGGTGGAGGAAGTAGAGGAGGAGGAGTTGTATGCAGAAGGGCTAACATCTGCAAGGTCCAGACGGTCGGCAGCACCAAGGCGGCAGGCATGTGAGGGTGGGGGAGATGATTTTACCAGGGCGCATGGTAGCAGCCAAACTAGTGAGGAAGGTGCAGGAGCCCAGGAAGAAGTGGAGGACGAACTGATGGAAGACTCATCAGATGAGGGAGACCTTGATCACATTTCTGTTGTGCGAGGTTGGGGGGAGAGGACAGAGGAAGGAAGCATGATTGCTACCTCGCCACCAACACAACAGGGACTTGGTACTCCTGGATGCGCAACACACATGAGTGCCTTCTTGCTGCACTACCTGCAACATGACCCTCGAATTGTGAGAATTAGAAATAATCCTGACTACTGGGTTGCCACACTGTTAGATCCCCGGTACAAAAGTAAATTTGCAGAAATTATTCCTGCCATAGAAAGGGATGCACGCATGCAGGAGTATCAGCAGAGACTGTTGCAGAATCTTATATGTGCTTTTCCACAAAATACCAGTGGTGCACGTAGTGAATCTCACAGTTCCAACTTGCCAACCGTGGGACCGTCAAGTGTTCAGCACTCAAACCGTAACAGAACCACAGTATCTGCTGGTAACATCAATTTTGCGGAATCATTTCACCACTTTTTTAGCCCATCCTTTGCAAGGCCACAGGAGACAAGAAGTCTGACACATAGTCAACGCCTAGAGACGATGGTACAGGAGTATCTCCAAGTAAACATTGAAGCCACGACTGTGTCACTGGACCCTTGCTCTTTTTGGGCTTCCAATCTGGATAAATGGCCGGAGCTAGCCACTTACGCCTTGGAGATCTTGTCATGCCCCGCAGCCAGCGTTCTGTCTGAACGTGTGTTCAGCGCTGCTGGTGGTGTGCTGACAGATAAGCGCACGCGGCTCTCCACTGATAATGTAGACAGACTCACGTTCATAAAGATGAACAAATCATGGATCCGAAATGACTTTTCTAACCCTGTGTCATCCTGGGGAGAGTAAAAGCTTGATGATTGGTTAAAATCACCCTACCAACCGTTTTAAGCTTTCAAATTACTAATCATGTTTATCTGTATCTTGACTGGAAAATAATTTGGGCTTTGTAGCAGTGTGCAGCACTGATCCTATTAGGCCATCTATAATAAGCTTCACCAGATTTAAAATTAAAAATAATTTTTAGCTGCATCTAGCCCGGAAAATAATTTTGGGGCTCCGAGATGTGCAAGACACATAAGTGCCTTCTTGCTGCACTACCTGCAGCATGACCCTCATATTGTCAGAATTCGAAGTAATCATGACTACTGGGTTGCCACACTCTTAGATCCCCCAAACTTTTCGATCAACCTTTTCATTTTAATAAAGACCAAAAAAATGGTCATTTTTGAAATTATAAGCATTAGCAGGTTGTTAGAAACTGAAATCAAACAGTTTTCAACTCAAAACTTTATTCTAGGTGATGTTACATTTTCACATAGGACCCCTTGTTCGAAAGGAGCTTCTGAACTCTCTCGTCCATTGAATTTGTCAGGTTTTGGATGGTTTCTGCTTCAATTGTTTTGCATGAGGACAGAATACCCTCCCAGAGCTGTTGCTTAGATGTGAACTGCCTCCCGCCATCATAGACACTCCTTTTAATGATGCTCCAAAGGTTCTGAATGGGGTAGAGGTCAGGGGAGCATGGGGGTCACACCATAAGTTTGTCCCCTTTTATGCCCATATCAGCCAGAGATGCAGATGTTTTATGTGCAGCATGAGATGGTGCATTATCATGCAGAAAAATGATCTTGCTGTGAAATACACGGTTCTTCTTCTTGAACCATGGCAGGAAGTGCTGTTTGAGAAAATCCACATACATTATGGAGTTCATCTTTAGCGCCTTCAGGGATCCTAAAGGGGCCGACAATCTCTCTCCCCATGATTCCAGCCCAAAACATTACTCCACCTCCTCCTTGTTGGCGCTGTAGCCGTGTTTGCGTGGGGTGTCCATCAACCAGCCATCCTCCACTCCATTCATCTGGACCATCGAGCGCTGCACGGCACTCATCCGTGAACAAAACAGTTTTGAAATCAGTCTTCATGTAATGTTTGGCCCACTGGAGCCGTTTCTGCTTGTGTGAAGTGGATAGAGGAGGTCGACAGGATGGCATATGCACAGCTGCAAACCTCTGAAGGACCCTGCATCTTGTTGTTCGGGGGACGTTGGAGGCACAAGCAGCTTCAAAAACTTGTCTGCTGCTATGACAAGGCTTTTTTGCCGCTGCTGTTTCAACCTGACGTAATTGCCTGTAGGAAAGAGTCCTCAATTTGCCCTTATCAGCACGCACACGTGTGTACTGTGAATCAGCTACATACTTCTTGATTGCCAAGACACTTCATCCTGATCATCGCACAATGTTGATTGTAGTCATGCCTTGACCTAAACACTCCACAATTTGTTGCTTCTCAGCAGCCGACACATCCTTTTTCTTTCCCATTTTGGCAGAAAATGTAGGCTGCTTAATAATGTGAGAGAGCCTTCTTAAGTAGTCTTGCCTTTCATTGGACACACCTGCCAAACTAATTAGCACAGGTGTCTGCAATTGCTTACAGTGATATAAAGAGCCCTGACACACATCACCATCAATGAGTTTAACTGACAAACAAACAAATTCTTCCCTTATCACTCCTAAACACTTTTTGCATAATAATTTGGAACGCGGTGTACATGTGCTTTTCCACAAACACCAGTGGTTCACGTAGTGAATCTTACAGTTCTAACTTGCCAACCGTGGTCTGTATGGAATTGTTCAATAAAGGGCCCAAAATTAAGATAACATAGATGGGAGAGGTCTCTATGAATAGGAATTCCTAAGTATTTGATACCCTGTGAGGGCCAGGCAAAGGGAAAGTTGGACTGGATGGAATCCTATATGGATTTAGGGAGGGAGACATCGAGGGCCTCAGACTTCGCTGCATTGATTTTAAAATTTTACCATGTAACAAAGTGATCTATTTCAGCCATAACAGCAGGGATGGATATATGTGATTGAGTGATATATACTAGGACATCATCAGCAAATAGAGAGCACTTGTACTCGGTGCCTCCCACCTCAATCCACCTAATATTGGGGTTATGGCGAATTGATGAGAGCAGGTGCTCCGTCACTAGGATGTATAAGAGAGGGGACAGAGGACATCCCTGCCTTGTCCCATTGGTGATTGTGAAAGGTGATGAAAATGTTCTGACGCACCCCCTGGGCCTTGGGACACCCGGAGCCGGACCCTTTTTGGTGGATGCTGGTGGTTGTAGTCTTCGTGGCGGCGATCCGGTTCCGTGGCTCAGGGTGGTCAAACCAGTGGCGGAACTATTTATGTGGTTTTGATGTTTAAATGTCCGACTACGCCACCCGTGGATTGCGGTCAGAGTGAACCGCCGCTACAGGGCAGACCGCTAAGGCTGGTGTTGTGGGTGCAGCAGAGCGTAGCATAACTCCCCACGGGAGGAGTATAGCCTCAGGGCAGTGTATGCGGAGGATGGGGTTGATGGTGCAGGGCAGCAGCATTAACGACACGGAGTCAGTGATGCAGTTCAGGGCCTTTACTCACAGTTCTTATTATCCAGACCACATCTGCAGGTAACGGCTGCCCACGTCGTACTGTGCTCACCAGGTGAGGGGCTCAGACAACTCCCAGATAACTTTGGAGCGCTTCACAGGACCCCCTTTGTGTGTCCTTTGTCTGGCCTTTCTTACCAACACTTCTGTCCGGCTGCCTCGGGCCTCCTCTTGGTAAACTTGGCGCCAGTTTCCCTGACCCTATGTGGTGCCTTCCTAGCGGGTGGAGCAAGGGGCTGCGCCACATAAAATGTCAGAGCCTCCGGTTTCTAGCTGAGGGTCGTTTCCTGCCTCCACTAGTTCGGGGACCGGTCTCCCCCTTTGGCCTGACCCCTCCACGCAGGTGGATTCAGGCGTGCGGTGGCGACTCGCCCGTCCGCACCCCTGGGATCCCTTCATTCCTCATTCCTGGAGCCTTCTCCGCTCCTCTTCCTTCCTTCTCCCTCTTGCAGGCCTGGGCCTCTGTTACTAGGCCCGCCTCCGGAGCAGAGCTCATGCAGAGCCCCTGCTCCCTGCCACTTCTGCTCAGACTTCTCTGCACTGAACTAAGATGGTGCCCACCTTTTATACTCCCTTCTCAATGCACCCAGGAACTGCTTCCTACCTGCTCCTGCACTGCAGGGTTCCCCTTCCTCAGTGTTCCCTCCCCCCACTCCAGCCAGGGACAGGGACTGTCGTGCCCATCTCAGGGGCATATTGGTCGCCCTGCCCCACGGCAATGTGGTGTAATGCATGCAGGTGTCGGGTCCTGATCCACACTCCATCCTTATCTGAGAGTGAGATATCACACCTCTGGGTGAGGTGCAATACGTCTGTAGCAACCGAGCCCTCGGTGCTACAGTTCCATTTATCTTCAGCCTAGGTGACGTATTGTGATACAGGGCCGTGATTTTGGCTATAAAAGGGTCCCCTAGACCCCTACCCCAAGCTTTTTAAGAGAATCATATATGGCGTGCCAGAAGACTCTATGGAATGCTTTCTCAGCATCCAACGAGAGTATCTACTTACAAATTTTTAACTGCATCTAGCCCAGGAAATACTTTGTGCCTAGTAGCAGTGTCTGCTAGTCAGCGGATTATCCCGGCTGTTAAGCAAGCTACACCACCTGTAGTTTGGACACTTAATTTTTTCAAAGGAAATGCTTCGGGACCACGGGATACTTAGTGAAGAGCATCAGGAGGCACCCCAAGGCATAGGGGCTGGGACTGGCACTAGGATGCCTTGCGGTGGACAGCCGAGCTCGATCCTTATAAAAGCTTTTTAACTGCAGCAGCTTTAGTGGACGCTACTGGAGCTGGAATTACGCGGCTGCTGGCATGAGACTTGCCCTCCAATAGATCCTTGTAAATGGATTTAAAGTGTGTTCATTCAAATTAGAGGGACAATTTAAATTAAAAAGCTTAGAGCTGCCTCCACCACAGGGGGGCTCTCTCGACCCACCAGCGGACAGGCACCAGTATTGGGAGAGGGGGGCTGGCCGTCAGGGTTCACCGCGGCTCTGGCACAAACCCGGCGACACGGAGGTGGCACGGGCAGGAGCGGACTGGCCGTCTCGGCTTCTCACTTTTTGGATTTTAGAAGGGCATGACATGCCTATATCTGTGTCTCCCCCTCCTTTTACTCCTCCACCTCTTTTCTTTTCGCATGACTATATGTACTTGTCACTTTTCCATGTGTTAGTTGTGTCTTCTGAGCAGTTTGTCAGCTTTTGGACACCTTTGAAGGTGTTTTCTATGTGTTTCTATGTGTTTTTGTTTGCCTGCCATTGGTTTTAACGGTGTTCGAAGATGTTCGACGAACAGTTCGACGAACAGTTCGGCGAACACACGGGTGTTCGACGAACCGAACCGAACTCGAACACTACGGGGGTGGCTCAACACTAGTAGTGATGAGCGAGCATGCTCTCTACTGCTCGGTGCTCGCCCTAGCATCTCACTGCTCGAGATGCTCGGCCCTCGCCAAGCATTTCCGGGTTGCTCGGGCGGGAACTCGGATCCCCTCCCTGCATGTTTGGCGCTCTTTAGAGAGCCAATGAACATGCTGGGATTGCCTGCCATGCACTGTAATGCCATAGCCATGTTGGTTGTGGGCATTACAGTGATTGGCTGGCCGCACAGCATCATCAGGTCTATATCAGACCTGCCGCCGCCATGCTCGTCACAGTCACTCCGGATCAGACAGTGTAGGGAGAGCTGCTGCTGTGTCAGGGAGAGATTTGATTGTGTAATAGGTAGTGTAGGGAGAAAAAACGTACATTACACATATCCATCTTAACAAACAGTCCTTCTGAGGATTAATCCATCTGCATAGATATCAGGCAGGCAGGGTGTATAGGCAGGCAGTGTATATAGCAGACTGCAGTGCATATAGCACAAGAGGCTCCATTCCAATTCTGCCTTCTGCTGCTGTTAGATATTTCTATACAAAGGCCCAGGTCTCAGGGGCCAGGAATACTTTTCTTTGGATCTTAATCCTCATTATTTACTTAAAAAGCAATCCAGAGAACACTGTTTTTCTGCACCATTTGCTTGTTTTGGGAGAGGTGCTGCTGCGTCAGGGACAGATTTGCTTGTGTATTAGGTAGTGTAGGGAGAAAAAACGAACATTACACATATCCATCTTAACAAACAGTCCTTCTGAGGATTAATCCATCTGCAGAGATATCAGGCAGGCAGGGTGTATAGGCAGGCAATGTATATAGCAGACTGCAGTGCATATAGCACAAGAGGCTCCATTCCAATTCTGCCTTCTGCTGCAGTAAGATATTTCTATACAAAGGCCCAGGTCTCAGGGGCCAGGAATACTTTTCTTTGGATCTTAATCCTCATTATTTGCTTAAAAAGCAATCCAGAGAACACCATTTTTTCTGCGCCATTTGCTTGTTGGCACTGCAGAATACAGCCAGGTCCTTTCCATATTAGAGCGTTAGAAATCCAGCTATTTATAACTTTGTTTTCTCCGTCAAACCGATCACATATACGTTGTCAGAAAATACTGCCATTTCTGGCCTCCATTAAAAATTTCCTTTAGTATGTCTTTGAAGCAATTCACTGCAGTTTGCTGTTCAAACTACTTACCTACAGGCCAGGTATTTAAAACTCTGTTTTCTCAGTCAAACGGATCACATATACGTTGTCAGAAAATACTGCCATTTCTGGCCTACATTAAAAATTTCCTTTAGTATGTCTTTGAAGCAATTCACCGCAGTTTGCTGTTCAAACTACTTACCTACAGGCCAGGTATTTAAAACTCTGTTTTCTCTATCACACGGATCACATATAATTCGCTCCAAACTCAGTCATTTGTAGTGAGAGTGGAAGATACTGTCCTCCATTTAAAATGGGCAAGACACGTGGCAAGGGACGTGGAACTGGACGTGATGGTAATGGTGCATGCAGAGGCCGAGGACAAGGCCGTGGGCAAGCCGAAATTGTGCCACAACAAACACCCACATCTTCTCGCCTGACCTTCCTGTCCCAATTTCTAGGGGACCGCAGCACACCACTATTGAACCCAGAGCAGTGTCAAAAGGTTGTTGGTTGGATAGCGGATAATGCTTCCAGTCACTTAGCCACCACCACCACCACCCTGTCTTCCACACGGTCAATTCTCAGTAGCCGTGAGTCTGGACTGCATATTCCTCACGCTGATCCTCCTTCCTCCCACCATGCTGAGTGCCCAGAGACAACTGATTCCACACTTGGACACTCTGAAGAGCTGTTCACTTTTCCATTAATAGATTCAGGCCTCTCACCTGGTCCACTTGAAGCGGGGCAAGAGGAGATCACGTGTAGCGATGCCCAAATATTTGAGCAGTCATGGTCACACGAAGGCGATGGTGGGAAAGTGTCACAAGAGGTGGACGATGATGAGACACAATTGCCAGAAAGTCAGTAGGAGGACCAGGGTGCGGAAGTGGAAGACGATGATATAGTAACTGACCCAACCTGGCAGAAGTACATGCAGAGCGAGGACAGCAGCACACAGGGGGAGGGAGGCAGAACACCCCAACAGGCAGGAAGAAGCAGTGTGGTGGCCACAGACAGAAGGCAGGCAACCGTGCCCTGTAACACCAACACGAAGGAAGTTTCCAGTACAACTGTTAGGTCTTCCCGAGTCTGGTTGTTTTTTAAAGACTTTGCCGATAAGCCAAAAAAGGACATTTGCACCACCTGCCAGGCCAGCATTAGCAGGGGTGGCAAAACGACCAGCCTGACCACCACCAGCATGATCAGGCACATGTCAGCAAAGCACCCGACTTTGTGGGCCGAACCCCAGGGTCCAGGAACAGTGTCTGTCGGTGGCACCATTGCTTCTTCCACTGTTGTGCATTCAAGCCAATCCCTTGTCCATGGTGCATGCGAAGACGCCTCCTGTCATGCACCAGTCGTTGCACACTCTCAAGTAGCAGCATCAGAAAGCACGTCCATGTCCTTGTCTCAGCGCAGCGTTCAGTTGTCCATACCCCAGTCCTTGGAACGCAAGCGCAAATATGCAGCCAACGCCCCACAGGCCACACTACTAAATTCTCACATTTCACGACTGCTTGCGCTCGAAATGTTGCCTTTTAGGCTCGTGGAGACGGAAGCATTCCGCAACCTGATGGCGGCAGCCATCCCTCGGTACTCGGTCCCCAGCTGCCACTATTTCTCCCGGTGTGCCGTCCCCGCATTACACAAGCAAAACATTAGCCGTGCTCTTAGCAACGCAGTTACCGGTAAAGTCCACCTAACCACGGACACGTGGACAAGTGCTTGTGTGCAGGGGCGGTACATCTCGCTGATGGCACACTGGGTTAACATAGTGGAAGCAGGGACCCAGTCAGACCTTGGGACGGAACACGTCCTCCCAATGCCAAGGATTGCGGGCCCTAGATCAATCAGTGTTGCCCTCACGGTCTACAGCTCCTGCACCTCATTCTCCTCAGCCTCCTCCTCTTCAGCCTCCATCTCCGAAATGACCACATCAGTCACAATCTGTAAGCACTGCAGCACTGCCTCAGCCAAGCGGCAACAGGCTGTGCTGAAGCTAATATGCTTAGGTGAAAAACCGCACAATGCTGAAGAGTTGTGGACAGCTCTGAAAGAGCAGGCAGATCTGTGGCTCACTCCGCTGAACCTACAGCCAGGCATGGTCATGTGTGACAATGGCCAGAACCTGGTGGCGGCTCTGAGGCGAGGTCCATGTGCTTAACCTCGTGGTTCAGCAGTTTCTCAAATCCTACCCGGAGCTGCAGGATCTGCTTGTTAAAGTACGCCACCTGTGTGCCCATTTTAGAAAGTCAGCTACAACTTCCGCCGCCCTTTCAGTGTTTCAGCAGCGTTTGCAGCTTCCGGCTCACAGACTGGTGTGTGAGGTCCCCACGCGTTGGAACTCTACACTGCAGATGTTGGAAAGGATTTGTGAGCAGAAGAGCGCAGTAGTTGAGTACCAGCATCAACAATGCAGTCGGTATTCAGTTCAGACTCCACACATAAGACCTCAGGAGTGGACATGGATGTCAGACATATGTACCATCCTCCAAAACTTTGAGGACTCCACCAACATGGTGAGCGGCGATGATGTCATAATTAGTATCACCATCCCGCTTCTCTGTCTTTTGAAACGCTCTCTGCTCACAATCAAAGAAAATGCATTGCAGGCGGAGCACGATGAGATGGAGCAAGGAACCTTACAGAGTGATTACACACAGCCCAGCCTCATCTCATCCCAATGTGGATTGGGTGACAATGAGGAAGAGGAGGAGAAGGAGGAAGGACAGGAGCTAGTTTCATGCACTATAGACGGTATTACCTGCACAGCTGTCATACCGTCTGTTCAGCGTGGATGGCCAGAGGACAGAGAGGAGGAGGAGGAGAGCATGGTCAGTCATCCTCTTGGTGAGGACACGGAAGTCTTGCCTGTTAGCAGTTTGGCACGCATGGCTGAGTTTATGTTACGCTGCCTTTTCCATGACAATCGCGTTTTCAAAATTTTGGGTGACAGTCATTACTGGTTGGTGACACTTCTAGACCCACGCTACAAGGAGAACTTTACATCTCTGAAGACGTTGGCGGCAGAGGGCACACTTCGTTGGACAACCAAGGAGTACAGGCAAGAGAGACGCAACTTCAATCCAGCAGAGGCAGGGGAACACTGTCAAAGTTCTGGGAAACTTTTCTTAGACCCTCCCATCGCACAGGCCCTGAGGCGCGGGGTACTCTCACAAGGAGTGCAAAGTTTGGGAAGATGCTGAGGGAGTACCTTGCCGACCGTACCAACGTCCTCCGTGATTCCTCTGTGCCTAATAATTATTGGGTATCCAAGCTGGATATGTGGAATGAACTGCTTCTCTATGCCTTGGAGGTCCTGGCCTGCCCTGCCACCAGCGTTTTATCACAGCGGGTTTTTAGTGCCACTGGTGGAGTTATAACTGATAAGCGCATCCGCCTGTCAACTGAAAATGCTGACAGGCTGACTCTTCTAAAAATGAACAAGGGCTGGATTGGGCCAGACTTCTTAACACCACCGAATGATAGCAGCGTAACATAAACTCAAATCCAGCGTCTTTTCTTGGGAGGTGTATTCCCATGCTCCTTTTCACACCCCCACATGGGTATAAGCTTCCTGATTTTGTCTATTTGCTCTTGTCCTCCTCCTTCTCCTCATCCTCCACCACCATATCACCAGGGTGACCGTGGTCCGTCATGCAACACCCACATAATATTTTTAAAGGGTGTTTATGATGCCCGTAAAAAACAATTTTTTATACAGTATGTTCATGTATACCCCCAGATGTAAATGTTTGTAAGCCCATACACTTAGTGCATGGGCATTACAAGTATAGGAGGCCCGCTCCTTTCTAATGGGAACATTTTTTTATGAGGCCCTCCTCTACGTCTCTTCCAAGGGGCATTGAAGTGCCTCCAAATTTTTGGCAGCCCTCGCATTCACTGCATAGGCCAACACTATGGGAGACTCTCTCCTTTCTAATGGGAATTTGTTGTTACTGTGGCCCTGCTCTGTGTGTCTTCAAATTCTTAGCGACGTTTTTCCTAAAATTGGTCAGCCGTTGGACTCACTGCATACCCTATAACTGTATAGCAGACTCTCTCCTTTCTAATGGGAACATGTCGTACCTTGTTACTGTGGCCCTGCTCTGTGTGTCTTTAAATTCTTAGTGTGGTTTTTCCCAAATTTTGGCAGCCCTTGTAGTCACAGCATGGACATTACCACTATAGGAGACCCGCTCCTTTATAATGGGAACATTTTTTTTACTGAGACCCTCCTCTATGTCTCTTCAAAGGGGTATTGGGTTGTGTCCAAATTTTTGGCAGCCCTTGCAGTCACTGGATAAGCAATAACAGTATATGAGACCCACTTGTTAATAATGGGAACAACAAAGCATAGCCGGCTGATAGCTCTCTAACAATAGCTTGGGCCGACTGATGTCCCTATAAAAATAGGCTTTATGACTTTCAGTGTCCCTCCATCCTAAATAAAAAAGGATGTGTCTGATGATGTTTCACACACCACATTGCCAGATAAGGTTGTAAAATGTTAAAATGACATTTCCCGGTGAATGCATTTTTCTTAAAAAATAACGTAAAAGAAAACAAAACAATAGGATCTTTCTTTAATATAAAAAACAGCGTCACCAATTTAACCTCAATTTAATCACATTGTTCAGCTCATGCACCTCCTCCTCCATCTCCGAAATGACCACATCAGTCACAAGCTGACAGCAGTGCAGCACTGCCTTGGTCAAGCAGCAACAGGCTGTGCTGAAGATAACATGCTTATTGCTTAATTGACAAACCACCCAGCACTGCAAAGTTGTTGAAAGCTGTAGCACAGCAGCCTGATCTGTGTCTCTCACCGCTGAACATACAGCCAGGCATGGTCTTGTGTGACAATGGGCGGAACCTGGTGATGGAGAAATGACAGCCGGGGTATAAACGGTTTCCCTCTATGCCAGTCCTTTCACCGAGCTAAAAAATATGGCTGTGGTGAAATACAACTCCCACTGAGAAGCTGTTTCAGATTGAAAAACATTGTGCCCACCAGAGGATTTGATTCTGAGGGCTAACCTTTCTCACCCGCTCAAGAGCCCCTGTAATACTATTGTAGGAACTCGAGGATTCTGATAGCGTGGAGCAATGAATGATCAGAGACGGGTTTCTTTAATGCAAATAGTGTATTTATACAACAGCAATAACACCCAAAAAACAATATACTGATAACCTATAGTGACATGCAAATAGAAAAGTCCAGCGATATTAAGTCCTTGAAACCTATATAGCAAAATCGGCAAGGTTCTTACGACGGAGTCTCCACACAAATGTGACACAAAAGGAAAGTCTGACACACAGGTGACGTGGCTCAGTTCAAACACTGCTGGTGTAGTAAGAGTCAAATCCAGGTATGCAGTAACGCAGGGAAGTCCAGAAACAAGTTCACAAGTAGAGATGAGCGGTGTTCTACTCGAACTGTTCGCCAATCTCAAATTCGAGCTGTTTTGGGCAGTGTTCGAGCCGTTCGGCGAACACGAACAATTTGAAAAAAATTCGGCTGTTTGAGGTTATGTTCGAAAACTGTTCGTGCACCAAAATCATAACTGGATTTTTTCTCAGTAATGCTGAAAATTAATGTTAATACGCAGTTTGAGTGTACAATGGGGCGGGATGAGGGGCAGGGGATGGATCTCTGCATAAATAATGAAGATCTCCATTTTTTTTTCTCTTTCCTGCATTTACAGTGGGGAGGTGCAATCTATCAGCCTATCAGCAGCGCACACACGGAGCGAACTGCTTTTTTTCACACAAGCAAGGGCATGTGTCATTGGCAGTGTATGTCACATGTCCTTGCCCTATAAGACCCAGCCATTTTCCAAGTAGCCACCATTTCCTCACTGCTGCAGCTGCGTGTTAGACGGCACAGCTGTTGCTGTGTGCGCTATACTTTGAGTGTTAATTTCAAGCCAATTTTCGTACAAATCTACAGATAGCTTGGGAGTAGGGAATAGTTGTGATTGCAGTCCTTTTGAGGACTAGGTTACATCATTTCCTACGACTTTTATCAGGCAGGTCTGTGCTCTTAAATAGATAGGTTGGGAGTAAAGACTAATTGTAATTGCAGTCCTTTTGAGGGCTAGGTTACATCAGTTCCTATCACTTTTTGCCAGTCAGGTCTGTGCCAGTGCTGTACAAGTTTTTTTCACAGCATTTGGCTAAATCTAGCTAAGCAAATCCTTTTTGGCCTCTTGCAGTGTGTGTTAGTCAGTGGAGTAGCCTATCTGTGTTGCAAGCTACACCACCTGTGTATAGAATACAATTTTTTTTACTGCACCTAGCCAAGTAAAACCTTTTGGGCATAGCATCATTCTATTAGGCCATCTAAACTAACTTCCACCAGGTTTCAATTTCAAAATAATTTTTATCTGCATCTAGCTCTGAAAAAATATTTGGGCTTGTAGCAGTGTGTGGGACTTGTTCTATTAGTCCATCTATACTAACCTCCACCAGGTTGCAAATTCAAAATAATTTCTATCTGCATCTAGCTCTGAAAAAATATTTGGGCTTGTAGCAGTGTGTGGGACTTGTTCTATTAGTCCATCTATACTAACCTCCACCAGGTTGCAAATTCAAAATAATTTCTATCTGCATCTAGCTCTGAAAAAATATTTGGGCTTGTAGCAGTGTGTGGGACTTGTTCTATTAGTCCATCTATACTAACCTCCACCAGGTTGCAAATTCAAAATAATTTTTATCTGCATCTAGCTCTGAAAAAATATTTGGGCTTGTAGCAGTGTGTGGGACTTGTTCTATTAGTCCATCTATACTAACCTCCACCACCTGTGTATGTAATAAAATTGTTTTACTGCATCTAACCCAGCCAATACTTTTGTGCTAATACCACAGTTTGGCCACTCAGCTCTGCTCGGTTCCCATCCATTGATTTTTGTGCAAACAACTCCAGAGTTGTCAATTAGTTAACCACCAAAATGAGTGGAAAAAGGCCTGCTGCTGGTGGAAAGGGGAATAGGCGTGTTGTGAAGGAAAAAAAAGGTTGTGTCCGTGGGGTAGGTGTTAAAGCAACAGTAACCTCAGCAGAAGAAAGACCATCTTCCAGCCAAACTAAGATGTCTAATTCTTTTAGCGGACAATGTGATGAGATCCCTTTCTTACGGCCACGCCAATCGCTACAAATTCCAGATGAGGCACAAAAACAGCAGGTGCTTCAACGGATATCAAGTGCTCCTTTAAGTGGGCTCTCCTCCACCTCAACTTCAACATCACAAATAATCCAGTCCTCAGAGGTGTCACCCCAATCGCACTTGCTTCCTCACAGCTCCCAAGTCTCAAGCTGCCCGTCTGAGTATGGGGTAGAACAGATGGTTGAGTCTGCAGAGCTGTTTACTCATACCCTTTTATATGCATTACTTCAACTTTGATATACAGTAAGGTTTTTAATATAGACAGTATAGGTACCGTCCCAATTTAGGGTCACCTTGCCGCTGGTAGGACGGCTTGTATACTTTTTTTGATCAAAAATAGTTCACTAAGTACCCTATATTTATTATGCAACTTTGCTTTACATTTATATATAATGATGGTAGGGTATGAGATATATTTTTGTCTTTTGTAGGTTTTGCTTCTTTTTGCTAGTGTGAACATGCTCCTATTTCTTGCATGTCTACCATCTTAGACCTCAGTTCACATTGCTTGGTTTTTTGTCTTGTTTGCATTCTGTGCAATTTAAGGGTGTGGCATCCCCTTTGTTGAGCTGATTAGTATATATGTAGCTTACCACGGGCCTAGGTGGTCTGGAGTTGGGACCCGGTCCTATTTGTCTACCCTTTTATATGCATTACTTCAACTTTGATATACAGTAAGGTTTTTAATATAGACAGTATAGGTACCGTCCCAATTTAGGGTCACCTTGCCGCTGGTGGGACGGCTTGTATACTTTTTTTGATCAAAAATAGTTCACTAAGTACCCTATATTTATTATGCAACTTTGCTTTACATTTATATATAATGATGGTAGGGTATGAGATATATTTTTGTCTTTTGTAGGTTTTGCTTCTTTTTGCTAGTGTGAACATGCTCCTATTTCTTGCATGTCTACCATCTTAGACCTCAGTTCACATTGCTTGGTTTTTTGTCTTGTTTGCATTCTGTGCAATTTAAGGGTGTGGCATCCCCTTTGTTGAGCTGATTAGTATATATGTAGCTTACCACGGGCCTAGGTGGTCTGGAGTTGGGACCCGGTCCTATTTGTCTACCCTTTTATATGCATTACTTCAACTTTGATATACAGTAAGGTTTTTAATATAGACAGTATAGGTACCGTCCCAATTTAGGGTCACCTTGCCGCTGGTGGGACGGCTTGTATACTTTTTTTGATCAAAAATAGTTCACTAAGTACCCTATATTTATTATGCAACTTTGCTTTACATTTATATATAATGATGGTAGGGTATGAGATATATTTTTGTCTTTTGTAGGTTTTGCTTCTTTTTGCTAGTGTGAACATGCTCCTATTTCTTGCATGTCTACCATCTTAGACCTCAGTTCACATTGCTTGGTTTTTTGTCTTGTTTGCATTCTGTGCAATTTAAGGGTGTGGCATCCCCTTTGTTGAGCTGATTAGTATATATGTAGCTTACCACGGGCCTAGGTGGTCTGGAGTTGGGACCCGGTCCTATTTGTCTACCCTTTTATATGCATTACTTCAACTTTGATATACAGTAAGGTTTTTAATATAGACAGTATAGGTACCGTCCCAATTTAGGGTCACCTTGCCGCTGGTGGGACGGCTTGTATACTTTTTTTGATTAAAAATAGTTCACTAAGTACCCTATATTTATTATGCAACTTTGCTTTACATTTATATATAATGATGGTAGGGTATGAGATATATTTTTGTCTTTTGTAGGTTTTGCTTCTTTTTGCTAGTGTGAACATGCTCCTATTTCTTGCATGTCTACCATCTTAGACCTCAGTTCACATTGCTTGGTTTTTTGTCTTGTTTGCATTCTGTGCAATTTAAGGGTGTGGCATCCCCTTTGTTGAGCTGATTAGTATATATGTAGCTTACCACGGGCCTAGGTGGTCTGGAGTTGGGACCCGGTCCTATTTGTCTACCCTTTTATATGCATTACTTCAACTTTGATATACAGTAAGGTTTTTAATATAGACAGTATAGGTACCGTCCCAATTTAGGGTCACCTTGCTGCTGGTGGGACGGCTTGTATACTTTTTTTGATCAAAAATAGTTCACTAAGTACCCTATATTTATTATGCAACTTTGCTTTACATTTATATATAATGATGGTAGGGTATGAGATATATTTTTGTCTTTTGTAGGTTTTGCTTCTTTTTGCTAGTGTGAACATGCTCCTATTTCTTGCATGTCTACCATCTTAGACCTCAGTTCACATTGCTTGGTTTTTTGTCTTGTTTGCATTCTGTGCAATTTAAGGGTGTGGCATCCCCTTTGTTGAGCTGATTAGTATATATGTAGCTTACCACGGGCCTAGGTGGTCTGGAGTTGGGACCCGGTCCTATTTGTCTACCCTTTTATATGCATTACTTCAACTTTGATATACAGTAAGGTTTTTAATATAGACAGTATAGGTACCGTCCCAATTTAGGGTCACCTTGCCGCTGGTGGGACGGCTTGTATACTTTTTTTGATCAAAAATAGTTCACTAAGTATCCTATATTTATTATGCAACTTTGCTTTACATTTATATATAATGATGGTAGGGTATGAGATATATTTTTGTCTTTTGTAGGTTTTGCTTCTTTTTGCTAGTGTGAACATGCTCCTATTTCTTGCATGTCTACCATCTTAGACCTCAGTTCACATTGCTTGGTTTTTTGTCTTGTTTGCATTCTGTGCAATTGAAGGGTGTGGCATCCTCTTTGTTGAGCTGATTAGTATATATGTAGCTTACCACGGGCCTAGGTGGTCTGGAGTTGGGACCCAGTCCTATTTGTTTACCCTTTTATATGCATTACTTCAACTTTGATATACAGTAAGGTTTTTAATATAGACAGTATAGGTACCGTCCCAATTTAGGGTCACCTTGCCGCTGGTGGGACGGCTTGTATACTTTTTTTGATCAAAAATAGTTCACTAAGTACCCTATATTTATTATGCAACTTTGCTTTACATTTATATATAATGATGGTAGGGTATGAGATATATTTTTGTCTTTTGTAGGTTTTGCTTCTTTTTGCTAGTGTGAACATGCTCCTATTTCTTGCATGTCTACCATCTTAGACCTCAGTTCACATTGCTTGGTTTTTTGTCTTGTTTGCATTCTGTGCAATTTAAGGGTGTGGCATCCCCTTTGTTGAGCTGATTAGTATATATGTAGCTTACCACGGGCCTAGGTGGTCTGGAGTTGGGACCCGGTCCTATTTGTCTACCCTTTTATATGCATTACTTCAACTTTAATATACAGTAAGGTTTTTAATATAGACAGTATAGGTACCGTCCCAATTTAGGGTCACCTTGCCGCTGGTGGGACGGCTTGTATACTTTTTTTGATCAAAAATAGTTCACTAAGTACCCTATATTTATTATGCAACTTTGCTTTACATTTATATATAATGATGGTAGGGTATGAGATATATTTTTGTCTTTTGTAGGTTTTGCTTCTTTTTGCTAGTGTGAACATGCTCCTATTTCTTGCATGTCTACCATCTTAGACCTCAGTTCACATTGCTTGGTTTTTTGTCTTGTTTGCATTCTGTGCAATTTAAGGGTGTGGCATCCCCTTTGTTGAGCTGATTAGTATATATGTAGCTTACCACGGGCCTAGGTGGTCTGGAGTTGGGACCCGGTCCTATTTGTCTACCCTTTTATATGCATTACTTCAACTTTGATATACAGTAAGGTTTTTAATATAGACAGTATAGGTACCGTCCCAATTTAGGGTCACCTTGCCGCTGGTGGGACGGCTTGTATACTTTTTTTGATCAAAAATAGTTCACTAAGTACCCTATATTTATTATGCAACTTTGCTATACATTTATATATAATGATGGTAGGGTATGAGATATATTTTTGTCTTTTGTAGGTTTTGCTTCTTTTTGCTAGTGTGAACATGCTCCTATTTCTTACATGTCTACCATCTTAGACCTCAGTTCACATTGCTTGGTTTTTTGTCTTGTTTACTCATACTATAGCCTGGGAATCAGAGGTCGGCTCCAGAGCTTCTGTGAATCCAGACGAGGAAATGATCTGTTCCAGGACCAGACGCAGAAGGTTCTGACCATAATGTAGACCCTCATTCCCAAACTGTAACTCCTGTTGGTGGAGACAATGAGGAAGACGATGATGAGACTCAAATAACTGATTGGAGCGACAACTTTAGTTTTTTGTCAGGGCAGGAAGAGGTTGGCTCTGAGGACGACGGGTGTGATAACACACAGGGTGATGATGATGAGGTTGGAGATCCCACTTACTGTCAACCCACGGTCAGCCAGTTGATGAGGTCAGCAGAGGAGGTGGAGGAGGATGCTAGTGATGACGAGGTCAGGTTGCGCCTTCCTGGACAGAGATGTAGTACTGGAAGCACGTCAACAACTGCATCCTCAAACACAACTCTGCCTCTGACCACAAGTCGTGGTGGCTCTTCAGGTCGCATGGGTGCTAAGCCTTTATAGCCTGGGCATTTTTTCAGATCGATAAGGATGACCCAACTCGTGTTATCTGTAACATTTGTCAGCAAAAGCTAAGTAGAGGCCAAAAAATACATAGTTTGAGTACTTCATGCATGAACCGGCACATGGATATGAAGCATAAGTTGCAGCGGGAAGCTCACTGTGCAACAATGCAGCCTAGCCTGCCGGGCCAACCACCGTCTGCCACATCTTGTGCATCCGCGGCCTCTTCATCCTCTGTGACTGGGGGGACAGCAGTCACACCTGTTTTGGGATGCAGACCTGCCACCTCTTTACCCGCAACAGCCAGCGTGATTGGCAGGTCATCATTTTCTTTGGAGGTGGAAACACCAGCTGGTGTTCAGCGCTGTCCGACATCGATAGCACCACCTTTGGATCAAGGCAACCTAACATGTCCACCTGCATCTTCCTCACAGACCGGCAGTTTACCGGGGATACCCTTCTCAACCCTGTCTAAGCACAACAGCCAGCCCTCGGTCCCTCAGATGTGGACAATTAAAAGACCATTTCCTCCTAGCCATGAGAAAGCTAAGAGGTTGAATTTCAACATCTGCAAGCTTTTAGCTACAGAAATGCTTCCTTTCCGCCTGGTGGACACAGAGGATTTTCGAGACCTTATGAGCGTCGCAGTGCCACAGTACCAGATGCCCAGTCGGCACTACTTCTCAAAGAAAGGTGTGCCTGCACTCCACCAGCATGTCGCACACAACATCACCGCTTCTTTGAGAAACTCTGTGTGTGACAGGGTGCATTTCTCCACAGACACTTGGACAAGTAGGCATGGACAGGGGCGTTACATGTCGCTGACTAGGCACTGGGTAACTATGGTGACAGCAGGACAAGGGGCTGCTGTCCAAGTCTTGCCGTCCCCACGAGTTGTGCATCAATCCTCTTTAGCTCGAAGTTCCTCCACTGCTTCTGCCTCCTCAACCTCCTCTCGGTCCTCCGCCTGCACCCAAAGCCTGTCTGGTCATGCCACAAGCTTTCTAACTGCGCAGAAGGTATCCTGCACACCTCCTTACTATGCTGGCAGCAGGGCTCAACGTCATCAGGCGGTTTTTACTTTGAAATGTCTGGGAAATGTGAGTCACACAGCTGAGGAGTTGTGGTCAGCTCTGGAGAACCAGTTTTATGAATGGTTGTCTCCACTGGACCTGAAACCAGGGAAAGCCGTGTGCGACAGTGCTGCAAACCTGGGTGCGGCCCTTCGCCGGGGCAATGTCACACACGTGCCTTGTATGGCTCACGTGTTGAACCTGGTTTTCCAGAAATTTTTAGCCCACTATCCCGGACTTGATGTCCTTCTGCAGAGGGCATGGTCACTGTGTGCTCACTGCTCACCTTCGCCGTTCACATCCCGCAGCTTAGCGACTTACATCTCTACAGAAGTCATTAGGCCTGCCACTTCACCGGCTAAAATGCGATGTGCCTACCCGGTGGAATTCAACCCTGCACATGTTGCAGCGACTGTGGCAGCACCGACAAGCCCTGGTGCAATATGTTCTGACTTATAGCCTGGGCCAACGAGATCCAGAGGTGGGGCAAATCACGCTGGAGAAGTGGTCTCAGATCAGGGACCTATGCACCCTTCTGCAGTTTTGAAATGGTGACGAAGATGTTTAGTGCTGATGATTCCATTATCAGCATGACTATTCCGGTGATTTACATGCTGGAGCACATGTTAAACAGAATTCGGAGTCAGGTAGTGGCACAAGAGGAGGTGGAGGAAGTAGAGGAGGAGGAGTTGTATGCAGAAGGGCTAACATCTGCAAGGTCCAGACGGTCGGCAGCACCAAGGCGGCAGGAATGTGAGGGTGGGGGAGATGGTTTTATCAGGGCACATGGTAGCAGCCAAACTAGTGAAGAAGGTGCAGGAGCCCAGGAAGAAGTGGAGGACGAACTGATGGAAGACTCATCAGATGAGGGAGACATTGATCACATTTCTGTTGTGTGAGGTTGGGGGGAGAGGGCAGAGGAAGGAAGCATGATTGTTACCTCGCCACCAACACAACAGGGACTTGGTGCTCCTGGATGCGCAAGACACATGAGTGCCTTCTTGCTGCACTACCTGCAACATGACCCTCGAATTGTGAGAATTAAAAATAATCCTGACTACTGGGTTGCCACACTGTTAGATCCCCGGTACAAAAGTAAATTTGCAGAAATTATTCCTGCCATAGAAAGGGATGCACGCATGCAGGAGTATCAGCAGAGACTGTTGCAGAATCTTACATGTGCTTTTCCACAAAACACCAGTGGTGCACGTAGTGAATCTCGCAGTTCCAACTTGCCAACCGTGGGACCGTCGAGTGTTCAGCACTCAAACCGTAACAGAAACACAGAATCTGCTGGTAAAATCAATTTTGCGGAATCATTTCACCACTTTTTTAGCCCATCCTTTGCAAGGCCACAGGAGACAAGAAGTCTGACACATAGTCAACGCCTAGAGAGGATGGTACAGGAGTATCTCCAAGTAAACATTGAAGCCATGACTGTGTCACTGGACCCTTGCTCTTTTTGGGCTTCCAATCTGGATAAATGTCCGGAGCTCGCCACTTACGCCTTGGAGATCTTGCCATGCCCCGCAGCCAGCGTTCTATCTGAGCATATGTTCAGCGCTGCTGGTGGTGTGCTGACACATAAGCGCACGTGGCTCTCCACTGATAATGTAGACAGACTCACGTTCATAAAGATGAACAAATCATGGATCCGAAAGGACTTTTCTACCCCTGTGTCATCCTGGGGAGAATAAAAGCTTGATGATTTGTTAAAATCACCTCACCAACCGTTTTAAGCAACTCTGGGGCAATTGATGCCACTTAAGTGATTTAACTTAACTATTCATGTTTATCTGTATCTTGGCTGGAAAAAATGTGGGTCTTGTAGCAGTGTGCAGTACTGATTCTGTTAGGCCATTTATACTAAACGCCACCAGATTTAAAATTACTAATCATGTTTATCTGTATCTTGGCTGGAAAATAATTTGGGCCTTGTAGCAGTGTGCAGTACTGATTCTATTAGGCCATCTATACTAAACTCCACCAGATTTAAAATTACTAATCATGTTTATCTGTATCTTGGCTAGAAAATAATTTGGGCCTTGTAGCAGTGTGCAGTACTGATTCTATTAGGCCATCTATACTAAACTCCACCAGATTTAAAATTACTAATCATGTTTATCTGTATCTTGGCTAGAAAATAATTTGGGCCTTGTAGCAGTGTGCAGTACTGATTCTATTAGGCCATCTATACTAAGCTCCACCAGCTTTCAAATTAATAATAATTTTTAGCTGCATCTAGCCCGGAAAATAATTTTGGGGCTCCTAGATGCGCTAGACACATGAGTGCCTTCTTGCTGCACTACCTGCAACATGACCCTCAGATTGTCAGAATTCGAAATAATCCTGACTACTGGGTTGACACACTCTTAGATCCCACACACACTTCGATCAACCTTTTCAATTTAATAAAGAACAAAAAAATTTTCATTTTTGAAATTATAAGCATTAGCAGGTTATTAGAAACTGAAATCAAACAGTTTTCAACTCAAAACTTTATTCTAGGTGATGTTACATTTGCACATAGGACCCCTTGTTCGAAAGGAGCTTCTGAACTCTCTCGTCCATTGAATTTGTCAGGTTTTGGATGGTTTCTGCTTCAATTGTTTTGCATGAGGACAGAATACCCTCCCAGAGCTGTTGCTTAGATGTGAACTACCTCCCGCCATCATAGACAGTCCTTTTGATGATACTCCAGAGGTTTTCGATTGGGTTGAGGTCAGGGAAGCATGGGGGTCACACCATAAGTTTGTCCCCTTTTATGCCCATATCAGCCAGAGATGCAGATGTGTTATGTGCAGCATGAGACGGTGCATTAACATGCATGAAAATGATCTTGCTGCGGAATACACGGTTCTTCTTCTTGAACCATGGCAGGAAGTGCTGTTTGAGAAACTCCACATACATTATGGAGTTCATCTTTACCCCTTCAGGGATCCTAAAGGGGCTGACAATCTCTCTCCCCATGGTTCCAGTCCAATACATTACTCCACCTCCTCCTTGTTGGCGCCGTAGCCATGTTTGCATGGGGTGTCCATCAACCAGCCATCCTCCACTCCATCCATCTGGACCATCGAGCGTTGCACGGCACTTATCCGTGAACAAAACAGTTTTGAAGTCAGTCTTCATGTATTGTTTGGCCCACTGGAGCCTTTTCTGCTTGTGTACAGTGGATAGAGGAGGTCGACAGGATGGCTTACGCACAGCTGCAAACCTCTGAAGGACCCTGCATTTTGTTGTTCAGGGGACGTTGGAGGCACCAGTAGCTTCAAAAACTTGTCTGCTGCTATGACAAGATTTTTTGCCGCTGCTCTTTTAACCTGACGTAATTGCCTGTAGGAAAGAGTCCTCAATTTTCCCTTATCAGCACCACACGTGTGTACTGTGAATCAGCTACATACTTCTTGATTGTGCGATGATCAGGATGAAGTGTCTTGGCAATGTTGATTGTAGTCATGCCTTGACCTAAACACTCCAAAATTTGTTGCTTCTCAGCAGCCGACACATCCTTTTTCTTTCCCATTTTGGCAGAAAATGTAGGCTGCTTAATAATGTGGGACAGCCTTCTTAAGTAGTCTTGCCTTTAAATTGGACACACCTGCCAAACTAATTAGCACAGGTGTCTGCAATTGCTTACAGTGATATAAAGAGCCCTGACACACTTCACCATCAATGAGTTTAACTGACAAACAAAAAAAATCTTACCTTATCACTCCTAAACACTTTATGCATAATAATTTGGAACACAGTGTACATGTGCTTTTCCACAAAACACCAGTGGTTCACTAGTGAATCTTACAGTTCTAACTTGCCAACCGTGGTCTGTATGGAGTTGTTCAATAAAGGGCCCAAAATTAAGATAACATAGACGGGAGAGGTCTCAATGAATAGGAATTCCTAAGTATTTGATACCCTGTGAGGGCCATGCAAAGGCAATGTTGGACTGGATGGAATCCTGTATGGATTTGGGGAGGGAGACATCGAGGGCCTCAGACTTCGCTGCATTGATTTTAAAATTTGACCATGTAACAAAGTGATCTATTTCAGCCATAACAGCAGGGATGGATATATGTGATTGAGTGATATATACTAGGACATTGTAACATACCTGGCGGCGTCCTTGCATGGTGGTCCATCTCCCACTGTGCAAGAGCGCGCACTTGATCTCCAGTCCAGAATGTCTCTCTGGCTTCCCTCCATGCTGTCTGTTTGTGTCTGTTTCTGCTGCTTAAGGGCGGCGCCCGATCACTTCCTGCTTTTTGTACCTGCTGTGGGTCACACCCCTTGTGCGTCCTCAGCCTATTGCTGTCTGTCACCTGGTATATAGCTCAGCTGCTCCCATCTATCCCTGCCTGAGCATAGTGTTTCTTTCAGTGTGTGCTTGCACTCTGAAGGTGCCAGGTCCCGTTCTTTGTCTCCTGCTTTGCGGTATCAGTTCCCGTGTCTGAACTGAGTCCTGTCTATGTCTCCTGCCTTGCGGTATCAGTTCCCGTGTCTGAACTGAGTCCTGTCTATATCTCCTGCCTTACGGTATTAGTTCCCGTGTCTGAACTGAGTCCTGTCTGTGTTCTCTTGTCTGCCTATCCTGGAGGCTGTATTTCCAGGCCTGTCTGAACACGCTCCTAGCCTGTTCCTCCTGCCTTCTAGGGGCCGATTACCTAGACCCGTTCCTGTATCTTGTCTGTCCTGTCTGAACACGCTCCTAGCCTGTTCCTCCCGCCTTCTAGGGGCCGATTACCTAGACCTGTTCCTGTATCTTGTCTGTCCTGTCTGAACACGCTCCTTGCCTGTTTGTCCCGCCTCTCTGGGGGCCGTATTCCCAGACCCGCTCCTGTCTCCCGCTGCAGTGTCGGTCTCCTCCGTACACTCAGTTCCAGTCTGAACTCTTTCCTATCCTTTACCTGTTTTGCCTCTATGTCCGTTCCCTTCCTTTTTCTGCAGAGTCTGAACTCGTACCTAACTCCTGCTTGTTGTCTCTGTACTCTCGTTTGTGAGTTTGTGGTCCACTCGCTACTTCACTGCAAGTACCCTGTGGGTGTCTGGCTCTGCCTTACCCTTCCTGTCTGTTCCGTGTGAACAGAGCCCTGTCCCCCCTACTCAGCCTTGCCTGCTCTGTCTCCTTTGCTCACCGCTCCGGCGGTTCTAGCCTGCTCTGACTCCTTTGCTCACCGCTCCGGCGGTTCTAGCCTGCTCTGACTCCTTTGCTCACCTCTCCGGCGGTTCTAGCCTGCTCTGACTCCTTTGCTCACCGCTCCGGCGGTTCTAGCCTGCTCTGACTCCTTTGCTTACCGCTCCAGCGGTTCTAGCCTGCTCTGACTCCTTTGCTCGCTGCTCCGGCAGCCTTGCTCCGCTCTGACCCTTTTGCTCGCTGCTCCGGCAGTCTCGCTCCACTCTTGCTCACTGCTCCAGGCGGCCTCGTCCTGCTTTACTCTTGCTCACTGCTCCGGCAGTCTCGCTCAGCTCTGACCCTTTGTTCACCGCTCCTGGCGGCCTTGTCCTGCTCTACTCTTGCTCACCGCTCCAGGCGGCCTTGTCCTGCCCTGTTCTCGCTCACCTCTCTGGGCGGCCTCACTCTGCTGTGTTTGTCCGCCACATCTGTGGTTCTGTTCCTGAGTCCCAGTGTGTACTGGGTCCTATCCCGCCAGTGTCCCTACCTGCTAGTGCCTCCCTGTCTGCACTCTAGCTGTGCTTGCCTGTACCCCTCTGCCTGTGTTGTTCCTGAGTCCCAGTGTGTACTGGGTCCTATCCCGCCTGTGTTCCTACCTGCTAGTGCCTCCCTGTCTGCACTCTAGCTGTGCCTTCCTGTACCCCCCTGCCTGCATACCCGCCTGCCTGCATACCAGTCGTGCCTGCCTATACCCACCAGTCTGTGTGCCAGCCTACCAGTCTGTTCCTGTATTCCCCTGTGTGGGTCAACAGCCGTGTCCGGGGTCTGTCCTGGAGTAGCACCTGGTCCCTCTGCTCGGTTCCTCCTTGGTGCACTGGCGTCGTATGCCGTCGTGCCACCTTGGTCGGATCGGGCAGATACTTAGTTACGCCCCTCCAGGCACTCTCCGGTTCATGGCACAGTGGAATCACTACATAAACACGCACACGCCAGTCAGTCCGGGCGTGTGCATAACAGCATGCTCAGGCCATGGTTCCCGTTGAGCCCCACGGCCTTCGCTCTCTGAGAAGTTTTCCAGCGAATACATGCATTAAAAATAAACAAATAATTTTTTTTTTTCTCAGCTGAGTTCCAGGCGAATTACGCACCCGTCCAGATGGATCTATCTGTCTCGTTCCTGCGGATCCGCCACGTTACTATGGGGATCCAAGACAAAGTCATGCATTTGTGGAGCAATGCATGCTACACTTCAAGTTCTACCCTCTATGTTTTCCCACCGATCGGGTTAAGGTGGCATTCATTATGTCTTACCTGGCGGGTGATGCCTTGGAATGGATCAACCCCCTATATGAAACACAGGATCCGATCCTCCTGGACCTAATGGCCTTCCTGGTGGCCTTTCTAATGGTCTTCGATGATCCTAACCCGGAGGCTCCTGCTGAAGCTTCACCTCCCAATATCCCGGAGCAGCCCCGATGGGTAATGTGTGTGGGTAGCGCAATAGTCCTCCAGCCGAATGAGACTACTGTCCACCCAGAATCCTCACAGGGTGACTACGCTTCCCGGAAGACTTCTCCCAACCTCAAGGGGCAGTCCAGACGTGCTAGACGTAGAGGCAAGCCGTCACGCCAGGGTCTGTCCTCCCTGAGACCTCCTGACCCCAACCTTGAAGTCCCTACTGAAGCTTCATCTCCCTGTATCCCGCAGAAGCCCCAATGGGTAATGTGCGTGGGTAGTGCACCGGTTCTCCTGCCCGAAGAGACTTCTGTCCATCCAGACTCCACACAGGAGAACTTCCTGCACCCGGCATCAGATGCTTCACCCACTTTAACCGGTGTGCATGTCCAAGGATGCTCCAAAGCTGTGGTTACCTCAGAGTCTGTGCACCTCTACTACCTGGTGGAGGACCCCCTGTTGCCTCCTGAATCCTCCGGGATACCACTCGATGACAAATGGAGAGAGACTTCTCTACACCCGGTACTCGATACTTTGTCCGCTTCGTCCTGTGAGCCTGACAATGGGTACCCCAAAGTGGAAGTTACCCCCGAGTCTCTACACCCCTCCGACCAGGCGGAGGACCTCCAGTTGTCTCCTGAACCCTTCGGGGTGCTACTTGGTAGCGAAAGGACAGAGACTCTCCTATACTCTGTACCTGATACCTCGCTCGCTTCGTCCAGTGAGTCCAACCTAGTGTACTCCGAAGCAGAGGTTACTCCCGAGTCTCTACACCCCTCCGACCAGGTGGAGGACCTCCAGTTGTCTCCAGAACCCTTCTGGGTGCCACCTGGTGGTGAATGGACAGAGACTTTCCTATATCCTAGATCTGATACCTCGCTTGCTTCGTCCAGTGAGTCCGACCTAGTGTACTCTGAAGCAGAGGTTACCCGTGAGTCTCTACACCCCTCCGACCAGGCGGAGGACCTCCAGTTGTCTCCAGAACCCTTCGGGGTGCCACCTGGTGGTGAATGGACAGAGACTTTTCTATACTCGGTACCCGATACCTCGCCTGCTTCGTCCAGTGAGTCCGACCTAGTGTACTCTGAAGTAGATGTTTTCTCTGAGCCTCTGCACTCTTCTGACCCGGCGGAGGACCTCCAGTTGTTTCCTGAATCCTCCGGGGTACCACCAGATAACAAAGAGACAGTGACTTTTCCTCATTATGTACCTGATAACCCGTCTATTTCTTCCTGTGAGCTTGACAAGATGTACCTCGAAGCAGAGATTACCCCCAAGTCTTTGTCCCCCTCCAACCCGGTGAAGGACTTCCAGTTGTCTCCTGTACCCTCTGGGGTGCCACCTGACAATATGTGGAGAGAGACTTCCTTGTGTGCTGTTCCTGGTACTCCACCTGTTTCATCTGTTGCTGAGGATGGCTGGATAGGAGGTAGCATCCTAGCTAACCAGATGAGATCAGTTTTTCCTGTGGACAGTGGAAGTGATCTCCTTGAAGTGAATGACTGGTCCTCGAATTCCCTGCGGAAGATTCTGGCAGGCTGAAGAAGAGGGGGCATAAGGGGGGGGGTACTGTAACATACCTGGCGGCGTCCTTGCATGGTGGTCCATCTCCCACTGTGCAAGAGCGCGCACTTGATCTCCAGTCCAGAATGTCTCTCTGGCTTCCCTCCATGCTGTCTGTTTGTGTCTGTTTCTGCTGCTTAAGGGCGGCGCCCGATCACTTCCTGCTTTTTGTACCTGCTGTGGGTCACACCCCTTGTGCGTCCTCAGCCTATTGCTGTCTGTCACCTGGTATATAGCTCAGCTGCTCCCATCTATCCCTGCCTGAGCATAGTGTTTCTTTCAGTGTGTGCTTGCACTCTGAAGGTGCCAGGTCCCGTTCTTTGTCTCCTGCTTTGCGGTATCAGTTCCCGTGTCTGAACTGAGTCCTGTCTATGTCTCCTGCCTTGCGGTATCAGTTCCCGTGTCTGAACTGAGTCCTGTCTATATCTCCTGCCTTACGGTATTAGTTCCCGTGTCTGAACTGAGTCCTGTCTGTGTTCTCTTGTCTGCCTATCCTGGAGGCTGTATTTCCAGGCCTGTCTGAACACGCTCCTAGCCTGTTCCTCCCGCCTTCTAGGGGCCGATTACCTAGACCCGTTCCTGTATCTTGTCTGTCCTGTCTGAACACGCTCCTAGCCTGTTCCTCCCACCTTCTAGGGGCCGATTACCTAGACCTGTTCCTGTATCTTGTCTGTCCTGTCTGAACACGCTCCTTGCCTGTTTGTCCCACCTCTCTGGGGGCTGTATTCTCAGACCCGCTCCTGTCTCCCGCTGCAGTGTCGGTCTCCTCCGTACACTCAGTTCCAGTCTGAACTCTTTCCTATCCTTTACCTGTTTTGCCTCTATGTACGTTCCCTTCCTTTTTCTGCAGAGTCTGAACTCGTACCTAACTCCTGCTTGTTGTCTCTGTACTCTCGTTTGTGAGTTTGTGGTCCACTCGCTACTTCACTGCAAGTACCCTGTGGGTGTCTGTCTCTGCCTTACCCTTCCTGTCTGTTCCGTGTGAACAGAGCCCTGTCCCCCCTACTCAGCCTTGCCTGCTCTGTCTCCTTTGCTCACCGCTCCGGCGGTTCTAGCCTGCTCTGACTCCTTTGCTCACCGCTCCGGCGGTTCTAGCCTGCTCTGACTCCTTTGCTCACCTCTCCGGCAGTTCTAGCCTGCTCTGACTCCTTTGCTCACCGCTCCGGCGGTTCTAGCCTGCTCTGACTCCTTTGCTTACCGCTCCGGCGGTTCTAGCCTGCTCTGACTCCTTTGCTCGCTGCTCCGGCAGCCTTGCTCCTCTCTGACCCTTTTGCTCGCTGCTCCGGCAGTCTCGCTCCACTCTTGCTCACCGCTCCAGGCGGCCTCGTCCTGCTTTACTCTTGCTCACTGCTCCGGCAGTCTCGCTCAGCTCTGACCCTTTGTTCACCGCTCCTGGCGGCCTTGTCCTGCTCTACTCTTGCTCACCGCTCCAGGCGGCCTTGTCCTGCCCTGTTCTCGCTCAGCTCTCTGGGCGGCCTCACTCTGCTGTGTTTGTCCGCCACATCTGTGGTTCTGTTCCTGAGTCCCAGTGTGTACTGGGTCCTATCCCGCCAGTGTCCCTACCTGCTAGTGCCTCCCTGTCTGCACTCTAGCTGTGCTTGCCTGTACCCCTCTGCCTGTGTTGTTCCTGAGTCCCAGTGTGTACTGGGTCCTATCCCGCCTGTGTTTCTACCTGCTAGTGCCTCCCTGTCTGCACTCTAGCTGTGCCTTCCTGTACCCCCCTGCCTGCATACCCGCCTGCCTGCATACCAGTCGTGCCTGCCTATACCCACCAGTCTGTGTGCCAGCCTACCAGTCTGTTCCTGTATTCCCCTGTGTGGGTCAACAGCCGTGTCCGGGGTCTGTCCTGGAGTAGCACCTGGTCCGTCTGCTCGGTTCCTCCTTGGTGCACTGGCGTCGTATGCCGTCGTGCCACCTTGGTCGGATCGGGCAGATACTTAGTTACGCCCCTCCAGGCACTCTCCGGTTCATGGCACAGTGGAATCACTACATAAACACGCACACGCCAGTCAGTCCGGGCGTGTGCATAACAGACATCATCAGCAAATGCAGAGCACTTGTACTCAGTGCTTCCCACCTCAATCCACCTAATATTGGGGTTATGGCGAATTGATGAGAGCAGGTGCTCCGTCACTAGGATGTATAAGAAAGGGGACAGAGGACATCCCTGCCTTGTCCCATTGGTGATTATGAAAGGTGATGAAAATGTTCCATTTATCTTCAGCCTAGGTGACGTATTGCGATACAGGGCCGTGATTTTGCCTATAAAAGGGTCCCCTAGACCCCTACACCAAGATTTTTAAGAGAATAATATATGGCGTGCCAGGAGACTCTATGGAATGCTTTCTCAGCATCCAACGAGAGTATCTAATTACAAATTTTTAACTGCATCTAGCCCAGGAAATACTTTGTGCCTAGTAGCAGTGTCTGCTAGTCAGCGGATTATCCCAGCTGTTAAGCTAGCTACACCACCTGTAGTTTGGACACTTAATTTTTTCAAAGGAATTGGTTCGGGCCCCTGGGACAATCAGTGAAGAGCATCGGGGAGGCACCCCAAGGCACAGGGGCTGGGACTGGCGGTAGGACGTCTTGTGGTGGACCGCCAAGCTCGATCCTTATAAAAGCTTTTTAACTGCAGCAGCTTTAGTGGACGCTACTGGAGCTGGAATTACAGCGGCTGCTGGTATGAGACTTGCCCTTCAATAGATCCTTGTAAAAGGATTTAAAGTGTACTCATTCAAATTAAAGAGACAATTTAAATTAAAAAGATTAGACCTGCCTCCACCGCAGGGGGGCTCGCTCGACCCACCAGTGGACAGGCACCAGTATTGGGAGAGGGGGGCTGGCAGTCAGGGTCCACCGCGGCTCTGGCACAAACCCGGCGACACGGAGGTCGCACGGGCAGGAACGGACTGGCCGTGTCGGCTTTGCACTTTTTTGGTTTTAGAAGGGCATGACATGCCTATATCTGTGTCTCCACCTCCTTTTACTCCTCCACCTCTTTTCTTTTCGCATGACTATATGTACTTGTCACTTTTCCATGTGTTAGATGTGTCTTCTGAGCAGTTTGTCAGCTTTTGGACACCTTTGAAGTGTTTTCTATGTGTTTTCTATGTGTTTTTGTTTGCCTGCCATTGGTTTTAACGGTGTTCGACGGTGTTCGACGAACAGTTGGACGAACAGTTCGGCGAACATACGGGTGTTCGACGAACCGAACCGAACTCGAACACTACGGGGGTGGCTTAACACTATTTACAAGTTAATCCCAGATGCAGAGTGAATACAGGGAAGTCCAGAAACAAGTTCACATTTAAGTATTATTCCAGTAATAGTTCCAACAGCTCTCACCGGAGAGAGTGAATGAAGGATTAAACACAGTTCAGAAGCACAGTTCTTACCAGATGGGGCGAAAAAAGGGTTAAATTCCAAAGTCAACAGGCTAATGATAACACAGTGAGTGTAGCTTACATATGCAGAGAATGTCCAAAGCCCGGGTAGAAGCTCACTTCTGCCGAGAACCACCTGTAGATAAAGCTGGTAAAGAACCCTCCAGTAAATACACAAAAGATCTGGGAGGTAATAGAAGTACAAGGCAGCTGAGTTGAAGGGAAGCGGAAGCAGAATACTCCAGCAAGGAAGCCAGCACCTGGGCCGGGTTTTAAACAAACAAACAGGAAGTAGGGCATACAAAAACAGCAAACTCCATTTTAACAAAGGGCAAAATCATTCACAAGGTGACCTAGAAAACCCGGAATACTGACAGCCCCATAGTAGCTGCAAAGTTAGCGCTATCATGAACTCTCCTGAGGAAGAAGCCAAGGCACACCAGAGGATTCTCTGGTGGGACCGTCCAACCCTGCTGAGAAGCAGTCCTGGCTAATAAAAGTGTGTGGGAAGGTTCCCGGACACTCTATGGCTGCTGTTTTACTGAGGAGGAAACACACGCAAACACAGGGAGAACATACAAAGTCCTTGCAGATGTTGTCCTTGCTGGGATTTGAACCCAGGATCCCAGCGCTGCAAGGCTTCAGTGCTAACTAGTGTTGAGTGAGCACTAAAATGCTCGGGTGCTCGAAACTCGGGCCGAGATCACCGTGATACTCGGGTGCTCGACCCGAGCAATGAGCCCAATGTTAGTCTAAGGGAGACCCAAGCATTTTTGCGGCGGCACCCCCGGCAGTCTGTAGAAAGCCTAAAAAGTGGCCAAAATGATAGTGACAGTGCTCAAACGACAAGGGGACAGCATGGGCATCGCCCCAGGAAGCCTTTCTGACTCCCAGGTCACTGCTGTCAACAATGTGGTCAGAGGTATTAAGCCACTTTTAACGGGGTCACAAGAAAACGTTCAAAAACGAAACATAGTGCTTTCCTGTGAAATATGTTAAGGAATTTCCTTTCCAGGGTAAAGACTTGTGTATAAGGTAAAATAAATAACTAAAAACAAAAATACTCCTCCACACCTTGGGCTATGTTCACAAGTAGCATTTTTTATACGTTTTTGCACTTCTGTATTGCTTTCAACCGTGACAAAAGCATTCACCGGGAAATGTCATTTTAACATTTTACAACCTTATCTGGCCATGTGCTGTGTGACACATGCATACAGTGCTGAAAATACATGGGAACAGCATGGAGAAGACCCCATGAAGCATCTCTGACACCCAGGTCACTGCCTAAAAGTGTGCCCATCAGAAGTGATCCTTGCAGCATCAGAAGATGCAGACTTGCAACTATCCCCGTGCAAGTCCTTCTCCCAGGGCAGTATTCAATTGTACCTCCCCCATTCCTTGCAATGCAAGCGTAAGTATGCAGCCTGCCACCCACCCCCAGGCTGCAATGGCATACTGCTAGCCTGCTTAGGCATGTGGAGGCAGACGCTGGCCACCATGTCATGGCTGCGTTGGCGGCCTGGTATCCATACTCAGTCCACAGCCGCCCGACGGCCCGGTGTCCACACACGGTTCCCAGCCGCCTGGGGGCGGCCGGGTGTCCATAAACGGTCCCCAGCTGCCCCTATTTCTCCGCTGAACTTCCCCCACACTTTTCTTAGCCTGGCCTGCTTTAGGGCAGCATTGGATGAGCCCACCAGAGAACCAGACTCCTCCGGTGGGCCCTGGCTTCTCCATCAGGGGAGTTGAGAGTGGCAAGGTGAGGAGCATGATGATGATAGAAGTTAGCATTTACTTTGTTTTCTTGGAATGCAAGCGTAAATGTGCAGCCTGCCACTCACCCACCCCCAGGCTGCAATACCATACTGCTAGCTTGCTTGCACTTCAAATTGGGCCTTTTAGGCATGTGGAGGCGGAATCTGGCCACCACGTCATGGCTGCGTCGGCGGCCTGGTATCCATACTCGGTCACCAGCCGCCCCGCGGCCGGGTGTCCCCACACGGTCCCCAGCCGCCTGGGGGCAGCCGGGTGTCCATAAACGGTCCCCAGCCGCCCCAATTTCTCCTGTCAACTTCCCCCCAAACACTTTTCTTAGCCCAGCCTGCTTTAGGGCAGCATTGGACGAGCCCACCAGAGAACCAGACTCCTCCGGTGGGCCCTGGCTTCTCCATCAGGGGAGTTGAGAGTGCCAAGGTGAGGAGCATGATGATGATAGAAGTTAGCATATGCTTTCTTTTCTTGGAATGCAAGCGTAAGTGTGCAGCCTGCCACCCACCCACCCCCAGGCTGCAATACCATACTGCTAGCTTGCTTGCACTTCAAATTGGGCCTTTTAGGCATGTGGAGGCGGAATCAGGCAACCACATCATGGCTGCGTCGACGGCCTGGTATCCATACTCAGTCCCCAGCCACCCGGCGGCTGGGTGTCCACGCTCGGTCTCCAGCCGCCAGGGGGCGGCCGGGTGTCCATACTCGGTCCCCAGCCACCCCACGGACGGGTGTCCACACACGGTCCATAAACAGTCCCCAGACGCCCCTATTTTTCCTGTCAACTTCCCCCCACACACTTTTCTTAGCCCGGCCTGCTTTAGGGCAGCATTGGACGAGCCCACCAGAGAACCAGACTCCTCCAGTGGGCCCTGGCTTATCCATCAGGGGAGTTGAGAGTGCCAAGGTGAGGAGCATGATGATGATAGAAGTTAGCATCTGCTTTGTTTTCTTGGAATGCAAGCGTAAGTGTGCAGCCTGACACCCACCCACCCCCAGGCTGCAATACCATTCTGCTAGCTTGCTTGCACTTCATATTGGGCCTTTTAGGCATGTGGAGGCGGAATCTGGCCACCACGTCATGGCTGCGTCGGCGGCCTGGTATCCATACTCAGTCCCCAGCCGCCCGGCGGCCGGGTGTCCACGCTCGGTCCCCAGCTGCCTGGGGGCGGCCGTCGGTCCATAAATGGTCCCCAGCCTCCCCTATTTGAAGGACAGCCTAACCACAAACACGTGGACAAGTGAATGTGGCCAGGGATGGTCCATCTCACACCTTCACACTGGGTTAATATTGTGGAAGCCGGGACACAGTTGGACACTGGGATGCAACACGTCCTCCAGACATAGAGGATTGCGGGTCCTGGGTCAATCAGGCTTCAACACAAAGTTCAAAAGGTAGATAGCAGCAGTGGTCAGCCTCCTACACAACGAGTAAATTATTCATGATCATGAGGCCATCCATCTCCTTAGCTTTCTTAGCAGGAGGATCAGGGACCATTCACATCAATATCAGGCCAGTCAACCACACATGTCTTGTAGGAAATGTTTCTGTACCAAAAGGATCGGTTCGGCTACACAGTTATAGGGCATACAGTGAGTGCAATGCCTACCAAAAATTGGAGGCACTCCAATGCCCCTTAGAAGTGACATGGAGGTCAGAGGGCCTTAACTAAACCGTTTTTTCCATTTTATAGCAACTGGGTCTCCAGTGCACTGTTGGCCTAAGCAGTGAATGGAAGGCTTTCCAAAAATTATGAGGAACTGCAATGGCCCTTGAAACAGACGTGGAGTACAGCATACTAAAAACCTTCTACTCATTATTGGGGAGTGGGTCTCCCTTAGTGTTCGCCTATGCATTGAAAAGCAATAGCTGACAAAAATTAGGAGGAAATGCAATTCCCATTGGAAGAGTCATGGAGGTTACAGTTAATTAAAAACAACATTTCAATGCCCCTTGGAATTGCTGTGGAGTTAAGAGTGGTCTAACATGATGGTTTTAATGCCCCTTGGAAGAGACGTGGAGGTCAGAGTAGCTTAACAAGACGGTTTTAATGCCCCTTGGAAGAGCTGTGCAGTTCAGAGTGGTTTAACAAGATGGTTTTAATGCCCCTTGGAAGAGTGGTGGAGGTCGCAGTGGAATAAAAAAACAATATCAGTGCCCCTTGAAGGAGACGTGGAGGTCACAGTAGCTTAACAAGACGGTTTTAATGCCCCTTGGAAGAGTGGTGGAGGTCGCAGTGGAATAAAAAGACAATATCAATGCCCTTTGAAAGAGACGTGGAGGTCACAGTAGCTTAATAAGACGGTTGTAATGCCCCTTGGAAGAGACGTGAAGGTTACAGTAGCTTAAAAACACGGTTTTAATACCCCTTGAAAGAGACGTGGAGGTCACAGTGGCTTAACAAGATGGTTTTAATGCCCCTTGGAAGAGACGTGAAGATCACAGTAGCTTAACAAGACGGTTTTAATGCCCCTTGGAAGAGTGGTGGAGGTGGCAATGGAATAAAAAGACAATATCAATGCCCCTTGAAAGAGACGTGGAGGTCACAGTAGCTTAACAAGACGGTTTTAATGCCCCTTGAAAGAGACGTGGAGGTCACAGAAGCTTAACAAGACGGTTTTAATGCCCCTTGGAAGAGCTGTGGAGTTCAGAGTGGTTTAACAGGATGGTTTGAATGCCCCTTGGAAGAGTGGTGGAGGTCGCAGTGGAATAAAAAGACAATATAAATGCCCCTTGTAAGAGTGGTGGAGGTCCCAGTGGAACAAAAGACAATATCAATGCCCCTTGGAAGAGGGGTGGAGGTCACAGTAGCTTAACAAGATGGTTTTAATGCCCCATACAAGAGCCATACAGTACAGCATCTTAAAAACATTATTCCCATTATTGGGGAGTGGGTCTCCCATAGTCTTTGCCTATGCCTTCCAAGCAAAAGCTGCCAAAAATTAGGATGGAGGAACTTGCAATGCCCCTTACAAGAGCCATGCAGTACATCATATTAAAACATTATTCCCATTATTGGGGAGTGGGTCTCCCGTAGTCTTTGCCTATGCCTTCCAAGCAAAAGCTGCCAAAAATTAGGACGGAGGAACTTGCAATGCCCCTTACAAGAGCCATGTGTAGCACCCTGAGGATTCGGCTGCTACAGGGGTATTGCACCTCAACCCAGAGGTGTGATATTCCACTCCCGGGTAAGGATGGAGAGTGGAACTGAGCTCGGTAGGCTGCATGCACTACACACATCCCATTTCCGAGGAACAGGCCGACGGTACTCCCACTTAGAAATGTGCAGGTACGACCGAGTCTGTTCCTGGCTGGAGTGGGAGGGGGGTGGAACATCCCATGTAGTGTAGGGGCAGATAGGGGGAGCAGCCTGGGTAAAGTTAGGAGCTCATTGGGTGCTGGTCACCTGAGCTCACACATAGAGGGATATATAAGGTGGGCACCAACTAGAATCAGGGTCAGACGCAGAGAGTCAGATGCAGAGAGGATCAGCTGCAGAAAACAAGTTAGGAGAGGAGAGAAGAAAGACCAAGACCCAGAGTGAGAGAGGAGAAAAGAGAAGGACCCAGAGCACAGAAGAGAAGGGACCCAAGAACCCAAATCAGAGCACCGGGTGAGGAGTCAGCATCAGGGTACCGGAACCCAAGCTGGTGGGGGCAGAAAACAATCCCCAGCCAGAGACCGGAGACCGTGGGCAGTGTCTGTCACGGTCACCCACCACATTCACCCCGAAGGCACACCACATGAAGGGTCAGGGAACCCAGGGCCAAGGGTGTCCCAACAGAAGGCCCGAGGGAGCTGGACCTAGGTGGATCACTGGTGGGGACGGCTGAAGAAAGGACAGAGGGAGAGCTCAGGGCCACGCTCTGGACTTGTTTGGGGGTTGGCTGGATCCAGGACCTGGTGGACGCAGCACGGCTCGGGTGGTCACTAGCAGCTGGAGTGACCAGTACAACATCTGCAGTAAGTAAACACCCTTAACTGCACAACCCGACTCTGTCTTCACTGCCGTCTGCACTACACCACCACAACCCCCATCCTCTGCGCCTGTCCCCTCTGAGGCTATACCCCTCCCGTTGGGGGTTATCTCACCAAGCTGCGCACCCACCATCAGCCTCAGCGGACCCTGCTGCAGCGGCGGCCACAGTGACCGCATCACAACGGGTGGCGTAGTCGACACAAAAGAACTTTAGTAACATCTGTAGAACTGCCACATCACACTGAGCTTGACGCCCTGGGCACGGGACCGGGTCACAGCCGCTCGGAGACTACAACCCCCCCATCTGATCCGGTGCCGGGTATTCCCCTCAAAAAGGAATATGTCCCAGGGGGCGCGTCAACTTTGGCGTAGTCGGCAGGATTACGTGCCCGCAACACCCGGGTACTGCGTGCCTGAAGAAAAGTGCAAGTTTACCTCAGAAAGAAGTCTCCCGCCGGTTCCGGAGGGTCCACGCCATCGGACTCCATCACCAGTCGTTTCCCGCCGATTGTCCGCCATTTCCAACTTGTTCCCGCCATCTGCAGAGTTTCCCGCCACTGGGCGACGCTTCCCGCCAAAACCGCAGATTTCCCGCCTTGGAAGAGCAGCGGACGCCATTATGGGCGTGCCAAAGGAGGGCAAGAGGCCACCTCCCATCGTGGGCCAGGACAGAAAATGGCGCCAAAAGTGGAAACCGCCCCCACCAACAGAGACTGTGATGCTGGAGGTGTCTGTCAGCGTGAAAGAACTACCCCTGGAGCTGACAGTCACCGAGTTGCCCCGGGACCGCCCTCGAAGTGGGAGGAGACGAAAGAGAAGAGAAAAGATGGGTGTCGCTTGGAGCAGTCTGGAGCGAGCGCACCCGGAGGCAAGAGGTCTAACGATGAGTAGCGGAGAAGCTTACCCGGATATGGAGAAAAAGCAGAACAGCACCAGCCCGCTGGCCAGGAGTCTGCTAGAGACCGAGGAAGGAGGGCAGAGCAGCACCGGCCCGCTGGCCAGGAGCCTGCCGGAAGGAGAGCAGAGCAGCACCGACCCGATGGTCAGGAGCCTGCTAGAGTCCACAACCCCGCTAGGTCTAGCGGAGATCTTAGCGCAGCTCCCCCGAGACCGGGAGTGTGCACAAACTGCCTTGGAGGGCCTCGCACGGAGGATGGCCCGGGTACAGCGCGAGATACTGGCGGAGTGGAGCCGGGAGATGACCCAGCAAGCAGAGACCAGTCAACGGAGCACGCTACCCTGGAAGAGGAAGCAGACCGCCTCTGAGGATGGCGCGGGAGGACCCAAGGCCGGAGACGGCGCCGAGAAGGGAGCCGAACGCATGGAGGCAGGTAAAGGGGACGCCTATACCCCAAGCCGTGACACCGCTTACCTGCCCCAGCTCCCCGTCGCAGAGCCCGAAAGTCCCCCTGCTGTGCCCGTAGCCGCCATGTCACCGCTATGGACTAGGCCCCGACCGGAAGCCGCCGCAGCGACCCCTGTGACGTCACGCGCCTCGACCCGGAGCGTGACAAAGCAGGAAATACCACCAGCCTGGTCGCAAGGCCTAGTACCCCCGGGCGCCGCATCACCAACAGCGCCCCCTACCTCCACGGAGCCTCCGGCCTGGCCGCAAGGCCAGGTAGCCCAGGGCGCCGCCGTCCTAACGGTGCCCTTCACCTTCCAGGTGCCCCAGGCCTGGCCGCAAGGCCTGGGCAACCCGGGCGCCACCACCACCGCGCCCGCGCCCGCAATACCAAGGGTGCCACACCTGGGGGAGGACTTGTTCAGCCAGCTCACATGGCCGGACGGGCGGCCCTTCATCTGGCCCGAAGGATACCATGAGCTGGAACGGCAGCAGAGACTAAGACCCCTGGATGAACCCCTGATTCCGGCTCCGAAGCCCGTGGCACGGATCTCGCCCCCGCTAGCGGAAGCGCAGTTTGAGTGGGACCCCACCGGAGAAGATCTAATGGGGTTCACTCAGGAAACTAGGGCCGCTGCAGCAGAGCGTGCGGAGTGCTGCCGCCAACAGCTCGAGGAGTTTGCGAGGGAGCGGAGAGAGAGGCGGGTCCGGGAACAACAGGCCCAAATAAGGAGCGCCGAGCAGAAGAGCCGGACCAGGAGGGACCCCCGTGCAGCGCACAGTCCCCGTACCACCGGGACTGTAATAAAGTTCAACCAGCAGCACGGGTGGGGCTTCATTCGAGACAACAACACCCACGGCGACGTCTTTGTCACGCGCAGAGACGTGGAGTCCCATCTGCCGGAGGGGCACAGAGGTCGTGACCTCTACATCGGAGATGAGGTCACCTTTACCCGGCACAAGTGTGCCAAAGGACCTTACGCCCTCCACGTACACCGCCTGACGGAGGAGGAGTTGCGGTGCGAGGAGGAGGAGCAAGAGGACCCGGACGGGTCTGAAGTTCAAAGAGCAGGAGGAAGACGCCGTTGAGTGCGGCAGAGCAGGTGCTGTAAATAAGTTACCCAATGGGGGTATAAAGAAACTGAAACTGTTGCTGCTAAAATAGTCCCCGTTGGGACCAGTGAACTGTTTACCCGTTAACCCCTTCATCCTACAGGCTGAGGACTGTGAGCAGCCATTCCCTTCCCTCTACCTGGCCGAGGACTGAGAGCGGCCAACTTCCCCTGTATATAGTTGCGCTTCCTAAAGCGCCCCCTACCGGTTTTATAGAAAACCAGTTTTTCAAAGAGACTGTCGCACTTTTCCCGGACACACGTTGCACAGTGTCCGGAGGAGGAACTTGAAACAGGAGACGACGAGAAAGTTTTATCTGCTAAGATATGTTATTTATATAATGTTTTTTATATGTTTTATATGTTTATATGAAAAAAATTTTGTATGTTTTGGTGTTTTTGTCTTTACAGCCCGAGGACGTGCTGTGATTTACCAGGGGGGAATGTAGCACCCTGAGGATTCGGCTGCTACAGGGGTATTGCACCTCAACCCAGAGGTGTGATATTCCACTCCCGGGTAAGGATGGAGAGTGGAACTGAGCTCGGTAGGCTGCATGCACTACACACATCCCATTTCCGAGGAACAGGCCGACGGTACTCCCACTTAGAAATGTGCAGGTACGACCGAGTCTGTTCCTGGCTGGAGTGGGAGGGGGGTGGAACATCCCATGTAGTGTAGGGGCAGATAGGGGGAGCAGCCTGGGTAAAGTTAGGAGCTCATTGGGTGCTGGTCACCTGAGCTCACACATAGAGGGATATATAAGGTGGGCACCAACTAGAATCAGGGTCAGACGCAGAGAGTCAGATGCAGAGAGGATCAGCTGCAGAAAACAAGTTAGGAGAGGAGAGAAGAAAGACCAAGACCCAGAGTGAGAGAGGAGAAAAGAGAAGGACCCAGAGCACAGAAGAGAAGGGACCCAAGAACCCAAATCAGAGCACCGGGTGAGGAGTCAGCATCAGGGTACCGGAACCCAAGCTGGTGGGGGCAGAAAACAATCCCCAGCCAGAGACCGGAGACCGTGGGCAGTGTCTGTCACGGTCACCCACCACATTCACCCCGAAGGCACACCACATGAAGGGTCAGGGAACCCAGGGCCAAGGGTGTCCCAACAGAAGGCCCGAGGGAGCTGGACCTAGGTGGATCACTGGTGGGGACGGCTGAAGAAAGGACAGAGGGAGAGCTCAGGGCCACGCTCCGGACTTGTTTGGGGGTTGGCTGGATCCAGGACCTGGTGGACGCAGCACGGCTCGGGTGGTCACTAGCAGCTGGAGTGACCAGTACAACATCTGCAGTAAGTAAACACCCTTAACTGCACAACCCGACTCTGTCTTCACTGCCGTCTGCACTACACCACCACAACCCCCATCCTCTGCGCCTGTCCCCTCTGAGGCTATACCCCTCCCGTTGGGGGTTATCTCACCAAGCTGCGCACCCACCATCAGCCTCAGCGGACCCTGCTGCAGCGGCGGCCACAGTGACCGCATCACAACGGGTGGCGTAGTCGACACAAAAGAACTTTAGTAACATCTGTAGAACTGCCACATCACACTGAGCTTGACGCCCTGGGCACGGGACCGGGTCACAGCCGCTCGGAGACTACAACCCCCCCATCTGATCCGGTGCCGGGTATTCCCCTCAAAAAGGAATATGTCCCAGGGGGCGCGTCACATGCAGTACAGCATATTACAAACATTATTCCTATTAGTCTTTGCCTATGCCTTCCAAGCAAAAGCTGCCAAAAATTAGGACGGAGGAACTTGCAATGCCCCTTACAAGAGCCATGCAGTACAGCATATTACAAACATTATTCCTATTATTGGGGAGTTGGTCTCCCATAGTCTTTGCCTATGCCTTCCAAGCAAAAGCTGCCAAAAATTCGGAGTAAATGCAATGCCCGTTCGAAGAGTCGTGGAGGTTAGAGTTAATTAAAAACAATATTTCAATGCCCCTTGGAAGAGCTGTGGAGTTCAGAGTGGTTTAACAAGATGCTTTTAATGCCTGTTATGTTCTGCTACCAAAGCTAAGGAAAGAGAGGAGATCTGTCCCTACTATAAGACTCAGCTGAATCCCTACGATGTAACAGGGAACCTGATCCTGCGATCAGACCTGCTAAAGTCCTAATCTAGTCTGTACGGAGACCTATAGATTTGGGGAGGGAATCCCTACAAGTACTAAGGACTGGGAGGAATAAGGACACCTCCTAACAGAAATAGCAGCAGACAGACGAACAAACAAAATAGATAGAACCTAGAGTTCCGTAGACCAAGCAAACTAACAGAGTTAGATACAGAGCACAGGCTAGCTAGAAGGTAGATATACAATGAAGTCCAGCAAAGCCAGAAGGGCGGAGCAGGATTAAATAGGCCAACAAGGTCATGTGACCAGCAAAGGAAAAAAAACCTAACAGCAAGGTTCTAACAGTACCCCCCCTTCTAAGAGGATCCTCCGGATCCCCTAGGACCAGGCTTATCAGGAAATCTCCTGTGAAACGCTCTGATAAGTCTGGACGCGGAAACATCATCTGACCTCACCCAAGAGTTATCCTCGGGTCCGAAACCTTTCCAGGCCACAAGATACTGCAAACTACCTCTATACCGTCTAGAGTCAAGGATGCGAGAAATTTCATATTCCCCGTCCTCCACCACCGGAGGAACAGAGGCAGAGGCGTCACCATCCGACACAACAGCTTTTTTTAACAGAGAGACATGAAAGACCGGATTAATTCTCCAGGAGGTAGGAACCTCCAACCTAACAGCAGATTGGTTGACAACCTGAAGCACCTTAAAGGGCCCTACAAACTTGGGACCCAATTTCTTAGAAGGAATCCTCAACCGCAGATTCCTAGAGGACAACCAAACCATGTCACCAACAGCGAACAAAACCTCCTGTCGTTTCCTATCAAAGTAGTCTTTAGATTTTCTGTTGGCCTCCTGAAGATTACCACGCACATCCGTCCAAACTCTTTCCAAATCACCGGAAAAATTCTCCTCCTCAGGCACGGCAGATCCCAACTTGGAGAACGACCCAAACGACGGATGTCTCCCAGAACAACAAAAAAAAGGCGAACAACCAGCAGAAGAAGATGTATGATTGTTCAGAGCAAATTCGGCAAGTGGCAGAAACTCAGACCACCCCTCTTGATTGTCTGCCACAAAACAACGCAAGAACTGCTCAACATCCTGGTTTTTCCTTTCTGTCTGGCCATTAGATTCAGGATGATATCCGGACGAAAACGACAAATGAATTCCCAACCTGTCACAAAAGGCACGCCAAAAACGAGCCACGAACTGAGGACCCCTATCAGAAACAATGTCAGTAGGAACGCCATGAAGTCTGACAATTTCCTTGACAAAGGCCTTAGCGAGAGTTTTAGCGCAGGGCAGTTTGACGAAGGGAACCAAGTGACACATCTTGCTAAAACGGTCCACGACCACCCAGATGACAGTAAAACCCTCAGAGGGGGGAAGGTCAGTTATAAAGTCCATAGCCAAATGTGTCCAAGGAGCACTGGGGACCTCCAAAGGACAAAGCAACCCCGCAGCAGGAGTATGTGAGGACTTAGATCTAGCACATATAGTACATTGGCGCACCCACTTAATGACTTCCTTCTGCCATCCAGGCCACCAAAAACTGCGACCCACCAGTCTCTTGGTCTCAGAGATTCCGGGATGACCTGCCAACCGAGATTCGTGACACTCAACAAACAAATCTCTCCTAAAGGTCCCAGGCACAAACAACCTCAACCAAAAACGGCCTAGTAACATCAGGCTGCATAAGGATGGGAGCAGAGGTGAACCTCTCCTTGAGATACACAAAAGCTTCAATGGCCTCAGAAGACCACTGAACCGCATCAGCACCTTTCCTGGTGAGATCAGTCAGAGGTTTGACAATACTAGAAAAATTTTTTATGAATTTTCTATAGTAATTGGCGAAACCCAAAAACCTCTGTATTGATTTCAAACCAATAGGCCTAGGCCATTCCTGCACAGCCTGAACCTTAACCGGATCCATCTCAAAACCTTTGCTGGAGATAATGTAGCCCAAAAAACTAATTCTCTGTACAGCGAACTCACATTTCTCCAGCTTAGCAAAAAGCGAATTGTCCATTAATAACTGTAATACCTCACGCACGCTCCGCCAATGAGACTCCAGATCTGGCGAATAAATCAAAATGTCATCCAAATACACAACCACATTTTTACCGATCAAAGGTCTAAGGATGTCATTAATCAGATTCTGAAAAAATGCAGGAGCATTAGTAAGACCAAAAGGCATAACCAGATTCTCAAAATGACCCACAGGAGTGTTAAAAGCAGTCTTCCATTCATCACCCTCCTTCATGCGCAACAGATTGTATGCCCCCTTAAGGTCAATTTTAGAGAACCACTTGGCCCCCAATAACTGGTTAAACAGATCAGGAATCAATGGCAGTGGGTAAGGATTGCGTACCGTAATTTTGTTAATCTCACGAAAATCCAGACAAGGACGTAAACCGCCGTCCTTTTTTTTTACAAAAAAAAATCCAACCGCCACAGGAGACTTAGAGGGCCTAATGTGACCGGCGGCCAAACTTGTCTGTATGTATTCCTCCAAAGCCTTCCTCTCAGGAATAGTAAGGTTAAATAAACGACTTTTAGGAAGAGTCGCTCCAGGGACAAATTCAATAGAACAATCATAGTCTCTATGGGGAGGCAAAACCTGCGATTCTTTCTCAGAAAAAACTCTCCAAAAATCCTGAATAGGAACAGGCAATTCTCCCCTATCCAAAGCTGCAATACGCCCGTTACAACACTTGTCATAACATTTATGGCTCCAGGATTTAATTTCACTGGTAGACCAATCCAGTACAGGATTGTGAAATTTTAACCAGGGCAAACCCAATATTACTGGAGAAGGCAAGTTATTCAACACTACCAAATCCAATTTCTCATGGTGAACACCATTAATAGTGAGAGGAAATTCACTGACCTTGAGAGTAATATTCTTCAAAGGGGAGCCATCCACAGAAACCACAGCAATGGGGGATGATAAAGGTTCAGGTTTTAAATTGAGTTTTTCCACGAATCCCCCATCAATAACATTCAGTGTAGACCCGCAATCAACAAACACCAGAAATTCCATTAATTTTTCCTGAGCAATCGTGGAAGCAGCTAAAAATATACCCTTGGAATTTAAACAGGCAATACGGGCGTGACTGACCATTTTTTTTTCTTTCTTCATACGAAGCTCACAGCCTTTAATCAAATGACCAGATTTTCCACAATAGAAACACAAGCCTTCTGAAAAACGACGGTGTTTTTCTTGAGAGCGGGGTGCCACCGATCCAATCTCCATCGGTTCACCACTGTTAGTACACACATTATCATAACCAGAAACTGACATAGCAGAGGATTTGCTCTCATTAACCCTAGCACGCAGTCTTCTGTCCACCCGTATAGCTAATTGCATAGCCTGTTGCAAATCCTCAGGTGTAGGATAAGCAATTAGCAGGTCTTTAACCTTTTCACTGAGCCCAGCAAGAAATAGACTTTTCAGAGCAGAATCGTTCCACCCTGTTTGAGTGGACCAACGACGAAAATGTGTACAATATTTTTCCATATTACCTGATCCTTGTTTTAAACGTCTCAACTCAGTCTCAGCTGATGCCACACGGTCAGGATCATCATATAATAGTCCTAAAGCAGAAAAAAAACTATCCACTGATCTGAAGCATGTATCACTAGGTTGCAAAGAAAAGGCCCACTCCTGAGGCTCTTTGCGCAAAAGTGACATTATGAACCCTACGCGCTGGGATTCATCCCCAGAGGACTTGGGTCTCAAACGAAAATACAATAAGCAAGCATTTTTAAATGAAAAAAATTCTCGATGTTCACCAAAAAATAAATCCGGCAAACATACCTTAGGCTCCAAGAAATATGCTCCAGGACAGTTACTCACGTGCTGACGGAGCTCGGCCACTTCCAGAGAGAGTCCCTGCAGGTGTTTAGCCAAATCCTGAACCGACACCATGATGGAACAAAAAAAAAATCTTTCCTTAGAGAATTTACAGGCTGGACTTACTGTTATGTTCTGCTACCAAAGCTAAGGAAAGAGAGGAGATCTGTCCCTACTATAAGACTCAGCTGAATCCCTACGATGTAACAGGGAACCTGATCCTGCGATCAGACCTGCTAAAGTCCTAATCTAGTCTGTACGGAGACCTATAGATTTGGGGAGGGAATCCCTACAAGTACTAAGGACTGGGAGGAATAAGGACACCTCCTAACAGAAATAGCAGCAGACAGACGAACAAACAAAATAGATAGAACCTAGAGTTCCGTAGACCAAGCAAACTAACAGAGTTAGATACAGAGCACAGGCTAGCTAGAAGGTAGATATACAATGAAGTCCAGCAAAGCCAGAAGGGCGGAGCAGGATTAAATAGGCCAACAAGGTCATGTGACCAGCAAAGGAAAAAAAACCTAACAGCAAGGTTCTAACAATGCCTCTCGGAAGAGACGTGGAGGTCGCAGTATCTTAACAAGACGGTTTTAATGCCCCTTGGAAAAGTGGTGGAGGTCAAAGTAGCTTAACAAGACGGTTTTAATGCCCCTTGGAAAAGTGGTGGAGGTCACAGTAGCTTAACAAGACAGTTTTAATGCCCCTTGGAAAAGTGGTGGAGGTCGCAGTAGCTTAATAAGATGGTTTTAATGCCCCTTACAGAAGCCATACAGTACAGCATCTTAAAAATATTATTCCCATTATTGGGGAGTGGGTCTCCACAGTCTTTGCTTATGCCTTCCAAGCAAAAGCTGACAAAAATAAGGACGGAGGAACTTTCAATAATGGCAACACGGACCACGGTCACCCTGGTGGTATAGTGGTGGTGGAGGCTGAGGATAAGGAGAAGAACATAAAACAGCCGAAATGAGGAAGCGTATACCCATGTGTGGGTGTGAAGCGGTGCATGTGAATACACCTCCCGAAATAACACAGTGGATTTGACTTTATGTTACTCTGCTGTGATTTGGTGGTGATGAGAAGTCTGGCCCAATCCAGCCCTTGTTCATTTTGATAAGGGTCAGCTTGTCAGCATTGTCAGTTGACAGGCGAGTGCGCTTATCAGTTATAATTCCCCAAGCGGCACTAAAAACACGCACCGATAACACGCTAAGGGCAGGGCAGGCCAGGACCTCCAAGGCGTACAGAGCGAGTTCATTCCAAGTGTCCAGCTTGGATACCCAATAATTAAAAGGCACAGAGGAATCACGGAGGACGCTGGTAAGGTCGGCAAGGTACTCCCTCAACATCTTTTGAAACTTTCCACTCCTTGTGAGAGTACCCAGCGCCTCAGGGTCAGTACGAAGGGAGGGTCTGAGAAAACTGTCCCAGAACATTGACAGTGTTCCCCTGCCTCTGCTGGATTGGAGATGCGTCTCTCTCGCATGTACGCCTTGGTTGGGCAACGAACTGTGACCTCTGCCGCTAGCGTGTTCAGATGGGAATTTTTTTAACAGTTCTGCAGCAAGGGCCTTCTGGTACTGCCCCATTTTGTAGACCTCTCCACCTCAGGAATAAGAGAGTGAAAGTTCTCCTTGTAGCAGGGGTCTAAAAGTGTCATCAACCAGTAATAACTGTCACACAACATTTTGACAACGCGAGGGTCACGGTTAAGGCAGCGTAACATAAAGTCAGCCAAGCGTGCAAGACTGGTAATGGGCAAGACTTCCGAGTCCTCACCAAGATGACGACTGACCATGCTCTACTCCTCCTACCCCCTGTCCTCAGGCCACCCATGCTGAACCGACGGTATGACATTTGTACAGGTACTACCCTCTACAGCGCATGATACAAGCTCCTGTTCTTCCTCCTCCTCCTCCTCTCCCTCATTGTCCCCCAATGCATGTTGGGATGAGATGAGGCTGGGCTGTGTGTAATCGACCGCTAAGGCTTCTTGATCCATCTCATCATACTCTGGCTGCAATGCCTCCTCTTTAATTCTCTGCAGAGAGCGTTGCAAAAGACAGACAAGTGGAATGCTGACGTTAATGATGGCGTCATAGCCACTCACCATCTTGGTGGACTCCTCAAAGTTTGTCAAGATGGTACATATGTCAGACATCCAGGTCCACTCCTGAGGTCTTATGTGTGGAGTCTGACCTGAATATCGACGGCCTTGTTGCAGCTGGTACTCCACAACTGCTCTCTTCTGCTCACAAATCCTTTGCAACATGTGGAGGGTAGAGTTCCAACGTGTGGGGACATCACACACCAGTCGGTGTGACGGAAGCTGCAAACGCTGCTGCAACACAGCAAGGGCGGCGGAAGCTGTAGCAGACTTGTGAAAATGAGCTGACAGGCGGCGTACTTTAACGAGCAGATCTGGCAACTTGGGGTACGATTTAAAAAACCGTTGAACCACGAGGTTAAGCACATGAGCCAGGCATGGTACGTGTGTGATCTCGCCTCGCCTCAGAGCTGCCACCAGGTTATGGCCATTGTCACACACGACCATGCCTGGATGTAGGTTCAACGGTCTCAGCCACAGATCTACCTGCTCTTTCACAGCTGTCCACAACTCACAAGCAGTGTGAGGTTTCACATCTAAGCTTATGAGTTTCAGCAAAGCCTGTTGCCACTTGGCAGAGGCTGTACTGCAGTGCTTTCAGCTTGTATCTGATGTGGTGATATCTGAGATGGAGGCTGAACATGAGGAGGAGGAGGAGGATGATACGCAGGAGCTGTACACTGAGGGGCAACTCTGACTGACATAGGGCCCGCAATCCTCGGTGTGGGGAGGATGTGTTCCATCCCAAGGTCCGACTGGGTCCCGGCATCCACTATGTTTACCCAGTGTGCCGTCAGGGAGATGTACCGTCCCTGGCCACAAGCACTTGTCCACGTGTCCGTTGTCAGTTGGACTCTCCCAGTAACTGCGTTGCTGAGGGCACAGCAGATGCTTTGGAACACGTGCTTGTGTAGTGCGGGGATGGCACACCGGGCAAAATAGTGTCGGCTGGGGACAGAGTACCGAGGGACGGCCACCACCATAAGGTTGCGGAAGGATTCCGTCTCCACCAGCCTAAAAGGCAGAATTTCCAACGCAAGCAGTCAGGAAATGTGCGAATTTAGGACTGTGGCCTGTCGGGCATTGGCTGCATATTTCCGCTTTCATTCAAAGGTCTGAGATATGGACAATTCAACGCTGCGGTGGGTCGTGGACGTGGATGTTGATACTGTTTCTTGAGAAACTGCCATAATAAGTGAAGACTGAGAGGAGGGGGCATCTTTGCATGCAGTATGGACAGGGAATTGCCTTGCACACACAACAGGGGGTTCTATTGCATGCACAACAATGGAAGAAGCAGTGGTGACACCCGCTGACACTGGTCGTGGACCCTGGGGATCACCCCACAAAGTCGGGTGCTTTGCTGCTATGTGCCTGATCATGCTGGTGGTGGTCAGGCTGGTAGTTTTGTCACCCCTACTGATGCTGGCATGGCAGGTGGTACAAATGGCCTTTTTTGGGTTATCAGCAGAGTCTTTAAAAAAAATTCCAGACTCTGGAAGACCTATAGGTTGTGCTGGCAAAGTCCCTCGTGTTGGTGTTACGGGGAACTGTTGCCTGCCTTCTGTGTGCGGCCACCACACTGATTCTTCCTGTCTGTTAGGGTAGTCTGCCTCCCTCACCCTGTGTGCTGCTGGCCTCGCTCTGCTTGTCCTCCTGCCATGTTGGGTCAGTTACCTCTTGTGACAAATTGCCAGCGTCGACTTCCTGTGGCCGTGGCTGTTCAAATATTTGGGCATCGCTACATGGGATCTCCTCTTCCACCACTTCAAGCGGAGCAGGCGAGGGGCACAAATATGGAAATGGACGAGTGAACAGCTCTTCAGAGTGTCCAAGTGTGGGATCAGTTGCTGTCTGACAACACTCGGCATGGTGGGAGGAAGTAGCATCAGGGTGAGAAGGAGTATGCGGTCGAGACTAACGGCTACTAAGATTTGACCATGTGGAAGACTGACCGGAGGTGATGGTGCCCAGGTAACTGGAAGTATTATCTACTATCCAATTAATAACCTGTTCACTCTGATCAGTTCGCAATACTGGTGTTGTTCTGTGCTTCCCTAGTAATTCGGTCAAGAAGTGGGAGCGAGAAGATGTGGGTTTGGTTGTGGCACATTTTCACCTTGGCCACGGCCCCGTCCTCTGCACGCACCATCACCAGAACGTCCAGTTCCACGTCCCTTGCCACGCACCTTGCCCATTGTAAAGAAAGTAAAATAGCTTACACTCGCACTATCAATGGAAAAAGGGTAATAAAAAGTAGATTAGAACTGTGGAAGAGGAAAACCACAGTTCTATTTCTCTGGCCTACACACGACTATTTTAAACAATCTGAACAATCAGGGAGAAACTATTACTGTTTTTCTTTACGGAAAAAATAACAAAAGATGGATAATAGAGATTTTTAACCGTGGAACAGCAAAACCACAGTTATAATTTACTGGTGTATAGCAGACTTTTTAAAATATATATATTTGCGGCTGAACAGTGAGCGACACACTCAAACTGTTTTTTTTTTAGATACAAATGGCCCAAAAGTGGATAATACAGAGGTTTGAACCGTGGAACTGCAAAACTACACTTCTCTTTCTCTGGCCTACACCAGACTATTTTCAACAGATATATTTGTGTCTGAAAAATCAGGGAGACACTATTAGTTTTTTTTTAATGCAAAAAATGCCAAAAGCAGGATAATAGAGATTTTTTACCGTGGAACAGCAAAACCACAGTTATAATTTACTGGTGTATACCAGACTTTTTAAAATATATATATATTTGCGGCTGAACAGTGAGCAACACACTCAAACTGGTTTTTTTTAGATACAAATGGCCCAAAAGTGGATAATACAGAGGTTTGAACCGTGGAACTGCAAAACCACACTTCTGTTTCTCTGGCCTACACCGGACTATTTTCAACAGATATATTTGTGTCTGAAAAATCAGGGAGACACTATGTTAGGAGAGCGGTTGCAAACAACTTTAATTTAATGGAACGCAACCGAACCCGGGGTCCACAATGCAGCCTGGTGGACTGCTGCTGAACACTTTCCGGGTGGAAAGGAAAGCGACAAACTTAAATATTAAACCCTTCCATGTTTCTGCACACAGTAACGGGTATAGCGGTACGCTCTATCTCCGTTAACTGCACGGGAGAAGAGTGTCCGAGAAAGCACCTACTTAACTGATAAACCACTCCGTGTTAAAGCACATGGAGCATGTTTCAGCGGTTCACACAATCTCCAAGAACCGCAGGGAGACGTGCGACCGAGGGAAAAGCAGTAGCCCTGTCTGCAATACAGGCGCTACGCAGTAGGAGTTGGCGCTAAGATGCGTGTGTGACTCACGCCGACAGTACATGCCCTCTGCCGGCGTGCTAACGGACAGAGGAATATCTCTCCACGTGGTCCACAGGTGTCTATAGGAGTAGGATGTCTGCAGGCTGCTCGGGGTGTTAGGCAACCCCTAATGACAGAGCCAGACTGCAAGGCGAAGCTACCTGCCTACTTTCACTAGACCTGCCTGAAGAAACTACATGTGGAGCACAGACGTCCACACATCAGCATCATTCTCAAATGATCTGAGCGCATCGCCATGTTTGTGGGCTGGCCTTTTAAAGACTCAGCCCCGCCCACCTACGCGCCATTGGTGATGTTACCCGTGGACCAATCAGGCGGTGCCAGGTCACCAAATCAGGTGGGTGCCAAACCACCAATCATGATCCGTCAGGTCACGGACATGCTGAGCGCGGCAAATCCTGGACTTAGACTCCACAAGCCCTGTGTCCCTCTGCAACCCAGGCTTAACATTGCTAGGCACAGCTACCTGTGAGATATTCAGTGCTCGCAGACCAGCTAGGGGTTGAGGCTGATGGTGATGCTGCGTAGCATCAGCACTGGCAGGATTAAAATGGGAGACCACAGAAGGTCCCGGACCCATTTCAAACCCAGCACCAGACCGACGCCTAACACACTAATAGTTCTTATTTTTTACGGCAAAAAATGACAAAAGCAGGATAATAGAGATTTTTTACCTTGGAACAGCAAAACCACAGTTATAATTTACTGGTGTATACCAGACTTTTTTAAATATATATATTTGCGGCTGAACATTGAGCGACACACTCAAACTGTTTTTTTTAAGATACAAATGGCCCAAAAGTGGATAATACAGAGGTTTGAACCGTGGAACTGCAAAACCACACTTCTGTTTCTCTGGCCTATACCAGACTATTTTCAACAAATATATTTGTGTCTGAAAAATCAGGGAGACACTATTAGTTTTTTTTATGGCAAAAAATGTCAAAAGAAGGATAATAGAGATTTTTTACTGTGGAACAGCAAAACAACAGTTATAATTTACTGGTGTGCCGGACTTTTTTAAATATATATATTTGCGACTGAACAGTGAGCGACACACTCAAACTGTTTTTTTTTTATACAAATGGCCCAAAAGTGGATAATACAGAGGTTTGAACCGTGGAACTGCAAAACCACACTTCTGTTTCTCTGGCCTACACCAGACTATTTTCAACAGATATATTTGTGTCTGAAAAATCAGGGTGACACTATTAGTTTTTTTTTACAGCAAAAAATGCCAAAAGCGGGATAATAGAGATTTTTTATGTGGAACAGCAAAACAACAGTTATAATTAACTGGTGTACCAGACTTTTTTAAATATACAGTACAGACCAAAAGTTTGGACACACCTTCTCATTTAAAGATTTTTCAGTATTTTCATGACTTTGAAAATTGTACATTCACACTGAAGGCATCAAAACTATGAATTAACACATGTGGAATTATATACTTAACAAAAAAGTGTGAAACAACTGAAAATATGTCTTATATTCTAGGTTCTTCAAAGTAGCCACCTGTTAGGATCATTCAGCCATGGAGGGTCCTTGTTGGAGTCGGGGTATCCCCGTAACAAGAAATACACAGACACGTAGTGTATAATCAAGTACTGGGAAGCCCCTGAGCGCGTCTGCCTCTATAGGTGCAGTCCCTTTATTTATATTAATAATCATTTCATTCATTTTTTTTTTTTTTTGTCAGACATGCGCAGTAAAATGCCTTTGTTTCACAGGCAGCGAAATGATGATTCATAACAGTGGAATGTTGATAAGAAAGTTTCATAAACAGAAAAGTGATAATTAGTAGAAGGTTGCTGAGACAGCTAAAAACAAGTTACAATCTAGTTTCTGGGCGTCAGTCCAAATGTCCAGATAAGGGAAGAATAACTTCATCTGTGTCTTACATCGTAGTCTTGCGTGAAGTACAACTCCCATCATCCTCTCAGTCCCCCCTTTGATTCTTCCTTATGGACTTTTGGTAGAAAACCTGGTCCGGGAGTTCTTTTCTTTCATATTCTTGAGTCCGTGTTACAAAGCTTATTTATGCATATTAAAATAATTTTTAATCCTATTTTAAACACTACATATATGACTACTATAATTAGCACAATCTGTAATATACCTTGCAGAATTCCAGCCACCCAACCTCCAATACCCTTAAACCAGTTCTTTGGGTTGAGAAAGGAGAAGGTGTCTGACCACTAGCTATCTTTATTTTGATCATTGTGTCTGTCATATTCGTCCCACATCTGCATCAACATTGGATACACAAAGAAAGTGCTGAATATTTTATTAGGAATTCCCATTTGGACCACATGTGGCCTACCTGAAGGTCTAGGCGAGTTGTCGGCTGCTCTTTTGTATAGTGTGTGTTTAGGTACTGCTTGCATATCTACCTGCTGATTCTGAACTATAAATGTGGCCGGTGTTAAGCGTCCTAGAGTACATGTACCTTTTATTCCTACTGGGAGCCATTTGTATGCTCCATTTCCACAAATCCAGAAGGTTCCTTCAGGCAGATCCCATATTGCAGAGTGTTGGAGCACCAACCTATGTACCAAATCTAAAAATTTAGATACATTCTGAAGTATACACCAAGGGGGTTTTTGACCTAATGGACTACAGTATCCTGCATCTGGATTTTCACAAGTCGGTGTACCTGGGTCATATGCACTTGACTCATTACATAATATATTACCTGGTATCTTTGAACATGTATCATTGTTTCCATCGGGGAATAATTGTGAATATTTCCAACCATTATTGTGTATGTATTTTTCTACTATATCAGGTTTAAAAGGTTGAGAAAAAGATACTGTGCTACTAAAACTGAGTTGTATATTTTCTGTAGGAATTAACCCTAAGTCTGTTAGTCCCGTCTTATTTCTAGGAACCCATACACCTCCTTTAAACGCTAAATATTGTAAGTTGTTTATTTTTCCGGTCATATTACCTTGCCACCAGGGAAATCCCACCCACCCCACAACTGGGATGGCAACAGTGGTGTTCCATAATCTAGAATTAACGGTTTGGTTATTTGCTAATTTGTCTGAGCAATTAGTCCATGTAAACACTTCCAATTTTACTGCAGTTGGAGTTGTCAATAACACCTGATATGGACCCTCAAATCTGGGTTCTAGCGTTCTTCTGTTATGTCTTTTTACGTAGACTTCGTCTCCTGGTTGCAGCTTGTGCGTTCCCTCAATGGAATCTGGATCTGGAATGGAAGAGAACACTAAAGAGTGTATTTTAGACACATGCTTACATAAATTTTGTACATAAGCAGTTAAGCTTTCAGTTTCTAACATTAAAGTCTGTGGGAAATACAATCCTGTATTGGCAACTCTACCAAACAATATTTCATGGGGGGTGAGTTTGCTCTTTCCCTGGGGGGTGTTTCTGACTGAATACAATGCTATTGGGAGACACTCAGTCCATGGTTTCTGTGTTTCTGCCATGGCTTTCTGTATTTTTAACTTAAGTGTTCCATTCATTCTCTCAACCTTACCAGAACTCTGTGGGTGGTAAGGGGTGTGTAGTTCACTTTTTATACACAACATTTTCATTACATTCTGAAAAATCTCTCCAGTAAAATGTGTACCTCTATCTGACTCGATCACTTCTGGGATACCATAACGGGGTACCAGTTCATGTGCTATTTTTACTGCAGTGACTTTAGCCGTGGCTGTATGAACTGGATAAGCCTCTGGCCACCCCGAAAACATGTCCACACATACCAGTACATACTCATAGTGTCCATGCTTAGGCATCTGGATGTAATCGATCTGAAGTCTCTGGAACGGATATAGTGGTCTTACATGGTGCTTCTGGGGGGTCTTAACAGTCTGTCCTGGATTGTGGGCTAAACAGATTTCACAAGAACCACATTTTGCTCGAGCTACCTGGCCGAACCCTGGGGCTAACCACTTCTGTCTGACCCTCTGTATCATACCGTTTGCAGACACATGTGTAGGTCCGTGGGCTTCACTGACCACAACAGGGTACCACGCTCGGGGGAGACAAAGCTCATCTCCTTTTTTCCATAGTCCTTCTTTTTCTTCTGCCCCCTGTTTCTGCCACTCTTCTTTTTCTTCTCTACTCACCTGTTGGTGGGCTTCTTTGAGCCGTGTAATTAAGTCAAATTCTGATACTGCACTAATAGTGTGGTCAGTTGTCAGAGGTTTTACTGCAGCTCGCTTAGCAGCCTTGTCGGCTCGGTCATTACCCCTAGCTATCTCGGTGTCGAGTCTTACATGTGCAGGTACTTTTATTACTGCTACTTGTTTGGTTGAGGCAGCTGATTCTAGGATTTGTCTAATCATTTGTCCATGTTTTACTGGTTGACCTGAAGCTGTCATGTAACCTCTAGCTCTCCATATACATCCAAAATCATGTACAATACCATATGCATATCAGTAAAAATATTAGCGGTTTTTTCTTTTGCTAACTGTAATGCTCGTATTAAAACTAATAGTTCAGCTTCCTGGGCTGAACAGCTGGCCTGCATTGGCTCAGCTTCAATAACATCATGATCTGATACAATGGCATAACCTGTGTGAAAGTTACCAGTTTCATCTGCATACCTACTACCATCTATATACATATGTAGGTCTGGATTGTCAAGAGGGGTGTCCTGTACATTAGGTAGCCCTTGTGTTTCTTGTTCTATACACTGTAAGCAATCATGTATTATATTGTCTTGTTCGTGGTATTGTAAAAAATTTTCATCTTCGTCTTCCTGACCTCCTTCCACTCCCCCCTTTGTCTCTAGTGGTAACAGAGTGGCTAAATTTAGAGACAATATGCGGCGAAAAGTGAGGTTTGGTGGCATTAGTAAGGAGCATTGTAATCTAAGATGTCTAGCCATTGAAATGTGTTTTGGCAATACCTGATTCAGTATGCCATGTACATCATGTGTAGTTTGTACTATTAGGGCATGGTCTAGTACTATTTCTGAGGCTTTTTCTACCAAAAGAGAGACAGCTGCTACTACTCTGACACATGATGGTGCAGCTTTGGTAACATTATCTAATTGAGCAGAATAGTATGCGACAGGTCTTTGTTTATTTTCATGTTTCTGTGTTAGTACTCCTGTAGCATGATTAGACATTTCCGCAGCCATTAATTGGAATGGTTTGGCGTAGTCTGGGATTCCCAAGGCCGGGGCTGACATGAGACCTTTCTTGAGGTCTTGAAAGGCTATGAGCGCTGATTCAGTTAACTGAAAAGGCTCGATTTTTAAACAATCATATAGAGGTTGCATAAGCTGACTAGCATGTATAACCCATTGTCTGCAGTGTGATACTATTCCCAAAAATGCTCTTAATGTTTTGTAGTTCTTGGGAGGAACAAGATCTCTAATGATTTTTAGTCTGTCGGCGGTGAGGTGCCGAATACCTTGTGAAATGCAGTGACCTAGAAATACTACCGTAGTCATACAAAGTTGTACTTTTTTCTTGTTAACTTTACAGCCCATGTCTGCTAGAAATATTAACAACCTTATTGTGTTGCTGTTTGCGGACTCTTGAGCAGGGGCACATAACAATAGGTCATCAACATATTGGAGAATTACAACCTCATCCGTAGGTTTGAAATTTTGAAGAACTGATCTCATAGCTTCTGAGTACAAGGTAGGTGAATGTATCATACCCTGTGGTAATCTTGTCCATGCTAATTGTCTATTCTTAAATGTAAATGCAAACAGTTTGTAACAGTCTGGGTGTAATGGTACTGAAAAAAATGCATTTGATAAGTCTATGACAGAAAATACTCGTGCTGTTGCTGGGATCTGTGATAGCAACGTGTGTGGATTTGGCACAACAGGAGTAATAGGTTCCAAAATTTTATTTATCTCTCTTAAATCATGTACCATCCGGTATCTAGCAGCTGACCCCTCAGTAGATTTCTTTTTTACGGGGTACAACGGTGTATTGGCTGGTGACTTTACTTCTATCAGTACTCCAGTTTTTAGATAATCTTTTATCTGTTCTCCTATGGCGTGTTCTTGTTGGGCACTAATAGGATACTGTCTCAATTGGGGTAGTGTCACACCTGGAACAGGAGTGACTTTTACAGGAGCTATTGGCATTAGTCCTACATCGGTGTCATGTTGTGCCCATAATTTTTCTGGTACCTCAGAAAAATCTAAAATAATTTGGGTAGGGGCAGGATCTTTCTCATCCTCTAAGGCTTGGACTTTTACAATGTTTTCTAGAGACTCTTGGTCATCAGGCACCAAAATTTGGACTCTGCCATCCTTTGTCTCTTACCACTCCTGCTTTTCTAGCCCGAATGTCCTCCCATAGTTTCCTGTTAAACCTGTCATGCCTTGCTACCTGAAAAGTTTTGCAAACTTTCCCTAAATTCTTAGTTGCTTCTACACCACACCTTTCTTTCACGATTGTATAGACATCTTGTTCATCATTTGTGGTCTTAGTCTGTTTGTTGCCCATTTTTCCTGACTATTCTTACCTTAGGAGGCTTTTTGGGTTAGATAAAATATATTCTATATTCTACCTTTCCTCGTTACCTATTCTGTCCTAAGGAGCCAGTATCTGAAACGGTTTCTCTGGACCGTTTTGTCTGAAGTGTAGAGTAATTCTAACACACATATATATGGCAACAAGGGCAAGACCAACAATACATAAAATGAACCATACAGTCTCCATTATATATCGTGTCCCTGGAGTATTATCATTACTTCCATGGGCTCATTCTGTCAATCTCTTATCCGTCAAAAAGGAGGACAAAGGTTCGGGAGTTAAGCGTGAGCGAAGGTTTCCCCGAAAGGACACAACCTTATGACTCAGTTAGGCAATCTCCGTAATACTTATGTCATCTACCTTAGTGCGGCTTATGAGGCTATTCCCGACATCCACATCTCTTTCATACCATCCGTTTCATAACCTTCTCTGACCTCTCCTTCGGCAGATCCTACAGTATATACATGAATGACCCGAGCTATAGGTATCCTTCTCTACTAGTTCCTCAATCCCAACACAAGATATGCATGAAATTTACGGACTATCGCAGAGCAGATGTAAGAGAACTAACAGTGTCTCTTACCTGGCCAGGTTTGTCATCTGCTGTTCCGATGTCCCAATCTCAGCGGTTACTCGTGCCGGTCGATGAACTTGAAGGAATACGCAGACCTCGGGTCCCTGTTTCGGGCGCCAGGAATTGTTAGGATCATTCAGCCATGGAGGGTCCTTGTTGGAGTCGGGGTATCCCCGTAACAAGAAATACACAGACACGTAGTGTATAATCAAGTACTGGGAAGCCCCTGAGCGCGTCTGCCTCTATAGGTGCAGTCCCTTTATTTATATTAATAATCATTTCATTCATTTTTTTTTTTTTTTGTCAGACATGCGCAGTAAAATGCCTTTGTTTCACAGGCAGCGAAATGATGATTCATAACAGTGGAATGTTGATAAGAAAGTTTCATAAACAGAAAAGTGATAATTAGTAGAAGGTTGCTGAGACAGCTAAAAACAAGTTACAATCTAGTTTCTGGGCGTCAGTCCAAATGTCCAGATAAGGGAAGAATAACTTCATCTGTGTCTTACATCGTAGTCTTGCGTGAAGTACAACTCCCATCATCCTCTCACACCTTTTGCTTTGATGACAGCTTTGCACACTCTTGGCATTCTCTTGATGAGCTTCAAGAGGTAGTCACCGGAAATGGTTTTCACTTCACATGTGTGCCCTGTCAGGTTTAATAAGTGGGATTTCTTGCCTTATAAATGGGGTTGGGACTATCAGTTGTGTTGTGCAGAAGTCAGGTGGATACACAGCACCTCACCAGAAAAGTGACATTAATATTTAGTAGATCCTCCTTTTGCAAAAATAACAGCCTCTAGTCGCTTCCTGTAGCTTTTAATGATTTCCTGGATCCTGGATGAAGGTATTTTTGACCATTCCTCTTTACAAAACAATTCCAGTTCAGTTAAGTTTGATGGTCGCCGAGCATGGACAGCCCTCTTCAAATAATCCCACAGATGTTCAATGATATTCAGGTCTGGGGACTGGGATGGCCATTCCAGAACATTGTAATTGTTCCTCTGCATGAATGCCTGAGTAGATTTGGAGCGGTGTTTTGGATAATTGTCTTGCTGAAAGATCCATCCCCTGCGTAACTTCAACTTTATCACTTATTCTTGAACATTATTGTCAAGAATCTGCTGATACTGAGTGGAATCCATGCGTCCCTCAACTTTAACAAGATTCCCGGTGCCGGCATTGGCCACACAGCTCCAAAGCATGATGGAACCTCCACCAAATTTTACTGTGGGTAGCAAGTGTTTTTCTTGGAATGCTGTGTTTTTTGCCGACATGCATAATGCCTTTTTGTACGACCAAACAACTCAAACTTGGTTTCATCAGTCCACAGGACCTTCTTCCAAAAAGAAATTGGCTTCTCTAAATGTGCTTTTGCATACCTCAGCCGACTCTGTTTGTGACGTGCTTGCAGAAACGGCTTCTTTCGCATTATTCTCCCATACAGCTTCTCCTTGTGCAAAGTGCATTGTATAGTTGACCGATGCACAGTGACTCCATCTGCAGCAAGTTGATGCTGCAGCTCTCTGGAAGTGGTCTGAGGATTGTCCTTGACTGATCTCACCATTCTTCTTCTCTGCCTTTCTGATGTTTTTCTTGGCCTGCCACTTCTGGCCTTAACAAGAACTGTCCCTGTGTTCTTCCATTTCCTTACTATGTTCCTCACAGTGGCCCAAAAGTGGATGATTCAGAGTTTGAACCATGGAACTGCAAAACCACATTTCTGTTTTTCTGGCCTACACCAGACTATTTTCAACAGATATATTTGTGTCTGAAAAATCAGGGAGACACTATTAGTTGTTTTTTTACGGCAAAAATTTCCAAAAGCTGGATAATAGAGATTTTTTACCGTGGAATAGCAAAACCACAGTTATAATTTACTGGTGTACCAGACTTTTTTAAATATATATATTTGCGGCTGAACAGTGAGCGACCCACTGAAACTGTTTTTTTTTAGATACAAATGTCCCAAAAGTGGATGATACAGAGGTTTGAACCGTGGAACTGCAAAACCAAACTTCTGTTTCTCTGGCCCTCACCAGACTATTTTCAACAAATATATTTGTGTCAGAAAAATCAGGGAGACACTATTAGTTTTTTTTTTCAGCAAAAAATGCCAAAAGCAGGATAATTGAGATTTTTTACCGTGGAACAGCAAAACCACAGTTATAATTTACTGGTGTACCAGACTTTTTTAAATATATACAGTACAGACCAAAAGTTTGGACACACCTTCTCATTTAAAGATTTTTCTGTATTTTCATGACTATGAAAAGTGTACATTCACACTGAAGGCATCAAAACTATGAATTAAGACATGTGGAATTATATACTTAACAAAAAAGTGTGAAACAACTGAAAATATGTCTTATATTCTAGGTTCTTCAAAGTAGCCACCTTTTGCTTTGATGACTGCTTAGCACACTCTTGGCATTCTCTTAATGAGCTTCAAGTGGTAGTCACCGGAAATGGTCTTCCAACAATCTTGAAGGAGTTCCCAGAGATGCTTAGCACTTGTTGGCCCTTTTGCCTTCACTCTGCGGTCCAGCTCACCTCAAACCATCTCGATTGGGTTCAGGTCTGGTGACTGTGGAGGTCAGGTCATCTGGCATATCACCCCATCACTCTCCTTCTTGTTTAAATAGCCCTTACACAGCCTGGAGGTGTGTTTGGGGTCATTGTCCTGTTGAAAAATAAATGATGGTCCAACTAAACGCAAACCGGATGGAATAGCATGCCACTGCAAGATGCTCTGGTAGCCATGCTGGTTCAGTATGCCTTCAATTTTGAATAAATCCCCAACAGTGTCACCAGCAAAGCACCCCCACACCATCACACCTCCTCCTCCATGCTTCACGGTGGGAACCAGGCATGTAGAGTCCATCCGTTCAACTTTTTTGCGTCGCACAAAGACACAGTGGTTGGAAACAAAGATCTCAAATTTGGACTCATCAGACCAAAGCACAGATTTCCACTGGTCTAATGTCCATTCCTTGTGTTCTTTAGCCCAAACAAGTCTCTTCTGCTTGTTGCCTGTCCTTATCAGTGGTTTACTAGCAGATATTTTACCATGAAGGCCTGCTGCAAAAAGTCTCCTCTTAACAGTTGTTGTAGAGATGTGTCTGCTGCAAGAACTCTGTGTGGCATTAACCTGGTCTCTAATCTTAGCTGCTGTTAACCTGCGATTTCTGAGGCTGGTGACTCGGATAAACTTATCCTCAGAAGCAGAGGTGACTCTTGGTCTTCCTTTCCTGGGGAGGTCCTCATGTCAGCCAGTTTTTTTGTAGCGCTTGATGGTTTTTGCAACTGCACTTGGGGACACTTTCAAAGTTTTCCCAATTTTTCGGACTGACTGACCTTCATTTCTTAAAGTACGGTAATGATGGTCACTCATTTTTCTTTACTTAGCTGCTTTTTTCTTGCCATAATACAAATTCAAACAGTCTATTCAGTAGGGCTATCAGCTGTGTATCCATCAGACTTCTGCACAACACAACTGATGGTCCCAACCCCATTAATAAGGCAAGAAATCCCACTTATTAAACCTGACAGGGCACACCTGTGAAGTGAAAACCATTTCCGGTGACTACCACTTGAAGCTTATCAAGAGAATGCCAAGAGTGTGCTAAGCAGCCATCACAGCAAAAGGTGGCTACTTTGAAGAATCTAAAATATAAGACATATTTTCAGTTGTTTCACACTTTTTTGTTAAGTGTATAATTCCACATGTGTTAATTCATAGTTTTGAAGCCTTCAGTGTGAATGTACAATTTTCATAGTCATGAAATTACAGAAAAATTTTTAAATGAGAAGGTGTGTCCAAACTTTTGGTCTGTAATATATATTTGCGCTGAACAGTGAGCGACACACTCAAACTGTTTTTTTTCAGATACAAATGGCCCAAAAGTGGATAATACAGAAGTTTGAACCGTGGAACTGCAAAACCACACTTCTGTTTCTCTGGCCTACACCAGACTATTTTCAACAGATATATTTGTGTCTGAAAAATCAGGGAGACACTATTAGTTTTTATTTTTTACGGCCAAAGATGCCAAAAGCAGGATAATAGAGCTTTTTTACCGTGGAACAGCAAAGCCACAGTTATAATTTACTGGTGTACCAGACTTTTTTAAATATATATATTTGCAGCTGAACAGTGAGCGACACACTCAAACTGTTTTTTTTTAGATACAAGTGGCCCAAAAGTGGATAATACAGAGATTTGAACTGTGGAACTGCACACCACACTTCTGTTTCTCTGGCCTACACCAGACTATTTTCAACAGATATATTTGTGTCTGAAAAATCAGGGAGACACTATTAGTTTTTTTTTTATGGCAAAAAATGCCAAAAGCAGGATAATAGAGATTTTTTACCGTGGGACAGCAAAGCCACAGTTATAATTTACTGGTGTACCAGACTTTTTTAAATATATATATTTGCAGCTGAACAGTGAGTGACACACTCAAACTGTTTTTTTTTAGATACAAGTGGCCCAAAATTGGATAATACAGAGATTTGAACCGTGGAACTGCACACCACACTTCTGTTTCTCTGGCCTACACCAGACTATTTTCAACAGATGTATTTGTGTCTGAAAAATCATGGAGACACTATTAGTTTTTTTTTTTACAGCAAAAAATGCCAAAAGCAGGATAATAGAGATTTTTTACCGTGGAACAGCAAATCCACATTTATAATTTACTCGTGTACCAGACTTTTTTAAATATATATATTTGCGGCTGAGCAGTGAGCGACACACTCAAGCTGTTTTTTTTAGATACAAATGGCCCAAAAGTGGATAATACAGAGGTTTGAACCATTGAACTGCAAAACCACACGTCTGTTTCTCTGGCCTACACCAGACATTTTTCAACAGATATATTTGTGTCTGAAAAATCAGGGAGACACTATTAGTTGTTTTTTTACGGCAAAAAATACAAAAATCAGGATAATAGAGATTTTTTACCGTGGAATGGCAAAACAATAGTTATAATTTACTGGTGTATACCAGACTTTTTTAAATATATGTATTTGCGGCTGAGCAGTGAGCGACACACTCAAACTGTTTTTTTTAGATACAAATGGTCCAAAAGTGGATAATACAGAGGTTTGAACTGTGGAACTGCAAAACCACACTTCTGTTTCTCTGGCCTACACCAGACTATTTTCAACAGATATATTTGTGTCTGAAAAATCAGGGAGACACTATTAGCTTTTTTTGACGGCAAAAAATGCCAAAAGCAGGATGATAGAGATTTTTTACCATGGAATAGCAAAACAACAGTTATAATTTACTGGTGTACACCAGACTTTTTAAAATATATATATTTGCGGCTGAGCAGTGAGCGACACACTCAAACAGTTTTTTTTAGATACAAATGGCCCAAAAGTGGATAATACAGAGGTTTGAACCGTGGAACTGCAAAACCACACTTCTGTTTCTCTGGCCTACACCAGACTTTTTCCAATAGATATATTTGTGTCTGAAAAATCAGGGAGACACTATTAGTTGTTTTTTTATGGCAAAAAATACAAAAATCAGGATAATAAATTTTTTTTACCGTGGAACAGCAATACCACAGTTATAATTTACTGGTATACCAGACATTTTTAATTATATATATTTGCGGCTGAACAGTGGGCAACACACTAAAACAGTTTTTTTAGATACCAATGGCCCAAAAGTGGATAATACAGAGGTTTGAACTGTGGAACTGCAAAACCGCACTTCTGTTTCTCTGGCCTACTCCAGACTATTTTCAACAGATATATTTGTGTCTGAAAAATCAGGGAGACACTATTAGTTCTTTTTTTATGGCAAAAAATACGAAAATCAGGATAATAGAGATTTTTTACCGTGGAATAGCAAAACAACAGTTATAGTTTACTGGTGTATACCAGACTTTTTTAAATATATGTATTTGCGGCTGAGCAGTGAGCGACACACTCAAACAGTTTTTTTTAGATAAAAATGGCCCAAAAGTGGATAATACAGAGGTTTGAACCGTGGAACTGCAAAACCACACTTCTGTTTCTCTGGCCTACACCAGACTATTTTCAACAGATATAATTGTGTCTGAAAAATCAGGGAGACACTATTAGTTTTTTTTTTACGGCAAAAAATGCCAAAAGCAGGACAATAAAATTTTTTTACCGTGGAACAGCAATACCACAGTTATAATTTACTGGGATACCAGACATTTTTAAATATATATATTTGCGGCTGAACAGTGGGCAACACAGTAAAACAGTTTTTTTAGATACCAATGGCCCAAAAGTGGATAATACAGAGGTTTGAACTGTGGAACTGCAAAACCGCACTTCTGTTTCTCTGGCCTACACCAGACTATTTTCAACAGATATATTTGTGTCTGAAAAATCAGGGAGACACTATTAGTTTTTTTTTTACGGCAAAAAATGCCAAAAGCAGGATAATAGAGATTTTTTTACCGTGGAACAGCAAAACCACAGTTATAATTTATTGGTGTATCAGACTTTTTTAAATATATATATTTGCGGCTGAACAGTGAGCGACACACTCAAACTGATTTTTTTAGATACAAATGGCACAAAAGTGGATAATACAGAGGTTTGAACCGTGGAACTGCAAAACCACACTTCTGTTTCTCTGGCCTACACCAGACTATTTTCAACAGATATATTTGTGTCTGAAAAATCAGGGAGACACTATTAGTTTTTTTTTTTACGGCAAAAAATGCCAAAAGCAGGACAATAAAAAATTTTTAACGTGGAACAGCAATACCACAGTTATAATTTACTGGTATACCAGACATTTTTAAAAATGTATATTTGCGGCTGAACAGTGGGCGACACACTAAAACTGTTTTTTTTAGATACAAATGGCCCAAAATTGGATAATACAGAGGTTTGAACCGTGGAACTGCAAAACCACACTTCTGTTTCTCTGGCCTACACCAGACTATTTTCAACAGATATATTTGTGTCTGAAAAATCAGGGAGACACTATTATTTATTTTTTTTACGGCAAAAAATGCCAAAAGCAGGACAATAAAAATTTTTTAACGTGGAACAGCAATACCACAGTTATAATTTACTGGTGTATCAGACTTTTTTAAATATATATATTTGCGACTGAACAGTGCGCGACACACTCAAACTGATTTTTTTAGATACAAATGGCACAAAAGTGGATAATACAGAGGTTTGAACCGTGGAACTGCAAAACCACACTTCTGTTTCTCTGGCCTACACCAGACTATTTTCAACAGATATATTTGTGTCTGAAAAATCAGGGAGACACTATTAGTTTTTTTTTTTACGGCAAAAAATGCCAAAAGCAGGACAATAAAATTTTTTTAACGTGGAACAGCAATACCACAGTTATAATTTACTGGTATACCAGACATTTTTAAAAATGTATATTTGCGGCTGAACAGTGGGCGACACACTAAAACTGTTTTTTTTAGATACAAATGGCCCAAAATTGGATAATACAGAGGTTTGAACCGTGGAACTGCAAAACCACACTTCTGTTTCTCTGGCCTACACCAGACTATTTTCAACAGATATATTTGTGTCTGAAAAATCAGGGAGACACTATTAGTTTTTTTTTTTACGGCAAAAAATGCCAAAAGCAGGATAATAGAGATTTTTTACCTTGGAACAGCAAAACCACAGTTATAATTTACTAGTGTACCATACTTTTTTAAATATATATATTTGCGGCTGAACAGTGAGCGACACACTCAAACTGTTTTTTTTTAGATAAAAATGGCCCAAAAGTGGATAATACAGAGGTTTGAACCGTGGAACTGCAAAACCACACTTCTATTTCTCTGGCCTACACCAGACTTTTTTCAACAGATATATTTGTGTCTGAAAAATCAGGGAGACACTATTAGTTGTTTTTTTACGGCAAAAAATACGAAAATCAGGATAATAGAGATTTTTTACCGTGGAATAGCAAAACAACAGTTATAATTTACTGGTGTATACCAGACTTTTTTAAATATATGTATTTGCGGCTGAGCAGTGAGCGACACACTCAAACTGTTTTTTTTAGATACAAATGGCCCAAAAGTGGATAATACAGAGGTTTGAACCGTGGAACTGCAAAACCACACTTCTGTTTCTCTGGCCTACACAAGACTATTTTCAACAGATATATTTGTGTCTGAAAAATCAGGGAGACACTATTAGCTTTTTTTTACGGCAAAAAATGCCAAAAGCAGGATGATAGAGATTTTTTACCATGGAATAGCCAAACAACAGTTATAATTTACTGGTGTACCCCAGACTTTTTTAAATATATATATTTGCGGCTGAGCAGTGAGCAATAGTGTTGAGCCACCCCCGTAGTGTTCGAGTTCGGTTCGGTTCGTCGAACACCCATGTGTTCGCCGAACTGTTCGTCGAACTGTTCGTCGAACACCTTCGAACACCATTAAAACCAATGGCAGGCAAACAAAAACACATAGAAACACATAGAAAACACCTTCAAAGGTGTCCAAAAGCTGACAAACTGCTCAGAAGACACATCTAACACATGGAAAAGTGACAAGTACATATAGTCATGCGAAAAGAAAAGAGGTGGAGGAGTAAAAGGAGGGGGAGACACAGATATAGGCATGTCATGCCCTTCTAAAATCCAAAAAGTGAGAAGCCGACACGTTCAGTCCGCTCCTGCCCGTGCCACCTCCGTGTCGCCGGGTTTGTGCCAGAGCCGCGGTGAACCCTGACGGCCAGCCCCCCTCTCCCAATACTGGTGCCTGTCTGCTGGTGGGTCGAGCGAGCCCCCCTATGGTGGAGGCAGCTCTAAGCTTTTTAATTTAAATTGTCTCTCTACTTTGAATGAATACACTTTAAATCCATTTACAAGGATCTATTGGAGGGCAAGTCTCATGCCAGCAGCCGCTTAATTCCAGCTCCAGTAGCGTCCACTAAAGCTGCTGCAGTTAAAAAGCTTTTATAAGGATCGAGCTCGGCTGTCCACCGCAAGGCATCCTACTGCCAGTCCCAGCCCCTATGCCTTGGGGTGCCTCCTGATGCTCTTCACTGAGTATCCCGTGGTCCCGAAGCATTTCCTTTGAAAAAATGAAGTGTCCAAACTACAGGTGGTGCAGCTTGCTTAACAGCCGGGATAATCCGCTGACTAGCAGACACTGCTACTAGGCACAAAGTATTTCCTGGGCTAGATGCAGTTAAAAATTTGTAATTAGATACTCTCGTTGGATGCTGAGAAAGCATTCCATAGAGTCTCCTGGCACGCCATATATGATTCTCTTAAAAAGCTTGTGGTAGGGGTCTAGGGGACCCTTTTATAGCCAAAATCACGGCCCTGTATCACAATACGTCACCTAGGCTGAAGATAAATGGAACTGTAGCACCCTGAGGGCTCGGTTGCTACAGAGGTATTGCACCTCACCCAGAGGTGTGATATCTCACTCTCAGGTAAGGATGGAGTGTGGATCAGGACCCGACACCTGCATGCATTACACCACATTGCCATGGGGCAGGGCGACCAATATGCCTCTGAGATGGGCACGACAGTCCCAGTCCCTGGCTGGAGTGGGGGGAGGGAACACTGAGGAAGGGGAACCCTGTAGTGCAGGAGCAGGGAGGAAGCAGTTCCTGGGTGCATTGAGAAGGGAGTATAAAAGGTGGGCACCATCTTAGTTCAGTGCAGAGAAGTCTGAGCAGAAGTGGCAGGGAGCAGGGGCTCTTCATGAGCTCTGCTCCGGAGGCGGGCCTAGTAACAGAGGCCCAGACCTGGAAGAGGGAGAAGGAAGGAAGAGGAGTGGAGAAGGCTCCAGGAACGAGGAATGAAGGGATCCCAGGGGTGCGGACGGACGAGTCGCCACCGCACGCCCGAATCCACCTGCGTGGAGGGGTCAGGCCAAAGGGGGAGACCGGTCCCCGAAATTAGTGGAGGCAGGAAACGACCCTCAGCTAGAAACCGGAGGCTGTGATATTTTATGTGGCGCAGCCCCTCGCTACACCCGCTAGGAAGGCACCACATAGGGTCAGGGAAACCGGCGCCAAGTTTACCAAGAGGAGGCCCGAGGCAGCCGGACAGAAGGGTTGGTAAGAAAGGCCAGACAAAGGACACACAAAGGGGGTCCTGTGAAGCGCTCCAAAGTTATCTGGGAGATGTCTGAGCCCCTCACCTGGTGAGCAAAGTACAACGTGGGCAGCCGTTACCTGCAGACGTGGTCTGGATAATAAGAACTGTGAGTAAAGTATTTTTCAACAGATATATTTGTGTCTGAAAAATCAGGGAGACACTATTAGTTGTTTTTTTACGGCAAAAAATACAAAAATCAGGATAATAGAGATTTTTTACCGTGGAATAGCAAAACAATAGTTATAATGTACTGGTGTATACCAGACTTTTTTAAATATATGTATTTGCGGCTGAGCAGTGAGCGACACACTCAAACTGTTTTTTTTAGATACAAATGGCCCAAAAGTGGATAATACAGAGGTTTGAACCGTGGAACTGCAAAACCACACTTCTGTTTCTCTGGCCTACACCAGATTATTTTCAACAGATATATTTGTGTCTGAAAAATCAGGGAGACACTATTAGTTTTTTTTTACGGCAAAAAATGTGAAAAGCAGGACAATAAAAAATTTTTACCGTGGAACAGCAAAACCACAGATATAATTTACTGGTATACCAGACATTTTTAAATATATATATTTGCGGCTGAACAGTGGGCGACACGCTAAAACTGTTTTTTTAGATACAAATGGCCCAAAAGTGGATAATACAGAGGTTTGAACTGTGGAACTGCAAAATCACACTTCTGTTTCTCTGGCCTACACCATACTATTTTCAACAGATATATTTGTGTCTGAAAAATCAGGGAGACACTATTAGTTTTTTTTACGGCAAAAAATGCTAAAAGCAGGATAATAGAGATATTTTACCGTGGAACAGCAAAACCACAGTTATAATTTACTGGTGTATCAGACTTTTTTAAATATATATATTTGCGGCTGAACAGTGAGCGACACACTCAAACTGTTTTTTTTAGATACAAATGGCCCAAAAGTGGATAATACACAGGTTTGAACCGTGGAACTGCAAAACCACACTTCTGTTTCTCTGGCCTACACCAGACTATTTTGAACAGATATATTTGTGTCTGAAGAATCAGGGAGACAGTATTAGTTTTTTTTTTACGGCAAAAAATGCTAAAAGCAGGATAATAGAGATTTTTTACCGTGGAACAGCAAAACCACAGTGATAATTTACTGGTTTATACCAGACTTTTTTAAATATATATATTTGCGGCTGAACAGTGAGCGACACACTCAAACTGTTTTTTTTTAGATACAAATGGCACTAAAGTGGATAATACAGAGTTTTGAACCGTGGAACTGCAAAACCACACTTCTGTTTCTCTGGCCTACACCAGACTATTTTCAACAGATATATTTGTGTCTGAAAAATCATGGAGACACTATTAGTTTTTTTTTTTACAGCAAAAAATGCCAAAAGCAGGATAATAGAGATTTTTTACCGTGGAACAGCAAATCCACATTTATAATTTACTGGTATACCAGACATTTTTAAAAATATATATTTGCGGCTGAGCAGTGAGCGACACACTCAAACTGTTTTTTTTAGATACAAATGGCCCAAAAGTGGATAATACAGAGGTTTGAACTGTGGAACTGCAAAACCACACTTCTGTTTCTATGGCCTACACCAGACTATTTTCAACAGATATATTTGTGTCTGAAAAATCAGGGAGACACTATTAGCTTTTTTTTATGGCAAAAAATGCCAAAAGCAGGATGATAGAGATTTTTTACCATGGAATAGCAAAACAACAGTTATAATTTACTGGTGTACACCAGACATTTTAAAATATATATATTTGCGGCTGAGCAGTGAGCGACACACTCAAACAGTTTTTTTTAGATAAAAATGGCCCAAAAGTGGATAATACAGAGGTTTGAACCGTGGAACTGCAAAACCACACTTCTGTTTCTCTGGCCTACACCAGACTTTTTCCAATAGATATATTTGTGTCTGAAAAATCAGGGAGACACTATTAGTTGTTTTTTTATGGCAAAAAATACGAAAATCAGGATAATAGAGATTTTTTACCGTGGAATAGCAAAACAACAGTTATAGTTTACTGGTGTATACCAGACTTTTTTAAATATATGTATTTGCGACTGAGCAGTGAGCGACACACTCAAACAGTTGTTTTTAGATAAAAATGGCCCAAAAGTGGATAATACAGAGGTTTGAACCGTGGAACTGCAAAACCACACTTCTGTTTCTCTGGCCTACACCAGACTATTTTCAACAGATATATTTGTGTCTGAAAAATCAGGGAGACACTATTAGTTTTTTTTTTACGGCAAAAAATGCCAAAAGCAGGACAATAACATTTTTTTACCGTGGAACAGCAATACCACAGTTATAATTTACTGGTATACCAGACATTTTTAAATATATATATTTGCGGCTGAACAGTGGGCAACACACTAAAACAGTTTTTTTAGATACCAATGGCCCAAAAGTGGATAATACAGAGGTTTGAACTGTGGAACTGCAAAACCGCACTTCTGTTTCTCTGGCCTACACCAAACTATTTTCAACAGATATATTTGTGTCTGAAAAATCAGGGAGACACTATTAGTTTTTTTTTACGGCAAAAAATGCCAAAAGCAGGATAATAGAGATTTTTTTACCGTGGAACAGCAAAACCACAGTTATAATTTACTGGTGTATCAGACTTTTTTAAATATATATATTTGCGGCTGAACAGTGAGCGACACACTCAAACTGATTTTTTTAGATACAAATGGCACAAAAGTGGATAATACAGAGGTTTGAACCGTGGAACTGCAAAACCACACTTCTGTTTCTCGGGCCTACACCAGACTATTTTCAACAGATATATTTGTGTCTGAAAAATCAGGGAGACAGTATTAGTTTTTTTTTTACGGCAAAAAATGCCAAAAGCAGGATAATAGAGATTTTTTACCGTGGAACAGCAAAACCACAGTTATAATTTACTAGTGTACCAGACTTTTTTAAATATATGTATTTGCGGCTGAGCAGTGAGCGACACAATCAAACTGTTTTTTTTAGATACAAATGGCCCAAAAGTGTATAATACAGAGGTTTGAACCGTGAAACTGCAAAACCACACTTCTATTTCTCTGGCCTACACCAGACTTTTTTCAACAGATATATTTGTGTCTGAAAAATCAGGGAGACACTATTAGTTTTTTTTTTACGGCAAAAAATGCCAAAAGCAGGACAATAAATTTTTTTTACCGTGGAACAGCAAAACCACAGTTATAATTTACTGGTATACCAGACATTTTTAAATATATATATTTGCGGCTGAACAGTGGGTGACACACTAAAACAGTTTTTTTTAGATACAAATGGCCCAAAAGAGGATAATACAGAGGTTTGAACTGTGGAACTGCAAAACCACACTTCTGTTTCTCTGGCCTACACAAGACTATTTTCAACAGATATATTTGTGTCTGAAAAATCAGGGAGACACTATTAGTTGTTTTTTTACGGCAAAAAATACGAAAATCAGGATAATAGAGATTTTTTACCGTGGAATAGCAAAACAACAGTTATAGTTTACTGGTGTATACCAGACTTTTTTAAATATATGTATTTGCGGCTGAACAGTGAGCGACACACTCAAACAGTTTTTTTTAGATAAAAATGGCCCAAAAGTGGATAATACAGAGGTTTGAACCGTGGAACTGCAAAACCACACTTCTGTTTCTCTGGCCTACACCAGACTATTTTCAACAGATATATTTGTGTCTGAAAAATCAGGGAGACACTATTAGTTTTTTTTTTACGGCAAAAAATGCCAAAAGCAGGACAATAAAATTTTTTTACCGTGGAACAGCAATACCACAGTTATAATTTACTGGTATACCAGACATTTTTAAATATATATATTTGCGGCTGAACAGTGGGCAACACACTAAAACAGTTTTTTTAGATACCAATGGCCCAAAAGTGGATAATACAGAGGTTTGAATTGTGGAACTGCAAAACCGCACTTCTGTTTCTCTGGCCTACACCAGACTATTTTCAACAGATATATTTGTGTCTGAAAAATCAGGGAGACACTATTAGTTTTTTTTTTACGGCAAAAAATGCCAAAAGCAGGACAATAAATTTTTTTTACCGTGGAACAGCAATACCACAGTTATAATTTACTGGTATACCAGACATTTTTAAATATATATATTTGCGGCTGAACAGTGGGCAACACACTAAAACAGTTTTTTTAGATACCAATGGCCCAAAAGTGGATAATACAGAGGTTTGAATTGTGGAACTGCAAAACCGCACTTCTGTTTCTCTGGCCTACACCAGACTATTTTCAACAGATATATTTGTGTCTGAAAAATCAGGGAGACACTATTAGTTTTTTTTTTACGGCAAAAAATGCCAAAAGCAGGATAATAGAGATTTTTTTACCGTGGAACAGCAAAACCACAGTTATAATTTACTGGTGTATCAGACTTTTTTAAATATATATATTTGCGGCTGAACAGTGAGCGACACACTCAAACTGTTTTTTTTAGATACAAATGGCCCAAAAGTGGATAATACACAGGTTTGAACCGTGGAACTGCAAAACCACACTTCTGTTTCTCTGGCCTACACCAGACTATTTTGAACAGATATATTTGTGTCTGAAAAATCAGGGAGACAGTATTAGTTTTTTTTTTACGGCAAAAAATGCTAAAAGCAGGATAATAGAGATTTTTTACCGTGGAACAGCAAAACCACAGTGATAATTTACTGGTTTATACCAGACTTTTTTAAATATATATATTTGCGGCTGAACAGTGAGCGACACACTCAAACTGTTTTTTTTTAGATACAAATGGCACTAAAGTGGATAATACAGAGTTTTGAACCGTGGAACTGCAAAACCACACTTCTGTTTCTCTGGCCTACACCAGACTATTTTCAACAGATATATTTGTGTCTGAAAAATCATGGAGACACTATTAGTTTTCTTTTTTACAGCAAAAAATGCCAAAAGCAGGATAATAGAGATTTTTTACCGTGGAACAGCAAATCCACATTTATAATTTACTGGTATACCAGACATTTTTAAAAATATATATTTGCGGCTGAGCAGTGAGCGACACACTCAAACTGTTTTTTTTAGATACAAATGGCCCAAAAGTGGATAATACAGAGGTTTGAACTGTGTGAACTGCAAAACCACACTTCTGTTTCTCTGGCCTACACCAGACTATTTTCAACAGATATATTTGTGTCTGAAAAATCAGGGAGACACTATTAGCTTTTTTTTATGGCAAAAAATGCCAAAAGCAGGATGATAGAGATTTTTTACCATGGAATAGCAAAACAACAGTTATAATTTACTGGTGTACACCAGACATTTTAAAATATATATATTTGCGGCTGAGCAGTGAGCGACACACTCAAACAGTTTTTTTTAGATAAAAATGGCCCAAAAGTGGATAATACAGAGGTTTGAACCGTGGAACTGCAAAACCACACTTCTGTTTCTCTGGCCTACACCAGACTTTTTCCATTAGATATATTTGTGTCTGAAAAATCAGGGAGACACTATTAGTTGTTTTTTTATGGCAAAAAATACGAAAATCAGGATAATAGAGATTTTTTACCGTGGAATAGCAAAACAACAGTTATAGTTTACTGGTGTATACCAGACTTTTTTAAATATATGTATTTGCGACTGAGCAGTGAGCGACACACTCAAACAGTTGTTCTTAGATAAAAATGGCCCAAAAGTGGATAATACAGAGGTTTGAACCGTGGAACTGCAAAACCACACTTCTGTTTCTCTGGCCTACACCAGACTATTTTCAACAGATATATTTGTGTCTGAAAAATCAGGGAGACACTATTAGTTTTTTTTTTACGGCAAAAAATGCCAAAAGCAGGACAATAACATTTTTTTACCGTGGAACAGCAATACCACAGTTATAATTTACTGGTATACCAGACATTTTTAAATATATATATTTGCGGCTGAACAGTGGGCAACACACTAAAACAGTTTTTTTAGATACCAATGGCCCAAAAGTGGATAATACAGAGGTTTGAACTGTGGAACTGCAAAACCGCACTTCTGTTTCTCTGGCCTACACCAAACTATTTTCAACAGATATATTTGTGTCTGAAAAATCAGGGAGACACTATTAGTTTTTTTTTACGGCAAAAAATGCCAAAAGCAGGATAATAGAGATTTTTTTACCGTGGAACAGCAAAACCACAGTTATAATTTACTGGTGTATCAGACTTTTTTAAATATATATATTTGCGGCTGAACAGTGAGCGACACACTCAAACTGATTTTTTTAGATACAAATGGCACAAAAGTGGATAATACAGAGGTTTGAACCGTGGAACTGCAAAACCACACTTCTGTTTCTCTGGCCTACACCAGACTATTTTCAACAGATATATTTGTGTCTGAAAAATCAGGGAGACACTATTAGTTTTTTTTTTTACGGCAAAAAATGCCAAAAGCAGGACAATAAAAAATTTTTAACGTGGAACAGCAATACCACAGTTATAATTTACTGGTATACCAGACATTTTTAAAAATGTATATTTGCGGCTGAACAGTGGGCGACACACTAAAACTGTTTTTTTTAGATACAAATGGCCCAAAATTGGATAATACAGAGGTTTGAACCGTGGAACTGCAAAACCACACTTCTGTTTCTCTGGCCTACACCAGACTATTTTCAACAGATATATTTGTGTCTGAAAAATCAGGGAGACACTATTAGTTTTTTTTTTTACGGCAAAAAATGCCAAAAGCAGGATAATAGAGATTTTTTACCTTGGAACAGCAAAACCACAGTTATAATTTACTAGTGTACCATACTTTTTTAAATATATATATTTGCGGCTGAACAGTGAGCGACACACTCAAACTGTTTTTTTTAGATAAAAATGGCCCAAAAGTGGATAATACAGAGGTTTGAACCGTGGAACTGCAAAACCACACTTCTATTTCTCTGGCCTACACCAGACTTTTTTCAACAGATATATTTGTGTCTGAAAAATCAGGGAGACACTATTAGTTGTTTTTTTACGGCAAAAAATACGAAAATCAGGATAATAGAGATTTTTTACCGTGGAATAGCAAAACAACAGTTATAGTTTACTGGTGTATACCAGACTTTTTTAAATATATGTATTTGCGGCTGAACAGTGAGCGACACACTCAAACAGTTTTTTTTAGATAAAAATGGCCCAAAAGTGGATAATACAGAGGTTTGAACCGTGGAACTGCAAAACCACACTTCTGTTTCTCTGGCCTACACCAGACTATTTTCAACAGATATATTTGTGTCTGAAAAATCAGGGAGACACTATTAGTTTTTTTTTTACGGCAAAAAATGCCAAAAGCAGGACAATAAAATTTTTTTACCGTGGAACAGCAATACCACAGTTATAATTTACTGGTATACCAGACATTTTTAAATATATATATTTGCGGCTGAACAGTGGGCAACACACTAAAACAGTTTTTTTAGATACCAATGGCCCAAAAGTGGATAATACAGAGGTTTGAATTGTGGAACTGCAAAACCGCACTTCTGTTTCTCTGGCCTACACCAGACTATTTTCAACAGATATATTTGTGTCTGAAAAATCAGGGAGACACTATTAGTTTTTTTTTTACGGCAAAAAATGCCAAAAGCAGGACAATAAAATTTTTTTACCGTGGAACAGCAATACCACAGTTATAATTTACTGGTATACCAGACATTTTTAAATATATATATTTGCGGCTGAACAGTGGGCAACACACTAAAACAGTTTTTTTAGATACCAATGGCCCAAAAGTGGATAATACAGAGGTTTGAATTGTGGAACTGCAAAACCGCACTTCTGTTTCTCTGGCCTACACCAGACTATTTTCAACAGATATATTTGTGTCTGAAAAATCAGGGAGACACTATTAGTTTTTTTTTTACGGCAAAAAATGCCAAAAGCAGGATAATAGAGATTTTTTTACCGTGGAACAGCAAAACCACAGTTATAATTTACTGGTGTATCAGACTTTTTTAAATATATATATTTGCGGCTGAACAGTGAGCGACACACTCAAACTGATTTTTTTAGATACAAATGGCACAAAAGTGGATAATACAGAGGTTTGAACCGTGGAACTGCAAAACCACACTTTTGTTTCTCTGGCCTACACCAGACTATTTTCAACAGATATATTTTTGTCTGAAAAATCAGGGAGACACTATTAGTTTTTTTTTTTACGGCAAAAAATGCCAAAAGCAGGACAATAAAATTTTTTTAACGTGGAACAGCAATACCACAGTTATAATTTACTGGTATACCAGACATTTTTAAAAATGTATATTTGCGGCTGAACAGTTGGCGACACACTAAAACAGTTTTTTTTAGATACAAATGGCCCAAAATTGGATAATACAGAGGTTTGAACCGTGGAACTGCAAAACCACACTTCTGTTTCTCTGGCCTACACCAGACTATTTTCAACAGATATATTTGTGTCTGAAAAATCAGGGAGACACTATTAGTTTTTTTTTTTACGGCAAAAAATGCCAAAAGCAGGATAATAGAGATTTTTTACCTTGGAACAGCAAAACCACAGTTATAATTTACTAGTGTACCATACTTTTTTAAATATATATATTTGCGGCTGAACAGTGAGCGACACACTCAAACTGTTTTTTTTAGATAAAAATGGCCCAAAAGTGGATAATACAGAGGTTTGAACCGTGGAACTGCAAAACCACACTTCTATTTCTCTGGCCTACACCAGACTTTTTTCAACAGATATATTTGTGTCTGAAAAATCAGGGAGACACTATTAGTTGTTTTTTTACGGCAAAAAATACGAAAATCAGGATAATAGAGATTTTTTACCGTGGAATAGCAAAACAACAGTTATAGTTTACTGGTGTATACCAGACTTTTTTAAATATATGTATTTGCGGCTGAACAGTGAGCGACACACTCAAACAGTTTTTTTTAGATAAAAATGGCCCAAAAGTGGATAATACAGAGGTTTGAACCGTGGAACTGCAAAACCACACTTCTGTTTCTCTGGCCTACACCAGACTATTTTCAACAGATATATTTGTGTCTGAAAAATCAGGGAGACACTATTAGTTTTTTTTTTACGGCAAAAAATGCCAAAAGCAGGACAATAAAATTTTTTTACCGTGGAACAGCAATACCACAGTTATAATTTACTGGTATACCAGACATTTTTAAATATATATATTTGCGGCTGAACAGTGGGCAACACACTAAAACAGTTTTTTTAGATACCAATGGCCCAAAAGTGGATAATACAGAGGTTTGAATTGTGGAACTGCAAAACCGCACTTCTGTTTCTCTGGCCTACACCAGACTATTTTCAACAGATATATTTGTGTCTGAAAAATCAGGGAGACACTATTAGTTTTTTTTTTACGGCAAAAAATGCCAAAAGCAGGACAATAAAATTTTTTTACCGTGGAACAGCAATACCACAGTTATAATTTACTGGTATACCAGACATTTTTAAATATATATATTTGCGGCTGAACAGTGGGCAACACACTAAAACAGTTTTTTTAGATACCAATGGCCCAAAAGTGGATAATACAGAGGTTTGAATTGTGGAACTGCAAAACCGCACTTCTGTTTCTCTGGCCTACACCAGACTATTTTCAACAGATATATTTGTGTCTGAAAAATCAGGGAGACACTATTAGTTTTTTTTTTACGGCAAAAAATGCCAAAAGCAGGATAATAGAGATTTTTTTACCGTGGAACAGCAAAACCACAGTTATAATTTACTGGTGTATCAGACTTTTTTAAATATATATATTTGCGGCTGAACAGTGAGCGACACACTCAAACTGATTTTTTTAGATACAAATGGCACAAAAGTGGATAATACAGAGGTTTGAACCGTGGAACTGCAAAACCACACTTTTGTTTCTCTGGCCTACACCAGACTATTTTCAACAGATATATTTTTGTCTGAAAAATCAGGGAGACACTATTAGTTTTTTTTTTTACGGCAAAAAATGCCAAAAGCAGGACAATAAAATTTTTTTAACGTGGAACAGCAATACCACAGTTATAATTTACTGGTATACCAGACATTTTTAAAAATGTATATTTGCGGCTGAACAGTGGGCGACACACTAAAACAGTTTTTTTTAGATACAAATGGCCCAAAATTGGATAATACAGAGGTTTGAACCGTGGAACTGCAAAACCACACTTCTGTTTCTCTGGCCTACACCAGACTATTTTCAACAGATATATTTGTGTCTGAAAAATCAGGGAGACACTATTAGTTTTTTTTTTTACGGCAAAAAATGCCAAAAGCAGGATAATAGAGATTTTTTACCTTGGAACAGCAAAACCACAGTTATAATTTACTAGTGTATCATACTTTTTTAAATATATATATTTGCGGCTGAACAGTGAGCGACACACTCAAACTGTTTTTTTTAGATAAAAATGGCCCAAAAGTGGATAATACAGAGGTTTGAACCGTGGAACTGCAAAACCACACTTCTATTTCTCTGGCCTACACCAGACTTTTTTCAACAGATATATTTGTGTCTGAAAAATCAGGGAGACACTATTAGTTGTTTTTTTATGGCAAAAAATACGAAAATCAGGATAATAGAGATTTTTTACCGTGGAATAGCAAAACAACAGTTATAATTTACTGGTGTATACCAGACTTTTTTAAATATATGTATTTGCGGCTGAGCAGTGAGCGACACACTCAAACTGTTTTTTTTAGATACAAATGGCCCAAAAGTGGATAATACAGAGGTTTGAACCGTGGAACTGCAAAACCACACTTCTGTTTCTCTGGCCTACACCAGACTATTTTCAACAGATATATTTGTGTCTGAAAAATCAGGGAGACACTATTAGTTTTTTTTTTACGGCAAAAAATGCCAAAAGCAGGATAATAGAGATTTTTTACTGTGGAACAGCAAAACCACAGTTATAATTTACTAGTGTACCAGACTTTTTTAAATATATGTATTTGCGGCTGAGCAGTGAGCGACACAATCAAACTGTTTTTTTTAGATACAAATGGCCCAAAAGTGTATAATACAGAGGTTTGAACCGTGAAACTGCAAAACCACACTTCTATTTCTCTGGCCTACACCAGACTTTTTTCAACAGATATATTTGTGTCTGAAAAATCAGGGAGACACTATTAGTTTTTTTTTTACGGCAAAAAATGCCAAAAGCAGGACAATAAATTTTTTTTACCGTGGAACAGCAAAACCACAGTTATAATTTACTGGTATACCAGACATTTTTAAATATATATATTTGCGGCTGAACAGTGGGTGACACACTAAAACAGTTTTTTTTAGATACAAATGGCCCAAAAGAGGATAATACAGAGGTTTGAACTGTGGAACTGCAAAACCACACTTCTGTTTCTCTGGCCTACACAAGACTATTTTCAACAGATATATTTGTGTCTGAAAAATCAGGGAGACACTATTAGTTGTTTTTTTACGGCAAAAAATACTAAAATCAGGATAATAGAGATTTTTTACCGTGGAATAGCAAAACAACAGTTATAGTTTACTGGTGTATACCAGACTTTTTTAAATATATGTATTTGCGGCTGAACAGTGAGCGACACACTCAAACAGTTTTTTTAGATAAAAATGGCCCAAAAGTGGATAATACAGAGGTTTGAACCGTGGAACTGCAAAACCACACTTCTGTTTCTCTGGCCTACACCAGACTATTTTCAACAGATATATTTGTGTCTGAAAAATCAGGGAGACACTATTAGTTTTTTTTTTACGGCAAAAAATGCCAAAAGCAGGACAATAAAATTTTTTTACCGTGGAACAGCAATACCACAGTTATAATTTACTGGTATACCAGACATTTTTAAATATATATATTTGCGGCTGAACAGTGGGCAACACACTAAAACAGTTTTTTTAGATACCAATGGCCCAAAAGTGGATAATACAGAGGTTTGAATTGTGGAACTGCAAAACCGCACTTCTGTTTCTCTGGCCTACACCAGACTATTTTCAACAGATATATTTGTGTCTGAAAAATCAGGGAGACACTATTAGTTTTTTTTTTACGGCAAAAAATGCCAAAAGCAGGACAATAAAAATTTTTTACCGTGGAACAGCAATACCACAGTTATAATTTACTGGTATACCAGACATTTTTAAATATATATATTTGCGGCTGAACAGTGGGCAACACACTAAAACAGTTTTTTTAGATACCAATGGCCCAAAAGTGGATAATACAGAGGTTTGAATTGTGGAACTGCAAAACCGCACTTCTGTTTCTCTGGCCTACACCAGACTATTTTCAACAGATATATTTGTGTCTGAAAAATCAGGGAGACACTATTAGTTTTTTTTTTACGGCAAAAAATGCCAAAAGCAGGATAATAGAGATTTTTTTACCGTGGAACAGCAAAACCACAGTTATAATTTACTGGTGTATCAGACTTTTTTAAATATATATATTTGCGGCTGAACAGTGAGCGACACACTCAAACTGATTTTTTTAGATACAAATTTCACAAAAGTGGATAATACAGAGGTTTGAACCGTGGAACTGCAAAACCACACTTCTATTTCTCTGGCCTACACCAGACTTTTTTCAACAGATATATTTGTGTCTGAAAAATCAGGGAGACACTATTAGTTGTTTTTTTACGGCAAAAAATACGAAAATCAGGATAATAGAGATTTTTTACCGTGGAATAGCAAAACAACAGTTATAATTTACTGGTGTATACCAGACTTTTTTAAATATATGTATTTGCGGCTGAGCAGTGAGCGACACACTCAAACTGTTTTTTTTAGATACAAATGGCCCAAAAGTGGATAATACAGAGGTTTGAACCGTGGAACTGCAAAACCACACTTCTGTTTCTCTGGCCTACACCAGACTATTTTCAACAGATATATTTGTGTCTGAAAAATCAGGGAGACACTATTAGTTTTTTTTTTACGGCAAAAAATGCCAAAAGCAGGATAATAGAGATTTTTTACCGTGGAACAGCAAAACCACAGTTATAATTTACTAGTGTACCAGACTTTTTTAAATATATGTACTTGCGGCTGAGCAGTGAGCGACACAATCAAACTGTTTTTTTTAGATACAAATGGCCCAAAAGTGTATAATACAGAGGTTTGAACCGTGAAACTGCAAAACCACACTTCTATTTCTCTGGCCTACACCAGACTTTTTTCAACAGATATATTTGTGTCTGAAAAATCAGGGAGACACTATTAGTTTTTTTTTTACGGCAAAAAATGCCAAAAGCAGGACAATAAATTTTTTTTACCGTGGAACAGCAAAACCACAGTTATAATTTACTGGTATACCAGACATTTTTAAATATATATATTTGCGGCTGAACAGTGGGTGACACACTAAAACAGTTTTTTTTAGATACAAATGGCCCAAAAGAGGATAATACAGAGGTTTGAACTGTGGAACTGCAAAACCACACTTCTGTTTCTCTGGCCTACACAAGACTATTTTCAACAGATATATTTGTGTCTGAAAAATCAGGGAGACACTATTAGTTGTTTTTTTACGGCAAAAAATACGAAAATCAGGATAATAGAGATTTTTTACCGTGGAATAGCAAAACAACAGTTATAGTTTACTGGTGTATACCAGACTTTTTTAAATATATGTATTTGCGGCTGAACAGTGAGCGACACACTCAAACAGTTTTTTTTAGATAAAAATGGCCCAAAAGTGGATAATACAGAGGTTTGAACCGTGGAACTGCAAAACCACACTTCTGTTTCTCTGGCCTACACCAGACTATTTTCAACAGATATATTTGTGTCTGAAAAATCAGGGAGACACTATTAGTTTTTTTTTTACGGCAAAAAATGCCAAAAGCAGGACAATAAAATTTTTTTACCGTGGAACAGCAATACCACAGTTATAATTTACTGGTATACCAGACATTTTTAAATATATATATTTGCGGCTGAACAGTGGGCAACACACTAAAACAGTTTTTTTAGATACCAATGGCCCAAAAGTGGATAATACAGAGGTTTGAATTGTGGAACTGCAAAACCGCACTTCTGTTTCTCTGGCCTACACCAGACTATTTTCAACAGATATATTTGTGTCTGAAAAATCAGGGAGACACTATTAGTTTTTTTTTTACGGCAAAAAATGCCAAAAGCAGGACAATAAATTTTTTTTACCGTGGAACAGCAATACCACAGTTATAATTTACTGGTATACCAGACATTTTTAAATATATATATTTGCGGCTGAACAGTGGGCAACACACTAAAACAGTTTTTTTAGATACCAATGGCCCAAAAGTGGAAAATACAGAGGTTTGAATTGTGGAACTGCAAAACCGCACTTCTGTTTCTCTGGCCTACACCAGACTATTTTCAACAGATATATTTGTGTCTGAAAAATCAGGGAGACACTATTAGTTTTTTTTTTACGGCAAAAAATGCCAAAAGCAGGATAATAGAGATTTTTTTACCGTGGAACAGCAAAACCACAGTTATAATTTACTGGTGTATCAGACTTTTTTAAATATATATATTTGCGGCTGAACAGTGAGCGACACACTCAAACTGATTTTTTTAGATACAAATGGCACAAAAGTGGATAATACAGAGGTTTGAACCGTGGAACTGCAAAACCACACTTTTGTTTCTCTGGCCTACACCAGACTATTTTCAACAGATATATTTTTGTCTGAAAAATCAGGGAGACACTATTAGTTTTTTTTTTTACGGCAAAAAATGCCAAAAGCAGGACAATAAAAATTTTTTAACGTGGAACAGCAATACCACAGTTATAATTTACTGGTATACCAGACATTTTTAAAAATGTATATTTGCGGCTGAACAGTGGGCGACACACTAAAACAGTTTTTTTTAGATACAAATGGCCCAAAATTGGATAATACAGAGGTTTGAACCGTGGAACTGCAAAACCACACTTCTGTTTCTCTGGCCTACACCAGACTATTTTCAACAGATATATTTGTGTCTGAAAAATCAGGGAGACACTATTAGTTTTTTTTTTTACGGCAAAAAATGCCAAAAGCAGGATAATAGAGATTTTTTACCTTGGAACAGCAAAACCACAGTTATAATTTACTAGTGTATCATACTTTTTTAAATATATATATTTGCGGCTGAACAGTGAGCGACACACTCAAACTGTTTTTTTTAGATAAAAATGGCCCAAAAGTGGATAATACAGAGGTTTGAACCGTGGAACTGCAAAACCACACTTCTATTTCTCTGGCCTACACCAGACTTTTTTCAACAGATATATTTGTGTCTGAAAAATCAGGGAGACACTATTAGTTGTTTTTTTACGGCAAAAAATACGAAAATAGAGATTTTTTACCGTGGAATAGCAAAACAACAGTTATAATTTACTGGTGTATACCAGACTTTTTTAAATATATGTATTTGCGGCTGAGCAGTGAGCGACACACTCAAACTGTTTTTTTTAGATACAAATGGCCCAAAAGTGGATAATACAGAGGTTTGAACCGTGGAACTGCAAAACCACACTTCTGTTTCTCTGGCCTACACAAGACTATTTTCAACAGATATATTTGTGTCTGAAAAATCAGGGAGACACTATTAGCTTTTTTTTACGGCAAAAAATGCCAAAAGCAGGATGATAGAGATTTTTTACCATGGAATAGCAAAACAACAGTTATAATTTACTGGTGTACCCCAGACTTTTTTAAATATATATATTTGCGGCTGAGCAGTGAGCAATAGTGTTGAGACACCCCCGTAGTGTTCGAGTTCGGTTCGGTTCGTCGAACACCCGTGTGTTCGCCGAACTGTTCGTCGAACTGTTCGTCGAACACCTTCGAACACCATTAAAACCAATGGCAGGCAAACAAAAACACATAGAAACACATAGAAAACACCTTCAAAGGTGTCCAAAAGCTGACAAACTGCTCAGAAGACACATCTAACACATGGAAAAGTGACAAGTACATATAGTCATGCGAAAAGAAAAGAGGTGGAGGAGTAAAAGGAGGGGGAGACACAGATATAGGCATGTCATGCCCTTCTAAAATCCAAAAAGTGAGAAGCCGACACGTTCAGTCCGCTCCTGCCCGTGCCACCTCTGTGTCGCCGGGTTTGTGCCAGAGCCACGGTGAACCCTGACGGCCAGCCCCCCTCTCCCAATACTGGTGCCTGTCTGCTGGTGGGTCGAGCGAGCCCCCCTGTGGTGGAGGCAGCTCTAAGCTTTTTAATTTAAATTGTCTCTCTAATTTGAATGAATACACTTTAAATCCATTTACAAGGATCTATTGGAGGGCAAGTCTCATGCCAGCAGCTGCTTAATTCCAGCTCCAGTAGCGTCCACTAAAGCTGCTGCAGTTAAAAAGCTTTTATAAGGATCGAGCTCGGCTGTCCACCGCAAGGCATCCTACTGCCAGTCCCAGCCCCTATGCCTTGGGGTGCCTCCTGATGCTCTTCACTGAGTATCCCGTGGTCCCGAAGCATTTCCTTTGAAAAAATGAAGTGTCCAAACTACAGGTGGTGCAGCTTGCTTAACAGCCGGGATAATCCGCTGACTAGCAGACACTGCTACTAGGCACAAAGTATTTCCTGGGCTAGATGCAGTTAAAAATTTGTAATTAGATACTCTCGTTGGATGCTGAGAAAGCATTCCATAGAGTCTCCTGGCACGCCATATATGATTCTCTTAAAAAGCTTGGGGTAGGGGTCTAGGGGACCCTTTTATAGCCAAAATCACGGCCCTGTATCGCAATACGTCACCTAGGCTGAAGATAAATGGAACTGTATTACCCTGAGGGCTCGGTTGCTACAGAGGTATTGCACCTCACCCAGAGGCGTGATATCTCACTCTCAGGTAAGGATGGAGTGTGGATCAGGACCCGACACCTGCATGCATTACACCACATTGCCATGGGGCAGGGCGACCAATATGCCTCTGAGATGGGCACGACAGTCCCAGTCCCTGGCTGGAGTGGGGGGAGGGAACACTGAGGAAGGGGAACCCTGTAGTGCAGGAGCAGGGAGGAAGCAGTTCCTGGGTGCATTGAGAAGGGAGTATAAAAGGTGGGCACCATCTTAGTTCAGTGCAGAGAAGTCTGAGCAGAAGTGGCAGGGAGCAGGGGCTCTGCATGAGCTCTGCTCCGGAGGCGGGCCTAGTAACAGAGGCCCAGACCTGGAAGAGGGAGAAGGAAGGAAGAGGAGCGGAGAAGGCTCCAGGAACGAGGAATGAAGGGATCCCAGGGGTGCGGACGGACGAGTCGCCACCGCACGCCCGAATCCACCTGCGTGGAGGGGTCAGGCCAAAGGGGGAGAACGGTCCCCGAAACTAGTGGAGGCAGGAAACGACCCTCAGCTAGAAACCGGAGGCTGTGACATTTTATGTGGCGCAGCCCCTCGCTACACCCGCTAGGAAGGCACCACATAGGGTCAGGGAAACTGGCGCCAAGTTTACCAAGAGGAGGCCCGAGGCAGCCGGACAGAAGGGTTGGTAAGAAAGGCCAGACAAAGGACACACAAAGGGGGTCCTGTGAAGCGCTCCAAAGTTATCTGGGAGTTGTCTGAGCCCCTCACCTGGTGAGCACAGTACGACGTGGGCAGCCGTTACCTGCAGACGTGGTCTGGATAATAAGAACTGTGAGTAAAGGCCCTGGACTGCATCACTGACTCCGTGTCGTTACTGCTGCTGCCCTGCACCATCACCCCCATCCTCCGCATACACTGCCCTGAGGCTATACTCCTCCCGTGGGGAGTTATGCTACACTCTGCTGCACCCACAACATCAGCCTCAGCGGTCTGACCGCAATCCACGGGTGGCGTAGTCGGACATTTAAACATCAAAACCACATAAATAGTTCCGCCACTGGTTTGACCACCCTGAGCCACGGAACCGGGTCGCCGCCACGAAGACTACAACCACCAGCATCCACCAAAAGGGTCCGGCTCCGGGTGTCCAAGGGGTGCATCAGAACATTTTCATCACCTTTCACAATCACCAATGGGACAAGGCAGGGATGTCCTCTGTCCCCTCTCTTATACATCCTAGTGACGGAGCACCTGCTCTCATCAATTCGCCATAACCCCAATATTAGGTGGATTGAGGTGGGAGGCACCGAGTACAAGTGCTCTCTATTTGCTGATGATGTCCTAATACATATCACTCAATCACATATATCCATCCATGCTGTTATGGCTGAAATAGATCACTTTGTTACATGGTCAAATTTTAAAATCAATGCAGCAAAGTCTGAGGCCCTCGATGTCTCCCTCCCCAAATCCATATAGGATTCCATCCAGTCCAACTTTCCCTTTGCCTGGACCTCACAGGGTATCAAATACTTAGGAATTCCTATTCATAGAGACCTCTCCCATCTATGTTATCTTAATTTTGGGCCCTTTATTGAACAACTCCATACAGACCACGGTTGGCAAGTTAGAACTGTAAGATTCACTACGTGAACCACTGGTGTTTTGTGGAAAAGCACATGTACACTGTGTTCCAAATTATTATGCAAAAAGTGTTTAGGAGTGATAAGGGAAGAATTTGTTTGTTTGTCAGTTAAACTCATTGATGGTGATGTGTGTCAGGGCTCTTTATATCACTGTAAGCAATTGCAGACACCTGTGCTAATTAGTTTGGCAGGTGTGTCCAATGAAAGGCAAGACTACTTAAGAAGGCTGTCTCACATTATTAAGCAGCCTACATTTTCTGCCAAAATGGGAAAGAAAAATGATGTGTCGGCTGCTGAGAAGCAACAAATTGTGGAGTGTTTAGGTCAAGGCATGACTACAATCAACATTGTGCGATGATCAGGATGAAGTGTCTTGGCAATCAAGAAGTATGTAGCTGATTCACAGTACACACGTGTGCGTGCTGATAAGGGCAAATTGAGGACTCTTTCCTACAGGCAATTACGTCAGGTTAAAAGAGCAGCGGCAAAAAAGCCTTGTCATAGCAGCAGACAAGTTTTTGAAGCTGCTGGTGCCTCCAACGTCCCCCGAACAACAAGATGCAGGGTACTTCAGAGGTTTGCAGCTGTGCTTACGCCATCCTGTCGACCTCCTCTATCCACTTCACACAAGCAGAAACGGCTCCAGTGGGCCAAACATTAAATGAAGACTGATTTCAAAACTGTTTTGTTCACGGATGAGTGCCGTGCAGCGCTCGATGGTCCAGATGGATGGAGTGGAGGATGGCTGGTTGATGGACACCCCACGCAAACACGGCTACAGCGCCAACAAGGAGGAGGTGGAGTAATGTTTTGGGCTGGAATCATGGGGAGAGAGATTGTCGGCCCCTTTAGGATCCCTGAAGGCGCTAAAGATGAACTCCATAATGTATGTGGATTTTCTCAAACAGCACTTCCTGCCATGGTTCAAGAAGAAGAACCGTGTATTTCACAGCAAGATCATTTTTTTGCATGATAATGCACCATCTCATGCTGCACATAAAACATCTGCATCTCTGGCTGATATGGGCATAAAAGGGGACAAACTTATGGTGTGACCCCCATGCTCCCCTGACCTCTACCCCATTCAGAACCTCTGGAGCATCATCAAAAGGAGTGTCTATGATGGCGGGAGGCAGTTCACATCTAAGCAACAGCTCTGGGAGGGTATTCTGTCCTCATGCAAAACGATTGAAGCAGAAACCATCCAAAACCTGACAAATTCAATGGACGAGAGAGTTCAGAAGCTCCTTTCAAACAAGGGGTCCTATGTGAAAATGTAACATCACCTAGAATAAAGTTTTGAGTTGAAAACTGTTTGATTTCAGTTTCTAATAACCTGCTAATGCTTATAATTTCAAAAATGACCATTTTTTTGGTCTTTATTAAAATGAAAAGGTTGATCGAAAAGTTTGGGGGATCTAAGAGTGTGGCAACCCAGTAGTCATGATTACTTCGAATTCTGACAATATGAGGGTCATGTTGCAGGTAGTGCAGCAAGAAGGCACTTATGTGTCTTGCGCATCTCGGAGCCCCAAAATTATTTTCCGGGCTAGATGCAGCTAAAAATTATTATTAATTTTAAATCTGGTGGAGCTTAGTATAGATGGCCTAATAGGATCAGTGCTGCACACTGCTACAAAGCCCAAATTACTTTCCAGTCAAGATACAGATGAACATGATTAGTAATTTTAAATCTGGTGGAGCTTATTATAGATGGCCTAATAGAATCAGTGCTGCACACTGCTACAAAGCCCAAATTATTTTTCAGCCAAGATACAGATAAACATGATTAGTAATTTGAAAGCTTAAAACGGTTGGTAGGGTGATTTTAACCAATCATCAAGCTTTTACTCTCCCCAGGATGACACAGGGGTAGAAAAGTCGTTTCGGATCCATGATTTGTTCATCTTTATGAACGTGAGTCTGTCTACATTATCAGTGGAGAGCCGCGTGCGCTTATCTGTCAGCACACCACCAGCAGCGCTGAACACACGTTCAGACAGAACGCTGGCTGCGGGGCATGACAAGATCTCCAAGGCGTAAGTGGCTAGCTCCGGTCATTTATCCAGATTGGAAGCCCAAAAAGAGCAAGGGTCCAGTGACACAGTCATGGCTTAAATGTTTACTTGGAGATACTCCTGTACCATCCTCTCTAGGCGTTGACTATGTGTCAGACTTCTTGTCTCCTGTGGCCTTGCAAAGGATGGGCTAAAAAAGTGGTGAAATGATTCCGCAAAATTGATGTTACCAGCAGATACTGTGGTTCTGTTACGGTTTGAGTGCTCAACACTTGACGGTCCCACAGTTGGCAAGTTGGAACTGTGAGATTCACTACGTGCACCACTGGTGTTTTGTGGAAAAACACATGTAAGATTCTGCAACAGTCTCTGCTGATACTCCTGCATGCGTGCATCCCTTTCTATGGCAGGAATAATTTCTGCAAATTTACTTTTGTACCGGGGATCTAACAGTGTGGCAACCCAGTAGTCAGGATTATTTCAAATTCTCCCAATTCGAGGGTCATGTTGCAGGTAGTGCAGCAAGAAGGCACTCATGTGTGTTGTGCATCCAGGAGCACCAAGTCCCTGTTGTGTTGGTGGCGAGGTAACAATCATGCTTCCTTCCTCTGTCCTCTCCCCCCAACCTAGCACAACAGAAATGTGATCAAGGTCTCCCTCATCTGATGAGTCTTCCATCAGCTCGTCCTCCACTTCTTCCTGGGCTCCTGCACCTTCCTCACTAGTTTGGCTGCTACCATGCGCCCTGGTAAAACCATCTCCCCCACCCTCACATGCCTGCCGCCTTGGTGCTGCCGACCGTCTGGACCTTGCAGATGTTAGCCCTTCCGCATACAACTCCTCCTCCTCTACTTCCTCCACCTCCTCTTGTGCCACCACCTGACTCCGAATTCTGTTTAACATGTGCTCCAGCATGTAAATCACCGGAATAGTCATGCTGATAATGGCATCGTCAGCACTAAACATCTTCGTCGCCATTTCAAAACTGTGCAGAAGGGTGCATAGGTCCCTGATCTGAGACCACTCCTCCAGCGTGATTTGCTCCACCTCTGGATCTCGTTGGCCCAGGCTATACGTCAGAACGTATTGCACCAGGGCTTGTCGGTGCTGCCACAGTCGCTGCAACATGTGCAGAGTTGAATTCCACCGGGTAGGCACATCGCATTTTAGCTGGTGAAGTGGCAGGCCCAACGACTTCTGTAGAGATGTAAGTCGCTGAGCTGCGGGATGCGAACGGCGGAAGTGAGCACACAGCGACCGTGCCCTCTGCAGAAGGCCATCTAGTCTGGGATAGTGGGCTAAAAATTGCTGGACAACCAGGTTCAACACGTGAGCCATACAAGGCACGTGTGTGACATTGCCCTGGCGAAGGGCCGCACCCAGGTTTGCAGCATTGTCGCACACGGCCTTCCCTGGTTTCAGGTCCAGTGGAGACAACCATTCATGAAATTGGTTCTCCAGAGCTGACCACAACTCCTCAGCTGTGTGACTCACATTTCCCAGACATTTCAATGTAAAAACCGCCTGATGACGTTGAGCCCTAATGCCAGCATAGTAAGGAGGTGTGCAGGATCCCTTCTGCGCAGTTAGAAAGCTTGTGGCATGACCAGACAGGATCTGGGTGCAGGTGGAAGACCGAGAGGAGGTTGAGGAGGCAGAAGCAGTGGAGGAACTTTGACATAAAGAGGATTGACGCACAACTCGTGGGGAGAGCAAGACTTGGACAGCAGCCCCTTGTCCTGCTGTCACCATAGTTACCCAGTGCCCAGTCAGCGACATGTATCGCCCCTGTCCATGCCTACTCGTCCAAGTGTCTCTGGTGAAATGCACCCTGTCACACACAGAGTTTCTCAAAGAAGCGGTGATGTTGTGTGCGACATGCTGGTGGAGCGCAGGCACACCTTTCTTTGAGAAGTAGTGCCGACTGGGCATCTGGTACTGGGGCACTGCGATGGACATAAGGTCTCGAAAATCCTCTGTGTCCACCAGGCGGAAAGGCAGCATTTCTGTAGCCAAGAGCTTGCAGATGGTGAAATTCAACCTCTTAGCTTTCTCATGGCTAGGAGGACATGGTCTTTTACTTGTCCACATCTGAGGGACTGAGGGCTGGCTATTGTGCTTAGACGGGGTTGATAAGGGTGTCCCCGGCAAACTGCCGGTCTGTGAGGAAGATGCAGGCGGACATGTTAGGTTGCCTTGATCCAAAGGTGGTGCTATCGATGTCGGACAGCGCTCAACACCAGCTGGTGTTACCACCTCCAAAGAAAATGATGACCTGCCAATCACGCTGGCTGTTGCGGGTAAAGAGGTGGCAGGTCTGCGCCACAAAACAGGTGTGACTGCTGTCCCCCCAGTCACAGAGGATGAAGAGGCCACGGATGAACAAGATATGGCAGACGGTGGTTGGCCCGGCCGGCTAGGCCGCATTGTAGCACACTGAGCTTCCCACTGCAACTTATGCTTCATGTCCATGTGCCGGTTCATGCATGAAGTACTCAAACTATGTATTTTTTGGCCTCTACTTAGCTTTTGCTGACAAATGTTACAGATAACACGAGTTGGGTCATCTTTATCGATCTGAAAAAATGCCCAGGCTATGCAAGGCTTAGCACCCATGCGACCTGAAGAGCCACCACGACTTGTGGTGAGAGGCAGAGTTGTGTTTGAGGATGCAGTTGGTGACGTGCTTCCAGTACTACGTCTCTGTCCAGGAAGGCGCAACCTGACCTCGTCGTCACTAGCATCTTCCTCCACCTCCTCTGCTGACCTCATCTCTTGGCTGACTGTGGGTTGACAGTAAGTGGGATCTCCGACCTCATCATCATCACCCTGTGCGTTATCACACCCGTCGTCCTCAGAGCCAACCTGTTCCTGCCCTGACAAAAAACTAAAGTTGTCGCTCCAATCAGGTATTTGAGTCTCATCATCGTCTTTCTCATTGTCTCCACCAACAGGAGTTACAGTTTGGGAATGAGGGTCTACATTATGGTCAGAACCTTCTGCGTCTGGTCCTGGATCCGATTCATAAAGATTCTGGGCATCAGTGCAGATCATTTCCTCGTCTGGATTCACAGAAACGCTGGAGTCGACCTCTGATTCCCAGGCTATAGTATGAGTAAACAGCTCTGCAGACTCAACCATCTGTTCTACCTCATACTCAGACGGGCAGCTGGAGATTTGGGAGCTGTGAGGAAGCAAGTGCGATTGGGGTGACACCTTTGAGGACTGGAGTATTTGTGATGTTGAAGTTGATGTGGAGGAGAGCCCACTTAAAGGAGCACTTGATATCCGTTGAAGCACCTGCTGTTTTTGTGCCTCATCTGGAATTTGTAGCGATTGGCGTGGCCGTAAGAAAGGGATCTTATCACATTGTCCGCTAAAAGAAGTAGACATTTTAGTTTGGCTGGAAGATGGTCTTTCTTCTGCAGATGTTACTGTTGCTTTAACACCTACCCCACGGACATAACCTTTTTTCCCCTTCCCAACACGCCTATTCCCCTTTCCACCAGCAGCAGGCCTTTTTCCACTCATTTTGGTGGTTAACTAATTCACAACTCTGGAGTTGTTTGCACAAAAAAACAATGGATGGGAAGCGAGCAGAGCTGAGTGGCCAAACTGTGGTATTAGGCCAAAACTATTGGCTGGGTTAGATGCAGAAAAAAATTATATTCAATTTGCAACCTGATGGAGGTCAGTATAGATGGACTAATAGAACAAGTCCCACACACAGCTAGAAGGCCCAATATTTTTTCAGAGGTAGATGCAGAAAAAAAATATATTCAGTTTGCAACCTGATGGAGGTCAGTATAGATGGACTAATAGAGAAAGTCCCACACACTGCTAGAAGGCCAAATATTTTTTCAGAGCTAGATGCAGACAAAAAATTATTTTTAATTTTCAACCTGATGGAGGTCAGTATAGATGGACTAATAGAGAAAGTCCCACACACTGCTAGAAGGCCAAATATTTTTTCAGAGCTAGATGCAGATATAAATTATTTTTAATTTGCAACCTGATGGAGGTCAGTATAGATGGACTAATAGAGAAAGTCCCACACACTGCTAGAAGGCCAAATATTTTTTCAGAGCTAGATGCAGAAAAAAATTATATTCAGTTTGCAACCTGATGGAGGTCAGTATAGATGGACTAATAGAACAAGTCCCACACACAGCTAGAAGGCCAAATATTTTTTCAGAGGTAGATGCAGATAAAACTTATTTTTAATTTGCAGCCTGATGGAGGTCAGTATAGATGGACTAATAGAGAAAGTCCCACACACTGCTAGAAGGCCAAATATTTTTTCAGAGCTAGATGCAGATATAAATTATTTTTAATTTGCAACCTGATGGAGGTTAGTATAGATGGACTAATAGACCAAGTCCCACACACTGCTACAAGCTGAAATATTTTTCCAGAGCTAGATGCAGAAAAAAGTTATATTGAATTTGCAACCTGGTGGAGGTTAGTATAGATGGACTAATAGAACAAGTCCCACACACAGCTAGAAGGCCAAATATTTTTTCAGAGGAAGATGCTGATAAAAATTATTTTTAATTTGCAGCCTGATGGAGGTCAGTATAGATGGACTAATAGAGAAAGTCCCACACACTGCTAGAAGGCCAAATATATTATCAGAGCTAGATGCAGAAAAAAATTATATTCAGTTTGCAACCTGATGGAGGTCAGTATAGATGGACTAATAGAACAAGTCCCACACACAGCTAGAAGGCCAAATATTTTTTCAGAGGTAGATGCAGATAAAAATTACTTTTAATTTGCAGCCTGATGGAGGTCAGTATAGATGGACTAATAGAGAAAGTCCCACACACTGCTAGAAGGCCAAATATTTTTTCAGAGCTAGATGCAGACAAAAAATTATTTTGAATTTGCAACCTGATGGAGGTCAGTATAGATGGACTAATAGAGAAAGTCCCACACACTGCTAGAAGGCCAAATATTTTTTCAGAGCTAGATGCTGATAAAAATTATTTTTAATTTGCAGCCTGATGGAGGTCAGTATAGATGGACTAATAGAGAAAGTCCCACACACTGCTAGAAGGCCAAATATATTTTCAGAGCTAGATGCAGAAAAAAATTATATTCAGTTTGCAACCTGATGGAGGTCAGTATAGATGGACTAATAGAACAAGTCCCACACACAGCTAGAAGGCCAAATATTTTTTCAGAGGTAAATGCAGATAAAAATTACTTTTAATTTGCAGCCTGATGGAGGTCAGTATAGATGGACTAATAGAGAAAGTCCCACACACTGCTAGAAGGCCAAATATATTTTCAGAGCTAGATGCAGACAAAAAATTATTTTGAATTTGCAACCTGATGGAGGTCAGTATAGATGGACTAATAGAGAAAGTCCCACACACTGCTAGAAGGCCAAATATTTTTTCAGAGCTAGATGCAGACAAAAAAATATTTTTAATTTGCAACCTGATGGAGGTCAGTATAGATGGACTAATAGAGAAAGTCCCACACACTGCTAGAAGGCCAAATATTTTTTCAGAGCTAGATGTAGATAAAAATTATTTTTAATTTGCAACCTGATGGAGGTCAGTATAGATGGACTAATAGAGAAAGTCCCACACACTGCTAGAAGGTCAAATATTTTTTCAGAGCTAGATGCAGATAAAAATTATATTCAGTTTGCAACCTGATGGATGTCAGTATAGATGGACTAATAGAACAAGTCCCACACACAGCTAGAAGCCCAAATATTTTTTCAGAGCTAGATGCAGAAAAAAATTATATTCAATTTGCAACCTGATGGAGGTAAGTATAGATGGACTGATAGAATGATGCTATGCCCAAAAGATTTTACTTCACTAGGTGCAGTAAAAAAATTGGTATTCTATACACAGGTGGTATATCTTGCAACACAGATAGGCTACTCCACTGACTAACACACTCTGCAATAGGCCAAAAAGGATTAGCTTTGCTAGATTCAGCCAAATGCTGTGAAAAAAACTTGCACAGCACTGGCACAGACCTGCCTGGCAAAAACTGATAGGAACTGATGTAACCTAGTCCTGAAAAGGACTGCAATTACAATTAGTCTTTACTCCCACAATCTATCTATTTAAGAGCACAGACCTGCCTGATAAAAGTCGTAGGAAATGCTGTAACCTAGTCCTTAAAAGGACTTTAATCACAACTATTCCCTACTCCCAAGCTATCTGTAGATTTGTGCGAAAATTGGCTTGAAATTAACAAGGTATAGCGCACACAGCAACAGCGGTGCCATCTAACATGCAGCTGCAGCAGTGAGAAAATGGTGGCGACGGGGAAAATGGCTTGGTCTTATAGGGCAAGGACATGTGACATACACTGCCAATGACACATGCCCTTGCTTGTGTGAAAAAAAGCACTTCGCTCCGTGTGTGCGCTGCTGATAGGCTGACAGATTGCACCTCCCCACTGTAAATGCGGGAAAGAGAAAAAAAAATGGAGATCTTCATTATTCCTGCAGAGATCCATCCCCTGCCCCTCCCCCCACCCCGCTGTACACTCAAACTGCGTATTAACATTAATTTTCATCATTACTGAGAAAAAATCCAGTTATGATTTTGGTGCACGAACAGTTATCGAACATAACCTCGAACAGCCGAATTTTTCTCAAATCGTTCGTGTTCGCCGAACGGCTCGAACACAACCCAAAACAGCTCGAATTTGAGATTGGCGAACAGTTCGAGTCGAACAACGCTCATCTCTAGTGAGCAACACACTCAAACTGTTTTTTTTAGATACAAATGGCCCAAATGTGGATAATACAGAGGTTTGAACTGTGGAACTGCAAAACCACACTTCTATTTCTCTGGCCTACACCAGACTTTTTTCAACAGATATATTTGTGTCTGAAAAATCAGGGAGACACTATTAGCGTTTTTTTACGGCAAAAAATGCCAAAAGCAGGATGATAGAGATTTTTTACCATGGAATAGCAAAACAACAGTTATAATTTACTGGTGTACACCAGACTTTTTTAAATATATATATTTGCGACTGAGCAGTGAGCGACACACTCAAACTGTTTTTTTTAGATACAAATGGCCCAAAAGTGGATAATACAGAGGTTTGAACCGTGGAACTGCAAAACCACACTTCTGTTTCTCTGGCCTACACCAGACTATTTTCAACAGATATATTTGTGTCTGAAAAATCAGGGAGACACTATTAGTTGCTTTTTTACAGCAAAAAATACAAAAATCAGGATAATAGCGATTTTTTACCGTGGAATAGCAAAACGACAGTTATAATTTACTGGTGTATACCAGACTTTTTTAAATATATGTATTTGCGGCTGTGCAGTGAGCGACTCACTCAAACTGTTTTTTTTAGATACAAATGGCCCAAATGTGGATAATACAGAGGTTTGAACCGTGGAACAGCAAAACCACACTTCTATTTCTCTGGCCTACACCAGACTTTTTTCAACAGATATATTTGTGTCTGAAATATCAGGGAGACAATATTAGTTTTTTTTTTACGGCAAAAAATGCCAAAAGCAGGACAATAAATTTTTTTTACCGTGGAACAGCAAAACCACAGTTATAATTTACTAGTGTACCAGACTTTTTTAAATATATATATTTGCGGCTGAACAGTGAGCGACCCACTCAAACTGTTTTTTTTAGATAAAAATGGCCCAAAAGTGGATAATACAGAGGTTTGAACCGTGGAACTGCAAAACCACACTTCTGTTTCTCTGGCCTACACCAGACTATTTTCAACAGAAATATTTGTGTCTGAAAAATCAGGGAGACACTATTAGTTGTTTTTTTACCCCAAAAAATTGGAAAACCAGGATAATAGAGATTTTTTACCATGGAACAGCAAAACAACAGGTATAATTTACTGGTGTACCAGACTTTTTTAAATACATATATATTTGTGGCTGAACAGTGAGCGACACACTCAAACTGTTTTTTTTAGATACAAGTGGCCCAAAAGTGGATAATACAGAGGTTTGAACCGTGGAACTGCAAAACCACACTTCTGTTTCTCTGGCCTACACCAGACTATTTTCAACAGATATATTTGTGTCTGAAAAATCAGGGAGACAGTATTAGTTTTTTTTTTACGGCAAAAAATGCCAAAAGCAGGATAATAGAGATTTTTTACTGTGGAACAGCAAAACAACAGTTATAATTTACTGGTGTACCAGACTTTTTTAAATATATATATTTGCGGCTGAACAGTGAGCGACACACTCAAACTGTTTTTTTTTAGATACAAATGGCCCAAAAGTGGATAATACAGAGGTTTGAACCTTGGAACTGCAAAACCACACTTCTGTTTCTCTGGCCTACACCAGACTATTTTCAACAGATTTATTTGTGTCTGAAAATCAGGGAGACACTATTAGTTTTTTTTTACGGTAAAAAATGCCAAAAGCAGGATAATAGAGATTTTTTACCGTGGAACAGCAAAACCACAGTTATAATTTACTGGTGTATCAGACTTTCTTAAATATATATATTTGCGGCTGAACAGTGAGCGACACACTAAAACTGTTTTATTTAGATACAAATGGCCCAAAAGTGGATAATACAGAGGTTTGAACCGTGGAACTGCAAAACCACACTTCTGTTTCTCTGACCTACAGCAGACTATTTTCAACAGATATATTTGTGTCTGAAAAATCAGGGAGACACTATTAGTTTTTTTTTTTACGGCAAAAAATGCCAAAAGCAGGACAATAAATGATTTTTACCGTGGAACAGCAAAACCACAGTTATAATTTACTGGTATACCAGACATTATTAAATATATATATTTGCGGCTGAACAGTGGGCGACACACTAAAACTGTTTTTTTTAGATACAAATGGCCCAAAAGTGGATAATACAGAGGTTTGAACCGTGGAACTGCAAAACCACACTTCTGTTTCTCTGGCCTACACCAGACTATTTTCAACAGATATATTTGTGTCTGAAAAATCAGGGAGACACTATTAGCTTTTTTTTACGGCAAAAAATGCCAAAAGCAGGATAATAGAGATTTTTTACCGTGGAACAGCAAAACCACAGTTATAATTTACTGGTGTACCAGACTTTTTTAAATATATATATTTGCGGCTGAACAGTGAGCGACACACTCAAACTATTTTTTTTTAGATACAAATGGCCCAAAAGTGGATAATACAGAGGTTTGAGCCATGGAACTGCAAAACTACACTTCTGTTTCTCTGGCCTACACCAGACTATTTTCAACAGATATATTTGTGTCTGAAAAATCAAGGAGACACTATTAGTTTTTTTTTTACGGCAAAAAATGCCAAAAGCAGGATAATAGAGATTTTTTACCGTGGAACAGCAAAACCACAGTTATAATTTACTGGTGTATACCAGACTTTTTTAAATATATATATTTGCGGCTGAACAGTGAGCGACACACTCATTTTTTTTTTTTTTTAGATACAAATGGCCCTAAAGGGGATAATACAGTGGTTTTAACCATGGAACTGCAAAACCACACTTCTGTTTCTCTGGCCTACACCAGACTATTTTCAACAGATATATTTGTGTCTGAAAAATCAGGGAGACACTATTAGTTTTTTTTTTACGGCAACAAATGCCAAAAGCAGGATAATAGAGATTTTTTACTGTGGAACAGCAAAACAACAGTTATAATTTAATGGTGTACCAGACTTTTTTAAATATATATATTTGCGGCTGAACAGTGAGCGACACACTCAAACTGTTTTTTTTTAGATACAAATGGCCCAAAAGTGGATAATACAGAGGTTTGAACCGTGGAACTGCAAAACCACACTTCTGTTTCTCTGGCATACACCAGACTATTTTCAACAGATATATTTGTGTCTGAAAAATCAGGGAGACACTATTAGTTTTTTTTTTACGGCAAAAAATGCCAAAAGCAGGACAATAAATGATTTTTACCGTGGAACAGCAAAACCACAGTTATAATTTACTGGTATACCAGACATTATTAAATATATATATTTGTAGCTGAACAGTGGGCGACACACTAAAACTGTTTTTTTTTAGATACAAATGGCCCTAAAGGGGATAATACAGAGGTTTGAACCATGGAACTGCAAAACCACACTTCTGTTTCTCTGGCCTACACCAGACTATTTTCAACAGATATATTTGTGTCTGAAAAATCAAGGAGACACTATTAGTTTTTTTTTTACGGCAACAAATGCCAAAAGCAGGATAATAGAGATTTTTTACTGTGGAACAGCAAAACAACAGTTATAATTTAATGGTGTACCAGACTTTTTTAAATATATGTATTTGCGGCTGAGCAGTGAGCGACACACTCAAACTGTTTTTTTTAGATACAAATGGCCCAAAAGTGGATAATACAGAGGTTTAAACCGTGGAACTGCAAAACCACACTTCTGTTTCTCTGGCCTACACCAGACTATTTTCAACAGATATATTTTTGTCTGAAAAATCAGGGAGACACTATTAGTTTTTTTTTTACGGCAAAAAATGCCAAAAGCAGGACATTAAATTTTTTTTACCATGGAACAGCAAAACCACATTTATAATTTACTGGTATACCAGACTTTTTTAAATATATATATTTGCGGCTGGACAGTGAGTGACACAATCAAACTGTTTTTTTAAGATACAAATGGCCCAAAAGTGGATAATACAGAGGTTTGAACCGTGGAACTGCAAAACCACACTTCTGTTTCTGTGGCCTACACCAGACTTTTTTTCAACAGATATATTTGTGTCTGAAAAATCAGGGAGACACTATTAGTTGTTTTTTTACGGCAAAAAATTGGAAAACCAGGATAATAGAGATTTTTTACCATGGAACAGCAAAACCACAGTTATAATTTACTGGTGTATCAGACTTTTTTAAATACATATATATTTGTGGCTGAACAGTGAGCAACACACTCAAACTGTTTTTTTTAGATACAAATGGCCCAAAAGTGGATAATACAGAGGTTTAAACCGTGGAACTGCAAAACCACACTTCTGTTTCTCTGGCCTACACCAGACTATTTTCAACAGATATATTTGTGTCTGAAAAATCAGGGAGACACTATTAGTTTTTTTTTTACGGCAAAAAATGCCAAAAGCAGGACAATAAATGATTTTTACCGTGGAACAGCAAAACCACAGTTATAATTTACTGGTATACCAGACATTATTAAATATATATATTTGCGGCTGAACAGTGGGCGACACACTAAAACTGTTTTTTTTAGATACAAATGGCCCAAAAGTGGATAATACAGAGGTTTGAACCGTGGAACTGCAAAACCACACTTCTGTTTCTCTGGCCTACACCAGACTATTTTCAACAGATATATTTGTGTCTGAAAAATCAGGGAGACACTATTAGTTTTTTTTTTACGGCAAAAAATGCCAAAAGCAGGACAATAAATGATTTTTACCGTGGAACAGCAAAACCACAGTTATAATTTACTGGTATACCAGACATTATTAAATATATATATTTGCGGCTGAACAGTGGGCGACACACTAAAACTGTTTTTTTAGATACAAATGGCCCAAAAGTGGATAATACAGAGGTTTGAACCGTGGAACTGAAAAACCACACTTCTGTTTCTCTGGCCTACACCAGACTATTTTCAACAGATATATTTGTGTCTGAAAAATCAGGGAGACACTATTAGCTTTTTTTTACGGCAAAAAATGCCAAAACCAGGATAATAGAGATTTTTTACCATGGAACAGCAAAACCACAGTTATAATTTACTGGTGTACCAGACTTTTTTAAATACATATATATTTGTGGCTGAACAGTGAGCGACACACTCAAACTGTTTTTTTTAGATACAAATGGCCCAAAAGTGGATAATACAGAGGTTTAAACCGTGGAACTGCAAAACCACACTTCTGTTTCTCTGGCCTACACCAGACTATTTTCAACAGATATATTTGTGTCTGAAAAATCAGGGAGACACTATTAGTTTTTTTTTTATGGCAAAAAATGCCAAAAGCAGGATAATAGAGATTTTTTACCGTGGAACAGCAAAACCACAGTTTTAATTTACTGGTGTATACCAGACTTTTTTAAATATATATATTTGCGGCTGAACAGTGAGCGACACACTCAAACTGTTTATTTTAGATACAAATGGCCCTAAAGGGGATAATACAGAGGTTTGAGCCATGGAACTGCAAAACCACACTTCTGTTTCTCTGGCCTACACCAGACTATTTTCAACAGATATATTTGTGTCTGAAAAATCAGGGAGACACTATTAGTTTTTTTTTTACGGCAAAAAATGCCAAAAGCAGGATAATAGAGATTTTTTTACTGTGGAACAGCAAAACAACAGTTATAATTTACTGGTGTACCAGACTTTTTTAAATATATATATTTGTGGCTGAACAGTGAGCGACACACTCAAACTGTTTTTTTTTAGATACAAATGGCCCAAAGGTGGATATTTCAGAGGTTTGAACCGTGGAACGGCAAAACAACACTTCTGTTTCTCTGGCCTACACCAGACTATTTTTTTTAACAGATATATTTGTGTCTGAACTGTCACAGACACTTTTTTTTTTTTTGGGGGGACGGGACGGACCCCAAAGGTTAATAAGACGGGTATTTGTACAGTGAGAAGGAGGAAAAAAAAATGAGGATTTAGATGAAAAAAAAAGGATTTTTCCTGGCCCCAAAGACGTGGAGCTAAGTCCACCAATTTCAGCTAGAGGAGCACACAGGACTGTAATGCAGCGTTTGCTGGTATAACCATTGCATCTCCTATACAGCCTGCCTGCCTGATATCTGGGATGGATATTGGTCCTGAGAAGGACTGTTTGTTTCATCTGGCAGCCTTTACAGACCCTGCACTAACTATTTTGCAGTATATATCTCTCCCTAAATCAGCAGCGCTGTCCATACACTGTCTGATTCCAGCCGTCTGTGTCCAAGATGCCAATGCCCGGTTTTAAATACTCGAGGTGACGCTGTGCAGCCAGCCAATCAATTTAATGCCCACAACCAACATGGCTGCGGCATTGCAGTGACTGGCTGGCAATCCCTGCATGTTCATTGGCTCTGTAAAGAGCGCCAAACATGCAGGGCGGAGACCCGAGCTACCGCCCGAGTAACCCGGAAATGCTCGGTGCTCGCCGAACATGCCGAGTAGCGTGATGGTCGGGCGAGTACCGAGCAGTGTCGAGCATGTTCGCTCAACACTAGTGCTAACCACTAGTGCTAACCACTGATCCAGTGTGCTGCCGTTCACCCTCTAATATCTAACAGGCTAGAGAAACTTACACCTACTGCCACTCTATCTTCAGCTCCTTTGTGAGAAAATGTATTTGGGCAGCCACTCAGTTTACCAAATAAAATTCCTGAGAAGGAAATTGGGGATGGCTTCTCTACTGGTACTGGTGGCCGTGCTAATACCATGGTGTCGTACCATAGTTTGCTGGAAATATACCAGGCTGGTAGGAGGTAAGCAAATTCCTACAGAAAAGTACCAGCAGCAATGTTCATGCCACATATCAAGTGCAAGCAGCTTTAGAGGACTTCCTGGGAGAAATGACACGCAGGGTAGATACGGTTTCCCTCTATGCCAGTCCTTTCACCGAGCTAAATACAATTCTCAGCCAAAAAAGTTGTGGACTGGCTCCGTACCGTCCCTGGCCACATTCACCTGTCCACGTGTTTGTGGTTAGGCGGTCCTTCCCAGTAAGTGCACTGGGGAGGGCACTGGTAATGCTGTGGGACCTGTGCTTATGGAAGGCGGAGGCGATACCGGAAAACATAGTGGCGGCTGGGGACCGAGTATGACCACCCGGCCGCCGCCGACATGAGATTATGAAAAGCTTCCGCCTCCACGAGCTTAAACGGCCATATTTCAAGTGCAAAGACCTGCCCAGAAATCTGGCAGTTTAGTGTTGCGGCCTGTGGGTGGATGGGTGGCTGGCTGCATACTTGCACTTGCATTCCAAGTAACAGAAAACTAAGCAGATGGTGGCCTCTATCATCATCATGGCCTCACCTTGGCGCTATGAACTCTCCGGAAGGAGAAGCCAGGGCCCGCCGGAGGAGTCTCCGGTTCTCTGGTGGGCCCGTCCAACCCTGCCGAAAAGCAGCCCTGGCTAAGAAAAGTGTGGGGGAAGGTTCCCGGACACTCTATGGCTGCTTTTTTAATGTGGATCGGCCATGCTTATGCATGTTATTTATCAAAACGCATTACAGATCAGGCCATTGTCCAACTCTGTATTCAAGAAATTAAATGCGCAAAGAAAGATGTGTGTGTGTCAAAGCACCACTGACAAGTGCTAGTTGATGTTAGACAGGCTGCCATTGCATCTGCAACAAGCTCGATTACAGGACTTCCTGGGAGAAATGACACGCAGGGTACATACGGTTTCCCTCTATGCCAGTCCTTTCACCGAGCTAAATACAACTCTTAGCAAAAAAAGTTGTAGACTTGCTCCGTACCATCCCTGGCCACATTCACCTGTCCAGGTGTTTGTGGTTAGGCGGTCCTTCCGAGTAAGTGCACTGGGGAGGGCACGGGTAATGTTGTGGGACCCATGCTTGTGGAAGGTGGAGGCGATACCGGGAAATATAGTGGCGGATGGGGACCGAGTATGGACACCCGGCCGCCACCGGCATGAGGTTGTGAAAAGCTTCCGCCTCCACGAGCCTAAAAGGCCACATTTCAAGTGCAAGCAGCTGTCAAAAATTTGGCAGTATAGTATTGCAGCCTGTGGGTGGGTGGGTGGCTGCCTGCATACTTACGCTTGCATTCCAAGGAATGGGGAACGGACAACTGAACGCTGCAGTGGGACAAGGACATGGACGGTGATTGCTGCATGTCTGCAACGACAGGTGCATGGCGGGAGGCATCTTCGCATGCGCCAAGGATCACTTATGATGGGCACACTTTTAGGCAGTGACCTGGGAGTCAGAGATGCTTCCAGAGATCTTCCCCATGCTGTTCCCATGTCTTTTCAGCACTGTATGCATGTGTCTGATGATGTGTTACACACCACATGGCAAGATAAGGTTGTAAAATGTTAAAATTACATTTCCTGGTGAATGCATTTGTCTTGGTTGAAAGCAATTCAAAAGTGCAAAAATGCTACGTGTGAACATAGCCCAAGTTGTGGAGGAGTATTTTTGTTTTTGGTTATTTATTTTGCCTTATACACAAGTCATTACCCTGGAAAGGATGTTTCTTAACATATTTCCCAGGAAAATCCATTTTGGTTTCGTTTTTGTATGTTTTATTGTGAGTCCGTAAAAGTGGCGTAAAACTCTGACCACGTTGCTGACAGCAGTGATCTGGGAGTCAGAGATGCTTCCAAGGGTCTTCCCCATGCTGTTCCCATGTCATTTGAGCACTGTTCCCATCGATTTGGGCAATTTTTAGGCCCTCTGCAGACCACCGGGGGGAGCTGCCTGAAAAATGGTTGAGTTTCCCATAAACTTACATTGGCTCTTTGCTCGGGTTGAGCACCCGAGTATTCCAATTTGCTCGACCCGAGCAACGAGTACCTGAGCATTTTAGTGCTCGCTCATCAATAGTGGAGAGCACTAGTGAGCAACAACCCCAATGCCCAATTTGCCGGGTGTATTGTCGCTTGAGCGAGTGCTTAGATTATCACACACAATTAGTTGTAGAAGACCCGACATTCTGCCGACTTAGAATATTTTGTGATGACTGCAACCGTTTTGTCTTCAGAAATAGTGAGACTGAGCATAAATGTAATGGTTTACGGTGCCCTGTATGCCACGGTCATATAAATAAATTTGATGACAATCTTTGCTACATGCAGCGGTATGTACCAAAGGTAGAGTCAGATCGCTATATCTTTTACGACTTTGAATGCATGCAGGTGACGGGCACACACATACCGAATTACGTTTATGACACAACGCTGTGTGGGCACTCATCCTGGGAGTTTGAAGGCGATACCTGCACTCATGACTTTGTACAGTTCTTTACCAGCGGGAAATTTTCAGGCTATAAAATGATAGCCCATAATGTAAGGCGCTATGATTCTTACTTTATTGTTAAGGAGCTGATTTTTGAAAAACTTTAGGTGCAGTTGGTAACCCTAGGTGGCCGTCACTTGTGTGTGACGCTGCCCGATTTAAATATGAGATTCATAGACTCTCTAAATTTCATCCCCATGAAGCTTAGTAAATTACCGCAGGCTATGGGTTTTTCAGGCACCAAAGGCCATTTTCTACACTTTTTTAACACCAAAGAAAACCAAAACTATGCAGGACCCCTACCTGATGTAAAATATTATGGGGCGGCGTACATGTCATTTGATGAGAAAGCAGAGTTCATGGAGTGGTATGAGAGCCAGAAACATTCAATTAATATCTTATTGCCAGCAAGATGTTGAGATTTTGAGGAGTTCCTGCGAGATCTATAGAGAGCGTATTATGGATATGACACGGAAAAACATTAAAACATACTGTAAGCGCCAAAAACAAACTATTGTAGTGTTCAAATGTGTTTATCCTTTTCAGCTCATCACCCTGGCATCTGTATGTATGACAATGTACAGGTCCATTGCCATTTTACCCGGTGATAATTATCACAAGACAAAAAAGCGCTACTCATCACCCGCTATACAGTGGCTCATGTATCTAGCACACTCCGCGAACATTGTCATTCAGCATGCTTTGAGAGGGGGTGAAAAACAAAAGTCGGGAAATATTTTCTAGATGGGTACGCCTATGTTAACAGTCCACACATAGCATTTGAATTTCAGGGATGCTTTTACCACGGATGTCTCATGTGCTATAATGAAAATTACACAAATAAGGTAACAAATACTTCCTACAGTCAGTTATATTATTTTAGCTAAAAAGTGTTACTTACAGTGCTGCGGATACACGTAAGAGTGATGTGGGAGCATGACTGGAATGAAATGGTTGAAAAAGATTCTAACCTTCAAACATTTCTTCTCCAAATGAAATTCCCAACACCTTTAGACCCACGAGATGCTCTTTATGGTGGCCGAACTAACTGCATTAAACTCTATCACCGCTTGAAAGATGGAGAGACATTGCATTACTACGATTTCACCAGTATGTATCCCTTTGTAAACAAAACTAAAACATACCCTGTAGGCCACCCAGATATCATCTATGACAATTTCGGCTTCATAAAAAAAACCTTTGGTATTGCTAAAGTCAAGGTCTACCCTCCAAGAGATTTGTTTTTCCCTGTGCTGCCTGTAAAACTCAACAAAAAATTAATGTTTCCCCTTTGCTACACATGCGCTGTAAGTTCACAGACAGAGGTTTGCGCTCATAGTGATGAAAAACGTTCCCTGACAGGTACATGGTGCACTATAGAGCTTGAGCTGGCTGTAGAAAAGGGGTACAGGATTGCCCACATCTATGAAATATGGCATTTTCCTTATACAACTGATGATCTTTTTGCTCCCTACATTAAATTACATCTTCGGGATAAGCAGGAGGCTTCGGGTTATCCTAGCTGGTGCACTGATGAAGTCAAGAAAAAGCAGTACATTGATGCCTTTCTTGAAAAAGAAGGTGTACAATTACGGCCGGAAAACATCGGTGTGAATCTGGCTAACAGATAGATCTCTAAACTTTTCTTAAATTATTTATGGGGAAAGTTTGGTCAACGATCAAATTCATCATGTACCAGCATTGTCAGTGACCCCAATGAGCTTTTTAAGTGTTTCTACCTTACTATGACATTTCAATGTTACATTTCATTGATGATGAAACTGCAACCATTAACTGGAAATATGCAAAAGGCCATCACACCATCAACAAAATCACAAACATTTTTATAGCGTGTTTTACAACCGCATATGCCCGGCTAGAGCTCTATTCTCTGCTGGACAGGCTGCAGGAGAGGTGTCTTTATCATGACACAGATTCAGTTATTTTTGTGCAGAGGGAAGGTGAGTGGGACCCGACTTTAGGTGATTATCTGGGTGAACTGACCAGTGAGATACCCGATGACACTTACATCACAGAGTTTGTATCTGCGGGTCCCAAAACTTAGGGGTACAAACTGAACTGTCTTAAAAGTTAAGCGTATAACACTAAATGTTGGTAACATACAGTCTATTAATTTTAACAGTCTAAAAGATCTAGTTCTGGACTACCCATGTAATTCTGGTTCTGAAACACAGAAAAGTATTGTCGTACATTGTGAGAAATAAAAAGTACTGGGACATTGAAACAAGACTGCTGCGCAAAACACAAAATTGCGTTTACACAAAGCGGCGGCTATTAGACGATTTCACCACCCAGCCATTTGGCTATTAGGAGCGCTGTGATGGATCCGTGGCTTTAACACCCATTCTCCTGCATTCTAGCTGGCCCATCTAATTCGGAGAAAAGTTATTTTGTAAAGCAGCTGTTACATAATATTGACACACATTTTTGTCACAAACCCAATAATATTGTTTGGTTTTATTCATGCTGGCAAAAACCATATGATGAAATCTCTCTCTCTTTCCCCAACATCAGATTTGTGGAGGGTCTGCCGCATACGTTCATAGATGATGATTTATTCCCATCTGACAAGGTAAATTTGACTATTGTTGATTATCTCATGGAGAGTGCTACTGATAACTGAGAGATTTGCCAAGTATGTACACTACAGAAATCTCAACATTTTCTACCTGATACAAAACATATTTTGTCAGGATAAGAAAAGCAGGACGTTAAATGTAAACACAAAGTACATGGTACTTTATTAACCCCCGAGATAAATTACAAATTGTGACATTAGCTCGTCAGATATACCACGTAAAGACATGCTTCTTCTTAGAGGCTTTTGAGGATGCCACGCGGGAGCCTTATGGGTATTTGCTGTTAGATTTAAGAGCTAATACTCCTGAGGATCTGTGATTAAGGACGGGGTTGTTTCCACCAGCATTGCCCGCTGTGCATGTTCAAAAGAAAAATACAAATAAAAAGTGAATTTCACACTAAACCGGGCATTCTACGCTGTATACACAGTGTTGTAAAGATGTCTGAGAGAATACGACGTAACTTGGCGCTCTTAAAAACGCTGGTGAAGGCAACCCCCGCTGTCAGAAAATCTATTTTGCGCAATGCAAGCAGAGATTTAATTACAGCCATAGACGAAATTGCTTTAAACATTTTAAAAGGTCGAATACTAATACGGATAAGTGGTTGCCTCTTTGGCCAAGCGAACATCCTGTACATGCGCTCTGATTCTCTATTTTAGTGCCCTCAGAATTTTGGATATCAGTGTCATTCACCATGTTTGGACAAGCCACACAACGGCCACAGGGCGAGCTACCCTACTTTGGGGCCCGGGATCCAAACAGATACGGAGGTTTGTTGGTCTGATGGTGGCTATTAGAGATGAGCGTTGTTCTACTCGAACTGTTCGCCAATCTCAAATTCGAGCTGTTTTGGGCGGTGTTCGAGCCGTTCGGCGAACACGAACAATTTGAGAAAAATTCGGCTGTTCGAGGTTATGTTCGATAACTGTTCGTGCACCAAAATCATAACTGGATTTTTTCTCAGTAATGATGAAAATTAATGTTAATACGCAGTTTGAGTGTACAGCGGGGTGGGGGGAGGGGCAGGGGATGGATCTCTGCAGGAACAATGAAGATCTCCATTTTTTTTTCTCTTTCCCGCATTTACAGTGGGGAGGTGCAATCTGTCAGCCTATCAGCAGCGCACACACGGAGCGAAGTGCTTTTTTTCACACAAGCAAGGGCATGTGTCATTGGCAGTGTATGTCACATGTCCTTGCCCTATAAGACCAAGCCATTTTCCCCGTCGCCACCATTTTCTCACTGCTGCAGCTGCGTGTTAGACGGCACCGCTGTTGCTGTGTGCGCTATACCTTGTTAATTTCAAGCCAATTTTCGCACAAATATACAGATAGCTTGGGAGTAGGGAATAGTTGTGATTGCAGTCCTTTTAAGGACTAGGTTACAGCATTTCCTACGACTTTTATCAGGGAGGTCTGTGCTCTTAAATAGATAGGTTGTGGGAGTAAAGACTAATTGTAATTGGAGTCCTTTTCAGGACTAGGTTACATGAGTTCCTATCAGTTTTTGCCAGGCAGGTCTGTGCCAGTGCTGTGCAAGTTTTTTTCACAGCATTTGGCTGAATCTAGCAAAGCTAATCCTTTTTGGCCTATTGCAGAGTGTGTTAGTCAGTGGAGTAGCCTATCTGTGTTGCAAGATATACCACCTGTGTATAGAATACCAATTTTTTTACTGCACCTAGTGAAGTAAAATCTTTTGGGCATAGCATCATTCTATTAGTCCATCTATACTGACCTCCATCAGGTTGCAAATTAAAACTAATTTTTATCTGCATCTACAGTACCTCTGAAAAAAAATTTGGGCTTCTAGCAGTGTGTGGGACTTGTTCTATTAGTCCATCTATACTGACCTCCATCAGGTTGCAAACTGAATATATTTTTTTCTGCATCTACCTCTGAAAAAATATTGGGCTTCTAGCTGTGTGTGGGTCTTGTTCTAATAATCCATCTATACTGACCTCCATCAGGTTGCAAACTGAATATAATTTTTTTCTGCATCTAGCTCTGAAAAAATATTTGGCCTTCTAGTAGTGTGTCGGACTTTCTCTATTAGTCCATCTATACTGACCTCCATCAGGTTGCAAATTAAAAATAATTTTTATCTGCATCTACAGTACCTCTGAAAAAATATTTGGGCCTCTAGCTGTGTGCGGGACTTGTTGTATTAGTCCATCTATACTGACCTCCATCAGGTTGCAAACTGAATATATTTTTTTCTGCATCTACCTCTGAAAAAATATTTGGCCTTCTAGTAATGTGTCGGACTTTCTCTATTAGTCCATGTATACTGACCTCCATCAGGTTGCAAACTGAATATATTTTTTTCTGCATCTACCGCTGAAAAAATATTGGGCTTCTAGCTGTGTGTGGGTCTTGTTCTATTAATCCATCTATACTGACCTCCATCAGGTTGCAAACTGAATATATTTTTTTCTGCATCTACCTCTGAAAAAATATTGGGCTTCTAGCTGTGTGTGGGTCTTGTTCTATTAATCCATCTATACTGACCTCCATCAGGTTGCAAACTGAATAGATTTTTTTCTGCATCTACCTCTGAAAAAATATTTGGCCTTCTAGTAGTGTGTCGGACTTTCTCTATTAGTCCATCTATACTGACCTCCATCAGGTTGCAAACTGAATATATTTTTTTCTGCATCTACCTCTGAAAAAATATTGGGCTTCTAGCTGTGTGTGGGTCTTGTTCTATTAATCCATCTATACTGACCTCCATCAGGTTGCAAACTGAATATATTTTTTTCTGCATCTACCTCTGAAAAAATATTTGGCCTTCTAGTAGTGTGTCGGACTTTCTCTATTAGTCCATCTATACTGACCTCCATCAGGTTGCAAATTAAAACTAATTTTTATCTGCATCTACAGTACCTCTGAAAAAATATTTGGGCTTCTAGCAGTGTGTGGAACTTGTTCTATTAGTCCATCTATACTGACCTCCATCAGGTTGCAAACTGAATATAGTTTTTTTCTGCATCTACCTCTGAAAAAATATTGGGCTTCTAGCTGTGTGTGGGTCTTGTTCTATTAATCCATCTATACTGACCTCCATCAGGTTGCAAACTGAATATATTTTTTTCTGCATCTACCTCTGAAAAAATATTTGGCCTTCTAGTAGTGTGTCGGACTTTCTCTATTAGTCCATCTATACTGACCTCCATCAGGTTGCAAACTGAATATAATTTTTTTCTGCATCTAGCTCTGAAAAAATATTTGGCCTTCTAGTAGTGTGTCGGACTTTCTCTATTAGTCCATCTATACTGACCTCCATCAGGTTGCAAATTAAAACTAATTTTTATCTGCATCTACAGTACCTCTGAAAAAATATTTGGGCTTCTAGCTGTGTGTGGGACTTGTTGTATTAGTCCAACTATACTGACCTCCATCAGGTTGCAAATTCAAAATAATTTTTTTCTGCATCTAACCCAGCCAATAGTTTTGGCCTAATACCACAGTTTGGCCACTCAGCTCTGCTCGGTTACCATCCATTGTTTTTTTGTGCAAACAACTCCAGAGTTGTGAATTAGTTAACCACCAAAATGAGTGGAAAAAGGCCTGCTGCTGGTGGAAAGGGGAATAGGCGTGTTGGGAAGGGGAAAAAAGGTTGTGTCCGTGGGGTAGGTGTTAAAGCAACAGTAACATCTGCAGAAGAAAGACCATCTTCCAGCCAAACTAAAATGTCTACTTCTTTTAGCGGACAATGTGATATGATCCCTTTCTTACGGCCACGCCAATCGCTACAAATTCCAGATGAGGCACAAAAACAGCAGGTGCTTCAACGGATATCAAGTGCTCCTTTAAGTGGGCTCTCCTCCACATCAACTTCAACATCACAAATACTCCAGTCCTCAAAGGTGTCACCCAAATCGCACTTGCTTCCTCACAGCTCCCAAATCTCCAGCTGCCCGTCTGAGTATGAGGTAGAACAGATGGTTGAGTCTGCAGAGCTGTTTACTCATACTATAGCCTGGGAATCAGAGGTCGACTCCAGCGCTTCTGTGAATCCAGACGAGGAAATGATCTGCACTGATGCCCAGAATCTTTATGAGTCGGATCCAGGACCAGACGCAGAAGGTTCTGACCATAATGTAGACCCTCATTCCCAAACTGTAACTCCTGTTGGTGGAGACAATGAGGAAGACGATGATAAGACTCAAATACCTGATTGGAGCGACAACTTTAGTTTTTTGTCAGGGCAGGAACAGGTTGGCTCTGAGGACGACGGGTGTGATAACGCACAGGGTGATGATGATGAGGTCGGAGATCCCACTTACTGTCAACCCACAGTCAGCCAAGAGATGAGGTCAGCAGAGAAGGTGGAGGAAGATGCTAGTGACGACGAGGTCAGGTTGCGCCTTCCTGGACAGAGACGTAGTACTGGAAGCACGTCAACAACTGCATCCTCAAACACAACTCTGCCTCTCACCACAAGTCGTGGTGGCTCTTCAGGTCGCATGGGTGCTAAGCCTTGCATAGCCTGGGCATTTTTTCCGATCGATAAAGATGACCCAACTCGTGTTATCTGTAACATTTGTCAGCAAAAGCTAAGTAGAGCCCAAAAAATACATAGTTTGAGTACTTCATGCATGAACCTGCACATGGACATGAAGCATAAGTTGCAGTGGGAAGCTAAGTGTGCTACAATGCGGCCTAGCCGGCCGGGCCAACCACCGTCTGCCATATCTTGTGCATCCGCGGCCTCTTCATCCTCTGTGACTGGGGGGACAGCAGTCACACCTGTTTTGGGGCGCAGACCTGCCACCTCTTTACCCGCAACAGCCAGCGTGATTGGCAGGTCATCATTTTCTTTGGAGGTGGTAACACCAGCTGGTGTTGAGGGCTGTCCGACATCGATAGCACCACCTTTGGATCAAGGCAACCTAACATGTCCGCCTGCATCTTCCTCACAGACCGGCAGTTTGCCGGGGACACCCTTATCAACCCCGTCTAAGCACAATAGCCAGCCCTCGGTCCCTCAGATGTGGACAAGTAAAAGACCATTTCCTCCTAGCCATGAGAAAGCTAAGAGGTTGAATTTCACCATCTGCAAGCTCTTGGCTACAGAAATGCTGCCTTTCCGCCTGGTGGACACAGAGGATTTTCGAGACCTTATGTCCGTCGCAGTGCCCCAGTACCAGATGCCCAGTCGGCACTACTTCTCAAAGAAAGGTGTGCCTGCGCTCCACCAGCATGTCGCACACAACATCACCGCTTCTTTGAGAAACTCTGTGTGTGACAGGGTGCATTTCACCACAGACACTTGGACGAGTAGGCATGGACAGGGGCGTTACATGTCGCTGACTGGGCACTGGGTAACTATGGTGACAGCAGGACAAGGGGCTGCTGTCCAAGTCTTGCCGTCCCCACGAGTTGTGCGTCAATCCTCTTTATGTTAAAGTTCCTCCACTGCTTCTGCCTCCTCAACCTCCTCTCGGTCTTCCACCTGCACCCAAAGCCTGTCTGGTCATGCCACAAGCTTTCTAACTGCGCAGAAGGGATCCTGCACACCTCCTTACTATGCTGGCAGTAGGGCTCAACGTCATCAGGCGGTTTTTACATTGAAATGTCTGGGAAATGTGAGTCACACAGCTGAGGAGTTGTGGTCAGCTCTGGAGAACCAATTTCATGAATGGTTGTCTCCACTGGACCTGAAACCAGGGAAGGCCGTGTGCGACAATGCTGCAAACCTGGGTGCGGCCCTTCGCCGGGGCAATGTCACACACGTGCCTTGTATGGCTCACGTGTTGAACCTGGTTGTCCAGCAATTTTTAGCCCACTATCCCAGACTAGATGGCCTTCTGCAGAGGGCACGGTCGCTGTGTGCTCACTTCCGCCGTTCGCATCCCGCAGCTCAGCGACTTACATCTCTACAGAAGTCGTTGGGCCTGCCACTTCACCGGCTAAAATGCGATGTGCCTACCCGGTGGAATTCAACTCTGCACATGTTGCAGCAACTGTGGCAGCACCGACAAGCCCTGGTGCAATACGTTCTGACGTATAGCCTGGGCCAACGAGATTCAGAGGTGGGGCAAATCACGCTGGAGGAGTGGTCTCAGATCAGGGACCTATGCACCCTTCTGCACAGTTTTGAAATGGCGACGAAGATGTTTAGTGCTGACGATTAGTGTTGATCCACCCCCGTAGTGTTCGAGTTCGGTTCGGTTCGTCGAACACCCGTGTGTTCGCCGAACTGTTCGTCGAACTGTTCGTCGAACATCTTCGAACACCGTTAAAACCAATGGCAGGCAAACAAAAACACATAGAAACACATAGAAAACACCTTCAAAGGTGTCCAAAAGCTGACAAACTGCTCAGAAGACACAACTAACACATGGAAAAGTGACAAGTACATATAGTCATGCGAAAAGAAAAGAGGTGGAGGAGTAAAAGGAGGGGGAGACACAGATATAGGCATGTCATGCCCTTCTAAAATCCAAAAAGTGAGAAGCCGAGACGGCCAGTCCTCTCCTGCCCGTGCCACCTCCGTGTCGCCGGGTTTGTGCCAGAGCCGCGGTGAACCCTGACGGCCAGCCCCCCTCTCCCAATACTGGTGCCTGTCCGCTGGTGGGTCGAGAGAGCCCCCCTGTGGTGGAGGCAGCTCTAAGCTTTTTAATTTAAATTGTCCCTCTAATTTGAATGAATACACTTTAAATCCATTTACAAGGATCTATTGGAGGGCAAGTCTCATGCCAGCAGCCGCGTAATTCCAGCTCCAGTAGCGTCCACTAAAGCTGCTGCAGTTAAAAAGCTTTTATAAGGATCGAGCTCGGCTGTCCACCGCAAGGCATCCTAGTGCCAGTCCCAGCCCCTATGCCTTGGGGTGCCTCCTGATGCTCTTCACTAAGTATCCCGTGGTCCCGAAGCATTTCCTTTGAAAAAATTAAGTGTCCAAACTACAGGTGGTGTAGCTTGCTTAACAGCCGGGATAATCCGCTGACTAGCAGACACTGCTACTAGGCACAAAGTATTTCCTGGGCTAGATGCAGTTAAAAATTTGTAAGTAGATACTCTCGTTGGATGCTGAGAAAGCATTCCATAGAATCTCCTGGCACGCCATATATGATTCTCTTAAAAAGCTTGGGGTAGGGGTCTAGGGGACACTTTTATAGCCAAAATCACGGCCCTGTATCACAATACGTCACCTAGGCTGAAGATAAATGGAACTGTAGCACCGAGGGCTCGGTTGCTACAGACGTATTGCACCTCACCCAGAGGTGTGATATCTCACTCTCAGATAAGAATGGAGTGTGGATCAGGACCCGACACCTGCATGCATTACACCACATTGCCGTGGGGCAGGGCGACCAATATGCCCCTGAGATGGGCACGACAGTCCCTGTCCCTGGCTGGAGTGGGGGGAGGGAACACTGAGGAAGGGGAACCCTGCAGTGCAGGAGCAGGGAGGAAGCAGTTCCTGGGTGCATTGAGAAGGGAGTATAAAAGGTGGGCACCATCTTAGTTCAGTGCAGAGAAGTCTGAGCAGAAGTGGCAGGGAGCAGGGGCTCTGCATGAGCTCTGCTCCGGAGGCGGGCCTAGTAACAGAGGCCCAGGCCTGCAAGAGGGAGAAGGAAGGAAGAGGAGCGGAGAAGGCTCCAGGAACGAGGAATGAAGGGATCCCAGGGGTGCGGACGGGCGAGTCGCCACCGCACGCCCGAATCCACCTGCGTGGAGGGGTCAGGCCAAAGGGGGAGACCGGTCCCCGAACTAGTGGAGGCAGGAAACGACCCTCAGCTAGAAACCGGAGGCTCTGACATTTTATGTGGTGCAGCCCCTTGCTCCACCCGCTAGGAAGGCACCACATAGGGTCAGGGAAACTGGCGCCAAGTTTACCAAGAGGAGGCCCGAGGCAGCCGGACAGAAGTGTTGGTAAGAAAGGCCAGACAAAGGACACACAAAGGGGGTCCTGTGAAGCGCTCCAAAGTTATCTGGGAGTTGTCTGAGCCCCTCACCTGGTGAGCACAGTACGACGTGGGCAGCCGTTACCTGCAGACGTGGTCTGGATAATAAGAACTGTGAGTAAAGGCCCTGAACTGCATCACTGACTCCGTGTCGTTACTGCTGCTGCCCTGCACCATCACCCCCATCCTCCGCATACACTGCCCTGAGGCTATACTCCTCCCGTGGGGAGTTATGCTACGCTCTGCTGCACCCACAACACCAGCCTTAGCGGTCTGCCCTGTAGCGGCGGTTCACTCTGACCGCAATCCACGGGTGGCGTAGTCGGACATTTAAACATCAAAACCACATAAATAGTTCCGCCACTGGTTTGACCGCCCTGAGCCACGGAACCGGATCGCCGCCACGAAGACTACAACCACCAGCATCCACCAAAAAGGGTCCGGCTCCGGGTGTCCCAAGGCCCAGGGGGTGCGTCAGAACATTTTCATCACCTTTCACAATCACCAATGGGACAAGGCAGGGATGTCCTCTGTCCCCTCTCTTATACATCCTAGTGACGGAGCACCTGCTCTCATCAATTCGCCATAACCCCAATATTAGGTGGATTGAGGTGGGTGGCACCGAGTACAAGTGCTCTCTATTTGCTGATGATATCCTAGTATATATCACTCAATCACATATATCCATCCCTGCTGTTATGGCTGAAATAGATCACTTTGTTACATGGTAAAATTTTAAAATCAATGCAGCGAAGTCTGAGGCCCTCGATGTCTCCCTCCCTAAATCCATATAGGATTCCATCCAGTCCAACTTTCCCTTTGCCTGGCCCTCACAGGGTATCAAATACTTAGGAATTCCTATTCATAGAGACCTCTCCCATCTATGTTATCTTAATTTTGGGCCCTTTATTGAACAATTCCATACAGACCACGGTTGGCAAGTTAGAACTGTAAGATTCACTACGTGAACCACTGGTGTTTTGTGGAAAAGCACATGTACACCGCGTTCCAAATTATTATGCAAAAAGTGTTTAGGAGTGATAAGGGAAGAATTTGTTTGTTTGTCAGTTAAACTCATTGATGGTGATGTGTGTCGGGGCTCTTTATATCACTGTAAGCAATTGCAGACACCTGTGCTAATTAGTTTGGCAGGTGTGTCCAATGAAAGGCAAGACTACTTAAGAAGGCTCTCTCACATTATTAAGCAGCCTACATTTTCTGCCAAAATGGGAAAGAAAAAGGATGTGTCGGCTGCTGAGAAGCAACAAATTGTGGAGTGTTTAGGTCAAGGCATGACTACAATCAACATTGTGCGATGATCAGGATGAAGTGTCTTGGCAATCAAGAAGTATGTAGCTGATTCACAGTACACACGTGTGCGTGCTGATAAGGGCAAATTGAGGACTCTTTCCTACAGGCAATTACGTCAGGTTGAAACAGCAGCGGCAAAAAAGCCTTGTCATAGCAGCAGACAAGTTTTTGAAGCTGCTTGTGCCTCCAACGTCCCCCGAACAACAAGATGCAGGGTCCTTCAGAGGTTTGCAGCTGTGCATATGCCATCCTGTCGACCTCCTCTATCCACTTCACACAAGCAGAAACGGCTCCAGTGGGCCAAACATTACATGAAGACTGATTTCAAAACTGTTTTGTTCACGGATGAGTGCCGTGCAGCGCTCGATGGTCCAGATGAATGGAGTGGAGGATGGCTGGTTGATGGACACCCCACGCAAACACGGCTACAGCGCCAACAAGGAGGAGGTGGAGTAATGTTTTGGGCTGGAATCATGGGGAGAGAGATTGTCGGCCCCTTTAGGATCCCTGAAGGCGCTAAAGATGAACTCCATAATGTATGTGGATTTTCTCAAACAGCACTTCCTGCCATGGTTCAAGAAGAAGAACCGTGTATTTCACAGCAAGATCATTTTTCTGCATGATAATGCACCATCTCATGCTGCACATAAAACATCTGCATCTCTGGCTGATATGGGCATAAAAGGGGACAAACTTATGGTGTGACCCCCATGCTCCCCTGACCTCTACCCCATTCAGAACCTTTGGAGCATCATTAAAAGGAGTGTCTATGATGGCGGGAGGCAGTTCACATCTAAGCAACAGCTCTGGGAGGGTATTCTGTCCTCATGCAAAACAATTGAAGCAGAAACCATCCAAAACCTGACAAATTCAATGGACGAGAGAGTTCAGAAGCTCCTTTCGAACAAGGGGTCCTATGTGAAAATGTAACATCACCTAGAATAAAGTTTTGAGTTGAAAACTGTTTGATTTCAGTTTCTAACAACCTGCTAATGCTTATAATTTCAAAAATGACCATTTTTTTGGTCTTTATTAAAATGAAAAGGTTGATCGAAAAGTTTGGGGGATCTAAGAGTGTGGCAACCCAGTAGTCATGATTACTTCGAATTCTGACAATATGAGGGTCATGCTGCAGGTAGTGCAGCAAGAAGGCACTTATGTGTCTTGCGCATCTCGGAGCCCCAAAATTATTTTCCGGGCTAGATGCAGCTAAAAATTATTTTTAATTTTAAATCTGGTGAAGCTTATTATAGATGGCCTAATAGGATCAGTGCTGCACACTGCTACAAAGCCCAAATTATTTTCCAGTCAAGATACAGATAAACATGATTAGTAATTTGAAAGCTTAAAACGGTTGGTAGGGTGATTTTAACCAATCATCAAGCTTTTACTCTCCCCAGGATGACACAGGGGTAGAAAAGTCGTTTCAGATCCATGATTTGTTCATCTTTATGAACGTGAGTCTGTCTACATTATCAGTGGAGAGCCGCGTGCGCTTATCTGTCAGCACACCACCAGCAGTGCTGAACACACGTTCAGACAGAACGCTGGCTGCGGGGCATGACAAGATCTCCAAGGCGTAAGTGGCTAGCTCCGGCCATTTATCCAGATTGGAAGCCCAAAAAGAGCAAGGGTCCAGTGACACAGTCGTGGCTTCAATGTTTACTTGGAGATACTCCTGTACCATCGTCTCTAGGCGTTGACTATGTGTCAGACTTCTTGTCTCCTGTGGCCTTGCAAAGGATGGGCTAAAAAAGTGGTGAAATGATTCCGCAAAATTGATGTTACCAGCAGATACTGTGGTTCTGTTACGGTTTGAGTGCTGAACACTAGAGATGAGCGTTGTTCTACTCGAACTGTTCGCCAATCTCAAATTCGAGCTGTTTTGGGCGGTGTTCGAGCCGGACGGCGAACACGAACAATTTGAGAAAAATTCGGCTGTTCGAGGTTATGTTCGATAACTGTTCGTGCACCAAAATCATAACTGGATTTTTTCTCAGTAATGATGAAAATTAATGTTAATACGCAGTTTGAGTGTACAGCGGGGTGGGGGGAGGGGCAGGGGATGGATCTCTGCAGGAACAATGAAGATCTCCATTTTTTTTTCTCTTTCCCGCATTTGCAGTGGGGAGGTGCAATCTGTCAGCCTATCAGCAGCGCACACACGGAGCGAAGTGCTTTTTTTCACACAAGCAAGGGCATGTGTCATTGGCAGTGTATGTCACATGTCCTTGCCCTATAAGACCAAGCCATTTTCCCCGTCGCCACCATTTTCTCACTGCTGCAGCTGCGTGTTAGACGGCACCGCTGTTGCTGTGTGCGCTATACCTTGTTAATTTCAAGCCAATTTTCGCACAAATATACAGATAGCTTGGGAGTAGGGAATAGTTGTGATTGCAGTCCTTTAAGGACTAGGTTACAGCATTTCCTACGACTTTTATCAGGGAGGTCTGTGCTCTTAAATAGATAGGTTGTGGGAGTAAAGACTAATTGTAATTGGAGTCCTTTTCAGGACTAGGTTACATGAGTTCCTATCAGGTTTTGCCAGGCAGGTCTGTGCCAGTGCTGTGCAAGTTTTTTTCACAGCATTTGGCTGAATCTAGCAAAGCTAATCCTTTTTGGCCTATTGCAGAGTGTGTTAGTCAGTGGAGTAGCCTATCTGTGTTGCAAGATATAACACCTGTGTATAGAATACCAATTTTTTTACTGCACCTAGTGAAGTAAAATCTTTTGGGCATAGCATCATTCTATTAGTCCATCTATACTGACCTCCATCAGGTTGCAAACTGAATATAATTTTTTTCTGCATCTAGCTCTGAAAAAATATTTGGGCTTCTAGCAGTGTGTGGGACTTGGTCTATTAGTCCATCTATACTGACCTCCATCAGGTTGCAAATTAAAAATAATTTTTTTCTTCATTTAGCTCTGAAAAAATATTTGGGCTTCTAGCAGTGTGTGGGACTTGTTCTATTAGTCCTTCTATACTGACCTCCAGCAGGTTGCAAATTGAATATAATTTTTTTCTGCATCTAGCTCGGAAAAAATAGTTGGGCTTCTAGCGGTGTGTGGGACTTGGTCTATTAGTCCATCTATACTGACCTCCATCAGGTTGCAAATTAAAAATAATTTTTTTCTGCATCTAGCTCTGAAAAAATATTTGGGCTTCTAGCAGTGTGTGGGACTTGGTCTATTAGTCCATCTATACTGACCTCCATCAGGTTGCAAATTAAAAATAATTTTTTTCTGCATCTAGCTCTGAAAAAATATTTGGGCTTCTAGCGGTGTGTGGGACTTGGTCTATTAGTCCATCTATACTGACCTCCATCAGGTTGCAAATTAAAAATAATTTTTTTCTGCATCTAGCTCTGAAAAAATATTTGGGCTTCTAGCAGTGTGTGGGACTTGGTCTATTAGTCCATCTATACTGACCTCCATCAGGTTGCAAATTAAAAATAATTTTTTTCTGCATCTAGCTCTGAAAAAATATTTGGGCTTCTAGCAGTGTGTGGTACTTGGTCTATTAGTCCATCTATACTGACCTCCATCAGGTTGCAAATTAAAAATAATTTTTTTCTGCATCTAGCTCTGAAAAAATATTTGGGCTTCTAGCAGTGTGTGGGACTTGGTCTATTAGTCCATCTATACTGACCTCCATCAGGTTGCAAATTAAAAATAATTTTTTTCTGCATCTAGCTCTGAAAAAATATTTGGGCTTCTAGCAGTGTGTGGGACTTGGTCTATTAGTCCATCTATACTGACCTCCATCAGGTTGCAAATTAAAAATAATTTTTTTCTGCATCTAGCTCTGAAAAAATATTTGGGCTTCTAGCAGTGTGTGGGACTTGGTCTATTAGTCCATCTATACTGACCTCCATCAGGTTGCAAATTAAAAATAATTTTTATCTGCATCTACAGTACCTCTGAAAAAATATTTGGGCTTCTAGCTGTGTGTGGGACTATTTGTATTAGTCCATCTATACTGACCTCCATCAGGTTGCAAACTGAATATATTTTTTTCTGCATCTACCTCTGAAAAAATATTTGACCTTCTAGTAGTGTGTCGGACTTTCTCTATTAGTCCATCTATACTGACCTCCATCAGGTTGCAAATTCAAAATAATTTTTTTCTGCATCTAACCCAGCCAATAGTTTGGGCCTAATACCACAGTTTGGCCACTCAGCTCTGCTCGGTTACCATCCATTGTTTTTTTGTGCAAACAACTCCAGAGTTGTGAATTAGTTAACCACCAAAATGAGTGGAAAAAGGCCTGCTGCTGGTGGAAAGGGGAATAGGCGTGTTGGGAAGGGGAAAAAAGGTTGTGTCCGTGGGGTAGGTGTTAAAGCAACAGTAACATCTGCAGAAGAAAGACCATCTTCCAGCCAAACTAAAATGTCTACTTCTTTTAGCGGACAATGTGATAAGATCCCTTTCTTACGGCCACGCCAATCGCTACAAATTCCAGATGAGGCACAAAAACAGCAGGTGCTTCAACGGATATCAAGTGCTCCTTTAAGTGGGCTCTCCTCCACATCAACTTCAACATCACAAATACTCCAGTCCTCAAAGGTGTCACCCAAATCGCACTTGCTTCCTCACAGCTCCCAAATCTCCAGCTGCCCGTCTGAGTATGAGGTAGAACAGATGGTTGAGTCTGCAGAGCTGTTTACTCATACTATAGCCTGGGAATCAGAGGTCGACTCCAGCGCTTCTGTGAATCCAGATGAGGAAATGATCTGCACTGATGCCCAGAATCTTTATGAGTCGGATCCAGGACCAGACGCAGAAGGTTCTGACCATAATGTAGACCCTCATTCCCAAACTGTAACTCCTGTTGGTGGAGACAATGAGGAAGACGATGATAAGACTCAAATACCTGATTGGAGCGACAACTTTAGTTTTTTGTCAGGGCAGGAACAGGTTGGCTCTGAGGACGACGGGTGTGATAACGCACAGGGTGATGATGATGAGGTCGGAGATCCCACTTACTGTCAACCCACAGTCAGCCAAGAGATGAGGTCAGCAGAGGAGGTGGAGGAAGATGCTAGTGACGACGAGGTCAGGTTGCGCCTTCCTGGACAGAGACGTAGTACTGGAAGCACGTCAACAACTGCATCCTCAAACACAACTCTGCCTCTCACCACAAGTCGTGGTGGCTCTTCAGGTCGCATGGGTGCTAAGCCTTGCATAGCCTGGGCATTTTTTCAGATCGATAAAGATGACCCAACTCGTGTTATCTGTAACATTTGTCAGCAAAAGCTAAGTAGAGGCCAAAAAATACATAGTTTGAGTACTTCATGCATGAACCGGCACATGGACATGAAGCATAAGTTGCAGTGGGAAGCTCAGTGTGCTACAATGCGGTCTAGCCGGCCGGGCCAACCACCGTCTGCCATATCTTGTGCATCCGCGGCCTCTTCATCCTCTGTGACTGGGGGGACAGCAGTCACACCTGTTTTGGGGCGCAGACCTGCCACCTCTTTACCCGCAACAGCCAGCGTGATTGGCAGGTCATCATTTTCTTTGGAGGTGGTAACACCAGCTGGTCTTGAGCGCTGTCCGACATCGATAGCACCACCTTTGGATCAAGGCAACCTAACATGTCCGCCTGCATCTTCCTCACAGACCGGCAGTTTGCCGGGGACACCCTTATCAACCCCGTCTAAGCACAATAGCCAGCCCTCGGTCCCTCAGATGTGGACAAGTAAAAGACCTTTTCCTCCTAGCCATGAGAAAGCTAAGAGGTTGAATTTCACCATCTGCAAGCTCTTGGCTACAGAAATGCTGCCTTTCCGCCTGGTGGACACAGAGGATTTTCGAGACCTTATGTCCGTCGCAGTGCCCCAGTACCAGATGCCCAGTCGGCACTACTTCTCAAAGAAAGGTGTGCCTGCGCTCCACCAGCATGTCGCACACAACATCACCGCTTCTTTGAGAAACTCTGTGTGTGACAGGGTGCATTTCACCACAGACACTTGGACGAGTAGGCATGGACAGGGGCGTTACATGTCGCTGACTGGGCACTGGGTAACTATGGTGACAGCAGGACAAGGGGCTGCTGTCCAAGTCTTGCCGTCCCCACGAGTTGTGCGTCAATCCTCTTTATGTCATTTTTCCTCCACTGCTTCTGCCTCCTCAACCTCCTCTCGGTCTTCCACCTGCACCCAAAGCCTGTCTGGTCATGCCACAAGCTTTCTAACTGCGCAGAAGGGATCCTGCACACCTCCTTACTATGCTGGCAGTAGGGCTCAACGTCATCAGGCGGTTTTTACATTGAAATGTCTGGGAAATGTGAGTCACACAGCTGAGGAGTTGTGGTCAGCTCTGGAGAACCAATTTCATGAATGGTTGTCTCCACTGGACCTGAAACCAGGGAAGGCCGTGTGCGACAATGCTGCAAACCTGGGTGCGGCCCTTCGCCGGGGCAATGTCACACACGTGCCTTGTATGGCTCACGTGTTGAACCTGGTTGTCCAGCAATTTTTAGCCCACTATCCCAGACTAGATGGCCTTCTGCAGAGGGCACGGTCGCTGTGTGCTCACTTCCGCCGTTCGCATCCCGCAGCTCAGCGACTTACATCTCTACAGAAGTCGTTGGGCCTGCCACTTCACCGGCTAAAATGCGATGTGCCTACCCGGTGGAATTCAACTCTGCACATGTTGCAGCGACTGTGGCAGCACCGACAAGCCCTGGTGCAATACGTTCTGACGTATAGCCTGGGCCAACGAGATTCAGAGGTGGGGCAAATCACGCTGGAGGAGTGGTCTCAGATCAGGGACCTATGCACCCTTCTGCACAGTTTTGAAATGGCGACGAAGATGTTTAGTGCTGACGATGCCATTATCAGCATGACTATTCCGGTGATTTACATGCTGGAGCACATGTTAAACAGAATTCGGAGTCAGGTGGTGGCACAAGAGGAGGTGGAGGAAGTAGAGGAGGAGGAGTTGTATGCGGAAGGGCTAACATCTGCAAGGTCCAGACGGTCGGCAGCACCAAGGCGGCAGGCATGTGAGGGTGGGGGAGATGATTTTACCAGGGCGCATGGTAGCAGCCAAACTAGTGAGGAAGGTGCAGGAGCCCAGGAAGAAGTGGAGGACGAACTGATGGAAGACTCATCAGATGAGGGAGACCTTGATCACATTTCTGTTGTGCGAGGTTGGGGGGAGAGGACAGAGGAAGGAAGCATGATTTTTACCTCGCCACCAACACAACAGGGACTTGGTGCTCCTGGATGCGCAACACACATGAGTGCCTTCTTGCTGCACTACCTGCAACATGACCCTCGAATTGTGAGAATTAGAAATAATCCTGACTACTGGGTTGCCACACTGTTAGATCCCCGGTACAAAAGTAAATTTGCAGAAATTATTCCTGCCATAGAAAGGGATGCACGCATGCAGGAGTATCAGCAGAGACTGTTGCAGAATCTTACATGTGCTTTTCCACAAAATACCAGTGGTGCACGTAGTGAATCTCACAGTTCCAACTTGCCAACCGTGGGACCGTCAAGTGTTCAGCACTCAAACCGTAACAGAACCACAGTATCTGCTGGTAACATCAATTTTGCGGAATCATTTCACCACTTTTTTAGCCCATCCTTTGCAAGGCCACAGGAGACAAGAAGTCTGACACATAGTCAACGCCTAGAGACGATGGTACAGGAGTATCTCCAAGTAAACATTGAAGCCACGACTGTGTCACTGGACCCTTGCTCTTTTTGGGCTTCCAATCTGGATAAATGGCCGGAGCTAGCCACTTACGCCTTGGAGATCTTGTCATGCCCCGCAGCCAGCGTTCTGTCTGAACGTGTGTTCAGCGCTGCTGGTGGTGTGCTGACAGATAAGCGCACGCGGCTCTCCACTGATAATGTAGACAGACTCACGTTCATAAAGATGAACAAATCATGGATCCGAAACGACTTTTCTACCCCTGTGTCATCCTGGGGAGAGTAAAAGCTTGATGATTGGTTAAAATCACCCTACCAAACGTTTTAAGCTTTCAAATTACTAATCATGTTTATCTGTATCTTGACTGGAAAATAATTTGGGCTTTGTAGCAGTGTGCAGCACTGATCCTATTAGGCCATCTATAATAAGCTCCACCAGATTTAAAATTAAAAATAATTTTTAGCTGCATCTAGCCCGGAAAATAATTTTGGGGCTCCGAGATGCGCAAGACACATAAGTGCCTTCTTGCTGCACTACCTGCAGCATGACCCTCATATTGTCAGAATTCGAAGTAATCATGACTACTGGGTTGCCACACTCTTAGATCCCCCAAACTTTTCGATCAACCTTTTCATTTTTAATAAAGACCAAAAAAATGGTCATTTTTGAAATTATAAGCATTAGAAGGTTGTTAGAAACTGAAATCAAACAGTTTTCAACTCAAAACTTTATTCTAGGTGATGTTACATTTTCACATAGGACCCCTTGTTCGAAAGGAGCTTCTGAACTCTCTCGTCCATTGAATTTGTCAGGTTTTGGATGGTTTCTGCTTCAATTGTTTTGCATGAGGACAGAATACCCTCCCAGAGCTGTTGCTTAGATGTGAACTGCCTCCCGCCATCATAGACACTCCTTTTAATGATGCTCCAAAGGTTCTGAATGGGGTAGAGGTCAGGGGAGCATGGGGGTCACACCATAAGTTTGTCCCCTTTTATGCCCATATCAGCCAGAGATGCAGATGTTTTATGTGCAGCATGAGATGGTGCATTATCATGCAGAAAAATGATCTTGCTGTGAAATACACGGTTCTTCTTCTTGAACCATGGCAGGAAGTGCTGTTTGAGAAAATCCACATACATTATGGAGTTCATCTTTAGCGCCTTCAGGGATCCTAAAGGGGCCGACAATCTCTCTCCCCATGATTCCAGCCCAAAACATTACTCCACCTCCTCCTTGTTGGCGCTGTAGCCGTGTTTGCGTGGGGTGTCCATCAACCAGCCATCCTCCACTCCATCCATCTGGACCATCGAGCGCTGCACGGCACTCATCCGTGAACAAAACAGTTTTGAAATCAGTCTTCATGTAATGTTTGGCCCACTGGAGCCGTTTCTGCTTGTGTGAAGTGGATAGAGGAGGTCGACAGGATGGCGTATGCACAGCTGCAAACCTCTGAAGGACCCTGCATCTTGTTGTTCGGGGGACGTTGGAGGCACAAGCAGCTTCAAAAACTTGTCTGCTGCTATGACAAGGCTTTTTTGCCGCTGCTCTTTCAACCTGACGTAATTGCCTGTAGGAAAGAGTCCTCAATTTGCCCTTATCAGCACGCACACGTGTGTACTGTGAATCAGCTACATACTTCTTGATTGCCAAGACACTTCATCCTGATCATCGCACAATGTTGATTGTAGTCATGCCTTGACCTAAACACTCCACAATTTGTTGCTTCTCAGCAGCCGACACATCCTTTTTCTTTCCCATTTTGGCAGAAAATGTAGGCTGCTTAATAATGTGAGAGAGCCTTCTTAAGTAGTCTTGCCTTTCATTGGACACACCTGCCAAACTAATTAGCACAGGTGTCTGCAATTGCTTACAGTGATATAAAGAGCCCTGACACACATCACCATCAATGAGTTTAACTGACAAACAAACAAATTCTTCCCTTATCACTCCTAAACACTTTTTGCATAATAATTTGGAACGCGGTGTACATGTGCTTTTCCACAAAACACCAGCGGTTCACGTAGTGAATCTTACAGTTCTAACTTGCCAACCGTGGTCTGTATGGAATTGTTCAATAAAGGGCCCAAAATTAAGATAACATAGATGGGAGAGGTCTCTATGAATAGGAATTCCTAAGTATTTGATACCCTGTGAGGGCCAGGCAAAGGGAAAGTTGGACTGGATGGAATCCTATATGGATTTGGGGAGGGAGACATCGAGGGCCTCAGACTTCGCTGCATTGATTTTAAAATTTGACCATGTAACAAAGTGATCTATTTCAGCCATAACAGCATGGATGGATATATGTGATTGAGTGATATATACTAGGACATCATCAGCAAATAGAGAGCACTTGTACTCGGTGCCTCCCACCTCAATCCACCTAATATTGGGGTTATGGCGAATTGATGAGAGCAGGTGCTCCGTCACTAGGATGTATAAGAGAGGGGACAGAGGACATCCCTGCCTTGTCCCATTGGTGATTGTGAAAGGTGATGAAAATGTTCTGACGCACCCCCTGGGCCTTGGGACACCCGGAGCCGGACCCTTTTTGGTGGATGCTGGTGGTTGTAGTCTTCGTGGCGGCGACCCGGTTCCGTGGCTCAGGGCGGTCAAACCAGTGGCGGAACTATTTATGTGGTTTTGATGTTTAAATGTCCGACTACGCCACCCGTGGATTGCGGTCAGAGTGAACCGCCGCTACAGGGCAGACCGCTGAGGCTGGTGTTGTGGGTGCAGCAGAGCGTAGCATAACTCCCCACGGGAGGAGTATAGCCTCAGGGCAGTGTATGCGGAGGATGGGGGTGATGGTGCAGGGCAGCAGCAGTAACGACACGGAGTCAGTGATGCAGTCCAGGGCCTTTACTCACAGTTCTTATTATCCAGACCACGTCTGCAGGTAACGGCTGCCCACGTCGTACTGTGCTCACCAGGTGAGGGGCTCAGACAACTCCCAGATAACTTTGGAGCACTTCACAGGACCCCCTTTGTGTGTCCTTTGTCTGGCCTTTCTTACCAACACTTCTGTCCGGCTGCCTCGGGCCTCCTCTTGGTAAACTTGGCGCCAGTTTCCCTGACCCTATGTGGTGCCTTCCTAGCGGGTGTAGCGAGGGGCTGCGCCACATAAAATGTCAGAGCCTCCGGTTTCTAGCTGAGGGTCGTTTCCTGCCTCCACTAGTTCGGGGACCGGTCTCCCCTGTTTGGCCTGACCCCTCCACGCAGGTGGATTCGGGCGTGCGGTGGCGACTCGCCCGTCCGCACCCCTGGGATCCCTTCATTCCTCGTTCCTGGAGCCTTCTCCGCTCCTCTTCCTTCCTTCTCCCTCTTGCAGGCCTGGGCCTCTGTTACTAGGCCCGCCTCCGGAGCAGAGCTCATGCAGAGCCCCTGCTCCCTGCCACTTCTGCTCAGACTTCTCTGCACTGAACTAAGATGGTGCCCACCTTTTATACTCCCTTCTCAATGCACCCAGGAACTGCTTCCTCCCTGCTCCTGCACTACAGGGTTCCCCTTCCTCAGTGTTCCCTCCCCCCACTCCAGCCAGGGACAGGGACTGTCGTGCCCATCTCAGGGGCATATTGGTCGCCCTGCCCCACGGCAATGTGGTGTAATCCATGCAGGTGTCGGGTCCTGATCCACACTCCATCCTTACCTGAGAGTGAGATATCACACCTCTGGGTGAGGTGCAATACGTCTGTAGCAACCGAGCCCTCAGGGTGCTACAGTTCCATTTATCTTCAGCCTAGGTGATGTATTGCGGTACAGGGCCGTGATTTTGGCTATAAAAGGGTCCCCTAGACCCCTACCCCAAGCTTTTTAAGAGAATCATATATGGCGTGCCAGGAGACTCAATGGAATGCTTTCTCAGCTTCCAACGAGAGTATCTAATTACAAATTTTTAACTGCATCTAGCCCAGGAAATACTTTGTGCCTAGTAGCAGTGTCTGCTAGTCAGCGGATTATCCCGGCTGTTAAGCAAGCTACACCACCTGTAGTTTAGACACTTAATTTTTTCAAAGGAAATGCTTCGGGACCATGGGATACTCAGTGAAGAGCATCAGGAGGCACCCCAAGGCATAGGGGCTGGGACTGGCAGTAGGATGCCTTGCGGTGGACAGCGAGCTCGATCCTTATAAAAGCTTTTTAACTGCAGCAGCTTTAGTGGACGCTACTGGAGCTGGAATTACACGGCTGCTGGCATGAGACTTGCCCTCCAATAGATCCTTGTAAATGGATTTAAAGTGTATTCATTCAAATTAGAGAGACAATTTAACTTAAAAAGCTTAGAGCTGCCTCCACCACAGGGGGGCTCGCTCGACCCACCAGCGGACAGGCACCAGTATTGGGAGAGGGGGGCTGGCCATCAGGGTTCACCGCGGCTCTGGCACAAACCTGGCGACACGGAGGTGGCACGGGCAGGAGCGGACTGGCCGTGTCGGCTTCTCACTTTTTGGATTTTAGAAGGGCATGACATGCCTATATCTGTGTCTCCCCCTCCTTTTACTCCTCCACCTCTTTTATTTTTGCATGACTATATGTACTTGTCACTTTTCCATGTGTTAGTTGTGTCTTCTGAGCAGTTTGTCAGCTTTTGGACACCTTTGAAGGTGTTTTCTATGTGTTTCTATGTGTTTTTGTTTGCCTGCCATTGGTTTTAACGGTGTTCGAAGGTGTTCGACGAACAGTTCGACGAACAGTTCGGCGAACACACTGGTGTTCGACGAACCGAACCGAACTCGAACACTACGGGGGTGGCTCAACACTAGTGGCTATAAACCAAAAGGTCACAAATGTTTTCTGATCAGCTATAGGTCATATTGGTCTTTAACCAAATTATTTCTGTGTACCACATATTGAAGTAAAAAATCTTCGCATTACCAAATTCACTGAGCGCACAGTTATATGTACATATGTGTATATATTGTTAAACTACCATTTATATATGTAATCACTGTATTGCTATTTGTACATTATACACATATGTGTATATTTATCTGTGGGTATATTCCCAGATTAACTCACCCATCAAATAGTAGTCTTTTATGTCTGTAATTTGGAGTTTATCTACATACATTGTTCTTTTAAGCACCTGTTAAAATAAAATTTTACTTTTTAATTAGATCTGAGTATTACTTCCTTCCTGACACATTGTTCTTTTGGTGGTATATTATAAAAAATCCAAATAAAATGTCTAGTTTAACCCCTTAATGCCTCATAATGGATATATTGTTATGATCTGCAACATGTACTAAGGAAAGAAAGGGGAAAGCTGTCCCTACAGTAAGACTAAGCTGAATCCCTACGATGTAGCGGGCTGCCTGTTCCTTGCGAACAGACCCGCCTTAGTCCTCGGCTAGTCTGAACAAAGACCTATAGCATAAGTCCCTAAAAGAACTAAGGACTATAACAAAAGTGGGACACCTCCTAAACAGAGAAGTTGTTGCAGAACACAAAAGGATAAACTGACAAAAAGGTACTAGAGGTCCCAGAAGGACCAAGCGAACTGACAGAGAAAGGCACCGAAGCACCTGGCTAGCGAAACAGTCAAACAACACTGAGGTCCAGCACAGCCAAAAGGGCGGAGCTGGAATATAAAGGCAGATGGTCACGTAACCGCAAAACACAAGATGGAAAAAACAAACAGGGGAGTTCTAACATAAATCTATCATGGAACAGGTCGGGATTAGTGATGAGCGAGTATGTTCTGTTAACCCTTTCGGCGAGCAAGCTCGGGTGCTCGCCGAGTATCTTCAGCGTGCTCGGGAGTTATGTTTCAGTCACTCAGTGCTCATGATTTGCGACTATTTGACAACTTTAAATAGGCATTCCTCACATGTATTAAAACTGTCAAACAGTCTCAAATCATGGGCACGGCGTTACTCATACATAACACCCGAACGCGCTGAAGATTCTCGGAAAACACCCGAGCATGCTCGTAAATCTCGAGCAAGGAGCACGCTTGCTCATCACTAGTCAGAATGTGTGGTCCATGTGCCAATTCTCACACGCATCGACTCCCTGTGACAGGATTGTGAAGAACCAATTGGTTACCATGGAAGTCAGGGGCCTGTCGCTGCTATCTTGGTCCTCCCATGAAGCTTAAAATTCAATATGCCAGAATTGCTCTGTTGTTAACTCATTAAATACTAATGTCAATATTTGATATTTATCCCCTTCCCGCTGCAACCAATTTCAGATTTCTCATTTTTCTTTTTCCCTCCCATTCTTCCAAGAGACACAACTTTTTTATTTTTCTGTCCATTTGAGGGCTTGTTTTTTGCAGAACGAATTGTGATTTTGAATGATATTATTCATTTCATCATTTGATGCACTGGAAAGTAGGGAAATAATTCCAAGTGTGTAGAAATTACAAAAAAAGTGCAATTCCATAATTGTTTTTTGGGCTTTTATTTCATTGTATTTATTTTATGTTTACTATATAGTAAAACTGACCTGAGAATATGATTTTCCAGGTCAGTACAATTATGCAGATATCAAGCATGCATAGTTTCCTTTTTATTTAAGTGGTGAAAAAAAATCAGAAATTTTTAAAAAGAAAAAAACTATTTTGCTTGTATTGCTATTTTCTGAGACAAGTAACAATTCAATCTTAGGTAGATCGGACTGTGTGAGGGCTTATTTTTTGCACACTGAATTGACGTTCTTATTGATAAAATTTTTAGTGTAAATATGATGTTTTGATGGTCTCTTATGGATTTTATTGCCATATTTTTGCGTCCCGAAAACCCATATTTCTGGAGTTTAAAATTTTTTTCTCATTACACTGTTTACAGATTGGATTTATTTATTTTGTATTGTGATAGCTCGGATTTTTATAGATGTAGCTATCCCAAATATGTGTATTTTTTTTATTTCTTTATTTTTAATGGGGGAAAAAGGGGTTGACTTTTTTTTATTCTTCTCATATTTTTTAATTTTTTTTTTTACTTTCTACTGTTTTTGTTATTCCCCTTAGGGGATGTGAACCTGTGATCATCCAATTGCTTGTGCTATACACAGCAGTGTTACAGTACAGTCATGGCCAAAAGTATTGAGAATGAGACAAATAGTAATTTTTCCAAAGTTTACTGCTTCATTTTTTGTAATGGCAATTTGCATATACTCCTGAATGTCAAAGAGTGATCAGCTTAACAGCAATTACTGTACTTGCAAAGTCGATATTTGCCCAGAAAATGAACTTTAACCCCCAAAACACATTTCAACATCATTGCAGTCCTGCCTTAAAAGGAGCAGCTAACATCGTTTTAGTGATTGATCCATTAACACAGGTGTGGGTGTTGATGAGGACAGGGCTGGCGATCAATCAGTCATGATTAAGTAAGAATGACATCACTGGACATTTTAAAAGGAGGCTGGTTCTTGGTATCATTGTTTCTCTTCAGTTAACCATGGTTATCTCTAAAGAAACACGTGCAGCCATCATTGCACTGCACAAAAATGGCCTAACAGGGAAGAGTATCGCAGCTACAAAGATTGCACCTCAGTCAACAATCTATCGCATCATCAAGAACTTCAAGGCGAGAGCTTCCATTGTTGTCAAAAAGGCTCCAGGGCGCCCAAGAAAGACCAGCAAGTGCCAGGACCGTATCTTAAAACTGTTTCAGCTGCGGGATCGGACTACCAGCAGTGCCGAGCTTGCTCAGGAATGGCAGCAGGCTGGTGTGAGTGCTTCTGCACGCACTGTGAGGCGGACACTCTTTGAGCAAGGGCTGGTTTCAAGGAGGGCAGCAAAGAAGCCACTTCTCTCCAGAAAAAACATCAGGGACCGACTGATATTCTGCAAAAAGTACAGGGAGTGGACTGCTGAGGACTGGGGAAAAGTCATTTTCTCTGATGAATCCCCTTTTCGATTGTTTGGGACATCTGGAAAACAGCTTATTCAGAGAAGAAGAGGTGAGCACTGCCACCAGACTTGTCTCATGCCAACTGTAAAGCATCCTGAAACCATTCATGTGTGGGGTTGCTTCTCAGCCAAGGGAATCGGCTCACTCACAGTCTTGCCTAAAAACACAGCCATGAATAAAGAATGGTACCAGAATGTCCTCCAAGAGCAACTTCTCCCAACCGTCCAAGAGCAGTTTGGCGCCCAACAATGCCTTTTCCAGCATGACGGAGCACCTTGCCATAAAGCAAAGGTGATAACTAGTGTTGAGCCACCCCCGTAGTGTTCGAGTTCGGTTCGGTTCGTCGAACACCCGTGTGTTCGCCGAACTGTTCGTCGAACTGTTCGTCGAACACCTTCGAACACCGTTAAAACCAATGGCAGGCAAACAAAAACACATAGAAACACATAGAAAACACCTTCAAAGGTGTCCAAAAGCTGACAAACTGCTCAGAAGACACAACTAACACATGGAAAAGTGACAAGTACATATAGTCATGCGAAAATAAAAGAGGTGGAGGAGTAAAAGGAGGGGGAGACACAGATATAGGCATGTCATGCCCTTCTAAAATCCAAAAAGTGAGAAGCCGACACGGCCAGTCCGCTCCTGCCCGTGCCACCTCCGTGTCGCCGGGTTTGTGCCAGAGCCGCGGTGAACCCTGATGGCCAGCCCCCCTCTCCCAATACTGGTGCCTGTCCGCTGGTGGGTCGAGCGAGCCCCCCTGTGGTGGAGGCAGCTCTAAGCTTTTTAATTTAAATTGTCTCTCTAATTTGAATGAATACACTTTAAATCCATTTACAAGGATCTATTGGAGGGCAAGTCTCATGCCAGCAGCCGCGTAATTCCAGCTCCAGTAGCGTCCACTAAAGCTGCTGCAGTTAAAAAGCTTTTATAAGGATCGAGCTCGGCTGTCCACCGCAAGGCATCCTACTGCCAGTCCCAGCCCCTATGCCTTGGGGTGCCTCCTGATGCTCTTCACTGAGTATCCCATGGTCCCGAAGCATTTCCTTTGAAAAAATTAAGTGTCTAAACTACAGGTGGTGTAGCTTGCTTAACAGCCGGGATAATCCGCTGACTAGCAGACACTGCTACTAGGCACAAAGTATTTCCTGGGCTAGATGCAGTTAAAAATTTGTAATTAGATACTCTCGTTGGATGCTGAGAAAGCATTCCATAGAGTCTCCTGGCACGCCATATATGATTCTCTTAAAAAGCTTGGGGTAGGGGTCTAGGGGACCCTTTTATAGCCAAAATCACGGCCCTGTATCGCAATACGTCACCTAGGCTGAAGATAAATGGAACTGTAGCACCCTGAGGGCTCGGTTGCTACAGACGTATTGCACCTCACCCAGAGGTGTGATATCTCACTCTCAGGTAAGGATGGAGTGTGGATCAGGACCCGACACCTGCATGCATTACACCACATTGCCGTGGGGCAGGGCGACCAATATGCCCCTGAGATGGGCACGACAGTCCCTGTCCCTGGCTGGAGTGGGGGGAGGGAACACTGAGGAAAGGGAACCCTGTAGTGCAGGAGCAGGGAGGAAGCAGTTCCTGGGTGCATTGAGAAGGGAGTATAAAAGGTGGGCACCATCTTAGTTCAGTGCAGAGAAGTCTGAGCAGAAGTGGCAGGGAGCAGGGGCTCTGCATGAGCTCTGCTCCGGAGGCGGGCCTAGTAACAGAGGCCCAGGCCTGGAAGAGGGAGAAGGAAGGAAGAGGAGCGGAGAAGGCTCCAGGAATGAGGAATGAAGGGATCCCAGGGGTGCGGACGGGCGAGTCGCCACCGCACGCCCGAATCCACCTGCGTGGAGGGGTCAGGCCAAAGGGGGAGACCGGTCCCCGAACTAGTGGAGGCAGGAAACGACCCTCAGCTAGAAACCGGAGGCTCTGACATTTTATGTGGCGCAGCCCCTCGCTACACCCGCTAGGAAGGCACCACATAGGGTCAGGGAAACTGGCGCCAAGTTTACCAAGAGGAGGCCCGAGGCAGCCGGACAGAAGTGTTGGTAAGAAAGGCCAGACAAAGGACACACAAAGGGGGTCCTGTGAAGTGCTCCAAAGTTATCTGGGAGTTGTCTGAGCCCCTCACCTGGTGAGCACAGTACGACGTGGGCAGCCGTTACCTGCAGACGTGGTCTGGATAATAAGAACTGTGAGTAAAGGCCCTGGACTGCATCACGGACTCCGTGTCGTTACTGCTGCTGCCCTGCACCATCACCCCCATCCTCCGCATACACTGCCCTGAGGCTATACTCCTCCCGTGGGGAGTTATGCTACGCTGTGCTGCACCCACAACACCAGCCTCAGCGGTCTGCCCTGTAGCGGCGGTTCACTCTGACCGCAATCCACGGGTGGCGTAGTCGGACATTTAAACATCAAAACCACATAAATAGTTCCGCCACTGGTTTGACCGCCCTGAGCCACGGAACCGGGTCGCCGCCACGAAGACTACAACCACCAGCATCCACCAAAAAGGGTCCGGCTCCGGGTGTCTCAAGGCCCAGGGGGTGCGTCAGAACATTTTCATCACCTTTCACAATCATCAATGGGACAAGGCAGGGATGTCCTCTGTCCCCTCTCTTATACATCCTAGTGACGGAGCACCTGCTCTCATCAATTCGCCATAACCCCAATATTAGGTGGATTGAGGTGGGAGGCACCGAGTACAAGTGCTCTCTATTTGCTGATGATGTCCTAGTATATATCACTCAATCACATATATCCATCCATGCTGTTATGGCTGAAATAGATCACTTTGTTACATGGTAAAATTTTAAAATCAATGCAGCGAAGTCTGAGGCCCTCGATGTCTCCCTCCCCAAATCCATATAGGATTCCATCCAGTCCAACTTTCCCTTTGCTTGGCCCTCACAGGGTATCAAATACTTAGGAATTCCTATTCATAGAGACCTCTCCCATCTATGTTATCTTAATTTTGGGCCCTTTATTGAACAATTCCATACAGACCACGGTTGGCAAGTTAGAACTGTAAGATTCACTACGTGAACCGCTGGTGTTTTGTGGAAAAGCACATGTACACCGCGTTCCAAATTATTATGCAAAAAGTGTTTAGGAGTGATAAGGGAAGAATTTGTTTGTTTGTCAGTTAAACTCATTGATGGTGATGTGTGTCAGGGCTCTTTATATCACTGTAAGCAATTGCAGACACCTGTGCTAATTAGTTTGGCAGGTGTGTCCAATGAAAGGCAAGACTACTTAAGAAGGCTCTCTCACATTATTAAGCAGCCTACATTTTCTGCCAAAATGGGAAAGAAAAAGGATGTGTCGGCTGCTGAGAAGCAACAAATTGTGGAGTGTTTAGGTCAAGGCATGACTACAATCAACATTGTGCGATGATCAGGATGAAGTGTCTTGGCAATCAAGAAGTATGTAGCTGATTCACAGTACACACGTGTGCGTGCTGATAAGGGCAAATTGAGGACTCTTTCCTACAGGCAATTACGTCAGGTTGAAAGAGCAGCGGCAAAAAAGCCTTGTCATAGCAGCAGACAAGTTTTTGAAGCTGCTTGTGCCTCCAACGTCCCCCGAACAACAAGATGCAGGGTCCTTCAGAGGTTTGCAGCTGTGCATACGCCATCCTGTCGACCTCCTCTGTCCACTTCACACAAGCAGAAACGGCTCCAGTGGGCCAAACATTACATGAAGACTGATTTCAAAACTGTTTTGTTCACGGATGAGTGCCGTGCAGCGCTCGATGGTCCAGATGGATGGAGTGGAGGATGGCTGGTTGATGGACACCCCACGCAAACACGGCTAAAGCGCCAACAAGGAGGAGGTGGAGTAATGTTTTGGGCTGGAATCATGGGGAGAGAGATGGTCGGCCCCTTTAGGATCCCTTAAGGCGCTAAAGATGAACTCCATAATGTATGTGGATTTTCTCAAACAGCACTTCCTGCCATGGTTCAAGAAGAAGAACCGTGTATTTCACAGCAAGATCATTTTTCTGCATGATAATGCACCATCTCATGCTGCACATAAAACATCTGCATCTCTGGCTGATATGGGCATAAAAGGGGACAAACTTATGGTGTGACCCCCATGCTCCCCTGACCTCTACCCCATTCAGAACCTTTGGAGCATCATTAAAAGGAGTGTCTATGATGGCGGGAGGCAGTTCACATCTAAGCAACAGCTCTGGGAGGGTATTCTGTCCTCATGCAAAACAATTGAAGCAGAAACCATCCAAAACCTGACAAATTCAATGGACGAGAGAGTTCAGAAGCTCCTTTCGAACAAGGGGTCCTATGTGAAAATGTAACATCACCTAGAATAAAGTTTTGAGTTGAAAACTGTTTGATTTCAGTTTCTAACAACCTGCTAATGCTTATAATTTCAAAAATGACCATTTTTTTGGTCTTTATTAAAATGAAAAGATTGATCGAAAAGTTTGGGGGATCTAAGAGTGTGGCAACCCAGTAGTCATGATTACTTCGAATTCTGACAATATGAGGGTCATGCTGCAGGTAGTGCAGCAAGAAGGCACTTATGTGTCTTGCGCATCTCGGAGCCCCAAAATTATTTTCCGGGCTAGATGCAGCTAAAAATTATTTTTAATTTTAAATCTGGTGGAGCTTATTATAGATGGCCTAATAGGATCAGTGCTGCACACTGCTACAAAGCCCAAATTATTTTCCAGTCAAGATACAGATAAACATGATTAGTAATTTGAAAGCTTAAAACGTTTGGTAGGGTGATTTTAACCAATCATCAAGCTTTTACTCTCCCCAGGATGACACAGGGGTAGAAAAGTCGTTTCGGATCCATGATTTGTTCATCTTTATGAACGTGAGTCTGTCTACATTATCAGTGGAGAGCCGCGTGCGCTTATCTGTCAGCACACCACCAGCAGCGCTGAACACACGTTCAGACAGAACGCTGGCTGCGGGGCATGACAAGATCTCCAAGGCGTAAGTGGCTAGCTCCGGCCATTTATCCAGATTGGAAGCCCAAAAAGAGCAAGGGTCCAGTGACACAGTCGTGGCTTCAATGTTTACTTGGAGATACTCCTGTACCATCGTCTCTAGGCGTTGACTATGTGTCAGACTTCTTGTCTCCTGTGGCCTTGCAAAGGATGGGCTAAAAAAGTGGTGAAATGATTCCGCAAAATTGATGTTACCAGCAGATACTGTGGTTCTGTTACGGTTTGAGTGCTGAACACTTGACGGTCCCACGGTTGGCAAGTTGGAACTGTGAGATTCACTACGTGCACCACTGGTATTTTGTGGAAAAGCACATGTAAGATTCTGCAACAGTCTCTGCTGATACTCCTGCATGCGTGCATCCCTTTCTATGGCAGGAATAATTTCTGCAAATTTACTTTTGTACCGGGGATCTAACAGTGTGGCAACCCAGTAGTCAGGATTATTTCTAATTCTCACAATTCGAGGGTCATGTTGCAGGTAGTGCAGCAAGAAGGCACTCATGTGTGTTGCGCATCCAGGAGCACCAAGTCCCTGTTGTGTTGGTGGCGAGGTAACAATCATGCTTCCTTCCTCTGTCCTCTCCCCCCAACCTCGCACAACAGAAATGTGATCAAGGTCTCCCTCATCTGATGAGTCTTCCATCAGTTCGTCCTCCACTTCTTCCTGGGCTCCTGCACCTTCCTCACTAGTTTGGCTGCTACCATGCGCCCTGGTAAAATCATCTCCCCCACCCTCACATGCCTGCCGCCCTGGTGCTGCCGACCGTCTGGACCTTGCAGATGTTAGCCCTTCCGCATACAACTCCTCCTCCTCTACTTCCTCCACTTCCTCTTGTGCCACCACCTGACTCCGAATTCTGTTTAACATGTGCTCCAGCATGTAAATCACCGGAATAGTCATGCTGATAATGGCATCGTCAGCACTAAACATCTTCGTCGCCATTTCAAAACTGTGCAGAAGGGTGCATAGGTCCCTGATCTGAGACCACTCCTCCAGCGTGATTTGCCCCACCTCTGAATCTCGTTGGCCCAGGCTATACGTCAGAACGTATTGCACCAGGGCTTGTCGGTGCTGCCACAGTCGCTGCAACATGTGCAGAGTTGAATTCCACCGGGTAGGCACATCGCATTTTAGCCGGTGAAGTGGCAGGCCCAACGACTTCTGTAGAGATGTAAGTCGCTGAGCTGCGGGATGCGAACGGCGGAAGTGAGCACACAGCGACCGTGCCCTCTGCAGAAGGCCATCTAGTCTGGGATAGTGGGCTAAAAATTGCTGGACAACCAGGTTCAACACGTGAGCCATACAAGGCACGTGTGTGACATTGCCCCGGCGAAGGGCCGCACCCAGGTTTGCAGCATTGTCGCACACGGCCTTCCCTGGTTTCAGGTCCAGTGGAGACAACCATTCATGAAATTGGTTCTCCAGAGCTGACCACAACTCCTCAGCTGTGTGACTCACATTTCCCAGACATTTCAATGTAAAAACCGCCTGATGACGTTGAGCCCTACTGCCAGCATAGTAAGGAGGTGTGCAGGATCCCTTCTGCGCAGTTAGAAAGCTTGTGGCATGACCAGACAGGCTTTGGGTGCAGGTGGAAGACCGAGAGGAGGTTGAGGAGGCAGAAGCAGTGGAGGAACTTTGACATAAAGAGGATTGACGCACAACTCGTGGGGACGGCAAGACTTGGACAGCAGCCCCTTGTCCTGCTGTCACCATAGTTACCCAGTGCCCAGTCAGCGACATGTAACGCCCCTGTCCATGCCTACTCGTCCAAGTGTCTGTGGTGAAATGCACCCTGTCACACACAGAGTTTCTCAAAGAAGCGGTGATGTTGTGTGCCACATGCTGGTGGAGCGCAGGCACACCTTTCTTTGAGAAGTAGTGCCGACTGGGCATCTGGTACTGGGGCACTGCGACGGACATAAGGTCTCGAAAATCCTCTGTGTCCACCAGGCGGAAAGGCAGCATTTCTGTAGCCAAGAGCTTGCAGATGGTGAAATTCAACCTCTTAGCTTTCTCATGGCTAGGAGGAAATGGTCTTTTACTTGTCCACATCTGAGGGACCGAGGGCTGGCTATTGTGCTTAGACGGGGTTGATAAGGGTGTCCCCGGCAAACTGCCGGTCTGTGAGGAAGATGCAGGCGGACATGTTAGGTTGCCTTGATCCAAAGGTGGTGCTATCGATGTCGGACAGCGCTCAACACCAGCTGGTGTTACCACCTCCAAAGAAAATGATGACCTGCCAATCACGCTGGCTGTTGCGGGTAAAGAGGTGGCAGGTCTGCGCCCCAAAACAGGTGTGACTGCTGTCCCCCCAGTCACAGAGGATGAAGAGGCCGCGGATGCACAAGATATGGCAGACGGTGGTTGGCCCGGCCGGCTAGGCCGCATTGTAGCACACTGAGCTTCCCACTGCAACTTATGCTTCATGTCCATGTGCCGGTTCATGCATGAAGTACTCAAACTATGTATTTTTTGGCCTCTACTTAGCTTTTGCTGACAAATGTTACAGATAACACGAGTTGGGTCATCTTTATCGATCTGAAAAAATGCCCAGGCTATGCAAGGCTTAGCACCCATGCGACCTGAAGAGCCACCACGACTTGTGGTGAGAGGCAGAGTTGTGTTTGAGGATGCAGTTGTTGACGTGCTTCCAGTACTACGTCTCTGTCCAGGAAGGCGCAACCTGACCTCGTCGTCACTAGCATCTTCCTCCACCTCCTCTGCTGACCTCATCTCTTGGCTGACTGTGGGTTGACAGTAAGTGGGATCTCCGACCTCATCATCATCACCCTGTGCGTTATCACACCCGTCGTCCTCAGAGCCAACCTGTTCCTGCCCTGACAAAAAACTAAAGTTGTCGCTCCAATCAGGTATTTGAGTCTTATCATCGTCTTCCTCATTGTCTCCACCAACAGGAGTTACAGTTTGGGAATGAGGGTCTACATTATGGTCAGAACCTTCTGCGTCTGGTCCTGGATCCGACTCATAAAGATTCTGGGCATCAGTGCAGATCATTTCCTCGTCTGGATTCACAGAAGCGCTGGAGTCGACCTCTGATTCCCAGGCTATAATATGAGTAAACAGCTCTGCAGACTCAACCATCTGTTCTACCTCATACTCAGACGGGCAGCTGGAGATATGGGAGCTGTGAGGAAGCAAGTGCGATTTGGGTGACACCTTTGAGGACTGGAGTATTTGTGATGTTGAAGTTGATGTGGAGGAGAGCCCACTTAAAGGAGCACTTGATATCCGTTGAAGCACCTGCTGTTTTTGTGCCTCATCTGGAATTTGTAGCGATTGGCGTGGCCGTAAGAAAGGGATCTTATCACATTGTCCGCTAAAAGAAGTAGATATTTTAGTTTGGCTGGAAGATGGTCTTTCTTCTGCAGATGTTACTGTTGCTTTAACATCTACCCCACGGACACAACCTTTTTTCTCCTTCCCAACACGCCTATTCCCCTTTCCACCAGCAGCAGGCTTTTTCCACTCATTTTGGTGGTTAACTAATTCACAACTCTGGAGTTGTTTGCACAAAAAAACAATGGATGGTAACCGAGCAGAGCTGAGTGGCCAAACTGTGGTATTAGGCCAAAACTATTGGCTGGGTTAGATGCAGAAAAAAATTATTTTGAATTTGCAACCTGATGGAGGTCAGTATAGATGGACTAATACAACAAGTCCCACACACAGCTAGAAGCCCAAATATTTTTTCAGAGGTACTGTAGATGCAGATAAAAATTAGTTTTAATTTGCAACCTGATGGAGGTCAGTATAGATGGACTAATAGAGAAAGTCCGACACACTACTAGAAGGCCAAATATTTTTTCAGAGCTAGATGCAGAAAAAAATTATATTCAGTTTGCAACCTGATGGAGGTCAGTATAGATGGACTAATAGAGAAAGTCCGACACACTACTAGAAGGCCAAATATTTTTTCAGAGGTAGATGCAGAAAAAAATATATTCAGTTTGCAACCTGATGGAGGTCAGTATAGATGGACTAATAGAACAAGTCCCACACACTGCTAGAAGCCCAAATATTTTTTCAGAGGTACTGTAGATGCAGATAAAAATTAGTTTTAATTTGCAACCTGATGGAGGTCAGTATAGATGGACTAATAGAGAAAGTCCGACACACTACTAGAAGGCCAAATATTTTTTCAGAGGTAGATGCAGAAAAAAATATATTCAGTTTGCAACCTGATGGAGGTCAGTATGGATGGATTAATAGAACAAGACCTACACACAGCTAGAAGCCCAATATTTTTTCAGAGGTAGATGCAGAAAAAAATATATTCAGTTTGCAACCTGATGGAGGTCAGTATATATGGACTAATAGAGAAAGTCCGACACACTACTAGAAGGCCAAATATTTTTTCAGAGGTAGATGCAGAAAAAAATATATTCAGTTTGCAACCTGATGGAGGTCAGTATAGATGGATTAATAGAACAAGACCCACACACAGCTAGAAGCCCAATATTTTTTCAGAGGTAGATGCAGAAAAAACTATATTCAGTTTGCAACCTGATGGAGGTCAGTATAGATGGACTAACAGAGAAAGTCCGACACACTACTAGAAGGCCAAATATTTTTTCAGAGCTAGATGCAGAAAAAAATAATATTCAGTTTGCAACCTGATGGAGGTCAGTATAGATGGACTAATAGAGAAAGTCCAACACACTACTAGAAGGCCAAATATTTTTTCAGAGGTAGATGCAGAAAAAATATATTCAGTTTGCAACCTGATGGAGGTCAGTATAGATGGTCTAATACAACAAGTCCCGCACACAGCTAGAAGCCCAAATATTTTTTCAGAGGTACTGTAGATGCAGATAAAAATTATTTTGAATTTGCAACCTGATGGAGGTCAGTATAGATGGACTAATACAACAAGTCCCACACACAGCTAGAAGCCCAAATATTTTTTCAGAGGTACTGTAGATGCAGATAAAAATTAGTTTTAATTTGCAACCTGATGGAGGTCAGTATAGATGGACTAATAGAGAAAGTCCGACACACTACTAGAAGGCCAAATATTTTTTCAGAGCTAGATGCAGAAAAAAATTATATTCAGTTTGCAACCTGATGGAGGTCAGTATAGATGGACTAATAGAGAAAGTCCGACACACTACTAGAAGGCCAAATATTTTTTCAGAGGTAGATGCAGAAAAAAATATATTCAGTTTGCAACCTGATGGAGGTCAGTATAGATGGACTAATAGAACAAGTCCCACACACTGCTAGAAGCCCAAATATTTTTTCAGAGGTACTGTAGATGCAGATAAAAATTAGTTTTAATTTGCAACCTGATGGAGGTCAGTATAGATGGACTAATAGAGAAAGTCCGACACACTACTAGAAGGCCAAATATTTTTTCAGAGGTAGATGCAGAAAAAAATATATTCAGTTTGCAACCTGATGGAGGTCAGTATGGATGGATTAATAGAACAAGACCTACACACAGCTAGAAGCCCAATATTTTTTCAGAGGTAGATGCAGAAAAAAATATATTCAGTTTGCAACCTGATGGAGGTCAGTATATATGGACTAATAGAGAAAGTCCGACACACTACTAGAAGGCCAAATATTTTTTCAGAGGTAGATGCAGAAAAAAATATATTCAGTTTGCAACCTGATGGAGGTCAGTATAGATGGATTAATAGAACAAGACCCACACACAGCTAGAAGCCCAATATTTTTTCAGAGGTAGATGCAGAAAAAAATATATTCAGTTTGCAACCTGATGGAGGTCAGTATAGATGGACTAACAGAGAAAGTCCGACACACTACTAGAAGGCCAAATATTTTTTCAGAGCTAGATGCAGAAAAAAATTATATTCAGTTTGCAACCTGATGGAGGTCAGTATAGATGGACTAATAGAGAAAGTCCAACACACTACTAGAAGGCCAAATATTTTTTCAGAGGTAGATGCAGAAAAAAATATATTCAGTTTGCAACCTGATGGAGGTCAGTATAGATGGACTAATAGAACAAGTCCCGCACACAGCTAGAAGCCCAAATATTTTTTCAGAGGTACTGTAGATGCAGATAAAAATTATTTTTAATTTGCAACCTGATGGAGGTCAGTATAGATGGACTAATAGAGAAAGTCCGACACACTACTAGAAGGCCAAATATTTTTTCAGAGCTAGATGCAGAAAAAAATTATATTCAGTTTGCAACCTGATGGAGGTCAGTATAGATGGATTAATAGAACAAGACCCACACACAGCTAGAAGCCCAATATTTTTTCAGAGGTAGATGCAGAAAAAAATATATTCAGTTTGCAACCTGATGGAGGTCAGTATAGATGGACTAATAGAACAAGTCCCACACACTGCTAGAAGCCCAAATATTTTTTCAGAGGTACTGTAGATGCAGATAAAAATTAGTTTTAATTTGCAACCTGATGGAGGTCAGTATAGATGGACTAATAGAATGATGCTATGCCCAAAAGATTTTACTTCACTAGGTGCAGTAAAAAAATTGGTATTCTATACACAGGTGGTATATCTTGCAACACAGATAGGCTACTCCACTGACTAACACACTCTGCAATAGGCCAAAAAGGATTAGCTTTGCTAGATTCAGCCAAATGCTGTGAAAAAAACTTGCACAGCACTGGCACAGACCTGCCTGGCAAAAACTGATAGGAACTCATGTAACCTAGTCCTGAAAAGGACTCCAATTACAATTAGTCTTTACTCCCACAACCTATCTATTTAAGAGCACAGACCTCCCTGATAAAAGTCATAGGAAATGCTGTAACCTAGTCCTTAAAAGGACTGCAATCACAACTATTCCCTACTCCCAAGCTATCTGTATATTTGTGCGAAAATTGGCTTGAAATTAACAAGGTATAGCGCACACAGCAACAGCGGTGCCGTCTAACACGCAGCCGCAGCAGTGAGAAAATGGTGGCGACGGGGAAAATGGCTTGGTCTTATAGGGCAAGGACATGTGACATACACTGCCAATGACACATGCCCTTGCTTGTGTGAAAAAAAGCACTTCGCTCCGTGTGTGTGCTGCTGATAGGCTGACAGATTGCACCTCCCCACTGTAAATGCGGGAAAGAGAAAAAAAAATGGAGATCTTCATTGTTCCTGCAGAGATCCATCCCATGTCCCTCCCCCCACCCCGCTGTACACTCAAACTGCGTATTAACATTAATTTTCATCATTACTGAGAAAAAATCCAGTTATGATTTTGGTGCACGAACAGTTATCGAACATAACCTCGAACAGCCGAATTTTTCTCAAATTGTTCGTGTTCGCCGGACGGCTCGAACACCGCCCAAAACAGCTCGAATTTGAGATTGGCGAACAGTTCGAGTAGAACAACGCTCATCTCTAGTGATAACTAAATGGCTCATGGAACAAAACATAGAGATTTTGGGTCCATGGCCTGGAAACTCCCCAGATATTAATCCCATTGAGAACTTGTGGTCAATCATCAAGAGACGAGTGGACAAACAAAAACCAACAAATTCTGGCAAAATGCAAGCATTGATTATGCAAGAATGGACTGCTATCAGTCAGGATTTGGTCCAAAAGTTGATTGAGAGCATGCCAGGGAGAATTACAGAGGTCTTGAAGAAGAAGGGGCAACACTGCAAATACTGACTTGCTGCATTAACTCATTCTAACTGTCAATATAACCTATTGGTACTCATAATATGATTGCAATTATATTTCTGTATGTGATATAAACATCAGACAAACACTAATAAAAACCAGAGGCCAGCAGATCATGTGAAAATATAATTTGGTGTCAATCTCAAAACTTTTGGCCATGACTGTATATATGGCGAAAATCAAGGTCTCCTATGAAGACCAACTACTGTCATAACAAGCACAGAAACCTTCATCAAATCCCCAACTGTCATGGCAACCCATCGATGGGCTCACTGCTAGCTCACATCAAATGCCCTGCTTAGAGATTGTCAGTGTCATTTAACAGGTTAACAGCTGAGGGCGGACTCCGCTCCACGAGCAGCTGTTAGAGGCAGAAGATGATGAGGAAACAGGCGGGAAAGAGGCGGGCTCAACTTGTGAGCCCACATCAAAGTCAGGGACCCACCATATGATGTAATCGTATGTGGGAAAGGGTTAAAGCACACAAGTCAGGGGATATACCATTCCATGTGTTCATCTGTCCCCCCGCAATGAGATCATGGGGTGTCGATGGGTTGCCGTGGCAGCTGGGGGCCTTCTGTCCCGCCATGACAATGCTCCACTGAAACCTGCTGAAGACCCTGTGCTTTCATTGGGCTTCATAGAAGACTGTGATTTTTATCATATACTGAAATATAGTGGCACCAGAACCTTTATCTGTACAGGAAAACATCACCAGAACCACCATCAGTACATTAATATATCACCAGAACCATCATCAGTATATAAATACATCACCAGAATGAACACTTAATCTCTGGCAAGGAAGGCAGATCACTGAGACAAGAGTGACCTGTCTGTCAGAGACTGAATGCTGGTGGAGGACAGGGAAAAGCGAGAGAGCGCAGGAGAGCAGTAAGTGCTGGAACAGTTCTGCTGCCCTTGTAGCTTATTAGCATAGCAAGGCTGGATTTTGGTAAAGCTTCAAAGCTAAATTGTACAATTTAATTGTTTTATTTAATTTAATCAGCATTAAAGGGCCTTTACGCATTTGTCATTAGGGGTATAAAATCTTGATGACAGTTTCCTTTGACAGTGAAAAATCGACAGTTTTTTATTATTTTAATATATCATTATAATTGTAGATGCACTTTCCGTCTCACATATACATTTTATTTCATGATCATTATGGGGCAATATGAAGCGAATTAATCATTACGCTTAGTTGTTTACTTCCTCATTTTATAACCTTGAAGGTGATGGTATCTCATTGTCTTTGGCATTACTAATGTTATTTACTTTTCTTTTTTTTCACCACTCCAAACATCCCTGGATACACTGGCAGGGTTCATTGGATAGCTATCCACCCAGCAAATTCTAATCTTCCCTCTCCCCCCTTCATCTGCAGACACAGAAATGAATGGCTACGTGTGAATTGCATTTATGAAACAGTTTTTATAAGCTCTAGTGTTAACCCTCTGAAGTGCTTCTTATATTTGTGCATGTTGCTGCACATAAAGTGATTCTAAATTGCTGATTACTATTTACTTTGTTTGTTTAGGTGTATTATTAGCACAGGTGTATGTGTATATTGACTGTAAATATTATTTACATAATTATTTTCACAAAAAGGAAGCAATCATGAAATTATTTGGTTCACATTTTAGTCAAGAAAAATGCTATGAATAAAATATTTTGTCCTAATCCTCACAATCCACTGTGAATGCTACGATTTTATAGTTTTTTTTTGTTCTTAGTTACGTTTCCAATGTGCTTAGTTACTTAATCATCATTTGAGTATAGGAATCCCTATATTACAGAGCTAGTGATGGCAGGATGATGCTTCATGCATATGCCCATACTACTGCCCTAATTTCTACTGCGTTTTCTATTCCTCCCTGTGCTTCTGACTTTATATCCAATTATGTAATATTTTTTTCTGTTGAATTCCACACAAATCATGGCATGCTCAATTGGATGCCATATGTATGAAGCTCCGCACACTATGAATATTTATTATGACAGCTGGCTGGCTTGTAATATCTCCTTACATACACTGCTGAACAATAGTAACATAACTGGTCAAAGTGATGGAATAAGGCTACCCCACATTCGGTCCCATAAAGTTGTTCAGATACAAACAAATCCTTTAGGTGTTAGGCTATGTGCCCACGATGCAGAAATGCTCCGGATTTTTCCTGAGCGTTTCTGCATCTCACCTGGCAGAAAAAACGCACGCGGATTGCACATGCGGATTATACATGCGTTTTTCCTGCCAGGGACATGCGGATGTGAAGCGTTCTTCACATGCATTTCCGCATGCGGGTTGACAAGCGCTTTCCAAGCGATTTTAGCATCACTTGGAAAGTGCTTGACAACTTGGTCACACTATATAAATCCATGCAAACGGCATGGATTTATATAGTGTGACCATAAAGAATGTTTAAAAATAAAAAAATAAATCTATACTTACCTTCCGATGGCCCCCGGAGTCTTGCTTCCCTCCGTTCTCCCTTGCCGGCAGATTGCGGTACACTGAAGGACCTGCCGACATCAGCTTCACTGACCCGTCACATGACTATGACGTTAGCGCAGGTCCTCCAGTCCATCGCGAGCTGCCGGCAAGGGAGGATGAGCGCAGCGGGGGCCGTCAGAAGGTAAATATAACATTTATTTTTTATTTTATTCTTTTTTTCACAGTTTCTATGGTACCCGGGTCCGGAGGAGAGTCTCCTGTCCTTTAAACATGGGTACCATCCGCACATTGGAACGCATGGAATGCGCATCTACATATACAGTGATGCGGAATCCAAGCGTTCCAATGCAAGTCAATGGCGGCGAACACGCAGCACTTCCACAAAATAATTGGTAGTGCTGCGTTTTTTTTCCGCAATGATAATCCGCAGTGGAAATTTCCGCAGCATATGCACAGCACATGCGGATTATCATTGGGGAACATGGCAGGCTTTCTACCATGCGTTTTTTAAGCATTTCTGCAGCGTTTTTGCCGCTGAGGAAACACTTAAAAACGCATAGTTGGCACACAGCCTTAAAGCTAACTAAAATTTCCTGAAAAAATACAAGAGTCTTAAACATTTTAAAGACATGCCTCTCTTTAAATAAGTGCCAACTTATTTTACCCTGGGTGATCAGCTTTTATTGCCAATAGATGTGTTGTCTGGTCAGATACTTCCCCTGCAATGTCCACAACTCTCTATTTTGCTTTATAGACAGGGGTCTAGAATAGAGGACTCCCCTTTAAGGATAGAGCTTGTCTTCACAACATTTTCTCTTATCTATTAATATTTTTATGATCAAGAAACAAATCCAACATAGAGTGTCCAGAAATTGAAGCCTTTATTCAGGTAAGGATAAAGTCTAAGGGTCCTTTTCTTGCAATATTAATTTCTTTTAAAGGGAATCTGTCAGCAGGTTTTTGCTTTGTAATCTGATTACAGCATAACGTAGGGGTTTAAACACAGATTTCAGTGATGTGCCTCTTATAAGGCTGTCTGCTGTTGTTTTCTTACAGTGAAGATTTTATCACTAGAACATAGTCATTGCTGTGACTGGGCTGGTGCACGATCACTGTTTCAACCATGCACCTTCCTGTGATAAGCAGCTCACTGTCAATAGACATAGAGAACCAGGTGCGGGCGGGGTTAGCTTTCTTAGCTCCGCTGCATGGTAAATCTAAAGACTCAGATTGTTTCAGAACTCAGTAAACTAAGTGATATATCTTGAATTCAAGGTCTCTTTTCCTACATTGTAATGCTCTTAGATGAGGTAGCAAAACCTGCTGACACATTCCCTTTAATGACCAGCCTTTGCCACACTCGATCTACTATAATGCTTGCATAGCTGAAGAGACACAGATTCCAAATATGTAATCTATGTATTTATCATCTCCGAACTTACTTTTACTCCCTCCATAGTAAGGCTGCAAACGACCCTTTGCTTTACATTGTAATCAATCATCCTGATTTCATCCGATCATGGTGTCAAAGATAGCAAAACCCTAATGAACCCATTAAAGTCAATAGTATCTGTCAGTGTCCATCTGGATCTTTTGGAAAGCAGATATGTTACAGCATAATGGCTTCTGTTATAAACTTAAGCCATCACTTCAGTGTGAATAGAGCCTGTGATCAATTGTTTAGTAAAGATTATAATTGTCAATAATGTAAGGGTTTTGGGGGATTAGGTAATTACTGAAAGAGGACCTACCAACTCGTAATTTACCACCAAATATAATAGTATATCTCTGACTGCGGTGGAACATAATAAAATATAAACTTTATTGAATATATAAGATAATACTCTAAATCCACAGTGCTTGTGTGCAGTCTACCCAAGTGTGTCTGCACAAGCAGAACACACCATGGGTTATAATAGACCTAAAATGAAAATTAAATGTCCAGCATCAGCTCATAATATACGGAGGTACTAGACTCACTAATATTCAAATCCCCAACTGATGAAAGAGGGCATAGAAAAACTAAACCAAGAAGGGAGAACACCCCCTTTCATAGAGTGCAATTAGTTGTATATTGCACACTAGCCCAAATGCTTGTCATAGAGCCCTGTCACAGAGCTCCTTATCTCATAAAGTGCAATCAGTTGTATATTGCACAATAGCCCAATTGCCTATCATAGAGCCCTGTCATAAAGGTCCTTCTTAAAACCCTCATTCACCCAGAGCACCTTAGAGTTTACTACAGATAGCTCCCACAAATATTATGGTCTATATCACAGGTCACTGCCTTGAGATTAATTACCAGCTCCTAATACTATAGCTCACACTGCTTCATTCATAGCAGAGGAGCACATTCATATCACACCTCGACGCGTTTCATCCCTTTTTAATGCTCATAGGGATACATCAGAAGACTTATTAGAATACGGTGCATTAGTTTAGCACCGGAGCTCAACAGGTACCGGCCATGATATGAGCCGCACGCGGCGGCACGGACACCCGACATTTGTAAAGAATCCTCCGCCCCCAACAGATGATGCACGCTCACGCCGGCCAATCCCATGCTTCGTCCCATCGGACCAATCAGCGGTGGCCACGTCTGGCGCAAACGTCACAGCGCCGTCGCGGATGCAGAGGTATCCTAGATACAGGCATAGAAACAACAGATAGATTGCGGAGAAGAACACACTGTGGGCAAAATCTGCGCAAACAAATCATGCCCATTATGTGGATCCCCACTTATAACACAAGGATTACTAGGCTTGTCTAAAGGAACATATAAGGGACTATTATGTCTCTACTGATCACTTCCAATAATCGAAATAGGCCCTCATATCAATATAAGCATGATTCATAACTTATTGACAACTATAGGGCACTATATTAAACAACTTCTATTCTCACAGTTTGGGGCATTTTTACCCTAAAAAAACTGTCCCACTTTCTTCTCATCAAATAAAGGGGACAAAGCTAATACATTCATTAAGTCCCAATGGGGTCACCGTTTTTAATCTAAAAATCCATTGGGCCTCCTTCCTCAAAATCCTATTATCATGATCACCCTCCCTGGGAGAGGATCTAATTTTCTCCACACCTTGAAACCGCATTACTTTGAGGTCACCACCATGTTTCTCCCAAACATGCCTAGCAATAGGGGTGTCCTCTTTTCTCCTAATATCCCCTATGTGTTCAAGAATTCTCCTTCTAAATTCTCGACTCGTCTTCCCAACATAAGATTTAGGACATGTGCATTTAGCCAAATACACGACAGTTAATTAACTCTCTATTTTCATAGACAATCCCCGTTGTATCACTTTCAAAGGTATTACCCTTTAGGATATAATCACAGGCCTTACATAGGCCACATCTAAAGGTACCCATAGGTGTGGTCTTATTCAACCATGTCGGGTCGGCCACATCAGGTGAGAGATGACAGTGGACGAGACGATCCTTCAAATTTCGGCCTCTCCGATAAGTGACCGAAGGGCGAGGAGTTATCACTTCCTTCAAATCAGGATCCAGTTTAAGGACTTCCCAAAAAGTCCCTAAGATGTTCATAACCTCTCTTGACTTATCATCGTAGGTACCTATAAGGTGTATACATTTATCATCCTCTTTTCTCTGCCTAGGAACCAACAGGGAGGTCCTATTGGCAGCTTTAGCATGATGGTATGCTGATTCCAAAGTACTTTTGGGATATCCACGTCTCACAAATCAATCTCTCAAATTAATGGCCTCCTTCTCAAAATCCACCAAAGATGAAAAATTACGCCTAAGTCTTAAATATTGTCCCTTTGGGATTCCACATTTTAAAGAAGGAGGATGTTGGCTATTATATTGAAGGAGGCTATTAGTGGCCGTAGATTTACGAAAAAGATTCGTGACCAGATGTCCTGTTGAGTCAATTTGTATATTCAAATCCAAAAATGACATTTGATGTTTATGAATGGCGGATGTAAGTCTCAGACCAATGTTATTATTATTTAATACTGAGACAAAGTTTTCAAACAACTCGATGGTTCCCGTCCACAAAATGAGGACTTCGTCTATGAACCTTATCCACAATGACACATTAGACGTCCATTCCTCATTAGCATCACTAAAAATCAGAGTTTCCTGCCACCAGCCCCGGAATAAATTAGCATACGTGGGTGCACAAGGGCTCCCCATCGCTGTACCCCTGAGCTGGTGGAAGTACCGCCCATCAAATAAAAAATAATTATGCTCCAATATGAATCTTACAAGGTCCATCACTAGGATATTATGTCTACTGAGGTGCAACCCTCTCAATTTCAAAAAAATGTTCAATCGCTCCACAGCCCGCCCCATGTGGTATCGAGCTATAGAGCGCCTCCACATCGAGGCTCGCCAAATATACCTCCTTCTCAATCTGCAAGTCCTCCAATCTTCTAAGGATGTCCATTGTGTCTCGGACATAGGAAGGCAATGCCAACACAAAGAGCCTAAGGATGATATCCACATAGGTGCTTATGCCCTGGGTAAGACTTCCTATGCCCGAGACAATCAGACGTCCCCTTAATGGGTTGCACCCCTTATGAACTTTAGGAAGTCCATAAAAAGTTGCGGTTTGGGGGTGTCTCGGTTTTAAAAAAGACATCTCATTTTTGTCAATCAATCCATCCTCCAATACTTTTACTAATATATCCTCGAGTTCAGCTTCATATTTGGTAGTGGGATTGGTTTTAAGAATTTCATAACACTCACGATCAGATAAGAGATCAAGACTCATCCGTTTATATTGAAGTCTATCAAGGACCACAATATTACCTCCCTTGTCGGAGGGCTTGATTATCAAATTAGGGTCATTCTCAAGACACATAAGGGCCTGTGTCTCTTTCTTTGCTAAATTAGCATTTCTTACTCCATTATTCTGCACCTCTTCTAGGCTCTGTGTGACCATCCCTTCAAATATATCAATGTGACTCGAATCCAGGACAGGGGGAGATTTCGTATTCTTAGATCTTAATTTAGTGAAGGGACCATCACCTATGCCACCTTGTCCCTCCTGCCATAGATCCTCCAACAATCTAAGATCCTTAATTCATTTTCTGAGATTCCTGCCCCTCTACATTTGTCTCTTTCATTTTGTTTCATAAATTTTCTCCACCTCAGTTTTCTTGCAAATAGGGCAACATCCTTTGTCCAGTCAAAGCTGTCAAAGCGTGCAGTGGGGACAAATGATAGCCCCCTTGTGAGTAGATCAATTTCGCTCTCAGTTAGAGCCCTCTCCGATAATTTAATCACTCTAAGATCATCATCTCTCTGTCCTAAATTACGATCACAAGTTCCTGATCTTTTTGGATTGGCCCCCCTCAATATGTCTTCGCTCACATTAATCATTCCTCTTCTTTCTATATTGGCATTGGTAGAGGTTACCCTTAGTTCTTCTTTTCTATGAGCAGACCACCCCCCGCCATTAGGGGTGGTCCCTGAGCCAAAAAAGAGGCCCCAGATCCAGGCGAACCAGAGGATGATTCTCCATGATATAGACCAACCGATGTGCATTGTTGAATATCTCTAGAACGTGTATTATATTCAAATCTCCCTCTGCCCCTATCACTGTTCCTATTCCTACCTCTATTCCTTCCCTTATTTCTATTCCCTCTACTGAAATTAGGTAGGATTCTCTCACTATCGGAAGTATCGTAGTCAGAGGAACTAATATCACCACCTCCTGTTGTCAAATTTTGTGGGTCATAAGCTCTATTCTCTTTAAAATCAGATAGATCTCTCAGAAATTGATAATGCTTCCTTTCCTTAATGAAGGAGGTGAATTTCTCTATACTTAATTGCAAAGCTTTTTCTTTTTTACAAATTCTTTATCGGATGAAATTTTTTAAATATGGTCCAATGTTTCTTTAAGTATTCTATCCTTGTCCTCCAAAATTGACCGTTCCTCCTCTAATAAGATAGCAATAAACCTCAAGGAACTTTCTGTGGCTTCCTTTTCCCACCTTGCCACTAGGGTCGGCGTACGTACCCTTCTACTGGGCACCAAGAGAATTCTTAACCCTCTAGGGACAATCTTATGTTGGAGATAATTTTGTAAACCTTGAACTTCCCACCACGACCGAATATAATCTTTATACACCGAGGTTAATTTCTTAAAGGATAAATTAATAGATATAGGATTAGAATCCGAAGGTGAATCCTTATCCGAGAAGACGTTCCTAGCTTCCTCCAGCCATCTATCAGTGTTTACATTCGTTGACGGAAAACCTGCCATTAGATAATCAGGTCTAGAAAAATAAATAAACTAATCACTGAAAGAGGACCTACCAACTCGTAATTTACCACCAAATATAATAGTATATCACTGACTGCTGTGGAACATAATAAAATATAACCTTTATTGAATATATAAGATAATTCTCTAAATACACGTTGCTTGTGTGCAGTCTACCCAAGTGTGTCTGCACTAGCAGAACACACCATGGGTAATAATAGACCTAAAATGACAATTAAATGTCCAGCATCAGCTCATAATATACGGAGGTACTAGACTCACTAATATTCAAATCCCCAACTGATGAAAGAGGGCATAGAAAAAACTAAACCAAGAAGGGAGAACACCCCCTTTCATAGAGTGCAATTAGTTGTATATTGCACACTAGCCCAAATGCTTGTCATAGAGCCATGTCACAGAGCTCCTTATCTCATAAAGTGCAATCAGTTGTATATTGCGCAATAGCCCAACTGCCTATTATAGAGCCCTGTCATAGAGCTCCTTCTTAAAACCATCATTCACCCAGAGCACCTTAGAGTTTACATACAGATAGCTCCCACAAATATTATGGTCTATATCACAGGTCACTGCCTTGAGATTAATTACTAGCTCCTAATACTATAGCTCACACTGCTTCATTCATAGCAGGGGAGCACGTTCATATCACACCTCGACGCGTTTCATCCCTTTTTAATGCTCATAGGGATACATCAAGAGACTTATTAGTATACGGTGCATTTGTTTAGCATTGGAGCTCAACAGGTACCAGCCACGATATGAGCCGCACGCGGCGGCATGGACGCCTGACATTTGTAAAGAATCCTCCGCCCCCAACAGATGACGCACGCTCACGCTGGCCATTCCCAACCTTCATCCCATCGGACCAATTAGCAGTGCCACGTCTGGTGCAAACGTCATAGCGCCGTCCCGGATAAGGAGGTATCCTAGATACTGGCATAGAAACAACAGATAGATTGCGGAGAAGAACACACAGTGGGCAAAGTCTGCACAAACAAATCATGCCCACTATGTGGATCCCCACTGTAAGGTAGCGCTGTTTATCATGTTGAGGGGCACTCACTTCACCAGGTCAATTAAAGCACACATGCAACGTTTTCCGGTAATCTACAGTCCTGCAGTTTATTAAACATCATAAATAGTGTTGAGCCACCCCCGTAGTGTTCGAGTTCGGTTCGGTTCGTCGAACACCCGTGTGTTCGCCGAACTGTTCGTCGAACTGTTCGTCGAACACCTTCGAACACCGTTAAAACCAATGGCAGGCAAACAAAAACACATAGAAACACATAGAAAACACCTTCAAAGGTGTCCAAAAGCTGACAAACTGCTCAGAAGACACAACTAACACATGGAAAAGTGACAAGTACATATAGTCATGCGAAAAGAAAAGAGGTGGAGGAGTAAAAGGAGGGGGAGACACAGATATAGGCATGTCATGCCCTTCTAAAATCCAAAAAGTGAGAAGCCGACACGTTCAGTCCGCTCCTGCCCGTGCCACCTCCGCGTCGCCGGGTTTGTGCCAGAGCCGCGGTGAACCCTGACGGCCAGCCCCCCTCTCCCAATACTGGTGCCTGTCCGCTGGTGGGTCGAGCGAGCCCCCCTGTGGTGGAGGCAGCTCTAAGCTTTTTAATTTAAATTGTCTCTCTAATTTGAATGAATACACTTTAAATCCATTTACAAGGATCTATTGGAGGGCAAGTCTCATGCCAGCAGCCGCGTTATTCCAGCTCCAGTAGCGTCCACTAAAGCTGCTGCAGTTAAAAAGCTTTTATAAGGATCGAGCTCGGCTGTCCACCGCAAGGCATCCTACTGCCAGTCCCAGCCCCTATGCCTTGGGGTGCCTCCTGATGCTCTTCACTGAGTATCCCGTGGTCCCGAGGCATTTCCTTTGAAAAAATTAAGTGTCCAAACTACAGGTGGTGTAGCTTGCTTAACAGCCGGGATAATCCGCTGACTAGCAGACACTGCTACTAGGCACAAAGTATTTCCTGGGCTAGATGCAGTTAAAAATTTGTAATTAGATACTCTCGTTGGATGCTGAGAAAGCATTCCATAGAGTCTCCTGGCACGCCATATATGATTCTCTTAAAAAGCTTGGGGTAGGGGTCTAGGGGACCCTTTTATAGCCAAAATCACGGCCCTGTATCGCAATACGTCACCTAGGCTGAAGATAAATGGAACTGTAGCACCCTGAGGGCTTGGTTGCTACAGAGGTATTGCACCTCACCCAGAGGTGTGATATCTCACTCTCAGGTAAGGATGTAGTGTGGATCAGGACCCGACACCTGCATGCATTGCACCACATTGCCGTGGGGCAGGGTGACCAATATGCCCCTGAGATGGGCACGACAGTCCCTGTCCCAGCCTGGAGTGGGGGGAGGGAACACTGAGGAAGGGGAACCCTGTAGTGCAGGAGCAGGGAGGAAGCAGTTCCTGGGTGCATTGAGAAGGGAGTATAAAAGGTGGGCACCATCTTAGTTCAGTGCAGAGAAGTCTGAGCAGAAGTGGCAGGGAGCAGGGGCTCTGCATGAGCTCTGCTCCGGAGGCGGGCCTAGTAACAAAGGCCCACGCCTGGAAGAGGGAGAAGGAAGGAAGAGGAGCGGAGAAGGCTCCAGGAACGAGGAACGAAGGGATCCCAGGGGTGCAGACGGGCGAGTCGCCACCGCACGCCCGAATCCACCTGCGTGGAGGGGTCAGGCCAAAGGGGGAGACCGGTCCCCGAAACTAGTGGAGGCAGGAAACGACCCTCAGCTAGAAACAGGAGGCTGTGACATTGTATGTGGCGCAGCCCCTCGCTACACCCGCTAGGAAGGCACCACACAGGGTCAGGGAAACTGGCGCCAAGTTTACCAAGAGGAGGCCCGAGGCAGCCGGACAGAAGGGTTAGTAAGAAAGGCCAGACAAAGGACACACAAAGGGGGTCCTGTGAAGCGCTCCAAAGTTATCTGGGAGTTGTCTGAGCCCCTCACCTGGTGAGCACAGTACGACGTGGGCAGCCGTTACCTGCAGACGTCGTCTGGATAATAAGAACTGTGAGTAAAGGCCCTGGACTGCATCACTGACTCCGTGTCGTTACTGCTGCTGCCCTGCACCATCACCCCCATCCTCCGCATACACTGCCCTGAGGCTATGCTCCTCCCGTGGGGAGTTATGCTGTGCTCTGCTGCACCCACAACACCAGCCTCAGCGGTCTGCCCTGGAGCGGCGGTTCACTCTGACCGCAATCCACGGGTGGCGTAGTCGGACATTTAAACATCAAAACCACATAAATAGTTTCGCCACTGGTTTGACCGCCCTGAGCCACGGAACCGGGTCGCCGCCACGGAGACTACAACCACCAGCATCCACCAAAAAGGGTCCGGCTCCGGGTGTCCCAAGGCCCAGGGGGCGCGTCAGAACATTTTCATCACCTTTCACAATCACCAATGGGACAAGGCAGGGATGTTCTCTGTCCCCTCTCTTATACATCCTAGTGACGGAGCACCTGCTCTCATCAATTCGCCAATAATAGGTGGATTGAGGTGGGAGGCACCGAGTACAAGTGCTCTCTATTTGCTGATGATGTCCTAGTATATATCACGCAATCACATATATCCATCCATGCTGTTATGGCTGAAATAGATCACTTTGTTACATGGTCAAATTTTAAAATCAATGCAGCGAAGTCTGAGGCCCTCGATGTCTCCCTCCCCAAATCCATATAGGATTCCTTCCAGTCCAACTTTCCCTTTGCCTGGCCCTCACATGGTATCAAATACTTAGGAATTCCTATTCATAGAGACCTCTCCCATCTATGTTATCTTAATTTTGGGCCCTTTATTGAACAACTCCATACAGACCACGGTTGGCAAGTTAGAACTGTAAGATTCACTACGTGAACCACTGGTGTTTTGTGGAAAAGCACATGTACACTGTGTTCCAAATTATTATGCAAAAAGTGTTTAGGAGTGATAAGGGAAGAATTTGTTTGTTTGTCAGTTAAACTCATTGATGGTGATGTGTGTCAGGGCTCTTTATATCACTGTAAGCAATTGCAGACACCTGTGCTAATTAGTTTGGCAGGTGTGTCAAATGAAAGGCAAGACTACTTAAGAAGGCTGTCTCACATTATTAAGCAGCCTACATTTTCTGCCAAAATGGGAAAGAAAAAGGATGTGTCGGCTGCTGAGAAGCAACAAATTGTGGAGTGTTTAGGTCAAGGCATGACTACAATCAACATTGTGCGATGATCAGGATGAAGTGTCTTGGCAATCAAGAAGTATGTAGCTGATTCACAGTACACACGTGTGCGTGCTGATAAGGGCAAATTGAGGACTCTTTCCTACAGGCAATTACGTCAGGTTGAAAGAGCAGCGGCAAAAAAGACTTGTCATAGCAGCAGACAAGTTTTTGAAGCTGCTGGTGCCTCCAACGTCCCCCGAACAACAAGATGCAGGGTCCTTCAGAGGTTTGCAGCTGTGCATACGCCATCCTGTCGACCTCCTCTATCCACTTCACACAAGCAGAAACGGCTCCAGTGGGCCAAACATTACATGAAGACTGATTTCAAAACTGTTTTGTTCACGGATGAGTGCCATGCAGCGCTCGATGGTCCAGATGGATGGAGTGGAGGATGGCTGGTTGATGGACACCCCACGCAAACACGGCTACAGCGCCAACAAGGAGGAGGTGGAGTAATGTTTAGGGCTGGAATCATGGGGAGAGAGATTGTCGGCCCCTTTAGGATCCCTGAAGGCGCTAAAGATGAACTCCATAATGTATGTGGATTTTCTCAAACAGCACTTCCTGCCATGGTTCAAGAAGAAGAATCGTGTATTTCACAGCAAGATCATTTTTCTGCATGATAATGCACCATCTCATGCTGCACATAAAACATCTGCATCTCTGGCTGATATGGGCATAAAAGGGGACAAACTTATGGTGTGACCCCCATGCTCCCCTGACCTCTACCCCATTCAGAACCTTTGGAGCATCATTAAAAGGAGTGTCTATGATGGCGGGAGGCAGTTCACATCTAAGCAACAGCTCTGGGAGGGTATTCTGTCCTCATGCAAAACAATTGAAGCAGAAACCATCCAAAACCTGACAAATTCAATGGACGAGAGAGTTCCTTTCGAACAAGGGGTCCTATGTGAAAATGTAACATCACCTAGAATAAAGTTTTGAGTTGAAAACTGTTTGATTTCAGTTTCTAACAACCTGCTAATGCTTATAATTTCAAAAATGACCATTTTTTTGGTCTTTATTAAAATGAAAAGGTTGATCAAAAAGTTTGGGGGATCTAAGAGTGTGGCAACCCAGTAGTCATGATTACTTCGAATTCTGACAATATGAGGGTCATGCTGCAGGTAGTGCAGCAAGAAGGCACTTATGTTTCTTGCGCATCTCGGAGCCCCAAAATTATTTTCCGGGCTAGATGCAGCTAAAAATTATTATTAATTTTACATCTGGTGAAGCTTTAGTATAGATGGCCTAATAGGATCAGTGCTGCACACTGCTACAAAGCCCAAATTATTTTCCAGTCAAGATACAGATAAACATGATTAGTAATTTTAAATCTGGTGGAGCTTATTATAGATGGCCTAATAGAATCAGTGCTGCACACTGCTACAAAGCCCAAATTATTTTCCAGCCAAGATACAGATAAACATGATTAGTAATTTGAAAGCATAAAACGGTTGGTAGGGTGATTTTAACCAATCATCAAGCTTTTACTCTCCCCAGGATGACACAGGGGTAGAAAAGTCGTTTCGGATCCATGATTTGTTCATCTTTATGAACGTGAGTCTGTCTACATTATCAGTGGAGAGCCGCGTGCGCTTATCTGTCAGCACACCACCAGCAGCGCTGAACACACGTTCAGACAGAACGCTGGCTGCGGGGCATGACAAGATCTCCAAGGCGTAAGTGGCTAGCTCCGGCCATTTATCCAGATTGGAAGCCCAAAAAGAGCAAGGGTCCAGTGACACAGTCATGGCTTCAATGTTTACTTGGAGATACTCCTGTACCATCGTCTCTAGGCGTTGACTATGTGTCAGACTTCTTGTCTCCTGTGGCCTTGCAAAGGATGGGCTAAAAAAGTGGTGAAATGATTCCGCAAAATTGATGTTACCAGCAGATACTGTGGTTCTGTTACGGTTTGAGTGCTGAACACTTGACGGTCCCACGGTTGGCAAGTTGGAACTGTGAGATTCACTACGTGCACCACTGGTATTTTGTGGAAAAGCACATGTAAGATTCTGCAACAGTCTCTGCTGATACTCCTGCATGCGTGCATCCCTTTCTATGGCAGGAATAATTTCTGCAAATTTACTTTTGTACCGGGGATCTAACAGTGTGGCAACCCAGTAGTCAGGATTATTTCTAATTCTCACAATTCGAGGGTCATGTTGCCGGTAGTGCAGCAAGAAGGCACTCATGTGTGTTGCGCATCCAGGAGAACCAAGTCCCTGTTGTGTTGGTGGCGAGGTAACAATCATGCTTCCTTCCTCTGTCCTCTCCCCTCAACCTCGCACAACAGAAATGTGATCAAGGTCTCCCTCATCTGATGAGTCTTCCATCAGTTCATCCTCCACTTCTTCCTGGGCTCCTGCACCCTCCTCACTAGTTTGGGCTGCTACCATGCGCCCTGGTAAAACCATCTCCCCCGCCCTCACATGCCTGCCGCCTTGGTGCTGCCGACCGTCTGGACCTTGCAGATGTTAGCCCTTCCGCATACAAATCTTCCTCCTCTACTTCCTCCACCTCCTCTTGTGCCACCACCTGACTCCGAATTCTGTTTAACATGTGCTCCAGCATGTAAATCACCGGAATAGTCATGCTGATAATGGCATCGTCAGCACTAAACATCTTCGTCGCCATTTCAAAACTGTGCAGAAGGGTGCATAGGTCCCTGATCTGAGACCACTCCTCCAGCGTGATTTGCCCCACCTCTGGATCTCGTTGGCCCAGGCTATACGTCAGAACGTATTGCACCAGGGCTTGTCGGTGCTGCCACAGTCGCTGCAACATGTGCAGAGTTGAATTCCACCGGGTAGGCACATTGCATTTTAGCTGGTGAAGTGGCAGGCCCAACGACTTCTGTAGAGATGTAAGTCGCTGAGCTGCGGGATGCGAACGGCGGAAGTGAGCACACAGCGACCGTGCCCTCTGCAGAAGGCCATCTAGTCTGGGATAGTGGGCTAAAAATTGCTGGACAACCAGGTTCAACACGTGAGCCATACAAGGCACGTGTGTGACATTGCCCCGGCGAAGGGCCGCACCCAGGTTTGCAGCATTGTCGCACACGGCCTTCCCTGGTTTCAGGTCCAGTGGAGACAACCATTCATGAAATTGGTTCTCCAGAGCTGACCACAACTCCTCAGCTGTGTGACTCACATTTCCCAGACATTTCAATGTAAAAACCGCCTGATGACGTTGAGCCCTACTGCCAGCATAGTAAGGAGGTGTGCAGGATCCCTTCTGCGCAGTTAGAAAGCTTGTGGCATGACCAGACAGGCTTTGGGTGCAGGTGGAAGACCGAGAGGAGGTTGAGGAGGCAGAAGCAGTGGAGGAACTTTGACATAAAGAGGATTGACGCACAACTCGTGGGGACGGCAAGACTTGGACAGCAGCCCCTTGTCCTGCTGTCACCATAGTTACCCAGTGCCCAGTCAGCGACATGTAACGCCCCTGTCCATGCCTACTCGTCCAAGTGTCTGTGGTGAAATGCACCCTGTCACACACAGAGTTTCTCAAAGAAGCGGTGATGTTGTGTGCGACATGCTGGTGGAGCGCAGGCACACCTTTCTTTGAGAAGTAGTGCCGACTGGGCATCTGGTACTGGGGCACTGCGACGGACATAAGGTCTCGAAAATCCTCTGTGTCCACCAGGCGGAAAGGCAGCATTTCTGTAGCCAAGAGCTTGCAGATGGTGAAATTCAACCTCTTAGCTTTCTCATGGCTAGGAGGAAATGGTCTTTTACTTGTCCACATCTGAGGGACCGAGGGCTGGCTATTGTGCTTAGACGGGGTTGATAAGGGTGTCCCCGGCAAACTGCCGGTCTGTGAGGAAGATGCAGGCGGACATGTTAGGTTGCCTTGATCCAAAGGTGGTGCTATCGATGTCGGACAGCGCTCAACACCAGCTGGTGTTACCACCTCCAAAGAAAATGATGACCTGCCAATCACGCTGGCTGTTGCGGGTAAAGAGGTGGCAGGTCTGCGCCCCAAAACAGGTGTGACTGCTGTCCCCCCAGTCACAGAGGATGAAGAGGCCGCGGATGCACAAGATATGGCAGACGGTGGTTGGCCCGGCCGGCTAGGCCGCATTGTAGCACACTGAGCTTCCCACTGCAACTTATGCTTCATGTCCATGTGCCGGTTCATGCATGAAGTACTCAAACTATGTATTTTTTGGCCTCTACTTAGCTTTTGCTGACAAATGTTACAGATAACACGAGTTGGGTCATCTTTATCGATCTGAAAAAATGCCCAGGCTATGCAAGGCTTAGCACCCATGCGACCTGAAGAGCCACCACGACTTGTGGTGAGAGGCAGAGTTGTGTTTGAGGATGCAGTTGTTGACGTGCTTCCAGTACTACGTCTCTGTCCAGGAAGGCGCAACCTGACCTCGTCGTCACTAGCATCTTCCTCCACCTCCTCTGCTGAGCTCATCTCTTGGCTGACTGTGGGTTGACAGTAAGTGGGATCTCCAACCTCATCATCATCACCCTGTGCGTTATCACACCCGTCGTCCTCAGAGCCAACCTGTTCCTGCCCTGACAAAAAACTAAAGTTGTCGCTCCAATCAGGTATTTGAGTCTTATCATCGTCTTCCTCATTGTCTCCACCAACAGGAGTTACAGTTTGGGAATGAGGGTCTACATTATGGTCAGAACCTTCTGTGTCTGGTCCTGGATCCGACTCATAAAGATTCTGGGCATCAGTGCAGATCATTTCCTCGTCTGGATTCACAGAAGGGCTGAAGTCGACCTCTGATTCCCAGGCTATAGTATGAGTAAACAGCTCTGCAGACTCAACCATCTGTTCTACCTCATACTCAGACGGGCAGCTGGAGATTTGGGAGCTGCGAGGAAGCAAGTGCGATTGGGGTGACACCTTTGAGGACTGGAGTATTTGTGATGTTGAAGTTGATGTGGAGGAGAGCCCACTTAAAGGAGCACTTGATATCCGTTGAAGCACCTGCTGTTTTTGTGCCTCATCTGGAATTTGTAGCGATTGGCGTGGCCGTAAGAAAGGGATCTTATCACATTGTCCGCTAAAAGAAGTAGACATTTTAGTTTGGCTGGAAGATGGTCTTTCTTCTGCAGATGTTACTGTTGCTTTAACACCTACCCCACGGACACAACCTTTTTTCCCCTTCCCAACACGCCTATTCCCCTTTCCACTCATTTTGGTGGTTAACTAATTCACAACTCTGGAGTCGTTTGCACAAAAAAACAATGGATGGGAACCGAGCAGAGCTGAGTGGCCAAACTGTGGTATTAGGCCAAAACTATTGGTTGGGTTAGATGCAGAAAAAAATTATATTCAATTTGCAACCTGATGGAGGTCAGTATAGATGGACTAATAGAACAAGTCCCACACACAGCTAGAAGCCCAAATATTTTTTCAGAGGTAGATGCAGAACATTTTTTTATTCAGTTTGCAACCTGATGGAGGTCAGTATAGATGGAGTAATAGAACAAGTCCCACACACAGCTAGAAGCCCAAATATTTTTTCAGAGGTAGATGCAGATAAAAATTATTTTTAATTTGCAACCTGATGGAGGTCAGTATAGATGGACTAATAGAGAAAGTCCCACACACTGCTAGAAGGCCAAATATTTTTTCAGAGCTAGATGCAGATAAAAATTATATTCAATTTGCAACCTGATGGAGGTCAGTATAGATGGACTAATAGAACAAGTCCCACACACAGCTAGAAGCCCAAATATTTTTTCAGAGGTACTGTAGATTCAGATAAAAATTATTTTTAATTTGCACCTGATGGAGGTCAGTATAGATGGACTAATAGAGAAAGTCCCACACACTGCTAGAAGGCCGAATATTTTTTCAGAGCTAGATGCAGAAAAAAATTATATTCAGTTTGCAACCTGATGGAGGTCTGTATAGATGGATTAATAGAACAAGTCCCACACACAGCTAGAAGCCCAATATTTTTTCAGAGGTAGACGCAGAAAAAAATATATTCAGTTTGCAATCTGATGGAGGTCAGTATAGATGGACTAATACAACAAGTCCCACACACAGCTAGAAGCCCAATATTTTTTCAGAGGTAGATGCAGAAAAAAATATATTCAGTTTGCAACCTGATGGAGGTCAGTATAGATGGACTAATACAACAAGTCCCACACACAGCTAGAAGCCCAATATTTTTTCAGAGGTAGATGCAGAAAAAAATATATTCAGTTTGCAACCTGATGGAGGTCTGTATAGATGGATTAATAGAACAAGTCCCACACACAGCTAGAAGCCCAATATTTTTTCAGAGGTAGATGCAGAAAAAAATATATTCAGTTTGCAACCTGATGGAGGTCAGTATAGATGGACTAATACAACAAGTCCCACACACAGCTAGAAGCCCAATATTTTTTCAGAGCTAGATGCAGAAAAAAATTATATTCAATTTGCAACCTGATGGAGGTCAGTATAGATGGACTAATAGAATGATGCTATGCCCAAAAGATTTTACTTCACTAGGTGCAGTAAAAAAATTGGTATTCTATACACAGGTGGTATATCTTGCAACACAGATAGGCTACTCCACTGACTAACACACTCTGCAATAGGCCAAAAAGGATTAGCTTTGCTAGATTCAGCCAAGTGCTGTGAAAAAAACTTGCACAGCACTGGCACAGACCTGCCTGGCAAAAACTGATAGGAACTGATGTAACCTAGTCCTGAAAAGGACTCCAATTACAATTAGTCTTTACTCTCACAATCTATCTATTTAAGAGCACAGACCTGCCTGATAAAAGTCGTAGGAAATGCTGTAACCTAGTCCTTAAAAGGACTGCAATCACAACTATTCCCTACTCCCAAGCTATCTGTAGATTTGTGCGAAAATTGGCTTGAAATTAACAAGGTATAGTGCACACAGCAACAGCGGTGCCGTCTAACACGCAGCTGCAGCAGTGAGAAAATGGTGGCGACGGGGAAAATGGCTTGGTCTTATAGGGCAAGGACATGTGACATACACTGCAATGACACATGCCCTTGCTTGTGTGAAAAAAAGCACTTCGCTCCGTGTGTGCGCTGCTGATAGGCTGACAGATTGCACCTCCCCACTGTAAATGCGGGAAAGAGAAAAAAAAAATGGAGATCTTCATTGTTCCTGCAGAGATCCATCCCCTGCCCCTCCCCCCACCCCGCTGTACACTCAAACTGCGTATTAACATTAATTTTCATCATTACTGAGAAAAAATCCAGTTATGATTTTGGTGCACGAACAGTTATCGAACATAACCTCGAACAGCCGAATTTTTCTCAAATTGTTCGTGTTCGCCGAACGGCTCAAACACCGCCCAAAACAGCTCGAATTTGAGATTGGCGAACAGTTCGAGTAGAATAGCGCTCATCTCTAATCATAAACTGCTTATAACATAGTCCATCTCAGTGGCTCGCAGGCATTTTACACATGTAATATCCTAGAGCCTTTTCAGTGGCAGCTATGCCCGCCTGGCTCTAGATACAGCCTTCAGCAAGTTAACAATGTCAATGTCCATATCAAGCAGCGTTTTTACCTTTGCCGGGTCTTAGCTGCTTCTATCAGCTCTGTTCTGCCAAAACTGTGGCTTAAGGTTCACCAGGTGTGGCCCCCCCGGCCACGTGCCTTCCAGTTTTAATGGTGTCCCAGACACAGGGACCAGGCCTCTTGCCTTCCACTGTTTCAAAACCACCAGGATTTATATATCCTTCTGTGTGCACCGGACCTGTGATGATGTCACAGTCATGTGATCAGTCACCTGAAGGGGTGGTACGTGGTCAGCCAGAACACGCCCCCTGGTCATTTTAGTAATGCAGCAAGCCGCTGCATTACATATCCCCCCCCTATGTTCAAACTTGTGGGGTTGAACACATAATATACACAATCACATTATAACCCACAGTTCACACAAAGACCATGTACTTGACATTTGCGCATCTCAGCCCCTGGAACATTAGTCATCAACATTAGCCCATTCCTTAGGGACCTACCATCCGTCATTGTCTCCAACTTCGTCAAGTCACATTTCCTAGTCGTAACCTTGTCAGACCTCCCCCGTTCCCAGCGGTCAATACAGCAGTGTGACTCACATGCACTTGTATCTAAGGTCCGGTCCAACTCCGTACTGTCTCGTACTCAATTGGGACGTTTGCATGGGCCTCTCAGACCTGAGTTACTGGAGGTCTCACTACCTCTAAACCCATGCCCACTACCCTCAGGACATCCTGAAAGGTCTCTAACTTCTGCTGTAGCTGTTCTATTATTTAGGGGGCCCTTTCTCTGTCTGGTCTCACAATTTATAGACTGCAGCCATCTTCTGCTGCTCAGACGACGCTGTCTTTCTATTCGCAGTCTGGCGAGATTCAACTGTTCTACCTCTCGCAGGTAGGTCACTCGGTACTCCATCAGCATTCGTATATATGCAAGATTTTCTTCTGTGCCTACAGCAGAGAATGACACCATGCAGTCTTCATCCAGTATCCAGTCCTGATGATCACGTGGACTGCTTATTTTTATCACACCAAACTTCTTTACCATCATTTGCATGGTTCGGCCATTTCTCCCAATGAGGCACCCGGATGACTTCTTTCCGCAGACTTTGAGCTTTTCTCATAAGCTCCAGTTGTCTAATGGCTTGTTCCGTCTTTAACCGGACAAACCACTTAGTGCGAACACATTGCCAGTGCATGTCACTTAGGATAGCCACCTCTTCACTGTGACTTCTGTTGTGGACAGGACCACCAGATGTTTAGCTTCTGAGGTCGAGTACACCTTACAGGCTCCCACGGCCTTCTTAAACTCTTCATGCACAGACTCGCTGGTGCATTCTTCTCTCAAATCTTCGGGTACATCTATGAGGCACTTGTACCGAAAAGTTTCTGTCTCACCAGTGGTCTCCAAATGATCATCTGGCTCAGGATTCAGGATTCACCCTGTATGTTTCCCCTGAGCTGACTCACAGCTATGAACTCAAGAATTCTCCTCAGGTCCACCTTCTCATGGTATAAAGGATTAAGCGCACCTTGTTTGCCCTTTTCCTTCTCCAAGGCGGCCTTGTTCACTGATTGGTACTTTACCAGGCGACCTTTGAGCTCAAAAACTTTTTCCTCTAGCTCAGCTACTCGCCTCTCAGCAGCCCATCTCTGAAGCTCTTCCTGCTTCAACTGCTCCTTTATCAGTAGAGTTCTTTCAGACCTCTCTGTCTCCAATGCGCCACTCGGCTCTCGACAGCCAGTCTCTCAAGCTTCTCTTGCTTCAAATGGGCTTGTAGCGTCACCTTGAGCTCCTTGATCTCGGCTCTTACACCCACCGAATCATCCAAGCTCGCATTATTCGAGGTGGTATTTACTTCATACCTCCCTTCTCCAGTGGCAAACTCCTGACCCTGGTCTGTGGCTTCTCTGATAGACTCCTCCACCTTTTTCCATTCAGCTTCCATCCTGCAGATTCTATCCTTAAGGCACGTCTCTGCCCTCTGGAGATCATCACAGAATGTCTGCAGCTCCTTCACCTGAGCTTCCAGTCCCGGGATCTTTCTGCGGAGATCATCATTCTCATCACGAGTGTCCTGTAGAGTGGTCTCAATCACTTGGCGCATGTGCTCTGCATCACCCTTACCATCCTCTAGTTTTTTCTTAACCTTGAGGAGATCCTCACAGTCTCTCTTGGTTTGTTGCAGTTTCCTATTGAATTTTTCACGCATCTTTTCTGCCTCCCAGTCGTGACCAGACACTTCATCTTTTAATGCCCCTTTCAGGGTGGATAGCTCCCGGTCTCGCTGGTAGAGTCCTCCAGCCACTCCTTCTCCTTCATTAGAGGCTTCACTTGGTCCTGGAATTGCTGCAGCTCCCTCATGAGTTCACCATACTCCTTCTTGGATTCACACATCTCTCACTTGAACTGTTCGCGCAGTCGTTCTAGGCCTTGATCACGTCCAGAAACTTCATCCTGCAGCGCCCCTTTTAAGGCAGATAGCTCCCTATCCCTCTGGTGTAGACCCTCATCCAGCCTTTGCTTCTCCTGCATCAGCTGTTTCACCTGCTCCTGAAATCTCTGCACTCACTTTCTTGAGACCTCTGCTTCTTCCACATCCACAGAGCCTTTCTTCACTTAGTACAGCTCTAACTGCACCAGGGAGAAACGATCTTTCATCTCGTACAGCTCATCTTAAAACACCGCTTTGTCAAACTTAAACTGAAAAACCTCCTCTTTGGTTTTGCAGAGGTCCTCTTTTTTTTCTGGAACTTTTCCTTCCATTTGTTGATTTCCTCGCTGCTTTCCTCCAGTTCTCACTGCAAGTTCCTCACAACCTGGTTTATTTTCTGCCATTCAGACTCCAGACTCAGCTGGTCCGGGGACACATTCTACATGTTTTTCCTTAGTTGCTGCACATCACTCTGATACTGCTGCCTGACAGGCTCCAGCTCTTGAATGCCACCTCCTCTTCCTTCCTGGTCTCCTCTATTTCTAAAGGAGGATCCACACTTGGAATAAAGGCACACAGCATTGCATTTTCTTTATTTACCCTTTCAGCAAAGGCTACAGGAGCAACCTTTTTGTGGCCCTTGCGCCTTCGACGACGAGAGTGGGACTTACTCACCTCGTTTAACTCCTCCTAACTGAACTCTCTTTCTACTTTTGTAGTGTCACCGTCAGCTGTGGGGTCTGTGTCACTCCCCCTGGTGTTATGGACCAACAAGTCACCTCCCACTTTGACGTCAACCTCTTCTACTGGAGCTACCCAATTATCAATGGTCGAATTGTCATTTTTAGGTGGTACCAACACATGACCGGTAACCACTTCTGGTTTTGTATGCTCCACCCCCTTTTGAAACTCCGCTTCCTTTTGGACAACTATATCTGTAGGGGTTACTCTAAAAAAAAAACCTGCAACAGTCCTAGGACCCAGTTCACAACATCTCTTACTACCTTCCTGGGCACTCGGGGATAGTACCGGCGCCACAGGAGATGTTCATAACCTCTCTTGACTTATCATTGTAGGTACCTATAAGGCGTATACATTTATCATCCTCTTTTCTCTGCCTAGGAACCAACAGGGAGGTCATATTGGCAGCTTTGGCATGATGGTATGCTGATTCCAAAGTACTCTTGGGATATCCACGTCTCACAAATCTATCTTTCAAATTAATGGCCTCCTTCTCAAAATCCACCAAAGACCTGATTATCTAATGGCAGGTTTTCTGTCAACGAATGTAAACACTGATAGATGGCTGGAGGAAGATAGGAACGTCTTCTCGGATAAGGATTTACCTTCAGATTCTAATCCTATATCTATTAATTTATCCTTTAAGAAATTAACCTCTGTGTATAAAGATTATATTTGGTCGTGGTGGGAAGTTAAAGGTTTACAAAATTATCTCCAACATAAGATTGTCCCTAGAGGGTTAAGAATTCTCTTGGTGCCCAGTAGAAGGGTACGTACGCCGACCCTAGTGGGAAAGTGGGAAAAGGAAACCACAGAAAGTTCCTTGAGGTGTATTGCTATCTTATTAGAGGAGGAACGGTCAATTTTGGAGGACAAAGATAGAATACTGAAAGAAACATTGGACCATATAAAAAAAATTTCATCCGATACAGAATTTCTGAAAAAAGAAAAAGCTTTGCAATTAAGTATAGAGAAATTCACCTCCTTCATTAAGGAAAGGAAGCATTATCAATTTCTGAGAGATCTATCTGATTTTTAAGAGAATAGAGCTTATGACCCACAAAATTTGACAACAGGAGGTGGTGATATTAGTTCCTCTGACTATGATACTTCAGATAGTGAGAGAATCCTACCTAATTTCGGTAGAGGGAATAGAAATAAGGGAAGGAATAGAGGTAGGAATAGGAACAGTGATAGGGGCAGAGGGAGATTTGAATATAATACACGTTCTAGAGATATTCAACAATGCACATCGGTTGGTCTATATCATGGAGAATCATCCTCTGGTTCGCCTGGATCTGGGGCTTCTTTTTTGGCTCAGGGACCACCCCTAATGGCGGGGGTGGTCTGCTCATAGAAAAGAAGAACTAAGGGTAACCTCTACCAATGCCAATATAGAAAGAAGAGGAATGATTAATGTGAGCGAAGAAATATTGAGGGGGGCCATTCCAAAAAGATCAGGAACTTGTGATCATAATTTAGGACAGAGGGATGATGATCTTAGAGTGATTAATTTATCGGAGAGGGCTCTAACTGAGAGTGAAATTGATCTACTCTCAAGGGGGGCTATCATTTGTCCCCACTGCACGCTTTGACAGCTTTGAGTGGACGAAGGATGTTGCCCTATTTGCAAGAAAACTGAGGTGGAGAAAATTTATGAAACAAAATGAAAGAGACAAATGTAGAGGGGCAGGAATCTCAGAAAATGAATTAATGGATCTTAGATTGTTGGAGGATCTATGGCAGGATGGACAAGGTGGCATAGGTGATGGTCCCTTCACTAAATTAAGATCTAAGAATACAAAATCTCCCCCTGTCCTGGATTCGAGTCATATTGATATATTTGAAGCGATGGTCACACAGAGCCTAGAAGAGGGGCAGAATAATGGAGTAAGAAATGCTAATTTAACAAAGAATGAGACACAGGCCCTTAAGTGTCTTGAGAATGACCCTAATTTGATAATCAAGCCCTCCGACAAGGGAGGTAATATTGTGGTCCTTGATAGACTTCAATATAAACGGATGTGTCTTGATCTCTTATCTGATCGTGAGTGTTATGAGATTCTTAAAACCAATCCCACTACCAAATATGAAGCTGAACTCGAGAATATATTAGTAAAAGTATTGGAGGATAGATTGATTGACAAAAATGAGATGTCTTTTTTAAAACCGAGACACCCCCAAACCGCAACTTTTTATGAACTTCCTAAAGTTCATAAGGGGTGCAACCCATTAAGGGGACGTCCGATTGTCTCAGGCATAGGAAGTCTTACCCAGGGCATAGGCACCTATGTGGATATCATCCTTAGGCCCTTTGTGTTGGCATTGCCTTCCTATGTCCGAGACACAATGGACGTCTTTAGAAGATTGGAGGACTTGCAGGTTCAGAAGGAAGTATATTTGGCGAGACTTGATGTGGAGGCGCTCTATAGCTCGATACCACATGGGGCGGGCTGTGGAGCGATTGAACATTTTTTGAAAATGAAAGGGTTGCACCTCAGAAGACATAATATCCTAGTGATGGACCTTGTAAGATTCATATTGGAGCATAATTATTTTTTATTTAGTGGGCGGTACTTCCACCAGCTCAGGGGTACAGCGATGGGGAGCCCTTGTGCCCCCACGTATGCTAATTTATTCCTGGGCTGGTGGGAGGAAACTCTGTTTTTTAGTGATGCTAATGAGGAATGGACGTCTAATGTGTCGTTGTGGATAAGGTTCATAGACAAAGTCCTCATTTTGTGGACGGGAACCATCGAGTTGTTTGAAAACTTTGTCTCAGTATTAAATAATAATAACATTGATCTGAGACTTACATCCGCCATTCATAAACATCAAATGTCATTTTTGGATTTGAATATACAAATTGAATCCACAGGACATCTGGTCACCAATCTTTTTCATAAATCTATGGCCACTAATAGCCTCCTTCAATATAATAGCCATCATTCTCTTTCTTTAAAACGTGGAATCGCAAAGGGATGATATTTAAGACTTAGGCGTAATTGTTCATCTTTGGTGGATTTTGAGTAGGAGACCATTAATTTGAGAGATAGATTTGTGAGACATGGATATCCCAAAAGTACTTAGGAATCAGCATACCTTCATGCTAAAGCTGCCAATAGGACCTCCCTGTTGGTTCCTAGGCAGAGAAAAGAGGATGATAAATGTATACGCCTTATAGGTACCTACGATGATAAGTCAAGAGAGGTTATGAACATCTTAGGGACTTTTTGGGAAATCCTTAAACTGGATCCTGATTTGAAGGAAGTGATAACTCCTCGCCCTTCGGTCACTTATCGGAGAGGCCAAAATTTGAAGGATCGTCTCGTCCACAGTCATCTCTCACCTGATGTGGCCAACCCGACATGGTTGAATAAGACCACACCTAGGGGTACCTTTAGATGTGGCCTATGTAAGGCCTGTAATTATATCCTAAAGGGTAATACCTTTGAAAGTGATAAAACGGGGATTGTCTATGAAAATAGAGTGCTCATTAACTGTCGTACTGAAGGCCTAGTGTATTTGGCTAAATGCACATGTCCTAAATCTTATGTTGGGAAGACGAGTCAAGAATTAAGAAGGAGAATTCTTGAACACATAGGGGATATTAAGAGAAAAGAGGACACCCCTATTGATAGGTATGTTTGGGAGAAACATGGTGGTGACCTCAAAGTAATGCGGTTTCAAGGTGTGGAGAAAATTAGATCCTCTCCCAGGGGGGGTGATCATGATAATAGGATTTTGAGGAAGGAGGCCCAATGGATTTTTAGATTACCTTATTTTTCGGACTATAAGACTCACCGGACCATAAGACGCAACTCGGTTTTAGAGGAGGAAAATAAAAAAATTAAAATGGAAGCAAAAAATGTGGTCATGATGCACTTTTAAGGGGGAGGGGGTCTTCTGCTGTCACTGGTATAGGGGTAATGTCCCCCAATTCTGACAATATCCCCCATCCTGATATATATGACCCCCCCTTCCTTTTATACGTGGTCCCCATCCCCATCCTGGTATGCATGGCACCCCTCATCCTTATCCTGGTATGCATGGCACCCCTCATACCTATCCTGATATGCATGGCATCCCTTATCCCTGTCCTAGTATGCATGGTACCCCTCATCCCTGTCCTGGTATGCATGGCACCCCTAATCCCTATCCTGGTATGCATGGCACCCCTCATCCCTGTCCTGGTTTGCATGGCACCCCTCATCCCTGTCCTGGTATGCATGTGCCCCCCTAATCCCTGTCCTGGTATGCTTGGCACCCCTAATCCCTGTCCTGGTATGCTTGGCACCCCTAATCCCTTTCCTGGTATGCATGGCACCCGTAATCCCTGTCTTGGTATGCATGGCACCCCTAAACCCTGTCCTAGTAGGCATGGTCCCCCTAATCCCCATCATGCTGCACATTAAAAAAAAATAAACACTCCTACTCACCTTTCTTCTCTCCTCCAGCGCTGCGTCCGATCTGCCTGCACTGATCTCTCCATGTGAGCCGCGCATGACGTCACTGCCATGCGCGGCTCACAAGGAGAGATCAGCTGCCGGAAGTCACTGCTCCCCACGCCGGGTCTGTGTGCGCGGGGAGCAGTGACTTCACTCTCCTTCATAGCCGGCATACAGCGGAGCGGCGCTGCGGCTGCTGCTGCTGTAGGCTATCTCCTGTGCCCGCTCATTAAAGGGCATGAATATTCACCCCCTCCCCACGCCCATGGGTGTGGAGAGAGGTTGAATATTCATGCCCTTTAATGAGTGGGCACAGGAGATAGCAGGCAGCAGCAGCAGCCGCGGCGCGGCTACACTGTATACCGCTATTAAGGAGCATGAATATTCAGTGCTCCCCACGCCCAATGGGCGTGGGGAGCACTGAATATTAATTTTCTTTAGAAACGTGGACAGTGTAGGCTGCAGCAGGCGGCTGCTGCCTCCTGTGCCCCGCTCCTCCACCGCTACCGCTCCCCCCACACCACACATAAATATACACCCCCCAACATTCGGACTATAAGACGCACCCCCCATTTTCCTCCAAAATTTTGGAGGAAAAAAGTGCGTCTTATGGTCCGAAAAATAAGGTAAATACGGTGACCCCATTGGGACTTAATGAATGTATTTCCTTTGTCCCCTTTATTTGATGAGAAGAGACTGGGACCGTTATTTTAGGGTAAAAATGCCCCAAACTGTGAGAAGATAGTAGTTTAATGTAGTGCCCTATAGATGTCAATAAGTTTTGAATTATGCTTATATTGATATGAGGGCCTATTTCAATTATTGGAAGTGATCAGTAGAGACATAATAGTCCCTTATTGTTATGATCTGCTACAAGAACTAAGGAAAGATAGGAAAACTGTCCCTACAATAGGACTAAGCTGATTCCCTACGATGCAGCGGGCAACCTGTTCCTTGTGAACAGACCCGCCTTTGTCCTCAGCTAGTCTGAACGCAGACCTATAGATATAAGGGAGGGGTCCCTAAAAGTACTAAGGACTGGGACAAAATTGGACACCGCCTAACAGAAGTTGTAGCGGAGCAAAAAGACAAACAGACAAAAATACTTAGAGGTCCAAGGACCAAGCAAACTATAGAGATATGTACAAAGCACCTGGCTAGATTAAGAGTCAAAGTAACACTGAAGTCCAGCAAAGCCAGAAGGGCGGAGCTGGAATAAATAGGCAGCAGGTCATGTGACCACAAAATAGAAAAAAAATTAACAGGAAGGTTCTAACACTTATATATTCCTTTAGACAAGCCTAGTAATCCTTGTGTTATAAGTGGGGATCCATATAGTGGGCAGGATTTGTTTGCGCAGATTTTGCCCACAGTGTGTTCTTCTCCGCAATCTATCTATGCCTGTATCTAGGATACCTCTGCATCCGGGACGGCGCTGTGACGTTTGCGCCAGATGTGGCCACCGCTGATTGGTCCGATGGGACGAAGCATGGGATTGGCGGAGGATTCTTTACAAATGTCGGGTGTCCGTGCCGCCGCGTGCGGCTCATATCGTGGCCGGTACCTGTTGAGCTCCAGTGCTAAACTAATGCACCGTAGTCTAATAAGCCTCCTGATGTATCCCTATGAGCATTAAAAAGGGATGAAATGCGTCGAGGTGTGATATGAATGTGCTCCTCTGCTATGAATGAAGCAGTGTGAGCTATAGTATTAGGAGCTGGTAATTAATCTCAAGGCAGTGACCTGTGATATAGACCATAATATTTGTGGGAGCTATCTGTAGTAAACTCTAAGGTGCTCTGGGTAAATTAGGGTTTTAAGAAGGAGCTCTATGACAGGGCTCTATGATAGGCAATTAGTCTATTGTGCAATATACAACTGATTGCACTTTATGAGATAGGGAGCTCTGTGACAGGGCTCTATGACAAGCATTTGGGCTAGTGTGCAATATACAACTAATTGCACTCTATGAAAGGGGGTGTTCTCCCTTCTTGGTTTAGTTTTTCTATGCCCTCTTTCATCAGTTGGGGATTTGAATATTAGTGAGTCTAGTACCTCCGTATATTATAAGCTGATGCTGGTGGACATTTAATTGTCATTTTAGGTCTAATATTACCCATGGTGTGTTCTGCTTGTGCAGACACACTTGGGTAGACTGCAGACAAGCACGGTGGATTTAGAGTATTATCTTATATATTCAATAAAGGTTATATTTTATTATGTTCCACCGCAGTCAGTGATATACTTTTGGGGGATTAGGTCAGAGATCCACCATTAGAGATGAGCGGTGTTTGACTCAAACTGTTCGCCAATCTCAAATTCGAGCTGTTTTGGTCGGTGGTCGAGCGGTTCGGCGAACACGAAAAATTTGAAAAAAATTTGGCTGTTCGAGGTTATGTTCGATAGCTGTTCGTGCACCAAAATCATAATTGGATTTTTTCTCAGTAATGCTGAAAATTAATGTTAATACGCAGTTTGAGTGTACAGCGGGGCAGGGGAAGGGGCAGGGGATGGATCTCTGCAGAAATAATGAAGATCTCCATTTTTTTTTCTCTTTCCCGCATTTACAATGGGGAGGTGCAATCTGTCAGCTTATCAGCAGCGCACACACGGAGCGAACTGCTTTTTTTCACACAACCAAGGGCATGTGTCATTGGCAGTGTCTGTCACATGTCCTTGCCCTATAAGACCCAGCCATTTTCCCCGTCGCCACCATTTTCTCACTGCTACAGCTGTGTGTTAGACGGCACCACTGTTGCTGTGTGCGCTATACTTTCAGTGTTAATTTCAAGCCAATTTTTGCACAAATCTACAGATAACTTGGGAGTATGGAATAGTTGTGATTGCAGTCCTTTTAAGGACTAGGTTACATCATTTCCTACAACTTTTATCAGGCAGGTCTGTGCTCTTAAATAGATAGGTTGGGAGAAAAGACTAATTGTAATTGCAGTCCTTTTCAGGGCTAGGTTACATCAGTTCCTATCACTTTTATCAGGCAGGTCTGTGCTCTTAAATAGATAGGTTGGGAGTAAAGACTAATTGTAATTGCAGTCCTTTTGAGGGCTAGGTTACATCAGTTCCTATCACTTTCTGCCAGGCAGGTCTGTGCCAGTGCTGTGCAAGTTTTTTTCACAGGATTTGGCTAAATCTAGCAAAGCAAATCCTTTTTGGCCTCTTGCAGTGTCTGTTAGTCAGTGGAGTAGCCTATCTGTGTTGCAAGCTATACCACCTGTGTATAGAATACAATTTTTTTTACTGCACCTAGTGAAGTAAAACCTTTTGGGCATAGCATCATTCTGCTAGTCCATCTATACTAACCTCCACCAGGTTGCAAATTCAAAATAATTTTTATCTGCATCTAGCTCTGAAAAAATATTTGGGCTTGGGCTTGTAGCGTTGTGTGGGACTTGTTCTATTAGTCCATATATACTAACCTTCACCAGGTTGCAAATTCAAAATAATTTTTATCTGCATCTAGCTCTGAAAAAATATTTTGGCTTGTAGCAGTGTGTGGGACTTGTTCTATTAGTCCATCTATACTAACCTCCACCAGGGTGCAAATCCAAAATAATTTTTACCTGCATCTAGCTCTGAAAAAATATTTCGGCTTGTAGCAGTGTGTGGGACTTGTTCTATTAGTCCATCTATACTAACCTCCACCAGGATGCAAATTCAAAATAATTTTTATGTGCATCTATCTCTGAAAAAATATTTCGGCTTGTAGCAGTGCGTGGGACTTGTTCTATTAGTCCATCTATACTAACCTCCACCAGGTTGCAAATTCAATATAATTTTTTTCTGCATCTAGCTCTGAAAAAAATATTTTGGCTTGTAGCAGTGTGTGGGACTTGTTCTATTAGTCCATCTATACTAACCTCCACCAGGTTGCAAATTCAAAATAATTTTTATCTGCATCTAGCTCTGAAAAAATATTTCGGCTTGTAGCAGTGCGTGGGACTTGTTCTATTAGTCCATCTATACTAACCTCCACCAGGTTGCAAATTCAATATAATTTTTTTCTGCATCTAGCTCTGAAAAAATATTTCGGCTAGTAGCAGTGTGTGGGACTTGTTCTATTAGTCCATCTATACTAACCTCCACCAGGTTGCAAATTCAAAATAATTTTTATCTGCATCTAGCTCTGAAAAAATATTTTGGCTTGTAGCAGTGTGTGGGACTTGTTCTATTAGTCCATCTATACTAACCTCCACCAGGTTTCAAATTCAAAATAATTTTTATCTGCATCTAACCCAGCTAATACTTTTGGGCTAATACCACAGTTTGGCCACTCAGCTCTGCTTGGTTCCCATCCATTGTTTTTTGTGCAAACAACTCCAGAGTTGTGAATTAGTTAACCACCAAAATGAGTGGAAAAAGGCCTGCTGCTGGTGGAAAGGGGAATAGGCATGTCCGTGGGGTATGTGTTAAAGCACCAGTAACATCTGCAGAAGAAAGACCATCTTCCAGCCAAACTAAGATGTCTACTTCTTTTAGGGGACAATGTGATAAGATCCCTTTCTTACGGCCACGCCAATCGCTACAAATTCCAGATGAGGCACAAAAACAGTAGGTGCTTCAACAGATATCAAGTGCTCCTTTAAGTGGGCTCTCCTCCACCTCAACTTCAACATCACAAATACTCCAGTCCTCAGAGGTGTCACCCCAATCGCACTTGCTTCCTCACAGCTCCCAAGTCTCCAGCTGCCCATCTCAGTATGGGGTAGAACAGATGGTTGAGTCTGCAGAGCTGTTTACTCATACTATAGCCTGGGAATCAGAGGTCGGCTCCAGAGCTTCTGTGAACCCAGACGAGGAAATGATTTGCACTGATGCCCAGAATCTTTGAGTCGGATCCAGGACCAGACACAGAAGGTTCTGACCATAATGTAGACCCTCGTTCCCAAACTGTAACTCCTGTTGGTGGAGACAATGAGGAAGATGATGATGAGACTCAAATAACTGATTGGAGCGACAACTTTAGTTTTTTGTCAGGGCAGGAAGAGGTTGGCTCTGAGGACGACGGGTGTGATAACACACAGGGTGATGATGACGAGGTTGGAGATCCCACTTACTGTCAACCCACAGTCAGCCAAGAGATGAAGTCAGCAGAGGAGGTGGAGGAGGATGCTAGTGACGACAAGGTCAGGTTGCGCCTTGCTGGACAGAGAAGTAGTACTGGAAGCACGTCAACAACTGCATCCTCAAACACAACTCTGCCTCTGACCACAAGTTGTGGTGGCTCTTCAGGTCGCATGGGTGCTAAGCCTTGCATAGCCTGGGCATTTTTTCAGATCGATAAAGATGACCCAACTCGTGTTATCTGTAACATTTGTCAGCAAAAGCTAAGTAGAGGCCAAAAAATACATAGTTTGAGTACTTCATGCATGAACCGGCACATGGATATGAAGCATAAGTTGCAGTGGGAAGCTCACTGTGCTACAATGTGGCCTAGCCGGCCGGGCCAACCACCGTCTGCCACATCTTGTGCATCCGCAGCCTCTTCATCCTCTGTGACTGGGGGGACAGCAGTCACACCTGTTTTGGGACGCAGACCTGCCACCTCTTTACCCGCAACAGCCAGCGTGATTGGCAGGTCATCATTTTCTTTGGAGGTGGAAACACCAGCTGGTGTTCAGCGCTGTCCGACATCGATAGCACCACCTTTGGATCAAGGCAACCTAACATGTCCGCCTGCATCTTCCTCACAGACCGGCAGTTTGCTGGGGACACCCTTCTCAACCCGTCTAAGCACAACAGCCAGCCCTCGGTCCCTTTCCTCCTAGCCATGAGAAAGCTAAGAGGTTGAATTTCACCATCTGCAAGCTCTTGGCTACAGAAATGCTGCCTTTCCACCTAGTGGACACAGAAGATTTTCGAGACCTTATGTCAGTCGCAGTGTCCCAGTACCAGATGCCCAGTCGGCACTACTTCTCAAAGAAAGGTGTGCCTGCGCTCCACCAGCATGTCGCACGCAACATCACCGCTTCTTTGAGAAACTCTGTGTGTGACAGGGTGCATTTCACCACAGACACTTGGACAAGTAGGCATGGACAGGGATGTTACATGTCGCTGACTCTGCACTGGGTAACTATGGTGACAGCAGGACAAGGGGCTGCTGTCCAAGTCTTGCAGTCCCCACGAGTTGTGCGTCAATCCTCTTTATCTCGAAGTTCCTCCACTGCTTCTGCCTCCTCAACCTTCTCTCGGTCCTCCACCTGCACCCAAAGCCTGTCTGGTCATGCCACAAGCTTTCTAATTGCGCAGAAGGGATCCTGCACACCTCCTTACTATGGTGGCAGCAGGGCTCAACGTCATCAGGCAGTTTTTACTTTGAAATGTCTGGGAAATGTGAGTCACACAGCTGAGGAGTTGTGGTCAGCTCTGGAGAACCAGTTTCATGAATGGTTGTCTCCACTGGACCTGAAACCAGGGAAAGCCGTGTGCGACAATGCTGCAAACCTGGGTGCGGCCCTTCGCCGGGGCAATGTCACACACGTGCCTTGTTTGGCTCACGTGTTGAACCTGGTTGTCCAGCAATTTTTAGCCCACTATCCCGGACTAGATGGCCTTCTGCAGAGGGCACGGTCGCTGTGTGCTCACTTCCGCCGTTCGCATCCCGCAGCTAAGCGACTTACATCTCTACAGAAGTCGTTGGGCCTGCCACTTCACTGGCTAAAATGCAATGAGCCTACCCGGTGGAATTCAACTCTGCACATGTTGCAGCGACTGTGGCTGCACCGACAAGCCCTGGTGCAATACATTCTGACGTATAGCCTGGGCCAACGAGATCCAGAGGTGGGGCAAATCATGCTGGAGGAGTGGTCTCAGATCAGGGACCTATGCACCCTTCTGCACAGTTTTGAAATGGCGACGAAGATGTTTAGTGCTGACGATTAGTGTTGAGCCACCCCCGTAGTGTTCGAGTTCGGTTCGGTTCGTCGAACACCCGTGTGTTCGCCGAACTGTTCGTCGAACTGTTCGTCGAACACCTTCGAACACCGTTAAAACCAATGGCAGGCAAACAAAAACACATAGAAACACATAGAAAACACCTTCAAAGGTGTCCAAAAGCTGACAAACTGCTCAGAAGACACAACTAACACATGGAAAAGTGACAAGTACATATAGTCATGCGAAAAGAAAAGAGGTGGAGGAGTAAAAGGAGGGGGAGACACAGATATAGGCATGTCATGCCCTTCTAAAATCCAAAAAGTGAGAAGCCGAGACGGCCAGTCCGCTCCTGCCCGTGCCACCTCCGTGTCGCCGGGTTTGTGCCAGAGCCGCGGTGAACCCTGACGGCCAGCCCCCCTCTCCCAATACTGGTGCCTGTCCGCTGGTGGGTCGAGAGAGCCCCCCTGTGGTGGAGGCAGCTCTAAGCTTTTTAATTTAAATTGTCCCTCTAATTTGAATGAATACACTTTAAATCCATTTACAAGGATCTATTGGAGGGCAAGTCTCATGCCAGCAGCCGCGTAATTCCAGCTCCAGTAGCGTCCACTAAAGCTGCTGCAGTTAAAAAGCTTTTATAAGGATCGAGCTCGGCTGTCCACCGCAAGGCATCCTAGTGCCAGTCCCAGCCCCTATGCCTTGGGGTGCCTCCTGATGCTCTTCACTGAGTATCCCGTGGTCCCGAAGCATTTCCTTTGAAAAAATTAAGTGTCCAAACTACAGGTGGTGTAGCTTGCTTAACAGCCGGGATAATCCGCTGACTAGCAGACACTGCTACTAGGCACAAAGTATTTCCTGGGCTAGATGCAGTTAAAAATTTGTAAGTAGATACTCTCTTTGGATGCTGAGAAAGCATTCCATAGAGTCTCCTGGCACGCCATATATGATTCTCTTAAAAAGCTTGGGGTAGGGGTCTAGGGGACCCTTTTATAGCCAAAATCACGGCCCTGTATCACAATACGTCACCTAGGCTGAAGATAAATGGAACTGTAGCACCGAGGGCTCGGTTGCTACAGACGTATTGCACCTCACCCAGAGGTGTGATATCTCACTCTCAGATAAGGATGGAGTGTGGATCAGGACCCGACACCTGCATGCATTACACCACATTGCCATGGGGCAGGGCGACCAATATGCCCCTGAGATGGACACGACAGTCCATGTCCCTGGCTGGAGTGGGGGGAGGGAACACTGAGGAAGGGGAACCCTGCAGTGCAGGAGCAGGGAGGAAGCAGTTCCTGGGTGCATTGAGAAGGGAGTATAAAAGGTGGGCACCATCTTAGTTCAGTGCAGAGAAGTCTGAGCAGAAGTGGCAGGGAGCAGGGGCTCTGCATGAGCTCTGCTCCGGAGGCGGGCCTAGTAACAGAGGCCCAGGCCTGCAAGAGGGAGAAGGAAGGAAGAGGAGCGGAGAAGGCTCCAGGAACGAGGAATGAAGGGATCCCAGGGGTGCGGACGGGCGAGTCGCCACCGCACGCCCGAATCCAAATGCGTGGAGGGGTCAGGCCAAAGGGGGAGACCGGTCCCCGAACTAGTGGAGGCAGGAAACGACCCTCAGCTAGAAACCGGAGGCTCTGACATTTTATGTGGCGCAGCCCCTTGCTCCACCCGCTAGGAAGGCACCACATAGGGTCAGGGAAACTGGCGCCAAGTTTACCAAGAGGAGGCCCGAGGCAGCCGGACAGAAGTGTTGGTAAGAAAGGCCAGACAAAGGACACACAAAGGGGGTCCTGTGAAGCGCTCCAAAGTTATCTGGGAGTTGTCTGAGCCCCTCACCTGGTGAGCACAGTACGACGTGGGCAGCCGTTACCTGCAGACGTGGTCTGGATAATAAGAACTGTGAGTAAAGGCCCTGAACTGCATCACTGACTCCGTGTCGTTACTGCTGCTGCCCTGCACCATCACCCCCATCCTCCGCATACACTGCCCTGAGCCTATACTCCTCCCGTGGGGAGTTATGCTACGCTCTGCTGCACCCACAACACCAGCCTTAGCGGTCTGCCCTGTAGCGGCGGTTCACTCTGACCGCAATCCACGGGTGGCGTAGTCGGACATTTAAACATCAAAACCACATAAATAGTTCCGCCACTGGTTTGACCGCCCTGAGCCACGGAACCGGATCGCCGCCACGAAGACTACAACCACCAGCATCCACCAAAAAGGGTCCGGCTCCGGGTGTCCCAAGGCCCAGGGGGTGCGTCAGAACATTTTCATCACCTTTCACAATCACCAATGGGACAAGGCAGGGATGTCCTCTGTCCCCTCTCTTATACATCCTAGTGACGGAGCACCTGCTCTCATCAATTCGCCATAACCCCAATATTAGGTGGATTGAGGTGGGAGGCACCGAGTACAAGTGCTCTCTATTTGCTGATGATGTCCTAGTATATATCACTCAATCACATATATCCATCCCTGCTGTTATGGCTGAAATAGATCACTTTGTTACATGGTAAAATTTTAAAATCAATGCAGCGAAGTCTGAGGCCCTCGATGTCTCCCTCCCTAAATCCATATAGGATTCCATCCAGTCCAACTTTCCCTTTGCCTGGCCCTCACAGGGTATCAAATACTTAGGAATTCCTATTCATAGAGACCTCTCCCATCTATGTTATCTTAATTTTGGGCCCTTTATTGAACAATTCCATACAGACCACGGTTGGCAAGTTAGAACTGTAAGATTCACTACGTGAACCACTGGTGTTTTGTGGAAAAGCACATGTACACCTTTTTCCAAATTATTATGCAAAAAGTGTTTAGGAGTGATAAGGGAAGAATTTGTTTGTTTGTCAGTTAAACTCATTGATGGTGATGTGTGTCAGGGCTCTTTATATCACTGTAAGCAATTGCAGACACCTGTGCTAATTAGTTTGGCAGGTGTGTCCAATGAAAGGCAAGACTACTTAAGAAGGCTCTCTCACATTATTAAGCAGCCTACATTTTCTGCCAAAATGGGAAAGAAAAAGGATGTGTCGGCTGCTGAGAAGCAACAAATTGTGGAGTGTTTAGGTCAAGGCATGACTACAATCAACATTGTGCGATGATCAGGATGAAGTGTCTTGGCAATCAAGAAGTATGTAGCTGATTCACAGTACACACGTGTGCGTGCTGATAAGGGCAAATTGAGGACTCTTTCCTACAGGCAATTACGTCAGGTTGAAAGAGCAGCGGCAAAAAAGCCTTTTCATAGCAGCAGACAAGTTTTTGAAGCTGCTTGTGCCTCTAACGTCCCCCGAACAACAAGATGCAGGGTCCTTCAGAGGTTTGCAGCTGTGCATACGCCATCCTGTCGACCTCCTCTATCCACTTCACACAAGCAGAAACGGCTCCAGTGGGCCAAACATTACATGAAGACTGATTTCAAAACTGTTTTGTTCACGGATGAGTGCCGTGCAGCGCTCGATGGTCCAGATGAATGGAGTGGAGGATGGCTGGTTGATGGACACCCCACGCAAACACGGCTACAGCGCCAACAAGGAGGAGGTGGAGTAATGTTTTGGGCTGGAATCATGGGGAGAGAGATTGTCGGCCCCTTTAGGATCCCTGAAGGCGCTAAAGATGAACTCCATAATGTATGTGGATTTTCTCAAACAGCACTTCCTGCCATGGTTCAAGAAGAAGAACCGTGTATTTCACAGCAAGATCATTTTTCTGCATGATAATGCACCATCTCATGCTGCACATAAAACATCTGCATCTCTGGCTGATATGGGCATAAAAGGGGACAAACTTATGGTGTGACCCCCATGCTCCCCTGACCTCTACCCCATTCAGAACCTTTGGAGCATCATTAAAAGGAGTGTCTATGATGGCGGGAGGCAGTTCACATCTAAGCAACAGCTCTGGGAGGGTATTCTGTCCTCATGCAAAACAATTGAAGCAGAAACCATCCAAAACCTGACAAATTCAATGGACGAGAGAGTTCAGAAGCTACTTTCGAACAAGGGGTCCTATGTGAAAATGTAACATCACCTAGAATAAAGTTTTGAGTTGAAAACTGTTTGATTTCAGTTTCTAACAACCTGCTAATGCTTATAATTTCAAAAATGACCATTTTTTTGGTCTTTATTAAAATGAAAAGGTTGATCGAAAAGTTTGGGGGATCTAAGAGTGTGGCAACCCAGTAGTCATGATTACTTCGAATTCTGACAATATGAGGGTCATGCTGCAGGTAGTGCAGCAAGAAGGCACTTATGTGTCTTGCGCATCTCGGAGCCCCAAAATTATTTTCCGGGCTAGATGCAGCTAAAAATTATTTTTAATTTTAAATCTGGTGAAGCTTATTATAGATGGCCTAATAGGATCAGTGCTGCACACTGCTACAAAGCCCAAATTATTTTCCAGTCAAGATACAGATAAACATGATTAGTAATTTGAAAGCTTAAAACGGTTGGTAGGGTGATTTTAACCAATCATCAAGCTTTTACTCTCCCCAGGATGACACAGGGGTAGAAAAGTCGTTTCGGATCCATGATTTGTTCATCTTTATGAACGTGAGTCTGTCTACATTATCAGTGGAGAGCCGCGTGCGCTTATCTGTCAGCACACCACCAGCAGCGCTGAACACACGTTCAGACAGAACGCTGGCTGCGGGGCATGACAAGATCTTCAAGGCGTAAGTGGCTAGCTCCGGCCATTTATCCAGATTGGAAGCCCAAAAAGAGCAAGGGTCCAGTGACACAGTCGTGGCTTCAATGTTTACTTGGAGATACTCCTGTACCATCGTCTCTAGGCGTTGACTATGTGTCAGACTTCTTGTCTCCTGTGGCCTTGCAAAGGATGGGCTAAAAAAGTGGTGAAATGATTCCGCAAAATTGATGTTACCAGCAGATACTGTGGTTCTGTTACGGTTTGAGTGCTGAACACTTGACGGTCCCACGGTTGGCAAGTTGGAACTGTGAGATTCACTACGTGCACCACTGGTATTTTGTGGAAAAGCACATGTAAGATTCTGCAACAGTCTCTGCTGATACTCCTGCATGCGTGCATCCCTTTCTATGGCAGGAATAATTTCTGCAAATTTAGGAATAATTTCTGCAAATTTACTTTTGTACCGGGTATCTAACAGTGTGGCAACCCAGTAGTCAGAATTATTTCTAATTCTCACAATTCGAGGGTCATGTTGCAGGTAGTGCAGCAAGAAGGCACTCATGTGTGTTGCGCATCCAGGAGCACCAAGTCCCTGTTGTGTTGATGGCGAGGTAACAATCATGCTTCCTTCCTCTGTCCTCTCCCCCCAACCTCGCACAACAGAAATGTGATCAAGGTCTCCCTCATCTGATGAGTCTTCCATCAGTTCGTCCTCCACTTCTTCCTGGGCTCCTGCACCTTCCTCACTAGTTTGGCTGCTACCATGCGCCCTGGTAAAATCATCTCCCCCACCCTCACATGCCTGCCGCCTTGGTGCTGCCGACCGTCTGGACCTTGCAGATGTTAGCCCTTCCGCATACAACTCCTCCTCCTCTACTTCCTCCACCTCCTCTTGTGCCACCACCTGACTCCGAATTCTGTTTAACATGTGCTCCAGCATGTAAATCACCGGAATAGTCATGCTGATAATGGCATCGTCAGCACTAAACATCTTCGTCGCCATTTCAAAACTGTGCAGAAGGGTGCATAGGTCCCTGATCTGAGACCACTCCTCCAGCGTGATTTGCCCCACCTCTGAATCTCGTTGGCCCAGGTTATACGTCAGAACGTATTGCACCAGGGCTTGTCGGTGCTGCCACAGTCGCTGCAACATGTGCAGAGTTGAATTCCACCGGGTAGGCACATCGCATTTTAGCCGGTGAAGTGGCAGGCCCAACGACTTCTGTAGAGATGTAAGTCGCTGAGCTGCGGGATGCGAACGGCGGAAGTGAGCACACAGCGACCGTGCCCTCTGCAGAAGGCCATCTAGTCTGGGATAGTGGGCTAAAAATTGCTGGACAACCAGGTTCAACACGTGAGCCATACAAGGCACGTGTGTGACATTGCCCCGGCGAAGGGCCGCACCCAGGTTTGCAGCATTGTCGCACACGGCCTTCCCTGGTTTCAGGTCCAGTGGAGACAACCATTCATGAAATTGGTTCTCCAGAGCTGACCACAACTCCTCAGCTGTGTGACTCACATTTCCCAGACATTTCAATGTAAAAACCGCCTGATGACGTTGAGCCCTACTGCCAGCATAGTAAGGAGGTGTGCAGGATCCCTTCTGCACAGTTAGAAAGCTTGTGGCATGACCAGACAGGCTTTGGGTGCAGGTGGAAGACCGAGAGGAGGTTGAGGAGGCAGAAGCAGTGGAGGAACTTTGACATAAAGAGGATTGACGCACAACTCGTGGGGACGGCAAGACTTGGACAGCAGCCCCTTGTCCTGCTGTCACCATAGTTACCCAGTGCCCAGTCAGCGACATGTAACGCCCCTGTCCATGCCTACTCGTCCAAGTGTCTGTGGTGAAATGCACCCTGTCACACACAGAGTTTCTCAAAGAAGCGGTGATGTTGTGTGCGACATGCTGGTGGAGCGCAGGCACACCTTTCTTTGAGAAGTAGTGCCGACTGGGCATCTGGTACTGGGGCACTGCGACGGACATAAGGTCTCGAAAATCCTCTGTGTCCACCAGGCGGAAAGGCAGCATTTCTGTAGCCAAGAGCTTGCAGATGGTGAAATTCAACCTCTTAGCTTTCTCATGGCTAGGAGGAAATGGTCTTTTACTTGTCCACATCTGAGGGACCGAGGGCTGGCTATTGTGCTTAGACGGGGTTGATAAGGGTGTCCCCGGCAAACTGCCGGTCTGTGAGGAAGATGCAGGCGGACATGTTAGGTTGCCTTGATCCAAAGGTGGTGCTATCGATGTCGGACAGCGCTCAAGACCAGCTGGTGTTACCACCTCCAAAGAAAATGATGACCTGCCAATCACGCTGGCTGTTGCGGGTAAAGAGGTGGCAGGTCTGCGCCCCAAAACAGGTGTGACTGCTGTCCCCCCAGTCACAGAGGATGAAGAGGCCGCGGATGCACAAGATATGGCAGACGGTGGTTGGCCCGGCCGGCTAGGCCGCATTGTAGCACACTGAGCTTCCCACTGCAACTTATGCTTCATGTCCATGTGCCGGTTCATGCATGAAGTACTCAAACTATGTATTTTTTGGCCTCTACTTAGCTTTTGCTGACAAATGTTACAGATAACACGAGTTGGGTCATCTTTATCGATCTGAAAAAATGCCCAGGCTATGCAAGGCTTAGCACCCATGCGACCTGAAGAGCCACCACGACTTGTGGTGAGAGGCAGAGTTGTGTTTGAGGATGCAGTTGTTGACGTGCATCCAGTACTACGTCTCTGGCCAGGAAGGCGCAACCTGACCTCGTCGTCACTAGCATCTTCCTCCACCTCCTCTGCTGACCTCATCTCTTGGCTGACTCTGGGTTGACAGTAAGTGGGATCTCCGACCTCATCATCATCACCCTGTGCGTTATCACACCCGTCGTCCTCAGAGCCAACCTGTTCCTGCCCTGACAAAAAACTAAAGTTGTCGCTCCAATCAGGTATTTGAGTCTTATCATCGTCTTCCTCATTGTCTCCACCAACAGGAGTTACAGTTTGGGAATGAGGGTCTACATTATGGTCAGAACCTTCTGCGTCTGGTCCTGGATCCGACTCATAAAGATTCTGGGCATCAGTGCAGATCATTTCCTCGTCTGGATTCACAGAAGCGCTGGAGTCGACCTCTGATTCCCAGGCTATAGTATGAGTAAACAGCTCTGCAGACTCAACCATCTGTTCTACCTCATACTCAGACGGGCAGCTGGAGATTTGGGAGCTGTGAGGAAGCAAGTGCGATTTGGGTGACACCTTTGAGGACTGGAGTATTTGTGATGTTGAAGTTGATGTGGAGGAGAGCCCACTTAAAGGAGCACTTGATATCCGTTGAAGCACCTGCTGTTTTTGTGCCTCATCTGGAATTTGTAGCGATTGGCGTGGCCGTAAGAAAGGGATCTTATCACATTGTCCGCTAAAAGAAGTAGACATTTTAGTTTGGCTGGAAGATGGTCTTTCTTCTGCACCTACCCCACGGACACAACCTTTTTTCCCCTTCCCAACACGCCTATTCCCCTTTCCACCAGCAGCAGGCCTTTTTCCACTCATTTTGGTGGTTAACTAATTCACAACTCTGGAGTTGTTTGCACAAAAAAAAAATGGATGGTAACCGAGCAGAGCTGAGTGGCCAAACTGTGGTATTAGGCCAAAACTATTGGCTGGGTTAGATGCAGAAAAAAATTATTTTTAATTTGCAACCTGATGGAGGTCAGTATAGATGGACTAATAGACCAAGTCCCACAAACCGCTAGAAGCCCAAATATTTTTTCAGAGCTAGATGCAGAAATTTTTTTTATTCAATTTGCAACCTGATGGAGGTCAGTATAGATGGACTAATAGACCAAGTCCCACACACTGCTAGAAGCCCAAATATTTTTTCAGAGCTAGATGCAGAAAAAAATTATTTTTAATTTGCAACCTGATGGAGGTCAGTATAGATGGACTAATAGACCAAGTCCCACACACCGCTAGAAGCCCAAATATTTTTTCAGAGCTAGATGCAGAAAAAAATTATATTCAATTTGCAACCTGCTGGAGGTCAGTATAGAAGGACTAATAGAACAAGTCCCACACACTGCTAGAAGCCCAAATATTTTTTCAGAGCTAAATGAAGAAAAAAATTATTTTTAATTTGCAACCTGATGGAGGTCAGTATAGATGGACTAATAGACCAAGTCCCACACACTGCTAGAAGCCCAAATATTTTTTCAGAGCTAGATGCAGAAAAAAATTATTTTTAATTTGCAACCTGCTGGAGGTCAGTATAGATGGACTAATAGAACAAGTCCCACACGCTGCTAGAAGCCCAAATATTTTTTCAGAGATAAATGAAGAAAAAAATTATTTTTAATTTGCAACCTGATGGAGGTCAGTATAGATGGACTAATAGACCAAGTCCCACACACTGCTAGAAGCCCAAATATTTTTTCAGAGCTAGATGCAGAAAAAATATATTTTTAATTTGCAACCTGATGGAGGTCAGTATAGATGGACTAATAGACCAAGTCCCACACACTGCTAGAAGCCCAAATATTTTTTCAGAGCTAGATGCAGAAAAAAATTATTTTTAATTTGCAACCTGATGGAGGTCAGTATAGATGGACTAATAGACCAAGTCCCACACACTGCTAGAAGCCCAAATATTTTTTCAGAGCTAGATGCAGAAAAAAATTATATTCAGTTTGCAACCTGATGGAGGTCAGTATAGATGGACTAATAGAATGATGCTATGCCCAAAAGATTTTACTTCACTAGGTGCAGTAAAAAAAATGGTATTCTATACACAGGTGGTATATCTTGCAACACAGATAGGCTACTCCACTGACTAACACACTCTGCAATAGGCCAAAAAGGATTAGCTTTGCAAGATTCAGCCAAATGCTGTGAAAAAAACTTGCACAGCACTGGCACAGACCTGCCTGGCAAAAACTGATAGGAACTGATGTAACCTAGTCCTGAAAAGGACTCCAATTACAATTAGTCTTTACTCCCACAATCTATCTATTTAAGAGCACAGACCTGCTTGATAAAAGTTGTAGGAAATGCTGTAACCTAGTCCTTAAAAGGACTGCAATCACAACTATTCCCTACTCCCAAGCTATCTGTATATTTGTGCGAAAATTGGCTTGAAATTAACAAGGTATAGCGCACACAGCAACAGCGGTGCCGTCTAACACGCAGCTGCAGCAGTGAGAAAATGGTGGCGACGGGGAAAATGGCTTGGTCTTATAGGGCAAGGACATGTGACATACACTGCCAATCACACATGCCCTTGCTTGTGTGAAAAAAAGCACTTCGCTCCGTGTGTGCGCTGCTGATAGGCTGACAGATTGCACCTCCCCACTGCAAATGCGGGAAAGAGAAAAAAAAATGGAGATCTTCATTGTTCCTGCAGAGATCCATCCCCTGCCCCTCCCCCCGCCCAGGCTGTACACTCAAACTGCGTATTAACATTAATTTTCATCATTACTGAGAAAAAATCCAGTTATGATTTTGGTGCACGAACAGTTATCGAACATAACCTCGAACAGCCGAATTTTTCTCAAATTGTTCGTGTTCGCCGACCGGCTCGAACACCGCCCAAAACAGCTCGAATTTGAGATTGGCGAAAAGTTCGAGTAGAACAACGCTCATCTCTACTGACGATGCCATTATCAGCATGACTATTCCGGTGATTTACATGCTGGAGCACATGTTAAACAGAATTCGGAGTCAGGTGGTGGCACAAGAGGAAGTGGAGGAAGTAGAGGAGGAGGAGTTGTATGCGGAAGGGCTAACATCTGCAAGGTCCAGACGGTCGGCAGCACCAAGGCGGCAGGCATGTGAGGGTGGGAGAGATGGTTTTACCAGGGCGCATGGTAGCAGCCAAACTAGTGAGGAAGGTGCAGGAGCCCTGGAAGAAGTGAGGACGAACTGATGGAAGACTCATCAGATGAGGGAGACCTTGATCACATTTCTGTTGTGCGAGGTTGAGGGGAGAGGGCAGAGGAAGGAAGCATGATTGTTACCTCGCCACCAACACAACAGGTACTTGGTGCTCCTGGATGCGCAAGACACATGAGTGCCTTCTTGCTGCACTAACTGCAACATGACCCTCGAAATGTCAGAATTAGAAATAATCCTGACTACTGGGTGGCCACACTGTTAGATCCCCGGTACAAAAGTAAATTTGCAGAAATTATTCCTGTCATAGAAAGAGATGCACGCATGCAGGAGTATCAGCAGAGACTGTTGCAGAATCTTACATGAGCTTTTCCACAAAACACTAGTGGTGCACGTAGTGAATCTCACAGTTCCAACTTGTCAACCGTGGGACCGTCAAGTATTCAGCACTCAAAACGTAACAGAAACACAGTATCTGCTGGTAACATCAATTTTGCGGAATCATTTCACCACTTTTTTAGCCCATCCTTTGCAATGCCACAGGAGATAAGAAGTCTGACACATAGTCAACGCCTAGAGACGATGGTACAGGAGTATCTCCAAGTAAACATTGAAGCCATGACTGTGTCACTGGACCCTTGCTCTTTTTGGGCTTCCAATCTGGATAAATGGCCGGAGCTCGCCACTTACCCCTTGGAGATCTTGTCATGCCCCGCAGCCAACGTTCTGTCTGAACGTGTGTTCAGCGCTGCTGGTGGTGTGCTGACAGATAAGCGCACGCGGCTCTTCACTGATAATTTAGACAGACTCACGCTCATAAAGATGAACAAATCATGGATCCGAAACAACTTTTCTACCCCTGTGTCATCCTGGGGAGAGTAAAAGCTTGATGATTTGTTAAAATCACCTCACCAACCATTTTAAGCTTTCAAATTACTAATCATGTTTATCTGTATCTTGGCTGGAAAATAATTTGGGCCTTGTAGCAGTTTGCAGTACTGATTCTATTAGGCCATCTATACTAAACGCCACCAGATTTAAAATTACTAATCATGTTTATCTGTATCTTGGCTGGAAAATAATTTGAGCCTTGTAGCAGTTTGCAGTACTGATTCTATTAGTCCATCTATACTAAGCTCCACCAGCTTTCAAATTAATAATAATTTTTAGCTGCATCTAGCTCGGAAAATAATTTTGGGGCTCCAAGATGTGCAAGACACATGAGTGCCTTCTTGCTGCACTACCTGCAACATGACCCTCAGATTGTCAGAATTCGAAATAATCCTGACTACTGGGTTGCCACACTCTTAGATCCCCCACACTCTTCGATCAACCTTTTCATTTTACTAAAGAACCAAAAAATGGTCATTTTTGAAATTATAAGCATTAGCAGGTTATTAGAAACTGAAATCAAACAGTTTTCAACTCAAAACTTTATTCTAGGTGATGTTACATTTGCACATAGGACCCCTTGTTCGAAAGGAGCTTCTGAACTCTCTCGTCCATTTAATTTGTCAGGTTTTGGATGGTTTCTGCTTCAATTGTTTTGCATGAGGACAGAATACCCTCCCTGAGCTGTTGCTTAGATATGAACTGCCTCCTGCCATCATAGACACTCCTTTTGATGATGCTCCAGAGGTTCTCAATGGGGTTGAGGTCAGGGGAGCATGGGAGTCACACCATAAGTTTGTCCCCTTTTATGGCCATATCAGCCACAGATGCAGATGTGTTATGTGCAGCATGAGACGGTGCATTATTATGCATGAAAATGATCATGCTGCAGAATACACGGTTCTTCTTCTTGAACCATGGCAGGAAGTGGTTTGAGAAACTCCACATACATTATGGAGTTCATCTTTACCCCTTCAGGGATCCTAAAGGGGCTGACAATCTCTCCCCCCATGATCCCAGCCCAAAACATTACTCCACCTCCTCCTTGTTGGCGCTGTAGCCGTGTTTGCATGGTGTGTCCATCAACCATCCATCCTCCACTCCATCCATCTGGACCATCGAGCGTTGCACGGCACTCATCGGTGAACAAAACAGTTTTGAAGTCAGTCTTCATGTATTGTTTGGCCCACTGGAGCCGTTCCTGCTTGTGTACAGTGGATAGAGGCGGTCGACAGGATGGCTTACGCACAGCTGCAAACCTCTGAAGGACCCTGCATTTTGTTGTTTGGGGGACGTTGGAGGCACCAGCAGCTTCAAAAACTTGTCTGCTGCTATGACAAGGTTTTTTTGCCACTGCTCTTTTGACCTGACGTAATTGCCTGTAGGAAAGAGTCCTCAATTTTCCCTTATCAGCACGCACACGTGTGTACTGTGAATCAGCTACATACTTCTTGATTGTGCGATGATCAGGATGAAGTGTCTTGGCAATGTTGATTGTAGTCATGCCTTGACCTAAACACTCCACAATTTGTTGCTTCTCAGCAGCCGACACATCCTTTTTCTTTCCCATTTTGGCAGAAAATGTAGGCTGCTTAATAATGTGGGACAGCCTTCTTAAGTAGTCTTGCCTTTCATTGGACACACCTGCCAAACTAATTAGCACAGGTGTCTGCAATTGCTTACAGTGATATAAAGAGCCCTGACACACATCACCATCAATGAGTTTAACTGAAAAACAAAAAAATTCTTACCTTATCACTCCTAAACACTTTTTGCATAATAATTTGGAACACAGTGTACATGTGCTTTTCCACAAAACACCAGTGGTTCACGTAGTGAATCTTACAGTTGTAACTTGCCAACCGTGGTCTGTATGGAGTTGTTCAATAAAGGGCCCAAAATTAATATAACATAGACGAGAGAGGTCTCTATGAATACGAATTCCTAAGTATTTGATACCCTGTGAGGGCCAGGCAAAGGGAAAGTTGGACTGGATGGAATCCTGTATGGATTTGGGGAGGGAGACATCGAGGACCTCAGACTTGCATTGATTTTAAAATTTGACCATGTAACAAAGTGATCTATTTCAGCTATAACAGCAGGGATGGATATATGTGATTGAGTGATGTATACTAGGACATCATCAGCAAATACAGGGCACTTGTACTCGGTGCCTCCCACCTCAATCCACCTAATATTGGGGTTATGGCGAATTGATGAGAGCAGGTGCTCCGTCACTAGGATGTATAAGAGAGGGGACAGAGGACATCCCTGTCTTGGCCCATTGGTGATTATGAAAGGTGATGAAAATGTTCCATTTATCTTCAGCCTAGGTGACGTATTGCGAAACAGGGCCATGATTTTGCCTATAAAAGGGTCCCCTTGACCCCTACCCCAAGCTTTTTAAGAGAATAATATATGGCGTGCCAGGAGACTCCATTGAATGCTTTCTCAGCATCCAACGAGAGTATCTAATTACAAATTTTTAACTGCATCTAGCCCAGGAAATACTTTGTGCCTAGTAGCAGTGTCTGCTAGTCAGCGGATTATCCCAGCTGTTAAACTAGCTACACCACCTGTAGTTTGGACACTTAATTTTTTCAAAGGAAATGGTTCGGGCCCCCGGGACACTCAGTGAAGAGCATCGGGGAGGCACCCCAAGGCACAGGGGCTGGGACTGGCGGTAGGACGCCTTGCGGAGGACCGCCAAGCTCGATCCTTATAAAAGCTTTTAACTGCAGCAGCTTTAGTGGACACTACTGGAGCTGGAATTACCGCGGCTGCTGGCATGAGACTTGCCCTTCAATAGATCCTTGTAAAAGGATTTAAAGTGAACTCATTCAAATTAGAGAGACAATTTAAATTAAAAAGATTAGACCTGCCTCCACCGCAGGGGGGCTCGCTCGACCCACCAGCGGATAGGCACCAGTATTGGGAGAGGGGGGCTGGCCTTCAGGGTCCACCGCGACTCTGGAGGTAGCACGGGCAGGAACGGACTGGCCGTGTCGGCTTCGCACTTTTTTGGTTTTAGAAGGGCATGACATGCCTATATCTGTGTCTCCCTCTCCTTTTACTCCTCCACCTCTTTTCTTTTCGCATGACTATATGTACTTGTCACTTTTCCTTGTGTTAGTTGTGTCTTCTGAGCAGTTTGTCAGCTTTTGGACACCTTTGAAGGTGTTTTCTATGTGTTTATATGTGTTTTTGTTTGCCTGCCATTGGTTTTAACGGTGTTCGAAGGTGTTCGACGAACAGTTCGACGAACATACGGGTGTTCGACGAACCGAACTCGAACACTACGTGGGTGGCTCAACACTATCCACCATCTCATAATAATGGGCTCTTCAGACATTCCAAGAATATTGTCCAAATCATACAAGTTTGATGCAATTAACCGCAAACAGTTTTATCTGCTTTTCTTGCAATTTAGCAAAAACAATATATAAGTAATTCAAAAGAAATTCCTAGGGCCCTGGCCACTAACTATGCACATCCCAAGCAAACATAACTCTCTCTGCTCTGTATAAAGTGGTTGTCTGGTCAAAAGTGATAAGTCTGCAGTCACTCTGTGTGACTGCAGACTCATGAATCCCACCAGCGCATGCACTGTGCGCTGTGGGGATTCACCGGTATGAGACCCGGGACCGGAGGCTATATATACGTTATACATACCTCCGGCCATTCAGCGCAGCCTCACTCCATAAGGGGTATGTATAACGTATATTATAGCCTCTGGTCCCGGGTCTCATACCGGTGAATCCCCACAGCGCACAGTACAGTTTCATAAGTCTGCAGTCACTTTTTACCGGTCAACCCCTTTAAGCACCTCAGCTATGTATGTAATTGGCCACATTGACACCAAAAACCTGGATGTAATAAATTCCTTGCACAAAACTCCACAGTTGATTCATTAAAGTAGTTGAGTCAGGAATCTAGGTGAAATGCATATGTGGCGCCCGTGTCTATGGTGCCACTAAAATATGCCTGCATGTGTAATATAATTCATATGTTTTGCCCGCAATGGTGAGGGACAAGTTCTCTGCTGCTTTCATTGCATACACATATTGTTACCCGATCCCTTACTGAAGGGCTGTACATTTTTGATTAAACCAGGAAGTTTAGCAGCTCCCTTAGAGAAGGGAGGAGGTGCTTCAGTTGTAGTTGTAGTGTGTTAAAGAAACAAGTAGCATCATGGAGGTCCTGGATGCTGAGACATGCTCTCTCTGAGAGGACAAGATGCACAAGGCAGGGTCCTTCAGTCCCTAGAGCACAGAGACCTGCAGAGTCTGTGCTAAACTGTGAGCCTGCTCGTGTAAGAGGGTGATCGGGACGGTCAAGTGCCTCCTACCTCTTTATGCACATAATGTTACACTCTGTTTTATATACGAGAATGTGCTAGGACCGACTGTCTGATGTGTCAGTTACAGGGTCAGTAAAGGATAGATATAGATAGGGTGTTAGATTAGGAATGGGATAGTTCAGCTTTTGGCACTATAGGTTAGGAAGTACTTAGTTATCAGATAGGAATGAGTTAAGGGGTTCAGGAGCTTCTGCAGTGTGGGAGGAGCAGGTTCCTTGAAGAACTGAGACACTTCCTGATTGCAGGCAGTTTAAGTGGGGGTTGGAGAGAGTGAGAGCATGATGTGACAAGAGCAGCAGTTAGTGGTCCAGGGGGCAGCAGGGGCACCGTCTGTCCAGCAGCAGAAGAACGTCAGTCAGAAACTCTGAAGCAGATATTTCCTTAATGTTCGAGGCCTATGGTCCACAGGAGCCACAGAGGAGTGTGTGTTCAGAAGTCAGACAGGAAATAGTACAGAGAAGACAATACAGGATTCTTAGAGCTGCGGGCATCTCATAGGCCAAAAAGGTCAACTATGGAAGGGACAGCTCAGGACAAATGGACAGTGAACATCAATACGTGCGGTGCAACAGACGGTAACCCTGGAAAAGTATGTGATCAATTCTGCATGCTGTATGAAGTTGATTCCAAACGTTCAAGTAAAGTTATTTTTTATAAAAAGTGAAAGTCCCTAAATGTGTGTGTGGCGGTTCCTGGAGTGGAAGAACCGTAGACAGCAGAGATCTGTGACCGAAACGTAAGTGTTACACACCACACACACAACACAAGAGAGCTGGGACATTTGTCTTTGTCAGGTAGCCAGGGTGTGGGAACGCAGCAGCCCCTCGCCACAACTACCACCATGAGAACCTCACACTCGGTTTTCATATAACGAGCAGTGAAATGTTTTCCCTGGAGCTCACAAACCGCATGGAGTCACAAAGACACTGCTGCAAGAGAAAGTGAGTGTTCTGACAGGATTCATGTTGCCTGCTTGCTGGAAGGGATCACAAATCCAGTAACTGTTTACCTCTGACCCCTGGGGATCCAAAGAATTGTCTAACAGAGGTAAAACTAGCAGCAAGGAGGCTACACAATCTCACAGCAGAGAAACTCATCTCTCACCATGCAGACCTGTCTAAACCCCTGTATGTGAACGGTACAGAAGTTGTTGGAGCTGTGTGCCTGATTCCAGTAAAAGGTACAAACTGGTTATCACCCTGTCTGAAGCTAATTATTTGCTGCTGCGCCATTCCTGCTCCCTCTCCCCTCAGAGCCAGCCCTGGTTGGGAAGGGTTAACCACCTGGCACTGCTCATCACCACCTAACTCCCAGGGGCCCTCATCAATCACGAACCTTTTTATTGTTTTATTATTAACCCCCACAGTTGATAAAGACTGTCACGTGTCGCCAGTCGGACCATAACAGCACTTGGACCGCCGTGCACCAGTACCGCAACCACAGCGGTCCGGCCGGGGCAGCACATGTACACCATAAAAATCTCCTCCCTCGGTCCTGTCAAAAAATGTTACTAGATTTTCAACCAGTTTACATAGGTTGCAGATCAAAAACACACAGTGTAACATACAAAGTACCCTGGCTTATGTTTTGGAAGAATCCATTACAAATATGATAGATCTATTATGATATGTTTCATAATGGATATTAACTATTCCCATTGATTTATAATGTATCCTTAATAGGGATGAGTGAACGTGCTCGGTGATACTCAGATATAACTCCAGTATCTGGGTGCTCGGATGTGCTTGGCACTCAGTGAGCATTGACTGGTGCTTGGATTTGAAGCTTGAAACCCCGTCCTGCATGATTGGCACCTGTTACACAGCCAATAAACATGCGATTATTGCCTCCAAGTCTCTGTAATGCCACAGCCATCTTGGTAGTGGCATTACTGTAATTGGCTGGCCGAATTACATCATCAGGGGTTATAAAGGAACATGCACCACCACGCTCGGCACACTGACACCATTGCACAGCTCAGGGACAGTTCTTATTGGAGGGAGAGAGTGGTTGCCCTCTAGTGTTGCTACTGGTGCTGATGCTGTGCCATCGTATTAACAGTGCTTCTAAGGGCTAATCCTGTGCTTTGCTGTTTGTATCAGATACATTCTGTATTTAGACTTAGGAGGGACAAACACAGGAGCAGGGACACAGGGACAGTATCAGAATACAGCCACTAGGTAGGGCTTAAGGCTTTGCAGTCCGTTGCTAAATATATATCTGCTGCAGGTGACTGCATTTTTTTCTTTTGGTCGGGGGGGGGGAATGTACTATATTGTCATCCATAGAGTTTAACGTGGTTAGTGTTAAATTACAGTAGTATATAAAACTCAAAAAAAAGTTCAAAAAATCTTACTGGATTGAATTAGTAATCCATACAGCGTAAGGTGCTTAGTGTTATATTACGGTGGTATTACTCTCCAAAAAAAACGCTCAAAAAATCTTTCTGGATTCAGTTAGTCAATAGTCGTTTCTGGATTCAATGAGTCATCCATAGAGTTTAACGTACACAGTGTTTCATTATGGTGGTATACAAAACTCAAAAAAAAAGTTACAAAAATTTTTGTGGATTGAATTAGTCATCCATAAAGTTTACCGTGCTTAGTGCTACATTACGGTGGTATATAAAACTAAAAAAAAAACGTTACTTTTTTTCTGGATTAAATTTTTCATCCATGGAGTTTAACGTGGTTAGTATTACATTACGGTGGTATTAACCCCTTTCCGACCTTGTCAGTAATAGTACGTAGCTGCGTCCTGGGCCTTATGGACCAGCTATGTATTATTACGCGTGATCTTTAATGCGGTCCCGCGACCGAAGTCGCAGTGATTGCATTAAAATTCCGGTCCCATCTTACCTTAGGGTAGATGGTGCCGGCATCTCAGGGGGTGTCGCCGCCCCCCCACTACCACGATCGCTGTGATTGCCTGTTCAATTCTGAACAGCCAATCACAGAATTTCTCACTGTTTCCAGCAATCAGATTGCCGGAAACAGTGATGTGCAGCCTAGGATCGGTGCTCCTAAGAGCACCGATCCTAGGCTGTTTGCTAGGAGACCCCAGCCCTGACCCCCAACTTCTATGATCGGTGCGATCGACGATCACATCAATCGCACCGATCATAGCGGGACCACGCGGTAACAGGGCGGTCACAGGGCGGTGACTGGCTTGTGACCTGCCTGTCACCGCCCCATGACCTCCTGTGATGTCATAGAAGCCCCCAGCCAGCTCTGATTGGAGCGATCGATGATGACATCTATCGCTCCAATCAGAGTACCTGAACACAGGTGACAGGGCAGTCACAGGGCGGTGACCGGCTTGTGATCTGCCTGTCAACTCCCTGTGACCCCCTGTGGTGCATGTCCAGGCTCCAGCCATCTCTGATTGGTGCGATCGATGTCATCATCGATCGCACCAATCAGAGTACCTGAACTGGAGGTGACCGGCCTGTGACCTGCCTGTCACCACCCTATCACCCCCCTGTGACCGCCCTGCAGATCCTCACACTTGGTGAGGATTTCTACAGAGCGGTCACGTCTGATCTGCGCTGTGCTGGGCCTTGTAGTGTCACATAATTTTCTGTGACACTACAAGACCTTTCTCCTACCTGCTCCCGTGTTCGGTCTTCTGGATCTGCTCCTCCGGTGTCCTGCTCCAGTCCTGCTGCAGTGTCGTGGATCTCCTGCTCTGGTCTGCTCGGGTCTTCAGTCTCCTGCTGCTGCTGGGCTCCTGCTGCTGATCCTGCTACTGACCCTGCTCCTGCTCCTGAGCCTGCTCCTAATCCTGCAGAAAAAAGAACAGAGAAGACTTTTTGGTAAGTCCATCGCTCTTGTCCCCTCATCCACCTCAACCCCCTCCCCCCCCCCTCATTTTACCCCCCCTCACCCCTCTCTTTTTACCGTCCTTGCGTGTCTTTTTTTGTGCGTCCTGCAGCAGCCGAGCGCTGACCAGTGACAATGTCACTGATCAACGTCCATGCTCACTGTTTTCCAGGACTTTTTTTGTCACTGTCCATTTTTCTCCGCCCCTCCCACTTTGCACCACCTCCGTGCGTGCATCCAGCAGTCGCTGAACGTTGATCTGTGACACAAATCACTGATCAGCACTTGCGCTTGCTACTTTACACTTTTTTTTTCTCCACTAACCTTTTTTTTTGTAGAGGGCGATCGCGCTGTCTTCCGTGCTGTGCGCCGTGCTGGGCCTTGCTGTGCCACAGAAGCCTGTGACACCACAATCGCCGCTCCTGCTACAGAAGACATCTGAAAGATGACAACTGTAAGTAGGATTTTTTGATCCGTCCTCATCCACGCCAATCCCCCTCTCTCCCCTCTCCTCTTCCCCCCTTCCCATCCGCCTTTCTGCCACCAAGTGCTGATCATTACTTGATCAGTATTTGATCGCTCGACTTTTGTCTGTTTTTTTTTTTCGTGCTTTCTGAAGCGGCTGAGCGCTGATTCGTGACCACAGATCACTGATCCGCACTCGTGCTCGCAGTTTAGCACTCCCCCTCATTTGCACCACATCCACGTGCACATCCAGCAGCTGCCGAGAGTTGATTGGTGATATAGTTCACCGATCCACACTCGTGCTCACTGTTTTCACCACATACGGTTGTTTCTTTTTTTTTCCAGATAAAGAAAAAAGTTCACACCAAGCACACTGACACACACACACTCTAAATAAAGTACTGACACACACGCACCACATACACAACAAAAAATGTCCCACTCATCCCAAACTCGCTATTCAGCGGAGGAGGCATACGCTCTCCTTGCCTCCGACACTGACACTGAAAGTGATGGCGAGGATCCCACATTTCTTTACTTTTCTGATTCCTCGTCTTCCTCCTCTTCTTCTTTCTACTCTTCTTCCTCCTCCTCAGGTGCTGCTGGACCGCCACGAAGACGCCCCAGGATAGAAGATGAACCAGCGCCCCCCTTTACTGACCCCATATGGACCTCGCCCCCCAAAAATTATGAGCCCCTGATTCCTGAATTCGTGGCGGAATCAGGAATCAAGTTTGACACCACCGGCCTCACAGAAATAGACTTTTTCAAAGTCTTTTTCTATGAGGATTTCGTAAACCTCATGGTGGGCCAAACTAATTTGTACTCTCATCAATTTTTTGAACAAAACCCCTCTTCATCATTTTCTAACTGGTCTCCTGTAGACGCAGAAGAAATTATGAAGTTTTGCGACCTGGTCCTTGATATGGGGATCTTGAAAAAAACAGAACTTCAGCAATACTGGAGTGTTGACGTTTTGTATAACACTCCAGTGTTCCAAATGGTCATGACCCAAAAACGTTTTGAGGCCATCCACAAGTTCTTGCATTACAACGATAATGCAAGGTGTCCAGCACGTGATGACCCGAACTTTGATCGTCTTTTCAAAGTTCGGCCGGTCATCGAGCACTTCAGCAATAAGTTTGCTGAAGTGTATGTGCCCCAAAGGGACATCTGCGTGAATGAGTCCTTAATCCATTTTAAGGGGCGGCTTGGATTCCGGCAGTACCTGCCCAGTTAAAGGTCGAGGTACGGAATCAAGCTGTATAAACTTTGTGAGAGTACCTCAGGGTACACTCACAAGTTTAGAGTTTATGAAGGGAAGGACTCCCGGATTGAACCCCCTGAGTGCCCCCCTGTCCTGGGAGTGAGTGGGAAAATTGTGTGGGATTTGGCGCACCCACTGCTGGATAAAGGTTATCACCTGTATGTGGATAACTTTTATACAAGTATCCCGCTCTTCAAGTCCCTCTATGCGCGATGTACTGCAGCCTGTGGTACTGTCCGCAAAAATCAGAGAGGCCTCCCAAAGATGCTAATTGGGCCGCTGCTCAGTAGGGTTGAGAGCAGAGCCCAATGTAGTGACCACCTGCTGGTGGTCAAGTACAAGGACAAGAGGGATGTCCTTCTCTTGACCACCATACATGGTGATGGCAGTACCCTCAGCACTGTACGAGGTTCCACTACACAAGTCGCCAAGCCAGACTGTGTAGTGGGGTACAGCAAGTACATGGGGGGAGTTGATCTCTCTGATCAAGTCCTCCAGCTGTACAGTGCTTTGAGAAAGGCCAAGGTATGGTATAAGAAGTTGGCGGTGCACCTTGTACAGATGGCAATGCACAACGCTTTCCTTCTGTCACAATGTGCAGGCCAGACTTCTGCGTCGTACCTTCACTTCCAGGAGACAATTATCAAGGCCCTGATATTTGGCAGCGGTGACGGAGCGGGCCCCAGTACTTCTGGAACTGAAGGACCTCGAATTGTACCAGGCCAGCATTTCCCGGGAAAGGTTCCTCACAGCGGAAAAAAAGGTAAGTCACAAAAGAGGTGCCGAGTGTGTTTTAAAAGGGGAATACGCAAGGACACCACTTACCAATGCGACACCTGCCCCGACAAACCAGGCCTGTGCATGAAAGAATGCTTCAAAAGGTACCATACTTCTATGCACTACTAAATTAATTTCTGAAGATATAAAAGAAAGGGTATCCAGCTTCATGAATAGTCCAAAAAATTTTCTTTTATTGTAGACAAAATTTAAAATTCAGACTACATAGTCATGGTGTATAGCCAGGGCAACGCGTTTAGAACGCAAAAGGTGCGTTCTTTGTCAAGACTGGCTTGTGAAAGGCATTGCAAAGGTATATAAACCATTGTTCACCAATCAACATACAGAATAAAGGTCACATGATGCAAGAATTCACATACAAGTGTGTAAAACTCTTTCTTTAACAAAACAAATGCACAAATAAAACAAATAACATGACAAAGAAGATAACGCATACAGTATATAGGTGATTCATTCGCTGTAATGAAACAGTAATTCTCTCCGTAAATTTAAGCCGTTTGGTTGACAAGTATCTAAATGATACATCCAAAATGCTTCTCGATCAAGTAGGCGTCTCCTATTGTCTCCACCCCGTGGGTTAAAGGTCAGTTTTTCGATACCCAAAACCTGAAATGAAGATGTCTCTCTATTGTGCTGTTTGATAAAATGTCTGGAGGCACAAGAGATATTATGATTAGTGACATTGCAGATATCGCTTAAATGTTCACCCACTCTTTGTTTTAGCTTTCTTATAGTGTATTCAACATATGCTAAATCGCAAATAGTGCATTTAATTATATATATTACATAGTTACTGTTGCAATTTAGATAGCTCCTTATGTTGTGTGTTTCACTTAAATCAGCATTAATAAAGGTTTTAGTAATTTTTATATAACGGCAGATGCCGCATCTAGTGTGACCACATCTGTAAAAACCTTTACAATTGAGCCAGGTGTGGCGTTTATGTCTGTTATTAGGGAGACTAGATGATAATAGTACTCCTATTGTTTGTGCTTTTTTTGCAACCACTAACACTCCAGAATCCAGAATTTTTGATAATACAACATCCTCATCTTCTGGAATTTTGCGAATGGTTCATCGCATCCGTGCTTCAGAAACGTCTGTGCTCAGGTGAGCTGGTGAAACCCCCTTCTTCTGCTAAATTAATTTCTGACGTATGACAACCTGACGAACACTACACAACTAACGTAGTGTTCGTCAGGTTGTCATATGTCAGTTGTGTAGTGTTCGTCAGGTTGTCCTACACAACTGATGTATAACACTACAATATAAAATTCACAAATCGAGTATCAGTTCCATAAAGGGGGCACTTATTGGGCATTTCCACTGTTTAGGCACATCAGGGGCTCTGAGAATGTGACATGACGCCTGCATGAAAGTCTGCATTCTAAAGCGTCGCTCCTTCCCTTCCGAGCCTTGACATGCGCCCAAACAGTAGTTTTCTCCAACACATGGGGTATCAGAGTATGCAGGAGGAATTGGACAACAGATTTTGAGGTACACTTTCTCCTGTTACCCTTGTGAAAATATTTTTTTTTTACATTTTTGTGGAAAAAATGTGTTTTTCTTATTTTCACAAGTCAACGTTATAATTTTCTGTGAAGCACCTGGGGGTTCAATGGGCTCACCACACATCTAGATAAATTCAATGAGGGGTCAAGTTTCCAAAATGGGGTCACTTGTGGGGGGTTTCTACTGTTAAGACACATCACGGGCTCTGAGAACGTGACATGACGCCCGCAGACCATTCCATGAAAGTCTGCATTCCAAAGCGTCACTCCTTCCCTTCCGAGCCCTGCTGTGCGCCCAAACAATGGCTTTCCCCCACATGTGGGGTATCAGCGTACTCAGAAGAAATTGCACAACAACTTTTGGGGTTCAAATTCTCCTGGTACCCTCGTGAAATTAACAAAATTGTGGCTAAAACATTGTTTTTGTGGAAAAAAAAATGATTTTTTTTCACGCCTCTACGTCATAAAGTTTTTCTAAACACTTGGGGGTTCAAAGTGCTCACCACACATCTAAATAAGTTCCCAAATGGGGTCACTTGTTGGGGGTTTCCACTGTTTAGGCACATCAGGGGCTCTCCAAACGCAACATGGGGTCCGCTGTCAACTCCAGCGAGTTTTGCATTGAAAATGTCAAATGGCGCTCCTTCCCTTCCGAGCCCTGCCGTGCACCCAAACAATGGCTTTCCCCCACATATGGGGTATGAGCGTACTCAGAAGAAATTGCACAACAACTTTTGGGGTTCAATTTCTCCTGGTACCCTCATGAAATTAACAAAATTGCGGCTAAAAGATCTTTTTTTGTGGGAAAAAAATGATTTTTTATTTTCACGCCTCTACGTCATAAAGTTTTGCAAAACACTCTCTGTTTAGGGGCTCTGTTTAGGTATCAGAAATTGCACAACCACTTTTGATGTCCAATTTCTCCTGGTACCCTCGTGAATATAAAAAATTTGGGGTCTAAAGTAAAATTTTAGTGAAAAAAAGTTAAATGTTCTTTTTTCCTTTCACGTTCAATTAATTGCTGTGAAGCATGTGAAGGGTTAATAAAGTTCTTGAATGTGGTTTTGAGCACTTGAGGGGTGCAGTTTTTAGAATGGCATCACTTTTGGGTATTTTCTGTCATAAAGACCCCTCAAAGTGACTTCAAATGTGATGTGGACCCTAAAAATGTTTTTGTAAATTTTGTTGAAAAAATGAGAAATCACTGGTCAATTTTTAACCCTTATAGCGCCCTAACAAAAAAAATGTGTTTCCAAAATTGTGTTGATGTAAAGTAGACAAGTGGGAAATGTTATTTATTAACTATTTTGTGTGACATATCTCTTTGATTTAAGGGCATAAAAATTCAAAGTTTGAAAATTGTAAAATTTTCTATATTTTCGCCAAATTTCCATTCGATATCACGCAAGTGATATCGAAGAAATTTTACTATCATGAAGTACCATATGTCACGAAAAAAGAATCTCAGAATCAGGGGGATCCGTTGAAGCATTCCAGAGTAATTACCTCATAAAGTGACAGTGGTCAGAATTGTAAAAATTGGCCCGGTCATTAACGTGCAAACCACCCTCGGGGGTAAAGGGGTTAATCTAAAAAAAAAGTTCAAAAAATCTTTCTGTATTCAATTAGTAATCCATACAGTGTAACATACTTAGTGTTACATTACGTTCCAAAAAAATGAGTCATCTGTAGAGTTTAGAATGCTTTGTGTTACATTACGGTGGTATATTAAACTCCCCAAAACCACTTTGCCTGCTGCAGGTGACAATTTTTTTTTTTTTCATTAAAAATAAAATTGGTTTCCAGAGACCTAACAATTAGAAAATGTGTAAGGCATGTGGCTAGGGACATGGAAGTAGAAGTGCTGATGATGGTGCACGCAGACGCCAAGGTTGTGGGGCAGGTGTGACTACTAGTGATGAGCGAGCACTAAAATGCTCGGGTACTCGTCGTTGAAGTTGAGCAAATTGGAATGCACGAGTGCTCAGACTGAGTAACGAGCCCAATGTAAGTCTATGGGAAACTCGAGCATTTTTCCAACGGCTTTCCCCGGCGGTCTGCAGAGGGCTTAAAAATTGCACAAAACGATGGGAACAGTGCTCAAATGACATAGGATCAGCATAGGGAAGACCTCTGGAAGCATTTCGGATGTCCAAGTCACTGCTGTCAACAATGTTATCAGAGGTATTACGCCACTTTTACGGACTCAATGAAACATGTCAAAATGAAACCAAAATGGATTTTCCTGGGAAAAATGTTAAGGAACATCCTTTCCCGGGTAATGACTTATATATAATGCAAAATAAATAACCAAAAACAAAACTGCTCCTTCACACCTTGAGCTATGTTCACACATAGCGTTTTTGATGCATTTTTGCATTGCTTTCAACCAAGACAAATGTATTCATTGGGAAATGTCATTTTAACATTTTGCAACCTTATCTGGCCATGTGGTGTGTGACACATCATCAGACACATCCTGTTTCATTTATGATGGAAGGACTCTGAAAGTCACAAAGCCTATTTTTATAGGGCCATCAGGCAGCTCTTACTATTCTTAAAGGCTCAGCAATAGAGATGAGCATTGTTCTACTCGAACTGTTCGCCAATCTCAAATTCGAGCTGTTTTGGGCGGTGTTCGAGCCGTTCGGCGAACACGAACAATTTGAGAAAAATTCGGCTGTTCGAGGTTATGTTCGATAACTGTTCGTGCACCAAAATCATAACTGGATTTTTTCTCAGTAATGATGAAAATTAATGTTAATACGCAGTTTGAGTGTACAGCGGGGTGGGGGGAGGGGCAGGGGATGGATCTCTGCAGGAACAATGAAGATCTCCATTTTTTTTTTCTCTTTCCCGCATTTACAGTGGGGAGGTGCAATCTGTCAGCCTATCAGCAGCGCACACACGGAGCGAAGTGCTTTTTTTCACACAAGCAAGGGCATGTGTCATTGGCAGTGTATGTCACATGTCCTTGCCCTATAAGACCAAGCCATTTTCCCCGTCGCCACCATTTTCTCACTGCTGCAGCTGCGTGTTAGACGGCACCGCTGTTGCTGTGTGCGCTATACCTTGTTAATTTCAAGCCAATTTTCGCACAAATCTACAGATAGCTTGGGAGTAGGAAATAGTTGTGATTGCAGTCCTTTTAAGGACTAGGTTACAGCATTTCCTATGACTTTTATCAGGCAGGTCTGTGCTCTTAAATAGATAGGTTGTGGGAGTAAAGACTAATTGTAATTGGAGTCCTTTTCAGGACTAGGTTACATCAGTTCCTATCAGTTTTTGCCAGGCAGGTCTGTGCCAGTGCTGTGCAAGTTTTTTTCACAGCATTTGGCTGAATCTAGCAAAGCTAATCCTTTTTGGCCTATTGCAGAGTGTGTTAGTCAGTGGAGTAGCCTATCTGTGTTGCAAGATATACCACCTGTGTATAGAATACCAATTTTTTTACTGCACCTAGTGAAGTAAAATCTTTTGGGCATAGCATCATTCTATTAGTCCATCTATACTGACCTCCATCAGGTTGCAAATTGAATATAATTTTTTTCTGCATCTAGCTCTGAAAAAATATTGGGCTTCTAGCTGTGTGTGGGACTTGTTGTATTAGTCCATCTATACTGACCTCCATCAGGTTGCAAATTAAAAATAATTTTTATCTGCATCTACAGTACCTCTGAAAAAATATTTGGGCTTCTAGCTGTGTGTGGGACTTGTTCTATTAGTCCATCTATACTGACCTCCATCAGGTTGCAAATTGAATATAATTTTTATCTGCATCTAGCTCTGAAAAAATATTTGGCCTTCTAGCAGTGTGTGGGACTTTCTCTATTAGTCCATCTATACTGACCTCCATCAGGTTGCAAATTAAAAATAATTTTTATCTGCATCTACCTCTGAAAATATATTTGGGCTTCTAGCTGTGTGTGGGACTTGTTCTATTAGTCCATCTATACTGACCTCCATCAGGTTGCAAATTGAATATAATTTTTATCTGCATCTAGCTCTGAAAAAACATTTGGCCTTCTAGCAGTGTGTGGGACTTCCTCTATTAGTCCATCTATACTGACCTCCATCAGGTTGCAAATTAAAAATAATTTTTATCTGCATCTACCTCTGAAAAAATATTTGGGCTTCTAGCTGTGTGTGGGACTTGTTCTATTAATCCATCTATACAGACCTCCATCAGGTTGCAAACTGAATATATTTTTTTCTGCATCTACCTCTGAAAAAATATTGGGCTTCTAGCTGTGTGTGGGACTTGTTGTATTAGTCCATCTATGCTGACCTCCATCAGGTTGCAAACTGAATATATTTTTTTCTGCATCTACCTCTGAAAAAATATTGGGCTTCTAGCTGTGTGTGGGACTTGTTCTATTAATCCATCTATACAGACCTCCATCAGGTTGCAAACTGAATATATTTTTTTCTGCATCTACCTCTGAAAAAATATGTGGCCTTCTAGCAGTGTGTGGGACTTTCTCTATTAGTCCATCTATACTGACCTCCATCAGGTTGCAAACTGAATATAATTTTTTTCTGCATCTAGCTCTGAAAAAATATTTGGCCTTCTAGCAGTGTGTGGGACTTTCTGTATTAGTCCATCTATACTGACCTCCATCAGGTTGCAAATTGAATATATTTTTTTCTGCATCTACCTCTGAAAAAATATTTGGCCTTCTAGCAGTGTGTGGGACTTTCTCTATTAGTCCATCTATACTGACCTCCATCAGGTTGCAAACTGAATATAATTTTTATCTGCATCTAGCTCTGAAAAAATATTTGGCCTTCTAGCAGTGTGTGGGACTTTCTCTATTAGTCCATCTATACTGACCTCCATCAGGTTGCAAATTAAAAATAATTTTTATCTGCATTTACCTCTGAAAAAATATTTCGGCTTCTAGCTGTGTGTGGGACTTGTTCTATTAGTCCATCTATACTGACCTCCATCAGGTTGCAAATTGAATATAATTTTTATCTGCATCTAGCTCTGAAAAAATATTTGGCCTTCTAGCAGTGTGTGGGACTTTCTCTATTAGTCCATCTATACTGACCTCCATCAGGTTGCAAATTAAAAATAATTTTTATCTGCATCTACCTCTGAAAAAATATTTGGGCTTCTAGCTGTGTGTGGGACTTGTTCTATTAATCCATCTATACAGACCTCCATCAGGTTGCAAACTGAATATATTTTTTCTGCATCTACCTCTGAAAAAAATATTGGGCTTCTAGCTGTGTGTGGGACTTGTTGTATTAGTCCATCTATACTGACCTCCATCAGGTTGCAAACTGAATATATTTTTTTCTGCATCTACCTCTGAAAAAATATTGGGCTTCTAGCTGTGTGTGGGACTTGTTCTATTAATCCATCTATACAGACCTCCATCAGGTTGCAAACTGAATATATTTTTTTCTGCATCTACCTCTGAAAAAATATGTGGCCTTCTAGCAGTGTGTGGGACTTTCTCTATTAGTCCATCTATACTGACCTCCATCAGGTTGCAAACTGAATATAATTTTTTTCTGCATCTAGCTCTGAAAAAATATTTGGCCTTCTAGCAGTGTGTGGGACTTTCTCTATTAGTCCATCTATACTGACCTCCATCAGGTTGCAAATTCAAAATAATTTTTTGTCTGCATCTAGCTCTGAAAAAATATTTGGCTTCTAGCTGTGTGGGACTTGTTGTATTAGTCCATCTATACTGACCTCCATCAGATTGCAAATTAAAAATAATTTTTATCTGCATCTACAGTACCTCTGAAAAAATATTTGGGCTTCTAGCTGTGTGTGGGACTTGTTCTATTAGTCCATCTATACTGACCTCCATCAGGTTGCAAATTGAATATAATTTTTATCTGCATCTAGCTCTGAAAAAATATTTGGCCTTCTAGCAGTGTGTGGGACTTTCTCTATTAGTCCATCTATACTGACCTCCATCAGGTTGCAAATTAAAAATAATTTTTATCTGCATCTACCTCTGAAAAAATATTTGGGCTTCTAGCAGTTTGTGGGACTCATTGTATTAGACCATATATACCAAGCTCCACCAGCTTTGAAATTAATAATAATTTTTAGCTGCATCTAGCCCTGAAAATAATTTTTCCCAATAGTGGTAGCAATAGAAATATGGGGCGCGCGCCTGGCTAACAAAAATATACGCTTCATAACACAAAACACCAGCCTAGCGCACTGCATTAATAAGATGGCATCATCGTCTCTCCCAGTGCTAGGCCTACTACGCAGGCTAGTATTCCTGTGCCTAAAACACAATGTATGGGTCCGCGCTAGCCACTATGCTGAGGGGTATAAAGCTGCTGCTAACGCTTTATAACAATTCGATTGGCAGATTTTCACAGAGCTCTTCCACAATGCCCACCCATCGGGCAACAGTTGCCCACCCTCCCTATGGTATCTAGTGGCGAATAATTGATGCCATTAATCAGAGCGTCAGTTGCCCCGTCAACGTGGCAAGCATACGGTAAGGCATGGGAAGAGTGGACACGACTAGTAGCAGGCAGACGGGTTGACCAATGTGAACAAGCCAGATCACAAGTCACCATAGAATTTCTCCACCAGCTAATGATGAGGGGCATATCAGGGGCGTCAGCGCAGCGGTGTCTGACCGGAGTAGCATTTCACTTCCAACTACTGAATTGGGGAGATGTGACAAAGATTCATCATCAGACAATCCATAAAAGGGTGGAAAAGGGGTCAGCCAAGTCAGAAATGTAGACGTCCCGTCCCGTGTCACTAAAACTGATTTCTCACATCTTATCCCTAATACCATTAACATGACACTCACAATTTGAAGCAACACTAACGTCTACTGCATTTGTGATCGCCTTCTTCGGGGCGCTATGTATAAGCGAATTAGTCCCTCAATCCAAAATTACCACCAGTGGATGTTTATTACACCAGGAAGTAGTCATAGCCAATAATGCAATACGTGTACGCATACACCAATCGAAAACGGTTCCAGCGGGCAGGGATACTTGGGTACTTCTACAACCCACAAACGGTACACTGAGTCGGGTAACAATAGTAAAAACATATCTAACCATCAGATCACAAAGTAATTTCTTCGTATCACACATTGATGGAACGCCATTATCAAGATACCTGTTCCAAGCTATATTTAATAAATGCATAACATCGGCAGGGAACCACCCCAAAGATTACGGGACACACTCATTCCGCATAGGTGCGGCCACGGAAGCAGCAAGAGCAGGACTGTCAGAAACGGAAGTTCAGAAGATAGGGAGATGGCGATCCACGTGTTTGGCGAGATACATAAGACCGGACTTGTTATCCTAACGTGGTTTGTTTCTTTTACAGGTGACGCTAAGCCAACAGTGTGAGTGATAGGCCACTCATATATATATTGGGCACAAAAAAGGGCGAAAGTCCGCCCAGGCGGGAGGAAATTAGAGTTTCATAACACATATTTCAACTGGAGAGGTATTAGAGGCCTGCTATGGCCACAGGTACTAATGGAGGTAATCAAGGTAGGGAGAGAGGCAAGAGGTCCGGTCATCTTAGTTATACAGGCCGGGGGAAACAACCTAGGTCATTACAAGAGCGCATAACTAATGGCAATAATGAAACTAGACACTGAGAGCTTCAGAGAATTTTTCACAAAATTAGCTATAGTATGGTCAGAGATTGTGCCGATAGCGGTATGGCAAGGTGCGCGAGACATCACGGCCATCGAATGGACAAGGCGGGTAATAAATATTCGGATGGCAAAATTTAGAAGAGACAGAGGCGGTGTAGTGATACGACACCGACAACTGGAAGGAGATAAAGCAGGCCTCATACGGCCCGACGGTGTTCACTTAATAGATATTGGACTGGACATATTCCTGTCAGGACTCCAGGACGGAGTGGAACAAGCGTTAAGAGTGATGGGTGGGGGTCAGAGTCCTGCATACGAGTACGCTGGATCCTCCGTGGCCTGGAAATAGAAAGGACATGTTGGAGAGTTACACTTGTTGGCCAACTTGCCGGAGTGGGGACCCAGGGCATGCTGCAACAAGCTGAATTATTTTAGAAATAAAATGCCTTTCTAATGGAATGAGAATAAAGAGTTAATAAAGCTGTGACCGATCCTCACCCATCCAGATGTAAGAGTTACATTATTGGGTTGTCCATGAAAGGTTGGCGGTAGGGGGGCTGGGCATCTGGGTTTGGTTGGGGGTCCCCACAGTCTGCCTAGGCTAGATTAATTTAAAAATTCTTATTAAATACACAGGCGGTGCAGCTTGCTTCGCAGCTGGGCTACTACGCCCAAAGTATTGCCTAGGCTAGATGCAGTTAAAAATTCTACGCTGACTAGCAGACACTGAAGATTTGGAGCAGACCTCTGAGTAAACAGCTCTTCAGACTCAACCATCTGTGTTACCCCAAGCCATAGTGTATGTAGTTTCTTACAGTTAAAAGGGGGGGGTGCGACCCAACCCACCTGGAATTGACGATGCCAACGTCACGTAAGACACAGCAAGGGGACTCCCAAAATTGTGGCACAGACACCACTTAACCCTAGAACGCATACCTGTGGCCTTGCAGGCCCGCCCAGTTAATTGTTTTCTATTTTCTGCAAGATTGCTTTAGTTAGAATTTTGAAACTCTAGGTATTCTTCATGTATATAGTTGTTTGTCATTTGAGTTTGAGTTATTCCATGTTATTTGCACACGGGCCTAAAGGGCCCCAGGTATGTGAAAGTGTAGATTTTTATGGTCATGCGTTCTAGGGTTAAGTGGCATCAATTGGCCCACTGTTGCTTAAAACGGTTGGTGAGGTGATTTTACCAAATCCCCAAGCTTTTAGTCTCCCAAGGATGACACAGGGGTAGAAATGTCCTTGCGGATCCATGATTTGATCATCTTTATGAACGTGAGTCTGTCTACATTCTCAGTGGACAGCCGCGTGCGCTTATCTGTCAGCACACCACCAGCAGCGCTGAACACACGTTCAGAGAGAACGCTGGCTGCATGGCATGACAAGATCTCCAAGGCGTGAGTGGCGAGCTCCGGCGATTTTTCAAGATTGGAATACCAAAATGAGCAAGGGTCCAGTGACACAGTCTTGGCTTCGATGTTCACTTGGAGATTCTCCTGTACCATCCTCTCTAGGCATTGACTATGTGTCAGACTTCTTGTCTCCTGTGGCCTTGCAAAGGATGGTCTAAAAAAGTGGTGAAACGATTCCACAAAATTGCTGTTACCAGCAGATACTGTGTTACTGTTACTGTTTGAGTGATGAAGAATTGACAGTCCCACCGTTGGCAAGTTAGAACTGTGAGATTCACTACGTGCACCACTGGTGTTTTGTGGAAAAGCACATGTAAGATTCTGCAACAGATACTCCTGCATTCGTCAATACCTTTTTATGGCAGGAATTATTTCGGCAAATATACTTTTGTACCGGGGATCTAAGAGTGTGGCAACCCAGTAGTCGGGATTACTTCGAATTCTGACAATCCGGGGGTCATGTTGCAGGTAGTGCAGCAAGAAGGCACTCATGTGTCTTGCACATCCAGAAGGACCAAGTCCTTGTTGTGTTGGTAGCGAGGTAAGAATCATGCTTCCTTCCTCTACCCTCTCCCTCCAACCTCGCACAACAGAAATGTGATCAAGGTCTCCCTCATCTGATGAGTCTTCCATGCCCATTGCCAGTTTGTCCTCCACTTCTTCCTCGGCTCCTGCACCTTCCTCAACAGTTTGGCTGCTACCATGCGCCCTGGTTAATCCCTCTCCCCCACCCTCCTATGCCTGCCGCCTTGGTGCTGCCAACCGTCTGGACCTTGGAGATGTTATCCCTTCCGCATACGACTCCTCCTTTACTTCCTCCACCTCCTCTTGTCCCACCACCTGACTCCGAATTCTGTTTAACATGTGCTCCAGCATGGAAATCACCGTAATAGTCATGCTGATAATGGCATCGTCAGCACTAAACATCTTCGTCGCCATTTCAAGACTGTGCACAAGGGTGCATAGGTCCCTGATCTGAGACCACTCCTCCAGCGTGATTTGCCCCACCTCTGGATCTCGTTGGCCCAGGCTATACGTCAGAACGTATTGCACCAGGGCTTGTCGGTGCTGTCACAGTCGCTGCAACATGTGCAAAGTTGAATTCCACCGTGTCGGCACATCGCATTTCAGCCGGTGAACTGGCAGGCCCAACGACTTCTGTAGAGATGTAAGTCGTTGAACTGCGGGATGCGAACGGCGGAAGTGAGCACACAGCGACCGTGCACTCTGCAGAAGGCCATCTAGTCCGGGATAGTGGGCTAAAAATTGCTGGACAACCAGGTTCAACACGTGAGCCATACAAGGCACGTGTGTGACATTGCCCCGGCGAAGTGCCGTACCCAGGTTTGCAGCATTGTCGCACATGGCCTTCCCTGGTTGCAGGTCCAGTGGAGACAACCTTTCATGAAACTGGTTCTCCAGAGCTGACCAAAACTCCTCAGCTGTGTGACTCACATTTCCCAGACATTTCAAAGTAAACACTGATGCGTTGAGCCCTGCTGCCAGCATAGTAAGGAGGTGTGCAGGATTCCTTCTGCGCAGTTAGAAAGCAGGTGGCATTACCAGACAGGCTTTGGGTGCAGCTGGAGGACCGAGAGGAGGTTGAGGAGGCAGAAGCAGTGGAGGAATGTTGACATAAAGAGGATTAACACACAACTCGTGGGGACGGTAAGACTTGGACAGCAGCCCCTTGTCCTGCTGTCACCATAGTTACCCAGTGCCCAGTCAGCGACATGTAACGCCCCTGTAAAGGCCTTCTCGTCCAAGTGTCTGTGGTGAAGTGCACCCTGTCACACACAGAGTTTCTCAAAGAAGCGGTGATGTTGTGTGCGACATGCTAGTGGAGCGCAGGCACACCTTTCTTTGAGAAGTAGTGCCGACTGGGCATCTGGTACTGGGGCACTGTGATGGACATAAGGTCTTGAAAATCATCTGTGTCCTCCAGGTGGAAAGGCAGCATTTCTGTAGCCAACAGCTTGCAGATGGTGAAATTCAACCTCTTAGCTTTCTCATGGCTAGGAGGAAATGGTCTTTTACTTTTCCACATCTGAGGGACCGAGGCTGGCTGTTGTGCTTAGACGGTGTTGAGTAGGGTGTCCCCGGCAACTGCCGGTCTGTGAGGAAGATGCAGACGGACATGTTAGGTTGCCTTGATCCAAAGGTGGTGCTCTCGATGTCGGAGAGCGCTCAACACTAGCAGGTGTTTCCACTTCCCAATGAACTGACGACCTGCCAATCACACTGGCTGTTGCGGGTAAAGAGGTGGCAGGTCTGCGTCCAAAAACATGTGTGACTGCTGTCCCCCCAGTCACAGAGGATGAAGAGGCTGCGGATGCACAAGATGGGGCAGACGGTGGTTGGCCCAGGCGGCTAGGCCGCATTGTAGCACAGTGAGCTTCCCACTGCAACTTATGCTTCATATCCATGTGACGGTACATGCATGAAGTACTCAAACTATGTATTTTTTGGCCTCTACTTAGCTTTTGCTGACAAATATTACAGATAACACGAGTTGGGTCATCCTTATCGATCTGAATAAATGCCCAGGCTATGCAAGGCTTATAGCCCATGTGACCTGAAGAGCCACTACGACTTGTGGTCAGAGGCAGAGTTGTGGTTGAGGATGCAGTTGTTTACGTGCTTCCAGTACTCCGTCTCTGTTCAGGAAGGCGCAACCTAACCTCGTCGTCAATAGCATCTGTGATGCCCCGCTGCGCTTGGTATCACAGATCCTACAAGAGTGCATTGATGGAATCCTCCACAAGAGGCCCCCATAAACATTCACACATCTCCACCTTCCACCTCAGACCAGCAGAGGGAGCCCGTTAGGGATATAAATAGGGAAGGTGGAGCTAGGCAGTTCAGTTCCTCTGAAGAGTTCCTGCAGTAGAGAAGCCTAAGAGAGGTCAGTCTGCAGTGGAGCTCAGTCTAGTCTAGAGAACGCAGTTAATAGTTCAGCAGTGGAGCACGATGCTCCTGCTTGCTAGATTCAGGGAGCCCAGATAGAGCTTAAGGTGTGCCGGTGCCGTAAGATCAGTGAAGCGCGGCAAGCTGCCGTTAGTGTGTATAGCCTAGTGAGGGCCCGAGTAGGCCGAAGGCGAGTGGCGAGTTAGTACATAAGGGGCAGAGGAGCTTAACTAGCTCACCCCGAAGCATTTACCGGACACAGGATCCGAGCTTACCGGTATCTCTATGACCCAGTAAGGCATAACCGGAATCCCTGGAGAACTACAAGTCCCAGGATCGCTAAGGTGCTGATATGTAACAGAGCCAGGAGACGCTTAGGCCCCGCATACTGGGAGCGTGAACTCCAAGAGAAGGCCCTACCCCAAGGTCAGCCAGCGCAGGACAGAGACAAAGTTAGGCCTAGCTCCAGGCAGGTCAGAAACTTACTACGCAGAGGCAAGAAACAGGAGGCCCTACACCCGCTCATTGGGGAGGATCCTGATATGCACCCTTCACCCTACAGTGCTCCGGGATGTGCCTGAATTTCCACCAGTAAAAGGTACTGAAGTGACTACCGTGTCCGTTCCCGTTCTTGCTCTGACCCAGCTGGGTCTCGCCTGTCCTGCATTCCCCCTGCATACACTGCCCTGAGACCTAGCTCCACCTGTGGGGAGCTATACCATCGAGCTGCCTTATCACCGGCCTCAGTGGACTGCTGCAGCGCTGGTGCTTGTCACCAGATACCACAGGTGGCGTCATGAACTCTTATAAAATTAACAATTATCCACCCTTTTAAAGAGAGACCCCAGGGTACGGGCCAGGGAGCCGACCACCGCGACATCCCCAAGGCCAGGCAAATGCCCGGGTACCGAGTCATCCCCATCCCCAGGGCTAGTCACATCCTCCTCCACCTCCTCTGCTGACCTCATCGACTGTCTGACTGTGGGTTGACAGTAAGTGGGATCTCCAACCTCGTCATCATCACCCTGTGTGTTATCACACCCGTCGCCCTCAGAGCCAACCTCTTCCTGCCCTGACCGAAAAGTCAAGTTGTCGCTCCAATCAGGTATTTGAGTCTCATCATCGTCTTCATCATTGTCTCCACCAACAGGAGTTACAGTTTGGGAACAAGGGTCTACATTATGCTCAGAACCTTCTTCATCTGGTCCTGGATCCAACTTATAAAGATTCTGGGCATCGGATCAGATCATTTCCTCATCTGGATTAACAGAAGCTCTGGAGCAGACCTCCGTTTCCCAGGCTATAGTATGAGTAAACAGCTGGGCAGACTCAGCCATCTGTGTTACCCCATACTCAGACGGGCAGCTGGAGACTTGGGAGCTGTGAGGAAGCAAGTGCGATTGGGGTGACACCTCTGAGGACTGGAGTATTTGTGATGTTGAAATTGAGGTGATGGAGAGCCCATTTGAAGGAGCACTTGATATCCGTTGAAGCACCTGCTGTTTTTGTGCCTCATCTAGAATTTGTAGCGATGGGCGTGTCCGTAAGAATGGGATCGTATCACATTGTCCACGAAAAGAAGTCGACATCTTAGTTTGGCTGGAAGATGGTCTTTCTTCTGCAGATGTTACTCCCCCCCCACCGTGGGGGCCTCGACCCACCGGCGGACAGGCACCAGTATTGGGATAGGGGGGCTGGCCGTCAGGGTCCACCGCGGCTCTGGCACAAACCCGGCGACACAGAGGTGGCACAGGCAGGAACGGACTGGCAGTGTCGGCTTCTCACTTTTTGGATTTTAGAAGGGCATGACATGCCTATATCTGTGTCTCCCCCTCCTTTTACTCCTCCACCTCTTTTCTTTTCGCATGACTATATGTACTTGTCACTTTTCCATGTGTTAGTTGTGTCTTCTGAGCAGTTTGTCAGCTTTTGGACACCTTTGAAGGTGTTTTCTATGTGTTTCTATGTTTTTTTGTTTGCCTGCCATTGGTTTTAACGGTGTTCGAAGGTGTTCGACGAACAGTTCGACGAACAATTCGGCGAACACACGGGTGTTTGACGAACCGAACCGAACTCGAACACTACGGGGGTGGCTCAACACTACTCAGCAATCGGCCCTCGCTGTTGTTAGAGAGCCATCAGCCGGCTATGCTTTGCTGTTCCCATTATTAACAAATGGGTCTCCTATACTGTTATTGCGTATGCAGTGACTGCAAGGGCTGCCAAAAATTTGAACGCAACCCAATACCCCTTTGAAGAGACATAGAGAAAGGTCTCAGTACAAAAAATGTTCCCATTATAAAGGAGCGGGTCTCCTATAGTGGTAATGCCCATACTGTGACTGCAAGGGCTGACAAAATTTGGGAAAAACCCCACAAATAATTTAAAGACACATAGAGCAGGGCCACAGTAATGACATGTTTTCACTACAAAGGAGCTGGTGTGCTATACAGTTATAGGGCATGCAGTGAGTCCAACGGCTGATAAAATTTAGGAAAAACTCCACCAACAATTTAAAGACACATAGAGCAGGGCCACAGTAACGACATATTCCCATTAGAAAGGAGACAGTCTCCCATACTGTTTGCCTATGCAGTGACTGCAATGGCTGTCAAAAATTTGGAGGCACTCCAATGCCCCTTGCAAGAGACATAGAGGTCAGAGGGCCTCCTGAAAACAATATTCCCATTATTAGGAAGTTGGTCTCCCATAGTGTTTGCATATGCAGTGAAGCAACAGCTGCTAAAAATTTGGAGGAACTCCAATGCCCCTTGCAAGAGACGAATGTATGTTGATATGGTACATATGGTGGTGATATGGTGGTGGAGGATGAGGATGTGGAGACGGAGGGGGACAAGAGCAAATAGACAAAATCAGGGAGCATATACCCATGTCTGGGTGTGAAGGCAGAGGTGCATGGGAATAGAGTTAGACCTCCCCAAAAAAAGACACTGCATTTGAGCTTATGTTACTCTGCTATCATTCGGTGGTGTTGAGAAGTCAGGCACAATCTAGCCCTTGTTCATTTTTATAAGAGTCAGCCTGTCAGAATTTTCAGTTGACAGGTGGATGCACCTATAGGTTATAATTCCACCTGCGGCACTAAAAACCCGCTCTGACAAAACGCTAGCAGCAGGGCAGGCCAGGACCTCAAAGGCGTAGAGAGCCAGTTCATGCCACGTGTCCAGCTTGGATACCAAATAATTATTAGGCACAGAGGAATCACGGAGGATGTTGGTATGGTCGGCAAAGTACTCCCTCACCAACTTCCGAAACTTTGAATTCCTTGTGAGAGTACCCTGCGCCTCAGGGCGATGGGAGTACCCTGCCCCTGTGCGATGGAAGGGTTTGAGAAAACTGTCCCAGAACTTTGATAGTGTTCCCCTGCCTCTGCTGGATTGCATTTGTGGCTCTCTCGCCTGTACTCCTTGGTTGTCCAATGTACTGTGACCTCTGCCGGCAGCGTTTTCAGATGGGAATTTTTTTTAATAATTTCGCAACAAGGGCCTTCTCATACTGCACCATTTTATTAGGCCTGTACTGCAAGGGAATAAGAGACATAAAGTTCTCCCTATAGTGTGGGTCTAGAAGCGTCACCAACCAGTAATGACTGTCACCCAAAATTTGGACTACGCGAGGGTCACGGGAAAGGCAGTGTAACATAAACTCAGCCATGTGTCCCAGACTGCAAAGAGGCAAGACTTCCATGTCCTCACCAATAGGGCGACTGACCATGCTCTCCTCCTCATCCTCCTCCTCCTCCCTGTCCTCAGGCCATCCACGCTGAACAGACTGTATGACAGTTGTGCAGGTAGTACCGTCTATAGTGCAGGAAACTAGCTCCTGTTCTTCCTCCTCCTCCTAATCTTCCTCATTGTCACCCAATCCAAGTTGGGAAGAGATGAGGTTGGGCTGTGTGTAATCACCCTGTATGGTTCCTTGCTCCATCTCATCGTGTTCCACCTGCAATGCATCTTCTTTATTGAGAGCAGAGAGCGTTTCAGAAGACAGGGAAGCAGGATAGTGATGCTAATTATGGCGTCATCGCCGCTCACCATCTTGGTGGAGTCCTCAAAGTTTTGGAGGATGGTACATATGTGTGACATCCATGTCCACTCCTGAGGTCTTATGTGTGGAGTCTGACCTGAACACCTATGGCCTTATTGTTGCTGGTAGTCAACAACTGCCCTCTTCTGCTCACAAATCCTTCCCAACATCTGCAATGTGGAGTTCCACTGCGTGGGGACATCACACACCAGTCAGTGAGCCGGAAGCTGCAAATGCTGCTGAAGCACGGCAAGGGCAGTGGAAGCTGTAGCTGACTTTCTAAAATGGGCACACAGTCGGCATACTTTGACAAGCAGATCCAGCAGATCTGGGTAGGTTTCGAGAAACCGCTGAACCACAAAGTTAAGCACAAGGGCCAGGCATGGTACGTGTGTGAGCTTGCCTCACCTTAGAGCCGCCACCAGGTTCTAGCCATTGTCACACACGACCATGCCTGGCTGTAGGTTCAGTGGTGTCAGCCACAGATCTGCCTGTTCTTTCAGAGCTGTCCACAACTCTTCAACATTGTGCGGTTTGTCACTTAAGCATATTAGCTTCAGCACAGCCTGTTGCCGCTTAGCCGAGACAGTGCTGCAGTGCTTCCAGCTTGTGACTGATGTGGTCATTTCAGAGATGGAGGCTGAAGAGGAGGAAGAGGAGGATGAGGTGCAGGAGCTATAGAATGTGGGGGCAACCCTGATTGACCTAGGGCTCGCAATCCTCGACGTCGGGAGGACATATTCCGTCCCAAGGTCCGACTGGGTCCCGGCTTCCACTATGTTAGCCCAGTGTGCCGTCAGCAAGTTGTACCATCCCTGCCCACAAGCACTGGTCCACGTGTCCGTGGTTAAGTGAACTTTTCCATTAACTGCATTGTTAAGGGCACGGCTAATTTTGTGGGACATGTGCTTGTGTAATGCGGGGACGGGACACCGGGAGAAATAGTGGCAGCTGGGGTCCGAGTACTGAGGGACGGCTGCCATCATCAAAAAACTTCTGTCTTCACGAGCCTAAAAGGCAACATTTAGATCGCAAGCATTCGCGAAATGTGTGAATTTAGTAGTGTGGCATGTGGGGCATTAGCTGCGTATTTGCACTTGCGTTCCAAGGACCGGGGTAGGGACAATTAAACGCTGCACTAGGACAAGGACATGGACGTGCTTGCTGATGGTGCTAGTTGAGAGTGTTCAACGACAGGTGTGGGTGGGAGGCATCTTGGCATGCGCCATGGACAGGAGATTGGCGTGCATGCACAACAGCGGAACAAGCAATGCTGTCACCCGCAGACACTGTTGCTGGACCCTTGGGTTCGACCCACTTAGTCGGGTGCTTTACTGCCATGTGCCCGATCATGCTGGTGGTTGTCAGGATGCTAGTTTTGCTACAGTTTTAAATAGCTGGCCTGTAGGTTACTATTTTTCACAGCTACCTCGTGTCAATAACTTCACTAACACACTGCATTAATGTACTCTCTGCCCTCCATCTTGACTGAAAACAAAACAGAAATGTAGAAATTTTTAAAAATGTATTAAAAAAGAAAAGCTGAAATATCACAGGGTCATAAGTATTCAGACCCTTTTGTCAATATTGAGTAGAAACACCCTTTTGAGCTAGTACAGCCATGAGTCTTCTTGGGAATGATGCAACAAGTTTTTCACACCAGGATTTGGGGATCCTCTGCCATTCTTCCTTGCAGATCCTCTCCAGTTCCGTCAGGTTGGATGGTGAACGTTGGTGGACAGCCATTTTCAGGTCTCTCCAGAGATGCTCAATTGGGTTTAGGTCAGGGCTCTGGCTGAGCCAGTCAAGAATGGTCACCGAGTTGTTCTGAAGCCACTCCTTTGTTATTTTAGCTGCGTGCTTAGGTTAATTGTCTTGTTGGAAGGTGAACCTTCGGCCAAGTCTGTGGTCCAGAGCACTCTGGAAGAGGTTTTCATTCAGGATAGCTCTGTATTTGGCCACATTCATGTTTCCTTCAATTGCAACCAGTCGTCCTGTACCTGCAGCTGAAAAACACCCCCATAGCATGATGCTGCCACCACCATGTTTCACTGTTGGTATTGTATTGGGCAGGTGATAAGCAGTGCCTGGTTTTCTCCACACATACCGCTTAGAATTATCACCAAAAAGTTCTATCTTCGTCTCATCAGACCAGAGAATCTTATTTCTCATAGTCTGGGAGTCCTTTATGTGTTTTTGAGCAAACTCTATGTGGGCTTTCATATGTCTTGAACTGAGGAGAGGCTTCTGTTGGGCCACTCTGCCATAAAGGCCCGACTGGTGGAGGGCTTCAGTGATAGTTGACTTTGTGGAACTTTCTCCCATCTCCCTAATGCATCTCTGGAGCTCAGCCACAGTGATCTTAGGGTTCTTCTTTACCTCTCTCACCAAGGCTCTTCTCCCACGATTGCTCAGTTTGGATGGACGGCCAGGTCTCGGAAGACTTCTGGTGGTCCCAAACTTCTTCCATTTAAGGATTATGGAGGCCACTGTGCTCTTAGGAGCCTTGAGTGTTGTAGAAATAGTTTTGTAAACTTGGCCAGATCTGTCAAATTTTGTTTGAATGCAGATTGCACATTTTCTGTTAGTACAATAAACCTCATTTCAAGGCAGAAACATTACTGTGTCCAACAGTTATTACATATATCAAACTGAAATAGCTGTTGCAAAAACACCAATTTTTATAAAACATTAAGCTTAAGATTAATAGGGGTGCCCAAACTTTTTCATATAACTGTATATAGACAGGTGTGTGCCTTTCCAAATCAAGTCCTATTAGTTTAATTAAACACAGCTGGACTCCAATGAAAGAGTAGAACCATCTCAAGGAGGATCACAAGGAAATGGACAGCATGTGACTTAAATATGAGTGTCTGAGCAGAGTCTGAATACTTATGACCATGTGATATTTCAGTTTTTTTTTAATAAATTTGCAAAAATTTTTACATATCTGTTTTTTTCCAGTCAAGATGGGGTGCAAAGTGTACATTAATGCGAAAAAAATGAACTTTTTAGAATTTACCAAATTGTTTCAATGAAACAATGAAAAATTTTTAAGGCTGTCTGAATACTTTCCGTACCCACTGTAAATGGAAGCCAGAAATGGCTGAATTTGGAGGGAACTTATATGTGATACGTGTGACGGAAAACCACAGTTTTAAATAACAGGCCTGTGGGTTACTATTTTTCACAGCGACCTGGTGTCAATAACTTCACTAACACACTGCAAAAAAATTTAAATGGAGGCCAAGATTTTCCACGTTCACTACAAATTTCTGGATTTTTATCACTGTAATATGAAAAAGGATCTGGCTGTATTCTGCAATGGCAACAAGCAAATGGAACAGAAAAACGGTGTTCCCTGGATTGCTTTTTAAGCTAATAATCAGGATTAAGATAAAAATTATCCCTGGCACTTATACTTGGGACTATTTCTAGCAGCAGCAGCAGACAGAACTGCAATGGAGCCTCTTGTGCTGTATGCACTGAAGTCTGCCACATACACTGCCTGCCTGCCTAGCTCTGATATACACAACTCAAAAAAATAAAGGGAACACTCAAATGACACATCCTAGATCTGAATGAATGAAATATTCTCATTGAATACTTTGTTCTGTACAAAGTTGAATGTGCTGACAACAAAATCACACAAAAATCATGAATAAAAATCAAATTTATTAACCAATGGAGGCCTGGATTTGGAGGCTCAGTATTGTGTGTGGCCTCCATGTGCCTGTATAACCTCCCTACAATGCTTGGGCATGCTCCTAATGAGGTTGCGGATGGTCTTCTGTGGGATCTCCTTCCAGACCTGGACTAAAGCATCCGCAAACTCCTGGTGGTGCAACGTGACGTTGGTGGATGGAATTAGACATGATGTCCCAGATGTGCTCAATCGGATTCAGGTCTGGGGAATGGGCGGGCCAGCCCATAGCTTCAATGCCTTCATCTTGCAGGAACTGCTGACACACTCCAGCCACATGAGGTCTGGCATTGTCCTGCATTAGGAGGAACCCAGGGCCAACTGCACCAGCATATGGTCTCAAAAGGGGTCTGAGGATCTCATCTCAGTACCAATTGGCAGTCAGGCTGCCTCTGGCGAGCATATGGAGAGCTGTGCGGCCCTCCTAAGAAATGCCACCCCACACCATTACTGACCCACTGCCAAACCGGTCATGTTGAAGGATGTTGCAGGCAGCAGATCACTCTTCAAGGCATCTCCAGACTCTGTCACATGTGCTCAGTGTGAACCTGCTTTCATCTGTGAAGAGCACAGGGCGCCAGTGGCGACTTTGCCAATCCTGATGTTCTGTGGCAAATGCCAAGCGTCCTGCACGGTGTTGGGCTGTGAGCACATCCCCCATCTGTGGACGTCGGGCCCTCATACCACCCTCATGGAATCAGTTTCTAACCGTTTGTGCAGACACATGCACATTTGTGGACTGCTGGAGGTCATTTTGCAGGGCTCTGGCAGTGCTCCTCCTGTTCCTCCTTGCACAAAGGCGGAGGTAGCGGTCCTGCTGCTGGGTTGTTGCCCTGCTACGGCCCCCTCCATGTCTTCTCGTGTACTGGCCTGTCTTCTTTTAGCGCCTCCAGCCTCTGGACACTACGCTGACAGACACAGCAAACCTTCTTGCCACAGCGCGCATTGATGAGCCATCCTGGATGAGCTGCACTATCTGAGCAACTTCTGTGGGTTGTAGAGTCCATCTCATGCTACCACGAGTGTGAAAGCACAGCCAACATTCAAAAGTGACCAAAACATCAGTCAGAAAGCATTGGTACTGAGATGTAGTCTGTGGTCCCCACCTGCAGAACTACTCCTTTATTGAGGGTGTCTTGATAATTGCCAATCATTTCTATCTATTGTCTATTCCATTTGCACAACAGCATGTGAAATAGATTGTCAATCAGTGTTGCTTCCTAAGTGGACAGTTTGATTTCACAGAAGTTTGATTTACTTGGAGTTATATTCTGTTGTTTAAGTGTTCCCTTTATTTTTTTTAGCAGTGTATATATATATATATATATATATATATATATATATATACAGTACAGACCAAAAGTTTGGACACACCTTCTCATTTAAAGATTTTTATGTATTTTCATGACTATGAAAATTGTACATTCACACTGAAGGCATCAAAACTATGAATTAACACATGTGGAATTATATACTTAAAAAACATACATACTGTATATATATGTATGTGTATATATATATATATATATATATATATATATATATATATATGTTGTGGAATATCTAGACTAACAGGACTTTCAATGGACCCTCTTGCTATATGCACTGCAGTCTGCCACATACACTGCCTGCCTGCCTAACTCCTGCTGTCACCACTGAATAGATGCAGCTTTTTTAGTCCTCAGAAGGACTGTTAGTTCAGATGGATATATATAGATGTTGTGGTATACATACACTAACTAATAAACAAGCAAATCTCTCCCTAGCTCAGCAGCATCTCTCCCTACACTGCCTGTTTCCGGGGTAGGCTGTGACGAGCACGGCGGCACCAGGTCTTATAAAGATGATGACAGTGTGCGGCCAGCCAATCACTGTAATGCCACAACCAACATGGCTACAGTATTACAGTGCGTGGCATGCAATCCTGCATGTTCATTGCCTCTCTAAAGAGCGTCAAACATGTAGGGAGGGGACCCGAGCTACCGCCCGATCAACCAGGAAATACTCGCAAAGTTCCGAGCATCTCGAGCAGTGAGATGCTCGGGCGAGTACCGAGCAGTCGCGAGCACATTCGCTCATCACTAGTGACTATGCCTGTTTCTGGAGCACAAGAAACGCGCCCATCCACGACACATAGCTTTCTGTCCTACTTTGCAGGGAGGCACGGGACACCACTTCTGAAATTGCACCAGTGCGAATAGGTGGCTCTTAAGATAGCAGATAATGCTTCCAGCATGCTTGCCAGCACCAAATTTAGAGCCGCCATGGTCACGAGAAGATGACATGGGGAACGGAAAATTTTGTCGAAGGAGATAGATGATGATAAGAAACAATTGCCGATAGGTCAGGTTGTTGTTAAATCATCAAGTCAGGAGGACCAGGGTGCGGCGGTGGAACACGAGGTGATGGATGACGAAGTCACCGACCTAATGTGGGAAGCTGGCATGCAGAGCAAGGCCAGCAGCACTGATGGGGAGGGATTGACAGCACCAAAACAGGCAGAAAGAGGCAGTGGGGTGACCAGAGGAAGAAGGCGGGAAACTCTTCCACAGAACACCAACACTCGTGAATTTCTCCGTTAAAGAGTTAGGTGTTCCCCAGTCTAAAACTTTTTTAAAGAGACTTTTTTAAAGACAGTTCTGAGATAAAAAAAATGGTCATTTGCTACATGTGCCATGCCAAGACCAGCAGGGGCCTGACCACTAAGGGCCTAACCACCACCAGCATGATCAAGCACATGTCATCGAAGCACCCGACTCGGTGGGCCGAACACCTGTGTTCATGGTTGGTGCTAGCAGGTGAAACCAACACCTCTTCCCCTGTGCTAGTTGCTTCCCAACCCCCTGTCCATGACAGATATCTTCCACTCTGCACCTGTCCTTGCTAGTGCTGAGCGAACATGCTCGACACTGCTCGGTACTCGCCTGAGCATCACTCGGGATGTTCGGCGAGCACCGAGCATTTCCGGGTTACTCGGGCGGGAGCTCGGGTCTCCGCCCTGCATGTTTGGCGCTCTTTACAGAGCCAATGAACATGCAGGGATTGCCAGCCAGTCACTGTAATGCTGCAGCCATGTTGGTTGTGGGCATTACAGTGATTGGCTGGCCGCACAGCGTCACCTCGAGTATTTAAAACCGGGCGCCGCCATCTTGGACACAGTCGCTCCAGATTAGACAGTGTAGGGACAGCGCTGCTGATTTAGGGAGAGATATAAACTGCAAAATAGTTAGTGTAGGGTCTGTAAAGGCTGCCAGAACAAACAAACAGTCCTTTTCAGGACTAATATCCATCCCAGATACCAGGCAGGCAGGCTGTATAGGAGACACAGTGGTTATATCAGCAAACGCTGCATTACAGTCCTGTGTGCTCCTGTTGCTGAAATTGCTGGACTTAGCACCAGGGGTCGGGGACCAGGAAAAATCCTTTTTTTTACATCTAAATGCTACTTTTTTTTTCCTCCTTCACACTGTACAAATACCCGTCTTATTAACATTTTGGTGTCCCCCCTCCCAAAAAAAAGCGTGTTTCTGATTTTTCAGACACAAATATAACTGTTGAAAATAGTGTGGTGTAGGCTAGAGAAACAGAAGTGTTGTTTTGCACTTCCACGGTTCAAACCTCTGTATTATCCATTTTGGGCCATTTGTATCTAAAAAAAAAAACAGTTTGAGTGTGTCGCTCACTGTTCAGCCGCAAATCTGTATATTTAAAAAAGTCTGGTATACCCCAGTAAACAATAACTGTGGTTTTGCCATCCCACGGTAAAAAATCTCTATTATTCAGCTTTTGGTATATTTTCCGTAAAGAAAAACAGTAGTGTCTCCTGACTGTTGTGACACAAAAATATATCTGTTGAAAATAGTCTTGTGTAGGCCCGACATCCCAGTGTGGTTTCGCAGTTCCACGGGTCAAATCGCTGTACTATCCAGTTTTGGGCCTTTGGTATCTAAAAAAAAAGCAGTTTGAGTGTGTCGCTCACTGTTCAGCTGTAAATATCTCTATTTAAAAAAGTGTGGTATACCCCAGTATACAATAACTGTGGTTTTGCCATCCCACGGTAAAAAATCTCTATTATTCAGCCTTTGGTAGTTTTTTCCGTAAAGAAAAACAGTAGTGTCTCCTGACTGTTGTGACACAAAAATATATCTGTTGAAAATAGTCTTGTGTAGGCCCGACATCCCAGTGTGGTTTCGCAGTTCCATGGGTCAAATCGCTGTACTATCCAGTTTTGGGCCTTTGGTATCTAAAAAAAAAGCAGTTTGAGTGTGTCGCTCACTGTTCAGCCGCAAATATCTCTATTTAAAAAAGTGTGGTATACCCCAGTAAACAATAACTGTGCTTTTGCCATCCCACGGTAAAAAATCTCTATTATTCAGCTTTTGGTCGTTTTTTCCGTAAAGAAAAACAGTAGTGTCTCCTGACTGTTGTGACACAAAAATATATCTGTTGAAAATAGTCTTGTGTAGGCCCGACATCCCAGTGTGGTTTCGCAGTTCCACGGGTCAAATCGCTGTACTATCCAGTTTTGGGCCTTTGGTATATAAAAAAAAAGCAGTTTGAGTGTGTCGCTCACTGTTCAGCCGCAAATATCTCTATTTAAAAAAGTGTGGTATACCCCAGTAAACAATAACTGTGGTTTTGCCATCCCACGGTAAAAAATCTCTATTATTCAGCTTTTCGTAGTTTTTTCCGTAAAGAAAAACAGTAGTGTCTCCTGACTGTTGTGACACAAAAATATATCTGTTGAAAATAGTCTTGTGTAAGCCCAACATCCCAGTGTGGTTTCGCAGTTCCATGGGTCAAATCGCTGTATTATCCAGTTTTGGGCCTTTGCTATCTAAAAAAAAAGCAGTTTGAGTGTGTCGCTCACTGTTCAGTCGCAAATATCTCTATTTAAAAAAGTGTGGTATACCCCAGTAAACAATAACTGTGGTTTTGCCATCCCACGGTAAAAAATCTCTATTATTCAGCTTTTGGTAGTTTTTTCTGTAAAGAAAAACAGTAGTGTCTCCTGACTGTTGTGACACAAAAATATATCTGTTGAAAATAGTCTTGTGTAGGCCCGACATTCCAGTGTGGTTTCGCAGTTCCACGGGTCAAATCGCTGTACTATCCAGTTTTGGGCCTTTGATATCTAAAAAAAAAGCAGTTTGAGTGTGTCGCTCACTGTTCAGCCGCAAATATCTCTATTTAAAAAAGTGTGGTATACCCCAGTAAACAATAACTTTGGTTTTGCCATCCCACGGTAAAAAAATCTCTATTATTCAGCTTTTGGTAGTTTTTTCCGTAAAGAAAAACAGTAGTGTCTCCTGACTGTTGTGACACAAAAATATATCTGTTGAAAATAGTCTTGTGTAGGCCCGACATCCCAGTGTGGTTTCGCAGTTCCACGGGTCAAATCGCTGTACTATCCAGTTTTGGACCTTTGGTATCTAAAAAAAAAGCAGTTTGAGTGTGTCGCTCACTGTTCAGCCGCAAATATCTCTATTTAAAAAAGTGTGGTATACCCCAGTAAACAATAACTGTGGTTTTGCCATCCCACGGTAAAAAATCTCTATTATTCAGCTTTTGGTAGTTTTTTCCGTAAAGAAAAACAGGAGTGTCTCCTGACTGTTGTGACACAAAAATATATCTGTTGAAAATAGTCTTGTGTAGGCCCGACATCCCAGTGTAGTTTCGCAGTTCCATGGGTCAAATCGCTGTATTATCCAGTTTTGGGCCTTTGCTATCTAAAAAAAAAGCAGTTTGAGTGTGTCGCTCACTGTTCAGCCGCAAATATCTCTATTTAAAAAAGTGTGGTATACCCCAGTAAACAATAACTGTGGTTTTGCCGTCCCACGGTAAAAAATCTCTATTATTCAGCTTTTGGTAGTTTTTTCCGTAAAGAAAAACAGTAGTGTCTCCTGACTGTTGTGACACAAAAATATATCTGTTGAAAATAGTCTTGTTTAGGCCCGACATCCCAGTGTAGTTTCGCAGTTCCATGGGTCAAATCGCTGTACTATCCAGTTTTGGGCCTTTGGTATCTAAAAAAAAAGCAGTTTGAATGTGTCTCTCACTGTTCAGCTGCAAATATCTCTATTTAAAAAAGTGTGGTATACCCCAGTAAACAATAACTGTGATTTTACCATCCCACGGTAAAAAATCTCTATTATTCAGCTTTTGGTAGTTTTTTCCGTAAAGAAAAACAGTAGTGTCTCCTGACTGTTGAGACACAAAAATATATCTGTTGAAAATAGTCTTGTGTAGGCCCGACATTCCAGTGTGGTTTCGCAGTTCCACGGGTCAAATCGCTGTACTATCCAGTTTTGGGCCTTTGATATCTAAAAAAAAAGCAGTTTGAGTGTGTCGCTCACTGTTCAGCCGCAAATATCTCTATTTAAAAAAGTGTGGTATACCACAGTAAACAATAACTGTGGTTTTACCATCCCATGGTAAAAAAATCTCTATTATTCAGCTTTTGGTAGTTTTTTCCGTAAAGAAAAACAGTAGTGTCTCCTGACTGTTGAGACACAAAAATATATCTGTTGAAAATAGTCTTGTGTAGGCCCGACATCCCAGTGTGGTTTCGCAGTTCCACGGGTCAAATCGCTGTACTATCCAGTTTTGGGCCTTTGATATCTAAAAAAAAAGCAGTTTGAGTGTGTCGCTCACTGTTCAGCCGCAAATATCTCTATTTAAAAAAGTGTGGTATACCACAGTAAACAATAACTGTGGTTTTCCTCTTCCACAGTTCTAATCTACTCTTTATTACCCTTTTTCCATTGATAGTGCAAGTGTAAGCTATTTTACTTCATTTACAATGGGCAAGGCGCGTGGCAAGGGACGTGGTAGTGGACGTTCTGGTGATGGTTCGTGCAGAGGACGGGGCCGTGGCCAAGGTGAAAATGTGCCACAACCAACAGCCACATCTTCTCGCTCCCACTTCTTGACCGAATTACTAGGGAAGCACAGAACAACACCAGTATTGAGAACTAATCAGTGTGAACAGGTTATTAATTGGATAGCAGATAATACTTCCAGTTACCTGGGCACCACCACCTCCGGTCTGTCTTCCACACGGTCAACTCTTAGTAGCCGTGAGTCTCGACCGCATACTTCTCCTCACCCTGATGCTCCTTCCTCCCACCATGCCGAGTGTCGTCAGACAGCAAGTGATCCCACACTTGGACACCCTGAAGAGCTGTTCACTTGTCCATTTCCATATTTGGGCCCCTCGCCTGATATGCTTGAAGTGGTGGAAGAGGAGATCCCATGTTGCGATGCCCAAATATTTGGACAGCCACGGCCACAGGAAGTCGACGTTGGCAATCTGTCACAAGAGGTGGACGATGACGAGACACAATTGCCAGGAAGTGAGGAGGAGGATCGTGGTGCGCAAGTGGAAGAGGAGGAGGTGGTGGATGATCTAGTAACTGACCCAACGTGAAAGGAGGACATGCAGAGTGAGGCCAGCAGCACACAGGGGGAGGGAGGCAGAGTACCCCAACAGGCAGGAAGAAGCAGTGTGGTGGCCGCAGACAGAAGGCAGGCAACCGTTCCCCGTAACACCAACACGAGGGACGTTGCCAGTACAAGCGGTAGGTCTTCCAGAGTCTGGAATTTTTTTAAAGACTCTGCTGATAACCCCAAAAAGGCCATATGTTCCACCTGCCATGCCAGCATCAGCAGGGGTGACAAAACTTCCAGCCTGACCACCATCAGCATGATCAGGCACATGGCAGCAAAGCACCCGACTTTGTGGGGCGAAACCCAGGGTCCACACCAGTGTCAGCGGGTGTCACCACTGCTTCTTCCACTGTTGTGCATGCAATAGAACCCCCTGTTGTGTGTGCAAGGCAATCCCCTGTCCATACCTCATGTAAAGATGCCCCCTCTCAGTCTTCACTTGTTATGACAGTTTCTCAAGAAACAGCATCAACGTCCACGTCCACGTCCCACCGCAGCGTTCAATTGTCCATATCCCAGACCTTTGAACGAAAGTGGAAATTCGCAGCTAACGCCCCACAGGCCACAGTCCTGAATTCGCACATTTCACGACTGCTTGCGTTGGAAATGCTGCCTTTTAGGCTGGTGGAGACGGAATCCTTCCGCAATTTTATGGCGGTGGCCGTCCCTCGGTACTCGGTCCCCAGCCGACACTATTTTGCCCGGTGTGCCATCCCCGCACTACACAAGCACGTGTCCCAAAGCATCTGCCGTGCCCTCAACAACGCAGTTACTGGGAGAGTCCATCTGACAACGGACACGTGGACAAGTGCTTGTGGCCAGGGACGGTACATCTCTCTGACGGCACACTGGGTAAACATAGTGGAAGCCAGGACCCAGTCGGACCTTGGGACGGAACACATCCTCCCCACACCGAGGATTGCGGGCCCCATGTCAGTCAGAGTTGCCCCCACAGTGTACAGCTCCTAGAGAATCCTCCTCCTCCTCCTCATGTTCAGCATCCATCTCAGATATCACCACATCAGTTACAAGCTGGAAGCATTGCAGTACTGCTTCCGCCAAGCGGCAACAGGCTGTGCTGAAACTCATAAGCTTAGGTGATAAACCTCACACTGCTTGTGAGTTGTGGACAGCTGTGAAAGAGCAGGCAGATCTGTGGCTGAGACCGCTGAACCTACATCCCGGCATGGTCGTGTGTGACAATGGCCGTAACCTGGTGGCGGCTCTGAGGCGAGGTGAGATCACACACGTACCATGCCTGGCTCATGTGCTTAACCTCGTGGTTCAGCTGTTTCTTAAATCGTACCCCGAGTTGCCAGATCTACTCGTGAAAGTACGCCGCTTGTCAGCTCATTTTCGCAAGTCGGCTACAGCTTCCGCCGCCCTTGCTGTGTTGCAGCAGCGTTTGCAGCTTCCGGCACACCGACTGGTGTGTGATGTCCCCACACGTTGGAACTCTACCCTCCACATGTTGCAAAGGATTTGTGAGCAGAAGAGAGCAGTTGTGGAGTACCAGCTGCAACAAGGCCGTCGATATTCAGGTCAGACTCCACACATAAGACCTCAGGAGTGGACTTGGATGTCTGACATATGTACTATCCTGACAAACTTTGAGGAGGCAACCAAGATGGTGAGTGGCGATGACACCATCATTAGTGTCAGCATCCCACTTGTCTGTCTTTTGCAACGCTCTCTGCAAAGAATTAAAGAGGAGGCATTGCAGCCAGAGTATGATGAGATGGATCAAGAAGCCGTAGCGGGCGATTACACACAGCCCAGCCTCATCTCATCCCAATGTGCATTGGGGGACAATGAGGGAGAGGAGGAGGAGGAGGAATAACAGGAGCTGCTATCATGCGTTGTAGACGGTAGTACCTGTAAAAGTGTCATACCGTCGGTTCAGCGTGGGTGGCCTGAGGACAGGGGGGAGGAGGAAGAGGAGGAGGAGGAGGAGGAGAGCATGGTCAGTCGTCATCTTGGTGAGGACACGGAAATCTTGCCCGTTACCAGTCTGGCACGCATGGCTGACTTTATGTTACGCTGCCTTAACCGTGACCCTCGCGTTGTCAAAATGTTGGGTGACAGTCATTACTGGTTGGTGACACTTGTAGACCCCCGCTACAAGGAGAACTTTCACTCTCTTATTCCTGAGCTGGAGATGTCTACAAAAATGGGGCAGTACCAGAAGGCCCTTGCTGCAGAACTCTTAAAAAAATTCCCATCTGAACACGCTAGCGGCAGAGGTCACAGTTCGTTGCCCAACCAAGGCGTACAGGCGAGAGAGATGCAACTCCAATCCAGCAGAGGCAGGGGAACACTGTCAACGTTCTGGGACAGTTTTATGACTCCCGCCCAGCTTACAGGCCCTGAGGCGCGGGGTAATCTCACAAGGAGTGGAAAGTTTCAAAAGATGGTGAGGGAGTACCTTGCCGACCGTACCAGCGTCCTCCGTGATTCCTCTGTGCCTTTTAATTATTGGGTATCCAAGCTGGACACTTGGAATGAACTCGCTCTGTACGCCTTGGAGGTCCTGGCCTGCCCTGCCGCTAGCGTGTTATCGGAGCGTGTTTTTAGTGCCGCTGGGGGAATTATAACTGATAAGCGCACTCACCTGTCAACTGACAATGCTGACAAGCTGACTCTTATCAAAATGAACAAGGGCTGGATTGGGCCAGACTTCTCATCACCACCAAATGACAGCAGAGTAACATAAAGTCAAATCCACTGTGTTATTTCGGGAGGTGTATTCACATGCACCGCTTCACACCCACACATGGGTATACGCTTCCTCGCTTCGGCTGTTTTATCTTCTTCTCCTTATCCTCAGCCTCCACCACCACTATACCACCAGGTTGCCAGCATTGCAAGTTCCTCCGTCCTTATTTTTGGCAGCTTTTGCTTGGAAAGCATAAGCAAATACTATGGGACACCCACTCCCCAATAATGGGACTTATGTTTGTAATATGCTGTACTGCATGGCTCTTGTAAGGGGCATTGCAAGTTCCTCCGTCCTAATTTTTGGCAGGTTTTGCTTGGAAAGCATAAGCAAATACTATGGGAGACCCACTCCCCAATAATGGGACTTACAGTATGTTTGTAATATGCTGTACTGCATGGCTCTTGTAAGGGGCATTGCAAGTTGCTCCGTCCTAATTTTTGGCAGCTTTTGCTTGGAAAGCATAAGCAAATACTATGGGAGACCCACTCCCCAATAATGGGACTTATGTTTGTAATATGCTGTACTGCATGGCTCTTTTAAGGGGCATTTCAAGTTGCTCCGTCCTAATTTTTGGCAGCTTTTGCTTGCAAGGCATAAGCAAATACTTTGGGACACCCAGTCCCCAATAATGGGACTTATGTTTGTAATATGCTGTACTGCATGGCTCTTGTAAGGGACATTTGCAAGTTGCTCCGTCCTAATTTTTGGCAGCTTTTGCTCGCAAGGCATAAGCAAATACTATGGGACACCCACTCCCCAATAATGGGACTTATGTTTGTAATATGCTGTACTGCATGGCTCTTGTAAGGGGCATTGCAAGTTGCTCCGTCCTAATTTTTGGCAGCTTTTGCTTGGAAAGCATAAGCAAATACTTTGGGAGACCCATTCCCCAATAATGGGACTTATGTTTGTAATATGCTGTACTGCATGGCTCTTTTAAGGGGCATTTCAAGTTGCTCCGTCCTAATTTTTGGCAGCTTTTGCTTGAAAGGCATAAGCAAATACTATGGGACACCCACTCCCCAATAATGGGACTTATGTTTGTAATATGCTGTACTGCATGGCTCTTGTAAGGGGCATTGCAAGTTGCTCCGTCCTAATTTTTGGCAGCTTTTGCTTGCAAGGCATGAGCAAATACTATGGGACACCCACTCCCCAATAATGGGACTTATGTTTGTAATATGCTGTACTGCATGGCTCTTGTAAAGGGCATTGCAAGTTGCTCCGTCCTAATTTTTGGCAGCTTTTGCTTGGAAAGCATAAGCAAATACTATGGGAGACCCACTCACCAATAATGGGACTTAAGTTTGTAATATGCTGTACTGCATGGCTCTTGTAAGGGGCATTGCAAGTTGCTCCGTCCTAATTTTTGGCAGCTTTTGCTTGCAAGGCATAAGCAAATACTATGGGACACTCACTCCCCAATAATGGGACTTATGTTTGTAATATGCTGTACTGCATGGCTCTTGTAAGGCGCATTGCAAGTTGCTCCGTCCTAATTTTTGGCAGCTTTTGCTTGGAAAGCATAAGCAAATACCATGGGAGACCCACTCCCCAATAATGGGACTTATGTTTGTAATATGCTGTACTGCATGGCTCTTGTAGGGGCATTGCAAGTTGCTCCGTCCTAATTTTTGGCAGCTTTTGCTTGCAAGGCATAAGCAAATACTATGGGACACCCACTCCCCAATAATGGGACTTATGTTTGTAATATGCTGCACTGCATGGCTCTTGTAAGGGGCATTGCAGGTTGCTCCGTCCTAATTTCTGGCAGGTTTTGCTTGGAAAGCATAAGCAAATACTATGGGAGACCCACTCCCCAATAATGGGACTTATGTTTGTAATATGCTGTACTGCATGGCTCTTGTAAGGGGCATTGCAAGTTGCTCCGTCCTACTTTTTGGCAGCTTTTGCTTGCAAGGCATAAGCAAATACTATGGGACACCCACTCCCCAATAATGGGACTTATGTTAGTAATATGCTGTACTGCATGGCTCTTGTAAGGGGCATTGCAAGTTGCTCCATCCTAATTTTTGGCAGCTTTTGCTTGGAAAGCATAAGCAAATACTATGGGACACCCACTCCCCAATAATGGGACTTTTGTTTGTAATTTGCTGTACTGCATGGCTCTTGTAAGGCGCATTGCAAGTTGCTCCGTCCTAATTTTTGGCAGCTTTTGCTTGGAAAGCATCAGCAAATACCATGGGAGACCCACTCCCCAATAATGGGACTTATGTTTGTAATATGCTGTACTGCATGGCTCTTGTAGGGGCATTGCAAGTTGCTCCGTCCTAATTTTTGGCAGCTTTTGCTTGCAAGGCATAAGCAAATACTATGGGAGACCCACTCCCCAATAATGGGACTTATGTTTGTAATATGCTGCACTGCATGGCTCTTGTAAGGGGCATTGCAAGTTGCTCCGTCCTCATTTTTGGCAGCTTTTGCTTGCAAGGCATAAGCAAATACTATGGGAGACCCACTCCCCAATAATGGGACTTATGTTTGTAATATGCTGTACTGCATGGCTCTTGTAAGGGGCATTGCAAGTTGCTCCGTCCTCATTTTTGGCAGCTTTTGCTTGCAAGGCATAAGCAAATACTATGGGAGACCCACTCCCCAATAATGGGACTTATGTTTGTAATATGCTGTACTGCATGGCTCTTGTAAGGGGCATTGCAAGTTGCTCCATCCTAATTTTTGGCAGCTTTTGCTTGCAAGGCATAAGCAAATACTATGGGAGACCCACTCCCCAATAATGGGACTTATGTTTGTTATATGCTGTACTGCATGGCTCTTGTAAGGGGCATTGGAAGTTGCTCCGTCCTAATTTTTGGCAGCTTTTGCTTGCAAGGCATAAGCAAATACTATGGGACACCCACTCCCCAATAATGGGACTTATGTTTGTAATATGCTGCACTGCATGGCTCTTGTAAGGGGCATTGCAGGTTGCTCCGTCCTAATTTCTGGCAGGTTTTGCTTGGAAAGCATAAGCAAATACTATGGGAGACCCACTCCCCAATAATGGGACTTATGTTTGTAATATGCTGTACTGCATGGCTCTTGTAAGGGGCATTGCAAGTTGCTCAGTCCTACTTTTTGGCAGCTTTTGCTTGCAAGGCATAAGCAAATACTATGGGACACCCACTCCCCAATAATGGGACTTATGTTTGTAATATGCTGTACTGCATGGCTCTTGTAAGGGGCATTGCAAGTTGCTCCATCCTAATTTTTGGCAGCTTTTGCTTGGAAAGCATAAGCAAATACTATGGGACACCCACTCCCCAATAATGGGACTTTTGTTTGGAATATGCTGTACTGCATGGCTCTTGTAAGGCGCATTGCAAGTTGCTCCGTCCTAATTTTTGGCAGCTTTTGCTTGGAAAGCATAAGCAAATACCATGGGAGACCCACTCCCCAATAATGGGACTTATGTTTGTAATATGCTGTACTGCATGGCTCTTGTAGGGGCATTGCAAGTTGCTCCGTCCTAATTTTTGGCAGCTTTTGCTTGCAAGGCATAAGCAAATACTATGGGAGACCCACTCCCCAATAATGGGACTTATGTTTGTAATATGCTGTACTGCATGGCTCTTGTAAGGGGCATTGCAAGTTGCTCCGTCCTAATTTTTGGCAGCTTTTGCTTGCAAGGCATAAGCAAATGCTATGGGAGACCCACTCCCCAATAATGGGACTTATGTTTGTAAAATGCTGTACTGCATGGCTCTTGTAAGGGGCATTGCAAGTTGCTCCATCCTAATTTTTGGCAGCTTTTGCTTGCAAGGCATAAGCAAATACTATGGGAGACCCACTCCCCAATAATGGGACTTATGTTTGTTATATGCTGTACTGCATGGCTCTTGTAAGGGGCATTGGAAGTTGCTCCGTCCTAATTTTTGGCAGCTTTTGCTTGCAAGGCATAAGCAAATACTATGGGACACCCACTCCCCAATAATGGGACTTATGTTTGTAATATGCTGCACTGCATGGCTCTTGTAAGGGGCATTGCAGGTTGCTCCGTCCTAATTTCTGGCAGGTTTTGCTTGGAAAGCATAAGCAAATACTATGGGAGACCCACTCCCCAATAATGGGACTTATGTTTGTAATATGCTGTACTGCATGGCTCTTGTAAGGGGCATTGCAAGTTGCTCAGTCCTACTTTTTGGCAGCTTTTGCTTGCAAGGCATAAGCAAATACTATGGGACACCCACTCCCCAATAATGGGACTTATGTTTGTAATATGCTGTACTGCATGGCTCTTGTAAGGGGCATTGCAAGTTGCTCCGTCCTAATTTTTGGCAGCTTTTGCTTGCAAGGCATAAGCAAATACTATGGGAGACCCACTCCCCAATAATGGGACTTATGTTTGTAAAATGCTGTACTGCATGGCTCTTGTAAGGGGCATTGCAAGTTGCTCCATTCTAATTTTTGGCAGCTTTTGCTTGCAAGGCATAAGCAAATACTATGGGAGACCCACTCCCCAATAATGGGACTTATGTTTGTTATATGCTGTACTGCATGGCTCTTGTAAGGGGCATTGGAAGTTGCTCCGTCCTAATTTTTGGCAGCTTTTGCTTGCAAGGCATAAGCAAATACTATGGGACACCCACTCCCCAATAATGGGACTTATGTTTGTAATATGCTGCACTGCATGGCTCTTGTAAGGGGCATTGCAGGTTGCTCCGTCCTAATTTCTGGCAGGTTTTGCTTGGAAAGCATAAGCAAATACTATGGGAGACCCACTCCCCAATAATGGGACTTATGTTTGTAATATGCTGTACTGCATGGCTCTTGTAAGGGGCATTGCAAGTTGCTCAGTCCTACTTTTTGGCAGCTTTTGCTTGCAAGGCATAAGCAAATACTATGGGACACCCACTCCCCAATAATGGGACTTATGTTTGTAATATGCTGTACTGCATGGCTCTTGTAAGGGGCATTGCAAGTTGCTCCGTCCTAATTTTTGGCAGCTTTTGCTTGCAAGGCATAAGCAAATACTATGGGAGACCCACTCCCCAATAATGGGACTTATGTTTGTAAAATGCTGTACTGCATGGCTCTTGTAAGGGGCATTGCAAGTTGCTCCATTCTAATTTTTGGCAGCTTTTGCTTGCAAGGCATAAGCAAATACTATGGGAGACCCACTCCCCAATAATGGGACTTATGTTTGTAATATGCTGTACTGCATGTGACGCGCCCCCTGGGCCGTGTGTACACGTGTGTGGGATACCCGGTGCCGGGTCTCTGGGGTCTGTAGTCTCCGTAGCGGTGACCCGGTCCCGTGGCTCAGGCTGGTCAAACCAGTGGCAGTCTTTCTTAGGTTTTGAGGTTAATTGTCCGACTGCACCACCCGTGGATTGCTGTCAGGGAGTACCACCGCTGCGAGGCAGACCGCTGAGGCTGGTGTTGTGTGCGCAGCAGAGAATGAGATAACTCCCCACGGGAGGAGTATAGCCTCAGGGCAGTGAGTGTGGATGATGGGGGTGATGGTGCACGAGCGCAGCAGGAACGACTCAGAGTCTTTGCAGTGCAGTTCAGGGTCTTTACTGATGATTATAAGGTAGACCATCCCGGGAGTACTAGCTAGCATAAGAGGCCTGGTCAGTCTGTGAGCAAGCAGGAGTTCCCCTGGCCAGGTGGAGTTGTAGGCCTCCCCATCTGTCTGCACTCTTCCTGGCCACCTTGCTGTAAGCGGGTAGAAGTAGCTTACGTCCCTGAGTGTACCGTGTAGTGCTCACCCGTATGGCTGGTGACTTGGGGCCTTCTGTTAGCCTCCGCTCCACGACGGCGGTGCTGGTCCCTTGCTTGTGACTGAGCCTCTGGGCTTCTATGGCCAGAGCACCTGAAATCCCCTGCCGGCTGGTTTCTGCTTCTGGATATATAAGTCCTCACAGCCTCGGACTCCTGTGTCCGGTTCCTATTGTCTTCTGCCAGGGCGAGCTCTGCTCAGCTTCCAGCCCCTGGTCTTTAGCTCCTAGCTCCTACAGAGCTTCTTGCTGTTATTTTCCCTTGCTCTCACTCTGACTCTGACTGTTCTCTGTTCTCTGACTCACTCAACCTCGCACCAGATCCAGTTTATAAGGGCAGAATTCTCCCCTCCCAGGACTGGGGCAGGAGGATGTTGCATGTTTAAGGGATCCTGACCAGGAAACCTCCCACTTGCTCTCCGACGTAATATCTCTATTACTGTGTGACCAGACCCCTGGGGTGCCACACTTGGCTCTTGTAAGGGGCATTACCGTTCCTCATAATTTTTGGAAAGCCTTCCATTCACTGCTTAGGCCAACAGTGCACAGGAGACCCAGTTGCTATAAATGGAAAAAAAGGTTTAGTTAACGCCCTCTGACCTCCATGTCATTTCCAAGGGGCATTGGAGTGCCTCGAAATTTTTGGTAGGCATTGCACTCACTGTATGCCCTATAACTGTGTAGCCGAACCGCTCCTTTTGTTACAGAAACATATCCTACAAGACATATGTGGTTGACTTGCCTGATATTGATGTAAATTGTCCCTGTTCCTCCTGCTCTTTCTCCTTTGCCACTACCTCATCCATCATTTATCACCTGAAGCTTTGTTTTAACAGGAGTCATAGAACTTGGATAGTAGCAGGAAAACATCCAGCAATCCTCGGAGGAGGTAGGATATGCGCCAAAACGCTGACCACCTCAGGCCTAGCCGCTACTACATACATGCTCTTGCATTACAACAAAACTAAGCAGATGCTAACTTCTATCATCCTCATCATGTTCCTCACCTTGGCATTCTCAACTCCCCTGATGGAGAAGCCAGGGCCCACCGGAGGAGTCTGATAGTCCGTTGGGCTCTGCCAATGCTGCCCTAAAGCAGGCCAGGCTAAGAAAGGTGTGGGAAAGGTTACCGGGACAAATAGGGGTGGCTGGGGACCGAGTATGGACACCCGGCCACCCCCTGGAGGCTGGTGAGCAAGCGGGGACACCCGGCCACCAGGCGTCTGGGGACTGAGTATGGATACCAGGCCGCCGACACAGCCATGGCGTGGTGGCCAGATTCCGCCTCCACATGCCTAAAAGGCCCAATTTAATGTGCAAGCAAGCAAGCAGTATGGTATTGCAGCCTGGGGGTGGGTGGGTGGCAGGCTGCATACTTGCGCTTGCATTGCAAGGAATGGGAGAGGTACAATTGAACACTGCCCTGGGACAAGGACTTGAATGGGGATAGTTGCAAGTCTGCATCTTCTGATGCGACAAGGATCACTTATGATGGGCACACTTTTAGACAGTGACCTGGGAGTCAGAGATGCTTCCAGGGGTCTTCCCCATGCTGTCCCCATGTATTTTAAGCACTTTATGCATGTGTCACACAGCACATGGCCAGATAAGGTTGTAAAATGTTAAAATGACATTTCCCGGTGAATTCATTTGTCATAGTTGAAAGCAATGCAAAAGTGCAAAAACGCATAAAAAATGCTACTTGTGAACATAGCCGAAGGTGTGGAGGAGTATTTTTGTTTTTGGTCATTTATTTTAACTTATACACAAGTCTTTTCCCTGAAAAGGATGTTCCTTAACATATTTCACCGGAAAAAAGTTTCACTTTCGTTTTTGAACGTTTTATTGTGAGCCCATAAAAGTGCCTTAATACCTCTGACCACGTTGTTGACAGCAGTGACCTGGGGGTCAGAAATGCTTCCTGGGGCGATCCCCATGCTGTCCCCATGTCATTTGAGCACTGTCACTATCGTTTTGGGCACTTGTTAGGCTTTTAAAAGACTGCCGGTGGTGCCACCGCAAAAATGCTCGAGTCTCCCATAGACTAACATTGGGCTCGTTGCTCGGGTCGAGCACCCGAGTATCACGGCGAGCTCAGCCCGAGCTTCGAGCACCCGAGCATTTTAGTGCTCGCTCAACACTAGTCCTTGCACATTCTGAGGCACTATCATCAGGCGCTTTCAAAAACTTGTCGCAGAACAGAATTCAGCTGTCCCTCCCTACTCCAGGCTTTGGAATAAAAAAGAAAGTTCCCAGCCACCCACCCACAGGCCCAAACGCTAAACGAGCACAATTCAAGTTTGCTTGCCGTGGAAATGTTGCCGTTTAGGCTGGAGTATTTCCGTTGACTCATCGCTGCTGCTCTTCCACAGTACTCGGTCCCCAGTCGCCACTCTTTTTCCCAGTGTGGCATCCCCATCTTGTACCAGCACGTTTCCAGGAATATCACCCGTGTCCTTGCCAATGCAGTTCGTGGAATAGTACACTTAACGACTGACATGTGGACAAGGGACGCTACACTTCCCTGACAGCACACTGGGTAAACACTGTGGAGGCTGGGGCCGAGTCCCACCCTGGCACAGCACATGTGCTACTGACGCAGAGGATTGCTAGCCCTACTTCTATCAGGGTTTGGTCCACCTTCTACACCAGTGCCTGCACCCCTTTCTGCTCCTCCTCATCCTCCACTTCCGATTCTCAGAGCACTTTGTCCACATCAGCCAGAAGCTGGAAGCTCTGCAGCATTGCCTCAACGAAGTGGTAACAGGCTCTGCTGAAGCTAATTTGTCTAGGAAACAAACCACACACCAAAGCAGAGTTTTTGAAAGGAATACCAGACAGATCTATGGCTCTTGCCACTGAACCTTCAACCAGGCATGGTAGTGTGTGATAATTGTTACGCTCGCGCCTGGACTGACTGCATTGAGCATGATTAGTGATCCCACTGTACCATGAACCGAGGAGTTCCTGGAGGGGCGTAACTAAGTATCAACCCGTCCAAGGTCGCACGGTGGCTCAGTCGACTCCGTGAACCAAGGAGGAACCGAGCAGAGGGACCAGGTGCTACTCCAGGTCAGACCCCGGTCACAGCTGTTGACCCACACCGGGGAATGCAGGAACAAGCAGGTTAGGCTGGCATACAGACAGGTGGGTATTGGCAGGCACGGCTGGTATGCAGACAGGTGGGTACTGGTAAGCACGGCTGGTATGCAGACAGGTGGGTACTGGCAAGCACGGCTGGTATGCAGACAGGTGGGTACTGGCAAGCACGGCTGGTATGCAGACAGGTGGGTACTGGCAAGCATGGCTGGAGTGCAGACAGGGAGATACTGGCAAGCACGGCTGGAGTGCAGACACGGAGGTACTAGCAGGTTGGAGCGGAGGCTGGATAGGGTCCAGTACAGACTGGGAGACAGGAACAGAGCCGCAGATGCAGTAGACAAGCAGCGAAACCGCCGGAGCAGAGGACAAGGCAGAGCAGAGCGAAACTGCCGGTGCGGTGAGTAAGCAGAGCAGACCGAAACCGCAGGTGCGGTGGACAAGGCAGAGCAGAGCGAAACCGCCGGAGCGGTGGACAAGGCAGAGCAGAGAGGAACTGCTGAAGCGGAGGACAAGGCAGAGCAGAGAGGAACAGCTGGTGTGGTGAGCAAGCAGAGCAGAGCGAAGCAGCAGGTGCGGTGGACAAGGCAGAGCAGAGCGAAACCGCTGGAGCAGTGGACAAGGCAGGGCAGAGAGGAACAGCCGGAGCAGTGGACAAGGCAGAGCAGAGCGAAACCGCAGGTGCGGTGAGCAAGCAGAGCAGAGCGAAACCGCAGGTGCGGTGGACAAGGCAGAGCAGAGCGAAACCGCCGGAGCAGTGGACAAGGCAGAGCAGAGAGGAACCGCCGGAGCAGTGGACAAGGCAGAGCAGAGCAAAACCGCAAGTGCGGTGAGCAAGCAGAGCAGAGCAAAACCGCAGGTGCGGTGGACAAGGCAGAGCAGAGAGGAACCGCCGGAGCGATGGGCAAGGCAGAGCAGAGAGAAACCGCTGGCACGGTGAGCAAGCAGAGCAGAACAGGGCTGCAGATGCAGGCAGAGAGGACAGGGCTCTGTTCACATGGAACAGACTGGAAAATACAGGAAAATGGCTAGAACATAGGAGGTAGATACGGAGGAAGGGAAAAGGGACAAGCAGAACCAGATACACACAAGGTACTTACAATGAAGCAACGAGTGGACACAAATTTCACAAACAGAAGTACAGAGACAACGAGTTGGAGTTAGGTGCAGGTTCAGACACTGCAGGAAAAAGGAAGGAAGGGACATAGAGACAAACAGGTAACAGGCTAGGAGACACTTCAGACAGGAACTGACACTGCAACGAGATACAGGAACGAGCCTGGTTATACAGCCCCCAGAAGCGGAAACAGACTAGAAGTCACAGGTTACAGGCCTGGGTATACAGCCCCCAGGGTGGCGGAAACAGACTAGAAGTTAGAGATAACAGGCCAGGGTATGCAGCCCCCTGGGTGGCAGAAACAGATTAGAAGTAAGAGATAACAGGCCTGGGTATGCAGCCCCCAGGGTGGCAGAACCAGACAAGATACAGGACAAGACCTGGCAACTCAGATGCGAGGAGCACACTGATAGAAAGTGTGGCTCAGGCACCTCCTTCTGGGTGGAGGGGGTTTAAATATCCAGTGACTCACAGCAATAGGCTGGAGATGCATTAGGAGTGCGCCCACAGCAGCTATAAGAATCAGGAAGTAACCGGGCCTCCGCCCTAAGCAGTCAGACAAGAGACATGCACGCAGCATGAACTGGAGCAAGGTTTGCAGGCTGGACTGCTGGGAAAGATTGCGCTCTTGCATGGTGGGAGGTGGTGCACTATGCAAGCATGCTGCCAGGGATGTTACAATAATGATGGTGGCTGTGAAGCTTGGCAAGCTCACAAATGTATCATGCTTGGCCCATGTGCTAAACTTGGTGGTTCAGCAGTTTCTGAAAAAAACTCAGATTTGCCAGAGCTTATGGTCACGGTACGCCACGTCAGTGCCCATTTCCGCAAGGTGGTTACAGCTGCCGCCGCTCTGGCTGCGCTGCAGCAGCACATGCAAGTGCCTGCTCACCGATTGGTGTGAGATGTCACCACATGCTGGATCTCCACACTGCACATGCTGAAAAGGTGTTGTGAGCAGCAAAGGCCAGTTGTCGAATACCAGCTCCAACACGCCCGTCGGTATTCTGGGCAACCTCCACACATAACAACTGAAGAGTGGGTATGGATGCCTGACATTTGTGCGATTCTCAAACCCTTTGAGGACTCCACAAAGTTGGTGAGCAGCGATGACACCATAATCAGCGCAACAATCCCGCTTCTGTGCCTACTAGTGTTGAGCGAGCACTAAAATGCTTGGGTGCTCGAAGCTCGGGCCGAGCTCGCCGTGATACTCGGGTGCTCGACCCAAGCAACGAGCCCAATGTTAGTCTATGGGAGACCGAGCATTTTTGCGGCGGCACCCCCGGCAGTCTTTTAAAAGCCTAACAAGTGCCCAAAACGATAGTGACAGTGCTCAAATGACATGGGGACAGCATGGGGATCGCCCCAGGAAGCATTTCTGACCCCCAGGTCACTGCTGTCAACAACGTGGTCAGAGGTATTAAGCCATTGTTAAGGGCTCACAATAAAGCGTTCAAAAATGAAACTGAAAGTGCTTTCCTGTGAAATATGTTAAGGAAGTTCGTTTCCAGGGTAAAGATTTGTGTATGAGGTAAAATAAATAACCAAAAACAAAAGTACTCCTCCACACCTTGGGCTATGTTCACAAGTAGCATTTTTTATGCGTTTTTGCACTTTGCATTGCTTTCAACCGTGACAAATGCATTCACTGGGAAATGTCATTTTAACATTTTACAACCTTATCTGGCCATGTACTGTGTGACACATGCATACAGTGCTGAAAATACATGGGAACAGCATGGAGAAGACCCCATGAAGCATCTCTGACACCCAGGTCACTGCCTAAAAGTGTGCCCATCATAAGTGATCCTTGCCGCATCAGAAGATGCAGACTTGCAACTATCCCCGTGAAAGTTCTTGTTCCAGGGCACTGTTCAATTGTACCTCCCCCATTCCTTGCAATGCAAGCGCAAATATGCAGCCAACCACCCACCCACCCCCAGGCAGCAATACCATACTGCTTGATTGCTTGCACTTGAAATTGGGCCTTTTAGGCATGCGGAGGCGGAATCTGGCCACCACATCATGGCTGTGTTGGCAGCCTGGTATCCATACTCAGTCCCCAACCGCCCGGCGGCCGGGTGTCCACACTCGGTCCCCAGCCGCCAGGGGGCGACCGGGTGTCCATACTCGGTCCCTAGTCGCACCACGGCCGGGTGTCCACACACGGTCCCCAGCCGTCTGGGGGCAGCCGGGTGTCCATAAACAGTCCCCAGCCGCCCCTATTTCTCCTTGGAACATCCCCCCCGATACTTTCCTTTGCCCGGCCTGCTTTACCGCAGCTTTGGACGAGCCCACCAGAGAACCAGACTCCTCCGGTGGGCCCTGGCTTCTCCATCAGGGGAGTTGAGAGTGCCAAGGTGAGGAGCATGATGATGATGATAGAAGTTAGCATCTGCTTTGTTTTCTTGGAATGCAATTGTAAGTGTGCAGCCTGCCACCCAACCAACCCCAGGCTGCAATACCATACTGCTTGCGTGCTTGCACTTGAAATTGGGCCTTTTAGGCATGTGGAGGCTGAATCTGGCCACCACATCATGGCTACGTTGGTGGCCTGGTATCCATACTCAGTCCCCTGCCGCCCGGCGGCCGGGTGTCCACACTCGGTCCCCAGCCGCCAGGGGGCGGCCGGGTATCCATACTCAGTCCCCAGCCACCCCACGGCCGGGTGTCCACACACGGTCCCCAGCCGTCTGGGGGCAGCCGGGTGTCCATAAACGGTCCCAAGCGGCCCCTATTTCACCTTGGAACATCCCCCCACACACTTTTCTTAGCCCGGCCTGCTTTAGGGCAGCATTGGACGAGCCCACCAGAGAGCCAGACTCCTCCGGTAGGCCCTGGCTTCTCCATCAGGGGAGTTGAGAGTGCCAAGGTGAGGACCATGATGATGATGATAGAAGTTACCATCTGCTTTGTTTCCTTGGAATGCAAGCGCATGTATGTAGTAGCGGCTAGGCCTGAGGTGGTCAGCGTTTTGGCGCATATCCTACCTCCTCCGAGGATTGCTGGATGTTTTCCTGCTACTATCCCAGTTCTATGACTCCTGTTAAAAAAAGCTTCAAGTGATAAATGATGGATGAGGTAGTGGCAAAGGAGAAAGAGCAGGAGGAACAGGGACCATTCACATCAATATCAGGCCATTCAACCACATATGTCTTGTAGGATATGTTTCTGTAACAAAAGGAGCGGTTCGGCTACACAGTTATAGGGCATACAGTGAGTGCAATGCCTACCAAAAATTTTGAGGCACTCCAATGCCCCTTGGAAATGACATGGAGGTCAGAGGGCCTTAACTAAACCGTTTTTTCCATTTATAGCAATTGGGTCTCCTGTACACTGTCGGCCTAAGCAGTGAATGGAAGGCTTTCCAAAAATTATGAGGAACTGCAATGCCCGTTGAAACAGACGTGTATTACAGCGTACTAAAAACCTTCTACCCATTATTGAGGAGTGGGTCTCCCTTAGTTTTCGCCTTTGCATTGAAAAGTAAAAGCTGACTAAAATTAGGAGGAAATGCAATGCCCGTTGGAAGAGTCGTGGAGGTTAGAGGTAATTAAAAACAACATTTCAATGCCCCTTGGAAGAGCTGTGGAGTTCAGAGCCGCTTAAGAAGATGCTTTTAATGCCCCCTTGAAGAGACGTGGAGGTCACAGTAGCTTAACAAGATGGTTTTAATGCCCCTCGGAAAAGACGTGGAGGTCCCAGTAGCTTAACAAGACGGTTTGAATGCCCCTTGGAAGAGACGTGGAGGTCACAGTAGCTTAACAAGACGGATTTAATGTCCCTCGGAAAAGTGGTGGAGGTCACAGTAGCTTAACAAGACGGTTTTAATGCCCATTACAAGAGCCATACAGTACAGCATCTTAAAAACATTATTCCCATTATTGGGAAGTGTGTCTCCCATAGTCTTTGCTTATGCCTTCCAAGCAAAAGCTGCCAAAAAATTAGGACTGAGGAACTTGCAATGCCCCTTACTAAAGCCATGCAGTACAGCATATTACAAACATTATTCCCATTATTGGGGAGTGTGTGTCCCATAGTCATTGCTTATGCCTTCCAAGCAAAAGCTGCCAAAAATTAGGATGGAGAAACTTGCAATGCCCCTTACAAGAGCCATACAGTACAGCATCTTAAAAACATTATCCCCATTATTGGGGAGTGTATCTCCCATAGTCTTTGCTTATGCCTTCCAAGCAAAAGCTGCCAAAAATTAGGACGGAGGAACTTGCAATGCCCCTTACAAGAGCCATGCAGTACAGCATATTACAAAAATTATTCCTATTATTGGGGAGTGGGTCTCCCATAGTCTTTGCTAATGCCTTCCCAGCAAAAGCTGCCAAAAATTAGGATGGAGGAACGTGCAATGCCCCTTACAAGTGCCATGCAGTACAGCATATTACAAACATTATTCCCATTATTGGGGAGTGTGTCTCCCATAGTCATTGCTTATGCCTTCCAAGCAAAAGCTGCCAAAAATTAGGATGGAGAAACTTGCAATGCCCCTTACAAGAGCCATACAGTACAGCATCTTAAAAACATTATTCCCATTATTGGGGAGTGTGTCTCCCATAGTCTTTGCTTATGCCTTCCAAGCAAAAGCTGCCAAAAATTAGGACGGAGGAACTTGCAATGCCCCTTACAAGAGCCATGCAGTACAGCATATTACAAACATTATTCCCATTATTGGGGAGTGTGTCTCCCAGAGTCTTTGCTTATGCTTTCCAAGCAAAAGCTGCCAAAAATTAGGATGAAGGAACTTGCAATGCCCCTTACAAGAGCCATGCCATACAGCATATTACAAACATTATTCCCATTATTGGGGAGTGGGACTCCCATAGTATTTGCTTATGCCTTCCAAGCAAAATCTGCCAAAATTTGGGACGGAGGAACTTGCAATGCCCCTTACAAAAGCCATGCAGTACAGCATATTACAAGCATTATTCCCATGATTGGGGAGTGGGTCTCCCATAGTATTTGCTTAAGCCTTCCAAGCAAAAGCTGCCAAAAATTAGGACGGAGGAACTTGCAATGCCCCTTACAAGAGCCATGCAGTACAGCATATTACAAACATTATTCCCATTATTCCGGAGTGGGTCTCCCATAGTCTTTGCTTATGCCTTCCAAGCAAAAGGTGCCAAAAATTAGGAGGAAATGCAATGCCCGTTCGAAGAGTCGTGGAGGTTAGAGTTAATTAAAAACAACATTTCAATGCCCCTTGGAAGAGCTGTGGAGTTCAGAGTGGTTTAACAAGACGGTTTTAATGCCCCTCGGAAAAGTGGTGGAGGTCCCAGTAGATAAACAAGACGCTTTGAATGCCCCTCAGAAGAGACGTGGAGGTCACAGTAGCTTAACAAGATGCTTTTAATGCCCCTCGGAAAAGTGATGGAGGTCGCAGTAGCTTAACAAGACGGTTTTAGTGCCCCTCAGAAGAGACGTGGAGGTCCCAGTAGCTTAACAAGACGCTTTTAATGCCCCTCAGAAGAGACGTGGAGGTCACAGTAGCTTAACAAGATGGTTTTAACGCCCCTCAGAAGAGACGTGGAGGTCCCAGTAGCTTAAGAAGACGCTTTTATTGCCCCTCAGAAGACACGTGGATGTCGCAGTAGCTTAACAAGACGGTTTTAATGCCACTCAGAAGAGACGTGGAGGTCCCAGTAGCTTAACAAGACGCTTGTAATGCCCCTCGGAAAAGTGGTGGAGGTCGCAGTAGCTCAACAAGACGCTTTTTATGCCCCTCAAAAGAAACATGGAGGTCCCAGTAGCTTAACAAGATGCTTTTAATGCCCTTCGGAAAAGTGGTGGAGGTCGCAATAGCTTAACAAGACGCTTTTAATGCCCCTCAGAAGAGACGTGGAGGTCCCAGTAGCTTAACAAGACGCTTTTAAAGCCCCTCAGAAGAGACGTGGAGGTCAAAGTAGCTTAACAAGACGCTTTTAATGCCCCTCGGAAAAGTGGTGGAGGTCGCAGTAGTTTAACAAGATGGTTTTAGTGCCCCTCAGAAAAGACGTGGAGGTACCAGTAGCTTAACAAGATGCTTTTAATGCCCCTCAGAAGAGACGTGGAGGACACAGTAGCTTAACAAGAAGGTTTTAATGCCCCTCAGAAGAGACGTGGAGGTCCCAGTAGCTTAACAAGACGTTTTTAATGCCCCTCAGAAGAGACGTGGAGGTCCCAATAGCTTAACAAGACGCTTTTAATGCCCCTCAGAAGAGACGTGGAGGTCCCAGTAGCTTAACAAGATGCTTTTAATGCCCCTAGGAAAAGTGGTGGAGGTCGCAGTAGCTTAAGAAGACGCTTTTAATGCCCCTCAGAAGAGACGTGGACGTCCCAGTAGCTTAACAAGACGCTTTTAATGCCCCTCGGAAAAGTGGTGGAGGTCGCAGTAGCTTAACAAGATGGTTTTAGTGCCCCTCAGAAAAGACTTGGAGGTCCCAGTAGCTTAACAAGATGCTTTTAATGCCCCTCAGAAGAGACTTGGAGGTTGCAGTAGCTTAACAAGAAGGTTATAATACCCCTTAGAAGAGACGTGGAGGTCCCAGTAGCTTAACAAGATGCTTTTAATGCCCATCAGAAGTGACGTGGAGGTCCCAGTAGCTTAACAAGACGCTTTTAATGCCCCTCGGAAAAGTGGTGGAGGTCGCAGTAGCTTAGCAAGACGCTTTTAATGCCCCTTACAAGAGCCATACAGTACAACATCTTAAAAATATTATTCCCATTATTGGGGAGTGGGTCTCCCACAGTCTTTGCTTATGCCTTCCAAGCAAAAGCTGTCAAAAATAAGGACGGAGGAACTTTCAATAATGGCAACACCGACCACGGTCACCCTGGTTGTATAATGGTGGTGGAAGCTGAGGATAAGGAGAAGAACATAGAACAGCCGAAATGAGGAAGCGTATACCCATGTGTGGGTGTGAAGCAGTGCATGTGAATACACCTCCCGAAAAAACACAGTGAATTTGACTTTATGTTACTCTGCTGTCATTTGGTGGTGATGATAAGTCTGGCCCAATCCAGCCCTTGTTCATTTTGATAAGGGTCAGCTTGTCAAGATTGTCAGTTGACAGGCGAGTGCAGTTATCAGTTATAATTCCCCCAGCGGCACTAAAAACACGCTCCGATAACACGCTAGCGGCAGGGCAGGCCAGGACATCCAAGGCGTACAGAGCGAAATCATTCCAAGTGTCCAGTTTGGATACCCAATAATTAAAAGGCACAGAGGAATCACGGAGGACGCTGGTACGGTCGGCAAGGTACTCCCTCCCCATCTTTTGAAACTTTCCACTCCTTGTGAGAGTACACCGCGCCTCAGGGCCTGTAAGCTGGGTGGGTCTCAGAAAACTGTCCCAGAACGTTAACAGTGTTCCCCTGCCTCTGCTGGATTGGAGTTGCCTCTCTCTCGCTTGTATGCCTTGGTTGGTCAACGAACTGTGACCTCTGCCGCTAGCGTGTTCAGATGGGAACTTTTTTAACAGTTCTGCAGCAAGGGCCCTCTGGTACTGCCCCATTTTTGTAGACCTCTCCACCTCAGGAATAAGAGAGTGAAAGTTCTCCTTGTAGCGGGGGTCTAATAGTGTCACCAACCAGTAATGACTGTCACCCAACATTTTGACAACGCGTAAGGCAGCGTAACATAAAGTCAGCCATGCGTGCCAGACTGGTAACGGGCAAGACTTCCGTGTCCTCACCAAGATGACAACTGACCATGCTCTCCTCCTCCTCCTCCTCCCCCCTGTCCTCAAGCCACCCACCCTGAACCGACAGTATGACAGTTGTACAGGTACTACCGTCTACAGCGCATGATACAAGCTCCTGTTCTTCCTCCTACTCCTTCTCCTCTCCCTCATTGTCCCCCAATGCACGTTGGGATGAGATGAGGCTGGGCTGTGTGTAATCGACCGCTACGGCTTCTTAATCCATCTCATCATACTCTGGCTGCAATGCCTCCTCTTTAATTCTCTGCAAAGAGCGTTGCAAAAGACAGACAAGTGGGATGCTGACGCTAATGATGGCGTCATCGCCACTCACCATCATGGTGGACTCCTCAAAGTTTGTCAAGATGGTACATATGTCAGACATCCAGGTCCACTCCTGAGGTCTTATGTGTGGAGTCTGACCTGAATATCGACGGCCTTGTTGCAGCTGGTACTCCACAACTGCTCTGTTTTGCTCACAAATCCTTTGCAACATGTGGAGGGTAGAGTTCCAACGTGTGGGGACATCACACACCAGTCGGTGTGCCGGAAGCTGCAAACGCTGCTGCAACACAGCAAGGGCGGCGGAAGCTGTAGCCCACTTGCGATAATGAGCTGACAGGCGGCGTACTTTGACGAGCAGATCTGGCAACTCGGGGTACCATTTAAGAAACCGCTGAACCACGAGGTTAAGCACATGAGCCAGGCATGGTACGTGTGTGATCTCGCCTTGCCTCAGAGCCTCCACCAGGTTACAGCCATAGTCACACACGACCATGCCTGGATGTAGGTTCAGCGGTCTCAGCCACAGATCTGCCTGCTCATTCACAGCTGTCCACAACTCACAAGCAGTGTGAGGTTTCTCACCTAAGCTTATGAGTTTCAGCACAGCCTGTTGCTGCTTGGCGGAGGCAGTACTGCAGTGCTTCCAGCTTGTAACTGATGTGTTGATATTTGAGATGGAGGCTGAACATGAGGAGGAGGAGGAGGATGATGCGCAGGAGCTGTACACTGTGCTGGCAACATAGGGCCTGCAATCCTCGGTGTGGGGAGGATGTGTTCTGTCCCAAGGTCCGACTGGGTCCTGGCTTCCACTCTGTTTACCCAGTGTACCGTCAGGGAGATGTACCGTCCCTTGCCACAAGCACTTGTCCACGTGTCCGTTGTCAGGTGGACTCTCCCAGTAACTGCGTTGTTGAGGGCACGGCAGATGATTTTGGGACACGTGCTTGTGTAGTGCGGGGATGAGACACCGGGCAAAATAGTGTCGGCTGGGGACCGAGTACCGCAGGATGGCCACCGCCATAAGGTTGCGGAAGAATTCCGTCTCCACCAGTCTAAAAGACAGCATTTCCAACGCAAGCAGTCGTGAAATGTGCGAATTTAAGACTGTGTCCTGTGGGGCGTTAGCTGCGAATTTCCGCTTTCGTTCAAAGGTCTGGGATATGGACAATTGAACGGTGCGGTGCGACGTGGACGTTGATGTTGTTTCTTGAGAAACTGTCATAACAAGTGAAGACTGAGTGGAGGGTGCATCTTTGCATGCAGTATGGACAGGGTATAGCCTTGCACACACAACAGGGGGTTCTATTGCACGCACAACAGCGAAAGAAGCAGTGGTGACACCCTCTGACACTGGTCGTGGACCCTGGATTTCGCCCCACAAAGTCGGGTGCTTTGCTACCATGTGCCTGATCATGCTGGCAGTGGTCAGGCTGGTAGTTTTGTCACCCCTGATAATGCTGGCATGGCAGGTGGTGCAAATGGCCTTTTTGGGGTTATCAGCAGAGTCTTTAAAAAAATTCCAGACTCTGGAAGACCTATCGCTTGTACTCGCAATGTCCCTCGTGTTGGTGTTACGGGGAACGGTTTCTTGCCTTCTGTCTGTGGCCACCACACTGCTTCTTCCTGCCTGTTGGGGTACTCTGCCTCCCTCCCCCTGTGTGCTGCTGGTCTCACTGTGCATGTCCTCCTGCCATGTTGGGTCAGTTACTAGATCATCCACCACCTCTTACTCTTCCACTTGCACACCACGATCCTCCTCCTCACTTCCTGGAAATTATGTCTCGTCATAGTCCACCTCTTGTGACAAATTGCCAGCGTCGACTTCCTCTGGCCATGGCTGTTCAAATATTCGGGCATCGCTACATTGGATCTCATCTTCCACCACTTCAAGTGGAGCAGGCGAGGGGCACAAATATTGAAATGGACCAGTGAACAGCTCTTCAGAGTGTCCAAGTGTGGGATCAATTGCTGTCTGACGACACTTGGCATGGTGGGAGGAAGGAGCATCAGGGTGAGGAGGAGTATGCTTTCGAGACTCACTGCTACTAAGAGTCGACCGTGTGGAAAAGAGGCCGGAGGTGGTGGTGCCCAGGTATCTGGAAGTATTATCTGCTATCCAATTAATAACCTGTTCTCACTGATCAGTTCGCAATACTGGTGTTTTTCTGTGCTTCCCTAGTAATTCGGTCATGAAGTGGGAGTGAGAAGATGTGGCTGTTGGTTGTGGCACATTTTCATCTTGGCCACGGCCCCGTCCTCTGCACGCACCATCACCTGAACGTCCACTTCCACGTCCCTTGCCATGCGCCATGCCCATTGTAAAGGAAGTAAAATAGCTTACACTCGCACTATCAATGGAAAAAGGGTATTAAAAAGTAGATTAGAGCCGTGGAAGAGGGAAACCACAGTTCTATTTCTCTTGCCTACACCCGACTCTTTTAAACAATCTGAACAATCAGGGAGAAACTATTACTGTTTTTCTTTACGGAAAAAATACCAAAAGCTGAATAATTGAGATTTCTTACCGTGGAACAGCAAAACCACAGTTATAATTTACTGGTGTATACCAGACTTTTTTAAATATATATATTTGCGGCTGAATAGTGAGCGACACACTCAAACTTTTTTTTTAGATACAAGTGGCCCAAAATTGGATAATACAGAGGTTTCAACCGTGGAACTGCAAAACCACACTTGTATTTCTCTGGCCTACACCAGACTATTTTCAACAGATATATTTGTGTCTGAAAAATCAGGAGACACTATTATTTATTTTTTACGGCAAAAAATGCGAAAAGCAGGATAATACAGAGATTTGACCCGTGGAACTGCAAAACCACACTTGTATTTCTCGGGCCTACACCAGACTATTTTCAACAGATATATTTGTGTCTGAACAATCAGGAGACAATATTATTTATTTTTTATGGCAAAAAAATGGCAAAAGCAGGATAATAGAGATTTTTTACCGTGGAACAGCAAAACCACACTTCTGTCTCTCTGGCCTACACCAGACTATTTTCAACAGATATATTTGTGTCTGAAAAATGAGGGAGACACTATTATTTTTTTTTTTACGGCCAAAAATGCCAAAAGCAGGATAATAGAGATTTTTTACCGTGGAACAGCAAAACCACACTTCTGTCTCTCTGGCCTACACCAGACTATTTTCAACAGATATATTTGTGTTTGAAAAATCAGGGAGACAGTATTATTTTTTTTTTTACGGCAAAAAATTACAAAAACAGGATAATAGAGATTTTTTACCGTGGAACAGCAAAACCACAGTTATAATTTACTTATATATACCAGACTTTTTTAAATATATATATTTGCGGCTGAACAGTGAGCGACACACTCAAACTGTTTTTTTAGATACAAATGGCCCATGGAACTGCAAAACCACACTTCTATTTCTCTGACCTACACCAGACTATTTTCAACAGATATATTTGTGTCTGAAAATCAGAGACACACTTTTTTTTGGGGGGGTGACATCAAAAGGTTAATAAGACGAGTATTTGCACAGTGTGAAGGCGGAAAAAAAAAGAGGATTTAGACGAAAAAAAAAGATTTTTCCTGGCCCCCGAGACCTGGAGCTAAGCCCAGCAATTTCAGCAACAGGAGCACACAGGACTGTAATGCAGCATTTGCTAGTATAACCACTTCGTCTCCTATACAGCCTGCCTGCCTGCCTGATATTTGGGATGGATATTAGTCCTGAGAAGGACTGTTTGTTTGATCTGGCAGCCTTTGCAGACCCTACACTAACTATTTCGCAGGATATATCTCTCCCTAAATCAGCAGCGCTGTCCCTACACAGTCTGATCCGGAGCGACTGTGTCCAAGATGGCGCCGCCTGGTTTTAAATACTCGACGTGACGCTGTGCGGCCAGCCAATCACTGCCCACAAACAACATGGCTGCGGCATTACATTGACTGGCTGGCAATCCCTGAATGTTCATTGGCTCTGTAAAGAGCGCCAAACATGCAGGGCGGAGACCCGAGCTCCCGCCCGAGTAACCCGGAAATGCTCGGTGCTCGCCGAACATCCCGAGTAGTGTGATGCTCGGGTGAGTACCGAGCAGTGTCGAGCATGCTCACTCAATACTAGTGCCTACTTAAACAGTTGCTGCTCACAATTAAAGCTGAAGATTTGCATGCGTACCAGGTAGACAAGGAAGAAGACATGAGACGGGAAATACTACCCAGCCCAGCCTCATCTCATCTGCTCAGAGTGGATTGAGTAACAATGAGGAGGTGGAGGCTGAGTAGGAAGAGTAACAGGAATGGTTGCTAGAGCAACAGAGGCTAGTACCCACACAAGCTTGTATGAGGAGGAAGAGATGGAGAGTAGTTATCATGGTGGAGACAGGGAAGTGCTGGCTGTAGGGAGCTTGGCACATACAGTACAGACCAAAAGTTTGGACACACCTTCTCACTTAAATTTTTTTCTGTATTTTCATGACTATGAAAATTGTACATTCACACTGAAGGCATCAAAATTATGAATTAACACATGCGGAATTGTATACTTAACAAAAAAGTGTGAAACAACTGAAAATATGTCTTATATTCTAGGTTCTTCAAAGTAGGCACCTTTTGCTTTTGTAGCGCCGGCTTCCCTGCCCTCTGCTAGGCAGGGACGCTGTTCCTCTCACCTCCCTGCTCCGTGCCCGGCGTCCTCCTCCTGCTCTGCTGGCAGCGCGCGCTCCTTCCCGTCCACTGTGCTTAGGGCGCGCGCGCGCGCTCTCCCTCCCTCTTAAAGGGGCTGCGCGCGCCATCCTAAGGAGTCCCCGGCCAATGGCCGGAGGACTTCACCATATATAAGGCACCTCCTCCAAAATGGAGGTGCCCGAGCAATGTTGTTGCACTGTTTACTACTCTGCTTCAGCCCTCAGGTCCCGTTGCCAGTTACCTGCCAGTTACCTGCCAGTTACCTGCCAGATTCCTGCCTGATTATCTGCTACCTGCCTGCTAGTCTGAGGTCCGACGGTCTGCCTTACTACTCCTGTCAGTCTGTCTAAGGACCAGTCTGCCCGCTCACCTGGGAGCGCACATCAGCCACCTGCCTGCTTGCCCGAGGTCCGACGGTCTGCCTTCCAACTCCTGTCAGTCTGTCTATGGACCAGCTTGCCCGCTCACCTGGGAGCACACACCTGCTACCTGCCTGCTAGTCTACCTGGAGGCTCCGCCGTCATGTGCTGTGACCACCTGCCTGTCCAGTGACTCCTGCTCGCTCACCTGGGAGCGCTCACCTGCTGCCTGTCTGCTAGCCTACCTGGAGGCTCTGCCGTCACGTGCTGTGACCACCCGCCTGTCCAGAGACTTCTGCCCGCTCACCTGGGAGCGCTTCTCTGCCGCCTGTCTGTTGGTCTTCCTGGAGGCTCCGCCGTCACATGCTGTGACCACCCGTTCATCCAGAGACTCTCGCCTGCTCACCTGGGAGCTCACGTCTATCATCAGCCGCCACAGGTCGTACCAACCCTTTACCTAGAGACTGTCCCGGTCACTTGCCGTGACCATCTGCCCGTTCATCCAGAGACTGCCCCGGTCACTTGCCGTGACCATCTGCCCGTTCATCCAGAGACTGCCCCGGTCACTTGCCGTGACCTCAAGCCCGTTCACTCAGAGACTGTCCCGGTCACCTGCTGTGACCTCCTGCCCGTCTTCCCTGGTCGCCACCCGCTCCCTTACAAGGACTGCCCCCTTGTATAGTAGCTCAGAGGTTCCGCCTCCCAGACCCGTTAGAGTTTGCTCGGGAACCTCCATTTTGGAGAGTACCCGATCCGCACTCCTCCAGTCGTCCGAACGGATGAAAAGACACGCTGACAAAAAACGCTTGGATCCTCCACAATTTCGTCCTGGAGATAAAGTCTGGCTCTCGTCTAAATATGTCCGACTCAAGATACCTTCTTACATGTTAGGGCCTCGGTTCATCGGTCCTCTGGAGGTCATCAGTCAGATCAACCCGGTGGCCTATAAATTAAAACTCCCGGCCAACTTACGGATCCCTAACTCCTTCCATGTATCTCTCCTCAAACCTGTGGTACTTAACTCTTTTTCCAAGTCTACAGGTACGCCTCCTGCTCCGGTTTCCGCTGAGGACGAGTTTGAGGTAGAGAACATTCTTGCCACCAAAAGGGTAAGAGGAAAGACCTTTTTTCTAGTAGATTGGAGGGGGTTTGGTTATGAGGAGAGAACGTGGGAGCCCCGGGAGAACATCCATGCCCCTCTTATCCTAGCTAAATTTCTGTCTGGCCTAAAAAAGGGGGGGCCTAAAGGGGGGGGTACTGTAGCGCTGGCGTCCCTGCCCTCTGCTAGGCAGGGACGCTGTTCCCCTCACCTCCCTGCTCCGTGCCCGGCGTCCTCCTCCCGCTCTGCTGGCAGCGCGCGCTCCTTCCCGTCCACTGTGCTTAGGGTGCGCGCGCTCTCCCTCCCTCTTAAAGGGGCCGCGCGTGCCGTCCTAAGGAGTCCCCGGCCAATGGCCAGAGGACTTCACCATATATAAGGCACCTCCTCCAAAATGGAGGTGCCCGAGCAATGTTGTTGCACTGTTTACTACTCTGCTTCAGCCCTCAGGTCCCGTTGCCAGTTACCTGCCAGTTACCTGCCAGTTACCTGCCAGATTCCTGCCTGATTATCCGCTACCTGCCTGCTAGTCTGAGGTCCGACGGTCTGCCTTACTACTCCTGTCAGTCTGTCTAAGGACCAGTCTGCCCGCTCACCTGGGAGCGCACATCAGCCACCTGCCTGCTTGCCCGAGGTCCGACGGTCTGCCTTCCAACTCCTGTCAGTCTGTCTATGGACCAGCTTGCCCGCTCACCTGGGAGCACACACCTGCTACCTGCCTGCTAGTCTACCTGGAGGCTCCGCCGTCACGTGCTGTGACCACCTGCCTGTCCAGTGACTCCTGCTCGCTCACCTGGGAGCGCTCACCTGCTGCCTGTCTGCTAGCCTACCTGGAGGCTCTGCCGTCACGTGCTGTGACCACCCGCCTGTCCAGAGACTTCTGCTCGCTCACCTGGGAGCGCTTCTCTGCCGCCTGTCTGTTGGTCTTCCTGGAGGCTCCGCCGTCACATGCTGTGACCACCCGTTCATCCAGAGACTCTCGCCTGCTCACCTGGGAGCTCACGTCTATTATCAGCCGCCACAGGTCGTACCAACCCTTTACCTAGAGACTGCCCCGGTCACTTGCCGTGACCATCTGCACGTTCATCCAGAGACTGCCCCGGTCACTTGCCGTGACCATCTGCCCGTTCATCCAGAGATTGCCCCGGTCACTTGCCGTGACCTCCAGCCCGTTCACTCAGAGACTGTCCCGGTCACCTGCTGTGACCTCCTGCCCGTCTTCCCTGGTCGCCACCCGCTCCCTTACAAGGACTGCCCCCTTGTATAGTAGCTCAGAGGTTCCGCCTCCCAGACCCGTTACAACTTTGATGACTGCTTAGCACACTCTTGGCATTCTCTTGATGAGCTTCAAGAGGTAGTCACCGGAAATGGTTTTCACTTTACAGGTGTGCCGTGTCAGGTTTAATAAGTGGGATTTCTTGCCTTGCCTTATAAATGGAGTTGGGACCATCAGTTGTGTTGTGCAGAAGTCTGGTGGATACACAGCTGATAGTCCTACTGAATAGACTGTTAGAATTTGTATTATGGCAAGAAAAAAGCAGCTAAGTAAAGAAAAATGAGTGGCCATCATTACTTTAAGAAATGAAGGTCAGTCAGTGCGAAAAATTGGGAAAACTTTGAAAGTGTCCCCAAGTGCAGTTGCAAAAACCATCAAGCGCTACAAAGAAGCTGGCTCACATGAGGACCCCCCAGAAAAGGAAGACCAAGAGTCACCTCTGCTTCTGAGGATAAGTTTATCCGAGTCACCAGCCTCAGAAATCGCAGGTGAACAGCAGATCAGATTAGAGACCAGGTCAATGACACACAGAGTTCTAGCAGCAGACACATCTCTTCAACAACTGCTAATAGGAGACTTTGTGCAGCAGGCCTTCATGGTAAAATATCTGCTAGGAAACCACTGATAAGGACAGGCAACAAGCAGAAGAGACTTGTTTGGGCTAAAGAACACAAGGAATGGACATTAGACCAGTGGAAATCTGTGCTTTGGTCTGATGAGTCCAAATTTGAGATCTTTGTTTCCAACCACCGTGTCTTTGTGCAATGCAGAAAAAGTGAACGGATGGACTCTACATGCCTGGTTCCCACCGTGAAGCATGGAGGAGGAGGTGTGATGGTGTGGGGGTGCTTTGCTGGTAACACTGTTGGGGATTTATTCAAAATTGAAGGCATACTGAACCAGCATGGCTACCACAGCATCTTGCAGCGGCATGCTATTCCATCGGGTTTACGTTTAGTTGGACCATCATTTATTTTTCAATAGTACAATGACCCCAAACACACCTCCAGGCTGTGTAAGGGCTATTTGACCAAGAGGGAGAGTGATGGGGTGCTATGCCAGATGACCTGGCCTCCACAGTCACCAGACCTGAACCCAATCGAGATGGTTTGGGGTGAGCTGGACCGCAGAGTGAAGGCAAAAGGGCCAACAAGTGCTAAGCATCTCTGGTACTCCTTCAAGATTGTTGGAAGACCATTTCCGGTGACTACCTCTTGAAGCTCATCAAGAGAATGCCAAGAGTGTGCAAAGCAGTCATCAAAGCAAAAGGTGGCTACTTTGAAGAACCTAGAATATAAGTCATATTTTCAGTTGTTTCACACTTTTTTGTTAAGTATATAATTCCACATGTGTTAATTCATAGTTTTGATGCCTTCAGTGTGAATGTACAACTTTCATAGTCATGAAAATACAGGAAAATCTTTAAATGAGAAGGTGTGTCCAAACTTTTGGTCTGTACTGTATGTCCGACTTTATGTACCACTGCCTTTCCAGTGACCCTCGCACTACATTCATCTTGGCCAAAAAAGAGTACTGGTTGTTCACACTGCCTGTTAGACCCACGCTACAAGAAAAACTTCGCTTTATCCCTTCCTAAGGCCCTCTGTGCTGAGCAATGCAGAGTCAGAAGGCACAGTGAGTACAATGGACCCGTGGGGAAGGAGAGAGGTGAGTATTTGATTTTTTTTATGCAACATTATATGGGGGCCAATATTTTCTATATGCAGCATTATACAGGGCCCAATATACTGTATGTTGCACTATGTGGGGCCCATTGCATATCTTATGGTGCACTGTGTGGGACCATTGCATACTGTATGATGCACTGTGTGGGGCCTATTGCATACTGTATGGTGCACTGTGTGGGGCCCATTGCATACTGTATGGTGCACTGTGTGGGCCTATTGCATACTGTATGGTGCACTGCGTGGGGCCAATTGCATACTGTATGGTGCACCATGTGGGGCCCATGGCATACTGTATGGTGCACCATGTGGGGTCCATGGCATATTGTATGGTGCACTGTGTGGGGGCCATTGCATACTGTAAAGTGCACCATGTGGGGCCCATGGAATACTGTATGGTGTACCGTATGGGGCCAATTGCATTCTGTATGGTGCACCGTGTGGGGCCAATTGTATACTATATGGTGCACCGTGTGGGGCCCTTTGCATACTGTATGGTGCACCGTGTGGGGCCCATTTCATTCTGTAAGATGCACTGTGTGGGGTCCATTGCATACTGTATGAAACACTGTGTGGGGCCCTTTTCATACTGTATGGTTCACCGTGTGGGGCCTATTGCATACTGTATGGTGCAACGTGTGGTGCCCATTGCATACTGTATGGTGCACTGTGTGGGGCCCATTGCATACTGTATGGTGCACTGTGTGGGGCCTATTGCATATCTTATGGTGCACTGTGTGGGGCCCATTGCATACTGTATGGTGCACTGTGTGCGGCCCATTGCATACTGTATGGTGCACTGTGTGGGGCCCATTGCATACTGTATGGTGCACTGTGTGGGGCCCATTGCATACTGTATGGTGCACCGTGTGGGGCCCATGGCATACTGTATGGTGCACCATATGGGGCCAATTGCATACTGTATGGTGCACCGTGTGGGGCCAATTGCATACTGTATGGTGCACCGTGTGGGGCCCATTTCATATTGTATGGTGCATCGTGTGGGGCCCATTGCATACTGTATGGTGCACCGTGTGGGGCCCATTTCATACTGTAAGGTGCACTGTGTGGGGCCCACTGCATACTGTTTGGTGCACTGTGTGGGGCCTATTGAATACTGTATGGTGCACTGTGTGGGGCCTATTGCATATCTTATGTGCACTGTGTGGGGCCCATTGCATACTGTATGGTGCACTGTGTGCGGCCCATTGCATACTGTATGGTGCACTGTGTGGGGCCCATTGCATACTGTATGGTGCACTGTGTGGGGCCCATTGCATACTGTATGGTGCACCGTGTGGGGCCCATGGCATACTGTATGGTGCACCATATGGGGCCAATTGCATACTGTATGGTGCACCGTGTGGGGCCAATTGCATACTGTATGGTGCACCGTGTGGGGCCCATTTCATATTGTATGGTGCATCGTGTGGGGCCCATTGCATACTGTATGGTGCACCGTGTGGGGCCCATTTCATACTGTAAGGTGCACTGTGTGGGGCCCACTGCATATTGTTTGGTGCACTGTGTGGGACCTATTGAATACTGTATGGTGCACCGTGTAGGGCCTATTGCATACTGTATGGTGCAACGTGTGGGGCCCATTGCATACTGTATGGTGCACTGTGTGTGGCCCATTGCATACTGTATGGTGCACTCTGTGGGGCCCATTGCATACTGTATGGTGCACTGGGTGCGGCCTATTGCATACTGTATGGTGCACTGTGTAGGGCCCATTGCATACTGTATGGTGCACCGTGTGGGGCCAATTGCATACTATATGGTGCACCATGTGGGGCCCATTGCATACTGTATGGTGCACCATGTGGGGCCCATTTCATACTGTAAGGTGCACTGTGTGGGGCCGATGGCATACTGTATGGTGCACTGTATGGGGCCAATTGCATACTGTATGGTGCACCGTGTGGGGCCAATTACGTACTGTATGATGCACCATGTGGGGCCCATTTCATACTGTATGGTGCACCGTGTGGGGCCCATTTCATACTGTATGGTGCACCATGTGGGGCCCATTGCATGCTGTATGGTGCACCGTGTGGGGCCCATTATACTGTATGGAACATTATATGGGGCTCATTAAGCTGTATGGCTTACTATGTTTTGCCCATTATACTGTATGGTTCACTATGTGGTGCCCATTGCATTCTGTATGGAGGACTATGTGGTGCCCATAATTCTGTAAGGTGGACTATGTGGTGCTCATAATTCTGTATGGAGGACTATGTGGTGGCCATAATGCTGTATGGAGGACTATACTGTCCGGTCTAAAATTAAAACTTTTGAATCCCCTCCAGGGCATGCACTGTGTGCTGTGAGTCCATCAGTGGTTCAGTCTCTCTGCCCTTATCTTACATGTTTGATGTCACTTGACAAACGGTAAGGTTTTTAATATTAGAGTTAGGACTGTCCCATGGGGGTCACCGTGACGAGCCGGGATGGCTTACACATTATTTTGATCAAAATTATGTTAACTCAGTACCCTTTATTATTTTCATGCACTTGCGGTTTATTTACTTACTTCAGGGTATTTGTGCATTGTGTTTCTGTCTTTGTTTTTTTCAATTAATAAAAGGTGATTTTTTTTTAGCTAACATCCTTGCTTGGTGGTCCTTGTTTACTCCACTCTTTTGCTGCTTCTGGATGTTCTTATGATATGGGAGTACTCCACCTTTCACTTGATATACAAATTTAGGGGGACTTTTTACCTTTTGTTCCCAGCCCAGATTTATATTATGTGCTTTTTGCTGAACAGCAAGTGTCAGTACACAGTATAGATTAAAAACCTGTCAATGTAAAGATGGATGGCCAGATCCCAGAGCATGAGAAGATGCAGAGCGCAGGTCAGTAGGACATCCTGACTGCTTCTGCCTCTGCAATCGCAGATGGATAACACTAAGCAGCGCTGTGCTGGGCAAGAGCATTACAGGAGAACAGAAGCAAAGATGCCCTTATTTCTGCCTCTTCTCCTGCTGAGCGAAGCACTACCTAGTGTGATTTGAATTGTAAACTCCATCGTGGAGGCTGAAGTTGGGCATGTACTACGGCTCTGCTCTCTCCATTTTCTCCTGTCTGGTTACCAGCTGGCAGAAGTGAAACTGCATGTGTAGCGCCCCGAGGGTTCGGCCGCTACAGGGATATTGCACCTCAGACCAGAGGTGTGATATTCCACTCCCAGGTAAGGATGGAGTATGGACCAGGGCTCAGTTAGCTGCATGCAGCACACACACCCCATTTCCTGAGGGACAGCTCAACGGTGCTCCCACTAGACATAAGTGCAGGCACGACCGACCATATCCCTGCTGGAGTGGGGAGGGAGGGGTGGAACACCCAGTGCTGTAGGGGCAGATAGGGGGCGGTTCCTGAGCGAAGGAAGGAGCCCATTGGTTGCTGGTCACCTGGGCTCATGGTCAGAGGGAGGTATAAAAGGTGGGCACCATCTTAGAACAGTGTTCAGTCTGTGGAGAGGAGAAGACAGGGAGCAGCAGCTCAGGCTGAGTGCTGCTCCAGAGGCAGGCCTAGGGAAGAGGCCGGGGCCTGAGAGGAGAAGGAGAAGTGGGCCTGGAGAAGAGGCCGAGGAGGAGGTGAAGGGGAGCTGAGATTCTGGCTCATCTCAGCTCCAAGAGAAAGGAACAGAAACAGAAAGGAACTGCAAAGAAGGAGAGACAGAGAAACAGAAGGGCTCAGGAACAAGAAGGTGGAAGGGACCCTAAGAACCCACGAGAATCCAGGGTGCAGGGTCAGGCAGATTAAGGGTACCGGATCCCAAGTTGGTGGAGGAGAAACAACCCTCAGCCAAAGACCGGTCGTCGTGATCATATATTGGTGCGACACCTCATCAAACCTGCTAGGAAGGCACCATATAGGACAGCGGAGGACGGGGCCCACGTTTAACCGCACAGGTCCGCGGCAGCTGGACAAAAGTGGGTCACTGGTGAGGCAGGCCAGAGAAAGGATAAAAGGGGGTCCTGTGCCATGCTCCTGAACTGCCTGGGAGTTGACCGAGCCCCTCACCTGGTGGACGCAGCACGGCTCGGGCGGTCACTGCTGGCCGAAGTGACCTGGAACAAACGAACTGTGAGTAAAGACCCTGGACTGTAACTTGTTGTCTGTGTGCTCCTTCGCGCCTCCAGCACTATCAGCACCGGGACCTGCACTACCATCACTCCCAACATCCACTACACTGCCCTGGGGCTGCACTCTTCCCGTGGGGAGTCACATCACCTCAGCTGCACCCATCATCAGCCCCAGCGGACTGCCTTGCAGCGGCGGTTCCTAATAACCGCAATCCACGGGTGGCGTAGTCGGACATTATTTGGAGCGCATAGCAGACTACCATTGGCCTGACCACCCTGAGCCGCGGGACCGGGCCGCCACTACTACTACCCCCATCGTTCCCCTATCGCCCGGATCCGCGTGCCCCACGGCCCAGGGGGCGAGTCAGCTTTGGCGTAGTCGGCAGGATCATTACCAACCCGCCACAAGCGGATATTGCGTGCCTGAAGAAAATTGCACATGTACCTTAAAAAGAAGTTTCCCGCCGTCCGGAGTCGTTTCCCGCCATCCAGAGCCGATTCCCGCCATCAGACGCCATCTTGGACCGTTTCCCGCCATCTTCATCCGTCTTTCCCGCCCTGGCAGAGCGGACGCCATTATGTGCGCACCAAAAGACAGCAGGAAGCCACCTCCCATCGTGGGCCAGGTCCCAGAATGGCGCCAAAGAAGGAGCCCGCCCCCACCAGCCATGAATGCAGAAGTGGAGATGTCCATCAACATGGGGGGGCTGCCCCTGAAAGTGATTGTCAGCAGAATGCCCCAGGACCACCCCCTCTGGGGGCGGAGAGAGAAGAAAACTGTGGGGCAGGGCGCAGTCTGGATCAGTCTGGCCAGGCCACACCCAAAGATAGAGACAGGAACCAGCTCCAGCGCCCTGGCGCGTGGCCTGCTGCAGGCCGAATCCCCATGCAGCTTCACGGAGCTGCTAGCACACCTCCCCAAGGAAGACCCCGAGTATGTGCGGGCTGCGCTGGAGGAGCTGGACCAGAGGATGGTCCGGGCGCAGCGGGACGTGATTGCCGGGTGGAAAGAAGAAATGGCCCGGCGGGCCGTGATCCTGCAGCAGGAGGCGCCGTCGACATCCAGCGGCACACCAGCCACCGAGGGCAGTGAAAGCAGAGCGGAGGCCGAGGACGACGCCGCGGAGGAGGCCGCGACAGCAGAGGCAGGTAATGGAGACGCCCCTACCCCGAACCCTGGGGCCGCCGACCTGCCCCTGCACCCTGTTGCGGAGCCCAACGTACCTGAACCCGCCATCAACACCGTGCCTCCACCGCTACCAACCGGTTCCCATGCCATCGACACCACCAGCGAGCCCCGCCCCACGCCGTGCCCTCTGACCCCGGGCGTGATCAGCAGACCACAATCGCAGACCCGGTCGCAAGGCCTAGCGCCCCCGTACGCCGCCCGTCGACGGGAGTACTGCCGCCAACAGCTGGAGGAGTTCGAGAGGGAGCAGCGGGAGCGGCGCATGAAACAGGAGAAGCTGCAGGCCCAAAGTGCGGAGCAGAAGATGAAGGCGCGACGAGATTCCCGAACTGCCCGCAGACCCCGAGTTACCGGGACTGTGGTGAAGTTCCAGATGGAGCGCGGCTGGGGCTTCATCCGAGACCCCGAGACCATCAGTGACGTGTTTGTGACAAGGAGAGATGTGGAGAGTCACCTACCGGAAGGCAATCGTGGGCGGGATCTATTCCCAGGTGACGTGGTGTCTTACACCCGACACCAAGGCGTGAAGGGGTGGTACGCCCTACACGTCCGCCGAGTAGTAGAGGAGGAGGAACAGCACTACTCGGACGCTGAGTACCAGGAGGGCCCGGACGGGCCTGAAGGTCCGTATGAGGAGGAAGAAGGAGCGTCACGAAGACACCGTTACCAGTGAACGGTCAAGTGGCATTGTAAATAGTTACCCGTGAGGGTGCAAAGAAACTGTGTGGGACTGTTTCAAATTGCGTGTGGTCCCCGTTGGGACTGATATAGGACTGTGTGAACGTTATGCCCTATCTCCTAAGTAACCTGGCTGAGGACTGAGAGCAGCCATCCCTCTTCCCCTAACAGGCTGAGGACTGTGAGCAGCCATTCCCCTATCCCCACCGGCGGAGGACTGGGAACGGCCAATCCCATGTATATAGTTGCGCTTCTTAAAGCGACCCCTACTGGTTTTATACAAGAACCGCAACGTCTACCTCAAAGTTAAAATGGACTGTTGCACCTTTAAAAAGAAAGAACACCTGGTCGCAAGTTGCACCGCCGCCAAAATCCAAGAATGTGCTTTACTTAAAAAAATGTTTTATGTGAAAAGGTTTTATATGCTGCTAAATAGTCATGTGAAAGTTTCTATAATGTTTTATACAAAAGAGTTCCAGAAGTATTGGAAAAGTTTTCTATAATGTCTAGTGAAAAGAAAAGTGTGTCCCATAAAGGGAGTTGAACCGTAATGTCTGTTTCTAATGTAAAAAGTTATTGAAAAAGTTTTGCATGTCCTGTAATTATCTGTTTTTGCTCTTTTCCAGCCCGAGGACGTGCTGTGCTTTACCAGGGGGGAATGTAGCGCCCCGAGGGTTCGGCCGCTACAGGGGTATTGCACCTCAGACCAGAGGTGTGATATTCCACTCCCAGGTAAGGATGGAGTATGGACCAGGGCTCAGTTAGCTGCATGCAGCACACACACCCCATTTCCGAGGGACAGCTCAACGGTGCTCCCACTAGACATAAGTGCAGGCACGACCGACCATGTCCCTGCTGGAGTGGGGAGGGAGGGGTGGAACACCCAGTGCTGTAGGGGCAGATAGGGGCGGTTCCTGAGCGTAGGAAGGAGCCCATTGGTTGCTGGTCACCTGGGCTCATGGTCAGAGGGAGGTATAAAAGGTGGGCACCATCTTAGAACAGTGTTCAGTCTGTGGAGAGGAGAAGACAGGGAGCAGCAGCTCAGGCTGAGTGCTGCTCCAGAGGCAGGCCTAGGGAAGAGGCCGGGGCCTGAGAGGAGAAGGAGAAGTAGGCCTGGAGAAGAGGCCGAGGAGGAGGTGAAGGGGAGCTGAGATTCTGGCTCATCTCAGCTCCAAGAGAAAGGAACAGAAACAGAAAGGAACTGCAAAGAAGGAGAGACAGAGAAACAGAAGGGCTCAGGAACAAGAAGGTGGAAGGGACCCTAAGAACCCACGAGAATCCAGGGTGCAGGGTCAGGCAGATTAAGGGTACCGGATCCCAAGTTGGTGGAGGAGAAACAACCCTCAGCCAAAGACCGGTCGTCGTGATCATATATTGGTGCGACACCTCATCAAACCTGCTAGGAAGGCACCATATAGGACAGCGGAGGACGGGGCCCACGTTTAACCGCACAGGTCCGCGGCAGCTGGACCAAAGTGGGTCACTGGTGAGGCAGGCCAGAGAAAGGATAAAAGGGGGTCCTGTGCCATGCTCCTGAACTGCCTGGGAGTTGACCGAGCCCCTCACCTGGTGGACGCAGCACGGCTCGGGTGGTCACTGCTGGCCGAAGTGACCTGGAACAAACTAACTGTGAGTAAAGACCCTGGACTGTAACTTGTTGTCTGTGTGCTCCTTCGCGCCTCCAGCACTATCAGCACGGGGACCCGCACTATCATCACTCCCAACATCCACTACACTGCCCTGGGGCTGCACTCTTCCCGTGGGGAGTCACAACTCCCGGAGACAACTGATCCCACACTTGGACACTCCGAAGAGCTGTTCACTTTTCCATTTATAGATTTGGGCCTCTCGTCCGGCCAGCTTCAAATGGGGCAAGAGGAGAACGCGTGTAGCAATGCCCAGCCACAGTCACATGAAGGCGACGGTGGGAAAGTGCAATTACTGTTGCAAGAGGTGGATGATGATGATGAGACACAATTGCCAGAAAGTCAGGAGGAGGACCAGGGTGCGGAAGTTTAAACGAGCTGGTGGACGATGAAGTCACTGACCAAACCTGGGAAGGTAACATGCAGTGTGGTTGCCACAGACACAAGATGGGCAATTGCAATTGCTTCCGGAACACCAACACGACGGAAGTTGCCAATACAACTGTTAGGTCTTCCCGAGTCTGGTTCTTTTTTAAAGTCTCTGCAGATAACCTCACCATCTGCCAGGCCAGCATCAGCAGGGGTAGTAAAACTAGTAGCCTGACCACCACCAGCATGATAAGGCACATGAAAGCAAAACACCCCACTAAGTGGGTCAAACGCCAGGGTCCAGAAACAGTGTCTGCTTGTTCCACTGTTGTGCATGCACGCCAATCCCCTGTCCATGGCGCAAACGAAGATGTCTCCCGCCCTGCACCTGTCATTGCACACTCTCAACTAGCACCATCAGCAACCACATCCACGTCCTTGTCCTAGTACAGTGTTCAGTTGTACCTACCCCAGTCTTCGGAGCGCAAGTGCAAATACGCAGCCAACGCCCCACAAGTCACACTACTAAACTCACACATTTTGCAAATGCTTGCGCTTGAAGTATTGCCTTTTAGGCTCATGGAGATGGAAGCTTTCCACAACCTGATGGCGGCGGACGTCGCTCGGTACTTGGTCCTCAGCCGCCACTATTTCTCCTGGTGTGCCGTCCCCGCATTACACAAGCACGTGTCCCAGAACATTACCCATGCCCTCAGCAATGCAGATACTGGGAAAGTCCACCTAACCACGGACACGTGTACAAGTGCTTTTGGGCAGGGACCGTACATCTCGCTGGCGGCACACTGGGTTAATATAGTGGAAGCTGGGACCCAGTTGGATCCTGGGATGGAACACATCCTCCCAACACCGTGGATTGCAGGCCCTGGGTCAATCAGGGTTGCCCCCACATTCTACAGCTCCTGAACCTCCTCCTCCTCTTCAGCCTCCATGTCCAAAATGACCACATCAGTCACAAGCTGGAAGCACTGCAGCACTGCCTCGGCAAAGTAGCAACAGGCTGTGCTGAAACTAATATGCTTAGGTGACAAACCGCACACCGCTGAAAAGTTGTGGACAGCCCTGAAAGAGCAGGCAGATCTGTGTCTGACACCACTGAACCTTCAGCCAGGCATGGTCGTGTGTGACAATGGCTGGAACCTGGTGGCGGCTCTGAAGTGAGGCTAGCTCACACATGTACCATGCCTGGCCATGTGCTTAGCCTTGTGGTTCAGCGGTTTCTCAAAACCTACCTGGATCTGCCGGATCTGCTTGTCAAAGTACGCCGCGTGTGTGCCTATTTTAGAAAGTCAGCTACAGCTTCCACCGCCCTTGCCGTGCTTCAGCAGCATTTGCAACTTCCAGCTCACCGACTGGTGGGCGATGTCCCCATACATTGGAACTCAACATTGCAGATGTTGGGAAGGACTTGTTAGTAGCAGATGGCAGATATTGACTACCAGCATCAAAACGGCTGTCGGTATTCAGGTCAGCCTCCACAGATAAGACCTCAGAAGTGGGCATGGATGTCAGACATCTGTGTCATCCTCCAAAACTTTGAGGACTCCACCAAGATGGTGAGTGGTGATGATGCCATAATTAGTGTCACCATTCCGCTTCTCTGTTTTCTAAAATGCTCGCAGCTCACAATTAAAGAGGAGGCATTGCAGGCAAAGCATGATGAGATGGAGCAAGGAACCATACAGGGTGATTCCATACAGCCCAGCCTCATCACATCCCAATGTGGATTAAGTGACAATGAGGAAGAGAAGGAGGAGGAAGAACAGGAGCTATTTTCCTGCGCTATAGATGGTACTGCCTGCACAACTGTCATATCGTCTGTTCAGTGTGGATAGCCTGAGGAGAGGGAGGAGGAAGAGGAGGATGAGGAGAGCATGGTCAGTCATTCTCTTGGTGAGGACACGGAAGTCTTGTCTGTTAGTAGTCTCTCACACATGGCTCAGTTTGTTACGCTGCCTTTCACGTGACCCTCGCGTTCTCCAAATTTTGGGTGACAGTCATTACTGGTTGGTGACACTTCTAGACCAACGCTACAAGGAGAACTTTCTATCTCTTAGTCCCGTGGCAGACAGGTCTGCTAAAATGGGGCAGTACCAGAAGCCCCTTGTTGCAGAATTATTAAAAAAATTCCCATCTGAAGACGCTGAAGGCAGAAGTCACAGTTCATTGGACAACCAAGGAGTACAGGTGAGAGAGACACAAATCCAATCCAGCAGAGGCAGGGGAACACTGTCAAAGTTCTGGACAGTTTTCTCAGACCCTACCATCGCGCAAGCCCTGATGTGTGGGGTAGTCTCACAAGGAGGGAAAAGTTTGGGAAGATGCTGAAGGAGTACTTTGCCAAACGTCCTAACGTCCTCCATGATTCCTCTGTGCCTTATGATTATTGGGTATCCAAGCTGGACATGTGGCATGAACTGGCTCTCTACGCCTTGGAGGTCCTGGCCTGCCCTGCCTCTAGCGTTTTGTCAGAGTGGGTTTTTAGTGCCCCCGGGGAAATTATAACTGATAGTCGCATCCGCCTATCAACTGAAAATGCTGACAGGCTGACTCTTATAAAAATGAACAAGGGCTGGATTGGGCCAGACTTCTCAACATCACCGACTGATAGCAGCATAACAATCTCAAATCCAGTGTCTTTTTTTGGGGGGAGGTCTATTCCCATGCACCTCTTCACACCCAGACATGGGTATACACTCCCTGATTTTGTCTATTTGCTCTTGTCCTCCTCCTTCTTCTCATCCTCATCTTCCACCACCTTATCACCACCATATCTAACATATCACCATATCTACGTCTCTTGCAAAGGGCATTGGAGTGCGTCCAAATTTTGGCAGCCATTGCATTCACTGCATAGGCAATAACAGTATAGGAGACCCACTTCCTAATAATGGGAAAACATTTTTCATGTGGCCCTCCTCTACATCTCTTGTAATGGGCATTGGAGTGCCTCCAAATTTTTGTCAGCCCTTGCATTCACTGCATAGGCAATAACAGTATAGGAGACCCACTCTTTAATAATGGAAACACCAAAACATATTTGTCTGATGGCTCTCTAACAATAGTGAGGTCCAACTGCTGGCCCTTTAAGAATAGGAAGGGTCACCTGATGGCCCTCCTTCATAAATGAAACAGGATGTGTCTGATCATGTCTCACACACAGCATGGCCAGATAAGGTAGTAAAATGTTAAAATTACATTTATTGGTGAATGTATTTTTCACCGTTGAAAGCAATGCAAAAGTGCAAAAATGCATCAAAAATGGTACATGTGAATGTAGCCCAAGGTATGGTGGAGCATTTTTGTTTTTGGTTATTTATTTTGCCTTCAAGGGTGTATGGATGACACTGCTTGTAATTTCTGCCATGCTTTGCACTTAGTGTATAGCCTTTATGAGTCTAGGAGTACCACTACATCACAATTTGAACAGGATGTGTATGAGGCCCTCCTTTATGTCTAATACAGGGTGTATCTGAGTCCCTCTTTCATCTAATTTTTGGCAGTTCTTGCTTCCTTCATAAATTAAACTGACATTTCCAATTGTTTTATAAAAAAATTAAGAATTAATAAAAAATACAGTTTTGTTTACTTAAATTATTATTTATTTTATATCCTTTTTAAATTTTGCCTTATATACAAGTCATTATACAGGAAAGAATGTTTCTTAACATTTTTTTTCATGTAAACTTCAATTTCTTGTCGATTTTGAATGTTTTATTGTCATTCCTTAAAGTGGAGTAAAATTGTGACACTATTGTTCTCAGCAGCGATCTGTGAGTCAGAGATGCTTCCAGGAGTCTTCCTCGTGCTCTTCTCCTTCTATTCCGAACTTTTTCCATTCATTTCAATATTTTCACTGACCTCCTTGTAGTGTCTGCTGGAAAAAATGCTTGCATTTCCCATTGACTCCCATTATACTTGCTACTTGAAACGAGCATCCGAGCATTAGGAATTGATCATTTAAAGTAATGAGCTTACGAGCATTTTAGTGCTCGTTCATCCCTAATCCTTAAATTTTATGCTTTGTTGCGTAGCATAGCACAGAAAGAATGAAAGAACTGATAGAACAGTATTGAGAACAGAGGCTATAACTGAACAGAAGCTGTGCAATACATAGAGGAGCAACATTTTCAAGCATTTTATCCAAGGAGATCATATTATGGTAGGTTGATCCTCACCATTTGTCTAGTACTCAGCAGGAATACAATTTTCTGATTTTTTTATTTTATTTGAAACCTGCCTGAAATACGGCCTGTGTGGACATATGCAGACATGAATGTTTGGTTTTATCTTTATATATTGAATGAACTCAATGTACAGTCATGATATAAACTAAACATACTCTGAGCTCTATGGTTTTAGGAAATTAATAAATAAAAACATTTGGTACTTAGAAGGTCTTAACATTAGGTAAACCCAACCTCATATGAACTAGAACACATGATAAATTAGTGTGTCATTATTTATTTAAGAAAAACTAGGCTAAAATGCAGAAACAGTGTGTAGAGGACTAAGTACACTCCTCAATGGCTTATAGAACCACATTTAATAACAATGACTTTGCATAATAGTTTTCTATATAATTTTAACAGTCGCTAACATATTTGTAGCAAGATTTTAGCCTACCTTTCTTTACAACCTAAGTTCATTTAGGTTTGTGGGTATTAATTTATGCACTGTGCTCTTAAAATCCAGCACAGCATTTCAATGGCACTGACAATTGAACTTTGACTTGGCCATTGTAAGGCCATGTGCACACGTTGAGCATTTGGTCTGTATTTTACATCACTATTTGTAAGCCAAAATCAGGAGTGGAACAATCAGAGGAAAAGAATAATAGAAACAAATCACCACTTCTGTATTTATCACCCACTCCTGGTTTTGGCTTACAAATACTTATGTAAAATACAGACCAAATGCTGAACATGGCCTAATCCCTTGTGTAATGCTGGTGGGTAAGGACTAGTGTTGAGCGAGTATGTTCTGTCCGAGTATGCTCGGGCTGAGCTCCGAGTATTTATAGCTGCTCGGTGATATGGTTGAATCACTCCCTGCATGATTTGCAACTATTTGACAGTTTTATTAAATGTGAGGAATGTGTAAGAAATAGACATTCCTCACATGTAATAAAACTGTTAAATAGTTGCAAATCATGCACACGGGAGCGATTCAACCATATCACCGAGCAGCTATAAATACTCGGAGCTTGGCCCGAGCATACTCGGCAAAAGGGTTAATAGAACATACTCGCTCAACACTAGTAAGGACCTATTGCGTCATGGGCCGATTTACCCTGGAGGGGCGTGACTAAGTGTCTGCCAGGTATTCACTAGAGCCTCTGATGGTGAGGATAGGCTGGGCCACCGGTAGACACCAGGTACCACTCCAGGGCAGGGAAAAGAAAAAAAAACAGCTCACCTCCATGAACCAGCTGGGTGTCGCCGCGATCCGTGATTCGTGATCAGCGCTGCTGCTTGCGCTCAGTAGACAGGTAATAGGAAAAGCGATGATCCAGCTCCACAGACTCCAATAGTAAAAACAAATGTCTTTTATTTAGAATTTTTTAAAAATATTCAGATGGTGATAATGTAACTCCAGCTGGTAGAAGAACGATACTAGAAAGGAAACACAGGGGCACCAAGGAGGGGTGCGCTGCCAGACGTGTTTCGAGCGAAGACCGCTCTTAAACTTGGTATGAATAAGTGACTTACTGCCCAGTAGCTGTGATATGATCAGACCATATTCCTGTATGATCAGACACAGCCATTACACAGTAATGACCGGGCCAATTTTTACAATTCTGACCACCGTCACTTTATGAGGTAATTACTCTGGAATGCTTCAATGGATCCCCCTGATTTTGAATTGTTTTTTCATGACATATTGTACTTCATGATTGTACTTCATGATTGTGGTAAAATTTCTTCGATATCACTTGCGTTTCTTTGTGAAAAAATCTGAGATTTGGAGAAAATTTTGAAAATTTAGCAATTTTAAAAATTTTAATTTTTATGCCCTTAAATCAGAGAGATATGTCACACAAAATAGTTAATAAATAACATTTCCAAAATGTCTACTTTACATCAGCACAATTTTGGAGCCAAAATTTTTTTTTATTAGGGAGCTATAAGGGTTAAAAGATGACCAGCGATTTCTCATTTTTCCAACAAAATTTGCAAAACCATGTTTTTAGGGACCACATCACATTTGAAGTCACTTTGAGGGGTCTTTATGACAGAAAATACCCAAAAGTGACACCATTCTAAAAACTGCACCCCTCAAGGCGCTCAAAACCACATTCATGAACTTTATTAACCCTTCAGGTGCTTCACAGGAATTATTGGAATGTGGAATAAAAAAATTATCATTTAACTTTTTTCACAAAAATGTTACTTTAGACCCAAATTTTCTTATTTTCGCGGGGGTAACAGGAAAAAATGGACCACAAAATTTGTTGTGCAATCTCCCCTGAGCACGCAGATAGCCCATACGTGGGGAAAAAACACTGTTTGGGCACACGGTAGGGTTGGAAAGGGAAGGAGCGCCATTTGACTTTTTGATTGTAAAATTTGCATGAATAATTAGCGGAAGCGATTTTGCGTTTGGAGAGCCCCTGATGTGCCTAAACAGTGGAAACCCCCACAAGTGACACCATTTTGGAAACTAGACCTCTCAGGGAACTTATCTAGATGTATGATGAGCACCTTGAACCCCAAGGTGCTTCACAGAAGTTTAGAACATTGAGCTGTAAAAATAAAATTTTCACATTTTTCCCACAAAAATGTTTTTCAGCCCCCAATTTTGCATTTTCATAAGGGTAACAGAAGAAATTGCACCATGCAGTTTGTTGTGCAATTTCTCCTGAGTAAGCAGATACCCAATATGTGGGGGAAAACCACTGTTTGGGCGCACGGCAGGGTTCGGAAAGGAAGGAGCACCATTTGACTTTTTGAATGTAAAATTTGCTTGAATACTTAGCGGATGTGCCCCTGATGTGCCTAAACAGTGAAAAAAAGACACAAGTGACAACCATTTTGGAAATTAGACCCCTCAGAGAACTTATCTAGATGTGTGGTGAGCACCCTGAACCCCCAAGTGCTTTACAGAAGATTATAACATGGAGCCGTGAAAATAAAAAAATCAAACTTTTTCCACAAAAATGATGTTTGAGCCCCATTTTTTTTACTTTCACAAGGATAAGAGGAGAAAATGGACCCCAAAACTGTTGTGCAATTTCTCCTGAGTACGCCAATACCCCATATGTGGGGAAAATACAGTGTTTGGGTGCACGGCAGAGTTCAGAAGGGAAGGAGCACTGTGTGACTTTTTGAACACAAAATTGGCTGGAATTGAGAGTGGACACCATGTCGCATTTGGAGAGCCCCTGATGTGCCTAAATAGTGGAAACCCCCTACAAGTGACCCCATTTTGGAAACTACACCCCTAAAGGATTTTATCAAGGGGTATAGTGAACATTTTGAACCCAGAGGTACGACGCAAAATTTGATAACATTAGGTCATCGTATTGAATAAGTTGTCATTAGTCTTGAGCGTAAGTGCTCGCTACTTGAGTCAGGTACACGAGTATGCACCATGTATCGTGCGTGCTCGAGTGACATGCTCAAGTCCCCGCTCATATGTTTCATGGTTATTAGACACCAAAAAAAAAACATGCGGGGATCGCTCGTGCATGGCAGGCAATCCCCGCAAGGTTTTTTTTTGGCCACGAAGTATATGGAGCGGAGACTCGAGCATGTCACTTGAGCACCCGCGATACTCAGTGCATACCCGAGCCCCCGATGCAAACTCAAGTAGCGAGCACTTGCGCTCAACACTAATCGTCATATCGTCATCTTTTTTTTTTTACTTTTGAAAAAAATCCCAACCCTTACCCTAGCCCAACCCTAACCCCAACCCCAACCCTAGCCCAACCCTAACCCTAACCATAGCCCAACCTTAACCCTAGCCCAACCCTAACCCTAACATAACCCTAACCCTAGCACAACCCTAACCCTAGAGTTTATTTTTTACGCCGTTCCTCGTGCGGTATAAGTGATAAGACAACTTTATTCTTCGGGTCGATGCGATTACAGCGATACCAGAATCATATCGGGTTTTTATGATTCACAGCTGTCACACACTAAAAGACGCATTTTTTGTAAAATCTAGTTTTGTATCGCCATATTCTGAGAGCTATAATTTTTCCATATTATGGCCGACAGAGTCATGTGACGGCTTTTTTTTTGCTTGACGTTTTTATTGGTAGCATTTTCAGGCACTTGACATTTTTTGATCGCTTTCTATTCCGATTTTTGGGAGGCAGAATAAACAAAAACCAGCAATTCCAGAATTGTTTTTATGGGGGTTTTTTTATGCTGTTCCACGTGTGGTAAAATTGATAAGGCAGCGTTATTCTTCGGGTCAGTACATTTACAGCAGTACCACATTTATATCATTTTTCTATGTTTTGGCGCTTTTACACAATAAAAGCTATTTTATAGAAAAAAATATTTATTTGCATCGCTTTATTCTGAGAGCTATAACTTTTTTATTTTTTGGCTAATGGAGCTGTATGGCAGCTTGTTTTTTGTGGGACAAGATTACATTTTCAGCGGTAACATTTTTATTTATATTTGTCTTTTTGATCACGTGTTATTCCATTTTTTGTTTGGCGATATGATGATAAAGCATTGTTTTTTGTTTCGTTTTGTATTTATTTTTTTTACCGTGTTCACTAGTTCACTAAAGGGGTTAAATAGTGGGACAGTTTTATAGGTCAGGTCATTCTGAATGAGGCGATACCAAATATGTGTACTTTTATTGTTGTTTTTGTTTTTTTGTTCATAATAATATTTATTGATGGGTACATTATATTGATGGATACATTAGGTATAAACCGGCAGTAATACCCAAGGATGCCAAGGAATGCCCTCATCTGTTTTGTACTTAACGGTTTAGGCCAGTTTTTAATGGCCTCAGCTTTATTGATTTGGGGCTTGATAACTCCTCGGCCAATCACATACCCCAAATATCGGGCTTCCTCTAGTCCTATCGCACATTTTTTGGGGTTTGCCGTTAACCCGGTGGCTCTGAGAGAATCCAGCACTGCTTGTACCTGGGATAGGTGCGTATGCCAGTCAGTGCTAAAGATGATAATATCATCTAGATACATGGACGCATACTCCTGATGAGAATTGAGCACTATGTCCATCAACCTCAGGAATGTAGCCGGGGCCCCATGTAACCCAAAAGGCAAGACCACATAGTGGTATAGACCCTCCGGAGTTATGAAGGCGGTCTTTTACTTCACCGAGTTCGTGAGCCAGTAACCCTTGGTGAAATTGAGCATGGTAAAGTACTGGGCCTGCCCCAATCTCTCAATCAGCTCATCCACTCTGGGCATTGGATAAAGATTAGTGTTGAGCGAACATGCTCGACACTGCTCGGTACTCGCCCGAGCATCACGCTACTCGGGATGTTCGGCGAGCACCGAGCATTTCCGGGTTACTCGGGCGGGAGCTCGGGTCTCCGCCCTGCATGTTTGGCGCTCTTTACAGAGCCAATGAACATGCAGGGATTGCCAGCCAGTCACTGTAATGCTGCAGCCATGTTGGTTGTGGGCATTACAGTGATTGGCTGGCCGCACAGCGTCACCTCGAGTATTTAAAACCGGGCACCGCCATCTTGGACACAGTTGCTCCGGATTAGACAGTGTAGGGACAGCGCTGCTGATTTAGGGAGAGATATAAACTGTGAAATAGTTAGTGTAGGGTCTGTAAAGGCTGCCAGAACAAACAAACAGTCATTTTCAGGACTAATATCCATCCCAGATACCAGGCAGGCAGGCTGTATAGGAGACACAGTGGTTATACCAGCAAACGCTGCATTACAGTCCTGTGTGCTCCTGCTGCTGAAATTGCTGGACTTAGCACCAGGTGTCGGGGGACAGGAAAAATCCATTTTTTTTCATCTAAATCCTCCTTTTTTTTTCCTCCTTCACACTGTACAAATACCCGTCTTATTAACCTTTTGGTGTATCCCCCCCCCCAAAAAAAAAGCGTGTCTCTGATTTTTCAGACACAAATATAACTGTTGAAAATAGTCTGGTGTAGGCTAGAGAAACAGAAGTGTTGTTTTGCACTTCCACGATACAAACCTCTGTATTATCCATTTTGGGCCATTTGTATCTAAAAAAAAAAACAGTTTGAGTGTGTCGCTCACTGTTCAGCAGCAAATATCTCTATTTAAAAAAGTGTGGTATACCCCAGTAAACAATAACTGTGGTTTTGCCATCCCACGGTAAAAAATCTCTATTATTCTGCTTTTGGTAGTTTTTTCTGTAAAGAAAAACAGTAGTGTCTCCTGACTGTTGTGACACAAAAATATATCTGTTGAAAATAGTCTTGTGTAGACCCGATATCCCAGTGTGGTTTCGCAGTTCCACTAGTCAAATCGCTGTACTATCCAGTTTTGGGCCTTTGGTATCTAAAAAAAAAGCAGTTTGAGTGTGTCACTCACTGTTCAGCCACAAATATCTCTATTTAAAAAAGTGTGGTATACCCCAGTAAACAATAACTGTGGTTTTGCCATCCCACGGTAAAAAATCTCTATTATTCAGCTTTTGGTAGTTTTTTCCGTAAAGAAAAACAGTAGTGTCTCCTGACTGCTGTGACACAAAAATATATCTGTTGAAAATAGTCTTGTGTAGGCCCGACATCCCAGTGTGGTTTCGCAGTTCCACGGGTCAAATTGCTGTACTATCCAGTTTTGGGCCTTTGGTATCTAAAAAAAAAGCAGTTTGAGTGTGTCGCTCACTGTTCAGCCGCAAATATCTTTATTTAAAAAAGTGTGGTATACCCCAGTAAACAATAACTGTGGTTTTGCCATCCCACGGTAAAAAATCTCTATTATTCAGCTTTTGGTAGTTTTTTCCGTAAAGAAAAACAGTAGCGTCTCCTGACTGTTGTGAGACAAAAATATATCTGTTGAAAATAGTCTTGTGTAGGCCCGACATCCCAGTGTGGTTCCGCAGTTCCACGGGTCAAATCGCTGTACTATCCAGTTTTGGGCCTTTGGTATCTAAAAAAAAAGTAGTTAGAGTGTGTCGCTCACTGTTCAACCGCAAATATCTCTATTTAAAAAAGTGTGGTATACCCCAGTAAACAATAACTTTGGTTTTGCCATCCCACGGTAAAAAAATCTCTATTATTCAGCTTCTGGTAGTTTTTTCCGTAAAGAAAAACAGTAGTGTCTCCTGACTGTTGTGACACAAAAATATATCTGTTGAAAATAGTCTTGTGTAGGCCCGACATCCCAGTGTGGTTTCGCAGTTCCACGGGTCAAATCGCTGTACTATCCAGTTTTGGGCCTTTGGTATCTAAAAAAAAAGCAGTTTGAGTGTGTCGCTCACTGTTCAGCTGCAAATATCTCTATTTAAAAAAGTGTGGTATACCCCAGTAAACAATAACTGTGGTTTTGCCATCCCACGGTAAAAAATCTCTATTATTCAGCTTTTGGTAGTTTTTTCCGTAAAGAAAAACATTAGTGTCTCCTGACTGTTGTGGCACAAAAATATATCTGTTGAAAATAGTCTTGTGTAGGCCCGACATCCCAGTGTGGTTTCGCAGTTCCACGGGTCAAATCGCTGTACTATCCAGTTTTGGGCCTTTGGTATCTAAAAAAAAAGCAGTTTGAGTGTGTCGCTCACTGTTCAGCCGCAAATATCTCTATTTAAAAAAGTGTGGTATACCCCAGTAAATAATAACTGTGGTTTTGCCATCCCACGGTAAAAAATCTCTATTATTCAGCTTTTGGTAGTTTTTTCCTTAAAGAAAAACAGTAGTGTCTCCTGACTGTTGTGACACAAAAATATATCTGTTGAAAATAGTCTTGTGTAGGCCCGACATCCCAGTGTGGTTTCGCAGTTCCACGAGTCAAATCGCTGTACTATCCAGTTTTGGGCCTTTGGTATCTAAAAAAAAAGCAGTTTGAGTGTGTCTCTCAATGTTCAGCCGCAAATATCTCTATTTAAAAAAGTGTGGTATACCCAGTAAACAATAACTGTGGTTTTGCCCTCCCACGGTAAAAAATCTCTATTATTCAGCTTTTGGTAGTTTTTTCCTTAAAGAAAAACAGTAGTGTCTCCTGACTGTTGTGACACAAAAATATATCTGTTGAAAATAGTCTTGTGTAGGCCCGACATCCCAGTGTGGTTTCGCAGTTCCACGGGTCAAATCGCTGTACTATCCAGTTTTGGGCCTTTGGTATCTAAAAAAAAAGCAGTTTGAGTGTGTCGCTCACTGTTCAGCCGCATATATCTCTGTTTAAAAAAGTGTGGTATACCCCAGTAAACAATAACTGTGGTTTTGCCATCCCACGGTAAAAAATCTCTATTATTCAGCTTTTGGTAGTTTTTTCCGTAAAGAAAAACAGTAGTGTCTCCAGACTATTGTGACACAAAAATATATCTGTTGAAAATAGTCTTGTGTAGGCCCGACATCCCAGTGTGGTTTCGAAGTTCCACAGGTCAAATCGCTGTACTATCCAGTTTTGGGCCTTTGGTATCTAAAAAAAAAGCAGTTTGAGTGTGTCGCTCACTGTTCAGCCACAAATATCTCTATTTAAAAAAGTGTGGTATACCCCAGTAAACAATAACTGTGGTTTTGCCATCCCACGGTAAAAAATCTCTATTATTCAGCTTTTGGTAGATTTTTCCGTAAAGAAAAACAGTAGTGTCTCCTGACTGTTGTGGCACAAAAATATATCTGTTGAAAATAGTCTTGTGTAGACCCGACATCCCAGTGTAGTTTCGCAGTTCCACGGGTCAAATCGCTGTACTATCCAGTTTGGGGCCTTTGGTATCTAAAAAAAAAAGCAGTTTGAGTGTGTCGCTCAATGTTCAGCCGCAAATATCTCTATTTAAAAAAGTGTGGTGTACCCCAGTAAACAATAACTGTGGTTTTGCCATCCCACGGTAAAAAATCTCTATTATTCAGCTTTTGGTAGTTTTTTCCGTAAAGAAAAACAGTAGTGTCTCCTGACTGTTGTGACACAAAAATATATCTGTTGAAAATAGTCTTGTGTAGGCCTGACATCCCAGTGTGGTTTCGCAGTTCCACGGGTCAAATCGCTGTACTATCCAGTTTTGGGCCTTTGGTATCTAAAAAAAAAGCAGTTTGAGTGTGTCGCTCACTGTTCAGCCGCATATATCTCTATTTAAAAAAGTGTGGTATACCCCAGTAAACAATAACTGTGGTTTTGCCATACCACGGAAAAAAATCTCTATTATTCAGCTTTTGGTAGTTTTTTCCGTAAAGAAAAACAGTAGTGTCTCCTGACTGTTGTGACACAAAAATATATCTGTTGAACATAGTCTTGTGTAGGCCCGACATCCCAGTGTGGTTTCGAAGTTCCACGGGTCAAATCGCTGTACTATCCAGTTTTGGGCCTTTGGTATCTAAAAAAAAAGCAGTTTGAGTGTGTCACTCACTGTTCAGCCGCAAATATCTCTATTTAAAAAAGTGTGGTATACCCCAGTAAACAATAACTGTGGTTTTGCCATCCCACGGTAAAAAATCTCTATTATTCAGCTTTTGGTAGTTTTTTCCTTAAAGAAAAACAGTAGTGTCTCCTGACTGTTGTGACACAAAAATATATCTGTTGAAAATAGTCTTGTGTAGGCCCGACATCCCAGTGTGGTTTCGCAGTTCCACGGGTCAAATCGCTGTACTATCCAGTTTTGGGCCTTTGGTATCTAAAAAAAAAGCAGTTTGAGTGTGTCGCTCACTGTTCATCCGCATATATCTCTATTTAAAAAAGTGTGGTATACCCCAGTAAACAATAACTGTGGTTTTGCCATCCAACGGTAAAAAATCTCTATTATTCAGCTTTTGGTAGTTTTTTCCGTAAAGAAAAACAGTAGTGTCTCCTGACTGTTGTGACACAAAAATATATCTGTTGAAAATAGTCTTGTGTAGGACCGACATCCCAGTGTGGTTTCGAAGTTCCACGGGTCAAATCGCTGTACTATCCAGTTTTGGGCCTTTGGTATCTAAAAAAAAAGCAGTTTGAGTGTGTCGCTCACTGTTCAGCCGCAAATATCTCTATTTAAAAAAGTGTGGTATACCCCAGTAAACAATAACTGTGGTTTTGCCATCCCACGGTAAAAAATCTCTATTATTCAGCTTTTGGTAGTTTTTTCCGTAAAGAAAAACAGTTGTGTCTCCTGACTGTTGTGACACAAAAATATATCTGTTGAAAATAGTCTTGTGTAGGCCCGACATCCCAATGTGGTTTCGCAGTTCCACGGGTCAAATCGCTGTACTATCCAGTTTTGGGCCTTTGGTATCTTAAAAAAAAGCAGTTTGAGTGTGTCGCTCACTGTTCAGCCGCAAATTTCTCTATTTAAAAAAGTGTGGTATACCCCAGTAAACAATAACTGTGGTTTTGCCATCCCACGGTAAAAAATCTCTATTATTCAGCTTTTGGTAGTTTTTTCCGTAAAGAAAAACAGTAGTGTCTCCTGACTGTTGTGACACAAAAATATATCTGTTGAAAATAGTCTTGTGTAGTCCCGACATCCCAGTGTGGTTTCGCAGTTCCACAGGTCAAATCGCTGTACTATCCAATTTTGGGCCTTTGGTATCTAAAAAAAAAAGCAGTTTGAGTGTGTCGCTCACTGTTCAGCCACAAATATCTCTATTTAAAAAAGTGTGGTATACCCCAGTAAACAATAACTTTGGTTTTGCCATCCCACGGTAAAAAATCTCTATTATTCAGCTTTTGGTAGATTTTTCCGTAAAGAAAAACAGTAGTGTCTCCTGACTGTTGTGACACAAAAATATATCTGTTGAAAATAGTTTTCTGTAGACCCGACATCCCAGTGTGGTTTTGCAGTTCCACAGGTCAAATCGCTGTACTATCCAGTTTTGGGCCTTTGGTATCTGAAAAAAAGCAGTTTGACTGTGTCACTCAATGTTCAGCCGCAAATGTCTCTATTTAAAAAAGTGTGGTATACCCCAGTAAACAATAACTGTGGTTTTGCCATCCCACGCTAAAAAATCTCTATTATTCAGCTTTTGGTAGTTTTTTCCGTAAAGAAAAACAGTAGTGTCTCCTGACTGCTGTGACACAAAAATATATCTGTTGAAAATAGTCTTGTGTAAGCCCGACATCCCAGTGTGGTTTCGCAGTTCCACGGGTCAAATCGCTGTACTATCCAGTTTTGGGCCTTTGGTATCTAAAAAAAAAGCAGTTTGAGTGTGTCGCTCACTGTTCAGCCGCAAATATCTCTATTTAAAAAAGTGTGGTATACCCCAGTAAACAATAACTGTGGTTTTGCCATCCCACGGTAAAAAATCTCTATTATTCAGCTTTTGGTAGTTTTTTCCGTAAAGAAAAACAGTAATGTCTCCTGACTGTTGTGACACAAAAATATATCTGTTGAAAATAATCTTGTGTAGGCCCGACATCCCAGTGTGGTTTCGTATTTCCACGGGTCAAATCGCTGTACTATCCAGTTTTGGGCCTTAGGTATCTAAAAAAAAAGCAGTTTGAGTGTGTCGCTCACTGTTCAGCCGCAAATATCTCTATTTAAAAAAGTATGGTATACCCCAGTAAACAATAACTGTGGTTTTGCCATCCCACGCTAAAAAATCTCTATTATTCAGCTTTTGGTAGTTTTTTCCATAAAGAAAAACAGTAGTGTCTCCTGACTGCTGTGACACAAAAATATATCTGTTGAAAATAGTCTTGTGTAGGCCCGACATCCCAGTGTGGTTTCGCAGTTCCACGGGTCAAATCGCTGTACTATCCAGTTTTGGGCCTTTGGTATCTAAAAAAAAAGCAGTTTGAGTGTGTCGCTCACTGTTCAGCCGCAAATACCTCTATTTAAAAAAGTCTGGTATACCCCAGTAAACAATAACTGTGGTTTTGCCATCCCACGGTAAAAAAACTCTATTGTTCAGCTTTTGGTAGTTTTTTCCGTAAAGAAAAATAGTAGTGTCTCCTGACTGTTGTGACACAAAAATATATCTGTTGAAAATAGTCTTGTGTAGGCCCGACATCCCAGTGTGGTTTCGCAGTTCCACGGGTCAAATCGCTGTACTATCCAGTTTTGGGCCTTTGGTATCTAAAAAAAAAGCAGTTTGAGTGTGTCGCTCACTGTTCAGCCGCATATATCTCTATTTAAAAAAGTGTGGTATACCCCAGTAAACAATAACTGTGGTTTTGCCATCCCACGGTAAAAAATCTCTATTATTCAGCTTTTGGTAGTTTTTTCCGTAAAGAAAAACAGTAATGTCTCCTGACTGTTTTGACACAAAAATATATCTGTTGAAAATAATCTTGTGTAGGCCCGACATCCCAGTGTGGTTTCGTATTTCCACGGGTCAAATCGCTGTACTATCCAGTTTTGGGCCTTAGGTATCTAAAAAAAAAGCAGTTTGAGTGTGTCGCTCACTGTTCAGCCGCAAATATCTCTATTTAAAAAAGTATGGTATACCCCAGTAAACAATAACTGTGGTTTTGCCATCCCACGCTAAAAAATCTCTATTATTCAGCTTTTGGTAGTTTTTTCCATAAAGAAAAACAGTAGTGTCTCCTGACTGCTGTGACACAAAAATATATCTGTTGAAAATAGTCTTGTGTAGGCCCGACATCCCAGTGTGGTTTCGCAGTTCCACGGGTCAAATCGCTGTACTATCCAGTTTTGGGCCTTTGGTATCTAAAAAAAAAGCAGTTTGAGTGTGTCGCTCACTGTTCAGCCGCAAATACCTCTATTTAAAAAAGTCTGGTATACCCCAGTAAACAATAACTGTGGTTTTGCCATCCCACGGTAAAAAAACTCTATTGTTCAGCTTTTGGTAGTTTTTTCCGTAAAGAAAAATAGTAGTGTCTCCTGACTGTTGTGACACAAAAATATATCTGTTGAAAATAGTCTTGTGTAGGCCCGACATCCCAGTGTGGTTTCGCAGTTCCACGGGTCAAATCGCTGTACTATCCAGTTTTGGGCCTTTGGTATCTAAAAAAAAAGCAGTTTGAGTGTGTCGCTCACTGTTCAGCCGCATATATCTCTATTTAAAAAAGTGTGGTATACCCCAGTAAACAATAACTGTGGTTTTGCCATCCCACGGTAAAAAATCTCTATTATTCAGCTTTTGGTAGTTTTTTCCGTAAAGAAAAACAGTAGTGTCTCCTGACTGTTGTGACACAAAAATATATCTGTTGAAAATAGTCTTGTGTAGGACCGACATCCCAGTGTGGTTTCGAAGTTCCACGGGTCAAATCGCTGTACTATCCAGTTTTTTGCCTTTGGTATCTAAAAAAAAAGCAGTTTGAGGGTGTCGCTCACTGTTCAGCCGCAAATATCTCTATTTAAAAAAGTGTGGTATACCCCAGTAAACAATAACTGTGGTTTTGCCATCCCACGATAAAAAATCTCTATTATTCAGCTTTTGGTAGTTTTTTCCGTAAAGAAAAACAGTTGTGTCTCCTGACTGTTGTGACACAAAAATATATCTGTTGAAAATAGTCTTGTGTAGGCCCGACATCCCAGTGTGGTTTCGCAGTTCCACGGGTCAAATCGCTGTACTATCCAGTTTTGGGCCTTTGGTATCTTAAAAAAAAGCAGTTTGAGTGTGTCGCTCACTGTTCAGCCGCAAATATCTCTATTTAAAAAAGTGTGGTATACCCCAGTAAACAATAACTGTGGTTTTGCCATCCCACGGTAAAAAATCTCTATTATTCAGCTTTTGGTAGATTTTTCCGTAAAGAAAAACAGTAGTGTCTCCTGACTGTTGTGACACAAAAATATATCTGTTGAAAATAGTCTTGTGTAGACCCGACATCCCAGTGTGGTTTTGCAGTTCCACGGGTCAAATCGCTGTACTATCCAGTTTTGGGCCTTTGGTATCTGAAAAAAAGCAGTTTGACTGTGTCACTCAATGTTCAGCCGCAAATATCTCTATTTAAAAAAGTGTGGTATACCCCAGTAAACAATAACTGTGGTTTTGCCATCCCACGCTAAAAAATCTCTATTATTCAGCTTTTGGTAGTTTTTTCCGTAAAGAAAAACAGTAGTGTCTCCTGACTGTTGTGACACAAAAATATATCTGTTGAAAATAGTCTTGTGTAGGACCGACATCCCAGTGTGGTTTCGAAGTTCCACGGGTCAAATCGCTGTACTATCCAGTTTTTTGCCTTTGGTATCTAAAAAAAAAGCAGTTTGAGGGTGTCGCTCACTGTTCAGCCGCAAATATCTCTATTTAAAAAAGTGTGGTATACCCCAGTAAACAATAACTGTGGTTTTGCCATCCCACGATAAAAAATCTCTATTATTCAGCTTTTGGTAGTTTTTTCCGTAAAGAAAAACAGTTGTGTCTCCTGACTGTTGTGACACAAAAATATATCTGTTGAAAATAGTCTTGTGTAGGCCCGACATCCCAGTGTGGTTTCGCAGTTCCACGGGTCAAATCGCTGTACTATCCAGTTTTGGGCCTTTGGTATCTTAAAAAAAAGCAGTTTGAGTGTGTCGCTCACTGTTCAGCCGCAAATATCTCTATTTAAAAAAGTGTGGTATACCCCAGTAAACAATAACTGTGGTTTTGCCATCCCACGGTAAAAAATCTCTATTATTCAGCTTTTGGTAGATTTTTCCGTAAAGAAAAACAGTAGTGTCTCCTGACTGTTGTGACACAAAAATATATCTGTTGAAAATAGTCTTGTGTAGACCCGACATCCCAGTGTGGTTTTGCAGTTCCACGGGTCAAATCGCTGTACTATCCAGTTTTGGGCCTTTGGTATCTGAAAAAAAGCAGTTTGACTGTGTCACTCAATGTTCAGCCGCAAATATCTCTATTTAAAAAAGTGTGGTATACCCCAGTAAACAATAACTGTGGTTTTGCCATCCCACGCTAAAAAATCTCTATTATTCAGCTTTTGGTAGTTTTTTCCGTAAAGAAAAACAGTAGTGTCTCCTGACTGCTGTGACACAAAAATATATCTGTTGAAAATAGTCTTGTGTAGGCCCGACATCCCAGTGTGGTTTCGCAGTTCCACGGGTCAAATCGCTGTACTATCCAGTTTTGGGCCTTTGGTATCTAAAAAAAAAGCAGTTTGAGTGTGTCGCTCACTGTTCAGCCGCATATATCTCTATTTAAAAAAGTGTGGTATACCCCAGTAAACAATAACTGTGGTTTTGCCATCCCACGGTAAAAAATCTCTATTATTCAGCTTTTGGTAGTTTTTTCCGTAAAGAAAAACAGTAATGTCTCCTGACTGTTTTGACACAAAAATATATCTGTTGAAAATAATCTTGTGTAGGCCCGACATCCCAGTGTGGTTTCGTATTTCCACGGGTCAAATCGCTGTACTATCCAGTTTTGGGCCTTAGGTATCTAAAAAAAAAGCAGTTTGAGTGTGTCGCTCACTGTTCAGCCGCAAATATCTCTATTTAAAAAAGTATGGTATACCCCAGTAAACAATAACTGTGGTTTTGCCATCCCACGCTAAAAAATCTCTATTATTCAGCTTTTGGTAGTTTTTTCCATAAAGAAAAACAGTAGTGTCTCCTGACTGCTGTGACACAAAAATATATCTGTTGAAAATAGTCTTGTGTAGGCCCGACATCCCAGTGTGGTTTCGCAGTTCCACGGGTCAAATCGCTGTACTATCCAGTTTTGGGCCTTTGGTATCTAAAAAAAAAGCAGTTTGAGTGTGTCGCTCACTGTTCAGCCGCAAATACCTCTATTTAAAAAAGTCTGGTATACCCCAGTAAACAATAACTGTGGTTTTGCCATCCCACGGTAAAAAACCTCTATTGTTCAGCTTTTGGTAGTTTTTTCCGTAAAGAAAAATAGTAGTGTCTCCTGACTGTTGTGACACAAAAATATATCTGTTGAAAATAGTCTTGTGTAGGCCCGACATCCCAGTGTGGTTTCGCAGTTCCACGGGTCAAATCGCTGTACTATCCAGTTTTGGGCCTTTGGTATCTAAAAAAAAAGCAGTTTGAGTGTGTCGCTCACTGTTCAGCCGCATATATCTCTATTTAAAAAAGTGTGGTATACCCCAGTAAACAATAACTGTGGTTTTGCCATCCCACGGTAAAAAATCTCTATTATTCAGCTTTTGGTAGTTTTTTCCGTAAAGAAAAACAGTAGTGTCTCCTGACTGTTGTGACACAAAAATATATCTGTTGAAAATAGTCTTGTGTAGGACCGACATCCCAGTGTGGTTTCGAAGTTCCACGGGTCAAATCGCTGTACTATCCAGTTTTTTGCCTTTGGTATCTAAAAAAAAAGCAGTTTGAGGGTGTCGCTCACTGTTCAGCCGCAAATATCTCTATTTAAAAAAGTGTGGTATACCCCAGTAAACAATAACTGTGGTTTTGCCATCCCACGATAAAAAATCTCTATTATTCAGCTTTTGGTAGTTTTTTCCGTAAAGAAAAACAGTTGTGTCTCCTGACTGTTGTGACACAAAAATATATCTGTTGAAAATAGTCTTGTGTAGGCCCGACATCCCAGTGTGGTTTCGCAGTTCCACGGGTCAAATCGCTGTACTATCCAGTTTTGGGCCTTTGGTATCTTAAAAAAAAGCAGTTTGAGTGTGTCGCTCACTGTTCAGCCGCAAATATCTCTATTTAAAAAAGTGTGGTATACCCCAGTAAACAATAACTGTGGTTTTGCCATCCCACGGTAAAAAATCTCTATTATTCAGCTTTTGGTAGATTTTTCCGTAAAGAAAAACAGTAGTGTCTCCTGACTGTTGTGACACAAAAATATATCTGTTGAAAATAGTCTTGTGTAGACCCGACATCCCAGTGTGGTTTTGCAGTTCCACGGGTCAAATCGCTGTACTATCCAGTTTTGGGCCTTTGGTATCTGAAAAAAAGCAGTTTGACTGTGTCACTCAATGTTCAGCCGCAAATATCTCTATTTAAAAAAGTGTGGTATACCCCAGTAAACAATAACTGTGGTTTTGCCATCCCACGCTAAAAAATCTCTATTATTCAGCTTTTGGTAGTTTTTTCCGTAAAGAAAAACAGTAGTGTCTCCTGACTGTTGTGACACAAAAATATATCTGTTGAAAATAGTCTTGTGTAGGACCGACATCCCAGTGTGGTTTCGAAGTTCCACGGGTCAAATCGCTGTACTATCCAGTTTTTTGCCTTTGGTATCTAAAAAAAAAGCAGTTTGAGGGTGTCGCTCACTGTTCAGCCGCAAATATCTCTATTTAAAAAAGTGTGGTATACCCCAGTAAACAATAACTGTGGTTTTGCCATCCCACGATAAAAAATCTCTATTATTCAGCTTTTGGTAGTTTTTTCCGTAAAGAAAAACAGTTGTGTCTCCTGACTGTTGTGACACAAAAATATATCTGTTGAAAATAGTCTTGTGTAGGCCCGACATCCCAGTGTGGTTTCGCAGTTCCACGGGTCAAATCGCTGTACTATCCAGTTTTGGGCCTTTGGTATCTTAAAAAAAAGCAGTTTGAGTGTGTCGCTCACTGTTCAGCCGCAAATATCTCTATTTAAAAAAGTGTGGTATACCCCAGTAAACAATAACTGTGGTTTTGCCATCCCACGGTAAAAAATCTCTATTATTCAGCTTTTGGTAGATTTTTCCGTAAAGAAAAACAGTAGTGTCTCCTGACTGTTGTGACACAAAAATATATCTGTTGAAAATAGTCTTGTGTAGACCCGACATCCCAGTGTGGTTTTGCAGTTCCACGGGTCAAATCGCTGTACTATCCAGTTTTGGGCCTTTGGTATCTGAAAAAAAGCAGTTTGACTGTGTCACTCAATGTTCAGCCGCAAATATCTCTATTTAAAAAAGTGTGGTATACCCCAGTAAACAATAACTGTGGTTTTGCCATCCCACGCTAAAAAATCTCTATTATTCAGCTTTTGGTAGTTTTTTCCGTAAAGAAAAACAGTAGTGTCTCCTGACTGCTGTGACACAAAAATATATCTGTTGAAAATAGTCTTGTGTAGGCCCGACATCCCAGTGTGGTTTCGCAGTTCCACGGGTCAAATCGCTGTACTATCCAGTTTTGGGCCTTTGGTATCTAAAAAAAAAGCAGTTTGAGTGTGTCGCTCACTGTTCAGCCGCAAATATCTCTATTTAAACAAGTGTGGTATACCCCAGTAAACAATAACTGTGGTTTTGCCATCCCACGATAAAAAATCTCTATTATTCAGCTTTTGGTAGTTTTTTCCGTAAAGAAAAACAGTTGTGTCTCCTGACTGTTGTGACACAAAAATATATCTGTTGAAAATAGTCTTGTGTAGGCCCGACATCCCAGTGTGGTTTCGCAGTTCCACGGGTCAAATCGCTGTACTATCCAGTTTTGGGCCTTTGGTATCTTAAAAAAAAGCAGTTTGAGTGTGTCGCTCACTGTTCAGCCGCAAATATCTCTATTTAAAAAAGTGTGGTATACCCCAGTAAACAATAACTGTGGTTTTGCCATCCCACGGTAAAAAATCTCTATTATTCAGCTTTTGGTAGATTTTTCCGTAAAGAAAAACAGTAGTGTCTCCTGACTGTTGTGACACAAAAATATATCTGTTGAAAATAGTCTTGTGTAGACCCGACATCCCAGTGTGGTTTTGCAGTTCCACGGGTCAAATCGCTGTACTATCCAGTTTTGGGCCTTTGGTATCTGAAAAAAAGCAGTTTGACTGTGTCACTCAATGTTCAGCCGCAAATATCTCTATTTAAAAAAGTGTGGTATACCCCAGTAAACAATAACTGTGGTTTTGCCATCCCACGCTAAAAAATCTCTATTATTCAGCTTTTGGTAGTTTTTTCCGTAAAGAAAAACAGTAGTGTCTCCTGACTGCTGTGACACAAAAATATATCTGTTGAAAATAGTCTTGTGTAGGCCCGACATCCCAGTGTGGTTTCGCAGTTCCACGGGTCAAATCGCTGTACTATCCAGTTTTGGGCCTTTGGTATCTAAAAAAAAAGCAGTTTGAGTGTGTCGCTCACTGTTCAGCCGCAAATATCTCTATTTAAACAAGTGTGGTATACCCCAGTAAACAATAACTGTGGTTTTGCCATCCCACGGTAAAAAATCTCTATTATTCAGCTTTTGGTAGTTTTTTCCGTAAAGAAAAACAGTAATGTCTCCTGACTGTTGTGACACAAAAATATATCTGTTGAAAATAATCTTGTGTAGGCCCGACATCCCAGTGTGGTTTCGTATTTCCACGGGTCAAATCGCTGTACTATCCAGTTTTGGGCCTTAGGTATCTAAAAAAAAAGCAGTTTGAGTGTGTCGCTCACTGTTCAGCCGCAAATATCTCTATTTAAAAAAGTATGGTATACCCCAGTAAACAATAACTGTGGTTTTGCCATCCCCCGGTAAAAAATCTCTATTATTCAGCTTTTGGTAGTTTTTTCCGTAAAGAAAAACAGTAGTGTCTCCTGACTGCTGTGACACAAAAATATATCTGTTGAAAATAGTCTTGTGTAGGCCCGACATCCCAGTGTGGTTTCGCAGTTCCACGGGTCAAATCGCTGTACTATCCAGTTTTGGGCCTTTGGTATCTAAAAAAAAGCAGTTTGAGTGTGTCGCTCAATGCTCAGCCGCAAATATCTCTATTTAAAAAAGTGTGGTATACCCCAGTAAACAATAACTGTGGTTTTGCCATCCCACGGTAAAAAATCTCTATTATTCAGCTTTTGGTAGTTTTTTCCGTAAAGAAAAACAGTAGTGTCTCCTGACTGTTGTGACACAAAAATATATCTGTTGAAAATAGTCTTGTGTAGGCCCGACATCCCAGTGTGGTTTCGAAGTTCCACGGGTCAAAGCGCTGTACTATCCAGTTTTGGGCCTTTGGTATCTAAAAAAAAAGCAGTTTGAGTGTGCCGCTCACTGTTCAGCCGCAAATATCTCTATTTAAAAAAGTTTGGTATACCCCAGTAAACAATAACTGTGGTTTTGCCATCCCACGGTAAAAAATCTCTATTATTCAGCTTTTGGTAGTTTTTTCCGTAAAGAAAAACAGTAGTATCTCCTGACTGTTGTGACACAAAAATACAGTTATATGAAAAAGTTTGGGCACCCCTATTAATCTTAAGCTTAATGTTTTATAAAAATTGGTGTTTTTGCAACAGCTATTTCAGTTTGATATATGTAATAACTGTTGGACACAGTAATGTTTCTGCCTTGAAATCAGGCTTATTGTACTAACAGAAAATGTGCAATCTGCATTCAAAAAAATTTGACAGGTGCATAAGTATGGGAACCCTTATCATTTTCTTGTTTTAAATACTCCTACCTACTTTTTTCTGACTTACTAAAGCACTTTTTTTGGTTTTGTAACCTCATTGAGCTTTGAACTTCATAGCCCGGTGTATGCAATCATGAGAAAAGCTACTTAAAGTGGCCACTTGCAAGTTGTTCTCCTGTTTGAATCTCCTCTGAAGAGTGTCATCATGGGCTCCTCCAAACAACTGTGAAATGATATGAAAACAAAGATTATTCAACATAGTTGTTCAGGGGAAGGATACACAAAGCTGTCTCAGAGATTTAACCTGTCAGTTTCCACTGTGAGGAACATAGTAAGGAAATGGAAGAACACAGGGACAGTTCTTGTTAAGGCCAGAAGTGGCAGGCCAAGAAAAACATCAGAAAGGCAGAGAAGAAGAATGGTGAGATCAGTCAAGGACAATCCTCAGACCACCTCCAGAGAGCTGCAGCATCAACTTGCTGCAGATGGTGTCACTGTGCATCGGTCAACTATACAACGCACTTTGCCCAAGGAGAAGCTGTATGGGAGAGTGATGCGAAAGAAGCCGTTTCTGCAAGCACGCCACAAACAGAGTCGGCTGAGGTATGCAAAAGCACATTTGGAGAAGCCAATTTCATTTTGGAAGAAGGTCCTGTGGACTGATGAAACCAAGATTGAGTTGTTTGGTCATACAAAAAGGCATTATGCATGTCGGCAAAAAAACACAGCATTCCAAGAAAAACACTTGCTACCCACAGTAAAATTTGGTGGAGGTTCCATCATGCTTTGGGGCTGTGTGGCCAATGCCGGCATCGGGAATCTTGTTAAAGTTGAGGGACGCATGGATTCCACTCAGTATCAGCAGATTCTTGACAATAATGTTCAAGAATCAGTGATAAAGTTGAAGTTACGCAGGGGATGGATCTTTCAGCAAGACAATGATCCAAACCACTGCTCCAAATCTACTCAGGCATTCATGCAGAGGAACAATTACAATGTTCTGGAATGGCCATCCCAGTCCCCAGACCTGAATATCATTGAACATCTGTGGGATCATTTGAAGAGGGCTGTCCATGCTCGGCAACCATCAAACTTAACTGAACTGGAATTGTTTTGTAAAGAGGAAGGGTCAAAAATACCTTCATCCAGGATCCAGGAACTCATTAAAAGCTACAGGAAGCGACTAGAGGCTGTTATTTTTGCAAAAGGAAGATCTACTAAATATTAATGTCACTTTTCTGGTGAGGTGCCCATATTTATGCACCTGTCAAATTTTGATTGAATGCAGATTGCACATTTTCTGTTAGTACAATAAACCTCATTTCAAGGCAGAAACATTACTGTGTCCAACAGTTATTACATATATCAAACTGAAATAGCTGTTGCAAAAACACCATTTTTTATAAAATATTAAGCTTAAGATTAATAGGGGTGCCCAAACTTTTTCATATGACTGTATATCTGTTGAAAATAGTCTTGTGTAGGCCTGACATCCCAGTGTGGTTTCGCAGTTCCACGGGTCAAATCGCTGTACTATCCAGTTTTGGGCCTTTGGTATCTAAAAAAAAAAGCAGTTTGAGTGTGTCACTCACTGTTCAGCCGCAAATATCTCTATTTAAAAAAGTGTGGTATACCCCAGTAAACAATAACAGTGGTTTTGCAATCCCACGGTAAAAAATCTCTGTTATTCAGCTTTTGGTAGTTTTTTCCGTAAAGAAAAACAGTAGTGTCTCCTGACTGTTGTGACACAAAAATATATCTGTTGAAAATAGTCTTGTGTAGGCCCGACATCCCAGTGTGGTTTCGCAGTTCCACGGGTCAAATCGCTGTACTATCCAGTTTGGGGCCTTTGGTATCTAAAAAAAAAAGCAGTTTGAGTGTGTCGCTCAATGTTCAGCCGCAAATATCTCTATTTAAAAAAGTGTGGTATACCCCAGTAAACAATAACTGTGGTTTTGCCATCCCACGGTAAAAAATCTCTATTATTCAGCTTTTGGTAGTTTTTTCCTTAAAGAAAAACAGTAGTGTCTCCTGACTGTTGTGACACAAAAATATATCTGTTGAAAATAGTCTTGTGTAGGCCCGACATCCCAGTGTGGTTTCGCAGTTCCACGGGTCAAATCGCTGTACTATCCAGTTTTGGGCCTTTGGTATCTAAAAAAAAGCAGTTTGAGTGTGTCGCTCAATGCTCAGCCGCAAATATCTCTATTTAAAAAAGTGTGGTATACCCCAGTAAACAATAACTGTGGTTTTGCCATCCCACGGTAAAAAATCTCTATTATTCAGCTTTTGGTAGTTTTTTCCGTAAAGAAAAACAGTAGTGTCTCCTGACTGTTGTGACACAAAAATATATCTGTTGAAAATAGTCTTGTGTAGGCCCGACATCCCAGTGTGGTTTCGAAGTTCCACGGGTCAAAGCGCTGTACTATCCAGTTTTGGGCCTTTGGTATCTAAAAAAAAAGCAGTTTGAGTGTGCCGCTCACTGTTCAGCCGCAAATATCTCTATTTAAAAAAGTTTGGTATACCCCAGTAAACAATAACTGTGGTTTTGCCATCCCACTGTAAAAAATCTCTATTATTCAGCTTTTGGTAGTTTTTTCCGTAAAGAAAAACAGTAGTATCTCCTGACTGTTGTGACACAAAAATACAGTTATATGAAAAAGTTTGGGCACCCCTATTAATCTTAAGCTTAATGTTTTATAAAAATTGGTGTTTTTGCAACAGCTATTTCAGGTTGATATATGTAATAACTGTTGGACACAGTAATGTTTCTGCCTTGAAATCAGGCTTATTGTACTAACAGAAAATGTGCAATCTGCATTCAAAAAAATTTGACAGGTGCATAAGTATGGGAACCCTTATCATTTTCTTGTTTTAAATACTCCTACCTACTTTTTTCTGACTTACTAAAGCACTTTTTTTGGTTTTGTAACCTCATTGAGCTTTGAACTTCATAGCCCGGTGTATGCAATCATGAGAAAAGCTACTTAAAGTGGCCACTTGCAAGTTGTTCTCCTGTTTGAATCTCCTCTGAAGAGTGTCATCATGGGCTCCTCCAAACAACTGTGAAATGATATGAAAACAAAGATTATTCAACATAGTTGTTCAGGGGAAGGATACACAAAGCTGTCTCAGAGATTTAACCTGTCAGTTTCCACTGTGAGGAACATAGTAAGGAAATGGAAGAACACAGGGACAGTTCTTGTTAAGGCCAAAAGTGGCAGGCCAAGAAAAACATCAGAAAGGCAGAGAAGAAGAATGGTGAGATCAGTCAAGGACAATCCTCAGACCACCTCCAGAGAGCTGCAGCATCAACTTGCTGCAGATGGTGTCACTGTGCATCGGTCAACTATACAACGCACTTTGCCCAAGGAGAAGCTGTATGGGAGAGTGATGCGAAAGAAGCCGTTTCTGCAAGCACGCCACAAACAGAGTCGGCTGAGGTATGCAAAAGCACATTTGGAGAAGCCAATTTCATTTTGGAAGAAGGTCCTGTGGACTGATGAAACCAAGATTGAGTTGTTTGGTCATACAAAAAGGCATTATGCATGTCGGCAAAAAAACACAGCATTCCAAGAAAAACACTTGCTACCCACAGTAAAATTTGGTGGAGGTTCCATCATGCTTTGGGGCTGTGTGGCCAATGCCGGCATCGGGAATCTTGTTAAAGTTGAGGGACGCATGGATTCCACTCAGTATCAGCAGATTCTTGACAATAATGTTCAAGAATCAGTGATAAAGTTGAAGTTACGCAGGGGATGGATCTTTCAGCAAGACAATGATCCAAACCACTGCGCCAAATCTACTCAGGCATTCATGCAGAGGAACAATTACAATGTTCTGGAATGGCCATCCCAGTCCCCAGACCTGAATATCATTGAACATCTGTGGGATCATTTGAAGAGGGCTGTCCATGCTCGGCAACCATCAAACTTAACTGAACTGGAATTGTTTTGTAAAGAGGAAGGGTCAAAAATACCTTCATCCAGGATCCAGGAACTCATTAAAAGCTACAGGAAGCGACTAGAGGCTGTTATTTTTGCAAAAGGAAGATCTACTAAATATTAATGTCACTTTTCTGGTGAGGTGCCCATATTTATGCACCTGTCAAATTTTGATTGAATCCAGATTGCACATTTTCTGTTAGTACAATAAACCTCATTTCAAGGCAGAAACATTACTGTGTCCAACAGTTATTACATATATCAAACTGAAATAGCTGTTGCAAAAACACCATTTTTTATAAAATATTAAGCTTAAGATTAATAGGGGTGCCCAAACTTTTTCATATGACTGTATATCTGTTGAAAATAGTCTTGTGTAGGCCTGACATCCCAGTGTGGTTTCGCAGTTCCACGGGTCAAATCGCTGTACTATCCAGTTTTGGGCCTTTGGTATCTAAAAAAAAAAGCAGTTTGAGTGTGTCACTCACTGTTCAGCCGCAAATATCTCTATTTAAAAAAGTGTGGTATACCCCAGTAAACAATAACAGTGGTTTTGCCATCCCACGGTAAAAAATCTCTGTTATTCAGCTTTTGGTAGTTTTTTCCGTAAAGAAAAACAGTAGTGTCTCCTGACTGTTGTGACACAAAAATATATCTGTTGAAAATAGTCTTGTGTAGGCCCGACATCCCAGTGTGGTTTCGCAGTTCCACGGGTCAAATCGCTGTACTATCCAGTTTGGGGCCTTTGGTATCTAAAAAAAAAAGCAGTTTGAGTGTGTCGCTCAATGTTCAGCCGCAAATATCTCTATTTAAAAAAGTGTGGTATACCCCAGTAAACAATAACTGTGGTTTTGCCATCCCACGGTAAAAAATCTCTATTATTCAGCTTTTGGTAGTTTTTTCCTTAAAGAAAAACAGTAGTGTCTCCTGACTGTTGTGACACAAAAATATATCTGTTGAAAATAGTCTTGTGTAGGCCCGACATCACAGTGTGGTTTCGCAGTTCCACGGGTCAAATCGCCGTACTATCCAGTTTTGGGCCTTTGGTATCTAAAAAAAAAAGCAGTTTGAGTGTGTCGCTCACTGTTCAGCCGCAAATATCTCTATTTGAAAAAGTGTGGTGTACCCCAGTAAACAATAACTGTGGTTTTGCCATCCCACGGTAAAAAATCTCTATTATTCAGCTTTTGGTAGTTTTTTCCGTAAAGAAAAACAGTAGTGTCTCCTGACTGTTGTGACACAAAAATATATCTGTTGAACATAGTCTTGTGTAGGCCCGACATCCCAGTGTGGTTTCGAAGTTCCACGGGTCAAATCGCTGTACTATCCAGTTTTGGGCCTTTGGTATCTAAAAAAAAAGCAGTTTGAGTGTGTCGCTCACTGTTCAGCCGCAAATATCTCTATTTAAAAAAGTGTGGTATACCCCAGTAAACAATAACTGTGGTTTTGCCATCCCACGGTAAAAAATCTCTATTATTCAGCTTTTGGTAGATTTTTCCGTAAAGAAAAACAGTAGTGTCTCCTGACTGTTGTGACACAAAAATATATCTGTTGAACATAGTCTTGTGTAGGCCCGACATCCCAGTGTGGTTTCGAAGTTCCACGGGTCAAATCGCTGTACTATCCAGTTTTGGGCCTTTGGTATCTAAAAAAAAAAGCAGTTTGAGTGTGTCGCTCACTGTTCAGCCGCAAATATCTCTATTTGAAAAAGTGTGGTGTACCCCAGTAAACAATAACTGTGGTTTTGCCATCCCACGGTAAAAAATCTCTATTATTCAGCTTTTGGTAGTTTTTTCCGTAAAGAAAAACAGTAGTGTCTCCTGATTGTTGTGACACAAAAATATATCTGTTGAACATAGTCTTGTGTAGGCCCGACATCCCAGTGTGGTTTCGAAGTTCCACGGGTCAAATCGCTGTACTATCCAGTTTTGGGCCTTTAGTATCTAAAAAAAAAGCAGTTTGAGTGTGTCGCTCACTGTTCAGCCGCAAATATCTCTATTTAAAAAAGTGTGGTATACCCCAGTAAACAATAACTGTGGTTTTGCCATCCCACGGTAAAAAATCTCTATTATTCAGCTTTTGGTAGTTTTTTCCGTAAAGAAAAACAGTAGTGTCTCCTGACTGTTGTGACACAAAAATATATCTGTTGAAAATAGTCTTGTGTAGGCCCGACATCCCAGTGTGGTTTCGCAGTTCCACGGGTCAAATCGCTGTACTATCCAGTTTTGGGCCTTTGGTATCTAAAAAAAAAGCAGTTTGAGTGTGTCGCTCACTGTTCAGCCGCATATATCTCTATTTAAAAAAGTGTGGTATACCCCAGTAAACAATAACTGTGGTTTTGCCATCCCACGGTAAAAAATCTCTATTATTCAGCTTTTGGTAGTTTTTTCCGTAAAGAAAAACAGTAGTGTCTCCTGACTGTTGTGACACAAAAATATATCTGTTGAAAATAGTCTTGTGTAGGACCGACATCCCAGTGTGGTTTCGAAGTTCCACGGGTCAAATCGCTGTACTATCCAGTTTTGGGCCTTTGGTATCTTAAAAAAAAGCAGTTTGAGTGTGTCGCTCACTGTTCAGCCGCAAATATCTCTATTTAAAAAAGTGTGGTATACCCCAGTAAACAATAACTGTGGTTTTGCCATCCCACGGTAAAAAATCTCTATTTTTCAGCTTTTGGTAGTTTTTTCCGTAAAGAAAAACAGTAGTGTCTCCTGACTGTTGTGACACAAAAATATATCTGTTGAAAATAGTCTTGTGTAGGCCCGCCATCCCAGTGTGGTTTCGCAGTTCCACAGGTCAAATCACTGTACTATCCAGTTTTTGGCCTTTGGTATCTAAAAAAAAAGCAGTTTGAGTGTGTCGCTCACTGTTCAGCCACAAATAACCCTATTTAAAAAAGTGTGGTATACCCCAGTAAACAATAACTTTGGTTTTGCCATCCCACTGTAAAAAATCTCTATTATTCAGCTTTTGGTAGATTTTTCCGTAAAGAAAAACAGTAGTGTCTCCTGACTGTTGTGACACAAAAATATATCTGTTGAAAATAGTCTTGTGTAGACCCGACATCCCAGTGTAGTTTTGCAGTTCCACGGGTCAAATCGCTGTACTATCCAGTTTTGGGCCTTTGGTATCTGAAAAAAAGCAGTTGGACTGTGTCACTCACTGTTCAGCCGCAAATATCTCTATTTAAAAAATTGTGGTATACCCCAGTAAACAATAACTGTGGTTTTGCCATCCCACGGTAAAAAATCTCTATTATTCAGCTTTTGGTAGTTTTTTTCCGTAAAGAAAAACAGTACTGTCTCCTGACTGTTGAGACACAAAAATATATCTGTTGAAAATAGTCTTGTGTAGGCCCGACATCCCAGTGTGGTTTCGCAGTTCCACGGGTCAAATCGCTGTACTATCCAGTTTGGGGCCTTTGGTATCTAAAAAAAAAGCAGTTTGAGTGTGTCGCTCAATGTTCAGCCGCAAATATCTCTATTTAAAAAAGTGTGGTATACCCCAGTAAACAATAACTGTGGTTTTGCCATCCCACGGTAAAAAATCTCTATTATTCAGCTTTTGGTAGTTTTTTCCTTAAAGAAAAACAGTAGTGTCTCCTGACTGTTGTGACACAAAAATATATCTGTTGAAAATAGTCTTGTGTAGGCCCGACATCACAGTGTGGTTTCGCAGTTCCACGGGTCAAATCGCCGTACTATCCAGTTTTGGGCCTTTGGTATCTAAAAAAAAAGCAGTTTGAGTGTGTCGCTCACTGTTCAGCCGCAAATATCTCTATTTGAAAAAGTGTGGTGTACCCCAGTAAACAATAACTGTGGTTTTGCCATCCCACGGTAAAAAATCTCTATTATTCAGCTTTTGGTAGTTTTTTCCGTAAAGAAAAACAGTAGTGTCTCCTGACTGTTGTGACACAGAAATATATCTGTTGAACATAGTCTTGTGTAGGCCCGACATCCCAGTGTGGTTTCGAAGTTCCACGGGTCAAATCGCTGTACTATCCAGTTTTGGGCCTTTGGTATCTAAAAAAAAAGCAGTTTGAGTGTGTCGCTCACTGTTCAGCCGCAAATATCTCTATTTAAAAAAGTGTGGTATACCCCAGTAAACAATAACTGTGGTTTTACCATCCCACGGTAAAAAATCTCTATTATTCAGCTTTTGGTAGTTTTTTCCGTAAAGAAAAACAGTAGTGTCTCCTGACTGTTGTGACACAAAAATATATCTGTTGAACATAGTCTTGTGTAGGCCCGACATCCCAGTGTGGTTTCGAAGTTCCACGGGTCAAATCGCTGTACTATCCAGTTTTGGGCCTTTGGTATCTAAAAAAAAAGCAGTTTGAGTGTGTCGCTCACTGTTCAGCCGCAAATATCTCTATTTAAAAAAGTGTGGTATACCCCAGTAAACAATAACTGTGGTTTTGCCATCCCACGGTAAAAAATCTCTATTATTCAGCTTTTGGTAGTTTTTTCCGTAAAGAAAAACAGTAGTGTCTCCTGACTGTTGTGACACAAAAATATATCTGTTGAAAATAGTCTTGTGTAGGCCCGACATCCCAGTGTGGTTTCGCAGTTCCACGGGTCAAATCGCTGTACTATCCAGTTTTGGGCCTTTGGTATCTAAAAAAAAGCAGTTTGAGTGTGTCGCTCACTGTTCAGCCGCATATATCTCTATTTAAAAAAGTGTGGTATACCCCAGTAAACAATAACTGTGGTTTTGCCATCCCACGGTAAAAAATCTCTATTATTCAGCTTTTGGTAGTTTTTTCCGTAAAGAAAAACAGTAGTGTCTCCTGACTGTTGTGACACAAAAATATATCTGTTGAAAATAGTCTTGTGTAGGACCGACATCCCAGTGTGGTTTCGAAGTTCCACGGGTCAAATCGCTGTACTATCCAGTTTTGGGCCTTTGGTATCTAAAAAAAAAGCAGTTTGAGTGTGTCGCTCACTGTTCAGCCGCAAATATCTCTATTTAAAAAAGTGTGGTATACCCCAGTAAACAATAACTGTGGTTTTGCCATCCCACGGTAAAAAATCTCTATTATTCAGCTTTTTGTAGTTTTTTCCGTAAAGAAAAACAGTAGTGTCTCCTGACTGTTGTGACACAAAAATATATCTGTTGAAAATAGTCTTGTGTAGGCCCGCCATCCCAGTGTGGTTTCGCAGTTCCACAGGTCAAATCACTGTACTATCCAGTTTTGGGCCTTTGGTATCTAAAAAAAAAGCAGTTTGAGTGTGTCGCTCACTGTTCAGCCACAAATATCTCTATTTAAAAAAGTGTGGTATACCCCAGTAAACAATAACTTTGGTTTTGCCATCCCACTGTAAAAAATCTCTATTATTCAGCTTTTGGTAGATTTTTCCGTAAAGAAAAACAGTAGTGTCTCCTGACTGTTGTGACACAAAAATATATCTGTTGAAAATAGTCTTGTGTAGACCCAATATCCCAGTGTGGTTTTGCAGTTCCACGGGTCAAATCGCTGTACTATCCAGTTTTGGGCCTTTGGTATCTGAAAAAAAGCAGTTTGACTGTGTCACTCACTGTTCAGCCGCAAATATCTCTATTTAAAAAATTGTGGTATACCCCAGTAAACAATAACTGTGGTTTTGCCATCCCACGGTAAAAAATCTCTATTATTCAGCTTTTGGTAGTTTTTTCCGTAAAGAAAAACAGTAGTGTCTCCTGACTGCTGTGACACAAAAATATATCTGTTGAAAATAGTCTCGTGTAGGCCCGACATCCCAGTGTGGTTTCGCAGTTCCACGGGTCAAATCGCTGTACTATCCAGTTTTGGGCCTTTGGTATCTAAAAAAAAAGCAGTTTGAGTGTCTCGCTCACTGTTCAGCCGCAAATATCTCTATTTGAAAAAGTGTGGTATACCCCAGTAAACAATAACTGTGGTTTTGCCATCCCACGGTAAAAAATCTCTATTATTCAGCTTTTGGTAGTTTTTTCCGTAAAGAAAACAGTAGTGTCTCCTGACTGTTGTGACACAAAAATATATCTGTTGAAAATAATCTTGTGTAGGCCCGACATCCCAGTGTGGTTTCGCAGTTCCACGGGTCAAATCGCTGTACTATCCAGTTTTGGGCCTTAGGTATCTAAAAAAAAAGCAGTTTGAGTGTGTCGCTCACTGTTCAGCCGCAAATATCTCTATTTAAAAAAGTATGGTATTCCCCAGTAAACAATAACTGTGGTTTTGCCATCCCACTGTAAAAAATCTCTATTATTCAGCTTTTGGTAGATTTTTCCGTAAAGAAAAACAGTAGTGTCTCCTGACTGTTGTGACACAAAAATATATCTGTTGAAAATAGTCTTGTGTAGACCCGACATCCCAGTGTGGTTTTGCAGTTCCACGGGTCAAATCGCTGTACTATCCAGTTTTGGGCCTTTGGTATCTGAAAAAAAGCAGTTGGACTGTGTCACTCACTGTTCAGCCGCAAATATCTCTATTTAAAAAATTGTGGTATACCCCAGTAAACAATAACTGTGGTTTTGCCATCCCACGGTAAAAAATCTCTATTATTCAGCTTTTGGTAGTTTTTTTCCGTAAAGAAAAACAGTAGTGTCTCCTGACTGTTGAGACACAAAAATATATCTGTTGAAAATAGTCTTGTGTAGGCCCGACATCCCAGTGTGGTTTCGCAGTTCCACGGGTCAAATCGCTGTACTATCCAGTTTGGGGCCTTTGGTATCTAAAAAAAAAGCAGTTTGAGTGTGTCGCTCAATGTTCAGCCGCAAATATCTCTATTTAAAAAAGTGTGGTATACCCCAGTAAACAATAACTGTGGTTTTGCCATCCCACGGTAAAAAATCTCTATTATTCAGCTTTTGGTAGTTTTTTCCTTAAAGAAAAACAGTAGTGTCTCCTGACTGTTGTGACACAAAAATATATCTGTTGAAAATAGTCTTGTGTAGGCCCGACATCACAGTGTGGTTTCGCAGTTCCACGGGTCAAATCGCCGTACTATCCAGTTTTGGGCCTTTGGTATCTAAAAAAAAAGCAGTTTGAGTGTGTCGCTCACTGTTCAGCCGCAAATATCTCTATTTGAAAAAGTGTGGTGTACCCCAGTAAACAATAACTGTGGTTTTGCCATCCCACGGTAAAAAATCTCTATTATTCAGCTTTTGGTAGTTTTTTCCGTAAAGAAAAACAGTAGTGTCTCCTGACTGTTGTGACACAGAAATATATCTGTTGAACATAGTCTTGTGTAGGCCCGACATCCCAGTGTGGTTTCGAAGTTCCACGGGTCAAATCGCTGTACTATCCAGTTTTGGGCCTTTGGTATCTAAAAAAAAAGCAGTTTGAGTGTGTCGCTCACTGTTCAGCCGCAAATATCTCTATTTAAAAAAGTGTGGTATACCCCAGTAAACAATAACTGTGGTTTTACCATCCCACGGTAAAAAATCTCTATTATTCAGCTTTTGGTAGTTTTTTCCGTAAAGAAAAACTGTAGTGTCTCCTGACTGTTGTGACACAAAAATATATCTGTTGAACATAGTCTTGTGTAGGCCCGACATCCCAGTGTGGTTTCGAAGTTCCACGGGTCAAATCGCTGTACTATCCAGTTTTGGGCCTTTGGTATCTAAAAAAAAAGCAGTTTGAGTGTGTCGCTCACTGTTCAGCCGCAAATATCTCTATTTAAAAAAGTGTGGTATACCCCAGTAAACAATAACTGTGGTTTTGCCATCCCACGGTAAAAAATCTCTATTATTCAGCTTTTGGTAGTTTTTTCCGTAAAGAAAAACAGTAGTGTCTCCTGACTGTTGTGACACAAAAATATATCTGTTGAAAATAGTCTTGTGTAGGCCCGCCATCCCAGTGTGGTTTCGCAGTTCCACAGGTCAAATCACTGTACTATCCAGTTTTGGGCCTTTGGTATCTAAAAAAAAAGCAGTTTGCGTGTGTCGCTCACTGTTCAGCCACAAATATCTCTATTTAAAAAAGTGTGGTATACCCCAGTAAACAATAACTTTGGTTTTGCCATCCCACTGTAAAAAATCTCTATTATTCAGCTTTTGGTAGATTTTTCCGTAAAGAAAAACAGTAGTGTCTCCTGACTGTTGTGACACAAAAATATATCTGTTGAAAATAGTCTTGTGTAGACCCGACATCCCAGTGTGGTTTTGCAGTTCCACGAGTCAAATCGCTGTACTATCCAGTTTTGGGCCTTTGGTATCTGAAAAAAAGCAGTTTGACTGTCTCGCTCACTGTTCAGCCGCAAATATCTCTATTTGAAAAAGTGTGGTATACCCCAGTAAACAATAACTGTGGTTTTGCCATCCCACGGTAAAAAATCTCTATTATTCAGCTTTTGGTAGTTTTTTCATTAAAGAAAAACAGTAGTGTCTCCTGACTGTTGTGACACAAAAATATATCTGTTGAAAATAGTCTTGTGTAGGCTCGACATCCCAGTGTGGTTTCGCAGTTCCACGGGTCAAATCGCTGTACTATCCAGTTTTGGGCCTTTGGTATCTAAAAAAAAAGCAGTTTGAGTGTGTCGCTCACTGTTCAGCCGCAAATATCTCTATTTAAAAAAGTGTGGTATACCCCAGTAAACAATAACTGTGGTTTTGCCATCCCACGGTAAAAAATCTCTATTATTCAGCTTTTGGTAGTTTTTTCCGTAAAGAAAAACAGTAGTGTCTCCTGACTGTTGTGACACAATAATATATCTGTTGAAAATAGTCTTGTGTAGGCCCGACATCCCAGTGTGGTTTCGAAGTTCCACTGGTCAAATCGCTGTACTATCCAGTTTTGGGCCTTTGGTATCTAAAAAAAAAGCAGTTTGAGTGTGCCGCTCACTGTTCAGCCGCAAATATCTCTATTTAAAAAAGTGTGGTATACCCCAGTAAACAATAACTGTGGTTTTGTGGTTTTGCCATCCCACGGTAAAAAATCTCTATTATTCAGCTTTTGGTAGTTTTTTCCGTAAAGAAAAACAGTAGTGTCTCCTGACTGTTGTGACACAAAAATATATCTGTTGAAAATAGTCTTGTGTAGGCCTGAAATCTCAGTGTGGTTTCGCAGTTCCATGGGTCAAATCGCTGTACTATCCAGTTTTGGGCCTTTGGTATCTAAAAAAAAGCAGTTTGAGTGTGTCGCTCACTGTTCAGCCGCAAATATCTCTATTTAAAAAAGTGTGGTGTACCCAGTAAACAATAACTGTGGTTTTGCCATCCCACGGTAAAAAATCTCTATTATTCAGCTTTTGGTAGTTTTTTCCGTAATGAAATACAGTAGTGTCTCCTGACTGTTGTGACACAAAAATATATCTGTTGAAAATAGTCTTGTGTAGGCCCGACATCCCAGTGTGGTTTCGAAGTTCCACGGGTCAAATCGCTGTACTATCCAGTTTTGGGCCTTTGGTATCTAAAAAAAAAGCAGTTTGAGTGTGTCGCTCACTGTTCAGCCGCAAATATCTCTATTTAAAAAAGTGTGGTATACCCCAGTAAACAATAACTGTGGTTTTGCCATCCCACGGTAAAAAATCTCTATTATTCAGCTTTTGGTAGTTTTTTCCGTAAAGAAAAACAGTAGTGTCTCCTGACTGTTGTGACACAAAAATATATCTGTTGAAAATACTCTTGTGTAGGCCCGACATCCCAGTGTGGTTTCGCAGTTCCACAGGTCAAATCGCTGTACTATCCAGTTTTGGTCCTTTGGTATCTAAAAAAAAAAGCAGTTTGAGTGTGTCGCTCACTGTTCAGCCACAAATATCTCTATTTAAAAAAGTGTGGTATACCCCAGTAAACAATAACTTTGGTTTTGCCATCCCACGGTAAAAAATCTCTATTATTCAGCTTTTGGTAGTTTTTTCCGTAAAGAAAAACAGTAGTGTCTCCTGACTGTTGTGACACAAAAATATATCTGTTGAAAATAGTCTTGTGTAGGCCCGACATCCCAGTGTGGTTTCACAGTTCCACGGGTCAAATCGCTGTACTATCCAGTTTTGGGCCTTTGGTATCTAAAAAAAAAGCAGTTTGAGTGTGTCACTCACTGTTCAGCCACAAATATCTCTATTTAAAAAAGTGTGGTATACCCCAGTAAACAATAACTGTGGTTTTGCCATCCCACGGTAAAAAATCTCTATTATTCAGCTTTTGGTAGTTTTTTCCGTAAAGAAAAACAGTAGTGTCTCCTGACTGCTGTGACACAAAAATATATCTGTTGAAAATAGTCTTGTGTAGGCCCGACATCCCAGTGTGGTTTCGCAGTTCCACGGGTCAAATTGCTGTACTATCCAGTTTTGGGCCTTTGGTATCTAAAAAAAAAGCAGTTTGAGTGTGTCGCTCACTGTTCAGCCGCAAATATCTTTATTTAAAAAAGTGTGGTATACCCCAGTAAACAATAACTGTGGTTTTGCCATCCCACGGTAAAAAATCTCTATTATTCAGCTTTTGGTAGTTTTTTCCGTAAAGAAAAACAGTAGCGTCTCCTGACTGTTGTGAGACAAAAATATATCTGTTGAAAATAGTCTTGTGTAGGCCCGACATCCCAGTGTGGTTCCGCAGTTCCACGGGTCAAATCGCTGTACTATCCAGTTTTGGGCCTTTGGTATCTAAAAAAAAAGTAGTTAGAGTGTGTCGCTCACTGTTCAACCGCAAATATCTCTATTTAAAAAAGTGTGGTATACCCCAGTAAACAATAACTTTGGTTTTGCCATCCCACGGTAAAAAAATCTCTATTATTCAGCTTTTGGTAGTTTTTTCCGTAAAGAAAAACAGTAGTGTCTCCTGACTGTTGTGACACAAAAATATATCTGTTGAAAATAGTCTTGTGTAGGCCCGACATCCCAGTGTGGTTTCGCAGTTCCACGGGTCAAATCGCTGTACTATCCAGTTTTGGGCCTTTGGTATCTAAAAAAAAAGCAGTTTGAGTGTGTCGCTCACTGTTCAGCTGCAAATATCTCTATTTAAAAAAGTGTGGTATACCCCAGTAAACAATAACTGTGGTTTTGCCATCCCACGGTAAAAAATCTCTATTATTCAGCTTTTGGTAGTTTTTTCCGTAAAGAAAAACATTAGTGTCTCCTGACTGTTGTGGCACAAAAATATATCTGTTGAAAATAGTCTTGTGTAGGCCCGACATCCCAGTGTGGTTTCGCAGTTCCACGGGTCAAATCGCTGTACTATCCAGTTTTGGGCCTTTGGTATCTAAAAAAAAAGCAGTTTGAGTGTGTCGCTCACTGTTCAGCCGCAAATATCTCTATTTAAAAAAGTGTGGTATACCCCAGTAAATAATAACTGTGGTTTTGCCATCCCACGGTAAAAAATCTCTATTATTCAGCTTTTGGTAGTTTTTTCCTTAAAGAAAAACAGTAGTGTCTCCTGACTGTTGTGACACAAAAATATATCTGTTGAAAATAGTCTTGTGTAGGCCCGACATCCCAGTGTGGTTTCGCAGTTCCACGAGTCAAATCGCTGTACTATCCAGTTTTGGGCCTTTGGTATCTAAAAAAAAAGCAGTTTGAGTGTGTCTCTCAATGTTCAGCCGCAAATATCTCTATTTAAAAAAGTGTGGTATACCCAGTAAACAATAACTGTGGTTTTGCCCTCCCACGGTAAAAAATCTCTATTATTCAGCTTTTGGTAGTTTTTTCCTTAAAGAAAAACAGTAGTGTCTCCTGACTGTTGTGACACAAAAATATATCTGTTGAAAATAGTCTTGTGTAGGCCCGACATCCCAGTGTGGTTTCGCAGTTCCACGGGTCAAATCGCTGTACTATCCAGTTTTGGGCCATTGGTATCTAAAAAAAAAGCAGTTTGAGTGTGTCGCTCACTGTTCAGCCGCATATATCTCTGTTTAAAAAAGTGTGGTATACCCCAGTAAACAATAACTGTGGTTTTGCCATCCCACGGTAAAAAATCTCTATTATTCAGCTTTTGGTAGTTTTTTCCGTAAAGAAAAACAGTAGTGTCTCCAGACTGTTGTGACACAAAAATATATCTGTTGAAAATAGTCTTGTGTAGGCCCGACATCCCAGTGTGGTTTCGAAGTTCCACAGGTCAAATCGCTGTACTATCCAGTTTTGGGCCTTTGGTATCTAAAAAAAAAGCAGTTTGAGTGTGTCGCTCACTGTTCAGCCACAAATATCTCTATTTAAAAAAGTGTGGTATACCCCAGTAAACAATAACTGTGGTTTTGCCATCCCACGGTAAAAAATCTCTATTATTCAGCTTTTGGTAGATTTTTCCGTAAAGAAAAACAGTAGTGTCTCCTGACTGTTGTGGCACAAAAATATATCTGTTGAAAATAGTCTTGTGTAGACCCGACATCCCAGTGTAGTTTCGCAGTTCCACGGGTCAAATCGCTGTACTATCCAGTTTGGGGCCTTTGGTATCTAAAAAAAAAAGGAGTTTGAGTGTGTCGCTCAATGTTCAGCCGCAAATATCTCTATTTAAAAAAGTGTGGTGTACCCCAGTAAACAATAACTGTGGTTTTGCCATCCCACGGTAAAAAATCTCTATTATTCAGCTTTTGGTAGTTTTTTCCGTAAAGAAAAACAGTAGTGTCTCCTGACTGTTGTGACACAAAAATATATCTGTTGAAAATAGTCTTGTGTAGGCCTGACATCCCAGTGTGGTTTCGCAGTTCCACGGGTCAAATCGCTGTACTATCCAGTTTTGGGCCTTTGGTATCTAAAAAAAAAGCAGTTTGAGTGTGTCGCTCACTGTTCAGCCGCATATATCTCTATTTAAAAAAGTGTGGTATACCCCAGTAAACAATAACTGTGGTTTTGCCATACCACGGAAAAAAATCTCTATTATTCAGCTTTTGGTAGTTTTTTCCGTAAAGAAAAACAGTAGTGTCTCCTGACTGTTGTGACACAAAAATATATCTGTTGAACATAGTCTTGTGTAGGCCCGACATCCCAGTGTGGTTTCGAAGTTCCACGGGTCAAATCGCTGTACTATCCAGTTTTGGGCCTTTGGTATCTAAAAAAAAAGCAGTTTGAGTGTGTCACTCACTGTTCAGCCGCAAATATCTCTATTTAAAAAAGTGTGGTATACCCCAGTAAACAATAACTGTGGTTTTGCCATCCCACGGTAAAAAATCTCTATTATTCAGCTTTTGGTAGTTTTTTCCTTAAAGAAAAACAGTAGTGTCTCCTGACTGTTGTGACACAAAAATATATCTGTTGAAAATAGTCTTGTGTAGGCCCGACATCCCAGTGTGGTTTCGCAGTTCCACGGGTCAAATCGCTGTACTATCCAGTTTTAGGCCTTTGGTATCTAAAAAAAAAGCAGTTTGAGTGTGTCGCTCACTGTTCATCCGCATATATCTCTATTTAAAAAAGTGTGGTATACCCCAGTAAACAATAACTGTGGTTTTGCCATCCCACGGTAAAAAATCTCTATTATTCAGCTTTTGGTAGTTTTTTCCGTAAAGAAAAACAGTAGTGTCTCCTGACTGTTGTGACACAAAAATATATCTGTTGAAAATAGTCTTGTGTAGGACCGACATCCCAGTGTGGTTTCGAAGTTCCACGGGTCAAATCGCTGTACTATCCAGTTTTGGGCCTTTGGTATCTAAAAAAAAAGCAGTTTGAGTGTGTCGCTCACTGTTCAGCCGCAAATATCTCTATTTAAAAAAGTGTGGTATACCCCAGTAAACAATAACTGTGGTTTTGCCATCCCACGGTAAAAAATCTCTATTATTCAGCTTTTGGTAGTTTTTTCCGTAAAGAAAAACAGTTGTGTCTCCTGACTGTTGTGACACAAAAATATATCTGTTGAAAATAGTCTTGTGTAGGCCCGACATCCCAATGTGGTTTCGCAGTTCCACGGGTCAAATCGCTGTACTATCCAGTTTTGGGCCTTTGGTATCTTAAAAAAAAGCAGTTTGAGTGTGTCGCTCACTGTTCAGCCGCAAATATCTCTATTTAAAAAAGTGTGGTATACCCCAGTAAACAATAACTGTGGTTTTGCCATCCCACGGTAAAAAATCTCTATTATTCAGCTTTTGGTAGTTTTTTCCGTAAAGAAAAACAGTAGTGTCTCCTGACTGTTGTGACACAAAAATATATCTGTTGAAAATAGTCTTGTGTAGTCCCGACATCCCAGTGTGGTTTCGCAGTTCCACAGGTCAAATCGCTGTACTATCCAATTTTGGGCCTTTGGTATCTAAAAAAAAAAGCAGTTTGAGTGTGTCGCTCACTGTTCAGCCACAAATATCTCTATTTAAAAAAGTGTGGTATACCCCAGTAAACAATAACTTTGGTTTTGCCATCCCACGGTAAAAAATCTCTATTATTCAGCTTTTGGTAGATTTTTCCGTAAAGAAAAACAGTAGTGTCTCCTGACTGTTGTGACACAAAAATATATCTATTGAAAATAGTTTTCTGTAGACCCGACATCCCAGTGTGGTTTTGCAGTTCCACAGGTCAAATCGCTGTACTATCCAGTTTTGGGCCTTTGGTATCTGAAAAAAAGCAGTTTGACTGTGTCACTCAATGTTCAGCCGCAAATGTCTCTATTTAAAAAAGTGTGGTATACCCCAGTAAACAATAACTGTGGTTTTGCCATCCCACGCTAAAAAATCTCTATTATTCAGCTTTTGGTAGTTTTTTCCGTAAAGAAAAACAGTAGTGTCTCCTGACTGCTGTGACACAAAAATATATCTGTTGAAAATAGTCTTGTGTAAGCCCGACATCCCAGTGTGGTTTCGCAGTTCCACGGGTCAAATCGCTGTACTATCCAGTTTTGGGCCTTTGGTATCTAAAAAAAAAGCAGTTTGAGTGTGTCGCTCACTGTTCAGCCGCAAATATCTCTATTTAAAAAAGTGTGGTATACCCCAGTAAACAATAACTGTGGTTTTGCCATCCCACGGTAAAAAATCTCTATTATTCAGCTTTTGGTAGTTTTTTCCGTAAAGAAAAACAGTAATGTCTCCTGACTGTTGTGACACAAAAATATATCTGTTGAAAATAATCTTGTGTAGGCCCGACATCCCAGTGTGGTTTCGTATTTCCACGGGTCAAATCGCTGTACTATCCAGTTTTGGGCCTTAGGTATCTAAAAAAAAAGCAGTTTGAGTGTGTCGCTCACTGTTCAGCCGCAAATATCTCTATTTAAAAAAGTATGGTATACCCCAGTAAACAATAACTGTGGTTTTGCCATCCCACGCTAAAAAATCTCTATTATTCAGCTTTTGGTAGTTTTTTCCATAAAGAAAAACAGTAGTGTCTCCTGACTGCTGTGACACAAAAATATATCTGTTGAAAATAGTCTTGTGTAGGCCCGACATCCCAGTGTGGTTTCGCAGTTCCACGGGTCAAATCGCTGTACTATCCAGTTTTGGGCCTTTGGTATCTAAAAAAAAAGCAGTTTGAGTGTGTCGCTCACTGTTCAGCCGCAAATACCTCTATTTAAAAAAGTCTGGTATACCCCAGTAAACAATAACTGTGGTTTTGCCATCCCACGGTAAAAAAACTCTATTGTTCAGCTTTTGGTAGCTTTTTCCGTAAAGAAAAATAGTAGTGTCTCCTGACTGTTGTGACACAAAAATATATCTGTTGAAAATAGTCTTGTGTAGGCCCGACATCCCAGTGTGGTTTCGCAGTTCCACGGGTCAAATCGCTGTACTATCCAGTTTTGGGCCTTTGGTATCTAAAAAAAAAGCAGTTTGAGTGTGTCGCTCACTGTTCAGCCGCATATATCTCTATTTAAAAAAGTGTGGTATACCCCAGTAAACAATAACTGTGGTTTTGCCATCCCACGGTAAAAAATCTCTATTATTCAGCTTTTGGTAGTTTTTTCCGTAAAGAAAAACAGTAGTGTCTCCTGACTGTTGTGACACAAAAATATATCTGTTGAAAATAGTCTTGTGTAGGACCGACATCCCAGTGTGGTTTCGAAGTTCCACGGGTCAAATCGCTGTACTATCCAGTTTTTTGCCTTTGGTATCTAAAAAAAAAGCAGTTTGAGGGTGTCGCTCACTGTTCAGCCGCAAATATCTCTATTTAAAAAAGTGTGGTATACCCCAGTAAACAATAACTGTGGTTTTGCCATCCCACGATAAAAAATCTCTATTATTCAGCTTTTGGTAGTTTTTTCCGTAAAGAAAAACAGTTGTGTCTCCTGACTGTTGTGACACAAAAATATATCTGTTGAAAATAGTCTTGTGTAGGCCCGACATCCCAGTGTGTTTTCGCAGTTCCACGGGTCAAATCGCTGTACTATCCAGTTTTGGGCCTTTGGTATCTTAAAAAAAAGCAGTTTGAGTGTGTCGCTCACTGTTCAGCCGCAAATATCTCTATTTAAAAAAGTGTGGTATACCCCAGTAAACAATAACTGTGGTTTTGCCATCCCACGGTAAAAAATCTCTATTATTCAGCTTTTGGTAGATTTTTCCGTAAAGAAAAACAGTAGTGTCTCCTGACTGTTGTGACACAAAAATATATCTGTTGAAAATAGTCTTGTGTAGACCCGACATCCCAGTGTGGTTTTGCAGTTCCACGGGTCAAATCGCTGTACTATCCAGTTTTGGGCCTTTGGTATCTGAAAAAAAGCAGTTTGACTGTGTCACTCAATGTTCAGCCGCAAATATCTCTATTTAAAAAAGTGTGGTATACCCCAGTAAACAATAACTGTGGTTTTGCCATCCCACGCTAAAAAATCTCTATTATTCAGCTTTTGGTAGTTTTTTCCGTAAAGAAAAACAGTAGTGTCTCCTGACTGCTGTGACACAAAAATATATCTGTTGAAAATAGTCTTGTGTAGGCCCGACATCCCAGTGTGGTTTCGCAGTTCCACGGGTCAAATCGCTGTACTATCCAGTTTTGGGCCTTTGGTATCTAAAAAAAAAGCAGTTTGAGTGTGTCGCTCACTGTTCAGCCGCAAATATCTCTATTTAAACAAGTGTGGTATACCCCAGTAAACAATAACTGTGGTTTTGCCATCCCACGGTAAAAAATCTCTATTATTCAGCTTTTGGTAGTTTTTTCCGTAAAGAAAAACAGTAATGTCTCCTGACTGTTGTGACACAAAAATATATCTGTTGAAAATAATCTTGTGTAGGCCCGACATCCCAGTGTGGTTTCGTATTTCCACGGGTCAAATCGCTGTACTATCCAGTTTTGGGCCTTAGGTATCTAAAAAAAAAGCAGTTTGAGTGTGTCGCTCACTGTTCAGCCGCAAATATCTCTATTTAAAAAAGTATGGTATACCCCAGTAAACAATAACTGTGGTTTTGCCATCCCCCGGTAAAAAATCTCTATTATTCAGCTTTTGGTAGTTTTTTCCGTAAAGAAAAACAGTAGTGTCTCCTGACTGCTGTGACACAAAAATATATCTGTTGAAAATAGTCTTGTGTAGGCCCGACATCCCAGTGTGGTTTCGCAGTTCCACGGGTCAAATCGCTGTACTATCCAGTTTTGGGCCTTTGGTATCTAAAAAAAAGCAGTTTGAGTGTGTCGCTCAATGCTCAGCCGCAAATATCTCTATTTAAAAAAGTGTGGTATACCCCAGTAAACAATAACTGTGGTTTTGCCATCCCACGGTAAAAAATCTCTATTATTCAGCTTTTGGTAGTTTTTTCCGTAAAGAAAAACAGTAGTGTCTCCTGACTGTTGTGACACAAAAATATATCTGTTGAAAATAGTCTTGTGTAGGCCCGACATCCCAGTGTGGTTTCGAAGTTCCACGGGTCAAAGCGCTGTACTATCCAGTTTTGGGCCTTTGGTATCTAAAAAAAAAGCAGTTTGAGTGTGCCGCTCACTGTTCAGCCGCAAATATCTCTATTTAAAAAAGTTTGGTATACCCCAGTAAACAATAACTGTGGTTTTGCCATCCCACGGTAAAAAATCTCTATTATTCAGCTTTTGGTAGTTTTTTCCGTAAAGAAAAACAGTAGTATCTCCTGACTGTTGTGACACAAAAATACAGTTATATGAAAAAGTTTGGGCACCCCTATTAATCTTAAGCTTAATGTTTTATAAAAATTGGTGTTTTTGCAACAGCTATTTCAGGTTGATATATGTAATAACTGTTGGACACAGTAATGTTTCTGCCTTGAAATCAGGCTTATTGTACTAACAGAAAATGTGCAATCTGCATTCAAAAAAATTTGACAGGTGCATAAGTATGGGAACCCTTATCATTTTCTTGTTTTAAATACTCCTACCTACTTTTTTCTGACTTACTAAAGCACTTTTTTTGGTTTTGTAACCTCATTGAGCTTTGAACTTCATAGCCCGGTGTATGCAATCATGAGAAAAGCTACTTAAAGTGGCCACTTGCAAGTTGTTCTCCTGTTTGAATCTCCTCTGAAGAGTGTCATCATGGGCTCCTCCAAACAACTGTGAAATGATATGAAAACAAAGATTATTCAACATAGTTGTTCAGGGGAAGGATACACAAAGCTGTCTCAGAGATTTAACCTGTCAGTTTCCACTGTGAGGAACATAGTAAGGAAATGGAAGAACACAGGGACAGTTCTTGTTAAGGCCAGAAGTGGCAGGCCAAGAAAAACATCAGAAAGGCAGAGAAGAAGAATGGTGAGATCAGTCAAGGACAATCCTCAGACCACCTCCAGAGAGCTGCAGCATCAACTTGCTGCAGATGGTGTCACTGTGCATCGGTCAACTATACAACGCACTTTGCCCAAGGAGAAGCTGTATGGGAGAGTGATGCGAAAGAAGCCGTTTCTGCAAGCACGCCACAAACAGAGTCGGCTGAGGTATGCAAAAGCACATTTGGAGAAGCCAATTTCATTTTGGAAGAAGGTCCTGTGGACTGATGAAACCAAGATTGAGTTGTTTGGTCATACAAAAAGGCATTATGCATGTCGGCAAAAAAACACAGCATTCCAAGAAAAACACTTGCTACCCACAGTAAAATTTGGTGGAGGTTCCATCATGCTTTGGGGCTGTGTGGCCAATGCCGGCATCGGGAATCTTGTTAAAGTTGAGGGACGCATGGATTCCACTCAGTATCAGCAGATTCTTGACAATAATGTTCAAGAATCAGTGATAAAGTTGAAGTTACGCAGGGGATGGATCTTTCAGCAAGACAATGATCCAAACCACTGCTCCAAATCTACTCAGGCATTCATGCAGAGGAACAATTACAATGTTCTGGAATGGCCATCCCAGTCCCCAGACCTGAATATCATTGAACATCTGTGGGATCATTTGAAGAGGGCTGTCCATGCTCGGCAACCATCAAACTTAACTGAACTGGAATTGTTTTGTAAAGAGGAAGGGTCAAAAATACCTTCATCCAGGATCCAGGAACTCATTAAAAGCTACAGGAAGCGACTAGAGGCTGTTATTTTTGCAAAAGGAAGATCTACTAAATATTAATGTCACTTTTCTGGTGAGGTGCCCATATTTATGCACCTGTCAAATTTTGATTGAATGCAGATTGCACATTTTCTGTTAGTACAATAAACCTCATTTCAAGGCAGAAACATTACTGTGTCCAACAGTTATTACATATATCAAACTGAAATAGCTGTTGCAAAAACACCATTTTTTATAAAATATTAAGCTTAAGATTAATAGGGGTGCCCAAACTTTTTCATATGACTGTATATCTGTTGAAAATAGTCTTGTGTAGGCCTGACATCCCAGTGTGGTTTCGCAGTTCCACGGGTCAAATCGCTGTACTATCCAGTTTTGGGCCTTTGGTATCTAAAAAAAAAAGCAGTTTGAGTGTGTCACTCACTGTTCAGCCGCAAATATCTCTATTTAAAAAAGTGTGGTATACCCCAGTAAACAATAACAGTGGTTTTGCAATCCCACGGTAAAAAATCTCTGTTATTCAGCTTTTGGTAGTTTTTTCCGTAAAGAAAAACAGTAGTGTCTCCTGACTGTTGTGACACAAAAATATATCTGTTGAAAATAGTCTTGTGTAGGCCCGACATCCCAGTGTGGTTTCGCAGTTCCACGGGTCAAATCGCTGTACTATCCAGTTTGGGGCCTTTGGTATCTAAAAAAAAAAGCAGTTTGAGTGTGTCGCTCAATGTTCAGCCGCAAATATCTCTATTTAAAAAAGTGTGGTATACCCCAGTAAACAATAACTGTGGTTTTGCCATCCCACGGTAAAAAATCTCTATTATTCAGCTTTTGGTAGTTTTTTCCTTAAAGAAAAACAGTAGTGTCTCCTGACTGTTGTGACACAAAAATATATCTGTTGAAAATAGTCTTGTGTAGGCCCGACATCCCAGTGTGGTTTCGCAGTTCCACGGGTCAAATCGCTGTACTATCCAGTTTTGGGCCTTTGGTATCTAAAAAAAAGCAGTTTGAGTGTGTCGCTCAATGCTCAGCCGCAAATATCTCTATTTAAAAAAGTGTGGTATACCCCAGTAAACAATAACTGTGGTTTTGCCATCCCACGGTAAAAAATCTCTATTATTCAGCTTTTGGTAGTTTTTTCCGTAAAGAAAAACAGTAGTGTCTCCTGACTGTTGTGACACAAAAATATATCTGTTGAAAATAGTCTTGTGTAGGCCCGACATCCCAGTGTGGTTTCGAAGTTCCACGGGTCAAAGCGCTGTACTATCCAGTTTTGGGCCTTTGGTATCTAAAAAAAAAGCAGTTTGAGTGTGCCGCTCACTGTTCAGCCGCAAATATCTCTATTTAAAAAAGTTTGGTATACCCCAGTAAACAATAACTGTGGTTTTGCCATCCCACTGTAAAAAATCTCTATTATTCAGCTTTTGGTAGTTTTTTCCGTAAAGAAAAACAGTAGTATCTCCTGACTGTTGTGACACAAAAATACAGTTATATGAAAAAGTTTGGGCACCCCTATTAATCTTAAGCTTAATGTTTTATAAAAATTGGTGTTTTTGCAACAGCTATTTCAGGTTGATATATGTAATAACTGTTGGACACAGTAATGTTTCTGCCTTGAAATCAGGCTTATTGTACTAACAGAAAATGTGCAATCTGCATTCAAAAAAATTTGACAGGTGCATAAGTATGGGAACCCTTATCATTTTCTTGTTTTAAATACTCCTACCTACTTTTTTCTGACTTACTAAAGCACTTTTTTTGGTTTTGTAACCTCATTGAGCTTTGAACTTCATAGCCCGGTGTATGCAATCATGAGAAAAGCTACTTAAAGTGGCCACTTGCAAGTTGTTCTCCTGTTTGAATCTCCTCTGAAGAGTGTCATCATGGGCTCCTCCAAACAACTGTGAAATGATATGAAAACAAAGATTATTCAACATAGTTGTTCAGGGGAAGGATACACAAAGCTGTCTCAGAGATTTAACCTGTCAGTTTCCACTGTGAGGAACATAGTAAGGAAATGGAAGAACACAGGGACAGTTCTTGTTAAGGCCAGAAGTGGCAGGCCAAGAAAAACATCAGAAAGGCAGAGAAGAAGAATGGTGAGATCAGTCAAGGACAATCCTCAGACCACCTCCAGAGAGCTGCAGCATCAACTTGCTGCAGATGGTGTCACTGTGCATCGGTCAACTATACAACGCACTTTGCCCAAGGAGAAGCTGTATGGGAGAGTGATGCGAAAGAAGCCGTTTCTGCAAGCACGCCACAAACAGAGTCGGCTGAGGTATGCAAAAGCACATTTGGAGAAGCCAATTTCATTTTGGAAGAAGGTCCTGTGGACTGATGAAACCAAGATTGAGTTGTTTGGTCATACAAAAAGGCATTATGCATGTCGGCAAAAAAACACAGCATTCCAAGAAAAACACTTGCTACCCACAGTAAAATTTGGTGGAGGTTCCATCATGCTTTGGGGCTGTGTGGCCAATGCCGGCATCGGGAATCTTGTTAAAGTTGAGGGACGCATGGATTCCACTCAGTATCAGCAGATTCTTGACAATAATGTTCAAGAATCAGTGATAAAGTTGAAGTTACGCAGGGGATGGATCTTTCAGCAAGACAATGATCCAAACCACTGCGCCAAATCTACTCAGGCATTCATGCAGAGGAACAATTACAATGTTCTGGAATGGCCATCCCAGTCCCCAGACCTGAATATCATTGAACATCTGTGGGATCATTTGAAGAGGGCTGTCCATGCTCGGCAACCATCAAACTTAACTGAACTGGAATTGTTTTGTAAAGAGGAAGGGTCAAAAATACCTTCATCCAGGATCCAGGAACTCATTAAAAGCTACAGGAAGCGACTAGAGGCTGTTATTTTTGCAAAAGGAAGATCTACTAAATATTAATGTCACTTTTCTGGTGAGGTGCCCATATTTATGCACCTGTCAAATTTTGATTGAATCCAGATTGCACATTTTCTGTTAGTACAATAAACCTCATTTCAAGGCAGAAACATTACTGTGTCCAACAGTTATTACATATATCAAACTGAAATAGCTGTTGCAAAAACACCATTTTTTATAAAATATTAAGCTTAAGATTAATAGGGGTGCCCAAACTTTTTCATATGACTGTATATCTGTTGAAAATAGTCTTGTGTAGGCCTGACATCCCAGTGTGGTTTCGCAGTTCCACGGGTCAAATCGCTGTACTATCCAGTTTTGGGCCTTTGGTATCTAAAAAAAAAAGCAGTTTGAGTGTGTCACTCACTGTTCAGCCGCAAATATCTCTATTTAAAAAAGTGTGGTATACCCCAGTAAACAATAACAGTGGTTTTGCCATCCCACGGTAAAAAATCTCTGTTACTCAGCTTTTGGTAGTTTTTTCCGTAAAGAAAAACAGTAGTGTCTCCTGACTGTTGTGACACAAAAATATATCTGTTGAAAATAGTCTTGTGTAGGCCCGACATCCCAGTGTGGTTTCGCAGTTCCACGGGTCAAATCGCTGTACTATCCAGTTTGGGGCCTTTGGTATCTAAAAAAAAAAGCAGTTTGAGTGTGTCGCTCAATGTTCAGCCGCAAATATCTCTATTTAAAAAAGTGTGGTATACCCCAGTAAACAATAACTGTGGTTTTGCCATCCCACGGTAAAAAATCTCTATTATTCAGCTTTTGGTAGTTTTTTCCTTAAAGAAAAACAGTAGTGTCTCCTGACTGTTGTGACACAAAAATATATCTGTTGAAAATAGTCTTGTGTAGGCCCGACATCACAGTGTGGTTTCGCAGTTCCACGGGTCAAATCGCCGTACTATCCAGTTTTGGGCCTTTGGTATCTAAAAAAAAAAGCAGTTTGAGTGTGTCGCTCACTGTTCAGCCGCAAATATCTCTATTTGAAAAAGTGTGGTGTACCCCAGTAAACAATAACTGTGGTTTTGCCATCCCACGGTAAAAAATCTCTATTATTCAGCTTTTGGTAGTTTTTTCCGTAAAGAAAAACAGTAGTGTCTCCTGACTGTTGTGACACAAAAATATATCTGTTGAACATAGTCTTGTGTAGGCCCGACATCCCAGTGTGGTTTCGAAGTTCCACGGGTCAAATCGCTGTACTATCCAGTTTTGGGCCTTTGGTATCTAAAAAAAAAGCAGTTTGAGTGTGTCGCTCACTGTTCAGCCGCAAATATCTCTATTTAAAAAAGTGTGGTATACCCCAGTAAACAATAACTGTGGTTTTGCCATCCCACGGTAAAAAATCTCTATTATTCAGCTTTTGGTAGATTTTTCCGTAAAGAAAAACAGTAGTGTCTCCTGACTGTTGTGACACAAAAATATATCTGTTGAACATAGTCTTGTGTAGGCCCGACATCCCAGTGTGGTTTCGAAGTTCCACGGGTCAAATCGCTGTACTATCCAGTTTTGGGCCTTTGGTATCTAAAAAAAAAAGCAGTTTGAGTGTGTCGCTCACTGTTCAGCCGCAAATATCTCTATTTGAAAAAGTGTGGTGTACCCCAGTAAACAATAACTGTGGTTTTGCCATCCCACGGTAAAAAATCTCTATTATTCAGCTTTTGGTAGTTTTTTCCGTAAAGAAAAACAGTAGTGTCTCCTGATTGTTGTGACACAAAAATATATCTGTTGAACATAGTCTTGTGTAGGCCCGACATCCCAGTGTGGTTTCGAAGTTCCACGGGTCAAATCGCTGTACTATCCAGTTTTGGGCCTTTAGTATCTAAAAAAAAAGCAGTTTGAGTGTGTCGCTCACTGTTCAGCCGCAAATATCTCTATTTAAAAAAGTGTGGTATACCCCAGTAAACAATAACTGTGGTTTTGCCATCCCACGGTAAAAAATCTCTATTATTCAGCTTTTGGTAGTTTTTTCCGTAAAGAAAAACAGTAGTGTCTCCTGACTGTTGTGACACAAAAATATATCTGTTGAAAATAGTCTTGTGTAGGCCCGACATCCCAGTGTGGTTTCGCAGTTCCACGGGTCAAATCGCTGTACTATCCAGTTTTGGGCCTTTGGTATCTAAAAAAAAAGCAGTTTGAGTGTGTCGCTCACTGTTCAGCCGCATATATCTCTATTTAAAAAAGTGTGGTATACCCCAGTAAACAATAACTGTGGTTTTGCCATCCCACGGTAAAAAATCTCTATTATTCAGCTTTTGGTAGTTTTTTCCGTAAAGAAAAACAGTAGTGTCTCCTGACTGTTGTGACACAAAAATATATCTGTTGAAAATAGTCTTGTGTAGGACCGACATCCCAGTGTGGTTTCGAAGTTCCACGGGTCAAATCGCTGTACTATCCAGTTTTGGGCCTTTGGTATCTTAAAAAAAAGCAGTTTGAGTGTGTCGCTCACTGTTCAGCCGCAAATATCTCTATTTAAAAAAGTGTGGTATACCCCAGTAAACAATAACTGTGGTTTTGCCATCCCACGGTAAAAAATCTCTATTTTTCAGCTTTTGGTAGTTTTTTCCGTAAAGAAAAACAGTAGTGTCTCCTGACTGTTGTGACACAAAAATATATCTGTTGAAAATAGTCTTGTGTAGGCCCGCCATCCCAGTGTGGTTTCGCAGTTCCACAGGTCAAATCACTGTACTATCCAGTTTTTGGCCTTTGGTATCTAAAAAAAAAGCAGTTTGAGTGTGTCGCTCACTGTTCAGCCACAAATAACTCTATTTAAAAAAGTGTGGTATACCCCAGTAAACAATAACTTTGGTTTTGCCATCCCACTGTAAAAAATCTCTATTATTCAGCTTTTGGTAGATTTTTCCGTAAAGAAAAACAGTAGTGTCTCCTGACTGTTGTGACACAAAAATATATCTGTTGAAAATAGTCTTGTGTAGACCCGACATCCCAGTGTAGTTTTGCAGTTCCACGGGTCAAATCGCTGTACTATCCAGTTTTGGGCCTTTGGTATCTGAAAAAAAGCAGTTGGACTGTGTCACTCACTGTTCAGCCGCAAATATCTCTATTTAAAAAATTGTGGTATACCCCAGTAAACAATAACTGTGGTTTTGCCATCCCACGGTAAAAAATCTCTATTATTCAGCTTTTGGTAGTTTTTTTCCGTAAAGAAAAACAGTACTGTCTCCTGACTGTTGAGACACAAAAATATATCTGTTGAAAATAGTCTTGTGTAGGCCCGACATCCCAGTGTGGTTTCGCAGTTCCACGGGTCAAATCGCTGTACTATCCAGTTTGGGGCCTTTGGTATCTAAAAAAAAAGCAGTTTGAGTGTGTCGCTCAATGTTCAGCCGCAAATATCTCTATTTAAAAAAGTGTGGTATACCCCAGTAAACAATAACTGTGGTTTTGCCATCCCACGGTAAAAAATCTCTATTATTCAGCTTTTGGTAGTTTTTTCCGTAAAGAAAAACAGTAGTGTCTCCTGACTGTTGTGACACAAAAATATATCTGTTGAAAATAGTCTTGTGTAGGCCCGACATCACAGTGTGGTTTCGCAGTTCCACGGGTCAAATCGCCGTACTATCCAGTTTTGGGCCTTTGGTATCTAAAAAAAAAGCAGTTTGAGTGTGTCGCTCACTGTTCAGCCGCAAATATCTCTATTTGAAAAAGTGTGGTGTACCCCAGTAAACAATAACTGTGGTTTTGCCATCCCACGGTAAAAAATCTCTATTATTCAGCTTTTGGTAGTTTTTTCCGTAAAGAAAAACAGTAGTGTCTCCTGACTGTTGTGACACAGAAATATATCTGTTGAACATAGTCTTGTGTAGGCCCGACATCCCAGTGTGGTTTCGAAGTTCCACGGGTCAAATCGCTGTACTATCCAGTTTTGGGCCTTTGGTATCTAAAAAAAAAGCAGTTTGAGTGTGTCGCTCACTGTTCAGCCGCAAATATCTCTATTTAAAAAAGTGTGGTATACCCCAGTAAACAATAACTGTGGTTTTACCATCCCACGGTAAAAAATCTCTATTATTCAGCTTTTGGTAGTTTTTTCCGTAAAGAAAAACAGTAGTGTCTCCTGACTGTTGTGACACAAAAATATATCTGTTGAACATAGTCTTGTGTAGGCCCGACATCCCAGTGTGGTTTCGAAGTTCCACGGGTCAAATCGCTGTACTATCCAGTTTTGGGCCTTTGGTATCTAAAAAAAAAGCAGTTTGAGTGTGTCGCTCACTGTTCAGCCGCAAATATCTCTATTTAAAAAAGTGTGGTATACCCCAGTAAACAATAACTGTGGTTTTACCATCCCACGGTAAAAAATCTCTATTATTCAGCTTTTGGTAGTTTTTTCCGTAAAGAAAAACAGTAGTGTCTCCTGACTGTTGTGACACAAAAATATATCTGTTGAAAATAGTCTTGTGTAGGCCCGACATCCCAGTGTGGTTTCGCAGTTCCACGGGTCAAATCGCTGTACTATCCAGTTTTGGGCCTTTGGTATCTAAAAAAAAAGCAGTTTGAGTGTGTCGCTCACTGTTCAGCCGCATATATCTCTATTTAAAAAAGTGTGGTATACCCCAGTAAACAATAACTGTGGTTTTGCCATCCCACGGTAAAAAATCTCTATTATTCAGCTTTTGGTAGTTTTTTCCGTAAAGAAAAACAGTAGTGTCTCCTGACTGTTGTGACACAAAAATATATCTGTTGAAAATAGTCTTGTGTAGGACCGACATCCCAGTGTGGTTTCGAAGTTCCACGGGTCAAATCGCTGTACTATCCAGTTTTGGGCCTTTGGTATCTTAAAAAAAAGCAGTTTGAGTGTGTCGCTCACTGTTCAGCCGCAAATATCTCTATTTAAAAAAGTGTGGTATACCCCAGTAAACAATAACTGTGGTTTTGCCATCCCACGGTAAAAAATCTCTATTTTTCAGCTTTTGGTAGTTTTTTCCGTAAAGAAAAACAGTAGTGTCTCCTGACTGTTGTGACACAAAAATATATCTGTTGAAAATAGTCTTGTGTAGGCCCGCCATCCCAGTGTGGTTTCGCAGTTCCACAGGTCAAATCACTGTACTATCCAGTTTTTGGCCTTTGGTATCTAAAAAAAAAGCAGTTTGAGTGTGTCGCTCACTGTTCAGCCACAAATAACTCTATTTAAAAAAGTGTGGTATACCCCAGTAAACAATAACTTTGGTTTTGCCATCCCACTGTAAAAAATCTCTATTATTCAGCTTTTGGTAGATTTTTCCGTAAAGAAAAACAGTAGTGTCTCCTGACTGTTGTGACACAAAAATATATCTGTTGAAAATAGTCTTGTGTAGACCCGACATCCCAGTGTAGTTTTGCAGTTCCACGGGTCAAATCGCTGTACTATCCAGTTTTGGGCCTTTGGTATCTGAAAAAAAGCAGTTGGACTGTGTCACTCACTGTTCAGCCGCAAATATCTCTATTTAAAAAATTGTGGTATACCCCAGTAAACAATAACTGTGGTTTTGCCATCCCACGGTAAAAAATCTCTATTATTCAGCTTTTGGTAGTTTTTTTCCGTAAAGAAAAACAGTACTGTCTCCTGACTGTTGAGACACAAAAATATATCTGTTGAAAATAGTCTTGTGTAGGCCCGACATCCCAGTGTGGTTTCGCAGTTCCACGGGTCAAATCGCTGTACTATCCAGTTTGGGGCCTTTGGTATCTAAAAAAAAAGCAGTTTGAGTGTGTCGCTCAATGTTCAGCCGCAAATATCTCTATTTAAAAAAGTGTGGTATACCCCAGTAAACAATAACTGTGGTTTTGCCATCCCACGGTAAAAAATCTCTATTATTCAGCTTTTGGTAGTTTTTTCCGTAAAGAAAAACAGTAGTGTCTCCTGACTGTTGTGACACAAAAATATATCTGTTGAAAATAGTCTTGTGTAGGCCCGACATCACAGTGTGGTTTCGCAGTTCCACGGGTCAAATCGCCGTACTATCCAGTTTTGGGCCTTTGGTATCTAAAAAAAAAGCAGTTTGAGTGTGTCGCTCACTGTTCAGCCGCAAATATCTCTATTTGAAAAAGTGTGGTGTACCCCAGTAAACAATAACTGTGGTTTTGCCATCCCACGGTAAAAAATCTCTATTATTCAGCTTTTGGTAGTTTTTTCCGTAAAGAAAAACAGTAGTGTCTCCTGACTGTTGTGACACAGAAATATATCTGTTGAACATAGTCTTGTGTAGGCCCGACATCCCAGTGTGGTTTCGAAGTTCCACGGGTCAAATCGCTGTACTATCCAGTTTTGGGCCTTTGGTATCTAAAAAAAAAGCAGTTTGAGTGTGTCGCTCACTGTTCAGCCGCAAATATCTCTATTTAAAAAAGTGTGGTATACCCCAGTAAACAATAACTGTGGTTTTACCATCCCACGGTAAAAAATCTCTATTATTCAGCTTTTGGTAGTTTTTTCCGTAAAGAAAAACAGTAGTGTCTCCTGACTGTTGTGACACAAAAATATATCTGTTGAACATAGTCTTGTGTAGGCCCGACATCCCAGTGTGGTTTCGAAGTTCCACGGGTCAAATCGCTGTACTATCCAGTTTTGGGCCTTTGGTATCTAAAAAAAAAGCAGTTTGAGTGTGTCGCTCACTGTTCAGCCGCAAATATCTCTATTTAAAAAAGTGTGGTATACCCCAGTAAACAATAACTGTGGTTTTACCATCCCACGGTAAAAAATCTCTATTATTCAGCTTTTGGTAGTTTTTTCCGTAAAGAAAAACAGTAGTGTCTCCTGACTGTTGTGACACAAAAATATATCTGTTGAACATAGTCTTGTGTAGGCCCGACATCCCAGTGTGGTTTCGAAGTTCCACGGGTCAAATCGCTGTACTATCCAGTTTTGGGCCTTTGGTATCTAAAAAAAAAGCAGTTTGAGTGTGTCGCTCACTGTTCAGCCGCAAATATCTCTATTTAAAAAAGTGTGGTATACCCCAGTAAACAATAACTGTGGTTTTGCCATCCCACGGTAAAAAATCTCTATTATTCAGCTTTTGGTAGTTTTTTCCGTAAAGAAAAACAGTAGTGTCTCCTGACTGTTGTGACACAAAAATATATCTGTTGAAAATAGTCTTGTGTAGGCCCGACATCCCAGTGTGGTTTCGCAGTTCCACGGGTCAAATCGCTGTACTATCCAGTTTTGGGCCTTTGGTATCTAAAAAAAAGCAGTTTGAGTGTGTCGCTCACTGTTCAGCCGCATATATCTCTATTTAAAAAAGTGTGGTATACCCCAGTAAACAATAACTGTGGTTTTGCCATCCCACGGTAAAAAATCTCTATTATTCAGCTTTTGGTAGTTTTTTCCGTAAAGAAAAACAGTAGTGTCTCCTGACTGTTGTGACACAAAAATATATCTGTTGAAAATAGTCTTGTGTAGGACCGACATCCCAGTGTGGTTTCGAAGTTCCACGGGTCAAATCGCTGTACTATCCAGTTTTGGGCCTTTGGTATCTAAAAAAAAAGCAGTTTGAGTGTGTCGCTCACTGTTCAGCCGCAAATATCTCTATTTAAAAAAGTGTGGTATACCCCAGTAAACAATAACTGTGGTTTTGCCATCCCACGGTAAAAAATCTCTATTATTCAGCTTTTTGTAGTTTTTTCCGTAAAGAAAAACAGTAGTGTCTCCTGACTGTTGTGACACAAAAATATATCTGTTGAAAATAGTCTTGTGTAGGCCCGCCATCCCAGTGTGGTTTCGCAGTTCCACAGGTCAAATCACTGTACTATCCAGTTTTGGGCCTTTGGTATCTAAAAAAAAAGCAGTTTGAGTGTGTCGCTCACTGTTCAGCCACAAATATCTCTATTTAAAAAAGTGTGGTATACCCCAGTAAACAATAACTTTGGTTTTGCCATCCCACTGTAAAAAATCTCTATTATTCAGCTTTTGGTAGATTTTTCCGTAAAGAAAAACAGTAGTGTCTCCTGACTGTTGTGACACAAAAATATATCTGTTGAAAATAGTCTTGTGTAGACCCAACATCCCAGTGTGGTTTTGCAGTTCCACGGGTCAAATCGCTGTACTATCCAGTTTTGGGCCTTTGGTATCTGAAAAAAAGCAGTTTGACTGTGTCACTCACTGTTCAGCCGCAAATATCTCTATTTAAAAAATTGTGGTATACCCCAGTAAACAATAACTGTGGTTTTGCCATCCCACGGTAAAAAATCTCTATTATTCAGCTTTTGGTAGTTTTTTCCGTAAAGAAAAACAGTAGTGTCTCCTGACTGCTGTGACACAAAAATATATCTGTTGAAAATAGTCTCGTGTAGGCCCGACATCCCAGTGTGGTTTCGCAGTTCCACGGGTCAAATCGCTGTACTATCCAGTTTTGGGCCTTTGGTATCTAAAAAAAAAGCAGTTTGAGTGTCTCGCTCACTGTTCAGCCGCAAATATCTCTATTTGAAAAAGTGTGGTATACCCCAGTAAACAATAACTGTGGTTTTGCCATCCCACGGTAAAAAATCTCTATTATTCAGCTTTTGGTAGTTTTTTCCGTAAAGAAAAACAGTAGTGTCTCCTGACTGTTGTGACACAAAAATATATCTGTTGAAAATAATCTTGTGTAGGCCCGACATCCCAGTGTGGTTTCGCAGTTCCACGGGTCAAATCGCTGTACTATCCAGTTTTGGGCCTTAGGTATCTAAAAAAAAAGCAGTTTGAGTGTGTCGCTCACTGTTCAGCCGCAAATATCTCTATTTAAAAAAGTATGGTATTCCCCAGTAAACAATAACTGTGGTTTTGCCATCCCACTGTAAAAAATCTCTATTATTCAGCTTTTGGTAGATTTTTCCGTAAAGAAAAACAGTAGTGTCTCCTGACTGTTGTGACACAAAAATATATCTGTTGAAAATAGTCTTGTGTAGACCCGACATCCCAGTGTGGTTTTGCAGTTCCACGGGTCAAATCGCTGTACTATCCAGTTTTGGGCCTTTGGTATCTGAAAAAAAGCAGTTGGACTGTGTCACTCACTGTTCAGCCGCAAATATCTCTATTTAAAAAAGTGTGGTATACCCCAGTAAACAATAACTGTGGTTTTACCATCCCACGGTAAAAAATCTCTATTATTCAGCTTTTGGTAGTTTTTTCCGTAAAGAAAAACTGTAGTGTCTCCTGACTGTTGTGACACAAAAATATATCTGTTGAACATAGTCTTGTGTAGGCCCGACATCCCAGTGTGGTTTCGAAGTTCCACGGGTCAAATCGCTGTACTATCCAGTTTTGGGCCTTTGGTATCTAAAAAAAAAGCAGTTTGAGTGTGTCGCTCACTGTTCAGCCGCAAATATCTCTATTTAAAAAAGTGTGGTATACCCCAGTAAACAATAACTGTGGTTTTGCCATCCCACGGTAAAAAATCTCTATTATTCAGCTTTTGGTAGTTTTTTCCGTAAAGAAAAACAGTAGTGTCTCCTGACTGTTGTGACACAAAAATATATCTGTTGAAAATAGTCTTGTGTAGGCCCGCCATCCCAGTGTGGTTTCGCAGTTCCACAGGTCAAATCACTGTACTATCCAGTTTTGGGCCTTTGGTATCTAAAAAAAAAGCAGTTTGCGTGTGTCGCTCACTGTTCAGCCATAAATATCTCTATTTAAAAAAGTGTGGTATACCCCAGTAAACAATAACTTTGGTTTTGCCATCCCACTGTAAAAAATCTCTATTATTCAGCTTTTGGTAGATTTTTCCGTAAAGAAAAACAGTAGTGTCTCCTGACTGTTGTGACACAAAAATATATCTGTTGAAAATAGTCTTGTGTAGACCCGACATCCCAGTGTGGTTTTGCAGTTCCACGAGTCAAATCGCTGTACTATCCAGTTTTGGGCCTTTGGTATCTGAAAAAAAGCAGTTTGACTGTCTCGCTCACTGTTCAGCCGCAAATATCTCTATTTGAAAAAGTGTGGTATACCCCAGTAAACAATAACTGTGGTTTTGCCATCCCACGGTAAAAAATCTCTATTATTCAGCTTTTGGTAGTTTTTTCATTAAAGAAAAACAGTAGTGTCTCCTGACTGTTGTGACACAAAAATATATCTGTTGAAAATAGTCTTGTGTAGGCTCGACATCCCAGTGTGGTTTCGCAGTTCCACGGGTCAAATCGCTGTACTATCCAGTTTTGGGCCTTTGGTATCTAAAAAAAAAGCAGTTTGAGTGTGTCGCTCACTGTTCAGCCGCAAATATCTCTATTTAAAAAAGTGTGGTATACCCCAGTAAACAATAACTGTGGTTTTGCCATCCCACGGTATAAAATCTCTATTATTCAGCTTTTGGTAGTTTTTTCCGTAAAGAAAAACAGTAGTGTCTCCTGACTGTTGTGACACAATAATATATCTGTTGAAAATAGTCTTGTGTAGGCCCGACATCCCAGTGTGGTTTCGAAGTTCCACTGGTCAAATCGCTGTACTATCCAGTTTTGGGCCTTTGGTATCTAAAAAAAAAGCAGTTTGAGTGTGCCGCTCACTGTTCAGCCGCAAATATCTCTATTTAAAAAAGTGTGGTATACCCCAGTAAACAATAACTGTGGTTTTGTGGTTTTGCCATCCCACGGTAAAAAATCTCTATTATTCAGCTTTTGGTAGTTTTTTTCCGTAAAGAAAAACAGTAGTGTCTCCTGACTGTTGTGACACAAAAATATATCTGTTGAAAATAGTCTTGTGTAGGCCTGAAATCTCAGTGTGGTTTCGCAGTTCCATGGGTCAAATCGCTGTACTATCCAGTTTTGTGCCTTTGGTATCTAAAAAAAAGCAGTTTGAGTGTGTCGCTCACTGTTCAGCCGCAAATATCTCTATTTAAAAAAGTGTGGTGTACCCAGTAAACAATAACTGTGGTTTTGCCATCCCACGGTAAAAAATCTCTATTATTCAGCTTTTGGTAGTTTTTTCCGTAATGAAATACAGTAGTGTCTCCTGACTGTTGTGACACAAAAATATATCTGTTGAAAATAGTCTTGTGTAGGCCCGACATCCCAGTGTGGTTTCGAAGTTCCACGGGTCAAATCGCTGTACTATCCAGTTTTGGGCCTTTGGTATCTAAAAAAAAAGCAGTTTGAGTGTGTCGCTCACTGTTCAGCCGCAAATATCTCTATTTAAAAAAGTGTGGTATACCCCAGTAAACAATAACTGTGGTTTTGCCATCCCACGGTAAAAAATCTCTATTATTCAGCTTTTGGTAGTTTTTTCCGTAAAGAAAAACAGTAGTGTCTCCTGACTGTTGTGACACAAAAATATATCTGTTGAAAATACTCTTGTGTAGGCCCGACATCCCAGTGTGGTTTCGCAGTTCCACAGGTCAAATCGCTGTACTATCCAGTTTTGGTCCTTTGGTATCTAAAAAAAAAAGCAGTTTGAGTGTGTCGCTCACTGTTCAGCCACAAATATCTCTATTTAAAAAAGTGTGGTATACCCCAGTAAACAATAACTTTGGTTTTGCCATCCCACGGTAAAAAATCTCTATTATTCAGCTTTTGGTAGTTTTTTCCGTAAAGAAAAACAGTAGTGTCTCCTGACTGTTGTGACACAAAAATATATCTGTTGAAAATAGTCTTGTGTAGGCCCGACATCCCAGTGTGGTTTCACAGTTCCACGGGTCAAATCGCTGTACTATCCAGTTTTGGGCCTTTGGTATCTAAAAAAAAGCAGTTTGAGTGTGTCGCTCAATGTTCAGCTGCAAATATCTCTTTTTAAAAAAGTGTGGTATACCCCAGTAAACAATAATTGTGGTTTTGCCATCCCACGGTAAAAAATCTTTATTATTCAGCTTTTGGTAGTTTTTTCCTTAAAGAAAAACAGTATTGTCTCCTGACTGTTGTGACACAAAAATATATCTGTTGAAAATAGTCTTGTGTAGGCCCGACATCCCAGTGTGGTTTCGCAGTACCACGGGTCAAATCGCTATACTATCCAGTGTTGGGCCTTTGGTATCTAAAAAAAAAGCAGTTTGAGTGTGTCGCTCACTGTTCAGCCGCAAATATCTCTATTTAAAAAAGTGTGGTATACCCCAGTAAACAATAACTGTGGTTTTGCCATCCCACGGTAAAAAATCTCTATTATTCAGCTTTTGGTAGTTTTTTCCGTAAAGAAAAACAGTAGTGTCTCCTGACTGTTGTGACACAAAAATATATCTGTTGAAAATAGTCTTGTGTAGGCCCGACATCCCAGTGTGGTTTCGCAGTTCCACGGGTCAAATCGCTGTATTATCCAGTTTTGGGCCTTTGGTATCTAAAAAAAAAGCAGTTTGAGTGTGTCGCTCACTGTTCAGCCACAAATATCTCTATTTAAAAAAGTGTGGTATACCCCAGTAAACAATAACTTTGGTTTTGCCATCCCACGGTAAAAAATCTCTATTATTCAGCTTTTGGTAGTTTTTTCCGTAAAGAAAAACAGTAGTGTCTCCTGACTGTTGTGACACAAAAATATATCTGTTGAAAATAGTCTTGTGTAGGCCCGACATCCCAGTGTGGTTTCACAGTTCCACGGGTCAAATCGCTGTACTATCCAGTTTTGGGCCTTTGGTATCTAAAAAAAAGCAGTTTGAGTGTGTCGCTCAATGTTCAGCCGCAAATATCTCTATTTAAAAAAGTGTGGTATACCCCAGTAAACAATAATTGTGGTTTTGCCATCCCACGGTAAAAAATCTCTATTATTCAGCTTTTGGTAGATTTTTCCTTAAAGAAAAACAGTAGTGTCTCCTGACTGTTGTGACACAAAAATATATCTGTTGAAAATAGTCTTGTGTAGGCCCGACATCCCAGTGTGGTTTCGCAGTTCCACGGGTCAAATCGCTGTAATATCCAGTTTTGGGCCTTTGGTATCTAAAAAAAAGCAGTTTGAGTGTGTCGCTCAATGTTCAGCCGCAAATATCTCTATTTAAAAAAGTGTGGTATACCCCAGTAAACAATAACTGTGGTTTTGTGGTTTTGCCATCCCACGGTAAAAAATCTCTATTATTCAGCTTTTGGTAGTTTTTTCCGTAAAGAAAAACAGTAGTGTCTCCTGACTGTTGTGACACAAAAATATATCTGTTGAAAATAGTCTTGTGTAGGCCCGACATCCCAGTGTGGTTTCGCAGTTCCACGGGTCAAATCGCTGTACTATCCAGTTTTGGGCCTTTGGTATCTAAAAAAAAGCAGTTTGAGTGTGTCGCTCAATGTTCAGCCGCAAATATCTCTATTTAAAAAAGTGTGGTATACCCCAGTAAACAATAACTGTGGTTTTGCCATCCCACGGTAAAAAATCTCTATTATTCAGCTTTTGGTAGTTTTTTCATTAAAGAAAAACAGTAGTGTCTCCTGACTGTTGTGACACAAAAATATATCTGTTGAAAATAGTCTTGTGTAGGCTCGACATCCCAGTGTGGTTTCGCAGTTCCACGGGTCAAATCGCTGTACTATCCAGTTTTGGGCCTTTGGTATCTAAAAAAAAAGCAGTTTGAGTGTGTCGCTCAATGTTCAGCCGCAAATATCTCTTTTTAAAAAAGTGTGGTATACCCCAGTAAACAATAATTGTGGTTTTGCCATCCCACGGTAAAAAATCTCTATTATTCAGCTTTTGGTAGTTTTTTCCTTAAAGAAAAACAGTATTGTCTCCTGACTGTTGTGACACAAAAATATATCTGTTGAAAATAGTTTTGTGTAGGCCCGACATCCCAGTGTGGTTTCGCAGTTCCACGGGTCAAATCGCTATACTATCCAGTGTTGGGCCTTTGGTATCTAAAAAAAAAGCAGTTTGAGTGTGTCGCTCACTGTTCAGCCGCAAATATCTCTATTTAAAAAAGTGTGGTATACCCCAGTAAACAATAACTGTGGTTTTGCCATCCCACGGTAAAAAATCTCTATTATTCAGCTTTTGGTAGTTTTTTCCGTAAAGAAAAACAGTAGTGTCTCCTGACTGTTGTGACACAAAAATATATCTGTTGAAAATAGTCTTGTGTAGGCCCGACATCCCAGTGTGGTTTCGCAGTTCCACGGGTCAAATCGCTGTATTATCCAGTTTTGGGCCTTTGGTATCTAAAAAAAAAGCAGTTTGAGTTTGTCGCTCACTGTTCAGCCACAAATATCTCTATTTAAAAAAGTGTGGTATACCCCAGTAAACAATAACTTTGGTTTTGCCATCCCACGGTAAAAAATCTCTATTATTCAGCTTTTGGTAGTTTTTTCCGTAAAGAAAAACAGTAGTGTCTCCTGACTGTTGTGACACAAAAATATATCTGTTGAAAATAGTCTTGTGTAGGCCCAACATCCCAATGTGGTTTCACAGTTCCACGGGTCAAATCGCTGTACTATCCAGTTTTGGGCCTTTGGTATCTAAAAAAAAGCAGTTTGAGTGTGTCGCTCAATGTTCAGCCGCAAATATCTCTATTTAAAAAAGTGTGGTATACCCCAGTAAACAATAATTGTGGTTTTGCCATCCCACGGTAAAAAATCTCTATTATTCAGCTTTTGGTAGTTTTTTCCTTAAAGAAAAACAGTAGTGTCTCCTGACTGTTGTGACACAAAAATATATCTGTTGAAAATAGTCTTGTGTAGGCCCGACATCCCAGTGTGGTTTCGCAGTTCCACGGGTCAAATCGCTATACTATCCAGTGTTGGGCCTTTGGTATCTAAAAAAAAAGCAGTTTGAGTGTGTCGCTCACTGTTCAGCCGCAAATATCTCTATTTAAAAAAGTGTGGTATACCCCAGTAAACAATAACTGTGGTTTTGCCATCCCACGGTAAAAAATCTCTATTATTCAGCTTTTGGTAGTTTTTTCCGTAAAGAAAAACAGTAGTGTCTCCTGACTGTTGTGACACAAAAATATATCTGTTGAAAATAGTCTTGTGTAGGCCCGACATCCCAGTGTGGTTTCGCAGTTCCACGGGTCAAATCGCTGTATTATCCAGTTTTGGGCCTTTGGTATCTAAAAAAAAAGCAGTTTGAGTTTGTCGCTCACTGTTCAGCCACAAATATCTCTATTTAAAAAAGTGTGGTATACCCCAGTAAACAATAACTTTGGTTTTGCCATCCCACGGTAAAAAATCTCTATTATTCAGCTTTTGGTAGTTTTTTCCGTAAAGAAAAACAGTAGTGTCTCCTGACTGTTGTGACACAAAAATATATCTGTTGAAAATAGTCTTGTGTAGGCCCAACATCCCAATGTGGTTTCACAGTTCCACGGGTCAAATCGCTGTACTATCCAGTTTTGGGCCTTTGGTATCTAAAAAAAAGCAGTTTGAGTGTGTCGCTCAATGTTCAGCCGCAAATATCTCTATTTAAAAAAGTGTGGTATACCCCAGTAAACAATAATTGTGGTTTTGCCATCCCACGGTAAAAAATCTCTATTATTCAGCTTTTGGTAGTTTTTTCCTTAAAGAAAAACAGTAGTGTCTCCTGACTGTTGTGACACAAAAATATATCTGTTGAAAATAGTCTTGTGTAGGCCCGACATCCCAGTGTGGTTTCGCAGTTCCACGGGTCAAATCGCTATACTATCCAGTGTTGGGCCTTTGGTATCTAAAAAAAAAGCAGTTTGAGTGTGTCGCTCACTGTTCAGCCGCAAATATCTCTATTTAAAAAAGTGTGGTATACCCCAGTAAACAATAACTGTGGTTTTGCCATCCCACGGTAAAAAATCTCTATTATTCAGCTTTTGGTAGTTTTTTCCGTAAAGAAAAACAGTAGTGTCTCCTGACTGTTGTGACACAAAAATATATCTGTTGAAAATAGTCTTGTGTAGACCCGACATCCCAGTGTGGTTTCACAGTTCCACGGGTCAAATCGCTGTACTATCCAGTTTTGGGCCTTTGGTATCTAAAAAAAAAGCAGTTTGAGTGTGTCGCTCACTGTTCAGCCGCAAATATCTCTATTTAAAAAAGTGTGGTATACCCCAGTAAACAATAATTGTGGTTTTGCCATCCCACGGTAAAAAATCTCTATTATTCAGCTTTTGGTAGTTTTTTCCTTAAAGAAAAACAGTAGTGTCTCCTGACTGTTGTGACACAAAAATATATCTGTTGAAAATAGTCTTGTGTAGGCCCGACATCCCAGTGTGGTTTCGCAGTTCCACGGGTCAAATCGCTATACTATCCAGTGTTGGGCCTTTGGTATCTAAAAAAAAAGCAGTTTGAGTGTGTCGCTCACTGTTCAGCCGCAAATATCTCTATTTAAAAAAGTGTGGTATACCCCAGTAAACAATAATTGTGGTTTTGCCATCCCACGGTAAAAAATCTCTATTATTCAGCTTTTGGTAGTTTTTTCCTTAAAGAAAAACAGTAGTGTCTCCTGACTGTTGTGACACAAAAATATATCTGTTGAAAATAGTCTTGTGTAGGCCCGACATCCCAGTGTGGTTTCGCAGTTCCACGGGTCAAATCGCTATACTATCCAGTGTTGGGCCTTTGGTATCTAAAAAAAAAGCAGTTTGAGTGTGTCGCTCACTGTTCAGCCGCAAATATCTCTATTTAAAAAAGTGTGGTATACCCCAGTAAACAATAACTGTGGTTTTGCCATCCCACGGTAAAAAATCTCTATTATTCAGCTTTTGGTAGTTTTTTCCGTAAAGAAAAACAGTAGTGTCTCCTGACTGTTGTGACACAAAAATATATCTGTTGAAAATAGTCTTGTGTAGACCCGACATCCCAGTGTGGTTTCACAGTTCCACGGGTCAAATCGCTGTACTATCCAGTTTTGGGCCTTTGGTATCTAAAAAAAAAGCAGTTTGAGTGTGTCGCTCACTGTTCAGCCGCAAATATCTCTATTTAAAAAAGTGTGGTATACCCCAGTAAACAATAACTGTGGTTTTGCCATCCCACGGTAAAAAATCTCTATTATTCAGCTTTTGGTAGTTTTTTCCGTAAAGAAAAACAGTAGTGTCTCCTGACTGTTGTGACACAAAAATATATATGTTGAAAATAGTCTTGTGTAGGCCCGACATCCCAGTGTGGTTTCGCAGTTCCACGGGTCAAATCGCTGTACTATCCAGTTTTGGGCCTTTGGTATCTAAAAAAAAAGCAGTTTGAGTGTGTCGCTCACTGTTCAGCCGCAAATATCTCTATTTAAAAAAGTGTGGTATACCCCAGTAAACAATAACTGTGGTTTTGCCATCCCACGGTAAAAAATCTCTATTATTCAGCTTTTGGTAGTTTTTTCCGTAAAGAAAAACAGTAGTGTCTCCTGACTGTTGTGACACAAAAATATATCTGTTGAAAATAGTCTTGTGTAGGCCCGACATCCCAGTGTGGTTTCGCAGTACCACGGGTCAAATCGCTGTACTATCCAGTTTTGGGCCTTTGGTATCTAAAAAAAAAGCAGTTTGAGTGTGTCGCTCACTGTTCAGCCGCAAATATCTCTATTTAAAAAAGTGTGGTATACCCCAGTAAACAATAACTGTGGTTTTGTGGTTTTGCCATCCCACGGTAAAAAATCTCTATTATTCAGCTTTTGGTAGTTTTTTCCGTAAAGAAAAACAGTAGTGTCTCCTGACTGTTGTGACACAAAAATATATCTGTTGAAAATAGTCTTGTGTAGGCCTGACATCGCAGTGTGGTTTCGCAGTTCCACGGGTCAAATCGCTGTACTATCCAGTTTTGGGCCTTTGGTATCTAAAAAAAAGCAGTTTGAGTGTGTCGCTCACTGTTCAGCCGCAAATATCTCTATTTAAAAAAGTGTGGTGTACCCCAGTAAACAATAACTGTGGTTTTGCCATCCCACGGTAAAAAATCTCTATTATTCAGCTTTTGGTAGTTTTTTCATTAAAGAAAAACAGTAGTGTCTCCTGACTGTTGTGACACAAAAATATATCTGTTGAAAATAGTCTTGTGTAGGCCCGACATCACAGTGTGGTTTCGCAGTTCCACGGGTCAAATCGCTGTATTATCCAGTTTTGGGCCTTTGGTATCTAAAAAAAAAGCAGTTTGAGTGTGTCGCTCACTGTTCAGCCACAAATATCTCTATTTAAAAAAGTGTGGTATACCCCAGTAAACAATAACTTTGGTTTTGCCATCCCACGGTAAAAAATCTCTATTATTCAGCTTTTGGTAGTTTTTTCCGTAAAGAAAAACAGTAGTGTCTCCTGACTGTTGTGACACAAAAATATATCTGTTGAAAATAGTCTTGTGTAGGCCCGACATCCCAGTGTGGTTTCACAGTTCCACGGGTCAAATCGCTGTACTATCCAGTTTTGGGCCTTTGGTATCTAAAAAAAAGCAGTTTGAGTGTGTCGCTCAATGTTCAGCCGCAAATATCTCTATTTAAAAAAGTGTGGTATACCCCAGTAAACAATAATTGTGGTTTTGCCATCCCACGGTAAAAAATCTCTATTATTCAGCTTTTGGTAGATTTTTCCTTAAAGAAAAACAGTAGTGTCTCCTGACTGTTGTGACACAAAAATATATCTGTTGAAAATAGTCTTGTGTAGGCCCGACATCCCAGTGTGGTTTCGCAGTTCCACGGGTCAAATCGCTGTAATATCCAGTTTTGGGCCTTTGGTATCTAAAAAAAAGCAGTTTGAGTGTGTCGCTCAATGTTCAGCCGCAAATATCTCTATTTAAAAAAGTGTGGTATACCCCAGTAAACAATAACTGTGGTTTTGTGGTTTTGCCATCCCACGGTAAAAAATCTCTATTATTCAGCTTTTGGTAGTTTTTTCCGTAAAGAAAAACAGTAGTGTCTCCTGACTGTTGTGACACAAAAATATATCTGTTGAAAATAGTCTTGTGTAGGCCCGACATCCCAGTGTGGTTTCGCAGTTCCACGGGTCAAATCGCTGTACTATCCAGTTTTGGGCCTTTGGTATCTAAAAAAAAGCAGTTTGAGTGTGTCGCTCAATGTTCAGCCGCAAATATCTCTATTTAAAAAAGTGTGGTATACCCCAGTAAACAATAACTGTGGTTTTGCCATCCCACGGTAAAAAATCTCTATTATTCAGCTTTTGGTAGTTTTTTCATTAAAGAAAAACAGTAGTGTCTCCTGACTGTTGTGACACAAAAATATATCTGTTGAAAATAGTCTTGTGTAGGCTCGACATCCCAGTGTGGTTTCGCAGTTCCACGGGTCAAATCGCTGTACTATCCAGTTTTGGGCCTTTGGTATCTAAAAAAAAAGCAGTTTGAGTGTGTCGCTCAATGTTCAGCCGCAAATATCTCTTTTTAAAAAAGTGTGGTATACCCCAGTAAACAATAATTGTGGTTTTGCCATCCCACGGTAAAAAATCTCTATTATTCAGCTTTTGGTAGTTTTTTCCTTAAAGAAAAACAGTATTGTCTCCTGACTGTTGTGACACAAAAATATATCTGTTGAAAATAGTTTTGTGTAGGCCCGACATCCCAGTGTGGTTTCGCAGTTCCACGGGTCAAATCGCTATACTATCCAGTGTTGGGCCTTTGGTATCTAAAAAAAAAGCAGTTTGAGTGTGTCGCTCACTGTTCAGCCGCAAATATCTCTATTTAAAAAAGTGTGGTATACCCCAGTAAACAATAACTGTGGTTTTGCCATCCCACGGTAAAAAATCTCTATTATTCAGCTTTTGGTAGTTTTTTCCGTAAAGAAAAACAGTAGTGTCTCCTGACTGTTGTGACACAAAAATATATCTGTTGAAAATAGTCTTGTGTAGGCCCGACATCCCAGTGTGGTTTCGCAGTTCCACGGGTCAAATCGCTGTATTATCCAGTTTTGGGCCTTTGGTATCTAAAAAAAAAGCAGTTTGAGTTTGTCGCTCACTGTTCAGCCACAAATATCTCTATTTAAAAAAGTGTGGTATACCCCAGTAAACAATAACTTTGGTTTTGCCATCCCACGGTAAAAAATCTCTATTATTCAGCTTTTGGTAGTTTTTTCCGTAAAGAAAAACAGTAGTGTCTCCTGACTGTTGTGACACAAAAATATATCTGTTGAAAATAGTCTTGTGTAGGCCCAACATCCCAATGTGGTTTCACAGTTCCACGGGTCAAATCGCTGTACTATCCAGTTTTGGGCCTTTGGTATCTAAAAAAAAGCAGTTTGAGTGTGTCGCTCAATGTTCAGCCGCAAATATCTCTATTTAAAAAAGTGTGGTATACCCCAGTAAACAATAATTGTGGTTTTGCCATCCCACGGTAAAAAATCTCTATTATTCAGCTTTTGGTAGTTTTTTCCTTAAAGAAAAACAGTAGTGTCTCCTGACTGTTGTGACACAAAAATATATCTGTTGAAAATAGTCTTGTGTAGGCCCGACATCCCAGTGTGGTTTCGCAGTTCCACGGGTCAAATCGCTATACTATCCAGTGTTGGGCCTTTGGTATCTAAAAAAAAAGCAGTTTGAGTGTGTCGCTCACTGTTCAGCCGCAAATATCTCTATTTAAAAAAGTGTGGTATACCCCAGTAAACAATAACTGTGGTTTTGCCATCCCACGGTAAAAAATCTCTATTATTCAGCTTTTGGTAGTTTTTTCCGTAAAGAAAAACAGTAGTGTCTCCTGACTGTTGTGACACAAAAATATATCTGTTGAAAATAGTCTTGTGTAGACCCGACATCCCAGTGTGGTTTCACAGTTCCACGGGTCAAATCGCTGTACTATCCAGTTTTGGGCCTTTGGTATCTAAAAAAAAAGCAGTTTGAGTGTGTCGCTCACTGTTCAGCCGCAAATATCTCTATTTAAAAAAGTGTGGTATACCCCAGTAAACAATAATTGTGGTTTTGCCATCCCACGGTAAAAAATCTCTATTATTCAGCTTTTGGTAGTTTTTTCCTTAAAGAAAAACAGTAGTGTCTCCTGACTGTTGTGACACAAAAATATATCTGTTGAAAATAGTCTTGTGTAGGCCCGACATCCCAGTGTGGTTTCGCAGTTCCACGGGTCAAATCGCTATACTATCCAGTGTTGGGCCTTTGGTATCTAAAAAAAAAGCAGTTTGAGTGTGTCGCTCACTGTTCAGCCGCAAATATCTCTATTTAAAAAAGTGTGGTATACCCCAGTAAACAATAATTGTGGTTTTGCCATCCCACGGTAAAAAATCTCTATTATTCAGCTTTTGGTAGTTTTTTCCTTAAAGAAAAACAGTAGTGTCTCCTGACTGTTGTGACACAAAAATATATCTGTTGAAAATAGTCTTGTGTAGGCCCGACATCCCAGTGTGGTTTCGCAGTTCCACGGGTCAAATCGCTATACTATCCAGTGTTGGGCCTTTGGTATCTAAAAAAAAAGCAGTTTGAGTGTGTCGCTCACTGTTCAGCCGCAAATATCTCTATTTAAAAAAGTGTGGTATACCCCAGTAAACAATAACTGTGGTTTTGCCATCCCACGGTAAAAAATCTCTATTATTCAGCTTTTGGTAGTTTTTTCCGTAAAGAAAAACAGTAGTGTCTCCTGACTGTTGTGACACAAAAATATATCTGTTGAAAATAGTCTTGTGTAGACCCGACATCCCAGTGTGGTTTCACAGTTCCACGGGTCAAATCGCTGTACTATCCAGTTTTGGGCCTTTGGTATCTAAAAAAAAAGCAGTTTGAGTGTGTCGCTCACTGTTCAGCCGCAAATATCTCTATTTAAAAAAGTGTGGTATACCCCAGTAAACAATAACTGTGGTTTTGCCATCCCACGGTAAAAAATCTCTATTATTCAGCTTTTGGTAGTTTTTTCCGTAAAGAAAAACAGTAGTGTCTCCTGACTGTTGTGACACAAAAATATATATGTTGAAAATAGTCTTGTGTAGGCCCGACATCCCAGTGTGGTTTCGCAGTTCCACGGGTCAAATCGCTGTACTATCCAGTTTTGGGCCTTTGGTATCTAAAAAAAAAGCAGTTTGAGTGTGTCGCTCACTGTTCAGCCGCAAATATCTCTATTTAAAAAAGTGTGGTATACCCCAGTAAACAATAACTGTGGTTTTGCCATCCCACGGTAAAAAATCTCTATTATTCAGCTTTTGGTAGTTTTTTCCGTAAAGAAAAACAGTAGTGTCTCCTGACTGTTGTGACACAAAAATATATCTGTTGAAAATAGTCTTGTGTAGGCCCGACATCCCAGTGTGGTTTCGCAGTACCACGGGTCAAATCGCTGTACTATCCAGTTTTGGGCCTTTGGTATCTAAAAAAAAAGCAGTTTGAGTGTGTCGCTCACTGTTCAGCCGCAAATATCTCTATTTAAAAAAGTGTGGTATACCCCAGTAAACAATAACTGTGGTTTTGTGGTTTTGCCATCCCACGGTAAAAAATCTCTATTATTCAGCTTTTGGTAGTTTTTTCCGTAAAGAAAAACAGTAGTGTCTCCTGACTGTTGTGACACAAAAATATATCTGTTGAAAATAGTCTTGTGTAGGCCTGACATCGCAGTGTGGTTTCGCAGTTCCACGGGTCAAATCGCTGTACTATCCAGTTTTGGGCCTTTGGTATCTAAAAAAAAGCAGTTTGAGTGTGTCGCTCACTGTTCAGCCGCAAATATCTCTATTTAAAAAAGTGTGGTGTACCCCAGTAAACAATAACTGTGGTTTTGCCATCCCACGGTAAAAAATCTCTATTATTCAGCTTTTGGTAGTTTTTTCATTAAAGAAAAACAGTAGTGTCTCCTGACTGTTGTGACACAAAAATATATCTGTTGAAAATAGTCTTGTGTAGGCTCGACATCCCAGTGTGGTTTCGCAGTTCCACAGGTCAAATCGCTGTACTATCCAGTTTTGGGCCTTTGGTATCTAAAAAAAAAAGCAGTTTGAGTGTGTCGCTCACTGTTCAGCCACAAATATCTCTATTTAAAAAAGTGTGGTATACCCCAGTAAACAATAACTTTGGTTTTGCCATCCCACGGTAAAAAATCTCTATTATTCAGCTTTTGGTAGTTTTTTCCGTAAAGAAAAACAGTAGTGTCTCCTGACTGTTGTGACACAAAAATATATCTGTTGAAAATAGTCTTGTGTAGGCCCGACATCCCAGTGTGGTTTCACAGTTCCACGGGTCAAATCGCTGTACTATCCAGTTTTGGGCCTTTGGTATCTAAAAAAAAGCAGTTTGAGTGTGTCGCTCAATGTTCAGCCGCAAATATCTCTTTTTAAAAAAGTGTGGTATACCCCAGTAAACAATAATTGTGGTTTTGCCATCCCACGGTAAAAAATTTCTATTATTCAGCTTTTGGTAGTTTTTTCCTTAAAGAAAAACAGTAGTGTCTCCTGACTGTTGTGACACAAAAATATATCTGTTGAAAATAGTCTTGTGTAGGCCCGACATCCCAGTGTGGTTTCGCAGTTCCACGGGTCAAATCGCTATACTATCCAGTGTTGGGCCTTTGGTATCTAAAAAAAAAGCAGTTTGAGTGTGTCGCTCACTGTTCAGCCGCAAATATCTCTATTTAAAAAAGTGTGGTATACCCCAGTAAACAATAACTGTGGTTTTGCCATCCCACGGTAAAAAATCTCTATTATTCAGCTTTTGGTAGTTTTTTCCGTAAAGAAAAACAGTAGTGTCTCCTGACTGTTGTGACACAAAAATATATCTGTTGAAAATAGTCTTGTGTAGGCCCGACATCCCAGTGTGGTTTCGCAGTTCCACGGGTCAAATCGCTGTACTATCCAGTTTTGGGCCTTTGGTATCTAAAAAAAAAGCAGTTTGAGTGTGTCGCTCACTGTTCAGCCGCAAATATCTCTATTTAAAAAAGTGTGGTATACCCCAGTAAACAATAACTGTGGTTTTGCCATCCCACGTTAAAAAATCTCTATTATTCAGCTTTTGGTAGTTTTTTCCGTAAAGAAAAACAGTAGTGTCTCCTGACTGTTGTGACACAAAAATATATCTGTTGAAATTAGTCTTGTGTAGGCCCGACATCCCAGTGTGGTTTCGCAGTTCCACGGGTCAAATCGCTGTACTATCCAGTTTTGGGCCTTTGGTATCTAAAAAAAAAAGCAGTTTGAGTGTGTCGCTCACTGTTCAGCCGCAAATATCTCTATTTAAAAAAGTGTGGTATACCCCAGTAAACAATAACTGTGGTTTTGCCATCCCACGGTAAAAAATCTCTATTATTCAGCTTTTGGTAGTTTTTTCCGTAAAGAAAAACAGTAGTGTCTCCTGACTGTTGTGACACAAAAATATATCTGTTGAAAATAGTCTTGTGTAGGCCCGACATCCCAGTGTGGTTTCGCAGTTCCACGGGTCAAATCGCTGTACTATCCAGTTTTGGGCCTTTGGTATCTAAAAAAAAAGCAGTTTGAGTGTGTCGCTCACTGTTCAGCCGCAAATATCTCTATTTAAAAAAGTGTGGTATACCCCAGTAAACAATAACTGTGGTTTTGCCATCCCACGTTAAAAAATCTCTATTATTCAGCTTTTGGTAGTTTTTTCCGTAAAGAAAAACAGTAGTGTCTCCTGACTGTTGTGACACAAAAATATATCTGTTGAAAATAGTCTTGTGTAGGCCCGACATCCCAGTGTGGTTTCGCAGTTCCACGGGTCAAATCGCTGTACTATCCAGTTTTGGGCCTTTGGTATCTAAAAAAAAAAGCAGTTTGAGTGTGTCGCTCACTCTTCAGCCGCAAATATCTCTATTTAAAAAAGTGTGGTATACCCCAGTAAACAATAACTGTGGTTTTGCCATCCCACGGTAAAAAATCTCTATTATTCAGCTTTTGGTAGTTTTTTCCGTAAAGAAAAACAGTAGTGTCTCCTGACTGTTGTGACACAAAAATATATCTGTTGAAAATAGTCTTGTGTAGGCTCGACATCCCAGTGTGGTTTCGCAGTTCCACGGGTCAAATCGCTGTACTATCCAGTTTTGGGCCTTTGGTATCTAAAAAAAAGCAGTTTGAGTGTGTCGCTCACTGTTCAGCCGCAAATATCTCTATTTAAAAAAGTGTGGTATACCCCAGTAAACAATAACTGTGGTTTTGCCATCCCACGGTAAAAAATCTCTATTATTCAGCTTTTGGTAGTTTTTTCCGTAAAGAAAAACAGTAGTGTCTCCTGACTGTTGTGACACAATAATATATCTGTTGAAAATAGTCTTGTGTAGGCCCGACATCCCAGTGTGGTTTCGAAGTTCCACGGGTCAAATCGCTGTACTATCCAGTTTTGGGCCTTTGGTATCTAAAAAAAAAGCAGTTTGAGTGTGCCGCTCACTGTTCAGCCGCAAATATCTCTATTTAAAAAAGTGTGGTATACCCCAGTAAACAATAACTGTGGTTTTGCCATGCCACGTTAAAAAATCTCTATTATTCAGCTTTTGGTAGTTTTTTCCGTAAAGAAAAACAGTAGTGTCTCCTGACTGTTGTGACACAAAAATATATCTGTTGAAAATAGTCTTGTGTAGGCCCGACATCCCAGTGTGGTTTCGCAGTTCCACGGGTCAAATCGCTGTACTATCCAGTTTTGGGCCTTTGGTATCTAAAAAAAAAAGCAGTTTGAGTGTGTCGCTCAATGTTCAGCCGCAAATATCTCTATTTAAAAAAGTGTGGTATACCCCAGTAAACAATAAATGTGGTTTTGCCATCCAACGGTAAAAAATCTCTATTATTCAGCTTTTGGTAGTTTTTTCATTAAAGAAAAACAGTAGTGTCTCCTGACTGTTGTGACACAAAAATATATCTGTTGAAAATAGTCTTGTGTAGGCTCGACATCCCAGTGTGGTTTCGCAGTTCCACGGGTCAAATCGCTGTACTATCCAGTTTTGGGCCTTTGGTATCTAAAAAAAAGCAGTTTGAGTGTGTCGCTCACTGTTCAGCCGCAAATATCTCTATTTAAAAAAGTGTGGTATACCCCAGTAAACAATAACTGTGGTTTTGCCATCCCACGGTAAAAAATCTCTATTATTCAGCTTTTGGTAGTTTTTTCCGTAAAGAAAAACAGTAGTGTCTCCTGACTGTTGTGACACAATAATATATCTGTTGAAAATAGTCTTGTGTAGGCCCGACATCCCAGTGTGGTTTCGAAGTTCCACGGGTCAAATCGCTGTACTATCCAGTTTTGGGCCTTTGGTATCTAAAAAAAAAGCAGTTTGAGTGTGCCGCTCACTGTTCAGCCGCAAATATCTCTATTTAAAAAAGTGTGGTATACCCCAGTAAACAATAACTGTGGTTTTGTGGTTTTGCCATCCCACGGTAAAAAATCTCTATTATTCAGCTTTTGGTAGTTTTTTCCGTAAAGAAAAACAGTAGTGTCTCCTGACTGTTGTGACACAAAAATATATCTGTTGAAAATAGTCTTGTGTAGGCCTGACATCGCAGTGTGGTTTCACAGTTCCACGGGTCAAATCGCTGTACTATCCAGTTTTGGGCCTTTGGTATCTAAAAAAAAGCAGTTTGAGTGTGTCGCTCACTGTTCAGCCGCAAATATCTCTATTTAAAAAAGTGTGGTGTACCCCAGTAAACAATAACTCTGGTTTTGCCATCCCACGGTAAAAAATCTCTATTATTCAGCTTTTGGTAGTTTTTTCCGTAAAGAAATACAGTAGTGTCTCCTGACTGTTGTGACACAAAAATATATCTGTTGAAAATAGTCTTGTGTAGGCCCGACGTCCCAGTGTGGTTTCGAAGTTCCACGGGTCAAATCGCTGTACTATCCAGTTTTGGGCCTTTGGTATCTAAAAAAAAAGCAGTTTGAGTGTGTCGCTCACTGTTCAGCCGCAAATATCTCTATTTAAAAAAGTGTGGTATACTCTAGTAAACAATAACTGTGGTTTTGCCATCCCACGGTAAAAAATCTCTATTATTCAGCTTTTGGTAGTTTTTTCCGTAAAGAAAAACAGTAGTGTCTCCTGACTGTTGTGACACAAAAATATATCTGTTGAAAATAGTCTTGTGTAGGCCCGACATCCCAGTGTGGTTTTGCAGTTCCACAGGTCAAATCGCTGTACTATCCAGTTTTGGGCCTTTGGTATCTAAAAAAAAAGCAGTTTGAGTGTGCCGCTCACTGTTCAGCCGCAAATATCTCTATTTAAAAAGTGTGGTATACCCCAGTAAACAATAACTGTGGTTTTGTGGTTTTGCCATCCCACGGTAAAAAATCTCTATTATTCAGCTTTTGGTAGTTTTTTCCGTAAAGAAAAGCAGTAGTGTCTCCTGACTGTTGTGACACAAAAATATATCTGTTGAAAATAGTCTTTTGTAGGCCTGACATCGCAGTGTGGTTTCGCAGTTCCACGGGTCAAATCGCTGTACTATCCAGTTTTGGGCCTTTGGTATCTAAAAAAAAGCAGTTTGAGTGTGTCGCTCACTGTTCAGCCGCAAATATCTCTATTTAAAAAAGTGTGGTATACCCCAGTAAACAATAACTGTGGTTTTGCCATCCCACGGTAAAAAATCTCTATTATTCAGCTTTTGGTAGTTTTTTCCGTAAAGAAAAACAGTAGTGTCTCCTGACTGTTGTGACACAAAAATATATCTGTTGAAAATAGTCTTGTGTAGGCCCGACATCCCAGTGTGGTTTCGCAGTTCCACGGGTCAAATCGCTGTACTATCCAGTTTTGGGCCTTTGGTATCTAAAAAAAAAGCAGTTTGAGTGTGTCGCTCACTGTTCAGCCGCAAATATCTCTATTTAAAAAAGTGTGGTATACCCCAGTAAACAATAACTGTGGTTTTGCCATCCCACGGTAAAAAATCTCTATTATTCAGCTTTTGGTAGTTTTTTCCGTAAAGAAAAACAGTAGTGTCTCCTGACTGTTGTGACACAAAAATATATCTGTTGAAAATAGTCTTGTGTAGGCCCGACATCCCAGTGTGGTTTCGCAGTTCCACGGGTCAAATCGCTGTACTATCCAGTTTTGGGCCTTTGGTATCTAAAAAAAAAGCAGTTTGAGTGTGTCGCTCAATGTTCAGCCGCAAATATCTCTATTTAAAAAAGTGTGGTATACCCCAGTAAACAATAACTGTGGTTTTGCCATCCCACGGTAAAAAATCTCTATTATTCAGCTTTTGGTAGTTTTTTCCTTAAAGAAAAACAGTAGTATCTCCTGACTGTTGTGACACAAAAATATATCTGTTGAAAATAGTCTTGTGTAGGCTCGACATCCCAGTGTGGTTTCGCAGTTCCACGGGTCAAATTGCTGTACTATTCAGTTTTGGGCCTTTGGTATCTAAAAAAAAAGCAGTTTGAGTGTGTCGGTCACTGTTCAGCCGCAAATATCTCTATTTAAAAAAGTGTGGTATACCCCAGTAAACAATAACTGTGGTTTTGCCATCCCACGGTAAAAAATCTCTATTATTCAGCTTTTTTTAGTTTTTTCCGTAAAGAAAAACAGTAGTGTCTCCTGACTGTTGTGACACAATAATATATCTGTTGAAAGTAGTCTTGTGTAGGCCCGACATCCCAGTGTGGTTTCGAAGTTCCACGGGTCAAATCGCTGTACTATCCAGTTTTGGGCCTTTGGTATCTAAAAAAAAAGCAGTTTGAGTGTGCCGCTCACTGTTCAGCCGCAAATATCTCTATTTAAAAAGTGTGGTATACCCCAGTAAACAATAACTGTGGTTTTGTGGTTTTGCCATCCCACGGTAAAAAATCTCTATTATTCAGCTTTTGGTAGTTTTTTCCGTAAAGAAAAACAGTAGTGTCTCCTGGCTGTTGTGACACAAAAATATATCTGTTGAAAATAGTCTTGTGTAGGCCTGACATCGCAGTGTGGTTTCGCAGTTCCACGGGTCAAATCGCTGTACTATCCAGTTTTGGGCCTTTGGTATCTAAAAAAAAGCAGTTTGAGTGTGTCGCTCACTGTTCAGCCGCAAATATCTCTATTTAAAAAAGTGTGGTATACCCCAGTAAACAATAACTGTGGTTTTGCCATCCCACGGTAAAAAATCTCTATTATTCAGCTTTTGGTAGTTTTTTCCGTAAAGAAATACAGTAGTGTCTCCTGACTGTTGTGACACAAAAATATATCTGTTGAAAATAGTCTTGTGTAGGCCCGACATCCCAGTGTGGTTTCGAAGTTCCACGGGTCAAATCGCTGTACTATCCAGTTTTGGGCCTTTGGTATCTAAAAAAAAAGCAGTTTGAGTGTGTCGCTCACTGTTCAGCCGCAAATATCTCTATTTAAAAAAGTGTGGTATACCCCAGTAAACAATAACTGTGGTTTTGCCATCCCACGGTAAAAAATCTCTATTATTCAGCTTTTGGTAGTTTTTTCCGTAAAGAAAAACAGTAGTGTCTCCTGACTGTTGTGACACAAAAATATATCTGTTGAAAATAGTCTTGTGTAGACCCGACATCCCAGTGTGGTTTCACAGTTCCACGGGTCAAATCGCTGTACTATCCAGTTTTGGGCCTTTGGTATCTAAAAAAAAAGCAGTTTGAGTGTGTCGCTCACTGTTCAGCCGCAAATATCTCAATTCAAAAAAGTGTGGTATAACCCAGTAAACAATAACTGTGGTTTTGCCATCCCACGGTAAAAAATCTCTATTATTCAGCTCTTGGTAGTTTTTTCCGTAAAGAAAAACAGTAGTGTCTCCTGACTGTTGTGACACAAAAATATATCTGTTGAAAATAGTCTTGTGTAGGCCCGACATCCCAGTGTGGTTTCGCAGTTCCACGGGTCAAATCGCTGTACTATCCAGTTTTGGGCCTTTGGTATCTAAAAAAAAAGCAGTTTGAGTGTGTCGCTCAATGTTCAGCCGCAAATATCTCTATTTAAAAAAGTGTGGTATACCCCAGTAAACAATAACTGTGGTTTTGCCATCCCACGGTAAAAAATCTCTATTATTCAGCTTTTGGTAGTTTTTTCATTAAAGAAAAACAGTAGTGTCTCCTGACTGTTGTGACACAAAAATATATCTGTTGAAAATAGTCTTGTGTAGGCTCGACATCCCAGTGTGGTTTCGCAGTTCCACGGGTCAAATCGCTGTACTATCCAGTTTTGGGCCTTTGGTATCTAAAAAAAAAGCAGTTTGAGTGTGTCGCTCACTGTTGAGCCGCAAATATCTCTATTTAAAAAAGTGTGGTATACCCCAGTAATCAATAACTGTGGTTTTGCCATCCCACGGTAAAAAATCTCTATTATTCAGCTTTTGGTAGTTTTTTCCTTAAAGAAAAACAGTAGTGTCTCCTGACTGTTGTGACACAAAAATATATCTGTTGAAAATAGTCTTGTGTAGGCCCAACATCCCAGTGTGGTTTCGAAGTTCCACGGGTCAAATCGCTGTACTATCCAGTTTTGGGCCTTTGGTATCTAAAAAAAAAGCAGTTTGAGTGTGCCGCTCACTGTTCAGCCGCAAATATCTCTATTTAAAAAAGTGTGGTATACCCCAGTAAACAGTAACTGTGGTTTTGTGGTTTTGCCATCCCACGGTAAAAAATCTCTATTATTCAGCTTTTGGTAGATTTTTCCGTAAAGAAAAACAGTAGTGTCTCCTGACTGTTGTGACACAAAAATATATCTGTTGAAAATAGTCTTGTGTAGACCCGACATCCCAGTGTGGTTTCACAGTTCCACGGGTCAAATCGCTGTACTATCCAGTTTTGGGCCTTTGGTATCTAAAAAAAAAGCAGTTTGAGTGTGTCGCTCACTGTTCAGCCGCAAATATCTCTATTTAAAAAAGTGTGGTATACCCCAGTAAACAATAACGGTGGTTTTGCCATCCCACGGTGAAAAATCTCTATTATTCAGCTTTTGGTAGTTTTTTCCGTAAAGAAAAACAGTAGTGTCTCCTGACTGTTGTGACACAAAAATATATCTGTTGAAAATAGTCTTGTGTAGGCCCGACATCCCAGTGTGGTTTCGCATTTCCACGGGTCAAATCGCTGTACTATCCAGTTTTGGGCCTTTGGTATCTAAAAAAAAAGCAGTTTGAGTGTGTCGCTCAATGTTCAGCCGCAAATATCTCTATTTAAAAAAGTGTGGTACACCCCAGTAAACAATAACTGTGGTTTTGCCATCCCACGGTAAAAAATCTCTATTATTCAGCTTTTGGTAGTTTTTTCCTTAAAGAAAAACAGTAGTGTCTCCTGACTGTTGTGACACAAAAATATATCTGTTGAAAATAGTCTTGTGTAGGCCCGACATCCCAGTGTGGTTTCGCAGTTCCACAGGTTAAATCGCTGTACTATCCAGTTTTGGGCCTTTGGTATCTAAAAAAAAAAGCAGTTTGAGTGTGTCGCTCACTGTTCAGCCACAAATATCTCTATTTAAAAAAGTGTGGTATACCCCAGTAAACAATAACTTTGGTTTTGCCATCCCACGGTAAAAAATCTCTATTATTCAGCTTTTGGTAGATTTTTCCGTAAAGAAAAACAGTAGTGTCTCCTGACTGTTGTGACACAAAAATATATCTGTTGAAAATAGTCTTGTGTAGACCCAACATCCCAGTGTGGTTTTGCAGTTCCACGGGTCAAATCGCTGTACTATCCAGTTTTGGGCCTTTGGTATCTGAAAAAAAGCAGTTTGACTGTGTCACTCACTGTTCAGCCGCAAATATCTCTATTTAAAAAAATGTGGTATACCCCAGTAAACAATAACTGTCGTTTTGCCATCCCACGGTAAAAAATCTCTATTATTCAGCTTTTGGTAGTTTTTTCCGTAAAGAAAAACAGTAGTGTCTCCTGACTGCTGTGACACAAAACTATATCTGTTGAAAATAGTCTTGTGTAGGCCCGACATCCCAGTGTGGTTTCGCAGTTCCACGGGTCAAATCGCTGTACTATCCAGTTTTGGGCCTTTGGTATCTAAAAAAAAAGCAGTTTGAGTGTGTCGCTCAATGTTCAGCCGCAAATATCTCTATTTAAAAAAGTGTGGTATACCCCAGTAAACAATAACTGTGGTTTTGCCATCCCACGGTAAAAAATCTCTATTATTCAGCTTTTGGTAGTTTTTTCCTTAAAGAAAAACAGTAGTGTCTCCTGACTGTTGTGACACAAAAATATATCTGTTGAAAATAGTCTTGTGTAGGCTCGACATCCCAGTGTGGTTTTGCAGTTCCACGGGTCAAATCGCTGTACTATCCAGTTTTGGGCCTTTGGTATCTGAAAAAAAGCAGTTTGACTGTGTCACTCACTGTTCAGCCGCAAATATCTCTATTTAAAAAAATGTGGTATACCCCAGTAAACAATAACTGTCGTTTTGCCATCCCACGGTAAAAAATCTCTATTATTCAGCTTTTGGTAGTTTTTTCCGTAAAGAAAAACAGTAGTGTCTCCTGACTGCTGTGACACAAAACTATATCTGTTGAAAATAGTCTTGTGTAGGCCCGACATCCCAGTGTGGTTTCGGAGTTCCACGGGTCAAATCGCTGTACTATCCAGTTTTGGGCCTTTGGTATCTAAAAAAAAAGCAGTTTGAGTGTGTCGCTCACTGTTCAGCCGCAAATATCTCTATTTAAAAAAGTGTGGTATACCCCAGTAAACAATAACTGTGGTTTTGCCATCCCACGGTAAAAAATCTCTATTATTCAGCTTTTGGTAGTTTTTTCCGTAAAGAAAAACAGTAGTGTCTCCTGACTGTTGTGACACAAAAATATATCTGTTGAAAATAATCTTGTGTAGGCCCGACATCCCAGTGTGGTTTCGCAGTTCCACGGGTCAAATCGCTGTACTATCCAGTTTTGGGCCTTAGGTATCTAAAAAAAAAGCAGTTTGAGTGTGTCGCTCACTGTTCAGCTGCAAATATCTCTATTTAAAAAAGTATGGTATACCCCAGTAAACAATAAGTGTGGTTTTGCCATCCCACGGTAAAAAATCTCTATTATTCAGCTTTTGGTAGTTTTTTCCATAAAGAAAAACAGTAGTGTCTCCTGACTGCTGTGACAAAAAAATATATCTGTTGAAAATAGTCTTGTGTAGGCCCGACATTCCAGTGTGGTTTCGCAGTTCCACGGGTCAAATCGCTGTACTATCCAGTTTTGGGCCTTTGGTATCTAAAAAAAAAGCAGTTTGAGTGTGTCGCTCACTGTTCAGCCGCAAATATCTCTATTTAAAAAAGTGTGGTATACCCCAGTAAACAATAACTGTGGTTTTGCCATCCCACGGTAAAAAATCTCTATTATTCAGCTTTTGGTAGTTTTTTCCGTAAAGAAAAACAGTAGTGTCTCCTGACTGTTGTGACACAAAAATATATCTGTTGAAAATAGTCTTGTGTAGGCCCGACATCCCAGTGTGGTTTCGCAGTTCCACGGGTCAAATCGCTGTACTATCCAGTTTTGGGCATTTGGTATCTAAAAAAAAAGCAGTTTGAGTGTGTCGCTCAATGTTCAGCCGCAAATATCTCTATTTAAAAAAATGTGGTATACCCCAGTAAACAATAACTGTCGTTTTGCCATCCCACGGTAAAAAATCTCTATTATTCAGCTTTTGGTAGTTTTTTCCGTAAAGAAAAACAGTAGTGTCTCCTGACTGCTGTGACACAAAACTATATCTGTTGAAAATAGTCTTGTGTAGGCCCGACATCCCAGTGTGGTTTCGGAGTTCCACGGGTCAAATCGCTGTACTATCCAGTTTTGGGCCTTTGGTATCTAAAAAAAAAGCAGTTTGAGTGTGTCGCTCACAGTTCAGCCGCAAATATCTCTATTTAAAAAAGTGTGGTATACCCCAGTAAACAATAACTGTGGTTTTGCCATCCCACGGTAAAAAATCTCTATTATTCTGCTTTTGGTAGTTTTTTCCGTAAAGAAAAACAGTAGTGTCTCCTGACTGTTGTGACACAAAAATATATCTGTTGAAAATAATCTTGTGTAGGCCCGACATCCCAGTGTGGTTTCGCAGTTCCACGGGTCAAATCGCTGTACTATCCAGTTTTGGGCCTTAGGTATCTAAAAAAAAAGCAGTTTGAGTGTGTCGCTCACTGTTCAGCTGCAAATATCTCTATTTAAAAAAGTATGGTATACCCCAGTAAACAATAAGTGTGGTTTTGCCATCCCACGGTAAAAAATCTCTATTATTCAGCTTTTGGTAGTTTTTTCCATAAAGAAAAACAGTAGTGTCTCCTGACTGCTGTGACAAAAAAATATATCTGTTGAAAATAGTCTTGTGTAGGCCCGACATTCCAGTGTGGTTTCGCAGTTCCACGGGTCAAATCGCTGTACTATCCAGTTTTGGGCCTTTGGTATCTAAAAAAAAAGCAGTTTGAGTGTGTCGCTCACTGTTCAGCCGCAAATATCTCTATTTAAAAAAGTGTGGTATACCCCAGTAAACAATAACTGTGGTTTTGCCATCCCACGGTAAAAAATCTCTATTATTCAGCTTTTGGTAGTTTTTTCCGTAAAGAAAAACAGTAGTGTCTCCTGACTGTTGTGACACAAAAATATATCTGTTGAAAATAGTCTTGTGTAGGCCCGACATCCCAGTGTGGTTTCGCAGTTCCACGGGTCAAATCGCTGTACTATCCAGTTTTGGGCATTTGGTATCTAAAAAAAAAGCAGTTTGAGTGTGTCGCTCAATGTTCAGCCGCAAATATCTCTATTTAAAAAAGTGTGGTATACCCCAGTAAACAATAACTGTGGTTTTGCCATCCCACGGTAAAAAATCTCTATTATTCAGCTTTTGGTAGTTTTTTCCTTAAAGAAAAACAGTAGTGTCTCCTGACTGTTGTGACACAAAAATATATCTGTTGAAAATAGTCTTGTGTAGGCTCGACATCCCAGTGTGGTTTCGCAGTTCCACGGGTCAAATCGCTGTACTATCCAGTTTTGGGCCTTTGGTATCTAAAAAAATAGCAGTTTGAGTGTGTCGCTCACTGTTCAGCCGCAAATATCTCTATTTAAAAAAGTGTGGTATACCCCAGTAAACAATAACTGTGGTTTTGCCATCCCACGGTAAAAAATCTCTATTATTCAGCTTTTGGTAGTTTTTTCCGTAAAGAAAAACAGTAGTGTCTCCTGACTGTTGTGACACAAAAATATATCTGTTGAAAATAGTCTTGTGTAGGCCCGACATCCCAGTGTGGTTTCAAAGTTCCACGGGTCAAATCGCTGTACTATCCAGTTTTGGGCCTTTGGTATCTAAAAAAAAAGCAGTTTGAGTGTGCCGCTCACTGTTCAGCCGCAAATATCTCTATTTAAAAAAGTGTGGTATACCCCAGTAAACAATAACTGTGGTTTTGCCATCCCACGGTAAAAAATCTCTATTATTCAGCTTTTGGTAGTTTTTTCCGTAAAGAAAAACAGTAGTGTCTCCTGACTGTTGTGACACAAAAATATATCTGTTGAAAATAGTCTTGTGTAGGCCTGACATCCCAGTGTGGTTTCGCAGTTCCACGGGTCAAATCGCTGTACTATCCAATTTTGGGCCTTTGGTATCTAAAAAAAAAAGCAGTTTGAGTGTGTCGCTCACTGTTCAGCCGCAAATATCTCTATTTAAAAAAGTGTTGTATACCCCAGTAAACAATAACAGTGGTTTTGCCATCCCACGATAAAAAATCTCTATTATTCAGCTTTTGGTAGTTTTTTCCGTAAAGAAATACAGTAGTGTCTCCTGACTGTTGTGAGACAAAAATATATCTGTTGAAAATAGTCTTGTGTAGGCCCTACATCCCAGTGTGGTTTCGCAGTTCCACGGGTCAAATCGCTGTACTATCCAGTTTTGAGCCTTTGGTATCTAAAAAAAAAGCAGTTTGAGTGTGTCGCTCACTGTTCAGCCGCAAATATCTCTATTTAAAAAAGTGTGGTATACCCCAGTAAACAATAACTGTGGTTTTGCCATCCCACGGTAAAAAATCTCTATTATTCAGCTTTTGGTAGATTTTTCCGTAAAGAAAAACAGTAGTGTCTCCTGACTGTTGTGACACAAAAATATATCTGTTGAAAATAGTCTTGTGTAGGCCCGACATCCCAGTGTGGTTTCGCAGTTCCACGGGTCAAATCGCTGTACTATCCAGTTTTGGGCCTTTGGAATCTTTTAAAAAAAGCTGTTTGAGTGTGTCGCTCACTGTTCAGCCGCAAATATCTCTATTTGAAAAAGTGTGGTATACCCCAGTAAACAATAACTGTGGTTTTGCCATCCCATGGTAAAAAATCTCTATTTTTCAGCTTTTGGTAGTTTTTTCCGTAAAGAAAAACAGTAGTGTCTCCTGACTGTTGTGACACAAAAATATATCTGTTGAAAATAGTCTTGTGTAGGCCCGACATCCCAGTGTGGTTTCACAGTTCCACGGGTCAAATCGCTGTACTATCCAGTTTTGGGCCTTTGGTATCTAATAAAAAGCAGTTTGAGTGTGTCGCTCAATGTTCAGCCGCAAATATCTCTATTTAAAAAAGTGTGGTATACCCCAGTAAACAATAACTGTGGTTTTGCCATCCCACGGTAAAAAATCTCTATTATTCAGCTTTTGGTAGTTTTTTCCTTAAAGAAAAGCAGTAGTGTCTCCTGACTGTTGTGACACAAAAATATATCTGTTGAAAATAGTCTTGTGTAGGCCCGACATCCCAGTGTGGTTTTGCAGTTCCATGGGTCAAATCGCTGTACTATCCAGTGTTGGGCCTTTGGTATCTAAAAAAAAGCAGTTTGAGTGTGTCGCTCACTGTTCAGCCGCAAATATCGCTATTTAAAAAAGTGTGGTATACCCCAGTAAACAATAACAGTGGTTTTGCCATCCCACGATAAAAAATCTCTATTATTCAGCTTTTGGTAGTTTTTTCCGTAAAGAAATACAGTAGTGTCTCCTGACTGTTGTGAGACAAAAATATATCTGTTGAAAATAGTCTTGTGTAGGCCCTACATCCCAGTGTGGTTTCGCAGTTCCACGGGTCAAATCGCTGTACTATCCAGTTTTGAGCCTTTGGTATCTAAAAAAAAAGCAGTTTGAGTGTGTCGCTCACTGTTCAGCCGCAAATATCTCTATTTAAAAAAGTGTGGTATACCCCAGTAAACAATAACTGTGGTTTTGCCATCCCACGGTAAAAAATCTCTATTATTCAGCTTTTGGTAGATTTTTCCGTAAAGAAAAACAGTAGTGTCTCCTGACTGTTGTGACACAAAAATATATCTGTTGAAAATAGTCTTGTGTAGGCCCGACATCCCAGTGTGGTTTCGCAGTTCCACGGGTCAAATCGCTGTACTATCCAGTTTTGGGCCTTTGGAATCTTTTAAAAAAAGCTGTTTGAGTGTGTCGCTCACTGTTCAGCCGCAAATATCTCTATTTGAAAAAGTGTGGTATACCCCAGTAAACAATAACTGTGGTTTTGCCATCCCATGGTAAAAAATCTCTATTTTTCAGCTTTTGGTAGTTTTTTCCGTAAAGAAAAACAGTAGTGTCTCCTGACTGTTGTGACACAAAAATATATCTGTTGAAAATAGTCTTGTGTAGGCCCGACATCCCAGTGTGGTTTCACAGTTCCACGGGTCAAATCGCTGTACTATCCAGTTTTGGGCCTTTGGTATCTAAAAAAAAGCAGTTTGAGTGTGTCGCTCAATGTTCAGCCGCAAATATCTCTATTTAAAAAAGTGTGGTATACCCCAGTAAACAATAACTGTGGTTTTGCCATCCCACGGTAAAAAATCTCTATTATTCAGCTTTTGGTAGTTTTTTCCTTAAAGAAAAGCAGTAGTGTCTCCTGACTGTTGTGACACAAAAATATATCTGTTGAAAATAGTCTTGTGTAGGCCCGACATCCCAGTGTGGTTTTGCAGTTCCACGGGTCAAATCGCTGTACTATCCAGTGTTGGGCCTTTGGTATCTAAAAAAAAGCAGTTTGAGTGTGTCGCTCACTGTTCAGCCGCAAATATCGCTATTTAAAAAAGTGTGGTATACCCCAGTAAACAATAACTGTGGTTTTGCCATCCTACGGTAAAAAATCTCTATTATTCAGCTTTTGGTAGTTTTTTCCGTAAAGAAAAACAGTAGTGTCTCCTGACTGTTGTGACACAAAAATATATCTGTTGAAAATAGTCTTGTGTAGGCCCTACATCCCAGTGTGGTTTCGCAGTTCCACAGGTCAAATCGCTGTACTATCCAGTTTTGAGCCTTTGGTATCTAAAAAAAAAGCAGTTTGAGTGTGTCGCTCACTGTTCAGCCGCAAATATCTCTATTTAAAAAAGTGTGGTATACCCCAGTAAACAATAACTGTGGTTTTGCCATCCCACGGTAAAAAATCTCTATTATTCAGCTTTTGGTAGATTTTTCCGTAAAGAAAAACAGTAGTGTCTCCTGACTGTTGTGACACAAAAATATATCTGTTGAAAATAGTCTTGTGTAGGCCCGACATCCCAGTGTGGTTTCGCAGTTCCACGGGTCAAATCGCTGTACTATCCAGTTTTGGGCCTTTGGAATCTTTTAAAAAAAGCTGTTTGAGTGTGTCGCTCACTGTTCAGCCGCAAATATCTCTATTTGAAAAAGTGTGGTATACCCCAGTAAACAATAACTGTGGTTTTGCCATCCCATGGTAAAAAATCTCTATTTTTCAGCTTTTGGTAGTTTTTTCCGTAAAGAAAAACAGTAGTGTCTCCTGACTGTTGTGACACAAAAATATATCTGTTGAAAATAGTCTTGTGTAGGCCCGACATCCCAGTGTGGTTTCACAGTTCCACGGGTCAAATCGCTGTACTATCCAGTTTTGGGCCTTTGGTATCTAAAAAAAAGCAGTTTGAGTGTGTCGCTCAATGTTCAGCCGCAAATATCTCTATTTAAAAAAGTGTGGTATACCCCAGTAAACAATAACTGTGGTTTTGCCATCCCACGGTAAAAAATCTCTATTATTCAGCTTTTGGTAGTTTTTTCCTTAAAGAAAAGCAGTAGTGTCTCCTGACTGTTGTGACACAAAAATATATCTGTTGAAAATAGTCTTGTGTAGGCCCGACATCCCAGTGTGGTTTTGCAGTTCCACGGGTCAAATCGCTGTACTATCCAGTGTTGGGCCTTTGGTATCTAAAAAAAAGCAGTTTGAGTGTGTCGCTCACTGTTCAGCCGCAAATATCGCTATTTAAAAAAGTGTGGTATACCCCAGTAAACAATAACAGTGGTTTTGCCATCCCACGATAAAAAATCTCTATTATTCAGCTTTTGGTAGTTTTTTCCGTAAAGAAATACAGTAGTGTCTCCTGACTGTTGTGAGACAAAAATATATCTGTTGAAAATAGTCTTGTGTAGGCCCTACATCCCAGTGTGGTTTCGCAGTTCCACGGGTCAAATCGCTGTACTATCCAGTTTTGAGCCTTTGGTATCTAAAAAAAAAGCAGTTTGAGTGTGTCGCTCACTGTTCAGCCGCAAATATCTCTATTTAAAAAAGTGTGGTATACCCCAGTAAACAATAACTGTGGTTTTGCCATCCCACGGTAAAAAATCTCTATTATTCAGCTTTTGGTAGATTTTTCCGTAAAGAAAAACAGTAGTGTCTCCTGACTGTTGTGACACAAAAATATATCTGTTGAAAATAGTCTTGTGTAGGCCCGACATCCCAGTGTGGTTTCGCAGTTCCACGGGTCAAATCGCTGTACTATCCAGTTTTGGGCCTTTGGAATCTTTTAAAAAAAGCTGTTTGAGTGTGTCGCTCACTGTTCAGCCGCAAATATCTCTATTTGAAAAAGTGTGGTATACCCCAGTAAACAATAACTGTGGTTTTGCCATCCCATGGTAAAAAATCTCTATTTTTCAGCTTTTGGTAGTTTTTTCCGTAAAGAAAAACAGTAGTGTCTCCTGACTGTTGTGACACAAAAATATATCTGTTGAAAATAGTCTTGTGTAGGCCCGACATCCCAGTGTGGTTTCACAGTTCCACGGGTCAAATCGCTGTACTATCCAGTTTTGGGCCTTTGGTATCTAAAAAAAAGCAGTTTGAGTGTGTCGCTCAATGTTCAGCCGCAAATATCTCTATTTAAAAAAGTGTGGTATACCCCAGTAAACAATAACTGTGGTTTTGCCATCCCACGGTAAAAAATCTCTATTATTCAGCTTTTGGTAGTTTTTTCCTTAAAGAAAAGCAGTAGTGTCTCCTGACTGTTGTGACACAAAAATATATCTGTTGAAAATAGTCTTGTGTAGGCCCGACATCCCAGTGTGGTTTTGCAGTTCCACGGGTCAAATTGCTGTACTATCCAGTGTTGGGCCTTTGGTATCTAAAAAAAAGCAGTTTGAGTGTGTCGCTCACTGTTCAGCCGCAAATATCGCTATTTAAAAAAGTGTGGTATACCCCAGTAAACAATAACTGTGGTTTTGCCATCCTACGGTAAAAAATCTCTATTATTCAGCTTTTGGTAGTTTTTTCCGTAAAGAAAAACAGTAGTGTCTCCTGACTGTTGTGACACAAAAATATATCTGTTGAAAATAGTCTTGTGTAGGCCCGACATCCCAGTGTGGTTTCGAAGTTCCACGGGTCAAATCGCTGTACTATCCAGTTTTGGGCCTTTGGTATCTAAAAAAAAAGCAGTTTGAGTGTGTCGCTCACTGTTCAGCCGCAAATATCTCTATTTAAAAAAGTGTGGCATACCCCAGTAAACAATAACTGTCGTTTTGCAATCCCACGGTAAAAAATCTCTATTATTCAGCTTTTGGTAGTTTTTTCCGTAAAGAAAAACAGTAGTGTCTCTTGACTGTTGTGAGACAAAAATATATCTGTTGAAAATAGTCTTGTGTAGGTCCGACATCCCAGTGTGGTTTCACAGTTCCACGGGTCAATTCGCTGTACTATCCAGTTTTGGGCCTTTGGTATCTAAAAAAAAGCAGTTTGAGTGTATCGCTCAATGTTCAGCCGCAAATATCTCTATTTAAAAAAGTGTGGTATACCCCAGTAAACAATAACTGTGGTTTTGCCATCCCACGGTAAAAAATCTCTATTATTCAGCTTTTGGTAGTTTTTTCCTTAAAGAAAAACAGTAGTGTCTCCTGACTGTTGTGACACAAAAATATATCTGTTGAAAATAGTCTTGTGTAGGCCCGACATCCCAGTGTGGTTTTGCAGTTCCACGGGTCAAATAGCTGTACTATCCAGTGTTGGGCCTTTGGTATCTAAAAAAAAAGCAGTTTGAGTGTGTCGCTCACTGTTCAGCCGCAAATATCTCTATTTAAAAAAGTGTGGTATACCCCAGTAAACAATAACGGTGGTTTTGCCATCCCACGGTAAAAAATCTCTATTATTCAGCTTTTGGTAGTTTTTTCCGTAAAGAAAAACAGTAGTGTCTCCTGACTGTTGTGAGACAAAAATATATCTGTTGAAAATAGTCTTGTGTAGGCCCGACATCCCAGTGTGGTTTCGCAGTTCCACGGGTCAAATCGCTGTACTATCCAGTTTTGGGCCTTTGGTATCTAAAAAAAAAGCAGTTTGAGTGTGTCGCTCACTGTTCAGCCGCAAATATCTCTATTTAAAAAAGTGTGGTATACCCCAGTAAACAATAACTGTGGTTTTGCCATCCCACGGTAAAAAATCTCTATTATTCAGCTTTTGGTAGTTTTTTCCGTAAAGAAAACAGTAGTGTCTCCTGACTGTTGTGAGACAAAAATATATCTGTTGAAAATAGTCTTGTGTAGGCCCGACATCCCAGTGTGGTTTCGCAGTTCCACGGGTCAAATCGCTGTACTATCCAGTTTTGGGCCTTTGGTATCTAAAAAAAAAGCAGTTTGAGTGTGTCGCTCACTGTTCAGCCGCAAATATCTCTATTTAAAAAAGTGTGGCATACCCCAGTAAACAATAACTGTCGTTTTGCAATCCCACGGTAAAAAATCTCTATTATTCAGCTTTTGGTAGTTTTTTCCGTAAAGAAAACAGTAGTGTCTCTTGACTGTTGTGAGACAAAAATATATCTGTTGAAAATAGTCTTGTGTAGGCCCGACATCCCAGTGTGGTTTCACAGTTCCACGGGTCAATTCGCTGTACTATCCAGTTTTGGGCCTTTGGTATCTAAAAAAAAAGCAGTTTGAGTGTGTCGCTCAATGTTCAGCCGCAAATATCTCTATTTAAAAAAGTGTGGTATACCCCAGTAAACAATAACTGTGGTTTTGCCATCCCACGGTAAAAAATCTCTATTATTCAGCTTTTGGTAGTTTTTTCCGTAAAGAAAAACAGTAGTGTCTCCTGACTGTTGTGAGACAAAAATATATCTGTTGAAAATAGTCTTGTGTAGGCCCGACATCCCAGTGTGGTTTCGCAGTACCACGGGTCAAATCGCTGTACTATCCAGTTTTGGGCCTTTGGTATCTAAAAAAAAAGCAGTTTGAGTGTGTCGCTCACTGTTCAGCCGCAAATATCTCTATTTAAAAAAGTGTGGTATACCCCAGTAAACAATAACTGTGGTTTTGCCATCCCACGGTAAAAAATCTCTATTATTCAGCTTTTGATAAATTTTTCCGTAAAGAAAAACAGTAGTGTCTCCTGATTGTTGTGACACAAAAATATATCTGTTGAAAATAGTCTTGTGTAGACCCGACATCCCAGTGTGGTTTAGCAGTTCCACGGGTCAAATCGCTGTACTATCCAGTTTTGGGCCTTTGGTATCTGAAAAAAAGCAGTTTGAGTGTGTCGCTCACTGTTCAGCCGCAAATATCTCTATTTAAAAAAGTGTGGTATACCCCAGTAAACAATAACTGTGGTTTTGCCATCCCACAGTAAAAAATCTCTATTATTCAGCTTTTGGTAGTTTTTTCCGTAAAGAAAAACAGTAGTGTCTCCTGACTGTTGTGACACAAAAATATATCTGTTGAAAATAGTCTTGTGTAGGCCCGACATCCCAGTGTGGTTTCGCAGTTCCACGGGTCAAATCGCTGTACTATCCAGTTTTGGGCCTTTGGTATCTAAAAAAAATCAGTTTGAGTGTGTCGCTCAATGTTCAGCCGCAGATATCTCTATTTAAAAAAGTGTGGTATACCCCAGTAAACAATAACTGTGGTTTTGCCATCCCACGGTAAAAAATCTCTATTATTCAGCTTTTGGTAAATTTTTCCGTAAAGAAAAACAGTAGTGTCTCCTGACTGTTGTGACACAAAAATATATCTGTTGAAAATAGTCTTGTGTAGACCCGACATCCCAGTGTGGTTTTGCAGTTCCACGGGTCAAATCGCTGTACTATCCAGTTTTGGGCCTTTGGTATCTGAAAAAAAGCAGTTTGAGTGTGTCGCTCACTGTTCAGCCACAAATATCTCTATTTAAAAAAGTGTGGTATACCCCAGTAAACAATAACTGTGGTTTTGCCATCCCACGGTAAAAAATCTCTATTATTCAGCTTTTGGTAGTTTTTTCTGTAAAGAAAAACAGTAGAGTCTCCTGACTGCTGTGACACAAAAATATATCTGTTGAAAATAGTCTTGTGTAGGCCCGACTTCCCAGTTTGGTTTCGCAGTTCCACGGGTCAAATCGCTGTACTATCCAGTTTTGGGCCTTTGGTATCTAAAAAAAAAAGCAGTTTGAGTGTGTCGCTCACTGTTCAGCCGCAAATATCTCTATTTAAAAAAGTGTGGTATACCCCAGTAAACAATAACTGTGGTTTTGCCATCCCACGGTAAAAAATCTCTATTATTCAGCTTTTGGTATTTTTTTCCGTAAAGAAAAACAGTAGTGTCTCCTGACTGTTGTGAGACAAAAATATATCTGTTGAAAATAGTCTTATGTAGGCCCGACATCCCAGTGTGGTTTCGCAGTTTCACGGGTCAAATCGCTGTACTATCCAGTTTTGGGCCTTTGGTATCTAAAAAAAAAGCAGTTTGAGTGTGTCGCTCACTGTTCAGTTGCAAATATCTCTATTTAAAAAAGTGTGGTATACCCCAGTAAACAATAACTGTGGTTTTGCCATCCCACGGTAAAAAATCTCTATTATTCAGCTTTTGGTAGATTTTTCCGTAAAGAAAACCAGTAGTGTCTCCTGACTGTTGTGACACAAAAATATATCTGTTGAAAATAGTCTTGTGTAGGCCCGACATCCCAGTGTGGTTTTGCAGTTCCACGGGTCAAATCGCTGTACTATCCAGTGTTGGGCCTTTGGTATCTAAAAAAAAAGCAGTTTGAGTGTGTCGCTCACTGTTCAGCCGCAAATATCGCTATTTAAAAAAGTGTGGTATACCCCAGTAAACAATAACTGTGGTTTTGCCATCCCACGGTAAAAAATCTCTATTATTCAGCTTTTGGTATTTTTTTCCGTAAAGAAAAACAGTAGTGTCTCCTGACTGTTGTGAGACAAAAATATATCTGTTGAAAATAGTCTTGTGTAGGCCCGACATCCCAGTGTGGTTTCGCAGTTTCACGGGTCAAATCGCTGTACTATCCAGTTTTGGGCCTTTGGTATCTAAAAAAAAAGCAGTTTGAGTGTGTCGCTCACTGTTCAGCTGCAAATATCTCAATTTGAAAAATTGTGGTATACCCCAGTAAACAATAACTGTGGTTTTGCCATCCCACGGTAAAAAATCTCTATTATTCAGCTTTTGGTAGATTTTTCCGTAAAGAAAACCAGTAGTGTCTCCTGACTGTTGTGACACAAAAATATATCTGTTGAAAATAGTCTTGTGTAGGCCCGACATCCCAGTGTGGTTTTGCAGTTCCACGGGTCAAATCGCTGTACTATCCAGTGTTGGGCCTTTGGTATCTAAAAAAAAAGCAGTTTGAGTGTGTCGCTCACTGTTCAGCCGCAAATATCGCTATTTAAAAAAGTGTGGTATACCCCAGTAAACAATAACTGTGGTTTTGCCATCCTACGGTAAAAAATCTCTATTATTCAGCTTTTGGTAGTTTTTTCCGTAAAGAAAAACAGTAGTGTCTCCTGACTGTTGTGACACAAAAATATATCTGTTGAAAATAGTCTTGTGTAGGCCCGACATCCCAGTGTGGTTTCGAAGTTCCACGGGTCAAATCGCTGTACTATCCAGTTTTGGGCCTTTGGTATCTAAAAAAAAAGCAGTTTGAGTGTGTCGCTCACTGTTCAGCCGCAAATATCTCTATTTAAAAAAGTGTGGTATACCCCAGTAAACAATAACTGTGGTTTTGCCATCCCACGGTAAAAAATCTCTATTATTCAGCTTTTGGTAGTTTTTTCCGTAAAGAAAAACAGTAGTGTCTCCTGACTGTTGTGACACAAAAATATATCTGTTGAAAATAGTCTTGTGTAGGCCCGACATCCCAGTGTGGTTTCGCAGTTCCACGGGTCAAATCGCTGTACTATCCAGTTTTGGGCCTTTGGTATCTAAAAAAAAAGCAGTTTGAGTGTGTCGCTCACTGTTCAGCCGCAAATATCTCTATTTAAAAAAGTGTGGTATACCCCAGTAAACAATAACTGTGGTTTTGCCATCCCACGGTAAAAAATCTCTATTATTCAGCTTTTGGTAAATTTTTCCGTAAAGAAAAACAGTAGTGTCTCCTGACTGTTGTGACACAAAAATATATCTGTTGAAAATAGTCTTGTGTAGACCCGACATCCCAGTGTGGTTTTGCAGTTCCACGGGTCAAATCGCTGTACTATCCAGTTTTGGGCCTTTGGTATCTGAAAAAAAGCAGTTTGAGTGTGTCGCTCACTGTTCAGCCACAAATATCTCTATTTAAAAAAGTGTGGTATAGCCCAGTAAACAATAACTGTGGTTTTGCCATCCCACGGTAAAAAATCTCTATTATTCAGCTTTTGGTAGTTTTTTCCGTAAAGAAAAACAGTAGAGTCTCCTGACTGCTGTGACACAAAAATATATCTGTTGAAATTAGTCTTGTGTAGGCCCGACTTCCCAGTTTGGTTTCGCAGTTCCACGGGTCAAATCGCTGTACTATCCAGTTTTGGGCCTTTGGTATCTAAAAAAAAAAGCAGTTTGAGTGTGTCGCTCACTGTTCAGCCGCAAATATCTCTATTTAAAAAAGTGTGGTATACCCCAGTAAACAATAACTGTGGTTTTGCCATCCCACGGTAAAAAATCTCTATTATTCAGCTTTTGGTATTTTTTTCCGTAAAGAAAAACAGTAGTGTCTCCTGACTGTTGTGAGACAAAAATATATCTGTTGAAAATAGTCTTGTGTAGGCCCGACATCCCAGTGTGGTTTCGCAGTTTCACGGGTCAAATCGCTGTACTATCCAGTTTTGGGCCTTTGGTATCTAAAAAAAAAGCAGTTTGAGTGTGTTGCTCACTGTTCAGCTGCAAATATCTCTATTTAAAAAAGTGTGGTATACCCCAGTAAACAATAACTGTGGTTTTGCGATCCCACGGTAAAAAATCTCTATTATTCAGCTTTTGGTAGATTTTTCCGTAAAGAAAACCAGTAGTGTCTCCTGACTGTTGTGACACAAAAATATATCTGTTGAAAATAGTCTTGTGTAGGCCCGACATCCCAGTGTGGTTTTGCAGTTCCACGGGTCAAATCGCTGTACTATCCAGTGTTGGGCCTTTGGTATCTAAAAAAAAAGCAGTTTGAGTGTGTCGCTCACTGTTCAGCCGCAAATATCGCTATTTAAAAAAGTGTGGTATACCCCAGTAAACAATAACTGTGGTTTTGCCATCCCACGGTAAAAAATCTCTATTATTCAGCTTTTGGTATTTTTTTCCGTAAAGAAAAACAGTAGTGTCTCCTGACTGTTGTGAGACAAAAATATATCTGTTGAAAATAGTCTTGTGTAGGCCCGACATCCCAGTGTGTTTTCGCAGTTCCACGGGTCAAATCGCTGTACTATCCAGTTTTGGGCCTTTGGTATCTAAAAAAAAAGCAGTTTGAGTGTGTCGCTCACTGTTCAGCCGCAAATATCTCTATTTAAAAAAGTGTGGTATACCCCAGTAAACAATAACTGTGGTTTTGCCATCCCACGGTAAAAAATCTCTATTATTCAGCTTTTGATAAATTTTTCCGTAAAGAAAAACAGTAGTGTCTCCTGATTGTTGTGACACAAAAATATATCTGTTGAAAATAGTCTTGTGTAGACTCGACATCCCAGTGTGGTTTTGCAGTTCCACGGGTCAAATCGCTGTACTATCCAGTTTTTGGCCTTTGGTATCTGAAAAAAAGCAGTTTGAGTGTGTCGCTCACTGTTCAGCCACAAATATCTCTATTTAAAAAAGTGTGGTATACCCCAGTAAACAATAACTGTGGTTTTGCCATCCCACGGTAAAAAATCTCTATTATTCAGCTTTTGGTAGTTTTTTCCGTAAAGAAAAACAGTAGAGTCTCCTGACTGCTGTGACACAAAAATATATCTGTTGAAAATAGTCTTGTGTAGGCCCGACTTCCCAGTTTGGTTTCGCAGTTCCACGGGTCAAATCGCTGTACTATCCAGTTTTGGGCCTTTGGTATCTAAAAAAAAAAGCAGTTTGAGTGTGTCGCTCACTGTTCAGCCGCAAATATCTCTATTTAAAAAAGTGTGGTATACCCCAGTAAACAATAACTGTGGTTTTGCCATCCCACGGTAAAAAATCTCTATTATTCAGCTTTTGGTATTTTTTTCCGTAAAGAAAAACAGTAGTGTCTCCTGACTGTTGTGAGACAAAAATATATCTGTTGAAAATAGTCTTGTGTAGGCCCGACATCCCAGTGTGGTTTCGCAGTTTCACGGGTCAAATCGCTGTACTATCCAGTTTTGGGCCTTTGGTATCTAAAAAAAAAGCAGTTTGAGTGTGTCGCTCACTGTTCAGCTGCAAATATCTCTATTTAAAAAAGTGTGGTATACCCCAGTAAACAATAACTGTGGTTTTGCCATCCCACGGTAAAAAATCTCTATTATTCAGCTTTTGGTAGATTTTTCCGTAAAGAAAACCAGTAGTGTCTCCTGACTGTTGTGACACAAAAATATATCTGTTGAAAATAGTCTTGTGTAGGCCCGACATCCCAGTGTGGTTTTGCAGTTCCACGGGTCAAATCGCTGTACTATCCAGTGTTGGGCCTTTGGTATCTAAAAAAAAAAGCAGTTTGAGTGTGTCGCTCACTGTTCAGCCGCAAATATCGCTATTTAAAAAAGTGTGGTATACCCCAGTAAACAATAACTGTGGTTTTGCCATCCCACGGTAAAAAATCTCTATTATTCAGCTTTTGGTATTTTTTTCCGTAAAGAAAAACAGTAGTGTCTCCTGACTGTTGTGAGACAAAAATATATCTGTTGAAAATAGTCTTGTGTAGGCCCGACATCAAAGTGTGGTTTCGCAGTTTCACGGGTCAAATCGCTGTACTATCCAGTTTTGGGCCTTTGGTATCTAAAAAAAAAGCAGTTTGAGTGTGTCGCTCACTGTTCAGCTGCAAATATCTCTATTTAAAAAAGTGTGGTATACCCCAGTAAACAATAACTGTGGTTTTGCCATCCCACGGTAAAAAATCTCTATTATTCAGCTTTTGGTAGATTTTTCCGTAAAGAAAACCTGTAGTGTCTCCTGACTGTTGTGACACAAAAATATATCTGTTGAAAATAGTCTTGTGTAGGCCGGACATCCCAGTGTGGTTTTGCAGTTCCACGGGTCAAATCGCTGTACTATCCAGTGTTGGGCCTTTGGTATCTAAAAAAAAAGCAGTTTGAGTGTGTCGCTCACTGTTCAGCCGCAAATATCGCTATTTAAAAAAGTGTGGTATACCCCAGTAAACAATAACTGTGGTTTTGCCATCCTACGGTAAAAAATCTCTATTATTCAGCTTTTGGTAGTTTTTTCCGTAAAGAAAAACAGTAGTGTCTCCTGACTGTTGTGACACAAAAATATATCTGTTGAAAATAGTCTTGTGTAGGCCCGACATCCCAGTGTGGTTTCGAAGTTCCACGGGTCAAATCGCTGTACTATCCAGTTTTGGGCCTTTGGTATCTAAAAAAAAAGCAGTTTGAGTGTGTCGCTCACTGTTCAGCCGCAAATATCTCTATTTAAAAAAGTGTGGTATACCCCAGTAAACAATAACTGTGGTTTTGCCATCCCACGGTAAAAAATCTCTATTATTCAGCTTTTGGTAGTTTTTTCCGTAAAGAAAAACAGTAGTGTCTCCTGACTGTTGTGAGACAAAAATATATCTGTTGAAAATAGTCTTGTGTAGGCCCGACATCCCAGTGTGGTTTCGCAGTTCCACGGGTCAAATCGCTGTACTATCCAGTTTTGGGCCTTTGGTATCTAAAAAAAAAGCAGTTTGAGTGTGTCGCTCACTGTTCAGCCGCAAATATCTCTATTTAAAAAAGTGTGGTATACCCCAGTAAACAATAACTGTCGTTTTGCAATCCCACGGTAAAAAATCTCTATTATTCAGCTTTTGGTAGTTTTTTCCGTAAAGAAAAACAGTAGTGTCTCCTGACTGTTGTGAGACAAAAATATATCTGTTGAAAATAGTCTTGTGTAGGCCCGACATCCCAGTGTGGTTTCGCAGTTCCACGGGTCAAATCGCTGTACTATCCAGTTTTGGGCCTTTGGTATCTAAAAAAAAAGCAGTTTGAGTGTGTCGCTCACTGTTCAGCCGCAAATATCTCTATTTAAAAAAGTGTGGTATACCCCAGTAAACAATAACTGTGGTTTTGCCATCCCACGGTAAAAAATCTCTATTATTCAGCTTTTGATAAATTTTTCCGTAAAGAAAAACAGTAGTGTCTCCTGATTATTGTGACACAAAAATATATCTGTTGAAAATAGTCTTGTGTAGACCCGACATCCCAGTGTGGTTTAGCAGTTCCACGGGTCAAATCGCTGTACTATCCAGTTTTGGGCCTTTGGTATCTGAAAAAAAGCAGTTTGAGTGTGTCGCTCACTGTTCAGCCGCAAATATCTCTATTTAAAAAAGTGTGGTATACCCCAGTAAACAATAACTGTGGTTTTGCCATCCCACGGTAAAAAATCTCTATTATTCAGCTTTTGGTAAATTTTTCCGTAAAGAAAAACAGTAGTGTCTCCTGACTGTTGTGACACAAAAATATATCTGTTGAAAATAGTCTTGTGTAGACCCGACATCCCAGTGTGGTTTTGCAGTTCCACGGGTCAAATCGCTGTACTATCCAGTTTTGGGCCTTTGGTATCTGAAAAAAAGCAGTTTGAGTGTGTCGCTCACTATTCAGCCACAAATATCTCTATTTAAAAAAGTGTGGTATACCCCAGTAAACAATAACTGTGGTTTTGCCATCCCACGGTAAAAAATCTCTATTATTCAGCTTTTGGTAGTTTTTTCCGTAAAGAAAAACAGTAGAGTCTCCTGACTGCTGTGACACAAAAATATATCTGTTGAAAATAGTCTTGTGTAGGCCCGACTTCCCAGTTTGGTTTCGCAGTTCCACGGGTCAAATCGCTGTACTATCCAGTTTTGGGCCTTTGGTATCTAAAAAAAAAAGCAGTTTGAGTGTGTCGCTCACTGTTCAGCCACAAATATCTCTATTTAAAAAGTGTGGTATACCCCAGTAAACAATAACTGTGGTTTTGCCATCCCACGGTAAAAAATCTCTATTATTCAGCTTTTGGTATTTTTTTCCGTAAAGAAAAACAGTAGTGTCTCCTGACTGTTGTGAGACAAAAATATATCTGTTGAAAATAGTCTTGTGTAGGCCCGACATCCCAGTGTGGTTTCGCAGTTTCACGGGTCAAATCGCTGTACTATCCAGTTTTGGGCCTTTGGTATCTAAAAAAAGAGCAGTTTGAGTGTGTCGCTCACTGTTCAGCTGCAAATATCTCTATTTAAAAAAGTGTGGTATACCCCAGTAAACAATAACTGTGGTTTTGCCATCCCACGGTAAAAAATCTCTATTATTCAGCTTTTGGTAGATTTTTCCGTAAAGAAAACCAGTAGTGTCTCCTGACTGTTGTGACACAAAAATATATCTGTTGAAAATAGTCTTGTGTAGGCCCAACATCCCAGTGTGGTTTTGCAGTTCCACGTGTCAAATCGCTGTACTATCCAGTGTTGGGCCTTTGGTATCTAAAAAAAAAGCAGTTTGAGTGTGTCGCTCACTGTTCAGCCGCAAATATCGCTATTTAAAAAAGTGTGGTATACCCCAGTAAACAATAATTGTGGTTTTGCCATCCTACGGTAAAAAATCTCTATTATTCAGCTTTTGGTAGTTTTTTCCGTAAAGAAAAACAGTAGTGTCTCCTGACTGTTGTGACACAAAAATATATCTGTTGAAAATAGTCTTGTGTAGGCCCGACATCCCAGTGTGGTTTCGCAGTTCCACGGGTCAAATCGCTGTACTATCCAGTTTTGGGCCTTTGGTATCTAAAAAAAAAGCAGTTTGAGTGTGTCGCTCACTGTTCAGCCGCAAATATCTCTATTTAAAAAAGTGTGGTATACCCCAGTAAACAATAACTGTGGTTTTGCCATCCCACGGTAAAAAATCTCTATTATTCAGCTTTTGGTAAATTTTTCCGTAAAGAAAAACAGTAGTGTCTCCTGACTGTTGTGACACAAAAATATATCTGTTGAAATTAGTCTTGTGTAGGCCCGACTTCCCAGTTTGGTTTCGCAGTTCCACGGGTCAAATCGCTGTACTATCCAGTTTTGGGCCTTTGGTATCTAAAAAAAAAAGCAGTTTGAGTGTGTCGCTCACTGTTCAGCCGCAAATATCTCTATTTAAAAAAGTGTGGTATACCCCAGTAAACAATAACTGTGGTTTTGCCATCCCACGGTAAAAAATCTCTATTATTCAGCTTTTGGTATTTTTTTCCGTAAAGAAAAACAGTAGTGTCTCCTGACTGTTGTGAGACAAAAATATATCTGTTGAAAATAGTATTGTGTAGGCCCGACATCCCAGTGTGGTTTCGCAGTTTCACGGGTCAAATCGCTGTACTATCCAGTTTTGGGCCTTTGGTATCTAAAAAAAAAGCAGTTTGAGTGTGTTGCTCACTGTTCAGCTGCAAATATCTCTATTTAAAAAAGTGTGGTATACCCCAGTAAACAATAACTGTGGTTTTGCGATCCCACGGTAAAAAATCTCTATTATTCAGCTTTTGGTAGATTTTTCCGTAAAGAAAACCAGTAGTGTCTCCTGACTGTTGTGACACAAAAATATATCTGTTGAAAATAGTCTTGTGTAGGCCCGACATCCCAGTGTGGTTTTGCAGTTCCACGGGTCAAATCGCTGTACTATCCAGTGTTGGGCCTTTGGTATCTAAAAAAAAAGCAGTTTGAGTGTGTCGCTCACTGTTCAGCCGCAAATATCGCTATTTAAAAAAGTGTGGTATACCCCAGTAAACAATAACTGTGGTTTTGCCATCCCACGGTAAAAAATCTCTATTATTCAGCTTTTGGTATTTTTTTCCGTAAAGAAAAACAGTAGTGTCTCCTGACTGTTGTGAGACAAAAATATATCTGTTGAAAATAGTCTTGTGTAGGCCCGACATCCCAGTGTGTTTTCGCAGTTCCACGGGTCAAATCGCTGTACTATCCAGTTTTGGGCCTTTGGTATCTAAAAAAAAAGCAGTTTGAGTGTGTCGCTCACTGTTCAGCCGCAAATATCTCTATTTAAAAAAGTGTGGTATACCCCAGTAAACAATAACGGTGGTTTTGCCATCCCACGGTAAAAAATCTCTATTATTCAGCTTTTGATAAATTTTTCCGTAAAGAAAAACAGTAGTGTCTCCTGATTGTTGTGACACAAAAATATATCTGTTGAAAATAGTCTTGTGTAGACCCGACATCCCAGTGTGGTTATGCAGTTCCACGGGTCAAATCGCTGTACTATCCAGTTTTTGGCCTTTGGTATCTGAAAAAAAGCAGTTTGAGTGTGTCGCTCACTGTTCAGCCACAAATATCTCTATTTAAAAAAGTGTGGTATACCCCAGTAAACAATAACTGTGGTTTTGCCATCCCACGGTAAAAAATCTCTATTATTCAGCTTTTGGTAGTTTTTTCCGTAAAGAAAAACAGTAGAGTCTCCTGACTGCTGTGACACAAAAATATATCTGTTGAAAATAGTCTTGTGTAGGCCCGACTTCCCAGTTTGGTTTCGCAGTTCCACGGGTCAAATCGCTGTACTATCCAGTTTTGGGCCTTTGGTATCTAAAAAAAAAAGCAGTTTGAGTGTGTCGCTCACTGTTCAGCCGCAAATATCTCTATTTAAAAAAGTGTGGTATACCCCAGTAAACAATAACTGTGGTTTTGCCATCCCACGGTAAAAAATCTCTATTATTCAGCTTTTGGTATTTTTTTCCGTAAAGAAAAACAGTAGTGTCTCCTGACTGTTGTGAGACAAAAATATATCTGTTGAAAATAGTCTTGTGTAGGCCCGACATCCCAGTGTGGTTTCGCAGTTTCACGGGTCAAATCGCTGTACTATCCAGTTTTGGGCCTTTGGTATCTAAAAAAAGAGCAGTTTGAGTGTGTCGCTCACTGTTCAGCTGCAAATATCTCTATTTAAAAAAGTGTGGTATACCCCAGTAAACAATAACTGTGGTTTTGCCATCCCACGGTAAAAAATCTCTATTATTCAGCTTTTGGTAGATTTTTCCGTAAAGAAAACCAGTAGTGTCTCCTGACTGTTGTGACACAAAAATATATCTGTTGAAAATAGTCTTGTGTAGGCCCGACATCCCAGTGTGGTTTTGCAGTTCCACGGGTCAAATCGCTGTACTATCCAGTGTTGGGCCTTTGGTATCTAAAAAAAAAAGCAGTTTGAGTGTGTCGCTCACTGTTCAGCCGCAAATATCGCTATTTAAAAAAGTGTGGTATACCCCAGTAAACAATAACTGTGGTTTTGCCATCCCACGGTAAAAAATCTCTATTATTCAGCTTTTGGTATTTTTTTCCGTAAAGAAAAACAGTAGTGTCTCCTGACTGTTGTGAGACAAAAATATATCTGTTGAAAATAGTCTTGTGTAGGCCCGACATCCCAGTGTGGTTTCGCAGTTTCACGGGTCAAATCGCTGTACTATCCAGTTTTGGGCCTTTGGTATCTAAAAAAAAAGCAGTTTGAGTGTGTCGCTCACTGTTCAGCTGCAAATATCTCTATTTAAAAAAGTGTGGTATACCCCAGTAAACAATAACTGTGGTTTTGCCATCCCACGGTAAAAAATCTCTATTATTCAGCTTTTGGTAGATTTTTCCGTAAAGAAAACCTGTAGTGTCTCCTGACTGTTGTGACACAAAAATATATCTGTTGAAAATAGTCTTGTGTAGGCCCGACATCCCAGTGTGGTTTTGCAGTTCCACGGGTCAAATCGCTGTACTATCCAGTGTTGGGCCTTTGGTATCTAAAAAAAAAGCAGTTTGAGTGTGTCGCTCACTGTTCAGCCGCAAATATCGCTATTTAAAAAAGTGTGGTATACCCCAGTAAACAATAACTGTGGTTTTGCCATCCTACGGTAAAAAATCTCTATTATTCAGCTTTTGGTAGTTTTTTCCGTAAAGAAAAACAGTAGTGTCTCCTGACTGTTGTGACACAAAAATATATCTGTTGAAAATAGTCTTGTGTAGGCCCGACATCCCAGTGTGGTTTCGAAGTTCCACGGGTCAAATCGCTGTACTATCCAGTTTTGGGCCTTTGGTATCTAAAAAAAAAGCAGTTTGAGTGTGTCGCTCACTGTTCAGCCGCAAATATCTCTATTTAAAAAAGTGTGGTATACCCCAGTAAACAATAACTGTGGTTTTGCCATCCCACGGTAAAAAATCTCTATTATTCAGCTTTTGGTAGTTTTTTCCGTAAAGAAAAACAGTAGTGTCTCCTGACTGTTGTGAGACAAAAATATATCTGTTGAAAATAGTCTTGTGTAGGCCCAACATCCCAGTGTGGTTTCGCAGTTCCACGGGTCAAATCGCTGTACTATCCAGTTTTGGGCCTTTGGTATCTAAAAAAAAAGCAGTTTGAGTGTGTCGCTCACTGTTCAGCCGCAAATATCTCTATTTAAAAAAGTGTGGTATACCCCAGTAAACAATAACTGTCGTTTTGCAATCCCACGGTAAAAAATCTCTATTATTCAGCTTTTGGTAGTTTTTTCCGTAAAGAAAAACAGTAGTGTCTCCTGACTGTTGTGAGACAAAAATATATCTGTTGAAAATAGTCTTGTGTAGGCCCGACATCCCAGTGTGGTTTCGCAGTTCCACGGGTCAAATCGCTGTACTATCCAGTTTTGGGCCTTTGGTATCTAAAAAAAAAGCAGTTTGAGTGTGTCGCTCACTGTTCAGCCGCAAATATCTCTATTTAAAAAAGTGTGGTATACCCCAGTAAACAATAACTGTGGTTTTGCCATCCCACGGTAAAAAATCTCTATTATTCAGCTTTTGATAAATTTTTCCGTAAAGAAAAACAGTAGTGTCTCCTGATTATTGTGACACAAAAATATATCTGTTGAAAATAGTCTTGTGTAGACCCGACATCCCAGTGTGGTTTAGCAGTTCCACGGGTCAAATCGCTGTACTATCCAGTTTTGGGCCTTTGGTATCTGAAAAAAAGCAGTTTGAGTGTGTCGCTCACTGTTCAGCCGCAAATATCTCTATTTAAAAAAGTGTGGTATACCCCAGTAAACAATAACTGTGGTTTTGCCATCCCACGGTAAAAAATCTCTATTATTCAGCTTTTGGTAAATTTTTCCGTAAAGAAAAACAGTAGTGTCTCCTGACTGTTGTGACACAAAAATATATCTGTTGAAAATAGTCTTGTGTAGACCCGACATCCCAGTGTGGTTTTGCAGTTCCACGGGTCAAATCGCTGTACTATCCAGTTTTGGGCCTTTGGTATCTGAAAAAAAGCAGTTTGAGTGTGTCGCTCACTATTCAGCCACAAATATCTCTATTTAAAAAAGTGTGGTATACCCCAGTAAACAATAACTGTGGTTTTGCCATCCCACGGTAAAAAATCTCTATTATTCAGCTTTTGGTAGTTTTTTCCGTAAAGAAAAACAGTAGAGTCTCCTGACTGCTGTGACACAAAAATATATCTGTTGAAAATAGTCTTGTGTAGGCCCGACTTCCCAGTTTGGTTTCGCAGTTCCACGGGTCAAATCGCTGTACTATCCAGTTTTGGGCCTTTGGTATCTAAAAAAAAAAGCAGTTTGAGTGTGTCGCTCACTGTTCAGCCACAAATATCTCTATTTAAAAAGTGTGGTATACCCCAGTAAACAATAACTGTGGTTTTGCCATCCCACGGTAAAAAATCTCTATTATTCAGCTTTTGGTATTTTTTTCCGTAAAGAAAAACAGTAGTGTCTCCTGACTGTTGTGAGACAAAAATATATCTGTTGAAAATAGTCTTGTGTAGGCCCGACATCCCAGTGTGGTTTCGCAGTTTCACGGGTCAAATCGCTGTACTATCCAGTTTTGGGCCTTTGGTATCTAAAAAAAGAGCAGTTTGAGTGTGTCGCTCACTGTTCAGCTGCAAATATCTCTATTTAAAAAAGTGTGGTATACCCCAGTAAACAATAACTGTGGTTTTGCCATCCCACGGTAAAAAATCTCTATTATTCAGCTTTTGGTAGATTTTTCCGTAAAGAAAACCAGTAGTGTCTCCTGACTGTTGTGACACAAAAATATATCTGTTGAAAATAGTCTTGTGTAGGCCCAACATCCCAGTGTGGTTTTGCAGTTCCACGTGTCAAATCGCTGTACTATCCAGTGTTGGGCCTTTGGTATCTAAAAAAAAAGCAGTTTGAGTGTGTCGCTCACTGTTCAGCCGCAAATATCGCTATTTAAAAAAGTGTGGTATACCCCAGTAAACAATAATTGTGGTTTTGCCATCCTACGGTAAAAAATCTCTATTATTCAGCTTTTGGTAGTTTTTTCCGTAAAGAAAAACAGTAGTGTCTCCTGACTGTTGTGACACAAAAATATATCTGTTGAAAATAGTCTTGTGTAGGCCCGACATCCCAGTGTGGTTTCGAAGTTCCACGGGTCAAATCGCTGTACTATCCAGTTTTGGGCCTTTGATATCTAAAAAAAAAGCAGTTTGAGTGTGTCGCTCACTGTTCAGCCGCAAATATCTCTATTTAAAAAAGTGTGGTATACCCCAGTAAACAATAACTGTGGTTTTGCCATCCCACGGTAAAAAATCTCTATTATTCAGCTTTTGGTAGTTTTTTCCGTAAAGAAAAACAGTAGTGTCTCCTGACTGTTGTGAGACAAAAATATATCTGTTGAAAATAGTCTTGTGTAGGCCCGACATCCCAGTGTGGTTTCGCAGTTCCACGGGTCAAATCGCTGTACTATCCAGTTTTGGGCCTTTGGTATCTAAAAAAAAAGCAGTTTGAGTGTGTCGCTCACTGTTCAGCCGCAAATATCTCTATTTAAAAAAGTGTGGTATACCCCAGTAAACAATAACTGTGGTTTTGCCATCCCACGGTAAAAAATCTCTATTATTCAGCTTTTGATAAATTTTTCCGTAAAGAAAAACAGTAGTGTCTCCTGATTATTGTGACACAAAAATATATCTGTTGAAAATAGTCTTGTGTAGACCCGACATCCCAGTGTGGTTTAGCAGTTCCACGGGTCAAATCGCTGTACTATCCAGTTTTGGGCCTTTGGTATCTGAAAAAAAGCAGTTTGAGTGTGTCGCTCACTGTTCAGCCGCAAATATCTCTATTTAAAAAAGTGTGGTATACCCCAGTAAACAATAACTGTGGTTTTGCCATCCCACGGTAAAAAATCTCTATTATTCAGCTTTTGGTAAATTTTTCCGTAAAGAAAAACAGTAGTGTCTCCTGACTGTTGTGACACAAAAATATATCTGTTGAAAATAGTCTTGTGTAGACCCGACATCCCAGTGTGGTTTTGCAGTTCCACGGGTCAAATCGCTGTACTATCCAGTTTTGGGCCTTTGGTATCTGAAAAAAAGCAGTTTGAGTGTGTCGCTCACTATTCAGCCACAAATATCTCTATTTAAAAAAGTGTGGTATACCCCAGTAAACAATAACTGTGGTTTTGCCATCCCACGGTAAAAAATCTCTATTATTCAGCTTTTGGTAGTTTTTTCCGTAAAGAAAAACAGTAGAGTCTCCTGACTGCTGTGACACAAAAATATATCTGTTGAAAATAGTCTTGTGTAGGCCCGACTTCCCAGTTTGGTTTCGCAGTTCCACGGGTCAAATCGCTGTACTATCCAGTTTTGGGCCTTTGGTATCTAAAAAAAAAAGCAGTTTGAGTGTGTCGCTCACTGTTCAGCCACAAATATCTCTATTTAAAAAGTGTGGTATACCCCAGTAAACAATAACTGTGGTTTTGCCATCCCACGGTAAAAAATCTCTATTATTCAGCTTTTGGTATTTTTTTCCGTAAAGAAAAACAGTAGTGTCTCCTGACTGTTGTGAGACAAAAATATATCTGTTGAAAATAGTCTTGTGTAGGCCCGACATCCCAGTGTGGTTTCGCAGTTTCACGGGTCAAATCGCTGTACTATCCAGTTTTGGGCCTTTGGTATCTAAAAAAAGAGCAGTTTGAGTGTGTCGCTCACTGTTCAGCTGCAAATATCTCTATTTAAAAAAGTGTGGTATACCCCAGTAAACAATAACTGTGGTTTTGCCATCCCACGGTAAAAAATCTCTATTATTCAGCTTTTGGTAGATTTTTCCGTAAAGAAAACCAGTAGTGTCTCCTGACTGTTGTGACACAAAAATATATCTGTTGAAAATAGTCTTGTGTAGGCCCAACATCCCAGTGTGGTTTTGCAGTTCCACGTGTCAAATCGCTGTACTATCCAGTGTTGGGCCTTTGGTATCTAAAAAAAAAGCAGTTTGAGTGTGTCGCTCACTGTTCAGCCGCAAATATCGCTATTTAAAAAAGTGTGGTATACCCCAGTAAACAATAATTGTGGTTTTGCCATCCTACGGTAAAAAATCTCTATTATTCAGCTTTTGGTAGTTTTTTCGTAAAGAAAAACAGTAGTGTCTCCTGACTGTTGTGACACAAAAATATATCTGTTGAAAATAGTCTTGTGTAGGCCCGACATCCCAGTGTGGTTTCGAAGTTCCACGGGTCAAATCGCTGTACTATCCAGTTTTGGGCCTTTGATATCTAAAAAAAAAGCAGTTTGAGTGTGTCGCTCACTGTTCAGCCGCAAATATCTCTATTTAAAAAAGTGTGGTATACCCCAGTAAACAATAACTGTGGTTTTGCCATCCCACGGTAAAAAATCTCTATTATTCAGCTTTTGGTAGTTTTTTCCGTAAAGAAAAACAGTAGTGTCTCCTGACTGTTGTGAGACAAAAATATATCTGTTGAAAATAGTCTTGTGTAGGCCCGACATCCCAGTGTGGTTTCGCAGTTCCACGGGTCAAATCGCTGTACTATCCAGTTTTGGGCCTTTGGTATCTAAAAAAAAACAGTTTGAGTGTGTCGCTCACTGTTCAGCCGCAAATATCTCTATTTAAAAAAGTGTGGTATACCCCAGTAAACAATAACTGTGGTTTTGCCATCCCACGGTAAAAAATCTCTATTATTCAGCTTTTGGTAGATTTTTCCGTACAGAAAAACAGTAGTGTCTCCTGACTGTTGTGACACAAAAATATATCTGTTGAAAATAGTCTTGTGTAGACCCGACATCCCAGTGTGGTTTTGCAGCTCCACGGGTCAAATTGCTGTACTATCCAGTTTTGGGCCTTTGGTATCTGAAAAAAAGCAGTTTGAGTGTGTCGCTCACTGTTCAGCCGCAAATATCTCTATTTGAAAAATTGTGGTATACCCCAGTAAACAATAACTGTGGTTTTACCATCCCATGGTAAAAAATCTCTATTATTCAGCTTTTGGTAGTTTTTTCCGTAAAGAAAAACAGTAGTGTCTCCTGACTGTTGTGACACAAAAATATATCTGTTGAAAATAGTCTTGTGTAGGCCCGACATCCCAGTGTGGTTTTGCAGTTCCACGGGTCAAATCGCTGTACTATCCAGTTTTGGGCCTTTGGTATCTGAAAAAAAAGCAGTTTGAGTGTGTCGCTCAATGTTCAGCCGCAAATATCTCTATTTAAAAAAGTGTGGTATACCCCAGTAAACAATAACTGTGGTTTTGCCATCCCACGGTAAAAAATCTCTATTATTCAGCTTTTGGTAGTTTTTTCCTTAAAGAAAAACAGTAGTGTCTCCTGACTGTTGTGACACAAAAATATATCTGTTGAAAATAGTCTTGTGTAGGCCCAACATCCCAGTGTGGTTTCACAGTTCCATGGGTCAAATCGCTGTACTATCCAGTTTTGGGCCTTTGGTATCTAAAAAAAAAAGCAGTTTGAGTGTGTCGCTCACTGTTCAGCCGCAAATATCGCAATTTAAAAAAGTGTGGTATACCCCAGTAAACAATAACTGTGGTTTTGCCATCCTACGGTAAAAAATCTCTATTATTCAGCTTTTGGCAGTTTTTTCCGTAAAGAAAAACAGTAGTGTCTCTTGACTGTTGTGACACAAAAATATATCTGTTGAAAATAGTCTTGTGTTTGGTCCCGACATCCCAGTGTGGTTTCGAAGTTCCACGGGTCAAATCGCTGTACTATCCAGTTTTGGGCCTTTGGTATCTGAAAAAATGCAGTTTGAGTGTGTCGCTCACTGTTCAGCCGAAAATATCTCTATTTAAAAAAGTGTGGTATACCCCAGTAAACAATAACTGTGGTATTGCCATCCCACGGTAAAAAATCTCTATTATTCAGCTTTTGGTAGTTTTTTCCGTAAAGAAAAACAGTAGTGTCTGCTGATTGTTGTGAGACAAAAATATATCTGTTGAAAATAGTCTTGTGTAGGCCCGACATCCCAGTGTGGTTTCGCAGTTCCACGGGTCAAATCGCTGTACTATCCAGTTTTGGGCCTTTGGTATCTAAAAAAAAAGCAGTTTGAGTGTGTCGCTCACTGCTCAGCCGCAAATATCTCTATTTAAAAAAGTGTGGTATACCCCAGTAAACAATAACTGTGGTTTTGCCATCCCACGGTAAAAAATCTCTATTATTCAGCTTTTGGTAGTTTTTTCCGTAAAGAAAAACAGTAGTGTCTCCTGACTGTTGTGACACAAAAATATATCTGTTGAAAATAGTCTTGTGTAGGCCCGACATCCCAGTGTGGTTTCGCAGTTCCACGGGTCAAATCGCTGTACTATCCAGTTTTGGGCCTTTGGTATCTAAAAAAAAAAGCAGTTTGAGTGTGTCGCTCAATGTTCAGCCGCAAATATCTCTATTTAAAAAAGTGTGGTATACCCCAGTAAACAATAACTGTGGTTTTGCCATCCCACGGTAAAAAATCTCTATTATTCAGCTTTTGGTAGTTTTTTCCTTAAAGAAAAACAGTAGTGTCTCCTGACTGTTGTGAGACAAAAATATATCTGTTGAAAATAGTCTTGTGTAGGCCCAACATCCCAGTGTGGTTTCACAGTTCCATGGGTCAAATCGCTGTACTATCCAGTTTTGGGCCTTTGGTATCTAAAAAAAAAAGCAGTTTGAGTGTGTTGCTCACTGTTCAGCCGCAAATATCGCAATTTAAAAAAGTGTGGTATACCCCAGTAAACAATAACTGTGGTTTTGCCATCCTACGGTAAAAAATCTCTATTATTCAGCTTTTGGTAGTTTTTTCCGTAAAGAAAAACAGTAGTGTCTCCTGACTGTTGTGACACAAAAATATATCTGTTGAAAATAGTCTTGTGTTTGGTCCCGACATCCCAGTGTGGTTTCGAAGTTCCACGGGTCAAATCGCTGTACTATCCAGTTTTGGGCCTTTGGTATCTGAAAAAATGCAGTTTGAGTGTGTCGCTCACTGTTCAGCCGAAAATATCTCTATTTAAAAAAGTGTGGTATACCCCAGTAAACAATAACTGTGGTTTTGCCATCCCATGGTAAAAAATCTCTATTATTCAGCTTTTGGTAGTTTTTTCCGTAAAGAAAAACAGTAGTGTCTCCTGACTGTTGTGAGACAAAAATATATCTGTTGAAAATAGTCTTGTGTAGGCCCGACATCCCAGTGTGGTTTCGCAGTTCCACGGGTCAAATCGCTGTACTATCCAGTTTTGGGCCTTTGGTATCTAAAAAAAAAGCAGTTTGAGTGTGTCGCTCACTGCTCAGCCGCAAATATCTCTATTTAAAAAAGTGTGGTATACCCCAGTAAACAATAACTGTGGTTTTGCCATCCCACGGTAAAAAATCTCTATTATTCAGCTTTTGGTAAATTTTTCCGTAAAGAAAAACAGTAGTGTCTCCTGACTGTTGTGACACAAAAATATATCTGTTGAAAATAGTCTTGTGTAGGCCCGACATCCCAGTGTGGTTTCGCAGTTCCACGGGTCAAATCGCTGTACTATCCAGTTTTGGGCCTTTGGTATCTAAAAAAAAGCAGTTTGAGTGTGTCGCTCACTGTTCAGCCGCAAATATCTCTATTTGAAAAAATGTGGTATACCCCAGTAAACAATAACTGTGGTTTTGCCATCCCATGGTAAAAAATCTCTATTATTCAGCTTTTGGTAGTTTTTTCCGTAAAGAAAAACAGTAGTGTCTCCTGACTGTTGTGACACAAAAATATATCTGTTGAAAATAGTCTTGTGTAGGCCCGACATCCCAGTGTGGTTTCGCAGTTCCACGGGTCAAATCGCTGTACTATCCAGTTTTGGGCCTTTGGTATCTAAAAAAAAAGCAGTTTGAGTGTGTCGCTCAATGTTCAGCCGCAAATATCTCTATTTAAAAAAGTGTGGTATACCCCAGTAAACAATAACTGTGGTTTTGCCATCCCACGGTAAAAAATCTCTATTATTCAGCTTTTGGTAGTTTTTTCCTTAAAGAAAAACAGTAGTGTCTCCTGACTGTTGTGACACAAAAATATATCTGTTGAAAATAGTCTTGTGTAGGCCCAACATCCCAATGTGGTTTCACAGTTCCATGGGTCAAATCGCTGTACTATCCAGTTTTGGGCCTTTGGTATCTAAAAAAAAAAGCAGTTTGAGTGTGTCGCTCACTGTTCAGCCGCAAATATCGCAATTTAAAAAAGTGTGGTATACCCCAGTAAACAATAACTGTGGTTTTGCCATCCTACGGTAAAAAATCTCTATTATTCAGCTTTTGGTAGTTTTTTCCGTAAAGAAAAACAGTAGTGTCTCCTGACTGTTGTGACACAAAAATATATCTGTTGAAAATAGTCTTGTGTTTGGTCCCGACATCACAGTGTGGTTTCCAAGTTCCACGGGTCAAATCGCTGTACTATCCAGTTTTGGGCCTTTGGTATCTGAAAAAATGCAGTTTGAGTGTGTCGCTCACTGTTCAGCCGAAAATATCTCTATTTAAAAAAGTGTGGTATACCCCAGTAAACAATAATTGTGGTTTTGCCATCCCACGGTAAAAAATCTCTATTATTCAGCTTTTGGTAGTTTTTTCCGTAAAGAAAAACAGTAGTGTCTGCTGATTGTTGTGAGACAAAAATATATCTGTTGAAAATAGTCTTGTGTAGGCCCGACATCCCAGTGTGGTTTCGCAGTTCCACGGGTCAAATCGCTGTACTATCCAGTTTTGGGCCTTTGGTATCTAAAAAAAAAGCAGTTTGAGTGTGTCGCTCACTGCTCAGCCGCAAATATCTCTATTTAAAAAAGTGTGGTATACCCCAGTAAACAATAACTGTGGTTTTGCCATCCCACGGTAAAAAATCTCTATTATTCAGCTTTTGGTAGTTTTTTCCGTAAAGAAAAACAGTAGTGTCTCCTGACTGTTGTGACACAAAAATATATCTGTTGAAAATAGTCTTGTGTAGGCCCGACATCCCAGTGTGGTTTCGCAGTTCCACGGGTCAAATCGCTGTACTATCCAGTTTTGGGCCTTTGGTATCTAAAAAAAAAAGCAGTTTGAGTGTGTCGCTCAATGTTCAGCCGCAAATATCTCTATTTAAAAAAGTGTGGTATACCCCAGTAAACAATAACTGTGGTTTTGCCATCCCACGGTAAAAAATCTCTATTATTCAGCTTTTGGTAGTTTTTTCCTTAAAGAAAAACAGTAGTGTCTCCTGACTGTTGTGAGACAAAAATATATCTGTTGAAAATAGTCTTGTGTAGGCCCAACATCCCAGTGTGGTTTCACAGTTCCATGGGTCAAATCGCTGTACTATCCAGTTTTGGGCCTTTGGTATCTAAAAAAAAAAGCAGTTTGAGTGTGTTGCTCACTGTTCAGCCGCAAATATCGCAATTTAAAAAAGTGTGGTATACCCCAGTAAACAATAACTGTGGTTTTGCCATCCTACGGTAAAAAATCTCTATTATTCAGCTTTTGGTAGTTTTTTCCGTAAAGAAAAACAGTAGTGTCTCCTGACTGTTGTGACACAAAAATATATCTGTTGAAAATAGTCTTGTGTTTGGTCCCGACATCCCAGTGTGGTTTCGAAGTTCCACGGGTCAAATCGCTGTACTATCCAGTTTTGGGCCTTTGGTATCTGAAAAAATGCAGTTTGAGTGTGTCGCTCACTGTTCAGCCGAAAATATCTCTATTTAAAAAAGTGTGGTATACCCCAGTAAACAATAACTGTGGTTTTGCCATCCCATGGTAAAAAATCTCTATTATTCAGCTTTTGGTAGTTTTTTCCGTAAAGAAAAACAGTAGTGTCTCCTGACTGTTGTGAGACAAAAATATATCTGTTGAAAATAGTCTTGTGTAGGCCCGACATCCCAGTGTGGTTTCGCAGTTCCACGGGTCAAATCGCTGTACTATCCAGTTTTGGGCCTTTGGTATCTAAAAAAAAAGCAGTTTGAGTGTGTCGCTCACTGCTCAGCCGCAAATATCTCTATTTAAAAAAGTGTGGTATACCCCAGTAAACAATAACTGTGGTTTTGCCATCCCACGGTAAAAAATCTCTATTATTCAGCTTTTGGTAAATTTTTCCGTAAAGAAAAACAGTAGTGTCTCCTGACTGTTGTGACACAAAAATATATCTGTTGAAAATAGTCTTGTGTAGGCCCGACATCCCAGTGTGGTTTCGCAGTTCCACGGGTCAAATCGCTGTACTATCCAGTTTTGGGCCTTTGGTATCTAAAAAAAAGCAGTTTGAGTGTGTCGCTCACTGTTCAGCCGCAAATATCTCTATTTGAAAAAATGTGGTATACCCCAGTAAACAATAACTGTGGTTTTGCCATCCCATGGTAAAAAATCTCTATTATTCAGCTTTTGGTAGTTTTTTCCGTAAAGAAAAACAGTAGTGTCTCCTGACTGTTGTGACACAAAAATATATCTGTTGAAAATAGTCTTGTGTAGGCCCGACATCCCAGTGTGGTTTCGCAGTTCCACGGGTCAAATCGCTGTACTATCCAGTTTTGGGCCTTTGGTATCTAAAAAAAAAGCAGTTTGAGTGTGTCGCTCAATGTTCAGCCGCAAATATCTCTATTTAAAAAAGTGTGGTATACCCCAGTAAACAATAACTGTGGTTTTGCCATCCCACGGTAAAAAATCTCTATTATTCAGCTTTTGGTAGTTTTTTCCTTAAAGAAAAACAGTAGTGTCTCCTGACTGTTGTGACACAAAAATATATCTGTTGAAAATAGTCTTGTGTAGGCCCAACATCCCAATGTGGTTTCACAGTTCCATGGGTCAAATCGCTGTACTATCCAGTTTTGGGCCTTTGGTATCTAAAAAAAAAAGCAGTTTGAGTGTGTCGCTCACTGTTCAGCCGCAAATATCGCAATTTAAAAAAGTGTGGTATACCCCAGTAAACAATAACTGTGGTTTTGCCATCCTACGGTAAAAAATCTCTATTATTCAGCTTTTGGTAGTTTTTTCCGTAAAGAAAAACAGTAGTGTCTCCTGACTGTTGTGACACAAAAATATATCTGTTGAAAATAGTCTTGTGTTTGGTCCCGACATCACAGTGTGGTTTCCAAGTTCCACGGGTCAAATCGCTGTACTATCCAGTTTTGGGCCTTTGGTATCTGAAAAAATGCAGTTTGAGTGTGTCGCTCACTGTTCAGCCGAAAATATCTCTATTTAAAAAAGTGTGGTATACCCCAGTAAACAATAATTGTGGTTTTGCCATCCCACGGTAAAAAATCTCTATTATTCAGCTTTTGGTAGTTTTTTCCGTAAAGAAAAACAGTAGTGTCTCCTGACTGTTGTGAGACAAAAATATATCTGTTGAAAATAGTCTTGTGTAGGCCCGACATCCCAGTGTGGTTTCGCAGTTTCACGGGTCAAATCGCTGTACTATCCAGTTTTGGGCCTTTGGTATCTAAAAAAAAAGCAGTTTGAGTGTGTCGCTCACTGCTGAGCCGCAAATATCTCTATTTAAAAAAGTGTGGTATACCCCAGTAAACAATAACTGTGGTTTTGCCATCCCACGGTAAAAAATCTCTATTATTCAGCTTTTGGTAAATTTTTCCGTAAAGAAAAACAGTAGTGTCTCCTGACTGTTGTGACACAAAAATATATCTGTTGAAAATAGTCTTGTGTAGACCCGACATCCCAGTGTGGTTATGCAGTTCCACGGGTCAAATCGCTGTACTATCCAGTTTTGGGCCTTTGGTATCTGAAAAAAAGCAGTTTGAGTGTGTCGCTCACTGTTCAGCCACAAATATCTCTATTTAAAAAAGTGTGGTATACCCCAGTAAACAATAACTGTGGTTTTGCCATCCCACGGTAAAAAATCTCTATTATTCAGCTTTTGGTAGTTTTTTCCGTAAAGAAAAACAGTAGTGTCTCCTGACTGCTGTGACACAAAAATATATCTGTTGAAAATAGTCTTGTGTAGGCCCGACTTCCCAGTGTGGTTTCGCAGTTCCACGGGTCAAATCGCTGTACTATCCAGTTTTGGGCCTTTGGTATCTAAAAAAAAAAGCAGTTTGAGTGTGTCGCTCACTGTTCAGCCGCAAATATCTCTATTTAAAAAAGTGTGGTATACCCCAGTAAACAATAACTGTGGTTTTGCCATCCCACGGTAAAAAATCTCTATTATTCAGCTTTTGGTAGTTTTTTCCGTAAAGAAAAACAGTAGTGTCTCCTGACTGTTGTGAGACAAAAATATATCTGTTGAAAATAGTCTTGTGTAGGCCCGACATCCCAGTGTGGTTTCGCAGTTTCACGGGTCAAATCGCTGTACTATCCAGTTTTGGGCCTTTGGTATCTAAATAAAAAGCAGTTTGAGTGTGTCGCTCACTGTTCAGCTGCAAATATCTCTATTTAAAAAAGTGTGGTATACCCCAGTAAACAATAACTGTGGTTTTGCCATCCCACGGTAAAAAATCTCTATTATTCAGCTTTTGGTAGATTTTTCCGTAAAGAAAAACAGTAGTGTCTCCTGACTGTTGTGAGACAAAAATATATCTGTTGAAAATAGTCTTGTGTAGGCCCGACATCCCAGTGTGGTTTCGCAGTTCCACGGGTGAAATCGCTGTACTATCCAGTTTTGGGCCTTTGGTATCTGAAAAAAAAGCAGTTTGAGTGTGTCGCTCACTGTTCAGCCACAAATATCTCTATTTAAAAAAGTGTGGTATGCCCCAGTAAACAATAAGTGTGGTTTTGCCATCCCACGGTAAAAAATCTCTATTATTCAGCTTTTGGTAGTTTTTTCCGTAAAGAAAAACAGTAGTGTCTCCTGACTGTTGTGAGACAAAAATATATCTGTTGAAAATAGTCTTGTGTAGGCCCGACATCCCAGTGTGGTTTCGCAGTTTCACGGGTCAAATCGCTGTACTATCCAGTTTTGGGCCTTTGGTATCTAAATAAAAAGCAGTTTGAGTGTGTCGCTCACTGTTCAGCTGCAAATATCTCTATTTAAAAAAGTGTGGTATACCCCAGTAAACAATAACTGTGGTTTTGCCATCCCACGGTAAAAAATCTCTATTATTCAGCTTTTGGTAGATTTTTCCGTAAACAAAAACAGTAGTGTCTCCTGACTGTTGTGAGACAAAAATATATCTGTTGAAAATAGTCTCATGTAGGCCCGACATCCCAGTGTGGTTTCGCAGTTCCACGGGTGAAATCGCTGTACTATCCAGTTTTGGGCCTTTGGTATCTGAAAAAAAAGCAGTTTGAGTGTGTCGCTCACTGTTCAGCCGCAAATATCTCTACTTGAAAAAGTGTGGTATACCCCAGTAAACAATAACTGTGGTTTTGCCATCCCATGGTAAAAAATCTCTATTATTCAGCTTTTGGTAGTTTTTTCCGCAAAGAAAAACAGTAGTGTCTCCTGACTGTTGTGACACAAAAATATATCTGTTGAAAATAGTCTTGTGTAGGCCCCACATCCCAGTGTGGTTTCGCAGTACCACGGGTCAAATCGCTGTACTATCCAGTTTTGGGCCTTTGGTATCTAAAAAAAAGCAGTTTGAGTGTGTCTCTCAATGTTCAGCCGCAAATATCTCTATTTAAAAAAGTGTGGTTTACCCCAGTAAACAATAACTGTGGTTTTGCCATCCCACGGTAAAAAATCTCTATTATTCAGTAGTGTTGAGCCACCCCCGTAGTGTTCGAGTTCGGTTCGGTTCGTCGAACACCCGTGTGTTCGCCGAACTGTTTGTCGAACTGTTCGTCGAACACCTACGAACACCGTTAAAACCAATGGCAGGCAAACAAAAACACATAGAAACACATAGAAAACACCTTCAAAGGTGTCCAAAAGCTGACAAACTGCTCAGAAGACACAACTAACACATGGAAAAGTGAAAAGTACATATAGTCATGCGAAAAGAAAAGAGGTGGAGGAGTTAAAGGAGGGGGAGACACAGATATAGGCATGTCATGCCCTTCTAAAATCCAAAAAGTGAGAAGCCGACACGTGCAGTCCGCTCCTGCCCGTGCCACCTCCGCGTCGCCGGGTTTGTGCCAGAGCCGCGGTGAACCCTGACGGCCTGCCCCCCTCTCCCAATACTGGTGCCTGTCCGCTGGTGGGTCGAGCGAGCCCCCCTGTGGTGGAGGCAGCTCTAAGCTTTTTAATTTAAATTGTCTCTCTAATTTGAATGAATACACTTTAAATCCATTTACAAGGATCTATTGGAGGGCAAGTCTCATGCCAGCAGCCGCGTAATTCCAGCTCCAGTAGCGTCCACTAAAGCTGCTGCAGTTAAAAAGCTTTTATAAGGATCGAGCTCGGCTGTCCACCGCAAGGCATCCTACTGCCAGTCCCAGCCCCTATGCCTTGGGGTGCCTCCTGATGCTCTTCACTGAGTATCCCGTGGTCCCGAAGCATTTCCTTTGAAAAAATGAAGTGTCCAAACTACAGGTGGTGTAGCTTGCTTAACAGCCGGGATAATCCGCTGACTAGCAGACACTGCTACTAGGCACAAAGTATTTCCTGGGCTAGATGCAGTTAAAAATTTGTAATTAGATACTCTCGTTGGATGCTGAGAAAGCATTCCACAGAGTCTCCTGGCACGCCATATATGATTCTCTTAAAAAGCTTGCGGTAGGGGTCTAGGGGACCCTTCTATAGCCAAAATCACGGCCCTATATCGCAATACGTCACCTAGGCTGAAGATAAATGGAACTGTAGCACCCTGAGGGCTCGGTTGCTACAGAGGTATTGCACCTCACCCAGAGGTGTGATATCTCACTCTCAGGTAAGGATGTAGTGTGGATCAGGACCCGACACCTGCATGCATTACACCACATTGCCGTGGGGCAGGGCGACCAATATGCCCCTGAGATGGGCACGACAGTCCCTGTCCCTGGCTGGAGTGGGGGGAGGGAACACTGAGGAAGGGGAACCCTGTAGTGCAGGAGCAGGGAGGAAGCAGTACCTGGGTGCATTGAGAAGGGAGTATAAAAGGTGGGCACCATCTTAGTTCAGTGCAGAGAAGTCTGAGCAGAAGTGGCAGGGAGCAGGGGCTCTGCATGAGCTCTGCTCCGGAGGCGGGCCTAGTAACAGAGGCCCAGGCCTGGAAGAGGGAGAAGGAAGGAAGAGGAGTGGAGAAGGCTCCAGGAACGAGGAACGAAGGGATCCCAGGAGCCTGTGACATTTTATGTGGTGCAGCCCCTCGCTACACCCGCTAGGAAGGCACCACATAGGGTCAGGGAAACTGGCGCCAAGTTTACCAAGAGGAGGCCCGAGGAAGCCGGACAGAAGGGTTGGTAAGAAAGGCCAGACAAAGGACACACAAAGGGGGTCCTGTGAAGCGCTCCAAAGTTATCTGGGAGTTGTCTGAGCCCCTCACCTGGTGAGCACAGTACGACGTGGGCAGCCGTTACCTGCAGACGTGGTCTGGATAATAAGAACTGTGAGTAAAGGCCCTGGACTGCATCACTGACTCCGTGTCGTTACTGCTGCTGCCCTGCACCATCACCCCCATCCTCCGCATACACTGCCCTGAGGCTATACTCCTCCCGTGGGGAGTTATGCTACGCTCTGCTGCACCCACAACACCAGCCTCAGCGGTCTGCCCTGGAGCGGCGGTTCACTCTGACCGCAATCCACGGGTGGCGTAGTCAGACATTTAAACATCAAAACCACATAAATAGTTCCGCCACTGGTTTGACCGCCCTGAGCCACGGAACCGGGTCGCCGCCACGGAGACTACAACCACCAGCATCCACCAAAAAGGGTCCGGCTCCGGGTGACCCAAGGCCCAGGGGGCCCGTCAGAACATTTTCATCACCTTTCACAATCACCAATGGGACAAGGCAGGGATGTTCTCTGTCCCCTCTCTTATACATCCTAGTGACGGAGCACCTGCTCTCATCAATTCGCCATAACCCCAATATTAGGTGGATTGAGGTGGGAGGCACCGAGTACAAGTGCTCTCTATTTGTTGATGATGTCCTAGTATATATCACTCAATCACATATATCCATCCATGCTGTTATGGCTGAAATAGATCACTTTGTTACATGGTCAAATTTTAAAATCAATGCAGCGAAGTCTGAGGCCCTCGATGTCTCCCTCCCCAAATCCATATAGGATTCCTTCCAGTCCAACTTTCCCTTTGCCTGGCCCTCACATGGTATCAAATACTTAGGAATTCCTATTCATAGAGACCTCTCCCATCTATGTTATCTTAATTTTGGGCCCTTTATTGAACAACTCCATACAGACCACGGTTGGCAAGTTAGAACTGTAAGATTCACTACGTGAACCACTGGTGTTTTGTGGAAAAGCACATGTACACTGTGTTCCAAATTATTATGCAAAAAGTGTTTAGGAGTGATAAGGGAAGAATTTGTTTGTTTGTCAGTTAAACTCATTGATGGTGATGTGTGTCAGGGCTCTTTATATCACTGTAAGCAATTGCAGACACCTGTGCTAATTAGTTTGGCAGGTGTGTCAAATGAAAGGCAAGACTACTTAAGAAGGCTGTCTCACATTATTAAGCAGCCTACATTTTCTGCCAAAATGGGAAAGAAAAAGGATGTGTCGGCTGCTGAGAAGCAACAAATTGTGGAGTGTTTAGGTCAAGGCATGACTACAATCAACATTGTGCGATGATCAGGATGAAGTGTTTTGGCAATCAAGAAGTATGTAGCTGATTCACAGTACACACGTGTGCGTGCTGATAAGGGCAAATTGAGGACTCTTTCCTACAGGCAATTACGTCAGGTTGAAAGAGCAGCGGCAAAAAAGCCTTGTCATAGCAGCAGACAAGTTTTTGAAGCTGCTGGTGCCTCCAACGTCCCCCGAACAACAAGATGCAGCGTCCTTCAGAGGTTTGCAGCTGTGCATACGCCATCCTGTCGACCTCCTCTATCCACTTCACACAAGCAGAAACGGCTCCAGTGGGCCAAACATTACATGAAGACTGATTTCAAAACTGTTTTGTTCACGGATGAGTGCCGTGCAGCGCTCGATGGTCCAGATGGATGGAGTGGAGGATGGCTGGTTGATGGACACCCCACGCAAACACGGCTACAGCGCCAACAAGGAGGAGGTGGAGTAATGTTTTGGGCTGGAATCATGGGGAGAGAGATTGTCGGCCCCTTTAGGATCCCTGAAGGCGCTAAAGATGAACTCCATAATGTATGTGGATTTTCTCAAACAGCACTTCCTGCCATGGTTCAAGAAGAAGAACCGTGTATTTCACAGCAAGATCATTTTTTGGCATGATAATGCACCATCTCATGCTGCACATAAAACATCTGCATCTCTGGCTGATATGGGCATAAAAGGGGACAAACTTATGGTGTGACCCCCATGCTCCCCTGACCACTACCCCATTCAGAACCTTTGGAGCATCATTAAAAGGAAAGTCTATGATGGCGGGAGGCAGTTCACATCTAAGCAACAGCTCTGGGAGGGTATTCTGTCCTCATGCAAAACAATTGAAGCAGAAACCATCCAAAACCTGACAAATTCAATGGACGAGAGAGTTCAGAAGCTCCTTTCAAACAAGGGGTCCTATGTGAAAATGTAACATCACCTAGAATAAAGTTTTGAGTTGAAAACTGTTTGATTTCAGTTTCTAACAACCTGCTAATGCTTATAATTTCAAAAGTGACCATTTTTTTGGTCTTTATTAAAATGAAAAGGTTGATCGAAAAGTTTGGGGGATCTAAGAGTGTGGCAACCCAGTAGTCATGATTACTTCGAATTCTGACAATATGAGGGTCATGCTGCAGGTAGTGCAGCAAGAAGGCACTTATGTGTCTTGCGCATCTCGGAGCCCCAAAATTATTTTCCGGGCTAGATGCAGCTAAAAATTATTATTAATTTTAAATCTGGTGAAGCTTTAGTATAGATGGCCTAATAGGATCAGTGCTGCACACTGCTACAAAGCCCAAATTATTTTCCAGTCAAGATACAGATAAACATGATTAGTAATTTTAAATCTGGTGGAGCTTATTATAGATGGCCTAGTAGAATCAGTGCTGCACACTGCTACAAAGCCCAAATTATTTTCCAGCCAAGATACAGATAAACATGATTAGTAATTTGAAAGCTTAAAACGGTTGGTAGGGTGATTTTAACCAATCATCAAGCTTTTACTCTCCCCAGGATGACACAGGGGTAGAAAAGTCGTTTCGGATCCATGATTTGTTCATCTTTATGAACGTGAGTCTGTCTAAATTATCAGTGGAGAGCCGCGTGCACTTATCTGTCAGCACACCACCAGCAGCGCTGAACACACGTTCAGACAGAACGCTGGCTGCGGGGCATGACAAGATCTCCAAGGCGTAAGTGGCTAGCACCGGCCATTTATCCAGATTGGAAGCCCAAAAGGAGCAAGGGTCCAGTGACACAGTCATGGCTTCAATGTTTACTTGGAGATACTCCTGTACCATTGTCTCTAGGCGTTGACTATGTGTCAGACTTCTTGTCTCCTGTGGCCTTGCAAAGGATGGGCTAAAAAAGTGGTGAAATGATTCCGCAAAATTGATGTTACCAGCAGATACTGTGGTTCTGTTACGGTTTGAGTGCTGAACACTTGACGGTCCCACGGTTGGCAAGTTGGAACTGTGAGATTCACCACGTGCACCACTGGTATTTTGTGGAAAAGCACATGTAAGATTCTGCAACAGTCTCTGCTGATACTCCTGCATGCGTGCATCCCTTTCTATGGCAGGAATAATTTCTGCAAATTTACTTTTGTACCGGGGATCTAACAGTGTGGCAACCCAGTAGTCAGGATTATTTCTAATTCTCACAATTCGAGGGTCATGTTGCAGGTAGTGCAGCAAGAAGGCACTCATGTGTGTTGCGCATCCAGGAGCACCAAGTCCCTGTTGTGTTGGTGGCGAGGTAACAATCATGCTTCCTTCCTCTGTCCTCTCCCCCCAACCTCGCACAACAGAAATGTGATCAAGGTCTCCCTCATCTGATGAGTCTTCCATCAGTTCGTCCTCCACTTCTTCCTGGGCTCCTGCACCTTCCTCACTAGTTTGGCTGCTACCATGCGCCCTGGTAAAACCATCTCCCCCACCCTCACATGCCTGCCGCCTTGGTGCTGCCGACCGTCTGGACCTTGCAGATGTTAGCCCTTCCGCATACAACTCCTCCTCCTCTACTTCCTCCACCTCCTCTTGTGCCACCACCTGACTCCGAATTCTGTTTAACATGTGCTCCAGCATGTAAATCACCGGAATAGTCATGCTGATAATGGCATCGTCAGCACTAAACATCTTCGTCGCCATTTCAAAACAGTGCAGAAGGGTGCATAGGTCCCTGATCTGAGACCACTCCTCCAGCGTGATTTGCCCCACCTCTGGATCTCGTTGGCCCAGGCTATACGTCAGAACGTATTGCACCAGGGCTTGTGGGTGCTGCCACAGTCGCTGCAACATGTGCAGAGTTGAATTCCACCGGGTAGGCACATCGCATTTTAGCCGGTGAAGTGGCAGGCCCAACGACTTCTGTAGAGATGTAAGTCGCTGAGCTGCGGGATGCGAACGGCGGAAATGAGCACACAGCGACCGTGCCCTCTGCAGAAGGCCATCTAGTCTGGGATAGTGGGCTAAAAATTGCTGGACAACCAGGTTCAACACGTGAGCCATACAAGGCACGTGTGTGACATTGCCCCGGCGAAGGGCCGCACCCAGGTTTGCAGCATTGTCGCACACGGCCTTCCCTGGTTTCAGGTCCAGTGGAGACAACCATTCATGAAATTGGTTCTCCAGAGCTGACCACAACTCCTCAGCTGTGTGACTCACATTTCCCAGACATTTCAATGTAAAAACCGCCTGATGACGTTGAGCCCTACTGCCAGCATAGTAAGGAGGTGTGCAGGATCCCTTCTGCGCAGTTAGAAAGCTTGTGGCATGACCAGACAGGCTTTGGGTGCAGGTGGAAGACCGAGAGGAGGTTGAGGAGGCAGAAGCAGTGGAGGAACTTTGACATAAAGAGGATTGACGCACAACTCGTGGGGACGGCAAGACTTGGACAGTAGCCCCTTGTCCTGCTGTCACCATAGTTACCCAGTGCCCAGTCAGTGACATGTAACGCCCCTGTCCATGCCTACTCGTCCAAGTGTCTGTGGTGAAATGCACCCTGTCACACACAGAGTTTCTCAAAGAAGCGGTGATGTTGTGTGCCACATGCTGGTGGAGCGCAGGCACACCTTTCTTTGAGAAGTAGTGCCGACTGGGCATCTGGTACTGGGGCACTGCGACGGACATAAGGTCTCGAAAATCCTCTGTGTCCACCAGGCGGAAAGGCAGCATTTCTGTAGCCAAGAGCTTGCAGATGGTGAAATTCAACCTCTTAGCTTTCTCATGGCTAGGAGGAAATGGTCTTTTACTTGTCCACATCTGAGGGACCGAGGGCTGGCTATTGTGCTTAGACGGGGTTGATAAGGGTGTCCCCGGCAAACTGCCGGTCTGTGAGGAAGATGCAGGCGGACATGTTAGGTTGCCTTGATCCAAAGGTGGTGCTATCGATGTTGGACAGCGCTCAACACCAGCTGGTGTTACCACCTCCAAAGAAAATGATGACCTGCCAATCACGCTGGCTGTTGCGGGTAAAGAGGTGGCAGGTCTGCGCCCCAAAACAGGTGTGACTGCTGTCCCCCCAGTCACAGAGGATGAAGAGGCCGCGGATGCACAAGATATGGCAGACGGTGGTTGGCCCGGCCGGCTAGGCCGCATTGTAGCACACTGAGCTTCCCACTGCAACTTATGCTTCATGTCCATGTGCCGGTTCATGCATGAAGTACTCAAACTATGTATTTTTTGGCCTCTACTTAGCTTTTGCTGACAAATGTTACAGATAACACGAGTTGGGTCATCTTTATCGATCTGAAAAAATGCCCAGGCTATGCAAGGCTTAGCACCCATGCGACCTGAAGAGCCACCACGACTTGTGGTGAGAGGCAGAGTTGTGTTTGAGGATGCAGTTGTTGACGTGCTTCTAGTACTACGTCTCTGTCCAGGAAGGCGCAACCTGACCTCGCCGTCACTAGCATCTTCCTCCACCTCCTCTGCTGACCTCATCTCTTGGCTGACTGTGGGTTGACAGTAAGTGGGATCTCCAACCTCATCATCATCACCCTGTGCGTTATCACACCCGTCGTCCTCAGAGCCAACCTGTTCCTGCCCTGACAAAAAACTAAAGTTGTCGCTCCAATCAGGTATTTGAGTCTTATCATCGTCTTCCTCATTGTCTCCACCAACAGGAGTTACAGTTTGGGAATGAGGGTCTACATTATGGTCAGAACCTTCTGCGTCTGGTCCTGGATCCGACTCATAAAGATTCTGGGCATCAGTGCAGATCATTTCCTCGTCTGGATTCACAGAAGCGCTGGAGTCGACCTCTGATTCCCAGGCTATAGTATGTGTAAACAGCTCTGCAGACTCAACCATCTGTTCTACCTCATACTCAGACGGGCAGCTGGAGATTTGGGAGCTGTGAGGAAGCAAGTGCGATTGGGGTGACACCTTTGAGGACTGGAGTATTTGTGATGTTGAAGTTGATGTGGAGGAGAGCCCACTTAAAGGAGCACTTGATATCCGTTGAAGCACCTGCTGTTTTTGTGCCTCATCTGGAATTTGTAGCGATTGGCGTGGCCGTAAGAAAGGGATCTTATCACATTGTCCGCTAAAAGAAGTAGACATTTTAGTTTGGCTGGAAGATGGTCTTTCTTCTGCAGATGTTACTGTTGCTTTAACACCTACCCCACGGACACAACCTTTTTTCCCCTTCCCAACACGCCTATTCCCCTTTCCACCAGCAGCAGGCCTTTTTCCACTCATTTTGGTGGTTAACTAATTCACAACTCTGGAGTTGTTTGCACAAAAAAACAATGGATGGGAACCGAGCAGAGCTGAGTGGCCAAACTGTGGTATTAGGCCAAAACTATTGGCTGGGTTAGATGCAGAAAAAAATTATATTCAATTTGCAACCTGATGGAGGTGAGTATAGATGGACTAATAGAACAAGTCCCACACACAGCTAGAAGCCCAAATATTTTTTCAGAGGTAGATGCAGAAAATTTTTTTATTCAGTTTGCAACCTGATGGAGGTCTGTATAGATGGATTAATAGAACAAGTCCCACACACAGCTACAAGCCCAATATTTTTTCAGAGGTAGATGCAGAAAAAAAATATATTCAGTTTGCAACCTGATGGAGGTCAGTATAGATGGACTAATAGAGAAAGTCCCACACACTGCTAGAAGGCCAAATATTTTTTCAGAGCTAGATGCAGACAAAAAATTATTTTGAATTTGCAACCTGATGGAGGTCAGTATAGGTGGACTAATAGAACAAGACCCACACACTGCTAGAAGGCCAAATATTTTTTCAGAGCTAGATGAAGAAAAAAATTATATTCAGTTTGCAACCTGATGGAGGTCTGTATAGATGGATTAATATAACAAGTCCCACACACAGCTAGAAGCCCAAATATTTTTTCAGAGGTAGATGCAGATAAAAATTATTTTTAATTTGCAACCTGATGGAGGTCAGTATAGATGGACTAATAGAGAAAGTCCCACACACTGCTAGAAGGCCAAATAATTTTTCAGAGCTAGATGCAGATAAAAATTATTTTTAATTTGCAACCTGATGGAGGTCAGTATAGATGGACTAATAGAGAAAGTCCCACACACTGCTAGAAGGCCAAATATTTTTTCAGAGCTAGATGCAGATAAAAATTATATTCAATTTGCAACCTGATGGAGGTCAGTATAGATGGACTAATAGAACAAGTCCCACACACAGCTAGAAGCCCAAATATTTTTTCAGAGGTACTGTAGATGCAGATAAAAATTATTTTTAATTTGCAACCTGATGGAGGTCAGTATAGATGGACTAATACAACAAGTCCCACACACAGCTAGAAGCCCAAATATTTTTTCAGAGGTAGATGCAGATAAAAATTATTTTTAATTTGCAACCTGATGGAGGTCAGTATAGATGGACTAATAGAGAAAGTCCCACACACTGCTAGAAGGCCAAATATTTTTTCAGAGCTAGATGCAGATAAAAATTATATTCAATTTGCAACCTGATGGAGGCCAGTATAGATGGGCTAATAGAGAAAGTCCCACACACTGCTAGAAGGCCAAATATTTTTTCAGAGCTAGATGCAGATAAAAATTATATTCAATTTGCAACCTGATGGAGGTCAGTATAGATGGACTAATAGAACAAGTCCCACACACAGCTAGAAGCCCAAATATTTTTTCAGAGGTACTGTAGATGCAGATAAAAATTATTTTTAATTTGCAACCTGATGGAGGTCAGTATAGATGGACTAATAGAGAAAGTCCCACACACTGCTAGAAGGCCAAATATTTTTTCAGAGCTAGATGCAGAAAAAAATTATATTCAGTTTGCAATCTGATGGAGGTCAGTATAGATGGACTAATAAAGTCCCACACATTGCTAGAAGGCCACATATTTTTTCAGAGGTAGATGCAGAAAAAAATATATTCAGTTTGCAACCTGATGGAGGTCTGCATAGATGGATTAATAGAACAAGTCCCACACACAGCTAGAAGCCCAATATTTTTTCAGAGGTAGATGCAGAAAAAAATATATTCAGTTTGCAACCTGATGGAGGTCAGTATAGATGGACTAATACAACAAGTCCCACACACAGCTAGAAGCCCAATATTTTTTCAGAGGTAGATGCAGAAAAAAATATATTCAGTTTCCAACCTGATGGAGGTCTGTATAGATGGATTAATAGAACAAGTCCCACACACAGCTAGAAGCCCAATATTTTTTCAGAGGTAGATGCAGAAAAAAATATATTCAGTTTGCAACCTGATAGAGGTCAGTATAGATGGACTAATACAACAAGTCCCACACACAGCTAGAAGCCCAATATTTTTTCAGAGGTAGATGTAGAAAAAAATATATTCAGTTTGCAACCTGATGGAGGTCTGTATAGATGGATTAATAGAACAAGTCCCACACACAGCTAGAAGCCCAATATTTTTTCAGAGGTAGATGCAGAAAAAAATATATTCAGTTTGCAACCTGATGGAGGTCAGTATAGATGGACTAATACAACAAGTTCCACACACAGCTAGAAGCCCAATATTTTTTCAGAGGTAGATGCAGAAAAAAATATATTCAGTTTGCAACCTGATGGAGGTCTGTATAGATGGATTAATAGAACAAGTCCCACACACAGCTAGAAGCCCAAATATTTTTTCAGAGGTAGATGCAGAAAAAAATATATTCAGTTTGCAACCTGATGGAGGTCAGTATAGATGGACTAATACAACAAGTCCCACACACAGCTAGAAGCCCAATATTTTTTCAGAGCTAGATGCAGAAAAAAATTATATTCAATTTGCAACCTGATGGAGGTCAGTATAGATGGACTAATAGAATGATGCTATGCCCAAAAGATTTTACTTCACTAGGTGCAGTAAAAAAATTGGTATTCTATACACAGGTGGTATATCTTGCAACACAGATAGGCTACTCCACTGACTAACACACTCTGCAATAGGCCAAAAAGGATTAGCTTTGCTAGATTCAGCCAAATGCTGTGAAAAAAACTTGCACAGCACTGGCACAGACCTGCCTGGCAAAAACTGATAGGAACTGATGTAACCTAGTCCTGAAAAGGACTCCAATTACAATTAGTCTTTACTCCCACAATCTATCTATTTAAGAGCACAGACCTGCCTGATAAAAGTCGTAGGAAATGCTGTAACCTAGTCCTTAAAAGGACTGCAATCACAACTATTCCCTACTCCCAAGCTATCTGTAGATTTGTGCGAAAATTGGCTTGAAATTAACAAGGTATAGCACACTCAGCAACAGCGGTGCCGTCTAACACGCAGCTGCAGCAGTGAGAAAATGGTGGCGACGGGGAAAATGGCTTGGTCTTATAGGGCAAGGACATGTGACATACACTGCCAATGACACATGCCCTTGCTTGTGTGAAAAAAAGCACTCGCTCCGTGTGTGCGCTGCTGATAGGCTGACAGATTGCACCTCCCCACTGTAAATGCGGGAAAGAGGAAAAAAAAATGGAGATCTTCATTGTTCCTGCAGAGATCCATCCCCTGCCCCTCCCCCCACCCCGCTGTACACTCAATCTGCGTATTAACATTAATTTTCATCATTACTGAGAAAAAATCCAGTTATGATTTTGGTGCACGAACAGTTATCAAACATAAGCTCGAACAGCCGAATTTTTCTCAAATTGTTCGTGTTCGCCGAACGGCTCGAACACCGCCCAAAACAGCTCGAATTTGAGATTGGCGAACAGTTCGAGTAGAACAACGCTCATCTCTATTATTCAGCTTTTGGTAGTTTTTTCCTTAAAGAAAAACAGTAGTGTCTCCTGACTGTTGTGACACAAAAATATATCTGTTGAAAATAGTCTTGTATAGGCCCAATATTACAGTGTGGTTTCGCAGTTCCACGGGTCAAATCGCTGTACTATCCAGTTTTGGGCCTTTGGTATCTAAAAAAAAGCAGTTTGAGTGTGTCGCTCACTGTTCAGCCGCAAATATCGCTATTTAAAAAAGTGTGGTATACCCCAGTAAACAATAACTGTGGTTTTGCAATCCTACGGTAAAAAATCTCTATTATTCAGCTTTTGGTAGTTTTTTCCGTAAAGAAAAACAGTAGTGTCTCCTGACTGTTGTGACACAAAAATATATCTGTTGAAAATAGTCTTGTGTTTGGTCCCGACATTCCAGTGTGGTTTCGAAGTTCCACGGGTCAAATCGCTGTACTATCCAGTTTTGGGCCTTTGGTATCTAAAAAAAAAGCAGTTTGAGTGTGTCGCTCACTGTTCAGCCGCAAATATCTCTATTTAAAAAAGTGTGGTATACCCCAGTAAACAATAACTGTGGTTTTGCCGTCCCACGGTAAAAAATCTCTATTATTCAGCTTTTGGTAGTTTTTTCCGTAAAGAAAAACAGTAGTGTCTCCTGACTGTTGTGACACAAATATATATCTGTTGAAAATAGTCTTGTGTAGGCCCGACATCCCAGTGTGGCTTCGCAGGTCCACGGGTCAAATCGCTGTACTATCCAATTTTGGGCCTTTGGTTTCTGAAAAAATGCAGTTTGAGTGTGTCGCTCACTGTTCAGCCGAACATATCTCTATTTAAAAAGTGTGGTATACCCCAGTAAACAATAACTGTGGTTTTGCCATCCCACGGTAAAAAATCTCTATTATTCAGCTTTTGGTAGTTTTTTCCGTAAAGAAAAACAGTAGTGTCTCCTGACTGCTGTGACACAAAAATATATCTGTTGAAAATAGTCTTGTGTAGGCCCTACTTCCCAGTATGGTTTCGCAGTTCCACGGGTCAAATCGCTGTACTATCCAGTTTTGGGCCTTTGGTATCTAAAAAAAAAGCAGTTTGAGTGTGTCGCTCACTGTTCATCCGCAAATATCTCTATTTAAAAAAGTGTGGTATACCCCAGGAAACAATAACTGTGGTTTTGCCATCCCACGGTAAAAAATCTCTATTATTTAGCTTTTGGTAGTTTTTTCCGTAAAGAAAAACAGTAGTGTCTCCTGACTGTTGTGACACAAATATATATCTGTTGAAAATAGTCTTGTGTAGGCCCGACATCCCAGTGTGGCTTCGCAGTTCCACGGGTCAAATCGCTGTACTATCCAGTTTTGGGCCTTTGGTTTCTGAAAAAATGGAGTTTAAGTGTGTCGCTCACTGTTCAGCCGAAAATATCTCTATTTAAAAAAGTGTGGTATACCCCAGTAAACAATAACTGTGGTTTTGCCATCCCACTGTAAAAAATCTCTATTATTCAGCTTTTGGTAGTTTTTTTCCGTAAAGAAAGACAGTAGTGTCTCCTGACTGCTGTGACACAAAAATATATCTGTTGAAAATAGTCTTGTGTAGGCCCAACTTCCCAGTGTGGTTTCGCAGTTCCACGGGTCAAATCGCTGTACTATCCAGTTTTGGGCCTTTGGTATCTAAAAAAAAAAGCAGTTTGAGTGTGTCGCTCACTGTTCAGCCGCAAATATCTCTATTTAAAAAAGTGTGGTATACCCCAGTAAACAATAACTGTGGTTTTGCAATCCCACGGTAAAAAATCTCTATTATTCAGCTTTTGGTAGTTTTTTCCGTAAAGAAAAACAGTAGTGTCTCCTGACTGTTGTGAGACAAAAATATATCTGTTGAAAATAGTCTTGTGTAGGCCCAACATCCCAATGTGTGGTTTTGCAGTTTCACGGGTCAAATCGCTGTACTATCCAGTTTTGGGCCTTTGGTATCTAAAAAAAAAGCAGTTTGAGTGTGTCGCTCACTGTTGAGCCGCAAATATCTCTATTTAAAAAAGTGTGGTGTACCCCAGTAAACAATAACTGTGGTTTTGCCATCCCACGGTAAAAAATCTCTATTATTCAGCTTTTGGTAGATTTTTCCGTAAAGATAAACAGTAGTGTCTCCTGCCTGTTGTGAGACAAAAATATATCTGTTGAAAATAGTCTTGTGTAGGCCCGACATCCCAGTGTGGTTTCGCAGTTCCACGGTGAAATCGCTGTACTATCCAGTTTTGGGCCTTTGGTATCTAAAAAAAAAGCAGTTTGAGTGTGTCGCTCACTGTTCAGCCGCAAATATCTCTATTTAAAAAAGTGTGGTATACCCCAGTAAACAATAACTGTGGTTTTGCCATCCCACAGTAAAAAATCTCTATTATTCAGCTTTTGGTATTTTTTTCCGCAAAGAAAAACATTAGTGTCTCCTGACTGTTGTGACACAAATATATATCTGTTGAAAATAGTCTTGTGTAGGCCCGACATCCCAGTGTGGCTTCGCAGTTCCACGGGTCAAATCGCTGTAGTATCCAGTTTTGGGCCTTTGGTATCTGAAAAAATGCAGTTTGAGTGTGTCGCTCACTGTTCAGCCGAACATATCTCTATTTAAAAAAGTGTGGTATACCCCAGTAAACAATAACTGTGGTTTTGCCATCCCACGGTAAAAAATCTCTATTATTCAGCTTTTGGTAGTTTTTTCCGTAAAGAAAAACAGTAGTGTCTGCTGACTGTTGTGAGACAAAAATATATCTGTTGAAAATAGTCTTGTGCAGGCCCAACATCCCAGTGTGGTTTCACAGTTTCACGGGTCAAATCGCTGTACTATCCAGTTTTGGGCCTTTGGTATCTAAAAAAAAAGCAGTTTGAGTGTGTCGCTCACTGTTCAGCCGCAAATATCTCTATTTAAAAAAGTGTGGTATACCCCAGTAAACAATAACTGTGGTTTTGCCATCCCACGGTAAAAAATCTCTATTATTCAGCTTTTGGTAGATTTTTCCGTAAAGAAAAACAGTAGTGTCTCCTGCCTGTTGTGAGACAAAAATATATCTGTTGAAAATAGTCTTGTGTAGGCCCGACATCCCAGTGTGGTTTCGCAGTTCCACGGGTGAAATCGCTGTACTATCCAGTTTTGGGCCTTTGGTATCTAAAAAAAAAGCAGTTTGAGTGTGTCGCTCACTGTTCAGCCGCAAATATCTCTATTTAAAAAAGTGTGGTATACCCCAGTAAATAATAACTGTGGTTTTGCCATCCCACAGTAAAAAATCTCTATTATTCAGCTTTTGGTAGTTTTTTTCCGTAAAGAAAAACAGTAGTGTCTCCTGCCTGTTGTGAGACAAAAATATATCTGTTGAAAATAGTCTTGTGTAGGCCCGACATCCCAGTGTGGTTTCGCAGTTCCACGGGTGAAATCGCTGTACTATCCAGTTTTGGGCCTTTGGTATCTAAAAAAAAAGCAGTTTGAGTGTGTCGCTCACTGTTCAGCCGCAAATATCTCTATTTAAAAAAGTGTGGTATACCCCAGTAAACAATAACTGTGGTTTTGCCATCCCATGGTAAAAAATCTCTATTATTCAGCTTTTGGTAGATTTTTCCGTAAAGAAAAACAGTAGTGTCTCCTGACTGTTGTGACACAAAAATATATCTGTTGAAAATAGTCTTGTGTTTGGTCCTGACATTCCAGTGTGGTTTCGAAGTTCCACGGGTCAAATCGCTGTACTATCCAGTTTTGGGCCTTTGGTATCTAAAAAAAAAGCAGTTTGAGTGTGTCGCTCACTGTTCAGCCGCAAATATCTCTATTTAAAAAAGTGTGGTATACCCCAGTAAACAATAACTGTGGTTTTGCCATCCCACGGTAAAAAATCTCTATTATTCAGCTTTTGGTAGTTTTTTCCGTAAAGAAAAACAGTAGTGTCTCCTGACTGTTGTGACACAAATATATATCTGTTGAAAATAGTCTTGTGTAGGCCCGACATCCCAGTGTGGCTTCGCAGTACCACGGGTCAAATCGCTGTACTATCCAGTTTTGGGCCTTTGGTATCTAAAAAAAAGCAGTTTGAGTGTGTCGCTCACTGTTCAGCCGCAAATATCTCTATTTAAAAAAGTGTGGTATACCCCAGTAAACAATAACTGTGGTTTTGCCATCCCATGGTAAAAAATCTCTATTATTCAGCTTTTGGTAGATTTTTCCGTAAAGAAAAACAGTCGTGTCTCCTGACTGTTGTGAGACAAAAATATATCTGTTGAAAATAGTCTTGTGTAGGCCCGACATCCCAGTGTGGTTTTGCAGTTCCACGGGTGAAATCGCTGTACTATCCAGTTTTGCGCCTTTGGTATCTAAAAAAAAAGCAGTTTGAGTGTGTCGCTCACTGTTCAGCCGCAAATATCTCTATTTAAAAAAGTGTGGTATACCCCAGTAAACAATAACTGTGGTTTTGCCATCCAACAGTAAAAAATCTCTATTATTCAGCTTTTGGTAGATTTTTCCGTAAAGAAAAACAGTCGTGTCTCCTGACTGTTGTGACACAAATATATATCTGTTGAAAATAGTCTTGTGTAGGCCCGACATCCCAGTGTGGCTTCGCAGTTCCACGGGTCAAATCGCTGTACTATCCAGTTTTTTGCCTTTGGTTTCTGAAAAAATGCAGTTTGAGTGTGTCGCTCACTGTTCAGCCGAAAATATCTCTATTTAAAAAAGTGTGGTGTACCCCAGTAAACAATAACTGTGGTTTTGCCATCCAACAGTAAAAAATCTCTATTATTCAGCTTTTGGTAGTTTTTTCCGTAAAGAAAAACAGTAGTGTCTCCTGACTGTTGTGACACAAAAATATATCTGTTGAAAATAGTCTTGTGTTTGGTCCCGACATTCCAGTGTGGTTTCGAAGTTCCACGGGTCAAATCGCTGTACTATCCAGTTTTGGGCCTTTGGTATCTAAAAAAAAAAGCAGTTTGAGTGTGTCGCTCACTGTTCAGCCGCAAATATCTCTATTTAAAAAAGTGTGGTATACCCCAGTAAACAATAACTGTGGTTTTGCCATCCCACGGTAAAAAATCTCTATTATTCCGCTTTTGGTAGTTTTTTTCCGTAAAGAAAGACAGTAGTGTCTCCTGACTGCTGTGACACAAAAATATATCTGTTGAAAATAGTCTTGTGTAGGCCCGACTTCCCAGTGTGGTTTCGTAGTTCCACGGGTCAAATCGCTGTACTATCCAGTTTTGGGCCTTTGGTTTCTGAAAAAATGCAGTTTGAGTGTGTCGCTCACTGTTCAGCCGCAAATATCTCTATTTAAAAAAGTGTGGTATACCCCAGTAAACAATAACTGTGGTTTTGCCATCCCATGGTAAATAATCTCTATTATTCAGCTTTTGGTAGATTTTTCCGTAAAGAAAAACAGTCGTGTCTCCTGACTGTTGTGAGACAAAAATATATCTGTTGAAAATAGTCTTGTGTAGGCCCGACATCCCAGTGTGGTTTCGCAGTTCCACGGGTGAAATCGCTGTACTATCCAGTTTTGCGCCTTTGGTATCTAAAAAAAAAGCAGTTTGAGTGTGTCGCTCACTGTTCAGCCGCAAATATCTCTATTTAAAAAAGTGTGGTATACCCCAGTAAACAATAACTGTGGTTTTGCCATCCAACAGTAAAAAGTCTCTATTATTCAGCTTTTGGTAGTTTTTTCCGTAAAGAAAAACAGTAGTGTCTCCTGACTGTTGTGACACAAAAATATATCTGTTGAAAATAGTCTTGTGTTTGGTCCCGACATTCCAGTGTGGTTTCGAAGTTCCACGGGTCAAATCGCTGTACTATCCAGTTTTGGGCCTTTGGTATCTAAAAAAAAAGCAGTTTGAGTGTTTCGCTCACTGTTCAGCCGCAAATATCTCTATTTAAAAAAGTGTGGTATACCCCAGTAAACAATAACTGTGGTTTTGCCATCCCACGGTAAAAAATCTCTATTATTCAGATTTTGGTAGTTTTTTCCGTAAAGAAAAACAGTAGTGTCTCCTGACTGTTGTGACACAAATATATATCTGTTGAAAATAGTCTTGTGTAGGCCCGACATCCCAATGTGGCTTCGCAGTTCCACGGGTCAAATCGCTGTACTATCCAGTTTTGGGCCTTTGGTATCTAAAAAAAAGCAGTTTGAGTGTGTCGCTCACTGTTCAGCCGCAAATATCTCTATTTAAAAAAGTGTGGTATACCCCAGTAAACAATAACTGTGGTTTTGCCATCCCATGGTAAAAAATCTCTATTATTCAGCTTTTGGTAGATTTTTCCATAAAGAAAAACAGTCGTGTCTCCTGACTGTTGTGAGACAAAAATATATCTGTTGAAAATAGTCTTGTGTAGGCCCGACATCCCCGTGTGGCTTCGCAGTTCCACGGGTCAAATCGCTGTACTATCCAGTTTTGGGCCTTTGGTATCTGAAAAAATGCAGTTTGAGTGTGTCGCTCACTGTTCAGCCGAAAATATCTCTATTTAAAAAAGTGTGGTATACCCCAGTAAACATTAACTGTGGTTTTGCCATCCCATGGTAAAAAATCTCTATTATTCAGCTTTTGGTAGTTTTTTCCATAAAGAAAAACAGTAGTGTCTCCTGACTGTTGTGACACAAAAATATATCTGTTGAAAATAGTCTTGTGTTTGGTCCCGACATTCCAGTGTGGTTTCGAAGTTCCACGGGTCAAATCGCTGTACTATCCAGTTTTGGGCCTTTGGTATCTAAAAAAAAAGCAGTTTGAGTGTGTCGCTCACTGTTCAGCCGAACATATCTCTATTTAAAAAAGTGTGGTATACCCCAGTAAACAATAACTGTGGTTTTGCCATCCCACGGTAAAAAATCTCTATTATTCAGCTTTTGGTAGTTTTTTCCGTAAAGAAAAACAGTAGTGTCTCCTGACTGTTGTGACACAAATATATATCTGTTGAAAATAGTCTTGTGTAGGCCCGACATCCCAGTGTGGCTTCGCAGTTCCACGGGTCAAATCGCTGTACTATCCAGTTTTGGGCCTTTGGTTTCTGAAAAAATGCAGTTTGAGTGTGTCGCTCACTGTTCAGCCGAAAATATCTCTATTTAAAAAAGTGTGGTATACCCCAGTAAACAATAACTGTGGTTTTGCCATCACACGGTAAAAAATCTCTATTATTCAGCTTTTGGTAGTTTTTTTCCGTAAAGAAAGACAGTAGTGTCTCCTGACTGCTCTGACACAAAAATATATCTGTTGAAAATAGTCTTGTGTAGGCCCGACTTCCCAGTGTGGTTTCGCAGTTCCATGGGTCAAATCGCTGTACTATCCAGTTTTGGGCCTTTGGTATCTAAAAAAAAAGCAGTTTGAGTGTGTCGCTCACTGTTCAGCCGCAAATATCTCTATTTAAAAAAGTGTGGTATACCCCAGTAAACAATAACTGTGGTTTTGCCATCCCACGGTAAAAAATCTCTATTATTCAGCTTTTGGTAGTTTTTTCCGTAAAGAAAAACAGTAGTGTCTCCTGACTGTTGTGAGACAAAAATATATCTGTTGAAAATAGTCTTGTGTAGGCCCAACATCCCAGTGTGGTTTCGCAGTTTCACGGGTCAAATCGCTGTACTATCCAGTTTTGGGCCTTTGGTATCTAAAAAAAAAGCAGTTTGAGTGTGTCGCTCACTGTTCAGCCGCAACTATCTCTATTTAAAAAAGTGTGGTATACCCCAGTAAACAATAACTGTGGTTTTGCCATCCCACAGTAAAAAAGCTCTATTATTCAGCTTTTGGTAGTTTTTTTCCGTAAAGAAAAACAGTAGTGTCTCCTGACTGCTGTGACACAAAAATATATCTGTTAAAAATAGTCTTGTGTAGGCCCGACATCCCAGTGTGGTTTCGCAGTTCCACGGTTCAAATCGCTGTACTATCCAGTTTTGGGCCTTTGGTATCTGAAAAAATGCAGTTTGAGTGTGTCGCTCACTGTTCAGCCGAACATATCTCTATTTAAAAAAGTGTGGTATACCCCAGTAAACAATAACTGTGGTTTTGCCATCCCACGGTAAAAAATCTCTATTATTCAGCTTTTGGTAGTTTTTTCCGTAAAGAAAAACAGTAGTGTCTGCTGACTGTTGTGAGACAAAAATATATCTGTTGAAAATAGTCTTGTGCAGGCCCAACATCCCAGTGTGGTTTCACAGTTTCACGGGTCAAATCGCTGTACTATCCAGTTTTGGGCCTTTGGTATCTAAAAAAAAAGCAGTTTGAGTGTGTCGCTCACTGTTCAGCCGCAAATATCTCTATTTAAAAAAGTGTGGTATACCCCAGTAAACAATAACTGTGGTTTTGCCATCCCACGGTAAAAAATCTCTATTATTCAGCTTTTGGTAGATTTTTCCGTAAAGAAAAACAGTAGTGTCTCCTGCCTGTTGTGAGACAAAAATATATCTGTTGAAAATAGTCTTGTGTAGGCCCGACATCCCAGTGTGGTTTCGCAGTTCCACGGGTGAAATCGCTGTACTATCCAGTTTTGGGCCTTTGGTATCTAAAAAAAAAGCAGTTTGAGTGTGTCGCTCACTGTTCAGCCGCAAATATCTCTATTTAAAAAAGTGTGGTATACCCCAGTAAATAATAACTGTGGTTTTGCCATCCCACAGTAAAAAATCTCTATTATTCAGCTTTTGGTAGTTTTTTTCCGTAAAGAAAAACAGTAGTGTCTCCTGCCTGTTGTGAGACAAAAATATATCTGTTGAAAATAGTCTTGTGTAGGCCCGACATCCCAGTGTGGTTTCGCAGTTCCACGAGTGAAATCGCTGTACTATCCAGTTTTGGGCCTTTGGTATCTAAAAAAAAAGCAGTTTGAGTGTGTCGCTCACTGTTCAGCCGCAAATATCTCTATTTAAAAAAGTGTGGTATACCCCAGTAAACAATAACTGTGGTTTTGCCATCCCATGGTAAAAAATCTCTATTATTCAGCTTTTGGTAGATTTTTCCGTAAAGAAAAACAGTAGTGTCTCCTGACTGTTGTGACACAAAAATATATCTGTTGAAAATAGTCTTGTGTTTGGTCCTGACATTCCAGTGTGGTTTCGAAGTTCCACGGGTCAAATCGCTGTACTATCCAGTTTTGGGCCTTTGGTATCTAAAAAAAAAGCAGTTTGAGTGTGTCGCTCACTGTTCAGCCGCAAATATCTCTATTTAAAAAAGTGTGGTATACCCCAGTAAACAATAACTGTGGTTTTGCCATCCCACGGTAAAAAATCTCTATTATTCAGCTTTTGGTAGTTTTTTCCGTAAAGAAAAACAGTAGTGTCTCCTGACTGTTGTGACACAAATATATATCTGTTGAAAATAGTCTTGTGTAGGCCCGACATCCCAGTGTGGCTTCGCAGTACCACGGGTCAAATCGCTGTACTATCCAGTTTTGGGCCTTTGGTATCTAAAAAAAAGCAGTTTGAGTGTGTCGCTCACTGTTCAGCCGCAAATATCTCTATTTAAAAAAGTGTGGTATACCCCAGTAAACAATAACTGTGGTTTTGCCATCCCATGGTAAAAAATCTCTATTATTCAGCTTTTGGTAGATTTTTCCGTAAAGAAAAACAGTCGTGTCTCCTGACTGTTGTGAGACAAAAATATATCTGTTGAAAATAGTCTTGTGTAGGCCCGACATCCCAGTGTGGTTTTGCAGTTCCACGGGTGAAATCGCTGTACTATCCAGTTTTGCGCCTTTGGTATCTAAAAAAAAAGCAGTTTGAGTGTGTCGCTCACTGTTCAGCCGCAAATATCTCTATTTAAAAAAGTGTGGTATACCCCAGTAAACAATAACTGTGGTTTTGCCATCCAACAGTAAAAAATCTCTATTATTCAGCTTTTGGTAGATTTTTCCGTAAAGAAAAACAGTCGTGTCTCCTGACTGTTGTGACACAAATATATATCTGTTGAAAATAGTCTTGTGTAGGCCCGACATCCCAGTGTGGCTTCGCAGTTCCACGGGTCAAATCGCTGTACTATCCAGTTTTTTGCCTTTGGTTTCTGAAAAAATGCAGTTTGAGTGTGTCGCTCACTGTTCAGCCGAAAATATCTCTATTTAAAAAAGTGTGGTGTACCCCAGTAAACAATAACTGTGGTTTTGCCATCCAACAGTAAAAAATCTCTATTATTCAGCTTTTGGTAGTTTTTTCCGTAAAGAAAAACAGTAGTGTCTCCTGACTGTTGTGACACAAAAATATATCTGTTGAAAATAGTCTTGTGTTTGGTCCCGACATTCCAGTGTGGTTTCGAAGTTCCACGGGTCAAATCGCTGTACTATCCAGTTTTGGGCCTTTGGTATCTAAAAAAAAAAGCAGTTTGAGTGTGTCGCTCACTGTTCAGCCGCAAATATCTCTATTTAAAAAAGTGTGGTATACCCCAGTAAACAATAACTGTGGTTTTGCCATCCCACGGTAAAAAATCTCTATTATTCCGCTTTTGGTAGTTTTTTTCCGTAAAGAAAGACAGTAGTGTCTCCTGACTGCTGTGACACAAAAATATATCTGTTGAAAATAGTCTTGTGTAGGCCCGACTTCCCAGTGTGGTTTAGTAGTTCCACGGGTCAAATCGCTGTACTATCCAGTTTTGGGCCTTTGGTTTCTGAAAAAATGCAGTTTGAGTGTGTCGCTCACTGTTCAGCCGCAAATATCTCTATTTAAAAAAGTGTGGTATACCCCAGTAAACAATAACTGTGGTTTTGCCATCCCATGGTAAATAATCTCTATTATTCAGCTTTTGGTAGATTTTTCCGTAAAGAAAAACAGTCGTGTCTCCTGACTGTTGTGAGACAAAAATATATCTGTTGAAAATAGTCTTGTGTAGGCCCGACATCCCAGTGTGGTTTCGCAGTTCCACGGGTGAAATCGCTGTACTATCCAGTTTTGCGCCTTTGGTATCTAAAAAAAAAGCAGTTTGAGTGTGTCGCTCACTGTTCAGCCGCAAATATCTCTATTTAAAAAAGTGTGGTATACCCCAGTAAACAATAACTGTGGTTTTGCCATCCAACAGTAAAAAGTCTCTATTATTCAGCTTTTGGTAGTTTTTTCCGTAAAGAAAAACAGTAGTGTCTCCTGACTGTTGTGACACAAAAATATATCTGTTGAAAATAGTCTTGTGTTTGGTCCCGACATTCCAGTGTGGTTTCGAAGTTCCACGGGTCAAATCGCTGTACTATCCAGTTTTGGGCCTTTGGTATCTAAAAAAAAAGCAGTTTGAGTGTTTCGCTCACTGTTCAGCCGCAAATATCTCTATTTAAAAAAGTGTGGTATACCCCAGTAAACAATAACTGTGGTTTTGCCATCCCACGGTAAAAAATCTCTATTATTCAGATTTTGGTAGTTTTTTCCGTAAAGAAAAACAGTAGTGTCTCCTGACTGTTGTGACACAAATATATATCTGTTGAAAATAGTCTTGTGTAGGCCCGACATCCCAATGTGGCTTCGCAGTTCCACGGGTCAAATCGCTGTACTATCCAGTTTTGGGCCTTTGGTATCTAAAAAAAAGCAGTTTGAGTGTGTCGCTCACTGTTCAGCCGCAAATATCTCTATTTAAAAAAGTGTGGTATACCCCAGTAAACAATAACTGTGGTTTTGCCATCCCATGGTAAAAAATCTCTATTATTCAGCTTTTGGTAGATTTTTCCATAAAGAAAAACAGTCGTGTCTCCTGACTGTTGTGAGACAAAAATATATCTGTTGAAAATAGTCTTGTGTAGGCCCGACATCCCCGTGTGGCTTCGCAGTTCCACGGGTCAAATCGCTGTACTATCCAGTTTTGGGCCTTTGGTATCTGAAAAAATGCAGTTTGAGTGTGTCGCTCACTGTTCAGCCGAAAATATCTCTATTTAAAAAAGTGTGGTATACCCCAGTAAACATTAACTGTGGTTTTGCCATCCCATGGTAAAAAATCTCTATTATTCAGCTTTTGGTAGTTTTTTCCATAAAGAAAAACAGTAGTGTCTCCTGACTGTTGTGACACAAAAATATATCTGTTGAAAATAGTCTTGTGTTTGGTCCCGACATTCCAGTGTGGTTTCGAAGTTCCACGGGTCAAATCGCTGTACTATCCAGTTTTGGGCCTTTGGTATCTAAAAAAAAAGCAGTTTGAGTGTGTCGCTCACTGTTCAGCCGAACATATCTCTATTTAAAAAAGTGTGGTATACCCCAGTAAACAATAACTGTGGTTTTGCCATCCCACGGTAAAAAATCTCTATTATTCAGCTTTTGGTAGTTTTTTCCGTAAAGAAAAACAGTAGTGTCTCCTGACTGTTGTGACACAAATATATATCTGTTGAAAATAGTCTTGTGTAGGCCCGACATCCCAGTGTGGCTTCGCAGTTCCACGGGTCAAATCGCTGTACTATCCAGTTTTGGGCCTTTGGTTTCTGAAAAAATGCAGTTTGAGTGTGTCGCTCACTGTTCAGCCGAAAATATCTCTATTTAAAAAAGTGTGGTATACCCCAGTAAACAATAACTGTGGTTTTGCCATCACACGGTAAAAAATCTCTATTATTCAGCTTTTGGTAGTTTTTTTCCGTAAAGAAAGACAGTAGTGTCTCCTGACTGCTCTGACACAAAAATATATCTGTTGAAAATAGTCTTGTGTAGGCCCGACTTCCCAGTGTGGTTTCGCAGTTCCATGGGTCAAATCGCTGTACTATCCAGTTTTGGGCCTTTGGTATCTAAAAAAAAAGCAGTTTGAGTGTGTCGCTCACTGTTCAGCCGCAAATATCTCTATTTAAAAAAGTGTGGTATACCCCAGTAAACAATAACTGTGGTTTTGCCATCCCACGGTAAAAAATCTCTATTATTCAGCTTTTGGTAGTTTTTTCCGTAAAGAAAAACAGTAGTGTCTCCTGACTGTTGTGAGACAAAAATATATCTGTTGAAAATAGTCTTGTGTAGGCCCAACATCCCAGTGTGGTTTCGCAGTTTCACGGGTCAAATCGCTGTACTATCCAGTTTTGGGCCTTTGGTATCTAAAAAAAAAGCAGTTTGAGTGTGTCGCTCACTGTTCAGCCGCAACTATCTCTATTTAAAAAAGTGTGGTATACCCCAGTAAACAATAACTGTGGTTTTGCCATCCCACAGTAAAAAAGCTCTATTATTCAGCTTTTGGTAGTTTTTTTCCGTAAAGAAAAACAGTAGTGTCTCCTGACTGCTGTGACACAAAAATATATCTGTTAAAAATAGTCTTGTGTAGGCCCGACATCCCAGTGTGGTTTCGCAGTTCCACGGTTCAAATCGCTGTACTATCCAGTTTTGGGCCTTTGGTATCTACAAAAAAGCAGTTTGAGTGTGTCGCTCACTGTTCAGCCGCAAATATCTCTATTTAAAAAAGTGTGGTATACCCCAGTAAACAATAACTGTGGTTTTGCCATCCCATGGTAAAAAATCTCTATTATTCAGCTTTTGGTAGATTTTTCCGTAAAGAAAAACAGGAGTGTCTCCTGACTGTTGTGAGACAAAAATATATCTGTTGAAAATAGTCTTGTGTAGGCCCGACATCCCAGTGTGGTTTCGCAGTTCCACGGGTGAAATCGCTGTACTATCCAGTTTTGGGCCTTTGGTATCTTAAAAAAAAAACAGTTTGAGTGTGTCGCTCACTGTTCAGCCGCAAATATCTCTATTTAAAAAAGTGTGGTATACCCCAGTAAACAATAACTGTGGTTTTGCCATCCAATAGTAAAAAATCTCTATTATTCAGCTTTTGGTAGTTTTTTCCGTAAAGAAAAACAGTAGTGTCTCCTGACTGTTGTGACACAAAAATATATCTGTTGAAAATAGTCTTGTGTAGGCCCGACATCCCAGTGTGGTTTCGCAGTTCCACGGGTCAAATCGCTGTACTATCCAGTTTTGGGCCTTTGGTATCTGAAAAAATGCAGTTTGAGTGTGTCGCTCACTGTTCAGCCGAACATATCTCTATTTAAAAAAGTGTGGTATACCCCAGTAAACAATAACTGTGGTTTTGCCATCCCACGGTAAAAAATCTCTATTATTCAGCTATTGGTAGTTTTTTTCCGTAAAGAAAAACAGTAGTGTCTCCTGACTGCTGTGACACAAAAATATATCTGTTGAAAATAGTCTTGTGTAGGCCCGACTTCCCAGTGTGGTTTCGCAGTTCCACGGTTCAAATCGCTGTACTATCCAGTTTTGGGCCTTTGGTATCTAAAAAAAAAGCAGTTTGAGTGTGTCGCTCTCTGTTCAGCCGCAAATTTCTCTATTTAAAAAAGTGTGGTATACCCCAGTAAACAATAACTGTGGTTTTGCCATCCCACGGTAAAAAATCTCTATTATTCAGCTTTTGGTAGTTTTTTCAGTAAAGAAAAACAGTAGTGTCTCCTGACTGTTGTGACACAAATATATATCTGATGAAAATAGTCTTGTGTAGGCCCGACATCCCAGTGTGGCTTCGCAGTTCCACGGGTCAAATCGCTGTACTATCCAGTTTTGGGCCTTTGGTTTCTGAAAAAATGAAGTTTGAGTGTGTCGCTCACTGTTCAGCCGAAAATATCTCTATTTAAAAAAGTGTGGTATACCCCAGTAAACAATAACTGTGGTTTTGCCATCCCACGGTAAAAAATCTCTATTATTCAGCTTTTGGTAATTTTTTTCCGTAAAGAAAGACAGTAGTGTCTCCTGACTGCTGTGACACAAAAATATATCTGTTGAAAATAGTCTTGTGTAGGCCCAACATCCCAGTGTGGTTTCACAGTTTCACGGGTCAAATCGCTGTACTATCCAGTTTTGGGCCTTTGGTATCTAAAAAAAAGCAGTTTGAGTGTGTCGCTCACTGTTCAGCCGCAAATATCTCTATTTAAAAAAGTGTGGTATACCCCAGTAAACAATAACTGTGGTTTTGCCATCCCATGGTAAAAAATCTTTATTATTCAGCTTTTGGTAGATTTTTCCGTAAAGAAAAACAGTCGTGTCTCCTGACTGTTGTGAGACAAAAATATATCTGTTGAAAATAGTCTTGTGTAGGCCCGACATCCCAGTGTGGTTTCGCAGTTCCACGGGTGAAATCGCTGTACTATCCAGTTTTGCGCCTTTGGTATCTAAAAAAAAAGCAGTTTGAGTGTGTCGCTCACTGTTCAGCCGCAAATATCTCTATTTAAAAAAGTGTGGTATACCCCAGTGAACAATAACTGTGGTTTTGCCATCCCATGGTAAAAAATCTCTATTATTCAGCTTTTGGTAGTTTTTTCCATAAAGAAAAACAGTAGTGTCTCCTGACTGTTGTGACACAAAAATATATCTGTTGAAAATAGTCTTGTGTTTGGTCCCGACATTCCAGTGTGGTTTCGAAGTTCCACGGGTCAAATCGCTGTACTATCCAGTTTTGGGCCTTTGGTATCTAAAAAAAAAGCAGTTTGAGTGTGTCGCTCACTGTTCAGCCGAACATATCTCTATTTAAAAAAGTGTGGTATACCCCAGTAAACAATAACTGTGGTTTTGCCATCCCACGGTAAAAAATCTCTATTATTCAGCTTTTGGTAGTTTTTTCCGTAAAGAAAAACAGTAGTGTCTCCTGACTGTTGTGAGACAAAAATATATCTGTTGAAAATAGTCTTGTGTAGGCCCGACATCCCAGTGTGGTTTCGCAGTTCCACGGGTGAAATCGCTGTACTATCCAGTTTTGGGCCTTTGGTATCTTAAAAAAAAAAACAGTTTGAGTGTGTCGCTCACTGTTCAGCCGCAAATATCTCTATTTAAAAAAGTGTGGTATACCCCAGTAAACAATAACTGTGGTTTTGCCATCCAATAGTAAAAAATCTCTATTATTCAGCTTTTGGTAGTTTTTTCCGTAAAGAAAAACAGTAGTGTCTCCTGACTGTTGTGACACAAAAATATATCTGTTGAAAATAGTCTTGTGTAGGCCCGACATCCCAGTGTGGTTTCGCAGTTCCACGGGTCAAATCGCTGTACTATCCAGTTTTGGGCCTTTGGTATCTGAAAAAATGCAGTTTGAGTGTGTCGCTCACTGTTCAGCCGAACATATCTCTATTTAAAAAAGTGTGGTATACCCCAGTAAACAATAACTGTGGTTTTGCCATCCCACGGTAAAAAATCTCTATTATTCAGCTATTGGTAGTTTTTTTCCGTAAAGAAAAACAGTAGTGTCTCCTGACTGCTGTGACACAAAAATATATCTGTTGAAAATAGTCTTGTGTAGGCCCGACTTCCCAGTGTGGTTTGGCAGTTCCACGGTTCAAATCGCTGTACTATCCAGTTTTGGGCCTTTGGTATCTAAAAAAAAAGCAGTTTGAGTGTGTCGCTCTCTGTTCAGCCGCAAATTTCTCTATTTAAAAAAGTGTGGTATACCCCAGTAAACAATAACTGTGGTTTTGCCATCCCACGGTAAAAAATCTCTATTATTCAGCTTTTGGTAGTTTTTTCAGTAAAGAAAAACAGTAGTGTCTCCTGACTGTTGTGACACAAATATATATCTGATGAAAATAGTCTTGTGTAGGCCCGACATCCCAGTGTGGCTTCGCAGTTCCACGGGTCAAATCGCTGTACTATCCAGTTTTGGGCCTTTGGTTTCTGAAAAAATGCAGTTTGAGTGTGTCGCTCACTGTTCAGCCGAAAATATCTCTATTTAAAAAAGTGTGGTATACCCCAGTAAACAATAACTGTGGTTTTGCCATCCCACGGTAAAAAATCTCTATTATTCAGCTTTTGGTAATTTTTTTCCGTAAAGAAAGACAGTAGTGTCTCCTGACTGCTGTGACACAAAAATATATCTGTTGAAAATAGTCTTGTGTAGGCCCAACATCCCAGTGTGGTTTCACAGTTTCACGGGTCAAATCGCTGTACTATCCAGTTTTGGGCCTTTGGTATCTAAAAAAAAGCAGTTTGAGTGTGTCGCTCACTGTTCAGCCGCAAATATCTCTATTTAAAAAAGTGTGGTATACCCCAGTAAACAATAACTGTGGTTTTGCCATCCCATGGTAAAAAATCTTTATTATTCAGCTTTTGGTAGATTTTTCCGTAAAGAAAAACAGTCGTGTCTCCTGACTGTTGTGAGACAAAAATATATCTGTTGAAAATAGTCTTGTGTAGGCCCGACATCCCAGTGTGGTTTCGCAGTTCCACGGGTGAAATCGCTGTACTATCCAGTTTTGCGCCTTTGGTATCTAAAAAAAAAGCAGTTTGAGTGTGTCGCTCACTGTTCAGCCGCAAATATCTCTATTTAAAAAAGTGTGGTATACCCCAGTGAACAATAACTGTGGTTTTGCCATCCCATGGTAAAAAATCTCTATTATTCAGCTTTTGGTAGTTTTTTCCATAAAGAAAAACAGTAGTGTCTCCTGACTGTTGTGACACAAAAATATATCTGTTGAAAATAGTCTTGTGTTTGGTCCCGACATTCCAGTGTGGTTTCGAAGTTCCACGGGTCAAATCGCTGTACTATCCAGTTTTGGGCCTTTGGTATCTAAAAAAAAAGCAGTTTGAGTGTGTCGCTCACTGTTCAGCCGAACATATCTCTATTTAAAAAAGTGTGGTATACCCCAGTAAACAATAACTGTGGTTTTGCCATCCCACGGTAAAAAATCTCTATTATTCAGCTTTTGGTAGTTTTTTCCGTAAAGAAAAACAGTAGTGTCTCCTGACTGTTGTGACACAAATATATATCTGTTGAAAATAGTCTTGTGTAGGCCCGACATCCCAGTGTGGCTTCGCAGTTCCACGGGTCAAATCGCTGTACTATCCAGTTTTGGGCCTTTGGTTTCTGAAAAAATGCAGTTTGAGTGTGTCGCTCACTGTTCAGCCGAAAATATCTCTATTTAAAAAAGTGTGGTATACCCCAGTAAACAATAACTGTGGTTTTGCCATCACACGGTAAAAAATCTCTATTATTCAGCTTTTGGTAGTTTTTTTCCGTAAAGAAAGACAGTAGTGTCTCCTGACTGCTCTGACACAAAAATATATCTGTTGAAAATAGTCTTGTGTAGGCCCGACTTCCCAGTGTGGTTTCGCAGTTCCATGGGTCAAATCGCTGTACTATCCAGTTTTGGGCCTTTGGTATCTAAAAAAAAAGCAGTTTGAGTGTGTCGCTCACTGTTCAGCCGCAAATATCTCTATTTAAAAAAGTGTGGTATACCCCAGTAAACAATAACTGTGGTTTTGCCATCCCACGGTAAAAAATCTCTATTATTCAGCTTTTGGTAGTTTTTTCCGTAAAGAAAAACAGTAGTGTCTCCTGACTGTTGTGAGACAAAAATATATCTGTTGAAAATAGTCTTGTGTAGGCCCAACATCCCAGTGTGGTTTCGCAGTTTCACGGGTCAAATCGCTGTACTATCCAGTTTTGGGCCTTTGGTATCTAAAAAAAAAGCAGTTTGAGTGTGTCGCTCACTGTTCAGCCGCAACTATCTCTATTTAAAAAAGTGTGGTATACCCCAGTAAACAATAACTGTGGTTTTGCCATCCCACGGTAAAAAATCTCTATTATTCAGCTTTTGGTAGATTTTTCCGTAAAGAAAAACAGTAGTGTCTCCTGCCTGTTGTGAGACAAAAATATATCTGTTGAAAATAGTCTTGTGTAGGCCCGACATCCCAGTGTGGTTTCGCAGTTCCACGGGTGAAATCGCTGTACTATCCAATTTTGGGCCTTTGGTATCTAAAAAAAAAAGCAGTTTGAGTGTGTCGTTCACTGTTCAGCCGCAAATATCTCTATTTAAAAAAGTGTGGTATACCCCAGTAAACAATAACTGTGGTTTTGCCATCCCACAGTAAAAAATCTCTATTATTCAGCTTTTGGTAGTTTTTTCCGTAAAGAAAAACAGTAGTGTCTCCTGACTGCTGTGACACAAAAATATATCTGTTAAAAATAGTCTTGTGTAGGCCCGACATCCCAGTGTGGTTTCGCAGTTCCACGGTTCAAATCGCTGTACTATCCAGTTTTGGGCCTTTGGTATCTACAAAAAAGCAGTTTGAGTGTGTCGCTCACTGTTCAGCCGCAAATATCTCTATTTAAAAAAGTGTGGTATACCCCAGTAAACAATAACTGTGGTTTTGCCATCCCATGGTAAAAAATCTCTATTATTCAGCTTTTGGTAGATTTTTCCGTAAAGAAAAACAGGAGTGTCTCCTGACTGTTGTGAGACAAAAATATATCTGTTGAAAATAGTCTTGTGTAGGCCCGACATCCCAGTGTGGTTTCGCAGTTCCACGGGTGAAATCGCTGTACTATCCAGTTTTGGGCCTTTGGTATCTTAAAAAAAAAAACAGTTTGAGTGTGTCGCTCACTGTTCAGCCGCAAATATCTCTATTTAAAAAAGTGTGGTATACCCCAGTAAACAATAACTGTGGTTTTGCCATCCAATAGTAAAAAATCTCTATTATTCAGCTTTTGGTAGTTTTTTCCGTAAAGAAAAACAGTAGTGTCTCCTGACTGTTGTGACACAAAAATATATCTGTTGAAAATAGTCTTGTGTAGGCCCGACATCCCAGTGTGGTTTCGCAGTTCCACGGGTCAAATCGCTGTACTATCCAGTTTTGGGCCTTTGGTATCTGAAAAAATGCAGTTTGAGTGTGTCGCTCACTGTTCAGCCGAACATATCTCTATTTAAAAAAGTGTGGTATACCCCAGTAAACAATAACTGTGGTTTTGCCATCCCACGGTAAAAAATCTCTATTATTCAGCTTTTGGTAGTTTTTTTCCGTAAAGAAAAACAGTAGTGTCTCCTGACTGCTGTGACACAAAAATATATCTGTTGAAAATAGTCTTGTGTAGGCCCGACTTCCCAGTGTGGTTTCGCAGTTCCACGGTTCAAATCGCTGTACTATCCAGTTTTGGGCCTTTGGTATCTAAAAAAAAAGCAGTTTGAGTGTGTCGCTCTCTGTTCAGCCGCAAATTTCTCTATTTAAAAAAGTGTGGTATACCCCAGTAAACAATAACTGTGGTTTTGCCATCCCACGGTAAAAAATCTCTATTATTCAGCTTTTGGTAGTTTTTTCAGTAAAGAAAAACAGTAGTGTCTCCTGACTGTTGTGACACAAATATATATCTGATGAAAATAGTCTTGTGTAGGCCCGACATCCCAGTGTGGCTTCGCAGTTCCACGGGTCAAATCGCTGTACTATCCAGTTTTGGGCCTTTGGTTTCTGAAAAAAATGCAGTTTGAGTGTGTCGCTCACTGTTCAGCCGAAAATATCTCTATTTAAAAAAGTGTGGTATACCCCAGTAAACAATAACTGTGGTTTTGCCATTCCACGGTAAAAAATCTCTATTATTCAGCTTTTGGTAATTTTTTTCCGTAAAGAAAGACAGTAGTGTCTCCTGACTGCTGTGACACAAAAATATATCTGTTGAAAATAGTCTTGTGTAGGCCCAACATCCCAGTGTGGTTTCACAGTTTCACGGGTCAAATCGCTGTACTATCCAGTTTTGGGCCTTTGGTATCTAAAAAAAAGCAGTTTGAGTGTGTCGCTCACTGTTCAGCCGCAAATATCTCTATTTAAAAAAGTGTGGTATACCCCAGTAAACAATAACTGTGGTTTTGCCATCCCATGGTAAAAAATCTCTATTATTCAGCTTTTGGTAGATTTTTCCGTAAAGAAAAACAGTCGTGTCTCCTGACTGTTGTGAGACAAAAATATATCTGTTGAAAATAGTCTTGTGTAGGCCCGACATCCCAGTGTGGTTTCGCAGTTCCACGGGTGAAATCGCTGTACTATCCAGTTTTGCGCCTTTGGTATCTAAAAAAAAAGCAGTTTGAGTGTGTCGCTCACTGTTCAGCCGCAAATATCTCTATTTAAAAAAGTGTGGTATACCCCAGTAAACAATAACTGTGGTTTTGCCATCCAACAGTAAAAAATCTCTATTATTCAGCTTTTGGTAGTTTTTTCCGTAAAGAAAAACAGTAGTGTCTCCTGACTGTTGTGACACAAAAATATATCTGTTGAAAATAGTCTTGTGTTTGGTCCCGACATTCCAGTGTGGTTTCGAAGTTCCACGGGTCAAATCGCTGTACTATCCAGTTTTGGGCCTTAGGTATCTAAAAAAAAAGCAGTTTGAGTGTGTCGCTCACTGTTCAGCCGCAAATATCTCTATTTAAAAAAGTGTGGTATACCCCAGTAAACAATAACTGTGGTTTTGCCATCCCACGGTAAAAAATCTCTATTATTCAGCTTTTGGTAGTTTTTTCAGTAAAGAAAAACAGTAGTGTCTCCTGACTGTTGTGACACAAATATATATCTGTTGAAAATAGTCGTGTGTAGGCCCGACATCCCAGTGTGGCTTCGCAGTTCCACGGGTCAAATCGCTGTACTATCCAGTTTTGGGCCTTTGGTTTCTGAAAAAATGCAGTTTGAGTGTGTCGCTCACTGTTCAGCCGAAAATATCTCTATTTAAAAAAGTGTGGTATACCCCAGTAAACAATAACTGTGGTTTTGCCATCCCACGGTAAAAAATCTCTATTATTCAGCTTTTGGTAGTTTTTTTCCGTAAAGAAAGACAGTAGTGTCTCCTGACTGCTGTGACACAAAAATATATCTGTTGAAAATAGTCTTGTGTAGGCCCGACTTCCCAGTGTGGTTTCGCAGTTCCACGGGTCAAATCGCTGTACTATCCAGTTTTGGGCCTTTGGTATCTAAAAAAAATGCAGTTTGAGTGTGTCGCTCACTGTTCAGCCGCAAATATCTCTATTTTAAAAAGTGTGGTATACCCCAGTAAACAATAACTGTGGTTTTGCCATCCCATGGTAAAAAATCTCTATTATTCAGCTTTTGGTAGATTTTTCCGTAAAGAAAAACAGTCGTGTCTCCTGACTGTTGTGAGACAAAAATATATCTGCTGAAAATAGTCTTGTGCAGGCCCAACATCCCAGTGTGGTTTCGCAGTTCCACGGGTGAAATCGCTGTACTATCCAGTTTTGCGCCTTTGGTATCTAAAAAAAAAGTAGTTTGTGTGTTTCGCTCACTGTTCAGCCGCAAATATCTCTATTTAAAAAAGTGTGGTATACCCCAGTAAACAATAACTGTGGTTTTGCCATCCCACGGTAAAAAATCTCTATTATTCAGATTTTGGTAGTTTTTTTCCGTAAAGAAAAACAGTAGTGTCTCCTGACTGTTGTGACACAAATATATATCTGTTGAAAATAGTCTTGTGTAGGCCCGACATCCCAGTGTGGCTTCGCAGTTCCACGGGTCAAATCGCTGTACTATCCAGTTTTGGGCCTTTGGTATCTAAAAAAAAGCAGTTTGAGTGTGTCGCTCACTGTTCAGCCGCAAATATCTCTATTTAAAAAAGTGTGGTATACCCCAGTAAACAATAACTGTGGTTTTGCCATCCCATGGTAAAAAATCTCTATTATTCAGCTTTTGGTAGATTTTTCCGTAAAGAAAAACAGTCGTGTCTCCTGACTGTTGTGAGACAAAAATATATCTGTTGAAAATAGTCTTGTGTAGGCCCGACATCCCAGTGTGGTTTCGCAGTTCCACGGGTGAAATCGCTGTACTATCCAGTTTTGCGCCTTTGGTATCTAAAAAAAAAGCAGTTTGAGTGTGTCGCTCACTGTTCAGCCGCAAATATCTCTATTTAAAAAAGTGTGGTATACCCCAGTAAACAATAACTGTGGTTTTGCCATCCAACAGTAAAAAATCTCTATTATTCAGCTTTTGGTAGTTTTTTCCGTAAAGAAAAACAGTAGTGTCTCCTGTCTGTTGTGACACAAAAATATATCTGTTGAAAATAGTCTTGTGTTTGGTCCCGACTTTCCAGTGTGGTTTCGAAGTTCCACGGGTCAAATCGCTGTACTATCCAGTTTTGGGCCTTTGGTATCCAAAAAAAAAGCAGTTTGAGTGTGTCGCTCAATGTTCAGCCGCAAATATCTCTATTTAAAAAAGTGTGGTATACCCCAGTAAACAATAACTGTGGTTTTGCCATCCCACGGTAAAAAATCTCTATTATTCAGATTTTGGTAGTTTTTTCCGTAAAGAAAAACAGTAGTGTCTCCTGACTGTTGTGACACAAATATATATCTGTTGAAAATAGTCTTGTGTAGGCCCGACATCCCAGTGTGGCTTCGCAGTTCCACGGGTCAAATCGCTGTACTATCCAGTTTTGGGCCTTTGGTATCTGAAAAAATGCAGTTTGAGTGTGTCGCTCACTGTTCAGCCGAAAATATCTCTATTTAAAAAAGTGTGGTATACCCCAGGAAACATTAACTGTGGTTTTGCCATCCCATGGTAAAAAATCTCTACTATTCAGCTTTTGGTAGTTTTTTCCATAAAGAAAAACAGTAGTGTCTCCTGACTGTTGTGACACAAAAATATATCTGTTGAAAATAGTCTTGTGTTTGGTCCCGACATTCCAGTGTGGTTTCGAAGTTCTACGGGTCAAATCGCTGTACTATCCAGTTTTGGGCCTTTGGTATCTAAAAAAAAAGCAGTTTGAGTGTGTCGCTCACTTTTCAGCCGCAAATATCTCTATTTAAAAAAGTGTGGTATACCCCAGTAAACAATAACTGTGGTTTTGCCATCCCACGGTAAAAAATCTCTATTATTCAGCTTTTGGTAGATTTTTCCGTAAAGAAAAACAGTAGTGTCTCCTGACTGTTGTGAGACAAAAATATATCTGTTGAAAATAGTCTTGTGTAGGCCCAACATCCCAGTGTGGTTTCGCAGTTTCACGGGTCAAATCGCTGTACTATCCAGTTTTGGGCCTTTGGTATCTAAAAAAAAAGCAGTTTGAGTGTGTCGCTCACTGTTCAGCCGCAAATATCTCTATTTAAAAAAGTGTGGTATACCCAGTAAACAATAACTGTGGTTTTGCCATCCCACGGTAAAAAAATCTCTATTATTCAACTTTTGGTAGATTTTTCCGTATAGAAAAACAGTAGTGTCTCCTGACTGTTGTGAGACAAAAATATATCTGTTGAAAATAGTCTTGTGTAGGCCCGACATCCCAGTGTGGTTTCGCAGTTCCACGGGTGAAATCGCTGTACTATCCAGTTTTGGGCCTTTGGTATCTAAAAAAAAAGCAGTTTGAGTGTGTCGCTCACTGTTCAGCCGCAAATATCTCTATTTAAAAAAGTGTGGTATACCCCAGTAAACAATAACTGTGGTTTTGCCATCCAACAGTAAAAAATCTCTATTATTCAGCTTTTGGTAGTTTTTTCCGTAAAGAAAAACAGTAGTGTCTCCTGACTGTTGTGACACAAAAATATATCTGTTGAAAATAGTCTTGTGTTTGGTCCCGACATTCCAGTGTGGTTTCGAAGTTCCACGGGTCAAATCGCTGTACTATCCAGATTTGGGCCTTAGGTATCTAAAAAAAAAGCAGTTTGAGTGTGTCGCTCACTGTTCAGCCGCAAATATCTCTATTTAAAAAAGTGTGGTATACCCCAGTAAAAAATAACTGTGGTTTTGCCATCCCACGGTAAAAAATCTCTATTATTCAGCTTTTGGTAGTTTTTTCAGTAAAGAAAAACAGTAGTGTCTCCTGACTGTTGTGACACAAATATATATCTGTTGAAAATAGTCGTGTGTAGGCCCGACATCCCAGTGTGGCTTCGCAGTTCCACTGGTCAAATCGCTGTACTATCCAGTTTTGGGCCTTTGGTTTCTGAAAAAATGCAGTTTGAGTGTGTCGCTCACTGTTCAGCCGAAAATATCTCTATTTAAAAAGGTGTGGTATACCCCAGTAAACAATAACTGTGGTTTTGCCATCCCACGGTAAAAAATCTCTATTATTCAGCTTTTTTTAGTTTTTTTCTGTAAAGAAAGACAGTAGTGTCTCCTGACTGCTGTGACACAAAAATATATCTGTTGAAAATAGTCTTGTGTAGGCCCGACTTCCCAGTGTGGTTTCGCAGTTCCACGGGTCAAATCGCTGTACTATCCAGTTTTGGGCCTTTGGTATCTAAAAAAAAAGCAGTTTGAGTGTGTCGCTCACTGTTCAGCCGCAAATATCTCTATTTAAAAAAGTGTGGTATACCCCAGTAAACAATAACTGTGGTTTTGCCATCCCACGGTAAAAAATCTCTATTATTCAGCTTTTGGTAGTTTTTTCCGTAAAGAAAAACAGTAGTGTCTCCTGACTGTTGTGAGACAAAAATATATCTGTTGAAAATAGTCTTGTGTAGGCCCAACATCCCAGTGTGGTTTCGCAGTTTCATGGGTCAAATCGCTGTACTATCCAGTTTTGGGCCTTTGGTATCTAAAAAAAAGCAGTTTGAGTGTGTCGCTCACTGTTCAGCCGCAAATATCTCTATTTAAAAAAGTGTGATATACCCCAGTAAACAATAACTGTGGTTTTGCCATCCCATGGTAAAAAATCTCTATTATTCAGCTTTTGGTAGATTTTTCCGTAAAGAAAAACAGTCGTGTCTCCTGACTGTTGTGAGACAAAAATATATCTGCTGAAAATAGTCTTGTGTAGGCCAGACATCCCAGTGTGGTTTCGCAGTTCCACGGGTGAAATCGCTGTACTATCCAGTTTTGCGCCTTTGGTATCTAAAAAAAAAGTAGTTTGTGTGTTTCGCTCACTGTTGAGCCACAAATATCTCTATTTAAAAAAGTCTGGTATACCCCAGTAAACAATAACTGTGGTTTTGCCATCCCACGGTAAAAAATCTCTATTATTCAGATTTTGGTAGTTTTTTTCCGTAAAGAAAAACAGTAGTGTCTCCTGACTGTTGTGACACAAATATATATCTGTTGAAAATAGTCTTGTGTAGGCCCGACATCCCAGTGTGGCTTCGCAGTTCCACGGGTCAAATCGCTGTACTATCCAGTTTTGGGCCTTTGGTATCTAAAAAAAAGCAGTTTGAGTGTGTCGCTCACTGTTCAGCCGCAAATATCTCTATTTAAAAAAGTGTGGTATACCCCAGTAAACAATAACTGTGGTTTTGCCATCCCATGGTAAAAAATCTCTATTATTCAGCTTTTGGTAGATTTTTTCGTAAAGAAAAACAGTCGTGTCTCCTGACTGTTGTGAGACAAAAATATATCTGTTGAAAATAGTCTTGTGTAGGCCCGACATCCCAGTGTGGTTTCGCAGTTCCACGGGTGAAATCGCTGTGCTATCCAGTTTTGCGCCTTTGGTATCTAAAAAAAAAGCAGTTTGAGTGTGTCGCTCACTGTTCAGCCGCAAATATCTCTATTTAAAAAAGTGTGGTATACCCCAGTAAACAATAACTGTGGTTTTGCCATCCCACAGTAAAAAATCTCTATTATTCAACTTTTGGTAGTTTTTTTCCGTAAAGAAAAACAGTAGTGTCTCCTGACTGCTGTGACATAAAAATATATCTGTTGAAAATAGTCTTGTGTAGGCCCGACATCCCAGTGTGGTTTCGCAGTTCCACGGGTCAAATCGCTGTACTATCCAGTTTTGGGCCTTTGGTATCTAATAAAAAAGCAGTTTGAGTGTGTCGCTCACTGTTCAGCCGCAAATATCTCTATTTGAAAAAGTGTGGTATACCCCAGGAAACAATAACTGTGGTTTTGCCATCCCACGGTAAAAAATCTCTATTATTCAGCTTTTGGAAGTTTTTTCCGTAAAGAAAAACAGTAGTGTCTCCTGACTTTTGTGACACAAAAATATATCTGTTGAACATAGTCTTGTGTAGGCCCGACATCCCAGTGTGGTTTCGCAGTTCCACAGGTCAAATTGCTGTACTATCCAGTTTTGGGCCTTTGGTATCTAAAAAAAAAGCAGTTTGAGTGTGTCGCTCACTGTTCAGCCGCAAATATCTCTATTTAAAAAAGTGTGGTATACCCCAGTAAACAATAACTGTGATTTTGCCATCCCACGGTAAAAAAATCTCTATTATTCAGCTTTTGGTAGATTTTTCCGTAAAGAAAAACAGTAGTGTCTCCTGACTGTTGTGAGACAAAAATATATCTGTTGAAAATAGTCTTGTGTAGGCCTGACATCCCAGTGTGGTTTCGCAGTTCCACGGGTGAAATCGCTGTACTATCCAGTTTTGGGCCTTTGGTATCTAAAAAAAAAGCAGTTTGAGTGTGTCGCTCACTGTTCAGCCGCAAATATCTCTATTTAAAAAAGTGTGGTATACCCCAGTAAACAATAACTGTGATTTTGCCATCCCACGGTAAAAAAATCTCTATTATTCAGCTTTTGGTAGATTTTTCCGTAAAGAAAAACAGTAGTGTCTCCTGACTGTTGTGAGACAAAAATATATCTGTTGAAAATAGTCTTGTGTAGGCCCGACATCCCAGTGTGGTTTTGCAGTTCCACGGGTCAAATCGCTGTACTATCCAGTTTTGGGCCTTTGGTATCTAAAAAAAAAACAGTTTGAGTGTGTCGCTCACTGTTCAGCCGCAAAAATCTCTATTTAAAAAAGTGTGGTATACCCCAGTAAACAATAACTGTGGTTTTGCCATCCCACGGTAAAAAATCTATATTATTCAGCTTTTGGTAGTTTTTTCCGTAAAGAAAAACAGTAGTGTCTCCTGACTTTTGTGACACAAAAATATATCTGTTGAAAATAGTCTTGTGTAGGCCCGACATCCCAGTGTGGTTTCGCAGTTCCACAGGTCAAATTGCTGTACTATCTAGTTTTGGGCCTTTGGTATCTAAAAAAAAAGCAGTTTGAGTGTGTCGCTCACTGTTCAGCCGCAAATATCTCTATTTAAAAAAGTGTGGTATACCCCAGTAAACAATAACTGTGGTTTTGCCATCCCACGGTAAAAATTCTCTATTATTCAGCTTTTGGTAGATTTTTCCGTAAAGAAAAACAGTAGTGTCTCCTGACTGTTGTGAGACAAAAATATATCTGTTGAAAATAGTCTTGTGTAGGCCCGACATCCCAGTGTGGTTTCGCAGTTCCACGGTTTAAATCGCTGTACTATCCAGTTTTGGGCCTTTGGTATCTAAAAAAAAAGCAGTTTGAGTGTGTCGCTCAATGTTCAGCCGCAAATATCTCTATTTAAAAAATTGTGGTATACCCCAGTAAACAATAACTGTGGTTTTGCCATCCCACAGTAAAAAATCTCTATTATTCAACTTTTGGTAGTTTTTTTCCGTAAAGAAAAACAGTAGTGTCTCCTGACTGCTGTGACACAAAAATATATCTGTTGAAAATAGTCTTGTGTAGGCCCGACATCCCAGTGTGGTTTCGCAGTTCAACGGGTCAAATCGCTGTACTATCCAGTTTTGGGCCTTTGGTATCTAAAAAAAAAGCAGTTTGAGTGTGTCGCTCACTGTTCAGCCGCAAATATCTCTATTTAAAAAAGTGTGGTATACCCCAGTAAACAATAACTGTGGTTTTGCCATCCCACGGTAAAAAAATCTCTATTATTCAGCTTTTGGTAGATTTTTCCGTAAAGAAAAACAGTAGTGTCTCCTGACTGTTGTGAGACAAAAATATATCTGTTGAAAATAGTCTTGTGTAGGCCCGACATCCCAGTGTGGTTTCGCAGTTCCACGGGTGAAATCGCTGTACTATCCAGTTTTGGGCATTTGGTATCTAAAAAAAAAGCAGTTTGAGTGTGTCGCTCACTGTTCAGCCGCAAATATCTCTATTTAAAAAAGTGTGGTATACCCCAGTAAACAATAACTGTGGTTTTGCCATCCCACGGTAAAAAATCTCTATTATTCAGCTTTTGGTAGTTTTTTCCGTAAAGAAAAACAGTAGTGTCTCCTTACTGTTGTGACACAAAAATATATCTGTTGAAAATAGTCTTGTGTAGGCCCGACATCCCAGTGTGGTTTCGCAGTTCCACGGGTCAAATTGCTGTACTATCCAGTTTTGGGCCTTTGGTATCTAAAGAAAAAAGCAGTTTGAGTGTGTCGCTCACTGTTCAGCCGCAAATATCTCTATTTGAAAAAGTGTGGTATACCGCAGGAAACAATAACTGTGGTTTTGCCATCCCACGGTAAAAAATCTCTATTATTCAGCTTTTGGTAGTTTCTTCCGTAAAGAAAAACAGTAGTGTCTCCTGACTTTTGTGACACAAAAATATATCTGTTGAACATAGTCTTGTGTAGGCCCGACATCCCAGTGTGGTTTCGCAGTTCCACGGGTCAAACTGCTGTACTATCCAGTTTTGGGCCTTTGGTATCTAAAAAAAAAGCAGTTTGAGTGTGTCGCTCAATGTTCAGCCGCAAATATCTCTATTTTAAAAAGTGTGGTATACCCCAGTAAACAATAACTGTGGTTTTGCCATCCCACGGTAAAAAATCTCTATTATTCAGCTTTTGGTAGTTTTTTCCTTAAAGAAAAACAGAAGTGTCTCCTGACTGTTGTGACACAAAAATATATCTGCTGAAAATAGTCTTGTGTAGGCCCGACATCCTAGTATGGTTTATCAGTTCCACAGGTCAAATCGCTGTACTATCCAGTTTTGAGCCTTTGATATCTCAAAAAAAGCAGTTTGAGTGTGTCGCTCACTGTTCAGCCGCAAATATCTCTATTTAAAAAAGTGTGGTATACCCCAGGAAACAATAACTGTGGTTTTGCCAACCCACGGTAAAAAATCTCTATTATTCAGCTTTTGGTAATTTTTTCCGTAAAGAAAAACAGTAGTGTCTCCTGACTTTTGTGACACAAAAATATATCTGTTGAACATAGTCTTGTGTAGGCCCGACATCCCAGTGTGGTTTCGCAGTTCCACAGGTCAAATTGCTGTACTATCCAGTTTTGGGCCTTTGGTATCTAAAAAAAAAGCAGTTTGAGTGTGTCGCTCACTGTTCAGCCGCAAATATCTCTATTTAAAAAAGTGTGGTATACCCCAGTAAACAATAACTGTGGTTTTGCCATCCCACGGTAAAAAATCTCTATTATTCAGCTTTTGGTAGTTTTTTCCGTAAAGAAAAACAGTAGTGTCTCCTGACTGTTGTGACACAAAAATATATCTGTTGAAAATAGTCTTGTGTAGGCCCGACATCCCAGTGTGGTTTCGCAGTTCCACGGGTCAAATTGCTGTACTATCCAGTTTTGGGCCTTTGGTATCTAAAAAAAAAAGCAGTTTGAGTGTGTCGCTCACTGTTCAGCCACAAATATCTCTATTTGAAAAAGTGTGGTATACCGCAGGAAACAATAACTGTGGTTTTGCCATCCCACGGTAAAAAATCTCTATTATTCAGCTTTTGGTAGTTTCTTCCGTAAAGAAAAACAGTAGTGTCTCCTGACTTTTGTGACACAAAAATATATCTGTTGAACATAGTCTTGTGTAGGCCCGACATCCCAGTGTGGTTTCGCAGTTCCACGGGTCAAACTGCTGTACTATCCAGTTTTGGGCCTTTGGTATCTAAAAAAAAAGCAGTTTGAGTGTGTCGCTCAATGTTCAGCCGCAAATATCTCTATTTTAAAAAGTGTGGTATACCCCAGTATACAATAACTGTGGTTTTGCCATCCCATGGTAAAAAATCTCTATTATTCAGCTTTTGGTAGTTTTTTCCTTAAAGAAAAACAGAAGTGTCTCCTGACTGTTGTGACACAAAAATATATCTGCTGAAAATAGTCTTGTGTAGGCCCGACATCCTAGTATGGTTTATCAGTTCCACGGGTCAAATCGCTGTACTATCCAGTTTTGAGCGTTTGATATCTCAAAAAAAGCAGTTTGAGTGTGTCGCTCACTGTTCAGCCGCAAATATCTCTATTTAAAAAAGTGTGGTATACCCCAGGAAACAATAACTGTGGTTTTGCCAACCCACGGTAAAAAATCTCTATTATTCAGCTTTTGGTAATTTTTTCCGTAAAGAAAAACAGTAGTGTCTCCTGACTGTTGTGACACAAAAATATATCTGTTGAAAATAGTCTTGTGTAGGCCCGACATCCCAGTGTGCTTTCGCAGTTCCACGGGTCAAATCGCTGTACTATCCAGTTTTGGGCCTTTGGTATCTAAAAAAAAAACAGTTTGAGTGTGTCGCTCACTGTTCAGCCGCAAATATCTCTATTTAAAAAAGTGTGGTATACCCCAGTAAACAATAACTGTGGTTTTCCCATCCCACGGTAAAAAATCTCTATTATTCAGCTTTTGGTATTTTTTTCCGTAAAGAAAAACAGTAGTGTCTCCTGACTTTTGTGACACAAAAATATATCTGTTGAACATAGTCTTGTGTAGGCCCGACATCCCAGTGTGGTTTCGCAGTTCCACAGGTCAAATTGCTGTACTATCCAGTTTTGGGCCTTTGGTATCTAAAAAAAAAGCAGTTTGAGTGTGTCGCTCACTGTTCAGCCGCAAATATCTCTATTTAAAAAAGTGTGGTATACCCCAGTAAACAATAACTGTGGTTTTGCCATCCCACGGTAAAAATTCTCTATTATTCAGGTTTTGGTAGATTTTTCCGTAAAGGAAAACAGTAGTGTCTCCTGACTGTTGTGAGACAAAAATATATCTGTTGAAAATAGTCTTGTGTAGGCCCGACATCCCAGTGTGGTTTCGCAGTTCCACGGGTTAAATCGCTGTACTATCCAGTTTTGGGCCTTTGGTATCTAAAAAAAAAGCAGTTTGAGTGTGTCGCTCAATGTTCAGCCGCAAATATCTCTATTTAAAAAATTATGGTATACCCCAGTAAACAATAACTGTGGTTTTGCCATCCCACAGTAAAAAATCTCTATTATTCAACTTTTGGTAGTTTTTTTTTGTAAAGAAAAACAGTAGTGTCTCCTGACTGCTGTGACACAAAAATATATCTGTTGAAAATAGTCTTGTGTAGGCCCGACATCCCAGTGTGGTTTCGCATTTCAACGGGTCAAATCGCTGTACTATCCAGTTTTGGGCCTTTGGTATCTAAAAAAAAAGGAGTTTGAGTGTGTCGCTCACTGTTCAGCCGCAAATATCTCTATTTAAAAAAGTGTGGTATACCCCAGTAAACAATAACTGTGGTTTTGCCATCCCACAGTAAAAAAATCTCTATTATTCAGCTTTTGGTAGATTTTTCCGTAAAGAAAAACAGTAGTGTCTCCTGACTGTTGTGAGACAAAAATATATCTGTTGAAAATAGTCTTGTGTAGGCCCGACATCCCAGTGTGGTTTCGCAGTTCCATGGGTGAAATCGCTGTACTATCCAGTTTTGGGCCTTTGGTATCTAAAAAAAAAGCAGTTTGAGTGTGTCGCTCACTGTTCAGCCGCAAATATCTCTATTTAAAAAAGTGTGGTATACCCCAGTAAACAATAACTGTGGTTTTGCCATCCCACGGTAAAAAATCTCTATTATTCAGCTTTTGGTAGTTTTTTCCGTAAAGAAAAACAGTAGTGTCTCCTGACTGTTGCGACACAAAAATATATCTGTTGAAAATAGTCTTGTGTAGGCCCGACATCCCAGTGTGGTTTCGCAGTTCCACGGGTCAAATCGCTGTACTATCCAGTTTTGGGCCTTTGGTATCTAAAAAAAAAAGCAGTTTGAGTGTGTCGCTCACTGTTCAGCCGCAAATATCTCTATTTGAAAAAGTGTGGTATACCCCAGGAAACAATAACTGTGGTTTTGCCATCCCACGGTAAAAAATCTCTATTATTCAGCTTTTGGTAGTTTTTTCCGTAAAGAAAAACAGTAGTGTCTCCTGACTTTTGTGACACAAAAATATATCTCTTGAACATAGTCTTGTGTAGGCCCGACATCCCAGTGTGGTTTTGCAGTTCCACGGGTCAAATTGCTGTACTATCCAGTTTTGGGCCTTTGGTATCTAAAAAAAAGGCAGTTTGAGTGTGTCGCTCAATGTTCAGCCGCAAATATCTCTATTTTAAAAAGTGTGGTATACCCCAGTAAACAATAACTGTGGTTTTGCCATCCCACGGTAAAAAATCTCTATTATTCAGCTTTTGGTAGTTTTTTCCTTAAAGAAAAACAGTAGTGTCTCCTGACTGTTGTGACACAAAAATATTTCTGCTGAAAATAGTCTTGTGTAGGCCCGACATCCTAGTATGGTTTATCAGTTCCACGCGTCAAATCGCTGTACTATCCAGTTTTGAGCCTTTGATATCCAAAAAAAAGCAGTTTGAGTGTGTCGCTCACTGTTCAGCCGCAAATATCTCTATTTAAAAAAGTGTGGTATACCCCAGTAAACAATAACTGTGGTTTTGACATCCCACGGTAAAAAATCTCTATTATTCAGCTTTTGGTAGTTTTTTCTGTAAAGAAAAACAGTAGTGTCTCCTGACTGTTGTGACACGAAAATATATCTGTTGAAAATAGTCTTGTGTAGGCCCGACATCCCAGTGTGGTTTCGCAGTTCCACGGGTGAAATCGCTGTACTATCCAGTTTTGGGCCTTTGGTATCTAAAAAAAAAGCAGTTTGAGTGTGTCGCTCAATGTTCAGCCGCAAATATCTCTATTTAAAAAAGTGTGGTATACCCTAGTAAACAATAACTGTGGTTTTGCCATCCCACGGTAAAAAATCTCTATTATTCAGCTTTTGGTAGTTTTTTCCTTAAAGAAAAACAGTAGTGTCTCCTGACTGCTGTGACACAAAAATATATCTGTTGAAAATAGTCTTGTGTAGGCCCGACATCCCAGTGTGGTTTCGCAGTTCCACGGGTCAAATCGCTGTACTATCCAGTTTTGGGCCTTTGGTATCTAGAAAAAAAGCAGTTTGAGTGTGTCGCTCAATGTTCAGCCGCAAATATCTCTATTTAAAAAAGTGTGGTATACCCCAGTAAACAATAACTGTGGTTTTGCAATCCCACGGTAAAAAATCTCTATTATTCAGCTTTTGGTAGTTTTTTCCGTAAAGAAAAACAGTAGTGTCTCCTGACTGCTGTGACACAAAAATATATCTGTTGAAAATAGTCTTGTGTAGGCCCGACTTCCCTATGTGGTTTCGCAGTTCCACGGGTCAAATCGCTGTACTATCCAGTTTTGGGCCTTTGGTATCTAAAAAAAAGCAGTTTGAGTGTGTCGCTCACTGTTCAGCCGCAAATATCTCTATTTAAAAAGGTGTGGTATACCCAGTAAACAATAACTGTGGTTTTGCCATCCCACGGTAAAAAATCTCTATTATTCAGCATTTGGTAGTTTTTTCTGTAAAGAAAAACAGTAGTGTCTCCTGACTTTTGTGAGACAAAAATATATCTGTTGAAAATAGTCTTGTGTAGGCCCGACATCCCAGTGTGGTTTCGCAGTTTCACGGGTCAAATCGCTGTACTATCCAGTTTTGGGCCTTTGGTATCTAAAAAAAAAGCAGTTTGAGTGTGCCGCTCACTGTTCAGCCGCAAATATCTCTATTTAAAAAAGTGTGGTATACCCCAGTAAACAATAACTGTGGTTTTGCCATCCCACGGTAAAAAATCTCTATTATTCAGCTTTTGGTAGATTTTTCCGTAAAGAAAAACAGTAGTGTCTCCTGACTGTTGTGAGACAAAAATATATCTGTTGAAAATAGTCTTGTGTAGGCCCGACATCCCAGTGTGGTTTCGCAGTTCCACGGGTGAAATAGCTGTACTATCCAGTTTTGGGCCTTTGGTATCTAAAAAAAAAGCAGTTTGAGTGTGTCGCTCAATGTTCAGCCGCAAATATCTCTATTTAAAAAAGTGTGGTATACCCCAGTAAACAATAACTGTGGTTTTGCCATCCCACGGTAAAAAATCTCTATTATTCAGCATTTGGTAGTTTTTTCCGTAAAGAAAAACAGTAGTGTCTCCTGACTGTTGTGACACAAAAATATATCTGCTGAAAATAGTCTTGTGTAGGCCCGACATTCTAGTATGGTTTCGCAGTTCCACGGGTCAAATCGCTGTACTATCCAGTTTTGGGCCTTTGGTATCTAAAAAAAAAAGCAGTTTGAGTGTGTCGCTCACTGTTCAGCCGCAAATATCTCTATTTGAAAAAGTGTGGTATACCCCAGGAAACAATAACTGTGGTTTTGCTATCCCACGGTAAAAAATCTCTATTATTCAGCTTTTGGTAGTTTTTTCCGTAAAGAAAAACAGTAGTGTCTCCTGAGTTTTGTGACACAAAAATATATCTGTTGAACATAGTCTTGTGTAGGCCCGACATCCCAGTGTGGTTTCGCAGTTCCACGGGTCAAATCGCTGTACTATCCAGTTTTGGGCCTTTGGTATCTAAAAAAAAAGCAGTTTGAGTGTGTCGCTCAATGTTCAGCCGCAAATATCTCTATTTAAAAAAGTGTGGTATACCCCAGTAAACAATAACTGTGGTTTTGCCATCCCACGGTAAAAAATCTCTATTATTCAGCTTTTGGTAGTTTTTTCCTTAAAGAAAAACAGTAGTGTCTCCTGACTGTTGTGACACAAAAATATATCTGTTGAAAATAGTCTTGTGTAGGCCCGACATCCCAGTGTGGTTTCGCAGTTCCACGGGTCAAATCGCTGTACTATCCAGTTTTGGGCCTTTGGTATCTAGAAAAAAAGCAGTTTGAGTGTGTCGCTCAATGTTCAGCCGCAAATATCTCTATTTAAAAAAGTGTGGTATACCCCAGTAAACAATAACTGTGGTTTTGCCATCCCATGGTAAAAAATCTCTATTATTCAGCTTTTGGTAGTTTTTTCCGTAAAGAAAAACAGTAGTGTCTCCTGACTGTTGTGACACAAAAATACATCTGTTGAAAATAGTCTTGTGTAGGCCCGACATCCCAGTGTGGTTTCGCAGTTCCACTGGTCAAATCGCTGTACTATCCAGTTTTCGGCCTTTGGTATCTAAAAAAAAAGCAGTTTGAGTGTGTCGCTCAATGTTCAGCCGCAAATATCTCTATTTAAAAAAGTGTGGTATACCCCAGTAAACAATAACTGTGGTTTTGCCATCCCACGGTAAAAAATCTCTATTATTCAGCTTTTGGTAGTTTTTTCCTTAAAGAAAAACAGTAGTGTCTCCTGACTGCTGTGACACAAAAATATATCTGTTGAAAATAGTCTTGTGTAGGCCCGACATCCCAGTGTGGTTTCGCAGTTCCACGGGTCAAATCGCTGTACTATCCAGTTTTGGGCCTTTGGTATCTAAAAAAAAAGCAGTTTGAGTGTGTCGCTCACTGTTCAGCCGCAAATGTCTCTATTTAAAAAAGTGTGGTATACCCCAGTAAACAATAACTGTGGTTTTGCCATCCCACGGTAAAAAATCTCTATTATTCAGCTTTTGGTAGTTTTTTCCGTAAAGAAAAACAGTAGTGTCTCCTGACTGTTGTGACACAAAAATATATCTGTTGAAAATAGTCTTGTGTAGGCCCGACATCCCAGTGTGGTTTCGCAGTTCCACGGGTCAAATCGCTGTACTATCCAGTTTTGGGCCTTTGGTATCTAAATAAAAAAGCAGTTTGAGTGTGTCGCTCACTGTTCAGCCGCAAATATCTGTATTTAAAAAAGTGTGGTATACCCCAGTAAACAATAACTGTGGTTTTCCTCTTCCACAGTTCTAATCTACTCTTTATTACCCTTTTTCTATTGATAGTGCAAGTGTAAGCTATTTTACTTCATTTACAATGGGCAAGGCGCGTGGCAAGGGACGTGGAAGTGGACGTTCTGGTAATGGTTCGTGCCGAGGACGGGGCCGTGGCCAAGGTGAAAATGTGCCACAACCAACAGCCACATCTTCTCGCTCCCACTTCTTGACCGAATTACTAGGTAAGCACAGAACAACACCAGTATTGCGAACTGATCAGTGTGAACAGGTTATTAATTGGATAGCAGATAATACTTCCAGTTACCTGGGCACCACCACCTCCGGTCTGTCTTCCACACGGTCAACTCTTAGTAGCCGTCAGTCTCGACCGCATACTCCTCCTCATCCTGATGCTCCTTCCTCCCACCATGCCCAGTGTCGTCAGACAGCAAGCGATCCCACACTTGGACACTCTGAAGAGCTGTTCACTGGTCCATTTCCATATTTGGGTCCCTCGCCTGATACGGTTGAAGTGGTGGAAGAGGAGATCCCATGTTGCGATACACAAATATTTGAACGGCCACAGGAAGTCGACGTTGGCAATCTGTCACAAGAGGTGGACGATGACCAGACACAATTGCCAGGAAGTAAGGAGGAGGATCGTGGTGCGCAAGTGGAAGAGGAGGAGGTGGTAGATGATCTAGTAACTGACCCAACGTGGAAGGAGGACATGCAGAGTAAGGCCAGCAGCACACAGTGGGAGGGAGTTAGAGTACCCCAACAGGCAGGAAGAAGCAGTGTGGTGGCCGCAGACAAAAGGCAGGCAACCGTTCCCCGTAACACCAACACGAGGGAAGTTGCCAGTACAAGCGGTAGGTCTTCCAGAGTCTGGAATTTTTTTAAAGACTCTGCTGATAACCCCAAAAAGGCCATATGTTCCACCTGCCATGCCAGCATCAGCAGGGGTGACAAAACTACCAGCCTGACCACCACCAGCATGATCAGGCACATGGCAGCAAAGCACCCGACTTTGTGGGGCGAAACCCAGGGTCCACGACCAGTGTCAGCGGGTGTCACCACTGCTTCTTCCACTGTTGTGCGTGCAATAGAACCCCCTGTTGTGTGTGGAAGGCAATCCCCTGTCCATACTGCATGTAAAGATGCCCCCTCCTCTCAGTCTTCACTTGTTCTGGCAGTTTCTCAAGAAACAGCATCAACGTCCACGTCCACGTCCCACCGCAGCGTTCAATAGTCCATATCCCAGACCTTTGAACGAAAGCGGAAATTCGCAGCTAACGCCCCACAGGCCACAGTCCTAAATTCGCACATTTCACGACTGCTTGCGTTGGAAATGCTGCCTTTTAGGCTGGTGGAGACGGAATCCTTCCGCAATCTTATGGCGGTGGCCGTCCCTCGGTACTCGGTCCCCAGCCGACACTATTTTGCCCGGTGTGCCATCCCCGCACTACACAAGCACGTGTACCAAAGTATCTGCCGTGCCCTCAACAACGCAGTTACTGGGAGAGTCCACCTGACAACGGACACGTGGACAAGTGCTTGTGGCCAGGGACGGTACATCTCTCTGACGGCACACTGGGTAAACATAGTGGAAGCCGGGACCCAGTCGGACCTTGGGACGAAACACATACTCCCCACACCGAGGATTGCGGGCCCTATGTCAGTCAGAGTTGTCCCCACAGTGTACAGCTCCTGCGCATCCTCCTCCTTCTCCTCCTCCTCATGTTCAGCCTCCATCTCAGATATCACCACATCAGTTACAAGCTGGAAGCATTACAGTACTGCCTCCGCCAAGCGGCAACAGGCTGTGCTGAAACTCATAAGCTTAGGTGATAAACCTCACACTGCTTGTGAGTTGTGGACAGCTGTGAAAGAGCAGGCAGATCTGTGGCTGAGACCGCTGAACCTACATCCCGGCATGGTCGTGTGTGACATTGGCTGTAACCTGGTGGCGGCTCTGAGGCGAGGTGAGATCACACACGTACCATGCCTGGCTCATGTGCTTAACCTCGTGGTTCAGCGGTTTCTTAAATCGTACCCCGAGTTGCCAGATCTGCTCGTGAAAGTACGCCGCCTGTCAGCTCATTTTCGCAAGTCGGCTACAGCTTCCGCCGCCCTTGCTGTGTTGCAGCAGCGTTTGCAGCTTCCTGCACACCGACTGGTGTGTGATGTGCCCACACGTTGGAACTCTACCCTCCACATGTTGCAAAGGATTTGTGAGCAGAAGAGAGCAGTTGTGGAGTACCAGCTGCAACAAGGCCGTCGATATTCAGGTCAGACTCCACACATAAGACCTCAGGAGTGGACCTGGATGTCTGACATATGTACCATCTTGACAAACTTTGAGGAGGCCACCAAGATGGTGAGTGGCGATGACGCCATCATTAGTGTCAGCATCCCACTTGTCTGTCTTTTGCAACGCTCTCTGCAGAGAATTAAAGAGGAGGCATTGCAGCCAGAGTATGATGAGATGGATCAAATAGCTGTAGTGGGCGATTACACACAGCCCAGCCTCTTCTCATCCCAACGTGCATTGGGGGACAATGAGGGAGAGTAGGAGGAGGAGGAGGAGGAGGAAGAACAGGAGCTGCTATCATGCGTTGTAGACGGTAGTACCTATACAAGTGTCATACCGTCGGTTCAGCGTGGGTGGCCTGAGGACAGGGGGGTGGGGGAAGAGGAGGAGGAGGAGGAGAGCATGGTCAGTCGTCATCTTGGTGAGAACATGGAAATCTTGCCCGTTACCAATCTGGCACGCATGGCTGACTTTATGTTACGCTGCCTTAACCGTGACCCTCGCGTTGTCAAAATGTTGGGTGACAGTCATTACTGGTTGGTGACACTTGTAGACCCCCGCTACAAGGAGAACTTTCACTCTCTTATTCCTGAGCTGGAGATGTCTACAAAAATGGGGCAGTACCAGAAGGCCCTTGCTGCAGAACTCTTAAAAAAAATCCCATCTGAACACGCTAGCGGCAGAGGTCACAGTTCGTTGCCCAACCAAGGCATACAGGTGAGAGAGATGCAACTCCAATCCAGCAGAGGCAGGGGAACACTGTCAACGTTCTGGGACAGTTTTCTGACACCCGCCCAGCTTACAGGCCCTGAGGCGCGGGATACTATCACAAGGAGTAGAAAGTTTCAAAAGATGGTGAGGGAGTACCTTGCCGACTGTACCAGCGTCCTCCGTGATTCCTCTGTGCCATTTAATTATTGGGTATCCAAGCTGGACACTTGGAATGAACTCGCTCTGTACTCCTTGGAGGTCCTGGCCTGACCTGCCGCTAGCGTGTTATCGGAGCGTGTTTTTAGTGCCGCTGGGGGAATTATAACTGATAAGCGCACTCGCCTGTCAACTGACAATGCTGACAAGCTGACCCTTATCAAAATGAACAAGGGCTGGATTGGGCCAGACTTCTCATCACCACCAAATGACAGCAGAGTAACATAAAGTCAAATCCACTGTGTTATTTCGGGAGGTGTATTCACATGCACCGCTTCACACCCACACATGGGTATACGCTTCCTCGTTTTGGCTGTTTTATCTTCTTCTCCTTATCCTCAGCCCCCACCACCACTATACCACCAGGGTGCCAGCATTGCAAGTTCCTCCGTCCTTATTTTTGGCAGCTTTTGCTTGCAAGGCATAAGCAAATAATATGGGACATCCACTCCCCAATAATGGGACTTATGTTTGTAATATGCTGTACTGCATGGCTCTTGTAAGGGGCATTGCAAGTTGCTCCGTCCTAATTTTTGGCAGCTTTTGCTTGGAAAGCATAAGCAAATACCATGGGACACCCACTCCCCAATAATGGGACTTATGTTTGTAATGTGCTGTACTGCATGGCTCTTGTAAGGGGCATTGCAAGTTGCTCCGTCCTAATTTTTGGCAGCTTTTGCTTGGAAAGCATAAGCAAATACTATGGGAGACCCACTCCCCAATAATGGGACTTATGTTTGTAATATGCTGTACTGCATGGCTCTTGTAAGGGGCATTGCAAGTTGCTCCATCCTAATTTTTGGCAGCTTTTGCTTGGAAAGCATAAGCAAATACCATGGGACACCCATTCCCCAATAATGGGACTTATGTTTGTAATATGCTGTACTGCATGGCTCTTGTAAGGGGCATTGCAAGTTGCTCCGTCCTAATTTTTGGCAGCTTTTGCTTGGAAAGCATAAGCAAATACTATGGGAGACCCACTCCCCAATAATGGGACTTATGTTTGTAATATGCTGTACTGCATGGCTCTTGTAAGGGGCATTGCAAGTTGCTCCGTCCTAATTTTTGGCAGCTTTTGCTTGCAAGGCATAAGCAAATACTATGGGACACCCACTCCCCAATAATGGGACTTATGTTTGTAATATGCTGTACTGCATGGCTCTTGTAAGGGGCATTGCAAGTTGCTCCGTCCTAATTTTTGGCAGCTTTTGCTTGCAAGACATAAGCAAATACTATGGGACACCCACTCCCCAATAATGGGACTTATGTTTGTAATATGCTGTACTGCATTTGACGCGCCCCCTGGGCCGTGTGTACACGTGTGTTGGATACCCGGTGCCCGGTCTCTGGGGTCTGTAGTCTCCGTGGCGGTGACCCGGTCCCGTGGCTCAGGCTGGTCAAACCAGTAGCAGTCTTTCTTAGGTTTTGAGGTTAATTGTCCGAATGCGCCACCCGTGGATTGCTGTCAGGGAGTACCACCGCTGCGAGGCAGACCGCTGAGGCTGGTGTTGTGTGCGCAGCAGAGAATGGGATAACTCCCCATGGGAGGAGTATAGCCTCAGGGCAGTGAGTGTGGATGATGGGGGTGATGGTGCACGAGCGCAGCAGGAACGACTCAGAGTCTTTGCAGTGCAGTTCAGGGTCTTTACTGATGATTATAAGGTAGACCCTCCCGGGAGTACTGGCTAGCATAAGAGGCCTGGTCAGTCTGTGAGCAAGCAGGAGTTCCCCTGGCCAGGTGGAGTTGTAGGCCTCCCCATCTGTCTGCACTCTTCCTGGCTACCTTGCTTTAAGCGGGTAGAAGTAGCCCACGTCGCTGAGTGTACCGTGTAGTGCTCACCCGTATGGCTGGTGACTTGGGGCCTTCTGTTAGCCTCCGCTCCACGACGGCGGTGCTGGTCCCTTGCTTGTGACTGAGCCTTTCGGGCTTCTATGGCCAGAGGACCTGAAGTCCCCTGCCGGCTGGTTTCTGCTGCTGGATATATAAGTCCTCACAGCCTCGGACTCCTGTGTCCGGTTCCTATTGTCTTATGCCAGGGTGAGCTCTGCTCAGCTTCCAGCCCCTGGTCTTTAGCTCCTAGCTCCTACAGAGCTCCTTGCTGTTACTTTCCTTTACTCTCACTCTGACTCTGACTGTTCTCTGTTCTCTGACTCACTCAACCCGGCCCCAGATCCAGTTAATAAGGGCAGAATTCTCCCCTCCCAGGACTGGGGCAGGAGGATGTTGCATGTTTAAGGGATCCTGACCAGGAAACCTCCCACTTACTCTCCGATGTAATATCTCTATCACTGTGGTGACCAGACCCCTGGGGTGCCACACATGGCTCTTGTAAGGGGCAATGCAGTTCCTCATAATTTTTGGAAAGCCTTCCATTCACTGCTCAGGCCAACAGTGCACAGGAGACCCAGTTGCTATAAATGGAAAAAAAGGTTTAGTTAATGCCCTCTGACCTCCATGTCATTTCCAAGGGGCATTGGAGTGCCTCGAAATTTTTGGTAGGCATTGCACTCACTGTATGCCCTATAACTGTGTAGCCGAACCGCTCCTTTTGTTACAGAAACATATCCTACAAAACATATCTGGTTGACTGGCCTGATATTGATGTGAATGGTCCCTGTTCCTCCTGCTCTTTCTCCTTTGCCACTACCTCATCCATCATTTATCACCTGAAGCTTTGTTTTAACGGGAGTCATAGAACTTGGATAGTAGCAGGAAAACATCCAGCAATCCTCGGAGGAGGTAGGATATGCGCCAAAACGCTGACCACCTCATGCCTAGCCGCTACTACATACATGTGCTTGCATTACAACAAAACAAAGCAGATGCTAACTTCCATCATCTTCATCATGCTCCTCACCTTGGCACTCTCAACTCCCCTGACGGAGAAGCCAGGGCCCACCGGAGGAGTCTGACAGTCCGGTGGGCTCGGCCAATGCTGCCCTAAAGCAGGCCAGGCTAAGAAAAGTGTGGGAAAGGTTACCGGGACAAATAGGGGTGGCTGGGGACCGAGTATGGACACCCGGCCACCCCCTGGAGGCTGGGGAGCAAGCGGGGACACCCGGCCACCAGGCGTCTGGGGACTGAGTATGGATACCAGGCCGCCGACACAGCCATGGCGTGGTGGCCAGATTCCGCCTCCACATGCCACATGCACACACTACAGCGGAATAGGCTCTCCTTCCCACTAAATGCACTGGGGAGGGCACAGGTAATGTTTTGGTATACGCGCTTAATCTTATGTATAAGGCACACCAGGACAAATAGGGGCGGCTGGGGACTGAGTATGGATATCTCGCTGCCGAAGCAGCCATGAGGTAGTGGAATTGCAGTCTGGGGGTGGGTGGGTGGCAGGCTGCACACTAACACTTGCATTAAAAGAAAACATAGCAGATGCTAACTTCTGTCATCATCATCATGCTCCTCTCCTTGGCGCTCTCAACTCCACCGATGGAGAAATCAGGGCCCACCGGAGGAGTCTGGTTCTCTGGTGGGCTCGTCCAATGCTGCCTAAAGCAGGCCGGGCTAAGAAAAGTGTGTGGGGGGATGTTTAAAGGAGAAATAGGGGCGGCTGGGGACCGTTTATGGACACCCGGCTGCCCCCAGGCGGCTGGGGACCGTGTGTGGACACCAGGCTGCGGGGCGGCTGGGGACCGAGTATGGACACCCAGCCGCCGGGCAGCTGGGGACTGAGTATGGATTCCAGGCCGCCAACGCAGCCATGACGTGGTGGCCATATTCCGCCTCCACATGCCTAAAAGGCCCAATTTCAAGTTCAAGCAAGCAAGCAGTATGGTATTGCTACCTGGAGGTGGGTGGGTGGCAGGCTGCATACTTGCACTTGCATTGCAAGGAATGGGGTAGGTACAATTGAACACTGCCCTGGGACTAGAACTTGCATGGGGATAGTTGCAAGTCTGCATCTTCTGATGCGGCAAGGATCACTTATGATGGGCACACTTTTAGACAGTGACCTGGGAGTCAGAGATGCTTCCAGGGGTCTTCCCCATGCTGTTACCATGTCTTTTCAGCACTTTATGCATGTGTCACACAGCACATGGCCAGATAAGGTTGTAAAATGTTAAAATGACATTTCCCGGTGAATGCATTTGTCATAGTTGAAAGCAATACAAAAGTGCAAAAACGCATAAAAAATGCTACTTGTGAACATAGCCGAAGGTGTGGAGGAGTATTTTTGTTTTTGGTCATTTATTTTAACTTATACACAAGTCTTTTCCCTGGAAAGGATGTTCCTTAACATATTTCACAGGAAAAAAGTTTCACTTTCGTTTTTGAACGTTTTATTATGAGCCTGTAAAAGTGGCTTAATACCTCTGACCACATTGTTGACAGCAGTGACCTGGGGGTCAGAAATACTTCCTGGGGCGATCCCCATGGTGTCCCCATGTCATTTGAGCACTGTCACTATCGTTTTGGGCACTTGTTAGGCTTTTAAAAGACTAACATTGGGCTCGTTGCTCGGGTCGAGCACCCGAGTATCACGGCGAGCTCGGCCCGAGCTTCGAGCACCCGAGCATTTTAGTGCTCGCTTAACACTAATAAAGATCAAACTTCAACACTTAATTTAATTTCCAGAAATCGTTACAGAAGCGTAATAATCCTTCTGGTTTCGGAATTAGTATGATGGGGCTAGCCCACTCACTCCGTGATTCCTCGATCATGCCTAACTGGAGCATTTGTTTTACCTCAGCCGTGATGGCTAGCCTCCGAGCATCGGGTACTCCGTACGGTCTCATTCGTACCCTTACCCCAGGTTCGGTGACAATGTCATGTTGGAGAACCGTTGCCCTACCCGGTAGCTCTGAGAACACGTCGGTATTCTGCTGCACAAGCGAGCGAGCCTCCAGTCGCTGCTGTTTAGTGAGAGCATCACTTATCCTGACTTCTCCCCCGGATGCATCCCTGGCTGAAGGTAGAGAACTCTCTGGCGATATGCCCGGAATGACGTCTGTAACTAAACACTCTCGATCTTTCCAAGGTTTTAGCAGGTTTACATGATAAAGCTGCTCAGGTTTCATCCTTCCGAGCTGATACACCAGGTAATTTACCTCCCCCACCTTTTCTCGAACCTCATATGGCCCTTGCCACTTGACCATGAGCTTACTCTCAGCTGTGGGTTCCAGTACTAACACCTGATTGCCCTTGTTAAGAGACCTGACCGTGGCTCTTTTATTATATGTACACTTCTGGGCTGCCTGGGCATCTAGCAGATGTTCTTTCACGATGGGCATGACCGCCGCGATCCGGTCCTGCATACTAGCCACATGTTCAGTTATACTCCTATCTGGAGTCGGCTCTTGTTCCCACGTCTCTTTGGCTACGTCCAACCCCTAGGGTGTCTGCCGTACAATAACTCAAAGGGAGAGAACCCTGTGGAAGCCTGGGGTACCTCACGGACGGCGAACATCAAATAGGGTAGCAACATGTCCCAATCCCTTCCGTCCTTTTTTAACATGGACTTGAGAGTTTTATTGAACCGTTCTACTAGCCCGTCGGTTTGAGGGTGGTACACCAAGGTGTGCAATTGTTTTATTTTTAGCAGTTTGCATAGTTCCCTCGTCACCTTGGACATAAAAGGGGTCCTTTGATCCATCAGGATCTCCTTAGGTAGCCCAAGGTGACAGAACATGGCTAACAGCTCCCGTGCAATCAGTTTCGCTGAGGTGTGGGGTAGCGGTACTGCCTCCGGGTACAGGGTGGCATAGTCGATGACCACAAGTATATGTTGGTGGCCACGAGCGGATTTTACAATGGGCCCTACCAAGTCCATTGCAATCCTTTCAAAAGGTACCTCTATCACTTGCAGAGGTACCAATGGGCTAACTGGCGGTGTGTGTGGTCAGTTGACATTCGGGGCAGGATTCGCAGTACTTTTGGACCTCCGCGTAAATCCCCGGCCAAAAGAACCGCTGCAAGATACGTTCTTGCATCTTTTTAACCCCTAAGTGTCCACCCAGTGTGTGTGTGCCATCTCCAGAACCGCCCGACGGTACGACTGGGGTACCACTAACTGTTCCACGACCTCAGCCATGATTTTGTATACCCTATAGAGCAACTCACCATTGACTACCATGCATGGAAATACAGTATCTGCACCGGGCTGTTGAGCTACACCATTTACCTCTAACATTCTTTCCCGCGCCTGAGTCAGGGAGGGATCCTGTAGCTGAGCTGTCCCGAACATGTCCCGGGACACTTCCAGCTCGGGGATCGATAGGGTCTCCTCGACCTCTCCTGCCAGCACCTCTAGGGGAGACCTATCTGGGTCACACTCTGTCCCTAGGTTGGACACCCCTACGGCAGGTATCCCTGACTCGGGTTTGTCGGGTACAGCGCCTGTAACAAATTTTACCGGGGGAGAGTGGATTTTGTTTTTCCACAGAGTCCAGAACAGGGGCAAGTCTCTTCCCAACTCAGTCCCATAGGGAAGAGTTTTTGCCACCCCCACCACATGTTTTATGTCGCCACATGGCGTGGACAAAACTACCTCTATGGTTGGGTACTCTCGGAGGTCCCCATGGATACACACAACCCCGACTGTCCGTCCACTGGAATTGTGCCCTGCCACCAGCGACCCATGTACCAAAGTCACTAGACTCCCCGAGTCTAGGAGGGCCTCCGTGGGGTACCCATTAACCAGTACCTGGCACAGTTGAGGTTCACTGTCCAATGGGTCGGCACTCGCAGTGCAGACTGTCAGGGCGTACATTGAGACCCGGCGGTTATACTCGCAGTCCATGGGTTCTGTAGTCAGGGGGCAGTTAGCAACCACATGTTCCGGCCCCTGACACCGCCAGCACCTAATGGTGGAGGCACTGTTAGGTCTTATGACCGTTTGGGAGGGAACCGGTCTCCTGCCACTCTCACTCCAGGGTACCCGTTCAGCACGGGTACGGTGCTGACTGTCCTCAGCAGAGGAACGCGACCCCTTTCCCGGTTCCTGGGTTGGGCTAAAAGGTGGCCGGCCGGATTGTGGTCATGCAACTGCCGGTGGGGTATGCCTCATTCACAATGCCCGCTTTCTCCACCATGCTGCTAGGTGGCGGTGTTCACACCGTGCAGTAACTGAGGCAGTGACCCAAGCAAGTCCAACATGAGCAGCTTTTATTCAGAACTCAAGGGTAAAACAGAAAGTTCTCGGGTTCGCAGCCGGCTTAACATCTGTCCATAACAGAGCCTGAAGGGTGCAGAGCCTTCCCAGGTATAGGTTCAGCTACACACAGGCCCGCAAAGCTTTCCTGCTATGTTCCTAGCAGGTCCCAACACTGAACAACACTAATCCTTAATGCAGGTTTTTTTTAAGGACCTGTGGCAAGAGCCACTGGAAAACACGGGTTGGAGGGAGGAGGCCACCCCACTGCCTTCCTGTAGCCTCCTCGAAGAAATGAAGGCCCTGCCTTGTTTTACTAATCTGCCTTAGCCAGATAGCCTGACCAGGTCAATGCTCACCTTCAATCCTGCATTGCAGCCGCAGGTGAGTTTGTGACTGCAATGCACTCCAATGGATTTAATAGGTCTCTGTACACATTCTGGGCGATATATAACGTCCCTCGTATACGATCCCGGTCACTGCCTCACAGCAGATATGTAAAAACTGGTAACAGCTTCAGTAGTTCTAGTACTGGCAACAGCTACACTAACAGGCACTTTGCAAACTGCAAAACAAAAGGGGTAGTTTGTGCCCTCTCGACTATATAGGGAAAATCAAGAGGGAGTTTAGGAGTAGAATAGGTGATCATATTGGTGACATTAAAAACAACAGAGGCACACCTATTGCTAGTCACATAAAGGATAAGCATCAAGGTAATCTGGACTCTTTCTCTTTCCATGTTATGGAGGTCATTACCCCCTCCAAGAGAGGGGGGGGACTGGAATAGAAGGATTCTCCAAAAAGAATCGAGATGGATATTCAGGATGGACTCAGTGCGCCCAAAGGGTATGAACGATCAATTACACTTTGGATGTTTTATTTAACCTCGCATAAAAAGTTGGTTAGAATTAGTGTTGAGCCACCCCCGTAGTGTTCGAGTTCAGTTCGGTTCGTCGAACACCCTTGTGTTCGCCGAACTGTTCGTCGAACTGTTCGTCGAACACCTTCGAACACCGTTAAAACCAATGGCAGGCAAACAAAAACACATAGAAACACATAGAAAACATCTTCAAAGGTGTCCAAAACCTGACAAACTGCTCAGAAGACACAACTAAGACATGGAAAAGTGACAAGTACATATAGTCATGCAAAAAGAAAAGAGGTGGAGGAGTAAAAGGAGGGGGAGACACAGATATAGGCATGTCATGCCCTTCAAAAATCAAGAAAGGCTGGAGTAAAAATCTAAAATCAACCTACCAACACCCAGATGTCGTGACAAGAAAATTAAAAAAAGAAATATCTTTAGGCAGAATGGCGGTTCCATTCAGAACACTTTCCTTACAAGATGTAGTGGTATCCCCGTTGTGAGTTGTGCCAAAAACGGAACCCAATACATTCGTACTAATCCACCATTTGTCATATCCAAGGGGCAGGTCCGTAAACGACAACATCGACGCGGAACCAAGTACAGTAGCCAAAACAGACATTGATGCGGCGTTCCGGTTACTTACTACCTGTGCCTCCGAATAGTGTCCACCTATTGGGCTGCTTCTGGGAAGGAGCATACTATATAGATCGCTGTTTGCCCATGGGGTGCTCCAGATCCTGCTCACTATTTGAGGCGTTAAGTTGCTTCCTCGAATGGGATGTAATGAACGTTTCTAAGAGGGCACATATTATCCATTACCTCGACAACTTCTTATGCCTGGGCCCAAAAGATTCGCCACAGTGTGAATACACGCGGTAGTCCACCTGTGAGAAGGAGAGAGCTGGAGGGAGAGCGGACACCACAGAGCCTAGGGGTTAGATGGAGAACGGAAGAAGGAAAGAGGGTGAGGGAGGTAAGGGAGTACAGTGGAAGGTCGACCTGAGCTCCCCCATGTTCCTGCTGGGCGGGGAACAGCCCTGGGAAGAAAAGCCGCTTGCGCATCCCTTTGAGGTTACGAGCGCGAGCGGGCAGAGGGACTACGCTAGAGTGCGAAGCCGACACGGCCAGTCCGTTCCTGCCCGTGCGACCTCCGTGTCGCCGGGTTTGTGCCAGAGCCGCGGTGGACCCTGACGGCCAGCCCCCCTCTCCCAATACTGGTGCCTGTCTTCTGGTGGGTCGAGCCCCCCCACGGTGGGGGGGGGAGTAACATCTGCAGAAGAAAGACCATCTTCCAGCCAAACTAAGATGTCTACTTCTTTTTGTGGACAATGTGATACGATGCCTTTCTTACAGACATGCCCATCGCTACAAATTCCAGATGAGGCACAAAAACAGCAGGTGCTTCAACAGATATCAAGTGCTCCTTCAAGTGGGCTCTCCTCCACCTCAACTTCAACATCACAAATACTCCAGTCCTCAGAGGTGTCACCCCAATCGCACTTGCTTCCTCACAGCTCCCAAGTCTCCAGCTGCCCGTCTGAGTATGGGGCAACACAGATGGTTGAATCTGCACAGCTGTTTACTCATACTATAGCCTGGGAAACGGAGGTCTGCTCCAGAGCTTCTGTTAATCCAGACGAGGAAATGATCTGCACTGATGCCCAGAATCTTTATGAGTCGGATCCAGTACCAGATGAAGAAGGTTCGGAGCATAATGTAGACCCTCGTTCCCAAACTGTAACTCCTGTTGGTGGAGACAATGATGAAGACGATGATGAGACTCAAATACCTGATTGGAGCGACAACTTGACTTTTCGGTCAGGGCAGGAAGAGGTTGGCTCTGAGGACGACGGGTGTGAGAACACACAGGGTGATGATGATGAGGTTGGAGATCCCACTTACTGTCAACCCACAGTCAGCCAGTCGATGAGGTCAGCAGAGGAGGTGGAGGAGGATGTGACTAGCCCAGGGGATGGGGATGACTCGGTACCCGGGCCATTGCCTGGCCTTTGGGATGTCGCCGTGGTCGGCTCCCGGGCCCGTACCCTGGGGTCAGTCTTTAAAAGGGTGGATAATTGTTAATTTTATAAGAGTTCGTGACACCACCTGTGGTATCTGGTGAGAAGCACCAGTGCTGCAGTAGTCCACTGAGGCTGGTGATAAGGCAGCTCGATGGTATAGCTCCCCACAGGTGGAGCTAGGCCTCAGAAAAGCGTATGCAGGGCGAATGCAGGACAGGCGAGACCCAGCTGGGTTAGAGCAAGAACGGGAATGGACACGGTAGTCACTTCAGTACCTTTTACTGGTGGAAATTCAGGCACATCCCGGAGCACTGTAGGGTGAAGGGTGCATATCAGGATCCTCCCCAATGAGCGGGTGTAGGGCCTCCTGTTTCTTGCCTCTGCGTAGTAAGTTTCTGACCTGCCTGGAGCAAGGACTAACTTTGTCTCTGTCCTGCGCTGGCTGACCTTGTGGTAGGGCCTTGCCTTGGAGTTCACGCTCCCAGTATGCGGGGCCTAAGCGTCTCCTGGCTCTGTTACGTATCAGCACCTTAGCGATCCTGGGACTTGTAGTTCTCCAGGGATTCCGGTTATGCCTTACTGGGTCATAGAGATCCCGGTAAGATCGGATCCGGTGTCCGGTAAATGCTTCGGGGTGAGCTGGTTAAGCTCCTCTGCCCCCTATGTACTAACTCTCCACTCGCCTTCAGCCTACTCGGGTCCTCACTAGGCTATACACACTAACGGCAACTTGCCGCGCTTCACCAATCTTATGGCGCCGGCACACCTTAAGCTCTAACTTGGCTCCCTGAATCTAGCTAACAGGAGCCTCGTGCTCCACTGCTGAACTATTAACTGAGTTCTCTAGACTAGACTGAGCTCCACTGCAGACTGACCTCTCTTAGGCTTCTCTACTGCAGGAACTCTTCAGAGGAACTGAACTGCCTAGCTCCACCTTCCCTATTTATATCCCTAACGGGCTCCTTCTGCTGGTCTGAGGTGGAAGGTTGAGATATGTGAATGTTTATGGGAGCCTCTTGTGGAGGATTCCATCAATGCACTCTTCTAGGATCTGTGATACCAAGCGCAGCTGGGAGTCACAGATGCTATTGACGATGAGGTTAGGTTGCGCCTTCCTGGACAGAGATGGAGTACTGGAAGCACGTCAACAACTGCATCCTCAACCACAACTCTGCCTCTGACCACAAGTCGTAGTGGCTTTTCAGGTCACATGGGCTCTAAGCCTTGCATAGCCTGGGTATTTTTTCAGATCGATAAGGATGACCCAACTCGTGTTATTTGTAATATTTGTCACCAAAAGCTAAGTAGAGGCCAAAAAATCCATAGTTTGAGTACTTCATGCATGAACCGTCACATGGATATGAAGCATAAGTTGCAGTGGGAAGCTCACTGTGGTACAATGAGGCCTAGCGGGCCGTGCCAACCACCGTCTGCCCCATCTTGTGCATCTGCGGCCTCTTCATCCTCTGTGACTGGGGGGGACAGCAGTCACACATGTTTTTGGACGCAGACCTGCCACCTCTTTACCCGCAACAGCCAGTGTGATTGGCAGGTCATCATTTCATTTGGAAGTGGAAACACCAGCTGGTATTGAGCGCTCTCCGACATCGAGAGCACCACCTTTGGATCAAGGCAACCTAACTTTTCTGCCTGCATCTTCCTCACAGACCGGCAAGTTTGCCGGGGACACCCTACTCAACCCCGTCTAAGCACAACAGCCAGCCCTCGGTCCCTCAGATGTGGACAAGTAAAAGACCATTTCCTCCTAGCCATGACAAAGCTAAGAGGTTGAATTTCACCATCTGCAAGCTGTTGGCTACAGAAATGCTGCCTTTACGCCTGGTGGACACAGAGGATTTTCGAGACCTTATGTCTGTTGCAGTGCCCCAGTACCAGATGCCCAGTCGGCACTACTTCTCAAAGAAAGGTGTGCCTGCGCTCCACCAGCATGTTGCACACAACATCACCGATTCTTTGAGAAACTCTGTGTGTGACAGGGTGCATTTCACCACAGACACTTGGGCGAGTAGGCATGGATAGGGGCGTTACATGTCGCTGACTGGGCACTGGGTAACTATGGTGACAGCAGGACAAGGCGCTGCTGTCCAAGTCTTGCCGTCCCCACGAGTTGTACGTCAATCCTCTTTATCTAGAAGTTCCTCCACTGATTCTGCCTCCTCAACCTCCTCTCGGTCCTCCACCTGCACCCAAAGCCTGTGTGGTAATACCTCCCGCTTTCTAACTGCGCAGAAGGAATCCTGCACACCTCCTTACTATGCTGGCAGCAGGGCTCAACGGCATCAGGCGGTGTTTACTTTGAAATGTCTGGGAAATGGGAGTTGCACTGAGAAGTTGTGGTAAGCTCTGGAGACCCAGTTTCATGAATGGTTGTCTCCACTGGACCTGCAACCAGGGAAGGCCGTGTGCGACAATGCTGCAAACCTGGGTGCGGCCCTTCGCCGGGGCAATGTCATACACATGCCTTGTATGGCTCACGTGTTGAACCTGGTTGTCCAGCAATTTTTAGCCCACTATCCCGGACTAGATGGCCTTCTGCAGAGGGCACGGTCGTTGTGTTCTCACTACCGCCGTTCGCATCCCGCAGCTCAACAACTTACATCTCTACAGAAGTCATTGGGCCTGCCAGTTCACCGGCTGAAATGCGATGTGCCGACACGGTGGAATTCAACTCTGCACATGTTGCAGCGACTGTGGCAGCACCGACAAGCCCTGGTGCAATACATTCTGACGTATAGCCTGGGCCAATGAGATCCAGAGGTGGGGCAAATCACGCTGCAGGAGTGGTCTCAGATCAGGGACCTATGAAGTTGACGTGCCCCCTGGGCCGTGGGGTACCCGGAGCCGGGCCGGTAGACACTGGGGGTTGTAGTCACTGTGGCGGCGACCCGGTCCGTGACCCAGGGCGGTCAATCCAAGGGTAATTTGTATATATGGGTTTTATAATGTCCGACTACGCCACCTGTGGAGTGCGGCCAAAGGGGCCACCGCTGCGGAACAGTCCTCTGAAGCTGGTGGTTTTGCAGCAATGGTATTATTACTCCCCACAGGAAGAGTGTAGCTTCGGTGCAATGTGGGTGGATGATGGTGGCTGTAGTGCATGGAGTCAGTAATGAACACAGAGTCCGTGTGATGCAGTCCCAAGATCTTTACTCACAGTTGTTGCAGTCCAGATTACAGGTACCAGAGCAATCTCCCCTGTCGTGCTGTGCGTACTCAGTGAGGGGCTCAGTCCACCCCCAGATAGCTCCGGAGTACTTAGCAGGACCCCCTTCTGTGTGTCCTTTCTCTGGCCTTCTCCCTGCACCTCACACCCAGTGACACTTCTATCCGGTATCCTCGGGCCTTGGCGGGCGACGTGTGTTCCATCCCCTGGGTCATATGTGGCTACCTTCTTAGTGAGACTGGTGTGGACTTTGGCCTGCAGTACATGAAATGCTGCAGCCTCCGGTTTCTAGTTGAGCCTTGCTGTTTCTCCGCTAGTTGAGGGACCGGTTCCCCTTATCTGGCCTGACCCCTCTACCTCCTGGTAGCAGCGGGCGTACGGGTGGCCTTCTGCATGGCCCGTACCCCTAGGGTCCCTTCGGTTCCTGGAGCCTTCCTGCTCCCACTCCTCTCTTCTCTCCTTCAGTCCTGGGCCTCCCAGGCTAGGCCCGCATCCGGAGCAGAGCTCATGCAGAGCCTCTGGGCCTCCCAGGCTAGGCCCGCCTCCGGAGCAGAGCTCATGCAGAGCCTCTGCTCCTGTCACTTCTCCTCCTCTGACTGGCTTGCTCTTTCTAAGATGGCTTCCTATTTATACTCTCCCTGTCATGTGCTCCCCTAAGCTGCTTTCTCCACCCACACCCACTACATAGGACCCTCCCACCTGCTAGGGACCTGGGACTGTGCTCTCCCTTAGGAGCAATCTTGCCCTACCCCAACTGCGGGTATGTGTTGGATGCAGGTGTTAGGGTCCCGAGCCATACTCCTTCCTTACCTGAGGGTGAGATACCACACCTCTGAGTGAGATGCAGTACCTCTGTGGTGACTGAACCCTCAGGGGCGCCACACACCCTTCTGCACAGTTTTGAAATGGCGACGAAGATGTTTAGTGCTGACGAGGATGCCATTATCAGCATGACTATTTTTGTGATTTACATGCTGGAGCACACGTTAAACAGAATTCAGAGTCAGGTGGTGGGACAAGAGAAGGTGGAGGAAGTAGAGGAGGAGTCGTATGCGGAAGGGATAACATCTCCAAGGTCCAGACGGTCGGCAGCACCAAGGCGGCAGGCATGGGAGGGTGGGGGAGAGGGATTAACCAGGGCGCATGATAGCAGCCAAACTGTTGAGGAAGGTGCAGGAGCCGAGGAAGAAGTGGAGGACGAACTGGCGATGGGCATGTAAGACTCATCATATGAGGGAGACCTTGATCACATGTTGTGCGAGGTTTGGGGGAGAGGGCAGAGGAAGGAAGCATGATTCTTACCTCGCTACCAACACAACAAGGACTTGGTCCTCCTGGATGCGCAAGACACGAGTGCCTTCTTGCTGCACTACCTGCAACATGACCCCCTCGGATTGTCAGAATTCGAAGTAATCCCAAATACTGGGTTGCCACACTCTTAGATCCCTGGTGCAAAAGTAAATTTGCCGAAATAATTCCTGCCATATAAAGGGATTCACGCATGCAGGAGTATCAGCAGAGGCTGTTGCAGAATCTTACATGTGCTTTTCCACAAAACACCAGTGGTGCACGTAGTGAATCTCACAGTTCTAACTTGCAAACCGTGGGACTGTCGAGTCTTCATCACTCAAACCGTAACAGTAACACAGTATCTGCTGGTAACAGCAATTTTGTAGAATCTTTTCACCACTTTTTTATACCATCCTTCACAAGGCCACAGGAGACAAGAAAAGAAAAGAAAGGGCGCATGTGTAGACTCACAGGGCTATTTAAATAATTTAAAAAGTGCCAGTGCACTCACCTGTGATGGTTGTGTACGTCTACACAACCAAGATTAAGCGTGTGATTAATGAGGCTCCGGGTCACCTCTATTTGTAGTACCGTCCTGTCGGTGTTTGCCTCGCAACTCCGTGCTCCTCAAGTGGTCACACGATCCTGCCGGACCAGACACCACGTCACCGCAGGTCCTCAGTAGTTTAACCCGGTGCCTGGATAACCGCAGGTCCTCACACATCCAAATAGACCAGGCTGCTCCTGCCGCTTTGGCTCCGTATGGAGATATTTCACAAGTAAACAATGGTGCAGCGGTCTCAGGGAGCGCCAAAGGAATACTGGACAATTTAATAGATGGCAACCGACTTTTATTCTTCCTCCAATACCACTGCCACAACGCGTTTCAACGGTCTAAGCCGTCTTCATCAGGTGGGGTAAAGGAGAATGTTACAATGACAGCTTTATAAAGGGGTGGTATTTTACATAATTTAGACCACGTGTTGTAATCAATTAACCCTTTCATTGAAAAACTCCATATAATGCATTCTTAACCAACTAACCTCTTATTTCCCCTGGAAACAGCATTGTGCACTAAAAAATACCTACATGGATTCATAAAATCACAATTCTTAGTAAAAACTTCCTATTTGTGTTTAAAAAAACAAATAACATTTTTTTTATTTTATTTTTTTTATATTTATTACCAACTATTAAAAATTATTAAAATCACCCTGGGGACCTTCTTGGGGTGTCTTGACAGTGCTATACTGCAGTTTCCAGCTCCCAATTCAAAAGTTGAGTTTCTTAAAGAGACAGTACACTTTCATATAAAACGGCCAAAAATAACCTTGTACCATTACCCACTGCGATTATAAACCCCATAAATGTTTAAAAACACCCTAGGAACCTTCCCAGGGTGTCCTGACAATGCTATACTACGATTACCAACCCCCAATTCAAAAGTTAAGTTTCTTAAAGAGACAGTACACTTTCATATAAAATGGCCGAAAATAACCTTGTACAATTGCCCACTACTATTATAAAGCTCATAAAACCCAATGCTATCCATTAACATGATCGGAACCTATGCTTCCAGGAAACTAAGTAACTGACGACAATAGGAAAAATGAACTAAATACCAACCCGAAAGGGCAAGCAAATCTCCTGCTATGCTACGTCATACCATACCTTTAATCCTGTGCAGGTAACCCCGCAAGCCATCATTAAACGGCTGATGACAACCCGGGAAAGATATGAGAGGGACAACATTAAACCTTCTCAGATTTAATGGTTTGATGTGTTTTCAATCGTAAGATTCAAACCCTCAGGGTACAAAGTACCCATTTTGTATATCCAAAAACTTTCTTTCTTTATAAGTGTACTCAATCGTTCTGGTCCATTATCCACAATGTGGTCAATAATGGTTATTTTCATCTTACTCGGGTCTTTGTGGTGATGGTTTGCATAGTGTCTAGAGACACTATGTAATTGATATCCTGCCCTTATATTAGATCTATGTTTATTTAATCGGGCATGGGCCGTCTGAATTGTCCGGCCTATGTATTGCAAGCCACAAGGGCACTCCAACAGGTATACTACATAGGTGGATTGGCATGTTAATCTCTGTTTGATCTGGAAAACCTCATTAGTGGTATTAGATTTAAAGGTTTTTGCATTATTGGTTATAACGCCACAACACATACATTTAGGTGTATTGCATGCGAAACAGCCTCCTGTGTTAGTATTAGTCGTCACATCCCTTATTTTTTTCTTTCTATTCGTGTTGCTGGGAGCAAGCAAGGTTTTTAAACTTCTATTCTTCCTGAAGATAATATTTGGTTTCTCTGGAATACTTTTGGAGAGAATGGAGTCACCTTTTGAAATAAACCAATGTTTCTGTAATAACTCCCGTACTACTGACCTGGATTGGCAAAATGTAGTAATTAAACTCCACTTTGTCTTTTCCTCTGTTCTTACAGAAGCCCTATCCGGATTCTCCCTTCTGTCCAAGCACGAATCTTGTGATAGGGTGCACGTTCTTTTATATGCATCTTTTAAAAGTTTTTTTGGATAGCCTTTTTCCAAGAATCTCTTTTTGAGAATCTTGGATTCCATCTTAAAGTCAGAATCCAGAGTACAATTTTTCCTGACTCTCCAATACTGCCCATAAGGGACATTTTTGATCCATCCAGGAAGGTGTCCACTGTTGAATTTGAGGCAGCTATTCACATCCACTGGTTTAAAAAACGTGGATGTGAATATTCTCCCCAGGTGGTCGAACTGCACCCATAGATCCAAGAATTGGAGAGAAGTGGATGATGCTGTGGCCGTGAATTTTAACCCCCAATCGTTGTTATTTAGTTTATCCGCAAAGCTCAATGCCTCCTCCATTGATCCATGCCAAATAATGAATAAATCATCTATAAAGCGCCTATAGAAAAGTACTCCACTCGTGGATGATCCTGGCTGCGCGATGAGGACGGATTCCACCGCGCCCATAAAAAGATTAGCATAGCTTGGTGCGAATCTCGTCCCCATCGCGCAGCCCTTGATCTGTTTATATAGTCCATCCTCAAAGGAAAACACATTGTTCTCCAATATGAACGCTATTGCGTTCAGAATGAATTCTCTTTGGTTTATAGGCATATTAGTGTCTCCAGTTAAAACCTCTTTGATGACCTTTATTCCCAACGTATGTGAAATATTATTATAGAGGGCCACTACATCCAGAGAGAGAAAAACGCATCCCTCCATGGGTGGTAGAGCCCTTAATTCTTTAATTAATTGTGACGAGTCCTTTAGATATGATGTTAATCTCAGCACATATGTCTGCAAAAATAAATCTACATAATGCGATAGATTACTTGTAATGGATTGTATCCCTGATATTATTGGGCGTCCAGGAGGATTTTTTGGATCTTTATGCTGTCATTGTAACATTCTCCTTTACCCCACCTGATGAAGACGGCTTAGACCGTTGAAACGCGTTGTGGCAGTGGTATTGGAGGAAGAATAAAAGTCGGTTGCCATCTATTAAATTGTCCAGTATTCCTTTGGCGCTCCCTGAGACCGCTGCACCATTGTTTACTTGTGAAATATCTCCATACGGAGCCAAAGCGGCAGGAGCAGCCTGGTCTATTTGGATGTGTGAGGACCTGCGGTTATCCAGCCACCGGGTTAAACTACTGAGGACCTGCGGTGACGTGGTATCTGGTCCGGCAGGATCGTGTGACCACTTGAGGAGCACAGAGTTGCGAGGCAAACACCGACAGGACGGTACTACAAATAGAGGTGACCCGGAGCCTCATTAATCACACGCTTAATCTTAGTTGTGTAGACGTACACAACCATCACAGGTGAGTGCACTGGCACTTTTTAAATTATTTAAATAGCCCTGTGAGTCTATACATGCGCCCTTTCTTTTCTTTTCGCATGTGATTAACGCTTTGGCGTTGGTTGAGACAACCACTAAGGCTGCTGCAAGTGGACACCAGGAACTGTTTAGAGGATTATTCATTACATGCATAAAGATCGTCTTACTAGGACCACGTGACTGATTGAATTGTGAACTGAGAATTAATATCAAAAAAGTAACGGCAAGAGGAGTTGGATAAAAGTGACATTGGTGTTTAGCCTCATCTGTCGAAATAATTTGAACTGTTGGAGTGATGGATTTTTTTATGATGAATAGATGTACCCATAGGGAATCATTGATTGCAGATGCAATAGGTCTGGCTAGTAACATTCAAGGTACAGATAGAATTAATCAGAATCCTTTATCCCACCTTAGTGAAGCTGATAAAAAACATATGGCTGACCTGTTTTTTGAATTAGAAAACAAAAGCAAGGTGGAGATTGTTAATCATATTGACACAATGTTTCTTGGACGTTATATTGAGGAAAACATAGCTCCCAGGGGACTGAGGCTAATCCAAAAATCCTCATTCCCGCAAGATCTGGAATTTACAAAGAAATGGGATGAATATTCCACATCTTGCTCAATGGGATTTATGAAAATGTTAATTTGTAAGAGGGACTCACTAGCCATGATAGCCTTGGAGAGGGTTAAATGTCTCAGGGATAACCTGGAAATGTATTCCATGTCTCCTGACTTCAAAGAATTTGATTTGGCATTAAAAGTCAAATTAAATAAATTTGAAGAGGATCTAATTAGAAAGAAAGCTATGAAATTATGGAGGGATAGAAAGGAAAGGATAAGTGAGTATGAAAAAATGCCTACCACCACCCCAATAAATGCATCTGAGGAGGAATTAAGAGCACAATTAGATGTGGAAGGGAGGGATAAAAAAGGAAAAGGAGAAAAAATGGATAAATTCACCAATTCCAATAAAGAAAGGTCATTTACTCTCCTTAAGACAGAGAAACAGAGAGCGTATTATGAACAACATATGAATAAAATCACTAATAATCAGAAAAAGAAAAAAGAAATGAAATCAAATCAACAACAAGCAACTAGTATTATAACTTCCATGGCAAATGATTCCAATGTAAGAGTAGATAATAGAACTAGCACTAATAAATCTTCACCAAATAAAGAATGCACGTCAAATAAAGAGAGAAAAGCATGCACACATGGAGAAATAGCAACACTGGACATGCAAGTAATTAACAGAGAAACTGAGAATATCAGTTTCTCTGAAATTACTATACACGAGGTGACTTCAACTCAAACAACGGGTGGCTCTGGGTCAAGGGCTCAATTGGAAGATATGGTAATTCCAATTGGAGATTCTCCCAGTGAAACATACATTTTTGGACACCAATACAGATAAAATTGAAAAAAATATAGATCAGAACACTGAAATATGGACACAGGAAATAATAAGAAACGAAAAGGAAAATAGTAATATGGAAAACACGGGTGAAAATGAGTATATAGATAGTTTCGCTGGTATTACGGTCGGGGGTCAATTGGAAATTTTACCTGTAATCACAGAGACATCAAATGTAAATATGTATGCACCTCAAAAGGAAAGAAATTCCAATGAAGGTAACTTACTAAAGTTTATTATCCAAACAAACCTAATAGACTCAAAAATCACTCAATTTTTTCGGGTGGCCCCAGGGCGACACCCCAAAAGAAAAAGAGAACAAGAGGGTGTAGAGGCAGTGGAAGAACTAGAAGAAGAGAACCCCATGGCACAGAGCACCACTCTGAAAAAGACGAAATCAGGTTAAACCCAATAAGCATGATACAAATAGGGAAACCAGATGATCAGGATAGTGGTATATATAACTTATTGAGCTATACACTTACTAATGATGAACGCTCCCTTCTTAGTAAGGGGCTCTCATTTTGTCCCACAGCAGAAATAGACACATTCTCGCTTTACCTTGACTTTAATGAGTTTTTTAGGAAACTCACCGTTAGAGATGAGCGTTGTTCTACTCGAACTGTTCGCCAATCTCAAATTCGAGCTGTTTTGGGCGGTGTTCGAGCCGTTCGGCGAACACGAACAATTTGAGAAAAATTCGGCTGTTCGAGGTTATGTTCGATAACTGTTCGTGCACCAAAATCATAACTGGATTTTTTCTCAGTAATGATGAAAATTAATGTTAATACGCAGTTTGAGTGTACAGCGGGGTGGGGGGAGGGGCAGGGGATGGATCTCTGCAGGAACAATGGAGATCTCCATTTTTTTTTCTCTTTCCTGCATTTACAGTGGGGAGGTGCAATCTGTCAGCCTATCAGCAGCGCACACACGGAGCGAAGTGCTTTTTTTCACACAAGCAAGGGCATGTGTCATTGGCAGTGTATGTCACATGTCCTTGCCCTATAAGACCAAGCCATTTTCCCCGTCGCCACCATTTTCTCACTGCTGCAGCTGCGTGTTAGACGGCACCGCTGTTGCTGTGTGCGCTATACCTTGTTAATTTCAAGCCAATTTTCGCACAAATATACAGATAGCTTGGGAGTAGGGAATAGTTGTGATTGCAGTCCTTTTAAGGACTAGGTTACAGCATTTCCTACGACTTTTATCAGGCAGGTCTGTGCTCTTAAATAGATAGGTTGTGGGAGTAAAGACTAATTGTAATTGGAGTCCTTTTCAGGACTAGGTTACATCAGTTCCTATCAGTTTTTGCCAGGCAGGTCTGTGCCAGTGCTGTGCAAGTTTTTTTCACAGCATTTGGCTGAATCTAGCAAAGCTAATCCTTTTTGGCCAATTGCAGAGTGTGTTAGTCAGTGGAGTAGCCTATCTGTGTTGCAAGATATACCACCTGTGTATAGAATACCAATTTTTTTACTGCACCTAGTGAAGTAAAATCTTTTGGGCATAGCATCATTCTATTAGTCCATCTATACTGACCTCCATCAGGTTGCAAACTGAATCTAATTTTTTTCTGCATCTAGCTCTGAAAAAATATTTGGCCTTCTAGCAGTGTGTGGGACTTGTTCTATTAGTCCACCTATACTGACCTCCATCAGGTTGCAAACTGAATATATTTTTTTCTGCATCTACCTCTGAAAAAATATTGGGCTTCTAGCTGTGTGTGGGACTTGTTGTATTAGTCCATCTATACTGACCTCCATCAGGTTGCAAACTGAATATATTTTTTTCTGCATCTACCTCTGAAAAAATATTGGGCTTCTAGCTGTGTGTGGGTCTTGTTCTATTAATCCATCTATACAGACCTCCATCAGGTTGCAAACTGAATATAATTTTTTTCTGCATCTAGCTCTGAGAAATTATTTGGCCTTCTAGTAGTGTGTGGGACTTTCTCTGTTAGTCCATCTATACTGACCTCCATCAGGTTGCAAACTGAATATATTTTTTTCTGCATCTACCTCTGAAAAAATATTGGGCTTCTAGCTGTGTGTGGGTCTTGTTATATTAATCCATCTATACTGACCTCCATCAGGTTGCAAACTGAATATAATTTTTTTCTGCATCTAGCTCTGAAAAAATATTTGGCCTTCTAGTAGTGTGTCGGACTTTCTCTATTAGTCCATCTATACTGACCTCCATCAGGTTGCAAATTAAAAATAATTTTTATCTGCATCTACAGTACCTCTGAAAAAATATTGGGCTTCTAGCTGTGTGTGGGACTTGTTGTATTAGTCCATCTATACTGACCTCCATCAGGTTGCAAACTGAATATATTTTTTTCTGCATCTACCTCTGAAAAAATATTGGGCTTCTAGCTGTGTGTGGGTCTTGTTCTATTAATCCATCTATACAGACCTCCATCAGGTTGCAAACTGAATATAATTTTTTTCTGCATCTACCTCTGAAAAAATATTGGGCTTCTAGCTGTGTGTGGGACTTGTTGTATTAGTCCATCTATACTGACCTCCATCAGGTTGCAAACTGAATATATTTTTTTCTGCATCTACCTCTGAAAAAATATTGGGCTTCTAGCTGTGTGTGGGACTTGTTCTATTAATCCATCTATACAGACCTCCATCAGGTTGCAAACTGAATATATTTTTTTCTGCATCTACCTCTGAAAAAATATTGGGCTTCTAGCTGTGTGTGGGTCTTGTTCTATTAATCCATCTATACTGACCTCCATCAGGTTGCAAACTGAATATATTTTTTTCTGCATCTACCTCTGAAAAAATATTGGGCTTCTAGCTGTGTGTGGGACTTGTTCTATTAATCCATCTATACAGACCTCCATCAGGTTGCAAACTGAATATATTTTTTTCTGCATCTACCTCTGAAAAAATATTGGGCTTCTAGCTGTGTGTGGGACTTGTTGTATTAGTCCATCTATACTGACCTCCATCAGGTTGCAAACTGAATATATTTTTTTCTGCATCTACCTCTGAAAAAATATTGGGCTTCTAGCTGTGTGTGGGACTTGTTGTATTAGTCCATCTATACTGACCTCCATCAGGTTGCAAATTGAATATAATTTTTTTCTGCATCTAACCCAGCCAATAGTTTTGGCCTAATACCACAGTTTGGCCACTCAGCTCTGCTCGGTTACCATCCATTGTTTTTTTGTGCAAACAACTCCAGAGTTGTGAATTAGTTAACCACCAAAATGAGTGGAAAAAGGCCTGCTGCTGGTGGAAAGGGGAATAGGCGTGTTGGGAAGGGGAAAAAAGATTGTGTCCGTGGGGTAGGTGTTAAAGCAACAGTAACATCTGCAGAAGAAAGACCATCTTCCAGCCAAACTAAAATGTCTACTTCTTTTAGCGGACAATGTGATAAGATCCCTTTCTTACGGCCACGCCAATCGCTACAAATTCCAGATGAGGCACAAAAACAGCAGGTGCTTCAACGGATATCAAGTGCTCCTTTAAGTGGGCTCTCCTCCACATCAACTTCAACATCACAAATACTCCAGTCCTCAAAGGTGTCACCCAAATCGCACTTGCTTCCTCACAGCTCCCAAATCTCCAGCTGCCCGTCTGAGTATGAGGTAGAACAGATGGTTCAGTCTGCAGAGCTGTTTACTCATACTATAGCCTGGGAATCAGAGGTCGACTCCAGCGCTTCTGTGAATCCAGACGAGGAAATGATCTGCACTGATGCCCAGAATCTTTATGAGTCGGATCCAGGACCAGACGCAGAAGGTTCTGACCATAATGTAGACCCTCATTCCCAAACTGCAACTACTGTTGGTGGAGACAATGAGGAAGACGATGATAAGACTCAAATACCTGATTGGAGCGACAACTTTAGTTTTTTGTCAGGGCAGGAACAGGTTGGCTCTGAGGATGACGGGTGTGATAACACACAGGGTGATGATGATGAGGTTGGAGATCCCACTTACTGTCAACCCACAGTCAGCCAAGAGATGAGGTCAGCAGAGGGGGTGGAGGAAGATACTAGTGACGACGAGGTCAGGTTGCGCCTTCCTGGACAGAGACGTAGTACTGGAAGCACGTCAACAACTGCATCCTCAAACACAACTCTGCCTCTCACCACAAGTCGTGGTGGCTCTTCAGGTCGCATGGGTGCTAAGCCTTGCATAGCCTGGGCATTTTTTCAGATCGATAAAGATGACCCAACTCGTGTTATCTGTAACATTTGTCAGCAAAAGCTAAGTAGAGGCCAAAAAATACATAGTTTGAGTACTTCATGCATGAACCGGCACATGGACATGAAGCATAAGTTGCAGTGGGAAGCTCAGTGTGCTACAATGCGGCCTAGCCGGCCGGGCCAACCACCGTCTGCCATATCTTGTGCATCCGTGGCCTCTTCATCCTCTGTGACTGGGGGGACAGCAGTCACACCTGTTTTGGGGCGCAGACCTGCCACCTCTTTACCCGCAACAGCCAGCGTGATTGGCAGGTCATCATTTTCTTTGGGGGTGGTAACACCAGCTGGTGTTGAGCGCTGTCCGACATCGATAGCACCACCTTTGGATCAAGTCAACCTAACATGTCCGCCTGCATCTTCCTCACAGACCGGAAGTTTGCCGGGGACACCCTTATCAACCCCGTCTAAGCACAATAGCCAGCCCTCGGTTCCTCAGATGTGGACAAGTAAAAGACCATTTCCTCCTAGCCATGAGAAAGCTAAGAGGTTGAATTTCACCATCTGCAAGCTCTTGGCTACAGAAATGCTGCCTTTCCGCCTGGTGGACACAGAGGATTTTCGAGACCTTATGTCCGTCGCAGTGCCCCAGTACCAGATGCCCAGTCGGCACTACTTCTCAAAGAAAGGTGTGCCTGCGCTCCACCAGCATGTCGCACACAACATCACCGCTTCTTTGAGAAACTCTGTGTGTGACAGGGTGCATTTCACCACAGACACTTGGACGAGTAGGCATGGACAGGGGCGTTACATGTCGCTGACTGGGCACTGGGTAACTATGGTGACAGCAGGACAAGGGGCTGCTGTCCAAGTCTTGACGTCCCCACGAGTTGTGCGTCAATCCTCTTTATGTCAAAGTTCCTCCACTGCTTCTGCCTCCTCAACCTCCTCTCGGTCTTCCACCTGCACCCAAAGCCTGTCTGGTCATGCCACAAGCTTTCTAACTGCGCAGAAGGGATCCTGCACACCTCCTTACTATGCTGGCAGTAGGGCTCAACGTCATCAGGCGGTTTTTACTTTGAAATGTCTGGGAAATGTGAGTCACACAGCTGAGGAGTTGTGGTCAGCTCTGGAAAACCAATTTCATGAATGGCTGTCTCCACTGGACCTGAAACCAGGGAAGGCCGTGTGCGACAATGCTGCAAACCTGGGTGCGGCCCTTCGCCGGGGCAATGTCACACATGTGCTTTGTATGGCTCACGTGTTGAACCTGGTTGTCCAGCAATTTTTAGCCCACTATCCCAGACTAGATGGCCTTCTGCAGAGGGCACTGTCGCTGTGTGCTCACTTCCGCCGTTCGCATCCCGCAGCTCAGCGACTTACATCTCTACAGAAGTCGTTGGGCCTGCCACTTCACCGGCTAAAATGCGATGTGCCTACCCGGTGGAATTTAACTCTGCACATGTTGCAGCGACTGTGGCAGCACCGACAAGCCCTGATGCAATACGTTCTGACGTATAGCCTGGGCCAACGAGATCCAGAGGTGGGGCAAATCACGCTGGAGGAGTGGTCTCAGATCAGGGACCTATGCACCCTTCTGCACAGTTTTGAAATGGCGACAAAGATGTTTAGTGCTGACGATGCCATTATCAGCATGACTATTCCGGTGATTTACATGCTGGAGCACATGTTAAACAGAATTCGGAGTCAGGTGGTGGCACAAGAGGAGGTGGAGGAAGTAGAGGAGGAGGAGTTGTATGCGGAAGGGCTAACATCTGCAAGGTCCAGACGGTCGGCAGCCCAAGGCGGCAGGCATGTGAGGGTGGGGGAGATGGTTTTACCAGGGTGCATGGTAGCAGCCAAACTAGTGAGGAAGGTGCAGGAGCCCAGGAAGAAGTGGAGGACGAACTGATGGAAGACTCATCAGATGAGGGAGACCTTGATCACATTTATGTTGTGCGAGGTTGGGGGGAGAGGACAGAGGAAGGAAGCATGATTGTTACCTCGCCACCAACACAACAGGGACTTGGTGCTCCTGGATGCGCAACACACATGAGTGCCTTCTTGCTGCACTACCTGCAACATGACCCTCGAATTGTGAGAATTAGAAATAATCCTGACTACTGGGTTGCCACACTGTTAGATCCCCGGTACAAAAGTAAATTTGCCGAAATTATTCCTACCATAGAAAGGGATGCACGCATGCAGGAGTATCAGCAGAGACTGTTGCAGAATCTTACATGTGCTTTTCCACAAAACACCAGTGGTGCACGTAGTGAATCTCACAGTTCCAACTTGCCAACCGTGGGACCGTCAAGTGTTCAGCACTCAAACCGTAACAGAACCACAGTATCTGCTGGTAACATCAATTTTGCGGAATCATTTCACCACTTTTTTAGCCCATCCTTTGCAAGGCCACAGGAGACAAGAAGTCTGACACATAGTCAACGCCTAGAGACGATGGTACAGGAGTATCTCCAAGTAAACATTGAAGCCACGACTGTGTCACTGGACCCTTGCTCTTTTTGGGCTTCCAATCTGGATAAATGGCCGGAGCTAGCCACTTACGCCTTGGAGATCTTGTCATGCCCCGCAGCCAGCGTTCTGTCTGAACGTGTGTTCAGCGCTGCTGGTGGTGTGCTGACAGATAAGCGCACGCGGCTCTCCACTGATAATGTAGACAGACTCACGTTCATAAAGATGAACAAATCATGGATCCGAAACGACTTTTCTACCCCTGTGTCATCCTGGGGAGAGTAAAAGCTTGATGATTGGTTAAAATCACCCTACCAACCGTTTTAAGCTTTCAAATTACTAATCATGTTTATCTGTATCTTGACTGGAAAATAATTTGGGCTTTGTAGCAGTGTGCAGCACTGATCCTATTAGGCCATCTATAATAAGCTCCACCAGATTTAAAATTAAAAATAATTTTTAGCTGCATCTAGCCCAGAAAATAATTTTGGGGCTCCGAGATGCGCAAGACACATAAGTGCCTTCTTGCTGCACTACCTGCAGCATGACCCTCATATTGTCAGAATTCGAAGTAATCATGACTACTGGGTTGCCACACTCTTAGATCCCCCAAACTTTTCGATCAACCTTTTCATTTTAATAAAGACCAAAAAAATGGTCATTTTTGAAATTATAAGCATTAGCAGGTTGTTAGAAACTGAAATCAAACAGTTTTCAACTCAAAACTTTATTCTAGGTGATGTTACATTTTCACATAGGACCCCTTGTTCGAAAGGAGCTTCTGAACTCTCTCGACCATTGAATTTGTCAGGTTTTGGATGGTTTCTGCTTCAATTGTTTTGCATGAGGACAGAATACCCTCCCAGAGCTGTTGCTTAGATGTGAACTGCCTCCCGCCATCATAGACACTCCTTTTAATGATGCTCCAAAGGTTCTGAATGGGGTAGAGGTCAGGGGAGCATGGGGGTCACACCATAAGTTTGTCCCCTTTTATGCCCATATCAGCCAGAGATGCAGATGTTTTATGTGCAGCATGAGATGGTGCATTATCATGCAGAAAAATGATCTTGCTGTGAAATACACGGTTCTTCTTCTTGAACCATGGCAGGAAGTGCTGTTTGAGAAAATCCACATACATTATGGCGTTCATCTTTAGCGCCTTCAGGGATCCTAAAGGGGCCGACAATCTCTCTCCCCATGATTCCAGCCCAAAACATTACTCCACCTCCTCCTTGTTGGCGCTGTAGCCGTGTTTGCGTGGGGTGTCCATCAACCAGCCATCCTCCACTCCATCCATCTTGACCATCGAGCGCTGCACGGCACTCATCCGTGAACAAAACAGTTTTGAAATCAGTCTTCATGTAATGTTTGGCCCACTGGAGCCGTTTCTGCTTGTGTGAAGTGGATAGAGGAGGTCGACAGGATGGCGTATGCACAGCTGCAAACCTCTGAAGGACCCTGCATCTTGTTGTTCGGGGGACGTTGGAGGCACAAGCAGCTTCAAAAACTTGTCTGCTGCTATGACAAGGCTTTTTTGCCGCTGCTCTTTCAACCTGACGTAATTGCCTGTAGGAAAGAGTCCTCAATTTGCCCTTATCAGCACGCACACGTGTGTACTGTGAATCAGCTACATACTTCTTGATTGCCAAGACACTTCATCCTGATCATCGCACAATGTTGATTGTAGTCATGCCTTGACCTAAACACTCCACAATTTGTTGCTTCTCAGCAGCCGACACATCCTTTTTCTTTCCCATTTTGGCAGAAAATGTAGGCTGCTTAATAATGTGAGAGAGCCTTCTTAAGTAGTCTTGCCTTTCATTGGACACACCTGCCAAACTAATTAGCACAGGTGTCTGCAATTGCTTACAGTGATATAAAGAGCCCTGACACACATCACCATCAATGAGTTTAGCTGACAAACAAACAAATTCTTCCCTTATCACTCCTAAACACTTTTTGCATAATAATTTGGAACGCAGTGTACATGTGCTTTTCCACAAAACACCAGTGGTTCACGTAGTGAATCTTACAGTTCTAACTTGCCAACCGTGGTCTGTATGGAATTGTTCAATAAAGGGCCCAAAATTAAGATAACATAGATGGGAGAGGTCTCTATGAATAGGAATTCCTAAGTATTTGATACCCTGTGAGGGCCAGGCAAAGGGAAAGTTGGACTGGATGGAATCCTATATGGATTTGGGGAGGGAGACATCGAGGGCCTCAGACTTCGCTGCATTGATTTTAAAATTTGACCATGTAACAAAGTGATGTATTTCAGCCATAACAGCAGGGATGGATATATGTGATTGAGTGGTATATACTAGGACATCATCAGCAAATAGAGAGCACTTGTACTCGGTGCCTCCCACCTCAATCCACCTAATATTGGGGTTATGGCAAATTGATGAGAGCAGGTGCTCCGTCACTAGGATGTATAAGAGAGGGGACAGAGGACATCCCTGCCTTGTCCCATTGGTGATTGTGAAAGGTGATGAAAATGTTCTGACGCACCCCCTGGGCCTTGGGACACCCGGAGCCGGACCCTTTTTGGTGGATGCTGGTGGTTGTAGTCTTCGTGGCGGCGACCCGGTTCCGTGGCTCAGGGTGGTCAAACCAGTGGCGGAACTATTTATGTGGTTTTGATGTTTAAATGTCCGACTACGCCACCCGTGGATTGCGGTCAGAGTGAACCGCCGCTACAGGGCAGACCGCTGAGGCTGGTGTTGTGGGTGCAGCAGAGCGTAGCATAACTCCCCACGGGAGGAGTATAGCCTCAGGGCAGTGTATGCGGAGGATGGGGGTGATGGTGCAGGGCAGCAGCAGTAACGACACGGAGTCAGTGATGCAGTCCAGGGCCTTTACTCACAGTTCTTATTATCCAGACCACGTCTGCAGGTAACGGCTGCCCACGTCGTACTGTGCTCAACAGGTGAGGGGCTCAGACAACTCCCAGATAACTTTGGAGCACTTCACAGGACCCCCTTTGTGTGTCCTTTGTCTGGCCTTTCTTACCAACACTTCTGTCCGGCTGCCTTGGGCCTCCTCTTGGTAAACTTTGCGCCAGTTTCCCTGACCCTATGTGGTGCCTTCCTAGCGGGTGTAGCGAGGGGCTGCGCCACATAAAATGTCAGAGCCTCCGGTTTCTAGCTGAGGGTCGTTTCCTGCCTCCACTAGTTCGGGGACCGGTCTCCCCCTTTGGCCTGACCCCTCCACGCAGGTGGATTCGGGCGTGCGGTGGCGACTCACCCGTCAGCACCCCTGGGATCCCTTCATTCCTCGTTCCTGGAGCCTTCTCCGCTCCTCTTCCTTCCTTCTCCCTCTTCCAGGCCTGGGCCTCTGTTACTAGGCCCTCCTCCGGAGCAGAGCTCATGCAGAGCCCCTGCTCCCTGCCACTTCTGCTCAGACTTCTCTGCACTGAACTAAGATGGTGCCCACCTTTTATACTCCCTTCTCAATGCACCCAGGAATTGCTTCCTCCCTGCTCCTGCACTACAGGGTTCCCCTTCCTCAGTGTTCCCTTCCCCCACTCCAGCCAGGGACAGGGACTGTCGTGCCCATCTCAGGGGCATATTGGTCGCCCTGCCCCACGGCAATGTGGTGTAATGCATGCAGGTGTCGGGTCCTGATCCACACTCCATCCTTACCTGAGAGTGAGATATCACACCTCTGGGTGAGGTGCAATACGTCTGTAGCAACCGAGCCCTCAGGGTGCTACAGTTCCATTTATCTTCAGCCTAGGTGACGTATTGTGATACAGGGCCGTGATTTTGGCTATAAAAGGGTCCCCTAGACCCCTACCCCAAGCTTTTTAAGAGAATCATATATGGCGTGCCAGGAGACTCTATGGAATGCTTTCTCAGCATCCAACGAGAGTATCTAATTACAAATTTTTAACTGCATCTAGCCCAGGAAATACTTTGTGCCTAGTAGCAGTGTCTGCTAGTCAGCGGATTATCCCGGCTGTTAAGCAAGCTACACCACCTGTAGTTTAGACACTTAATTTTTTCAAAGGAAATGCTTCGGGACCATGGGATACTTAGTGAAGAGCATCAGGAGGCACCCCAAGGCATAGGGGCTGGGACTGGCAGTAGGATGCCTTGCGGTGGACAGCCGAGCTCGATCCTTATAAAAGCTTTTTAACTGCAGCAGCTTTAGTGGACGCTACTGGAGCTGGAATTACCACGGCTGCTGGCATGAGACTTGCACTCCAATAGATCCTTGTAAATGGATTTAAAGTGTATTCATTCAAATTAGAGAGGCAATTTAAATTAAAAAGCTTAGAGCTGCCTCCACCACAGGGGGGCTCGCTCGACCCACCAGCGGACAGGCACCAGTATTGGGAGAGGGGGGCTGGCCGTCAGGGTTCACCGCGGCTCTGGCACAAACCCGGCGACACGGAGGTGGCACGGGCAGGAGCGGACTGGCCGTGTCGGCTTCTCACTTTTTGGATTTTAGAAGGGCATGACATGCCTATATCTGTGTCTCCCCCTCCTTTTACTCCTCCACCTCTTTTATTTTCGCATGACTATATGTACTTGTCACTTTTCCATGTGTTAGTTATGTCTTCTGAGCAGTTTGTCAGCTTTTGGACAGATTTGAAGGTGTTTTCTATGTGTTTCTATGTGTTTTTGTTTGCCTGCCATTGGTTTTAACGGTGTTCGAAGGTGTTCGACGAACAGTTCGACGAACAGTTCGGCGAACACACGGGTGTTCGACGAACCGAACCGAACTCGAACACTACGGGGGTGGCTCAACACTACTCACCGTACAAAGACATTTTTTACTTGAAGAAAAAAATGGTAAAAATATTAAGAGAAAACACCCCCATGATGAACAAGAGACAGAAAAGGATAGAACCACAATAGATGAAATAGTACAAGTAGACATCAAACACCCAAATAAAAATGTTTATCCTCTACACAATAAGGGGTCACATATTGAGGCATTCCAACAATTAATACTAAAGGAAGTAAGATCAATTCCCCGCATGAAAATGAGGGATAATTTGAAAAAAGAAGAGAGAGCAGCCATTGAATCTATCAGAGAAAATAATGATATTTTCATTCGTAATGCAGATAAGGGAGGAGGAATTGTCCTTATGGACAGATCTTGGTATGTGGAAGAGGGCATGAGAATATTGAGTGATACGGAATTTTATGAGAGGTTGGAGGATGATCCTAATATCAGTATCTTTATAAAGTATAATCTTCTAATTAAGAAGGCTTGCGAAAAGGGGATACTCAATAAAAAAGAAAATAACTTTTTAGATATTGCGCAATATAGAATACCTTTTTTCTGTTTTCTGCCCAAACTGCATAAAGATCCAAAAAATCCTCCTGGACGCCCAATAATATCAGGGATCCAATCCATTACAAGTAATCTATCACATTATGTAGATTTATTTTTGCAGACATATGTGCTGAGATTAACATCATATCTAAAGGACTCGTCACAATTATTTAAAGAATTAAGGGCTCTACCACCCATGGAGGGATGCGTTTTTCTCTCTCTGGATGTAGTGGCCCTCTATAATAATATTTCACATACGTTGGGAATAAAGGTCATCAAAGAGGTTTTAACTGGAGACACTAATATGCCTATAAACCAAAGAGAATTCATTCTGAACGCAATAGCGTTCATATTGGAGAACAATGTGTTTTCCTTTGAGGATGGACTATATAAACAGATCAAGGGCTGCGCGATGGGGACGAGATTCGCACCAAGCTATGCTAACCTTTTTATGGGCGCGGTGGAATCCGTCCTCATCGCGCAGCCAGGATCATCCACGAGTGGAGTACTTTTCTATAGGCGCTTTATAGATGATTTATTCATTATTTGGCATGGATCAATGGAGGAGGCATTGAGCTTTGCGGATAAACTAAATAACAACGATTGGGGGTTAAAATTCACGGCCACAGCATCATCCACTTCTCTCCAATTCTTGGATCTATGGGTGCAGTTCGACCACCTGGGGAGAATATTCACATCCACGTTTTTTAAACCAGTGGATGTGAATAGCTACCTCAAATTCAACAGTGGACACCTTCCTGGATGGATCAAAAATGTCCCTTATGGGCAGTATTGGAGAGTCAGGAAAAATTGTACTCTGGATTCTGACTTTAAGATGGAATCCAAGATTCTCAAAAAGAGATTCTTGGAAAAAGGCTATCCAAAAAAACTTTTAAAAGATGCATATAAAAGAACGTGCACCCTATCACAAGATTCGTGCTTGGACAGAAGGGAGAATCCGGATAGGGCTTCTGTAAGAACAGAGGAAAAGACAAAGTGGAGTTTAATTACTACATTTTGCCAATCCAGGTCAGTAGTACGGGAGTTATTACAGAAACATTGGTTTATTTCAAAAGGTGACCCCATTCTCTCCAAAAGTATTCCAGAGAAACCAAATATTATCTTCAGGAAGAATAGAAGTTTAAAAACCTTGCTTGCTCCCAGCAACACGAATAGAAAGAAAAAAATAAGGGATGTGACGACTAATACTAACACAGGAGGCTGTTTCGCATGCAATACACCTAAATGTATGTGTTGTGGCATTATAACCAATAATGCAAAACCCTTAAATCTAATACCACTAATGAGGTTTTCCAGATCAAACAGAGATTAACATGCCAATCCACCTATGTAGTATACCTGTTGGAGTGCCCTTGTGGCTTGCAATACATAGGCCGGACAATTCAGACGGCCCATACCCGATTAAATAAACATAGATCAAATATAAGGGCAGGATATCAATTACATAGTGTCTCTAGACACTGTGCAAACCATCACCACAAAGACCCGAGTAAGATGAAAATAACCATTATTGACCACATTGTGGATAATGGACCAGAACGATTGAGTACACTTATAAAGAAAGAAAGTTTTTGGATATACAAAATGGGTACTTTGTACCCTGAGGGTTTGAACCTTACAAATGAAAACACATCAAACCATTAAATCTGAGAAGGTTTAATGTTGTCCCTCTCATATCTTTCCCGGGTTGTCATCAGCCGTTTAATGATGGCTTGCGGGGTTACCTGCACAGGATTGATGGTATGGTATGATGTAGCATAGCAGGAGATTTGCTTGCCCTTTCGAGTTGGTATTTAGTTCATTTTTCCTATTGTCGTCAGTTACTTAGTTTACTGGAAGCATAGGTTCCGATCATGTTAATGGATAGCATTGGGTTTTATGAGCTTTATAAGAGTAGTGGGCAATTGTACAAGGTTATTTTCGGCCATTTTATATGAAAGTGTACTGTCTCTTTAAGAAACTAAACTTTTGAATTGGGGGTTGGTAATCGTAGTATAGCATTGTCAGGACACCCTGGGAAGGTTCCTAGGGTGTTTTTAAACATTTATGGGGTTTATAATCGCAGTGGGTAATGGTACAAGTTTATTTTCGGCCATTTTATATGAAAGTGTACTGTCTCTTTAAGAAACTCAACTTTTGAATTGGGAGCTGGTAACTGCAGTATAGCACTGTCAAGACACCCCAAGAGGGTCCCCAGGGTGATTTTAATAATTTTTAATAGTTGGTAATAAATATAAAAAAAAAATTAAAAAAAATAAAAAAGTTATTTATTTTTTTAACCCCTTAATAACATCTGACGTACTAATACGCGTCTGTGCCCTGGGACTTAAGAGCCAGACCCGTATTAGTACGTCATCGCGATCGCGCGCGCACACAGGCTGTGCGGGCACGATCGTCGCCGGGTGTCAGCTGATTGTCACAGCTGACACCCGGTACTATGTGCAGGGAGCGGTCCTGCACCGCTCCCAGCACATTAACCCCCGCGATGCTGCGATCAAAGTCGATCGAAGTCGATCGCGTCATTGCGGGGGCAAGGGGAGGTGATCGGCGATACCCACCTTCTCTTCCGGCTTCCAGCGCAGTCTGCAAAGGCTTCCCGGGTGTTGCCATGACGACCCGATGTTGTCATGACAACATCCGGGTCACCAGAGAGCAGGAAGATTGCTTGGACATGGGCAGTGCATCTCCAAGCAATCTTCACATTGTGCATTTCTGACAGCCTTCATGGCATAGGGATGGTGCTCCATTCCTGTGCCATGCAGGCGATCAGAAAAGAAAAAGTGAAAGTCCCAGAGTGGGACAAAGTAATAAAGTGTATAAACTGTGTGAAAGTGGAAAAAAAAAAAAAAATGTGCAAAAATATTATAAAAAAATAATACACCAAAAATAAAAATATAATGTACCCATCAATAAATATTATTATAAAAAAAATAAAAAAAAAACAATAAAAGTACACATATTTGGTATCGCTGCGTCCGGAAAAACCTGACCTATAAAACTGTCCCACTAGTTAACCCCTTCCTTGAACACGGTAAAAAATAAAAAAAAAAAACGAAGCAAAAAACAATGCTTTATCACCTTACCGCCAAACAAAAATTAGAATAACACGCGATCAAAAAGACGCATATAAATAAAAAGATACCGCTGAAAACGTCATCTCGTCCCGCAAAAAACAAGCCGCCATACAGCTCCATCAGCCGAAAAATAAAAAAGTTATAGCTCTCAGAATAAAGTGATACTAAAAAATATTTTTTTCTATAAAATAGCTTTTATTGTGTATAAGCGCCAAAACATAGAAAAATGATACAAATGTGGTACCGCTGTAAACGTACTGACCCGAAGAATAAAGCTAAGTCATCAATTTTACCACACGCGGAACAGAATGAAAAAAAAAACAATTCCTCAATTGTTGGTTTTTGTTTATTCTGCCTCCCAAAAATCGGAATAGAAAGCGATCAAAAAATGTCACATGCCTGAAAATGGCACCAATAACAACGTCAAGTCATCCCGCAAAAAACGAGCTGTCACATGACTGTCTGCCAAAATCTGGAAAAATTATAGCTCTCAAAATATGGCGATGCAAAAACTAGATTTTACAAAAAATGCGTCTTTTAGTGTGTGACAGCTGTCAGTCATAAAAACCCCATATGATTCTGGCATTGCTGTAATCACACCGACCTGAAGAATAAAGTCGTCTAATCACTTATACCGCACAAGGAACGGCGTCAAAAATAAACTCTTGGGTTAGGATTGGGCTAGGGTTAGGGCTGGGTTTGGGGCTAGGGTTGTGCTGGGGCTAGGGTTGTGCTGGGGCTAGGGTTGTGCTGGGGCTAGGGTTGTGCTAGGGCTAGGGCTGGGGTTGGGATTTTTTTCAAAAGTAAGAAAAAAAGATGACGATATGGCAACTAGTGTTGAGAGCAAGTGCTCGCTACTTGAGTTTGCATCGGGTGCTCTGGTATGCATTGAGTATCGTGGGTATTTGAGTGACATGCTCGAGTCTCTGCCCCATATGCTTCGCGGCCAAAAAACTTTACGGGGATTGCCTGCCATGCACGAGCGATCCCCGCATGGTTTTTTTTGGGTGTCTAATAACCGTGAAACATGCGGAGCAGGGACTCGAGCATGTCACTCGAGCACACGCTGTACATGGTGCATACCTGAGTACCCGATGCAAACTCAAGTAGCGAGCACTTGCGCTCAAGAATAATGACAACTTATTCAATATGATGACCTAATGTAAACAAATTCTGTGCCGTACCTCTGGGTTCAAAATGTTCACTATACACCTTAATAAAATCCTTGAGGGGTATAGTTTCCAAAATGGGGACACTTGTGGGGGAGCTCCACTGTTTAGGCACATCACGGGCTCTCCAAACGCGACATGGTGTCCGCTAACAAATTGAATGGAAAATCGGCTCAAATTGTTAGCGGGCGCCATGTTGCGTTTGGAGAGCCCCTGTGTGCCCAAACATTGGAGCTCCCCCACAAGTGACCCCATTTTGGAAACTAGACCCCCCAAGGCACCTATCTAGATGCATAGTGAGCACTTGGAATCCCCAGGTGCTTCACAAATTGATTCATAAAAATGAAAAAGTGAAAAAAAAAACACTTTTTCATTTTTATGAATCAATTTGTGAAGCACCTGGGGTTCCAAGTGCTCACTATGAATCTAGATAGGTGCCTTGGGGGGTCTAGTTTCCAAAATGGGGTTACTTGATATCCGCTAACAAATTGTCGGCTCAAATTGTTAGCGGATATCATGTTGCATTTGGAGAGTCCCTGTGTGCCCAAACATTGGAGCTCCCCCACAAGTGACCCCATTTTGGAAACTAGACCCCCCAAGGCACCTATCTAGATGCATAGTGAGCACTTGGAACCCCAGGTGCTTCACAAATTGATTCATAAAAATGAAAAAGTGTTTTTTTTTTCACTTTTTCATTATTACGAATCAATTTGTGAAGCACCTCAGGGTTCCAAGTGCTCACTATGCATCTAGAAAGGTGCCTTGGGGGGTCTAGTTTCCAAAGTGGGGTCACTTGTGGGGGAGCTCTAAAGTTTGGGCACAGAGGGGCTCTCCAAACGCAATGTGGTGTCCGCTAACAATTTGAGCCGATTTTCCATTCAATTTGTTAGCGGATACCATGTTGCATTTAGAGAGTCCCTGTGTGCCCAAACATTGGAGCTCCCCCACAAGTGACCCCATTTTGGAAACTAGACCCCCCAAGGCACCTATCTAGATGCATAGTGAGCAGTTGGAACCCCCAGGTGCTTCACAAATTGATACGTAACAATGAAAAAGTGTTTTTTTTTTCACTTTTTCATTTTTACGAATCAATTTGTGAAGCACCTGGGGGTTGCAACTGCTCACTATGCATCTAGATAGGTGCCTTGGGGGGGTCTAGTTTCCAAAATGGGGTCACTTGTGGGGGAGCTCCAATGTTTGGGCACACAGGGGCTCTCTAAACGCAACATGGTGTCCGCTAATTATTCAAGCAAATTTTACAATCAAAAAGTCAAATGGCGCTCCTTCCCTTCCGAGCCCTACAGTGCGCCCAAACAGTGTTTTTTCCCCAAATATTGGGTATCTGCGTGCCCAGGGGAAATTGCACAACAAATTTTGCGGTCCATTTTCTCTTGTTACCCCTGTGAAAATAAAAAAAATTGGGTCTAAAGTAACATTTTTGTGAAAAAAGTTAAATGTTCATTTTTTTCTTCCACATTCAAAAAATTCCTATGAAGCACCTGAAGGGTTAATAAAGTTCTTGAATGTGGTTTTCAGCACCTTGAGGGGTGCAGTTTTTAGAGTGGTGACACTTTTGGGTATTTTCTGTCATAAAGACCTCTCAAAGTGACTTCAAATATGATGTGGTCCCTAAAAAAATGGTTTTGTAAATTTTGTTGGAAAAATGAGAAATCGCTGGTCAACTTTTAACCCTTATAGCTCCCTAACAAAAAAAAATTTTGGTTCCAAAATTGTGCTGATGTAAAGTAGACATGTGTGAAATGTTATTTATTAACTCTTTTGTGTATCATATCGCTCTGATTTCAGGGCTTAATAATTCAAATTTTGAAAATTGCAAAATTTTCAAAATTTTCGCCAAATTTCCATTTTTTTCACAAATAAACGCAAGTGATATCGAAGAAATTTTTCCACAATCATGAAGCACAATATGTCACGAAAAAACAGTCTCAGAATCAGGGGGATTCGTTGAAGCATTCCAGAGTAATTACCTCATAAAGTGACAGTGGTCAGAATTGTAAAAATTGGCCCGGTCATTAACGTGCAAACCACCCGCGGGGCTTAAGGGGTTAAACACAAATAGGAAGTTTTTACTAAGAATTGTGATTTTATGAATCCATGTAGGTATTTTTTAGTGCACAATGCTGTTTCCAGGGGAAATAAGAGGTTAATTGGTTAAGAATGCATTATATGGAGTTTTTCAATGAAAGGGTTAATTGATTACAACACGTGGTCTAAATTATGTAAAATACCACCCCTTTATAAAGCTGTCATTGTAACATTCTCGTTTACCCCACCTGATGAAGACGGCTTAGACCGTTGAAACGCGTTGTGGCAGTGGTATTGGAGGAAGAATAAAAGTCGGTTGCCATCTATTAAATTGTCCAGTATTCCTTTGGCGCTCCCTGAGACCGCTGCACCATTGTTTACAGGAGACAAGAAGTCTGACACTTAGTCAACGCCTAGAGAGGATGGTACAGGAGTATCTCCAAGTGAACATCGAAGCTATAACTGTGTCACTGGACCCTTGCTCATTTTGGGCTACCAATCTGGAAAAATGGCCAGAGCTCGCCACTCACGCCTTGGAGATCTTGTCATGCCCTACAGCCAGCGTTCTCTCTGAACGTGTTTTCAGCGCTGCAGGTGGTGTGCTGACAGATAAGCGCACGCGGCTGTCCACTGAGAATGTAGACAGACTCACGTTCATAAAGATGAACAAATCATGGATCTGCAAGGACTTTTCTACCCCTGTGTCATCCTGGGGAGAGTAAAAGCTTGAGGATTTGGTAAAATCACCTCACCAACCATTTTAAGCAACTCTGGGGCAATTGATGCCACTTAAGTGGTGTCTGTGCCACAATTTTTGGAAAAAATGGAGACTCTTTTTGGAGTCCCCTTGCTGTGTTTTACGTGATGTTGGCATCGTCAATTCCAGGTGGGTTGGGTCGCTCCCCCCCCTTTTAACTGTAAGAAACTACATACACTATGGCTTGGGGTAACACAAATGGTTGAGTCTGAAGAGCTGTTTACTCCGAGGTCTGCTCCAAAGCTTCAGTGTCTGCTAGGCAGCGTAGAATTTTTAACTGCATCTAGCCTAGGCAATACTTTGGGCGTAGTAACCCAGCTGCGAAGCAAGCTGCACCGCCTGTGTATCTAATAAGAATCTTTAAATGCATCTAGCCTAGGCAGACTGTGGGGACTCCCAACAAAACCCAGACGCTCAGTCCCCCTACCGCCCCACTTTCCTTGACAATACAATAATGTAACTCTTATAACTGGATGGGTGAGGATCGGTCACAGCTTTATTAACTCTTTATACTCATTCCATTAGAAAGGCATTTTATTTCTAAAATAATCCAGCTTGTTGCAGCATGCCCTGGGTCTCCACTCCGGCAAGTTGGCCAACAAGTGTAACTCTCCAACATGTCCTTTCTATTTCCAGGCCACGGAGGATCCTGCGTACTCGTATGCAGGACTCTGACCCCCATCCATCACTCTTAACGCTTGTTCCACTCCTTCCTGGAGTCCTGAAAGGAATATGTCCAATCCAATATCCATTAAGTGAACACCGTCGGGCCGTATGAGGCCTGCTTTATCTCCTTCCAGTTGTCGGTGTTGTATCACTACACCGCCTCTGTCTCTTCTAAATTTTGCCATCCGAATATTTATTACCCGCCTTGTCCGTTCGATGGTCGTGATGTCTCGCGCAACTTGCCATACCGCTATCGGCACAATCTCTGACCATACTATAGTTGGTTTTGTGAAAAATTCTCTGAAGCACTCAGTGTCTAGTTTCATTATTGCCATTAGTTATGCGCTCTTGTGATGACCTAGGTCGTTTCCCCGGGCCTGTATAACTAAGATGATCGGACCTCTTGCCTCTCTCCCTACCTTGATTACCTCCATTAGTACCTGTGGCCATAGCAGGCCTCTAATACCTCTCCAGTTGAAATATGTGTTATGAAACTCTAATTTCCCCCCGCCTGGGCGGACTTTCGACCTTTTTTCTGCCCAATATATATACGAGTGGCCTATCACCCACACTGCTGGCTTAGCGTCACCAGTAAAAGAAACATGACCAGACTTGTTATCCTAACGTGGTTTATGTATCTCGGCAAACACGTGGATCGCCATCTCCCTATCCTCTGAACTTCCGTTTTTGACAGTCCTGCTCTTGCTGCTTCCGTGGCCGCGCCTATGCAGAATTAGTGTGTCCCGTAATCTTTGGGGTGGTTCCCTGCCGATGTTATGCATTTATTAAATATAGCTTGGAACTGGTATCTTGATAATAGCGTTCCATCAATGTGTGATAGGAAGAAATTACTCTGTGATCTGATGGTTATATATGTTTTTACTATGATTACCTGACTCAGTGTACCGTTTGTGGGTTGTAGAAGTACCCAAGTGCCCCTGCCTGCTGGAACCGTTTTCAATTTGCATATGCGTAGACGTATTGCATTATTGGCTTTGACTACATCCTGGTGTAATAAGCCTCCACTGGTGGTAATTTTGGATTGAGGGACTAATTCGCTTATGCATAGCGCCCCAAAGAAGGCGATCGCAAATGCAGTAGACAGTAGTGTTGCTTCAAATTGTGAGTGTCATGTTAATGGTGTTAGGGATATGATGTGAGAAATCAGTTTTAGTGACACGGGACGGGAAGTCTACACTCCTGACTTGGCTGACCCCTTTTCCACCCTTTTATGGATTGTCTGATGATGAATCTCTTTGTCACATCTCCCCAATTCAGTAGTTGGAAGTGAAATGCTACTCCGGTCAGACACCGCGGCGCTGATGCCCCTGATATGCTCCTCATCATTAGCTGGTGGAAAAATTCTATGGTGACTTGTAATCTGGCTTGTTCACATTGGTCAACCCGTCTGCCTGCTACTAGTCGTGTCCACTCTTCCCATGCCTTACTGGATGCTTGCGACGTCGACGGGGCAACTGACGCTCTGATTAATGGCATCAACTATTCGCCACTAGATCCCATAGGGAGGGTGGGCAACTGTTGCCCGATGGGTGGGCGTTGGGGAGGAGCTCTGTGAAAATCTGCCAATTGAATTGTGATAAAGCGTTAGCAGCAGCTTTAGACCCCTCAGCATCGTGGCTAGCGCAGACCCATTGTGTTTTAGGCACAAGAATGCTAGCCGGCGTAGATGGGAGAGACGATGATGCCATCTTATTAATGCAGTGCGCTAGGCTGTTTTTTTTTATTATGAAGCGTATATTTTTGTTAGCCAGGAGCGCGCTCCATATTTCTATTGCTACCACTATTGGGAAGAAAAAATTTATTCCGGGCTAGATGCAGATAAAAATTATATTGAATTTGCAACCTAGTGGAGGTTAGTATAGATGGACTAATAGAACAAGTCCCACACACTGCTGCAAGCCGAAGCCCAAATATTTTTTTAGAGCTAGATGCAGATAAAAATTATATTGAATTTGCAACCTGGTGGAGGTTAGTATAGATGGACTAATAGAACAAGTCCCACACACTGCTGCAAGCCGAAATATTTTTTCAGAGCTAGATGCAGATAAAAATTATTTTGAATTTGCAACCTGGTGGAGGTTAGTATAGATGGACTAATAGAACAAGTCCCACACACTGCTACAAGCCGAAATATTTTTTCAGAGCTAGATGCAGAAAAAAATTATATTGAATTTGCAGCCTGGTGGAGGTTAGTATAGATGGACTAATAAAACAAGTCCCACACACTGCTACAAGCCGAAGCCCAATTATTTATTCAGAGCTAGATGCAGATAAAAATTATATTGAATTTGCAACATGGTGGAGGTTAGTATAGATGGACTAATAGAACAAGTCCCACACACTGCTACAAGCCGAAATATTTTTTCAGAGCTAGATGCAGATAAAAATTATATTGAATTTGCAGCCTGGTGAAGGTTAGTTTAGATGGACTAATAGAACAAGTCCCACACACTGCTACAAGCCGAAGCCCAAATATTTTTTCAGAGCTAAATGCAGATAAAAATGATATTGAATTTGCAACCTGGTGGAGGTTAGTATAGATGGACTAATAGAACAAGTCCCACACACTGCTAAAAGCCGAAGCCCAAATGTTTTTTCAGAGCTAGATGCAGATAAAAATTATATTGAATTTGCAACCTGGTGGAGGTTAGTATAGATGGACTAATAGAACAAGTCCCACACACTGCTACAAGCCAAAATATTTTTTCAGAGCTAGATGCAGATAAAAATTATATTGAATTTGCAACCTGGTGGAGGTTAGCTTAGATGGACTAATAGAACAAGTCCCACACACTGCTACAAGCCGAAGCCGAAATATTTTTTCAGAGCTAGATGCAGATAAAAATTATATGGATTTTGCAACCTGGTGGAGGTTAGTATAGATGGACTAATAGAACAAGTCCCACACACTGCTACAAGCCAAAATATTTTTTCAGAGCTAGATGCAGATAAAAATTATATTGAATTTGCAACCTGGTGGAGGTTTGTTTAGATGGACTAATAGAACAAGTCCCACACACTGCTACAAGCCAAAGCCGAAATATTTTTTCAGAGCTAGATGCAGATAAAAATTATTTTGAATTTGCAACCTGGTGGAGGTTAGTATAGATGGACTAATAGAACAAGTCCCACACACTGCTACAAGCCAAAATATTTTTTCAGAGCTAGATGCAGATAAAAATTATATTGAATTTGCAACCTGGTGGAGGTTAGTATAGATGGACTAATAGAACAAGTCCCACACACTGCTACAAGCCGAATCCCAAATATTTATTCAGAGCTAGATGCAGATAAAAATTATATTGAATTTGCAACCTGGTGGAGGTTAGTATAGATGGACTAATAGAACAAGTCTCACACTCTGCTAGAAAGCCGAAATATTTTTTCAGAGCTAGATGCAGATAAAAAATATTTTGAATTTGTAACCTGTTGGAGGTTAGTATAGATGGACAAATAGAACAAGTCCCACACACTGCTACAAGCCGAAATATTTTTTCAGAGCTAGATGCAGATAAAAATTATATTGAATTTGCAACCTGGTGGAGGTTAGTTTAGATGGACTAATAGAACAAGTCCCACACACTGCTACTAGCCGAAGCCCAAATATTTTTTCAGAGCTAGATGCAGATAAAAATTATATTGAATTTGCAACCTGGTGGAGGTTAATATAGATGTACTAATAGAACAAGTCCCACACACTGCTACAAGCCAAAGCCCAAATGTTTTTTCAGAACTAGATGCAGATAAAAATTATATTGAATTTGCAACCTGGTGGAGGTTAGTATAGATGGACTAATAGAACAAGTCCCACACACACTGCTACAAGCCGAAATATTTTTTCAGAGCTAGATGCAGATAAAAATTATATCGAATTTGCAACCTGGTGGAGGTTAGTATAGATGGACTAATAGAACAATTTCCACACACTGCTAGAAGCCGAAGCTCAAATATTTATTCAGAGCTAGATGCAGATAAAAATTATATTGAATTTGCAACCTGGTGGAGGTTAGTATAGATGGACTAATAGAACAAGTCCCACACACTGCTACAAGCCAAAATATTTTTTCAGAGCTAGATGCAGATAAAAATTATTTTGAATTTGTAACCTGTTGGAGGTTAGTATAGATGGACTAATAGAACAAGTCCCACAAACTGCTACAAGCCGAAATATTTTTTCAGAGCTAGATGCAGATAAAAATTATTTTGAATTTGTAACCTGGTGGAGGTTAGTATAGATGGACTAATAGAACAAGTCCCACACACTGCTACAAGCCGAAATATTTTTTCAGAGCTAGATGCAGATAAAAATTATTTTGAATTTGTAACCTGTTGGAGGTTAGTACAGATGGACTAATAGAACAAGTCCCACACACTGCTACAAGCCAAAATATTTTTTCAGATCTAGATGCAGAAAAAAATTATTTTGAATTTGCAACCTGGTGGAGGTTAGTATAGATGGACTAATAGAACAAGTCCCACACACTGCTACGAGCCGAAGCCCAAATGTTTTTTCAGAGCTAGATGCAGATAAAAATTATATTGAATTTGCAACCTGGTGGAGATTAGTATAGATGGACTAATAGAACAAGTCCCACACACTGCTACAAGTCGAAATATTTTTTCAGAGCTAGATGCAGATAAAAATTATATTGAATTTGCAACCTGGTCGAGGTTAGTATAGATGGACTAATAGAACAAGTCCCACACACTGCTACAAGCCGAAGCCCAAATGTTTTTTCAGAGCTAGATGCAGATAAAAATTATATTGAATTTGCAACCTGGTGGAGGTTAGTATAGATGGACTAATAGAACAAGTCCCACACACTTCTACTAGCCGAAGCCCAAATATTTTTTCAGAGCTAGATGCAGATAAAAATTATATTGAATTTGCAACCTGGTGGAGGTTAGTATAGATGGACTAATAGAACAAGTCCCACACACTGCTACAAGCTAAAATATTTTTTCAGAACTAGATGCAGATAAAAATTATATTGAATTTGCAACCTGGTGGAGGTTAGTATAGATGGACTAATAGAACAAGTCCCACACACTGCTACAAGCCGAATACCAAATATTTATTCAGAGCTAGATGCAGATAAAAATTATATTGAATTTGCAACCTGGTGGAGGTTAGTATAGATGGACTAATAGAACAAGTCTCACACTCTGCTACAAGCCGAAATATTTTTTCAGAGCTAGATGCAGATAAAAAATATTTTGAATTTGTAACCTGTTGGAGGTTAGTATAGATGGACAAATAGAACAAGTCCCACACACTGCTACAAGCCGAAATATTTTTACAGAGCTAGATGCAGATAAAAATTATATTGAATTTGCAACCTGGTGGAGGTTAGTTTAGATGGACTAATAGAACAAGTCCCACACACTGCTACAAGCCGAATCCCAAATATTTTTTCAGAGCTAGATGCAGATAAAAATTATATTGAATTTGCAACCTGGTGGAAGTTATTATAGATGGACTAATAGAACAAGTCCCACACACTGCTACAAGCCGAAATATTTTTTCAGAGCTAGATGCAGATAAAAATTATATTGAATTTGCAACCTGGTGGAGGTTAGTTTAGATGGACTAATAGAACAAGTCCCACACACTGCTACTAGCCGAAGCCCAAATACTTTTTCAGAGCTAGATGCAGATAAAAATTATATTGAATTTGCAACCTGGTGGAGGTTAATATAGATGTACTAATAGAACAAGTCCCACACACTGCTACAAGCCAAAGCCTAAATGTTTTTTCAGAACTAGATGCAGATAAAAATTATATTGAATTTGCAACCTGGTGGAGGTTAGTATAGATGGACTAATAGAACAAGTCCCACACACACTGCTACAAGCCGAAATATTTTTTCAGAGCTAGATGCAGATAAAAATTATATCGAATTTGCAACCTGGTGGAGGTTAGTATAGATGGACTAATAGAACAATTTCCACACACTGCTAGAAGCCGAAGCTCAAATATTTATTCAGAGCTAGATGCAGATAAAAATTATATTGAATTTGCAACCTGGTGGAGGTTAGTATAGATGGACTAATAGAACAAGTCCCACACACTGCTACAAGCCGAAATATTTTTTCAGAGCTAGATGCAGATAAAAATTATTTTGAATTTGTAACCTGTTGGAGGTTAGTACAGATGGACTAATAGAACAAGTCCCACACACTGCTACAAGCCAAAATATTTTTTCAGATCTAGATGCAGATAAAAATTATTTTGAATTTGCAACCTGGTGGAGGTTAGTATAGATGGACTAATAGAACAAGTCCCACACACTGCTACGAGCCGAAGCCCAAATGTTTTTTCAGAGCTAGATGCAGATAAAAATTATATTGAATTTGCAACCTGGTGGAGATTAGTATAGATGGACTAATAGAACAAGTCCCACACACTGCTACAAGTCGAAATATTTTTTCAGAGCTAGATGCAGATAAAAATTATATTGAATTTGCAACCTGGTCGAGGTTAGTATAGATGGACTAATAGAACAAGTCCCACACACTGCTACAAGCCGAAGCCCAAATGTTTTTTCAGAGCTAGATGCAGATAAAAATTATATTGAATTTGCAACCTGGTGGAGGTTAGTATAGATGGACTAATAGAACAAGTCCCACACACTGCTACTAGCCGAAGCCCAAATATTTTTTCAGAGCTAGATGCAGATAAAAATTATATTGAATTTGCAACCTGGTGGAGGTTAGTATAGATGGACTAATAGAACAAGTCCCACACACTGCTACAAGCTAAAATATTTTTTCAGAACTAGATGCAGATAAAAATTATATTGAATTTGCAACCTGGTGGAAGTTAGTATAGATGGACTAATAGAACAATTCCCACACAGTGCTAGAAGCCGAAGCTCAAATATTTATTCAGAGCTAGAAGCAGATAAAAATTATTTTGAATTTGCAACCTGGTGGAGGTTAGTATTGATGGACTAATAGAACAAGTCCCACACACTGCTACAAGCCGAAATATTTTTTCAGAGCTAGATGCAGATAAAAATTATTTTGAATTTGTAACCTGTTGGAGGTTAGTATAGATGGACTAATAGAACAAACCAGGGGAGGAGTCCTGAGGAGATAATTTGCATATTCCCACTGCATTTTGGGGTAAGTGAAGAGTCTCCGTGAGCTCAAAGAACACTGTATTTTGGCTGTTGGAGCTGAAAAGAGGACATCGGTAAACCAGGGGAGGAGTCCTGAGGAGATAATTTGCATATTCCCACTGCATTTTGGGGTAAGTGAAGAGTCTCCGTGAGCTCAAAGAACACTGGATTTTGGCTGTTGGAGCTGAAAAGAGGACATCGGTAAACCAGGGGAGGAGTCCTGAGGAGATAATTTGCATATTCCCACTGCATTTTGGGGTAAGTGAAGAGTCTCCGTGAGCTCAAAGAACACTGGATTTTGGCTGTTGGAGCTGAAAAGGGGACATCGGTAAACCAGGGGAGGAGTCCTGAGGAGATAATTTGCATATTCCCACTGCATTTTGGGGTAAGTGAAGAGTCTCCGTGAGCTCAAAGAACACTGGATTTTGGCTCTTGGAGCTGAAAAGAGGACATCGGTAAACCAGGGGAGGAGTCCTGAGGAGATAATTTGCATATTCCCACTGCATTTTGGGGTAAGTGAAGAGTCTCCGTGAGCTCAAAGAACACTGGATTTTGGCTGCTGGAGCTGAAAAGAGGACATCGGTAAACCAGGGGAGGAGTCCTGAGGAGATAATTTGCATATTCCCACTGCATTTTGGGGTAAGTGAAGAGTCTCCGTGAGCTCAAAGAACACTGGATTTTGGCTCTTGGAGCTGAAAAGAGGACATCGGTAAACCAGGGGAGGAGTCCTGAGGAGATAATTTGCATATTCCCACTGCATTTTGGGGTAAGTGAAGAGTCTCCGTGAGCTCAAAGAACACTGTATTTTGGCTGTTGGAGCTGAAAAGAGGACATCGGTAAACCAGGGGAGGAGTCCTGAGGAGATAATTTGCATATTCCCACTGCATTTTGGGGTAAGTGAAGAGTCTCCGTGAGCTCAAAGAACACTGGATTTTGGCTGTTGGAGCTGAAAAGAGGACATCGGTAAACCAGGGGAGGAGTCCTGAGGAGATAATTTGCATATTCCCACTGCATTTTGGGGTAAGTGAAGAGTCTCCGTGAGCTCAAAGAACACTGGATTTTGGCTGTTGGAGCTGAAAAGGGGACATCGGTAAACCAGGGGAGGAGTCCTGAGGAGATAATTTGCATATTCCCACTGCATTTTGGGGTAAGTGAAGAGTCTCCGTGAGCTCAAAGAACACTGGATTTTGGCTGTTGGAGCTGAAAAGAGGACATCGGTAAACCAGGGGAGGAGTCCTGAGGAGATAATTTGCATATTCCCACTGCATTTTGGGGTAAGTGAAGAGTCTCCGTGAGCTCAAAGAACACTGGATTTTGGCTGTTGGAGCTGAAAAGAGGACATCGGTAAACCAGGGGAGGAGTCCTGAGGAGATAATTTGCATATTCCCACTGCATTTTGGGGTAAGTGAAGAGTCTCCGTGAGCTCAAAGAACACTGGATTTTGGCTGTTGGAGCTGAAAAGAGGACATCGGTAAACCAGGGGAGGAGTCCTGAGGAGATAATTTGCATATTCCCACTGCATTTTGGGGTAAGTGAAGAGTCTCCGTGAGCTCAAAGAACACTGGATTTTGGCTGTTGGAGCTGAAAAGAGGACATCGGTAAACCAGGGGAGGAGTCCTGAGGAGATAATTTGCATATTCCCACTGCATTTTGGGGTAAGTGAAGAGTCTCCGTGAGCTCAAAGAATACTGGATTTTGGCTGTTGGAGCTGAAAAGAGGACATCGGTAAACCAGGGGAGGAGTCCTGAGGAGATAATTTGCATATTCCCACTGCATTTTGGGGTAAGTGAAGAGTCTCCGTGAGCTCAAAGAACACTGGATTTTGGCTGTTGGAGCTGAAAAGAGGACATCGGTAAACCAGGGGAGGAGTCCTGAGGAGATAATTTGCATATTCCCACTGCATTTTGGGGTAAATGAAGAGTCTTCGTGAGCTCAAAGAACACTGGATTTTGGCTGTTGGAGCTGAAAAGAGGACATCGGTAAACCAGGGGAGGAGTCCTGAGGAGATAATTTGCATATTCCCACTGCATTTTGGGGTAAGTGAAGAGTCTCCGTGAGCTCAAAGAACACTGGATTTTGGCTGTTGGAGCTGAAAAGAGGACATCGGTAAACCAGGGGAGGAGTCCTGAGGAGATAATTTGCATATTCCCACTGCATTTTGGGGTAAGTGAAGAGTCTCCGTGAGCTCAAAGAATACTGGATTTTGGCTGTTGGAGCTGAAAAGAGGACATCGGTAAACCAGGGGAGGAGTCCTGAGGAGATAATTTGCATATTCCCACTGCATTTTGGGGTAAGTGAAGAGTCTCCGTGAGCTCAAAGAACACTGGATTTTGGCTGTTGGAGCTGAAAAGAGGACATCGGTAAACCAGGGGAGGAGTCCTGAGGAGATAATTTGCATATTCCCACTGCATTTTGGGGTGAGTGAAGAGTCTCCGTGAGCTCAAAGAACACTGGATTTTGGCTGTTGGAGCTGAAAAGAGGACATCGGTAAACCAGGGGAGGAGTCCTGAGGAGATAATTTGCATATTCCCACTGCATTTTGGGGTAAGTGAAGAGTCTCCGTGAGCTCAAAGAACACTGGATTTTGGCTGTTGGAGCTGAAAAGAGGACATCGGTAAACCAGGGGAGGAGTCCTGAGGAGATAATTTGCATATTCCCACTGCATTTTGGGGTAAGTGAAGAGTCTCCGTGAGCTCAAAGAACACTGGATTTTGGCTGTTGGAGCTGAAAAGAGGACATCGGTAAACCAGGGGAGGAGTCCTGAGGAGATAATTTGCATATTCCCACTGCATTTTGGGGTAAGTGAAGAGTCTCCGTGAGTTCAAAGAACACTGGATTTTGGCTGTTGGAGCTGAAAAGAGGACATCGGTAAACCGCGCGCCGGTAGGCGCGCGCATTTTGAAGCTTTTTTTTTTTACGTTTTTTTCACTGTTTTCAGAACATTAACAGTAAGAACATGGAAGAGTCCAGGAGCCATTTGGTGAGCTGCATATCCTGCTACATGTTCACAGACTTGCCAGTGGAAAAGCCAAACTTCACATGCCAGAAATGCAAGCTTGTGTCCCTGTTGGAGGAAAAGTTGCGAAATCTAGAAGAGAGGTTAACTACCTTGAAAATCATTAAGGAAGGTGAAGAGTTCTTAGACAGAGCAGAATTATCTCTTCATGATTCAGAAAGAGAAGAAATTCGAACTGCACCTGAGGAAACAGAGGAATGGAAGCATGTGACCCAGAGAAGCAGGAGGATAGAGAGGCAGTCAGCACCTATACTGCTCAGGAACCAGTACCAGGCTCTCTCGCAGGAGAACCATGAAGAAATACAGCAAGATAAGACTTTGCCAGCAATGAATAACCTTGTAAGCCCTCAGAATCCTCCTGGATGGAGAAAGAAGAATGTTGTGAAGAAAAAACGGAGAGTGGTGGTCATGGGGGATTCCCTGTTAAGAGGAACAGAGGCTGCTATCTGCAGACCAGACATAACCTCAAGAGAAATGTGCTGTCTTCCAGGAGCAAAAATTAAAGATGTGTCTGACAGGATATCAAGACTCTTCAGACCTACAGATCACTACCAATTCCTGCTAATACATGTGGGGACAGATGACACCGCAAGAAAGGACCTGGAAACCATCTGCAGTGACTTTGAAGACTTGGGCAAGAAAGTGAAAGAATTGGGAGCGCAGGTGGTCTTCTCATCCATCCTCCCAGTGGATGGCCATGGAACAATGAGGTGGAATAAGATTCTACAGGTGAACAACTGGCTACGTCGATGGTGCCGTCAACAAGGATTTGGATTTCTGGATCACGGAATGAATTACCTATATGATGGACTACTTGCTAGAGATGGGGTGCACCTTACGAAGACTGGAAAACATGTATTTGGAAATTGCCTTGCTGCACTCATCAGGAGAGCTTTAAACTAGAACAATGTGGGAAGGGAAGCAAAAGGCCAGAAAAGCCATACAGCTGACAAATACTATTGAGATATCTGCTACTGGAAGTGGAAAGGAAGAACAAAGACAAAACAATTTAAATAATAAAAATATGGGAGGAAGAGAAACAAATCACAAACTAAAATGTTTTTATACAAATGCACAAAGCATGGGCAACAAACAAGGAGAATTAGAACTACTAACGCAGGAAAAGAAATATGATGTCATTGGAATCACTGAAACTTGGTGGGACGATACACATGATTGGAATAAAAGGCTAAAAGGATACAACTTATTTGTAAGAAACAGACTTGATAAACGAGGAGGAGGTGTCGCATTGTATGTTAGAAAAGCGTATATCTGCACAGAGATTGAAGCTTCAGAGACTGGGAGTTCTGTGGAAACTGTTTGGGTAAGAATACAAGGAGAGAACAACGGAAAGGACACCATTGTAGGCATTTACTACAGGCCACCTGGGCAAGCTGAAGATATGGATGAACTCTTTATGTATCAAATGACCAAGTTCTCAAAAAAATATGACGTAGTGGTCATGGGAGATTTCAACTATCCAGACATTTGTTGGGAATCTCTCTCAAGTAAAACTAACAGGTCAAGCAAATTCTTATCCTCTCTTGCTGACAACTTTATCTTCCAAAAGGTAGGGGAGAAAACAAGGGGATCTGCTACTTTGGATCTAATCCTTATAAACAAGGAGGAAATGGTTGAGGAGGTAAAAGTGGCTGGGACCCTAGGAGGCAGCGATCATGCTATTATAGAATTTTGGATAACTAGAGGAGGAAGACATGTGAAGACTCAAACTTCAAGGTTAGATTTTAGAAAGGCAGATTTTAAGAGACTCAGAAAGAGAATAGGAGGGATCCAATGGCTGGATGTCCTTAAGGACAAAAATGTCCAGGAAGGATGGGAAATTTTTAAAAATGAGATTCTCAAAGCACAATCGTTAACAATCCCGAAAAGTAGGAAGAATGGGAAGCATTTAAGGAAACCAGGATGGATGAACACAGAACTTAAACACATGCTAAAAAGAAAGAAAGAAATGTTTATTAAATGGAAAGAGGGAGGCATATCTAAAGAAGATTATAATGCAGTCTGCAGATCCTGCAGGGCATGTATCAGGTTAGCTAAAGCTGACAATGAATTAAGGCTTGCAAGAGATGTCAAAAGCAATAAAAAAGGATTTTGGGGGTATGTCAAAAGTAAAAGAAGAGTCAAAGATGCTATAGGATTTTTACAGGATGAAAATGGAGAAATGGTAAGAGAGGATGTTGAGAAGGCCAAACTTTTTAATTCCTATCTTGCATCTGTTTTCTCTCAGAAAGAAAATGTAACATCAACTGATCTTCACTGTCCTTTTAAAGGAATAGAAGAATCCAAGTTATCTGTAAACAGAAAGATTGTGAGGGAATATTTAGCTAACATAAATGAGTTCAAGTCTCCAGGTCCAGATGAATTACACCCCAGAATACTGAAGGAGATCGTAGAAGAAATTTTAGAACCACTCTCCATAATCTTTGAAAATTCTTGGAGAACAGGAGAAGTCACAGAAGACTGGAGAAGAGCAAATGTTGTTCCTATCTTCAAAAAGGGGAAGAAGGTGGACCCAGGGAACTATAGGCCGGTGAGTCTGACTTCTATACCAGGAAAGATCTTTGAACAAATTATTAAACAACATGTATGTAAGTACCTGGATAAGAATGAAGTGATTAACCAGAGTCAGCATGGGTTTATAACTAACAAGTCATGTCAGACTAACTTAATTTCCTTCTATGACAGAATCACTGACTGGGTGGATCAGGGAAATGCTGTAGATATAGTATATCTTGACTTCAGCAAAGCATTTGACAAAGTATCTCACACCATCCTTATTGAAAAAATGACCAAGTATGCAATGGACCAGGCAACTGTTAGGTGGATTCATAACTGGCTTAGTGATCGGACTCAAAGGGTGATTGTAAATGGCTTCACATCCAGCTGGATGAATGTCTCAAGTGGGGTACCACAGGGCTCCGTCCTGGGACCTGTATTGTTCAACATCTTTATCAATGATTTAGATGAAGGAATTGAGGGTAAACTGATTAAATTTGCTGATGACACAAAGCTAGGAGGGATAGCTAATACTAGAGAAGAGAGAGAGAGGATTCAAAAAGACCTAAATAAACTGGAGCAGTGGGCAGCAACCAACAGAATGGTTTTTAACAGGGAAAAATGCAAAGTATTACATCTGGGCAATAAAAATGAAAAAAGCATATACAGAATGGGAGGAATAGAGCTAAGCAACAGTACATGTGAAAAAGACTTAGGTATACTAATAGATCATAGACCGAACATGAGTCAACAGTGTGATGCAGCAGCAAAAAAGGCAAATACAATTCTGGGATGTATTAACAGAAGCATACAGTCTAGATCACGTGAAGTCATTATTGGTCTTTACTCCTCTTTGGTCAGACCTCATCTGGAATATTGTGTACAGTTTTGGGCACCACATTTTAAAAAAGACATAGACAAACTGGAGCAAGTTCAGAGAAGAGCGACCAGAATGGTGACTGGTCTGCAAACCATGTCCTATGAGGAACGGTTGCAGGATTTGGGAATGTTTACCTTCAAAAAAGAAGATTGAGAGGAGACTTAATAGCTGTCTACAAATATGTCAAGGGCTGTCACATTGTAGAAGGATCATCTTTATTCTCATTTGCACAAGGAAAGACTAGAAGCAATGGGATGAAACTAAATGGGAGGAGACACAGATTAGATATTAGAAAAAACTTTTTGACAGTTAGGGTGATTAATGAGTGGAAAAGGCTGCCACGAGAGGTGGTGAGTTCCCCTTCAATGGACGTCTTCAAACAGAGGCTGGACAGACATCTGTCTGAGATGATTTAGTGAATCCTGCTTTGAGCAGGGGGTTGGACCAGATGACCCAGGAGGTCCCTTCCAACTCTACCATTCTATGATTCTATGATTCTATGATTCTAAGTCCCAAACACTGCTACAAGCCGAAATATTTTTTCAGAGCTAGATGCAGATAAAAATTATTTTGAATTTGTAACCTGTTGGAGGTTAGTATAGATGGACTAATAGAACAAGTCCCACACACTGCTACAAGCCGAAATATTTTTACAGAGCTAGATGCAGATAAAAATTATTTTGAATTTGCAACCTGGTGGAGGTTAGTATAGATGGACTAATACAACAAGTCCCACACACTGCTGTGAGCCGAAGCCCAAATGTTTTTTCAGAGCTAGATGCAGATAAAAATTATATTGAATTTGCAACCTGGTGGAGGTTAGTATAGATGGACTAATAGAACAAGTCCCACACACTGCTACAAGCTGAAATATTTTTTCAGAGCTAGATGCAGATAAAAATTATATTGAATTTGCAACCTGGTGGAGATTAGTATAGATGGACTAATAGAACAAGTCCCACACACTGCTACAAGTCGAAATATTTTTTCAGAGCTAGATGCAGATAAAAATTATATTGAACTTGCAACCTGGTCGAGGTTAGTATAGATGGACTAATAGAACAAGTCCCACACACTGCTACAAGCCGAAGCCCAAATGTTTTTTCAGAGCTAGATGCAGATAAAAATTATATTGAATTTGACACCTGGTGGAGGTTAGTATAGATGGACTAATAGAACAAGTCCCACACACTGCTACAAGTCGAAATATTTTTTCAGAGCTAGATGCAGATAAAAATTATATTGAATTTGCAACCTGGTGGAGGTTAGTATAGATGGACTAATAGAACAAGTCCCACACACTGCTACTAGCCGAAGCCCAAATATTTTTTCAGAGCTAGATGCAGATAAAAATTACATTGAATTTGCAACCTGCTGGAGGTTAGTATAGATGGACTAATAGAACAAGTCCCACACACTGCTACAAGCCAAAGCCCAAATGTTTTTTCAGAGCTAGATGCAGATAAAAATTATGTTGAATTTGCAACCTGGTGGAGGTTAGTATAGATGGACTAATAGAACAAGTCCCACACACTGCTACAAGCCAAAATATTTTTTCAGAACTAGATGCAGATAAAAATTATATTGAATTTGCAACCTGGTGGAGGTTAGTATAGATGGACTAATAGAACAATTCCCACACAGTGCTAGAAGCCGAAGCTCAAATATTTATTCCGAGCTAGATGCAGATAAAAATTATATTGAATTTGCAACCTGGTGGAGGTTAGTATAGATGGACTAATAGAACAAGTCCCACACACTGCTACAAGCCGAAATATTTTTTCAGAGCTAGATGCAGATAAAAATTATTTTGAATTTGTAACCTGTTGGAGGTTAGCATAGATGGACTAATAGAACAAGTCACACACACTGCTACAAGCCGAAATATTTTTTCAGAGCTAGATGCAGATAAAAATAATTTTGAATTTGCAACCTGGTGGAGGTTAGTATAGATGGACTAATAGAACAAGTTCCACACACTGCTACAAGCCGAAATATTTTTTCAGAGCTAGATGCAGATAAAAATTATTTTGAATTTGCAACCTGGTGGAGGTTAGCATAGATGGACTAATAGAACAAGTCCCACACACTGCTACGAGCCGAAGCCCAAATGTTTTTTCAGAGCTAGATGCAGATAAAAATTATATTGAATTTGCAACCTGGTGGAGGTTAGTATAGATGGACTAATAGAACAAGTCCCACACACTGCTACAAGCCGAAATATTTTTTCAGAGCTAGATGCAGATAAAAATTATATTGAATTTGCAACCTGGTGGAGGTTAGTTTAGATGGACTAATAGAACAAGTCCCACACTCTGCTACAAGCCGAAGCCCAAATGTTTTTTCAGAGCTAGATGCAGATAAAAATTATATTGAATTTGCAACCTGGTGGAGGTTAGTATAGATGGACTAATAGAACAAGTCCCACACACTGCTACATGCCGAAGCCCAAATGTTTTTTCAGAGCTAGATGCTGATAAAAATTATATTGAATTTGCAACCTGGTGGAGGTTAGTATAGATGGACTAATAGAACAAGTCCCACACACTGCTACAAGTCGAAATATTTTTTCAGAGCTAGATGCAGATAAAAATTATATTGAATTTGCAACCTGGTCGAGGTTAGTATAGATGGACTAATAGAACAAGTCCCACACACTGCTACAAGCCGAAGCCCAAATGTTTTTTCAGAGCTAGATGCAGATAAAAATTATATTGAATTTGCAACCTGGTGGAGGTTAGTATAGATGGACTAATAGAACAAGTCCCACACACTGCTACAAGCCGAAAATTTTTTTCAGAGCTAGATGCAGATAAAAATGATATTGAATTTGCAACCTGGTGGAGGTTAGTATAGATGGACTAATAGAACAAGTCCCACACACTGCTAATAGCCGAAGCCCAAATATTTTTTCAGAGCTAGATGCAGATAAAAATGATATTGAATTTGCAACCTGGTGGAGGTTAGTATAGATGGACTAATAGAACAAGTCCCACACACTGCTACAAGCCAAAGCCCAAATGTTTTTTCAGAGCTAGATGCAGATAAAAATTATATTAAATTTGCAACCTGGTGGAGGTTAGTATAGATGGACTAATAGAACAAGTCCCACACACTGCTACAAGCCAAAATATTTTTTCAGAGCTAGATGCAGATAAAAATTATATTGAATTTGCAACCTGGTGGAGGTTAGTATAGATGGACTAATAGAACAATTCCCACACAGTGCTAGAAGCCGAAGCTCAAATATTTATTCAGAGCTAGAAGCAGATAAAAATTATTTTTAATTTGCAACCTGGTGGAGGTTAGTATAGATGGACTAATAGAACAAGTCCCACACACTGCTACAAGCCGAAATATTTTTTCAGAGATAGATGCAGGTAAAAATTATTTTGAATTTGTAACCTGTTGGAGGTTAGTATAGATGGACTAATAGAACAAGTCCCACACACTGCTACAAGCCAAAATATTTTTTCAGAGCTAGATGCAGATAAAAATTATTTTGAATTTTCAACCTGGTGGAGGTTAGTATAGATGGACTAATAGAACAAGTCCCACACACTGTTACAAGCTGAAATATTTTTTCAGAGCTAGATGCAGATAAAAATTATTTTGAATTTGTAACCTGTTGGAGGTTAGTATAGATGGACTAATAAAACAAGTCCCACACACTGCTACAAGCCGAAATATTTTTTCAGAGCTAGATGCAGATAAAAATTATTTTGAATTTGCAACCTGGTGGAGGTTAGTATAGATTGACTAATACAACAAGTCCCACACACTGCTGCGAGCCGAAGCCCAAATGTTTTTTCAGAGCTAGATGCAGATAAAAATTATATTGAATTTGCAACCTGGTGGAGGTTAGTATAGATGGACTAATAGAACAAGTCCCACACACTGCTACAAGCCGAAATATTTTTTCAGAGCTAGATGCAGATAGAAATTATATTGAATTTGCAACCTGGTGGAGGTTAGTTTAGATGGACTAATAGAACAAGTCCCACACACTGCTACTAGCCGAAGCCCAAATATTTTTTCAGAGCTAGATGCAGATAAAAATTATATTGAATTTGCAACCTGGTGGAGGTTAGTATAGATGGACTAATAGAACAAGTCCCACACACTGCTACAAGCCGAAGCCCAAATATTTTTTCAGAGCTAGATGCAGATAAAAATTATATTGAATTTGCAACCTGGTGGAGGTTAGTATAGATGGACTAATAGAAGAAGTCCCAGACACTGCTACAAGTCGAAATATTTTTTCAGAGCTAGATGCAGATAAAAATTATACTGAATTTGCAACCTGGTGGAGGTTAGTATAGATGGACTAATAGAACAAGTCCCACACACTGCTTCAAGCCGAAGCCCAAATGTTTTTTCAGAGCTAGATGCAGATAAAAATTATATTGAATTTGCAACCTGGTGGAGGTTAGTATAGATGGACTAATAGAACAAGTCCCACACACTGCTACAAGTCGAAATATTTTTTCAGAGCTAGATGCAGATAAAAATTTTATTGAATTTGCAACCTGGTGGAGGTTAGTATAGATGGACTAATAGAACAAGTCCCACACACTGCTACAAGCCGAAATATTTTTTCAGAGCTAGATGCAGATAAAAATTATTTTGAATTTGCAACCTGGTGGAGGTTAGTATAGATGGACTAATACAACAAGTCCCACACACTGCTACGAGCCGAAGCCCAAATGTTTTTTCAGAGCTAGATGCAGATAAAAATTATATTGAATTTGCAACCTGGTGGAGGTTAGTATAGATGGACTAATAGAACAAGTCCCACACACTGCTACAAGCTGAAATATTTTTCAGAGCTAGATGCAGATAAAAATTATATTGAATTTGCAACCTGGTGGAGGTTAGTTTAGATGGACTAATAGAACAAGTCCCACACACTGCTACTAGCCGAAGCCCAAATATTTTTTCAGAGCTAGATGCAGATCCAAATTATATTGAATTTGCAACCTGGTGGAGGTTAGTATAGATGGACTAATAGAACAAGTCCCACACACTGCTACAAGCCGAAGCCCAAATGTTTTTTCAGAGCTAGATGCAGATAAAAATTATATTGAATTTGCAACCAGGTGGAGGTGAGTATAGATGGACTAATAGAACAAGTCCCACACAATGCTACAAGTCGAAATATTTTTTCAGAGATAGATGCAGATAAAAATTATATTGAATTTGCAACCTGGTGGGGGTTAGTATAGATGGACTAATAGAACAAGTCCCACACACTCCTACAAGGCGAAGCCCAAATGTTTTTTCAGAGCTAGATGCAGATAAAAATTATATTGAATTTGAAACCAGACGGAAGTTAGTATAGATGGACTACTAGAACAAGTCCCACACAATGCTACAAGCCGAAATATTTTTTCAGAGCTAGATGCAGATAAAAATTATATTGAATTTGCAACCTGGTGGAGGTTAGTATAGATGGACTAATAGAACAAGTCCCACACACTGCTACAAGCCGAAACCCAAATGTTTTTTCAGAGCTAGATGCAGATAAAAATTATATTGAATTTGCAACCTGGTGGAGGTTAGTATAGATGGAGTAATAGAACAAGTCCCACACACTGCTACTAGCCGAAATATTTTTTCAGAGCTAGATGCATATAAAAATTATATTGAATTTGCAATCTGGTGGAGGTTAGTTTAGATGGACTAATAGAACAAGTCCCACACACTGCTGCAAGCCGAAGCCCAAATATTTTTTCAGAGCTAGATGAAGATAAAAATTATATTGAATTTGCAACCTGGTGGAGGTTAGTATAGAAGGACTAATAGAACAAGTCCCACACACTGCTACAAGCCGAAGCCCAAATGTTTTTTCAGAGCTAGATGCAGAAAAAAATTATATTGAATTTGCAACCTGGTGGAGGTTAGTATATATGGACTAATAGAACAAGTCCCACACACTGCTACAAGCCGAAATATTGTTTCAGAGCTAGATGCAGATAAAAATTATTTTGAATTTGCAACCTGGTGGAGGTTAGTATAGATGGACTAATAGAACAAGTCCCACACACTGCTACAAGCCGAAATATTTTTTCAGAGCTAGATGCAGATACAAATTATATTGAATTTGCAACCTTGTGGAGGTTAGTTTAGATGGACTAATAGAACAAGTCCCACACACTGCTACAAGCCGAAGCCCAAATATTTTTTCAGAGATAGATGCAGATAAAAATTATATTGAATTTGCAACCTGGTGGAGGTTAGTATAGATGGACTAATATAACAAGTCCCACACACTGCTACAAGGCGAAGCCCAAATGTTTTTTCAGAGCTAGATGCAGATAAAATTTATATTGAATTTGAAACCTGGCGGAGGTTAGTATAGATGGACTAATAGAACAAGTCCCACACACTGCTACAAGCCGAAATATTTTTTCAGAGCTAGATGCAGATAAAAATTATATTGAATTTGCAACCTTGTGGAGGTTAGTTTAGATGGACTAATAGAACAAGTCTCACACACTGCTACAAGCCGAAGAGCAAATATTTTTTCAGAGCTAGATGCAGATAAAAATTATATTGAATTTGCAACCTGGTGGAGGTTAGTATAGATGGATTAATAGAACAAGTCCCACACACTGCTACAAGCCGAAGCCCAAATGTTTTTTCAGAGCTAGATGCAGATAAAAATTATATTGAATTTGCAACCTGGTGGAGGTTAGTATAGATGGACTAATAAAATAAGTCCCAAACACTGCTACAAGGCGAAGCCCAAATGTTTTTTCAGAGCTAGATGCAGATAAAAATTATATTGAATTTGAAACCTGGCGGAGGTTAGTATAGATGGACTAATAGAACAAGTCCCACACACTGCTACAAGCCAAAATATTTTTTCAGAGCTAGATGCAGATAAAAATTATTTTGAATTTGCAACCTGGTGGAGGTTAGTATAGATGGACTAATAGAACAAGTCCCACACACTGCTACAAGCCGAAATATTTTTTCAGAGCTAGATGCAGATAAAAATGATATTGAATTTGCAACCTGGTGGAGGTTAGTATAGATGGACTAATAAAATAAGTCCCACACACTGCTACAAGCCGAAGCCCAAATGTTTTTTCAGAGCTAGATGCAGATAAAAATGATATTGAATTTGCAATCTGGTGGAGGTTAGTATAGATGGACTAATAGAACAAGTCCCACACACTGCTACAAGCCGAAATATTTTTTCAGAGCTAGATGCAGATAAAAATTATTTTGAATTTGCAACCTGGTGGAGATTAGTATAGATGGACTAATAGAACAAGTCCCACACACTGCTACAAGCCGAAATATTGTTTCAGAGCTAGATGCAGATAAAAATTATATTGAATTTGCAACCTGGTGGAGGTTAGTATAGATGGATTAATAGAACAAGTCCCACACACTGCTACAAGCCGAAGCCCAAATGTTTTTTCAGAGCTAGATGCAGATAAAAATTATATTGAATTTGCAACCTGGTGGAGGTTAGTATAGATGGACTAATAGAACAAGTCCCACACACTGCTACAAGCCTAAATATTTTTTCAGAGCTAGATGCAGATACAAATTATATTGAATTTGCAACCTGGTGGAGGTTAGTTTAGATGGACTAATAGAACAAGTCCTACACACTGCTACAAGCCGAAGCCCAAATATTTTTTCAGAGATAGATGCAGATAAAAATTATATTGAATTTGCAACCTGGTGGAGGTTAGTATAGATGGACTAATAGAACAAGTCCCAAACACTGCTACAAGGCGAAGCCCAAATGTTTTTTCAGAGCTAGATGCAGATAAAAATTATATTGAATTTGAAACCTGGCGGAGGTTAGTATAGATGGACTAATAGAACAAGTCCCACACACTGCTACAAGCCAAAATATTTTTTCAGAGCTAGATGCAGATAAAAATTATTTTGAATTTGCAACCTGGTGGAGGTTAGTATAGATGGACTAATAGAACAAGTCCCACACACTGCTACAAGCCGAAATATTTTTTCAGAGCTAGATGCAGATAAAAATGATATTGAATTTGCAACCTGGTGGAGGTTAGTATAGATGGACTAATAAAATAAGTCCCACACACTGCTACAAGCCGAAGCCCAAATGTTTTTTCAGAGCTAGATGCAGATAAAAATGATATTGAATTTGCAATCTGGTGGAGGTTAGTATAGATGGACTAATAGAACAAGTCCCACACACTGCTACAAGCCGAAATATTTTTTCAGAGCTAGATGCAGATAAAAATTATTTTGAATTTGCAACCTGGTGGAGATTAGTATAGATGGACTAATAGAACAAGTCCCACACACTGCTACAAGCCGAAATATTGTTTCAGAGCTAGATGCAGATAAAAATTATATTGAATTTGCAACCTGGTGGAGGTTAGTATAGATGGACTAATAGAACAAGTCCCACTCACTGCTACAAGGCGAAGCCCAATTGTTTTTTCAGAGCTAGATGCAGATAAAAATTATATTGAATTTGGAACCTGGTGGAGATTAGTATAGATGGACTAATAGAACCAGTCCCACACACTGCTACAAGCCAAAATATTTTTTCAGAGCTAGATGCAGATAAAAATTATTTTGAATTTGCAACCTGGTGGAGGTTAGTATAGATGGACTAATAGAACATGTCCCACACACTGCTACAAGCCGAAATATTTTTTCAGAGCTAGATGCTGATAAAAATTATTCTGAATTTGCAACCTGGAGGAGTTTAGTATAGATGGACTAATAGAACAAGTCCCACACATTGCTACAAGCCGAAATATTGTTTCAGAGCTAGATGCAGATAAAAATTATATTGAATTTGCAACCTGGTGGAGGTTAGTTTAGATGGACTAATAGAACAAGTCCCACACACTGCTACAAGCCGAAGCCGAAATATTTTCTCAGAGCTAGATGCACATAAAAATTATATTGAATTTGCAACCTGGTGGAGGTTAGTATAGATGGACTAATAGAACAAGTCCCACACACTGCTACAAGGCGAAGCCCAATTGTTTTTTCAGAGCTAGATGCAGATAATAATTATATTGAATTTGCAACCTGGTGGAGATTAGTATCGATGGACTAATAGAACAAGTCCCACACACTGCTACAAGCCAAAATATTTTTTCAGAGCTAGATGCAGATAAAAATTATTTTGAATTTGCAACCTGGTGGAGGTTAGTATAGATGGACTAATAGAACAAGTCCCACACACTGCTACAAGCTGAAATATTTTTTCAGAACTAGATGCAGATAAAAATGATATTGAATTTGCAACCTGGTGTAGGTTAGTATAGATGGACTAATAGAACAAGTCCCACACACTGCTACAAGCTGAAGCCCAAATATTTTTTCAGAGCTAGATGCAGATAAAAATTATATTGATTTTGCAACCTGATGGAGGTTAGTATAGATGGACTAATAGAACAAGTCCCACACACTGCTACAAGCTGAAATATTTTTTCAGAGCTAGATGCAGATAAAAATTATATTGAATTTGCAACCTTGTGGAGGTTAGTTTAGATGGACTAATAGAACAAGTCCCACACACTGCTACAAGCCGAAGAGCAAATATTTTTTCAGAGCTAGATGCAGATAAAAATTATATTGAATTTGCAACCTGGTGGAGGTTAGTATAGATGGACTAATAGAACAAGTCCCACACACTGCTACAAGCCGAAGCCCAAATGTTTTTTCAGAGCTAGATGCAGATAAAAATTATATTGAATTTGCAACCTGGTGGAGGTTAGTATAGATGGACTAATAGAACAAGTCCCACACACTGCTACAAGCCGAAATATTTTTTCAGAGCTAGATGCAGATACAAATTATATTGAATTTGCAACCTGGTGGAGGTTAGTTTAGATGGACTAATAGAACAAGTCCCACACACTGCTAGAAGCCGAAGCCCAAATATTTTTTCAGAGCTAGATGCACATAAAAATTATATTGAATTTGCAACCTGGTGGAGGTTAGTATAGATGGACTAATAGAACAAGTCCCACACACTGCTACAAGGCCAAGCCCAAATGTTTTTTCAGAGCTAGATGCAGATAAAAATTATATTGAATTTGAAACCTGGCGGAGGTTAGTATAGATGGACTAAGAGAACAAGTCCCACACACTGCTACAAGCCGAAATATTTTTTCAGAGCTAGATGCAGATAAAAATTATATTGAATTTGCAACCTGGTGGAGGCTAGTTTAGATGGACTAATAGAACAAGTCCCACACACTGCTACAAGCCGAAGACCAAATATTTTTTCAGAGCTAGATGCAGATACAAATTATATTGAATTTTCAACCTGGTGGAGGTTAGTTTAGATGGACTAATAGAACAAGTCCCACACACTGCTACAAGCCGAAGCCCAAATATTTTTTCAGAGATAGATGCAGATAAAAATTATATTGAATTTGCAACCTGGTGGAGGTTAGTATAGATGGACTAATAGAACAAGTCCCACACACTGCTACAAGGCGAAGCCCAAATGTTTTTTCAGAGCTAGATGCAGATAAAAATTATATTGAATTTGAAACCTGGCGGAGGTTAGTATAGATGGACTAAGAGAACAAGTCCCACACACTGCTACAAGCCGAAATATTTTTTCAGAGCTAGATGCAGATAAAAATTATATTGAATTTGCAACCTGGTGGAGGTTAGTATAGATGGTCTAATAGAACAAGTCCCACACACTGTTACAAGCCGAAATATTTTTTCAGAGCTAGATGCAGATAAAAATTATTTTGAATTTGCAACCTGGTGGAGGTTAGTATAGATGGACTAATAGAACAAGTCCCACACACTGCTGCAGGCCGAAATATTGTTTCAGAGCTAGATGCAGATAAAAATTATTTTGAATTTGCAGCCTGGAGGAGGTTAGTAAAGATGGACTAATAGAACAAGTCCCACACACTGCTACAAGCCGAAATATTGTTTCAGAGCTAGATGCAGATAAAAATTATATTGAATTTGCAACCTGGTGGAGGTTAGTTTAGATGGACTAATAGAACAAGTCCCACACACTGCTACAAGCCGAAGAGCAAATATTTTTTCAGAGCTAGATGCAGATAAAAATTATATTGAATTTGCAACCTGGTGGAGGTTAGTATATATGGACTAATAAAACAAGTCCCACACACTGCTACAAGGCGAAGCCCAAATGTTTTTTCAGAGCTAGATGCAGATAAAAATTATATTGAATTTGCAACCTGGTGGAGGTTAGTATAGATGGACTAATAGAACAAGTCCCACACACTGCTACAAGCCAAAATATTTTTTCAGAGCTAGATGCAGATAAAAATTATTTTGAATTTGCAACCTGGTGGAGGTTAGTATAGATGGACTAATAGAACAAGTCCCACACACTGCTACAAGCCAAAATATTTTTTCAGAGCTAGATGCAGATAAAAATTATATTGAATTTGCAACCTGGTCGAGGTTAGTATAGATGGACTAATAGAACAAGTCCCACACACTGCTACAAGCCGAAGCCCAAATGTTTTTTCAGAGCTAGATGCAGATAAAAATTATTTTGAATTTGCAACCTGGTGGAGATTAATATAGATGGACTAATAGAACAAGTCCCACACACTGCTACAAGCCGAAATATTGTTTCAGAGCTAGATGCAGATAAAAATTATATTGAATTTGCAACCTGGTGGAGGTTAGTATAGATGGACTAATAGAACAAGTCCCACTCACTGCTACAAGCCGAAGCCCAAATATTTATTCAGAGCTAGATGCAGATAAAAATTATATTGAATTTTCAACCTGGTGAAGGTTAGTATAGATGGACTAATAGATCAAGTCCCACACACTGCTACAAGCCGAAATATTTTTTCAGAGCTAGATGCAGATAAAAATTATTTTGAATTTGTAACCTGTGGGAGGTTAGTATAGATGGACTAATAGAACAAGTCCCACACACTGCTACAAGCCGAAATATTTTTTCAGAGCTAGATGCAGATAAAAATTATTTTGAATTTTCAACCTGGAGGAGGTTAGTATAGATGTACTAATAGAACAAGTCCCACACACTGCTACAAGTCGAAATATTGTTTCAGAGCTAGATGCAGATAAAAATTATATTGAATTTGCAACCTGGTGGAGGTTAGTTTAGATGGACTAATAGAACAAGTCCCACACACTGCTACAAGCCGAATCCGAAATATTTTTTCAGAGCTAGATGCAGATAAAAATTATATTGAATTTGCAACCTGGTGGAGGTTAGCATAGATGGACTAATAGAACAAGTCCCAAACACTGCTACAAGGCGAAGCCCAATTGTTTTTTCAGAGCTAGATGCAGATAAAAATTATATTGAATTTGGAACCTGGTGGAGATTAGTATAGATGGACTAATAGAACAAGTCCCACACACTGCTACAAGCCGAAATATTTTTTCAGAGCTAGATGCTGATAAAAATTATTTTGAATTTGCAACCTGGAGGAGTTTAGTATAGATGGACTAATAGAACAAGTCCCACACACTGCTACAAGCGAAAATATTGTTTCAGAGCTAGATGCAGATAAAAATTATATTGAATTTGCAACCTGGTGGAGGTTAGTTTAGATGGTCTAATAGAACAAGTCCCACACACTGCTGCAAGCCGAAGCCGAAATATTTTTTCAGAGCTAGATGCACATAAAAATTATATTGAATTTGCAACCTGATGGAGGTTAGTATAGATGGACTAATAGAACAAGTCCCACACACTGCTACAAGGCGAAGCCCAATTGTTTTTTCAGAGCTAGATGCAGATAAAAATTATTTTGAATTTGCAACCTGGTGGAGGTTAGTATAGATGGAATAATAGAACAAGTCCCACACACTGCTACAAGCCGAAATATTTTTTCAGAGCTAGATGCAGATAAAAATTATATTGAATTTGCAACCTGGTGGAGGTTAGTATAGATGGACTAATAGAACAAGTCCCACACACCGCTACAAGCCGAAGCCCAAATATTTATTCAGAGCTAGATGCAGATAAAAATTATATTGAATTTGCAACCTGGTGGAGGTTAGTATAGATGGACTAATAGAACAAGTCCCACACACTGCTACAAGCCGAAGCCCAAATATTTTTTCAGAGCTAGATGCAGATAAAAATGATATTGAATTTGCAACCTGGTGGAGGTTAGTATAGATGGACTAATAGAACAAGTCCAACACACTGCTACAAGCCGAAGCCCAAATATTTTTTCAGAGCTAGATGCAGATAAAAATTATATTGATTTTGCAACCTGATGGAGGTTAGTATAGATGGACTAATAGAACAAGTCCCACACACTGCTACAAGCCGAAATATTTTTTCAGAGCTTGATGCAGCTAAAAATTATATTGAATCTGCAACCTGGTGTAGGTTAGTATAGATGGACTAATAGAACAAGTCCCACACACTGCTACAAGCCTAAATATTTTTTCAGAACTAGATGCAGATAAAAATTATATTGAATTTGCCACCTGGTGGAGGTTAGTATAGATGGACTAATAGAACAAGTCCCACACACTGCTACAAGCCGAAATATTTTTTCAGAGCCAGATGCAGATAAAAATTATATTGAATTTGCAACTTGGTGGAGGTTAGTATAGATGGACTAATAGAACAAGTCCCACACACTGCTACAAGCCGAAGCCCAAATATTTTTTCAGAGCTAGATGCAGATAAAAATTATATTGAATTTGCAACCTGGTGGAGGTTAGTATAGATGGACTAATAGAACAAGTCCCACACACTGCTACAAGCCGAAATATTTTTTCAGAGCTAGATGCAGATAAAAATAATATTGAATTTGCAACCTGGTGGAGGTTAGTATAGATGGACTAATAGAACAAGTCCCACACACTGCTACAAGCCGAAGTCCAAATATTTTTTCAGAGCTAGATGCAGATAAAAATTATATTGAATTTGCAACCTGGTGGAGGTTAGTATAGATGGACTAATAGAACAAGTCCCACTCACTGCTACAAGCCGAAGCCCAAATATTTATTCAGAGCTAGATGCAGATAAAAATTATATTGAATTTTCAACCTGGTAAAGGTTAGTATAGATGGACTAATAGAACAAGTCCCACACACTGCTACAAGCCGAAATATTTTTTCAGAGCTAGATGCAGATAAAAATTATTTTGAATTTGTAACCTGTGGGAGGTTAGTATAGATGGACTAATAGAACAAGTCCCACACACTGCTACAAGCCGAAATATTTTTTCAGAGCTAGATGCAGATAAAAATTATTTTGAATTTGCAACCTGGAGGAGGTTAGTATAGATGTACTAATAGAACAAGTCCCACACACTTCTACAAGCCGAAATATTGTTTCAGAGCTAGATGCAGATAAAAATTATATTGAATTTGCAACCTGGTGGAGGTTAGTTTAGATGGACTAATAGAACAAGTCCCACACACTGCTACAAGCCGAATCCGAAATATTTTTTCAGAGCTAGATGCAGATAAAAATTATATTGAATTTGCAACCTGGTGGAGGTTAGCATAGATGGACTAATAGAACAAGTCCCAAACACTGCTACAAGGCGAAGCCCAATTGTTTTTTCAGAGCTAGATGCAGATAAAAATTATATTGAATTTGGAACCTGGTGGAGATTAGTATAGATGGACTAATAGAACAAGTCCCACACACTGCTACAAGCCGAAATATTTTTTCAGAGCTAGATGCTGATAAAAATTATTTTGAATTTGCAACCTGGAGGAGTTTAGTATAGATGGACTAAGAGAACAAGTCCCACACACTGCTACAAGGCGAAGCCCAAATGTTTTTTCAGAGCTAGATGCAGATAAAAATTATATTGAATTTGAAACCTGGCGGAGGTTAGTATAGATGGACTAAGAGAACAAGTCCCACACACTGCTACAAGCCGAAATATATTTTCAGAGCTAGATGCAGATAAAAATTATATTGAATTTGCAACCTGGTGGAGGTTAGTTTAGATGGACTAATAGAACAAGTCCCACACACTGCTACAAGCCGAAGACCAAATATTTTTTCAGAGCTAGATGCAGATAAAAATTATATTGAATTTGCAACCTGGTGGAGGTTAGTATAGATGGACTAATAGAACAAGTCCCACACACTGCTAGAAACCGACTCCCAAATGTTTTATCAGAGCTAGATGCAGATAAAAATTATATTGAATTTGCAACCTGGTGGAGGTTAGTATAGATGGTCTAATAGAACAAGTCCCACACACTGTTACAAGCCGAAATATTTTTTCAGAGCTAGATGCAGATAAAAATTATTTTGAATTTGCAACCTGGTGGAGGTTAGTATAGATGGACTAATAGAACAAGTCCCACACACTGCTACAGGCCGAAATATTGTTTCAGAGCTAGATGCAGATAAAAATTATATTGAATTTGCAGCCTGGAGGAGGTTAGTAAAGATGGACTAATAGAACAAGTCCCACACACTGCTACAAGCCGAAATATTGTTTCAGAGCTAGATGCAGATAAAAATTATATTGAATTTGCAACCTGGTGGAGGTTAGTTTAGATGGACTAATAGAACAAGTCCCACACACTGCTACAAGCCGAAGCCGAAATATTTTTTCAGAGCTAGATGCAGATAAAAATTATATTGAATTTGCAACCTGGTGGAGGTTAGTATATATGGACTAATAAAACAAGTCCCACACACTGCTACAAGGCGAAGCCCAAATGTTTTTTCAGAGCTAGATGCAGATAAAAATTATATTGAATTTGCAACCTGGTGGAGGTTAGTATAGATGGACTAATAGAACAAGTCCCACACACTGCTACAAGCCAAAATATTTTTTCAGAGCTAGATGCAGATAAAAATTATTTTGAATTTGCAACCTGGTGGAGGTTAGTATAGATGGACTAATAGAACAAGTCCCACACACTGCTACAAGCCAAAATATTTTTTCAGAGCTAGATGCAGATAAAAATTATATTGAATTTGCAACCTGGTCGAGGTTAGTATAGATGGACTAATAGAACAAGTCCCACACACTGCTACAAGCCGAAGCCCAAATGTTTTTTCAGAGCTAGATGCAGATAAAAATTATTTTGAATTTGCAACCTGGTGGAGATTAATATAGATGGACTAATAGAACAAGTCCCACACACTGCTACAAGCCGAAATATTGTTTCAGAGCTAGATGCAGATAAAAATTATATTGAATTTGCAACCTGGTGGAGGTTAGTATAGATGGACTAATAGAACAAGTCCCACTCACTGCTACAAGCCGAAGCCCAAATATTTATTCAGAGCTAGATGCAGATAAAAATTATATTGAATTTTCAACCTGGTGAAGGTTAGTATAGATGGACTAATAGATCAAGTCCCACACACTGCTACAAGCCGAAATATTTTTTCAGAGCTAGATGCAGATAAAAATTATTTTGAATTTGTAACCTGTGGGAGGTTAGTATAGATGGACTAATAGAACAAGTCCCACACACTGCTACAAGCCGAAATATTTTTTCAGAGCTAGATGCAGATAAAAATTATTTTGAATTTGCAACCTGGAGGAGGTTAGTATAGATGTACTAATAGAACAAGTCCCACACACTGCTACAAGCCGAAATATTGTTTCAGAGCTAGATGCAGATAAAAATTATATTGAATTTGCAACCTGGTGGAGGTTAGTTTAGATGGACTAATAGAACAAGTCCCACACACTGCTACAAGCCGAACCCGAAATATTTTTTCAGAGCTAGATGCAGATAAAAATTATATTGAATTTGCAACCTGGTGGAGGTTAGCATAGATGGACTAATAGAACAAGTCCCAAACACTGCTACAAGGCGAAGCCCAATTGTTTTTTCAGAGCTAGATGCAGATAAAAATTATATTGAATTTGGAACCTGGTGGAGATTAGTATAGATGGACTAATAGAACAAGTCCCACACACTGCTACAAGCCGAAATATTTTTTCAGAGCTAGATGCTGATAAAAATTATTTTGAATTTGCAACCTGGAGGAGTTTGGTATAGATGGACTAATAGAACAAGTCCCACACACTGCTACAAGCGAAAATATTGTTTCAGAGCTAGATGCAGATAAAAATTATATTGAATTTGCAACCTGGTGGAGGTTAGTTTAGATGGTCTAATAGAACAAGTCCCACACACTGCTGCAAGCCGAAGCCGAAATATTTTTTCAGAGCTAGATGCACATAAAAATTATATTGAATTTGCAACCTGGTGGAGGTTAGTATAGATGGACTAATAGAACAAGTCCCACACACTGCTACAAGCCAAAATATTTTTTCAGAGCTAGATGCAGATAAAAATTATATTGAATTTGCAACCTGGTCGAGGTTAGTATAGATGGACTAATAGAACAAGTCCCACACACTGCTACAAGCCGAAGCCCAAATGTTTTTTCAGAGCTAGATGCAGATAAAAATTATTTTGAATTTGCAACCTGGTGGAGATTAATATAGATGGACTAATAGAACAAGTCCCACACACTGCTACAAGCCGAAATATTGTTTCAGAGCTAGATGCAGATAAAAATTATATTGAATTTGCAACCTGGTGGAGGTTAGTATAGATGGACTAATAGAACAAGTCCCACTCACTGCTACAAGCCGAAGCCCAAATATTTATTCAGAGCTAGATGCAGATAAAAATTATATTGAATTTTCAACCTGGTGAAGGTTAGTATAGATGGACTAATAGATCAAGTCCCACACACTGCTACAAGCCGAAATATTTTTTCAGAGCTAGATGCAGATAAAAATTATTTTGAATTTGTAACCTGTGGGAGGTTAGTATAGATGGACTAATAGAACAAGTCCCACACACTGCTACAAGCCGAAATATTTTTTCAGAGCTAGATGCAGATAAAAATTATTTTGAATTTGCAACCTGGAGGAGGTTAGTATAGATGTACTAATAGAACAAGTCCCACACACTGCTACAAGCCGAAATATTGTTTCAGAGCTAGATGCAGATAAAAATTATATTGAATTTGCAACCTGGTGGAGGTTAGTTTAGATGGACTAATAGAACAAGTCCCACACACTGCTACAAGCCGAACCCGAAATATTTTTTCAGAGCTAGATGCAGATAAAAATTATATTGAATTTGCAACCTGGTGGAGGTTAGCATAGATGGACTAATAGAACAAGTCCCAAACACTGCTACAAGGCGAAGCCCAATTGTTTTTTCAGAGCTAGATGCAGATAAAAATTATATTGAATTTGGAACCTGGTGGAGATTAGTATAGATGGACTAATAGAACAAGTCCCACACACTGCTACAAGCTGAAATATTTTTTCAGAGCTAGATGCTGATAAAAATTATTTTGAATTTGCAACCTGGAGGAGTTTGGTATAGATGGACTAATAGAACAAGTCCCACACACTGCTACAAGCGAAAATATTGTTTCAGAGCTAGATGCAGATAAAAATTATATTGAATTTGCAACCTGGTGGAGGTTAGTTTAGATGGTCTAATAGAACAAGTCCCACACACTGCTGCAAGCCGAAGCCGAAATATTTTTTCAGAGCTAGATGCACATAAAAATTATATTGAATTTGCAACCTGGTGGAGGTTAGTATAGATGGACTAATAGAACAAGTCCCACACACTGCTACAAGGCGAAGCCCAATTGTTTTTTCAGAGCTAGATGCAGGTAAAAATTATTTTGAATTTGCAACCTGGTGGAGGTTAGTATAGATGGAATAATAGAACAAGTCCCACACACTGCTACAAGCCGAAATATTTTTTCAGAGCTAGATGCAGATAAAAATTATATTGAATTTGCAACCTGGTGGAGGTTAGTATAGATGGACTAATAGAACAAGTCCCACACACCGCTACAAGCCGAAGCCCAAATATTTATTCAGAGCTAGATGCAGATAAAAATTATATTGAATTTGCAACCTGGTGGAGGTTAGTATAGATGGACTAATAGAACAAGTCCCACACACTGCTACAAGCCGAAGCCCAAATATTTTTTCAGAGCTAGATGCAGATAAAAATGATATTGAATTTGCAACCTGGTGGAGGTTAGTATAGATGGACTAATAGAACAAGTCCCACACACTGCTACAAGCCGAAGCCCAAATATTTTTTCAGAGCTAGATGCAGATAAAAATTATATTGATTTTGCAACCTGATGGAGGTTAGTATAGATGGACTAATAGAACAAGTCCCACACACTGCTACAAGCCGAAATATTTTTTCAGAGCTTGATGCAGCTAAAAATTATATTGAATCTGCAACCTGGTGGAGGTTAGTATAGATGGACTAATAGAACAAGTCCCACACACTGCTACAAGCCTAAATATTTTTTCAGAACTAGATGCAGATAAAAATTATATTGAATTTGCCACCTGGTGGAGGTTAGTATAGATGGACTAATAGAACAAGTCCCACACACTGCTACAAGCCGAAATATTTTTTCAGAGCCAGATGCAGATAAAAATTATATTGAATTTGCAACTTGGTGGAGGTTAGTATAGATGGACTAATAGAACAAGTCCCACACACTGCTACAAGCCGAAGCCCAAATATTTTTTCAGAGCTAGATGCAGATAAAAATTATATTGAATTTGCAACCTGGTGGAGGTTAGTATAGATGGACTAATAGAACAAGTCCCACACACTGCTACAAGCCGAAATATTTTTTCAGAGCTAGATGCAGATAAAAATTATATTGAATTTGCAACCTGGTGGAGGTTAGTATAGATGGACTAATAGAACAAGTCCCACACACTGCTACAAGCCGAAGTCCAAATATTTTTTCAGAGCTAGATGCAGATAAAAATTATATTGAATTTGCAACCTGGTGGAGGTTAGTATAGATGGACTAATAGAACAAGTCCCACTCACTGCTACAAGCCGAAGCCCAAATATTTATTCAGAGCTAGATGCAGATAAAAATTATATTGAATTTTCAACCTGGTAAAGGTTAGTATAGATGGACTAATAGAACAAGTCCCACACACTGCTACAAGCCGAAATATTTTTTCAGAGCTAGATGGAGATAAAAATTATTTTGAATTTGTAACCTGTGGGAGGTTAGTATAGATGGACTAATAGAACAAGTCCCACACACTGCTACAAGCCGAAATATTTTTTCAGAGCTAGATGCAGATAAAAATTATTTTGAATTTGCAACCTGGAGGAGGTTAGTATAGATGTACTAATAGAACAAGTCCCACACACTGCTACAAGCCGAAATATTGTTTCAGAGCTAGATGCAGATAAAAATTATATTGAATTTGCAACCTGGTGGAGGTTAGTTTAGATGGACTAATAGAACAAGTCCCACACACTGCTACAAGCCGAATCCGAAATATTTTTTCAGAGCTAGATGCAGATAAAAATTATATTGAATTTGCAACCTGGTGGAGGTTAGCATAGATGGACTAATAGAACAAGTCCCAAACACTGCTACAAGGCGAAGCCCAATTGTTTTTTCAGAGCTAGATGCAGATAAAAATTATATTGAATTTGGAACCTGGTGGAGATTAGTATAGATGGACTAATAGAACAAGTCCCACACACTGCTACAAGCCGAAATATTTTTTCAGAGCTAGATGCTGATAAAAATTATTTTGAATTTGCAACCTGGAGGAGTTTAGTATAGATGGACTAAGAGAACAAGTCCCACACACTGCTACAAGCCAAAATATTGTTTCAGAGCTAGATGCAGATAAAAATTATATTGAATTTGCAACCTGGTGGAGGTTAGTTTAGATGGTCTAATAGAACAAGTCCCACACACTGCTACAAGCCGAAGCCGAAATATTTTTTCAGAGCTAGATGCACATAAAAATTATATTGAATTTGCAACCTGGTGGAGGTTAGTATAGATGGACTAATAGAACAAGTCCCACACACTGCTACAAGGCGAAGCCCAATTGTTTTTTCAGAGCTAGATGCAGATAAAAATTATTTTGAATTTGCAACCTGGTGGAGGTTCGTATAGATGGAATAATAGAACAAGTCCCACACACTGCTACAAGCCGAAATATTTTTTCAGAGCTAGATGCAGATAAAAATTATATTGAATTTGCAACCTGGTGGAGGTTAGTATAGATGGACTAATAGAACAAGTCCTACACACCGCTACAAGCCGAAGCCCAAATATTTATTCAGAGCTAGATGCAGATAAAAATTATATTGAATTTGCAACCTGGTGGAGGTTAGTATAGATGGACTAATAGAACAAGTCCCACACACTGCTACAAGCCGAAGCCCAAATATTTTTTCAGAGCTAGATGCAGATAAAAATGATATTGAATTTGCAACCTGGTGGAGGTTAGTATAGATGGACTAATAGAACAAGTCCCACACACTGCTGCAAGCCGAAGCCCAAATATTTTTTCAGAGCTAGATGCAGATAAAAATTATATTGATTTTGCAACCTGATGGAGGTTAGTATAGATGAACTAATAGAACAAGTCCCACACACTGCTACAAGCCGAAATATTTTTTCAGAGCTTGATGCAGCTAAAAATTATATTGAATCTGCAACCTGGTGGAGGTTAGTATAGATGGACTAATAGAACAAGTCCCACACACTGCTACAAGCCTAAATATTTTTTCAGAACTAGATGCAGATAAAAATTATATTGAATTTGCCACCTGGTGGAGGTTAGTATAGATGGACTAATAGAACAAGTCCCACACACTGCTACAAGCCGAAATATTTTTTCAGAGCCAGATGCAGATAAAAATTATATTGAATTTGCATCTTGGTGGAGGTTAGTATAGGTGGACTAATAGAACAAGTCCCACACACTGCTACAAGCCGAAGCCCAAATATTTTTTCAGAGCTAGATGCAGATAAAAATTATATTGAATTTGCAACCTGGTGGAGGTTAGTATAGACGGACTAATAGAACAAGTCCCACACACTGCTACAAGCCGAAATATTTTTTCAGAGCTAGATGCAGATAAAAATTATATTGAATTTGCAACCTGGTGGAGGTTAGTATAGATGGACTAATAGAACAAGTCCCACACACTGCTACAAGCCGAAGCCCAAATATTTTTTCAGAGCTAGATGCAGATAAAAATTATATTGAATTTGCAACCTGGTGGAGGTTAGTATAGATGGACTAATAGAACAAGTCCCACACACTGCTACAAGCCAAAATATTCTTTCAGAGCTAGATGCAGATAAAAATTATATTGAATTTGCAACCTGGTGGAGGTTAGTATAGATGGACTAATAGAACAAGTCCCACACACTGCTACAAGCTGAAGCCCAAATATTTTTTCAGAGCTAGATGCAGATAAAAATTATATTGAATTTGCAGCCTGGTGGAGGTTAGTATAGATGGACTAATAGAACAAGTCCCACACACTGCTACAAGCCGAAATATTTTTTCAGAGCTTGATGCAGCTAAAAATTATATTGAATCTGCAACCTGGTGGAGGTTAGTATAGATGGACTAATAGAACAAGTCCCACACACTGCTACAAGCCTAAATATTTTTTCAGAGCTAGATGCAGATAAAAATTATTTTGAATTTGCAACCTGGTGGAGGTTAGTATAGATGGACTAATAGAACAAGTCCCACACACTGCTACAAGCTGAAATATTTTTTCAGAGCTCGATGCAGATAAAAATTATATTGAATTTGCAATCTGGTGGAGGTTAGTATAGATGGACTAATAGAATAATGCTATGCCCAAAATGTTTTACTTCACTAGGTGCAGTAAAAAAAATTGTATTCTATACACAGGTGGTGTAGCTTGCAACACTGATAGGCTTCTCCACTGACTAACACACACTGCAAGAGTCCAAAAAGGATTTGCTTTGCTCGATTTAGCCAAATGCTGTGAAAAAAACTTGCACAGCACTGGCACAGACCTGCCTGGCAAAAACTGATAGGAACTGATGTAACCTAGCCCTCAAAAGGACTGCAATTACAATTAGTCTTTACTCCCAACCTATCTATTTAAGAGCACAGACCTGCCTGATAAAAGTCGTAGGAAATGATGTAACCTAGTCCTCAAAAGGACTGCAATCACAACTATTCCCTACTCCCAAGCTATCTGTAGATTTGTGTGAAAATTGGCTTGAAATTAACAAAGTATAGCGCACACAGCAACAGCGGTGCCATCTAACACGCAGCTGTGAGAAAATGGTGGCGATGGGGAAAATGGCTGGGTCTTATAGGGCAAGGACATGTGACATACACTGCCAATGACACATGCCCTTGCTTGTGTGAAAAAAAGCAGTTCGCTCCGTGTGTGCACTGCTGATAAGCTGACAGATTGCACCTCCCCACTGTAAATGCAGGAAAGAGAAAAAAAAATGGATGTCTTCATCATTTATGCAGAGATCCATCCCCTGCCCCTCCCCCCACCCTACTGTACACTCAAACTGCGTATTAACATTAATTTTCAGCATTACTGAGAAAAAATCCAGTTATGATTTTGGTGCACGAACAGTTATCGAACATAACCTCGAACAGCCGAATTTTTTTCAAATTGTTCGTGTTCGTCGAACGGCTCGAACACCGCCCTAAACAGCTCGAATTTGAGATTGGCGAACAGTTCGAGTCGAACACCGCTCATCTCTAGTTAGAATACTTGAATGCCGGACATATTTGCCCTAATGGGCCATGATGTCTTACATATTTAAAATATACATTATCTGTTAGTCATGGGTATTTGAATTAATATGAAAAGGCTTTTATCTCCCTCTCCTTTTTTTATTGGTTCCCCCCTCATTAATAGGTGCTCTCGATTATGAGATAACAGCATTCATATTAAGATAAAATAAGCTTCTGTCTCTGGCTGGTCTCTCAAAAACTCAATCACTGAAGATATTTATTTTCTTCAGTTAGCCCACCAGAGGCATATGAGGATGGCTATTATGCCCCCATTATGATTTTTTAGTATACTGGGTGACTGGATGCAAATAAGGCTCTCTGCACTATCTGGTCAATTTTTGACACAATGAGAAAGTATGTTCATCTCTCTGACTTCTATTCAACACTCCGGGTCACCTTCTGCAATACTGTGGTGGTATCTGCCGACGTACATGGTGGAACGCATACCACTGGCCTGTTGATCTAGTTTCTGTAAAGTGCTGTGGAACGCATCGTGGGGCGCCGTACTTCCGGTCATATGTGATGCGGCTCACCGGAAGTTCACACATCCTAAACGCATGCCATCGGCCGGGTGTTATAGTTTGTCAGAAGCGGTGGAAAGCAACGTGGAGCGTGCATTTTCCAGATATGCGCAGTGTGGCTCACTGCGAGTGCGTGCACCCTTAGCACGCGGTGCTGCCTTCTGGACATGCACAGCAGGGGCTATTAAATTTGGCATAATGCGTGACTCATATTAATAGATACAGTTGCCCCTTGGAACGCAAATATAGGTGGCACTCTGATACAATGGGAGTTTATGCTCACCAAGCCTCATTTTGGGTTTGTGATTTTATGTTTACCAAGCCTCATTTTGGGTTTTTGAGTTTATACTTATCAAGCCTATTGTGGGTTTTTGAGTTTATGCTTACCAAGCCTCATTTTGGGTTTGGGCTGGGGGAGGCGGCCTAGGCTGGGGCAACTTTTAAAAAGGGAAGTGAAAAACCTGGGCAGACCATTTGTTGGAGGATTGTCTCTCTGCTACATGTGACGCCATATGTGAAGGCCTCTGACTAGCTACAGTAAGTGATCTATCTCTGTTTTTTCTAATATTTACCTGTTACAGCTACTCCTGATGAACCTCATAGAGAGGAGAAACGTGTTGAGTTATATAACAGGTTATATGGCTTTGATATGCAAACTGAATTGGAGGTGTTTGACACCCTAGCATTTTTGACTGAATCTTCTGCTATTTGTGCATATGTTTTATTTTTTGTCTAGTATTGGCAGCTGTAATTCATGGTCTATTGTATTATGCTGTCTATGTACATTGGGTACTGCATATAACATAGTCCCTTCTATTCTCATATGAAAGAAATCATCTGCTTTACATTGTCTATTTTGAATACCTTTTTCCATCATAGCCCCAGTTATACTTACCTATCCAACATTACTCTGGAAAGGGTCAGATAGGGCCTGCAGGGATAGCCACCGATGAGTGGGGGCGCCACTGCTCAGGATAAGGGTGCCAACCTCCACTGGCAGGCAGGGGCAGTGTAAGGGCTATGTAAGGCACATTATCCCACTACATTAGGGTATATCCATATTCATATATGAAGGCAAATTAACCACATTTTGTTTTGACAGAGTGATACCTAATCTCTTGGCCTGCTACTCATTTACCACCAACTTGCAGATAACGAAGATACCATCATCTTAGTGCAAGCAGACACTTGTATATATATCTAATAGGGATTGCACCTACATCTCAAGCATCCCTTGCACCTATAAGCATTCTCTCCAACTGCACTTGGCGTATGTGATATTGACTGTTTTTCCTGTCTAGTAACAGGGCCATACAGGGCTAGCAGGGAGAGCCACCGAGGAGCAGGGGCCACCACTGGAGTAGGAATAAGGGTGCCAACCTAAACTGTTAGGCAGGGGCGAGTTTGAGTGGTTAATAGGGGCATTTAGTTCCATTTTTATATATATAGCAGGCGGGGGACCACTCACCATCGGGCACCCCAGCGTGCTATGGGACCCGTGAGTGGTGCGGTGCCGGTGCCAGGGCTTGCACCCACCCCCCACTTGCTCAGGGCCCTGGCAGCCGCCACAATACTTGCCTCTCCCTGTGCCTCTGCAGCAGGTCCTGTCTCTTCCACGGCTGCTGCACTGTGACGTCTCAGGTCAGAGGGCATGGTGGCGTCTTTACACCGTGCTCTCTCCTGAGCCATCACAGGCAGCGCAGAGCGGGAAGACGCCGGCGACGCTGGAGCCCAGAGCAGCGGCAGTAGGTGAGAAGTGAGATGAGTATTTGATTTTTTTTTTAGATGTATGGAGGCATGGGGCATTATACAGGGGGAAGGGGTGATGACATCCTGCATGGGTCATTATATGGGGGGTGACATCCTGCATGGGGCATTATATGGGGGGAGGGATGACATCCTGCATGGGGCATTATATGGGGGGGAGAGGTGACATCCTGCATGGGGCATTATATGGGGGGGGTGACATCCTGAATGGGGCATTATATGGGTGGGAGAGGTGACATCCTGCATGGGGCATTATATGGGGGGGGGTGACATCCTGCCTGGGGCATTATATGGGGGGTAGGTGACATCCTGCATGGGGCATTATATGGGGGGGTGACATCCTGCATGGGGCATTATATGGGGGGAGAGGTGACATCCTGCATGGGGCATTATATGGGGGGGAGAGGTGACATCCTGAAAGGGGCATTATATGGGTGGGAGAGGTGACATCCTGCATGGGGCATTATATGGGGGGGGAGGGATGACATCCTGCCTGGGGCATTATATGGGGGGTAGGTGACATCATGCATGGGGCATTATATGGGGGGGTGACATCCTGCATGGGGCATTATATGGGGAAAGAGGTGACATCCTGCATGGAGCATTATATGGGGAGCCCGGGGAGGAGTGACATCCTGCATGGGGCACTATATGGGGGGAGAGGTGACATCCTGCATGGGGCATTATATGGGGGGGAAGTGACATCCTGAATGGGGCATTTTATGAGGGGGGTGACATCCTATATGGGGCATTATATGGGGGGAAGTGACATCCTGCATGGGGCATTATGTGGGGGCACAGCCTGCATGGGGCATTATTTGGGGGCCAGTATTCTGTATGGAGTATTATATGGGGGCCAGTATTCTGTATGGAGCATTATATGGGGCCAGTATCCTCTATGGAGCGTTATATGGGGGCCAGTATCCTCTATGGAGTGTTATATGGGGGACAATATCCTGTATGGAGCATTATGTGGGGTCCATTATTCTGTATGGAGCAATATATGGGGTCAATAATACTGTATTAAGGCTTATGTGGCGTCATTATTCTGTATGGAGCAATATATGAGGCCTATAATACTGTATGGAGGACTATATATTGTCCGGTCTGCAATGTGCACTGCGAGGATGTGCCAGTTTCTGAGCTTTTGTAGAACTTACAATAGATATCACTCATGTAATGTAAGAAGTGAAATCTTTGGCATTGTACTATACACTGTGTGCAGAATTATTAGGCAAGTTGTATTTTAGAGGATTATTTTTATTATTGATCAACAACTATGTTCTCAATCAATCGAAAAGACTCATAAATATCCAAGCTTAATATTTTTGGAAGTTGAAGTGGGTTTTTTTTTAGATTTGGCTATCTTAGGAGGATATCTGTTTGTGCAGGTAACTATTACTGTGCAGAATTATTAGGCAACTTAATAAAAAACAAATATAATCCCATCTCACTTGTTTATTTTCACCAGGTAAACCAATATCAGTGCACAAAATTTAGAAATAAACATTTCTGACATGCAAAAACAAAAACCAAAAAAATTAGTGATCAATATAGCCACCTTTCTTTATGATTACACTCAACAGCTTTCCATCCATAGATTCTGCCAGTTGCTTGATCTGTTTTCGATCAACATTGCGTGCAGCAGTCACCACAGCCTCCCAGACACTGTTCCGAGAGGTGTACTGTTTTCCCTCCCTGTAGATCTCACATTTTATGATGCACCACAGGTTCTCTATGGGGTTCAGATCAGGTGAACAAGGTGGGCCATGTCATTATTTTTTCTTCTTTTAGACCTTTACTGGCCAGTCACGCTGTGGAGTAGTTGGATGCATGTGATGGAGCATTGTCCTGCATGAAAATCATGTTTTCTTGAATGATACCGACTTCTTCCTGTACCACTGCTTGAAGAAGTTGTCTTCCAGAAACTGGCAGTACATCTGGGGGTTGAGCTTCACTCCATCCTCAACCCTAAAAGGTCCCACAAGTTCATCTTTGATGATACCAGCCCATACCAGTACCCCACCTCCACCTTGCTGGCGTCTGAGTCTGAGTGGAGCTCTCTGCCCTTTATTGATCCAGGCTCTGGCCCATCCATCTGGCCCATCAAGAGTCACGCTCATTTCATCAGTCCATAAAACCTTTGAAAAATCAGTCTTAAGATATTTCTTGACCCATTCTTGACATTTTATCTTATGTTTCTTGTTCAAAGGTGGTCGTTTTTCAGCCTTCCTTACCTTGGCCATGTCCCTGAGTATCGTACACCTTGTGCTTTTTGATACTCCAGTAACGTTGCAGCTCTGAAATACGGCAAAACTGGTGGCGAAAGGCATCTTGGCAGCTTCACGCTTGATTTTCCTCAATTCATGGACAAATATTTTGTGCCTTTTTTGGCCAACACGCTTCTTGCGACCCTGTTGGCTATTTGCCATGAAACGCTTGATTGTTCGGTGATTACGCTTCAAAAGTTTGGAAATTTCAAGACTGCTGCTTCCCTCTGCAAGACATCTCACAATTTTGGACTTTTCAGAGCCCGTCAAATCTCTTCTGACCCATTTTGCAAAAGGAAAGGAAGTTGCCTAATAATTAAGCACACCTTATATAGGGTGTTGATGTCATTAGTCAACACCCCTCCTCATAAAAGAGATGCACATCACCAGATTTACTTAATTGGTAGTTGGCTCTCAAACCTATGCAGCTTGGAGTAGGACAACATGTATAAAAAGTAGAAAAGTGATCAAAATACGCATTTGCCTAATAATTCTGCACATATAGATATATATATATATATATATACTGTATATTTCTCTGTGGTATCTGTGCATCATGAATCGTGGTATGTGTTAAAGGGGCCCACTGAGACTCTTTCACCCGGGGCCCACAAAAACTTGGAGCCGGCCCTGTATAGTTTTCCACTTGGGTGGTTTGTCTGTTGTATTGTATTAATTACTTATTAAAAGTTATATTTTAATTTTACACCTGCATAATGGTACGTAGTGATCAACGGTGAATTATATCTCTGGGGGGCTTATAATCTGGTTCGTATCAAGGAAGGGGATGAGTGGAAAGTGGCCTTAAATACCCCCGAGAGTCATTATGAGTATTGTGTCATGCCCTTTGGGCTCTGTAATGCTCCAGCTGTGTATCAGATGCTTGTAAATTATATTTTCATTGATCTTTTGGGTATTTGTGTTATTGTTTACATCGATGGTATCCTCATCTTCTCCAGGGACCTGGCTGTGCATAGTGATCATGTGCGCACCATCCTAAAAAGATTTTAGGATCATTACCTTTATGTCAAAAAAGAAAAATGTGTTTTTTCGAAGTGCAGGATTTGGGGTTCATGGGACTCATTCTATCTCCCACGGAGTTTCAGATGGATGCCAAGTAGATGAGGGCAGTGTTTGAGTGTGCACAACCGGTTAACCCAAAGGGATTTCAGCATTTTTGGGTTTTGCCAATTATTACCGGAGGTTTATTAAGGGTTTTTCCAAGGTGGTGAAACCTCTCACCGATCTTACCCATAAGGGGGCAGACGTGTCTAATTGGAAACTGGAGGCCAATAAGGCCTTTAATACACTTAAGAAGGCTTTTTACTCTGCTCTAGTTTTGGTCCAGCCATGTCAATAAGCCTTTTGTGGTGGATGCCTCTGAGGTAGGGGTGGGAGCGGTGCTCTCCCTGAGTTCCACCACTCTAACGCATTTGAGGCCTTGTGCTTTTTTTTCTCGGAAATTCTCTCCTCCAGAGCTCAATTATGACATCGGTAATCGTGAACTTCTTGCCATAAAGTTAGCTCTGGAGGAGTGGAGGCATCATCTTGAGGGAGCTAAGCACCCATTCACAGTGCTTTCTGACCATAAGAATCTGTTTTTTTTAGAGAATGTTAAGTGACTGAGACAAGCCCGATGGGCCTTGTTTTTTTACCAGATTCAATATTTCGATCTCCTACCTCCCTGGGACCAAGAATGCTTGGACTCTTTGCCCTATTGAGTCTGAAGTTACGCAACCTGATTTCATTCTTCCAAATGGCATTGTAGTCTCTTCTGTCAATTTAGCTTGGGATGTGGTTAAGGCTCAGGGGATTGCTCCATTCAGCACACCGCATGATAAATGATTTTTTCTGGTGCAACTGCAGTTGGGCTTACTCAGAGAGTGTCATGACTCGGTCATAGTGGGCCACCCAGGCATTAAGGGGACTTGTCACCTGTTGAGCAGAAAGTATTGGTGGCCGTCCTTGGGTAAGGATGTTAAAGCTTATGTTAAGGCATGCAAGATCTTTGCCAGGAACAAGGTGCCTCACGTCTTCCTGGCAGGGAAATTTCTCTCTTTGCCAAATCCTGAACGTCCTTGGTCCCACATATCCATGGACTTAATTACGGATCTCCCTGACTCCAAGGGTATGACTATGGTGTTGGTTATTGTGGACCGATTTTCTAAACAATGCCATTTGATTCCTTTAGCTCAGTTGCCCAGTGCGCAGGACTTGGTAGATTTATTCCATGTTCAGGTGGTAAGATTACATGGGGGTCCTATGAATATTGTCTCCGATCGTGGGTCCCAGTTTATCTCCAGATTCTGGAGGGCTTTCTGTAAATGCTTTGGGTCGGAACTCTAGTTTTCATCTGCATACCACCCTCAAACTAATGGACAAATGGAACAAACCAACCAGTGTCTTGAGTCCTATCTAAGATGTTTTTGCTCCCATTCACAGCATGATTGGGGATCATACTCAGCCTTGGCAGAGGTCACCCTAAACAATAGAAACCACAAGGGCTCGGGATTGTCTCCCTTCATTTGCATTCTAGGATTCTATCCTAGGATTCCATGTTTTGAAGGAGGGGATGATGTACTTCTGGCAGTTTCTACTACCATCCACCGCCCCTGGAAGATTTGTGGGGAAGCCCATATCCATCTCAACAAAGCAGGGGAGAGCATGAAGAGGCAGACTGATAAGCATCGTCAGCATGGTTGAAAACTCAGAGTGGGGGACAGAGTTTGGGTGTCTACTAAGAATCTCAAGATTAAGGTACCATCTCCTAAGCTCGCACCCAGGTTTATAAGACCATTTCCCATTATCGAGGTTGTCAATAAGGTGGCTTTTCAGGTAGGTCTGCCTTCTTTTATTCGGGTTCCCAATATTTTTCACAAGACATTATTAAAGAAGATGGTTACTCCGCTTGCGACCCAGGATCCTCCTCCTCCTATTCGGGTAGATAATACTGAAGAATTTGAGATAGAGAGCAGTGTGGACTATCGTAGAGTTCGGAACTCCATTCAATATTTGATTAATTAGAAGGGGTACGTTCCTGGGTCTCGAGAGGTAATATACATGCTAATCGTCTTATCGCTGAGTTCCATAGGAGGTTTCTGGACAAGGTGCGTGGTGAGAGCCTGGAGGTCTCTAGTCTCTCCTAGGGAGGGGGGTACTGAAGGAATCATGGTACTGTGCTCCTAGAATGGATCTGATCAGGTGCTACGCTACTCCTGTCACAGGTGCCACCATTTTCCTGACCCTGGAGGCGGAGCTACTACGCTTGCAGGGAAACTTTCTTAATCTTATGGAGCATCGCGCTCTAGTGTTGTGGGATGTGTGAGGATGTGGGATGTGGGGATCTCACTGATTTCCCAAGTTGCCAGGCAATGCAGGACACTGCTGTGTCTGACACTAGGCAGTGGTGGGGGTTTTTCATTCTGCTGTGCAAGCTAGCAGGGATTGGTTGTCAGGGGATGATTGGGAGCTATTCAACACCTGATCATTAGGCGGGCTATTTAACCCTGTAACCCTGTTCCTTGCTCAGTTCTTTAATGTATATTGCAGTTCCTATGTGCTGTGGTGTTGAGTGGTGCTAGCAGCAGTGTTGCTATCTTTTCAGGGGTTTTCTCATTTTCTCTTCTGGTTACACTTCCTGGGGATCTTACAGAGGTACTCACCTGGTCCTTGACTAGGCACCGACAGTGTCACCAAGCACCAGCTGTCTGGTGACAGTGGGCCTGGGAAGAACTCTGCCCAAGTCCCCCTTCCATTTATTGGGAGCTGGGTATTCCCGGACCTCAAGGGCTTGCCTAACTGGGCAACTTGCGCCACGTGCATCTGTGGCTGCGCCTTTGCTGCTTTGGTGCCAGTATTGCTGGGTCTCTCTGAGTAGCGCTTAACAGGAACAAGATCAATGCACAAGGACCAACAAGGTCTATAATAATAAGCCAAGTCAACCTGGAGTGAGCAGAAAAAATGGCACCAACTCACATGAGCAAAAGAGTGGAGGCAATAATGAGAAAGGTTTGCCCAAGGTAATAGGAGCGTGAGGAGCGGACTCCGTGAGTATCACTGCAAAGCAGTTTCGTCAGGGGAAGTGAGCGTGCTGGTGTAAGGCACGTACATAAATACTAGACACAAATAAATTAAGCAATTACCATTGTTGTAGGCCGTGTACCTTCCGGCAGGAGACAGGACACATAGGAGCTCAAGGTCAGCTGATATAGGTGGGCGGCATCATGTCAGGACACACGAAGGGCGCATGTGTGGTGGGATAGAGTGGAGCTGCAAGGAAGAATTTTTTTGCATGTCCATAGAGAAAATGACGCAAGCACTATACACGCAGCATTAGAAAATGCACAAGCCGAGTTGCTAACGTTAGCAGCACACTTGTGACCTCCAAAATGATAATGTAAACAAAGCTAGATTAGAGCATCTTAAAAGGTGTACATATGATAAATAGAAACCAAAAAATTACCCCCATTATAAGTATGTAGAGAGTCATATATACAACATAATCAATTCATTTATAAATTTAACAATTCTTTAGTTAAACACAGCAAGCAGAAATCAAATAAAATTTTGCCCCTAAAAAACCCATTAAAAATTATGGCAATGTGCCTGTATACACACACACCAATTGCGTTGAAGAGTTTACAGGTGATCTTACTCATTTCCATCCCCCCTCCCCACTATAAATGTCGGACAGCACACTCCCTCAGTACCCCCAGACAAAGCAACACTACGGATACTGGGCAGTGTGGTGTGTATAATTTGGCACACGGTTGGTATTAACTACTGGTATGGCTAGTCATTAATTGTATTTCGGTCACTGGTGTGTGTTTCTGGACATCTATATATTATAGCTCTGGTACTATTGAGAAATTACTGTTAAGGTTTATACCGCCCCACGTTTAAAATCAAATGCTATAGTGACTGTAGACGTTATTACTTTGTTATGTCTCTAACCTATGAAAAGACTATATACCTTGTCATCTTTTTACATATATTGAGCATATGAGATCAATTTTACATATGTAACTATTTACACTTGTATATTTGTCAGTAGTTTATACGTATATTTAAAAACCTGTGTCCTAATGCTACCATCTATGTACCGCACTGCCCATCATTTTTAATGGGTTTTTTAGGGGCAACATTTTATTTGATTTCTGCTTATTGTGTTTAAATAAAGAATTGTTAAGTCTGTAAATTAATTGATTATGTTGTATATATGACTCTCTACATACTTGTAATCGGGGTCATTTTTTGGTTTAGATTAAATGTGGGGTACTCCCATTTAAAAGTTGTTATATGATAATGGATCTATATATCCAAACAGTGTTATTGTTGAACAGAGTAGGTATGGTCCAATATAATGAAATCCTAATAGGTAAGTATAAATACAGGAGAGGGGGAGGGAAAGAAGCCTTCTACATGTGATACATGCCCAATCTGTGGGCAGCATGTATCATGTACTGGCTGTTTGAACTCAATCAGGTATGTTTGACTCTGAAATTCTGTGGCGCGTCAGAGAAAAATATACTTTTAATTGCTGCCGGGGAATAAGCCACACTATTAACTAGTCATACAGGTGGGTCTACAGTAGCTTCTCCCCACCTTCTGCCCTGGAGTGACAGGTCTCTCTCTGTGTACGCTGTGTCACCTGTCACTCCCGGACAGTGGGTGTGGAGAAGCCTACAGGTATAGAGCGGGAGAAGTCCTGGTCGACTAGTCTCTTGTGTGCATAGGTGGATTATAATGAGGGCAATCTGGGCTACCGCCAGGGGCCCAAAGCTCCAGGGGGCCCATGGCCAGATTGCTCTCATAACAATGTGTGCGGCTCCAATGTGGCGCACATATCCCGGCAGGCAGGAGCGGGCTGGAGGGCACCTGGGCCGCTCCCCCCAGCAGCTGTGCAGGGCTCATGCTTCTTGTTCGGCCGGCCGGCACTGCACCTGTAAACTTGCCTGTGTACTGGTCCGGCTGCATCACAGCTAGGAGATACGGCCTTTTGTCAGCCGTGTCTGCTAACGTGACATCACGCATTGTGGCCAGTACTCCTACTAACCACCGGAGATGAGCTGGGTGACGGGAGCCGAGCAGGGGGATGGTGAGTGCCGTGTGTGTTACAGTGTGTCTGTGTGTGTAGATATCATTGTGTTATCTATGTATGATATGTCTGTTTATATGTATTTTTGTGTTTCAAATATGTTTATGCCTGTATGTGCCTTTGTATATGTCTGTATATGTTTGTGTGTGTGCACATTTCTGTGACCTGTATACGTGCAAGTCTGCATGTGTATACATGACTGCATGTGCGTATGTGCGTGACTACATGTGCATAACCGTGGGTGTGCGTGCCTGCTGGTGACTGAGTGTGTGCGTGACTGTGTCTGTGCGTGACTGCGTGCGGCCTCATACTGTATATGGGGAGCTATGTGCGGCCTCATACTGTATATAGGGAACTACATGCTGCCTCATACTGTATATAGGGAGCTACATGCGGCTTCATGCTAAATCTGGGGAGCTACAGTACAGACCAAAAGTTTGGACACACCTTCTCATTTAAAGATTTTCTGTATTTTCATGACTTTGAAAATTGTACATTCACACTGAAGGCATCAAAACTATGAATTAACACATGTGGAAGTATATACTTAACAAAAAAGTGTAAAACAACTGAAAATATGTCTTATATTCTAGGTTCTTCAAAGTAGCCACCTTTTGCTTTGTTGACTGCTTTGCACACTCTTGGCATTCTCTTGATGAGCTTCAAGAGGTAGTCACCGGAAATGGTCTTCCAACAATCTTGAAGGAGTTCCCAGAGATGCTTAGCACTTGTTGGACATTTTGGCTTCACTCTGCGGTCCAGCTCAACCCAAACCATCTCGATTGGGTTCAGGTCTGGTGACTGTGGAGGCCTGGTCATCTGGCGTAGCACCCCATCACTCTCCTTCTTGGTCAAATAGCCCTTACACAGCCTGGAGGTGTGTTTGGGGTCATTGTCCTGTTGAAAAATAAAGGATAGTCCAACTAAACGCAAACCGGATGGAATAGCATGCCGCTGCAAGATGCTGTGGTAGCCATGCTGGTTCAGTATGCCTTCAATTTTAAATAAATCCCCAAAAATGTCACCAGCAAAGCACCCTCACACCATCACACCTCCTCCTCCATGCTTCACGGTGGGAACTAGACATGTAGAGTCCATCCGTTCACCTTTTCTGCGTCGCACAAAGACACGGTGGTTGGAACCAAAGATCTCAAATTTGGACTCATCAGACCAAAGCACATATTTCCACTGGTCTAATGTCCATTACTTGTGTTCTTTAGCCTAAACAAGTCTCTTCTGCTTGTTGCCTGTCCTTAGCAGTGGTTTTCTAGCAGCTATTTTACCATGAATGCCTGCTGCACAAAGTCTCCTCTTAACAGTTGTTGTAGAGATGTGTCTGCTGCTAGAACTCTGTGTGGCATTGACCTGGTCTCTAATCTGAGCTGCTGTTAACCTGCGATTTCTGAGGCTGGTGACTCGGATAAGCTTATCCTCAGAAGCAGAGGTGACTGTTGGTCTTCCTTTCCTGGGGCGGTCGTCATGTGAGCCAGTTTCTTTGTAGCACTTGATGGTTTTTGCAACTGCACTTGGGGACGCTTTCAAAGTTTGCCCAATTTTTCGGACTGACTGACCTTCATTTCTTAAAGTAATGATGGCCATTCGTTTTTCTTTACTTAGAATTTTTATTATGGCAAGAAAAAAGCAGCAAACAGTCTATTCAGTAGGACTATCAGCTGTGTATCCACCTGACTTCTGCACAACACAACTGATGGTCCCAACCCCATTTATAAGGCAAGAAATCCCACTTATTAAACCTGACAGGGCACACCTGTGAAGTGAAAACCATTTCCGGTGACTACCTCTTGAAGCTCATCAAGAGAAGGCCAAGAGTGTGCAAAGCAGTCATCAAAGCAAAAGGTGGCTACTTTGAAGAACCTAGAATATAAGACATATTTTCAGTTGTTTCACACTTTTTTTTGTTAAGTATATAATTCCATGTGTTAATTCATAGTTTTGATGCCTTCAGTGTGAATTTACAATTTTCAAAGTCATGAAAATACAGAAAAATCTTTAAATGATAAGGTGTGTCCAAACTTTTGGTCTGTATTGTACGTGCAGCCTCGTGCTGTATATGGGGAGCGCCGTGCAGCCTCATTCTGTATATAGGGTGCTATGTGCGGCCTGATGCTGTTTCTGGGGAGCTACGTGTGGCCTCATGCTGTATCTGGGGAGCTATGTGCGGCCTCATGCTGTATCTGGGGAGCGCCGTGTGGCCTCGTGCTGTATCTGGGAGCTACATGTGGCCTCGTGCTGTATCTGGGGAGCTACGTGTGGCCTCGTGCTGTATCTGGGGAGCTACGTGCAACCTTGTGCTGTATCTGGTGAGCGCCGTGCAGCCTCGTGGTGTATCTGGGGAGCTATATGTGGCCTCGTGCTGTATCTGGGGAGCTATGTGCGGCCTCGTGCTGTATCTGGGGAGCTACGTGCAACCTTGTGCTGTATCTGGTGAGCGCCGTGCAGCCTCGTGGTGTATCTGGGGAGCTATATGTGGCCTCGTGCTGTATCTGGGGAGCTATGTGCGGCCTCGTGCTGTATCTGGGGAGCTACATGCGGCCTCATGCTGTATCTGGGGAGCGACGTGCGGCCTCATGCTGTATATAGGGTTCTATGTGTGGCCTCGTGCTGTATCTGGGAGCTACATGCGGCCTCGTGCTGTATCTGGGGAGCTACGTGTGGCCTCATGCTGTTTCTTGGGAGCGCTGTGCATCCTCATGCTGTACCTGGGGAGTGCCGTGCGACCTCATGCTGTATCTGGGGAGTGCCGTACGGCCTCATGCTGTATATAGGGAGCTACGTGCGGCTTCATGCTGTATCTGGGGAGCTACGCGCAGCCTCATACTGTATATACAGTAGATGGCTACGTGCGGCCTCATACTGTATATAGATGGCTATGTGCGGCCTCATACTGTATATGGGAGGCTACGTCATGCTCATACTGTATATAGGAGGCTATGTGGGGCTCATACTGTTTCTAGGAGGCTATATGGGGGCTCATACTGTATATAGTGAGCTATGTGAGGCTTATACTGTATAGGGGGATTATGTGGCAGCTCATACTGTTTGTAGAGGGCTATGCAGGGGCTCATGCTGTATGTGGAGGCTCAAATTGTATGTAGGGTCTCATACTATGTATAGGGGGATGTCAGCATATTTAATTGTGCTCAATATTAAGTCATACAATTAATGTAAACATTTTTTTTTTATTAGTATATTTATATTGAGCAGAATTAATTTCAGCCTATTGGTTTGGCCTCCACAACAGTCACAGTCTCTCATGTGGCCTCTTGGGAAAATTAATCTCCCACCCCTGCTCTATTTTGTATAGCGCTATGTTATGCATAGCGCTCTACACAAGGGAAAAATTTCCGTCTTCAGATCTGCACCAGAACACCTGTACATTACTCACATGAACTATCACATGATTTATTAAAGGGGGATCATGTGATACGTCACATGATACATCAGGTACCGGGGGGGGCCCCCATGCTTTCTAAACTGCCCGGGGCCCTGGCTACTCTTAATCCACCCCTGCTTACGTGGCTCGGTCCCCAGTGGCTTTTAAAATATGTTTCTCTCTGAAATGCCTCAATGTTTCAGAGTGAAACATACCTGGCTGAGTTCATGCAGCCAGCAGTGCCTGATACATGTTGCCGATGGATTGGGCAGCATGCATCAGCTGTCAGATTCTGTTTAAATGGGTTGTCCACTACTTTTAATATTTGGACATTCTATTTTTATGTTGAAAATAAGTGTCTTTGTAAATACCTTGCTTTGCAGTTACTGCCTGTGAGCAGTGATATGGAGTGGACAACCCCTTTAAGCAAGCTTAGAAATAATTCTGATGAACGAGCAAACAAATGTTTTGCTCATTGCATCAAGTGATTGACAGCCTGTTTAGATAAGTCTATGTTTGTTGTAAAACTATGTACCCACGATGCAGAAATGCTCCGGATTTTTCCTGAGCATTTCTGCATCTCTCTGTTTGAAAAAAGGCATGCGGATTTTACATGCATTTTTCCTGCCAGGGACAAGCGGAAGTGAAGCGTTTTTCACATGCATTTCCACATGCGGGTTGTCAAGCGCTTTCCATGTGATTTTAGCATCACTTGGAAAGTCCTTGACAACTTGGTCACACTATATAAATCCATGCATCCGTTTGCATGGATTTATATAGTGTGACCGTAAAAGAATGGTAAAAAATAAAAAATAAATATTATACTTTCCTTCTGATGGCCCCTGGTGTCCTTATCCGATCGGTCCTGGCTTGCCGGCAGCTCGCGGTGGTCTAAAAGGACCTGCCATGACATCATTTAGTCATGTGACGAGTTACGCGACCGCTGACGACAGCGGTTGCGTGACCCGTCACATGACTAAATGACGTCATGGCAGGTCCTTTTAGACCATCGCGAGCTGCCGGCAAGCCAGGATGGATGGATAAGGACACCGGGGGCCATCAGAAGGTGAGTATAATGTATATTTTTTATTTTATTCTTTTTTTTTACAGGTACTATGGTACCCGGGTCTGGAGGAGAGTCTTCTCTTCTCCAAACCCGGGTACCATCCTCACTTTGAACCGCATGATATCCGCATGATAGCCGCATGTGAACATGTAGTGATACGGATGTCATGCAGTCCAATGCAAGTCAATGGCGGCGAAAATGCCGCGATTCAGCAAAATAATTGGTAGTGCTGCGTATTTTTCCGCAATGATAATCCGCAGCGGAAATTTCCGCAGCATGTACACAGCACATGCGGATAATCATTGGGGAACATTTAAGCATTTCTGCAGCGGAATTGTCGCTGCGGAAATGCTTAAAAAACGCATAGTGGGCACGCAGCCTTAATGCACTTTTACCCCTTAAGAACAGAGCCACTTTGTACGTTAATAACCAAGCCTAATTATTAAAATTTGACCAGTGTCACTGTATGTGATAATAACTCTGGAACACTCCAATGGGTACCAGTGATTCTGTTATTGTTTTTGCGAGACATATTGTACTTCATGATAGTGGTAAAGTTTGGTCGATAAGATTTGCACTTATTTATGAAAATATCACAAATTTGGCAAAAAAGTTTGAAAAGTTTCACAATTTTCAAACTTTGAATTTTTAATCTTTAAACCAGAGAGATATATTACACAAAATAGTTAATAAATAACATTTCCCATATGTCTACTTTACATCTGCATCATTTTTTAAACTTTATTTTTTTTATTAGGAAGTTAGGAGGGTTCAAAGTTGATGACCAATTTCTCATTTTTCCAACAAAATTTACAAATCCATTTTTTTGGGACCACATCACGTTTGAAGTGACTTTGAGAGGCCTGTTTGACAGAAAATACCTAAAATTTACATAATGCTAAAAACTTCATCCCTCAAAGTACTCAATACCGCATTCAAGAAGTTTATTAACATCTTCAGGTGCTTCACAGTAACTGAAGGAATGTGAATGGAAAATATGAACATTTTACTTTTTCCCACAAAAATGTTACTTTAGCCCCAAATTTTGCATTTTCATATGGGTGACAGGAGAAAATGGACCATATAATTTGTGCTATTTCTTCTAAATACGCCGATAACCCATATGTGGTGGAAAACTACTGTTTGGGTGCACGGAAGGGCTCGGAATGCAAGGAGCACAATTCGACTTTTCAGCGCAAAATTGGCTGCAATTGGTAGCGGACGCCATGTCACGTTTGTAGAGACCTTGATGTGTCTAAACAATGGAAACCCCCCACAAGTGACCTCATGTTAGAAAATAGACACCTCAAGGAATTTATGTAGATATGTGGTGAGCACCTTGAATTCCCAAATGTTTCACAGAAATTTATGATGTTGAGCCAAGAAGAAAAAAAAAAGTAATTTTTTCCACAAAAAATGTGTTTTAGGCCCAAATTTTGCATTTTCCGAAGGGTAAAAAGAGAAAATGCGCCATACATCTTTTTGCAATTTCTCCTGAATACGCCAATACCCCATATGTAGTGCAAAACTACTGTTTGGGTGCACTGCAGAGCTCGGAATGCAAGGAGCACCATTCGACTTTTGCGGCGCAAAATTGGCTGCAATTGGTAGCGGACGCCATGTCACGTTTGTAGAGACCTTGATATGCCTAAACAATGGAAACCACCCACAAGTGACCTCATGTTAGAAAATAGACACCTCAAGGAATTTATCTAGATATGTGGTGAGCACCTTCAATTCCCAAGTGTTTCACAGAAATTTATGATGTTGAGCCAAGAAGAAAAAAAAAGTTATTTTTTCCACAAAAAATGTGTTTTGGCCCAAATTTTGCATTTTCCGAAGGGTAAAAAGAGAAAATGCGCCATACAATTTTTTGCAATTTCTCCAGAATACGCCGATACCCCATATGTAGTGCAAAACTACTGTGTGCCCATCAGAAGTGATCATTTCCGCATCAGAAGATGCAGACCTGCAACTATCCCCGTGCAAGTCCTTGTCCCAGAGCAGTGTTCAATTGTACCTCCACCATTCCTTGCAATGCAAGTGCAAGTATGCAGCCTGCCACCCAACCCCAGGCTGCAATACCATACTGCTAGCTTGGTTGCACTTGAAATGGGGCCTTTTAGTTTGGAGGAGGCCGAAGCTGGCCACTACCTCATGGCTGCTTCGCCAGCAAGGTATCCATACTCAGTCCCCAGCCGCCCGGCGGCCGGGTGTCCACGCTCAGTCCCCAGCCGCCAGGAGGCGGCCAGGTGTCCATACTTGGTCCCCAGCCGCCCCTATTTCTCCTTGGAACATCCCCCCACACTTTTCTTAGCCCGGCCTGCTTTAGGGCAGCATTGGACGAGCCCACCAGAGAACCAGACTCCTCCGGTGGGTCCTGGCTTCTCCATCAGGGGAGTTGAAAGTGCCAAGGTGAGGAGCATGATGATGATGATAGAAGTTAGCATCTGCTTTGTTTTCTTGGAATGCAAGTGTGGCACCCCAGGGGTCTGGTTTTCCACAGTAATGTAATGTTATGTCTGAGAGCAGGTGGGAGGTCCTTTGGTCAGGGATCCTGTGCATGCCACACCTCCTGCCTAGTCTTGGGAGGGGAAGAACTTCCCCTGTATAAACCCTGGGCTGAGGCAGGGTTAGTCAGTCAAGGAGAGTAGAGACAGAGAAGCAGCATAGGAAGAAACAGCAGAAGCTCAGTGGGAGCAATATTACTACGAGTCAGGGGCTGGCAGCTGCAGAGCTCGCCCTGACTGAGAAGCTTTCTTACCGGACCCGGCGTCCGAGGCTGTGGGGACTAACTCTTACCCAGCAGCAGAAGCCGACCGTCAGGGGATTTCAGGTCCTCAGGCCCAGAAACCCGAAGGCACGGTCACACGCGTGGGACCAGCACCGCCATCGTGGAGCGGAAGCCATTAGAAGGCCCCGAGTCACCGGCCATACGGGTGAGCACCACACGGTACACTCAGGGACGTGGGCTACTTATATCCGCTTCTAGCAAGGTAGCCAGAAGAGTACAGTCAGTTTGGGAGGCCTACAACTCCGCCTGGCCAGGGGAGATCCCATCTGCTCAAGGACTGACCAGGCCCCGTTCACTAGCAAGTACTCCAGGAGGGTCTATCGTTGTTACCAGTAAAGACCCTGAATTACACCGCACCGTCTCTGAGTGATTCCTGCTACCCCCATCATCCACATCTGCTGCCCTGAGGCCATACCCCTCCCGTTGGGGGTTATACCATCTACGCTGCACCATCCATCCACCGGCCTCAGCGGACTGTCCTGCAGCGGCAGCTCCATAGCAGCATTCAACGGGTGGCGTAGTCGTCCTGCATCTACCGCTGTTACATCGCCGCTCAGTTTGACTCCCTGGGCACGGACCGGGTCACCGCCACGAGACTACAACCCTCAAGAGATCCGGCTCCGGGTAAGCTCCCGCGTGCGCAACGCAGCGCGACACAGGCCCAGGGGCGCGTCACAAGCGTAAGTGTGCAACCTGCCACCCACCCACCCCAGGCTGCAATACCATACTGCTAGCTTGCTTGCACTTGAAATTGGGCCTTTTAGGCATGTGGAGGCAGATGCCGGCCACCATGTCATGGCTGCGTCGGCGGCCTGGTATCCATACTCAGTCCCCAGCCGCCTACCAGCCGGGTGTCCACACACGGTCCCCAGCCGCTTGGGGGCAGCCGGGTGTCCATAAACGGTCCCCAGCCGTCTAGAACATCCCCCCACACTTTTCTTAGCCCGGCCTGCTTTAGGGCAGCATTGGACGAGCCCACCAGAGAACCAGACTCCTCCGGTGGCCCTGGCTTCTCCATCAGGGGAGTTGAGAGTGCCAAGGTGAGAAGCATGATGATGATGATAGAAGTTAGCATCTGCTTTGTTTTCTTGGAATGCAAGCGCATGTATGTAGTAGCGGTTAGTCCTGAGGTGGTCAGTGTTTTGGCGCATATCCTACCTCCTCTGAGGATTGCTGGATGTTTTCCTGCTACTATCCCAGTTCTATGACTCCCGTTAAAACAAAGCTTCAGGTGATGAATGATGGATGAGGTGGTGGCAAAGGAGAAAGAGCAGGAGAAACAGGGACCATTCACATCAATATCAGGCCAGTTAACCACACATGTCTAGTAGGATATGTTTCTGTACCAAAAGGAGAGGTTCGGCTACACAGTTATACAGCATGCAGTGAGTGCAATGCCTACCAAAAATTTTGAGGCACTCCAATGCCCCTTGGAAGTAACATGGAGGTCAGAGGGCCTTAACTAAACCGTTTTTTCCATTTATAGCAACTGGGTCTCCTGTGCACAGTTGGCCTAAGCAGTGAATGGAAGGCTTTCCAAAAATTATGAGGAACTGCACTGCCCCTTGAAACAAACGTGGATTACAGCATACTAAAAACCTTCTACCCATTATTGGGGAGTGGGTCTCCCTTATTGTTCGCCTATGCATTGAAAAGCAAAAGCTGACTAAAATTAGGAGGAAATGCAATGCCCGTTGGAAGAATGGTGGAGTTCGCAGTGGAATAAAAAGACTATATCAATGCCCCTGGGAAAAGTGGTGGAGGTCGCAGTAGCTTAACAAGACGGTTTTAATGCCCCTTGGAAAAGTGGTGGAGGTCGCATTAGCTTAACAAGACGGTTTTAATGCCCCTTGGAAGAGACATGGAGGTCGCAGTAGCTTAACAAGACGGTTTTAATGCCCCTTGGAAGAGTGGTGGAGGTCACAGTAGCTTAACAAGACAGCTTTAATGCCCCTTGGAAAAGTGGTGGAGGTCGCAGTAGCTTAACAAGACAGCTTTAATGCCCCTTGGAAAAGTGGTGGCGGTCGCAGTAGCTTAACAAGACGGTTTTAATGCCCCTTGGAAAAGTGGTGGAGGTCGCATTAGCTTAACAAGACAGTTTTAATGCCTCTTGGAAGAGACTTGGAGGTTGCAGTAGCTTAACAAGACGGTTTAAACGCCCCTTGGAAGAAACGTGGAGGTCACAGTAGCTTAACAAGACGGTTTTAATGCCCCTTGGAAAAGGGGCGGAGGTCGCATTAGCTTACCAAGACTGTTTTAATGCCCCTTGGAAGAGACGTGGAGGTCGCAGTAGCTTAACAAGATGCTTTTAATGCCCCTTGGAAGAGTGATGGAGGTGGCAGTAGCTTAACAAGACAGCATTAATGCCCCCTGGAAAAGTGGTGGAGGTCGCATTAGCATAACAAGACGGTTTAAATGCACCTTGGAAGAGACATGGAGGTTGCAGTAGCTTAACAAGACGGTTTAAATGCCCCTTGGAAGTGATGTGGAGGTCGCAGTAGCTTATCAAGACGTTTTTAATGCCCCTTTGAAGAGTGGTGGAGGTCGTATTAGCTTAACAAGACGGTTTTAATTCCCCTTGGAAGAGATTTGGAGGTTGCAGTAACTTAACAAGATGGTTTAAATGCCCCTTGGAAGAGATGTGGAGGTCAGAGTGGTTTAACAAGATGGTTTTAATGCCCCTTACAAGAGCCATGCAGTACAAAATATTAAAAACATTATTCCCATTATTGGGGAGTGGGTCTCCCATAGTCTTTGCCTATGCCTTCCAAGCAAAAGCTGCCAAAATTTAGGACAGAGGAACCTGCAATGCTGGCTACACGGACCACCGTCACCCTGGTGGTATAGTGGTGGTTGAGGCTGAGGATAAGGAGAAGAGCAAAAAAAAGCTGAATTGAGGAAGCGTATACACATGTGTGGGTGTGAAGCGGTGCATGGGAATACACCTCCCGAAATAACACAGTGGATTTGACTTTATGTTACTCTGCTGTCATTTGGTGGTGATGAGAAGTCTGGCCCAATCCAGCCCTTGTTCATTTTGATAACGGTCATCTTGTCAGCATTGTCAGTTGATAGGCGAGTGCACTTATCAGTTATAATTCCCCCAGCGGCACTAAAAACACGCTCCGATAACACGCTAGCGGCAGGGCAGGCCAGGACCTCCAAGGCATACATAGCGAGTTCAATCCAAGTGTCAAGCTTGGATACCCAATAATTAAAAGGCACAGAGGAATCACGGAGGACGCTGGTACGGTCGGCAAGGTACTCCCTTACCATCTTTTGAAACTTTCCACTGCTAGTTGTGCGAGTACCCCGCGCCTCAGGGCCTGTAAGCTGGGCGGGTCTCAGAAAACTGTCCCAGAACATTGACAGTGTTCCCCTGCCTCTGCTGGATTGGAGTTGCGTTTCTCTTGCCTGTATGCCTTGGTTGGTCAACGAACTGTGACCTCTGCCGCTAGCGTGTTCAGATGGGAATTTTTTTAAGAGTTCTGCAGCAAGGGCCTTCTGGTACTGCCCCATTTTTGTAGACCTCTCCACCTCAGGAATAAGAGAGTGAAAGTTCTCCTTGTAGCGGGGGTCTAAAAGTGTCACCAAGCAGTAATGACTGTCACCCAACATATTGGCAACGCGAGGGTCGCGGTTAAGGCAGCGTAACATAAAGTCAGCCATGCGTGCCAGACTGTTAACGGGCAAGACTTCCGTGTCGGCACCAAGATGATGACTGACCATGCTCTCCTCCTCCTCCTCCTTCCCCCTGTCCTCAGGCCACCCACGCTGAACCGACTGTATGACAGTTGTACAGGTACTACCGTCTACAGCGCATGATACCAGCTCCTGTTCTTCCTCCCCCTCCTCTCCCTCATTGTCCCCCAATGCACGTTGGGATGAGATGAGGCTGGGCTGTGTGTAATCGCCCATTACGGGTTCTTGATCCATCTCATCATACTCTGGCTGCAATACCTCCTCTTTAATTCTCTGCAGAGAGCCTTGCAAGAGACAGACAAGTGGGATGCTGATGCTAATGATGGAGTCATCTCCACTCAAAATCTTGGTGGACTCCTCAAAGTTTGTCAGGATGGTACATATGTCAGACATCCAGGTCCACTCCTGAGGTCTTATGTGTGGAGTCTGACCTGAATATCGATGGCCTTGTTGCAGTTGGTACTCCACAACTGCTCTCTTCTGCTCACAAATCCTTTGCAACATGTGGAGGGTAGAGTTCCAATGTGTAGGGATATCACACACCAGTCGGTGTGCCGGAAGCTGCAAACGCTGCTGCAACACAGCAAGGGCGGCGGAAGCTGTAGCCGACTACCGAAAATGAGCTGACAGGCGGCGTACTTTGACGAGCAGATCTGGCAACTCAGGGTACAATTTAAGAAACCGCTGAACCACGAGGTTAAGCACATGAGCCAGGCATGGTACGTGTGTGATCTCGCCTCGCCTCAGCGCCACCACCAGGTTACGGCCATTGTCACACATGACCATGCCTGGATGTAGGTTCAGCGGTCTCAGCCAGAGATCTGCCTGCTCTTTCACAGCTGTCCACAACTCACAAGCAGTGTGAGGTTTATCACCTAAGCTTATGAGATTCAGCACAGCCTGTTGCCGCTTGGCTGAGGCAGTACTGCAGTGCTTCCAGCTTGTAACTGATGTGGTGATATCTGAGATGGAGGCTGAACATGAGGAGGAGGAGGAGGATGATTCGCAGGAGCTGTACACTGTGGGGGCAACTCTGACTGACATAGGGCCTGCAATCCTCAGTGTGGGGAGGATGTGTTCTGTCCCAAGGTCCGACAGGGTCCCGGCTTCCACTATGTTTACCCAGTGTGCCGTCAGGGAAATGTACCGTCCCTGGCCACAAGCACTTGTCCACGTGTCCGTTGTCAGGTAGACTCTCCCAGTAACTGCGTTGTTGAGGGCACGGCAGATGTTTTGGGACACGTGCTTGTGTAGTGCGGGGATGGCACACTGGGCAAAATAGTGTCGGCTGGGTACCGAGTACCGAGGGACTGCCACCGCCATAAGGTTGCGGAAAGATTCCGTCTCCATCAGCCTAAAAGGCAGCATTTCCAATGCAAGCAGTCGTGAAATGTGCGAATTTAGGACTGTGGCCTGTGGGGTGTTTTCTGTGAATTTGCGCTTTCATTCAAAGCTCTGGGATATGGACAATTGAACGCTGCGGTGGGACGTGGACGTGGACGTTGATGCTGTTTCTTGAAAAACTGCCATAACAAGTGAAGATTGAGAGGAGGGGGCATCTTTGCATGCAGTATGGACAGGGGATTGCCTTGCACGCACAACAGGGGGATCTATTACACGCACAACAGTGGAAGAAGCAGTGATGACACCCGCTGACACTGGTCGTGGACCCTGGGGTTCACCCCACAAAGTCGGGTGCTTTGCTGCCATGTGCCTGATCATGCTGGTGGTGGTCAGGCTGATAGTTTTGTCACCCCTGCTGATGCTGGCATGGCAGGTGGTACAAATGGCCTTTTTGGGGTTATCAGCAGAGTCTTTAAAAAAATTCCAGACTCTGGAAGACCTACCGGTTGTACTTGCAACGTCCCTCGTGTTGGTGTTACGGGGAACTGTTGCCCACCTTCTGTGTGTGGCCACCACACTTCTTTCTGCCTGTTGGAGTACTCTGCCTTCCTCCCCCTGTGTGCTGCTGGCCTTGCCCTGCGTGTCTTCTTGCCACATTGGGTCAGTTACTAGATCATCCACCACCTCCTCATCTTCCACTTGCGCACCACGATCCTCCTCCTCACTTCATGGCAATTGTATCTCGTCATCGTCCACCTCTTGTGACAAATTGCCAGCGTCGACTTCCTCTGGCCGTGGCTGTTCAAATATTTGCCCATCGTTACATGTGATCTCCTCTTCCACCACTTCAAGCGGAGCAGGCGAGGGGCACAAATATGGAAATGGACCAGTGTACAGCTCTTCAGAGTGTCCACGTGTGGGATCAGTTGCTGTCTGACGACACTCGGCATGGTGGGAGGAAGGAGCATCAGGGTGAGGAGGAGTATGCGGTCGAGACTCACGGCTACTAAAACTTGACCGTGTGGAAGACATACCGGAGGTGGTGGTGCCCAGGTAACTGGAAGTATTATCTGCTCTCCAATTAATAACCTGTTCACACTGATCAGTTCGCAATACTGGTGTTGCAGTGTGCTTCCCTAGTAATTCGGTCAAGAAGTGGGAGCGAGAAGATGTGGCTGTTGGTTTTGGCACATTTTTACATTGGCCACGGCCCCGTTCTCTACACGCACCATCACCAGAACGTCCAGTTCCACGTCCCTTGTCACACGCCTTGCCCATTGTAAATGAAGTAAAATAGCTTATACTCGCACTATCAATGGAAAAAGGGTAATGAAAAGTAGATTAGAACCGCGGAAGAGGAAAACCACATTTCTATTTCTCTGGCCTACACTAGAATCTTTCAAACAGATATATTTGTGTCTGAACAATCAGGGAGACACTATTACTGTTTTTCTTTACGGAAAAAATACCAAAAGCTGGATAATACAGAGATTTGAACCGTTGAACTGCAAAACCAAAGTTCTAATTTACTGGCGTATACCAGACTTTTTTAAATTGATATATTTGGGGCTGAACAGTCAGCGACACACTCAAACAGTTTTTTTTTATGTAAAAAAGGCCCAAAAGTGGATAATAAAGAGATTTGAACCGTGAAACTGCAAAACCACAGTTATAGTTATGTGGCGTACACCAGAATCTTTCAAACAGATATATTTGTGTCTGATCAATCAGGGAGACACTATTACTGTTTTTTAGGGTTGAGCGAGTATGTTCTGTCCGAGTATGCTCGGGCCAAGCTCCCAGTATTTATAGCTGCTCGGTGATAAGGTTAAATCACTCCCGTGTGCATGATTTGCGACTGTCTGACAGCTTTATTACATGTGAGGAATGTGTAAGAAATAGACATTCCTCACATGTAATAAAGCTGTTAAACAGTCGCAAATCATGCACACGGGAGTGATTTAACCTTATTACCGAGCAGCTATAAATACTCGGAGCTCGGCCCGAGCATACTCCGTGAAAGGGTTAATAGAACATACTCGCTCAACACTACTGTTTTTCTTTACGGAAAAAATACCTAAAGCTGGATAATACAGAGATTTGACCCGTGGAACTGCAAAACCACAGTTATATTTTTCTGGCCTACACCAGGCCCTTTTAAACAGATATATTTGTGTCTGACCAGTCAGGGAGACACTATTACAGTTTTTTTTACGGCAAAAAATGCCAAAAACTGGATAATACAGAGAATTGACCAGTGGAACTACAAAACCACAGTTATATTTTTCTGGCCTACACCAGACTCTTTTAAACAGATATATTGGTGTCTGAACAGTCAGGGAAACACTATTACTGTTTTTTTTTACGGCAAAAAATGGCAAAAGCAGGATAATACAGAGATTTGACCCGTGGAACTGCAAAACCACAGTTATAGTTATGTGGCGTACACCAGACTCTTTTAAACAGATATATTCGTGTCTGACCAGTCAGGGAGACACTATTACAGTTTTTTTTTACGGCAAAAATTGCCAAAAGCAGGATAATACAGAGATTTGACCTGTGGAACTGCAAAACCACAGTTATAGTTATGTGGCGTACACCAGACTCTTTTAAACAGATATATTGGTGTCTGACCAGTCAGGGAGACACTATTACAGGTTTTTTATGGCAAAAAATGCGAAAAACAGGATAATACAGAGATTTAACCCGTGGAACTGCAAAACCACAGTTCTATTTTTCTGGCCTACTCCAGACTCTTTTAAACAGATATATTCGTGTCTGAACAGTCATGGACACACTCAATTTTTTTGGGGGGGGTGGAAATACCAAAAGGTTAATAAGACGCCTATTTGGACAGTCTGACTGAGGAAAAAAAAAATATAGGATTTCAATGAAAAAAAAAAAAAATTTTCCTGGCCCCTGAGACCAGGGTGATAAGTCTAGCAATTTGACCAACAGGAGCACACAGGACTGTAATGCAGCATTTGCTCGTATAACCACCACGTCTCCTGTACAGCCTGCCTGCCTGATATCTGGAATGGATATTAGTTCTGAGAAGGACTGTTTGTTTGATTTGACAGGCTTTAGAGACCCTACACTACCTATTTCGCACTATATATCTCTCCCTAACTCAGCAGCACTCTCCCTACACCGTCTGATTTGGAGTGACTGTGTCCAAGATGGAAGCGCCCTGTTTTAAATACTCGAGGTGACGCTGTGCGGCCAGCCAATCACTGTCATGCCCACAAACAACATGGCTGTGGCATTACAGTGACTGGCTGGCAATCCCTGCATGTTCATTGGCTATGTAAAGAGCGCCAAATGTGCAGGGCGGAGACCCGAGCTCCCGCCCGAGTTACCCGGAAATGCTCGGTGCTCGCCGAACATCCCGAGTAGCGTGATGCTCGGGCGAGTAACGAGCAGTGTCGAGCATGCTCGCTTAACACTATTCAAGAGTAGTCCGCGAGTATCTTGATGAAACATTTCCTAATAAATGGATTGGCCTAAGAGGCCCACTTGATTGGCCGGCATGTTCACCAGACTTGACCCCAATGAATTTTTTCTTTTTGGGAGTACTCAAGGACAAAGTTTATAGTCAACAAACCAAAAAGTGTCAGTGATTTGAAAAATTACATAAGAGATGCATTTCAAGAAATTAATACCCAAAGAGACTTGTGCAAAAAAGTTTGTCGAAGCGTAAGAGGCAGACTTCAAAGCTGTGTAAATTGTAATTGAAAACAGTTTGAGCACCTGCGTTGATAAAATTTAAGGGCTTTTGTATTATTGTTCAGAATAAAATTTAATTGTCAATGTTATGCTTGTGTTAGTAAATATAATTTTATATATAAATCAAAATAAATGTTATTATTTTCTGCCCACCTACTTTTGGACCACCCTATATATATGGGGTATAATGTCCCCAGCATCACATTTGCCAGTAAATACAACTATACCATGCTGACAAAGCATACCACAGTTATTTTATTAGAGCTGGAAAAAATTGCATTGAAATGAAAGGCATCATGTTTCAAAATGGAGGAGTGTAACAATGTTGCAAAGCTGAGCACTGTTCACAGGATAAAAGAACATCCAGGGCTACTATCACTCATTCTTTTTTTTAAAAAAGGGACTAGTAGTACAACATCTCTATAGCACAATCAATCCCTATATGAGGAACACTGGCACACTGTAACAGGTCCCTGCCTGACAAGGTAGCAACCGCCATGTGTGCGGAATAATCTATCCTACAGAATATATAAAGAGGCAGTATGACACAGCACATGTGGACAGTTTTAGCAGATTTAAGGAGGTTTATAATACCCAAAGAAAACAATAAGAAAGCCTATTCTTTATAGACCAGGAACAGCTCGTGGAGTAGGTATCCTCCATTAAAAACGGCCATGTCTATAACACCAAACAGTAGAAAGATTCAGAATGACTGGTTTGGATGGAATGGCATAGGCAAACTCAACAAAAAAATGTATGCTATTTCAGCAAATTCCCCTTACAGTATTCATCTAGGGGTATAGTCAGGCCCGGCGTCAGCACCCGGGTAAGTGCTGGGGCCCTGAGCAGGCAGGGGGGCCCACTCGCCGTCGGGCACCCCGGCGCGCTATGGGACCTGTGAGCAGAGGAGAGCGGTGCCAGTGTCCGCCGTCCGCTTGCTCAGGGCCCCGGCACAATACTTACCTCTCCCCGTGCCTCTGCAGCAGGTCCTGCATCTTCCGCGGCTGCTTCACTGTGACGTCTCAGTTCAGACGGCGCGATGACATCTTTCCACCGCGCCCTCTCCTGAGCAGTCACAGTGCAGAGCGGTAAGACGGCGACGACGTTGAGCAGTCCAGAGCAGCAGCAGCAGTTGTGGAGAAGTGAGGTGAGTATTTTATTTTTTATTTTTTATGTATGGAGGCATGGGGCATTATATGGGGGGGGTGACATCCTGCATGGGGCATTATATGGGGGTGACATCCTGCATGGGGCATTATATGGGGGACATCCTGCATGGTGCACTATATGGGGGGTGACATCCTGCATGGGGCATTATACGGGAGAGTGCTGTCATACATGGGGCATTATATGGGGGGGTGACATCCTGCATGGGGCATTATATGGGGGGTGACATCCTATATGGGGGGGTAACATCCTGCATGGGGCATTATATGGAGAGTGAAATCCTATATGGGGGGTGACATCCTGCATGGGGCATTATATGGGGGGTTGACATCCTGCATGGGGCATTATATGGGGGGGACATCCTGCATGGGGCATTATATGGGAGGGACATCCTGCATGGGGCATTATGTGGGGGGAATATCCTATATGGGGCATTATGTGGGGGGGACATCCTGCATGGGGCATTATGTGGGGGGCAGCCTGCATGGGGCATTATGTGGAGGAGACATCCTGCTGGGGCATTATGTAAGGGGGGAAAAGCCTGCATGGGGCATTATGTGGGGGAACAGCCTGCATGGGGCATTATGCTGGGGGACAGCCTGCATGGGGAATTATGTGGAGGGCACAGCCTGCATGGGGCATTATTTGGGGGGAACAGCCTGCATGGGGCATTATATGGGAGCCAGCTTTCTGTATGGAGCTTTATATGGGAGCCAGTATCCTGTATGGTGTGTTATATGTGGGGCAAGTATCCTATATAGAGCATATTATAGGGGTCAGTATTCTGTATGGAATGTTATATGGGGCCAGTATCCTGTATAAAGAATATTATGGGGGCCATTATTTTGTATTGAGCATTATATGGGGTCCATTATTCTGTATGGAGTAATATATGAGGTCCGTAATACTGTATGGAGGACTATACTGTCCGGTCTGCACTGTGCGCTGCAAGGATTCGCCAGTTTCTGAGCTATTGTAGAATTTACAATAGATATCGCTCATGTAATGTAAGGCTAAGTGCCCACGTTGCGGAACTGAAGCATATTTTTTACGCTTCTCCCTGGCGGGAAAATCGCATGCGGATTTTACATGCGGTTTTCCCGCCAGGTAGAAGCGTTTGTGAGGCGTCTTTGCAGCGTCTTTGCATGCATTTCCGCATGCGGGTTATCAAGCACTTCTCCAAGTGATTTAAGCATCACTTGGAAAAGTGCTTGACAACTTGTTCACACTATATAAATCCATGCAACCGGCATGGATTTATATAGTGTGACCAAGTAATAGTTAAAAAAAAGAATCAGAATGGTAAAAAATAAAAAAATAAAGTTTATATTCACCTTCCGATGCATTCTCTGCCCCGTCCGGAGTCTTGAGCGGCTCACGCTGTTGTGTGCAGGACCTGCGGTGAAGTCATTGAGTCATGTGATGGGTCACATGACTCAATGACGTGGAAGGTCCTTCACACAACAGCGCGACGGAGGGAAAACATCAGAAGATAAGTATAAACTTTATTTTATTCTTTTTTTTACAGGTTCTTTGGTACCCAGATCTGGATAAGAGTCTCCTCTCATCCAGACTTGGGTACCATCCGAACATTGATTCCGCTGCGCTTCCGCAAAATTAATGAACATGCTGCGGATTTTTGACCGCAGCATATACGCTGCGGAAAAATCCACAGCATGGGCATTGACATTGCGGAATGCCATTGCGGACCATGGGGTGCGGATATACATGCGTTTTACAAGCGTTTACGCTGCGGAAATTCCGCAGCATATAAGCTTGTAATACGCAACGTGGGCACGCAGCCTCAGAAGTGAAATCTTGGGCATTGTATTATATATTTCTCTGCGGTAACTGTGCATCATGAATCGTGGTATGTGTTAAAGGGGCCCACTGAGACTCTTTCGCACATGGCCCACTAAAACCTGGAGCCGGCCATGGGTATAGTGAGCATTAACTTTTTCATTGTTTTTCCCCAATTTCTAAATGGCTAATGAAGAAAGTGAATAGAGACAAAATGGCAGAAGGTGACAAGGGTGGTAGCAAAAAAATAAATCCAGTTATTCTTGGAATGTGTGGTAGCGATGGAAACATTCCCTAATGCAGAGGACAGGTTTATCAGGACATGTGTCACACTAGTAACTGGTTTCCCTCCTAACTCCATCTTTGTAACATACCCTGCATCTCTTTTGGGGTCAGCCTTTTTTGGTTGTAGGTGGCACTTGTGAGGGAAAATGCTGACGGGGGACACTTCTGCTGGTCTCGCTAGATGATTCTCTCCCCACCATCCCTTGGTCTCCTATTATCAATTGTTTTATTAAATTTTCTTGGAACTCAAGGTAAGATCCTTGATTCCCAGTTTTTTGGTACAGTAGAAAATAATTATATAGGGTCACTTGGATTTGGTGTACCACAAGTTTTTTGTACCATATGTAAGACTTGCGAACAACGCTGTTGGGCTGCAGCATCTGAACCGCAAGATCCACGCCACCCATAAACTTATTGTATGTGTCACGGTTCCACCCCTCAGTGTGTCTGGGATGCATTTACTGGCAGCTCAGCCATCCAATCTGGTACAGCGATATGCTGAAGCTGTCAGTACTTTGATTGATAGCTCAGTCGTCCAGTCTGGTGCAGGGGCGTGCTGAGCTGCCAGTGTGTTGATTCACAACTTGGCTATCCAATCTGAGATTGGAAGGCACTGGCTATCTCCAGGTGTTCATTATCCCAGGTGATTGCCAAGCTACTTAACTGGGCTGTTACTCACAGAACTCTGCCAGAGGTACATTCAGCTTGTGTGCGGTTTGTTTCTCTGTGCCTTGTGTTCTGAGAATTGAGCTTTTGTTGCCTGACCTTTGACCTCGTTCTGAACATCCATCTGTTTAACCCCTTCTGCTCTGATCCAATATCCTCCTGGTATTCTGACCTCAGAACATTACCTGACTATGCCTTTGTCTCTTCCCTCTGTGTATGACGTACCCTCCTGGCTTTTGTCCTTGGGCTCCTTGACTATCCCGTCTCATGGCTTGGCCATGAGAAGTGACTCAGTGTCATAGTAGTCCTGTACACAGACAGGTTTCCGGACAGTAGAACTTCCCCTACGTACAGAAATTTAACTGCTTCTGTCAACAGGACTGTGGAGTCGGAGTCTGTATAAAATGGACCAACTCCTAAAATATATAATAAATTGGGTACAGTAGTTCAATGCAGTTTGTCTGGAATATTTTTTCATAAGAATTTGGGAAAGTTATGAAATGTCCCTTAAATGTCTGTCCTATTCCTGATCTAAGGGTCTAGACCTTTAGCTGAGATGAATCTGTGCTAGAGTAAATTTATCACTTAATCATGAGCCATGTATGAGGGAATCGGAGTCAGAGTCGTGGAGTCGGAGTCAGTGTCATGGAAATTGAGGAGTTGGAGTCGGAGGTTTGGCTTACTGATGCCACAGCTCTGTCTGTCAGCATGGATTGATGTTAACATGAGGACATCTTTTTTGTCACGAAATTTGACAAGCAACATGTCCTCATTACAGAGCACCTTAATTTCGCCTGCCTTTAATTTTTGTGTGACAAGAGTCTTGGGCAACGCTCTTTGATTCCGGCATATGGTTCCACAGGCCACGGTTTTGGCAGACAAGCACCTGGAAAGGGGTACACTTGTATTACAATTATCAAAGTACAAATTGTACCCCTTATCTAAAAGGGGATTCACCAGGTCCCAGACTATTTTCTCAGCTATGATTAGGGAGGGGGAGATTCGGGAGGTACAATCTGTGTATCTTTCCCCTCATACACCCGGAATTTGGGCTATTTTAAGTCTGAATACGGACCTTTTATTTGGAAAATACTGCTTGAAATGCAGCCTGTCCTTGAAAAGGACAGGGGATTTGTCCACACAGATATTTCTTTCAGGGGTATATGTTTGGAAAAATGTATCGTTAAAATAATGTATTAGGGGCCTGGCTGTCAAATCATCGCTAAGCCATTACCTCTCTGTATATAGGGGTGTCGTACAGGACATCAGTTGACCAATATGATTTGATGGTGTTTTTTTATAAGACCCATATTGAGAAGAAGGCCGAAAATGTTTTCAATATCTACTACATCAACAAGTCTCCAGTTTCTACTTTTGGAGTACTAGGATGTGGGGAGGCCAGCAATGAATTGAGCAGCATATGATTTTGTCTGCTCAACTATTAAATGTAATATTTCTTCAGAAAAGAAAAGAAAAAAAAATGACCCTGTAATGTCCACATGGATGCCCATGGAAGAAACACAAAATGACTGTCAAACTTCCTTGGTCTGGGGCTCCATGCAAGATCTCACCTCGTGGGGTAAGGCTGATTCCGAGAAAGGTCAGGAATCAACCCATGACTACACAGGAGGACCTGGTCAATAACCTGAAGAGAGCTTGAACCACAGTCTCAAACATTATCATTAGTAACACACTACACTGCCATGGATTAAAATCCTGCAGAGCATGCAATGTCCCCCTGATCACGTCAGCACATGTCCAGACCGTTTTATTAGAAAATGGAAGAAACACAAGATGATTGTCAATCTTCCTCGGTCTGGGGCTCCATGCAAGATCTCGCCTCATTTGGTAAGGATGATTCTGAGAGAGGTCAGGAATTAGTCCAGAACTACATGGGAGGATCTGGTCAATGACCTGAAGAGAGCTGGGACCGCAGTCTCAAACATTACCTTTAGTAACACACTACATCGTCATGGATTAAAATCCTGCAGGGCAAGCAAGGTCCCTCTGCTCACACCAGCACATGTCCAGGCCCGTTTGAAGTTTGCAAATAACCATCTGGATGATCCAGAGGAGGCATGGGAGAGGGTCATGTGGTCAGATGAGACCAAAATAAAACTTTTTGGTATCAACTCCACTCGCCGTGTTTGGAGGAAGAAAGATGAGTAAAACCCCAAGAACACAGTCCCAACCCTGAAGCATGATGGGGGAAACATCATACTTTCAGGGTGCTTTTCTGCGAAGGGGACAGGATGACTGTGCTGTATTGAAGGGAGGATGGATGGGGTCATGTATCTGAAGATTTTGGCCAACAACCTCCTTCCCTCAGTAGGAGCATTGAAGATGGATCGTGGCTGGGTCTTCCAGCATGACAATGGCCCGAAACACACAGCCAAGGCAACTAAGGAGTGACTCCGTAAGATGCATTGCAAGGTCCTGGAGTGGTCTAGCCAGTTTCCCGACCTGAACAAAATAAAAAATCTTTGGAGTGAATTGAAACTCATAGCTGTGCTGAGACAACCCCGAAACCTGAAAGATCCAGAGAAAATCTGTATAAAGGAGTGGGCCAAAATCTCTGTTAAACTTGGTCAAGAACTAAAGGAAATGTCTGACCTCTGTTATTTCAAAAAAAGGTTTCTGTAGCAAATATTAAGTTCTGTTTTTCTATTGTATCAAATACTTATTTAATGTAAAAAAATGCTAATTAATTATGAAAAAATCATACAATGTGATTTTCGTGATTTTTTTTATATTCTGTCTCTCACAGTTGAAGTGTACCTAGGATAAAAATTACAAACCTCTCCATTCTTTGTAGCTGGGAAAACTTGAAACATCGTCAGTGTATCAAATACTTTTTTTTAATTTATTTTTTTATTTTTCTTTATTTTTGATATTTTCTTTCATCAAAATACAAAAGTCCCTAAATCTATACTTAACGCTAATTCCTATTCCCTAACACTAGCCCCAGTTATCTCTAAAATAATTACCCCCCTAACTACCGCCCTGTACCTCACTAAAAGCTATCTTTCTAGCAGACCCTACAAGGAGGTCTGGGGGGCAGTGAAAATGTTCAAATGGATGGGAAAAGTGCTGAATGGAAGGAGAACAGCATGGGAAAGATCCCTGAAAGCATCTCTGACTCCCAGATCGCTGCTGAGACCAATGCTGTTAGCACTCTACCTTAAGGACTGACAATAAAATATTCCAAATCGACGAGAAATTGCAGTTGACAGGAAAAAAAATGTTAAGAAAATTTAAAAAGGATTTTTAAAAAAATATAATTTAAGTAAACCAAGATTGATTTTTTTTATGAAAAATAGGAAATTTTGGTGTAATTTATGAAGGAAGCAAAAACTGCCAAAAATTAGGGACTCAAAGAGAGTCAGATGCACCCTGTATTAGACATAAAAGAGGGCCTCTTACCCATTCTATTCAAATTGTCATGTAGTGGTACTCCTAGACTCATAAAGGCTATGCACTAAGTGCAAATCCTGCCAAAAATTACAAGCAAGGTCATCTATACATACAGCCATACACCCTTGAAGGCACCAACTGTAGTGCCCCATTCAAATATTGCGAACAAAGTGTAATTGTGGTACTCCTACACTCATAAAAGCTTTGCACAAAGTGCAAAGCCAGGACAAAAATTATAAGTAGGGTCATCCATAGACCCTGGAAGGCAACAACTGGTGGGCCTCATACTCATATGACATTAAAAACACTTTATGTGCTGCTGTCATCTGGTGGTGTGTAAAAGTTGGGTCTAAGCCATGCTTTGTTCACTGTTATCAGAGTGAGGCTGTCATCACTTTCTGTTGACAGACAAAAGCACCTGTCTGTTATGACTTCCCCCCAGCACTAAAAATCCGCTCAGACAAGACGCTAGTGGCAGGGCAGTACAAAACCTCCAAGACATAAAGGCAATTGTCCAGCTTTGAGACCCAATAGCTGAAGGTCTCAGAGGAATTAGGGAATACACTGGTTTGGTCTGCCAGGTATTTCTTGGCCATCTTTTAAAATGTTTCCTTTCTTGTCAAAAATACTCAGTCATGAGGACATGGACGCTGGGAGGGTGTCATCAAATAACCCAGTCATTTGACAGTGTACCCCTTCCTCTGATGTACCTGGTGTGTGTTTCCCTCACCTCTCCTCTTTGGTTGGGCAAGGAAGCCTGCCCTCTGCCTCTAGAGTTGTCTGATGGGAATTTTTCAACAAATTTTCCACAATTGCCTTCTGATATAGCACCATTTTAGAAGACCCACCTCTCTGCCTCAGGTAGAAGAGATGCAAAGTTCTTTTGTAGGGTGGATCTAGCAGGGTGAAAAACAAATACTCTTTTTTTGGCCAAGATGAATGTAACGCTAGGGTAACGCAAGGGAAAGGCAGCAATATATAAAGATGGCAATATGTGCAAAGCTCCCTACAGCCAACACTTCCCTGTCTCCACCATGAAGACGACTCTCCATCTCTTCCTCCTCCCTTTCTTTCTCCTCATTCACATCTTCAGCCTATTCACATCGGGAAGACAGGACGACGCTTGTGTGGGTAATACCCTCTTTTGCAGCCAGATTCTGTACTTCCTCCTCAGCCTCCACCTCCTCATTGTTAACCAACCCGTGCTGAGCAGATGAGATGAGGCTGGCCTGGGTATTATCTCTCTGTCTTGTGTCTTTCTCCATCTCCACCTGGTCCGCATGCAAAGCTTCATGTTTGTCAGCAGCGACTGTTTAAATAGGTAGATATAGATCATTGGGCTGATGATGGCGTCATCGCAGCATCTTTTTGGAGTCGTCAAAGTCTTGGAGAACCACACAAATGTCAGACATCCATGCCCACTTTTCAGTTGTTATGTGTGGAGGCTGACCAGAATATCGACGGGCATGTTGGAGCTGGTATTCCACAACTGGCCTCTGCTGCTCACAAAGCCTTGCCAGCATGTGCAGTGTGGAGTTACAGCATGTGGTCATGTCACACATCAGTCGGTGAGCTGGCACTTGCATGTGCTGCTGCAGCACTGCCAGAGCAGCAACAGCTCTGGCTGACTTGTGTAAACAGGCGCTGACGCGGCGTACCTTGACCATAGGCTCCTGCAAATCTGGATATATTTTCTGAACTACCTGTTGAGCACATCTGCCAGTCATGATACGTGTGTGAGCTTGCCAAGCTTCACAACCGCCACCAGGTTAAGCACATTATCACACACGACCATGCCTGGTTGGAGGTTCAGCGGCAAAAACTTTAGATCTGTTTGGCCTGTAATTCCTTTAAGTAACTCTGCCGCAGTGTGTGATTTGTCTCCTAGACAAATTATCTTCAGCAGAGCCTGTTTTCGCTTTGCTGAGGCTGTGTTGCAGAGCTTCCAGGGGGGAAAGTTGAGACCTCCTAGGTTGATCTAGCATCACCCTGTATCCCATAACGTCCCTGTTTTGGCTCTTAACCAATCGCCGCACATGTACCTCACCCTGTCTTTCCCTGGTGTTAGGCTCAAGCTTGGGAAGGGAGGAGATGAGCACTAGTCGATCTCCACTAAACAATATAGACAACAAGGAAGGACAAACAGAGGAAAAGTGCTTAGCTTTAGATGACTCCAGACAAATGCACAAGCACGTCCTCAAGCTCCAGAGAGGAAAAGGTACTGCTCTTGCTAAGCCTTCACAAGGAATAATGAATATCGTCGGCACCTCCCTCTAGAACACACCAGATATTTATACTCCCAGGCCAGGGTGTTAATTAGCCAGAGGGAGGTAGCTGCTGGGTTCCAAAGAGAGCCTCTAAGAAGATGTCTGCAATGCCAAACATAGAGATCTCCTGCAACCAATTGCAGGGCGACTGTCTGTCACCTCTGACACACCCGTGACACAGATATAGGTTCAAGAATACAGTATGTAAGAAATGAAATTTCTTTTGCTGAAAAGATTGTTCCTAAAGCAAACTGTGCAAAAAATGGGAAGAACTCTCCATGAAGAAGTAAAATGTCAAAAATCTTTTATTAATTTAAATTCAATAAAACCATAAATATGGAAACCAGCAACCATCAAGTGTCCAATTTAGGATCAACGCATTTCGACTGCACCAGTCTTAGGGTATGTGCCCACATAGCGTTTTACAAGAGTATATGCTGCGGAATTTCAGCAGCGTAAACGCTTGTGAAACGCTAGGTAATCCGCCCCCCATGGTCCCCAAGGGGAATCCGCAAGTTCTATGCCCATGCTGCGGATATTTCCGCGGCGTTTTTGATGCGCGCAAAAATCCGCAGCATTTCCGTAAGCGGTATTGCCTTTGCAATGCAATAAAAAACCCAAGGCAATTCCGCATGTCGAAAACGCGCGAAAAAAGCACGATAAACGCGTGCGGAATTCCGCATGCGTTTTTCCGGGAGAGAACATGCGGAAATGAAGCAGAAATTTTCTGCTTCATTTCCACAACGTGGGCACATAGCCTTAGTCATGATCTGCTATGGCAAGTTGGAAACACCATTCTTATAGTGGGGCAACTGCCCCCTATAAGCACATATGTGCTGGTTTAGCATTTAGGTCTAAAGCCAAGTCCATTGCACATAGGAAAAACATTGAAACAGCACATCAGCTAAACAAGTGAAAAAGACAAAGGTGGAGGTGTGGTCATTCTTAATGCAAGCCTATATCGGTGAGAGAACTTAAAAGCTCAAGACGTTGAAAGAGTATACATCAAATTAAAGAGTGATCCTACATCTAATTGCCAAAAAGAATTATCCCATTAACTACAGGAGCACCCTTCATTGCTGGAGAGTTCTTCTCATTTTTTATACTGTTTCTCCACCCGGACCAGGGCGTCTCCGTGCAATGGTTTCTACAGAAGCAAGGTGCACATAAAGATTGGTGAGCTGACTTTCCCCTCCCCCCTTCCTTTGTTACTAAAGCAAACTGTGTGACAAAATATCTTTGAAAAAAAAAACATTGATGGTAATAGTATATTTATGACCAACCAAATTTCTGCACCTGTGCCAGCCAAATTTTTTAGGTGTTTTTAAAACCAACAAAATTTCACACCAACCAAGTTTTAGAGTATATGTGACAATAGTAAATTTTTGACCAACCAAATTTCTGCACCTGTACCAGCCCAATTTTTTTTGAAAGGCAACCTGTCATGTCCTATCTACGATGTAAACTGCTCCCATAGCGCTAGTGATGCAATGTGCATCACTAACACGCTTTTTTCATTAAAATTGGTGCAAATAAAATGAGTATATAACATTTTATATACTTATAATCATACCTGCTCATTCAGTCATAGGGGTGTGATCCTCGTATTCAGTCATGGGCAGGTGCCACATTCAGTCAGGGCTGGCACCGCCCACATATTTGAATTTTGCTCCCGGAGAGCGCTGGATTTGAAAGTGCCTGATGATGGTGCCTCAGAATATGCAAGGACAGGTGCAGGTCGAGAGACATCTGCACCTGTGTCATGGAGAAGGGATTTTGAAGCACCTAACAGAGGGGAAGAGGCAGTGGTGTCACCCATTGGCACCAATCGTGGACCCAGGCGTTCGGCCCACCAAGTCGGGTGCTTAGATGACATGTGCCTGATTATGCTGGAGGTGGTTAGGTTCTTAGTAGTGGTGATCGAACGTGCTCGCCACTACTCGTCACTCGCCCGAGCATCACGGTGCTCGACAATATTTCCGTGTTGCTCGGGTGGGAGCTTGGGTTCCCGACCTGCATGTCTGGTGCTCTTTAGAGAGCCAATGAACATGCAGGGATTACTTGCCACGTACTGTAATACCGTAGCCATGTTGGTTGTAGGCAGTTCAACGATTAGCTGGCTGCACAGCGTCATCAGGTCTATATAAGACCAGGCGCCGCTATGCTTGTCACATTCTACTCCAGAAACATAGTAACATAGTTTTTAAGGTTGAAGGAAGACTAAGTCCATCTAGTTCAACCCATAGCCTAACGTGTTGATCCAGAGGAAGGCAAAAAAAAACCCATGTGGCAAACACTAAGCTCCACATTGGGGAAAAAAAATCCTTCCTGACTCCACATATGGCAATCAGACTAGTTCCCTGGATCAACACCCTATCAAGGAATCTAGTATATATAACCTGTTATATAATACTTTTCAAGAAAGGCATTCATGCCCTTCTTAAATGTTAGTAGTGAATCACTCATTACAACACCATGCTGCAGAGAGTTCCATAGTCTCACTGTTCTTACAGTAAAGAATCCGTGTCTGTGATTATGATTAAACCTTCTTTCCTCCAGATGTAGAAGATGCCCCCTTGTCCCAGTCTCAGGCCTCAGAGTAAAAAGATCAGTAGAAAGGTCTTTTTACTGTCCCCTCATATATTTGTACATAGTAATAAGATCACTCAGAAGCCTTCATATTTCCCAACTAAATAACCCCAAGGGTAATAACCTGTCTTGGTATTGCAGACCCCCCAGTCCTCTAATAACCTTGGTCGCTCTTCTCTGCACCCGCTCTAGTTCAGCTATGTCTTTCTTATACACCGGAGACCAGAACTGTACACAGTATTCTAAGTGTGGCCGCACTAGTGACTTGTATAGAGGTAAAATTATGTTCTCCTCGTGAGCATCTATGCCTCTTTTAATGCATCCCTTTATTTTATTTGCCTTTGCAGCAGCTGCCTGACACTGGCCACCAAACGTGAGATTGTCGTTCATCAATACACTCAGGTCCTTTTCAGTGACAGTTTTGCCCAGTGTTTTACAATTAAGCATATAATTATACATTTTATTTCCTCTGCCCAAGTGCATTACCTTACATTTATCCCCATTAAAGCTCATTTGCCATTTATCAGTCCAAGCTTCTAGTTTACATAGATCCTCCTGTAATATAAAATTATCCTCCTCTGTATTGATTATCCTGCAGAGTTTAGTGTCATCTGCAAATATTGAAATACTACTCTGTATGCCCCCTACAAGGTCATTAATAAATATGTTAAAAAGAAGCGGGCCCAATTCTGACCCCTGTGGTACCCCACTGTTAACTTTGACCCAGTCTGAGTGTGTTCCATTAATCACCACCCTTTGTTTCCTATCACTAAGCCAGTTCTTAACCCACTTACATATATTTTCCCCTATCCCCATTGTTCTCATTTTATGTATCAACCTTTTGTGTGGAACCATATCAAAAGCTTTTGAAAAGTCCATATACACAACATCCACTGCATTTCCTTGGTCCAGTCCAGAGCTTACCTCCTCATAAAAGCTGATCAGATTAGTTTGACAGGAACGGTCCCTCGTAAACCCATGCTGATATTGGGTCATGAGGTTATTCTTCTTCAGATACTCTATTATAGCATCTCTTAGAAAACCCTCCAGGATTTTACCCACAGTAGAGGTTAAGCTTATTGGCCTATAATTTCCAAGTTCGGTTTTTGTCCCCTTTTTGAATATTGGCACCACATTTGCTATACGCCAGTCCTGTGGTACAGACTCTGTTATTATGGAATCTTTAAAGATTACAAATAATGGTCTGTCTATGACTTTACTTAGTTCCTGCAGTACTCAAGGATGTATCCCATCCGGGCCCGGGAACAGGCAGAGTAGGGAGAGCTGCTGCTGAGTCACGGAGAGATTTGCTTGTTCATAGTTAGTATAGGTATTCTACAACATATATATATATATATATATATATATATATATATATATATATATATATATATATGTACAGTATATCTATCTGAACTATTAGTCCTTCTGAGGACTAATCTAGCTGCATATATTAAGTGGTGGTAGCAGGAGTTAGCCAGGCAGGCAGTGTATGTGGCAGACTGCAGTGCATATAGTGCAAGAGGGTCCATTGAACGTTCTGTCTGCTGCTGTTCTTACAGATGTTTGTAGACATAGCCCCAGATATCAGGGGCCAGGGCTATTTTTTTATCTTAATCCTGGTTATTTGCTTAGAAAGCAAGGCAGGCACGGTATGTGACAGACTGCAGTGCATGATACAGCACAAGAGGGTCCATTGCATGTTCAACTTCTGACTGATCCTGCTGTGACAAATATTTGTAGACATAGTCCCAGGTATCAGGGGCCAGGGCAAATTTTTTTGTTGGTCTTAATCCAGGTTATTTGCTTAAAAAGCAATGCAGAGTACACAATTTTTTTGATCCATTTGCTTGTTAGCACTGCAGAGTGCAGCCAGATCTTTTCCATATTACAGCGATAAAAATACAGAAATTTGCAGTGAACATGGGAATATTGGCCTCCATTTCTATTTTGTTGCAGTGTATCAGTGAAACTATTCACACGAGGTTGCTGTGAAAAATAGTATTAGTAAACTACCGCTATTTAAAACCGTGGTTCTCCCTCAGATGTATCACATATAACTGCGTTCCAAATTCAGCCATTTGTAGTGAACGTGGAAAATATTGTCCTCCATTTACAGTTTGTAGTAGTGTGTCAGTGTACACTATTTTACAGATCCATTTGCTTGTTCGCAGAATACAGCCAGATTTTTTTTAGTTTTATTCACATTACTTGTATTGTGGAAGCAGAGGAACTTTTTTCAATGATCAGACGCACGTGATCCAGATGACTGCCGTAATAATGCAGAAATTTTGTGGAGCATGCCAAATATTCCACTCCATTTAAATTCAGCTAGCTGTGTTTTGTTAAAACAATTGACACTTGGTTGCTGACAGATACCATACTATTAGGCGACTGCCTGAAACCGTGGCCATCAGACGTTATCCCATATGACTGCCCTATTAATCCAGCAATTTTTGTTAGCGTGTCAAATATTACATTCCATTTAAAGTATTGCAGTTGTGGGTTCAAACCTATTCACAGTTGGCCGCTGACAAATAGCATATCTGTGAACAATGTTGTCAAAGTATTACGCCACTTTTACGGACTGACAAAAAAAAAACATACAAAAAACAAGCTAAAATGGAAAAAAAATTAAGAAACATTCTTTCTAGGGTGACTTGTAAATAAGGCTAAAGAAATAAACAAAAATAAAGTTATGGACTGTGGAAGACATTTATGCGACCAGAATGAACACTCATCTGTAGCTTGTGATGATACCACCTAGCAGCACCTGTCCCTATTGAAAATGCATCTAAAAGTGTTATCGATAGGGAATAGAATAGATTTAAATTTTTTTGCAACATGCAGTATAAGGCAATAATGCCTGGCTGGATCGGTGTAATACGCTATCCATACTGTGATATCTCACCCGTAAAAGAATTTCCGATAAGACAGTTAACATTCAAGAATATAGAATCTATTTGAATTGTCCTTCCCATTATTAAAGAGTGTGTCTCCTATACTGTTATTGCATATGCAGCAATTTCAAGGGCTGCCGAAAATTAGGACGAACTCCAATACACATTTGAAGAGACGTAAAATAAATAAATAAATAAAAACACAGTAGGATTTTTCTTTAGTATAAAAACCAGACTCGCCAATATAACCTCAATGTAATCACATTGTTCAGCTCCTGGACCTCCTCCTCCTCCTCTTGTTTGGCCTTCATGTCCAAAATGACCACATCAGTCACAAGCTGGAAGCACTGCAGCACTGCCTTGGCCAAGTGGCAACAGGCTGCGCAGAAGATAACATGCTTACTGCTTAGGTGACAAACCGCCCACCACTGCAGAGTTGTTGAAAGCTGTAACACAGCAGCCTGATTTGTGGCTCTCACGGTGAACATACAGCCCAGCATGGTCGTGTGTGACAGTGGGAGGAACCTGGAGGTGGAGAAATGACAGCCGGAGTAGATACGATTTCTCTGTATGCCAGACCTTTCGCCAAGCTAAAGAATATGGCTGTGGTGAAATACAACTCTCACCGAGAAGCAGTGTCAGACTGAAGAACATTGCGCCCACTGGAGGATTTGATTCTGAGGGCCCACCTTTCTCCCCCACTCAAGAGCCCCATAGCAGCTGCAAAATTTGCGCTATCATGAACTCTCCTGATGGAGAAGCCAGGGCCCACCGGAGGAGTCTCTGGTTCTCTGGTAGCCCGTTAAACCCTGCTGAGAAGCAGCCCCTGCCTAGGAAAAGTCTGTGGGAAGGGTCCCGGACACTCTATGGCTGCTTTTTTCTATGGACTGGCTCCAGCAATCTATAAGATTTCAATCTATAAGATGGATCCCTTCACTGGCTCCCCATTGGTCAGAGATTTCAGCTCAAAACCGTAACCATGACATACAAAGCCATCCAAAACCTGTCTCCTCTATATATCTGTGACCTAGTCTCCCAATACCTACCTGCACGCAACCTCCGATCCTCACAAGATCTCCTTCTCTACTCCCGTCTTATCTCCTTTTCCCACAATCGCATACAAGATTGTTCCTGTGTATCCCTTCTACTCTTGAACTCTGTACCCCAGCATATCAGACTATCGCCTACTTTTGAAACCTTTAAATGGAAGCTGAAGACCCACCTCTTCAAAAAGGCATACAACCTGCAGTAGCCCTCGCTCCACCATACCACTGTACGACCAGCTGTACCCTCACCTAATGTATCCTCACCCATCCTTTATAGACTGTTTGTGCGCCCTCACTGGCAGGGTCCTCTCTGATCTTTTACCTGTTAGTGACCTCTTTTCACATGTAAAGCACAATGGAATAAATGGCGCTACAATAATAAATAATATTAATTATACTGCTTGTACTCTGGGTCAGTTGATGGCACTTTCCTGGTGACAGCCCCTAAATTGATGTGTTTTGGCAGCTTTTGGTCCCATTTGAAGGTGTGAAGGTGGTGTATGCATTTTGTTTTGGCAGCCATTAATTCCAATGGTGTTCGGAAATGAATGTTCAGCGAATATTCGACAATTACATTGGCAAATATTGCAAAAACGGCCATTGTGATTCGAAACGAATATTGAAATATTCGCTCATCTCTAATCCCTTAAAAAAATTATGTGAGTGTTGCATCACGGTCACCATGGTGATATGGTGGTGGAGGATGAGGAGAAGGAGGAGGGCAACATAAAATAGAACAATACCTGAAGGGTATACCGATGTCTGGGTGTGAGGCGGTGCATGGGAACAGACCAGCCAAAAAATAACCACTGGATTTGAGTTTATGTTTGATGCTATCATCTGGTGGTGTTGAGAAGTCTGGCCCAATCCAGCCCTTGTTCATTTTTATAAGAGTCAGCCTGTCAGCATTTTCAGTTGACAGGCGGATGTGCCTATGAGTTTTATCAGTTATAATGCCCCCGGCGGCACTAAAAACTGTCGCTGACAAAACGCTAGCAGCAGGGACCTCCAAGGCGTAGAAAGACAGTTCAAGCCACGTGTCCAGCTTGGATACCAAACAGTTGTAAGGCACAGAAACAGAGAGGAATCATGGAGGACACTGGTATGGCACTAAGGTAGTCCTTTTTCATCTTTCAAAACTTTTCCCTCCTTGTCAAAGTACCCCGTATATCAGGACCTGGGCGCTGGGAGGGTCTGAGAAAACTGTCCCAGACCTTTGAAAGCATTTTCCTGCCTCTGCCGCATCTGGTTTGTGTCTCACTCGCTTGTAGTCCTTGGTTGTCCAATGAACTGTCCGATTGTGACCTCTGCCGCCAGCTTTGTCAGATGGGAATTTTTTTTTTTTTAATTAGTGATGAGTGAGCACTAAAATGCTCGGGTATGCGTTGCAAATTGGAATACTTGGGTGCTCGACCCGAGCAACGAGCCCAAAGTAAGTCTATGGGAAACTCGAGCATTTTTCTAGTGGCTCCTCCCGGCTGTCTGCAGAGGGCCTAAAAATTGCCCAAATCGAAGGGAACAGTGCTCAAATGACATGGGAACAGCATGGGGAAGACCCCTGGAAGCATCTCTGACTCCCAGATCACTGCTGTTAGCAACGTGGTCAGAGTATTACGCCACTTTTACGGACTCACAATAAAACATACAAAAGCTAAACCAAAATGGATTTCCCTGGGAAATATGTTAAGGAACATCCTTACTAGAGATGAGCGTTGTTCTACTCGAACTGTTCGCCAATCTCAAATTCGAGCTGTTTTGGGCGGTGTTCGAGCCGTTCGGCGAACAAGAATGATTTGAGAAAAATTCGGCTGTTCGAGGTTATGTTCGATAACTGTTCGTGCACCAAAATCATAACTGGATTTTTTCTCAGTAATGATGAAAATTAATGTTAATATGCAGTTTGAGTGTACAGCGGGGTGGGGGGAGGGGCAGGGGATGGATCTCTGCAGGAATAATGAAGATCTCCATTTTTTTTTCTCTTTCCCGCATTTGCAGTGGGGAGGTGCAGTCTGTCAGCCTATCAGCAGCGCACACACGGAGCGAACAGCTGTTTTTCACACAAGCAAGGGCATGTGTCATTGGCAGTGTATGTCACATGTCCTTGCCCTATAAGACCAAGCCATTTTCCCCGTCGCCACCATTTTCTCACTGCTTCAGCTGCATGTTAGACGGCACCGCTGTTGCTGTGTGCACTATACCTTGTTAATTTCAAGCCAATTTTCGCACAAATCTACAGATAGCTTGGGAGTAGGGAATAGTTGTGATTGCAGTCCTTTTAAGGACTAGGTTACAGCATTTCCTATGACTTTTATCAGGCAGGTCTGTGCTCTTAAATAGATAGATTGTGGGAGTAAAGACTAATTGTAATTGCAGTCCTTTTCAGGACTAGGTTACATCAGTTCCTATCAGTTTTTGCCAGGCAGGTCTGTGCCAGTGCTGTGCAAGTTTTTTTCACAGCATTTGGCTGAATCTAGCAAAGCTAATCCTTTTTGGCCTATTGCAGAGTGTGTTAGTCAGTGGAGTAGCCTATCTGTGTTGCAAGATATACCACCTGTGTATAGAATACCAATTTTTTTACTGCACCTAGTGAAGTAAAATCTTTTGGGCATAGCATCATTCTATTAGTCCATCTATACTGACCTCCATCAGGTTGCAAATTGAATATAATTTTTTTCTGCATCTAGCTCTGAAAAAATATTTGGGCTTCTAGCAGTGTGTGTGACTTGTTCTATTAGTCCATCTATACTGACCTCCATCAGGTTGCAAACTGAATATAATTTTTTTCTGCATCTAGCTCTGAAAAAATATTTGGCCTTCTAGCAGTGTGTGGGACTTTCTCTATTAGTCCATCTATACTGACCTCCATCAGGTTGCAAATTAAAAATAATTTTTATCTGCATCTAGCTCTGAAAAAATATTTGGCCTTCTAGCAGTGTGTGGGACTTTCTCTATTAGTCCATCTATACTGACCTCCATCAGGTTGCAAATTAAAAATAATTTTTATCTGCATCTAGCTCTGAAAAAATATTTGGGCTTCTAGCTGTGTGTGGGACTTGTTCTATTAGTCCATCTATACTGACCTCCATCAGGTTGCAAACTGAATAGAATTTTTTTCTGCATCTAGCTCTGAAAAAATATTTGGCCTTCTAGTAGTGTGTGGGACTTTCTCTATTAGTCCATCTATACTGACCTCCATCAGGTTGCAAATTAAAAATAATTTTTATCTGCATCTACCTCTGAAAAAATATTTGGGCTTCTAGCTGTGTGTGGGACTTTTTCTATTAGTCCATCTATACTGACCTCCATCAGGTTGCAAACTGAATATAATTTTTTTCTGCATCTATCTCTGAAAAAATATTTGGCCTTCTAGCAGTGTGTGGGACTTTCTCTATTAGTCCATCTATACTGACCTCCATCAGGTTGCAAATTAAAAATATTTTTTTTTCTGCATCTACCTCTGAAAAAATATTGGGCTTCTAGCTGTGTGTGGGACTTGTTCTATTAATCCATCTATACAGACCTCCATCAGGTTGCAAACTGAATATAATTTGTTTCTGCATCTACCTCTGAAAAAATATTTGGGCTTCTAGCTGTGTGTGGGACTTGTTCTATTAGTCCATCTATACTGACCTCCATCAGGTTGCAAACTGAATATAATTTTTTTCTGCATCTAGCTCTGAAAAAATATTTGGCCTTCTAGCAGTGTGTGGGACTTGTTCTATTAGTCCACCTATACTGACCTCCATCAGGTTGCAAATTCAAAATAATTTTTTGTCTGCATCTAGCTCTGAAAAAATATTTGGCCTTCTAGCAGTGTGTGGGACTTGTTCTATTAGTCCATCTATACTGACCTCCATCAGGTTGCAAATCGAATATAATTTTTTTCTCCATCTAACCCAGCCAATAGTTTTGGCCTAATACCACAGTTTGGCCACTCAGCTCTGCTCAGTTCCCATCCATTGTTTTTTTGTGCAAACAACTCCAGAGTTGTGAATTAGTTAACCACCAAAATGAGTGGAAAAAGGCCTGGTGCTGGTGGAAAGGGGAATAGGCGTGTTGGGAAGGGGAAAAAAGGTTGTGTCCGTGGGGTAGGTGTTAAAGCAACAGTAACATCTGCAGAAGAAAGACCATCTTCCAGCCAAACTAAAATGTCTACTTCTTTTAGCGGACAATGTGATAAGATCCCTTTCTTACGGCCACGCCAATCGCTACAAATTCCAGATGAGGCACAAAGACAGCAGGTGCTTCAACGGATATCAAGTGCTCCTTTAAGTGGGCTCTCCTCCACATCAACTTCAACATCACAAATACTCCAGTCCTCAAAGGTGTCACCCCAATCGCACTTGCTTCCTCACAGCTCCCAAATCTCCAGCTGCCCGTCTGAGTATGAGGTAGAACAGATGGTTAAGTCTGCAGAGCTGTTTACTCATACTATAGCCTGGGAATCAGAGGTCGACTCCAGCGCTTCTGTGAATCCAGACAAGGAAATGATCTGCACTGATGCCCAGAATCTTTATGAGTCGGATCCAGGACCAGACGCAGAAGGTTCTGACCATAATGTAGACCCTCATTCCCAAACTGTAACTCCTGTTGGTGGAGACAATGAGGAAGACGATGATGAGACTCAAATACCTGATTGGAGCGACAACTTTAGTTTTTTGTCAGGGCAGGAACAGGTTGGCTCTGAGGACGACGGGTGTGATAATGCACAGGGTGATGATGATGAGGTTGGAGATCCCACTTACTGTCAACCCACAGTCAGCCAAGAGATGAGGTCAGCAGAGGAGGTGGAGGAAGATGCTAGTGACGACGAGGTCAGGTTGCGCCTTCCTGGACGGAGACGTAGTACTGGAAGCACGTCAACAACTGCATCCTCAAACACAACTCTGCCTCTCACCACAAGTCGTGGTGGCTCTTCAGGTCGCATGGGTGCTAAGCCTTGCATAGCCTGGGCATTTTTTCAGATCGATAAAGATGACCCAACTCGTGTTATCTGTAACATTTGTCAGCAAAAGCTAAGTAGAGGCCAAAAAATACATAGTTTGAGTACTTCATGCATGAACCGGCACATGGACATGAAGCATAAGTTGCAGTGGGAAGCTCAGTGTGCTACAATGCGGCCTAGCCGGCCGGGCCAACCACCGTCTGCCATATCTTGTGCATCCGTGGCCTCTTCATCCTCTGTGACTGGGGGGACAGCAGTCACACCTGTTTTGGGGCGCAGACCTGCCACCTCTTTACCCGCAACAGCCAGCGTGATTGGCAGGTCATCATTTTCTTTGGAGGTGGTAACACCAGCTGGTGTTGAGCGCTGTCCGACATCGATAGCACCACCTTTGGATCAAGGCAACCTAACATGTCCGCCTGCATCTTCCTCACAGGCCGGCAGTTTGCCGGGGACACCCTTATCAACCCCGTCTAAGCACAATAGCCAGCCCTCGGTCCCTCAGATGTGGACAAGTAAAAGACCATTTCCTCCTAGCCATGAGAAAGCTAATAGGTTGAATTTCACCATCTGCAAGCTCTTGGCTACAGAACTGCTGCCTTTCTGCCTGCTGGACACAGAGGATTTTCGAGACCTTATGTCCGTCGCAGTGCCCCAGTACCAGATGCCCAGTCGGCACTACTTCTCAAAGAAAGGTGTGCCTGCGCTCCACCAGCATGTCGCACACAACATCACCGCTTCTTTGAGAAACTCTGTGTGTGACAGGGTGCATTTCACCACAGACACTTGGACGAGTAGGCATGGACAGGGGCGTTACATGTCGCTGACTGGGCACTGGGTAACTATGGTGACAGCAGGACAAGGGGCTGCTGTCCAAGTCTTGCCGTCCCCACGAGTTGTGCGTCAATCCTCTTTATGTCAAAGTTCCTCCACTGCTTCTGCCTCCTCAACCTCCTCTCGGTCTTCCACCTGCACCCAAAGCCTGTCTGGTCATGCCACAAGCTTTCTAACTGCGCAGAAGGGATCCTGCACACCTCCTTACTATGCTGGCAGTAGGGCTCAACGTCATCAGGCGGTTTTTACTTTGAAATGTCTGGGAAATGTGAGTCACACAGCTGAGGAGTTGTGGTCAGCTCTGGAGAACCAATTTCATGAATGGTTGTCTCCACTGGACCTGAAACCAGGGAAGGCCGTGTGTGACAATGCTGTAAACCTGGGTGCGGCCCTTCGCCGGGGCAATGTCACACACGTGCCTTGTATGGCTCACGTGTTGAACCTGGTTGTCCAGCAATTTTTAGCCCACTATCCCAGACTAGATGGCCTTCTGCAGAGGGCACGGTCGCTGTGTGCTCACTTCCGCCATTCGCATCCCGCAGCTCAGCGACTTACATCTCTACAGAAGTCGTTGGGCCTGCCACTTCACCGGCTAAAATGCGATGTGCCTACCCGGTGGAATTCAACTCTGCACATGTTGCAGCGACTGTGGCAGCACCGACAAGCCCTGGTGCAATACGTTCTGACGTATAGCCTGGGCCAACGAGATCCAGAGGTGGGGCAAATCACGCTGGAGGAGTGGTCTCAGATCAGGGACCTATGCACCCTTCTGCACAGTTTTGAAATGGCGACGAAGATGTTTAGTGCTGACGATGCCATTATCAGCATGACTATTCCGGTGATTTACATGCTGGAGCACATGTTAAACAGAATTCGGAGTCAGGTGGTGGCACAAGAGGAGGTGGAGGAAGTAGAGGAGGAGGAGTTGTATGCAGAAGGGCTAACATCTGCAAGGTCCAGACGGTCGGCAGCACCAAGGCGGCAGGCATGTGAGGGTGGGGGAGATGGTTTTACCAGGGCGCATGGTAGCAGCCAAACTAGTGAGGAAGGTGCAGGAGCCCAGGAAGAAGTGGAGGACGAACTGATGGAAGACTCATCAGATGAGGGAGACCTTGATCACATTTCTGTTGTGCGAGGTTGGGGGGAGAGGACAGAGGAAGGAAGCGTGATTGTTACCTCGCCACCAACACAACAGGGACTTGGTGCTCCTGGATGCGCAACACACATGAGTGCCTTCTTGCTGCACTACCTGCAACATGACCCTCGAAATGTGAGAATTAGAAATAATCCTGACTACTGGGTTGCCACACTGTTAGATCCCCAGTACAAAAGTAAATTTGCCGAAATTATTCCTGCCATAGAAAGGGATGCACGCATGCAGGAGTATCAGCAGAGACTGTTGCAGAATCTTACATGTGCTTTTCCACAAAACACCAGTGGTGCACATAGTGAATCTCACAGTTCCAACATGCCAACCGTGGGACCGTCAAGTGTTCAGCACTCAAACCGTAACAGAACCACAGTATCTGCTGGTAACATCAATTTTGCGGAATCATTTCACCACTTTTTTAGCCCATCCTTTGCAAGGCCACAGGAGACAAGAAGTCTGACACATAGTCAACGCCTAGAGACGATGGTACAGGAGTATCTCCAAGTAAACATTGAAGCCATGACTGTGTCACTGGACCCTTGCTCTTTTTGGGCTTCCAATCTGGATAAATGGCCGGAGCTAGCCACTTACGCCTTGGAGATCTTGTCATGCCCCGCAGCCAGCGTTCTGTCTGAACGTGTGTTCAGCACTGCTGGTGGTGTGCTGACAGATAAGCGCACGCGGCTCTCCACTGATAATGTAGACAGACTCACGTTCATAAAGATGAACAAATCATGGATCCGAAACGACTTTTCTACCCCTGTGTCATCCTGGGGAGAGTAAAAGCTTGATGATTGGTTAAAATCACCCTACCAACCATTTTAAGCTTTCAAATTACTAATCATGTTTATCTGTATCTTGGCTGGAAAATAATTTGGGCTTTGTAGCAGTGTGCAGCACTGATTCTATTAGGCCATCTATAATAAGCTCCACCAGATTTAAAATTACTAATCATGTTTATCTGTATCTTGGCTGGAAAATAATTTGGGCTTTGTAGCAGTGTGCAGCACTGATCCTATTAGGCCATCTATACTAAGCTCCACCAGATTTAAAATTAATAATAATTTTTAGCTGCATCTAGCCCGGAAAATAATTTTGGGGCTCCGAGATGCGCAAGACACATAAGTGCCTTCTTGCTGCACTACCTGCAACATGACCCTCATATTGTCAGAATTCGAAGTAATCATGACTACTGGGTTGCCACACTCTTAGATCCCCCAAACTTTTCGATCAACCTTTTCATTTTAATAAAGACCAAAAAAATGGTCATTTTTGAAATTGTAAGCATTAGCAGGTTGTTAGAAACTGAAATCAAACAGTTTTCAACTCAAAACTTTATTCTAGGTGATGTTACATTTTCACATAGGACCCCTTGTTCGAAAGGAGCTTCTGAACTCTCTCGTCCATTGAATTTGTCAGGTTTTGGATGGTTTCTGCTTCAATTGTTTTGCATGAGGACAGAATACCCTCCCAGAGGTGTTGCTTAGATGTGAACTGCTTCCCGCCATCATAGACACTCCTTTTGATGATGCTCCAGAGGTTCTGAATGGGGTAGAGGTCAGGGGAGCATGGGGGTCACACTATAAGTTTGTCCCCTTTTATGCCCATATCAGCCAGAGATGCAGATGTTTTATGTGCAGCATGAGATGGTGCCTTATCATGCAAAAAAATGATCTTGCTGTGAAATACACGGTTCTTCTTCTTGAACCATGGCAGGAAGTGCTGTTTGAGAAAATCCACATACATTATGGAGTTCATCTTTAGCGCCTTCAGGGATCCTAAAGGGGCCGACAATCTCTCTCCCCATGATTCCAGCCCAAAACTTTACTCCACCTCCTCCTTGTTGGCGCTGTAGCCGTGTTTGCGTGGGGTGTCCATCAACCAGCCATCCTCCACTCCATCCATCTGGACCATCGAGCGCTGCACGGCACTCATCCGTGAACAAAACAGTTTTGAAATCAGTCTTCATGTAATGTTTAGCCCACTGGAGCCGTTTCTGCTTGTGTGAAGTGGATAGAGGAGGTCGACAGGATGGCGTATGCACAGCTGCAGACCTCTGAAGGACCCTGCATCTTGTTGTTCGGGGGACGTTGGAGGCACCAGCAGCTTCAAAAACTTGTCTGCTGCTATGACAAGGCTTTTTTGCCGCTGCTCTTTCAACCTGACGTAATTGCCTGTAGGAAAGAGTCCTCAATTTGCCCTTATCAGCACGCACACGTGTGTACTGTGAATCAGCTACATACTTCTTGATTGCCAAGACACTTCATCCTGATCATCGCACAATGTTGATTGTAGTCATGCCTTGACCTAAACACTCCACAATTTGTTGCTTCTCAGCAGCCGACACATCCTTTTTCTTTCCCATTTTGGCAGAAAATGTAGGCTGCTTAATAATGTGAGACAGCCTTCTTAAGTAGTCTTGCCTTTCATTGGACACACCTGCCAAACTAATTAGCACAGGTGTCTGCAATTGCTTACAGTGATATAAAGAGCCATGACACACATCACCATCAATGAGTTTAACTGACAAACAAACAAATTCTTCCCTTATCACTCCTAAACACTTTTTGCATAATAATTTGGAACACAGTGTACATGTGCTTTTCCACAAAACACCAGTGGTTCACGTAGTGAATCTTACAGTTCTAACTTGCCAACCGTGGTCTGTATGGAGTTGTTCAATAAAGGGCCCAAAATTAAGATAACATAGATGGGAGAGGTCTCTATGAATAGGAATTCCTAAGTATTTGATACCCTGTGAGGGCCAGGCAAAGGGAAAGTTGGACTGGATGGAATCCTATATGGATTTGGGGAGGGAGACATCGAGGGCCTCAGACTTCGCTGCATTGATTTTAAAATTTGACCATGGATGGATATATGTGATTGAGTGATATATACTAGGACATCATCAGCAAATAGAGAGCACTTGTACTCGGTGTCTCCCACCTCAATCCACCTAATATTGGGGTTATGGCGAATTGATGAGAGCAGGTGCTCCGTCACTAGGATGTATAAGAGAGGGGACAGAGGACATCCCTGCCTTGTCCCATTGGTGATTGTGAAAGGTGATGAAAATGTTCTGATGCACCCCCTGGGCCTTGGGACACCTGGAGCCGGACCCTTTTGGTGGATGCTGGTGGTTGTAGTCTTCGTGGCGGCGACCCTGTTCCGTGGCTCAGGGTGGTCAAACCAGTGGCGGAACTATTTATGTGGTTTTGATGTTTAAATGTCCGACTACGCCACCCGTGGATTGCGGTCAGAGTGAACCGCCGCTCCAGGGCAGACCGCTGAGGCTGGTGTTGTGGGTGCAGCAGAACGTAGCATAACTTCCCACGGGAGGAGTATAGCCTCAGGGCAGTGTATGCGTAGGATGGGGGTGATGGTGCAGGGCAGCAGCAGTAACGACACGGAGTCAGTGATGCAGTCCAGGGCCTTTACTCACAGTTCTTATTATCCAGACCACGTCTGCAGGTAACAGCTGCCCACGTCGTACTGTGCTCACCAGGTGAGGGGCTCAGACAACTCCCAGATAACTTTGGAGCGCTTCACAGGACCCCCTTTGTGTGTCCTTTGTCTGGCCTTTCTTACCAACCCTTCTGTCCGGCTGCCTCGGGCCTCCTCTTGGTAAACTTGGCGCCAGTTTCCCTGACCCTATGTGGTGCCTTCCTAGCGGGTGTAGCGAGGGGCTGCGCCACATAAAATGTCAGAGCCTCCGGTTTCTAGCTGAGGGTCGTTTCCTGCCTCCACTAGTTTCGGGGACCGGTCTCCCCCTTTGGCCTGACCCCTCCACGCAGGTGGATTCGGGCGTGCGGTGGTGACTCGCCCGTCCGCACCCCTGGGATCCCTTCATTCCTCATTCCTGGAGCCTTCTCCGCTCCTCTTCCTTCCTTCTCCCTCTTCCAGGCCTGGGCCTCTGTTACTAGGCCCGCCTCCGGAGCAGAGCTCTTGCAGAGCCCCTGCTCCCTGCCACTTCTGCTCAGACTTCTCTGCACTGAACTAAGATGGTGCCCACCTTTTATACTCCCTTCTCAATGCACCCAGGAACTGCTTCCTCCCTGCTCCTGCACTACAGGGTTCCGCCTCCTCAGTGTTCCCGCCCCCCACTCCAGCCAGGGACAGGGACTGTCGTGCCCATCTCAGAGGCATATTGGTCGCCCTGCCCCATGGCAATGTGGTGTAATGCATGCAGGTGTCGGGTCCTGATCCACACTCCATCCTTACCTGAGAGTGAGATATCACACCTCTGGGTGAGGTGCAATACCTCTGTAGCAACCGAGCCCTCAGGGTGCTACAGTTCCATTTATCTTCAGCCTAGGTGACGTATTGTGATACAGGGCCGTGATTTTGGCTATAAAAGGGTCCCCTAGACCCCTACCCCAAGCTTTTTAAGAGAATCATATATGGCGTGCCAGGAGACTCTATGGAATGCTTTCTCAGCATCCAACGAGAGTATCTAATTACAAATTTTTAACTGCATCTAGCCCAGGAAATACTTTGTGCCTAGTAGCAGTGTCTGCTAGTCAGCGGATTATCCCGGCTGTTAAGCAAGCTACACCACCTGTAGTTTGGACACTTCATTTTTTCAAAGGAAATGCTTCGGGACCACGGGATACTCAGTGAAGAGCATCAGGAGGCACCCCAAGGCATAGGGGCTGGGACTGGCAGTAGGATGCCTTGCGGTGGACAGCCGAGCTCGATCCTTATAAAAGCTTTTTAACTGCAGCAGCTTTAGTGGACGCTACTGGAGCTGGAATTACGCGGCTGCTGGCATGAGACTTGCCCTCCAATAGATCCTTGTAAATGGATTTAAAGTGTATTCATTCAAATTAGAGAGACAATTTAAATTTAAAAGCTTAGAGCTGCCTCCACCACAGGGGGGCACGCTCGACCCACCAGCGGACAGGCACAAGTATTGGGAGAGGGGGGTTGGCCGTCAGGGTTCACCGCGGCTCTGGCACAAACCCGGCGACACGGAGGTGGCACGGGCAGGAGCGGACTGAACGTGTCGGCTTCTCACTTTTTGGATTTTAGAAGGGCATGACATGCCTATATTTGTGTCTCCCCCTCCTTTTACTCCTCCACCTCTTTTCTTTTCGCATGACTATATGTACTTGTCACTTTTCCATGTGTTAGTTGTGTCTTCTGAGCAGTTTGTCAGCTTTTGGACACCTTTGAAGGTGTTTTCTATGTGTTTCTATGTGTTTTTGTTTGCCTGCCATTAGTTTTAACGGTGTTCGAAGGTGTTCGATGAACAGTTCGACGAACAGTTCGGCGAACACACGGGTGTTCGACGAACCGAACCGAACTCGAACACTACGGGGGTGGCTTAACACTAATCCTTTCCAGGGTAATGACTTGTATAAAAGGCAAAATAAATAACCAAAAACAAAAATACTCCTCCACAACTTGGGCTATGTTCACACATAGCATTTTTGATGCGTTTTTGTACTTTTTATTTGCTTTCAACCACCAAGACAAATGCATTCACCAGGAAATGTCATTTTAACATTTTACAACCTTATCTGGCCTTGTGGTGTGTGACACGTCATCAGACACATGCATACAGTGCTGAAAAGACATGGGAACAGCATGGGGAAGACCTCTGGAAGCATCTCTGACTCCCAGGTCACTGCCTAAAAGTGTGCCCATCATAAGTGATCCTTGGTGCATGCGAAGATGCCTCCCGCCATGCACCTGTCGTTGCAGACTTGCACCAATCACCGTCCACGTCCTTGTCCCACTGCAGCGTTCAGTTGTCCCTACCCCATTCCTTGGAATGCAAGTGCAAGTATGCAGCCAGCCACCCACCCACCCACAGGCCGCAACCCTAAACTGACAGATTTCTGGGCAGCTCTTTGCACTTGAAATATGGACTTTTAAGCTCGTGAAGGCGGAAGCTTTTCACAATCTCATGCCGGCCGCGACCGGGTGTCCATACTCGGTCCCCAGCTGCCACTATATTTCCCGGTATCGCCTCCGCCTTCCACAAGCACGGGTCCCACAACATTACCCGTGCCCTCCCCAGTGCACTTACTGGGAAGGACCGCCTAACCACAAACACGTGGACAAATGAATTTGATAAGCTTTGTATTTAGCTCGGTGAAAGTACTGGCATAGAGAGAAACCGTATGTACCCTGCGTGTCATTTCTCCCAGGAAGTCCTGTAATTGAGCTTGTTGCAGAAGCAATGGCAGCCCGTCCAACATCAACTCGCACTTGTCGGTGGTGCTTTGACACCCACACACATCTTTCTTTGCGCATTTAATTTCTTGAATACAGAGATGGACAATGGCCTGATCTGTAATGCGTTTTGAGAAATAACATGCATAAGCATGGCCGATCCACATTAAAAAAGCAGCCATAGAGTGTCCGGGAACCTTCCCCCACACTTTTCTTAGCCAAGGCTGCTTTTCGGCAGGGTTGGACAGGCTCACCAGAGAACCGGAGACTCCTCCGGCGAGCCCTGGCTTCTCCTTCAGGAGAGTTCATAGTGCCAAGGTGAGGCCATGATGATGATAGAGGCCACCATCTGCTTAGTTTTCTGTTACTTGGAAAGCAAGTGCAAGTATGCAGCCAGCCACCCACCCACCCACAGGCCGCAACACAAAACTGCCAGATTTCTGGGCAGCTCTTTGCACTTGAAATATGGCCTTTTAAGCTCGTGGAGGCAGAAGCTTTTCACAACCTCATGCCGGTGGCGGCGGGTGTCCATACTCGGTCCCCAGCCGCCACTATGTTTCGCGGTATCGCCTCCACCTTCCACAAGCACGGGTCCCACAACATTACCCATGCCCTCCCCAGTGCACTTACTGGGAAGGACCACCTAACCACAAACACGTGGACAAATGAATTTGCTAAGCTTTGTATTTAGCTCGGTGAAAGTACTGGCATAGAGGGAAACCGTATGTACCCTGCGTGTCATTTCTCCCAGGAAGTCCTGTAATTGAGCTTGTTGCAGAAGCAATGGCAGCCCGTCCAACATCAACTTGCACTTGTCGGTGGGGCTTTGACACACACACACATCTTTCTTTGCGCATTTAATTTCTTGAATACAGAGTTGGACAATGGCCTGATCTGTAATGCGTTTTGAGAAATAACATGCATAAGCATGGCCGATCCACATTAAAAAAGCAGCCATAGAGTGTCCGGGAACCTTCCCCCACACTTTTCTTAGCGAGGGCTGCTTTTCAGCAGGGTTGGACAGGCTCACCAGAGAACCGGAGACTCCTCCAGCGAGCCCTGGCTTCTCCTTCAGGATAGTTCATAGTGTCAAGGTGAGGCCATGATGATGATAGAGGCCACCATCTGCTTAGTTTTCTGTTACTTGGAATGCAAGTGCAAGTATGCAGCCAGCCACCCACCCACCCACAGGCCGCAACACTAAACTGCTAGATTTCTTGGCAGCTCTTTGCACTTGAAATATGGCCTTTTAAGCTCGTGGAGGCAGAAGCTTTTCACAACCTCATGCCGGCGGCGGCGGGTGTCCATACTCGGTCCCCAGCCGCCACTATATTTCGCGGTATCGCCTCCACCTTCCACAAGCACGGGTCCCACAACATTACAAATGCCCTCCCCAGAGCACTTACTGGGAAGGACCGCCTAACCACAAACACGTGGACAACGATAATAGGTTTCCTAAAGGAGAAAAACCGTGGCGCTATCTAAGCGTAGTAAGATTTGATCAATTAAAAGGGTGAGTATCTGTAGGAAACTGCTCACCTGATGCGGTTGTGCAAACAGAGGCACAACTCTCGCTTGTAGTATGGATGAATTTTCAAAAGACTGCAGCCGACCAGGTGAGGTAGGATTGAATCCTGAGACAGGAGTATCCCACAATGAGGATGCCAAAAAGGAAGAACCAGGTGATGGCTCTGTCTTTGCCACCAAGTGAGATCAAGGTGCAGGAACTTCAGGTTGCTTGTAAGTAAAATAATTTTTTTATTTTTTTTTTTTATTTATTATTCACACTAATATAAAACAATAAAACATGTATACACAACGCGTTTCGGCTGTTTGCAGCCTTCATCAGGTGTATGGAAACAATGAATTTGACCCTTCTTTTATAGCCCCTTGCCAGAGTGAGAGAGGGAGGGGTTACAAAAAGAGGAAGAGGAGGAGTGCTTCATACTGCATTGTTCTCAGTTTTTTTCAGATATACATAAATATTATATATAAAATAAGTGTGTTGAAGTGTCACTTCAACACAAAAATATACATATGTTCTTTCTGTGTTAAAAAATATTGAATGGTTAAAAAAGAAATGCTTTTTTTTTTTTTCTTTTCTTTTTTTTCTCCTTCCCCCTTTCTTTTTGTTTTCGAATAAAAAAAAAAATAAGTAAAAACACAACATCCCATTATCTAGAAAGCTAAAAAATACCACCTCAACATAAAAATACATAACTGTTCTTTTGTTGTTAAAAAGTATTGATTAAATAAACAATGGGAAAAAAAAATACAGAGATTCATAATGAAACAAAAATCCCTACTAGACCTGTTCTAGTTTATCGTTCAGACCATCTGGAAATAAACTTTGCAATTTAAATATCCAAAATGATTCTTTAGGATTCATTGTTTTTTCTCTATTTAGTGATTCTATAGTGATCTGTTCCAGTGGTGTAACTTTGACCACATCAAAGTTTTTATTGTGCTTCATCACTATATGTCTAGATAGACTTTGTTTCAAGAAACCATTTTTTACATTATGTCTGTGGCCATTCATGCGTGATCTCAGAGTCTGGGTTGTACGACCCACATATTGAAGACCACAGACACAGGTAACCACATAAATCACGTGATCGGAATTGCATGTTAGATTTTGTGAGATCTTGTGTTTTTCTCCTGTACTATTACTATTAATTTCTTTAGCTCCATGATTTATAATCCTGCAGCAGCAGCATTTTTTTAGGAAGCATTTGGAGACTCCCCCCTCCTTTTTATATACCGATGAGTCAACACTGATTTTTTGGGGTCTTTTTTTCTTCAATTTACTTGGAGCTATCATGTTTTTTACTGTTGTGCCCCTTCTGAAAGTAATTTGTGGTTCTTTTGGTAAAATTGTTTTTAATATAGGGTCCTTTTACAATAAGTACCAATACTTCTTTAAAGTGTTGCGGATATACTGATTACCCCGGTTATATGCCGTAATGAAATTGTGTCTCCAAAGGTTTTCATCTTCCTTACTTTCTTCTCCCTTCTTATTTTGTTTATTGAGACAATCCAATTGTGTTAAATTACATTTTTTGAAAAGCTGTTTCAACAATTCCCATGGGATATCTTTTTTCTTTGAACTTTTTTTCAAGAATTTTTGATTGATTTATGTAATCCGATGTTAAGGTACAATTTCTCCTGATTCGGTGAAATTGACTTGATGGGATATTCTTTCTCCATTTTGGGAAATGAGCATTATTAAAGTCTAAATACCCATTTCCATCGACTGTTTTGAAGTGTGTTTTGGTCATGATGGTCTTATCCATATGAAATATTTCCAGATCTAGATATATAATTTTGTCACTCTCTATATGAGCTGTGAACGTGAGGCCCCATTCATTGGCATTGAGTCCTCTCACAAATTTTTTAGCCTACTGTTCTGTACCGCTCCATATAATGATCAGGCCATCAATATATCCACGATAGTATTTGATGTATGCTTTATACTCGTGTGACATAATTGACGATAGGGACTCGAATCGCCCCATGAACCGATTTGCGAAACTTGGGGCGACCCGAGTCCCCATTGCGGTCCCAAGGCGCTGCAGGTATAATTTATCCTCGAACATAAAGAGGTTGTGCTCCAATATAAAACGCAGAACTGTCAGCAAAAAAAGCTTTTGCTCCTTATTTAAGGTAGGATCTGTGTTCAGGTAAAATTCTACACAATCTAGTCCCAATTTGTGTCCGATATTAGAATAGAGCGCTGTAACATCCAGTGTTATAAATAAATAATTCTCCTCCCATACGATTTCTTTTGTCTCTTTGATCAATTGTGCTGAATCTCTCAAATAAGAGGGAAGTTGGATAACAAACTCCTGCAGATAGAGATCTATATAGTGTGAGAGGGAGCTAGTGAGGGATCCTATGCCCGATATAATGGGGTGTCCTGGGGGTTCTTTTAAACTCTTATGGATTTTTGGGAGATGGTAGAATATTGCTCTAGTTGGAGCAGAGTTGGTCAAAAAACGTTTTTCTTTTTTGTTTAATATTTTTTCTTTGTAGGCTTTGTTTATCAGTTGTAAATATTCTAATTCAAATTGGGGTGATGGATCCGTATCAACTAATGTGTAGTATTTGTTATCCGACAAAATCTTATATGCCTCCCTAACATAATCGTCTGTATCTTGTAGAATGACTCCCCCCCCCTTTATCTGCCTGTCTGATTACAATATTTCCATTTGATTGTAAACATTGTAATGCTTCTTTTTCTTTTCTAGTGAAATTATTGTCTCTTTTTTGTGCAGTACCACTTTTATTAAAATTATCTGCCACTAAGGAGTAAAATGTATCCAAATAATGTCCCCGGTGGTGAAGGGGGTAAAAATTGGAGCTAGGTCTCACATCCCAATGTCTGAAATCATCAGCTGACATATTGGTTTCAATTTGTGAGTTTTTCATGAGGGCAAAATGTCTGCTGAGAGTTAATTTCCTCACAAAATTATTTAAATCGAGAAAAAGTTGAAAATCAATGCTGTTTTGTGCAGGACAAAAAATTAGACCCTTACTTAATAAAGAGTTTTCTCCCTCAGTGAGAATATGGCTAGAGAAATTAAAAATCCTAACTGTTTGTGTTTTATTTGTTTTTTTCATCCTCGCTTCTCATTTCATTAGAATTGGTATTTATTTTCTTTTTTGTTTTATTTCTAGGTTTTCTTGCTCCTCGCTTCCCCCTGGTCTTTCTTTTCTTTTTTGAGAGACCAGTGGGGCAAAATAATATTTTATTGTGTTTCGCGCCAAAAGGGGTGGTGTTTTTGTAGTCGGTAGCAAAGTGACTGAGAGAGAGAACTGGTGACTGGTGGAGAAGGTTGTTGTAATATAGTGTTCTGGGTGGAGGAGTGGTAAGAAAATTCATGTAAGGTGAGTTCACTGAGATCTAATGGAAGATCTGATAACTCTTCATGAGGGAGTTGTAATGCTGGAAGCCTGGGAGAGTCTGTGGTAACAGAATTGATAGTGGGTCGACACCCTAAAGTAATAGGCTCAGTTGATTCTGTGGTAGTATGACTGAATGAATGTGATGCTAATGAAAGTGAGGAAATGGTAGGTGGATGAACTGGGGGAGAGAGAGGTGAAGAGGGAAGATGGTTGTGTCCCTGCAGGGAAGGTAACCTGGGATTTGGTGCTGGGAATGAAGTTGTCTGGAGTGCTGTTTTACTGCTGATATTGTGGGTAATTGTATCTGCTTTCCTTGCCTCCAAGTTGGTACATCTGTAAGCCTGGTTCAAGGATTGTGCAGACCAGTTTGGCTCCTGCTGATACTTTGTATTTGTGGGAAAGAAAGACCGGGATTTTATTGCTCCATTGACAGTAAAAGGAGATGCATTTGATTTATGCATAATGAAACAAGAATCCCTACTAGACCTGTTCTAGTTTATCGTTCAGACCATCCGGAAATAAACTTTGCAATTTAAATATCCAAAATGATTCTTTAGCATTCAATGCTAAAAACAAATAAAACACAAACAGTTAAGATTTTTAATCTCTCTAGCCATATTCTCACTGAGGGAGAAAACTCTTTATTAAGTAAGGGTCTAACTTTTTGTCCTGCACAAAACAGCAATGATTTTCAACTTTTTCTTGATTTAAATAATTTTGTGAGGAAATTAACTCTAAGCAGACATTTTGCCCTCATGAAAAACTCACATATTGAAACCAATATGTCAGCTGATGATTTCAGACATCAGGATGTGAGACCTAGCTCCAATTTTTACCCCCTCCACCACCGGGGACATTATTTGGATACATTTTACTCCTTAGTGGCAGAGGATTTTAAAAAAAGTGGTACTGCACACAAAAGAGACAATAATCTCACTAGAAAAGAAAAAGAAGCATTACAATGTTTACAATTAAATGGAAATATTGTAATCAGATAGGCAGATAAAGGGGGGGGAGTCGTTCTACAAGATACAGACGATTATGTTAGGGAGGCATATAAGATTTTGTCGGATAACAAATACTACACATTAGTTGATACGGATCCATCACCCCAATTTGAATTAGAATATTTACAACTGATAAACAAAGCCTACAAAGAAAAAATATTAAACAAAAAAGAAAAACGTTTCTTGACCAACTCTGCTCCAACTAGAGCAATATTCTACCATCTCCCAAAAATCCATAAGAGTTTAAAAGAACCCCCAGGATGCCCCATTATATCGGGCATAGGATCCCTCACTAGCTCCCTCTCACACTATATCTGCAGGAGTTTGTTATCCAACTTCCCTCTTATTTGAGAGATTCAGCACAATTGATCAAAGAGACAAAAGAAATCGTATGGGAGGAGAATTATTTATTTATAACACTGGATGTTACAGCGCTCTATTCCAATATCGGACACAAATTGGGACTAGATTGTGTAGAATTTTACCTGAACACAGATCCTACCTTAAATATGGAGCAAAAGCTTTTTTTGCTGACAGGTCTGCGTTTTATATTGGAGCACAACCTCTTTATGTTCGAGGATAAATTATACCTGCAGCGCCTTGGGACCGCAATGGGGACTCGGGTCGCCCCAAGTTTCGCAAATCTGTTCATGGGGCGATTCGAGTCCCTATCGTCAATTATGTCACACGAGTATAAAGCATTCATCAAATACTATCGTAGATATATTGATGACCTGATCATTATATGGAGCGGTACAGAACAGGAGGCTACAAAATTTGTGAGAGGACTCAATGCCAATGAATGGGGCCTCACGTTCACAGCTCATATAGCGAGTGAAAAAATTATATATCTAGATCTGGAATTATTTCATATGGATAAGACCATCATGAGCAAAACACACTTCAAAACAGTCGATGGAAATGGGTATTTAGACTTTAATAGTGCTCATTTCCCAAAATGGAGAAAGAATATCCCATCAAGTCAATTTCACCGAATCAGGAGAAATTGTACCTTAACATCGGATTACATAAATCAATCAAAAATTCTTGAAAGAAAGTTCAAAGAAAAAAGATATCCCATGGGAATTGTTGAAACAGCTTTTCAAAAAAAATTTAATTTAACGCAATTGGATTGTCTCAATAAACAAAATAAGAAGGGAGAAGAAAGTAAGGAAGATAAAAACCTTTGGAGACACAATTTCATTACGGCATATAACCGGGGTAATCAGTATATCCGCAACACTTTAAAGAAATATTGGTACTTATTGCAAAAGGACCCTATATTAAAAACAATTTTACCAAAAGAACCACAAATTACTTTCAGAAGTGGCACAATGGTAAAAAACATGATAGCTCCAAGTAAATTGAAGAAAAAAAAGCCCCAAAAAATCAGCGTTGACTCATCGGTATATAAAAAGGAGGGGGGAGTCTCCAAATGCTTCCTAAAAAAATGCTGCTGCTGCAGGATTATAAATCATGGAGCTAAAGAAATTAATAGTAATAGTACAGGAGAAAAACACAAGATCTCACAAAATCTAACATGCAATTCCGATCACGTGATTTATGTGGTTACCTGTGTCTGTGGTCTTCAATATGTGGGTCGTACAACCCAGACTCTGAGATCACGCATGAATGGCCACAGACATAATGTAAAAAATGGTTTCTTGAAACAAAGTCTATCTAGACATATAGTGATGAAGCACAATAAAAACTTTGATGTGGTCAAAGTTACACCACTGGAACAGATCACTATAGAATCACTAAATAGAAAAAAGACATTGAATGCTAAAGAATCATTTTGGATATTTAAATTGCAAAGTTTATTTCCGGATGGTCTGAACTATAAACTAGAACAGGTCTAGTAGGGATTTTTGTTTCATTATGAATCTCTGTATTTTTTTTTTCCCATTGTTTATTTAATCAATTCTTTTTAACACCAAAAGAACAGTTATGTATTTTTATGTTGAGGTGGTACTTTTTAGCTTTCTAGATAATGGGATGTTGTGTTTTTACTTATTTATTTTTTTATTCGAAAACAAGAAGGAAGGGCGAAGGAGAAAAAAAAAGAAAAAAAAAAAAACATTTCTTTTTTAACACAGAAAGAACATATGTATATTTTTGTGTTGAAGTGATACTTCAACACACTTATTTTATATATAATATTTATGTATATATGAGAAAAACTGAGAACAATGCAGTGTGAAGCACTCCTCCTCTTCCTCTTTTTGTAACCCCTCCCTCTCTCACTCTGGCAAGAGGCTATAAAAGAAGGGTCAAATTCATTGTTTCCATACACCTGAAGAAGGCTGCAAACAGCCGAAACGCATTGTGTATATATGTTTTATTGTTTTATATTAGTGTGAATAATTAAAAAAAAAAATCTATTTTACTTACGAGCAACCTGAAGTTCCTGCACCTTGATCTCACTTGGTGGCAAAGACAGCACAAACATGTGGACAAGTGAATGTGGCCAGGGACGGTACGGAGCCAGTCCACAACTTTTTTTGCTGACAGTTGTATTTAGCTTGGTGAAAGGACTGGCATAGAGGGAAACCATATCTACCCTGTGTGTCATTTCTCCCAGGAAGTCCTCTAAAGCTGCTTGCACTTGAAATGTGGCCTGAACATTATTGCTGGTACTTTTCTGTGGGAATTTGCTTGCCTCCTACCAGCCTGGAATATTTCCTGCAAACAATGGTACGACGCCATGGTATTAGCATTGCCCCCAGTACCAGTAGTGAAGCCATCCCCAATTTCCTTCTCAGGAAATTTATTTGGTAGACTGAGTGGCTGCCCAAATACATTTCTCACAAAGGAGCTGAAGATAGAGTGGCAGTAGGTGCAAGTTTCTCTAGCCTGTTAGATATTAGAGGGTGAACGGCAGCACATTGGATCAGTGGTTAGCACTAGTGTTGAGCATTCCGATACTGAAATATCGGGTATCGGCCGATATTCGCGGTATCGGAATTCCGATACTTAATTCCGATACTATTGCAATATCGTATACCGGAATCGGAAGTTCCCATAATGCAATGAGACATTTTCATTTTATTCAGCCAATGAGGATCCTAAGAAGTGTGGGCACATCCTGTTAGGCATGTAGGCATCTTAACTAATGGCATGGCTGTGATTGGCTGCTGAAATGATGTCATGATGCACTATAAAAGCCACCGCCGCCATTTTGAGCTCACTCTGCTGTGAATTCAGTTAGGGATAGGACGCTGTTGTTCTGAGGGACAGTTTTAGCTACCTATTTGCTCTATACTGCTTTACCCAAGCTACTTTCTAAATCACTGTGCCTTGCAGTGCTAGTGCACAGTTCCCTGTGCTGTTCACCGCTATCTGCAAGGTCTGTGTGTGTGAGTGCAGCTCACCCTGTAGTGTGTGCTTCAGCCAAGTCTGGTTGTAGTGCACTCAGTGTGTGTCACTGCCTCATACATTGTCCTTTTTTGCCAATTCATAATTTTTCCTGATATCTCCTATTAGTGTGGTGGTTCCATCTGTATTCAGCTAAATTGGTTCCAAACACACTATATAGGAGTAGATAGAGAAATTTTTTTCCGTCTTGCAGCACTAGTGCACAGTGCTCTGCATCTGTACTGTTCACCGCTGTCTGCAAGGTCTGGTGTGTGAGTGCAGCTCACCCTGTAGTGTGTGCTTCAACCCCGTCTGGTTGTAGTGCACTCAGTGTGTGTCACTGCCTCATACATTGTCCTTTATTGCCAATTCATAATTTTTCCTGATATCTCCTATTAGTGTGGTGGTTCCATCTGTATTCAGCTAAATTGGTTCCAAACACACTATATAGGAGTAGATAGAGAATTTTTTTCCGTCTTGCAGCACTAGTGCACAGTGCTCTGCATCTGTACTGTTCACCGCTGTCTGCAAGGTCTGGTGTGTGAGTGCAGCTCACCCTGTAGTGTGTGCTTCAACCCCGTCTGGTTGTAGTGCACTCAGTGTGTGTCACTGCCTCATACATTGTCCTTTATTGCCAATTCATAATTTTTCCTGATATCTCCTATTAGTGTGGTGGTTCCATCCATATTCAGCTAAATTGATTCCAAACACACTATATAGGAGTAGATAGAGGAGCCTTTCTGCAGCATTGGGCCCTGCAGCCCCAGCCAGATTAGTATTAGCCTATTTTTTGCAGCCTCATCTATTGCATTGTAGGTTACCTTCCTACATTGTAATAGCTACAAAAAGTTTGTGATACTATCGTTATTACATCTTTAGGCACATCCAGTGTCTTTTTGTGACAAAAAAAACCTAAATAAAGTTCACCAAACACTCCACTTTACAGTTGTGTAGGCCACATTAGCTCATATTAAAGTCTAGTCCACACTTTATAAAATTAGTGTTTCTTATACCTGTTAGCAGCTGTTCAGGAATAAGCACACTAAGCCCTTAGTACTTTTCTGCCTATCTTTATCAGTCTACCAAGATGAAGAAGGCAGGGAGTAAGGCATGTGGTCGTGGTCGTGGGCGTGGGCGTGGAGTTTCTGCAGGGAGAGGACGTGAGGATTCTGTGCCTGCAGGGAGAGGACGTGGGGATTCTGTGCCTGCTGCGGGCACCAGTGACTCAGCATCCCCCAGTTTTACCAGGGAACAGTCCTTTATGCGCAGCTTTGTAGGAGCTAGCCGTACCCCACTGCTGCGCGAGGACCAAATTGAAGCCGTTGTCGGATGGATGGCAGCTAACGCATCGACTTCAATTAGTTCCAGATCCTCTCAGGTCCTGAGCACTGAAGAGCACCCATCTGTCTCTTCACCACCTGCCAAATTGCCCAGGCAGTCAGAGAGCCCTGGACAGGAGCCATCTCTACTTCTGTTCTCTGAATCTCTTGGCTTGGAAAGAGGGGGCCAGCCAAGCAGAATTCGAGAATTTGAAGAAGAGGTAGTATGCAGTGATGCGCAACCGTTTTGTCTCTCTGAATCTGAAGAGGCGGGTGGGCCAGTGCCTATGGTCAGCAGCACACCTCAGTACGCATCTGATGATGAGACTCAGGTGCCACTTTCTGGTGCGTACTGTGCTGTCGAGACTACCCAGGAGAAGCAGTTGTTTGAAGAGGGTGGTGTAGATGATGAGGTCCTTGACCCATCATGGCGTGAGGGACAGGAAGGTGGTGGGAGCAGCTCTGAGGAAGAGATTCCCCGAACGGCCCAAAAAGGAGGGAGAGGGAGGGGGCAGACTTGGTTGCCTGTAGCCTCCACTTCGGCACCCATTAGGAGCATGGCTCTTCCAAAATCCAAAGCGGGCGCTCCCAAGACTTGCAGTGCCTGGTCCTTTTTTGACACAGTTGCAGATGACATTTGCTTTGTCAAATGCAAGCTGTGTAATCAGAAGGTGAAAAGAGGGAAAAGTGTCAGCAACCTCAATACCACAAATATGTGGAAACATGTGCGGACCAAGCACGTGGTGGAGTTACACAAACACACTGAAGACCTAGGCCAACCTACAGCGCCACCTACCACCTCTTCAGCTCGTGTTGTAGCCTCTTCCTCCAGCTCACACACAGCTGGTTCGGCTTCCTCACAGGATCGCCATGGAAGAATCTCTGGCACTGTTGTACAGAGACACAGTGTAATTCCACCCACAGCACCACTTTCCCAGTCATCCTCACACTCCCAGGCCAGTCTACAGCCATCGTTAGCACAGGCATGGGAGAAAAGGCGCCCATACTCGGCAAACCACCCCCGAGCACAGGCTCTGAATGCTGGCATTGCTAAACTACTGGCCCTTGAAATGCTATCATTCAGGCTGGTGGAGACTGACACATTCCGTAACTTTATGGCATTGGCAGTCCCACAATACAACGTGCCCAGCCGCTTTTATTTCAGCAGGCAAGCCGTCCCTGCCCTGCAACATCATGTGGAGGGAAAAATTAAACATGCGCTACAAAACGCCGTCAGTAGCAAGGTCCACCTGACCACTGATGCGTGGACCAGTAAGCATGGACAGGGACGATACCTTTCCCTCACTGCCCATTGGGTAAATGTTGTGGAGCCGGGTACAGATCTTGAGAGTGGCGCTGTACGTGTTCTGCCAACTCCAAGGATTGCAGGAATCCAGTCTGTACACATTGACTCCTCCTCATACTCCAGTTCCTCTGAATCAGCGCTGCAGGAGCCGTCACGGTCTACCTCCACATCGACCCGTGAACGGTTACCTGTTATGATGACCGATATGAGCACAGCCGTGGCCAAACGTCAACAGGCCGTATTAAAATTAATTTCTTTGGGGAATCGAAGCCACACAGCGCAGGAGCTCTGGAATGCCATCAAGCAGCAGAGTGACGTGTGGTTTGTGCCAGCGAATCTCCAGCCAGGCATGGTAGTGTGTGACAATGGCCGAAATCTGGTGGCAGCTCTGGGCCTAGGCAACCTCACTCACATCCCATGTCTGGCACATGTGCTCAACTTGGTCGTGCAGAGTTTTTTGAGGGACTATCCGGATCTTGATGCACTGCTTCACAAGGTCCGCATAGAGTGCGCTCACTTGCGGCGTTCCAGCAATGCAAGATCACGCATTGCAGCTCTGCAGCGCCGATTATGTCTTCCGGAACATCGCATCATATGTGACCTACCCACCAGGTGGAATTCAACGTTACATATGTTGGAGAGGTTGTGTGAGCAGCAGGCAGCAGTAATGGAGTACCAGCTGCAGCAGGCGCAAACAAGTCGCAGTGCGCACCGTTCACACTTCACCACCACTGAGTGGGCCTCTATGAAGGACATTTGCCACGTTTTGCGTGCCTTCGATTATTCCACGCGGATGGCGAGTGCAGATGATGCACTAGTCAGCATGACTATCCCCCTTATCTGCCTGCTTGAAAAAACACTGCAAGCACTAAGGGACGAGGTTTTGGAAGAGGTGGAGGATGAGGAGTCACAAATGCCATCTGCTTCTCTACAGTCTGCGCAACGTGGTTCCTCACAAAGGCCTAGGCAGGGGACACTTTGTGAGGAGGATGAGGAGGAGTCAATGGATGAGGAAGACATCTGTCCAGAGGAGGGAGGTACACAATGCTCTAGTAGTCAGTATCTAGAGCGAGGGTGGGGTGATGCAGAGCAGGCAGAGATCACGCCTCAAGCAGGGGACAGCGTTTCTTGGCCAGTTGGCAGTCTGCAGCACATGGTTGATTTCATGCTGCAGTGCCTCAGAAACGACCGCCGCATCGCCCACATTCTCAACACGGCTGATTATTGTGTGTCCACCCTCCTAGATCCTCGCTACCGGGACAACTTACAAAGCCTCATAACACCATTGAACCGGGAGCGTAAAATGCGGGAGTACCAAGACGCACTGGTGCATTCCATCATGTTCTCCATTCCAACCGAGAGCAGTGCTGCTAGTGCTTTACAAAGCAGCTCAGTGCGTCGAGGCAGTGGAGGAAGCTCTGCACAAAGAGGGAGCAGAAGCAGCGCCTCAGCACAAGGCAAGACCAGTATGGCCGAAATGTGGCAAAGTTTTGTGTCCCCGCCGCCACAAATGTCTACACCATCACAGACAGCTCCAGTCAGCAGGAGGCAACGTTTCCGTCAGATGGTGACAGACTACATGTCTTGCCCTCTTAGTGTACTCCCAGACGGCTCTTCTCCCTTCAAGTTTTGGGTCTGTAAGCTGGATACATGGCCAGAGCTTAGTCAGTATGCACTGGAGGTGCTAGCTTGCCCTGCTGCTAGTGTATTATCGGAACGCGTCTTTAGTGCCGCAGGTGGTGTACTAACAGACCGTCGCATGCGACTATCCTCCGATAACGTTGACCGGCTTACTTTTCTCAAAATGAACAAGGCCTGGATCTCTCATGAATTTGCCAGTCCTCTTCCAGAATAAATAATTGGTTGGCAACAGTATCCAGGTCTCCTGTTCTGTTCATGTTTCTACCACCTGAACTGTAATCCCTGAGCTCCAACACCGCCAGTTGGCGCTCGGAAGTGCCGTCTGCACAGTCAACACTTGCTGCCGTGTTATTGGGGTTCAGTAACGTCAGCTGTTCTCCTGCTGTGCGGACGGCAATTTCTCCTGATTTGTCCACATCCACTGTACTACACATTTTAAAGTTGCTCCAATTACTCCTCTGGCTCCTCTGTTTTCATTCTTATCCCTGGGCTCCAGCACCGCCAGTTGGCGCTCGGAAGTGCTGTCTGCACAGTCAACACTTGCTACCATGTTATTGGGGTTCAGTAACGTCAGCTGTTCCCCTGCTGTGCGGACGGCAATTTCTCCTGCTCTGTCCACATTCTCACTACTACAGATTTTAAAGTTGCTCCAATTACACCTCTGGCTCCTCTGTTTTCATTCTTATCCCTGGGCTCCAGCACCGCCAGTTGGCGCTCGGAAGTGCCGTCTGCACAGTCAACACTTGCTGCGGTGTTATTGGGGTTCGGTAACGTCAGCTGTTCCCCTGCTGTGTTCACGGCAATTTCTCCTGCTCTGTCCATATTCACTGTGCTACTTATTTAAAACTTGCTCCAATTACACCTCTGGCTCCTCCGTTTTTAGTATTTACCCTGGGCTCCAACACCGCCAGTTGGCGCTCGGAAGTGCTGTCTGCACAGTCAACACTTGCTGCCGTGTTATTGGGGTTCAGTAACGTCAGCTGTTCTCCTGCTGTGCGGACGGCAATTTCTCCTGCTTTGTCCACATCCACTGTACTACACATTTTAAAGTTGCTCGAATTACACCTCTGGCTCCTCTGTTTTCATTCTTATCCCTGGGCTCCAGCACCGCCAGTTGGCGCTCGGAAGTGCCGTCTGCACAGTCAACACTTGCTGCCGTGTTATTGGGGTTCAGTAACGTCAGCTGTTCTCCTGCTGTGCGGACGGCAATTTCTCCTGCTTTGTCCACATCCACTGTACTACACATTTTAAAGTTGCTCGAATTACACCTCTGGCTCCTCTGTTTTCATTCTTATCCCTGGGCTCCAGCACCGCCAGTTGGCGCTCGGAAGTGCCGTCTGCACAGTCAACACTTGCTGCTGTGTTATTGGGGTTCGGTAACGTCAGCTGTTCCCCTGCTGTGTTCACGGCAATTTCTCCTGCTCTGTCCATATTCACTGTGCTACTTATTTAAAACTTGCTCCAATTACACCTCTGGCTCCTCCGTTTTTAGTATTTACCCTGGGCTCCAATACCGCTAGTTGCTGCTCAGAAGTGCCGTCTGCACAGTCAACGCTTGCTCCAGTGTTATTGGGATTCAGTAACGTCAGCTGATCCCCAGCTGTGTGTCCGGCAAATTCTCCTGCTTTGTCCACATCCACTGTAGTACGGATTTAAAACCTCCTCCAAATACACCTCTGGCTCTTCTGTTTTTAGTATTTACCCTGGGCTCCAGCACCGCCAGCTGGTTCTCGGCAGTTCCATTGGCTCTTGTACCTTCTGATACCCATCCGGGTTCCAGTACCGTCAGCTGGTTCTCGGCAGTGTCTTTGGCACGGGTACTCCCTCCTGCCCAGCCTGGTTCCAGCACGCCAGCTGTTTCCGGGTAGTGTCAACGTCACTTTGCCTCCAATGCGTTGTCCTGTCGTGTTGCGGTCGGGTTAGCCGACTCTATGGTGCCTGCAGTTTAGGTGACTCCTATGTGGGCTGCGGGATCTGGCAATGAAGGCTGGTTCCATAGTGCCAATAGGACAAGCACCCTCTGTAGGACTGTGGGTTTTGGTAACTGCGGCCGGCTCGCGGCCTTGAACTTTTTTTTTACATGGGTACCTTCTGCTACCCATCCGGGTTCCAGTACCGTCAGCTGGTTCTCGGCAGTGCCTTTGGATTAGGTGCCTCCTTCTCGGTATCCAAGTTCCACCAACGTCTGCTGGTCCTTGGTAGTGCTTTCTGGCACAGGTACCTCCTGCTTAGTAACCGAGTTCCAGTAACATCAGCTGGTCCTCGGTAGTTCCATTGGCTCTTGTACCTTCTGCTACCCATCCGGGTTCCAGTACCGTCAGCTGGTCCTCGGTAGTTCCATTTGCTCTTGTATCTTCTGCTACCCATCCGGGTTCCAGTACCGTCAGCTGGTCCTCGGTAGTTCCATTTGCTCTTGTATCTTCTGCTACCCATCCGGGTTCCAGTACCGTCAGCTGGTTCTCGGCAGTGCCTTTGGATTAGGTGCCTCCTTCTCGGTATCCAAGTTCCACCAACGTCTGCTGGTCCTTGGTAGTGCTTTCTGGCACAGGTACCTCCTGCTTAGTAACCGAGTTCCAGTAACATCAGCTGGTCCTCGGTAGTTCCATTGGCTCTTGTACCTTCTGCTACCCATCCGGGTTCCAGTACCGTCAGCTGGTCCTCGGTAGTTCCATTTGCTCTTGTATCTTCTGCTACCCATCCGGGTTCCAGTACCGTCAGCTGGTTCTCGGCAGTGCCTTTGGATTAGGTGCCTCCTTCTCGGTATCCAAGTTCCACCAACGTCTGCTGGTCCTTGGTAGTGCTTTCTGGCACAGGTACCTCCTGCTTAGTAACCGAGTTCCAGTAACATCAGCTGGTCCTCGGTAGTTCCATTGGCTCTTGTACCTTCTGCTACCCATCCGGGTTCCAGTACCGTCAGCTGGTCCTCGGTAGTTCCATTTGCTCTTGTATCTTCTGCTACCCATCCGGGTTCCAGTACCGTCAGCTGGTCCTCGGTAGTTCCATTTGCTCTTGTATCTTCTGCTACCCATCCGGGTTCCAGTACCGTCAGCTGGTTCTCGGCAGTGCCTTTGGATTAGGTGCCTCCTTCTCGGTATCCAAGTTCCACCAACGTCTGCTGGTCCTTGGTAGTGCTTTCTGGCACAGGTACCTCCTGCTTAGTAACCGAGTTCCAGTAACATCAGCTGGTCCTCGGTAGTTCCATTGGCTCTTGTACCTTCTGCTACCCATCCGGGTTCCAGTACCGTCAGCTGGTCCTCGGTAGTTCCATTTGCTCTTGTATCTTCTGCTACCCATCCGGGTTCCAGTACCGTCAGCTGGTTCTCGGCAGTGTCTTTGGCACGGGTACTCCCTCCTGCCCAGCCTGGTTCCAGCACGCCAGCTGTTTCCGGGTAGTGTCAACGTCACTTTGCCTCCAATGCGTTGTCCTGTCGTGTTGCGGTCGGGTTAGCCGACTCTATGGTGCCTGCAGTTTAGGTGACTCCTATGTGGGCTGCGGGATCTGGCAATGAAGGCTGGTTCCATAGTGCCAATAGGACAAGCACCCTCTGTAGGACTGTGGGTTTTGGTAACTGCGGCCGGCTCGCGGCCTTGAACTTTTTTTTTACATGGGTACCTTCTGCTACCCATCCGGGTTCCAGTACCGTCAGCTGGTTCTCGGCAGTGCCTTTGGATTAGGTGCCTCCTTCTCGGTATCCAAGTTCCACCAACGTCTGCTGGTCCTTGGTAGTGCTTTCTGGCACAGGTACCTCCTGCTTAGTAACCGAGTTCCAGTAACATCAGCTGGTCCTCGGTAGTTCCATTGGCTCTTGTACCTTCTGCTACCCATCCGGGTTCCAGTACCGTCAGCTGGTCCTCGGTAGTTCCATTTGCTCTTGTATCTTCTGCTACCCATCCGGGTTCCAGTACCGTCAGCTGGTTCTCGGCAGTGTCTTTGGCACGGGTACTCCCTCCTGCCCAGCCTGGTTCCAGCACGCCAGCTGTTTCCGGGTAGTGTCAACGTCACTTTGCCTCCAATGCGTTGTCCTGTCGTGTTGCGGTCGGGTTAGCCGACTCTATGGTGCCTGCAGTTTAGGTGACTCCTATGTGGGCTGCGGGATCTGGCAATGAAGGCTGGTTCCATAGTGCCAATAGGACAAGCACCCTCTGTAGGACTGTGGGTTTTGGTAACTGCGGCCGGCTCGCGGCCTTGAACTTTTTTTTTACATGGGTACCTTCTGCTACCCATCCGGGTTCCAGTACCGTCAGCTGGTTCTCGGCAGTGCCTTTGGATTAGGTGCCTCCTTCTCGGTATCCAAGTTCCACCAACGTCTGCTGGTCCTTGGTAGTGCTTTCTGGCACAGGTACCTCCTGCTTAGTAACCGAGTTCCAGTAACATCAGCTGGTCCTCGGTAGTTCCATTGGCTCTTGTACCTTCTGCTACCCATCCGGGTTCCAGTAACATCAGCTGGTCCTCGGTAGTTCCATTGGCTCTTGTACCTTCTGCTACCCATCCGGGTTCCAGTACCGTCAGCTGGTTCTCGGCAGTGCCTTTGGATTAGGTGCCTCCTTCTCGGTATCCAAGTTCCACCAACGTCTGCTGGTCCTTGGTAGTGCTTTCTGGCACAGGTACCTCCTGCTTAGTAACCGAGTTCCAGTAACATCAGCTGGTCCTCGGTAGTTCCATTGGCTCTTGTACCTTCTGCTATCCATCCGGGTTCCAGTACCGTCAGCTGGTCCTCGGTAGTTCCTCAGCTTTCTTGTACCTTCTGCTACATTTCCAAGTTCAAGCTTTTTGAAATGGTTCTTGGTAATCACTCTGGATCTCCCTGACGAGGACCCTGAAGACGAGGACCCTGAAGACCAACCCTAAGAAGACGAGGACCCCGAAGACAATGACCCTGAAGACGAGGACCCTGAAGACCACCCCGAAGAAGACGAGGACCCTGAAGACCACCCCGAAGAAGACGAGGACCCTGAAGACCACCCCGAAGAAGACGAGGACCCCGAAGACGAGGACCCAGAAGACCAACCCGAAGAAGACGAGGACCCCGAAGACGAGGACCCCCGAAGACGACGACCCTGAAGACCACCCCGAAGAAGACCAAGAAGATGACCCTGAAGAAGTTGACCAAGAAGACAAAGAAGAGAAGACAAGCACCAAGATACAGAAAAACAAGAGACAGAAAACCAAGAAGCAGAAATACAAGAAGCTGCAGAACAAAAAGCGGAAGAACATTAAGCATAAGACTAAAAATCAGAGCAAAAGATAATATCTAAATTATAAGCAGAAGATGACTAAGCAGTGTATGGGGGTGAGTCCGTTCCTCCTCGTGGTGCCCCTGGAAAAGACCTGCTGCTGCAGGCCAAACTGAACGCGGACAAATCCTGTTGTAAATCTTTTGTGACGGGCAGAACGAAAGGTGTAATGTCCAACCTTTTATAGATAACAACTACAGGAATGCCTGTCACAAATAAGAATATGATGAAGAAGAAGAATATGAAGAAGATGAAGAAGTAGAATATGAAGAATGTAAAAAAAAGAATAATACGAAGAAGGTGAAGAAGAAGAAGGTGAAGAAGAAGTGGATGAAAAAGATGCTGAGGATGATGAAGGAGAAAGTGTGGGAGAAGTAAAAAAGAAGGTGAAGAGCATGGAAGTAGTGAAACATAAATATCTGACAAAATATAAAAATACTTAACATAGTTAATATTTCCGTAACTCAGAACATAATAAAAAAATATTAATTCCTGCTATTCCATTTGACTGGGCTAAACCTCTATGCCTTTATTGTCTCCCCCACCTCCCCCAATACATTCTACATTATTCTTAGTTGTTTTCCTTCATGTAGAAATAACCTACAAGGAAAGAAAGGGTTTATTTTAATTCCGATATTTATGTCCCATTGACTTGCACTGGTTTCCGGTATCGGAATCGGCGATATCCGATACTTTTTCGGTATCGGTCCGATCCAATCCGATCCGATATTTCCCGATATCGGAAGGTATCGCTCAACACTAGTTAGCACTGAAGCCTTGCAGCGCTGGGATCCTGGGTTCAAATCCCAGCATGGACAACATCTGCAAGGACTTTGTATGTTCTCCCCATGTTTGCAAGTGTTTCTTCCTCAGTAAAAAAGCAGCCACAGAGTGTCCGGGAACCTTCCCACACACTTTTCTTAGCCAAGACTGCTTCTCGGCAGGGTTGGACGGTCCCACCAGAGAATCCTCTGGCGTGCCTTGGCTTCTACCTCAGGAGAGTTCATGAAAGCGCTAACTTTGCATCTGCTATGGGGCTCTTGAGCGGGTGAGAATGGTTAGCACTCAGAATCAAATCCTCTGTTGGGCACAATGTTTTTTAATCTGAAACAGCTTCTCAGCAGGAGTTGTATTTGAACACAGCCATATTCTCTAGCTCGGTGAAAGGACTGGCATAGTGGGAAACTGTATCTACCCCAGCTGTCATTTCTCTGTCTCCAGGTTCCACCCATTGTCACATACAACCATGCCTGGCTGTATGTTCAGCTTTGAGAGCCACAGATCAGGCTGCTGTGTTACAGCTTTCAACAACTCTGCAGCACTGGGCGGTTTATCAATTAAGCATTAAGCATGCTATCTTCGGCACAGCCTGTTGCCGCTTGGCCAAGGCAGTGCTGCAGTGCTGTCAGCTTGTGACTGATGTGATCATTTCGGAGATGGAGGAGGAGGTGCAGGAGCTGAACAATGTGATTACATTGAGGTTAAATTGGTGACGCTGTTTTTTATACTAAAGAAAGATCCTATTGTTTTGTTTTTTTAACGTTATTTTTTAAGACAAATGCATTCACCGGGAAATGTCATTTTAACATTTTACAACCTTATCTGGCAATGTGGTGTGTGACACATCATCAGACACATCCTTTTTTATTTATGATGGAGGGACTCTGAAAGTCATAAAGCCTATTTTTACAGGGACATCAGACGGCCCTTACTATTCTTAAAAGGCCAGCAGTCGGCCCTAGCTATTGTTAGAGAGCCATCAGCCGGCTATGCTTTGTTGTTCCCATTATTAACAAGTGGGTCTCCTATACTGTTATTGCGTATCGAGTGACTTCAATGGCTGCCAAAAATTTGGACTCAACCCAATACCCCTTTGAAGAGACATAGAGGAGGGTCTCAGTAAAAAAAATGTTCCCATTATAAAGGAGTGGGTCTCCTATAGTGATAATGCCCATGCTGTGACTGCAAGGGCTGTCAAAATTTGGGAAAAAACCCACTAAGAATTTAAAGACACATAGAGCAGGGCCACAGTAACAAGGTACGACATGTTCCCATTAGAAAGGAGAGGGTCTGTAATACTGTTATAGGGTAAGCAGTGAGTCCAACGGCTGACCAATTTTAGGAAAAACCCCATTAAGAATTTAAAGACACATATAGTAGGGCCACAGTAACAAGGTACGACATGTTCCCATTAGAAAGGAGAGGGTCTGCTATACAGTTATAGGGTATGCAGTGAGTCCAACGGCTGACCAATTTTAGGAAAAACCCCACTAAGAATTTAAAGACACACAGAGCAGGGCCACAGTAACAAGTACGATATATTCCTATTAGAAAGGAGAGGGTCTGCTATACAGTTATAGGGTATGCAGTGAGTCCAATGGCTGGCCAATTTTAGGAAAAACCCCACTAAGAATTAAAAGACACACGGAGCAGGGCCACAGTAACAAGTACAACATGTTCCCATTAGAAAGGAGAGGGTCTGCTATACAGTTATAGGGTATGCAGTGAGTCCAACGGCTGACCAATTTTAGGAAAAACCCCACTAAGAATTTAAATACACATAGAGCAGGGCCACAGTAACGACAAATTCCCATTAGAAAGGAGAGAGTCTCCCATAGTGTTGGCCTATGCAGTGAATGCAAGGGCTGCCAAAAATTTGGAGGCACTTCAATGCCCCTTGGAAGAGACGTGGAGGAGGGCCTCATAAAAAAATGTTCCATTAGAAAGGAGTGGGCCTCCTATACTTGTAATGCCCATGCACTAAGTGTATGGGCTGACTAACATTTACCCCTGGGGGGTATACATGAACATACTGTATAAAGAAAAAAATTTTCACGGGCATCATAAACACCCTTTAAAAAAATTATGTGGGTGTTGCATCACGGACCACGGTCACCCTGGTGATATTGTGGTGGAGGATGAGGAGAAGGAGGAGGATAAGAGCAAATAGACAAAATCAGGAAGCATATACCCATGTGTGGGTGTGAAAAGGTGCATGGGAATACACCTCCCAAGAAAAGACACTGGATTTGAGTTTATGTTTTGCTGCTATCATTCGGTGGTGTGGAGAAGTCTGGCCCAATCCAGCCCTTGTTCATTTTTATAAGAGTCAGCCTGTCAGCATTTTCAGTTGATGCTGACGGATGCGCTTATCAGTTATAATTCCACCAGCGGCACTAAAAGCCCACTCTGATAAAACGCTGGCGGCAGGGCAGGCCAGGACCTCCAAGGCATAGAGAGCCAGTTCATTCCACATATCCAGCTTGGATACCCAATAATTATAAGGCACAGAGGAATCATGGAGAACGTTGGTACGGTCGGCAAGGTACTCCCTCAGCATCTTCCCAAACTTTGCACTCCTTGTGAGAGTACCCCGCGCCTCAGGGCCTGTGCAATGGGAGCATCTGAGAAAACTCTCCCAGAACTTTGACAGTGTTCCCCTGCCTCTGCTGGATTAAAGTTGTGTCTCTCTCGCCTGTACTCCTTGGTTGTCCAATGAAGTGTGCCCTCTGCTGCTAGCGTTTTCAGATGGGAATTTTTTTAATAGTTCCGCAACAAGGGCCTTCTGGTACTGCCCTATTTTTGTAGACCTGTCCTCCTAAGGAATAAGAGATATAAAGTTCTCCGTGTAGCGTGGGTCTAGAATTGTCACCAACCAGTAATGACTGTCACCCAAAATTTTGAGAACGCGAGGGTCATGGGAAAGGCAGCGTAACATAAACTCAGCCATGCGTGCCAGACTACTAACAGGCAAGACTTCCGTGTCCTCACCAAGAGGATGACTGACCATGCTCTCCTCCTCCTCCTACTCCTCTCTGTCTTCTGACCATCCACGCTGAACAGACGGTATGACAGCTGTGCGGGTAGTACCATCTATAGTGCATGAAACTAGCTCCTGTCCTTCCTCCTCCTCCTCCTCTTCCTCATTGTCACCCAATCCATGTTGGGTTGAGATGAGGCTTGGCTGTGTGTAATCACCCTGTATGGTTCCTTGCTCCATCTCATCGTGCTCCTCCTGCAATGCATCCTCTTTGATTGTGAGCAGAGAGCATTTCAGAAGACAGAGAAGCAGGATGGTGATGTTCACCATCTTGGTGGAGTCCTCAAAGTTTTGGAGGATGGTACGAATGTCTGACATCCATGTCCACTCCTGAGGTCTTATGTGTGGAGTCTGAACTGAATACCGACGGCCTTGTTGATGCTGGTACTCAACAATTGCCCTCTTCTGCTCACAAATCCTTCCCAACATCTGCAGTGTAGAGTTCCAGCACATGGGGACATCACACAACAGTCTGTGAGCCGGAAGCTGCAAACGCTGCTGAAACACTGCAAGGGCAGCAGAAGCTGTAGCTGACTTTCTAAAATGGGCACATAGGCAGCGTACTTTATCAAGCAGATCCGGCAGCTCCGGGTAGGATTTGAGAAACCGCTGAGCCACAAGGTTAAGCACATGGGCCAGGCATGGTACATGTGTGAGCTCGCCTCAGAGCCGCCACCAGGTTGCGGCCATTGTCAAACACGACTATGCCTGGCTGTAGGTTCAGCGGTGTGAGCCATAGATCTGCCTGCTTTTTCAGAGCTGTCCACAACTCTTCAGCATTGTGTGGTTTTACACCTAAGCATATTGGCTTCAGCACAGCCTGTTGCTGCTTGGCCGAGGCAGTGCTGCAGTGCTTCTAGTTTGTGACTGATGTGGTCATTTCGGAGATGGAGGCTGAAGAGGAGGATGAGGCTGAGGAGGATGAGGTGCAGGAGCTGTAGACCATGGGGGCAACCCTGATTGACCTAGGGCCCGCAATCCTTGGCGTTGGGAGGATGTGTTCCATCCCAAGGTCCGACTGGGTCCTGGCTTCCACTATGTTAACCCAGTGTGCCGTCAGCGAGATGTACCGTCCCTGCCCACAAGCACTTGTCCAAGTGTCCGTGGTTAGGTGGACTTTATCGGTAACTGCGTTGTTGAGAGCACGACTAATATTGTGGGACACGTGCTTGTGTAATGCGGGGACGGCACACCGGTAGAAATATTGGCCTGCTGGGGACCGAGTACCGAGGGACGGCCGCCGCCATCAGGTTGCGGAATGCTTCCGTCTCCACGATCCTAAAAGGCAACATTTTGAGCGCAAGCACTCGTGAAATGTGAGACTTTAGTAGTGTGGTCTGTGAGGCATTGGCTGCATATTTGCGCTTGCGTTCCAAGGACAGGGGTATGGACATCTGAACGCTGCTCTGGGACAAGGACATGGATGTGCTTCCTGATGCTGCTACTTGAGAGTGTGCAACGACAGGTGCAGGGCAGGAGGCATCTTCGCATGCACCATGGACAAGGGATTGACTTGCATGCACAACAGCGGAAGAAGCAATGGTGCCACCCATAGACACTGTTCCTGGACCCTGGGGTTCGGCCCACAAAGTCGGGTGCTTTGCTGCCATGTGCCTGATCATGCTGGTGGTGTTCAGGCTTGTCGTTTTGCCACCCCTGCTGATGCTGGCCTGGCAGCTGGTGTAAATGGCCTTTTTGGGGTTATCGGTAGAGTCTTTAAAAAACAACCAGACTCAGGAAGACCTAACCGTTGTACTGGCATCTTCCTTCGTGTTGGTGTTACGGGGAACGGTTGCCTGCCTTCTGTCTGCGGTCACCACACTGCTTCTTCCTGTCTGTTGGGGTGCTCTGCCTCCCTCCCCATGTGTGCTGCTGTCCTCGCTCTGCATGTCCTCCTGCCACCTATGAACAAGAAACATAAGATAAAACGTCAAGAATGGGCCAAGAAATATCTTAAGACTGATTTTTCAAAGGTTTTATGGACTGATGAAATGAGAGTGACTCTTGATGGGCCAGATGGATGGTCCAGAGGCTGGATCAGTAAAGGGCAGAGAGCTCCACTCCGACTCAGACGCCAGCAAGGTGGAAGTGGGGCACTGGTATGGGCTGGTATCATCAAAGATGAACTTGTGGGACCTTTTTGGGTTGAGGATGGAGTGAAGCTCAACTCCCAGACCTACTGCCAGTTTCTGGAAGACAACTTCTTCAAGCAGTGGTACAGGAAAAAGTCTGTATCGTTCAAGAAAAACATGATTTTCATGCAGGACAATGCTCCATCACATGCATCCAACTACTCCACAGCGTGGCTGGCCAGTAAAGGTCTAAAAGAAGAAAAAATAATGACATGTCCCCCTTGTTCACCTGATCTGAACCCCATAGAGAACCTGTGGTCCATCATAAAATGTGAGATCTACAGGGAGGGAAAACAGTACACCTCTCGGAACAGTGTCTGGGAGGCTGTGGTGGCTGCTGCACGCAATGTTGATTGAAAACAGATCAAGCAACTGACAGAATCTATGGATGGAAGGCTGGTGAGTGTCATCATAAAGAAAAGTGGCTATATTGATCACTAATTTTTTTTGGTTTTGGTTTTTGCATGTCAGAAATATTTATTTCTAAATTTTATGCACTGATATTGGTTTACCTGGTGAAAATAAACAAGTGAGATGGGATTATATTTGGTTTTAATTAAGTTGCCTAATAATTCGGCACAGTAATAGTTACCTGCACAAACAGATATCCTCCTAAGATCGCCAAACCTAAAAAAAAAAACACTCCAATTTCCAAAAATATTAAGCTTGGATATTTATGAGTCTTTTGGGTTGATTGAGAACATAGTTGTTGATCAATAATAAAAATAATCCTCTAAAATACAACTTGAATAATAATTCTGCACACAGTGTATATGTCATCCGTTTGACGGAGAAAACAGAGTTTGAAATACCTGGCCTGTAGGTAAGTAGTTTGAACGGCAAACTGCGGTGAATTGCTTCAATGACACACTAAAGGAAATTTTTAATGGAGGCCAGAAATGGCAGTATTTTCTGACAACGTATACGTGATCCGGGTGACGGAGAAAACAGAGTTTTAAATACCTGGCCTGTAGGTAAGTAGTTTGAACAGCAAACTGGTGTGAATTGCTTCAATGACACACTAAAGGAAATTTTTAATGAAGGCCAGAAATGGCAGTATTTTCTGACAACGTATATGTGATCCGTTTGACAGAGAAAACAGAGTTTTAAATACCTGGCCTGCAGGTAAGTAGTTTGAACAACAAACTGCGGTGAATTGCTTCATTGACACACTAAAGGAAATTTTTAATGGAGGCCAGAAATGTCAGTATTTTCTGACAACGTACAGGTGATCCGTTTGACGGAGAAAACACAGTTTTAAATAGCTGGATTTCTAGCTCTCTAATATGGAAAGGACCTGGCTGTATTCTGCAGTGCCAACAAGCAAATGGCGCATAAAAAATGGTGTTCTCTGGATTGCTTTTTAAGCAAATAATGAGGATTAAGATCCAAAGAAATGTATCCCTGGCCCCTGAGACCTGGGCCTTTGTATAGAAATATCTAACAGCAGCATAAGGCAGAATTGGAATGGAGACTCTTGTGCTATATGCACTGCAGTCTGCTATATACACCGCCTGCCTATACACCCTGCCTGCCTGATATCTCTGCAGATAGATTAGTCCTCAGAAGGACTGTTTGTTAAGATGGATATGTGTAATGTATGGTTTTTCTCCCTACACTACCTAATACACAAGCAAATCTGTCCCTGACGCAGCAGCACCTCTCCTAAAACAAGCAAATGGCGCAGAAAAATGGTGTTCTCTGGATTGCTTTTTAAGCAAATAATGAGAATTAAGATCCAAAGAAAAGTATTCCTGACCCCTGAGACCTGGGCCTTTGTATAGAAATATCTAACAGCAGCAGAAGGCAGAATTGGAATGGAGCCTCTTGTGCTATATGCACTGCAGTCTGCTATATACACCGCCTGCCTATACACCCTGCCTGCCTAATATCTCTGCAAATGGATTTGTCCTCAGAAGGACTGTTTGTTAAGATGGATATGTGTAATGTACGGTTTTTCTCCCTACGCTACCTAATACATGATCAAATCTCTCCCTGACACAGCAGAAGCCCTCCCTACACTGTCTGATCCGGAGTGACTGTGACGAGCATGGCGGCGCCAGGTCTGAAATAGACCTGATAACGATGTGAGGCCAGCCAACCAACATGGCTACGGCATTATGTAACGGGTCTGGGAGGCGGAACCTCTGAGCTACTATACAAGGGGGCAGTCCTTGTAAGGGAGCGGGTGGCGACCAGGGAAGATGGGCAGGAGGTCACAGCAGGTGACCGGGACAGTCTCTGAGTGAACGGGCTGGAGGTCACGGCAAGTGACCGGGGCAGTCTCTGGATGAACGGGCTGATGGTCACGGCAAGTGACCGGGGGCAGTCTCTGAATGAACGGGCAGATGGTCACGGCAAGTGACCGGGGCAGTCTCTGGATGAACGGGCAGATGGTCACGGCAAGTGACCGGGGCAGTCTCTAGGTAAAGGGTTGGTACGACCTGTGGCGGCTGATGATAGACGTGAGCTCCCAGGTGAGCAGGCGAGAGTCTCTGGATGAACGGGTGGTCACAGCATGTGACGGCGGAGCCTCCAGGAAGACCAACAGACAGGCGGCAGATGAGCGCTCCCAGGTGAGCGGGCAGAAGTCTCTGGACAGGCGGGTGGTCACAGCACGTGACGGCAGAGCCTCCAGGTAGGCTAGCAGTCAGGCAGCAGATGAGCGCTCCCAGGTGAGCGAGCAGGAGTCACTGGACAGGCAGGTGGTCACAGCACGTGACGGCGGAGCCTCCAGGTAGACTAGCAGGCAGGTAGCAGGTGTGTGCTCCCAGGTGAGCGGGCAAGCTGGTCCATAGACAGACTGACAGGAGTTGGAAGGCAGACCGTCGGACCTCAGGCAAGCAGGCAGGTGGCTGATGTGCGCTCCCAGGTGAGCGGGCAGGCTGGTCCTTAGACAGACTGACAGGAGTAGTAAGGCAGACCGTCGGACCTCAGACTAGCAGGCAGGTAGCAGATAATCAGGCAGGAATCTGGCAGGTAACTGGCAGGTAACTGGCAACGGGACCTGAGGGCTGAAGCAGAGTAGTGAACAGTGCAACAACATTGCTCGGGCACCTCCATTTTGGAGGAGGTGACTTATATATGGTGAAGTCCTCCGGCCATTGGCCGGGGACTCCTTAGGACGGCGCGCGCGGCCCCTTTAAGAGGGAGGGAGAGCGCGCGCGCGCCCTAAGCACAGTGGCCGGGAAGGAGCGCGCGCTGCCAGCAGAGCGGGAGGAGGACGCCGGGCACGGAGCAGAGAGGTGAGGGGAACAGCGTCCCTGCCTAGCAGAGGGCAGGGACGCCGGCGCTACAGTACCCCCCCCTTTAGGCCCCCCCTTTTTTAGGCCAGACAGAAATTTAGCTAGGATAAGAGGGGCATGGATGTTCTCCCGGGGCTCCCACGTTCTCTCCTCAGGACCAAACCCCCTCCAATCTACTAGAAAAAAGGTCTTTCCTCTTACCCTTTTGGTGGCAAGAATGTTCTCTACCTCAAACTCGTCCTCAGCAGAAACCGGAGCAGGAGGCGTACCTGTAGACTTGGAAAAAGAGTTAAGTACCACAGGTTTGAGGAGAGATACATGGAAGGAGTTAGGGATCCGTAAGTTGGCCGGGAGTTTTAATTTATAGGTCACCGGGTTGATCTGACTGATGACCTCCAGAGGACCGATGAACCGAGGCCCTAACTTGTAAGAAGGTATCTTGAGTCGGACATATTTAGATGAGAGCCAGACTTTATCTCCAGGACGAAATTGTGGAGGATCCAGGCGTTTTTTGTCAGCGTGTCTTTTCATCCGTTCGGACGACTGAAGGAGTGCGGATCGGGTACTCTCCCAAATGGAGGAAAATTTGCTAACGAGAGATTCCGCAGCCGGGTTGTCCACAGAGGTGGAGACAGGAAAAGGAATCCGAGGATGCTGACCGAAGACTACAAAAAACGGGGATTTGGAGGAGGATTCGCTCTCGTGATTGTTATAGGAGAACTCGGCCCAAGGTAGGAGATCCACCCAGTCAGAATGATGGGCATTAACGAAGTGCCGGAGGTAACTGGTCAGGTTCTGATTGATCCGCTCCACTTGACCATTGGACTGTGGGTGGTAAGCGGAAGAGAAGTCCAGGGTGACGTCTAGCAGTTTACAAGTGGCTCTCCAGAAACGTGAGGTGAACTGTACCCCACGATCCGACACGATGTGGAGGGGCAGGCCATGAAGACGGAAGATGTGGCGGATAAAGTCTTTAGCCAGCTCGGGTGCAGACGGCAGGCCAGGCAGGGGAATAAAGTGAGCCATCTTGGAAAAGCGGTCAGCGACCACCCAAATGACCGTACAACCGGCAGAGACGGGGAGATCAGTTATGAAGTCCATAGCAATATGCTGCCAGGGGGCAGCAGGCACAGGAAGCGGAAGAAGGCGACCGGCTGGCAGGTGTCTCGGGACTTTGTTGCGGGCGCAGGACACACAGGCAGAAACAAAGTCTATTACGTCCTTGTGCAGGGTAGGCCACCAGTAGTGCCGGGCAATAAGCTGGAGGGTCTTTTTCTGACCAGCATGGCCAGCTAGTTTAGACGAGTGACCCCAGTGTAGGATCTTCTCCCGATCAGGTACTGATACGAACGTCTTACCGGGAGGGAGAAGATTTAGACTCACGGGAGCCACCTGCATTACTCTGGCGGGATCGATGATATGTTTAGGTTCTTCCTCGAGATCGGACACCAGAAAGGATCGGGACAAGGCATCTGCTTTGACGTTTTTGTCAGCCGGGCGAAAATGAAGAACAAAATCAAAGCGAGCAAAAAACAAGGACCACCGGGCTTGGCGCGGGTTAAGTCTCTGGGCATGCTGGAGGTAAGCCAAGTTCTTGTGGTCAGTGTAAATTATTACCGGGTGAAGAGCCCCCTCGAGTAGGTAACGCCACTCCTCCAATGCCAGCTTGATGGCCAATAACTCTCGGTCTCCTATGGAATAGTTGCGCTCAGAAGAGGAGAAGAGTTTGGAGAAGAAGTCACAAGTTACCATTCTCCCGGAAGATGATTTTTGAGTAAGTACCGCTCCGGCTCCAGAGGAGGAGGCGTCAACTTCCAGGAAGAACTGCTTGTTGCCGTCCGGGCGATGCAGCACCGGGGCGGAAGAGAAGGCCTGTTTTAGGGAAAGAAAGGCCTCCTCTGCTTCGGGCGGCCACTCTTTGGGATTAGTACCCTTACGGGTGAGCGCGGAAATTGGGGCAGTCCAGGAAGAGAAGTGTGGTATGAAGAGGCGATAGTAGTTGGCGAAGCCCAGGAATCGCTGAATGGCCTTCAACCCCTCCGGTCGAGGCCATTTCTCGATGGCAGACAGTTTCTCTGGATCCATTCGTAGGCCGGTCTGAGAAATAATGTAGCCCAAAAACGGAAGCGAGGTCTGCTCAAAGAGGCACTTCTCGTATTTAGCGAAGAGGTGATTCTGCCTGAGCCTGAGCAGGACCTGACAAACGTCCCTCCGGTGAGTCTGGAGATCCGGAGAGAAGACCAAGATGTCGTCCAGGTACACCACTACGCAGGAGTAGAGAAGGTCCCGGAAGATGTCATTGACCAACTCTTGAAAGACGGCAGGAGCGTTACAGAGACCAAAGGGCATTACCAGATATTCATATTGGCCGTCCCGGGTGTTGAATGCCGTCTTCCATTCATCCCCCTGACGGATACGAACCAGGTTGTACGCCCCACGGAGGTCCAGTTTGGTGAAGATTCTAGCCCCCCTCAGACGATCAAATAACTCCGGAATGAGCGGAAGGGGGTACTTATTCTTCACCGTGATCTGGTTAAGGCCTCTATAGTCTATACAGGGACGGAGATAGCCGTCCTTCTTTTTGACGAAAAAGAAGCCTGCTCCCGCCGGGGAGGTAGATTTCCGGATGAATCCCCTGGCCAGATTCTCCTCAATATATTCGGACATCGACCGGGTCTCAGCAGCGGATAAAGGATAAATACGCCCACGGGGAGGAGTAGTACCAGGTAACAGGTCGATAGGGCAGTCGTATGGTCTATGAGGAGGTAGTGTCTCTGCTTCCTTTTTATTAAAGACATCAGCATAAGACCAATAAGGAATCGGAAGTCCAGGTAGATTAGCTGGGGTAGGAGAAGGACGGACGGGATGGACGGGAACCAGACAGGTCTTATGGCAGTCCTGTCCCCAGCGAAGGACTTCTCCGGTCTGCCAGTCAAGCACGGGTGCATGTCTCTGGAGCCAAGGTAGGCCTAGCAAGAGGGCGTGAGAGAGTCCAGGCAGAACATGAAAGGAGATACTCTCAGAATGCAGCATTCCCACCTGCAGAGTAATGGATTCGGTGATGAGTTGGATGGGGCGTGGTAAGAGGCCCCCATCCACGGCAGCAACAGACAAGGGTACAGCCAGAGGTTTGGTGGGGATGCGGTATTTCTCTACCAGGAACTGTGAAATAAGATTCCCGGCTGCTCCAGAGTCAATTTGGGCTAGTTCGAAATAACGGTTCTCCCCGCAGACGATTGAGACTGACAGCAGCAGAGATGGAGAGGATTTATTCTTGTCTAGGTCGACCTCTCTGAGCGAACCTAGACACAGGCGTTTCCCGACCTCTCCGGGCAGGCACGGATCCGGTGCTCCTTACTGCCACAGTAGAAGCAGCTCCCCTCGGCACGGCGTAAGTCCTGACGGGTTTTGACCATCTTGGTCTGGTCGACCTGCATAGACTCAGGAGAGTGTACCTGGGTAGAGACGGAGGGAGTGACGGGTTTCTGAAAAGTAGGAGCTAGACGTGGTAACCTCCTCTCACGGGTGACCTCTTTGGCACGCTCCTGGAACCGTAGGTCAATCCGGGTGGCAAGAGTTATTAGGTCATCGAGAGTGGTAGGAATGTCCCGACCGGCAAGTTCATCTTTAATACGGCCGGACAGACCCTCCCAGAAGACGGATACCAGAGCGTCGTTATCCCAGGCCAGCTCGGAGGCAAGGGTACGGAACCGTATGGCATATTGGCCCACGGTGAGACTTCCCTGACGAAGGCGTAGCAGTGATGATGCGGATGAGGTCTTCCGTCCGGGTTCGTCAAAGACTTTCCAGAAAGCCGTGAGAAAAGCAGGCAAGTTGGACACCAGGGGGTCTCCTCTCTCCCATAGAGGATTTAGCCAGGCCAGGGCCTCCCCGGTGAGATGGGACATGATGAATGCAATTTTGGCCCGGTCGGAGTTAAACTGGTGGGACAATAGTTCAAAGTGCAGGGTGCACTGATTTATGAAGCCCCGAGCCTGGGCGGAGTCTCCTCCGAAGCGAGGAGGTGCAGAAAGCCGGGGTCCGGGGTAGGATACCATGGTATTAGTGGGCAGCGGAGCTGCTGGATTGCGAGACATGGCACTGGCGGAGGTTGCTGGTGGAGCAGTCAGAGTGTCCAGGCGAGTATTGACATTCCGCAGGTGACCCAGGATGGACTCCTGTTGGGACCTTTGACGGGACAGTTCATGACACAGGTCCGAGAGCGAGGGAGCTTGGGTGCCACCGGGTTCCATGGCCCGAGCAAACTGTAATGGGTCTGGGAGGCGGAACCTCTGAGCTACTATACAAGGGGGCAGTCCTTGTAAGGGAGCGGGTGGCGACCAGGGAAGACGGGCAGGAGGTCACAGCAGGTGACCGGGACAGTCTCTGAGTGAACGGGCTGGAGGTCACGGCAAGTGACCGGGGCAGTCTCTGGATGAACGGGCTGATGGTCACGGCAAGTGACCGGGGGCAGTCTCTGAATGAACGGGCTGATGGTCACGGCAAGTGACCGGGGGCAGTCTCTGAATGAACGGGCAGATGGTCACGGCAAGTGACCGGGGCAGTCTCTGGATGAACGGGCAGATGGTCATGGCAAGTGACCGGGGCAGTCTCTGGATGAACGGGCAGATGGTCACGGCAAGTGACAGGGGCAGTCTCTAGGTAAAGGGTTGGTACGACCTGTGGCGGCTGATGATAGACGTGAGCTCCCAGGTGAGCAGGCGAGAGTCTCTGGATGAACGGGTGGTCACAGCATGTGATGGCGGAGCCTCCAGGAAGACCAACAGACAGGCGGCAGATGAGCGCTCCCAGGTGAGCGGGCAGAAGTCTCTGGACAGGCGGGTGGTCACAGCACGTGACGGCAGAGCCTCCAGGTAGGCTAGCAGACAGGCAGCAGATGAGCGCTCCCAGGTGAGCGAGCAGGAGTCACTGGACAGGCAGGTGGTCACAGCACGTGACAGCGGAGCCTCCAGGTAGACTAGCAGGCAGGTAGCAGGTGTGTGCTCCCAGGTGAGCGGGCAAGCTGGTCCATAGACAGACTGACAGGAGTTGGAAGGCAGACCGTCGGACCTCAGGCAAGCAGGCAGGTGGCTGATGTGCGCTCCCAGGTGAGCGGGCAGGCTGGTCCTTAGACAGACTGACAGGAGTAGTAAGGCAGACCGTCGGACCTCAGACTAGCAGGCAGGTAGCAGATAATCAGGCAGGAATCTGGCAGGTAACTGGCAGGTAACTGGCAACGGGACCTGAGGGCTGAAGCAGAGTAGTGAACAGTGCAACAACATTGCTCGGGCACCTCCATTTTGGAGGAGGTGCCTTATATATGGTGAAGTCCTCTGGCCATTGGCCGGGGACTCCTTAGGACGGCGCGCGCGGCCCCTTTAAGAGGGAGGGAGAGCGCGCGCGCCCTAAGCACAGTGGCCGGGGAGGAGCGCGCGCTGCCAGCAGAGCGGGAGGAGGACGCCGGGCACGGAGCAGAGAGGTGAGGGGAACAGCGTCCCTGCCTAGCAGAGGGCAGGGATGCCGGCGCTACACATTACAGTGCATGGCATGCAATCCCTGCATGTTCATTGGCTCTCTAAACAGCGCCAAACATGCAGGGAGGGGACCCGAGTTCCTGCCGGAGCAACCTGGAAATACTCGGCGAGCGCCAAGCTTCTCGAGCAGTGAGATGCTCAGGCGAGCACTAAGCAGTAGTGAGCATGCTCGCTCATCACTAGTTATAATTCTTCAACAAGAGCCTGAACTTAATATCTCCAAAAATGAACTCCTTCGGTTTCCTCCCTCTACTAACCTAACTATACCTGACTTTGTAATTTCCTTTAGGTGGTGCCACCACAACCCCCACTCGGCACACCTGCTGTCTTGGAGTAATACTTAACACACAACTTTCCTTTATTCAACGTGGAAAATCACTCACTCGCTCATGTCACCTGCACCTTAAAAACATCTCCACAATTTGACCTTTTCTCACCTTTGATTCTACAAAAACTGTTACTGTCGCTCTTATTAACTACTGCAACTCTCTTCCAATCGATCGCCATCTAAACAAACTGTGTCTTCTCCAATCCCTTCTGAATGCAACAGCCAGGGTCGTATTTCTATCAAGATGCTTCACCGACGCCTCTACCCTGTGCCAGTCATTGCACTGGTTAGGTTAAACAATCACTACAGAATACAATACAAACTCATCTCTCTCACCCACCAATCTTTCCACAGTTCTGCACCGGCCTATATCTCATCCCTCATTTCTGTTTATCATCACCCCTCCCATGCCCTCCGCTCTGCAACTGATCTAAGACTGACATCCTCCTTAACCAGAACCTCACACTTCCATATACAAGAATTTTCTTGTGCCAGTTTTCTGTAATGCCTAAAATACGTACAACACAATGGTCATTGTAAAGGCAGCGGAACATAAAGTCGGCCTTGTGTGCCAGACTGCCAACAGCCAAGACTTCCCTGTTCTCACCAAGAATATGACTGTCTATGTTCTCTTCCTCCTCCGCCTCCTCAATATCACCCAATCCGCATTGAGATGAGATGAGGATGGGCTGAGTAGCATCACCCTGTATAGTTCCTTGCTCCGCCTGTGTCACGCTGTCTCTGTGTACTGGAGGTAGGGGGCCTAAGCTGACCCTAAGCTGGGGCCCTGACTAATCCCTCTACCTGGAGGTACTGTTAAAGGTACAGAGGTCCAGGCCGCCAGCGTAACCCCTACCTCCTGAGGATCCCTGCACCTAAGTAATCTAGTCCTGAGAAGGACCCCTGATCACAACAAAAGAGGACAGGTAATAATATGCCCACACTCAGTACATAGACGAACGAGACAGTACAAGGGTAAAACCAAAACCACCTTGCATACAAAAACTACACAACTACAACAGAGGGAACACCAACGGGAAAGGAGATAAATGATAAAGCGAGGAAGGGAAAAAACACTCCAAATACACTTAGCTCTGAAACTCCAAATACCACGATCCGCTCTGTTAGTCTGCATGAAATGCTTTCACCGACACTTCCCCAACAGACCGGCAGGCATTTGAAGGAGTCCCACTACAGCAGCATTGATTGCAGCTGGGCGAGGCTGGACCTCGTCTAGCACAGAGAGAGAGAGAGTTAACTCCTTCACTGCCGAAAAACACAAAGCACCAAAAACTCAGCTGCGAGAAGTCAGGCTGTGTAATCGTGACGATCTTCGTGGCGACACACCCGTGACAGTACCCCCCCTTCTACGAGGGGCCTCCGGACCCTCAGGGCCAGGTTTATCCGGGTGAGTCATGTGGAAGGCCCGAACTAATCGGTCTGCGTTAATATCCGACGCAGGAACCCACATCCTCTCCTCAGGACCATACCCCTTCCAATGAACCAGGTACTGAAGGGACCGGCGATTAAAGCGTGAATCGATGACCCTCGATACCTGTAACTCCAAGTTACCATTGACCACCACTGGAGGGGGAGGTAAAGGTGACGGTACCACCGGCGCCACATACCTCTTAAGCAACGATCTGTGGAACACTTTGTGAATTTTAAACGTAGGGGGGAGGTCAAAACGGAATGCCACCGGATTAATTATAGAACTGATCCTGTACGGCCCGATGAACCTGGGACCCAGTTTCCAGGAGGGAACCTTAAGTTTTATATTCCTGGTAGACGACCATACCCGATCGTTCACACTTAGGTCCGGACCAGACACTCTCCTCCTATCAGCCATACGTTTGTATCGGTTCCCCATAGTATTCAGATTCTTCAGCACCCCTCTCCATACTGAAGCGAGTGATGAGGAAAATCGTTCCTCCTCAGGAACCCCCGAAGAGCCCCCCCTACTGAAAGTACAAAACTGGGGGTGAAAACCATATGCCCCAAAAAACGGGGACTTACCAGTGGACTCGCTCCGCCTATTATTAAGAGCAAACTCTGATGAATACAAAGAGAGAGAGAGCGCAAAGACCAATAGAGTTTCACCTGTAGACATAGGAATGAATAATAAAAAGGTGGTGCTCACCTGGTTTGGTTGTGTAAGGACACAACCACCATAACGTATAAAAAGCAGCTGCAGCGGATCTCCAATGGGTGTCCCACAGGACCAGAATAAATCCAAAGGCGGTGAATGTAGAGATATATGTCCGCGCCGCTGAAAGATCCTCAAGTCAGGAACATGTAATAATATCCTTGTTTATTGGTAAATGCCTACGCGTTTCTGGGTGTTCCACACCCCTTCATCGGGGCTACAACAGATATATCAATGTATGCACTGAAACACTCCATTTATATACAGACAGCAAATGAAAAAAAAGGGTTCAAAAAGGAAGAGCAGAAAAAAACCAACCATAACCTTTGCACCTGAGGCCGTGTGCAAAAGAGAGAAAAAAAAAAGGGGGCAAAAAGATAATGTTATACAGAAAAGTATAAATAATCAAAGGTATCAGTCAAATGGAGTAATTACATAAAAGCAATATTACTTACTAACAAGTAAGTGTACACATTAGGTAAGAACAAAATAAATATGTGTATAACATTAAAATCTCTAATGAGAATACACCCATCAGATATCGTTCCATAAAGGGAGATGGAACTGGAAAGAACAAAATAAAATAAAAAAAAAAATAAAAAAAAATTAAAAAAAATATAAAAAGTACCCCCATGTAAAATATAGCTAGTAGTATCCTCTGTCAACGGAGGAATAGTGCAAGGAACAGGTTATCTGACATATGTCATGTAGTGACGTAGAGACCTAATGTGTAGTAACAGGATCCTGAGAAAACGCCGCAATGTAGTATAAAGACTGCGGCTTAAATACAGGAGATACACAGACAGGTAGTGAATCACCTGACGTGCGGTGGCGTGGAAGGAGAGAGGTGTGTGATAGTAGCATCCAGCAGAGCGCTGCGATGCGGGTTCGAATTATACTACTCCCAGAAGGAAAACAAAAAAGAGGGAATATTTATAATTGCGTACATGATTTTAGAGGAACACCATATTTGTGTCAAAAAACTATGATAAATGTAAAACCAAGGATTTATGTGTATATATGTGAAAAACAATATTATTTATAGATCTTGTGAATAACACAATAAAAAGGAATAGTAATACAATAAGGAAGTAATTATGAAAATAGAAAACTTATACATTAACTATAAAAAAACTTCAGAAACATCATTCAGACCAAAGGGCTTAAGAGTATTCAGTCTGTAAATCCAATAAATTTCCTTTCTGTTTAGTTCTTGGAGCCTATTAGGATAATTCTCGGGAATTTGATCAATAGGGCTGATTTTTAGATTCAGAAAATCTTTATTATGCACCATTGTGCAGTGTCTAGAAAGACCTTGTTTTAAAAACCCTTTAAGAACATTATGCCTATCCAGCGCTCTGCTGGATGCTACTATCACACACCTCTCTCCTTCCACGCCACCGCAAGTCAGGTGATTCACTACCTGTCTGTGTATCTCCTGTATTTAAGCCGCAGTCTTTATACTACATTGCGGCGTTTTCTCAGGATCCTATTACTACACATTAGGTCTCTACGTCACTACATGACATATGTCAGATAACCTGTTCCTTGCACTATTCCTCCGTTGACAGAGGATACTACAAGCTATATTTTATATGGGGGTACTTTTTATTTATTTATTTTTTATTTTATTTTGTTCTTTCCAGCTCCATCTCCCTTTATGGAACGATATCTGATGGGTGTATTCTCATTAGTATTCTCTTTTGCACACGGCCTCAGGTGCAAAGGTTATGTTTGTTTTTTTTCTGCTCTTCCTTTTTGAACCCTTTTTTTTCATTTGCTGTCTGTATATAAATGGAGTGTTTCAGTGCATACATTGATATATCTGTTGGTGCCCTGATGAAGGGGTGTGGAACACCCAGAAACGCGTAGGCATTTACCAATAAACAAGGATATTATTACATGTTCCTGACTTGAGGATCTTTCAGCGGCGCGGACGTATATCTCTACATTCACCGCCTTCGGATTTATTCTGGTCCTGTGGGACACCCATTGGAGATCCGCTGCAGCTGCTTTTTATACGTTATGGTGGTTGTGTCCTTACACAACCAAACCAGGTGAGCACCACCTTTTTATTATTCATTCCTATGTCTACAGGTGAAACTCTATTGGTCTTTGCGCTCTCTCTCTCTTTGTATTCATCTAGCTGCACTGTGGAGCGGTTTTGCGGTCTGCACCGCGTGCTGACGGTTTTCGTCTTTATTTGGGAGCTGCATTGAAGTCTTCACCTGGAAAGTTGTGTGTGTTTTTTTTTTTTTTTTCCTTTCACTATGGAATATTTTAAACATCGTGTTACTACAAGGGAAAGGCTTATCCTACAAGCTGTGGGAGCCTCTAATATACAAATATGTATGGATAATGAAGTGAATGCCATCTTTAGTGATGAGGAGACTTCCTTAATGAAAAAACTTTTTCATGAATTTGAGGACTGTATAAAAGATGAACTATTTTTTGGTACTGATGCGAGATTTTTGGAGTTTTATTTGAAAGAGAAGATTTGCCCAAGAGGACTGAGGATTTCACATGATTCTCCGTTCCCTGATGATAACGTTTTTTCTAATGAATAGAAATCCATTTTGGATAATTGTATGATGAACATGCTGACTTGTCTTTATAAAAAACGCTCACAACTTTGTGGGCTTGCTGAAATTAAAGCGTTGGCGATCGTTAAAGAACTGGAAAAATATAAAAATCATCCTTTGTTTATGAAAATTAACTCTAGTATTAACACACATATCCTTAAACTTGAACATGACATGATTCTAAAAAAATCAAAAAAACTAATTAGGGATCGTGATGACTACAACTCGAATGAGCTAATTGTTCTGTTAATAAAAAGGACAATAATTTGTCTCCAAAAGTGGTGCCAAATAAACCCCTGGTTTCCAATACTAGAAATAATATAAATAGGTTTCGTACATTTTCAAACAGCAACAGACACCACTCAAATTCTACCTCCAACAAAATGAGTGATAAAAGAGCTCAAAGGGATAAAGAGACTGACACTATCCCATTGTCGAACAATGGTAATAGAACCTCTGATTCTAAATTCAACACGATGATAACAACACCTATGTCTTCTAATATTATTTTAGACAGTATTAGAGTTCCGCCTTTTGAGCCGAACAATATTGTTACAGTGCCGTCACCGTCTAATGTACCTGATGTAATCACTCCCCTTAACAAGGGTCCTGACATTAATATCGAACAGGTTATTGCCCAAATTAATTTAATTACTGAGGAAAGAAGGAAATCCTCTTCTTTTACATTCCCCGTGTATGCGGCATCTGATACTTCCTTAACCCTTTCACCTGCAAGGGAAGACCCTCCAATTGGAGAATTACTGGATTTCTCTATACATGAAAATATTGACCTCAGCAACACCCCCCCAGATACCGAGATCCCTGGGCCCTCTACCAGGGATCATATTGTCGATAATTCCAACACAGGGGCAACTTGCTCAGTGCCTTTTTTACCCTCAGCACTGCCCATAAAAGGAAGGATAGATCATTTTTTTCCAAAAAAGACTATAAAAAGAAAAAAATCCGAAGAGGGTGTAGAGGAGGGCAAAGGAAAAAAGAAAGAAAAAATAGATCCAAGGAATTAGACAAGACCATGGATTTTGGAAACATTTTTAATTTGTCCTCATATTCACTCACACATGATGAAAAACTCATTTTAAGTAAGGGTCTTTCCTTCTGTCCAACTAACACTCCCAAAGACTTTGATTTATTTTTAGACACTCAAGTCTTTATAAGGAAATTAACCCTTAAAAGACACTTTGCAATAAAAGCTGCAATAGCTCCGGATAAAAATATGACTATAAAAAAGGAAAGTGAAATTGAAGGAGGTTTACATCTGGATTTGAGAGGAAAATCACATTTTTATCCTCTAGAGAGTAAAACACACCATCTTAGTACCTTTAGTGATCTTTTGATTAGTCAGTTCAAAAGGATTAATGATAAACCTTTTTTTCTAAAAAACGATAAAATAAACATCTCAAAAAAAGAAAAAATGGCCATTAAATCTCTCAGGGAGAATAAAGACATCATTATTCGTTCAGCAGACAAAGGGGGGGCTATTGTTATACAGAATTATGATGATTATGTCAAAGAAGCCAACAATATTTTGTCAGATACTAAATATTATAAAAATATTCATATTGATCCCTCCTTTGATTTAATTAAGGAATATACTACAAGAATTAATCAGGCCTTTGCTAACAAGAGCATTAATGAAACAGAGAAAAAATTCCTGACCATTAGGAGTCCCAATACCCCCTTCTTCTACCATCTACCCAAATTACATAAAAATCAAAAAAATCCCCCTGGTAGACCCATTATTTCAGGTATTGGCTCGCTTACGAGTAAATTGTCTGAATACATTGATAAAATTATGAAAATACATGTATTGCATCTGGATAGCTTCCTTAGGGACTCCGCACATTTGATTAATTTAATAAAAGAGATCAAATGGAAAGACACTTATACTTTCATCACTTTAGATGTTGCATCTTTATATTCCAATATAGAACACACAATTGGCCTTGCGGCTTTTAGGCACTTCTTAGATCTAGATAATAGGCTTATGGTTACACAAAGGGATTTTTTACTTGAAGGGTTGTCGTTTATATTGAACACCAACTATTTCACTTTTAGAGATAAAATGTATCATCAGGTATCAGGTACAGCGATGGGGTCTAAAATAGCACCTACATACGCTAATCTTTTTATGGGTCTCTTCGAAAAAATATATATTTATAACTCCCCTTTTTTTGTGAACATCATTTTTTATAAACGGTACATTGATGACTTGATCATTATCTGGGATGCTGAACTTGTTGGTCCGGCTGAGTTTCTAAATCATCTGAATGGAAACCTTTGGGGTCTCTCTTTTACACCCTATGTTAATCCTGAGACTATCAATTTTTTGGATCTCACATTATTTCCAATAGGAGAGAATATTTGCACAAAAACATATTTTAAAGATGTTGACACAAACAGCTATATTAATTTTAAAAGCGGCCATTACTCTAAATGGCTAAAAAATATTCCTAGAAACCAATCCTATAGGATTAGAAAGAATTGTACTCACAAAGATGATTTTATAGTGCAATCTAGCACTCTTATTAGCAGGTTAAAAAACCAAGGATACCCCGGTAATCTAATCAAAAAAGCATATCTGGAGGCTTTAAATATAGAAAATAGGGATAGTCTATTGATAGGTAAAGAAAAAACTAAAAATGCCAAGGAGAGTAATTATTCCTTGAACTTCATAACTTCCTACAACAAATCTCATGGACAAATACGAAAAATACTAGAAGATAATTGGAAAATTCTTCTGGATGATCCCATACTGAAAAAGATCTTGCCTAAAAAACCGGGTATTACTTTTAGGCGTGCCCCCACACTAAGAAACATCATAGCTCCAAGTAGGATAAGGGATACGACAAAGAACAACAGTATGACTCCTGTAACATCCCGTAAAGGGGTTTTTAAATGTGGCAACAAAAATTGTCTATGCTGTAAAAGTATTACGCATGGTCTTACTCACTTTCAATCAAATACTAATATGGAGAGTTTTGAGATCAATAAATATCTCACCTGCAATTCTACCTTTGTTATTTATCTGATAGAATGCAGTTGTAATAAACAATATGTGGGGAGAACGATACAGCCCCTCCACCTACGCCTCAACTCCCATAGGCATAATGTTCTTAAAGGGTTTTTAAAACAAGGTCTTTCTAGACACTGCACAATGGTGCATAATAAAGATTTTCTGAATCTAAAAATCAGCCCTATTGATCAAATTCCCGAGAATTATCCTAATAGGCTCCAAGAACTAAACAGAAAGGAAATTTATTGGATTTACAGACTGAATACTCTTAAGTAGTGTTGAGCCACCCCTGTAGTGTTCGAGTTCGGTTCGGCTCGTCGAACACCCGTGTGTTCGCCGAACTGTTCGTCGAACTGTTCGTCGAACACCTTCGAACACCGTTAAAACCAATGGCAGGCAAACAAAAACACATAGAAACACATAGAAAACACCTTCAAAGGTGTCCAAAAGCTGACAAACTGCTCAGAAGACATAACTAACACATGGAAAAGTGACAAGTACATATAGTCATGCGAAAATAAAAGAGGTGGAGGAGTAAAAGGAGGGGGAGACACAGATATAGGCATGTCATGCCCTTCTAAAATCCAAAAAGTGAGAAGCCGACACGGCCAGTCCGCTCCTGCCCGTGCCACCTCCGTGTCGCCGGGTTTGTGCCAGAGCCGCGGTGAACCCTGATGGCCAGCCCCCCTCTCCCAATACTGGTGCCTGTCTGCTGGTGGGTCGAGCGAGCCCCCCTGTGGTGGAGGCAGCTCTAAGCTTTTTAATTTAAATTGTCTCTCTAATTTGAATGAATACACTTTAAATCCATTTACAAGGATCTATTAGAGGGCAAGTCTCATGCCAGCAGCCGCGTAATTCCAGCTCCAGTAGCGTCCACTAAAGCTGCTGCAGTTAAAAAGCTTTTATAAGGATCGAGCTCGGCTGTCCACCACAAGGCATCCTACTGCCAGTCCGAGCCCCTATGCCTTGGGGTGCCTCCTGATGCTCTTCACTGAGTATCCCATGGTCCCGAAGCATTTCCTTTGAAAAAAATAAGTGTCTAAACTACAGTTGGTGTAGCTTGCTTAACAGCCGGGATAATCCGCTGACTAGCAGACACTGCTACTAGGCACAAAGTATTTCCTGGGCTAGATGCAGTTAAAAATTTGTAATTAGATACTCTCGTTGGATGCTGAGAAAGCATTCCATAGAGTCTCCTGGCACGCCATATATGATTCTCTTAAAAAGTTTGGGGTAGGGGTCTAGGGGACCCTTTTATAGCCAAAATCACGGCCCTGTATCACAATACGTCACCTAGGCTGAAGATAAATGGAACTGTAGCACCCTGAGGGCTCGGTTGCTACAGAGGTATTGCACCTCACCCAGAGGTGTGATATCTCACTCTCAGGTAAGGATGGAGTGTGGATCAGGACCCGACACCTGCATGCATTACACCACATTGCCGTGGGGCAGGGCGACCAATATGCCTCTGAGATGGGCACGACAGTCCCTGTCCTTGGCTGGAGTGGGGGGAGGGAACACTGAGGAAGGGGAGTGCAGGAGCAGGGAGGAAGCAGTTCCTGGGTGCATTGAGAAGGGAGTATAAAAGGTGGGCACCATCTTAGTTCAGTGCAGAGAAGTCTGAGCAGAAGTGGCAGGGAGCAGGGGCTCTGCATGAGCTCTGCTCCGGAGGCGGGCCTAGTAACAGAGGCCCAGGCCTGGAAGAGGGAGAAGGAAGGAAGAGGAGCGGAGAAGGCTCCAGGAATGAGGAATGAAGGGATCCCAGGGGTGCGGACGGGCGAGTCGCCACCGCACGCCCGAATCCACCTGCGTGGAGGGGTCAGGCCAAAGGGGGAGACCGGTCCCCGAAACTAGTGGAGGCAGGAAACGACCCTCAGCTAGAAACCAGAGGCTGTGACATTTTATGTGGCGCAGCCCCTCGCTACACCCGCTAGGAAGGCACCACATAGGGTCAGGGAAACTGGCACCAAGTTTACCAAGAGGAGGCCCGAGGCAGCCGTACAGAAGGGTTGGTAAGAAAGGCCAGACAAAGGACACACAAAGGGGGTCCTGTGAAGCGCTCCAAAGTTATCTGGGAGTTGTCTGAGCCCCTCACCTGGTGAGCACAGTACAACGTGGGCAGCCGTTACCTGCAGACGTGGTCTGGATAATAAGAACTGTGAGTAAAGGCCCTGGACTGCATCACTGACTCCGTGTCGTTACTGCTGCTGCCCTGCACCATCACCCCCATCCTCCGCATACACTGCCCTGAGGCTATACTCCTCCCGTGGGGAGTTATGCTACGCTCTGCTGCACCCACAACACCAGCCTCAGCGGTCTGCCCTGCAGCGGCGGTTCACTCTGACCGCAATCCACGGGTGGCGTAGTCGGACATTTAAACATCAAAACCACATAAATAGTTCCGCCACTGGTTTGACCACCCTGAGCCACGGAACCGGGTCGCTGCCACGAAGACTACAACCACCAGCATCCACCAAAAAGGGTCCGGCTCCGGGTGTCCCAAGGCCCAGGGGGTGCATCAGAACATTTTCATCACCTTTCACAATCACCAATGGGACAAGGCAGGGATGTCCTCTGTCCCCTCTCTTATACATCCTAGTGACGGAGCACCTGCTCTCATCAATTCGCCATAACCCCAATATTAGGTGGATTGAGGTGGGAGGCACCGAGTACAAGTGCTCTCTTTTTGCTGATGATGTCCTAGTATATATCACTTAATCACATATATCCATCCATGCTGTTATGGCTGAAATAGATCACTTTGTTACATGGTCAAATTTTAAAATCAATGCAGCGAAGTCTGAGGCCCTCGATGTCTCCCTCCCCAAATCCATATAGGATTCCATCCAGTACAACTTTCCCTTTGCCTGGCCCTCACAGGGTATCAAATACTTAGGAATTCCTATTCATAGAGACCTCTCCCATCTATGTTATCTTAATTTTGGGCCCTTTATTGAACAACTCCATACAGACCACGGTTGGCAAGTTAGAACTGTAAGATTCACTACGTGAACCACTGGTGTTTTGTGGAAAAGCACATGTACACTGCGTTCCAAATTATTATGCAAAAAGTGTTTAGGAGTGATAAGGGAAGAATTTGTTTGTTTGTCAGTTAAACTCATTGATGGTGATGTGTGTCAGGGCTCTTTATATCACTGTAAGCAATTGCAGACACCTGTGCTAATTAGTTTGGCAGGTGTGACCAATGAAAGGCAAGACTACTTAAGAAGGTTGTCTCACATTATTAAGCAGCCTACATTTTCTGCCAAAATGGGAAAGAAAAAGGATGTGTCGGCTGCTGAGAAGCAACAAATTGTGGAGTGTTTAGGTCAAGGCATGACTACAATCAACATTGTGCGATGATCAGGATGAAGTGTCTTGGCAATCAAGAAGTATGTAGCTGATTCACAGTACACACGTGTGCGTGCTGATAAGGGCAAATTGAGGACTCTTTCCTACAGGCAATTACGTCAGGTTGAAAGAGCAGCGGCAAAAAAGCCTTGTCATAGCAGCAGACAAGTTTTTGAAGCTGCTTGTGCCTCCAACGTCCCCCGAACAACAAGATGCAGGGTCCTTCAGAGGTTTGCAGCTGTGCATACGCCATCCTTTCGACCTCCTCTATCCACTTCACACAAGCAGAAACGGCTCCAGTGGGCCAAACATTACATGAAGACTGATTTCAAAACTGTTTTGTTCACGGATGAGTGCCGTGCAGCACTCGATGGTCCAGATGGATGGAGTGGAGGATGGCTGGTTGATGGACACCCCACGCAAACACGGCTACAGCGCCAACAAGGAGGAGGTGGAGTAATGTTTTGGGCTGGAATCATGGGGAGAGAGATTGTCGGCCCCTTTAGGATCCCTGAAGGCGCTAAAGATGAACTCCATAATGTATGTGGATTTTCTCAAACAGCACTTCCTGCCATGGTTCAAGAAGAAGAACCGTGTATTTCACAGCAAGATCATTTTTCTGCATGATAATGCACCATCTCATGCTGCACATAAAACATCTGCATCTCTGGCTGATATGGGCATAAAAGGAGACAAACTTATGGTGTGACCCCCATGCTCCCCTGACCTGTACCCCATTCAGAACCTTTGGAGCATCATTAAAAGGAGTGTCTATGATGGCGGGAGGCAGTTCACATCTAAGCAACAGCTCTGGGAGGGTATTCTGTCCTCATGCAAAACAATTGAAGCAGAAACCATCCAAAACCTGACAAATTCAATGGACGAGAGAGTTCAGAAGCTCCTTTCGAACAAGGGGTCCTATGTGAAAATGTAACATCACCTAGAATAAAGTTTTGAGTTGAAAACTGTTTGATTTCAGTTTCTAACAACCTGCTAATGCTTATAATTTCAAAAATGACCATTTTTTTGGTCTTTATTAAAATGAAAAGGTTGATCGAAAAGTTTGGGGGATCTAAGAGTGTGGCAACCCAGTAGTCATGATTACTTCGAATTCTGACAATATGAGGGTCATGCTGCAGGTAATGCAGCAAGAAGGCACTTATGTGTCTTGCGCATCTCGGAGCCCCAAAATTATTTTCCGGGCTAGATGCAGCTAAAAATTATTATTAATTTTAAATCTGGTGAAGCTTTAGTATAGATGGCCTAATAGGATCAGTGCTGCACACTACTACAAAGCCCAAATTATTTTCCAGTCAAGATACAGATAAACATGATTAGTAATTTTAAATCTGGTGGAGCTTATTATAGATGGCCTAATAGAATCAGTGCTGCACACTGCTACAAAGCCGAAATTATTTTCCAGCCAAGATACAGATAAACATGATTAGTAATTTGAAAGCTTAAAATGGTTGGTAGGGTGATTTTAACCAATCATCAAGCTTTTACTCTCCCCAGGATAACACAGGGGTAGAAAAGTCGTTTCGGATCCATGATTTGTTCATCTTTATGTCTACATTATCAGTGGAGAGCCGCGTGCGCTTATCTGTCAGCACACCACCAGCAGCGCTGAACACACGTTCAGACAGAACGCTGGCTGCGGGGCATGACAAGATCTCCAAGGCGTAAGTGGCTAGCTCCGGCCATTTATCCAGATTGGAAGCCCAAAAAATGCAACGGTCCAGTGACACAGTCGTGGCTTCAATGTTTACTTGGAGATACTCCTGTACCATCGTCTCTAGGCGTTGACTATGTGTCAGACTTCTTGTCTCCTGTGGCCTTGCAAAGGATGGGCTAAAAAAGTGGTGAAATGATTCCGCAAAATTGATGTTACCAGCAGATACTGTGGTTCTGTTACGGTTTGAGTGCTGAACACTTGACGGTCCCACGGTTGGCAAGTTGGAACTGTGAGATTCACTACGTGCACCACTGGTATTTTGTGGAAAAGCACATGTAAGATTCTGCAACAGTCTCTGCTGATACTCCTGCATGCGTGCATCCCTTTCTATGGCAGGAATAATTTCTGCAAATTTACTTTTGTACCGGGGATCTAACAGTGTGGCAACCCAGTAGTCAGGATTATTTCTAATTCTCACAATTCGAGGGTCATGTTGCAGGTAGTGCAGCAAGAAGGCACTCATGTGTGTTGCGCATCCAGGAGCACCAAGTCCCTGTTGTGTTGGTGGCGAGGTAACAATCATGCTTCCTTCCTCTGTCCTCTCCCCCCAACCTCGCACAACAGAAATGTGATCAAGGTCTCCCTCATCTGATGAGTCTTCCATCAGTTCGTCCTCCACTTCTTCCTGGGCTCCTGCACCTTCCTCACTAGTTTGGCTGCTACCATGCGCCCTGGTAAAACCATCTCCCCCACCCTCACATGCCTGCCGCCTTGGTGCTGCCGACCGTCTGGACCTTGCAGATGTTAGCCCTTCCGCATACAACTCCTCCTCCTCTACTTCCTCCACCTCCTCTTGTGCCACCACCTGACTCCGAAATCTGTTTAACATGTGCTCCAGCATGTAAATCACCGGAATAGTCATGCTGATAATAGCATCGTCAGCACTAAACATCTTCGTCGCCATTTCAAAACTGTGCAGAAGGGTGCATAGGTCCCTGATCTGAGACCACTCCTCCAGCGTGATTTGCCCCACCTCTGAATCTCGTTGGCCCAGGCTATACGTCAGAACGTATTGCACCAGGGCTTGTCGGTGCTGCCACAGTCACTGCAACATGTGCACAGTTGAATTCCACCGGGTAGGCACATCGCATTTTAGCCGGTGAAGTGGCAGGCCCAACGACTTCTGTAGAGATGTAAGTCGCTGAGCTGCGGGATGCGAACGGCGGAAGTGAGCACACAGCGACCGTGCCCTCTGCAGAAGGCCATCTAGTCTGGGATAGGGGCTAAAAATTGCTGGACAACCAGGTTCAACACGTGAGCCATACAAGGCACGTGTGTGACATTGCCCCGGCGAAGGGCCGCACCCAGGTTTGCAGCATTGTCGCACACAGCGTTCCCTGGTTTCAGGTCCAGTGGAGACAACCATTCATGAAATTGGTTCTCCAGAGCTGACCACAACTCCTCAGCTGTGTGACTCACATTTCCCAGACATTTCAATGTAAAAACCGCCTGATGACGTTGAGCCCTACTGCCAGCATAGTAAGGAGGTGTGCAGGATCCCTTCTGCGCAGTTAGAAAGCTTGTGGCATGACCAGACAGGCTTTGGGTGCAGGTGGAAGACCGAGAGGAGGTTGAGGAGGCAGAAGCAGTGGAGGAACTTTGACATAAAGAGGATTGACGCACAACTCGTGGGGACGGCAAGACTTGGACAGTAGCCCCTTGTCCTGCTGTCACCATAGTTACCCAGTGCCCAGTCAGCGACATGTAACGCCCCTGTCCATGCCTACTCGTCCAAGTGTCTGTGGTGAAATGCACCCTGTCACACACAGAGTTTCTCAAAGAAGCGGTGATGTTGTGTGCGACATGCTGGTGGAGCGCAGGCACACCTTTCTTTGAGAAGTAGTGCCGACTGGGCATCTGGTACTGGGGCACTGCGACGGACATAAGGTCTCGAAAATCCTCTGTGTCCACCAGGCGGAAAGGCAGCATTTCTGTAGCCAAGAGCTTGCAGATGGTGAAATTCAACCTCTTAGCTTTCTCATGGCTAGGAGGAAATGGTCTTTTACTTGTCCACATCTGAGGGACCGAGGGCTGGCTATTGTGCTTAGACGGGGTTGATAAGGGTATCCCCGGCAAACTGCCGGTCTGTGAGGAAGATGCAGGCGGACATGTTAGGTTGCCTTGATCCAAAGGTGGTGCTATCGATGTCGGACAGCGCTCAACACCAGCTGGTGTTACCACCTCCAAAGAAAATGATGACCTGCCAATCACGCTGGCTGTTGCGGGTAAAGAGGTGGCAGGTCTGCGCCCCAAAACAGGTGTGACTGCTGTCCCCCCAGTCACAGAGGATGAAGAGGCCGCGGATGCACAAGATATGGCAGACGGTGGTTGGCCCGGCCGGCTAGGCCGCATTGTAGCACACTGAGCTTCCCACTGCAACTTATGCTTCATGTCCATGTGCCGGTTCATGCATGAAGTACTCAAACTATGTATTTTTTGGCCTCTACTTAGCTTTTGCTGACAAATGTTACAGATAACACGAGTTGGGTCATCTTTATCGATCTGAAAAAATGCCCAGGCTATGCAAGGCTTAGCACCCATGGAACCTGAAGAGCCACCACGACTTGTGGTGAGAGGCAGAGTTGTGTTTGAGGATGCAGTTGTTGACGTGCTTCCAGTACTACGTCTCTGTCCAGGAAGGCGCAACCTGACCTCGTCGTCACTAGCATCTTCCTCCACCTCCTCTGCTGACCTCATCTCTTGGCTGACTGTGGGTTGACAGTAAGTGGGATCTCCAACTTCATCATCATCACCCTGTGCGTTATCACACCCGTCGTCCTCAGAGCCAACCTGTTCCTGCCCTGACAAAAAACTAAAGTTGTCGCTCCAATCATGTATTTGAGTCTTATCATCGTCTTCCTCATTGTCTCCACCAACAGGAGTTACAGTTTGGGAATGAGGGTCTACATTATGGTCAGAACCTTCTGCGTCTGGTCCTGGATCGGACTCATAAAGATTCTGGGCATCAGTGCAGATCATTTCCTCGTCTGGATTCACAGAAGCGCTGGAGTCGACCTCTGATTCCCAGGCTATAGTATGAGTAAACAGCTCTGCAGACTCAACCATCTGTTCTACCTCATACTCAGACGGGCAGCTGGAGATTTGGGAGCTGTGAGGAAGCAAGTGCGATTGGGGTGACACCTTTGAGGACTGGAGTATTTGTGATGTTGAAGTTGATGTGGAGGAGAGCCCACTTAAAGGAGCACTTGATATCCGTTGAAGCACCTGCTGTTTTTGTGCCTCATCTGGAATTTGTAGCGATTGGCGTGGCCGTAAGAAAGGGATCTTATCACATTGTCCGCTAAAAGAAGTAGACATTTTAGTTTGGCTGGAAGATGGTCTTTCTTCTGCAAATGTTACTGTTGCTTTAACACCTACCCCACAGACACAACCTTTTTTCCCCTTCCCAACACGCCTATTCCCCTTTCCACCAGCAGCAGGCCTTTTTCCACTCATTTTGGTGGTTAACTAATTCACAACTCTGGAGTTGTTTGCACAAAAAAACAATGGATGGGAACCGAGCAGAGCTGAGTGGCCAAACTGTGGTATTAGGCCAAAACTATTGGCTGGATTAGATGCAGAAAAAAATTATATTCAATTTGCAACCTGATGGAGGTCTGTATAGATGGATTAATAGAACAAGTCCCACACACAGCTAGAAGCCCAATATTTTTTCAGAGGTAGATGCAGAAAAAAATATATTCAGTTTGCAACCTGATGGAGGTCAGTATAGATGGACTAATACAACAAGTCACACACACAGCTAGAAGCCCAATATTTTTTCAGAGGTAGATGCAGAAAAAAATATATTCAGTTTGCAACCTGATGGAGGTCTGTATAGATGGATTAATAGAACAAGTCCCACACACAGCTAGAAGCCCAATATTTTTTCAGAGGTAGATACAGAAAAAAATATATTCAGTTTGCAACCTGATGGAGGTCTGTATAGATGGATTAATAGAACAAGTCCCACACACAGCTAGAAGCCCAATATTTTTTCAGAGGTAGATGCAGAAAAAAATATATTCAGTTTGCAACCTGATGGAGGTCTGTATAGATGGATTAATAGAACAAGTCCCACACACAGCTAGAAGCCCAATATTTTTTCAGAGGTAGATGCAGAAAAAAATATATTCAGTTTGCAACCTGATGGAGGTCTGTATAGATGGATTAATAGAACAAGTCCCACACACAGCTAGAAGCCCAATATTTTTTCAGAGGTAGATGCAGAAAAAAATATATTCAGTTTGCAACCTGATGGAGGTCTGTATAGATGGATTAATAGAACAAGTCCCACACACAGCTAGAAGCCCAATATTTTTTCAGAGGTAGATGCAGAAAAAAATATATTCAGTTTGCAACCTGATGGAGGTCTGTATAGATGGATTAATAGAACAAGTCCCACACACAGCTAGAAGCCCAATATTTTTTCAGAGGTAGATGCAGAAAAAAATATATTCAGTTTGCAACCTGATGGAGGTCTGTATAGATGGATTAATAGAACAAGTCCCACACACAGCTAGAAGCCCAATATTTTTTCAGAGGTAGATGCAGAAAAAAATATATTCAGTTTGCAACCTGATGGAGGTCTGTATAGATGGATTAATAGAACAAGTCCCACACACAGCTAGAAGCCCAATATTTTTTCAGAGGTAGATGCAGAAAAAAATATATTCAGTTTGCAACCTGATGGAGGTCTGTATAGATGGATTAATAGAACAAGTCCCACACACAGCTAGAAGCCCAATATTTTTTCAGAGGTAGATGCAGAAAAAAATATATTCAGTTTGCAACCTGATGGAGGTCTGTATAGATGGATTAATAGAACAAGTCCCACACACAGCTAGAAGCCCAATATTTTTTCAGAGGTAGATGCAGAAAAAAATATATTCAGTTTGCAACCTGATGGAGGTCTGTATAGATGGATTAATAGAACAAGTCCCACACACAGATAGAAGCCCAATATTTTTTCAGAGGTAGATGCAGAAAAAAATATATTCAGTTTGCAACCTGATGGAGGTCAGTATAGATGGACTAATACAACAAGTCCCACACACAGCTAGAAGCCCAATATTTTTTCAGAGGTAGATGCAGAAAAAAAATATATTCAGTTTGCAACCTGATGGAGGTCTGTATAGATGGACTAATACAACAAGTCCCACACACAGCTAGAAGCCCAATATTTTTTCAGAGGTAGATGCAGAAAAAAATATATTCAGTTTGCAACCTGATGGAGGTCTGTATAGATGGATTAATAGAACAAGTCCCACACACAGCTAGAAGCCCAATATTTTTTCAGAGGTAGATGCAGAAAAAAATATATTCAGTTTGCAACCTGATGGAGGTCTGTATAGATGGATTAATAGAACAAGTCCCACACACAGCTAGAAGCCCAATATTTTTTCAGAGCTAGATGCAGAAAAAAATTATATTCAATTTGCAACCTGATGGCGGTCAGTATAGATGGACTAATAGAATGATGCTATGCCCAAAAGATTTTACTTCACTAGGTGCAGTAAAAAAATTGGTATTCTATACACAGGTGGTATATCTTGCAACACAGATAGGCTACTCCACTGACGAACACACTCTGCAATAGGCCAAAAAGGATTAGCTTTGCTAGATTCAGCCAAATGCTGTGAAAAAAACTTGCACAGCACTGGCACAGACCTGCCTGGCAAAAACTGATAGGAACTGATGTAACCTAGTCCTGAAAAGGACTCCAATTACAATTAGTCTTTACTCCCACAATCTATCTATTTAAGAGCACAGACCTGCCTGATAAAAGTCGTAGGAAATGCTGTAACCTAGTCCTTAAAAGGACTGCAATCACAACTATTCCCTACTCCCAAGCTATCTGTAGATTTGTGCGAAAATTGGCTTGAAATTAACAAGGTATAGCGCACACAGCAACAGCGGTGCCGTCTAACACGCAGCTGCAGCAGTGAGAAAATGGTGGCGACGGGGAAAATGGCTTGGTCTTATAGGGCAAGGACATGTGACATACACTGCCAATGACACATGCCCTTGCTTGTGTGAAAAAAAGCACTTCGCTCCGTGTGTGCGCTGCTGATAGGCTGACAGATTGCACCTCCCCACTGCAAATGCGGGAAAGAGAAAAAAAAATGGAGATCTTCATTGTTCCTGCAGAGATCCATCCCCTGCCCCTCCCCCCACCCCGCTGTACACTCAAACTGCGTATTAACATTAATTTTCATCATTACTGAGAAAAAATCCAGTTATGATTTTGGTGCACGAACAGTTATCGAACATAACCTCGAACAGCCGAATTTTTCTCAAATTGTTCGTGTTCGCCGAATGGCTCGAACACCGCCCAAAACAGCTCGAATTTGAGATTGGCGAACAGTTCGAGTAGAACAACGCTCATCTCTACTCTTAAGCCCTTTGGTCTGAATGATGTTTCTGAAGTTTTTTTATAGTTAATGTATAAGTTTTCTATTTTCATAATTACTTCCTTATTGTATTACTATTCCTTTTTATTGTGTTATTCACAAGATCTATAAATAATATTGCTTTTCACATATATACACATAAATCCTTGATTTTACATTTATCATAGTTTTTTGACACAAATATGGTGTTCCTCTAAAATCATGTACGCTATTATAAATATTCCCTCTTTTATGTTTTCCTTCTGGGAGTCGTATAATTCGAACCCGCATCGCAGCGCTCTGCTGGATGCTACTATCACACACCTCTCTCCTTCCACGCCACCGCACGTCAGGTGATTCACTACCTGTCTGTGTATCTCCTGTATTTAAGCCGCAGTCTTTATACTACATTGCGGCGTTTTTCTCAGGATCCTATTACTACACATTAGGTCCCTACGTCACTACATGACATATGTCAGATAACCTGTTCCTTGCACTATTCCTCCGTTGACAGAGGATACTACTAGCTATATTTTATATGGGGGTACTTTTTATTTATTTTTTTTTATTTTATTTTGTTCTTTCCAGTTCCATCTCCCTTTATGGAACGATATCTGATGGGTGTATTCTCATTAGAGTTTTTAATGTTATACACATATTTATTTTGTTCTTACCTAATGTGTACACTTACTTGTTAGTAAGTAATATTGCTTTTATGTAATTACTCCATTTGACTGATACCTTTGATTATTTATACTTTTCTGTACAACATTATCTTTTTGCCCCCTTTTTTTTTTTCCTCTCTTTTGCACACGGCCTCAGGTGCAAAAGTTATGTTTGTTTTTTTTCTGCTCTTCCTTTTTGAACCCTTTTTTTTCATTTGCTGTCTGTATATAAATGGAGTGTTTCAGTGCATACATTGATATATCTGTTGGTGCCCTGATGAAGGGGTGTGGAACACCCAGAAACGCGTAGGCATTTACCAATAAACAAGGATATTATTACATGTTCCTGACTTGAGGATCTTTCAGCGGCGCGGACGTATATCTCTACATTCACCGCCTTTGGATTTAAGAGCAAACTCTGCCAGAGGTAAGAAAGAAGCCCAGTCCTCTTGGTTCTCTGACACAAAACACCGGAGATATGTCTCCAAGCTCTGGTTCATACATTCCGTCTGACCATTGGTCTGAGGATGAAAAGCCGATGAGAACGATAAATGCATCCCCCGCCGTGTACAAAACGCCTTCCAGAATTTGAACTCAAACTGAGACCCCCGATCTGACACCACCTCGGAGGGTACCCCGTGAAGCCTCACAATCTCCCCAATGAACACCTGCGCAAGAGTTTTAGTATTGGGAAGAGCAGGAAGAGCGATAAAATGTGCCATCTTGCTGAACGTGTTCACTACAACGAGTATGACCGTTTTACCCAAAGACGGAGGGAGGTCCGTAATAAAGTCCATAGACAGATGAGTCCAAGGACGCTCCGGGATCTTCAAAGGTAAGAGGGCCCCAGACGGACGGGTATGTGAGGTCTTAGAGCGCGCACAAACCCCACAGGACGCGACAAAAGTTACCACCTCCTTATGTAAGTTAGGCCACCAAAACTGACGCGAGAGGAGATCCACAGTTGCTTTACTCCCCGGGTGTCCTGCAAAAACTGAGTTATGGTGTGCCTCGATCACCTTTTGTCGCAACTGATCTGGAACAAACAGTCTCCCCGGAGGTCCAACAGGGGCGTCCCCCTGAGCCTCCAATACCTCCTCCTCAAGCTCAGAGCATACTGCCGAAACCACCACCCCCTCCTGAAGGATAGGAATCGGGTCGTCCGTATTCCCGGCCCCAGGGAAACTACGAGATAAGGCATCCGCCTTTACATTTTTTGACCCAGGACGATATGTAACGACAAAATTAAGCCTGGTAAAAAACAATGACCACCTAGCTTGTCTGGGATTCAGACGTTTCGCGGACTCCAGATACAGCAGATTCTTGTGATCGGTTTTGACGGTGACCGGATGGACTGCCCCCTCTAAAAAATGGCGCCACTCCTCAAAAGCTAACTTAATGGCCAAGAGTTCCCTATTGCCAACATCGTAATTCCTCTCAGCGGACGACAATTTTTTAGAGAAAAAGGCGCACGGATGCCACTTACCAGGGGACGAACCTTGTGACAATACTGCTCCCACCCCTACCTCGGAAGCGTCTACCTCTACAATGAATGGCTGTGACGCATCAGGTTGAATGAGTATGGGTGCCGAGGCAAAACATTTTTTCAAGGAGGAGAATGCTTGACAAGCCTTGTCAGACCACCTAGAAAAATCCGTCCCCTTTTTAGTCATGTCTGTGAGAGGCTTAACCATGGACGAGAAATTACGAATGAACTTCCGGTAATAATTAGCAAACCCCAGGAAACGTTGTAGTGCCTTAAGATTCTCTGGCCGATCCCACTCAAGAACTGCCTGCACTTTCCCAGGGTCCATACGAAAACCGGACGCTGAAACCAGGAAGCCTAAAAACTGGAGTTCCTGTACGGCGAACACACACTTTTCCCATTTGGCATACAGTTTATTATCCCGCAAGATCTGTAACACCTGCCTAACATGCTCCTGATGAGACACCAGATCCGGCGAGTAAATTAAGATATCATCCAGATATATGACAACAAACTGTCCCACCAGGCGGCGAAAAATGTCATTAACAAAGTGTTGGAACACCGCCGGGGCATTAGTCAGACCGAATGGCATGACAAGGTTCTCATAATGCCCCTCCGGAGTGTTAAACGCCGTCTTCCACTCATCCCCCTCCTTCATCCTAATCAGATTGTACGCCCCCCTGAGATCCAACTTAGAGAACCATTTGGCGCCCACGATCTGATTAAAGAGATCGGGAATAAGTGGGAGCGGATACGGATCTCGGACCGTAATCCGATTAAGTTCACGGAAATCCAGGCAAGGGCGTAGGCCTCCATCTTTCTTCTTAACAAAGAAGAACCCCGCGGCCACCGGTGAAGATGAAGGTCTAATATGCCCCTTAGCCAGACTTTCTGAAATATAATCCTTCATGGCCTGCCTCTCAGGACCAGAAAGGTTATACAACCTAGCTTTAGGTAACTTGGCCTCAGGGAGCAGTTTTACAGAAGAGTCATACTCGCGATGAGGAGGTAGTTCCTGACACCCTTTCTCCGAGAATACATCCTCAAAGTCCGCCAGAAATGGAGGTAAGACCCTAGGAGTAACCGCACCGATGACCGTATTCATGCAGTTTTTATTACAGAATTTACTCCATTGGCTTATCTCTCTGGATTGCCAATTAATAACCGGGTTATGCTTAGTTAACCAAGGAAGGACCAACACTATAGGAGTGGGAAGACCCTCCAACACGTAGCAAGACAACAGTTCTTTATGTATCGCCCCCACTTGAAGTTTTACGTTATGCACAGCTTGCAAAAAACTTCCCTGACCGAGAGGCCTGGCATCGATCGAGAATATGGGGATGGGTTTAGCCAACTCACTCAATTGCATACCTTGAACCCAGGCAAACCGAGCGTCCACCAGATTAGCCCCGGCCCCACTATCCAGAAGAACAGATATCCTCTCAGTTCTCGTACCCACCACCACCTCCGCCGGTACGAGAAACTGAGACGAACCTAGGGACGAAATACCTACTCCCAGATTGCCGTCCACCACACAACCTGGGATCAACAGTTTTCCGACGACTCTTCACTCTGCAAGGGACGGGATGGACACCCCCCCAATAAAATGTCCCTTTCTCCCGCAGAAGAAACACCTTCCTGACTTATGGCGCACCACCGGTCCCCTCCCCCGAAATGATGTCCCTCCTAATTGCATAGGCTCCTATGGACTGACCAGGGGAACCACCATATGAGGGGACCTTGAAGGAGGTGGAGTCATCACAGGGGGTGGAGTTATCCCGCACCTCTCCCGTCTGTCAATGCGAATAGCAAGGGCCATAGCGGCTTCCAGTGACGCGGGAGAGTCATACTGTGCCAACACATCCTGTAATTTGTCGGATAAACCTTGACAAAACTGGATCCTAAGAGCCGGGTCATTCCACTGGGTGTCAGTGGCCCACCTACGGAACTCCGAACAGAATTCCTCCGCCGGACGATCTCCCTGCCGGATCCTACGTAACTTAGATTCAGCAAGGGAGATCCGATCCGGGTCATCATATACAAGACCCAGAGCAGCAAAAAGCCTATCCACTGACTGGAGAGCCGAGGAGCCCGGGGGAAGAGAGAACGCCCAAGATTGTGGGTCCCCTTGTAGGAGCGAGATGACAATTCCCACCCTTTGTTCTTCACTCCCCGATGACTGAGGCCGCAGCCGAAAGTACAACTTGCATGCCTCCCGGAAAACAAAAAACTTGTCCCGCCCCCCAGTGAACCTGTCAGGGAGAGCTACTTTAGGTTCTGGTCCGGCTTGCTCCTGAGGATACAAAACCTTGGACCTAACGTCCGCCAGCTCCATGGACAAACTCTGCAACTGCCGAGCTAGACCGGCTACTGGATCCATGGTAGCTGGAGAAAATCTAAGTGGTCGGTGAAAATGTCACGCTGTCTCTGTGTACTGGAGGTAGGGGGCCTAAGCTGACCCTAAGCTGGGGCCCTGACTAATCCCTCTACCTGGAGGTACTGTTAAAGGTACAGAGGTCCAGGCCACCAGCGTAACCCCTACCTCCTGAGGATCCCTGCACCTAAGTAATCTAGTCCTGAGAAGGACCCCTGATCACAACAAAAGGGGACAGGTAATAATATGCCCACACTGAGTACATAGACGAACGAGACCGTACAAGGGTAAAACCAAAACCACCTTGCATACAAAAACTACACAACTACAACAGAGGGAACACTAACAGGAAAGGAGATAAATGATAAAGCGAGGAAGGGAAAAAACACTCCAAATACACTTAGCTCTGAAACTCCAAATACCACGATCCGCTCTGTTAGTCTGCATGAAATGCTTTCACCGACACTTCCCCAACAGATCGGCAGGCATTTGAAGGAGTCCCACTACAGCAGCATTGATTGCAGCTGGGCGAGGCTGGACCTCGTCTAGCACAGAGAGAGAGAGAGTTAACTCCCTCACTGCCGAAAAACACAAAGCACCAAAAACTCAGCTGCGAGAAGTCAGGCTGTGTAATCGTGATGATCTTCGTGGCGACACACCCGTGACAGCCTGCAATGCCTCCTCTTTAATTGTGAGCAGCGACCGTTTCAGAAGACTGAGGACTCCACCAAGATGGTGAGCAGTGATGACGCCATAATTAGCGTCACCATCCCGCTTCTCTAAGTTTTGGAGGACGGTACAGACGTCAGACATCCATGTCCACTCATCAGCTCTTATGTGCGGAGGCTGACCTGAATACCTTGTTGAAGCTGGTACTCAACAACTACTCTCTGCAGCATTGATTTCCAATGCGTAGTCATATCGCACACAAGTCGGTGAGCTGGAAGCTGCAAATGCTGCTGAAGCCCTGCCAGGATGGCAGAAGCTGTAGCTGACTTTATGAAATGGGCACACATGCGGTGTACTTTCACAAGCCGCTCTGGCAGATCTGTGTAGATTTTGAGAAACCACAGAACCACTAAGTTGAGCACATGTGCCAGGCATGGTAGAGGTGCTAACTTGCCTAGTTTCAGAGCCACCACCAGATTCTCTGATACAGCTTTCAACAACTCTGCAACGGTGTACGGTTTGTCTCCTAAGCATACAGTCCTGCTTATTGTTATTGGCACACACAAAGTACAAGTTAATAATCTGGAATATGTCCTGAAAAAATGAATCAAGTGATGGAGATGGAGGCTGAAGAGGAGGAGGAGGAGGAGGTGGTGCAGGAGCTGTAGAATGTAGGGGCAACCCTGATTGACCCAGGGCCCACATTCCTCTGCGTTGGGAGGAAGTGTTCCGTCCCAGGGTCCCACTGGGTCCCGGCTTCCACAATATTAACCCAGTGGAATGCATCAGTGAGATGCATCGTCCCTGGCCACATTCACTTGTCAATGTGTTTGTGGTTAGGCGGTCCTTCCCACTTAAGTGCACTGGGGAGGGCATGGGTAATTTTCTGGGACCCGCACTTGTGGAAGACGAAGATGATACAGGGAGAAATAGTAGTGGCAGTGGACCGAGTATGGACACCCAGCTGCCGCCGTGATGTTGTGGAAAGCTTCCTCCGCCAAGAGGTTGTGGAAAGCTTCCGCCTCCACGAGCCTAAAAAGCAACATTTCAAGTGCAAGCAGTCCAGAAATGTGACAGTTTAGTATTGCGGCCTGTGGGTGGGTGGGTAGGTGGGTGGCTAGCTGCATACTTGTGCTTGCATTCCAAGTAACAAAAAGCTAAGGAGATGGGTGGCCTCATCATGAATAATTTGCTCATTGTGTAGGAGACCGAGCATAATATTAACCCAGTGATGCATCAGTGAGATGTACCGTCCCTGGCCACATTCACTTGTCCACGTGTTTGTGGTTAGGCGGTCCTTCCCACTTAAGTGCACTGGGGAAGGCACGGGTAATGTCCTGGGTCCTGCGCTTGTGGAAGGCGGAGACGATACCAGGAGAAATAGTGGCGGCTGGGGACCGAGTATGGACACCCGGCTGCCGCCTTGAGGTTGTGGAAAGCTTCCGCCTCCACGAGCCTAAAAGGCAACATTTCAAATGCAAGCAGTCCAGAAATGTGACAGTTTAGTTTTGCAGCCTGTGGGTGGGTGGGTGGTGGCTGCATACTTGCGCTTGCATTCCAAGGACTGTGGTAGGGACAACTGAACACTGCGAAGGAAAAAAGACGTGGACGGTGATGGTTGCAAGTCTGGAGGCATCTTCATATGCATCATGGACAGGGGATTGGCGTGCATGCACAGCAGCAGAAGAGGCAGTGGTATCACCGACAGACACTGTTTTTGGACCTTGGTGTTTGGCCCAGCTAATCAGGTGCTTTTCTGTCATGTGGCTGAGCATGCTTGTGGTGGTCAGGCTGGTAGTTTTGGTGCTCTTGTTGATGCTGGCCTGGCAGATGTTGCAAATGGCCCTTTTGAGGTTATCTGAACAGTCTTTAAAAAAGAACCAGACTCAGGAAGATCTAACAGTTGTACTGGCGTTCCGGGGAGCAGTTGCCCACCTTGTTTCTGTGGCCACCACACTGCTTGTTCCTGCCTGTTGTGGTGCTATGCCTCCCTCCCCCTGTGTGCAGCTGTCCTCGCTCTGCATGTCCCCTTGCCAATTTGGGTGAGTGACTTCATCGTCCACCGCTTCGTCTTCCACTTCCCCACCCTGGTCCTCCTCCTGACTTTCTGTCCATTGTGTCTCATCATTATCCACCTTTTGCGACAGTAATTACACTTTTGCACCATCACTTTAGGGTGACCATGGCTGCTCAAATCCCTACATGCGATCTTCTGTTGTCCTGCTCGAAGCTGGCCGGTCGAGAGGACCGATCTATCGATGGAAAAGTGAACAGCTATAGGGGTAACCATGGATTCTAATCTCTCCTTCAAACCACATATCCAAGCTCTTTCCACTTCCAAGCGGACCGAGCGAGAGACCAGAACCTATAAATGGAAAGATGAACAAAACAGCTCTTCGGAGTGTTCAAGTGCGGGATCAGTGGTCTCAGGGCACTTGGAATGGTGGGAGGAAGGAGGATCAGGGTAAAGAAGATGCCGACTCCAAGTAAAAAAAATCTCCCATATCCGCACATTCCTCAACCATGAATCTACAAAAACACTAGTGTATGCCCTCATCATCTCCCTTCTCGATGGCTGCAACCTCCTGCTCTGTGGCCTCCCTTCTAACACTCTCGCATTCCTCCAATCTATCCTAAGCTCTGTTGCCCAACTAATCCACCTGTCCCCTCACTATTCCCTGGCCTCTCCTTTCTGTCAATATCTTCACTGGCTCCCCATTGCCCAGAGGCTTCAGTTCAAAACCCTAACCTTGGCATGCAATACCATCCACAACATGTCTCCTACATACATCTGTGACCTAGTCTCCGGATACCTGCCTGCACACAACATCTGATCCTCACAAGATCTCCTTCTCTACTCCCCTCTTATCTCCTTTTCCCACAATCGCATACAAGATTTCTCCCGTGCATCCCCCCTTCTCTGGAACTCTCTACCTCACCATTTCTGACTCTCGCCTACTCACCCATCCCTTGTAGACTGTGAGCCCTCACGGGCAGGGTCTTCTTCTCTCCTCTCCTGTACCAGTCTCTGTCACATTTTTGTTCAAGATTATTGTTATTGTTATTGCGATGTATACCCCTTTTTCACATGTAAAGCACAATGGAATAAATGGCGATAAAGTAATAATAATAATGTGTTACAGACTCACATCTACTGAGACTGGACCATGTGGAACACAGGGTGGTGGTGGTGGCAAACTGACTGGAAGCTTTATCTGTTATCCAACCAACAACCTTTTCACACTGCTCTGGCTTCAATAGTGGTGTCCCTAGAAATTGGGACAGGAAGGTAGTTCGACATGACGTGGGTATTTGTTGTGCTCCCTCAGCAGGCACAGTTTCATCTTGCCCACGGCCTCTGCATGCACTATCACCATCACCAAAACGTCCCTTGACACACACCTTGCCCATTTTAAATGGAGTTTAATATTTGTCACGTTGCAAAAAATGTCTGTATTATTATCGCAGTAATATAGGATCACGTCTGATGAGATGACCAGTTTTAGGCAGTGACCTGGGAGTCATAGATGCTTCCAGGGGTCTTCCCCATGCTGTTCCCATGTCTTTTCAGCACTGTATGGATGTGTCTGTTCATGTCTCACATACAGTACAGACCAAAAGTTTGGACACACCTTCTCATTTAAAGATTTTTCTGTATTTTCATGACTATGAAAAATGTACATTCACACTGAAGGCATCAAAACTATGAATTAACACATGTGGAATTATATACTTAACAAAAAAGTGTGAAACAACTGAAAATATGTCTTATATTCTAGGTTCTTCAAAGTACCACCTTTTGCTTTGATGACTGCTTTGCACACTCTTGGCATTCTCTTGATGAGCTTCAAGAGGTAGTCACCGGAAATGGTCTTCCAACAATCTTGAAGGAGTTCCCAGAGATGCTTAGCACTTGTTGGCCCTTTTGCCTTCACTCTGCGGTCCAGCTCACCCCAAACCATCTTGATTGGGTTCAGGTCTGGTGACTGTGGAGGCCAGGTCATCTGGCATAGCACCCCATCACTCTCCTTCGTGGTCAAATAGCCCTTACACAGCCTGGAGGTGTGTTTGGGGTCATTGTCCTGTTGAAAAATAAATGATGGACCAACTAAACGCAAACCGGATAGAGTAGCATGCCGCTGCAAGATGCTGTGGTAGCCATGCTGGTTCAGTATGCCTTCAATTTTGAATAAATCCCCAACAGTGTCACCAGCAAAGCACCCCCACACCATCACACCTCATCCTCCATGCTTCACGGTGGGAACCAGGCGTGTAGAGTCCATCCGTTCACCTTTTCTGCGTCGCACAAAGACACGGTGGTTGGAACCAAAGATCTCAAATTTGGACTCGTCAGACTAAAGCACAGATTTCCACTGGTCTAATGTCCATTCCTTGTGTTCTTTAGCTCAAACAAGTCTCTTCTGCTTGTTGCCTGTCCTTAGCAGTGGTTTCCTAGCAGCTATTTTACCATGAAGGCCTGCTGCACAAAGTCTCCTCTTAACAGTTGTTGTAGAGATGTGTCTGCTGCTAGAACTCTGTGTGGCATTGACCTGGTCTCTAATCTGAGCTGCTGTTGACCTGCGATTTCTGAGGCTGGTGACTCAGATAAACTTATCCTCAGAAGCAGAGGTGACTCTTGGTCTTCCTTTCCTGCGGCAGTCCTCATGTGAGCCAGTTTCTTTGTAGCGCTTTGTGGTTTTTGCAACTGCACTTGGGGACACTTTCAAAGTTTGCCCAATTTTTCGGACTGACTGACCTTCATTTCTTAAAGTAATGATGGCCACTCATTTTTCTTTAGTTAGCTGCTTTTTTCTTGCTATAATACAAATTCTAACAGTCTATTCAGTAGGACTATCAGCTGTGTATCCACCTGACTTCTGTACAACACAACTGATGGTCCCTACCCCATTTATAAGGCAATAAATCCCACTTATTAAACCTGACAAGGCACACCTGTGAAGTGAAAACCATTTCCGATGACTACCTCTTGAAGCTCATCAAGAGAATGCCAAGAGTGTGCAAAGCAGTCATCAAAGCAAAAGGTGGCTACTTTGAAGAACCTAGAATATAAGACATATTTTCAGTTGTTTCACACTTTTTTGTTAAGTATATAATTCCATTTGCTAATTCATAGTTTTGATGACTTCAGTGTGAATTTACAATTTTCAAAGTCATGAAAATACAGAAAAATCTTTAAATGAGAAGGTGTATCCAAACTTTTGGTCTGTACTGTACGTGCAGCCTCGTGCTGTATCTGGGGAGCGCCGTACGGCCTCATGCTGTATATAGGGTGCTATATGTGGCCTCATGCTGTTTCTGGGGAGCTACGTGTGGCCTCATGCTGTACCTGGGGAGCTACGTGCAGCCTCATGCTGTATCTGGGGAGCTATGTGCGGCCTCATGCTGTATCTGGGGAGCGCCGTGTGGCCTCTTGCTGTATTTGGGAGCTACATGTGGCCTCGTGCTGTATCTGGGGAGCTACGTGTGGCCTCGTGCTGTATCTGGGGAGCTACGTGCAACCTTGTGCTGTTTCTGGTGAGCGCCGTGCAGCCTCGTGGTGTATCTGGGGAGCTACGTGTGGCCTCGTGCTGTATCTGGGGAGCTACATGCGGCCTGATGCTGTATCTGGGGAGCGACGTGCGGCCTCATGCTGTATATAGGGTGCTATGTGTGGCCTCGTGCTGTATCTGGGAGCTACATGCAGCCTCGTGCTGTATCTGGGGAGCTACGTGTGGCCTCGTGCTGTATCTGGGGAGCACTGTGCATCCTCAAGCTGTACCTGGGGAGTGCCGAGCGGCCTCATGCTGTATCTGGGGAGCGCCGTACGGCCTCATACTGTATATAGATGGCTATGTGCGGCCTCATACTGTATATGGGAGGCTACGTCATGCTCATACTGTATATAGGAGGCTATGTGGGGCTCATACTGTTTCTAGGAGGCTATATGGGGGCTCATACTGTATATAGGGAGCTATGTGAGGCTTATACTGTATAGGGGGATTATGTGGCAGCTCATACTGTTTGTAGAGGGCTATGCAGGGGCTCATGCTGTATGTGGAGGCTCATATTTTATGTATTGTTGAATTCATTTTTCACCGTTAAAAGCAATGCAAAAGTTCATAAACGCATCAAAAACGCTACGTGTGAACATAGCCCAAGGTGTGGAGGAGCATTTTGTTTTTGTATATTTATTTTGCCTTATATACAAGGCATTACCCTGGAAAGGATGTTCCTTAACATTTTTCCCAGGAAAATCCATTTTGGTTTAGTTTTTGTATGTTTTATTGTGAGTCCGTAAAAGTGGCGTAATACCTCTGACAACATTGTTGACAGCACTGACCTGGGAGTCAGACATGCTTCCAGGGGTCTTCCCCGAGCACTGTTTCCATCGATTTGGGCAATTTTTAGGCCCTCTACTGACCGCCAGGGGGGTAGCTGCAGGAAAAATGCTCGAGTTTCCCATAGACTTACATTGAGCTCGTTGCTCGGACCGAGCTCTCAAGCATTCCAATTTCCTCAACCTGAGCAACGAGTATCCAAGCATTTTAGTGCTCACTCATCACTAGTTATTAGTGGTCAGGTCCCTGCTGATCTTGGCATGGCACAGGTTGCAAATGGCCATTTTGTTACTCTCAGAGCTTTCTTTAAAAAAGTCCCAGACTGGGGAACACCTAACTCTTTGACGGAGAAATTCACGAGTGTTGCTGCTCTGCGTAACAGTTTCCCGCCTTCTCCCTCTGATGACCTCACTGCCGCTTCCTGTCTGTTTCAGTGCTGCCTATCTCTTTGCCTCAGCACTGCTGGCCTCGCTCTGTATGTCAGCTTCCCAGGTTGGGTCTGTGACTTCGTCATCCACCACCTCACCTTGGTCCTCCTGACTTTGTGACTTAACAACAACAAGACTTAGTGGCAACTGTGTCTCATCATCATCTTCCTCCTTATCCAAAATTTGCCGTTCCCCACCATCACTTTCTTGTGGCCGTGGCAGCTCGAAGTTTTGTGCATCACTAAACAGCATGTCCTCCTGTCCCTTTTGGAACATGCAAGTTGAGAGGCCACAATCAAGAAATTATGTTGTAAAAAGTTCCTCGGAGTATCCTAGAGTGGGATCACTAGTCTCCTGTGACTTAGCATGGTGGGAGGAAGGAGGATTAGGGTCAGGATTAAGTGATACAGACTTTAGACTGGTGAGACTGGACCGTATTGAAGACTGGATGGTGCTGCCAAGCCTACTGGAAGTATTATCTACTATCCAAATGACTACCTGTTTGCACTACTCTGGCTTCAGAAGTCATGTACCGTGCCTCCTTGCAAAGTGGGACAGGAACCTATGTGTCGCAAATTGGTGTGTTTCTTGTGCTCCAGCAACTGGCATAGTTGAACCTGCCCCACGTCCTCAGCATCTGCATGCACTAATCACAGCAATTAGAGACGCAGGGAAGCTATCATTGTTCCCTGCATCTCTTCACTACCTTCCAAATGTCGTAATCATGAGCGATCACGGCATCTGGAGGGTTAATCAGCCAGGGTGTTCCAGCACCACCCTTGGCTCTCACAGCAGGAGTTCAGCCACTGCATAATCATGCTGTGATTGGTCAGTCAGATTGACTTACGGATCACAGCCCTTTGAGTGTGGGGACCTCTGGCATGGGTCCCCGCACCTCTTCCAGCTGTCAGTAACACCTGTCGGCACCAAACTGTCACTGCGTGTTTACAGAAGAGGGTATACCATGCAGCGAAGGCCCATTCCAATACGAGATGAGTGCTCTGGAGGAGGGCGTGGTGCAAAATGAAGAGCAGCTCATCAGGTGAAGAACGGCAAGCGCAGGAGGCATGGCCAAAGGCAGTGTCGCTGAGAGTGACTCATGAAGCAGCGGACACTTCAGAAGAACAGTTCTGTAAGAGGTCAGGCCGGCCAAAGAAGACAGGGTGGGAGTTGAAACCGGCACCATTCTGCAGTTGTGAGGAGAACAAGAAGCAGCCGCCGTGCGCACCTGTGAAAAAAAAATGGAGGCTCAAAACCTGCAACCTATTGAGCAAAGGGAGAAGACTGGGAGGAAGAGAGTGCCTGAGCCAAAGCCCAGCGAGAATGAGCTAAGCAGGACCAGTTAGGATGTCCTAAAGAAGAATGTATCTCAGGAAGGAACCATCTGCCCACCACAGAGACAGGTCATAGAGAAAAAGAGATCAGTCCAATCTGAGCGGGCCACAGAAGAGAAGGATGTCGGTGCAGCTAGGTCACCAACCGGGTGAGTTGTGGTGGGCCATCACAGGCAATGGAGAATCCAGGGCAGGCCAAATACCTGGATTAAGCCTAGAAATGGAGAAGACCACTATCCTGTGCAACCTAGAAAAAATTCAGGCCAATACGTTCTAAGACCTCTGGAAGGCCGTGAAGCAAGGTGGGCGGTACTGCTTCTTCAGATGTTCCTGTTTTGGCCAAGATTGGCCATGTTGTGGGGGTCAAGTTTAGAGGAACCCCTATCTAAATGCTGGAGACCAGTTGAGTCTTAAAAAGTTGTCTAAAAATCAAGGCGGAGGAGATTGTTAGAGGGAATGTTGTGGATAACCCTTGTTGACCTGAAAAAAAAAAAATTTTAGAGGGACTGTTTCAATACTGTCATGGACAAATAAAGGCCTGGAAGAGCCTAGTAGGCTGAACTTTTATTTTTGTTTTGTTGCGCCCATTGTGCCTTTTTCTGCTGGACTTCAGGCACTGATGCACCCGGAAGGGTCCAATACTCTCAGTAAAAGTGACAGTGAATTTTTTGGACACTTTTACGTGTTCCAGGGTCCTTACCTAGAAGGACCTTGTCCAGTGTGTTTTAAGGACTGTGGACATTGTGCAGAACTCAGGGGTGGAACTACCGCCCGTGCAGCCGGTTCATTGAATGGGGGCCCCGAGGGAGAGGGGGCCCCTCCGGCCTCCAGCAGGGCCGCCATTAGGGCATGACTGCCCTAACTCCAGTATGGGGCCTGGCCGGTCCTCTTGTGCGTCTCTCTCCTCATGGGGAGCGCCTTCATGATTCCCCTGACTTCCGGTCATGTGACGGCGCCGTCACATGGCCAGAAGTCAGGAAAACCTGGTGTCAGCGACTTGGACGAGCGCCAGGATTCTGCAGGGATCGCATGGGGGTAAGTATAACAAGTTGTTTTTTTTTTAAATACAATTAACTAGGAGTGGGGGGATGGGAGATGCACATGTGGGGGAGATGAGAGATACACATGTGGGGGGGATGAGAGAGGTGCACATGTGGGGAAGGGGGATGAGAGAGGTGCACATGTGGGGGAGGGGGATGAGAGAGGTGCACATGTGGGGGAGGGGGATGAGAGAGGTGCACATGTGGGGGAGGGGGATGAGAGAGATGCACATGTGGGGGAGGGGGGTGAGAGAGGTGCACATGTGGGGGAGGGGGATGAGAGAGGTGCACATGTGGGGGGGTGTGAGAGAGATGCACACGTGGGGGAGGATGAGAGAGGTGCACATGTGGGGGAGGGGGATGAGAGAGGTGCACATGTGGGGGAGGGGGATGAGAGAGGTGCACATGTGGGGGGGAATGAGAGGGGTGCACATGTGGGGGAGGGAGATGAGAGAGGTGCACATGTGGGGGGGTGAGAGATGCACATGTGGGGGGGTGAGAGATGCACATGAGAGGAGGGTGAGAGATGCACATTTGGGGGTGGTGAGAGATGCACATGGGGGGAGATGAGAGATGCACAAGGGGGGGAGACGATAGCTGCACATGGGGGGGTGAGAGATGCACTTGTGGGGGGCTGAGAGATGCACATGTGGAGGGGGGTGAGATGCACATTTGGGGGTGGTGAGAGTTGCACATGGGGGGGTGAGAGCTGCACATGGGGGGGGTTTGAGAGCTGCACATGGGGAGGATGAGAGCTGCACATGGGGGGGATGAGAGCTGCAGGGGGGTGAGAGCTGCACATGGGGGAATTGGGAGAAAATGAGCTGCACATGGGGGAATTGGGAGTAGGGTGATAATGAGCTGCACATAATGAATGTGGGGTGGGGGAGAGTAAATGATAAATGATGATGGGGTGGGAAGAGCACGGACATGATATAATGAATTGGGGCAGGGGGTGCATGTAAATAATGAATCCGAGGAGCAGGAAGTATAGAGTAGGGGAATGGGAGATGCACATGTGGGGGAGGGGGATGAGAGATGTGCACATGTGGGGGAGGGGGATGAGAGATGTGCACATGTGGGGGAGGGGGATGAAAGATGTGCACATGTGGGGGAGGGGGATGAGAGATGTGCACATGTGGGGGAGGGGGATGAGAGATGTGCACATGTGGGGGAGGGGGGTGAGAGATGCACATGTGGGGGGGGTGAGAGGTGCACATGTGGGGGAGGGGGATGAGAGAGGTGCACATGTGGGGGAGGGGGATGAGAGATGTGCACATGTGGGGGAGGGTGATGAGAGATGTGCACATGTGGGGGAGGGGGATGAGAGATGTGCACATGTGGGGGAGGGGGAAGAGAGCTGTGCACATGTGGGGGATGAGAGATGCGCACATCGGGGTGGTGAGAGCTGCACATGAGGGGGAGATGAGAGCTGCACATGGGGGTGTGGTGAGAGCTACACATGGGGGGGTGAGAGCTGCACATGGGGGAATTGGGAGTAGGGGGATAATGAGCTGCACATAATGAATGTGGGGTGGGGGAGAATAAATGATAAATGATGATGGGGTGGGGAGAGCACGGACATGATATGATGAATTGGGGCAGGGGGTACATGTAAATAATGAATCCGAGGACCAGGAAGTATAGAGTAGGGGGCGTTGCGGATGCAGGAGTGTGACTGGTAACAAATTGGCGGAAAAAGTAGAGGTTCTAATTAAATTATATATTAAGTGCCTATTTACAGTTAATGGGGGCACCGTGGTGGATTACAATTTATATTTGGAATGGTAGGTTGCATAATAACTAACCATATATTGATGGTGGATGCACGTTAGTATTCAGCTGCGTAATGTAGAAGTTGGGGAATGTGCTCTAGATAACTGTGTTATTTTATGCAGAGACGAGTCCTGGCTGAAAGACGTGATGGCGGTCTGTGCTGGATGAAGGAGAAAAGCGTAGCTGAAGGACTTCACCTAGAGACGTCACCAGTGAGTCAGTGTATTACATGTACACTTACACTATATACTATGTACCTTGCTCCTGTGTATAATGTCACTGGTGATCACTGTATTACCTGTACACTATATACAGAGCTCCTATGTATAATGTCACTGGTGATCACTGTATTACCTGTACACTGACACTATATACAGAGCTCCTGTGTATAATGTCACTGGTGATCACTAGATTACCTGGACACTTACATTATAAGCTGTATACCATGTATAGAGCTCCCGTCCCGTGTATAATGACACTTATGGTAATATTAGTAATGTGGTGGTAATATGTGGTCTGGTCATGGTGTGGCAGTTTTTCTCCCTTCTGTGTGGTATTATTTGGTCACTATGTTGTGGTAATATGTGGTCTGGTCATGGTGTGGCGGTTTTCCCTGTATGTGGTATTATTGGTCATTTTAAAAAAAATGTATATGACACATTCCCTTAAAGAAAACTAAATAAAAATATATCTAAAAAGAGTATTGGATATTTTAAGAAAATTTTAATAGGTTAGAGTAGGGCCCGGCCAGAAGAGTCTACCTTATCGTGGTGGCGGCTTTAATAATCTTTTGGCCAAAACAAAAGCTGCTGGTTATGTATGTGATCTGGTGTTCACTGGGAACTGGTAATGTGTGATTACTGCGGATGTGGTGGAGAAGTGGACTTTTTCCAAGAGTAGGCGGTGGGACTGTAGAAGGTTTGAGGGATGGAGGCTCAAGGGGGCCTGAAAATTTTGCCAGTATGGGGCCCCGAAATTCCTGGTGGCAACCCTGGCCTCCAGCACCGCATGGCTAATTATTTACCTATTTAAATTAGCCATACGGATCGCCGCGGAGCCGAGGAGCAAGGAGGAGAGCAGAGTTGCGGGAGTGGGTCCTGAGAGACAAGTGCGACTGTGCGAGCGCTGATACAGAGGAGCCAGCCCTGAGGTGAAAAAATTTTGAGACAGAGTTGTATGATTTATTAAGTACCTAAATGCTGTGGACATGGTAAACATACAATATGATCAATTTGCTTAGAATGGCACCTGGACCCAAAAAAAGCGGCGCTCAAAAGCGCAAACAAAGGAAAGAAGAGTTGGCACAGACAGCTAAACTTCCAAAAATTAGTTCATTTCTTAAACAATCTGACAAAGAACACAGTGAGATAGCACTCCCCTGTAGCAGCACTTCTGAAGACAGTGGCCAGATTAGTGCCCATCCGGGTGACGAGAATGAAAACTTGCCAAGTGTAAGTGCTGAATTTCCACGTGAAGACATTTCCCACACTACTCATACAGAGAGCTCAGAGTCTGCAGTAAATAAAGGATCCTGTGCAGCAGTTATTATACAGAGTGAAGAACATTCTATAGGAGATCTGGAAGAAATTGATGATGAAGGCCTTGCTACAGATGCCAAAGAATTTCCAACAGACCCTGGCAACTTCCCAGCAGATATTACTGACAGCCGAACGAAGAGATTAATCATTTCTCAGGGGGTCTTGTCGGCCATTTATAAAATTTCCACGAGATAAAAAACAGGGAGGACGTTGTTTCTCACAGATATATTACAACCAAAAATCACAAGCCGGAGTATTGATCCCACGTTCATGGTTGTGTTATTCGCCAATGATAGACTGTGCCTACTGTGAACCATGCTGGCTTTTTGCTGATCGTAACTGTGGTGCTTACAATTCAGCATGGGTAAATGGTGTGAGAAATTGGTCTCACCTAACACAAGCAGCGCATTCTCATGAAAGCTGCATACAGCACATTAATGTGTGCATGATGATGCAGCATTGGCGCAGTCATGGTACTGTAGATGAAGAAAACGAGAGGGAAATTAGAAAGCAAAAAAACTTCTGGAGGCAAGTTCTTGACAGAGTGATTAATGTCACATTAACACTGGCAATGGCTAATCTTCCCTTTAGAGGTCACAAAGAAGTAATAGGCGAAGGAAACTGTGGTGTTTTTTTGTCCCTGATTCAGTTGCTAGCAAAGTATGACTCTACACTGCACCAATTATTGGAAATGCCAAAGGAGTCAGTTCGTTATCTGAGCCACAGTATTCAGGATGAGATTATTGCTTTATTGTCCAAGAAGATAGAGCTTGAAATTGTTAGTGAAATCAAGAGAGCTACATTTTTTTCAATAATCATGGATACTACACAAGACATCTCAAAAACTGACCAACTTAGTCAGATTTTTCGTTATGTAACTGTTGAAACGAATGAACAGAATACCGTTACAGTGTTAAAGATCAATGAAGTTTTCCTTGGATTTCATCCAATAACCGATCAAACAGCTGCAAACCTTGAGAAAGAAATTGTTCAAAGTATTGCTAATAAGGGCCTTGACATAAGTAGATGTCGTGGACAAGGGTATGATGGGGCCGCAAACACGAGCGGCATATATACGGGTGTTCAAGCCAGAAATTCAAAAGGGGAGCCTAGTGCGCAGTACATACATTGTGCTGCTCACAACTTAAACCTTGCTTTAAATGATTCTGTAAGATTCATCCCAGAACTAATCAAGTTTTATGATATCATTGAAAAATTGTATCAGTTTTTTGGTAACAGCATCAAACGCTGGGCTTTGCTGTCAGTGATATCATCTGCGTCTAAAATGGATAACTTTACTCTGAAGAGATTGTGTCCAACTAGATGGTCTTCAAGGAATGATTCCATCATGGCACTGAGGTATCGTTATACAGATATCCTGAAGGCACTGACAAAAATTATCTTGAAGTCAGACAAAAATTCCAGTGATGTCAATGATGCCTCCAGCTTAAAGAAAAACATCAGCACTTTTCAATTTGTGATGACAGTTGTCCTGCAGTCTAGGATTCTAGATATTGTTGGACCAATTTCAAAGTGTTTGCAAGCTAAAGACCTAAATCTTGAAAAAGCAGCACAATTACTTCAGAATGCTGTTGAAGTTCTTCAAGAGTTCAGAAACAACTACCAGGATGCAAAAAACAGCGCCATACAATTGTCTGAGAAGTGGGGAATAGAAGTTGCATTTGAAAGAAAAAGAAATAAACGTGTAAAGAGACAGTACGATGAATTGTGTGAAAATGAACGGCTCTGTGATGCGGAGAAGTATTTCCAGGTTAACATCTTTAATATCTGCTTGGACAGAGTCTTCATACAACAGTGCAAAAATTCAGAGCAATACTTCCCAGCTCACTACAGTCCACATCTGATGAAGAACTGTATAAAGATGGAGCGAACCTTGTGAATCTTTTCCAAAAAGACTTTTCACCAGCTCTTCCTACACAGCTAGTTTCATTCAGAGCTTGCTTAAAATCAAAAATTGCACACATGACCACCGTAGAAGAAATTGCCAAGCTATTGATCGTTGAAAACAGTGTGCTAGTTCCAAGTTTTCCAGAAGTGTGTACAGCATATATTTTGTTTTTATCCTTGCCAGTAACAGTGGCTAGCGCTGAAAGCTCATTCTCAAAACTAAAGTTAATTAAAAACTACCTCAGGTCTACAATGGGACAAGAAAGGCTAAGTGGACTGGCTATGTTGTCCATAGAAAATGAACGTGCCAGAATGATAGACTTAAATAAAATTATTGACGAATTTGCAGAAAAGAAGGCCAGAAGAATGGATTTTAAGTAAATTGGTCAAATCTCAATAGGATTTTGCTGTTTCAAATTTTCACTGAACATTTCTAAAATTCCAACACGTGTATGGCTGACTAATGCTTTGTTATCTTGATTTCATTTGGTAAAATGGTTTTTAATATTTTTCAAAAAAATGTTACACAGTATTGATTACAAATTATTATTATTAAAGGAATTGTCGGAGACTAGTTTATTATTTTCATGCTTGCCTGTATTGTTTGAAGTTTTGAATCTGCAATAAACCGCATTTCTTTAACAGAATCCGACTCACTGGATTTAACCTTTTTCTTATGTGTCTGCGCCCGGAAGCAGGGCTTGTCCGTGCAAATCTGACCCATTGGAGCCAGGAACCTCATTATCGGTGAGTTGTTTCCATAGTGTCCCCCTCCCTTCCTGCAATTATTTTCTTATAGGCCTAACAACTAACAGACAGGTAGTTTCTAACTACCTGCCAGTTCTGCCCAGATCTAGATCTCTGCTCAGAGTGGTCAATGACTGCTCCTGTGGCTTTCTCTGACATCACATCAACATTACAGCAGCTTCTTTTCCGCTCTGCTTTGTTGATGGAGCGTGACTGCTGATGTCATGCTGATTAACAGACAGGTCCCCACTACATAACTGTGTGGAGACAGCTGTTAAACAACATGATGTTGGCAGTTACTCCCCTTCAACAGAGGAGCCTAGAAGATTAAGAGCTGTCTGTTGACATGAAGCAGCAGAATCACTGGCTGGAGAAGTTTGTGACTGACTTATGCAAGTGGTAGGTAGAACGGGCAGGTAGGTAACAACTATCTTCCTATTAGTTTTTATGATCATATTAAAAAATGAAACAACTTTACTATTTAGATTTGATAGTTGCATTCTAAATAAATATTACAATCTATATGTTTACATAACTTTGTTGCCCTATGAAGGGCGGTGGGGGGGCCCAAAAAATTTCTTGCACAGGGGCCCACTACAGTCTGTGTCCGCCCCTGGCAGAACTGTATTATCTGTTCTTCCTGGGTCCTTAACCAAGATGGACTGCATGCCGTGGAGATGCTGGCAACCGTGAAGAAGTCGTCTTGAGACAGCATGACTTTACTCCCGAGTGTTTTATTGTGTGTGACTAAACCCCTTTGTTATAGGTCCTAGATTGCTGCGAATGGCAATCATTAAAGAGGGGGGGCTGTGTAAAAGTGGAAAAGATGGCTAACACCCCATATGAAAACCTCTGTTTTAATGTGTACAAAATGTATTTTATTGCATGTTTTTATCCTCCTGGAGGCTGCAGATATATGACTCTCAGAGCTGTATCCGGGTGTGTGCTGAAGATGGCCAGTATTGCAAAGAAGTAGAAAACCTTACAACAGACAAGCAACAGGGACAGCAAAATCACTTCTCCACAAGGCAAGTTGGGGAACCTAATAGAGGAGTCTCAGAGTGCAGGCCTGGAGATCTGCAGTGAAGGAATTCGGGGTCAGCCAGGCTGGAGCACGTCAGTAAGGTGGTAGCTAGTGATAGCTCCCTTACACCTTTCACACAGAGTGCAGTTAGGGTACAGTGCCGCAGTTAGTATTGACTGCGGTATTTAAGGGGTTAATTGACAGGGTTCAAAGCTTGCTTCAGTCACAGTTTTTGCAGCCAGCGCCTATAGCGACCCCCAACAGTCAATGGTGCAGGCTCTGCTGCTGAGCCTGCGCTATCTTTATGATGTAAACATACAGTAATTGCAGAAATTAAAATGTATGCAACATGTGCCAGTAAAGTGTTAAAATGTCACCAAACGGTCATCGATCCTTCCAATGTCTAGAAAATCATCAACAAGTAGAGAAGATTTAAAACAATTGCTAACTTAGGCTAGGCAATCTCATCAAATTTAAGCCAAGAGCAGAATGCCGGAGATAAAATGAAGTCTGCAAGAAACCACAAATTTCACCTACAAAATTATTCCAGGAGGAAATTATTGGTGTCCAAAGAGAACATTAGGACAAGACTAATGTTTGTCAATAAATGAAAAAAAATTAGGTGTTTGGTAACTATGACTGATGAATCGTGCCATGGTTTCACAGTATTGCCATGTTCGGCTTCTTTCAATAAACGTGAATTGAGAGAAGCTAGACATATCTAGTTGGCACTTAACCACAAATATTCAGATCGCATACATTTGGCCATGTGACTGTCGGCTATCACAAACTATATCCGGGAATCCTGACAGCACACCAGATAACGTCATGGTCCAGACATCACATAGAGTGACTGCATACTTTTGTTCCAAGTCTGGAGAACACCTTTAAGCAATAACTACTTGACTTAAATCCTAAGTAAAACTGCTCCCATCTGACAACCACAATATTTTTTAAATTTTAAAGTAAAAAATTATTTTTGTGGAGAAGTGAATAACAAAACACAACTTAAACTATATTTTTGTATAATATATTGTACATGCATTTAAAGCAGATTCATCAACAAATTTCACAAACTGTAAAAAATGCAAATAAATACATTAATAAATAGATCTATTATACCTCATGAGGCTAGTGAACTTACTTTGAAAATCCATATTAGAACTGCTCTTAATACTAATAATAAACCAAGCATTTTATGAATTCAGAGGTCATTTGTCCAATTGGATTGAGTCTCCATACTCCTACTCAGACAACTGCAGCTTGAGTAGTGTGAGATTTCCGCAGCAACAGAGAGGTAGCACACTGAAAAGCTTCCAATCAGGCTAGGTGGGCAGTGACTGAATTTAACCCCTTCCCAAAATCCGCTGTAAATGTACAGAGCTGCAGCCAAGGAGTTCCCTCATGTATGGTGCAGTAAGGTGCAGTCTCAGGAGCTGATACTCTGCTGCAATGGCTGCCATCAGTGCCAGCATTGAGCGTAGCCACTTAGCATAGTGACAACAGCATCTGGATGGTCAAAGAAAAAAAATGCTAAAAATATATAAATTATTGTTATTGCTGCGTCTGTGACGAAGTTAACTATAAAATTATCACATTATTTATCTCACATAGTAAATCCCATAAATAAATAAAAAGAAAAAATGTGCCCAAATAGCTTCTGCTCAACTCCCCTCTTATCCAATTGAATAGAAAGCAATCAAAATACCCCAAATGGTACCTTTGGAAACAACAGCTTGTCTGACTAAAACAAGCCCTCTGACATGCATTTTCAATGTAAGTAAACCAGCCACGTTATGTACAACCCCTGGCAAAAATTATGGAATCACCGGGCTCAGAGGATGTTCATTCAGTTGTTTAATGTTGTTGAAAAAAAGCAGATCACAGACATGGCACAAAACTAAAGTCATTTCAAATGGCAACTTTAGGGCTTTAAGCAGGGGCGTACATAGGAATCATGGGGCCCCATAGCAGAAGTTCTAATTGGCCCCCCCCAACAAAAGAAAAATGTAAATAATTGTCGGGGTCACAGAAGAGCATATCTTACAACTTTCCAGCCTTTACATAGTAATTTTCCTCCTGCTGAAGTTCTAGATTCCTTTTTCATTGCCCCCATAAAGTATGATGCCAACAAAAGTGCCCCCCCAAACACAGTATGATATCCCCATGGTGAATTCCTGCACATGCACAGTCTAATGACCCTACTTTACCGCACCTCAACTCCCAAGGCAAAGTATCGTGACCCCAACACAGTATGATCCCCCAACTGTGACCCCCACACAGTCCTCCATACAGTATAATGGCCCTACATACAGTATAATGGCCACACAACTCTCCACACTCCACAGAGTATAATGAACTCGCCATGGTCATCCACAGAGTATAATGCACTCGCCATGGTCGTCCACAGAGTATAAGACACTCACCATGGTCCTCCACACAGTATAATGCACACGCCATGGTCCTTCACACAGTATAATGCACTTGCCATGGTCCGCCACACAGTATAAGACACTCGCCATGGTCCTCCACACAGTATAAGACACTCGCCATGGTCCTCCACACAGTATAAGACACTCGCCATGGTCCTCCACACAGTATAATGCACTCCCCATGGTCCTCCACACAGTATAATGCACCCCATGGTCCTGTACACAGTATAATGCAGCCCCCCATAGGGTAAAATGCGGCCCCCACCATAGGGTAAAATGCAACCCCAGTCCTCCAGTATTATCAGTACTCACTGGTTTAAAAAATAAATAAATACATACTTACCGCTCCTTGTTCCCCGCTGCTTCAGTCTCTGCAGCGTGTCTCTCTCATCACCTCAGCAGCTGCCAGCTCCACTGTCTGACACAGCGTGGCACGTCATCATGCCGCTGCGTCAGACACGAGGAGAAATTATGGGAAAGGGAGTGTCACATGATGCTTCCTCCTCCATCATTGATTTCAACCAGGGGCGGCTGCAGGTTTTCGTGGGCCCCGGGCGAAAGAGTCTCAGTGGGCCCCGTTAGCACACACCACCATTCATGATGCACAGATATGGCAGAGAAATATTGGTATAGTACACATGGCCCAGGCTGTCCCCTCGTCCTTCACATATGCAAACATGCACACACAGTACGCAGACATGCGCGCACACACACAGTACGCAGACATGCACACATACAGAATGCAGACATGCACGAGCACACACACAGTATGAAGATATGCACGCACACACAAAGTATGCAGACATGCACGCACACACAGTATGCAGACATGCGATCACACATGGTACACAGACATGCGATCACACACGGTACGCAGACATGCGATCACACACACATGGTATGAAGACATGCCATCACACACACGGTACGCAGACATGTGATCACACACGGTAGGCAGACATGTGATCACACACAAACGGTACGCAGACATGCTATCACACACACGTGGTATGCAGACATGCGATCACACACGATATGCAGACATGCGATCACACACGGTACACAAACATGCAATCGCATACACAGTAAACAGACATGTGATCACACACACAGTACGCAGATATGCACACACACAGTACGCAGACATGCACGCACACACAGTACGCAGACATGCACACACACAAACACATACACAGATATGTTTACATACAGACATACACACATATTTGAACACATTCTTAAAAACACATAAAACAGACATAAATATATATACACAGTCATGCACACACACACACAAGACACATTAGAAATATATTTAAAATGGGGATTGGGGAATCTGGTGACAAGTCTCACTTACCTGGCTCTGGCCTGTCTCCCGTTCAGCTGTGCAGGGCCACCGGCATGTCTGATGGCCATCACAGACACGGCCCTGGACCATCAGGGGGGCTCGTCTGCTGTCGGGGCCCTTGACCATCAGGGGGGCCTCCTCACCGTCGGGTCCCCTGGACCATCATGGGGGCCCCCTCACTGTCGAGGCCCTGAACCATCAGGGGGGCCTCCTCGCTGTTGGGGCCCTGGACCTCACCGTCGGGGCCCTGGACCATCAGGGTGGTCCCCTCACCGTCAAGGCCCTGGACCATCAGGGGGGTCCCCTCACCGTCTGGGTCTGGGCCGCTCCCCCAGCATCTGTACAGCCAGGACCTCACTCCGGCGCTGCAGCTTGTCTGCAGGCTCTTCCCCAGACATAGCCGCGCTGTGTGTGGCTGTGTCTGCTAGTAATGACGCGGCAGGGGCGACATACAAGCACAATTAAAGGTGCAGTGTCGCACCTGCGTGTTATTACTACCATACACAGCCGCATGTCTGAGGAAGTGCCGGCAATCTAGTTGCAGCCTGCAGCGCCGGTGGATCAGGGGGGCAGGAGCAGGAGGGGGCCCGATGCAAGGGTGGCGGGAACTCTGATGCAGGTACACGGTGCAGGCGACTGCTATGGGGCCCCCCGGCTCACGGGCCCCATAGCAGTTGCGTGGCCTGCCGCCATTGGCCGTACGCCACTGGTATTAAGAAACACTGAAAGAAATCAAGATTAAAAATGTGGTACTCAGTAAGGGTAATTTTTTTCAGACCAAGCAGAGGGAAAAAATTATGGAATCATGAAAAATCAACACACAAAAGAACACTCCAATACATCATTAGTATTTTGTTGCACCACCTCTGGCTTTAATAACAGCTTGTAGTCTCTGAAGCATGGACTTAATGAGTGACAAACAGTACTCTTCATCAATCTGGCTCCAACTTTCTCTGATTGCTGTTGCCAGATCAGCTTTGCAGGTTGGAGCCTTGTCATGGACCATTTTCTTCAACTTCCACCAAAGATTTTCAATTGGATTGAGATCCAGACTATTTGCATGACATTGACCTTATGTGTCTTCTTTCAAGGAATGTTTTCACAGTTTTTGCTCTATGGTAGGATGCATTATCATCTTGAAAAATGATGTCATCATCCCCAAACATCCTTTCAACATCCTTTCAATTGATGGGATAAGAAAACTGTCCAAAATATCAATGTAAACTTGGGCATTTATTGAAGATGTAATGACAGCCATCTCCCCAGTGCCTTTACCTGACATTCAGCCCCATATCATCAATGACTGTGGAAGTTTGCATGTTCTCTTCATGCAGTCATCTTTATAAATCTCATTGTAACGGCATCAAACAAAAGTTCCAGCATCATCACCTTGCCCAATGCAGATTCGCAATTCATCACTGAATATGACTTTCATCCAGTCATTCACAGTCCACGATTGCTTTTCCTTAGCCCATTGTAACCTTGTTTTTTTCTGTTTAGGTGTTAATGATGGCTTATGTTTAGCTTTTCTGTATGTAAATCCCATTTCCTTTAGGCGGTTTCTTACAGTTCGGTCACAGACATTGACTCCAGTTTCCTCCCATTCGTTTCTCATTTGTTTTGTTGTGCATTTCCTGTTTTGGAGACATATTGCTTTAAGTTTCCGGTCTTGACGCTTTGATGTCTTCCTTGGTCTACCAGTATGTTTGCCTTTAACAAGCTTCCATGTTGTTTGTTTTTGGTCCAGATTTTAGACACAGCTGACTGTGAACAACCAACATCTTTTACAACATTGCGTGATGATTTACCTACTTTTAAGAGTTTGATAATCCTCTCCTTTGTTTCAATTGACATCTCTCGTGTTGGAGCCATGATTCATGTCAGTCCATTTGGTGCAACCGCTCTCCAAGGTGTGATCACTCCTTTTTAGATGCAGACTAATGAGCAGATCTAATTTGATGCAGGTGTTAGCCTTGGAAATGAACATTTACAGGGTGATTCCATAATTTTTTCCTCAGAATTGAGTGATTCCATAATTTTTTCCCTTTGCTTCGTCTGAAAAAAATTACCCTTACTGATTACCACATTTTTAATCTTGACTTCTTTTAGTGTTTCTTAAAGTCCTAAAGTTGCCATTTGAAATGACTTTATAGTTTTGTGCCATGTCTGTGATCTGCTTTTTATCAACAACATTAAACAACTGAATGAACATCCTCCGAGCCCGGTGATTCCATAATTTTTGCCAGGGGTTGTATAAGGGATCTGTTTGAGAATGCATGCTATTTATTTGGTAAAATTTGATGACATTAAAGGGAATCTGCCCGTCGATTCATGCTGCCCAAATCATGCACAGCACAAATCATAGTTTGATGAGCCTGGCCAGGGCCATAGGAAGAGACAAGACTGGTCCAGTGCCATACCTGGCCAACTTACCCGTGCCCGCTCCATTTGATTGACAGGTCTCTCCTTATTTACACACATGCTTTACTTTGGTATTTTTAAATAAAAAGTCTTGCTGAGACAAAAGAAATGCTGAATTCAGAAGTTTAACAGGCTAGACCCCATGTTAAGGGCACAAAAACAAAGTTTTGAATCAGGGTTGCCAACAGTTTGTAAACTCACAGACATTCAAAAATTATGTTTTTTTTAGTGCCTATAACAATAAAAAGATAATTTTGAAGCTGGAGAAGCACTTTGCAGAATATTGTGGTCATTAATTTATTCAGAAAAAAATGTAATTATGGAGTCTATTAGGTACCATAATGGATAGTTTCTGTAAGCAATAAGCTTCTTAGGCAAAGTCCAAAGATGTCAAACAAGCTGCAATACTTGGTAGCTCCAGCTTTAGGTGACACATGCACTTCTGCACAATCCAAAGTAGATATAGTAGACGTAGCATTGATACATTCTACCTGTCCTCCCATACACTTGGTATTTTTATGGTTTCTTGTTTAAAGGGAAACATTTTTAAGCAGTAATAAGAGTTCCAGAAGGAGAAGCACTGCTTCCTTAAAAAAAAGTTTCTTCACACAAATATACATTAAATGGAGGCATTTAATTAAATACGACTTATGAGTGTTTGAACGCTATCTGAAGGGTATTCCGGCTTCTACTTTACCAAGCTTCTTTTTTTTTTTTTCATTTCTAGATCTTTTATTCAAAAGCAAAAAGTTAGAAATTTTACATTAAATGTATTTGCATGATCACATCAAACTGTTAAAAAAAAGCTGTTTAAAGATGTTCAATAATAAGTAATCATGTTATATAGTGCTATTTAATTTCTGAAAAAAATGAAATCCTGATATCCTTTGGAATGCATTGTGCTGTGGGATGTCTGAGTAAATTAAATTCTCCTTTGCACACTAAAGCATCAATTTCCTTATGGTAATTATCTGCAAGATTGGATCTGTCAGTAGCATGGAAGCAAAGGCTGACACTATACCCTCTTTACGGAAAATGATTACAAAAAATTAAGACGAATGAGTAAAATTAAGGATGCGTCTGCTAAGCTAATAGAACCCTCTCATAGATCACTTCATGTAGATACAGTTCTAGTGAATACAAGACTTTTAATGAGTGGATGCATTAACGAGGTGAAGTTCATTAGAATGGAGACTGCCGATTGTAATGATAAGGGGTATAAAAATGTATTTTTTAGACAAAGAGTAATCATTATTTTATGAGGCTATAAAATTTTCACAGATTGTATGTAAGATATTGAAAGGAGTTATGATAGGGATAGGGATCGCCTCTTCGATGCAGTTTAGAGATGTATATTAATGTAGGAAACAACAATTCGGTAATTTTCAGGATTTTTTTTTATTCCCCCATTTGAAGGTTTACATTAGTTTCAAACCTTATTTGAACAATGATCACTTGATAGTCCTGATGATTGTTTCATTGGATGAAGCATGGTGCACTTTTTATTAGGCCCATTTTGTAAGTGGATGACAAAAACAAAGTAGGCGACAGATGCTGAATGTTCCACTGACCACTATATATTCATAGATATACTTCTATCCAGTATTAAATGGTGAATGTACCACACACTAAATGATTTATCATCTACCAAACGCAGAAACCTGAATGTATGCGATATGAATTATACATTTTGCGCTGCTCCCCCTAGCTAATGAACGACTCATTATTTGCTAGAAGATGTACACATCACAAGGCTGGTTTTGTCAAATTGAGGTTATTAAACAACTTTTCGTCCATTGCTAATATGTGATTTGTTAATTAGCAGCAATAGAAATGTAATTGGATGGTTTGTACCCAAACAATTCAGTTGCCATCTATGCTTATTAGGAACATTAATTTATCACTGAACGTGATGACCAGAGAATATCATTCAGGAAAAATGTATATATTGATAAATATTTGATCCATAACCTGCTAAACAGTCTTTTACAATGTACATCACACACTAAATAAAAACTCTCATGCTTGGATGGCCCCATTTTGTGCTTTTTGTGCTGTTTCATGCTGTCTGAACTATCTTTTATTGTGTTACGTTATTTTTTTGTGCAAAAGTAGTAAACCAAAGAAATATTGATTTGTATGAACCTACAGCATAAAATGAACTTAAGTCACCATTTTTTTGCCTGTTAAAACTAAAGAAATTAAAAAAACAAATATATTTGGTATTGCTGTGTCCAAAAGAGTCCAATCAATCAAAATATTAAATTATTAAAACTGTATGCTAAATATCGAAAAAAAAATTTAAATGGAAGAAATGCCGCTTTTTGATCTTTGCACTTCTAAATAAAAAATTGAAAAGTGATCAAAACATATGTACCTTCAAATTCAATCAATAAAAACATCACCTCAGCACACTAATAACAAGCCCTCAAACAGCTCCATAGATGAAAAGATAAAGTTAGGCTGCGTGCCCACTATGCGTTTTTCAAGTGTTTTTTATGCGTAAACGCTTGCAAAACGCTTGGTAATCCGTGCCCCATGATCCCCAATGAAAATCTGCATGTTCTGTGCCCATGCTGCGGAATTTTCCACACTAGATTTTCCACAGTGGAAAAATCCGCAGCATGTCCATTATTTGTGCGTTTCTGCATGCAGATTTGAGGTCCCAATGCATTTGAAAACTTAAGTCAAATCCGCATGTAAAAACGCTGCAAAAACGAGTCAAAAACGCGTGTAAAATCCCCAAGCGTTTTTACTGCCAAGAAATGCAGAAACGCTGCAGAAATTTTCTGCATCGTGGGCACATTCGCTTACGCATCTCAGAAAGTTACATCACAAACACTTTTTTTTACAAATTTCAGATTTTTTCATCACTAAAATACCAGACAAATTGGCCAGTTAAATTTTACTTAAAAAAACAATGCAAGAATTGCTCTTTTTTTGCAGTTTTGCCACACATGGAATTTTTTTCCTTTTTTCAGTACATTCTATGTTTCATGAATGGGGTCATTCAAAACTAAAACTAGTCCTGCAGAAAACAATCTCTCATATGACTATGTTCACAGAAAAATAAAAAAGTTATGGCTCTTGGTACAAGGGGAAATAAACAAAAGCACAAAAAGAAAAAACATCCCAGGCCATCAATGAGTTGAAAATTTATGTGTATTGCCAAAAGGAGCAACTGAAAAATACACCTTGTCCTGCAAAAAAATCCTAATTACATGAATTCTATAAAACATGCTTATGTTTTATCATCCACATCAGTACCCTTTACCCCTGGTTTAAATGGATTTTTTTAATTATACTATATGCCAAAATTCTATTTTATGCTGTCTTTATTTCATTGTCCCTACAATGTAAAACTGGAATAGTTGACTATTTTTTTCATTTTATAAAAGTGAGTAATGTGACACAGTAAAGTGTTGTTTCTCATTAACACATCTAGCAACTGACCACATTCGCCACCAATGGTTTCTAAAGAATATCACATTCTGAACCATGCTCTCTTTGTCACGGAAGATGTGTCATCTGAATTAAGCACACATATTTACAGGAAGTAACCCTTCAGTGACTAATACTAGTGTTGTAGATTCAAAAAAGAACCAGAAGAGATTAGACCCCAAAAATGTAACCTTTATTAATTTATCTAAAAGGACTATAAAAATCCACACAAAAACAAACAAAAATAGTCAGGGAACACCAAATTCGGATAATACATGAACCAGAAGCAAGTACAGGCTATCCTGTCCCTAATTTGTCCCTGATACTTCTCCCTTCCTGACAGCGGAGGTTGGCACCCTAATTTGTATTCTGTGGCGCCCCCGCTCAACGTCGGTGTCCCTCGTGTCTCTAGAACACCTTTATCCTAGTCTTAAAAAGACTACAAATGTGACAAAGATAGAATAAAATGAACGTATAGTCAGAAGCCGGAAAATCAAATCTATAGATCTAATTGCCCATGAATTAGTACCGTGGGTGCGGAAAGTATTCAGACCCCTTTAAATTTTTCACTCTTTGTTTCATTGCAGCCATTTGGTAATTTCTAAAAAGTTCATTTTTTTTTCTCATTAAAGTACACTCTGCACCCCATCTTGACTGAAACAAAAACAGAAATGTAGAAATTTTTGCAAATTTATTTAAAAAGAAAAACGAAAATATCACATGGTCATAAGTATTCAGACCCTTTGCTTAGACACTCATATTTAAGTCACATGCTGTCCATTTCCTTGTGATCCTCCTTGAGATGGTTCTACTCCTTCATTGGAATCCAGCTGTGTTTAATTAAACTGATAGGACTTGATTTGGAAAAGCACACACCTGTCTATATAAGACCTCACAGCTCACAGTGCATGTCAGACAAAATGAGAATCATGAGCTCAAAAGGAACTGCCCAAGGAGCTCAGAGACAGAATTGTGGCAAGGCACAGATCTGGCCAAAGTTACAAAAGAATTTCTGCATTACTCAAAGTCCCTAAGAGCACAGTGGCTTCCATAATCCTTAAATGGAAGAAGTTTGGGACCACCAGAAGTCTTCCTAGACCTGGCCGTCCAGCCAAACTGAGCAATCATGGGAGAAGAGCCTTGGTGAGAGAGGTAAAGAAGAACCCCAAGATCACTGTGGCTGAGCTCCAGGGACGCAGTAGGGAGATAGGAGAAAGTTCCACAAAGTCAACTATCACTGCAGCCCTCCACTTTTATGGCAGAGTGGCCCAACGGAAGCCTCTCCTCAGTGCAAGACATATGATAGCCCACATAGAGTTTGCTCAATAACACATGAAGAACTCCCAGACTATGAGAAATTAGATTCTCTGGTTTGATGAGAAGAAGATAGAACTTTTTGGTGATAATTCTAAGTGGTATGTGTTGAGAAAACCAGGCACTGCTTATCACCTGCCCAATAAAATCCCAACAGTGAAACATGGTGGTGGCAGCATCATGCTATAGGGGTGTTTTTCAGCTGCTGGGACAGGACGACTGGTTGCAATTGAAGGAAACATGAATGCGGCCAAGTACAGAGATATCCTGGATGAAAACCTCTTCCAGAGTGCTCTGGACCTCAGACATGGCCGAAGGTTCACCTTCCAACAAGACAATGACCCTAAGCACACAGCTAAAATAACAAAGGAGTGGCTTCAGAACAACTCTGTGACCATATTTTATGGTTTTATTACAATTAGTGCAGGACGTTATATGCACCTTTTGCCCATTTTGTATAGTAGCATGGGTGATGGGGGGTTAAGCCGGGATGGGAGAGTGTACGATCCACTCTTCCTTTGATGATATACACCGACCAGCCCCGTCAGCAGGGGAGGAGCAGCATAACATGCTGCTTCCGTCTGAGTGTATAGACGACCCACTCCACTACACTTACTTTGACTCCTTCTTCTCCCTTATACAGCGCAGACTTGCTTCATGCATGCGCTGTTCGTCCTCTGTGGTGTCGCTGGCCGGTCGGGTTGCCGGGGTGACGGGGAGGATGATGCACGTCCTCTTTCCTGTCGTTTCCTGCGAACGCCGGCTGGCCGCGCCATGGGGAGGAGCAACATGATGATCTGCGTGCCGATTCGCTGACTATCAAGACTCATCCATTTAAATAGAACCTGCTTTTTATTACTTACCACACCTCCTGACGAAGCCGGAAGGTGAAATTCCCGTCGAGGCTATCGCACGGGTCCCAAGCGCATTCTGCTTCACTTGACAACATGTCACAAGGTAACCTTAACCTTTCATTGTGGATCTGAGTCCTAGACAAGGACACACTAGAGATAGGACTAGTCTGCACTTACTTTATGACGGATTTGATAGATATTTAACTGTCATATCTTAGGCCAGTAACATACCAATCAGTGCACTCCATGGTCCGGTACAATCACTAGGATACTTTATTAATTGACAACCTGCTTGGCACCTTGTGTCTCTCCCCTTTTCTTTCACTATGGTGGATTTTTTACATTCTTTCCCATAGTGCTATTGCAGTATTTATCACCCCACTTTTATATGATTTTTTCTTGTCTTGTATATTTATATAATATCGAATAAAATTTATTACTGTTTCATAAAACTGTTCCTCCAGTTTTTTTGATTTCCCGTCTGCCTCTAATAAAATACCATGATAATTCATCACTATTTATTAGCTGAGGTATATATAACAGCGAATCCCTTTTCCTTTGGTACTTATTGAATTTGGGATTGATTTCACTTTTTTAAGTGTCATCTTTATAGGTTTATATTCTGTGACCATTCTTGACTGGCCCTGCCAGATGCCTGACCTAAACCCAATTGAGCATCTTTGGAGAGACCTGAAAATGGCTGTCCACCAACGTTCACCATCCAACTTGACGGAACTGGAGAGGATCTGCAAGGAAAAATAGCAGAGGATCCCCAAATCCAGGTGTGAAAAACTTGTTTCATCATTTCCAAGAAGACTTATGGCTGTACTAGCTCAAAAGGGTGCTTCTACTCAATACTGAGCAAAGGGTCTGAATACTTATGACCATGTGATATTTCAGTTTTTCTTTTTTAATAAATTTGCAAAAATTTCTACATTTGTTTTTTTTCAGTCAAGATGGGGCACAGAGTGTACTTTAATGAGAAAAATAAATGAACTTTTTAGAATTTACCAAATGGCTGCAATGAAACAAAGAGTGAAAAATTTAAAGGGATCTGTATACTTTCCGTACCCACTGCATGTATAGCACATTTAGGAGTCAACACAGTTCATCAGAGCAAAATATAAGACAGGGATTCTGGTATTTGTGCAAATATGCAAAAAGCACCCTTTGTCATTGATAGACCCCTATATCTGGTCCAGCATAAAATAAATCTCCAGAGCAAATTACCCACAGATTGGTGTCACATATATACAGTATATATACATACTAATTCATGCGGAATCAGGTCTATAGATTTATCTGCTGTATGGTTAATAAGACAGGATTAATAACTATGATGCTTATTACTATTCCGGCCATGCTGACACAAAATACTGTCTTTGAGTTTCTCTGGAGCTACTATATGTCCCATTAACCAGATGTAGTCTTTTAAATGGAATCTGTCACCACTTTGGAGTTATCAGACCTCTACTATGGGCATACAGGGTATAGAAAAATAAATCTATACATACCTGTATGGCCCATGGTAGAGGTCTGAATGCAGAGAAATGTAGTTTTATCTCCTTGGTTTTTCACAGGCTTGGTGTCCCCCAGACGCTAAGCTATTCCCACTCATCTGCTTATTATTCCACCAATTCTCCGCCTATGTCCACTTTTACCTTATTTCCTCCCCTCCACACACGTCACAGGTCCCTGTGATGTGCACTTTTTTCTCTCACCTCTTGGCGCATTCGCAAAGCGCGGCTCACAGGGAGCGCATTTTGTTTCCTCCCGGGCCCGTTTGGCTGAGCACAGTGCCACAGTGCTCTATTGCGCAGGTGCCAGGGAGTCACTGTCGACTCAACCAAAAGAGCCCGGGAGGAAACAAAGCGCGCTCCCTGTGAGCCCCGCTTTGCGCATGTCCGGGTGGTGAGAGAAAAAGGTGCACGTCACAGGGACCTGTGATGTGCGGGGAGGGGGGAAATATGGTAAACGTGGACATAGGCAGGGAATTGGTGGAATAATAAGCAGATGGGCGGCCATGGGACGCCAACCCTGTAAAAAACCAAGGAGATAAAACTTTCTTTCTCTGCATTCAGACCTCTACCATGGGCCATACAAGTAAGTATAGATTTACTTATCCATACCCTGTATGCCCATAGTAGAGCTCTGATAACTCCAAAGTGGTGACAGATTCCCTTTAAGGATTGTGAAATTTGAATTTCCGGCTTCTGACTATACGTTCACTTTTTTCTATCTTTGTCACATTTGTAGTATTTTTAAGACTAGGATAGGGGTGTTCTAGGGACACGAGGAACACCGATTTTTATAGTCCTTTTAGATGAATTAATAAAGGTTACATTTTAGGGGTCTAATCTATTCTGGTTCTTTTGCAAACTTTCGGCATTCCAATTTTGTGACAGAACTTAAAATGTTACCTTCTTCTGCGATTCTTGGTTTAAACAGAACCTGTCCTCTCTATGCTGCAGATATAAGAGCAGACAAAACATAAAGGATGTCTGATCAAAATGTGGAACATAAATAATTTATTAATTCACATAATTATAATTACATAATTTACAGACATCAAAAAATAAGATAAAAAAGTGGTAAGTTTCATCAATAATAAATAGGAAGGTCTAGAATGAGTTGGTCACTCCCATAATTTAATCTAATATTGCATGACTCATAATCTATTATCAGCACGCTGCACTAAGCAAACAGTAGGAAGTTAAAGTACATCAAAATACACTACAGTTCAAAAGTTTGGGGTCATTTAGAAATGTCTTTATTTTTGAAAGAAAAGCACATTTTTTTTCAATGAAGCTAACATAAAATGAATCAGAAATACACTCTATACATTGTTAATGTGGTAAATGACTATTCTAGCCTCAAACGTCTTGTTTTTATTGCAATATCTACGTAGGTGTACAGAGACCCATTTCCAAAAACCACCACTCCAGTGTTTTAATGGTACATTGTGTTTCCTCACAGTGTAAGAAGGCTAATGGATGTTTAGAAAACCCTAGAAAACCCTTGCACAAGTATGTTAGCCCAGCTGAAAATGGTGTGGCTGATTTGAGAAGCTATAAAATTAACCTTCCTTTGAGCTAGTTGAGAATCTGGAGCATTACATTTGTTTGTTCTATGAAACTCCCAAAATGGCCAGAAAAAGAAAACTTTCATGTGAAGGCTAGTCCATGCGAGAAATTGCCAAGAAACTGAAGATTTCCTACAACGGTGTGTACTACTCCCTTCAGAGGAGAGCACAAACAGGCTCTAACCACAGTAGTAAGAGAAGTGGGAGGCCCCGCTGCACAACTGAGCAACAAGACAAGTACATTAGAGTCTCTAGTTTGAGAAATCGACGCCTCACAGCTCCTCAACTGGCAGCTTCATTAAATATTACATGCAAAACGCCAATGTCAACGTCTACAGTGAAGAGGCGACTCCGGGATGCTGGCCTTCAGGGCAAAGTGGCAAAGAAAAGCCATATCTGAGACTGGCTAATAAAAGAAAAAGATTAATATGGGCAAAGAACACAGACATTGGACAGAGGAAGATTGGAAAAAAGTTTTATGGACAGACAAATCAAAGGTTGAGGTGTTTGGCTCACACAGAAGAACATTTGTGAGACCCAGAACAACTGAAAAGATGCTGGAAAAGTGCCTGACGCAATCTGTCAAGCATGGTGGAGGTAATGTGATGGTCTGGGGTTGCTTTGGTGCTGGTAAAGTGGGAGATTTGTACAAGGTAAATGGGATTTTGAATAAGGAAGGCTATCACTCCATTTTGCAACGCCTTTCCATACCCTGTGTACTGCGCTTGATTGGATCCAATTTCATCCTACAACAGGAGAATGACCCAAAGCACACCTCCAAATTATTCATAAACTATTTAGGGAAGAAGCAGGCAGCTGGTATTCTATCTGTAATGGAGTGGCCAGCACAGTCACCAGATCTCAACCCCATTGAGCTGTTGCGGGAGCAGCTTGACCGTATGGTACGCAAAAAGTGTCCATCAAGCCTATCCAACTTGTGAGAGGGGCTTCAGGAAGCATGGGGTGAAATTTCTCAAGATTACCTCAGCAAATTAACAGTTAGAATGCCAAAGGTCTGCAATGCTGCAATTGCTGCAAAGGGAGCATTCTTTGATGAAAGCAAAGTTTGAAGGAGAAAATTATTCTTTCTAATAAAAATCATTATTTATAATGTAGCACCCTGAGGATTCGGCTGCTACAGGGGTATTGCACCTCAACCCAGAGGTGTGATATTCCACTCCCGGGTAAGGAAGGAGTGTGGATCTGAGCTCGGTAGGCTGCATGCACTACATACATCCCATTTCCGAGGAACAGGCCGACGGTACTCCCACTTAGAAATGTGCAGGTACGACCGAGTCTGTTCCTGGCTGGAGTGGGAGGGGGGTGGTACATCCCATGTAGTGTAGGGGCAGATAGGGGGAGCAGCCTGGGTAAAGATAGGAGCTCATTGGGTGCTGGTCACCTGAGCTCACACATAGAGGGTGTATATAAGGTGGGCACCAACTAGAATCAGGGTCAGTTGTAGAGAACAAGTCAGAGGAGAGGAGCCTGTCTGATGCAGAGAACAAATCAGCAGAGAGAAGGAAACAGCAGCCCTGGAGAGAGAGAGTGGAGCAAAGAAAGACCCAGAGGGGGAAGACTGAAGGGACCCAAGAACCCAAATTAGAGCACCGGGTGAGGAGTCAGCAAAAGGGTACCGGAACCCAAACTGGTGGGGGCAGAAAGCACACCCCAGCCAGAGACCGGAGACCGTGGGCAGCGTCTGCCACGGTCACCCATCACATCCACCCCGAAGGCACACCACATGAAGGGTCAGGGAACCCAGGGCCAAGGGTGTCCCAACAGAAGGCCCGAGGGAGCTGGACCTAGGTGGATCACTGGTGGGGACGGCTGAAGAAAGGACAGAGGGAGAGCTCAGGGCCACGCTCCGGACTTGTTTGGGGGTTGGCTGGATCCAGGACCTGGTGGACGCAGCACGGCTCGGGTGGTCACTAGCAGCTGGAGTGACCAGTACAACATCTGCAGTAAGTAAACACCCTTAACTGCACAACCCGACTCTGTCTTCACTGCCGTCTGCACTACACCACCACAACCCCCATCCTCTGCGCCTGTCCCCTCTGAGGCTATACCCCTCCCGTTGGGGGTTATCTCACCAAGCTGCGCACCCACCATCAGCCTCAGCGGACCCTGCTGCAGCGGCGGCCACAGTGACCGCATCACAACGGGTGGCGTAGTCGACACAAAAGAACTTTAGTAACATCTGTAGAACTGCCACATCACACTGAGCTTGACGCCCTGGGCACGGGACCGGGTCACAGCCGCTCGGAGACTACAACCCCCCCCCCATCTGATCCGGTGCCGGGTATTCCCCTCAAAAAGGAATATGTCCCAGGGGGCGCGTCAACTTTGGCGTAGTCGGCAGGATTACGTGCCCGCAACACCCGGGTACTGCGTGCCTGAAGAAAAGTGCAAGTTTACCTCAGAAAGAAGTCTCCCGCCGGTTCCGGAGGGTCCACGCCATCGGACTCCATCACCAGTCGTTTCCCGCCGATTGTCCGCCATTTCCAGCTTGTTCCCGCCATCTGCAGAGTTTCCCGCCACTGGGCGACGCTTCCCGCCAAAACCGCAGATTTCCCGCCTTGGAAGAGCAGCGGACGCCATTATGGGCGTGCCAAAGGAGGGCAAGAGGCCACCTCCCATCGTGGGCCGGGACAGAAAATGGCGCCAAAAGTGGAAACCGCCCCCACCAACAGAGACTGTGATGCTGGAGGTGTCTGTCAGCGTGAAAGAACTACCCCTGGAGCTGACAGTCACCGAGTTGCCCCGGGACCGCCCTCTAAGTGGGAGGAGACGAAAGAGAAGAGAAAAGATGGGTGTCGCTTGGAGCAGTCTGGAGCGAGCGCACCCGGAGGCAAGAGGTCTAACGTGGAGTAGCGGAGGAGCTTACCCGGAGATGGAGAGAAAGCAGAACAGCACCGGCCCGCTGGCCAGGAGTCTGCTAGAGACCGAGGAAGCAGAGCAGAGCAGCACCGACCCGATGGTCAGGAGCCTGCTAGAGTCCACAACCCCGCTAGGTCTAGCGGAGATCTTAGCGCAGCTCCCCCGAGACCGGGAGTGTGCACAGACTGCCCTGGAGGGCCTCGCACGGAGGATGGCCCGGGTACAGCGCGAGATACTGGCGGAGTGGAGCCGGGAGATGACCCAGCAAGCTGAGACCAGTCAACGGAGCACGCTACCCTGGAAGAGGAAGCAGACCGCCTCTGAGGATGGCGCGGGAGGACCCAAGGCCGGAGACGGCGCCGAGAAGGGAGCCGAACGCATGGAGGCAGGTAAAGGGGACGCCTATACCCCAAGCCGAGAAACCGCCCACCTGCCCCAGCTCCCCGTCGCAGAGCCCGAAAGTCCCCCTGCTGTGCCCGTAGCCGCCATGTCACCGCTATGGACTAGGCCCCGACCGGAAGCCGCCGCAGCGACCCCTGTGACGTCACGCGCCTCGACCCGGAGCGTGACAAAGCAGGAAATACCACCAGCCTGGTCGCAAGGCCTAGTACCCCCGGGCGCCGCATCACCAACAGCGCCCCCTACCTCCGCGGAGCCTCCGGCCTGGCCGCAAGGCCAGGTAGCCCAGGGTGCCGCCGTCCTAACGGTGCCCTTCACCTTCCAGGTGCCCCAGGCCTGGCCGCAAGGCCTGGGCAACCCGGGCGCCACCACCACCGCGCCCGCGCCCGTAAAACCAAGGGTGCCACACCTGGGGGAGGACTTGTTCAGCCAGCTCACATGGCCGGACGGGCGGCCCTTCATCTGGCCCGAAGGATACCATGAGCTGGAGCGGCAACAAAGACTAGGGCCCTTGTGTGAGCCCCTGATCCCGGCTCCGAAGCCCGTGACTCGGGTCTCGCCTCCTTTAGAAGAAGCCCAATTCGAGTGGGACCCCACGGGAGAAGATTTGATGGGGTTCACCGGAGAAACTCGGGCAGTCGCCGCTGAGCGTACTGAGTGCTGTCGTCAGCAGCTAGCAGAGTTTGCCCGAGAACGGGAGGAGAGGCGGGTCAGAGAACAACAGGCCCAAATCCGGAGCGCGGAGCAGAAGAGCCGGACTAGGAGGAACCCCCGTGCAGCGCACTGTCCCCGCACCATCGGGACGGTGATAAAGTTCAACCCGCAGCATGGGTGGGGCTTTATTCGGGACCGTAACAACCGCGGTGACGTTTTTGTGACCCTCAGAGACGTCGAGTCCCACCTGCCGGAAGGTCACAAAGGCCGTGACCTCTACGTAGGAGACGAGGTCACTTTCACCCGGCACAAGTGTGCCAAAGGACCTTACGCCCTCCACGTACACCGCTTGACGGAGGAGGAGTTGCGGTACGGGGAGGAGGAGCCAGAGGACCCGGACGGGTCTGAAGCAACACCGTATCGCCAAGAAAAAGCAGGAGGGAGCCGTCGTTGAGGACGGGAGTAGAGACTGTATATAGTTGCCCGTCGGGGCACAGTGAACCGTTGCTGCTAAAATAGTCCCCGTTGGGACCAGTGAACTGTTTACCCGTTAACCCCTTCATCCTACAGGCTGAGGACTGTGAGCAGCCATTCCCTTCCCTCTACCTGGCTGAGGACTGAGAGCGGCCAACTTTCCCTGTAAATAGTTGCGCGTCCTAAAGCGCCCCCTACCAGTTTTCCCAGTTTTTCGAAGAGACTGTCGCACTTTTCCCGGACACACGTTGCACAGTGTCCGGAGGAGGAACCAGAAACAAGGGACGACGAGAATGTTATATGAAAAGTTTTATATATATATAATGTTTTATATGTTTTATATGTTTATAAAAATTTGTATGTTTTGGTGATGTTTTATGTCTTACAGCCCGAGGACGTGCTGTGATTTACCAGGGGGGAATGTAGCACCCTGAGGATTCGGCTGCTACAGGGGTATTGCACCTCAACCCAGAGGTGTGATATTCCACTCCCGGGTAAGGAAGGAGTGTGGATCTGAGCTCGGTAGGCTGCATGCACTACATACATCCCATTTCCGAGGAACAGGCCGACGGTACTCCCACTTAGAAATGTGCAGGTACGACCGAGTCTGTTCCTGGCTGGAGTGGGAGGGGGGTGGTACATCCCATGTAGTGTAGGGGCAGATAGGGGGAGCAGCCTGGGTAAAGATAGGAGCTCATTGGGTGCTGGTCACCTGAGCTCACACATAGAGGGTGTATATAAGGTGGGCACCAACTAGAATCAGGGTCAGTTGTAGAGAACAAGTCAGAGGAGAGGAGCCTGTCTGATGCAGAGAACAAATCAGCAGAGAGAAGGAAACAGCAGCCCTGGAGAGAGAGAGTGGAGCAAAGAAAGACCCAGAGGGGGAAGACTGAAGGGACCCAAGAACCCAAATTAGAGCACCGGGTGAGGAGTCAGCAAAAGGGTACCGGAACCCAAACTGGTGGGGGCAGAAAGCACACCCCAGCCAGAGACCGGAGACCGTGGGCAGCGTCTGCCACGGTCACCCATCACATCCACCCCGAAGGCACACCACATGAAGGGTCAGGGAACCCAGGGCCAAGGGTGTCCCAACAGAAGGCCCGAGGGAGCTGGACCTAGGTGGATCACTGGTGGGGACGGCTGAAGAAAGGACAGAGGGAGAGCTCAGGGCCACGCTCCGGACTTGTTTGGGGGTTGGCTGGATCCAGGACCTGGTGGACGCAGCACGGCTCGGGTGGTCACTAGCAGCTGGAGTGACCAGTACAACATCTGCAGTAAGTAAACACCCTTAACTGCACAACCCGACTCTGTCTTCACTGCCGTCTGCACTACACCACCACAACCCCCATCCTCTGCGCCTGTCCCCTCTGAGGCTATACCCCTCCCGTTGGGGGTTATCTCACCAAGCTGCGCACCCACCATCAGCCTCAGCGGACCCTGCTGCAGCGGCGGCCACAGTGACCGCATCACAACGGGTGGCGTAGTCGACACAAAAGAACTTTAGTAACATCTGTAGAACTGCCACATCACACTGAGCTTGACGCCCTGGGCACGGGACCGGGTCACAGCCGCTCGGAGACTACAACCCCCCCCCCATCTGATCCGGTGCCGGGTATTCCCCTCAAAAAGGAATATGTCCCAGGGGGCGCGTCAATAACCTTGTCAATGTCTGGACTATATTTTCTAATCATTTTGCAATACATTTGATAAATAAAAGTATGAGTTTTCATGGAAAACACAAAATTATCTGGGTGACCCCAAACTTTTGAACGGTAGTGTATATTAAAAAGAACTAATCCAAACTAAGTCTATTTCTTATGTAATTCATATATCATAAAAGTGCAAAGTGCATAGGGATATGCTAAGCTTTCATACTAAAAAGATGTGGTTGGTAAAGTGCATAGTGCCATTTCATAGGAGAGAATATATGCTGATGGTGAGTGAAGTACAAACAATTTCAAGGAAAAAAAGGTCCAGCTTCCAGATCCAATTGGAGATAAAATGGTGATTGTATTGTTATTCCATTAAAAAGATATACACATTGCAAAAATAAAAAATAAAGGAGGAGACCTCTATGAAACCTACGCGTTTTGAATGCCAAACATTCTTAATCTTGGAATACAAACAATATGTTCAAGTATAATACATATCGAATCACAGTAAAGGAAAAGTACCAACCAACAGTATGTCACCCTTGTGCCAGACGTGGGTTTCGCCATTGTTTCTTCTAAGGGGTGGGTACTATAGAGGAGAGTTATCAGGGTTTATATAGTGTTAGGCTATGCGCACATGTAGCGTTTTTGATGTGCTTTCGCGGTGGTTTTCCCGCCACGGAAATGATGCGAAAATGCTGGTTAATAGGTTTTCCATGCATAGCAATGCAAATCTGGATGTGCTGTGCATATAATGTGAAAATTTCCGCTCCGGATTCGCATTGTGTTAAAATACGCAGCAGGACCATTTCTAGTGTGATCCCGCAGTGAATTAGCGCCAATTGACATCCATTGAAACACAAAAAACCCGCAAGTATATGTGGATTTGCTGCGGTTCAATTAAACTCAATGGCCGCAAAATCGCGGCAGAAACACGGTGCAGGTGGTACCCGGGTTGGAGAGGAGGACTCCAACTCCTCTCATTCCGACCGCCGCTCCCGCTGATAATAGCGGCAGCAGCGTGGAAGGGAGGAGCAGTATTCCTCCTCTCCAAACTGGCTACTACGCGCTGTAAAACAAAGAAAAAAAAGTAAAAATAAAAAAATAAACCTCTATGCTCACCTGTCCACTGGCCCCCGGCGGCGATCTTCTTCTCCCGGCGGTATATTACAGGGAGCGGGCTCGCTCCCTGCAGTATACTGTGCTTACAGGACCTGTGCTGACATCACAGATCAGCTGAGCAGTCTTGTGACCATCAGCTGGTTGGTGACGTCAGCAATCAGCTGATGGTCATGAGACCGCTCAGCTGATCGGTGACATCAGCGATCTGCTGATGGTCATGTGACCATCAGCTGAACGGTGATGTCAGGATCAGCAGATGGTCACATTACTATCAGCTGATCATAAGCTCACTGGGGCTGATTAGCTGATCTTCAGCTGATCAACCCCAGTGACCTTCTGCAGCATACATACTGACAGGGAGTGATTTTACACCCCTGTCAGTATACATTGCTGTCTTCTACAGCAGTGACATCAGTGATGGCTGATGTCACTGCTGTAGAAGTGACACAGATCGTCGTGGGACAATCATTGGGGGTATGTGGACTGCGTCGTTGACGGCGGACAGGTGTGAGATATGGTTGTTTGTTATTTTACATTTTTTTCAGGAAATCGAGGACTGTGGGGTAATAAAAAAATTATAGACCCATGTGTTTTTTATTTCATTAAAATACTTTATTCTGGCCATGTCTTTTATTGAAAAAACGGCGACCACTTTACTACGCGGCTAGTATTGGAGGCGTCTTATAGATGCCCTCCATTACTAACCTGGGCTTCACGTCAGCCGCCGATGCAAGGCTGACGTGAACCCCAACCCCATTACCCCACTCACCACTGCTACAGGGCAGTGGGAAGAGCGGAGGCTAAGCGCCAGATTTGGGACTGCTGAGGGGTGATATTAATAGCCACGGAGGGGGCTAGTATTCATGGCCCCTTCCCTGGCTATTAATATCAGCCCGCAGCTGTCTAGTTTAGCCTTTGCTGGTTAGATTTTATAGGGGGACCCCACATCAATTTTTTTCTGCTGTCCCCCTGTAATCTAGCCAGAAAAGGCTAAACAAACAGCTGTGGGCTGATATTAATAGCCAGGGAACATTTTTGGCTAATGGCCCCTTCCCTGGCTAATTATATCAGCCCCTAGATGTTGGCTTTCCGTCTGCTGGTTATAAAAATGACGTGGGAGCCCACGCCATTTTTTTTTAAATTTTAGGCTCTGTGCCCACGATCCGTACGTAGCAGCGCTTTAGACGCATATTTTTTGCTGCATCCAAAACGTTGCATTCTATTGAATGCAGGTAAATTCACATGTGTTCACTGAACCATGTGGATTTACCTCATTCTATACATTCTAGTGGTCAAATTTCTGTTGCGGAGACTAGCAACTCTGCAAGAGAATTTAACATGCTGCGGTCGTGAAAGACGCGCCGAATGTCAGTGTCCACAGGTGATTCGCAGCCTCTGATGTCCGCATAGTGGACATGGGATTTCTAGAGATTCCATCCACTATGCTGTAACATCTGGACGCTGCGAGTTTGAGACTGTATAAACATGCAGCTTTAAACATGCAGCGGCTCCGGATTGTGGTGACGTACCTAAACTCACAAGCAGCATGTCAAGTCTCCGCTGAAGATTTTGACAGATTGAAGTCTCATTATATGCTTTGGATTCACATGTGCTGACAACAAAAGTGCGGCATTAGAACACCGCGTTTTGCACGCAACAAAAATATTCTGCGTCCAAAGCGCGGCTTGTTGCTGTTCGTGGGGACATAGTGGCTAATGAACCAGCTGGTAGACGTTAATTCCCAGGTTAAAAATAGCAGCTCACAGCAGCTGCATTAATTACATGAATAGAAATGCTAATGAAGATAGGGTGAATGGGACTAGCTGACACCTAGCTGTTTTATTTGGTAATGACAAGGTGTCAATCAGACCTTTTCATGACCAAAACTAATTAAAGTAAAAAGTTAAATAAACACACAGACACAGAGTAAACTCTTTCTTTGAAATACAACAGACACATTCTTTAATCATTCAAATTAACCAATATACTCACCACAGTTCTAATGGTAATCCAAGGTTTAAGCAATGTCCCACCAAATAACTTTATTTAGCTCCAAAAAGCATTCATTGATGTATAAAAATGCTTTAAAAACGCTTAAAACATGCATGTAAAAAACGCATCAAACACGTGTCAAAAATGCGTTAAATTCGCGTAAAAAATGTGTCAAAAAACACACCAAAAAACGCATGCATTTTTCCTGCCAAGGAGATACAGAAACACTCAGGAAATTTCTGCTTCAAATATGCATCATGCGCACATAGCCTTAATCTTATAAGATTATTACCTTGTAGACTCCTCCACGGGAAAGTCACAAGACAGTAAGTCATCTGTTTGCCGATGTAATCGCTGGTCATATGACCAGTACTTCTCGTCACATGCGGAAATGAATCAAGGTATTGCAGCGCAATGACAGCTTCCAGCCAGAGTGGCCCACAAGTGGAGCACAATACCACCCAGCCGGGAAATTTCAGTGCATGCCCGCATAATAGGAGACCCAAGTAACAAGGGTTACGATGTGCGAATGAGGATATAGGCACACAAATATAAAAATAGATGACAATAAGTCCCCGGGATCTTCATTAATATTCAAGAATCAAAAAAATTTAATAATACTACTGATATTAATAAAAATGCATTGACCTAATTGAGAATCACATCATAAAGGTGTTATATATATATATATATATATGTATATATATATACACAGGGTGGTCTAAAAGTAGGTGGCCAGAAAGTAATAACATTTATTTTGATTTATATAAAAAATTATATTTACTAACACAAGCATAACATTGACAATTAAATTTTATTCTGAACAATAAAACAAAAGCCCTTAAATTTTATCAACGCAGGTGCTCAAACTGTTTTCCATTACAATTTGCACAGATTTGAAGTCTGCCTCTTACGCTTCGACAAACTTTTTTGCACAAGTCTCTTTGGGTATTAACTTCTTGAAATGCATCTCTCATGACATTTTTCAAATCACTGACACTTTTTGGTTTTTGACTTTAAACTTTGTCCTTGAGTACTCCCAAAAAGAAAAAATCCATTGGGGTCAAGTCTGGTGAACGTGCCGGCCAATCAAGTGGGCCTCTTCGGCCAATCCATTTATTAGGAAATGTTTCATCAAGATACTCGCGGACTACTCTTGAATAATGTGGAGGCGCCCCATCTTGTTGGAAATAAAGGTCATTTGAATTAGGCTGTTGCTGTAACTAGGGAACAACTTGATTCATTAGAATTTCGAGATACTTATCTCCTGTGACTGTTCCATCAAAAAATATTGGTCCTAAAACACCAAAACTTGAAATACCACCCCAAACATTGACACCAGGCTCATTTAGTTGTTGCTCTAATGTTAAATGCATGTTCTCATTATGCCAGTAAATACAATTATGTCTGTTAATATGGCCGGATAATTTGAAAGAAGCTTCATCACTCCACATAATGTTATCTAAAGTTATTGGATTTTCTTCAATTTCGTTAAGTATAATCTCACTAAATTGCAGCCGGCTGTCTGGATCATCCTCCAATAAACCATGAATTAGATGTGGACGATAAACATTCCACCCAATAGATTTCAGGATTCGCATGATAGAAGCTCGTGAAATTCCCAATTCCAAAGAGGCTCTTCTGGTGGACTTTTTTGGACTTTGAACAAATGTTTCAGCAACAAGTTGTTTATTATCTTCTGTACAGACTGTTTTGGGTCGACCAGTTTTTGGAGCATTAAGGATTGAGCCAGTGGCATTGAATTTGTCACGAATGCCGTAAATGGTTTGTCTCTTTGGGGCTTGAGTACCAAATATTTCAACCCAATTTGCTCTAACTGTTTCAGCACTTTGAGATTTCCAATAATCTGTTAAAATCCATTTAATTTGATCTGTATTTAAATTATTAGCCATTATGTGTTATCTGAATTATCTGAAAAGAAAATAGATTTGGGGGAGATCTATCTGTGAAAACTAAATCCGTGAAACTGGCTCAGTTGCCCTTAGCAACCAATTAGATTCCACCTTTCATTTTCCAAAGAGTCTGTGAGGAATGAAAAGTGGAATCTGATTGGTTGCTAAGGGCAACTGAGCTAGTTTCACTTTACACCATGTTTGATAAATCTCCCCCTTTATAACCTTATTACACTTTCTGTCCACCTACTTTTGGACCACCCTGTATATATATACACACACACACATGGTCAAAATTGTTGGTACCCCTCGTTTAATGAAAGCAAAACCTACAATGGTCACAGAAATAACTTGAATCTGACAAAAGTAATAATAAATTAAAAATCTATGAAAATGAACAAATGAAAGTCAGACATTGCTTTTCAACCCTGCTTCCACAGAACTTTTAAAAAAATTAAACTCATGAAATAGGTCTGGACAGAAATAATGGTACCCCTGAAAATAATATGACAAAAAGGACATGTTAAATCAAGTTGTGTCCACTAATTAGCATCACAGGTGTCTACAATCTTGTAATCAGTCAGTGGGCCTGTATATAGGGCTACAGATACTCACTGTGCTGTTTGGTGAAATGGTGTGTACCACACTCAACATGGACCAGAGGATGCAAAGGAAAGAGTTGTCTCAGGAGACTAGAAAGAAAATTATAGACAAACATGTTGAAGGTAGAGGTTATAAGACCATCTCCAATCAGCTTGATGTTCCTGTGACTACAGTTGCACATATTATTCAGAAATTTAAGATCCATGGGACTGTAGCTAACCTCCCTGGACGTGGCTGCTGGAGGAAAATTGATGACAAATCAAAGAGACGGATAATACGAATGTAACGAAAGAGCCCAGGAAAACTTCTAAAGAGATTAAAGGTGAACTTCAAGCTCAAGGAACATCAGTGTCAGATCGCACCATCCGTTGTTGTTTGATCCAAAGTGGACTTCATGGGAGACGACCAAGGAGAACACCATTGTTTAAAAAAAATCATAAAAAAGTCAGACTGGAATTTGCAAACTACATGTTGACAAGCCACAAAGCTTCTGGGAGAATGTCCTATGGACAGATGAGACAAAAATGGAAGTTTTGGGCAAGGTACATCAGCTCTATGTTCACAGACGGAAAAATGAAGCATATCAAGAAAAGAACACTGTCCCTACTGTGAAACATGGAGGAGGCTCTGTTATGTTCTGGGGATGCTTTGCTGCATCTGGCACAAGGTGTCTTGAATCTGTGCAGGGTACAATGAAATCTCAAGACTATCAAGGGATTCTAGAGAGAAATGTGCTGCCCAGTGTCAGAAAGCTTGGTCTCAGTCGCAGGTCATGGGTCTTGCAACAGGATAATGACCCAAAACACACAGCTAAAAAACCCAAGAATGGCTAAGAGGAAAACATTGGACTATTCTGAAGTGGCCTTCTATGAGCTCTGACCTAAATCCTATTGAGCATCTTTGGAAAGAGCTGAAACATGATGTCTGGAAAAGGCAACGTTCAAACACGAGACAACTGGAGCAGGTTGCTCATGAAGAGTGGGCCAAAATACCTGTCGAGAGGTGCAGAATAGTGATGAGCGAGTATGTTTTGTTAACCCTTTCGCCGAGTATGCTCGGGCGAGCCCCGAGTACTTACAGCTGCTTGGTGTTATGTTTGAATCACTCCCATGTGCATGATTTGCAACTGTTTGACAGATATAATACGAGAGTCAGTCAATAAGTAATGCCTCCTATTTTTTTCTCCTTAAATAAGGTAGTTATGTTAAATATTCGAATTTGGCACAATTCCTCAAACCTTCTTCTCCAATCCACAGCAATTGCAACTTCCTGCACCAACAGGTGGCAGGACTGTATCCGTTTGCAAAATGGCTGACATCGATGTTCGTATTAGACAACGTTCTGTGATTGAATTCTTGCATGCAGAAGGTGAAACGCCCATTCGAATTCATGAGAGACTGAAAAATGTGTACGGTGATGCAACAGTGGATGTCAGTACTCTTAGACGATGGGTTCATCGCTGTAACACAGCTGAAGGGCAATCACCGTTGGCTGACAAAATGCGGAGTGGCAGGCCAGTAACCGCAGTGACTCCAAGCAACATTCAGTGAGTCGATGACATCATTCGTGTTGACCGCCGGGTGACTGCAGATGAATTGTGTGGCATTATCTGCCTCAGTAAAGGCAGTGTGATGAAAATTATTGGACAACTGGGATACAGAAAAGTTTGTGCACGGTGGGTCCCAAGAATGCTTTTTACCATGCTGGAATACATGCCCTTGTTAAACGGTGGACCAAGACTGTGGAAATGGATGGAGATTATATTGAAAAGTGACAAATTAATCGTTAATGTTGTGGTTTTCAACCTATGTAATTGCATTTGAATTTCTTGCCAATTAAAAGGAGAAAAAAAATAGGAGGCATTACTTATTGACTGACCCTCGTACATGTGAGGAATGTGTAAGAAATAGACATTCCTCACATGTATTACAGCTGTCAAACAGTCGCAAATCATGCACACGGGAGTGATTAAAACATAACACCGAGCAGCTGTAACTATTCAGTGCTAGCCTGAGCATACTCGGCGAAAGGGTTAACAGAACATACTCGCTCATCACTAGTGCAGAAGTCTCATTGACAGTTACAGGAATCATTTGATTGCAGTGATTGCCTCAAAAGGTTGTACAATTAAATATTAAGTTAAGGGTACCATTATTTCTGTCCAGGCCTATTTCATGAGTTTAACTTTTTTAAAAATTCTGTGGAAGCATGGTTGAAAAGCAATGTCTGACTTTCATTTGTTCATTTTCATAGATTTTTAATTTATTATTATTTTTGTCAGATTCAAGTTATTTCTGTTACCATTGTGTTAGAATCTATGTTGTTTTACTTTTCAGCCATCTTTTTGTGGTTTGCTGGCTTCTAGTCTTTTCCTCTGGTGTTGGATGTCTTGGTCACGTGATCTCCTCACTCTTTATTACTCAGCACCTGTCTCCCACTCCTTGCAGGACATCAGTGTTGTTACGCTTGTGCTCTGGCTAAGTTGCCTTGTTAGTTCTTTGCGCTTAGGACAATTGATATCCTGGGACTTCTTGTTCCACCAGTTTTGTTCCCTTTAATTTTTGATTCTGCAACTAACTTTTCTGTTAGTAGGTCTCCTGTTTTTGCTCCCAGTCCTTAGATCTTTTAGGGACACCCTTTCCCCTTCCTTGAGGTCTTCTTTTGAGTTCAGTGCAGGAGTGTCCGTGGGGCTATTCACAAGGAATAGGGCACCCACCCCAGCGTAGGGTTTAAACTGAGTCTCAGTGCAGGGACAGCTTTTCCCTCCTATTCCTTAGTTCTTAGTTGCAGTACATAACAATATGTCCAGCCACGTTTAAAAAAAAAAAAAGTTTTTTTTTTTTTTTTCTTCCTTTGTTTTCTTCAGTATGAGTACCATCCAGGAGCTTGCTCAACGCTTGATAGGGTTGACTCTGGAGGTTGCTGGTCTTCAGCAGTATGTGAGTAAATACCCTGCAGAACGCTATGAAGAATATAAGGTACAATTACCTGAGTGTTTCTCAGGGAAACAACAGGATTTTTTTTTTATTTAAAAATGTTTGTTTGTTGTATTTTCGGCTCAGACCTAGATCTTCTGGGAGTGAACTACAGCGTGTAGGGATTATTATGTCTCTATTGCGTAAAGAACCTCAAATCTGGGCATTTTTCTTGTCTCCTGATGATCATTGTCTGAGGTCTGTGGAGGCATTTTTTGATGCCATGAGTAAGTATGATGATCCTGATTGGGTTACATCAGATAAGGCAGAGCTCAGTCGTCTCAAACAGGGTTCTCTTGATGCTGAGAGTTATTGCACCCTGTTCAGACGATGGTCTGCAGAGGTCAGGTGGAACAACCCTGCACTCAAGTTTCAGTTTCTGGCAGGCTTGAGTAAAAGGGTTAAAGATTTACTGATTGCATTTCCTGCAATTGATACTTTGCAAGTTGCCATGCAGTTAGCTATCCGTGTGGATAGAAAATTGAGGGCCAGACAGAATGAGGAGAAGTCTGTTTCTCACGATAATCCTGCCGACACTTGGGAACCTATGTGACTCGCCCCCGGGGCAGTGGGGCACTCTTTGGGAGATATCATGGTGGCTGGCCCAGGGCGGTCAGTGCACAAAAGGGGGGTATCACTTATTAGTAAAAAGTTCAGAGAGTTTGTGACGCCACATGTGGTGTCTGGTGAGGATCACCAGTGCTGCAACAATCCTTTGAGGCAGATGTCAGGGCAGCTAAAGATTGTACGGCTCCCCACAGGCGGAGCGGGCCGCAGGACAGTGTAAAAATAGATGAAAGGTGCGCTGGGCGCAGTAGTGCGGGGGAGGAATGATGGCGCCGCAGGAGTAACGGACAGAGACAGGGACTTTGCTTCGTTACCTTTACTGGTACAGCTGTTAAGTACGGTCCAGGGTGCCCCAGGTGAAGGGCGCACTTTTGGACTTCTCCCCAGGGAGCGGGTATAAGGCCTCCTGATCTGTGTCTGTCTCTGTGTATGCTCCTGGCCAGCCTGGAACTGAGCCTAGATTATGTGTCCTGCTTTTACTTCACCTGTTGCTCTGAAGTAGGACCTCTGGTTGGTAACCACTTTCCCTGGACGTCTGGGCCTTTGTGGTTCCTGATCCAGTGTGTGTCTAGATTCAGGTTTGCCAGGGACTTGTAGTCCTCCTGTGATTCTGGTTGTTCCTACTGGGTATAATGAGTCCCTGTAGGCGCGGACCCGGTGTCCGGTAAATATAACGGGGTGAGCTTCCTATGTTCCTCTGCCCCCTTGGTTCCACTCTCCTTTTCTTCTCACCGTCGACCACACTCGGGGCCCTCACTAGGCTTCAAGGCTGCTGGAGGCCTAGCTTGCCTCACACAGCAGCCTGCGTGCTGCTCTCTTTCTTCAGAGCACACTGCACTGTAACTAAACACTAAACTTAACTGAGCTGCCTGGCTCCACCTTCCCTTTATATATCCCTATCAGGGCTCCCTCTGCTGGTATGAGGTGGAAGGCGGAGGTGTGTGAATGTAGTGAGGGCCTTTTGTGGAGAAATCCATCCATGCACCCTTCTTGGTTCTGTGGCACCAATGCACAGCAGGGGCGCCACATTCCCCCCTAGTAAAACTCAGTACTCCTGGACTGAAGCATTTTGTAAAACAAAGGTTTCAACAATAATAATAACAATTACAATAATAACAACAACAATAAGGTTACAGCAAGTCCAGTAACCTGGTGTCCTTTTCACCGAAAGTAGCTAAGTAGCATGAGGGACCCGTCCGAAAACCCTCAACGTAGGCCCTGGGTGTGGCTGCAGGGTATAAGTGATCCAGGTGATGGACCACGTCTTCGGCCACGCCAAACGGGTTTTTGTTCAGTGGTCATTTACAAGGCACTCCAGGGAGTGCAACTATTTACACGACAGTTTTTGGGCTGCTCACAGTCTTTATATATATACCCTTACAGGTAACTAAATGCAAAGCTAAGTGTCCATGTCACATAAATTGTCCATTAGTAAGGCAAAACACATCAATAATTAAATACATGAAAATCACACAAAAATAACATACCCCAGGGGCAACTATTTATACTATAGGTATTTCCACTTATTCACTGAACCTAACAGGGGCCTGGCCTTTGGTGCTACGTGTTGATCTGCGTAGTACTTGAGTGTGAACGGTATGTGTGTCTACACCATCTGCTATCCTGTCTGTTCTACGTGTGGGTAGATTGTAAAACTGCCTTAACCTCTCTATGGGACTGGCAAGTGTACCATTGGCTGGGCCTTCTTGCTCTGTTCCAGCCGGGGATCCTTCTTCTGAGGATTCTTCTTGAGCAGGCTCTTCTGGAGCACTTACAGGTTCTACTTGCTGTGGAGGGTTTTCTGGCTGTTGGTAGAAGGGGATCACAGGTATTATCACTGTTCCACCTAGTTGAGGCCAATCTGCCGGGAAATCTCCTAATTCAGTGTGGAGTACTTCTTCTTTAGGCTCCTCCGGAACGGTGAGAGGCACTTCTTCCTGGGGCTTCAAAAGACCTGGACACAACTTCAGGTGGTCTCTTGATACCGTCGCAGTTGTTCTTCCTCCGTCTCTACTAATTAGGCAGGTCTTCCTATTGTCGAATCTGGAGTTCAACACAGTGTAAGGTTCTCTTTCCCACTGGTCATCAAGTTTGTGGCTTCTCCTTTTTCTTTTTAGCACAACTTCTCCAGGTGAAAAGGGTTCGGCTGGTGCACTCTTGTTGTACTGTGCTTCCTGTTTGTCTCTTATAATGGTAAGAGTAAGGAGGCGCTGGCAGGGCTGGTCACTTTGCAGCAGCGAATTAGGAGACACAAACCACTATGTGTCAAATGAGTGAGGATAACAGAATGTAAAATATTAGCGCAGCTCTGTTCTAACACAGGGGCGACCACCATAGAACTAAAACTCTGCTACCCACTTCCGTGCCCCACTGGACGTACTGGACCTGAGGCCATACACTATTACTATTGCATCACTGCCTCATCAGGACTATACCTAAGTAATCCAGGTAATCTCACCAACAATTATATAAACATTACCAGCCCCTCCTGGGCCTCATCTCTGTCCAAACCACACTATCTGCTCTCATCCATAGGTGAACTAAAACAGCACCTAAAACAGCAATAATAAATCTGTGGGACCCTACGGCAATTGGAATACCGGATTCCTCTGTGCCATAAACAAATCAGACCACAACTTACCCCGGCACAACGGAAGCAAGGTAAACTTCTACTTTTCTCCCAATCTCAGACCAGTACACCCAACCAACCACCGTTCCACTGGTCTCACTTATCCACCCACTATCCTCCATAGGTACCACCACCGTTGGAGCAAGGCCACTGAGCAGGTCAACCCCCAAGCAGGTTAAATCCCTGCCACTAAGTTCATAGACCGGAATCAAGAGTACCATCCCATATACAGGTACTAAGGTCATTACATTGTACCGGCAATACTGAGTCACATCAGTTACTCATGCTATACTACACCATAGTCACCAACTCGAGGACCTCCTGAGACGGCACACCTATCCACACCCAATAACCTTAACTAATCTGATCAGGTAAATATCGTATTTATATCAAACATAGACCTCTCTAAATGAGTACTTCCTAATATCATAATCACTCACCCCTTCTCCCTACAGGTCCTCCAATTCTGAACCATACAGAGGATCTATCTGAACCCAGTAACATTGTACCCTCAGGAATACTCCTCCTTCATACACACCACAGTGTGTGTTTCTTCTAATAACCCCCCTCCTTTTATCAACTTTTAATCTATTGTTCTACTATTACTATTTATATTTTATGTCCTGGTACCTGAAATAAAGACTAACTTTTAATTTTTAACTTCTCCTCTGAGTCTGTATCCCTCTACCCAAGCGCGAATTAATATTTTACATTCTGTTTGTCTCTTACCCTATTCAGACTGTCTTCGACACAGGCCTGTACTCTCCTGTACTGCTCCTGTCGCGTCATGTCCCAGTCCTCAGTGGACATATCTGCTTCGGGTTCTACTACACCAAGCTCCAGGTCCATGGGCAACTTTCCAGGTCTTGCTCGCATGAGATATGCTAGAGTACAATTGGTGGAACTCACAGGTATGTGGTTGTACAGATCTACCAGGTCAGGTAGCTTGTCTGGCCCCTGGTTTCTTTCTTCTAGTGGTAAGGTCTTCAACAGGTCCATGATGATGTTATTCATCTTTTCACATAACCCATTGGTTTGGGGGTGGTACAGTGTAGTCCGGATCTTCTTACACCCGTACAGATGGCAGAATTCCTTGAACAATTCGGCTTCAAAGGCAGGGCCTTGATCTGTCAGCACCTGCTCAGGGTATCCATGGGGCCTGCAGAAGTACGCCTGAAACGTCTTTGCCGCAGTTTCTCCAATCAGATCCTTGACGGGGGCGACCACCAGGAACCGGGAGTAGTGATCCACCATGGTCAGGGCATAGGAATATCCTGACCTACTGGGTGACAGCTTGACATGATCCAGGGCCACAATCTCTAAGGGTCGAGTTGTCTTGATGGGTTGCATGGGTGCCTTCTAGCTGCTGTAGTCTTTTCTTCTGAGGCTACAGGGTCCACAATCCCGGCACCATCTCTCTATGGAACTGCACATTCCAACCCAATAAAACCGACCTTTCAGCAGGGTTTCTAGCTTCTTCCAGCCAAAGTGCCCCTCTTGATCATGGTAGGCCTCCAACACCATCTGGATGCCCGTCCTAGGCACTACGATCTGCCATACCATCTCATGGGTCCTCGGGTTGACGCACCTTCGGCATAGCTTTTCTCTATAGATGAACAGCCGGCTTCTCTCACTCCACAGTTGCTTGGCTTGTGGAGACGCAACCTTCTCCAGGGAGGAACGTTCCTGGGTTATCAGTTCTTTGATATGGCTGACAACCGGGTCGCTGTCCTGGGTCTCTTTCCAGCTGTGGTGAGGCAAAGGGTTTAACGTCTTACCACGATGCCTCCTGGAGGCTCGTTGCTCGTGGACCATCCCATTACGGTGGAAGGCAGGTAGCTCAATCTCCTCCAGGTCATCTACTGCTTCTTCAGTGTCCGACTGGTGAGGTATTCTGGATAGGTCATCGGCGTTGGCATTCTTGCGGCCTGCCTGGTACTTAATGGTGAACTGGTTGTTTGACAGCTGAGCCATCCATCGTTGTTCCATGGCTCCTAACTTGGCTGTTTCTAGATGAGTCAAGGGGTTATTATCAGTGTAGGCAGTGAACTTACTGGAGACAAGATAGTGCTTGAACCACTCGGTGATGGCCCAGACCAGGGCCAGGAACTCCAACTTGAAGCTGCTATAGTTCTCTGGGTTCCTCTCGGTCAGGCGGAGCTTCCTACTTGCATAGGCGATCACCTTCTCTCGGCCATTCTGCTTCTGACTTAACACAGCTCCTAATCCCTCGTTGCTGGCATCAGTGTACAGCAGGAACGGTTGGCTGTAGTCAGGGTAGGCTAGGATCTCTTCGCCGGTCAGGATCCCCCTCATCACCTCAAAGGATTCAGCTTGCTCCTTACCCCACTGGAACGGGGGGTTTCTGCCTCTCCCGGACTGTCCTACCAGGAGATCTTGCAAAGGCGCCGCTTTCTTGGTATAGTCCTTCACAAACCTCCGGTAATACCCGACTAGTCCCAGGAACTGACGTACCTCCTTGAAACTCTTCGGCTCCGGCCATTTCTGGATGGCAGTGACCTTCTCCGGGTCCGGTGCTACTCCTTCTGGACTGACGATGTGCCCCAGGTACTGTACCTTTCGCTTGAGCAGGTGGCACTTGGAGGGCTTCAGCTTCATCCCATACCGGGACAGCGACTCAAATACCTCTGCCAGGTGCTTCAAATGGTCCTCGTATGTTTTGGAGTACACTATCACGTCATCCAGGTATAGCAGTAAGGTCTCGAAGTTGTGGTGTCCCAGGCTGCACTCCATCAATCTCTGGAACGTCCCGGGGGTGTTGCAGAGTCCAAACGGCATACTGTTGAACTCGCAGAGTCCCATCGGGGTAGTGAACGCCGTCTTCTCCCGATCCTCCTCAGCAACTGCTACTTGCCAGTACCCACTAGTGAGGTCAAGGGTGGAGAAGTAATTTGCAGACTTTAATGCAGCCAGGGATTCCTCTATACGAGGCAAAGGGCATGCATCTTTGTGTGTTATGCGATTTACCTGTCTGTAATCTACACACATTCTCATGATTCCGTCCTTTTTCCTGACTAGGACCAGGGCAGCTGCCCATGGACTACAGCTATCCCTTACTACCCCTGCCTTCTTCATGTCGTGCAACATCTCCTTCGCCTTCTGGTAGTGTGCTGGTGGTATAGGCCTGTAATGTTCTTTGATGGGTGGATGGTCACCTGTGGGTATATGGTGTTGTACCCCTTTAATCCTCCCAAAGTCAAGTGGGTGTTTACTGAATACCTGCTCGTATTCCTGAACCACCCGGTGTACACCCTGTTTCTGATGGGCAGGAGTGGTGTCTGTCCCAACATGGAGCTGTTGACACTAATCCTCCACCTGGGTTCCCGGGTCATTATCCTCCACTTCGTCTGGTGAGGTTAAGGACTCCGCCGTGTGTGTGGAGTTGTTATCTACTGTGTACAGTTTGGCAACAGTGGCGTAGCGTGGTAACCTAATCTCGTCCTCCCCATAGTTTAGGAGGTGTGCGGGCACCCTTCCATTGCGTACATCCACTACCCCTCTGGCAGTCAAGAGTGTAGGTCTATGCTCCAAGCTAAGGGGCTCTACTACCGCCTGGTAGCTCCGTCCTTTGAGACCTATTGCTGCTCTACACCAAATCAGCATCTCACTCATCGGGGGAATCACAATGGGTATCGGGTCTGTCACCCATACATTATCAATTTCACCACCTGATAGCTTTACCTGTTGCTGGTACATAAGTGCTCGGATCTGTTTCTGGAGCACCCTCCTCTGCCCTGGTCTGGCGGTGTCAGCCATCTGTTGGAGCAAGAACAACACTTCTCCCAAACAGTTACTAACAATATTTGTGCCAAGTACCATATACAAGTCTGTATCATCAGGATTAGTCTCTACTACAATTAGTCCCTGGTCCTTCAGTTCCACTCTTCCCACCTTTACTGCCACATCCTTAACTTTGACTAGGTTAAGGGGAAGGCCATTAGAGGCATAAACAGAAAGGTTTGGATCTGGCTGGTGAAATTCGTCTATGGACCAGAACCTTTTGTAGAGGACATCAGGCATGATGGTTACCTGAGATCCTGTGTCCAGCAGGGCAGGTATCGCAATGCCGTCCAGCACAATGGAGAGGAAAGGTCTTCCTCTCTTGAATAGGCGGTACCAGTTTGATGGGCCTGGTTGGTCTACTCCTGGGTGTCGGCCCTCGGCCCCAGGGTTTCCTCGTTTAAAGGACAGGTCCGTGTGGTGTGGCCTGTTTTCTGGCAACGGTAGCAGATGAATTCTCCTGGAGTGTGACATTGGTCCTCCTCCGGGGCGGCGTTGTCCTCCTGCGGGGTGGCGTTGTCCTCCTACTTCTTCTCATCCAGGGGACATCCTCAGGGCTATCGGCTAGCAAGATCCTTCCTTCCGGCTCAGGCTCCGTCCGTAGCTGCAGGGTGCTCATGACAATGGCCAGGGTTTTACTCAACTGGCGCACTTCAGAGCGTAAGCTGTCCAGCTCGCTAGGGGGCACTGTTTGCATCCTTGTTTCGGCCGTTAGTGAAGGAGCGGTGGGTGCTGCAGGCACTGGGGTGGTCCCACCCTGGTAACGCTGGATAGCAGTGTCTGTGATTTCCAGGGGCTGCAGGCCCTTTATAGCCATGTCCTTAAGGGTGTCAAAGGTGGCATCTGGATGGTCTAAGGCCCACCACCGTACAGTTCTGCTTTCTTCCTGGGACTTCAACCCCCGGATGAATTGTTCAGTCAGCATTTTATTTTCCTCATGGATGCCGGCTGGACTAACCTGTTTCAGGGCCCGCAGGGCCTCCTGTAAGCACCAGGCATAGTCCCGGATACTGTCCTCAGGTTTCTGGACACACTGGTAGAACCTCATCCGGAGATCTGTCTCAGTGCAGTTTTCAAACGCTGTTTGCAATCTTTTAAAGATGATGGACACTGATTCTTGGTCTGCGGCTGGCCAGGTTTCAACTTCTCACTCAGCGGCACCAGTCAATTGTCCTAACACTACAGCGGCTCTCTGCTTGCCAGTCATAGAGTACATGTCCAGTATGCCGCATATTTTCCTCTTGAATCCGGACAGTGTGTCCGGTTTTCCGTTATACTGGGGGAACCACTTCACTCCAGGGATATACGGCAGGGCCATAGGTATCAACGGGGTTACGACTCCTGCTGGTGGAGCAGCCGCTCTGGCCTGTGCAGCGCCGTGTGCAGGTTGGGCATCTGGAGCGGTAACCAGTGCTGCGGCGGCTTGCTGGTCGTCGGCCATGGTTGCGCCCCCCTAATGAACCGGAGCCTACCTTTTTCACTTTTCTTTAAGGTAGGCCGCAGCTCCGCGGGCGATGGTCTTCTTTCGGGACCTTGCGTCGCTCGCGTCTGACGTCAGAGCGTCCTCTGGCTCCTTCCAGGACCTGACGCTTCCTGATACGACATCAGGGGCAGGGCGTGTCCTAGGCTTCGCGCGCTTCCAGCGGTTACGCCCCTCTTCTTCCCGTGCGGCAACAGGAAAAATGGTGGATATGGCGGGAAAACTTCAGAAATGGTGGGAAAACTTTGCCACAGTAAGGGTTACAGTTTCTTTAAGGCGCACAATACCTGCAGATGGCAGGCTGGTCACGCACAAAAGGGGGGTATCACTTATTAGTAAAAAGTTCAGAGAGTTCGTGACGCCACCTGTGGTGTCTGGTGAGGATCACCAGCGCTGCAACAGTCCTCTGAGGCTGATGTCAGGGCAGCTAAAGATGGTACAGCTCCCCACAGGCGTAGCAGGCCTCAGGGCAGTCTAAAAATAGATGAAAGGTGCGCTGGGGGTTGTAGTGCGAGGGAGGAAGGATGGCGCCGCAGGAGTAACGGACAGAGACAGGGACTTTGCTTCGTTACCTTTACTGGTACAGCTGTTAAGTACGGTCCAGGGTATCCCAGGTGAAGGGCGCACTTTTGGACTTCTCCCCAGGGAGCGGGTATAAGGCCTCCTGATCTGTGTCTGTCTCTGTGTATGCTCCTGGCCAGCCTGGAACTGAGCCTAGATTATGTGTCCTGCTTTTACTTCACCTGTTGCTCTGAAGTAGGACCTCTGGTTGGTAACCACTTTCCCTGGACGTCGGGGCCTTTGTGGTTCCTGATCCTGTGTGTGTCTAGCTTCAGGTTTGCTAGGGACTTGTAGTCCTCCTGGGATTCTGGTTGTTCCTACTGGGTATAATGAGTCCCTGTAGGCGCGGACCCGGTGTCCGGTAAATATAACGGGGTGAGCTTCCTATGCTCCTCTGTCCCCTTGGTTCCACTCTCCTTTTCTCCTCGCCCTCGACCACACTCGGGGCCCTCACTAGGCTTCAGGGCTGCTAGAGGCCTAGCTTGCCTCACACAGCAGCCTACGTGCTGCTCTCTTTCTTCAGAGCACACTGCACTGTAACTAAACACTAGACTTAACTGAGCTGCCTGGCTCCACCTTCCCTTTATATATCCCTATCAGGGCTCCCTCTGCTGGTATGAGGTGGAAGGCGGAGGTGTGTGAATGTAGTGAGGGCCTCTTGTGGAGAAATCCATCCATGGACCCTTTTGGGTTCTGTGGCACCAATGCACAGCAGGGGCGCCACATATGCAGGTGGGGGGCAATGTCATTCTGTTCCAAAGAGAGGGATAGGAGGTTCTCTGAGGGACTTTGCTTGTATTGCAGTAAGGCTGATCATTTTTTAAAGCAATGTGAGGTTCGCTTAAGGAAAGAAAAAAAAATTGTCAGTAGAAATAACACTCCTGTTCGCATTGCATTTTTACGTTCTGCTGGGGTGTTTTTTCCTGGTAATGCCACCTGTCATGGTTGTTCGATTGAGTTTCAGGTAATGGTGGATTGTGGTTCTGCACTTAATTTGGTTGTTCAACAATTTCTTTAAAAGTATAAGTTCGGTTCTGAACCTTTGTCGTCTCAATTTCCTGTGGTGGCGATCGATAATACTCCCCTGAAGCATGGGAGTATTCTTCGAAAGGTCACTGGGTTTCCGCTTACTATGAATATGGAACATCAGGAGCAGATTGACTTAATTGTACTTGCTAAATTGCCTTCCCCGGTCGTTCTGGGATTGCCCTGGTTAAAAGTCAATAATCCTTTGCTGGACTGGTAGTCTGGTTCCATAAGATCCTGGGGTCAGGGGTGTTATGGTAAGTGTTGTAATGTTCACATTGCGGCTGTTGTGAAGGAGGAGTTACCTGAACCCATTCAGGATTTTTGGACGTTTTTTTCAGAGGTGGAGTCGAAAGCTTTACCACCTCATAGAGATTACAACTGCGCTATTGAGTTCGTCCCTGATGCTAAGCTCCCCAAGTGTCGGTTGTTCAATCCGACAATTCCCGAGAGGGAGGCTTTGAAAGAATACCTTCAGACTAGTTTAGCTGCAGGTCACATAAGACCCTCTAAGTCTCCTGTGGCGGTTGGGTTCTTTTTTGTCAAAAAGAAGGATGGGGGTCTTAGGCCATGTCTGGATTTTCGGGAGATTAATAAGATCACTGTGCGCAATCCTTACCCGTTACCACTTATTCCGGATTTTGTTTGACCTTTGTGGGGCATATAATTGGCTGCGGGGAAGGACAGAGATGAATGGAAGACAGCTTTTAACACCCCAGAAGATCATTTTGAGTGTTTGGTGATGCCTTTTGGGCTTACTAACACTCTTGCATTTTTTCAAAATTTCATCAATGACATTCTGAGACCCTTGATCGGTAGGAGTGTTATTGTTTATCTGGATGACATTTTGATTTATTCATCCGATGTTGAGTCTCATTGGCAGAGAGTCCATGAAGTTCTTCAGATACTGAGAGATAACACACTCTTTGCTAAATTGGAGAAGTGTCAGTTTGCTGTCCAGAAAATTAGTTTTTTGGGTTACTTTGTCTCTTGTGATGGTTTTGATGTGGACCCGGTGAAAGTTCAGGCTGTGCTGGAGTGGCTGAGGCCTGAAGGTTTGAAGTCCGTACAGAGGTTTCTGGGGTTTTCCAATTATTACAGGAAATTCATAAAGAATTTCTCTGTCATCGCTAAACCCATTACTGATCTCACCAAGAAGGGTGCTAATACAGTCCAATGGTCCACTGAGGCTATCGAAGCTTTTGAGTATCTTAAGCAGAGGTTCAGCTCTGCTCCTGTTCTTATCCAGACGGATGAGACCAAGCCATTTTTGGTTGAGGTGGATGCCTCATCTATAGGTGTAGGAGCAGTTCTGTACCAGGAAGGAGAAGATGGGGTGCATCCCTGTGCTTTCTTTTCAAAAAAAATTTCTGAGACAAAGCTCAACTATGATGTTGGGAATCATGACTTGTTGGCTATTAAACTCGCGTTCGAGCATTGGCGACATTTTTTGGAGGGGGCTCGACATCCTATACAGGTTTTCACTGATCATAAGAATTTGATTTATCTGGTCGCAGCTGAACGTTTGAATGCCAGTCAGGCTAGGTGGGCACTGTTTTTTGCCCGGTTCAATTTTTCCATAACCTTTGTCCCGGGGACAAAGAATGCTAAGGCTGACGCTTGGTCTCGTAGTTTCTCTCCAGCAGTGAATACTGAGTGGAAAGAGTGTATTTTTCAGAGAGGGGTGGTGGTGGCCGCATTGGATTCTGAGTTGGAGAATAGCATCCTAGGAGCTTAGAGTGCGGCACCAACTAACACTCCGTGTGGTAAATTGTTTGTGCCTAGAGCCTTGAGGAGAGCATTGTTTGTTGAATGTCATGAGTCTCGGTTGGCTGGTCACCAAGGGATTTCGGAAACTATCAAGTCTATCGGTCGGAGTTTCTGGTGGCCAAGGTGGCAAAGGGAGGTCATCAAGTGGGTGCGTCAGTGTTCTGTGTGCGCTAGGTTGAAGGCCTCTCACGCTCCGGCTGCGGGGTTGCTGTGCCCCTTGGAAGTTCCTAGTTCGCCATGGATGCACCTTGCCATGGATTTTATCACCGATCTGCCTGTATCGGAGGGTTTTTCTGTCATCCTGGTTGTTGTGGACCGAATTTAGTAAAATGTGTCATCTGGTTCCGTTCAATAAGTTACCTTGCGCTAATACTCTTGCTAAGGCTTTTGTGAAGGAGATTGTCAGGCTCCATGGTGTTCCCACAGACATTGTTTCCGATGGAGGACCACAGTTTGTTGCTCGCTTTGGGTGTGCTTTTTGTGACAGATTGAAAATTCATTTGTCATTCTCGTCGGGATATCATCCAGAGTCCAATTGACAGACTGAAAGGAAGAACCAGGATGTCGAGCAGTTTTTGAGATGTTTTGTGGCAGACAATCAGGAAATGTGGTCGGAATTTCTACCACTTGCGGAGTTTGCCCTTAATAATCATACTTCTTCCTCGGCTGGGTGTTTTCCTTTTTTTTGTTGTACTGGCAGGCATCTATCTTTTGGTCTATTTTCCAAAGTTGGGGCTGCTGTACTGGAGGAGGACAATTTTTCTGGTGATTTGGAGAGGGTTTGGACCAGTGTATGGCTGAATCTTAAAGAGGCTAGCAGGAGATCAAAAAGGTATTTTGACAAAAAAAGAAATGAGTTCTTGTTTGCTGCTGGGGACATGGTTTGGTTGTCCTCCAGGAATCTTCGTTTGAAAATTCCTTCTAAAAAACTGGGGCCTAAATTTGTGGGTCCTTTCAAAGTGGTTCAGATTGTCAACTCGGCAGCGGTGAGGTTGGGCATTCCCTCGTCCTGTGTTTCATGTGTCATTACTTAAGCCTGATAAGCAGGCGAAGCCTACTGTTTCTCCTGTTGACAAGGACGGTGAATTTAAGATTTCTAGCATTTTGGATTCCAGGTGGCATAGAGGGAGATAACAGTATCTTGTGTCCTGGAGAGGTTTCGGCCCCGAGGATAATTCCTGGGTGAAAGCCGAGGATGTCTCGGCCTCAAGGCTAATTAAGGCTTTTCACAGGAGATTTCCTGGTAAGGCTCGGCCTAGAGGATCCGGAGGATCCTCGTAAAAGGGGAGGTACTGTTAGATCTCTGTTGTTTTACTTTTCGGCCAACTTTTTGTGGTTTGCTGGCTTTTAGTCTTTTCCTCTGGTGCTGGGTGTCTTGGTCACGTGATCTCCTCATTCTTTATTACTCAGCACCTGTCTCCCACTCCTTGCTGGACATCAGTGTTGTTACGCTTGTGCTCTGGCTAAGTTGCCCTGTTAGTTCTTTGTGCTTAGGACAATTGATATCCTGGGACTTCTTGTTCCACCAGTTTTGTTCCCTTTAATCTTTGTTTCTGCAACTAACTTTTCTGTTAGGAGGTCTCCTGTTTTTGCTCCCAGTCCTTAGATCTTTTAGGGACACCCTTTCCCCTTCCTTCAGGTCTTCTGTTGAGTTCAGTGCAGGAGTGTCAGTGGGGCTATTCACAAGGAATAGGGCACCCACCCCAGCGTAGGGTTTAAGCTGAGTCTCAGGGCAGGGACAGCTTTTTCCTCCTATTCCTTAGTTCTTAGTTGCAGTACATAACAGTTTGTGTGTGTTTCTTTCATTAAACGAGGGGTACCAACAATTTTGACCATGTGTGTATATATACAGTTGAACATATATATGTGTTTTACAGTTGGGATGGTATTCTTAGGCTTCCAAGCTTCTCTCTTTTTCCTCCAAAAGTAATGATGGTCATTATGCCCAAAAAGTTCAATTTTTGTTTCTTCAGACCACAAGACATGTCTCCAAAAATTAAGGTCCTTGTTCCTGTGTGCATTTGCAAACATTAATCTGGCTTTTTTATGTTTCTTTTGGAGTAATGGCTTCTTCCTCGCAGAGTGGCCTTTCAGCCCATGTTGATACAGTACTCATTTCACTGTAGATATTGACACAATCTTACCAGCTTCCGGTATCAACTTCACAGCACAGGGTCTTTTGCTTTTGACATTGGGTTGATATGCACATGTCAGACCAAAGCACGTTCATCTCTGGGACACCGAACTCGTCTCCTTCCTGAGCGGTATGATGGCTGGACATTCCCATCTTGTTTGTACTTGCATATAATTGTTTGTACAATCAATACTCTTCCTGATATCTTGGCTGATTTCATTAGACTTTCCCATGATGCTACACAAAGAAGCAGTGTGTTTCAGGTTTGCATTAAAATACATCCACAGGTGTGTCTCTAATTAACTCAGATATCAGAAGCGTCCAAACACATGACATCATCATATGGCAGTACAGAATTGTTTAAAGGCATAGTAATCTTAGTGTATGTAAACTTTGCAGTAAGTAATAAAAATGCCTTAAAAACATTCTCTCTCTCTCATTATTCTGGCATTTGGCAAATATTAAAAATTATGGTAATCCTAATTGACCTAAAATGGGAAAGGTTTATTCTGATTTCATGTCAGATATTGAGAAAAACATGCATATGTGTCTTTTTATATAGTGTATGTAAACTTCTGGTTTCAACTGTATATATATATATATATATATATATATACAGTTGTGCTCAAAAGTTTACATACCCTGATGGTTTCAGGGCCTTGTTTCAGAGAATATGAATGATAACAAAAAAAATTTTCTCCACTCATGGTTATTGGTTGGGTGAAGCCATTTATTGTCAAACTACTGTGTTTTGTCTTTTTAAATCTTAATGACAACCAAAAACATCCAAATGACCCTGATCAAAAGTTCACATACCCCAGTTCTTAATACCGTGTATTCCCCCCTCTAACATCAATGACAGCTTGAAGTCTTTTGTGGTAGTTGTGGATGAGGTTCTTTATTTTCTCAGATGGTAAAGCTGCCCATTCTTCTTGGCAAAAAGCCTCCAGTTCCTGAAAATTCCTGGGCTGTCTAGCATGAACTGCGCACTTGAGATCTCCCCAGAGTGGCTCAATGATATTGAGGTCAGGAGACTGAGATGGCCACTCCAGAACCTTCACTTTGTTCTGCTGTTGACAGGTCGACTTGGCCTTGTGTTTTGGATCGTTGTCATGTTGGAATGTTCAAGTACGTCCCATGCGCAGCTTCTGGGCAAATTTGCCTCCAGTATTTGCTCATAACGTGCTGCATTCATCTTTCCTTCAACTTTTACCAAGTTTCCTGTGCCTTTGTAGCTCACACATCCCCAAAATAATCAGCGATCTACCTCTCTGCTTTACTGTAGGAATGATGTTCCTTTCATCAAATTTTAGTCTCATCATTCCAAATTACCTTGTTCTAGAAGTTTTGAGGCTTGTCTCTGTGCTGCTTGGTGTATTGTAGGTGAGATACTTTGTGGCATTTGCGCAGTAATGGCTTTCTTCTGGCGACTCGACCATGCAGCCCATTTTTCTTCAAGTGCCTCCTTATTGTGCATCTTGAAACAACAACACTGCTAGTTTTCAGAGAGTCCTGAATTTCAGCTGATGTTATTTGTGGGTTTTTCTTTGCATCCCGAACAATTTTCCTGCCAGCTGTGGCCGAAATTTTTGTTGGTCTACCTGACCGTGGTTTGGTTTTTACAGAGCCCCTGATTTTCCATTTGTTAATCACAGTTTGAACGCTGCTGACTGGCATTATCAATTCCTTGGATAATTTTTTTGTATCCCTTTCCTGTGTTATACAGTTCTACTACCTTTTTCCCGTAGATACGTAGACAATTATTTTTCGTTCCCCATGACTCACAATCCAGAAACGTCAGTGGCTGGATGAAAGATGCAAGAGTCTGTCTGGATCCCAGAAACTTATTCAGCTTTTATGAACACACACTGATTACAAGTAAACAGGTCACAGGTGAGGATGTTACCTTTAGCAGCCATTCAAACCCATTTGTGTCAAATTTTGTGCATGTTATCAAGCCAAAATCACCATGGTATGTGAACTTTTGATCAGGGTCATTTAGATGATTTTTGGTTGTCATTAAGATTTAAAAAGAGAAAAGCCAGTAGTTTGACAATAAATGGCTTCACCCAACCAATAACCATGAGTGGAGAAAAAGTTTTTTTGTTATCATTCATATTTTCTGAAACAAGGCCAAAAAAGGAAAAATTCTGCCGGGGTATATGTAAACTTTTGAGCACAACTGTATATATACACACACATACACACACACAAATGTATGTGTTAAGATCATTATTATAAATATAATAAAAATGATTATTCAAATTACTTGTAAATATAGTGGCAAAAGTGCAAACTAAAAAGTGCTCCCCATGTGTAAGTGATCATAAGTGTGCACATGGGGAGCACATAATACAATGAAATAATATATTCTATACAATGAGATGTGAAGAAGAAAAAAAAGGGAGGAAAGGGAAGAGAAGAGAAAATGTCCATTTCTTCATCCAGCCATCCACTGCTCAGTAATTTCATTAATGTGTCCATAATATAATATCTAAAAAAGTTCACAATAGAACATATCCAATAATGAAGTTGTTATAATATGATGCTCTCAGCTCTTAAAAAATGAAAAGACAATAAATAAAATAAAAACACATAATAAAAAAATGGATTAAAAACAAAAGTTCACTTAAAATCCATATACATAAATTGATATTTAAAGAAAAAGAACAAAACGTATATTTTCATTGAGTCCATATGGGACCACACTATTCAAACTAGATATAATTTTTGTTTCTTTCTGTGCTGAAACCCTTTTCCAGTTACTCCCCTAGTACTCACCATAACTCGATCTATCCCCCAAACTTTCAAAAAAGATGCACTGCAAATAATGTAATTTGAAGTGTTGTGGGATTGAGGTAAGTGTGTAAGGATCCTTATCTTTTTTTGCTGCTCTGATGGACAACACATATTGTCTAGCTCTTCTGCGGAATTCTCAAGACATCAAGCCAACATACTTCAAGCGACACCGCCATGTAGCACAATAGATGATCCCTCAATGTCGCAGGAGATACTGTGTGTGATTTTAAAATCTTTTTGACCTGTACAATCGAAGAAATTTGTCACTCTTTCTGTATTCGGACAAGTAACACAATACCCACATCGTTTACACCACCATTGTGAGCCTCGTGATCTAAAAATTCTCGGGATGGTACTAGAGTAGTGGCAATGAACCAATATATCCCTTAGATTTTTAGATCTACTATATGTTAAATTTGGACTATCTTTTAGATATGATCAGATTTTTATCTGATAACAAAATGTCTCAATATTTAGTTAGGGCCTGACATACTTCTTGTGATCTTGAACAGTAGGAATCTGACTAATTCTTGTTCATTGTGATACTTGTTGGTATTCAATAGGCTCTTTCGTTCTGTGTTTTTTAACCCATATGTATCCTATTTAGATGACATTGTCATAATATCCTCTGAATTTAAACCTTTTTTTCAAATCCAGGGAACCTTATTCAAAGATGGTCTCACTGGAACAGATCCTTTGCACTCACAGGAACTGGCAGGTAGGTACTGTATATTATTAATGATGTGCTTTGGGTGTGCTGAATTTGCATGTAACAAAGAATTCACTGATGTTTCTTTTCTATAGATATCTAAATGAATCATTCGATTCTCATCAACCACAAAGAGGACATCCAGGAAATCCACATGATCTCTGCTTGCTTTGTAGGTCAGTTTAATGTTCATCTCATTATTATTAAGTGTTCACATCACATAAAGCTTTCAAAATCTCATGCGTTTCTCTGCCAGATAAAGATAACATCATCTATATATATGGACCATAGGTGGACCTTTTCCACCATACCTTCTTTCAGGAAGATCTGTCTCTACCACAGCCCCATTAAAAGGTTAGCATACAAGAGCGCGCAACATGTCTCCATTGCGGTTACCTCGAGCTGTAGGAAGAAGACCTTCCCGAACAGGAAACAATTATGGGTAAGGATAAACTCCAATAAATGGAGAATGAGATCACATAATTTTGTGTCAAAATTAGATATAGATAAAAAATAACCTTCTGCCTGTAGGCTGTCTTTATGGCGTATTGAGGTATATGGCTACTTGATGTCTGCGGTCACCAACATCATGTTATTCTCAATGTGAAGATCTTCTATTTTCTGTAGGTCATCTTTAATATCTCTCAGGTGGGATGGAAGTGTTTCCACTAGGGGTTGCAACTTGCAAGTAATGATCCACAAACCTACAAATGCGTTCACAGATGTTGTTCACACCTGACACAATTGGTCATCCAGGAGGTACAGTAGAGTTCTTACCAATCTTGGGCAGTATGTAAAATGTTCTGGTTCCATGGCGCTGATAGAAGCTGTAGGATGGGTGAATGCAACGCCGGCACTCTGCTTTTGCTCCCACCGCCACAGTTTCTGTTAATGTGAAAGGAGACGTTGTCAGGGGTCGGAGATAAAAGCCGGGTAAGTGACAACAGTGCCATACTACAGCTTGTATCTCTGTCCACAAAATAATCGGCATCAAGGGGCAGTGATTGAAGTAGTGTGAGTGACACCAGCACCACTCCTTGATGACAATTCGTGAGGGCAGTGATAAAGGCTGTGGGGCAGTGCCCGTGTCATTCACACTACTTTCATCTCTACCCCCTGACGACATCACCTTTCACAGTTAGAAGATGGGTCGGCATGGGCAAAAGTGCAGTGTCGGTGCCATAGAACCAGAACATCTTCAGAGGGCAGCAATGAAAGAAACTGTAGCAGGTAACTACAGCACCACCCCATGATGATGTCCTGTTGTAGGAGGGGTGATAGATACTATGAAGAAGTGAGTGCAGCCCCAGTTTCCAGTGACTTCCTGTTTGAATCTCTTCTCAAACGATCGTCACAGGAAGTGAAGTAAAAAAAAACACATTTAGGGATTAGCAGAATAGGGAGAAGAGCAGGATATTTGATAATATAGCTAATCAAAAAAGTGATTTGGGTTTAAAGGACATTTTAGGTATTGAACCACCCCTTTAAGGATTGCTGTATCTGTCACCAGATCTTACAATTTAACATTATTAAATTACAGTCTGAGACTAGTTGGGCTTGGTGTACTTACTTTTCAAATCCATTTCAGATTGGCTCTATAATCCTTTTTAAAGAGGTTTCCCCTGAAATTAAAATGATAATTTTATTAGTCATTTTAAAATCATGATTATGCAGCCATTCTGTTGTGGATTTTCACATTAAGTGTATCAGCCTCATTAGGTCCAAGATATCTACAGTGGGGGAAATAAGTATTTGATCCCTTGCTATTTTTGTAAGTTTGCCCACTAACAAAACATGAACAGTCTATAATTTTAAGGGTAGGTTAATTTTCACATTGAGAGATAGAATATCCCCCCCAAAAAATCAAGAAAATAACATTGTATAAATTAGATATATATTTTTTGCATTTTACAGTGAGAAATAAGTATTTGATCCCCTATAAACCATTATGAGTTCTGGCTCCCACAGATCAGTTAGACGCTCCTAATCAACTCGTTACCTGCATTAAAAACAGCTGTCTTACATAGTCACCTGTATAAAAGACTCCTGTCTACAGACTCAATTAATCAGTCAGACTCTAACCTCTACAACATGGGCAAGACCAAAGAGCTTTCTAAGGATGTCAGGGACAAGATCATAGACCTACACAAAGCTGGAATGGGTTACAAAACCATAAGTAAGACGCTGGATGATAAGGAGACAACTGTTGGTGCAATAGTAAGAAAATGGAAGAAATACAAAATGACTGTCAATCGACATCGATCTGGGGCACCATGCAAAATCTCACCTTGTGGGGTATCCTTGATCACGAGGAAGGTGAGAGATCAGCCTAAAACTACACGGGGGGAACTTGGTAATGATCTCCAGGCAGCTGGGACCACAGTCACCAAGAAAACCATTGGTAACACATTATGCCTTAAAGGTTTAAATTCCTGCAGTGCCCGCAAGGTCCCCCTGCTCAAGAAAGCACATGTGCAGGCCCATCTGAAGTTTGCCAATGAACTCCTGGATGATTCTGAGAGTTATTGGGAGAAGATGTTGTGGTCAGATGAGAAAAAAATTGAGCTCTTTGGCAACTCTCTGTGTTTGGAGGAAGAAGAAGGATGAATACAACCCTAAGAACATTGTCCCAACTGTGAATCATGGTGAGGAAAACATTATTCTTTGTGGGTGCTTTTCTGCAAAGGGGACATGACGACTGCACTGTACTGAAGGGAAGATGGATGGGGTCATGTATCTGAAGATTTTGGCCAACAACCTCCTTCCCTCAGTAGGAGCATTGAAGATGGGTCATGGCTGGGTCTTCCTACAAGACAATGACCCAAAAGATACAGCTAAAGCAACAAAGGAGTGGCTCAAAAAGAAGCACAGTAAGGTCATGGAGTGGCCTAGTCAGTCTCCAGACCTTATTCCCATAGAAAACTTATGGAGGGAGTTGAAGCTCCGAGATGCCAAGCGACAGCCTGAAAATCTTAATGATTTAGAGATGATCTGCAAAGAGGAGTGGACCAAAATTCCTCCCTACATGTGTGCAAACCTTATCATCAACTACAAAAAAAGGTCTAACTGCTGTGCTTGCCAATAAGGGTTTTGCCACCAAGTATTAAGTGTTTTTTTGCCAGAGGGATCAAATACTTATTTCTCACTGCAAAATGCTAAAAAATTATCTAATTTATACAATGTGATTTTCTTGATTTTTTTTTGGATATTCTATCTCTCAATGTTAAAATTAACCTACCCTTAAAATTATAGACTGTTCATGTCTTTGTCAGTGGGCAAACTTACAAAAACAGCAAGGGATCAAATAATTATTTCCCTCATTGTATTTATTAAAAAAATATAGGGCCTGATACATCAAGATCGTCATTGTTCACTCTGGACTTGATGACAATGTATGCTTGAGTCAATCGTATGCCTCTTCATGAATCAGGAGCGAGTGGTTTACATCTGTATGTACATTGCCACACAACTTACTCCAGCCCTGCTGGAGTAATATTTGTGGCATTGCAAATGTCGCCACTCATCATGCCCTTGTCTCACCCCAGCTCCGTTCACTTTGTTGGAGCTGGGCGAAATTGGTATAAGAATGTCAAAAGTCACATAACTGTAGCACAACCGCCAGTTGCTCCAAAATTATGTGACTTTTCAAGGCTTTTTTCACTAGTAGGTGTAAAAGCTTTGATGAACTGAAGCTCATAGAGTTTGTTTTGTGTAATGTTGTTACACCATCAACTCTGCTGTATAGTTTAGGAGCAAATGCGGGGGCTATTATACAGTTTGAGGGCCAATGCGGGGGCCATTATATAGTTTTGGGGCTAATGCAGGGGCCATTGTATAGTTTGGGAGCAAATGTGGGGGCCATTATACAGTTTGGGAGCTAATGTGGGGGCCATTATACAGTGTGGTAGCTATAGTGTGTGCCATTATACAATTTGGGGCCTACCATGGGGGCAATCATACAGTGTGGGGACTACTGGGGGGGGGGCTTAATTCAGTGTGGAGGGCATTCATATTGTGGATGAGCCTCTCATACATTGTAGAGACATCTGTGGGGGCTTCTCATAAAGTGTGGGGGTCATTATATAGCGTGGGAAACAATTCGAGTGCCATTATACAGTTTGGGTCCTACTTTGGGGCAATCGTACAGTGTGGGGACTACTATGGGGGCCATTATGCAGTGTGGGAGGTACTGTGAGGGTCATTATACTGTGTTTTGGGGGAGCAGGGGAGACGTCATTCTGTATTTAGGGGAGCTGTGGGGCCATTATACTGTGTACAGTGGAGCTGTAGGCCATCATGCTCTGCATAGGGGATGTGTGGGCCTATCATTCTGTGTATAAGGGGCCTATGGACCCAATATAGTGTGTATAAAGGAGCTGTGAGGGCATTACACTGTGTATAGGGGAGCTGTTGGCCTAATATATGGCCTGTTGTATAAGGGAGCTTTGGGTCCAACATACTGTGTATACGGGAGCTGTGGGCCTATCATACTTTGTACAGAGAAGCTGTGGGGGCATCATACTCTATATAGGGGAATGTTTGGCCCATTATACTGTGTATAGGAGAGTTGTGGGGACAATCATATTGTGTAAAAGGGAGCTGTGGGCCCATCATACGGTGTATAGGAGTGCTGTTGACCCATTATACTGTGTATAGGTCAGTTGTGAGCCCACTATACTGTGTATGGAGAAGTTGCGGGTCCATCATACTGTGTATAGGGGAGCTATCGGACCATTGTACTGTGTATAGGGGTACTGTTGGCATAATATACTATGTATAGAGAAGCTGTGGGCCCATCATACTATGAATAGAGGAGCTGTACATTTCAGGGGACATTATTAAATGTTAAGTAGGCACTTAAGATGCATCGTTGTTAAAGGGGCACTCGAGGTATTGTGACCATCAAAGGTGTGCAGGGGTCATTATTACTTTCTAGGGGCAAAATGTGGACATTATTTTTTAGGGCATTTGCACAGGGTATTAATATTTTCAATTTTACCATTGAGAGGGTACAAAAGAGGCATTATTACTATATGAAGGTCACAATGGTGGATATTACTATCTGGAGCAATAAGAGGAGCACAGTTATTATGTCAAACAGCAGGTGCAGTAATAGGGACACATACGTTAGCAGCGGCTCAGCATTGGGTTGAGCAGTTTGTGCTGGTTGGGAATAGATGGAGACAGTGCAAGAAATGTGAGACGTTAAATGTCTTTGTTGTAATATCTGCAGATGACTCAAGGCTGGAAGAAGTTATGTGTGTCTGGGCCAAATGGAAAAGACGGGAAAACTGAACGACTCCATCAGAAGGAACATCAGCTGTAAGTCACCATCTATAACGGTAAAGTAATCACTTGTATGTTCTGCAGAACTGGTATCTATCACTATATGGTCACGGTATGACGGTAGTATCAGTCTTGGTCTTAGTATACAGATTTATTTTCAGTAGCAGCCAGGTCATCTGCTGAGGTTGACCTATACCCACTATTAGGGGGTGCCACTGTAGTTGTAATCAGGGAAACCAGTTAGGGGCCAACACAGATGTCTCGTCCCCCTTCAGCTGAACCCCTAGCTATGCCTCTGAGCATATTGCAATACTTGAGGATGAGACTCTACACCTTAAAAATCATACTGCATTGTTTAAATTTAAATGTAAGCATACAAACAATGTGTACATAGATATTTTAGCAGAATTTCTTCCTTTTTTTAATGGAAATGTATTTATAAATGTATTTATTTTCCAAGTTAGTGTTCCTAGGTAGGACAAGGTACTGCCATTGCCATATCAAGAGAATTCCACTTAAAATAATATTCAAACACGTAGTCTGACTGGAGAACTGGAAAAGAGAATAAAGATGATTAATATAGACTAAGCAAAGAAATTGTTGGGTTAAATAATGGTAAATGCTCAGCACAACCTTTACTATATGAAATGGAAGTTTTTGAATAAGCCAGAGTATGCAGATCAAGTATCCTATTGCAGAGGTTTAGTTAAGGTAATATCGCTCAAGGACTCAAAGTGAGGAGCACAAATTTGCAAAATTTAAAACAATACGCCACAAAAATTAACCCTTTGTTTCTGGAGAAAACCTTATTACTGGTAGGTCTATGAAATGTACTAATTTAAAAGGATGAGCCAGTCCTTTAGAGGTCAGTAGAGCAGTATGAACTTCCCCAGGAAGTTGACAAATTTGGCTTCCTTGAGAGAAAACAGCCATGGGAGAAAATAGATTGGCGCCATCTTTGTAAAGCACTTTCTCCCCTGTCATCATCCACACTGCTTAGTGCGTGTGATTACAGGAGCTACCGGGGAAAGGAGTTGCTGAGGAGCGGAAGTCCGGGGTGAGGTAAGCAGCGGCGGCTGGGAGAGGTGATTTCAGACTGTCGTCAGTATTACAGTAGGCTCACTGCCTACGTGTTCAGTACAGCAGGGAAATGATTACATTGCTGAGCTCTGAACACGCAGAATAGGTCACCGTGCTAGGTTGGAGTGAAGGGAAGGTGAATAAGCGTTTGTTGTTTATTTCTATGAATTGAACAGCTGTGCCGGCCGAATGGGGGACATGTACCAGGATGTGGGGAAATATGGACATATACAAGGATGGGGAACAGATGAACATATACCAGGATGGGGAAACATATGGACAATTGGACATGCTGTGTCTAACATTATGTCCTCCCTCTATCTAAAACTGAATCTGTCAAAAACTGAACTACTCGTATTTCCTCCCTCCACTAACCTACCTATGCCCGATATTGCCATTTCCGTTTGTGGCTCAACCATTACTCCCCAGCAACAAGCCCGCTGTCTTGGGATCATTTTTGATTCAGATCTTTCCTTCACTCCTCACATCAAATCACTTGCTCGTTCATGTCATCTACACCTCAAAAACATCTCAAGAATCAGGACTTTTCTCACCTTTGACTCGGCAAAAACTCTTACTGTAGCTCTTATTCATTCTCGTCTCGACTATTGCAACTCTCTACTAATCGGTCTCCCTCCTACTAAACTCTCCCCTCTCCAATCAGTCCTTAACGCAGCAGCCAAGATCATATTCCTCGCCAACCGCTTCACCGATGCCTCTTTCCTGTGCCATTCATTGCATTGGTTGCCCATCCAATATAGAGTTCAATTTAAACTTATCACGCTTACCCACAAAACGCTCCATGCTTCAGCACCCCCCTACGTCTCCTCCCTTGTCTCAGTCTACCATCCTACACGTGCCCTCCGTTCTGCCAATGACTTAAAACTAAAATCCTCCATAATCCGAACTTCCCACTCCGGTCTCCAAGATTTCTCGTGTGCTGCACCAATTCTTTGGAATGCACTACCCAGGACAGTTTGATTAATTCCCAATACCCACAGTTTTAAGCAGACCCTAAAAACCCATTTCTTTAGACTGGCCTATCGCCTCAACACACTATCTATCTGTCCCAGTTTTGGCCTATATTAAAATCTTATTCAATTTCAGGTTCATACCATCCATGCACTTATTAGCCTCGGTCAGGACTGTACACATACTGGCTGGTGACCAGTCCATGTATTATTATTTATCCTATTTAGTATATCAAGGCTGCATTAAACAATATATGTACATTTTACCATTTGTGTCTCCCCCATTTCCTCATAGACTGTAAACTTGCGAGCAGGGCCCTCACTCCTTTCGATATGAGATATGCTTATTCTGCATTTTCTGTATAAGTCCCCCCTAAAATTGTAAAGTGCTGTGAAATGTGTTGGCGCTATAAAAATAAAAAATATTATTATTATTATTATAACATAAAATAATGGGGGAACAGATGGACATATACCAGGATGAGGAATATATGAACATACACCATAATGGGGGAACATATGGACATACAAGTATGAAGGAACAAATGGACATATAACGGGATGGGGGAAGAGATGAACATATACCAGGATGGAGGAACAGATGGACATATACCAGGATGAGGGAACATATGGATAAATACAGGATGGGGGAACATATGGACAATTGGACATATACAAAGATGGGGGAACAGATGGACATATACCAGAATGGGGGAACATATGGACTTATACCGTAATGGGGGAATATAAGGACATATACAAGTGTGAGGGAACAGATGGATATACCAGGATGGGGAAAGAGATGGACATATACAAGGATGGGTGAACATATGGACATATACCAGGATGTGGCAACATATGGACATATACAAGGATGGGTGAACAGATGGACATGTACCAGGATGAGGGAACAGATGGACATGTACCAGGATGAGGGAACAGATGGACATGTACCAGGATGAGGGAACATATAGACATATACCAGGATGGGGAAACATATGGAAAATTGGACATATACAATTATGGGGAACAGATGGACAAATAACAATATGAGGAACATATGGACATATACCATTATGGAGGAACATATGGACATATACAAGTATGAGAGTACAAATGGATATATATACCAGGATGGGGGAACAGATGGACATATACAAGGATGGGGGAACATATGAACATAAACCATGATGGGGGAACATATGGACATATACAAGAATGGGTGAACATATGGACATATACCAGGATGTGGGAATATATGGACATATACAAGGATGCGTGAACATATAGACACACACCAGGATGAGGGAACATATGGACATATACTAGGATAGGGAAACATATGGACAATTGGATATAAACAAGTATGAAGGAACAAATGGACAAATAACGGGATGGGGGAAGAGATGGACATTTACCAGGATGGGGGAACCGATGGACATATATCAGGATGAGGGAACATATGGATAAATACAGGATGGGGGAACATATGGACAATTGGACATATACAAAGATGGGAGAACAGATGGACATATACCAGAATGGGGGAACATATGGACTTATACCATAATGGGGGAATATAAGGACAATTACAAGGATGGAAAAACATATGAACAATTGGACATATACAATTATGAGGGAACAAATGAACATATACCAGGATGGGGTAACAGATGGACATATATCAGGATGGAGAAATAGATGGACATATACCAGGATGGAGGAACAGATGGACATATAGAAGTATGAGGGAACAGATGGACATATACAAGGATGAGGGAACATATGGCTATATATAAGGATGGGTGAACAGGTGGACAAATACGAAGATGAAGGAACATATGGACATATACAAAGATGGGGGAACAGATGGACATATACCAGGATGGGGGAAAAGATGGACATATGCCAGGATGAGGGAACATATGGACATATACAAGGAAGGGAGAACAGAGAACAGAATGACTTGTACCAGGATGGGAGAACAGATGGACGTATACCAGGATGGAGGAACAGGTGGACATATACAAGTATGAGGGGACAGATGGACATATACCAGGATGGGTGAACATATGGACATATACAGTGCTGGCCAAAAGTGATGGCACCCCTGCAATTCTGTTAGATAATACTCAGTTTCTTCCTGAAAATGATTGCAATCACAAATTCTTTGGTATTATTCTCTTCATTTAATTTGCTTGCAAGGAAAAAACACTAAAGAGAATGAAGCAAAAATCAAATCATTGATCATTTCACACAAAACTCCAAAAAAGGGCCGGACAAAAGTATTGGCACCCTCAGCCTAATACTTGGTTGCACAACCTTTAGCCAAAATAACTGCGAACAACCGCTTCCGGTAAACATCAATGAGTTTCTTACAATGCTCTGCTGGTATTCTGGACCATTCTTCTTTGGCAAACTGCTCCAGGTCCCTGATATTTGAAGGGTGCCTTCTCCAAACTGCCATTTTGAGATCTCTCCACAGGTGTTCTATGGGATTCAGGTCTGGACTCATGCTGGCCACCTTAGAAGTCTCCAGTGCTTTCTCTCAAACCATTTTATAGTGTTTTGGAAGTGTGTTTTGGGTTATTGTCCTGCTGGAAGACCCATGACCTCTGAGGGAGACCCAGCTTTCTCACACTGGGCCCTACATTATGCTGCAAAATTTGTTGGTAGTCTTCAGACTTCATAATGCCATGCACACGGTCAAGCAGTCCAGTGCCAGAGGCAGCAAAGTAACCCCAAAACATCAGGGAACCTCTGCCATGTTTGACTGTAGGGACCGTGTTCTTTTCTTTGAATGCCTCTTTTTTTTTCCTGTACACTCTATGTTGATGCTTTTTCCCAAAAAGCTGTAGTTTTGTCTCATCTGACCAGAGAACATTCTTCCAAAACATTTTAGGCTTTCTCAGGTATGTTTTGGCAAACTCCAGCCTGGCTTTTTTATGTCTCGGGGTAAGAAGTGGGGTCTTCCTGGATATCCTACCATACAGTCCCTTTTCATTCAGACGCCGACGGATAGTACGGATTGACACTGTTGTACCCTCGGCCTGCAGGGCAGCTTGAACTTGTTTGGATGTTAGTCGAGGTTCTTTATCCACCATCCGCACAATCTTGCGTTGAAATCTCTCGTAAATTTTTCTTTTCCGTCCACATCTAGGGAGGTTAGCCACAGTGCCATGGGCTTTAAACTTCTTGATGACACTGCGCACGGAAGACACAGGAACATTCAGGTCTTTGGAGATGGACTTGTAGCCTTGAGATTGCTCATGCTTCCTCACAATTTGGTTTCTCAAGTCCTCAGACAGTTCTTTGGTCTTCCTTCTTTTCTCCATGCTCAATGTGGTACACACAAGGACACAGGACAGAGGTTGAGTCAACTTTAATCCATGTTAACTGGCTGCAAGTGTGATTTAGTTATTGCCAACACCTGTTAGGTGCCACAGGTAAGATACAGGTGCTGTTAATTACACGAATTAGAGAAGTATCACATGATTTTTCAAACGGTGCCAATACTTTTGTCCACCCCCTTTTTTAGGTTTGGTGTGGAATTATATCCAATTTGGCTTTTGGACAATTCTTTTTGGGTTTTTTTCATTGAAGACAAATTAAATGAAGAGAATAATACCAAAGAATTTGTGATTGCAATCATTTTCAGGAAGAAACTGAGTATTATCTGACAGAATTGCAGGGGTGCCAATACTTTTGGCCAGCACTGTACCAGGATGGAGGAACAGATGGACATATACCAGGATGGGGGAACAGATTGACATATACCAGGATAGGGGAACAAATTGACAAATACCAGAATGGGGGAACAGATGGACATATACCAGGATGGGGAACAGATGGACATATACGAGGATGGGGGAAAAGATGGATATATACAAGGATGGGTGAGCATATGTACATATACCAGGATGGGGGAACATACGGATTTATATTAGGATGGGGAAACAGGTGGACATATACCATAATGGGGGAACAGATGGACATATATCAGGATGGAGAAATAGATGGACATATACCAGGATGGAGGAACAGATGGACATATAGAAGTATGAGGAAACAGATGGACATATACCAGGATGAGGGAACATATGGCTATATATAAGGATGGGTGAACAGGTGGACAAATACGAAGATGAAGGAACATATGGACATATACAAAGATGGGGGAAAAGATGGACATATGCCAGGATGAGGGAACATATGGACATATACAAGGAAGGGAGAACAGAGAACAGAATGACTTGTACCAGGATGAGAGAACAGATGGACGTATACCAGGATGGAGGAACAGGTGGACATATACAAGGATGGAGGAAGAGATGGACATATACAAGTATGAGGGCACACATGGGCATATACCAGGATGAGGAACAGATGGAATATTACCAGGATGGTGGAAAAGATGGACATATACAAGATGAGTGAACATATGGACATATACCAGAATGAGGGAACATATTGACATATACAAGGATGGGGGAACAGAAGGACAAATACAAGGATGGGGGAACATATGGACATATAGCAGGATGGTGGAAAAGATGGACATATACAAGGATGGGTGAACATATGGACATATACCAGAATGAGGGAACATATTGGCATATACAAAGATGGGGGAACAGATGGATATATACCAGAATGGGGGAACATATGGACGTATACAAGGATGGAGGAACCTACGAACATGTACTAAGATGGGAGAACAGATGGACATATACCAAGGTGAGGGAACAGCGGGATATATACAAGGATGGGGGAATATATGGACAATTGGACATATACAAGGATGGGGGAATATATGGACAATTGGACATATACAAGGGTGGGAGAACAGAGAACAGAATGACTTGTACCAGGATGGGAGAACAGATGGACATATACCAGGATGGAGGAACAGATGGACATACACAAGTATGAGGGAACAGATAGACATATACCAGGATGGGTGAACATATGGACATATATCAGGATGGATGAACAGATGGACATATACCAGGATAGGGGAACAGATGGACAAATAGAAGAATGGGGGAACAGATGGACATATACCAGGCTGGGGGAACACATGGACATATATAAGGATGGGGGAACAGATGGACATATACCAGGATGGAGGAACAGATGGACATATACAAGGATGGAGGAACAGATGGACATATACAAGTATGAGGGAACACATGGGCATATACCAGGATGGGGGAACAGTTGGACATATACCAGGATGGTGGAAAAGATGGACATATACAAGTTGGGTGAACATATGGACATATAGCAGGATGAGGGAACATATGGGTATATCCCTCCGTCACATACAATAGGCCTGACAGGCACATCTCTTTTACTTTCATTTCTCCTTCCTCACCAGATGGTGAGGAAATCCCCTCCCTCCAGGTAGTCTCCTGTCTCTAGCAGCTCTGTGAAACCTCATACCACAGTTGGATTGCAGAGCTTCAGGAGGACAGATATAAGTGCGCTAATCTCTCAGGCTCATTGTATGTGAACACGTCACACTCAATAAGCTTGGTATTTTATGTTTTTATTCATCACAATTGTTTATTTAGCTTGTTTTATGAATGTATAGCACAAAGTGTGAGGATATTTCATAGAAATAAGGCAGATTAAAAAAGAAAGTGTGCTACTCAGGCATATACAGTAGTTCCCTAACACATATTCCTTCTCTTGCTTCAGATTATCTGCTGAAATGGAGAGGAAAATGTACAATTTATCAAAAAACCTTGATGTTGAGGAAGTAACAAACATGCTGTTAGATGATGCAGACCCCACACTGAAAGAGGATTTAGGAGAGGAAAGTGAGATTGATTCTCATGATGAGGTGGAAGTATGTGAAGTGGATTCTGAAACAGAGCAAGATGGTGACAGTGATGAGGATGAATATGTAGAATCTTTTTATATGGGAAAAGATAAAAAAAAACGATGGAACAAGAAGCCACTCCAGAAAAAACGTAGGGAACCTCAAAACATTATTACTCACCTTCCTACAGTTAAAGGAACTGCAAAAACTGCAGTTGAATGCTGGAATAGTTTATTCACAGATGACATTCTGGACTCTATTGTCACATATACCAACCAATATATAGACATTAAAAAGGACAAGTTCATCTGCAACAGAACCATCAAGGCCACAGATGAAATAGAACTGCGTGCTTTTTTTGGATTATTATACCTTGCAGGAGCTTATAGGGCAAATAGACAAAGTTTGGATGAACTTTGGAGTAAAGATGGGGATGGAGTTTAAAAATTTGGCCTTGTTATGTCCATAAACAGATTCAAGCTTCTAATTCGTTGCCTTCGGTTTGACGACAGAACTACCCGAACCGAATGTAAAACACATGACCGACTTACTCCAATTCGTGATATATTCCAAAAATTTGTTGAAAACTGTAAAAAAAGCTATTGCCCTGGGGAGAATCTCACTATTGACGAAATGCTCCCTGGTTTTCGTGGTAGATGTGCCTTTCGTCAATATATTCCATCAAAGCCTAACAAATATGGAATAAAAATGTATGCCCTTGTTAATGCCAATAAGACCTACACTTACAACCTGGAAGTTTATGCAGGAAAACAACCAGAAGGTCCTTACTGTGTCAGCAACAAACCCAGTGATGTTGTAAAAAGACTGGCTGAGCCCTTATTTGGATCGGGTCGCAATATAACAGCTGACAATTGGTTTTCAAATTGTGATCTGATTGATTATCTGAAAATGCAGAAGCTTTCATATGTCGGAACTGTAAGAAAAAATAAAAAAGAATTGCCTACACAGTTTGTAAGTGTGAAAGGGAGACAGCAGTACAGCAGTATGTTTGCATTCCATAATGGAAAGGTTTTGGTTTCCTATGTACCACAAGCAAAAAAAATTGTACTTCTTCTATCAACACTTCATGATGATGATGCCATCGATCCTGGGACTGAGGCACAAAAAAAACGGGAGATAATTACATTTTATAATGCAACCAAAGGGGGTGTTGATACAGCTGATCAGATGTGCTCAACTTTCAACGTCAGCAGAAACACCAAACGCTGGCCAATGGTCATATTTTTTGCTATGTTGAATTTGGGTGGTATAAATTCACAAGTCATTTACCTTGAAAACAAGCTTGAACCACTCCGTAGACGATTCTATCTGAAAAAATTGGCCCATGAACTAGTGCTTGGAGAGCTACGCAGGAGAAGTATGAAAACAATCGGTATCCCCTCTCGCCTTCAAGTTCAGCTCAAAAGATTCCGCCCAGAAGATGATAGTGAAAATTCACCACCTGCACCACCTCCCAAAAGAAGGAGATGCACCACCTGCACCACGGAAAGCGGAATCAGAAGGCTTTCTAATTATGAATGTCACAAATGTCATAATGCAATCTGCCTGACACATGCAAAAATGATGTGTAATTCTTGCTCTTTGCTCTGCAAGTGTAATTTTTCTGGGGAAACTTCAGGATCTAATTCTGATTGAATATGTGTTTAATAGTACTTAAGGTACCTTAAAATTAAGTTTGTTTCCATAAATTTTCTTTGTAGAGTTTTTGGACAGAGTCGAACTGGGGACTATTTGGCGGGAGTTTTGAAATGTTTGTATTTCAGAGCTATTAGTTTTATGTTAAGTAAATGATTTTTTTTTGCACCTGATTATGTGTAGTCTCTTTTATTACATCCCTATGAAGGTCACTGATCACTTTTAGAGCACTGAAATTGCAAACATTAGATATTATAGGTATTTTTCTAGCCTGCGCCTGACAGTCACATTGTATGTGAACTCTTTAGAACCGATACTGTATGTGACGGAGGGATATACAAGGATAGGGAAACAGATAGACATATACAAGGATGGGGAAACAGATGGACAAGTACCAGGATGGGGGAACAGATGGACATATACAAGGATGGGTGAACATATGGACATATACCAGAATGAGGGAACATATTGACATATACAAGGATGGGGGAACAGATGGATATATACCAGAATAGGGGAACATATGGACGTATACAAGGATGCAGGAACCTACGGACATGTAGTAAGATGGAAGAACAGATGGACATATACCAAGGTGAGGGAACAGAGGGATATATACAAGGATGGGGGAACATATGGACAATTGTACTTATGCAAGGATGGGGGGAACATATGGACATATACAAGGATGGGGGAACATATTGAAAAATGGACATATACAAGGGTGGGGGAACAGATGGACATATACCAGGATAGGGGAACATATGGACATATACAAAGATGGGGGAACATGTGGAAATATACCAGGATGGGGGAATAGATGGACATATACCAAGATAAGGGAAACAGATGGATAAATACCAGGATGGGGGAACAGATGGACATATACCAGGATGGTGGAACAGATGGACATATACAAGGATGGGTGAACATATGTGTTACGGGTCCGGGTGGTGGAACCTCTGTGCTGTGGTGCAAGGAGGGACCCAGAGGGGTGTGACTAAGTATCAACCCGGACCTACCCTGGTCGTACGGCGGCAAAAGACTCCGTGACCAGGGAGGGATCGAGCAGAGGGACCAGGTGCTACTCTGGGGACGACCTTGTAAGAGAGCAGGTGACTCCCATGGGTCAGATGGCTGGGACTGACCGGTATAGCAGATGACACACCAGGTAGGCTGACGAGTAGTCCTGGAGGATGGACAGGTAGGCACGGCAGTTGACAGGCGGGAGCCTCCAGGTAGGCTGTCAGGTGGTCACGGCAAGTGACAGGCAGAAGTCTCTAGATGGACGGTCTGGTAACAGGCAGGTAACAGGTGAGCGCTCCCAGGTGAGCGGGCTGACGGACACCGAAGGTAACAGGCAGGTAACAGGCGAGCGCTCCCAGGTGAGCGGGCTGACAGACAAGGCAGGTAACAGGCAGGTAACAGGTGAGTGCTCCCAGGTGAGCGGGCTGACAGACAAGGCAGGTAACAGGCAGGTAACAGGTGAACGCTCCCAGGTGAGCGGGCTGACGGACACGGCAAGTAACAGGCGGGTGATCCCAGGTGAGCGGGCTGACAGACAAGGCAGGTAACAGGCAGGTAACAGGTGAGCGCTCCCAGGTGAGCGGGCTGTCAGACACGGCAGGTAACAGGCAGGTAAAAGGCGAGCGCTCCAGGTGAGCGGGCTGGCAGACTCGGCAGGTAACGGGCAGATAACAGGCTGGCAGACAGGATGAGGGGTCCGGCTAGCAGCGGAACCTGAGGGCTGAAGCAGAGATAAGTAACACTGTGCAACAACTTTGCTCGGGCACCTCCATTTTGGAGGAGGTGCCATATATATGGGAGGACCCTTAGCTATTGGCCGGGGACTCCTTAGGATGGCGCGCGTGGCCCCTTTAAGAGGGAGGGAGCGCACGCGCCCTAAGCACAGTGCCAGGGGGACTGCGCGCGCCGACAGCAGGAAGAGAAGGAGAGTGGGGAGCGCGGGGAGAGAGGAGGTGAGAGGGACGGCGTCTCTGCCTGGCAGGAGGCAGAGACGCCGATGCTACAATATGGACATATACCAGGATGAGGGAACATATGGATATATACAATGATGGGGGAACAGATGGACATATACCACAATTAGGGAACATATGGACGTATACAAAGATGGGGGAACATGTTGACATATACCAGGAGGGGGGAACATATGGACATACACCAGGATGGGGAAACAGATGGACATATACCATAATGGGGGAACAGATGGACATATATCAGGATAGAGAAACAGATGGAAATATACCAGGATGGTGGAAAAGATGGACATATGCAACAATGGGTGAACATATGGAGATATAACAGGATGAGAAAACATATGGATATATAAAAGGATGGGGGAACAGATAGACATATACAAGGATGGGGGAACAGATGGACATATATTAGAATGGGGGAAGATATGGACATATACAAGGATGGGGGAACGGATGAATATATACCAGAATAAGGGAACATATGGATGTATATGTTATGATAGGCTACAAGCACTAAGGAAAGACAGGAGATCTGTCCCTACAATAGAACTAAGCTAGATCCCTACGATGTAACGGGGAACCTGATCCTGTGATCAGACCCGCTAAAGTCCTCAGCTAGTCTGAACGAAGACCTATAGATGTGAGGGAGGGATAGCTTAAGAGTAGAAATTACAATGAAGTCCAGCATTGCCAGAAGGGCGGAGCAGGATTAAATAGGCAAAAAGGTCATGTGACCAGCAAAATAGAAAAAACCTAACAGGAGAGTTCTAACAGTACCCCCTCTTCTAAGAGGATCCTGCGGATCCCCTAGGCCCAGGCTTATCAGGAAACCTCTTGTGAAACGCTCTGACAAGTCTGGAAGCAGAAACATCATCCGCCCTCACCCATGAGTTATCCTCGTGACTGAAACCCTTCCAAGCGACGAGATACTGCAAACTCCCCCTATACCGTCTAGAATTAAGGATGCGGGAAATTTCATATTCCCTGTCCTCCACCACCGGAGGAACAGTGGCAGTGGCGTCTCTATCTGCTACATCAGCTTTTTTCAATAGAGAAACATGAAACACAGGATTAATCTTCCAGGAGGTAGGAACCTCCAACCTAACAGCAGATTGGTTAACTACCTGAAGCACCTTAAAGGGCCCTAGAAACTTGGGACCCAATTTTTTAGAAGGAATCCTCAACCGCAGATTCTTAGAGGACAACCAAACCATGTCACCAACTGTAAACAAAACCTCTTGACGTTTCCTGTCAAAGTACCTCTTAGATTTTTTGTTAGCCTCCTGAAGATTACCACGCACATCCATCCAAACTCTCTCCAAATCACCGGAAAAACTCTCCTCCTCAGGCACAGCCGATACCAATTTGGAGAATGACCCAAAAGACGGATGTCTCCCAGAACAACATAAAAAGGCGAACAACCAGCAGAAGAGGATGTATGGTTGTTAAGAGCAAATTCAGCAAGCGGCAGAAACTCAGACCACCCCTCTTTATTGTCTGCCACAAAACAACGCAAGAACTGCTCAACATCCTGATTCTTCCTTTCTGTCTGGCCATTAGACTCAGGATGATATCCGGATGAAAACGACAAATGAACTCCCAACCTGTCACAAAAGGCACGCCAAAAACGAGCCACGAACTGTGTTCCCCTATCAGAAACAATGTCAGTAGGAACACCATGGAGTCTGACAATTTCCTTGACAAAGGCCTCAGCGAGTGTCTTAGCGCAGGGCAGTTTGATGAAGGGAACCAAGTGACACATCTTGCTAAAACGGTCCACGACCACCCAGATGACCGTGAAACCCTCAGAGGAGGGAAGGTCAGTAATAAAGTTTATAGCCAGATGTGTCCAAGGTGCACTAGGAACCTCCAGAGGGCAAAGCAACCCCGCAGCAGGAGTATGAGAAGACTTAGATCTATCACACACAGTACATTGACGCACCCACTTAATGACTTCCTTCTGCCATCCAGGCCACCAAAAACTGTGACCCACAAGTCTTTTGGTCTCAGAAATTCCTGGATGACCTGCCAACCGAGACTCATGACACTCAACAAACAAATCTCTCCTAAAGGTCCTAGGCACAAACAACCTCCCATGGGGAGTGTTAGATGGGGCATTCTCTTGTGCTTTAAGAATCTCATTTTCCAAAACGGAGTCCAATGCAGCAATCACAACACCTTCTTGTAAAATGCTCTCCTCCTCCTCAGCACCGACCATGGGAGAAAAGCTGCGAGACAACGCATCAGCTTTAACATTCTTGGTACCCGGGATGTAAGTAACGGAAAAATTAAACCGCGAAAAAAAAAGTGCCCACCTAGCCTGACTTGCATTCAAGCACTTGGCAGCATCAAGATAGATCAGATTTTTATGATCAGTGAAAACCTGAATGGGAAATTCAGCACCTTCCAAGAGATGACGCCAGTGTTCAAATGCGAGTTTAATAGCCAGCAATTCCCGATTACCAATATCGTAATTAAGTTCAGTCTCAGAAAATTTTTTTGAAAAAAAGGCACAGGGATGTACTCCATCCTTGTTTTCCTGAGACAACACCGCACCGACCCCCACAGAAGAAGCATCAACCTCAACCAAAAACGGCTTAGTCACATCAGGCTGCATAAGGATGGAGGCAGAGCTGAACCTCTCCTTTAGAAACACAAACGCTTCAATGGCCTCAGTAGTCCACTGAACCGTATTAGCACCTTTCCTGGTGAGATCGGTCAGTGGTTTAACAATAATAGAAAAATTTTTAATGAATTTTCTGTAATAATTGGCGAAACCCAAAAACCTCTGTATCGATTTCAAACCAATAGGCCTAGGCCATTCCTGCACAGCTTGAACTTTCACTGGGTCCATCTCAAAGCCCTCGCTGGAGATAATGTAGCCCAAAAAACTAATTCTCTGTACAGCGAACTCCCATTTCTCCAGCTTAGCAAAAAGCGAATTGTCAATTAATAACTGTAATACCTCACGTACGCTCCGCCAAAATGTCATCCAAATGCACAACCACATTTTTGCCGATCAAAGGTCTAAGGATGTCATTAATAAGATTCTGAAAAAATGCTGGTGCATTGGTAAGACCAAAAGGCATAACCAGATTCTCAAAATGACCCACAGGAGTGTTAAAAGCAGTCTTCCATTCATCACCCTCCTTCATGCGCAACAAATTGTATGCCCCCCGGAGATCAATTTTAGAGAACCACTTGGCCCCCACTAACTGGTTAAACAAATCAGGAATCAATGGCAGTGGGTAGGGATTACGTACTGTAATTTTATTAATCTCGCGAAAGTCCAGACAAGGACGTAAACCGCCGTCCTTTTTTTTAACAAAAAAATATCCAACAGCCACAGGTGACTTAGAGGGTCTGATATGACCGGTGGCCAAGCTCGTCTGTATGTATTCCTCCAAAGCCTTTCTCTCAGGAATAGTAAGATTAAATAAACGACTTTTAGGAAGAGTCGCTCCAGGGACAAATTCAATGGTACAATCATAGTCTCTATGGGGAGGCAAAATTTGCGACTCCTCCTCAGAAAAAAACTTTCCAAAAATCCTGAATAGGTACAGGTAATTCCCCTTTATCCACAGCAGCAATGCGCCCATTACAACACTTGTCATAACACTTAGGGCTCCAGGACTTAATTTCATTAGTAGACCAATCCAGTACAGGATTGTGCAATTTTAACCAGGGTAACCCCAAAATTACTGGAGAAGGCAAATTATTTAATACTACCAAATCCAAATTTTCTTGGTGAATACCATTAATAGTGAGGCGAAATTCATAAACCTTGTGAGTAACACATTTCAAGGGAAAGCCATTAACAGAAACCACGGCAATAGGGGATGACAAAAGTTTAGGTTTTAATTTAAGTTTTTCCAAGAATCCCCCATCAATCACATTCAGAGTAGAACCACAATCCACAAATACCCGAAATTCAATTAATTCTTCCTGAGCTGCAGTAGTAGCAGAAAGAAATACCCCCTTAACGTTTAAACAGGCTATACGGGCGTAACTGACCTTTTTTTTTTTTTCTTTGTTCATACGAAGCTCACAGTTCTTAATGAAATGGTCAGATTTTCCGCAATAAAAGCACAAACCTTCAGAAAACCTGCGGTCTTTTTCCTGAGAGCGGGGTGACATCGCCCCAATCTCCATCGGCTCTCCAATGTCAGTACAGACCCTCTCAAGACTAGGAGCTGATATGGCAAAGGATTTACTCTCATTAACCCTTGCACGCAGTCTCCTGTCCACCCGTATAGCTAATTGCATTGCCTCCTGCAAGTTTCCAGGTGTAGGATAAGCAATAAGCAGATCCTTAACCCTTTCACCTAGCCCAGCAAGAAACAAACTTTTCAGAGCTGAATCGTTCCACCCCACCTGAGCAGACCACCGACGGAAGTGAGTACAATAATTTTCCACATTACCTGATCCCTGTCTCAAAAGTCTCAATTCCATCTCAGCTGATGAGACACGATCAGGATCATCATACAACAACCCCAAAGCAGAAAAAAAACTATCCACTGATCTAAAGCACGGATCACTAGGTTGGAGAGAAAAGGCCCATCCCTGAGGTTCTTTGCGCAAAAGTGACATTATGAACCCTATGCGCTGTGATTCATCACCAGAGGATCTGGGTCTCAAACGAAAATACAATAAACAAGCATTTTTAAAGGAAAAAAAAATCTTGCTGTTCACCAAAAAATAAATCAGGCAATCGTACCTTTGGCTCCACAAAATATGCTCCAGAACAGCTACTCACGTGTTGTTGGAGCTCGGCCACCTCCAGAGAGAGTCCCTGCAGGCGTTGAGCCAAATCCTGAACCGACACCATGATGGAAACTGGAGGTCTTTCCTTAGAGATATTTTTGGGCTGCACTTACTGTTATGATAGGCTACAAGCACTAAGGAAAGACAGGAGATCTGTCCCTACAATAGAACTAAGCTAGATCCCTACGATGTAACGGTGAAACTGATCCTGTGATCAGACCCGCTAAAGTCCTCAGCTAGTCTGAATGTAGACCTATAGATGTGAGGGAGGGATCCCTACAAGAACTAGGGACTGGGAGAAAGATGAAAAACCTCCTAGCAGAAATTGTAGCAGTAAAAAGACAAACACACAACATAGAACATAAAGGTCAAAAGACCTAGCTAAACTGACTGAGAAAGGTTACAAAGCACCTGGCTAGCTTAAGAGTAGAAGGGCGGAGCAGGATTAAATAGGCAAAAAGGTCATGTGACCAGCAAAATAGAAAAAACCTAACAGGAGAGTTCTAACAGTATACAAGGATGGAGGAACCTACGGACATGTACTAAGATGGGAGAACAGATGGACCTATACCATGGTGAGGGAACAGATGGACATATATAAGGATGGAGAAACATATGGACAATTGGACATATACAAAGATGGGAGAACAGATGGACATATATCCGAATGGGGGAACATATGGACTTATACCATCATGGGGGAATATATGGACATATACAAGTGTGAGGGAACAGATGGACATATACAAGGATGGAGAACAGATGGACATAAACAAGTATGGGTGAACATATGGACATGTATCAGGACAAAGGAACATATGGAGATATACAAGGATGGGGTAACAAATGGACATATGCCAGGATGAGCGAACAGTTAGACATATACCAGGATGGTGGAACAGATGGACATATACCAGAATGGGGGAACATATGGACTTATACCGTAATGGGGGAATATAAGGACATATACAAGTGTGAGGGAACAGATGGATATATACCAGGATGGGGAAACAGATGGACATATACAAGGATGGGTGAACATATGGACATATACCAGGATGTGGTAACATATGGACATATACCAGGATGGGTGAACAGATGGACATGTACCAGGATGAGGGAACAGATGGACATATACCATAATGGAGGAACATATGGACATATACAAGTATGAGAGTAGAAATGGAAATATATACCAGGATGGGGGAACAGATGGACATATACAAGGATGGGTGAACATATAGACATATACCAGGATGGGGAACATATGGACGATTGGACATATTCAATTATGGGGAACAGATGGATAAATAACAATATGAGGAACATATGGACATATACAAGAATGGGTGAACATATGGACATATACCAGGATGTGGTAATATATGGACATATACAAGGATGGGTGAACATATAGACACACACCACGATGAGGGAACATATGGACATATACTAGGATGGGGAAACATATGGACAATTGGACATATACAAAGATGGGGGAACAGATGGACATATACCATAATGGGGGAATATAAGGACATATACAAGGATGGAGAAACATATGGACAATTGGACATATACAATTATGAGGGAACAAATGAACATATACCAGGATGGAGGAACAGATGGACATATAACAGGATGGGGGAACATATGGCCAAATACCAGGATGGGGGAACATATGGCCAATTGGACATATACAAAGATGGCAGAACAGATGGACATATATCAGGATGGGGGAACATATGGACATATACAAGGTTTGGGGAACAGATGGACATATACCAGGATGGAGGAACAGATGGACATATACAAGAATGGAGGAACAGATGGACATATACAAGCATGAGGGCACACATGGGCATATACCAGGATGGGGAGCAGATGGACAAATACCAGGATGGGGAAACAGATGGACATATACCAGGATGGGGAAACAGATGGACATATACCAGGATGGTGGAAAAGATGGACATATACAAGGATGGGTGAACATATGGACATATACCAGAATGAGGGAACATATTGACATATACAAGGATGGGGGAACAGATTGATATATACCAGAATGGGGGAACATATGGACGTATACAAGGATGGAGGAACCTACGAACATGTACTAAGATGGGAGAACAGATGGACATATACCAAGGTGAGGGAACAGAGGGATATATACAAGGATGGGGGAATATATGGACAATTGGACATATACAAGGATAGGGGAACCGATGGACATATACCAGGATAGGGAAACATATGGACATAAACAACGATGGGGAACATATGGACAATTGAACATATACAAGGGTGGGGGAACAGATGGACATATACCAGGATAGGAGAACATATGGACATATGCAAGGATGGGGAACATAATGACAAGTGGACATATACAAAGGTGGGGGAAGAGATGGACAAATAACAGGAGGAAGGAAACATGGATAAATACCAGGATGGGGGAACAGATGGACATATACCAGGATGGTGGAACACATGGACATATACAAGGATGGGTGAACATATGGACATATACCAGGATGAGGGAACATATGGATATATATAAGGATGGGGGAACAGATAGACATATGCGAGGATGGGGGAACAGATGGACAAATATTAGAATGGGGGAACATATGGACATATACAAGGATGGGGAAACAGATGGAATTATACCACAATTGGGGAACATGTTGACATATACCAGGATGGGGGAACATATAGACATATACCAGGATGGGGAAATAGATGGACATATACCATAATGGGGGAACAGATGGACATATATTAGAATGGGGGAACATATGAACATATACAAGGAAGGTGGAACAGATGGATATATACCAGAATAGGGAAACATATGGACGTGTATAAGGATGGAGGAACCTACGGACATGTACTAAGATGGGAGAACAGATGGACCTATGCCATGATGAGGGAACAGATGGACATATATAAGGATGGGGGAACATATGGACAATTGGACTTATATAAAGATGGGGGAACAGATGGACTTATACCATAATGGGGGAATATATGGACATATACAAGTGTGAGGGAACAGATGGACATATACCAGGATGGTGGAACAGATGGACATATAAAAGGATGGGGAACAGATGGACATAAACAAGGATGGGTGAACATATGGACATATACAAGGATGTGGTAACAAATGGACATATGCCAGGATGAGGGAACAGGTGGACATATACCAGGATGGGGGAACATATGGGCAATTGAACATATACAAAGATGGGGGTACAGATGGATATATACCAGGATGGGGGAACATATGGACATATATCAGGATGGGGGTACAGATTGCAATATACCAGGATGGGGAAACAGATGAACATATATCAGGATGGAGAAACAGATGGACATACACAAGTACGAGGGAACAGATAGACATATACCAGGATAGGGGAACAGATGGACAAATACCAGAATGGGGGAACAGATGGACATATATAAGGATGGGGGAACAGATGGACATACACCAGGATGGAGGAACAGATGGACATATACAAGTATGAGGGAACACATGGGCATATACCAGGATGGGGGAACAGTTGGACATATACCAGGATGGTGGAAAAGATGGACATATACAAGATGGATGAACATATGGACATATAGCAGGATGAGGGAACATATGGATATATACAAGGATAGGGAAACAGATAGACATATACAAGGATGGGGAAACTGATGGACAAATACCAGGATGGGGGAACAGATGGACATATACAAGGATGGGTGAACATTTGGACATATACCAGAATGAGGGAACATATTGACATATACAAGGATGCGGGAACAGGTGGTTATATACCAGAATGGGGGAACATATGGACATATACAAGGATGCAGGAACCTACGGACATGTAGTAAGATGGAAGAACAGATGGACATATACCAAGGTGAGGGAACAGAGGGATATATACAAGGATGGGGGAACATATGAACAATTGTACTTATACAAGGATGGGGGAACATATGGACATATACAAGGATGGGGGAACGTATTAACAAATGGATATATACAATGGTGGGGGAACAGATGGACATATACCAAGATAAGGGAAAGAGATGGATAAATGCCAGGATGGGGGAACAGATGGACATATACCAGGATGGTGGAACAGATGGACATATACAAGGATGGCTGAACATATGTATTACGGGTCCAGGTGGTGGAACCTCTGTGCTGTGGTGCAAGGAGGGACCCAGAGGGGCGTGACTAAGTATCAACCCGGACCGACCCTGGTCGTACGGCGGCTAACGACTCCTTGTCCAGGGAGGGACCGAGCAGAGGGACCAGGTGCTACTCTGGGGACGACCTTGTAAGAGAGCAGGTGACTCCCATGGGTCAGATGGCTGGGACTGACCGGTATAGCAGATGACACAGCAGGCAGGCTGACGAGTGGTCCTGGAGGATGGACGGGTAGGCACGGAAGCTGACAGGCGGGAGCCTCCAGGTAGGCTGTCAGGTGGTCACGGCAAGTGACAGGCAGAAGTCTCTAGATGGACGGTCTGGTAACAGGCAGGTAACAGACGAGCGCTCCCAGGTGAGCGGGCTGACGGACACAGAAGGTAACAGGCAGGTAACAGGCGAGCGCTCCCAGGTGAGCGGGCTGACGGACACGTCAGGTAAAAGGCGGGTGCTCCCAGGTGAGCGGGCTAACAGACAAGGCAGGTAACAGGCAGGTAACAGGTGAGCGCTCCCAGGTGAGCGGGCTGACAGACACGGCAGGTAACAGGCAGGTAACAGGCGAGCGCTCCAGGTGAGCGGGCTGACAGAATCAGCAGGTAACGGTCAGATAACAGGCTGGCAGACAGGATGAGGGGTCCGGCTAGCAGTGGAACCTGAGGGCTGAAGCAGAGTTAAGTAACACTGTGCAACAACTTTGCTCGGGCACCTCCATTTTGGAGGAGGTGCCCTATATATGGGAGGACCCTTAGCTATTGGCCGGGGACTCCTTCGGACGGCGCCCTAAGCACAGTGCCCGGGGGAATGCGCGCGCCGACAGCAGGAAGAGAAGGAGAGCGAGGAGCGCGGGGAGAGAGGAGGTGAGAGGGACGGCATCTCTGCCTGGCAGGAGGCAGAGACGCCGATGCTACAGTACACCCCCCCCCCCTTTACGCCCCCTCTTTTTAAGGCCAGAAAGGAATTTTTCAAGGAGAAGCGGGGCATGAATGTTCTCCCTGGTTTCCCAAGTTCTCTCCTCTGAGCCAAACCCCTTCCAATCCACAAGAAAAAGGGTCTTTCCTCTTACCCTCTTAGTGGCCAGAATGTTCTCTACCTGAAAAATATCCTCAGCGGAAACCGGAGCAGGAGGAGTACCTGGATTGTTGGAAAAAGAGTTAAACACAACTGGTTTGAGGAGAGATACATGGAAGGAGTTGGGAATCCGTAAGGTGGCCGGGAGTTTTAACTTGTAGGCCACTGGATTGATCTGTTTGAGAATTTCGAATGGACCTATGAACCGAGGGCCCAACTTATAGGAGGGTATTTTGAGTCTGACATGTTTGGAAGTGAGCCAGACTTTATCTCCCGGGCGGAATTGAGGTGGTTCCAGACGTCTCTTGTCAGCATGTTTCTTCATCCGCTCGGATGACTGAAGAAGTGCGGACTTGGTATTCTCCCAAATGGTGGAGAATTTGCTGACAAGAGCCTCCGCGGCAGGGTTGTCCACCGAGGCGGAGATGGGAAACGGAATCCGAGGAAGTTGACCGTAGACCATGAAGAACGGGGATTTCGAAGTGGATTCGCTCTCATGGTTGTTGTAGGAGAATTTGGCCCAAGGTAAGAGCTCCACCCAGTCGGTATGGTGAGCGTTAACAAAGTGCCGGAGGTAGCTGGTAAGGATTTGGTTGATTCGCTCCACTTGGCCATTGGACTGTGAATGGTAGGAGGAGGAGAAATCCAGGGTGACATCCAGTAGCTTACAGGTAGCTCTCCAGAAACGTGAGGTGAACTGAACCCCTCAATCTGACACAATGTGGAGAGGTAGACCACGGAGACGGAAGATATGACGGAAGAAATCCTTGGCCAACTGAGATGCAGATGGGAGACCAGGCAGAGGGATGAAGTGAGCCATTTTAGAGAAGCGGTCGGTGACCACCCAAATGACTGTACAACCGGCAGAAGCTGGGAGATCAGTAATAAAGTCCATGGCAATGCGCTGCCACGGGGCATCAGGTACAGGAAGAGGCAGGAGGCGACCGGCTGGAAGATGTCTGGGAACTTTGTTGCGGGCACAGGATGAACAGGCCGAGACGAAGTCTACCACATCCTTACGCAGGGTAGGCCACCAGTAATGGAGGTTAATGAGCAGGAACGTCTTCTTTTGGCCAGCATGGCCGGCTAGTTTAGATGAATGACCCCACTGAAGAACCTTCTCACGATCTGGTACTGGGACAAACGTCTTACCAGGCGGAAGACGAGCAAGATCCAAGGGGGCCACATGCATCACTATGGAGGTGTCGATGATGTGCATAGGCTCCTCCTCTTGACCGCAGGATAGGAAGGATCGGGACAAGGCGTCGGCTTTGATATTCTTGTCCTCCGGGCGGAAATGTAGGACGAAGTCGTAGCGGGCGAAGAACAAAGACCACCGGGCCTAACGCGGATTGAGTCTTTGGGCATTTTGGAGATATGCCAGATTTTTGGGATCCATATAGATGATCACCGGGTATAGAGCTCTTTCAAGCAGATAGCGCCACTCCTCCAGCGCCAATTTAATGGCTAACAGTTCTCAATCTCCAATGGAGTAGTTGCGCTCAGACGAGGAGAAGAAATTGGAGAAGAAACCGTAGGTTACCATTCTCCCGGATGAAGACTTTTGAGTAAGCACCGCTCCGGCTCCGGAGGAGGAAGCATCAACCTCCAGGTAGAATTGTTTGTTGCAGTCTGGACGGTGCAGTACTGGGGCAGAGGAGAAGGCTTGCTTTAAGGAAAGGAAGGCCTCCTCAGCTTCGGGTGACCATACCTTGGGATTTGCTCCCTTACGGGTGAGCGCAGATATGGGAGCTGTCTGGGAAGAGAAGTGCGGGATGAAGAGACGATAGTAATTGGCGAAGCCCAGGAATCGCTGAATCGCCTTCAACCCCTCCGAACGGGGCCACTTTAGGACAGCAGAAAGTTTCTCGGGATCCATTCGCAAGCCTGTCTGGGAGATAACATAGCCCAGGAAAGGAAGAGAGGTCTGCTCGAAGAGGCACTTCTCGTATTTTGCATAGATGTGATTCTGCCTGAGCCTAAGCAGGACCTGACGGACATCCCTCCGGTGTGTGGGAAGATCCGGAGAGAAGACCAAGATATCATCCAGGTACACCACCATGCACGAGTAAAGAAGATCACAGAAGATGTCGTTGACCAATTCTTGGAAGACGGCGGGAGCATTGCAGAGGCCGAAGGGCATCACACGGTATTCGTAGTGACCGTCCCGGGTATTGAATGCAGTCTTCCACTCGTCTCCTTGACGGATCCAAACCAGGTTATACGCCCCATGTAGATCCAGCTTGGAAAAGATCCTAGCACCCTTAAGGCGGTCAAACAACTCGGAGATGAGCGGCAGGGGGTATTTATTTTTGACCGTGATCTGATTGAGTCCTCTATAGTCTATACAGGGATGTAGCGAGCCATCCTTCTTTTTGACAAAGAAGAATCCGGCTCCGGCCGGGGACGTATATTTCCGGATGAATCCCCTAGCCAGATTCTCCTCAATGTACTCCGACGTGGCCCGGGTTTTGGCCGATGACAACGGGTAAATACGCCCACGGGGCAGATTGGCTCCGGGTACCAGGTCGATCGGGCAATCATATGGCCTATGAGGTGGCAGTGTCTCTGCTTCCTTTTTATCGAAGACATCTGCATAGGACCAGTAAGGTGCCGGTAAACCGGGGAGATTAGCCGGGGTGAGTGGAGGGCGAACCGGGCGGACAGGAACCAGGCAGGTCCCATGGCACTCCTGGCCCCAACGGAGAACCTCGCGGGATTGCCAATTCAGCACGGGTTCATGTCTCTGCAGGCAGGGTAGACCCAGCAATAGGGAGTAGAGATGAGCGTTGTTCTACTCAAACTGTTCGCCAATCTTAAATTCGAGCTGTTTTGGGCGGTGTTCGAGCCGTTCGGCGAACACGAACAATTTGAGAAAAATTCGGCTGTTCGAGGTTATGTTCGATAACTGTTCGTGCACCAAAATCATAACTGGATTTTTTCTCAGTAATGATGAAAATTAATGTTAATACACAGTTTGAGTGTACAGCGGGGTGGGTGGAGGGGCAGGGGATGGATCTCTGCAGGAACAATGAAGATCTCCATTTTTTTTTCTCTTTCCCGCATTTACAGTGGGGAGGTGCAATCTGTCAGCCTATCAGCAGCGCACACACGGAGCGAAGTGCTTTTTTTCACACAAGCAAGGGCATGTGTCATTGGCAGTGTATGTCACATGTCCTTGCCCTATAAGACCAAGCCATTTTCCCCGTCGCCACCATTTTCTCACTGCTGCAGCTGCGTGTTAGACGGCACCGCTGTTGCTGTGTGCGCTATACCTTGTTAATTTCAAGCCAATTTTCGCACAAATATACAGATAGCTTGGGAGTAGGGAATAGTTGTGATTGCAGTCCTTTTAAGGACTAGGTTACAGCATTTCCTACGACTTTTATCAGGCAGGTCTGTGCTCTTAAATAGATAGGTTGTGGGAGTAAAGACTAATTGTAATTGGAGTCCTTTTCAGGACTAGGTTACATCAGTTCCTATCAGTTTTTGCCAGGCAGGTCTGTGCCAGTGCTGTGCAAGTTTTTTTCACAGCATTTGCTGAATCTAGCAAAGCTAATCCTTTTTGGCCTATTGCAGAGTGTGTTAGTCAGTGGAGTAGCCTATCTGTGTTGCAAGATATACCACCTGTGTATAGAATACCAATTTTTTTACTGCACCTAGTAAAGTAAAATCTTTTGGGCATAGCATCATTCTATTAGTCCATCTATACTGACCTCCATCAGGTTGCAAACTGAATCTAATTTTTTTCTGCATCTAGCTCTGAAAAAATATTTGGCCTTCTAGCAGTGTGTGGGACTTGTTCTATTAGTCCACCTATACTGACCTCCATCAGGTTGCAAACTGAATATATTTTTTTCTGCATCTACCTCTGAAAAAATATTGGGCTTCTAGCTGTGTGTGGGACTTGTTGTATTAGTCCATCTATACTGACCTCCATCAGGTTGCAAACTGAATATATTTTTTTCTGCATCTACCTCTGAAAAAATATTGGGCTTCTAGCTGTGTGTGGGTCTTGTTCTATTAATCCATCTATACAGACCTCCATCAGGTTGCAAACTGAATATAATTTTTTTCTGCATCTAGCTCTGAAAAAATATTTGGCCTTCTAGTAGTGTGTGGGACTTTCTCTGTTAGTCCATCTATACTGACCTCCATCAGGTTGCAAACTGAATATATTTTTTTCTGCATCTACCTCTGAAAAAATATTGGGCTTCTAGCTGTGTGTGGGTCTTGTTCTATTAATCCATCTATACTGACCTCCATCAGGTTGCAAACTGAATCTAATTTTTTTCTGCATCTAGCTCTGAAAAAATATTTGGCCTTCTAGCAGTGTGTGGGACTTGTTCTATTAGTCCACCTATACTGACCTCCATCAGGTTGCAAACTGAATATATTTTTTTCTGCATCTACCTCTGAAAAAATATTGGGCTTCTAGCTGTGTGTGGGACTTGTTGTATTAGTCCATCTATACTGACCTCCATCAGGTTGCAAACTGAATATATTTTTTTCTGCATCTACCTCTGAAAAAATATTGGGCTTCTAGCTGTGTGTGGGTCTTGTTCTATTAATCCATCTATACAGACCTCCATCAGGTTGCAAACTGAATATAATTTTTTTCTGCATCTAGCTCTGAAAAAATATTTGGCCTTCTAGTAGTGTGTGGGACTTTCTCTGTTAGTCCATCTATACTGACCTCCATCAGGTTGCAAACTGAATATATTTTTTTCTGCATCTACCTCTGAAAAAATATTGGGCTTCTAGCTGTGTGTGGGTCTTGTTCTATTAATCCATCTATACTGACCTCCATCAGGTTGCAAACTGAATATAATTTTTTTCTGCATCTAGCTCTGAAAAAATATTTGGCCTTCTAGTAGTGTGTCGGACTTTCTCTATTAGTCCATCTATACTGACCTCCATCAGGTTGCAAATTAAAAATAATTTTTATCTGCATCTACAGTACCTCTGAAAAAATATTTGGGCTTCTAGCTGTGTGTGGGACTTGTTGTATTAGTCCATCTATACTGACCTCCATCAGGTTGCAAACTGAATATAATTTTTTTCTGCATCTAGCTCTGAAAAAATATTTGGCCTTCTAGTAGTGTGTGGGACTTTCTCTGTTAGTCCATCTATACTGACCTCCATCAGGTTGCAAACTGAATATATTTTTTTCTGCATCTACCTCTGAAAAAATATTGGGCTTCTAGCTGTGTGTGGGTCTTGTTCTATTAATCCATCTATACTGACCTCCATCAGGTTGCAAACTGAATATAATTTTTTTCTGCATCTAGCTCTGAAAAAATATTTGGCCTTCTAGTAGTGTGTCGGACTTTCTCTATTAGTCCATCTATACTGACCTCCATCAGGTTGCAAATTGAATATAATTTTTTTCTGCATCTAACCCAGCCAATAGTTTTGGCCTAATACCACAGTTTGGCCACTCAGCTCTGCTCGGTTACCATCCATTGTTTTTTTGTGCAAACAACTCCAGAGTTGTGAATTAGTTAACCACCAAAATGAGTGGAAAAAGGCCTGCTGCTGGTGGAAAGGGGAATAGGCGTGTTGGGAAGGGGAAAAAAGGTTGTGTCCGTGGGGTAGGTGTTAAAGCAACAGTAACATCTGCAGAAGAAAGACCATCTTCCAGCCAAACTAAAATGTCTACTTCTTTTAGCGGACAATGTGGTAAGATCCCTTTCTTACGGCCACGCCAATCGCTACAAATTCCAGATGAGGCACAAAAACAGCAGGTGCTTCAACGGATATCAAGTGCTCCTTTAAGTGGGCTCTCCTCCACATCAACTTCAACATCACAAATACTCCAGTCCTCAAAGGTGTCACCCAAATCGCACTTGCTTCCTCACAGCTCCCAAATCTCCAGCTGCCCGTCTGAGTATGAGGTAGAACAGATGGTTGAGTCTGCAGAGCTGTTTACTCATACTATAGCCTGGGAATCAGAGGTCGACTCCAGCGCTTCTGTGAATCCAGACGAGGAAATGATCTGCACTGATGCCCAGAATCTTTATGAGTCGGATCCAGGACCAGACGCAGAAGGTTCTGACCATAATGTAGACCCTCATTCCCAAACTGTAACTCCTGTTGGTGGAGACAATGAGGAAGACGATGATAAGACTCAAATACCTGATTGGAGCGACAACTTTAATTTTTTGTCAGGGCAGGAACAGGTTGGCTCTGAGGACGACGGGTGTGATAACACACAGGGTGATGATGATGAGGTTGGAGATCCCACTTACTGTCAACCCACAGTCAGCCAAGAGATGAGGTCAGCAGAGGAGGTGGAGGAAGATGCTAGTGACGACGAGGTCAGGTTGCGCCTTCCTGGACAGAGACGTAGTACTGGAAGCACGTCAACAACTGCATCCTCAAACACAACTCTGCCTCTCACCACAAGTCGTGGTGGCTCTTCAGGTCACATGGGTGCTAAGCCTTGCATAGCCTGGGCATTTTTTCAGATCGATAAAGATGACCCAACTCATGTTATCTGTAACATTTGTCAGCAAAAGCTAAGTAGAGGCCAAAAAATACATAGTTTGAGTACTTCATGCATGAACCGGCACATGGACATGAAGCATAAGTTGCAGTGGGAAGCTCAGTGTGCTACAATGCGGCCTAGCCGGCCGGGCCAACCACCGTCTGCCATATCTTGTGCATCTGCGGCCTCTTCATCCTCTGTGACTGGGGGGACAGCAGTCACACCTGTTTTGGGGCGCAGACCTGCCACCTCTTTACCCGCAACAGCCAGCGTGATTGGCAGGTCATCATTTTCTTTGGAGGTGGTAACACCAGCTGGTGTTGAGCGCTGTCCGACATCGATAGCACCACCTTTGGATCAAGGCAACCTAACATGTCCGCCTGCATCTTCCTCACAGACCGGCAGTGTGCCGGGGACACCCTTATCAACCCCGTCTAAGCACAATAGCCAGCCCTCGGTCCCTCAGATGTGGACAAGTAAAAGACCATTTCCTCCTAGCCATGAGAAAGCTAAGAGGTTGAATTTCATCATCTGCAAGCTCTTGGCTACAGAAATGCTGCCTTTCCGCCTGGTGGACACAGAGGATTTTCGAGACCTTATGTCCGTCGCAGTGCCCCAGTACCAGATGCCCATTCGGCACTACTTCTCAAAGAAAGGTGTGCCTGCGCTCCACCAGCATGTCGCACACAACATCACCGCTTCTTTGAGAAACTCTGTGTGTGACAGGGTGCATTTCACCACAGACACTTGGACGAGTAGGCATGGACAGGGGCGTTACATGTCGCTGACTGGGCACTGGGTAACTATGGTGACAGCAGGACAAGGGGCTGCTGTCCAAGTCTCGCCATCCCCACGAGTTGTGCGTCAATCCTCTTTATCTCAAAGTTCCTCCACTGCTTCTGCCTCCTCAACCTCCTCTCGGTCTTCCACCTGCACCCAAAGCCTGTCTGGTCATGCCACAAGCTTTCTAACTGCGCAGAAGGGATCCTGCACACCTCCTTACTATGCTGGCAGTAGGGCTCAACGTCATCAGGCGGTTTTTACTTTGAAATGTCTGGGAAATGTGAGTCACACAGCTGAGGAGTTGTGGTCAGCTCTGGAGAACCAATTTCATGAATGGCTGTCTCCACTTGACCTGAAACCAGGGAAGGCCGTGTGCGACAATGCTGCAAACCTGGGTGCGGCCCTTCTCCGGGGCAATGTCACACACGTGCCTTGTATGGCTCACGTGTTGAACCTGGTTGTCCAGCAATTTTTAGCCCACTATCCCAGACTAGATGGCCTTCTGCAGAGGGCACGGTCGCTGTGTGCTCACTTCCGCCGTTCGCATCCCGCAGCTCAGCGACTTACATCTCTACAGAAGTCGTTGGGCCTGCCACTTCACCGGCTAAAATGCGATGTGCCTACCCGGTGGAATTCAACTCTGCACATGTTGCAGCGACTGTGGCAGCACCGACAAGCCCTGGTGCAATACGTTCTGACGTATAGATTGGGCCAACGAGAGCCAGAGGTGGGGCAAATCACGCTGGAGGAGTGTTCTCAGATCAGGGACCTATGCACCCTTCTGCACAATTTTGAAATGGCGACGAAGATGTTTAGTGCTGATGATGCCATTATCAGCATGACTATTCCGGTGATTTACATGCTGGAGCACATGTTAAACAGAATTCGGAGTCAGGTGGTGGCACAAGAGGAGGTGGAGGAAGTAGAGGAGGAGGAGTTGTATGCGGAAGGGCTAACATCTGCAAGGTCCAGACGGTCGGCAGCACCAAGGCGGCAGGCATGTGAGGGTGGGGGAGATGGTTTTACCAGGGTGCATGGTAGCAGCCAAACTAGTGAGGAAGGTGCAGGAGCCCAGGAAGAAGTGGAGGACGAACTGATGGAAGACTCATCAGATGAGGGAGACCTTGATCACATTTCTGTTGTGCGAGGTTGGGGGGAGAGGACAGAGGAAGGAAGCATGATTGTTACCTCGCCACCAACACAACAAGGACTTGGTGCTCCTGGATGCGCAACACACATGAGTGCCTTCTTGCTGCACTACCTGCAACATGACCCTCGAATTGTGAGAATTAGAAATAATCCTGACTACTGGGTTGCCACACTGTTAGATCCCCGGTACAAAAGTAAATTTGCCGAAATTATTCCTGCCATAGAAAGGGATGCACGCATGCAGGAGTATCAGCAGAGACTGTTGCAGAATCTTACATGTGCTTTTCCACAAAACACCAGTGGTGCACGTAGTGAATCTCACAGTTCCAACTTGCCAACCGTGGGACCGTCAAGTGTTCAGCACTCAAACCGTAACAGAACCACAGTATCTGCTGGTAACATCAATTTTGCGGAATCATTTCACCACTTTTTTAGCCCATCCTTTGCAAGGCCACAGGAGACAAGAAGTCTGACACATAGTCAACGCCTAGAGACGATGGTACAGGAGTATCTCCAAGTAAACATTGAAGCCACGACTGTGTCACTGGACCCTTGCTCTTTTTGGGCTTCCAATCTGGATAAATGGCCGGAGCTAGCCACTTACGCCTTGGAGATCTTGTCATGCCCCGCAGCCATCGTTCTGTCTGAACGTGTGTTCAGCGCTGCTGGTGGTGTGCTGACAGATAAGCGCACGCGGCTCTCCACTGATAATGTAGACAGACTCACGTTCATAAAGATGAACAAATCATGGATCCGAAACGACTTTTCTACCCCTGTGTCATCCTGGGGAGAGTAAAAGCTTGATGATTGGTTAAAATCACCCTACCAACCGTTTTAAGCTTTCAAATTACTAATCATGTTTATCTGTATCTTGACTGGAAAATAATTTGGGCTTTGTAGCAGTGTGCAGCACTGATCCTATTAGGCCATCTATAATAAGCTCCACCAGATTTAAAATTAAAAATAATTTTTAGCTGCATCTAGCCCGGAAAATAATTTTGGGGCTCCGAGATGCGCAAGACACATAAGTGCCTTCTTGCTGCACTACCTGCAGCATGACCCTCATATTGTCAGAATTCGAAGTAATCATGACTACTGGGTTGCCACACTCTTAGATCCCCCAAACTTTTCGATCAACCTTTTCATTTTAATAAAGACCAAAAAAATGGTCATTTTTGAAATTATAAGCATTAGCAGGTTGTTAGAAACTGAAATCAAACAGTTTTCAACTCAAAACTTTATTCTAGGTGATGTTACATTTTCACATAGGACCCCTTGTTCGAAAGGAGCTTCTGAACTCTCTCGTCCATTGAATTTGTCAGGTTTTGGATGGTTTCTGCTTCAATTGTTTTGCATGAGGACAGAATACCCTCCCAGAGCTGTTGCTTAGATGTGAACTGCCTCCCGCCATCATAGACACTCCTTTTAATGATGCTCCAAAGGTTCTGAATGGGGTAGAGGTCAGGGGAGCATGGGGGTCACACCATAAGTTTGTCCCCTTTTATGCCCATATCAGCCAGAGATGCAGATGTTTTATGTGCAGCATGAGATGGTGCATTATCATGCAGAAAAATGATCTTGCTGTGAAATACACGGTTCTTCTTCTTGAACCATGGCAGGAAGTGCTGTTTGAGAAAATCCACATACATTATGGAGTTCATCTTTAGCGCCTTCAGGGATCCTAAAGGGGCCGACAATCTCTCTCCCCATGATTCCAGCCCAAAACATTACTCCACCTCCTCCTTGTTGGCGCTGTAGCCGTGTTTGCGTGGGGTGTCCATCAACCAGCCATCCTCCACTCCATCCATCTGGACCATCGAGTGCTGCACGGCACTCATCCGTGAACAAAACAGCTTTGAAATCAGTCTTCATGTAATGTTTGGCCCACTGGAGCCGTTTCTGCTTGTGTGAAGTGGATAGAGGAGGTCGACAGGATGGCGTATGCACAGCTGCAAAACTCTGAAGGACCCTGCATCTTGTTGTTCGGGGGACGTTGGAGGCACAAGCAGCTTCAAAAACTTGTCTGCTGCTATGACAAGGCTTTTTTGCCGCTGCTCTTTCAACCTGACGTAATTGCCTGTAGGAAAGAGTCCTCAATTTGCCCTTATCAGCACGCACACGTGTGTACTGTGAATCAGCTACATACTTCTTGATTGCCAAGACACTTCATCCTGATCATCGCACAATGTTGATTGTAGTCATGCCTTGACCTAAACACTCCACAATTTGTTGCTTCTCAGCAGCCGACACATCCTTTTTCTTTCCCATTTTGGCAGAAAATGTAGGCTGCTTAATAATGTGAGAGAGCCTTCTTAAGTAGTCTTGCCTTTCATTGGACACACCTGCCAAACTAATTAGCACAGGTGTCTGCAATTGCTTACAGTGATATAAAGAGCCCTGACACACATCACCATCAATGAGTTTAACTGACAAACAAACAAATTCTTCCCTTATCACTCCTAAACACTTTTTGCATAATAATTTGGAACGCAGTGTACATGTGCTTTTCCACAAAACACCAGTGGTTCACGTAGTGAATCTTACAGTTCTAACTTGCCAACCGTGGTCTGTATGGAATTGTTCAATAAAGGGCCCAAAATTAAGATAACATAGATGGGAGAGGTCTCTATGAATAGGAATTCCTAAGTATTTGATACCCTGTGAGGGCCAGGCAAAGGGAAAGTTGGACTGGATGGAATCCTATATGGATTTGGGGAGGGAGACATCGAGGGCCTCAGACTTCGCTGCATTGATTTTAAAATTTTACCATGTAACAAAGTGATCTATTTCAGCCATAACAGCAGGGATGGATATATGTGATAGAGTGATATATACTAGGACATCATCAGCAAATAGAGAGCACTTGTACTCGGTGCCTCCCACCTCAATCCACCTAATATTGGGGTTATGGCGAATTGATGAGAGCAGGTGCTCCGTCACTAGGATGTATAAGAGAGGGGACAGAGGACATCCCTGCCTTGTCCCATTGGTGATTGTGAAAGGTGATGAAAATGTTCTGACGCAACCCCTGGGCCTTGGGACACCCGGAGCCGGACCCTTTTTGGTGGATGCTGGTGGTTGTAGTCTTCGTGGCAGCGACCCGGTTCCGTGGCTCAGGGCGGTCAAACCAGTGGCGGAACTATTTATGTGGTTTTGATGTTTAAATGTCCGACTACGCCACCCGTGGATTGCGGTCAGAGTGAACCGCCGCTACAGGGCAGACCGCTGAGGCTGGTGTTGTGGGTGCAGCAGAGCGTAGCATAACTCCCCACGGGAGGAGTATAGCCTCAGGGCAGTGTATGCGGAGGATGGGGGTGATGGTGCAGGGCAGCAGCAGTAACGACACGGAGTCAGTGATGCAGTCCAGGGCCTTTACTCACAGTTCTTATTATCCAGACCACGTCTGCAGGTAACGGCTGCCCACGTCATACTGTGCACACCAGGTGAGGGGCTCAGACAACTCCCAGATAACTTTGGAGCACTTCACAGGACCCCCTTTGTGTGTCCTTTGTCTGGCCTTTCTTACCAACACTTCTGTCCGGCTGCCTCGGGCCTCCTCTTGGTAAACTTGGCGCCAGTTTCCCTGACCCTATGTGGTGCCTTCCTAGCGAGTGTAGCGAGGGGCTGCGCCACATAAAATGTCAGAGCCTCCGGTTTCTAGCTGAGGGTCGTTTCCTGCCTCCACTAGTTCGGGGACCGGTCTCCCCCTTTGGCTTGACCCCTCCACGCAGGTGGATTCGGGCGTGCGGTGGCGACTCGCCCGTCCACACCCCTGGGATCCCTTCATTCCTCGTTCCTGGAGCCTTCTCCGCTCCTCTTCCTTCCTTCTCCCTCTTCCAGGCCTGGGCCTCTGTTACTAGGCCCGCCTCCGGAGCAGAGCTCATGCAGAGCCCCTGCTCCTTGCCACTTCTGCTCAGACTTCTCTGCACTGAACTAAGATGGTGCCCACCTTTTATACTCCCTTCTCAATGCACCCAGGAACTGCTTCCTCCCTGCTCCTGCACTACAGGGTTCCCCTTCCTCAGTGTTCCCTCCCCCCACTCCAGCCAGGGACAGGGACTGTCGTGCCCATCTCAGGGGCATATTGGTCGCCCTGCCCCACGGCAATGTGGTGTAATGCATGCAGGTGTCGGGTCCTGATCCACACTCCATCCTTACCTGAGAGTGAGATATCACACCTCTGGGTGAGGTGCAATACGTCTGTAGCAACCGAGCCCTCAGGGTGCTACAGTTCCATTTATCTTCAGCCTAGGTGACGTATTGCGATACAGGGCCGTGATTTTGGCTATAAAAGGGTCCCCTAGACCCCTACCCCAAGCTTTTTAAGAGAATCATATATGGCGTGCCAGGAGACTCTATGGAATGCTTTCTCAGCATCCAACGAGAGTATCTAATTACAAATTTTTAACTGCATCTAGCCCAGGAAATACTTTGTGCCTAGTAGCAGTGTCTGCTAGTCAGCGGATTATCCCGGCTGTTAAGCAAGCTACACCACCTGTAGTTTGGACACTTCATTTTTTCAAAGGAAATGCTTCGGGACCATGGGATACTTAGTGAAGAGCATCAGGAGGCACCCCAAGGCATAGGGGCTGGGACTGGCAGTAGGATGTCTTGCGGTGGACAGCCGAGCTCGATCCTTATAAAAGCTTTTTAACTGCAGCAGCTTTAGTGGACGCTACTGGAGCTGGAATTACCGCGGCTGCTGGCATGAGACTTGCCCTCCAATAGATCCTTGTAAATGGATTTAAAGTGTATTCATTCAAATTAGAGAGACAATTTAAATTAAAAAGCTTAGAGCTGCCTCCACCACAGGGGGGCTCGCTCGACCCACCAGCGGACAGGCACCAGTATTGGGAGAGGGGGGCTGGCCGTCAGGGTTCACCGCGGCTCTGGCACAAACCCGGCGACACGGAGGTGGCACGGGCAGGAGCGGACTGGCCGTGTCGGCTTCTCACTTTTTGGATTTTAGAAGGGCATGACATGCCTATATCTGTGTCTCCCCCTCCTTTTACTCCTCCACCTCTTTTATTTTCGCATGACTATATGTACTTGTCACTTTTCCATGTGTTAGTTATGTCTTCTGAGCAGTTTGTCAGCTTTTGGACACCTTTGAAGGTGTTTTCTTTGTGTTTCTATGTGTTTTTGTTTGCCTGCCATTGGTTTTAACGGTGTTCGAAGGTTTTCGACGAACAGTTCGACGAACAGTTCGGCGAACACACGGGTGTTCGACGAACCGAACCGAACTCGAACACTACGGGGGTGGCTCAACACTAGTAGGGAGTGAGAGAGTCCAGACAGCACATGGAAGGAGATCTTCTCAGAGTGCAGCATTCCCACCTGCAGGGTTATAGGCTCTGTGACGAGCAGGATGGATACCGGAAGAAGTCCTCCATCCACGGCGGCGATTGCCAATGGTTCAGCCAGAGGTTTGGTGGGGATGTGATATCTCTCTACCAGGGACTGGGAGATGAGGTTCCCAGCAGCTCCGGAATCTAGGTGTGCAAGTTCAAAATAGCGGTTCTCTCCCAGGAGATAGAGACAGACAAAGTCAGGGAAGGAGAGGATTTACTTTTGCCTAGGATGACCTCTCCGAGCGGTCCTAGACACTGGCGTTTCCCAGCCTCACCGGGCAGGAACGGATGAAGTGCTCCTTACTGCCACAGTAGAAACAGCTCCCCTTGGCACAGCGAGACTCTTGGCGAGATTCAACCATCTTGGTCTGGTCGACCTGCATAGGTTCGGGCGAGCGTGCCCGGGAAGTGGCTGATTGAGAGACAGGTCTCTGGAAGGTAGGAGCCAGACGAGGAAATCTTCGCTCCCGGGTAGTCTCTTTACCACGCTCCAGGAAAAGGATATTAATCCGGGTAGCTAGCGACACCAGGTCATCCAGGGTGGTTGGAATGTCCCGTCCGGCTAACTCGTCCTTAATCCGACCAGAAAGGCCCTCCCAGAAGATGGACACCAGGGCCTCGTTGTCCCAGGCGAGCTCAGACGCGAGGGTACCGAACCTGATGGCATATTGGCCCACGGTGAGACTCCCTTGGCGGATACGAAGCAGAGAGGAGGCTGAAGAGGTTTTTCGTCCAGATTCTTCGAAGACTTTCCAGAAAGGAACGAGGAAAGACAACAGATCGGACACCAGGGGATCCCCTCTCTCCCACAGGGGATTCAGCCATGCTTGGGCTTCTCCAGAGAGGTGGGACATGATGAAGGCCACCTTGGCACGATCGGAGGGAAACTGGTGTGCCAAAAGTTCAAAGTGCAAGGTGCATTGATTTTTGAAACCCCGAGCTAGCACAGGGTAGCCTCCGAAACGAGGAGGTACAGAAAGCCGGGGGCCGGGGCTGGATGCCATGGCACTGGTGGGCAGCGCCGCTGCCGGAGCGGGAGTCGTACGAGTCGCGGCAGACATAGGTGGAACATTCAGTGTGTCCAGGCGGGAGTTGACACTCCGCAGCTAGTTTAGGATGGTTTCCTGTTGGGATCTCTGACGGGAAACCTCTTGGAATAGGTCAGAGAGCGAGGGAGCTTGGGTGCCACCGGGTTCCATGGCCCGAGCAAACTGTTACGGGTCCGGGTGGTGGAACCTCTGTGCTGTGGTGCAAGGAGGGACCCAGAGGGGTGTGACTAAGTATCAACCCGGACCGACCCTGGTCGTATGGCGGCAAATGACTTCGTGACCAGGGAGGGACCGAGCAGAGGGACCAGGTGCTACTCTGGGGACGACCTTGTAAGAGAGCAGGTGACTCCCATGGGTCAGATGGCTGGGACTGACCGGTATAGCAGATGACACAGCAGGCAGGCTGACGAGTGGTCCTGGAGGATGGACAGGTAGGCACGGCAGGTGACAGGCGGGAGCCTCCAGGTAGGCTGTCAGGTGGTCACGGCAAGTGACAGGCAGAAGTCTCTAGATGGACGGTCTGGTAACAGGCAGGTAACAGGCGGGTGCTCCCAGGTGAGCGGGCTGACAGACAAGGCAGGTAACAGGTGAGCGCTCCCAGGTGAGTGGACTGACAGACAAGGCAGGTAACAGGCAGGTAACAGGTGAACGCTCCCAGGTGAGCGGGCTGACGGACACGGCACGTAACAGGCGGGTGCTCCCAGGTGAGCGGGCTGACAGACAAGGTAGGTAACAGGCAGGTAACAGGTGAGCGCTCCCAGGTGAGGGGGCTGACAGACACGGCAGGTAACAGGCAGGTAACAGGCGAGCGCTCCAGGTGAGCGTGCTGGCAGACTCAGCAGGTAATGGGCAGATAACAGGCTGGCAGACAGGATGAGGGGTCCGGCTAGCAGCGGAACCTGAGGGCTGAAGCAGAGATAAGTAACACTGTGCAACAACTTAGCTCGGGCACCTCCACTTTGGAGGAGGTGCCCTATATATGGGAGGACCCTCGGCTATTGGCCGGGGACTCCTTCGGGGACAGCAGGAAGAGAAGGAGAGCGGGGAGCGCGGGGAGAGAGGAGGTGAGAGGGACGGCGTCTCTGCCTGGCAGGAGGCACAGACGCCGATGCTACAATATGGACATATAACAGGAAGAGGGAACATATGGATAAATACAAGGATGGGGGAACAGATGGACATATACCACAAATAGGGAACATATGGACGTACACAAAGATGGGGGAACGTGTTGACATATACCAGGATGGGGGAACATATAGATTTATACCAGGATGGAGAAACAGATGGACATATACCATAATGGGGGAACAGATGGACATATATCAGGATGGAGAAACAGATGGACATATAGAAGTATGAGGGAACAGATGGACTTATACCAGGTTGGTGCAAAAGATGGACATATGCAACAATGGGTGAACATATGGAGATATACCAGGATGAGAGAACATATGGATATATAAACGGATGGGGGAACAGATAGACATATACAAGGATGGGGGAACAGATGGATATATACCAGAATAGGGGAACATATGGATGTATACAAGGATGGAGGAACCTACGGACATGTACTAAGATGGGAGAACAGATGGACCTATACCAGGATGGGGGAACATATGGCCAAATACCAGGATCGGGGAACATATGGCCAATTGGACATATACAAAGATGGGAGAACAGATGGACATATATCAGGATTGGGGAACATATGGACTTATACCATAAAGGGGGAATATATGGACATATACAAGTGTGAGGGAACAGATGGACATAAACAAGGATTTGTGAACATATGGACATATACCATGATGGGGGAACAGATGGACATATAAAAGGATGGGTGAACATATGGACATATACCAGGATGAAGGAACATATGGACATATAGAAGGATGGGGTAACAGATGTACATATGCCAGGATGGGGGAACAGGTGGACATATACCAGGATGGGGGAACATATGGACAATTGAACATATACAAGGATGGGTAAACAGATGGACATATGCAAGGATGGGGGAACAGATGGACATATACTAGAATGGTAGAGCATATGTACATATACCAGGATAAGGGAACATATGGATATATATAAGGATGGGGGAACTGATGGACAAAAGCAGGGATGGGGAAACATATGGACATATACCAGGAGGGGGGAACAGGTGGACAAATACCAGGATGAAGGAATATATGGACATATACAAAGATGGGGGAACAGATGGACATATACCAGGATGGGGGAAAAGATGGACATATACCAGGATGGGGGAAAAGATGGACATATACCAGGATGGGGGATCAGATGAACATAAACAAGGATGGGGGAGCATATGTACATATACCAGGATGAGGGAACATATGAACATATACAAGGATGGGAGAACAGAATGACTTGTATCAGGATGGGAGAATAGATGGACATATACCAGGATGGAGGAACAAATGGACATATGCAAGTATGAGGGAACAGATGCACATATACCAGGATAGCGGAACAGATGGACATATACCAAGATGGGGGAACACCTGGACATATATAAGGATGGGGGAACAGATTTACGTAAAGAATGATGGGAGAACAGATGGACATACTGTATACATGGATGGGGGAACATATGGACATATACAAGGATGGAGAAACAGATGGACATATACCATAATGGGGTAATATATGGACATATATCAGGATGGGGGAACAGATGGACATATACCAGGATGGGGGAACATATGGACATATACAAGGATGGAGGAAAAGATGGACATATATCAGGATGGGGGAACATATGGACTTAGACTATAATGGGGGAATATATGGACATATAAAAATGAGAGGGAACAGATGGACATATACCAGGATGGGGGAACAGATGGACATGAACGAGGATGGGTGTACATATGGACATATACCAGGATGGGGGAACAGATGGACATATGCAAGGATGGGTGAACATACGATTATATACCAGGATGAAGCAACATATGGACATATAGAAGGATGGGGTAACAGATGGACATATGCCAGGATGGGGGAACATATGGACAAATATCACGATGGGGGAACATATGAACAATTAAACATATACAAAGATGGTTGAACATATAGAGATATACCAGGATGGGGAACAGATGGACATATACAAGGATGGAGGAACAGATGGACATTCACAAGGATGGGTGAGCATATGTACATATACCAGAATGAGGGAACATATGGACATATATAAGGATGGGAAAAACAGATGGACATACAGTATACCATAATGGGGGAACAGATGGACATATCAGGGTGGAGAAACAGATGGACATATACTTGTATGAGGGAACAGATGGACATATACCAGGATGGGGGAACAGGTGGACATATACCAGGACGGGAGAACAGGTGGATATATACCAGGATGGGGGAACATATGGTCAAATACCAGGATGAAGGAACATATGGACATATACAAAGATGGGGGAACAGATGGACATATACCATAATGGGGGAACAGATGGACATAAACAAGGATGGTTGAGCATATGTACATATACCAAGATAAGGGAACAGATGGGCATATACCAGAATGAGTGAACATATTGACATATACCAGGATTGGTGAACATAAGGACATATACCAGTATGAGGGAACATATAGGCATATATCATAATGGGGGAACAGATGGACATATACCAGGATGGGGAAACATATGGATATATACCATAATGGGGGAACATATGGACATATACCATAATGGGGGAACATATGGACATATACGAGTACCAGGGAACAGATGGATATATACCATAATGGGGGAACATGGACATATACAAGGATGGGTGAACATATGGACATATACCAAAATGAGGGAACATATGGACATATACAAGGATGGGGGAATAGATGGACATACACCAGGATGGGTGAACAGATGCACATATTATTATTATTATTTATTATTATAGCGCCATTTATTCCATGGCGCTTTACATGTGAAAAGACGTATAATACAAGAACAGTTACAATAATCTTGAACACAATGTGACAGCGACTGGTACAGGAGGAGTGAGGACCCTGCCCGCGAGGGCTCACAATCTACAAGGGATGGGTGAGGATACAGTAGGTGAGGGTAGAGCTGGTCGTGTAGCGGTATGGTGAAGCGGTGGCTACTGCAGGTTGTAGGCTTGTCGGAAGAGGTGGGTCTTCAGGTTCATTTTGAAGGTTTCCACGGTAGGCGAGAGTCTGATACGTTGGGGTAGAGAGTTCCAGAGTAGGGGGGAAGCACGGGAGAAATCTTGTATGCGATTGTGGGAGGAGGAGATAAGAGGGGAGTAGAGAAGGAGATCTTGTGAGGATCGGAGGTTGCATGCGGGTATGTAACGGGAGACTAGGTCAGAGATATATGGAGGAGACAGGTTGTGAATGGCTTTGTATGTCATGGTTAGGGTTTTGAACTGGAGTCTCTGAGCAATGGGGAGCCAGTGAAGAGATTGACAGAGGAGAGGCCGGGGAATAGAGGGGGGACAGGTTGATTAGTTGAGCAGCAGAGTTTAGGATAGATTGGAGGGGTGCGAGAGTGTTAGAGGGGAGGCCACAGAGCAGGAGGTTGCAGTAGTCAAGGCGGGAGATGATGAGGGCGTGCACTAGTGTTTTTGCAGATTCATGGTTGAGGAATGTGCGGATCCGGGAGATATTTTTGAGTTGGAGTCGGCAGGAAGTGGAAAGGGCTTGGATATGTGGTTTGAAGGAGAGTTCCGAGTCCAGGGTTACCCCAAGGCAGCGAGCTTGAGGGACTGGGGAGAGTGGGCAGCCATTGATGTTGATAGATAGGTCAGTTGGGGGGTTGAATGAGATGGCGGAAAGATGATGAATTCTGTTTTGTCCATGTTAAGTTTTAGAAATCCGGCAGAGAAGAAGGATGAAATAGCAGACAGACATTGTGGGATTTTGGTTAGTAAGGAGGTGATATTGGGTCCAGAGAGGTAGATCTGTGTGTCATCAGCATAGAGGTGATAATGAAAGCCATGAGACTCTATGAGCTGTCCCAGGTCGAAGGTGTAGATGGAGAAGAGCAGGGGTCCTAGAACTGAACCTTGGGGGACACCGACAGATAGGGGGCGAGATGAGGAGGTGGTGTGTGAGTGGGAGACACTGAATGTCCGGTCTGTTAGGTATGAGGATATCCAGGATAGGGCCAAGTCTGTGATGCCGATAGATGAGAGAGTCTGTAGTAAGAGGGAATGGTCCACTGTGTCAAATGCAGATGACAGGTCTAGGAGGAGGAGGACAGAGTAGTGTCGCTTAGATTTGGCGGTTAGTAGGTCGTTGGTGACTTTAGTCAGTGCAGTTTCAGAAGAATGATGCGGTCAGAAACCAGATTTCAGGCGGTCAAAGAGGGAGCAGGAGGAGAGGTGGGAGGACAGTTCAGAATGGACATGTTGTTCCAGTAGTTTTGAGGCGTAGGGGAGAAGTGATATGGGGCGATAGCTAGACATAGAGGATTGGTCAAGGGAGGGATTTTTGAGGATGGGTGTGATTGAGGCATGTTTGAAGCATGAGGGGAAGACAGCAGTTGTTAGTGACAGGTTGAAGAGGTGGGCTAGGGCAGGGATGAAGATAGTGGTAAGGTTTGGGATGAGGTGGGACGGGATTGGGTCAAGTTTACAGGTGGTGAGGTGTGATTTGGAGAGTAAGGAGGAAAGTTGATCTTCAGAAATGGTGGAGAAGGTGGTTTTGGAGGAAGAGGGTTGAGTAGGTGTGGGGAGGGGCTGTGGGGGCTTTAGGCAAAAGCTTTGTCTGATGGTGTCAATCTTCTGCTTGAAGAATGAGGCAAAGTCTTCGGCTGAAATAAGAGGAGAGGGAGGAGGCACTGGGGGATGGAGGAGAGAATTGAAGGTGTTGAATAGTTGTTTGGGGTTGTGTGACAGGGAGGATATGAGAGATGTGAAGTATGTTTGTTTTGCTGCAGTGAGTGTGGACTTGAAGGTAGTGAGGGACTGTTTGAATGCGATGAAGTGCTCATGGGAGTGGGAGATTTTCCATCTACATTCATCAACCCTGGAGGCTCTTCGCAGTTCTTTAGTTAGGCTGGTGTGCCAGGGTTGTCCGTTGATTGTGCGAGCCTTGGTATGTGTGAGGGGGGCGACCAAATCGAGAGCTGCAGCGGTTGTGGTGCTGTATAAAGTGGCAGAAACATCTGCATCATGTAAGGAACTAATGTCTGTAAGAGGGAGGAGGGATTCAGAGAGTGAGTGTAGGTCAAGGTGTTTAAGATTTCTGTGAGGGTATGCAAGTTTGTGAAGTGGGGATTGTTGCCCCGGGGAGGAGAGAGAAGAGAATGTAAGTAGGTTGTGGTCAGAGAGAGGGAGAGGTGAGTTAGAGAGGTTAGATAGGGAACAGAGGTGGGTGAAGATAAGGTGCAGTGTGTGGCCGTCTTTGTGGGTGGGTGTGGAAGACCACTGAATAAGACCAAAGGAGGAAGTGAGGGATAGAAGCTTAGAGGCAGCTGAGAGGGAAGTGTCAATGGGGATGTTAAAGTCACCCATGAGGATAGTGGGGATGTCAACGGAGAGGAAATGAAGTAGCCAAGTGGTGAAGTGGTCAAAGAAAGTGGTGGTTGATCAGCATGAGGGAACATATGGAAATATACAAGAATGGGGGAACACAGGGACATATACCAAGATGGGGGAACAGATGAACATATATCAGGATGGAGGAACAGATGGGCATATACAAGGATGGGGGAATAGATTGACATACACCAGGAGCGGTGAACAGATGTACATATACCAGCATGAGGGAACATATGGAAATATACAAGAATGGGGGAACAGATGGACATATACCCGGATGGGGGAACACATGAACATATATCATGATGGAGGAACAGATGGGCATATACCAGAATGAGGGAACACATGAACATATACAAGGATGGGTGAACATATGGACATACCAGGATGAGGGAACATATGGACACATATAAGAATGGGGGAACAGATGGACATATAACAAGATGGAGGAACAGATGGACATGTATCAAGATGGGAGAACAGATGAACATATACAAGGATGGAGGAACATATGGACAATTGGACATATACAAGGATGAGGGAACAGATGGACATATACCAGGATAGAGGAACATATGGACATATACAAAGATGGGGGAACATGTGGACATATACCAGGATGGGGGAACATATGGACATATACCAGGATGGGGAAACAGATGGATATATGCTAGGATAGGGGGAATAGATGGACATATACCATAATGGGGGAACATATGGACATATACCATAATGGGGGAACATATGAACATATACAAGGATGGGTGAACAAATGGACATATACCAGCATGATTGAACATATGGAAATATACAAGAATGGGGGAACAGATGGACATATACCATGATAGGGGAACATATGGGCATATACCAGGATGGGGAAACAGATGGACATATACCAGGATGGGGGGGCATGTGGACATATACCAGGATGGGGAAACAGATGGATATATGCTAGGATAGGGGGAATAGATGGACATATACCATAATGGGGGAACATATGGACATATACCATAATGGGGGAACATATGAACATATACAAGGATGGGTGAACAAATGGACATATACCAGCATGATTGAACATATGGAAATATACAAGAATGGGGGAACAGATGGACATATACCATGATAGGGGAACATATGGGCATATACCAGGATGGGGAAACAGATGGACATATACCAGGATGGGGGGGCATGTGGACATATACCAGGATGGGGAAACAGATGGACATATAATAGGATGGGGGGACAGATGGACATATATCATTATGGGGGAACAGATGGACATATATAAGGTTAAGGGAACATATGGACATATACCAGGATGGGGGAACAGATGGACATATACCAGAAGGGGGGGAACATATGGACATATAGAAATATGAGGGAACAGATGGTCATATACCATAATGGAGGAACATTTGGACATATACAAGGATGGGTGAACATTTGGACATATGCAAGGATGGGTGAACATTTGGACATATATCAGGATGAGGGAACAGATGGACATACACCAGGATGGAGAAACAGATGGGCATATACAAGTATGAGGGAACAGATGGACATGTACCAGGATGGGGGAACAGGTGGACAAATACCAGAATGGGGGAACAGGTGGACAAATACCAGACTGGGGGAACAGATGGACATTTACCAGGATGGGGAAACAGATGGACATATACCAGGATGGGGAAACAGATGGACATATACCAGGATGGAGGAGCAGATGGACATATACAAGTATGAGGAACTTATGGACATATACCAGGATGGGGGAACAGACGGACATATTCCAGGATGGGGGAACATATGAATATATACCATAATGGGGGAAACATATGGACATATACAATTATGATGGAACAGATGGACAAATAGAAAGATGGGGGAACTTATGGACATATACTAGGATGGAGGGACAGATGGATATATACCATAATGGGGTATATATGGACATATATCAGGATGGGGAACATATGGACATATACCAAGATGGGGGGAACAGATGGACGTATATCAGTATGGAAGAACAGATGGACATATATCAGGATGGAGGAACAGATGGACATATACCAGGATGGAGGAACAGATGGACAGATACAAGTATAAGGGAACAGATCGATATATTGGACATATACCAGGAAGGGTAAACAGATGGACAAATACCAGGATGGGGGAACAGATGGACAAATACCAAGATGGGGGAACAGATGGACATATATCAGTATGGAAGAACAGATGGACATATATCAGGATGGAGGAACAGATGGACATATACCAGGATGGAGGAACAGATGGACATATACAAGTATGTGGGAACAGATCGATATATTGGACATATACCAGGAAGGGTAAACAGATGGACAAATACCAGGATGGAGGAACAGATGGACAAATACCAGAATGGTGGAACAGATGGACATTGTGACAGAGTCACTGGTTTTATATGTGAGGGGAGGTATGTGTCACTCTTTATGCTCTCCTGTGTGAACTAAGACCTACTTTATTTCTGCCAGCATGTTTTATGGGAATGGCAAAGAGAGCGGGATGCCATTCCTCCTACCTCCCCTCAGGGTGTGGCTGAGCAATGTGTAAAAGCTCAGTCCCTTTTTTTTTCTCTGGAGTGTGGTCTGGAGAGTGAAGTCTCCAGACAGTGTTGTTGAAGCTGCAGAGCTTTTTACAAGGACTTTGCCTGAGCAGCTGTGCTACCGAGAGCGGGGGGAACATGCTCACCTATGGACTGAGCTATATTTTGTTTTGTTTTCCCGTTTAACCCAGAGGGGTCTTGTTTATTTTTCCTGTGGAACCCTGCATGAGTTTATGCCAGATAATAAACCAGCAGTAAGGTAACCTGAGAACGTGTGTCCTGAGTCTGCCTGTGAGAGAGCCAAGCAAGTCATCTTGCCACAACATATACAAAGATGGGGGAACACATGGACAATTGGATGGGGGAACAGATAGACATACAGTTATATGAAAAAGTTTGGGCACCCCTATTAATCTTAAGCTTAATGTTTTCTTAAAATTGGTGTTTTTCCAACAGCTATTTCAGTTTGATATATGTAATAACTGTTGGACACAGTAATGTTTCCGCCTTGAAATGAGGTTTATTGTACTAACAGAAAATGTGCAATCTGCATTCAAACAAAATTTGACAGGTGCATAAGTATGGGCACCCTTATCATTTTCTTGTTTTAAATACTCCTACCCACTTTTTACTGACTTACTAAAGCACTTTTTTTGGTTTCGTAACCTCATTGAGCTTTGAACTTCATAGCCAGGTGTATGCAATCATGAGAAAAGCTACTTAAAGTGGCCACTTGCAAGTAGTTCTCCTGTTTGAATCTCCTCTGAAGAGTGACTTCATGGGCTCCTCAAAACAACTGTCAAATGATCTGAAAACAAAGATTATTCAACATAGTTGTTCAGGGGAAGGATACAAAAAGATGTCTCAGAGATTTAACCTGTCAGTTTCCACTGTGAGGAACATAGTAAGGAAATGGAAGAACACAGGGACAGTTCTTGTTAAGGCCAGAAGTGGCAGGCCAAGAAAACATCAGAAAGGCAGAGAAGAAGAATGGTGAGATCAGTCAAGGACAATCCTCAGACCACCTCCAGAGAGCTGCAGCATCAACTTGCTGCAGATGGTGTCACTGTGCATCGGTCAACTATACAACGCACTTTGCACAAAGAGAAGCTGTATGGGAGAGTGATGCGAAAGAAGCCGATTCTGCAAGCATGCCACAAACAGAGTCGGCTGAGGTATGCAAAAGCACATTTGGAGAAGCCAATTTATTTTTGGAAGAAGGTCCTGTGGACTGATGAAACCAAGATTGAGTTGTTTGGTCATACAAAAAGGCGTTATGAATGGCGGCAAAAAAACACAGCATTCCAAGAAAAACACTTGCTACCCACAGTAAAATTTGGTGGAGGTTCCATCATGCTTTGGGGCTGTGTGGCCAATGCCGGCACCGGGAATCTTGTTAAAGTTGAGGGACGCATGGATTCCACTCAGTATCAGCAGATTCTTGACAATAATGTTCAAGAATCAGTGATAAAGTTGAAGTTACGCAGGGGATGGATCTTTCAGCAAGACAATGATCCAAAACACCGCTCCAAATCTACTCAGGCATTCATGCAGAGGAACAATTACAATGTTCTGGAATGGCCTTCCCAGTCCCCAGACCTGAATATCATTGAACATCTGTGGGATCATTTGAAGAGTGCTGTCCATGCTCGGCGACCATCAAACTTAACTGAACTGGAATTGTTTTGTAAAGAGGAATGGTCAAAAATACCTTCATCCAGGATCCAGGAACTCATTAAAAGCTACAGGAAGCGACTAGAGGCTGTTATTTTTGCAAAAGGAGGATCTACTAAATATTAATGTCACTTTTCTGGTGAAGTGCCCATACTTCTGCACCTGTCAAATTTTGTTTGAATGCAGAGTTCACATTTTCTGTTAGTACAATAAACCTCATTTCAAGGCAGAAACATTACTTACATCAAACTGAAATAGCTGTTGCAAAAACACCAATTTTTATAAAACATTAAGTTTAAGATTAATAGGGGGGTCCAAACTTTTTCATATAACTGTATACCAGGATAGGGGAACATATGGACATATACAAGCATGGGTGAACATATGGACATATTCCAGGATGAGGGAACATATGAACATATACGAGGATGGAGGAATAGATGGACATATACCAGGATGAGTGAACAGATGGACATATACCAGAATGAGGGAATATATGGACAAGGATGGGGGAACAGAATGACATGTACCAGGATGGTAGAACAGAATGACATGTACAAGGATGGGGGAACCAATGTACATATACTAGGAGGGGGGAACATATATTCCATATACCAGGATGGGGGAACAGATGGACAGATACCAGGATGGGAGAACAGATGGACAGATACCAGGATGGGGGAACAGATGGACATATACCAGGATGAGCGAACATATGGACATATACCAGGATGAGGGAACATATGGACATATACAAGGATGGAGGAACAGATGGACAGATACCAGGATGGGGGAACAGATAGACATATAACAGGATGAGGTAACAGATGGACATATACCAGAATGGGGGAACAGATGGGCAGATACCAAGATGGGGTAACAGATGGACAGATACCAGGATGGGGAAACAGATGGACATATACCAGGATGGGGTAACAGATGGACATATACCAGGATGGGGTAACAGATGGACATTGTAGGGTTTGGTACTCACTCGGCTGCAGTTGAGGTAGGCACAGTAGTGTTTTCAGTGAAATCCAGGCTGGTTTATTAAACAGCATAAACCGCTCAGGAAGCAAAAGAAAAAAACAGCCTTTTCCGTTACAAAGTGGAAACACAAAGTAAAATGAGGGTTCATCCGCTCAGGTTAGTGTCCAGTCCTTAGGTCCTAACACAGACCAACACTCTGAAGATCCACACATCTCCAGACATAAACTCTGAATGATACTTTTGGTCTCCATTTTATCTACACAAAGCCATGCCCCCGGGGTGGGGATATGTGAGCAGTCATTCCCACCCATCTCTTATGACTGCTCGTAAAAACTGACCCTGATATGCCATATTAACCCTCTCAGCACTAAACGTGCTGGAGCATGCTATCCCGGTTTTACATCACCGAAGCTACCAACCTCGGTGACACATATCTCCCATCAAGGACCTGACCGGCGGCCATCTTACATACCCCCCCCTCTGCACAAAGCAGGCGGGTTTGGTACCTTCTGGTAACAAACAATGGACCCTCGACAATGCGTCAGCATTGACATGCAGATTCCCAGGCCTATACTCTACATAGAAGCTGAAATTTTGAAGAGCTAGGAACCACCTGGTCACTCGAGCATTGTTCTCCTTCTTCTCACTCATCCACCTTAGAGGGTAATGGTCTGACACCAGCCTGAACTTCCTACCTAAGAGGTAGTATCTTAGGGTGTCCAATGCCAACTTGATGACCAAACATTCCTTTTCTACTATGGCGTAATTTATTTCACAAGATGTCAGCTTCCGGCTTAAATATATTATGGGGTGTTCTTCCCCGTTCATCTCTTGTGATAGGACAGCACCCAGTCCGATATCTGAAGCGTCCATCTGGACCACAAACTCCTTCGAGAAATCCGATGTCACCAACATCGGTTGTTTACACAGGGCTTGCTTAAGTTCCTGGAAGGCTGTCTCAGCTTCTGGAGACCACTTAGCCATAGTTGATTTTGTCCCTTTAAGGAGGTCTGTCAAAGGGGTGGCTGTCATGGTGAAGTTAGGGATGAACCAGGGGTAGTAGCCCACGATGCCCAGCAACGCTCTGACCTGATTTTTTGAGAGAGGTTGTGGCCAACCCCGGATCGTGTCAATTTTTTTTATTATTTATTTGGGGCTTTATCACTCCTCTACCTACGACATAGCCCAAGTATCTGGTCTCCTCCATGCCCTTGGCATATTTCTTCGGGTTGATGGAAAACCCAGTCTTCCTTAGAGCATTGAATATCGCTTGGACTTTGCTCAGATGGCTACCCAAATCTAGGCTGTAGATCACGATATCATCCAGGTAGGCCGCTGCATGCATTTTGTGGGGAGGTAGGATTCGGTCCATGGCTCTCTGGAAGGTATCTAGTGCTCCTTGCAACCCAAACGGCATCCTGGTGTATTGGAAACACCTATCTGGAGTTGAAAAGGTCGTCTTCTCCTTGGCTTCTTGGGACATAGAAATCGGCCAATACCCTTTTGTGAGGTGGTAATGTACCTGACCGGCCCTAGCCTTTCAATTAGTTCATCTACCCTGGGCATTGTGTATTAATCAAACTTAGAGACCTCATTCAGTTTCCTATAGCCATTGCAGAACCACCATTCTCCATCTGGTTTCGGCACTAAGACTATGGGACTGGACCAGCCTCTCTTGGACTCTTCGATGACTCCCAGATTCAGCATGCGCTTCACCTCCTTCGAGATTACCTCTCGGCAGGCTTCAGGAATCTGATATGGCTTCGAATTCACTCGGACATGAGGCTCCGTAAGCACCTCATGCTCTATGACCTGAGTACAGCCCAGTAGATCCGAGGACAGGTCCCTGTTCCATTGCAGCAACTATCAGCATTGTTGCTTCTGGGCACGTGACAGCGACTCTGCCACCTTGACTTCCTTCACGTCGGTTTCAGTCTTCGCCACCAAACATGGAGCTTCCACAGGCTTCCTGTCTCGCCATGGCTTAATGAGGTTGACGTGGTACACCTGGTAGGCTTTCCTTCTCCCTGGTTGGTGGATCCTATAGTTGACATCGCCAACCTTTTCCACCACTTCATAGGGGCCCTGCCACTTGTCGAGGAATTTGCTCTCCACCGTAGGTACCAGCACTAGTACCCGATCCCCATGGTTGAAGTGTCATACCCTTGCTGATCTATTGTACACCCTTGACTGTGCCTCTTGTGCTTTGAGGGGGTGTTCTTTCACAATGAGCATCACCTCTGCAATCCTCTCTTGCATCTGGGCCACATGTTCGATTACACTCCTGTAGGGTGTAGACTCCGCCTCCCAGATCTCCTTTGCTATGTCCAGGAGTCCGCGTCGGTATCGGCCATATAACAGCTCAAACGGGAAGAACCCAGTAGAGGCCTGTGGGACTTCTCTAATGGAGAACAAAAGGTACGGCAGTTGACAATCCCAGTCGTCTTTCTCTACGACCTTATTTAACATGGCCTTCACGGTTTTATTAAACCTCTCCAATAAGCCATCTGTCTGGGGGTGGTAAACTGAGGTCCTGAGTTTTGTGATTTGCAGTGTTTTGCACAACTCCCTCATCACCCTTGACATAAATGGGGTCCCTTGGTCTGTTAGCATCGCCTTAGTCAACCCCGTTCTAGAGAAGATGTGACCCAACTCCCGGGCTATACATTTGGCAGAGAAGTTACATAGTGGCACGGTCTCCGGATACCGTGTAGCATAGTCCAGTACCACCAGGATATACTGATGTCCTCTAGCAGACTTGACCAGGGGTCCCACTAGATCCATGGTGTTACGGGTCCGGGTTGTGGAACCTCTGTGCCGAGGTGCAAGGAGGGACCCAGAGGGGCGTGACTAAGTATCCACCCGAACCGACCCTGGTCGTACGGCAGCGAATGACACAGTGACCAGGGAGGATCCGGGCTGAGGGACCAGGTGCTACTCTGGGGACGACCTTGTTAGAGAGCAGGTGGCTCCCACGGGTCAGATGGCTGGGACTGACCGGTATGGCGGATGGACACGGCAAGCAGGCGGAAGTCTCGGGTAGCTGACAGGTGGTCACAGTTCGAGAAAGCAGGGCAAGTAGCAGTCTTTAGGTTTACCAGGAAGGTGGTCACAGCAAGTGATGGCAGGGTCTCCAGGCAGGCTGGCGGGAAACAGGCAGGTGCTCCCAGGTGAGCCGGCAGACAGACGAGGCGGGTAACTGACAGGTAACTGGTGGGCACTCCCAGGTGAGCGGGCTGACGGACACAGCAGGTAACAGGCAGGTAACTGGTGGACGCTCCCAGGTGAGCGGTCTGACAGATGGGGCAGGTAACAGGCAGGTAACTGGTGGATGCTTCCAGGTGAGCGGTCTGACAGACAGGGCAGGCAGATGCTACAAGGTGAGCGGACAGATAGCCAAGGCAGGAAACAGGCAGGTAACAGGTGAGCGCTCCAGATGAGCAGGCTGGCAGGCTCGGCAGGTAACGGACAGATAGCATGCTGGCAGGCAGGACGAGAAGTCAGGCTAGCAGCGGGACCTGAGGGCTGAAGCACAGATCAGACACAGTGCAAACAACTTTGCTCAGGCACCTCCATTTTGGAGGAGGTGCCTTATATATGGGAGGTCCTCCGGCAATTGGCCGGGGACTCCTTAGGACGGCGCGCGCGGTCCCTTTAAGAGAGGGGGAGCGCACGCGCGCCCTAAGCACACTGCCGGGGAAGGAGCGCGTGCCGGAAGCAGCAGGGAGAGAAGCGCTGGAGGACGCCGCGCCAGAAGCGGGGAGGTGAGAGGGATGGCGTCTCTGCCTAGCAAGGGGCAGAGACGCCGATGCTACAGTACCCCCCCCTTTAGGCCCCCTCTATTTTAGGCCAGAAAGAAATTTTTCAAGGAGAAGCGGGGCGTTGATGTTCTCCCTGGGTTCCCAAGTTCTCTCCTCAGGACCAAACCCCTTCCAATCTACCAGAAAAAAGGTCTTTCCTCTTACCCTCTTGGTGGCCAGAATACTCTCTACCTCAAAGACGTCTTCAGTGGAAACTGGAGCAGGGGGAGTACCTGGATTGTTGGAAAAAGAGTTAAAGACAACGGGTTTGAGGAGAGATACGTGGAAGGAGTTGGGAATCCGTAAGGTGGCCGGGAGTTTTAATTTGTAGGCCACTGGATTAATTTGCCTGAGGATTTCGAAAGGGCCGATGAAGCGAGGACGTAACTTGTAGGAGGGTATCTTGAGCCGTACATGTTTGGAGGAGAGCCAAACCTTGTCTCCCGGACGGAATTGAGGTGGATCCAGACATCTCTTATCAGCATATCTCTTCATCCGCTCGGAGGACTGAAGAAGTGCGGACCTAGTACTCTCCCAAATGGTAGAAAACTCGCTGACAACAGACTGCGCGGCAGGGTTGTCCACCGAGGCGGAGACGGGAAACGGAATCTGGGGGTGCTGGCCATAGACAATAAAGAACGGGGACTTGGAAGAGGATTCGCTCTCGTGGTTATTATAAGAGAATTTGGCCCATGAAGGAGGTCCACCCAATCAGAATGGTGGGCATTAACAAAGTGCCGGAGATAGCTGGTAAGGATCTGATTGATCCGCTCCACTTGACCATTGGACTGAGGGTGGTAAGCGGAGGAGAAGTCCAGGGTGACGTCCAGCAGTTTACATGTGGCTCTCCAGAAGCGTGAGGTGAACTGAACCCCTCGATCCGACACGATGTGGAGGGGTAGGCCATGGAGACGGAAGATATGGCGGATAAAGTCTATAGCCAGCTGAGGTGCAGATAGGAGACCAGGCAGGGGAATGAAGTGGGCCATTTTAGAAAAGCGGTCCGCGATCACCCAAATGACAGTACACCCGGCAGAGACAGGAAGATCGGTAATGAAGTCCATAGCGATGTGTTGCCACGGGGCAACAGGTATGGGAAGCGGCAGGAGATGGCCAGCTGGTAAGTGTCTGGGAACTTTGTTGCGGGCACAAGATGAACAGGCAGAAACGAAGTCTACCACATCCTTACGCAGGGTAGACCACAAGTAATGCCGGGAAATGAGTAGGAAGGTCTTATTTTGGCCGGCATGGCGAGCTAGTTTAGAAGAATGACCCCAGCGAAGAACCTTCTCACAGTCAGGAGGCGCCACGAACGTCTTGCCAGGTGGAAGACGAGTCAAATCCAAGGGGGCCACCTTGGAGGGGTCGATAATGTGCATAGGCTCCTCCTCTTGGTCGGAGGACAGGAAGGATCGGGACAAGGCATCAGCTTTGACATTCTTGTCCGCCGGGCGGAAATGAAGGATGAAATCGAAGAGGGCAGAAAACAAAGACCACCGGGCCTGACGTGGATTAAGTCTCTGGGCATTTTGGAGTTATGCCAGGTTTTTGTGATCCGTGTAGATGATCACCGGGTATAGAGTCCCTTCAAGCAGGTAACACCACTCCTCCAGCGCCAATTTAACGGCTAACAGTTCTCGGTCTCCTATGGAGTAATTGTGCTCAGAGGAGGAGAAGATCTTGGAGAAAAAGACGCAGGTTACCATTCTCCCGGATGAAGACTTTTGGGTGAGCACCGCTCCGGCTCCAGAGGAGGAATCATCAACCTCCAGGTAGCATTGTTTGTTGCAGTCCAGATGGTGCAGCACAGGGGCAGAGGAGAAGGCTTGCTTCAGGGAAAGGAAGGCCTCCTCAGCTTCGGGTGGCCATACCTTGGGATTTGCTCCCTTACGGGTGAGCGCAGATATGGGAGCAGTCCGAGACGAGAAGTGAGGAATGAAGAGACGATAGTAATTAGCGAAGCCCAGGAATCGCTGTATCGCCTTCAAGCCCTCTGGACGGTGCCACTTTAGGACAGCAGAGAGCTTCTCGGGATCCATTCGCAAGCCTGTCTGGGAGATAACATAGCCCAGGAATGGAAGAGAGGTCTGCTCAAAAAGGCACTTCTCGTATTTAGCATAGAGGTGGTTCTGCCTGGGCCTAAGCAGGACCTGACGAACATCCCTCCGGTGTGTGAGAAGATCCGGAGAGAAGACCAAGATGTTGTCCAGGTATACCACCACGCAGGAGTAAAGAAGGTCACGGAAGATGTCGTTGACCAGTTCTTGGAAGACGGCGGGAGCATTGCAGAGACCGAAGGGCATCACACGGTACTCATAGTGTCCGTCCCGGGTATTAAATGCCGTTTTCCACTCGTCTCCTTGACAGATACGGACCAGGTTATATGCTCAACGTAGATCCAGCTTGGAAAAGATCCTGGTGCCTTTAAGGCGATCAAATAACTCAGAGATGAGCGGAAGGGGGTATTTATTTTTAACCGTGATCTGATTGAGTCCTCTATAGTCAATACAGGGGCATAGCGAGCCATCCTTTTTTTTGACAAAGAAGAATCCGGCTCCAGCTGGAGAAGTAGACTTCCGGATGAATCCCCTGGCCAGATTCTCTTCTATGTACTCAGACATGGCCCGGGTTTCAGCCGCAGACAATGGATAAATACGCCCACGGGGTGGAGTGGCGCCAGGTACCAGGTCGATCGGGCAATCATATGGCCTATGAGGTGGCAATGTCTCTGCTTCCTTTTTACCGAAGATGTCAGCATAGGGCCAGTAAGGAGCCAGAAGACCGGGTAAATTAGCTGGGGTAGGTGGAGGACGAACCGGATGAACCAGAACCAGGCAGGTCTTATGGCAGACTGCCCCCCACCGGAGTACTTCCCCGGAATGCCAGTTCAACACGGGTTCATGTGTCTGGAGCCAAGGTAGACCTAGCAATAGGGAGTGGGAGAGTCCGGGCAACACATGGAAGGATATTACCTCAGAGTGCAGCATTCCCACCAGCATGGTTATGGGTTCCGTGACGAGCAGGATGGTCACCGGAAGGAGTCTTCCATCCACGGAGGCGACTGACAAAGGTTCAGCCAGAGACTTGGTGGGAATACGGTATTTCTCAATCAGGGACTGGGAGATGAGGTTTCCAGCGGATCCAGAATCCAGGTGGGCGAGTTCAAAGTGACAGTTCTCTCCCCAGGAGATAGATACAGACAAAGTCAGGGTTGGAGAGGACTTATTTTTGTCTAGGGCAACCTCTCCGAGCGGTCCTAGACACTGGAGTTTCCCGGCCTCTCCGGGCAGGAACGGATCAGGTGCTCCTTACTGCCACAATAGAAACAGCTCCCCTTGGCTCGGCGTGACTCTTGGCGAGATTTGACCATCTTGGTCTGGTCGATCTGCATGGGCTCGGGTGAGTGCGCCCGGGGAGTGACAGAAGAGCAGACAAGTCTCTGGAAAGTAGGAGCTAGGTGGGGAAATCTTCTCTCACGGGTGGTCTCTTTGGTGCGTTCTTGAAACCGGATGTCAATCCGGGTAGCCAGCGACACCAGGTCATCCAGGGTGGTAGGAATGTCCCGACCGGCGAGCTCATCTTTAATCCGACCGGAAAGACCCTCCCAGAAGACGGACACCAGGGCCTCATTATCCCAGGCAAGCTCAGAAGCGAGGGTGTGGAACCGTATGGCATATTGGGCAACGGTGAGACTCCCTTGGCGGAGACGCAGCAGAGAGGAGGCAGATGAGGTCTTTCGTCCCGGTTCATCGAAGACTCTCCGGAAAGCAGTGAGGAAAGACGACACGTCGGACACCAGGGGGTCCCCTCTCTCCCACAGGGGGTTAAGCCATGCCAGTGCCTCCCCAGTGAGATGGGACATGATGAATGCCACTTTGGCCCGGTCGGAGATAAACTGGTGAGCCAAGAGTTCAAAGTGCAGGGTGCACTGGTTTATGAAGCCCCGAGCTTGAGCGGGGTCGCCTCCGAAACGAGGAGGTGCAGAAAGCTGGGGTCCGGGCCAGGATGCCATGGTATTGGTGGGCAGCGGCGCTACCGGGGTGCGAGTCGTGACACTAGCGGTGGTTGCTGGTGGAGCAGTCAGTGTGTCCAGGCGGGAGTTGACATTCCGCAGGTGGTTCAGGATGGACTCCTGCTGGGATCTCTGACGGGAGACTTCATGGTATAGGTCAGAGAGCGAGGGAGCTTGGGTGCCCCCGGGTTCCATGGCCCGAGCAAACTGTTACGGGTCCGGGTGGTGGAACCTCTGTGCTGAGGTGCAAGGAGGGACCCAGAGGGGCGTGACTAAGTATCCACCCGAACCGACCCTGGTCGCACGGCAGCGAACGACACCGTGACCAGGGAGGATCCGGGCTGAGGGACCAGGTGCTACTCTGGGGACGACCTTGTTAGAGAGCAGGTGGCTCCCACGGGTCAGATGGCTGGGACTGACCGGTATGGCGGATGGACACGGCAAGCAGGCGGAAGTCTCGGGTAGCTGACAGGTGGTCACAGTTCGAGAAAGCAGGGCAAGTAGCAGTCTTTAGGTTTACCAGGAAGGTGGTCACAGCAAGTGACGGCAGGGACTCCAGGCAGGCTGGCAGGAATCAGGCAGGTGCTCCCAGGTGAGCGGGCAGACAGACGAGGCGGGTAACTGACAGGTAACTGGTGGGCGCTCCCAGGTGAGCGGGCTGACGGACGCAGCAGGTAACAGGCAGGTAACTGGTGGACGCTCCCAGGTGAGTGGTCTGACAGACGGGGCAGGTAACAGGCAGGTAACTGGTGGATGCTCCCAGGTGAGCGGTCTGACAGACGAGGCAGGTAACAGGCAGGTAACTGGTGGACGCTCCCAGGTGAGCTGTCTGACAGACAGGGTAGGCGGATGCTCCCATGTGAGTGGACAGATAGCCAAGGCAGGAAACAGGCCGGTAACAGGTGAGCGCTCCAGAAGAGCAGGTTGGCAGGCTCGGCAGGTAACGGACAGATAACAGGCTGGCAGGCAGGACGAGAAGTCAGGCTAGCAGCGGGACCTGAGGGCTGAAGCAAAGATCAGACACAGTGCAAACAACTTTGCTCGGGCACCTCCATTTTGGAGGAGGTGCCTTATATATGGGAGGTCCTCCGGCAATTGGCCGGGGACTCCTTAGGACGGTGCGCGTGGTCCCTTTAAGAGAGGGGGAGCACGCGCACGCGTGCCCTAAGCTCACTGCCGGGGAAGGAGCGCGTGCCGGAAGCAGCGGGGAGAGAAGCGCTGGAGGACGCCACACCAGAAGCGGAGAGGTGAGAGGGACGGCGTCTCTGCCTAGCAAGGGGCAGAGACGCCGATGCTACACATGGCTATGCGATCAAATGACAACTCAATGATCGGTAACGGCACTAAGGGGCTACGGAAGTGGGCCACTAGGGAGGTCAGTTGGCAGGTGGGACATGTCACCGAGAAATTGTAAATTTTTGTAGGTCAACTGGGCCAATAGAACCTCTGGAGGATCCTTTCCTGGGTTTTCTCTACCCGTAGATGACCACCCAACACATGTGTATGGGCCATATCTAACACTCTGTGCCTGTACGGCCCTGGCACCATTAACTGCTCGATTGCCTCCCTTCTGAGCTTGGTGACCCGATATAGTAACTTCCCATTTATGGTAAATGACGGATATCAGGTGACAGCCCCTGGCTCCTGTACAAAACCATTCAGGACAGTGACATTATCAAATGCCCCTTTTAGAGTCAAGTCTCTGAGCTGGGCGGTTCCAAACTTTCCCCTGGACACCTCCAGCTCAGGGATGATGGCCTCCCGGGATGCTGCCTCATCCACATCCCCAACAGGCACACAAAAAGGAAACCTTTTGGCAGCGGCCTGTGATGAGGCTTCTTTATGAGCGACCTGGTTGTTGTCCAGACAACCTGTCTTCCTCCCTTTCTTAGACAAGTCCCAAAACAAGGCAAAGTCCCACCCTATTATAACAGGGTGCCACAGGTCCTTGAAATTGCTCACCTCAAGGGACTCGGCGCCACAGTTTGTGTCTATGACCACTCGGGCCACAGGGTAGTCTTTAGTGTCCCCATGGATATAACGGATGCCGACCTTTTTCCCCAGAACGAGTCGATGATGAGCTGTGGCCCTCAGTAGGATTACTAAACTCCCCAGACAGGTGACATCTCCAACATACTATTGAATGGGACCTTTGGCAGCAACTCAGACCCTCCTGGGCTCTAAAATGTCCCCCAGATGTGGCTCTAGTTCCCCTCTTTTGGGTGTCTGCCCCCTTTTGGGAACCCCAATATGGAGATGCTATGACACCTGGCTTCACCAGGTAACTCTCTACCACCTGGTACCTTTCCACCAACCCCACCAGATCATCGGCATTACAAAGATCTCCCTGGGCCACCTAGGCTTGCACCGACCTCAGTGGCGAATGTATGAACCTGTCCATGATGACCCACTCCACCGTCTGCGCTGGGGAGGAACATTCAGGTTTCAACCATTTTTGGATCAGGTGTAGGAGGTCGAACATTTGGGACAAAGGATGTTTGTCACTGCAATAGGCTCAGTGGTGTCTGTTGACAGTCATAATCACTCCTAAGTGCGCCAAGATCTCCGTTTTTAATTTGGCGTACTCTTTTGCATTCTGCAAGGCCAAGTCATAATAGGCTTTCTGCGGCCTTTCTGTTATATATGGCACAAACACCTCCACCCACTGCTCCGGAGGCAATTTCTCCCGCTCTGCCACCCTCTCAAAGACCATCAGGAATGCCTCAACGTCATCTCCCGGGGTCATCTTTTGTAATGCTCTTCTTACCGTTTTTCTCACATGAGAGTCATCATCTGGAGTTTGGGGTGGGGAAGTTGCCCTGCCACGGATCACCTTAGCTAGCAGTTACATCTACTGCATGTGCTGCAGTTTCTGCATCTGCTGCTGCTGCTGTTGATGCTGCTAAAGGTTAGCCTACACCAGTTGCTTTATCAGCTCCTCCATGCTGCTGGACGTCCCTTGTTGGCTGGAGGCCTTCACCCAGGACATAAACAGTTTTCTGTAGCAATCACACTGCCCCTTGGGATCCGTGCCTGTGCTTCTAGCACCAAGTGTACGGTTTGGTACTCACTCGGCTACGGTTGAGGAAGGTGCAGAAGTGTTTTCAGTGAAATCAAGGCTGGTTTATTAAACAGCATAAACCACTCAGGAAGCAAAACAAAAAAACAGCCTTTTCCGGTACAAAGTGGAAACACAAAGTAAAATGTCCATACAACGTTGCGGGTTTGTGCGCTCAGGTTAGTGTCCAGTCCTTAGGTCCTAACACAGACCAACAATGTGAAGACCCACACATCTCCAGAGTCCAGACATAAACTCTGAATGATACATTTGGTCTCCATTTTATTTACACAAAACCACACCCCGGGGTGGGGATATGTGAGCAGTCATTCCCACCCATCTCTTATGACTGCTCATAAAAACCGACCATGAAACGCTCTATTAACCCTCTCAGCACTAAACATGCTGGAGCATGCTATCGCGGTTTTACATCACCGAAACTACCAAGTAGTATGTCAGTGAGACATATCTCCCCTCAATGACCTGATTGGCGGCCATCTTAAAACATATACAAGAATGGGAGAACAGATGGAGATATACCAGGATGGGAGAACTGATGGAGATATACAAGGATGGGGAAAAAGATGGACATATGCAAGGATCGGGGAACATATATTGCATATACCCTGATGGGGGAAGATATGGACATGTACCAAGATGGAGGAACAGATGGACATATACCAAGGTGAGGGAACAGATGGACATATACAAGGATGGGTGACCAGATGCACATATACAAGGATGGGGGAACATATTGACATATACCATAATGGGGGAACATATGGACATATACAAGTATGAGGGAACAGATGGACATATACAAGGATGGCTGAACATATGGACATATACCAAGATGAGGGGACAGATTGACAAATAACCGGATGGGTGAACAGATGGTCATATAACCGGATGGGGGAACAGATGGACATATAGAGGGATGGGGGAACAGATGGACATATACCAGAATGGGTGAACAGATGGACATATACCAGGATAGGGGAACCTATGGACATATACAAAGATGGGGAACATGTGGACATATACCAGGATGGGGGGGAACAGATGGACATATACCAGGATGGGATAACAGATGGACATATGCCAGAATGGGGGAACATATGGGCATATACAAGGATGGAGGGGACAGATGGACATATACCAGAAAGGGGGAACAAATACAAGGATGGGGGAACAGATGGACATATATTGGGGCATAATATGGGGCCATTATACTGTGGTTCAATATATGAAGCCATTATACTGTGGGTCACTATGTGAGGCGATTATACAGAGGGCAGCATGACTCGGATGAGCGGTGTAGTAACTGCCGTCACCTCTGTTCAGAGCTGCCGGGCTACAGCCTATGGAGCTTCATTCTCACCACTGTTCTGTCCACCTCTATGGAAGCAGTGGTGTAATGTGTGACCCCACTCCATCCACTTCTATGGGAACAGTGCTGTAATGTGTGACCTCGCTGAGCGGGGACACACATTACACCACTGCTTACATAGAAGTAGAGAGTGGAAACACACATTACATACATTAAATACTGTATCTAATCCTATTCTGTGTGATACATTGAGCTCAATATCTAATCTCACCATGTGATCAACTACTTAGCCCTGTATCTAATCTCAGTGTGTGTTAGGCTATGTGCCCACATAGCAGACTTGATGCAGAGCGTTTTTGCCTCTCTCTGGCAGAGAAAAACACATGCAGATTTACATGCGTTTTTTCTGCCAGAGAGAAGTGTTTTTCAGCGTTTTTACATACGTTTTCGCATGCATTTTTTCAAGCACTTTTCCAAGCGATTTTGAGCATCACTTGGAAAAGTGCTTGACAAGTTGGTCACACAATATAAATCCATGCAACCGGCATGGATTTATACAGTATTGTGTGACCAACTTAGATGCTTTAAATGCAGCATCTATAGTAAAAAAAAAAGAATTAAAAAGTTAAAAATAAAAAAAACCTGTATACTCACCTCTCCGGTCTCCTGCCGGCGGCGATCCTCTCTCCTCAGCGTCTCGCGGTGTACTGGCAGGACCTGCGGTAGCGTCATTTAGTCAGCTGATGGTCACACGACCATCATCTGACCACTGAAGTCAGCGGTCGCGTGACCATCAGCTGACTAAATGACGTCACCGCAAGTCCTGCAAGTACACCGTGGGACGCCGAGGAGAGAGGACGCTGCCGGGACCAGACCGGAGAGGTGAGTATACAGGTTTTTTTTATTTTTAACTTTTTTATTTCTTTTTTCACCGAATGGTAGCCGGGATGAAGAGGAGTTGTAGTCTCCTCTTCATCCGGGGTACAACATGCACCGCGATTACGCTGCAAATTCGCGGCCATTGAATTTAATTGAAACGCAGCAAATCCACATATACCTGCGGGTTTGCTGTGTTTCAATGTTCCTCAATGGCTGCGAATTTGCAGCGTAATTGTGGTAGAAATGGTCATGCTGCGTTTTGCAACGCAATGCGAATTCGGCGTGCTAATTAGCGCATCATATGCACAGCACATCCGAATTCACATTGCTTTGCATGGCAGACGGTTTTACAAGCGTTTTCGCGGCCGTAAAAACGCTGCAAAGACGCTACAAAAACGCTAAGTGGACACATGGCCTTACCCTAAGTGTATCTAATCGCGCACGTGATACACTTCACGTATCTAACCCCAGCTTATGATACAGCGAGCAGCACCAACTATCAGAATCTGCGATCCTGTCCACATCTCAGTATTATTTTGTAGTCACCAACAAAATGGCTCCACACTGTGATCCTAAACTTTATCTTTTCTTATCCTGTTGCAATAAGCCAGACGGTGAGGAGAGAAGTGACATCACACACATGTGAGCAGATCCAGCCCACATTTGCTGCAGTTGTAATGCGACCTAGGTTTTCATGGAAAATTTCAGCAACTGCTCCCACTAGTATTTAAAAGTGGAAATACCTAACCTTTTAAAATTATTTTTCATATTTTAATTGATTAAAAACAAATTATTAATTAAAAACAAATTATAATATAAAAAAGTAATACTTTGCATTTTTTCAATTGTTAAAACAAATCTTTTTTGATGGCACCTTCCATTTAACTGAGTCAAAGCTGTTAGAAAATCTGAGGCCACCATCAACAGGAGACTTAAAGTCTCATAGGCACTTTAAAATTACACTGTGTGCAGAATTATTAGGCAAGTTGTATTTTAGAGGATTATTTTTATTATTGATCAACATCTATGTTCTCAATCAACCCAAAAGACTCATAAATATCCAAGCTTAATATTTTTGGAAGTTTTTTGGAGTGTTTTTTTTTAGATTTGGCTATCTCAGGAGGATATCTGTTTGTGCAGGTAACTATTACTGTGCTGAATTATTAGGCAACTTAATAAAAACCAAATATAATTCCATGTCACGTGTTTATTTTCACCAGGTGAATCAACATCAGTGCACAAACTTTAGAGATAAACATTTCTGACATGCAAAAACTAAAACCAAAAAAATTAGTGATCAATATAGCCACCTTTCTTTATGATAACACTCAACAGCCTTCCATCCATAGATTCTGTCAGTTGCTTGATCCCAGACACTGTTCCGAGAGGTGTACTGTTTTCCCTCCCTGTAGATCTCACATTTTATGATGGACCATGATGGGTTCTCTATGGGGTTCAGATCAGGTGAACAAGGGGGCCATGTCATTATTTTTTCTTCTTTTAGACCTTCACTGGCCAGCCACGCCGTGGAGTAGTTGGATGCATGTGATGGAGCATTGTCCTGCATGAAAATCATGTTTTTCTTGAACGATACCGACTTCTTCCTGTACCACTGCTTGAAGAAGTTGTCTTCCAGAAACTGGCAGTAGGTCTGGGAGTTGAGCTTCACTCCATCCTCAACCCGAAAAGGTTCCACAAGTTCATCTTTGATGATACCAGCCCATACCAGTACCCCACCTCCACCTTGCTGGCGTCTGAGTCGGAGTGGAGCTCTCTGCCCTTCACTGATCCAGCCTCTGGCCCATTCATCTGGCCCATCAAAAGTCACGCTCATTTATCAGTCCATAAAACCTTTGAAAAATCAGTCATAAGATATTTCTTGGCCCATTCTTGACATTTTATCTTATGTTTCTTGTTCAAAGGAGGTCGTTTTTCAGCCTTCCTTACCTTGGCCATGTCCCTGAGTATCGCACACCTTGTGCTTTTTGATACTTCAGTAACGTTGCAGCTCTGAAATATGGCAAAACTGGTGGCGAATGGCATCTTGGCAGCTTCACGCATGATTTTCCTTGATTTGTGGGCAGTTATTTCATGCCTATTTTGGCCAACACGCTTCTTGCGACCCTGTTGGCTATTTGCCATGAAATGCTTGATTGTTCGGTGATCACGCTTCAAAAGTTTGGAAATTTCAAGACTGCTGCATCCCTCTGCAAGACATCTCACAATTTTGGACTTTTCAGAGCCCGTCAAATCTCTCTTCTAACCCATTTTCCCAAAGGAAAGGAAGTTGCCTAATAATTAAGCACACCTTATATAGGGTGTTGATGTCATTAGCCAACATCCCTCCTCATTACAGAGATGCACATCACCAGATTTCTTTAATTGGTAGTTGGCTCTCAAGCCTATGCAGCTTGGAGTAGGACAACATGTATAAAAAGTATCATGTGATCAAAATACTCATTTGCCTAATAATTCGGCACACAGTGTATAACCATCCTTCGATAGTACAAAGATCCATTTTAAAAAAATTGCTTATAGCCACATATTAGCTTGGACACCAGCAATTAAAATCCTTGTTACTTGTTCAAGGTACTTTAATAAAGAAGTATCTGCAAGATTGAAAGTTATCCCCTATCCAAAGGATAGGGGATAAGTTCGCAATCATTGAGGATATGACCATTGGAACCCTCACCGATCCCAAGAACCTTCAGAACCCTGTGTGGGAGGAGTGGTGGTCGATCATGTGCACTGCCACTCCATTAATTCTTAATGGAAAAGCCAGAGATAGTAGAGCGCTGCGCTTGGTTGGCTTTCTTCACTCTCACAAGAATGAATGGAGCATCAGTGCATGTTAGCGATCTTCGCTCCATTCACATGAGGCTTTTCAGAGCCTCGGTTATTGGGATTGGTGTAGGTCCCAGTGGTCGAACCCTCAGCAATTGGGAAGGTATTTCCCTATTCTATGGATGGTGATAACTTTCAATCTTGACAGCACCCCTTTAAACAGACATCAGATCTGTGAGGGTATTATTTAAGTTGAAGACCCTTGGACCCTACAGTGGTGTCTCTATTCGCCCCCTTGGTAGTCTCTAGTACCACTGACTGGATTTAGCAGAAATCTTAGCTAAGAATATATTATTAATGTTGAAGACCCTTGACCCCTATAGTAATGTTTCTATTCACTCTAGGAGTTGCTTTAAAGTCTTCTGACTGGATTAGCAGACAACAGAAATTATAATGTATAATACACTTAGAGATGCCACTGTAAGAATCAAGTTCATTCAATTTACCCTCTGGTTTTTCTACATGTCCTCTGAGTAGATTACTAGACATCAGACCTCATGATCCTTACTTAAGGCCCTTTACCTCTACAGTGGCATCTCTATTCACCCTCATGGGTTTGTCCTCAAGACCTCAGACTGGATTAGTAAACATCAGAGTTCAAAAGGTATGATCCAGGTTGACGGTCCTTGACCCTGTCAGTGGTATCTCTAATCAACCTATGGTTTGGCTTCAGTCCTCTGACTGGATTTAGCAGTCATTAGAGCTGGGAAGGTATCGACCATGTTGAAGGCCCTTCACCGCTTAAGTGGTGTCTCCATTTACCTCCAAATCCTTATATAGCTCACCGAAACAACACCACATGAACAAATATACATACAAAATGTTACTTTCAATAAGGTTATTTAAAAGTCCAAAAGGACAAATAAAAAAACATTTTGTGCTCTAGTATAGGACCCAAAAAAGTCCAATCATCAAATGGCATGGCTAGGGGACATGGCCCTGTGTAAGCCCTACTGTCACCTGCCTTGCCACGGAGGTTGGCACCCTTATCCTGCGCAATGGCGCCCCCGCTCGGACGTCGACTGATCCTGTCTAGTCCTGTATAGCCCTAGTCGAGGAAGGGAAGTCTATACAGTATATATCTCTAAATAAGGGTCATGCCCCAGGTATCAGTTATCTTGATTTTCTTAATCAGTTCAACAGAAGCTTTATACAGATGTAGGTGAATAGAAAATTTAGAGTCAGATATATCCCAGACACCAGTCAAATTATTCTCTTGTCTAGTCAGACAGAGGTGTGGATGAATAGCAGGTTTAGAGTCAGAAGTAGAAAGAATTCTCTAGATAGCCCTGAGTCTATATATATCACCCTGTCTAGCTGCGGAGGTTGGCACCCTTATCCTGCACAATGGCGCCCCCGCTCAACGTCAACTCCTTACTGACCCTGTATTGCCCTAGGACAGCAGGAGAGCAAAGAAGATTGGACAGTAACGTGCATAAAACAAGTTAAGATAACGGGAGGTAAGTTACCAGGACTGCTCTTAACATTAGTAGCGATAGTTTATAAACCTCATTAGACAGATAAACACTGTTCTCACACAGTACATGATGTAGAGTTTTTTCAAAGACCATGTTATATATCGCACCCATATACATTATAAATATTAATTTACATAGATATGTCCCAGAGTGTAATAATTCATATGTCCCTTTTTAATCACTAGAACAGTATCATGATAATCTATACACTAGGTCAAAATGTAATATACACCTTAGAATTTCACCTCTCTTATGACCATAGATAATATTGCACTATGCCCAAAAACACATAATATCCTAAAAAAAAAAAATTTTTTTCTTTTTTCAATCTATCCCCATCTAATAAACGCGGATTAATTGTAAAAAAACGTATGCCATAAGCACTCGACGAGTTTCTCCTTCAGTGGGTTCATCAGGAGAGCATACTTTCATTAATTTGTTAAAAGAGCATACTTCAAATTCATAGAGCAAACCTCTCAGAACAAAGATGAGAAATGTGGACTTAGCTTAAAGATGCAGCCATGATAGAGTAGAGGAGAAACCATCTACTTCCTTGTCCACCCCAGGGAATCATTCACCTACCTCCAAGTCCTTAAAATGGATTCAGTAGACATCAGAGCTCCCAAGGTATTATGCACTTAAAAAAGGCTCTCGGCAACTAAAGTGGTATTTGTACTCACTCACTGGGTAGTTTCATGATCATCCGACCAAATTTAGTAGGTATCAGAGATGAGAGGGTCTCATCCACGCTGAAGCCGTTGACCCCTATGGTGGTATCTCTATTCATCTTAAAGACTGTATTCAAGTCTTTAGACCAGATTTAGTAGACATTAGAGATGAAAAAGTATCAAGAACGTTGAAGGTCCTTGGTCCTTAAGCAAGTGACTGTATTTAGTAACCATCATAGCTGTGAAGGTATTGTCCACCTTGAAGGCCCCCTTAGGTGGTGTCTCTAGTCACTTTAGTGCTGTCTCCAAGTGCTCTGACTGGATTTTGTAGACATCAGAGCAGAAAAGATATAGTTCACTTTGAAGGCTCTTGGCCCTATAAAGATTGTGTATCTAATCACCTTCTGGGCTAACTCCAAGTCTTCTAACTGAACTTAGTAGGCATCAAAGCTGGGAAAGTAACATCCACTCATCACCTTATGAGCTGTCTCCCCATCCCATGAACAACCCAAATCAGTTTAGCTGTTATCTCTGTAAGAAGTGATTTAGCGTTTCACCATCATCTGCCTCTTAAGAATTGCTTTCTCCTCAATAATAATCCAGAAATCCAGCAACTTTCTTAATCATTCATTGGATGGGCATCACAATACTTGCATGCTAAACCTGCTCTAGCTGTTATTTGAGTGCTCTGAATATGTGGAAACTTATTTGTTTCAGGATCTTAGTGTCACTCAAGGTGTAGGAAAGACTAAGTGCAACACGAAGGGAAGGGGGAAAAGGGGGAGTGTAGATCTCCTAGGCTGATCTAATATCACCCTGACTCCCCTAAAGTCCCTATATTGGCTCTTCACCAATCGCCGCACGCGAACCTCAGCCTGTCTATCCCTGGCGTTGGGCCCTGGTTAGGGAAGGGTGGGGGATGAGCGCTTGTCGTTCCCCACTGACCATTAAAGACAACAAGGGAGAACAAACAAGGGAAGATAGTTTAGCTTTAGTCAACTTCAGAGAGATGAACACCTGTCCTCAAAGCTCCAGAGAAGAAGAAGTAATGCACTTGCTCCGAGCCTTCACAAGGGGTAATGTGAGTATCGCCGGCACCTCCCTCAAGAGGACAGCAGGTATTTATACACCCATTGCCAGGGTATTAATTAGCCAGAGGAAGGTAGTCGCTGGGTCCTAGAGATACAGCCTCTAAGAAGGTGTCAGAAATGCCAAACGTAGAGATCTCCTGCAACCAACTGCAGGGCGACTGTCTGTCACTTCTGACACACCCGTAACACTTAGCATGATTCAAATTCATGTCCTTTGTGTTCCAAGGAAACAACAATAGCTGGTCATTCATACACATGTAAAAACGTGTCTCATACATATGATATGGGATCCACTAAGCTGTATTTCTTTTTGGAAAAAATAATTAGATAGACAATTATTAACTTAGTGAATTACTGAAATTAACATGCACAGTTGTAGTTTGAAAGCTGTCCACAAGTAGGATACAGTAGAAGGATTCAGAATCTCTCATACTTGAACCTAACAAGTTGATAGCAGAAAACAATATATTGCCTCAAATTCAAAATGAATTACTACAAACTATATAAGCATATCTGCAGTAACATGTCAAAGTGAAAAAGGGAGTGATTTACGCTACTATACTTAACTATAATAAATTAAAATACCTAGTTCAATATATGAATGTACTTACACTTGAATGTATGGAAATTTATGAATAGACTTATAACTAGTGTGAGCGAGCACTAAAATGCTCGGGTGCTCGAAGCTCGGGCCGAGCTCACCGTGTTACTCGGGTGCTCGACCCAAGCAACGAGCCCAACGTTAGTCTATGGGAGACCCGAGCATTTTTGCCGCGGCATCCCCGGCAGTCTACAAAAGACAAAAAATATATCTCATACCCTACCATCATTATATATAAATGTAAAGCGAAGTTGCATATTAAATATAGGGTACTTAGTGAATTATTTTTGATCAAAAAAAGTATACAAGCCGTCCCACCAGCGACAAGGTGACCCTAAATTGGGACAGTACCTACACTGTCTATATTAAAAACCTTACTGTATATCAAAGTTGAAGTAATGCATATAAAAGGGTAGATAAATAGGACCGGGTCCCAACTTCAGACCACCTAGGCCCGTGGTAAGCTACATATATACTAATCAGCTCAACAAAGGGGATGCCACACCCTTAATTTGCACAGAATGCAAGCAAGACAAAAAAACAAGCAATGTGAACTGAGGTCTAAGATGGTGCACATGCAAGAAATAGGAGCATGTTCACACTAGCAAAAAGAAGCAAAACCTACAAAAGACAAAAAATATATCTCATACCCTACCATCATTATATATAAATGTAAAGCAAAGTTGCATATTAAATATAGGGTACTTAGTGAACTATTTTTGATCAAAAAAAGTGTACAAGTCGTCCCACCAGCGACAAGGTGACCCTAAATTGGGACGGGACCTACACTGTCTATATTAAAAACCTTACTGTATATCAAAGTTGAAGTAATGCATATAAAAGGGTAGACAAATAGGACCGGGTCCCAACTTCAGACCACCTAGGCCCGTGGTAAGCTACATATATACTAATCAGCTCAACAAAGGGGATGCCACACCCTTAATTTGCACAGAATGCAAACAAGACAAAAAACCAAGCAATGTGAACTGAGGTCTAAGATGGTACACATGCAAGAAATAGGAGCATGTTCACACTAGCAAAAAGAAGCAAAACCTACAAAAGACAAAAAATATATCTCATACCCTGCCATCATTATATATAAATGTAAAGCAAAGTTGCATATTAAATATAGGGTACTTAGTGAACTATTTTTGATCAAAAAAAGTATACAAACCGTCCCACCAGCGACAAGGTGACCCTAAATTGGGACGGTACCTACACTGTCTATATTAAAAACCTTACCGTATATCAAAGTTGAAGTAATGCATATAAAAGGGTAGACAAATAGGACCGGGTCCCAACTTCAGACCACCTAGGCCCGTGGTAAGTTACATATATACTAATAAGCTCAACAAAGGGGATGCCACACCCTTAATTTGCACAGAATGCAAACAAGACAAAAAACCAAACAATGTGAACTGAGGTCTAAGATGGTACACATGCAAGAAATAGGAGCATGTTCACACTAACATTCAAGAGGTAGTCACTAGTGTTGAGCGAGCACTAAAATGCTCGGGTGCTCGTAGCTCGGGTCGAGCTCACCGTGATACTCGGGTGCTCGACCCGAGCAACGAGCCCAATTTTAGTCTATGGGAGACCCCAGCATTTTTGCGGTGGCACCCCCGGCAGTCTGTAGAAAGCCTAAAAAGTGCCCAAAATGATAGTGACAGTGCTCAAATGACATGAGGACAGCATAGGGATCGCCCCAGGAAGCATTTATGACCCTCAGGTCACTGCTGTCAACAACGTGGTCAGAGGTATTAAGCCACTTTTACGAACTCACAATAAAACGTTCAAAAACTAAACTGAAACTGTTTTACTGTGAAATATGTTAAGGAACATCCTTTCCAGGGTAAAGACTTGTGTGTAAGGTAAAATAAATGACCAAAAACAAAAATACTCCTCCACACCTTGGGCTATGTTCAGAAGTAGCATTTTTTATGCGTCTTTGCACTTTTGTATTGCTTTCAACCGTGACAAATGCATTCACCGGGAAATGTCATTTTAACATTTTACATCCTTATCTGGCCATGTGCTGTGTGACACATGCATACACTGCTGAAAAGACATGGGAACAGCATGGGGAAGACCCCTGGAAGCATCTCTGACACCCTGGTCACTGCCTAAAAGTGTGCCCATCAGAAGTGATCCTTGCCGCATTAGAAGATGCAGACTTGCAACTATCCCCGTGCAAGTCCTTGTCCCAGGGCAGTGTTCAGTTGTACCTCCCCCATTCCATGCAATGCAAGCGCAAATATGCAGCCAACCACCCACCCACCCGCAGGCCGCAATACTATACTGCTAGCTTGCACTTGAAATGGGGCCTTTTAATTTGGAGGAGGCCGAAGCTGGCCACTGCATCATGGCTGCGTCGGCGGCGAGGTCTCCATACTCAGTCCCCAGCCACCACTATTTGTCCCAGGAACCTTCCCCACACTTTTCTTAGCCTGGCCTGCTTTAGGGCAGCATTGGACGAACCAACCAGACAACCAGACTCCTCCGGTGGGCCCTGGCTTCTCCGTCAGGGGAGTTGAAAGTGCCAAGGTGAGGAGCATGATGATGATGATAGAAGTTAGCATCTGCTTTGTTTTCTTGGAATGCAAGCGTAAGTGTGCAGTCTGCCACCCACCCACCCCCAGGCTGCAATACCATACTGCTAGCTTGCTTTCACTTGAAATGATGCCTTTTAGGCTTGTGGAGGCAGAAGCCAGCCACCATGTCATGGCTGCGTCGGTGGCCTGGTATCCATACCTGTCCCCAGCCGCCCGGCGGCCTGGTGTCCACACTCGGTCCCCAGCCGCCAGGGGGCAGCCGGGTGTCCATACTCGGTCCCCAGCAGCCCCTATTTGTCCCAGTGCACCTTATACACAAGCGTGCATACCAAAACATTACCTATGCCCTCCCCAGTGCATTTAGTGGGAAGGACAGCCTAACCACAAACACGTGGACAAGTAAATGTGGCCTGGGATGGTCCATCTCACTGACGCCTTCACACTGGGTTAATATTGTGAAAGCCGGGACATTGTTGGACACTGGGATGCAACACGTCCTCCAGACATAGAGGATTGCGGGTCCTGGGTCAATCAGGCTTCAACACAAAGTTCAGAAGGTAGACAGCTGCAGTGGTCGGCCTCCTACACAATGAGTAAATTATTCATGAGGCCATCCATCTCCTTAGCTTTCTGTTCCTTGGAATGCAAGCGCATGTATGTAGTAGCGGCTAGGCCTGAAGTGGTCAGAATTTTGGCGCATATCCTACCTCCTCCGAGGATTGCTGGATGTTTTCCTGCTACTATCCCAGTTCTATGACTACCGTTAAAACAAAGCTTCAGGTGATGAATGATGGATGAGTTGGTGGCAAAGAAGAAAGAGCAGGAGGAACAGGGACAATTCACATCAATATCAGGCCAGTCAACCACACATGTCTTGTAAGATATGTTTCTGCACCAAAAGAAGCGGTTCGGCTACACAGTTATAAGGCAAACAGTGAGTGCAATGCCTACCAAAAATTTCGAGGCACTCCAATGCCCCTTAGAAGTGACATGGAGGTCAGAGGGCCTTAACTAAACCGTTTTTTCCATTTATAGCAACTGGGTCTCCTGTACACTGTTAGTCTAAGCAGTGAATGGAAGGCTTTCCAAAAATTATGAGGAACTGCAATGCCCCTTGAAACAGACGTGAATTACAGCGTACTAAAAACCTTCTACCCATTATTGGGGAGTGGGTCTCCCTTAGTGTTCGCCTATGCATTGAAAAGTAAAAGCTGACTAAAATTAGGAGGAAAAGCAATGCCCGTTGGAAGAGTCGTGGAGGTTAGAGTTAATCAAAAACAACATTTCAATGCCCTTTGGAAGAGCTGTGGAGTTCAGAGTGGTTTAAAAAGACGGTTTTAATGCCCCTTGGAAGAGACGTGGAGGTAACAGTAGCTTAACAAGACGGTTTAAATGCCCCTTGGAAGAGACGTGCAGTTCAGAGTGGTTTAACAAGATGGTTTTAATGCCCCTTGGAAGAAACGTGGAGGTCCCATTGGAATAAAAAGACAAGATCAATGCCCCTTGGAAGAGTGGTGGAGGTCACAGTGGAATAAAAAGACAATATCAATGCCCCTTGGAAGAGTGGTGGAGGTTACAGTGGAATAAAAAGACAATATCAATGCCCCTTGAAAGAGTGGTGGAGGTCACAGTTGAATAAAAAGACAATATCAATGCCCCTTGGAAGATTGGTGGAGGTCACAGTAGAATAAAAACACAATATCAATGACCCTTGGAAGAGACGTGGAGTTCACAGTGGTTTAACAAGACGGTTTTAATGCCTCCTGGAAGAGACGTGGAGGTCACAGTAGCTTAACAAGACGGTTTTAATGCCCCTTGGAAGAGACATGGAGTTCAGAGTGGTTTAACAAGATGGTTTTAATGCTTCTTGGAAGAGACGTGGAGGTCACAGTAGCTTAACAAGATGATTTTAATGCCCCTTACAAGAGCCATGCAGTACAGCATATTAAAAACACTATTCCCATTATTGGGGAGTGGGTCTCCCATAGTCTTTGCCTATGCCGTCCAAGCAAAAGCTGCCAAAAATTAGGACGGAGGAACTTGCAATGCTGGCAACATGGACCACGGTCACCCTGGTGGTATAGTGGTGGTGGAGGCTGAGGATAAGGAGAAGAGCAAAAAACAGCCGAAATGAGGAAGCGTATACCCATGTGTGGGTGTGAAGCGGTGCATGGGAATACACCTCCCGAAATAACACAGTGGATTTGACTTTATGTTACTCTGCTGTCATTTGGTGGTGATGAGAAGTCTGGCCCAATCCAGCCCTTGTTCATTTTGATAAGGGTCAGCTTGTCAGCATTGTCACTTGACAGGCGAGTGCGCTTATCAGTTATAATTTCCCCAGCGGCACTAAAAACACGCTCCGAAAACACACTAGCGGCAGGGCAGGCCAGGACCTCCAAGGCGTACAGAGCAAGTTCATTACAAGTGTCCAGCTTGGATACCCAATAATTAAAAGGCACAGAGGAATTACAGAGGACGCTGGTACAGTCGGCAAGATACTCCCTTACCATCTTTTGAAACTTTCCATTCCTTGTGAGAGTACCCCGCGCCTCAGGCCCTGTAAGCTGATCGGGTCTCAGAAAATAGTCTGAGAACGTTGACAGTGTTCCCCTGCCTCTGCTGGATTGGAGTTGCGTCTCTCTCGCCTGTACGCCTTGGTTGGGCAACGAACTGTGACCTCTGCCGCTAGCGTGTTCAGATGGGAATTTTTTTAACAGTTCTGCAGCAAGGGCCTTCTGGTACTGCCCCATTTTTGTAGACCTCTCTACCTCAGGAATAAGAGAGTGAAAGTTCTCCTTGTAGCAGGGGGACTAAAAGTGTCACCAACCAGTAATGACTGTCATGGTTAAGGCAGCATAACATAAAGTCAGCCATGCATGCCAGACTCCTCTTTAATTCTCTGCAGAAAGCATTGCAAAAGACAGACAAGTAGGATGCTGACGCTAATGATGGCGTCATCGCCACTCACCATCTTGGTGGACTCCTCAAAGTTTGTCAGGATTTTACATATGTCAGACATCCAGGTCCACTCCTGAGGTCTTATGTGTGGAGTCTGACCTGAATATCGACGGCCTTGTTGCAGCTGGTACGCCACAACTGCTCTCTTCTGCTCACAAATCCTTTGCAACATGTGGAGGATAGAGTTCCAACGTGTGAGGATATCACACACCAGTCGGTGTACCGGAAGCTGCAAACGCTGCTGCAACACAGCAAGGGCGGCGGAAGCTGTAGCCGACTTGCGAAAATAAGCTGACAGGCGGCGTACTTTGACGAGGAGATCTGGCAACTCGGGGTACGATTTAAGAAACTGCTGAACCACGAGGTTAAGCACATGAGCCAGGCATGGTACGTGTGTGATCTCGAATCGCCTCAGAGCCGCCACCAGGTTACGGCCATTGTCACACACGACCATACCTGGATGTAGGTTCAGCGGTCTCAGCCACAGATATGCCTGCTCTTTCACAGCTGTCCACAACTCACAAGCAGTGTGAGGTTTATCACCTAAGCTTATGAGTTTCAGCACAGCCTGTTGCCGCTTGGCTGAGGCAGTACTGCAGTGCTTCCAGCTTGTAACTGATGTGGTGATATCTGAGATGGATCCTGAATATGAGGAGGAGGAGGAGGATGATGCGCAGGAGCTGTACACTGTGGGGGCAACTCTGACTGACATAGGGCCCGCAATCCTCAGTGTGGGGAGGATGTGTTCCGTCCCAAGGTCCGACTGGGTCCCGGCTTCCACTATGTTTACCCAGTGTGCCGTCAGGGAGATGTACCGTCCCTGGCCACAAGCACTTGTCCACGTGTCCATTGTCAGGTGGACTCTCCCAGTAACTGCGTTGTTGAGGGCACGGCAGATGTTTTGGGACACGTGTTTGTGTAGTGCGGGGATGGCACACCGGGCAAAATAGTGCTGCCTGGGGACCAAGTATCGAGGGACGGCCACAGCCATAAGGTTCCGGAAGGATTCCGTCTCCACCAGCCTAAAAGGCAGCATTTCCAACGCAAGCAGTCGTGAAATGTGCGAATTTAGGACTGTGGCCTGTGGGCCGCGGCTGCGAATTTGCGCTTTCATTCAAAGGTCTGGGATATGGACAATTGAACGCTGTGGTGGGACGTGGACGTGGAAGTTGATACTGTTTCTTGAGAAACTGCCATAACAAGTGAAGACTGAGAGGAGGTGGCATCTTTGCATGCAGTTTGCACAGGGGATTGGCTTGCACACACAACAGGGGGTTCTGTTACATGCACAACAGCGGAAGAAGCAGTGGTGACACCCGCTGACACTGGTCGTGGACCCTGGGGTTCGCCCCACAAAGTCGGGTTTTTTGCTGACATGTGCCTGATCATGCTGGTGGTGGTCATGCTGGTAGTTTTGTCACCCCTGCTGAGGCTGGCCTGGCAGGTAGTACAAATGGCCTTTTAGGGGTTATCAGCAGAGTCTTTAAAAAAATTCCAGACTCTGGAAGACCTACCGGTTGTACTGGCAACGTCCCTCGTGTTGGTGTTACGGGGAACGGTTGCCCGCCTTCTGTCTCCGGTCACCACACTGCTTCTTCCTGCCTGTTGGGGTACTCTGCCTCCCTCCCCCTGTGGGCTGCTTGCCTCACTCTACGTGTCCTCATGCCACGTTGGGTCAGTTACTACATCATCCACCACCTCCTCCTCTTCCACTTGCGCACCAAGGTCCTCCTCCTCACTTCGTGGCAATTGTGTCTCGTCATCGTCCACCTGTTGTGACAAATTGCCAGCGTCGCCTTCCTGTGGCCGTGGCTGTTCAAATATTTCGCCATCGCTACATGGGTTCTCCTCTTCCACCACTTCAAGTGGAGCAGGCGAGTGGCCCAAATATGGAAATGGACCAGTGAACAGCTCTTCAGAGTGTCCAACTGTGGGATCAGTTGCTGTCTGACGACACTCGACATGGTGGGAGGAAGGAGCATCAGGGTGAGAAGTATGTGGTCGAGACTCACGGCTACTAAGACTTGACCGTGTGGAAGACAGACAGGAGTTGGTGGTGCCCAGGTGACTGGTATTATCTGCTATCCAATTAATAACCTGTTCACACTGATCAGTTGGCAATAGTGGTGTTGTTGCGTGTTTCCCTAGTAATTCGGTCAAGAACTGGAAGCGAGAAAATGTGGCTGTTGGTTGTGGCACATTTTCACCTTGGCTACAGCCCCGTCCTCTGCACACACCATCACCAGAACGTCCAGTTCCACGTCCCTTGCCACGCGCCTTGCCCATTGTAAATGAAGTAAAATAGCTTACACTCACACTATCAATGGCAAAAGGATAATAAAAAGGAGATTAGAACCGTGGAAGAGGAAAACCACAGTTCTATTTCTCTGGCCTACACTGGAACCTTTTAAACAGATATATTTGTGTCTGAACAGTCAGCGAGACACTCAAACTGTTTTTTTTTTATGTAAAAAAGGCAAAAAGGTGGATTACACCCAGATTTGAACCGTGGAAGAGGAAAACCACAGTTCTAGTTCTCTGGCCTACACCAGAATCTTTCAAACAGATATATTTGTGTCTGAACAGTCAGCGAGACACTCAAACTGATTTTTTTTTAATGGAAAAAAGGCAAAAAGGTGGATTACACCCAGATTTGAACCATGGAAGAGGAAAACCACAGTTCTAGTTCTCTGGCCTACACCAGAATCTTTTAAACAGATATATTTGTGTCTGAACACTCACAGACACACTCAATTTTATTTTTTTGAGGAGGTGAAATACCAAAAGGTTAATAAGACCGGTATTTGAACAGTCTGACTGAGGGGAAAAAAAAAGAGGAATTAGATAAAAATAAAAAGGATTTTTCCTGGCGCCTGAGAACTGGGGCTAAGTCTAGCAATTTGAGCAGTAGCAGCACACAGGACTGTAATGCAGTGTTTGTTGGTATAACCACTGCATATTCTATACAGCTTGTCTGCCTGCCTGATATCTGGGATGGATATTAGTCCTCAGAAGGACTGTTTGTTTGATTTTGCAGGCTTTAGAGACCCTGTTCTACCTATTTCGCAGTATAAATCTCTCCCAAGTTCAGCAGCACTCTCCCTACACTGTCTGATCCGGAGCAACTGTGTCCAAGATGGCGGCGCCCGGTTTTAAATACTCGTGGTGACGCTGTTCGGCCAGCAAATAACTGTAATGCCCAAAACCAACATGCATGTTCATTGGCTCTGTAAATAGTGCCAAACATGCAGGGCGGAGACTCAAGCTCGCACCTGAGTAACCCAAAAATGCGTAGTGATCGCCGAACATCACGAGTAGAGATGAGCGGTGTTCGACTCTGTGTTCATACTGTTCGCCAATCTCAAATTCGAGCTGTTTTGGGCGGTGTTCGAGCCGTTCGGCGAACCCGAACGATTTGAAAAAAATTCGGCTGTTCGAGGTTATGTTCGATAACTGTTCATGCACCAAAATCATAACTGGATTTTTTCTCAGTAATGCTGAAAATTAATGTTAATACGCAGTTTGAGTGCACAGCGGGGCGGGGGGAGGGGCAGGGGATGGATCTCTGCAGAAATAATGAAGATCTCCATTTTTTTTTCTCTTTCCCGCATTTACAGTGGGGAGGTGCAATCTGTCAGCCTATCAGCAGCGCACACACGGAGCGTACTGCTTTTTTTCACACAAGTAAGGGCATGTGTCATTGGCAGTGTATGTCACATGTCCTTGCCCTATAAGACCCAGCCATTTTCCCCATCGCCACCATTTTCTTACTGCTGCAGCTGCGTGTTAGAAGGCACCGCTGTTGCTGTGTGCGCTATACTTTGTTAATTTCAAGCCAATTTTCGCACAAATCTACAGATAGCTTGGGAGTAGGGAATAGTTGTGATTGCAGTCCTTTTAAGGACTAGGTTACATCATTTCCTACGACTTTTATCAGGCAGGTCTGTGCTCTTAAATAGATAGGTTGGGAGTAGTGTTGAGCCACCCCCGTAGTGTTCGAGTTCGGTTCGGTTCGTTGAACTGCTCAGAAGACATAACTAACACATGGAAAAGTGACAAGTACATGTAGTCATGCGAAAAGAAAAGAGGTGGAGGAGTAAAAGGAGGGGGAGACACAGATATAGGCATGTCATGCCCTTCTAAAATCCAAAAAGTGAGAAGCCGACACGGCCAGTCCTTTCCTGCCTGTGCCACCTCCGTGTCGCCGGGTTTGTGCCAGAGCCGCGGTGGACCCTGACGGCCAGCCCCCCTCTCCCAATACTGGTGCCTGTCCACTGGTGGGTCAAGCGAGCCCCCTGCGGTGGAGGCAGGTCTAAGCTTTTTAATTTAAATTGTCTCTCTAATTTGAATGAATACACTTTAAATCCTTTTACAAGGATTTATTGGAGGGCAAGTCTCATGCCAGCAGCCGCGTAATTCCAGCTCCAGTAGCGTCTACTAAAGCTGCTGCAGTTAAAAAGCTTTTATAAGGATCGAGCTCGGCGGTTCACCGCAAGGCGTCCTACCGCCAGTCCCAGCCCCTATGCCTTGGGGTGCCTCCTGATGCTCTTCACTGAGTATCCTGGGGTCCCGAAGCATTTCCTTTGAAAAAATTAAGTGTCCAAACTACAGGTGGTGTAGCTTCCTTAGCAGCTGGGATAATCCGCTGACTAGCAGACACTGCTACTAGGCACAAAGTATTTCCTGGGCTAGATACAGTTAAAAATTTGTAATTAGATACTCTTGTTGGATGCTGAGAAAGCATTCCATAGAGTCTCCTGGCACGCCATATATGATTCTCTTAAAAAGCTTGGGGTAGGGGTCTAGGGGACCCTTTTATAGCCAAAATCACGGCCCTGTATCGCAATACGTCACCTAGGCTGAAGATAAATGGAACTGTAGCACCCCGAGGGCTTGGTTGCTACAGAGGTATTGCACCTCACCCAGAGGTGTGATATCTCACTCTCAGGTAAGGATGGAGTGTGGATCAGGACCCCGACACCTGCATGCATTGCACCACATTGCCGTGGGGCAGGGCGACCAATATGCCTCTGAGATGGGCACGACAGTCCTTGTCCCTGGCTGGAGTGGGGGGAGGGAACACTGAGGAAGGGGAACCCTGTAGTGCAGGAGCAGGGAGGAAGCAGTTCCTGGGTGCATTGAGAAGGAAGTATAAAAGGTGGGCACCATCTTAGTTCAGTGCAGAGAAGTCTGAGCAGAAGTGGCAGGGAGCAGGGGCTCTGCATGAGCTCTGCTCCGGAGGCGGGCCTAGTAACAGAGGCCCAGGCCTGGAAGAGGGAGAAGGAAGGAAGAGGAGCGGAGAGGGCTCCAGGAACGAGGAACGAAGGGATCTCAGGGGTGCGGACGGGCGAGTCGCCACCGCACGCCCGAATCCACCTGCGTGGAGGGGTCAGGCCAAAGGGGGAGACCGGTCCCCGAAACTAGTGGAGGCAGGAAACGACCCTCAGCTAGAAACAGGAGGCTGTGACATTTTATGTGGCGCAGCCCCTCGCTACACCCGCTAGGAAGGCACCACATAGGGTCAGGGAAACTGGCGCCAAGTTTACCAAGAGGAGGCCCGAGGCAGCCGGACAGAAGGGTTGGTAAGAAAGGCCAGACAAAGGATACACAAAGGGGGTCCTGTGAAGCACTCCAAAGTTATCTGGGAGTTGTCTGAGCCCCTCACCTGGTGAGCACAGTACGACGTGGGCAGCCGTTACCTGCAGACGTGGTCTGGATAATAAGAACTGTGAGTAAAGGCCCTGGACTGCATCACTGACTCCGTGTCATTACTGCTGCTGCCCTGCACCATCACCCCCATCCTCCGCATACACTGCCCTGAGGCTATACTCCTCCCGTGGGGAGTTATGCTACGCTCTGCTGCACCCAAAACACCAGCCTCAGCGGTCTGCACTGGAGCGGCGGTTCACTCTGACCGCAATCCACGGGTGGCGTAGTCGGACATTTAAACATCAAAACCACATAAATAGTTCCGCCACTGGTTTGACCGCCCTGAGCCACGGAACCGGGTTGCCGCCACGGAGACTACAACCACCAGCATCCACCAAAAAGGGTCCGGCTCCGGGTGTCCCAAGGCCCAGGGGGCGCGTCAGAACATTTTCATCACCTTTCACAATCACCAATGGGACAAGGCAGGGATGTTCTCTGTCCCCTCTCTTATACATCCTAGTGACGGAGCACCTGCTCTCATCAATTCGCCATAACCCCAATATTAGGTGGATTGAGGTGGGAGGCACCGAGTACAAGTGCTCTCTATTTGCTGATGATGTCCTAGTATATATCACTCAATCACATATATCCATCCATGCTGTTATGGCTGAAATAGATCACTTTGTTACATGGTCAAATTTTAAAATCAATGCAGCGAAGTCTGAGGCCCTCGATGTCTCCCTCCCAAAATCCATATAGGATTCCATCCAGTCCAACTTTCCCTTTGCCTGGCCCTCACAGGGTATCAAATACTTAGGAATTCCTATTCATAGAGACCTCTCCCATCTATGTTATCTTAATTTTGGGCCCTTTATTGAACAACTCCATACAGACCACGGTTGGCAAGTTAGAACTGTAAGATTCACTACGTGAACCACTGGTGTTTTGTGGAAAAGCACATGTACACTGTGTTCCAAATTATTATGCAAAAAGTGTTTAGGAGTGATAAGGGAAGAATTTGTTTGTTTGTCAGTTAAACTCATTGATGGTGATGTGTGTCAGGGCTCTTTATATCACTGTAAGCAATTGCAGACACCTGTGCTAATTAGTTTGGCAGGTGTGTCCAATGAAAGGCAAGACTACTTAAGAAGGCTGTCTCACATTATTAAGCAGCCTACATTTTCTGCCAAAATGGGAAAGAAAAAGGATGTGTCGGCTGCTGAGAAGCAACAAATTGTGGAGTGTTTAGGTCAAGGCATGACTACAATCAACATTGTGCGATGATCAGGATGAAGTGTCTTGGCAATCATGAAGTATGTAGCTGATTCACAGTACACACGTGTGCGTGCTGATAAGGGCAAATTGAGGACTCTTTCCTACAGGCAATTACGTCAGGTTGAAAGAGCAGCGGCAAAAAAGCCTTGTCATAGCAGCAGACAAGTTTTTGAAGCTGCTTGTGCCTCCAACGTCCCCCGAACAACAAGATGCAGGGTCCTTCAGAGGTTTGCAGCTGTGCATACGCCATCCTGTCGACCTCCTCTATCCACTTCACACAAGCAGAAACGGCTCCAGTGGGCCAAACATTACATGAAGACTGATTTCAAAACTGTTTTGTTCACGGATGAGTGCCGTGCAGCGCTCGATGGTCCAGATGGATGGAGTGGAGGATGGCTGGTTGATGGACACCCCACGCAAACACGGCTACAGCGCCAACAAGGAGGATGTGGAGTAATGTTTTGGGCTGGAATCATGGGGAGAGAGATTGTCGGCCCCTTTAGGATCCCTGAAGGCGCTAAAGATGAACTCCATAATGTATGTGGATTTTCTCAAACAGCACTTCCTGCCATGGTTCAAGAAGAAGAACCGTGTATTTCACAGCAAGATCATTTTTCTGCATGATAATGCACCATCTCATGCTGCACATAAAACATCTGCATCTCTGGCTGATATGGGCATAAAAGGGGACAAACTTATGGTGTGACCCCCATGCTCCCCTGACCTCTACCCCATTCAGAACCTTTGGAGCATCATTAAAAGGAGTGTCTATGATGGCGGGAGGCAGTTCACATCTAAGCAACAGCTCTGGGAGGGTATTCTGTCCTCATGCAAAACAATTGAAGCAGAAACCATCCAAAACCTGACAAATTCAATGGACGAGAGAGTTCAGAAGCTCCTTTCGAACAAGGGGTCCTATGTGAAAATGTAACATCACCTAGAATAAAGTTTTGAGTTGAAAACTGTTTGATTTCAGTTTCTAACAACCTGCTAATGCTGATAATTTCAAAAATGACCATTTTTTTGGTCTTTATTAAAATGAAAAGGTTGATCGAAAAGTTTGGGGGATCTAAGAGTGTGGCAACCCAGTAGTCATGATTACTTCGAATTCTGACAATATGAGGGTCATGCTGCAGGTAGTGCAGCAAGAAGGCACTTATGTGTCTTGCGCATCTCGGAGCCCCAAAATTATTTTCCGGGCTAGATGCAGCTAAAAATTATTATTAATTTTAAATCTGGTGAAGCTTTAGTATAGATGGCCTAATAGGATCAGTGCTGCACACTGCTACAAAGCCCAAATTATTTTCCAGTCAAGATACAGATAAACATGATTAGTAATTTTAAATCTGGTGGAGCTTATTATAGATGGCCTAATAGAATCAGTGCTGCACACTGCTACAAAGCCCAAATTATTTTCCAGCCAAGATACAGATAAACATGATTAGTAATTTGAAAGCTTAAAACGGTTGGTAGGGTGATTTTAACCAATCATCAAGCTTTTACTCTCCCCAGGATGACACAGGGGTAGAAAAGTCGTTTCGGATCCATGATTTCTTCATCTTTATGAACGTGAGTCTGTCTACATTAGCAGTGGAGAGCCGCGTGCGCTTATCTGTCAGCACACCACCAGCAGCGCTGAACACACGTTCAGACAGAACGCTGGCTGCGGGGCATGACAAGATCTTCAAGGCGTAATGGCTAGCTCCGGCCATTTATCCAGATTGGAAGCCCAAAAAGAGCAAGGGTCCAGTGACACAGTCGTGGCTTCAATGTTTACTTGGAGATACTCCTGTACCATCGTCTCTAGGCGTTGACTATGTGTCAGACTTCTTGTCTCCTGTGGCCTTGCAAAGGATGGGCTAAAAAAGTGGTGAAATGATTCCGCAAAATTGATGTTACCAGCAGAAACTGTGGTTCTGTTACGGTTTGAGTGCTGAACACTTGACGGTCCCACGGTTGGCAAGTTAGAACTGTGAGATTCACTACGTGCACCACTGGTATTTTGTGGAAAAGCACATGTAAGATTCTGCAACAGTCTCTGCTGATACTCCTGCATGCGTGCATCCCTTTCTATGGCAGGAATAATTTCTGCAAATTTACTTTTGTACCGGGGATCTAACAGTGTGGCAACCCAGTAGTCAGGATTATTTCTAATTCTCACAATTCGAGGGTCATGTTGCAGGTATTGCAGCAAGAAGGCACTCATGTGTGTTGCGCATCCAGGAGCACCAAGTCCCTGTTGTGTTGGTGGCGAGGTAACAATCATGCTTCCTTCCTCTGTCCTCTCCCCCCAACCTCGCACAACAGAAATGTGATCAAGGTCTCCCTCATCTGATGAGTCTTCCATTAGTTCGTCCTCCACTTCTTCCTGGGCTCCTGCACCTTCCTCACTAGTTTGGCTGCTACCATGCGCCCTGGTAAAACCATCTCCCCCACCCTCACATGCCTGCCGCCTTGGTGCTGCCGACCGTCTGGACCTTGCAGATGTTAGCCCTTCCTCATACAACTCCTCCTCCTCTACTTCCTCCACCTCCTCTTGTGCCACCACCTGACTCCGAATTCTGTTTAACATGTGCTCCAGCATGTAAATCACTGGAATAGTCATGCTGATAATGGCATCGTCAGCACTAAACATCTTCGTCGCCATTTCAAAACTGTGCAGAAGGGTGCATAAGTCCCTGATCTGAGACCACTCCTCCAGCGTGATTTGCCCCACCTCTGGATCTCGTTGGCCCAGGCTATACGTCAGAACGTATTGCACCAGGGCTTGTCGGTGCTGCCACAGTCGCTGCAACATGTGCAGAGTTGAATTCCACCGGGTAGGCACATCGCATTTTAGCCGGTGAAGTGGCAGGCCCAACGACTTCTGTAGAGATGTAAGTCGCTGAGCTGCGGGATGCGAACGGCGAAAGTGAGCACACAGCGACCGTGCCCTCTGCAGAAGGCCATCTAGTCTGGGATAGTGGGCTAAAAATTGCTGGACAACCAGGTTCAACACGTGAGCCATACAAGGCACGTGTGTGACATTGCCCCGGCGAAGGGCCGCACCCAGGTTTGCAGCATTGTCGCACACGGCCTTCCCTGGTTTCAGGTCCAGTGGAGACAACCATTCATGAAATTGGTTCTCCAGAGCTGACCACAACTCCTCAGCTGTGTGACTCACATTTCCCAGACATTTCAATGTAAAAACTGCCTGATGAAGTTGAGCCCTACTGCCAGCATAGTAAGGAGGTGTGCAGGATCCCTTCTGCGCAGTTAGAAAGCTTGTGGCATGACCAGACAGGCTTTGGGTGCAGGTGGAAGACCGAGAGGAGGTTGAGGAGGCAGAAGCAGTGGAGGAACTTTGACATAAAGAGGATTGACGCACAACTCGTGGGGACGGCAAGACTTGGAGAGCAGCCCCTTGTCCTGCTGTCACCATAGTTACCCAGTGCCCAGTCAGCGACATGTAACGCCCCTGTCCATGCCTACTCGTCCAAGTGTCTGTGGTGAAATGCACCCTGTCACACACAGAGTTTCTCAAAGAAGCGGTGATGTTGTGTGCGACATGCTGGTGGAGCGCAGGCACACCTTTCTTTGAGAAGTAGTGCCGACTGGGCATCTGGTACTGGGGCACTGCGACGGACATAAGGTCTCGAAAATCCTCTGTGTCCACCAGGCGGAAAGGCAGCATTTCTGTAGCCAAGAACTTGCAGATGGTGAAATTCAACCTCTTAGCTTTCTCATGGCTAGGAGGAAATGATCTTTTACTTGTCCACATCTGAGGGACCGAGGGCTGGCTATTGTGCTTAGACGGGGTTGATAAGGGTGTCCCCGGCAAACTGCCGGTCTGTGAGGAAGATGCAGGCGGACATGTTAGGTTGCCTTGATCCAAAGGTGGTGCTATCGATGTCGGACAGCGCTCAACACCAGCTGGTGTTACCACCTCCAAAGAAAATGATGACCTGCCAATCACGCTGGCTGTTGCAGGTAAAGAGGTGGCAGGTCTGCGCCCCAAAACAGGTGTGACTGCTGTCCCCCCAGTCACAGAGGATGAAGAGGCCGCGGATGCACAAGATATGGCAGACGGTGGTTGGCCCGGCCGGCTAGGCCGCATTGTAGCACACTGAGCTTCCCACTGCAACTTATGCTTCATGTCCATGTGCCGGTTCATGCATGAAGTACTCAAACTATGTATTTTTTGGCCTCTACTTAGCTTTTGCTGACAAATGTTACAGATAACACGAGTTGGGTAATCTTTATCGATCTGAAAAAATGCCCAGGCTATGCAAGGCTTAGCACCCATGCGACCTGAAGAGCCACCACGACTTGTGGTGAGAGGCAGAGTTGTGTTTGAGGATGCAGTTGTTGACGTGCTTCCAGTACTACGTCTCTGTCCAGGAAGGCGCAACCTGACCTCGTCGTCACTAGCATCTTCCTCCACCTCCTCTGCTGACCTCATCTCTTGGCTGACTGTGGGTTGACAGTAAGTTGTATCTCCAACCTCATCATCATCACCCTGTGCGTTATCACACCCGTCGTCCTCAGAGCCAACCTGTTCCTGCCCTGACAAAAAACTAAAGTTGTCGCTCCAATCAGGTATTTGAGTCTTATCATCGTCTTCCTCATTGTCTCCACCAACAGGAGTTACAGTTTGGGAATGAGGGTCTACATTATGGTCAGAACCTTCTGCGTCTGGTCCTGGATCCGACTCATAAAGATTCTGGGCATCAGTGCAGATCATTTCCTCGTCTGGATTCACAGAAGCGCTGGAGTCGACCTCTGATTCCCAGGCTCTAGTATAAGTAAACAGCTCTGCAGACTCAACCATCTGTTCTACCTCATACTCAGACGGGCAGCTGGAGATTTGGGAGCTGTGAGGAAGCAAGTGCGATTGGGGTGACACCTTTGAGGACTGGAGTATTTGTGATGTTGAAGTTGATGTGGAGGAGAGCCCACTTAAAGGAGCACTTGATATCCGTTGAAGCACCTGCTGTTTTTGTGCCTCATCTGGAATTTGTAGCGATTGGCGTGGCCGTTAGAAAGGGATCTTATCACATTGTCCGCTAAAAGAAGTAAACATTTTAGTTTGGCTGGAAGATGGTCTTTCTTCTGCAGATGTTACTGTTGCTTTAACACCTACCCCACGGACACAACCTTTTTTCCCCTTCCCAACACGCCTATTCCCCTTTCCACCAGCAGCAGGCCTTTTTCCACTCATTTTGGTGGTTAACTAATTAACAACTCTGGAGTTGTTTGCACAAAAAAACAATGGATGGGAACCGAGCAGAGCTGAGTGGCCAAACTGTGGTATTAGGCCAAAACTATTTGCTGGGTTAGATGCAGAAAAAAATTATATTCAATTTGCAACCTGATGGAGGTCAGTATAGATGGACTAATAGAGAAAGTCCCACACACAGCTAGAAGCCCAATATTTTTTCAGAGGTAGATGCAGAAAAAAATATATTCAGTTTGCAACCTGATGGAGGTCTGTATAGATGGATTAATAGAACAAGTCCCACACACAGCTAGAAGCCCAATATTTTTTCAGAGGTAGATGCAGAAAAAAATATATTCAGTTTGCAACCTGATGGAGGTCAGTATAGATGGACTAATACAACAAGTCCCACACACAGCTAGAAGCCCAATATTTTTTCAGAGGTAGATGCAGAAAAAAATATATTCAGTTTGCAACCTGATGGAGGTCTGTATAGATGGACTAATACAACAAGTCCCACACACAGCTAGAAGCCCAATATTTTTTCAGAGGTAGATGCAGAAAAAAATATATTCAGTTTGCAACCTGATGGAGGTCAGTATAGATGGACTAATACAACAAGTCCCACACACAGCTAGAAGCCCAATAGTTTTTCAGAGGTAGATGCAGAAAAAAATATATTCAGTTTGCAACCTGATGGAGGTCTGTATAGATGGATTAATAGAACAAGTCCCACACACAGCTAGAAGCCCAATATTTTTTCAGAGGTAGATGAAGAAAAAAATATATGCAGTTTGCAACCTGATGGAGGTCAGTATAGATGGACTAATACAACAAGTCCCACACACAGCTAGAAGCCCAATATTTTTTCAGAGCTAGATGCAGAGAAAAATTATATTCAATTTGCAACCTGATGGAGGTCAGTATAGATGGACTAATAGAATGATGCTATGCCCAAAAGATTTTACTTCACTAGGTGCAGTAAAAAAATTGGTATTCTATACACAGGTGGTATATCTTGCAACACAGATAGGCTACTCCACTGACTAACACACTCTGCAATAGGCCAAAAAGGATTAGCTTTGCTAGATTCAGCCAAATGCTGTGAAAAAAACTTGCACAGCACTGGCACAGACCTGCCTGGCAAAAACTGATAGGAACTGATGTAACCTAGTCCTGAAAAGTACTCCAATTACAATTAGTCTTTACTCCCACAATCTATCTATTTAAGAGCACAGACCTGCCTGATAAAAGTCGTAGGAAATGCTGTAACCTAGTCCTTAAAAGGACTGCAATCACAACTATTCCCTACTCCCAAGCTATCTGTAGATTTGTGCGAAAATTGGCTTGAAATTAACAAGGTATAGCGCACACAGCAACAGCGGTGCCGTCTAACACGCAGCTGCAGCAGTGAGAAAATGGTGGCGACGGGGAAAATGGCTTGGTCTTATAGGGCAAGGACATGTGACATACACTGCCAATGACACATGCCCTTGCTTGTGTGAAAAAAAGCACTTGGCTCCGTGTGTGCGCTGCTGATAGGCTGACAGATTGCACCTCCCCACTGTAAATGCGGGAAAGAGAAAAAAAAATGGAGATCTTCATTGTTCCTGCAGAGATCCATCCCCTGCCCCTCCCCCCACCCCGCTGTACACTCAAACTGCGTATTAACATTAATTTTCATCATTACTGAGAAAAAATCCAGTTATGATTTTGGTGCACGAACAGTTATCGAACATAACCTCGAGCAGCCGAATTTTTCTCAAATTGTTCGTGTTCGCCGAACGGCTCGAACACCGCCCAAAACAGCTCGAATTTGAGATTGGCGAACAGTTCGAGTAGAACAACGCTCATCTCTACAAGAGAATGCCAAGAGTGTGCAAAGCAGTCATCAAAGGAAAAGGTGGCTACTTTGAAGAACCTAGAATATAAGACATATTTTCAGTTGTTTCACACTTTTTTGTTAAGTATAGAATTCCACATGTGTTAATTCATAGTTTTGATGCCTACAGTGTGAAAGTACAATTTTCAAAGTCATGAAAATACAGAAAAATCTTTAAATGAGAAGGTGTGTCCAAAATTTTGGTCTGTACTGTATATAGTAACCAAGATTGCTGCCAAGCCGTGGTAAAGCTCATTTAGATGGAAGACTCTCAAGAAGCTTCAGGCACAGAACAATAGAGGCACAGTGTCCATACTCGGTCCCCAGCCACCCCTATTTGTCCCGGTGCGCCTTATACATAAGCGCGCATACCAAAACATTACCTGTGCCCTCCCCAGTGCATTTAGTGGGAAGGACAGTCTATTCTGTTGTAGTGTGTGCACGCCAACCCCCTGTTCATGGCACATGCAAAGATGCCTCCCGCCTGTCGTTGCAGACCGTTGCAGACTTGCAACTATCCCCGTTCAAGTTCTTGTCCCAGGGCAGTGCTCAATTGTACCTCCCCCATTCATTGCAATGCAAGCGCAAGTATGCAGCCTGCCACCCACCCACCCCCAGACTGCAATACCATACTGCTTGCTTGCACTTGAAATTGGGCTTTTTAGGCATGTGGAGGCAGAATCTGGCCACCACGTCATGGCTGCGTCGGCGGACTGGTATCCATACTCAGTCCCCAGCTGCCCAGCGGCCGGGTGTCCACGCTTGGTCCCCAGCCGCCAGGGGGCAGCCGGGTGTCCATACTCGGTCCCCAGCTGCCCCGTGGCTGGGTGCCCAAACACGGTCCCCAGCCGCCCCTATTTGTCCCGGTGCACCTTATACACAAGTGCGCATACCAAAACATTACCTGTGCCCTTGCCCAGTGCATTTAGTGGGAAGGACAGCCTAACCACAAATACGTGGACAAATGAATGTGGCCAGGGATGGGCCATCTCACTGACGCCTTCACACTGGGTTAATATTGTGGAAGCCGGGACACAGTTGGACACTGAGATGCAACACGTCCTCCAGACATAAAGGATTGCGGGTCCTGGGTCAATCAGGCTTCAACACAAAGTTCAGAAGGTAGACAGCAGCAGTGGTCGGCCTCCTACACAACGAGTAAATTATTCATGATCATGAGGCCATCCATCTCCTTAGTAGAGATGAGCGGTGTTCGACTAGAACTGTTCGCCAATCTCAAATTCGAGCTGTTTTGGGCGGTGTTCGAGTTGTTCGACGAACCCGAACGATTTGCAAAAAATTCGGCTGTTCGAGGTTATGTTCGATAACTGTTCGTGCACCAAAAGCGTCTCCTGCATGTCTGGCGCTATTTAGAGCACCAATCATGCAGGGATTGTCTGCCACTCACTGTAATGCCACAGCCATGGTGGTTGTGGCATTACAGTGATTGCCCAAATCGATGGGAACAGTGCCAACAGTGAAACATGAAAAGCCGGCAATTCAGCAGCGGCATACACCTGTACCCGACAAATTAGAACCGAAAGAATAGAGCTTCACACATAGATTAGATAGATATAAACATGTCAGCCACATATATACGAAGTACAGTGAAAGTGCTGCTTACTGTACTTGTCATTTAGCGTAAAGGATTTATCAAAAAAAATAATAGTGTTTTCATGCACCGTCTCTTTAAAAAAGCCTGCCGGCAATTCAGCATCTGTACCCGACAATTTATAACAGACAGAATAGAGCTTCACACATAGATTAGATAGATAGAAACATGTCAGCCACATATATACGAAGTACAGTGACAGTGTTGCTTACTGTACTTGTCATTTAGCGTAAAGGATTTATCAAAAAAAATAATAGTGTTTTCATGCAACGTCTCTTTAAAAAAGCCGGCCGGCAATTCAGCAGCGGTACCCGACAATTTATAACAGACAGAATAGAGCTTCACACATAGATTAGATAGATAGAAACATGTCAGTCACATATATATGAAGTACAGTGATAGTGTTGGTTACTGTACTTGTCATTTAGTATTAAAATAAAGGATTTATTATTAAAAAAATTGGCGTGGGGTTCCCCTTAATTTTAGGCTCTAGCGGAGGTTAAGCAGACGGCTGGGGCAGATGTTTGAGACCTGGGAAGGGGGTAATACCCACGGAGCTTCCCAGGCTACTAATATCAGCCCCCAGCTGAATACATAGCCTTTACTAGCTATTAAAATGGGGGACCCCCCAAAAAAAATGACGTGGGGTCCCGCCTAATTTAATAGCTAGCAAAGGCTAGGCAGACAGCTGGGGGCTGATATTAATAGTCCAGGAAGGGAGCCATGAATATTGGCCCCCTCCCAGGCTAGAAACACCAGCCGTCAGCCGCCCCAGAAATGGCGCATTCATAGGATGCGCCAATTCTGGCACTTAGCCTCGCTCTTCCACGCTGCCCTGGTGCGGTGGCAGGGGGTAATAGGGTTGGGGTTGATGTCAGCTTATAATGCCAGCTGACATCAAGCCCAGGTTAGTAATGGAGAGGCGTCTATAAGACACCCCCATTACTAACCCCATAGTCAAAGTTAAAAAAAACACAAACACCCAGAGTAAAGTCCTTTAATTGAAATAAAGACACAATCCTTTATTGTTCTAAATTAAACCATACTTACCGTCACGCCCATTCCAGCTGAAGCCAACGATCTCCTGCAATAAAAGAAAAATAATAAAGCAACCTCATCCTTACCTTTCCATGGTTCCCACGACAGCTTCAGCTCTGCTACATCGAGATGACAGGCTGGACCGCAGCAGAACGCTGCCATCCAGCCTCTCATCCCGCAGACACTGAGAAGCGCAGGCTTGCTTGCGCTGCTCAGCGTCTCTCTGTGATGACATCCAGATGAGCCGAGTTCATGTCCAATGAACTCGGCTCACCTCATGCACGTCACTGACAGCGTGGGAAAATTCTCACGCTGAAGCGGTGAGTGCAGGAGAATTCTCCCACGCTGTCAGTGACGTGCATAAGGTGAGCTCATGTCCAATGAACTCAGCTCACCTCCTGCACGTCACTGACAGCGTGGGAAAATTCTCCTGCAATCAGCGCTTCAGCGTGAGAATTTTCCCACGCTGTCAGTGACGTGCATGAGGTGAGCCGAGTTCATTGGACATGAACTCGGCTCATCTGGATGTCGTCACAGAGAGACGCTGAGCAGCGCAAGCAAGCCTGCGCTTCTCAGTGTCTGCGGGATGACAGGCTGGATGGCAGCGTTCTGCTGCGGTCCAGCCTGTCATCTCGATGTAGCAGAGGTGAAGCTGTCGTGGGAACCATGGAAAGGTAAGGATGAGGTTGCTTTATTATTTTTCTTTTATTGCAGGAGATCGTTGGCTTCAGCTGGAATGGGCGTGATGGTAAGTATGGTTTAATTTAGAACAATAAAGGATTGTGTCTTTATTTCAATTAAAGGACTTTATTCTGGGTGTTTGTGTTTTTTTTAACTTTGACTATGGGGTTAGTAATGGGGGTGTCTTATAGACGCCTCTCCATTACTAACCTGGGCTTGATGTCAGCTGGCATTATAAGCTGACATCAACCCCAACCCTATTACCCCCTGCCACCGCACCAGGGCAGCGTGGAAGAGCGAGGCTAAGTGCCAGAATTGGCGCATCCTATGAATGCGCCATTTCTGGGGCGGCTGACGGCTGGTGTTTCTAGCCTGGGAGGGGGCCAATATTCATGGCTCCCTTCCTGGGCTATTAATATCAGCCCCCAGCTGTCTGCCTAGCCTTTGCTAGCTATTAAATTAGGGGGGACCCCACGTCATTTTTTTGGGGGGGTCCCCCATTTTAATAGCTAGTAAAGGCTATGTATTCAGCTGGGGGCTGATATTAGTAGCCTGGGAAGCTCCGTGAGTATTACCCCCTTCCCAGGCTTCAAACATCTGCCCCAGCCGTCTGCTTAACCTCCGCTAGAGCCTAAAATTAAGGGGAACCCCACGCCAATTTTTTTAATAATAAATCCTTTATTTTAATACTAAATGACAAGTACAGTAACCAACACTATCACTGTACTTCATATATATGTGACTGACATGTTTCTATCTATCTAATCTATGTGTGATGCTCTATCTTTCTGTTCTAAATTGTCGGGTACCGCTGCTGAATTGCCGGCCGGCTTTTTTAAAGAGACAGTGCATGAAAACACTATTATTTTTTTAAATAAATCCTTTACACTAAATGACAAGTATAGTAAGCAACACTATCACTGTACTTATTATATATGTGACTGACATGTTTCTATCTATCTAATCTATGTGTGAAGCTCTATTCTTTCTGTTCTAAATTGTCGGGTACAGATGCTGAATTGCCGGCCGGCTTTTTTAAAGAGACGGTGCATGAAAACACTAATATTTTTTTTAATAAATCCTTTACACTAAATGACAAGTGCAGTAACCAACACTGTCACTGTGCTTCTTATATGTGTGACTGACATGTTTCTATCTATCTAATCTATGTGTGATGCTCTATTCCTTCTTGTCTAAATTGTCGGGTACCGGTGTATGCCGCTGCTGAATTTGCCAGCCGGCTTTTTTAAAGAGAGTGTCTTCTGAGCAGTTTGTCAGCTTTTGGACACCTTTGCAGGTGTTTTCTATGTGTTTCTATGTGTTTTTGTTTGCCTGCCATTGGTTTTAACGGTGTTCGACGGTGTTCTAAGGTGTTCGACGAACAATTCGACGAACAGTTCCTCGAACATCCCGGTGTTCGACGAACCGAACCCGAACACTACGGGGGTGGCTCAACACTACTCCTTAGCTTTCTGTTCCTTGGAATGCAAGCGCATGTATGTAGTAGCGGCTAGGCCTGAGGTGGTCAGCGTTTTTTCTCATATCCTACCTCCTCCGAGGATTGCTGGATGTTTTCCTGCTACTATCCCAGTTCTATGACTCCCGTTAAAACAAAGCTTCAGGTGATGAATGATGGATGAGGTGGTGGCAAAGGAGAAAGAGCAGGAGGAACAGGGACGATTCACATCAATATCAGGCCAGTCAACCACACATGTCTTGCAGGATATGTTTCTGTACCAAAAGGAGCGGTTCGGCTACACAGTTATAGGGCATACAGTGAGTGCAATGCCTACCAAAAATTTCGAGGCACTCCATTGCCCCTTGGAAGTGATATGGAGGTCAGAGGGCCTTAACTAAACCGTTTTTTCCATTTATAGCAACTGGGTCTCCTGTACACTGTTGGCCTAAGCAGTGAACGGAAGGCTTTCCAAAAATTAATGGGAACTGCACTGCTCCTTGAAACAGACGTGGATTACAGTGTACTAAAACCCTTCTACCCATTATTGGGGAGTGGGTCTCCCTTAGTGTTCGCCTATGCATTGAAAAGCAAAAGCTGACTAAAATTAGGAGGAAATGCAATGCCCATTGGAAGAGTCGTGGAGGTTAAAGGTAATTAAAAACAACATTTCAATGCCTCTTGGAAGAGCTGTGGAGTTCAGAGTGGTTTAACAAGACTGTTTTAATGCCCCTTGGAAGAGATGTGGAGGTCACAGTAGCTTAACAAGACGGTTTTAATGCCCCTTGGAAGAGACGTGGAGTTCAGAGTGGTTTCACAAGACGGTTTTAATGCCCCTTGGAAGAAACGTGGAGGTCCCAGTGGAATAAAAAGACAATATTAATGCCCCTTGGAAGAGTGGTGGAAGTCGCAGTGGAATAAAAATACAATATCAATGCCCCTTGGAAGAGTGGTGGAGGTCCCAGTGGAATAAAAAGACAATATCAATGACCCTTGGAAGAGACGTGTGTTAGAACTCTCCTGTTAGTTTGTTCTATCTTATGTTTTGCAGTCACGTGACCATCTGTCTTTATATTCCAGCTCCACCCTTATGGCTGTGCTGGACTTTAGTGTTGTTTGACTGTTTTGCTAGCCTGGTGCTTCGGTGCCTATCTCTGTCAGTTCGCTTGGTCCTCTGGGACCTCTAGTACTTTTTGTCAGTTTGTCTTTTTGTGTTCTGCAACAACTTCTGTTTAGGAGGTGTCCCATTTTTGTTCCAGTCCTTAGTTCTTTTAGGGACCCCTCACTTAATTGTATAGGTCTTCGTTCAGACTAGCCGAAGACTAAGGCGGGTCTGTTCACTAGGAACAGGCAGCCCGCTACATCGTAGGGATTCAGCTTAGTCTTACTGTAGGGACAGCTTTCCCCTATCTTTCCTTAGTACATGTTGCAGATCATAACAGTAAGTCCAGCCAGAAAAAAACTAAAAGGAAAGAAATTCGGGGATCAGTATGGTTTCCGTCCAGGATTTGGCTCAACGCCTGCAGGGATTGTCTCTGGAGGTGGCCGAGCTTCAGCAACACGTGAGTTGCTGTCCTGGAGCGCATTTTGTCAAACCCAAGGTAGGACTGCCTGATGTTTTTTTATGGTAAGCAGCAAGATTTTTTTTCCTTTAAAAATGCTTGTTTGTTATATTTTCATTTGAGACCAAGATCCTCTGGGAATGAATCACAGTGCATTGTTTTTATTATGTCATTTTTGGGCAATGAACCACAGGGGTGGGCCTTTTCTCTACAGCCTAATGATCCGTGTTTAAGGTCTGTTGAAGAGTTTTTTTCTACTATGGGGCTATTATATGACGATCCTGATTGAATCTCATCTGCTGATTCAGAACTTAGACGTTTGAATCAGGGGTCAGATGATGTTGAAAATTATTGCACACACTTCAGGAGATGGGCTTCAGAAGTTAAGTGGAATGATTCAGCGCTGAGGTGTTTATTTCTTGCTGGTCTGAGTGAAAGGGTTAAGGATTTGCTAATTGCATTCCCTGCACCTGAGACTCTGCACGAAGCTATGCAGTTATAGACAGGAGACTGAGGTGCAGGCTCAATGAGCTAAAAATTTTGTAATGTCAGGTCCTAGTCCCCAGAAAATCTGCTCTGATGGCGGGGAACCGATGGAGGTTGGGGCGATGTCACTCCTCTCTCAAGAAAGAGATCGGAGATTCGCTGAGGGATTGTGTCTTTATTGTAGTAAAGCTGACCATTTAATTAAGTATTGTGAGCGTCGTTTAAGTAAAGAAAAAAAAAAGGTCAGTTACACCCGTATAGCATGTTTACGCTCTCCAGGAGTGTTTCTTTCTGGGAGTACTACTTTGCAGGGAGATTTCAATTGAATTTCAGGTATTTGTGGATTGTGGTTCAACACTTAATGTGATTGATAAAGGGTTTTTGGAAAACCTTAAATTGAAATCCAAACCTTTGTCATCACCTATTTCTGTGATTGCAATTGATAACACTCCCTTGAAATGTATTACTCACAAGACTGCTGCATTTCCCCTCACTATCAAAGGAGTTCACCAAGATATTTTGGACTTGGTTGTTTTGGATAATTTACCCTCTCCAGTCGTTCTAGGATTGCCTTGGTTAAAACTGCACAATCCTTTATTGGACTGGTCTACTAATGTGATTAAGTCTTGGAGTCAGAAGTGCTATGATAAATGTTGTAATGGTCGCATTGCAGCTGTGGAAAAAGGGGAATTACCGGTACCTATTCAAGATTTTTGGAGGGTTTTTTCGGAGGAGGATTCGCAAGTTTTACCTCCTCATAGGGATTATGATTGCGCCATTGAGTTTGCTCCGGATGCTACTCTTCCCAAAAGTCGCTTGTTTAATCTGACTATCCCTGAAAGAAAGGCCTTGGAGGAGTACATACAGACTAGCCTGGCTGCTGGTCACATTAGACCTTCTAAGTCGCCTGTGGCAGTTGGATTTTTCTTTGTTAAAAAAAAGGACGGCGGTTTACGTCCATGTCTGGATTTTCGTGAAATTAATAAGATTACCGTACGCAATTCATACCCATTGCCGTTAATTCCTGACTTGTTTAACCAGTTAGTGGGAGCCAAGTGGTTCTCCAAAATTGATCTCCGGGGGGCATACAATTTGTTACATGTGAAGGAGGATGATGAATGGAAAACTACTTTTAACACTCCGGTAGGTCATTTTGAGAATCTGGTGATGCCTTTTGGTCTTACCAATGCACCGGCATTTTTTCATAACCTTATTAATGACATCCTGAGACCTTTGATTGGTAAGAATGTGGTTGTGTATTTGGATCACATTTTGATTTATTCACCAGATCTAGAGTCCCATTGGCAGAGTGTACGTTAAGTTTTGCAGTTATTGAGTGATAATTCACTCTTTGCTAAGGTGGAGAAAAGTGAGTTTTCTGTCCAGAAAATTAGTTTTTTGGGCTACATTGTCTCCAGCGAGGGCTTTGAGATGGGCGCTGTGAAGGTTCAGGCTGTGAATGAATGGCCTAGGCCTATTGGTTTGAAATCTATACAGAGATTTTGGGGTTTTGCCAATTATTGCAGGAAATTCATTAAGAATTTTTCTGTAATTGTTAAACCTCTAACCGATCTCACCAGGAAAGGTGCGAATACGGCCCATTGGACTACTGAGGCCATTGAAGCATTTGAGTATCTCAAAGAGAGGTTCAGTTCTGCCCCTATCCTTATGCAGCCTGATGAGACCAAGTCTTTTTTGGTTGAGGTCGATGCTTCATCGGTGGGGGTCAGAGCAGTTTTGTCTCAGGAGAACAAGGGTGGAGTACATCCTTGTGCCTTCTTTTCGAAAAAAATTTCAGAAACCGAACTGAATTATGATGTTGGAAATCAGAAGTTGCTGGCTATTAAACTTGCGTTTGAACATTGGTGTCATTTTTTGGAAGGCGCTAGATTTCCTATTCAGGTTTTCACAGTTCATAAGAATTTGATCTATCTGGATGCTGCCAAGCGCTTGAATGCCCGTCAAGCTAGGTGGGCACTTTTTTTTTCTCAGTTTCATTTTTCTGTTTCCTATATCCCTTGTACTAAGAATGTTAAAGCCGATGCTTTATCTCGCAGCTTCTCTCCTATGGTCGGTTCCGAGGAGGAGGAGAGCATTTTATGGAAAGGAGTTGTGGTGGCGGCTTTGGACTCCGTTTTGGAGAATGAGATTCTGAATGCTCAAGATGATGCTCCATCTAACACTCCCCATGGGAGGTTGTTCGTGCCTAGAGCCTTTAGGAGAGATTTGTTTGTGGAGTGTAATGAGTCTCAGTTGGCAGGTCATCCAGGAGTTTCAGAGACAAAGAGACTTATCAGTCGCAGTTTTTGGTGGCCTGGATGGCAGAAGGAAGTCATCAAGTGGGTGAGTCAGTGTACTGTCTGTGCTAGGTCAAAGGCTTCACATACTCCTGCTGCGGGGTTGTTTTGCCCTCTGGAGGTTCCTAGTGCACCTTGGACGCATCTCACTATGGATTTTATTACTGATCTTCCTGTGTCCGAGGGTTTTACTGTCATCTGGGTGGTCGTGGACCGTTTTAGCAAGATGTGTCATTTGGTTCCATTCATTAAGTTGCCCTGCGCCAAGACACTCGCTAAGGTGTTTGTTAAGCAGATTGTCAAGCTCCATGGTGTTCCCACGGATATTGTTTCTGATAGAGGACCTCAGTTTGTAGCTCGCTTTTGGTGTGCTTTTTGTGACAGGTTGGGAGTCCATTTGTCATTTTCGTCTTGTTATCATCCTGAGTCGTATGGACAGACTGAAAGAAAGAACCAGGATGTCGAACTGTTTTTGCGTTGTTTTGTGGCAGACAATCAAGAGGTGTGGTCTGAGTTTCTGCCTCTCTCAGAATTTGCTCTTAACAATCATACATCCTCCTCTGCTGGGTGTTCTTTTTTTCTTGTACTGGGAGACATCCGTCTTTTGGTTCGTTCTCCAAATTGGGGTCGGCGGTGCCGGAGGAGAATTTTTCCAGTGATTTGGAGAGGGTTTGGACTAATGTACGTTGCAACCTTCAAGAGGCTAACAAGAAGTCCAAGAAGTATTTTGTCAGGAAACGTAAAGAGGTTTTGTTTACTGTGGGTGACATGGTTTGGTTGTCCTTGAAGAACCTGCGGTTGAGGATTCCCTCTAAAAAACTGGGTCCTAAGTTTGTGGGTCCATTTAAAGTGCTTTAGATTGTTAACCCGTCTGCTGTTAGGTTGGATGTCCCTGCTTCCTGGAAGATTAATCCTGTGTTTCATGTTTCCTTGTTGAAAAAGGCTGACGTATCTGATAGGGACGCCACTGTTACAGTTCCTCCTGTGGTGGAAGATGGCGAATTTGAAATTTCGAGTATCTTGAATTATAGATGGCATAGAGGGGGATTACAGTATCTTGTCTCCTGGAAGGGTTTCGGTCCCGAAGACAACTCCTGGGTAAGGACGGATGATATCTCTGCTCCTAGGCTTGTTAAAGCTTTCCACAGGAGGTTTCCGGATAGGCCTGGACCTGGAGGATCCGGAGGATCCTCATAAAAGAGGGGGTACTGTTAGAACTCTCCTGTTAGGATTTTTTATCTTATGTTTTGCGGTCACGTGACCATCTGCCTTTATATTCCAGCTCCAGCCTTATGGCTGTGCTGGACTTTAGTGTTGTTTGACTGTTTTGCTAGCCTGGTGCTTCGGTGCCTATCTCTGTCAGTTCGCTTGGTCCTCTGGGACCTCTAGTACTTTTTGTCAGTTTGTCTTTTTGTGTTCTGCAACAACTTCTGTTTAGGAGGTGTCCCATTTTTGTTCCAGTCCTTAGTTCTTTTAGGGACCCCTCCCTTAATTCTATAAGTCTTCGTTCAGACTAGCCGAGGACTAAGGCGGGTCTGTTCACTAGGAACAGGCAGCCCGCAACATCGTAGGAATTCAGCTTAGTCTTACTGTAGGGAGAGCTTTCCCCTATCTTTTCTTAGTACATGTTGCAAATCATAACAACGTGGAGGCCACAGTAGCTTAACAAGACGATTTTAATGCCCATTGGAAGAGACGTGGAGTTCAGAGTGGTTTAACAAGACAGTTGCAATGCCCCTTGGAAGAGTGGTGGAGGTCACAGTGGAGTTAAAATACAATATAAATGCCCCTTGGAAGAGTGGAGGAGGTCCCAGTGGAATAGAAAGACAATATCAATGACCCTTTGAAGAGACGTGGAGGCCACAGTAGCTTAACAAGACGATTTTAATGCCCCTTGGAAGAGACGTGGCGTTCAGAGTGGTTTAACAAGATGGTTTTAATGCCGCTTGAAAGAGACGTGAAGGTCACAGTAGCTTAACAAGACGGTTTTAATGCAACTTGGAAGAGACGTGGAGGTCCCAGTGGAATAAAAAGACAATATCAATGCCCCGTGGAAGAGTGGTGGAGGTTACAGTGGAATAAAAAGACAATATCAATGCCCCTTGGAAGAGTGGTGGAGGTCGCAGTGGAATAAAAAGACAATATCAATGCCCCTTGGAAGAGTGGTGGAGGTCGCAGTAGAATAAAAAGACAATATCAATGCCCCTTGGAAGAGTGGTGGAGGTCCCAGTGGAATAAAAAGACAATATCAATGACCCTTGGAAGAGACGTGGAGGTCACAGTAGCTTAACAAGATGATTTTAATGACCCTTGAAGAGACATAGAGTTCAGAGTGGTTTAACAAGACGGTTTTAATGCCCCTTGGAAGAGACGTGGAGGTCACAGTAGCTTAACAAGACGGTTTTAATGCCCCTTGGAAGAGACGTGGAGGTCCCAGTGGAATAAAAAGACAATATCAATGCCCTTTGGAAGAGTGGTGGAGGTCCCAGTGGAATAAAAAGACAATATCAATGCCCCTTGGAAGAGTGGTGGAAGTCGCAGTGGAATAAAAAGACAATATCAATGCCCCTTGGAAGAGTGGTGGAGGTCGGAGTGGAATAAAAAGACAATATCAATGCGCCTTGGAAGAGTGGTGGAGGTCCCAGTGGAATAAAAAGACAATATTAATGCCCCTTGGAAGAGCTGTGGAGTTCAGAGTGGTTTAACAAGACGGTTTTAATGCACCTTGGAAGCGACGTTGAGGTCACAGTAGCTTAACAAGACGGTTTTAATGCCCCTTGGAAGAGTGGTGGAGGTTACAGTGGAATAAAAAGACAATATCAATGCCCCTTGGAAGAGACGTGGAGGTCACAGTAGCTTAACAAGACTATTTTAATGCCCCTTGCAAGAGTCATGCAGTACAGCATATTGAAAACATTATTCCCATTATTGGGGAGTGGGTCTCGCATAGTCTTTGCCTATGCCTTCCAAGCAAAAGCTGCCAAAAATTAGGATGGAGGAACTTGCAATGCCCCTTACAAGAGCCATGCAGTACAGTATATTCAAAGCATTATTCGCATTATTGGGAGTGGGTCTCCCATAGTCTTTGCCTATGCCTTCCAAGCAAAAGCTGCCAAAAATTAGGACGGAGGAACTTGCAATGCCCCTTACAAGAGCCATGCAGTACAGCATATTAAAAACATTATTCCCATTATTGGGGAGTGGGTCTCCCATAGTCTTTGCCTATGCCTTCCAAGCAAAATCTGCCAAAAATTAAGACGGAGGGACTTGCAAAGCTGGAAACACGGACCACTGTCACCCTGGTGGTATAGCGGTGGTGGAGGCTGAGGATGTGTGGATGTGAAGCGGTGCATGGGAATACACCTCCCGAAATAACACAGTCGATTTGACTTTATGTTACTCTGCTGTCATTTGGTGGTGATGAGAAGTCTGGCCCAATCCAGCCCTTGTTCATTTTGATAAGGGTCAGCTTGTCAGCATTGTCAGTTGACAGGCGAGTGCGCTTATCAGTTATAATTCCCCCAGCGGCACTAAAAACACGCTCCGATAACACGCTAGCGGCAGGGCAGGCCAGGACCTCCAAGGCATACAGAGCGAGTTCATTCCAAGTGTCCAGTTTGGATACCCAATAATTAATAGGCACAGAGGAATCACAGAGGATGCTGGTACTGTCGTCAAGGTACTCCCTCACCATCTTTTGAAACTTTCCACTCCTTGTGAGAGTACCCCGCGCTTCAGTGCCTGTAGGTTGGGCGGGTCTCAGAAAACTGTCCCAGAACGTTGACAGTGCTCCCCTGCCTCTGCTGGATTGGAGTTACGTCTCTCTCGGCTGTACGCCTTGGTTGGGCAACGATCTGTGACCTCTGCCGCTAGCGTGTTCAGATGGGAATTTTTTTAACAGTTCTGCAGCAAGGGCCTTCTGGTACTGCCCCATTTTTGTAGACCTCTCCACCTCAGGAATAAGAGCGTGAAAGTTCTCCTTGTAGCGGGGGTCTAAAAGTGTTACCAACCAGTAATGACTGTCACCCAACATTTTGACAACGCGAGGGTCACGGTTAAGGCAGCGTAACATAAAGTCAGCCATGTTTGCCAGACTGGTAACGGGCAAGACTTCCGTGTCCTCACCAAGATGACGACTGACCATGCTCTCCTCCTCCTCCTCCTCCCCCCGTCCTCAGGCCACCCACGCTGAACCGACGGTATGACAATAGTACAGGTACTACCGTCTACAGCGCATGATACCAGCTCCTGTTCTTCCTCCTCCTCTCGCTCATTGTCCCCCAATGCACGTTGGGATGAGATGAGGCTGGGCTGTGTGTAATCGCCCGCTACGGCTTCTTGATCCATCTCATTATACTCTGGCTGCAATGCCTCCTCTTAAATTCTCTGCAGAGAGCGTTGCAAAAGACAGACAAGTGGGATGCTGATGCTAATGATGGCGTCATCACCACTCACCATCATGGTGGACTCCTCAAAGTTTGTCAGGATGGTACATATGTCAGACATCCAGGTCCACTCCTGAGGTCTTATGTGTGGAGTCTGACCTGAATATTGACGGCCTTGTTGCAGCTGGCACTCCACAACTGCTCTCTTCTGCTCACAAATCCTTTGCAACATGTGGAGGGTAGAGTTCCAATGTGTGGGGACATCACACACCAGTCGGTGTACCAGAAGCTGCAAACGCTGCTGCAACACAGCAAGGGCGGCGGAAGCTGTAGCCGACTTCCGAAAATGAGCTGACAGGCGGCGTACTTTGATGAGCACATCTGGCAACTCAGGGTATGTTTTAAAAAAACGCTGAACCACGAGGTTAAGCACATGAGCCAGGCATGGTACGTGTGTGATCTTGCCTCACCTCAGAGCCGCCACCAGATTATGGCCATTGTCACACACGACCATACCTGGATGTAGGTTCAGCGGTCTCAACCACAGATCTGCCTGCTCTTTCACAGCTGTCCACAACTCACAAGCAGTGTGAGGTTTATCACCTAAGCTTATGAGCTTCAGCACAGCCTGTTGCCGCTTGGCTGAGGCAGTACTGCAGTGCTTCCAGCTTGTAACTGATGTGGTGATATCTGAGATGGAGGCTGAACATGAGGAGGAGGAGGAGGAGGATGATGCGCAGAAGCTGTACACTGTGGGGGCAACTCTGACTGACATAGGGCAAGCAATCCTCGGTGTGGGGAGGATGTGTTCCGTCCCAAGGTCCGACTGGGTCCCGGCTTCCACTATGCTTACCCAGTGTGCCGCAGGGAGATGTACCGTCCCTGGCCACAAGCACGTGTCCGTTGTCAGGTGGACTCTCCCAGTAACTGCTTTGTTGAGGGTACGGCAGATGTTTTGGGACACGTGCTTGTGTAGTGCGGGGATGGCACACCGGGCAAAATAGTGTCGGCTGGGGACTGAGTACCGAGGGACGGCCACCGCCATAATGTTGCGGAAGGATTCTGTCTCCACCAGCCTAAAAGGCAGCATTTGCAATGCAAGCAGTCATGAAATGTGAGAATTTAGGACTGTGGCCTGTGGGGCGTTGGCTGCGAATTTGCGCTTTCGTTCAAAGGTCTGGGATATGGACAATTGAACGCTGCGGTGGGACGTGGACGTTGATGCTGTTTCTTGAGAAACTGACATAACAAGTGAAGACTGAGAGGAGGGGGCATCTTTGCATGCAGTATGGACAGGGGATTGCCTTGCACGCACAACAGGGGGTTCTCTTACACGCACAACAGCGGAAGAAGCAGTGGTGACACCTGCTGACACTGGCCGTGGACCCTGGGGTTCGCCCCACAAAGTCGGGTTTTTTGCTGACATGTGACTGATCATGCTGGTGGTGGTCAGGCTCGTAGTTTTGTCACCCTTGCTGATGCTGGCCTGGCAGGTGGTACAAATGGCCTTTTTGGGGTTATCAGTAGAGTCTTTAAAAAAAATTCCAGACTCTGGAAGACCTACCGGTTGTACTGGCAACGTCACTCGTGTTGGTGTTACGGGGAACGGTTGCCCGCCTTCTTTCTGTGGCTACCACACTGCTTCTTCCAGCCTGTTGGGGTACTCTGCCTCTCTCCCCCTGTGTGCTGCTGGCCTCGCTCTGCGTGTCCTCCTGCCACATTGGGTCAGTTACTACATCATTCACCACTCCTTCTCTTCCACTTCCGCAAAACGGTCTTCCTCCTCACTTCGTGGCAATTGTGTCTCGTCATCGTCCACCTCTTGTGACAAATTACCAGTGTCGCCTTCCTGTGGCCGTGGCTGTTCAAATATTTGGCCATCGCTACATGGGATATCCTCTTCCACCACTTCAAGCGGAGCAGGCGAGGGGCCCAAATATGGAAATGGACCAGTGAACAGCTCTTCAGAGTGACCAACTGTGGGATCAGTTGCTGTCTGATGACACTCGGCATTAGAGATGAGCGGTGTTCGACTCAAACTGTTCGCCCATCTCAAATTCGAGCTGTTTTGGTCGGTGTTCGAGCCGTTCGGCGAACACGAACAATTTGAAAAAAATTCGGCTGTTCGAGGTTATGTTCGATAACTGGATTTTTTCTCAGTAATGCTGAAAATTAATGTTAATACGCAGTTTGAGTGTACAGTGGGGCGGGGGGAGGGGCAGGGGATGGATCTCTGCAGAAATAATGAAGATCTCCATTTTTTTTTCTCTTTCCCGCATTTACAGTGGGGAGGTGCAATCTGTCAGCCTATCAGCAGCGCACACATGGAGTGAAGTGCTTTTTTTCACATAAGCATGGGCATGTGTCATTGGCAGTGTATGTCACATGTCCTTGCCCTATAAGACCCAGCCATTTTCCCCGTCGCCACCATTTTCTCACTGCTGCAGCTGCGTGTTAGACGGCACCACTGTTGCTGTGTGCGCTATACTTTCAGTGTTAATTTCAAGCCAATTTTCGCACAAATCTACAGATAGCTTGGGAGTAGGGAATAGTTGTGATTGCAGTCCTTTTGAGGACTAGGTTACATCATTTCCTACGACTTTTATCAGGCAGGTCTGTGCTCTTAAATAGATAGGTTGGGAGTAAAGACTAATTGTAATTGCAGTCCTTTTCAGGGCTAGGTTACATCAGTTCCTATCACTTTTATCAGGCAGGTCTGTGCTCTTAAATAGATAGGTTGGGAGTAAAGACTAATTGTAATTGCAGTCCTTTTGAGGACTAGGTTACATCATTTCCTATGACTTTTATCAGGCAGGTCTGTGCTCTTAAATAGATAGGTTGGGAGTAAAGACTAATTGTAATTGCAGTCCTTTTGAGGGCTAGGTTACATCAGTTCCTATCAATTTTTGCCAGGCAGGTCTGTGCCAGTGCTGTGCAAGTTTTTCTCACAGCATTTGGCTAAATCTAGCAAAGCAAATCCTTTTTTGCCTCTTGCAGTGTGTATTAGTCAGTGGAGTAGCCTATGAGTGTTGCAAGCTACATCACCTGTGTATAGAATGCAAAATTTTTACTGCACCTAGTGAAGTAAAACCTTTTGGGCATAGCATCATTCTATTAGTCCATCTATACTAACCTCCACCAGGTTGCAAATTCAAAATAATTTTTATCTGCATCTAGCTCTGAAAAAATATTTGGGCTTGGGCTTGTAGCAGTGTGTGGGACTTGTACTATTAGTCCATCTATACTAACCTCCACCAGGTTGCAAATTCAAAATAATTTTTATCTGCATCTAGCTCTGAAAAAATATTTCGGCTTGGGCTTGTAGCGGTGTGTGGGACTTGTTCTATTAGTCCATCTATACTAACCTCCACTAGGTTGCAAATTCTAAATAATTTTTATCTGCATCTAGCTCTGAAAAAATATTTGGGCTTGGGCTTGTAGCATTGTGTGGGACTTGTTCTATTAGTCCATCTATACTAACCTCCACCAGGTTGCAAATTCAAAATAATTTTTATCTGAATCTAGCTCTGAAAAAATATTTCGGCTTATAGCAGTGTGTGGGACTTGTTCTATTCATCCATCTATACTAACCTCCACCAGGTTGCAAATTCAATATAATTTTTTTCTGCATCTAGCTCTGAAAAAATATTTCGGCTTGTAGCAGTGTGTGGGACTTCTTCTATTAGTCCATCTATACTAACCTCCACCAGGTTGCAAATTCAAAATAATTTTTATCTGCATCTAGCTCTGTAAAAATATTTCGGCTTGTAGCAGTGTGTGGGACTTGTTCTATTAGTCCATCTATACTAACCTCCACCAGGTTGCAAATTCAAAATAATTTTTATCTGAATCTAGCTCTGAAAAAATATTTTGGCTTGTAGCAGTGTGTGGGACTTGTTCTATTAGTCCATCTATACTAACCTCCACCAGGTTGCAAATTCAATATAATTTTTTTCTGCATCTAGCTCTGAAAAAATATTTCGGCTTGTAGCAGTGTGTGGGACTTGTTCTATTAGTCCATCTATACTAACCTCCACCAGGTTGCAAATTCAAAATAATTTTTATCTGCATCTAGCTCTGTAAAAATATTTCGGCTTGTAGCATTGTGTGGGACTTGTTCTATTAGTCCATCTATACTAACCTCCACCAGGTTGCAAATTCAAAATAATTTTTATCTGAATCTAGCTCTGAAAAAATATTTCGGCTTATAGCAGTGTGTGGGACTTGTTCTATTCATCCATCTATACTAACCTCCACCAGGTTGCAAATTCAATATAATTTTTTTCTGCATCTAGCTCTGAAAAAATATTTCGGCTTGTAGCAGTGTGTGGGACTTCTTCTATTAGTCCATCTATACTAACCTCCACCAGGTTGCAAATTCAAAATAATTTTTATCTGCATCTAGCTCTGTAAAAATATTTCGGCTTGTAGCAGTGTGTGGGACTTGTTCTATTAGTCCATCTATACTAACCTCCAACAGGTTGCAAATTCAAAATAATTTTTATCTGAATCTAGCTCTGAAAAAATATTTTGGCTTGTAGCAGTGTGTGGGACTTGTTCTATTAGTCCATCTATACTAACCTCCACCAGGTTGCAAATTCAATATAATTTTTTTCTGCATCTAGCTCTGAAAAAATATTTCGGCTTGTAGCAGTGTGTGGGACTTGTTCTATTAGTCCATCTATACTAACCTCCACCAGGTTGCAAATTCAAAATAATTTTTATCTGCATCTAGCTCTGTAAAAATATTTCGGCTTGTAGCAGTGTGTGGGACTTGTTCTATTAGTCCATCTATACTAACCTCCACCAGGTTGCAAATTCAAAATAATTTTTATCTGAATCTAGCTCTGAAAAAATATTTTGGCTTGTAGCAGTGTGTGGGACTTGTTCTATTAGTCCATCTATACTAACCTCCACCAGGTTGCAAATTCAATATAATTTTTTTCTGCATCTAGCTCTGAAAAAATATTTCGGCTTGTAGCAGTGTGTGGGACTTGTTCTATTAGTCCATTTATACTAACCTCCACCAGGTTGCAAATTCAAAATAATTTTTATCTGCATCTAGCTCTGAAAAAATATTTGGGCTTGTAGCAGTGTGTGGGACTTGTTCTATTAGTCCATCTATACTAACCTCCACCAGGTTGCAAATTCAATATAATTTTTTTCTGCATCTAGCTCTGGAAAAATATTTCGGCTTGTAGTAGTGTGTGGGACTTGTTCTATTAGTCCATCTATACTAACCTCCATCAGGTTGCAAATTCAAAATAATTTTTATCTGCATCTAGCTCTGAAAAAATATTTCGGCTTGTAGCAGTGTGTGGGATTGTTCTATTAGTCCATCTATACTAACCTCCACCAGGTTTCAAATTCAAAATAATTTTTATCTGCATCTAGCTCTGAAAAAATATTTCAGCTTGTAGCAGTGTGTGGGACTTGTTCTATTAGTTCATCTATACTAACCTCCACCAGGTTGCAAATTCAAAATAATTTTTATCTGCATCTAGCTCTGAAAAAATATTTCGGCTCGTAGCAGTGTGTGGGACTTATTCTATTAGTCCATCTATACTAACCTCCACCAGGTTGCAAATTCAAATAATTTTTATCTGCATCTAACCCAGCCAATACTTTTGGGCTAATACCACAGTTTGGCCACTCAGCTCTGCTCGGTTCCCATCCATTGTTTTTTGCGCCAACAACTCCAGAGTTGTGAATTAGATAACCACCAAAATGAGTGGAAATAGGCCTGCTGCTGGTGGAAAGGGGAATAGGCGTGTTGGGAAGGGAAAAAAAGGTTGTGTCCGTGGGGTAGGTGTTAAAGCACCAGTAACAACTGCAGAAGAAAGACCATCTTCCAGCCAAACCAAGATGTCTACTTCTTTTAGCGGACAATGTGATAAGATACCTTTCTTACGGCCACGCCAATCGTTACAAATTCCAGATGAGTCACAAAAACAGCAGGTGCTTCAACGGATATCAAGTGCTCCTTTAAGTGGGCTCTCCTCCACCTCAACTTCAACATCACAAATGCTCCAGTCCTCAGAGGTGTCACCCCAATCGCACTTGCTTCCTCACAGCTCCCAAGTCTCCAGCTGCCCGTCTGAGTATGGGGTAGAACAGATGGTTGAGTCTGCAGAGCTGTTTACTCATACTATAGCCTGGGAATCAGAGGTCAGCTCCAACTGTTCTGTGAATCCAGACGAGGAAATGATCTGCACTGATGCCCAGAATCTTTATGAGTCGGATTCATAACCAGACGCAGAAGTTTCTGACCATAATGTAGACCCTCGTTCCCAAACTGTAACTCCTGTTGGTGGAGACAATGAGGAAGACGATGATGAGACTCACATACCTGATTGGAGCGACAACTTTAGTTTTTTGTCAGGGCAGGAAGAGGTTGGCTTTGAGGACGAAGGGTGTGATAACACACAGGGTGGTGATGATGAGGTTGGAGATCCCACTTACTGTCAACCCACAGTCAGCCAGTCAAGAGGTCAGCAGAGGAGGTGGAGGAGGATGCTAGTGACGACGAGGTCAGGTTGCGCCTTCCTGGACAGAGACGTAGCACTGGAAGCACGTCAACAACTGCATCCTCAAACACAACTCTGGCTCTGACCACAAGTCGTGGTGGCTCTTCAGGTCGCATGGGTGCTAAGCCTTGCATAGCCTGGGCATTTTTTCAGATCGATAAAGATGACCCAACTCGTGTTATCTGTAACATTTGTCAGCATAAGCTAAGTAGAGGCCAAAAAATACATAGTTTGAGTACTTCTTGCATGAACCGGCACATTGATATGAAGCATAAGTTGCAGTGGGAAGCTCACTGTGCTACAATGCAGCCTAGCCGGCCGGGCCAGCCACCGTCTGCCATATCTTGTGCATCCGCGGCCTCTTCATCCTCTGTGACTGGGGGAACAGCAGTCACACCTGTTTTGGGATGCAGACCTGCCACCTCTTTACATGCAACAGCCAGCGTGATTGGCAGGTCATCATTTTCTTTGGAGGTGGAAACACCAGCTGGTGTTCAGCGCTGTCCGACATCGATAACACCACCTTTGGATCAAGGCAACCTAACATGTCCGCCTGCATCTTCCTCACAGACCGGCAGTTTGCCAGGGACACCCTTCTCAACCCCGTCTAAGCACAACAGCCAACCCTCGGTCCCTCAGATGTGGACAAGTAAAAGATCATTTCCTCCTAGCCATGAGAAAGCTAAGAGGTTGAATTTCACCATCTGCAAGCTCTTGGCTACAGAAATGCTGCCTTTCCGCCTGGTGGACACAGAGGATTCTCGAGGCCTTATGTCCGTCGCAGTGCCCCAGTACCAGATGCCCAGTCGGCACTACTTCTCAAAGAAAGGTGTGCCTGCGCTCCACCAGCATGTCGCACACAACATCACCGCTTCTTTGAGAAACTCTGTGTGTGACAGGGTGCATTTCACCACAGACACTTGGACAAGTAGGCATGGACAGGGGCGTTACATGTTGCTGACTGGGCACTGGGTAACTATGGTGACAGCAGGACAAGGGGTTGCTGTCCAAGTCTTGCCGTCCCCACGAATTGTGCGTCAATCCTCTTTATCTCGAAGTTCCTCAACTACTTCTGCCTCCTCAACCTCCTCTCAGTCGTCCACCTGCACCCAAAGCCTGTCTGGTCATGCCACAAGCTTTCTAACTGCGCAGATGGGATCCTGCACACCTCCTTACTATGCTGGCAGCAGGGCTCAATGTCATCAGGCAATTTTTACTTTGAAATGTCTGGGAAATGTGAGTCACACAGCTGAGGAGTTGTGGTCAGCTCTGGAGAACCAGTTTCATGAATGGTTGTCTCCACTGGACCTGAAACCAGGGAAGGCCGTGTGCGACAATGCTGCAAACCTGGGTGCGTCCCTTCGCCGGTGGCAATGTCACACACGTGCCTTGTATGGCTCACATGTTGAACCTGGTTGTCCAGCAATTTTTAGCCCACTATCCCGGACTAGATGGCCTCCTGCAGAGGGCACGGTCGCTGTGTGATCACTTCCGCCGCTCACATCCCGCAGCTCAGCGACTTACATCTCTACAGAAGTCGTTGGGCCTGCCACTTCACCGGCTAAAATGCTATGTGCCTACTCGGTGGAATTCAACTCTGCACATGTTGCAGCGACTGTGGCAGTACCGACAAGCCCTGGTGCAATATGTTCTGACGTATAGCCTGGGCCAACGAGATCCAGAGGTGGGGCAAATCACGCTGGAGGAGTGGACTCAGATCAGGGACCTATGCACACTTCTGCACAGTTTTGAAATGGCGACGAAGATGTTTAGTGCTGACGATGCCATTATCAGCATGACTATTCCGGTGATTTACATGCTGGAGCACATGTTAAACAGAATTCGGAGTCAGGTGGTGGCACAAGAGGAGGTGGAGGAAGTAGAGGAGGAGGAGTTGTATGCGGAAGGGCTAACATCTGCAAGGTCCAGACGGTCAGCAGCACCAAGGCGGCAGGCATGTGAGGGTGGGGGAGATGGTTTTACCAGGGCACATGGTAGCAGCCAAACTAGTGAGGAAGGTGCAGGAGCCCAGGAAGAAGTGGAGGATGAACTGATGGAAGACTCATCAGATGAGGGAGACCTTGATCACATTTCTGTTGTGCGAGGTTGGGGGGAGAGGGCAGAGGAAGGAAGCATGATTGTTATCTTGCCACCAACACAACAGGGACTTGGTGCTCCTGGATGCGCAACACACATGAGTGCCTTCTTGCTGCACTACCTGCAACATGACCCTCGAATTGTGAGAATTAGAAATAATCCTGACTACTGGGTTGCCACACTGTTAGATCCCTGGTACAAAAGTAAATTTGCAGAAATTATTCCTGCCATAGAAAGATATGCATGCAGGAGTATCAGCAGAGACTGTTGCAGAATCTTACATGTGCTTTTCCACAAAACACTAGTGGTGCACGTAGTGAATCTCACAGTTCCAACTTGCTAACCGTGGGACCGTCAAGTGTTCAGCACTCAAAACGTAACAGAAACACAGTATCTGCTGGTAACATCAATTTTGCGGAATCATTTCACCACTTTTTTAGCCCATCCTTTGCAAGGCCACAGGAGACAAGAAGTCTGACACAAAGTCAACGCCTAGAGACGATGGTACAGGAGTATCTCCAAGTAAACATTGAAGCCATGACTGTGTCACTGGACCCTTGCTCTTTTTGGGCTTCCAATCTGGATAAATGGCCGGAGCTCGCCACTTACGCCTTGGAGATCTTGTCATGCCCCGCAACCAGCGTTCTGTCTGAACGTGTGTTCAGCGCTGCTGGTGGTGTGCTGACAGATAAGCGCACGTGGCTCTCCACTGATAATGTAGACAGACTCACGTTCATAAAGATGAACAAATCATGGATCCGAAATGACTTTTCTACCCCTGTGTCATCCTGGGGAGAGTAAAAGCTTGATGATTTGTTAAAATCACCTCACCAACCGTTTTAAGCTTTCAAATTACTAATCATGTTTATCTGTATCTTGGTTGGAAAATAATTTGGGCCTTGTAGCAGTGTGCAGTACTGATTCTATTAGGCCATCTATACTAAACTCCACCAGATTTAAAATTACTAATCATGTTTATCTGTATCTTGGCTGGAAAGTAATTTGGGCCTTGTAGCAGTTTGCCGTACTGATTATATTAGGCCATCTATACTAAGCTCCACCTGCTTTCAAATTAATAATAACTTTTAACTGCATCTAGCCCGGAAAATAATTTTGGGGCTCCTAGATGCGCAAGACACATGACTGCCTTCTTGCTGCACTACCTGCAACATGACCCTCAGATTGTCAGAATTCGAAATAATCCTGACTACTGGGTTGCCACACTCTTAGATCCCCCACACTCTTCGATCAACCTTTTCATTTTAATAAAGACCAAAAAAATGGTCATTTTTGAAATTATAAGCATTAGCAGGTTATTACAAACTGAAATCAAACAGTTTTCAACTCAAAACTTTATTCTAGGTGACGTTACATTTGCACATAGGACCCCTTGTTCGAAAGGAGCTTCTGAACTCTCTCGTCCATTGAATTTGTCAGGTTTTGGATGGTTTCTGCTTCAATTGTTTTGCATGAGAACAGAATACCCTCCCAGAGCTGTTGCTTAGATGTGAACTGCCTCCTGCCATCATAGACACTCCTTTTAATGATGATCCAGAGGTTCTCAATGGGGTTGAGGTCAGGGGAGCATGGGGGTCACACCATAAGTTTGTCCCCTTTTATGCCCATATCAGACAGAGATGCAGATGTGTTATGTGCAGCATGAGACGGTGCATTATCATGCATGAAAATGATCTTGCTGCGGAATACACGGTTCTTCTTCTTGAACCATGGCAGGAAGTGCTGTTTGAAAAACTCCACATACATTATCGAATTCATCTTTACCCCTTCAGGGATCCTAAAGGGGCCGACAATCTCTCTCCCCATGATTCCAGCCCAAAACATTACTCCACCTCCTCCTTGCTGGCGCCATAGCCGTATTTGCATAGGGTGTCCATCAACCAGCCATCCTCCACTCCATCCATCTGGACCATCGAGCGCTGCACGGCACTCATCAGTGAACAAAACAGTTTTGAAGTCAGTCTTCATGTATTGTTTGGCCCAATGGAGCTGTTTCTGCTTGTGTACAGTGGATAGAGGAGGTCGACAGGATGGCTTACGCACAGCTGCAAACCTCTGAAGGACCCTGCATCTTGTTGTTCGGGGGACTTTGGAGGCACCAGCAGCTGCAAAAACTTGTCTGCTGCTATGACAAGGCTTTTTTGCCGCTGCTCTTATAACCTGACGTAATTGCCTGTAGGAAAGAGTCCTCAATTTTCCCCTATCAGCACGCACACGTGTGTACTGTGAATCAGCTACATACTTCTTGATTGTGAGATGATCAGGATGAAGTGTCTTGGCAATGTTGATTGTAGTCATGCCTTGACCTAAACACTCCACAATTTGTTGCTTCTCAGCAGCCGACACATCCTTTTTCTTTCCCATTTTGGCAGAAAATGTAGGCTGCTTAATAATGTGGGACAGCCTAGTCTTGCCTTTCATTGGACACACCTGCCAAACTAATTAGCACAGGTGTCTGCAATTGCTTACAGTGATATAAAGAGCCTTGACACACATTACCATCAATGAGTTTAACTGACAGACAAAAAATTCTTACCTTATCACTCCTAAACACTTTTTGCATAATAATTTGGAACACAGTGTACATGTGCTTTTCCACAAAACACCAGTGGTTCACGTATTGAATCTTACAGTTCTAACTTGCCAACCGTGGTCTGTATGGAGTTGTTCAATAAAGGGCCCAAAATTAAGATAACATAGATGGGAGAGGTCTCTATGAATAGGAATTCCTAAGTATTTGATACCCTGTGAGGGCCAGGCAAAGGGAAAGTTGGACTGGATGGAATCCTGTATGGATTTTGGGAGGGAGACATCGAGGGCCTCAGACTTCGCTGCATTGATTTTAGAATTTGACCATGTAACAAAGTGATCTATTTCAGCCATAACAGCAGGGATGGATATATGTGATTGAGTGATATATACTAGGACATCACCAGCAAATGCAGAGCACTTGTACTCGGTGCCTCCCACCTCAATCCACCTAATATTGGGGTTATGGCGAATTGATGAGAGCAGGTGCTCTGTCACTAGGATGTATAAGAGAGGGGACAGAGGACATCCCTGCCTTGTCCCATTGGTGATTATGAAAGGTGATGAAAATGTTCCATTTATCTTCAGCCTAGGTGACGTATTGCGATACAGGGCCGTGATTTTGCCTATAAAAGGGTCCCCTAGACCCCTACCCCAAGCTTTTTAACAGAAAAATATATGGCGTGCCAGGAGACTCCATGGAATGCTTTCTCAGCATCCAACGAGAGTATCTAATTACTAATTTTTAACTGCATCTAGCCCAGGAAATACTTTGTGCCTAGTCGCAGTGTCTGCTAGTCAGCGGATTATCCCAGCTGTTAAGCTAGCTACACCACCTGTAGTTTGGACACTTAATTTTTTCAAAGGAAATGGTTCGGGCCCCCGGGACACTCAGTGAAGGCCATCGGGGAGGCACCCCAAGGCACAGGAGCTGGGACTGGCGGTAGGACTCCTTGCGGTGGACCGCCAAGCTCGATCCCTATAAAAGCTTTTTAACTGCAGCAGCTTTAGTGGACGCTACTGGAGCTGGAATTACCTCGGCTGCTGACATGAGACTTGCCCATCAATAGATCCTTGTAAAAGGATTTAAAGTGTACTCATTCAAATTAGAGAGACAATTTAAATTAAAAAGATTAGACCTGCCTCCACCGCAGGGGGGGCTCGCTCTACCCACCAGTAGAGAGGCACCAGTATTGGGAGAGGGGGGCTGGCCGTCAGGGTCCACCGCGGCACTGGCACAAACCTGGCGACACGGAGGTCACACGGGCAGGAACGGACTGGCCGTGTCGGCTTCGCACTTTTTTGGTTTTAGAAGGGCATAACATGCCTATATCTGTGTCTCCCCCTCCTTTTACTCCTCCACCTCTTTTCTTTTCGCATGACTATATGTACTTGTCACTTTTCCATGTGTTAGTTATGTCTTCTGAGCAGTTTGTCAGCTTTTGGACACCTTTGAAGGTGTTTTCTATGTGTTTCTATGTGTTTTTGTTTGCCTGCCATTGGTTTTAACGGTGTTCGAAGGTGTTTGACGAACAGTTCAATGAACAGTTCGGCGAACATACGGGTGTTCGACGAACCGAACCGAACTCGAACACTACAGGGGTGGCTCAACACTACTCGGCATGGTTGGGGGGAAGGAGCATCAGGGTGAGGATTATGCGGTCGAGACTCACGGCTACTAAGACTTGACCGTGTGGAAGACAGACCGGTGGAAGTATTATCTGCTATCCAATTAATAACCTGTTCACACTGATCAGTTCGCAATAGTGGGGTTGTTGTGTGTTTCCATAGTAATTCGGTCAAGAACTGGGAGCAAGAAGATGTGGCTGTTGGTTGTGACACATTTTCACCTTGGCCACGGCCCCGTCCTCTGCATGCACCATCACCAGAACGTCCAGTTCCACGTCCCTTGCCACGTGCCTTGCCCATTGTAAATGAAGTAAAATAGCTTACACTCGCACTATCAATGGCAAAAGGGTAATAAAAAGGAGATTTGAACCGTGGAAAAGGAAAACCACAGTTCTAGTTCTCGGGCCTACACCAGAATTTTTTAAACAGATATATTTGTGTCTGAACAGTCAGCGAGACACTCAAACTGGGTTTTTTATGGAAAAAAGGCAAAAAGGTGGATTACACCCAGATTTGAACTGTGGAAGGGGAAAACCACAGTTCTAGTTCTCTGGCCTACACCAGAATCTTTTAAACAGATATATTTGTGTCTGAACAGTCAGCGAGACACTCAAACTGCTTTTTTTTTGTAAAAAAGGCAAAAAGGTGGATTACACCCAGATTTGAACCATGGAAGAGGAAAACCACAGTTTTAATTTCCTGGCGTATACCAGACTTTTTTAAAAAGATATATTCATGTTTGAACAGTCAGTGAGACACTCAAACTGTTTTTTTTATGGAAAAAAGGCAAAAAAGTGGATAATGCAGAGATTTGAACCGTGGAACTGCAAAACCACAGTTCTAGTTATCTGGCCGAAACCAGACTCTTTTAAACAGATATATTTGTGTCTGAACACTCACAGACACATCCATTTTTTTTGGGGGGGGGGATACCAAAATGTTAATAAGATGGGTATTTGTACAGTCTGACTGAGGTAAAAATTAAGAGGATTTAGATGAACAAAAAATAATTTTTCCTAGCCCCTGAGACCTGGGGCTAAGTCTAGAAATTTGACCAGCAGGAGCACACAGGACTGTAATGCAGTGTTTGTTGGTATAACCACTGCGTCTCCTATACAGCCTGCCTGCCTGCCTGATATCTGGGATGGATATTAGTTCTCAGAAGGACTGTTTGTTTGATTTTGCAGGCTTTAGAGACCCTACACTACCTATTTCGCAGTATAAATCTCTCCCTTGCTCAGCAGCTCTCTCCCTACACTTTCTGATCCAGAGCGACTGTGTCTAAGATGACGGCGCCCGGTTTGAAATACTTGAGGTGACACTGTGCGGCCAGCCAATCACTGTAATGCCCACAAACAACATGGCTGCGGCATTACAGTGACTGGCTGGCAATCCCTACATGTTCATTGGCTCTGTAAAGAGCGCCAAACATGCAGGGCGGAGACCCAAGCTCCTGCCCGAGTAACCCGAAAATGCTCGGTGCTCACCGAACATCCCGAGCAATGAGATGCTTGGGCGAGTACCGAGCAGTGTCGAGCATGCTCGCTCAACACTAGTAGTCACCGGAAATGGTCTTCCAACAATCTTGAAGGAGTTCCCATAAATGACCAGTGTCAATAAAAACAGCCCCTAATAGTATTTAGAAAGGAACCATAATTACCCAAGGGCACAAGTCAATGGTCCAGGCCCCCACCACACAACTGGGTAATTATGGTTACTTTCTAAATACTATTAGGGGCTGTTTTTATTGACACTGATCATTTATGTATGCAGCTATGTTTATATACAGTTATATGAAAAAGTTTGGGCACCCCTATTAATCTTAAGCTTAATGTTTTATAAAAATTGTTGTTTTTGCAACAGCTATTTCAGTTTGATATATGTAATAACTGTTGGACACAGTAATGTTTCTGCCTTGAAATGAGGTTTATTGTACTAACAAAAAATGTGCAATCGGCATTCAAACACAATTTGACAGGTGCATAAGTATGGGCACCCTTATCATTTTCTTGTTTTAAATACTCCTACCTACTTTTTACTGACTTACTAAAGCACTTTTTTGGTTTTGTAATCTCATTGAGCTTTGAACTTCATAGCCAGGTGTATGCAATCATGAGAAAAGCTACTTAAGGTGGCCACTTGCAAGTTGTTCTCCTGTTTGAATCTCCTCTGAAGCGTGGCATCATGGGCTCCTTAAAACAACTGTCAAATGATCTGAAAACAAAGATTATTCAACATAGTTGTTCAGGGGAAGGATACAAAAAGCTGTCTCAGCGATTTAACCTGTCAGTTTCCACTGTGAGGAACATAGTAAGGAAATGGAAGAACACAGGGACAGTTCTTGTTAAGGTCAGAAGTGGCAGGCCAAGAAAAACATCAGAAAGGCAGAGAAGAAGAATGGTGAGATCAGTCAAGGACAATCCTCAGACCACCTCCAGAGAGCTGCAGTATCAACTTGCTGCAGATGGTGTCACTGTACATCGGTCAACTATACAATGCACTTTGCACAAGGAGAAGCTGTACGGGAGAGTGATGCGAAAGAAGCCGTTTCTGCAAGCACGCCACAAACAGAGTCGGCTGAGGTATGCAAAAGCACATTTGGAGAAGCCAATTTCTTTTTGGAAGAAGGTCCTGTGAACTGATGAAACCAAGATTGAGTTGTTTGGTCATACAAAAAGGCGTTATGCATGGTGGCAAAAAAACACAGCATTCCAAGAAAAACACTTGCTACCCACAGTAAAATTTGGTGGAGGCTCCATCATGCTTTGGGGCTGTGTGGCCAATACCGGCACCGGGAATCTTGTTAAAGTTGAGGGACGCATGGATTCCACTCAGTATCAGCAGATTCTTGACAATAATGTTCAAGAATCAGTGACAAAGTTGAAGTTTGAAGTTGAAGGGGATGGATCTTTCAGCAAGACAATGATCCAAAACACCGCTCCAAATCTACTCAGGCATTCATGCAGAGGAACAATTACAATGTTCTGGAATGGCCATCCCAGTCCCCAGACCTGAATATCATTGAACATCTGTGGGATCATTTGAAGAGGGCTGTCCATGCTCGGCGACCATCAAACTTAACTGAACTGGAATTGTTTTGTAAAGAGGAATGGTCAAAAATACCTTCATCCAGGATCCAGGAAATCATTAAAAGCTACAGGAAGCGACTAGAGGCTGTTGTTTTTGCAAAAGGAGGATCTACTAAATATTAATGTCACTTTTCTGGTGAGGTGCCCATACTTATGCACCTGTCAAATTTTGTTTGAATGCAAATTGCACATTTTCTGTTAGTACAATAAACCTCATTTCAAGGCAGAAACATTACTGTGTCCAACAGTTATTACATATATCAAACTGAAATAGCTGTTGCAAAAACACCAATTTTTATAAAACATTCAGCTTAAGATTAATAGGGGTGCCCAAACTTTTTCATATAACTGTATGTATAATTGGGTGGTGTTATTATATACCATATATATTTATGCACTTTATTAAGCTATATATCACTTGCCATTTATATATATTTATATATTTTGATAAATAACCATTTTGGTAATTTTTAGTCATCTTTACATTATACAATTTTTTGCTGCTTTGTATTTAATGCCCTTAAATGTTACACTAGCTGTTACATATCTACCAGTTTTTTTGTTGTAAAATTAGGTACCTCGGCTTATACTCGGGTCGGCTTATACTCAATTATATACGGTAACATTTTTGTGAAAAAAAGTTAAATGTTCATTGTTTTCTTTCACATTCCAAAAATCCTGTGAAGCACCTGAAGGGTTAATAAACTTTCTGAATGTGGTTTTTAGCACCTTGAGAAGTGCAGTTTTTAGAATGGTGTCACTTTTGGGTATTTTCTGTCATAAAGGCCCCTCAACGTTACTTCAAATGTGATGTGGTCCGTAAAAAAATGGTTTTGCAAATTTTGTTGGAAAAATGAGAAATCACTGATCAACTTTTAACCCTTATAACTTCCTAACCCCCCAAAAAAAATTGGCTCCAAAATCGTGCTGATGTAAAGTAGATATGTGGGAAATGTTATTAATTAACTATTTTGTGTGACATATCTCTCTTATTTAAGGGCATGAAAATTCAAAGTTTGAAAATTGTGAAATTCTCAACATTTCTGCCAAATTTCTGATTTTTTCACAAAAAATGCCAGTCATATCAAATAAATTTTACCACTAACATGAAGTACAATATGTTACGAAAAAACAATCTCAGAATCAGTGGGATCCATTGAAGCGTTCCAGAGTTATTACCTCATAAATTGACACTGGTCAGAGTTGTAAAAATTGGCCTTGTCATTAATGTGCAAACAACCTTCGGGTGTGAAGGGGTTAAAAATGCACATCACAATTTTCAGATTTATATATTTAAAATAATTATGAAACCATGCATCATTTCCTTTACACCTCACAAATACTTGCTACTTTGTGTTGGTATATCACGCAAAATCCCAATAAAATACATTTAAGTTTATGGGTGTAACATGAAAAAATGTTGAAAAGTTTGCAGGGTATGAATACTTTTCAATGCACTGTAACTAGCTTTCCTTAATGCTTTATTAGACCAAGTTTGCTAAGGGAATGGATGGACAGCAGTACAAAGACAAGTTATCCAACTTGAGGTTTGAAATAATGAAAGCTTAAAGGGGTGGTCTGAAGGTCAGATAAATGTTAATCTAAATACCTATCTACTTAGTACTGTAATCTAAACTATTTTCTAATATGCTTGCATTAAAACGTCCCTACCATTCCCTAACTACACTATCTAACAGCAATTGCATTACTTCCTGTGTGATGATGCCTCATTTGAGTATCACAGTGCATGTTGGGATTCTCAAACAAAGCGTCTTCGGGGGGGGGGGGGCAGAGGCTTCAGTCACTGCCACTACCTCTGCTTCCTCCCTGAAACAAAGTGTCATCAGTGGCGCTCATTTCAATGGCGGGGCTAGACCCTGGTCTGGCTCTGTACATTGCTATTGTGCAGTCAGTAGATGAATTCAGCACTAAAATCATCATCAGTACATTAATTTGGTGCCAAAACTATCATCAGTACATAACTACAGCACCAGATCCACCCATATTACATGAATACAGCACCAGAACCACCATCACTACATGGAATCAAATTAACATCAGTATATGAATACAGCATCAATATCATCATCGCTACTGGTATACAGCATTAGAACCAATATCAGTATATGAATGCATCATCATTATCATCATCAGTATATGAATACATCACCAGAACCACTATCAGTACATTAATACAGAACTAGAACTATCATCAATACATTAATATGGCACCAGAAATTTCATCAGTATATAAACACAGGACTGGAACCACCAACAGTACATGAACACAGCACCATAACCATCATCATTAAATTAATTCATCATAAGAACAATCATACGCTGTACAGTCATATGCTGTACAGTCATACGCTGTACAGCACAAAGATTAGTACAGCAATGAATTGCAATGTCAGGTTTAGTGTTGAGCCACCCCCGTAGTGTTCGGGTTCGGTTCGGTTCGTCGAACACCGGGATGTTCGAGGAACTGTTCGTCGAACTGTTCGTCGAACACCTTAGAACACCGTCGAACACCGTTAAAACCAATGGCAGGCAAACAAAAACACATAGAAACACATAGAAAACACCTTCAAAGGTGTCCAAAAGCTGACAAACTGCTCAGAAGACGCTTTCTTTAAAAAAGCCGGCCGGCAATTCAGCAGCGGCATACACCGGTACCCGACAATTTAGACAAGAAGGAATAGAGCCTCACACATAGATTAGATAGATAGAAACATGTCAGTCACATATATATGAAGTACAGTGACAGTGTTGCTTACTGTACTTGTCATTTAGTGTAAAGGATTTATTAAAAAATATAATAGTGTTTTCATGCACTGTCTCTTTAAAAAAGCCGGCCGGCAATTCAGCATCTGTACCCGACAATTTATAACAGACAGAATAGAGCTTCACACATAGATTAGATAGATAGAAACATGTCAGTCACATATATATGAAGTACAGTGACAATGTTGCTTACTGTACTTGTCATTTAGTGTAAAGGATTTATTAAAAAAAATAATAGTGTTTTCATGCACCGTCTCTTTAAAAAAGCCGGCCGGCAATTCAGCATCTGTACCCGACAATTTATAACAGACAGAATAGAGCTTCACACATAGATTAGATAGATAGAAACTTGTCAGTCACATATATATGAAGTACAGTGATAGTGTTGGTTATTGTACTTGTCATTTAGTATTAAAATAAAGGATTTATTATTAAAAAAAATTGGCGTGGGGTTCCCCTTAATTTTAGTCTCTAGCGGAGGTTAAGCAGACAGCTGGGGCAGATGTTTGAAGCCTGGGAAGGGGGTAATACCCACGGAGCTTCCCAGGCTACTAATATGAGCCCCCAGCTGAATACATAGCCTTTACTAGCTATTAAAATGGGGGACCCCCCCAAAAAAATGACGTGGGGTCCCCCCTAATTTAACGCTAGCAAAGGCTAGGCAGACAGCTGGGGGCTGATATTAATAGCCCAGGAAGGGAGCCATGAATATTGGCCCCCTCCCAGGCTAGAAACACCAGCCGTCAGCCGCCCCAGAAATGGCGCATTCATAGGATGCGCCAATTCTGGCACTTAGCCTCGCTCTTCCACGCTGCCCTGTAGCGGTGGCAGGGGGTAATAGGGCTGGGGTTGATGTCAGCTTATAATGCCAGCTGACATCAAGCCCAGGTTAGTAATGGAGAGGCGTCTATAAGACACCCCCATTACTAACCCCATAGTCAAAGTTAAAAGAAAACACAAACACCCAGAATAAAGTCCTTTAATTGAAATAAAGACACAATCCTTTATTGTTCTAAATTAAACCATACTTACCATCACGCCCATTCCAGCTGAAGCCAACGATCTCCTGCAATAAAAGAAAAATAATAAAGCAACATCATCCTTACCTTTCCATGGTTCCCACGACAGCTTCAGCTCTGCTACATCGAGATGACAGGCTGGACCGCAGCAGAACGCTGCCATCCAGCCTGTCATCCCGCAGACACTGAGAAGCGCAGGCATGCTTGCGCTCTGCAGTGTCTGGCTGTGACGGCATAAAGATGAGACGAGGTCATGTCCAATGAACTCGGCGCACCTCATGCACGTCACTGACAGCGTGGGAAAATTCTCACGCTGAAGCGCTGAGTGCAGGAGAATTCTCCCACGCTGTTAGTGACGTGCATAAGGTGAGCTCATGTCCAATGAACTCAGCTCACCTCCTGCACGTCACTGACAGCGTGGGAGAATTCTCCTGCACTCAGCGCTTCAGCGTGAGAATTCTCCCACGCTGAAGCGCTGAGTGCAGGAGAATTTTCCCACGCTGTCAGTGACGTGCATAAGGTGAGCTCATGTCCAATGAACTCAGCTCACCTCCTGCACGTCACTGACAGCGTGGGAGAATTCTCCTGCACTCAGTGCTTCAGTGTGAGAATTCTCCCACGCTGAAGCGCTGAGTGCAGGAGAATTTTCCCACGCTGTCAGTGACGTGCATGAGGTGAGCCGAGTTCATTGGACATTAACTCGGCTCATCTGGATGCCCTCACAGAGAGACACTGTGGAGCGCAAGCAAGCCTGCGCTTCTCAGTGTCTGCGGGATGACAGGCTGGATGGCAGCGTTCTGCTGCGGTCCAGCCTGTCATCTCGATGTAGCAGAGCTGAAGCTGTCATAGGAACCATGGAAAGGTAAGGATGATGTTGCTTTATTATTTTTCTTTTATTTCAGGAGATCGTTGGCTTCAGCTGGAATGGGCGTGACGGTAAGTATGGTTTAATTTAGAACAATAAAGAATTGTGTGTTTATTTCAATTAAAGGACTTTGTTCTGGGTGTTGTGTTTTTTTTAAATACTTTACTAGAAATTCATGGTGGTCATGTCTAATATTGGCGTGACCCCATGAATTTTGAGCTTAGGGCCAGCTGATAATGCCAAGCTGGCCCTAACCCCTTTATTACCCAGTGAGCCACCGCATCAGGGCCCTGGATGAATTTCATGAAATAATTAAAAAAAATTGAAGTGGGGCTTCACACTATATTTGTGTCCAGCCAGGTACAGCAGGCAGGAACGGGCTGCCCCCAACCACCAGCTGACTATTTGTACCTGGCCGGACACAACAATATAGGGAAGGCCTTTTTTTCTTAATTATTTCATGAATTTCATGAAATAATTTAAAAAAAAATACGTGGGGCTTCGCCCTATTTTTGTGTCCAGCCAGGTACAACTAGGCAGCTGGGGGCTGGAATCTGCAGCGCAGGGAGGCCCAAGCTTTCTGGGCCCCCCCCGCTGCAAATTGCAGTCCGCAGCCACCCCGGAAAATGGCGCGTTCATAGAAGCGCCATCTTCTGGCGCTGTACCCAACTCATCCAGGGCCCTGGTGCGGTGGCTCACTGGGTAATAAAGGGGTTAGGGCCAGCTTGGTATTATCAGCTGGCCCCAAGCCCAAAATTCATGGGGTCACGCCAGTATTAGACATGACCGCCATGAATTTCTAGTAAAGTATTTAAAAAAAACACAACACCCAGAATAAAGTCCTTTAATTGAAATAAACACACAATTCTTTATTGTTCTAAATTAAACTATACTTACCATCACGCCCATTCCAGCTGAAGCCAACGATCTCCTGCAATAAAAGAAAAATAATAAACCAACCTCATCCTTACCTTTCCATGGTTCCCACGACAGCTTCAGCTCTGCTACATCGAGATGACAGGCTGGACCGCAGCAGAACGCTGCCATCCAGCCTGTCATGCCGCAGACACTGAGAAGAGCAGGCATGCTTGCGCTCCTCAGTGTCTCGCTGTGACGGCATCCAGATGAGCCGAGGTCATGTCCAATGAACTCAGCTCACCTCATGCACGTCACTGACAGCGGGGGAAAATTCTCACGCTAAAGTGCTGAGTGCAGGAGAATTCTCCCACGCTGTCAGTGACGTGCATGAGGTGAGCTCATGTCCAATGAACTCAGCTCACCTCATGCACCTCACTGACAGCGTGGGAAAATTCTCCTGCACTCAGCGCTTCAGCGTGAGAATTCTCCCACGCTGTAAGTGACATGCATGAGGTGAGCCGAGTTCATTGGACATGACCTCGGCTCATCTTTATGCCGTCACAGAGAGACAATGTGGAGCGCAAGCAAGCCTGCGCTTCTCAGTGTCTGCGGGATGACAGGCTGGATGGCGGCGTTCTGCTGCGGTCCAGCCTGTCATCTCGATGTAGCAGAGCTGAAGCTGTCGTGGGAACCATGGAAAGGTAAGGATGAGGTTGCTTTATTATTTTATTTTTATTACAGGAGATCGTTGGCTTCAGCTGGAATGGGCGTGACGGTAAGTATGGTTTAATTTAGAACAATAAAGAATTGTGTCTTTATTTCAATTAAAGGACTTTATTCTGGGTGTTTGTGTTTTTTTTAACTTTGACTATGGGGTTAGTAATGGGGGTGTCTTATAGGCGCCTCTCCATTACTAACCTGGGCTTGATGTCAGCTGGCATTATAAGCTGACATCAACCCCAGCCCTATTACCCCCTGCCACCGCATCAGGGCAGCGTGGAAGAGCGAGGCTAAGTGCCAGAATTGGCGCATCCTATGAATGCGCCATTTCTGGGGCGGCTGACGGCTGGTGTTTCTAGCCTGGGAGGGGGCCAATATTCATGGCTCCCTTCCTGGGCTATTAATATCAGCCCCCAGCTGTCTGCCTAGCCTTTGCTAGCTATTAAATTAGGGGGGACCCCACGTCATTTTTTGGGGGGGGTCCCCCATTTTAATAGCTAGTTAAGGCTATGTATTCAGCTGGGGGCTGATATTAGTAGCCTGGGAAGCTCCGTGGGTATTACCCCCTTCCCAGGCTTCAAACATCTGCCCCAGCTGTCTGCTTAACCTCCGCTTGAGCCTAAAATTAAGGGGAACCCCACGCCAATTATTTTAATAATAAATCCTTTATTTTAATACTAAATGACAAGTACAGTAACCAACACTATCACTGTACTTCATATATATGTGACTGACATGTTTCTATCTATCTAATCTATGTGTGAAGCTCTATTCTGTCTGTTATAAATTGTCGGGTACAGATGCTGAATTGCCGGCCGGCTTTCTTAAAGAGACGGTGCATGAAAACACTATTATTTTTTTTAATAGATCCTTTACACTAAATGACAAGTACAGTAAGCAACACTGTCACTGTACTTCATATATATGTGACTGACATGTTTCTATCTATCTAATCTATGTGTGATTCTCTATTCCTTCTATTCTAAATTGTCGGGTACCGCTGCTGAATTGCCGGCCGGCTTTTTTAAAGAGACGGTGCATGAAAACACTATTATTTTTTTTGATAAATCCTTTACACTAAATGACAAGTACAGTAATCAACACTGTCACTGTACTTCATATATATGTGACTGACATGTTTCTATCTATCTAATCTATGTGTGATTCTCTATTCCTTCTATTCTAAATTGTCGGGTACCGCTGCTGAATTGCCGGCCGGCTTTTTTAAAGAGACGGTGCATGAAAACACTATTATTTTTTTTGATAAATCCTTTACGCTAAATGACAAGTACAGTAAGCAGCACTTTCACTGTACTTCGTATATATGTGGCTGACATGTTTATATCTATCTAATCTATGTGTGAAGCTCTATTCTTTCGGTTCTAAATTGTCGGGTACCGGTGTATGCCGCTGCTGAATTGCCGGCTTTTCATGTTTCACTGTTGGCACTGTTCCCATCGATTTGAGCAATCACTGTAATGCCACAACCACCATGGCTGTGGCATTACAGTGAGTGGCAGACAATCCCTGCATGATTGGTGCTCTAAATAGCACCAGACATGCAGGACACGCTTTTGGTGCACGAACAGTTATCGAACATAACCTCGAACAGCCGAATTTTTTGCAAATCGTTCGGGTTCGTCGAACAACTCGAACACCGCCCAAAACAGCTCGAATTTGAGATTGGCGAACAGTTCTAGTCGAACACCGCTCATCTCTAGTCAGGTTATCTCCCACCATATACAATTGTGTCACATGAACCTGCATCTCACAGTATGACCTTAAAGTGAACCTGTCAGCAGGATTTAGCCCTATAAACTAAAGTATGGCTATAATGGCACTGTGATGCTGATTAGTATGATACCTGGTGTGAAGGGATCCGATCAGTGGCTGCTGATCACCTTATGAAGTTTTCAGAAAATGACTTCTTGTGTGCTTTGTGACGGGACGTGGGGGCTGGGTCTTATTCTCATTCTCAGCCATCCCACCAGCCTCCTCTGTTTCGTGAGCAGGTGACTGATTATTCAAATGTCACACTACTGTAATGTCAGATTGGTTTCCAGAAGAAGTATTTTTTATGAGCTAGTCTCTGAACATGTCATCTGCCATGATTACAAACTCTCATGTGACTACCATTTCTCTTTAGGTAGCAATATACTGTTTGACAGATTCATCATGTTTCTGCCAACACTGACAGAACATATAGTGCTTAACCACTACATTAAGAATTAAGGATTTTCATTGTCTATTTCAGATTAAATATACTGTACACTACCTCTTTTGTGCTAAAGATTTGTAGGTCTTCTACACCAAGGCGGTGAATGAGCAGGTCACCTTTCTTGGCCTCAGAGAGATAAGCATTATTGGATGCAACTAAGTATTTTTCAAACATCCTAACCTATGCAGTGAAAAGAGACAGCCTCTCCTAGAACCATTAGAACTGTGAGGAAGGGTGTAGGTGGTTTTAGTGCAAGAAAAGCCATGCTTGTTGTCAACATGTTGTCAACATATTGACATAAACAGTAAACATGAGCGAACCTTTCAAGGTTCGGTTCGGTTCGAATTGGTGAACGCCTCGATGTTCGCTGAACAGTTGGAATTGAATTCGATGGGAAGCAAAACCAAACGCCTGTTCGGCGATTAGTGCGGAACCAATATAGGGAAGGTAGGGGAGAGAGGGTGATATTACATCAGCCCAGGAGGTCTCCACCCCCTCTTTCCCTAGTGTCTGGGCTCCCTTACCCTCATCCCTTTGTGTTGCACTTTGTCTTTCCTACACTGTGCGTGACAGGGACATTATCACCGGCCATGCAAATTCAATGGAAAAAAAAAAACCTGACACATACTGTTATTTGAGTGTGTTTTTTTTGGGCGTGTTTTTTTTTCTTTGTCCCTTGGTATGGTTTTGGTTGCAGAGCTCGCAAAGCATCTGCGCTGTCTGTCTCTGGAGGTGACTGGCCTTCGCCGTGAGGTTCAGCAACAGCATTAGTGGCTACAGGTCGCTGATGTTGAGGTCTCTGGAGGTAGGCCGGTCCAGCTTGAACCCAAGGTTGCCCTCCCGGACAGGTTTTCATGAGGTAGGGACAAGTTTTTTGTGTTCAAGGAGGCCTGCAAACTGTACTTTAAACGTCGTCCTTGCTCCTCTGGAAGTGAGGAGCAACGAGTGGGAATTGTGATCTCACTGCTGCAGGGAGATCCTCAATCCTGGGCTTTTTCTTTGCTGCAAGATTCGGTTTGTCTCCAGTCTTTGGAGGGGTGCTTTGGAGCCATGGCCCTCATCTATGATGACCCTGATCCAGTCTAGGCTATGTCACCTCCTTCAGGGGAATCGGTCAGTGGAGACGTACAACTCTGAATTCCGTAGATGGGCAACGGATACAAAATGGAACGACTCAGCTCTTTGAAGCCAATTTTGTCAGGGCCTTACTGAAAGGTTGAAAGATACTTTGGCACTGTATGAAACCCCTGAGTCCTTGGAGGCTGCCATGTAGTTGGCTATACGTGTTGAAAGATGCCTTCGGGATAGGTGGGTGAAACCACTTTCTCCGGGGCCTTCTTGTTGGGGTTATGCCCCTTTGCCGGGGGAGTAGTCTGGCAGTGAACCAGTACTGGGGGAGGGGGGAAAACCCATGCAGTTAGGGGGTGCCTCTGCATCGTACATTTCCCTGAGATTCGCAAAAAAAGGCGTATTTTTTGTGTGAAAAAGGGACCTTTTATTGGGGCCTATCCTTCGATTCCTAAGCAAAAGGAAATTTGGTAGTCTGGAGTTGGATATGCTAGGGGGTGCATTTATCATCAACCTGAAGTTCCCGGTTGGTCCTGACAGCAGAGGTGGTGCCAGAGAGCAAAACCGAGAAAATTTCTGTGTTTGTTGACAATGGAGCTGGAGTCAGCATGGTTGATGCTGAGTTTGTAAGAACTCATGGTCTTACTTGCTGTACTTTAGCTAAGCCTATTCCTATCTTCGCCATCGACTCAGTGCCACTTGCACAGAAAGCTATAACTCAGATTGTACATAATGTAAAACTGAGGGTGGGGTCGGTTCATTGTAAGAAAATCCCTTGCTATGTCCTGGACGGTCTTCCCACCCCAATTGTTTTGGGTCTACCCTGGTTGGTGAAGCATAATCTGTTGGTGGATTGGCAAGCCAGGGAGATCATTGAATGGGGAGATTACTGCCATGAGAACTGTTTAGATATTTCCCTTTCTACGGTCTCTACGGAAATCTTACATGCCTTTCTGTCTGGTTTTGAGGACGTTTTTTCAGAGAGGGGGTGTCAGGATTTGCCTCTGCATCATGCATATAACTGTCCTATTAAACTGACCCCCAGAGCTAAGCTACCAAAGCCCAGACTGTATAATCTTTCTGGCCCTGAGAGACAATGAAGGATTTCATTGTGGAAAGTCTGGCAAAGGGACATATCAGACCCTTATCTTCGCCCGTGGTGTTCTTCTTCGTGAAGAAAAAAAAAGGAGCCCTACGTCACTGTATCAAATTACCATCGGAGATCCATACTCTCTTCCTCTGATTCCAGATTTGTTCAGCCAGGTTGTGGGAGCTAAGGTATTCTCCAAGTTGGATTTAAGGTGAGCCTACAATCTGGTTAGAATAAGAAAAGGGGATGAATGGAAAACAGCGTTAAGTACCCATGAAGGGCATTTCGAGCGTCTGGTTATGCCTTTCGGTTTGACCAATGCACCTGTGGTGTTCCAGCATTTCATAATTGATATTTTTAATTTTATCATTTGGTAGGGAGGTTTGTGGTGGTCTATCTGGATGATATTTTGGTTTACTCACCTGATTATGAGACACATCGGGGCATGTTAAACAGGTTCTCCAGATATTAAGGGATAACAAACTCTATGCCAAACTAGAGAAATGTGTTTTCGCGATCCAGGAAGTGCAGTTTTTGGGGTACCTGTTGTCATCTTCGGGCTTTCAGATGGATCCAGAGAAGATCCGTGCGGTCCTTTATTGGGACCGTCCCGAGAACCTGAAGGCTCTGTAACGTTTTCTGGGCTTTACTAATTTTTACAAGAAATTCACCCAAAATGATTCAGTAATTGTGAAACCCTTTAGTGACATGACTAGGAAGGGGTTTGATTTTTCCAAATGATCGGATTCCTCCCTGAAGGCTTTTTCCCAACCCTTTATTGTGGAAGTTGATGCATCGGAGGTGGGGCTGTGGTAAATGGCGTCCATGCGCTTTCTTTTCTAAGAAATTGTCTTAGGCTGATAGAAATGATGACGTGGGTAATAGGGAACTTTTGGCGATCAAATTGGAGTTCGAAGAATGGCGACATTGTTTGGAGGGGGCTGTCCATCCTATTATTATTATTACTGACCATAAGAACCTGTCATATCTTCAATCAGCTAAACGTCTCAACCCTAGGCAAGCTAGATGGTTCCTGTTTTTTACTAGGTTCAATTTTGTTGTCACTTTTCGTCCTGGGGTCAAAAATGTCAAGGTTGATGCTTTGTCCTGGAGTTTCCCTGGTGGTGGTAACCATGAGAGCCCTGCCCCGATATTACAGTAGTGGGTAGCCATTTTGGCATTGTAACCTGAACTGGAGGGTTAGGTGTTGGAGGCCCAGGGGGACGCCCCTGCCTCCTGCTCTTCAGGAAGGTTATTTGTGCCATCTAATCTGTGCCGCAAAGTAATTAAGGAACAACTCTGAGCTTGCTGGTAATCCAGGTGGTAAGGCAACCACGGACCTCCTCTCTCGTCATTTTTGGTGGCCAGGGTTGCATTGGGAAGTGGTTGAACACGTATCTGCTTGTAATACTTGCTCGAGTTCTAAAGTATCGCATACCCGTCCGTCTGGTACTCTTCTTCCGCTACCTATCCCCAGCAGGCTATGGACACACTTGTCCATGGATTTTATTACTAACCTAGTGGTTTCTGCAGGCAAAATGGTGGTTTTGGTGCTTGTAGATAGGTTCAGTAAAATGGTTCACTTTGTCGCATTACCGGCACTTCCAAATGCCAAGACTCTTGCTCAGGTGTTTATAAATGAGATCATGAAGCTTCACAGGGTTCCCTCTGATGTGGTCTCAGATCATGGGACTCAGTTTGTTTCCAAGTTCTAGAAAGCATTCTGTTCTCAACTGGGGGTGCAGCTGTCCTTTTCCTCTGCTTTTCATCCTCAGTCAAATGGACCGACCGAGTGCATCAGTCAGAATTTGGAGACCTACCTCAGATGTTTTGTCTCCAAAAATCAGGAGGATTGGGCCTTCTACTTACTGCTGGCAGAATTTGCCATTAATAATCATCGTCAAGAATCTACTGACAGGTCACTGTTCTTTGGTGCATATTGTTACCATCCAACATGTTAGGCGTCGGTCTGTGGCTGGATTTGAAATGGGTCCAGGACCTTCTGTGGTCCCCATTTTGGTCCAGCTGGGGCTTATGCTGCCCAGCATCATCATCAGCCCCAACGCCTAGCTGGTCCACGAGATGTACAGATTGTCTCCCGTGTATTGGTACCTAGCAATGTTAAGCATAGGTCGCAGAGGGAGACAGGATGCTTGGAATCTAAGTCCAGGATGCGCCGCACAGAGCATGCCCGTGACCTGGCGGATCGTGATTGGTGGTTTGGCACCCACCTGACCCGGTGACCTGGCACCGCCTGATTGGTCTACGGGTGGCGTCACCAATGGCGCGTCGGTGGGCAGTGCTTTGTCTTTAAAAGGCCCACACACAAACATCGCAGCACACTCTGATCATTGAGCAGTGATGCGATTGTGTGGACGACTGTGCTCCACAAGTAGTTTCTGTCAGGCAGGCTAGTTCCATAGAGGCAGGCTAGTTCCATAGAGGCAGGTAGTTTTGTCTAGCAGTCTGGCTCTGCCAAAGGGGTCGCCTAACACCCTGAGCAGCCTGCAGACGTCCTATCCACGGCTATCGCCTGTCAGCCACGTGGAGTAGTACCCTTCAATCCGGTAGCACGCCGGCTGGAGGCACGTGTACCCATCGGCGTAGTCACACACGCATACTAGCGCCACCACTGTAGTCCCTGTGCTGTAACAGGACTACAGATAGTTTTTCTCCGCCTATCTCTCGTGCTGCTAACGGAGATAGTGCGATTTGCTATACCCGTTCCAGTGTGCAGAAACACGGAAGGGTTTTACATTTAAGTTGGTTGCTTTCCTTTCCACCCGGAAAGTGTTCGGCAGCAGTCCACCAGGCTGCATCGCGGACCCCGGGGTCGGTTGCGTTCCATTAGATTAAAGTTGTCTGCAACCGCCCTCCTAACACATAGTTTGGTACTTTTAGTGGGGGAGGAGCTTTGGGAGTTCCTGACGAGGAATGTTTTGCTTCATCACTCTTTCTGGTGTGGCAGGGGGTTCTGAGTAATTTGAAGATCATGGAAGACAGGTATAAATGTATGGTTGACAGAAAACGCTTGCAAGGTCCAGACCTGAATGTGAATGACTTTGTGTGGTTGTCTACCAGGAATATCAAGTTGAAAGTTCCATCTTGGAAGCTGAGACCTAGGTTTATTGGTTCCTATAAAATAACCTCCGTCATTAACCCAGCAGCGTTTTGTCTTTAGTAGTGATGAGCAAACGTGCTCACCACTGCTCGGTACTCGCCCGAGCATCACTATGCTCGACAAACTCGGCACTCAGCGAGTATTTCTAGGTTGCTCGGGCGGGAACTCGGGTCCTCTCTCTGCATGTTTGGAGCTCTTTAGAGAGCCAATGAACATGCAAGGATTGCCTGCCATGCACTGTAATGCCGTAGCCATGTTGGTTGTGGGCATTACAGTGATTGGCTGGCCGCACAGCATCATCAGGTCTATATAAGACCTGGCGCCCCCATGCTCTTCACAGTCTACCCCGGAAGCAGGCAGAGTAGGGAGAGCTGCTGCTGTGTCAGGGAGAGATTTGCTTGTTTACAGTTAGTATAGGTATTCCACAACATATATCTATAACCATCTGAACTAACAGTCCTTCTGAGGACTAATACAGCTGCATATATTCAGTGGTGATAGCAGGAATTAGGCAGGCAGAGTATTGGCAGACTGCATTGCATAATACAGCACAAGAGGTAACATTGAACGTCCTGTTAGTATAGGTATTCCGGAACATATATATATATATATATCCATCTGAACTAACAGTCCTTCTGAGGATTAATCCAGCTGCATATAATCAGTGCTAGGCAGGTAGGCAGTGTATGTGGCAGACTACAGTGTATGATACAGCACAAGAGGGTCCATTGAATGTCCTGTTTGCTGCTGCTGTAATAATTACAGATATTTTTAGACATAGCTGCAGATATCAGGGACCAGGGCAAATTTTTTATTTATCTTAATCCTGGTTATTTGCTTAAAAAGCAATCCAGAGTTCACCATTTTTCTGCTCCATTTGCTTGTTCACAGTGCAGAATAAAGCCAGATCTGTTCCATATTTCAGTGATAAAAATACAGAAATTTGAACTGAACGTGGAAAATATTGGCCTCCTTTTCCATTCTGTTGCAGTGTGTCGGTGAAGGTTTCACACTAGGTTTCTGTGTAGAATAATATTAGTAAATTATAGGTCTGCTATTTAAAACCGTGGTTCGTTGTCAGACATATCACCTATAAGACTGTTCCAAAATCATATATTTCTTCCATTTTCATTTTGTTGCAGTGTGTCGGTGAAGTTATTCACACTAGGTCTCTGTGTAGAATAATATTTGTAAATTATAGGCCTGCTATTTAAAACTGTGGTTCTCTGTCAGACATATTACCAATAAGACTGTTCCAAAATCATACATTTCTTCCATTTTCATTTTGCTGCAGTGTGTCAGTGAAGCTATTCACGCTAGATTTCTGTGTAGAATAATATTAGTAAATTACAGGCCTTCTATTTAAACCCTGGTTCTCTGTCAGACATATCACCTATAAGACTGTTCCAAAATCATACATTTTTTCCATTTTCATTTCGTTGCAGTGTGTCTGTGAAGCTATTCACACTAGGTCTCTGGGTAGAATAATATTAGTAAATTACAGGCCTGCTATTTAAAATCGTAGTTCTCTGTCAGACGTATCACATATAACTGCGTTCCAAAATCAGGCATTTCTCGTGAACGTGGAAAATATTGTCCTCCATTTAAAATGGGCAAGGTGCGTGGCAAGGGACGGGGAAGTGGACATGATGGTGATGGTGCATGCAGAGGCTGAGGACGTGGCCATGGGCAAGCTGAAATTGTGCCACAACAAACACTCATATCTTGTCGTTCCACCTTTCTGTCCCAATTACTAGAGGACTGCAGCACACCACTATTGAACCAAGAGCAGTATCAAAAGGTTGTTGGTTGGATAGCAGACAATGCTTCCAGTCACTTTGCAAACACCATCTCCCTTTCTTCCACACGGTCAAGTCTCAGTAGCTGTGAGTCTGGACCGCATATTCCTCACCCTGATCCGATCCTCCCACCATGAGAGTGCCCAGAGACAACTCATTCCACCCTTGGACACTCCGAAGAGCTGTTCACTTTTCCATTTGTAGATTCGGGCCTCTCTCCTGGCCAGCTTCAAGCGAGTCAAAGGAGAACGCGTGTAGCGATGCCCAAATATTGGCTCAGCCACGGTCACACAAAGGTGCTGGTGGGAAAGTGCAATTACTGTCGCAAGAGGTGGATGATGGCGATGATACACAATTGCCAGAAAGTCAGGAGGAGGACCAGGGTGTGGAAGTGGAAGACGAGGTGGTGGATGATATAGTAACTGATCCAACATGGCAGGGGGACATACAGAGCAAGGATAGCAGCACATAGAGGGAGGGAGGTGTAGCACTACAACAGGCAGGAAGAAGCGGTGTGGTGGCCACAGACTCAAGGCGGGAAAGCGTTCCTCGCAATGCCAACACGACAGAAGTTGCCAGTACAACTGTTAGGTCTTCCCGAGTCTGGCTATTTTTTAAAGACTCTGCAGATAACCCCAAAAAGGCCATTTGCAACCCCAGAAAGGGCAGCATCAGCAGGGGTAGCAAAACTATCAGCCTGACCACCACCAGCATGATCAGGCACATGGCAGCAAACTAAGTGGGTCGACTAAGTGGGCCGAATCCCAGGGTCCAGCAACAGTGTCTGTGGGTGACACCACTGCTTCTTCCGCTGTTGTGCAGGCTCGCCAATCCCTTGTCCATGGTGCATTGGAAGATGCCTCCCGCTTTGCACCTATCGTTGCACACTCTCAAGTAGCACCGTGAGCAAGCACGGCCATGTCCTTTTCCCAGCGCAGCATTCAGTTGTCTCTACCCCAGTGCTTGTAACGCAAGCGCAAATACTCAGCCAATGCCCCACAGGCCACACAACTAAATTCACACATTAATGCTTGTGCTTGAAATGTTGCCTTTTAGGCTCGTGGAGACGGAAGCTTTCCACAACCCGATGATGGCAGCCGTCCCTCGGTACTCGGTCCCCAGACGCACTATTTCTCCCGGTGTGCCATCCCCGCATTAAATGAGCATGTGTCCCACAATATTAGATGTGCCCTCAAAAACGCAGTTACTGGGAAAGTCCACCTAACCACAGACACGTGGACAAGTGCTTGTGGGCAGGGACGGTACATCTCGCTGACGGCACACTGGGTTACTATAGTGGAAACGGGGACCTAGTGGGACCTTGGGACGGAACACATCCTCCCAACGCCGAGGATTGCGGGCCCTGGGTCAATCACGGTTGCCCCACATTCTACAGCTCCTGCACCTCCTCCTCTTCAGCATCCATCTCCGAAATGACCACATCAGTCGCAAGCTGGAAGCACGGCAGCACTGCCTCGGTCAAGCGGCAACAGGCTGTGCTGAAGCTAATATGTTTAGGTGACAAACCACACAACACTGAAGAGTTGTGGACAGCTCTGAAAGAGCAGGCAGATCTGTGGCTGACACCGCAGACCTTACAGCCAGGCATGGTCGTGTGTGACAATGGCCGGAACCTGGTGGCAGCTCTGAGACGAGGCGAGCTCACACACGTACCATGCCTGGCCAATGTGCTTAACCTCGGGGTTCAGCGGTATCTCAAAACCTACCCGGTTCTGCTGGATATGCTTGTCAAAGTCAAAGCCTTTGTGCCCATTTTAGAAAGTCAGCTACAACTTCCACCATCCTTGCCGTGCTTCAGCAGCATTTGCGGCTTCCAGCTCACCGACTGATCTGCGATGTCCCCACGCATTGGAACTCTACATTGCAGATGTTGGGAAGGATTTGTGAGCAGAAGAGGGCAGTTGTTGACTACCAGCATCAACCACGCCGTCGGTATTCAGTTCAGACTCCACACATAAGACCTCAGGAGTGGACATGGATGTCAGACATATGTACCATCCTCCAAAACTTTGAGGACTTCACCAAGATGGTAAGCTGGGATAATGCCATAGCTAGTGTCAACATCCCTCTTCTCTGTCTTCTGAAACGCTCTCTGCTCACAATTAAAGAGGATGTATTGGATGAGATGGAGCAAGGAACCATACAGGGTGATTCCACACAGCCCAGCCTCATTTCATCCCAACGTGGATTGGGTGATAATGAAGAAGAGGAGGAGGAGGAGGAAGAACAGGAGCTAGTTTCCTGTGCTATAGACAGTACTACCTGCACAACTGTCATACCATCTGTTTAGCGTGGATGGACTGAGGACAGGGAGGAGGAGGAAGAGGGGGAGGATGTGGAGGAGAGCATGGTCAGTCATCCTCTTGGTGAGGACATGGAAGTCTTGCCTCTTTGTAGTCTGGCACACATGGCTGAGTTTATGTTACGCTGCCTTTCCCTTGACTATTCCGTTGTTCAAATTTTGGGTGACAGTCATTACTTGTTGGTGACACTTCAAGACCAACGCTAGAAGGAGAACTTCCTGTCTCTTATTTCCATGCAGGACAGACCTGATAAAATGGGGCAGTACGAGAAGGCCCTTGTTGCGGGATTCTTAAAAAAATTCCCATCTGAAAATGCTGGCGGGAGAGGTCACAGTTCGTTGGACAACCAAGGAGTTCAGGCGAGAGAGACACAAATGCAATCCAGCAGAGGCAGGGGAACACTGTCAAAGTTCTGGGACAGTTTTCTCAGACCCTACCATCACACAGGCCCTGAGGCGCGGAGTACTCTCACAAGGAGGGAAACGTTTCGGAAGATGGTGAGGGAGTACCTTGCCAACCATCCCAACATCCTTTATGATTCCTCTGTGCCTTAAAATTTTTGGGTTTCCAAGCTGGACATGTGGCTCTCTACGCCTTGGAAGTCCTGGCCTGCCCTGCCGCTAGTGTTTTGTCAGAGCAGGTTTTTAGTGCCGCTGGTGGAATTATAACCGATAGGCGCATCTGCCTGTCAACTGAAAATGCTGACAGGCTGACTCTTATAAAAATAAACAAGGGCTGGATTGGGCCAGACTTCTCATCACCACCGAATGATAGCAGCGTAACATAAACTCAAATACAGTGTCTTTTTTTGGGGAAGTCTAACTTTATTCCCATGCACCTTTGTCTTCACACCCAGACATGTGTATGCACTTCTGATTTTGTCTATTTGCTCTTGTCCTCCTTCTTCTCCACGTCCTCATACTCCACCACCATATCACCACTATACAGTATGTACCATATCAACATATCTATGTCTCTTGCAAGGGGCATTGGAGTTCCTCCAAATTTTTGGCGGCCGTTGCATTCACTGCATAGGCAAACAGTATGGGAGCCACACTTCCTAATAATGGGAACATTGTTTTCAGGAGGCCCTCTGACCTCTGCGTCTCTTGCAAGGGGCATTGGAGTTCCTCCAAATTTTTGGCAGCTGTTGCATTCACTGCATAGGCAAAAGGTATGGGAGACACACTTCCTAATAATGGGAACATTGTTTTCAGGAGGCTCTCTGACCTCTATGTCTCTTGCAAGGGGCGTTGGAGTGCCTCCCAATTTTTGACAGCCATTGCAGTCACTGCATAGGCAAACAGTATAGCAGACCCACTCTTCTCTAATGGGAACATGTCATTACTGTGGCCTGCTCTATGTGTCTTTAAATTGTTAGTGGGGTTTTTACTAAATTTTGTCAGCCATTGGACTCACTGCATACCTTATAACTGAATAGCAGACCCTATCCTTTCTAATGGAAACATGTTGTTACTGTGGCCCAGCTCTATGTGTCTTTAAATTGTTTGTGGGGTTTTTCCCAAATTTTGGCAGCCCTTACAGTCACAGCATGGACATTACCATTATAGGAGACCAGCTCCTTTATAATGAGATATTTTTTTTTACTGGTTGCATCCAAATTTTTGGCAGCCTTTGCAGTCACTGCATATGCAATAACAGTATAGGAGACCCACTCGTTAATAATGGGAACAACAAAGCATAGCCGGCTGATGGCTCTCTAACAATAGTGAGGGCCGACTACTGGTCCTTTAACAATAGTAAGGGCCGCCTGATGGCCCTATAAAAATAGGATTTGTGACTTTCTGAGTCCCTTCATCATAAATGAAACAGAATGTGTCTGATGATGTGTCACGCACCACATGGCCAGATAAGGTTGTAAAATGTTAAAATTACATTTCCCGATGAATGCATTTGTCTTGGTTGAAAGCAATGCAAAAGTGCAAAAACGCATCAAAAACGCTAAGTGTGAACATAGCCCAAGGTGTGGAGAAGCATTTTTTATTTTTGGTTATTTATTTTACCTTATATACAAGCCATTACCCTGGAAAGGATGTTCCTTAATATACTTCCCAGGAAAATCCATTTTGGTTTCGTTTTTGTATGTTTTATTGTGAGTCTGTAAAAGTGGCATAATACCTCTAACAATATTGTTCACAGCAGTGACCTGGGAGTCAGAAATGCTTCCAGTACTCTTAGCCATGCTGTTCCCATGTCATTTGAGCACTGTTCCCATCGATTTGGGCAATTTCTAGGCCCTCTGCAGGCCCCCGGAGGGACGGCCGGAAAAATGCTCAAGTATCCCATAGACTTACATTGGGCTCGTTACTCGGACCGAGCACTTGAGCATTCCAATTTGCTCGACTCGAGTACCTGAGCATTTTAGTGCTCGCTCATCACTAGTCTTTAGCTACCTCAGGCCCTTAAGGTCCACAATGTCTTTCACAGGTCTTTGCTCAAGAAATATGTGTAACCCCTTGAGTCCTCACCTCTACCGCCGCGCCCAATAATGGTTGATGATAATCTGGAGTTTCAGATTTCGAGGATTCTCATCTCCAATGTCGTTCCCTACAATACTTGGTGCACTGGAAGGGTTATGGTCCTGAAGAAAGGATGTGGGTTTCAGCATCAGAGGTGAATGCTCCCAGGCTGGTCCGGAGACCACTCATAGAAGGGGGGGATCTGTCACGGGTGTGTCAGATGTAGCAGACAGTCGTTCTGCAGCTGGTTGCAGAAGGTCACTTTGCTTGGCATTACAGATGCCTTCTTACTTTAGGACCCAGCGCCTAACTCCCTTTTGCTCTGAACTTAGAGATATTGTTATCCCTTCCACATCCTCCTCTGCTTCCTCTTCTTCCTGTTGGGCCACCATCTCCTCCCGCAGACTATTCAAAGTGTGATGCAGCATGTAGATGACTGGAATAGTGATGCTGATGACGGCATCGTCAGCGCTAACCATCTTAGCAGCCATTTTGAAACTGTGTAGAAGAGTCCAGAGGTCCTTCATCTGTGCCCACTCCACAAGCTTGATTTGCACCATGTCCATACTGCGCTGGCCCAGGCTATGCAAAATGATATACTGCACCAGAGCTCGTCGCAGCTGCCACAGTCGCTACAACATGTGCAGAGTGGAATTCCACTGTGTCGGCACATCGCATATCAACCAGTTAACTGGTATGCCAAAAGACCTCTGTAGCAATGCAACTCGATGACCCGCTGGGTAGAAACGGCGGAAGTGAGCACACAGCGACCATGCTTTCTGCAGCAGTGCATCCAGGCCGGGATAGTGGCGGAGAAATTGCTGTACCACCAGGTTGAGGTCGTGAGCCATGCAAGGCACGTGTGTGAGGTTGCCCCGGCGTAGGGCCATCAGGTTTGCACCATTACTGCACATGGCCTCTTCTGTGCTCAATTTTGGCCTGGATAGCTGTTCACAACTCTTAAGCTGTGTGACTGCGATCTCCAAGGCATATTAATTTAAACACTACCTGATCTTGAAGAGCCCTGGCTGTGCAGTAGGAGGTGAGGGGGATTCTCTCTGCACTGTTGGAACATGTGTCTCATTAAGGCAGAGGTTGAGGGTGCAGGTGGAGGCCCTAGAGGAGGTGGAGGAAGCAGAGGCAGTGGAGGAAGTGTTAGATACAGAGGTTTGTCCCACTAACCTTAGGGATTCCAAGACTTGTAGAGCAGCCCCTTCTCCACCTGCCCCTACAGCCACTAGAGTCACCCTGTGCCCAATCAGTGAGATGTAACGCCCCTGGCCATGCTTGCTCTTCCAGATGTCAGTGGTGAAATGCACCCTGTCAGACATCGATTTTTCCAAGGAACGGGTGATGTTTTCTGCAACATGTTGGTGTAGCGTAGGCACAGCTTTTTTAGAGAAGAAATGCTGACTGGGCAACTGGTACTGGGGGACTGCGACGGCCATCGGCTTTCAGAATCTACCAGGCGGAAAGGCAGCATTTCTGTGGTCAACAGATTGGAGATGGTGACGTTCAAGCTCTTAGCTTTGGCATGTGCAGGAGGAAACACTCTTTTACTGACCACAACTGTGGGACCGAGGGCTGGCTGCTGTGCTGAATAGGGTGATCACGACAAACTGCTGGACTGTGAGTGAGGTGCAGGCGAAGATGTTATGGTGGATTGAGAAAGATGTGGTGTGCTCGGTGAAACAAAAAAAACAACAGGTATGTCCACTTCCGTAACAGCTTACGAGCTCTCACTCACCCCAACTGTAGCGGATAAACAAGTAGAGGTTTTGTGCCAGATACCTGTTTGAGAACACTTGCCACGGTGACAGAGGAGGAAAATGCAGCAGATGCGGTTGATGAGTTGATGAGGCCCTCTAGTTCACATTTTAGCGCAGTGAGATTCCCAGACTAATGTACGTTGATCGCACATGTGCCAGTTCATGCATGTAGTAGTCAAATTACTGGAATTCTTGCCTCTATTGAATCGTTTTTTACAAAGTTGGCAGTTAACGTGAGTTGGGTCATCCTTTGCAGTCTCAAAAAAGGGCCAAGCTAGGCAACCCTTGCCGCCATTGCGAACTGCAGACCTGCAACCACTGCTGGCCACAGCCAGAGTTGTGGCTGAGGATGCAGTGCTTGTCATGGTTGCTTCACTCTGTGTCTGTGCAGGAAGCCGCAACATAACCTCCTTGTCTTCCTCCTCCTCTGCTGAGCTACTCATCTGCGTGACTCTGGGTTCACACCAAGTGGGATCTACAACCTCATCGTCATCATCTCTGTTCTCCCACTCCTTGCCCTGAGAGTCATCCTCATCCTCTTCCTCTTCTTGTCCTGACAGCACAGTACAGTCTGCATATACCTCAGGATCACCTACAACCCCAGAGGGTTAACATCTGGTGATGAGGGTATGGATTCTGCTAGGACCCTACTTCGTCTGACCCCTGATCCAACTGAAAAAAATTTGGGGCATCGGTGCAGATGCTTTCTTCCTCTTGAGTCTGTGAATCTTTGGAGCAGACCTCTGATGCCCATGGAATAGAATATGTGTACAGCTCTGCAGACTCGCCCATCTGTGGTTCCCCACAGTCAGTTGGGTTGTTTGAGAGTTGTGACGCAGGGGAAAACAAGGGTAATTGGGGTGCCACCGCTGAGGATTATTCTGTGTGTGATGTTAAGGTGGACGAAGAGGAAGAGAGGCCACTTGATGCAGGGCTTGCCATCCACTGGAGCACATGCTTTTTCTGGCCCTCATCTATAAGGCATACTGCTGTGCAGGTGCCAAAGAAAGGGAGTGGAGTAGCCTGTCCAGTAACAGAAGTTGTCAATTGTCTTTGGATAAGACGATATGGTGTTCATTCTGTAGAGATTTCAGTAACATTACCACCTACCCCATGTACACCTTGAACACCAAGCCTATTTCCCCTTCCACCATGACCTCGCTTTTTCCCACTAATGTTAGACATACCCTTCCCCTCTTTTAACCAGCTGTTTCATAATCCTAAGCCCAGACCTGTCAGTCACCTGCCACTAAATTAACAATCAGTACTTATTTGCTGAGATAGTGTGGGTAGAACATGTTAACTCCTGGCTGGACCATGCAATTAGCACAAAGAATTTAGATTTTGAAATGTGGACTCCTGGCTTGACAGAAATATTAGCACACAAGATTTATATGCTGAAATGTGGCTTGGTTTCTGGGCCATGCTATTAGCACAAAGAATTTAGATTCTGAAATGTGGACTCCTGGCTGGACAAAAATATTAGCACAATAGAATTATATGCTGAAATGTAGCCTGCTGTCTGGACTACAAAATTAGCACAAAGGCTTGACATGCTGGAAGGTCAATTTCACACAGGATCCTATCTATCTGAACTAGCTGACTGACAATCAACCGCCTAGATAACTATCTGACTATCCTGTAGCATCAGCAGCAGGAGCAGCCTCTCTGAATTGTTACACTGACAAAATGGCACCAAATAATATGTCTGCTCTTTATATGGAGAGGGACAAGTGACCTCGGCAGCCAATGACACGACACAAGCCTTTGTGTCTGGATGTTGTGGATGGTTTCTGCTCCCTGATTGGATGCCGGAATCTCCACACATTAGGTTAATAAGAAAAAATGAATAACAGTCCACCTCTCCCCAACCCCTCCTCTCATCAAACACGACTTCCCCCACTCAGCATATAGCACCACTATCCTAGCCAAAATCCTAAAAAAAGCATTAGTGGAAAATCGATCATTTACCAAACTTTGGCTAAATTTTGCTGATTTTGAGGAAAATGCTCGGGATCCGAACATCAATCCGAATGTGCAATGTTAGTGCCGACTTTGAGATTGGCGAATGTTTTCCGAACAATTTTGCTTATTTCTAGTAAACAGACCTGCATAAGCAGTATTAACCCCTTTACGACCAATGAGCACGTCATGAGTGGGTGTCTAGTCCCTCACTATGACGTGCTATGCTAGTCATGACTTTGAACTGTCACTGCGTGTAAACACGCAGTGACAGTTCAGTGCCAACAGCAGTCACTGACAGCTGAGTGGCGCAGGAAGAGGTACGGGGAACCCTCGCCGTCAGTCCCCACACTCAGATCGCTGTGCTAGGTCAGTCAAACTGAATGACCGATCACAGCATGATCGCGGAGCAGGTGCTGAGATATCAGCACCTCCAGCCTGATCACAGCAGGAACTCTGCGCTTCTAGTGGCCGAGCTCCTGCATTAACAGCCAGGGATAGTGCCAACACTGCCCCTGGTTGTTTAAACCCCTAAATGCTGCAATCGAGAGCAATTGCAAGATTTAGGAGGCAGGCAGAGGGAGGGGAGCTCTCTCTGCCTTCAGATTGGCACCCTGCGACTTCATCATTGCGGCCTGATCATTGCCATGGTGACCAGGGGTAGGTCATGATGACTCCTGGTTACTAAGCTACGGAAAGCTTCTTAAACCATGCTCACAGCATGGTCTAAGAAGCTTTCTGTACAGGTATAATTCATTGTAATGCTGGTGCATTGCAATGCTTTATACATGCAATCAAAGTAAAAAAAAGTGAAAAAAGTGAAAGTTGCATAGAGGGACTAAGTAAAAAAAAATATAAAAAAAATGTAAAATAAAATTATAAAATATATATTTTTAAAAAACACAAAATAAAAAAAATTACACTAATAAATACACATTTTTATGCAAAAAATAAAAATAAAGAAAAAATGTTCACATCTATAAATGTGTCACATTAGTTAACCCTTTCAGTGAACGCTGTAAAAAAAAAACATGGCAAACTATGCTTTTTCATCACACTGCTGGAAAAAAGGTGGAATAAAATGCAATAAAAAAGACAAATGTAAATAAAAATGGTATAGCTAAAAATGGTTCAAGCTCTCAGAATATATCGATGCAAAAATAATTATTTTTTTCTATAAAAAAGTTTTTATTGTGTTAAAGCACAAAAACATAAAAAATGACATAAATAAGGTATTGCTGTAATTGTACTGACTCGAAGAATAAAGTTGCCTTATCAATTTTACCACATGCTAAATGGCATAAAAAATGCCCCCAAAAAACAATTCCTGAATTGCAGGTTTTTGTTCATTCTACCTCCCAAAAATTGGAATAGAAAGCGATTAAAAAATGTTATGTGCCCAAAAATGGTACGCACAAAACAGAAAAAAGGTGTCTTCTTGTGTGTGACAGTAGCCAAACATAAAAAACCCGATATAAATCTGGTATCACTGTAATCGCACTGACCCGAAGAATAAAGTTATCTAATCACTTATATTGCACGAGGAACGGTGTAAAAAATAAATAAAACCAATTCTTCATCTGCTGCTGATTTTTTCATTTTGTCTCCCAAAGACTGCAGTAATGCTCGGTTCACATTTCTCCTGCGCTTTACGCCGAGCGCTTACACCAGGGTTTCCGTGTAAATCTCTGCTATACCTGATTCAGACGGAACCCTCGGAGGAAGATTCCCTATAATGAGGCAGATGGAGACAATGTGGACTCTGTCTGACCTGTAATCCACGGTTGTCCGTCTTTTTAGGCGTGCATAAAAGTGCGGTCGGCTACCGTTTTGTGCACTTCTGAAAAGAAGGACACCGCTGAACAAAGACCAGACAAAGTCCAGAGTAACTCTGCTGCCTCATTACAGTGAATGAATTCATTGAGGGTTTCATCTGAATCACGTCACTTGGAGATTTAGAAGGAAACCTTGATATAAGTGCTCAGCATTGAGCGAAGTATAAATGTAATCCCAAACGTTATGTAAAATGTTCACAACAAAATCTTCAACTTAATCCACAAAAAAAGCCAATCCCCACTCAGGTTCGTCATCTTTTAACAGAAATATAGGGGCTTCCATGTTACTGGTAGTACAAAGGCTCTGGAAAATCGCTATGGCTCCTTGCCCCCTAAAAGAAATCCAATGAATTCCGTGCTTCCAAATCCAAATGCCCCTCTCCCTTCTGAGCCCAACAGTGTACCTAAACCACATTTAGCATCCAAATGTTTGGCAGGGGTATAATTTCCAAAATGGAGTCACTTGTGAGGGGTTCTCTGCTCTTCTAGCACTTAGGAGCTCTCTATATGGAGTCCGCAAACTATTCAAGGAAAATCTAAGCATCAGGAGGCAAATAGCGCTCCGTCCCTCCCAAGTCTCACCATATGGCTAAGCAGTACTGTACAGCCACATATGGGGTATTTCCACGTACAGCAGAAATAGTGTGACACATTTTGGCCCCATTTTTACCCATTTCCCCGTGTGAAAATGTAAAACCTGGGGCTAAAAAATTTTTTTGCGGTAAAAATGTAATTATTTTTTCTTCACTGACCAATGGTATAAAATTCTGTTAAACAACCGTGGTGTCAATATGATTACTGAACCCTTAGATGAATTCAGTGAGAGGTGTAGTTTGTAAAATGGATTGACTTATGGTGGTGTTCTGCTGTTCTGGCACCTAAGGGGTTCTCCCAGTGAGTCATGGCACTCGCAAACCATGACACCAAAACCCTGCACCATGCAGCGTATTGGTGCAATCAGGAGAAATCGCACAACAAACTGTGAAGTCCATTTTTTTCCATTAGCTCTTATAAAAATTACAAATTTGGAGCCAAAAAACATTTTAGTGGTAAAAATGTAATTATTCTTTCTTCACCGCCAAATCGCATACATTTCTGTGAGGCACATGTGATGTCAACATGCTCATTGCACTCCTAGATTAATTTATTGAGATGTGTAGTTTGTAAAATGACGTCACTTATGGAGCTTTTCTGCTGTTCTGGCCCCTCAAGGGCTCTGCCAATGTGACATGGTACCCTCAAACTATTCCAGCCCTTCTGAGCTTTGCATTGTGCCTCAAAAGTAGTTTTTGACCACATATGGGGTATCAGCGTGCTCAGGGGAAATTGCTCAACAAATTTTGGGGTCCATTTTATCCTTTTACCCTTGTGAAAATAAAAAAAATTGCGGCTAAAAGAAAATTTTTGTAGGAAAAATGTGATGTTTTATTTTCACGGCTCTACGTTATAAACGTCTGTGAAACACCTGGGGGTTCAAGGTGCTCACCACACATCTTGATATATTTCGTAACAGGTTGAATTTCCAAAATGGGGTCACGTGTGGGGGGGGGTTTCCACTGTTTAAGCATATCAGGGGCTCTCCAAAAGCAACATGGCGTCCTCTCTTGATTCCAGCCATTTTTGCGTTCAAAAAGTCAAACGGTGCTCCTTCCCTTCCAAACCCTGCCATGCGCCAAAACAGTAGTTTTCTCCCACATATGGGGTATCGACGTTCTCAGGAGAAATTGCACAACACATTTAGAGGTCTACTTTCTCCTGTTAGCCTTGTGAAAATATCAGGGGCTCTCCAAACACGACATAGCATTTGCTTTAGATTCTAGCCATTTTTCCATTCAAAAAGTCAAACAGTGCTCTTTTTCTTCTGAGCCCTGCCATGCGCCCAAACAGTAGTTTTTACCCACGTATGGGTTATCTGCATACTCAGGAGAAATTGTACAACATTTTTGGGGTTCATTTTCTAACTGTTACCCTTGTAAAAATAAAAAATATGGGGCTAAAATATTTTTTTGGTGGAAAAAATGTGATTTTTTACTTTCACAGCTCTATATTATAAATACTGTTGAGCCACCCCCGTAGTGTTCGAGTTCGGTTCGTCAAACACCTTCGAACACCATTAAAACCAATGGCAGGAAAACAAAAACACATAGAAACACATAGAAAACACCTTCAAAGGTGTCCAAAAGCTGACAAACTGCTCAGAAGACACAACTAACACATGGAAAAGTGACAAGTACATATAGTCATGCGAAAAGAAAAGAGGTGGAGGAGTAAAAGGAGGGGGAGACACAGATATGGGCATGTCATGCCCTTCTAAAACCAAAAAAGTGCGAAGCCTACACGGCCAGTCCGTTCCTGCCCATGCGACCTCCGTGTTGCCGGGTTTGTGCCAGAGCCGCGGTGCACCCTGACAGCCAGCCCCCCTCTCCCAATACAGGTGCCTGTCCGCTGGTGGGTCGAGCGAGCCCCCAAGCGGTGGAGGCAGGTCTAATCTTTTTAATTTAAATTGTCTCTCTAATTTGAATGAGTACACTTTAAATCCTTTTACAAGGATCTATTGGAGGGCAAGTCTCATGCCAGCAGCCACGGTAATTCAAGCTCCAGTAGCGTCCACTAAAGCTGCTGCAGTTAAAAAGCTTTTATAAGGATCGAGCTTAGCGGTCCACCGCAAGGCGTCCTACTGCCAGTCCCAGCCCCTGTGCCTTGGGGAGCCTCCCCAATGCTCTTCACTGAGTGTGCCGGAGTCCCGAACCATTTCCTTTGAAAAAATTAAGTGTCCAAACTACAGGTGGTGTAGCTTGCTTAACAGCTGGGATAATCCGCTGACTAGCAGACACTGCTACTAGGCACAAAGTATTTCCTGGGCTAGAGGCAGTTAAAAATTTGTAATTAGATACTCTCGTTGGATGCTGAGAAAGCATTCCATAGAGTCTCCTGGCACGCCATATATTATTCTCTTAAAAAGCTTGGGGTAGGGGTCTAGGGGACCCTTTTATAGCCAAAATCACGGCCCTGTATCGCAATACGTCACCTAGGCTGAAGATAAATGGAACATTTTCATCACCTTTTCATCACCTTTCATAATCACCAATGGGACAAGGCAGGGATGTCCTCTGTCCCCTCTCTTATACATCCTAGTGATGGAGCACCTGCTCTCATCAATTCGCCATTAGAGATGAGCGTTGTTCGACTCGAACTGTTCGCCAATCTCAAATTCAAGCTGTTTTGGGCGGAGTTCGAGCCGTTCGGCGAACACGAACGATTTGAGAAAAATTCGGCTGTTCGAGGTTATGTTCGATAACTGTTCGTGCACCAAAATTTTAACTGGATTTTTTCTCAGTAATGATGAAAATTAATGTTAATACGCAGTTTGAGAGTACAGCGGGGCGGGGTGAGGGGCAGGGGATGGATCTCTGCAGGAATAATGAAGATCTCCATTTTTTTTTCTCTTTCCCGCATTTACAGTGGGGAGGTGCAATCTGTCAGCCTATCAGCAGCACACACACGGAGCAAAGTGCTTTTTTTCTCACAAGCAAGGGCATGTGTCATTGGCAGTGTATGTCACATGTCCTTGCGCTATAAGACCCAGCCATTTTCCCCGTCCCCACCATTTTCTCACTGCTGCAGCTGCGTGTTAGACGGCACCGCTGTTGCTGTGTGCGCTATACCTTGTTAATTTCAAGCCAATTTTCGCACAAATCTACAAATAGCTTGGGAGTAGGGAATAGTTGTGATTGCAGTCTTTTTAAGGACTAGGTTACAGCATTTCCTACGACTTTTATCAGGCTGGTCTGTGCTCTTAAATAGATAGGTTGTGGGAGTAAAGACTAATTGTAATTGCAGTCCTTTTCAGGACTAAGTTACATCAGTTCCTATCAGTTTTTGCCAGGGAGGTCTGTGCCAGTGCTAGCTCTGAAAAAATATTTGGCCTTCTAGCAGTGTGTGGGACTTGTTCTATTAGTCCATCTATACTGACCTCCATCAGGTTGCAAACTGAATATAATTTTTTTCTGCATCTATCTCTGAAAAAATATTTGGGCTTCTAGCAGTGTGTGGGACTTGTTCTATTAGTCCATCTATACTGACCTCCATCAGGTTGCAAATTAAAAATAATTTTTTGTCCGCATCTAGCTTTGAAAAAATATTTGGCTCTCTAGCAGTGTGTGGGACTTGTTCTATTAGTTCATCTATACTGACCTCCATCAGGTTGCAAATTAAAAATAATTTTTTTCTGCATCTAGCTCTGAAAAAATATTTGTCCTTCTAGCAGTGTGTGGAACTTGTTCTACTAGTCCATCTATACTGACCTCCATCAGGTTGCAAATTCAAAATAATTTTTTGTCTGCATCTAGCTCTGAAAAAATATTTGGCCTTCCAGCAGTGTGTGGGACTTGTTCTATTAGTCCATCTATACTGACCTCCATCAGGTTGCAAACTGAATATAATTTTTTTCTGCATCTACCTCTGAAAAAATATTTGGGCTTCTAGCAGTGTGAGGGACCTGTTTTATTAGTCCATCTATACTGACCTCCATCAGGTTGCAAATTGAATATAATTTTTTAAAGCATCTAGCTCTGAAAAAATATTTGTCCTTCTAGCAGTGTGTGGGACTTGTTCTACTAGTCCATCTATACTGACCTCCATGAGGTTGCAAATTCAAAATAATTTTTTGTCTGCATCTAGCTCTGAAAAAATATTTGTCCTTCTAGCAGTGTGTGGGACTTGTTCTATTAGTCCATCTATACTGACCTCCATCAGGTTGCAAACTGAATATAATTTTTTTCTGCATCTACCTCTGAAAAAATATTTGGGCTTCTAGCAGTGTGTGGGACTTGTTTTATTAGTCCATCTATACTGACCTCCATCAGGTTGCAAACTGAATATAATTTTTTTCTGCATCTTGCTCTGAAAAAATATTTGGGCTTCTAGCAGTGTGTGGCACTTGTTTTATTAGTCCATCTATACTGACCTCCATCAGGTTGCAAGTTAAAAATAATTTTATCTGCATCTAGCTCTGAAAAAATATTTGGCCTTCTAGCAGTGTGTGGGACTTGTTCTATTAGTCCATCTATACTGACCTCCATCAGGTTGCAAACTGAATAAAATTTTTTTCTGCATCTATCTCTGAAAAAATATTTGGGCTTCTAGCAGTGTGTGGGACTTGTTCTATTAGTCCATCTATACTGACCTCCATCAGGTTGCAAATTAAAAATAATTTTTTGTCCGCATCTAGCTTTGAAAAAATATTTGGCTCTCTAGCAGTGTGTGGGACTTGTTCTATTAGTTCATCTATACTGACCTCCATCAGGTTGCAAATTAAAAATAATTTTTTTCTGCATCTAGCTCTGAAAAAATATTTGTCCTTCTAGCAGTGTGTGGGACTTGTTCTACTAGTCCATCTATACTGACCTCCATCAGGTTGCAAATTCAAAATAATTTTTTGTCTGCATCTAGCTCTGAAAAAATATTTGGCCTTCTAGCAGTGTGTGGGACTTGTTCTATTAGTCCATCTATACTGACCTCCATCAGGTTGCAAACTGAATATAATTTTTTTCTGCATCTACCTCTGAAAAAATATTTGGGCTTCTAGCAGTGTGTGGGACTTGTTTTAATAGTCCATCTATACTGACCTCCATCAGATTGCAAACTGAATATAATTTTTTTCGGCATCTACCTCTGAAAAAATATTTGGGCTTCTAGCAGTGTGTGGGACCTGTTTTATTAGTCCATCTATACTGACCTCCATCAGGTTGCAAATTGAATATAATTTTTTTCTGCATCTAGCTCTGAAAAAATATTTGTCCTTCTAGCAGTGTGTGGGACTTGTTCTACTAGTCCATCTATACTGACCTCCATCAGGTTGCAAATTCAAAATAATTTTTTGTCTGCATCTAGCTCTGAAAAAATATTTGGCCTTCTAGCAGTGTGTGGGACTTGTTCTATTAGTCCATCTATACTGACCTCCATCAGGTTGCAAACTGAATATAATTTTTTTCTGCATCTACCTCTGAAAAAATATTTGGGCTTCTAGCAGTGTGTGGGACTTGTTTTAATAGTCCATCTATACTGACCTCCATCAGGTTGCAAACTGAATATAATTTTTTTCGGCATCTACCTCTGAAAAAATATTTGGGCTTCTAGCAGTGTGTGGGACCTGTTTTATTAGTCCATCTATACTGACCTCCATCAGGTTGCAACTTGAATATAATTTTTTTCTGCATCTAGCTCTGAAAAAATATTTGTCCTTCTAGCAGTGTGTGGGACTTGTTCTACTAGTCCATCTATACTGACCTCCATCAGGTTGCAAATTCAAAATAATTTTTTGTCTGCATCTAGCTCTGAAAAAATATTTGGCCTTCTAGCAGTGTGTGGGACTTGTTCTATTAGTCCATCTATACTGACCTCCATCAGGTTGCAAACTGAATATAATTTTTTTCTGCATCTACCTCTGAAAAAATATTTGGGCTTCTAGCAGTGTGTGGGACTTGTTTTATTAGTCCATCTATACTGACCTCCATCAGGTTGCAAACTGAATATAATTTTTTTCTGCATCTTGCTCTGAAAAAATATTTGGGCTTCTAGCAGTGTGTGGGACTTGTTTTATTAGGCCATCTATACTGACCTCCATCAGGTTGCAAGTTAAAAATAATTTTATCTGCATCTAGCTCTGAAAAAATATTTGGCCTTCTAGCAGTGTGTGGGACTTGTTCTATTAGTCCATCTATACTGACCTCCATCAGGTTGCAAACTGAATATAATTTTTTTCTGCATCTAGCTCTGAAAAAATATTTGGGCTTCTAGTAGTGTGTGGGACTTGTTCTATTAGTCCATCTATACTGACCTCCATCAAGTTGCAAATTGAATATAATTTTTTTCTGCATCTAGCTCTGAAAAAATATTTGGGCTTCTAGCAGTCTGTGGGACTTGGTCTATTAGTCCATATATACTGACCTCCATCAGGTTGCAAACTGAATATAATATTTTTCTGCATCTAGCTCTGAAAAATTTTTGGCCTTCTAGCAGTGTGTGGGACTTGTTCTATTAGTCCATCTATACTGACCTCCATCAGGTTGCAAACTGAATATAATTTTTTTCTGCATCTACCTCTGAAAAAATATTTGGGCTTCTAGCAGTGTGTGGGACTTGTTTTATTAGTCCATCTATACTGACCTCCATCAGGTTGCAAATTAAAAATAATTTTTATCTGCATCTAGCTCTGAAAAAATATTTGGCCTTCTAGCATTGTGTGGGACTTGTTCTATTAGTCCATCTATACTGACCTCCATCAGGTTGCAAATTGAATATAATTTTTTTCTGCATCTAGCTCTGAAAAAATATTTGTCCTTCTAGCAGTGTGTGGGACTTGTTCTACTAGTCCATCTATACTGACCTCCATCAGGTTGCAAATTCAAAATAATTTTTTGTCTGCATCTAGCTATGAAAAAATATTTGGCCTTCTAGCAGTGTGTGGGACTTGTTCTATTAGTCCATCTATACTGACCTCCATCAGGTTGCAAACTGAATATAATTTTTTTCTGCATCTACCTCTGAAAAAATATTTGGGCTTCTAGCTGTGTGTGGGACTTGTTCTATTAGTCCATCTATACTGGTCTCCATCAGGTTGCAAATTGAATATAATTTTTTTCTGCATCTAACCCAGCCAATAGTTTTGGCCTAATACCACAGTTTGGCCACTCAGCTCTGCTCGGTTCCCATCCATTGACTTTTTGTGCAAACAACTCCAGAGTTGTGAATTAGTTAACCACCAAAATGAGTGGAAAAAGGCCTGCTGCTGGTGGAAAGGGGAATAGGCGTGTTGGGAAGTGGAAAAAAGGTTGTGTCCGTGGGGTAGGTGTTAAAGCAACAGTAACATCTGCAGAAGAAAGACCATCTTCCAGCCAAACTAAAATGTCTACTTCTTTTAGCGGACAATGTGATAAGATCCCTTTCTTACGGCCACGCCAATCGCTACAAATTCCAGATGAGGCACAAAAACAGCAGGTGCTTCAACGGATATCAAGTGTTCCTTTAAGTGGGCTCTCCTCCACATCAACTTCAACATCACAAATACTCCAGTCCTCAAAGGTGTCACCCCAATCGCACTTGCTTCCTCACAGCTCCCAAATCTCCAGCTGCCCGTCTGAGTATGAGGTAGAACAGATGGTTGAGTCTGCAGAGCTGTTTACTCATACTATAGCCTGGGAATCAGAGGTCGGCTCCAGCGCTTCTGTGAATCCAGACGAGGAAATGATCTGCACTGATGAACAGAATCTTTATGAGTCAGATCCAGGACCAGACGCAGAAGGTTCTGACCATAATGTAGACCCTCATTCCCAAACTGTAACTCCTGTTGGTGGAGACAATGAGGAAGACGATGATGAGACTCAAATACCTGATTGGAGCGACAACTTTAGTTTTTTGTCAGGGCAGGAACAGGTTGGCTCTGAGGACGACGGGTGTGATAACGCACAGGGTGATGATGATGAGGTTGGAGATCCCACTTACTGTCAACCCACAGTCAGCCAAGAGATGAGGTCAGCAGAGTAGGTGGAGGAGAATGCTAGTGACGACGAGGTCAGGTTGCGCCTTCCTGGACAGAGACGTAGTACTGGAAGCACGTCAACAACTGCATCCTCAAACACAACTCTGCCTCTCACTACAAGTTGTGGTGGCTCTTCAGGTCGCATGGTTGCTAAGCCTTGCATAGCCTGGGCATTTTTTCAGATCGATAAAGATGACCCAACTCGTGTTATCTGTAACATTTGTCAGCAAAAGCTAAGTAGAGGCCAAAAAATACATAGTTTGAGTACTTCATGCATGAACCGGCACATGGACATGAAGCATAAGTTGCAGTGGGAAGCTCACTGTGCTACAATGCGGCCTAGCCGGCCGGGCCAACCATCGTCTGCCATATCTTGTGCATCCGTGGCCTCTTCATCCTCTGTGACTGGGGGGACAGCAGTCACACCTGTTTTGGGGCGCAGACCTGCCACCTCTTTACCCGCAACAGCCAGCGTGATTGGCAGGTCATCATTTTCTTTGGAGGTGGTAACACCAGCTGGTGTTGAGCGCTGTCCGACATCGATAGCACCACCTTTGGATCAAGGCAACCTAACATGTCCGCCTGCATCTTCCTCACAGACCGGCAGTTTGCCGGGGACACCCTTATCAACCACGTCTAAGCACAATAGCCATCCCTCGGTCCCTCAGATGTGGACAAGTAAAAGACCATTTCCTCCTAGCCATGAGAAAGCTAAGAGGTTGAATTTCACCATCTGCAAGCTCTTGGCTACAGAAATGCTGCCTTTCCGCCTGGTGGACACAGAGGATTTTAGAGACCTTATGTCCGTCGCAGTGCCCCAGTACCAGATGCCCAGTCGGCACTACTTCTCAAAGAAAGGTGTGCCTGCGCTCCACCAGCATGTTGCACACAACATCACCGCTTCTTTGAGAAACTCTGTGTGTGACAGGGTGCATTTCACCACAGACACTTGGACGAGTAGGCATGGACAGGGGCGTTACATGTCGCTGACTGGGCACTTGATAACTATGGTGACAGCAGGACAAGGTGCTGCTGTCCAAGTCTTGCCGTCCCCACGAGTTGTGCGTCAATCCTCTTTATCTCAAAGTTCCTCCACTGCTTCTGCCTCCTCAACCTCCTCTCGGTCCTCCACCTGCACCCAAAGCCTGTCTGGTCATGCCACAAGCTTTCTAACTGTGCAGAAGGGATCCTGCACACCTCCTTACTATGCTGGCAGTAGGGCTCAACGTCATCAGGCGGTTTTTACTTTGAAATGTCTGGGAAATGTGAGTCACACAGCTGAGGAGTTGTGGTCAGCTCTGGAGAACCAATTTCATGAATGGTTGTCTCCACTGGACCTGAAACCAGGGAAGGCCGTGTGCGACAATGCTGCAAACCTGGGTGCGGCCCTTCGCCGGGGCAATGTCACACACGTGCCTTGTATGGCTCACGTGTTGAACCTGGTTGTCCAGCAATTTTTAGCCCACTATCCCGGACTAGATGGCCTTCTGAAGAGGGCACGGTCGCTGTGTGCTCACTTCCGCCGTTCGCATCCCGCATCTCAGCGACTTACATCTCTAATAGAAGTCGTTGGGCCTGCCACTTCACCGGCTAAAATGCGATGTGCCTACCCAGTGGAATTCAACTCTGCACATGTTGCAGCGACTGTGGCAGTACCGACAAGCCCTGGTGCAATACGTTCTGACGTATAGCCTGGGCCAACGAGATCCAGAGGTGGGGCAAATCACGCTGGAGGAGTGGTCTCAGATCAGGGACCTATGCACCCTTCTGCACAGTTTTAAAATGGCGACGAAGATGTTTAGTGCTGACGATGCCATTATCAGCATGACTATTCCGGTGATTTACATGCTGGAGCACATGTTAAACAGAATTCGGAGTCAGGTGGTGGCACAATAGGAGGTGGAGGAAGTAGAGGAGGAGGAGTTGTATGCGGAAGGGCTAACATCTGCAAGGTCCAGACGGTCGGCAGCACCAAGGCGGCAGGCATGTGAGGGTGGGGGAGATGGTTTTACCAGGGCGCATGGTAGCAGCCAAACTAGTGAGGAAGGTGCAGGAGCCCAGGAAGAAGTGGAGGACAAACTGATGGAAGACTCATCAGATGAGGGAGACCTTGATCACATTTGTGTTGTGCGAGGTTGGGGGGAGAGGACAGAGGAAGGAAGCATGATTGTTACCTCGCCACCAACACAACAGGGACTTGGTGCTCCTGGATGCGCAACACACATGAGTGCCTTCTTGCTGCACTACCTGCAACATGACCCTCGAATTGTGAGAATTAGAAATAATCCTGACTACTGGGTTGCCACACTGTTAGATCCCCGGTACAAAAGTAAATTTGCAGAAATTATTCCTGCCATAGAAAGGGATGCACGCATGCAGGAGTATCAGCAGAGACTTTTGCAGAATCTTACATGTGCTTTTCCCCAAAACACTAGTGGTGCACGTACTGCATCCCACAGTTCCAACTTGCCAACCGTGGGACCGTCGAGTGTTCAGCACTCAAACCGTAACAGAAACACAGTATCTGCTGGTAACATCAATTTTGCGCAGTCATTTCACCACTTTTTTAGCCCATCCTTTGCAAGGCCACAGGAGACAAGAAGTCTGACACATAGTCAACGCCTAGAGACGATGGTACAGGAGTATCTCCAAGTAAACATTGAAGCCATGAATGTGTCACTGGACCCTTGCTCTTTTTGGGCTTCCAATCTGGATAAATGGCCGGAGCTAGCCACTTACGCCTTGGAGATCTTGTCATGCCCCTCAGCCAGCGTTCTGTCTGAACGTGTCTTCAGCGCTGCTGGTGGTGTGCTGACAGATAAGCGCACGCGGCTCTCCACTGATAATGTAGACAGACTCACTTTTATAAAGATGAACAAATCATGGATCCAAAACGATTTTTCTACCCCTGTGTCATCCTGGGGAGAGTAAAAGCTTGATGATTGGTTAAAATCACCTCACCAACCGTTTTAAGCTTTCAAATTACTAATCATGTTTATCTGTATCTTGGCTGGAAAATTATTTGGGCTTTGTAGCAGTGTGCAGTACTGATTCTATTAGGCCATCTATACTATGCTCCACCAGATTTAAAATTACTAATCATGTTTATCTGTATCTTGGCTGGAAAATAATTTGGGCTTTGTAGTAGTGTGCAGTACTGATTCTATTAGGCCATCTATACTAAGCTCCACCAGATTTAAAATTAATAATAATTTTTAGCTGCATCTAGCCCGGAAAATAATTTTGAGGCTCCGAGATGCGCAAGACACATAAGTGTCTTCTTGCTGCACTACCTGCAACATGACCCTCAGATTGTCAGAATTCGAAGTAATCCTGACTACTGGGTTGCCACACTCTTAGATCCCCCACACTCTTCGATCAACCTTTTCATTTTAATAAAGACCAAAAAAATGGTCATTTTTTAAATTATAAGCATTAGCAGGTTATTGGAAACTGAAATCAAACAGTTTTCATCTCAAAACTTTATTCTAGGTGATGTTACATTTGCACATAGGACCCCTTGTTCGAAAGGAGCTTCTGAACTCTCTCGTCCATTAAATTTGTCAGGTTTAGGATGGTTTCTGCTTCAATCGTAGTGTTGAGCCACCCCCGTAGTGTTCGAGTTCGGTTCGGTTCGTCGAACACCCGTGTGTTCGCCGAACTGTTCGTCGAACTGTTTGTCGAACACCTTCGAACACCGTTAAAACCAATGGCAGGCAAACAAAAACACATAGAAACACATAGAAAACACCTTCAAAGGTGTCCAAAAGCTGACAAACTGCTCAGAAGACACAACTAACACATGGAAAAGTGACAAGTACATATAGTCATGCGAAAAGAAAAGAGGTGGAGGAGTAAAAGGAGGGGGAGACACAGATATAGGCATGTCATGCCCTTCTAAAATCCAAAAAGTGAGAAGCCGAGACGGCCAGTCCGCTCCTGCCCGTGCCACCTCCGTGTCGCTGGGTTTGTGCCAGAGCCGCGGTGAACCCTGACGGCCAGCCCCCCTCTCCCAATACTGGTGCCTGTCCGCTGGTGGGTCGAGAGAGCCCCCCTGTGGTGGAGGCGGCTCTAAGCTTTTTAATTTAAATTGTCCCTCTAATTTGAATGAATACACTTTAAATAAATTTACAAGGATCTATTGGAGGGCAAGTCTCATGCCAGCAGCCGCGTAATTCCAGCTCCAGTAGCGTCCACTAAAGCTGCTGCAGTTAAAAAGCTTTTATAAGGATCGAGCTCGGCTGTCCACCGCAAGGCATCCTAGTGCCAGTCCCAGCCCCTGTGCCTTGGGGTGCCTCCTGATGCTCTTCACTGAGTATCCCGTGGTCCCGAAGCATTTCCTTTGAAAAAATTAAGTATCCAAACTACAGGTGGTGTAGCTTGCTTAACAGCCGGGATAATCCGCTGACTAGCAGACACTGCTACTAGGCACAAAGTATTTCCTGGGCTAGATGCAGTTAAAAATTTGTAAGTAGATACTGTCGTTGGATGCTGAGAAAGCATTCCATAGAGTCTCCTGGCACGCCATATATGATTCTCTTAAAAAGCTTGGGGTAGGGGTCTAGGGGACCCTTTTATAGCCAAAATCACGGCCCTGTATCACAATACGTCACCTAGGCTGAAGATAAATGGAACTGTAGCACCGAGGGCTCGGTTGCTACAGACGTATTGCACCTCACCCAGAGGTGTGATATCTCACTCTCAGATAAGGATGGAGTGTGGATCAGGACCCGACACCTGCATGCATTACAACACATTGCCGTGGGGCAGGGCGACCAATATGCCCCTGAGATGGGCACAACAGTCCCTGTCCCTGGCTGGAGTGGGGGGAGGGAACACTGAGGAAGGGGAACCCTGCAGTGCAGGAGCAGGGAGGAAGCAGTTCCTGGGTGCATTGAGAAGGGAGTATAAAAGGTGGGCACCATCTTAGTTCAGTGCAGAGAAGTCTGAGCAGAAGTGGCAGGGAGCAGGGGCTCTGCATGAGCTCTGCTCCGGAGGCGGGCCTAGTAACAGAGGCCCAGGCCTGCAAGAGGGAGAAGGAAGGAAGAGGAGCGGAGAAGGCTCCAGGAACGAGGAATGAAGGGATCCCAGGGGTGCGGACGGGTGAGTCGCCACCGCACGCCCGAATCCACCTGCGTGGAGGGGTCAGGCCAAAGGGGGAGACCGGTCCCCGAACTAGTGGAGGCAGGAAACGACCCTCAGCTAGAAACCGGAGGCTCTGACATTTTATGTGGCGCAGCCCCTTGCTCCACCCGCTAGGAAGGCACCACATAGGGTCAGGGAAACTGGCGCCAAGTTTACCAAGAGGAGGCCCGAGGCAGCCGGACAGAAGTGTTGGTAAGAAAGGCCAGACAAAGGACACACAAAGGGGGTCCTGTGAAGCGCTCCAAAGTTATCTGGGAGTTGTCTGAGCCCCTCACCTGGTGAGCACAGTACGACGTGGGCAGCCGTTACCTGCAGACGTGGTCTGGATAATAAGAACTGTGAGTAAAGGCCCTGAACTGCATCACTGACTCCGTGTCGTTACTGCTGCTGCCCTGCACCATCACCCCCATCCTCCGCATACACTGCCCTGAGGCTATACTCCTCCCGTGGGGAGTTATGCTACGCTCTGCTGCACCCACAACACCAGCCTTAGCGGTCTGCCCTGTAGCGGCGGTTCACTCTGACCGCAATCCACGGGTGGCGTAGTCGGACATTTAAACATCAAAACCACATAAATAGTTCCGCCACTGGTTTGACCGCCCTGAGCCACGGAACCGGATCGCCGCCACGAAGACTACAACCACCAGCATCCACCAAAAAGGGTCCGGCTCCGGGTGTCCCAAGGCCCAGGGGGTGCGTCAGAACATTTTCATCACCTTTCACAATCACCAATGGGACAAGGCAGGGATGTCCTCTGTCCCCTCTCTTATACATCCTAGTGACGGAGCACCTGCTCTCATCAATTCGCCATAACCCCAATATTAGGTGGATTGAGGTGGGAGGCACCGAGTACAAGTGCTCTCTATTTGCTGATGATGTCCTAGTATATATCACTCAATCACATATATCCATCCCTGCTGTTATGGCTGAAATAGATCACTTTGTTACATGGTAAAATTTTAAAATCAATGCAGCGAAGTCTGAGGCCCTCGATGTCTCCCTCCCTAAATCCATATAGGATTCCATCCAGTCCAACTTTCCCTTTGCCTGGCCCTCACAGGGTATCAAATACTTAGGAATTCCTATTCATAGAGACCTCTCCCATCTATGTTATCTTAATTTTGGGCCCTTTATTGAACAATTCCATACAGACCACGGTTGGCAAGTTAGAACTGTAAGATTCACTACGTGAACCACTGGTGTTTTGTGGAAAAGCACATGTACACCGCGTTCCAAATTATTATGCAAAAAGTGTTTAGGAGTGATAAGGGAAGAATTTGTTTGTTTGTCAGTTAAACTCATTGATGGTGATGTGTGTCAGGGCTCTTTATATCACTGTAAGCAATTGCAGACACCTGTGCTAATTAGTTTGGCAGGTGTGTCCAATGAAAGGCAAGACTACTTAAGAAGGCTCTCTCACATTATTAAGCAGCCTACATTTTCTGCCAAAATGGGAAAGAAAAAGGATGTGTCGGCTGCTGAGAAGCAACAAATTGTGGAGTGTTTAGGTCAAGGCATGACTACAATCAACATTGTGCGATGATCAGGATGAAGTGTCTTGGCAATCAAGAAGTATGTAGCTGATTCACAGTACACACGTGTGCGTGCTGATAAGGGCAAATTGAGGACTCTTTCCTACAGGCAATTATGTCAGGTTGAAAGAGCAGCGGCAAAAAAGCCTTGTCATAGCAGCAGACAAGTTTTTGAAGCTGCTTGTGCCTCCAACGTCCCCCGAACAACAAGATGCAGGGTCCTTCAGAGGTTTGCAGCTGTGCATACGCCATCCTGTCGACCTCCTCTATCCACTTCACACAAGCAGAAACGGCTCCAGTGGGCCAAACATTACATGAAGACTGATTTCAAAACTGTTTTGTTCACGGATGAGTGCCGTGCAGCGCTCGATGGTCCAGATGAATGGAGTGGAGGATGGCTGGTTGATGGACACCCCACGCAAACACGGCTACAGCGCCAACAAGGAGGAGGTGGAGTAATGTTTTGGGCTGGAATCATGGGGAGAGAGATTGTCGGCCCCTTTAGGATCCCTGAAGGCGCTAAAGATGAACTCCATAATGTATGTGGATTTTCTCAAACAGCACTTCCTGCCATGGTTCAAGAAGAAGAACCGTGTATTTCACAGCAAGATCATTTTTCTGCATGATAATGCACCATCTCATGCTGCACATAAAACATCTGCATCTCTGGCTGATATGGGCATAAAAGGGGACAAACTTATGGTGTGACCCCCATGCTCCCCTGACCTCTACCCCATTCAGAACCTTTGGAGCATCATTAAAAGGAGTGTCTATGATGGCGGGAGGCAGTTCACATCTAAGCAACAGCTCTGGGAGGGTATTCTGTCCTCATGCAAAACAATTGAAGCAGAAACCATCCAAAACCTGACAAATTCAATGGACAAGAGAGTTCAGAAGCTCCTTTCGAACAAGGGGTCCTATGTGAAAATGTAACATCACCTAGAATAAAGTTTTGAGTTGAAAACTGTTTGATTTCAGTTTCTAACAACCTGCTAATGCTTATAATTTCAAAAATGACCATTTTTTTGGTCTTTATTAAAATGAAAAGGTTGATCGAAAAGTTTGGGGGATCTAAGAGTGTGGCAACCCAGTAGTCATGATTACTTCGAATTCTGACAATATGAGGGTCATGCTGCAGGTAATGCAGCAAGAAGGCACTTATGTGTCTTGCTCATCTCGGAGCCCCAAAATTATTTTCCGGGCTAGATGCAGCTAAAAATTATTATTAATTTTAAATCTGGTGAAGCTTTAGTATAGATGGCCTAATAGGATCAGTGCTGCACACTACTACAAAGCCCAAATTATTTTCCAGTCAAGATACAGATAAACATGATTAGTAATTTGAAAGCTTAAAACGGTTGGTAGGGTGATTTTAACCAATCATCAAGCTTTTACTCTCCCCAGGATGACACAGGGGTAGAAAAGTCGTTTCGGATCCATGATTTGTTCATCTTTATGAACGTGAGTCTGTCTACATTATCAGTGGAGAGCCGCGTGCGCTTATCTGTCAGCACACCACCAGCAGCGCTGAACACACGTTCAGACAGAACGCTGGCTGCGGGGCATGACAAGATCTCCAAGGCGTAAGTGGCTAGCTCCGGCCATTTATCCAGATTGGAAGCCCAAAAAGAGCAAGGGTCCAGTGACACAGTCATGGCTTCAGTGTTTACTTGGAGATACTCCTGTACCATCGTCTCTAGGCGTTGACTATGTGTCAGACTTCTTGTCTCCTGTGGCCTTGCAAAGGATGGGCTAAAAAAGTGGTGAAATGATTCCGCAAAATTGATGTTACCAGCAGATACTGTGGTTCTGTTACGGTTTGAGTGCTGAACACTTGACGGTCCCACGGTTGGCAAGTTGGAACTGTGAGATTCACTACGTGCACCACTGGTGTTTTGTGGAAAAGCACATGTAAGATTCTGCAACAGTCTCTGCTGATACTCCTGCATGCGTGCATCCCTTTCTATGGCAGGAATAATTTCTGCAAATTTACTTTTGTACCGGGGATCTAACAGTGTGGCAACCCAGAAGTCAGGATTATTTCTAATTCTCACAATTCGAGGGTCATGTTGCAGGTAGTGCAGCAAGAAGGCACTCATGTGTGTTGCGCATCCAGGAGCACCAAGTCCCTGTTGTGTTGGTGGCGAGGTAACAATCATGCTTCCTTCCTCTGTCCTCTCCCCCCAACCTCGCACAACAGAAGTGTGATCAAGGTCTCCCTCATCTGATGAGTCTTCCATCAGTTCGTCCTCCACTTCTTCCTGGGCTTCTGCACCTTCCTCACTAGTTTGGCTGCTACCATGCGCCCTGGTAAAACCATCTCCCCCACCCTCACATGCCTGCCGCCTTGGTGCTGCCGACCGTCTGGACCTTGCAGATGTTAGCCCTTCCGCATACAACTCCTCCTCCTCTACTTCCTCCACCTCCTCTTGTGCCACCACCTGACTCCGAATTCTGTTTAACATGTGCTCCAGCATGTAAATCACCGGAATAGTCATGCTGATAATGGCATCGTCAGCACTAAACATCTTCGTCGCCATTTCAAAACTGTGCAGAAGGGTGCATAGGTCCCTGATCTGAGACCACTCCTCCAGCGTGATTTGCCCCACCTCTGGATCTCGTTGGCCCAGGCTATACGTCAGAACGTATTGCACCAGGGCTTGTCGGTGCTGCCACAGTCGCTGCAACATGTGCAGAGTTGAATTCCACCGGGTGGGCACATCGCATTTTAGCCGGTGAAGTGGCAGGCCCAACGACTTCTGTAGAGATGTAAGTCGCTGAGCTGCGGGATGCGAACGGCGGAGGTGAGCACACAGCGACCGTGCCCTCTGCAGAAGGCCATCTAGTCTGGGATAGTGGGCTAAAAATTGCTGGACAACCAGGTTCAACACGTGAGCCATACAAGGCACGTGTGTGACATTGCCCCGGCGAAGGGCCGCACCCAGGTTTGCAGCATTGTCGCACACGGCCTTCCCTGGTTTCAGGTCCAGTGGAAACAACCATTCATGAAATTGGTTCTCCAGAGCTGACCACAACTCCTCAGCTGTGTGACTCACATTTCCCAGACATTTCAATGTAAAAACCGCCTGATGACGTTGAGCCCTACTGCCAGCATAGTAAGGAGGTGTGCAGGATCCCTTCTGCGCAGTTAGAAAGCTTGTGGCATGACCAGACAGGCTTTGGGTGCAGGTGGAAGATCGAGAGGAGGTTGAGGAGGCAGAAGCAGTGGAGGAACTTTGACATAAAGAGGATTGACGCACAACTCGTGGGGACGGCAAGACTTGGACAGCAGCCCCTTGTCCTGCTGTCACCATAGTTACCCAGTGCCCAGTCAGCGACATGTAACGCCCCTGTCCATGCCTACTCGTCCAAGTGTCTGTGGTGAAATGCACCCTGTCACACACAGAGTTTCTCAAAGAAGCGGTGATGTTGTGTGCGACATGCTGGTGGAGCGCAGGCACACCTTTCTTTGAGAAGTAGTGCCGACTGGGCATCTGGTACTGGGGCACTGCGACGGACATAAGGTCTCGAAAATCCTCTGTGTCCACCAGGCGGAAAGGCAGCATTTCTGTAGCCAAGAGCTTGCAGATGGTGAAATTCAACCTCTTAGCTTTCTCATGGCTAGGAGGAAATGGTCTTTTACTTGTCCACATCTGAGGGACCGAGGGCTGGCTATTGTGCTTAGACGGGGTTGATAAGGGTGTCCCCGGCAAACTGCCGGTCTGTGAGGAAGATGCAGGCGGACATGTTAGGTTGCCTTGATCCAAAGGTGGTGCTATCGATGTCGGACAGCGCTCAAGACCAGCTGGTGTTACCACCTCCAAAGAAAATGATGACCTGCCAATCACGCTGGCTGTTGCGGGTAAAGAGGTGGCAGGTCTGCGCCCCAAAACAGGTGTGACTGCTGTCCCCCCAGTCACAGAGGATGAAGAGGCCGCGGATGCACAAGATATGGCAGACGGTGGTTGGCCCGGCCGGCTAGGCCGCATTGTAGCACACTGAGCTTCCCACTGCAACTTATGCTTCATGTCCATGTGCCGGTTCATGCATGAAGTACTCAAACTATGTATTTTTTGGCCTCTACTTAGCTTTTGCTGACAAATGTTACAGATAACACGAGTTGGGTCATCTTTATCGATCTGAAAAAATGCCCAGGCTATGCAAGGCTTAGCACCCATGCGACCTGAAGAGCCACAACGACTTGTGGTGAGAGGCAGAGTTGTGTTTGAGGATGCAGTTGTTGACGTGCTTCCAGTACTACGTCTCTGTCCAGGAAGGCGCAACCTGACCTCGTCGTCACTAGCATCTTCCTCCACCTCCTCTGCTGACCTCATCTCTTGGCTGACTGTGGGTTGACAGTAAGTGGGATCTCCGACCTCATCATCATCACCCTGTGCGTTATCACACCCGTCGTCCTCAGAGCCAACCTGTTCCTGCCCTGACAAAAAACTAAAGTTGTCGCTCCAATCAGGTATTTGAGTCTTATCATCGTCTTCCTCATTGTCTCCACCAACAGGAGTTACAGTTTGGGAATGAGGGTCTACATTATGGTCAGAACCTTCTGCGTCTGGTCCTGGATCCGACTCATAAAGATTCTGGGCATCAGTGCAGATCATTTCCTCGTCTGGATTCACAGAAGCGCTGGAGTCGACCTCTGATTCCCAGGCTATAGTATGAGTAAACAGCTCTGCAGACTCAACCATCTGTTCTACCTCATACTCAGACGGGCAGCTGGAGATTTGGGAGCTGTGAGGAAGCAAGTGCGATTTGGGTGACACCTTTGAGGACTGGAGTATTTGTGATGTTGAAGTTGATGTGGAGGAGAGCCCACTTAAAGGAGCACTTGATATCCGTTGAAGCACCTGCTGTTTTTGTGCCTCATCTGGAATTTGTAGCGATTGGCGTGGCCGTAAGAAAGGGATCTTATCACATTGTCCGCTAAAAGAAGTAGACATTTTAGTTTGGCTGGAAGATGGTCTTTCTTCTGCACCTACCCCACGGACACAACCTTTTTTCCCCTTCCCAACACGCCTATTCCCCTTTCCACCAGCAGCAGGCCTTTTCCACTCATTTTGGTGGTTAACTAATTCACAACTCTGGAGTTGTTTGCACAAAAAAACAATGGATGGTAACCGAGCAGAGCTGAGTGGCCAAACTGTGGTATTAGGCCAAAACTATTGGCTGGGTTAGATGCAGAAAAAAATTATTTTTAATTTGCAACCTGATGGAGGTCAGTATAGATGGACTAATAGACCAAGTCCCACACACCGCTAGAAGCCCAAATATTTTTTCAGAGCTAGATGCAGAAAATTTTTTTATTCAATTTGCAACCTGATGGAGGTCAGTATAGATGGACTAATAGACCAAGTCCCACACACTGCTAGAAGCCCAAATATTTTTTCAGAGCTAGATGCAGAAAAAAATTATTTTTAATTTGCAACCTGATGGAGGTCAGTATAGATGGACTAATAGACCAAGTCCCACACACCGCTAGAAGCCCAAATATTTTTTCAGAGCTAAATGAAGAAAAAAATTATTTTTAATTTGCAACCTGATGGAGGTCAGTATAGATGGACTAATAGACCAAGTCCCACACACTGCTAGAAGCCCAAATATTTTTTCAGAGCTAGATGCAGAAAAAAATTATTTTTAATTTGCAACCTGATGGAGGTCAGTATAGATGGACTAATAGAACAAGTCCCACACGCTGCTAGAAGCCCAAATATTTTTTCAGAGATAAATGAAGAAAAAAATTATTTTTAATTTGCAACCTGATGGAGGTCAGTATAGATGGACTAATAGACCAAGTCCCACACATTGCTAGAAGCCCAAATATTTTTTCAGAGCTAGATGCAGAAAAAAATTATTTTTAATTTGCAACCTGATGGAGGTCAGTATAGATGGACTAATATACCAAGTCCCACACACCGCTAGAAGCCCAAATATTTTTTCAGAGCTAGATGCAGAAAAAAATTATATTCAATTTGCAACCTGCTGGAGGTCAGTATAGAAGGACTAATAGAACAAGTCCCACACACTGCTAGAAGCCCAAATATTTTTTCAGAGCTAAATGAAGAAAAAAATTATTTTTAATTTGCAACCTGATGGAGGTCAGTATAGATGGACTAATAGACCAAGTCCCAAACACTGCTAGAAGCCCAAATATTTTTTCAGAGCTAGATGCAGAAAAAAATTATTTTTAATTTGCAACCTGATGGAGGTCAGTATAGATGGACTAATAGACCAAGTCCCACACACCGCTAGAAGCCCAAATATTTTTTCAGAGCTAGATGCAGAAATTTTTTTTATTCAATTTGCAACCTGATGGAGGTCAGTATAGATGGACTAATAGACCAAGTCCCACACACTGCTAGAAGCCCAAATATTTTTTCAGAGCTAGATGCAGAAAAAAATTATTTTTAATTTGCAACCTGATGGAGGTCAGTATAGATGGACTAATAGACCAAGTCCCACACACTGCTAGAAGCCCAAATATTTTTTCAGAGCTAGATGCAGAAAAAAATTATTTTTAATTTGCAACCTGATGGAGGTCAGTATAGATGGACTAATAGATCAAGTCCCACACACCGCTAGAAGCCCAAATATTTTTTCAGAGCTAGATGCAGAAAAAAATTATATTCAATTTGCAACCTGCTGGAGGTCAGTATAGAAGGACTAATAGAACAAGTCCCACACACTGCTAGAAGCCCAAATATTTTTTCAGAGCTAAATGAAGAAAAAAATTATTTTTAATTTGCAACCTGATGGAGGTCAGTATAGATGGACTAATAGACCAAGTCCCACACACTGCTAGAAGCCCAAATATTTTTTCAGAGCTAGATGCAGAAAAAAATTATTTTTAATTTGCAACCTGATGGAGGTCAGTATAGATGGACTAATAGACCAAGGCCCACACACCGCTAGAAGCCCAAATATTTTTTCAGAGCTAGATGCAGAAAATTTTTTTATTCAATTTGCAACCTGATGGAGGTCAGTATAGATGGACTAATAGACCAAGTCCCACACACTGCTAGAAGCCCAAATATTTTTTCAGAGCTAGATGCAGAAAAAAATTATTTTTAATTTGCAACCTGATGGAGGTCAGTATAGATGGACTAATAGACCAAGTCCCACACACTGCTAGAAGCCCAAATATTTTTTCAGAGCTAGATGCAGAAAAAAATTATATTCAGTTTGCAACCTGATGGAGGTCAGTATAGATGGACTAATAGAATGATGCTATGCCCAAAAGATTTTACTTCACTAGGTGCAGTAAAAAAATTGGTATTCTATACACAGGTGGTATATCTTGCAACACAGATAGGCTACTCCACTGACTAACACACTCTGCAATAGGCCAAAAAGGATTAGCTTTGCTAGATTCAGCCAAATGCTGTGAAAAAAACTTGCACAGCACTGGCACAGACCTGCCTGGCAAAAACTGATAGGAACTGATGTAACCTAGTCCTGAAAAGGACTCCAATTACAATTAGTCTTTACTCCCACAATCTATCTATTTAAGAGCACAGACCTGCTTGATAAAAGTCGTAGGAAATGCTGTAACCTAGTCCTTAAAAGGACTGCAATCACAACTATTCCCTACTCCCAAGCTATCTGTATATTTGTGCGAAAATTGGCTTGAAATTAACAAGGTATAGCGCACACAGCAACAGCGGTGCCGTCTAACACGCAGCTGCAGCAGTGAGAAAATGGCTTGGTCTTATAGGGCAAGGACATGTGACATACACTGCCAATCACACATGCCCTTGCTTGTGTGAAAAAAAGCACTTCGCTCCGTGTGTGCGCTGCTGATAGGCTGACAGATTGCACCTCCCCACTGCAAATGCGGGAAAGAGAAAAAAAAATGGAGATCTTCATTGTTCCTGCAGAGATCCATCCCCTGCCCCTCCCCCCGCCCCGCTGTACACTCAAACTGCGTATTAACATTAATTTTCATCATTACTGAGAAAAAATCCAGTTATGATTTTGGTGCACGAACAGTTATCGAACATAACCTCGAACAGCCGAATTTTTCTCAAATTGTTCGTGTTCGCCGACCGGCTCGAACACCGCCCAAAACAGCTCGAATTTGAGATTGGCGAACAGTTCGAGTAGAACAACGCTCATCTCTATTCAATCGTTTTGCATGAGGACAGACTACCCTCCCAGAGCTGTTGCTTAGATGTGAACTGCCTCACACCATCATAGATACTCCTTTTGATGATGCTCCAGAGGTTCTGAATGGGGTAGAGGTCATGGGAGCATGGGGGTCACACCATAAGTTTGTTCCCTTTTATGCCCATATCAGCTAGAGATGCAGATGTGTTATGTGCAGCATGAGATGGTGCATTATCATGCATAAAAATGATCTTGCTGTGGAATACACAGTTCTTCTTCTTGAACCATGGCAGGAAGTGCTGTTTGAGAAACTCCACATACATTATGGAATTCATCTTTACCCCTTCAGGGATCCTAAAGGGGCCGACAATCTCTCTCCCCATGATTCCAGCCCAAAACACTACTCCACCTCCTACTTGTTGGCACTGTAGCCGTGTTTGCGTGGGGTGTCCATCAACCAGCCATTCTCCACTCCATCCATCTGGACCATCGAGCGTTGCACGGCACTCATCCATGAACAAAACAGTTTTGAAATCAGTCTTCATGTAATGTTTGGCCCACTGGCGCCGTTTCTGCTTGTGTGAAGTGGATAGAGGAGGTCGACAGGATGGCGTACGCACAGCTGCAAACCTCTGAAGGACCCTGCATCTTGTTGTTCGGGGGACGTTGGAGGCAACAGCAACTTCAAAAACTTGTCTGCTGCTATGACAAGGCTTTTTTGCCGCTGCTCTTTTAACCTGACGTAATTGCCTGTAGGAAAGAGTCCTCAATTTGCCCTTATCAGCACGCACACGTGTGTACTGTGAATCAGCTACATACTTCTTGATTGCCAAGACACTTCATCCTGATCATCGCACAATGTTGATTGTAGTCATGCCTTGACCTAAACACTCCACAATTTGTTGCTTCTCAGCAGCCGACACATCCTTTTTCTTTCCCATTTTGGCAGAAAATGTAGGCTGCTTAATAATGTGGGACAGCCTTCTTAAGTAGTCTTGCCTTTCATTGGACACACCTGCCAAACTAATTAGCACAGGACCAGCCTCAGCGGTCTGCCCTGCAGCGGCGGTTCACTCTGACTGCAATCCACAGGTGGCGTAGTCGGACATTTAAACATCAAAACCACATAAATAGTTCCGCCACTGGTTTGACCGCCCTGAGCCACGGAACAGGGTCGCCGCCACAGAGACTACAACCACCAGCATCCACCAAAAAGGGTCCGGCTCCGGGTGTCCCAAGGCCCAGGGGGCGCGTCAGAACATTTTCATCACCTTTCATAATCACCAATGGGACAAGGCAGGGATGTCCTCTGTCCCCTCTCTTATACATCCTAGTGACAGAGCACCTGCTCTCATCAATTCGCCATAACCCCAATATTAGGTGGATTGAGGTGGGAGGCACCGAGTACAAGTGCTCTGCATTTGCTGATGATGTCCTAGTATATATCACTCAATCACATATATCCATCCCTGCTGTTATGGCTGAAATAGATTACTTTGTTACATGGTCAAATTTTAAAATCAATGAAGCGAAGTCTGAGGCCCTCGATGTCTCCCTCCCCAAATCCATACAGGATTCCATCCAGTCCAACTTTCCCTTTGCCTGGCCCTCACAGGGTATCAAATACTTAGGAATTTGTATTCATAGAGACCTCTCCCGTCTATGTTATATTAATTTTGGGCCCTTTATTGAACAACTCCATACAGACCACGGTTGGCAAGTTAGAACTGTAAGATTCACTACGTGAACCACTGGTGTTTTGTGGAAAAGCACATGTACACTGTGTTCCAAATTATTATGCAAAAAGTGTTTAGGAGGGATAAGGTAAGAATTTTTTTGTTTGTCAGTTAAACTCATTGATGGTGATGTGTGTCAGTGCTCTTTATATCACTGTAAGCAATTGCAGACACCTGTGCTAATTAGTTTGGCAGGTGTGTCCAATGAAAGGCAAGACTACTTAAGAAGGCTGTCCCACATTATTAAGCAGCCTACATTTTCTGCCAAAATGGGAAAGAAAAAGGATGTGTCGGCTGCTGAGAAGCAACAAATTGTGGAGTGTTTAGGTCAAGACATGACTACAATCAACATTGCCAAGACAGTTCATCCTGATCATCACACAATCAAGAAGTATGTAGCTGATTCACAGTACACATATGTGCTGATAAGGGAAAATTGAGGACTCTTTCCTACAGGCAATTACGTCAGGTTAAAAGAGCAGCGGCAAAAAAGCCTTGTCATAGCAGCAGACAAGTTTTTGAAGCTGCTGGTGCCTCCAACGTCCCCCGAACAACAAGATGCAGGGTCCTTCAGAGGTTTGCAGCTGTGCGTAAGCGATCCTGCCGACCTCCTCTATCCACTGTACACAAGCAGAAATGGCTCCAGTGGGCCAAACAATACATGAAGACTGACTTCAAAACTGTTTTGTTCACCGATGAGTGCCGTGCAACGCTCGATGGTCCAGATGGATGGAGTGGAGGATGGCTGGTTGATGGACACCCCATGCAAACAAGGCTACGGCGCCAACAAGGAGGAGGTGGAGTTATGTTTTGGGCTGGAATCATGGGGGGAGAGATTGTCGGCCCCTTTAGGATTCCTGAAGGGGTAAAGATGAACTCCATAATGTATGTTGAGCTTCTCAAACAGCACTTCCTTCCATGGTTCAAGAAGAAGAACCGTGCATTCCACAGCAAGATCATTTTCATGATTGATAATGCACCGTCTCATGCTGCACATAACACATCTGCATCTCTGCCTGATATGGGCATAAAAGGGGACAAACATATGGTGTGACCCCCATGCTCCCCTGACCTCAACCCCATTGAGAACCTCTGGAGCATCATCAAAAGGAGTGTCTATGATGGCAGGAGGCAGTTCACATCTAAGCAACAGCTCTGGGAGGGTATTCTGTCCTCATGCAAAACAATTGAAGCAGAAACCATCCAAAACCTGACAAATTCAATGGACGAGAGAGTTCAGAAGCTCCTTTCGAACAAGGGGTCCTATGTGCAAATGTAACATCACCTAGAATAAAGTTTTGAGTTGAAAACTGTTTGATTTCAGTTTCTAATAACCTACTAATGCTTATAATTTCAAAAATGACCATTTTTTTGTTCTTTATTAAAATGAAAAGGTTGATCGAAGAGTGTGGGGGATCTAAGAGTGTGGCAACCCAGTAGTCAGGATTATTTCGAATTCTGACAATCTGAGGGTCATGTTGCAGGTAGTGCAGCAAGAAGGCACTCATGTGTCTTGCGCATCTAGGAGCCCGAAAATTATTTTCCGGGCTAGATGCAGCTAAAAATTATTATTAATTTGAAAGCTGGTGGAGCTTAGTATAGATGGCCTAATAGAATCAGTTCTGCAAACTGCTACAAGGCCCAAATTATTTTTCAGCCAAGATACAGATAAACATGATTAGCAATTTAAAATCTGGTGGAGCTTAGTATAGATGGCCTAATAGAATCAGTGCTTCAAACTGCTACAAGGCCCAAATTATTTTCCAGCCAAGATACAGATAAACATGATTAGTAATTTTAAATCTGGTGGAGTTTAGTATAGATGACCTAATAGAATCAGTACTGCACACTGCTACAAGGCCCAAATAATTTTCCAGCCAAGATACAGATAAACATGATTAGCAATTTTAAATCTGGTGGAGTTTAGTATACATGGCCTAATAGAATCAGTACTGCACACTGCTACAAGGCCCAAATTATTTTCCAGCCAGATACAGATAAACATGATTAGTAATTTGAAAACTTAAAACGGTTGGTGAGGTGATTTTAACAAATCATCAAGCTTTTACTCTCCCCAGGATGACACAGGGGTAGAAAAGTCATTTCGGATCCATGATTTGTTCATCTTTATGAACGTGAGTCTGTCTACATTATCAGTGGAGAGCCGCGTGCGGTTATCTGTCAGCACACCACCAGCAGCGCTGAACACATGTTCAGACAGAACGCTGGCTGCGGGGCATGACAAGATCTCCAAGGCGTAAGTGGCGAGCTCCGGCCATTTATCCAGATTGGAATTCCAAAAAGAGCAAGGGTCCACTGACACAGTCATGGCTTCAATGTTTGCTTGGAGATACTCCTTTACCATCGTCTCTAGGCATTGACTATGTGTCAGACTTCTTGTCTCCTGTGGCCTTGCAAAGGATGGGCTAAAAAAGTGGTGAAATGATTGCGCAAAATTGATGTTACCAGCAGATACTGTGCTTCTGTTTCGTTTTGAGTGCTGAACACTCGACGGTCCCATGGTTGGCAAGTTGGAACTGTGAGATTCACTACGTGCACCACTAGTGTTTTGTGGAAAAGCACATGTAAGATTCTGCAACAGTCTCTGCTGATACTCCTCCATGTGTGCATATCTTTCTATGGCAGGAATAATTTCTGCAAATGTACTTTTGTACCGGGGATCTAACAGTGGGGCAACCCAGTAGTCAGGATTATTTCTAATTTTGACAATTCGAGGGGCATGTTGCAGGTAGTGCAGCAAGAAGGCACTCATGTGTCTTGAGCATCCAGGAGCACGAAGTCCCTGTTGTGTTGGTGGCAAGGTAACAATCATGCTTCCTTCCTCTGCCCTCTCCCCCCAACCTCGCACAACAGAAATGTGATCAAGGTCTCCCTCATCTGATGAGTCTTCCATCAGTTCATCCTCCACTTCTTCCTGGGCTCCTGCACCTTCCTCACTAGATTGGCTGCTACCATGCGCCCTGGTAAAACCATCTCCCCCACCCTCACATGCCTGCTGCCTTGGTGCTGCCGACCGTCTGGACCTTGCAGATGTTAGCCCTTCCGCATACAACTCCTCCTCCTCTACTTCCTCCACCTCCTCTTGTGCCACCACCTGACTCCGAATTCTGTTTAACATGTGCTCCAGCATGGAAATCACCGGAATAGTCATGCTGATAATGGCATCGTCAGCACTAAACATCTTCGTCGCCATTTCAAAACTGTGCAGAAGGGTGCATAGGTCCCTGATCTGAGACCACTCCTCCAACATGTTTTGCCCCACCTCTGGATCTCGTTGGCCAAGGCTATACGTCAGAACGTATTGCACCAGGGCTTGTCGGTGCTGCCACAGTCGCTGCAACATGTGCAGAGTTGAATTCCACCAAGTAGGCACATCGCATTTTAGCCGGTGAAGTGGCAGGCCCAACGACTTCTGTAGAGATGTATGTCGCTGAGCTGCGGGATGTGAACGGCGGAAGTGAGCACACAGCGACCGTGCCCTCTGCAGAAGGCCATCTAGTCCGGGATAGTGGGCTAAAAATTGCTGGACAACCAGGTTCAACACGTGAGCCATACAAGGCACGTGTGTGACATTGCCCTGGCGAAGGGCCGCACCCAGGTTTGCAGCATTGTCGCACACGGCCTTCCCTGGTTTCAGGTCCAGTGGAGACAACCATTCATGAAACTGGTTCTCCAGAGCTGACCACAGCTCCTCAGCTGTGTGACTCACATTTCCCAGACATTTCAAAGTAAAAACCGCCTGATGATGTTGAGCCCTGCTGCCAGCATAGTAAGGAGGTGTGCAGGATCCCTTCTGTGCAGTTAGAAAGCTTGTGGCATGACCAGACAGGCTTTGGGTGCAGGTGGAGGACCGAGAGGAGGTTGAGGAGGCAGAAGCAGTGGAGGAACTTCGAGATAAAGAGGATTGACGCACAACTCGTGGGGACTGCAAGACTTGGACAGCAGCCCCTTGTCCTGCTGTCACCATAGTTACCCAGTGCCCAGTCAGCGACATGTAACGCCCCTGTCCATGCCTACTCGTCCAAGTGTCTGTGGTGAAATGCACCCTGTCACACACAGATTTTCTCAAAGAAGCGGTGATGTTGTGTGCGACATGCTGGTGGAGCGCAGGCACACCTTTCTTTGAGAAGTAGTGCCGACTGGGCATCTGGTACTAGGTCACTGCGATGGACATAAGGTCTTGAAAATCCTCTGTGTCCACCAGGCGGAAATACAGCATTTCTGTAGCCAAGAGCTTGCCGATTGTGAAATTAAACCTCTTAGCTTTCTCATGGCTAGGAGGAAATAGTCTTTTACTTGTCCACATCTGAGGGACCGAGGGCTGGTTGTTGTGCTTAGACTGGGTTGAGAAGGGTGTCCCCGGCAAATTGCCGGTCTGTGAGGAAGATTCAGGCGGACATGTTAGGTTGCCTTTATCCAAAGGTGGTGCTATTGATGTCGGACAGCGCTGAACACCAGCTGGTGTTTCCACCTTCAAAGAAAATGATGACCTGCCAATCACGCTGGCTGTTGCGGGTAAAGAGGTGGCAGGTCTGCGTCCCAAAACAGGTGTGACTGCTGTCCCCCCAGTCACAGAGGAGGCAGGCGGTGGTTGGCCCGGCCGGCTAGGCCGCATTGTAGCACAGTGAGCTTCCCACTGCAACTTATGCTTCATATCCATGTGCCGGTTCATGCATGAAGTACTCAAACTATGTATTTTTTGGCCTCTACTTAGCTTTTTGCTGACAAATGTTGCAGATAACACGAGTTAGGTCATCGTTATCGATCTGAAAAAATGCCCAGTCTATGCAAGGCTTAGCACCCATGCGACCTGAAGAGCCACCACAGAGTTGTGTTTGAGGATGCAGTTGTTGACGTGCTTCCAGTACTACGTCTCTGTCCAGGAAGGCGCAACCTGACCTCGTCGTCACTAGCATCCTCCTCCACCTCCTCTGCTGACCTCATCGACTGGCTGACTGTGGGTTGACAGTAAGTGGAATCTCCAACCTCGTCATCATCACCCTGTGTGTTATCACACCCGTCGTCCTCAGAGCCAACCTCTTCCTGCCCTGACAAAAAACTCAAGTTGTCGCTCCAATCAGGTATTTGAGTCTCAACATTGTCTTCCTCATTGTCTCCACCAACAGGAGTTACAGTTTGGGAACGAGGGTCTACATTATGGTCAGAACCTTCTGCGTCTGGTCCTGGATCCGACTCAAAGATTCTGGGCATCAGTGCAGATCATTTCCTCTTCTGGATTCACAAAAGCTCTGGAGCCGACCTCTGATTCCCAGGCTATAGTATGAGTAAACAGCTCTGCAGACTCAACCATCTGTTCTACCCCATACTCAGATGGGCAGCTGGAGACTTGAGAGCTGTGAGGAAGCAAGTGCGATTGGGGTGACACCTTTGAGGACTGGAGTATTTGTGATGTTGAAGTTGAGGTGGAGGAGAGCCCACTTAAAGGAGCACTTGATATCCATTGAAGCACCTGCTGTTTTTGTGCCTCATCTGGAATTTGTAGCGATTGGCATGGCCGTAAGAAAGGGATCTTATCACATTGTCCGCTAAAAGAAGTAGACATCTTAGTTTGGCTGGAAGATGGTCTTTCTTCTGCAGATGTTACTGTTGCTTTAACACCTACCCCACGGACACAACCTTTTTTTCCCTTCCCAACACGCCTATTCCCCTTTCCACCAGCAGTAGGCCTTTTTCCACTCATTTTGGTGGTTAACTAATTGACAACTCTGGAGTTGTTTGCACAAAAACAATGGATGGGAACCAAGAAGAGCTGAGTGGCCAAACTGTGGTATTAGCCCAAAAGTATTGGCTGGGTTAGATGCAGATAAAAATTATTTTGAATTTGCAACCTGGTGGAGGTTAGTATAGATGGACTAATAGAACAAGTCCCACACACTGCTACAAGCCCAAGCCCAAATATTTTTTCAGAGCTAGATGCAGATAAAAATTATTTTGAATTTGCAACCTGGTGGAGGTTATTATAGATGAACTAATAGAACAAGTCCCACACACTGCTACAAGCCCAAATATTTTTTCATAGCTAGATGCATATAAAAATTATTTTGAATTTGCAACCTGGTGGAGGTTAGTATAGATGGACTAATAGAACAAGTCCCACACACTGCTACAAGCCCAAGCCCAAATATTTTTTCAGAGCTAGATGCAGATAAAAATTATTTTGAATTTGCAACCTGGTGGAGGTTAGTATAGATGGACTAATAGAACAAGTCCCACACACTGCTACAAGCCCAAGCCCAAATATTTTTTCAGAGCTAGATGCAGATAAAAATTATTTTGAATTTGCAACCTGGTGGAGGTTATTATAGATGAACTAATAGAACAAGTCCCACACACTGCTACAAGCCCAAATATTTTTTCATAGCTAGATGCATATAAAAATTATTTTGAATTTGCAACCTGGTGGAGGTTAGTATAGATGGACTAATAGAACAAGTCCCACACACTGCTACAAGCCCAAGCCCAAATATTTTTTCAGAGCTAGATGCAGATAAAAATTATTTTGAATTTGCAACCTGGTGGAGGTTAGTATAGATGGACTAATAGAACAAGTCCCATACACTGCTACAAGCCCAAGCCCAAATATTTTTTCAGAGCTAGATGCAGATAAAAATTATTTTGAATTTGCAACCTGGTGGAGGTTATTATAGATGGACTAATAGAACAAGTCCCAAACACTGCTACAAGCCCAAGCCCAAATATTTTTTCAGAGCTAGATGCAGATAAAAATTATTTTGAATTTGCAACCTGGTGGAGGTTAGTATAGATGGACTATAGAATGATGCTATGCCCAAAAGGTTTTACTTCACTAGGTGCAGTAAAAAAAATTGTATTCTATACACAGGTGGTGTAGCTTGCAACACGGATAGGCTATTCCACTGACTAACACACACTGCAAGAGGCCAAAAAGGATTTGCTTTGCTAGATTTAGCCAAATGCTGTGAAAAAAACTTGCACAGCACTGGCACAGACTTGCCTGGCAAAAAGTGATAGGAACTGATGTAACCTAGCCCTCAAAAGGACTGCAATTACAATTAGTCTTTACTCCCAACCTATCTATTTAAGAGCACAGACCTGCCTGATAAAAGTGATAGGAACTGATATAACCTAGCCCTCAAAAGGACTGCAATTACAATTAGTCTTTACTCCCAACCTATCTATTTAAGAGCACAGACCTGCCTGATAAAAGTCGTAGGAAATGATGTAACCTAGTCCTCAAAAGGACTGCAATCTCAACTATTCCCTACTCCCAAGCTATCTGTAGATTTGTGCGAAAATTGGCTTGAAATTAACACTGAAAGTATAGCGCACACAGCAACAGCGGTGCCGTCTAACACGCAGCTGCAGCAGTGAGAAAATGGTGGCGACGGAGAAAATGGCTGGGTCTTATAGGGCAAGGACTTGTGACATACACTGCCAATGACACATGCCCTTGCTTGTGTAAAAAAAAGCAGTTCGCTCCGTGTGTGCGCTGCTGATAGGCTGACAGATTGCACCTCCCCACTGTAAATGCGGGAAAGAGAAAAAAAAATGGAGATCTTCATTATTTATGCAGAGATCCATCCCCTGCCCCTCCCCCCGCCCCGCTGTACACTCAAACTGCGTATTAACATTAATTTTCAGCATTACTGAGAAAAAATCCAGTTATGACTTTGGTGCACGAACAGTTATCGAACATAACCTCGAACAGCGAAATTTTTTTCAAATTGTTCGTGTTCGCCGAACGGCTCGAAAACCGCCCAAAACAGCTTGAATTTGAGATTGGCGAACAGTTCGAGTCGAACATCGCTCATCTCTAATCATAAACTTCTGTGAAGCACTTGGGGATTGAAGGTGCTCACCACATATCAACATACATTCCTAATGGGTCTAGTTTCCAAAATGGGGTCACTTGTGGGGGGGTTCCCACTGTTTAGGTACATCAGGGGCTCTCCAAACGTAACCATGGCATCTGCTCTCGATTCCAGCCATTTTTGCATTCAAAAAGGCAAACGGTGCTCTTTTTCTTCTGAGCCCTGCCATGCGCCCAAACAGTAGTTTTTACCCACGTATGGGTTATCTGCATACTCAGGAGAAATTGTACAACATTTTTTGGGGTTCATTTTCTACCTGTTACCCTTGTGAAAATAAAAAATATGGGGCTAAAATATATTTTTTGTGGAAAAAATTTGATTTTTTATTTTCACAGCTCTATATTATAAACTTCTGTGAAGCACTTGGGGATTGAAGGTGCTCACTACATATCTACATACATTCCTAATGGGTCTAGTTTCCAAAATGGGGTCACGTGTGGGGGGTTCCCACTGTTTAGGTACATCAGGGGCTCTCCAAACGTAACCATGGCATCTGCTCTCGATTCCAGCCATTTTTGTGTTCAAAAAGTCAAACGTTGCTCCTTCCCTTCCAAGCCCTGCCATGCGCCCAAACAGTAGTTTTCACCCACTTATAGGGTATTAGCATACTCAAGAGAAATTACACAACAATTTTTGGGGTCTATTTTATCATCTTACCCTTGTGAAAATAAAAAATTTGGGGCTAAAAGAAAATTTTTGTGGGAAAAATTTGATTTTTTTAATCTTCCTGGCTCTACGTTATAAACTTGTGAATCACCTGGAGGTTAAAGTGCTCAGCACACATCTTGAAACATTCCTTAAGGGGTATAGTTTCCAAAATGGGGTAACTTGTGGGAGGTTTCTACTGTTTAAGCATATCAAGGGCTCTCCAAATGTGACATGGTGTCATCTCTCGATTTCAGACATTTTTGCGTTCAAAAAATCAAACGGCGCTATTTCCCTTTCAAGCCCTGCCATGCGCCCAAACAGCAGTTTTCACCCACATATGGGTTATCGACGTACTCAGGAGAAATTGCACAACAAATTTTGAGGTTCATTTTCTCCTGTTCCCCTTTAAAAATAAAAAATTGGGGGCTATAGTAAAATTTTTGTGAAAAAAAGTTAAATGTTAATTTTTTCTTCCATATTCCATTAATTCCTGTGAAGCACCTGAAGCGTTACCAAACTTTTTCAATATGGTTTTGAGAAGTTTTTAGAATGGTGTCATTTTGGGGTATTATTTGTCATATAGGCAACCCAAAATCACTTAAAATATGATGTGGTCCCTAAAAAAATGTTTTTTTGTTGTAAAAATGAGAAATTGCTGGTCAACTTTTAACCTTTCTAACTTCCTAATAAAAAAATATTATGTTTCAAAAATTGTGCTGATGTAAAGCAGACATGTGGTAAATGTTATTTATGAATTTTTTTGGGTGACACAACTGTCTGGTTTAAGGGCATAAGAATTAAAATTTAGAAAATTATGAAATCGTCAAAATTATTCCTATATTTTCACAAATAAACGCAAGATATATCGAACAAATGTTACCACTACTATGAAGTGTAGGGATGAGTGAACATGATCGGTGATACTCGGTTATCACCCGAGTATCACTGTGCTCAGATGTGCCCGTTCCTTGGCAAGCAATGAGCGGTGCTCAAATTCTAACTCAAATACCTGCCCTGCATCTTTGGTGCCTTTTATGCAGCCATTGAGCATGCAGGGATTGCCTGTGTGTCACTGTAATGCCGTCGTCATCTTGGTAGTGGCATTACTGTGATTGGCTGGCCATCTGACATCATCAGAGATTATAAAAGAGCAGGCAGCGCCAGGCTCTGCACACTGACGCCATTGCACACCTCAGGGACAGTTCAGATTGGAGGGAGAGAGTGCTTGTACAGGCATGTGTGAACAATATAACGATTGATACTGGTGCTAAAGCAGAACCATCATACTGAGAGCCCTTGTAGGGCTAATCCTGTGCTTTGCTGTTTGTATCACATACATTTTGCTTTAAGTGTAGGGAGGGAGGGAGTGCTTGTACAGGCTTGGGTGCACAGTATAACGATTCAGAGTCCTGTACTGTTGATACGGATGCTGAAGCTGAACCATCATACTAACAACCCTTGTCAGGGCTAATCTTTTGCTTTGCTGTTTGTATCACATACATTGTGCATTTAACCTAGGGAGGGAGACAGAGTTGCAGGAACAGGGACAGTGGCAGAATACAGTCTCTAGATAGGGATTAGGTCTGTGCAGTCGGTTGACATATATATATCTATATATATATATATCTGCAGATTTTTTGTGGGGGCTGAAAAAATGGAATATATTTTGATCCATCAAGTATTATGTGCTTCGAGGTCCTTTTTTGTGTTATATAACACTGCCAAAAATCGTTGAAACATTTTCCTGGCTTCCATTTCTCAGCCACACAGTCTGTGAAAATTTCTGTGATCTGTAAAACTTATCAAAAGCTGATAAAAATCTTATATGATTCCAATTCTCAGACACACGGTGTACCTTGGTCTGTGAAAATTTCTGTGATCGGCAAAACTGATCAAATGCTGTTAAAAATTTTCTAGGGTTCCATTTCTCAGCCATACAGTGTACCGTGGTCTGTGAAAATTTCTGTGATCTGTAAAACTGATCAAAAGCTGTTAAAATTTTTCTAAGGTTCCATTACTCTGCCATAGAGTGCTTCATGCTTAGTGGGCAACTAAGATGGCAGAAGCACGCAAGACTCCTGAGGGAATGAGCATAGGAATCTCGCAGCTAGAGGAAGCTGGCTCAACAGCAGAGGTAACAGGAGCCTGTAGTTCTGATCCGTCCGATATCCCTGACCCACCAAGACCTGAACCCAGACTGCATCCTTTATCAATCGGGTTCATGTGCACTGTAAACAGGAGAGGCAGGATCCAGGAACTGGTGAGCGGATTGTGGGGCCTAGGGTGATCAGAAGAGACAAGGAGGCAAGCCAGGACCAGGTCTGGACAAATGTTGTCATGCCCGCTAGCTGTAAGGTACCAAGAGTTGGCATCCCAGAGGGTGTTAGTTACTTACGACTGTCAGCGGAGAAGGGGGTCCATTGAAGAGTTTGAGACCCGTTATCACATCTTGTTAAACTATCGTGCAGTAGAGACTAAACACTTGCCTCGAAGGCTAAAAGAGCTGATGGCTGGAACCAGGGTCACATTCCTCAAAATGGAGGGGCAACATCGCTGATATGCAGTGGTGTGATCTCAGAAGGAAGGGAGCAAGATGAAGTCTTCTTGAGGAATGAACAGGCCTCAGAGAGCCTCCTTGATGCATCTCGAAACAGGGCTATCACCACCCCAGAGAGATCGCATAGTCCTTGGGTTTCCCTACCTCCTATGCTTGAGCAGCCAATGGTGCAGATGACACGGGGGGGGGGGCTGTTGTCCATTTCTACATGTCGGGGGCTTCGGCACTGCCTCAAGCCAGGTCACTTACGGCTCCGGCACCTGTGAATTGAGCTCCAGGAAGCAGGTGGAAGCAGTACCCCCAGCATCAAGAGGAAGGAGAAGAAGAAGCGGACACCTGAAGAGGATTACTGTAGTACCCTCCTTACAATTTTTCATTGGCTTTGCACTTTATGCAAAGACTTTATGAGTGTAGGAGTTAATTTTTGCTTCCTTCAAAAATTAAACTGAAATTTCCTATTTTTTAATAAAAAAACAATTTTGGTTTACTTAAATTGTATTTTTTTAAATCCTTTTTAAATTTGGCCTTTATATACAAGTCATTATACAGAAAAAAATGATTCTTAACATTTCTATTCCTGTAAAATGCAATTTCTTGTTGGTTTGAATGTCAGTCCTTAAAGTGGAGTAAAAGTGTGACACCATTGTTCTCAGCAGCGATCTGGGAGTTAGAGATGCTTTCAGGGGACTTCCCCAGGCTGTTCTCCTTCCATTCACCACTTCTCCCACCCATTGGAACATTTTCACTGCCCCCTAGACCTCTTTATAGGGTCTGCTTTCCCATTGACTCCTATTATACTCTTTACTCGTAACAAGCATTCGAGTATTAGGAATTGCTCGGTTCAAGCAACGAGCACCTGAGTATTTTAGTGCTCGCTCATCTCTAAGGAAGTACAATATGTCATGAAAAATAATCTCAGAATCAGTGGGATCAGTTGAAGCGTTCCAGAGTTATTACCTCATAAAATAACACTGGTCAGATTTATAAAATGAGGCCTGGCCATTAACCTATAAAGTGGCTTAGTTGGTCTTTAAGGGGTTAATCAGCTCTGTTTATTCTCCAGTCCGCCCTAAAAGTAAGTGTGGCACCCCAGGGGTCTGGTTGCCACAGTAATAGGAATATTACGTCTGAGAGCAAGTGGGAGGTTTCTCTGGTCAGGAGCCCTTAATCACGCAACACTTCCTGCCCAGACCTGGGAGGGGAGGAATCTGCCCTTATAAACTGGGTCTGGGGCGGGATTAGTAGAGTCAGAGCCTGGAGACATTTCCAGACACAGGGAGAGTAACAGCAGGAGCTCTGTAGGAGCAGTAGCTGAAGACCAGGGGCTGGAGCTGAGCAGAGCTCGTCCTGGCAGAAGAATCTGATAACCGGACACCGGAGTCCGAGGCTGTGGGGACTGATATCCACCCAGCAGCAGAAACCAGCCGGCAGGGGATTCCAGGTCCTCTGGCCATAGAAGCCCGGAGGCTCAGTCACAAGGAAGGGACCAGCACCGCCATCCAGGAGCGGAGGCTAACAGAAGGCCCCAAGTCACCAGCCATATGGGTGAGCACCACACGGTATACTCAGGGACGTGGGCTACTTCTACCCGCTTACAGCAAGGTAGCCAGAAAGAGTGCAGATAGACGGGGAGGCCTACAACTCCACCTGGCCAGGGGAACTCCTGTTTGCTCGCAGCCTGACCAGGCCCCTTATGCTAGCCAGTACTCCCTGGAGGGTCTGCCTTAATATCACCAGTTAAGACCCTGAACTGCACTGCAAAGACTCTGAGTCGTTCCTGCTTCATTGCCGCACCGGCACTACTAGTGCTGGGATGCCCGCGCACCATCACTCCCATCATCCACATTCCCTTCCCTGAGGCTATACTCCTCCCGTGGGGAGTTATCCCATCTTTTGCTGCGCACACCACACCAGCCTCAGTGGACTGCCTCACAGCGGCGGTACACCCTGACCGCAATCCACGGGTGGCGTAGTCGGACAATTAACCTAAAACCCCTAAAAGACTGCCATCGTCCTGACCACCCTGAGCCACGGGACCGGGTCGCCGCCACGGAGACTACAACCCCCAGAGACCCGGCTCCGGGTAACCCACACACGTCTACACTAGGCCCAGGGGGCGCGTCAGCTTTGGCGTAGTCAGCAGGATTTCGTGCCCGCAACCACCCGGTACTGCGCGCCTTCAAAAGACTGTCATACCCGCCGTGGTGAAGGTCCCCGCCATCCAGAGCCGTTTTCCGCCATCTTCAAAAGTTTCCCGCCATCCGCAGTCGTTTTCTCGCCATCGGACGCCATCTTCGGGACGCCGCGCGGGAAGAAGAGGGGCGTGGACGCCGAAAGCGCGCGAGACCAGAAGCTCCGCCCCACGCATCGACGCTGCGCAAGGTCCTGGAAGGGAGAGAGAGCGACGCTGACGTCACCAGAGCGCGACGCAAGGTCCTCCACCCTGACGATCGTCTGCGGAGCCGCGGCCTACGGAGAAGAAGCAACAGAAGGTAGGCCACACTTAACTAGGGGGGAGGAAGATGACGGATATGGAGGGACCCTCTACCACTAGCGCGGCCGCTGCCGCAGTAATGCCATTTACAATGCCCTATATCCCCAGAGCGGCCTGGCTGCCCCAGTACTCAGGGGAGACGCATACCCTAAGCAACTTTAAAGAGAGACTGTACAGCCTGTTTAAGGTATACCGTCTGACAGAAGGACAAAAAGTGAGCATATTGGTAGGCCAGCTAACCGGGCCAGCCCAACGTGAAGTAAAGTCTTGGTCAGTCCGGGACAAGGAGACTGTAAAAGAAATCTTAACCCGTGTGAGGGACACTTTTGATACCCGTACCTCAGCAGAGATCAAAATGAAATTCTATGGGTGCAAGCAGCGGGCCCAAGACAGTATAAGAGACTATACTTTGAATTTCCAAGAGGCCCTAGGAACCATTAAACAGGCAGACCCTGACAGTGTGCGGAATGCAGATGAACTGTTAACTGAGCAATTCATTGAGGGTCTGCTGTACAACGCCCACCGAACCCAGTTACGTGCAATGGCCTTGCAGAACCCTGGTTTAGACTTTGCAAAGTTCAAAGACAGGGCCATCCGGGTGCTCCGAGAACCGGCACCGGGTAGCGCTGTAACCCACCGGCGTCCCGCTATTACCTATCACCAGGAGGCGGCGCCCTTGTCTACAGAGTCTGTAGGAGCTGCTGCGCAGGCTTTGAATAACAACCCGGCTACAGACCTGCACCATCAGGTCCAAGAGTTAACCAAAAGCGTAGCTGCGCTAACCAGAACTGTGCAGTCTTTACAGGTTTCCCCTCCAGGGAAGATCCAGCTGGCATCCCGACCGGAGGACGTCCCGTGGCGCCGACAGAGGAGGATCCCAACATCCAGAGGAAGACCCAGCGACAGATACAACGAGGACGGATAACCCATCTGCCGCCGCTGCAATCAACCCGGACACATGGCAAGGTACTGTCATTTAAATGGGCACAACCTGGGGTAGAGGGCCAACCCCCAGGCATAAGATCATCAGGCCCATCGAACTGGCATGATAAATACGTAGGGGGAAGTCCGGTCTTGCCTGTGGTACTGGATGGCATTCCTATGAGTGCCCTACTGGACACTGGGTCACAAGTGACTACCATCCCATATGTGCTCTTTAAGCGGTACTGGAATGACTCGGACATAACCCGCTACCCAGATGACGACCTGAGTATCATCGCCAGCAATGGTCAGCCCGTGCCGCAGGTGGGATTCAAGGAGGTGACCATTAAGGTCGGTAAAGTCGAACTGGCGGCACAAGGACTGATTATTGTGGACATAGACCGTCATGAGAGCCACCCTAGAATAACCTTGGGAACTAACGTGATTGAAAATTGTCTTGCAGAGGTGATTCTCATTTTACAGCAGGTTGCCAAGAACGCCAGTTCCAGCCAGCAGCGTGTGCTCCAAAAAGAGATCCGGGCACTGATGAAGCGGCAACAAGTGGAACTATCTGGTGGTGAGATAGGTAGCATGAGAATGTGTGACCCGTTCCCTATTGCCATGCCCCCGAAAAGTGAGATGATGATCTGGTGCCGGGCAGCTATTGGTCTAAGAGGTAGAGACTACCAAGCAATGGTAGAACCCGTCTACTCAGACAGTAGGCCCACCATTTTGACAGCACGGGGGGTGGTCGATGTACGCCATGGGAGGGTGCCCGTCCTCATCATAAATATCGGGGAGAGAGAAGTATACCTGCCCCGGTATGCCATGCTAGCCAAATTGTTCACCATAAACCAAAATTCTGTAAGGGCCGTGGAACCCTTGCCTCCATCTCAACCAGAGGAAGGTAACGGCTCTAAGAAACAAATGGAGGACTGGTGTCAGCAACTGCATTTGGGTACTGACTCCACTCCCTCACACCAAAAACAGGGAGTCTACCAGGTGGTTCAGGAGTATGAAAGAGTCTTTAGTAAACACCCGCTAGACTTCGGGCGAGTAAAGGGGGTAGAGCATCACATCCCCACAGGAGACCATCCACCCATAAAGGAAAGATACCGACCTGTACCCCCTGCACACTATCAGCATGCAAAGGGGATGTTGCGGGACATGAAGGAGGCTGGGGTACTCAGGGACAGCTGTAGCCCCTTGGCAGCTCCACTAGTTCTAGAGGAAAAAAAGGACAACACAATGAGAATGTGTGTAGACTACAGAAAGGTCAACTGTATCACACACAAAGATGCGTACCCGTTACCTAGAATAGAAGAATCTTTAGCTGCATTAAAATCTGCTAACTTCTTCTCCACTTTGGATCTTACTAGCGGGTACTGGCAGGTTCCTGTAGCAGAGGCAGACAAGGAGAAGACCGCATTCACCACCCCGATGGGCCTCAGTGAATTCAACTGTATGCCATTCGGGCTCTGCAACGCACCAGGAACCTTCCAGCGGTTGATGGAATGCTGTCTGGGACACCGGAATTTCGAGACGGTCCTGTTATACCTGGACGATGTCATCGTTTATTCCAAAATCTACGAGGACCATCTGAAACACCTGGCAGAAGTGTTCGACGCCCTGGCAAGCTACGGCCTAAAGGTGAAACCCTCCAAGTGTCACCTCCTGAAACCAAAGGTGCAGTACCTGGGACACGTGGTGAGTGCTGACGGAGTAGGTCCCGACCCCGATAAGATCACCGTGATTAAGGACTGGCCAAGACCCTCCAGCATAAAGGAAGTGCGGCAGTTCCTCGGGTTGGTAGGCTACTACCGAAGATTCATTCCCGGTTTCACCAAAATGGCAGCCCCTATGCAGGACCTTCTGATAGGCCAATCCAGGAATGCCAAAAACCAGAAGCCGCCCTTCAGGTGGGAAAAGCTGGAAGAAGAGTCTTTCCGCCAGCTGAAGATGGCCCTCACGGGGGATGAAATCCTGGCGTACCCTGACTACAGCCAGCCCTTTATCCTCCACACGGACGCGAGCTAGGAGCCGTACTGTCCCAGATCCAGCAGGGGAAAGAACGGGTAATCGCTTACGCCAGCCGAAAACTACGGCCCACAGAGAGAAACCCTGAGAATTATAGCTCATTCAAGCTAGAGTTCCTGGCAGTGGTGTGGGCAGTGACCGAACCTTTCAAGCATTACCTTGCCTCTTCCAAGTTCACCGTGTACACGGATAACAACCCGTTGACACACCTGGACACTGCAAGACTTGGTGCCCTGGAGCAGAGATGGATGGCCCGTCTGTCCAACTATGAATTCACCATCAAATACCGGGCGGGATGCTCAAATGCCAACGCGGATGCCCTGTCCAGAATGCCAAACTTACCGGACGTAGGGGAAGATCCAGAAGAACTGGAAGAAGTCGAACTCCCTGCGTTCCACTGTCATGGGATTACCCTGTATTCCCACCGTGTAAGGGACAGGCGCTCTGCCACGTTCAATCCCTTACCCCACTACAGCTGGGCGGAGACACAAGACAGTGATCCCGCAGTCCGTCTGGTGAAGAAAATGCTGACACAGGCTGATGCCCGTCTTGACCCAGATGCTCCAGAGGAGACCAAGCAACTGTGGAAGGAGAAAAGTAGACTGTTTCTTTACAAGGAGAAGCTGTGCCGGAGAATGGTCAACTCTAGAACACATGAGCTGACCTGGCAGGTAGTGATCCCAAGACGAGACGCGGCTATGGTTCTGGAGGCGTACCACGACAGAGCAGGACACTTCGGATGGAAAAAGCTGGAGTTCTTGTTGCGTGAACGGTTCTACTGGGTAGGCATGAGAGGAGCCATCGAGAGGTGGTGCAGAGACTGTGGCCCATGCAACCTAAGAAGAAAGGACCGTGCCAGCCAGAAGAGTCCCCTGCAGCCCATCATCACCAGGCAGCCACTGGAACTGGTAGCCCTGGACCATGTGAAACTGGCTCCAAGCAAATCTGGGTACGTCTACGCCCTCACCATCGTAGATCACTACTCCCGGTTCCTAGTGGTGGACCCTGTCAAGGACTTAACGGCCCAAACAGCAGCCAGGGCCTTCCAGCTGCACTTCTGCCGTCCACACGGGTATCCGGAGCAAGTGCTGACGGACCAAGGACCAGTCTTCGAAGCGGAGGTGTTCCAGGAGTTCTGCAATCTGTATGGCTGCAGGAAGATAAGGACAACGCCCTATCACCCTCAGACCAACGGACTATGTGAGAAAATGAACCAGCTGGACTTGCTGAAAATGTTGCCCCTGGAGGAACGCAGTCTGTGGCATGAAAAACTGCCTGATTTGGTGGACTTGTACAATCACATCCCCGTAGGCTCCACCAACTGTACCCCGGCTTACCTAATGAGAGCAAGACCTGGTAAGCTGCCTATTGACCTGGATATGGGAGTCCTGACACCTGAGACACCTCGCCAGAGGCAGACTGGGATACAGAACGACAGCAGCAGTATCGGAAAGTACAGGAGAGCGTCGAGCGAAGTGTGTCTCAAGCAAGAGAAAGGCAAGAGAAGACTTATAACCAGAATGCTCCCGATGTTCCCCTGGTACCTGGAGAGCAGGTCTTGAAGAGAAAGAGGCGGCTCCATAAGTTGGACGACCAGTGGGAGAAGGACCCGTACACCGTACTGCCTTCAAGTCATAAAAACCCAAAAGTCTGTGTAATCAGTAAGGATGGAGGAGAAACCACAGCCATTGTTTCCAGAGACCACCTGAAAAAGTGTCCCGAGCAGCTGCAAAGCCCTGACGAAGATCAAGAGAACCCTCAACCCGCAGAGGAAAGGGAAGAAATGATCAGTACCGTACTCGGAGACTTTCCCCAGTCCTGGACTCAGATCAACAACGCAGTCGTGGTACCCGTCCTCACCTTTCTCCAGCCAGCCCCTCAAGAGCCTACAGAAGAACAGGTAGTGTCAGAAGAGCAGCCGGCCCAGGAGGCAGAAGAATCCATACCAGCAGCCCAGGAGAATCAACCCTCTGCTAGTAGTGAGCCTGCCTTGCCCCTAGTAAGCCAAAGAGTACGCAGAAAGCTGCCAGACCTACCCGCAACACCTCCTACACCCTGTAGTTCAGAGCCAGATAGTGGGTTACGTAGGTCCACCAGGAGCACTAGAGGACAAATGCCCGCTCGCTGGAGAATCTAAACTGTAATATATATTTACCTGTACATACGTAAATGTTGAAAATGGTTTATGTTTGTTGCCTTGTTACTAATTATGTTTCTCTAGTTACCCTTCAGGTTTATTTGGACTGACAGGTTATGGACGCTGAATAACCAGAACTACATGTAGATAGTTGCATCTTTTTGCCTCTTGCGAAGATGGCCGCGGAAGAGAAAACCTGTCTGGCGTGGCCTCCTTGTGGCCCAAAGTAGCTAGCCTCAGCCTTACAGCCACGCCCAGGGCCAACGCTTGGGGTTTGCTTTGGACAGGTCCCCTACTCTGTGCCAAGACTTCACCTTGTTGGGTGATATGGACACCCGGTTACGGACACACCATGACCTCTAAAGACTAAAGCTTCTTGTATATATGTTATGTTATTGTTATACCCTGTATTTGTGTTTTCTTAAAAATGTGTTTAGTCCCGGAGTACTAAATTTCACTAGGGGGGAATGTGGCACCCCAGGGGTCTGGTTGCCACAGTAATAGGAATATTACGTCTGAGAGCAAGTGGGAGGTTTCTCTGGTCAGGAGCCCTTAATCATGCAACACTTCCTGCCCAGACCTGGGAGGGGAGGAATCTGCCCTTATAAACTGGGTCTGGGGCGGGATTAGTAGAGTCAGAGCCTGGAGACAGTTCCAGACACAGGGAGAGTTACAGCAGGAGCTCTGTAGGAGCAGTAGCTGAAGACCAGGGGCTGCAGCTGAGCAGAGCTCGCCCTGGCAGAAGAATCTGATAACCGGACACCGGAGTCCGAGGCTGTGGGGACTGATATCCACCCAGCAGCAGAAACCAGCCGGCAGGGGATTCCAGGTCCTCTGGCCATAGAAGCCCGGAGGCTCAGTCACAAGGAAGGGACCAGCACCGCCATCCAGGAGCGGAGGCTAACAGAAGGCCCCAAGTTACCAGCCATACGGGTGAGCACCACACGGTATACTCAGGGACGTGGGCTACTTCTACCCGCTTACAGCAAGGTAGCCAGAAAGAGTGCAGATAGACGGGGAGGCTTACAACTCCACCTGGCCAGGGGAACTCCTGTTTGCTCGCAGCCTGACCAGGCCCCTTATGCTAGCCAGTACTCCCGGGAGGGTCTGCCTTAATATCACCAGTAAAGACCCTGAACTGCACTGCAAAGACTCTGAGTCGTTCCTGCTTCATCGCCGCACCAGCACTACTAGTGCTGGGACGCCCGTGCACCATCACTCCCATCATCCACATTCCCTGCCCTGAGGCTATACTCCTCCCGTGGGGAGTTATCCCATCTTTTGCTGCGCACACCACACCAGCCTCAGTGGTCTGCCTCGCTGCGGCGGTACACCCTGACAGCAATCCACGGGTGGCGTAGTCAGACAATTAACCTAAAACCCCTAAAAGACTGCCATCGTCCTGACCACAATGAGCCACGGGACCGGGTCTCCGCCACGGAGACTACAGCCCCCAGAGACCCGGCTCCGGGTAACCCACACACGTCCACACTAGGCCCAGGGGGCGCGTGATAAGTGTCACTCTTAAACAACTGCCACTTAAAGCATATGAGTTCATGGTAAACCGCCATCCAAAGTCTCAGACCAGTAAGGCCGCACAAGAATATATCTATTGCTACTGAAAATCAGTTTACATAAATGGGATTGTTTCCACACATAGGAGAGTTGCAAAAGTTGTGACTTTTGAGTCCCCTGGCTGACTATATTTAAAACATTTTCAGTCAGTGTTTAGAAATAAATTATCTAGGTAATGTATCTATGTCATTCTTTTCTTATCTGTTGGCCTGAGTCGAGTGGGTGGCATATTTTGGAAAGTAGTCACCTCCGCCTCCCTGCCCACTCCAAAGAAAAAGGTTTTTTTTGTATCTATGATTAGAAGCCAGAACAGTCAAGGGGATCATCTCAGCCTATCAATTTTTCCATGTTGATAGGCATATTCATAGTAAACCTATATACTGTAGATATTCAATCCATATCAGTTGTTAATATCAAAATTCCCTAGAATGATGAATAAATCCTACAAATAATTTTATATGATTCATTTCATGTGTTTTCATCAATATGATAATGTTTGTGGGGTAAAAATAGTTTCTTTGTTTTAATCAGCAGTAAATGTCTTTTCCTCTTGCTAATCCTACAAATTCAGTTGAAATGATGGTGTTAAGTCATTTTCCGGATGCAAGTGACATGGAGGAGTAGTTAAACCCACAAAGAAGCTAGGGAACCGTTTATTTCACTAGGTTAACTAAGATAGTGGAACCACAAAAAATCGACCTACATGAGAAAAAAGCAAAATCACATTTTAATCACTAAACATAATCTGCTGAAGTTAAAATGGAAAAGAGCTGCTCAAGTAATTTTTCAAATGTAAATGTGTCATGTAAAATGGAGGAAGAAGAATTTTTTGTCTAATACCTCATAGGAACAATATAATAATCACAAATGAAATGTACCTTAAAATAGTTAACTTATAGGAACAGTCATCTTGGATGCAATGTATTCAAGAAACCGAATTTACAGCTTCACTCCAATTTAATTGGTATCTATCTTTTATTCACCCCAATATTGATCATTTTAGCTATTGTAGGAGTAGGCAATAACTTTTTTGCTTATATGATATAATGACTGCCATTAAGAAAAATTAAAGTTCTTTAGTAGTGTTGAGCGAGCATGCTCGACACTGCTCGGTACTCGACCGAGCATCTCACTACGCGTGATGTTCTGCGAGCACCGAACATTTCCGGGTTACTCGGGCGGGAGCTCGGGTCTCCGCCCTGCACGTTTGGCGCACTTTACAGAGCCAATGAACATGCAGAGATTGCCAGCCAGTCACTGTAATGCCGCAGCCATGTTGATTTTGGGCATTACAGTGATTGGCTGGCCGCACAGCGTCACCTCGAGTATTTAACCGCTTCCAGACCGCCCACTGTACATAAACGTCAGCGCTGCCTGGGCTCTGTGCAGCGCCGACGTTTATGAACGGTCGGTGGTCCCGCAGCCCTCAGGACCCCCAGGGTCCTGCAAGCGCTGCAGGTGCGGTGCAGAGCGACAGCTCTGACAGGGGACATCATCGGGACCTGATTGGATCAGGTCCCAATGATGTTAACCCTTTGCTATCTTCTATATGCCGTGATCTACAGTGATCGCGGCATTTAGAAGATAGTGAGAGGAGAGGGGGTCGTCCACTTATCTCTCCGACGGCCCCCTGATGTCTTACAGGACCTGCCGTTGTCATGGCAGCCGGAGGTCACATGACCGCCTCCGGATCTGCCATGTATGGTGTCCTGCTAGACTCATCCTGCAGCTGAAGTGTAGCAGGAGATCTGACAATGTAAAACTGTCAGCAGAGCTCTCATGCATTGCAATACATGGCTATTGCATTGCATGAGAACAGTGATTAGAAAAATAAAGATTAATGTCCCATACAGGACTAAGTAAAAATGTAAAAAAAGTCTAAAAAATGTTTTCAAACTGTTAAAAAAATCACAAAATAAATAAAAATAAATAAATAAAATATTAAACCAATAAATCGGTATATTTATACAAAAACAAAAAAAGTACACATATTTGGTATCGCCGCATCCGAAACAACCCGATTTATAAAACTGTTACACTAATTAACTCCTTCTGTGCACACCGTAATAAAAATAAATAAAAAAAGGAGCAAAAAACTATGCTTTTTCATCATATCGCCAAACAAAAAGTGGAAAAAAATGCGATCAAAAAGCAAAATGGAAATAAAAATTGTACCACTGAAAACGTCATCTTGTTCTGCAAAAAAAAACGCCTTACAGCCCCATCAGCCGAAAAATAAAAAGCTATAGCTCTCAGAATAAAGCGATGCAAAAAAAATATTTTTTCTATAAAATTGTTTTATTGTGCAAAAGCGCCAAAACATAAAAAAAATGTACAGTAAGTGTAGTATCGCTGACCCGAAGAATAATGCTGCCTTATCACTTTTACCACACGCAGAATGGTATAAAAAAAACCTCAAAAAACAATTCCTGAATTGTTGGTTTTTGTTAATTTTACCTACCAAAAAACGGAATAGAAAGCAATCAAAAAATGTCACGTACCCAAAAATGGTACTCGTCCCGCAAAAAACAAGCCATTACATGACTCTGTCAGCCAAAATATGGAAAAATTATAGCTCTCAAAATATGGCGATGCAAAAACTAGATTTTGCAAAAAAAAGTGTCTTTTAGTGTGTGACAGCTGTCAGTCATAAAAACCCGATATAAATCTGGTATCTCTGTAATCGCACCGACCCGAAGAATAAAGTAATCTCATCACTTATACCGCACGATGAACGGCGTAAAAAATAAATAAAACCAATTTTTCACCTGCTACTGATTTGCTTATTATGTCTCCCAAAGACCGCAGTAAGGCTCTGCTCACATTTATTCTGCGCTCTGCGCTGAGCACTTACACCAGAGTTTCCGTGTAAATCTCTGAAATACGTGATTCAGACGGAACCCATGACGGAAGATTCCCTGTAATGAGGCAGGTATAGGCCACTGTGGATGCCGTCTGGCCTGTGATCCCACGGTGTCAGTTTTTTTAGGCGTGCATAAACGTGCGGTTGGCCACAGTTTTGTGCACTTCTGAAAAAAAGGACACCGCTAAAAAGAGGCCAGACGGAGTCCAGAGTAACTCTGCTGCCTCATTACAGTGAATGGATCCCGCAGGGGTTTCATATGAATTACATCACTTGGAAATTTAGATGGAAACCCTGATGTAAGTGCTCAGTCTAGAGCGCCGGATAAATGTTACGTAAAATGTTCCCAATAAAAGCTTCAACTCAGTCCTCAAAAAAAGCTAATCCCCACTCAGGTCCGTTATCTGTTAAAAATATAAGGGCCTTCCAAGTTACTGGTAGCAGAAAGGCTCTGGAAAAGCGAAATGGTCCTTGCCCCCCAAAAGAAATTCAGAAAATTTTGTGCTCCCAAATCCAAATGCCTATTCTACAATAATTTGTTCTCCAATTGTCAAAAAGCGCTCCGTCCCTCCCAAATCTCGCCGTATGGCTAAGCGGTACGATACAGCCACATGTGGGGTATTGCCACTTTTAGAAGAAATTGTGTGACACATTTCGGCACCATTTTTACCCATTGCCCTGTGTGAAAATGTAAAATCTGAGGGTAAAACATTTTTTTGTGGTAAAAATATAATTATGCTTTTTTCACTGCCCAATGGAATAAATTAAAAAATTTAAAAATACTCACTACTTCCCTAGATGAATTCCTTGAGAGGTGTAGTTTACAAAATGGGATCAGTTGTGGGGGTTTCTGCTGGTTCGGCATGTCAGCGACTCTTCAAATGTCACATGGTGTCTGCAACCTATCCCAGCCAACATAGCGCTCCTTTCCCTTCCGAACCCTGCCATACACCAAAGCAGTGGTTTTCCCCCACATATGGGGTATTGGTGTACTCAGGAGAAATTGCACAACAAATTTCATGGTGCAATTTCTCCTGTTATTCTTATGATAATGCAAAATTAGGGGATGAAAAACATTTTTTGCGGGAAAAATGTGAAAATTTTATTTTTACGGCTCAATATTATAAATTTCTGTGAATCACCTGGGGGTGCAAGGTGCTCAACACACATTTATGTAAGTTCCCTAAGGGGTCTAGTTTCCAAAATGGTGTCACTTGTGGGGGGTTTCCACTGTTTAGGCACATCAGGAGCTCTCCAAATGCAACATGGCGTCCGCTAATTATTCAAACAAATTTTACATTCAAAAAGTCAAATGGTGCTCCTTCCCTTCCGAACCCTGCAGTGTACCCAAATAGTGGTTTTCCCTCACATATTGGGTATCAGCGTGCTCATGAGAAATTGCACTATAAATTGTGTAGTCCATTTTTTCCTGTTACCCTTGTGAAAATAAAAAAATTGGGTCTAAATAACATTTTTGTGAAAAAAAGTTAAATGTTCATGGTTTTCTTCCACATTCCAAAAATTCCTGTGAAGCACCTGAAAGGTTAATAAACTTCTTAAATGTGGTTTTGAGCACCTGGAGGGGTGCAGTTTTTAGAATGGTGTCACGTTTGGGTATTTTCTGTCATAAAGGCCGCTCAAAGTCACTTCAAATAAAATGTTTTTGTAAATTTTGTTGGAAAAATGAGAAATCGCTGGTCAAATTTTAACCCTTATAGTTTCCTAACAAAAAAAAATTTTGGTTCCAAATTTGTGCTGATGTATAGTAGACATTTGGGAAATGTTATTTATTAACTATTTTGTGTGACATAGCTCTCTGATTTAAGGGCATGAAAATTCAAAGTTTGAAATTGCAAAATTTTCAAAATTTTCACCAAATTTCCAATTTTTTCACAGATAAACGCAAGTGATATTGAAGAAATTTTACCACTATCATGAAGTACAATTTGTCCCGAAAAAACAGTCTCAGAATCAGGGGAATCCATTGAAGCGTTCCAGAGTAATTACTTCATAAAGTGACAGTGGTCAGAATTGAAAAAATTGACCCGGTCACGAAGGCAAAAACAGGCTCTGGAGCAAAGTGGTTAAAACCGGGCGCCTCCATCTTGGACACAGTCGACTGGATCAGACAGTGTAGGGTCACTGCTGCTGAGTTAGGGAGAGATATATAGTGCAAAATAGGTAGTGTAGGGTCTTCTAAAGCCTGCCAAATCAAACAAACAGTCCTTCTCAGGACTAATATCCATCCCAGATATCAGGCAGGCAGGCAGGCTGCATAGGAGACGCAGTGGTTATATCAGCAAACACTGCATTACAGTGCCATGTGCTACCGATGCTGAAATTGCTAGACTTAGCCCCAGGTCTCAGGGGCCATGAAATATCCTTTTTTTTTCCATCTAAATCCTATTTTTTTTCCCCTCAGTCAGACTGTGCAAATACCCGTCTTATTAACCTTTTGGTATTCTACCCCCCCAAAAAAAAAAAAAATTGAGTGTGTCTGTGAGTGTTCAAACACAAATATATCTGTTTAAAAGAGTCTGGTGTTCAAATCTCTGTATTATCCACTTTTTTGCCTTTTTCGCATAAAAAAGCATTTTGAGTGTCTGGCTGACTGTTCAGACACAAATATATCTGTTTAAAAGAGTCTGGTGTAGGCCAGATAGCTAGAACTGTGGTTTTGCAGTTCCACGGTTAAAATCTCTGTATTATCCACTTTTTTGCCTTTTTTGCATAAAAAAAAAAAAAAAACATTTTGTGCGTCTCGCTGACTGTTCAGACACAAATATATCTGTTTAAAAGTGTCTGGTGTAGGCCAGATAACTAGAATTGTGGTTTTCCTCTCCCACAGTTCAAATTTGGGTGTAATTCACCTTTTTGCATAAAAAAAATCATTTTGAGTGTCTCGCTGACTGTTCAGACACAAATATATCTGTTTAAAAGAGTCTGGTGTAGGCCAGATAACTAGTGGTTTTCCTCTTCCACGGTTCAAATCTCCTTTTTATTACCCTTTTGCCATTGATAGTGCGAGTGTAAGCTATTTTGCTTCATTTACAATGGGCAAGGCTTGTGGCAAGGGACGTGGAACTGGACGTTCTGGTGATGGTGCGTGCAGAGGACGGAGCCGTGGACAAGGTGAAAATGTGCCACGACCAACAGCCACATCTTCTCGCTCCCAGTTCTTGACCGAAATAATAGGGAAGCACACAACGGCACCACTATTGCGAACTGATCAGTGTGAACAGGTTATTAATTGGATAGCAGATAATACTTCCAGTCACCTGGGCACCACCACCTCCGGTCTGTCTTCCACACGGTCAAGTGTTAGTAGCCGTGAGTCTCGACCGCATACTCCTCCTCACCCTGATGCTCCTTCCTCCCACCATGCCGAGTGTCGTCAGACAGCAACTGATCCCACAGTTGGACACTGAAGAGCTGTTCACTGGTCCATTTCCATATTTGCGCCCCTCGCCTGCTCCGCTTGAAGTGGTGGAAGAGGAGATCTCATGTAGGGATGGCCAAATATTTGAACAGCCACGGCCACAGGAAGGCGACGCTGGCAATTTGTCATAAGAGGTGGACGATGACACAATTGCCACGAAGTGAGGAGGAGGAAGTGGAAGAGGAGGAGGTGGTGTATGATGTAGTAACTGAACCAACGTGGCAGGAGGACGCGCAGAGCGAGGCCAGCAGCACACAGGGGGAGGGAGGCAGAGTACCCCAACAGGCAGGAAAGAAGCAGTGTGGTGGCCGCAGACAGAAGGCGGGCAGAGGTTCCCCGTAACACAAACACAAGGGACGTTGCCAGTACAACCGGTAGGTCTTCCAGAGTCTGGAATCTTTTTAAAGACTCTGCTGATAACACCAAAAAGGCCATTTGTACCACCTGCCAGGCCAGCATCAGCAGAGGTGACAAAACTACCAGCCTGACCACCACCAGCATGATCAGGCACATGTCAGCAAAGCACCCGACTTTGTGGGGCGAAACCCAGGGTCCACGACCAGTGTCAGCGGGTGTCACCACTGCTTCTTCCACTGTTGTGCGAGTAAGAGAACCCCCTGCTGTGCGTGCAAGGCAATCCCCTGTCCATACTGCATGTAAAGATGCCCCCTCCTCTCAGTCTTCACTTGTTATGGCAGTTTCTCAAGAAACAGCATCAATGTCCACGTCCACGTCCCACCGCAGCGTTCAATTGTCCATATCCCAGACCTAATTGAACTAAAGCACAAATTCGCAGCCAACGCCCCACAGGCCACAGTCCTAAATTCGCACATTTCACGACTGTTTGCGTTGGAAATGCTGCCTTTTAGGCTGGTGGAGACGGAATCCTTCCGCAATCTTATGGCGGTGGCCGTACCTCGGTACTCGGTCCCCAGCCGACACTATTTTGCCCGGTGTGCCATCCCCGCACTACACAAGCACGTGTCCCAAAACATCTGCCGTGCCCTCAACAATGCAGTTACTGGGAGAGTCCACCTGACAACGGACACGTGGACAAGTGCTTGTGGCCAGGGATGGTACATCTCCCTGATGGCACACTGGGTAAAAATAGTGGATGCCGCGACCCAGTCGGACCTTGGGACGGAACACATCCTTCCCACACCGAGGATTGCGGGCCCTATGTCAGAGTTGCCCCCACAGTGTACAGCTCCTGCACATCATCCTCCTCCTCCTCCTCATGTTCAGCCTCCATCTCAGATATCACCACATCAGTTACAAGCTGGAAGCACTGCAGTACTGCCTCAGCCAAGCGGCAACAGGCTGTGCTGATGCTCATAAGCTTAGGTGACAAACCTCACACTGCTTGTGAGTTGTGGACAGCTGTGAAAGAGCAGGCAGGTCTGTGTCTGAGACCGCTGAACCTACATCCAGGCATGGTCGTGTGTGACAATGGCCGTAACCCGGTGGCGGCTCTGAGGCAAGGCGAGATCACACACGTACCATGCCTGGCTCATGTGCTTAACCTCGTGCTTCAGCGGTTTCTTAAATCGTACCTCGAGTTGCCAGATCTGCTCGTCAAAGTTCTTCGCCTGTCAGCTCATTTTCGGAAGTCAGCTACAGCTTCCGCCGCCCTTGCTGTGTTGCAGCAGTGTTTGCAGTTTCCGGCACATCGACTGGTGTGTGATGTCCCCACACGTTGGAACTCTAGCCTCCACATGTTGCAAAGGATTTGTGAGCAGAAGAGAGCAGTTGTGGAGTACCAGCTTCAACAAGGCCGTCGATATTCAGGTCAGACTCCACACATAAGACCTCAGGAGTGGACCTGGATGTCTGACATATGTACCATCCTGACAAACTTTGAGGAGTCCACCAAGATGGTGAGTAGCGATGATGCCATCATTAGCGTCAGCATCCCACTTGTCTATCTTTTGCAACACTCTCTGCAGAGAATTAAAGGAGGCACTGCAGCCAGAGTATGATGAGATGGATCAAGAAGCTGTAGCAGGCGATTACACACAGCCCAGCCTCATCTCATCCCAACGTGCATTGGGGGACAATGAGGGAGAGGAGGAGGAGGAGGAAGAACAGGAGCTGGTATCATGCTCTGTAGATGATAGTACCTGTACAACTGTCATACCGTCGGTTCAGCGTGGGTGGCCTGAGGACAGGTGGGAGGAGGAGGAGGAGGAGGAGAGCATGGTCAGTCGTCATCTTGGTGAGAACACGGAAGTCTTGCCCGTTACCAGTCTGGCACGCATGGCTGACTTTATGTTACGCTGCCTTAACCGTGACCCTCGCGTTGTCAAAATGTTGGGTGACAGTCATTACTGGTTGGTAACACTTTCAGACCCCCGCTACAAGGAGAACTTTCACTCTCTTATTCCTGAGGTGGAGAGGTCTACAAAAATGGGGCAGTACCAGAAGGCCCTTGCTGCAGAACTGTTAAAAAAATTCCTATCTGAACATGCTAGCGGCAGAGGTCACAGTTCGTTGCCCAACCAAGGCGTACAGTCGAGAGAGATGCAACTCCAGTCCAGCAGAGGCAGGGGAACACTGTCAATGTTCTTGGACAGTTTTCTGAGACCCGCCCAGCTTACGCTGAGGAGCCGGGGAGAATGACTCGTTACAGCAAGTGGGCTCCTGCTCTGTGTTGAGTTCACTAAGTGGCAGGATATCACTCGCTTTAGCAAGTCATTGTCCCCGGCTCCTCGGTGTGAGCAGTCAGATGGATTACAGCGGGGGATATCTTTGGACATGTAAGTATAAGGATTTTTTTATTTTATTCTTATTTTTACACCAAGACACCGTGGGAGCAGAATACTACTCTCAACATTGTCCCCTGCTAGCGCTGATCACCGCGCAAGCAGGGGACAATGATCAGGGCAGTGTTCAGCACCCGCTGCTTGGGAACAGTGCTAACTGTACCGCTGATTCCCAGACTCTGGTATGTGTCACACTGATGACACACGTATGTCATCTGTGTGTCATCAGTGTGCATGTGTGCGAGATGTTTTGCAGCCCAAGCTGCGAGAAAAATAGACATATCAGTGTGTTTTTCCCATGGGAACACGGTCCGTGGAAACATACTGACATGTGCACATACCCATGCATTTGAATGGGTCTACGTGTGTCAGTGTCTCCAGTACGTGTGGAAACGGACACCACACATACTCAAAACACTGACGTGTGAAAGAGCCCTAATACTGTGTTATAAAGACATTCAATACAGCTATTATATTTCATAATTTGCCATTATGTTATATTACTTGATCTAGGCCAGCTATATATCAGCTTCATTAAATCTTGTTTCGTTTTACCTAAAAGGCTAGGTCTGCAGATGTCAGAAAGTTTTGTAAGATTGTATTCCATAGATAAGATGTACTCACAGAACCATGCGTCTGGATGCCTGCTATGCCAGCTTTATTCTTTAGAACTAACAATTGTTTATGTTTCACTTGAACTGTTTCTGCGCAGGCAAAGAAGCTTCATAACGGTGAGCCAGAATTTTGATTTAAAGGGAACCTGAAAGCTGATACATGGTGCCTGATCTAAAGGCAGCTTGTATCAAACACTGTCTGTGTGATTTCAGCCATATACAGTCATGGCTAAAAGTATTGAGAATGAGACAAATAGTAATTTTTCCAAAGTTTACAGCTTCATTTTTTGTAATGGCAATTTGCATATACTCCTGAATGTCAAAGAGTGATCAGCTTAACAGCAATTACTGTACTTACAAAGTCAATATTTGCCCAGAAAATGAACTTTAACCCACAAAACACATTTCAACATCATTGCAGTCCTGCCTTAAAAGGAGCAGCTAACATCGTTTTAGTGATTGATCCATTAACGCAGGTGTGGGTGTTGATGAGGACAGGGCTGGCGATCAATCAGTCATTATTAAGTAAGAATGACATCACTGGACACTTTAAAAGGAGGCTGGTTCTTGGTATCATTGTTGCTCTTCCGTTAACCATGGTTATCTCTAAAGAAACACGTGCAGCCATCATTGCACTGCACAAAAATGGCCTAACAGGGAAGAGTATCGCAGCTACAAAGATTGCACCTCAGTCAGCAATCTATCGCATCATCAAGAACTTCAAGGAGAGAGCTTCCATTGTTGTCAAAAAGGCTCCAGGGCGCCCAAGAAAGACCAGCAAGCGCCAGGACCGTATCTTAAAACTGTTTCAGCTGCGGGATCGGACTACCAGCAGTGCCGAGCTTGCTCAGGAAAGGCAGCAGGCTGGTGTGAGTGCTTCTGCACGCGCAGTGAGGCGGAGACTCTTTCAGGAAGGGCTGGTTTCAAGGAGGGCAGCAAAGAAGCCACTTCTCTCCAGAAAAAACATCAGGGACCGACTGATATTCTGTAAAAGGTACAGGTAGTGGACTGCTGAGGACTGGGGCAAAGTCATTTTCTCTGATGAATCCCCTTTTCGATTGTTTGGGACATCTGGAAAACAGCTTATTCGGAGAAGAAGAGGTGAGCGCTACCACCAGTCTTGTCTCATGCCAACTGTAAAGCATCCTGAAACCATTCATGTGTGGGGTTGCTTCTCAGCCAAGGGAATCGGCTCACTCACAGTCTTGCCTAAAAACACAGCCATGAATAAAGAATGGTACCAGAATGTCCTCCAAGAGCAACTTCTCCCAACCGTCCAAGAGCAGTTTGGTGCCCAAAAATGCCTTTTCCAGCATGATGAAGCACCTTGCCATAAAGCAAAGGTGATAATTAAATGGCTCATGTAACAAAACATAGAGATTTTGGGTCCATGGCCTGGAAACTCCCCAGATCTTAATCCCATTGAGAACTTGTGGTCAATCATCAAGAGACGGGTGGACCAACAAAAACCAACAAATTCTGGCAAAATGCAAGCATTGATTATGCAAGAATGGACTGCTATCAGTCAGGATTTGGTCCAAAAGTTGATTGAGAGCATGCCAGGGAGAATTACAGAGGTCTTGAAGAAGAGGGGCAACACTGCAAATATTGACTTGCTGCATTAACTCATTCTAACTGTCAATATAACCTATTGGTACTCATAATATGATTGCAATTATATTTCTGTATGTGATATAAACATCAGACAAACATTAATAAAAACCAGAGGCCAGCAGATCATGTGAAAATATCATTTTGGTGTCATTCTCAAAACTTTTGGCCATGACTGTACACTACCGTTCAAAAGTTTGGGGTCAGCCAGACAATTTTGTGTTTTCCATGAAAACTCATTCTTTTATTTATCAAATTTATCAAAATGAATAGAAAATATAGTCCATACATTGACAATGTTAGAAATAATGATTTTTATTTGAAAGAATAATTTTCTCCTTCAAACTTTGCTTTCGTCAAAGAATGTTCCCTTTTCAGCAATTACAGCATTGCAAACCTTTGGCGTTCTAGCTGTTAATTTGCTGAGGTAATCTTGAGAAATTTCACCCCATGCTTCCTGAAGCCCCTCCCACAAGTTGGATTGGCTTGATGGGCACTTTTTGCGTACCATACGATCAAGCTGCTCCCACAACAGCTCAATGCGGTTGAGATCTGGTGACTGCGCTGGCCACTCCATTACAGATAGAATACCAGCTGCCTGCTTCTTCCCTAAATAGTTCATGCATAATTTGGAGGTGTGCTTTGGATCATTGTCCTGTTGTACAATGAAATTGGCTCCAATCAAGCGCTGTCCACAGGGTATGGCATGGCATTGCAAAATGAAGTGATAGCCTTCCTTATTCAAAATCCCATATACCTTGTACAAATCTCCCATTTTACCAGCACCAAAGCAATCCCAGAACATCACATTACTTCCACCTTGCTTGACAGATGGCGTCAGGCACTCTTCCAGCATCTTTTCAGTTGTTCTGCATCTCACAAATGTTCTTCTGTGTGATCCAAACACCCCAAACTTTGATTCGTCTGTCCATAAAACTTTTTTCCAATCTTCCTCTGTCCAATGTCTGTGTTCTTTTGCCCATATTACTCTTTTCCTTTTATTAGCCAGTCTCAGATATGGCTTTTTCTTTGCCTCTTTGCCCTGAAGGACAGCATCCCGGAGTCGCCTCTTCACGTTGACACTGGCGTTTTGTGTGTACTATTTAATGAAGCTGCCAGTTGAGGAGCTGTGAGGCGTCGATTTCTCAAACTAGAGACTTTAATGTACTTGTCTTGTTGCTCAGTTGTGCAGTGGGGCCTCACACTTCTCTTTCTACTCTGGTTAGAGCCTGTTTGTGCTCTCCTCTGAAGGGAGTAGTACACACCGTTGTAGGAAATCTTCAGTTTCTTGGCAATTTCTCACATGGAATAGCTTTCATTTCTAAGAACAAGAATAGACTCTCGAGTAGTGTTGAGCGATACCTTCCGATATCAGGAAATATCGTATCGGATTGGATCGGGCCGATACCCAAAAAGTATCGGATATCGCCGATTCCGATACCGGAAACCAATGCAAGTCAATGGGACACAAATATCGGAATGAAAATAAACCCTTTCTTTCCTTGTAGGTTAATTCTACATGAAGTAAAACAACTAAGAATAATGTAGAATGACATGAAAAGCCGGCAATTCATCAGCGGCATACACCGGTACCCGACAATTTACAACAGAAAGAATAGAGCTTCACACATAGATTAGATAGATAGAAACATGTCAGTCACATATATATGAAGTACAGTGACAGTGTTGGTTACTGTACTTGTCATTTAGTGTAAAGGATTTATTTAAAAAAATAATAGTGTTTTCATGCACCGTCTCTTTAAGAAAGCCGGCCGGCAATTCAGCATCTGTACCCGACAATTTAGAATAGAAAGAATAGAGAATCACACATAGATTAGATAGATAGAAACATGTTAGTCACATATATATGAAGTACAGTGACAGTGTTGATTACTGTACTTGTCATTTAGTGTTAAAATAAAGGATTTATTTAAAAAAAAATTGGCGTGGGGTTCCCCTTAATTTTAGGCTCTAGCGGAGGTTAAGCAGACAGCTGGGGCAAATGTTTGAAGCCTGGGAAGGGGGTAATACCCACGGAGCTTCCCAGGCTACTAATATCAGCCCCCAGCTGAATACCTAGCCTTTACTAGCTATTAAAATGGGGGAACCCCCCAAAAAAAATAACGTGGGGTCCCCCCTAATTTAATAGCTAGCACAGGCTAGGCAGACAGCTGGGGGCTGATATTAATAGCCCAGGAAGGGTGCCATGAATATTGGCCCCCTCCCAGGCTAGAAACACCAGCCGTCAGCCGCCCCAGAAATGGCGCATCCATAGGATGCGCCAATTCTGGCACTTAGCCTCGCTCTTCCACGCTGCCCTGGTGCGGTGGCAGGGGGTAATAGGGTTGGGGTTGATGTCAGCTTATAATGCCAGCTGACATCAAGCCCAGGTTAGTAATGGAGAGGCGTCTATAAGACACCCCCATTACTAACCCCATAGTCAAAGTTAAAAGAAAACACAAACACCCAGAATAAAGTCCTTTAATTGAAATAAAGACACAATTCTTTATTGTTCTAAATTAAACCATACTTACCATCACGCCCATTCCAGCTGAAGCCAACGATCTCCTGCAATAAAAGTAAAATAATAAAGCAACCTCATCCTTACCTTTCCATGGTTTCCACGACAGCTTCAGCTCTGCTACATCGAGATGACAGGCTGGACCGCAGCAGAACGCTGCCATCCAGCCTGTCATCCCGCAGACACTGAGAAGCGCAGGCATGCTTGCGCTCCTCAGTGTCTCTCTGTGACGTCATCCAGATGAGCCGAGTTCATGTCCAATGAACTCAGCTCACCTCATGCACGTCACTGACAGCGTGGGAAAATTCTCCTGCACTCAGCGCTTCAGCGTGAGAATTCTCCCACGCTGTCAGTGACATACATGAGGTGAGGTCATGTCCAATGAACTCAGCTCACCTCATGCACGTCACTGACAGCGTGGGAAAATTCTCACGCTGAAGTGCTGAGTGCAGGAGAATTTTCCCACGCTGTCAGTGACGTACATGAGGTGAGCTGAGTTCATTGGACATGACCTCGGCTCATCTGGATGCCATCACAGCCAGACACTGAGGAGTGGAAGTATGCCTGCGCTTCTCAGTGTCTGCGGGATGACAGGATGGATGGCAGCGTTCTGCTGCGGTCCAGCCTGTCATCTCGATGTAGCAGAGCTGAAGCTGTCGTGGGAGCCATGGAAAGGTAAGGATGATGTTGCTTTATTATTTTACTTTTATTGCAGGAGATCGGCGGCTTCAGCTGGAATGGGCGTGATGGTAAGTATGGTTTAATTTAGAACAATAAAGAATTGTGTGTTTATTTCAATTAAAGGACTTTTTTCTGGGTGTTGTGTTTTTTTAAATACTTTACTAGAAATTCATGGTGGTCATGTCTAATATTGGCGTGACCCCATGAATTTCGTGCTTAGGGCCAGCTGATAATGCCAAGCTGGCCTTAACCCCTTTATTACCTAGTGAGCCACCGCACCAGGGCCCTGGATGAGTTGGGTACAGCGCCAGAAGATGGCGCTTCTATGAACGCGCCATTTTCTGGGGCGGCTGCGGACTGCAATTTGCAGCGGGGGTGGCCCAGAAAGCTTGGGTCTCCCTGCGCTGCGGATTCCAGCCCCCAGCTGCCTAGTTGTATCTGGCTGGGCACAAAAATAGGGCGAAGCCCCACGCATTTTTTTTTTAAATTATTTCATGAAATTCATGGAATAATTAAGAAAAAAAGGGCTTCCCTATATTGTTGTGTCCAACCAGGTACAAATAGGCAGCTGGTGGTTGGGGGCAGCCCATTCCTGCCTGCTGTACCTGGCTGGACACAAATATAGTGCGAAGCCCCATGTCAATTTTTTTTTAATTATTTCATGAAATAATTTTTTTAAAAAAGGGCTTCCCTATATTGTTGTGTCCGGCCAGGTACAAATAGGCAGCTGGTGGTTGGGGGCAGCCTGTTCCTGCCTGCTGTACCTGGCTGGACACAAATATAGGGCGAAGCCCCACGTCAATTTTTTTTTAAATAAATCCTTTATTTTAACACTAAATGACATTTGAGGAGTTAATAAAGATGCAGTCCCTAAATTATTATTTATTTTTTAATTAATTTTTCCCAAAACTTTTGACGTGGGCTTCGCCATATTTTTGTATGCCAGCCAGGTACAGCATCCAGCTTCTATGAACGCGCCACTTTCCGGGGTGGCTGCGGACTGCAATTTTCAGCGGGGGGGGGGGGGGGGCAGAAAGCTTGGGCCTCCCTGCGCTGCAGATTCCATCCCCCAGCTGCCTAGTTGTACCTGGCTGGACACAAAAATAGGGAGAAGCTTCACGTATTTTTTTTTTTAATTATTTCATGAAATTCATGAAATAATTAAGAAAAAAAGGGCTTCCCTATATTGTTGTGTCCAGCCAGGTACAAATAGGCAGCTGGTGGTTGGGGGCAGCCCGTTCCTGCCTGCTGTACCTGGCTGGACACAAATATAGTGCGAAGCCCCACGTCAATTTTTTTTAAATCATTTCAGGAAATTCATGAAATAATTAAAAAAAATTGATGTGGGGCTTCGCCCTATATTTGTGTCCAGTCAGGTACAGCAGGCAGGAACGGGCTGCCCCCAACCACCAGCTGCCTATTTGTACCTAGCCGGACACAACAATATAGGGAAGCCCTTTTTTTCTTAATTATTCCATGAATTTCATGAATTTAAAAAAAAAAACGTGGAGCTTCGCCCTATTTTTGTGTCCAGCCAGGTACAACTAGGCAGCTGGGGGCTGGAATCTGCAGCGCAGGGAGGCCCAAGCTTTCTGGGCCCCACCCGCTGCAAATTGCAGTCCGCAGCCGCCCCGGAAAATGGCGCGTTCATAGAAGCGCCATCTTCTGGCGCTGTACCCAACTCATCCAGGGCCCTGGTGCGGTGGCTCACTGGGTAATAAAGGGGTTAAGGCCAGCTTGGCATTATCAGCTGGCCCTAAGCCCGAAATTCATGGGGTCACGCCAATATTAGACATGACCACCATGAATTTCTAGTAAAGTATTTAAAAAAAACACAAACACCCAGAAAAAAGTCCTTTAATTGAAATAAACACACAATTCTTTATTGTTCTAAATTAAACCATACTTACCATCACGCCCATTCCAGCTGAAGCCAACGATCTCCTGCAATAAAAGAAAAATAATAAAGCAACCTCATCCTTACCTTTCCATGGCTCCCACGACGGCTTCAGCTCTGCTACATCGAGATGACAGGCTGGACCGCAGCAGAACGCTGCCATCCAGCCTGTCATCCCGCAGACACTGAGAAGCGCAGGCATACTTCCACTCCTCAGTGTCTGGCTGTGACGGCATTCAGATGAGCCGACAATGAACTCGGCTCACCTCATGTACGTCACTGAGAGCGTGGGAGAATTCTCCTGCAATCAGCCCTTCAGCGTGAGAATTTTCCCACGCTGTCAGTGACGTGCATGAGGTGAGGTCATGTCCAATGAACTCGGCGCACCTCATGCACGTCACTGACAGCGTGGGAAAATTCTCACGCTGAAGCGCTGAGTGCAGGAGAATTTTCCCACGCTGTCAGTGACGTGCATGAGGTGAGCTGAGTTCATTGGACATGACCTCCGCTCATCTGGATGCCGTCACAGCGAGACACTGAGGAGCGCAAGCATGCCTGCGCTTCTCAGTGTCTGCGGGATGACAGGCTGGATGGCAGCGTTCTGCTGCGGTCCAGCCTGTCATCTCGATGTAGCAGAGCTGAAGCTGTCGTGGGAACCATGGAAAGGTAAGGATGAGGTTGCTTTATTATTTTACTTTTATTGCAGGAGATCGTTGGCTTCAGCTGGAATGGGCGTGACTGTAAGTATGGTTTAATTTAGAACAATAAAGAATTGTGTCTTTATTTCAATTAAAGGACTTTTTTCTGGGTGTTTGTGTTTTTTTTAAATACTTTACTAGAAATTCATGGTGGTCATGTCTAATATTGGCGTGACCCCATGAATTTCGGGCTTAGGGCCAGCTGATAATGCCAAGCTGGCCTTAACCCCTTTATTACCCAGTGAGCCACCGCACCAGGGCCCTGGATGAGTTGGGTACAGCGCCAGAAGATGGCGCTTCTATGAACGCGCCATTTTCCGGGGCGGCTGCGGACTGCAATTTGCAGCGGGTGGGGCCCAGAAAGCTTGGGCCTCCCTGCGCTGCGGATTCCAGCCCCCAGCTGCCTTGTTGTACCTGGCTGGACACAAAAATAGGGCGAAGCCCCACGTATTTTTTTTTTAAATTATTTCATGAAATTCATGGAATAATTAAGAAAAAAAGGGCTTCCCTATATTGTTGTGTCCGGCTAGGTACAAATAGGCAGCTGGTGGTTGGGGGCAGCCCGTTCCTGCCTGCTGTACCTGACTGGACACAAATATAGGGCGAAGCCCCACATAATTTTTTTTTAATTATTTCATGAATTTCCTGAAATAATTAAAAAAAAATTGACGTGGGGCTTTGCACTATATTTGGGTCCAGCCAGGTACAGCAGGCAGGAACGGGCTGCCCCCAACCACCAGCTGCCTATTTGTACCTGGTTGGACACAACAATATAGGGAAGCCCTTTTTTTCTTAATTATTCCATGAATTTCATGAAATAATTAAAAAAAAAAAAACGTGGAGCTTCTCCCTATTTTTGTGTCCAGCCAGGTACAACTAGGCAGCTGGGGGATGGAATCTGCAGCGCAGGGAGGCCCAAGCTTTCTGCCCCCCGCTGAAAATTGCAGTCCGCAGGCGCCCCGGAAAATGGCGCGTTCATAGAAGCTGGATGCTGTACCTGGCTGGCATACAAAAATATGGCGAAGCCCACGTCAAAAGTTTTGGGAAAAATTAATTAAAAAATAAATAATAATTTAGGGACTGCATCTTTATTAACTCCTCAAATGTCATTTAGTGTTAAAATAATGGATTTATTTAAAAAAAAAATGGCGTGGGATCCCCCATAATTTTAGTCTCTAGCGGAGGTTAAGCAGACGGCTGGGGCAGATGTTTGAAGCCTGGGAAGGGGGTAAAACCCACGGAGCTTCCCAGGCTACTAATATCAGCCCCCAGCTGAATACCTAGCCTTTACTAGCTATTAAAATGGGGGACCCCCCCAAAAAAAATGACGTGGGGTCCCCCCTATTTTAATAGCTAGCAAAGGCTAGGCAGACAGCTGGGGGCTGATATTAATAGCCCAGGAAGGGTGCCATGAATATTGGCCCCCTCCCAGGCTAGAAACACCAGTCGTCAGCCGCCCCAGAAATGGCGCATCCATAGGATGCGCCAACTCTGGCACTTAGCCTCGCTCTTCCACGCTGCCCTGGTGCGGTGGCAGGGGGTAATAGTGGTGGGGTTCATGTCAGCGCCAGCTGCCATGAAGCCCAGGTTAGTAATGATGGGCGTCTATAAGACACCCCCATTACTAACCTACAAAGTGTTAAAAAGAAAAAACACACTACACCCAGATAAAAATAATTTATTTGAAATAAAACACACAATTTTATTTAATTCTTAGTTTACTAAAAATAATAGTTACCTGTCCACGTTCCTGCGCTGATCTCCCATGCACAGCTGTCACATCTGGAGATGGTGACAGCTGTGCATGGCTGCTGTAAGCTCACGCTGCCGGGAACACGTCCGCTCCCGGCAGCGGGAGCCACTGACTGAGGTCACCGGAGTGCATTCAGGCAGCGCAACTCCAGAGACCTCCTTTACGGCACTGCTGTACCGTGGGAATTTCTCACGATACAGCAGGGCCGTAAAGGAGCTAACCGGAGCAGCGCTGCCTGAACTCCGGTGAACCCTTACGGCCCCGTCATTCTAGCGGCGGCAGCGGTTCAGAGCGGTCACATTCTATGTGGCCGCTCTGAACTGGAGATCTTCGTGGGACACTCGTGGACTGCTACGGAGGGGTAAGGATAAGGTTGTGGTTTATTATTTTTTATTTTATTACAGGAGATCGATGGCTTCGGGGAATTAGGTGTCTAGGTGAGTATAGGTGTAGTTTTTTATTTTTTACTTTATTTTAGGTGGCGATCGGCGGGGACAGGTAATGTATGAACTAATTTCTTTTAGGTAACCACTGGCCACCAATGACATGTATTTAACATTTATTGGGGACACAGTAGGGCAATTTAAATAGCAGGATCAGTCTGATGGGAACTACTGCTCCCATCGAGCTGATCCTGCTGGCAGGAGTGGACGGGGGACAGACATAGGCCGATGGGAGTAGTAGTGTCACATCGGCCTATGTCTGCCTGCACGCACACACACCGCACACACCCGCACACATCGCACAGACACCGCGCACACCCGCACAAACATCGCACACACACCCCGCACACACACTAATCATGACGGGTCTGGGAGGTGAGGCTGACCTGTGCGGCCGTGGGAAAGTTCATGTGAGTTCATGCAGTCAAGCATGAACTCACATGAACCCTCTGAGGGCAACGCGGCGACTTCAAATGAACAGCTGATCGGCATCACCTGATACCTCAGCTGTTCATTTGAAATAACCGGCGGGAAAGCGCAGCACAGAACGGGAAAGCCGGCGGTGAAGTCTTTTCACTGCCGGCTTCCCCGCCCGGGTCCTTTACTCCCCGCTCCTTGGTGCTGCGCTCCCCGCCCGGTCCTAACTTACGATCGGGATGGGAGGTGGCGAGGGGAGCGGAGGATCGGGGTGGGAGGCTGCGGGGAAGCAGTATGGGGCTGTGTGATTGTTTAAAAGCCGGCGGCTTTATACCGCCCGCCGGCTTTTAAACAATCAGGAGAATTCTCCCCCGCTGGGATGGCATTCTGATGACAGGCTGGATTGCGCTGCCATCCAACTTGTCATCCTTCACAGACACTGCAGAGCGCAGGCATTATGGGAACTTCCGATTCCGGTATCCGATATTGTAAAAGTATCGGAATTAAGTATCGGAATTCCGATACCGCGAATATCGGCCGATACCCGATTTTACAGTATCGGAATGCTCAACACTACTCTCGAGTTTCACATGAAAGTTCTCTTTTTCTGGCCATTTTGAGAGTTTCAAAGAACAAATAACTAATGCTCCAGATTCTCAACTAGCTCAAAGGAAGGTCAATTTTATAGCTTCTCAAATCAGCCAAACCTTTTTCAGCTGGGCTAACGTACTTGTGCAAGGGTTTTCTAGGGTTTTCTAAACATTCATTAGCCCTCTTACACAGTTAGCAAACACAATGTACCATTAAAACACTGGAGTGGTGGCTGTTGGAAATGGGCCTCTATACTCCTATGTAGATATTGCAATAAAAACAAGACGTTTGCAGCTAGAATAGTAATTTACCACATTAACAATGTATAGAGTGTATTTCTGATTCATTTAATGTTAGCTTCATTGAAAAAACTTGCTTTTCTTTAAAAAATAATGACATTTCTAAATGACCCCAAACTTTTGAACGGTAGTGTATGTTTAACTCTGAAACACAAAAATATGGTTTAAAGCTACTGGGGACCGAGCTAAAGCAGAGACTAGTCTAACAGGTGGATCCCTGGTGACTTTTCACTGGTCCCTGGAGTAACAGGTCTCTCCCTACATGCATGTATAAGGAGAGACCTGTCACTTGAAGGTAGCAGGCAGGGAGAAGCATTTATGATGTCAGCCAGGTGCTCACTTATGTGTATCCTGAGCTTGCGCTTGGTTTCTCCTACATAATTGAGAGGGCAGGAGTAGATAACACCTTTGGTCTTGCAGTTTGTAAAATTTCTAATGGAAATTTTTGTACTTGTAGATGCACTAGAGAACACCCTAGTTGGTCTGATCCAATCACAAAAGTCTTAATTGCTGCAGTTAAACGTGCCACAAATTGTGCGGTCAAGTCTGGTACCCAGCTGCATTGGCTTTTTGTAAAAGCTATGGACAAGTTAGCCACAGAGTGATCAACCTTTCCTAAATGTAATCATTGGTCTGAAACGGAGAACATCCCTAAGATGTGGATCCACAAGCAAAATGCTGCAGTATAATATGGTAGATATGATTTTCCTGGGTGTCTTAGGAGCAAATAATTCTTATTTATCCCTGAAGTTTCCTATCTATTCTGTGTAAACAAAAAGGATTGCCTGTCCCTGTTTACTTTAAAGGCCAAATTGATAATTTTTATAGGATAAAATCTTTTTAGGAATCTTAATTGTAGATTTTTGGCCTGTTTTGAAAATCATCAGATTACGAGCAGTACCTCCTAGCTCGAAGGCAAGGGCAAAATGTCTATAGCGACAGACCATGCGGTCGCTATAGGGCACATGAGTTGGTGAGGCCCGGTGCCAAATGGTCAGTACTTTTGGAGGCTGCAGGGACCTCTTAATGTTTATAGGTGGGCTTTGATAACATCATACTGGGGATAGGGGGGCCATAGTGTCATCATACTGTATATAGAGGGCTATGGAATCATCATACTGTTTGCAGGGTCTGTGAGGGAACAATACTGTCTATAGGGGGCTATCATATTGTGTATAAGGGGTTGTGTGGCCATCATACTGTGTATAAGGGTCTGTTGGTGATCATACTGTGTATAGGTGGTGTGGGGTCATCATAGTGTGTATAGAAGGCTGTGTGGCCATCCTACTGCACCTGAACATATGTGCGCTTTTGGGCCATCATACTGCATATAAGGCTATGGGGGCATCATACTGTGTATAGGGAGCAATGGGGCCATCATAGTGTGCATATGGGTGTCTGTGGGCATGTTTATAAATTTATTTTATACATTTATTTATAAATGTATATATTTATTTATACATTTTATAAATAGAAGCAAAATATATTGATTATCGACCTAAATTTACCATTATCATATAATGTGTTACGAAAAAACATTCTCAAAATAATTAGGATATGTTGAAACGGCAAGCAAATTTTTACAACAATTCAACAACAATTAATTTTGCTCAACATGGAGAAGGAGATTACCCATATGGTGTGCTGCACTGTGTGCTATATCTTTTCATACTTGCCAGAGGAAAAGACAAATATTACATGCCAGAAATGCAAGCTTGTGACTCTGTTAGAGAAAAACGTGCAGAATCTTCAGGAGAGAATAGCTACACTGAAGCTCATCAAAGAAGATGAGGATTTCCTTGACAGAGCAGAATAATCTCTTCAGAATGTTGCAAGAGATTAACTTTTTAGCGTTCCTGCAGAAGCTAATGACAAAGTAGGAATAACTATTCAGAATGTCTGAAGAAAGGCACCATTCAATGTACCTGCAGAAGAAGAGAAATGGAAGCATGTGACCCAGAAGCAGGAGGATGAGGAGGCAGTCAGAACCAATACCAGGCTCTCATGCAGGACAACTACGAAGTTTTACATAAAAAAAGTGCTTTACCCACAAAGAACACTCCAGTAGGCAATCAGAAGCCTCTTGAAGGGAGAAAAAGAAGGGCTGCGTGAAAAAGAAAAGGAGATTGGTGGTCATGAGGGAATCCCTACTGAGAGCAACAGAAGCCTCTACCTGCCAACTGGATATCACTTCACGAGAAGTGTGTGACGCGCCCAAGGGATGGGGACTCGGCGCCCGGGCCTTGCTGTTTGGTTTTGGGGGATGCCGTGGTGGCCGGCTCCCGGGGCCGTACCCTGGGGTCACTCTTAAAAAAGGGAAGGAATGGGGGAATGGTGTATGGGAAAGGGGAAGTTGTTTGTGACGCCACCCTTCGTGTCTGGTGAAACTCACCAGCGCTGCTACAGTCCTCTGAGGCCGGTGGTCAGGCAGCTTAGTTGGTGCTGCTCCCCACAGGTGGAGAGGGGCCTCAGGGCAGCATAGGATAAGGGGTGCAGGACAGAGGGGACCCAGCCGGGTCAGAGGAAGGGTAGAAGAATAGGCACGCACACCGGAGTTCACTTCAGTACCTTTACTGGTGGTGTTTCAGGCACGATCCAGGGCACTGTAGGGTGAAGGGTGCATATCAGGACTCTCCCCAGTGAGTGGGTGTGGGGCCTCCTGTTTCTTGCCTTTTCCTGATAAGTTTTTGACCTGCCTGGAGCTAGGCCTAACTTGGTCTCTGTTTTGCACCAGCTGACCTGGTGGGAGGGCCTTCTGTTGGAGAACACACTCCCCGGTCATTTGGGCCTCAGTGACTCCTGACCCTGGTATGACAGTCAGCTTTTGGTGTTCCTGGGTCATGTAGTTCGCCAGGGGTTCCGGTAGTTTTTGCTGCACCTTAGGGATCCCTGCAGACGCGGATCCGGTGTCCGGTAAATGGTCTTGGGGTGAGCTGGCTAAGCTCCTCTGCCCCCTATGTAGCTCGCTTACTCCACTTGCCTTCGGCCACGCTCGGGGCCCTCACTAGGCTTCACACTGGCAGTAGGCCTCGCTACTCTTCACCGCTCTTATGGCGTCGGCACGCCTTAGGCTCACTAACATGAGCTCCCTGAGTCTGGGTTGGACTGACTGTCCCACTGGCTGCAGCAGACTGGCTGCATACTCCAGGCTGTAGGTTCCAGACTTAGACTCTCTCCCAGACTGAACTGCCTAGCTCCACCTTCCCTTTTTATATCCCTATCCAGGCTCCCTCTGGTGGTCTGAGGTAGAAGGTGGAAGTGTGTGAATGCTATGAGGGCCTCTTGTGGAGGAATCCGTCCATGCACCCCTCTGGGATCTGTGGCACCAATGCGCAGCAGGGCGCCACATTCCCCCCTAGCAAAGCTCAGTAATTTTTATAACAACAATAACAATAACTCTTCCCTTTATGGGAGGCACTTTGCTTGAACGTTACATATAAAACATTATAAATAATAAATAGATATGTACAATTTAGTAAGCAACCCCAGAATTCAAGTCTCTTCCGGTGAGGTTCCCCGACAGGATGTCCATCTCACAGGTTAGAGTACTTGGTAGCTTGAGGGACCTGTCCAAAGCAAACCCTCCATGTAGGCCCTGGAGTGGCTGCAGGGCATGGTGATCCTGAGTTGGACCTCCGCTTTTGCCACACCAGACAGGTTTTTCTTCTGAGGTCACCTAAAGGGATAATTATTTACAGGAAGCAGTTTTTGGGCTGCACACAGTCCTCAGCCACAAAGTTCTTTATGCACCCTTATGGGTAACTAGAGGTAACAAGGGAAGTGTCCATATCACTTAAATTGTCCATTGCAAGATAACACAAAGTAATAAATACATATACAAGAAGGGGGCTGGAAGCAAGTGTAACTAGAAGGAAGCCCCACATGACTGGGATGTGCCAGGAGGGTGTAATTTTAATCCCAATATCCGGATTGGTTATAAGCCTGGAGGGGCGGGCATTGGAAGGGGCTGGGGAGATATAATAAGGAAAAGTGCGGGAAAATGGTCAGTCCAGGAAGGAAGTCAGCGGGGAAAGTTGCAGAACTCAAAAAAAAAAAAAAAAAAACCTACAACTTTCCCATTGTTTGAGTACACTTACCAATCTTAAGGAAACCGTTGATTCCCTGATCACCAAGCTGAGGGAGGCTGCCAGATCCAGGCGTGGAGGGTGGCTTGAGTCCCAGCTGTCTGGATTGCTGGGGAATGCCGGAGCAGAAGATTCTCCGTTGGGATCCGGAAGAAGCGGCAGGAGGACGCAGCCCCCCCCACGAGAGGCTTTCCCCGGAGATGGTTAGTACGGGCAGCAGGCGCAGGCTGCGGAGCCCCTCATAGGACCCTGCGTCCGGTGAGCATGCTGGCGGAACCCCCCGCCAGCGCGCCCGCCGCGGCAGGAATCCGCCCAGCCGGCCTGCGGGCTCCTCCAGCATCGGGTCGCGGTCCGCGACTGAAGTGCCCCGCTCAGCTGTAGTGCGGCCTGCTCCGGCGGCGCGCCGCAATACCAGAGCCCGGGCCGCGCTGCAGCCGCGTCATCATCCGGGGGGCGGGGCTTCACCGGAAGTGCGGCCTACGTCACTTCCGGCCCCGGCGTCATGTGACAGGGGCGTTCAGGAAGTGAACGGTGGGTGCATGGACACACCCCCCGCAGCAGGAGTCGGCGATTCACGACGCTGCTTGCCCATAAGAAAACGGAGTGCCAGAGCGGATGAGGGGACCAGAGGGACCACCAGCACGGCAGGCGCACCTGGCGATGTACCAGTCGGGGTGCCTGCCAGAAACATCAGCCGAGGGATACAGCAGCGCAGGTGCACGGGCAGGCAGCAGTAATTCGAGGACCTGCTGCCAGGCTCGAGTCGACACATCCAGGGCGGTGGAGCGGCGGGAAGCAGCATGGGGCTGCCTGGCAGTCACCCACGGACCACCACGGATCGGGCTAGGGAGTCCGGGTCTGGAAGTCGCGGAGTGCCACGGATGGCGGGGAGGACCGGAGCCGGGACTGACGGGGGACGATCGGCGGGGACATCGGCACGCGCTCAGGTCCCCCCTGGTGACGAGGAGGCCAGGGGCGCGGGCCTTGAGCAGCAGCAGGAGTCTGGCGAATCGGAGTGTGGCGAGGATCAAAGCGAATCCAGGATTCATCAGGACTCGGGACGTTCGGCTGGCAGGGACACAGCACCTGCGCAGCTTGGTGAGCATGCGTTCATGTATTGTTTGTCGCCCGCTGGGTCATTAGTGGATGGAGGAGGTGATAGGCAGTTGGCTGGGCCCAGCGGGGAAAATACTAGGGGAGGTCGTGGGTCAGATGTAGTGGGTCTTAGGGACATTTTGTTTAGCATGTCGCAAATTTTTGCTAGAATAGACGGTGGTGGAGTTAATCAAGGAGGTTTGTTACCTGCGGCGGCATGGGTACCTAGTCAGCCGGTGTTGTCGCAGGTGGGGAGCGAGTCGGCCAGGTCGGCGGTGAATGCAGCCGGGACACCTTCTGGGGCACCGGTTTGCGTACAGACAGAGAAGGACAAAGCGGATACCGTAAAGCTGGATGATAGGGCAAAAGGGGAGGTATATGTGTGCTTTGAGGGGCCGTTGGGGGCACACTTAAAAAAAAAAAAAAGAGGTAAAGGAAAAGTTTGGCGGGATGACTAAGTTGAAATTTTTTCCCTTCTTCCGCTGGAAAAGTTTAATCTGGATAAGGGTAAAAAGGACGATAGTAAAAAAGAGGAAGAAGAGAAACGTAGGTGGAGGTTGATTCCTCAGACGTTTGTTAATTGGTTACAGGCTTTTGCAATATTGGCTAGCGTTATTGGGGAAAAAGCTCCGGATAATTGCTCAGGTTTATTTTGCTACCTTGATTCTATTGGGGAGGCTCATCGTACTTATGGGGGTCAGGTGTGGTTACGATATGACGAGCAATTTAGGCAGAGGAAAGCTGTCCGCCCGGAGATCAGATGGGATCAAAAGGACATTGGGTTGTGGTTGAAGGTTATGGCCCCACTGAGGTATGGGCAGTCCTTTCACGGGAGCAACAGTAGCGGGAATCAGTCAGCAGGACACGGGGGAAGTAGTCAAGGGGCACAAAGCACAAAAAAAGGAAGCGGGAACTTGCTGGCAATTTAATGACGGCCAATGCAAGTTCGGGACCTCCTGTAAATTTAAACATGTGTGCTCCCATTGTAACGGAAGTTCGCACGGAGCATCAAAATGCTTTAAGAAGGGTAAGGGAAAGCTGACAGTGGGTACCGGTCAAAGGGGTGACTCCGGTGAGGGTTCACGCGATGGCCCCCTTTCTAAGTAGGTATCCGGATCAGTTGAAGGCTAAGATCATTGCGGATGTTTGTTTTTTTTTTTGGAAGGGTTTAGAATCCCTCCTCCTGATCATGAGGTCCCCTTTTTCAGTTAAAAATTTGACGTCGGCTTCCCTTCATCCGGAAGTGGTTAGTGTGAAGTTGGCTAAGGAGGTGGAATTGGGCAGGATGGCTGGACCGTTTCAGGAATTGCCTATTAGCAAGGTGATTATCTTGCCGTTGGGGGTTGTGCCCAAGAAAGAGCTGAATAAGTTTCGTTTAATTCAGCATTTGTTGTACCCGAAGGGGCTTTCGGTTAATGATGGTATTGCGCAGGAGTTGTATTCGGTTGAATATACATCATTCGACGCGGCGGTGCATTGGGTACGGAGATACGGGCCAGGGTCGTTGCTAGCTAAGACTGATATCGAGTCAGCCTTTAGGTTGTTGCCAGTTCACCCGGATAGCATCCCGTTGTTAGGTTATTTTTGTGAAGGGGAGTACTATGTGGATAGGTGTTTGCCAATGGGTTGTGCGATTTCGTGTTCTTTGTTTGAAACGTTTAGCTCCTTTTTGGAATGGGTAGTGAAGGGCCTGGCTTCTGTTAAGTCAGTCATTCATTATTTGGATGACTTCTTGTTTATAGGCCCCTTGCAATCGTTGTTGTGTAGGAATTTGTTAGGTACTATGGTGTGGATAGCGGAGCATTTTGGCGTGCCGTTAGCAGAAGAAAAAACGGAAGGACCTGGCACCATTTTAAGTTTTTTGGGCATTGTAATTGATACCGAAAGAATGGAGTGTCGGTTACCGGATGATAAATTGAGTTTGCTTAAGCAGGAGGTTGATAGGATCAGGAAGTTGTGCAAGGTTACCCTGAGGGAGCTACAGTCGCTGGTAGGGCGTTTGAATTTTGCTTGCAGGATTATGCCAATGGGCAGAATATTTTGTCGCAGATTGTCAGGAGCGACAGCAGGAGTGTGCGCCGCATCATTTCATTCGCCTTAATAAGGACCACAAGGAGGATCTAAAAGTTTGGAAATTGTTTTGGAAAGTTATAAAGGCAGGTCAGTAATCCAGCAGGAGTTCTTGAACAGTTTTGATTGTGAGATATTTACGGATGCGGCAGGAGGTGCTGGTTACGGGGCCTACTGGAAAGGGCGGTGGAGCGTTGGCGAGTGGCCGAAGGTGTGGAAAGAGAGGGGTCTTACGAGGAACTTGGCATTTTTGGAATTGTTTCCTATTGTTGTTGCGGTTACTATTTGGGGAGAGTGTTTCGCCAACAGGAGAATTCGGTTTCACTGCGATAACATGGGAGTGGTGTCTGTCATCAACAGTTTGTCGGCCTCGTCTCCGCCTGTGATTAGGCTGCTGAGGGAACTAGTACTTTGTTGTCTTAAGCTGAACGCTTGGATTACAGCGGTACATGTTCCAGATGTACAAAATTCCATAGCAGATGCCTTGTCTCGTTTTCAGTGGGATCGTTTTCGGACGCTAGCTCCAGAGGCAGAGGACGTGGGACAGGAATGCCCTTCGCGTTTGTGGCAGCTGGTTATGGAAGAGCGGGACGGTTAATACGGGAGTCCATCACAAGGCAGACCTGGGCATCATACGAGGCATCGTGGCGAGTATGGCAAAGTTGGATTATGCAGTGGGGTGTGATGGAGAGTGATGGAGATAGAGAGATGGCGGTGTTGTTTCTCGTGGGAAGGGCAGCGGAGAGCGGTTGGTCGGTTTCAAAAGTTGGGAAGTTTGTTGCAGGTTTAGCGTTTGGTTTTAAATTGCAGGGGATGAAGGATGTTACGAAGTCCTTTTTAGTGAAGCAAGCTCTCAAGGGCTTTAGGACAAGAGGTAAAGAGTTGGATAAACGGAGACCGGTAACCTTTAGTATTTTGGAACGTTTGGGTTTTGTATTGGATAAGATTTGTTGTTCAGTTTTTGAAGCCACACTATTTAGGTTGGCTTTTTCATTGGCATTTTTTGGCGCGCTGAGAGTAGGTGAATTGGTGGCACCAAGCAGGAATAAGGTTGGGGGTTTGTTTGGATATGAGTGGTCGAGATGGGGGTATTGAATTTTGGATTAGGGGGGGAAAAGACGGATCAATTGGGCAAAGGTAAACGAGTAATATTGGGTGAGGTTATGGGATCTTTTCTTTGTCCTAGGAGATGTTTATTGGCTTATTGGCAGGTTTGGTCAGGGTGGAAGGGCCCATTATTGTGTCATGAAAATGGAGACTTTTTGTCACGTTTTCAATTCATAGCGGTGTTTAAAAAGGGGATTGCTGAGCTGGGCCTTAGCCCTGAGGTATACGGGTCACATTCATTCAGAATTGGTGCGGCATCAGAAGCGGATGGCTTGGGGTTAGGCAAGGATGTGATAAAACGTATTGGGAGGTGGAGTTCTGATCGTTACCTGTCTTATGTAAGGCATTAGGTATGCAGTCTTAGGTAATTTGCCTTTTGAGATTCAAATACCTTTTGGTTGTCTTGTTGCTGGTGGCGTCCCGTTGTTAGTTTGGATGCTAGGACACTCTTTCGTCCATTGGGAGCGGTGAGGGCGGACTTGAGGCTGGACGGTAGGCAATTGGTTTTTTAGCAGGGAGCAAGCGGTGGTTCGGTGGTTGGGTTTTCGAGGGATGGTTTGGAGAAGGGTGCTGCCAGAATTCCATAAAGCAGCTCGTTTGGATCGGGCGCCGGATATTTTGGTGGTGCATATGGGGGGAAATGATTTGGAGGGCTCGGCCGGTCAGGGAATTGATGAGGGACATTCGAATCGATCTGTTAAGGTTATGGACATCTTTTCCTGAGGTGTTGACAGTGTGGTCTGACATTGTGCCCAGAGGAAAATGGAGGGAGGCCAGATCATTGAAGGGAATTAATAGGGCACGTATAAAGTTGAACAGAGCTATATCAGCTTTTGTTACCAGGAACGGGGGAGTAAGTGTGCGGCATCTTGATCTGGAAGCGGGAGTTGGAGATTTTTGGGAAAAGGACGGCGTACATTTGAATGATATTGGCATTGATTTATGGGCATTGGCCATACAGGAGGGGATCGAAAGGGCTTTTGGGGTGTTGGGGCGCTCACGAGCCTGTAGTGATCAGGGCTGTTTGTTGGTGGCGGGGGGTGGGGTTCTTGGAGTTGGCACAGAAGTGTCGGTGGAAAGAATATTGGATAATCACAGGCAGTGCCTTGATTAACCGGGGTGATCTGGCATTTAGTTTTGGGCTCTGGACGGGGTTTTACCCTGGGAGCTTTTGGTGCCCTTGAGCTGGTGATGGACGGCTGAGGGTAATATGGTGGTTCGAGTTCGGTTTAATTTATGCCAGATCTAATTTTAACTCCAAGAACCCTCCCTTCTTATTTATTTTATAACACTGATAATATGTTAATGTTGTTTGTTAATAAAATGGCCGCTGTGGCCAAATTTATCCAAAGAAATACAGGTGCAGTGTTTTTATTTGGTGGGGGAAGGTGAGTGCTGGAAGGTGGGGGCATGTTGATCCATGGAACCCGTGTTGGCAGTACACGGTCATGAAAATACACAATATAATACCCCAGGGGCAACTATTTACACTGTCAGAGTTTCTTTCCTTACTCTCTGTATCTGACAGGGGTCTTACCTTATGTGCTACGTGTCGACCTTACGTGGTACTGGGATGCGTGAGGCACTAGTGTTTGCACTACCTCCCTTTCTGGCAGTTCTAAGTGTTGGGAAACTACAGGGTTGCCTTAGCCTCTCTACAGGACTCGCAAGTATACCATTGGCTGGGACTTCTTGCTCTGCTCCAACCGGGGATACTTCTTCCGGGGATTCTTCTTGAGCAGGCTCTTCTGAAGCTCTTACAGGCTCTGCTTGCTGTGGAGGGTCTTCTGGCTGTTGAAAGAAGTGGATCACAGGTATTATTACTGCTCCTCCTAGTTGAGGCCAATCTGCCAGGAAATCTCCTAAGCAGTATGGAGTACTGCTTCTTTAGGCTCCTCCGGTACGGTGAGAGGCACTTCTTCTTGGGGCTTTAGCAGGTCTGGACACAACTTCAGATGGTCTCTAGATACCGTTGCAGTCGTTATTCCTCCGTCTTTGCTAATCAAACAGGTCTTTCTGTTATCAAATCTTGAATTTAACACAGTGTAGGGCTCTCTCTGTTATGTTCTGCTACCAAAGCTAAGGAAAGAGAGGAGATCTGTCCCTACTATAGTACTCAGCTGAATCCCTACGATGTAACAGGGAACCTGATCCTGCGATCAGACCTGCTAAAGTCCTAATCTAGTCTGTACGGAGACCTATAGATGTGGGGAGGGAATCCCTACAAGTACTAAGGACTGGGAGGAATATGGGACACCTCCTAACAGAAATAGTAGCAGACAGACGAACAAACAAAATAGATAGAACATAGAGGTCCGTAGACCAAGCAAACTAACAGAGTTAGATACAGAGCACAGGCTAGCTAGAAAGTAGATATACAATGAAGTCCAGCAAAGCCAGAAGGGCGGAGCAGGATTAAATAGGCCAACAAGGTCATGTGACCAGCAAAGGAAAATAAACCTAACAGCAAGGTTCTAACAGTACCCCCCCTTCTAAGAGGATCCTCCGGATCCCCTAGGACCAGGCTTATCAGGAAATCTCCTGTGAAACGCTCTGATAAGTCTGGACGCGGAAACATCATCTGACCTCACCCAAGAGTTATCCTCGGGTCCGAAACCTTTCCAGGCCACAAGATACTGCAAACTACCTCTATACCGTCTAGAGTCAAGGATGCGAGAAATTTCATATTCCCCGTCCTCCACCACCGGAGGAACAGAGGCAGAGGCGTCACCATCCGACACAACAGCTTTTTTTAACAGAGAGACATGAAAGACCGGATTAATTCTCCAGGAGGTAGGAACCTCCAACCTAACAGCAGATTGGTTGACAACCTGAAGCACCTTAAAGGGCCCTACAAACTTGGGACCCAATTTCTTAGAAGGAATCCTCAACCGCAGATTCCTAGAGGACAACCAAACCATGTCACCAACAGCGAACAAAACCTCCTGTCGTTTCCTATCAAAGTAGTCTTTAGATTTTCTGTTGGCCTCCTGAAGATTACCACGCACATCCGTCCAAACTCTTTCCAAATCACCGGAAAAATTCTCCTCCTCAGGCACGGCAGATCCCAACTTGGAGAACGACCCAAACGACGGATGTCTCCCAGAACAACAAAAAAAAGGCGAACAACCAGCAGAAGAAGATGTATGATTGTTCAGAGCAAATTCGGCAAGTGGCAGAAACTCAGACCACCCCTCTTGATTGTCTGCCACAAAACAACGCAAGAACTGCTCAACATCCTGGTTTTTCCTTTCTGTCTGGCCATTAGATTCAGGATGATATCCGGACGAAAACGACAAATGAATTACCAACCTGTCACAAAAGGCACGCCAAAAATGAGCCACGAACTGAGGACCCCTATCAGAAACAATGTCAGTAGGAACGCCATGAAGTCTGACAATTTCCTTGACAAAGGCCTTAGCGAGAGTTTTAGCGCAGGGCAGTTTGACGAAGGGAACCAAGTGACACATCTTGCTAAAACGGTCCACGACCACCCAGATGACAGTAAAACCCTCAGAGGGGGGAAGGTCAGTTATAAAGTCCATAGCCAAATGTGTCCAAGGAGCACTGGGGACCTCCAAAGGACAAAGCAACCCCGCAGCAGGAGTATGTGAGGACTTAGATCTAGCACATATAGTACATTGGCGCACCCACTTAATGACTTCCTTCTGCCATCCAGGCCACCAAAAACTGCGACCCACCAGTCTCTTGGTCTCAGAGATTCCGGGATGACCTGCCAACCGAGATTCGTGACACTCAACAAACAAATCTCTCCTAAAGGTCCCAGGCACAAACAACCTCCCATGAGGAGTGTTAGATGGGGCATTCTCCTGAGCTTTAAGAATCTCATCTTCCAAAACGGAGTCTAAAGCAGCTATCACAACACCTTCTTGTAAAATGTTTTCCTCTTTCTCAGCACCGACTATGGGAGAAAAACTGCGAGACAAGGCATCCGCCTTAACATTCTTAGTACCAGGGATGTAAGTAACGGAGAAATTAAACCGCGAGAAAAACAGTGCCCACCTAGCCTGACGGGCATTCAGGCGCTTGGCAGCATCAAGATATATCAGATTTTTATGATCCGTAAGAACCTGAACGGGAAATTCCGCACCTTCCAAGAAGTGGCGCCAGTGTTCAAATGCGAGTTTAATAGCCAATAATTCCCGATTACCAATATCGTAATTCAGTTCAGTCTCCGAAAAATTTTTTGAAAAAAAAAGGCACAGGGATGTAATCCATCCCCGTTATCCTGAGACAATACTGCGCCAACCCCCACAGAGGAAGCATCAACCTCAACCAAAAACGGCCTAGTAACATCAGGCTGCATAAGGATGGGAGCAGAGGTGAACCTCTCCTTGAGATACACAAAAGCTTCAATGGCCTCAGAAGACCACTGAACCGCATCAGCACCTTTCCTGGTGAGATCAGTCAGAGGTTTGACAATACTAGAAAATTTTTTTATGAATTTTCTGTAGTAATTGGCGAAACCCAAAAACCTCTGTATCGATTTCAAACCAATAGGCCTAGGCCATTCCTGCACAGCCTGAACCTTAACCGGATCCATCTCAAAACCTTTGCTGGAGATAATGTAGCCCAAAAAACTAATTCTCTGTACAGCGAACTCACATTTCTCCAGCTTAGCAAAAAGCGAATTGTCCATTAATAACTGTAATACCTCACGCACGCTCCGCCAATGAGACTCCAGATCTGGCGAATAAATCAAAATGTCATCCAAATACACAACCACATTTTTACCGATCAAAGGTCTAAGGATGTCATTAATCAGATTCTGAAAAAATGCAGGAGCATTAGTAAGACCAAAAGGCATAACCAGATTCTCAAAATGACCCACAGGAGTGTTAAAAGCAGTCTTCCATTCATCACCTTCCTTCATGCGCAACAGATTGTATGCCCCCTTAAGGTCAATTTTAGAGAACCACTTGGCCCCCAATAACTGGTTAAACAGATCAGGAATCAATGGCAGTGGGTAAGGATTGCGTACCGTAATTTTGTTAATCTCACGAAAATCCAGACAAGGACGTAAACCGCCGTCCTTTTTTTTTTACAAAAAAAAATCCAACCGCCACAGGAGACTTAGAGGGCCTAATGTGACCGGCGGCCAAACTTGTCTGTATGTATTCCTCCAAAGCCTTCCTCTCAGGAATAGTAAGGTTAAATAAACGACTTTTAGGAAGAATCGCTCCAGGGACAAATTCAATAGAACAATCATAGTCTCTATGGGGAGGCAAAACCTGCGATTCCTTCTCAGAAAAAACTCTCCAAAAATCCTGAATAGGAACAGGCAATTCTCCCCTATCCAAAGCTGCAATACGCCCGTTACAACACTTGTCATAACATTTATGGCTCCAGGATTTAATTTCACTGGTAGACCAATCCAGTACAGGATTGTGAAATTTTAACCAGGGCAAACCCAATATTACTGGAGAAGGCAAGTTATTCAACACTACCAAATCCAATTTCTCATGGTGAACACCATTAATAGTGAGAGGAAATTCACTGACCTTGAGAGTAATATTCTTCAAAGGGGAGCCATCCACAGAAACCACAGCAATGGGGGATGATAAAAGTTCAGGTAAATTGAGTTTTTCCACGAATCCCCCATCAATTACATTCAGTGTAGACCAGCAATCAACAAACACCCGAAATTACATTAATTTTTCCTGAGCAATCGTGGAAGCAGCTAAAAATATACCCTTGGAATTTAAACAGGCAATACGGGCGTGACTGACCATTTTTTTTTCTTTCTTCATACGAAGCTCACAGCCTTTAATCAAATGACCAGATTTTCCGCAATAGAAACACAAGCCTTCCGAAAAATGAAGGTCTTTTTCTTGAGAGCGAGGTGCCACCGATCCAATCTCCATCGGTTCACCACTGTTAGTACACACATTATCATAACCAGAAACTGACATAGCAGAGGATTTGCTCTCATTAACCCTAGCACGCAGTCTTCTATCCACCCGTATAGCTAATTGCATAGCCTGTTGCAAATCCTCAGGTGTAGGATAAGCAATTAGCAGGTCTTTAACCCTTTCACTGAGCCCAGCAAGAAATAGACTTTTCAGAGCAGAATCGTTCCACCCTGTTTGAGTGGACCAACGACGAAAATGAGTACAATATTTTTCGACATTACCTGATCCTTGTTTTAAACGTCTCAACTCAGTCTCAGCTGATGCCACACGGTCAGGATCATCATATAATAGTCCTAAAGCAGAAAAAAAACTATCCACTGATCTGAAGCATGTATCACTAGGTTGCAAAGAAAAGGCCCACTCCTGAGGCTCTTGGCGCAAAAGTGACATTATGAACCCTACGCGCTGGGATTCATCCCCAGAGGACTTGGGTCTCAAACGAAAATACAATAAGCAAGCATTTTTAAATGAAAAAAATTCTCGATGTTCACCAAAAAATAAATCCGGCAAACATACCTTAGGCTCCAAGAAATATGCTCCAGGACAGTTACTCACGTGCTGACGGAGCTCGGCCACTTCCAGAGAGAGTCCCTGCAGGTGTTTAGCCAAATCCTGAACCGACACCATGATGGAACAAAAAAAAAATCTTTCCTTAGAGAATTTGCAGGCTGGACTTACTGTTATGTTCTGCTACCAAAGCTAAGGAAAGAGAGGAGATCTGTCCCTACTATAGTACTCAGCTGAATCCCTACGATGTAACAGGGAACCTGATCCTGCGATCAGACCTGCTAAAGTCCTAATCTAGTCTGTACGGAGACCTATAGATGTGGGGAGGGAATCCCTACAAGTACTAAGGACTGGGAGGAATATGGGACACCTCCTAACAGAAATAGTAGCAGACAGACGAACAAACAAAATAGATAGAACATAGAGGTCCGTAGACCAAGCAAACTAACAGAGTTAGATACAGAGCACAGGCTAGCTAGAAAGTAGATATACAATGAAGTCCAGCAAAGCCAGAAGGGCGGAGCAGGATTAAATAGGCCAACAAGGTCATGTGACCAGCAAAGGAAAAAAAACCTAACAGCAAGGTTCTAACACTCTCTCCCACTGGTCATCAAGTTTGTGGTTTCTCCCTTTCCTCTTTAACACCACTTCTCCTGGTGCGCACTTTTATTGTAGTGGGCTTCCTGCTTGTCCCTTACCCGAGTGAGACTGTCTTCGACACAGGCCTGTACTCTTCTGTACTGCTCCTGTCTGGTCATGTCCCAGTCCTCAGTGGACATATCTGCTTCTGGTTCTACTACAACAAGCTCCAGGTCCATGGGCAACTTCCCGGGTCTTGCTAGTGACTCGCCCCCTGAGCCATGGGGTACTCGGAACCGGGCCTTTAGGTCAATGCTGGGAGTAGTAGTGGCAACCCGGTCCGTGGCTCAGGGTGGTCAGACCAGTGGCAGTCTTCTATATGTTTTGCAATGTCCGACTACGCCACCCGTGGAGTGCGGTCAGGGATGACCGCCGCTGCAAGGCAGACCGCTGAGGCTGATGTTGGTGTGCAGCACAGGGATAGGATAACTCCCCACGGGAAGAGTGTAGCCTCAGGGCAATGTATGTGGATGGTGGGGATTGTAGTGCAGGGCGTCCCAGTACCGTTAGTGCTGGCGTGGTAAGAAACACAACGACAACGTGTTGCAGTCCAGGGTCTTTTACTCACAGTTCGTATACTCCAAGCCACTTCTGTACAGGTAGTGATTGCCCAAGCCGTGCTGCGTCCACCAGGTGAGGGGCTCGGTCGACCCCCAGGCAATTCAGGAGTATGGCACAGAACTCCCTTCTATCCTTCCTCTGGCCGTGCCCCACCAGTGACCAAACTTCTGTCCGGCTGCCTCGGGCCTTCTCTGCGAGAACTTGGCGCCTGCTTCCCTGGCCCTATACGGTGCCTTCCTAGTAGGTTTAGCGAGGGGTTGCACCAATAAATGATCACGACCTCCGGTTCTTGGCTGAGGATTATTTGCCTCCACCAACTTGGGATCCGGTACCCTTTTCTTGCCTGACCCGTCACCCGTAATCTCCTGGGTCCTTAGGGTCCCTTCTACCTTCGTGTTCCTGGGCCTTTCTATTCATTTGGTACCTTCTCTTTTTGTTCTGTTCCTTTCTCTTTTCTCCCTCTCACCCTGCCCGTGTCCTAGGCCTGGCTCTGGAGCAGAACTTCAGCGGAGCCTCTGCTCCCCTTCTCCTCCACTCTCACTTCCTCCTCACAGAATGAACACTGTTCTAAGATGGTGCCCACCTTTTATACCTCCTCCTCCGTGTCTGAGCTCAGGTGACCTGCATCCAATGAGCTCCTTCCTATGCCCAGAAACCAGCCCCTATCTGCTCCCACATCACTAGGGTTCTCCCCCTCCCCACTCCAGCCAGGGACACATAGTCAGTCATCCCTGCATACTAATGGGAGCACCGTAGAGCTGTCCCCCGGAAATGAGGAGTGTATATGTGTGCAGCTAACTGAGCCCTGGTCCACACTCCATCCTTACCCGGGAGTGGAATACCACACCTCTGGTTGAGGTGCAATACCCCTGTAGCAGCCGAACCCTCGGGGCGCTACACTCGCATGAGATATGCTGGAGTACAATTGGTGGAACTCACAGGTATGTGGTTTTACAGATCTACCAGGTCAGGTAGTAGGTCTGGCCACTGATTTCTCTCCTCTAGTGGTAAGGTCTTCAGCAGGTCGATGACGATGTTATTCATCTTTTCACAGAGACCGTTGGTTTGGGCGTGGTACAGTGTAGTCCGGATCTTTTTACACCTGCACAGATGGCATAACTCCTTGAGCAGTTCGGCTTCAAAGGCTGGGCCTTGATCTGTCAGCACCTGCTCCGGGTATCCATGGGGCCTGCAGAAGTACGACTGAAACGTCTTCGCGCAGTTTCTGTCATCAGATCCTTGACGGGGGCGTCCACCAGGAACCGGGAGTAGTGATCCACCATTGTCAGGGCATAAGAATGTCCTGACCTGATGGGTGACAGCTTGACATGATCCAGGGCCACGATCTCCAGGGGACGAGTCGTCTTGATGGGTTGCAGGGGTGCCTTCTGGCTGCTGTAGTCTTTTCTTCTGAGGCTACAGGGTCCACAATTCCGGCACCACCTCTCAATGGAACTGCTCATTCCTACCCAATAAAACCGACACTTCAGCAGGGTTTCTAGCTTCTTCCCGCCAAAGTGCCCCGCCTGATCATGGTAGGCTTCCAACACCATCTGGATGTCTGTCTTGGGTACCACTATCTGCTATACCATCTCATGGGTTTTAGGGTTGACGTACCTCCGGCACAGTTTCTCTCTATAGATGAACAACCGGCTCTTCTCATTCCACAGCTGTTTGGCTTGCAGAGACGTGTCATTCTCCAGGGAGGAACCTTCCTGGGTTATCAGCTCTTTGATACGGCTGACAACCTGGTCGCTGTCCTGGGTCTCCTTCCAGCTGTGGTGAGGCAGGGGGTTTAACGTCTTACCGCGATGCCTCCTGGAGGCTCGTTGCTCATGGACCTTTCCATTCCGATGAAAGGCAGGTAGTTCAATCTCCTCCTGGTCATCCACTTCTTCTTCAGTGTCCGACTGGTGAGGCATCCTGGACAGGGCATCGGCGTTGGTGTTCTTGCGTCCCGCCTGGTACTTAATAGTGAATTGGTAGTTTGACAGCCGAGCCATCCATCGTTGTTCCATGGCTCCTAGCTTGGTTGTTTCTAGATGAGTCCAAGGGGTTGTTATCAGTGAAGGCAGTGAATTTACTGGAGGCTAGGTAGTGCTTGAACTGCTCGGTGATGGCCCAGACCAGGGCCAGGAACTCCAACTTAAAGCTGCTATAGTTCTCTGGGTTCCTCTCGGTCGGGCGGAGCTTCCTGCGTACATAGGCAATCACCTTTTCTCGGCCATTCTGCTTCTGACTTAGTACAGCTCCTAATCCTTCGTTGCTGGCATCAGTGTACAGCAGGAACGGTTGGCTGTAGTCAGGGTAGGCTAGGATCTCTTCGCCGGTCAGGATCCCCTTCATCTCCTCGAAGGATTCAGCTTGTTCCTTACCCCACTGGAACGGGGGGTTTCTGCCTCTCCCGGACTGTCCTACCTGGAGATCTTGCAAATGCGCCTCTTTCTTGGTATAGTCCTTCACATACCTCCGGTAATACCCAACTAGTCCCAGGAACTGACGTACCTCCTTGAGGCTCTTCGGCTTCGGCCATTTCTGGACGGCAGTGATCTTCTCCGGGTCTGGTGCTACTTCCTCTGGACTAACGATGTGCCCCAGGTACTGTACCTTTCACTTGAGCAGGTGGAACTTTGAGGGCTTAAGCTTCATCCCATACCGGGACAGCGACTCAAATACCTCCACCAGGTGCTTCAAGTGGTCCTCATACGTTTTGGAGTACACTATCACGTCGTCCAGGTATAGTAGTACAGTCTCGAAGTTACGGTGTCCCAGGCAGCACTCCATCAATCTCTGGAACGCTACAGGGGCGTTGCAGAGACCTAACGGCATACTATTGAACTCGCAGAGTCCCATCGGGGTGGTGAAGGCAGTCTTCTGCCGATCCTCCTCAGCAACAGCTACTTGCCAGTACCCACTAGTGAGGTCAAGGGAGGAGAAGTAATTTGCAGACTTCAAGGCAGCCAGGGATTCCTCTATACGTGGTAAAGGGTATGCATCTTTATGTGTAATGCGATTTACTTGTCTGTAATCTACAAACATTCTCATGCTTCCATCCTTTTTCCTGACTAGAACTAGGGGAGCTGCCCAGGGACTACAACTATCCCTTGCTACCCCTGCCTTCTTCATGTCGTGTAACATCTCCTTCGCCTTCTGTTAGTGTGCTGGTGGTATAGGCCTGTAACGTTCTTTGATGGGTGGATGGTCACCTGTGGGTATATGGTGTTGTACCCCTTTAATCCTCCCAAAGTCAAGTGGTTGTTTACTGAATACCTGCTTGTATTCCTGAACCACCCGGTGTACACCCTGCTTCTGGTGGGCAGGAGTGGTGTCTGTCCCAACATGGAGCTGTTGACACCAATTCTCCACCTGGGTTGCCGGGTCATTATCCTCTACTCCGTCTGGTGAGGTTAAGGACTCCGCCGTGTGTATGGAGTTGTTATTTACTGTGTACAGTTAGGCAACAGTGGCGTAGCGTGGTAATCTAACCTCGTTCTCCCCATAGTTTAGGAGGCGTACGGCACCCTCCCATTGCGTACATCCACTACCCCTCTGGCAGTTAAGAGTGTAGGTCTGTGCTCCGAGCTAAGGGGCTCTACTACCGCCTGGTAGCTCCATCCTTTGAGACCTATTGCTGCTCTGCACCAAATCAGCATTTCACTCATCGGGGGAATTACAATGGGTACTGGGTCTGTCACCCGTACATTACCAATTTCACCACCGGTTAGCTTTACCTGTTGCTGGTACATAAGGACTCGGATCTCTTTCTGGAGTGCCCTCCTCTGCCCTGGTCTGACAGTGTCAGCTATCTGTTGGAGCAAGAACACCACTTCTCCCAAACAGTTACTAACAATATTTGTGCCAAGTACCCTATACAAGTCTGTATCATCAGGATTAGTCTCTACTACAATTAGTCCCTGGTCCTTCAGTTCCACTCTGCCCACCTTTACTGCCACATCCTTAACCCCGACTAGGTTAAGGGGGAGGCCGTTTGAGGCATATACGGAAAGATTTGGATCTGGTGGGTGAAGTTCGTCTATGGACCAGAACCTTTTGTAGAGGACATCAGGCATGATGGTTACCTGAGATCCTGTGTCCAGCAGAGTGGGTGTCGCAATGCCGTCCAGCACAATGGACAGGAAAGATCTTCCTCCCACGAACCTGCGGTACCAGTTTGATGGGCCTGGGGGGTCTACTCCTGGGTGTCGGCCCTCGGCCCCAGGGTTTGCTTGTTTAAAGGACAGCTCTGGACGGCGTGACCTGTCTTGTGGCAGCGGTGGCAGACAGGGTCCCTCGGTGGGCGGCGTTAGTCGCTGATCCTCCCAGGGGGTGGCATTGTCCTCCTCCTCCTTCTCATCCAGGGGACATTCTCAGGGCTGTCGGCTAGCAGGATCCTTCCTTCCTCCTCGGGCTCCGTCCGCAGCTGCAGGGCACTGAGTACAGTGGTCAGGGTTTTGCTCAACTGACGCACTTCAGAGCGCAGGCTGTCCAGCTCACTAGGGGACGTTGCTGGAACCTTGGCTTCAGCAGCCACCAGGGAAAAGGTGGACGCTGCAGGCACTGAGGTGGCCCCACCCTGGTAACATTGGATAGCAGTTGTTTCCAGGGGCTGCAGTCCTTTTATAGCCATGTCCTTAAGGTGTCAAAGGTGGCATCTGGATGATCCAGGGACCACCAACGCACAGTCCTGCTCTCCTCTTGGGACCTCAGTCCCTGGATAAACTGTTCCTTCAGCATTTTATTCTCATTATTGATGCTGGTTGGACTAACCTGTTTCAGAGCTCGCAGGGCCCCTTGTAAATGCCAGGCATAGTCCCGAACACTGTCTTCCGGCTGCTGAGAGCAGTTGTAGAACCTCATCCGGAGGTCTGTCTCAGTACGATTCTCAAAGACAGTAACTTTTTAAAGATTGCAGACACTGACTCCTGGTCTGCGGCGGACCAGGTTTCTACTTCTCGCTCCGCAGCACCAGTCAATTGTCCCAATACAACAGCGGCTCTTTTCTTGCCTGTCATAGAGTACATGTCCAGTATACCGCATATTTTCCTTTTGAATCCAGACAGGGTATTTGGTTTGCCGCTGTACTGGGGGAGCCACTTTGCTCCAGGGATGTACGGTAGGGCCATGGGTATGACAGGGGTGATAAGCCCTGTTGGTGGAGCGGCTGCTCCGGGCTGCTCGGCGTCGAGCGCGGGTTGAACATCAGGGAGGTTAACCGGTACTCCGGCGTTGTGCTGTTCTTCGGACATTCTGGCGCCCCCCTAGCGAACCGTGGCCTACCTTCTTTTCTTCTGGTAGGCCGCAGCTCCGCAGGTGACGGTCTTCTTCAGGACCTTGCCTTCACCGGGGCTCCTTCCAGGACCTGGCGCTTCCTGGTTTGACGTCGAGGCGTGGGGCGTGTCCGGGGCTTCGCGCGCTTCAGCAGGTATGCCTCTCAGTTTCCTGCGGTTACGCCCTTCTTCTCGCTCGGCGGCACAACAATGGTGGCGATCTTCGCCACAGTTAAATACACAGTTCTGATTAAAGGCGCACAGTACCCGGTGGCAACGGCACAACACCCCGTCATTGCAGCAGGCACGGAATCCTGTTCGTGATGCCAGGGAGAGATGACGCACCCAAGGGATGGGGACTCCGGCGCCCGGGCCTTGCTGTTTGGTTTTGGGGGATGCCGCGGTGGCCGGCTCCCGGGGCCGTACCCTGGGGTCACTCTTAAAAAAGGGAAGGAATGGGGGAAAGGTGTATGGGAAAGGGGAAATTGTTTGTGACGCCACCCGTGGTGTCTGGTGAAACTCACCAGCGCTGCTGCAGTCCTCTGAGGCCGATGGTCAGGCAGCTTAGTTGGTGCGGCTCCCCACAGGTGGAGCGGGGCCTCAGGGCAGCGTAAGTGTAGGGAGGCAGGATGGAGGGGACCCAGCCGGGTCAGAGGAAGGATAGAAGAATAGGCACGCACACCGGAGTTCACTTCAGTACCTTTACTGGTGGTGTTTCAGGCACGATCCAGGGCACTGTAGGGTGAAGGGTGCATATCAGGACTCTCCCCAGTGAGTGGGTGTGGGGCCTCCTGTTTCTTGCCTTTTCCTGATAAGTTTTTGACCTGCCTGGAGCTAGGCCTAACTTGGTCTCTGTCTTGCACCGGCTGACCTGGTGGTAGGGCCTTCTGTTGGAGAACACACTCCCCGGTCTCTTGGGCCTCAGTGACTCCTGACTCTGGTATGACAGTCAGATTTTGGTGTTCCTGGGACATGTAGTTCGCCAGGGGTTCCGGTTGTTTCTGCTGCGCCTTAGGGATCCCTGCAGACGCGGATCCGGTGTCCGGTAAATGGTCTTGGGGTGAGCTGGCTAAGATCCTCTGCCCCCTATGTAGCTCGCTTACTCCACTTGCCTTCGGCCATGCTCAGGGCCCTCACTAGGCTTCACACTGACAGTAGGCCTCGCTACTCTTCACCACTCTTATGGCGTCGGCATACCTTAGGCTCACTAACCTGAGCTCCCTGAGTCTGGGTTGGACTGACTGTCCCACTGGCTGCAGCAGACTGGCTGCATACTCCAGGCTGTAGGTTCCAGACTTAGACTCTCTCCCAGACTGAACTGCCTAGCTCCACCTTCCCTTTTTATATCCCTATCCGGGCTCCCTCTGGTGGTCTGAGGTAGAAGGTGGAGGTGTGTGAATGCTATGAGGGCCTCTTGTGGAGGAATCCGTCCATGCACCCCTCTGGGATTTGTGGCACCAATGTGCAGCAGGGCGCCACATGTGCAGTCTTTCAGGTGCCCAAATCAAAGATGTGTCTAAAAGGGTATCAAGAGTCTTTAGTGCTACAGACAGTTAACCATGTCTGCTAATAGACTAATACACGCAGGAACAAATGACACAGCAAAAAAGGACCTGGAGACTATATGCAGAGACTTTGAAGACCTAGGCCAGAAAGTGAAGGAACGTAGGTCGTCTTCTGATCCATCCTCCCAATGGATGGACATGGAACAAGGAGACTGAACAGGATTCTGCAGGTAAACAACTGGCTATGTCGATGGTGCCGTCAGCAACGTTTTGGGTTTCTTGACCATGGAGTGAATTACCTGTATGATGGACTCCTTGCTAGAGATAGGTTGCATCTTATGAAAACAAGAAAACATATATTTGGTAGACACCTTGCTACACTTATCAGGAGAGTTTTAAACTAGAGCATTATGGGATGGGAAATATACAGCCAGGAAAAAGTATGCAGCTAATGAATTCTTTTGAGAACCCTGCTATTAGAAGTGGAAATAAAAAACAATGACAACAAATTCTGAATGAAAATAGATGAGCAAGAAAAACCGACTAAAAACTAAAATGTGTCCATACAAATGCACAGAGCATGGGAAACAAACAAGGGGAATTGGAGCCGCTAACACAGAAAGAGAGATATGATATCATAGGCATCACTAAGACTTGGTTGGATGACACACATGAATGGAATACAAACCCTACAGGCTACAGCTTATTAATTATAAACAGTCTTAACAAGAGGGGAGGAGGTGTTGCATTGTATGTTAGGAAATCATATATCTCCACAAAAATCCAGGCTTCAGAGAATGGTAGCTCTGTACAAATTGTTTGGGTAAGAATACAAGGAGAGAAAAACAAAAAGGACACTATTGTAGGTGTTTACTATAGCCACCTGAACAGACTGAAGAGTTAGATGAACTCTTTTTACATAAGATGTCTTTGTTCTCAAAAAAGTTCGGCAGTGATCATGGGAGATTTTACCTATCCAGATATTTGAGGGAAAAGTAAAAGGCAAAAGTAATGAGTCCAAAAAATTCTTATCTTCTCTCGATGACAACTTTATCTTTCAAAAGGTAGAAGAGAGGATCTGCCATTTGGAACCTAATTCTTACCAATAGGAAGGAAATGGTTTAGGAAATAAAAGTGGCTGGGAATTTAGGAGGCTACGATCTAACCTCAAATTTTGGATTACAAGAGAAGGAAGACCTGCGAGGACTCAGACTTTAGGACTGGACTTGAGAAAGGCATATTTTAATGGACTCAGAAAGAGGGTAGGAAAGGTCCAATGGCTGGATGTTCTAAAGGACACAAATGTCCAAGAAGATTGGGAGATTTTGCTAAATATAATTCTCACTGCACAAGAAGAAGTAAGAATCCTGAAAAGAAGGAAGAATTGGAAGCATTTAAAGAGACCAGGATGGATGAACACAGAATTTAAAGGGAACCTGTCATATCCTATGAAGTATCTAAACTGCCCCCATTGCGCTGTTAGTGATGCAATGTGCATCACTAACACGCTTTTTTCATTAAAATCGGCGCTAATATAATGTGTAAAAATCACTTTATATATTTATATCATACCTGCTCGTTTAGTCATAGGGGTGTGATTCCTTGCATTTTCCTCACCGCCCACGCCATTTGAATTCTGCTCCCAGCTTGCCCTGACATCAGTATGCAGCGCTTGCGCAGTATGTCATGGCCAGCCGCGCTTGTAGCTCTGGGAGCCACTGACGAGCGGCTCCCCATGCATGCGGTCTCTCATATTTCAAGGGTGCCTTCTCCCAACAGCAATGTTAACATCTCTCCACAGATGTTAAATGGGATTTAGATCCAGACTAATTGCTGGACACTTCAGAACTCTCCAGCGCTTTGCTTCCATCCATTTTGTTAATGTGAGTGGGAAGTGTGCCTGTATATAGGGGGCTATGTGAGAACTCATACTGAATATAGAGAGGCTATGTGAGAGCCCATACTGTATATAGTGACTATGTGGGGACTCATACTGTATATGGGGGCTGTGTGAGGGCTCTTTCTGTATATAGGGGCTATGTGGAGACTTGTAATAGGCGTAGGGGCTGTAGAGGAATCATACAATGTGGGGACTGACTGGGAGCATTATGCTGTGGAGGGATCATACAGTGTGGAAGTGACTAGGGACATCATACTGTGGGGGAGGGGACTCACTGTGCCAACATCATGCTGTGTTGGGGCTTCATACACTGTTGTAGTCTTTCTGAGGTCATTATACTGTGATTGTGGAAAATTCACTGTGGGACTATCATACTATCTGTGAGGAGGTGCATTTTGGGGTCATCATACTTTAGGGCCGGCTGCCAGTCAGATCCGGGGGCGTGGTTACTGCCACCGCTATGTTTTATCAGAGTGATGACTGAACCCACGGCGCCACTGCCCCCATGACTGAACACTGAATGCTGGCAGGGAGAATAAAATTCAATTTCTCCCCGCTGCATTTGGCTGCGTGCAGGTACCGGGCAGCATAATAACACTGTTAACCGGCAGATTAACCTCATATTTGCAGGCTAACAACTTTATTTCTGGTGACAGGTTTCCTTTAAGGGAAATTTTACTTTGGGAAGAATATGATTCACAAATACTTCACTTAAGGGGGTCTTATAGTCTAGATGCCCTATTTTTATGCTATTTTTGCGATTTTTTGTGGAAAAAGTATGAGGATTTTTGGGATAGGGTTTTTTAGAAATATATTTAAACATGTTTGAAGTATGCTTACAAATTTTTATATCGTAAATAGAGTATAAATATGTACTGTAAAAATCCAGTGAAGTGGGCTAGAAAAACAAAATGGTGGTGAACAGTTGCCATAATCCTGGCTGTTGTACTTGTCTGAAACCAAAAAAACAAAGTGATTCTTAATTACTATGCTTGTCGTTATCTACGGTAGCAGAATAAAAAAAAAAACGTGAAAATTAAAAAATGGCGTCATGCTGAAAATTGAGTTTCGATTTTTGGCACTTTTTGACACAATTGAAGGCCTGTCAAAATTTTAAAAAAAAAGATTTCAATTTGATTCTGGTACAGGAGATAGGCACTTACAATGGGGAAAATAAGTATTTGATACACTGCCGATTTTGCAAGTTTTCCCACCTACAAAGAATGGAGAGGTCTGTAATTTTTATTGTAGGTACGTTTCAACTGTGATAGACAGAATCTTAAAAAAATCCAGCAAAATCACATTGTATGATTTTTACATAATTAATTTGCATTTTATTGCATGAAATAAGTATTTGATACAATAGAAAAACAGAACTTAATATTTGGTACAGAAACCTTTGTTTGCAATTACAGAGGTCAGGCATTTCCTGTAGTTCTTGACCAAGTTTGCACACACTGCAGCTGGGATTTTGGTCCACTCCTCCATACAGATCTTCTCCAGATCTTTCAGGTTTCGGGGCTGTCACTGTGCAACATTGAGTTTCAGCTCCCTCCAAAGATTTTCTATTGGGCTCAGGTCTGGAGATTGGCTAGGCCACTCCAGGATCTTGAAATGCTTCTTATGGAGACACTCCTTAGTTGCCCTGGCTGTGTGTTTTGTGTCATTGTCATGCTGGAAGACCCAGCTACTATCCATCTTTAATTCTCTTACTGAGAGAAAGAGGTTGTTGGCCAAAATCTTGAGATACATGACCCCATTCATCCTCCCTTCAATACTGTGCAGTCGTCCTGTCCCCTTTGCAGAAAAGCACCCCCAAAGTATGATGTTTTCCCCAACATGCTTCACAGATGGGACTGTGTTTTTGGGGTTGTACTCATCCTTCTTCTTCCTCCAAACATGGCGACAATGCACCAGCAGGGCGGGCGGCCTGGTGACTCACAGCACCCATGCTGCAAGACCGAGTCCCCATGACTCCAGGCCACGCCGCCCCACAAGCACAAAACCACAGCAACAATGGCCGACACACTGCACCAACACCACAAGAAAGGAGCATTGTGACTCACCTTCCTCAAGCTCTCAAATGAGAGCAAAAATAGGCTAGAACCTCATTGCAGTCTCCTGCTAATTAAAATCACCTGTGCCAATATGCATTGCATATTCTTTCCCCTTTCTTGGACCAGCACTCCTCCCATTTGGCACAGGAGATTTTAATCAGCATGGGTGCTGTGAGGCACCAGGCCGCCCGCCCTGCTGGTGCATTGTCGCTATGGCAGTGGTTGGCGCACGCTCTGCTCCCGTTTATCTAGGAAATGTTAGGACCCACCACGAGGTTTGCCGTGACGTGGCAGTGGGCTTCATACAGTCTGATCAGAATGTTAAACTAAGAACCTCATGTTCAGTTACATATATTTTTGCCAAGAGGCATTAAATCAAATGTATGATTTTTGGAGGTGCGGTCCATGCTCCTTTTTTTGCATGACATGTACTCAATGACTGGTAAACAGAGAGCCACTGTTGTGCTGGGACAATTGACTGGTGCCGCAGAGCGGGAAATTGAAGCCTGGCCAGCCACAGACCAGGAATCAGTATCTATTATATTTAAGAGACTGCAAACTGTCTTTGAAAACCGCACTGAGACAGATCTTCGGATGAGGTTCTACCACTGTACCCAGAAACCTGAGGACAGTATCCGGGACTATTCCTGGCAGGCCCTGAAACAGGTTAGTCCAGCCAGCATACATGATGAAGACAAAATGCTGATAGAACAATTCATCCGGGGGTTAAGGTCTCAGGAGGAGAGCAGAACTGTACGGTGGTGGGCCTTAGATCATTCAAGTGCCACCTTTGATGCCCTGAAGGACAGGCCACAAGGCAGGCCACACCACACGGATCTGTCCTTTAAACGGGCAAACCCTGGGGCCAAGGGCCGACACCCAGGAGTAGATCAACCAGGCCCATCGAGTTGGTACGACCGGTTTGTAGGAGGAAGGCCTTTCCTGTCCATTGTGCTGGACGGCATAGCAACACCTGCACTACTGGACACCGGGTCACAGGTAACCATCATACCTGATGTCCTTTACAAAAGGTACTGGTCATAGATGAACTCCACCCGCCAGCCCCAAACCTCCCTGTGTATGACTCCAATGGCCTTCCTCTTAACCTAGTCGGGGTTAAGGATGTGACAGTGAAGGTGGGAAGAGTGGAGCTAAAGGACCAAGGACTGATTGTAATAGAGTCTAACCCTGGTGATACAAACCCATATATGATACTTGGCACAAATGTTGTTGGTAACTGTTTGGGAGAAGTGTTGTTTTTACTCCAACAGATTGCTGACACTGCCAAACCCGGGCAGAGGAATGTGCTCCAGAGAGAGATTCGAACCCTCCTATACCAGCAACAGGTAAAATTAACAGGTGGTGAGATTGGTAATGTAGGGGTGACAGACTCGATACCCATTGTGATCTCCCCAATGAGCGAAATGCTGATTTGGTGTTGGGCAGGAATAGGTCTCAAGGGACAGAGCTACCAGGTGGTAGTAGAGCCTGTTAACTCAGAGCACAGACCTACACTCCTAACTGCTAGAAGGGTAGTTGATGTGCGCAATGGAAGGGTACCCGTACGCCTCCAAAATTGTGGGGAGGAGGAAGTCAAATTGCCAAGATACGCCACTGTTGCCAGACTGTATACTGTGAATAATAATGCCATACACACCGTGGAATCCTTGACCCCACCAGATACAGTGGAGGACAATGACTCCGAAACCCAGCTGGAGGAATGGTGTCAACAGCTCCATGTTGGAACTGACACCACTCCTGACCATCAAAAACACTGTGTTTACAGAGTGGTTCAGGAATATGAACAGGTGTTTAGTAAACACCCACTTGATTTGGAAGGGTCAAAGGAGTACAACACCATATACTCACAGGTAACCATCCACCCATTAAGGAACGTTACAGACCCATACCACCAGCACATTACCAAAAAGTAAAAGAAATGTTGCATGACATGAAAAAGGCAGAGGTAGTAAGGGATAGCTGTAGCCCCTGGGCAGCTCCCCTGGTCCTGGTCAGAAAGAAGGACGGTAGCATGAGGATGTGTGTAGATTATAGACAAATTAATCGAATAACACATAAGGATGCATACCCTTTTCCCACGTATAGAGGAATGCCTGGCTGCACTAAAATCTGCCAATTATTTCTCTACATTGGATCTCACTAGCGGGTACTGGCAAGTCTCTGTTGCTGAGGAAGACCGGGAGAAGACAGCCTTCACCACCCCGATGGGATTATGCGAATTCAACAGCATGCGGTTTGGACTCTGCAACGCACCCGGAACGTTCCAGAGGTTGATGGAGTGTTGCTTGGGACACCGGAACTTTGAGACAGTGCTGCTATACCTGGATGACGTTATTGTGTACTCGAGGACGTACGAAGACCTTCTAAAGCACCTGGCGGAGGTATTTGAGGCATTGTCCCGGTATGGGATGAAACTAAAACCTTCCAAGTGCCACCTGTTTAAACGGAAGGTACAGTACCTGAGACACGTAGTCAGCTCAGAGGGGGTAGTACCAGACCCGGAGAAGGTTAGTGCCATCCAGAAGTGGCCTGAACCAAGGAACGTCAATTTCTGGGACTGGTCGGGTAGTACAGGAGGTTCATTAAGGACTACACCAAAAAGACAGCACCTTTACAAGATCTCCTAGTAGGACAGTCCAAAAGAGGTAAAAGAACAGTCTGAGTCCTTTGCATTGAGGAAGGAAGCTCTAACCGGTGAAGAAATCCTGGCTTACCCCGACTACAGCCAACCTTTCCTGTTATACACAGATGCCAGCAATGAGGGACTGGGAGCTGTGTTGTCCCAGAAGCAAAACGGCAGAGAAAAGGTAATTGCTTATGCCAGTAGGAAGCTTCGCCCTACTGAGAGGAACCCGGAGAATTACAGTTCCTTTAAGCTGGAGTTCCTGGCCTTGGTCTGGGTTATCACTGAAAGATTCAAACATTACCTAGCCTCAACTAAATTTACAGCTTTTACAGACAATAACCCCTTGACACACCTGGAGACAGCCAGGTTGGGAGCCATGGAACAGCGTTGGGTGGCCAGATTGTCGAATTACCAGTTCACAATCAAGTACCGGGCAGGTCACAAGAACACCAATGCTGATGCCCTGTCAAGAATGCCCCACCAGTCGGACATCAAGAATGAAGTGGATGACCTAGAAGAAATCGAATTACCTGCTTTCCACAGGAATGGAATGGTCCACGAGCAACACACCTCCAGAAGACGTCATGGTAAGACATTAAACCCTTTACCTCATCACAGCTGGAAGGAGACCCAGGACAATGACCCAGTTGTCAGCCTCATCAAAGGACTGATAACCCAAGAAGGTTCCCACCTGGAGAAGGATGCTCCTCCACAAGCCAAACACCTGTGGAATGAGAGAAGCCGGTTGTTCATCTACAGAGAAAAGCTGTGCAGGGGTATGTCAACCCTAGAACCCATGAAATGGTGAGGTAGATTGTAGTACCCAGGACGGATATCCAGATGGTGCTAGAGGCCTACCATGACCAAGCAGGTCACTTTGGCTGGAAGAAGCTGGAAATCCTGCTGAAGGACTGGTTCTATTGGGTTGGAATGCGGAGTTCCATAGAAAGGTTGGGCCCTGTAGCCTCAGAAGGAAAGACTACAGGGGTCAAAAAGCACCCTTGCAGTCCATCAAAACAACCCAACCCCCAGGTCAGGCTATTCCTGTGCCCTGACCATGGTGGATCACTATTCTCGGTTCCTGGTGGTAGCTCCTGTCAAGGATCTGACAGCAGAAACTGCAGCAAGAACATTCCAAACCTACTTCTGCAGGCCCCATGGATACCGGACAAGGTGCTAACAGATCAAGGCCCTTCCTTTGAAGCCGAGCTGTTTAAAGAATTCTGTCACCTGTACGGATGCAAGAAGATCCGGACTACACCGTATCATCCTCAAACCAACGATATGTGTGAGAAAATTAATAACATCGTCATTGACCTGTTAAAAACCCTACCTTTGGAGGATAGGAACCAGTGGCCAGAAAAGCTACCTGACCTAGTGGACCTGTATAACCACATACCTGTGAGTTCTGCTAATTGTACCCCCGCGTACCTCATGAGAGCAAGACCTGGAAAATTGCCCATGGACCTGGAACTCGGTGTGGTAGAACCTGCTGCAGATATGTCCACTGAAGACTGGGACACAAATCGACAAGAGCCGTACAGGAAAGTACAGGGCTGTGTTGAAGACAGCCAAAACAAAGTGAGGGAAAGACAAGAAGACCAGTATAACAAGCATGCACCAGCAGAACCCTTGGCGCCCAGAGAAATAGTGCTAAAGAGGAAAAGAAGAGGTCACAAGCTCGATGACCAGTGGGTAAGAGAGCCCTACACCGTGTTAAATTCCAGATTTGACAACACCAAAACCTGCCTGATCAGCACGGATGGAGGTAGGACAACAACAACAGTCTCAAGAGACCACTTAAAATTGTGCCCAGGTCTACTGAAGACACAGGAGGAAGAAGTACCTCTTACAATACCGGAAAAACCCAAGGAAGATGTAGTTCATACATTTCTAGGAGACTTCCACACGGACTGGCCTCAACTCGATGGAGCAGTTATCATACCAGTGATACACTTCTGTCAGCCACCAGAAGAACCTCCACCACAAGAAGAACCTGTGAACACCCTAGAAGAACCTGCTCAGGAACAGGAAGAGTCTCCCCAGTAAGAGGAGGATCACCAGTTGAAGCAGAACCTGAGGGTCCAGTAAACAGTGCACTTGCCAGTCCCATAGAGATGATGAGGCAGTTCTATAACTTACCCGCACGTAGACCTGATAGGTTAGCAGATAGTGCATGCACAGACACCAGTATCACCCCATTGCTACGTAGATCCACACGCAGCACACAAGGCCAAATCCCTACCAGGTATAGGGAATAAGGTACAAAATGCCTACAGTGTAAATAGTTACCCCTAAGGGTACAGAAGGAAAATTTAAAAGTTGTTTATGTGTGTGAACTGAAAATTAATATGTGTGCCTTTAGTTACCCGTGAGGGTATAAAGACTGTAGGTTATTGACGGTGAATAACCAAAGAACTGTCCCTTGTACATAGTTACACTTATTAAAATGCCCCCTATTGGTTTTATGTCAAAAGACCACTGAACAAAAACCCAAGACGTGGTCCAACACCTGGATCACTTATGCCCTGTAGCCACGCCCAGGGCCTACGTTGAGGGTTTTCAGACGGGTCCCTCATGCTGCTCATGTTGCACCTTCACCAGTGAGATGGACACCTGGTTATGGGACTCACTGTAACTTTGATATGTGTTATTGTTATCATAATTGTTGTTGTTACCTGTTTAAAATGCTTTAGTCCAGGAGTACTGAGTTGTACTAGGGGGGAATGTGGCACCCTGCTACCCCCAGGTACCACAGAACCCAAAAGGGTGCATGGACGGACTTCTCCACCAGAGGCCCCCATTACATAACAGACACCTCCACCCTTCCACCTCACACCACCAGAGGGAGCCCTGTTAGGGATATATATACTGGAGGGTGGAGTTAGGTAGTCAGAGTGTGCTGACACTTTACATCAGTGAAGGAGCAGCACGTCTGCTGCTGTGTTGAGGGCCCCGAGTGTGGCTGAGGCAAGGAGAGAGGAGAGAGGAGTTAAGGGGGCAGAGAAGCATCTGAAGCTCACCCCAGGACACAAGCCGGACACCGGGTCCGCGCCTACAGGGTCCTCTACACCCAGTAGGGACAACCGGCATACCAGGAGGACTACAGATCCCTGGTCAACCTGAAGCTACCATCATTTTACAGAACTAGGAACCACGAAGGCCCCAGCGTCCAGGGATAGTGGTAGCCAAAGAAAAATTCTACTACAAGCAGACAGGTGAGAGAGTGAAACAGCATAGAAGCTAGGCCTAGTTCCAGGCTGGCCAGAAGCTTTAGGGAAAGGATGAAATGGACCAGGAGGCCTACTACCCGCTCACTGGGGAGAGTCCAGAAGTGCACCCTCCTAATAGGTACCCTGGACCATACCTGCCATTACACCAGTAAAGGTACTGAAGCGAATCCCCTGTGTGCGTGTCCGTCATTCCCCCTGACCCGACCGGGTCACCTCTCACCTGCATCACTTCCATCAACTCTGCCCCAGGGGGCACGCTCCGCGTGTGGGGAGCAGAAACATCCCAGCTGCCATCCCATCACCCCCAGAGGTCTGCAGCAGCACTGGTACTCATTACCGGGAACCACAGGTGGCGTCACGAGACAAAACTGTTAACAAACTCCTTTTAAAGAGTGACCCCAGAGTACTAGCCCGGGAGCCGACTGCCGTGAAATTCCACAGAAGGTCAAGGCCCGGGTGCCGAGTTTTCCCCATATCCCCCTGGGCGAGTCAGATTCTCAACTTGCTTCCAGGCCGCCTGGACCTCTTCTACCAGCTGGTACCTGTGCCCCGGTCTGCCTAACCACCGCAAGTAAAGATAAGAGGAAACCGCCATTAAGTTGTGGACTGGTTATTATCTGCGCCATCCCCTGCACTACACTGCACTGCAACATCACCATTTCCTGACCTGGAGCTAAGCTCTGCCTGTGGAGAGCTGTCCCAACTCTGCTGCGTCACCATCAGCTCCAGAGGATCTGCACCGCAGCGGCGGCTCCATATAGCCGCATACCACAGGTGGCGTCACGAACATTAAACTATAAAAACTATAATCCCCTTTTATTGACCGCCCTGGGTCCTGAACAGGGTCACTTCCACTGTGACATCCCCTGCACCGACTGGCCCGGCACCGAGTACCCCACGGCCCAGGGGGCGCGTCAACTTGGCGTCACGAACAGGATTCACGAAGCCGGGTAAAAGCCAGGTCCTATGTGTCACAAAGACTGTGTATAACTGTATAAACTGCAGCCATTACTGTAACACATGTGGAGTTAATGATATGCGGGGTGTCCCATCGTGGGCGGAGCCTCAGAATCGGCGCCAAAATAGGCCCCTCCCACTTGCATAGACTGTACCAGAGTTGTCTGTCACTCAGGCTGACATGTGTCAGCCTTCCCCTTTGCATCAGACTGAGGGGGGAGATTGTCGCCTCCCCGTGCAGAGGGCTGTATGATCCCATCCATCCATCCCAGCTGCTGAAGCTCTGTGCTATGCGATCCCATCCACCCAGCTGCTGCAGCTCTGTGAATACAAGTGTGAGAAGCTGTGCAGCAAGAGTGCAGCTGTACAGTGACCAGCAGACTGGTATGTCAGCAGAAACCCAGGACCTGGCTGAGGTTCACTGGGGGGGAGGTAGATGCCCAACCTGGGACAGGACCCAGCTGCGGGCGCGGCCGCCGCCACTGTGATGCCGTTACCAATGCCATATATACCAGGGGCGGCGTGGTTGCCCCAGTACTCAGGGGAGTCGCACACCCTCATCGACTTTGAGGAGAGACTGCTCAGTTTGTTTAAAGTGTACTACCTGTCTGAGGAGCAAAAAGTCAGCTTCCTTATAGGCCAGCTAATCGGTACAGCCCAGAGAGAGGTGAAGCCCTGGCCGGGCAGGGACAAAGGCACTGTGAAGGAAATACTGGCCCGGTTGAAGGATACCTTTGACACCCGCACAGCAGCAGAGATTAAAATGAAGTTCTACGGGTGCTAACAAAGGGTGCAGGACAGTGTACGGACTATACTCTAAACCTGCAGGAGGTGCTGCTGGCCATTAAACAGGTAGACCCCGACAGTGTGCGAGACGAGGACAGATTGCTAACTGAGCAGTTTATTGAGGGGCTCCTGTCTAACGCTCACCGGACACAGCTGCGCATTATGGCTCTGCAAAACCCTGATCTGGACTTTGCGCAATTTAAAGACCGAGCCATTCAGGTGCTACGAGAACCAACCCCAGGTGGCACTGCATCCCTCCGGCGCCCAGCAATCACATACCACCAGGAGGTGGCGTCCTTTTCCCCAGCACCCGTGGAGGCTGATGCGCAGACCCTAGATAATGACCAATCTGCAGACCTACACCTTCAAGTCCAGGAGCTGACCAAAACTATGGCTACACTAACCAAACCCGTACAGACCATGCAAGTGTCTCCGAAGGAAAAGATCCATCTGGCTTCCAGTCCAGATGACGTCTCGTGGCGATGGCAGAGAAGAATTCCACCGACCAGAGGTAGGAACAGCGATCGCTACAACCAGGACGGACAACCCATTTGCCGCTGCTGTCAAAAGGCGGGGCACTTTGCAAGATTCTGCGATTTAAAACGAGCAACCCCTGGGGCAGAGGGACAACCCCCAGGAGTAAGACGACCAGGCCCACAAAGCTGGCGAGACAAGTACGTGGGAGGACGACCGGACCTACCTGTCATGCTTGATGGCATCCCGATGAACGCATTGCTGGATACTGGTTCCCAGGTGACAACCATGCCATATATCCTTTATAAACGATACTGGACTGACTCAGACATTACCCGCAGTCCAGATGAACATCTTAACATCTATGCCAGCAATTGTCAGTCCTTGCCTCAGGTGGGGTATAAAAAGGTGACCATAAAGGTTGGCCGAGTAGAATTGCTATCACAAGGAATGATTATTGTTGATATTGATCGCCGAGAAAGTCATCCTATGATAACTATAGGCACCAATGTGATAGAGAAATGACTTGGGGAAATTATTCTTTTGTTGCAACAGGTCGCAGGGAATGCCAATTCTAGTCAGCAGCGAGGTCTGCAGAAGGAGATCAAAGCACTGATGCAGAGACAACAGGTAGAGCTCTCTGGAGGAGAAGTTGGCATTGTCAGAATGAGTGAATCATTCCCCATTGCAATGCCCCCTAGGAGTGAAATGTTAATATGGTGTCGGGCAGCAATCGGTCTCAGGGGTCAAGATTATCAGGCCCTGGTAGAACCCGTGTACTCTGATAGTAGGCCTACCATCTTGACAGCCAGGGGGGTAGTCGATGTCCGTAAGGGGAGAGTACCGATACGCATCCTGAATTGTGGGGAGAAAGAGGTCCATTTACCCCGGTATGCTACCCTTGTTAAGCTATTCACTGTCAGTAACAACGCAATAAAGAAAGTGGAACCCTTGCCTCCATTCAAACCGGCGGAGGATAATGGCTCCAAGGGGCAGGTGGAGGATTGGTGTCAGAAGCTACAAGTGGGCACTGACTCCACCCCTTTGCACCAAAAGCATGGAGTATACCGGGTGGTCCAAGAATATGAGTGAGTCTTCAGAAAACACCCACTAGACTTTGGGCAGGTTAAAGGGATCCAACATCATATCCCCACGGGAGATCATCCGCCCATTAAAGAGAGGTACCGGCCTGTACCCCCAGCTCACTATCAATGTGCCAAAGGAATGTTACGGGAGATGAAGGAGGCAGGGGTGATCAGAGATAGTTGTAGCCCCTGGGCAGCTCCATTAGTTCTCGTTAGAAAGAAGGATGGTACAATGAGGATGTGTGTTGATTACAGGCAGATTAACCCCATTACACATAAGGATGCCTACCCATTACACAGAATTGAGAAATCATTAGCAGCACTGAGATCAGCTAACTATTTCTCCACTTTGGATCTCACCAGTGGGTGCTGGCAGGTTCCTGTGGCAGAGGTGGACAGAGAAAAGACCGCGTTTACAACACCAATGGGCCTCAGCGAGTTCAACTGCATGCTATTCGGGCTCTGCAACACCCCAGAAACCTTCCAGCGGTTAATGGAATGTTGCCTAGGACACAAAAACTTCAAAACCGTCCTGCTGTACCTAGACGACATAATTGTCTACTCAAAGACATATTAAGATCACCTGGAGCACCTGGCTGAGGTGTTCAAAGCCCTATCTGGTTTTGGCCTGAAGGTAAAGCCGTCCAAGTGCCACCTGTTAAAGCCCAAGGTGCAGTACCTAGGTCATGTGGTAAGCGCCGAAGGTGTAGCACCAGACCCTGAAAAAGTCACTGTGATCAGGGACTGGCCAAGACCCTCCACTTGGTGCCCTAGAACAGCGATGGATGGCTCGACTGTCTAACTACGAGTTTACCATCAAGTATCGGGCGGGGCATAAAAACGCTAATGCTGATGCGCTGTCCAGGATGCCCAACTTTCCAGATGGGGGAGAAGACCCGGAAGAGCTGGAGGAGATAGAGATACCCACTTTCCATCGTCACGAGGTGACCCAGTGCTCCCACTGTGTGAGGGACAAGCGCTCCGCCAACAGAGAGGCCATGTTTAACCCATTGATCCACCATGGATGGGCAGAGACGCAGGATAGCGACCCAGCTGTCCACCTGGTAAAGGAGTTTCTGACACAAGCTGACTCGCACCCTGATCCAGATGCTCCACAGGAGACCTAACAGTTGTGGAAGGAGAAGGGCAAGCTGTTCATCTACGAGGAAAAGCTGTGTCGAAGAAGCATCAACTCCCGGACACACGAACTGGTCTGGCAGGTGGTAGTCCCGAGGCAGGATGCGCCAATGGTCCTAGAAGCGTACCACGATGGAGCAGGAAACTTCGGGTGCAAGAAGTTGGAAATCCTGCTACTTGAGCGATTCTACTGGGTTGGCATAAGGAAAGCAATCGAGAGATGGTGTCGAAAATGTGGCCCATGCAATCTGAGATGGAAGGACCGTGACAGCCAGAGGGCTCCCCTGCAGCCCATAATCACCAAACAACCACTTGAACTGGTAGCCTTGGACCACATGAAGCTAGCCCCAAGCTGGTCAGGCTATGTCTACGCTCTTACCATAGTAGACCACTACTCCCGATTCCTGGTAGTAGTGCCAGTGAATGATCAGACGGTTCAGACGGGTGCCAAAGTGTTTCAACAACACTTTTGTCGCCCACACGGTTACCCTGAACGAGTGCTTACAGACCAAGGTCCAGCCTTTGAAGCAGAAGTATTTCAAGAATTTTGTAACTTGTATGGCTGCAAGAAAATAAGGACGATGCCGTATCATCCCCAGACCAACTGGTTGTGCGAGAAAATGAACCAGGTGGTAATAGACCTGTTGAAGACGTTGCCCCTTGAAGAACGTAGCCTGTGGCCAGAGAAGTTACCTGATCTGGTGGACCTATATAACCACATCCCGGTGAACTCCACCAACTGTACTCCCACTTACCTGATGACAGCAAGACCTAGTAAGCTACCCATCGACTTAGACATGGGAGTCTTAACACCAGAGACGACATCACTGTAACGTCGGCGTCCCTGCCTCCTGCTAGGCAGGGACGCTGTTCCCCTCACCTCTCCGCTCCGTGCCCGGCGTCTTCCTCCCGCTCTGCTGGCAGCGCGCGCTGCTTCCCGGCCACTGTGCTTAGGGCGCGCGCGAGCTCCCCCTCTCTTAAAGGGGCCGCGCGCGCCGTCCTAAGGAGTCCCCAGCCAATGGCCGGAGGACCTCACCATATATAAGGCACCTCCTCCAAAATGGAGGTGCCCGAGCAATGTTGTTGCATAGCCTATCACTCTGCTTCAGCCCTCAGGTCCCGTTACCAGTTACCTGCCAGTTACCTGCCAGATTCCTGCTTGATACCTGCCTGATACTTGTCTATCTACTTGCATTCCTGTGGTCCGACAGTCTGCCTACCAGCCCTGCCAGTCTGTCTATGGATCTGATTGCCCGCTCACCTGGGAGCGCTCATCTGCTACCTGCCTGCTAGCCCACCTGGGGGCTCTGCCGTCACGTGCTGTGACCACCTGCCTGTCCAGAGACTCTTACCAGCTCACCTGGGAGCGTCCGCCTGCTACCTGCCTGCTAGCCTACCTGGAGGCTCTGCCGTCACGTGCTGTGACCACCTGCCTGTCCAGAGACTCTTACCCGCTCACCTGGGAGCGTCCGCCTGCTACCTGCCTGCTAGCCTACCTGGGGGCTCTGCCGTCACGTGCTGTGATCACCTGCCTGTCCAGAGACTCTTACCCGCTCACCTGGGAGCGTCCGCCTGCTACCTGCCTGCTAGCCTACCTGGAGGCTCTGCCGTCACTTGCTGTGACCACCTGCCTGTCCAGAGACTCTTACCCGCTCACCTGGGAGCGCCCACCTGCTACCCGCCTGCTAGCCTATCTGGAGGCTTAGCCGTCACTTGCCGTGAACACCCGCCTGTCAAGAGACTGTCCCCGTCACTTGCCGTGACCTCCTGCCCTTCTACCCAGAGACTGTCCCCGTCACTTGCCGTGACCCCTTGCCCTTCTACCCAGAGACTGTCCCCGTCACTTGCCGTGACCTCCTGCCCTTCTACCCAGAGACTGTCCCCGTCACTTGCCGTGACCTCCTGCCCTTCTACCCAGAGACTGTCCCCGTCACTTGCCGTGACTACCTGCCCGCCTACCCTGGGAGCCACCCGCTTCCTTACAAGGACTGCCCCTTTGTATCGTTGCTCAGAGGTTCCACCTCCCAGACCCGTTACAATCACCAGATGCAGATTGGGATACTGAGCGGCAGCAACAATACCGCAAGGTGCAAGAATGTGTTGAGAGAAGTTTGTCCCAGGTGAGACAGAAGCAGGAGAAAACTTACAATCAGCAAGCACCTGCAGTTCCCTTATCACCAGGAGAACAGGTACTCAAGAGGAAGAGACGAGTCCATAAATTAGATGACCAGTGGGAGGTTGAGCCATACACCGTCCTACCCTCAAATTACGATAACACCAAAGTGTGCCTCATTAGTAAAGATGGAGGGGAAACTTCAGCGGCAGTCTCAAGAGACCACCTGAAGATATGCCCTGAACAGCTGAAAGACAAAGAAGAAGACCAAGACAGCCCTCAGCCCACAGAAAAAGTGGAGGAAACGTTCCAGACAGTCCTTGGAGCAGTTCCCCGGTCTTGGACGCAGGTGAACAGAGCAATTGTGGTACCGGTCCTGACCTTTCTCCAAGCGGCCTCACCGGAAGCTGCAGAGGCTCCAGAACATATGGAAGACCAATCGGCCCTAGAGACAGATGCTTCATCAGCAGCAGATCAGGAAAATCTACCCTCTGCTAGCAGTGAACCTGTCGTACCCAGGGTGAGTCAAAGAATTCGTAGGAGATTACCCAGCCTACCGGTGTTACCTTAGACTACCTGTAGTGTAGTTCACACAGAACCCACCACACCAGGGGTAGACACTAGGGTCCAGGGTAGGTCAGTGACAACAAATGTACTATGTAGATCGACCCGGAGTACTAAAGGTCAGCTCCCTGCCCACTGGAGAAACTAAAGTGTATGTTATATATAGTTGTAACCGTTAAATAATCTTGGATATATATAGTTGTTAAACTAATGGACAATTGGACCACAGGACCTGGTGTGGTCAGGACAATATTGAAAATAGTTAGTAAGTGGCCTTGAAAATAAACCGCAGGTGTGGCCGAAGACCAGGCCCAATGACAGATTGCCCTGAAGCCACGCCCAGGGACGATACACAAAGTGGGTTGATGCCTTTCCCACCAGCCAAATTTCAATTATCCGGATTGTGGCGTAAAGACTAAGCACCGCAGTGACTGCTATACATTTTTGGTTGGGTTTTTTGTAATTTTTGACTTTGTAAACTATTTGTAATGTGAATGGTTATTGTTAATTGTTACTTCAAAAAGGTATCCTCAGTCCGGGAGTACTGAATTTAACTAGGGGGGAATGTGGCACCCCAGGGGTCCGGTTGCCACAGTGGCATTGCCTCCCTCACAAGAGGTGATGCCATGCCTGGAAGCATAGTCAGGTATACTAGCATGCAACACTTTTCTGGCTCCAGACCAGCAAGGGGAGCTCCTCCCCCTAGCAACTGGAATCTGGAGGCGGGGTTAGTTAGAGTTAGTGAGGAGTTGAAGACAGGACATTGAGGAGGAAAGACCTGGAGAGTGGAGCTGCACGGCAGTTCACTCCAGAGAGGAGCATAGAAGAGCATTTTTACTCCAACACAACGTTCCAGCAAATCATCCTATTAGACCTCTGATCAGTGTGAGGTGATTACTAAGGGTCATAATTAGTGATAAGCAGGCATTAAAATGTTCGGGTACTCGTTGCTCGAGTCAAGCAAATTGGAATGTTCGAGTGCTCGATCCAAACAATGAGCCCTATGTAAGTCTATGGGAATCTCAAACATTTTTCCAGTGCCTCCCAGCCCCCCCGGAGGTCTGCAGGGGGACTAAAAATTGCCGAAATCAATGGGAACAGTGTTCAGATGACATGGGAACAGCATGGCGAAGACCCGTGGAAGCATCTCTGACCCAGGTCACTGCTGTGAACAATGTTGTCAGAGTATTACGCCACTTTTACGGGCTCACAATAAAAATAGTAATGACTTATATATAAGGTAAATTAAATAACCAAAAACAAAAATGCTCCTCCACACCTTGGGCCATGTTCACATGTAGCGCATTTGATGCGTTTTTGCACTTTTGCATTGCTTTCAACCGTGAAAAATACATTTACCGGTAAATGCCATTTTAACATTTTACTATCTTATCTTCCCATGTGGTGTGCGAGACATGATCAGACACATCCTGTTTCATTTATGAGGGAGGGACTCTGAAAGTCACAAAGCCTATTTTTATAAGGCCATCAGGTGGCCCTTACTATTCTTAAAGGGCCAGGTGTCGGCCCTCACTATTGTTAGAAAGCCATCAGCCGGGTATGCTTTGTGGTTCCCATTATTAAATAACCACAATACTGTTATTGTGTATGCAGTGACTGCAAGGACTGCCAAAAATTTGGACGCACCCAAATTCCCCTTTGAGACATAGAGGCTGGCCTCAGTAAAAAATATGTTCCCATTTTAAAAGTAGTGGGTCTCCAATAGTGGTAATGCCCATGCGGTGACTGCAAGGGCTACCTAAATTTGGCAAATACCCCAATACCAATTTGAAGACACATAGAGGAGGGCCTCCATAAAAACATGTTGCCATTAGAAAGGAGCGGTTCTGCTATACAGTTATTGCATATGCAGCGAGTACAACAGCTGCCTAAATTTGGGAAAAACCCCAATACCCATTTAAAGACACATAGAGGTGGGCCTCAGTAATGACATGTTCCCATTAGTAAGGAGCAGTTCTGCCATACAGTTATTGCGTATGCAGTTAATAAAATGGCTGCATAAATTTGGAAAAACCCCAATACCAATTTGGAGAGACATAAAGGTGGGCCTCAGTAACTAAATGTTCTCATTATAAAGGAGCGGGTCTCCCATACTGTTCTTGCGTATGCAGTGACTGCAACGGCTGCCAAAAATTTGGACACACTCCAATGCCCCTTGGAAAAGACGTAGAGGAGGGCCTTATTAAAACATTTTTTCCCACTATTAGGAAGTGGGTTTCCCATACTGTTCTTGCGTATGCAATGACTGCAACACCTGCCAAAAATTTGGACGCACTCCATTGCCCCTTGGAAGAGATGTAGAGGAGGGCCTTATTAAAAAAAAATCCCATTATTACCCATACTGTTATTGCCTATGCAGTGAATGCAAGGGCTGCCAAAAATTTGGAGGCACACCAATGCTCTTGCAAGAGACGTATAGGAGGGCTTCATGAAAAAAATGTTCCCATTATTAGGAAGTGGGTCTATCATACCGTTATTGCCTATTCAGTGAATGCAAGGGCTGCCAAAAATTTGGAGACACTCCAATGCCCATTGCAAGAGACGTAGATATGGTGATATAGTAGATATGATGGTGGAGGATGAGGAGAAGGAGGAGGGCAACAGCAAATAGACAAAATCAGGAAGCCTTTACCCATGTCTGGGTGTGAAGAGGTGCATTGGGAATAGACCTCCCAATAAAATGACACTGGATTTGAGTTTATGTTACGCTGCTATCATTCGGTGGTGCTTAGAAGTCTGGCCCAATCTAGCCCTTGTTTTTGATTTTGATAAGAGTCAGCCTGTCAGAATTATCAGTTGATAGGCGGATGCGCCTTTCAGTTATAATTCCCTTGGCGGCACAAAAAACCCGCTCTGACAAAAAACAAGCGGCAGACCAGGACCTCCATGGTGTAGAGAGCCAGTTCATGCCACGTGTCCTGCTTGGATACCCAATAATTATAAGGCACATAGGAATCATGGAGGACGTTGGTACAGTCAGCAAGGTACTCCTTCAGTATCGTCGTAAAATTATCTCTTCGTGTGAGGCTTCCCCGCGCATCACGGCCTGTGTGATGGGAGGTCTGAGAAAACTGTGCCAGAACCTTGACAGTGTTCCCCTGCCTCTGCTGGATCGTATTCGTGTCTCTCTCATCTGTACTCCTTGGTTGTCCAAGGAAGTGCGACCACTGCCGCCAGCATTTTCAGATGGCAATTTTTTTAATAATTCCACAACAAGGGCCTTCTGGTACTGCCCCATTTTAGTAGACCTGTCCGTCGCGGTAATAAGAGATAGAAAGTTCTCCTTGTAGCATGGGTCTAGAAGTGTCAACAACCAGTAATGACTGTCACACAAAATTTGGAGAATGCGAGGGTCACGGGAAAGGCAGCTTAACATAAACTCAGCCATGTGTGCCAGACTACTAACAGGCAAGACTTCTGTGTCCTCACCAAGAGGACGACTGACCATGATCTCCTCCTCATCATGCTCCCCCTCCTCCTCCCTCTCCTCAGGACATCCATGCTGAACAGACGGTATGACAGTTGTGCACAGGAAACTAGCTCCTGTTCTTCCTCCTCCTCCTCTTCTTCATTGTCACCCAATCCACGTTGGGATGAGATGAGGCTGGGCTGTGTGGGCTCACCCTTTATAGTTCCTTGCTCCATCTCATCTTGCTCCGCCTGCAACGCATCCTCTTTAATTATGAACAGCGATCGTTTCAGAAGACAGAGAAGCGGCATAGTGACGCTAATTATGGCATCATCGCAGCTCACCATCTTGGTGGAGTCCTCAAAATTTTGGAGGACTGCACAGATGTCTTACATCCATGCCCACTCCTCAGCTCTTATGTGCGGAGGCTGATCTGAATACCGACGGACTATTTGAAGCTAGTACTGAACAACTGCCCTGTGCTGCTCACAAATCCTTCCCAACATCTGCAAGGTTGATGTGACGCTAGCCACTAACTCACGGATCAACTGTGAGGTAGATAGTCAGACGTTCCAGGGTCAATACCAAAAGATCACGTAGATACCAAGGGAAAAGACAGAGGCGTTTGTCAGGTCACAGTCCAGGGTCAATATCAAGAAAGCACATAGATACCAAGGGAAAAGGTAGAGGCATTAGTCAGGTGACAGTCCAGGGTAGTGTTGAGCGATACCTTCCGATATCAGGAAATATCGTATCGGATTGGATCGGACCGATACCCAAAAAGTATCGGACCGATACCCAAAAAGTATCGGATATCGACGATTCCGATACCGGAAACCAATGCAAGTCAATGGGACAGAAATATCGGAATGAAAATAAACCCTTTCTTTCGTTGTAGGTTATTTCTACATGAAGTAAAACAACTAAGAATAATGTAGAATGTATTACATGAAAAGCCGGCAATTCATCAGCGGCATACACCGGTACCTGACAATTTACAACAGAAAGAATAGAACACACATAGATTAGATAGATAGAAACATGTCACTCACATATATATGAAGTACAGTGACAGTGTTGCTTACTGTACTTGTCATTTAGTGTAAAGTATTTATTAAAAAAAATAATAGTGTTTTCATGCACCGTCTCTTTAAAAAAGCCGGCCGGCAATTCAGCAGCGGTACCCGACAATTTACAACAGAAAGAATAGAGCATCACACATACATTAGATAGATAGAAACATGTCAGTCACATATATATGAAATACAGTGACAGTGTTGCTTACTGTACTTGTCATTTAGTGTAAAGGATTTATTAAAAAAAATAATAGTGTTTTCATGCACCGTCTCTTTAAAAAAGCCGGCCGGCAATTCAGCAGCGGTACCCGACAATTTAGAATAGAAGGAATAGAGAATCACACAAAGATTAGATAGATAGAAACATGTCAGTCACAAATATATGAAGTACAGTGACAGTGTTGATTACTGTACTTGTCATTTAGTGTTAAAATAAAGGATTTATTTAAGAAAAAATTGGCGTGGGGTTCCCCGTAATTTTAGGCTCTAGCGGAGGTTTAGCAGACGGCTGGGGCAGATGTTTGAAGCCTGGGAAGGGAGTAATACCCACGGAGCTTCCCAGGCTACTAATATCAGCCCCCAGCGGAATACCTAGCCTTTACTAGCTATTAAAATGGGGGACCCCCCCAAAAAATGACGTGGGGTCCCCCCTAATTTAATACCTAGCAAAGGCTAGGCAAACAGCTGGGGGCTGATATTAATAGCCCAGGAAGGGTGCCATGAATATTGGCTCCCTCCCAGGCTAGAAACACCAGCCATCAGCCGCCCCAGAAATGGCGCATCCATAGGATGCGCCAATTCTGGCACTTAGCCTCGCTCTTCCCACTGCCCTGTAGCGGTGGCAGTGGGGTAATAGGGCAGGGGTTGATGTCAGCTCATAATGCCAGCTGACATGAAGCCCAGGTTAGTAATGGAGAGGCGTCTATAAGACACCCCCATTACTAACCCCATAGTCAAAGTTAAAAAAAAAACACAAACACCCAGAATAAAATCCTTTAATTGAAATAAACACACAATTCTTTATTATTCTAAATTAAACCATACTTACCATCATGCCCATTCCAGCTGAAGACAACGATCTCCTGCAATAAAAGAAAAATAATAAAGCAACCTCATCCTTACCTTTCCATGGTTCCCACGACAGCTCCAGCTCTGCTACATCGAGATGACAGGCTGGACCGCAGCAGAACGCTGCCATCCAGCCTGTCATCCCGCACACACTGAGAAGCGCAGGCATGCTTGCGCTCGTCAGTGTCTCTCTGTGACGGCATAAAGATGAGCCGAGTTCATGTCCAATGAACTCGGCTCACCTCATGCATGTCACTGACAGCGTGGGAAAATTCTCCTGCACTCAGCGCTTCAGCGTGAGAATTTTCCCACGCTGTCAGTGACGTGCATGAGGTGACTTCATGTCCAATGAATTCAGCTGACCTCATGCACGTCACTGACAGCGTGGGAGAATTCTCACGCTGAAGCGCTGAGTGCAGGAGAATTTTCCCACGCTGTCAGTGACGTGCATGAGGTGAGCCGAGTTCATTGGACATGACCTCGGCTCATCTGGATGCCGTCACAGCGAGATACTGAGGAGCGCAAGCATGCCTGTGCTTCTCAGTGTGTGCGGGATGACAGGCTGGATGGCAGCGTTCTGCTGCGGTCCAGCCTGTCATCTCAATGTAGCAGAGCTGGAGCCGTCGTGGGAACCATGGAAAGGTAAGGATGAGGTTGCTTTATTATTTTTCTTTTATTGCAGGAGATCATTGGCTTCAGCTGGAATGGGCGTGATGGTAAGTATAGTTTAATTTAGAACAATAAAGAATTGTGTGTTTATTTCAATTAAAGGACTTTATTCTGGGTGTTGTGTTTTTTTTAAATACTTTACTAGAAATTCATGGTGGTCTTGTCTAATATTGGCGTGACCCCATGAATTTCGGGCTTAGGGCCAGCTGATAATGCCAAGCTGGCCCTAACCCCTTTATTACCCAGTGAGCCACCGCACCAGGGCCCTGGATGAGTTGGGTACAGCGCCAGAAGATGGCGCTTCTATGAACGTGCCATTTTACGGGGTGGCTGCGGGCTGCAATTTGCAGCGCGGGTGGCCCAGAAAGCTTGGGCCTCCCAGCGCTGCGAATTCCAGCCCCCAGCTGCCTAGTTGTACCTGGCTGGACACAAAAACAGGGCGAATCCCCACGTCAATTTTTTTTAATTATTTCATGAAATAATTTTAAAAAAAAGGGCTTCCCTATATTGTTGTGTCCGGCCAGGTACAAATAGGCAGCTGGGAGTTGGGGGCAGCCCGATCCTGCCTGCTGTACCTGGCTGGACACAAATATAGTGCGAAGCCCCACGTCAATTTTTTTTAAATTATTTAATGAAATAATTTAAAAAAAAAAGGGCTTCCCTATATTGTTGTGTCCGGCCAGATACAAATAGGCAGCTGGGAGTTGGGGGCAGCCCGATCCTGCCTGCTGTACCTGGCTGGCATACAAAAATATGGCAAAGCCCACGTCAAAATTTTTGGGAAAAATTAATTAAAAAATAAATAATAATTTAGGGACTGCATCTTTATTAACCCCTCAAGTGTCATTTAGTGTTAAAATAAAGGATTTATTAAAAATAAAATTGGCATGGGATCCCCCATAATTTTAGTCTCTAGCGGAGGTTAAGCAGATGGCTGGGGCAGATGTTTGAAGCCTGGGAAGGGGGTAATACCCACGGAGCTTCCCAGGCTACTAATATCAGCCCCCAGCTGAATACCTACCCTTTACTAGCTATTAAAATGGGAGACCCCCCAAAAAAATGACGTGGGGTTCTTCCTATTTTTAATAGCTAGCAAAGGCTAGGCAGACTGCTGGGGGCTGATATTAATAGCCCAGGAAGGGTGCCATGAATATTGGCCCCCTCCCAGGCTAGAAACACCAGCCGTCAGCCGCCCCAGAAATGGCGCATCCATAGGATGCGCCAATTCTGGCACTTAGCCTCGCTCTTCCATGCTGCCCTGGTGCGGTGGCAGGGGGTAATAGTGGTGGGGTTCATGTCAGCGCCAGCTGCCATGAAGCCCAGGTTAGTAATGATGGGCTTCTATAAGACACCCCCATTACTAACCTACAAAGTGTTAAAAATAAAAAACACACACTACACCCAGAAAAAAATAATTTATTTGAAATAAAACACACCATTTTATTTAATTCTTAGTTTACTAAAAAAAAAATACTTACCTGTCCACGTTCCTGCGCTGATCTCCCATGCACAGCTGTCACATCTGGAGATGTGACAGCACAGCTGTCACATCTGGAGATGTGACAGCTGTCATTGCTGCTGTAAGCTCACACTGCCGGGAACACGTCCGCTCCCGGCAGCGTGAACCCCTGACTGAGGTCACCGGAGTGCATTCAGTCAGCGCAGCTCCGGAGACCTCCTTTACGGCCCCGCTGTACCGTGAGAAATTCCCACGGTACAGCGGGGCCGTAAAGCAGCTAACCGGAGCAGCGCTGCCTGAACTCCGGCGATCCCGCTTATGCAATGACGGGGCTGCTTTACGGCCTCGTCATTCTAGCGGCGGCAGCGGTTCAGAGCGGTCACATTCTATGTGGCTGCTCTAAACTGGAGATCATCGTGGGACACTCGTGGGCTACTACGGAGGGGTAAGGATAAGGTTGTGGTTTATTATTTTAGATTTTATTACAGGAGATCGATGGCTTCGGGGAATTAGGTGTCTAGGTGAGTATAGGTGTAGTTTTTTATTTTTTACTTTATTTTAGGTGGCGATCGGAGGGGACAGGTAATGTATAAACTAATTTATTGTAGGTAACCACTGGCCACCAATGACATGTATTTAAAATTTATTGGGGACCATGGGGCAGTTTAAATAGCAGGATCAGGCTGATGGGAACTACTGCTCCCATCAAGCTGATCCTGCTGGCACGAGTGGACGGGTTACAGACATAGGCCGATGGGAGTAGTAGTGTCACATCGGCCTATGTCTGCCTGCACGCAGACACCGGCAGACATCGCACAGACACCGCGCACACCCGCAGACATCGCACAGACACCGCGCACACCCGCACACACACCCACACACACTAATCATGACGGGTCTGGGAGGTGAGGCTGACCTGTGCGGCCGTGGGAAAGTTCATGTGAGTTCATGCAATGCAGTCAAGCATGAACTCACATGAACCCTCCGAGGGCACCGCGGCAACTTCAAATGAACAGCTGATCGGCATCACCTGATACCTCAGCTGTTCATTTGAAATAACCGGCGGGAAAGCGCAACACAGAACGGGAAAGCCGGCGGTGAAGTCTTTTCACTGCCGGCTTCCCCGCCCGGGTCCTTCGCTCCCCGCTCCTTGGTGCTGCGCTCCCCGCCCAGTCCTAACTTATGATCGGGATGGGAGGTGGCGAGGGGAGCGGAGGATCGGGGTGGGAGGCTGCGGGGAAGCAGTATGGGGCTGTGTGATTGTTTAAAAGCCGGCGGCTTTTTACCGCCCACCGGCTTTTAAACAATCAGGAGAATTCTCCCACGCTGGGATGGCATTCTGATGACAGGCTGGATCGCAGCTGAGCGCTGCCATCCAGCTTGTCATCCTTCAGAGACACTGCAGAGCGCAGACATTATGGGAACTTCCGATTCCGGTATTCGATATTCTAAAAGTATCGGAATTAAGTATCGGAATTCCGATACCGCGAATATCGGCCGATACCCGATATTTCAGTATCGGAATGCTCAACACTAGTCCAGGGTCAATACCAAGAGAGCACATAGATACCAAGGGAAAAGGCAGAGGCATTATTCAGGTCACAGTCCAGGGTCAATACAAAGAGAAAGCAGAACAAAGACAAGGGACAAGACAAGGGAGTAGTCAGAACATGGTCCAAAGGGTCAGGCAGCAGAAGATCAGAACACAAAACACTAGGCACAGAGAACAAACCTCACACCATCTGAATGTACATCTGGCAGAGGTCTGGGATAAACAGCTCAGTTAAGTAGCCTGGCAATCACCTGGAACCATGAACACCTGGAAATAGCCAGCGCCTCCCAATCCCAGATTGGATAGCCGAGCTGTCAATCAACACACTAACAGCTTCAGCACACCTTTGTACCAGATTGGATGGTCGAGCTGTCAGTAACTGCATCCCAGACACACTGAGCGGTGGAACTGTGACAGTACCCCCTCTTCTAAGGGGGTCCACCGGACCCCCAGGCTTCCCAGGAAACTTTAGATGGAAGACCCTAACTAACCGATCGGCCTTCACATCTCGAGCAGGGACCCAGGATCTCTCCTCTGGTCCATATCCCCTCCAGTGGATGAGGTATTGAAGGGAATTACGGACCCTGCGAGAATCCACAACCTTCTGAACCTCATACTCTAAGCCACCGTCGACTGAAACTGGAGGATGCGGGGATGAGAGAGACAATACCGAAGGTAAAAACTCCTTTAATAAGGATTTATGGAAGACGTTAGGGATGCGAAGGGATGGGGAAAGCTTCAATCTGAATGCCACTGGATTGACCACCTCTAGGATCTTATATGGGCCAAAAAACTTTGGACCCAACTTTGCCGATGGCACTTTAAGTTCAATGTTTCTGGACGGCAACTAAACCTTATCCCAGATCTTAAATACAGGACCCGCTGAACGTCTTCTATCAGCATACTGTGTTTGGTGAATCTGAGCAGTCCCAATATTCTTTAGAACCTCCTTCCAGACATCCCCAAGTCTTTGTACGGCAACTTCCACCCCAGGACATCTAGAAATAATTCTAGAAAATGCACCAAAATGGGGATGAAAACCATAATTACAGAAAAATGGTGAGGTTCCAGTAGACTGATTCACTCAACTGTTAAATGCAAACTCAGCGAGAGGTAAAAATGACCAGTCCTCCTGCTAAGCCGCCACAAAGCACCTTAAAATTTGTTCCAAAGATTGATTTGTCCTCTCAGTCTGACCGATGGTCTCAGGGTGGTAAGCAGATGAAAATGACAAGTCAATCCCGAGTTTACTACATAAAGCTTTCCAGAATTTAGAGACAAATTGTACTCCCCTATCCGACACAATGTTAAGATGGATTCCATGTAAACTTACAATATGAGAAATAAACAACGTGGAAAGTGTTTCTGCATTAGGTAATCCTGACAAAAGAACAAAATGAACTTGTTTGCTGAATCGGTCAACTACCACCCAGATAGCAGTTTTCCCTTTACATGTAAGGTCAGTAAGAGGTTTAGCAATCTGAGAAAAACCCTTGACAAATTTCTTATAATAATTGGCGAATCCCAGAAAACATTGCAACATTGCAACATTGCAAAGCCTTAAGATCACGAAGCTGAACCACGTCAATTATGGCCTCTAACTTCCCAGGATCCATCTTAAACCCTTTCTGCTGACAAGATGAACCCCAAGAATGAAATTTCCTGAACAGAAAAAACACATTTCTCTAATTTAGCAAACAAGGAGTTCTCCCTTAATCTTTGTTACACAACCTGGACATGTTCCTGATGAGAATCCAAGTCTGGAGAGAAAATTAGAATATCATCCAGATAAATCACAACGTGATCAGTGTGAATAACAGGAAACTACAAGCCCGCTATTCAAAACTGTTGGCATCCGTCAGACGTATCACATATAACTGCGGTACAAATCATATGTGATGTACCGTCCCTGCCCACAAGCACTTGTCCACGTGTCCGTGGTTACCTTCCCAGTAACTGCGTTGTGGAGGGCATGGCTAATGTTCTGGGACACGTGCTGGTGTAATGAGGGGACGGCACACCGGGAGAAATAGTGGCAGCTGGGGACCAAGTAATGAGGGACGGCCGCCACCATCAGGTTTCGGAAAGCTTCCATCTCTATGAGCCTAAAACGCAACATTTCGAATGCAAGCATTCACAAAATGTGTGAATTTAGTAGTGTGGCCTGTGGTGCGTTTGCTGCGTATTTGCGCTTGCTGGTACAAGGGCAATTGCTGATAGTGCTAGTTGAGAGTGTGCAATGACAGGTGCAGGGCAGGAGGCATCTTTGCATGCAACACGAACAGGGGATTGGCGTGCACTCACTACAGCGGAACAAGCAAACACTATTTCTGGACCCTGGCTTTTGCTACCCCTGCTGATTCTGGCCTGGCAGATGGTGCAAATGGCCTTTTTGGAGTTGTCTGCAGAGTCTTAAAAAACAACCAGACTCGGTAAGACCTAACAGTTGAACTGGCAACTTCCATCGTGTTAGCGTTACGGGGAGCGCTTTCCCGCCTTGTGTCTACGGCCACCACACTGCTTCTTCCTGCCTGTTGTGATGCTACGTCTCCCTCCCCCTGTGTGCTGTTGTCCTCGCTCTGCATGTCCCCTTGCAATTGTGTCTCATCGTCATCATCCACCTCTTGCGACAGTAATTGAACCTTCCCACTGTCACCTTCGTGTGACCGTGGCTGCTCCAATATTTGGGCATCGCTACACGCGTTCTCCTATTGCTCTGCTTGAAGCTGGCTGGGCAAGAGACCCAAATCTACAAATGGAAAAGTGAACAGCTCTTCTATGTGTCCAAGTGTGGGATCAGTTGTCAACGGGCTCTCGGCATGGTATAAGGAAGGAAAATCAGGATGAGGAAGATGCGGTCCAGACTCACGGCTACTGAGACTTGACCGTGTGGAAGACAGGGTGGTGGTGGTAGTGGCAAAGTGACTGGAACCATTATCTGCTATCCAACCAAAACCTTTTGACACTGCTCTGGGTTCAATAATGGTGTGTTGTGGTCCTCTAGCAATTGGAACAGGAAGGTTGGGCGGCAAGATGTGGGTGTTTGTTGTGGCACAATTTCAGCTTACCCATTGCTTCGGCCTCGGCCTCTGCATGCACCATCAGCAACACGTCCACTGCCCCATCCCTTGGCACACGCTTGCCCATTTTAAATGGGCAATTAAGACAATATTTTCCATGCTTGCTACAAATGGGTGGATCTGTACCACAGCGACCACATGGGAATAGCTTCACTGACACACTGATATCTGGGGCTATGTCTACGGATATCTGTAACAGCAGGAGCAGACAGAATATGCAATGGACCCTCTTGTCCTGTATACATTGCCACAAACCCTGCCTGCCTAACACCTGCTATCAGGATTAATATATGCAGCTGGATTAGTCCTCAGAAGAACTATTACTTCAGATGTATATACATATACTCCTAAAATATTACTACTTATGCCTAACTATTACACTGCCAATTCTGTCCCTCATAGCACCTCTCCCTACTCTGTTTTTGGGATAGACAGTGACAAGCCTAGCGTCACCAGGTCTTATATAGACCCGATGACGCTATGCGGCCAGCCAATCACTGAAATACCACAACCAACATGGCTAAGGCATTACAGTGTGTGGCAGACATCCCTGCATGTTCATTGGCTCTCTGAAGAGAGAAAAACATGCAGTACTTAGCAGTGGCGAGCACGCGCAATCATCACTAGTCATAATTAGTGTTGAGCGAGCACTAAAATGCTCGGGTGCTCGAAGCTCGGGCCGAGCTCGCCGTGATACTCGGGTGCAACGAGCCCAATATTAGTCTATGGGAGACTCGAGCATTTTTGCGGTGGCACCCCCGGCAGTCTTAAGCCTAACAAGTGCCCAAAACGATAGTGACAGTGCTCAAATGACATGGGGACAGCATGGGGATCGCCCCAGGAAGCATTTCTGACCCCCAGGTCACTGCTGTCAACAACGTGGTCAGAGATATTAAGCCACTTTTACGGGCTCACAATAAAACGTTCAAAAACGAAAGTGAAACTTTTTTCCTGTGAAATATGTTAAGGAACATCCTTTCCAGGGAAAAGACTTGTGTATAAGTTAAAATAAATTACCAAAAACAAAAATACTCCTCCACACCTTCGGCTATGTTTACAAGTAGCATTTTTTATGCGTTTTTGCCCTTTTGTATTGCTTTCAACTATGACAAATGCATTCACCGGGAAATGTCATTTTAACATTTTACAACCTTATCTGGCCATGTGCTGTGTGACACATGCATAAAGTGCTGAAAAGACATGGGAACAGCATGGGTAAGACCCCTGGAAGCATCTCTGACTCCCAGGTCACTGTCTAAAAGTGTGCTCATCATAAGTGATCCTTGCCGCATCAGAAGATGCAGACTTGCAACTATCCCCATGCAAGTTCTAGTCCCAGGGCAGTGTTCAATTGTACCTCCCCCATTCCTTGCAATACAAGCGCAAGTATGCAGCCTGCCACCCACCCACCACCAGGCTGCAATACCATACTGCTTGCTTGCTTGAACTTGAAATTTAGCCTTTTAGGCATGTGGAGGCGGAATCTGGCCACCACGTCATGGCTGTGTTGGCGGCCTGGAATCCATACTCAGTCCCCAGCCACCCCGCGGCCGGGTGTCCACACATGGTCCCCAGCCGCCTGGGGGCAGCCGGGTGTCCATAAACGGTCCCCAGCCGCCCCTATTTCTCCTTAGAACATCCCCCCACACACTTTTCTTAGCCCGGCCTGCTTTAGGCAGCATTGGACGAGCCCACCAGAGAACCAGACTCCTCCGGTGGGCCCTGACTTCTCCATCAGTCGAGTTGAGAGTGCCAAGGTGAGGAGCATGATGATGATGACAGAAGTTAGCATCTGCTATGTTTTCTTTTAATGCAAGTGTAAGTGTGCAGCCTGCACCCACCCACCCCCAGACTGCAATTCCATACTGCTAGCTTGCACTTGAAATTGGGCCTTTTAGTTTGGAGGAGGCCGAAGCTGGCCATTACCTCATGGCTGCTTCGGCAGCGAGGTATCCTTACTCAGTCCCCAGCCGCCCCTATTTGTCCTGGTGTGCCTTATACATAAGATTAAGCGCGTATACCAAAACATTACCTGTGCCCTCCCCAGTGCATTTAGTGGGAAGGAGAGCCTATTCCGCTGTAGTGTGTGCATGCCAAACCCCTGTTCATGGTACATGCAAAGATGCCTCCCACCTTGCACCTGTCGTTGCAGACTTGCAACTATCCCCATTCAAGTCCTTGTCCCAGGGCAGTGTTCAATTGTACCTCTCCCATTCCTTGCAATGCAAGCGCAAGTATGCAGCCTGCCACCCACCCACCCCCAGGCTGCAATACCATACTGCTTGCTTGCTTGCACTTTAAATTGGGCCTTTTAGGCATGTGGAGGCGGAATCTGGCCACCACGCCATGGCTGTGTCGGCTGCCTGGTATCCATACTCAGTCCCCAGCCGCCTGGTGGCCGGGTGTCCCCGCTTGCTCCCCAGCCTCCAGGGGGTGGCCGGGTGTCCATACTCAGTCCCCAGCCACCCCTATTTGTCCTGGTAACCTTTCCCACACTTTTCTTAGCCTGGCCTGCTTTAGGGCAGCATTGGCCGAGCCCACCGGACTATCAGACTCCTCCGGTGGGCCCTGGCTTCTCCATCAGGGGAGTTGAGAGTGCCAAGGTGAGGAGCATGATGAGGATGACAGAAGTTAGCATCTGCCTTGTTTTGTTGGAATGCAAGCGCATGTATGTAGTAGCGGCTAGGCCTAAGGTGGTCAGCGTTTTGGCGCATATCCTACCTCCTCCGAGGATTGCTGGATGTTTTCCTGCTACTATCCAAGTTCTATGACTCCCGTTAAAACAAAGCTTCAGGTGATAAATGATGGATCAGGTAGTGGCAAAGGAGAAAGAGCAGGAGGAACAGGGACCATTCACATCAATATCAGGCCAGTCAACCAGATATGTCTTGTAGGATATGTTTCTGTAACAAAAAGAGCGGTTCGGCTACACAGTTATAGGCCATACAGTGAGTGCAATGCCTACCAAAAATTTCGAGGCACTCCAATGCCCCTTGGAAATGACATGGAGGTCAGAGGGCGTTAACTAAACCTTTTTTTCCATTTATAGCAACTGGGTCTCCTGTGCACTGTTGGCCTAAGCAGTGAATGGAAGACTTTCCAAAAATTATGAGGAACTGCAATGCCCCTTACAAGAGCCATGTGTGGCACCCCAGGGGTCTGGTCACCACAGTAATAGAGATATTACGTCGGAGAGCAAGTGGGAGGTTTCCTGGTTAGGATCCCTTAAACATGCAGCATCCTCCTGCCCCAGTCCTTGGAGGGGAGAATTCTGCCCATATAAACTGGATCTGGGGCGGGGTTGAGTGAGTCAGAGAACAGAGAACAGTCAGAGTCAGAGTGAGAGCAAGGGAAAGTAACAGCAAGGAGCTCTGTAGAAGCTAGGAGCTAAAGACCAGGGGCTGGAAGCTGAGCAGAGCTCGCCCTGGCAGAAGACAATAGGAACCGGACACAGGAGTCCGAGGCTGTGAGGACTTATATATCCAGCAGCAGAAACCAACCGGCAGGGGATTTCAGGTCCTCTGGCCATAGAAGCCCGGAGGCTCAGTCACAAGCAAGGGACCAGCACCGCCGTCGTGGAGCGGAGGCTAACAGAAGGCCCCAAGTCACCAGCCATACGGGTGAGCACTAGAGATGAGCGGTGTTCGACTAGAACTGTTCGCCAATCTCAAATTCGAGCTGTTTTGGGCGGTGTTCGAGTTGTTCGACGAACCCGAACGATTTGCAAAAAATTCGGCTGTTCGAGGTTATGTTCGATAACTGTTCGTGCACCAAAAGCGTGTCCTGCATGTCTGGTGCTATTTAGAGCACCAATCATGCAGGGATTGTCTGCCACTCACTGTAATGCCACAGCCATGGTGGTTGTGGCATTAGAGTGATTGCCCAAATCGATGGGAACTGTGCTCACAGTGAAACATGAAAAGCCGGCAATTCAGCAGCGGTACACCGGTACCCGACAATTTAGAACCGAAAGAATAGAGCATCACACATAGATTAGATAGATAGAAACATGTCAGTCACATATATAAGAAGTACAGTGACAGTGTTGATTACTGTACTTGTCATTTAGTGTAAAGGATTTATAAAAAAAAATATTAGTGTTTTCATGCACCGTCTCTTTAAAAAATCCGGCCGGCAATTCAGCAGCGGTACCCGACAATTTAGAATAGAAGGAATAGAGAATCACACATAGATTAGATAGATAGAAACATGTCAGTCACATATATAAGAAGTACAGTGACAGTGTTGATTACTGTACTTGCCATTTAGTGTAAAGGATTTATTAAAAAAAATAATAGTGTTTTCATGCACCGTCTCTTTAAAAAAGCCGGCCGGCATTTCAGCATCTGTACCCGACAATTTAGAATGGAAGCAATAGAGCATCACACATGGATTAGATAGATAGAAACATGTCAGTCACATATATATGAAGTACAGTGACAGTGTTGATTACTGTACTTGTCATTTAGTGTTAAAATAAAGGATTTATTTAAAAAAAAATTGGCGTGGGATCCCCCATAATTTTAGTCTCTAGCGGAGGTTAAGCAGACGGCTGGGGCAGATGTTTGAAGCCTGGGAAGGGGTAATACCCACGGAACTTCCCAGGCTACTAATATCAGCCCCCAGCTGAATGCCTAGCCTTTACTAGCTATTAAAATGGGGGACCCCCCAAAAAATTGACGTGGGGTCCCCCCTATTTAAATAGCTAGCAAAGGCTAGGCAGACAGCTGGGGGCTGATATTAATAGCCCAGGAAGGGTGCCATGAATATTGGCCCCCTCCCAGGCTAGAAACACCAGCCGTCAGCCGCCCCAGAAATGGCACATCCATAGGATGCGCCAATTCTGGCACTTAGCCTCGCTCTTCCCACTGCCCTGTAGCGGTGGCAGTGGGGTAATAGGGCTGGGGTTGATGTCAGCTTATAATGCCAGCTGACATCAAGCCCAGGTTAGTAATGGAGAGGCGTCTAAAAGACACCCCCATTACTAACCCCATAGTCAAAGTTAAAAAAAAACACAAACACCCAGAATAAAGTCCTTTAATTGAAATAAAGACACAATTCTTTATTGTTCTAAATTAAACCATACTTACAATCACGCCCATTCCAGCTGAAGCCAACGATCCCCTGCAATAAAAGAAAAATAATAAAGCAACATAATCCTTACCTTCCCATGGTTCCCACGACAGCTTCAGTTCTGCTACATCGAGATGACAGGCTGGACCGCAGCAGAAAGCTGCCATCCAGCCTGTCATCCCGCAGACACTGAGAAGCGCAGGCTTGCTTGCGCTGCTCAGCGTCTCTCTGTGACGGCATCCAGATGAGCCGATTTCATGTTCAATGAACTTGGCTCACCTCATGCACGTCACTGACAGCGTGGGAAAATTCTCACGCTGAAGCGGTGAGTGCAGGAGAATTCTCCCACGCTGTCAGTGACGTGCATAAGGTGAGCTCATGTCCAATGAACTCAGCTCACCTCCTGCACGTCACTGACAGCGTGGGAGAATTCTCCTGCACTCAGCGCTTCAGCGTGAGAATTCTCCCACGCTGAAGCGCTGAGTGCAGGAGAATTTTCCCACGCTGTCAGTGACGTGCATAAGGTGAGCTCATGTCCAATGAACTCAGCTCACCTCCTGCACGTCACTGACAGCGTGGGAGAATTCTCCTGCACTCAGCGCTTCAGTGTGAGAATTCTCCCACGCTGAAGCGCTGAGTGCAGGAGAATTTTCCCACGCTGTCAGTGACGTGCATGAGGTGAGCCGAGTTCATTGGACATTAACTAGGCTCATCTGGATGCCCTCACAGAGAGACACTGTGGAGCGCAAGCAAGCCTGCGCTTCTCAGTGTCTGCGGGATGACAGGCTGGATGGCAGCGTTCTGCTGCGGTCCAGCCTGTCATCTCGATGTAGCAGAGCTGAAGCTGTCATGGGAACCATGGAAAGGTAAGGATGATGTTGCTTTATTATTTTTCTTTTATTTCAGGAGATCGTTGGCTTCAGCTGGAATGGGCGTGATGGTAAGTATGGTTTAATTTAGAACAATAAAGAATTGTGTGTTTATTTCAATTAAAGGACTTTTTTCTGGGTGTTGTGTTTTTTTTAAATACTTTACTAGAAATTCATGGTGGTCATGTCTAATATTGGCGTGACGCCATGAATTTCGGGCTTAGGGCCAGCTGATAATGCCAAGCTGGCCCTAACCCCTTTATTACCCAGTGAGCCACCGCATCAGGGCCCTGGATGAGTTGGGTACAGCGCCAGAAGATGGCGCTTCTATGAACGCACCATTTTCCGGGGTGGCTGCGGACTGCAATTTGCAGCGGGGGTGGCCCAGAAAGCTTGGGCCTCCCTGCGCTGCGGATTCCAGCCCCCAGCTGCCTAGTTGTACCTGGCTGGACACAAAAACAGGGCGAAGCCCCACGTCAATTTTCTTTAAATTATTTCATGAAATAATTAAGAAAAAAAGGGCTTCCCTATATTGTTGTGTCCGGCCAGGTACAAATAGGCAGCTGGTGGTTGGGGGCAGCCCGTTCCTGCCTGCTGCACCTGACTGGACACAAATATAGTGCGAAGCCCCACGTCAATTTTTTTTTAATTATTTCATGAATTTCCCGAAATAATTTAAAAAAATTGAAGTGGGGCTTCACACTATATTTGTGTCCAGTCAGGTGCAGCAGGCAGGAACGGGCTGCCCCCAACCACCAGCTGCCTATTTGTACCTGGCCAGACACAACAATATAGGGAAGCCCTTTTTTTCTTAATTATTTCATGAATTTCATGAAATAATTAAAAAAAATTGAAGTGGGGCTTCGCACTATATTTGTGTTCAGCCAGGTACAGCAGGCAGGAACGGGCTGCCCCCAACCACCAGCTGCCTATTTGTACCTGGCCGGACACAACAATATAGGGAAGGCCTTTTTTTCTTAATTATTTCATGAATTTCATGAAATAATTAAAAAAAATTGAAGTGGGGCTTCGCACTATATTTGTGTCCAGCCAGGTACAGCAGGCAGGAACGGGCTGCCCCCAATCACCAGCTGACTATTTGTACCTGGCCGGACACAACAATATAGGGAAGGCCTTTTTTCCTTAATTATTTCATGAATTTCATGAAATAATTAAAAAAAAAAATACGTGGGGCTTCGCCCTATTTTTGTGTCCAGCCAGGTACAACTAGGCAGCTGGGGGCTGGAATCTGCAGCGCAGGGAGGCCCAAGCTTTCTGGGCCCCCCCCCCCCCCGCTGCAAATTGCAGTCCGCAGCCACCCCGGAAAATGGCGCGTTCATAGAAGCGCCATCTTCTGGCGCTGTACCCAACTCATCCAGGGCCCTGGTGCGGTGGCTCACTGGTAATAAAGGGGTTAGGGCCAGCTTGGTATTATCAGCTGGCCCCAAGCCCAAAATTCATGGGGTCACGCCAGTATTAGACATGACCGCCATGAATTTCTAGTAAAGTATTTAAAAAAAACACAACACCCAGAATAAAGTCCTTTAATTGAAATAAACACACAATTCTTTATTGTTCTAAATTAAACCATACTTACCATCACACCCATTCCAGCTGAAGCCAACGATCTCCTGCAATAAAAGAAAAATAATAAACCAACCTCATCCTTACCTTTCCATGGTTCCCACGACAGTTTCAGCTCTGCTACATCAAGATGACTGGCTGGACCGCAGCAGAACGCTGCCATCCAGCCTGTCATCCCGCGGACACTGAGAAGCGCAGGCATGCTTGCGCTCCTCACTGTCTCGCTGTGACGGCATCCAGATGAGCCGAGGTCATGTCCAATGAACTCGGCTCACCTCATGCACGTCACTGACAGCGTGGGAAAATTCTCACGCTGAAGTGCTGAGTGCAGGAGAATTCTCCCACGCTGTCAGTGACGTGCATGAGGTGAGCTCATGTCCAATGAACTCAGCTCACCTCATGCACCTCACTGACAGCGTGGGAAAATTCTCCTGCACTCAGCGCTTCAGCGTGAGAATTTTCCCACGCTGTCAGTGACGTGCATGAGGTGAGCCGAGTTCATTGGACATGACCTCGGCTCATCTGGATGCCGTCACAGCGAGACAGTGAGGAGCGCAAGCATGCCTGCGCTTCTCAGTGTCCACGGGATGACAGGCTGGATGGCAGCGTTCTGCTGCGGTCCAGCCAGTCATCTTGATGTAGCAGAGCTGAAACTGTCGTGGGAACCATGGAAAGGTAAGGATGAGGTTGGTTTATTATTTTTCTTTTATTGCAGGAGATCGTTGGCTTCAGCTGGAATGGGTGTGATGGTAAGTATGGTTTAATTTAGAACAATAAAGAATTGTGTGTTTATTTCAATTAAAGGACTTTATTCTGGGTGTTTGTGTGTTTTTTAACTTTGACTATGGGGTTAGTAATGGAGGTGTCTTATAGACGCCTCTCCATTACTAACCTGGGCTTGATGTCAGCTGGCATTATAAGCTGACATCAACCCCAGCACTATTACCCCACTGCCACCGCTACAGGGCAGTGGGAAGAGCGAGGCTAAGTGCCAGAATTGGCGCATCCTATGGATGCGCCATTTCTGGGGCGGCTGACGGCTGGTGTTTCTAGCCTGGGAGGGGGCCAATATTCATGGCACCCTTCCTGAGCTATTAATATCAGCCCCCAGCTGTCTGCCTAGCCTTTGCTAGCTATTAAAATAGGGGGGACCCCACGTCATTTTTTTGGGGGGGTCCCCCATTTTAATAGCTAGTAAAGGCTAAGTATTCAGCTGGGGGCTGATATTAGTAGCCTGGTAAGCTCCGTGGATATTACCCCCTTCCGAGGCTTCAAACATCTGCCCCAGCCGTCTGCTTAACCTCCGCTAGAGCCTAAAATTATGGGGGATCCCACGCCAATTTTTATTTTAATAAATCCTTTATTTTAACACTAAATGACAAGTACAGTAACCAACACTGTCACTGTACTTATTATAAATGTGACTCACATGTTGCTATCTATCTAATCTATGTGTGATGCTCTATCTTTCTGTTCTAAATTGTCGGGTACCGCTGCTGAATTGCCGGCCGGCTTTTTTAAAGAGACAGTGCATGAAAACACTATTATTTTTTTAAATAAATCCTTTACACTAAATGACAAGTACAGTAAGCAACACTGTCACTGTACTTCTTATATATGTGACTGACATGTTTCTATCTATCTAATCTATGTGTGAGGCTCTATTCTTTCTGTTCTAAATTGTCGGGTACAGATGCTGAATTGCCGGCCGGCTTTTTTAAAGAGACGGTGCATGAAAACACTAATATTTTTTTTAATAAATCCTTTACACTAAATGACAAGTGCAGTAACCAACACTGTCACTGTGCTTCTTATATGTGTGACTGACATGTTTCTATCTATCTAATCTATGTGTGATGCTCTATTCCTTCTTGTCTAAATTGTCGGGTACCGGTGTATGCCGCTGCTGAATTTGCCGGCCGGCTTTTTTAAAGAGAGTGTCTTCTGAGCAGTTTGTCAGCTTTTGGACACCTTTGCAGGTGTTTTCTATGTGTTTCTATGTGTTTTTGCTTGCCTGCCATTGGTTTTAACGGTGTTCGACGGTGTTCTAAGGTGTTCGACGAACAGTTCGACGAACAGTTCCTCGAACATCCCGGTGTTCGACGAACCGAACCGAACCCGAACACTACGGGGGTGGCTCAACACTAGTGAGCACTACACGGTACACTAAAGGACGTGGGCTACTTCTACCTGCTTACAGCAAGGTAGCCAGGAAGAGTGCAGACAGACGGGGAGGCCTACAACTCCACCTGGCCAGGGGAACTCCTGCTTGCTCACAGACTGACCAGGCCTCTTACTCCCGGGAGGGTCTACCTTATAATCATCAGTAAAGACCCTGAACTGCACTGCAAAGACTCTGAGTCGTTCCTGCTGCGCTCGTGCACCATCACCCCCATCATCCACACTCACTGCCCTGAGGCTATACTTCTCCCGTGGGGAGTTATCCCATTCTCTGCTGCGCACACAACACTAGCCTCAGCGGTCTGCCTCGCAGCGGTGGTACTCCCTGACCGCAATCCACGGGTGGCGCAGTCGGACAATTAACCTCAAAACCTAAGAAAGACTTCCACTGGTTTGACCAGCCTGAGCCACGGGACCGGGTCACTGCCACGGAGACAACAGACCCCAGAGACCCGGCACCGGGTATCCCACACACGTGTACACACAGCCCAGGGGGCGCGTCACATGCAGTACAGCATATTACAAACATAAGTCCCATTATTGGGGAGTGGGTGTCCCATAGTATTTGCTTATGCCTTGCAAGCAAAAGCTGCCAAAAATTAGGACGGAGCAACTTGCAATGCCCGGTCGGCAAGGTACTCCCTCACCATCTTTTGAAACTTTCCACTCCTTGTGAGAGTACCCCGCGCCTCAGGGCCAGTAAGCTGGGCGGGTGTCAGAAAACTGTCCCAGAACGTTGACAGTGTTCCCCTGCCTCTGCTGGATTGGAGTTGCATCTCTCTCGCCTGTACGCCTTGGTTGGGCAACGAACTGTGACCTCTGCCGCTAGCGTGTTCAGATGGGAATTTTTTTAAGAGTTCTGCAGCAAGGGCCATCTGGTACTGTCCCATTTTTGTAGACCTCTCCACCTCAGGAATAAGAGAGTGAAAGTTCTCCATGTAGGGAGGTCTACAAGTGTCACCAACCAGTAATGACTGTCACCCAACATTTTGACAACGCGAGGGTCACGGTTAAGGCAGCGTAACATAAAGTCAGCCATGCGTGCCAGACTGGTAATGGCAAGATTTCCGTGTCCTCACCAAGACGACGACTGACCATGCTCTCCTCCTCCTCCTCTTCCTCCTCCCCCCTGTCCTCAGGCCACCCACGCTGAACCGACGGTATGACACTTGTACAGGTACTACCGTCTACAATGCATGATATCAGCTCCTGTTCTTCCTCCTCCTCCTCCTCTCCCTCATTGTCCCCCAATGCACGTTGGGATGAGATGAGGCTGGACTGTGTGTAATCGCCCGCTACGGCTTCTTGATCCATCTCATCATACTCTGGCGGCAATGCCTCCTCTTTAAATCTCTGCAGAGAGCGTTGCAAAAGACAGACAAGTGGGATGCTGACACTAATGATGGCTTCATCGCCACTCACCATCTTGGTGGCCTCCTCAAAGTTTGTCAGGATGGTACATATGTCAGACATCCAGGTCCACTCCTGAGGTCTTATGTGTGGAGTCTGACCTGAATATCGACGGCCTTGTTGCAGCTGGTACTCCATAACTGCTCTCTTCTGCTCACAAATCCTTTGCAACATGTGGAGGGTAGAGTTCCAACGTGTGGGGACATCACAAACCAGTCGGTGTGCCGGAAGCTGCAAACGCTGCTGCAACACAGCAAGGGCGGCGGAAGCTGTAGCCGACTTGCGAAAATGAGCTGACAGGCGGCGTACTTTCACGAGCAGATCTGGCAACTCGGGGTACGATTTAAGAAACCGCTGAACCATGAGGTTAAGCACATGAGCCAGGCATGGTACATGTGTGATCTCACCTCGCCTCAGAGCCGCCACCAGGTTACGGCCATTGTCACACACGACCATGCCGGGATGTAGGTTCAGCGGTCTCAGCCACAGATCTGCCTGCTCTTTCACAGCTGTCCACAACTCACAAGCAGTGTGAGGTTTATCACCTAAGCTTATGAGTTTCAGCACAGCCTGTTGCCGCTTGGCGGAGGCAGTACTGCAATGCTTCCAGCTTGTAACTGATGTGGTGATATCTGAGATGGAGGCTGAACATGAGGAGGAGGAGGAGGATTCGCATGAGCTGTACACTGTGGGGGCAACGCTGACTGACATAGGGCCCACAATCCTCGGTGTGGGGAGGATGTGTTCCGTCCCAAAGTCCGACTGGGTCCTGGCTTCCACTATGTTTACCCAGTGTGCCGTCAGAGAGATGTACCGTCCCTGGCCACAAGCACTTGTCCACGTGTCCGTTGTCAGGTGGACTCTCCCAGTAATTGCGTTGTTGAGGGCACGGCAGATGCTTTGGGACACGTGCTTGTGTAGTGCGGGGATGGCACACCGGGCAAAATAGTGTCGGCTGGGGACCGAGTACCGAGGGACGGCCACCGCCATAAGATTGCGGAAGGATTCCGTCTCCACCAGCCTAAAAGGCAGCATTTCCAACGCAAGCAGTCGTGAAATGTGCGAATTTAGGACTGTGGCCTGTGGGGCGTTAGCTGCGAATTTCCGCTTTCGTTCAAAGGTCTGGGATATGAACAACTAAACGCTGCGGTGGGACGTGGACGTGGACGTTGATGCTGTTTCTTGAGAAACTGCCATAACAAGTGAATACTGAGAGGAGGGAGCATCTTTACATGCAGTATGGACAGTATGGACAGGGGATTGCCTTGCACACACAACAGGGGGTTCTATTGCACGCACAACAGTGGAAGAAGCAGTGGTGACAACCGCTGACACTGGTCGTGGACCCTGGCTTTCGCCCCACAAAGTCGGGTGCTTTGCTGCCACGTGCCTGATCATGCTGGTGGTGGTCAGGCTGGTAGTTTTGTCACCCCTGCTGATGCTGGCATGGCAGGTGGAACATATGGCCTTTTTGGGGTTATCAGCAGAGTCTTTAAAAAAATTCCAGACTCTGGAAGACCTACCGCTTGTACTGGCAACGTCCCTCGTGTTACGGGGAACGGTTGCCTGCCTTCTGTCTGCGGCCACCACACTGTTTCTTCCTGCCTGTTGGGGTACTCTGCCTCCCTCCCCCTGTGTGCTACTGGCCTCACTCTGCATGTCCTCCTTCCACGTTGGGTCAGTTACTAGATCATCCACCACCTCCTCCTCTTCCACTTGCGCACAATGATCCTCCTCCTCACTTCCTGGCAATTGTGTCTCGTCATCGTCCACCTCTTGTGACAGATTGCCAACGTCGACTTCCTCTGGCCGTGTCTGTTCAAATATTTGGGCATCGCAACATGGGATCTCCTCTTCCACCACATCAAGCGTATCAGGCGAGGGGCCCAAATATGGAAATGGACCAGTGAACAGCTCTTCAGAGTGTCCAAGTGTGGGATCAGTTGCTGTCTGACGACATTCGGCATGGTGGGAGGAAGGAGCATCAGGGTGAGGAGGAGTATGCGGTCGAGACTCACAGCTACTAAGAGTTGACCGTGTGGAAGACAGACCGGAGGTGGTGGTGCCCAGGTAACTGGAAGTATTATCTGCTATCCAATTAATAACCTGTTCACACTGATCAGTTCTCAATACTAGTGTTGTTCTGTGCTTCCCTAGTAATTCGGTCAAGAAGTGGGAGCGAGAAGATGTGGCTGTTGGTTGTGGCACATTTTCACCTTGGCCACGGCCCCATCCTCTGCACGAACCATCACCAGAACGTCCACTTCCACGTCCCTTGCCACGCGCCTTGCCCATTGTAAATGAAGTAAAATAGCTTACACTTGCACTATCAATGGAAAAAGGGTAATAAAGAGTAGATTAGAACCGTGGAAGAGGAAAACCACAGTTATTGTTTACTGGGGTATACCACACTTTTTTAAATAGAGATATTTGCGGCTGAACAGTGAGCGACACACTCAAACTGCTTTTTTTTTAGATACCAAAGGCCCAAAACTGGATAGTACAGCGATTTGACCCGTGGAACTGCAAAACCACACTGGGATGTCGGGCCTACACAAGACTATTTTCAACAGATATATTTTTGTGTCACAACAGTCAGGAGACACTACTGTTTTCTTTACGGAAAAAACTACCAAAAGCTGAATAATAGAGATTTTTTACCGTGGGATGGCAAAACCACAGTTATTGTTTACTGGGGTATACCACACTTTTTTAGATAGAGATATTTGCGGCTGAACAGTGAGCGACACACTCAAACTGCTTTTTTTTTAGATACCAAAGGCCCAAAACTGGATAGTACAGCGATTTGACCCGTGGAACTGCGAAACCACACTGGGATGTCGGGCCTACACAAGACTATTTTCAACAGATATATTTTTGTGTCACAACAGTCAGGAGACACTACTGTTTTTCTTTACGGAAAATATACCAAAACCTGAATAATAGAGATTTTTTACCGTGGGATGGCAAAACCACAGTTATTGTTTACTGGGGTATACCACACTTTTTAAATAGATATATTTGCGGCTGAACAGTGAGCGACACACTCAAACTGCTTTTTTTTTAGATACCAAAGGCCCAAAACTGGATAGTACAGCGATTTGACCCATGGAACTGCCAAACCAAACTGGGATGTCGGGCCTACACAAGACTATTTTCAACAGATATATTTTTGTGTCACAACAGTCAGGAGACACTACTGTCTTTCTTTACGGAAAAAACTACCAAAAGCTGAATAATAGAGATATTTTACCGTGGGATGGCAAAACCACAGATATTGTTTACTGGGGTATACCATACTTTTTTAAATAGAGATATTTGCGGCTGAACAGTGAGTGACACACTCAAACTGCTTTTTTTTAGATACCAAAGGCCCAAAACTGGATAGTACAGCGATTTGACCCGTGGAACTGCGAAACCACACTGGGATGTCGGGCCTACACAAGACTTTTTTCAACAGATATATTTTTGTGTCACAACAGTCAGGAGACACTACTGTTTTTCTTTACGGAAAATATACCAAAACCTGAATAATAGAGATTTTTTACCATGGGATGGCAAAACCACAGTTATTGTTTACTGGGGTATACCACACTTTTTTAGATAGAGATATTTGCGGCTGAACAGTGAGCGACACACTCAAACTGCTTTTTTTTTAGATACCAAAGGCCCAAAACTGGATAGTACAGCGATTTGACCCATGGAACTGCGAAACCACACTGGGATGTCGGGCCTACACAAGACTATTTTCAACAGATATATTTTTGTGTCACAACAGTCAGGAGACACTACTGTCTTTCTTTACGGAAAAAACTACCAAAAGCTGAATAATAGAGATTTTTTACCGTGGGATGGCAAAACCACAGTTATTGTTTACTGGGGTATACCACACTTTTTTAAATAGAGATATTTGCGGCTGAACAGTGAGCGACACACTCAAACTGCTTTTTTTTTAGATACCAAAGGCCCAAAACTGGATAGTACAGCGATTTGACCCGTGGAACTGCGAAACCACACTGGGATGTCGGGCCTACACAAGACTATTTTCAACAGATATATTTTTGTGTCACAACAGTCAGGAGACACTACTGTTTTTCTTTACGGAAAATATACCAAAAGCTGAATAATAGAGATTTTTTACCGTGGGATGGCAAAACCACAGTTATTGTTTACTGGGGTATACCACACTTTTTTAAATATATAGATTTGCGGCTGAACAGTGAGCGACGCACTCAAACTGTTTTTTTTTTTTAGATACAAATGGCCCAAAATGGATAATACAAAGGTTTGAACCGTGGAAGTGCAAAACAACACTTCTGTTTCTCTAGCCTACACCAGACTATTTTCAACAGTTATATTTGTGTCTGAAAAATCAGAGACACGCTTTTTTTGGGGATCGGAGGGGACACACCAAAAAGTTAATAAGACGGGTATTTGTACAGTGTGAAGGAGGAAAAAAAAAGGAGGATTTAGATGAAAAAAAAAGGATTTTTCCTGGCCCCCGACACCTGGTGCTAAGTCCAGCAATTTCAGCAACAGGAGCACACAGGACTGTAATGCAGCGTTTGCTGGTATAACCACTGTGTCTCCTATACAGCCTGCCTGCCTGGTATCTGGGATGGATATTAGTCCTGAAAAGGTGTTTGTTGTGGCAGCCTTTACAGACCCTACACTAACTATTTCTCAGTTTATATCTCTCCCTAAATCAGCAGCGCTGTCCCTACACTGTCTAATTCGGAGCGACTGTGTCCAATATGGCAGCACCCGGTTTTAAATACTCGAGGTGACGCTGTGCGGCCAGCCAATCACTGTAATGCCCACAACCAACATGGCTGCAGCATTACAGTGACTGGCTGGCAATCCCTGCATGTTCATTGGCTCTGTAAAGAGCGCCAAACATGCAGGGCGGAGACCCGAGCTCCCGCCCGAGTAACCCGGAAATGCTCGGTGCTCGCCGAACATCCCGAGTAGCGTGATGCTCGGGCGAGTACCGAGCAGTGTCGAGCATGTTCGCTCAACACTAGTCATAATACTAAGAACTATTTTTTAAACTGCCGCTCAAAAATTTACCATCTATTTGGCAAGTTAATTCAAAAAATAAGAAAGCATACACACACACAAGGTCGACTGAATGCTCCATTGTGCGCCACGTGGTCTGAGCACCGAGCGTGAGCCGGTGATTGCTCCCTATAAGGTGCTATAACTTTTTTAACATTGCGAATCAAGCTAAATTGTACTGCAGATGTATTCTCCACACTAAATACATGACAAATATGAAAAAAAAACAATTTTCTTAAGATCCGCTAGACTAAAAGACCCCCTTAATCACAAGTCACACACTTAAGAAAAAACACACTTTGGAATTAACTCTCAAGGTCACTCACTTTATTGCTTATTTTAAATAAAATGTTCTGTCCTCCGCTACAATAAAGTCTACACTTCTCAGCTGCTTTGCTTGCAAAAGGTGATTTATCATAAAACTGTAGATCAGACAAAAAGAGATTTTCATGATAATATTGTGAATTATTACCAGGGGTGTACATAGAAATTATGGGGCCCCATAGCAGAAGTTATAATTGGGCCCCCCCCCAAAAAAAAATGAAATTGTCGTGGTCACAGAAGAACAGATCTCACAACATTCCAGCCTTTACATAGTAATTTTCCTCCTGCTGAAGTCCTAGATTCCTCTTTCATTGCCCCCAAAAAAGTATTATGCAAACAAAAGTGCTCGCCAAACACAGTTTAATATCCCCACAGTGAATTCCTCCACATGCACAGTATAATGACCCTACTGTACCCCACCTCAACACCCAAGGCAAAGTATGGTAACCCCAACACAGTATGATCCCCCAACTATGACCCTCACACAACCCTCCATGCAGTATAATGGGCCTACATACAGTATACAGTATGGATGGCCCCCACACCGCACCATACTGAATAATGGTCTGCACTAGCCCTCAAAACAGAATAATGGCCCCCACACAGCCCTCCAAAAAGTATAATCGCCCCCACACAGTATGAAGGACTCCACACAAACCTTTACACTGTATAATTGCTTGCATACAGTACAATGGACCCCCACATATTATAATGACCCCACATAGCATTCAATATAGTATAATGCACCCCACATAATCCTCCATACTGTATAATACAACCCCCCATAGTCCTCCATATAGTATAATACACAGCCCATATCCTTCATATAATATAATGCACCCCTATAATCTTCCATATAGTATAATGCACACCCTATAATCCTCCATATAGTATAATGCACTCCCCATAGTCCTCCATATAGTATAATACATTCCCCATAGTCCTCCATCTAGTATAATGCACTCCCCATAGTCCTCCATATAGTATAATACACAGCCCATATCCTTCATATACTGTAATATAATGCACAGCCCATAGTCCTTCATACAGTATAATGCACTCCCCATAGTCCTCTATACAGTATAATACACTCTCCACAGTCCTCCATATACACAGCTCAAAAAAATAAAGGGAACACTGAAATAACACATCCTAGATCTGAATGAATGAAATATTCTCATTGAATACTTTGTTCTGTACAAAGTTGAATGTGCTGACAACAAAATCACACAAAAATCATCAATGGAAATCAAATTTATTAACCAATGGATGCCTGGATTTGGAATCACCCCAAAATTAAAGTGGAAAAACACACTACAGGCTGATCCAACTTTGATGTAATGTCTTTAAAACAAGTCAAAATGAGGCTCAGTATTGTGTGTGGCCTCCACGTGCCTGTATGACCTCCCTACAATGCCTGGACATGCTCCTGATGAGATTGCGGATGGTCTCCTGTGGGATCTCCTCCCAGACCTGGACTAAAGCATCCGCCAACTCTTGGACAGTCTGTGGTGCAACGTGACATTGGTCAATGGAGCGAGACATGATGTCCCAGATGTGCTCAATCGGATTCAGGTCCGCGGAACGGACGGGCCAGTCCATAGCTTCAATTCCTTCATCTTACAGTAACTGCTGACACACTCCAGTCACATGAGGTCTGGTATTGTCCTGCAATAGGAGGAACCCAGGGCCAACCGCACCAGCATATGGTCTCAAAAGGGGTCTGAGGATCTCACCTCGGTACCTAATGGCAGTCAAGCTACCTCTGGTGAGCACATGGAGGGCTGTGTGGCCCACAGTATGGGAATGTGCGTACTCCGGTGCCGCACTCCTCCCCCGGCCTCCAGCAGAACAGGACACGGCGCTGGAGCAAAGGGAAGAAAGGTGAGTATAAGTGTTTATTTTTTTGTATGTGTGTAGCGTGATAGGGATGAGCGGTGCCATACATACCAGGATTGGGGGGTGAGGTTACCATGCATACCAGGATTGGGGGTGAGGGGACCATGCATACCAGGATTGGGGGGTGAGGGGACCATGCATACCAGGATTGTGGGGTGAGGGGTGCCATGTATACCAGGATGAGGGGTACCATACATACCAGGATAGGGATGTGCGGTACCATGCATACCAGGATGAGGGATGAGGCGTCATGCATACTAGGATGAGGGATGGGGTACCAGGCATACCAGGATAGGGATGAGGGGTACCATGCATACCAGGATAGGGATGAGGGGTGCCATGCATACCAGGATTAGGGATGAGGGGTGCCATGCATACCAGAATTGGGGTGAGGGGTGCCATGCATACCAGGATTAGGGATGAGGAGTGCCATGCATACCAGGATTGGAATGGGGAGAGCCATGCATACCAGGATTGGGGATGAGGGGTGCCATGCATACCAGAATTGGGGATGAGGGGTGCAATGCATACCAGGATTGGGGATGAGGGATGCCATGCATACCAGGATTGGGAATGGGGAGAGCCATGCATACCAGGATTGGGGATGAGAAGTGCCATGCATACCAGGATTGGAGATGAGGGGTACCATGCATACCAGGATTGGGGATGAAGGATGCCATGCATACCAGGATTGGGGATGAGGGGTGCCATGCATACCAGGATTGAGGATAAGGGGTGCATGCATACCAGGATTGGGGTGAGGGGTGCCATGCATACCAGATTTGGAATGAGGGGTGCCATGCATACCAGGATTGGGAATGGGGAGTGCCATGCATGCCAGGATTGGGGATGAGGGGTGCCATGCATACCAGGATTGGGGATGAGTGGTGCCATGCATACCAGAATTGGGGATTAGGGGTGCCATACATAACAGGATTGGGATGAGGGGTGCCATGTATACCAGATTTGGAATGAAGGGTGCCATGCATACCAGGATTAGGGATGAGGGGTGCCATGCGTACCAGGATTGGGGATGAGGGGTGTCATGCGTACCAGGATTGGGGAAGAGGGGTGTCATGCATACCAGGATAGGGGTGAGGGGTGCCATGCATACCAGGATAGGATGGGGGTAGCACATAACAGGATGGTGGAACAAGATTGGGGAGCACAAATAGCAGGATGGGGCACCGAAAATACCAGGATGGGATGGGGGCAGCACAAATACCAGGATGGGGGCAGCACAAATACCAGGATGGGGGCAGCACAAATACCAGGATGGGGGATGAGGGTTGCCATGCATACCATAATTGGGGATGAGGCGGTACCATGCATACCAGGATTGGGGATGAGGGGTGCTATGCATACCAGGATTGGGGATGAGGGGTGCCATGCATACCAGGATTGAGGATAAGGGGTGCCATGCATACCAGGATTGGGATGAGGGGTGCCATGTATACCAGATTTGGAATGAGGGGTGCCATACATACCAGGATTGGGAATGGGGAGAGCCATGCATGCTAGGATTGGGGATGAGGGGTGCCATGCATACCAGGATTGGGGATGAGGGGTGCCATGCATACCAGAATTGGGTATGAGGGGTGCAATGCATACCAGGATTGGGGATGAGGGGTGCCATGCATAACAGGAATGGGATGAGGGGTGCCATGTATACCAGATTTGGAATGAGGGGTGCCATGCATACCAGGATTGAGGATAAGGGGTGCCATGCATACCAGGATTGGGATGAGGGGTGCCATGTATACCAGATTTGGAATGAGGGGTGCCATGCATACCAGGATTGGGAATGGGAAGAGCCATGCATGCTAGGATTCGGGATGAGGGGTGCCATGCATACCAGGATTGGGGATGAGGGGTGGCATGCATACCAGAATTGGGGATGAGGGGTGCCATGCATACCAGGATTGGGGATGAGGGGTGCTATGCATACCAGGATTGGGGATGAGGGGTGCCATTCATAACAGGATTGGGATGAGGGGTGCCATGTATACCAGATTTGGAATGAGGGGTGCCATGCATACCAGGATTGGGGATGAGGGGTGCCATGCGTACCAGGATTGAGGATGAGGGGTGTCATGCGTACCAAGGTTGGGGAGGAGCGGTGCCATGCGTACCAGGATTGGGGATGAGGGGTATCATGCGTACCAGGATTGGGGAAGAGGGGTGCCATGCGTACCAGGATTGGGGATGAGGGGTGCCATGCATACCAGGATTGGGGATGAGGGAGTACCATGCATCCCAGGATTGGGGATGAGGGGTGCCATGCATACCAGGATTGAGGATGAGGAGTGCCATGCATACCAGGATAGGGATGATGGATACCATGCCTACCAGGATGAGCGGTGCCATAAATAACAGGATAGGGATGAGGGATGGGGAAACATGCACACAAGGATAGGGATGAGGAGTGCCATGCATACCAGGATAGGATGGGGGCAGCACATAACAGGAAGTGGAAACAGGATTGGGGAGCACAAATACCAGGATGGGGGCAGCAAAAATACCAGGATGGGGGCATCACAAGTACCAGGATGGGGGCAGCACACATACCAGGAGAGGGGCAGCACAAATACTTGAATGGGGGCAGCACAAATACCAGGATGGGAGACCATATGCCAATAAAAATGCTCGCCACCCGGGTGTACAACGGGTTCAATAGCTAGTACAGTATAATGCACTCCCCATAGTCCTTCATTCAGATTAATGCACTCCCCATAGTCCTTCATACAGTATACTGCACTCCACATAGTCCTCCATACAGTATAATGCACTCCCCATAGGACTCCATATAGTATACTGCACTCCCCATAATCCTCTGTACAGTATAATGCACTCCCCATGGTGCAGAGGGGTGCCATGCATACCAGGATTGGGGGTGAGGGGTGTCATGCATACCAGAATTGGGGAAGAGGGGTGCCATGCGTACCAGGATTGGGGATGAGTGGGTACCATGCATACCAAGATTGGGAGTGAGGGGTGTCATGCATACCAGGATAGGGGTGAGGGGTGCCATGCATACCAGGATAGGATGGGGGTAGCACATAACAGGATGGGGGAACAAGATTGGGGAGTACAAATACCAGGATGGGGCAGCAAAAATACCAGGATGGGATGGGGTCAGCACAAATACCAGGATGGGGGCAGCACAAATACCAGGATGGGGGATGAGGGGTGCCATGCATACCATGATTGGGGATGAGGCGGTACCATGCATACAAGGATTGGGGATGAGGGGTGCCATGCATACCAGGATTGGGGATGAGGAGTGCCATGCATACCAGGATTGGAGATGAGGGGTGCCATGCATGCCAGGATTGGGGATGAGGGGTGCCATGCATGCCAGGATTGGGGATGAGGGGTGCCATGCATACCAGGATTGAGGATAAGGGGTGCCATGCATACCAGGATTGGGATGAGGGGTGCCATGTATACCAGATTTGGAATGAGGGGTGCCATGCATACCAGGATTGGGAATGGGGAGAGCCATGCATGCTAGGATTCGGGATGAGGGGTGCCATGCATACCAGGATTGGGGATGAGGGGTGGCATGCATAACAGAATTGGGGATGAGGGGTCCCATGCATACCAGGATTGGGGATGAGGGGTGCCATGCATACCAGGATTGGGGATGAGGGGTGCCATGCGTACCAAGATTGAGGATGAGGGGTGTCATGCGTACCAAGATTGAGGATGAGGGGTGTCATGCGTACCAGGATTGGGGAGGAGCGGTGCCATGCGTACCAGGATTGGGGATGAGGGGTGTCATGCATACCAGGATTGGGTATGAGGGAGTACCATGCATACCAGGATTGGGGATGAGGGGTGCCATGCATACCAGGATTGAGGATGAGGAGTGCCATGCATACCAGGATAGGGATGATGGATACCATGCATACCAGGATGAGCGGTGCTATAAATAACAGGATAGGGATGAGGGATGAGGTAACATGCACACAAGGATAGGGATGAGGAGTGCCATGCATACAAGGATGGGGGTGAGGGGGCATGCATACCAGGATTGGGGGTGAGGGGTGCCATGCATACCAGGATAGGATTGGGGCAGCACATAACAGGAAGGGGAAACAGGATTGGGGAGCACAAATACCAGGATGGGGGCAGCTAAAATCCCAGGATGGGGGCAGCAAAAATCCCAGGATGGGGGCAGCACACATACCAGGATAGGGGCAGCACAAATACTTGAATGGGGGCAGCACAAATACCAGGATGGGGGAAGCACAAATACCAGGATGGGAGACCATATACCAATATAAATGTTCGCCACCCGGGTGTACAACGGGTTCAATAGCTAGTACAGTATAATGCACTCCCCATAGTCCCCCTTTCAGTTTAATGCACTCCCCATAGTCCTTCATACAGTATACTGCACTCCACATAGTCCTCCATACAGTATAATGCACTCCCCATAGGACTCCATATAGTATACTGCACTCCCCATAATCCTCTGTACAGTATAATGCACTCCCCATAGTTCTCCATGCAGTATAATGCACTCCCATGGTCATCCGTGCAGTATGATGCAGCCTCATGGTCCTCCATGAAGTATAATACACCCCCATAGTCCTGCATGTAGTATAATGCACCCACATGGTCCTCCATGCAGTATAATGCACTCCTCATACTGTATTATGGCCACCGGTCACTGATTTAAGAAAAATAAATGCATTACTCACCTGTCCTGGTTTCAGCCCATGCTCCTGTCCCCTCAGCATGCAGTGTGAAGCGCCAGACATCTCAGAGCATCAAGTGCCCTGTAATGACTAGAGATGAGAGGTGTTCGACTCGAACTGTTCGCCAATCTCAAATTCGAGCTGTTTTGGGCGGTGTTCGAGCCGTTCGGCGAACACGAATGATTTGAAAAAAATTCGGCTGTTCGAGGTTATGTTCGATAACTGTTCGTGCACCAAAATCATAACTGGATCTTTTCTCAGTAATGCTGAAAATTAATGTTAATACGCAGTTTGAGTGTACAGCGGGGCGGAGGGAGGGGCAGGGGATGGATCTCTGCAGGAATAATGAAGATCTCCATTTTTTTTTCTCTTTCCCGCATTTACAGTGGGGAGGTGCAATCTGTCAGCCTATCAGCAGCGCACACACGAAGCGAAGTGCTTTTTTTCACACAAGCAAGGGCATGTGTCATTGGCAGTGTATGTCACATGTCCTTGCCCTATAAGACCCAGATATTTTCCCCGTCGCCACCATTTTCTCACTGCTGCAGCGGCGTGTTAGACGGCACCGCTGTTGCTGTGTGCGCTATTTAATTTCAAGCCAATTTTCGCACAAATCTACAGATAGCTTGGGAGTAGGGAAGAGTTGTGATTGCAGTCCTTTTAAGGACTAGGTTACAGCATTTCCTATGACTTTTATCAGGCAGGTCTGTACTCTTAAATAGATAGGTTGGGAGTAAAGACTAATTGTAATTGCAGTCCTTTTCAGGACTAAGTTACATCAGTTCCTATCAGTTTTTGCCAGGCAGGTCTGTGCCAGTGCTGTGCAAGTTTTTTTCACAGCATTTGGCTAAATCTAGCACAGCAAATCCTTTTTGGCCTATTGCAGAGTGTGTTTGTCAGTGGAGTAGCCTATCTGTGTTGCAAGCTACACCACCTGTGTATAGAATACCAATTTTTTTTACTGGACCTAGTGAAGTAAAACCTTTTGGGCATAGCATCATTCTATTAGTCCATCTATACTAACCTCCACCAGGTTGCAAATTGAATATAATTTTTTCTGCATCTAGCTCTGAAAAAATATTTGGGCTTCTAGCAGTGTGTGGGACTTGGTCTATTAGTCCATCTATACTGACCTCCATCAGGTTGAAAATTCAATATAATTTTTATCTGCATCTAGCTCTGAAAAAATATTTGGGCTTCTAGCAGTGTGTGGGACTTGGTCTATTAGTCCATCTTTACTGACCTCCATCAGGTTGCAAATTGAATATAATTTTTTTCTGCATCTAGCTCTGAAAAAATATTTGGGCTTCTAGCAGTGTGTGGGACTTAGTCTATTAGTCCATCTATACTGACCTCCATCAGGTTGCAAATTGAATATAATTTTTCTCTGCATCTAGCTCTGAAAAAATATTGGGGCTTCTAGCAGTGTGTGGGACTTGGTCTATTAGTCCATCTATACTAACCTCCACCAGGTTGCAAATTAAAAATAATTTTTATCTGCATCTAGCTCTGAAAAAATATTTGGGCTTCTAGCAGTGTGTGGGGCTTGGTCTATTAGTCCATCTATACTAACCTCCACCAGGTTGCAAATTAAAAATAATTGTTATCTGCATCAAGCTCTGAAAAAATATTTGGGCTTCTGGCAGTGTGTGGGACTTGGTCTATTAGTCCATCAATACTGACCTCCATCAGGTTGCAAATTGAATATAATTTTTTTCTGCATCTAGCTCTGAAAAAATATTTGGGCTTCTAGCAGTGTGTGGGACTTGGTCTATTAGTCCATCTTTACTGACCTCCATCAGGTTGCAAATTGAATATGATTTTTTTCTGCATCTAGCTCTGAAAAAATATTTGGGCTTCTAGCAGTGTGTGGGATTTGGTCTATTAGTCCATCTGTACTGACCTCCATCAGGTTGCAAATTCAATATAATTTTTTTCTGCATCTAGCTCTGAAAAAATATTTGGGCTTCTAGCAGTGTGTGGGACTTAGTCTATTAGTCCATCTATACTGACCTCCATCAGGTTGCAAATTGAATATAATTTTTTTCTGCATCTAGCTCTGAAAAAATATTTGGGCTTCTAGCAGTGTGTGGGGCTTGGTCTATTAGTCCATCTATACTGACCTCCATCAGGTTGCAAATTCAATATATTTTTTTTCTGCATCTAGCTCTGAAAAAATATTTGGGCTTCTAGCAGTGTGTGGGACTTGGTCTATTAGTCCATCTATACTGACCTCCATCAGGTTGCAAATTGAATATAATTTTTTTCTGCATCTAGCCCTGAAAAAATATTGGGGCTTCTAGCAGTGTGTGGGACTTGGTCTATTACTCCATCTATACTGACATCCATCAGATTGCAAATTCAATATAATTTTTTTCTGCATCTAGCTCTGAAAAAATATTTGGGCTTCTAGCAGTGTGTGGGACTTGGTCTATTAGTGCATCTATACTGACCTCCATCAGGTTGCAAATTGAATATCATTTTTTTCTGCATCTAGCTCTGAAAAAAATATTTGGGCTTCTAGCAGTGTGTGGGACTTGGTCTATTAGTCCATCTATACTGACCTCCATCAGGTTGCAAATTCAATATATTATTTTTCTGCATCTAGCTCTGAAAAAATATTTGGGTCTCTAGCAGTGTGTGGGACTTGGTCTTTTAGTCCATCTATACTGACCTCCATCAGGTTGCAACTTCAATATAATTTTTTTCTCCATTTAGCTCTGAAAAAATATTTGGGCTTCTAGCAGTGTGTGGGACTTGGTCTATTAGTCCATCTATACTGACCTCCATCAGGTTGCAAATTGAATATAATTTTTTTTCTGCATCTAGCTCTGAAAAAATATTTGGGCTTCTAGCAGTGTGTGGGACTTGGTCTATTAGTCCATCTATACTGACCTCCATAAGGTTGCAAATTCAATATATTTTTTTTCTGCATCTAGCTCTGAAAGAATATTTGGGCTTCTAGCAGTGTGTGGGACTTGGTCTATTAGTCCATCTTTACTGACCTCCATCAGGTTGCAAATTAAAAATAATTTTTATCTGCATCTAGCTCTGAAAAAATATTTGGGCTTCTAGCAGTGTGTGGGACTTGGTCTTTTAGTCCATCTATACTGACCTCCATCAGGTTGCAAATTCAATATAATTTTTTTCTGCATCTAGCTCTGCAAAAATATTTGTGCTTCTAGCAGTGTGTGTGATTTCGTCTATTAGTCCATCTATACTGACCTCCATCAGGCTGTAAATTGAATATAATTTTTTTCTGCATCTAGCTCTGAAAAAATATTTATGGCTTCTAGCAGTGTGTGGGACTTGGTCTATTAGTCCATCTATACTGACCTCCATCAGGTTGCAAATTCAATATAATTTTTTTCTGCATCTAGCTCTGAAAAAATATTTGGGCTTCTAGCAGTGTGTGGGACTTGGTCTATTAGTCCATCTATACTAACCTCCACCAGGTTGCAAATTAAAAATAATTTTTATCTGCATCTAGCTCTGAAAAAATATTTGGGCTTCTAGCAGTGTGTGGGGCTTGGTCTATTAGTCCATCTATACTAACCTCCACCAGGTTGCAAATTAAAAATAATTGTTATCTGCATCTAGCTCTGAAAAAATATTTGGGCTTCTAGCAGTGTGTGGGACTTGGTCTATTAGTCCATCAATACTGACCTCCATCAGGTTGCAAATTGAATATAATTTTTTTCTGCATCTAGCTCTGAAAAAATATTTGGGCTTCTAGCAGTGTGTGGGACTTGGTCTATTAGTCCATCTATACTGACCTCCATCAGGTTGCAAATTGAATATAATTTTTTTCTGCATCTAGCTCTGAAAAAATATTGGGGCTTCTAGCACTGTGTGGGACTTGGTCTATTAGTCCATCTATACTGACCTCCATCAGGTTGCAAATTCAATATAATTTTTTTCTGCATCTAGCTCTGAAAAAATATTTGGGCTTCTAGCAGTGTGTGGGACTTGGTCTATTAGTCCATCTTTACTGACCTCCATCAGGTTGCAAATTGAATATAATTTTTTTCTGCATCTAGCTTTGAAAAAATATTTGGGCTTCTAGCAGTGTGTGGGACTTAGTCTATTAGTCCATCTATACTGACCTCCATCAGGTTGCAAATTGAATATAATTTTTCTCTGCATCTAGCTCTGAAAAAATATTGGGGCTTCTAGCAGTGTGTGGGACTTGGTCTATTAGTCCATCTATACTAACCTCCACCAGGTTGCAAATTAAAAATAATTTTTATCTGCATCTAGCTCTGAAAAAATATTTGGGCTTCTAGCAGTGTGTGGGGCTTGGTCTATTAGTCCATCTATACTAACCTCCACCAGGTTGCAAATTAAAAATAATTGTTATCTGCATCAAGCTCTGAAAAAATATTTGGGCTTCTGGCAGTGTGTGGGACTTGGTCTATTAGTCCATCAATACTGACCTCCATCAGGTTGCAAATTGAATATAATTTTTTTCTGCATCTAGCTCTGAAAAAATATTTGGGCTTCTAGCAGTGTGTGGGACTTGGTCTATTAGTCCATCTTTACTGACCTCCATCAGGTTGCAAATTGAATTTGATTTTTTTCTGCATCTAGCTCTGAAAAAATATTTGGGCTTCTAGCAGTGTGTGGGATTTGGTCTATTAGTCCATCTGTACTGACCTCCATCAGGTTGCAAATTCAATATAATTTTTTTCTGCATCTAGCTCTGAAAAAATATTTGGGCTTCTAGCAGTGTGTGGGACTTAGTCTATTAGTCCATGTATACTGACCTCCATCAGGTTGCAAATTGAATATAATTTTTTTCTGCATCTAGCTCTGAAAAAATATTTGGGCTTCTAGCAGTGTGTGGGGCTTGGTCTATTAGTCCATCTATACTGACCTCCATCAGGTTGCAAATTCAATATATTTTTTTTCTGCATCTAGCTCTGAAAAAATATTTGGGCTTCTAGCAGTGTGTGGGACTTGGTCTATTAGTCCATCTATACTGACCTCCATCAGGTTGCAAATTGAATATAATTTTTTTCTGCATCTAGCTCTGAAAAAATATTGGGGCTTCTAGCAGTGTGTGGGACTTGGTCTATTACTCCATCTATACTGACATCCATCAGATTGCAAATTCAATATAATTTTTTTCTGCATCTAGCTCTGAAAAAATATTTGGGCTTCTAGCAGTGTGTGGGACTTGGTCTATTAATCCATCTATACTGACCTCCATCAGGTTGCAAATTGAATATCATTTTTTTCTGCATCTAGCTCTGAAAAAAATATTTGGGCTTCTAGCAGTGTGTGGGACTTGGTCTATTAGTCCATCTATACTGACCTCCATCAGGTTGCAAATTCAATATATTATTTTTCTGCATCTAGCTCTGAAAAAATATTTGGGTCTCTAGCAGTGTGTGGGACTTGGTCTATTAGTCCATCTATACTAACCTCCACCAGGTTGCAAATTAAAAATAATTTTTATCTGCATCTAGCTCTGAAAAAATATTTGGGCTTCTAGCAGTGTGTGGGACTTGGTCTTTTAGTCCATCTATACTGACCTCCATCAGGTTGCAACTTCAATATAATTTTTTTCTCCATTTAGCTCTGAAAAAATATTTGGGCTTCTAGCAGTGTGTGGGACTTGGTCTATTAGTCCATCTATACTGACCTCCATCAGGTTGCAAATTGAATATAATTTTTTTTCTGCATCTAGCTCTGAAAAAATATTTGGGCTTCTAGCAGTGTGTGGGACTTGGTCTATTAGTCCATCTATACTGACCTCCATAAGGTTGCAAATTCAATATATTTTTTTTCTGCATCTAGCTCTGAAAGAATATTTGGGCTTCTAGCAGTGTGTGGGACTTGGTCTATTAGTCCATCTTTACTGACCTCCATCAGGTTGCAAATTAAAAATAATTTTTATCTGCATCTAGCTCTGAAAAAATATTTGGGCTTCTAGCAGTGTGTGAGACTTGGTCTTTTAGTCCATCTATACTGACCTCCATCAGGTTGCAAATTCAATATAATTTTTTTCTGCATCTAGCTCTGCAAAAATATTTGTGCTTCTAGCAGTGTGTGTGATTTCGTCTATTAGTCCATCTATACTGACCTCCATCAGGCTGTAAATTGAATATAATTTTTTTCTGCATCTAGCTCTGAAAAAATATTTGGGCTTCTAGCAGTGTGTGGGACTTGGTCTATTAGTCCATCTATACTGACCTCCATCAGGTTGCAAATTCAATATAATTTTTTTCTGCATCTAGCTCTGAAAAAATATTTGGGCTTCTAGCAGTGTGTGGGACTTGGTCTATTAGTCCATCTATACTAACCTCCACCAGGTTGCAAATTAAAAATAATTTTTATCTGCATCTAGCTCTGAAAAAATATTTGGGCTTCTAGCAGTGTGTGGGGCTTGGTCTATTAGTCCATCTATACTAACCTCCACCAGGTTGCAAATTAAAAATAATTGTTATCTGCATCTAGCTCTGAAAAAATATTTGGGCTTCTAGCAGTGTGTGGGACTTGGTCTATGAGTCCATCAATACTGACCTCCATCAGGTTGCAAATTGAATATAATTTTTTTCTGCATCTAGCTCTGAAAAAATATTTGGGCTTCTAGCAGTGTGTGGGACTTGGTCTATTAGTCCATCTATACTGACCTCCATCAGGTTGCAAATTGAATATAATTTTTTTCTGCATCTAGCTCTGAAAAAATATTGGGGCTTCTAGCAGTGTGTGGGACTTGGTCTATTAGTCCATCTATACTGACCTCCATCAGATTGCAAATTCAATATAATTTTTTTCTGCATCTAGCTCTGAAAAAATATTTGGGCTTCTAGCAGTGTGTGGGACTTGGTCTATTAGTCCATCTTTACTGACCTCCATCAGGTTGCAAATTGAATATAATTTTTTTCTGCATCTAGCTCTGAAAAAATATTTGGGCTTCTAGCAGTGTGTGGGACTTAGTCTATTAGTCCATCTATACTGACCTCCATCAGGTTGCAAATTGAATATAATTTTTTTCTGCATCTAGCTCTGAAAAAAATATTTGGGCTTCTAGCAGTGTGTGGGACTTGGTCTATTAGTCCATCTATACTGACCTCCATCAGGTTGCAAATTGAATATAATTTTTTTTCTGCATCTAGCTCTGAAAAAATATTTGGGCTTCTAGCAGTGTGTGGGACTTGGTCTATTAGTCCATCTATACTGACCTCCATCAGGTTGCAAATTCAATATATTTTTTTCTTGCATCTAGCGCTGAAAAAATATTTGGGTCTCTAGCAGTGTGTGGGACTTAGTCTATTAGTCCATCTATACTAACCTCCACCAGGTTGCAAATTAAAAATAATTTTTATCTGCATCTAGCTCTGAAAAAATATTTGGACTTCTAGCAGTGTGTGGGACTTGGTCTTTTAGTCCATCTATACTGACCTCCATCAGGTTGCAACTTCAATATAATTTTTTTCTCCATCTAGCTCTGAAAATATATTTGGGCTTCTAGCAGTGTGTGGGACTTGGTCTATTAGTCCATCTATACTGACCTCCATCAGGTTGCAAATTCAATATATTTTTTTTCTGCATCTAGCTCTGAAAAAATATTTGGGCTTCTAGCAGTGTGTGGGACTTGGTCTATTAGTCCATCTTTACTGACCTCCATCAGGTTGCAAATTAAAAATAATTTTTATCTGCATCTAGCTCTGAAAAAATATTTGGGCTTCTAGCAGTGTGTGGGACTTGGTCTTTTAGTCCATCTATACTGACCTCCATCAGGTTGCAAATTCAATATAATTGTTTTCTGCATCTAGCTCTGCAAAAATATTTGTGCTTCTAGCAGTGTGTGTGATTTCGTCTATTAGTCCATCTATACTGACCTCCATCAGGTTGTAAATTGAATATAATTTTTTTCTGCATCTAGCTCTGAAAAAATATTGGGGCTTCTAGCAGTGTGTGGGACTTGGTCTATTAGTCCATCTATACTGACCTCCATCAGATTGCAAATTCAATATAATTTTTTTCTGCATCTAGCTCTGAAAAAATATTTGGGCTTCTAGCAGTGTGTGGGACTTGGTCTATTAGTCCATCTTTACTGACCTCCATCAGGTTGCAAATTGAATATAATTTTTTTCTGCATCTAGCTCTGAAAAAATATTTGGGCTTCTAGCAGTGTGTGGGACTTGGTCTATTAGTCCATCTATACTAACCTCCACCAGGTTGCAAATTAAAATCAATTTTTATCTGCATCTAGCTCTGAAAAAATATTTGGGCTTCTAGCAATGTGTGGGGCTTGGTCTATTAGTCCATCTATAGTAACCTCCACCAGGTTGCAAATTAAAAATAATTGTTATCTGCATCTAGCTCTGAAAAAATATTGGGGCTTCTAGCAGTGTGTGGGACTTGGTCTATTAGTCCATCTATACTGACCTCCATCAGATTGCAAATTCAATATAATTTTTTTCTGCATCTAGCTCTGAAAAAATATTTGGGCTTCTAGCAGTGTGTGGTACTTAGTCTATTAGTCCATCTATACTGACCTCCATCAGGTTGCAAATTGAATATCATTTTTTTCTGCATCTAGCTCTGAAAAAAATATTTGGGCTTCTAGCAGTGTGTGGGACTTGGTCTATTAGTCCATCTTTACTGACCTCCATCAGGTTGCAAATTAAAAATAATTTTTATCTGCATCTAGCTCTGAAAAAATATTTGGGCTTCTAGCAGTGTGTGGGACTTGGTCTTTTAGTCCATCTATACTGACCTCCATCAGGTTGCAAATTCAATATAATTTTTTTCTGCATCTAGCTCTGCAAAAAAATTTTTGCTTCTAGCAGTGTGTGTGATTTCGTCTATTAGTCCATCTATACTGACCTCCATCAGGTTGTAAATTGAATATAATTTTTTTCTGCATCTAGCTCTGAAAAAAAATTTGGGCTTCTAGCAGTGTGTGGGACTTGTTATATTAGTCCATCAATACTGACCTCCATCAGGTTGCAAATTGAATATAATTTTTTTCTGCATCTAGCTCTGAAAAAATATTTGGGCTTCTAGCAGTGTGTGGGACTTGGTCTATTAGTCCATCTATTCTAACCTCCATCAGGTTGCAAATTGAATATAATTTTTTTCTGCATCTAGCTCTAAAAAAATATTGGGGCTTCTAGCAGTGTGTGGGATTTGGTCTATTTGTCCATCTATACTGACCTCCATCAGGTTGCAAATTCAATATAATTTTTTTCTGCATCTAGCTCTGAAAAAATATTTGGGCTTCTAGCAGTGTGTGGGACTTAGTCTATTAGTCCATCTATACTGACCTCCATCAGGTTGCAAATTGAATATCATTTTTTTCTGCATCTAGCTCTGAAAAAATATTACAAATTGAATATAATTTTTTTTCTGCATCTAGCTCTGAAAAAATATTTGGGCTTCTAGCAGTGTGTGGGACTTGGTCTATTAGTCCATCTATACTGGCCTCCATCAGGTTGCAAATTCAATATATTTTTTTTCTGCATCTAGCTCTGAAAAAATATTTGGGCCTCTAGCAGTGTGTGGGACTTGGTCTATTAGTCCATCTATACTAACCTCCACCAGGTTACAAATTAAAAATAATTTTTATCTGCATCTAGCTCTGGAAAAATATTTGGGCTTCTAGCAGTGTATGGGACTTGGTCTTTTAGTCCATCTATACTGACCTCCATCAGGTTGCAAATTCAATATAATTTTTTTCTGCATCTAGCTCTGCAAAAATATTTGTGCTTCTAGCAGTGTGTGTGATTTCGTCTATTAGTCCATCTATACTGACCTCCATCAGGCTGTAAATTGAATATAATTTTTTTCTGCATCTAGCTCTGAAAAAATATTTGGGCTTCTAGCAGTGTGTGGGACTTGGTCTATTAGTCCATCTATACTGACCTCCATCAGGTTGCAAATTCAATATAATTTTTTTCTGCATCTAGCTCTGAAAAAATATTTGGGCTTCTAGCAGTGTGTGGGACTTGGTCTATTAGTCCATCTATACTAACCTCCACCAGGTTGCAAATTAAAAATAATTTTTATCTGCATCTAGCTCTGAAAAAATATTTGGGCTTCTAGCAGTGTGTGGGGCTTGGTCTATTAGTCCATCTATACTAACCTCCACCAGGTTGCAAATTAAAAATAATTGTTATCTGCATCTAGCTCTGAAAAAATATTTGGGCTTCTAGCAGTGTGTGGGACTTGGTCTATTAGTCCATCAATACTGACCTCCATCAGGTTGCAAATTGAATATAATTTTTTTCTGCATCTAGCTCTGAAAAAATATTTGGGCTTCTAGCAGTGTGTGGGACTTGGTCTATTAGTCCATCTATACTGACCTCCATCAGGTTGCAAATTGAATATAATTTTTTTCTGCATCTAGCTCTGAAAAAATATTGGGGCTTCTAGCAGTGTGTGGGACTTGGTCTATTAGTCCATCTATACTGACCTCCATCAGATTGCAAATTCAATATAATTTTTTTCTGCATCTAGCTCTGAAAAAATATTTGGGCTTCTAGCAGTGTGTGGGACTTGGTCTATTAGTCCATCTTTACTGACCTCCATCAGGTTGCAAATTGAATATAATTTTTTTCTGCATCTAGCTCTGAAAAAATATTTGGGCTTCTAGCAGTGTGTGGGACTTAGTCTATTAGTCCATCTATACTGACCTCCATCAGGTTGCAAATTGAATATAATTTTTTTCTGCATCTAGCTCTGAAAAAAATATTTGGGCTTCTAGCAGTGTGTGGGACTTGGTCTATTAGTCCATCTATACTGACCTCCATCAGGTTGCAAATTGAATATAATTTTTTTTCTGCATCTAGCTCTGAAAAAATATTTGGGCTTCTAGCAGTGTGTGGGACTTGGTCTATTAGTCCATCTATACTGACCTCCATCAGGTTGCAAATTCAATATATTTTTTTCTTGCATCTAGCGCTGAAAAAATATTTGGGTCTCTAGCAGTGTGTGGGACTTAGTCTATTAGTCCATCTATACTAACCTCCACCAGGTTGCAAATTAAAAATAATTTTTATCTGCATCTAGCTCTGAAAAAATATTTGGACTTCTAGCAGTGTGTGGGACTTGGTCTTTTAGTCCATCTATACTGACCTCCATCAGGTTGCAACTTCAATATAATTTTTTTCTCCATCTAGCTCTGAAAATATATTTGGGCTTCTAGCAGTGTGTGGGACTTGGTCTATTAGTCCATCTATACTGACCTCCATCAGGTTGCAAATTCAATATATTTTTTTTCTGCATCTAGCTCTGAAAAAATATTTGGGCTTCTAGCAGTGTGTGGGACTTGGTCTATTAGTCCATCTTTACTGACCTCCATCAGGTTGCAAATTAAAAATAATTTTTATCTGCATCTAGCTCTGAAAAAATATTTGGGCTTCTAGCAGTGTGTGGGACTTGGTCTTTTAGTCCATCTATACTGACCTCCATCAGGTTGCAAATTCAATATAATTGTTTTCTGCATCTAGCTCTGCAAAAATATTTGTGCTTCTAGCAGTGTGTGTGATTTCGTCTATTAGTCCATCTATACTGACCTCCATCAGGTTGTAAATTGAATATAATTTTTTTCTGCATCTAGCTCTGAAAAAATATTGGGGCTTCTAGCAGTGTGTGGGACTTGGTCTATTAGTCCATCTATACTGACCTCCATCAGATTGCAAATTCAATATAATTTTTTTCTGCATCTAGCTCTGAAAAAATATTTGGGCTTCTAGCAGTGTGTGGGACTTGGTCTATTAGTCCATCTTTACTGACCTCCATCAGGTTGCAAATTGAATATAATTTTTTTCTGCATCTAGCTCTGAAAAAATATTTGGGCTTCTAGCAGTGTGTGGGACTTGGTCTATTAGTCCATCTATACTAACCTCCACCAGGTTGCAAATTAAAATCAATTTTTATCTGCATCTAGCTCTGAAAAAATATTTGGGCTTCTAGCAATGTGTGGGGCTTGGTCTATTAGTCCATCTATAGTAACCTCCACCAGGTTGCAAATTAAAAATAATTGTTATCTGCATCTAGCTCTGAAAAAATATTGGGGCTTCTAGCAGTGTGTGGGACTTGGTCTATTAGTCCATCTATACTGACCTCCATCAGATTGCAAATTCAATATAATTTTTTTCTGCATCTAGCTCTGAAAAAATATTTGGGCTTCTAGCAGTGTGTGGGATTTGGTCTATTAGTCCATATATACTGACCTCCATCAGGTTGCAAATTCAATATAATTTTTTTTCTGCATCTAGCTCTGAAAAAATATTGGGGCTTCTAGCAGTGTGTGGGACTTAGTCTATTAGTCCATCTATACTGACCTCCATCAGGTTGCAAATTGAATATCATTTTTTTCTGCATCTAGCTCTGAAAAAAATATTTGGGCTTCTAGCAGTGTGTGGGACTTGGTCTATTAGTCCATCTTTACTGACCTCCATCAGGTTGCAAATTAAAAATAATTTTTATCTGCATCTAGCTCTGAAAAAATATTTGGGCTTCTAGCAGTGTGTGGGACTTGGTCTTTTAGTCCATCTATACTGACCTCCATCAGGTTGCAAATTCAATATAATTTTTTTCTGCATCTAGCTCTGCAAAAAAATTTTTGCTTCTAGCAGTGTGTGTGATTTCGTCTATTAGTCCATCTATACTGACCTCCATCAGGTTGTAAATTGAATATAATTTTTTTCTGCATCTAGCTCTGAAAAAAAATTTGGGCTTCTAGCAGTGTGTGGGACTTGTTATATTAGTCCATCAATACTGACCTCCATCAGGTTGCAAATTGAATATAATTTTTTAATGCATCTAGCTCTGAAAAAATATTTGGGCTTCTAGCAGTGTGTGGGACTTGGTCTATTAGTCCATCTATTCTGACCTCCATCAGGTTGCAAATTGAATATAATTTTTTTCTGCATCTAGCTCTAAAAAAATATTGGGGCTTCTAGCAGTGTGTGGGATTTGGTCTATTTGTCCATCTATACTGACCTCCATCAGGTTGCAAATTCAATATAATTTTTTTCTGCATCTAGCTCTGAAAAAATATTTGGGCTTCTAGCAGTGTGTGGGACTTAGTCTATTAGTCCATCTATACTGACCTCCATCAGGTTGCAAATTGAATATCATTTTTTTCTACATCTAGCTCTGAAAAAATATTACAAATTGAATATAATTTTTTTTCTGCATCTAGCTCTGAAAAAATATTTGGGCTTCTAGCAGTGTGTGGGACTTGGTCTATTAGTCCATCTATACTGGCCTCCATCAGGTTGCAAATTCAATATATTTTTTTTCTGCATCTAGCTCTGAAAAAATATTTGGGCCTCTAGCAGTGTGTGGGACTTGGTCTATTAGTCCATCTATACTAACCTCCACCAGGTTACAAATTAAAAATAATTTTTATCTGCATCTAGCTCTGGAAAAATATTTGGGCTTCTAGCAGTGTGTGGGACTTGGTCTTTTAGTCCATCTATACTGACCTCCATCAGGTTGCAACTTCAATATAATTTTTTTCTCCTTCTAGCTCTGCAAAAATATTTGTGCTTCTAGCAGTGTGTGTGATTTTGTCTGTTAGTCCATCTATACTGACCTCCATCAGCTTGTAAATTGAATATAATTTTTTTCTGCATCTAGCTCTGAAAAAATATTTGGGCTTCTAGCAGTGTGTGGGACTTGGTCTATTAGTCCATCTTTACTGACCTCCATCAGGTTGCAAATTCAATATAATTTTTTTCTGCATCTAGCTCTGAAAAAATATTTGGTCTTCTAGCAGTGTGTGGGATTTGGTCTATTAGTCCATCTATACTGACCTCCATCAGGTTGCAAATTGAATATCATTTTTTTCTGCATCTAGCTATGAAAAAAATATTTGAGCTTCTAGCAGTGTGTGGGACTTGGTCTATTAGTCCATCTATACTGACCTCCATCAGGTTGCAAATTGAATATAATTTTTTTTGTGCATCTACCTCTGAAAAAATATTTGGTCTTCTAGCAGTGTGTGGGATTTGGTCTATTAGTCCATATATACTGACCTCCATCAGGTTGCAAATTCAATATAATTTTTTTCTGCATCTAGCTCTGAAAAAATATTTGGGCTTCTAGCAGTGTGTGGGACTTGGTCTATTAGTCCATCTATACTAACCTCCACCAAGTTGGAAATTAAAAATAATTTTTATCTGCATCTAGCTTTGAAAAAATATTTGGGCTTCTAGCAGTGTGTGGGGTTTGGTCTATTAGTCCATCTATACTAACCTCCACCAGGTTGCAAATTAAAAATAATTGTTATCTGCATCTAGCTCTGAAAAAATATTTGGGCTTCTAGCAGTGTGTGGGACTTGGTCTATTAGTCCATCAATTCTGACCTCCATCAGGTTGCAAATTGAATATAATTTTTTTCTGCATCTAGCTCTAAAAAAATATTGGGGCTTCTAGCAGTGTGTGGGATTTGGTCTATTAGTCCATCTATACTGACCTCCATCAGGTTGCAAATTCAATATAATTTTTTTCTGCATCTAGCTCTGAAAAAATATTTGGGCTTCTAGCAGTGTGTGGGACTTAGTCTATAATTCCATCTATACTGACCTCCATCAGGTTGCAAATTGAATATCATTTTTTTCTGCATCTAGCTCTGAAAAAAATATTTGGGCTTCTAGCAGTGTGTGGGATTTCGTCTATTAGTCCATCTATACTGACCTCCATCAGGTTGCAAATTGAATATAATTTTTTTTCTGCATCTAGCTCTGAAAAAATATTTGGGCTTCTAGCAGTGTGTGGGACTTGGTCTATTAGTCCATCTATACTGACCTCCATCAGGTTGCAAATTCAATATATTTTTTTTCTGCATCTAGCTCTGAAAAAATATTTGGGCCTCTAGCAGTGTGTGGGACTTGGTCTATTAGTCCATCTATACTAACCTCCACCAGGTTGCAAATTAAAAATAATTTTTATCTGCATCTAGCTCTGGAAAAATATTTGGGCTTCTAGCAGTGTGTGGGACTTGGTCTTTTAGTCCATCTATACTGACCTCCATCAGGTTGCAACTTCAATATAATTTTTTTCTCCATCTAGCTCTGCAAAAATATTTGTGCTTCTAGCAGTGTGTGTGATTTCGTCTATTAGTCCATCTATACTGACCTCCATCAGCTTGTAAATTGAAAATAATTTTTTTCTGCATCTAGCTCTGAAAAAATATTTGGTCTTCTAGCAGTGTGTGGGATTTGGTCTATTAGTCCATCTATACTGACCTCCATCAGGTTGCAAATTCAATATAATTTTTTTCTGCATCTAGCTCTGAAAAAATATTTGGGCTTCTAGCAGTGTGTGGGACTTAGTCTATTAGTCCATATATACTGACCTCCATCAGGTTGCAAATTGAATATAATTTTTTTCTGAATCTAGCTCTGAAAAAATATTTGGGCTTCTAGCAGTGTGTGGGACTTGGTCTATTAGTCCATCTATACTGACCTCCATCAGGTTGCAAATTGAATATCATTTTTTTCTGCATCTAGCTCTGAAAAAAATATTTGGGCTTCTAGCAGTGTGTGGGACTTGGTCTATTAGTCCATCTAGACTGACCTCCATCAGGTTGCAAATTCAATATATTATTTTTCTGCATCTAGCTCTGAAAAAATATTTGGGTCTCTAGCAGTGTGTGGGACTTGGTCTATTAGTCCATCTATTCTAACCTCCACCAGGTTGCAAATTAAAAATAATTTTTATCTGCATCTAGCTGTGAAAAAATATTTGGGCTTCTAGCAGTGTGTGGGACTTGGTCTTTTAGTCCATCTATACTGACCTCCATCAGGTTGCAACTTCAATATAATTTTTTTCTCCATTTAGCTCTGAAAAAATATTTGGGCTTCTAGCAGTGTGTGGGACTTGGTCTATTAGTCCATCTATACTGACCTCCATCAGGTTGCAAATTGAATATAATTTTTTTTCTGCATCTAGCTCTGAAAAAATATTTGGGCTTCTAGCAGTGTGTGGGACTTGGTCTATTAGTCCATCTATACTGACCTCCATAAGGTTGCAAATTTAATATATTTTTTTTCTGCATCTAGCTCTGAAAAAATATTTGGGCTTCTAGCAGTGTGTGGGACTTGGTCTATTAGTCCATCTTTACTGACCTCCATCATGTTGCAAATTAAAAATAATTTTTATCTGCATCTAGCTCTGAAAAAATATTTGGGCTCCTAGCAGTGTGTGGGACTTGGTCTTTTAGTCCATCTATACTGACCTCCATCAGTTTGCAAATTCAATATAATTTTTTTCTGCATCTAGCTCTGCAAAAATATTTGTGCTTCTAGCAGTGTGTGTGATTTCGTCTATTAGTCCATCTATACTGACCTCCATCAGGCTGTAAATTGAATATAATTTTTTTCTGCATCTAGCTCTGAAAAAATATTTGGGCTTCTAGCAGTGTGTGGGACTTGGTCTATTAGTCCATCTATACTGACCTCCATCAGGTTGCAAATTCAATATAATTTTTTTCTGCATCTAGCTCTGAAAAAATATTTGGGCTTCTAGCAGTGTGTGGGACTTGGTCTATTAGTCCATCTATACTGACCTCCACCAGGTTGCAAATTAAAAATAATTTTTATCTGCATCTAGCTCTGAAAAAATATTTGGACTTCTAGCAGTGTGTGGGACTTGGTCTTTTAGTCCAGCTATACTGACCTCCATCAGGTTGCAACTTCAATATAATTTTTTTCTCAATCTAGCTCTGAAAAAATATTTGGGCTTCTAGCAGTGTGTGGGACTTGGTCTATTAGTCCATCTATACTGACCTCCATCAGGTTGCAAATTGAATATAATTTTTTTTCTGCATCTAGCTCTGAAAAAATATTTGGGCTTCTAGCAGTGTGTGGGACTTGGTCTATTAGTCCATCTATACTGACCTCCATCAGTTTGCAAATTCAATATATTTTTTTTCTGCATCTAGCTCTGAAAAAATATTTGGGCTTCTAGCAGTGTGTGGGACTTGGTCTATTAGTCCATCTTTACTGACCTCCATCAGGTTGCAAATTAAAAATAATTTTTATCTGCATCTAGCTCTGAAAAAATATTTGGGCTTCTAGCAGTGTGTGGGACTTGGTCTTTTAGTCCATCTATACTGACCTCCATCAGGTTGCAAATTCAATATAATTGTTTTCTGCATCTAGCTCTGCAAAAATATTTGTGCTTCTAGCAGTGTGTGTGATTTCGTCTATTAGTCCATCTATACTGACCTCCATCAGGTTGTAAATTGAATATAATTTTTTTCTGCATCTAGCTCTGAAAAAATATTTGGGCTTCTAGCAGTGTGTGGGACTTGGTCTATTAGTCCATCTATACTGACCTCCATCAGGTTGCAAATTCAATATAATTTTTTTCTGCATCTAGCTCTGAAAAAATATTTGGGCTTCTAGCAGTGTGTGGGACTTGGTCTATTAGTCCATCTATACTAACCTCCACCAGGTTGCAAATTAAAATCAATTTTTATCTGCATCTAGCTCTGAAAAAATATTTGGGCTTCTAGCAATGTGTGGGGCTTGGTCTATTAGTCCATCTATAGTAACCTCCACCAGGTTGCAAATTAAAAATAATTGTTATCTGCATCTAGGTCTGAAAAAATATTGGGGCTTCTAGCAGTGTGTGGGACTTGGTCTATTAGTCCATCTATACTGATCTCCATCAGATTGCAAATTCAATATAATTTTTTTCTGCATCTAGCTCTGAAAAAATATTTGGGCTTCTATCAGTGTGTGGGACTTGGTCTATTAGTCCATCTTTACTGACCTCCATCAGGTTGCAAATTGAATATAATTTTTTTCTGCATCTAGCTCTGAAAAAATATTTGGGCTTCTAGCAGTGTGTGGGATTTGGTCTATTAGTCCATATATACTGACCTCCATCAGGTTGCAAATTCAATATAATTTTTTTTCTGCATCTAGCTCTGAAAAAATATTTGGGCTTCTAGCAGTGTGTGGGACTTAGTCTATTAGTCCATCTATACTGACCTCCATCAGGTTGCAAATTGAATATCATTTTTTTCTGCATCTAGCTCTGAAAAAAATATTTGGGCTTCTAGCAGTGTGTGGGACTTGGTCTATTAGTCCATCTATACTGACCTCCATCAGGTTGCAAATTGAATATAATTTTTTTTCTGCATCTAGCTCTGAAAAAATATTTGGGCTTCTAGCGGTGTGTGGGACTTGGTCAATTAGTCCATCTATACTGACCTCCATCAGGTTGCAAATTCAATATATTTTTTTTCTGCATCTAGCTCTGAAAAAATATTTGGGCTTCTAGCAGTGTGTGGGACTTGGTCTATTAGTCCATCTTTACTGACCTCCATCAGGTTGCAAATTAAAAATAATTTTTATCTGCATCTAGCTCTGAAAAAATATTTGGGTTCTAGCAGTGTGTGGGACTTGGTCTTTTAGTCCATCTATACTGACCTCCATCAGATTGCAAATTCAATATAATTTTTTTCTGCATCTAGCTCTGAAAAAATATTTGGGCTTCTAGCAGTGTGTGGGACTTCGTCTATTAGTCCATCTATACTAACCTAAACCAAGTTGCAAATTAAAAATAATTTTTATCTGCATCTAGCTTTGAAAAAATATTTGGGCTTCTAGCAGTGTGTGGGGTTTTGTCTATTAGTCCATCTATACTAACCTCCACCAGGTTGAAAATTAAAAATAATTGTTATCTGCATCTAGCTCTGAAAAAATATTTGGGCTTCTAGCAGTGTGTGGGACTTGGTCTATTAGTCCATCAATTCTGACCTCCATCAGGTTGCAAATTGAATATAATTTTTTTCTGCATCTAGCTCTAAAAAAATATTGGGGCTTCTAGCAGTGTGTGGGATTTGGTCTATTAGTCCATCTATACTGACCTCCATCAGGTTGCAAATTCAATATAATTTTTTTCTGCATCTAGCTCTGAAAAAATATTTGGGCTTCTAGCAGTGTGTGGGACTTAGTCTATTATTCCATCTATACTGACCTCCATCAGGTTGCAAATTGAATATCATTTTTTTCTGCATCTAGCTCTGAAAAAAATATTTGGGCTTCTAGCAGTGTGTGGGATTTCGTCTATTAGTCCATCTATACTTACCTCCATCAGGTTGCAAATTCAATATAATTTTTTTTCTGCATCTAGCTCTGAAAAAATATTTGGGCTTCTAGCAGTGTGTGGGACTTGGTCTATTAGTCCATCTATACTGACCTCCATCAGGTTGCAAATTCAATATATTTTTTTTCTGCATCTAGCTCTAAAAAAATATTTGGGCCTCTAGCAGTGTGTGGGACTTGGTCTATTAGTCCATCTATACTAACCTCCACCAGGTTTCAAATTAAAAATAATTTTTATCTGCATCTAGCTCTGGAAAAATATTTGGGCTTCTAGCAGTGTGTGGGACTTGGTCTTTTAGTCCATCTATACTGACTTCCATCAGGTTGCAACTTCAATATAATTTTTTTCTCCATCTAGCTCTGCAAAAATATTTGTGCTTCTAGTAGTGTGTGTGATTTCGTCTATTAGTCCATCTATACTGACCTCCATCAGCTTGTAAATTGAAAATAATTTTTTTCTGCATCTAGCTCTGAAAAAATATTTGGTCTTCTAGCAGTGTGTGGGATTTGGTCTATTAGTCCATCTATACTGACCTCCATCAGGTTGCAAATTCAATATAATTTTTTTCTGCATCTAGCTCTGAAAAAATATTTGGGCTTCTAGCAGTGTGTGGGACTTAGTCTATTAGTCCATCTGTACTGACCTCCATCAAGTTGCAAATTGAATATCATTTTTTTTCATCTAGCTCTGAAAAAAATATTTGGGCTTCTAGCAGTGTGTGGGACTTGGTCTATTAGTCCATCTATACTGACCTCCATAAGGTTGCAAATTCAATATAATTTTTTTTGTGCATCTAGCTCTGAAAAAATATTTGGGCTTCTAGCAGTGTGTGGGACTTGGTCTATTAGTCCATCTATACTGACCTCCATCAGGTTGCAAATTCAATATATATTTTTTCTGCATCTAGCTCTGAAAAAATATTTGGGCTTCTAGCAGTGTGTGGGACTTGGTCTATTAGTCCATCTATACTAACCTCCACCAGGTTGCAAATTAAAAATAATTGTTATCTGCATCTAGCACTGAAAAAATATTTGGGCTTCTAGTAGTGTGTGGGACTTGGTCTATTAGTCCATATATACTGACCTCCATCAGGTTGCAAATTGAATATAATTTTTTTCTGAATCTACCTCTGAAAAAATATTTGGGCTTCTAGCAATGTGTGGGACTTGGTCTATTAGTCCATCTATACTGACCTCCATCAGGTTGCAAATTGAATATAATTTTTTTTGTGCATATAGCTCTGAAAAAATATTTGGGCTTCTAGCAGTGTGTGGGACTTGGTCTATTAGTCCATCTATACTGACCTCCATCAGGTTGCAAATTCAAAATATATTTTTTCTGCATCTAGCTCTGAAAAAATATTTGTGCTTCTAGCAGTGTGTGGGACATGGTCTATTAGTCCATCTATACTAACCTCCACCAAGTTGGAAATTAAAAATAATTTTTATCTGCATCTAGCTTTGAAAAAATATTTGGGCTTCTAGCAGTGTGTGGGGTTTGGTCTATTAGTCCATCTATACTAACCTCCACCAGGTTGCAAATTAAAAATAATTGTTATCTGCATCTAGCTCTGAAAAAATATTTGGGCTTCTAGCAGTGTGTGGGACTTGGTCTATTAGTCCATCAATTCTGACCTCCATCAGGTTGCAAATTGAATATAATTTTTTTCTGCATCTAGCTCTAAAAAAATATTGGGGCTTCTAGCAGTGTGTGGGATTTCGTCTATTAGTCCATCTATACTGACCTCCATCAGGTTGCAAATTCAATATAATTTTTTTCTGCATCTAGCTCTGAAAAAATATTTGGGCTTCTAGCAGTGTGTGGGACTTAGTCTATTATTCCATCTATACTGACCTCCATCAGGTTGCAAATTGAATATCATTTTTTTCTGCATCTAGCTCTGAAAAAAATATTTGGGCTTCTAGCAGTGTGTGGGATTTCGTCTATTAGTCCATCTATACTGACCTCCATCAGGTTGCAAATTGAATATAATTTTTTTTCTGCATCTAGCTCTGAAAAAATATTTGGGCTTCTAGCAGTGTGTGGGACTTGGTCTATTAGTCCATCTATACTGACCTCCATCAGGTTGCAAATTCAATATATTTTTTTTCTGCATCTAGCTCTGAAAAAATATTTGGGCCTCTAGCAGTGTGTGGGACTTGGTCTATTAGTCCATCTATACTAACCTCCTCCAGGTTGCAAATTAAAAATAATTTTTATCTGCATCTAGCTCTGGAAAAATATTTGGGCTTCTAGCAGTGTGTGGGACTTGGTCTTTTAGTCCATCTATACTGACCTCCATCAGGTTGCAACTTCAATATAATTTTTTTCTCCATCTAGCTCTGCAAAAATATTTGTGCTTCTAGCAGTGTGTGTGATTTCGTCTATTAGTCCATCTATACTGACCTCCATCAGCTTGTAAATTGAGAATAATTTTTTTCTGCATCTAGCTCTGAAAAAATATTTGGTCTTCTAGCAGTGTGTGGGATTTGGTCTATTAGTCCATCTATACTGACCTCCATCAGGTTGCAAATTCAATATAATTTTTTTCTGCATCTAGCTCTGAAAAAATATTTGGGCTTCTAGCAGTGTGTGGGACTTAGTCTATTAGTCCATCTATACTGACCTCCATCAGGTTGCAAATTGAATATCATTTTTTTCTGAATCTAGCTCTGAAAATATATTTGGGCTTCTAGCAGTGTGTGGGACTTGGTCTATTAGTCCATCTATACTGACCTCCATCAGGTTGCAAATTAAAAATAATTGTTATCTGCATCTAGCACTGAAAAAATATTTGGGCTTCTAGCAGTGTGTGGGACTTGGTCTATTAGTCCATATATACTGACCTCCATCAGGTTGCAAATTGAATATAATTTTTTTCTGAATCTAGCTCTGAAAAAATATTTGGGCTTCTAGCAGTGTGTGGGACTTGGTCTATTAGTCCATCTATACTGACCTCCATCAGGTTGCAAATTGAATATAATTTTTTTTGTGCATATAGCTCTGAAAAAATATTTGGGCTTCTAGCAGTGTGTGGGACTTGGTCTATTAGTCCATCTATACTGACCTCCATCAGGTTGCAAATTCAAAATATATTTTTTCTGCATCTAGCTCTGAAAAAATATTTGGGCTTCTAGCAGTGTGTGGGACATGGTCTATTAGTCCATCTATACTAACCTCCACCAGGTTGCAAATTAAAAATAATTGTTATCTGCATCTAGCACTGAAAAAATATTTGGGCTTCTAGCAGTGTGTGGGACTTGGTCTATTACTCCATCTATACTGACATCCATCAGATTGCAAATTCAATATAATTTTTTTCTGCATCTAGCTCTGAAAAAATATTTGGGCTTCTAGCAGTGTGTGGGACTTGGTCTATTAGTCCATCTATACTGACCTCCATCAGGTTGCAAATTGAATATCATTTTTTTCTGCATCTAGCTCTGAAAAAAATATTTGGGCTTCTAGCAGTGTGTGGGACTTGGTCTATTAGTCCATCTAGATTGACCTCCATCAGGTTGCAAATTCAATATATTATTTTTCTGCATCTAGCTCTGAAAAAATATTTGGGTCTCTAGCAGTGTGTGGGACTTGGTCTATTAGTCCATCTATACTAACCTCCACCAGGTTGCAAATTAAAAATAATTTTTATCTGCATCTAGCTCTGAAAAAATATTTGGGCTTCTAGGAGTGTGTGGGACTTGGTCTTTTAGTCCATCTATACTGACCTCCATCAGGTTGCAACTTCAATATAATTTTTTTCTCCATTTAGCTCTGAAAAAATATTTGGGCTTCTAGCAGTGTGTGGGACTTGGTCTATTAGTCCATCTATACTGACCTCCATAAGGTTGCAAATTCAATATATTTTTTTTCTGCATCTAGCTCTGAAAAAATATTTGGGCTTCTAGCAGTGTGTGGGACTTGGTCTATTAGTCCATCTTTACTGACCTCCATCAGGTTGCAAATTAAAAATAATTTTTATCTGCATCTAGCTCTGAAAAAATATTTGGGCTCCTAGCAGTGTGTGGGACTTGGTCTTTTAGTCCATCTATACTGACCTCCATCAGTTTGCAAAGTCAATATAATTTTTTTCTGCATCTAGCTCTGCAAAAATATTTGTGCTTCTAGCAGTGTGTGTGATTTCGTCTATTAGTCCATCTATACTGACCTCCATCAGGCTGTAAATTGAATATAATTTTTTTCTGCATCTAGCTCTGAAAAAATATTTGGGCTTCTAGCAGTGTGTGGGACTTGGTCTATTAGTCCATCTATACTGACCTCCATCAGGTTGCAAATTCAATATAATTTTTTTCTGCATCTAGCTCTGAAAAAATATTTGGGCTTCTAGCAGTGTGTGGGACTTGGTCTATTAGTCCATCTATACTAACCTCCACCAGGTTGCAAATTAAAAATAATTTTTATCTGCATCTAGCTCTGAAAAAATATTTGGGCTTCTAGCAGTGTGTGGGGCTTGGTCTAATAGTCCATCTATACTAACCTCCACCAGGTTGCAAATTAAAAATAATTTTTATCTGCATCTAGCTCTGAAAAAATATTTGGACTTCTAGCAGTGTGTGGGACTTGGTCTTTTAGTCCATCTATACTGACCTCCATCAGGTTGCAACTTCAATATAATTTTTTTCTCAATCTAGCTCTGAAAAAATATTTGGGCTTCTAGCAGTGTGTGGGACTTGGTCTATTAGTCCATCTATACTGACCTCCATCAGGTTGCAAATTGAATATAATTTTTTTTCTGCATCTAGCTCTGAAAAAATATTTGGGCTTCTAGCAGTGTGTGGGACTGGGTCTATTAGTCCATCTATACTGACCTCCATCAGGTTGCAAATTCAATATATTTTTTTTCTACATCTAGCTCTGAAAAAATATTTGGGCTTCTAGCAGTGTGTGGGACTTGGTCTATTAGTCCATCTTTACTGACCTCCATCAGGTTGCAAATTAAAAATAATTTTTATCTGCATCTAGCTCTGAAAAAATATTTGGGCTTCTAGCAGTGTGTGGGACTTGGTCTTTTAGTCCATCTATACTGACCTCCATCAGGTTGCAAATTCAATATAATTGTTTTCTGCATCTAGCTCTGCAAAAATATTTGTGCTTCTAGCAGTGTGTGTGATTTCGTCTATTAGTCCATCTATACTGACCTCCATCAGGTTGTAAATTGAATATAATTTTTTTCTGCATCTAGCTCTGAAAAAATATTTGGGCTTCTAGCAGTGTGTGGGACTTGGTCTATTAGTCCATCTATACTGACCTCCATCAGGTTGCAAATTCAATATAATTTTTTTCTGCATCTAGCTCTGAAAAAATATTTGGGCTTCTAGCAGTGTGTGGGACTTGGTCTATTAGTCCATCTATACTAACCTCCACCAGGTTGCAAATTAAAATCAACTTTTATCTGCATCTAGCTCTGAAAAAATATTTGGGCTTCTAGCAATGTGTGGGGCTTGGTCTATTAGTCCATCTATAGTAACCTCCACCAGGTTGCAAATTAAAAATAATTGTTATCTGCATCTAGCTCTGAAAAAATATTTGGGCAGTGTGTGGGGTTTGGTCTATTAGTCCATCTATACTAACCTCCACCAGGTTGCAAATTAAAAATAATTGTTATCTGCATCTAGCTCTGAAAAAATATTTGGGCTTCTAGCAGTGTGTGGGAATTGGTCTATTAGTCCATCTATTCTGACCTCCATCAGGTTGCAAATTGAATATAATTTTTTTCTGCATCTAGCTCTAAAAAAATATTGGGGCTTCTAGCAGTGTGTGGGATTTGGTCTATTTGTCCATCTATACTGACCTCCATCAGGTTGCAAATTCAATATAATTTTTTTCTGCATCTAGCTCTGAGAAAATATTTGGGCTTCTAGCAGTGTGTGGGACTTAGTCTATTAGTCCATCTATACTGACCTCCATCAGGTTGCAAATTGAATATCATTTTTTTCTGCATCTAGCTCTGAAAAAATATTACAAATTGAATATAATTTTTTTTCTGCATCTAGCTCTGAAAAAATATTTGGGCTTCTAGCAGTGTGTGGGACTTGGTCTATTAGTCCATCTATACTGGCCTCCATCAGGTTGCAAATTCAATATAATTTTTTTCTCCATCTAGCTCTGCAAAAATATTTGTGCTTCTAGCAGTGTGTGTGATTTCGTCTATTAGTCCATCTATACTGACCTGCATCAGCTTGTAAATTGAATATAATTTTTTTCTGCATCTAGCTCTGAAAAAATATTTGGGCTTCTAGCAGTGTGTGGGACTTGGTCTATTAGTCCATCTTTACTGACCTCCATCAGGTTGCAAATTCAATATAATTTTTTTCTGCATCTAGCTCTGAAAAAATATTTGGTCTTCTAGCAGTGTGTGGGATTTGGTCTATTAGTCCATCTATACTGACCTCCATCAGGTTGCAAATTCAATATAATTTTTTTCTGCATCTAGCTCTGAAAAAATATTTGGGCTTCTAGCAGTGTGTGGGACTTAGTCTATTAGTCCATCTATACTGACCTCCATCAGGTTGCAAATTGAATATCATTTTTTTCTGCATCTAGCTATGAAAAAAATATTTGGGCTTCTAGCAGTGTGTGGGACTTGGTCTATTAGTCCATCTATACTGACCTCCATCAGGTTGCAAATTGAATATAATTTTTTTTGTGCATCTACCTCTGAAAAAATATTTGGTCTTCTAGCAGTGTGTGGGATTTGGTCTATTAGTCCATATATACTGACCTCCATCAGGTTGCAAATTCAATATAATTTTTTTCTGCATCTAGCTCTGAAAAAATATTTGGGCTTCTAGCAGTGTGTGGGACTTGGTCTATTAGTCCATCTATACTAACCTCCACCAAGTTGCAAATTAAAAATAATTTTTATCTGCATCTAGCTTTGAAAAAATATTTGGGCTTCTAGCAGTGTGTGGGGTTTGGTCTATTAGTCCATCTATACTAACCTCCACCAGGTTGCAAATTAAAAATAATTGTTATCTGCATCTAGCTCTGAAAAAATATTTGGGATTCTAGCAGTGTGTGGGACTTGGTCTATTAGTCCATCTATTCTGACCTCCATCAGGTTGCAAATTGAATATAATTTTTTTCTGCATCTAGCTCTAAAAAAATATTGGGGCTTCTAGCAGTGTGTGGGATTTGGTCTATTAGTCCATCTATACTGACCTCCATCAGGTTGCAAATTCAATATAATTTTTTTCTGCATCTAGCTCTGAAAAAATATTTGGGCTTCTAGCAGTGTGTGGGACTTGGTCTATTATTCCATCTATACTGACCTCCATCAGGTTGCAAATTGAATATCATTTTTTTCTGCATCTAGCTCTGAAAAAAATATTTGGGCTTTTAGCAGTGTGTGGGATTTCGTCTATTAGTCCATCTGTACTGACCTCCATCAGGTTGTAAATTGAATATAATTTTTTTCTGCATCTAGCTCTGAAAAAATATTTGGGCTTCTAGCAGTGTGTGGGACTTGGTCTATTAGTCCATCTATACTGACCTCCATCAGGTTGCAAATTCAATATAATTTTTTCTGCATCTAGCTCTGAAAAAATATTTGGGCTTCTAGCAGTGTGTGGGACTTGGTCTATTAGTCCATCTATACTAACCTCCACCAGGTTGCAAATTAAAATCAATTTTTATCTGCATCTAGCTCTGAAAAAATATTTGGGCTTCTAGCAATGTGTGGGGCTTGGTCTATTAGTCCATCTATAGTAACCTCCACCAGGTTGCAAATTAAAAATAATTGTTATCTGCATCTAGCTCTGAAAAAATATCGGGGCTTCTAGCAGTGTGTGGGACTTGGTCTATTAGTCCATCTATATTGACCTCCATCAGATTGCAAATTCAATATAATTTTATTCTGCATCTAGCTCTGAAAAAATATTTGGGCTTCTATCAGTGTGTGGGACTTGGTCTATTAGTCCATCTTTACTGACCTCCATCAGGTTGCAAATTGAATATAATTTTTTTCTGCATCTAGCTCTGAAAAAAATATTTGGGCTTCTAGCAGTGTGTGGGACTTGGTCTATTAGTCCATCAATTCTGACCTCCATCAGGTTGCAAATTGAATATAATTTTTTTCTGCATCTAGCTCTAAAAAAATATTGGGGCTTCTAGCAGTGTGTGGGATTTGGTCTATTAGTCCATCTATACTGACCTCCATCAGGTTGCAAATTGAATATAATTTTTTTTCTGCATCTAGCTCTGAAAAAATATTTGGGCTTCTAGCAGTGTGTGGGACTTGGTCTATTAGTCCATCTATACTGACCTCCATCAGGTTGCAAATTGAATATAATTTTTTTTCTGCATCTAGCTATGAAAAAATATTTGGGCTTCTAGCGGTGTGTGGGACTTGGTCTATTAGTCCATCTATACTGACCTCCATCAGGTTGCAAATTCAATATATTTTTTTTCTGCATCTAGCTCTGAAAAAATATTTGGGCTTCTAGCAGTGTGTGGGACTTGGTCTATTAGTCCATCTTTACTGACCTCCATCAGGTTGCAAATTAAAAATAATTTTTATCTGCATCTAGCTCTGAAAAAATATTTGGGCTTCTAGCAGTGTGTGGGACTTGGTCTTTTAGTCCATCTATACTGACCTCCATCAGATTGCAAATTCAATATAATATTTTTTCTGCATCTAGCTCTGAAAAAATATTTGGGCTTCTAGCAGTGTGTGGGACTTGGTCTATTAGTCCATCTATACTAACCTAAACCAAGTTGCAAATTAAAAATAATTTTTATCTGCATCTAGCTTCGAAAAAATATTTGGGCTTCTAGCAGTGTGTGGGGTTTGGTCTATTAGTCCATCTATACTAACCTCCACCAGGTTGCAAATTAAAAATAATTGTTATCTGCATCTAGCTCTGAAAAAATATTTGGGCTTCTAGCAGTGTGTGGGACTTGGTCTATTAGTCCATCAATTCTGACCTCCATCAGGTTGCAAATTGAATATAATTTTTTTCTGCATCTAGCTCTAAAAAAATATTGGGGCTTCTAGCAGTGTGTGGGATTTGGTCTATTAGTCCATCTATACTGACCTCCATCAGGTTGCAAATTCAATATAATTTTTTTCTGCATCTAGCTCTGAAAAAATATTTGGGCTTCTAGCAGTGTGTGGGACTTAGTCTATTATTCCATCTATACTGACCTCCATCAGGTTGCAAATTGAATATCATTTTTTTCTGCATCTAGCTCTGAAAAAAATATTTGGGCTTCTAGCAATGTGTGGGATTTCGTCTATTAGTCCATCTATACTGACCTCCATCAGGTTGCAAATTGAATATAATTTTTTTTCTGCATCTAGCTCTGAAAAAATATTTGGGCTTCTAGCAGTGTGTGGGACTTGGTCTATTAGTCCATCTATACTGACCTCCATCAGGTTGCAAATTCAATATATTTTTTTTCTGCATCTAGCTCTGAAAAAATATTTGGGCCTCTAGCAGTGTGTGGGACTTGGTCTATTAGTCCATCTATACTAACCTCCACCAGGTTTCAAATTAAAAATAATTTTTATCTGCATCTAGCTCTGGAAAAATATTTGGGCTTCTAGCAGTGTGTGGGACTTGGTCTTTTAGTCCATCTATACTGACTTCCATCAGGTTGCAACTTCAATATAATTTTTTTCTCCATCTAGCTCTGCAAAAATATTTGTGCTTCTAGCAGTGTGTGTGATTTCGTCTATTAGTCCATCTATACTGACCTCCATCAGCTTGTAAATTGAAAATAATTTTTTTCTGCATCTAGCTCTGAAAAAATATTTGGTCTTCTAGCAGTGTGTGGGATTTGGTCTATTAGTCCATCTATACTGACCTCCATCAGGTTGCAAATTCAATATAATTTTTTTCTGCATCTAGCTCTGAAAAAATATTTGGGCTTCTAGCAGTGTGTGGGACTTAGTCTATTAGTCCATCTGTACTGACCTCCATCAGGTTGCAAACTGAATATCATTTTTTTCTGCATCTAGCTCTGAAAAAAATATTTGAGCTTCTAGCAGTGTGTGGGACTTGGTCTATTAGTCCATCTATACTGACCTCCATAAGGTTGCAAATTCAATATAATTTTTTTTGTGCATCTAGCTCTGAAAAAATATTTGGGCTTCTAGCAGTGTGTGGGACTTGGTCTATTAGTCCATCTATACTGACCTCCATCAGGTTGCAAATTCAATATATATTTTTTCTGCATCTAGCTCTGAAAAAATATTTGGGCTTCTAGCAGTGTGTGGGACTTGGTCTATTAGTCCATCTATACTAACCTCCACCAGGTTGCAAATTAAAAATAATTGTTATCTGCATCTAGCACTGAAAAAATATTTGGGCTTCTAGCAGTGTGTGGGACTTGGTCTATTAGTCCATATATACTGACCTCCATCAGGTTGCAAATTGAATATAATTTTTTTCTGAATCTAGCTCTGAAAAAATATTTGGGCTTCTAGCAGTGTGTGGGACTTGGTCTATTAGTCCATCTATACTGACCTCCATCAGGTTGCAAATTGAATATAATTTTTTTTGTGCATATAGCTCTGAAAAAATATTTGGGCTTCTAGCAGTGTGTGGGACTTGGTCTATTAGTCCATCTATACTGACCTCCATCAGGTTGCAAATTCAAAATATATTTTTTCTGCATCTAGCTCTGAAAAAATATTTGGGCTTCTAGCAGTGTGTGGGACATGGTCTATTAGTCCATCTATACTAACCTCCACCAGGTTGCAAATTAAAAATAATTGTTATCTGCATCTAGCACTGAAAAAATATTTGGGCTTCTAGCAGTGTGTGGGACTTGGTCTATTACTCCATCTATACTGACATCCATCAGATTGCAAATTCAATATAATTTTTTTCTGCATCTAGCTCTGAAAAAATATTTGGGCTTCTAGCAGTGTGTGGGACTTGGTCTATTAGTCCATCTATACTGACCTCCATCAGGTTGGAAATTGAATATCATTTTTTTCTGCATCTAGCTCTGAAAAAAATATTTGGGCTTCTAGCAGTGTGTGGGACTTGGTCTATTAGTCCATCTAGACTGACCTCCATCAGGTTGCAAATTCAATATATTATTTTTCTGCATCTAGCTCTGAAAAAATATTTGGGTCTCTAGCAGTGTGTGGGACTTGGTATATTAGTCCATCTATACTAACCTCCACCAGGTTGCAAATTAAAAATAATTTTTATCTGCATCTAGCTCTGAAAAAATATTTGGGCTTCTAGCAGTGTGTGGGACTTGGTCTTTTAGTCCATCTATACTGACCTCCATCAGGTTGCAACTTCAATATAATTTTTTTCTCCATTTAGCTCTGAAAAAATATTTGGGCTTCTAGCAGTGTGTGGGACTTGGTCTATTAGTCCATCTATACTGACCTCCATCAGGTTGCAAATTAAAAATAATTTTTATCTGCATCTAGCTCTGAAAAAATATTTGGGCTTCTAGCAGTGTGTGGGACTTGGTCTATTAGTCCATCTATACTGACCTCCATAAGGTTGCAAATTCAATATATATTTTTTCTGCATCTAGCTCTGAAAAAATATTTGGGCTTCTAGCAGTGTGTGTGATTTCGTCTATTAGTCCATCTATACTGACCTCCATCAGGCTGTAAATTGAATATAATTTTTTTCTGCATCTAGCTCTGAAAAAATATTTGGGCTTCTAGCAGTGTGTGGGACTTGGTCTATTAGTCCATCTATACTGACCTCCATCAGGTTGCAAATTCAATATAATTTTTTTCTGCATCTAGCTCTGAAAAAATATTTGGGCTTCTAGCAGTGTGTGGGACTTGGTCTATTAGTCCATCTATACTAACCTCCACCAGGTTGCAAATTAAAAATAATTTTTATCTGCATCTAGCTCTGAAAAAATATTTGGGCTTCTAGCAGTGTGTGGGGCTTGGTCTATTAGTCCATCTATACTAACCTCCACCAGGTTGCAAATTAAAAATAATTTTTATCTGCATCTAGCTCTGAAAAAATATTTGGACTTCTAGCAGTGTGTGGGACTTGGTCTTTTAGTCCATCTATACTGACCTCCATCAGGTTGCAACTTCAATATAATTTTTTTCTCAATCTAGCTCTGAAAAAATATTTGGGCTTCTAGCAGTGTGTGGGACTTGGTCTATTAGTCCATCTATACTGACCTCCATCAGGTTGCAAATTGAATATAATTTTTTTTCTGCATCTAGCTCTGAAAAAATATTTGGGCTTCTAGCAGTGTGTGGGACTGGGTCTATTAGTCCATCTATACTGACCTCCATCAGGTTGCAAATTCAATATATTTTTTTTCTGCATCTAGCTCTGAAAAAATATTTGGGCTTCTAGCAGTGTGTGGGACTTGGTCTATTAGTCCATCTTTACTGACCTCCATCAGGTTGCAAATTAAAAATAATTTTTATCTGCATCTAGCTCTGAAAAAATATTTGGGCTTCTAGCAGTGTGTGGGACTTGGTCTTTTAGTCCATCTATACTGACCTCCATCAGGTTGCAAATTCAATATAATTGTTTTCTGCATCTAGCTCTGCAAAAATATTTGTGCTTCTAGCAGTGTGTGTGATTTCGTCTATTAGTCCATCTATACTGACCTCCATCAGGTTGTAAATTGAATATAATTTTTTTCTGCATCTAGCTCTGAAAAAATATTTGGGCTTCTAGCAGTGTGTGGGACGTGGTCTATTAGTCCATCTATACTGACCTCCATCAGGTTGCAAATTCAATATAATTTTTTTCTGCATCTAGCTCTGAAAAAATATTTGGGCTTCTAGCAGTGTGTGGGACTTGGTCTATTAGTCCATCTATACTAACCTCCACCAGGTTGCAAATTAAAATCAATTTTTATCTGCATCTAGCTCTGAAAAAATATTTGGGCTTCTAGCAATGTGTGGGGCTTGGTCTATTAGTCCATCTATAGTAACCTCCACCAGGTTGCAAATTAAAAATAATTTTTATCTGCATCTAGCTCTGAAAAAATATTTGGGCAGTGTGTGGGGTTTGGTCTATTAGTCCATCTATACTAACCTCCACCAGGTTGCAAATTAAAAATAATTGTTATCTGCATCTAGCTCTGAAAAAATATTTGGGCTTCTAGCAGTGTGTGGGAATTGGTCTATTAGTCCATCTATTCTGACCTCCATCAGGTTGCAAATTGAATATAATTTTTTTCTGCATCTAGCTCTAAAAAAATATTGGGGCTTCTAGCAGTGTGTGGGATTTGGTCTATTTGTCCATCTATACTGACCTCCATCAGTTTGCAAATTCAATATAATTTTTTTCTGCATCTAGCTCTGAGAAAATATTTGGGCTTCTAGCAGTGTGTGGGACTTAGTCTATTAGTCCATCTATACTGACCTCCATCAGGTTGCAAATTGAATATCATTTTTTTCTGCATCTAGCTCTGAAAAAATATTACAAATTGAATATAATTTTTTTTCTGCATCTAGCTCTGAAAAAATATTTGGGCTTCTAGCAGTGTGTGGGACTTGGTCTATTAGTCCATCTATACTGGCCTCCATCAGGTTGCAAATTCAATATAATTTTTTTCTCCATCTAGCTCTGCAAAAATATTTGTGCTTCTAGCAGTGTGTGTGATTTCGTCTATTAGTCCATCTATACTGACCTCCATCAGCTTGTAAATTGAATATAATTTTTTTCTGCATCTAGCTCTGAAAAAATATTTGGGCTTCTAGCAGTGTGTGGGACTTGGTCTATTAGTCCATCTTTACTGACCTCCATCAGGTTGCAAATTCAATATAATTTTTTTCTGCATCTAGCTCTGAAAAAATATTTGGTCTTCTAGCAGTGTGTGGGATTTGGTCTATTAGTCCATCTATACTGACCTCCATCAGGTTGCAAATTCAATATAATTTTTTTCTGCATCTAGCTTTGAAAAAATATTTGGGCTTCTAGCAGTGTGTGGGGTTTGGTCTATTAGTCCATCTATACTAACCTCCACCAGGTTGCAAATTAAAAATAATTGTTATCTGCATCTAGCTCTGAAAAAATATTTAGGCTTCTAGCAGTGTGTGGGACTTGGTCTATTAGTCCATCTATTCTGACCTCCATCAGGTTGCAAATTGAATATAATTTTTTTCTGCATCTAGCTCTAAAAAAATATTGGGGCTTCTAGCAGTGTGTGGGATTTGGTCTATTAGTCCATCTATACTGACCTCCATCAGGTTGCAAATTCAATATAATTTTTTTCTGCATCTAGCTCTGAAAAAATATTTGGGCTTCTAGCAGTGTGTGGGACTTGGTCTATTATTCCATCTATACTGACCTCCATCAGGTTGCAAATTGAATATCATTATTTTCTGCATCTAGCTCTGAAAAAAATATTTGGGCTTTTAGCAGTGTGTGGGATTTCGTCTATTAGTCCATCTGTACTGACCTCCATCAGGTTGCAAATTGAATATAATTTTTTTTCTGCATCTAGCTCTGAAAAAATATTTGGGCTTCTAGCAGTGTGTGGGACTTGGTCTATTAGTCCATCTATACTGACCTCCATCAGGTTGCAAATTCAATATATTTTTTTTCTGCATCTAGCTCTGAAAAAATATTTGGGCCTCTAGCAGTGTGTGGGACTTGGTCTATCAGTCCATCTATACTAACCTCCACCAGGTTGCAAATTAAAAATAATTTTTATCTGCATCTAGCTCTGGAAAAATATTTGGGCTTCTAGCAGTGTGTGGGACTTGGTCTTTTAGTCCATCTATACTGACCTCCATCAGGTTGCAACTTCAATATAATTTTTTTCTCCATCTAACTCTGCAAAAATATTTGTGCTTCTAGCAGTGTGTGTGATTTCGTCTATTAGTCCATCTATACTGACCTCCATCAGCTTGTAAATTGAAAATAATTTTTTTCTGCATCTAGCTCTGAAAAAATATTTGGTCTTCTAGCAGTGTGTGGGATTTGGTCTATTAGTCCATCTATACTGACCTCCATCAGGTTGCAAATTCAATAAAAAATTTTTCTGCATCTAGCTCTGAAAAAATATTTGGGCTTCTAGCATTGTGTGGGACTTAGTCTATTAGTCTATCTATACTGACCTCCATCAGGTTGCAAATTGAATATCATTTTTTTCTGCATCTAGCTCTGAAAAAAATATTTGGGCTTCTAGCAGTGTGTGGGACTTGGTCTATTAGTCCATCTATACTGACCTCCATAAGGTTGCAAATTCAATATAATTTTTTTTGTGCATCTAGCTCTGAAAAAATATTTGGGCTTCTAGCAGTGTGTGGGACTTGGTCTATTAGTCCATCTATACTGACCTCCATCAGGTTGCAAATTCAATATATATTTTTTCTGCATCTAGCTCTGAAAAAATATTTGGGCTTCTAGCAGTGGGTGGGACTTGGTCTATTAGTCCATCTATACTAACCTCCACCAGGTTGCAAATTAAAAATAATTGTTATCTGCATCTAGCACTGAAAAAATATTTGGGCTTCTAGCAGTGTGTGGGACTTGGTCTATTAGTCCATATATACTGACCTCCATCAGGTTGCAAATTGAATATAATTTTTTTCTGAATCTAGCTCTGAAAAAATATTTGGGCTTCTAGCAGTGTGTGGGACTTGGTCTATAAGTCCATCTATACTGACCTCCATCAGGTTGCAAATTGAATATAATTTTTTTTGTGCATATAGCTCTGAAAAAATATTTGGGCTTCTAGCAGTGTGTGGGACTTGGTCTATTAGTCCATCTATACTGACCTCCATCAGGTTGCAAATTCAAAATATATTTTTTCTGCATCTAGCTCTGAAAAAATATTTGGGCTTCTAGCAGTGTGTGGGACATGGTCTATTAGTCCATCTATACTAACCTTCACCAGGTTGCAAATTAAAAATAATTGTTATCTGCATCTAGCACTGAAAAAATATTTGGGCTTCTAGCAGTGTGTGGGACTTGGTCTATTACTCCATCTATACTGACATCCATCAGATTGCAAATTCAATATAATTTTTTTCTGCATCTAGCTCTGAAAAAATATTTGGGCAGTGTGTGGGGTTTGGTCTATTAGTCCATCTATACTAACCTCCACCAGGTTGCAAATTAAAAATAATTGTTATCTGCATCTAGCTCTGAAAAAATATTTGGGCTTCTAGCAGTGTGTGGGAATTGGTCTATTAGTCCATCTATTCTGACCTCCATCAGGTTGCAAATTGAATATAATTTTTTTCTGCATCTAGCTCTAAAAAAATATTGGGGCTTCTAGCAGTGTGTGGGATTTGGTCTATTTGTCCATCTATACTGACCTCCATCAGGTTGCAAATTCAATATAATTTTTTTCTGCATCTAGCTCTGAGAAAATATTTGGGCTTCTAGCAGTGTGTGGGACTTAGTCTATTAGTCCATCTATACTGACCTCCATCAGGTTGCAAATTGAATATCATTTTTTTCTGCATCTAGCTCTGAAAAAATATTACAAATTGAATATAATTTTTTTTCTGCATCTAGCTCTGAAAAAATATTTGGGCTTCTAGCACTGTGTGGGACTTGGTCTATTAGTCCATCTATACTGGCCTCCATCAGGTTGCAAATTCAATATAATTTTTTTCTCCATCTAGCTCTGCAAAAATATTTGTGCTTCTAGCAGTGTGTGTGATTTCGTCTATTAGTCCATCTATACTGACCTCCATCAGCTTGTAAATTGAATATAATTTTTTTCTGCATCTAGCTTTGAAAAAATATTTGGGCTTCTAGCAGTGTGTGGGGTTTGGTCTATTAGTCCATCTATACTAACCTCCACCAGGTTGCAAATTAAAAATAATTGTTATCTGCATCTAGCTCTGAAAAAATATTTAGGCTTCTAGCAGTGTGTGGGACTTGGTCTATTAGTCCATCTATTCTGACCTCCATCAGGTTGCAAATTGAATATAATTTTTTTCTGCATCTAGCTCTAAAAAAATATTGGGGCTTCTAGCAGTGTGTGGGATTTGGTCTATTAGTCCATCTATACTGACCTCCATCAGGTTGCAAATTCAATATAATTTTTTTCTGCATCTAGCTCTGAAAAAATATTTGGGCTTCTAGCAGTGTGTGGGACTTGGTCTATTATTCCATCTATACTGACCTCCATCAGGTTGCAAATTGAATATCATTATTTTCTGCATCTAGCTCTGAAAAAATATTTGGGCTTTTAGCAGTGTGTGGGATTTCGTCTATTAGTCCATCTGTACTGACCTCCATCAGGTTGCAAATTGAATATAATTTTTTTTCTGCATCTAGCTCTGAAAAAATATTTGGGCTTCTAGCAGTGTGTGGGACTTGGTCTATTAGTCCATCTATACTGACCTCCATCAGGTTGCAAATTCAATATATTTTTTTTCTGCATCTAGCTCTGAAAAAATATTTGGGCCTCTAGCAGTGTGTGGGACTTGGTCTATTAGTCCATCTATACTAACCTCCACCAGGTTGCAAATTAAAAATAATTTTTATCTGCATCTAGCTCTGGAAAAATATTTGGGCTTCTAGCAGTGTGTGGGACTTGGTCTTTTAGTCCATCTATACTGACCTCCATCAGGTTGCAACTTCAATATAATTTTTTTCTGCATCTAACTCTGCAAAAATATTTGTGCTTCTAGCAGTGTGTGTGATTTCGTCTATTAGTCCATCTATACTGACCTCCATCAGCTTGTAAATTGAAAATAATTTTTTTCTGCATCTAGCTCTGAAAAAATATTTGGTCTTCTAGCAGTGTGTGGGATTTGGTCTATTAGTCCATCTATACTGACCTCCATCAGGTTGCAAATTCAATAAAAAATTTTTCTGCATCTAGCTCTGAAAAAATATTTGGGCTTCTAGCATTGTGTGGGACTTAGTCTATTAGTCTATCTATACTGACCTCCATCAGGTTGCAAATTGAATATCATTTTTTTCTGCATCTAGCTCTGAAAAAAATATTTGGGCTTCTAGCAGTGTGTGGGACTTGGTCTATTAGTCCATCTATACTGACCTCCATAAGGTTGCAAATTCAATATAATTTTTTTTGTGCATCTAGCTCTGAAAAAATATTTGGGCTTCTAGCAGTGTGTGGGACTTGGTCTATTAGTCCATCTATACTGACCTCCATCAGGTTGCAAATTCAATATATATTTTTTCTGCATCTAGCTCTGAAAAAATATTTGGGCTTCTAGCAGTGTGTGGGACATGGTCTATTAGTCCATCTATACTAACCTTCACCAGGTTGCAAATTAAAAATAATTGTTATCTGCATCTAGCACTGAAAAAATATTTGGGCTTCTAGCAGTGTGTGGGACTTGGTCTATTACTCCATCTATACTGACATCCATCAGATTGCAAATTCAATATAATTTTTTTCTGCATCTAGCTCTGAAAAAATATTTGGGTTTCTAACAGTGTGTGGGACTTGGTCTATTAGTCCATCCATACTGACCTCCATCAGGTTGCAAATTGAATATCATTTTTTTCTGCATCTAGCTCTGAAAAAAATATTTGGGCTTCTAGCAGTGTGTGGGACTTTGTCTATTAGTCCATATAGACTGACCTCCATCAGGTTGCAAATTCAATATATTATTTTTCTCCATTTAGCTCTGAAAAAATATTTGGGCTTCTAGCAGTGTGTGGGACTTGGTCTATTAGTCCATCTATACTGACCTCCATCAGGTTGCAAATTGAATCTAATTTTTTTTCTGCATCTAGCTCTAAAAAAATATTGGGGCTTCTAGCAGTGTGTGGGATTTGGTCTATTTGTCCATCTATACTGACCTCCATCAGGTTGCAAATTCAATATAATTTTTTTCTGCATCTAGCTCTGAAAAAATATTTGGGCTTCTAGCAGTGTGTGGGACTTAGTCTATTAGTCCATCTATACTGACCTCCATCAGGTTGCAAATTGAATATCATTTTTTTCTGCATCTAGCGCTGAAAAAATATTACAAATTGAATATAATTTTTTTTCTGCATCTAGCTCTGAAAAAATATTTGGGCTTCTAGCAGTGTGTGGGACTTGGTCTATTAGTCCATCTATACTGGCCTCCATCAGGTTGCAAATTCAATATATTTTTTTTCTGCATCTAGCTCTGAAAAAATATTTGGGCCTCTAGCAGTGTGTGGGACTTGATCTATTAGTCCATCTATACTAACCTCCACCAGGTTACAAATTAAAAATAATTTTTATCTGCATCTAGCTCTGGAAAAATATTTGGGCCTCTAGCAGTGTGTGGGACTTGGTCTATTAGTCCATCTTTACTGACCTCCATCAGGTTGCAAATTCAATATAATTTTTTTCTGCATCTAGCTCTGAAAAAATATTTGGTCTTCTAGCAGTGTGTGGGATTTGGTCTATTAGTCCATCTATACTGACCTCCATCAGGTTGCAAATTCAATATAATTTTTTTCTGCATCTAGCTCTGAAAAAATATTTGGGCTTCTAGCAGTGTGTGGGACTTGGTCTATTAGTCCATCTATACTGACCTCCATCAGGTGGCAAATTCAATATAATTTTTTTCTGCATCTAGCTCTGAAAAATTATTTGGGCTTCTAGCAGTGTGTGGGACTTGGTCTATTAGTCCATCTATACTAACCTCCACCAGGTTGCAAATTAAAAATAATTTTTATCTGCATCTAGCTCTGAAAAAATATTTGGGCTTCTAGCAGTGTGTGGGGCTTGGTCTATTAGTCCATCTATACTAACCTCCACCAGGTTGCAAATTAAAAATAATTGTTATCTGCATCTAGCTCTGAAAAAATATTTGGGCTTCTAGCAGTGTGTGGGACTTGGTCTATTAGTCCATCAATACTGACCTCCATCAGGTTGCAAATTGAATATAATTTTTTTCTGCATCTAGCTCTGAAAAAATATTTCGGCTTCTAGCAGTGTGTGGGACTTGGTCTATTAGTCCATCTATACTGACCTCCATCAGGTTGCAAATTGAATATAATTTTTTTCTGCATCTAGCTCTGAAAAAATATTGGGGCTTCTAGCAGAGTGTGGGACTTAGTCTATTAGTCCATCTATACTGACTTCCATCAGATTGCAAATTCAATATAATTTTTTTCTGCATCTAGCTCTGAAAAAATATTTGGGCTTCTAGCAGTGTGTGGGACTTGGTCTATTAGTCCATCTTTACTGACCTCCATCAGGTTGCAAATTGAATATAATTTTTTCTGCATCTAGCTCTGAAAAAATATTTGGGCTTCTAGCAGTGTGTGGGACTTAGACTATTAGTCCATCTATACTGACCTCCATCAGGTTGCAAATTGAATATAATTTTTTTCTGCATCTAGCTCTGAAAAAATATTTGGGTCTCTAGCAGTGTGTGGGACTTGGTCTATTAGTCCATCTATACTAACCTCCACCAGGTTGCAAATTAAAAATAATTTTTATCTGCATCTAGCTCTGAAAAAATATTTGGACTTCTAGCAGTGTGTGGGACTTGGTCTTTTAGTCCATCTATACTGACCTCCATCAGGTTGCAACTTCAATATAATTTTTTTCTCCATCTAGCTCTGAAAAAATATTTGGGCTTCTAGCAGTGTGTGGGACTTGGTCTATTAGTCCATCTATACTGACCTCCATCAGGTTGCAAATTCAATATATTTTTTTTCTGCATCTAGCTCTGAAAAAATATTTGGGCTTCTAGCAGTGTGTGGGACTTCGTCTATTAGTCCTTCTTTACTGACTTCCATCAGGTTGCAAATTAAAAATAATTTTTATCTGCATCTAGCTCTGAAAATATATTTGGGCTTCTAGCAGTGGGTGGGACTTGGTCTTTTAGTCCATCTATACTGACCTCCATCAGGTTGCAAATTCAATATAATTTTTTTCTGCATCTAGCTCTGCAAATATATTTTTGCTTCTAGCAGTGTTTCTGATTTCGTCTATTAGTCCATCTATACTGACCTCCATCAGGTTGTAAATTGAATATAATTTTTTTCTGCATCTAGCTCTGAAAAAATATTTGGGCTTCTAGCAGTGTGTGGGACTTGGTCTATTAGTCCATCTATACTAACCTCCACCAAGTTGCAAATTAAAAATAATTTTTATCTGCATCTAGCTCTGAAAAAATATTTGGGCAGTGTGTGGGGTTTGGTCTATTAGTCCATCTATACTAACCTCCACCAGGTTGCAAATTAAAAATAATTGTTATCTGCATCTATCTCTGAAAAAATATTTGGGCTTCTAGCAGTGTGTGGGACTTGTTATATTAGTCCATCAATACTGACCTCCATCAGGTTGCAAATTGAATATAATTTTTTTCTGCATCTAGCTCTGAAAAAATATTTGGGCTTCTAGCAGTGTGTGGGACTTGGTCTATTGGTCCATCTATTCTGACCTCCATCAGGTTGCAAATTGAATATAATTTTTTTCTGCATCTAGCTCTAAAAAAATATTGGGGCTTCTAGCAGTGTGTGGGATTTGGTCTATTTGTCCATCTATACTGACCTCCATCAGGTTGCAAATTCAATATAATTTTTTTCTGCATCTAGCTCTGAAAAAATATTTGGGCTTCTAGCAGTGTGTGGGACTTAGTCTATTAGTCCATCTATACTGACCTCCATCAGGTTGCAAATTGAATATCATTTTTTTCTGCATCTAGCGCTGAAAAAATATTACAAATTGAATATAATTTTTTTTCTGCATCTAGCTCTGAAAAAATATTTGGGCTTCTAGCAGTGTGTGGGACTTGGTCTATTAGTCCATCTATACTGGCCTCCATCAGGTTGCAAATTCAATATATTTTTTTTCTGCATCTAGCTCTGAAAAAATATTTGGGCCTCTAGCAGTGTGTGGGACTTGATCTATTAGTCCATCTATACTAACCTCCACCAGGTTACAAATTAAAAATAATTTTTATCTGCATCTAGCTCTGGAAAAATATTTGGGCCTCTAGCAGTGTGTGGGACTTGGTCTATTAGTCCATCTTTACTGACCTCCATCAGGTTGCAAATTCAATATAATTTTTTTCTGCATCTAGCTCTGAAAAAATATTGGGTCTTCTAGCAGTGTGTGGGATTTGGTCTATTAGTCCATCTATACTGACCTCCATCAGGTTGCAAATTCAATATAATTTTTTTCTGCATCTAGCTCTGAAAAAATATTTGGGCTTCTAGCAGTGTGTGGGACTTAGTCTATTAGTCCATCTATACTGACCTCCATCAGGTTGCAAATTGAATATCATTTTTTTCTGCATCTAGCTCTGAAAAAAATATTTGGGCTTCTAGCAGTGTGTGGGACTTGGTCTATTAGTCCATCTATACTGACCTCCATCAGGTTGCAAATTGAATATAATTTTTTTTGTGCATCTAGCTCTGAAAAAATATTTGGTCTTCTAGCAGTGTGTGGGATTTGGTCTATTAGTCCATATATACTGACCTCCATCAGGTTGCAAATTCAATATAATTTTTTTCTGCATCTAGCTCTGAAAAAATATTTGGGCTTCTAGCAGTGTGTGGGACTTGGTCTATTAGTCCATCTATACTAACCTCCACCAAGTTGCAAATTAAAAATAATTTTTATCTGCATCTAGCTTTGAAAAAATATTTGGGCTTCTAGCAGTGTGTGGGGTTTGGTCTATTAGTCCATCTATACTAACCTCCACCAGGTTGCAAATTAAAAAAATTGTTATCTCCATCTAGCTCTGAAAAAATATTTGGGCTTCTAGCAGTGTGTGGGACTTGGTCTATTAGTCCATCTATTCTGACCTCCATCAGGTTGCAAATTGAATATAATTTTTTTCTGCATCTAGCTCTAAAAAAATATTGGGGCTTCTAGCAGTGTGTGGGATTTAGTCTATTAGTCCATCTATACTGACCTCCATCAGGTTGCAAATTCAATATATTTTTTTTCTGCATCTAGCTCTGAAAAAATATTTGGGCCGCTAGCAGTGTGTGGGACTTGGTCTATTAGTCCATCTATACTAACCTCCACCAGGTTGCAAATTAAAAATAATTTTTATCTGCATCTAGCTCTGGAAAAATATTTGGGCTTCTAGCAGTGTGGTGTGGGACTTGGTCTTTTAGTCCATCTATACTGACCTCCATCAGGTTGCAACTTCAATATAATTTTTTTCTCCATCTACCTCTGCAAAAATATTTGTGCTTCTAGCAGTGTGTGTGATTTCGTCAATTAGTCCATCTATACTGACCTCCATCAGCTTGTAAATTGAAAATAATTTTTTTCTGCATCTAGCTCTGAAAAAATATTTGGTCTTCTAGCAGTGTGTGGGATTTGGTCTATTAGTCCATCTATACTGACCTCCATCAGGTTGCAAATTCAATATAATTTTTTTCTGCATCTAGCTCTGAAAAAATATTTGGGCTTCTAGCAGTGTGTGGGACTCAGTCTATTAGTCCATCTATACTGACCTCCATCAGGTTGCAAATTGAATATCATTTTTTCTGCATCTAGCTCTGAAAAAAATATTTGGGCTTCTAGCAGTGTGTGGGACTTGGTCTATTAGTCCATCTATACTGACCTCCATCAGGTTGCAAATTGAATATAATTTTTTTTGTGCATCTAGCTCTGAAAAAATATTTGGGCTTCTAGCAGTGTGTGGGACTTGGTCTATTAATCCATCTATACTGACCTCCATCAGGTTGCAAATTCAATATATATTTTTTCTGCATCTAGCTCTGAAAAAATATTTGGGCTTCTAGCAGTGTGTGGGACTTGGTCTATTAGTCCATATATACTGACCTCCATCAGGTTGCAAATTGAATATATTTTTTTTCTGAATCTAGCTCTGAAAAAATATTTGGGCTTCTAGCAGTGTGTGGGACTTGGTCTATTAGTCCATCTATACTGACCTCCATCAGGTTGCAAATTGAATATCATTTTTTTCTTCATCTAGCTCTGAAAAAATATTTGGGCTTCTAGCAGTGTATGGGGCTTGGTCTTTTAGTCCATCTATACTGACCTCCATCAGGTTGCAACTTCAATATAATTTTTTTCTGCATCTAGCTCTGAAAAAATATTTGGGCTTCTAGCATTGTGTGGGGCTTGGTCTATTAGTCCATCTATACTAACCTCCACCAGGTTGCAAATTAAAAATAATTGTTATCTGCATCTAGCTCTGAAAAAATATTTGGGCTTCTAGCAGTGTGTGGGACTTGGTCTATTAGTCCATCTATACTGACCTCCATCAGGTTGCAAATTGAATATCATTTTTTTCTGCATCTAGCTCTGAAAAAAATATTTGGGCTTCTAGCAGTGTGTGGGACTTGGTCTATTAGTCCATCTATACTGACCTCCATCAGGTTGCAAATTGAATATAATTTTTTTTGTGCATATAGCTCTGAAAAAATATTTGGGCTTCTAGCAGTGTGTGGGACTTGGTCTATTAGTCCATCTATACTGACCTCCATCAGGTTGCAAATTCAATATATATTTTTTCTGCATCTAGCTCTGAAAAAATATTTGGGCTTCTAGCAGTGTGTGGGACTTGGTCTATTAGTCCATCTATACTAACCTCCACCAGGTTGCAAATTAAAAATAATTGTTATCTGCATCTAGCACTGAAAAAAATATTTGGGCTTCTAGCAGTGTGTGGGACTTGGTCTATTAGTCCATATATACTGACCTCCATCAGGTTGCAAATTGAATATAATTTTTTTCTGAATCTAGCTCTGAAAAAATATTTGGGCTTCTAGCAGTGTGTGGGACTTGGTCTATTAGTCCATCTATACTGACGTCCATCAGGTTGCAAATTGAATATCATTTTTTTCTGCATCTAGCTCTGAAAAAATATTGGGGCTTCTAGCAGTGTGTGGGACTTGGTCTTTTAGTCCATCTATACTGACCTTCATCAGGTTGCAACTTCAATATAATTTTTTTCTGCATCTAGCTCTGAAAAAATATTTGGGCTTCTAGCATTGTGTGGGGCTTGGTCTATTAGTCCATCTATACTAACCTCCACCAGGTTGCAAATTAAAAATAATTGTTATCTGCATCTAGCTCTGAAAAAATATTTGGGCTTCTAGCAGTGTGTGGGACTTGGTCTATTAGTCCATCTATACTGACCTCCATCAGGTTGCAAATTGAATATAATTTTTTTTCTGCATCTAGCTCTGAAAAAATATTTGGGGTTCTAGCAGTGTGTGGGACTTGGTCTATTAGTCCATCTATACTGACCTCCATCCGGTTGCAAATTGAATATCATTTTTTTCTGCATCTAGCTCTGAAAAAATATTGGGGCTTCTAGCAGTGTGTGGGACTTGGTCTATTAGTCCATCTATACTGACCTCCATCAGGTTGCAAATTGAATATAATTTTTTTCTGCATCTAGCTCTGAAAAAATATTGGGGCTTCTAGCAGTGTGTGGGATTTAGTCTGTTAGTCCATCTATACTGACCTCCATCAGGTTGCAAATTCAATATAATTTTTTTCTGCATCTAGCTCTGAAAAAATATTTGGGCTTCTAGCAGTGTGTGGGACTTAGTCTATTATTCCATCTATACTGACCTCCATCAGGTTGCAAATTGAATATCATTTTTTTCTGCATCTAGCTCTGAAAAAAATATTTGGGCTTCTAGCAGTGTGTGGGATTTCGTCTATTAGTCCATCTATACTGACCTCCATCAGGTTGCAAATTGAATATAATTTTTTTTCTACATCTAGCTCTGAAAAAATATTTGGGCTTCTAGCAGTGTGTGGGACTTGGTCTATTAGTCCATCTATACTGACCTCCATCAGGTTGCAAATTCAATATATTTTTTTTCTGCATCTAGCTCTGAAAAAATATTTGGGCCTCTAGCAGTGTGTGGGACTTGGTCTATTAGTCCATCTATACTAACCTCCACCAGGTTGCAAATTAAAAATAATTTTTATCTGCATCTAGCTCTGGAAAAATATTTGGGCTTCTAGCAGTGTGTGGGACTTGGTCTTTTAGTCCATCTATACTGACCTCCATCAGGTTGCAACTTCAATATAATTTTTTTCTCCATCTACCTCTGCAAAAATATTTGTGCTTCTAGCAGTGTGTGTGATTTCGTCTATTAGTCCATCTATACTGACCTCCATCAGCTTGTAAATTGAAAATAATTTTTTTCTGCATCTAGCTCTGAAAAAATATTTGGTCTTCTAGCAGTGTGTGGGATTTGGTCTATTAGTCCATCTATACTGACCTCCATCAGGTTGCAAATTGAATATCATTTTTTCTGCATCTAGCTCTGAAAAAAATATTTGGGCTTCTAGCAGTGTGTGGGACTTGGTCTATTAGTCCATCTATACTGACCTCCATCAGGTTGCAAATTGAATATAATTTTTTTTGTGCATCTAGCTCTGAAAAAATATTTGGGCTTCTAGCAGTGTGTGGGACTTGGTCTATTAATCCATCTATACTGACCTCCATCAGGTTGCAAATTCAATATATATTTTTTCTGCATCTAGCTCTGAAAAAATATTTGGGCTTCTAGCAGTGTGTGGGACTTGGTCTATTAGTCCATCTATACTAACCTCCACCAGGTTGCAAATTAAAAATAATTGTTATCTGCATCTAGCACTGAAAAAATATTTGGGCTTCTAGCAGTGTGTGGGACTTGGTCTATTAGTCCATATATACTGACCTCCATCAGGTTGCAAATTGATTATATTTTTTTTCTGAATCTAGCTCTGAAAAAAATATTTGGGCTTCTAGCAGTGTGTGGGACTTAGTCTATTATTCCATCTATACTGACCTCCATCAGGTTGCAAATTGAATATCATTTTTTTCTGCATCTAGCTCTGAAAAAAATATTTGGGCTTCTAGCAGTGTGTGGGATTTCGTCTATTAGTCCATCTATACTGACCTCCATCAGGTTGCAAATTGAATATAATTTTTTTTCTGCATCTAACTCTGAAAAAATATTTGGGCTTCTAGCAGTGTGTGGGACTTGGTCTATTAGTCCATCTATACTGACCTCCATCAGGTTGCAAATTCAATATATTTTTTTTCTGCATCTAGCTCTGAAAAAATATTTGGGCCTCTAGCAGTGTGTGGGACTTGGTCTATTAGTCCATCTATACTAACCTCCACCAGGTTGCAAATTAAAAATAATTTTTATCTGCATCTAGCTCTGGAAAAATATTTGGGCTTCTAGCAGTGTGGTGTGGGACTTGGTCTTTTAGTCCATCTATACTGACCTCCATCAGGTTGCAACTTCAATATAATTTTTTTCTCCATCTACCTCTGCAAAAATATTTGTGCTTCTAGCAGTGTGTGTGATTTCGTCTATTAGTCCATCTATACTGACCTCCATCAGCTTGTAAATTGAAAATAATTTTTTTCTGCATCTAGCTCTGAAAAAATATTTGGTCTTCTAGCAGTGTGTGGGATTTGGTCTATTAGTCCATCTATACTGACCTCCATCAGGTTGCAAATTCAATATAATTTTTTTCTGCATCTAGCTCTGAAAAAATATTTGGGCTTCTAGCAGTGTGTGGGACTTAGTCTATTAGTCCATCTATACTGACCTCCATCAGGTTGCAAATTGAATATCATTTTTTCTGCATCTAGCTCTGAAAAAAATATTTGGGCTTCTAGCAGTGTGTGGGACTTGGTCTATTAGTCCATCTATACTGACCTCCATCAGGTTGCAAATTGAATATAATTTTTTTTGTGCATCTAGCTCTGAAAAAATATTTGGGCTTCTAGCAGTGTGTGGGACTTGGTCTATTAATCCATCTATACTGACCTCCATCAGGTTGCAAATTCAATATATATTTTTTCTGCATCTAGCTCTGAAAAAATATTTGGGCTTCTAGCAGTGTGTGGGACTTGGTCTATTAGTCCATCTATACTAACCTCCACCAGGTTGCAAATTAAAAATAATTGTTATCTGCATCTAGCACTGAAAAAATATTTGGGCTTCTAGCAGTGTGTGGGACTTGGTCTATTAGTCCATATATACTGACCTCCATCAGGTTGCAAATTGAATATATTTTTTTTCTGAATCTAGCTCTGAAAAAATATTTGGGCTTCTAGCAGTGTGTGGGACTTGGTCTATTAGTCCATCTATACTGACCTCCATCAGGTTGCAAATTGAATATCATTTTTTTCTGCATCTAGCTCTGAAAAAATATTTGGGCTTCTAGCAGTGTATGGGGCTTGGTCTTTTAGTCCATCTATACTGACCTCCATCAGGTTGCAACTTCAATATAATTTTTTTCTGCATCTAGCTCTGAAAAAATATTTGGGCTTCTAGCATTGTGTGGGGCTTGGTCTATTAGTCCATCTATACTAACCTCCACCAGGTTGCAAATTAAAAATAATTGTTATCTGCATCTAGCTCTGAAAAAATATTTGGGCTTCTAGCAGTGTGTGGGACTTGGTCTATTAGTCCATCTATACTGACCTCCATCAGGTTGCAAATTGAATATCATTTTTTTCTGCATCTAGCTCTGAAAAAAATATTTGGGCTTCTAGCAGTGTGTGGGACTTGGTCTATTAGTCCATCTATACTGACCTCCATCAGGTTGCAAATTGAATATAATTTTTTTTGTGCATATAGCTCTGAAAAAATATTGGGGCTTCTAGCAGTGTGTGGGATTTAGTCTGTTAGTCCATCTATACTGACCTCCATCAGGTTGCAAATTCAATATAATTTTTTTCTGCATCTAGCTCTGAAAAAATATTTGGGCTTCTAGCAGTGTGTGGGACTTAGTCTATTATTCCATCTATACTGACCTCCATCAGGTTGCAAATTGAATATCATTTTTTTCTGCATCTAGCTCTGAAAAAAATATTTGGGCTTCTAGCAGTGTGTGGGATTTCGTCTATTAGTCCATCTATACTGACCTCCATCAGGTTGCAAATTGAATATAATTTTTTTTCTACATCTAGCTCTGAAAAAATATTTGGGCTTCTAGCAGTGTGTGGGACTTGGTCTATTAGTCCATCTATACTGACCTCCATCAGGTTGCAAATTCAATATATTTTTTTTCTGCATCTAGCTCTGAAAAAATATTTGGGCCTCTAGCAGTGTGTGGGACTTGGTCTATTAGTCCATCTATACTAACCTCCACCAGGTTGCAAATTAAAAATAATTTTTATCTGCATCTAGCTCTGGAAAAATATTTGGGCTTCTAGCAGTGTGTGGGACTTGGTCTTTTAGTCCATCTATACTGACCTCCATCAGGTTGCAACTTCAATATAATTTTTTTCTCCATCTACCTCTGCAAAAATATTTGTGCTTCTAGCAGTGTGTGTGATTTCGTCTATTAGTCCATCTATACTGACCTCCATCAGCTTGTAAATTGAAAATAATTTTTTTCTGCATCTAGCTCTGAAAAAATATTTGGTCTTCTAGCAGTGTGTGGGATTTGGTCTATTAGTCCATCTATACTGACCTCCATCAGGTTGCAAATTGAATATCATTTTTTCTGCATCTAGCTCTGAAAAAAATATTTGGGCTTCTAGCAGTGTGTGGGACTTGGTCTATTAGTCCATCTATACTGACCTCCATCAGGTTGCAAATTGAATATAATTTTTTTTGTGCATCTAGCTCTGAAAAAATATTTGGGCTTCTAGCAGTGTGTGGGACTTGGTCTATTAATCCATCTATACTGACCTCCATCAGGTTGCAAATTCAATATATATTTTTTCTGCATCTAGCTCTGAAAAAATATTTGGGCTTCTAGCAGTGTGTGGGACTTGGTCTATTAGTCCATCTATACTAACCTCCACCAGGTTGCAAATTAAAAATAATTGTTATCTGCATCTAGCACTGAAAAAATATTTGGGCTTCTAGCAGTGTGTGGGACTTGGTCTATTAGTCCATATATACTGACCTCCATCAGGTTGCAAATTGATTATATTTTTTTTCTGAATCTAGCTCTGAAAAAAATATTTGGGCTTCTAGCAGTGTGTGGGACTTAGTCTATTATTCCATCTATACTGACCTCCATCAGGTTGCAAATTGAATATCATTTTTTTCTGCATCTAGCTCTGAAAAAAATATTTGGGCTTCTAGCGGTGTGTGGGATTTCGTCTATTAGTCCATCTATACTGACCTCCATCAGGTTGCAAATTGAATATAATTTTTTTTCTGCATCTAACTCTGAAAAAATATTTGGGCTTCTAGCAGTGTGTGGGACTTGGTCTATTAGTCCATCTATACTGACCTCCATCAGGTTTCAAATTCAATATATTTTTTTTCTGCATCTAGCTCTGAAAAAATATTTGGGCCTCTAGCAGTGTGTGGGACTTGGTCTATTAGTCCATCTATACTAACCTCCACCAGGTTGCAAATTAAAAATAATTTTTATCTGCATCTAGCTCTGGAAAAATATTTGGGCTTCTAGCAGTGTGGTGTGGGACTTGGTCTTTTAGTCCATCTATACTGACGTCCATCAGGTTGCAACTTCAATATAATTTTTTTCTCCATCTACCTCTGCAAAAATATTTGTGCTTCTAGCAGTGTGTGTGATTTCGTCTATTAGTCCATCTATACTGACCTCCATCAGCTTGTAAATTGAAAATAATTTTTTTCTGCATCTAGCTCTGAAAAAATATTTGGTCTTCTAGCAGTGTGTGGGATTTGGTCTATTAGTCCATCTATACTGACCTCCATCAGGTTGCAAATTCAATATAATTTTTTTCTGCATCTAGCTCTGAAAAAATATTTGGGCTTCTAGCAGTGTGTGGGACTTAGTCTATTAGTCCATCTATACTGACCTCCATCAGGTTGCAAATTGAATATCATTTTTTCTGCATCTAGCTCTGAAAAAAATATTTGGGCTTCTAGCAGTGTGTGGGACTTGGTCTATTAGTCCATCTATACTGACCTCCATCAGGTTGCAAATTGAATATAATTTTTTTTGTGCATCTAGCTCTGAAAAAATATTTGGGCTTCTAGCAGTGTGTGGGACTTGGTCTATTAATCCATCTATACTGACCTCCATCAGGTTGCAAATTCAATATATATTTTTTCTGCATCTAGCTCTGAAAAAATATTTGGGCTTCTAGCAGTGTGTGGGACTTGGTCTATTAGTGCATCTATACTAACCTCCACCAGGTTGCAAATTAAAAATAATTGTTATCTGCATCTAGCACTGAAAAAATATTTGGGCTTCTAGCAGTGTGTGGGACTTGGTCTATTAGTCCATATATACTGACCTCCATCAGGTTGCAAATTGAATATATTTTTTTTCTGAATCTAGCTCTGAAAAAATATTTGGGCTTCTAGCAGTGTGTGGGACTTGGTCTATTAGTCCATCTATACTGACCTCCATCAGGTTGCAAATTGAATATCATTTTTTTCTGCATCTAGCTCTGAAAAAATATTTGGGCTTCTAGCAGTGTATGGGGCTTGGTCTTTTAGTCCATCTATACTGACCTCCATCAGGTTGCAACTTCAATATAATTTTTTTCTGCATCTAGCTCTGAAAAAATATTTGGGCTTCTAGCATTGTGTGGGGCTTGGTCTATTAGTCCATCTATACTAACCTCCACCAGGTTGCAAATTAAAAATAATTGTTATCTGCATCTAGCTCTGAAAAAATATTTGGGCTTCTAGCAGTGTGTGGGACTTGGTCTATTAGTCCATCTATACTGACCTCCATCAGGTTGCAAATTGAATATCATTTTTTTCTGCATCTAGCTCTGAAAAAAATATTTGGGCTTCTAGCAGTGTGTGGGACTTGGTCTATTAGTCCATCTATACTGACCTCCATCAGGTTGCAAATTGAATATAATTTTTTTTGTGCATATAGCTCTGAAAAAATATTTGGGCTTCTAGCAGTGTGTGGGACTTGGTCTATTAGTCCATCTATACTGACCTCCATCAGGTTGCAAATTCAATATATATTTTTTCTGCATCTAGCTCTGAAAAAATATTTGGGCTTCTAGCAGTGTGTGGGACTTGGTCTATTAGTCCATCTATACTAACCTCCACCAGGTTGCAAATTAAAAATAATTGTTATCTGCATCTAGCACTGAAAAAAATATTTGGGCTTCTAGCAGTGTGTGGGACTTGGTCTATTAGTCCATATATACTGACCTCCATCAGGTTGCAAATTGAATATAATTTTTTTCTGAATCTAGCTCTGAAAAAATATTTGGGCTTCTAGCAGTGTGTGGGACTTGGTCTATTAGTCCATCTATACTGACGTCCATCAGGTTGCAAATTGAATATCATTTTTTTCTGCATCTAGCTCTGAAAAAATATTGGGGCTTCTAGCAGTGTGTGGGACTTGGTCTTTTAGTCCATCTATACTGACCTTCATCAGGTTGCAACTTCAATATAATTTTTTTCTGCATCTAGCTCTGAAAAAATATTTGGGCTTCTAGCATTGTGTGGGGCTTGGTCTATTAGTCCATCTATACTAACCTCCACCAGGTTGCAAATTAAAAATAATTGTTATCTGCATCTAGCTCTGAAAAAATATTTGGGCTTCTAGCAGTGTGTGGGACTTGGTCTATTAGTCCATCTATACTGACCTCCATCAGGTTGCAAATTGAATATAATTTTTTTTCTGCATCTAGCTCTGAAAAAATATTTGGGGTTCTAGCAGTGTGTGGGACTTGGTCTATTAGTCCATCTATACTGACCTCCATCCGGTTGCAAATTGAATATCATTTTTTTCTGCATCTAGCTCTGAAAAAATATTGGGGCTTCTAGCAGTGTGTGGGACTTGGTCTATTAGTCCATCTATACTGACCTCCATCAGGTTGCAAATTCAATATAATTTTTTTCTGCATCTAGCTCTGAAAAAATATTGGGGCTTCTAGCAGTGTGTGGGATTTAGTCTATTAGTCCATCTATACTGACCTCCATCAGGTTGCAAATTCAATATAATTTTTTTCTGCATCTAGCTCTGAAAAAATATTTGGGCTTCTAGCAGTGTGTGGGACTTAGTCTATTATTCCATCTATACTGACCTCCATCAGGTTGCAAATTGAATATCATTTTTTTCTGCATCTAGCTCTGAAAAAAATATTTGGGCTTCTAGCAGTGTGTGGGATTTCGTCTATTAGTCCATCTATACTGACCTCCATCAGGTTGCAAATTGAATATAATTTTTTTTCTGCATCTAGCTCTGAAAAAATATTTGGGCTTCTAGCAGTGTGTGGGACTTGGTCTATTAGTCCATCTATACTGACCTCCATCAGGTTGCAAATTGAATATCATTTTTTTCTGCATCTAGCTCTGAAAAAATATTTGGGCTTCTAGCAGTGTATGGGGCTTGGTCTTTTAGTCCATCTATACTGACCTCCATCAGGTTGCAACTTCAATATAATTTTTTTCTGCATCTAGCTCTGAAAAAATATTTGGGCTTCTAGCATTGTGTGGGGCTTGGTCTATTAGTCCATCTATACTAACCTCCACCAGGTTGCAAATTAAAAATAATTGTTATCTGCATCTAGCTCTGAAAAAATATTTGGGCTTCTAGCAGTGTGTGGGACTTGGTCTATTAGTCCATCTATACTGACCTCCATCAGGTTGCAAATTGAATATCATTTTTTTCTGCATCTAGCTCTGAAAAAAATATTTGGGCTTCTAGCAGTGTGTGGGACTTGGTCTATTAGTCCATCTATACTGACCTCCATCAGGTTGCAAATTGAATATAATTTTTTTTGTGCATATAGCTCTGAAAAAATATTGGGGCTTCTAGCAGTGTGTGGGATTTAGTCTGTTAGTCCATCTATACTGACCTCCATCAGGTTGCAAATTCAATATAATTTTTTTCTGCATCTAGCTCTGAAAAAATATTTGGGCTTCTAGCAGTGTGTGGGACTTAGTCTATTATTCCATCTATACTGACCTCCATCAGGTTGCAAATTGAATATCATTTTTTTCTGCATCTAGCTCTGAAAAAAATATTTGGGCTTCTAGCAGTGTGTGGGATTTCGTCTATTAGTCCATCTATACTGACCTCCATCAGGTTGCAAATTGAATATAATTTTTTTTCTACATCTAGCTCTGAAAAAATATTTGGGCTTCTAGCAGTGTGTGGGACTTGGTCTATTAGTCCATCTATACTGACCTCCATCAGGTTGCAAATTCAATATATTTTTTTTCTGCATCTAGCTCTGAAAAAATATTTGGGCCTCTAGCAGTGTGTGGGACTTGGTCTATTAGTCCATCTATACTAACCTCCACCAGGTTGCAAATTAAAAATAATTTTTATCTGCATCTAGCTCTGGAAAAATATTTGGGCTTCTAGCAGTGTGTGGGACTTGGTCTTTTAGTCCATCTATACTGACCTCCATCAGGTTGCAACTTCAATATAATTTTTTTCTCCATCTACCTCTGCAAAAATATTTGTGCTTCTAGCAGTGTGTGTGATTTCGTCTATTAGTCCATCTATACTGACCTCCATCAGCTTGTAAATTGAAAATAATTTTTTTCTGCATCTAGCTCTGAAAAAATATTTGGTCTTCTAGCAGTGTGTGGGATTTGGTCTATTAGTCCATCTATACTGACCTCCATCAGGTTGCAAATTGAATATCATTTTTTCTGCATCTAGCTCTGAAAAAAATATTTGGGCTTCTAGCAGTGTGTGGGACTTGGTCTATTAGTCCATCTATACTGACCTCCATCAGGTTGCAAATTGAATATAATTTTTTTTGTGCATCTAGCTCTGAAAAAATATTTGGGCTTCTAGCAGTGTGTGGGACTTGGTCTATTAATCCATCTATACTGACCTCCATCAGGTTGCAAATTCAATATATATTTTTTCTGCATCTAGCTCTGAAAAAATATTTGGGCTTCTAGCAGTGTGTGGGACTTGGTCTATTAGTCCATCTATACTAACCTCCACCAGGTTGCAAATTAAAAATAATTGTTATCTGCATCTAGCACTGAAAAAATATTTGGGCTTCTAGCAGTGTGTGGGACTTGGTCTATTAGTCCATATATACTGACCTCCATCAGGTTGCAAATTGATTATATTTTTTTTCTGAATCTAGCTCTGAAAAAAATATTTGGGCTTCTAGCAGTGTGTGGGACTTAGTCTATTATTCCATCTATACTGACCTCCATCAGGTTGCAAATTGAATATCATTTTTTTCTGCATCTAGCTCTGAAAAAAATATTTGGGCTTCTAGCAGTGTGTGGGATTTCGTCTATTAGTCCATCTATACTGACCTCCATCAGGTTGCAAATTGAATATAATTTTTTTTCTGCATCTAACTCTGAAAAAATATTTGGGCTTCTAGCAGTGTGTGGGACTTGGTCTATTAGTCCATCTATACTGACCTCCATCAGGTTGCAAATTCAATATATTTTTTTTCTGCATCTAGCTCTGAAAAAATATTTGGGCCTCTAGCAGTGTGTGGGACTTGGTCTATTAGTCCATCTATACTAACCTCCACCAGGTTGCAAATTAAAAATAATTTTTATCTGCATCTAGCTCTGGAAAAATATTTGGGCTTCTAGCAGTGTGGTGTGGGACTTGGTCTTTTAGTCCATCTATACTGACCTCCATCAGGTTGCAACTTCAATATAATTTTTTTCTCCATCTACCTCTGCAAAAATATTTGTGCTTCTAGCAGTGTGTGTGATTTCGTCTATTAGTCCATCTATACTGACCTCCATCAGCTTGTAAATTGAAAATAATTTTTTTCTGCATCTAGCTCTGAAAAAATATTTGGTCTTCTAGCAGTGTGTGGGATTTGGTCTATTAGTCCATCTATACTGACCTCCATCAGGTTGCAAATTCAATATAATTTTTTTCTGCATCTAGCTCTGAAAAAATATTTGGGCTTCTAGCAGTGTGTGGGACTTAGTCTATTAGTCCATCTATACTGACCTCCATCAGGTTGCAAATTGAATATCATTTTTTCTGCATCTAGCTCTGAAAAAAATATTTGGGCTTCTAGCAGTGTGTGGGACTTGGTCTATTAGTCCATCTATACTGACCTCCATCAGGTTGCAAATTGAATATAATTTTTTTTGTGCATCTAGCTCTGAAAAAATATTTGGGCTTCTAGCAGTGTGTGGGACTTGGTCTATTAATCCATCTATACTGACCTCCATCAGGTTGCAAATTCAATATATATTTTTTCTGCATCTAGCTCTGAAAAAATATTTGGGCTTCTAGCAGTGTGTGGGACTTGGTCTATTAGTGCATCTATACTAACCTCCACCAGGTTGCAAATTAAAAATAATTGTTATCTGCATCTAGCACTGAAAAAATATTTGGGCTTCTAGCAGTGTGTGGGACTTGGTCTATTAGTCCATATATACTGACCTCCATCAGGTTGCAAATTGAATATATTTTTTTTCTGAATCTAGCTCTGAAAAAATATTTGGGCTTCTAGCAGTGTGTGGGACTTGGTCTATTAGTCCATATATACTGACCTCCATCAGGTTGCAAATTGAATATCATTTTTTTCTGCATCTAGCTCTGAAAAAATATTTGGGCTTCTAGCAGTGTATGGGGCTTGGTCTTTTAGTCCATCTATACTGACCTCCATCAGGTTGCAACTTCAATATAATTTTTTTCTGCATCTAGCTCTGAAAAAATATTTGGGCTTCTAGCATTGTGTGGGGCTTGGTCTATTAGTCCATCTATACTAACCTCCACCAGGTTGCAAATTAAAAATAATTGTTATCTGCATCTAGCTCTGAAAAAATATTTGGGCTTCTAGCAGTGTGTGGGACTTGGTCTATTAGTCCATCTATACTGACCTCCATCAGGTTGCAAATTGAATATAATTTTTTTTCTGCATCTAGCTCTGAAAAAATATTTGGGGTTCTAGCAGTGTGTGGGACTTGGTCTATTAGTCCATCTATACTGACCTCCATCCGGTTGCAAATTGAATATCATTTTTTTCTGCATCTAGCTCTGAAAAAATATTGGGGCTTCTAGCAGTGTGTGGGACTTGGTCTATTAGTCCATCTATACTGACCTCCATCAGGTTGCAAATTCAATATAATTTTTTTCTGCATCTAGCTCTGAAAAAATATTGGGGCTTCTAGCAGTGTGTGGGATTTAGTCTATTAGTCCATCTATACTGACCTCCATCAGGTTGCAAATTCAATATAATTTTTTTCTGCATCTAGCTCTGAAAAAATATTTGGGCTTCTAGCAGTGTGTGGGACTTAGTCTATTATTCCATCTATACTGACCTCCATCAGGTTGCAAATTGAATATCATTTTTTTCTGCATCTAGCTCTGAAAAAAATATTTGGGCTTCTAGCAGTGTGTGGGATTTCGTCTATTAGTCCATCTATACTGACCTCCATCAGGTTGCAAATTGAATATAATTTTTTTTCTGCATCTAGCTCTGAAAAAATATTTGGGCTTCTAGCAGTGTGTGGGACTTGGTCTATTAGTCCATCTATACTGACCTCCATCAGGTTGCAAATTGAATATCATTTTTTTCTGCATCTAGCTCTGAAAAAATATTTGGGCTTCTAGCAGTGTATGGGGCTTGGTCTTTTAGTCCATCTATACTGACCTCCATCAGGTTGCAACTTCAATATAATTTTTTTCTGCATCTAGCTCTGAAAAAATATTTGGACTTCTAGCATTGTGTGGGGCTTGGTCTATTAGTCCATCTATACTAACCTCCACCAGGTTGCAAATTAAAAATAATTGTTATCTGCATCTAGCTCTGAAAAAATATTTGGGCTTCTAGCAGTGTGTGGGACTTGGTCTATTAGTCCATCTATACTGACCTCCATCAGGTTGCAAATTGAATATCATTTTTTTCTGCATCTAGCTCTGAAAAAAATATTTGGGCTTCTAGCAGTGTGTGGGACTTGGTCTATTAGTCCATCTATACTGACCTCCATCAGGTTGCAAATTGAATATAATTTTTTTTGTGCATATAGCTCTGAAAAAATATTGGGGCTTCTAGCAGTGTGTGGGATTTAGTCTGTTAGTCCATCTATACTGACCTCCATCAGGTTGCAAATTCAATATAATTTTTTTCTGCATCTAGCTCTGAAAAAATATTTGGGCTTCTAGCAGTGTGTGGGACTTAGTCTATTATTCCATCTATACTGACCTCCATCAGGTTGCAAATTGAATATCATTTTTTTCTGCATCTAGCTCTGAAAAAAATATTTGGGCTTCTAGCAGTGTGTGGGATTTCGTCTATTAGTCCATCTATACTGACCTCCATCAGGTTGCAAATTGAATATAATTTTTTTTCTACATCTAGCTCTGAAAAAATATTTGGGCTTCTAGCAGTGTGTGGGACTTGGTCTATTAGTCCATCTATACTGACCTCCATCAGGTTGCAAATTCAATATATTTTTTTTCTGCATCTAGCTCTGAAAAAATATTTGGGCCTCTAGCAGTGTGTGGGACTTGGTCTATTAGTCCATCTATACTAACCTCCACCAGGTTGCAAATTAAAAATAATTTTTATCTGCATCTAGCTCTGGAAAAATATTTGGGCTTCTAGCAGTGTGTGGGACTTGGTCTTTTAGTCCATCTATACTGACCTCCATCAGGTTGCAACTTCAATATAATTTTTTTCTCCATCTACCTCTGCAAAAATATTTGTGCTTCTAGCAGTGTGTGTGATTTCGTCTATTAGTCCATCTATACTGACCTCCATCAGCTTGTAAATTGAAAATAATTTTTTTCTGCATCTAGCTCTGAAAAAATATTTGGTCTTCTAGCAGTGTGTGGGATTTGGTCTATTAGTCCATCTATACTGACCTCCATCAGGTTGCAAATTGAATATCATTTTTTCTGCATCTAGCTCTGAAAAAAATATTTGGGCTTCTAGCAGTGTGTGGGACTTGGTCTATTAGTCCATCTATACTGACCTCCATCAGGTTGCAAATTGAATATAATTTTTTTTGTGCATCTAGCTCTGAAAAAATATTTGGGCTTCTAGCAGTGTGTGGGACTTGGTCTATTAATCCATCTATACTGACCTCCATCAGGTTGCAAATTCAATATATATTTTTTCTGCATCTAGCTCTGAAAAAATATTTGGGCTTCTAGCAGTGTGTGGGACTTGGTCTATTAGTCCATCTATACTAACCTCCACCAGGTTGCAAATTAAAAATAATTGTTATCTGCATCTAGCACTGAAAAAATATTTGGGCTTCTAGCAGTGTGTGGGACTTGGTCTATTAGTCCATATATACTGACCTCCATCAGGTTGCAAATTGATTATATTTTTTTTCTGAATCTAGCTCTGAAAAAAATATTTGGGCTTCTAGCAGTGTGTGGGACTTAGTCTATTATTCCATCTATACTGACCTCCATCAGGTTGCAAATTGAATATCATTTTTTTCTGCATCTAGCTCTGAAAAAAATATTTGGGCTTCTAGCAGTGTGTGGGATTTCGTCTATTAGTCCATCTATACTGACCTCCATCAGGTTGCAAATTGAATATAATTTTTTTTCTGCATCTAACTCTGAAAAAATATTTGGGCTTCTAGCAGTGTGTGGGACTTGGTCTATTAGTCCATCTATACTGACCTCCATCAGGTTGCAAATTCAATATATTTTTTTTCTGCATCTAGCTCTGAAAAAATATTTGGGCCTCTAGCAGTGTGTGGGACTTGGTCTATTAGTCCATCTATACTAACCTCCACCAGGTTGCAAATTAAAAATAATTTTTATCTGCATCTAGCTCTGGAAAAATATTTGGGCTTCTAGCAGTGTGGTGTGGGACTTGGTCTTTTAGTCCATCTATACTGACCTCCATCAGGTTGCAACTTCAATATAATTTTTTTCTCCATCTACCTCTGCAAAAATATTTGTGCTTCTAGCAGTGTGTGTGATTTCGTCTATTAGTCCATCTATACTGACCTCCATCAGCTTGTAAATTGAAAATAATTTTTTTCTGCATCTAGCTCTGAAAAAATATTTGGTCTTCTAGCAGTGTGTGGGATTTGGTCTATTAGTCCATCTATACTGACCTCCATCAGGTTGCAAATTCAATATAATTTTTTTCTGCATCTAGCTCTGAAAAAATATTTGGGCTTCTAGCAGTGTGTGGGACTTAGTCTATTAGTCCATCTATACTGACCTCCATCAGGTTGCAAATTGAATATCATTTTTTCTGCATCTAGCTCTGAAAAAAATATTTGGGCTTCTAGCAGTGTGTGGGACTTGGTCTATTAGTCCATCTATACTGACCTCCATCAGGTTGCAAATTGAATATAATTTTTTTTGTGCATCTAGCTCTGAAAAAATATTTGGGCTTCTAGCAGTGTGTGGGACTTGGTCTATTAATCCATCTATACTGACCTCCATCAGGTTGCAAATTCAATATATATTTTTTCTGCATCTAGCTCTGAAAAAATATTTGGGCTTCTAGCAGTGTGTGGGACTTGGTCTATTAGTGCATCTATACTAACCTCCACCAGGTTGCAAATTAAAAATAATTGTTATCTGCATCTAGCACTGAAAAAATATTTGGGCTTCTAGCAGTGTGTGGGACTTGGTCTATTAGTCCATATATACTGACCTCCATCAGGTTGCAAATTGAATATATTTTTTTTCTGAATCTAGCTCTGAAAAAATATTTGGGCTTCTAGCAGTGTGTGGGACTTGGTCTATTAGTCCATATATACTGACCTCCATCAGGTTGCAAATTGAATATCATTTTTTTCTGCATCTAGCTCTGAAAAAATATTTGGGCTTCTAGCAGTGTATGGGGCTTGGTCTTTTAGTCCATCTATACTGACCTCCATCAGGTTGCAACTTCAATATAATTTTTTTCTGCATCTAGCTCTGAAAAAATATTTGGGCTTCTAGCATTGTGTGGGGCTTGGTCTATTAGTCCATCTATACTAACCTCCACCAGGTTGCAAATTAAAAATAATTGTTATCTGCATCTAGCTCTGAAAAAATATTTGGGCTTCTAGCAGTGTGTGGGACTTGGTCTATTAGTCCATCTATACTGACCTCCATCAGGTTGCAAATTGAATATCATTTTTTTCTGCATCTAGCTCTGAAAAAAATATTTGGGCTTCTAGCAGTGTGTGGGACTTGGTCTATTAGTCCATCTATACTGACCTCCATCAGGTTGCAAATTGAATATCATTTTTTTTGTGCATATAGCTCTGAAAAAATATTTGGGCTTCTAGCAGTGTGTGGGACTTGGTCTATTAGTCCATCTATACTGACCTCCATCAGGTTGCAAATTCAATATATATTTTTTCTGCATCTAGCTCTGAAAAAATATTTGGGCTTCTAGCAGTGTGTGGGACTTGGTCTATTAGTCCATCTATACTAACCTCCACCAGGTTGCAAATTAAAAATAATTGTTATCTGCATCTAGCACTGAAAAAAATATTTGGGCTTCTAGCAGTGTGTGGGACTTGGTCTATTAGTCCATATATACTGACCTCCATCAGGTTGCAAATTGAATATAATTTTTTTCTGAATCTAGCTCTGAAAAAATATTTGGGCTTCTAGCAGTGTGTGGGACTTGGTCTATTAGTCCATCTATACTGACGTCCATCAGGTTGCAAATTGAATATCATTTTTTTCTGCATCTAGCTCTGAAAAAATATTGGGGCTTCTAGCAGTGTGTGGGACTTGGTCTTTTAGTCCATCTATACTGACCTTCATCAGGTTGCAACTTCAATATAATTTTTTTCTGCATCTAGCTCTGAAAAAATATTTGGGCTTCTAGCATTGTGTGGGGCTTGGTCTATTAGTCCATCTATACTAACCTCCACCAGGTTGCAAATTAAAAATAATTGTTATCTGCATCTAGCTCTGAAAAAATATTTGGGCTTCTAGCAGTGTGTGGGACTTGGTCTATTAGTCCATCTATACTGACCTCCATCAGGTTGCAAATTGAATATAATTTTTTTTCTGCATCTAGCTCTGAAAAAATATTTGGGGTTCTAGCAGTGTGTGGGACTTGGTCTATTAGTCCATCTATACTGACCTCCATCCGGTTGCAAATTGAATATCATTTTTTTCTGCATCTAGCTCTGAAAAAATATTGGGGCTTCTAGCAGTGTGTGGGACTTGGTCTATTAGTCCATCTATACTGACCTCCATCAGGTTGCAAATTCAATATAATTTTTTTCTGCATCTAGCTCTGAAAAAATATTGGGGCTTCTAGCAGTGTGTGGGATTTAGTCTATTAGTCCATCTATACTGACCTCCATCAGGTTGCAAATTCAATATAATTTTTTTCTGCATCTAGCTCTGAAAAAATATTTGGGCTTCTAGCAGTGTGTGGGACTTAGTCTATTATTCCATCTATACTGACCTCCATCAGGTTGCAAATTGAATATCATTTTTTTCTGCATCTAGCTCTGAAAAAAATATTTGGGCTTCTAGCAGTGTGTGGGACTTGGTCTATTAGTCCATCTATACTGACCTCCATCAGGTTGCAAATTGAATATAATTTTTTTTGTGCATCTAGCTCTGAAAAAATATTTGGGCTTCTAGCAGTGTGTGGGACTTGGTCTATTAATCCATCTATACTGACCTCCATCAGGTTGCAAATTCAATATATATTTTTTCTGCATCTAGCTCTGAAAAAATATTTGGGCTTCTAGCAGTGTGTGGGACTTGGTCTATTAGTCCATCTATACTAACGTCCACCAGGTTGCAAATTAAAAATAATTGTTATCTGCATCTAGCACTGAAAAAATATTTGGGCTTCTAGCAGTGTGTGGGACTTGGTCTATTAGTCCATATATACTGACCTCCATCAGGTTGCAAATTGAATATATTTTTTTTCTGAATCTAGCTCTGAAAAAATATTTGGGCTTCTAGCAGTGTGTGGGACTTGGTCTATTAGTCCATCTATACTGACCTCCATCAGGTTGCAAATTGAATATCATTTTTTTCTGCATCTAGCTCTGAAAAAATATTTGGGCTTCTAGCAGTGTGTGGGGCTTGGTCTTTTAGTCCATCTATACTGACCTCCATCAGGTTGCAACTTCAATATAATTTTTTTCTGCATCTAGCTCTGAAAAAATATTTGGGCTTCTAGCATTGTGTGGGGCTTGGTCTATTAGTCCATCTATACTAACCTCCACCAGGTTGCAAATTAAAAATAATTGTTATCTGCATCTAGCTCTGAAAAAATATTTGGGCTTCTAGCAGTGTGTGGGACTTGGTCTATTAGTCCATCTATACTGACCTCCATCAGGTTGCAAATTGAATATCATTTTTTTCTGCATCTAGCTCTGAAAAAAATATTTGGGCTTCTAGCAGTGTGTGGGACTTGGTCTATTAGTCCATCTATACTGACCTCCATCAGGTTGCAAATTGAATATAATTTTTTTTGTGCATATAGCTCTGAAAAAATATTTGGGCTTCTAGCAGTGTGTGGGACTTGGTCTATTAGTCCATCTATACTGACCTCCATCAGGTTGCAAATGCAATATATATTTTTTCTGCATCTAGCTCTGAAAAAATATTTGGGGTTCTAGCAGTGTGTGGGACTTGGTCTATTAGTCCATCTATACTGACCTCCATCCGGTTGCAAATTGAATATCATTTTTTTCTGCATCTAGCTCTGAAAAAATATTGGGGCTTCTAGCAGTGTGTGGGACTTGGACTATTAGTCCATCTATACTAACCTCCACCAGGTTGCAAATTAAAAATAATTTTTATCTGCATCTAGCTCTGGAAAAATATTTGGGCTTCTAGCAGTGTGTGGGACTTGGTCTTTTAGTCCATCTATACTGACTTCCATCAGGTTGCAACTTCAATATAATTTTTTTCTCCCTCTACCTCTGCAAAAATATTTGTGCTTCTAGCAGTGTGTGTGATTTCGTCTATTAGTCCATCTATACTGACCTCCATCAGCTTGTAAATTGAAAATAATTTTTTTCTGCATCTAGCTCTGAAAAAATATTTGGTCTTCTAGCAGTGTGTGGGATTTGGTCTATTAGTCCATCTATACTGACCTCCATCAGGTTGCAAATTCAATATAATTTTTTTCTGCATCTAGCTCTGAAAAAATATTTGGGCTTCTAGCAGTGTGTGGGACTTAGTCTATTAGTCCATCTATACTGACCTCCATCAGGTTGCAAATTGAATATCATTTTTTCTGCATCTAGCTCTGAAAAAAATATTTGGGCTTCTAGCAGTGTGTGGGACTTGGTCTATTAGTCCATCTATACTGACCTCCATCAGGTTGCAAATTGAATATAATTTTTTTTGTGCATCTAGCTCTAAAAAATATTTGGGCTTCTAGCAGTGTGTGGGAATTGGTCTATTAATCCATCTATACTGACCTCCATCAGGTTGCAAATTCAATATATATTTTTTCTGCATCTAGCTCTGAAAAAATATTTGGGCTTCTAGCAGTGTGTGGGACTTGGTCTATTAGTCCATCTATACTAACCTCCACCAGGTTGCAAATTAAAAATAATTGTTATCTGCATCTAGCACTGAAAAAATATTTGGGCTTCTAGCAGTGTGTGGGACTTGGTCTATTAGTCCATATATACTGACCTCCATCAGGTTGCAAATTGAATATATTTTTTTTCTGAATCTAGCTCTGAAAAAATATTTGGGCTTCTAGCAGTGTGTGGGACTTAGTCTATTATTCCATCTATACTGACCTCCATCAGGTTGCAAATTGAATATCATTTTTTTCTGCATCTAGCTCTGAAAAAAATATTTGGGCTTCTAGCAGTGTGTGGGATTTCGTCTATTAGTCCATCTATACTGACCTCCATCAGGTTGCAAATTGAATATAATTTTTTTTCTGCATCTAGCTCTGAAAAAATATTTGGGCTTCTAGCAGTGTGTGGGACTTGGTCTATTAGTCCATCTATACTGACCTCCATCAGGTTGCAAATTCAATATATTTTTTTTCTGCATCTAGCTCTGAAAAAATATTTGGGCCTCTAGCAGTGTGTGGGACTTGGTCTATTAGTCCATCTATACTAACCTCCACCAGGTTGCAAATTAAAAATAATTTTTATCTGCATCTAGCTCTGGAAAAATATTTGGGCTTCTAGCAGTGTGTGGGACTTGGTCTTTTAGTCCATCTATACTGACCTCCATCAGGTTGCAACTTCAATATAATTTTTTTCTCCATCTACCTCTGCAAAAATATTTGTGCTTCTAGCAGTGTGTGTGATTTCGTCTATTAGTCCATCTATACTGACCTCCATCAGCTTGTAAATTGAAAATAATTTTTTTCTGCATCTAGCTCTGAAAAAATATTTGGTCTTCTAGCAGTGTGTGGGATTTGGTCTATTAGTCCATCTATACTGACCTCCATCAGGTTGCAAATTCAATATAATTTTTTTCTGCATCTAGCTCTGAAAAAATATTTGGGCTTCTAGCAGTGTGTGGGACTTAGTCTATTAGTCCATCTATACTGACCTCCATCAGGTTGCAAATTGAATATCATTTTTTCTGCATCTAGCTCTGAAAAAAATATTTGGGCTTCTAGCAGTGTGTGGGACTTGGTCTATTAGTCCATCTATACTGACCTCCATCAGGTTGCAAATTGAATATAATTTTTTTTGTGCATCTAGCTCTGAAAAAATATTTGGGCTTCTAGCAGTGTGTGGGACTTGGTCTATTAATCCATCTATACTGACCTCCATCAGGTTGCAAATTCAATATATATTTTTTCTGCATCTAGCTCTGAAAAAATATTTGGGCTTCTAGCAGTGTGTGGGACTTGGTCTATTAGTCCATCTATACTAACGTCCACCAGGTTGCAAATTAAAAATAATTGTTATCTGCATCTAGCACTGAAAAAATATTTGGGCTTCTAGCAGTGTGTGGGACTTGGTCTATTAGTCCATATATACTGACCTCCATCAGGTTGCAAATTGAATATATTTTTTTTCTGAATCTAGCTCTGAAAAAATATTTGGGCTTCTAGCAGTGTGTGGGACTTGGTCTATTAGTCCATCTATACTGACCTCCATCAGGTTGCAAATTGAATATCATTTTTTTCTGCATCTAGCTCTGAAAAAATATTTGGGCTTCTAGCAGTGTGTGGGGCTTGGTCTTTTAGTCCATCTATACTGACCTCCATCAGGTTGCAACTTCAATATAATTTTTTTCTGCATCTAGCTCTGAAAAAATATTTGGGCTTCTAGCATTGTGTGGGGCTTGGTCTATTAGTCCATCTATACTAACCTCCACCAGGTTGCAAATTAAAAATAATTGTTATCTGCATCTAGCTCTGAAAAAATATTTGGGCTTCTAGCAGTGTGTGGGACTTGGTCTATTAGTCCATCTATACTGACCTCCATCAGGTTGCAAATTGAATATCATTTTTTTCTGCATCTAGCTCTGAAAAAAATATTTGGGCTTCTAGCAGTGTGTGGGACTTGGTCTATTAGTCCATCTATACTGACCTCCATCAGGTTGCAAATTGAATATAATTTTTTTTGTGCATATAGCTCTGAAAAAATATTTGGGCTTCTAGCAGTGTGTGGGACTTGGTCTATTAGTCCATCTATACTGACCTCCATCAGGTTGCAAATGCAATATATATTTTTTCTGCATCTAGCTCTGAAAAAATATTTGGGGTTCTAGCAGTGTGTGGGACTTGGTCTATTAGTCCATCTATACTGACCTCCATCCGGTTGCAAATTGAATATCATTTTTTTCTGCATCTAGCTCTGAAAAAATATTGGGGCTTCTAGCAGTGTGTGGGACTTGGTCTATTAGTCCATCTATACTAACCTCCACCAGGTTGCAAATTAAAAATAATTTTTATCTGCATCTAGCTCTGGAAAAATATTTGGGCTTCTAGCAGTGTGTGGGACTTGGTCTTTTAGTCCATCTATACTGACTTCCATCAGGTTGCAACTTCAATATAATTTTTTTCTACCTCTACCTCTGCAAAAATATTTGTGCTTCTAGCAGTGTGTGTGATTTCGTCTATTAGTCCATCTATACTGACCTCCATCAGCTTGTAAATTGAAAATAATTTTTTTCTGCATCTAGCTCTGAAAAAATATTTGGTCTTCTAGCAGTGTGTGGGATTTGGTCTATTAGTCCATCTATACTGACCTCCATCAGGTTGCAAATTCAATATAATTTTTTTCTGCATCTAGCTCTGAAAAAATATTTGGGCTTCTAGCAGTGTGTGGGACTTAGTCTATTAGTCCATCTATACTGACCTCCATCAGGTTGCAAATTGAATATCATTTTTTCTGCATCTAGCTCTGAAAAAAATATTTGGGCTTCTAGCAGTGTGTGGGACTTGGTCTATTAGTCCATCTATACTGACCTCCATCAGGTTGCAAATTGAATATAATTTTTTTTGTGCATCTAGCTCTAAAAAATATTTGGGCTTCTAGCAGTGTGTGGGAATTGGTCTATTAATCCATCTATACTGACCTCCATCAGGTTGCAAATTCAATATATATTTTTTCTGCATCTAGCTCTGAAAAAATATTTGGGCTTCTAGCAGTGTGTGGGACTTGGTCTATTAGTCCATCTATACTAACCTCCACCAGGTTGCAAATTAAAAATAATTGTTATCTGCATCTAGCACTGAAAAAATATTTGGGCTTCTAGCAGTGTGTGGGACTTGGTCTATTAGTCCATATATACTGACCTCCATCAGGTTGCAAATTGAATATATTTTTTTTCTGAATCTAGCTCTGAAAAAATATTTGGGCTTCTAGCAGTGTGTGGGACTTGGTCTATTAGTCCATCTATACTGACCTCCATCAGGTTGCAAAATGAATATCATTTTTTTCTGCATCTAGCTCTGAAAAAATATTTGGGCTTCTAGCAGTGTGTGGGGCTTGGTCTTTTAGTCCATCTATACTGACCTCCATCAGGTTGCAACTTCAATATAATTTTTTTCTGCATCTAGCTCTGAAAAAATATTTGGGCTTCTAGCATTGTGTGGGGCTTGGTCTATTAGTCCATCTATACTAACCTCCACCAGGTTGCAAATTAAAAATAATTGTTATCTGCATCTAGCTCTGAAAAAATATTTGGGCTTCTAGCAGTGTGTGGGACTTGGTCTATTAGTCCATCTATACTGACCTCCATCAGGTTGCAAATTGAATATCATTTTTTTCTGCATCTAGCTCTGAAAAAAATATTTGGGCTTCTAGCAGTGTGTGGGACTTGGTCTATTAGTCCATCTATACTGACCTCCATCAGGTTGCAAATTGAAAATAATTTTTTTTGTGCATATAGCTCTGAAAAAATATTTGGGCTTCTAGCAGTGTGTGGGACTTGGTCTATTAGTCCATCTATACTGACCTCCATCAGGTTGCAAATTCAATATATATTTTTTCTGCATCTAGCTCTGAAAAAATATTTGGGCTTCTAGCAGTGTGTGGGACTTGGTCTATTAGTCCATCTATACTAACCTCCACCAGGTTGCAAATTAAAAATAATTGTTATCTGCATCTAGCACTGAAAAAATATTTGGGCTTCTAGCAGTGTGTGGGACTTGGTCTATTAGTCCATATATACTGACCTCCATCAGGTTGCAAATTGAATATAATTTTTTTCTGAATCTAGCTCTGAAAAAATATTTGGGCTTCTAGCAGTGTGTGGGACTTGGTCTATTAGTCCATCTATACTGACGTCCATCAGGTTGCAAATTGAATATCATTTTTTTCTGCATCTAGCTCTGAAAAAATATTGGGGCTTCTAGCAGTGTGTGGGACTTGGTCTTTTAGTCCATCTATACTGACCTCCATCAGGTTGCAACTTCAATATAATTTTTTTCTGCATCTAGCTCTGAAAAAATATTTGGGCTTCTAGCATTGTGTGGGGCTTGGTCTATTAGTCCATCTATACTAACCTCCACCAGGTTGCAAATTAAAAATAATTGTTATCTGCATCTAGCTCTGAAAAAATATTTGGGCTTCTAGCAGTGTGTTGGACTTGGTCTATTAGTCCATCTATACTGACCTCCATCAGGTTGCAAATTGAATATAATTTTTTTTCTGCATCTAGCTCTGAAAAAATATTTGGGGTTCTAGCAGTGTGTGGGACTTGGTCTATTAGTCCATCTATACTGACCTCCATCAGGTTGCAAATTCAATATAATTTTTTTCTGCATCTAGCTCTGAAAAAATATTTGGGCTTCTAGCAGTGTGTGGGACTTGGTCTATTAGTCCATCTTTACTGACCTCCATCAGGTTGCAAATTCAATATAATTTTTTTCTGCATCTAGCTCTGAAAATATATTTGGTCTTCTAGCAGTGTGTGGGATTTGGTCTATTAGTCCATCTATACTGACCTCCATCAGGTTGCAAATTCAATATAATTTTTTTCTGCATCTAGCTCTGAAAAAATATTTGGGCTTCTAGCAGTGTGTGGGACTTAGTCTATTAGTCCATCTATACTGACCTCCATCAGGTTGCAAATTGAATATCATTTTTTTCTGCATCTAGCTCTGAAAAAAATATTTGGGCTTCTAGCAGTGTGTGGGACTTGGTCTATTAGTCCATCTATACTGACCTCCATCAGGTTGCAAATTGAATATAATTTTTTTTGTGCCTCTAGCTCTGAAAAAATATTTTGGGCTTCTAGCAGTGTGTGGGACTTGGTCTATTAGTCCATCTATACTGACCTCCATCAGGTTGCAAATTCAATATATATTGTTTCTGCATCTAGCTCTGAAAAAATATTTGGGCTTCTAGCAGTGTGTGGGACTTGGTCTATTAGTCCATCTATACTAACCTCCACCAGGTTGCAAATTAAAAATAATTTTTATCTGCATCTAGCTCTGAAAAAATATTTGGGCTTCTAGCAGTGTGTGGGACTTGGTCTTTTAGTCCATCTATACTGACCTCCATCAGGTTGCAAATTGAATATCATTTTTTTCTGCATCTAGCTCTGAAAAAATATTTGGGCTTCTAGCAGTGTGTGGGACTTGGTCCATTGATCCATCTATACTGACCTCCATCAGGTTGCAAATTCAATATAATTTTTTTCTGCATCTAGCTCTGAAAAAATATTTGGGCTTCTAGCAGTGTGTGGGACTTGGTCTATTAGTCCATCTTTACTGACCTCCATCAGGTTGCAAATTGAATATAATTTTTTTCTGCATCTAGATCTGAAAAAAATATTTGGGCTTCTAGCAGTGTGTGGGACTTGGTCTATTAGTCCATCTATACTGACCTCCATCAGATTGCAAATTGAATATAATTTTTTTTTTGCATCTAGCTCTGAAAAAATATTTGGGCTTCTAGCAGTGTGTGGGACTTGGTCTATTAGTCCATCTATACTGACCTCCATCAGGTTGCAAATTCAATATATTTTTTTTCTGCATCTAGCTCTGAAAAAATATTTGGGCTTCTAGCAGTGTGTGGGACTTGGTCTATTAGTGCATCTATACTAACCTCCACCAGGTTGCAAATTAAAAATAATTTTTTTCTCCATCTAGCTCTGAAAAAATATTTGGGCTTCTAGCAGTGTGTGGGACTTGGTCTTTTAGTCCATCTATACTGACCTCCATCAGGTTGCAAATTCAATATAATTTTTTTCTGCATCTAGCTCTGCAAAAATATTTGTGCTTCTAGCAGTGTGTGGGATTTCGTCTATTAGTCAATCTATACTGACCTCCATCAGGTTGTAAATTGAATATAATTTTTTTCTGCATCTAGCTCTGAAAAAATATTTGGGCTTCTAGCAGTGTGTGGGACTTGGTCTATTAGACCATCTAAACTGACCTCCATCAGGTTGCAAATTCAATATAATTTTTTTCTCCATCTAGCTCTGAAAAAATATTTGGGCTTCTAGCAGTGTGTGGGGCTTGGTCTATTAGTACATCTATACTAACCTCCACCAAATTGCAAATTAAAAATAATTTTTATCTGCATCTAGCTCTGAAAAAATATTTGGGCTTCTAGCAGTGTGTGGGGCTTGGTCTATTAGTCCATCTATACTAACCTCCACCAGGTTGCAAATTAAAAATAATTGTTATCTGCATCTAGCTCTGAAAAAATATTTGGGCTTCTAGCAGTGTGTGGGACTTGGTCTTTTAGTCCATCTATACTGACCTCCATCAGGTTGCAAATTGAATATAATTTTTTTTCTGCATCTAGCTCTGAAAAAATATTTGGGGTTCTAGCAGTGTGTGGGACTTGGTCTATTAGTCCATCTATACTGACCTCCATCCGGTTGCAAATTGAATATCATTTTTTTCTGCTTCTAGCTCTGAAAAAATATTGGGGCTTCTAGCAGTGTGTGGGACTTGGTCTATTAGTCCATCTATACTGAACTCCATCAGGTTGCAAATTCAATATAATTTTTTTCTGCATCTAGCTCTGAAAAAATATTTGGGCTTCTAGCAGTTTGTGGGACTTGGTCTATTAGTCCATCTTTACTGACCTCCATCAGGTTGCAAATTCAATATAATTTTTTTCTGCATCTAGCTCTGAAAAAATATTTGGTCTTCTAGCAGTGTGTGGGATTTGGTCTATTAGTCCATCTATACTGACCTCCATCAGGTTGCAAATTCAATATAATTTTTTTCTGCATCTAGCTCTGAAAAAATATTTGGGCTTCTAGCAGTGTGTGGGACTTAGTCTATTAGTCCATCTATACTGACCTCCATCAGGTTGCAAATTGAATATCATTTTTTTCTGCATCTAGCTCTGAAAAAAATATTTGGGCTTCTAGCAGTGTGTGGGACTTGGTCTATTAGTCCATCTATACTGACCTCCATCAGGTTGCAAATTGAATATAATTTTTTTTGTGCCTCTAGCTCTGAAAAAATATTTGGGCTTCTAGCAGTGTGTGGGACTTGGTCTATTAGTCCATCTATACTGACCTCCATCAGGTTGCAAATTCAATATATATTTTTTCTGCATCTAGCTCTGAAAAAATATTTGGGCTTCTAGCAGTGTGTGGGACTTGGTCTATTAGTCCATCTATACTAACCTCCACCAGGTTGCAAATTAAAAATAATTTTTATCTGCATCTAGCTCTGAAAAAATATTTGGGCTTCTAGCAGTGTGTGGGACTTGGTCTTTTAGTCCATCTATACTGACCTCCATCAGGTTGCAAATTGAATATCATTTTTTTCTGCATCTAGCTCTGAAAAAATATTGGGGCTTCTAGCAGTGTGTGGGACTTGGTCTATTAGTCCATCTATACTGACGTCCATCAGGTTGCAAATTCAATATAATTTTTTTATGCATCTAGCTCTGAAAAAATATTTGGGCTTCTAGCAGTGTGTGGGACTTGGTCTATTAGTCCATCTTTACTGACCTCCATCAGGTTGCAAATTCAATATAATTTTTTTCTGCATCTAGCTCTGAAAAAATATTTGGTCTTCTAGCAGTGTGTGAGATTTGGTCTATTAGTCCATCTATACTGACCTCAATCAGGTTGCAAATTCAATATAATTTTTTTCTGCATCTAGCTCTGAAAAAATATTTGGGCTTCTAGCAGTGTGTGGGACTTAGTCTATTAGTCCATCTATACTGACCTCCATCAGGTTGCAAATTGAATATAATTTTTTTCTGAATCTAGCTCTGAAAAAAATATTTGGGCTTCTAGCAGTGTGTGGGACTTGGTCTATTAGTCCATCTATACTGACCTCCATCAGGTTGCAAATTGAATATAATTTTTTTTCTGCATCTAGCTCTGAAAAAATATTTGGGCTTCTAGCAGTGTGTGGGACTTGGTCTATTAGTCCATCTATACTGACCTCCATCAGGTTGCAAATTCAATATAATTTTTTTCTGCATCTAGCTCTGAAAAAATATTTGGGCTTCTAGCAGTGTGTGGGACTTGGTCTTTTAGTCCATCTATACTGACCTCCATCAGGCTGCAAATTGAATATCATTTTTTTCTGCATCTAGCTCTGAAAAAATATTGGGGCTTCTAGCAGTGTGTGGGACTTGGTCTATTAGTCCATCTATACTGACGTCCATCAGGTTGCAAATTCAATATAATTTTTTTATGCATCTAGCTCTGAAAAAATATTTGGGCTTCTAGCAGTGTGTGGGACTTGGTCTATTAGTCCATCTTTACTGACCTCCATCAGGTTGCAAATTGAATATAATTTTTTTCTGCATCTAGCTCTGAAAAAATATTTGGTCTTCTAGCAGTGTGTGGGATTTGGTCTATTAGTCCATCTATACTGACCTCCATCAGGTTGCAAATTCAATATAATTTTTTTCTGCATCTAGCTCTGAAAAAATATTTGGGCTTCTAGCAGTGTGTGGGACTTAGTCTATTAGTCCATCTATACTGACCTCCATCAGGTTGCAAATTGAATATAATTTTTTTCTGAATCTCGCTCTGAAGAAAATATTTGGGCTTCTAGCAGTGTGTGGGACTTGGTCTATTAGTCCATCTATACTGACCTCCATCAGGTTGCAAATTGAATATAATTTTTTTTCTGCATCTAGCTCTGAAAAAATATTTGGGCTTCTTGCAGTGTGTGGGACTTGGTCTATTAGTCCATCTATACTGACCTCCATCAGGTTGCAAATTCAATATATTTTTTTTCTGCATCTAGCTCTGAAAAAATATTTGGGCTTCTAGCAGTATGTGGGCCTTGGTCTATTAGTGCATCTATACTAACCTCCACCAGGTTGCAAATTAAAAATAATTTTTATCTCCATCTAGCTCTGAAAAAATATTTGGGCTTCTAGCAGTGTGTGGGACTTGGTCTTTTAGTCCATCTAAACTGACCTCCATCAGGTTGCAAATTCAATATAATTTTTTTCTGCATCTAGCTCTGAAAAAATATTTGGGCTTCTAGCAGTGTGTTAGACTTAGTCTATTAGTCCATCTATACTGACCTCCATCAGGTTGCAAATTGAATATCATTTTTTTCTGCATCTAGCTCTGAAAAAAATTTTTGGGATTCTAGCAGTGTGTGGGATTTCGTCTATTAGTCCATCTATACTGACCTCCATCAGGTTGCAAATTGAATATAATTTTTTTTCTGCATCTAGCTCTGAAAAAATATTTGGGCTTCTAGCAGTGTGTGGGACTTGGTCTATTAGTCCATCTATACTGACCTCCATCAGGTTGCAAATTCAATATATTTTTTTTCTGCATCTAGCTCTGAAAAAATATTTGGGCCTCTAGCAGTGTGTGGGACTTGGTCTATTAGTCCATCTATACTAACCTCCACCAGGTTGCAAATTAAAAATAATTTTTATCTGCATCTAGCTCTGGAAAAATATTTGGGCTTCTAGCAGTGTGTGGGACTTGGTCTTTTAGTCCATCTATACTGACCTCCATCAGGTTGCAACTTCAATATAATTTTTTTCTCCATCTAGCTCTGCAAAAATATTTGTGCTTCTAGCAGTGTGTGTGATTTCGTCTATTAGTCCATCTATACTGACCTCCATCAGCTTGTAAATTGAATATAATTTTTTTCTGCATCTAGCTCTGAAAAAATATTTGGGCTTCTAGCAGTGTGTGGGACTTGGTCTATTAGTCCATCTATACTGACCTCCATCAGGTTGCAAATTCAATATAATTTTTTTCTGCATCTAGCTCTGAAAAAATATTTGGGCTTCTAGCAGTGTGTGGCACTTGGTCTATTAGTCCATCTATACTAACTTCCACCAAGTTGCAAATTAAAAATAATTTTTATCTGCATCTAGCTCTGAAAAAATATTTGGGCTTCTAGCAGTGTGTGGGGCTTGGTCTATTAGTCCATCTATACTAACCTCCACCAGGTTGCAAATTAAAAATAATTGTTATATGCATCTAGCTCTGAAAAAATATTTGGGCTTCTAGCAGTGTGTGGGACTTCGTCTATTAGTCCATCAATACTGACCTCCATCAGGTTGCAAATTGAATATAATTTTTTTCTGCATCTAACTCTGAAAAAAATATTTGGGCTTCTAGCAGTGTGTGGGACTTGGTCTATTAGTCCATCTATACTGACCTCCATCAGGTTGCAAATTGAATATAATTTTTTTCTGCATCTAGCTCTGAAAAAATATTGGGGCTTCTAGCAGTGTGTGGGACTTGGTCTATTAGTCCATCTATACTGACATCCATCAGATTGCAAATTCAATATAATTTTTTTCTGCATCTAGCTCTGAAAAAATATTTGGGCTTCTAGCAGTGTGTGGTACTTGGTCTATTAGTCCATCTTTACTGACCTCCATCAGGTTGCAAATTGAATATAATTTTTTTCTGCATCTAGCTCTGAAAAAATATTTGGTCTTCTAGCAGTGTGTGGGATTTGGTCTATTATTCCATCTATACTGACCTCCATCAGGTTGCAAATTGAATATAATTTTTTTTCTGCATCTAGCTCTGAAAAAATATTTGGGCTTCTAGCAGTGTGTGGGACGTGGTCTATTAGTCCATCTATACTGACCTCCATCAGGTTGCAAATTCAATATATTTTTTTACTGCATCTAGCTCTGAAAAAATATTTGGGCCTCTAGAAGTGTGTGGGACTTGGTCTATTAGTCCATCTATACTAACCTCCACCAGGTTGCAAATTAAAAATAATTTTTATCTGCATCTAGCTCTGGAAAAATATTTGGGCTTCTAGCAGTGTGTGGGACTTGGTCTTTTAGTCCATCTATACTGACCTCCATCAGGTTGCAACTTCAATATAATTTTTTTCTCCATCTAGCTCTGCAAAAATATTTGTGCTTCTAGCAGTGTGTGTGATTTCGTCTATTAGTACATCTATACTGACCTCCATCAGCTTGTAAATTGAATATAATTTTTTTCTGCATCTAGCTCTGAAAAAAAATTTGGGCTTCTAGCAGTGTGTGGGACTTGGTCTATTAGTCCATCTATACTGACCTCCATCAGGTTGCAAATTCAATATAATTTTTTTCTGCATCTAGCTCTGAAAAAATATTTGGGCTTCTAGCAGTGTGTGGGACTTGGTCTATTAGTCCATCTATACTAACCTCCACCAAGTTGCAAATTAAAAATAATTTTTATCTGCATCTAGCTCTGAAAAAATATTTGGGCTTCTAGCAGTGTGTGGGGCTTGGTCTATTAGTCCATCTATACTAACCTCCACCAGGTTGCAAATTAAAAATAATTGTTATCTGCATCTAGCTCTGAAAAAATATTTGGGCTTCTAGCAGTGTGTGGGACTTGGTCTATTAGTCCATCAATACTGACCTCCATCAGGTTGCAAATTGAATATAATTTTTTTCTGCATCTAACTCTGAAAAAATATTTGGGCTTCTAGCAGTGTGTGGGATTTGGTCTATTATTCCATCTATACTTACCTCCATTAGGTTGCAAATTCAATATAATTTTTTTCTGCATCTCCCTCTGAAAAAATATTGGGGCTTCTAGCAGTGTGTGGGACTTGGTCTATTAGTCCATCTTTACTGACCTCCATCAGGTTGCAAATTCAATATAATTTTTTCTGCATCTAGCTCTGAAAAAATATTTGGTCTTCTAGCAGTGTGTGGGACTTAGTCTATTAGTCCATCTATACTGACCTCCATCAGGTTGCAAATTGAATATCATTTTTTTCTGCATCTAGCTCTGAAAAAATATTTGGGCTTCTAGCAGTGTGTGGGACTTAGTCTATTAGTCCATCTATACTGACCTCCATCAGGTTGCAAATTGAATATCATTTTTTTCTGCATCTAGCTCTGAAAAAAATATTTGGGCTTCTAGCAGTGTGTGGGACTTGGTCTATTAGTCCATCTATACTGACCTCCATCAGGTTGCAAATTGAATATAATTTTTTTTGTGCATCTAGCTCTGAAAAAATATTTGGGCTTCTAGCAGTGTGTGGGACTTGGTCTATTAGTCCATCTATACTGACCTCCATCAGGTTGCAAATTCAATATATATTTTTTCTGCATCTAGCTCTGAAAAAATATTTGGGCTTCTAGCAGTGTGTGGGGCTTGGTCTATTAGTCCATCTTTACTGACCTCCATCAGGTTGCAAATTGAATATAATTTTTTTCTGCATCTAGCTCTGAAAAAATATTTGGGCTTCTAGCAGTGTGTGGGATTTGGTCTATTATTCCATCTATACTTACCTCCATTAGGTTGCAAATTCAATATAATTTTTTTCTGCATCTACCTCTGAAAAAATATTGGGGCTTCTAGCAGTGTGTGGGACTTAGTCTATTAGTCCAACTATACTGACCTCCATCAGGTTGCAAATTTAATATAATTTTTTTCTGCATCTAGCTCTGAAAAAATATTTGGGCTTCTAGCAGTGTGTGGGACTTAGTCTATTAGTCCATCTATACTGACCTCCATCAGGTTGCAAATTGAATATCATTTTTTTCTGCATCTAGCTCTGAAAAAAATATTTGGGCTTCTAGCAGTGTGTGGGACTTGGTCTATTAATCCATCTATACTGACCTCCATCAGGTTGCAAATTGAATATAATTTTTTTTGTGCATCTAGCTCTGAAAAAATATTTGGGCTTCTGGCAGTGTGTGGGACTTGGTCTATTAGTCCATCTATACTGACCTCCATCAGGTTGCAAATTCAATATATATTTTTTCTACATCTAGCTCTGAAAAAATATTTGGGCTTCTAGCAGTGTGTGGAACTTGTTCTATTAGTCCATCTATACTAACCTCCACCAGGTTGCAAATTAAAAATAATTGTTATCTGCATCTAGCTCTGAAAAAATATTGGGGCTTCTAGCAGTGTGTGGGACCTGGTCTATTAGTCCATATATACTGACCTCCATCAGGTTGCAAATTGAATATAATTTTTTCTGCATCTAGCTCTGAAAAAATATTGGGGCTTCTAGCATTGTGTGGGAATTGGTCTTTTAGTCCATCTATACTGACCTCCATCAGGTTGCAACTTCAATATAATTTTTTTCTGCATCTATCTCTGAAAAAATATTTGGGCTTCTAGCAGTGTGTGGGGCTTGGTCTATTAGTCCATCTATACTAACCTCCACCAGGTTGCAAATTAAAAATAATTTTTATCTGCATCTAGCTCTGAAAAAATATTTGGGCTTCTAGCAGTGTGTGGGACTTGGTCTATTAGTCCATCTATACTGACCTCCATCAGGTTGCAAATTGAATATAATTTTTTTTCTGCATCTAGCTCTGAAAAAATATTTGGGGTTCTAGCAGTGTGTGGGACTTGGTCTATTAGTCCATCTATACTGACCTCCATCCGGTTGCAAATTGAATATCATTTTTTTCTGCATCTAGCTCTGAAAAAATATTGGGGCTTCTAGCAGTGTGTGGGACTTGGTCTATTAGTCCATCTATACTGACCTCCATCAGGTTGCAAATTCAATATAATTTTTTTCTGCATCTAGCTCTGAAAAAATATTTGAGCTTCTAGCAGTGTGTGGGACTTGGTCTATTAGTCCATCTTTACTGACCTCCATCAGGTTGCAAATTCAATATAATTTTTTTCTGCATCTAGCTCTGAAAAAATATTTGGTCTTCTAGCAGTGTGTGGGATTTGGTCTATTAGTCCATCTATACTGACCTCCATCAGGTTGCAAATTCAATATAATTTTTTTCTGCATCTAGCTCTGAAAAAATATTTGGGCTTCTAGCAGTGTGTGGGACTTAGTCTATTAGTCCATCTATACTGACCTCCATCAGGTTGCAAATTGAATATCATTTTTTTCTGCATCTAGCTCTGAAAAAAATATTTGGGCTTCTAGCAGTGTGTGGGACTTGGTCTATTAGTCCATCTATACTGACCTCCATCCGGTTGCAAATTGAATATCATTTTTTTTGTGCTTCTAGCTCTGAAAAAATATTTGGGCTTCTAGCAGTGTGTGGGACTTGGTCTATTAGTCCATCTATACTGACCTCCATCAGGTTGCAAATTCAATATATATTTTTTCTGCATCTTGCTCTGAAAAAATATTTGGGCTTCTAGCAGTGTGTGGGACTTGGTCTATTAGTCCATCTATACTAACCTCCATCAGGTTGCAAATTGAATATCATTTTTTTCTGCATCTAGCTCTGAAAAAATATTGGTGCTTCTAGCAGTGTGTGGGACTTGGTCTATTAGTCCATCTATACTGACCTCCATCAGGTTGCAAATTCAATATAATTTTTTTCTGCATCTAGCTCTGAAAAAATATTTGGGCTTCTAGCAGAGTGTGGGACTTGGTCTATTAGTCCATCTTTACTGACCTCCATCAGGTTGCAAATTGAATATAATTTTTTTCTGCATCTAGCTCTGAAAAAATATTTGGTCTTCTAGCAGTGTGTGGGATTTGGTCTATTAGTCCATCTATACTGACCTACATCAGGTTGCAAATTCAATATAATTTTTTTCTGCATCTAGCTCTGAAAAAATATTTGGGCTTCTAGCAGTGTGTGGGACTTAGTCTATTAGTCCATCTATACTGACCTCCATCAGGTTGCAAATTGAATATAATTTTTTTCTGCATCTAGCTCTGAAAAAAATATTTGGGCTTCTAGCAGTGTGTGGGACTTGGTCTATTAGTCCATCTATACTGACCTCCATCAGGTTGCAAATTGAATATAATTTTTTTTCTGCATCTAGCTCTGAAAAAATATTTGGGCTTCTAGCAGTGTGTGGGACTTGGTCTATTAGTCCATCTATACTGACTACCATCAGGTTGCAAATTCAATATATTTTTTTTCTGCATCTAGCACTGAAAAAATATTTGGGCTTCTAGCAGTGTGTGGGACTTGGTCTATTAGTGCATCTATACTAACCTCCACCAGGTTGCAAATTAAAAATAATTTTTATCTCCATCTAGCTCTGAAAAAATATTTGGGCTTCTAGCAGTGTGTGGGACTTGGTCTTTTAGTCCATCTATACTGACCTCCATCAGTTTGCAAATTCAATATAATTTTTTTCTGCATCTAGCTCTGCAAAAATATTTGTGCTTCTAGCAGTGTGTGGGACTTCGTCAATTAGTCCATCTATACTGACCTCCATCAGGTTGTAAATTGAATATAATTTTTTTCTGCATCTAGCTCTGAAAAAATATTTGGGCTTCTAGCAGTGTGTGGGACTTGGTCTATTAGACCATCTATACTGACCTCCATCAGGTTGCAAATTCAATATAATTTTTTTCTGCATCTAGCTCTGAAAAAATATTTGGGCTTCTAGCAGTGTGTGGGACTTGGTCTATTAGTCCATCAATACTGACCTCCATCAGGTTGCAAATTGAATATAATTTTTTTCTGCATCTAGCTCTGAAAAAATATTTGGGCTTCTAGCAGTGTGTGGGACTTGGTCTATTAGTCCATCTTTACTGACCTCCATCAGGTTGCAAATTGAATATAATTTTTTTCTGCATCTAGCTCTGAAAAAATATTGGGGCTTCTAGCAGTGTGTGGGATTTGGTCTAATAGTCCATCTATACTGACCTCCATCAGGTTGCAAATTCAATATAATTTTTTTCTGCATGTAGCTCTGAAAAAATATTTGGGCTTCTAGCAGTGTGTGGGACTTAGTCTATTAGTCTATCTATACTGACCTCCATCAGGTTGCAAATTGAATATAATTTTTTTCTGCATCTAGCTCTGAAAAAATATTTGGGCTTCTAGCAGAGTGTGGGACTTGGTCTATTAGTCCATCTATACTGACCTCCATAAGGTTGCAAATTGAATATAATTTTTTTCTGCATCTAGCTCTGAAAAATATTGGGGCTTCTAGCAGTGTGTGGGAATTGGTCTATTAGTCCATCTATACTGACCTCCATCAGATTGCAAATTCAATATAATTTTTTTCTGCATCTAGCTCTGAAAAAATATTTGGGCTTCTAGCAGTCTGTGGGACTTGGTCTATTAGTCCATCTTTACTGACCTCCATCAGGTTGCAAATTGAATATAATTTTTTTCTGCATCTAGCTCTGAAAAAATATTTGGGCTTCTAGCAGTGTGTGGGATTTGGTCTATTAGTCCATCTATACTGACCTCCATCAGGTTGCAAATTCAATATCATTTTTTTCTGCATGTAGCTCTGAAAAAATATTTTGCTTCTAGCAGTGTGTGGAACTTAGTCTATTAGTCTATCTATACTGACCTCCATCAGGTTGCAAATTGAATATAATTTTTTTCTGCATCTAGCTCTGAAAAAATATTTGGGCTTCTAGCAGTGTGTGGAACTTAGTCTATTAGTCTATCTATACTGACCTCCATCAGGTTGCAAATTGAATATAATTTTTTTCTGCATCTAGCTCTGAAAAAATATTTGGGCTTCTAGCAGTGTGTGGAACTTAGTCTATTAGTCTATCTATACTGACCTCCATCAGGTTGCAAATTGAATAAAAATTTTTTCTGCATCTAGCTCTGAAAAAATATTTGGGCTTCTAGCAGTGTGTGGGACTTGGTCTATTAGTCCATCTATACTGACCTCCATCAGGTTGCAAATTGAATATAATTTTTTTCTGCATCTAGCTCTGAAAAATATTGGGGCTTCTAGCAGTGTGTGGGACTTGGTCTATTAGTCCATCTATACTGACCTCCATCAGATTGCAAATTCAACATAATTTTTTTCTGCATCTAGCTCTGAAAAAATATTTGGGCTTCTAGCAGTGTGTGGGACTTGGTCTATTAGTCCATCTTTACTGACCTCCATCAGCTTGCAAATTGAATATAATTTTTTTCTGCATCTAGCTCTGAAAAAATATTTGGGCTTCTAGCAGTGTGTGGGATTTGGTCTATTAGTCCATCTATACTGACCTCCATCAGATTGCAAATTCAATATCATTTTTTTCTGCATGTAGCTCTGAAAAAATATTTGGGCTTCTAGCAGTGTGTAGGACTTAGTCTATTAGTCTATCTATACTGACCTCCATCAGGTTGCAAATTGAATATAATTTTTTTCTGCATCTAGCTCTGAAAAAATATTTGGGCTTCTAGCAGTGTGTGGGACTTGGTCTATTAGTCCATCTATACTGACCTCCATAAGGTTGCAAATTGAATATAATTTTTTCTGCATCTAGCTCTGAAAAATATTGGGGCTTCTAGCAGTGTGTGGGAATTGGTCTATTAGTCCATCTATACTGACCTCCATCAGATTGCAAATTCAATATAATTTTTTTCTGCATCTAGCTCTGAAAAAATATTTGGGCTTCTAGCAGTCTGTGGGACTTGGTCTATTAGTCCATCTTTACTGACCTCCATCAGGTTGCAAATTGAATATAATTTTTTTCTGCATCTAGCTCTGAAAAAATATTTGGGCTTCTAGCAGTGTGTGGGATTTGGTCTATTAGTCCATCTATACTGACCTCCATCAGGTTGCAAATTCAATATCATTTTTTTCTGCATGTAGCTCTGAAAAAATATTTGGGCTTCTAGCAGTGTGTGGAACTTAGTCTATTAGTCTATGTATACTGACCTCCATCAGGTTGCAAATTGAATATAATTTTTTTCTGCATCTAGCTCTGAAAAAATATTTGGGCTTCTAGCAGTGTGTGGAACTTAGTCTATTAGTCTATCTATACTGACCTCCATCAGGTTGCAAATTGAATATAATTTTTTTCTGCATCTAGCTCTGAAAAAATATTTGGGCTTCTAGCAGTGTGTGGGACTTGGTCTATAAGTCCATCTATACTGACCTCCATCAGGTTGCAAATTAAATATAATTTTTTTCTGCATCTAGCTCTGAAAAAATATTTGTGCTTCTAGCAGTGTGTGGGACTTCGTCTATTAGTCCATCTATACTGACCTTCATCAGGTTGCAAATTCAATATAATTTTTTTCTGCATCTAGCTCTGAAAAAATATTTGGGCTTCTAGCAGTGTGTGGGACTTGGTCTATTAGTCCATCTTTACTGACCTCCATCAGGTTGCAAATTGAATATAATTTTTTTCTGCATCTAGCTCTGAAAAAATATTTGGGCTTCTAGCAGTGTGTGGGATTTGGTCTATTAGTCCATCTATACTGACCTCCATCAGGTTGCAAATTCAATATAATTTTTTTCTGCATGTAGCTCTGAAAAAATATTTGGGCTTCTAGCAGTGTGTGGGACTTGGTCTATTAGTCCATCTATACTAACCTCCACCAGGTTGCAAATTAAAAATAATTTTTATCTTCATCTAGCTCTGAAAAAATATTTGGGTTTCTAGCAGTGTGTGGGACTTGGTCTTTTAGTCCATCTATACTGACCTCCATCAGGTTGCAAATTCAATATAATTTTTTTCTGCATCTAGCTCTGAAAAAATATTTGGGCTTCTAGCAGTGTGTGGGACTTGGTCTATTAGTCCATCTATACTGACCTCCATCAGGTTGCAAATTGAATATAATTTTTTTTCTGCATCTAGCTCTGAAAAAATATTTGGGGTTTTAGCAGTGTGTGGGAATTGGTCTATTAGTCCATCTATACTGACCTCCATCCGGTTGCAAATTGAATATCATTTTTTTCTGCATCTAGCTCTGAAAAAATATTGGGGCTTCTAGCTGTGTGTGGGACTTGGTCTATTAGTCCATCTATACTGACCTCCATCAGGTTGCAAATTCAATATAATTTTTTTCTGCATCTAGCTCTGAAAAAATATTTGGGCTTCTAGCAGTGTGTGGGACTTGGTCTATTAGTCCATCTTTACTGACCTCCATCAGGTTGCAAATTCAATATAATTTTTTTCTGCATCTAGCTCTGAAAAAATATTTGGTCTTCTAGCAGTGTGTGGGATTTGGTCTATTAGTCCATCTATACTGACCTCCATCAGGTTGCAAATTCAATATAATTTTTTTCTGCATCTAGCTCTGAAAAAATATTTGGGCTTCTAGCAGTGTGTGGGACTTGGTCTATTAGTCCAACTATACTGACCTCCATCAGGTTGCAAATTGAATATAATTTTTTTCTGCATCTAGCTCTGAAAAAATATTTGGGCTTCTAGCAGTGTGTGGGACTTGGTCTATTAGTCCATCTTTACTGACCTCCATCAGGTTGCAAATTGAATATCATTTTTTTCTGCATCTAGCTCTGAAAAAATATTGGGGCTTCTAGCAGTGTGTGGGACTTGGTCTTTTAGTCCATCTATACTGACCTCCATCAGGTTGCAACTTCAATATAATTTTTTTCTGCATCTAGCTCTGAAAAAATATTTGGGCTTCTAGCAGTGTGTGGGGCTGGGTCTATTAGTCCATCTATACTAACCTCCACCAGGTTGCAAATTAAAAATAATTGTTATCTGCATCTAGCTCTGAAAAAATATTTGGGCTTCTAGCAGTGTGTGGGACTTGGTCTATTAGACCATCTATACTGACCTCCATCAGGTTGCAAATTCAATATAATTTTTTTCTGCATCTAGCTCTGAAAAAATATTTGGGCTTCTAGCAGTGTGTGGGACTTGGTCTATTAGTCCATCTTTACTGACCTCCATCAGGTTGCAAATTCAATATAATTTTTTTCTGCATCTAGCTCTGAAAAATATTGGGGTTTCTAGCAGTGTGTGGGAATTGGTCTATTAGTCCATCTATACTGACCTCCATCAGATTGCAAATTCAATATAATTTTTTTCTGCATCTAGCTCTGAAAAAATATTTGGGCTTCTAGCAGTCTGTGGGACTTGGTCTATTAGTCCATCTTTACTGACCTCCATCAGGTTGCAAATTGAATATAATTTTTTTCTGCATCTAGCTCTGAAAAAATATTTGGGCTTCTAGCAGTGTGTGGGATTTGGTCTATTAGTCCATCTATACTGACCTCCATCAGGTTGCAAATTCAATATCATTTTTTTCTGCATGTAGCTCTGAAAAAATATTTGGGCTTCTAGCAGTGTGTGGAACTTAGTCTATTAGTCTATCTATACTGACCTCCATCAGGTTGCAAATTGAATATAATTTTTTTCTGCATCTAGCTCTGAAAAAATATTTGGGCTTCTAGCAGTGTGTGGAACTTAGTCTATTAGTCTATCTATACTGACCTCCATCAGGTTGCAAATTGAATATAATTTTTTTCTGCATCTAGCTCTGAAAAAATATTTGGGCTTCTAGCAGTGTGTGGGACTTGGTCTATTAGTCCATCTATACTGACCTCCATCAGGTTGCAAATTAAATATAATTTTTTTCTGCATCTAGCTCTGAAAAAATATTTGTGCTTCTAGCAGTGTGTGGGACTTCGTCTATTAGTCCATCTATACTGACCTTCATCAGGTTGCAAATTCAATATAATTTTTTTCTGCATCTAGCTCTGAAAAAATATTTGGGCTTCTAGCAGTGTGTGGGACTTGGTCTATTAGTCCATCTTTACTGACCTCCATCAGGTTGCAAATTGAATATAATTTTTTTCTGCATCTAGCTCTGAAAAAATATTTGGGCTTCTAGCAGTGTGTGGGATTTGGTCTATTAGTCCATCTATACTGACCTCCATCAGGTTGCAAATTCAATATAATTTTTTTCTGCATGTCGCTCTGAAAAAATATTTGGGCTTCTAGCAGTGTGTGGGACTTGGTCTATTAGTCCATCTATACTAACCTCCACCAGGTTGCAAATTAAAAATAATTTTTATCTTCATCTAGCTCTGAAAAAATATTTGGGTTTCTAGCAGTGTGTGGGACTTGGTCTTTTAGTCCATCTATACTGACCTCCATCAGGTTGCAAATTCAATATAATTTTTTTCTGCATCTAGCTCTGAAAAAATATTTGGGCTTCTAGCAGTGTGTGGGACTTGGTCTATTAGTCCATCTATACTGACCTCCATCAGGTTGCAAATTCAATATAATTTTTTTTCTGCATCTAGCTCTGAAAAAATATTTGGGGTTTTAGCAGTGTGTGGGAATTGGTCTATTAGTCCATCTATACTGACCTCCATCCGGTTGCAAATTGAATATCATTTTTTTCTGCATCTAGCTCTGAAAAAATATTGGGGCTTCTAGCTGTGTGTGGGACTTGGTCTATTAGTCCATCTATACTGACCTCCATCAGGTTGCAAATTCAATATAATTTTTTTCTGCATCTAGCTCTGAAAAAATATTTGGGCTTCTAGCAGTGTGTGGGACTTGGTCTTTTAGTCCATCTATACTGACCTCCATCAGGTTGCAAATTCAATATAATTTTTTTCTGCATCTAGCTCTGCAAAAATATTTGTGCTTCTAGCAGTGTGTGGGACTTCGTCTATTAGTCCATCTATACTGACCTCCATCAGGTTGTAAATTGAATATAATTTTTTTATGCATCTAGCTCTGAAAAAATATTTGGGCTTCTAGCAGTGTGTGGGACTTGGTCTATTAGACAATCTATACTGACCTCCATCAGGTTGCAAATTCAATATAATTTTTTTCTGCATCTAGCTCTGAAAAAATATTTGGCCTTCTAGCAGTGTGTGGGACTTGGTCTATTAGTCCATCAATACTGACCTGCATCAGGTTGCAAATTGAATATAATTTTTTTCTGCATCTAGCTCTGAAAAAATATTTGGGCTTCTAGCAGTGTGTGGGACTTGGTCTATTAGTCCATCTATACTGACCTCCATCAGGTTGCAAATTGAATATAATTTTTTTCTGCATCTAGCTCTGAAAAATATTGGGGCTTCTAGCAGTGTGTGGGACTTGGTCTATTAGTCCATCTATACTGACCTCCATCAGATTGCAAATTCAATATAATTTTTTTCTGCATCTAGCTCTGAAAAAATATTTGGGCTTCTAGCAGTGTGTGGGACTTGGTCTATTAGTCCATCTTTACTGGCCTCCATCAGCTTGCAAATTGAATATAATTTTTTTCTGCATCTAGCTCTGAAAAAATATTTGGGCTTCTAGCAGTGTGTGGGATTTGGTCTATTAGTCCATCTATACTGACCTCCATCAGGTTGCAAATTCAATATCATTTTTTTCTGCATGTAGCTCTGAAAAAATATTTGGGCTTCTAGCAGTGTGTGGGACTTAGTCTATTAGTCTATCTATACTGACCTCCATCAGGTTGCAAATTGAATATAATTTTTTTCTGCATCTAGCTCTGAAAAAATATTTGGGCTTCTAGCAGTGTGTGGGACTTGGTCTATTAGTCCATCTATACTGACCTCCATAAGGTTGCAAATTGAATATAATTTTTTTCTGCATCTAGCTCTGAAAAATATTGGGGCTTCTAGCAGTGTGTGGGAATTGGTCTATTAGTCCATCTATACTGACCTCCATCAGATTGCAAATTCAATATAATTTTTTTCTGCATCTAGCTCTGAAAAAATATTTGGGCTTCTAGCAGTCTGTGGGACTTGGTCTATTAGTCCATCTTTACTGACCTCCATCAGGTTGCAAATTGAATATAATTTTTTTCTGCATCTAGCTCTGAAAAAATATTTGGGCATCTAGCAGTGTGTGGGATTTGGTCTATTAGTCCATCTATACTGACCTCCATCAGGTTGCAAATTCAATATCATTTTTTTCTGCATGTAGCTCTGAAAAAATATTTGGGCTTCTAGCAGTGTGTGGAACTTAGTCTATTAGTCTATCTATACTGACCTCCATCAGGTTGCAAATTGAATATAATTTTTTTCTGCATCTAGCTCTGAAAAAATATTTGGGCTTCTAGCAGTGTGTGGAACTTAGTCTATTAGTCTATCTATACTGACCTCCATCAGGTTGCAAATTGAATATAATTTTTTTCTGCATCTAGCTCTGAAAAAATATTTGGGCTTCTAGCAGTGTGTGGGACTTGGTCTATTAGTCCATCTATACTGACCTCCATCAGGTTGCAAATTAAATATAATTTTTTTCTGCATCTACCTCTGAAAAAATATTTGTGCTTCTAGCAGTGTGTGGGACTTCGTCTATTAGTCCATCTATACTGACCTTCATCAGGTTGCAAATTCAATATAATTTTTTTCTGCATCTAGCTCTGAAAAAATATTTGGGCTTCTAGCAGTGTGTGGGACTTGGTCTATTAGTCCATCTTTACTGACCTCCATCAGGTTGCAAATTGAATATAATTTTTTTCTGCATCTAGCTCTGAAAAAATATTTGGGCTTCTAGCAGTGTGTGGGATTTGGTCTATTAGTCCATCTATACTGACCTCCATCAGGTTGCAAATTCAATATAATTTTTTTCTGCATGTAGCTCTGAAAAAATATTTGGGCTTCTAGCAGTGTGTGGGACTTGGTCTATTAGTCCATCTATACTAACCTCCACCAGGTTGCAAATTAAAAATAATTTTTATCTTCATCTAGCTCTGAAAAAATATTTGGGTTTCTCGCAGTGTGTGGGACTTGGTCTTTTAGTCCATCTATACTGACCTCCATCAGGTTGCAAATTCAATATAATTTTTTTCTGCATCTAGCTCTGAAAAAATATTTGGGCTTCTAGCAGTGTGTGGGACTTGGTCTATTAGTCCATCTATACTGACCTCCATCAGGTTGCAAATTCAATATAATTTTTTTTCTGCATCTAGCTCTGAAAAAATATTTGGGGTTTTAGCAGTGTGTGGGAATTGGTCTATTAGTCCATCTATACTGACCTCCATCCGGTTGCAAATTGAATATCATTTTTTTCTGCATCTAGCTCTGAAAAAATATTGGGGCTTCTAGCTGTGTGTGGGACTTGGTCTATTAGTCCATCTATACTGACCTCCATCAGGTTGCAAATTCAATATAATTTTTTTCTGCATCTAGCTCTGAAAAAATATTTGGGCTTCTAGCAGTGTGTGGGACTTGGTCTATTAGTCCATCTTTACTGACCTCCATCAGGTTACAAATTCAATATAATTTTTTTCTGCATCTAGCTCTGAAAAAATATTTGGTCTTCTAGCAGTGTGTGGGATTTGGTCTATAAGTCCATCTATACTGACCTCCATCAGGTTGCAAATTCAATATAATTTTTTTCTGCATCTAGCTCTGAAAAAATATTTGGGCTTCTAGCAGTGTGTGGGACTTGGTCTATTAGTCCAACTATACTGACCTCCATCAGGTTGCAAATTGAATATAATTTTTTTCTGCATCTAGCTCTGAAAAAATATTTGGGCTTCTAGCAGTGTGTGGAACTTAGTCTATTAGTCTATCTATACTGACCTCCATCAGGTTGCAAATTGAATATAATTTTTTTCTGCATCTAGCTCTGAAAAAATATTTGGGCTTCTAGCAGTGTGTGGGACTTGGTCTATTAGTCCATCTATACTGACCTCCATCAGGTTGCAAATTGAATATAATTTTTTTCTGCATCTAGCTCTGAAAAATATTGGGGCTTCTAGCAGTGTGTGGGACTTGGTCTATTAGTCCATCTTTACTGACCTCCATCAGGTTGCAAATTCAATATAATTTTTTTCTGCATCTAGCTCTGAAAAAATATTTGGTCTTCTAGCAGTGTGTGGGATTTGGTCTATTAGTCCATCTATACTGACCTCCATCAGGTTGCAAATTCAATATAATTTTTTTCTGCATCTAGCTCTGAAAAAATATTTGGGCTTCTAGCAGTGTGTGGGACTTGGTCTATTAGTCCAACTATACTGACCTCCATCAGGTTGCAAATTGAATATAATTTTTTTCTGCATCTAGCTCTGAAAAAATATTTGGGCTTCTAGCAGTGTGTGGGGCTTGGTCTATTAGTCCATCTATACTAACCTCCACCAGGTTGCAAATTAAAAATAATTGTTATCTGCATCTAGCTCTGAAAAAATATTTGGGCTTCTAGCAGTGTGTGGGACTTGGTCTATTAGTCCATCTATACTGACCTCCATCAGGTTGCAAATTGAATATAATTTTTTTCTGCATCTAGCTCTGAAAAAATATTTGGGCTTCTAGCAGTGTGTGGGATTTGGTCTATTAGTCCATCTATACTGACCTCCATCAGGTTGCAAATTCAATATCATTTTTTTCTGCATGTAGCTATGAAAAAATATTTGGGCTTCTAGCAGTGTGTGGAACTTAGTCTATTAGTCTATCTATACTGACCTCCATCAGGTTGCAAATTGAATATAATTTTTTTCTGCATCTAGCTCTGAAAAAATATTTGGGCTTCTAGCAGTGTGTGGAACTTAGTCTATTGGTCTATCTATACTGACCTCCATCAGGTTGCAAATTGAATATAATTTTTTTCTGCATCTAGCTCTGAAAAAATATTTGGGCTTCTAGCAGTGTGTGGGACTTGGTCTATTAGTCCATCTATACTGACCTCCATCAGGTTGCAAATTAAATATAATTTTTTTCTGCATCTAGCTCTGAAAAAATATTTGTGCTTCTAGCAGTGTGTGGGACTTCGTCTATTAGTCCATCTATACTGACCTTCATCAGGTTGCAAATTCAATATAATTTTTTTCTGCATCTAGCTCTGAAAAAATATTTGGGCTTCTAGCAGTGTGTGGGACTTGGTCTATTAGTCCATCTTTACTGACCTCCATCAGGTTGCAAATTGAATATAATTTTTTTCTGCATCTAGCTCTGAAAAAATATTTGGGCTTCTAGCAGTGTGTGGGATTTGGTCTATTAGTCCATCTATACTGACCTCCATCAGCTTGCAAATTCAATATAATTTTTTTCTGCATGTCGCTCTGAAAAAATATTTGGGCTTCTAGCAGTGTGTGGGACTTGGTCTATTAGTCCATCTATACTAACCTCCACCAGGTTGCAAATTAAAAATAATTTTTATCTTCATCTAGCTCTGAAAAAATATTTGGGTTTCTCGCAGTGTGTGGGACTTGGTCTTTTAGTCCATCTATACTGACCTCCATCAGGTTGCAAATTCAATATAATTTTTTTCTGCATCTAGCTCTGAAAAAATATTTGGGCTTCTAGCAGTGTGTGGGACTTGGTCTATTAGTCCATCTATACTGACCTCCATCAGGTTGCAAATTGAATATAATTTTTTTTCTGCATCTAGCTCTGAAAAAATATTTGGGGTTTTAGCAGTGTGTGGGAATTGGTCTATTAGTCCATCTATACTGACCTCCATCCGGTTGCAAATTGAATATCATTTTTTTCTGCATCTAGCTCTGAAAAAATATTGGGGCTTCTAGCTGTGTGTGGGACTTGGTCTATTAGTCCATCTATACTGACCTCCATCAGGTTGCAAATTCAATATAATTTTTTTCTGCATCTAGCTCTGAAAAAATATTTGGGCTTCTAGCAGTGTGTGGGACTTGGTCTATTAGTCCATCTTTACTGACCTCCATCAGGTTGCAAATTCAATATAATTTTTTTCTGCATCTAGCTCTGAAAAAATATTTGGTCTTCTAGCAGTGTGTGGGATTTGGTCTATTAGTCCATCTATACTGACCTCCATCAGGTTGCAAATTCAATATAATTTTTTTCTGCATCTAGCTCTGAAAAAATATTTGGGCTTCTAGCAGTGTGTGGGACTTGGTCTATTAGTCCAACTATACTGACCTCCATCAGGTTGCAAATTGAATATAATTTTTTTCTGCATCTAGCTCTGAAAAAATATTTGGGCTTCTAGCAGTGTGTGGAACTTAGTCTATTAGTCTATCTATACTGACCTCCATCAGGTTGCAAATTGAATATAATTTTTTTCTGCATCTAGCTCTGAAAAAATATTTGGGCTTCTAGCAGTGTGTGGGACTTGGTCTATTAGTCCATCTATACTGACCTCCATCAGGTTGCAAATTGAATATAATTTTTTTCTGCATCTAGCTCTGAAAAATATTGGGGCTTCTAGCAGTGTGTGGGACTTGGTCTATTAGTCCATCTTTACTGACCTTCATCAGGTTGCAAATTCAATATAATTTTTTTCTGCTTCTAGCTCTGAAAAAATATTTGGTCTTCTAGCAGTGTGTGGGATTTGGTCTATTAGTCCATCTATACTGACCTCCATCAGGTTGCAAATTCAATATAATTTTTTTCTGCATCTAGCTCTGAAAAAATATTTGGGCTTCTAGCAGTGTGTGGGACTTGGTCTATTAGTCCAACTATACTGACCTCCATCAGGTTGCAAATTGAATATAATTTTTTTATGCATCTAGCTCTGAAAAAATATTTGGGCTTCTAGCAGTGTGTGGGACTTGGTCTATTAGTCCAACTATACTGACCTCCATCAGGTTGCAAATTGAATATCATTTTTTTCTGCATCTAGCTCTGAAAAAATATTGGGGCTTCTAGCAGTGTGTGGGACTTGGTCTTTTAGTCCATCTATACTGACCTCCATCAGGTTGCAACTTCAATATAATTTTTTTCTGCATCTAGCTCTGAAAAAATATTTGGGCTTCTAGCAGTGTGTGGGACTTGGTCTATTAGTCCATCTATACTAACCTCCACCAGGTTGCAAATTAAAAATAATTGTTATCTGCATCTAGCTCTGAAAAAATATTTGGGCTTCTAGCAGTGTGTGGGACTTGGTCTTTTAGTCCATCTATACTGACCTCCATCAGGTTGCAAATTGAATATAATTTTTTTCTGCATCTAGCTCTGAAAAAATATTTGGGCTTCTAGCAGTGTGTGGGATTTGGTCTATTAGTCCATCTATACTGACCTCCATCAGGTTGCAAATTCAATATCATTTTTTTCTGCATGTAGCTCTGAAAAAATATTTGGGCTTCTAGCAGTGTGTGGAACTTAGTCTATTAGTCTATCCATACTGACCTCCATCAGGTTGCAAATTGAATATAATTTTTTTCTGCATCTAGCTCTGAAAAAATATTTGGGCTTCTAGCAGTGTGTGGAACTTAGTCTATTAGTCTATCTATACTGACCTCCATCAGGTTGCAAATTGAATATAATTTTTTTCTGCATCTAGCTCTGAAAAAATATTTGGGCTTCTAGCAGTGTGTGGGACTTGGTCTATTAGTCCATCTATACTGACCTCCATCAGGTTGCAAATTAAATATAATTTTTTTCTGCATCTAGCTCTGAAAAAATATTTGTGCTTCTAGCAGTGTGTGGGACTTCGTCTATTAGTCCATCTATACTGACCTTCATCAGGTTGCAAATTCAATATAATTTTTTTCTGCATCTAGCTCTGAAAAAATATTTGGGCTTCTAGCAGTGTGTGGGACTTGGTCTATTAGTCCATCTTTACTGACCTCCATCAGGTTGCAAATTGAATATAATTTTTTTCTGCATCTAGCTCTGAAAAAATATTTGGGCTTCTAGCAGTGTGTGGGATTTGGTCTATTAGTCCATCTATACTGACCTCCATCAGGTTGCAAATTCAATATAATTTTTTTCTGCATGTCGCTCTGAAAAAATATTTGGGCTTCTAGCAGTGTGTGGGACTTGGTCTATTAGTCCATCTATACTAACCTCCACCAGGTTGCAAATTAAAAATAATTTTTATCTTCATCTAGCTCTGAAAAAATATTTGGGTTTCTAGCAGTGTGTGGGACTTGGTCTTTTAGTCCATCTATACTGACCTCCATCAGGTTGCAAATTCAATATAATTTTTTTCTGCATCTAGCTCTGAAAAAATATTTGGGCTTCTAGCAGTGTGTGGGACTTGGTCTATTAGTCCATCTATACTGACCTCCATCAGGTTGCAAATTGAATATAATTTTTTTTCTGCATCTAGCTCTGAAAAAATATTTGGGGTTTTAGCAGTGTGTGGGAATTGGTCTATTAGTCCATCTATACTGACCTCCATCCGGTTGCAAATTGAATATCATTTTTTTCTGCATCTAGCTCTGAAAAAATATTGGGGCTTCTAGCTGTGTGTGGGACTTGGTCTATTAGTCCATCTATACTGACCTCCATCAGGTTGCAAATTCAATATAATTTTTTTCTGCATCTAGGTCTGAAAAAATATTTGGGCTTCTAGCAGTGTGTGGGACTTGGTCTATTAGTCCATCTTTACTGACCTCCATCAGGTTGCAAATTCAATATAATTTTTTTCTGCATCTAGCTCTGAAAAAATATTTGGTCTTCTAGCAGTGTGTGGGATTTGGTCTATTAGTCCATCTATACTGACCTCCATCAGGTTGCAAATTCAATATAATTTTTTTCTGCATCTAGCTCTGAAAAAATATTTGGGCTTCTAGCAGTGTGTGGGACTTGGTCTATTAGTCCAACTATACTGACCTCCATCAGGTTGCAAATTGAATATAATTTTTTTCTGCATCTAGCTCTGAAAAAATATTTGGGCTTCTAGCAGTGTGTGGAACTTAGTCTATTAGTCTATCTATACTGACCTCCATCAGGTTGCAAATTGAATATAATTTTTTTCTGCATCTAGCTCTGAAAAAATATTTGGGCTTCTAGCAGTGTGTGGGACTTGGTCTATTAGTCCATCTATACTGACCTCCATCAGGTTGCAAATTGAATATAATTTTTTTCTGCATCTAGCTCTGAAAAATATTGGGGCTTCTAGCAGTGTGTGGGACTTGGTCTATTAGTCCATCTTTACTGACCTCCATCAGGTTGCAAATTCAATATAATTTTTTTCTGCATCTAGCTCTGAAAAAATATTTGGTCTTCTAGCAGTGTGTGGGATTTGGTCTATTAGTCCATCTATACTGACCTCCATCAGGTTGCAAATTCAATATAATTTTTTTCTGCATCTAGCTCTGAAAAAATATTTGGGCTTCTAGCAGTGTGTGGGACTTGGTCTATTAGTCCAACTATACTGACCTCCATCAGGTTGCAAATTGAATATAATTTTTTTCTGCATCTAGCTCTGAAAAAATATTTGGGCTTCTAGCAGTGTGTGGGACTTGGTCTATTAGTCCATCTTTACTGACCTCCATCAGGTTGCAAATTGAATATCATTTTTTTCTGCATCTAGCTCTGAAAAAATATTGGGGCTTCTAGCAGTGTGTGGGACTTGGTCTTTTAGTCCATCTATACTGACCTCCATCAGGTTGCAACTTCAATATAATTTTTTTCTGCATCTAGCTCTGAAAAAATATTTGGGCTTCTAGCAGTGTGTGGGGCTTGGTCTATTAGTCCATCTATACTAACCTCCACCAGGTTGCAAATTAAAAATAATTGTTATCTGCATCTAGCTCTGAAAAAATATTTGGGCTTCTAGCAGTGTGTGGGACTTGGTCTATTAGTCCATCTATACTGACCTCCATCAGGTTGCAAATTGAATATAATTTTTTTTCTGCATCTAGCTCTGAAAAAATATTTGGGGTTCTAGCAGTGTGTGGGACTTGGTCTATTAGTCCATCTATACTGACCTCCATCCGGTTGCAAATTGAATATCATTTTTTTCTGCATCTAGCTCTGAAAAAATATTGGGGCTTCTAGCAGTGTGTGGGACTTGGTCTATTAGTCCATCTATACTGACCTCCATCAGGTTGCAAATTCAATATAATTTTTTTCTGCATCTAGCTCTGAAAAAATATTTGGGCTTCTAGCAGTGTGTGGGACTTGGTCTATTAGTCCATCTTTACTGACCTCCATCAGGTTGCAAATTCAATATAATTTTTTTCTGCATCTAGCTCTGAAAAATATTGGGGCTTCTAGCAGTGTGTGGGAATTGGTCTATTAGTCCATCTATACTGACCTCCATCAGATTGCAAATTCAATATAATTTTTTTCTGCATCTAGCTCTGAAAAAATATTTGGGCTTCTAGCAGTCTGTGGGACTTGGTCTATTAGTCCATCTTTACTGACCTCCATCAGGTTGCAAATTGAATATAATTTTTTTCTGCATCTAGCTCTGAAAAAATATTTGGGTTTCTAGCAGTGTGTGGGATTTGGTCTATTAGTCCATCTATACTGACCTCCATCAGGTTGCAAATTCAATATCATTTTTTTCTGCATGTAGCTCTGAAAAAATATTTGGGCTTCTAGCAGTGTGTGGAACTTAGTCTATTAGTCTATCTATACTGACCTCCATCAGGTTGCAAATTGAATATAATTTTTTTCTGCATCTAGCTCTGAAAAAATATTTGGGCTTCTAGCAGTGTGTGGGACTTGGTCTATTAGTCCATCTATACTGACCTCCATCAGGTTGCAAATTAAATATAATTTTTTTCTGCATCTAGCTCTGAAAAAATATTTGTGCTTCTAGCAGTGTGTGGGACTTCGTCTATTAGTCCATCTATACTGACCTTCATCAGGTTGCAAATTCAATATAATTTTTTTCTGCATCTAGCTCTGAAAAAATATTTGGGCTTCTAGCAGTGTGTGGGACTTGGTCTATTAGTCCATCTTTACTGACCTCCATCAGGTTGCAAATTGAATATAATTTTTTTCTGCATCTAGCTCTGAAAAAATATTTGGGCTTCTAGCAGTGTGTGGGATTTGGTCTATTAGTCCATCTATACTGACCTCCATCAGGTTGCAAATTCAATATAATTTTTTTCTGCATGTCGCTCTGAAAAAATATTTGGGCTTCTAGCAGTGTGTGGGACTTGGTCTATTAGTCCATCTATACTAACCTCCACCAGGTTGCAAATTAAAAATCATTTTTATCTTCATCTAGCTCTGAAAAAATATTTGGGTTTCTAGCAGTGTGTGGAACTTGGTCTTTTAGTCCATCTATACTGACCTCCATCAGGTTGCAAATTCAATATAATTTTTTTCTGCATCTAGCTCTGAAAAAATATTTGGGCTTCTAGCAGTGTGTGGGACTTGGTCTATTAGTCCATCTATACTGACCTCCATCAGGTTGCAAATTGAATATAATTTTTTTTCTGCATCTAGCTCTGAAAAAATATTTGGGGTTTTAGCAGTGTGTGGGAATTGGTCTATTGGTCCATCTATACTGACCTCCATCCGGTTGCAAATTGAATATCATTTTTTTCTGCATCTAGCTCTGAAAAAATATTTGGGCTTCTAGCAGTGTGTGGGACTTGGTCTATTAGTCCATCTTTACTGACCTCCATCAGGTTGCAAATTGAATATAATTTTTTTCTGCATCTAGCTCTGAAAAAATATTTGGGCTTCTAGCAGTGTGTGGGATTTGGTCTATTAGTCCATCTATACTGACCTCCATCAGGTTGCAAATTCAATATAATTTTTTTCTGCATGTCGCTCTGAAAAAATATTTGGGCTTCTAGCAGTGTGTGGGACTTGGTCTATTAGTCCATCTATACTAACCTCCACCAGGTTGCAAATTAAAAATCATTTTTATCTTCATCTAGCTCTGAAAAAATATTTGGGTTTCTAGCAGTGTGTGGAACTTGGTCTTTTAGTCCATCTATACTGACCTCCATCAGGTTGCAAATTCAATATAATTTTTTTCTGCATCTAGCTCTGAAAAAATATTTGGGCTTCTAGCAGTGTGTGGGACTTGGTCTATTAGTCCATCTATACTGACCTCCATCAGGTTGCAAATTGAATATAATTTTTTTTCTGCATCTAGCTCTGAAAAAATATTTGGGGTTTTAGCAGTGTGTGGGAATTGGTCTATTGGTCCATCTATACTGACCTCCATCCGGTTGCAAATTGAATATCATTTTTTTCTGCATCTAGCTCTGAAAAAATATTGGGGCTTCTAGCTGTGTGTGGGACTTGGTCTATTAGTCCATCTATACTGACCTCCATCAGGTTGCAAATTCAATATAATTTTTTTCTGCATCTAGCTCTGAAAAAATATTTGGGCTTCTAGCAGTGTGTGGGACTTGGTCTTTTAGTCCATCTATACTGACCTCCATCAGGTTGCAAATTCAATATAATTTTTTTCTGCATCTAGCTCTGCAAAAATATTTGTGCTTCTAGCAGTGTGTGGGACTTCGTCTATTAGTCCATCTATACTGACCTCCATCAGGTTGTAAATTGAATATAATTTTTTTCTGCATCTAGCTCTGAAAAAATATTTGGGCTTCTAGCAGTGTGTGGGACTTGGTCTATTAGACCATCTATACTGACCTCCATCAGGTTGCAAATTCAATATAATTTTTTTCTGCATCTAGCTCTGAAAAAATATTTGGGCTTCTAGCAGTGTGTGGGACTTGGTCTATTAGTCCATCAATACTGACCTCCATCAGGTTGCAAATTGAATATAAATTTTTTCTGCATCTAGCTCTGAAAAAATATTTGGGCTTCTAGCAGTGTGTGGAACTTAGTCTATTAGTCTATCTATACTGACCTCCATCAGGTTGCAAATTGAATATAATTTTTTTCTGCATCTAGCTCTGAAAAAATATTTGGGCTTCTAGCAGTGTGTTTAACTTAGTCTATTAGTCTATCTATACTGACCTCCATCAGGTTGCAAATTGAATATAATTTTTTTCTGCATCTAGCTCTGAAAAAATATTTGGGCTTCTAGCAGTGTGTGGGACTTGGTCTGTTAGTCCATCTATACTGACCTCCATCAGGTTGCAAATTAAATATAATTTTTTTCTGCATCTAGCTCTGCAAAAATATTTGTGCTTCTAGCAGTGTGTGGGACTTCGTCTATTAGTCCATCTATACTGACCTTCATCAGGTTGCAAATTCAATATAATTTTTTTCTGCATCTAGCTCTGAAAAAATATTTGGGCTTCTAGCAGTGTGTGGGACTTGGTCTATTAGTCCATCTTTACTGACCTCCATCAGGTTGCAAATTGAATATAATTTTTTTCTGCATCTAGCTCTGAAAAAATATTTGGGCTTCTAGCAGTGTGTGGGATTTGGTCTATTAGTCCATCTATACTGACCTCCATCAGGTTGCAAATTCAATATAATTTTTTTCTGCATGTAGCTCTGAAAAAATATTTGGGCTTCTAGCAGTGTGTGGGACTTGGTCTATTAGTCCATCTATACTAACCTCCACCAGGTTGCAAATTAAAAATAATTTTTATCTTCATCTAGCTCTGAAAAAATATTTGGGTTTCTCGCAGTGTGTGGGACTTGGTCTTTTAGTCCATCTATACTGACCTCCATCAGGTTGCAAATTCAATATAATTTTTTTCTGCATCTAGCTCTGAAAAAATATTTGGGCTTCTAGCAGTGTGTGGGACTTGGTCTATTAGTCCATCTATACTGACCTCCATCAGGTTGCAAATTGAATATAATTTTTTTTCTGCATCTAGCTCTGAAAAAATATTTGGGGTTTTAGCAGTGTGTGGGAATTGGTCTATTAGTCCATCTATACTGACCTCCATCCGGTTGCAAATTGAATATCATTTTTTTCTGCATCTAGCTCTGAAAAAATATTGGGGCTTCTAGCTGTGTGTGGGACTTGGTCTATTAGTCCATCTATACTGACCTCCATCAGGTTGCAAATTCAATATAATTTTTTTCTGCATCTAGCTCTGAAAAAATATTTGGGCTTCTAGCAGTGTGTGGGACTTGGTCTATTAGTCCATCTTTACTGACCTCCATCAGGTTGCAAATTCAATATAATTTTTTTCTGCATCTAGCTCTGAAAAAATATTTGGTCTTCTAGCAGTGTGTGGGATTTGGTCTATTAGTCCATCTATACTGACCTCCATCAGGTTGCAAATTCAATATAATTTTTTTCTGCATCTAGCTCTGAAAAAATATTTGGGCTTCTAGCAGTGTGTGGGACTTGGTCTATTAGTCCAACTATACTGACCTCCATCAGGTTGCAAATTGAATATAATTTTTTTCTGCATCTAGCTCTGAAAAAATATTTGGGCTTCTAGCAGTGTGTGGAACTTAGTCTATTAGTCTATCTATACTGACCTCCATCAGGTTGCAAATTGAATATAATTTTTTTCTGCATCTAGCTCTGAAAAAATATTTGGGCTTCTAGCAGTGTGTGGGACTTGGTCTATTAGTCCATCTATACTGACCTCCATCAGGTTGCAAATTGAATATAATTTTTTTCTGCATCTAGCTCTGAAAAATATTGGGGCTTCTAGCAGTGTGTGGGACTTGGTCTATTAGTCCATCTTTACTGACCTCCATCAGGTTGCAAATTCAATATAATTTTTTTCTGCATCTAGCTCTGAAAAAATATTTGGTCTTCTAGCAGTGTGTGGGATTTGGTCTATTAGTCCATCTATACTGACCTCCATCAGGTTGCAAATTCAATATAATTTTTTTCTGCATCTAGCTCTGAAAAAATATTTGGGCTTCTAGCAGTGTGTGGGACTTGGTCTATTAGTCCAACTATACTGACCTCCATCAGGTTGCAAATTGAATATAATTTTTTTCTGCATCTAGCTCTGAAAAAATATTTGGGCTTCTAGCAGTGTGTGGGACTTGGTCTATTAGTCCATCTTTACTGACCTCCATCAGGTTGCAAATTGAATATCATTTTTTTCTGCATCTAGCTCTGAAAAAATATTGGGGCTTCTAGCAGTGTGTGGGACTTGGTCTTTTAGTCCATCTATACTGACCTCCATCAGGTTGCAACTTCAATATAATTTTTTTCTGCATCTAGCTCTGAAAAAATATTTGGGCTTCTAGCAGTGTGTGGGGCTTGGTCTATTAGTCCATCTATACTAACCTCCACCAGGTTGCAAATTAAAAATAATTGTTATCTGCATCTAGCTCTGAAAAAATATTTGGGCTTCTAGCAGTGTGTGGGACTTGGTCTATTAGTCCATCTATACTGACCTCCATCAGGTTGCAAATTGAATATAATTTTTTTCTGCATCTAGCTCTGAAAAAATATTTGGGCTTCTAGCAGTGTGTGGGATTTGGTCTATTAGTCCATCTATACTGACCTGCATCAGGTTGCAAATTCAATATCATTTTTTTCTGCATGTAGCTCTGAAAAAATATTTGGGCTTCTAGCAGTGTGTGGAACTTAGTCTATTAGTCTATCTATACTGACCTCCATCAGGTTGCAAATTGAATATAATTTTTTTCTGCATCTAGCTCTGAAAAAATATTTGGGCTTCTAGCAGTGTGTGGAACTTAGTCTATTAGTCTATCTATACTGACCTCCATCAGGTTGCAAATTGAATATAATTTTTTTCTGCATCTAGCTCTGAAAAAATATTTGGGCTTCTAGCAGTGTGTGGGACTTGGTCTATTAGTCCATCTATACTGACCTCCATCAGGTTGCAAATTAAATATAATTTTTTTCTGCATCTAGCTCTGAAAAAATATTTGTGCTTCTAGCAGTGTGTGGGACTTCGTCTATTAGTCCATCTATACTGACCTTCATCAGGTTGCAAATTCAATATAATTTTTTTCTGCATCTAGCTCTGAAAAAATATTTGGGCTTCTAGCAGTGTGTGGGACTTGGTCTATTAGTCCATCTTTACTGACCTCCATCAGGTTGCAAATTGAATATAATTTTTTTCTGCATCTAGCTCTGAAAAAATATTTGGGCTTCTAGCAGTGTGTGGGATTTGGTCTATTAGTCCATCTATACTGACCTCCATCAGGTTGCAAATTCAATATAATTTTTTTCTGCATGTCGCTCTGAAAAAATATTTGGGCTTCTAGCAGTGTGTGGGACTTGGTCTATTAGTCCATCTATACTAACCTCCACCAGGTTGCAAATTAAAAATAATTTTTATCTTCATCTAGCTCTGAAAAAATATTTGGGTTTCTAGCAGTGTGTGGGACTTGGTCTTTTAGTCCATCTATACTGACCTCCATCAGGTTGCAAATTCAATATAATTTTTTTCTGCATCTAGCTCTGAAAAAATATTTGGGCTTCTAGCAGTGTGTGGGACTTGGTCTATTAGTCCATCTATACTGACCTCCATCAGGTTGCAAATTGAATATAATTTTTTTTCTGCATCTAGCTCTGAAAAAATATTTGGGGTTTTAGCAGTGTGTGGGAATTGGTCTATTAGTCCATCTATACTGACCTCCATCCGGTTGCAAATTGAATATCATTTTTTTCTGCATCTAGCTCTGAAAAAATATTGGGGCTTCTAGCTGTGTGTGGGACTTGGTCTATTAGTCCATCTATACTGACCTCCATCAGGTTGCAAATTCAATATAATTTTTTTCTGCATCTAGCTCTGAAAAAATATTTGGGCTTCTAGCAGTGTGTGGGACTTGGTCTATTAGTCCATCTTTACTGACCTCCATCAGGTTGCAAATTCAATATAATTTTTTTCTGCATCTAGCTCTGAAAAAATATTTGGTCTTCTAGCAGTGTGTGGGATTTGGTCTATTAGTCCATCTATACTGACCTCCATCAGGTTGCAAATTCAATATAATTTTTTTCTGCATCTAGCTCAGAAAAAATATTTGGGCTTCTAGCAGTGTGTGGGACTTGGTCTATTAGTCCAACTATACTGACCTCCATCAGGTTGCAAATTGAATATAATTTTTTTCTGCATCTAGCTCTGAAAAAATATTTGGGCTTCTAGCAGTGTGTGGAACTTAGTCTATTAGTCTATCTATACTGACCTCCATCAGGTTGCAAATTGAATATAATTTTTTTCTGCATCTAGCTCTGAAAAAATATTTGGGCTTCTAGCAGTGTGTGGGACTTGGTCTATTAGTCCATCTATACTGACCTCCATCAGGTTGCAAATTGAATATAATTTTTTTCTGCATCTAGCTCTGAAAAATATTGGGGCTTCTAGCAGTGTGTGGGACTTGGTCTATTAGTCCATCTTTACTGACCTCCATCAGGTTGCAAATTCAATATAATTTTTTTCTGCATCTAGCTCTGAAAAAATATTTGGTCTTCTAGCAGTGTGTGGGATTTGGTCTATTAGTCCATCTATACTGACCTCCATCAGGTTGCAAATTCAATATAATTTTTTTCTGCATCTAGCTCTGAAAAAATATTTGGGCTTCTAGCAGTGTGTGGGACTTGGTCTATTAGTCCAACTATACTGACCTCCATCAGGTTGCAAATTGAATATAATTTTTTTCTGCATCTAGCTCTGAAAAAATATTTGGGCTTCTAGCAGTGTGTGGGACTTGGTCTATTAGTCCATCTTTACTGACCTCCATCAGGTTGCAAATTGAATATCATTTTTTTCTGCATCTAGCTCTGAAAAAATATTGGGGCTTCTAGCAGTGTGTGGGACTTGGTCTTTTAGTCCATCTATACTGACCTCCATCAGGTTGCAACTTCAATATAATTTTTTTCTGCATCTAGCTCTGAAAAAATATTTGGGCTTCTAGCAGTGTGTGGGGCTTGGTCTATTAGTCCATCTATACTAACCTCCACCAGGTTGCAAATTAAAAATAATTGTTATCTGCATCTAGCTCTGAAAAAATATTTGGGCTTCTAGCAGTGTGTGGGACTTGGTCTATTAGTCCATCTATACTGACCTCCATCAGGTTGCAAATTGAATATAATTTTTTTTCTGCATCTAGCTCTGAAAAAATATTTGGGGTTCTAGCAGTGTGTGGGACTTGGTCTATTAGTCCATCTATACTGACCTCCATCCGGTTGCAAATTGAATATCATTTTTTTCTGCATCTAGCTCTGAAAAAATATTGGGGCTTCTAGCAGTGTGTGGGACTTGGTCTATTAGTCCATCTATACTGACCTCCATCAGGTTGCAAATTCAATATAATTTTTTTCTGCATCTAGCTCTGAAAAAATATTTGGGCTTCTAGCAGTGTGTGGGACTTGGTCTATTAGTCCATCTTTACTGACCTCCATCAGGTTGCAAATTCAATATAATTTTTTTCTGCATCTAGCTCTGAAAAATATTGGGGCTTCTAGCAGTGTGTGGGAATTGGTCTATTAGTCCATCTATACTGACCTCCATCAGATTGCAAATTCAATATAATTTTTTTCTGCATCTAGCTCTGAAAAAATATTTGGGCTTCTAGCAGTCTGTGGGACTTGGTCTATTAGTCCATCTTTACTGACCTCCATCAGGTTGCAAATTGAATATAATTTTTTTCTGCATCTAGCTCTGAAAAAATATTTGGGCTTCTAGCAGTGTGTGGGATTTGGTCTATTAGTCCATCTATACTGACCTCCATCAGGTTGCAAATTCAATATCATTTTTTTCTGCATGTAGCTCTGAAAAAATATTTGGGCTTCTAGCAGTGTGTGGAACTTAGTCTATTAGTCTATCTATACTGACCTCCATCAGGTTGCAAATTGAATATAATTTTTTTCTGCATCTAGCTCTGAAAAAATATTTGGGCTTCTAGCAGTGTGTGGAACTTGGTCTATTAGTCTATCTATACTGGCCTCCATCAGGTTGCAAATTAAATATAATTTTTTTCTGCATCTAGCTCTGAAAAAATATTTGTGCTTCTAGCAGTGTGTGGGACTTCGTCTATTAGTCCATCTATACTGACCTTCATCAGGTTGCAAATTCAATATAATTTTTTTCTGCATCTAGCTCTGAAAAAATATTTGGGCTTCTAGCAGTGTGTGGGACTTGGTCTATTAGTCCATCTTTACTGACCTCCATCAGGTTGCAAATTGAATATAATTTTTTTCTGCATCTAGCTCTGAAAAAATATTTGGGCTTCTAGCAGTGTGTGGGATTTGGTCTATTAGTCCATCTATACTAACCTCCATCAGGTTGCAAATTCAATATAATTTTTTTCTGCATGTCGCTCTGAAAAAATATTTGGGCTTCTAGCAGTGTGTGGGACTTGGTCTATTAGTCCATCTATACTAACCTCCACCAGGTTGCAAATTAAAAATAATTTTTATCTTCATCTAGCTCTGAAAAAATATTTGGGTTTCTAGCAGTGTGTGGGACTTGGTCTTTTAGTCCATCTATACTGACCTCCATCAGGTTGCAAATTCAATATAATTTTTTTCTGCATCTAGCTCTGAAAAAATATTTGGGCTTCTAGCAGTGTGTGGGACTTGGTCTATTAGTCCATCTATACTGACCTCCATCAGGTTGCAAATTGAATATAATTTTTTTTCTGCATCTAGCTCTGAAAAAATATTTGGGGTTTTAGCAGTGTGTGGGAATTGGTCTATTGGTCCATCTATACTGACCTCCATCCGGTTGCAAATTGAATATCATTTTTTTCTGCATCTAGCTCTGAAAAAATATTGGGGCTTCTAGCTGTGTGTGGGACTTGGTCTATTAGTCCATCTATACTGACCTCCATCAGTTTGCAAATTCAATATAATTTTTTTCTGCATCTAGCTCTGAAAAAATATTTGGGCTTCTAGCAGTGTGTGGGACTTGGTCTTTTAGTCCATCTATACTGACCTCCATCAGGTTGCAAATTCAATATAATTTTTTTCTGCATCTAGCTCTGCAAAAATATTTGTGCTTCTAGCAGTGTGTGGGACTTCGTCTATTAGTCCATCTATACTGACCTCCATCAGGTTGTAAATTGAATATAATTTTTTTCTGCATCTAGCTCTGAAAAAATATTTGGGCTTCTAGCAGTGTGTGGGACTTGGTCTATTAGACCATCTATACTGACCTCCATCAGGTTGCAAATTCAATATAATTTTTTTCTGCATCTAGCTCTGAAAAAATATTTGGGCTTCTAGCAGTGTGTGGGACTTGGTCTATTAGTCCATCAATACTGACCTCCATCAGGTTGCAAATTGAATATAAATTTTTTCTGCATCTAGCTCTGAAAAAATATTTGGGCTTCTAGCAGTGTGTGGGACTTCGTCTATTAGTCCATCTATACTGACCTCCATCAGGTTGCAAATTGAATATAATTTTTTTCTGCATCTAGCTCTGAAAAAATATTGGGGCTTCTAGCAGTGTGTGGGATTTGGTCTATTAGTCCATCTATACTGACCTCCATCAGGTTGCAAATTCAATATCATTTTTTTCTGCATGTAGCTCTGAAAAAATATTTGGGCTTCTAGCAGTGTGTGGGACTTAGTCTATTAGTCTATCTATACTGACCTCCATCAGGTTGCAAATTGAATATAATTTTTTTCTGAATCTAGCTCTGAAAAAATATTTGGGCTTCTAGCAGTGTGTGGGACTTGGTCTATTAGTCCATCTATACTGACCTCCATAAGGTTGCAAATTGAATATAATTTTTTTCTGCATCTAGCTCTGAAAAATATTGGGGCTTCTAGCAGTGTGTGGGAATTGGTCTATTAGTCCATCTATACTGACCTCCATCAGATTGCAAATTCAATATAATTTTTTTCTGCATCTAGCTCTGAAAAAATATTTGGGCTTCTAGCAGTCTGTGGGACTTGGTCTATTAGTCCATCTTTACTGACCTCCATCAGGTTGCAAATTGAATATAATTTTTTTCTGCATCTAGCTCTGAAAAAATATTTGGGCTTCTAGCAGTGTGTGGGATTTGGTCTATTAGTCCATCTATACTGACCTCCATCAGGTTGCAAATTCAATATCATTTTTTTCTGCATGTAGCTCTGAAAAAATATTTGGGCTTCTAGCAGTGTGTGGAACTTAGTCTATTAGTCTATCTATACTGACCTCCATCAGGTTGCAAATTGAATATAATTTTTTTCTGCATCTAGCTCTGAAAAAATATTTGGGCTTCTAGCAGTGTGTGGAACTTAGTCTATTAGTCTATCTATACTGACCTCCATCAGGTTGCAAATTGAATATAATTTTTTTCTGCATCTAGCTCTGAAAAAATATTTGGGCTTCTAGCAGTGTGTGGAACTTAGTCTATTAGTCTATCTATACTGACCTCCATCAGGTTGCAAATTGAATATAATTTTTTTCTGCATCTAGCTCTGAAAAAATATTTGGGCTTCTAGCAGTGTGTGGGACTTGGTCTATTAGTCCATCTATACTGACCTCCATCAGGTTGCAAATTGAATATAATTTTTTTCTGCATCTAGCTTTGAAAAATATTGGGGCTTCTAGCAGTGTGTGGGACTTGGTCTATTAGTCCATCTATACTGACCTCCATCAGGTTGCAAATTCAATATAATTTTTTTCTGCATCTAGCTCTGAAAAAATATTTGGGCTTCTAGCAGTGTGTGGGACTTGGTCTTTTAGTCCATCTATACTGACCTCCATCAGGTTGCAAATTCAATATAATTTTTTTCTGCATCTAGCTCTGCAAAAATATTTGTGCTTCTAGCAGTGTGTGGGACTTCGTCTATTAGTCCATCTATACTGACCTCCATCAGGTTGTAAATTGAATATAATTTTTTTCTGCATCTAGCTCTGAAAAAATATTTGGGCTTCTAGCAGTGTGTGGGACTTGGTGTATTAGACCATCTATACTGACCTCCATCAGGTTGCAAATTCAATATAATTTTTTTCTGCATCTAGCTCTGAAAAAATATTTGGGCTTCTAGCAGTGTGTGGGACTTGGTCTATTAGTCCATCAATACTGACCTCCATCAGGTTGCAAATTGAATATAAATTTTTTCTGCATCTAGCTCTGAAAAAATATTTGGGCTTCTAGCAGTGTGTGGGACTTGGTCTATTAGTCCATCTATACTGACCTCCATCAGGTTGCAAATTGAATATAATTTTTTTCTGCATCTAGCTCTGAAAAAATATTGGGGCTTCTAGCAGTGTGTGGGACTTGGTCTATTAGTCCATCTATACTGACCTCCATCAGGTTGCAAATTCAATATAATTTTTTTCTGCATCTAGCTCTGAAAAAATATTTGGGCTTCTAGCAGTGTGTGGGACTTGGTCTATTAGTCCATCTTTACTGACCTCCATCAGGTTGCAAATTCAATATAATTTTTTTCTGCATCTAGCTCTGAAAAAATATTTGGTCTTCTAGCAGTGTGTGGGATTTGGTCTATTAGTCCATCTATACTGACCTCCATCAGGTTGCAAATTCAATATAATTTTTTTCTGCATCTAGCTCTGAAAAAATATTTGGGCTTCTAGCAGTGTGTGGGACTTGGTCTATTAGTCCAACTATACTGACCTCCATCAGGTTGCAAATTGAATATAATTTTTTTCTGCATCTAGCTCTGAAAAAATATTTGGGCTTCTAGCAGTGTGTGGAACTTAGTCTATTAGTCTATCTATACTGACCTCCATCAGGTTGCAAATTGAATATAATTTTTTTCTGCATCTAGCTCTGAAAAAATATTTGGGCTTCTAGCAGTGTGTGGGACTTGGTCTATTAGTCCATCTATACTGACCTCCATCAGGTTGCAAATTGAATATAATTTTTTTCTGCATCTAGCTCTGAAAAATATTGGGGCTTCTAGCAGTGTGTGGGACTTGGTCTATTAGTCCATCTTTACTGACCTCCATCAGGTTGCAAATTCAATATAATTTTTTTCTGCATCTAGCTCTGAAAAAATATTTGGTCTTCTAGCAGTGTGTGGGATTTGGTCTATTAGTCCATCTATACTGACCTCCATCAGGTTGCAAATTCAATATAATTTTTTTCTGCATCTAGCTCTGAAAAAATATTTGGGCTTCTAGCAGTGTGTGGGACTTGGTCTATTAGTCCATCTTTACTGACCTCCATCAGGTTGCAAATTGAATATCATTTTTTTCTGCATCTAGCTCTGAAAAAATATTGGGGCTTCTAGCAGTGTGTGGGACTTGGTCTTTTAGTCCATCTATACTGACCTCCATCAGGTTGCAACTTCAATATAATTTTTTTCTGCATCTAGCTCTGAAAAAATATTTGGGCTTCTAGCAGTGTGTGGGGCTTGGTCTATTAGTCCATCTATACTAACCTCCACCAGGTTGCAAATTAAAAATAATTGTTATCTGCATCTAGCTCTGAAAAAATATTTGGGCTTCTAGCAGTGTGTGGGACTTGGTCTATTAGTCCATCTATACTGACCTCCATCAGGTTGCAAATTGAATATAATTTTTTTTCTGCATCTAGCTCTGAAAAAATATTTGGGGTTCTAGCAGTGTGTGGGACTTGGTCTATTAGTCCATCTATACTGACCTCCATCCGGTTGCAAATTGAATATCATTTTTTTCTGCATCTAGCTCTGAAAAAATATTGGGGCTTCTAGCAGTGTGTGGGACTTGGTCTATTAGTCCATCTATACTGACCTCCATCAGGTTGCAAATTCAATATAATTTTTTTCTGCATCTAGCTCTGAAAAAATATTTGGGCTTCTAGCAGTGTGTGGGACTTGGTCTATTAGTCCATCTTTACTGACCTCCATCAGGTTGCAAATTCAATATAATTTTTTTCTGCATCTAGCTCTGAAAAATATTGGGGCTTCTAGCAGTGTGTGGGAATTGGTCTATTAGTCCATCTATACTGACCTCCATCAGATTGCAAATTCAATATAATTTTTTTCTGCATCTAGCTCTGAAAAAATATTTGGGCTTCTAGCAGTCTGTGGGACTTGGTCTATTAGTCCATCTTTACTGACCTCCATCAGGTTGCAAATTGAATATAATTTTTTTCTGCATCTAGCTCTGAAAAAATATTTGGGCTTCTAGCAGTGTGTGGGATTTGGTCTATTAGTCCATCTATACTGACCTCCATCAGGTTGCAAATTCAATATCATTTTTTTCTGCATGTAGCTCTGAAAAAATATTTGGGCTTCTAGCAGTGTGTGGAACTTAGTCTATTAGTCTATATATACTGACCTCCATCAGGTTGCAAATTGAATATAATTTTTTTCTGCATCTAGCTCTGAAAAAATATTTGGGCTTCTAGCAGTGTGTGGAACTTGGTCTATTAGTCTATCTATACTGACCTCCATCAGGTTGCAAATTAAATATAATTTTTTTCTGCATCTAGCTCTGAAAAAATATTTGTGCTTCTAGCAGTGTGTGGGACTTCGTCTATTAGTCCATCTATACTGACCTTCATCAGGTTGCAAATTCAATATAATTTTTTTCTGCATCTAGCTCTGAAAAAATATTTGGGCTTCTAGCAGTGTGTGGGATTTGGTCTATTAGTCCATCTATACTGACCTCCATCAGGTTGCAAATTCAATATAATTTTTTTCTGCATGTCGCTCTGAAAAAATATTTGGGCTTCTAGCAGTGTGTGGGACTTGGTCTATTAGTCCATCTATACTAACCTCCACCAGGTTGCAAATTAAAAATAATTTTTATCTTCATCTAGCTCTGAAAAAATATTTGGGTTTCTAGCAGTGTGTGGGACTTGGTCTTTTAGTCCATCTATACTGACCTCCATCAGGTTGCAAATTCAATATAATTTTTTTCTGCATCTAGCTCTGAAAAAATATTTGGGCTTCTAGCAGTGTGTGGGACTTGGTCTATTAGTCAATCTATACTGACCTCCATCAGGTTGCAAATTGAATATAATTTTTTTTCTGCATCTAGCTCTGAAAAAATATTTGGGGTTTTAGCAGTGTGTGGGAATTGGTCTATTGGTCCATCTATACTGACCTCCATCCGGTTGCAAATTGAATATCATTTTTTTCTGCATCTAGCTCTGAAAAAATATTGGGGCTTCTAGCTGTGTGTGGGACTTGGTCTATTAGTCCATCTATACTGACCTCCATCAGTTTGCAAATTCAATATAATTTTTTTCTGCATCTAGCTCTGAAAAAATATTTGGGCTTCTAGCAGTGTGTGGGACTTGGTCTTTTAGTCCATCTATACTGACCTCCATCAGGTTGCAAATTCAATATAATTTTTTTCTGCATCTAGCTCTGCAAAAATATTTGTGCTTCTAGCAGTGTGTGGGACTTCGTCTATTAGTCCATCTATACTGACCTCCATCAGGTTGTAAATTGAATATAATTTTTTTCTGCATCTAGCTCTGAAAAAATATTTGGGCTTCTAGCAGTGTGTGGGACTTGGTCTATTAGACCATCTATACTGACCTCCATCAGGTTGCAAATTCAATATAATTTTTTTCTGCATCTAGCTCTGAAAAAATATTTGGGCTTCTAGCAGTGTGTGGGACTTGGTCTATTAGTCCATCAATACTGACCTCCATCAGGTTGCAAATTGAATATAAATTTTTTCTGCATCTAGCTCGGAAAAAATATTTGGGCTTCTAGCAGTGTGTGGGACTTCGTCTATTAGTCCATCTATACTGACCTCCATCAGGTTGCAAATTGAATATAATTTTTTTCTGCATCTAGCTCTGAAAAAATATTGGGGCTTCTAGCAGTGTGTGGGATTTGGTCTATTAGTCCATCTATACTGACCTCCATCAGGTTGCAAATTCAATATCATTTTTTTCTGCATGTAGCTCTGAAAAAATATTTGGGCTTCTAGCAGTGTGTGGGACTTAGTCTATTAGTCTATCTATACTGACCTCCATCAGGTTGCAAATTGAATATAATTTTTTTCTGAATCTAGCTCTGAAAAAATATTTGGGCTTCTAGCAGTGTGTGGGACTTGGTCTATTAGTCCATCTATACTGACCTCCATAAGGTTGCAAATTGAATATAATTTTTTTCTGCATCTAGCTCTGAAAAATATTGGGGTTTCTAGCAGTGTGTGGGAATTGGTCTATTAGTCCATCTATACTGACCTCCATCAGATTGCAAATTCAATATAATTTTTTTCTGCATCTAGCTCTGAAAAAATATTTGGGCTTCTAGCAGTCTGTGGGACTTGGTCTATTAGTCCATCTTTACTGACCTCCATCAGGTTGCAAATTGAATATAATTTTTTTCTGCATCTAGCTCTGAAAAAATATTTGGGCTTCTAGCAGTGTGTGGGATTTGGTCTATTAGTCCATCTATACTGACCTCCATCAGGTTGCAAATTCAATATCATTTTTTTCTGCATGTAGCTCTGAAAAAATATTTGGGCTTCTAGCAGTGTGTGGAACTTAGTCTATTAGTCTATCTATACTGACCTCCATCAGGTTGCAAATTGAATATAATTTTTTTCTGCATCTAGCTCTGAAAAAATATTTGGGCTTCTAGCAGTGTGTGGAACTTAGTCTATTAGTCTATCTATACTGACCTCCATCAGGTTGCAAATTGAATATAATTTTTTTCTGCATCTAGCTCTGAAAAAATATTTGGGCTTCTAGCAGTGTGTGGGACTTGGTCTATTAGTCCATCTATACTGACCTCCATCAGGTTGCAAATTGAATATAATTTTTTTCTGCATCTAGCTCTGAAAAAATATTTGGGCTTCTAGCAGTGTGTGGGACTTGGTCTTTTAGTCCATCTATACTGACCTCCATCAGGTTGCAAATTCAATATAATTTTTTTCTGCATCTAGCTCTGCAAAAATATTTGTGCTTCTAGCAGTGTGTGGGACTTCGTCTATTAGTCCATCTATACTGACCTCCATCAGGTTGTAAATTGAATATAATTTTTTTCTGCATCTAGCTCTGAAAAAATATTTGGGCTTCTAGCAGTGTGTGGGACTTGGTCTTTTAGTCCATCTATACTGACCTCCATCAGGTTGCAAATTCAATATAATTTTTTTCTGCATCTAGCTCTGCAAAAATATTTGTGCTTCTAGCAGTGTGTGGGACTTCGTCTATTAGTCCATCTATACTGACCTCCATCAGGTTGTAAATTGAATATAATTTTTTTCTGCATCTAGCTCTGAAAAAATATTTGGGCTTCTAGCAGTGTGTGGGACTTGGTGTATTAGACCATCTATACTGACCTCCATCAGGTTGCAAATTCAATATAATTTTTTTCTGCATCTAGCTCTGAAAAAATATTTGGGCTTCTAGCAGTGTGTGGGACTTGGTCTATTAGTCCATCAATACTGACCTCCATCAGGTTGCAAATTGAATATAAATTTTTTCTGCATCTAGCTCTGAAAAAATATTTGGGCTTCTAGCAGTGTGTGGGACTTGGTCTATTAGTCCATCTATACTGACCTCCATCAGGTTGCAAATTGAATATAATTTTTTTCTGCATCTAGCTCTGAAAAAATATTGGGGCTTCTAGCAGTGTGTGGGACTTGGTCTATTAGTCCATCTATACTGACCTCCATCAGGTTGCAAATTCAATATAATTTTTTTCTGCATCTAGCTCTGAAAAAATATTTGGGCTTCTAGCAGTGTGTGGGACTTGGTATATTAGTCCATCTTTACTGACCTCCATCAGGTTGCAAATTCAATATAATTTTTTTCTGCATCTAGCTCTGAAAAAATATTTGGTCTTCTAGCAGTGTGTGGGATTTGGTCTATTAGTCCATCTATACTGACCTCCATGAGGTTGCAAATTCAATATAATTTTTTTCTGCATCTAGCTCTGAAAAAATATTTGGGCTTCTAGCAGTGTGTGGGACTTGGTCTATTAGTCCAACTATACTGACCTCCATCAGGTTGCAAATTGAATATAATTTTTTTCTGCATCTAGCTCTGAAAAAATATTTGGGCTTCTAGCAGTGTGTGGAACTTAGTCTATTAGTCTATCTATACTGACCTCCATCAGGTTGCAAATTGAATATAATTTTTTTCTGCATCTAGCTCTGAAAAAATATTTGGGCTTCTAGCAGTGTGTGGGACTTGGTCTATTAGTCCATCTATACTGACCTCCATCAGGTTGCAAATTGAATATAATTTTTTTCTGCATCTAGCTCTGAAAAATATTGGGGCTTCTAGCAGTGTGTGGGACTTGGTCTATTAGTCCATCTTTACTGACCTCCATCAGGTTGCAAATTCAATATAATTTTTTTCTGCATCTAGCTCTGAAAAAATATTTGGTCTTCTAGCAGTGTGTGGGATTTGGTCTATTAGTCCATCTATACTGACCTCCATCAGGTTGCAAATTCAATATAATTTTTTTCTGCATCTAGCTCTGAAAAAATATTTGGGCTTCTAGCAGTGTGTGGGACTTGGTCTATTAGTCCAACTATACTGACCTCCATCAGGTTGCAAATTGAATATAATTTTTTTCTGCATCTAGCTCTGAAAAAATATTTGGGCTTCTAGCAGTGTGTGGGACTTGGTCTATTAGTCCATCTTTACTGACCTCCATCAGGTTGCAAATTGAATATCATTTTTTTCTGCATCTAGCTCTGAAAAAATATTGGGGCTTCTAGCAGTGTGTGGGACTTGGTCTTTTAGTCCATCTATACTGACCTCCATCAGGTTGCAACTTCAATATAATTTTTTTCTGCATCTAGCTCTGAAAAAATATTTGGGCTTCTAGCAGTGTGTGGGGCTTGGTCTATTAGTCCATCTATACTAACCTCCACCAGGTTGCAAATTAAAAATAATTGTTATCTGCATCTAGCTCTGAAAAAATATTTGGGCTTCTAGCAGTGTGTGGGACTTGGTCTATTAGTCCATCTATACTGACCTCCATCAGGTTGCAAATTGAATATAATTTTTTTTCTGCATCTAGCTCTGAAAAAATATTTGGGGTTCTAGCAGTGTGTGGGACTTGGTCTATTAGTCCATCTATACTGACCTCCATCCGGTTGCAAATTGAATATCATTTTTTTCTGCATCTAGCTCTGAAAAAATATTGGGGCTTCTAGCAGTGTGTGGGACTTGGTCTATTAGTCCATCTATACTGACCTCCATCAGGTTGCAAATTCAATATAATTTTTTTCTGCATCTAGCTCTGAAAAAATATTTGGGCTTCTAGCAGTGTGTGGGACTTGGTCTATTAGTCCATCTTTACTGACCTCCATCAGGTTGCAAATTCAATATAATTTTTTTCTGCATCTAGCTCTGAAAAATATTGGGGCTTCTAGCAGTGTGTGGGAATTGGTCTATTAGTCCATCTATACTGACCTCCATCAGATTGCAAATTCAATATAATTTTTTTCTGCATCTAGCTCTGAAAAAATATTTGGGCTTCTAGCAGTCTGTGGGACTTGGTCTATTAGTCCATCTTTACTGACCTCCATCAGGTTGCAAATTGAATATAATTTTTTTCTGCATCTAGCTCTGAAAAAATATTTGGGCTTCTAGCAGTGTGTGGGATTTGGTCTATTAGTCCATCTATACTGACCTCCATCAGGTTGCAAATTCAATATCATTTTTTTCTGCATGTAGCTCTGAAAAAATATTTGGGCTTCTAGCAGTGTGTGGAACTTAGTCTATTAGTCTATATATACTGACCTCCATCAGGTTGCAAATTGAATATAATTTTTTTCTGCATCTAGCTCTGAAAAAATATTTGGGCTTCTAGCAGTGTGTGGAACTTGGTCTATTAGTCTATCTATACTGACCTCCATCAGGTTGCAAATTAAATATAATTTTTTTCTGCATCTAGCTCTGAAAAAATATTTGTGCTTCTACCAGTGTGTGGGACTTCGTCTATTAGTCCATCTATACTGACCTTCATCAGGTTGCAAATTCAATATAATTTTTTTCTGCATCTAGCTCTGAAAAAATATTTGGGCTTCTAGCAGTGTGTGGGACTTGGTCTATTAGTCCATCTTTACTGACCTCCATCAGGTTGCAAATTGAATATAATTTTTTTCTGCATCTAGCTCTGAAAAAATATTTGGGCTTCTAGCAGTGTGTGGGATTTGGTCTATTAGTCCATCTATACTGACCTCCATCAGGTTGCAAATTCAATATAATTTTTTTCTGCATGTCGCTCTGAAAAAATATTTGGGCTTCTAGCTGTGTGTGGGACTTGGTCTATTAGTCCATCTATACTAACCTCCACCAGGTTGCAAATTAAAAATAATTTTTATCTTCATCTAGCTCTGAAAAAATATTTGGGTTTCTAGCAGTGTGTGGGACTTGGTCTTTTAGTCCATCTATACTGACCTCCATCAGGTTGCAAATTCAATATAATTTTTTTCTGCATCTAGCTCTGAAAAAATATTTGGGCTTCTAGCAGTGTGTGGGACTTGGTCTATTAGTCAATCTATACTGACCTCCATCAGGTTGCAAATTGAATATAATTTTTTTTCTGCATCTAGCTCTGAAAAAATATTTGGGGTTTTAGCAGTGTGTGGGAATTGGTCTATTGGTCCATCTATACTGACCTCCATCCGGTTGCAAATTGAATATCATTTTTTTCTGCATCTAGCTCTGAAAAAATATTGGGGCTTCTAGCTGTGTGTGGGACTTGGTCTATTAGTCCATCTATACTGACCTCCATCAGTTTGCAAATTCAATATAATTTTTTTCTGCATCTAGCTCTGAAAAAATATTTGGGCTTCTAGCAGTGTGTGGGACTTGGTCTTTTAGTCCATCTATACTGACCTCCATCAGGTTGCAAATTCAATATAATTTTTTTCTGCATCTAGCTCTGCAAAAATATTTGTGCTTCTAGCAGTGTGTGGGACTTCGTCTATTAGTCCATCTATACTGACCTCCATCAGGTTGTAAATTGAATATAATTTTTTTCTGCATCTAGCTCTGAAAAAATATTTGGGCTTCTAGCAGTGTGTGGGACTTGGTCTATTAGACCATCTATACTGACCTCCATCAGGTTGCAAATTCAATATAATTTTTTTCTGCATCTAGCTCTGAAAAAATATTTGGGCTTCTAGCAGTGTGTGGGACTTGGTCTATTAGTCCATCAATACTGACCTCCATCAGGTTGCAAATTGAATATAAATTTTTTCTGCATCTAGCTCGGAAAAAATATTTGGGCTTCTAGCAGTGTGTGGGACTTCGTCTATTAGTCCATCTATACTGACCTCCATCAGGTTGCAAATTGAATATAATTTTTTTCTGCATCTAGCTCTGAAAAAATATTGGGGCTTCTAGCAGTGTGTGGGATTTGGTCTATTAGTCCATCTATACTGACCTCCATCAGGTTGCAAATTCAATATCATTTTTTTCTGCATGTAGCTCTGAAAAAATATTTGGGCTTCTAGCAGTGTGTGGGACTTAGTCTATTAGTCTATCTATACTGACCTCCATCAGGTTGCAAATTGAATATAATTTTTTTCTGAATCTAGCTCTGAAAAAATATTTGGGCTTCTAGCAGTGTGTGGGACTTGGTCTATTAGTCCATCTATACTGACCTCCATAAGGTTGCAAATTGAATATAATTTTTTTCTGCATCTAGCTCTGAAAAATATTGGGGCTTCTAGCAGTGTGTGGGAATTGGTCTATTAGTCCATCTATACTGACCTCCATCAGATTGCAAATTCAATATAATTTTTTTCTGCATCTAGCTCTGAAAAAATATTTGGGCTTCTAGCAGTCTGTGGGACTTGGTCTATTAGTCCATCTTTACTGACCTCCATCAGGTTGCAAATTGAATATAATTTTTTTCTGCATCTAGCTCTGAAAAAATATTTGGGCTTCTAGCAGTGTGTGGGATTTGGTCTATTAGTCCATCTATACTGACCTCCATCAGGTTGCAAATTCAATATCATTTTTTTCTGCATGTAGCTCTGAAAAAATATTTGGGCTTCTAGCAGTGTGTGGAACTTAGTCTATTAGTCTATCTATACTGACCTCCATCAGGTTGCAAATTGAATATAATTTTTTTCTGCATCTAGCTCTGAAAAAATATTTGGGCTTCTAGCAGTGTGTGGAACTTAGTCTATTAGTCTATCTATACTGACCTCCATCAGGTTGCAAATTGAATATAATTTTTTTCTGCATCTAGCTCTGAAAAAATATTTGGGCTTCTAGCAGTGTGTGGAACTTAGTCTATTAGTCTATCTATACTGACCTCCATCAGGTTGCAAATTGAATATAATTTTTTTCTGCATCTAGCTCTGAAAAAATATTTGGGCTTCTAGCAGTGTGTGGGACTTGGTCTATTAGTCCATCTATACTGACCTCCATCAGGTTGCAAATTGAATATAATTTTTTTCTGCATCTAGCTCTGAAAAATATTGGGGCTTCTAGCAGTGTGTGGGACTTGGTCTATTAGTCCATCTATACTGACCTCCATCAGATTGCAAATTCAATATAATTTTTTTCTGCATCTAGCTCTGAAAAAATATTTGGGCTTCTAGCAGTGTGTGGAACTTAGTCTATTAGTCTATCTATACTGACCTCCATCAGGTTGCAAATTGAATATAATTTTTTTCTGCATCTAGCTCTGAAAAAATATTTGGGCTTCTAGCAGTGTGTGGAACTTAGTCTATTAGTCTATCTATACTGACCTCCATCAGGTTGCAAATTGAATATAATTTTTTTCTGCATCTAGCTCTGAAAAAATATTTGGGCTTCTAGCAGTGTGTGGGACTTGGTGTATTAGACCATATATACTGACCTCCATCAGGTTGCAAATTCAATATAATTTTTTTCTGCATCTAGCTCTGAAAAAATATTTGGGCTTCTAGCAGTGTGTGGGACTTGGTCTATTAGTCCATCAATACTGACCTCCATCAGGTTGCAAATTGAATATAAATTTTTTCTGCATCTAGCTCTGAAAAAATATTTGGGCTTCTAGCAGTGTGTGGGACTTGGTCTATTAGTCCATCTATACTGACCTCCATCAGGTTGCAAATTGAATATAATTTTTTTCTGCATCTAGCTCTGAAAAAATATTGGGGCTTCTAGCAGTGTGTGGGATTTGGTCTATTAGTCCATCTATACTGACCTCCATCAGGTTGCAAATTCAATATCATTTTTTTCTGCATGTAGCTCTGAAAAAATATTTGGGCTTCTAGCAGTCTGTGGGACTTGGTCTATTAGTCCATCTTTACTGACCTCCATCAGGTTGCAAATTGAATATAATTTTTTTCTGCATCTAGCTCTGAAAAAATATTTGGGCTTCTAGCAGTGTGTGGGATTTGGTCTATTAGTCCATCTATACTGACCTCCATCAGGTTGCAAATTCAATATCATTTTTTTCTGCATGTAGCTCTGAAAAAATATTTGGGCTTCTAGCAGTGTGTGGAACTTAGTCTATTAGTCTATCTATACTGACCTCCATCAGGTTGCAAATTGAATATAATTTTTTTCTGCATCTAGCTCTGAAAAAATATTTGGGCTTCTAGCAGTGTGTGGAACTTAGTCTATTAGTCTATCTATACTGACCTCCATCAGGTTGCAAATTGAATATAATTTTTTTCTGCATCTAGCTCTGAAAAAATATTTGGGCTTCTAGCAGTGTGTGGAACTTAGTCTATTAGTCTATCTATACTGACCTCCATCAGGTTGCAAATTGAATATAATTTTTTTCTGCATCTAGCTCTGAAAAAATATTTGGGCTTCTAGCAGTGTGTGGGACTTGGTCTATTAGTCCATCTATACTGACCTCCATCAGGTTGCAAATTGAATATAATTTTTTTCTGCATCTAGCTCTGAAAAATATTGGGGCTTCTAGCAGTGTGTGGGACTTGGTCTATTAGTCCATCTATACTGACCTCCATCAGATTGCAAATTCAATATAATTTTTTTCTGCATCTAGCTCTGAAAAAATATTTGGGCTTCTAGCAGTGTGTGGGACTTGGTCTATTAGTCCATCTTTACTGACCTCCATCAGCTTGCAAATTGAATATAATTTTTTTCTGCATCTAGCTCTGAAAAAATATTTGGGCTTCTAGCAGTGTGTGGGATTTGGTCTATTAGTCCATCTATACTGACCTCCATCAGGTTGCAAATTGAATATAATTTTTTTCTGCATCTAGCTCTGAAAAAATATTTGGGCTTCTAGCAGTGTGTGGGATTTGGTCTATTAGTCCATCTATACTGACCTCCATCAGGTTGCAAATTCAATATAATTTTTTTCTGCATGTAGCTCTGAAAAATATTTGGGCTTCTAGCAGTGTGTGGGACTTGGTCTATTAGTCCATCTATACTAACCTCCACCAGGTTGCAAATTAAAAATAATTTTTATCTTCATCTAGCTCTGAAAAAATATTTGGGTTTCTAGCAGTGTGTGGGACTTGGTCTTTTAGTGAGTCTATACTGACCTCCATCAGGTTGCAAATTCAATATAATTTTTTTCTGCATCTAGCTCTGAAAAAATATTTGGGCTTCTAGCAGTGTGTGGGACTTGGTCTATTAGTCCATCTATACTGACCTCCATCAGGTTGCAAATTGAATATAATTTTTTTTCTGCATCTAGCTCTGAAAAAATATTTGGGGTTTTAGCAGTGTGTGGGAATTGGTCTATTAGTCCATCTATACTGACCTCCATCCGGTTGCAAATTGAATATCATTTTTTTCTGCATCTAGCTCTGAAAAAATGTTGGGGCTTCTAGCTGTGTGTGGGACTTGGTCTATTAGTCCATCTATACTGACCTCCATCAGGTTGCAAATTCAATATAATTTTTTTCTGCATCTAGCTCTGAAAAAATATTTGGGCTTCTAGCAGTGTGTGGGACTTGGTCTATTAGTCCATCTTTACTGACCTCCATCAGGTTGCAAATTCAATATAATTTTTTTCTGCATCTAGCTCTGAAAAAATATTTGGTCTTCTAGCAGTGTGTGGGATTTGGTCTATTAGTCCATCTATACTGACCTCCATCAGGTTGCAAATTCAATATAATTTTTTTCTGCATCTAGCTCTGAAAAAATATTTGGGCTTCTAGCAGTGTGTGGGACTTGGTCTATTAGTCCAACTATACTGACCTCCATCAGGTTGCAAATTGAATATAATTTTTTTCTGCATCTAGCTCTGAAAAAATATTTGGGCTTCTAGCAGTGTGTGGGACTTGGTCTATTAGTCCATCTTTACTGACCTCCATCAGGTTGCAAATTGAATATCATTTTTTTCTGCATCTAGCTCTGAAAAAATATTGGGGCTTCTAGCAGTGTGTGGGACTTGGTCTTTTAGTCCATCTATACTGACCTCCATCAGGTTGCAACTTCAATATAATTTTTTTCTGCATCTAGCTCTGAAAAAATATTTGGGCTTCTAGCAGTGTGTGGGGCTTGGTCTATTAGTCCATCTGTACTAACCTCCACCAGGTTGCAAATTAAAAATAATTGTTATCTGCATCTAGCTCTGAAAAAATATTTGGGCTTCTAGCAGTGTGTGGGACTTGGTCTATTAGTCCATCTATACTGACCTCCATCAGGTTGCAAATTGAATATAATTTTTTTTCTGCATCTAGCTCTGAAAAAATATTTGGGGTTCTAGCAGTGTGTGGGACTTGGTCTATTAGTCCATCTATACTGACCTCCATCCGGTTGCAAATTGAATAACATTTTTTTCTGCATCTAGCTCTGAAAAAATATTGGGGCTTCTAGCAGTGTGTGGGACTTGGTCTATTAGTCCATCTATACTGACCTCCATCAGGTTGCAAATTCAATATAATTTTTTTCTGCATCTAGCTCTGAAAAAATATTTGGGCTTCTAGCAGTGTGTGGGACTTGGTCTATTAGTCCATCTTTACTGACCTCCATCAGGTTGCAAATTCAATATAATTTTTTTCTGCATCTAGCTCTGAAAAATATTGGGGCTTCTAGCAGTGTGTGGGAATTGGTCTATTAGTCCATCTATACTGACCTCCATCAGATTGCAAATTCAATATAATTTTTTTCTGCATCTAGCTCTGAAAAAATATTTGGGCTTCTAGCAGTCTGTGGGACTTGGTCTATTAGTCCATCTTTACTGACCTCCATCAGGTTGCAAATTTAATATAATTTTTTTCTGCATCTAGCTCTGAAAAAATATTTGGGCTTCTAGCAGTGTGTGGGATTTGGTCTATTAGTCCATCTATACTGACCTCCATCAGGTTGCAAATTCAATATCATTTTTTTCTGCATGTAGCTCTGAAAAAATATTTGGGCTTCTAGCAGTGTGTGGAACTTAGTCTATTAGTCTATCTATACTGACCTCCATCAGGTTGCAAATTGAATATAATTTTTTTCTGCATCTAGCTCTGAAAAAATATTTGGGCTTCTAGCAGTGTGTGGAACTTAGTCTATTAGTCTATCTATACTGACCTCCATCAGGTTGCAAATTGAAAATAATTTTTTTCTGCATCTAGCTCTGAAAAAATATTTGGGCTTCTAGCAGTGTGTGGGACTTGGTCTATTAGTCCATCTATACTGACCTCCATCAGGTTGCAAATTCAATATAATTTTTTTCTGCATGTAGCTCTGAAAAAATATTTGGGCTTCTAGCAGTGTGTGGGACTTGGTCTATTAGTCCATCTATACTAACCTCCACCAGGTTGCAAATTAAAAATAATTTTTATCTTCATCTAGCTCTGAAAAAATATTTGGGTTTCTAGCAGTGTGTGGGACTTGGTCTTTTAGTCCATCTATACTGACCTCCATCAGGTTGCAAATTCAATATAATTTTTTTCTGCATCTAGCTCTGAAAAAATATTTGGGCTTCTAGCAGTGTGTGGGACTTGGTCTATTAGTCCATCTATACTGACCTCCATCAGGTTGCAAATTCAATATAATTTTTTTCTGCATCTAGCTCTGAAAAAATATTTGGTCTTCTAGCAGTGTGTGGGATTTGGTCTATTAGTCCATCTATACTGACCTCCATCAGGTTGCAAATTCAATATAATTTTTTTCTGCATCTAGCTCTGAAAAAATATTTGGGCTTCTAGCAGTGTGTGGGACTTGGTCTATTATTCCAACTATACTGACCTCCATCAGGTTGCAAATTGAATATAATTTTTTTCTGCATCTAGCTCTGAAAAAATATTTGGGCTTCTAGCAGTGTGTGGGACTTGGTCTATTAGTCCATCTTTACTGACCTCCATCAGGTTGCAAATTGAATATCATTTTTTTCTGCATCTAGCTCTGAAAAAATATTGGGGCTTCTAGCAGTGTGTGGGACTTGGTCTTTTAGTCCATCTATACTGACCTCCATCAGGTTGCAACTTCAATATAATTTTTTTCTGCATCTAGCTCTGAAAAAATATTTGGGCTTCTAGCAGTGTGTGGGGCTTGGTCTATTAGTCCATCTATACTAACCTCCACCAGGTTGCAAATTAAAAATAATTGTTATCTGCATCTAGCTCTGAAAAAATATTTGGGCTTCTAGCAGTGTGTGGGACTTGGTCTATTAGTCCATCTATACTGACCTCCATCAGGTTGCAAATTGAATATAATTTTTTTTCTGCATCTAGCTCTGAAAAAATATTTGGGGTTCTAGCAGTGTGTGGGACTTGGTCTATTAGTCCATCTATACTGACCTCCATCCGGTTGCAAATTGAATATCATTTTTTTCTGCATCTAGCTCTGAAAAAATATTGGGGCTTCTAGCAGTGTGTGGGACTTGGTCTATTAGTCCATCTATACTGACCTCCATCAGGTTGCAAATTCAATATAATTTTTTTCTGCATCTAGCTCTGAAAAAATATTTGGGCCTCTAGCAGTGTGTGGGACTTGGTCTATTAGTCCATCTTTACTGACCTCCATCAGGTTGCAAATTGAATATAATTTTTTTCTGCATCTAGCTCTGAAAAAATATTTGGTCTTCTAGCAGTGTGTGGGATTTGGTCTATTAGTCCATCTATACTGACCTCCATCAGGTTGCAAATTCAATATAATTTTTTTCTGCATCTAGCTCTGAAAAAATATTTGGGCTTCTAGCAGTGTGTGGGACTTAGTCTATTAGTCCATCTATACTGACCTCCATCAGGTTGCAAATTGAATATCATTTTTCTCTGCATCTAGCTCTGAAAAAAATATTTGGGCTTCTAGCAGTGTGTGGGACTTGGTCTATTAGTCCATCTATACTGACCTCCATCAGGATGCAAAATGAATATAATTTTTTTTGTGTCTCTAGCTCTGAAAAAATATTTGGGCTTCTAGCAGTGTGTGGGACTTGGTCTTTTAGTCCATCTATACTGACCTCCAGCAGGTTGCAAATTGAATATAATTTTTTTCTGCATCTAGCTCTGAAAAAATATTTGGGCTTCTAGCAGTGTGTGGGACTTGGTCTATTAGTCCATCAATACTGACCTCCATCAGGTTGCAAATTGAATATAATTTTTTTCTGCATCTAGCTCTGAAAAAATATTTGGGGTTCTAGCAGTGTGTGGGACTTGGTCTATTAGTCCATCTATACTGACCTCCATCCGGTTGCAAATTGAATATCATTTTTTTCTGCATCTAGCTCTGAAAAAATATTGGGGCTTCTAGCAGTGTGTGGGACATGGTCTATTAGTCCATCTATACTGACCTCCATCAGGTTGCAAATTCAATATAATTTTTTTCTGCGTCTAGCTCTGAAAAAATATTTGGGCTTCTAGCAGTGTGTGGGACTTGGTCTATTAGTCCATCTTTACTGACCTCCATCAGGTTGCAAATTCAATATAATTTTTTTCTGCATCTAGCTCTGAAAAAATATTTGGTCTTCTAGCAGTGTGTGGGATTTGGTCTATTAGTCCATCTATACTGACCTCCATCAGGTTGCAAATTCAATATAATTTTTTTCTGCATCTAGCTCTGAAAAAATATTTGGGCTTCTAGCAGTGTGTGGGACTTAGTCTATTAGTCCATCTATACTGACCTCCATCAGGTTGCAAATTGAATATCATTTTTTTCTGCATCTAGCTCTGAAAAAAATATTTGGGCTTCTAGCAGTGTGTGGGACTTGGTCTATTAGTCCATCTATACTGACCTCCATCAGGATGCAAATTGAATATAATTTTTTTTGTGCCTCTAGCTCTGAAAAAATATTTGGGCTTCTAGCAGTGTGTGGGACTTGGTCTTTTAGTCCATCTATACTGACCTCCATCAGGTTGCAAATTCAATATAATTTTTTTCTGCATCTAGCTCTGCAAAAATATTTGTGCTTCTAGCAGTGTGTGGGACTTCGTCTATTAGTCCATCTATACTGACCTCCATCAGGTTGTAAATTGAATATAATTTTTTTCTGCATCTAGCTCTGAAAAAATATTTGGGCTTCTAGCAGTGTGTGGGACTTGGTCTATTAGACCATCTATACTGACCTCCATCAGGTTGCAAATTCAATATAATTTTTTTCTGCATCTAGCTCTGAAAAAATATTTGGGCTTCTAGCAGTGTGTGGGGCTTGGTCTATTAGTCCATCTATACTAACCTCCACCAAGTTGCAAATTAAAAATAATTTTTATCTGCATCTAGCTCTGAAAAAATATTTGGGCTTCTAGCAGTGTGTGGGGCTTGGTCTATTATTCCATCTATACTAACCTCCACCAGGTTGCAAATTAAAAATAATTGTTATCTGCATCTAGCTCTGAAAAAATATTTGGGCTTCTAGCAGTGTGTGGGACTTGGTCTATTAGTCCATCAATACTGACCTCCATCAGGTTGCAAATTGAATATAATTTTTTTCTGCATCTAGCTCTGAAAAAATATTTGGGCTTCTAGCAGTGTGTGGGACTTGGTCTATTAGTCCATCTATACTGACCTCCATCAGGTTGAAAATTGAATATAATTTTTTTCTGCATCTAGCTCTGAAAAAATATTGGGGCTTCTAGCAGTGTGTGGGACTTGGTCTAATAGTCCATCTATACTGACCTCCATCAGATTGCAAATTCAATATAATTTTTTTCTGCATCTAGCTCTGAAAAAATATTTGGGCTTCTAGCAGTGTGTGGGACTTGGTCTTTTAGTCCATCTATACTGACCTCCATCAGGTTGCAAATTCAATATAATTTTTTTCTGCATCTAGCTCTGAAAAAATATTTGGGCTTCTAGCAGTGTGTGGGACTTGGTCTATTATTCCATCTTTACTGACCTCCATCAGGTGCAAATTGAATATAATTTTTTTCTGCATCTAGCTCTGAAAAAATATTTGGGCTTCTAGCAGTGTGTGGGATTTGGTCTATTAGTCCATCTATACTGACCTCCATCAGGTTGCAAATTCAATATAATTTTTTTCTGCATCTAGCTCTGAAAAAATATTTGGGCTTCTATCAGTGTGTGGGACATAGTCTATTACTCCATCTATACTGACCTCCATCAGGTTGCAAATTGAATATAATTTTTTTCTGCATCTAGCTCTGAAAAAATATTTGGGCTTCTAGCAGTGTGTGGGACTTGGTCTATTAGTCCATCTATACTGACCTCCATCAGGTTGAAAATTGAATATAATTTTTTTCTGCATCTAGCTCTGAAAAAATATTGGGGCTTCTAGCAGTGTGTGGGACTTGGTCTATTAGTCCATCTATACTGACCTCCATCAGATTGCAAATTCAATATAATTTTTTTCTGCATCTAGCTCTGAAAAAATATTTGGGCTTCTAGCAGTGTGTGGGACTTGGTCTTTTAGTCCATCTATACTGACCTCCATCAGGTTGCAAATTCAATATAATTTTTTTCTGCATCTAGCTCTGAAAAAATATTTGGGCTTCTAGCAGTGTGTGGGACTTGGTCTATTAGTCCATCTTTACTGACCTCCATCAGGTGCAAATTGAATATAATTTTTTTCTGCATCTAGCTCTGAAAAAATATTTGGGCTTCTAGCAGTGTGTGGGATTTGGTCTATTCGTCCATCTATACTGACCTCCATCAGGTTGCAAATTCAATATAATTTTTTTCTGCATCTAGCTCTGAAAAAATATTTGGGCTTCTATCAGTGTGTGGGACATAGTCTATTACTCCATCTATACTGACCTCCATCAGGTTGCAAATTGAATATAATTTTTTTCTGCATCTAGCTCTGAAAAAATATTTGGGCTTCTAGCAGTGTGTGGGACTTGGTCTATTAGTCCATCTATACTGACCTCCATCAGGTTGCAAATTCAATATATTTTTTTTCTGCACCTAGCTCTGAAAAAATATTTGGGCTTCTAGCAGTGTGTGGGACTTGGTCTATTAGTCCATCTATACTAACCTCCACCAGGTTGCAAATTAAAAATAATTGTTATCTGCATCTAGCTCTGAAAAAATATTTGGGCTTCTAGCAGTGTGTGTGACTTGGTCTATTAGACCATCTATACTGACCTCCATCAGGTTGCAAATTCAATATAATTTTTTTCTGCATCTAGCTCTGAAAAAATATTTGGTCTTCTAGCAGTGTGTGGGGCTTGGTCTATTAGTCCATCTATACTAACCTCCACCAAGTTGCAAATTAAAAATAATTTTTATCTGCATCTAGCTCTGAAAAAATATTTGGGCTTCTAGCAGTGTGTGGGGCTTGGTCTATTATTCCATCTATACTAACCTCCACCAGGTTGCAAATTAAAAATAATTGTTATCTGCATCTAGCTCTGAAAAAATATTTGGGCTTCTAGCAGTGTGTGGGACTTGGTCTATTAATCCATCTATACTGACCTCCATCAGGTTGCAAATTCAATATATTTTTTTTCTGCACCTAGCTCTGAAAAAATATTTGGGCTTCTAGCAGTGTGTGGGACTTGGTCTATTAGTCCATCTATACTAACCTCCACCAGGTTGCAAATTAAAAATAATTGTTATCTGCATCTAGCTCTGAAAAAATATTTGGGCTTCTAGCAGTGTGTGGGACTTGGTCTATTAGTCCATCTATACTGACCTCCATCAGGTTGCAAATTGAATATAATTTTTTTTCTACATCTAGCTCTGAAAAAATATTTGGGGTTCTAGCAATGTGTGGGACTTGGTCTATTAGTCGATCTATACTGACCTCCATCCGGTTGCAAATTGAATATCATTTTTTTCTGCATCTAGCTCTGAAAAAATATTGGGGCTTCTAGCAGTGTGTAGGACTTGGTCTATTAGTCCATCTATACTGACCTCCATCAGGTTGCAAATTCAATATAATTTTTTTCTGCATCTAGCTCTGAAAAAATATTTGGGCTTCTAGCAGTGTGTGGGACTTGGTCTATTAGTCCATCTTTACTGACCTCCATCAGGTTGCAAATTCAATATAATTTTTTTCTGCATCTAGCTCTGAAAAAATATTTGGTCTTCTAGCAGTGTGTGGGACTTGGTCTATTAGTCCATCTATACTGACCTCCATCAGATTGCAAATTGAATATCATTTTTTTTCTGCATCTAGCTCTGAAAAAATATTTGGGCTTCTAGCAGTGTGTGGGACTTGGTCTATTAGTCCATCTATACTGACCTCCATCAGGTTGCAAATTGAATATATTTTTTTTCTTCATCTAGCTCTGAAAAAATATTTGAGCTTCTAGCAGTGTGTGGGAATTGGTCTATTAGTCCATCTATACTAACCTCCACCAGGTTACAAATTAAAAATAATTTTTATCTGCATCTAGCTCTGAAAAAATATTTGGGCTTCTAGCAGTGTGTGGGACTTGGTCTTTTAGTCCATATATACTGACCTCCATCAGGTTGCAAATTCAATATAATTTTTTTCTGCATCTAGCTCTGCAAAAATATTTGTGCTTCTAGCAGTGTGTGGGACTTCGTCTATTAGTCCATCTATACTGACCTCCATCAGGTTGTAAATTGAATATAATTTTTTTCTGCAACTAGCTCTGCAAAAATATTTGGGCTTCTAGCAGTGTGTGGGACTTGGTCTATTAGTCCATCTATACTGACCTCCATCAGGTTGCAAATTCAATATAATTTTTTTCTGCATCTAGCTTTGAAAAAATATTTGGGCTTCTAGCAGTGTGTGGGACTTGGTCTATTAGTCCATCTATACTAACCTCCACCAGGTTGCAAATTAAAAATAATTTTTATCTGCATCTAGCTCTGAAAAAATATTTGGGCTTCTAGCAGTGTGTGGGGCTTGGTTTATTAGTCCATCTATACTAACCTCCACCAGGTTGCAAATTAAAAATAATTGTTATCTGCATCTAGCTCTTAAAAAATATTTGGGCTTCTAGCAGTGTGTGGGACTTGGTCTATTAGTCCATCAATACTGACCTCCATCAGGTTGCAAATTCAATATAATTTTTTTCTGCTTCTAGCTCTGAAAAAATATTTGGGCTTCTAGCAGTGTGTGGGACTTGGTCTATTAGTCCATCTATACTGACCTCCATCAGGTTGCAAATTGAATATCATTTTTTTCTGCATCTAGCTCTGAAAAAATATTTGGGCTTCTAGCAGTGTGTGGGACTTGGTCTATTAGTCCATCTTTACTGACCTCCATCAGGTTGCAAATTGAAAATAATTTTTTTCGCAATCTAGCTCTGAAAAAATATTTGGTCTTCTAGCAGTGTGTGGGATTTGGTCTATTAGTCCATCTATACTGACCTCCATCAGGTTGCAAATTCAATATAATTTTTTTCTGCATCTAGCTCTGAAAAAATATTTGGGCTTCTAGCATTGTGTGGGACTTAGTCTATTAGTCCATCTATACTGACCTCCATCAGGTTGCAAATTGAATATAATTTTTTTCTGCATCTAGCTCTGAAAAAAATATTTGGGCTTCTAGCAGTGTGTGGGACTTGGTCTATTAGTCCATCAATACTGACCTCCATCAGGTTGCAAATTGAATATAATTTTTTTTCTGCATCTAGCTCTGAAAAAATATTTGGGCTTCTAGCAGTGTGTGGGATTTGGTCTATTAGTCCATCTATACTGACCTCCATCAGGTTGCAAATTCAATATAAATTTTTTCTGCATCTAGCTCTGAAAAAATATTTGGGCTTCTAGCAGTGTGTGGGACTTAGTCTATTAGTCCATCTATACTGACCTCCATCAGGTTGCAAATTGAATATAATTTTTTTCTGCATCTAGCTCTGAAAAAAATATTTGGGCTTCTAGCAGTGTGTGGGACTTGGTCTATTAGTCCATCAATAATGACCTCCATCAGGTTGCAAATTGAATATAATTTTTTTTCTGCATCTAGCTCTGAAAAAATATTTGGGCTTCTAGCAGTGTGTGGGATTTGGTCTATTAGTCCATCTATACTGACCTCCATCAGGTTGCAAATTCAATATATTTTTTTTCTGCATCTAACTCTGAAAAAATATTTGGGCTTCTAGCAGTGTGTGGGACTTGGTCTATTAGTCCATCTATACTAACCTCCACCAGGTTGCAAATTAAAAATAATTTTTATCTCCATCCAGCTCTGAAAAAATATTTGAGCTTCTAGCAGTGTGTGGGACTTGTTCTTTTAGTCCATCTATATTGACCTCCATCAGGTTGCAAATTCAATATAATTTTTTTCTGCATCTAGCTCTGCAAAAATATTTGTGCTTCTAGCAGTGTGTGGGACTTCGTCTATTAGTCCATCTATATTGACCTCCATCAGGTTGTAAATTGAATATAATTTTTTTCTGCATCTAGCTCTGCAAAAATATTTGTGCTTCTAGCAGTGTGTGGGACTTCGTCTATTAGTCCATCTATACTGACCTCCATCAGGTTGTAAATTGAATATAATTTTTTTCTGCATCTAGCTCTGCAAAAATATTTGGGCTTCTAACAGTGTGTGGGGTTTGGTCTATTAGTCCATCTATACTAACCTCCACCAAGTTGCAAATTAAAAATAATTTTTATCTGCATCTAGCTCTGAAAAAATATTTGGGCTTCTAGCAGTGTGTGGGGCTTGGTCTATTAGTCCATCTATACTAACCTCCACCAAGTTGCAAATTAAAAATAATTTTTATCTGCATCTAGCTCTGAAAAAATATTTGGGCTCCTAGCAGTGTGTGGGACTTGGTCTTTTAGTCCATCTATACTAACCTCCATCAGGTTGCAACTTCAATATAATTTTTTTCTCCATCTAGCTCTGAAAAAATATTTGGGCTTCTAGCAGTGTGTGGGGCTTGGTCTATTAGTCCATCTATACTAACCTCCACCAGGTTGCAAATTAAAAATAATTGTTATCTGCATCTAGCTCTGAAAAAATATTTGGGCTTCTAGCAGTGTGTGGGACTTGGTCTATTAGTCCATATATACTGACCTCCATCAGGTTGCAAATTGAATATAATTTTTTTCTGCATCTAGCTCTGAAAAAATATTTGGGCTTCTAGCAGTGTGTGGGACTTGGTCTATTAGTCCATCTATACTGACCTCCATCAGGTTGCAAATTGAATTTCATTTTTTTCTGCATCTAGCTTTGAAAAAATATTGGGGCTTCTAGCAGTGTGTGGGACTTGGTCTATTAGTCCATCTATACTCACCTCCATCAGGTTGCAAATTCAATATAATTTTTTTCTGCATCTAGCTCTGAAAAAATATTTGGGCTTCTAACAGTGTGTGTGACTTGTTCTATTAGTCCATCTTTACTGACCTCCATCAGGTTGCAAATTGAATATAATTTTTTTCTGCATCTAGCTCTGAAAAAATATTTGGGCTTCTAGCAGTGTGTGGGATTTGGTCTATTAGTCCATCTATACTGACCTCCATCAGATTGCAAATTCAATATAATTTTTTTCTGCATCTAGCTCTGAAAAAATATTTGGGCTTCTAGCAGTGTGTGGGACTTGGTCTATTAGTCCATCTATACTGACCTCCATCAGGTTGCAAATTCAATATATTTTTTTTCTGCATCTAGCTCTGAAAAAATATTTGGGCTTCTAGCAGTGTGTGGGACTTGGTCTATTAGTCCATCTATACTAACCTCCACCAGGTTGCAAATTAAAAATAATTTTTTATCTGCATCTAGCTCTGAAAAAATATTTGGGTTTCTAGCAGTGTGTGGGACTTGGTCTTTTAGTCCATCTATACTGACCTACATCAGGTTGCAATTTCAATATAATTTTTTCTGCATCTAGGTCTGAAAAAATATTTGGACTTCTAGCAGTGTGTTGAACTTGGTCTATTAGGCCATCTTTACTGACCTCCATCAGGTTGCAAATTGAACATAATTTTTTTCTGCATCTAGCTCTGAAAAAATATTTGGGCTTCTAGCAGTGTGTGGGATTTGGTCTATTAGTCCATCTATACTGACCTCCATCAGGTTGCAAATTCAATATAATTTTTTTCTGCATCTGGCTCTGAAAAAATATTTGGGCTTCTAGCAGTTTGTGGGACATAGTCTATTACTCCATCTATACTGACCTCCATCAGGTTGCAAATTGAATATAATTTTTTTCTGCATCTAGCTTTGAAAAAATATTTGGGCTTCTAGCAGTGTGTGGGACTTGGTCTATTAGTCCATCTATACTGACCTCCATCAGGTTGCAAATTCAATATATTTTTTTTCTGCATCTAGCTCTGAAAAAATATTTGGCCTTCTAGCAGTGTGTGGGACTTGGTCTATTAGTCCATCTATACTAACCTCCACCAGGTTGCAAATTAAAAATAATTTTTATCTGCATCTAGCTCTGAAAAAATATTTGGGCTTCTAGCAGTGTGTGGGACTTGGTCTTTTAGTCCATCTATACTGACCTCCATCAGGTTGCAAATTCAATATAATTTTTTTCTGCATCAAGTTCTGAAAAAATATTTGGGCTTCTAGCAGTGTGTGGGACTTGGTCTATTAGTCCATCTATACTAACCTCCACGAGGTTGCAAATTAAAAATAATTGTTATCTGCATCTAGCTCTGAAAAATATTTGGGCTTCTAGCAGTGTGTGGGACTTGGTCTATTAGTCCATCTATACTGACCTCCATCAGGTTGCAAATTCAATATAATTTTTTTCTGCATCTAGCTCTGAAAAAATATTTGTGGTTCTAGCAGTGTGTGGGACTTGGTCTATTAGTCCATCTATACTGACCTACATCCGGTTGCAAATTGAATATATTTTTTTTCTGCATCTAGCTCTGAAAAAATATTGGGGCTTCTAGCAGTTTGTGGGACTTGGTCTATTAGTCCATCTATACTGACCTCCATCAGGTTGCAAATTCAATATAATTTTTTTCTGCATCTAGCTCTGAAAAAATATTTGGGCTTCTAGCAGTGTGTGGGACATAGTCTATTACTCCATCTATACTGACCTCCATCAGGTTGCAAATTGAATATAATTTTTTTCTGCATCTAGCTCTGAAAAAATATTTGGGCTTCTAGCAGTGTGTGGGACTTGGTCTATTAGTCCATCTTTACTGACCTCCATCAGGTTCCAAATTCAATATATTTTTTTTCTGCATCTAGCTCTGAAAAAATATTTGGGCTTTTAGCAGTGTGTGGGACTTGGTCTATTAGTCCATCTATACTAACCTCCACCAGGTTGCAAATTAAAAATAATTTTTATCTGCATCTAGCTCTGAAAAAATATTTGGGCTTCTAGCAGTGTGTGGGACTTGGTCTTTTAGTCCATCTATACTGACCTCCATCAGGTTCCAAATTCAATATAATTTTTTTCTGCATCTAGCTCTGAAAAAATATTTGGGCTTCTAGCAGTGTGTGGGGCTTGGTCTATTAGTCCATCTATACTAACCTCCACCATGTTGCAAATTAAAAATAATTGTTATCTGCATCTAGCTCTGAAAAAATATTTGGGCTTCTAGCAGTGTGTGGGACTTGGTCTATTAGTCCATCTATACTGACCTCCATCAGGTTGCAAATTGAATATAATTTTTTTCTGCATCTAGCTCTGAAAAAATATTGGGGCTTCTAGCAGTGTGTGGGACTTGGTCTATTAGTCCATCTATACTGACCTCCATCAGGTTGCAAATTCAATATAATTTTTTTCTGCATCTAGCTCTGAAAAAATATTTGGGCTTCTAGCATTGTGTGGGACTTGGTCTATTAGTCCATCTTTACTGACCTTCATCAGGTTGCAAATTCAATATAATTTTTTTCTGCATCTAGCTCTGAAAAAATATTTGGTCTTCTAGCAGTGTGTGGGATTTGGTCTATTAGTCCATCTATACTGACCTCCATCAGGTTGCAAATTCAATATAATTTTTTTCTGCATCTAGCTCTGAAAAAATATTTGGGCTTCTAGCATTGTGTGGGACTTAGTCTATTAGGCCATCTATATTGACCTCCATCAGGTTGCAAATTGAATATTATTTTTTTCTGCATCTAGCTCTGAAAAAAATATTTGGGCTTCTAGCAGTGTGTGGGACTTGGTCTATTAGTCCATCTATATTGACCTCCATCAGGTTGCAAATTGAATATAATTTTTTTTCTGCATCTAGCTCTGAAAAAATATTTGGGCTTCTAGCAGTGTGTGGGGCTTGGTCTATTAGTCCATCTATACTGACCTCCATCAGGTTGCAAATTCAATATAATTTTTTTCTGCATCTAGCTCTGCAAAAATATTTGTGCTTCTAGCAGTGTGTGGGATTTCGTCTATTAGTCCTTCTATACTGACCTCCATCAGGTTGTAAATTGAATATAATTTTTTTCTGCATCTAGCTCTGCAAAAATATTTGGGCTTCTAGCAGTGTGTGGGACTTGGTCTATTAGTCCATCTATACTGACCTCCATCAGATTGCAAATTCAATATAATTTTTTTTTGCATCTAGCTCTTAAAAAATATTTGGGCTTCTAGCAGTGTGTGGGACTTGGTCTATTAGTCCATCTATACTAACCTCCACCAGGTTGCAAATTAAAAATAATTTTTATCTGCATCTAGCTCTGAAAAAATATTTGGGCTTCTAGCAGTGTGTGGGGCTTGGTCTATTAGTCCATCTATACTAACCTCCACCAGGTTGCAAATTAAAAATAATTGTTACCTGCATCTAGCTCTGAAAAAATATTTGGGCTTCTAGCAGTGTGTGGGACTTGGTCTATTAGTCAATCAATACTGACCTCCATCAGGTTGCAAATTGAATATAATTTTTTTCTGCATCTAGCTCTGAAAAAATATTGGGGCTTCTAGCAGTGTGTGGGACTTGGTCTATTAGTCCATCTATACTGACCTCCATCAGGTTGCAAATTCAATATAATTTTTTTCTGCATCTAGCTCTGAAAAAATATTTGGGCTTCTAGCAGTGTGTGGGACTTAGTCTATTAGTCCATCTATACTGACCTCCATCAGGTTGCAAATTGAATATAATTTTTTTCTGCATCTAGCTCTGAAAAAAATATTTGGGCTTCTAGCAGTGTGTGGGACTTGGTCTATTAGTCCATCTATACTGACCTCCATCAGGTTGCAAATTGAATATAATTTTTTTTCTGCATCTAGCTCTGCAAAAATATTTGGGCTTCTAGCAGTGTGTGGGACTTGGTCTATTAGTCCATCTATACTGACCTCCATCAGGTTGCAAATTCAATATATTTTTTTTCTGCATCTAGCTGTGAAAAAATATTTGGACTTCTAGCAGTGTGTGGGACTTGGTCGATTAGTCCATCTATGCTAACCTCCACCAGGTTGCAAATTAAAAATAATTTTTATCTGCATCTAGCGCTGAAAAAATATTTGGGTTTCTAGCAGTGTGTGGGACTTGGTCTTTTAGTCCATCTATACTGACCTCCATTAGGTTGCAAATTCAATATAATTTTTTTCTGCATCTAGCTCTGCAAAAATATTTGTGCTTCTAGCAGTGTGTGGGACTTCGTCTATTAGTCCATCTATACTGACCTCCATCAAGTTGTAAATTGAATATAATTTTTTTCTGCATCTAGCTCTGAAAAAATATTTGGGCTTCTAGCAGTGTGTGGGACTGGGTCTATTAGACCATCTATACTGACCTCCATCAGGTTGCAAATTCAATATAATTTTTTTCTGCATCTAGCTCTGAAAAAATATTTGGGCTTCTAGCAGTGTGTGGGGCTTGGTCTATTAGTCCATCTATACTAACCTCCACCAGGTTGCAAATTAAAAATAATTGTTATCTGCATCTAGCTCTGAAAAAATATTTGGGCTTCTAGCAGTGTGTGAGACTTGGTCTATTAGTCCATCTATACTGACCTCCATCAGGTTGCAAATTGAATATAATTTTTTTCTGCATCTAGCTTTGAAAAAATATTTGGGGTTCTAGCAGTGTGTGGGACTTGGTCTATTAGTCCATCTATACTGACCTCCATCCGGTTGCAAATTGAATATCATTTTTTTCTGCATCTAGCGCTGAAAAAATATTGGGGCTTCTAGCAGTGTGTGGGACTTGGTCTATTAGTCCATCTATACTGACCTCCATCAGGTTGCAAATTCAATATAATTTTTTTCTGCATCTAGCTCTGAAAAAATATTTGGGCTTCTAGCAGTGTGTGGGACTTGGTCTATTAGTCCATCTTTAATGACCTCCATCAGGTTGCAAATTCAATATAATTTTTTTCTGCATCTAGCTCTGAAAAAATATTTGGGCTTCTAGCAGTGTGTGGGACTTAGTCTATTAGTCCATCTATACTGAGCTCCATCAGGTTGCAAATTGAATATCATTTTTTTCTGCATCTAGCTCTGAAAAAAATATTTGGGCTTCTAGCAGTGTGTGGGACTTGGTCTATTAGTCCATCTATACTGACCTCCATCAGGTTGCAAATTGAATATAATTTTTTTTCTGCATCTAGCTCTGAAAAAATATTTGGGCTTCTAGCAGTGTGTGGGACTTGGTCTATTAGTCCATCTATACTGACCTCCATCAGGTTGCAAATTCAATATATTTTTTTTCTGCATCTAGCTCTGAAAAAATATTTGGGCTTCTAGCAGTGTGTGGGACTTGGTCTATTAGTCCATCTATACTAACCTCCACCAGGTTGCAAATTAAAAATAATTTTTATCTGCATCTAGCTCTGAAAAAATATTTGGGCTTCTAGCAGTGTGTGGGACTTGGTGTTTTAGTCCATCTATACTGACCTCCATCAGGTTGCAAATTCAATATAATTTTTTTCTGCATCTAGCTCTGCAAATATATTTGTGCTTCTAGCAGTGTGTGGGACTTCGTCTATTAGTCCATCTATACTGACCTCCATCAGGTTGTAAATTGAATATAATTTTTTTCTGCATCTAGCTCTGGAAAAAAATTTGGGCTTCTAGCAGTGTGTGGGACTTGGTCTATTAGTCCATCTATACTGACCTCCATCAGTTTGCAAATTGAATATCATTTTTTTCGGCATCTAGCTCTGAAAAAATATTGGGGCTTCTAGCAGTGTGTGGGACTTGGTCTATTAGTCCATCTATACTGACCTCCATCAGGTTGCAAATTCAATATAATTTTTTTCCGCATCTAGCTCTGAAAAAATATTTGGACTTCTAGCAGTGTGTGGGACTTGGTCTATTAGTCCATCTTTACTGACCTCCATCAGGTTGCAAATTCAATATAATTTTTTTCTGCATCTAGCTCTGAAAAAATATTTGGTCTTCTAGCAGTGTTTGGGATTTGGTCTGTTAGTCCATCTATACTGACCTCCATCAGGTTGCAAATTCAATATAATTTTTTTCTGCATCTAGCTCTGAAAAAATATTTGGGCTTCTAGCAGTGTGTGGGACTTAGTCTATTAGTCCATCTATACTGACCTCCATTGGGTTGCAAATTGAATATAATTTTTTTCTGCATTTATCTCTGAAAAAAATATTTGGGCTTCTAGCAGTGTGTGGGACTTGGTCTATTAGTCCATCTATACTGACCTCCATCAGGTTGCAAATTGAATATAATTTTTTTTCTGCATCTAGCTCTGAAAAAATATTTGGGCTTCTAGCAGTGTGTGGGACTTGGTCTATTAGTCCATCTATACTGACCTCCATCATGTTGCAAATTCAATATATTTTTTTTCTGCATCTAGCTCTGAAAAAATATTTGGGCTTCTAGCAGGGTGTGGGACTTGGTCTATTAGTCCATCTATACTAACCTCCACCAGGTTGCAAATTAAAAATAATTTTTATCTGCATCTAGCTCTGAAAAAATATTTGGGCTTCTAGCAGTGTGTGGGACTTGGTGTTTTAGTCCATCTATACTGACCTCCATCAGGTTGCAAATTCAATATAATTTTTTTCTGCATCTAGCTCTGCAAAAATATTTGTGCTTCTAGCAGTGTGTGGGACTTCGTCTATTCGTCCATCTATACTGACCTCCATCAGTTTGCAAATTGAATATCATTTTTTTCTGCATCTAGCTCTGAAAAAATATTTGGGCTTCTAGCAGTGTGTGGGACTTGGTCTATTAGACCATCTATACTGACCTCCATCAGGATGCAAATTCAATATAATTTTTTTCGGCATCTAGCTCTGAAAAAATATTTGGGCTTCTAGCAGTGTGTGGGACTAGGTCTATTAGTCCATCTATACTAACCTCCACCAGGTTGCAAATTAAAAATAATTTTTATCTGCATCTAGCTCTGAAAAAATATTTGGGCTTCTAGCAGTGTGTGGGACTTGGTCTTTTAGTCCATCTATACTGATCTCCATCAGGTTGCAACTTCAATATAATTTTTTTCTGCATCTAGTTCTGAAAAAAATATTTGGGCTTCTAGCAGTGTGTGGGGCTTGGTCTATTAGTCCATCTATACTAACCTCCACCAGTTTGCAAATTAAAAATAATTGTTATCTGCATCTAGCTCTGAAAAAATATTTGGGCTTCTAGCAGTGTGTGGGACTTGGTCTATTAGTCCCTCAATACTGACCTCCATCAGGTTCAAATTGAATATAATTTTTTTCTGCATCTAGCTCTGAAAAAATATATGGGCTTCTAGCAGTGTGTGGGACTTGGTCTATTAGTTCATCTCTACTGACCTCCATCAGGTTGCAAATTGAATATAATTTTTTTCTGCATCTAGCTCTGAAAAAATATTGGGGCTTCTAGCAGTGTGTGGGACTTGGTCTATTAGTCCATCAATACTGACCTCCATCAGGTTGCAAATTGAGTATAATTTTTTTCTGCATCTAGCTCTGAAAAAATATTTGTGCTTCTAGCAGTGTGTGGGACTTGGTCTATTAGTCCATCTATACTGACCTCCATCAGGTTGCAAATTGAATATCATTTTTTTCTGCATCTAGCCCTGAAAAAATATTCGGGCTTCTAGCAGTGTGTGGGACTTGGTCTATTAGTCCATCTATACTGACCTCCATCAGGTTGCAAATTCAATATAATTTTTTTCTGCATCTAGCTCTGAAAAAATATTTGGACTTCTAGCAGTGTGTGGGACTTGGTCTATTAGTCCATCTTTACTGACCTCCATCAGGTTGCAAATTCAATATAATTTTTTTCTGCATCTAGCTCTGAAAAAATATTTGGTCTTCTAGCAGTGTGTGGGATTTGGTCTATTGGTCCTTCTATACTGACCTCCATCAGGTTGCAAATTCAATATAATTTTTTTCTGCATCTAGCTCTGAAAAAATATTTGGGCTTCTAGTAGTGTGTGGGACATAGTCTATTAGTCCATCTATACTGACTTTCATCAGGTTGCAAATTGAATATAATTTTTTTCTGCATCTAGCTCTGAAAAAAATATTTGCGCTTCTAGCAGTGTGTGGGACTTGGTCTATTAGTCCATCTATACTGACCTCCATCAGGTTGCAAATTGAATATAATTTTTTTTCTGCATCTAGCTCTGAAAAAATATTTTGGCTACTAGCAGTGTGTGGGACATGGTCTATTAGTCCATCTATACTGACCTCCATCATGTTGCAAATTCAATATTTTTTTTTTTCTGCATCTAGCTCTGAAAAAATATTTGGGCTTCTAGCAGTGTGTGGGACTTGGTGTTTTAGTCCATCTATACTGACCTCCATCAGGTTGCAAATTCAATATAATTTTTTTCTGCATCTAGCTCTGAAAAAATATTTGGGCTTCTAGCAGTGTGTGGGACTTGGTCTATTAGTCCATCTATACTAACCTCCACCAGGTTGCAAATTAAAAATAATTTTTATCTGCATCTAGCTCTGAAAATTTATTTGGGCTTCTAGCAGTGTGTGGGACTTGGTCTTTTAGTCAATCTATACTGACCTCCTTCAGGTTGCAACTTCAATATAATTTTTTTCTGCATCTAGCTCTGAAAAAATATTTGGGCTTCTAGCAGTGTGTGGGACTTGGTCTATTAGTCCATCTATACTGACCTCCATCAGGTTGCAAATTGAATATAATTTTTTTTTCTGCATCTAGCACTGAAAAAATATTTGGGTTCTAGCAGTGTGTGCAACTTGCTCTATTAGTCCATCTATACTGACCTCCATCATGTTGCAAATTCAATATATTTTTTTTCTGCATCTAGCTCTGAAATAATATTTGGGCTTCTAGCAGTGTGTGGGACTTGGTCTATTAGTCCATCTATACTAACCTCCACCAGGTTGCAAATTAAAAATAATTTTTATCTGCATCTAGCTCTGAAAAAATATTTGAGCTTCTAGCAGTGTGTGGGACTTGGTGTTTTAGTCCATCTATACTGACCTCCATCAGGTTGCAAATTCAATATAATTTTTTTCTGCATCTAGCTCTGCAAAAATATTTGTGCTTCTAGCAGTGTGTGGGACTTCGTCTATTAGTCCATCTATACTGACCTCCATCAGTTTGCAAATTGAATATCATTTTTTTCTGCATCTAGCTCTGAAAAAATATTGGGGCTTCTAGCAGTGTGTGGGACTTGGTCTATTAGTCCATCTATACTGACCTCCATCAGGTTGCAAATTCAATATAATTTTTTTCTACATCTAGCTCTGAAAAAATATTTGGGCTTCTAGCAGTGTGTGGGACTTTGTCTATTAGTCCATCTTTACTGACCTCCATCAGGTTGCAAATTCAATATAATTTTTTTCTGCATCTAGCTCTGAAAAAATATTTGGTCTTCTAGCAGTGTGTGGGATTTGGTCTGTTAGTCCATCTATACTGACCTCCATCAGGTTGCAAATTCAATATAATTTTTTTCTGCATCTAGCTCTGAAAAAATATTTGGGCTTCTAGCAGTCTGTGGGACTTAGTCTATTAGTCCATCTATACTGACCTCCATCAGGTTGCAAATTGAATATAATTTTTTTCTGCATCTAGCTCTGAAAAAATATTTGGGCTTCTAGCAGTGTGTGGGACTTGGTCTATTAGTCCATCTATACTGACCTCCATCATGTTGCAAATTCAATATATTTTTTTTCTGCATCTAGCTCTGAAAAAATATTTGGGCTTCTAGCAGTGTGTGGGTCTTGGTCTATTAGTCCATCTATACTGACCTCCACCAGGTTGCAAATTAAAAATAATTTTTATCTGCATCTAGCTCTGAAAAAATATTTGGGCTTCTAGCAGTGTGTGGGACTTGGTGTTTTAGTCCATCTATACTGACCTCCATCAGGTTGCAAATGCAATATAATTTTTTTCTGCATCTAGCTCTGCAAAAATATTTGTGCTTCTAGCAGTGTGTGGGACTTCGTCTATTAGTCCATCTATACTGACCTCCATCAGGTTGTAAATTGAATATAATTTTTTTCTGCATCTAGCTCTGAAAAAATATTTGGGCTTCTAGCAGTGTGTGGGACTTGGTCTATTAGTCCATCAATACTGACCTCCATCAGGTTGCAAATTCAATATAATTTTTTTCTGCATCTAGCTCTGAAAAAATATTTGGTCTTCTAGCAGTGTGTGGGATTTGGTCTATTAGTCCATCTATACTGACCTCCATCAGGTTGCAAATTCAATATAATTTTTTTCTGCATCTAGCTCTGAAAAAATATTTGGGCTTCTAGTAGTGTGTGGGACTTAGTCTATTAGTCCATCTATACTGACTTCCATCAGGTTGCAAATTGAATATAATTTTTTTCTGCATCTAGCTCTGAAAAAAATATTTGGGCTTCTAGCAGTGTGTGGGACTTGGTCTATTAGTCCATCTATACTGACCTCCATCAGGTTGCAAATTGAATATAATTTTTTTTCTGCATCTAGCTCTGAAAAAATATTTGGGCTTCTAGCAGTGTGTGGGACTTGGTCTATTAGTCCATCTATACTGACCTCCATCATGTTGCAAATTCAATATATTTTTTTTCTGCATCTAGCTCTGAAAAAATATTTGGGCTTCTAGCAGTGTGTGGGACTTGGTCTATTAGTCCATCTATACTAACCTCCACCAGGTTGCAAATTAAAAATAATTTTTATCTGCATCTAGCTCTGAAAAAATATTTGGGCTTCTAGCAGTGTGTGGGACTTGGTGTTTTAGTCCATCTATACTGACCTCCATCAGGTTGCAAATTCAATATAATTTTTTTCTGCATCTAGCTCTGCAAAAATATTTGTGCTTCTAGCAGTGTGTGGGACTTTGTCTATTAGTCCATCTATACTGACCTCCATCAGGTTGTAAATTGAATATAATTTTTTTCTGCATCTAGCTCTGAAAAAAGTTTTGGGCTTCTAGCTGTGTGTGGGACTTGGTCTATTAGACCATCTATACTGACCTCCATCAGGTTGCAAATTCAATATAATTTTTTTCTGCATCTAGCTCTGAAAAAATATTTGGGCTTCTAGCAGTGTGTGGGACTTGGTCTATTAGTCCATCTATACTAACCTCCACCAGGTTGCAAATTAAAAATAATTTTTATCTGCATCTAGCTCTGAAAATTTATTTGTGCTTCTAGCAGTGTGTGGGACTTGGTCTTTTAGTCCATCTATACTGACCTCCTTCAGGTTGCAACTTCAATATAATTTTTTCTGCATCTAGCTCTGAAAAAATATTTGGGCTTCTAGCAGTGTGTGGGACTTGGTCTATTAGTCCATCTATACTGACCTCCATCAGGTTGCAAATTGAATATAATTTTTTTTCTGCATGTAGCACTGAAAAAATATTTGGGCTTCTAGCAGTGTGTGGGACTTGGTCTATTAGTCCATCTATACTGACCTCCATCATGTTGCAAATTCAATATATATTTTTTTTTCATCTAGCTCTGAAATAATATTTGGGCTTCTAGCAGTGTGTGGGACTTGGTCTATTAGTCCATCTATACTAACCTCCACCAGGTTGCAAATTAAAAATAATTTTTATCTGCATCTAGCTCTGAAAAAATATTTGGGCTTCTAGCAGTGTGTGGGACTTGATGTTTTAGTCCATCTATACTGACCTCCATCAGGTTGCAAATTCAATATAATTTTTTTCTGCATCTAGCTCTGCAAAAATATTTGTGCTTCTAGCAGTGTGTGGGACTTCGTCTATTAGTCCATCTATACTGACCTCCATCAGTTTGCAAATTGAATATCATTTTTTTCTGCATCTAGCTCTGAAAAAATATTGGGGCTTCTAGCAGTGTGTGGGACTTGGTCTATTTGTCCATCTATACTGACCTCCATCAGGTTGGAAATTCAATATAATTTTTTTCTACATCTAGCTCTGAAAAAATATTTGGGCTTCTAGCAGTGTGTGGGACTTTGTCTATTAGTCCACCTTTACTGACCTCCATCAGGTTGCAAATTCAATATAATTTTTTTCTGCATCTAGCTCTGAAAAAATATTTGGGCTTCTAGCAGTCTGTGGGACTTAGTCTAATAGTCCATCTATACTGACCTCCATCAGGTTGCAAATTGAATATAATTTTTTTCTGCATCTAGCTCTGAAAAAATATTTGGGCTTCTAGCAGTGTGTGGGACTTGGTCTATTAGTCCATCTATACTGACCTCCATCAGGTTGCAAATTGAATATAATTTTTTTTCTGCATCTAGCTCTGAAAAAATATTTGGGCTTCTAGCAGTGTGTGGGACTTGGTCTATTAGTCCATCTATACTGACCTCCATCATGTTGCAAATTCAATATATTTTTTTTCTGCATCTAGCTCTGAAAAAATATTTGGGCTTCTAGCAGTGTGTGGGACTAGGTCTGTTAGTCCATCTATACTAACCTCCACCAGGTTGCAAATTAAAAATAATTTTTATCTGCATCTAGCTCTGAAAAAATATTTGGGCTTCTAGCAGTGTGTGGGACTTGGTGTTTTAGTCCATCTATACTGACCTCCATCAGGTTGCAAATTCAATATAATTTTTTTCTGCATCTAGCTCTGCAAAAATATTTGTGCTTCTAGCAGTGTGTGGGACTTCGTCTATTAGTCCATCTATACTGACCTCCATCAGGTTGTAAATTGAATATAATTTTTTTCTGCATCTAGCTCTGAAAAAGTATTTGGGCTTCTAGCAGTGTGTGGGACTTGGTCTATTAGACCATCTATACTGACCTCCATCAGGTTGCAAATTCAATATAATTTTTTTCTGCATCTAGCTCTGAAAAAATATTTGGTCTTCTAGCAGTGTGTGGGACTAGGTCTGTTAGTCCATCTATACTAACCTCCACCAGGTTGCAAATTAAAAATAATTGTTATCTGTATCTAGCTCTGAAAAAATATTTGGGCTTCTAGCAGTGTGTGGGGCTTGGTCTATTAGTCCATCAATACTGACCTCCATCAAGTTGCAAATTGAGTATAATTTTTTTCTGCATCTAGCTCTGAAAAAATATTTGGTCTTCTAGCAGTGTGTGGGACTTGGTCTATTAGTCCATCTATACTGACCTCCATCAGGTTGCAAATTCAATATAATTTTTTTCTGCATCTAGCTCTGAAAAAATATTTGGTCTTCTAGCAGTGTGTGGGACTAGGTCTGTTAGTCCATCTATACTAACCTCCACCAGGTTGCAAATTAAAAATAATTGTTATCTGCATCTAGCTCTGAAAAAATATTTGGGCTTCTAGCAGTGTGTGGGGCTTGGTCTATTAGTCCATCTATTCTGACCTCCATCAGGTTGCAAATTGAATATAATTTTTTTCTGCATCTAGCTCTGAAAAAATATTGGGGCTTCTAGCAGTGTGTGGGACTTGGTCTATTAGTCCATCAATACTGACCTCCATCAAGTTGCAAATTGAGTATAATTTTTTTCTGCATCTAGCTCTGAAAAAATATTTGGTCTTCTAGCAGTGTGTGGGACTCGGTCTATTAGTCCATCTATACTGACCTCCATCAGGTTGCAAATTGAATATCATTTTTTTCTGCATCTAGCCCTGAAAAAATATTGGGGCTTCTAGCAGTGTGTGGGACTTGGTCTATTAGTCCATCTATACTGACCTCCATCAGGTTGCAAATTCAATATAATTTTTTTCTGCATCTAGCTCTGAAAAAATATTTGGGCTTCTAGCAGTGTGTGGGACTTGGTCTATTAGTCCATCTTTACTGACCTCCATCAGGTTGCAAATTCAATATAATTTTTTTCTGCATCTAGCTCTGAAAAAATATTTGGTCTTCTAGCAGTGTGTGGGATTTGGTCTATTAGTCCATCTATACTGACCTCCATCAGGTTGCAAATTCAATATAATTTTTTTTCTGCATCTAGCTCTGAAAAAATATTTGGGCTTGTAGCAGTGTGTGGGACATAGTCTATTAGTCCATCTATACTGACCTCCATCAGGTTGCAAATTGAATATAATTTTTTTCTGCATCTAGCTCTGAAAAAAATATTTGGGCTTCTAGCAGTGTGTGGTACTTGGTCTATTAGTCCATCTATACTGACCTCCATCATGTTGCTAATTCAATATATTTTTTTTCTGCATCTAGCTCTGAAAAAATCTTTGGGCTTCTAGCAGTGTGTGGGACTTGGTGTATTAGTCCATCTATACTGACCTCCATCAGGTTGCAAATTCAATATAATTTTTTTCTGCATCTAGCTCTGCAAAAATATTTGTGCTTCTAGCAGTGTGTGGGACTTCGTCTATTAGTCCATCTATACTGACCTCCATCAGGTTGTAAATTGAATATAATTTTTTTCTGCATCTAGCTCTGAAAAAATATTTGGGCTTCTAGCTGTGTGTGGGACTTGGTCTATTAGACCATCTATACTGACCTCCATCAGGTTGCAAATTCAATATAATTTTTTTCTGCATCTAGCTCTGAAAAAATATTTGGCTTCTAGCAGTGTGTGGGACTTGGTCTATTAGTCCATCTATACTAACCTCCACCAGGTTGCAAATTAAAAATAATTTTTATCTGTATCTAGCTCTGAAAATTTATTTGCGCTTCTAGCAGTGTGTGGGACTTGGTCTTTTAGTCCATCTATACTGACCTCCTTCAGGTTGCAACTTCAATATAATTTTTTTCTGCATCTAGCTCTGAAAAAATATTTGGGATTCTATCAGTGTGTGGATCTTGGTCTATTAGTCCATCTATACTAACCTCCACCAGGTTGCAAATGAAAAATAATTGTTATATGCATCTAGCTCTGAAAAAATATTTGGGCTTCTAGCAGTGTGTGGGACTTGGTCTATTATTCCATCTATACTGACCTCCATCAGGTTGCAAATTGAATATATTTTTTTTCTGCATCTAGCTCTGAAAAAATATTTGGGCTTCTAGCAGTGTGTGGGACTTGGTCTATTAGTCCATCTATACTGACCTCCATCAGGTTGCAAATTGAATATAATTTTTTTCTGCACCTAGCTCTGAAAAAATATTGGGGCTTCTAGCAGTGTGTGGGACTTGGTCTATTAGTCCATCTATACTGACCTCCATCAGGTTGCAAATTCAATATAATTTTTTTCTGCATCTAGCTCTGAAAAAATATTTGGGCTTCTAGCAGTGTGTGGGACTTGGTCTATTAGTCCATCATTACTGACCTCCATCAGGTTGCAAATTGAATATAATTTTTTTCTGCATCTAGCTCTGAAAAAATATTTGGGCTTCTAGCAGTGTGTGGGATTTGGTCTATTAGTCCATCTATATTGACCTCCATCAGGTTGCAAATTCAATATAATTTTTTTCTGCATCTAGCTCTGAAAAAATATTTGGGCTTCTAGCAGTGTGTGGGACTTAGTCTATTAGTACATCTATACTGACCTCCATCAGGTTGCAAATTGAATATAATTTTTTTCTGCATCTAGCTCTGAAAAAACATTTGGGCTTCTAGCAGTGTGTGGGACTGGGTCTATTAGTCCATCTATACTGACCTCCATCATGTTGCAAATTCAATATATTTTTTTTCTGCATCTAGCTCTGAAAAAATATTTGGGCTTCTAGCAGTGTGTGGGACTTGGTCTTTTAGTCCATCTATACTGACCTCCATCCGGTTGCAAATTCAATATAATTTTTTTCTGCATCTAGCTCTGAAAAAATATTTGGGCTTCTAGCAGTGTGTGGGGCTTGGTCTATTAGTCCATCTATACTAACCTCCACCAGGTTGCAAATTAAAAATAATTGTTATCTGCTTCTAGCTTTGAAAAAATATTTGGGCTTCTAGCAGTGTGTGGGACTTGGTCTATTAGTCCATCTATACTGACCTCCATCAGGTTGCAAATTGAATATCATTTTTTTCTGCATCTAGCTCTGAAAAAAATATTTGGGCTTCTAACAGTGTGGGGGACTTGGTCTATTAGTCCATCTATACTGACCTCCATCAGGTTGCAAATTGAATATAATTTTTTTTCTGCATCTAGCTCTGAAAAAATATTTGGGCTTCTAGCAGTGTGTGGGACTTGGTCTATTAGTCCATCTATACTAACCTCCACCAGGTTGCAAATTAAAAATAATATTTATCTTCATCTAGCTCTGAAAAAATATTTGGGCTTCTAGCAGTGTGTGGGACTTGGTCTTTTAGTCCATCTATATTGACCTCCATTATGTTGCAAATTCATTATAATTTTTTTCTGCATCTAGCTCTGAAAAAATATTTGTGCTTCTAGCAGTGTGTGGGACTTGGTCTATTATTCCGTCTATACTGACCTCCATCAGGTTGTAAATTGAATATAATTTTTTTCTGCATCTAGCTCTGAAAAAATATTTGGGCTTCTAGCAGTGTGTGCGACTTGGTCTATTAGTCCATCTATACTGACCTCCATCAGGTTGCAAATTCAATATAATTTTTTTCTGCATCTAGCTCTGAAAAAATATTTGGGCTTCTAGCAGTGTGTGGGACTTGGTCTATTAGTCCATCTGTACTAACCTCCACCAGGTTGCAAATTAAAAATAATTGTAATCTGCATCTAGCTCTGAAAAAATATTTGGGCTTCTAGCAATGTGTGGGACTTGGTCTATTAGTCCATCTATACTGACCTCCATCAGGTAGCAAATTCAATATAATTTTTTTCTGCATCTAGCTCTGAAAAAATATTTGGGCTTCTAGCAGTGTGTGGGACTTGGTCTATTAGTCCATCTATACTAACCTCCACCAGGTTGCAAATTAAAAATAATTTTTATCTGCATCTAGCTCTGAAAAAATATTTGGGCTTCTAGCAGTATGTGGGACTTGGTCTATTAGTCCATCTATACTAACCTCCACCAGGTTGCAACTTAAAAATAATTTTTATCTGCATCTAGCTCTGAAAAAATATTTGGGCTTCTAGCAGTGTGTGGAACTTGGTCTTTTCTTCCATCTATACTGACCTCCATCAGGTTGCAAATTCAATATAATTTTTTTCTGCATCTAGCTCTGAAAAAATATTTGGGCTTCTAGCAGTGTGTGCGGCTTGGTCTATTAGTCCATCTATACTAACCTCCACCAGGTTGCAAATTAAAAATAATTGTTATCTGCATCTAGCTTTGAAAAAATATTTGGGCTTCTAGCAGTGTGTGGGACTTGGTCTATTAGTCCATCTATACTAACCTCCACCAGGATGCAAATTAAAAATAATTTTTATCTTCATCTAGCTCTGAAAAAATATTTGGGCTTCTAGCAGTGTGTGGGACTTGGTCTTTTATTCCATCTATACTGACCTCCATTAGGTTGCAAATTCAATATAATTTTTTTCTGCATCTAGCTCTGAAAAAATATTTGTGCTTCTAGCAGTGTGTGGGACTTGGTCTATTAGTCCATCTATACTGACCTCCATCAGGTTGTAAATTGAATATAATTTGTTTCTGCATCTAGCTCTGAAAAAATATTTGGGCTTCTAGCAGTGTGTGGGACTTGGTCTATTAGTCCATCTATACTGACCTCCATCAGGTTGCAAATTCAATATAATTTTTTTCTGCATCTAGCTCTGAAAAAATATTTGGTCTTCTAGCAGTGTGTGGGATTTGGTCTATTAGTCCATCTATACTGACCTCCATCAGGTTGCAAATTCAATATAATTTTTTTCTGCATCTAGCTCTGAAAAAATATTTGGGCTTCTAGCCGTGTGTGGGACTTAGTCTATTTGTCCATCTATACTGACCTCCATCAGGTTGCAAATTGAATACCATTTTTTTCTGCATCTAGCTCTGAAAAAAATATTTGGGCTTCTAGCAGTGTGGGGGACTTGGTCTATTAGTCCATCTATACTGACCTCCATCAGGTTGCAAATTGAATATAATTTTTTATCTGCATCTAGCTCTGAAAAAATATTTGGGCTTCTAGCAGTGTGTGGGACTTGGTCTATTAGTCCATCTATACTAACCTCCACCAGGTTGCAAATTAAAAATAATTTTTATCTTCATCTAGCTCTGAAAAAATATTTGGGCTTCTAGCAGTGTGTGGGACTTGGTCTTTTAGTCCATCTATACTGACCTCCATTATGTTGCAAATTCAATATAATTTTTTTCTGCATCTAGCTCTGAAAAAATATTTGTGCTTCTAGCAGTGTGTGGGACTTGGTCTATTAGTCCGTCTATACTGACCTCCATCAGGTTGTAAATTGAATATAATTATTTTTCTGCATCTAGCTCTGAAAAAATATTTGGGCTTCTAGCAGTGTGTGGGACTTGGTCTTTTAGTCCATCTATACTGATCTCCATTATGTTGCAAATTCAATATAATTTTTTTCTGCATCTAGCTCTGAAAAAATATTTGTGCTTCTAGCAGTGTGTGGGACTTGGTCTATTAGTCCTTTTATACTGACCTCCATCAGGTTGTAAATTGAATATAATTTTTTTTCTGCATCTAGCTGTGAAAAAATATTTGGGCTTCTAGCAGTGTGTGGGACTTGGTCTATTAGTCCATCTGTACTAACCTCCACCAGGTTGCAAATTAAAAATAATTTTTATCTTCATCTAGCTCTGAAAAAATATTTGGGCTTCTAGCAGTGTGTGGGACTTGGTCTTTTAGTCCATCTATACTGACCTCCATTATGTTGCAAATTCAATATAATTTTTTTCTCCATCTAGCTCTGAAAAAATATTTGTGCTTCTAGCAGTGTGTGGGACTTGGTCTATTAGTCCGTCTATACTGACCTCCATCAGGTTGTAAATTGAATATAATTTTTTTCTGCATCTAGCTCTGAAAAAATATTTGGGCTTCTACCAGTGTGTGGGACTTGGTCTATTAGTCCATCTATAATAACCTCCACCAGGTTGCAAATTAAAAGTAATTGTAATCTGCATCTAGCTCTGAAAAAATATTTGGGCTTCTAGCAGTGTGTGGGACTTGGTCTATTAGTCCATCTATACTGACCTCCATCAGGTAGCAAATTCAATATAATTTTTTTCTGCATCTAGCTCTGAAAAAATATTTGGGCTTCTAGCAGTGTGTGGGACTTGGTCTATTAGTCCATCTATACTAACCTCCACCAGGTTGTAAATTAAAAATAATTTTTATCTGCATCTAGCTCTGAAAAAATATTTGGGCTTCTAACAGTGTGTGGGACTTGGTCTATTAGTCCATCTATACTAACCTCCACCAGGTTGCAAATTAAAAATAATTTTTATCTGCATCTGGCTCTGAAAAAATATTTGGGCTTCTAGCAGTGTGTGGGACTTGGTCTATTAGATCATCTATACTAACCTACACCAGGTTGCAAATTAAAAATAATTTTTATCTGCATCTGGCTCTGAAAAAATATTTGGGCTTCTAGCAGTGTGTGGGACTTGGTCTATTAATCCATATATACTAACCTCCACCAGGTTGCAAATTAAAAATAATTGTTATCTGCTTCTAGCTTTGAAAAAATATTTGGGCTTCTAGCAGTGTGTGGGACTTGGTCTATTAGTCCATCTATACTGACCTCCATCAGGTTGCAAATTGAATATCATTTTTTTCTGCATCTAGCTCTGAAAAAAATATTTGGGCTTCTAACAGTGTGGGGGACTTGGTCTATTAGTCCATCTATACTGACCTCCATCAGGTTGCAAATTGAATATAATTTTTTTTCTGCATCTAGCTCTGAAAAAATATTTGGGCTTCTAGCAGTGTGTGGGACTTGGTCTATTAGTCCATCTATACTAACCTCCACCAGGTTGCAAATTAAAAATAATATTTACCTTCATCTAGCTCTGAAAAAATATTTGGGCTTCTAGCAGTGTGTGGGACTTGGTCTTTTAGTCCATCTATATTGACCTCCATTATGTTGCAAATTCATTATAATTTTTTTCTGCATCTAGCTCTGAAAAAATATTTGTGCTTCTAGCAGTGTGTGGGACTTGGTCTATTATTCCGTCTATACTGACCTCCATCAGGTTGTAAATTGAATATAATTTTTTTCTGCATCTAGCTCTGAAAAAATATTTGGGCTTCTAGCAGTGTGTGGGACTTGGTCTATTAGTCCATCTATACTGACCTCCATCAGGTTGCAAATTCAATATAATTTTTTTCTGCATCTAGCTCTGAAAAAATATTTGGGCTTCTAGCAGTGTGTGGGACTTGGTCTATTAGTCCATCTGTACTAACCTCCACCAGGTTGCAAATTAAAAATAATTGTAATCTGCATCTAGCTCTGAAAAAATATTTGGGCTTCTAGCAATGTGTGGGACTTGGTCTATTAGTCCATCTATACTGACCTCCATCAGGTAGCAAATTCAATATAATTTTTTTCTGCATCTAGCTCTGAAAAAATATTTGGGCTTCTAGCAGTGTGTGGGACTTGGTCTATTAGTCCATCTATACTAACCTCCACCAGGTTGCAAATTAAAAATAATTTTTATCTGCATCTAGCTCTGAAAAAATATTTGGGCTTCTAGCAGTATGTGGGACTTGGTCTATTAGTCCATCTATACTAACCTCCACCAGGTTGCAACTTAAAAATAATTTTTATCTGCATCTAGCTCTGAAAAAATATTTGGGCTTCTAGCAGTGTGTGGAACTTGGTCTTTTCTTCCATCTATACTGACCTCCATCAGGTTGCAAATTCAATATAATTTTTTTCTGCATCTAGCTCTGAAAAAATATTTGGGCTTCTAGCAGTGTGTGCGGCTTGGTCTATTAGTCCATCTATACTAACCTCCACCAGGTTGCAAATTAAAAATAATTGTTATCTGCATCTAGCTTTGAAAAAATATTTGGGCTTCTAGCAGTGTGTGGGACTTGGTCTATTAGTCCATCTATACTAACCTCCACCAGGTTGCAAATTAAAAATAATTTTTATCTTCATCTAGCTCTGAAAAAATATTTGGGCTTCTAGCAGTGTGTGGGACTTGGTCTTTTATTCCATCTATACTGACCTCCATTAGGTTGCAAATTCAATATAATTTTTTTCTGCATCTAGCTCTGAAAAAATATTTGTGCTTCTAGCAGTGTGTGGGACTTGGTCTATTAGTCCATCTATACTGACCTCCATCAGGTTGTAAATTGAATATAATTTGTTTCTGCATCTAGCTCTGAAAAAATATTTGCGCTTCTAGCAGTGTGTGGGACTTGGTCTATTAGTCCATCTATACTGACCTCCATCAGGTTGCAAATTCAATATAATTTTTTTCTGCATCTAGCTCTGAAAAAATATTTGGTCTTCTAGCAGTGTGTGGGATTTGGTCTATTAGTCCATCTATACTGACCTCCATCAGGTTGCAAATTCAATATAATTTTTTTCTGCATCTAGCTCTGAAAAAATATTTGGGCTTCTAGCAGTGTGTGGGACTTAGTCTATTTGTCCATCTATACTGACCTCCATCAGGTTGCAAATTGAATACCATTTTTTTCTGCATCTAGCTCTGAAAAAAATATTTGGGCTTCTAGCAGTGTGGGGGACTTGGTCTATTAGTCCATCTATACTGACCTCCATCAGGTTGCAAATTGAATATAATTTTTTATCTGCATCTAGCTCAGAAAAAATATTTGGGCTTCTAGCAGTGTGTGGGACTTGGTCTATTAGTCCATCTATACTAACCTCCACCAGGTTGCAAATTAAAAATAATTTTTATCTTCATCTAGCTCTGAAAAAATATTTGGGCTTCTAGCAGTGTGTGGGACTTGGTCTTTTAGTCCATCTATACTGACCTCCATTATGTTGCAAATTCAATATAATTTTTTTCTGCATCTAGCTCTGAAAAAATATTTGTGCTTCTAGCAGTGTGTGGGACTTGGTCTATTAGTCCGTCTATACTGACCTCCATCAGGTTGTAAATTGAATATAATTATTTTTCTCCATCTAGCTCTGAAAAAATATTTGGGCTTCTAGCAGTGTGTGGGACTTGGTCTATTAGTCCATCTGTACTAACCTCCACCAGGTTGCAAATTAAAAATAATTTTTATCTTCATCTAGCTCTGAAAAAATATTTGGGCTTCTAGCAGTGTGTGGGACTTGGTCTTTTAGTCCATCTATACTGACCTCCATTATGTTGCAAATTCAATATAATTTTTTTCTCCATCTAGCTCTGAAAAAATATTTGTGCTTCTAGCAGTGTGTGGGACTTGGTCTATTAGTCCGTCTATACTGACCTCCATCAGGTTGTAAATTGAATATAATTTTTTTCTGCATCTAGCTCTGAAAAAATATTTGGGCTTCTACCAGTGTGTGGGACTTGGTCTATTAGTCCATCTATACTAACCTCCACCAGGTTGCAAATTAAAAGTAATTGTAATCTGCATCTAGCTCTGAAAAAATATTTGGGCTTCTAGCAGTGTGTGGGACTTGGTCTATTAGTCCATCTATACTGACCTCCATCAGGTAGCAAATTCAATATAATTTTTTTCTGCATCTAGCTCTGAAAAAATATTTGGGCTTCTAGTAGTGTGTGGGACTTGGTCTATTAGTCCATCTATACTAACCTCCACCAGGTTGTAAATTAAAAATAATTTTTATCTGCATCTAGCTCTGAAAAAATATTTGGGCTTCTAGCAGTGTGTGGGACTTGGTCTATTAGTCCATCTATACTAACCTCCACCAGGTTGCAAATTAAAAATAATTTTTATCTGCATCGGGCTCTGAAAAAATATTTGGGCTTCTAGCAGTGTGTGGGACTTGGTCTATTAGTCCATCTATACTAACCTCCACCAGGTTGCAAATTAAAAATAATTGTAATCTGCATCTACCTCTGAAAAAATATTTGGGCTTCTAGCAGTGTGTGGGACTTGGTCTATTAGTCCATCTATACTGACCTCCATCAGGTAGCAAATTCAATATAATTTTTTTCTGCATCTAGCTCTGAAAAAATATTTCGGCTTCTAGCAGTGTGTGGGACTTTGTATATTAGTCCATCTATACTAACCTCCACCAGGTTGCAAATTAAAAATAATTTTTATCTGCATCTAGCTCTGAAAAAATATTTGGGCTTCTAGCAGTGTGTGGGACCTGGTCTATTAGTCCATCTATACTAACCTACACCAGGTTGCAAATTAAAAATAATTTTTATCTGCATCTGGCTCTGAAAAAATATTTGGGCTTCTAGCAGTGTGTGGGACTTGGTCTATTAATCCATATATACTAACCTCCACCAGGTTGCAAATTAAAAATAATTTTTATCTGCATCTAGCTCTGAAAAAATATTTGGGCTTCTAGCAGTGTGTGGGACTTGGTCTATTAGTCCATCTATACTAACCTCCACCAGGTTGCAAATTAAAAATAATTTTTATCTGCATCTAGCTCTGAAAAAATATTTGGGCTTCTAGCAGTGTGTGGGACTTGGTCTATTAGTCCATCTATACTAACCTCCACCAGGTTGCAAATTAAAAATAATTTTTATCTGCATCTAGCTCTGAAAAAATATTTGGGCTTCTAGCAGTGTTTGGGGCTTGGTCTATTAGTCCATCTATACTAACCTCCACCAGGTTGCAAATTAAAAATAATTGTTATCTGCATCTAGCTCTGAAAAAATATTTGGGCTTCTAGCAGTGTGTGGGTCTTGGTCATTTAGTCCATCTATACTGACCTCCATTATGTTGCAAATTCAATATAATTTTTTTCTGCATCTAGCTCTGAAAAAATATTTGTGCTTCTAGCAGTGTGTGGGACTTGGTCTATTAGTCCATCTATACTGACCTCCATCAGGTTGTAAATTGAATATAATTTTTTTCTGCATCTAGCTCTGAAAAAATATTTGGGCTTCTAGCAGTGTGTGGGACTTGGTCTATTAGTCCATCTATACTAACCTCCACCAGGTTGCAAATTAAAAATAATTGTAATCTGCATCTAGCTCTGAAAAAATATTTGGGCTTCTAGCAGTGTGTGGGACTTGGTCTATTAGTCTATCTATACTGACCTCCATCAGGTAGCAAATTCAATATAATTTTTTTCTGCATCTAGCTCTGAAAAAATATTTGGGCTTCTAGCAGTGTGTGGGACTTGGTCTATTAGTCCATCTATACTAACCTCCACCAGGTTGCAAATTAAAAATAATTTTTATCTGCATCTAGCTCTGAAAAAATATTTGGGCTTCTAGCAGTGTGTGGGACTTGGTCTATTAGTCCATCTATACTAACCTACACCAGGTTGCAAATTAAAAATAATTTTTATCTGCATCTGGCTCTGAAAAAATATTTGGGCTTCTAGCAGTGTGTGGGACTTGGTCTATTAGTCCATCTATACTAACCTCCACCAGGTTGCAAATTAAAAATAATTTTTATCTGCATCTAGCTCTGAAAAAATATTTGGGCTTCTAGCAGTGTGTGGGACTTGGTCTATTAGTCCATCTATACTAACCTCCACCAGGTTGCAAATTAAAAATAATTGTAATCTGCATCTAGCTCTGAAAAAATATTTGGGCTTCTAGCAGTTTGTGGGACTTGGTCTATTAGTCCATCTATACTGACCTCCATCAGGTAGCAAATTCAATATAATTTTTTTCTGCATCTAGCTCTGAAAAAATATTTGGGCTTCTAGCAGTGTGTGGGACTTTGTCTATTAGTCCATCTATACTAACCTCCACCAGGTTGCAAAATAAAAATAATTTTTATCTGCATCTAGCTCTGAAAAAATATTTGGGCTTCTAGCAGTGTGTGGGACTTGGTCTATTAGTCCATCTATACTTACCTCCACCAGGTTGCAAATTAAAAATAATTGTTATCTGCATCTAGCTCTGAAAAAATATTTGGGCTTCTAGCAGTGTGTGGGTCTTTGTCTTTTAGTCCATCTATACTGACCTCCATTATGTTGCAAATTCAATATAATTTTTTTCTGCATCTAGCTCTGAAAAAATATTTGTGCTTCTAGCAGTGTGTGGGACTTGGTCTATTAGTCCATTTAAACTAACCTCCACCAGGTTGCAAATTAAAAATAATTGTAATCTGCATCTAGCTCTGAAAAAATATTTGGGCTTCTAGCAGTGTGTGGGACTTGGTCTATTAGTCCATCTATACTGACCTCCATCAGGTAGCAAATTCAATATAATTTTTTTCTGCATCTAGCTCTGAAAAAATATTTGGGCTTCTAGCAGTGTGTGGGACTTGGTCTATTAGTCCATCTATACTAACCTCCACCAGGTTGCAAATTAAAAATAATTTTTATCTGCATCTAGCTCTGAAAAGATATTTGGGCTTCTAGCAGTGTGTGGGACTTGGTCTTTTAGTCCATCTATACTGACCTCCATTATGTTGCAAATTCAATATAATTTTTTTCTGCATCTAGCTCTGAAAAAATATTTGTGCTTCTAGCAGTGTGTGGGACTTGGTCTATTAGTCCGTCTATACTGACCTCCATCAGGTTGTAAATTGAATATAATTTTTTTCTGCATCTAGCTCTGAAAAAATATTTGGGCTTCTAGCATTGTGTGGGACTTGGTATATTAGTCCATCTATACTGACCTCCATCAGGTTGCAAATTCAATATAATTTTTTTCTGCATCTAGCTCTGAAAAAATATTTGGGCTTCTAGCAGTGTGTTGGACTTGGTCTATTAGTCCATCTATACTAACCTCCACCAGGTTGCAAATTAAAAATAATTGTAATCTGCATCTAGCTCTGAAAAAATATTTGGGCTTCTAGCAGTGTGTGGGACTTTGTCTATTAGTCCATCTATACTAACCTCCACCAGGTTGCAAATTAAAAATAATTGTAATCTGCATCTAGCTCTGAAAAAATATTTGGGCTTCTAGCAGTGTGTGGGACTTGGTCTATTAGTCTATCTATACTGACCTCCATCAGGTAGCAAATTCAATATAATTTTTTTCTGCATCTAGCTCTGAAAAAATATTTGGGCTTCTAGCAGTGTGTGGGACTTGGTCTATTAGTCCATCTATACTAACCTCCACCAGGTTGCAAATTAAAAATAATTTTTATCTGCATCTAGCTCTGAAAAAATATTTGGGCTTCTAGCAGTGTGTGGGACTTGGTCTATTAGTCCATCTATACTAACCTCCACCAGGTTGCAAATTAAAAATAATTGTAATCTGCATCTAGCTCTGAAAAAATATTTGGGCTTCTAGCAGTGTGTGGGACTTGGTCTATTAGTCCATCTATACTAACCTCCACCAGGTTGCAAATTAAAAATAATTGTAATCTGCATCTAGCTCTGAAAAAATATTTGGGCTTCTAGCAGTGTGTGGGACTTGGTCTATTAGTCCATCTATACTGACCTCCATCAGGTAGCAAATTCAATATAATTTTTTTCTGCATCTAGCTCTGAAAAAATATTTGGGCTTCTAGCAGTGTGTGGGACTTTGTCTATTAGTCCATCTATACTAACCTCCACCAGGTTGCAAAATAAAAATAATTTTTATCTGCATCTAGCTCTGAAAAAATATTTGGGCTTCTAGCAGTGTGTGGGACTTGGTCTATTAGTCCATCTATACTTACCTCCACCAGGTTGCAAATTAAAAATAATTGTTATCTGCATCTAGCTCTGAAAAAATATTTGGGCTTCTAGCAGTGTGTGGGTCTTGGTCTTTTAGTCCATCTATACTGACCTCCATTATGTTGCAAATTCAATATAATTTTTTTCTGCATCTAGGTCTGAAAAAATATTTGTGCTTCTAGCAGTGTGTGGGACTTGGTCTATTAGTCCATCTAAACTAACCTCCACCAGGTTGCAAATTAAAAATAATTGTAATCTGCATCTAGCTCTGAAAAAATATTTGGGCTTCTAGCAGTGTGTGGGACTTGGTCTATTAGTCCATCTATACTGACCTCCATCAGGTAGCAAATTCAATATAATTTTTTTCTGCATCTAGCTCTGAAAAAATATTTGGGCTTCTAGCAGTGTGTGGGACTTGGTCTATTAGTCCATCTATACTAACCTCCACCAGGTTGCAAATTAAAAATAATTTTTATCTGCATCTAGCTCTGAAAAGATATTTGGGCTTCTAGCAGTGTGTGGGACTTGGTCTTTTAGTCCATCTATACTGACCTCCATTATGTTGCAAATTCAATATAATTTTTTTCTGCATCTAGCTCAGAAAAAAATATTTGTGCTTCTAGCAGTGTGTGGGACTTGGTCTATTAGTCCGTCTATACTGACCTCCATCAGGTTGTAAATTGAATATAATTTTTTTCTGCATCTAGCTCTGAAAAAATATTTGGGCTTCTAGCATTTTGTGGGACTTGGTATATTAGTCCATCTATACTGACCTCCATCAGGTTGCAAATTCAATATAATTTTTTTCTGCATCTAGCTCTGAAAAAATATTTGGGCTTCTAGCAGTGTGTTGAACTTGGTCTATTAGTCCATCTATACTAACCTCCACCAGGTTGCAAATTAAAAATAATTGTAATCTGCATCTAGCTCTGAAAAAATATTTGGGCTTCTAGCAGTGTGTGGGACTTGGTCTATTAGTCCATCTATACTGACCTCCATCAGGTAGCAAATTCAATATAATTTTTTTCTGCATCTAGCTCTGAAAAAATATTTGGGCTTCTAGCAGTGTGTGGGACTTGGTCTATTAGTCCATCTATACTAACCTCCACCAGGTTGCAAATTAAAAATAATTTTTATCTGCATCTAGCTCTGAAAAAATATTTGGGCTTCTAGCAGTGTGTGGGATTTGGTCTATTAGTCCATCTATACTAACCTCCACCAGGTTGCAAATTAAAAATAATTTTTATCTGCATCTGGCTCTGAAAAAATATTTGAGCTTCTAGCAGTGTGTGGGACTTGGTCTATTAGTCCATCTATACTAACCTCCACCAGGTTGCAAATTAAAAATAATTTTTATCTGCATCTAGGTTTGAAAAAATATTTGGGCTTCTAGCAGTGTGTGGGACTTCGTCTATTAGTCCATCTATACTAACCTCCACCAGGTTGCAAATTAAAAATAATTTTTATCTGCATTTAGCTCTGAAAAAATATTTGGGCTTCTAGCAGTGTGTGGGACTTGGTCTATTAGTCCATCTATACTAACCTACACCAGGTTGCAAATTAAAAATAATTTTTATCTGCATCTGGCTCTGAAAAAATATTTGGGCTTCTAGCAGTGTGTGGGACTTGGTCTATTAGTCCATCTATACTAACCTCCACCAGGTTGCAAATTAAAAATAATTTTTATTTGCATCTAGCTCTGAAAAAATATTTGGGCTTCTAGCAGTGTGTGGGACTTGGTCTATTAGTCCATCATTACTGACCTCCATCAGGTTGCAAATTAAAAATAATTTTTTTCTGCATCTAGCTCTGAAAAAATATTTGGGCTTCTAGCAGTGTGTGGGATTTGGTCTATTAGTCCATCTATATTGACCTCCATCTGGTTGCAAATTCAATATAATTTTTTTCTGCATCTAGCTCTGAAAAAATATTTGTGCTTCTAGCAGTGTGTGGGACTTGGTCTATTAGTCCATCTATACTGACCTCCATCAGGTTGCAAATTCAATATATTTTTTTTCTGCATCTAGCTCTGAAAAAATATTTGGGCTTCTAGCAGTGTGTGGGACTTGGTCTTTTAGTCCATCTATACTGACCTCCATTAGGCTGCATATTCAATATAATTTTTTTCTGCATCTAGCTCTGAAAAAATATTTGGGCTTCTAGCAGTGTGTGGGGCTTGGTCTATTAGTCCATCTATAATAACCTCCACCAGGTTGCAATTTAAAAATAATTGTTATCTGCATCTAGCTTTGAAAAAATATTTGTGCTTCTAGCCGTGTGTGGGACTTGGTCTATTAGTCCATCTATACTGACCTCCATCAGGTTGCAACTTGAATATAATTTTTTCTGCATCTAGCTCTGAAAAAATATTTGGGCTTCTAGCAGTGTGTGGGACTTGATCTATTAGTACATCTATACTGACCTCCATCAGGTTGCAAATTGAATATCATTTTTTTCTACATCTAGCTCTGAAAAAATATTGGGGCTTCTAGCAGTGTGTGGGACTTGGTCTATTAGTCCATCTATACTGACCTCCATCAGGTTGCAAATTCAATATAATTTTTTTCTGCATCTAGCTTTAAAAAAATATTTGGGCTTCTAGCAGTGTGTGGGACTTGGTCTATTAGTCCATCTTTACTGACCTCCATCAGGTTGCAAATTGAATATAATTTTTTTCTGCATCTAGCTCTGAAAAAATATTTTTTCTTCTAGCAGTGTGTGGGATTTGATCTATTAGTCCATATATACTGACCTCCATCAGGTTACTAATTCAATATGATTTTTTTCTACATCTAGCTCTGAAAAAATATTTGGGCTTCTAGCAGTGTGTGGGACTTAGTCTATTAGTCCATCTATACTGACCTCCATCAGGTTGCAAATTGAATATCATTTTTTTCTGCATCTAGCTCTGAAAAAAATATTTGGGCTTCTAGCAGTGTGTGGGTCTTGGTCTTTTAGTCCATCTATACTGACCTCCATTATGTTGCAAATTCAATATAATTTTTTTCTGCATCTAGCTCTGAAAAAATATTTGTGCTTCTAGCAGTGTGTGGGACTTGGTGTATTAGTCCGTCTATACTGACCTCCATCAGGTTGTAAATTGAATATAATTTTTTTCTGCATCTAGCTCTGAAAAAATATTTGGGCTTCTAGCAGTGTGTGGGACTTGGTCTATTAGTCCATCTATACTAACCTCCACCAGGTTGCAAATTAAAAATAATTGTAATCTGCATCTAGCTCTGAAAAAATATTTGGGCTTCTAGCAGTGTGTGGGACTTGGTCTATTAGTCCATCTATACTGACCTCCATCAGGTAGCAAATTCAATATAATTTTTTTCTGCATCTAGCTCTGAAAAAATATTTGGGCTTCTAGCAGTGTGTGGGACTTGGTCTATTAGTCCATCTATACTAACCTCCACCAGGTTGCAAATTAAAAATAATTTTTATCTGCATCTAGCTCTGAAAAAATATTTGGGCTTATAGCAGTGTGTGGGACTTGGTCTATTAGTCCATCTATACTAACCTCCACCAGGTTGCAAATTAAAAATAATTTTTATCTGCATCTAGCTCTGAAAAAATATTTGGGCTTCTAGCAGTGTGTGGGACTTGGTCTATTAGTCCATCTATACTAACGTCCACCAGGTTGCAAATTAAAAATAATTGTAATCTGCATCTAGCTCTGAAAAAATATTTGGTCTTCTAGCAGTGTGTGGGACTTGGTCTATTAGTCCATCTATACTGACCTCCATCAGGTAGCAAATTCAATATAATTTTTTTCTGCATCTAGCTCTGAAAAGATATTTGGGCTTCTAGCAGTGTGTGGGACTTGGTCTATTAGTCCATCTATACTAACCTCCACAAGGTTACAAATTAAAAATAATTTTTATCTGCATCTAGCTCTGAAAAAATATTTGGGCTTCTAGCAGTGTGTGGGACTTGGTCTATTAGTCCATCTATACTAACCCACACCAGGTTGCAAATTAAAAATAATTTTTATCTGCATCTGGCTCTGAAAAAATATTTGGGCTTCTAGCAGTGTGTGGGACTTGGTCTATTAGTCCATCTATACTAACCTCCACCAGGTTGCAAATTAAAAATAATTTTTATCTGCATCTAGCTCTGAAAAAATATTTGGGCTTCTAGCAGTGTGTGGGACTTTGTCTATTAGTCCATCTATACTAACCTCCACCAGGTTGCAAATTAAAAATAATTTTTATCTGCATCTAGCTCTGAAAAAATATTTGGGCTTCTAGCAGTGTGTGGGACTTGGTCTATTAGTCCATCTATACTAACCTCCACCAGGTTGCAAATTAAAAATAATTTTTATCTGCATCTAGCTCTGAAAAAATATTTGGGCTTCTAGCAGTGTGTGGGGCTTGGTCTATTAGTCCATCTATACTTACCTCCACCAGGTTGCAAATTAAAAATAATTGTTATCTGCATCTAGCTCTGAAAAAATATTTGGGCTTCTAGCAGTGTGTGGGACTTGGTCTATTAGTCCATCATTACTGACCTCCATCAGGTTGCAAATTAAATATAATTTTTTTCTGCATCTAGCTCTGAAAAAATATTTGGGCTTCTAGCAGTGTGTGGGACTTGGTATATTAGTCCATCTATACTGACCTCCATGAGGTTGCAAATTCAATATATTTTTTTTCTGCATCTAGCTCTGAAAAAATATTTGGCTTCTAGCAGTGTGTGGGACTTGGTCTATTGGTCCATCTATACTAACCTCCACCAGGTTGCAAATTAAAAATATTTTTTATCTTCATCTAGCTCTGAAAAAATATTTGGGCTTTTAGCAGTGTGTGGGACTTGGTCTTTTAGTCCATCTATACTGACCTCCATTAGGTTGCAAATTCAATATAATTTTTTTCTGCATCTAGCTCTGAAAAAATATTTGTGCTTCTAGCAGTGTGTGGGACTTGGTCTATTAGTCCATCTATACTGACCTCCATCAGGTTGTAAATTGAATATAATTTGATTGTGCATCTAGCTCTGAAAAAATATTTGGGCTTCTCGCAGTGTGTGGGACTTGGTCTATTAGTCCATCTATACTGACCTCCATCAGGTTGCAAATTCAATATAATTTTTTTCTGCATCTAGCTCTGAAAAAATATTTGGGCTTCTAGCAGTGTGTGGGACTTGGTCTATTAGTACATCTATACTGACCTCCATCAGGTTGCAAATTGAATATCATTTTTTTCTGCATCTAGCTCTGAAAAATTATTGGGGCTTCTAGCAGTGTGTGGGACTTGGTCTATTAGTCCATCTATACTGACCTCCATCAGGTTGCAAATTCAATATAATTTTTTTCTGCATCTAGCTCTGAAAAAATATTTGGGCTTCTAGTAGTGTGTGGGACTTGGTCTATTAGTCCATCTTTACTGACCTCCATCAGGTTGCAAATTGAATATAATTTTTTTCTGCATCTAGCTCTGAAAAAATATTTGGTCTTCTAGCAGTGTGTGGGATTTGGTATCTTAGTCCATCTATACTGACCTCCATCAGGTTGCAAATTCAATATAATTTTTTTCTGCATCTAGCTCTGAAAAAATATTTTTTCTTCTAGCAGTGTGTGGGATTTAGTCTAATAGTCCATCTATACTGACCTCCATCAGGTTGCAAATTAAAAATAATTTTTATTTTCATCTAGCTCTGAAAAAATATTTGGGCTTCTAGCAGTGTGTGGGATTTGGTCTATTAGTCCATCTATACTAACCTCCACCAGGTTGCAAATTAAAAATAATTTTTATCAGCATCTGGCTCTGAAAAAATATTTGGGCTTCTAGCAGTGTGTGGGACTTGGTCTATTAGTCCATCTATACTAACCTCCACCAGGTTGCAAATTAAAAATAATTTTTATCTGCATCTAGCTCTGAAAAAATATTTGGGCTTCTAGCAGTGTGTGGGACTTGGTCTATTAGTTCATCTATACTAACCTCCACCAGGTTGCAAATTAAAAATAATTTTTATCTGCATCTAGCTCTGAAAAAATATTTGGGCTTCTAGCAGTGTGTGGGACTTGGTCTATTAGTCCATCTATACTAACCTACACCAGGTTGCAAATTAAAAATAATTTTTATCTGCATCTGGCTCTGAAAAAATATTTGGGCTTCTAGCAGTGTGTGGGACTTGGTCTATTAGTCCATCTATACTGACCTCCATCAGGTTGCAAATTCAATATAATTTTTTTCTGCATCTAGCTCTGAAAAAATATTTGGGCTTCTAGCAGTGTGTGGGACTTGGTCTATTAGGCCATCTTTACTGACCTCCATCAGGTTGCAAATTGAATATAATTTTTTTCTGCATCTAGCTCTGAAAAAATATTTGGTCTTCTAGCAGTGTGTGGGATTTGGTCTATTAGTCCATATATACTGACCTCCATCAGGTTGCAAATTCAATATAATTTTTTTCTGCATCTAGCTCTGAAAAAATATTTGGGCTTCTAGCAGTGTGTGGGACTTAGTCTATTAGTCCATCTATACTGACCTCCATCAGGTTGCAAATTGAATATCATTTTTTTCTGCATCTAGCTCTGAAAAAAATATTTGGGCTTCTAGCAGTGTGTGGGACTTGGTCTATTAGTCCATCTATACTGACCTCCATCAGGTTGCAAATTGAATATAATTTTTTTTCTGCATCTAGCTCTGAAAAAATATTTGGGCTTCTAGCAGTGTGTGGGACTTGGTCTATTAGTCCATCTATACTGACCTCCATCAGGTTGAAAATTCAATATATTTTTTTTCTGCATCTAGCTCTGAAAAAATATTTGGGCTTCTAGCAGTGTGTGGGACTTGGTCTATTGGTCCATCTATACTAACCTCCACCAGGTTGCAAATTAAAAATATTTTTTATCTTCATCTAGCTCTGAAAAAATATTTGGGCTTCTAGCAGTGTGTGGGACTTGGTCTTTTAGTCCATCTATACTGACCTCCATTAGGTTGCAAATTCAATATAATTTTTTTCTGCATCTAGCTCTGAAAAAATATTTGTGCTTCTAGCAGTGTGTGGGACTTGGTCTAAAGGTCCATCTATACTGACCTCCATCAGGTTGTAAGTTGAATATAATTTGATTCTGCATCTAGCTCTGAAAAAATATTTGGGCTTCTAGCAGTGTGTGGGACTTGGTCTATTAGTCCATCTATACTGACCTCCATCAGGTTGCAAATTCAATATAATTTTTTTCTGCATCTAGCTCAGAAAAAATATTTGGGCTTCTAGCAGTGTGTGGGACTTAGTCTATTAGTCCATCTATACTGACCTCCATCAGGTTGCAAATTGAATATCATTTTTTTCTGCAACTAGCTCTGAAAAAAATATTTGGGCTTCTAGCAGTGTGTGGGACTTGGTCTATTAGTCCATTTATACTGACCTCAATCAGGTTGCAAATTGAATATAATTTTTTTTCTGCATCTAGCTCTGAAAAAATATTTGGGCTTCTAGCAGTGTGTGGGACTTTTTCTACTAGTCCATCTATACTGACCTCCATCAGGTTGCAAATTCAATATATTTTTTTTCTGCATCTAGCTCTGAAAAAATATTTGGGCTTCTAGCAGTGTGTGGGACTTGGTCTATTGGTCCATCTATACTAACCTCCACCAGGTTGCAAATTAAAAATATTTTTTATCTTCATCTAGCTCTGAAAAAATATTTGGGCTTCTAGCAGTGTGTGGGACTTGGTCTTTTAGTCCATCTATACTGACCTCCATTAGGTTGCAAATTCAATATAATTTTTTTCTGCATCTAGCTCTGAAAAAATATTTGTGCTTCTAGCAGTGTGTGGGACTTGGTCTATTAGTCCATCTATACTGACCTCCATCAGGTTGTAAATTGAATATAATTTGATTCTGCATCTAGCTCTGAAAAAATATTTGGGCTTCTAGCAGTGTGTGGGACTTGGTCTATTAGTCCATCTATACTGACCTCCATCAGGTTGCAAATTCAATATAATTTTTTTCTGCATCTAGCTCTGAAAAAATATTTGGGCTTCTAGCAGTGTGTGGGACTTGGTCTATTAGTACATCTATACTGACCTCCATCAGGTTGCAAATTGAATATAATTTTTTTCTGCATCTAGCTCTGAAAAAATATTGGGGCTTCTAGCAGTGTGTGGGACTTGGTCTATTAGTCCATCTATACTGACCTCCATCAGGTTGCAAATTCAATATAATTTTTTTCTGCATCTAGCTCTGAAAAAATATTTGGGCTTCTAGCAGTGTGTGGGACTTGGTCTATTAGTCCATCTTTACTGACCTCCATCAGGTTGCAAATTGAATATAATTTTTTTCTGCATCTAGCTCTGAAAAAATATTTGGTCTTCTAGCAGTGTGTGGGATTTGGTCTATTAATCCATCTATACTGACCTCCATCAGGTTGCAAATTCAATATAATTTTTTTCTGCATCTAGCTCTGAAAAAATATTTGGTCTTCTAGCAGTGTGTGGAACTTAGTCTATTAGTCCATCTATACTGACCTCCATCAGGTTGCAAATTGAATATCATTTTTTTTTGCATCTAGCTCTGAAAAAAATATTTGGGCTTCTAGCAGTGTGGGGGACTTGGTCTATTAGTCCATCTATACTGACCTCCATCAGGTTGCAAATTGAATATAATTTTTTTTCTGCATCTAGCTCTGAAAAAATATTTGGGCTTCTAGCAGTGTGTGGGACTTGGTCTATTAGTCCATCTATACTAACCTCCACCAGGTTGCAAATTAAAAATAATTTTTATCTTCATCTAGCTCTGAAAAAATATTTGGGCTTCTAGCAGTGTGTGGGACTTGGTCTTTTAGTCCATCTATTCTGACCTCCATTATGTTGCAAATTCAATATAATTTTTTTCTGCATCTAGCTCTGAAAAAATATTTGTTCTTCTAGCAGTGTGTGGAACTTGGTCTATTAGTCCGTCTATACTGACCTCCATCAGGTTGTAAATTGAATATAATTTTTTTCTGCATCTAGCTCTGAAAAAATATTTGGGCTTCTAGCAGTGTGTGGTACTTGGTATATTAGTCCATCTATACTGACCTCCATGAGGTTGCAAATTCAATATAATTTTTTTCTGCATCTAGCTCTGAAAAAATATTTGGGCTTCTAGCAGTGTGTGGGACTTGGTCTATTAATCCATCTATACTAACCTCCACCAGGTTGCAAATTAAAAATAATTGTAATCTGCATCTAGCTCTGAAAAAATATTTGGGCTTCTAGCAGTGTGTGGGATTTGGTCTATTAGTCCATCTATATTGACCTCCATCTGGTTGCAAATTGAATATAATTTTTTTCTGCATCTAGCTCTGAAAAAATATTTGGGCTTCTAGCAGTGTGTGGGACTTGGTCTATTAGTCCATCTATACTGACCTCCATCAGGTTGCAAATTCAATATATTTTTTTTCTGCATCTAGCTCTGAAAAAATATTTGGGCTTCTAGCAGTGTGTGGGACTTGGTCTTTTAGTCCATCTATACTGACCTCCATCAGGTTGCAAATTCAATATAATTTTTTTCTGCATCTAGCTCTGAAAAAATATTTGGGCTTCTAGCAGTGTGTGGGGCTTGGTCTATTAGTCCATCTATACTAACCTCCACCAGGTTGCAAATTAAAAATAATTGTTATCTGCATCTAGCTTTGAAAAAATATTTGGACTTTTAGCAGTGTGTGGGACTTGATCTATTAGTGCATCTATACTGACCTCCATCAGGTTGCAAATTGAATATCATTTTTTTCTGCATCTAGCTCTCAAAAAATATTTGGTCTTCTAGCAGTGTGTGGGATTTGGTCTATTAGTCCATATATACTGACCTCCATCAGGTTGCAAATTCAATATAATTTTTTTCTGCATCTAGCTCTGAAAAAATATTTGGGCTTCTAGCAGTGTGTGGAACTTAGTCTATTAGTCCATCTATACTGACCTCCATCAGGTTGCAAATTGAATATCGTTTTTTTCTGCATCTAGCTCTGAAAAAAATATTTGGGCTTCTAGCAGTGTGTGGGACTTGGTCTATTAGTCCATCTATACTGACCTCCATCATGTTGCAAATTGAATATAATTTTTTTTCTGCATCTAGCTCTGAAAAAATATTTGTGCTTCTAGCAGTGTGTGGGACTTGGTCTATTAGTCCATCTATACTGACCTCCATCATGTTGCAAATTCAATATATTTTTTTTCTGCATCTAGCTCTGAAAAAATATTTGGGCTTCTAGCAGTGTGTGGGACTTGGTCTATTGGTCCATCTATACTAACCTCCACCAGGTTGCAAATTAAAAATAATTTTTATCTTCATCTAGCTCTGAAAAAATATTTGGGCTTCTAGCAGTGTGTGGGACTTGGTCTTTTACTCCATCTATACTGACCTCCATTAGGTTGCAAATTCAATATAATTTTTTTCTGCATCTAGCTCTGAAAGAATATTTGTGCTTCTAGCAGTGTGTGGGACTTGGTCTATTAGTCCATCTATACTGACCTCCATCAGGTTGTAAATTGAATATAATTTGATTCTGCATCTAGCTCTGAAAAAATATTTGGGCTTCTAGCAGTGTGTGGGACTTGGTCTATTAGTCCATCTATACTGACCTCCATCAGGTTGCAAATTCAATATAATTTTTTTCTGCATCTAGCTCTGAAAAAACATTTGGGCTTCTAGCAGTGTGTGGGACTTGGTCTATTAGTACATCTATACTGACCTCCATCAGGTTGCAAATTGAATATCATTTTTTTCTGCATCTAGCTCTGAAAAAATATTGGGGCTTCTAGCAGTGTGTGGGACTTGGCCTATTAGTCCATCTATACTGACCTCCATCAGGTTGCAACTTCAATATAATTTTTTTCTGCATCTAGCTCTGAAAAAATATTTGGGCTTCTAGCAGTGTGTGGGACTTGGTCTATTAGTCCATCTTTACTGACCTCCATCAGGTTGCAAATTGAATATAATTTTTTTCTGCATCTAGCTCTGAAAAAATATTTGGTCTTCTAGCAGTGTGTGGGATTTGGTCTATTAGTGCATCTATACTGACCTCCATCATGTTGCAAATTCAATACATTTTTTTTCTGCATCTAACTCTGAAAAAATATTTGGGCTTCTAGCAGTGTGTGGGACTTAGTCTATTAGTCCATCTATACTGACCTCCATCAGGTTGCAAATTGAATATCATTTTTTTCTGCATCTAGCTCTGAAAAAAATATTTGGACTTCTAGCAGTGTGGGGGACTTGGTCTATTAGTCCATCTATACTGACCTCCATCAGGTTGCAAATTGAATATAATTTTTTTTCTGCATCTAGCTCTGAAAAAATATTTGGGCTTCTAGCAGTGTGTGGGACTTGGTCTATTAGTCCATCTATACTAACCTCTACCAGGTTGCAAATTAAAAATAATTTTTATCTTCATCTAGCTCTGAAAAAATATTTGGGCTTCTAGCAGTGTGTGGGACTTGGTCTTTTAGTCCATCTATACTGACCTCCATTATGTTGCAAATTCAATATAATTTTTTTCTGCATCTAGCTCTGAAAAAATATTTGTGCTTCTAGCAGTGTGTGGGACTTGGTCTATTAGTCCGTCTATACTGACCTCCATCAGGTTGTAAATTGAATATAATTTTTTTCTGCATCTAGCTCTGAAAAAATATTTGGGCTTCTAGCAGTGTGTGGGACTTGGTATATTAGTCCATCTATACTGACCTCCATCAGGTTGCAAATTCAATATAATTTTTTTCTGCATCTAGCTCTGAAAAAATATTTGGGCTTCTAGCAGTGTGTGGGACTTGGTCTATTAGTCCATCTATACTAACCTCCACCAGGTTGCAAATTAATAATAATTGTAATCTGCATCTAGCTCTGAAAAAATATTTGGGCTTCTAGCAGTGTGTGGAACTTGGTCTATTAGTCCATCTATACTGACCTCCATCAGTTAGCAAATTCAATATAATTTTTTTCTGCATCTAGCTCTGAAAAAATATTTGGGCTTGTAGCAGTGTGTGGGACTTGGTCTATTAGTCCATCTATACTAACCTCCACCAGTTTGCAAATTAAAAATAATTTTTATCTGCATCTAGCTCTGAAAAAATATTTGGGCTTCTAGCAGTGTGTGGGACTTGGTCTATTAGTCCATCTATACTAACCTCCACCAGGTTGCAAATTAAAAATAATTTTTATCTGCATCTGGCTCTGAAAAAATATTTGGGCTTCTAGCAGTGTGTGTGACTTGGTCTATTAGTCCATCTATACTAACCTCCACCAGGTTGCAAATTAAAAATAATTTTTATGTGCATCTAGCTCTGAAAAAATATTTGGGCTTCTAGCAGTGTGTGGGAGTTGGTCTATTAGTCCATCTATACTAACCTCCACCAGGTTGCAAATTAAAAATAATTTTTATCTGCATCTAGCTCTGAAAAAATATTTGGGCTTCTAGCAGTGTGTGGGACTTGGTCTATTAGTCCATCTATGCTAACCTCCACCAGGTTGCAAATTAAAAATAATTTTTATCTGCATCTAGCTTTGAAAAAATATTTGGGCTTCTAGCAGTGTGTGGGGCTTGGTCTATTAGTCCATCTATGCTAACCTCCACCAGGTTGCAAATTAAAAATAATTGTTATCTGCATCTAGCTCTGAAAAAATATTTGGGCTTCTAGCAGTGTGTGGGACTTGCTCTATTAGTCCATCTATACTAACCTCCACCAGGTTGCAAATTCAAAATAATTTTTATCTGCATCTATCTCTGAAAAAATATTTGGTCTTCTAGCAGTGTGTGGGACTTGGTCTATTAGTGCATCTATACTAATCTCCATCAGGTTGCAAATTGAAAATAATTTTTATCTGCATCTAGCTCTGAAAAAATATTTGGGCTTCTACCAGTGTGTGGGACTTGTTCTATTAGTCCATCTATACTGACCTCCATCAGGTTGCAAATTCAATATAATTTTTTTCTGCATCTAGCTCTGAAAAAGTATTTGGGCTTCTAGCAGTGTGTGGGACTTGTTCTATTAGTCCATCTACACTGTGTTCCAAATTATTATGCAAATAATATTTTCTCAGATTTTCCCAAATTACCTATATGAATTGCAGTCATTGTAATTTTCCAGTCAAATAACTATTAGAGTACAATTGACAGGTTTTTGTACAAACTGCCTATGATAACAGTATATTTTTTAAAAAATAAAAAACTCAAACTGCACTCAAAATGCATGTTCCAAATTATTATGCACAGCAGAGTTTTCAACCTTTTCATTTTAATAGAGAACAAAAAAATGGTCATTTTTGAAATTATAGGCATTAGCAGGTTATTACAAACTGAAATCAAACAGTTTTCAACTCAAAACTTTATTCTAGGTGATGTTACATTTGCACATAGGACCCCTTGTTCGAAAGGTGCTTCTGAACTCTCTCGTCCATTGAATTTGTCAGGTTTTGGATGGTTTCTGCTTTAATTGTTTTGCATGAGGACAGAATACCCTCCCAGAGCTGTTGCTTAGATGTGAACTGCCTCCCGCCATCATAGACACTCCTTTTGACGATGCTCCAGAGGTTCTCAATGGGGTTGAGGTCAGGGGAGCATGGGTGCCATGCCATAAGTTTGTCCCCTTTTATGCCCATAGCAGCCAGAGATGCAGATGTGTTATGTGCAGCATGAGATGGGGCATCAACGGATATCAAGGGCTCCTTTAAGTGGGCTCTCCTCCATCTCAACTTCAACATCACAAATACTCCAGTCCTCAGAGGTGTCACCCCAATCGCACTTGCTTCCTCACAGCTCCCAAATCTCCAGCTGCCCGTCTGAGTAAGGGGTAGAACAGATGGTAGAGTCGGCAGAGCTGTTTACTCATACTATAGCCTGGGGATGAGAGGTCGGCTCCAGAGCTTCTGTGAATCCAGACGAGGAAATGATCTGCACTGATGCCCAGAATCTTTATGAGTCGGATCCAGGACCAGACGCAGAAGGTTCTGACCATAATGTAGACCCTTGTTCCCAAACTGTAACTCCTGTTGGTGGAGACAATGAGGAAGACGATGATGAGACTCCAATACCTGATTGGAGCGACTACTTTAGCTTTTTGTCAGGGCAGGAACAGGTTGGCTCTGAGGACGACGGGTGTGATAACACACAGGGTGATGATGATGAGGTTGGAGATCCCACTTACTGTCAACCCACAGTCAGCCAAGAGATGAGGACAGCAGAGGAGGTGGAGGAGGATGCTAGTGACGACGAGGTCAGGTTGCGCCTTCCTGGACAGAGACATAGTACTGGAAGCACGTCAACAACTGCATCCTCAAACACAACTCTGCCTCTGACCACAAGTCGTGGTGGCTCTTCAGGTCGCATGGGTGCTAAGCCTTGCATAGCCTGGGCATTTTTTCAGATCGATAAAGATGACCCAACTCGTGTTATCTGTAACATTTGTCAGCAAAAGCTAAGTAGAGGCCAAAAAATACATAGTTTGAGTACTTCATGCATGAACCGGCACATGGACATGAAACAGTGGGAAGCTCACTGTGCTACAATGCGGCCTAGCCGGCCGGGCCAACCACCGTCTGCCACATCTTGTGCAACCGCGGCCTCTTCATCCTCTGTGACTGGGGGGACAGCAGTCACACCTGTTTTGGGACGCAGACCTGCCACCTCTTTACCCGCAACAGCCAGCGTGATTGGCAGGTCATCATTTTCTTTGGAGGTGGTAACACCAGCTGGTGTTGAGCGCTGTCCGACATCAATAGCACCACCTTTGGATCAAGGCAACCTAACATGTCCGCCTACATCTTCCTCACAGACCGGCAGTTTGCCGGGGACACCCTTATCAACCCCGTCTAAGCACAACAGCCAGCCCTCGGTCCCTCAGATGTGGACAAGTAAAAGACCATTTCCTCCAAGCCATGAGAAAGCTAAGAGGTTGAATTTCACCATCTGCAAGCTCTTGGCTATAGAAATGCTGCCTTTCCACCTGGTGGACAGAGAGGATTTTCGAGACCTTATGTCCGTCGCAGTGCCCCAGCACCAGATGCCCAGTCGGCACTACTTCTCAAAGAAAGGTGTGCCTGCGCTCCACCAGCATGTCGCACACAACATCACCGCTTCTTTGAGAAACTCTGTGTGTGACAGGGTGCATTTCACCACAGACACTTGAACGAGTAGGCATGGACAGGGGCGTTACATGTCGCTGACTGGGCACTGGGTAACTATGGTGACAGCAGGACAAGGGGCTGCTGTCCAAGTCTTGCCGTCCCCACGAGTTGTGCGTCAATCCTCTTTATCTCAAAGTTCCTCCACTGCTTCTGCCTCCTCAATCTCCTCTCGGTCCTCCACCTGCACCCAAAGCCTGTCTGGTTATGCCACAAGCTTTCTAACTGCGCAGAAGGGATCCTGCACACCTCCTTACTATGCTGGCAGTAGGGCTCAACGTCATCAGGCGGTTTTTACTTTGAAATGTCTAGGAAATGTGAGTCACACAGCTGAGGAGTTGTGGTCAGCTCTGGAGAACCAATTTCATGAATGGTTGTTTCCACTGGACCTGAAACCAGGGAAGGCCGTGTGCGACAATGCTGCAAACCTGGGTGCGGCCCTTCGCCGGGGCAATGTCACACACGTGCCTTGTATGGTTCACGTGTTGAACCTGGTTGTCCAGCAATTTTTAGCCCACTATCCCGGACTAGATGGCCTTCTGCAGAGGGCACGGTCACTGTGTGCTCACTTCCGCCGTTCGCATCCCGCAGCTCAGCGACTTACATCTCTACAGAAGTCATTGGGCCTGCCACTTCACCGGCTAAAATGCGATGTGCCTACCCGGTGGAATTCAACTCTGCACATGTTGCAGCGACTGTGGCAGCACCGACAAGCCCTGGTGCAATACGTTCTGATGTATAGCCTGGGCCAACGAGATCCAGAGGTGGGGCAAATCACGCTGGAGGAGTGGTCTCAGATCAGGGACCTATGCACCCTTCTGCACAGTTTTGAAATGGCGACGAAGATGTTTAGTGCTGACGATGCCATTATCAGCATGACTATTCCCGTGATTTACATGCTGGAGCATGTTAAACAGAATTCGGAGTCAGGTGGTGGCACAAGAGGAGGTGGAGGAAGTAGAGGAGGAGTTGTATGCGGAAAGGCTAACATCAGCAAGGTCCAGACAGTCGGCAGCACCAAGGTGGCAGGCATGTGAGGGTGGGGGAGATGGTTTTACCAGGGCGCATGGTAGCAGCCAAACTAGTGAGGAAGGTGCAGGAGCCCAGGAAGAAGTGGAGGACGAACTGATGGAAGACTCATCAGATGAGGGAGGCCTTGATCACATTTCTGTTGTGCAAGGTTGGGGGGAGAGAACAGAGGAAGGAAGCATGATTGTTACCTCGCCACCAACACAACAGGGACTTGGTGCTCCTGGATGAGCAACACACATGAGTGCCTTCTTGCTGCACTACCTGCAACATGACCCTCGAATTGTGAGAATTAGAAAAAATCCTGACTACTGGGTTGACACACTGTTAGATCCCCGGTACAAAAGTAAATCTGCAGAAATTATTCCTGCCATAGAAAGGGATGCACGCATGCAGGAGTATCAGCAGAGACTGTTGCAGAATCTTACATGTGCTTTTCCACAAAACACAAGTGGTGCACGTAGTGAATCTCACAGTTCCAACTTGCCAACCGTGGGACCATCCAGTGTTCAGCAATCAAACTATAACAGAAACACAGTATCTGCTGGTAACATCAATTTTGCGGAATCATTTCACCACTTTTTTAGCCCATCCTTTGCAAGGCCACAGGAGACAAGAAGTCTGACACATAGTCAACGCCTAGAGACGATGGTACAGGAGTATCTACAAGTAAACATTGAAGCCATGACTGTGTCACTGGACCCTTGCTCTTTTTGGGCTTCCAATCTGGATAAATGGCCGGAGCTCGCCACTTACGCCTTGGAGATCTTGTCATGCCCCGCAGCCAGCGTTCTGTCTGAACGTGTGTTCAGCGCTGCTGGTGGTGTGCTGACAGATAAGCGCACGTGGCTCTCCACTGATAATGTAGACAGACTCACGTTCATAAAGATGAACAAATCATGGATCCGAAACGACTTTTCTACCCCTGTGTCATCCTGGGGAGAGTAAAAGCTTGATGATTGGTTAAAATCACCTCACCAACCGTTTTAAGCTTTCAAATTACTAATCATGTTTATCTGTATCTTGGCTGGAAAATTATTTGGGCGTTGTAGCAGTGTGCAGTACTGATTCTATTAGGCCATCTATACTAAGCTCCACCAGATTTAAAATTACTAATCATGTTTATCTGTATCTTGGCTGGAAAATTATTTGGGCTTTGTAGCAGTGTGCAGTACTGATTCTATTAGGCCATCTATACTAAGCTTCACCAGATTTAAAATTACTAATCATGTTTATCTGTATCTTGGCTGGAAAATAATTTGGGCTTTGTAGCAGTGTGCAGTACTGATTCTATTAGGCCATCTATACTAAGCTCCACCAGATTTAAAATTACTAATCATGTTTATCTGTATCTTGGCTGGAAAATTATTTGGGCTTTGTATCAGTGTGCAGTACTGATTCTATTAGGCCAGCTATACTAAGCTCCACCAGATTTAAAATTAATAATAATTTTTAGCTGCATCTAGCCCGGAAAATAATTTTGGGGCTCCTAGATGCGCAAGACACATGAGTGCCTTCCTGCTGCACTACCTGCAACATGACCCTCAGATTGTCAGAATTCGAAGTAATCCTGACTACTGGGTTGCCACACTCTTAGATCCCCCAAACTCTTCGATCAACCTTTTCATTTTAATAAAGAAGAAAAAAAATGGTCATTTTTGAAATTATAAGAATTAGCAGGTCATTAGAAACTGAAATCAAACAGTTTTCAACTCAAAACTTTATTCTAGGTAATGTTACATTTGCCCATAGGACCCCTTGTTCAAAAGGAGCTTCTGAACTCTCTCGTCCATTGAATTTGTCAGGTTTTGGATGGTTTCTGCTTCAATTGTTTTGCATGAGGACAGAATACCCTCCCAGAGCTGTTGCTTAGATGTGAAATGCCTCCCGCCATCATAGACACTCCTTTTGATGATGCTCCAGAGGTTCTGAATGGGGTAGAGGTCAGGGTAGCATGGGGGTCACACCATAAGTTTGTCCCCTTTTATGCCCATATCAACCAGAGATGCAGATGTGTTATGGGCAGCATGAGACGGTGCATTATCATGCATGAAAATGATCTTGCTGTGGAATACACGGTTCTTCTTCTTGAACCATGGCAGGAAGTGCTGTTTGAGAAACTCCACATACATTATGGAGTTCATCTTTACCCCTTCAGGGATCCTAAAGGGGCCTACAATCTCTCCCCCCATGATTCCAGCCCAAAACATTACTCCACCTCCTCCTTGTTGGCGCCGTAGCCGTGTTTGCGTGGGGTGTCCATCAACCAGCCATCCTCCACTCCATCCATCTGGACCATCGAGCGTTGCACGGCACTCATCCGTGAACAAAACAGTTTTGAAGTCAGTCTTCATGTATTGTTTGGCCCACTGGAGCCGTTTCTGCTTGTGTGCAGTGGATAGAGGAGGTCGACAGGATGGCTTACGCACAGCTCCAAACCTATGAAGGACCCTGCATCTTGTTGTTCGGGGGACGTTGGAGGCACCAGCAGCTTCAAAAACTTGTCTGCTGCTATGACAAGGCTTTTTTGCCGCTGCTCTTTTAACCTGACGTAATTGCCTGTAGGAAAGAGTCCTCAATTTGCCCTTATCAGCACGCACACGTGTGTACTGTGAATCAGCTACATACTTCTTGATTGCCAAGACACTTCATCCTGATCATCGCACAATGTTGATTGTAGTCATGCCTTGACCTAAACACTCCACAATTTGTTGCCTCTCAGCAGCCGACACATCCTTTTTCTTTCCCATTTTGGCAGAAAATGTAGGCTGCTTAATAATGTGGGACAGCCTTCTTAAGTAGTCTTGCCTTTCATTGGACACACCTGCCAAACTAATTAGCACAGGTGTCTGCAATTGCTTACAGTGATATAAAGAGCCTAGACACACATCACCATCAATGAGTTTAACTGACAAACAAAAAAATTCTTACCTTATCAATCACTCCTAAACACTTTTTGCATAATAATTTGGAACACAGTGTACATGTGCTTTTCCACAAAACACCAGTGGTTCACGTAGTGAATCTTACAGTTCTAACTTGCCAACCATGGTCTGTATGGAGTTGTTCAATAAAGGGCCCAAAATTAAGATAACATAGATGGGAGAGGTCTCTATGAATAGGAATTCCTCAGTATTTGATACCCTGTGAGGGCCAGGCAAAGGGATGGAATCCTGTATGGATTTGGGGAGGGAGACATCGAGGGCCTCAGACTTCGCTGCATTGATTTTAAAATTTGACCATGTAACAAACTGATCTATTTCAGCCAAAACAGCATGGATGGATATATGTGATTGAGTGATATATACTAGGACATCATCAGCAAATAGAGAGCACTTGTACTCGGTGCCTCCCACCTCAATCCACCTAATATTGGGGTTATGGCGAATTGATGAGAGCAGGTGCTCCGTCACTAGGATGTATAAGAGAGGGGACAGAGGACATCCCTGCCTTGTCCCATTGGTGATTATGAAAGGTGATGAAAATGTTCTGACGCTCCCCCTGGGCCTAGGGGCACCCGGAGCCGGACCCTTTTTGGTGGATGCTGGTGGTTGTAGTCTCCGTGGCGGCGACCCGATTCCGTGGCTCAGGGCGGTCAAACCAGTGGCGGAACTATTTATGTGGTTTTGATGTTTAAATGTCCGACTATGCCACCCGTGGATTGCGGTCAGAGTGAACCGCCGCTGCAGGGCAGACCGCTGAGGCTGGTGCTGTGGGTGAAGCAGAGCGTAGTATAACTCCCCACGGGAGGAGTATAGCTTCAGGGCAGTGTATGCGGAGGATGGGGGTGATGGTGCAGGGCAGCAGCAGTAATGACACGGAGTCAGTGATGCAGTCCAGGGCCTTTACTCACAGTTCTTATTATCCAGACCACTTCTGCAGGTAACGGCTGCCCACGTCGTACTGTGCTCACCAGGTGAGGGGCTCAGACAACTCCCAGATAACTTTGGAGCGCTTCACAGGACCCCCTTTGTGTGTCCTTTGTCTGGCCTTTCTTACCAACACTTCTGTCCAGCTGCCTCGGGCCTCCTCTTGGTAAACTTGGCGCCAGTTTCCCTGACCCTATGTGGTGCCTTCCTAGCGGGTGTAGCGAGGGGCTGCGCCACATAAAATGTCACAGCCTCCGGTTTCTAGCTGAGGGTCATTTCCCGCCTCTACTAGTTTCGGGGACCGGTCTCCCCCTTTGGCCTGACCCCTCCACGCAGGTGGATTCGGGCGTGCGGTGGCGACTCGCTCGTCCGCACCCCTGTGATCCCTTCATTCCTCATTCCTGGAGCCTTCTCCGCTCCTCTTCCTTCCTTCTCCCTCTTCCAGGCCTGGGCCTCTGTTACTAGGCCCGCCTCCGGAGCAGAGCTCATGCAGAGCCCCTGCTTCCTGTCACTTCTGCTCAGACTTCTCTGCACTGAACTAAGATGGTGCCCACCTTTTATACTCCCTTCTCAATGCACCCAGGAACTGTTTCCTCCCTGCTCCTGCACTACAGGGTTCCCCTTCCTCAGTGTTCCCTCCCCCCACTCCAGCCAGGGACAGGGACTGTCGTGCCCATCTCAGGGGCATATTGGTCGCCCTGCCCCACGGCAATGTGGTGTAATGCATGCAGGTGTCGGGGTCCTGATCCACACTCCATCCTTACCTGAGAGTGAGATATCACACCTCTGGGTGAGGTGCAATACCTCTGCAGCAACCGAGCCCTCGGGGTGCTACAGTTCCATTTATCTTCAGCCTACGTGACATATTGCGATACAGGGCCATGATTTTGGCTATAAAAGGGTCCCCTAGACCCCTACCCCAAGCTTTTTAAGAGAATAATATGTGGCGTGCCAGGAGACTCTATGGAATGCTTTCTCAGCATCCATTGAGAGTATCTAATTACAAATTTTTAACTGCATCTAGCCCAGGAAATACTTTGTGCCTAGTAGCAGTGTCTGCTAGTCAGCGGATTATCCCAGCTGTTAAGCAAGCTACACCACCTGTAGTTTGGACACTTAATTTTTTCAAAGGAAATGCTTTGGGACCCCGGGATACTCAGTGAAGAGTATCAGGAGGCACCCCAAGGCATAGGGGCTGGGACTGGCGGTAGGACGCCTTGCGGTGGACCGCCGAGCTCGATCCTTATAAAAGCTTTTTAACTGCAGCAGCTTTAGTGGACGCTACTGGAGCTGGAATTACGCGGCTGCGGGCATGAGACTTGCCCTCCAATAGATCCTTTTAAAAGGATTTAAAGTGTATTCATTCAAATTAGAGAGACAATTTAAATTAAAAAGCTTAGACCTGCCTCCACCACAGGGGGGCTCGCTCGACCCACCAGCGGACAGGCACCAGTATTGGGAGAGGGGGGCTGGCCGTCAGGGTCCACAGCGGCTCTGGCACAAACCCGGCGACACGGAGGTGGCACGGGCAGGAACGGACTGGCCGTGTCGGCTTCTCACTTTTTGGATTTTAGAAGGGCATGACATGCCTATATCTGTGTCTCCCCCTCCTTTTACTCCTCCACCTCTTTTCTTTTCGCATGACTATATGTACTTGTCACTTTTCCAAGTGTTAGTTATGTCTTCGGAGCAGTTTGTCAGCTTTTGGACACCTTTGAAGGTGTTTTCTATGTGTTTCTATGTGTTTTTGTTTGCCTGCCATTGGTTTTAACGGTGTTCGAAGGTGTTCGATGAACCGAACCGAACACGAACACTACGGGGTGGCTCAACACTAGTAATGACATCATACGTAGAGTAAGAATGATGGTAATGGAAACGTCTTCTGACACTACCTCCTCCATCATCATTGCTCGCACTGGGTCCCCCTCTGGCCGTCAGCGTGAGCAATGATGATGGTGGAGGGAGCATCTCAAGACGTTTCCATTCCCATCATTCTATGCGGGCGAGCGGCCTGGCGGTGCGAGTGCTAACGAGCGGAAGTGGGGCCCAGTGCGGTGCGGCTCACGGGTCCCATAGTAGTAGCGTGGCCTGCCGCCATTGGCGGTACACCACTGCATATATGCACACACATATATACATATATGTACACACATATGCATACACATATACTGTATGCACACACACACACACATATACAGTACAGACCAAAAGTTTGGACACACCTTCTCATTTAAAGATTTTTCTGTATTTTCATGACTATGAAAATTGTACATTCACACTGAAGGCATCAAAACTATGAATTAACACATGTGGAATTATATACTTAACAAAAAAGTGTGAAACAACTGAAATTATGTCTTATATTCTAGGTTCTTCAAAGTAGCCACCTTTTGCTTTGATGACTGCTTTGCACACTCTTGGCATTCTCTTGAAGAGCTTCAAGAGGTAGTCACCGGAATTGGTTTTCACTTCACAGGTGTGCCCTGTCAGGTTTAATAAGTGTGATTTATTGCCTTATAAATGGGGTTGGGACCATCAGTTGTGTTGTGCAGAAGTCTGGTGGATACACAGCTGATAGACGCGTTAACAACCTGAAGCACTTTAAATGGACCCACAAACTTAGGACCCAGTTTTTTAGAGGGAATCCTCAACCGCAGGTTCTTTGAGGACAACCAAACCCACAGTAAACAAAACCTCCTTACGTTTCCTGTCAAAATACTTCTTGGACTTCTTGTTAGCCTCTTGAAGGTTGCAACGTACATTACTCCAAACTCTCTCCAAATCACCGGAAAAATTCTCCTCCTCCAGCACAGCCGACCCCAATTTGGAGAAAGAACCAAAAGACGGATGTCTCCCAGTACAACAAAAAAAAAGGAGAACACCCAGCAGAGGAGGATGTATGATTGTTAAAAGCAAATTCTGCAAGAGGCAGAAACTCAGACCACACCTCTTGGTTGTCTGCCACAAAACAACGCAAAAACTGTTCCACATCCTGGTTCTTTCTTTCAGTCTGTCCATTAGACTCAGGATGATACCCAGACGAAAATGACAAATGAACTCCCAACCTGTCACAAAAAGCATGCCAAAAGCAAGCCACAAACTGAGGTCCTCTATCAGAAACAATATCCGTTGGAACGCCATGAAGCTTGACAATCTCCTTAACAAACGCCTTAGCGAGTGTCTTGGCACAGGGCAACTTAATGAATGGAACCAAATGACACATCTTACTAAAACGGTCCACGACCACCCAGATGACAGTAAAACCCTCGGACACAGGCAGATCAGTAATAAAATCCATTGTGGGATGCGTACAAGGCGCACTAGGAACCTCCAGAGGGCAACGCAACCCCGCAGCAGGAGTATGTGAAGCCTTTGACCTAGCACACACAGTACATTGATGCACCCACTCGATGACTTCTTTCTGCCATCCAGGCCACCAAAAACTGCGACTGATAAGTCTCTTAGTCTCTGAAATTCCTGGATGACCTGCCAACCGAGACTAATGACACTCCACAAACAAATCTCTCCTAAAAGTTCTAGGCACAAACAACCTCCCATGGGGAGTGTTAGATGGAGCATCATCTTGAGCTTTCCAAAACGGAATCCAATGCCGCCACCACAACTCCTTTCTGTAAAATGCTCTCCTCCTCCTCGGCACCGATCGTAGGAGAGAAGCTGCGAGATAAAGCATCGGCTTTAATATTTTTAGTACCAGGGATATAGGTAACAGAAAAATGAAACCGAGAAAAAAAAAGGGCCCACCTAGCTTGACGGGCATTCAAGCGCTTGGCAGCATCCAGATAGATCAAATTCTTATGATCTGTGAAAACCTGAATAGGAAATCTAGCGCCTTCCAAAAAATGACGCCAATGTTCAAACGCGAGTTTAATAGCCAGCAACTCCCGATTTCCAACATTATAATTCAGTTCGGTTTCTGAAAAATTTTTCGAAAAGAAGGCACAAGGATGTACTCCATCCCTGTTCTCAGGGCCGGCGTCAGCATCCGGCGTACCCGGGCAAGTGCCGGGGCCCTGGAAAATCAGAGGGGCCCAGCCGCCCACTCACTGTCGGGGCCCGGCCCAAACACCCTCCCGCCCGCCCACTCACTCACTGTCGGGGCCGGGCCCACACACCCACCCGCCCACTCACTGTCGGGGCCGGGCTCACACACCCGCCCGCCCACTCACTGTCGGGGCCGGGCCCACACACCCACCCGCCCACTCACTGTCGGGGCCGGGCTCACACACCCGCCCGCCCACTCACTGTCGGGGCCGGGCCCACACACCCACCCGCCCACTCACTGTCGGGGCCGGGCTCACACACCCGCCCGCCCACTCACTGTCGGGGCCGGGCCCACACACCCACCCGCCCACTCACTGTCCGGGCCATGGCCGCATCTTCGGCACCTGTTCAGTGACGCAGGCGCTGCTTGATTGCCGGCACTCCCCCAGTCCCAGAAATGGCCGCGCGCTGTCAGGCTGTGTCTGCTAGTAATGACACGGCAGGGTCGACGGCACTGCACCTTTAATTTTGCTTGTGTGTCGCCCCTGCCACGTCATTACTAGCAGACACAGTCGCACAGCGCGCAGCCATGTCTGGGGGAGTGCCATCAAACACCGTCGGAGCGGAGGTCCTGCACAGATGGGGGGGGAGCGGCCCGGACCCGACCGCAAGTGGGCCCCTCTGATGGTCCAGGGCCATGAAGTCTGTGACACGCCGGGGGCCCTGCACTGCCCCATACCTGAGGAGCTGCTGGACAGGACACTGGACCGGGGACAGGTGAGTGGGGCTTCCCCAATCCCCATATTAAAAATACTTGTAATGGGTCTGTGTGAGTGCATGTATGTGAATGTCAGTGTGTATGACTGTGTATATATATTTGTCTGTTTTATATACAGTACAGACCAAAAGTTTGGACACACCTTCTCATTTAAAGATTTTTCTGTATTTTCATGACTATGAAAATTGTACATTCACACTGAAGGCATCAAAACTATGAATTAACACATGTGGAATTATATACTTAACAAAAAAGTGTGAAACAACTGAAAATATGTCTTATATTCTAGGTTCTTCAAAATAGCCACCTTTTGCTTTGATGACTGCTTTGCACACTCTTGTCATTCTCTTGATGAGCTTCAAGAGGTAGTCACCAGAAATGGTTTTCACTTCACAGGTGTGCCCTGTCAGGTTTAATAAGTGGGATTTCTTGCCTTATAATTGGGTTTGGGACCATCAGTTGTGTTGTGCAGAAGTCTGGTGGATACACAGCTGATAGTCCTACTGAATAGACTGTTAGAATTTGTATTATGGCAAGAAAAAAGCAGCTAAGTAAAGAAAAACGAGTGGCCATCATTACTTTAAGAAATGAAGGTCAGTCAGTGCGAAAAATTGGGAAAACTTTGAAAGTGTCTCCAAGTGCAGTTGCAAAAACCATCAAGCGCTACAAAGAAACTGGCTCACATGAAGACCGCCCCAGGAAAGGAAGACCATGAGTCACCTCTGCTTCTGAAGATAAGTTTATCCGAGTCACCAGCCTCAGAAATCACAGGTCAACAGCAGCTCAGATTAGAGACCAGGTCAATGCCACACAGAGTTCTAGCAGCAGACACATCTCTTCAACAACTGTTAAGAGGAGACTTTGTGCAGCAGGCCTTCATGGTAAAATAGCTGCTAGGAAACCACTGCTAAGGACAGGCAACAAGCAGAAGAGACTTGTTTGGGCTAAAGAACACAAGGAATGTACAGTGGAAATCTGTGCTTTGGTCTGATGAGTCCAAATTTGAGATCTTTGGTTCCAACCACCGTGTCTTTGTGCGACGCAGAAAAGGTGAACGGATGGACTCTACATGCCTGGTTCCCACCGTGAGGCATGGAGGAGGAGGTGTGATGGTGTGGGGGTTCTTTGCTGGTGACACTGTTGGGGATTTATTCAAAATTGAGGGCATACTGAACCAGCATGACTACCACAGCATCTTGCAGCGGCATGCTATTTCATCCGGTTTGCGTTTAGTTGGACCATCATTTATTTTTCAACAGGACAATGACCTAATACACCTCCAGGCTGTGTAAGGGCTATTTGACCAAGAAGGAGAGTGATGGGGTGCTACGCCAGATGACTTGGCCTCCACAGTCACCAGACCTGAACCCAATCGAGATGGTTTGGGGTGAGCTGGAATGCAGAGTGAAGGCAAAAGGGCCAACAAGTGTTAAGCATCTCTGGGAACTCCTTCAAGATTGTTGGAAGACCATTTCTGGTGACTACCTCTTGAAGCTCATCAAGAGAATGCCAACAGTGTGCAAAGCAGTCATCAAAGCAAAAGGTGGCTACTTTGAAGAACCTAGAATATAAGACATATTTTCAGTTGTTTCACACTTTTTTGTTAAGTATATAATTCCACATGTGTTAATTCATAGTTTTGATGCCTTCAGTGTGAATGTACAATTTTCATATTCAAGAAAATACAGAAAAATCTTTAAATGAGAAGGTGTCTCCAAACTTTTGGTCTGTACTGTATGTCTTTAAGAATTTGTGTAAAAATATGTGTTTGTCTGTATGTGTACATATCTGTGTACCGTGTGTGCGTGCGTGTGTCTGCGTACCGTGTGTGCATGTCTGCGTACCGTGTGTGTGCATGTCTGCGTACCGTGTGTGTGCGTGTGTCTGCGTACCGTGTGTGTGCGTGTGTCTGCGTACCGTGTGTGTGCGTGTGTCTGCGTACCGTGTGTGTGCGTGTGTCTGCGTACTGTGTGTGCGTGTGTCTGCGTACCGTGCGTGCGTGTGTCTGTGTACCGTGTGTGCGTGCATGTGTCTGCGTACCGTGTGTGCGTGCGCATATCTGCATATGTGAAGGATGAGGTGGCAGGCTGGGCCCTGTGTACTATATATATATATTTCTCCGCCGTATCTGTGCATCATGAATCATGTATGTGTTAAAAGGGTCCACTGAGACTCTTTCGCCCGGGGCCCAGAAAAACCTGGAGCCGGCCCTGCCTGTTCTCCTGAGACAAAACTGCTCCGACCCCCACCGATGAAGCATCGACCTCGACCAAAAAAGGCTTGGTCTCATTAGGCTGCATAAGGATAGGGGCAGAACTGAACCTCTCTTTGAGATTCTTAAACGCTTCAATGGCCTCAGTAGTCCACTGGACTGTATTCGCACCTTTCCTGGTGAGATCGGTTAGAGGCTTAACAATTACAGAAAAATTCTTAATGAATTTCCTGTAATAATTGGCAAAACCCAAAAATATCTGTATAGATTTCAAACCAATAGGCCTAGGCCATTCCTGCACAGCCTGAACCTTCACCGGGTTCATCTCAAAGTCCTTGCTGGAGACAATGTAGCCCAAAAACTAATTTTCTGCACAGTGAACTCACATTTCTCCAGCTTATCAAAGAGTGAATTATCACTCAATAACTGCAAAACTTCACGTACACTCTGCCAATGGGACTCTAGATCTGGTGAATAAATCAAAATGTCATCCAAATACACAACCACATTCTTACCAATCAAAGGTCTCAGGATGTCATTAATAAGGTTCAGAAAAAATGCAGGTGCATTGGTAAGACCAAAAGGCATCACCAGATTCTCAAAATGACCTACCGGAGTGTTAAAAGCAGTTTTCCATTCATCACCCTCCTTCACACGTAACAAATTGTATGCCCCCCGGAGATCAATTTTAGAGAACCACTTGGCCCCCACTAACTGGTTAAACAGGTCAGGAATTAACGGCAATGGGTAGAAATTGCGTACGGTAATCTTATTAATTTCTCGAAAATCCAGACATGGACGTAAATCCCAGTCCTTTTTTTTAACAAAGAAAAATCCAACTGCCACAGGCGACTTAGAAGGTCTAATGTGACCAGCAGCCAGGCTAGTCTGTATGTACTCCTTCAAGGCCTTTCTTTCAGGGATAGTCAGATTAAACAAGCGGCTCTTGGGAAGAGTAGCTCCTGGAACAAACTCAATGGCGCAATCATAATCCCTATGAGGAGGTAAAACTTGCGACTCCTCTTCTGAAAAACCCTCCAAAAATCTTGAATAGGTACAGGTAATTCCACTTTTTCCACAGCCGCAATGCGACCATTACAACATTTATCATAGCACTTCGGACTCCAATACGTAATCACATTAGTAGACCAGTCCAGTAAAGGATTGTGCAGTTTTAACCAAGGCGGTTATAGGAAGTTTCGCCCCCAGCAGTTCGCCCCCAGCAATTTGCCCCCAGCAGTTCGCCCCCACCAGTTCGCCCCCAGGTACATTTCACCCCCCGCACATTTCGCCCCCCGCACATTTCGCCCCTATCATTTCGATGCTGGGGACGAAATGTGCGGGGGCGAAATGTACCCGGGGGCGAATTGCTGGGGGCGAACTGCTGGGGGCAAAACATCCAATTCCCCTAATTCTGTCACCAGACGCAGATGTGTTCATTTTTAGGGTGGAGGGAAAGTCCAAACTAGAAGTTCTGTGACCTGTAGTGCCATCTATCCTGGCGATACTGGTGTGTGTGCTGTCCAGCTGAAGTAATCAACTCCCTGCTTCGGCCAATTGGACAGTACCACACCCTACTAAAGATCCTGGCACCTGCCAGTTCTTCCTCTGGTTTGATGCTGCTTGTCAGCTTTTGTTTTGTCTGTAGGTTTCTTGGGCAATTTGATAAGCCAACCAATGAATCAATGAAGAATGCTTCTTGAGCCATGGTAACCCTAAGACTACAGAAGTGTTAGAATGAGGCAAAAGTGAAATTAAATTCCTTTAAAATGTAGGATTCTATTCTACTTGGAGTGACACTAGTTCTGTTTGATATTGAATTAACCCCACTGGAATAAGGGAGGCAAAGCAGAAGTGAAGACTTAACAAATAAATATTCAGATGCTTGCTTAGCCATGTCAATTGAATTTTCTGCTGCTTCAGAATTGACATTTTCCTAATAGGATTTGATGTGGGTCCTACCTACAAGCTAAGGATAGAAAAGTTGTTGATGCCCCTCTTGATCACAATAAATGCAGAGTCCAAAAGTCATTCATGGAACTATCTTTTAGTGTGCCAAAGAAAAGTGCCCATTTTGTATAGCTTTCCAGTGTTCTCTTTGGGTGTAGGGTAGATAACCTCAGTTGAACACTTTTTACGAGTTCTCTCCTTGAAATCCACCCTAGTGGTCAAAGAAAGTCATAGAGGACGTTGTAAGGTCTCATCCAGACAGCTCATTCTTATTTCTCTAGGTAAAACTAGCATAGAAGATGGCCTGTAGAGACTGATTGTTCAATGGGAGCACAAAGGATAGAATCCCCAGCTGAATAGCATATTGCCCCACAGTCAGTGTTCTTTGTATTAAATGCAGAAGAGTACTAGCATCAAAATGTGCCACCAGATTATGCGAAAACTCGAGTACCGTATTTTTCGGAATATAAGACGCACTTTTTTCCCCTATATTTGGGGGGGAAATAGAGGTGCGTCTTATAGACCGAATGTAGCTTACTGGGGGAAGGTGGCGGCAGGAGTTGGGCGATACTGCAGGCCCTGGGATGAGAGGAGGGTGTGTTCGGAGGTGTGACACTGTGGGGCTATGCTGTGAGTCCTAGGCTGGTGATCGGCGGTACTCTACACTGCGGGGTGATGCTGCGAGTCACATCCCAGGCTGGTCCTCGACACTGTGGGGTGGTGCTGTGAGTCCCATCCCAGGCTGGTAGAAGGGGGTATTCGGCGGTGCGAGGGCTCTGCTGACATTTTGTGAAAGCTCGGAGCCCACGCACTTACATGGTTTCAAAGCGGCATCGCACCTCCTGTGACCCCGCTCACCCATTAAGCTGAATTTGGACTGTAAGACGGACCCTCATTTGATGCATTACATTTTTTTCCCTATTTTCCTCCTGAAAATTTTGGGTTCATCTTATGGTCCGGTGTGTCTTATGGTCTGAAAAATACGGTATATAATATACAGTATATCAAAACATATAACTCTCAAACTCTACTTACATGCATAAAATCCATGAATTCTCACAAAATGGATCAAAGAGATATAGCTATACTCGTTCTTATTTCAAAATAACTCCCCCTTAAATTATCTTTCATAAGGATGAAGTCTAGTCTGTTCAGTCATTGAATAATGAGCGGAACAGAAATGCGTAGATAAAATCACTGCACAAATAACTCAGATTTGATAAATCTAGATCATTTAGGGCCCAATTACTGGTTTATTCAATTCTGTAATTAAAATCTCTGATTGCCATTTCTTAATACGGTATATGGCATTTTACATTTCTAATGCGACAATGAACACAGCATTTCATATTTATTGTCTCCACTAGATAGATTGTTGTATTACATGTGAATTTCACAGCCTGAGTGTTCTACCACAGCAAATAGTGAACTTACTGCAGCTGCAATGTGGAGCCGCATGGCAGGCCAGCCAGGTTAATAGCAGTTCCCTGCATATGATGACATTGATGAAATCTGTGTGATCATTAGACACTGGGTTTCCCCAACGCCAGAATTGTGAAGTTTATTAGCCATGTAATTACTTGTATAGCAGTTACTTATCGTGTCTAATTTTCTTTAAAGGTGTATAGCTAATGAATTGAATCTGTTGAATAACATCTTTAATTAGGAATCATTTATTTACATTTCTCATATTTTCAATGATTGCCCAGGAACTAGGTTTTAATTTGATGTAATTATGGGAAAAAGGGTTTAACAATAAATGCAGCGTTTTAAAAAGGAATACATTTATCTACCCAGCATGATGCAAGATATTATAGACTTTGTTTAGAAATTCCAAAATTTTGTTTTAATTTTATTTACGCAGGCATTAAGGCGCTGGGTAGCTGATATCTTGATGTGCATATGATGTGACTGATGATGTAAAGCTGACGTTTTTAAATATGCCATGATGTTAGGATTTGGATGATGCAGAGTACGCAGGTATGTATGCAGAGTATGCAATCACATAGCGATCAATGGCAGGGTAGAATTACTATTAAATATACTGTTAAGTGGGTAACAACAACTACCCAGCCAGAAAAGAAAGCAGTATTGGAACGCCAACATATTACACCTACATGAGCTTTTATAACATCCTATTCTGAAACTGTAAGCATAAATATGGAGCTAGATTCACAACTTTACAGCTCCAACAGCTTCCACTCTTCTGAAAAGGCTTTCTACTAGATTTTGGAATGTAAACCAAACCAATTAACTAGAATATAAGTTGGTGTCCATGCAGCATGTAGGGGCATGTTCACACTGGCCACTAAACAGAAAAAAACCTAAGATAACAACAAAATGAGCAAATGCGCTGCAGTAAATAAATAAATAGCAATAGTGCATGAAAATAATATAGGGTACTTGGTTAAAATAATTTTGATAAAAAAAAACCGTAAAAGTCATCCCACCACATCATGTTGACCTATTCGGAACGGTCATAACTAGCATTGAGCGAGTATGTTCTATTAACTCTTTCGGCGAGTACGCTCGGGCCGAGCTCCGAGTATTTACAGCTGCTCGGTGATATGGTTGAATCGCTCCCGTGTGCATGATTTGCAACTGTTTGACAGCTTTAATACATGTGAGGAATGTCTATTTCTTACACATTCCTCACATATAATAAAGCTGCCAAACAGTCGCAAATCATGCACACGGGAGCGATTCAACCATATCACCGAGCAGCTGTAAATACTCAGAGCTCACCCGAGCATTCTCGGACAGAACATACTCGCTCAACACTAGTCATAACTAGTGATGAGCGTTGTTCTACTCGAACTGTTCGCCAATCTCAAATTCGAGCTGTTTTGGGCGGTGTTCGAGCCGTTCGGCGAACACGAACAATTTGAGAAAAATTCGGCTGTTCGAGGTTATGTTCGATAACTGTTCGTGCACCAAAATCATAACTGGATTTTTTCTCAGTAATGATGAAAATTAATGTTAATACGCAGTTTGAGTGTACAGCGGGGTGGGGGGAGGGGCAGGGGATGGATCTCTGCAGGAACAATGAAGATCTCCATTTTTTTTTCTCTTTCCCGCATTTGCAGTGGGGAGGTGCAATCTGTCAGCCTATCAGCAGCGCACACACGGAGCGAAGTGCTTTTTTTCACACAAGCAAGGGCATGTGTCATTGGCAGTGTATGTCACATGTCCTTGCCCTATAAGACCAAGCCATTTTCCCCGTCGCCACCATTTTCTCACTGCTGCAGCTGCATGTTAGACGGCACCGCTGTTGCTGTGTGCGCTATACCTTGTTAATTTCAAGCCAATTTTCGCACAAATATACAGATAGCTTGGGAGTAGGGAATAGTTGTGATTGCAGTCCTTTTAAGGACTAGGTTACAGCATTTCCTACGACTTTTATCAGGGAGGTCTGTGCTCTTAAATAGATAGGTTGTGGGAGTAAAGACTAATTGTAATTGGAGTCCTTTTCAGGACTAGGTTACATGAGTTCCTATCAGTTTTTGCCAGGCAGGTCTGTGCCAGTGCTGTGCAAGTTTTTTTCACAGCATTTGGCTGAATCTAGCAAAGCTAATCCTTTTTGGCCTATTGCAGAGTGTGTTAGTCAGTGGAGTAGCCTATCTGTGTTGCAAGATATAACACCTGTGTATAGAATACCAATTTTTTTACTGCACCTAGTGAAGTAAAATCTTTTGGGCATAGCATCATTCTATTAGTCCATCTATACTGACCTCCATCAGGTTGCAAACTGAATATAATTTTTTTCTGCATCTAGCTCTGAAAAAATATTTGGGCTTCTAGCAGTGTGTGGGACTTGGTCTATTAGTCCATCTATACTGACCTCCATCAGGTTGCAAATTAAAAATAATTTTTTTCTTCATTTAGCTCTGAAAAAATATTTGGGCTTCTAGCAGTGTGTGGGACTTGTTCTATTAGTCCTTCTATACTGACCTCCAGCAGGTTGCAAATTGAATATAATTTTTTTCTGCATCTAGCTCTGAAAAAATATTTGGGCTTCTAGCGGTGTGTGGGACTTGGTCTATTAGTCCATCTATACTGACCTCCATCAGGTTGCAAACTGAATATAATTTTTTTCTGCATCTAGCTCTGAAAAAATATTTGGGCTTCTAGCAGTGTGTGGGACTTGGTCTATTAGTCCATCTATACTGACCTCCATCAGGTTGCAAATTAAAAATAATTTTTTTCTTCATTTAGCTCTGAAAAAATATTTGGGCTTCTAGCAGTGTGTGGGACTTGTTCTATTAGTCCTTCTATACTGACCTCCAGCAGGTTGCAAATTGAATATAATTTTTTTCTGCATCTAGCTCTGAAAAAATAGTTGGGCTTCTAGCGGTGTGTGGGACTTGGTCTATTAGTCCATCTATACTGACCTCCATCAGGTTGCAAATTAAAAATAATTTTTTTCTGCATCTAGCTCTGAAAAAATATTTGGGCTTCTAGCAGTGTGTGGAACTTGGTCTATTAGTCCATCTATACTGACCTCCATCAGGTTGCAAATTAAAAATAATTTTTTTCTTCATTTAGCTCTGAAAAAATATTTGGGGTTCTAGCAGTGTGTGGGACTTGTTCTATTAGTCCTTCTATACTGACCTCCAGCAGGTTGCAAATTGAATATAATTTTTTTCTGCATCTAGCTCTGAAAAAATAGTTGGGCTTCTAGCGGTGTGTGGGACTTGGTCTATTAGTCCATCTATACTGACCTCCATCAGGTTGCAAATAAAAAAAAATTATTTTTTTCTGCATCTAGCTCTGAAAAAATATTTGGGCTTCTAGCAGTGTGTGGGACTTGGTCTATTAGTCCATCTATACTGACCTCCATCAGGTTGCAAATTAAAAATAATTTTTTTCTGCATCTAGCTCTGAAAAAATATTTGGGCTTCTAGCGGTGTGTGGGACTTGGTCTATTAGTCCATCTATACTGACCTCCATCAGGTTGCAAATTAAAAATAATTTTTTTCTGCATCTAGCTCTGAAAAAATATTTGGGCTTCTAGCAGTGTGTGGGACTTGGTCTATTAGTCCATCTATACTGACCTCCATCAGGTTGCAAATTAAAAATAATTTTTTTCTTCATTTAGCTCTGAAAAAATATTTGGGCTTCTAGCAGTGTGTGGGACTTGTTCTATTAGTCCTTCTATACTGACCTCCATCAGGTTGCAAATTGAATATAATTTTTTTCTGCATCTAGCTCTGAAAAAATAGTTGGGATTCTAGCGGTGTGTGGGACTTGGTCTATTAGTCCATCTATACTGACCTCCATCAGGTTGCAAACTGAATATAATTTTTTTCTGCATCTAGCTCTGAAAAAATATTTGGGCTTCTAGCAGTGTGTGGGACTTGGTCTATTAGTCCATCTATACTGACCTCCATCAGGTTGCAAATTAAAAATAATTTTTTTCTTCATTTAGCTCTGAAAAAATATTTGGGCTTCTAGCAGTGTGTGGGACTTGTTCTATTAGTCCTTCTATACTGACCTCCAGCAGGTTGCAAATTGAATATAATTTTTTTCTGCATCTAGCTCTGAAAAAATAGTTGGGCTTCTAGCGGTGTGTGGGACTTGGTCTATTAGTCCATCTATACTGACCTCCATCAGGTTGCAAATTAAAAATATTTTTTTTCTGCATCTAGCTCTGAAAAAATATTTGGGCTTCTAGCAGTGTGTGGGACTTGGTCTATTAGTCCATCTATACTGACCTCCATCAGGTTGCAAATTAAAAATAATTTTTTTCTGCATCTAGCTCTGAAAAAATATTTGGGCTTCTAGCAGTGTGTGGGACTTGGTCTATTAGTCCATCTATACTGACCTCCATCAGGTTGCAAATTAAAAATAATTTTTTTCTTCATTTAGCTCTGAAAAAATATTTGGGCTTCTAGCAGTGTGTGGGACTTGTTCTATTAGTCCTTCTATACTGACCTCCAGCAGGTTGCAAATTGAATATAATTTTTTTCTGCATCTAGCTCTGAAAAAATAGTTGGGCTTCTAGCGGTGTGTGGGACTTGGTCTATTAGTCCATCTATACTGACCTCCATCAGGTTGCAAATTAAAAATAATTTTTTTCTGCATCTAGCTCTGAAAAAATATTTGGGCTTCTAGCAGTGTGTGGGACTTGGTCTATTAGTCCATCTATACTGACCTCCATCAGGTTGCAAATTAAAAATAATTTTTATCTGCATCTACAGTACCTCTGAAAAAATATTTGGGCTTCTAGCTGTGTGTGGGACTATTTGTATTAGTCCATCTATACTGACCTCCATCAGGTTGCAAACTGAATATATTTTTTTCTGCATCTACCTCTGAAAAAATATTTGGCCTTCTAGTAGTGTGTCGGACTTTCTCTATTAGTCCATCTATACTGACCTCCATCAGGTTGCAAATTAAAACTAATTTTTATCTGAATCTACAGTACCTCTGAAAAAATATTTGGGCTTCTAGCTGTGTGTGGGACTATTTGTATTAGTCCATCTATACTGACCTCCATCAGGTTGCAAATTCAAAATAATTTTTTTCTGCATCTAACCCAGCCAATAGTTTTGGCCTAATACCACACTTTGGCCACTCAGCTCTGCTCGGTTACCATCCATTGTTTTTTTGTGCAAACAACTCCAGAGTTGTGAATTAGTTAACCACCAAAATGAGTGGAAAAAGGCCTGCTGCTGGTGGAAAGGGGAATAGGCGTGTTGGGAAGGGGAAAAAAGGTTGTGTCCGTGGGGTAGGTGTTAAAGCAACAGTAACATCTGCAGAAGAAAGACCATCTTCCAGCCAAACTAAAATGTCTACTTCTTTTAGCGGACAATGTGATAAGATCCCTTTCTTACGGCCACGCCAATCGCTACAAATTCCAGATGAGGCACAAAAACAGCAGGTGCTTCAACGGATATCAAGTGCTCCTTTAAGTGGGCTCTCCTCCACATCAACTTCAACATCACAAATACTCCAGTCCTCAAAGGTGTCACCCAAATCGCACTTGCTTCCTCACAGCTCCCAAATCTCCAGCTGCCCGTCTGAGTATGAGGTAGAACAGATGGTTGAGTCTGCAGAGCTGTTTACTCATACTATAGCCTGGGAATCAGAGGTCGACTCCAGCGCTTCTGTGAATCCAGACGAGGAAATGATCTGCACTGATGCCCAGAATCTTTATGAGTCGGATCCAGGACCAGACGCAGAAGGTTCTGACCATAATGTAGACCCTCATTCCCAAACTGTAACTCCTGTTGGTGGAGACAATGAGGAAGACGATGATAAGACTCAAATACCTGATTGGAGCGACAACTTTAGTTTTTTGTCAGGGCAGGAACAGGTTGGCTCTGAGGACGACGGGTGTGATAACGCACAGGGTGATGATGATGAGGTCGGAGATCCCACTTACTGTCAACCCACAGTCAGCCAAGAGATGAGGTCAGCAGAGGAGGTGGAGGAAGATGCTAGTGACGACGAGGTCAGGTTGCGCCTTCCTGGACAGAGACGTAGTACTGGAAGCACGTCAACAACTGCATCCTCAAACACAACTCTGCCTCTCACCACAAGTCGTGGTGGCTCTTCAGGTCGCATGGGTGCTAAGCCTTGCATAGCCTGGGCATTTTTTCAGATCGATAAAGATGACCCAACTCGTGTTATCTGTAACATTTGTCAGCAAAAGCTAAGTAGAGGCCAAAAAATACATAGTTTGAGTACTTCATGCATGAACCGGCACATGGACATGAAGCATAAGTTCCAGTGGGAAGCTCAGTGTGCTACAATGCGGCCTAGCCGGCCGGGCCAATCACCGTCTGCCATATCTTGTGCATCCGCGGCCTCTTCATCCTCTGTGACTGGGGGGACAGCAGTCACACCTGTTTTGGGGCGCAGACCTGCCACCTCTTTACCCGCAACAGCCAGCGTGATTGGCAGGTCATCATTTTCTTTGGAGGTGGTAACACCAGCTGGTGTTGAGCGCTGTCCGACATCGATAGCACCACCTTTGGATCAAGGCAACCTAACATGTCCGCCTGCATCTTCCTCACAGACCGGCAGTTTGCCGGGGACACCCTTATCAACCCCGTCTAAGCACAATAGCCAGCCCTCGGTCCCTCAGATGTGGACAAGTAAAAGACCATTTCCTCCTAGCCATGAGAAAGCTAAGAGGTTGAATTTCACCATCTGCAAGCTCTTGGCTACAGAAATGCTGCCTTTCCGCCTGGTGGACACAGAGGATTTTCGAGACCTTATGTCCGTCGCAGTGCCCCAGTACCAGATGCCCAGTCGGCACTACTTCTCAAAAAAAGGTGTGCCTGCGCTCCACCAGCATGTCGCACACAACATCACCGCTTCTTTGAGAAACTCTGTGTGTGACAGGGTGCATTTCACCACAGACACTTGGACGAGTAGGCATGGACAGGGGCGTTACATGTCGCTGACTGGGCATTGGGTAACTATGGTGACAGCAGGACAAGGGGCTGCTGTCCAAGTCTTGCCGTCCCCACGAGTTGTGCGTCAATCCTCTTTATGTCAAAGTTCCTCCACTGCTTCTGCCTCCTCAACCTCCTCTCGGTCTTCCACCTGCACCCAAAGCCTGTCTGGTCATGCCACAAGCTTTCTAACTGCGCAGAAGGGATCCTGCACACCTCCTTACTATGCTGGCAGTAGGGCTCAACGTCATCAGGCGGTTTTTACATTGAAATGTCTGGGAAATGTGAGTCACACAGCTGAGGAGTTGTGGTCAGCTCTGGAGAACCAATTTCATGAATGGTTGTCTCCACTGGACCTGAAACCAGGGAAGGCCGTGTGCGACAATGCTGCAAACCTGGGTGCGGCCCTTCGCCGGGGCAATGTCACACACGTGCCTTGTATGGCTCACGTGTTGAACCTGGTTGTCCAGCAATTTTTAGCCCACTATCCCAGACTAGATGGCCTTCTGCAGAGGGCACGGTCGCTGTGTGCTCACTTCCGCCGTTCGCATCCCGCAGCTCAGCGACTTACATCTCTACAGAAGTCGTTGGGCCTGCCACTTCACCGGCTAAAATGCGATGTGCCTACCCGGTGGAATTCAACTCTGCACATGTTGCAGCGACTGTGGCAGCACCGACAAGCCCTGGTGCAATACGTTCTGACGTATAGCCTGGGCCAATGAGATTCAGAGGTGGGGCAAATCACGCTGGAGGAGTGGTCTCAGATCAGGGACCTATGCACCCTTCTGCACAGTTTTGAAATGGCGACGAAGATGTTTAGTGCTGACGATGCCATTATCAGCATGACTATTCCGGTGATTTACATGCTGGAGCACATGTTAAACAGAATTCGGAGTCAGGAGGTGGCACAAGAGGAGGTGGAGGAAGTAGAGGAGGAGGAGTTGTATGCGGAAGGGCTAACATCTGCAAGGTCCAGACGGTCGGCAGCACCAAGGCGGCAGGCATGTGAGGGTGGGGGAGATGGTTTTACCAGGGCGCATGGTAGCAGCCAAACTAGTGAGGAAGGTGCAGGAGCCCAGGAAGAAGTGGAGGACGAACTGATGGAAGACTCATCAGATGAGGGAGACCTGGATCACATTTCTGTTGTGCGAGGTTGGGGGGAGAGGACAGAGGAAGGAAGCATGATTGTTACCTCGCCACCAACACAACAGGGACTTGGTGCTCCTGGATGCGCAACACACATGAGTGCCTTCTTGCTGCACTACCTGCAACATGACCCTCGAATTGTGAGAATTAGAAATAATCCTGACTACTGGGTTGCCACACTGTTAGATCCCCGGTACAAAAGTAAATTTGCAGAAATTATTCCTGCCATAGAAAGGGATGCACGCATGCAGGAGTATCAGCAGAGACTGTTGCAGAATCTTACATGTGCTTTTCCACAAAATACCAGTGGTGCACGTAGTGAATCTCACAGTTCCAACTTGCCAACCGTGGGACCGTCAAGTGTTCAGCACTCAAACCGTAACAGAACCACAGTATCTGCTGGTAACATCAATTTTGCGGAATCATTTCACCACTTTTTTAGCCCATCCTTTGCAAGGCCACAGGAGACAAGAAGTCTGACACATAGTCAACGCCTAGAGACGATGGTACAGGAGTATCTCCAAGTAAACATTGAAGCCACGACTGTGTCACTGGACCCTTGCTCTTTTTGGGCTTCCAATCTGGATAAATGGCCGGAGCTAGCCACTTACGCCTTGGAGATCTTGTCATGCCCCGCAGCCAGCGTTCTGTCTGAACGTGTGTTCAGCGCTGCTGGTGGTGTGCTGACAGATAAGCGCACGCGGCTCTCCACTGATAATGTAGACAGACTCACGTTCATAAAGATGAACAAATCATGGATCCGAAACGACTTTTCTACCCCTGTGTCATCCTGGGGAGAGTAAAAGCTTGATGATTGGTTAAAATCACCCTACCAACCGTTTTAAGCTTTCAAATTACTAATCATGTTTATCTGTATCTTGACTGGAAAATAATTTGGGCTTTGTAGCAGTGTGCAGCACTGATCCTATTAGGCCATCTATACTAAAGCTTCACCAGATTTAAAATTAAAAATAATTTTTAGCTGCATCTAGCCCGGAAAATAATTTTGGGGCTTCTTGCTGCACTACCTGCAGCATGACCCTCATATTGTCAGAATTCGAAGTAATCATGACTACTGGGTTGCCACACTCTTAGATCACCCAAACTTTTCGATCAACCTTTTCATTTTAATAAAGACCAAAAAAATGGTCATTTTTGAAATTATAAGCATTAGCAGGTTGTTAGAAACTGAAATCAAACAGTTTTCAACTCAAAACTTTATTCTAGGTGATGTTACATTTTCACATAGGACCCCTTGTTCGAAAGGAGCTTCTGAACTCTCTCGTCCATTGAATTTGTCAGGTTTTGGATGGTTTCTGCTTCAATTGTTTTGCATGAGGACAGAATACCCTCCCAGAGCTGTTGCTTAGATGTGAACTGCCTCCCGCCATCATAGACACTCCTTTTAATGATGCTCCAAAGGTTCTGAATGGGGTAGAGGTCAGGGGAGCATGGGGGTCACACCATAAGTTTGTCCCCTTTTATGCCCATATCAGCCAGAGATGCAGATGTTTTATGTGCAGCATGAGATGGTGCATTATCATGCAGAAAAATGATCTTGCTGTGAAATACACGGTTCTTCTTCTTGAACCATGGCAGGAAGTGCTGTTTGACAAAATCCACATACATTATGGAGTTCATCTTTAGCGCCTTCAGGGATCCTAAAGGGGCCGACAATCTCTCTCCCCATGATTCCAGCCCAAAACATTACTCCACCTCCTCCTTGTTGGCGCTGTAGCCGTGTTTGCGTGGGGTGTCCATCAACCAGCCATCCTCCACTCCATCCATCTGGACCATCGAGCGCTGCACGGCACTCATCCGTGAACAAAACAGTTTTGAAATCAGTCTTCATGTAATGTTTAGCCCACTGGAGCCGTTTCTGCTTGTGTGAAGTGGATAGAGGAGGTCGACAGGATGGCGCATGCACAGCTGCAAACCTCTGAAGGACCCTGCATCTTGTTGTTCGGGGGACGTTGGAGGCACAAGCAGCTTCAAAAACTTGTCTGCTGCTATGACAAGGCTTTTTTGCCGCTGCTCTTTCAACCTGACGTAATTGCCTGTAGGAAAGAGTCCTCAATTTGCCCTTATCAGCACGCACACGTGTGTACTGTGAATCAGCTACATACTTCTTGATTGCCAAGACACTTCATCCTGATCATCGCACAATGTTGATTGTAGTCATGCCTTGACCTAAACACTCCACAATTTGTTGCTTCTCAGCAGCCGACACATCCTTTTTCTTTCCCATTTTGGCAGAAAATGTAGGCTGCTTAATAATGTGAGAGAGCCTTCTTAAGTAGTCTTGCCTTTCATTGGACACACCTGCCAAACTAATTAGCACAGGTGTCTGCAATTGCTTACAGTGATATAAAGAGCCCTGACACACATCACCATCAATGAGTTTAACTGACAAACAAACAAATTCTTCCCTTATCACTCCTAAACACTTTTTGTATAATAATTTGGAACGCAGTGTACATGTGCTTTTCCACAAAACACCAGTGGTTCACGTAGTGAATCTTACAGTTCTAACTTGCCAACCGTGGTCTGTATGGAGTTGTTCAATAAAGGGCCCAAAATTAAGATAACATAGATGGGAGAGGTCTCTATGAATAGGAATTCCTAAGTATTTGATACCCTGTGAGGGCCAGGCAAAGGGAAAGTTGGACTGGATGGAATCCTATATGGATTTGGGGAGGGAGACATCGAGGGCCTCAGACTTCGCTGCATTGATTTTAAAATTTTACCATGTAACAAAGTGATCTATTTCAGCCATAACAGCATGGATGGATATATGTGATTGAGTGATATATACTAGGACATCATCAGCAAATAGAGAGCACTTGTACTCGGTGCCTCCCACCTCAATCCACCTAATATTGGGGTTATGGCGAATTGATGAGAGCAGGTGCTCCGTCACTAGGATGTATAAGAGAGGGGACAGAGGACATCACTGCCTTGTCCCATTGGTGATTGTGAAAGGTGATGAAAATGTTCTGACGCACCCCCTGGGCCTTGGGACACCCGGAGCCGGACCCTTTTTGGTGGATGCTGGTGGTTGTAGTCTTCGTGGCGGCGACCCAGTTCCGTGGCTCAGGGCGGTCAAACCAGTGGCGGAACTATTTATGTGGTTTTCATGTTTAAATGTCCGACTACGCCACCCGTGGATTGCGGTCAGAGTGAACCGCCGCTACAGGGCAGACCACTGAGGCTGGTGTTGTGGGTGCAGCAGAGCGTAGCATAACTCCCCACGGGAGGAGTATAGCCTCAGGGCAGTGTATGCGGAGGATGGGGGTGATGGTGCAGGGCAGCAGCAGTAACGACACGGAGTCAGTGATGCAGTTCAGGGCCTTTACTCACAGTTCTTATTATCCAGACCATGTCTGCAGGTAACGGCTGCCCACGTCGTACTGTGCTCACCAGGTGAGGGGCTCAGACAACTCCCAGATAACTTTGGAGCACTTCACAGGACCCCCTTTGTGTGTCCTTTGTCTGGCCTTTCTTACCAACACTTCTGTCCGGCTGCCTCGGGCCTCCTCTTGGTAAACTTGGCGCCAGTTTCCCTGACCCTATGTGGTGCCTTCCTAGCGGGTGTAGCGAGGGGCTGCGCCACATAAAATGTCAGAGCCTCCGGTTTCTAGCTGAGGGTCGTTTCCTGCCTCCACTAGTTCGGGGACCGGTCTCCCCCTTTGGCCTGACCCCTCCACGCAGGTGGATTCGGGCGTGCGGTGGCGACTCGCCCGTCCGCACCCCTGGGATCCCTTCATTCCTCGTTCCTGGAGCCTTCTCCGCTCCTCTTCCTTCCTTCTCCCTCTTCCAGGCCTGGGCCTCTGTTACTAGGCCCGCCTCCGGAGCAGAGCTCATGCAGAGCCCCTGCTCCCTGCCACTTCTGCTCAGACTTCTCTGCACTGAACTAAGATGGTGCCCACCTTTTATACTCCCTTCTCAATGCACCCAGGAACTGCTTCCTCCCTGCTCCTGCACTACAGGGTTCCCCTTCCTCAGTGTTCCCTCCCCCCACTCCAGCCAGGGACAGGGACTGTCGTGCCCATCTCAGGGGCATATTGGTCGCCCTGCCCCACGGCAATGTGGTGTAATGCATGCAGGTGTCGGGTCCTGATCCACACTCCATCCTTACCTGAGAGTGAGATATCACACCTCTGGGTGAGGTGCAATACGTCTGTAGCAACCGAGCCCTCAGGGTGCTACAGTTCCATTTATCTTCAGCCTAGGTGACGTATTGCGATACAGGGCCGTGATTTTGGCTATAAAAGGGTCCCCTAGACCCCTACCCCAAGCTTTTTAAGAGAATCATATATGGCGTGCCAGGAGACTCTATGGAATGCTTTCTCAGCATCCAACGAGAGTATCTAATTACAAATTTTTAACTGCATCTAGCCCAGGAAATACTTTGTGCCTAGTAGCAGTGTCTGCTAGTGAGCGGATTATCCCGGCTGTTAAGCAAGCTGCACCACCTGTAGTTTAGACACTTAATTTTTTCAAAGGAAATGCTTCGGGACCATGGGATACTTAGTGAAGAGCATCAGGAGGCACCCCAAGGCATAGGGGCTGGGACTGGCAGTAGGATGCCTTGCGGTGGACAGCCGAGCTCGATCCTTATAAAAGCTTTTTAACTGCAGCAGCTTTAGTGGACGCTACTGGAGCTGGAATTACCGCGGCTGCTGGCATGAGACTTGCCCTCCAATAGATCCTTGTAAATGGATTTAAAGTGTATTCATTCAAATTAGAGAGACAATTTAAATTAAAAAGCTTAGAGCTGCCTCCACCACAGGGGGGCTCGCTAGACCCACCAGCGGACAGGCACCAGTATTGGGAGAGGGGGGCTGGCCGTCAGGGTTCACCGCGGCTCTGGCACAAACCCGGCGACACGGAGGTGGCACGGGCAGGAGCGGACTGGCCGTGTCGGCTTCTCACTTTTTGGATTTTAGAAGAGCATGACATGCCTATATCTGTGTCTCCCCCTCCTTTTACTCCTCCACCTCTTTTATTTTCGCATGACTATATGTACTTGTCACTTTTCCATGTGTTAGTTATGTCTTCTGAGCAGTTTGTCAGCTTTTGGACACCTTTGAAGGTGTTTTCTATGTGTTTCTATGTGTTTTTGTTTGCCTGCCATTGGTTTTAACGGTGTTCGAAGGTGTTCGACGAACAGTTCGACGAACAGTTCGGCGAACACACGGGTGTTCGACGAACCGAACCGAACTCGACCACTACGGGGGTGGCTCAACACTAGTCATAACTAGTGTTGAGCCACCCCCGTAGTGTTCGGGTTCGGTTCGGTTCGTCGAACACCGGGATGTTCGAGGAACTGTTCGTCGAACTGTTCGTCGAACACCTTAGAACACCGTCGAACACCGTTAAAACCAATGGCAGGCAAACAAAAACACATAGAAACACATAGAAAACACCTGCAAAGGTGTCCAAAAGCTGACAAACTGCTCAGAAGACACTCTCTTTAAAAAAGCCGGCCGGCAAATTCAGCAGCGGCATACACCGGTACCCGACAATTTAGACAAGAAGGAATAGAGCATCACACATAGATTAGATAGATAGAAACATGTCAGTCACACATATAAGAAGCACAGTGACAGTGTTGGTTACTGCACTTGTCATTTAGTGTAAAGGATTTATTAAAAAAAATATTAGTGTTTTCATGCACCGTCTCTTTAAAAAAGCCTGCCGGCAATTCAGCATCTCTACCCGACAATTTAGAACAGAAAGAATAGAGCTTCACACATAGATTAGATAGATAGAAACATGTCAGTCACATATATAATAAGTACAGTGATAGTGTTGCTTACTATACTTGTCATTTAGTGTAAAGGATTTATTTAAAAAAATAATAGTGTTTTCATGCACTGTCTCTTTAAAAAAGCCGGCCGGCAATTCAGCAGCGGTACCCGACAATTTAGAACAGAAAGATAGAGCATCACACATAGATTAGATAGATAGAAACATGTCAGTCACATATATATGAAGTACAGTGATAGTGTTGGTTACTGTACTTGTCATTTAGTATTAAAATAAAGGATTTATTATTAAAAAAATTGGCGTGGGGTTCCCCTTAATTTTAGGCTCTAGCGGAGGTTAAGCAGACGGCTGGGGCAGATGTTTGAAGCCTGGGAAGGGGGTAATGCCCACGGAGCTTCCCAGGCTACTAATATCAGCCCCCAGCTGAATACATAGCCTTTACTAGCTATTAAAATGGGGGACCCCCCCAAAAAAATGACGTGGGGTCCCCCCTAATTTAATAGCTAGCAAAGGCTAGGCAGACAGCTGGGGGCTGATATTAATAGCCCAGGAAGGGAGCCATGAATATTGGCCCCCTCCCAGGCTAGAAACACCAGCCGTCAGCCGCCCCAGAAATGGCGCATTCATAGGATGCGCCAATTCTGGCACTTAGCCTCGCTCTTCCACGCTGCCCTGGTGCGGTGGCAGGGGGTAATAGGGTTGGGGTTGATGTCAGCTTATAATGCCAGCTGACATCAAGCCCAGGTTAGTAATGGAGAGGCGTCTATAAGACACCCCCATTACTAACCCCATAGTCAAAGTTAAAAAAAACACAAACACCCAGAATAAAGTCCTTTAATTGAAATAAAGACACAATCCTTTATTGTTCTAAATTAAACCATACTTACCATCACGCCCATTCCAGCTGAAGCCAACGATCTCCTGCAATAAAAGAAAAATAATAAAGCAACCTCATCCTTACCTTTCCATGGTTCCCACGACAGCTTCAGCTCTGCTACATCGAGATGACAGGCTGGACCGCAGCAGAACGCTGCCATCCAGCCTGTCATCCCGCAGACACTGAGAAGCGCAGGCTTGCTTGCGCTGCTCAGCATCTCTCTGTGACGACATCCAGATGAGCCGAGTTCATGTCCAATGAACTCGGCTCACCTCATGCACGTCACTGACAGCGTGGGAAAATTCTCACGCTGAAGCGCTGATTGCAGGAGAATTTTCCCACGCTGTCAGTGACGTGCAGGAGGTGAGCTGAGTTCATTGGACATGAGCTCACCTCATGCACATCACTGACAGCGTGGGAGAATTCTCCTGCACTCAGCACTTCAGCGTGAGAATTTTCCCACGCTGTCAGTGACGTGCATGAGGTGAGCCGAGTTCATTGGACATGACCTCGGCTCATCTGGATGCCGTCACAGCGAGACAGTGAGGAGCGCAAGCATGCCTGCGCTTCTCAGTGTCTGCGGGATGACAGACTGGATGGCAGCGTTCTGCTGCGGTCCAGCCAGTCATCTCGATGTAGCAGAGCTGAAGCTGTCGTTGGAACCATGGAAAGGTAAGGATGAGGTTGGTTTATTATTTTTCTTTTATTGCAGGAGATCGTTGGCTTCAGCTGGAATGGGTGTGATGGTAAGTATGGTTTAATTTAGAACAATAAAGAATTGTGTCTTTATTTCAATTAAAGGACTTTATTCTGGGTGTTGTGTTTTTTTTAAATACTTTACTAGAAATTCATGGCGGTCATGTCTAATACTGGCGTGACCCCATGAATTTTGGGCTTGGGGCCAGCTGATAATACCAAGCTGGCCCTAACCCCTTTATTACCCAGTGAGCCACCGCACCAGGGCCCTGGATGAGTTGGGTACAGCGCCAGAAGATGGCGCTTCTATGAACGCGCCATTTTCTGGGGCGGCTGCGGACTGCAATTTGCAGCGGGGGTGGCCCAGAAAGCTTGGGCCTCCCTGCGCTGCAGATTCCAGCCCCCAGCTGCCTAGTTGTACCTGGCTGGACACAAAAATAGGGCGAAGCCCCACGTACTTTTTTTTTAATTATTTCATGAAATTCATGAAATAATTAAGAAAAAAAGGCCTTCCCTATATTGTTGTGTCCGGCCAGGTACAAATAGGCAGCTGGTGGTTGGGGGCAGCCCGTTCCTGCCTGCTGTACCTGGCTGGACACAAATATAGTGCGAAGCCCCACTTCAATTTTTTTTAATTATTTCATGAAATTCATGAAATAATTAAGAAAAAAAGGGCTTCCCTATATTGTTGTGTCCGGCCAGGTACAAATAGGCAGCTGGTGGATGGGGGCAGCCCGTTCCTGCCTGCTGTACCTGGCTGGACACAAATATAGTGCGAAGCCCCACTTCAATTTTTTTTAATTATTTCATGAATTTCATGAAATAATTAAGAAAAAAAGGGCTTCCCTATATTGTTGTGTCCGGCCAGGTACAAATAGGCAGCTGGTGGATGGGGGCAGCCCGTTCCTGCCTGCTGTACCTGGCTGGACACAAATATAGTGCGAAGCCCCACTTCAATTTTTTTAAATTATTTCAGGAAATTCATGAAATAATTTAAAAAAAATTGACGTGGGGCTTCGCACTATATTTGTGTCCAGCCAGGTACAGCAGGCAGGAACGGGCTGCCCCCAACCACCAGCTGCCTATTTGTACCTGGCCGGACACAACAATATAGGGAAGCCCTTTTTTTCTTAATTATTTCATGAAATAATTTAAAGAAAATTGACGTGGGGCTTCGCCCTGTTTTTGTGTCCAGCCAGGTACAACTAGGCAGCTGGGGGCTGGAATCCGCAGCGCAGGGAGGCCCAAGCTTTCTGGGCCACCCCCGCTGCAAATTGCAGTCCGCAGCCACCCCGGAAAATGGCGCGTTAATAGAAGCGCCATCTTCTGGCGCTGTACCCAACTCATCCAGGGCCCTGATGCGGTGGCTCACTGGGTAATAAAGGGGTTAGGGCCAGCTTGGCATTATCAGCTGGCCCTAAGCCCGAAATTCATGGGGTCACGCCAATATTAGACATGACCACCATGAATTTCTAGTAAAGTATTTAAAAAAAACACAACACCCAGAAAAAAGTCCTTTAATTGAAATAAACACACAATTCTTTATTGTTCTAAATTAAACCATACTTACCATCACGCCCATTCCAGCTGAAGCCAACGATCTCCTGAAATAAAAGAAAAATAATAAAGCAACATCATCCTTACCTTTCCATGGTTCCCATGACAGCTTCAGCTCTGCTACATCGAGATGACAGGCTGGACCGCAGCAGAACGCTGCCATCCAGCCTGTCATCCCGCAGACACTGAGAAGCGCAGGCTTGCTTGCGCTCCACAGTGTCTCTCTGTGAGGGCATAAAGATGAGCCGAGTTAATGTCCAATGAACTCGGCTCACCTCATGCACGTCACTGACAGCGTGGGAAAATTCTCCTGCACTCAGCGCTTCAGCGTGGGAGAATTCTCACACTGAAGCGCTGAGTGCAGGAGAATTCTCCCACGCTGTCAGTGACGTGCAGGAGGTGAGCTGAGTTCATTGGACATGAGCTCACCTTATGCACGTCACTGACAGCGTGGGAAAATTCTCCTGCACTCAGCGCTTCAGCGTGGGAGAATTCTCACGCTGAAGCGCTGAGTGCAGGAGAATTCTCCCACGCTGTCAGTGACGTGCAGGAGGTGAGCTGAGTTCATTGGACATGAGCTCACCTTATGCACGTCACTGACAGCGTGGGAGAATTCTCCTGCACTCACCGCTTCAGCGTGAGAATTTTCCCACGCTGTCAGTGACGTGCATGAGGTGAGCCGAGTTCATTGGACATGAACTCGGCTCATCTGGATGTCGTCACAGAGAGACGCTGAGCAGCGCAAGCAAGCCTGCGCTTCTCAGTGTCTGCGGGATGACAGGCTGGATGGCAGCGTTCTGCTGCGGTCCAGCCTGTCATCTCGATGTAGCAGAGCTGAAGCTGTCGTGGGAACCATGGAAAGGTAAGGATGAGGTTACTTTATTATTTTTCTTTTATTGCAGGAGATCGTTGGCTTCAGCTGGAATGGGCGTGACGGTAAGTATGGTTTAATTTAGAACAATAAAGGATTGTGTCTTTATTTCAATTAAAGGACTTTATTCTGGGTGTTTGTGTTTTTTTTAACTTTGACTATGGGGTTAGTAATGGGGGTGTCTTATAGACGCCTCTCCATTACTAACCTGGGCTTGATGTCAGCTGGCATTATAAGCTGACATCAACCCCAACCCTATTACCCCCTGCCACCGCACCAGGGCAGCGTGGAAGAGCGAGGCTAAGTGCCAGAATTGGCGCATCCTATGAATGCGCCATTTCTGGGGCGGCTGACGGCTGGTGTTTCTAGCCTGGGAGGGGGCCAATATTCATGGCTCCCTTCCTGGGCTATTAATATCAGCCCCCAGCTGTCTGCCTAGCCTTTGCTAGCTATTAAATTAGGGGGGACCCCACGTCATTTTTTTGGGGGGGTCCCCCATTTTAATAGCTAGTAAAGGCTATGTATTCAGCTGGGGGCTGATATTAGTAGCCTGGGAAGCTCCGTGGGTATTACCCCCTTCCCAGGCTTCAAACATCTGCCCCAGCCGTCTGCTTAACCTCCGCTAGAGCCTAAAATTAAGGGGAACCCCACGCCAATTTTTTTAATAATAAATCCTTTATTTTAATACTAAATGACAAGTACAGTAACCAACACTATCACTGTACTTCATATATATGTGACTGACATGTTTCTATCTATCTAATCTATGTGTGAAGCTCTATTCTGTCTGTTATAAATTGTCGGGTACCGCTGCTGAATTGCCGGCCGGCTTTTTTAAAGAGACAGTGCATGAAAACACTATTATTTTTTTTGATAAATCCTTTACGCTAAATGACAAGTACAGTAAGCAACACTGTCACTGTACTTCGTATATATGTGGCTGACATGTTTCTATCTATCTAATCTATGTGTGAAGCTCTATTCTGTCTGTTATAAATTGTCGGGTACAGATGCTGAATTGCCGGCCGGCTTTTTTAAAGAGACGGTGCATGAAAACACTATTATTTTTTTTGATAAATCCTTTACGCTAAATGACAAGTACAGTAAGCAGCACTTTCACTGTACTTCGTATATATGTGGCTGACATGTTTATATCTATCTAATCTATGTGTGAAGCTCTATTCTTTCGGTTCTAAATTGTCGGGTACCGGTGTATGCCGCTGCTGAATTGCCGGCTTTTCATGTTTCACTGTTGGCACTGTTCCCATCGATTTGGGCAATCACTGTAATGCCACAACCACCATGGCTGTGGCATTACAGTGAGTGGCAGACAATCCCTGCATGATTGGTGCTCTAAATAACACCAGACATGCAGGACACGCTTTTGGTGCACGAACAGTTATCGAACATAACCTCGAACAGCCGAATTTTTTGCAAATCGTTCGGGTTCGTCGAACAACTCGAACACCGCCCAAAACAGCTCGAATTTGAGATTGGCGAACAGTTCTAGTCGAACACCGCTCATCTCTAGTCATAACCTCTAGTATTAAAACTACTTAAGGTTAGGCCCATCCCAAGTCAGAAGTTACGTCACAAGCTCTCAATGCAAGCCCAAAAGAGCCAGAACGAGGTTCTTATGGACTTACATTGATTAGTGACCTCCATTTCGCTCCATGAACCACTGGAGCAGTCGGCAGATTACAAACTGCAGGAGATGGACCGGAGCAGTGGAGAAAACAGATGAAAATGCTGGAAGGTTAGTATCAGTCAGTGGGCAGGGGACTTGGATGTTCAGCACTTCATCTGTGAAATAAAAAAAAAGTCTGGAGAGGATTTCTGCACTAAGGTTCTTCTCTTTATAGGTTTAAACTTAGACTAGTCAGTTTTAAAATGCGCCAGAATTCTCAATTGTGTGCGGATTATGTTCGATAAATTTGGCATAACTTTAAATGTCTAGTCAAAGGGTCAGATTCATCAAACAATTTGCACCAATAATCTTGGGCAAAACTGCTTGAAATGTTACACAAAAATTGTGCTTTTTGGTGTTCTTAGCTTCGCCAACTTTTTGAAAAGGGAGGTAGCATGCATAGCTCCCAAAGGTCCCAGATTCAGCAGAACTGTCCTGATTTGAGGAGTCAGTCTTGCTATGTCAGGACTTTTTCCTGACTTGCACTCACTCTCTCTCTACTCCTAGCTCCTCTTCCTTGGGGGCAGTGCCAGCATCTCTGCCCTGCAGACACTTAAAATTAATTTAAGAAATAATTTTCTATTTTTTTGTGATCTGGTTTCCCTGAGAATTGAACCTGTACAAATAAAGTCAGTAGCTAAAGCTATGAGCCACAGCCTGCACTGAAGATAGGCAAATTTTGCATACTGCAAGGAAGCTGCAGTGCAAGCTGTGAACCCACAGGCAGATTATACTGATACACAGGCCACGGTCCCACTATCAGTATTTGGTCAGTATTAGGTCAGTATTTTTTCTCAGGAGTGGGAGCCAAAAGGTGAGGAACAATCAGAGAAAATGTATAAAAGAAAAAGTCACCAATTCTGCATTTATCACCCACTACTGGTTTTGGCTCCCACTCCTGAGAAAAAATACTGACTGAATACTGACCAAATACTGATAGTGGGGCCGTGGCCTTAGAGATATGTACATAGCAGTGTATGTCTATGTCTTGTATTCTAAAGGTAAAGAAAAAGTAAGATTTATTTCTTCCTATAAAATTACCAAAAAATAATGAAAAATGATGACAATGTCATTTTTTATGCGCTTTTTAAAATAAATAATAAACATCACAAATCAGCATATAACAGACATATTTGGTGTCCCTGTAATCATAATCACCTACACAATACTGCGATCAGATTATTTATGGTGATCGGTAAATGGCATTAAAAAATGTGATTGATTTTTTTTTCTCCATTAAACCCATAAAAAATGTAATAAAAATGTAACACTGAAGCCGTGTTCATATGTGGTTTAAATACTTATTTTGTTCTATTGCTTTTCTTCTGCACGTTTTTTGCAGGTGTCCTCACCACATGACGCAATGACAATTTTCTCTAATTATTGCATGTTTGCTGTGTTTCTTTTATGCGATTTCCCCCTCATTTTATGTGCTTTTGGTGCAGATTAATATAAAAAAGGTTTGATTCTACACTTAAAATTACAACAGAGTTTTGTTTTTTTTACAAGGATTTTTTTCAAACTCCACATAGAAGCCTGCAGTGAAAAAATTCACCAAAACCGCACAGTAGAACAGTGTCTTTAGACACACAGTGGGTGGAGTTTTCATAAAATCACATCCCCTTTGCATGGACAATTAGGCCGTGTTCACATGTAGCGTAAATGCTGCATTTTTTTTCATTCTTTTGTGTTTAACTGTCCAAGTAGAGTGGAAGTGTCTTCATGAAAACTCTGCCCACTGTGCATCTAAGTCCACAGTTCCACTATCCGTATTAGGTCAGTATTCGGTCAGTATTTTTTCTCAGTAGTGAGAGCCAAAACCAAGTGAGGAACAATCAAAGAAAAGATATAATAGAAACAAGTCACCAATTCTGCATTTATCACCCACTCCTGGTTTTGGCTCTCACTCCTGAGAAAAAATACTGACCGAATACTGACCAAATACTGATAGTGGGGATGTGGTACAAAGACGCTGATGAACTGTGCGGTTTTGGTGCTTATTTGTCTCTAGAGGCTTCTATGTGGAGTCTAAAAAATGCATGTAAAAAACTGAAATTACTTTTCTATATGCAGAATCAAAGCTTTTCTGTACTATAAAAAACACATTAAAAAAACTGTTTCACATTTGTACCAAAACAGTAATAAAAGGGAAAAGGCATAAAAAATGCAGTAAAATGCAATAATCACTGCCCCCTTTACATCTCCTCCTGCCAAGGTAGCAAGAAATGGTAAATGTGTGCGGCTTGGAGTTTGGCTAGGGACGTGATCAAAATTTGCGCCCCATTGTCCTTCTTTTTGTTTTGGGAAAGTTGGAAGGTATGAGCATGGCCCGACAAATTCATCATAATTTATGGCACAAAAGGGATGTAACTTAAGGCATAAATGTAGTCCACAAGGATGCACCAATATCATTAAGATGTACAAAACTCTTAATGTATTTGGTATATCTTGCTCAAGCGCCCTCAGGATTGATGAATTGGTTCCTAAATTTACACCTTCTATTAGCTTTAGTGTTGAGCGAGTATGTTCTGTCCGAGTACGCTCGGGCCGAGCTCCGAGTATTTACAGCTGCTCGGTGATATGGTTGAATCACTCCCTGCATGATTTGCAACTGTTTGGCAGCTTTATTACATGTGAGGAATGTGTAAGAAATAGACATTCCTCACATGTAATAAAGCTGTCAAACAGTTGCATATCATGCACATGGGAGCAATTCAACCATATCACCGAGCAGCTGTAAATACTCGGAGCTCGGCCCGAGCGTACTCGGCGAAAGGGTTAATAGAACATACTCGCTCAACACTAATTAGCTTCTATTAGCTATTGGTGAAGGAATTTGTATGAAAGTTTACACACATATTTTTGATAAATAGTGTTGCATGTTAGGAAAAGGAACATTAAGAACAAGGAATAGAAAGTGTCTATAACACACAATAAACATGATATAAGTTATGAAAGACAAATTTTGGGTTCAAATTGCACCAGAATTCTGTTGCATTTACATTGATACATTTTCCACAGCGTTTAACCACTTCCAGACATATTACACACTATTACATCATATGTCAGGTCGCTGTCCTTGAAGCATGTTTAGAATCTAAGCCTGCATTACTGCCAGCAGATAGTGGTAGTGCTAATCAGCCATCACCTGCCTCTAACAGCAGCAAGGGGAGCTGCGCTCTTCTAGCTGCTGCTAATTCCTTACATACCAATGTCAATCTTTAACTGCAGAAATTACAGTGATTGGCCCAGGGGCACAACATTCTACACTCCTATGATGCGATTGCAGGGTTCTGAAGGGTTGCCATTAAAGCCAAGGGTCTGCTGAAGACTGCTGTGCCTCACATGACAGTACTTCTATGTAGACCAGCCTCTGCAAAAAAATTCAATAAGAAGCAATCAAAACAAGCCCTCACGGAGGTCCATCGACTAAAAAATTAAAATATTATGAGTTTTATAAAATGGCAACACAAGGAAAATTTTTATTTTACAATTTTCAGAATTGTTTTTATCACATAAATAAAAAAAAAGATGTACCACAAAATAATATTATTAAGCTCAGTGCACAAAATACAAGCCCTCATATGATTTTGTGAATGGAAAAATAAAAAAGTTCTGGCTCTTGGATGAAGAGGAGGAAAAAGGAAAAACATAAAATCGCCCATTTGGGAAGGAGTTAAAGTTTGCCATTCTTTGAAAATAATTTTTAGTCCAGCTTTATGTGACACTGACACAGTATTGCTTTGAGCTCAAAGAATTTTTTTCCTGGCATCCATTAAAAAAGACCTTCTTTGTTCCTCACTGCACTATTATTCTGCTTGAACATGCAATAAGACCACATGCCAATTAAAAAAACATAAATATACAGAAATAATTGTATTTGCTTGATATCCTACGTTATGGGTCCCTATGTAGAAAGGTTAAAGCCTATCTAGAATTACACATGTGGTCAAAATTGTTGATACTCCTCGTCTAATGAAAGAAAAACCCACAATGGTCACAGAAATAACTTGAATCTGACAAAAGTAATAATAAATAAAAAATCTATGAAAATGAACAAATGAAAGCCAGACATTGCTTTTCAACCCTGCTTCCAAAGGATTTTAAAAAAATTAAACTCATGAAATAGGCCTGGACAGAAATGATGGTACTCTTCTTAACTTTATATTTTATTGAACAACATTTGAGGCAATCACTGCAATCAAACGATTCCTGTAACTGTCAATGAGACTTCTGCACCTCTCGACAGGTATTTTTGCCCACTCCTCATGTGAAAACTGCTGCAGTATTTCATGTTTGAGGTTGCCTTTTCCAGACGGCATGTTTCAGCTCTTTCCAAAGATGCTCAATAGGATTTAGGTCAGGGCTCGTAGAAGGCCACTTCAGAATAGTCCAATGTTTTCCTCTTAGCCATTCTTGGGTGTTTTTAGCTGTGTGTTTTGCGTCATTATCCTGTTGCAAGACTTTTAAAATATAACCTTCTCTCTTCCCCAAAAATATAAGGGTTTAAATTGCCCCTCTTTTCCCCAAATGTAAACAACAAAATGGAAAAAATAAAGTAATTCTTTGTTATTGTTGCATGTGTAATTGTCCAATCTTAGGCTATGTGCCCACGTTGCGGAAATGAAGCAGAAAATTTCTGCTTCATTTCCGCATGTCCTCTCCCAGAAAAACGCATGTGGAATTCCGCACGCGTTTATCGCGCGTTTATCGCTCGTTTTTCACGCGTTTTCGACATGCGGAATGCCTTGCGTTTTTTCATGCATTGAATAAGGCAATTTCGCATGCGAAAACGCAAAATTAATGAACATGCTGCAGATTTTTGAACGCAGCATAAACGCTGCGGAAAAATCCGCAGCATGGGCATAGAACTTGCGGATTTTCATTGGGGACCATGGGGTGCGGATTAATAAACATTTTACAAGCGTTTACGCTGCGGAAAATCCACATCAAAAACGCTTGTAATCCGCAACGTGGGCACGCAGCCTAATAAGATATAAAAATACTGATGACTGCCAAAACAAAAAAAAAAATGTTGTATGCACAAAATGTTGTATGCACTCCAAATGGAATTAATAAAAATGCAAGCTCAAGGCACAAAAAAACAAGACCTCAAAACGGAAAAATAAAAAAGTTATGCGCCGCATAAAATGATGACACAAACCAAATTTTTATTTATGTTTTTATTTTTACAAATTTCAAAAAATGTTTTTTCACCACTTAAAAAAATATACAAGTTTGGTATGGCTTTAATCATACTGACCTCGTGATGCCAATTCATTTTTGCTGCACAAATAATTGACATTAAAAAAATTAAAAAATTCTCACAAAAATGGCGAAACTGTTTTTTTTCCACCATTTGGTTTAACTTGGATTTTTTTTCCCTTTCTTCAGTACAAAAGAAAGGGAAAAATGAATGTCATCATTCAAAATTACAACTTGAACTGCTAATAACAAGTTCTAATATGGCTGTGTGGACATCATTTGTCAGGAGAGAGAGGGATCCAATCAATCCTTTTCTTCAGTGGGGGGAACACAGGAGCTGTCCGACTTGATTATTCCTGTGTATGGAGAAGATAGCTGATGGCAGAACGATGAATTGGCCAACAGCTATTAATAGTGTATAGGGGGTTTGAAACCGATACTACAAAAAGATCCCAGTGCCTGGTGTCCATATAATTCAGCGACACAATTTATCACATATTTTGTAGCTACACACAGACAATAACTTACATTAGGAGTTGTGTCACCTCAATAATTCTAATTTCAGCCATTCTGAATATAATGGGGATTTGAAGCAATTTAGCATAGTTCAGTGTCCACATGTGCTACTTATCTGAGTGAGGGGGCTATAAACCCATTAGCTTTCTTCTTGTGCTGGCTCAGGGGCGGACACTGACTGCTTGAGGCCCCTGTACAAGAAATGTGTCTTTGCCCCCCACCTTTTATGGCGGCAAAGCAACAGATGTATATATAGCCACACACACATATATACGTCTCACATAGCCTCCTTTATTATGTATATTGCCGTCCCTTATTACACAGCGCCCTCTCTTGTTATGTACAGCACCGTCCCTTACTTATTGGATTATCTATAGCGCCATGTTCTTTATTACATAGCGTCCTCTCTTGTTAGATATATAAGGCAATGACGGCTGATGGAGCAAGGGAAAGCTTCCTTTCTGATGGAGGAGCTGATGGACAGGTCTTCTGGTCACCGGCTGCTCCATCAGCAGTCATTTGATATCTAACGAGAGACGACTTTGTAATAAAAGATTGCACTGTGACTGACAAAAATAACAAGAATACACTATGTAAGGGACAGCACTGTACATAACAGCAGCAGAAGCTATATAACAAGAGACGGCACCATATATAAGTAGAGAGGATGGTACGTAATAAAGGAGGGTGTTATACATAATAAAAGATGAAACTATATAACTAAGGATGGCGCTATGCATAATAAGTGAGTACACTATTTACTAAGGGACTGTGTTATACAAAATAAGGCTACATTCCTGTATCTGTGTGCAGTGTCAGTGTGCTGTTTTACAGACGCATTGATCATGTCCTATTCTGATCCTCAAAATTGGATCAGAACAGGACATTCTCTGACCCTCAAAGATCTCATTCTCAGATCCGTGATTTTCATGGATGTGTGAATGGATCTATAAAACTCTATGAGTCCGTGGACCAATCCATAAAAAAATCAGGCAGCACAAAGATATTTCACACAAATGTGAGAATGCAGCCTAAGGGATTTTTCAGATAACATTATCACTCCAAGTCACACAGTACAGATACAGAATAATATTTACATCCAGGAACTTACCGCTGACATCTCATCTGATCAGAGCCAGTTTCTGCTGCTTCTTCTCCATCTGGTCAGACCTTCTTGTTGACATCTCCCAGTCACAACTTGTCTTGTCACGATGATCTCCAGCCTAGAAAATAACAATGTCACATATATTGCATACATACATGCGCCCCTGAATACAGATATGTACCCCCCCATTAATATACTATTAGCCACTTAGTAATCAAAATATAAAGTGATAAGCAGCACTGTGCCCCCCCCCCCATTAACTATAATCTCCACCAGCCAATAATATAAATTATTCAGTCTCTGTGACTCTCCCCAATTACATGTGAGGCTATGTGCACATGGAAAATATACAAGGCTTTACAGTACAATCAAAGTGAAACCCCCATCATTGCTCTCTCCCAGCACCCCCATCATTGCTCTCTCCCAGCACCCCCATCATTGCTCCCCCAGCAACTACTGTCATTGCTCTCTCCCAGCACCCCCATCATTGTTCTCCCACCACCCCATCACTGCTTTCCCTACACCACCCCATCATCTCCCAGCAACCCCTGTCATTGCTCTCCCCAGCCCCATCATTGCTCTCCCCATCCACACTATCCTCATCATTGCTCTCCCCATCCCCACCATCCCCATCATTGCTCTCCCCATCCTCATCATTGCTCTTCCCGTCCCTATCATTGCTCTCCCAATCCCCATCATTGCTCTCCCAATCATTGCTCTCCCCAGTTCCATCATTGCTCTCCCGATCCCCATCATTGCTCTCCACAGCCCCATCATTGCTCTCCCCATCCCCATCATTGCTCTTCCCATCCCCATCATTGCTCTTCCCAGCCCCATCATTGCTTTTCCCAGCCCCATCATTGCTTTCCCCATCGCCACCATTGCTCTCCCCATCGCCATCATTGCTCTCCCCAGCCCCATCATTGCTCTCCCCATCGCCATCATTGCTCTCCCCAGCCCCAACATTGTTCTCCCTATCCCCATCATTGCTTCCCCCAGCCCCATCATTGCTTTCCCCAGCCCCATCATTGCTCTCCCCAGCCCCATCATTGCTCTCCTCAGCCCCATCATTGCTCTCCCTATTCCCATCATTGTTCTCCCCAGCCCCGTCATTGCTCTCCCCATCACCACCATTGCTCTCCCCATCGTCATCATTGCTCTCCCCAGCCCCATCATTGCTCTCCCCATCCCCATCATTGCTCTCCCCATCCCCATCATTACTCTCTCCATCCCCATCATTGCTTTCTCCAGCCCCATCATTGTTCTCCCCATCACCACCATTGCTCTCCCCATCACCATCATTGCTCTCCCCAGCCCCAACATTGCTCTCCCTATCCCCATCATTGCTTCCCCCATCCACACTATCCTCATCATTGCTCTCCCCATCCCCACCATCCCCATCATTGCTCTCCCCATCCTCATCATTGCTCTTCCCGTCCCTATCATTGCTCTCCCAATCCCCATCATTGCTCTCCCCATCATTGCTCTCCCGATCCCCATCATTGCTCTCCACAGCCCCATCATTGCTCTCCCCATCCCCATCATTGCTCTTCCCATCCCCATCATTGCTCTCCCCAGCCCCATCATTGCTCTCCCCATCCCCATCATTGCTCTCCCCATCCCCATCATTACTCTCTCCATCCCCATCATTGCTTTCTCCAGCCCCATCATTGCTCTCCCCATCACCACCATTGCTCTCCCCATCGCCATCATTGCTCTCCCCAGCCCCAACATTGCTCTCCCTATCCCCATCATTGCTTCCCCCAGCCCCATCATTGCTTTCCCCAGCCCCATCATTGCTCTCCCCAGCCCCATCATTGCTCTCCCCAGCCCCATCATTGCTCTCCCTATTCCCATCATTGTTCTCCCCAGCCCCGTCATTGCTCTCCCCATCACCACCATTGCTCTCCCCATCGTCATCATTGCTCTCCCCAGCCCCATCATTGCTCTCCCCATCCCCATCATTGCTCTCCCCATCCCCATCATTACTCTCTCCATCCCCATCATTGCTTTCTACAGCCCCATCATTGCTCTCCCCATCACCACCATTGCTCTCCCCATCACCATCATTGCTCTCCCCAGCCCCAACATTGCTCTCCCTATCCCCATCATTGCTTCCCCCAGCCCCATCATTGCTTTCCCCAGCCCCATCATTGCTCTCCCCAGCCCCATCATTGCTCTCCCCAGCCCCATCATTGCTCTCCATATTCCCATCATTGTTCTCCCCAGCCCCGTCATTGCTCTCCCCATCACCACCATTGCTCTCCCCATCGCCATCATTGCTCTCCCCAGCCCCATCATTGCTCTCCCCAGCCCCATCATCTCTCTCCCTATCCCCATCAATGCTGTCCCCAGCCCCCTCATTGCTCTCCCCCACCTCGCTTCATTCTCCTGTTCTTCTCCCCAGCATTTCAGTACAAAAAAAAACACAACTTACCTCTCAGCCCGCTCCCCTGCAGCAACATCCTCTTCGTTGCCGGAAACTTTCGCTCTGACCCAGGTACGCGCTGCATGATGATGTCATCAAGAAGCGCAGGCTTGTGTCAGGGAGGAAGCGCTGGGCAGGAAGCAGAGGTGAGGACGGATCCCTCCAGCTCCGCTGCCATTTTTTTCAAATCAGCAGCGAAGCTGGAGGGATCGCTCCTTGCCCGCCGCATATGATGAGGGCAATCTGGCCATGGGACCCCGGAGCCTGGGGCTCCAAGAAGCAGGCCAGATTCCCCTCAATATTAACCGCCCGGCAAGGTCCCCCTAAACCGCCTGGACATGGTGCAGTTGCACCGGCTGCACCGGCGGTACATTCGCTCCTGTCAGGCTGTTAATTTGTGTTGAGCCACCCCCGTAGTGTTCGAGTTCGGTTCGGTTCGTCGAACACCCGTGTGTTCGCCGTACTGTTCGTCGAACTGTTCGTCGAACACCTTCGAACACCGTTAAAACCAATGGCAGGCAAACAAAAACACATAGAAACACATAGAAAACACCTTCAAAGGTGTCCAAAAGCTGACAAACTGCTCAGAAGACACAACTAACACATGGAAAAGTGACAAGTACATATAGTCATGCGAAAAGAAAAGAGGTGGAGGAGTAAAAGGAGGGAGAGACACAGATATAGGCATGTCATGCCCTTCTAAAATCCAAAAAGTGAGAAGCCGACACGTTCAGTCCGCTCCTGCCCGTGCCACCTCCGTGTCGCTGGGTTTGTGCCAGAGCCGCGGTGAACCCTGACGGCCAGCCCCCCTCTCCCAATACTGGTGCCTGCCCGCTGGTGGGTCGAGCGAGCCCCCCTGTGGTGGAGGCAGCTCTAAGCTTTTTAATTTAAATTGTCTCTCTAATTTGAATGAATACACTTTAAATCCATTTACAAGGATCTATTGGAGGGCAAGTCTCATGCCAGCAGCCGCGTAATTCCAGCTCCAGTAGCGTCCACTAAAGCTGCTGCAGTTAAAAAGCTTTTATAAGGATCGAGCTCGGCTGTCCACCGCAAGGCATCCTACTGCCAGTCCCAGCCCCTTTGCCTTGGGGTGCCTCCTGATGCTCTTCACTGAGTATCCCGTGGTCCCGAAGCATTTCCTTTGAAAAAATGAAGTGTCCAAACTACAGGTGGTGTAGCTTGCTTAACAGCCGGGATAATCCGCTGACTAGCAGACACTGCTACTAGGCACAAAGTATTTCCTGGGCTAGATGCAGTTAAAAATTTGTAATTAGATACTCTCGTTGGATGCTGAGAAAGCATTCCATAGAGTCTCCTGGCACGCCATATATGATTCTCTTAAAAAGCTTGGGGTAGGGGTCTAGGGGACCCTTTTATAGACAAAATCACGGCCCTGTATCGCAATACGTCACCTAGGCTGAAGATAAATGGAACTGTAGCACCCTGAGGGCTCGGTTGCTACAGAGGTATTGCACCTCACCCAGAGGTGTGATATCTCACTCTCAGGTAAGGATGGAGTGTGGATCAGGACCCAACACCTGCATGCATTACACCACATTGCCGTGGGGCAGGGCGACCAATATGCCTCTGAGATGGGCATGACAGTCCCTGTCCCTGGCTGGAGTGGGGGGAGGGAACACTGAGGAAGGGGAACCCTGTAGTGCAGGAGCAGGGAGGAAGCAGCTCCTGGGTGCATTGAGAAGGGAGTATAAAAGGTGGGCACCATCTTAGTTCAGTGCAGAGAAGTCTGAGCAGAAGTGGCAGGGAGCAGGGGCTCTGCATGAGCTCTGCTCCGGAGGCGGGCTTAGTAACAGAGGCCCAGGCCTGGAAGAGGGAGAAGGAAGGAAGAGGAGCGGAGAAGGCTCCAGGAACGAGGAATGAAGGGATCCCAGGGGTACGGACAGGCAAGTCGCCACCGCACGCCCGAATCCACCTGCGTGGAGGGGTCAGGCCAAAGGGGGAGACCGGTCCCCGAAACTAGTGGAGGCAGGAAACGACCCTCAGCTAGAAACCGGAGGCTGTGACATTTTATGTGGCGCAGCCCCTCGCTACACCCGCTAGGAAGGCACCACATAGGGTCAGGGAAACTGGCGCCAAGTTTACCAAGAGGAGGCCCGAGGCAGCCGGACAGAAGGGTTGGTAAGAAAGGCCAGACAAAGGACACACAAAGGGGGTCCTGTGGAGCGCTCCAAAGTTATCTGGGAGTTGTCTGAGCCCCTCACCTGGTGAGCACAGTACGACGTGGGCAGCCGTTACCTGCAGAAGTGGTCTGGATAATAAGAACTGTGAGTAAAGGCCCTGGACTGCATCACTGACTCCGTGTCATTACTGCTGCTGCCCTGCACCATCACCCCCATCCTCCGCATACACTGCCCTGAGGCTATACTCCTCCCGTGGGGAGTTATGCTACGCTCTGCTGCACCCACAACACCAGCCTCAGCGGTCTGCCCTGCAGCGGCGGTTCACTCTGACCGCAATCCACGGGTGGCGTAGTTGGACATTTAAACATCAAAACCACATAAATAGTTCCGCCACTGGTTTGACCACCCTGAGCCACGGAACCGGGTCGCCGCCACGAAGACTACAACCACCAGCATCCACCAAAAAGGGTCCGGCTCCGGGTGTCCCAAGGCCCAGGGGGTGCATCAGAACATTTTCATCACCTTTCACAATCACCAATGGTACAAGACAGGGATGTCCTCTGTCCCCTCTCTTATACATCCTAGTGACGGAGCACCTGCTCTCATCAATTCGCCATAACCCCAATATTAGGTGGATTGAGGTGGGAGGCACCGAGTACAAGTGCTCTCTATTTGCTGATGATGTCCTAGTATGTATCACTCAATCACATATATCCATCCATGCTGTTATGGCTGAAATAGATCACTTTGTTACATGGTCAAATTTTAAAATCAATGCAGCGAAGTCTGAGGCCCTCGATGTCTCCCTCCCCAAATCCATATAGGATTCCATCCAGTCCAACTTTCCCTTTGCCTGGCCCTCACAGGGTATCAAATACTTAGGAATTCCTATTCATAGAGACCTCTCCCATCTATGTTATCTTAATTTTGGGCCCTTTATTGAACAACTCCATACAGACCACGGTTGGCAAGTTAGAACTGTAAGATTCACTACGTGAACCACTGATGTTTTGTGGAAAAGCACACGTACACTGTGTTCCAAATTATTATGCAAAAAGTGTTTAGGAGTGATAAGGGAAGAATTTGTTTGTTTGTCAGTTAAACTCATTGATGGTGATGTGTGTCAGGGCTCTTTATATCACTGTAAGCAATTGCAGACACCTGTGCTAATTAGTTTGGCAGGTGTGTCCAATGAAAGGCAAGACTACTTAAGAAGGCTGTCTCACATTATTAAGCAGCCTACATTTTCTGCCAAAATGGGAAAGAAAAAGGATGTGTCGGCTGCTGAGAAGCAACAAATTGTGGAGTGTTTAGGTCAAGGCATGACTACAATCAACATTGTGCGATGATCAGGATGAAGTGTCTTGGCAATCAAGAAGTATGTAGCTGATTCACAGTACACACGTGTGCGTGCTGATAAGGGCAAATTGAGGACTCTTTCCTACAGGCAATTACGTCAGGTTAAAAGAGCAGCGGCAAAAAAGCCTTGTCATAGCAGCAGACAAGTTTTTGAAGCTGCTGGTGCCTCCAACGTCCCCCGAACAACAAGATGCAGGGTCCTTCAGAGGTTTGCAGCTGTGCATACGCCATCCTGTCGACCTCCTCTATCCACTTCACACAAGCAGAAACGGCTCCAGTGGGCTAAACATTACATGAAGACTGATTTCAAAACTGTTTTGTTCACGGATGAGTGCCGTGCAACGCTCGATGGTCCAGATGGATGGAGTGGAGGATGGCTGGTTGATGGACACCCCACGCAAACACGGCTACAGCGCCAACAAGGAGGAGGTGGAGTAATGTTTTAGGCTGGAATCATGGGGAGAGAGATTGTCGTCCCCTTTATGATCCCTGAAGGCGCTAAAGATGAACTCCATAATGTATGTGGATTTTCTCAAACAGCACTTCCTGCCATGGTTCAAGAAGAAGAACCGTGTATTTCACAGCAAGATCATTTTTTTGCATGATAATGCACCATCTCATGCTGCACATAAAACATCTGCATCTCTGGCTGATATGGGCATAAAAGGGGACAAACTTATGGTGTGACTCCCATGCTCCCCTGACCTCTACCCCATTCAGAACCTCTGGAGCATCATCAAAAGGAGTGTCTATGATGCCTGGAGGCAATTCACATCTAAGCAACAGCTCTGGGAGGGTATTCTGTCCTCATGCAAAACAATTGAAGCAGAAACCATCCAAAACCTGACAAATTCAATGGACGAGAGAGTTCAGAAGCTCCTTTCGAACAAGGGGTCCTAAGTGAAAATGTAACATCACCTAGAATAAAGTTTTGAGTTGAAAACTGTTTGATTTCAGTTTCTAATAACCTGCTAATGCTTATAATTTCAAAAATGACAATTTTTTTGGTCTTTATTAAAATGAAAAGGTTGATCGAAAAGTTTGGGGGATCTAAGAGTGTGGCAACCCAGTAGTCATGATTACTTCGAATTCTGACAATATGAGGGTCATGTTGCAGGTAGTGCAGCAAGAAGGCACTTATGTGTCTTGCACATCTCGGAGCCCCAAAATTATTTTCCGGGCTAGATGCAGCTAAAAATTATTATTAATTTTAAATCTGGTGGAGCTTAGTATAGATGGCCTAATAGGATCAGTGCTGTACACTGCTACAAAGCCCAAATTATTTTCCAGCCAAGATACAGATAAACATGATTAGTAATTTTAAATCTGGTGGAGCTTATTATAGATGGCCAAATAGAATCAGTGCTGCACACTGCCACAAAGCCCAAATTATTTTCCAGCCAAGATACAGATAAACATGATTAGTAATTTGAAAGCTTAAAACGGTTGGTAGGGTGATTTTAACCAATCATCAAGCTTTTACTCTCCCCAGGATGACACAGGGGTAGAAAAGTCATTTCGGATCCATGATTTGTTCATCTTTATGAACTTGAGTCTGTCTACATTATCAGTGGAGAGCCGCGTGCGCTTATCTGTCAGCACACCACCAGCAGCACTGAACACACGTTCAGACAGAACGCTGGCTGCGGGGCATGACAAGATCTCCAAGGCGTAAGTGGCTAGCTCCGGCCATTTATCCAGATTGGAAGCCCAAAAAGAGCAAGGGTCCAGTGACACAGTCATGGCTTCAATGTTTACTTGGAGATACTCCTGTACCATCGTCTCTAGGCGTTGACTATGTGTCAGACTTCTTGTCTCCTGTGGCCTTGCAAAGGATGGGCTAAAAAAGTGGTGAAATGATTCCGCAAAATTGATGTTACCAGCAGATACTGTGGTTCTGTTACGGTTTGAGTGCTGAACACTTGACGGTCCCACGGTTGCCAAGTTGGAACTGTGAGATTCACTACGTGCACCACTGGTGTTTTGTGGAAAAGCACATGTAAGATTCTGCAACAGTCTCTGCTGATACTCCTGCATGCGTGCATCCCTTTCTATGGCAGGAATAATTTCGGCAAATTTACTTTTGTACCGGGGATCTAACAGTGTGGCAACCCAGTAGTCAGGATTATTTCTAATTCTTACAATTCGAGGGTCATGTTGCAGGTAGTGCAGCAAGAAGGCACTCATGTGTGTTGCGCATCCAGGAGCACCAAGTCCCTGTTGTGTTGGTGGCGAGGTAACAATCATGCTTCCTTCCTCTGTCCTCTCCCCCCAACCTCGCACAACAGAAATGTGATCAAGGTCTCCCTCATCTGATGAGTCTTCCATCAGTTCGTCCTCCACTTCTTCCTGGGCTCCTGCACCTTCCTCACTAGTTTGGCTGCTACCATGCGCCCTGGTAAAACCATCTCCCCCACCCTCACATGCCTGCCGCCTTGGTGCTGCCGACCGTCTGGACCTTGCAGATGTTAGCCCTTCCGCATACAACTCCTCCTCCTCTACTTCCTCCACCTCCTCTTGTGCCACCACCTGACTCCGAATTCTGTTTAACATGTGCTCCAGCATGTAAATCACTGGAATAGTCATGCTGATAATGGCATCGTCAGCACTAAACATCTTCGTCGCCATTTCAAAACTGTGCAGAAGGGTGCATAGGTCCCTGATCTGAGACCACTCCTCCAGCGTGATTTGCCCCACCTCTGGATCTCGTTGGCCCAGGCTATACGTCAGAACGTATTGCACCAGGGCTTGTCGGTGCTGCCACAGTCGCTGCAACATGTGCAGAGTTGAATTCCACCGGGTAGGCACATCGCATTTTAGCCGGTGAAGTGGCAGGCCCAACGACTTCTGTAGAGATGTAAGTCGCTGAGCTGCGGGATGCGAACGGCGGAAGTGAGCACACAGCGACCGTGCCCTCTGCAGAAGGCCATCTAGTCTGGGATAGTGGGCTAAAAATTGCTGGACAACCAGGTTCAACACGTGAGCCATACAAGGCACGTGTGTGACATTGCCCCGGCGAAGGGCCGCACCCAGGTTTGCAGCATTGTCGCACACGGCCTTCCCTGGTTTCAGGTCCAGTGGAGACAACCATTCATGAAATTGGTTCTCCAGAGCTGACCACAACTCCTCAGCTGTGTGACTCACATTTTCCAGACATTTCAAAGTAAAAACCGCCTGATGACGTTGAGCCCTACTGCCAGCATAGTAAGGAGGTGTGCAGGATCCTTTCTGTGCAGTTAGAAAGCTTGTGGCATGACCAGACAGGCTTTGGGTGCAGGTGGAAGACCGAGAGGAGGTTGAGGAGGCAGAAGCAGTGGAGGAACTTTGACATAAAGAGGATTGACGCACAACTCGTGGGGACGGCAAGACTTGGACAGCAGCCCCTTGTCCTGCTGTCACCATAGTTACCCAGTGCCCAGTCAGCGACATGTAACGCCCCTGTCCATGCCTACTCGTCCAAGTGTCTGTGGTGAAATGCACCCTGTCACACACAGAGTTTCTCAAAGAAGCGGTGATGTTGTGTGCGACATGCTGGTGGAGCGCAGGCACACCTTTCTTTGAGAAGTAGTGCCGACTGGGCATCTGGTACTGGGGCACTGCGACGGACATAAGGTCTCGAAAATCCTCTGTGTCCACCAGGCGGAAAGGCAGCATTTCTGTAGCCAAGAGCTTGCAGATGGTGAAATTCAACCTCTTAGCTTTCTCATGGCTAGGAGGAAATGGTCTTTTACTTGTCCACATCTGAGGGACCGAGGGCTGGCTATTGTGCTTAGACGGGGTTGATAAGGGTGTCCCCGGCAAACTGCCGGTCTGTGAGGAAGATGCAGGCGGACATGTTAGGTTGCCTTGATCCAAAGGTGGTGCTATCGATGTCGGACAGCGCTCAACACCAGCTGCTGTTACCACCTCCAAAGAAAATGATGACCTGCCAATCACGCTGGCTGTTGCGGGTAAAGAGGTGGCAGGTCTGCGCCCCAAAACAGGTGTGACTGCTGTCCCCCCAGTCACAGAGGATGAAGAGGCCGCGGATGCACAAGATATGGCAGACGGTGGTTGGCCCGGCCGGCTAGGCCGCATTGTAGCACACTGAGCTTCCCACAGCAACTTATGCTTCATGTCCATGTGCCGGTTCATGCATGAAGTACTCAAACTATGTATTTTTTGGCCTCTACTTAGCTTTTGCTGACAAATGTTACAGATAACATGAGTTGGGTCATCTTTATCGATCTGAAAAAATGCCCAGGCTATGCAAGGCTTAGCACCCATGCGACCTGAAGAGCCACCACGACTTGTGGTGAGAGGCAGAGTTGTGTTTAAGGATGCAGTTTTTGACGTGCTTCCAGTACTACGTCTCTGTCCAGGAAGGCGCAACCTGACCTCGTCGTCACTAGCATCTTCCTCCACCTCCTCTGCTGACCTCATCTCTTGGCTGACTGTGGGTTGACAGTAAGTGGGATCTCCAACCTCATCATCATCACCCTGTGAGTTATCACACCCATCGTCCTCAGAGCCAACCTGTTCCAGCCCTGACAAAAAACTAAAGTTGTCGCTCCAATCAGGTATTTGAGTCTCATCATCGTCTTCCTCATTGTCTCCACCAACAGGAGTTACAGTTTGGGAATGAGGGTCTACATTATGGTCAGAACCTTCTGCGTCTGGTCCTGGATCCGACTCATAAAGATTCTGGGCATCAGTGCAGATCATTTCCTCGTCTGGATTCACAGAAGCGCTGGAGTCGACCTCTGATTCCCAGGTTATAGTATGAGTAAACAGCTCTGCAGACTCAACCATCTGTTCTACCTCATACTCAGACGGGCAGCTGGAGATTTGGGAGCTGTGAGGAAGCAAGTGCGATTGGGGTGACACCTTTGAGGACTGGAGTATTTGTGATGTTGAAGTTGATGTGGAGGAGAGCCCACTTAAAGGAGCACTTGATATCCGTTGAAGCACCTGCTGTTTTTGTGCCTCATCTGGAATTTGTAGCGATTGGCATGGCCGTAAGAAAGGGATCTTATCACATTGTCCGCTAAAAGAAGTAGACATTTTAGTTTGGATGGAAGATGGTCTTTCTTCTGCAGATGTTACTGTTGCTTTAACACCTACCCCACGGACACAACCTTTTCTCCCCTTCCCAACACGCCTATTCCCCTTTCCACCAACAGCAGGCTTTTTTCCACTCATTTTGGTGCTTAACTAATTCACAACTCTGGAGTTGTTTGCACAAAAAAACAATGGATGGGAACCGAGCAGAGCTGAGTGGCCAAACTGCGGTATTAGGCCAAAACTATTGGCTGGGTTAGATGCAGAAAAAAATTATATTCGATTTGCAATCTGATGGAGGTCAGTATAGATGGACTAATAGAACAAGTCCCACACACAGCTAGAAGCCCAAATATTTTTTCAGAGGTAGATGCAGAAAAAAAATATATTCAGTTTGCAACCTGATGGAGGTCAGTATAGATGGACTAATAGAGAAAGTCCCACACACTGCTAGAAGGCCAAATATTTTTTCAGAGCTAGATACAGACAAAAAATTATTTTGAATTTGCAACCTGATGGAGGTCAGTATAGGTGGACTAATAGAACAAGTCCCACACACTGCTAGAAGGCCAAATATTTTTTCAGAGCTAGATGCAGAAAAAAATTATATTCAGTTTGCAACCTGATGGAGGTCAGTAAAGATGGACTAATAGAACAAGTCCCACACACAGCTAGAAGCCCAAATATTTTTTCAGAGGTAGATGCAGAAAAAAATTATATTCAGTTTGCAACCTGATGGAGGTCTGTATAGATGGATTAATAGAACAAGTCCTACACACAGCTACAAGTTTTTCAGAGCTAGATGCAGAAAAAAATTATATTCAGTTTGCAACCTGATGGAGGTCAGTATAGATGGACTAATAGAACGAGTCCCACACACAGCTAGAAGCCAAAATATTTTTTCAGAGCTAGATGCAGATAAAAATTATTTTTAATTTGCAACCTGATGGAGGTCAGTATAGATGGACTAATAGAGAAAGTCCCACACACTGCTAGAAGGCCAAATATTTTTTTAGAGCTAGATGCAGATAAAAATTATTTTTAATTTGCAACCTGATGGAGGTCAGTATAGATGGACTAATAGAGAAAGTCCCACACACTACTAGAAGGCCAAATATTTTTTCAGAGCTAGATGCAGAAAAAAATTATATTCAGTTTGCAAAATGATGGAGGTCAGTATAGATGGAATAATAGAGAAAGTCCCACACACTGCTAGAAGGCCAAATATTTTTTCAGAGGTAGATGCAGAAAAAAATTATATTCAGTTTGCAACCTGATGGAGGTCAGTATAGATGGTCTAATAGAACAAGTCCCACACACAGCTAGAAGCCCAAATATTTTTTCAGAGGTAGATGCAGATAAAAATTATTTTTAATTTGCAACCTGATGGAGGTCAGTAAAGATGGACTAATAGAGAAAGTCCCACACACTGCTAGAAGGCCAAATATTTTTTCAGAGATAGATGCAGATAAAAATTATTTTTAATTTGCAACCTGATGGAGGTCAGTATAGATGGACTAATAGAGAAAGTCCCACACACTGCTAGAAGGCCAAATATTTTTTCAGAGCTAGATGCAGATAAAAATTATTTTTAATTTGCAACCTGATGGAGGTCAGTATAGATAGACTAATAGAGAAAGTCCCACACACTGCTAGAAGGCCAAATATTTTTTCAGAGCTAGATGCAGAAAAAAATTATATTCAGTTTGCAACCTGATGGAGGTCAGTATAGATGGACTAATAGAACAAGTCCCACACACAGCTAGAAGCCCAAATATTTTTTCAGAGGTAGATGTAGATAAAAATTATTTTTAATTTGCAACCTGATGGAGGTCAGTATAGATGGACTAATAGAGAAAGTCCCAAACACTGCTAGAAGGCCAAATATTTTTTCAGAGCTAGATGCAGATAAAAATTATTTTTAATTTGCAACCTGATGGAGGTCAGTATAGATGGACTAATAGAGAAAGTCCCACACACTACTAGAAGGCCAAATATTTTTTCAGAGCTAGATGCAGAAAAAAATTATATTCAGTTTGCAACCTGATGGAGGTCAGTATAGATGGACTAATAGAACAAGTCCCACACACAGCTAGAAGCCCAATATATTTTTTCAGAGGTAGATGCAGATAAAAATTATATTCAGTTTGCAACCTGATGGAGGTCTGTATAGATGGATTAATAGAACAAGTCCCACACACAGCTAGAAGCCCAATATTTTTTCAGAGGTAGATGCAGAAAAAAAATTATTTTTAATTTGCAACCTGATGGAGGTCAGTATAGATGGACTAATAGAGAAAGTCCCACACACTGCTAGAAGGCCAAATATTTTTTCAGAGCTAGATGCAGAAAAAAATTATATTCAGTTTGCAACCTGATGGAGGTCAGTATAGATGGACTAATAGAACAAGTCCCACACACAGCTAGAAGCCCAAATATTTTTTCAGAGGTAGATGCAGATAAAAATTATTTTTAATTTGCAACCTGATGGAGGTCAGTATAGATGGACTAATAGAGAAAGTCCCACACACTGCTAGAAGGCCAAATATTTTTTCAGAGCTAGATGCAGATAAAAATTATTTTTAATTTGCAACCTGATGGAGGTCAGTATAGATGGACTAATAGAGAAAGTCCCACACACTGCTAGAAGGCCAAATATTTTTTCAGAGCTAGATGCAGATAAAAATTATTTTTAATTTGCAACCTGATGGAGGTCAGTATAGATGGACTAATAGAGAAAGTCCCACACACTGCTAGAAGGCAAAATATTTTATCAGAGCTAGATGCAGAAAAAAATTATATTCAGTTTGCAACCTGATGGAGGTCAGTATAGATGGACTAATAGAACAAGTCCCACACACAGCTAGAAGCCCAAATATTTTTTCAGAGGTAGATGCAGATAAAAATTATTTTTAATTTGCAACATGATGGAGGTCAGTATAGATGGACTAATAGAGAAAGTCCCACACACTGCTAGAAGGCCAAATATTTTTTCAGAGCTAGATGCAGATAAAAATTATTTTTAATTTGCAACCTGATGGAGGTCAGTATAGATGGACTAATAGAGAAAGTCCCACACACTACTAGAAGGCCAAATATTTTTTCAGACCTAGATGCAGAAAAAAATTATATTCAGTTTGCAACCTGATGGAGGTCAGTATAGATGGACTAATAGAACAAGTCCCACACACAGCTAGAAGCCCAAATATTTTTTCAGAGGTAGATGCAGAAAAAAATTATATTCAGTTTGCAACCTGATGGAGGTCTGTATAGATGGATTAATAGAACAAGTCCCACACACAGCTAGAAGCCCAATATTTTTTCAGAGGTAGATGCAGAAAAAAAATTATTTTTAATTTGCAACCTGATGGAGGTCAGTATAGATGGACTAAAAGAGAAAGTCCCACACACTGCTAGAAGGCCAAATATTTTTTCAGAGATAGATGCAGATAAAAATTATTTTTAATTTGCAACCTGATGGAGGTCAGTATAGATGGACTAATAGAGAAAGTCCCACACACTGCTAGAAGGCCAAATATTTTTTCAGAGCTAGATGCAGATAAAAATTATTTTTAATTTGCAACCTGATGGAGGTCAGTATAGATAGACTAATAGAGAAAGTCCCACACACTGCTAGAAGGCCAAATATTTTTTCAGAGCTAGATGCAGAAAAAAATTATATTCAGTTTGCAACCTGATGGAGGTCAGTATAGATGGACTAATAGAACAAGTCCCACACACAGCTAGAAGCCCAAATATTTTTTCAGAGGTAGATGTAGATAAAAATTATTTTTAATTTGCAACCTGATGGAGGTCAGTATAGATGGACTAATAGAGAAAGTCCCAAACACTGCTAGAAGGCCAAATATTTTTTCAGAGCTAGATGCAGATAAAAATTATTTTTAATTTGCAACCTGATGGAGGTCAGTATAGATGGACTAATAGAGAAAGTCCCACACACTACTAGAAGGCCAAATATTTTTTCAGAGCTAGATGCAGAAAAAAATTATATTCAGTTTGCAACCTGATGGAGGTCAGTATAGATGGACTAATAGAACAAGTCCCACACACAGCTAGAAGCCCAATATATTTTTTCAGAGGTAGATGCAGAAAAAAATTATATTCAGTTTGCAACCTGATGGAGGTCTGTATAGATGGATTAATAGAACAAGTCCCACACACAGCTAGAAGCCCAATATTTTTTCAGAGGTAGATGCAGAAAAAAAATTATTTTTAATTTGCAACCTGATGGAGGTCAGTATAGATGGACTAATAGAGAAAGTCCCACACACTGCTAGAAGGCCAAATATTTTTTCAGAGCTAGATGCAGAAAAAAATTATATTCAGTTTGCAACCTGATGGAGGTCAGTATAGATGGACTAATAGAACAAGTCCCACACACAGCTAGAAGCCCAAATATTTTTTCAGAGGTAGATGCAGATAAAAATTATTTTTAATTTGCAACCTGATGGAGGTCAGTATAGATGGACTAATAGAGAAAGTCCCACACACTGCTAGAAGGCCAAATATTTTTTCAGAGCTAGATGCAGATAAAAATTATTTTTAATTTGCAACCTGATGGAGGTCAGTATAGATGGACTAATAGAGAAAGTCCCACACACTGCTAGAAGGCCAAATATTTTTTCAGAGCTAGATGCAGATAAAAATTATTTTTAATTTGCAACCTGATGGAGGTCAGTATAGATGGACTAATAGAGAAAGTCCCACACACTGCTAGAAGGCAAAATATTTTATCAGAGCTAGATGCAGAAAAAAATTATATTCAGTTTGCAACCTGATGGAGGTCAGTATAGATGGACTAATAGAACAAGTCCCACACACAGCTAGAAGCCCAAATATTTTTTCAGAGGTAGATGCAGATAAAAATTATTTTTAATTTGCAACATGATGGAGGTCAGTATAGATGGACTAATAGAGAAAGTCCCACACACTGCTAGAAGGCCAAATATTTTTTCAGAGCTAGATGCAGATAAAAATTATTTTTAATTTGCAACCTGATGGAGGTCAGTATAGATGGACTAATAGAGAAAGTCCCACACACTACTAGAAGGCCAAATATTTTTTCAGACCTAGATGCAGAAAAAAATTATATTCAGTTTGCAACCTGATGGAGGTCAGTATAGATGGACTAATAGAACAAGTCCCACACACAGCTAGAAGCCCAAATATTTTTTCAGAGGTAGATGCAGAAAAAAATTATATTCAGTTTGCAACCTGATGGAGGTCTGTATAGATGGATTAATAGAACAAGTCCCACACACAGCTAGAAGCCCAATATTTTTTCAGAGGTAGATGCAGAAAAAAAATTATTTTTAATTTGCAACCTGATGGAGGTCAGTATAGATGGACTAAAAGAGAAAGTCCCACACACTGCTAGAAGGCCAAATATTTTTTCAGAGCTAGATGCAGAAAAAAATTATATTCAGTTTGCAACCTGATGGAGGTCAGTATAGATGGACTAATAGAACAAGTCCCACACACAGCTAGAAGCCAAAATATTTTTTCAGAGGTAGATGCAGATAAAAATTATTTTTAATTTGCAACCTGATGGAGGTCAGTATAGATGGACTAATAGAGAAAGTCCCACACACTGCTAGAAGGCCAAATATTTTTTCAGAGCTAGATGCAGATAAAAATTATTTTTAATTTGCAACCTGATGGAGGTCAGTATAGATGGACTAATAGAGAAAGTCCCACACACTGCTAGAAGGCCAAATATTTTTTCAGAGCTAGATGCAGATAAAAATTATTTTTAATTTGCAACCTGATGGAGGTCAGTATAGATGGACTAATAGAGAAAGTCCCACACACTGCTAGAAGGCCAAATATTTTTTCAGAGCTAGATGCAGAAAAAAATTATATTCAGTTTGCAACCTGATGGAGGTCAGTATAGATGGACTAATAGAACAAGTCCCACACACAGCTAGAAGCCCAAATATTTTTTCAGAGGTAGATGCAGATAAAACTTATTTTTAATTTGCAACCTGATGGAGGTCAGTATAGATGGACTAATAGAGAAAGTCCCACACACTGCTAGAAGGCCAAATATTTTTTCAGAGCTAGATGCAGATAAAAATTATTTTTAATTTGCAACCTGATGGAGGTCAGTAAAGATGGACTAATAGAGAAAGTCCCACACACTACTAGAAGGCCAAATATTTTTTCAGAGCTAGATGCAGAAAAAAATTATATTCAGTTTGCAACCTGATGGAGGTCAGTATAGATGGACTAATAGAACAAGTCCCACACACAGCTAGATGCCCAAATATGTTTTCAGAGGTAGATGCAGATAAAAATTATTTTTAATTTGCAACCTGATGGAGGTCAGTATAGATGGACTAATAGAGAAAGTCCCACACACTGCTAGAAGGCCAAATATTTTTTCAGAGCTAGATGCAGATAAAAATTATTTTTAATTTGCAACCTGATGGAGGTCAGTATAGATGGACTAATAGAGAAAGTCCCACACACTGCTAGAAGGCCAAATATTTTTTCAGAGCTAGATGCAGAAAAAAGTTATATTCAGTTTGCAACCTGATGGAGGTCTGTATAGATGGATTAATAGAACAAGTCCCACACACAGCTAGAAGCCCAATATTTTTTCAGAGGTAGATGCAGAAAAAAAATATATTCAGTTTGCAACCTGATGGAGGTCTGTATAGATGGATTAATAGAACAAGCCCCACACACAGCTAGAAGCCCAATATTTTTTCAGAGTTAGATGCAGAAAAAAAATATATTCAGTTTGCAACCTGATGGAGGTCAGTATAGATGGACTAATAGAGAAAGTCCCACACACTGCTAGAAGGCCAAATATTTTTTCAGAGCTAGATGCAGAAAAAAATTATATTCAGTTTGCAACCTGATGGAGGTCAGTATAGATGGACTAATAGAACAAGTCCCACACACAGCTAGAAGCCCAAATATTTTTTCAGAGGTAGATGCAGATGAAAATTATTTTTAATTTGCAACCTGATGGAGGTCAGTATAGATGGACTAATAGAGAAAGTCCCAGACACTGCTAGAAGGCCAAATATTTTTTCAGAGCTAGATGCAGATAAAAAATATTTTTAATTTGCAACCTGATGGAGGTCAGTATAGATGGACTAATAGAGAAAGTCCCACACACTGCTAGAAGGCCAAATATTTTTTCAGAGCTAGATGCAGATAAAAATTATTTTTAATTTGCAACCTGATGGAGGTCAGTATAGATGGACTAATAGAGAAAGTCCCACACACTGCTAGAAGGCCAAATATTTTTTCAGAGCTAGATGCAGATAAAAATTATTTTTAATTTGCAAGCTGATGGAGGTCAGTATAGATGGACTAATAGAGAAAGTCCCACACACTGCTAGAAGGCCAAATATTTTTTCAGAGCTAGATGCAGAAAAAAATTATATTCAGTTTGCAACCTGATGGAGGTCAGTATAGATGGACTAATAGAACAAGTCCCACACACAGCTAGAAGCCCAAATATGTTTTCAGAGGTAGATGCAGATAAAAATTATTTTTAATTTGCAACCTGATGGAGGTCAGTATAGATGGACTAATAGAGAAAGTCCCACACACTGCTAGAAGGCCAAATATTTTTTCAGAGCTAGATGCAGATAAAAATTATTTTTAATTTGCAACCTGATGGAGGTCAGTATAGATGGACTAATAGAGAAAGTCCCACACACTGCTAGAAGGCCAAATATTTTTTCAGAGCTAGATGCAGAAAAAAGTTATATTCAGTTTGCAACCTGATGGAGGTCTGTATAGATGGATTAATAGAACAAGTCCCACACACAGCTAGAAGCCCAATATTTTTTCAGAGGTAGATGCAGAAAAAAAATATATTCAGTTTGCAACCTGATGGAGGTCTGTATAGATGGATTAATAGAACAAGTCCCACACACAGCTAGAAGCCCAATATTTTTTCAGAGGTAGATGCAGAAAAAAAATATATTCAGTTTGCAACCTGATGGAGGTCAGTATAGATGGACTAAGAGAGAAAGTCCCACACACTGCTAGAAGGCCAAATATTTTTTCAGAGCTAGATGCAGATAAAAAATATTTTTAATTTGCAACCTGATGGAGGTCAGTATAGATGGACTAATAGAGAAAGTCCCACACACTGCTAGAAGGCCAAATATTTTTTCAGAGCTAGATGCAGAAAAAAATTATATTCAGTTTGCAACCTGATGGAGGTCAGTATAGATGGACTAATAGAACAAGTCCCACACACTGCTAGAAGCCCAAATATTTTTTCAGAGCTAGATGCAGAAAAAAATTATATTCAATTTGCAACCTGATGGAGGTCAGTATAGATGGACTAATAAAATGATGCTATGCCCAAAAGATTTTACTTCACTAGGTGCAGTAAAAAATTGGTATTCTATACACAGGTGGTATATCTTGCAACACAGATAGGCTACTCCACTGACTTACACACTCTGCAATAGGCCAAAAAGGATTAGCTTTGCTAGATTCAGCCAAATGCTGTGAAAAAAACTTGCACAGCACTGGCACAGACCTGCCTGGCAAAAACTGATAGGAACTGATGTAACCTAGTCCTGAAAAGGACTGCAATTACAATTAGTCTTTACTCCCACAATCTATCTATTTAAGAGCACAGACCTGCCTCATAAAAGTCGTAGGAAATGCTGTAACCTAGTCCTTAAAAGGACTGCAATCACAACTATTCCCTACTCCCAAGCTATCTGTAGATTTGTGCGAAAATTGGCTTGAAATTAACAAGGTATAGCGCACACAGCAACAGCGGTGCCGTCTAACACGCAGCTGCAGCAGTGAGAAAATGGTGGCGACGGGGAAAATGGCTTGGTCTTATAGGGCAAGGACATGTGACATACACTGCCAATGACACATGCCCTTGCTTGTGTGAAAAACAACAGTTCGCTCCGTGTGTGCGCTGCTGATAGGCTGACAGACTGCACCTCCCCACTGCAAATGCGGGAAAGAGAAAAAAAAATGGAGATCTTCATTATTCCTGCAGAGATCCATCCCCTGCCCCTCCCCCCACCCCGCTGTACACTCAAACTGCGTATTAACATTAATTTTCATCATTACTGAGAAAAAATCCAGTTATGATTTTGGTGCAGGAACAGTTATCGAGCATAACCTCGAACAGCCGAATTTTTCTCAAATCATTCGTGTTCGCCGAACAGCTCGAACACCGCCCAAAACAGCTCGAATTTGAGATTGGCGAACAGTTCGAGTAGAACAACGCTCATCTCTACTGTTAATAGCACTCACTTGAAAAGCAGTGGACACAGCAATTGTAACTCATGCTTAGTGCACACTGCTCGGCCGGTGCCCGATGCGCAGCCATTATGCTGAGAGCTGCAGTTCTTCAATCTACTCAAGTGCACCATCCTATTCTGTTGATAATGGCGTCATGGCATCTCTCATACACTCCTCTCCTACTGGAAGTGGGATAGAGGCATGTCTTCTGTACAATGGAGCATTTGAGCTTTACAGACTGATGCAGCCAGGAGACCATTTACATAGTGATCTACACTGTGTTCCAAAACTCTGCTATGCATAATAATTTGGAACATGCATTTTGAGTGCAGTTTGAGTTTTTTATTTTTTTAAAAATATACTGTTATCATAGGCAGTTTGTACAAAAACCTTTCAATTGTACTCTAATAGTTATCTGACTGGAAAATTACAATGACTGCAATTCATATAGGTAATTTGGGAAAATCTGAGAAAATATTATTTGCATAATAACTTGGAACACAGTGTAGTAATAAAGTTACCACACCTAAAAAGTATCATGCGGCCCAAAACAACTACTATATGACTTGCCCAGGCGACAGGTACCAGTCTGCCACTAAGCCCCTTGACCTGGGCATTGCATCCATAATATGGGCAGAAAAAATAATCTGGACTGCGACATTCTGAAAATGTCCTTAGTCTTCTGAAATGTTTTATAGAAACAAATTCATGATGCATTTCTATATTTATCCCAGTGTGAACAAGTAACTGTATCAGCACTATATCAGCACCGTGTAATGCCCTAAAAATGTGGTGACATTTCTGTCAATGTTAGATAACAATCCATGATAGTTTGCATATATTTATATATAGTTTCAAGCTTGATTGTACCTGATGTTAAAACAGGATGTGAGTTAAAACAATACTTACATCTGCAATCTAGTTAACAGACTTTGTAAATCTATGAAATGTTTAATTTTCCAGTTGTTGTTTTGTCGGAGGAACTAAACGTGCTGATATTTTGCAGAGTTTTTTGTTGCAAACAAGAATTTATTCTCAAAGAGAGGCAAGCCAAACTTAGCATTAATAGTCACATTCAGTGGTACATAGGCCTAATTGTTACACATGGTATGAAACTTGCACCAGAACAGCAGAACTGTGGCCTCCTGTAATTATGAGCAGAAATTTTGCTGTAGCCTTGAGGAAAATGGGCCCATAGTGTGCTGATGGTGTCTGCCATGTGATGGATCCACCAATGAATCGTGCTTTCAGATTTGCATAGAAACCACAATCCAGACATGAATACAGTGTTAGGCTATGTGCCCATGATGCAGAAATGAAGCAGAAAATTTCTGCAGCATTTCTGTATCTCCCTGGCAGAAAAAATGTATGCGGATTGTACATGCGTTTTTCCTGCGTAATACATGCGGATTCACATGCGTTTCCGCATGCGGATTGACAAGCGCTTTCAAAGCGATTTTAGCATCACTTTGAAAGTGCTTGACAAGTAGGTCACACTATATAAATCCATGCAAACAGCATGGATTTATATAGTGTGACCTTTAGAATGGTTAAAAATAAAAAAATAAACCTTGATACTTACCTTCCGATGGCCCGGCGTGTGTTGTGGCGCTCCTTCCTGGCTGCCAGCTGATCGCGGGACACTGCACTGAAAGACCTGCGGTCACATGACTGTGATGTCAACGCAGGTCCTTCAGTCCTGCCCGCAAGCACAGGTAAGGAGACCGGGGGCCGTCGGAAGGTGAATATAATCTTTATTTTTTATTTCATTTTATTTTTTTACAGATTTTAATGGTACCTGGGTGTGGAGGAGAGTCTTCTCTTCTCCACACTCGGGTACCATCCGCACATTAGAACGCGCCAATTACGCAAGTACAGATGCAGTCTTGCGGAATTGGCGCGTTCTAATGCAAGTCAATGGCGGCGAAAAGCAGCGCTTCCGCAAAATTAATGGACATGCTGCGGATTTTTGAGCGCAGCATAAACGCTGCAGAAAAATCCGCAGCATGGGCATTGAAAGTGCGGAATTGCATAGGGGACCATGGCAGAAGGCTTACCATGCGTTTCCGAAGCGTTTACGCTGCGGAAAATTCCGCAGCAAAAACGCTTGAAAAACGCATCGTGGGCACACAGCCTTAGGCTATGTGCAGGTTATAGGGAACCTATCACCAGGTTTGTCCCATATGAGGTAAGATCACCACCTTTCAGCCATGATATACAGCATTCTATATATGCCCCAAATCCAGCCTGCAAGACTAGAAAAAGATGTTTTATTATACTCACCTGCAGGTCTGTCCGGTCTGAGGGGTGTCGCTCGTCTTGGTCCGATGCCTCCCTTCTTCTTGTGATGCCGTCCTCCTTCTTGCTTCATGTGGATGACGAGTCCTGTATGTCATCCACACAGTGCAGAGAAAGCAGAAAAATCCAGCTCACAGATAAAGTCCAAAAAGTGCATTTTATTTTCCAAGGTATATGAAGCAAAAATAAAAATTGTGTGTTCACAAAAAAGAGAATATAGGCATCTTTTGATGCGTTTTGATGCGTCAAAAGATGCCTGTATTCTCTTTTTTGGGCTCTTTGACCTTTTCCGGCACATGCGCAATGCAGTACTTTGCTCTGCCCTCAACTGCGCATGATCCCGATGCCGGGGAGACTGTGTGGATGACATACAGGACGCGTCATCCACACAAAGCAAGGAGGGGGGCGGCATCGCAAGAATAAGGTACACACCGGACCAAGATGAATGAAGCTCCTTGGACTTGTAGGTGAGTACAATAAAACATCTTTTTCTAGTCTTGCAGGCCGGGTTGGGGGCAGATAAATTGCATTATAGAATGCTGTATATCAGGATTAACAGATGGTGGTCTTATCTCATATGGTAAAAACCAGGTGATAGGTTCGCTTTAAGTTTTTTTAGGATTTTATTGGTCAGCTCGAAAAAAAACACCTGAAAAATCGCTTAAAAAATGCTTGAAATATTCATATTAATTTCTATGCTATTCATGATTTGAAAAAAGAAAGTGCATGTCACTTCTTTGAAGCTTTTCCTGATAGAATCTGCTCCAAACTAGGCACTGTCCAATTAAAAGGCCGCAAAAGATCCTTCAAGAAAATCCACAATCAAATCCAAAGGCAGCAGGAAGAGCCTCAGGTAAAAATCTCTCCCAAAACATTTTAAAAACTATTCAAAACCACTCAGTGTCTCTGCAGGATGGCAGGCTGGATGGTCGCGTCAAGCTACTATCCAGTCTGCCATCTAGATGTAGCAGAGCTGGACCTGTCACGGGACACATGGGATTATGTTCTTCACATCGGAAAGGTGAGGATGAGGTTGGTTTATTATTTTATTTTTATTACAGGAAACATTGTATTCAGATGGAATAGGCGTAATGGTAAGTAGAGTTTAATTAAGAATATTAAAGGAGTCTGTGTGTTTATTTCAAATAAAATATTTTTTTCATGGTGTGGGTGTATTTATTTGACATTTCTCTTCCACTATGGGGTTGGTAATGGGGGCGTCTTATAGATGCCTCTCCATTACTAACCTGGGCTTGATGTCAGCTTCAGCTGGCATTATAAGATGACATCAACCCCAGCCCTATAACCCCACTGCCACCGCTACAGGGCAGTGGGCAGAGCGAGGCTAAGTGCCAGATTTGGCGCATCCTATGGATGCGCCATTTCTGCGGCGGCTGAGGGCTGGTGTTTCTAGCCTGGGAGGAGGCCAATTTTCATGGCCCTTTCCTAGGCTATTAATATCAGCTCCCAGCTGTCTGCATAGCCTTTGCTAGCTGTTAAAATAGGGGGACCCCACGTCTTTTTCATTTTTAGGTCACTCATTTTAATAGCCAGTAAATGCTAAGTTTTCAGCTGGGGGCTGATAATAATAGCCTGGGAAGCTCCATGGGTGTTACCCCCTTCCCTGTGTGCCCCAGCTGTCTGCTTAACCTCTGTTGGGGTATAAATTTATGGGGGACCCACGCCATTTTTTTAAATTCTTTAATTTTACAATAAATGACAAGTACAGTAACCAAATCAGTCACTGTACTAATTATATATGAGACTGACATCTTTCTATCAAACTATTCTATGTGTGTAGATCTATTCTTTCTATTCTATATTGTGGGGTACCGCTATGCTGTAACTGCACGCGACTGATAAATTGCCGGGTTTCAAAGAGACAGGTGCGTGAAAATCAGATGACACTCGCATGGTCCGAGTTCCATGCAATTTTTTTCACGCACCCATTGACTTGCATTGGTAAGTCTCGTCCGAGATATGCAGCAAAATGCAGCATGCTGCGATTTTGTCTCAGTCTGATTTGAGATGAGAAAAAAATCACACGAGATGTAACTCATAGATTAACATTGGTCCGAGTGCAATTTGATGTTTTATCGGATTGCACTCGTCCGTTTTTCTCACAAATGAGTATGAGCCCTAACACACATACTCATGCTCTACATATACACATGCACACATACTCGTGCTGTACATATATAGATATATAGATAGATATATATATATATACAGTGGTGGCCAAAAGAATTGGCACCCCTGCAATTCTGTCAGGTAATACTCAGCTTCTTCCTGAAAATGAATGCAATCACAAATTCTTTGGTATTATTATCTTCATTTAATTTGTCTTCAATGAAAAAACACAAAAAGAATTGTCCTAAAGCCAAATTGGATATAATTCCACACCAAACCTAAAAAAGGGGGTGGACAAAAGTATTGGCACTGTTTGAAAAATCATGTGATGCTTTTCTAATTCGTGTAATTAACAGCACCTGTAACTTACCTGTGGCACCTAACAGGTGTTGGCAATAACTAAATCACACTTGCAGCCAGTTAACATGGATTAAAGTTGACTCAACCTCTGTCCATTGTCCTTGTGTGTACCACATTGAGCATGGAGAAAAGAAAGAAGACCAAAGAACTGTCTGAGGACTTGAGAAACCAAATTGTGAGGAAGCATGAGCAATCTCAAGGCTACAAGTCCATCTCCAAAGACCTGAATGTTCCTGTGTCTTCTGTGCACAGTGTCATCAACAAGTTTAAAGCCCATGGCACTGTGGCTAACCTCCCTAGATGTGGACGGAAAAGAAAAATTGACGAGAGATTTCAACGCAAGATTGTGCGGATGGTGGATAAAGAACCTCGACTAACATCCAAACAAGTTCAAGCTGCCCTGCAGTCCAAGGGTACAACAGTGTCAACCCGTACTATCCGTCGGCGTCTGAATGAAAAGAGACTGTATGGTAGGATACCCAGGAAGACCCAACTTCTTACCCCAAGACATAAAAAAGCCAGGCTGGAGTTTGCCCAAACTTACCTGAGAAAGCCTAAAACGTTTTGGAAGAATGTTCTCTGGTCAGATGAGACAAAAGTAGAGCTTTTTGGGAAAAAGCAAAAACATAGAGTGTACAGGGAAAAAAAAGAGGCATTCAAAGAAAAGAACACGGTCCCTACAGTCAAACATGGCAGAGGTTCCCTGATGTTTTGTGGTTGCTTTGCTGCCTCTGGCATTGGACTGCTTGACCGTGTGCATGGCATTATGAAGTCTGAAGACTACCAACAAATTTTGCAGCATAATGTAGGGCCCAGTGTGAGAAAGCAGGGTCTCCCTCAGAGGTCATGGGTATTCCAGCAGGACAATGACCCAAAACACACTTCCAAAAGCACTATAAAATCGTTTGAGAGAAAGCACTGGAGACTTCTAAGGTGGCCAGCAATGAGTCCAGACCTGAATCCCATAGAACACCTGTGGAGAGATCTCAAAATGGCAGTTTGGAGAAGGCACCCTTCAAATATCAGGGACCTGGAGCAGTTTGCCAAAGAAGAATGGTCTACAATTCCAGCAGAGCATTGTAAGAAACTCATTGATGGTTACCGGAAGCGGTTGTTGGCAGTTATTTTGGCTAAAGGTTGTGCAACTAAGTATTAGGCTGAGGGTGCCAATACTTTTGTCTGGCCCATTTTTGGAGTTTTGTGTGAAATGATCAATGATTTGATTTTTGCTTCATTCTCTTTTGTGTTTTTTTCCTTGCAAGCAAATTAAATGAAGATAATAAGACCAAAGAATTTGTGATTGCAACCATTTTCTGGAAGAAACTGAGTATTATCTGACAGAATTGCAGGGGTGCCAATACTTTTGGCCACCACTGTATACAGTGTATATATATATATATATATTCATTTATATATATATATACATATATATATAAATATATATAAATATACACACACAGGTGCACGCAAATACACATAAACACAGACATGATAGCATATATGTCTATATTATATGGTGATTTTTTAGCTGATGCATCAGCTCCTTCTTCAGAATACTCTGGACTTTTTACTGACGCAGACTATTCCCACTTGCTTTTAAGGCCAGGAATGCTGATTGGAAGAGAGATGGTCCGTTAACAACTTCACACTGTGACCAATTTCCATTTTTTTCGTTTTTGTTATTTCCTCCCCTTGTTCCAAGAGCCATAACTTTTAAATTTTTCAGTCCACATAATCATATGGGGGCTTATTTTTTGCTCGACAAGTTGTATTTTTGAATGACACCATTCATGTTATCATGTGATGCACTGGAAAGCAAGAAAAAAATCCAAATGCTTTGCAATTGCAAAAAAAAGTGCAATTCCAAATTGTATTATTTTTTTTTAATTTATCATGTTCACTATATGGTAAAACTGACCTGATTCTCCAGTTCAGTACGATTACGCATATGCTAAACATATATAGTTTTTTCTTTATTTAAGTAGTGATAAAAAATTTGGAAATTTGACACCATTTTCCTAGACCCATAACATTTAACATTTTTGGGATAGGGAGCTGTGTGATGGCTTATATTTTATGCCGTGAGCTGATATTTTTACTGATACAACTTTGGGATAGATAAGATCTTTTGATCGCCTCTTATTGCATTTTATTGCAATGTAGCGGCGTCCAAAAAAACGTAATTCTGGCGTTTTGATTCTTTTTCTCGTAATGCCATTTATCATTTGGATGAATTTATTTTATATTTTGATAGATCGGACCTTTATGAATGCTGCGATACCAAATATGTGTACTTTTTTTTAATTGTTTTTTTTTTTATGGTGCAAAAGGGGGGTGATTTGAACTATTGTATTGTTTTTATTTTTTCATAGTTTTAAAACATTTTTTTCACTTTTTACTGTAATTAGAAGTCACCTTAAGGGACCTGAAGCTGTGATTGTCTGATCACTTCTGCTATACATAGCAGTGCAAAAGCACTGCTAAGTATAGCGAATATCATTATCCAGGGCTGCCACCAGGAATTTCAGGGCCCTATACTGGCAAAATTTTCGGGCCCCCTTGAGACTCCACCCAGGCTTCACCCCAGCTCCGCCTTCACCTCAGCTTAACAACTTCTACATTCCCACCCCTAACTCTTGGAAAAACTCTACTTCTGCACCACGTTCTCACCAATCACACACTAACAGTTCCCATTGAACACCAGATCACATACATAGCCAGTAGCTTTTGTTTTGGCCAAAAGATTTTTTAAGCTGCCACCACGACAAGGAGACTCTTCTGGCCGGGTCTCTAACCTATGAAACATTTGTTAAAATATCCAATACACTTTTTAGGTATATTTTTATTTATTTTTCTTTAAGGGAATGGATCACATACAATTTTTAAAATGACCAATAATATCACATACAAGAGAGAAATACCGTCACACCATGGCCAGACCACATATTACCACCACATAATGAAAGAATAATACCACATACAAGGAATACCACCACACCATAACCAGACCACATATTACCATCACAGAGTGACTCAATAATACCACATACAAGGAACAAATATCGCCACACCATGACCAGACCACATATTACCACCACATAGTAACCAAATAATACCACATACAGGGACAAATACCACCACACCATGACTAGACCACATATTACTACCACATAGTGATTGAATAATATCACATACAAGGGACAAATACTGCCACACCATAACCAGACCACATATTACCACCACATAGTAACCAAATATTACCACATGCAAAGAAGAAATACTGCCACACCATGACCAGATCACATATTGCCACCACATAGTAACCGAATAATACCACATTCAAGGAAGAAATACCGCCACACCATGACCAGATCACATACTACCACCACATAGTAACTGAATAATACCACATACAAGGAACGTATACCGCCACACCATCATCAGACCACATATTACCACCACATAGTGACTGAATATTACAATACTGATCATTAATAAAAAAACACAATACTAATATTAATAAATAAATAAAATAGAATTTGCACTGATACAATGGACTAGGAGAGGATTAAGACATTAAAATTGATAATTTATTAATAGGATTAAAAGAACAAGTAGAATATATATTAAACGAAAAACATATAGGTGCTTGTTGGGATATTAAAAAGAGATCTCTTTGGAGGGAAGGTTCACGGTTGGTCCATCCGTAGATAGTAGCCAATAGGTTTAGGCTGGGCTGTCAGCTTTGAGCCTAGGTATGGCTTCCCCCTGGAGGGGAGAAAGAAATGGTAAATAAATGTGTGACGGGGTAGAGGATTGGTGAAAGTAAGTCAAGGTACCTTTTTGATGTGGAATATTCTGTTCAATGGATGAGGAACTGGTAGGTGGTACATATATGGAGAGCCTGGAGAAAGTATAAAGGATAGGTGATAATACCATCTAATTACTGTTCAGGGTTTAGTGGTTTGGAGTGTGTTGGAAGGTTCTTTACCTGGAGGGTTGGAACGAAGTGGTGGTGTAGTAGGGTATGTCACCGGTTGATTCAGAATGCAGCTGGTAAATCTGGTGCCAGGTAGCATGTGCTCGTAGTGACCTTGTGGTGTCCTTAAGTGGCTGGGCTGGTTGTAGATAAGCCACTGGTTACAATGGGTCCTGAGGTTATGGACCCCTTTAATGTGAGCTTAGAAATGCTGGCAATTGAGCTTGCGTATAGGTCTTGACAGAGGATCGTGCCTCTGGTTGTGGGTACACAGTAAGCGGTAGGGGATCGTCACTAAGGTAGTAGTGGGCTGAGTGGTGGGCTGCGGTCCACTGACCTGCGGCAGGTCTGTAAGGATACAGCATCTAGGTGAGGAGAGGAGTCCACAGGTTTGCGGGATGTAGGTCGTTGGAGGTAAGGTCACTTACCCGGCAGTGAGAAAAGGCTGACTTGGAGTCCTATATAAATATTCCCGCAGGGGCATTTTAAGGCGTTAATGACTCCTGTTGTGGAGCAGGTGATAAAATCCTGAGTGGAGTACTCGGCTGCCCCTTGTTTGATAGAAGTTTGTTTGGGGGAGTGCAGGGTTCTGCAGACTTTACATTTATTACAGGGAAAAAAACTGTAGTTTTTTGTGTAAATGGTGGGACAGGGTTGTTCTGTCGTGGGTGGTTTTGTACCATAGGGGCTATGATGTTACGCACATTGCTGGCCCATTTAAAGATAAATTTTTGGTTCATAGGTATTTGGTCACCTATCACCTTATCATCCTTAAGGATGTGCCAATGTTTTTTTACTATTTTCTTGAAGAGCATATTTTTCGAGTTAAATAGCGTAATGTTAGGTATGTCGATGTTGGTCTCTTTTGGTTCAGAATTGGTAGTGGGGCGTTTAGTTAAAAGGTTTTGTTGTGGTATTAAGGCCATGCTTTTTTTAGTATTGTCCGGGAGTTGTAGATCATAGCCTTTATCTGAGAATTTTTTAGCTAGTATATCGGCTTCCTTCTCGAAGTCGAGAAAAAAAAAATTCTCAGATAAAGGCTATGATCCACAACTCCTGGACAATACTAAAAAAAGTGTGGCCTTAATACAATGACAAAACCCTTTAACTAATCGCCCTACTACCAACGACAGAACAATTCTGTCCCACCATTTACACAAAAAAACAACTTTTTTTTCCCCTGTAATAACTGTAAAGTCTGCAGAACCCTGCACCCACCCAAACAAATTTCTATCAAACAAGGGGCGACCGAGTACCCCATTCAGGATTTTATCACCTGTTCCACAACAGGGGTCATTTACGCCTTAAAATGAACCAGCGGGAAAATTTATATAGGACGCATGAAACATCCAGTGAGTAAAAGAATATGTGAACATCTCTGCAATATTAACAAATTAATCGGTCACCCTCTCTCTAAGTACTTTCTAGAGAAACATAAAGGCTCTACCAAAAACAAACAAGCCACAGGTATACAGGTGATAAGCAAATATTGGAGTCTTGGTGATTTTGTGAAACAAATGTTCCGTGCAGAAAGTAACTGGATTTTTAAAATAGACACCTTAAAACCCAAAGGACTTAACAGCGAAATTGAGCTGTTCGCCTTTAATAAATGACCATGTGGCACATATACCCATCTGCTGTCTCTAATGTGTGATCACATGACCCATATACCGTGCGGCATATAAGGAATAGTGATGAGCGAGCATACTCGCAAGTACTCGGTACTCGCCCGAGCATCTCAGTACTCGAGATGCTCGGAGCTCGCCGAGTACTTGCGAGATGCTCGGGCGAATGCTCGGGTCCCCTCCCTGCATGTTTGGCGCTCTTTAGAGCGCCAATCAACATGCAGGGATTGCCTGCCACTCACTGTAATACTGAAGCCATGTCGGTTGTGGCATTACAGTGATTGGCTGGCCGCACAGCGTCATCAGGTCTATATCAGACCCAGCGCAGCTGTGCTCGTCAGTCTACTTCGCAATCAGGCAGTGTAGGGAGAGGTGCTGCTGAGCTAGGGAGAGATTTGGTTGTGTATTATGTAGTGTAGGGAGAAAACAAGTACATTACACATATCCATCTCAACAAACAGTCCTTCTGAGGACTAATCCATCTGCAGAGATATCAGGCAGGCAGTGTATATAGCAGACTAAAGTGCATATAGCAAAAGAGGCTCCATTCCAGTTCTGCCTTCTGCTGCTGTTAGATATTTCTAGATAAAGGCCCAGGTCTGAGGGGCCAGAAATAATTTTTTTTTGGATCTTAATCCTCATTATTTGCTTAAAAAGCAATCCAGAGAACACCATTTTTCTACGCCACTTGCTTGTTGAATACAGTCCTTTCCATATTACAGCGCTAACAATCCAGCTATTTAAAACTGTGGTTTGTCCATCACACGGATCACACGGATCACATATAATTGCGCTAAAATACTGCCATTTTTTTCCTCCATTCAAATTTTTTTTTCAGTGTGTCAGCAAAGTTTTGACAAACGTTTGCTTTTCAAAATAGTTACCTACAGGCCAGGTATTTAAAACTGTGGTTTCTCCGTCACATGGATCACATATAATTGCACTGAAAATACTGCCATTTTTGGCCTCCATTCAACATTCAAATTTTTTTTCAGTATGTCAGCAAAGTTTTTGACACCGGTTTGTTCTTCAAAATAGCTACCTACAGGCCAGGTATTTAAAACTGTGGTTTCTCCATCACACAGATTACATATAACTTCATTCAAATTCAACCATTTGTAGTGAGCGTGGAAGATATCGTCTTCCATTTAAAATGGGCAAGGCGCGTGGCAAGGGACGGGGAACTGGACGTGATGGTGATGGTGCATGCAGAGGCCGAGGCCGTGGGCAAGCTGAATTTGTGCCACAACAAACACCCACATCTTCTCTCCTGACCTTCCTGTCCCAATTCCTAGGGGACCGCAGCATACCACTATTGAACCCAGAACAGTGTCAAAAGGTTGATGATTGGATAGCGGATAATGCTTCCAGTCACTTAGCCACCACCACCACCCTTGTCTTCCACATGGTCAAGTCTCAGTAGCAGAGAGTCTGGACTGCATATTCCTCACCCTGATCCTCCTTCCTCCCACCATGCCGAGTGCCCGGAGACAACTGATTCCACACTTGGACACTCTGAAGAGCTGGTCACTTTTCCATTTATAGATTCGGGCCTCTAGCCCGGTCCACTTGTAGCAATGCCCAAATATTTGAGCAGCCATGATCACACGAAGGCGACGGTGGTAAAGTGTCACAAGAGGTGGATGATGATGAGACATAATTGCCAGAAAGTCAGGAAGAGGACCAGGGTGCAGAAGTGGAAGACGAGGTGGTGGATGATATAGTAACTGACCCAACCTGGCAGGAGGACATGCAGCGCGAGGACAGCAGCACACAAGGGGAGGGAGGCAGAGCACTCCAAACAGCAGGAAGAAGCAGTGTGGTGGCTGCAGACAGAAGGCAGGCAACCGTTCTCTGTAACACCAACACGAAGGAAGTTACCAGTACAACTGTTAGGTCTTCCCGAGTCTGGTTGTTTTTTAAAGACTCTGTCGATAACCTCAAAAAGGCCATTTGCACCACCTGCCAAGCCAGCATCAGCAGGGGTGGCAAAACTAGCAGCCTAACCACCACCAGCATGATCAGGCACATGGCAGCAAAGCACCCGACTTTGTGGGCCGAACCCCAGGGTCCAGGAACAGTGCCTGCGGGTGGCACCATTGCTTCTTCCGCTGTTGTGCATGCAAGCCAATCCCCTGTCCATGGTGCATGCGAAGATGCCTACTGCCCTGCACCTGTCGTTGCACACTCTCAAGTAGCAGCATCAGGAAGCACGTCCACGTCCTTGTCCCAGCACAGCATTCAGTTGTCCATACCCCAGTCCTTGGAACGCAAGCGCAAATACGCAGCCAACGCCCCACAGGCCACACTACTAAATTCTGACATTTCACGACTGCTTGTGCTGGAAATGTTGCCTCGTCGCTATTCAGTTCAGACTCCACACATAAGACCTCAGGAGTGGACATGGATGTCAGACATATGTACCATCCTCCAAAACTTTGAGGACTCCACCAAGGTGGTAAGCGGCGATGACGCCATAATTAGCGTCACTATCCTGCTTCTGTCTTCTGAAATGCTCTCTGCTCACAATCAAAGAGGATGCATTGCAGGCGGAGAACGATGAGATGGAGCAAGGAACCATACAGGGTGATTACACACAACCCAGCCTCATCTCATCCCAACATGGATTGGGTGACAATGAGGAAGAGGAGGAGGAAGAACAGGAGCTAGTTTCATGCGCTATAGATGGTACTACCTGCACAACTGTCATACCGTCTGTTCAGTTGGATGGCTAGAGGACAGAGAGGAGGAGGAGAGCATGGTCAGTCATCCTCTTGGTGAGAACACGGAAGTCTTGCCTTTTAGCAGTCTGGAATGCATGGCTGAGTTTATGTTACGCTGCCTTTCCCATGACCCTCACGTTCTCAAAATTTTGGGTGACATTCATTACTGGTTGGTGACACTTCTAGACCCACGCTACAAGGATGACTTTATATCTCTTATTCCTGAGGCGGACAGGTCTACAAAAATGGGGCAGTACCAGAAGGCCCTTGTTGCGGAACTATTAAAAAAATTCCCACCTGAAAACACTGGCGGCAGAGGTCACAGTTCATTGGACAACCAAGGAGTACAGGTGAGAGAGACACAACTTCAATCCAGCAGAGGCAGGGGAACACTGTCAAAGTTCTGGGAGTATCAGCCCCTCCCATCGCACAGGCCCTGAGGCGCGGGGTACTATCACAAGGAGTGCAACGTTTGGGAAGATGCTGAGGGAGTACCTTGCCGACCGTACCAACGTCCTCCGTGATTCCTTTGTGCCTTATAATTGTTGGGTATCCAAGCTGGATATGTCGGATAAACTGGCTCTCTATGCCTTGGAGGTCCTGGCCTGCCCTGCCGCTAGCGTTTTATCAGTTTTTAGTGCCGCTGGTAGAATTATAGCTGATAAGCGCATCCGCCTGTCAACTGAAAATGCTGACAGGCTGACTCTTATAAAAATGAACAAAGGCTGTATTGGGCCAGACTTCTCAACACCACCGAATGATAGCAGCGTAAAATAAACTCAAATCCAGTGTCTTTTTTTGGGAGGTGTATTCCCATGCACCTCTTCACACCCACACATGGGTATACGCTTCCTGATTTTGGCTATTTGCTCTTGCCCTCCTCCTTCTTCTCCTCTTCATCCTCCACCACCATATCACCAGGGTGACCGTGGTCTGTGATGCAACGCACACATCATTTTTTTAAAGGGTGTTTATGATGTTCCTAATAATGGGAACATTTTTTTTCAGGAGGCCCTCCTCCACGTCTCTTCCAAGGGGCATTGGAGTTCCTCCCAATTTTTGGCAGCCCTTGCATTCACTGCATAGGCAAACACAATGGGAGTCCCACTTCCTAATAATGGGAACATTGTTTTCAGGAGGCCCTCTGACCTCCACGTCTCTTCCAAGGGGCATTGGAGTGCCTCCAAATTTTTGGCAACCCTTGCATTCACTGCATGGGCAAACACAATGGGAGACCAACTTCCTAATAATGGGAACATTGTTTTCAGGAGGCCCTCTGACCTCCACGTCTCTTCCAAGGGGCATTGGAGTGCCTCCAATTTTTTGGCAACCCTTGCATTCACTGCATAGGCAAACACAATGGGAGACCTACTTCCTAATAATGGGAACATTGTTTTCAGGAGGCCCTCCTCTAAGTCTCTTCAAAGGGGTATTGGGGTGCGTCCAAATTTTCAAAGTGGTATTGGGGTGCGTCCAAATTTTGGGCAGCCCTGCCACTCACTGCATATGCAACAACAGTATAGGAGACCCACTCTTTAGTAATGGGAACAATAAAACATAGCCAGCTGATGGCTCTCTAAGAATAGTAAAGGCCGCCTGATAGCCCTATAAAAATAGGCTTTGTGACTTTCAGAGTCCCTCCTTCATAAATGAAACACGATGCGTCTGATGATATCTCACACACCACATGGCCAGATAAGGTTGTAAAATGTTAAGATGACATTTCCTGGTGAATGCATTTATCATGGTTGAAAGCAATGCAAAAGTGCAAAATCGCATCAAAAACGCTAAGTGTGAATATAGCCAAAGGTGTGGAGGAGTATTTTTGTTTTTGGTTATTTATTTTGCTTTATATACAAGTCATTACCCTAGAAAGGATGTTCCTTAACATATTTCCCAGTAGAATATATTTTGGTTTCGTTTTTGTATGTTTTATTGTGAGTCCCTAAAAGTGGCGTAATTCCTCTGACAACGTTGTTGACAAAAGTGACCTGGGAGTCAGAAATGCTTCCAGGGGTCTTCCCCATACTGTTCCCATGTCATCTGAGCAGTGTTCCCATCGATTTGGTCAATTTTTAGGCCCTCTGCAGACCGCCGGGGGGAGCCGCCTGAAAAATGCTCGAGTTTCCCATAGACTTACATTGGGCTCGTTGCTCGGGTCGAGCACCTGAGTATCCCAATGTGCTTCACCCGAGCATCGAGCACCCGAGCATTTTAGTGCTCGCCCATCACTAATAAGGAACTATAGACTGCCTTAGGATCATCCCTGATGAAGGAAACCGCTGTTTCCGAAACACATCAGATTTGATCCTAGCAAGCCACCGCACTGGTGCCAGTCACTTGTCCCCCACGTGATCCTACGTCACGCAGGTCCTGTCAGACCACAATGAGCGCCATCGCGCACTTCCGGCAGCCTATCTACGTGCAGAAGCCTGCGGGGCATAGCCGTCACCGGCAGGGTCCTACTGCTTCCTCCCTGCACCCTGACTGCCGCCGCCTCACAAGACGCCTCAGCTCATGAGCCTGTCGCCGGTCAGTGAACTGCAGCCCGCCACACTGCCGCCGCTACACAAGGTATTCATCCCCACACCTTGCCACACAGTCTCCTGTGTTTCCACCGCGGACTCCAAGTCAGCCTTTTCTCACTGCCGGGTAAGTGACCTTACCTCCAACTACCTACATCCCGCAAACCTGTGGACTCCTCTCCTCACCTAGATGCTGTATCCTTACAGACCTACTGCAGGTCAGTGGACCGAAGCCCACCTCTACCTTAGTGACAATCCCCTGCCGCCTACTGTGTACCCACAACCAGAGGCACGATCCTGTGTCAAGACCTATATGCAAGCTCAGGTGCCAGCATTTCTCAGCTCACATTAAAGGGTTCATAACCTCAGGACCCATTGTAACCAGTGGCTTATCTACAACCAGCCCAGCCACTTAAGGACACCACAAGGACACAACGAGCACATCCTACCTGGCACCAGGCGCTATAACTCATCATCATCTCTAAAGGTATACTCCATTCTTTAGTCCCACTAATTAGTACATTGCAGCATCTGTAATTCCCTTAATTTTACCAGATTTACCAGCTGCATTCTGAATCAACCGGTGACTTACCCTACTTCACCACCACCTTTGTTCCAACCCTCCAGGTAAAGAACCTTCCAACACACCCCAAACCATCTCTTATCCTTTATACTTTCTCCGGGTTCTCCATATACGTACCACCTACCTGTTCCTCGTCCATTGAACAGAATCTTCACATCAAAAAGGTACCTTGACTTACTTTCACCAATCCCCTACCCTGTCACATAATCATTTAGCTTTTCTTTCTCCCCTCCAGGGAGAAGCCATACCTATGCTCAAAGCTGACTGCCCAGCCTAAACCTATTGACTACAATCTACGGAGGGACCACCCGTGAACCTCCCCTCCAAAGAGATCTCTTTTTAATATCAGCACAAGCACCTATATGTTTTTCATTTATTATATATTCTACTTATTCTTTTAATCCTATTAATAAATTATCAATTTTAATATCTTAATCCTCTCCTAATCCATTGTTTCAGCACAAATCCTATTTTATTTATTTATTTATATTCCCTTCTCCTGACAACCCAGTGGTAAGTGTCTGATTCGCAGCAGATCTAAGTGACCGACCTACAAGCGCCTCTAGACCTATTAACAATACTAATATTACCCTAAGACCCATTATACGCAGGAGCTCTGTATATAGTGTCACTGTACAGGTAATACAGGGATCACCAGTGACATTATACACAGGAACTCTGTGTATAGTGTATACTGTACAGGTAATACAGTGAGCACCAGTGATATTATAAACAGGAGCTCTGTATATAGTGTATAGTGTACAGGTAATACAGTGAACATCAGTGATATTATGCACAGGAGCTCTGTATATAGTGTATAGTGTGCAGGCAATAGAGTGAACACAAGTGATATTATAGACAGGAGCTCTGTATATAGTGTATACTGTACAGGTAATACAGTGAACACCAGTGATATTATACATAGGAGATCTGTGTATAGTGTACAGGTAATACAGTGAACACAAGTGATATTATACACAGGAGCTCTGTACATAGTATATAGTGTATAGTGTCAGTGTACATGTAATACAGGGATTGCCTGTTACATTTCTAGTAGAAGTCCTTCATCTTCGCTTTTCTTTTTCATCGAGAGCAGACCGCCATGACTTCTTCCAGCCAGGACTCGTCTCTGCATAAAATAACACAGTTATCTAGAGCACATTCCCCACTTTTTCCCTTCTACTCAGCTAAATACAGACATGCACCCACCACTAATATATCATTAGTTATTATACAACCCACCATTCCAAATATAAATTGTAACCCACCACTGCGCCCTCACTAACTATAAATAGCCACTTTCCCAACCTAATATATAAATTAGTTAGAACCCATACTCTTTCCGCCAATTCAATCAGTTACACTCCTGCAACCACAACGCCTTCACTCTGTACTTCATCATTTGCAGTCCCCCCTCACTAAATCATTTGCAGTACCCCCCTCATGTCATCATTTGCAGTCCCCCTCGCCCCCTCACTTCATCATTTGCAGTCACCCTCCCCCTCTCACTTCATCATTTGCAGTTCTCCTTCCCCTCTCACTTCATCATTTGCAGTCCCCGTTCCCCCCTCACTTCATCATTTGCAGTCCCCCTCCCCCTCACTCCATCATTTTCAGTCCCACATCATTTGCAGCTCCCCCCTCACTCCATCATTTGCAGCTCCCCCTCCCCATCATTTTCAGCTCCCCACTCACTCCATCATTTGTAGTCCCTCATTCCCCCCTTGCTCCATCATTTTCAGTTCCTTGTCCCCCCTCACTCCATAAATTGTAGTCCCTCGTCCCCCTCACCTCATCATTTGCAGACCCCCTCCCCCTCACTCCATCATTTTCAGTCCCACATCATTTGCAGCTCCCCCCTCACTCCATCATTTGCAGCTCCCCCTCCCCATCATTTTCAGCTCCCCACTCACTCCATCATTTGTAGTCCCTCATTCCCCCCTTGCTCCATCATTTTCAGTTCCTTGTCCCCCCTCACTCCATAAATTGTAGTCCCTCGTCCCCCTCACCTCATCATTTGCAGACCCCCTCCCCCTCACTCCATCATTTTCAGTCCCACATCATTTGCAGCTCCCCCCTCACTCCATCATTTGCAGCTCCCCCTCCCCATCATTTTCAGCTCCCCACTCACTCCATCATTTGTAGTCCCTCATTCCCCCCTTGCTCCATCATTTTCAGTTCCTTGTCCCCCTCACTCCATAAATTGCAGTCCCTCGTCCCCCTCACTCCATCATTTGCATCCCCATTCCCCCATCATTTGCAGCCCCCCTCGCTCCATCACTTGCAGCCCCCCTTGCTCCATCATTTGCAGACCCCTTGTTCCATGATTTGCAGCCGCCCCTTGATCCATCATTTGCAGCCCCCTCACTTCATCATTTGCAGTGCCCCCCACTCCATCATTATCAGTCCCTCATTCCCCCCCACTCCATCATTTTCAGTTCCTTGTCCCCCCTCACTCCCATCAATTGCAGTCCCTCGTCCTCCCCCTCACTCCATCATTTGCATCCCCTTTCCCCCATCATTTGCAGCCCCCCCAAGCTCTATCATTTGCAGCCCCCCTTGCTCCATCATTTGCAGCCCCCCTCACTTCATCATTTGCAGTCCTCCCTCACTCCATAATTTAAAGCCCCCCTCACTCCATCACTTGCAGTCCCCCTCCCTCACCTATTTAATTCATTTTAGAAAGAAAAAGGAAAAAAAAAAGTTTGATCATACCTACCATCACCTGCAGGCGCAGCTCAGCTTGTAGTGTCCTGGCAACAGCACTGTGTGCTTTACCGGAGCTCTGCAGCCACTCAGCTCCTACTCCCTCATACTTCTCCTGACTTCTAGTCTGGTGATGGCGCGTACACGCTGTCACCTGACCAGAAGTCCGGAGAAGTATGAGGGAGCTGCTGGAGCTGTGTGGCTGCGGAGCTCCAGTAAGGCATTCAGCACCGAGGTGTACGCTGCCAAAGGCAGCGCCCGGAAACTCGGCACTGTGTTACAGCATGGGGCCCGGTGAGCAGAAGCACAAGAAGGGGTGCCCTGACTGGGCCCGGGCCCCACCTCTCTACTGTTGCTCTCCAGGCCCCATATAGCAGTAAGGGCAGTAATGCCTTGATGGCGGCCCTGTCATTATCTCCAATGAACGCAGGCTAAATGCTGGTTTTCACAGGATAGTCATCATGACAAGCATAGAGGTCTTCAGCTGATCCCTGGCTGTCATGGCAACCCATTGTCGCCCCACGATCATATCATGGGTGCGCCGATGGGCACGTGTTATACATTTAACGTGTTAAACATTTAACTCATTGACAGCCATGGACAGAGTTCCACTCCAGCCGTGGCTGTTAGAGGCAGATTATGGCTGAATAATTCAAACATCATCAGCCTGGGAAGATGTGGGCTTGGAGTTCAAGCCAGCATCAAATGCAGAGACGCAACATATGATATACAGTAAATATACTAAGTTGTAACCATATGCGCCAAGAGGTTAAAGGGTTTTTCACAAGTAAAACAATTATAGTATACATCGCTGGGATACATCATCAAAGCCACATGCACCACAAAGTTACTGTGCCTAGATGAGCTTTGGAGTCACTTGTACTAATCATAAATCCTTGGGATATGATGTCAACTTAATATATTTTTATTTTAAGATTATTTTCTAAATTATCAATACTCCATTAAAACTGTTTTAATAAAAGACTCTAAAGGTTAAACGATGTCTAACCCGAGTACAAGGAGTTTCATTCGAAAGAGGCCCAAAAATTCTGTCGTAACACCTGTTAGTATGAAGCAATCGGAACCAAAATAATATGCTACATACCTTGATGTATGTTCAATCACGTTGGAAGTTTTCCTTTAAGTCTACCACAGTGTGAGGCTTGTTCTGATAGACTTTTCCTTTGAGTATATCCCTTTGTGCTTCAACATATTGGTGGCCCAGTAGCTTTGTACCATAAAAACACACTTCTCAATAATGTGATTTAGTGACAGTGTGCGGTTGTATGCACCTGGAAGTTGCAAATAGAGATTAAATGTCAAGAAGGCTGTTCAGTGCCTAACTGTTCACACCATTTAGGGGCCATCCTAGCTAGTTTGATGCTCCATACACTGAGGAACAGATTGCACATTGTTTCATTCAGATTGCTTCACCCTAGGGAGAGTTCTTCCAGAATATTCGGGGGCCTCTTTCGTGTGACTCTCCCTGTATAATCAAAACTTAGAACATAATCCTCACATACATACCTCTAATAAAGCTCAAAAAGAGCCACATCCATACTATACCATATTTAAACTGCAGCATCAAGCTTGTCTTTTTACATGAATATGCTGTAAATAAACTTCAATGCATTTTCTATTTAATGAGTGATTGTACCAGTTATCTCTATTAAAATTGATCAACAATCAACATAAAATAGAGTAGGTAAAAAATATATCCATTTTAATCAATGGTATAAAAATTTGTCTTTGCTGTTATTTAATCTTTTTACATTAAATAATTCTTGCGTTTTGGTAAATTAGACATTTTATTCTTTTTTGAAGTATTCATACATTATTTTACTTAAATTACTAAAAATAAATTAAAATAAACTGTGTATTTAAACAAAAACTATTTATTTTAAGTAAAACTAATATTAGTTGATCTATTTTCATAACAAGAAGCCACAATTCTTTCAAAGTATGCTTTCTATTCCATCAGTTTCCAAAATCTAAAAAAAAGGAATTTGGTGCTTATACAATGTGTGTCACAATTCTATCTAGTGTGATGCCTCCCACTTTATGGCAAAGCTCATCAGTCTCTTATTGCTCTGGTTTGCCCTATTTAAAATTCATGATAGAAAATATATTAAAAAGAAAAATCTCACAGCAAGTCATCTTCCTCCTCTCCTTTAATATGAAGAAAACACAGCTTGTTTTTTTACCATCAGTAACCTGTACTACACAAGAGTTCTGACACATGCATTTCAGGATAGATTAGGAATTGCCTGCTACATTAGCATAACATTAACATCACTGTCTCGATACGCAAAATCAAATGAATACCTTCCTGATTCACTGGCATGGACTTAAATTAAAAAGGAGAAAAAAAATCATTTTACATTTGTATTCCTTATTTCAAATTTTACGCTTTTTTTCAGAGTTCTTAATAGCTGAACCTTTTGGAGTTCATAATTCAAGTATTAACCCTTAAATACTTAATAACTTAAACTTAAATAAAACACAGCATTTTAAGCATTTCTACCCCACCTAGTATTGTATGTCCTAAAAATCAACATGGAAAATAAAGAATGCTTTATGTGTTATCTAGTTACTATGTGTATAAAATATTTATTTTTCAGGGAACTGAATATCAAGAGTGTAAACATGTTTATAATTCTTCTTGTGGGAAAGATAGAGGATAATACGTAGCTACTGGCTAATTTTATTCATATTACGTTTGTAAAGCAAAAGGTTTGGTTTTAAAGCTTGACATTTGTTAATTATGAAAATCTATTGTTGGATTGTTTTTGGATGCATGATATGATTAGATTTTATGCTGTACATTGAAGGGTGCTGGAAGCTCATCTGAATGTATTAGAGCAGGGGTGGGCAATTCATTTTCACAAGGGGCCACATGAGAGACCGTGACTGTTGTGGATTTTATATTAATATTAATTGTATCACTTAATATTGAGCAGAATTATGTATGCTGACATCCCCATATATACCATATGACCCCACACGCAGCCCCCTATACCACGTATATACAGTATGAGCCAAACACAGCCCCTACTTACAGAATGAGCCCCACAGTGCCCATACATACAGTATGAACCCCCGCATAACCCATTTATATACAGTATGAGCCCCCTATATAAAGTGTGAGCACCTACATAGCCTTCCTATATACAGTTTGAGACCACACATAACCCCTATATACAGTATTAGCCCCCACATAGCCCCTCTATATACAGTATGAAACTCCATTTATCATCCTATATAAAGTGTGAGCCCCCACATAGCAGATAGAGAAAAATGCGGTAATGTAAGAATGCTTTTGAAAACAGAATTTTTAATAGTTTATTTTTATCATTAGTAAGATACAAAGATACTGAACAAAAGAAAAATCTAAATCAAATCAATATCTGATGTGAACACCCTTCATCTTCAAAACATTATCAAAGGATCAATTGTTGCAGGTACACTTGCACACAGTTTTTGAAGGAACTTGGCAAAGAAGATGTTCTAACCATCTTGGAGAACTAACCACTAGTGATGAGCGAACGTGCTCGCCACTACTCGGTACTCGCCCGAGCATCATGGTGCTCGACAAGCTTGGTGAGTATTTCCGGGTTGCTCGGGCGGGAACTCGGGTCCCCTCCTTGCATGTTTGATGCTCTTTAGAGTGCCAATGAACATGCAGGGATTGCCTGCCATGCACTGTAATGCCGTAGCCATGTTGGTTGTGGGCATTACAGTGATTGGCTGGCCGCACAGCGTCATCAGGTGTATATCAGACCTGGTGCCGCCATGCTCGTCAAAGTCACTCCGAATCAGACAGTGTAGGGAGAGCTGCTGCTGTGTCAGGGAGAGATTTGCTTGTGTATTAGGTAGTGTAGGGAGAAAAACTGTACATTACACATATCCATCTTAACAAACAGTCCTTTTGAGGACTAATCCATCTGCAGAGATATCAGGCAGGCAGTGTATATAGGCAGGCAGTGTATATAGCAGACTGCAGTGCACATAGCACAAGAGGCTCCATTCCAGTTCTGGCTGCTGCTGCTGTTAGATATTTCTGGAAATAGGCCCAGGTCTCAGGGGCCAGGAATAATTTTTGTTTGCATCTTAATCCTCATTATTTGCTTAAAAAGCAATCCAGAGAACACGGTTTTTCTGCGCCATTTGCTTGTTGGCACTGCAGAATACAGCCTGGTCCTTTCAATATTACAGCGCTAAAAATCCATCTATGTAAAACTGTGTTTTCTCCATCACACGGATCACATATACGTTTTCAGAAAATACAGCCATTTCTGGCCTCCATTAAAAAAAAATTTCAGTGTGTCAGCAAAGTTTTTGACACTGGTTTGCTGTTCAAAACAGTTACCTACAGGCCAGGTATTTAAAACTGTGTTTTCTCCGTCACAAGGATCACATATACGTTTTCAGAAAATACTGCCATTTCTGGCCTCCATTAAAAAAAAATTTCAGTGTCTCAGTGAAGCAATTCACAGCAGTTTGCTGTTCAAACTACTTACCTACAGGCCAGGTATTTAAAACTCTGTTTTCTCCATCACACGGATTACATATAAGTTTTCAGAAAATACTGCCATTTCTGGTCTCCATTAAAAAAAAAATTCAGTTTGTTAGTGAAGCAATTGACACCAGATTACTGTTCAAAATAGTTACCTACAGGCCAGGTATTTCAAACTGTGTTTTCTCCGTCACACGGCTCACATATACATTTTCAGAAAATACTGCCATTTCGGGCCTCCATTAAAAAAAAATGGCAGTGTGTCAGTGAAGCAATTGACACCAGATTGCAGTTCAAAATAGTTACCTACAGGCCAGGTATTTAAAATTGTGTTTTCTCCGTCACACGGATTACATATACGTTTTCAGAAAATACTGCCATTTCGGGCCTCCATTAAAAAAAAATGTCAGTGTGTCAGTGAAGCAATTGACACCAGATTGCAGTTCAAAATAGTTACCTACAGGCCAGGTATTTAAAACTGTGTTTTCTCTGTCACACGGATTACATATACGTTGTCAGAAAATACTGCCATTTCTGGCCTCCATTAAATTTTTTTTTCAGTGTGTCAGCAAAGTGTTTGCTGTTTGTAACTGGTTTGCTGTTCAAAACAGTTACCTACAGGCCAGGTATTTAAAATCGTGTTTTCTCCGTCACACGGCTCACATATACGTTTTCAGAAAATACTGCCATTTCTAGCCTCCATTAAATTTTTTTTCAGTGTGTCAGCAAAGTTTTTGCTGTTTGCAACTGGTTTGCTGTTCAAAACAGTTACCTACAAGCCAGGTATTTAAAACTGTGTTTTCTCCATCACACGGGTCACATATACGTTGTCAGAAAATACTGCCATTTCTGACCTCCATTTAAAATTTCTTTAAATTTTTTTTCAGTGTGTCAGCAAAGTTTTTGCTGTTTGTAACTGGTTTGCTGTTCAAAACAGTTACCTACACGCCAGGTATTTAAAACTCTGTTTTGTCCGTCACACGGATCACATATAAATTCGCTCCAAACTCAGTCATTTGTAGTGAGCGTGGAAGATACTGTCCTCCATTTAAAATGGGCAATGCATGTGGCAAGGGATGGGGAACTGGACGTGATGGTAATGGTGCATGCAGAGGCCGAGGACAAGGCCGTGGGCAAACCGAAATTGTGCCATAACAAACACCCACATCTTCTTGCCTGACCTTCCTGTCCCAATTTCTAGGGGACCGCAGCACACCACTATTGAACCCAGAGCAGCGTCAAAAGGCTGTTGGTTGGATAGTGGATAATGCTTCCAGTCACTTAGCCACCACCACCACCACCCTGTCTTTCACACGGTCAAGTCTCAGTAGCCGTGAGTCTGGACCGCGTATTCCTCAACCTGATCCTCCTTCCTCCCACCATGCCGAGTACCCAGAGACAACTGATTCCACACTTGGACACTCTGAAGAATTGTTCACTTTTCCATTTATAGATTCAGGCCTCTCGCCCGGTCCACTTGAAGCGGGGCAAGAGAAGATCGCGTGTAGCGATGCCCATATATTTGATCAGCCACAGTCACACGAAGGCGACGGTGGGAAAGTGTCACAAGAGGTGGATGATGATGAGACACAATTGCCAGAAAGTCAGGAGGAGGACCAGGGTGCGGAAGTGGAAGGCGAGGTGGTGGATGATATAGTAACCCACCAAACCTGGCAGGAGGACATGCAGAGCGAGGACAGCAGCACACAGGGGGAGGGAGTCAGAGCAGCCCAACAGGCAGGAAGAAGCAGTGTGGTGGCCGCAGACAGAAAGCAGGCAACCATACCCCATAACACCAACACGAAGGAAGTTGCCAGTACAACTGTTAGGTCTTCCTGAGTCTGGTTGTTTTTTAACCCCTTTACAACCCAAGGTGGTTTGCACGTTAATGACCAGGCCAATTTTTACAATTCCTACCACTGTCACTTTATGAGGTAATTACTCTGGAACGCTTCAACGGATCCCCCTGATTCTGAGAAAGTTTTTTTGTGACCTATTGTACTTCATGATAGTGGTAAAATTTCTTCAATATCACTTGCGTTTATTTGTGAAAAAAATGGAAATTTGGCGAAAATGTTGAAGATTTTGCAATTTTCAAAATTTGAATTTTTATGCCCTTAAATCAGAGAGATATGTCACACAAAATAGTTAATAAATAACATTTCCCACATGTCTGCTTTACATCAGCACAATTTTGGAACCAAATTTTTTTTTTATTGGGGAGCTATAAAGGTTAAAAGTTGACCAGCGATTTCTCATTTTTCCAACAAAATTTACAAAACCATTTTTTTAGGGACCACATCATATTTAAAGTCACTTTGAGGAGTCTTTATGACAGAAAATATCCAAAAGTGACACCATTATAAAAACTGCACCCCTCAAGGTGCTCAAAACCACATTCAAGAACTTTATTAACCCTTCAGGTGCTTCACAGGAATTTTTGGAATGTGGAAGAAAAAAATTAACATTTAAATTTTTTCACAAAAATGTTACTTTAGACCCAATTTTATTTATTTTTTCAGGGATAACAGGAAAAAATGGACCCCGAAATTTGTTGTGCAGTTCCTTCTGAGTAAGAAGATGCCCCATATGTGGGGGAAAACCACTATTTGGGCGCACGGCAGGGTCCGGAAGGGAAGGAGCCATGTTGCATTTGGGGAGCCCCTGATGTGCCTAAACAGTGGAAACCCCCCACAAGTGACACCATTTTAGAAACTAAACCCCTCAGGGAACTTATCTAGATGTGTGGTGAGCACCTTAAACCCCCAGGTGCTTCACAGAAGTTTATAACATTGAGCCATAAAAATAAAATTTTCACATTTTTCCCACAAAAATGTTTTTCAGCCCCCACTTTTGCATTTTCATAAGGGTAACAGGAGAAATTGCACCATGCAGTTTGTTGTGCAATTTCTCCTGAGTAAGCACATACCCCATATGTGGGAGAAAACCACTGTTTGGGCGCACGGCAGGGTTCTGAAGGGAAGGAGCGCCATTTGACTTTTTGAATGTAAAATTTGCTTGAATAATTAGCGGACGCCATGCTGCATTTGGGGAGCCCCTGATGTGCCTAAACAGTGGAAACCCTCCACAAGTGACACCATTTTGGAAACTAGACCCCTCAGGGAACTTATCTAGATGTTTTGTGAGCACCTTGATCCCCCAGGTGCTTCACAGAAGTTTATAACATTGAGCCGCAAAAATAAAATGTTCACATTTTTCCCACAAAAATGTTTCTCAGCCACCAATTTTGCATTTTCATAAGGGTAGCAGGAGAAATTGCACCATGCAGTTTGTTGTGCAATTTCGCCTGAGTAAGCAGATACTCCATATGTGGGGGAAAACCACTGTTGGGCGCACGGCAGGGTTTGGAAGGGAAGGAGCGCCATTTGACTTTTTGAATGTAACATTTGCTTGAGTAATTAGAGGACGCCATGTTGCATTTGGGGAGCCCCTGATGTGCCTAAACAGTGGAAACCCCTCACAAGTGACACCATTTTGGAAACTAGACCCCTCAGGAAACTTATCTAGATGTGTGGTGAGCACCTTGAACCCCCAGGTGCTTCACAGAAGTTTATAACATTGAACCGTAAAAATAAAATTTTCACATTTTTCCCACAAAAATGTTTTTCAGCACCCATTTTTGCATTTTCATAAGGGTAACAGAAGAAATTGCACAATGCAGTTTGTTGTGCAATTTCTCCTGAGTTAGCAGATACCCCATATCGGGGGGAAAACAACTGTTTGGGCGCGCGGCAGGGTTCTGAAGGGAAGGAGCGCCATTTGACTTTTTGATTGTAAAATTTGCTTGAATAATTAGCGGATGTGCCCCTGATGTGCCTAAAAAGTGGAAACCTCCCACAAGTGACACCATTTTGGAAACTAGACCCCCTCAGGGAACTTATCTACATGGTGGTGAGCACCTTGAACCCCCAAGTCCTTTACAGAAGTTTATAACATGGATCCGTGAAAATAAAAAAATCAAACTTTTTCCACAAAAATGATGTTTTAGCCCCAATTTTTTTATTTTCACAAGGGTAAGAGGAGAAAATGGACCCCAAAAACTTTTGTTCAATTTCTCCTGAGTACGCCAATACCCCATATGTGGGGAAAATACAGTGTTTGGGCGCACGGCAGAGTTCAGATGGGAAGGAGCACTGTGTGACTTTTTGAACGCAAAATCGGCTGGAATCGAGAGCAGACGCCATGTCGCGTTTGGAGAGCCCCTGATGTGCCTAAATAGTTGAAACCCCCCACAAGTGAAACCATTTTGGAAACTACACCTCTCAAGGATTTTATAAAGGGATATAGTGAACATTTTGAACCCAGAGGTACGACACAGAATTTGATGACATTAGGTCACCATATTGAATAAGTTGTCATGGGGCGGAGACTTGAGCACCCGCGATACTCAATGCATACCCGAGCACCCATTGCAAACTCAAGTAGCGAGCACTTGCGTTCAACACTAGTTGCCATATCGTCAACCTTTTTTTTTTTTTTTACTTTTGAAAAAAAAACAACCCTAACCCCAACCCTAACATTAGCACAACTCTAACCCCAACCCCAGGCCTAGCGTTTATTTTTTACGCCGTTCCTACTGAAGTATAAGTGATTAGACGACCTTATTCTTCGGGTCGGTGCGACTACAGAGATACCAGAATGATATTGGGTTTTTATGATTGACAGCTGTCACACACTAAAAGACACATATTTTGTAAAATCTAGTTTTTGCATCGCCATATTTTGAGAGCTATAATTTTTCCATATTTTGGTCGACAGAGTCATGTTTTTTGCTTGTTTTTTGTGGGATGAGTTGACGTTGTTATTGGTGCCATTTTCAGGCACGTGACATTTTTTGATCGCTTTCTATTCCAGCTTTTGTGAGGCAGAATAAACAAAAACCAACAATTCAGGAATTGTTTTTTTTTTTTTTAATTTTTATTCTACTCCGTGTGTGGTAAAATTGATAAGGTAGCTTTATTCTTTGGGTCAGTACGTTTACAGTGGTACCACATTTATATCGTTTTTATATGTTTTGGCGCTTTTACACAATAAAAGCTATTTTATAGAAAAAAAAATTTTTTTGCATCGCTTTATTCTGAGAGCTATACCTTTTTGATTTTTCAGATGATGGAGCTGTATGGTGGCTTGCTTTTTGCGGGACAAGATGACGTTTTCAGCGGTACCATTTTTATTTATATTCGTCTTTTTGATCGCGTGTTATTCCATTTTTGTTTGGAGGTATGATGATAAAGCATTGTTTTTTGCTTCGTTTTTTATTTTTATTTTTTACAGTGTTCACTGAAGGGGTTAACTAGTGGGACAATTTTATAGGTCAGGTCGTTACGGATGCGGCGATACCAAATATGTGTACTTTTATTGTTTGTCTGTTTTTTTTTCATAATAATATTTATTGATGGGTACATTATATTTTTCTTTTTGGTGGATTATATTTTTTTTATATATTTTTACAATTTTTTTTTTTTTCACTTTCTGAAAGTTTTTTTACTTTTTTACTTAGTCCCACTCTGGGACTTTCACTTTTTTTATTCTGATCGCCTGCATAGCATAGGGATGGAGCACCATCCCTGTGCCATGCAGGCAGTCAGCGCTGCACAGTGAGAAGATTGTTTGGTCATGCACTGCGCATGACCAAACAATCTTCCTGCTGTCTGGTGACCTGGATGTTGTCATGACGACATCGGGTTGTCATGGCAATGCGGCACCCCAGGGGTCTGGTTACCACAGTAATAGAAATATTACGTCTGAGAGCAAGTGGGAGGTTTCCTGGTCAGGAGCCCTTAAGCATGCAACACCTTCTGCCCAGACCTGGGAGGGGAGGAATCTGCCCTATATAAACTGGGTCTGGAGCGGGGTTAGACAGTCAGAGCCTGGAGACAGTTCCAGACACAGGGAGAGTTACAGCTAAGAGCTCTGTAGGAGCAGGAGCTGAAGACCAGGGGCTGGAGCTGAGCAGAGCTCGCCCTGGCAGAAGAATCCAAGTACCGGACACCGGAGTCTGAGGCTGTGGGGACGTATATTCACCCAGCAGCCGAAACCAGCCGGCAGGGGATTCCAGGTCCTCTGGCCATAGAAGCCCGGAGGCGCAGTCACAAGGAAGGGACCAGCACCGCCATCGAGGAGCGGAGGCTATCAGAAGGCCCCAAGTCACCAGCCATACGGGTGAGCACCACACGGTATACTCAGGGACGTGGGCTACTTCCACTCGCTTACAGCAAGGTAGCCAGGAAGAGTGCAGATAGACGGGGAGGCCTTCAACTGTTATGATCTGCTACAAGCACTAAGGAAAGACAGGAGATCTGTCCCTACAATAGAACTAAACTGGATCCCTATGATGTAACAGGGAACCTGATCCTGCGATCAGACCCGCTAAAGTCCTCAGCTAGTCTGTACGAAGACCTATAGATGCAAGGGAGGGATCCCTACAAGAACTAGGGACTGGGATAAAGTTGGACACCTCCTAGCAGAAATTGTAGCAGTAAAAGACAAACACATAACATAGAACATAGAGGTCAGAAGACCTAGCAAAACTAACAGAGAAATGTAACAGAGCACCAAGCTAGCTCAAGAGTAGCAATTACAATGAAGTCCAGCAAGGCCAGGAGGGCGGAGCCGGATTAAATAGGCAAAAAAGGTCATGTGACCAGCAAACTAGAAAAAAACCAACAGGAGAGTTCTAACAGTACCCCCTCTTCTAAGAGGATCCTCCGGATCCCCTAGGCCCGGGCTTATCAGGAAACCTCCTGTGAAACATTCTGACAAGTCTGGAAGCAGAAACATCATCTGCCCTCACCCATGAGTTATCCTCGGGTCCGAAACCCTTCCAAGCGACGAGATACTGCAAACTCCCTCTATACCGTCTAGAATTTAGGATGCGGGAAATTTCATATTCCCCGTCCTCCACCACCGGAGGAACAGTGGCAGAGGCGTCACCAACCGACACATCAGCTCTTTTCAACAGAGAAACATGAAACACCGGATTAATCTTCCAGGAGGTAGGAACCTCCAACCTAACAGCAGATTGCTTAACTATCTGAAGCACCTTAAAGGGCCCTACAAACTTGGGACCCAATTTTTTAGAAGGAATCCTCAATCGCAGATTCTTAGAGGGCAACCAAACCATGTCACCAATAGCAAACGAAACCTCTTGCCGTTTCCTATCAAAGTACCTCTTAGATTTTTTGCTAGCCTCCTGAAGATTACCACGCACATCTGTCTAAACTCTCTCGAAATCACCGGAAAAACCCTCCTCCTCAGGCACAGCCGATACCAATTTGGAGAATGACCCAAAAGACGGATGTCTCCCAGAACAACAAAAAAAAGGCGAACAACCAGCAGAAGAGGATGTATGGTTGTTAAGAGCAAATTCAGCAAGTGGCAGAAACTCAGACCACCCCTCTTGATTGTCTGCCACAAAGCAACGCAAGAACTGCTCAACATCCTGGTTCTTTCTTTCTGTCTGGCCATTAGACTCAGGATGATATCCGGATGAAAACGACAAATGAACTCCCAACCTGTCACAAAAGGCACGCCAAAAACGAGCCACGAACTGAGGTCCCCTATCAGAAACAATGTCAGTAGGAACACCATGTAGTCTGACAATTTCCTTGACAAAGGCCTTAGCGAGTGTCTTAGCGCAAGGTAGTTTGATGAAGGGAACCAAGTGACACATCTTGCTAAAACGGTCCACGACCACCCAGATGACCGTGAAACCTTCAGAGGGGGGAAGGTCAGTAATAAAGTCCATAGCCAGATGTGTCCAAGGTGCACTAGGAACCTCCAGAGGGCAAAGCAACCCCGCAGCAGGAGCATGCGAAGACTTAGATCTAGCACACACAGTACATTGACGCACCCACTTAATGACTTCCTTCTGCCATCCAGGCCACCAAAAACTGCGACCCACAAGTCTCTTGGTCTCAGAAATTCCTGGATGACCTGCCAACCGAGACTCATGACACTCAACAAACAAATCTCTCCTAAAGGTTCTAGGCACAAACAACCTCCCATGGGGAGTGTTAGATGGGGCATTCTACTGAGCTTTAAGAATCTCATCCTCCAAAACGGAGTCCAAAGCAGCAATCACAACGCCTTCTTGTAAAATGCTCCCCTCCTCCTCAGCACCGACCATGGGAGAAAAGCTGCGAGACAAAGCATCCGCTTTAACATTCTTGGGACCCGGGATGTAAGTAACGGAAAAATTAAACCGCGAGAAAAAAAGTGCCCACCTAGCCTGACGGGCATTCAAGCACTTGGCAGCATCAAGATAGATCAGATTTTTATGATCAGTGAAAACCTGAATGGGAAATTCAGCACCTTCCAAGAGATGCCGCCAGTGTTCAAATGCGAGTTTAATAGCCAGCAATTCTCGATTACCAATATCGTAATTAAGTTCAGTCTCAGAAATTTTTTTTGAAAAAAAGGCACAGGGATGTACTCTATCCTTGCTTTCCTGAGACAACACCGCACCGACCCCCACAGAAGAAGCATCAACCTCAACCAAAAACGGCTTAGTCACATCAGACTGCATAAGGATGGGAGCAGAGCTGAACCTCTCCTCTGGAAACACAAAAGCTTCAATGGCCTCAGTAGTCCACTGAACCGCATTAGCACCTTTCCTGGTGAGATCGGTCAGCGGTTTGACAATAATAGAAAAAAATTTTATGAATTTTCTGTAATAATTGGTGAAACCCAAAAACCTCTGTATCGATTTCAAACCAATAGGCCTAGGCCATTCCTGCACAGCTTGAACATTAACCGTACAGCGAACTCACATTTCTCTAGCTTAGCAAAAAGCGAATTGTCCATTAATAACTGTAAAATCTCACGTACGCTCCGCCAATGAGACTCCAGATCAGGCGAATAAATCAGAATGTCATCCAAATACACAACCACATTTTTGCCGATCAAAGGTCTAAGGATGTCATTAATAAGATTCTGAAAAAATGCTGGAGCATTGGTAAGACCAAAAGGCATAACCAGATTCTCAAAATGACCCACAGGAGTGTTAAAAGCAGTCTTCCATTCATCACCCTCCTTAATGCGCAACAAATTGTATGCCCCCCGGAGATCAATTTTAGAGAACCACTTGGTCCCCACTAACTGGTTAAACAAATCAGGAATCAATGGCAGTGTGTAAGGATTGCGTACAGTAATTTTATTAATCTCACGAAAGTCCAGACAAGGACGTAAACCGCCATCTTTTTTTTTTACAAAAAAAAATCCAACAGCCACAGGAGACTTGGAAGGCCTAATGTGACCGGCGGCCAAGCTTGTTTGTATGTATTTCTTTCAAAGCCTTTCTCTCAGGAATAGTAAGATTAAATAAACGACTTTTAGGAAGAGTCGCTCCAGGGACAAATTCAATGGTACAATCATAGTCTCTATGGGGAGGCAAAATTTGTGACTCCTCCTCAGAAAAAACTGTCCAAAAATCCTGAATAGGTACAGGTAATTCCCCTTTTTCCACCGCAGCAATACGTCCGTTACAACACTTGTCATAACATTTAGGGCTCCAGGACTTAATTTCATTGGTAGACCAATCCAGTACAGGATTGTGCAATTTTAACCAGGGCAACCCCAAAATTACTGGAGAAGGCAAATTATTTAATACTACCAAATCCTCTCAAATTCTCTTGATGAATACCATTAATAGTGAGGGGAAATTCACAGACCTTGTGAGTAACACTCTTCAAGGGAGAGCCATCAACAGAAACCACAGCAATAGGGGATGACAAAGGTTTAGGTTTTAATTTAAGCTTTTCCAAGAATCCCCCATCAATCACATTCAGAGTAGAACCACAATCCACAAATACCCAAAATTCAACTAATTCTTCCTGAGCAGTGGTAGTAGCAGATAGGAATACTCCCTTAGTATTTAAACAGGCTATACGTGCATGACTGACCATTTTTTTTTCTTTGTTCATACGAAGCACACAGTTCTTAATGAAATGACCAGAATTTCCGCAATAGAAGCACAAACCTCCGGAAAGCCTGCGGTCTTTTTCCTGAGAGCGGGGTGCCATCGCCCCAATCTCCATCGGCTCTCCTTTGTCAGAACAGACCCTCTCAAGACTCGGAGCTGACATGGCAGAGGATTTACTCTCATTAACCCTTGCACGCAGTCTCCTGCCCACCCGTATAGCTAATTGCATTGCCTCCTGCAAGTTTCCAGGTGTGGGATAAGCAATCAGCAAATCCTTAACCCTTTCACCTAGTCCTGCAAGAAACAAACTTTTCAAAGCTGAATCGTTCCACCCTACCTGGGCAGACCACCGACGGAAGTGAGAACAATATTTTTCCACATTACCTGATCCCTGCCTCAGATGTCTCAATTCAGACTCAGCAGATGAGACACGATCAGGATCATCGTACAACAAACCCAAAGCAGAAAAAAAACTATCCACTGATCTAAAGCACGGATCACTAGGTTGGAGAGAAAAGGCCCATCCCTGAGGATCTTTGCGCAAAAGTGACATTATGAACCCTAAGCGCTGTGATTCATCACCAGAGGATCTGGGTCTTAAACGAAAATACAATAAACAAGCATTTTTAAAAGAAAAAAAAATCTTGTTGTTCACCAAAAAATAGATCAGGCAGATGTACTTTTGGCTCCACAAAATGTGCTCCAGAAGAGCTACTCACATGTTGTTGGAGCTCGGCCACCTCCAGAGAGAGTCCCTGCAAGCGTTGAGCCAAATCTTGAACCGAGACCATGATAGAAACTGGAGGTCTTTCCTTAGAGAATTTTTTTTTTTTTTTTTAGGCTGGACTTACTGTTATGATCTGCTACAAGCACTAAGGAAAGACAGGAGATCTGTCCCTACAATAGAACTAAACTGGATCCCTACGATGTAACGGGGAACCTGATCCTGCGATCAGACCCGCTAAAGTCCTCAGCTAGTCTGTACGAAGACCTATAGATGCAAGGGAGGGATACCTACAAGAACTAGGGACTGGGATAAAGTTGGACACCTCCTAGCAGAAATTGTAGCAGTCAAAGACAAACACACAACATAGAACATAGAGGTCAGAAGACCTAGCAAAACTAACAGAGAAAGGTAACAGAGCACCAAGCTAGCTCAAGAGTAGCAATTACAATGAAGTCCAGCAAGGCCAGGAGGGCGGAGCCGGATTAAATAGGCAAAAAAGGTCATGTGACCAGCAAATTAGAAAAAAAACAACAGGAGAGTTCTAACAACAACTCCACCTGGCCAGGGGAACTCCTGTTTGCTCGCAGACTGACCAGGCCCCTTATGCTAGCCAGTACTCCCGGGAGGGTCTGCCTTAATATCATCAGTAGTGTTGAGCATTCCGATACTGAAATATCGGGTATCGGCCGATATTCGCGGTATCGGAATTCCGATACTTAATTCCGATACTATTGCAATATCGTATACCGGAATCGGAAGTTCCCATAATGCAATGAGACATTTTCATTTTATTCAGCCAATGAGGATCCTAAGAAGTGTGGGCACATCCTGTTAGGCATGTAGGCATCTTAACTAATGGCATGGCTGTGATTGGCTGCTGAAATGATGTCATGATGCACTATAAAAGCCACCGCCGCCATTTTGAGCTCACTCTGCTGTGAATTCAGTTAGGGATAGGACGCTGTTGTTCTGAGGGACAGTTTTAGCTACCTATTTGCTCTATACTGCTTTACCCAAGCTACTTTCTAAATCACTGTGCCTTGCAGTGCTAGTGCACAGTTCCCTGTGCTGTTCACCGCTATCTGCAAGGTCTGTGTGTGTGAGTGCAGCTCACCCTGTAGTGTGTGCTTCAGCCAAGTCTGGTTGTAGTGCACTCAGTGTGTGTCACTGCCTCATACATTGTCCTTTTTTGCCAATTCATAATTTTTCCTGATATCTCCTATTAGTGTGGTGGTTCCATCTGTATTCAGCTAAATTGGTTCCAAACACACTATATAGGAGTAGATAGAGAAATTTTTTTCCGTCTTGCAGCACTAGTGCACAGTGCTCTGCATCTGTACTGTTCACCGCTGTCTGCAAGGTCTGGTGTGTGAGTGCAGCTCACCCTGTAGTGTGTGCTTCAACCCCGTCTGGTTGTAGTGCACTCAGTGTGTGTCACTGCCTCATACATTGTCCTTTATTGCCAATTCATAATTTTTCCTGATATCTCCTATTAGTGTGGTGGTTCCATCTGTATTCAGCTAAATTGGTTCCAAACACACTATATAGGAGTAGATAGAGAAATTTTTTTCCGTCTTGCAGCACTAGTGCACAGTGCTCTGCATCTGTACTGTTCACCGCTGTCTGCAAGGTCTGGTGTGTGAGTGCAGCTCACCCTGTAGTGTGTGCTTCAACCCCGTCTGGTTGTAGTGCACTCAGTGTGTGTCACTGCCTCATACATTGTCCTTTATTGCCAATTCATAATTTTTCCTGATATCTCCTATTAGTGTGGTGGTTCCATCTGTATTCAGCTAAATTGGTTCCAAACACACTATATAGGAGTAGATAGAGAATTTTTTTTCCGTCTTGCAGCACTAGTGCACAGTGCTCTGCATCTGTACTGTTCACCGCTGTCTGCAAGGTCTGGTGTGTGAGTGCAGCTCACCCTGTAGTGTGTGCTTCAACCCCGTCTGGTTGTAGTGCACTCAGTGTGTGTCACTGCCTCATACATTGTCCTTTATTGCCAATTCATAATTTTTCCTGATATCTCCTATTAGTGTGGTGGTTCCATCCATATTCAGCTAAATTGATTCCAAACACACTATATAGGAGTAGATAGAGGAGCCTTTCTGCAGCATTGGGCCCTGCAGCCCCAGCCAGATTAGTATTAGCCTATTTTTTGCAGCCTCATCTATTGCATTGTAGGTTACCTTCCTACATTGTAATAGCTACAAAAAGTTTGTGATACTATCGTTATTACATCTTTAGGCACATCCAGTGTCTTTTTGTGACAAAAAAAACCTAAATAAAGTTCACCAAACACTCCACTTTACAGTTGTGTAGGCCACATTAGCTCATATTAAAGTCTAGTCCACACTTTATAAAATTAGTGTTTCTTATACCTGTTAGCAGCTGTTCAGGAATAAGCACACTAAGCCCTTAGTACTTTTCTGCCTATCTTTATCAGTCTACCAAGATGAAGAAGGCAGGGAGTAAGGCATGTGGTCGTGGTCGTGGGCGTGGGCGTGGAGTTTCTGCAGGGAGAGGACGTGAGGATTCTGTGCCTGCAGGGAGAGGACGTGGGGATTCTGTGCCTGCTGCGGGCACCAGTGACTCAGCATCCCCCAGTTTTACCAGGGAACAGTCCTTTATGCGCAGCTTTGTAGGAGCTAGCCGTACCCCACTGCTGCGCGAGGACCAAATTGAAGCCGTTGTCGGATGGATGGCAGCTAACGCATCGACTTCAATTAGTTCCAGATCCTCTCAGGTCCTGAGCACTGAAGAGCACCCATCTGTCTCTTCACCACCTGCCAAATTGCCCAGGCAGTCAGAGAGCCCTGGACAGGAGCCATCTCTACTTCTGTTCTCTGAATCTCTTGGCTTGGAAAGAGGGGGCCAGCCAAGCAGAATTCGAGAATTTGAAGAAGAGGTAGTATGCAGTGATGCGCAACCGTTTTGTCTCTCTGAATCTGAAGAGGCGGGTGGGCCAGTGCCTATGGTCAGCAGCACACCTCAGTACGCATCTGATGATGAGACTCAGGTGCCACTTTCTGGTGCGTACTGTGCTGTCGAGACTACCCAGGAGAAGCAGTTGTTTGAAGAGGGTGGTGTAGATGATGAGGTCCTTGACCCATCATGGCGTGAGGGACAGGAAGGTGGTGGGAGCAGCTCTGAGGAAGAGATTCCCCGAACGGCCCAAAAAGGAGGGAGAGGGAGGGGGCAGACTTGGTTGCCTGTAGCCTCCACTTCGGCACCCATTAGGAGCATGGCTCTTCCAAAATCCAAAGCGGGCGCTCCCAAGACTTGCAGTGCCTGGTCCTTTTTTGACACAGTTGCAGATGACATTTGCTTTGTCAAATGCAAGCTGTGTAATCAGAAGGTGAAAAGAGGGAAAAGTGTCAGCAACCTCAATACCACAAATATGTGGAAACATGTGCGGACCAAGCACGTGGTGGAGTTACACAAACACACTGAAGACCTAGGCCAACCTACAGCGCCACCTACCACCTCTTCAGCTCGTGTTGTAGCCTCTTCCTCCAGCTCACACACAGCTGGTTCGGCTTCCTCACAGGATCGCCATGGAAGAATCTCTGGCACTGTTGTACAGAGACACAGTGTAATTCCACCCACAGCACCACTTTCCCAGTCATCCTCACACTCCCAGGCCAGTCTACAGCCATCGTTAGCACAGGCATGGGAGAAAAGGCGCCCATACTCGGCAAACCACCCCCGAGCACAGGCTCTGAATGCTGGCATTGCTAAACTACTGGCCCTTGAAATGCTATCATTCAGGCTGGTGGAGATTGACACATTCCGTAACTTTATGGCATTGGCAGTCCCACAATACAACGTGCCCAGCCGCTTTTATTTCAGCAGGCAAGCCGTCCCTGCCCTGCAACATCATGTGGAGGGAAAAATTAAACATGCGCTACAAAACGCCGTCAGTAGCAAGGTCCACCTGACCACTGATGCGTGGACCAGTAAGCATGGACAGGGACGATACCTTTCCCTCACTGCCCATTGGGTAAATGTTGTGGAGCCGGGTACAGATCTTGAGAGTGGCGCTGTACGTGTTCTGCCAACTCCAAGGATTGCAGGAATCCAGTCTGTACACATTGACTCCTCCTCATACTCCAGTTCCTCTGAATCAGCGCTGCAGGAGCCGTCACGGTCTACCTCCACATCGACCCGTGAACGGTTACCTGTTATGATGACCGATATGAGCACAGCCGTGGCCAAACGTCAACAGGCCGTATTAAAATTAATTTCTTTGGGGAATCGAAGCCACACAGCGCAGGAGCTCTGGAATGCCATCAAGCAGCAGAGTGACGTGTGGTTTGTGCCAGCGAATCTCCAGCCAGGCATGGTAGTGTGTGACAATGGCCGAAATCTGGTGGCAGCTCTGGGCCTAGGCAACCTCACTCACATCCCATGTCTGGCACATGTGCTCAACTTGGTCATGCAGAGTTTTTTGAGGGACTATCCGGATCTTGATGCACTGCTTCACAAGGTCCGCATAGAGTGCGCTCACTTGCGGCGTTCCAGCAATGCAAGATCACGCATTGCAGCTCTGCAGCGCCGATTATGTCTTCCGGAACATCGCATCATATGTGACCTACCCACCAGGTGGAATTCAACGTTACATATGTTGGAGAGGTTGTGTGAGCAGCAGGCAGCAGTAATGGAGTACCAGCTGCAGCAGGCGCAAACAAGTCGCAGTGCGCGCCGTTCACACTTCACCACCACTGAGTGGGCCTCTATGAAGGACATTTGCCACGTTTTGCGTGCCTTCGATTATTCCACGCGGATGGCGAGTGCAGATGATGCACTAGTCAGCATGACTATCCCCCTTATCTGCCTGCTTGAAAAAACACTGCAAGCACTAAGGGACGAGGTTTTGGAAGAGGTGGAGGATGAGGAGTCACAAATGCCATCTGCTTCTCTACAGTCTGCGCAACGTGGTTCCTCACAAAGGCCTAGGCAGGGGACACTTTGTGAGGAGGATGAGGAGGAGTCAATGGATGAGGAAGACATCTGTCCAGAGGAGGGAGGTACACAATGCTCTAGTAGTCAGTATCTAGAGCGAGGGTGGGGTGATGCAGAGCAGGCAGAGATCACGCCTCAAGCAGGGGACAGCGTTTCTTGGCCAGTTGGCAGTCTGCAGCACATGGTTGATTTCATGCTGCAGTGCCTCAGAAACGACCGCCGCATCGCCCACATTCTCAACACGGCTGATTATTGGGTGTCCACCCTCCTAGATCCTCGCTACCGGGACAACTTACAAAGCCTCATAACACCATTGAACCGGGAGCGTAAAATGCGGGAGTACCAAGACGCACTGGTGCATTCCATCATGTTCTCCATTCCAACCGAGAGCAGTGCTGCTAGTGCTTTACAAAGCAGCTCAGTGCGTCGAGGCAGTGGAGGAAGCTCTGCACAAAGAGGGAGCAGAAGCAGCGCCTCAGCACAAGGCAAGACCAGTATGGCCGAAATGTGGCAAAGTTTTGTGTCCCCGCCGCCACAAATGTCTACACCATCACAGACAGCTCCAGTCAGCAGGAGGCAACGTTTCCGTCAGATGGTGACAGACTACATGTCTTGCCCTCTTAGTGTACTCCCAGACGGCTCTTCTCCCTTCAAGTTTTGGGTCTGTAAGCTGGATACATGGCCAGAGCTTAGTCAGTATGCACTGGAGGTGCTAGCTTGCCCTGCTGCTAGTGTATTATCGGAACGCGTCTTTAGTGCCGCAGGTGGTGTACTAACAGACCGTCGCATGCGACTATCCTCCGATAACGTTGACCGGCTTACTTTTCTCAAAATGAACAAGGCCTGGATCTCTCATGAATTTGCCAGTCCTCTTCCAGAATAAATAATTGGTTGGCAACAGTATCCAGGTCTCCTGTTCTGTTCATGTTTCTACCACCTGAACTGTAATCCCTGAGCTCCAACACCGCCAGTTGGCGCTCGGAAGTGCCGTCTGCACAGTCAACACTTGCTGCCGTGTTATTGGGGTTCAGTAACGTCAGCTGTTCTCCTGCTGTGCGGACGGCAATTTCTCCTGATTTGTCCACATCCACTGTACTACACATTTTAAAGTTGCTCCAATTACTCCTCTGGCTCCTCTGTTTTCATTCTTATCCCTGGGCTCCAGCACCGCCAGTTGGCGCTCGGAAGTGCTGTCTGCACAGTCAACACTTGCTACCATGTTATTGGGGTTCAGTAACGTCAGCTGTTCCCCTGCTGTGCGGACGGCAATTTCTCCTGCTCTGTCCACATTCTCACTACTACAGATTTTAAAGTTGCTCCAATTACACCTCTGGCTCCTCTGTTTTCAGTATTATCCCTGAGCTCCAACACCGCCAGTTGGCGCACGGAAGTGCCGTCTGCACAGTCAACACTTGCTGCCGTGTTATTGGGGTTCAGTAACGTCAGCTGTTCTCCTGCTGTGCGGACGGCAATTTCTCCTGCTTTGTCCAAATCCACTGTACTACACATTTTAAAGTTGCTCGAATTACACCTCTGGCTCCTCTGTTTTCATTCTTATCCCTGGGCTCCAGCACCGCCAGTTGGCGCTCGGAAGTGCCGTCTGCACAGTCAACACTTGCTGCCGTGTTATTGGGGTTCGGTAACGTCAGCTGTTCCCCTGCTGTGTTCACGGCAATTTCTCCTGCTCTGTCCATATTCACTGTGCTACTTATTTAAAACTTGCTCCAATTACACCTCTGGCTCCTCCGTTTTTAGTATTTACCCTGGGCTCCAATACCGCTAGTTGCTGCTCAGAAGTGCCGTCTGCACAGTCAACGCTTGCTCCAGTGTTATTGGGATTCAGTAACGTCAGCTGATCCCCAGCTGTGTGTCTGGCAAATTCTCCTGCTTTGTCCACATCCACTGTAGTACGGATTTAAAACCTCCTCCAAATACACCTCTGGCTCTTCTGTTTTTAGTATTTACCCTGGGCTCCAGCACCGCCAGCTGGTTCTCGGCAGTTCCATTGGCTCTTGTACCTTCTGCTACCCATCCGGGTTCCAGTACCGTCAGCTGGTTCTCGGCAGTGTCTTTGGCACGGGTACTCCCTCCTGCCCAGCCTGGTTCCAGCACGCCAGCTGTTTCCGGGTAGTGTCAACGTCACTTTGCCTCCAATGCGTTGTCCTGTCGTGTTGCGGTCGGGTTAGCCGACTCTATGGTGCCTGCAGTTTAGGTGACTCCTATGTGGGCTGCGGGATCTGGCAATGAAGGCTGGTTCCATAGTGCCAATAGGACAAGCACCCTCTGTAGGACTGTGGGTTTTGGTAACTGCGGCCGGCTCGCGGCCTTGAACTTTTTTTTTACATGGGTACCTTCTGCTACCCATCCGGGTTCCAGTACCGTCAGCTGGTTCTCGGCAGTGCCTTTGGATTAGGTGCCTCCTTCTCGGTATCCAAGTTCCACCAACGTCTGCTGGTCCTTGGTAGTGCTTTCTGGCACAGGTACCTCCTGCTTAGTAACCGAGTTCCAGTAACATCAGCTGGTCCTCGGTAGTGCCATTGGCTCTTGTACCTTCTGCTACCCATCCGGGTTCCAGTACCGTCAGCTGGTCCTCGGTAGTTCCATTTGCTCTTGTATCTTCTGCTACCCATCCGGGTTCCAGTACCGTCAGCTGGTTCTCGGCAGTGTCTTTGGCACGGGTACTCCCTCCTGCCCAGCCTGGTTCCAGCACGCCAGCTGTTTCCGGGTAGTGTCAACGTCACTTTGCCTCCAATGCGTTGTCCTGTCGTGTTGCGGTCGGGTTAGCCGACTCTATGGTGCCTGCAGTTTAGGTGACTCCTATGTGGGCTGCGGGATCTGGCAATGAAGGCTGGTTCCATAGTGCCAATAGGACAAGCACCCTCTGTAGGACTGTGGGTTTTGGTAACTGCGGCCGGCTCGCGGCCTTGAACTTTTTTTTTACATGGGTACCTTCTGCTACCCATCCGGGTTCCAGTACCGTCAGCTGGTTCTCGGCAGTGCCTTTGGATTAGGTGCCTCCTTCTCGGTATCCAAGTTCCACCAACGTCTGCTGGTCCTTGGTAGTGCTTTCTGGCACAGGTACCTCCTGCTTAGTAACCGAGTTCCAGTAACATCAGCTGGTCCTCGGTAGTTCCATTGGCTCTTGTACCTTCTGCTACCCATCCGGGTTCCAGTACCGTCAGCTGGTCCTCGGTAGTTCCATTTGCTCTTGTATCTTCTGCTACCCATCCGGGTTCCAGTACCGTCAGCTGGTTCTCGGCAGTGTCTTTGGCACGGGTACTCCCTCCTGCCCAGCCTGGTTCCAGCACGCCAGCTGTTTCCGGGTAGTGTCAACGTCACTTTGCCTCCAATGCGTTGTCCTGTCGTGTTGCGGTCGGGTTAGCCGACTCTATGGTGCCTGCAGTTTAGGTGACTCCTATGTGGGCTGCGGGATCTGGCAATGAAGGCTGGTTCCATAGTGCCAATAGGACAAGCACCCTCTGTAGGACTGTGGGTTTTGGTAACTGCGGCCGGCTCGCGGCCTTGAACTTTTTTTTTACATGGGTACCTTCTGCTACCCATCCGGGTTCCAGTACCGTCAGCTGGTTCTCGGCAGTGCCTTTGGATTAGGTGCCTCCTTCTCGGTATCCAAGTTCCACCAACGTCTGCTGGTCCTTGGTAGTGCTTTCTGGCACAGGTACCTCCTGCTTAGTAACCGAGTTCCAGTAACATCAGCTGGTCCTCGGTAGTTCCATTGGCTCTTGTACCTTCTGCTACCCATCCGGGTTCCAGTACCGTCAGCTGGTCCTCGGTAGTTCCATTTGCTCTTGTATCTTCTGCTACCCATCCGGGTTCCAGTACCGTCAGCTGGTTCTCGGCAGTGTCTTTGGCACGGGTACTCCCTCCTGCCCAGCCTGGTTCCAGCACGCCAGCTGTTTCCGGGTAGTGTCAACGTCACTTTGCCTCCAATGCGTTGTCCTGTCGTGTTGCGGTCGGGTTAGCCGACTCTATGGTGCCTGCAGTTTAGGTGACTCCTATGTGGGCTGCGGGATCTGGCAATGAAGGCTGGTTCCATAGTGCCAATAGGACAAGCACCCTCTGTAGGACTGTGGGTTTTGGTAACTGCGGCCGGCTCGCGGCCTTGAACTTTTTTTTTACATGGGTACCTTCTGCTACCCATCCGGGTTCCAGTACCGTCAGCTGGTTCTCGGCAGTGCCTTTGGATTAGGTGCCTCCTTCTCGGTATCCAAGTTCCACCAACGTCTGCTGGTCCTTGGTAGTGCTTTCTGGCACAGGTACCTCCTGCTTAGTAACCGAGTTCCAGTAACATCAGCTGGTCCTCGGTAGTTCCATTGGCTCTTGTACCTTCTGCTACCCATCCGGGTTCCAGTACCGTCAGCTGGTCCTCGGTAGTTCCATTTGCTCTTGTATCTTCTGCTACCCATCCGGGTTCCAGTACCGTCAGCTGGTTCTCGGCAGTGTCTTTGGCACGGGTACTCCCTCCTGCCCAGCCTGGTTCCAGCACGCCAGCTGTTTCCGGGTAGTGTCAACGTCACTTTGCCTCCAATGCGTTGTCCTGTCGTGTTGCGGTCGGGTTAGCCGACTCTATGGTGCCTGCAGTTTAGGTGACTCCTATGTGGGCTGCGGGATCTGGCAATGAAGGCTGGTTCCATAGTGCCAATAGGACAAGCACCCTCTGTAGGACTGTGGGTTTTGGTAACTGCGGCCGGCTCGCGGCCTTGAACTTTTTTTTTACATGGGTACCTTCTGCTACCCATCCGGGTTCCAGTACCGTCAGCTGGTTCTCGGCAGTGCCTTTGGATTAGGTGCCTCCTTCTCGGTATCCAAGTTCCACCAACGTCTGCTGGTCCTTGGTAGTGCTTTCTGGCACAGGTACCTCCTGCTTAGTAACCGAGTTCCAGTAACATCAGCTGGTCCTCGGTAGTTCCATTGGCTCTTGTACCTTCTGCTACCCATCCGGGTTCCAGTACCGTCAGCTGGTCCTCGGTAGTTCCATTTGCTCTTGTATCTTCTGCTACCCATCCGGGTTCCAGTACCGTCAGCTGGTTCTCGGCAGTGTCTTTGGCACGGGTACTCCCTCCTGCCCAGCCTGGTTCCAGCACGCCAGCTGTTTCCGGGTAGTGTCAACGTCACTTTGCCTCCAATGCGTTGTCCTGTCGTGTTGCGGTCGGGTTAGCCGACTCTATGGTGCCTGCAGTTTAGGTGACTCCTATGTGGGCTGCGGGATCTGGCAATGAAGGCTGGTTCCATAGTGCCAATAGGACAAGCACCCTCTGTAGGACTGTGGGTTTTGGTAACTGCGGCCGGCTCGCGGCCTTGAACTTTTTTTTTACATGGGTACCTTCTGCTACCCATCCGGGTTCCAGTACCGTCAGCTGGTTCTCGGCAGTGCCTTTGGATTAGGTGCCTCCTTCTCGGTATCCAAGTTCCACCAACGTCTGCTGGTCCTTGGTAGTGCTTTCTGGCACAGGTACCTCCTGCTTAGTAACCGAGTTCCAGTAACATCAGCTGGTCCTCGGTAGTTCCATTGGCTCTTGTACCTTCTGCTACCCATCCGGGTTCCAGTAACATCAGCTGGTCCTCGGTAGTTCCATTGGCTCTTGTACCTTCTGCTACCCATCCGGGTTCCAGTAACATCAGCTGGTCCTCGGTAGTTCCATTGGCTCTTGTACCTTCTGCTACCCATCCGGGTTCCAGTACCGTCAGCTGGTTCTCGGCAGTGCCTTTGGATTAGGTGCCTCCTTCTCGGTATCCAAGTTCCACCAACGTCTGCTGGTCCTTGGTAGTGCTTTCTGGCACAGGTACCTCCTGCTTAGTAACCGAGTTCCAGTAACATCAGCTGGTCCTCGGTAGTTCCATTGGCTCTTGTACCTTCTGCTATCCATCCGGGTTCCAGTACCGTCAGCTGGTCCTCGGTAGTTCCTCAGCTTTCTTGTACCTTCTGCTACATTTCCAAGTTCAAGCTTTTTGAAATGGTTCTTGGTAATCACTCTGGATCTCCCTGACGAGGACCCTGAAGACGAGGACCCTGAAGACCAACCCTAAGAAGATGAGGACCCCGAAGACAATGACCCTGAAGACGAGGACCCTGAAGACCACCCCGAAGAAGACGAGGACCCTGAAGACCACCCCGAAGAAGACGAGGACCCCGAAGACGAGGACCCAGAAGACCAACCCGAAGAAGACGAGGACCCCGAAGACGAGGACCCCCGAAGACGACGACCCTGAAGACCACCCCGAAGAAGACCAAGAAGATGACCCTGAAGAAGTTGACCAAGAAGACAAAGAAGAGAAGACAAGCACCAAGATACAGAAAAACAAGAGACAGAAAACCAAGAAGCAGAAATACAAGAAGCTGCAGAACAAAAAGCGGAAGAACATTAAGCATAAGACTAAAAATCAGAGCAAAAGATAATATCTAAATTATAAGCAGAAGATGACTAAGCAGTGTATGGGGGTGAGTCCGTTCCTCCTCGTGGTGCCCCTGGAAAAGACCTGCTGCTGCAGGCCAAACTGAACGCGGACAAATCCTGTTGTAAATCTTTTGTGACGGGCAGAACGAAAGGTGTAATGTCCAACCTTTTATAGATAACAACTACAGGAATGCCTGTCACAAATAAGAATATGATGAAGAAGAAGAATATGAAGAAGATGAAGAAGTAGAATATGAAGAATGTAAAAAAAAGAATAATACGAAGAAGGTGAAGAAGAAGAAGGTGAAGAAGAAGTGGATGAAAAAGATGCTGAGGATGATGAAGGAGAAAGTGTGGGAGAAGTAAAAAAGAAGGTGAAGAGCATGGAAGTAGTGAAACATAAATATCTGACAAAATATAAAAATACTTAACATAGTTAATATTTCCGTAACTCAGAACATAATAAAAAAATATTAATTCCTGCTATTCCATTTGACTGGGCTAAACCTCTATGCCTTTATTGTCTCCCCCACCTCCCCCAATACATTCTACATTATTCTTAGTTGTTTTCCTTCATGTAGAAATAACCTACAAGGAAAGAAAGGGTTTATTTTAATTCCGATATTTATGTCCCATTGACTTGCATTGGTTTCCGGTATCGGAATCGGCGATATCCGATACTTTTTCGGTATCGGTCCGATCCAATCCGATCCGATATTTCCCGATATCGGAAGGTATCGCTCAACACTAATCATCAGTAAAGACCCTGAACTGCACTGCAAAGACTCTGAGTCATTCCTGCTTTCTCAGCGCATACAGCACTACTAGTACTGGGACGCCCGTGCACCATCACTCCCATCATCCACATTCCCTGCCCTGAGGCCATACTCTTCCCGTGGGGAGTTATCCCATCTTTGCTGCGCACACCACACCAGCCTCAGCGGACTGCCTCGCAGCGGCGGTACACCCTGACCGCAATCCACGGGTGGCGTAGTCGGACAATAAACCTAAAACCCATAAAAGACTGCCACTGGTTTGACCACCCTGAGCCACGGGACCGGGTCGCCGCCACGGAAACTACAACCCCCAGAGTCCCGGCTCCGGGTAACCCACACACGTCCACACTCGGCCCAGGGGGTGCGTCAACTTTGGCGTAGTCGGCAGGATTTCGTGCCCGCAACCACCGGGTACTGCGTGCCTTCAAAAGACTGTCATACCTGCCGTGGTGAAGGTTCCCGCCATCTGGAGCCGTTTCCTCCCATCTTCAAAAGTTTTCCGCCATCCGCAGCTGTTTTCCCGCCATCCGCAGTCGTTTTCCCACCATCGGACGCCATCTTCGGAACGCCGCGCGGGAAGAAGAGGGGCGTGGACGCCGAAAGCGCACGAGACCCGGAGCTCCGCCCCACGCACCGACGCTGCGCAAGGGAGAGAGCGCGACGCTGACGTCACCAGGACGCGACGCAAGGTCCTCGTCCGGAGCAGCACCAGCGGAGCCGCGGCCTACAGAAGAGGATCGTCGGAAGGTAGGCCACACTTAACTAGGGGGGAGAAAGATAACGGACACGGAGGGACCCTCTACCACCAGCCCCACTGCAGCAGCGGTAATGCCATTTACAATGCCTTACATCCCCGGAGCGGCCTGGCAGCCCCAATACTCAGGGGAGTCGCATACCCTAAGCTACTTTAAAGAGAGTCAGTACAGCCTATTTAAGGTATACCCCCTGACGGAGGGCCAGAAAGTGAGCATATTGATAGGCCAGCTAACCGGCGCAGCCCAGCGCGAAGTAAAGTCCTGGTCAGTCCAGGACAAGGAGACCGTAAAGGAGATCTTAGCCCGGCTGAAGGACACTTTTGATACATGCACCTCAGCCGAGATCAAAATGAGATTTTATTGGTGCAAGCAGCGGGCCCAAGACAGTATAAGAGACTATGCTTTGAGTTTGCAAGAGGCCCTGGGAGCCATTAAACAGGCAGACCCTGACAGTGTGCGGAATGCAGATGAACTGTTAACTGAGCAATTTATTGAGGGTCTGCTGTCCAACGCCCACCGAACCCAGTTGCGTGCAATGGCCTTGCAGAACCCTGGTTTAGACTTTGCAAAGTTCAAGGACAGGGCCATCCGGGTGCTCCGAGAAACGGCACCGGGTAGCGCTGTAACCCACCGGCGCCCTGCTATTACCTATCATCAAGAGGCGGCGCCCTTGTCTGTAGAGCCTGTAGGAGCTAGTGCGCAGGCTTTGGACAACAACCCGGCTACAGACCTGCACCATCGGGTCCAAGAGCTAACTAAAAGAGTAGCCGCGCTAACCCGAACTGTACAGTCTTTACAGGTCTCTCCTCCAGGAAGGATCAAGCTGGCCACCAGTCCGGAGGACGTCCCGTGGCACCGACAGAGGAGGATCCCATCGTCCAGAGGAAGACCCAGCGACAGATACAACGAGGACGGACAACCCATCTGCCGCCGCTGCAATCAACCCGGACATATGGCAAGGTACTGTCATTTAAACGGGCACAACCTGGGGCAGAGGGCCAACCCCCAGGCATAAGATCATCAGGCCCATCGAACTGGCATGATAAATATGTAGGGGGACGTCCGGTCTTGCCTGTGGTACTGGATGGCATTCCTATGAGTGCCCTACTAGACACTGGGTCACAGGTGACTACCATCCCGTACGTGCTCTTTAAGCGGTACTGGAATGACTCGGACATAACCCGCTACCCAGATGACGACCTGAGTATCATCACCAGCAATTGTCAGCCCGTGCTGCAGGTGGGGTTCAAAGAGGTGACCATTAAGATCTGTAAGATCGAACTGGGTGCACAAGGACTGATTATTGTGGACATTGACCGTCATGAGAGTCACCCTAGAATAACCTTGGGAACTAACGTGATTGAAAATTGTCTTGCAGAGGTGATTCTCATTTTACAGCAGGTTACCAAGAACGCCAGTTCCAGCCAGCAGTGTGTCCTCCAAAAAGAAATCCGGGCACTGATGAAACGACAACAGGTGGAATTATCTGGTGGTGAGATTGGTAGCATGAGAATGTGTGACCCGTTCCCTATTGCCATGCCCCCGAAAAGTGAGATGATGATATGGTGCCGGGCAGCTATTGGTCTAAGAGGTAGAGACTACCAAGCCATGGTAGAGCCCGTCTACTCAGACAGTAGGCCCACCATTTTGACAGCACGGGGAGTGGTCGATGTAAGCCATGGGAGGGTACCTGTCCGCATCGTAAATATCGGGGAGAGAGAAGTACACCTGCCCCGGTATGCCACGCTAGCCAAATTGTTCACCATAAACCAAAATTCTGTAAAGGCCATAGAACCCTTGCCTCCATCTCAACCAGAGGAAGGTAACGGCTCTAAGAAACAAATGGAGGACTGGTGTCAGCAACTGCATTTGGGTACTGACTACACTCCCTCACACCAAAAACAGGGAGTCTACCGGGTGGTTCAGGAGTACGAAAGAGTCTTTAGTAAACACCCGCTAGACTTCAGGCGAGTAAAAGGGGTAGAACATCACATCCCCACAGGAGACCATCCACCCATAAAGGAAAGATACCGACCTGTACCCCCTGCACACTATCAGCATGCAAAGGGGATGTTGCGGGACATGAAGGAGGCTGGGGTAATCAGGGACAGCTGTAGCCCCTGGGCAGCTCCACTAGTTCTAATGAAAAAGAAGGACAACACAATGAGAATGTGTGTGGACTACAGAAAGGTCAACCGTATCACACACAAAGATGCGTACCCGTTACCTAGAATAGAAGAATCTTTAGCTGCATTAAAATCTGCTAACTTCTTCTCCACTTTGGATCTTACTAGCAGGTACTGGCAGGTTCCTGTAGCAGAGGCAGACAAGGAGAAGACTGCATTCACCACCCCGATGGGTCTCAGCGAATTCAACTGTATGCCGTTCGGGCTCTGCAACGCACCAGGAACCTAACAGCGGTTGATGGAATGCTGTCTGGGACACCGGAAATTCTAGACGGTCCTGTTATACCTAGACGATATCATCGTTTATTCCAAAACCTACAAGGACCATCTGAAACACCTGGCAGAAGTGTTTGATGCCCTAGCAAGCTACGGCCTAAAGGTAAAACCCTCCAAGTGTCACCTGCTGAAACCAAAGGTGCAGTACCTGGGACACGTGGTGAGTAGAGATGAGCGTTGTTCTACTCGAACTGTTCGCCAATCTCAAATTCGAGCTGTTTTGGGCGGTGTTCGAGCCGGTCGGCGAACACGAACAATTTGAGAAAAATTCGGCTGTTCGAGGTTATGTTCGATAACTGTTCCTGCACCAAAATCATAACTGGATTTTTTCTCAGTAATGATGAAAATTAATGTTAATACGCAGTTTGAGTGTACAGCGGGGCGGGGGGAGGGGCAGGGGATGGATCTCTGCAGGAACAATGAAGATCTCCATTTTTTTTCTCTTTCCCGCATTTGCAGTGGGGAGGTGCAATCTGTCAGCCTATCAGCAGCGCACACACGGAGCGAAGTGCTTTTTTTCACACAAGCAAGGGCATGTGTGATTGGCAGTGTATGTCACATGTCCTTGCCCTATAAGACCAAGCCATTTTCCCCGTCGCCACCATTTTCTCACTGCTGCAGCTGCGTGTTAGACGGCACCGCTGTTGCTGTGTGCGCTATACCTTGTTAATTTCAAGCCAATTTTCGCACAAATATACAGATAGCTTGGGAGTAGGGAATAGTTGTGATTGCAGTCCTTTTAAGGACTAGGTTACAGCATTTCCTACGACTTTTATCAAGCAGGTCTGTGCTCTTAAATAGATAGATTGTGGGAGTAAAGACTAATTGTAATTGGAGTCCTTTTCAGGACTAGGTTACATCAGTTCCTATCAGTTTTTGCCAGGCAGGTCTGTGCCAGTGCTGTGCAAGTTTTTTTCACAGCATTTGGCTGAATCTAGCAAAGCTAATCCTTTTTGGCCTATTGCAGAGTGTGTTAGTCAGTGGAGTAGCCTATCTGTGTTGCAAGATATACCACCTGTGTATAGAATACCAATTTTTTTACTGCACCTAGTGAAGTAAAATCTTTTGGGCATAGCATCATTCTATTAGTCCATCTATACTGACCTCCATCAGGTTGCAAACTGAATATAATTTTTTTCTGCATCTAGCTCTGAAAAAATATTTGGGCTTCTAGCAGTGTGTGGGACTTGGTCTATTAGTCCATCTATACTGACCTCCATCAGGTTGCAAATTAAAAATAATTTTTTTCTTCATTTAGCTCTGAAAAAATATTTGGGCTTCTAGCAGTGTGTGGGACTTGTTCTATTAGTCCTTCTATACTGACCTCCAGCAGGTTGCAAATTGAATATAATTTTTTTCTGCATCTAGCTCTGAAAAAATATTTGGGCTTCTAGCGGTGTGTGGGACTTGGTCTATTAGTCCATCTATACTGACCTCCATCAGGTTGCAAATTAAAAATAATTTTTTTCTGCATCTAGTTCTGAAAAAATATTTGGGCTTCTAGCAGTGTGTGGGACTTGGTCTATTAGTCCATCTATACTGACCTCCATCAGGTTGCAAATTAAAAATAATTTTTTTCTTCATTTATCTCTGAAAAAATATTTGGGCTTCTAGCAGCGTGTGGGACTTGTTCTATTAGTCCATCTATACTGACCTCCATCAGGTTGCAAATTAAAAATAATTTTTTTCTGCATCTAGCTCTGAAAAAATATTTGGGCTTCTAGCAGTGTGTGGGACTTGGTCTATTAGTCCATCTATACTGACCTCCATCAGGTTGCAAATTAAAAATAATTTTTTTCTGCATCTAGCTCTGAATAAATATTTGGGCTTCTAGCAGTGTGTGGGACTTGGTCTATTAGTCCATCTATACTGACCTCCATCAGGTTGCAAATTAAAAATAATTTTTTTCTGCATCTAGCTCTGAAAAAATATTTGGGCTTCTAGCAGTGTGTGGGACTTGTTCTATTAGTCCTTCTATACTGACCTCCAGCAGGTTGCAAATTGAATATAATTTTTTTCTGCATCTAGCTCTGAAAAAATATTTGGGCTTCTAGCGGTGTGTGGGACTTGGTCTATTAGTCCATCTATACTGACCTCCATCAGGTTGCAAATTAAAAATAATTTTTTTCTGCATCTAGTTCTGAAAAAATATTTGGGCTTCTAGCAGTGTGTGGGACTTGGTCTATTAGTCCATCTATACTGACCTCCATCAGGTTGCAAATTAAAAATAATTTTTTTCTTCATTTATCTCTGAAAAAATATTTGGGCTTCTAGCAGCGTGTGGGACTTGTTCTATTAGTCCATCTATACTGACCTCCATCAGGTTGCAAATTAAAAATAATTTTTTTCTGCATCTAGCTCTGAAAAAATATTTGGGCTTCTAGCAGTGTGTGGGACTTGTTCTATTAGTCCTTCTATACTGACCTCCAGCAGGTTGCAAATTGAATATAATTTTTTTCTGCATCTAGCTCTGAAAAAATATTTGGGCTTCTAGCGGTGTGTGGGACTTGGTCTATTAGTCCATCTATACTGACCTCCATCAGGTTGCAAATTAAAAATAATTTTTTTCTGCATCTAGTTCTGAAAAAATATTTGGGCTTCTAGCAGTGTGTGGGACTTGGTCTATTAGTCCATCTATACTGACCTCCATCAGGTTGCAAATTAAAAATAATTTTTTTCTTCATTTATCTCTGAAAAAATATTTGGGCTTCTAGCAGCGTGTGGGACTTGTTCTATTAGTCCATCTATACTGACCTCCATCAGGTTGCAAATTAAAAATAATTTTTTTCTGCATCTAGCTCTGAAAAAATATTTGGGCTTCTAGCAGTGTGTGGGACTTGGTCTATTAGTCCATCTATACTGACCTCCATCAGGTTGCAAATTAAAAATAATTTTTTTCTGCATCTAGCTCTGAATAAATATTTGGGCTTCTAGCAGTGTGTGGGACTTGGTCTATTAGTCCATCTATACTGACCTCCATCAGGTTGCAAATTAAAAATAATTTTTTTCTGCATCTAGCTCTGAAAAAATATTTGGGCTTCTAGCAGTGTGTGGGACTTGTTCTATTAGTCCTTCTATACTGACCTCCAGCAGGTTGCAAATTGAATATAATTTTTTTCTGCATCTAGCTCTGAAAAAATATTTGGGCTTCTAGCGGTGTGTGGGACTTGGTCTATTAGTCCATCTATACTGACCTCCATCAGGTTGCAAATTAAAAATAATTTTTTTCTGCATCTAGTTCTGAAAAAATATTTGGGCTTCTAGCAGTGTGTGGGACTTGGTCTATTAGTCCATCTATACTGACCTCCATCAGGTTGCAAATTAAAAATAATTTTTTTCTTCATTTATCTCTGAAAAAATATTTGGGCTTCTAGCAGCGTGTGGGACTTGTTCTATTAGTCCATCTATACTGACCTCCATCAGGTTGCAAATTAAAAATAATTTTTTTCTGCATCTAGCTCTGAAAAAATATTTGGGCTTCTAGCAGTGTGTGGGACTTGGTCTATTAGTCCATCTATACTGACCTCCATCAGGTTGCAAATTAAAAATATTTTTTTTCTGCATCTAGCTCTGAATAAATATTTGGGCTTCTAGCAGTGTGTGGGACTTGGTCTATTAGTCCATCTATACTGACCTCCATCAGGTTGCAAATTAAAAATAATTTTTTTCTGCATCTAGCTCTGAAAAAATATTTGGGCTTCTAGCAGTGTGTGGGACTTGGTCTATTAGTCCATCTATACTGACCTCCATCAGGTTGCAAATTGAATAAAAAAATTTTCTGCATCTAGCTCTGAAAAAATATTTGGGCTTCTAGCGGTGTGTGGGACTTGGTCTATTAGTCCATCTATACTGACCTCCATCAGGTTGCAAATTAAAAATAATTTTTTTCTGCATCTAGCTCTGAAAAAATATTTGGGCTTCTAGCAGTGTGTGGGACTTGGTCTATTAGTCCATCTATACTGACCTCCATCAGGTTGCAAATTAAAAATAATTTTTTTCTTCATTTAGCTCTGAAAAAATATTTGGGCTTCTAGCAGTGTGTGGGACTTGTTCTATTAGTCCTTCTATACTGACCTCCAGCAGGTTGCAAATTGAATATAATTTTTTTCTGCATCTAGCTCTGAAAAAATATTTGGGCTTCTAGCGGTGTGTGGGACTTGGTCTATTAGTCCATCTATACTGACCTCCATCAGGTTGCAAATTAAAAATAATTTTTTTCTGCATCTAGCTCTGAAAAAATATTTGGGCTTCTAGCAGTGTGTGGGACTTGGTCTATTAGTCCATCTATACTGACCTCCATCAGGTTGCAAATTAAAAATAATTTTTTTCTGCATCTAGCTCTGAAAAAATATTTGGGCTTCTAGCAGTGTGTGGGACTTGGTCTATTAGTCCATCTATACTGACCTCCATCAGGTTGCAAATTGAATAAAAAAATTTTCTGCATCTAGCTCTGAAAAAATATTTCGGCTTCTAGCGGTGTGTGGGACTTGGTCTATTAGTCCATCTATACTGACCTCCATCAGGTTGCAAATTAAAAATAATTTTTTTCTGCATCTAGCTCTGAAAAAATATTTGGGCTTCTAGCAGTGTGTGGGACTTGGTCTATTAGTCCATCTATACTGACCTCCATCAGGTTGCAAATTAAAAATAATTTTTTTCTTCGTTTATCTCTGAAAAAATATTTGGGCTTCTAGCAGCGTGTGGGACTTGTTCTATTAGTCCATCTATACTGACCTCCATCAGGTTGCAAATTAAAAATAATTTTTTTCTGCATCTAGCTCTGAAAAAATATTTGGGCTTCTAGCAGTGTGTGGGACTTGGTCTATTAGTCCATCTATACTGACCTCCATCAGGTTGCAAATTAAAAATAATTTTTTTCTTCATTTATCTCTGAAAAAATATTTGGGCTTCTAGCAGCGTGTGGGACTTGTTCTATTAGTCCATCTATACTGACCTCCATCAGGTTGCAAATTAAAAATAATTTTTTTCTGCATCTAGCTCTGAAAAAATATTTGGGCTTCTAGCAGTGTGTGGGACTTGGTCTATTAGTCCATCTATACTGACCTCCATCAGGTTGCAAATTAAAAATAATTTTTTTCTGCATCTAGCTCTGAAAAAATATTTGGGCTTCTAGCAGTGTGTGGGACTTGGTCTATTAGTCCATCTATACTGACCTCCATCAGGTTGCAAATTAAAAATAATTTTTTTCTGCATCTAGCTCTGAAAAAATATTTGGGCTTCTAGCAGTGTGTGGGACTTGGTCTATTAGTCCATCTATACTGACCTCCATCAGGTTGCAAATTGAATAAAAAAAATTTCTGCATCTAGCTCTGAAAAAATATTTGGGCTTCTAGCGGTGTGTGGGACTTGGTCTATTAGTCCATCTATACTGACCTCCATCAGGTTGCAAATTAAAAATAATTTTTTTCTGCATCTAGCTCTGAAAAAATATTTGGGCTTCTAGCAGTGTGTGGGACTTGGTCTTTTAGTCCATCTATACTGACCTCCATCAGGTTGCATATTAAAAATAATTTTTTTCTTCATTTAGCTCTGAAAAAATATTTGGGCTTCTAGCAGTGTGTGGGACTTGTTCTATTAGTCCTTCTATACTGACCTCCAGCAGGTTGCAAATTGAATATAATTTTTTTCTGCATCTAGCTCTGAAAAAATATTTGGGCTTCTAGCGGTGTGTGGGACTTGGTCTATTAGTCCATCTATACTGACCTCCATCAGGTTGCAAATTAAAAATAATTTTATTCTGCATCTAGCTCTGAAAAAATATTTGGGCTTCTAGCAGTGTGTGGGACTTGGTCTATTAGTCCATCTATACTGACCTCCATCAGGTTGCAAATTAAAAATATTTTTTTTCTGCATCTAGCTCTGAAAAAATATTTGGGCTTCTAGCAGTGTGTGGGACTTGGTCTATTAGTCCATCTATACTGACCTCCATCAGGTTGCAAATTGAATAAAAAAATTTTCTGCATCTAGCTCTGAAAAAATATTTGGGCTTCTAGCGGTGTGTGGGACTTGGTCTATTAGTCCATCTATACTGACCTCCATCAGGTTGCAAATTAAAAATAATTTTTTTCTGCATCTAGCTCTGAAAAAATATTTGGGCTTCTAGCAGTGTGTGGGACTTGGTCTATTAGTCCATCTATACTGACCTCCATCAGGTTGCAAATTAAAAATAATTTTTTTCTTCATTTATCTCTGAAAAAATATTTGGGCTTCTAGCAGCGTGTGGGACTTGTTCTACTAGTCCATCTATACTGACCTCCATCAGGTTGCAAATTAAAAATAATTTTTTTCTGCATCTAGCTCTGAAAAAATATTTGGGCTTCTAGCAGTGTGTGGGACTTGGTCTATTAGTCCATCTATACTGACCTCCATCAGGTTGCAAATTAAAAATAATTTTTTTCTTCATTTAGCTCTGAAAAAATATTTGGGCTTCTAGCAGTGTGTGGGACTTGTTCTATTAGTCCTTCTATACTGACCTCCAGCAGGTTGCAAATTGAATATAATTTTTTTCTGCATCTAGCTCTGAAAAAATATTTGGGCTTCTAGCGGTGTGTGGGACTTGGTCTATTAGTCCATCTATACTGACCTCCATCAGGTTGCAAATTAAAAATAATTTTTTTCTGCATCTAGCTCTGAAAAAATATTTGGGCTTCTAGCAGTGTGTGGGACTTGGTCTATTAGTCCATCTATACTGACCTCCATCAGGTTGCAAATTAAAAATAATTTTTTTCTGCATCTAGCTCTGAAAAAATATTTGGGCTTCTAGCAGTGTGTGGGACTTGGTCTATTAGTCCATCTATACTGACCTCCATCAGGTTGCAAATTGAATAAAAAAAATTTCTGCATCTAGCTCTGAAAAAATATTTGGGCTTCTAGCGGTGTGTGGGACTTGTTCTATTAGTCCTTCTATACTGACCTCCAGCAGGTTGCAAATTGAATATAATTTTTTTCTGCATCTAGCTCTGAAAAAATATTTGGGCTTCTAGCGGTGTGTGGGACTTCGTCTATTAGTCCATCTATACTGACCTCCATCAGGTTGCAAATTAAAAATAATTTTTTTCTGCATCTAGCTCTGAAAAAATATTTGGGCTTCTAGCAGTGTGTGGGACTTGGTCTATTAGTCCATCTATACTGACCTCCATCAGGTTGCAAATTGAATAAAAAAATTTTCTGCATCTAGCTCTGAAGAAATATTTGGGCTTCTAGCGGTGTGTGGGACTTGGTCTATTAGTCCATCTATACTGACCTCCATCAGGTTGCAAATTAAAAATAATTTTTTTCTGCATCTAGCTCTGAAAAAATATTTGGGCTTCTAGCAGTGTGTGGGACTTGGTCTATTAGTCCATCTATACTAACCTCCATCAGGTTGCAAATTAAAAATAATTTTTTTCTTCATTTATCTCTGAAAAAATATTTGGGCTTCTAGCAGCGTGTGGGACTTGTTCTATTAGTCCATCTATACTGACCTCCATCAGGTTGCAAATTAAAAATAATTTTTTTCTGCATCTAGCTCAGAAAAAATATTTGGGCTTCTAGCAGTGTGTGGGACTTGGTCTATTAGTCCATCTATACTGACCTCCATCAGGTTGCAAATTAAAAATAATTTTTTTCTTCATTTATCTCTGAAAAAATATTTGGGCTTCTAGCAGCGTGTGGGACTTGTTCTATTAGTCCATCTATACTGACCTCCATCAGGTTGCAAATTAAAAATAATTTTTTTCTGCATCTAGCTCTGAAAAAATATTTGGGCTTCTAGCAGTGTGTGGGACTTGGTCTATTAGTCCATCTATACTGACCTCCATCAGGTTGCAAATTAAAAATAATTTTTTTCTGCATCTAGCTCTGAAAAAATATTTGGGCTTCTAGCAGTGTGTGGGACTTGGTCTATTAGTCCATCTATACTGACCTCCATCAGGTTGCAAATTAAAAATAATTTTTTTCTGCATCTAGCTCTGAAAAAATATTTGGGCTTCTAGCAGTGTGTGGGACTTGGTCTATTAGTCCATCTATACTGACCTCCATCAGGTTGCAAATTGAATCAAAAAAATTTCTGCATCTAGCTCTGAAAAAATATTTGGGCTTCTAGCGGTGTGTGGGACTTGGTCTATTAGTCCATCTATACTGACCTCCATCAGGTTGCAAATTAAAAATAATTTTTTTCTGCATCTAGCTCTGAAAAAATATTTGGGCTTCTAGCAGTGTGTGGGACTTGGTCTATTAGTCCATCTATACTGACCTCCATCAGGTTGCATATTAAAAATAATTTTTTTCTTCATTTAGCTCTGAAAAAATATTTGGGCTTCTAGCAGTGTGTGGGACTTGTTCTATTAGTCCTTCTATACTGACCTCCAGCAGGTTGCAAATTGAATATAATTTTTTTCTGCATCTAGCTCTGAAAAAATATTTGGGCTTCTAGCGGTGTGTGGGACTTGGTCTATTAGTCCATCTATACTGACCTCCATCAGTTTGCAAATTAAAAATAATTTTATTCTGCATCTAGCTCTGAAAAAATATTTGGGCTTCTAGCAGTGTGTGGGACTTGGTCTATTAGTCCATCTATACTGACCTCCATCAGGTTGCAAATTAAAAATAATTTTTTTCTGAATCTAGCTCTGAAAAAATATTTGGGCTTCTAGCAGTGTGTGGGACTTGGTCTATTAGTCCATCTATACTGACCTCCATCAGGTTGCAAATTGAATAAAAAAATTTTCTGCATCTAGCTCTGAAAAAATATTTGGGCTTCTAGCGGTGTGTGGGACTTGGTCTATTAGTCCATCTATACTGACCTCCATCAGGTTGCAAATTAAAAATAATTTTTTTCTGCATCTAGCTCTGAAAAAATATTTGGGCTTCTAGCAGTGTGTGGGACTTGGTCTATTAGTCCATCTATACTGACCTCCATCAGGTTGCAAATTAAAAATAATTTTTTTCTTCATTTATCTCTGAAAAAATATTTGGGCTTCTAGCAGCGTGTGGGACTTGTTCTACTAGTCCATCTATACTGACCTCCATCAGGTTGCAAATTAAAAATAATTTTTTTCTGCATCTAGCTCTGAAAAAATATTTGGGCTTCTAGCAGTGTGTGGGACTTGGTCTATTAGTCCATCTATACTGACCTCCATCAGGTTGCAAATTAAAAATAATTTTTTTCTTCATTTAGCTCTGAAAAAATATTTGGGCTTCTAGCAGTGTGTGGGACTTGTTCTATTAGTCCTTCTATACTGACCTCCAGCAGGTTGCAAATTGAATATAATTTTTTTCTGCATCTAGCTCTGAAAAAATATTTGGGCTTCTAGCGGTGTGTGGGACTTGGTCTATTAGTCCATCTATACTGACCTCCATCAGGTTGCAAATTAAAAATAATTTTTTTCTGCATCTAGCTCTGAAAAAATATTTGGGCTTCTAGCAGTGTGTGGGACTTGGTCTATTAGTCCATCTATACTGACCTCCATCAGGTTGCAAATTAAAAATAATTTTTTTCTGCATCTAGCTCTGAAAAAATATTTGGGCTTCTAGCAGTGTGTGGGACTTGGTCTATTAGTCCATCTATACTGACCTCCATCAGGTTGCAAATTGAATAAAAAAAATTTCTGCATCTAGCTCTGAAAAAATATTTGGGCTTCTAGCGGTGTGTGGGACTTGTTCTATTAGTCCTTCTATACTGACCTCCAGCAGGTTGCAAATTGAATATAATTTTTTTCTGCATCTAGCTCTGAAAAAATATTTGGGCTTCTAGCGGTGTGTGGGACTTGGTCTATTAGTCCATCTATACTGACCTCCATCAGGTTGCAAATTAAAAATAATTTTTTTCTGCATCTAGCTCTGAAAAAATATTTGGGCTTCTAGCAGTGTGTGGGACTTGGTCTATTAGTCCATCTATACTGACCTCCATCAGGTTGCAAATTGAATAAAAAAATTTTCTGCATCTAGCTCTGAAAAAATATTTGGGCTTCTAGCGGTGTGTGGGACTTGGTCTATTAGTCCATCTATACTGACCTCCATCAGGTTGCAAATTAAAAATAATTTTTTTCTGCATCTAGCTCTGAAAAAATATTTGGGCTTCTAGCAGTGTGTGGGACTTGGTCTATTAGTCCATCTATACTGACCTCCATCAGGTTGCAAATTGAATAAAAAAATTTTCTGCATCTAGCTCTGAAAAAATATTTGGGCTTCTAGCGGTGTGTGGGACTTGGTCTATTAGTCCATCTATACTGACCTCCATCAGGTTGCAAATTAAAAATAATTTTTTTCTGCATCTAACCCAGCCAATAGTTTTGGCCTAATACCACAGTTTGGCCACTCAGCTCTGCTCGGTTACCATCCATTGTTTTTTTGTGCAAACAACTCCAGAGTTGTGAATTAGTTAACCACCAAAATGAGTGGAAAAAGGCCTGCTGCTGGTGGAAAGGGGAATAGGCGTGTTGGGAAGGGGAAAAAAGGTTGTGTCCGTGGGGTAGGTGCAGAAGAAAGACCATCTTCCAGCCAAACTAAAATGTCTACTTCTTTTAGCGGACAATGTGATAAGATCCCTTTCTTACGGCCACGCCAATCGCTACAAATTCCAGATGAGGCACAAAAACAGCAGGTGCTTCAACGGATATCAAGTGCTCCTTTAAGTGGGCTCTCCTTCACATCAACTTCAACATCACAAATACCCCAGTCCTCAAAGGTGTCACCCAAATTGCACTTGCTTCCTCACAGCTCCCAAATCTCCAGCTCCCCGTCTGAGTATGAGGTAGAACAGATGGTTGAGTCTGCAGAGCTGTTTACTCATACTATAGCCTGGGAATCAGAGGTCGACTCCAGCGCTTCTGTGAATCCAGACGAGGAAATGATCTGCACTGATGCCCAGAATCTTTATGAGTCGGATCCAGGACCAGACGCAGAAGGTTCTGACCATAATGTAGACCCTCATTCCCAAACTGTAACTCCTGTTGGTGGAGACAATGAGGAAGACGATGATAAGACTCAAATACCTGATTGGAGCGACAACTTTAGTTTTTTGTCAGGGCAGGAACAGGTTGGCTCTGAGGACGACGGGTGTGATAACGCACAGGGTGATGATGATGAGGTCGGAGATCCCACTTACTGTCAACCCACAGTCAGCCAAGAGATGAGGTCAGCAGAGGAGGTGGAGGAAGATGCTAGTGACGACGAGGTCAGGTTGCGCCTTCCTGGACAGAGACGTAGTACTGGAAGCACGTCAACAACTGCATCCTCAAACACAACTCTGCCTCTCACCACAAGTCGTGGTGGCTCTTCAGGTCGCATGGGTGCTAAGCCTTGCATAGCCTGGGCATTTTTTCAGATCGATAAAGATGACCCAACTCGTGTTATCTGTAACATTTGTCAGCAAAAGCTAAGTAGAGGCCAAAAAATACAAAGTTTGAGTACTTCATGCATGAACCGGCACATGGACATGAAGCATAAGTTGCAGTGGGAAGCTCAGTGTGCTACAATGCGGCCTAGCCAGCCGGGCCAACCACCGTCTGCCATATCTTGTGCATCCGCGGCCTCTTCATCCTCTGTGACTGGGGGGACAGCAGTCACACCTGTTTTGGGGCGCAGAGCTGCCACCTCTTTACCCGCAACAGCCAGCGTGATTGGCAGGTCATCATTTTCTTTGGAGGTGGTAACACCAGCTGGTCTTGAGCGCTGTCCGACATCGATAGCACCACCTTTGGATCAAGGCAACCTAACATGTCCGCCTGCATCTTCCTCACAGACCGGCAGTTTGCCGGAGACACCCTTATCAACCCCGTCTAAGCACAATAGCCAGCCCTCGGTCCCTCAGATGTGGACAAGTAAAAGACCATTTCCTCCTAGCCATGAGAAAGCTAAGAGATTGAATTTCACCATCTGCAAGCTCTTGGCTACAGAAATGCTGCCTTTCCGCCTGGTGGACACAGAGGATTTTCGAGACCTTATGTCCGTCGCAGTGCCCCAGTACCAGATGCCCAGTCGGCACTACTTCTCAAAGAAAGGTGTGCCTGCGCTCCACCAGCATGTCGCACACAACATCACCGCTTCTTTGAGAAACTCTGTGTGTGACAGGGTGCATTTCACCACAGACACTTGGACGAGTAGGCATGGACAGGGGCGTTACATGTCGCTGACTGGGCACTGGGTAACTATGGTGACAGCAGGACAAGGGGCTGCTGTCCAAGTCTTGCCGTCCCCACGAGTTGTGCGTCAATCCTCTTTATGTCAAAGTTCCTCCACTGCTTCTGCCTCCTCAACCTCCTCTCGGTCTTCCACCTGCACCCAAAGCCTGTCTGGTCATGCCACAAGCTTTCTAACTGCGCAGAAGGGATCCTGCACACCTCCTTACTATGCTGGCAGTAGGGCTCAACGTCATCAGGCGGTTTTTACATTGAAATGTCTGGGAAATGTGAGTCACACAGCTGAGGAGTTGTGGTCAGCTCTGGAGAACCAATTTCATGAATGGTTGTCTCCACTGGACCTGAAACCAGGGAAGGCCGTGTGCGACAATGCTGCAAACCTGGGTGCGCCCTTCGCCGGGGCAATGTCACACACGTGCCTTGTATGGCTCACGTGTTGAACCTGGTTGTCCAGCAATTTTTAGCCCACTATCCCAGACTAGATGGCCTTCTGCAGAGGGCACGGTCGCTGTGTGCTCACTTCCGCCGTTCGCATCCCGCAGCTCAGCGACTTACATCTCTACAGAAGTCGTTGGGCCTGCCACTTCACCGGCTAAAATGCGATGTGCCTACCCGGTGGAATTCAACTCTGCACATGTTGCAGCGACTGTGGCAGCACCGACAAGCCCTGGTGCAATACGTTCTGACATATAGCCTGGGCCAACGAGATTCAGAGGTGGGGCAAATCACGCTGGAGGAGTGGTCTCAGATCAGGGACCTATGCACCCTTCTGCACAGTTTTGAAATGGCGACGAAGATGTTTAGTGCTGACGATGCCATTATCAGCATGACTATTCCGGTGATTTACATGCTGGAGCACATGTTAAACAGAATTCGGAGTCAGGTGGTGGCACAAGAGGAGGTGGAGGAAGTAGAGGAGGAGGAGTTGTATGCGGAAGGGCTAACATCTGCAAGGTCCAGACGGTCGGCAGCACCAAGGCGGCAGGCATGTGAGGGTGGGGGAGATGATTTTACCAGGGCGCATGGTAGCAGCCAAACTAGTGAGGAAGGTGCAGGAGCCCAGGAAGAAGTGGAGGACGAACTGATGGAAGACTCATCAGATGAGGGAGACCTTGATCACATTTCTGTTGTGCGAGGTTGGGGGGAGAGGACAGAGGAAGGAAGCATGATTGTTACCTCGCCACCAACACAACAGGGACTTGGTGCCCCTGGATGCGCAACACACATGAGTGCCTTCTTGCTGCACTACCTGCAACATGACCCTCGAATTGTGAGAATTAGAAATAATCCTGACTACTGGGTTGCCACACTGTTAGATCCCCGGTACAAAAGTAAATTTGCAGAAATTATTCCTGCCATAGAAAGGGATGCACGCATGCAGGAGTATCAGCAGAGACTGTTGCAGAATCTTACATGTGCTTTTCCACAAAATACCAGTGGTGCACGTAGTGAATCTCACAGTTCCAACTTGCCAACCGTGGGACCGTCAAGTGTTCAGCACCCAAACCGTAACAGAACCACAGTATCTGCTGGTAACATCAATTTTGCGGAATCATTTCACCACTTTTTTAGCCCATCCTTTGCAAGGCCACAGGAGACAAGAAGTCTGACACATAGTCAACGCCTAGAGACGATGGTACAGGAGTATCTCCAAGTAAACATTGAAGCCACGACTGTGTCACTGGACCCTTGCTCTTTTTGGGCTTCCAATCTGGATAAATGGCCGGAGCTAGCCACTTACGCCTTGGAGATCTTGTCATGCCCCGCAGCCAGCGTTCTGTCTGAACGTGTGTTCAGCGCTGCTGGTGGTGTGCTGACAGATAAGCGCACGCGGCTCTCCACTGATAATGTAGACAGACTCACGTTCATAAAGATGAACAAATCATGGATCCGAAACGACTTTTCTATCCCTGTGTCATCCTGGGGAGAGTAAAAGCTTGATGATTGGTTAAAATCACCCTACCAACCGTTTTAAGCTTTCAAATTACTAATCATGTTTATCTGTATCTTGACTGGAAAATAATTTGGGCTTTGTAGCAGTGTGCAGCACTGATCCTATTAGGCCATCTATAATAAGCTTCACCAGATTTAAAATTAAAAATAATTTTTAGCTGCATCTAGCCCGGAAAATAATTTTGGGGCTCCGAGATGCGCAAGACACATAAGTGCCTTCTTGCTGCACTACCTGCAGCATGACCCTCATATTGTCAGAATTCGAAGTAATCATGACTACTGGGTTGCCACACTCTTAGATCCCCAAACTTTTCGATCAACCTTTTCATTTTAATAAAGACCAAAAAAATGGTCATTTTTGAAATTATAAGCATTAGCAGGTTGTTAGAAATTGAAATCAAACAGTTTTCAACTCAAAACTTTATTCTAGGTGATGTTACATTTTCACATAGGACCCCTTGTTCGAAAGGAGCTTCTGAACTCTCTCGTCCATTGAATTTGTCAGGTTTTGGATGGTTTCTGCTTCAATTGTTTTGCATGAGGACAGAATACCCTCCCAGAGCTGTTGCTTAGATGTGAACTGCCTCCCGCCATCATAGACACTCCTTTTAATGATGCTCCAAAGGTTCTGAATGGGGTAGAGGTCAGGGGAGCATGGGGGTCACACCATAAGTTTGTCCCCTTTTATGCCCATATCAGCCAGAGATGCAGATGTTTTATGTGCAGCATGAGATGGTGCATTATCATGCAGAAAAATGATCTTGCTGTGAAATACACGGTTCTTCTTCTTGAACCATGGCAGGAAGTGCTGTTTGAGAAAATCCACATACATTATGGAGTTCATCTTTAGCGCCTTCAGGGATCCTAAAGGGGCCGACAATCTCTCTCCCCATGATTCCAGCCCAAAACATTACTCCACCTCCTCCTTGTTGGCGCTGTAGCCGTGTTTGCGTGGGGTGTCCATCAACCAGCCATCCTCCACTCCATTCATCTGGACCATCGAGCGCTGCACGGCACTCATCCGTGAACAAAACAGTTTTGAAATCAGTCTTCATGTAATGTTTGGCCCACTGGAGCCGTTTCTGCTTGTGTGAAGTGGATAGAGGAGGTCGACAGGATGGCGTATGCACAGCTGCAAACCTCTGAAGGACCCTGCATCTTGTTGTTCGGGGGACGTTGGAGGCACAAGCAGCTTCAAAAACTTGTCTGCTGCTATGACAAGGCTTTTTTGCCGCTGCTCTTTCAACCTGACGTAATTGCCTGTAGGAAAGAGTCCTCAATTTGCCCTTATCAGCACGCACACGTGTGTACTGTGAATCAGCTACATACTTCTTGATTGCCAAGACACTTCATCCTGATCATCGCACAATGTTGATTGTAGTCATGCCTTGACCTAAACACTCCACAATTTGTTGCTTCTCAGCAGCCGACACATCCTTTTTCTTTCCCATTTTGGCAGAAAATGTAGGCTGCTTAATAATGTGAGAGAGCCTTCTTAAGTAGTCTTGCCTTTCATTGGACACACCTGCCAAACTAATTAGCACAGGTGTCTGCAATTGCTTACAGTGATATAAAGAGCCCTGACACACATCACCATCAATGAGTTTAACTGACAAACAAACAAATTCTTCCCTTATCACTCCTAAACACTTTTTGCATAATAATTTGGAACGCGGTGTACATGTGCTTTTCCACAAAACACCAGTGGTTCACGTAGTGAATCTTACAGTTCTAACTTGCCAACCGTGGTCTGTATGGAATTGTTCAATAAAGGGCCCAAAATTAAGATAACATAGATGGGAGAGGTCTCTATGAATAGGAATTCCTAAGTATTTGATACCCTGTGAGGGCCAGGCAAAGGGAAAGTTGGACTGGATGGAATCCTATATGGATTTAGGGAGGGAGACATCGAGGGCCTCAGACTTCGCTGCATTGATTTTAAAATTTTACCATGTAACAAAGTGATCTATTTCAGCCATAACAGCAGGGATGGATATATGTGATTGAGTGATATATACTAGGACATCATCAGCAAATAGAGAGCACTTGTACTCGGTGCCTCCCACCTCAATCCACCTAATATTGGGGTTATGGCGAATTGATGAGAGCAGGTGCTCCGTCACTAGGATGTATAAGAGAGGGGACAGAGGACATCCCTGCCTTGTCCCATTGGTGATTGTGAAAGGTGATGAAAATGTTCTGACGCACCCCCTGGGCCTTGGGACACCCGGAGCAGGACCCTTTTTGGTGGATGCTGGTGGTTGTAGTCTTCGTGGCGGCGATCCGGTTCCGTGGCTCAGGGCGGTCAAACCAGTGGCGGAACTATTTATGTGGTTTTGATGTTTAAATGTCCGACTATGCCACCCGTGGATTGCGGTCAGAGTGAACCGCCGCTACAGGGCAGACCGCTAAGGCTGGTGTTGTGGGTGCAGCAGAGCGTAGCATAACTCCCCACGGGAGGAGTATAGCCTCAGGGCAGTGTATGCGGAGGATGGGGGTGATGGTGCAGGGCAGCAGCAGTAACGACACGGAGTCAGTGATGCAGTTCAGGGCCTTTACTCACAGTTCTTATTATCCAGACCACGTCTGCAGGTAACGGCTGCCCACGTCGTACTGTGCTCACCAGGTGAGGGGCTCAGACAACTCCCAGATAACTTTGGAGCGCTTCACAGGACCCCCTTTGTGTGTCCTTTGTCTGGCCTTTCTTACCAACACTTCTGTCCGGCTGCCTCGGGCCTCCTCTTGGTAAACTTGGCGCCAGTTTCCCTGACCCTATGTGGTGCCTTCCTAACGGGCGGAGCAAGGGGCTGCGCCACATAAAATGTCAGAGCCTCCGGTTTCTAGCTGAGGGTCGTTTCCTGCCTCCACTAGTTCGGGGACCGGTCTCCCCCTTTGGCCTGACCCCTCCACGCAGGTGGATTCGGGCGTGCGGTGGCGACTCGCCCGTCCGCACCCCTGGGATCCCTTCATTCCTCGTTCCTGAAGCCTTCTCCGCTCCTCTTCCTTCCTTCTCCCTCTTGCAGGCCTGGGCCTCTGTTACTAGGCCCGCCTCCGGAGCAGAGCTCATGCAGAGCCCCTGCTCCCTGCCACTTCTGCTCAGACTTCTCTGCACTGAACTAAGATGGTGCCCACCTTTTATACTCCCTTCTCAATGCACCCAGGAACTGCTTCCTCCCTGCTCCTGCACTGCAGGGTTCCCCTTCCTCAGTGTTCCCTCCCCCCACTCCAGCCAGGGACAGGGACTGTCGTGCCCATCTCAGGGGCATATTGGTCGCCCTGCCCCACGGCAATGTGGTGTAATGCATGCAGGTGTCGGGTCCTGATCCACACTCCATCCTTATCTGAGAGTGAGATATCACACCTCTGGGTGAGGTGCAATACGTCTGTAGCAACCGAGCCCTCGGTGCTACAGTTCCATTTATCTTCAGCCTAGGTGACGTATTGTGATACAGGGCCGTGATTTTGGCTATAAAAGGGTCCCCTAGACCCCTACCCCAAGCTTTTTAAGAGAATCATATATGGCGTGCCAGGAGACTCTATGGAATGCTTTCTCAGCATCCAACGAGAGTATCTACTTACAAATTTTTAACTGCATCTAGCCCAGGAAATACTTTGTGCCTAGTAGCAGTGTCTGCTAGTCAGCGGATTATCCCGGCTGTTAAGCAAGCTACACCACCTGTAGTTTGGACACTTAATTTTTTCAAAGGAAATGCTTCGGGACCACGGGATACTCAGTGAAGAGCATCAGGAGGCACCCCAAGGCATAGGGGCTGGGACTGGCACTAGGATGCCTTGCGGTGGACAGCCGAGCTCGATCCTTATAAAAGCTTTTTAACTGCAGCAGCTTTAGTGGACGCTACTGGAGCTGGAATTACGCGGCTGCTGGCATGAGACTTGCCCTCCAATAGATCCTTGTAAATGGATTTAAAGTGTATTCATTCAAATTAGAGGGACAATTTAAATTAAAAAGCTTAGAGCTGCCTCCACCACAGGGGGGCTCTCTCGACCCACCAGCGGACAGGCACCAGTATTGGGAGAGGGGGGCTGGCCGTCAAGGTTCACCGCGGCTCTGGCACAAACCCGGCGACACGGAGGTGGCACGGGCAGGAGCGGACTGGCCGTCTCGGCTTCTCACTTTTTGGATTTTAGAAGGGCATGACATGCCTATATCTGTGTCTCCCCCTCCTTTTACTCCTCCACCTCTTTTCTTTTCGCATGACTATATGTACTTGTCACTTTTCCATGTGTTAGTTGTGTCTTCTGAGCAGTTTGTCAGCTTTTGGACACCTTTGAAGGTGTTTTCTATGTGTTTCTATGTGTTTTTGTTTGCCTGCCATTGGTTTTAACGGTGTTCGAAGGTGTTCGACGAACAGTTCGACGAACAGTTCGGCGAACACACGGGTGTTCGACGAACCGAACTCGAACACTACGGGGGTGGCTCAACACTAGTGGTGAGTGCTGACGGAGTGGCTCCCAACCCCGATAAATCACAGTGATTAAAGACTGGCCAAGACTCTCCAGCAAAAAGGAAGTGCGGCAGTTTCTCGGGTTGGTAGGCTACTACCGAAGATTCATTCCCGGTTTCACCAAAATGGCAGCTCCTATGCAGGACCTCCTGATAGGTCAATCCAGGAAGGCCAAAAACCAGAAGCCGCCCTTCAGGTGGGAAAAGCTGGAAGAGGAGTCCTTCCGCCAGCTGAAGATGGCCCTCATGGGGGATGAAATCCTGGCGTACCCTGACTACAGCCAGCCCTTTATCCTCCACACGGACGCGAGCAACATCGGGCTAGGTGCCGTACTGTCCCAGATCCAGCAGGGGAAACAACGGGTAATCGCTTACGCCAGCCGAAAACTACGGCCCACAGAGAGAAACCCTGAGAACTATAGCTCATTCAAGCTAGAGTTCCTGGCAGTGGTGTAGGCAGTGACCGAACGTTTCAAGCATTACCTTGCCTCTTCCAAGTTCACCGTGTACACGGATAACAACCCGTTGACACACCTGGACACTGCAAGACTTGGTGCCCTGGAGCAGAGATGGATGGCTCGCCTGTCCAACTATGAATTCACCATCAAATACTGGCCGGGACGCTCAAATGCCAATGCGGATGCCCTGTCCAGAATGCCAAATTTACCGGACGTAGGGGAAGATCCAGAAGAACTGGAAGAAGTCGAGCTCCCAGCGTTCCACCGTCATGGGATCACCCTGTATTCCCACCGTGTAAGGGACAGGCGCTCTGCCACGTTCAATCCCTTACCCCACTACAGCTGGGCGGAGACGCAAGACAGTGATCCCGCAGTCCATCTGGTGAAGGAAATGCTGACACAGGCTGATGCCCGTCTTGACCCAGACGCTCCGGAGGAGACCAAGCGACTGTGGAAGGAGAAAAGTAGACTGTTTCTTTACAAGGAGAAGCTGTGCCGGAGAATGGTCAACTCTAGAACACATGAGCTGACCTGGCAGGTAGTGGTCCCAAGACGAGACGCGGCTATGGTTCTGGAGGCATACCATGACGGAGCAGGACACTTCGGTTGGAAGAAGCTGGAGTTCCTGTTGCGTGGACGGTTCTACTGGGTAGGCATGATAGGAGCCATCGAGAGGTGGTTCAGAGACTGTGGCCCGCGCAACCTAAGAAGGAAGGACCGTGCCAGCCAGAAGACTCCTCTGCAGCCCATCATCACCAGGCAGCCACTGGAGCTGGTAGCTCTGGACCATGTGAAACTGGCTCCAAGCAAATCTGGGTACATCTACGCCCTCACAATCGTAGATCACTACTCCCGGTTCCTGGTGGTGGTCCCTGTCAAGGACTTAATGGCTTAAACCGCAGCTAGAGCCTTCCAGCAGCACTTCTGCCGTCCACACGGGTATCCGGAGCAAGTGTTGACTGACCAAGGGCCAGCCTTCGAAGCGGAGGTCTTCCAAGAGTTCTGCAATCTGTATGGCTGCAGGAAGATAAGGACAACGCCCTATCACCCTCAGACCAACGGACTATGTGAGAAAATGAACCAGGTGGTGATAGACTTGCTAAAAACGTTGCCCCTGGAAGAACGCAGTCTCTGGCCTGAAAAACTGCCTGATCTGGTGGACTTATATAATCACATCCCTGTAGGTTCCACCAACTGTACCCCGGCTTACCTAATGAGAGCAAGACCTAGTAAACTGCCTATTGACCTGGATATGGGAGTCCTGACACCTGAGGACACCTCGCCATAGGCAGACTGGGATACAGAATGGCAGCAGCAGTATCGGAAAGTACAGGAGAGCGTCGAGCGGAGTCTGTCTCAAGCAAGAGAAAGGCAAGAGAAGACTTATAACCAGCATGCTCCCGCTGTTCCCCTGGTACCTGGAGAGCAGGTCTTGAAGAGAAAGAGACGGCTCCACAAGTTGGACGACCAGTGGGAGAAGGACCCATACACAGTACTGCCTTCAAGTCATGAAAACCCAAACGTCTGTGTAATCAGTAAGGATGGAGGAGAGACCACAGCCATTGTCTCCAGAGACCACCTGAAAAAGTGTCCCGAGCAGCTGCAAAGCCCTGACGAAGATCAAGAGAACCCTCAACCCGCAGAGGAAAGGGAAGAAATGATCAGTACCGTACTCGGAGACTTTCCCCGGGCCTGGACTCAAATCAACAACGCAGTCGTGGTACCCGTCCTCACCTTTCTCCAGCCAGTCCCAGAAGGGCCTACAGAAGAACAGGTAGTGTCAGAAGAGCAGCCGGCCCAGGAGGCAGAAGAATCCATACCTGCAGCCCAGGAGAATCAACCCTCTGCTAGTAGTGAGCCTGCCATGCCCTAGTAAGCCAAAGAGTATGCAGAAAGCTGCCAGGCCTGCCCGTAACACCTTCTACACCCTGTAGTGCAGAACCAGATAGTGGGTTACGTAGGTCCACCAGGAGCACTAGAGGACAGATGCCCGCTCGCTGGAGAGTCTAATGCCAAGTATATATTTACCTGTACATACGTAAATGCTGAAAAAGGTTTATGTTTTTGTAGCTTGTTCATTGATTATGTTTCTCTAGTTACCCTGCAGGTTTATTTGGACTGACAGGTTATGGACGCTGTTAAAATAATGGTTCAGCTTCGAATCATTGCCTTTAAGAAGACTTGTTTTTCAGTCAGATAATCCTTATTTAGCAATACTTTTGTTTGTTCTGTTTTCTTGTAGTGTTCTCATGACCTTTATAAGAATTGGCTCATTGGTTTATAATTATCATACTTGTCCTATGTCTGTACACAAAATAAAGTCCCAATATATCACCACCAGGAAACTCCCTAAGTTCACCATGACCTGGACTGTATTCAGTACTATCAGTGAGAAAGGATGTTGGGAGTATCATACATCATGAATATCCTGCAGATGTATTGACAAGCACCTGTTATTTAATTATTCTGCGCCAAAGAAAACATATTACTTACATCATCTCATACGCATGTATCAAAGCACAACCCACGTTGATTGGGGTATATAATTACATTACATCTTAAAATAAACAGAATCATTCTCTTGAGACAGTCTGTAGTGAGTGTCTTATTTGAAGCGTCATTCCTATAGGAAATCTATATAGGTAATCTCTTTCGTCTACCTGAGAAGAAGTGAGATCCCCTCCCGTCTTTAACAGCTGGAGGCCCTTCAGCGAGATCTATTTTTTTCCTTTTAATTTCATCTGAGACTGAACAACAGCTTTACCCCTATCCCGAACAGAAACAAACCCCGGCCGGGTAAGTGAGTGGCCTTAACACTCTGAGCAAATTTCTCTCCGGGAGAGGTGGGGTCGACCTAGGTCAGTCTCTGGGGATCTTGAACGGGAAACCCTCAGGTAGCAATTTTATTATCATTATTATTAATTTATTATTATATATATTATTACTAACAATTTCACATAACTGGAAAAATTACTAATTCAAATACTATATCGTATTTCTGCACTTTTGCATGTATTATTTATTTCATATAATATATATAGTACTTCTACCTCAACTAATCCCCAATCATTGCTGCTTCCCACTTAACTAACATTCATACTAAGTGTAACTGTGTTAAATTCATGTTTATATGTTTATTATAGTAAAAATGTATGAGATATAAGTGATTAGATGACGTGTACCCAATGTATATGTAGCACACTTATTTGCCATTACCAGTACGGAACTATCACACGTATTTTGGGTAACTGTGGTGTTAGTAGAGAATCTACAGGGTGGGGGCTATGGGAGGAAGATAATTCATGCTGTACATTGGAATATCTCTGTATTAATAGTCATTCTTACGTGCAGCCGTGTACTCTTTATGACTATTCTTATGCTAATTTCGCAGTAATAATACGTAGACTTTATATTCCAGGGAATATAACATGGTTCTGCCCAATGGCCTTAGATAGTTTTTATCATAATTGGAATATCAGAACTACAGAGGTTGAAAATGAGGAAGTGATAGTGATTGAAACGGTGATGAAATGGTGATTGAAAAAATATATACATGGCTTGTGAAAAGTGTTTGTGTTCAGTTACAGTAGTGAGAAAGCGAGTACCTCATCGTAGGTACACCGCTTGGTTTCTGGAAAGGATACATTTGTACCCTGTTAATGCACATCAATATAGAAGAAGCAACCTTACATGCCGAGTTTTCTCCTGCCATATTGTGCCACATCCACACGCTATAGGGCAAGAGTGGCAACACTACATTGTAGATAGTTGCACCTTGGTGCCTCTTGCGAAGATGGCCGCGGAAGAGAAAACCTGTCTGGCGTGGCCTACTTGTGGCCCAAAGTAGCTAGCCTCAGCCTTGCAGCCATGCCCAGGGCCAACGCTTGGGGTTTGCTTTGGACAGGTCCCCTACTCTGTGCCAAGACTTCACCTTGTTGGGTGATATGGACACCCGGTCACGGACACGCCGTGACCTCTAAAGACTAAAGCTTCTTGTATATATGTTGTTGTATTATTGTTTATACCCTGTATTTGTGTTTTCTTAAAAATGTGTTTAGTCCCGGAGTACTAAAATTTACTAGGGGGGAATGTGGCACCCCAGGGGTCTGGTTACCACAGTAATAGAAATATTACGTCTGAGAGCAAGTGGGAGGTTTCCTGGTCAGGAGCCCTTAAGCATGCAACACCTCCTGCCCAGACCTGGGAGGGGAGGAATCTGCCCTATATAAACTGGGTCTGGGGCGAGGTTAGACAGTCAGAGCCTGGAGACAGCTCCAGACACAGGGAGAGTTACAGCTAGGAGCTCTGTAGGAGCAGGAGCTGAAGACCAGGGGCTGGAGCTGAGCAGAGCTCGCCCTGGCAGAAGAATCCAAGTACCGGACACCGGAGTCCGAGGCTGTGGGGACGTATATTCACCCAGCAGCAGAAACCAGCCGGCAGGGGATTCCAGGTCCTCTGGCCAAAGAAGCCCGGAGGCGCAGTCACAAGGAAGGGACCAGCACCGCCATCGAGGAGCGGAGGCTATCAGAAGGCCCCAAGTCACCAGCCATACGGGTGAACACCACATGGTATACTCAGGGACGTGGGCTACTTCCACTTGCTTACAGCAAGGTAGCCAGGAAGAGTGAAGATAGACGGGGAGGCCTACAACTCCACCTGGCCAGGGGAACTCCTGTTTGCTCGCAGACTGACCAGGCCCCTTATGCTAGCCAGTACTCCCGGGAGGGTCTGCCTTAATATCATCAGTAAAGACCCTGAACTGCACTGCAAAGACTCTGAGTCGTTCCTGCTTTCTCACCACATACAGCACTACTAGTACTGGGACGCCCGTGCACCATCACTCCCATCATCCACATTCCCTGCCCTGAGGCCATACTCTTCCCGTGGAACTACAACCCCCAGAGACCCGGCTCCGGGTAACCCACACATGTCCACACTCGGCCCAGGGGGTGCGTCAGCAACACCCGGGAAGCCGCGGCAGACAGCGCTGGAGGCCGGAAGAGGAGGTGAGTATTGCGATCACCTCCCCTTAGCCACCGCAATGCTGCGATCGACTTCGATCACAGCATTGTGGGGGTTAATGTGCCGGGAGCGGTGCGGGACCGCTCCCTGTACACAGTACTGGGTGTCAGCTGTGACAATCAGCTGACAACCGGCGGCGATCGCGCCCGCACAGCCTGTGTGTGCGCACGATCGCGATGACGTACTAATACGGGTCAGGCTCTTATGTCCCAGGGCACTGACGCGTATTAGTACGTCATGGGCTTTAAAGGGGTTAAAGACTCTGCCGATAACCCCAAAAAGGCCATTTGCAACACCTGCCAGAACAGCATCAGCAGGGGTGGCAAAACTACCAGCCTGACCACCACCAGCATGATCAGGCACATGGCAGCAAAGCACCCGACTTTGTGGACTGAACCCCAGGGTCCAGGAACAGTGTCTGCGGTTGGCACCATTGCTTCTTCCGCTGTTGTGCATGCAAGCCAATCCCCTGTCCATGGTACATGCGAAGATGCCTCCTGCCCTGCACCTGTCGTTGCACACACTCAAGTAGCAGCATCAGGAAGCACGTCCATATCCTTGTCCCAGCGCAGCGTTCAGTTGTCCATACCCCAGTCCTTGGAACGCAAGCGCAAATATGCAGCCAACGCCCCACAGGCCACACTACTAAATTCTCACATTTCACGACTGCTTGCGCTCGAAATGTTGCCTTTTAGGCTCGTGGAGATGGAAGCATTCCGCAACCTGATGGCAGCGGCCATCCCTCGGTACTCGGTCCCCAGCCACCAATATTTCTCCCGGTGTGCCGTTCCCGCATTGCACAAGCACGTGTCCCAAAACATTAGCTGTGCTCTCAACAGCGCAGATACCAGTAAAGTCCACCTAACAACGGACACGTGGACAAGTGCTTGTGGGCAGGGACGGTACATCTCACTGATGGCACACTGGGTTAACATAGTGGAAGCCGGGACCCAGTCGGACCTTGGGAAGGAACACGTCCTCCCGAAGCCAAGGATTGCGGGCCCTAGGTCAATCAGGGTTGACCCCATGGTCTACAGCTCCTGCACCTCATCCTCCTCAGCCTCCTCCTCCTCTTCAGCCTCCATCTTCGAAATGACCACATTAGTCACAAGCTGGAAGCACTGCAGCACTGCCTCGGCCAAGCGGCAACAGGCTGTGCTGAAGCTAATATGCTTAGGTGAAAAACCACACAATGCTGAAGAGTTGTGGACAGCTCTGAAAGAGCAGGCAGATCTGTGGCTCACACCGCTGAACCTACAGCCAGGCATGGTCGTGTGTGACAATGGCCGGAACCTGGAGGCAGCTCTGAGGTGAGGCGAGATCACACACGAACCATGCCTGGCCCATGTGCTCAACCTCGTGGTTCAGCGATTTATCAAATCCTACCCGGAGCTGCCGGACCTGCTTGTTAAAGTACGCCGCCTGTGTGCCCATTTTACAAAGTCAGCTACAGTGTTTCAGCAGCGTTTGCAGCTTCCGGCTCACAGACTGGTGTGTGATGTCCCCACGTGTTGGAACTCTACACTGCAGATGTTGGGAAGGATTTGTGAGCAGAAGAGGGCAGTTGTTGAGTACCAGCATCAACAAGGCCGTCGGTATTCAGTTCAGACTCCACACATAAGACCTCAGGAGTGGACACGGATGTCAGACATATGTACCATCCTCGAAAACTTTGAGGACTGCACCAAGATGGTGAGCGGCGATGATGCCATAATTAGCAGAACCATCGCGCTTCTCTGTCTTCTGAAACGCTCTATGCTCACAATCAAAGAGGATGCATTGCAGGCGGAGCAAGGAACCATACAGGGTGATTACACACAGCCAAGCCTCATCTCATCCCAACGTGGATTGGGTAACAATGAGGAAGAGGAGGAGGAGGAGGAAGGACAGGAGCTAGTTTCATGCACTAAAGACGGTACTACCTGCACAGCTGTCATACCGTCTGTTCAGCGTGGATGGCCAGAGGACAGAGAGGAGGAGGAGGATAAGGAGGAGACCATGGTCAGTCATCCTCTTGGTGAGGACATGGAAGTCTTGCCTGTTAGTCTGGCACGCATGGCTGAGTTTATGTTACGCTGCCTTTCCCTCGCATTCTCAAAATTTTGTGTGACAATCATTACTGGTTGGTGACACTTCTAGACCCATGCTACAAGGAGAACTTTATATCTCTTTTTCCTGAGGGGGATAGGTCTACAAAAATGGGACTGTACCAGAAGGCCCTTTTTGCGGAACTATTAAAAAAATTCCCATCTGAAAACGCTGGCGGCAGAGGGCACACTTCATTGGACAACCAAGGAGTACAGGCGAGAGAGACACAACTTCAATCCAGCAGAGGCAGGGGAACACTGTCAAAGTTCTGGGAGAGTTTTCTCAGACCCTCCCATCGGACAGGCCCTGAGACACGGGGTACTCTCACAAGGAGTGCAAAGTTTGGGAAGATGCTGAGGGAGTAACTTGCCGACCGTACCAACGTCCTCCATGATTCCGCTGTGCCTTATAATTATTGGGTATCCAAGGTGGATACGTGGAATGAACTGGCTCTCTATGCCTTTTATCACAGCGGGTTTTTAGTGCCGCTAGTGGAATTATAACTGATACGCGCATCCGCCTGTCAACTAAAAATGCTCACAGGCTGACTCTTCTAAAAATGAACAAGGGCTGGATTGGGCCAGACTTCTCAACACCACCAAATGATAGCAGCGTAACATAAACTCCAATCCAGTGTCTTTTCCTGGGAGGTGTATTCCCATGCACCTTTTCACACCCACACATGGGTATACGCTTCCTGATTTTGGCTATTTTCTCTTGTCCTCCTCCTTCTCCTCATCCTCCACCACCATATCACCAGGGTGACCGTGGTCCGTGATGCAACACCCACCTAATTTTTGTAAAGGGTGTTTATGATGCCCATAAAAATAATTACACTTAGTGCATGGGCATTACAAGTATAGGAGGCCCGCTCATTTCTAATGGGAACATTTTTTTTATGAGGCCTTCCTCCATGTCTCTTCCAAGGGGCATTGAAGTGCCTCCAAATTTTTGGCAGCCCTTGCATTCACTGCATAGGCCAACATTATGGGAGACTCTCTCCTTTCTAATGGGAATTTGTCGTTACCGTGGCCCTGCTCTGTGTGTCTTTAAATTCTTAATGGGGTTTTTCCTAAAACTGGTCAGCTGTTGGACTCACTGCATACCCTATAACTGTATAGCAGACTCTCTCCTTTCTAATGGGAACATGTCGTACTTGTTACTGTGGTCCTGCTCCATGTGTCTTTAAATTCTTTTTGGGTTTTTTCCTAAAATTGTCAGCCGTTGGACTCACTGCATACCCTATAACTGTATAGCAGACTCTCTCCTTTCTAATGGGAACATGTCATACCTTGTTACTGTGGCCCTGCTCTGTGTGTCTTTAAATTCCTAGTGGGGTTTTTCCTAAAATTGTCAGCCGTTTGACTCACGGCATACCCTATAACTGTATAGCAGACTCTCTCCTTTCTAATGGGAACATGTCGTACTTGTTACTGTGGCCCTGCTCCATGTGTCTTTAAATTCTTAGTGGGGATTTTACTAAAATTGGTCAGCCGTTGGACTCACTGCATACCCTATAACTGTATAGCAGACCCTCTCCTTTCTAATGGGAACATGTCGTACCTTGTTACTGTGGCCCTGCTCCATGTGTCTATAAATTCTTAATGGTGTTTTTACTAAAATTGGTCAGCCGTTGGACTCACTGCATACCCTATAACTGTAGAGCAGACCCTCTCCTTTCTATTGGTAACATGTCGTACCTTATTACTATGGCCCTGCTCTGTGTGTCTTTAAATTCTTAGTGGGGTTTTCTGAAAATTGTCAGCCGTTGGACTCACTGCATACCCTATAACTGTATAGCAGACTCTCTCCTTTCTAATGGGAACATGTCGTACCTTGTTACTGTGGCCCTGCTCTGTGTGTCTTTAAATTCTTAGCGAGGTTTTTCCTAAAATTGTCAGCCGTTGGACTCACTGCATACCCTATAACTGTATAGCAGACTCTCTACTTTCTAATGGGAACATGTCATACTTGTTACTGTGGCCCTGCTCCATGTGTCTTTAAATTCTTAGTGGGCTTTTTCCTAAAATTGTCAGCCGTTGGACTCACTGCATACCCTATAACTGTATAGCAGACTCTCTACTTTCTAATGGGAACATGTCGTACCTTGTTACTGTGGCCCTGCTCTGTGTGTCTTTAAATTCTTAGTGGGTTTTTTCCTAAAATTGTCAGCCGTTGGACTCACTGCATACCCTATAACTGTATAGCAGACCCTCTCCTTTCTAATGGGCACATGTCGTACCTTGTTACTGTGGCCCTGCTCTATGTGTCTTTAAATTCTTAGTGGGGTTTTTCCCAAATTTTGGCAGCCCTTGAAGTCACAGCATGGGCATTACCACTATAGGAGACCCGCTCCTTTATAATGGGAACATTTTTTTTACTGAGACCCTTCTCTATGTCTCTTCAAAGGGGTATTGGGTTGCATCCAAATTTTTGGCAGCCCTTGCAGTCACTGGATATGCAATAACAGTATAGGAGACCCACTTGTTAATAATGGGAACAACAAAGCATAGCCGGCTGATGGCTCTCTAACAATAGCTAGGGCCGACTGCTGGCCTTTTAAGAATAGTAAGGGCCGTCTGATGTCCCTATAAAAATAGGCTTTATGACTATCAGAGTCCCTCCATCATAAATAAAACAGGATGTGTCTGATGATGTGTCACACACCACATTGCCAGATAAGGTTGTAAAATGTTAAAATGACATTTCCCGGTGAATGCATTTGTCTTAAAAAAAAATGTAAATAAAACAAAACAATAGGATCTTTCTTTAGTATAAAAAACAGCATCACCAATTTAACAACAATGTAATCACATTGTTCAGCTCATGCACCTCCTCCTCCATCTCCGAAATGACCATATCAGTCACAAGCACAGCACTGCAGCACTGGCCAAGCGGCAAAAGGCTGTGCTGAAGATAACATGCTTAATGCTTAATTGACAAACCGCCCACCGCTGCAGAGTTGTTGAAAGCTGTAACACAGCAGCCTGATCTGTGGCTCTCACTGCTGAACATACAGCCAGGCATGGTCGTGTGTGACAATGGGCGGAACCTGGTGAAGGAGAAATGACAGCCGGGGTAGATACGGTTTCCCTCTATGCCAGTCCTTTCACCGAGCTAAAGAATATGGCTGTGGTGAAATACAACTCCCACTGAGAAGCTGTTTCAGATTGAAAAACATTGTGCCCACAAGAGGATTTGATTTTGAGGGCTAACCTTTCTCCCCCACTCAAGAACCCCACAGCAGCTGAAAAGTTAGCGCTATCATGAACTCTCCTGAGGTAGAAGCCAAGGCACACCAGAGGATTCTTCGGTGGGACCGTCCAACCCTGCCAAGAAGCATTCCTGGCTAAGAAAAGTGTTTCGAAAGGTTCCCGGACACCCTATGGCTGCTTTTTTACTGAGGAGGAAACACACGCAAACACGAGGAGAACATACAAAGTCCTTGCAGATGTTGTCCTTGCTGGGATTTGAACCCAGGATCCCAGCGCTGCAAGTCTTCAGTGCTAACCACTGATCCAATGTGCTGCCGTTCACCCTCTAATATCTAACAGGCTGGAGAAACTTGCACCTACTGCCACTCTATCTTCAGGTCCTTTGTGAGAAAATGTATTTGGGCAGCCACTCAGTCTACCAAATAAAATTCCTGAGAAGGAAATTGGGGATGGCTTCGCTACTGGTACTGGGGGGTAGTGATAATACCATGGCGTCGTGCCATAGTTTGCTGGAAATATTCCAGGCTGGTAGGAGGCAAGCAAATTCCCCCAAAAAAGTACCAGCAGTAATGTTCAGGGACCCGCGCTTGTAAAAGATGGAGACAACACCGGGAGAAATAGTGACGGCTGGGGACCGAGTATGGACACGAGGCATGAGGCATGAGGTTGTGAAAAGCTTCTGCCTCCACGAGCCTAAAACGCCACATTTCAAGTGAAAACAGCTTTACAGGACTTCCTGTGAGAAGTCCTGTAAAGCTCCAGGGATTGAAGCTTGAAGAGGACAATTTGCTTATTCCAGGTGCCTTCTGGGAAAAGCTAAGAGTCTCCTTCAGCTAGAAGATCGTTGGGTACAGCCGGGACCAGCTGCTTGGAAAGCATCGCCAAATAATGGGAACAACATTTAATTTGTTTATGCTAGGGTATCACAAGAAAGAAGACAGACATCAAGTCAGCAGGGACAAGGAGCAGCATGGCAGATGTGACAACCTACATGGTGAGCTGCAACATGTGCTACATGTTCACAGATCGACCAGAAGCTGAAACCAACTTCACCTGCCAGAAGTGTAGACTACTGGCTCTTTTAGAAGAAAAGGTGCGGGGACTGGAAGAAAGAATTGCGACATTAAAACTCATCAAGGAAAATGAAGACTTCCTGGACAGAACAGAAGCGTCACTACTGGTCACAGAAAGTCAAGGAAGCATCAGAGAACCTCCAGAGGCAGACAAGTGGTGGCAAGTGACCAAAAGAAGCAAGAAGACCATGGAGACACCACCAACCACACAACTGAGAAACAGATTCCAAGGACTTGTGGAGGACGAAGATGGCACACCTAAGGATGAGGAACTACCAGCAAGCAAAAAAGAAAAGAGCACCCAGAAACACCCAGAAGCGACAAGAAAAAGGACAGCCAAGAAGGGAAGAAGAGTGGTGGTGGTGGGAGACTCACTACTGAGAGGAACAGAAGCAGCTATCTGCAGACCGGACATAACCGCAAGAGAAGTATGCTGCCTCCCAGGGGCGAAGATCAAGGATGTTACCGATAGGATACCGAAGCTCATCAGTAGAGATGAGCGGTGTTCGACTAGAACTGTTCGCCAATCTCAAATTCGAGCTGTTTTGGGCGGTGTTCGAGTTGTTCGACGAACCCGAACGATTTGCAAAAAATTCGGCTGTTCGAGGTTATGTTCGATAACTGTTCGTGCACCAAAAGCGTGTCCTGCATGTCTGGCGCTATTTAGAGCACCAATCATGCAGGGATTGTCTGCCACTCACTGTAATGCCACAGCCATGGTGGTTGTGGCATTAGAGTGATTGCCCAAATTGATGGGAACTGTGCTCACTGTGAAACATGAAAAGCCGGCAATTCATCAGCGGCATACACCGGTACCCGACAATTTAGAACCGAAAGAATAGAGCTTCACACATAGATTAGATAGATAGAAACATGTCAGTCACATATATAAGAAGTACAGTGACAGTGTTGATTACTGTACTTGTCATTTAGTGTAAAGGATTTATAAAAAAAAAATATTAGTGTTTTCATGCACTGTCTCTTTAAAAAAGCCGGCCGGCAATTCAGCAGCGGTACCCGACAATTTAGAATGGAAGGAATAGAGCATCACACATAGATTAGATAGATAGAAACATGTCAGTCACATATATATGAAGTACAGTGATAGTGTTGGTTACTGTACTTGTCATTTAGCGTTAAAATAAAGGATTTATTTTTAAAAAAATTGGCGTGGGGTTCCCCATAATTTTAGGCTCTAGCGGAGGTTAAGCAGACAGCTGGGGCAGATGTTTGAAGCCTGGGAAGGGGTAATACCCATGGAGCTTCCCAGGCTACTAATATCAGCCCCCAGCTGAATGCCTAGCATTTACTAGCTATTAAAATGGGGGACCCCCCAAAAAATTGACGTGGGGTCCCCCCTATTTTAATAGCTGATATTAATAGCCCAGGAAGGGTGCCATGAATATTGGCCCCCTCCCAGGCTAGAAACACCAGCCGTCAGCCGCCCCAGAAATGGCGCATCCATAGGATGTGCCAATTCTGGCACTTAGCCTCACTCTTCCCACTGCCCTGTAGCGGTGGCAGTGGGGTAATAGGGTTGGGGTTGATGTCAGCTTATAATGCCAGCTGACATCAAGCCCAGGTTAGTAATGGAGAGGCGTCTATAAGACACCCCCATTACTAACCCCATAGTCAAAGTTAAAAATAAAACACAAACACCCAGAATAAAGTCCTTTAATTGAAATAAAGACACAATTCTTTATTGTTCTAAATTAAACCATACTTACAATCACGCCCATTCCAGCTGAAGCCAACGATCCCCTGCAATAAAAGAAAAATAATAAAGCAACATAATCCTTACCTTTCCATGGTTCCCACGACAGCTTCAGCTCTGCTACATCGAGATGACTGGATGGACCGCAGCAGAAAGCTGCCATCCAGCCTGTCATCCCGCAGACACTGAGAAGCGCAGGCTTGCTTGCGCTCCTCAGCGTCTCTCTGTGACGGCATCCAGATGAGCCGAGTTCATGTCCAATGAACTCGGCTCACCTCATGCACGTCACTGACAGCGTGGGAAAATTCTCACGCTGAAGCGCTGAGTGCAGGAGAATTTTCCCACGCTGTCAGTGACGTGCATGAGGTGAGCCGAGTTCATTGGACATTAACTCGGCTCATCTGGATGCCCTCACAGAGAGACACTGTGGAGCGCAAGCATGCCTGCGCTTCTCAGTGTCTGCGGGATGACAGGCTGGATGGCAGCGTTCTGCTGTGGTCCAGCCAGTCATCTCGATGTAGCAGAGCTGAAGCTGTCATGGGAACCATGGAAAGGTAAGGATGATGTTGGTTTATTATTTTTCTTTTCTTGCAGGAGATCGTTGGCTTCAGCTGGAATGGGCTGATGGTAAGTATGGTTTAATTTAGAACAATAAAGAATTGTGTGTTTATTTCAATTAAAGGACTTTTTTCTGGGTGTTGTGTTTTTTTTAAATACTTTACTAGAAATTCATGGTGGTCATGTCTAATATTGGCGTGACCCCATGAATTTCAGGCTTAGGGCCAGCTGATAATGCCAAGCTGGCCCTAACCCCTTTATTACCCAGTGAGCCACCGCATCAGGGCCCTGGATGAGTTGGGTACAGCGCCAGAAGATGGCGCTTCTATGAACGCGCCATTTTCCGGGGTGGCTGCGGACTGCAATTTGCAGCGGGGGTGGCCCAGAAAGCTTGGGCCTCCCTGCGCTTCGGATTCCAGCCCCCAGCTGCCTAGTTGTACCTGGCTGGACACAAAAACAGGGCGAAGCCCCACGTCAATTTTCTTTAAATTATTTCATGAAATAATTAAGAAAAAAAGGGCTTCCCTATATTGTTGTGTCCGGCCAGGTACAAATAGGCAGCTGGTGGTTGGGGGCAGCCCGTTCCTGCCTGCTGCACCTGACTGGACACAAATATAGTGCGAAGCCCCACGTCAATTTTTTTTTAATTATTTCATGAATTTCCTGAAATAATTTTAAAAAATTGAAGTGGGGCTTCGCACTATATTTGTGTCCAGCCAGGTACAGCAGGCAGGAACGGGCTGCCCCCAACCACCAGCTGCCTATTTGTACCTGGCCGGACACAACAATATAGGGAAGGCCTTTTTTTCTTAATTATTTCATGAATTTCATGAAATAATTAAAAAAAATTGAAGTGGGGCTTCGCACTATATTTGTGTCCAGCCAGGTACAGCAGGCAGGAACGGGCTGCCCCCAACCACCAGCTGACTATTTGTACCTGGCCGGACACAACAATATAGGGAAGGCCTTTTTTTCTTAATTATTTCATGAATTTCATGAAATAATTAAAAAAAAAATACGTGGGGCTTCGCCCTATTTTTGTGTCCAGCCAGGTACAACTAGGCAGTAATAAAGGGGTTAGGGCCAGCTTGGTATTATCAGCTGGCCCTAAGCCCAAAATTCATGGGGTCACGCCAGTATTAGACATGACCGCCATGAATTTCTAGTAAAGTATTTAAAAAAAACACAACACCCAGAATAAAGTCCTTTAATTGAAATAAACACACCATTCTTTATTGTTCTAAATTAAACCATACTTACCATCACGCCCATTCCAGCTGAAGCCAACGATCTCCTGCAATAAAAGAAAAATAATAAACCAACATCATCCTTACCTTTCCATGGTTCCCATGACAGCTTCAGCTCTGCTACATCGAGATGACTGGCTGGACCACAGCAGAACGCTGCCATCCAGCCTGTCATCCCGCAGACACTGAGAAGAGCAGGCATGCTTGTGCTCCACAGTGTCTCTCTGTGACGGCATCCAGATGAGCCGAGGTCATGTCCAATGAACTCGGCTCACCTCATGCACGTCACTGACAGCGTGGGAAAATTCTCACGCTGAAGTGCTGAGTGCAGGAGAATTCTCCCACGCTGTCAGTGACGTGCATGAGGTGAGCTCATGTCCAATGAACTCAGCTCACCTCATGCACCTCACTGACAGCGTGGGAAAATTCTCCTGCACTCAGCGCTTCAGCGTGAGAATTCTCCCACGCTGTAAGTGACGTGCATGAGGTGAGCTGAGATCATTGGACATGAACTCACCTCATGCACGTCACTGACAGCGCTTCAGTGTGAGAATTTTCCCACGCTGTCAGTGACGTGCATGAGGTGAGTTCATGTCCAATGATCTCAGCTCACCTCATGCACGTCACTGACAGCGTGGGAAAATTCTCCTGCACTCAGCGCTTCAGCGTGAGAATTCTCCCACGCTGTCAGTGACGTGCATGAGGTGTGCCGAGTTCATTGGACATGACCTTGGCTCATCTGGATGCCGTCACAGCGAGACACTGAGGAGCGCAAGCATGCCTGCTCTTCTCAGTGTCTGCGGGTTGACAGGCTGGATGGCAGCGTTCTGCTGCGGTCCAGCCTGTCATCTCGATGTAGCAGAGCTGAAGCTGTCCTGGGAACCATGGAAAGGTAAGGATGATGTTGGTTTATTATTTTTCTTTTATTGCAGGAGATCGTTGGCTTCAGCTGGAATGGGCGTGACGGTAAGTATGGTTTAATTTAGAACAATAAAGAATTGTGTGTTTATTTCAATTAAAGGACTTTATTCTGGGTGTTTGTGTTTTTTTTAACTTTCACTATGGGGTTAGTAATGGGGGTGTCTTATAGACGCCTCTCCATTACTAACCTGGGCTTGATGTCAGCTGGCATTATAAGCTGACATCAACCCCAGCCCTATTACCCCACTGCCACCGCTACAGGGCAGTGGGAAGAGCGAGGCTAAGTGCCAGAATTGGCGCATCCTATGGATGCGCCATTTCTGGGGCGGCTGACGGCTGGTGTTTCTAGCCTGGGAGGGGGCCAATATTCATGGCACCCTTCCTGAGCTATTAATATCAGCCCCCAGCTGTCTGCCTAGCCTTTGCTAGCTATTAAAATAGGGGGGACCCCACGTCATTTTTTTGGGGGGGTCCCCCATTTTAATAGCTAGTAAAGGCTAAGTATTCAGCTGGGGGCTGATATTAGTAGCCTGGGAAGCTCCATGGGTATTACCCCCTTCCCAGGCTTCAAACATCTGCCCCAGCTGTCTGCTTAACCTCCGCTAGAGACTAAAATTACGGGAAAACCCCACGCCAATTTTTATTTTAATAAATCCTTTATTTTAACACTAAATGACAAGTACAGTAACCAACACTGTCACTGTACTTATTATAAATGTGACTGACATGTTTCTATTATTTAATCTATGTGTGATGCTCTATCTTTCTGTTCTAAATTGTCGGGTACAGATGCTGAATTGCCGGCTGGCTTTTTTAAAGAGACGGTGCATGAAAACACTATTATTTTTTTAAATAAATCCTTTACACTAAATGACAAGTACAGTAAGCAACACTGTCACTGTACTTATTATATATGTGACTGACATGTTTCTATCTATCTAATCTATGTGTGATGCTCTATTCCTTCTATTCTAAATTGTCGGGTACCGCTGCTGAATTGCCGGCCGGCTTTTTTAAAGAGACGGTGCATGAAAACACTAATATTTTTTTTAATAAATCCTTTACACTAAATGACAAGTGCAGTAACCAACACTGTCACTGTGCTTCTTATATGTGTGACTGACATGTTTCTATCTATCTAATCTATGTTTGATGCTCTATTCCTTCTTGTCTAAATTGTCGGGTACCGGTGTATGCCGCTGCTGAATTTGCCAGCCGGCTTTTTTAAAGAGAGTGTCTTCTGAGCAGTTTGTCAGCTTTTGGACACCTTTGCAGGTGTTTTCTATGTGTTTCTATGTGTTTTTGTTTGACTGCCATTGGTTTTAACGGTGTTCGACGGTGTTCTAAGGTGTTCGACGAACAGTTCCTCGAACATCCCGGTGTTCGACGAACCGAACCGAACCCGAACACTACGGGGGTGGCTCAACACTACTCATCAGTTCCAAGGATGTCCACCCATTTCTTCTGATACATGTTGGCACCAATGACACGGCAAAGAAGAACCTACCGACAATCTGCAAGGACTTTGAAGCATTGGGGAAGAAAGTAAAAGAACTGGATGCGCAGGTAGTTTTTTCTTCTATCCTTCCAGTAGACGGGCATGGCGTCAGGAGATGGAACAGGATCCTTGATGTGAACAACTGGCTGAGACGATGGTGCAGACAACAAGGATTTGGATTCCTGGACCAAGGTGTGAATTACCTCTATGACGGACTCCTTGCTAGAGACGGACTACACCTCAACAAACCCGGGAAACACACATTCGCCAGGAGACTCGCAACACTCATCAGGAGGGCGTTAAACTAGAAGAAGAGGGGATGGGAAGAAAAACGCCGGACACGAACATGCAACCAGAGAACATACTAATGAAAGATATGAAGTGCGACAAAGAAGGTCCAAGACAAGATGCTTGGAAGGGAGGTAAGAAAATTTCTAATACAATCCACAGGGAGAAGATTGGAACAAAACAAAATCGTGTAAACTGCATGCTAGCAAATGCCAGGAGCCTGACAAACAAGATGGATGAACTGGAAGCAGAAATATCTACAGGTAACTATGACATAGTGGGAATAACCGAGACATGGTTAGATGAAAGCTATGACTGGGCAGTTAACTTACAGTGTTACAGTCTGTTTAGAAGGGATCGAAGAAGTCGGAAAGGGGGTGGAGTCTGTCTATATGTAAAGACGTGTCTAAAGCCTACAATATGGGAGGATGTATGGGAGGGAAATGAGGAGGTCGAGTCCTTATGGGTGGAGATACATGGGGCAAAAAACAATAATAAAATTATCATAGGAGTCTGTTATAAACCACCAAATATAGCAGAAGCCACGGAAAGTCTATTAATGAGACAAATAGGCGAAGTAGCAAAAAATAACGAGGTTATTATTATGGGGGACTTCAACTACCCCGATATAGACTGGGAAACCGAAAGCTGTAGATCTCAGAAAGGACAATTATTTGTCACAACTTGTGCAGGAACCAACTAGAGGGACGGCCCTTTTAGACTTAATATTAACTAACAGGCCAGACAGAATAACTGAGGTGCAGGTCGGGGGGCACCTGGGAAATAGTGACCACAACATTATACAATTCCACATGTGCTTCAGTAGGGTGCCCAGCAAGGGAGTCACAAAAACACTGAACTTCAGGAGGGCAAAGTTTGATCAGCTAAGAGATGCCCTTCACCTTATAGACTGGGATAGTATCTTCAGTAATAGGAGCACGGATAGAAAATGGGAAATTTTCAAAACAGTCCTACATAGTCACTGTAGAAGGTACATACCTTATGGGAATAAAAGGGCTAGGAATAGGAGGAAGCCAATGTGGCTAAATAAGGAAGTCAAGAGGGCAATGAAAAACAAAAAAAGGGCTTTCGGTAAACTTAAACAAGAAGGCAGCGAGGAAGCGCTAATATCTTATAGGGAAAAAAACAAAATCTGTAAGAAACAAATAAGAATAGCAAAAGAGGAGACAGAGAGACTAATTGCCAAGGAAAGAAAAACGAATCCCAAACTGTTCTTTAACTATATAAACAGTAAAAGGATTAAAACTGATGACGTTGGCCCATTGAAAAATAACCTGGGTAAAATCATAGAGGGCGATGAGGGTAAAGCAAACCTACTCAATAGCTTCTTCTCCACTGTTTTCACAAAAGAAAACAATTTATCGGAGGAAATGCAGAGTGATAAAGTAAACCCTCCGCTAAATATCACCCACCTAACCCAGGAGGAAGTTCAGAAACGCCTAAATAATATCAAAATAGACAAGTCACCAGGCCCAGATGACATACACCCCCGGGTACTAAAAGAATTAAGTAATGTGATAGACAGGCCGCTGTATCTTATACTCAAGCACTCTTTATGGACAGGGACTGTCCCACTAGACTGGCGCCAAGCAAATGTGGTACCAATATTCAAAAAGGGGTCTAAAAGTGACCCTGGGAACTATAGACCAGTCAGCTTAACATCTGTTGTGGGTAAATTGTTTGAAGGATTTCTTAGAGATGCTATTGTAGAATATCTTAATGATAATAACTGTCTAACTCAATATCAACATGGATTCATGAGGGATCGCTCCTGCCAAACAAACCTGATCGCCTTCTACGAGGAGGTGAGCTCACAGCTGGACCAGGGAGAGTCAGTGGATGTTGTATACCTTGACTTCTCCAAAGCGTTTGATACTGTGCCACACAAAAGGTTGGTATATAAAATGAGAATGCTTGGTCTGGGGGATAATGTGTGCAAGTGGGTAAATAGCTGGCTGAGTGATAGAAAGCAGAGGGTGGTTATCAATGGAGTAAGCTCAGGGTGTGTCAGGGTTACTAGCGGGGTGCCTCAACGGTCTGTCTTGGGCCCTATATTATTTAATATATTTATTAATGATCTAGTGGAAGGGTTGCATAGTAAAATAGCAATATTTGCAGATGATACTAAACTTTGTAAAGTAGTTAATACAGATGAGGATAGGGCACAGCTACAGGAGGATTTAGATAAATTGGGGAGTTGGGCCAAAAAATGGCAAATGGGGTTCAATGCCGATAAATGTAAGGTCATGCACATGGGAAAGAAAAACAGCAGTCACCCATACATATTAAATGGGAAACCGTTGGGGAAATCTGACATGGAGAAGGACCTGGGCGTCTTGGTTAATAACCAATTAAATTGGAGTGCCCAGTGTCAGGCAGCAGCTGCGAAGGCAAATAGAGTCATGGCATGCATCAGAAGAGGAATAGGGGCATATGATGAGAACATTGTTCTTCCTCTGTATAAAGCCCTGGTAAGGCCGCACTTAGAATATTGTGCACAGTTCTGGGCTCCGGTGCTCAGGAAAGACATATTGGAGCTAGAGACGGTACAAAGGAGGGTGACTAAGGTAATAAAGGGAATGGAGGGACTAGAATACCCAGAGAGATTGTCAAAATTAGGCCTATTTACATTGGAAAAGAGAAGGCTTAGGGGAGACCTCATAAACATGTATAAATACATCAGGGGGCAGTATAGAGATCTCTCCCATGACCTGTTTATACCAAGGATGGTGACAAAGACGAGGGGGCACACTATGCGTCTGGAGGAAAGGAGGTTCCTGCACCAGCATAGAAGGGGATTCTTTACGGTCAGAGCCGTGAGACTCTGGAACTCTCTGGGAGAGGAAGTGGTGATGTCCAACTCACTTAATGAGTTCAAGAGAGGCCTGGATGCCTTTCTTGAGAACAATAAAATTACATCTTATGCTTAGTTAATTAATCCAGGGATTTAATCTGACTGCCAGATTGGTGTCGGGAAGTGAATTTTTCCTCAATGATGTAAATTGGCCTATACCGCATGGTATAGGAATAGCGGAATAGCTGCAGTGCACAAGAAATAGGCTGAACTGGATGGACGCTTGTCTTTTTTCGGCCTTATAAACTATGTAACTATGTAAAATGACATGCAGGGTAGATAGGGTTTCCCTCTATGCTAGTCCTCTCACCGAGCTAAATACAACTGTCAGCAACAAAAGTTGTGGACTGGCTCCGTACCGTCCCTGGCCACATTCACATTAGGCGGTCCTTCCCAGTAAGTGCACTGGGGGGGGGCACGGGTAATGTTGTGGGACCCGTGCTTGTGAAAGGCGGAGGCGATACCGGGAAATATAGTGGCGGCTGGGGACCGAGTATGGACACCTGGCCGCCGCCGGTATGAGGTTGTGAAAGCTTCTGCCTCCACGAGATTAAAAGGCCTTATTTCAAGTGCAAAACGCTGCCCAGAAATCAGGCAGTTTAGTGTTGCAGCCTGTGGGTGGGTGGCTGGCTGCATACTTACACTTGCATTCCAAGTAACAGAAAACTAAGCAGATGGTGGCCTCTATCATCATCATGGCCTCACCACGGCACTATGAACTCTCCTGAAGGAGAAGCCAGGGCCCGCCGGAGGAGTCTCCGGTTCTCTGGTGGGCCCGTCCAACCCTGCCGAAAAGCAGCCCTGGCTAAGAAAAGTGTGTGGGAAGGTTCCCGGACACTCTATGGCTGCTTTTTTAATGTGCATCGCCATGCTTATGCATGTTATTTCTCAAACCACATTACAGATCAGGCAATTGTCCAACTCTGTATTCAAGGAATTAAATGCACTAAGAAAGATGTGTGTGTGTGTCGAAGCACCACCGACAAGGGCGAGTTGATGTTGGATGGGCTGTCATTGCTTCTGCAACAAGCTGCATTACAGGACTTCCTGTGAGAAATGACATGCAGGCTAGATAGGGTTTCCCTCTATGCCAGTCCTTTCACCGAGCTAAATACAACTGTCAGCAAAAAAAGTTGTGGACTGGCTCCGTACCGTCTCTGGCCACATTCACATGTCCACGTGTTTGTGGTTAGGCGGTCCTTCCCAGTAAGTGCACTGGGGAGGGCACGAGTAATGTTGTGGGACCCATGCTTGTGGAAGGCGGAGGCGATACCGGGAAATATAGTGGCGGCTGGGGACCGAGTATGGACATGCCGCCGGCATGAGATTATGAAAAGCTTCCGCCTCCATGAGCCTAAAAGGCTACATTTCAAGTGCAAGCAGCTGTCAAAAATTTGGCAGTATAGTATTGCAGCCTGTGGGTGGGTGGGTGGCTGGCTGGCTGCCTGCATACTTAAGCTTGCATTTCAAGGAATGGGGTAGGGACAACTGAATGCTGCAGTGGGACAAGGACATGGATGGTGATTGTTGCAAGTCTGCAACGACAGGTTCATGGCGGGAGGCATCTTCGCATGCGCCAAGGATCACTTATGATGGGCACACTTTTAGGCAGTGACCTGGGAGTCAGAGATGCTTCCAGAGGTCTTCCCCATGCTGTTCCCATGACTTTTCAGCACTGTATGCATGTGTCTGATGATGTGTCACACACCACATGGCCAGATAAGGTTGTAAAATGTTAAAATGAAATTTCCTGGTGAATGCATTTGTCTTGGTTGAAAGCAATGCAAAAGTGCAAAAAGGCATCAAAAACGCTACGTGTGAACATAGCCTAAGGTGTGGAGGAGTATTTTTGTTTTTGGTTATTTATTTTGCTTTATATACATTGTACATGTCATGAAAAGGATGTTCCTTAACATATTTCTCAGGAAAATCCATTTTGGTTTCGTTTTGGTATGTTTAATTGTGAGTCCATAAAAGTGGCGTAATACCTCTGACAACATTGTTGACAGAAGTGACCTGGGAGTCAGAAATGCTTCCAGGGGGTCTTCCCCATGCTGTCCCCAAGTCATTTGAGCACTGTTCCCATCGATTTGGGCAAATTTTAGGCCCTCTGCTGACCGCCGGGGGGAGCCGCCTGAAAAATGCTCGAGTTTCCCATAGACTTACATTGGGCTCGTTGCTCGGGTCGAACACCCGAGTATTCCAATTTGCTCAACCCGAGCAACGAGTACCCGAGCATTTTAGTGCTCGCTCATCATTACTAACCACAGATTTTCTGTGGATGTAGGTTTATGCAAATCTATGTGTATTTTCATGTAATTTCAGACAGACTCAATGACGTTGAGATCAGGGCTCTGGGGCCATATCATCAATTTTAGTACTCTTTGTTCTTCTTTATTCTGAAGATAGTTCTTAATGACATTGACTGTATGTTTGGGGTCATTGATCTGCTGCAGAATAAATTTGGGGCAAATGAGATGCCTCCTGATGGTACAAGATGATGGATAAGTAACTGCCTATATTTTTCAGTAACGAGGATGCCAACCTGATCTTCTCCCGGCTTTGCTCAGTACATGACTTTACTAACTCTCCCCTTCCACTGTCTGACCATAATCTTCTTTCATTCTCTGTCAAGAACTGTGACTCTACTCAAGACCTCTCCCACTTTCCACACTTATAGAAATATACGCGCCATTAACACCCAGAAATTTATGAAAAAGTTGCAATCATCATTGGCCCCAATCTCCTCCCTCTCATGTCCCGACTCTGCATTAAAGCATTATAACGAAATAATGCTATGCGCCCTGGATGAAGCCGCACCTTCTACACAAAGAACAATTCGGCATAGACGGCGACAACCCTGGCACACACCTCAAACACGTCTTCTCCAGCGGTGTTCCAGGTGCGCTGAAAGGCTGTGGAGAAAATCTAATCTGCCTGAAGATTTCCTCCATTATAAATTTATGCTGAAAACATATAACTCTGTGCTTCACCTCTCCAAACAAACCTACTTTAACAACCTCATAATCTCACTTTTCAATAATCCTAAACGACTCTTTGACACGTTTCATTCTCTCCTCAATCAAACAGCACAGGCCCCGATCACCGACCTCAGCGCAGACAATCTGGCCAATTATTTCAAAGAAAAAATTGACCATATCCAACAGGAAATTTTCTCCCAATCCCCAAACGTTTTGCATGCTCTCCCCCGCCACATTGTATCTTGCTCACTTTCTGATTTCAAACCAGTCACGGAAGACGAAGTGATCAGGCTCCTTGCGTCTTCTCGCCCTATCACCTGCACCAGTGACCCTATTCCCTCACATCTCCTTCAGTCCCTTGCTCCAGCTGTCACCACTCACCTAACTAAAATTTTCAACCTCTCCCTCTCATCTGGTATCTTTCCCTCTTCTTTTAAACATGCCAGCATACATCCATTACTTAAAAAAACATCCCTTGACCAGAACTGCACGGCCAACTACAGACCTGTTTCCAATCTTCCCTTTATCTCTAAACTCTTGGAACGCCTGGTCCATTCCCATCTAATCCACTATCTCTCAGACAACTCTCTTCTTGACCCTTTACAATCTGGTTTCCGCTCTTTACATTCTACTGAAACTGCCCTCACTAAAGTCTCTAATGATCTACTAACAGCTAAATCTAATCGTCACAATTCCCTGCTGATTCTCCTGGATCTCTCTGCAGCATTTGACACTGTGGATCACCAGCTCCTCCTCACTATGCTCCGCACTATTGGCCTCAAGGACACTGTTCTCTCCTGGTTCTCCTCCTATCTCTCTGACCGCTCCTTCTCTGTGTCTTTCGCCGGCTCCTCCTCCTCTCTCCTTCCCCTTACTGTAGGGGTTCCTCAAGGTTCAGTCCTAGGCCCCCTGCTTTTCTCCTTATACACCGCTCCCATTGGACAAACAATCAGCAGATTCGGTTTTCAGTACCATCTCTATGCTGATGACACCCAATTATACACCTCTGCTCCGGACATCACCCCTGCATTACTACAAAAGACCAGTGATTGTCTTTCTGCTGTGTCTAACATTATGTCCTCCCTCTGTCTAAAACTGAATCTGTCAAAAACTGAGCTACTCGTATTTCCTCCCTCCACTAACCTACCTGTGCCCGATATAGCCATTTCCGTTTGTGGCTCAACCATTACTCCCCAGCAACAAGCCCGCTATCTTGGGGTAATTTTTGATTCAGATCTTTCCTTCACTCCTCACATCAAATCACTTGCTCGTTCATGTCATCTACACCTCAAAAACATCTCAAGAATCAGGACTTTTCTCACCTTTGACTCGGCAAAAACTCTTACTGTCGCTCTTATTCATTCTTGTCTGGACTACTGCAACTCTCTACTTATCGGGCTCCCTCTTACTAAACTCTCCCCTCTCCAATCCGTCCTTAACGCAGCAGCCAGGATCATATTCCTCACCAGCCGCTACACCGATGCCTATTCCCTGTGCCAGTCATTGCATTGGTTACCCATCCAATATAGAGTTCAATTTAAACTTATCACACTTACCCACAAAGCGCTCCATGCTTCAGTACCCCCCTACATCTCCTCCCTTGTCTCAGTCTGCCACCCTACACGTGCCCTCCGTTCAGCCAGTGACTTAAAACTTAAATCCTCCATAATCCGAACTTCCCACTCCCGTCTCCAGGATTTCTTGTGTGCTGCGCCAATTCTTTGGAATGCATTACCCAGGACAGTTCGATTAATTCTCAATACCCACAGTTTCAAGCGGACCCTAAAAACCCATTTCTTTAGACTGGCGTATCGCCTCCACAAACTATCTGTCCATCCCAGTTGTCCGTCCCAGTTTTCCCCCATATTAAAATCTTCTTCAATTTCAGGTTCATACCATCCATGCACCATCCATGCACATAATAGCCTCGGTCAGGACTGCACACATACTGGCAGGCGTCCAGTCCATGTATTATTTATCCTATATAGTATATCAAGGCTGCATTATACAATATATGTACATTCTACCTTTTGTGTCTCTCCCATTTCCTCATAGACTGTAAGCTTGCAAGCAGGACCCTCACTCCTTTCGATATGAGTTATGTTTATTCTGTATTGTTTGTTTGTATAAGTCCCCCCTAAAATTTGTAAAGTGCTGCGGAATATGTTGGCGCTATAAAAATAAAAATTATTATTATTATTATGCCAAAAATGGGCAATGTTGAGGACTGTAGATGAAGTGGTCAACTAAGGGAACTTAGGGCCCAATTCATCAAAGCTTTCATGTCAGAATACTGATGTAAAAGCTTTGAAAATTTGCAAAATGTATGTGCAGCTTGTAGTGGTGCCAAAATTTGGCAACTTTTGGCATTCTTATACCAGTTTCTCCCAGCTCCAACAAAATGGTAGTAGCTGGTCAGAATGGAGGACTGGCAACCAGGGGCTGGAGTAAAATTTTTATGGCCTGCTGGGCACAAATTAATTTTTACTGGTAATGTGTGATTTTGAATGGGACGAAGGCCATCATTTAATGATTTAATCATTTTAAAGATGTTGAAAGCCTCTCTACACAGATCCCACAAGATCTAGGTATACTTACTATTAGGAGGTTCTTGGATAGACCACCAAAAATGAAAGTTGTACAAAAATTACCCGTTGCTAGTCCCTTGAATTTTTCTTATCCCATAATACTTTTCAGTTCGGGCCCCAGTGGTTCAGACAACCATCAGGGATAACGATGGGGAAGCTGGTGGCATTGACATTTTCCATTCTGTTCTTGGCGGCATTCGACGTACATTACATATACATAGAAAAAAAAACAATTATACTATATTTAAATATGTATTGGATGGACGATGTGGTTTGCTTTGGAAGTGCATTGAGGTGAAGGGTGCATTGCTGGAAAAGGGAAAAAAAAAACTCTTTAAATCTCTTAGTTTGCGAGTGTGAACGAGCTGCGTGTGTCCGGCGCGTAAGTGCGAACGAAAGTAAGTGTGTGACTTGTTTTTCAGTGACTTTGGATTCAGGGAGTTTGGAAGGGAGGACTTTGGACTGAATTGCTGACTGTATTTCATTAATTCTTTACTTTACTTTTTACTTAACATTCTGTATATTGCAATCCCCATTAGGAAATGAGCTCCATTATTGACAATGCTATCCAGTGTACATCTTGCCACATGTATGTATTCCTTGAACAGCCGGTCGAGGTTGCTTACTGCTGCGCGAGATGTGTGCACGTTGTGCGTTTGGAAGCCCAGATACTGGATCTAAATGAGCAGCTGGCAACACTGAGATCCATTGACAACATGGAAAGGAGTCTGCTGCTCACTGAGCAGCAGCTCACTGGGGTAGATGTGGGGGAGGGTGGTAGTCGGGAGCTGCAGGACAGTGAGCTCGCTAGTTGGGTGACAGTTAGAAGGGGTGGTAGAGGGAAGAGTGCCAGGGAGGCTAGTCCTGATCTTGCACACCCCAATAAGTTTGCAAAGTTGGCAGATGAGGGGAGTGACGGTACAGGGGTAGCACTACTGCAGCAAGGCATGTCCCCTGAAAGCCGGAGGAGTGTCAGCTCCAGTAAGGAGGGAAATAGGAGAGTAGGGCAGGCCAGGCAGGTGCTGGTAGTGGGGGACTCAATTATTAGGTGAACAGATAGGGCAATCTGTCACAAAGACAGGGATCGTCGAACAGTGTGCTGCCTACCTGGCGCTTGAGTCCGGCACATCGCTGATCGGGTTGACAGATTACTGGGAGGGGCTGGTGAGGACCCAGCGGTCATGGTGCACATTGGCACAAATGACAAAGTTAGAGGTAGGTGGAAGGTCCTTAAAGATGATTTCAGGGAATTGAGCTGCAAGCTGAAAGCAAGGACCTCCAAGGTGGTATTCTCTGAAATACTACCGGTACCACGTGCCACGCCAGAGAGGCAACGGGAGATTAGGGAGATAAATAAGTGGCTCAAGAACTCGTGTAGGAAGGAGGGATTTGGGTTCCTGGAGAACTGGGCCGACTTCTCAGTTGGCTACAGACTCTATGCTAGGGATCGGCTGCACCTTAATGGGGAGGGTGCAGCTGTGCTGGGGGAGAAAATGGCTAGAAGGTTGGAGGAGTGTTTAAACTAGGGATTGGGGGGGAGGGTATTCATTTTATAGGTGGGGAAGATAGTGCAGATAGTGACCTGGGCACAAATAAAGAAATTGGGGGTGGGGTTAGAACAGTCAATAAAGTAAGAAGGAATAGAGGTACAGAGAGATACATAAAATGCATGTACACTAATGCCAGAAGCCTCACCAACAAAATGGAGGAATTAGAATTAATTTTGTTGGAAAATAATTATGACATGGTAGGGATATCTGAGACGTGGCTGGACGAGAGCCATGACTGGGCAGTTAATTTACAGGGCTATAGTCTGTTCAGAAATGACCGTACAAACAAGCGAGGGGGGGGTGTTTATATGTAAAATCATCCTTAAAACCTGTCTTGCGGGAGGATATATGTGAATCTAATGAAAATGTAGAGTCCCTGTGGGTGGAGATAAGGGGAGGGGGAAAAAATAATAAATTACTGATAGGGGTTTGTTATAAGTCTCCAAAAATAATGGAAGTAGCGGAGAATATCCTCGTAAAGCAAATAGATGAAGCAGCGACTCAAGGAGAAGTCATTATTATGGGAGACTTCAACTACCCTGAAATACATTGGGGGACAGAAGCATGTAGTTCCAGAAAAGGAAATAGGTTTTTGACTACTATGAGAGACAATTACCTTTCACAACTGGTTCAGGACCCAACAAGAAGGGGGGCACTGCTAGACCTAATATTAACCAATAGGCCAGACCGCATATCAAATATACGAGTTGGGGGTCACTTGGGTAATAGTGATCACAAAATAATACATTTTCATGTAACCTTTAATAAGATGTGTAGTAGAGGGGTTACAAGGACACTAAACTTCAGGAAGGCAAATTTCCAACGGTTAAGAGATGATCTTAGTGCAATAAACTGGGACGATATCCTGAGACATAAAGCTACACAAAGCAAATGGGAGACATTTATTAACATCCTGAATAGGAACTGTGCACAATATATACCCCTTGGGAATAAACATGCTAGAAATAGGAGGAAACCACTATGGCTAAGTAGAGGTGTAAGAGGCGCAATAAGGGACAAAAAGAAAGCATTTAAAGAACTAAAGCAAGTAGGTAGTGATGAGGCATTAAATAAATATAGAAAATTAAATAAATTATGTAAAAAACAAATCAAGGCAGCAAAGATTGAGGCAGAGAGAATCATTGCCAGAGAAAGTAAAAATAACCTCAAATTATTCTTTAACTACATAAATAGTAAAAAACTAAAAAATGATAGTGTTGGCCCCCTTAAAAATAGTCTGGGTGAAATGGTGGATGAGGATGAGGAAAAAGCCAATATGCTAAATGATTTTTTTTTCAACCGTATTTACACAAGAAAATCGCATGACAGAAAACATGATTAGTGATAACAAAAATTCTCCAGTAAATGTCACTTGCTTAACCCAGCAGGAAGTACGGCGGCGTCTAAAAATCACTAAAGTTGACAAATCCCCGGGCCCGGATGGGATACACCCGCGAGTACTGCAGGAATTAAGTAACGTCATAGATAGACCATTATTTTTAATCTTTAAAGATTCCATAATAACAGGGTCTGTACCACAGGACTGGCGTATAGCAAATGTGGTGCCAATATTCAAAAAGGGGACAAAAACTGAACTTGGAAATTATAGGCCGATAAGCTTAACCTCTACTGTGGGTAAAATCCTGGAGGGTTTCCTAAGAGATGCTATAATAGAGTATCTGAAGAAGAATAACCTCATGACCCAATATCAACATGGGTTTACGAGGGACCGTTCCTGTCAAACTAATCTGATCAGTTTTTATGAGGAGGCAAGTTCTGGACTGGACCAAGGAAATGCAGTGGATGTTGTGTATATGGACTTTTCAAAAGCTTTTGATACGGTTCCACACAAAAGGTTGATACATAAAATGAGAACAATGGGGATAGGGGAAAATATATATATGTGGGTTAAGAATTGGCTCAGTGATAGGAAACAAAGGGTGGTTATTAATGGAAAACACTCAGACTGGGTCTCAGTTAACAGTGGGGTACCACAGGGGTCAGTATTGGACCCCCTTCTTTTTAACATATTTATTAATGACCTTGTAGGGGGCATGCAGAGTAATATTTCAATATTTGCAGATGACACTAAACTCTGCAGGGTAATCAATACAGAGGAGGACAATTTTATATTACAGGAGGATCTATGTAAACTAGAAGCTTGGGCTGATAAATGGCAAATGAGCTTTAATGGGGATAAATGTAAGGTAATGCACTTGGGCAGAGGAAATAAAATGTATAATTATATGCTTAATTGTAAAACACTGGGCAAAACTGTCACTGAGAAAGACCTGGGTGTATTGGTGGACGACAAGCTCACGTTTGGTGGCCAGTGTCAGGCAGCGGCTGCAAAGGCAAATAAAATAATGGGATGCATTAAAAGAGGCATAGATGCTCATGAGGAGAACATAATTTTACCTCTATACAAGTCATTAGTGCGACCATACTTAGAATACTGTGTACAGTTCTGGTCTCCGGTGTATAAGAAAGACATAGCTGAACTAGAGCAGGTGCAGAGAAGAGCGACCAAGGTTATTAGAGGACTGGGGGGTCTGCAATACCAAGACAGGTTATTACACTTGGGGTTATTTACTGTGGAAAAAAGAAGGCTTAGGGGTGATCTTATTACTTGGTACAAGTATATGAGGGGACAGTACAAAGACCTTTCTACTGATCTTTCTACTCTGAGGCCTGAGACGGGGACAAGGGGGCATCTTCTACATCTGGAGGAAAGAAGGTTTAATCATAATCACAGACGGGGATTCTTTACTGTAAGAGCAGTGAGACTATGGAACTCTCCGCCGCATGATGTTGTAATGAGTGATTCACTATTAAAATTTAAGAAGGGCCTGGATGCCTTTCTTGAAAAGTATAATATTACAGGTTATAAATACTAGATTCCTTGATTAGGTGTTGATCCAGGGAACTAGTCTGATTGTCGTATGGAGTCGGGAAGGAATTTTTTTCCCCAATGTGGAGCTTAGTGTTTGCCACATGGATTTTTTTTTGCCTTCCTCTGGATCAACAAGCTAGGCTATGGGTTGAACTATATGTACTTAGTCTTCCTTCAACCTTAAAAACTATGTTACTATGTTACTATGTTATAGTATGGAATGGAGAGATGTCCAACTTTTTTTTAATTTTTTGATGCGTATATCAATAGGAAAATCTATAATATGTACTTTTCTGCTACATGAGGAGGGTAAAAGATTGATATCCTTGATTTCACTGTAGAAGAACTCAAAGGTCAACTCCATACCAGTGTCTATAAAAAACCTACTAGTGGCAATACAATCCTACAATTTGATATCTACCAACCAAGTCATGTAAGAAGATCCCTTTTGATATAGCCCATTTTTGATACTACGCAGGATTAATAGCTCATTAAAAAGCTTTGAAGAACGGATTTTACAATTAGATTATGTGAGCAGGGTTAAACTCTAAAAAATGGTTAATGAAGCATTGGAACTTGCTAGATCTAGAGAGAGATTCTCCCCTCCTGAAAAATAATATATATAATTAAAAAAATGTTTTCACAGTGATGACAGGGATACAGGATTTGTATTTCCCTTTGAGTACAGTCCAATGGCAGAAAAAATTAAAATCATCATTCAAAAAAAATTGTATATAGTTGAGTCAGATTCTGTGTTGTCCAAGGAAGCCAAAAAAGCCCTTTAATCTCCTTAAGAACAAAGAATATAAGAGATCACTTAATAAAAAGTAACATGGATGAGAAAAAGACTGCATGGCTCCAGGATGCACTCCATATGGGTAACTCTAAATGCAGAAATTGTTCTTGCTGTTCGAGGATTGGAAGGGAGAGAGCACTAAAACTTAATTAATCATAAGTTTGGGGAATTCATCATGTGCAAAAATGATTTTGTAGATTTTGATGTGTTTTGTCCTTGTGGCTTTCATTCTGTGGGCAAAACTAATGGCCCACTATACAAAAGAATCAAGGAACATACATGCTCACTGAATACAGGTTTTGGGAGCCCTAAATTAACAAAATATCTTCAAGAACATCACAAAAGTGATAAAAAAAACACGTTTGCTGGAATTGAACGCATTATGAAGGGGAAGTCTGGAGTGGATAGACACACACTTCTTCTGTAAAGGAAGGGATATTGGATTACATGTATTTCTGCACTCGGCGCTCTAAGCATGAATGAGCGCAATTATTGGAGTGCGTTTCTATAACAATAGGGTATATATTTCCATAATATATTTAAGACTATACTACATATGTCCCCAGTTATATGAGTTACGTATCATTTTGATAATAGTTTGCAAATCATATAGTTTTGTTTGTCTGTACTGTACTATTGCTTTTAAATGGATTGGTGTGGTTTGCCCTGATGAGTGAATAAACAGATGTACTACCTAGGCAGTACTTGGGACCAGGTAGAAGCGCCTGCTTGACGTGAAATGGCTGTTGCCGTACATAGGAGTATGCCATTCACTACCACACTGTTACTTTTATCTATCTATAAGTAAAGTCTCTGAATTTTATGCACGGGGTGAGTGGCACAATTTATTTTCTTCTACGATACTATTGGACTTTCTATATATTCATTACAGAGCACCATCAAGTGAATGAGATAACATGTTTTTGTCAAGTGACAATATTTTTTCTTTCAATTGGACTATAAATAAATATATTGCAAAGCTTCTCCTATCTATTGCAAAACTCCTATCTATTGCAATTATTAATTACAGCACACGGATTGCCTGCACTGTGTTGTCCATGATTGCCACAGACCCATAGTCTTGTATGGTTAATTTTGAATTGTGAATCCTAAAAAAAACAGACATATACCCATTTTTTTTGTCGTCCACATCTGAACAGGCCAATAAACTATAATGAAAAGCAAGGATAGAACAAGTATGTGAAAAAAGCACATGTGAGTTAGGCCTAGATGTGACTGGATTTCAGGTGAACAATGTAGCGTTGGCGTCCCTGCCTCCTGCTAGGCAGGGACGACGTTCCCCTCACCTCTCCGCTCCATGCCCGGCGTCCTCCTCCCGCTCTGCTGGCAACGCGCGCTGCTTCCCGGTCACTGTGCTTAGGGCGCGCGCGTGCTCCCTCTCTCTTAAAGGGGACGCGCGCGCCGTCCTAAGGAGTCCCCGGCCAATGGCCGGAGGATCTCACCATATATAAGGCACCTCCTCCAAAATGGAGGTGCCCGAGCAATGTTGTTGCAAAGCCTTTCAACTCTGCTTCAGCCCTCAGGTCCCGTTGCCAAGCTTGTTTTTCAGTGCTGTCTACCTGCTTGCAATCCTGCGGTCCGACAGTCTGCCTGCCAGCATCTGCCAGTCTGTCTATGGATCAGTCCGCCTGCAGACCAGGAAGCACCTGCCAGATACCTGCCTGATACCTGCCTGATACCTGTCTACCTGCTTGCAATCCTGCGGTCCGACAGTCTGCCTACCAGTACCTGCCAGTCTGTCTATTGGTCAGTCCGCCCGCGGACCAGGAAGCACCTGCCAGATACCTGCCTGATACCTGCCTGATACCTGCCTGTCTGCCAGCCTGTCCAGAGACTCTTACCCGCTCACCTGGGAGCGCTCACCTGCTACCCGCCTGCTAGCCTACCTGGAGGCTTAGCCGTCACTTCCTGCGACCACCTGCCTGTCCGGAGACTCTTACCCTGCTGTCACTTGCCGTGACCACCTGCCTGTCGAGAGACTCTTATCCTGCTGTCACTTGCCGTGACCACCTGCCTGTCGAGAGACTCTTACCCTGCTGTCACTTGCCGTGACCACCCGCCTTTCTAGAGACTCCTATCCTGCTGTCACTTGCCGTGACCACCCGCCTGTCAAGAGACTGTCCCCATCACTCGCCGTGACCTCCTGCCCTTCTACCCAGAGACTATCCCTGTCACTTGACGTGACTGCCTGCCCGCTTTCCCTGGGAGCCACCCGCTTCCTTACAAGGACTGCCCCTTTGTATAGTAGCTTAGAGGTTCCACCTCCCAGACCCGTTACAGTTTGCTCGGGCCATGGAACCCGGTGGCACCCAAGCTCCCTCGCTCTCGGACCTATGTCATGAACTATCCCGTCAGCGGTCCCAACAGGACTCCATCTTGGGCCACCTGCGTAGTGTTAACTCCCGCCTGGACACACTGACCGCCTCATCGGGTGCTGCTTCCACCCGCACAACTACTACTCCGGCAGCGCAGCTGCCCATCAACACCATGGCATCCCTTCCCGGTCCACGCCTTTCCGCCCCGCCTCGTTTTGGTGGAGATCCCGGCCTGGCACAAGGCTTCATTAACCAGTGCACCCTGCACTTTGAACTTTTGGCATACCAGCTCACCACTGACCGAGGCAAGGTGGCCTTCATCATGTCCCATCTGACTGGGGTGGCACTGGCTTGGCTAAATCCTCTATGGGAGAGAGGAGACCCCCTGGTATCCAACCTGCCAGCCTTTCTCACGGCCTTCCGGAAAGTCTTCGACGAACCAGGACGAAAGACCTCATCCGCCTCATCTCTGCTACGCCTCCGTCAAGGGAGTCTCACCGTGGGCCAATATGCCATACGATTCCGTACCCTTGCTTCCGAGTTTGCCTGGGATACTGAGGCACTGGTTTCCATCTTCTGGGAGGGCCTGTCCGGCCGGATTAAAGATGAACTTGCCGGTCGGGACATTCCTACCACTCTCGGTGACTTAGTGACACTTGCCACCCGGATTGACATCCGGTTCCAGGAGCGCACCAAAGAGGTCACCCGTGAGAGGAGGTTTCCACGCCTTGCTCCTACTTTTCTGAATCCCGTCTCTTCCTCTGTAACTCCCCGGGCGCACTCGCCAGAGCCCATGCAGGTCGACCAGACCAAGATGGTCAAAACCAGTCAAGAGTCTCGCCGTGCCGATGGGAGCTGTTTCTACTGTGGTAGTAAGGAGCTGCCCGGAGAGGTCTGGAAACGCCTGTGTCTAGGATCGCTCAGAGAGGTCGTCCTAGACAAGAATAAATCCTCTCCTTCTCTGATGCTGTCGGTCTCTATCATCTGCGGGGAGAACCGTTACTTTGAACTTGCTCAACTTGATTCTGGAGCTGCCGGAAATCTCATTTCTCAGTCCCTGGTAGAGAAATACCACATTCCCACCAAACCTCTGGCTGTACCCTTATCTGTCGCCTCCGTGGATGGGGGTCTCTTACCGCATCCCATCCACCTCATCACCGAATCCATAACTCTGCAGGTGGGAATGCTTCACTCTGAGAGCATCTTCTTCCATGTTCTGCCTGGACTCTCTCACGCCCTCTTGCTAAGCCTACCTTGGCTCCAGAGACATGCACCCATGCTTGATTGGCAGACCGGAGAAGTCCTTCGCTGGGGGCAGGACTGCCATAAGACTTGTTTAGTTCCCGTTCGTCCTGCCTGTCCTTCTCCTACCCCAGCCAATCTACCCGGCCTACCGGTTCCCTATTGGTCTTATGCGGACGTCTTTAACAAAAGAGAAGCAGAGACATTACCCCCTCATAGACCATACGATTGCCCAATCGACCTGATACCTGGCGCTACTCCTCCCCGTGGGCGTATTTACCCTTTTTCCGCTGCTGAAACCCGGTCCATGTCTGAATATATCGAGGAGAATCTGGCCCGGGGATTTATCCGGAAATCTACCTCCCCGGCGGGAGCAGGCTTCTTCTTCGTCAAAAAGAAAGATGGCTCACTCCGTCCCTGTATAGACTATAGAGGCCTTAACCAGATCACGGTGAAAAATAAATACCCCCTTCCGCTCATTCCCGAATTATTTGACCATCTGAGGGGTGCTAGAATCTTCACCAAGCTGGATCTCCGTGGGGCGTATAACCTGGTCTGTATCCGTCAGGGAGATGAATGGAAAACGGCATTCAACACCCAGGACGGCCACTATGAATACCTCGTAATGCCCTTCGGTCTCTGTAATGCTCCCGCCGTCTTTCAAGAGTTGGTCAATGACATCTTCCGTGACCTTCTCTAATCCTGCGTGGTGGTGTACCTGGACGACATCTTAGTCTTCTCTCCGGATCTTCCCACACACTGGAGGGACGTTCGTCAGGTCCTGCTCAGGCTTAGGCAGAAGCACCTCTACGCAAAATATGAGAAGTGCCTCTTTGAGCAGATCTCGCTTCCGTTTCTGGGCTACATAATCTCTCAGACCGGCCTACGAATGGATCCTGAGAAACTGTCTGCCATCCAGAAGTGGCCCTGACCGGAGGGGTTGAAGGCTATTCAGCGGTTCCTGGGCTTCGCCAACTACTACCGCCTTTTCATTCCGCACTTCTCTTCCCGGACTGCCCCTATCTCTGCGCTCACCCGTAAGGGCGCTAATCCCAAAGAATGGCCGCCCGAAGCAGAGGAGGCCTTCCTTTCCTTGAAACAAGCTTTCTCCTCCGCCCCTGTGCTGCATCGTCCGGACCGCAACAAACAATTCTTCCTAGAAGTAGACGCTTCCTCCTCCGGAGCCGGAGCGGTACTCAGCCAAAAGTCGTCTTCCGGATGAATGGTAACCTGCAGCTTCTTCTCCAAACTCTTCTCCTCTTCTGAGCGCAATTATTCTATAGGAGACCGAGAATTATTAGCCATTAAGCTGGCACTGGAGGAGTGGCGTTACCTGCTCGAGGGGGCTCTTCACCCGGTAATAATTTACACGGACCACAAGAACTTGGCTTACCTCCAGAGTGCCCAGAGACTTAACACGCGCCAAGCCCGGTGGTCCTTGTTCTTCGCCCGCTTTGATTTCATTCTTCATTTTCGCCCGGCAGACAAAAACATCAAAGCTGATGCCTTTTCCCGATCCTTTTTGGTCTCTGATCTAGAGGAGGAGCCTAAGCACATCATCGACCCCGCCAAAGTAATGCAGGTGGTCCCCGTGAATCTAAATCGTCTTCCACCCGGTAAGACGTTCGTAACAGTACCTGATCGTGAGAAGGTCCTACACTGGGGACATTCGTCTAAGCTAGCTGGCCATGCTGGTCAGAAAAAGACCCTCCAGCTTATTACCCGGCATTACTGGTGGCCTACCCTGCACAAGGACATAATAGACTTTGTTTCAGCCTGTGCGTCCTGCGCCCGCAACAAGGTTCCTAGACACCTGCCAGCCGGCCGCCTCCTGCCTTTTCCTGTACCTGCTGCCCCGTGGCAGCATATAGCCATGGACTTTATAACGGACCTCCCTGTCTCTGCCGGTTGTACGGTCATTTGGGTGGTCGCTGACCGCTTTTCTAAGATGGCTCACTTCATTCCCCTGCCGGGCCTCCCGTCTGCATCTGAGTTGGCTAAAGATTTTATCCATCATATTTTCCATCTTCATGGTCTTCCTCTCCACATCGTATCCGATCGAGGAGTTCAGTTCACCTCTCGCTTCTGGCGAGCCATGTGTAAATTGCTGGGGGTCACCTTGGACTTCTCTTCTGCTTATCACCCACAGTCCAATGGTCAAGTAGAGCGGATCAACCAAATTTTAACCAGTTACCTCCGGCACTTTGTTAATGCTCACCATTCCGACTGGGTGGATCTTTTACCGTGGGCCGAATTTTCCTACAATAATCACGAGAGCGAATCTTCCTCCAAATCCCCGTTTTTTATAGTCTACGGTCAGCATCCTCGGATTCCGTTTCCCGTCTCCGCCTCGGTGGACAATCCGGCTGCGGAATCTCTTGTTAGCGAATTTTCCTCCATTTGGGAAAGTACCAGATCCGCACTTCTTCAGTCATCCGAGCGGATGAAAAAACAGGCTGACAAAAGACGTCTGGATCCGCCACAATTCCGTCCTGGAGATAAAGTCTGGCTCTCGTCCAAATATATCCGGCTCAAGATTCCTTCCTACAAGTTAGATCCTCGGTTCATCGGCCCACTGGAAGTTATCAAACAAATCATCTCGGTGGCCTATAAATTGAAACTCCCGGCCAACTTGCAGATCCCTAACTCCTTCCATGTATCTCTACTCAAACCCGTTGTACTTAACTCTTTTTCCAAGTCTACAGGTACGCCTCCTGCTCCGGTTTCCGCTGAAAACGAGTTTGAGGTAGAGAACATTCTGGCCACCAAAAGGGTAAGAGGAAAGACCTTTTTTCTAGTGGATTGGAAGGGGTTTGGTCCAGAGGAGAGAACGTGGGAGCCCAGGGAGAACATCCATGCCCCTCTCATCCTTGATAAATTTCTCTCTGTCCTAAAAAAGGGGGGGCCTAAACGGGGGGGTACTGTAGCGTCGGCGTCCCTGCCTCCTGCTAGGCAGGGATGCCGTTCCCCTCACTTCTCCGCTCCATGCCCGGCGTCCTCCTCCCGCTCTGCTGGCAGCGCATGCTGCTTCCCGGTCACTGTGCTTAGGGCGTGTGTGCGCGCGCTCCCTCTCTCTTAAAGGGGACGCGCGCGCCGTCCTAAGGAGTCCCTGGCCAATGGCCGGAGGATCTCACCATATATAAGGCACCTCCTCCAAAATGGAGGTGCCCAAGCAATGTTGTTGCAAAGCCTTTCAACTCTGCTTCAGCCCTCAGGTCCCGTTGCCAGCTTGTTTTCCAGTGCTGTCTACCTGCTTGCAATCCTGCGGTCCGACAGTCTGCCTACCAGCATCTGCCAGTCTGTCCATGGATCAGTCCGCCTGCGGACCAGGAAGCACCTGCCAGATACCTGCCTGATACCTGCCTGATACCTGTCTACCTGCTTGCAATCCTGCGGTCCGACAGTCTGCCTACCAGCACCTGCCAGTCTGTCTATGGATCAGTCCGCCCGCGGACCAGGAAGCACCGGCCAGATACCTGCCTGATACCTGCCTGATACTTGCCTGTCTGCTAGCCTGTCCAGAGACTCTTACCCGCTCACCTGGGAGCGCTCACCTGCTACCCGCCTGCTAGCCTACCTGGAGGCTTAGCCGTCACTTGCTGCGACCACCTGCCTGTCCGGAGACTCTTACCCTGCTGTCACTTGCCGTGACCACCTGCCTGTCCAGAGACTCTTATCCTGCTGTCACTTGCCGTGACCACCTGCCTGTCTAGAGACTCCTATCCTGCTGTCACTTGCTGTGACCACCCGCCTGTCAAGAGACTGTCCCCGTCACTCGCCGTGACCTCCTGCCCTTCTACCCAGAGACTATCCCTGTCACTTGATGTGACTGCCTGCCCGCTTTCCCTGGGAGCCACCCGCTTCCTTACAAGGACTGCCCCTTTGTATAGTAGCTCAGACGTTCCACCTCCAGACCCGTTACAAACACTTTTTTGTGCAAAGAAGGATATTGTTACTGTTTGTTGACACTGGCTTCACACTGTGATAAATTGACTCACTCAGCTGCTCTCAGAGGTAGACACAGGAACACTTGGGGTTAAAGTCTCTGGCTGGTTTATTACTTCATAAACCAGAAGATAAAATAGTAACACAAAATGGCCCTCTTTGGCATAAGTGAAAATCAACAATAAATAAGAAAGTCCTTTCCACTGCAGCTCCAGCCTTGTGGAAAATAAAACACTTCAGCTCACACTTGAGCACCCGACTGGAGACTTCCTAGCCTCCAAACACAAAGCAGAGAAAAAAACTCAGATGACAGACATTTAACTTGCCTAACCACACCCTTGAGGTGGACATATGTTGAATGGTCATCCCACTAATCTTTTACAACCACTCACAAAAAACCCAACCCTGTCATGGTCTATTAACCCCTCTCAGCACATAACATGCTGGAGAGAAACTTCTGGGTTTTCAAATCATGGAAAATAGCCATCTTTGTGACACATAGATCCCCTCACGTACATTGCCAATGAGCCTGTCACAACTCAAACAGCAAATATCTTTACTCTGTGCTATGAACAGACTCTAGCAGGAAGTAAAGAGCTGGACGTCACCAGATCACGGGCTCAGGTATAGAGTTGAATTTTAACAAGTACATTATGAAGTTTCTTCATATCTCATAATAATCAACTTAAGTGAGATGACCTTTTGTGACAAGTAGTGATGAGCGAGCACTAAAATGCTTGGTTACTCGTTGTTTGGGTCAAGCAAATTGGAACGCTTGAGTGCTCAGACTGAGTAACGAGCCCAATGTAAGTCTATGGGAAACTTGAGCATTTTTCCGGCGGCTCCCCCTGGCGGTCTGCAGAGGGCCTAAAAATTGCCCAAATCGATGGGAACAGTGCTCAAATGACATGGGATCAGCATTGGGAAAGACCCCTGGAAGCATTTCGGATGCCCAGATCACTGCTGTCAACAATGTTGTTAGAGGTATTATGTCACTTTTACGGACTCACAATAAAACATGCAAAAACTAAACCAAAATGGATTTTCCTGGAAAAATGTTAAGGAACTTCCTTTCCAGCGTAATAACTTGTATATAAGGCAAAATAAATAGCCAAAACAAAAATGCTCCTTCACACTTTGGGCTATGTTCACACGTAGCGTTTTTGATGTGTTTTTGCACTTTTGCATTGCTTTCAAGCAAGACAAATGCATTCACTGGGAATTCTCATTTTAACATATTACAACCTTATCTGGCCTTGTGGTGTCTGACACATCATCAGACACATGTATACAGTGCTGAAAAGACATGGGAACAGCATGGGGAAGAACCCTGGAAGCATCTCTGACTCCCAGGTCACTGCCTAAAAATGTGCCCATCACAAGTGATCCTTGGCGCATGCGAAGATGCCTCTGTCGTTGCAGACTTGCAACAATCACCATCCAAGTCCTTGTCCCAGCGCAGCATTCAGTTGTCCCTACCCCATTCTTTGGAATGCAAGGGCAAGTATGCAGCCATCCACCCACCCACAAGCCGCAATAGTAAACTGCCATATTTCTGGGCAGCTGCTTGCACTTGAAATGTGGCCTTTTAGGCTTTTGGAGGCGGAAGCTTTTCACATCCTCATGGCGGCAGCGGCCGGGTGTCCATACTCGGTCCCCAGCCACCACTATTTGTCCCGGTGTCGTCTCCGCCTTCCACAAGCACGGATCCTACAACATTACCTGTGCCTTCCCCAGTGCACTTACTGGGAAGGACCGCCTAACCACAAACAGGTGGACAAGTGAATATGGCCAGGGATGGTACGGAGCCAGTCCACAGCTTGTCGATGAGTTGTATTTCACCACAACCATATTTTTTAGCTCGGTGAAAGGACTAACTTGGGAAACCATATCTACGTCAGCTGTCATTTCTCCCAGGAAGTCCTCTAATGCAGCTTGCCACATAAGCAATGGCAGCCCGTCCAACATCAGCTCGCACTTGTCGGTGGTGCTTTGACACACAAACATCTTTCTTTGCCAATTAATTTCATGATTACAGAATTGGGCAATGGCCTGATCTGCAATGCTGTTTCAGAAATAATATGCATAAGCACGTCCAATTCACATTAAAAAAGCAGCCATAGAGTGTCCGGGAACATTCCCACACACTTTTCTTAGCCAGGGCTGCATCTCAGCAGGGTTGGACAGGCCCACCAGAGAACCAGAGACTCCTCCAGTGGGCCCTGGCTTCTCCATCGGGAGAGTTTAAAGTGCCGAGGTGAGGCCATGATGATGATAGAGACCACCATCTGCTTAGTTTTCTGTTACTTGGAATGCAAGAGCAAGTATGCAGACAGCCACCCACTCACCCACCGGCTGCAATACTATACTGCCAAATATTTGACAGCAGCTTGCACTTGAAATGTGGCCTTTTAGGCTTGTGGAGGTGGAAGCTGTCCACAACCTCATGGCGGCAGCGGCCGGGAGTCCATACTCGGTCCCCAGCCACCACTATTTCTCCCAGTATTGTCTTCGCCTTCCACAAGCAAGGGTCCCTGAACATTACTGCTGGTACTTTTTTGTGGGAATCTGCTTGCCTCCTACCTGTTTGTAATATTTCCAGTGAACTATAGTATGACAACATGGTATTAGCACTGCCCCCAGTACCAGTAGCGAAGCCATCCCCAATTTCCTTCTCCAGAATTATACTTGGTAGACTGACTGGCTGCCCAAATACATTCATTTCTCACAAAGGACCTGAAGATAGAGTGACAATAGGGTCAAGTTTCTCCAGCCTGTTAGATATCAGAGGGTGAACGGCAGCACATTGGATCAGTGGTTAGCACTGAAACCTTGCAGCGCTGGGATCCTGGGTTCAAATCCCAGCAAGGACAACATCTGCAAGGATTTTGTATGTTCTCCCCGTGTTTGTGTGGGTTTCCACCTCAGTAAAAAGTGTCCGGGAACCTTCCCACACACTTTTCTTAGCTAGGACTGCTTCTCGGCAGGGTTGGGCAGTCCCACTAGAGAATCCTTGGGTGGGCCCTGGCTTCTCCATCAGGAGAGTTCATGATAGCACAAACTTTGCAGCAGCTATGGGACTCTTGAGTGGGGGAAAAAGGTGAGCCCTCAAAATCAAATCCTCTGGTGGGTCCAATGTTTTTCAGCTTGAAACTGCTTCTCAGTGGGAGTTGTATTTCACCACAGCCATTATTCTTTAGATCGGTGAAAGGACTGCCATAGAGGGAAACCGTATCTATTCCTGCTGTCATTTCTCCGTCGCCAGGCTCTGCCCATTGTCACACACGACCATGCCTGGCCATATGTTCAGTGGTGAAAGCCACAGATCAGGCTGCTGTGTTACAGCTTTCAATAACTCTGCAGCGGTGGGTGGTTTGTCACCTAAGCATTAAGCATGTTATCTTCAGCAGAGCCTGTTGCCGCTTGGTCAAGGCAGTGCTGCAGTGCTTTCAGCTTGTGACTGATGTGGTCATTTTGGAGATGGAGGCTGAACTGGAGGAGGTGCAGAAGCTGAGCAATGTGATTACATTGAGGTTACATTGGTGAGTATGGTTTTTATACTAAACAAATAAACAAATATCCTACTGTGTTTTCATCTTTTATTTTTTTTTACTTTATTTTTTAAGTCAAATGCATTCACCGGGAAATGTCATTTTAACATTTTACAATCTTATCTGGCAAAGTGGGGATGTGGGGGGGCACATCATCAGACACATCCTGTTTCATTTATGATGGAGCGACTCTGAAAGTCACAAAGCCTATTTTTATAGGGTCATCAGGGGGCCCTTACTATTTTTAAAGGGCCAGCAGTCGGCCCTCTCTATTGCTAGAGAGCCATCAGCCGGCTATTCCCATTATTAACGAGTGGGTCTCCTATAGTGTTATTGCGTATGCAGTGACTGCAACGGCTGCCAAAAATTTGGACGCAACCCAATACCCCTTTGAAGAGACATAGAGGAGGGTCTCAGTAAAAAAATGTTCCCATTATAAAGGATCAGGTCTCCTATAGTGGCAATGACCATGGTGTGACTGCAAGGGCTGCTAAAATTTGGGAAAAACCACACTAACAATTTAAAGACACATAGAGCAGGGCCACAGTAATGACATGTTTCTATTAGGAAGGAGCGGGTCTGCTATACATTTATAGGGTATGAAGTGAGTCCAACAGATGGCAAAATTTAGGAAAAACCACACTAACAATTTAAAGACACATAGAGCAGGGTCACAGTAACGACATGTTCCCATTTGAAAGGAGAGGGTCTGCTATACAGTTATAGGGTATGAAGTGAGTCCAACGGCTGCCATAATTTAGGAAAAATCCCACTAACAATTTAAAGACACATATAGCTGGGTCACAGTAATGACATGCTCCCAATAGAAAGGAGAGGTTCTGCTATACAGGTATAGGGTATGCAGTGATTCCAACGGCTGCTAAAATTTAGGAAAAACTCCAATAACAATTTAAAGACACATAGAGGTGGGCCTCAGTAATGACATATTCCCATTAGAAAGAAGCGGGTCTCCCATACTGCCTATGCAGTGACTGCAATAGCTGTTTGGAGGCACTTCAATGCCCCTTGCAAGAGACGTAGAGGTCGGAGGGCCTCCTGAAAAAAATGCGCCAATTATTAGAAAGTGGGTGTAGCATCTGCATCTCTGCCCCCTGCCAGGCAGAGACGCCGCCCCCCTTACCGCCGCAGTCCTGCTCCAGCGTCTTCCGTCCTCCCTGCAGCTGCTGCTGGTGGTGCACGCAGCTACCCTGGCTCTGTGCTTAGGGCGCGCGCGCGCTCCCTCCCTATTAAAGGGGCCACGTGCGCCGTCCTAAAAAGTCCCCGGCCAATCACCGGAGGTCTTTCACTATAAGAGGCACCTCCTCCAATATGGAGGTGCCCGTGCAAGGTGGTTGCTTTGTGATTCTTACTTTGCTTCAGACCCCAGGTCCTCTGCAAGTCAGTCCTGTTCGCCAGTCTGATCTTCTGCTCAGTCCGCTAGCCTGACTTCTCTTCTGCCCGCCAGTCTGTCTACAGTCCAGTCCGCCACTCTGTCTATGGGCTCTGCCAGCCCGCTTACCTGGAAGCACCTGCCTGTTACCTGCCTTGCCTGCCAGCCCGCTTACCTGGAAGCACCCACCTGTTACCTGCCGTGCTTGCCAGCCCACTTACCCGGAAGCACCTGCCTGTTACTTGCCGTGCCACCAGCATGCCTACCCAGAACACTCGCCTGACTATCTGCCTAATCAGCCTGCTTGTCTACCCGGACCACCTGTCAGCCTGCCAGCCGAAGCTCATCTGCTGTACCGGTCAGTTCCTGCCTTCTGACCCGTGGGAGTCACCTGCTCTCATACAAGGTCAGTCCCAGAGTGGCACCTGGTCCCTCTGCTCGGTTCTTCCCTGGTTCACGAAGTCGACTGAGCCGCCGTGCGACCTTGGTCAGACCAAGTGGATACTTAGTCACGCCCCTCTGGCCCCTCCTTGCACCGCAGCACAGAGGTTCCACCACCCGGATCCGTAACAGTGGGTCTCCCATACTGTTTGCCTATGCAGTGAATGCAACGGCTGCCAAAAATTTGGAGGAACTCCAATGCCCCTTGAATAGAAGTCGTAGAAGTTCTCATTACATAGAAGTGGGAGGGCCTCCTGAAAACAATGTTCACATTATTAGGAAGTGGGTCTCCCATACTGTTTGCCTATGCACTGAAGCAACGGCTGCCAAAAATTTTGAGGAACTCCAATGCCCCTTGCTAGAGACGTTGATATGTTGATATGGTACATATGGTGGTGATATGGCGGTGGAGGATGAGGATGCGGAGAAAGGGGAGGACAAGAGCAAATAGACAAAATCAGGAAGCGTATATCCATGTCTGGATGTGAATACAGAGGTGCATGGGAATAGAGTTAGACCTCCCCAAAAAAAGACACTGTATTTGAGTTTATGTTACTCTGCTATCATTCGTGGGTGTTGAGAAGTCTGGCCCAATCCAGCCCATTTTTATAAGAGTCAGCCTGTCCTCATTTTCAGTTGACAGGCGGATGCGCCTATCGGTTATAATTCCACCGGCGGCACTAAAAACCCGCTCTGACAAAATGCTAGTGGCAGGGCAGGCCAGGACTTCCAAGGCGTAGAGAGCCAGTTCATGCCAAGTGTACAGCTTGGATACCCAATAGTTATAAGGCACAGAGGAATCACTGAGGATGTTGCTTTGGTCGGCAAGGTACTCCCTCACCATCTTTGCACTCCTTGTGAGAGTACTCTGCGCCTCAGGGCCTGTGCGATGGGAGGGTCTGAGAAAACTGTCCCAGAACTTTGACCGTGTTCCCCTGCCTCTGCTGGATTGCATTTGTGTCTCTCTCGCCTGTACTCCTTGCTTGTCTAATGAACTGTGACCTCTGCCGCCAGCGTTTTCAGATGGGAATTTTATAAACAATTCCGCAAAAGAAGCCTTCTCGTACTGCACCATTTTATTAGGCCTGTCCTGCAAGTGAATAAGGGACAGAAAGTTCTCCCTGTAGCATGGGTGTAGAAGCGTTACCAAGCAGTAATGACTGTCACCCAAAATTTGGACAATGTGAGGGTCATGGGAAAAGCAGCGTAACATAAACTCAGCCATGTGTGCCAGACTGCAAAGAGGCAAGACTTCCATGTCCTCACCAAGAGGACGACTGACTATGCTCTCCTCCTCATCCTCATCCTCTTCCTCCTCCTCCCTGTCCTCAGGCCATCCATGCTGAACAGACGGTATGACAGTTGTGCAGGTAATACCGTCTATCACGCAGGAAACTAGCTCCTGTTCTTCCTCCTCCTCTTTCTCATTGTCACCCAATCCACGTTGGGATGAGATGAGATTGGACTGTGTGTAATCACCCTGTATGGTTCCTTGCTCCATCTCATCGTGCTCCGCCTGCAATGCATCCTCATTAATTGAGAGCAGAGAGTATTTCAGAAGACAGAGAAGCAGGATGGTGACGCTAATTATGGCGTCATCGCCGCTCACCGTCTTGGTGAAGTCCTCAAAGTTTTGGAGGATGGTACAGATGTCTGACATCCATGTCCACTCCTGAGGTTTTATGTGTGGAGTCTGAACTGAATAATACCAATGGCCTTGTTGATGCTGGTACTCAACAACTGCCCTCTTCTGCTCACAAATCCTTCCAAACATCTGAAATGTAGTGTTCCAATGCATGGGGACATCGCAGATCAGTCAGTGAGCTGGAAGCTGCAAACGCTGGTGAAGCACGGCAAAGGTGGCGGAACCTGTAGCTGACTTTCTAAAATGGGTACACAGGCAGCGTACTTTGACAAGCAGAACCAGCAGATCCGGGTAGGTTTTGAGAAACCGCTGAACCTCCAGGTTAAGCACATGAGCCAGGCATGGTACGTGTGTGAGCTCGCCTCGCCTCAGAGCCGCCACCAGATTCTGGCCATTGTCACACACAACCATGCCTGGCTCTAGGGTCAGCGGTGTCAGCCACAGATCTGCCTGCTCTTTCAGAACTGTCCACAACTCTTCAGCGTTGTGTGGTTTGTCACCTAAGCATATTAGCTTCAGCACAGCCTGTTGCCACTTGGCTGAGGCAGTGCTGCAGTGCTTCCAGCTTGCAGCTGATGTGGTCATTTTGGAGATGGATGCTTAAGAGGAGGAGGTGCAGGAGCTGTAGAATGTGGGGGCAACCCTGATTGACCCAGGGCTCACAATCCTCGGCGTGGGTAGGGCGTGTTCCGTCCCAAGGTCCGACTGGGTCCCGGCTTCCACTATATTAATCCAGCTTGCCGTCAGCAAGATGTACCGTCCCTGCCAACAAGCACTTGTCCACATGTCCGTGGTTTGGTGGACTTTCCCAGTAACTGCGTTGTTGAGGGCACGTCTAATATTGTGGGACACATGCTCGTGTAATGCGGGGAAGGCACACCGGGAGAAATAGTGGCGGCTGTGGACCGAGGGACGGCCGCCGCCATCAGGTTGCGGAAAGCTTCCATCTCCACGAGCCAAAAAGGCAACATTTTGAGCGCAAGCATTCGCGAAAGGTGTGAATTTAGTAGTGTGGCCTGTGGGGCGTTAGCTGCATAATTACGCTTGCCTTCCAAGAATTGGGATAGGGAGAACTGAACGGTACACTGGGACAAGGATGTGGACGTGCTTGCTGATGGTGCTACTTGAGAGTGCGCAATGACATGTGCAGGGCGGGAGGCATCTTGGCATGCGCCATGGACAGGGGATAGGTGTGCACGCACAACAGCGGAAGAAGCAGACACTGTTGCTGGACCCTGGGGTTTGGCCCACTTAGTCAGGTGCTTTGCTGCCATGTGCCTGATCATGCTGGGAGTGGACAGGCTGGTAGTTTTGCTATCCCTGTGATGCTGGCCTGGCAGGTGGTGCAAATGGCCTTTTGGGGTTATCTGCAGAGTCTTTAAAAAATAACCAGACTCGGGAAGACCCAAGTACTGGCAACTTTGTGTTGGCATTACGAGGAACGCTTTCCCGCCTTGTGTCTGCGACCACCACACTGCTTCTTCCTGCCTATTGTGGTGCTATGCCTCCCTCCCCCTGTGTGCTGTTGTCCTTGCTCTGTGTGTATCATCCACCACCTCGTCTTCCACTTCTGCAGCCTGGTCCTCCTCCTGACTTTCTGGTAATTGTGTCTCATCTTCATCTTCCACCTCTTGCGACAGTAATTGCACTTTACCACAGTCATCTTCGTGTGACCGTGGCTGTTCCAATATTTGGGCATCGCGACACGCATTCTCCTCTTGACTCGCTTGAAGCTGGCCGGGCGAGAGGCCCGAATCAACAAATGGAAAAAGTGAACAGCTCTTCTGAGTGTCCAAGTGTGGAATCAGTTGTCTCCGGGCACTCGGCATGGTGGGAGGAAGGAGAATCAGGGTGAGGAATAGGTGGTCCAGGCTCACGGCTACTGAGACTTGACCGTGTGGAAGACGGTAGAGGTGGTGGTGGCCAAGTGACTGGAAGCATTATCTGCTATCCAACCAATAACCTTTTCACACTGCTCTGTCTACAATAGTTGTGCTCTGCGGTCCCCTAGTAATTGGGACAGGAAGGTTGAACGAGAAGATGTGGGTTTTTGTTGTGGCACAATTTCACCTTGCCCGCGGCCACGTCCTCAGCCTCTGCATGCACCATCACGTCCACTTCGCCGTCCCTTGCCACGCACCTTGCCCATTTTAAATGGAGGACAATATTTTCCTCGTTCACGAGAAATGGCTGATTTTGGAACGCAGTTTTATGTGATATGTCTGACAGAGAACCACGATTTTAAATAGCAGGCCTGTAATTTACTAATATTATTCTACCTAGGAGACCTAGTGTGTATAGCTTCACAGACACACTGCAACGGAATGAAAATGGAAGAAATGTATGATATTAGAAGTCTTTTCGGTGATATGTCTGACAGAGAACCACGGCTTTAAATTTTAGGCCTGTAATTTACTAATATTTTTCTCCACGGAGACCTACTGTGAATAGCATCACCGACACACTGCAACGGAATGAAAATGGAAGAAATGTATGATTTTTGAAGTCTTTTTGGTGATATGTCTGACAGAGAACCACGGCTTTAAATATCAAGCCTGTAATTTACTAATATTATTCTACACGGAGACCTAGTGTGAATAGCATCACCGACACATGGCAACGGAATGAAAATGGAAGAAATTCATGATTTTCGAAGTCTTTTCGATTATATGTCTGACAAAGGACCACAGCTTTAAATTGTAGACCTGTAATTTACAAATATTATTCTACACAGAGATCTAGTGTGAATAGCTTCACCAACCCACAGACTTCAATGCAAGACACCCTAAGAGACCACCCATCTCCCATGCTACAGTTAGAAAACTGCTTGCCAAATTTCATGAAACAGGTTCAGTGTTGGATTTGCCAAAATGTGGACGCAAGAAAACTGTCGCTAATGAAGAAACATCAGTGGCTGTCCTAGCTTCATTCAGCAAGAGCCGACAGCATAGCACTCGCCGCATGTCACTGGAGAGTGGCATTAGTCGAACATCCCTTTGGCGGATATTAGCTACTCACAAATGGCACCCTTACAAAATCCAGCTGCTGCAGCATCTCAGCGAGGATGCCCCAGATTAGCGTACTGAATTTGCAGAATGGGCAAAACAAAAATTGGAACAGGACCCTCAGTTTACACAGAACATTATGTTTAGTGATGAGGCAAACTTTTTTGTGAATGGTGAAGTTATCAAACAAAACCACCGCTATTGGTCTGATACTAACCCACAGTAGATAGAGCCCTCCAAGACTGTTGGAACACAAAAATTGATGGTATGGTGTAGTGTATGGGGTACAAAGATAGTGGGGCCATTCTTCAACAATGGAAACCTCAATGCCACTGGATATCTGAAATTGCTACATGATGATGTGTTGCCCTCTTTATGCACTGAAGATGGCACATTCCCTGAGTTTTTCCAACAAGATGGTGCACCACCAGATTATGGGTGTCAGGTCCGAGCATTCCTACATGAACAGTTTCCTGAAAAGTGGATTGCTCGTCGTGGGCCAGTTGAATGGCCAACAAGGTCAACCGATCTGACCCCCTTAGACTTTTATCTTTGGGGTCATCTGAAGGCAGTTGTCTATCCTGTGAAGATACGAGATGTGCAGCATCTGAAACAACGGATAATGGAAGCCTGTACTAGCATTTCTTCTGCAGTGTTGCTATCAGTGTGTCAAGAGTGTGAGAGGAGGGTTGCATTGACAATCCAACACAATGGGCAGCACTTTAAACACATTTTATAAGTGGTCATAAACTTATAAAAAACTCATGAAAGAATAAAGTTACGTTAAAACCAAGTACACCATTGTTTTTCTTATGAAATTCTCAATAAGTATCATGTGTCACATGACCCTCTTCCCATTGAAAAAAATAAAGTTGGATCCAAAATGGCTGACTTCAAAATGGCCACTATGGTCACCACCCATCTGGAAAAGTTTTCCCCCTCCCATATGCCACAAACAGGAAATTGATATCACCAACCATTCCCATTTTATTTAGGTGTATCCATATAAATGGCCCACCCTGCATATATATACAGTACAGACCAAAATTTGGACACACCTTCTCATTTAAAGTGCTAAGCATCTCTGGGAACTCCTTCAAGATTGTTGGAAGACCATTTCCGGTGACTACCTCTTGAAGCTCATCAAGAGAATGCCAAGAGTGTGCAAAGCAGTCATCAAAGCAAAAGGTGGCTACTTTGAAGAACCTAGAATATAAGGCATATTTTCAGTTGTTTCACACTTTTTTGCTAAGTATACAATTCCACATGTGTTAATTCATAGTTTTGATGCCTTCAGTGTGAATGTACAATTTTCATAGTCATGAAAATACAGAAAAATCTTTAAATGAGAAGGTGTGTCCAAACTTTTGGTCTGTACTGTATATATATATATATGCATATGTTATAGAATACCTAGGCTAACAGGATGTTCAATGGACCCTCTTGTGCTGTATTATACACTGCAGTCTGCCACATACACTGCCTGCCTGCCTAGCACTGATTATATGCAGCTGGATTAGTCCTCAGAAGGACTGTTGGCTCAGATGGATATAGATATATGTTGTGGAATACCTATACTAACTATGAACAAGCAAATCTCTCCCTGATGCAGCAGCAGATCTCCCTACTCTGCCTGATTCCGGGGTAGACTGTGACGAGCATGGCGGCACCAGGTCTTATATACACCTGATGACGCTGTGCAGCCAGCCAATTACTGAAATGCCCACAATCATCATGGCTACGGCATTACAGTGCATGGCAGGCAATCCTTGCATGTTCATTGGCTCTCCAAAGAGCATCAAACATGCAGGGAGGGGACCCGAGTTCCCGCCCGAGCAACCCGGAAATACTCGTCCAGCGCCGAGCTCGTCGAGCACAGTGATGCTCGGGCAAGTACCGAGCAGTGGCAACCGCGTTCGCTCATCACTAGTGACAAGTTATCAAGATGGTGCATTGTTTGTCATGGTAAATGTTGCTACCTCAGTAACAGCTTCTTCGTTGAGGGTAAGCTTAATGGGGGTAACATAACCTATGAGAAAAAGATAAAACTTTTGAGAAAAAAGGATAAAAAACAACAGATGAAATCCTACTAAGTTATATCCTCAGGATTTTTTAATTAGTAGTCTAAAGTAATACAACAATAAAACATTGTTTTTCAACTTCCATGTTGCAATTTCAAAGAAGAAATAGAATAAACAGCATGTGCAGCAATAAAGGCACCCCTAATTAGTAATTGGTTGCACACTCTTTGGCATTGCTGACAGCCTCAAAATGCTTCTTGCAGCCATCTATAAGCTTCTTGCACTTCTCAGCTAGAATTTTCTCCCACTTGTCCTCTGCAGTTTGTTCAAGCTCTTGAATGTTTGCAGGGTTCTTTTTCCCAATGGCAGATTTCAGCTCACACCAAAGATTTTCAATGGGATTGAGGTTAGGACTCATTGTTGACCATTTTAACACAGTGCATTTTTTCTTTTTCAACCATTCCTGTGTAATTTTGGATGTGTGCTTTGGGTCATTATCTTGCTGGAAGACCCATGATATTTGACTCAAATTAAGTTTTCTTATACTGGGTAGGACATTTCGATCTAAAATCTCTTGATAATTCTCTGATTTCATGATTCCTATGATATGGTCAAGGCCTCTAGTACCAGACGCAGCAAAGAAACCCCACAGCATTATGGATCCTCCACCATGCTTTAATGTTGGTAAGGTGTTCTTTTCCTTATAACCTTCATTCCGCTATCTGTAAACAAACTGCTGCTTTGCATTGCCAAAAAGCGCTATTTTTGTTTCATCTGTTCACATAACATTTTCCCAGAAAGATTGTGGTTTGTCAAGATGCTCTTTGACAAAGATCAGTCGTTGCTTTTTATGTCTTTTCTTCAGCAGTGGTTTCTTCCTTGGTCTTCGCCCATAAAACTCTGCTTGGTTTTGTGTGCAAAGTATGGTACCTGTTGAAATCATGACCCCAGACTGTTCCAGGTTGGCCTTCAGGTCTTTGGATGTTTGACGTGGTGTTTTTTCCACCATTCGCACCAACCTTCGAAGACCTCTCTTTCTCTTGTCAATTTTCCTTTTTGCCCCATATCCAGGGAGGTTCTTGACAGTTCCATGCTTGGCAAACTTCTCAATAACATTGCACACTGTTGAAACTGGGTACCAAGGTCTTTGGAGATGGCCTTATACCCTTTGGAAGTCTTGTGTTTGCTAATAATAGTTCTGATGTCCTCAGACACCTCCTTTGTCTTCACCATTGTGACAAAGGAACAGGGCCTACTATGTGGATTTTTAAAACACTGAAGTCATCATTTATTGGCAAATTCATGTCACATGGGCACCGACAAATATTCACAGGTGAATCTCTTGTGATTTACCACAGGTGAGTAAAAATGTGTTTCCATACTAAATTAATGTAAAGGATGCCAATACCAGTGACACAGCAAGCTTTAGGTTTTTGTATTTTTCCCTCCCATTGTTTTTTGTTTTAAATTATTGTTCATCATTATCATATCTTTTGTATGTTACAAGACTGCTCTGTACAAAAAACTGTTTCACTTGATTCATTTTTTTCAGGGGATATTCCACACTATGTACTTAAACTTCATGGGTGAGAATAACAATGAGCAGGACTGTAACAGTTAATTTCTTACGTTTTATTTTCATTTTTTTCTTTTTTTCTGTTTTATTACAGTTTTTCATAAATATTCACTATATAGAGGAAAGACAAGAAACTCAAACACATTCATGGATCAAGTACATCTAATGAACAAGCATATACATATAAGGAAGGTTAACTTAGAAAAGTTATGTGTGGTAAACCCTACTCTCCTTTCCTTCTGTCTATGCAATAAATAATATGTAGAGTTTATCACTAAAAGCTCTGGATGTGTGTTTTTATTTTCGGCACACATTGTAAAATGAAAAAAACATGGTGTTGACAGAGAATTTCTCATGGAATATTAAAAAGATTTTGCTTTAATTTTTCCAGAGTGAGTGAAAAGTCTGTTGAGATTCTTTTCACTGGGAGGTACCAATAGAGTGAGGTTGTGTTTGGGGGGTAATTCTGTACAACATCTGAACAGCAAAGTGAAGCTTTGTGCTGAGATCTGACAGGATTTAGCTCGTTTCACCATTTTGTTGACTTATTGGTCCATAGAATATAATAGGAAAATTGATTCACCTATTTTTCTTTTAAATTCTCCAAAAGAGATGTCATTAATTCATCCAATAAGTATCAAGTCAGCCAAATGCAAATAAGGGAATTTTTCCTTACTTTCAATCAGGAGCCAGGAACCTGAAATTTACTTCATATGAATACTATTTATTTATAAACTAAGGTAATAATATGTATCTTTATATCAGTAGCATTGCTACTGGGGGAAAAGGGGCAGATTGCATGGTCACTCAGAGGGGCCCAGCCAGAGATACTGCTACTCCTAACTGGATCAATGTAAGCAGCACGCCGATACAGCTAAGCTATGAGGTAGTGCAGGGTGACACGATCTTCCGGCACTACCGCTCTCAGTCCTGTAGACTGCACTGGCTGAGGCACAAGACGTCAGAGCTTTGCAATTGGATATGTCAGGATCTTGAATTAGGTGAGTGTATGATTTTTCTACTTTAATTAAATCTTGTTGTGTGACAGTGGGGGCATCATAAAGTATGGAATGTATGAGGGAACCCATACAGTGTGGGGTTGGGTTACTATGGGGGACCTCCATACTATGTGGGGCTACTTTGGGAGCACTCATACATTGAAAGAACTACTGTGGGGGCCCTCATAAAATGTGGGCGCCGTTATAACGTTTGTGGTGTGAGAGCTATAATACAGTTTGGGGGCTACTTTAGGGGCACTCATATAATGTGGGGAACCTCATAAACTGTGAGAACTACTTTGGGGGCTATTATACAGTTTGGGGGCTACTGTGGGGGCCATCATACAGTGTCGAGACAACTGGAGGCCATTATATAGTGTAAAGGCTAATGTGGGGGCCATTTTAAAATTTGGGGACTACCCTGGGGGCCCTCATACAGTATGAGAGCATTTAGACAGTGTGAGGTGCTACTGTGGGGACCAGCATAAAGTGTAGGGGCCATTATACAGTTTGGGGCTACTGTACTGGCCCTCATACAGTGTGGTGGTCATTATACAGTTTTGGGCCATATACAGTGTGGAAACTACTGTGTGGGACCCTCATACAGTGTGGGGCCCATTATACAGTCTCAGTACTACCATGGTAGTCATTATACTGTGTTTTTGGAAAGCAATGGAGACATCATACTATATATAGGGGAGCTTGCTGCATAGAGGGAAGCTACTATGTGAATATCATACTGTGTAATGGAGAGATGTGGGCCCATCATACTGTATATAGGGGAGCTGTGGGGACATCATATTCTGCATAATGGAGCTATGGACCCATCATACTGTGTATAGGGGAGCAGTGGGCCAATCATACTGTCTATAGGGGAGCAGTGGGTTCATCATACTGTGTATAATGAAGCTGTGGAACCATCATACTGTGTATAGGGGAGCTGTGGGGGCATTAAACTGAGCTATAGGCCCAACATAATGTGTAAAGAGGAGCTATGGAGGCATTATACTGTGTATAGGTGAGCTGTGTGCGTAGGTGAACTGTACAATGGAGGACTCAAGGGACATTATTAAATGTTAAATAAGCACTTAAGAAACATTATTGTTATGGGGCACTCAGAGTATGGTGATTGGGAAAGATACACAGGGGACATTACTACTTTCTAGGGGCAAAACTGTGTCTTCTAGGGCATTTGCACAGGGCATTAATATTTTTATGGGTCAATTTTACAGAGGAGAGCTGTTATTGTGCCAAACAGTAGGTACAATAATAGGGATACAAACAACAGCATCGGCTCAGCATTGGAGTATCAGCAGGATGAGGAGCTTGTGCAGGTAGATGGGGTTGGTGTTAGAAATGTGAGCAGTTAAATGTGTCTTTATTGTAATCTCTGCAGAAGAGTTGTGACTGGAAAAGACGGGAAAAGTGAACAACTCCATAAGAAATAATGTCATCTGTAAGTCATTATCTATAACTGTACTATAATCTCTTACATGTTCCGCAGGACTGATATGTACCATTAGATGGTCACTATAGGGCAGTAATATCAGTTTTGGTCTTGGTATAGAGATTTATTTTCAGTAACAGAATGGTCATCTTTTGAGGTTCCCATATACCCATCATAGTTGTAATCAGGGTTACCAGTTAGGGGCCCACTCAGATGTTTTGCTCCCCCTGAACTGCACCCCAAGATATTCCCCTTCTTTATATTATATAGTTCAAATAAGGAAGGAGTATATAGCTGCTCTTCAGACTTCAACTTCCCTTTCTTAAACGTCCAAAACTTTTATCACTAAAAATTACAGGAATTATTTGTTTTCCTGATATGCCGATGGCAGTCATTGCAACCAGAGGTCAAATGACGACCTCAGGGTCTGTCAGCTACAATGGCCTATTAGACCATTCCAGTAGCATGGTCTAAAAGGTGTTCTGTGAGAGTAACACTGACAGGTATAATGCATTGATGTACATGGGCATTCCAATATATTATACCAGTGATCGTAGAGGGACTAAGTAAAAAAGTTTAAAACATTATAAAAATATTTTAAAAAATCACAAGATTAAGAAAAAAATAGAAAAATATTATACCAATAAGTATGTTTATTTATGTAAAAGCAAAAATATACAAAAAAGTAAACATATTTGGTATTGACATGTCTGGAATGACCCAATATATGACACGAGTTAACTCCTTCAGTGAACATTGTAAAAAAGAAAAAGAAAAAAATGTGCCAAAAAACTATGCATTTCATCACACTGCCAAACAAAAAATGGAATAAAACGCGATAAAAAAGTAGAATGTAAATAAAACTGGTATCACTGAAAACGTCATCTTTTCCTGCAAAAAAAATCCCCACCATACAGTTCTACCAGTGGAGAAATAAAAAGCTATTTTCTAAAAAATGTGATATTATTGTGTAAAAGCGGCAAAACATAAAAAAAATTATATAAATGTGGTATCATTGTAACCATACTGACCCAAAGAATTAAACTGTCTTATCAATTACTATCACACAAAGAATGGCATAAAAAAACTGTTTCTGAATTGCTGGTTCTTGTTCATTTTGCATCCCAAAAATCAGAATAGAAAGAGGCGTTATGTGTCCAAAAATATTAACAATAAAAACTTTAACTTGTCCTGCAAAAAACAAACCCCCACATGGCTTAGTCGGCAAAAATATAGAAAAACTATAGCTCTCAAAATATGGCAATACAAAACTCTTTTTTTGTAAAAAAAACTGCATTTTTTAGTATGTGATAGCAGTCAAACATAAAAACCCGCTATAAATCTGGTATCGCTGTAATCGCGCCAACCTGAAGAATAACATTTTCTAATCACTTATACCACACGAGAAATAGTGTTAAAAATACATAAAACCAATTCTTCACCTGCTGTTGATTTGTTTATTCTGCTTCCAAAGATCGCAGTAAAGCTCGGCTCACATTTATCCTGTGCTGAGCACTTACACCAGGGGGTTTCCATGTAAGTCTCTGAAATACATGATTAAGACAAAACTCCCGATGGAAAATTCCCTAAAATGAGGCAGATGGAGATACTTTGGACTCTATCTTGCCTAAGATCTGGCAGTGTTTGTCTTTTTAAGCAACTTTATAGGTATGCACAAAAGTGTAATTAGCCACAGTTTTGTGTACGTCTGAAAAGAAGGACACCGCTGAACAGAGGCCAGACCGAGTCCAGAGTAACTCTGCTTCCTACTAATAGTGAATGGATCCCTTAGGGGTTTCATCTGAATCACGTCAGTCAGAGATTTAGATGGAAACTCCGATATAAGTGCTCAGCGTAGAGTAACGGATAAATGTCATCCAAAATTTTATGTAAAATGTTTCCAATAAAAGTTTCAACTCAATCCACAAAAACATCAAGTCCCCACTTAGGTTCGTCATCTGCTAACGGAAATATAGGGGGCTTCCACGTTACTGGCAGCACAAAAGTTCTGGAAAAGCGCTATGGCTTCCTCAAAAATATAAATCCAACAAAATCTGTGCTCCCAAATCCAAATACCCCCTCATTTATGAGCCTCACAGTTTGCCTAAACCACATTTAGGGTCCACATGTTTGGCATTTCTGTAGCGATGAGAGCCCGCTTAATTTACGGGTGCGTGTCTCCAGAAGCATGAGCTGGGCACTTCATACTGGGTACTACAACGTACTGGGGACTACATTCTACAGGCACTACAATAGAATATTTGCAATTTTCACTCAGCAACATCCACTGCTGCTTGTTTCTGGAGAACATGCATGCAGTCAAAAATGTCACTATATTTGTAGATAAATTCCCATAGGGGTGTAATTTCAAAAATGTGGTCACTTGAGGGGGAATTCTGCTCTTCTAGTACTTAGGGACTCTGTATATAGAGAGTCCGCAAACTATTCTACGAAAATGTATTTTCCAAGAGTCAAATAGCGCTCCTTTCGTTCCGAGTCTCCATGTGGCTAAGCAGAACTGTACAGCCACATACGGGGTATTGTCACATTCAGCAGAATTTGTGTGACAAATATTGTTGCCATTTTTACCCATTTCTCTGTGTGAAAATGCAAAATCTGGGGCTAAAACAACATTTTTGTGGTAAAAATGTAATTTTTCTTTACCGCTCAATGGTATAAAATTCTCTGACACATCTGTGGTGTCAATATGATCATTAAACCCTTAGATGTATTCATTGAGCGGTATAGTTTGTAAAATGGGGTCACTTATGGGGGTTTCAGCTGTTCTGATACCTCAGTAGGCTCTTCCAATGTGACATGGCACCTGCAAGCCATAACAGCAAAATCTGCATAATAATATCGTGCTCCTTCCCTTCTGAGCTTTCCACTGTGCCTGAAAAGAATTACCTGATTACATGTAGGGTATTGACGCACTTAGGAGAAATTGCACAACAAACTTTGGTCCATTTTTTCCTATTAGCCCTTATAAAAATTAAAAACTTGGGGCTAAAACAACATGTTAGTGGAAGAAATTATAATTTTTCATTTACTCAGTCCAATGTTTTACAATTCTGTGAATCATCTGAAGTTTAAAAATGCTCACTAAATCCCTACAATCTCATTCCTTGTGTAGTTTCCAAAAATGGGGGCATTTGATGAAGTTTATTTTATTTTCCCACCTAAGGGGCTCGTCAAATGTGACATAGCATCCACAATCTAATCCAGCCAAAATGGCACTCCAAAATTCAAATAGCGCTCCTTCCTTTCCGAGCCCTGCTGTGCACCCAAACAGTAATTTTCCATGTGGGGTATCGGTGTACTCAGGAGAAGCGCAGCCCAGCGGGAGGTAAAGTCATGGCCAGCGAGGAGAAAAGAACTGTGAAGGGTATTCTGGCCCGGCTGCGGGGTACCTTTGACACACGTACCTCCGCTGAAATTAAAATGAGGTTCTATGGATGTAAGCAGCGGACACAGGACAGCATCAGAGACTATGCCCTAAATTTCCAGGAAGCCTTGAGGGCCATCCAACAAGCTGACCCTGGCAGCGTGCAGGATACGGATAAGCTACTAACAGAACAGTTTATAGAAGGTCTGCTGTCTAGCGCCCACAGGACCCAGCTGCGCCTCATGTTCTTTCAGAACCCTGATCTGACCTTTGCCCAATTTAAGGACAGGGCCATAAGGGTGCTCCGTGAACCCACAACAAGTGGCGCTATAAACCCCCGACGCCCTGCTCTCACCTACCACCAGGAGGCGGCGCCCTCCTCTATGGACTCTGTGGGGGCCGATGCACAGGCTCTGAACCAAGCCCCGTCGAAAGATCTGCATCACCAAGTCCAGGAGCTGACCAGGAGCGTCGCGGAGTTGACCAGGACCGTCCAGGCATTACAAGTGGACCCGTCAAGACCCATCGAGCTGGCTTCAAGTCCGGAGGATGTCCCATGGCGTCGACAGAGGAGGATCCCGTCGTTCCAAGGGAGGCCCACAGACCGCTACGCAGAGGATGGACAGCCCATTTGCTGTCGATGCAACCAGCCCGGACACATTTCCAGGTACTGTAATTTAAACGGGTCCAACCAGGGGCAGAGGGCCAACCCCCAGGCATAAGATCACCAGGCCCTTACAATTGGCATAATAAGTACGTTGGGGGGGCGCCCGGATTTACCCGTGGTGCTGGACGGTATCCCCATGAGCGCCTTGCTGGATACCGGGTCACAAGTAACCACTATCCCTTATGTACTTTTTAAGCAGTATTGGACTGATGCTGATATAACGCGGTATCCAGACAGTGACTTGAGCATCATCGCCAGTAATGGCTTGCCCGTGCCGCAGATGGGGTTCAAAGAGATGACCATTAAGATTGGTAAAGTTGAACTACCGGCACAGGGAGTGATTATTGTGGACATTGACCGTCGTGAAAGTCACCCTAAAATAATTGTGGGTACTAACGTGATTGAAAATTGTCTTTCAGAGGTAATTGTAATTCTACAACAGGTGGCGGTGAATGCTAGTTCCAGCCAACAGAGAGTCCTCAACAAAGAGATAAATGCCCTGATGAGACGGCAGCAGGTAGAACTGTTTGGTGGTGAGATCGGTAGCGTAAGAATGAGTGACCCATTCCCCATTTCCATGCCTCCCAAAAGTGAAATGATGATCTGGTGTCGGACTGCAATCGGGTTGAGAGGTAGAGACTACCAAGCCATGGTAGAACCCGTGTACTCGGACAGCAGGCCCACCATTTTGACAGCCTGGGGGGTGGTTGATGGCCATCATGGGAGGGTGCCCGTCCGCATCCTCAACATTGGGGAGAGGGAGGTACATTTACCCAGGTACGCTACACTTGCCAAACTGTTTGCTGTTGAGCACAAAGCTATCAGGGCCGTGGAACCCTTGCCTCCATCTCCACAGGCGGAGGGTAATGGCTCCCAGAAACAAAAGGAGGACTGGTGCCAGAAACTCCATGTGGGTGCTGACTCCACTCCCCTGCACCGAAAACAAGGAGTCTACCGGTGGTACAGGAGTACGAGAGAGTCTTTAGTAAGCACCTGCTGGACTTCGGCAGAGTAAAAGGGATAGAACACCACATCCCCACAGGGAGCCACCCACCAATAAAAGAGAGACACAGGCCTGTACCCCCTGCACATTATCAGAACGCCAAGGGTATGCTGCGGGAAATGAAAGAAGCTGGGGTCATTAGAGATAGCTGTAGCCCCTGGGCAGCCCCCCTGGTTCTGGTAAAAAAGAAAGACGGCACCATGAGAATGTGCGTGGACTATAGACAAATCAACCGTATCACCGACAAAGACGCATATCCGCTGCCTAGAATAGAGGAGTCTTTAGCCGCACTAAAATCAGCTAACTTCTTTTCTACTTTGGACCTTACTAGCGGGTACTGGCAGGTTCCTGTGGCAGAGGCTGACAAGGAGAAGACCGCCTTCACCACCCCGATGGGACTGAGCGAGTTCAACTGTATGCCCTTCGGGCTCTGCAATGCACCAGGGACCTTCCAGAGGCTGATGGAATGCTGTCTAGGGCACCGAAACTTCGAGACGGTCCTCCTTTACCTGGACGACGTGATCGTCTATTCGAAGACTTACGAGGACCATCTAAAGCACCTGGCCGAGGTGTTCGAAGCCCTGGCAGGCTATGGCCTGAAGGTGAAACCATCAAAGTGTCACCTGTTGAAACCAAAGGTCCAGTACCTAGGGCACGTGGTAAGTGCGGAAGGAGTAGCCCCTGACCCTGACAAGGTCACAGCAATCAAGAGCTGGCCAAGCCCCTCGAACATCAAGGAAGTGAGGCAATTCCTCGAGTTGGTAGGCTACTACCGAAGGTTCATCCCCGGGTTCACTAAGATAGCAGCTCCTATGCAGGACCTCCTGATAGGACAGTCTAAGTCCAGAAGCCAAAAGCCACCCTTCAAGTGGGATAAACCGGAAGAGGAGTCCTTCCGCCAGTTGAAGATGGCCCTCACAGCGGATGAGATCCTGGCCTACCCTGATTATGGCCAGCCTTTTATTCTCCACACAGACGCCAGTAATGTGGGACTGGGAGCCGTACTGTCGCAAAACCAACAGGGCAGAGAGCGGGTGATCGCGTACGCCAGCCGGAAGCTGAGGCCCACCGAGAGGAACCCGGAGAATTACAGCTCCTTCAATCTAGAATTCTTGGCAGTGGTGTGGGCCGTAACGGAACGCTTCAAGCATTACCTGGCCTCCGCAAAGTTCACCGTGTACACGGGCAACAACCCGTTGACACACCTGGACAATGCGAGACTGGGTGCCCTGGAACAGTGGTGGATGGCCCGTCTCTCCAATTATGACTTCGTGATCAAGTACCGGGCAGGTAAAACCAATGCCAACGCTGACGCCCTATCGAGAATGCCTCACTTACCTGAAGGTGACGAAGACCCAGAAGAGCTGGAGGAGGTAGAACTCCCCGCATTTCACCGGTATGGAGCCGCTCAATACTCCCACCGCGTGAAGGAGGAGGATTTAACAACCGTTATGATCAATCCTCTACCTCACCACAGCTGGGCCGAGACCCAAGATAGTGACCCTGCAATCCGCCTGGTGAAAGATCTGCTGACCCAGGAAGATGCCCGCATAGATCCGGATGCTCCAGAGGAAGACAAGCAGCTATGGAAAGAGAAGAGCAAGCTGTTCCTCTACGAAGGCAAGCTGTGCAGAAGGCTTGTCAACCACCGGACGCACGAGCTGACCTGGCAAGTTGTGGTTCCAAGGCGGGATGCAGCTATGGTCCTGGGGGCTTACCATGACAGAGCGGGGCACTTCGGTTGGAAGAAACTGGAGTTCCTGCTAAGAGGACGGTTCTTTTGGGTCGGCATGAGAGGGGCTGTAGAGAAGTGGTGCAGAGACTGTGGGCCTTGTAACCTAAGGAGGAAGGACCACGCCAGCCAGAAGACACCCTTGAGGCCCATCGTCACCACGCAGCCTCTTGAGCTGGTAGCTCTGGACCACGTCAAATTGGCTCCAAGCCGGTCAGGATACATCTATGCCCTGACAATCGTGGACCACTATTCCTGTTTTCTAGTGGTGGTCCCGGTAAGGGACTTGACAGCCCAAACAGCGGCCAGAGCCTTCCAGCAATACTTCTGCCGTCCACACGGGTATCCGGAACAGGTCCTGACAGACCAGGGTCCAGCATTCGAGGCTGAAATCTTCCAAGAGTTCTGCAACCTCTATGGCTGTAAGAAGATTCGGATGACGCCTTACCATCCACAAACCAACGGGATGTGTGAGAAAATGAACAATATAGTCATTGATCTCCTGAAGACGTTGCCCCTGGAGGAACGCAGCCTGTGGCCAGAAAAACTGCCGGATCTAATAGACTTATACAACCATATCCCGGTGAATGCTACAAACTGCACCCGATGCGAGCTAGACCAGGTAAGCTGCCCGTAGAGCTGGAGATGGGAGTCCTAACACCTGAGGACACCTCCCCAGATGCGGACTGGGATACGGAAAGGCAACTGCAGTACAAGAAGGTACAAGAGAGTGTGGAGAAGAGCCTGGCCCAGGTGAGAGAGACACAAGAAAAAGTCTTCAACCAACACGCCCCTGCTGGTCCTCTAGAACCTGGTGAGCTGGTCCTAAAGCGAAAGAGAAGGCTACATAAGTTGGACGACCAGTGGGAAAGGGAACCCTACACCGTACTGCAGCCTGACCACAACAACCCGAAGGTGTGCGTGATCACCAAGGATGGAGGAGAAACCACTAGTACCGTCTCCAGAGACCACCTAAAAAGGTGCCCCGAGCAACTCCGTAGTGCAGAAGAGGATCAAAGTGACCTTGAACCCGCAGAGGACAAGGAAGAAATGATCAGCACCGTTCTCAGAGAGTTCCCTCAGTCCTGGACTCGAATAAACGATGCCATAGTGGTACCCGTCCTGCATTTCCTGCAACCGACTGAGCAACAACCTGCACCAGAGCCGGAAGGTGAAGAAGAGCAAGCAGTTCCAGAGGCAGAAGAGCCTGTACCAGCAGCCCAGGAGAGTCAACCCTCTGCTGACAGTGAGCCTGCCATGCCTGCGGTGAGCCAAAGGACCCACAGACAGCTGCCTGCCCTACCTGTACACCCAGCTGGTAGCTGTACCCCTAACGCTAGAGAGGAAAGCCAGGTCGGTCCACCACCAGACAGTGGGTTACGCAGGTCAACCAGGAGCACAAAGGGGCAGATACCCGCTCGCTGGAGAATATAGGGTGCACTAAAATTGTAAATAACCCAACCCTGTTGCCAAGTGTTGAAATGTTTGCAAAGTTACATGCATGATTGGTAATTCTGTGTTTCAGTTTCTTACAGTTACCGTACGGACTCAAAGGTTATGAACTTTTAATAACCGGGACTTTGTATGGACTGCGTTCGGAGCCTGACCAAGGAATGAACTAAGACTGTAAAGGACTTGGGGCTAGGACAGACCCCCACCTGGTTAAGGCTCCCCGTATTGTTGGTGAGATGGACACCCGGTCACAGACCACACTGTGACCTTAAGAACTCAATCTGTGCGTCGTTTGTCTACTAATGTTTTATAGTCATGTATATTATCTTTGTTTACTGTTTAGTCCCGGAGTACTAAATTCTACTAGGGGGGAATGTGTCACCCTGGCCTGGATGCCACAAATATAATAAAGCTGTGTCTGAGAGCAAGGGGGAGGTTCTCTGGTCAGGGGAACATTAGCATGCAATACCTCCTGTCTCAGGCCAGTAGGGGGAGCAGGCTGCCCCTATAAAAGCTGGAACTGGGGGCAGGGTTAGGGAGAACTGGACAACCTGTCTCTGGATTGAGAGGTGTCCCAGAGCAGTGAGGGACAGTTGTATTGCACCCTAAGAGGACGTGTGGCAGTAGGAGATCCACAAGCCAGGGACAAGAGGTGAAGTACGCCTGTCCTGGCAGATAAAGAACCAAATTTACCAGACTTTGGCGTCTGAGGCTGTGAGGATTCCATATCCTACAGCAGATAACCAGTCCGCAGGGGACTGTACGTTCCTTGGCCTAAGAAGCCCGGAGGCTCCGCCACAGCAGAAGGGACCAGCAGAGCCTTACCAGGCCGGGAGTAGAAAGGAACCCATGTTGCAAACCATATGGGCGAGAGGACACGGTGAGCTCGGGACCGTGGGCTGTTACCCTACCAGGAGGAGATAGCCAGAAGGAGCGCAGAGAGCACGGTAGGCCTACACCCTCACCCTGACCAGGGCCAATTTCCCGTTTGCTCTCAGACGTCCAGGCCCCCTCCTAGCCGGGCCTGTTTGTGGGTCAGTTCACCTGTTCTAGTAAAGACCCTGGACTGCAACCTGTTGTCTGTGTGCTCCTTGCTCTTCCAGCACTAACAGTACTGCGACGTCCTGCACCATCACCCCCATCTTCCATTATACTGCCCTGGGGCCGCACTCTTCCCGTGGGGAGTCACACTATCCCAGCTGCATACATCATCAGCCCCAGCGGTCTACCTGGCAGCGGCGGTCCGCACTGACCGCAATCCACGGGTGGCGTAGTCGGACACATCAACAGCGCATCACAGACTACCAATGGTCTGACCACCCTGAGCCACGGAACCGGGTTGCCACTACTACCCCCATCGTTTCCCGATTGCCCGGCTCCGAGTGCCCCACGGCCCAGGAGGTGAGTCAAATGTATAAATAAGTAAAAACAATTCTTGAATTGCTGTTTTTGTGCATTCTAGATCCAGAAAATCAGAATAAAAAGTGATTAAAAATGCCATGTATCCGAAATTGGTACAAATAAGAATTTCAAGCCATCCTGCAAAAATCAAGCCATCATACAGCTATTTGCCCCAAAATAAAAAAAAATAAAAATGTACAGCTCTCAAAATATGGCAATAAAAACATTTTTTTGGTTTTGTTTTTAGAGTGCAAAAGAAACAAACTATGAAAGAAAAAAACTATATATAAATCTGGTATTTCTGTAATCGTATTTTACCTCAAGTAAGAGACTGATAGCGGAACCAATCAATATCGGCGGATTCAACCGAGGTTAGTCTAATGTGTATAGGGGCCTTTAGTGACAGATTAGTGACCATTTGTTGACAGTAATTTTGATCCTCTTTTCCATGTAGAATTGTAACTTGATTATCTATCTGTACCAAGTGCAGAGTGTGCTATACTGATAAATTAGTTTTGGTATGTGAGTGCTCTGGACACACAGCAACTTTCTGGACTGCCAAGAATTGGGAGGATCAACACTTTTGCTAGTTGTTCCTAAGCTGCTTTAAATTAATATACAGTAAATGTTGATTTTGAAAATGGTTATAAAGGACTGGTCTTACTGAGACAATTGCTATATAAAAAAACATTAGTTTTATTAACAGAATATGAATAGATGGCTGGACTTACCAAAAGGTTGAAGAAGCAAAAATAAAAGTTTCACGCATTTAACTTTCATAAACCTTGTATTTCTGTAGCTAAATTAGTTCCAATCAGATCTTTTAAAAAGCTTTTAAAGTCCTTCTTACTTTTTTCCATAATAAATGTTTTTAGACACTTTGTGAATGAGTGCATACATGACAGGTTACGTTTAATAGAATGTTTTTTCCTACAAAGCTAGTGAGGAGAACACTGCGTAGCGACATCATTATGGGAAAAAAAAGCAGCAAAAGAGAAAACAAAATGGAAAGTGACATGTCTTTTGTAGGAAACAATGTTTTTTTCTTGAAAATTGATATATAGTGTAAGAGTTATACAAGCAATTAGGGATTCAGGGCAGCTTTCTAAAGTTCCAGTTATTCAGTTTTCATGGGCACATTCTTTCATTAGTCAACCTTATGCAGTAGCATCTAACCCGCTCTTATCCTCCCCCAACTAAATGGAAAAGATGTTCTCAATAGTCTTAACAAAGTCCAACATAATTGTTCCACGTAAAATCATCACATACCATTCTGTTAACATAGGTTGGATTGCACTCCTGAGGCTGTTATTTGTTAGCTCAGTGGCACAGAATTAACTTGCCATAAACACACGACAATTGCTGTGCTGAATAACAGGGGGCAGCAATTATGCCAGACCTTTCCCTCTATTTCTTCTGTGTTTTTTTTTTATTCCTTTCCAGTTTCTATGCTACAGAATCCATCATGTTGAACTAAATGGCTTCATGAAAATGTGTTTTACGTTGTGGCAACCCAAGTTGGGAATTTGAAAGACTCAAAAAAGCAACTTAACTATAAATTGTCTACTATGTTATTTTCAGTATTAATGCATTTTTTCTAAATAAGTTAAATGCACTGTGCATCGTTTTTTCTGTTACTATCATTTCAATGTTAGTTGTTTTTCTCAGTAAATAGATTTGCATAATACAGCATTACATTTAGTAAATGTTTTAAATTATAATTACAAATAATTTTACTTAAAAATAACGTGAATGCCATTACTATAAGGAGAAATTCTAACCAAACTGTAAAAATATATTACATATTAAAAAATAAGGAAATTTTTTTTGCCAACAATACAAAAAAAAAAGCTCCCCGATATTAAAAATTAATACATTTGCATTATAATTATTATAATTGTTGAAAAAGTGTGAAACTTCAGTATATCAATAAGATAGCAGCAAATGGTTTCTTTAACAAAGACACAGGGAATTTATTAGGATTGCCTGATGGGTGCCACTGAGTAATACAGTTGCCCTTTAGGGGAATGTCCAAAAAAGAGGTTATATTTAGTGATATGTCAAAAAAGCTCATCATGCGCCCTTGTGCAGGAGTTTAAATACAGTCACAAGGTTTTCTATTTCTCCTTATGCACTGATCTGTGTGATCACTGCAGGGAGTTAAAAGGGCTGTATATGCTTTTCTTGAAAGTCTACAGTCACTGTATGTGACTGCAGACTTGTAAATCTTCTTATTGTGCGTAGCCCCTGCTGTCAGGATTCTCCTTTGCTGTCAACCAGACCGAATGGTCATGTGACCACAAGTATGCAATATGCATACTCTTGGCCACATTCTGACTAGAAGTGCACTACCTCACTAAATTCGCTTGTATTGAGCATGGGTGCACACATCTACTCAGAATGTTATTATTATTATTATTTATTATTATAGCGCCATTTATTCCATGGAGCTTTACATGTGAGAAAGGTGTATACATAGCAAAAACAATTACAATAATCTTGAACAAAACGTGACGGCCACTGGTACAGGAGGAGCGAGGACCCTGCCCATGAGGGCTCACAGTCTACCAGAGATGGGTGAGGATACAGTAGGTGAGGGTAGGGCTGGTCGTGCAGCTGTATGGTGGAGCGGTGGTTACTGCAGGTTGTATGCTTGTCGGAAGAGGTAGGTCTTCAGGTTCCTTTTGAAGGTTTCCATGGTAGGCGAGAGTCTGATGTGTTGGGGTAGAGAGTTCCAGAGTAGGGGGGATGAACGGGAGAAATCTTGTATGCGATTGTGAGAAGAGGAGATAAGAGGGAAGTAGAGAAGGAGATCTTGTGAGGATCGGAGGTTGCGTGCGGATATGTACCGGGAAACCAGGTCAGAGATTCGTGGAGGAGACAGGTTGTGCATGGCTGTGTATGCCATGGTTAGGGATTTGAACTGGAGTCTCTGGGTAATGGGGAGCCAGTGAAGAGATTGACAGAGAGGAGAGTCCAGGGAATAGTAGCAGAGGGACAGGTGGATTAGTCGGGCAGTGGAGTTTAGGATAGATTGGAGGGGTGTGAGAGTGTTGTAAGGGAGGCCACAGAGCAGGAGGTTGCAGTAGTTGAGGTGGGAGATGATGAGGGCATGCACTAGTGTTTTTGCAGATTTATGGTTGAGGAATGTGCAGATCCGGGAGATACTTTTAAGTTGGAATGTGGCCAGAAGTATTCATATTGCACACTTGTGATTACATGACCGCTCAGTCTTGCCGCCAGCACTGGAGAATTCTCACAGCGAACGCTTTGTATGATGTGAGGATTCACAAGTCTGTAGTTACATAGAGCGATTTCAGACTTTCGGGAAAAATCTGGACAACCCCTTGAAGGAAAAGCTGAATGTGATGAGTATAACACAATCAGTTTCTATTAGACTAGTCTAATAGAAACTGATCTTCAGGTGAGAGCTCACGTGACCGCAAGTCCTGGCAGCGCAGTATACTGCCGGGAGCGAGCGCGCTCCCGGCAGTGTACCGCCGGCCGCCAGGCTGAAGACATCGCTGAGGGACATCGGGGAATGGGGGCCGCTGGACAGGTGAGAATAAGGGTTTTTTTAATTTTTTTTTTGCTTTTTTTTTACCGCGTGCAGTCCCGGCTCGGCTGAGGAGACTACTACTCCTCTCAGCCGCGCCACTCTAGCTGTTATCAGAGGGAATGGCGGTCGGATGAGGGAAGTAGTAGTCCTCCTCTGCCGACCCAGGTACCACTCGCAGCGTTTCCGCGGTCCATTGACTTTTATTGAATTGCAGCAAATCCGCAGGTATAAATATTATACCTGCGGATTTGCTGCGGTTCCATTAAAGTCAATGAGCGGGAAAAGCTGCGGAAACGCTGCATATAAAGGACATTCTTGGTTTTTTTCCGCAATGGCAATCCTGAGCGGAAATCTCCGCATCATGCGCACAGCACATCAGGATTGCCATTGCAATCGCTGGCAGACCGATTACCAAGCATTTTCGCTTCGTTTCCGCAGCAAAAAAACACCTCGGAAACGTATCAAAAATGCTACGTGAGCACTTAACCATAGTGTGACAATGCTGAGTCTGGACAGGAGATGGAAGCTAAAGATAACTGTAGATTGTTCATAAGCTGCTGGGTATTGATGGCACGTAGATTTCTGTGTGTGTGATAAGTGGGGTGTCTTGGGTGTTGAGACCATTCTCGACAGAGAAGGAAAGACCGTTGTAGTCATAGAGTGGGAGAGGGGAGTTAGTAAAGTCATGCAGCGAGCAAAGTCGTGAGAAGCCACGCCCAGAGTATTCCCGTCTTCATGTGTAAAAGAGTTAGTAAGCTGTGAGAGGCTGAATGAGGAGGTTACAGAAAGAAGATGAGAGGCAGATGGGGAGAGCAGCTCATCAATGGGGATGTTAAAATCCCCCATGATGAGAGTAGGAATATCACAGTAAAGGAAGTGTGGAAGCAAAGTGGCAACCTGATCTAGAAACTGACGAGAGGAGCCTGGAGCGCAAAGGATTTGAAGAGTCTAACAGTGTGGACTTCAAAGGAAGGAAACATAAGTGAGGGAAACGGGGTCATGACCTGAAAAGCACATTGTGATGAAAGGAGCAGACCAACACCTCCACCTTGTCTGCTCTCAGGTCTGGGGTTATGTGAAAATTGTAGCCCAACATATGAGAGAGCAGCTGGGGTGGTGGTGTCAGACTGATGGATTCAAGTTTTAGTGAGAGCCAGAAGGTTAAGGGAATTTGACAGGAAGAAATCTTGGATGTAGATGAGTTTATTGCACGCTGAGCGCTAGTGCCAAATGGCACAATTAACCCTTTCACGCCACGGCCCTTTTACGTTTTTGCTCTTTCGTTTTTTGCTCCCATTCTTCCCAGGGCCAAAACTTTTTTATTTTTTTGTCAATATGGCCATATGAGGGCTTATTTTTTGAGGGACAAGTTGTACTTTTGAATGACACCATTGGTTTTACCATATCGTGTACTGGAAAACAGGAAAAAGATATTCAAGTGCGGTGAAATTGCAAAAAAAGTGCAATTCCACTGTTTTTTTTTTACCATGTTCACTAAATGCTAAAACTGACCTGCCATTATTTTTATCCATGTCATTACAAGTTCGTAGATACTAAACATTTTTAGGTTCTTTTTTATTTAAGGAGTGAAAAAAAAATCCAGAGTTTGCTAAAAAAAAAAAAGTTGCCATTTTCCAAGACCCGTAGCGTCTCCATTTTTCGGGATCTGGGACTGAGTGAGAGCTTATTTTTTGCGCGCTGAACTGATGTTTTTATTGATACCATTTTGGTGTAGATATGATGTTTTAGATTGCCCTTTATTGCATTTTATTGCAATGTTGCGGCAACCAGAAAAGCGTAATTCTGGAATTTTGATTTTTTTTCTCATTACGCCATTTACCAATCGGATTAATTCTTTTTATATATTGATAGATACAGCGATTCTGAATGCGGCAATACCAAATATGTGCATATTTGATTTTTTTATTATTGTTTTATTTTGAACGGGGCGAAAGGGGGGTGATTTAAACTTATATATTTTTTTATTTTTTTCAAAATATTTTTTTTTACTATTTACATGCTTCAAAAGTCTCGAAGGGTGACTAGAAGCTGCGATCATCTGTGTGTAGCAGAAATGCTAAGTTGCTATGAGCGCTGACTGCGGCGCTCATAGCATCCTGGTAATGACACGGGCGTCGAAGGGTGGGGCTAGTGACGTCCTTCCGCCGTGGCCATGTTAACATGTTAACAGCCACGGGTGGATCGCGATTCCACCTGCAGCTGTTAAGGGCACGTGACAGCTGATCAGATCAGATGCTGGAAGACCTAGCCACTAGCCATCTTCAAAGCTCTTACTGAGGGAAGGAGGTTGTTGGTCAAAATCTCACGACACATGACCGCATCCATCCTCCCTTCAATACGGTGCAGTCGTCCTGTCCCGTTTGCAGAAAAGCACCCTCAAAGTATGATGTTTCCCCCACCATGCTTCATTGTTGGAACGGTGTTCTTGGGGTTGTACTCATCCTTCGTCTTCCTCCAAACACGGCGAGTGGCGTTGATACCAAAAAGTTCTATTTTTGTCTCATCTGACCACATCACCTTCTCATATGCCTCCTCTGGATTATGCAGATGGTCATTGGCGAACTTCAAATGGGCCTAGACATGTGCTGGTGTGAGCAGGGGGACCTTGGGTGCCATGCAGGATTTTAATCCATGATGGCATAGTGTGTTACTAACATTAATGATTGAGACTGTGGTCCCAACTCTCTTCAAGTCACTGAACAGGTCCTCTCATGTAGTTCTGGGCTGATTCCTGACCTTTCTCAGAATCAACCTTACCCCATGAGGTGAGATATTGTATGGAGCCCCAGGTCAAGGAAGATTGACAGTCATCATGTGTTTCTTCCATTTTCTAATAATTGTGCCAACAGTTGTTGCCTTCCCACCAAGATGCTTGCCTATTGTCCTGTAGCCCATCCCAGCCTTGTGCAGGTCTACAATTTTTTCCCTGGTGTCCTTAGACAGCTCTTTGGTCTTGGCCATGGTGGAGAGGTTGGTGTGTGATTGATTGTGTGGACAAGTGTCGTTTATACAGGTAACAAGTTCAAACAGGTGCAATTAATACAGCTAATAAGTGCAGAGTAGGAAGGCTTCTTCTTGACAGACAGAATTCTTGCTGTTTGGTAGGTGGTCAAACACTTATTTCATGCATAAAATGCAATTTAATTACTTAAAAATCATACAATGACATTTTATGTTTTTTATTTTTAGATTCTGTCTCTCATAGTAGAAGTGTACCTACAATAAAAATTACAGACCTCTCCATTTTTTGTACGTGGGAAAACTTGCAAAATCGGCAGTGTTTCAAATACTTATTTTCCCCACTGTATATACAGTATTTACTGGCACTGTGGATGCTTTTACAGGCCACCATGTCTGTAGCACTATCGTGTCTTGTTTGGATATTGATCCAGAATACCTACAGGCTCCTGAAGACCCTTGATGGAGAAGAGAGAAGTGTCTCATGCACCAGCATTGTCTTGGTAACATGTATAGCATACTTTTTTCTTTTTTTGCACTTCTTGAATATGTTTGTGTTTTCGTTTACACAAATGCACTTTGTTTGGATGATACTCATCTAAATTATTTGGGCTCCAAATCTTATGGGGCTTTAACTGTGGTATCTATCATGGTTTCTGGCCATTGTCTGTCATAAAATGTGACGTTAGGATTACAAGTGTGTTGGTAATAAATCATATAATAAATAGTGATGAGCAAACGTGCTTGCCACTGCTCGGTACTCGCCCGAGCATCACTGTGCTCGACGAGCTCGGCGCCCGGCGAGTATTTCCGGGTGGGAACTCGGGTCCACTCCCTGCATGTTTGGCGCTCTTTAGAGGGATGCATGAGAGGCATATTCTAAAGGGCAAGTGCAGGGCCTGCTATTGCAGTGATAGCTGTGGACTGCCTGTGTCAGGTGGGAGCAAAGGGGAACCAGGGCAGTGCAGTACCCCGTGAGGGTTTAATAGGGACAGAACCATATGCCTTCTTGAACCTGCCGCTGGAATCCTCTGGACTGAGTCCTGCTCATCTTCAACGGTGGATCAATGAGAACCTACTACTGACAACTCAACTCAACGATGGGTGAGGACTAGTGATGAACGAGCATGCTCGCTACTGCTCGGTGCTCGCCAGAGCATCTCACTGCTCGAGATGCTCGGCGCTCGCCGAGCATTTCCGGGGTTGCTCGGCGGGAGCTCGGGTCCCTTCCCTGCATGTTTGGCGCTCTTTAGAGCGCCAATCAACATGCAGGGATTGCCTGCCACTCACTGTAATGCCGTAGCCATGTTGGTTGTGGGCATTACAGTGATTGGCTGGCCGCACAGCATCATCCGGTCTATATCAGACCTGGCGCCGCCATGCTCGTCACAGTCACTCTGGAATCAGACAGTGTAGGGTGAGGTGCTGCTGCATCAGGGAGAGATTTGCTTGTGTATTAGGTAGTGTAGGGAGAAAAACCGTACATTACACATATCCATCTTAACAAACAGTCCTTTTGAGGACTAACTAATCCATCTGCAGAGATATCAGGTAGGCAGTGTATATAGCAGACTGCAGTGCATATAGCACAAGAGGCTCCATTCCAATTCTGCCTTCCGCTGCTGTTAGATATTTCTATACAAAGGCCCAGGTCTCAGGGGCCAGGAATACTTTTTTTTGGATCTTAAACCTCATTGTTTGCTTAAAAAGCAATCCAGAGAAAACCATTTTACTGCGCCATTTGCTTGTTGGCACTGCAGAATACAGCCAGGTCCTTTCCATATTACAGCGCTAGAAATCCAGCTATTTAAAACTGTGTTTTCTCCGTCAAACGGATCACATATACATTGTCAGAAAATACTGCCATTTTTTCTGCCCTCCATTAAAAATTTCTTTCAGTGTGACAGTGAAGCAATTCACAGCAGTTTGCTGTTCAAACTACATACCTACAGGCCAGGTATTTAAAACTCTGTTTTCTCCGTCACACGGATCACATATACGTTGTCAGAAAATACTGCCATTTCTGGCCTCCATTAAAAATTTCTTTCAGTGAGTCAGTGAAGCAATTCACAGCAGTTTGCTGGTCAAACTACTTACCTACAGGCCAGGTATTTAAAACTCTGTTTTCTCCGTCAAACGGATCACATATACGTTGTCAGAAAATACTGCCATTTTTTCTGGCCTCCATTTAAAATTTCTTTCAGTGTGACAGTGAAGCAATTCACAGCAGTTTGCTGTTCAAACTACTTACCTACAGGCCAGGTATTTAAATCTCTGTTTTCTTCATCACACGGATCACATATACGTTGTCAGAAAATACTGCCATTTCTGGCCTCCATTAAAAATTTCCTTTAGTGTGTCAGTGAAGCAATTCACACCAGTTTGTTGTTCAAACTACTTACCTACAGGCCAGGTATTTAAAACTCTGTTTTCTCCATCACACGGATCACATATATTTTGTCAGAAAATAATGCCATTTCTGGCCTCCATTAAAAATTTCTCTCAGTGTGTCAGTGAAGCAATTCACAGCAGTTTTCTGGTCAAACTACTTACCTACAGGCCAGGTATCTAAAACTCTGTTTTCTCTGTCACACGGATCATATATACATTGTCAGAAAATACTGCCATTTCTGGCCTCCATTAAAAATTTCCTTTACTGTGTCAGTGAAGCAATTCACACCAGTTTGTTGTTCAAACTACTTACCTACAGGCCAGGTATTTAAAACTCTGTTTTCTCCGTCACACGGATCACATATACGTTGTCAGAAAATAATGCCATTTCTGGCCTCCATTAAAAATTTCTTTCAGTGTGTCAGTGAAGCAATTCACAGCAGTTTTCTGGTCAAACTACTTACCTACAGGCCAGATATTTAAAACTCTGTTTTCTCTGTCACACGGATCACATATACGCTGTCAGAAAATACTGCCATTTCTGGCCTCCATTAAAAATTTCCTTTAGTGTGTCCGTGAAGCAATTCACACCAGTTTGCTGTTCAAACTACTTACCTACAGGCCAGGTATTTAAAACTCTGTTTTCTCCATCACACAGATCACATATAAGTTCGCTCCAAACTCAGTCATTTGTAGTGAGCGTGAGAGATACTGTCCTCCATTTAAAATGGGCAAGGCACGTGGCAAGGGACGGGGAACTGGACGTGATGGTGATGGTGCATGCAGAGGCCGAGGACAAGGCTGTGGGCAAGCTGAAATTGTGCCACAACAAACACTCACACCTGACCTTCCTGTCCCAATTCCTAGGGGACCGCAGCACACCGCTATTGAACCCACAGCAGTGTCAAAAGGTTGTTGGTTGGATAGCGGATAATGCTTCCAGTCACTTAGCCACCACTACCACCACCACCCTGTCTTCCACACGGTCAAGTCTCAGTAGCCGTGAGTCTGGACCGCATATTCCTCACCCTGATCCTCCTTCCTCTCACCATGCCGAGTGCCTGGAGACAAATCATCCCACACTTGAACACTCTGAAGAGCTGTTCAGTTTTCCATTTATAGATTCGGTCCTCTCGCGTGGTTCACTTGACGCGGGGCAAGAGGAGATTGTGTGTAGCGATGCCCAAATATTTGAGCAGCCACGGTCACACGAAGGCGACAGTGGGAAAGTGTCACAAGAGGTGGACGATGATGAGACACAATTGCCAGAAAGTCAGGAGGAGGACCATTGTGCTGAAGTGGAAGACGAGGTGGTGGATGATATAGTAACTGACCCAACCTGGCAGGAGGACATGCAGAGCGAGGACAGCAGCACACAGGGGGAGGGAGGCAGAGCACCCCAACTGGCAGGAAGAAGCAGTGTGGTGGCTGCAGACAGAAGGCAGGCAACCATTCTCCGTAACACCAACACAAAGGAAGTTGCCAGTACAACTGTTAGGTCTTCCCGAGTTTGGTTGTTTTTTAAAGACTCTGCCGATAACCCCAAAAAGGCCATTTGCACCACCTGCCAAGCCAGCATCAGCAGGGGTGGCAAACCGACCAGCCTGACCACCACCAGCATGATCAGGCACATGGCAGCAAAGCACCCGACTTTGTGGGCCGAACCCCAGGGTCCAGGAACAGTGTCTGCAGGTGGCACCATTGCTTCTTCCACTGTTGTGCATGCAAGCCAATCCCCTGTTCATGGTGCATGCGAAGATGCCTCCTGCCCTGCACCTGTCGTTGCGCACTATCAAGTAGCAGCATCAGGAAGCACGTCCATGTCCTTGTCCCAGTGCAGCGTTCAGTTATCCATACCCCAGTCCTTGGAACGCAAACGCAAATATGCAGCCAACGCCCCACAGCCCACACTACTAAATTCTCACATTTCACGACTGCTTGCGCTCGAAATGTTGCCTTTTAGGCTCGTGGAGACGGAAGCATTCCGCAACCTGAAGGCGGCAGCCATCCCTCGGTACTCAGTCCCCAGCCACCACTATTTCTCCTGGTGTACCGTCCCCTCATTACACAAGCACGTGTCCCAAAACATTAGCCGTGCCCTCAAGAACGCAGTTACCGGGAAAGTCCACCTAGCCACGGACACGTGGACAAGTGCTTGTGGGCATGGACGGTACATCTCGCTGACGGCACACTGGGTTAACATAGTGGAAGCTGGGACCCAGTCGGACCTTGGGATGTAACGCGTCCTCCCGATGCCAAGGATTGCGGGCCCTAGGTCAATCAGGGAGGCCCCCACGGTCTACAGCTCCTGCACCTCATCCTCCTCAGCCTCCTCCTCCTCTTCAGCCTCCATCTCCGAAATGACCACATCAGTCACAAGCTGGAAGCACTGCCTCGGCCAAGCGGCAACAGGCTGTGCTGAAGCTAATATGCTTAGGTGACAAACCGCACAATGCTGAAGAGTTGTGGACAGCTCTGAAAGAGCAGGCAGATCTGTGGCTCACACCGCGAACCTACAGCCAGGCATGGTCGTGTGTGACAATGCCCGGAACCTGGTCGCGGCTCTGAGGCGAGGCGAGCTCACACACGTACCATGCCTGGCCCATGTGCTTAACCTCGTGATTCAGCGGTTTCTCAAATCCTACCCAGAGCTGCCGGATCTGCTTGTTAAAGTACGTCGCCTGTGTTCCCATTTTAGAAAGTCAGCTACAGCTTCCGCCGCCCTTGCCGTGTTTCAGCAGCATTTGCAGCTTCTGGCTCACAGACTGGTGTGTGATGTCCCCACGCATTGGAACTCTGCACTGCAGATGTTGGGAAGGATTTGTGAGCAGAAGAGGGCAATTGTTGAGTACCAGCATCAACAAGGCAGTCGGTATTCAGTTCTGACTCCACACATAAGACCTCAGGAGTAGACATGGATGTCAGACATATGTACCATCCTCCAAAACTTTGAGGACTCCACCAAGAAGGTGAGCGGCGATGAAGCCATAATTAGCATCACCATAAGCTTCTCTGTCTTCTGAAACACTCTCTGCTCACAATGAAAGAGGATGCATTGCAGGCAGAGCACGATGAGATGGAGCAAGGAACCATACAGGGTGATTACACACAGCCAAGCCTCATCTCATCCCAACGTGGATTGGGTGACAATGAGTAAGAGGAGGAGGAGGAGGAAGGACAGGAGCTAGTTTCATGCACTATAGACGGTAATATCTGCACAGCTGTCATACCGTCTGTTCAGCGTGGATGGCCAGAGGACAGAGAGGAGGAGGAGGAGAGCATGGTCAGTCATCCTCTTGGTGAGGACACGGAAGTCTTGTTTGTTAGTAGTCAGGCTGAGTTTATGTTACGCTACCTTTCCCATGACCCTCGCGTTCTCAAAATTTTGGGTGACAGTCATTACTGGTTGGTGACACTTCTAGACCCACACTACAATGAGAACTTTATGTCTCTTATTCCTGAGGCGGACAGGTCTACAAAAATGGGGCTGTACCAGAAGGCCCTTGTTGCGTGACTATTAAAAATTTTCCCATCTGAAAACACTGGCGGCAGAGGGCACAATTCGTAGGACAACCAAGGAGTACAGGCGAGAGAGACACAACTTCAATCCAGCAGAAGCAGGGGAACACTGTCAAAGTTCTGGGAGAGTTTTCTCAGACCATCCCATCGCACAGGCCCTGAGGCGCGGGATACTCTCACAAGGAGTGCAAAGTTTGGGAAGATGCTGAAGGAGTACCTTGCCGACCGTACCAATGTCCTCCATGATTCCGCTGTGCCTTATAATTATTGGGTATCCAAGCTGGATACATGGAATGGACTGGCTCTCTATGCCTTGGAGGTCCTGGCCTTCCCTGCCGCCAGCGTTTTATCAGAGTGGGTTTTTTGTGCCGCTGGTCAAATTATATCCGATAGGCGCATCTGCCTGTCAACTGAAAATGCTGACAGGCTGACTCTTCTAAAAATGAACAAGGGCTGGATTGGGCCAGACTTCTCAACACCACCGAATGATAGCAGCGTAACATAAACTCAAATACAGTGTCTTTTTTTTGGGAAGACTACCTCTATTACCATGCACCTCTGTCTTCACACCCAGACATGAGTATACGCTTCCTGATTTTGTCTATTTGCTCTTGCCCTCCTCCTTCTCTGCATCCTCATCATCCACCACCATATCACCACCTTAAGTACCATATCAACATATCTACATCTCTTGCAAGGGGCATTGGAGTTCCTCCAATTTTTGGGCAGCCATTGCTTCACTGCATAGGCAAACAGTATGAGAGAGACACTTCCTAATAATGGGAACATTGTTTTCAGGAGGCTCTCCGACCTCTACGTCTCTAACAAGGGGCATTGGAGTGTCTCCAAATTTTTGGCAGCCATTTCTTCACTGCATACGCAAACAGTAAGAGAGACACACTTCCTAATAATGGGAACATTGTTTTCAGGAGGCTCTCCGACCTCTACGTCTCTAACAAGGGGCATTGGAGTGTCTCCAAATTTTTGGCAGCCATTTCTTCACTGCATACGCAAACAGTAAGAGAGACACACTTCCTAATAATGGGAACATTGTTTTCAGGAGGCCCTCCGACCTCTACGTCTCTTGCAAGGTGCATTGTAGTTCCTCTAAATTTATGGCAGCCGTTGCTTCACTGCATAGCCAAACAGTAAGAGAGACACACTTCCTAATAATGGGAACATTGTTTTCAGGAGGCCCTCTGACCTCTACTTCTCTTGCAAGGGGCATTGGAGTTCCTCCAAATTTTTGGCAGCTGTTGCTTCTCTGCATAGGCAAACAGTAAGAGAGACACACTTCCTAATAATGGGAACATTGTTTCCTGGAGGCCCTGCGACCTCTACGTCTCTTGCATGGTGCATTGGAGTTCACCCAAATTTTTGGCAGCTGTTGCTTCACTGCATAGGCAAACAGTATGGGAGACATACTTCCTAATAATTGGAACATTGTTTTCAGGAGGCCCTCCGACCTCTATGTCTCATGCAAGGGGCATTGGAGTGCCTCCAAATTTTTGACAGCCATTGCAGTCACTGCATAAGCAAACAGTATGGGAGACCATCTCCTTTCTAATGGGAATATGTCGCTACAGAGGCCCACCTCTATGTGTCTTTAAATTGTTAGTGGGGTTTTTCCTAAATTTTTGCAGCCATTGGACTCACTGCATACCCTATAACTGAATAGCAGACCCTCTCCTTTCTAATGGGAACATGTCATTACTGTGGCCCAGCCCTATGTGTCTTTAAATTGTTACTAGGGTTTTTCCTAAATTTCAGCAGCCGTTGAACTCACTACACACACTATAACTGAATAGCAGACCCTCTCCTTTATAATGGGAACATGTCATACTCGTTACTGTGGCCCAGCTGTATGTGTCTTTAAATTGTTAGTGAGGTTTTTCCTAAATTTTGGCATCTGTTGGACTCACTGCATACCCTATAACTGTATAGCAGACCTCTCCTTTCTAATGGGAACATGTCATTACTGTGGCCCAGCTCTATGTGTCTTTAAATTGTTAGTGGGGTTTTTCCCAAATTTTGGCAGCCCTTGCAGTCACAGCATGGGCATTAGCCCTATAGGAGACCCGCTCCTTTATAATGGGAACATATTTTTTTACTGAGATCCTCCTCTATGTCTCTTCAAAGGGGTATTGGGTTGCGTCCAAATTTTTGGCAGCCCTTGCAGTCACTGCATACGCAATAACAGTATAGGAGACCCACTCGTTTATAATGGTAACAACAAAGCATAGCCGAATGCTGGCCCTTTAAGAATAGTAAGGGCTGCCTGATGGCCCTTTAAAAATAGTCTTTGTGAACTTTCAGAGTCCCTCCATCATAAATGAAACACGATGTATCTGATGATGTGTCACACACCACATCACCAGATACGGTTGTTAAATATCAAAATGACATTTCCCGGTGAATGCATTTGTCTTGGTTGAAAGCAATGCAAAAGTGCAAAAACGCATTAAAAACGCTACGTGTGAACATAGCCCAAGGTGTGGAGGAGCATTTTTGTTTTGGTTATTTATTTTGACTTATATACAAGTCATTACCCTGGAAAGGATGTTCCTTGACATATTTCCCAGGAAAATCCATTTTGATTTATTTTTTGTATGTTTTATTGTGAGTCCGTAAAAGTGACGTAATACCTCTGACAACGTTGTTGACAGCAGTGACCTGGGAGTCAGAAATGCTTCCACGGTTCTTCCCCATGCTGTTCCCATGTCATTTAAGCACTGTTCCAATCGATTTGGGCAATTTTTAGGCCCTCTGCAGACCGCCGAGGGGGAGCCACCGCAAAAAATGCTCGAGTTTCCCATAGACTTACATTGGGCTCGTTACTCGGTCCGAGCACTTGAGCATTTCAATTTGCACGACTCAAACGAGTACCAGATCATTTTAGTGCTCGCTCATCACTAATAACAAACCATTATATTAATATTCAATATATTAGAATACTTGATATGTATTACTTATCATAGTGATTGACTATGGATTTCCAGCACTATAATAATGAATTCTGCAGCAAGCAGTGGTATTATTATTAACAAAAAAAAATTAAGAATTTATATTAGTTTATTATCTAATTGCTAATTGGTTGCTTCTCTGTGAGAGTAATTTTCCTGCAGCAAGCAGCTGTATTATTATCTACAAAACATTTTCTCATCATTTCATTATCTAATGGTTAATTGTAATCATTCTGAGAGAGATAATTTTCAACTTCCTTAAATGATACAATCGTGTCTTCTAAGTTTCATGTACAATAGCCAATTGAGGTCAATAATTATCCACTTATACAGTAGTGCATCATCGTTTGTAATAGTTAATTGCTATTGTGTGGTAACTGAAGAGGTTGTCCACTACTTCATCATTGATGACCTATCCTTAGGATAGGTCACCAATGTGTGATTGGTCGGGATCCGACACCCCCGCCGACTAGCTGTTCCCGTGTCGGTGGCAGCAGCGGCCGCCGGACAGAAATACTCCATTGTGGAGCAGCTCCATCTTCTGATAGTGACCATTGCAGGGTACTGCACATTTGGCACTTATTGATTGGAAAAGGAGGCGGATGTGCAGTACCCAGCCAAGGCCACTACAAGCCTCAAAAACACAAGAAGTGAATTAATGGCTGACCTTTACACTAAGAACACTGATCGCAATAGTCTTCTACACTACTCGAGTTGCCACCCCAAGGCCACAATAAGATCTATTCCCTCCTCCCAATTCCGTCGAATGGAGAGAATTTTAACTGATGCACATACCAAGTCTACTAGACTCAAGGAAATGCAGAATAAATTCATACAACGTGGCTATCCTCCACAATTATTCAAAGAAGCTAGGACACCACACCCGCCACAGCAAGACTCGATCAGAGTATCCAATAAACGGGCCTTTGTTCACACTTATCATACTAGTGTTTACTGTGTTCACAAATCCATTCCTAAACATTGTCCTATTTTAAAGGGAACCTGTCATATCATTTCATTTTTGTATACTCTATAGCATATTGTGTGTAGCACATATTTATTCCATCTATTGTACTGTTATACTGACCATTGTATTCTTTCTCCTTTTCTAATAGAACCGCTAGAGCACACTGTATCACTGGAGCACCACAACCTCACTGGTATTACACCACTACCCCATCCTTTCCCTCCCCTTTTCTCCCCTCTACCCTTCCTCTCCTTCCCCTTTTCTTTCCCTGTTCCTCACACTCCACCACATTCAGTCTACTTTCCTCTTTCTCCTTTTAATTTTCGCTAAAACATTCTTCCTCTCATTATTGTCTCATTGTTATCACATTTGGGACCCACATACTCTCTTGAATATGCACATGTAGCACCCCGAGGACTCGGCTGCTACAGGGGTATTGCACCTCAATCCAGAGGTGTGGTATTCCACTCCCGGGTAAGGATGGAGTGTGGGACTGAGCTCAGATAGCTGCATGCACTACACACATCCCATTTCCGGGGGACAGAACTACGGTACTCCCACCAGTTAGATGTGCAGGTACGACAGCGTCTGTCCCTGGCTGGAGTGGGAGGGGGGGTGGAACATCCCAGTAGTGTAGGGGCAGATAGGGGAGGGACTCTGGGCATAGAGGTAGGAGCCCATTGGGTGCTAGTCACCTGGGCTCACACATAGAGGGAGTATATATGGTGGGCACTATCTTAGGACAGGGTCAGTCAGTCTGAGGAGGAGCAGAGCAGAGGAGCTCAGCCAGGAGGGCTGACAGGGAGCTGTGGCTCCGGCTGGGCCCAGCTCCAGGGCCAGGCTTGTAGTGGAGAGGAGGAAGAGAGGCCCGGAGACACAAGACAAAGAGGGAACCCTGAGATCCCAGAATTAAGCCAGAAGGGTGAAGGGTTGGCAGAAACGGGTACCGGAACCCTAACTGGTGGAGGCTAATGATCCTCAGCCAGGAACCGGAGGTCGTGGTCAAGTTTTGCCGCGACCCTCACCACATCCACCAGAAAGGCACACCACGAATAGGGTCAGGAAAGCCAGAGAAGGTTTTACCATCAAGAGGCCCGAGGGAGCCGGACAAAGGTGGATCCCTGGTGGGAACGGCCAGCAGAGAGAGAGAGAGAAGGGAGCTCAGGACCACGCTCCGGAACTGCCTGGGGTTTAGCCGAGTCCCGCACCTGGTGAACGCAGTACGGCTCGGGTGGTCACTCCCGGCCGAAGTGACTAAAGCAACATCAGTGAGTAAACACCCTGAAACTGCATCATACGTGTCTGAGTCTCCTTGCTGCACTATCACTACCTCCATCATCCACATCTGCTGCCCTGAGGCCATACCCCTCCCGTTGGGGGTTATACCATCTACGCTGCACAATCATATCACCGGCCTCAGCGGACTGTCCTGCAGCGGCAGCCTCATAGCTGCATTCAACGGGTGGCGTAGTCGTACAACATCTACTATTAAAAACACTGCCGTCCAGTTTGACTCCCTGGGCACGGACCGGGTCACCGCCACGAGACTACTACCCCCATCTGATCCGGCTCCGGGTAAGCCCCCGTGCGCGCGATGCCGCACGACACAGCAGGCCCAGGGGCGCGTCAACTTTGGCGTAGTCGGCAGGATCACGTGCCCGCCACCACCGGGTACTGCGTGCCTGAAGAAAAGTTCACAGTTACCGTAAGAAGAAGTCTCCCGCCAATTCCAGAAGGTCCCCGCCATCGGACGCCATCTCGGATCGTTTCCCGCCGTTTGCCCGCCATCTGCAGCCTTTTCCCGCCATCCACGGAGTTTCCCGCCATTAGGAGACGATTCCCGCCATCTGAGATGATTTCCCGCCCTGGCAGAGCGGACGCCATTATGGGCGTGCCAGAGGGTGGCAAGAGGCCACCTCCCATCGTGGGCCAGGTCCAGGAATGGCGCCAAAAGCGGAAACCGCCCCCACCAGCAGAGACTGCAATGATAGAGATGTCCATCAGAGTGGGGGGTCTGCCCCTGGAACTGACAATCACCAAGTTGCCCCAGGACCGCCCTCAGTATGGGCGGATCAAGAACAAAGGAGAGAGGATGGGTGCAGCCTGGAGGAGTCTGGAGAGAACGCACCCGGAGATGGAGGGAGAGTCAGGCAGCACCGACCCTGTGGTCAGGAGCCTGTTGCAGGCCGCCACCCCAGAAGGCCTGGTGGAGATTCTGGCACAGCTCCCTAAAGATCGGGAGCATGCACAGACTGCGCTGGAGGGCTTGGCTCGGAAGATGGCCCGAGTGCAGCAAGAAGTGCTGGCCGAGTGGAGCAGAGAAATGGCCATGCAGGCTGGAACCCGCCAGCAAAGGACACCACCCGCAGCGAGGAGCACGCCTGCCCCTGAAAAGGATGCAGAAGGGACGGAGGCCGGAGACGACGCAGTGGAAGGAGCTGAGGAGGAAGCAGGTAAAGGGGACATCACTACCCCAAGCCCAGAAGCCGAAAGCCTGCCCCAGTTCCCCGTCGCAGAGCCCGAAGTCCCACTGATCGATCCCGTTGCTGCACCGCCACCGCTCCAAACTAGGCCTCAAGCGGCAGGAGCCGCGACCACGCCCCCTGTGACATCACGCGCCTCAATTCAGAGCGCGGCCAAGCAGGAAACGCGACCGGCCTGGTCGCAGGGCCGAGTACCCCCGGGCGCCGCAGTTCCAACAGCGCCCTCTACCTCCACCAAGCCACTGGCCTGGTCGCAAGGCCGAGTGCCCCCGGGCGCCGCCGTCTCCACAGTGCCCTTCACCTTTAGATTGCCACCGGCCTGGTCGCAAGGCCTGGTGGATCCGGGCGCCGTTGCCCCCATCGCGCCCTCAACCTCCACCGTGCTACCCTTGGGTGAAGACCTGTTCGCCCAGCACACTTGCCCGAATGGGCAGCCCTTTGAGTGGCCACAGGAGTACCTCAATCCCCGACTCCGGAAGGAAAGGCCCCTGTGTGAGCCCCTGATCCCGGCTCCGGCGCCCGCCAAGATCACCCCTCTCCCGTTGGAGGAGGCGCAGTTCGCATGGGACCCCACCGGTGAAAACCTAATGAGGTTCACCCAGGAGACCCGGGCGGCCGCAGCCCAGCGTGCGGAGTGCTGCCGACAACAGCTAGAGGTCTTCGACAGAGAACGGCGAGAGAGGCGGGTCCGCGAGGAGCGGCTGCAGGTCCAGAGCGCGGAGCAGAAAAGCCGGACCCGGCGAGACCGCCGTGCAGCCCACGGTCCCCGCGCCACCGGGACTGTAATCAAGTTCCAACTGGAGCACGGTTGGGGCTTTATCAGGGATCACAAAACCCCCGGCGACGTCTTTGTCACCCGCAGGGATGTCGCGTCTCATCTGCCGGAGGGACACCGTGGTCGTGACCTTTACCTGGGTGACGAGGTCACTTTCACCCGGCATCAGTGTGCCAAAGGACCGTATGCCCTTCATGTACACCGGTTGACGGAGGAAGAGCTGCGGTATGAGGAGGATCAAGAGGACCCGGACGGGTTTGAAAATTACCCTCAGAAAGGAGCAGGAGGACGCCGTTACTGAAGTACGGTAAAGAGTACTGCATAAAGTTACCCGTTAGGGTACAAGGACTGCTGCTAATTAAAATATGGTCCCCGTTGGGACTAGTGTGAACTGTTTGTCTGTGTGTCCCTACCCCCTACCAGGCTGAGGACTGTGAGCAGCCATTCCCCTATTCCTACTGACCGAGGACTGAGAGCGGTCATTCTTTCCCTCTACCTGGCCGAGGACTGAGAGCGGCCATACCCTTGTAAATAGTTGCGCTTCCTAAGGCGCCCCCTACCGGTTTTATAGAAGGACTGTTTTTCTTCCAATGACTGTAGCACTTTACCTGGTCACAAGTGCACCATGGCCAGAAGCTCAAGAACATTTATATAAAAGAGTTTATTATGAAAAAGTTTATATTGCTAGAATCTGATAATGTTTATAATGTTTTATATGTTAGTGTATGTTTTAAAAAGTTTGTATGTTTTGGTATGTTTATTTCTTTTACAGCCCGAGGACGTGCTGTGATTTACCAGGGGGGAATGTAGCACCCCGAGGACTCGGCTGCTACAGGGGTATTGCACCTCAATCCAGAGGTGTGGTATTCCACTCCCGGGTAAGGATGGAGTGTGGGACTGAGCTCAGATAGCTGCATGCACTACACACATCCCATTTCCGGGGGACAGAACTACGGTACTCCCACCAGTTAGATGTGCAGGTACGACAGCGTCTGTCCCTGGCTGGAGTGGGAGGGGGGGTGGAACATCCCAGTAGTGTAGGGGAAGATAGGGGAGGGACTCTGGGCATAGAGGTAGGAGCCCATTGGGTGCTAGTCACCTGGGCTCACACATAGAGGGAGTATATATGGTGGGCACTATCTTAGGACAGGGTCAGTCAGTCTGAGGAGGAGCAGAGCAGAGGAGCTAAGCCAGGAGGGCTGACAGGGAGCTGTGGCTCCAGCTGGGCCCAGCTCCAGGGCCAGGCTTGTAGTGGAGAGGAGGAAGAGAGGCCCGGAGACACAAGACAAAGAGGGAACCCTGAGATCCCAGAATTAAGCCAGAAGGGTGAAGGGTTGGCAGAAACGGGTACCGGAACCCTAACTGGTGGAGGCTAATGATCCTCAGCCAGGAACCGGAGGTCGTGGTCAAGTTTTGCCGCGACGTTCACCACATCCACCAGAAAGGCACACCACGAATAGGGTCAGGAAAGCCAGAGAAGGTTTTACCATCAAGAGGCCCGAGGGAGCCGGACAAAGGTGGATCCCTGGTGGGAACGGCCAGCAGAGAGAGAGAGAGAAGGGAGCTCAGGACCACGCTCCGGAACTGCCTGGGGGTTAGCCGAGTCCCGCACCTGGTGAACGCAGTACGGCTCGGGTGGTCACTCCCGGCCGAAGTGACTAAAGCAACATCAGTGAGTAAACACCCTGAAACTGCATCATACGTGTCTGAGTCTCCTTGCTGCACTATCACTACCTCCATCATCCACATCTGCTGCCCTGAGGCCATACCCCTCCCGTTGGGGGTTATACCATCTACGCTGCACAATCATATCACCGGCCTCAGCGGACTGTCCTGCAGCGGCAGCCTCATAGCTGCATTCAACGGGTGGCGTAGTCGTACAACATCTACTTTTAAAAACACTGCCGTCCAGTTTGACTCCCTGGGCACGGACCGGGTCACCGCCACGAGACTACTACCCCCATCTGATCCGGCTCCGGGTAAGCCCCCGTGCGCGCGATGCCGCACGACACAGCAGGCCCAGGGGCGCGTCACACATATGATACAGATCCATGGGACATTCCTTCTACTAACAACCCAGTCCATGGGATATACACAAGGGCTGAGCACCTGCCTTCAGAACATGATTCTACACTGGCTTCCTCCCCTACCAAGTGACGCGATCTCACGTGTCTCACCAGTACAAGTAGTCACACCCCCACACAAACTCCCATCCAATAGCAACAACCGTAGGGACTAAGCCCCTGTCCCTCCTCTTCCTTACTGCACATCAGAATTAGTGCTTTTTCCGGTATAAAACCTCCACCCATCTTCTACATTCTAATACAGCAGCTCCTCCATTCACTTATAACCCTTTTTCTTTCTTTTACTAATCGTCCTTATCGTTATCCTTCTCTCTTTGTCCTGTTCTTTATTTTCCCCTTAGTTCTTCTTTTCTCTGTGTATAGTTGGTACTGTTATGTGATGTTGACCTTTTCACAACCATCCTTTCCGTGTATGTCACAATGCCCTGGTACATCGTTGTATTACATTACAATGTCATTGTGTTCACCAGATGTTTTTGATTCATCTGTGTACATTTATTTTCATGTTTTGATTTGTCATGATTTGCCCATTATTTGTTCTTATTTATACAATCAGTTTTCTTGTACAGCTTTTCTGATGAAGATCCATGTTGGACTGAAACGTCATAGCTTTTCATTGGATTGTTTAGGATTGTAATAAAACCAAGTCTGTTATCACATACCTTCATTGAGTTCTAAGTTTAACTCAAAACATACACTACAGATTGGAAAGTAGAGAGGGTCCCTGATGTAAGCAAAGCCAGTGTTCTTATTACTGTATATCAAATAACATTTCTTTCTAACTCAGCCAAATTATTCTTATGGATTCTTTTTTTCCTTTTATCTAGCCCTCCCAGGTTCTTATCATACCTAGCATGACATTATCACCAGCCATTTAAAAAAAAAAAGGGAAAAACAAACAAACTGACTTTTGGGTTTTTTTTGTGTTTTTTTTTCTGGGTTATTATAGATCCCGTTTCTGTGAATGCAGAGCAGCTTCAGAGTTTGCCACTGGAGGTGACTAACCTTTGATTAGAGGTTCAGCAGCAACTGCATCAGCCACAGACTCCTAACGTTGAGGACTCTGCGGGTAGGCCTGTCCAGCTTAAACCCAAAATTGCCCTCCCGGACAGGTTTTCAGAAGGTAGAGACAAGTTTTTGTATCTAAAGAAGCTTGTAAGTTGTATTTTAAGCTTCGACCTTACTCCTCTGGTGATGAGGAGCAGCAAGTGGGGATTGTGATCTCATTGTTGTAAGGAGATCCTCAATCCTGGGCTTTCTCTTTGCCACAGGGCTGTGCTTGCCTCCGATCTGTTGAAGGATTTTTCGGGGCTCTGGCCCTCATCTATGATGATCCTGACCAAATCTTTTTGGCTGAATCCAGGTTGTATCGCCTTTAGCAGGGGAATCGGTCAGTGGAGACTTATAGTTCCGAATTTTGTAGATGGGCAACCGATACCAAATGGAATGACCCGGCTCTTAGAAGCTAATTTTGTCAGGGTCTTTCAGAAAGGCTGAAGGATGCCTTAGCAGTTTACGAAACCCCGGGGTCCTTAGAGGCTGTCATGTCATTGGCTATACGCGTGGATAGACGCCTTCGGGATAGGTGGGTGAGACCACCTTCTCCTGAGCCCCCTTTTTGGGGAAACACCCCTTTGCTGGGGGGGCGGTCTGGAGGTGAACCTGTACTTATGGAGTTGGAGGAACCCATGCAGTTAGGGGGAACTACTGCATCGCATATTTCCCTTGAAATCCGCAAGAGAAAGGGGGGGTGTTTTTTTTGTGTTAAAAAGGGACATTTTATTGGGGTCTGTCCCTCGGTTCCTAAGCAAAAAGTAACTCAATTAACCCTTGGTAGTGTGGCGTTGGATAATTAGCGGGTGTGTTTGTCTTCAACATGCAGTTCTTGGTTTGTCCTGATGGCGGAGGTGGTGCTAGAGAGCAGGACTGAGAAAATTTTGGTGTTTGTGGACAGTGGAGCTGAAGTCAGCATGGTTGATGCTGGGTTTGTGAGCACTCATGGGCTTACTTGCTGTATGTTAACTAAGCCCATCCCTATTTATGCCATCGACTCAGTGCCACTTGCACAGAGATCTCTGACTCAGACTGCACATAATATAAGACTAAGCGTGGGGCCCCTTCATTATGAAGTAATTCCTTGTTATGTCTTGGAGGGCCATCCCACTCCGGTTGCACTGGGTCTACCCTGGTTGATGAAACATAATCTGATAGTGGATTGGCAATCCAGAGAAATTGTGGAATGGGGAGATTACAGTCATGAAAACTGATTAAACATATCCCTTTCTGCGGTCTCTATGGAGACCTTACCTGTGTTTTTGTCTAGTTTTGAGGATGTATTTTCTGAGAAGGGGTGTCCGGATTTGCCTCCTCGAGCATATGACTGTCTGTAACGGGTCTGGGAGGTGGAACCTCTGAGCAACTATACAAAGGGGCAGTCCTTGTAAGGAAGCGGGTGGCTCCCAGGGAAGGCGGGCAGGTAGTCACGGCAAGTGACAGGGACAGTCTCTGGGCAGAAGGGCAGGAAGTCACGGCAAGTGACGGGGACAGTCTCTTGACAGGCGGGTGGTCACGGCAAGTGACAGCAGGGTAAGAGTCTCTAGACGGGCAGGTGGTCACGGCAAGTGACAGCAGGGTAAGAGTCTCTAGATGGGCTAGCAGGCAGGTAGCAGGTGAGCGCTCCCAGGTGAGCGGGCAAGAGTCTCTGGACAGGCAGGTGGTCACTGCAAGTGACGGCAGAGCCTCCAGGTAGGCTAGCAGGCAGGTAGCAGGTGAGTGCTCCCAGGTGAGCGGGCAAGAGTCTCTGGACAAGCAGGTGGTCACAGCAAGTGACGGCAGAGCCTCCAGGTAGGCTAGCAGGCAGGTAGCAGGTGAGCGCTCCCAGGTGAGCGGGCAAGAGTCTCTTGACAGGCAGGTGGTCACAGCAAGCGACAGCAGAGCCTCCAGGTAGGCTAGCAGGCAGGTAGCAGGTGAGCGCTCCCAGGTGAGCGGTCAAGAGTCTCTGGACAGGCAGGTGGTCACAGCAAGTGACGCCTAAGCCTTCAGGTAGGCTAGCAGGCAGGCAGCAGGTGAGCGCTCCCGGGTGAGCGGGCAAGAGTCTCTGGACAGGCAGGTGGTCACAGCAAGTGACGGCTAAGCCTCCAGGTAGGCTAGCAGGCAGGTAGCAGGTGAGCGCTCCCAGGTGAGCGAGTAAAAGTCTCTGGACAGGCAGGCAGGTATCTGGCAGGTACTTCCTGGTCCGCAGGCAGACTGATCCATAGACAGACTGGCAGGTGCTGGTAGGCAGACTGTCGGACCACAGGATAGCAAGCAGTTAAGCAGATATCAGGCAGGTATCAGGCAGGTATCAAGCAGGAATCTGGCAGGTGACTGGCAGGAAACTGGTAACGGGACCTGAGGGCTGAAGCAGAGTTGAAAGGCTTTGCAACAACATTGCTCGGGCACCTCCATTTTGGAGGAGGTGCCTTATATATGGTGAGGGCCTCCGGCCATTGGCCGGGGACTCCTTAGGACGGAGCGCGCGGCTCCTTTAAGAGAGAGGAAGCGCGCGTGTGCCCTAAGCACAGAGGCCGGGAAGCAGCGCGCGCTGCCAGCAGAGCGGGAGGAAGCCGCCGGGCACGGAGCGGAGAGGTGAGGGGAACGGCATCCCTGCCTAGCAGGAGGCAGGGACGCCGACGCTACAGTACCCCCCCCTTTAGGCCCCCCCCTTTTTAGGCTGGAGAGAAATTTATCATGGATGAGCGGGGCATGGATGTTCTCCCGGGGCTCCCATGTTCTCTCCTCAGGACCAAACCCCGTCCAATCCACTAGAAAAAAGGTTCTTCCTCTTACCCTTTTTGTGGCCAGAATGTTCTCTACCTCAAACTCGTTTTCAGCGGAAACCGGAGCAGGAAGCGTACCTGTAGACTTGGAAAAAGAGTTAAGTATCACGGGTTTGAGTAGAGATACATGGAAGGAGTTAGGAATCCGCAAATTGGCTGGGAGTTTCAATTTATAGGCCACCGTATTGATCTGTTTGATAACTTCCAGTGGGCCAATGAACCGAGGCCCTAACTTGTAGGAAGGAATCTTGAGCCGGACATACTTGGACGAGAGCCAGACCTTATCTCCAGGACGGAATTGTGGTGGATCAAGACGTCTTTTGTCAGCCTGTTGTTTCATCCGCTCGGATGACTGAAGAAGTGCGGATCTGGTACTTTCCCAAATGGAGGAAAATTCGTTAACGAGAGATTCCGCAGCCTGATTGTCCACCGAAGCGGAGACGGGAAATGGGATCCGAGGATGCTGACCGAAGACTACAAAAAACGGGGATTTGGAGGAAGATTCGCTCTCGTGATTATTATAAGAAAATTCGGCCCACGGTAAAAGATCCACCCAGTCGGAATGGTGAGCATTAACAAAGTGCCGGAGGTAACTGGTTAAAATTTGGTTGATCCGTTCAACTTGGCCATTGGACTGTGGGTGATAAGCAGAAGAAAAGTCCAAGGTGACCCCCAGCAGTTTACACATGGCTCGCCAGAAACGAGAGGTGAACTGAACCCCTCGGTCGGATACGATGTGGAGAGGAAGACCATGAAGACGGAAGACATGATGAATAAAGTCTTTAGCTAACTCTGATGCAGACGGGAGACCCGGCAGGGAAATAAAGTGAGCCATTTTGGAAAAGCGGTCAGCGACCACCCATATGACCGTACAGCCGGCAGAGACAGGGAGGTCCGTAATAAAGTCCATAGCTATATGCTGCCACGGGGCAGCAGGTACAGGAAGAGGAAGGAGACGGCCGGCTGGAAGATGTCTCGGAACCTTGTTGCGGGCGCAGGACACACAGGCTGAAACAAAATCTATTACGTCCTTGTGCAGGGTAGGCCACCAGTAATGCCGGGAAATAAGCTGGAGGGTCTTTTTCTGACCAGCATCGCCAGCTAGCTTGGACGAGTGTCCCCAGTGTAGAACCTTCACACGATCCGGAACAGATACGAACGTCTTACCGGGTGGAAGACGATTTAGATTCACGGGGGCCACCTGCATTACTTTGGCGGGGTCGATGATGTGTTTAGGCTCCTCCTCAAGATCAGAGACCAAAAAGGATCGGGATAAAGCATCAGCTTTGATGTTTTTGTCAGCCGGGCGAAAATGAAGAATAAAATTAAAGCGGGCGAAGAACAAGGACCACCGGGCTTGGCGCGGGTTAAGTCTCTGGGCACTCTGGAGGTAAGCCAAGTTCTTGTGGTCCGTGTAAATTATTATCGGGTGAAGAGCCCCCTCGAGCAGGTATCGCCACTCCTCCAGTGCCAGCTTAATGGCCAACAATTCTCGGTCTCCTATAGAATAATTGCGCTCAGAAGAGGAGAAGAGTTTGGAGAAGAAGCCGCAGGTTACCATTCTTCCGGAAGACGACTTTTGGGTGAGTACCGCTCCGGCTCCGGAGGAGGAGGCGTCTACTTCTAGGAAGAATTGTTTGTTGCCGTCTGGACGATGCAGCACAGGGGCGGAGGAAAAAGCTTGTTTCAAGGAAAGGAAGGCCTCCTCTGCTTCGGGCGGCCATTCTCTGGGATTAGCGCCCTTACGGGTGAGCGCCGAGATAGGGGCAGTCCGGGAAGAGAAGTGCGGAATGAAAAGGCGGTAGTAGTTGGCAAAGCCCAGGAACCGCTGAATAGCCTTCAACCCCTCTGGTCGGAGCCACTTCTGGATGGCAGACAGTTTCTCAGGGTCCATTTGTAGGCCGGTCTGAGATATTATCTATCCCAGAAACGGAAGCGAGGTCTGCTCAAAAAGGCACTTCTCATATTTAGCGTAGAGGTGGTTCTGCCTGAGCCTGAGCAGGACCTGACGAACGTCCCTCCGGTGAGTGAGAAGATCCGGAGAGAAGACCAAGATGTCGTCCAGGTATACCACCACGCAGGAGTAGAGAAGGTCATGGAAGATGTCATTGACCAACTCTTGAAAGACGGCGGGAGCGTTACAGAGACCGAAGGGCATTACAAGGTATTCATAGTGGCCATCCCGGGTGTTGAATGCCGTCTTCCATTCATCCCCCTGACGGATACGGACCAGATTATACACCCCACGGAGGTCCAGCTTGGTGAAGATTCTAGCCCCCCTCAGACGGTCAAATAATTCAGGAATGAGCGGAAGGGGGTATTTATTCTTCACTGTGATCTGGTTAAAGCCTCTATAGTCTATACAGGGACGGAGTGAGCCGTCCTTCTTTTTGACGAAGAAGAAGCCTGCTCCCGCCGGGGAGGTAGATTTCCAGATAAATCCCCGGGCCAGATTCTCCCCAATATATTCAGACATGGACCGGGTCTCAGCAGCGGACAAAGGGTAGATACGCCCACGGGGACGAGTAGCGCCGGGCATCAGGTCAATTGGGCAGTCGTATGGTCTATGAGGGGGTAATGTCTCTGCCTCTCTTTTATTAAAGACGTCCACAAAAGACCAATAGGGAATCGGTAGGCCGGGTAGATTGGCTGGGGTAGGAGAAGGACGAGCAGGATGAATGGGAACTAAACAAGTCTTATGGAAGTCCTGTCCCCAGCGAAGAACTTCTCCGGTCTGCCAATCAAACATGGGTGCGTGTTTCTGGAGCCAAGGTAGGCCTAGCAAGAGGGCGTGAGAGAGTCCAGGCAGAACATGAAAGAAGATGCTCTCAGAGTGCAGCATTCCCACCTGCAAAGTTAAGGATTCGGTGATGAGTTTGATGGGATGAGGTAAGAGGCCCCCATCCACGGCGGCAACAGATAAGGGTACAGCCAGAGGTTTGGTGGGAATGCAGTATTTCTCTACCAGGGACTGAGAAATGAGATTTCCGGCAGCTCCAGAGTCAAGTTGAGCCAGTTCAAAATAACGGTTCTCCCCGCAGATGATAGAGACGGACAGCATTAGAGATGGAGAGGGTTTATTTCTGTCTAGGGCGACCTCTCTGAGCGACCATAGACACAGGCGTTTCCCGACCTCTCTGGGCAGGAACGGATCCAGTGCTCCTTACTGCCACAGTAGAAGCAGCTCCCCTCGGCACGGAATAATTCTTGACGGGGCTTGACCATCTTGGTCTGGTCTACCTGCATAGACTCGGGTGAGTGCGCCGGGGGAGTAGCGGAGGAAGTGATGGGTCTCTGGAAGGTAGGGGTTAATGAAGCCCCGTGCCTGTCCGGGATCTCTGCCCAAAAACGAGGCGGGGCGGTGAGGCGAGGACCGGGAAGAGTTGCCATGGAATTGATGGGCAGCGGCGCTGCCGGGGTAGGAGTCGTGCGACTGGAAGCAGGTCCCGAAGAGGTAGTCTGTAACGGGTCTGGGAGGCGGAACCTCTGAGCTACTATACAAGGGGGCGGTCCTTGTAAGGGAGCGGGTGGCGACCAGGGAAGACGGGCAGGCAGTCACAGCAGGTGACCGGGACAGTCTCTGGGTGAACGGGCAGGAGGTCACGGCAAGTGACCGGGGCAGTCTCTGGATGAACGGGCTGGAGGTCACGGCAAGTGACCGGGGCAGTCTCTGGATGAACGGGCTGGAGGTCACGGCAAGTGACCGGGGCAGTCTCTGGATGAACGGGCTGGAGGTCACGGCAAGTGACCGGGGCAGTCTCTGGGTAAAGGGTAGGTACGACCTGTGATGGCTGAACCTCCAGGTAGGCTAGCAGGCAGATGGAAGATGTGTGCTCCCAGGTGAGCAAGCGAGAGTCTCTGGATGAACGGGTGGTCACAGCATGTGACGGCGGATCCTCCAGGTAGGCAAACAGGCAGGTAGCGGAGGAGCGCTCCCAGGTGAGCGGGCAGGAGTCTCTGGAATAGCAGGTGGTCACAGCACGTGACGGCGGAGCCTCCAGGTAGGCAAGCAGGCAGGTAGCGGAGGAGCGCTCCCAGGTGAGCGGGCAAGAGTCTCTGGAATAGCAGGTGGTCACAGCACGTGACGGCGGAGCCTCCAGGTAGGCTAGCAGGCAGGTAGCAGATGTGCGCTCCCAGGTGAGCGGCCAAGCTGGTCCATAGACAGACTGACAGGAGTAGGAAGGCAGACCGTCGGACCTCAGGCTAGCAAGCAGGTAGCAGGAATATCAGGCAGGAAACAGACAGCAAACTGGCAGGACTCTGGCAGGAATCAGGCAGGTAACTGACAGGTAACTGGCAACGGGACCTGAGGGCTGAAGCAGAGTAGTGAACAGTGCAACAACATTGCTCGGGCACCTCCATTTTGGAGGAGGTGCCTTAAATATGGTGAAGTCCTCCGGCCATTGGCCGGGGACTCCTTAGGACGGCGCGCGCGGCCCCTTTAAGAGGGAGGGAGCGCGCGCGCGCCCTAAGCACAGTGGCCGGGAAGGAGCGCGCTCTGCCAGCAGAGCGGGAGGAGGACGCCGGGCTCGGAGCAGAGAGGTGAGGGGAACAGCGTCCCTGCCTAGCAGAGGGCAGGGACGCCGACGCTACAGTACCCCCCCCTTTAGGCCCACCCCTTTTTAGGCCAGACAGAAATTTAGCAAGGATGAGAGGGGCATGGATGTTCTCCCGGGGCTCCCACGTTCTCTCTTCAGGACCAAACCCCTTCCAATCTACTAGAAAAAAGGTCTTCCCTCTTACCCTTTTGGTGGCCAGAATGTTCTCTACCTCAAATTCGTTTTCAGTGGAAACCGGAGCAGGAGGCGTGCCTGTAGACTTGGAAAAAGAGTTAAGTACCACGGGTTTGAGGAGAGATACATGGAAGGAGTTAGGGATCCGCAAGTTGGCCGGGAGTTTCAATTTATAGGCCACCGGGTTGATCTGACTGATGACCTCCAGAGGACCGATGAACCGAGGCCCTAACTTATAGGAAGGAATCTTGAGCCGGACATACTTGGACGAGAGCCAGACCTTATCCCCAGGACGGAATTGAGGAGGATCCAGACGTTTTTTGTCAGCATGTCTTTTCATACGCTCGGATGACAGAAGGAGTGCGGACCGGGTATTCTCCCATATGGAGGAAAATTTGTTAACAAGAGATTCCGCAGCCGGATTGTCCACCGAGGTGGAGACGGGAAACGGGATCCGAGGATGCTGACCGAAGACTACAAAAAACGGGGATTTGGAGGAAGATTCGCTCTCGTGATTGTTGTACGAGAATTCGGCCCATGGCAGGAGATCCACCCAGTCAGAATGGTGGGCATTAACGAAGTGCCGGAGGTAACTGGTCAGGATCTGATTGATCCGCTCCACTTGACCATTAGACTGTGGGTGGTAAGCGGAGGAGAAGTCCAGGGTGACGTCTAGCAATTTACAAGTGGCTCTCCAGAAACGAGAAGTGAACTGTACCCCACGATCCGACACGATGTGACGGGGCAGGCCATGAAGACGGAAGATGTGGCGGATAAAGTCTTTAGCCAGCTCGGGTGCAGACGGGAGGCCTGGCAGGGGAATGAAGTGAGCCATCTTGGAAAAGCGGTCAGCGACCACCCAAATGACCATACAACCGGCAGAGACGGGAAGATCAGTTATGAAGTCCATCGCTATATGCTGCCAGGGGGCAGCAGGTACTGGCAGAGGAAGGAGGCGACCGGCTGGCAGGTGTCTCGGAACTTTGTTGCGGGCGCAGGACACACAGGCAGAAACAAAGTCTATTACATCCTTGTGCAGGTTAGGCCACCAGTAGTGCCGGGTAATAAGCTGGAGGGTCTTTTTCTGACCGGCGTGGCCAGCTAGTTTAGACGAATGACCCCAGTGTAGGATCTTCTCCCGATCAGGTACCGATACGAACGTCTTACCGGGAGGGAGACGATTTAGACTCACGGGAGCCACCTGCATTACTCTGGCGGGATCGATGATATGTTTAGGTTCTTCCTCGAGGTCAGATACCAGAAAGGATCGGGACAAGGCGTCCGCTTTGATGTTCTTGTCAGCCGGGCGAAAATGTAGAACAAAATCAAAGCGAGCAAAAAACAAGGACCACCGGGCTTGGCGCGGGTTAAGTCTCTGGGCATGCTGGAGATAAGCCAAGTTCTTGTGGTCAGTGTAAATTATTACCGGATGAAGAGCCCCCTCGAGCAGGTAACGCCACTCCTCCAATGCCAGCTTGATGGCCAATAACTCTCGGTCTCGTATGGAATAATTGCGCTCAGAAGAGGAGAAGAGTTGGGAGAAGAAGCCGCAAGTTACCATCCTCCCGGAAGATGATTTTTGAGTAAGTACAGCTCTGGCTCCAGAGGAGGAGGCATCAACCTCCAGGAAGAACTGCTTGTTGCCGTCCGGACGATGCAGCACCGGGGCGGAAGAGAAGGCCTGTTTTAAGGAAAGAAAGGCCTCCTCTGCTTCGGACGGCCACTCCTTGGGATTAGTACCCTTACGGGTGAGCGCGGAAATTGGGGCAGTCCGGGAAGAGAAGTGTGGTATGAAGAGGCGGTAGTAGTTGGCGAAGCCCAGGAACCGCTGAATGGCCTTCAACCCCTCCGGTCGGGGCCATTTCTCGATGGCAGACAGTTTCTCTGGATCCATTCGTAGGCCGGTCTGAGAAATAATGTAGCCCAAAAACGGAAGCGAGGTCTGCTCAAAGAGGCACTTCTCATATTTAGCGAAGAGGTGATTCTGCCTGAGCCTGAGCAGGACCTGATGAACGTCCCTCCGGTGAGTCTGGAGATCCGGAGAGAAGACCAAGATGTCGTCCAGGTACACCACAACGCAGGAGTAGAGAAGGTCCCGGAAGATGTCATTGACCAACTCTTGAAAGACGGCAGGAGCGTTACAGAGACCAAAGGGCATTACCAGATATTCATAGTGGCCGTCCCAGGTGTTGAATGCAGTCTTCCATTCATCCCCTTGACGGATACGGACCAGGTTGTACGCCCCACGGAGGTCCAGTTTGGTGAAGACTCTAGCCCCCCTCAGGCGATCAAATAATTCTGGAATGAGCGGAAGGGGGTACTTATTCTTCACCGTGATCTGGTTAAGGCCTCTATAGTCTATACAGGGACGGAGAGAGCCGTCCTTCTTTTTAACGAAGAAGAAGCCTGCTCCCGCCGGGGAGGTAGATTTCCGGATGAATCCCCTGGCCAAATTCTCCTCAATATATTCGGACATCGACCGGGTCTCAGCAGCGGACAATGGGTAAATACGCCCACGGGGAGGAGTAGTACCGGGTAACAGGTCGATAGGACAGTCGTATGGTCTATGAGGGGGTAATGTCTCTGCCTCCTTTTTATTAAAGACATCAGCAAATGACCAATAGGGAATCGGAAGTCCAGGTAGATTAGTTGGGGTAGGAGAAGGACGGACGGGATGAACAGGAACCAAACAAGTCTTATGACAGTCCTGTCCCCAGCGAAGGACTTCTCCGGTCTGCCAGTCAAGCACGGGTGCATGTCTCTGGAGCCAAGGTAGACCTAGTAAGAGGGCGTGAGAGAGTCCAGGCAGAACATGAAAAGAGATGCTCTCAGAATGCAGCATTCCCACCTGCAGAGTTATGGATTCGGTGATGAGTTGGATGGGACGTGGTAAGAGGCCCCCATCCACAGCAGCGACAGATAATGGTACAGCCAGAGGTTTGGTGGGAATGCGATATTTTTCTACCAGGGACTGTGAAATAAGATTCCCGGCCGCTCCAGAGTCAAGTTGGGCTAGTTCGAAATAACGATTCTCCCCGCAGATAATAGAGACTGACAGTAGCAGAGATGGAGAGGATTTATTCTTGTCTAGGTCGACCTCTCTGAGCGAACCTAGACACAGGCGTTTCCCGACCTCTCCGGGCAGGTACGGATCCGGTGCTCCTTACTGCCACAGTAGAAGCAGCTCCCTTCGGCACGGCGTAAGTCCTGACGGGTTTTGACCATCTTGGTCTGGTCGACCTGCATAGGCTCAGGAGAGTGTACCTGGGGAGAAACGGAGGGAGTGACTGGTTTCTGAAAAGTAGGAGCTAGACGTGGAAACCTCCTCTCACGGGTGACCTCTTTGGCACGCTCCTGGAACCGTAGGTCAATCCGGGTGGCAAGAGTTATTAAGTCATCGAGAGTGGTAGGAATGTCCCGACCGGCGAGTTCATCTTTAATACGGCCGGACAGACCCTCCCAGAAGACAGATACCAGAGCGTCGTTATCCCAAGCTAGCTCCGAGGCAAGGGTACGGAACCGTATGGCATATTGGCCCACGGTGAGATTTCCCTGGTGGAGGCGTAGCAGAGATGATGCGGATGAGGTCTTCCGTCCGGGTTCGTCGAAGACTTTCCGGAAAGCCGTGAGAAAGGCAGGCAAGTCGGACACCAGGGGGTCTCCTCTCTCCCATAGAGGATTTAGCCAGGCCAGGGCCTCCCCGGTGAGATGGGACATGATGAAGGCAATTTTGGCCCGGTTGGAGTTAAACTGGTGGGACAGGAGTTCAAAGTGCAGGGTGCACTGATTTATGAAGCCCCGAGCCTGAGCGGAGTCGCCTCCGAAGCGAGGAGGTGCAGAAAGCCGGGGTCCGGGGTACGATACCATGGTATTGGTGGGCAGCGGAGCTGCCGGGTTGCGAGTCATGGCACTGGCGGTGGTTGCTGGTGGAGCAGTCAGAGTGTCCAGGCGAGAATTGACATTCCGCAGGTGACCCAGGATGGACTCCTGTTGGGACGTCTGACGGGACAGTTCATGACAGAGGTCCGAGAGCGAGGGAGCTTGGGTGCCACCGGGTTCCATGGCCCGAGCAAACTGTAACGGGTCTGGGAGGCGGAACCTCTGAGCTACTATACAAGGGGGCGGTCCTTGTAAGGGAGCGGGTGGCGACCAGGGAAGACGGGCAGGCAGTCACAGCAGGTGACCGGGACAGTCTCTGGGTGAACGGGCAGGAGGTCACGGCAAGTGACCGGGGCAGTCTCTGGATGAATGGGCTGGAGGTCACGACAAGTGACCGGGGCAGTCTCTGGATGAACGGGCTGGAGGTCACGGCAAGTGACCGGGGCAGTCTCTGGATGAACGGGCTGGAGGTCACGGCAAGTGACCGGGGCAGTCTCTGGGTAAAGGGTAGGTACGACCTGTGATGGCTGAACCTCCAGGTAGGCTAGCAGGCAGATGGAAGATGTGTGCTCCCAGGTGAGCAAGCGAGAGTCTCTGGATGAACGGGTGGTCACAGCATGTGACGGCGGATCCTCCAGGTAGGCAAACAGGCAGGTAGCGGAGGAGCGCTCCCAGGTGAGCGGGCAGGAGTCTCTGGAATAGCAGGTGGTCACAGCACGTGACGGCGGAGCCTCCAGGTAGGCAAGCAGGCAGGTAGCGGAGGAGCGCTCCCAGGTGAGCGGGCAAGAGTCTCTGGAATAGCAGGTGGTCACAGCACGTGACGGCGGAGCCTCCAGGTAGGCTAGCAGGCAGGTAGCAGATGTGCGCTCCCAGGTGAGCGGCCAAGCTGGTCCATAGACAGACTGACAGGAGTAGGAAGGCAGACCGTCGGACCTCAGGCTAGCAAGCAGGTAGCAGGAATATCAGGCAGGAAACAGACAGCAAACTGGCAGGACTCTGGCAGGAATCAGGCAGGTAACTGACAGGTAACTGGCAACGGGACCTGAGGGCTGAAGCAGAGTAGTGAACAGTGCAACAACATTGCTCGGGCACCTCCATTTTGGAGGAGGTGCCTTAAATATGGTGAAGTCCTCCGGCCATTGGCCGGGGACTCCTTAGGACGGCGCGCGCGGCCCCTTTAAGAGGGAGGGAGCGCGCGCGCCCTAAGCACAGTGGCCGGGAAGGAGCGCGCGCTGCCAGCAGAGCGGGAGGAGGACGCCGGGCTCGGAGCAGAGAGAAGAGGGGAACAGCGTCCCTGCCTAGCAGAGGGCAGGGACGCCGACGCTACATAGTCAGTGTGTCCAGGCCGGAGTTAACACCACGCAGGTGGCTCAGGATGGACTCCTGTTGGGACCTCTGACGGGAAAGTTCATGACATAGGTCCGAGAGCGAGGGAGCTTGGGTGCCACCGGGTTCCATGGCCCGACCAAACTGTAACAGGTCTGGGAGGTGGAACCTCTGAGCAACTATACAAAGGGGCAGTCCTTGTAAGGAAGCGGGTGGCTCCCAGGGAAGGCGGGCAGGTAGTCACGGCAAGTGACAGGGACAGTCTCTGGGTAGAAGGGCAGAAAGTCACGGCAAGTGATGGGGACAGTCTCTTGACACTCGGGTGGTCACGGCAAGTGACAGCAGGGTAAGAGTCTCTAGACGGGCAGGTGGTCACGGCAAGTGACAGCAGGGTAAGAGTCTCTAGACGGGCTAGCAGGCAGGTAGCACGTGAGCGCTCCCAGGTGAGCGGGCAAGAGTCTCTGGACAGGCAGGTGGTCACGGCAAGTGACGGCAGAGCCTCCAGGTAGGCTAGCAGGCAGGTAGCAGGTGAGCGCTCCCAATGAGTGGGCAAGAGTCTCTGGACAAGCAGGTGGTCACAGCAAGTGACGGCAGAGCCTCCAGGTAGGCTAGCAGGCAGGTAGCAGGTGAGCACTCCCAGGTGAGCGGGCAAGAGTCTCTGGACAGGCAGGTGGTCACAGCAAGTGACGGTAGAGCCTCCAGGTAGGCTAGCAGGCAGGTAGCAGGTGAGCGCTCCCAGGTGAGCGGGCAAGAGTCTCTGGACAGGCAGGTGGTCACAGCAAGTGACGGCTAAGCCTTCAGGTAGGCTAGCAGGCAGGTAGCAGGTGAGTGCTCCCAGGTGAGCGGGCAAGAGTCTCTGGACAGGCAGGTGGTCACAGCAAGTGACGGCTAAGCCTCCAGGTAGGCTAGCAGGCAGGTAGCAGGTGAGCGCTCCCAGGTGAGCGAGTAAGAGCTCTGGACAGGCAGGCAGGTATCTGGCAGGTACTTCCTGGTCCGCAGGCGGACTGATCCATAGACAGAGTGGCAGGTGCTGGTAGGCAGACTGTCGGACCACAGGATAGCAAGCAGGTAAGCAGATATCAGGCAGGTATCAGGCAGGTATCAAGCAGGAATCTGGCAGGTGACTGGCAGGAAACTGGTAACGGGACCTGAGGGCTGAAGCAGAGTTGAAAGGCTTTGCAACAACATTGCTCGGGCACCTCCATTTTGTAGGAGGTGCCTTATATATGGTGAGGGCCTCCGGCCATTGGCAGGGGACTCCTTAGGACGGCGCGCGCGGCTCCTTTAAGAGAGAGGAAGCGCGCGCGCGCCCTAAGCACAGAGGCCGGGAAGCAGCGCGCGCTGCCAGCAGAGCGGGAGGAAGCCGCCGGGCAGGAGTGGAGAGGTGAGGGGAACGGCGTCCCTGCCTAGCAGGAGGCAGGGACGCCGACGCTACACTGTCCTTTTAACCTGTCTCCCGGAGATAAACTACCCAAGACCAGACTGTATAATCTTTCTGGCCATGAGAGACAAGCCATGAAGGATTTCATTACTGAGAGTCTGGAGAAGGGACATATCAGATCCTCATCTTCGCCCGTGGCGGCAGGGTTCTTTTTCGTTAAGAAGAAAGATGGGGGTTTCCATCCCTGTTTAGATTTCAGGGAATTGAAACAAATTACCATCTGAGATCCTTATCCTCTTCCTCTGCTTCCAGATTTATTCAACCAGGTCATGGGAGCTAAGGAGTTCTCCAAGTTGGATTTAAAGGGAGCCTACAATCTGGTTAGAATCAGAGAGGGGGGTGAATGCCCTGAGGGGCATTTCCAGAGTCTGGTTATACCTTTTGGTCTGGACAATGCACCTGCGGTGTTCCAGCAGTTCATAAACAATATTTTTTATCATTTAGTGGGCAGGTTTGTGGTAGTCTATCTGGATGATATTTTGGTTTACTCCCCTGATTTTGAGACACATCAGGGTCATGTTAAACAGGTACTACAGATATTAAGAGATTACAAACTATTTGCCAAACTAGAGAAATGTGTTTTCGCTGTCCAGGAGGTACAATTTTTGGGGTACCTGTTGTCATTATCGAGTTTTCGGATGGATCCGGAGAAGATCCATGCTGTACTGGATTGGGACTGTCCCGAGAACCTAAAGGCATTATAGCGCTTTTGGGCTTTACCAATTTTTACTGGAAATTTATCTAAAATTATTTGGTAATTGTGAAACCCCTCACTGACATGACAAGAAAGGGTTCTGATCTTGTTAAATGGTTGAATGCCGCCCAGCAGGATTTTTCCTCCTTAAAGAGATGTGTTGCCACAGCACCTATACTCAGTCAACCCGATGTTTCTCAATATTTTATCATAGAAGTTGATGCGTTGGAGGTGGGGATTGGGGCTATGTTGTCTCAGGATCCGTTCCTGGTAAATGGCGTCCATGTGCTTTCTTTTCCAAAAAGTTGTTTTTGGCCGAGAGAAATTATAATGTGGGTAATAGGGAGCTTTTGGTGATTGAACTGGCTTTCGAAGAATGGCGACATTGGTTGGAGAGGGCAGTCCACCCTATTACTTTTATCACGGACCATAAGAACCTGTCATATCTTCAGTCTGCTAAACGTCTCAACCCTAGGCAGGCTAGATGGTCTCTGTTTTTTACTAGGTTCAATTTTGTTGTTAGTTTCCGTCCGGGGGTTAAAAACATCAAGGCTGATGCTTTATCCTGGAGCTTCCCTGGTGGTAGTGACCATTAGAACCCTGCCTCTATTTTACAGAACGGGTAGTCATTTCAGCTTTGTACCCTGACCTGGAGGGAGAAGTGTTGGATGCCCCTGCCTCCTGTCCTTCAGGGAGGTTATTTGTACTATCTAATCTGCGCCGTAAAGTAATTAGGGAACATCACAACTCTGTGCTTGCTGGTCATCCAAGTGGTAAGGCAACTGCGGACCTCCTTTCTCATAGTTTTTGCTGGCTGGGGTTGCATCAGGATGTGGTTGAACATGTGTCTGTAGTATTTGCGCGCATTCCAAAGTATCGCATACCCGTCCGTCTGGTCCTCTTCTGCCGCTGCCTATTCCTAGCAGATCATGGACACATTTGTCCATGGATTTTAATACTGACTTACCGGTATCTGCAGGCAAGACTGTGGTTCTGGTGGTTGTAGATAAGTCCAGTAAGATGGTTCGTTTCATCGCATTACCGACACTTCTGAATGCCAAGACTGTTGCTCAGGTATGCTCAGGTATTCATTAATGAGATTGTGAATCTTCATGGGGTTCCTTCCAATGTGGTGTCAGATCGGGGGACCCAGTTTGTTTCTAAATTCTAAAATGCTTTCTGTACTCGACTGGGGGTGCAGTTGTGGACAGACCGAGCGCATTTATCAGAATTTAGAGGCTTACCTTAGTTATTTTGTCTCCAAGAACCAGGAGGATTGGGAATCTTACTTACCATTGGGCGAGTTTGCTATTAATAATCATTGCCAAGAGTCTACTGGCAGGTCACCTTTCTTTGGTGCATATGGTTTTTATCCACAGTTTGGTACCTTAGTGGGGTAGGGGCTTCTGGAGTTCCTGAGGAGAAACGTTTTGCTTCATAGCTCTCTTCTGTGTGGCGAGGGGTTCAGAGTAATTTGAAGATCATGGGAGACAGATACAAACGTATGGCTGACAAGAAGCGCTCGCCAGGTCCGGACCTATGTGTGAATGACTTTGTGTGGTTGTCTACCAGGAATATCAAGTTGAAGGTTCCTTCCTGGAAGCTGGGACCTAGATTTATTGGTCCCTATAAAATAATCGCCGTCATTAACCCAGCAGCGTTTCGTCTTGAGTTACCTCAGGTTCTTAGGATCCACAATGTTTTTCACAGGTCTCTGCTCAAAAAGTATGTGGTACCTTTTGAGTCCTCCCTCCAGCCGCCACCCCCAATCATGGTTGATGGCAAATTGGAATTCCAAATTTCAAAGATTGTGGATTCTCGCCTTCCCTTCAGTACTTGGTGCACTGGAGGGGTTATGGTCCAGAGGAAAGGATGTGAGTTTCAACATCGGAGGTAACTGTCCCTAGGTTGGTTCGTTCTTTCCATGCCTCTCATCCAGAGAAACCTGGTTCTGAGTGTCTGGAGTGTGTCGTGGAAGGCGGGGTACTGTCAAGGGTGTGTCAAGTTTGACAGACAGTCATTCTGAATCCGGCTGTAGAAGGTCTCTACGCTTCGTCTTGCAGACACCTTCTTGCTTCTTGATCCTTTCAAGATCTTGTTCCCCCCTTTTCCCGTCGTCGTATGCTGGGTTCTTCCCATACCTAGCATGACACTTGTACTATATACTGCAACTGTATTGTAACATATACTACAACTGTATTGCGCTATTTACGGCAGTACAATTGTACTGCAATATATACAGAAATTCATGGTCTCCTATGAAGCAGGCAGGCACAGACAGTGAAAATGAATAGCGGTACCAGAGCGCCAATAATAGGGCAAAAATATTAAAAGGACTGATTTATTAATACAACAGAGGCTGGTACATCAAGGAGGGCCTCAGAATCTTAGACGACTCAAACTATTACATGAAATTAGAAGCAGACCCATCTGTAACCATTTTTTTGGAGTACAAAGGACTTGTAGCAGGGGCCTCTACAGCTGGCTTCCTCAATAAAAAAGAAAAATCCTTTTTAGACATTAAAAAATTCAAAGTCCCTTATTTTTATTTTTTACCCAAAATTCATAAAGATAAATTTAATCCCCCTGGACGTCCTATTATTTCTGGTATTAATTCTATCACATCCAACTTATCCCACTATATTGATCTTTTTTTACAGAAGTACGTTTTATCCCTAGATTCTCATTTAAAGGATTCCACACATTTAATTAGACTATTGAGAGAATTACCCCCTCTTCCAGGCTGTCTTCTTATTACACTCGATATAAGCTCTCTTTATTCCAATATCACACATGTATTGGGTTTACAGGCAATTAAAAAATTCCTAGATGAGGACCCTAACTTACAAGATCCTCAAAAAAACTTTTTATTGAGGGGTATAACTTTCATTCTTGAGAACAATGTATTTTCTTTTGAGGGGGTGATGTATCGGCAGCTGAGGGGCTGCGCGATGGGGACGAGGTTTGCCCCCAGTTATGCAAATCTATATATGGGGGCATTCGAGTCTATCCACATCGCGCAATCCCTCGGCGCCGATAAATCCATCGTTATGTACCGCTGCTTTATAGATGATCTCATTATCATATGGAGGGGAAATACTGTGGAGGCTGCCAAATTTTTTGATGAATTAAACTCTAACGACTGGGGTCTTTCCTTTACCTCTACCATATCTGAGAGTAATATCCAATATCTTGACCTTCAGATAAATATAGACAATTCGGGTAAAATATCCACATCTACCCACTTTAAGGAAGTGGATGTAAATAGCTATCTTGAATTTGACAGTGGCCATCTACCCAGCTGGATTAGAAATATTCCATACGGTCAATATTGGCGTGTCAGAAAAAATTGTACACATGATTCGGATTTTTTTCTGGAATCTAAGGTTTTACAAAAACGTTTTAGAGCTAAGGGATACCCCCAGAAATTATTAAAGGATGCTTTCTCCAAAACTAGATCCCTATCACAGAACTTGTGAATCAACAAATCCAAGAATACCAGCCAAGAGCCATGCAACGATTTCAGTTTCAATCTGATTACTACCTATGGTAAACCTACGCAAGTGTTATCCAGTTTATTAAAAAAATACTGGTTCATTTTAAGTAATGAGCCAATATTAACTGGTCATTTACCGGAATTTCCTCATGTCATATATCGGAGGAGTAAAAATCTAGGAAACTATATAGCCCCTAGCAATACAACAATTAGTAGAAGACCGAACCATTTAAATTCAGCTCCTATTAGCAATAATGGATGCTATAAATGCAACGTCCCTAAATGCTTATGCGACACCCCAGGGGTCTGGTTGCCACAGTAATAGAGATATTATGTCTGAGAGCAAGTGGGAGGTTTCTCTGGTCAGGGTCCCTAAACATGCAACACGGTCCGCCCAGACCTGGGAGGGGAGGAATCTGCCCTTTTAAAACTGGGTCTGGGGCAGGATTAGAGTAGTCAGAGTGAAGCTGCAGACAGAGTCAGAGCCTGGAGAGGGAAAGGAAGAACTAGGAGCTCTGTAGGAGCAGTAGCAGAAGTCCAGGGGCTGGAGCTGAGCAGAGCTCGCCCTGGACAAGGACACTAAAACCGGACACAGGAGTCCGAGGCTGTGGGGACTGATCTACACCCAGCAGCAGAAACCAGCCGGCATGGGATTCCAGGTCCTCTGGCCATAGAAGCCCGGAGGCTCAGTCACAGAGAAGGGACCAGCGCCGCCATCCAGGAGTGGAGGCTAACAGAAGTCCCCAGGTCACCAGCCATACGGGTGAGCACCACACGGTATACTCAGGGACGTGGGCTACTTGTAACCGCTGACAGCAAGGTAGCCAGGAAGAGTGCAGATTAACGGGGAGGCCTACAACTCCACCTGGCCAGGGGAACTCCTGCTTGCTCGCAGACTGACCAGGCCCCTTATACTAGCCAGTACTCCCGGGAGGGTCTGCCTTGTACCATCAGTAAAGACCCTGAACTGCACCACACGTCTCTGTGATTCCTTGTCGCACCAGCACCATCAGCACTGGGACCCTCACACCATCACTCCCATCATCTCTCACATTAGCTGCCCTGAGGTAATTACTCCTCCCGTGGGGAGTTATCCCATACTGGGCTGCGCAACCAACATCAGCCTCAGCGGTCGGCAGCGCAGCGGCGGTCCCCACTGACCGCAATCCACGGGTGGCGTAGTCGGACACTTATTACAACATTTAGACTGCCACTGGTTTGACCACCCTGGGCACGGACCGGGTCACCGCCACACGGAGACTACAACCCCTAGCATCTCAGCGATCCGGCTCCGGGTATTCCCCTGCACAGCACAGGCCCAGGGGGCGAGTCAACTTTGGCGTAGTCGGCAGGATTTCGTGCCCGCAACCACCGGGTACTGCGTGCCTGAAAAAGACTTTTTGAACTTACCTGTGGTGAAGTTTCCCGCCGTCCGGAGCCGATTCCCGCCAATCAGACGCCATCTTGGACCGTTTCCCGCCATCTTCTGCCTTCTTCCTGCCATCAGACGCCATCTTGGACCGTTTCCCGCCGTCTTCTGCCTTCTTCCCGCCATCCACAGCTGCTTCCCGCCATCGGACGCCATCTTCGGGACGCCGCACAGGAAGAAGAGGGGCGTGGACGCCGAAAGCGCGTGAGATCCGAAGCTCCACCCACGCTGACGCTGCGCAAGGTCCTGGAAGGGAGGAAGAGCGACGCTGACGTCATCGGAGCGCGACGCCAGGTCCTCAACCCCGACGATCGACTGCGGAGCTGCGGCCTACGGAAGAAGAGCATCACAAGGTAGGCCACGGTCCACTAGGGGGGAGGAGGATGCCGGACACCGAGGGGAGCTCCACTGCCACAGCCACCGCCAGCGCAACCGCTGCAGCAGTCATGCCATTCACCATGCCCTATATCCCGGGGGCAACCTGGCTACCCCAGTACTCAGGGGAGTCACATACTCTAAATGACTTTAGAGAAAGACTGGATAGCCTCTTCCAGGTGTACCCCCTCACAGAAGAGCAAAAAGTGAGCATCCTGGTGGCCCAATTAATCGGGGCAGCCCAAAGGGAGGTAAAGTCCTGGCCACCTGGGAGGAAGAGGACTGTCAGAGAGATACTAGCCCGGCTGAAAGACACGTTTGACACCCGCACCTCAGCCGAAATAAAACTAAGATTTTATGGGTGCAAACAACGGGCACATGAAAGTATAAGAGACTATGCGCTAAACCTACAAGAGGCCCTGAGAGCCATTAAGCAGGCAGACCCTGACAGCGTGGGAAATGAAGATAAGCTGTTGACTGAACAATTTATTGAGGGTCTACTGTGCAATGCCCACCGAACCCAGTTGCGGGCAATGGCCTTACAGGACCCTGACCTGGACTTTGCACAGTTCAAGGACAGAGCCATCCGGGTGCTCCGAGAATCGGCACCAGGTGGCGCTGTGACCCACAGGCACCCTGCTATCACTTACCACCAGGAGACGGCGCCCTTGTCTGCAGGGCCTGTGGGAGCTGATGCGCAGGCTTTAAACAGTGACCCGGCTACAGACCTGCACCATCAGGTCCAAGAGCTGACTAAGAGCGTTGCCGCGCTAACCAGAACTGTGCAGTCTTTACAGGTCTCTTCTCCAGGAAAGATCCAGCTGGCATCCGGACCGGAGGACGTCCCGTGGCGCCGACTGAGGAGGACCCCACCGGCCAGAGGAAGACCCAGCGACAGATACAACGAGGACGGACGACCCATCTGCCGCCGCTGCAATCAACCCGGACATGTGGCAAGGTATTGTCATTTAAACGGGCACAACCTGGGGTAGAGGGCCAACCCCCAGGCATAAGACCATCAGGCCCATCAAACTGGCGTGATAAATACGTAGGGGGACGTGCAATCTTGCCTGTGGTACTGGATGGCATTCCTATGAGTGCCCTACTAGACACCGGGTCACAGGTCACCACCATCCCGTACGTGCTCTTCAAGCAGTACTGGAATGACTCGGACATAACCCGCTACCCAGGTGACGACCTGAGTATCATCGCCAGCAATGGTCAGCCCGTGCCGCAGGTGGGATTCAAAGAGGTGACCATTAAGATCGGTAAAGTCGAACTGGCGGCACAAGGACTGATTATAGTGGACATAGACCGTCATGAGAGTCACCCTAGAATAACCTTGGGAACTAATGTGATTGAAAATTGTCTTGCAGAGGTGATTCTCATTTTACAGCAGGTTGCCAAGAACGCCAGTTCCGGCCAGCAGCGTGTGCTCCAAAAAGAGATCCGGGCACTGATGAAGCGGCAACAGGTGGAACTATCTGGTGGTGAGATAGGTAGCATGAGAATGTGTGACCCGTTCCCTATTGCCATGCCCCCAAAAAGTGAGATGATGATTTGGTGCCGGGCAGCTATTGGTCTAAGAGGTAGAGACTACCAAGCAATGGTAGAACCCGTCTACTCAGACAGTAGGCCCACCATTCTGACAGCACGGGGGGTGGTCGATGTACGCCATGGGAGGGTGCCCGTTCGCATCATAAATATCGGGGAGAGAGAAGTACACCTGCCCCGGTATGCCACGCTAGCCAAATTGTTCACCATAAACCAGAGTTCTGTACAGGCCGTGGAACCCTTGCCTCCATCTCAACCAGAGGAAGGTAACGGCTCTAAGAAACCAATGGAGGACTGGTGTCACCAACTACATTTGGGTACTGACTCCACTCCCTCACACCAGAAACAGGGAGTCTATCGGGTGGTTCAAGAGTACGAGAGAGTGTTTAGTAAACACCCGCTAGACTTCGGGCGAGTAAAGGGGGTAGAACACCACATCCCCACGGGAGACCATCCTCCCATAAAGGAGAGATACCGACCCGTACCCCCGGCACACTACCAACACGCCAAGGGGATGCTTAGAGACATGAAGGAGGCTGGGGTAATCAGGGACAGCTGTAGCCCCTGCGCAGCTCCACTAGTCTTAGTGAAAAAGAAAGACAACACCAAGAGAATGTGTGTAGACTACAGGAAGGTCAACCGTATCACACACAAAGATGCGTACCCGTTACCAAGGATAGAAGAGTCCTTAGCTGCATTAAAATCTGCTAACTTCTTCTCTACTTTGGACCTCACTAGCGGGTACTGGCAGGTTCCTGTAGCAGAGGCGGACCGGGAGAAGACCGCATTCACCACCCCGATGGGTCTCAGTGAATTTAACTGTATGCCGTTCGGGCTCTGCAACGCACCAGGAACCTTCCAACGGTTGATGGAATGCTGTCTGGGACACCGGAACTTCGAGACGGTCCTGTTATACCTGGACGATGTCATCGTCTATTCCAAGACCTACGAGGACCACCTGAAACACCTGGCAGAAGTGTTTGAAGCTCTGGCAAACTACGGCCTAAAGGTGAAACCCTCCAAGTGTCATCTCCTGAAACCAAAGGTGCAGTACCTGGGACACGTGGTGAGTGCTGACGGAGTGGCTCCCGACCCTGATAAGATCACCGTAATTAAGGACTGGCCAAGACCCTCCAGCATAAAGGAAGTGCGGCAGTTCCTCGGGTTGGTAGGCTACTACCGAAGATTCATTCCCGGTTTCACCAAAATGGCAGCCCCTATGCAGGACCTCCTGATAGGTCAATCTCGGAAAGCCAAAAACCAGAAGCCGCCCTTTAGGTGGGAAAAGCTGGAAGAGGAGTCCTTCTGCCAGCTGAAGATGGCCCTCACGGGGGATGAAATCCTGGCATATCCAGACTACAGCCAGCCCTTTATCCTCCACACGGACGCAAGCAACATTGGGCTAGGAGCCGTACTGTCCCAGATCCAGCAAGGGAAAGAACGGGTAATCGCTTACACCAGCCGAAATCTACGGCCCACGGAGAGGAACCCTGAGAATTATAGCTCATTCAAGCTGGAGTTCCTGGCAGTAGTGTGGGCAGTGACCGAACGTTTCAAGCATTACCTTGCCTCCTCCAAATTCACCGTGTACACGGATAACAACCCGTTGACACACCTGGACACTGCAAGGCTCGGTGCCCTGGAACAGAGATGGATGGCCCGCCTGTCCAACTTTGAATTCACCATCAAATACCGGGCAGGACGCTCAAATGCCAACGCGGATGCCCTGTCTAGAATGCCGAACTTACCGGACGTAGGGGAAGATCCAGAAGATCTGGAAGAAGTTGAGCTCCCTGCGTTCCACCGTCATGGGATTACCCTGTATTCCCACCGTGTGAAGGACAGGCACTCCGTGACGTTCAATCCCTTGCCCCACTACAACTGGGCGGAGACGCAAGACAGTGATCCCGCAGTCCATTTGGTGAAGGAAATGCTGACCCAGGCCAATGCCCGTCTTGACCCAGATGCTCCGGAGGAGACCAAGCAACTGTGGAAGGAGAAAAGTAAGCTGTTCCTCTACAGGGAGAAGCTGTGCCGGAGAATGGTTAACTCTCGAACACATGAGTTGACCTGGCAGGTAGTGGTCCCAAGACGAGACGCGGCTATGGTTCTGGAGGCATACCACAATGGAGCAGGACACTTCAGATGAAAGAAGCTGGAGTTCTTGTTGCGTGAACGGTTCTACTGGGTAGGCATGAGAGGAGCCATCAAGAGGTGGTGCAGAGACTGTGGCCTGTGCCACCTGAGAAGAAAGGACCGTGCTAGCCAGAAGACTCCCTTGCAGCCCATCAGCACCAGACAGCCACTGGAACTGGTAGCCCTGGACCATGTGAAGCTGGCTACAAGCAGATCTGGGTATGTCTACGCCCTCACAATCGTAGATCATTACTCCCGGTTCCTGGTGGTGGTCCCAGTCAAGGACTTAACGGCTCAAACAGCAGCTAGAGCCTTCCAGCAGCACTTCTGCCGTCCACACGGGTACCCGGACCAAGTGCTGACAGACCAAGGACCAGCCTTTGAAGCGGAGGTCTTCCAGGAGTTCTGCAACCTGTATGGCTGCAAGAAGATAAGAACAACGCCCTATCACCCTCAAACCAATGGACTCTGTGAGAAGATGAACCAGGTGGTGATAGATCTGTTAAAAACATTGCCCCTGGAAGAACGCAGTCTGTGGCCTGAGAAACTGCCCGATCTGGTGGACCTGTATAACCACATCCCTGTAGGTTCCACCAACTGTACCCCGGCTTACCTAATGAGAGCAAGACCTGGTAAGCTGCCTATTGACCTGGATATGGGAGTCCTAACGCCTGAGGACACCTCGCCAGAGGCAGACTGGGATACAGAACGGCAGCAGCAGTATCGGAAAGTACAGGAGAGCGTCGAGCGAAGTCTGTCTCAAGCTAGAGAAAGGCAAGAGAAGGCTTATAACCAGTATGCTCCCGCTGTTCCCCTGGTACCTGGAGAGCAGGTCTTGAAGAGGAAGAGGCGGCTCCACAAGTTGGACGACCAGTGGGAGAAGGACCCGTACACCGTACTGCCATCAAGCCATGAGAACCCAAAAATCTGCGTAATCAGTAAGGATGGAGGAGAAACCACAGCCATTGTCTCCAGAGACCACCTGAAGAAGTGTCCCGAGCAGCTGCAAAGCCCTGAAGAAGATCAAGAAAACCCTCAACCCGCAGAGGAAAGGGAAGAAATGATTAGTACCGTACTCGGAGACTTCCCCCGGTCTTGGACACAAGTAAACGGCGCTGTCGTGGTACCCGTCCTCACCTTTCTCCAGCCAGCCCCGCAAGTGCCTACAGAGGAACCGGTAGAGCTGGAAGAGCAGCCGGCCCAAGAGGCAGAAGAGTCCACACCAGCAGTACAGGAGGATCAACCCTCTGCTAGTAGTGAGCCTGCCGTGCCCCTAGTGAGCCAAAGAGTGCGCAGAAAGCTGCCCAGCTTGCCCATAACACCTCCTACACCCTGTAGGGCAGAACCAGTTAGTGAGCTCCGTAGGTCCACTAGAGTCACTAGAGGTCAGATGCCCGCTCGCTGGAGAATCTAAACCAATGCACTGTAAAGTTGACTGTTTATTGAAAAATGTTTATGGTTTATGTTTGTTGCCTGTTACTAATTATGTTTCTCAGTTACCCTGCAGATTTATTTGGACTAACAGGTTATGGACACTGGATAACCGGAACAGTTTTGTAGATAGTTGCACCTTGGTGCCTCTTGTGAAGACGGCCGCAGAAGAGAAAACCTGTCTGGCGTGGCCTACTTGCGGCCCAAAGTAGCTAGCTCTACCCTTGCAGCCACGCCCAAGGACAACGCAAGGGGTTTGCTTTGGACAGGTCCCCTATTCTGTGCCAAGACTTCGCCTTGTTGGGTGACATGGACACCCCTTTGTTTCATAAACTTCACCTGGGGTGATATGGACACCCGGTCACGGAAACGCCGTGACCTCTACAGACTAAAGCTTCTTGTAAATATGTTGTCTTGTTATTGTTATACCTTGTATTTATGTTTCTTTAAAAATGTGTTTAGTCCCGGAGTACTAAAATTTACTAGGGGGGTATGCGACACCCCAGGGGTCTGGTTGCCACAGTAATAGAGATATTAAGTCTGAGAGCAAGTGGGAGGTTTCTCTGGTCATGGTCCCTAAACATGCAACACGGTCCGCCCAGACCTGGGAGGGGAGGAATCTGCCCTTTTAAAACTGGGTCTGGGGCGGGATTAGAGTAGTCAGAGTGAAGCTGCAGACAGAGTCAGAGCCTGGAGAGGGAAAGGAAGAACTAGGAGCTCTGTAGGAGCAGTAGCAGAAGTCCAGGGGCTGGAGCTGAGCAGAGCTCGCCCTGGACAAGGACACTAAAACCGGACACAGGAGTCCGAGGCTGTGGGGACTGATCTACACCCAGCAGCAGAAACCAGCCGGCATGGGATTCCAGGTCCTCTGGCCATAGAAGCCCGGAGGCTCAGTCACAGAGAAGGGACCAGCGCCGCCATCCAGGAGCGGAGGCTAACAGAAGTCCCCAGGTCACCAGCCATACGGGTGAGCACCACACGGTATACTCAGAGACGTGGGCTACTTGTAACCGCTGACAGCAAGGTAGCCAGGAAGAGTGCAGATTAACGGGGAGGCCTACAACTCCACCTGGCCAGGGGAACTCCTGCTTGCTCGCAGACTGACCAGGCCCCTTATACTAGCCAGTACTCCCGGGAGGGTCTGCCTTGTACCATCAGTAAAGACCCTGAACTGCACCACACGTCTCTGTGATTCCTTGTCGCACCAGCACCATCAGCACTGGGACCCTCACACCATCACTCCCATCATCTCTCACATTAGCTGCCCTGAGGCAATTACTCCTCCCGTGGGGAGTTATCCCATACTCGGCTGCGCAACCAACATCAGCCTCAGCGGTCGGCAGCGCAGCGGCGGTCCCCACTGACCGCAATCCACGGGTGGCGTAGTCGGACACTTATTACAACATTTAGACTGCCACTGGTTTGACCGCCCTGGGCACGGACCGGGTCACCGCCACGGAGAACTACAACCCCCAGCGATCCGGCTCCGGGTATTTCCCCTGCACAGCAGCAGCGCACAGGCCCAGGGGGCACGTCACTTATGCTGTCAATCCATTGATAACAGAGCAAAAACATTTGTCTCTGCGGTCACTGGAGAGATATATCCCATTCGCTTTAGACTTACATGTCAGTCCTCATATGTGATATATCTGCTCCAGTGCACCTGCGGCCTGCAATACATTGGCCGCACTATCCAGGAAATGCACTCCAGATTAAATAAACATCGCCAAAATATTAGAAACGGCTTTCCCCTACATAGTGTTTCTAATCATTTCTTAAAAGAAGATCAAAAAAATCCTAATAACCTAAAACTATCATTGATCATATAGTTGATACACACCCTGATAGACTAAATCGTCACATTACACGTGAAAATTATTGGATTTTCAAAATGGGAACCTTGTCTCCTGAAGGTTTGAATCTTAATATAGAGAAGACAACTTTTTAAATAATTGTTTTTATATTTTAGCAAATTTATTATATATATCTTTTATATGGAGGAGGAGGGGGGAGGAGAGAGAGAAGGAGGGAAGAGGGGAAAGGAGAGAGGGAGGGGAGGAGGGAGGAGAGAGAGAGAGGAGAAGGGAAAGAGATACAAAAGGAAAGAAAAGAAAAAACATTTTTTTTGGAAATTTTTTTTTTTTTTATAATTTTTTATTTTTTTTTTTATAATTTTTTTATTTTTTTTTTTATAATTTTTTTTTTTCTCTTTCCTTTCTTCGTCTACTTTTCCCTAACTATAATGATAGAAACTGATTGTAATTTTATAACTTTATATTTATACATTGTTTTATGTTGTATGTAAAAATTATTATTATTTTTTTTTTTATAATATAAAATATAGGGTGGTAGATGACAATATATCCTATTAAGTATTATGATTATAGGATTCACAAGTTTTTATACAGCGAATCCTTTTTATAAGAACCCTATATGCTTCATTAGGCATTAATTTATAACAATCCTTTTTACTCTATTGAGCATATATGAACTCAAGGGGTTAATATAGAGGTATTACTCTGTATCTGGCCCCGCCCCTTTTAAGTAATTGTATACCTAGTCAAATGTATATAAGGATCAATTGTTTGCTGCTGGTCACACCTGATGAAGGTGGCTGTGTCCACCGAAACGCGTTGTGTGTATTAATAAATCAGTCCTTTTAATATTTTTGCCCTGTTATTGGCGCTCTGGTACCGCTATTCATTTTCACTGAAGGCAGGCACAGAGGTCTTCAGCAGGCTCCCAGCTGCCGTGGCAACCCATTGGGACCCCACAATTGCAGTGCGGGTGGTCCAATGAGCTTGTGCTTTAATGGTACTGTCAGAGACTGACAGTCGCATTTACGATGTTAGCAGCAACGGGAGGAGCTCAACTGACTGGCTGTTGTTAAAGGCACATGCTGGCTGTTTACACAGCTATCATCTACTGGGTACATAAAGTTATTGTGGCTTGGCTGAAATGATTGTTGGGAGGCATCCTGTTGGGGCCACAGGGCACTAATGTTAGGGTACTTCCCTTCTTATCTCTTCTCCAACTCACATTTTTTCCAACGCTTACCCCTCTATTTCCTAAGATGTATTCCTAACATGACTGTCTATATATGTTATAGCTAAATGCTTTAAGCATCTGTATTAACATTTTATAATGATGATATGACAATATTGTTATTATTTACTTAATATGCAAATCAAAATTTTCAGATTTATATTTTTAAAATAATTAGAATACCATGTATAATTTACTTTACACTTCACAAATACTTGTTACTATGTGTTGGTTTTTCACACCAAATCTCATTAAAATGCATTTACATTTGTGTGTGTAACATGAAAAAATGAAGAAAAGTTCACGGGCTATGAACACTTTCTCAAGGCACTGTATACTCTACCAGCTAGCGCTATTGCATATTGGCCAGTGTTGTCTATACATTTAATTTGTCATTTGTTGGTTAAAACAATAAAAATCTTTGATTATGAAATAATAAAGGGAATGAGAACAAGGCTCCAGAACTGGATGGAGTGCAGAGCATCTCACTACTCGGGATGTTCAGCGAGCACCGAGCATTTCCGGGTTACTCGGGCGGGAGCTCGGGTCTCCGCCGTGCACGTTTGGCGCTCTTTACTGAGCCAATGAACATGCAGGGATTGCCAGCCAGTCACTGTAATGCCGCAGCCATGTTGTTTGTGGGCATTACAGTGATTGGCTGGCCGCACAGCGTCACCTCGGGTATTTAAAATCGGTCGCCGACATCTTGGACACAGTCGCTCCGGATAAGACAGTGTAGGGAGAGTGCTGCTGAGTTAGGGAGAGATATATAGTGCGAAATAGGTAGTGTAGGGTCTCTAAAGCCTGCCAAATCAAACAAACAGTCCTTCTCTGGACTAATATCCATCCCAGATATAAGGCAGGCAGGCTGTATAGGAGACGCAGCGATTATACCAGCAAAAGCTGCATTACAGTCCTCTGTGCTCCTGTTGGTCAAATTGCTAGACTTATCCCCCGGTCTCAGGGGCCAGGAAAAATCCTTTTTTTTTATTTAAATCCTGTATTTTTTTTTTTACTCAGTCAGACTGTACAAATACGCGTCTTATTAACCTTTTGGTATCCCCCCCCCCCCAAAAAATAAAAAAAAATTGAGTGTGTCTGTGACTGTTCAGACACCAATATATCTGTTTAAAAGAGTCTGATGTAGGCCAGAGAAATAACTGTGGTTTTGCAGTTCCACGGGTCAAATCTCTGTATTATCCTCCTTTTGGCATTTTTTCCGTAAAAAAAAAACTGTAATAGTGTCTCCCTGACTGTTCAGACACAAATATATCTGTTTAAAAGAGTCTGGTGTAGGCCAGAGAAATAGAACTGTAGTTTTGCAGTTCCACGGGTCAAATCTCTGTATTATCCTGCCTTTGTCATTTTTTCCATAAAAAAAAACTGTAATAGTGTCTCCCTGACTGTTCAGACACCAATATATCTCTTTAAAAGAGTCTGGTGTAGGCCAGAGAATTAGAACTGTGGTTTTCCTCTTCCACGGTTCTAATCTCCTTTTCATTGCCCTTTTTCCATTGATAGTGCGAGTGTAAGCTATTTTACTTCATTTACAATGGGCAAGGCACGTGGCAAGGGACGTGGAACTGGACATTCTGGTGATGGTGCGTGTAGAGGACGGGGCCGTGGCCCAGGTGAAAATGTGCCACAACCAACAGCCACATCTTCTCGCTCCCACTTCTTGACCGAATTACTAGGGAAGCACACTACAACACCAGTATTGCGAACTGATCAGTGTGAACAGGTTGTTAATTGGATAGCAGATAATACTTCCAGTTACCTGGGCACCACCACCTCCGGTCTGTCTTCCACACGGTCAAGTTTTAGTAGCATTGAGTCTCGACCGCATACTCCTCCTCACCCTGATGCTCCTTCCTCCCACCATGCCGAGTGTCGTCAGTAGAGATGAGCGTTGTTCTACTCGAACTGTTCGCCAATCTCAAATTCGAGCTGTTTTGGGCTGTGTTCAAGCCGTTCGGCGAACACGAACGATTTGAGAAAAATTCGGCTGTTCGAGGTTATGTTCGATAACTGTTCGTGCACCAAAATCATAACTGGATTTTTTCTCAGTAATGATGAAAATTAATGTTAATACGCAGTTTGAGTGTACAGCGGGGTGGGGGGAGGGGCAGGGGATGGATCTCTGCAGGAATAATGAAGAACTCCATTTTTTTTTCTCTTTCCCGCATTTACAGTGGGGAGGTGCAATCTGTCAGCCTATCAGCAGCGCACACACGGAGCGAAGTGCTTTTTTTCACACAAGCAAGGGCATGTGTCATTGGCAGTGTATGTCACATGTCCTTGCCCTATAAGACCCAGCCATTTTCCCTGTCGCCACCATTTTCTCACTGCTGCAGCTGCGTGTTAGACGGCACCGCTGTTGCTGTGTGCGCTATACCTTGTTAATTTCAAGCCAATTTTCGCACAAATCTACAGATAGCTTGGGAGTAGGGAATAGTTGTGATTGCAGTCCTTTTAAGGACTAGGTTACAGCATTTCCTACGACTTTTATCAGGCAGGTCTGTGCTCTTAAATAGATAGATTGTGGGAGTAAAGACTAATTGTAATTGCAGTCCTTTTCAGGACTAGGTTACATCAGTTCCTATCAGTTTTTGCCAGGCAGGTCTGTGCCAGTGCTGTGCAAGTTTTTTTCACAGCATTTGGCTGAATCTAGCAAAGCTAATCCTTTTTGGCCTATTGCAGAGTGTGTTAGTCAGTGGAGTAGCCTATCTGTGTTGCAAGACATACCATCTGTGTATAGAATACCAATTTTTTTACTGCACCTAGTGAAGTAAAATCTTTTGGGCATAGCATCATTCTATTAGTCCATCTATACTGACCTCCATCAGGTTGCAAATTGAATATAATTTTTTTCTGCATCTAGCTCTGAAAAAATATTTGGGCTTCTAGCAGTGTGTGGGACTTGTTCCATTAGTCCATCTATACTGACCTCCATCAGGTTGCAAACTGAATATAATTTTTTTCTGCATCTAGCTCTGAAAAAATATTTGGCCTTCTAGCAGTGTGTGGGACTTTCTCTATTAGTCCATCTATACTGACCTCCATCAGGTTGCAAATTAAAAATAATTTTTATCAGCATCTACCTCTGAAAAAATATTTGGGCTTCTAGCTGTGTGTGGGACTTGTTCTATTAGTCCATCTATACTGACCTCCATCAGGTTGCAAACTGAATATAATTTTTTTCTGCATCTAGCTCTGAAAAAATATTTGGCCTTCTAGCAGTGTGTGGGACTTTCTCTATTAGTCCATCTATACTGACCTCCATCAGGTTGCAAATTAAAAATAATTTTTATCTGCATCTACCTCTGAAAAAATATTTGGGCTTCCAGCTGTGTGTGGGACTTGATCTATTAGTCCATCTATACTGACCTCCATCAGGTTGCAAACTGAATATAATTTTTTTCTGCATCTAGCTCTGAAAAAATATTTGGCCTTCTAGCAGTGTGTGGGACTTTCTCTATTAGTCCATCTATACTGACCTCCATCAGGTTGCAAATTAAAAATAATTATTTTTCTGCATCTACCTCTGAAAAAATATTGGGCTTCTAGCTGTGTGTGGGACTTGTTCTATTAATCCATCTATACTGACCTCCATCAGGTTGCAAATTAAAAATAATTTTTATCTTCATCTAGCTCTGAAAAAATATTTGTCCTTCTAGCAGTGTGTGGGACTTTCTCTATTAGTCCATCTATACTGACCTCCATAAGGTTGCAAATTAAAAATAATTTTTATCTGCATCTAGCTCTGAAAAAATATTTGGCCTTCTAGCAGTGTGTGGGACTTTCTCTATTAGTCCATCTATACTGACCTCCATCAGGTTGCAAATTAAAAATAATTTATATCTGCATCTAGCTCTGAAAAAATATTTGGCCTTCTAGCAGTGTGTGGGACTTTCTCTATTAGTCCATCTATACTGACCTCCATCAGGTTGCAAATTAAAAATAATTTTTATCTGCATCTACCTCTGAAAAAATATTTGGCCTTCTAGCTGTGTGTGGGACTTGTTCTATTAGTCCATCTATACTGACCTCCATCAGGTTGCAAACTGAATATAATTTTTTTCTGCATCTAGCTCTGAAAAAATATTTGGCCTTCTAGCAGTGTGTGGGACTTTCTCTATTAGTCCATCTATACTGACCTCCATCAGGTTGCAAACTGAATATATTTTTTTTCTGCATCTACCTCTGAAAAAATATTGGGCTTCTAGCTGTGTGTGGGACTTGTTCTATTAATCCATCTATACAGACCTCCATCAGGTTGTAAACTGAATATATTTTTTTTCTGCATCTACCTCTGAAAAAATATTGGGCTTCTAGCTGTGTGTGGGACTTGTTCTATTAATCCATCTATACAGACCTCCATCAGGTTGCAAACTGAATATAATTTTTTTCTGCATCTACCTCTGAAAAAATATTTGGGCTTCTAGCTGTGTGTGGGACTTGTTCTATTAGTCCATCTATAATGACCTCCATCAGGTTGCAAACTGAATATAATTTTTTTCTGCATCTAGCTCTGAAAAAATATTTGGCCTTCTAGCAGTGTGTGGGACTTTCTCTATTAGTCCATCTATACTGACCTCCATCAGGTTGCAAATTAAAAATAATTTTTATCTGCATCTAGCTCTGAAAAAATATTTGGCCTTCTAGCAGTGTTTGGGACTTTCTCTATTAGTCCATCTATACTGACCTCCATCAGGTTGCAAATTAAAAATAATTTTTATCTGCATCTACCTCTGAAAAAATATTTGGGCTTCTAGCTGTGTGTGGGACTTGTTCTATTAGTCCATCTATACTGACCTCCATCAGGTTGCAAACTGAATATAATTTTTTTCTGCATCTAGCTCTGAAAAAATATTTGGCCTTCTAGCAGTGTGTGGGACTTTCTCTATTAGTCCATCTATACTGACCTCCATCAGGTTGCAAATTAAAAATAATTTTTTTTCTGCATCTACCTCTGAAAAAATATTGGGCTTCTAGCTGTGTGTGGGACTTGTTCTATTAATCCATCTATACAGACCTCCATCAGGTTGCAAACTGAATATATTTTTATTCTGCATCTAGCTCTGAAAAAATATTTGGCCTTCTAGCAGTGTGTGGGGCTTTCTCTATTAGTCCATCTATACTGACCTCCATCAGGTTGCAAATTAAAAATAATTTTTATCTGCATCTACCTCTGAAAAAATATTTGGGCTTCTAGCTGTGTGTGGGACTTGTTCTATTAGTCCATCTATACTGACCTCCATCAGGTTGCAAACTGAATATAATTTTTTTCTGCATCTAGCTCTGAAAAAATATTTGGCCTTCTAGCAGTGTGTGGGACTTTCTCTATTAGTCCATCTATACTGACCTCCATCAGGTTGCAAATTAAAAATAATTTTTTTTCTGCATCTACCTCTGAAAAAATATTGGGCTTCTAGCTGTGTGTGGGACTTGTTCTATTAATCCATCTATACAGACCTCCATCAGGTTGCAAACTGAATATAATTTTTTTCTGCATCTAGCTCTGAAAAAATATTTGGCCTTCTAGCAGTGTGTGGGACTTTCTCTATTAGTCCATCTATACTGACCTCCATCAGGTTGCAAATTAAAAATAATTTTTATCTGCATCTACCGCTGAAAAAATATTTGGGCTTCTAGCTGTGTGTGGGACTTGTTCTATTAGTCCATCTATACTGACCTCCATCAGGTTGCAAACTGAATATAATTTTTTTCTGCATCTAGCTCTGAAAAAATATTTGGCCTTCTAGCAGTGTGTGGGACTTTCTCTATTAGTCCATCTATACTGACCTCCATCAGGTTGCAAACTGAATATTTTTTTTTTCTGAATCTACCTCTGAAAAAATATTTGGGCTTCTAGCTGTGTGTGGGACTTGTTCTATTAGTCCATCTATACTGACCTCCATCAGGTTGCAAATCGAATATAATTTTTTTCTGCATCTAACCCAGCCAATAGTTTTGGCCTAATACCACAGTTTGGCCACTCAGCTCTGCTCGGTTCCCATCCATTGTTTTTTTGTGCAAACAACTCCAGAGTTGTGAATTAGTTAACCACCAAAATGAGTGGAAAAAGGCCTACTGCTGGTGGAAAGGGGAATAGGCGTGTTGGGAAGGGGAAAAAAGGTTGTGTCCGTGGGGTAGGTGTTAAAGCAACAGTAACATCTGCAGAAGAAAGACCATCTTCCAGCCAAACTAAAATGTCTACTTCTTTTAGCGGACAATGTGATAAGATCCCTTTCTTACGGCCACGCCAATCGCTACAAATTCCAGATGAGGCACAAAAACAGCAGGTGCTTCAACGGATATCAAGTGCTCCTTTAAGTGGGCTCTCCTCCACATCAACTTCAACATCACAAATACTCCAGTCCTCAAAGGTGTCACCCCAATCGCACTTGCTTCCTCACAGCTCCCAAATCTCCAGCTGCCCGTCTGAGTATGAGGTAGAACAGATGGTTGAGTCTGCAGAGCTGTTTACTCATACTATAGCCTGGGAATCAGAGGTCGACTCCAGCGCTTCTGTGAATCCAGACGAGGAAATGATCTGCACTGATGCCCAGAATCTTTATGAGTCGGATCCAGGACCAGACGCAGAAGGTTCTGACCATAATGTAGACCCTCATTCCCAAACTGTAACTCCTGTTGGTGGAGACAATGAGGAAGACGATGATGAGACTCAAATACCTGATTGGAGCGACAACTTTAGTTTTTTGTCAGGGCAGGAACAGGTTGGCTCTGAGGACGACGGGTGTGATAACGCACAGGGTGATGATGATGAGGTTGGAGATCCCACTTACTGTCAACCCACAGTCAGCCAAGAGATGAGGTCAGCAGAGGAGGTGGAGGAAGATGCTAGTGACGACGAGGTCAGGTTGCGCCTTCCTGGACAGAGACGTAGTACTGGAAGCACGTCAACAACTGCATCCTCAAACACAACTCTGCCTCTCACCACAAGTCGTGGTGGCTCTTCAGGTCGCATGGGTGCTAAGCCTTGCATAGCCTGGGCATTTTTTCAGATCGATAAAGATGACCCAACTCGTGTTATCTGTAACATTTGTCAGCAAAAGCTAAGTAGAGGCCAAAAAATACATAGTTTGAGTACTTCATGCATGAACCGGCACATGGACATGTAGCATAAGTTGCAGTGGGAAGCTCAGTGTGCTACAATGCGGCCTAGCCGGCCGGGCCAATCACCGTCTGCCATATCTTGTGCATCCGCGGCCTCTTCATCCTCTGTGACTGGGGGGACAGCAGTCACACCTGTTTTGGGGCGCAGACCTGCCACCTCTTTACCCGCAACAGCCAGCGTGATTGGCAGGTCATCATTTTCTTTGGAGGTGGTAACACCAGCTGGTGTTGAGCGCTGTCCGACATCGATAGCACCACCTTTGGATCAAGGCAACCTAACATGTCCGCCTGCATCTTCCTCACAGACCGGCAGTTTGCCGGGGACACCCTTATCAACCCTGTCTAAGCACAATAGCCAGTCCTCGGTCCCTCAGATGTGGACAAGTAAAAGACCATTTCCTCCTAGCCATGAGAAAGCTAAGAGGTTGAATTTCACCATCTGCAAGCTCTTGGCTACAGAAATGCTGCCTTTCCGCCTGGTGGACACAGAGGATTTTCGAGACCTTATGTCCGTCGCAGTGCCCCAGTACCAGATGCCCAGTCGGCACTACTTCTCAAAGAAAGGTGTGCCTGCGCTCCACCAGCATGTCGCACACAACATCACCGCTTCTTTGAGAAACTCTGTGTGTGACAGGGTGCATTTCACCACAGACACTTGGACGAGTAGGCATGGACAGGGGCATTACATGTCGCTGACTGGGCACTGGGTAACTATGGTGACAGCAGGACAAGGGGCTGCTGTCCAAGTCTTGCCGTCCCCACGAGTTGTGCATCAATCCTCTTTATGTCAAAGTTCCTCCACTGCTTCTGCCTCCTCAACCTCCTCTCAGTCTTCCACCTGCACCCAAAGCCTGTCTGGTCATGCCACAAGCTTTCTAACTGCGCAGAAGGGATCCTGCACACCTCCTTACTATGCTGGCAGTAGGGCTCAACGTCATCAGGCGGTTTTTACTTTGAAATGTCTGGGAAATGTGAGTCACACAGCTGAGGAGTTGTGGTCAGCTCTGGAGAACCAATTTCATGAATGGTTGTCTCCACTGGACCTGAAACCAGGGAAGGCCGTGTGCGACAATGCTGCAAACTTGCGTGCGGCCCTTCGCCGGGGCAATGTCACACACGTGTCTTGTATGGCTCACGTGTTGAACCTGGTTGTCCAGCAATTTTTAGCCCACTATCCCAGACTAGATGGCCTTCTGCAGAGGGCACGGTCGCTGTGTGCTCATTTCCGCCGTTCGCATCCCGCAGCTCAGCAACTTACATCTCTACAGAAGTCGTTGGGCCTGCCACTTCACCGGCTAAAATGCGATGTGCCTACCCGGTGGAATTCAACTCTGCACATGTTGCAGCGACTGTGGCAGCACTGACAAGCCCTGGTGCAATACGTTCTGACGTATAGCCTGGGCCAACGAGATCCAGAGGTGGGGCAAATCACGCTGGAGGAGTGGTCTCAGATCAGGGACCTATGCACCCTTCTGCACAGTTTTGAAATGGCGACGAAGATGTTTAGTGCTGACGATGCCATTATCAGCATGACTATTCCGGTGATTTACATGCTGGAGCACATGTTAAACAGAATTCGGAGTCAGGTGGTGGCACAAGAGGAGGTGGAGGAAGTAGAGGAGGAGGAGTTGTATGCGGAAGGGCTAACATCTGCAAGGTCCAGACGGTCGGCAGCACCAAGGCGGCAGGCATGTGAGGGTGGGGGAGATGGTTTTACCAGGGCGCATGGTAGCAGCCAAACTAGTGAGGAAGGTGCAGAAGCCCAGGAAGAAGTGGAGGACGAACTGATGGAAGACTCATCAGATGAGGGAGACCTTGATCACACTTCTGTTGTGCGAGGTTGGGGGGAGAGGACAGAGGAAGGAAGCATGATTGTTACCTCGCCACCAACACAACAGGGACTTGGTGCTCCTGGATGCGCAACACACATGAGTGCCTTCTTGCTGCACTACCTGCAACATGACCCTCGAATTGTGAGAATTAGAAATAATCCTGACTACTGGGTTGCCACACTGTTAGATCCCCGGTACAAAAGTAAATTTGCAGAAATTATTCCTGCCATAGAAAGGGATGCACGCATGCAGGAGTATCAGCAGAGACTGTTGCAGAATCTTACATGTGCTTTTCCACAAAACACCAGTGGTGCACGTAGTGAATCTCACAGTTCCAACTTGCCAACCGTGGGACCGTCAAGTGTTCAGCACTCAAACCGTAACAGAACCACAGTATCTGCTGGTAACATCAATTTTGCGGAATCATTTCACCACTTTTTTAGCCCATCCTTTGCAAGGCCACAGGAGACAAGAAGTCTGACACATAGTCAACGCCTAGAGACGATGGTACAGGAGTATCTCCAAGTAAACACTGAAGCCATGACTGTGTCACTGGACCCTTGCTCTTTTTGGGCTTCCAATCTGGATAAATGGCCGGAGCTAGCCACTTACGCCTTGGAGATCTTGTCATGCCCCGCAGCCAGCGTTCTGTCTGAACGTGTGTTCAGCGCTGCTGGTGGTGTGCTGACAGATAAGCGCACGCGGCTCTCCACTGATAATGTAGACAGACTCACGTTCATAAAGATGAACAAATCATGGATCCGAAACGACTTTTCTACCCCTGTGTCATCCTGGGGAGAGTAAAAGCTTGATGATTGGTTAAAATCACCCTACCAACCGTTTTAAGCTTTCAAATTACTAATCATGTTTATCTGTATCTTGGCTGGAAAATAATTTGGGCTTTGTAGCAGTGTGCAGCACTGATTCTATTAGGCCATCTATAATAAGCTCCACCAGATTTAAAATTACTAATCATGTTTATCTGTATCTTGGCTGGAAAATAATTTGGGCTTTGTAGCAGTGTGCAGCACTGATCCTATTAGGCCATCTATACTAAGCTCCACCAGATTTAAAATTAATAATAATTTTTAGCTGCATCTAGCCCGGAAAATAATTTTGGGGCTCCGAGATGCGCAAGACACATAAGTGCCTTCTTGCTGCACTACCTGCAACATGACCCTCATATTGTCAGAATTCGAAGTAATCATGACTACTGGGTTGCCACACTCTTAGATCCCCCAAACTTTTCGATCAACCTTTTCATTTTAATAAAGACCAAAAAAATTGTCATTTTTGAAATTATAAGCATTAGCAGGTTATTAGAAACTGAAATCAAACAGTTTTCAACTCAAAACTTTATTCTAGGTGATGTTACATTTTCACATAGGACCCCTTGTTCGAAAGGAGCTTCTGAACTCTCTCGTCCATTGAATTTGTCAGGTTTTGGATGGTTTCTGCTTCAATTGTTTTGCATGAGGACAGAATACCCTCCCAGAGCTGTTGCTTAGATGTGAACTGCCTCCCGCCATCATAGACACTCCTTTTGATGATGCTCCAGAGGTTCTGAATGGGGTAGAGGTCAGTGGAGCATGGGGGTCACACCATAAGTTTGTCCCCTTTTATGCCCATATCAGCCAGAGATGCAGATGTTTTATCTGCAGCATGAGATGGTGCATTATCATGCAAAAAAATGATCTTGCTGTGAAATACACGGTTCTTCTTCTTGAACCATGGCAGGAAGTGCTGTTTGAGAAAATCCACATACATTATGGAGTTCATCTTTAGCGCCTTCAGGGATCCTAAAGGGGCCGACAATCTCTCTCCCCATGATTCCAGCCCAAAACATTACTCCACCTCCTCCTTGTTGGCGCTGTAGCCGTGTTTGCGTGGGGTGTCCATCAACCAGCCATCCTCCACTCCATCCATGTGGACCATCGAGCGCTGCACGGCACTCATCCGTGAACAAAACAGTTTTGAAATCAGTCTTCATGTAATGTTTAGCCCACTGGAGCCATTTCTGCTTGTGTGAAGTGGATAGAGGAGGTCGACAGGATGGCGTATGCACAGCTGCAAACCTCTGAAGGACCCTGCATCTTGTTGTTCGGGGGACGTTGGAGGCACCAGCAGCTTCAAAAACTTGTCTGCTGCTATGACAAGGCTTTTTTGCCGCTGCTCTTTTAACCTGACATAATTGCCTGTAGGAAAGAGTCCTCAATTTGCCCTTATCAGCACGCACACGTGTGTACTGTGAATCAGCTACATACTTCTTGATTGCCAAGACACTTCATCCTGATCATCGCACAATGTTGATTGTAGTCATGCCTTGACCTAAACACTCCACAATTTGTTGCTTCTCAGCAGCCGACACATCCTTTTTCTTTCCCATTTTGGCAGAAAATGTAGGCTGCTTAATAATGTGAGACAGCCTTCTTAAGTAGTCTTGCCTTTCATTGGACACACCTGCCAAACTAATTAGCACAGGTGTCTGCAATTGCTTACAGTGATATAAAGAGCCCTGACACACATCACCATCAATGAGTTTAACTGACAAACAAACAAATTCTTCCCTTATCACTCCTAAACACTTTTTGCATAATAATTTGGAACACAGTGTACATGTGCTTTTCCACAAAACACCAGTGGTTCACGTAGTGAATCTTACAGTTCTAACTTTCCAACCGTGGTCTGTATGGAGTTGTTAAATAAAGGGCCCAAAATTAAGATAACATAGATGGGAGAGGTCTCTATGAATAGGAATTCCTAAGTATTTGATACCCTGTGAGGGCCAGGCAAAGGGAAAGTTGGACTGGATGGAATCCTATATGGATTTGGGGAGGGAGACATCGAGGGCCTCAGACTTCGCTGCATTGATTTTAAAATTTGACCATGTAACAAAGTGATCTATTTCAGCCATAACAGCATGGATGGATATATGTGATTGAGTGATATATACTAGGACATCATCAGCAAATAGAGAGCACTTGTACTCGGTGCCTCCCACCTCAATCCACCTAATATTGGGGTTATGGCGAATTGATGAGAGCAGGTGCTCCGTCACTAGGATGTATAAGAGAGGGGACAGAGGACATCCCTGCCTTGTCCCATTGGTGATTGTGAAAGGTGATGAAAATGTTCTGATGCACCCCCTGGGCCTTGGGACACCCGGAGCCGGACCCTTTTTGGTGGATGCTGGTGGTTGTAGTCTTCGTGGCGGCGACCCGGTTCCGTGGCTCAGGATGGTCAAACCAGTGGCGGAACTATTTATGTGGTTTTGATGTTTAAATGTCCGACTACGCCACCCGTGGATTGCGGTCAGAGTGAACCGCCGCTGCAGGGGAGACCGCTGAGGCTGGTGTTGTGGGTGCAGCAGAGCGTAGCATAACTCCCCACGGGAGGAGTATAGCCTCAGGGCAGTGTATGCGGAGGATGGGGGTGATGGTGCAGGGCAGCAGCAGTAACGACACGGAGTCAGTGATGCAGTCCAGGGCCTTTACTCACAGTTCTTATTATCCAGACCACGTCTGCAGGTAACGGCTGCCCACGTCGTAATGTGCTCACCAGGTGAGGGGCTCAGACAACTCCCAGATAACTTTGGAGCGCTTCACAGGACCCCCTTTGTGTGTCCTTTGTCTGGCCTTTCTTACCAACCCTTCTGTCCGGCTGCCTCGGGCCTCCTCTTGGTAAACTTGGCGCCAGTTTCCCTGACCCTATGTGGTGCCTTCCTAGCGGGTGTAGCGAGGGGCTGCGCCACATAAAATGTCACAGCCTCCGGTTTCTAGCTGAGGGTCGTTTCCTGCCTCCACTAGTTTCGGGGACCGGTCTCCCCCTTTGGCCTGACCCCTCCACGCAGGTGGATTCGGGCGTGCGGTGGCGACTCGCCCGTCCGCACCCCTGGGATCCCTTCATTCCTCGTTCCTGGAGCCTTCTCCGCTCCTCTTCCTTCCTTCTCCCTCTTCCAGGCCTGGGCCTCTGTTACTAGGCCCGCCTCCGGAGCAGAGCTCATGCAGAGCCCCTGCTCCCTGCCACTTCTGCTCAGACTTCTCTGCACTGAACTAAGATGGTGCCCACCTTTTATACTCCCTTCTCAATGCACCCAGGAACTGCTTCCTCCCTGCTCCTGCACTACAGGGTTCCCCTTCCTCAGTGTTCCCTCCCCCCACTCCAGCCAGGGACAGGGACTGTCGTGCCCATCTCAGAGGCATATTGGTCGCCCTGCCCCACGGCAATGTGGTGTAATGCATGCAGGTGTCGGGTCCTGATCCACACTCCATCCTTACCTGAGAGTGAGATATCACACCTCTGGGTGAGGTGCAATACCTCTGTAGCAACCGAGCCCTCAGGGTACTACAGTTCCATTTATCTTCAGCCTAGGTGACGTATTGTGATACAGGGCCGTGATTTTGGCTATGAAAGGGTCCCCTAGACCCCTACCCCAAGCTTTTTAAGAGAATCATATATGGCGTGCCAGGAGACTCTATGGAATGCTTTCTCAGCATCCAACGAGAGTATCTAATTACAAATTTTTAACTGCATCTAGCCCAGGAAATACTTTGTGCCTAGTAGCAGTGTCTGCTAGTCAGCGGATTATCCCGGCTGTTAAGCAAGCTACACCACCTGTAGTTTGGACACTTAATTTTTTCAAAGGAAATGCTTCGGGACCACGGGATACTCAGTGAAGAGCATCAGGAGGCACCCCAAGGCATAGGGGCTGGGACTGGCAGTAGGATGCCTTGCGGTGGACAGCCGAGCTCGATCCTTATAAAAGCTTTTTAACTGCAGCAGCTTTAGTGGATGCTACTGGAGCTGGAATTACGCGGCTGCTGGCATGAGACTTGCCCTCCAATAGATCCTTGTAAATGGATTTTAAGTGTATTCATTCAAATTAGAGAGACAATTTAAATTAAAAAGCTTAGAGCTGCCTCCACCACAGGGGGGCTCGCTCGACCCACCAGCGGACAGGCACCAGTATTGGGAGAGGGGAGCTGGCCGTTAGGGTTCACCGCGGCTCTGGCACAAACCCGGCAACACGGAGGTGGCACGGGCAGGAGCGGACTGAACGTGTCGGCTTCTCACTTTTTGGATTTTAGAAGGGCATGACATGCCTATATCTGTGTCTCCCCCTCCTTTCACTCCTCCACCTCTTTTCTTTTCGCATGACTATATGTACTTGTCACTTTTCCATGTGTTAGTTGTGTCTTCTGAGCAGTTTGTCAGCTTTTGGACACCTTTGAAGGTGTTTTCTATGTGTTTCTATGTGTTTTTGTTTGCCTGCCATTGGTTTTAACGGTGTTCGAAGGTGTTCGACGAACAGTTCGGCAAACACACGGGTGTTCGACGAACCGAACCGAACTCGAACACTACGGGGGTGGCTCAACACTAGTCGTCAGACAGCAACTGATCCCACACTTGGACACTCTGAAGAGCTGTTCAGTGGTCCATTTCCATATTTGTGCCCCTCGCCTGCTCCACTTGAAGTGGTGGAAGAGGAGACCCCATGTAGCGATGCCCAAATATTTGAATAGCCACGGCCAGAGGAAGTCGACGCTGGCAATTTTCACAAGAGGTGGATGATGACCAGACACAATTGCCACAAAGTGAGGAGGAGAATCGTGGTGCCCAAGTAGAAAAGGAGGAGGTGGTGGATGATCTAGTAACTGACCCAAAGTGGCAGGAGTACACGCCGAGCAAGGCCAGCAGCACACAGGGGGGGGGAGGCAGAGTACCCCAACAGGCAGGAAGAAGCAGTGTGGTGGCCGCACACAGAAGGCGGGCAACAGTTCCCCGTAACACCAATACGAGGGACGTTGCCAGTACAACCGGTAGGTCTTCCAGAGTCTGGAATTTTTTTAAAGACTCTGCTGATAACCCCAAAAATGCCATTTGTACCACCTGCCATGCCAGCATCAGCAGGGGTGACAAAACTACCAGCCTGACCACCACCAGAATGATCAGGCACATGGCAGCAAAGCACCCGACTTTGTGGGGCGAACCCCAGGGTCCACGACCAGTGTCAGCGGGTGTCGCCACTGCTTCTTCCGCTGTTATGCGTGTAATAGAACCCCCTGTTGTGCGTGCAAGGCAATCCCCTGTCCATACTGCATGCAAAGAAGCCCCCTCCTCTCAATCTTCACTTGTTATGGCAGTTTCTCAAGAAACAGCATCAACGTCAACGTCCACGTCCCACCGCAGCATTCAATTGTCCATATCCCAGAGCTTTGAACGAAAGCGCAAATTCGCAGCCAACACCCCACAGACCACAGTCCTAAATTTTCACTTTTCACGACTGCTTGCGTTGGAAATGCTGCCTTTTAGGCTGGTGTAGACGGAATCCTTCCGCAACCTTATGGCGGTGGCCGTTCCTCGGTACTCGTCCCCAGCCGACACTATTTTGCCCGGTGTGCCATCCCCGCACTACACAAGCACGTATCCCAAAACATCTGCAGTGCCCTGAACAACGCAGTTACTGGGAGAGTTCACCTGACAACGGACACGTGGACAAGTGCTTGTGGCCAGGGACGGTACATCTCCCTGACGCCACACTGGGTAAACATAGTGGAAGCCGGGACCCAGTCAGACCTTGGGACGGAAAACATCCCCTCCACACCGAGGATTGCGGGCCCTATGTCAGTCAGAGTTGCCCCCACAGTGTACAGCTCCTGCGCATCATCCTCCTCCTCCTCCTCATGTTCAGCCTCCATCTCAGATATCACCACATTAGTTACAAGCTGGAAGCACTGCAGTACTGCCTCAGCCAAGCAGCAACAGGCTGTGCTGAAACTCATAAGCTTAGGTGATAAACCTCACACTGCTTGAGAGTTGTGGACAGCTGTGAAAGAGCAGGTAAATCTGTGGCTGAGACCGCTGAACCTACATCCAGGCATGGTCGTGTGTGACAATGGCCGTAACCAGGTGGCAGCTCTGAGGCGAGGCGAGATCACACACGTAACATGCCTCGCTCATGTGCTAAACCTCGTTGCTCAGCGGTTTCTTAAATTGTATCATGAGTTGCCAGATCTGTTCGTCAAAGTATGCCGCCTGTCAGCTCATTTTCGGAAGTCAGCTACAGCTTCCGCCACCCTTGCTGTGTTGCAGCAGCGTTTGCAGCTTCCAGCACACCGACTGGTGTGTGATGTCCCCACACGTTGGAACTCTACCCTCCACATGTTGCAAAGGATTTGTGAGCAGAAGAGAGCAGTTGTGGAGTACCAGCTGCAACAAGGCCGCCGATATTCAGGTCAGACTCCACACATAAGACCTCAGGAGTGGACCTGGATGTCTGACATATGTACCATCCTGACAAACTTTGAGGAGTCCACAAAGATGGTGAGTGGCGATGACTCCATCACTAGCATCAGCATCCCACTTGTCAGTCTTTTGCAACGCTCTCTGCAGAGAATTAAAGAGGAGGCATTGCAGCCAGAGTATGATGAGATGGATCAAGAAGCCCTAATGGGCGATTACACACAGCCCAGCCTCATCTCATCCCAACGTGCATTGGAGGACATGGAGGGAGAGGAGGAGGAGGAAGAACAGGAGCTGGGATCATGCGCTTTAGACGGTAGTACCTGTACAACTGTCATGCCGTCGGTTCAGCGTGGGTGGCCTGAGGACAGGGGGGAGGAGGAGGAGAGCATGGTCAGTCATCATCTTGGAGAGGACACAGAAGTCTTGCCCATTTCCAGTCTGGCACGTATGGCTGACTTTATGTTACGCTGCCTTAACCGTGACCCTCACATTCTCAAAATGTTGGGTGACAATCATTACTGGTTGGTGACACTTTTAGACCCCCCGCTACAAGGAGAACTTTCACTCTCTTATTCCTGAGGTGGAGAGGTCTACAAAAATAGGGCAGTACCAGAAGTCCCTTGCTGAAGAACTGTTAAAAAAATTCCCATCTGAACACGCTAGTGGCAGAGGTCACAGTTCGTTGACCAACCAAGGTATACAGGCGAGAGAGACGCAACTCCAATCCAGCAGAGGCAGGGAACACTGTCAACATTCTGGGACAGTTTTCTGAGACCCGCCCAGCTGACAGGCCCTGAGGCGCGGGGTACTCTCACAAGGTGTGGAAAGTTTCAAAAGATGGTGAGAGAGTACCTTGCCGACCATACCAGCGTCCTCCGTGATTCCTCTGTGCCTTTTAATTATTGGGTATCCAAGCTGGACACTTGGAATGAACTCGCTCTGTATGCCTTGGAGGTCCGGGCCTGCCCTGCTGCTAGCGTGTTATCGGAGCGTGTTTTTAGTGCCGCTGGGGAATTATAACTGATAAGCACACTCGCCTGTCAACTGACAATGCTGATAAGCTGACCCTTATGAAAATGAACAAGGGCTGGATTGGGCCAGACTTCTCATCACCACCAAATGACAGCAGAGTAACATAAAGTCAAATCCACTGTGTTATTTCAGGAGGTGTATTCCCATGCAACGCTTCACACACACACATGGGTATACGCTTCCTCATTTCGGCTGATTTTTGCTCTTATGCTCAGCCTCCACCACCACTATAACACCAGGGAGACCGTGGTCCGTGTTGCCAGCATTGCAAGTTCCTGGGTCCTAATTTTTGGCAGCCGTTGCTTGGAAGGCATAGGCAAAGACTATGGGAGTCCCACTCCCCAATAATGGGAATAATGTTTTTAATATACTGTACTGCATGGCTCTTGTAAAGGGCATTAAAATCGTCGTGTTAAAATACTGCGACCTCCACGTCTCTTCCAAGTGGCATTAAAACCGTCTTGTTAAGATACTGCAACCTCCACGTCTCTTCCAAGGGGCATTAAACCCGTCTTGTAAAGCTACTGCAACCTCCACGTCTCTTCCAAGGGGCATTAAAACCGTCTTGTTAAGCTACTACGACCTCCACCATTTTTCCAAGGGGCATTAATATTGTCTTTTATTCCAAGGGGCATTAAAACCGTCTTGTTAAGCTACTGCGACCTCCACCACTTTTCCAAGGGGCATTAAAACTGTCTTGTTAAGCTACTGCGACCTCCATGTCTCTTCCAAGGGGCATTAAAACCATCTTGTTAAGCTACTGCGACCTCCACCACTTTTCCAAGGGGCCTTAAAACCGTCTTGTTAAGCTACTGCGACCTCCACTACTTTTCCAAGGGGCATTAAAACCGTCTTGCTAAGCTACTGCGAACTCCACCACTTTTCCAAGGGGCATTAAAACCGTCTTGTTAAGCTACTGCGACCTCCACGTCTCTTCCAAGGGGCATTAAAACCGTCTTGTTAAGCTACTGCGAACTCCACGTCTCTTCCAAGGGGCATTAAAACCGTCTTGTTCAGCTACTGCGACCTCCACGTCTCTTCCAAGGGGCATTAAAACCGTCCTGTTAAGCTACTGCGACCTCCACTACTTTTCCAAGGTGCATTAATACTGTCTTGTTAAGCTACTTCGACCTCCACGTCTTTTTCAAGGGGCATTAAATCCGTCTTGTTAAGCTACTGCGACCTCCACGTCTCTTCCAAGGGGCATTAAAACCGTCTTGTTAAGCTACTGCGACCTCCACGTCTCTTCCAAGGGGCATTAAAACCGTCTTGTTAAGTTACTGCAACCTCCATTTCTCTTCCGATGGGCATTAAAATCGTCTTGTTAAGCTACTGCGACCTCCACATATCTTCCAAGGGGCATTAAAACCATCTTGTTAAGCTACTGTGACCTCCACGTTTCTTCCAAGGCGCATTAAAACCGTCTTGTTAAGCTACTGCGACCTCCACGTCTCTTCCAAGGGGCATTAAAACCGTCTTGTTAAGCTACTGCAACCTACACGTCTCTTCCAAGGAGCATTAAAACCATCTTGTTAAGCTACTGCAACCTACACGTCTCTTCCAAGGGGCATTAAAACCGACTACTTAAGATACTGCGACCTCAACGTCTCTTCCAAGGGGCATTAAAACCATCTTGTTAAGCTACTGCGACCTCCACGTCTCTTCCAAGGGGCATTAAAACCGTCTTGTTCAGCTACTGCGACCTCCACGTCTCTTCCAAGGGGCATTAATACCGTCTTGTTAAACTACTGCGACCTCCACTACTTTTCCAAGGGGCATTAATACCGTCTTGTTAAGCTACTGCGACCTCCACGTCTTTACCAAGGGGCATTAAATCCGTCTTGTTAAGCTACTGCGGCCTCCACGTCTCTTCCAAGGGGCATTAAAACTGTCTTGTTAAGCTACAGCGACCTCCACGTCTATTCCAAGGGGCATTAAAACCGTTTTGTTAAGTTACTGCAACCTGCACGTCTCTTCCGATGGGCATTAAAATCGTCTTCTTAAGCTACTGCGACCTCCACATCTCTTCCAAGGGGCATTAAAACCGTCTTGTTAAGCTACTGTGACCTCCACGTCTCTTCCAAGGCGCATTAAAACCGTCTTGTTAAGCTACTGCGACCTCCACGTCTCTTCCAAGGGGCATTAAAACCGTCTTGTTAAGCTACTGCGACCTCCACGTCTCTTCCAAGGGGCATTAAAACCGTCTTGTTCAGCTACTGCGACCTCCACGTCTCTTCCAAGGGGCATTAAAACCGTCTTGTTAAGCTTCTGCGACCTCCACTACTTTTCCAAGGGGCATTAATACCGTCTTGTTAAGCTACTGCGACCTCCACGTCTTTACCAAGGGGCATTAAATCCGTCTTGTTAAGCTACTGCGGCCTCCACGTCTCTTTCAAGGGGCATTAAAACTGTCTTGTTAAGCTACAGCGACCACCACGTCTCTTCCAAGGGGCATTAAAACCGTCTTGTTAAGTTACTGCAACCTCCACGTCTCTACCGATGGGCATTAAAATCGTCTTGTTAAGCTACTGCGACCTCCACATCTCTTCCAAGGGGCATAAAAACTGTCTTGTTAAGCTACTGTGACCTCCACGTCTCTTCCAAGGCGCATTAAAACCATCTTGTTAAGCTACTGCGACCTCCACGTCTCTTCCAAGGGGCATTAAAACCGTCTTGTTAAGCTACTGCAACCTACACGTCTCTTCCAAGGGGAATTAAAACCATCTTGTTAAGCTACTGCAACCTCCACGTCTCTTCCAAGGGGCATTAAAACTGTCTACTTAAGATACTGCGACCTCCACTACTTTTCCAAGGGGCATTGATATTGTCTTTTTATTCCACTGCGAACTCCACCATTCTTCCAAGGGGCATTAAAACCGTCGTGTTAAGCTACTGCGAACTCCACGTCGCTTCCAAGGGGCATTAAAACCATCTTGTTAAGCTACTGCGACCTCCACCACTTTTCCAAGGGGTATTAAAACTATCTTGCTAAGCTACTGCGACCTCCACCACATTTTCAAGGGGCATTGATGTTGTCTTTTTATTCCACTGCGACCTGCACGTCTCTTTCAAAGGGCATTGAAACCATCTTGTTAAGCTACTACGACCTCCACCACTCTTCCAAGGGGCATTGATATTGTCTTTTTATTCCACTGTGACCTCAACGTCTCTTCCAAGGGACATTTAAACCGCCTTTTTAAGCTACTGTGACCTCCACCACTATTCCAAGGGGCATTAAAACCATCTTGTTAAGCTACTGCGACCTCCACCACTCTTCCAAGGGGCATTGATATTGTCTTTTTATTCCACTGAGACCTCCACATCTCTACCAAGGGGCATTTAAACCACATTTTTAAGCTACTGTGACCTCCACCACTCTTCCAAGGGGCATTTAAACTGTGCTGTTAAGCTACTGCGAACTCCACGTCGCTTCCAAGGGGCATTAAAACTGTCTTGTCAAGCTACTGTGACCTCCACGTCTCTTCCAAGGCGCATTAAAACCATCTTGTTAAGCTACTGCGACCTCCACGTCTCTTCCAAGGGGCATTAAACCCGTCTTGTTAAGCTACTGCAACCTACACGTCTCTTCCAAGGGGAATTAAAACCATCTTGTTAAGCTACTGCAACCTCCACGTCTCTTCCAAGGGGCATTAAAATTGTCTACTTAAGATACTGCGACCTCCACTACTTTTCCAAGGGGCATTGATATTGTCTTTTTATTCCACTGCGAACTCCACCATTCTTCCAAGGGGCATTTAAACCGTCGTGTTAAGCTACTGCGAACTCCACGTCGCTTCCAAGGGGCATTAAAACCGTCTTGTTAAGCTACTGCGACCTCCACCACTTTTCCAAGGGGTATTAAAACTATCTTGCTAAGCTACTGCGACCTCCACCACATTTTCAAGGGGCATTGATGTTGTCTTTTTATTCCACTGCGACCTGCACGTCTCTTCCAAAGGGCATTGAAACCATCTTGTTAAGCTACTACGACCTCCACCACTCTTCCAAGGGGCATGGATATTGTCTTTTTATTCCACTGTGACCTCAACGTCTCTTCCAAAGGACATTTAAACCGCCTTTTTAAGCTACTGTGACCTCCACCACTATTCCAAGGGGCATTAAAACCATCTTGTTAAGCTACTGCGACCTCCACCACTCTTCCAAGGGGCATTGATATTGTCTTTTTATTCCACTGAGACCTCCACATCTCTATCAAGGGGCATTTAAACCACATTTTTAAGCTACTGTGACCTCCACCACTCTTCCAAGGGGCATTAAAACTGTGTTGTTAAGCTACTGCGACCTCCACCGCTCTTCCAAGGGGCATTAAAACCGTCTTGCTAAGCTACTGCGACCTCCACCACTTTTCCAAGGGGCATTAAAACCGTCTTGCTAAGCTACTGCGACCTCCACCACATTTCCAAGGGGCATTGATATTGTCTTTTTATTCCACTGCGACCTCCACGTCTCTTCCATGGGGCATTAAAACTGTCTTTTAAAGCTACTGCTACCTCCACCACTTCTCCAAGAGGCATTAAAACCATCTTGTTAAGCTACTGCGACCTCCACCACTTTTCCAAGGGGCATTAACACTGTGTTGTTAAGCTACTGCATCCTCCACCACTTTTCCAAAGGGCATTAAAACCATCTTGTTAAGCTACTGCGACCTCCGCATCTCTTCCAAGGGGCATTTAAACCGTCTTTTTAAGCTACTTTGACCTCCACCACTTTTCCAAGGGGCACTAAAACCGTCTTGTTAAGCTACTGCGAACTCCACCACTTTTTCAAGGGGCATTGATATTATCTTTTTATTCCACTGTGACCTCCACGCCTCTTCCAAGGGGCATTGATATTGTCTTTTTATTAAACTGCGATCTCCACGTCTCTTCCAAGGGGCATTTAAACCATCTTTTTAAGCTACTGTGACATCCACCACTCTTCCAAGGGGCATTAAAACCATCTTGTTAAGCCACTGCGACCTCCACCACTCTTCCAAGGGGTATTGATATTGTCTTTTTATTCCACTGCAACCTCCACGTCTCTTCCAAGGGGCAGTTAAACTGTCTTTTTAAGCTACTGTGACATCCACCACTCTTCCAAGGGGCATTAAAACCGTCTTGTTAAGCTACTGCGACCTCCACTGCTCTTCCAAGGGGCATTAAAACCATCTTGCTAAGCTACTGCGACATCCACCGCTCTTCTAAGGGGCATTAAAACCATCTTGTTAAGCTACTGCGACCTCCACCGCTCTTCCAAGGGGCATTAAAACCATCTTGTTAAGCTACTGCGACCTCCACCACTTTTCCAAGGGGCATTAAAACCGTCTTGTTAAGCTTCTGCGACCTCCACCACAGTTCCAAGTGGTATTGATATTCTCTTTTTATTCAACTGCGACCTCCACGTCTCTTCAAAGAGGCATTAAAACCGTCTTGTTAAGCTACTACGACCTCCACCACTCTTCCAAGGGGCATTGATATTGTCTTTTTATTCCACTGTGACCTCCACGTCTCTACCAAGGGACATTTAAACCGCCTTTTTAAGCTACTGTGACCTCCACCACTATTCCAAGGGGCATTAAAACCATCTTGTTAAGCTACTGCGACCTCCACCACTCTTCCAAGGGGCATTGATATTGTCTTTTTATTCTACTGAGACCTCCGCATCTCTTCCAAGGGGCATTGATATTGTCTTTTTATTCCACTGTGACCTCCACGTCTCTTCCAAGGGGCATTTAAACCATCTTTTTAAGCTACTGTGACATCCACCACTCTTCCAAGGGGCATTAAAACCATCTTGTTAAGCTACTGCGACCTCCACCACTCTTCCAAGGGGCATTGATATTGTCTTTTTATTCCACTGAGACCTCCGCATCTCTTCCAAGGGGCATTGATATTGTCTTTTTATTCCACTGCGAACTCCACCATTCTTCCAAGGGGCATTAAAACCGTCTTGTTAAGCCACTGCGAACTCCACGTGGCTTCCAAGGGGCATTAAAACTGTCTTGTTAAGCTACTGCAACCTCCACCACTTTTCCAATGGGTATTAAAACTATCTTGCTAAGCTACTGCGACCTCCACCACATTTTCAAGGGGCATTGATGTTGTCCTTTTATTCCACTGCGACCTCCACGTCTCTTCCAAGGGGCATTGAAACCATCTTGTTAAGCTACTACGACCTCCACCACTCTTCCAAAGGGCATTGATATTGTCTTTTTATTCCACTGTGACTTCCACGTCTCTTCCAAGGGACATTTAAACCACCTTTTTAAGCTACTGTGACCTCCACCACTATTCCAAGGGGCATTAAAACCATCTTGTTAAGCTACTGCGACCTCCACCACATTTCCAAGGGGCATTGATATTGTCTTTTTATTCCACTGCGACCTCCACGTCTCTTCCAAGGGGCATTTAAACCATCTTGTTAAGCTACTGCGACCTCCACCACTCTTCCAAGGGGTATTCATATTGTCTTTTTATTCCACTGCAACCTCCACGTCTCTTCCAAGGGGCAGTTAAACTGTCTTTTTAAGCTACTGTGACATCCACCACTCTTCCAAGGGGCATTAAAACCGTCTTGTTAAGCTACTGCGACCTCCACAGCTCTTCCAAGGGGCATTAAAACCGTCTTGCTAAGCTTCTGCGACCTCCACCGCTCTTCTAAGGGGCATTAAAACCATCTTGTTAAGCTACTGCGACCTCCACCGCTCTTCCAAGAGGCATTAAAACCATCTTGTTAAGCTACTGCGACCTCCACCACTTTTCCAAGGGCATTAAAACCGTCTTGTTAAGCTTCTGTGACCTCCACCACATTTCCAAGGGGTATTGATATTGTCTTTTTATTAAACTGTGACCTCCACGTCTCGTCAAAGAGGCATTAAAACCGTCTTGTTAAGCTACTGTGACCTCCACCACTCTTCGAAGGGGCATTAAAACTGTGTTGTTAAGCTACTGCGACCTCCACCGCTCTTCCAAGGGGCATTAAAACCGTCTTGCTAAGCTACTGCGACCTCCACCACTTTTCCAAGGGGCACTAAAACCGTCTTGCTAAGCTACTGCGACCTCCACCACATTTTCAAGAGGCATTGATATTATCTTTTTATTCCACTGTGACCTCCACGCCTCTTCCAAGGGGCATTGATATTGTCTTTTTATTCCACTGCGACCTCCACGTCTCTTCCAAGGGGCATTTAAACCATCTTTTTAAGCTACTGTGACATCCACCACTCTTCCAAGAGGCATTAAAACCATCTTGTTAAGCTACTGCGACCTCCACCACTCTTCCAAGGGGTATTGATATTGTCTTTTTATTCCACTGCAACCTCCACGTCTCTTCCAAGGGGCATTTAAACCATCTTTTTAAGCTACTGCGACCTCCACCGCTCTTCCAAGGGGCATTAAAACCATCTTGTTAAGCTACTGCGACCTCCACCGCTCTTCCAAGGGGCATTAAAACCATCTTGTTAAGCTACTGCGACCTCCACCGCTCTTCCAAGGGGCATTAAAACCATCTTGTTAAGCTACTGCGACCTCCACCACTTTTCCAAGGGGCATTAAAACCGTCTTGTTAAGTTTCTGCGACCTCCACCATATTTCCAAGGGGTATTTATATTCTCTTTTTATTCCACTGCGACCTCCACGTCTCTTCCAAGAGGCATTAAAACCGTCTTGTTAAGCTACTGCGACCTCCACCACTCTTCCAAGGGGCATTGATATTGTCTTTTTATTCCACTGTGACCTCCACGTCTCTTCCAAGGGGCATTTAAACTGTCTTTTTAAGCTACTGTGACCTCCACCACTCTTCCAAGGGGCATTAAAATTGTCTTGTTAAGCTATTCCAACCTCCACCGCTCTTCCAAGGGGCATTAAAACCGTCTTGTTAAGCTACTGCGACCTCCATCACATTTTCAAGGTGCGTTGACATTGTCTTTTTATTCCACTGCGACCTCCACGTCTCTTCCAAGGGGCATTAAAACCGTCTTGTTAAGCTACTGCGCCCTCCACCGCTCTTCCAAGGGGCATTGATATTGTCTCTTTATTCCACTGTGACCTCCATGTCTCTTCCAAAGGGCATTTAAACCGTGTTTTTAAGCTACTGTGACCTCCACCACTCTTCCAAGGGGCATTAAAACCGTCTTGTTAAGCTAATGCGACCTCCACAGCTTTTCCAAGGGGCATTAATACCGTCTTGTTAAACTACTGCGACCTCCACCATTCTTCCAAGGGGCATTAAAACCGTCTTGTTAAGCTACAGCGACCTCCACCACATTTTCAAGGGGCATTGATATTGTCTTTTTATTTCACTGTGACCTCCACGTCTCTTCCAAGGGGCATTAAACCGGCTTGTTAAGCTACTGCGACCTCCACCGCTCTTCCAAGGGGCATTGATACTGTATTTTTATTCCACTGTGACCTCCACGTCTCTTCCAAGGGGCATTTAAACCGTCTTTTTAAGCTACTGTGACCTCCACCACTCTTCCAAGGGGCATTAAAACCATCTTGTTAAGCTACTGCGACCTCCACCGCTCTTCCAAGGGGCATTGATATTGTCTTGTTATTCCACTGTGACCTCCACGTCTCTTCCAAGGGGCATTTAAACCATCTTTTTAAGCTACTGTGACATCCACCACTCTTCCAAGGGGCATTAAAACCATCTTGTTAAGCTACTGCGACCTCCACCACTCTTCCAAGGGGTATTGATATTGTCTTTTTACTCCACTGCAACCTCCACGTCTCTTCCAAGGGGCAGTTAAACTGTCTTTTTAAGCTACTGTGACATCCACCACTCTTCCAAGGGGCATTAAAACCATCTTGTTAAGCTACTGCGACCTCCACTGCTCTTCCAAGGGGCATTAAAACCGTCTTGTTAAGCTACTGCGACCTCCACCGCTCTTCTAAGGGGCATTAAAACCATCTTGTTAAGCTACTGCGACCTCCACCGCTCTTCCAAGGGGCATTAAAACCATCTTGTTAAGCTACTGCGACCTCCACCACTTTTCCAAGGGGCATTAAAACCGTCTTATTAAGCTTCTGCGACCTCCACCACAGTTCCAAGGGGTATTGATATTCTCTTTTTATTCCACTGCGACCTCCACGTCTCTTCAAAGAGGCATTAAAACCGTCTTGTTAAGCTACTACGACCTCCACCACTCTTCCAAGGGGCATTGATATTGTCTTTTTATTCCACTGTGACCTCCAGGTCTCTACCAAGGGACATTTAAACCACCTTTTTAAGCTACTGTGACCTCCACCACTATTCCAAGGGGCATTAAAACCATCTTGTTAAGCTACTGCGACCTCCACCACTCCTCCAAGGGGCATTGATATTGTCTTTTTATTCCACTGAGACCTCCGCATCTCTTCCAAGGGGCATTGATATTGTCTTTTTATTCCACTGTGATCTCCATGTCTCTTCCAAGGGGCATTTAAACCATCTTTTTAAGCTACTGTGACATCCACCACTCTTCCAAGGGCCATTAAAACCATCTTGTTAAGCTACTGCGACCTCCACCATTCTTCCAAGGGGTATTGATATTGTCTTTTTATTCCACTGCAACCTCCACGTCTCTTCCAAGGGGCAGTTAAACTGTCTTTTTAAGCTACTGTGACATCCACCACTCTTCCAAGGGGCATTAAAACCGTCTTGTTAAGCTACTGCGACCTCCACTGCTCTTCCAAGGGGCATTAAAACCGTCATGTTAAGCTACTGCGACCTCCACCGCTCTTCTAAGGGGCATTAAAACCATCTTGTTAAGCTACTGCGACCTCCACCGCTCTTCCAAGGGGCATTAAAAAAATCTTGTTAAGCTACTGCGACCTCCACCACTTTTCCAAGGGGCATTAAAACCGCCTTGTTAAGATTCTGCGACCTCCACCACATTTCCAAGGGGTATTGATATTCTCTTTTTATTCCACTGCGACCTCCACGTCTCTTCAAAGAGGCATTAAAATCGTCTTGTTAAGCTACTACGACCTCCACCACTCTTCCAAGGGGCATTGATATTGTCTTTTTATTCCACTGTGACCTCCACGTCTCTACCAAGGGACATTTAAACCGCCTTTTTAAGCTACTGTGACCTCCACCACTATTCCAAGGGGCATTAAAACCATCTTGTTAAGCTACTGCGACCTCCACCACTCTTCCAAGGGGCATTGATATTGTCTTTTTATTCCACTGAGACCTCCGCATCTCTTCCAAGGGGCATTGATATTGTCTTTTTATTTCACTGCGAACTCCACCATTCTTCCAAGGGGCATTAAAACCGTCTTGTTAAGCTACTGCGAACTCCACGTCGCTTCCAAGGGGCATTAAAACTGTCTTGTTAAGCTACTGCAACCTCCACCACTTTTCCAAGGGGTATTAAAACTATCTTGCTAAGCTACTGCGACCTCCACCACATTTTCAAGGGGCATTGATGTTGTCTTTTTTTTTCCACTGCGACCTCCACGTCTCTTCCAAGGGGCATTGAAACCATCTTGTTAAGCTACTACAACCTCCACCACTCTTCCAATGGGCATTGATATTGTTTTTTTATTCCACTGTGACCTCCACGTCTCTTCCAAGGGACATTTAAACCACCTTTTTAAGCTACTGTGACCTCCACCACTATTCCAAGGGGCATTAAAACCATCTTGTTAAGCTACTGCGACCTCCACCACATTTCCAAGGGGCATTGATATTGTCTTTTTATTCCACTGCGACCTCCACGTTTCTTCCAAGGGGCATTAAAACTGTCTTTTTAAGCTACTGCTACCTCCACCACTTCTCCAAGAGGCATTAAAACCATCTTGTTAAGCTACTCCGACCTCCACCACTTTTCCAAGGGGCATTAACACTGTGTTGTTAAGCTACTGCATCCTACACCACTTTTCCAAAGGGCATTAAAACCATCTTGTTAAGCTACTGCGACCCTCCGCGTCTCTTCCAAGGGGCATTTAAACCGTCTTTTTAAGCTACTTTGACCTCCACTACTTTTCCAAGGGGCACTAAAACCGTCTTGTTAAGCTACTGCGAACTCCTCCACATTTTCAAGGGGCATTGATATTATCTTTTTATTCCACTGTGACCTCCACGCCTCTTTCAAGGGGCATTGATATTGTCTTTTTATTCCACTGCGACCTCCATGTCTCTTCCAAGGGGCATTTAAACCATCTTGTTAAGCTACTGCGACCTCCACCACTCTTCCAAGGGGTATTGATATTGTCTTTTTATTCCACTGCAACCTCCACGTGTCTTCCAAGGGGCAGTTAAACTGTCTTTTTAAGCTACTGTGACATCCACCACTCTTCCAAGGGGCATTTAAACCGTCTTGTTAAGCTACTGCGACCTCCACCGCTCTTCCAAGGGGCTTTAAAACCGTCTTGTTAAGCTACTGCGACCTCCACCGCTCTTCTAAGGGGCATTAAAACCATCTTGTTAAGCTACTGCGACCTCCACTGCTCTTCCAAGGGGCATTAAAACCATCTTGTTAAGCTACTGCGACCTCCACCACTTTTCCAAGGGGCATTAAAACCGTCTTGTTAAGCTTCTGCGACCTCCACCACATTTCCAAGGGGTATTGATATTGTCTTTTTATTAAACTGTGACCTCCACGTCTCTTCAAAGAGGCATTAAAACCGTCTTGTTAAGCTACTACGACCTCCACCACTCTTCCAAGGGGCATTGATATTGTCTTTTTATTAAACTGTGACCTCCACGTCTCTTCCAAGGGACATTTAAACCGCCTTTTTATGCTACTGTGACCTCCACCACTATTCCAAGGGGCATTAAAACCATCTTGTTAAGCTACTGCGACCTCCACCACTCTTCCCAGGGGCATTGATATTGTCTTTTTATTCCACTGAGACCTCCACATCTCTTCCAAGGGGCATTTAAACCGCATTTTTAAGCTACTGTGACCTCCACCACTCTTCCAAGGGGCATTAAAACTGTGTTGTTAAGCTACTGCGACCTCCACCGCTCTTCCAAGGGGCATTAAAACCGTCTTGCTAAGCTACTGCGACCTTCACCACTTTTCCAAGGGGCATTAAAACCGTCTTGCTAAGCTACTGCGACCTCCACCACATTTCCAAGGGGCATTGATATTGTCTTTTTATTCCACTGCGACCTCCACGTCTCTTCCATGGGGCATTAAAACTGTCTTTTTAAGCTACTGCTACCTGCACCACTTCTCCAAGAGGCATTAAAACCATCTTGTTAAGCTACTGCGACCTCCACCACTTTTCCAAGGGGCATTAACACTGTGTTGTTAAGCTACTGCATCCTCCACCACTTTTCCAAAGGGCATTAAAACCATCTTGTTAAGCTACTGCGACCTCCGCATCTCTTCCAAGGGGCATTTAAACCGTCTTTTTAAGCTACTTTGACCTCCACCACTTTTCCAAGGGGCACTAAAACCGTCTTGTTAAGCTACTGCGAACTCCACCACTTTTTCAAGGGGCATTGATATTATCTTTTTATTCCACTGTGACCTCCACGCCTCTTCCAAGGGGCATTGATATTGTCTTTTTATTCCACTGCAACCTCCACGTCTCTTCCAAGGGGCATTTAAACCATCTTTTTAAGCTACAGTGACATCCACCACTCTTCCAAGGGGCATTAAAACCATCTTGTTAAGCTACTGCGACCTCCACCACTCTTTTAAGGGGTATTGATATTGTCTTTTTATTCCACTGCAACCTCCACGTCTCTTCCAAGGGGCAGTTAAACTGTCTTTTTAAGCTACTGTGACATCCACCACTCTTCCAAGAGGCATTAAAACCGTCTTGTTAAGCTACTGCGACCTCCACTGCTCTTCCAAGGGGCATTAAAACCGTCTTGTTAAGCTACTGCGACCTCCACCGCTCTTCTACGGGGCATTAAAACCATCTTGTTAAGCTACTGCGACCTCCACTGCTCTTCCAAGGGGCATTTAAACCATCTTTTTAAGCTACAGTGACATCCACCACTCTTCCAAGGGGCATTAAAACCATCTTGTTAAGCTACTGCGACCTCCACCACTCTTCCAAGGGGCATTAAAACTGTGTTGTTAAGCTACTGCGACCTCCACCGCTCTTCCAAGGGGCATTAAAACCGTCTTGCTAAGCTACTGCGACCTTCACCACTTTTCCAAGGGGCATTAAAACCGTCTTGCTAAGCTACTGCGACCTCCACCACATTTCCAAGGGGCATTGATATTGTCTTTTTATTCCACTGCGACCTCCACGTCTCTTCCATGGGGCATTAAAACTGTCTTTTTAAGCTACTGCTACCTGCACCACTTCTCCAAGAGGCATTAAAACCATCTTGTTAAGCTACTGCGACCTCCACCACTTTTCCAAGGGGCATTAACACTGTGTTGTTAAGCTACTGCATCCTCCACCACTTTTCCAAGGGGCATTAACACTGTGTTGTTAAGCTACTGCATCCTCCACCACTTTTCCAAAGGGCATTAAAACCATCTTGTTAAGCTACTGTGACCTCCGCATCTCTTCCAAGGGGCATTTAAACTGTCTTTTTAAGCTACTTTGACCTCCACCACTTTTCCAAGGGGCACTAAAACCGTCTTGTTAAGCTACTGCGAACTCCACCACTTTTTCAAGGGGCATTGATATTATCTTTTTATTCCACTGTGACCTCCACGCCTCTTCCAAGGGGCATTGATATTGTCTTTTTATTCCACTGCAACCTCCACGTCTCTTCCAAGGGGCATTTAAACCATCTTTTTAAGCTACAGTGACATCCACCACTCTTCCAAGGGGCATTAAAACCATCTTGTTAAGCTACTGCGACCTCCACCACTCTTCCAAGGGGTATTGATATTGTCTTTTTATTCCACTGCAACCTCCACGTCTCTTCCAAGGGGCAGTTAAACTGTCTTTTTAAGCTACTGTGACATCCACCACTCTTCCAAGAGGCATTAAAACCGTCTTGTTAAGCTACTGCGACCTCCACTGCTCTTCCAAGGGGCATTAAAACCGTCTTGTTAAGCTACTGCGACCTCCACCGCTCTTCTACGGGGCATTAAAACCATCTTGTTAAGCTATTGCGACCTCCACTGCTCTTCCAAGGGGCATTAAAACCATCTTGTTAAGCTACTGCGACCTCCACCACTTTTCCAAGGGGCATTAAAACCATCTTGTTAAGCTTCTGCGACCTCCACCACAGTTCCAAGGGGTATTGATATTCTCTTTTTATTCCACTGCGACCTCCACGTCTCTTCAAAGAGGCATTGAAACCGTCTTGTTAAGCTACTATGACCTCCACCACTCTTCCAAGGGGCATTGATATTGTCTATTTATTCCACTGTGACCTCCACGTCTCTACCAAGGGACATTTAAACCGCCTTTTTAAGCTACTGTGACCTCCACCACTATTCCAAGGGGCATTAAAACCATCTTGTTAAGCTACTGCGACCTCCACCACTCTTCCAAGGGGTATTGATATTGTCTTTTTATTCCACTGAGACCTCCGCATCTCTTCCAAGGGGCATTGATATTGTCTTTTTATTCCACTGTGACCTCTACGTCTCTTCCAAGGGGCATTTAAACCATCTTTTTAAGCTACTGTGACATCCACCACTTTTCCAAGGGGCATTAAAACCATTTTGTTAAGCTACTGAGACGTCCACCATTCTTCCAAGGGGTATTGATATTGTCTTTTTATTCCACTGCAACCTCCACGTCTCTTCCAAGGGGCAGTTAAACTGTCTTTTTAAGCTACTGTGACATCCACCACTCTTCCAAGGGGCATTAAAACCGTCTTGTTAAGCTACTGCGACCTCCACTGCTCTTCCAAGGGGCATTAAAACCGTCTTGTTAAGCTACTGCGACCTCCACCGCTCTTCTAAGAGGCATTAAAACCATCTTGTTAAGCTACTGCGACCTCCACCGCTCTTCCAAGGGGCATTAAAACCATCTTGTTAAGCTACTGCGACCTCCACCACTTTTCCAAGGGGCATTAAAACCGTCTTGTTAAGCTTCTGCGACCTCCACCACATTTCCAAGGGGTATTGATATTCTCTTTTTATTCCACTGCGACCTCCACGTCTCTTCAAAGAGGCATTAAAATCGTCTTGTTAAGCTACTACGACCTCCACCACTCTTCCAAGGGGCATTGAAATTGTCTTTTTATTCCACTGTGACCTCCACGTCTCTACCAACGGACATTTAAACCGTCTTTCTAAGCTACTGTGACCTCCACCACTATTCCAAGGGGCATTAAAACCATCTTGTTAAGCTACTGCGACCTCCACCACTCTTCCAAGGGGCATTGATATTGTCTTTTTATTCCACTGAGACCTCCGCATCTCTTCCAAGGGGCATTGATATTGTCTTTTTATTCCACTGCGAACTCCACCATTCTTCCAAGGGGCATTAAAACCGTCTTGTTAAGCTACTGCGAACTCCACGTCGCTTCCAAGGGGCATTAAAACCGTCTTGTTAAGCTACTGCGACCTCCACCACTTTTCCAAGGGTTATTAAAACTATCTTGCTAAGCTACTGCGACCTCCACCACATTTTCAAGGGGCATTGATCTTGTCTTTTTATTCCACTGCGACCTACACGTCTCTTCCAAGGGGCATTGAAACCATCTTGTTAAGCTACTACGACCTCCACCACTCTTCCAAGGGGCATTGATATTGTCTTTTTATTCCACTGTGACCTCCACGTCTCTTCCAAGGGACAATTAAACCACCTTTTTAAGCTACTGTGACCTCCACCACTATTCCAAGGGGCATTAAAACCATCTTGTTAAGCTACTGCGACCTCCACCACATTTCCAAGGTGCATTGATATTGTCTTTTTATTCCACTGCGACCTCCACGTTTCTTCCATGGGGCATTAAAACTGTCTTTTTAAGCTACTGCTACCTCCACCACTTCTCCAAGAGGCATTAAAACCATCTTGTTAAGCTACTGCGACCTCCACCACTTTTCCAAGGGGCATTAACACTGTGTTGTTAAGCTACTGCATCCTCCACCACTTTTCCAAAGGGCATTAAAACCATCTTGTTAAGCTACTGCGTCCTCCGCGTCTCTTCCAAGGGGCATTTAAACCGTCTTTTTATGCTACTTTGACCTCCACCACTTTTCCAAGGGGCACTAAAACCGTCTTGTTAACCTACTGCGAACTCCACCACATTTTCAAGGGGCATTGATATTATCTTTTTATTCCACTGTGACCTCCACGCCTCTTCCAAGGGGCATTGATATTGTCTTTTTATTCCACTGCGACCTCCACGTCTCTTCCAAGGGGCATTTAAACCATCTTGTTAAGCTACTGCGACCTCCACCACTCTTCCAAGGGGTATTGATATTGTCTTTTTATTCCACTGCAACCTCCACGTCTCTTCCAAGGGGCAGTTAAACTGTCTTTTTAAGCTACTGTGACATCCACCACTCTTCCAAGGGGCATTAAAACCGTCTTGTTAAGCTACTGCGACCTCCACCGCTCTTCCAAGGGGCATTAAAACCGTCTTGTTAAGCTTCTGCGACCTCCACCGCTCTTCTAAGGGGCATTAAAACCATCTTGTTAAGCTACTGCGACCTCCACCGCTCTTCCAAGGGGCATTAAAACATCTTGTTAAGCTACTGCGACCTCCACCACTTTTCCAAGGGGCATTAACACCGTCTTGTTAAGCTTCTGCGACCTCCACCACGTTTCCAAGGGGTATTGATATTGTCTTTTTATTAAACTGTGACCTCCACGTCTCTTCAAAGAGGCATTAAAACCGTCTTGTTAATCTACTGTGACCTCCACCACTCTTCCAAGGGGCATTAAAACTGTGTTGTTAAGCTACTGCGACCTCCACCGCTCTTCCAAGGGGCATTAAAACCGTCTTGCTAAGCTACTGCGACCTCCACCACTTTTCCAAGGGGCATTAAAACCGTCTTGCTAAGCTACTGCGACCTCCACCACATTTCCAAGGGGCATTGATATCGTCTTTTTATTCCACTGCGACCTCCACGTCTCTTCCAAGGGGCATTAAAACTGTCTTTTTAAGCTACTGCTACCTCCACCACTTCTCCAAGAGGCATTAAAACCATCTTGTTAAGCTACTGCGACCTCCACCACTTTTCCAAATGGCATTAACACTGTGTTGTTAAGCTACTGCATCCTCCACCACTTTTCCAAAGGGCATTAAAACCATCTTGTTAAGCTACTGCGACCTCCGCATCTCTTCCAAGGGGCATTTAAACCGTCTTTTTAAGCTACTTTGACCTCCACCACTTTTCCAAGGGGCACTAAAACCGTCTTGTTAAGCTACTGCGAACTCCACCATATTTTCAAGGGGCATTGATATTATCTTTTTATTCCACTGTGACCTCCACGCCTCTTCCAAGGGGCATTGATATTGTCTTTTTATTCCACTGCGACCTCCACGTCTCTTCTAAGGGGAATTTAAACCATCTTTTTAAGCTACTGTGACATCCACCACTCTTCCAAGGGGCATTAAAACCATCTTGTTAAGCTACTGCGACCTCCACCACTCTTCCAAGGGGTATTGATATTGTCTTTTTATTCCACTGCAACCTCCACGTCTCTTCCAAGGGGCAGTTAAACTGTCTTTTTAAGCTACTGTGACATCCACCACTCTTCCAAGGGGCATGAAAACCGTCTTGTTAAGCTACTGCGACCTCCACCGCTCTTCCAAGGGGCATTAAAACCATCTTGTTAAGCTACTGCGACCTCCACCGCTATTCCAAGGGGCATTTAAACCATCTTGTTAAGCTACTGCGACCTCCACCGCTCTTCCAAGGGGCATTAAAACCATCTTGTTAAGCTACTGCGACCTCCACCACTTTTCCAAGGGGCATTAAAACCGTCTTGTTAAGCTTCTGCAACCTCCACCATATTTCCAAGGGGTATTTATATTCTCTTTTTATTCCACTGCGACCTCCACGTCTCTTCCAAGAGGCATTAAAACCGTCTTGTTAAGCTACTGCGACCTCCACCACTCTTCCAAGGGGCATTGATATTGTCTTTTAATTCCACTGTGACCTCCACGTCTCTTCCAAGGGGCATTTAAACTGTCTTTTTAAGCTACTGTGACCTCCACCACTCTTCCAAGGGGCATTAAAACTGTCTTGTTAAGCTATTCCAACCTCCACCGCTCTTCCAAGGGGCATTAAAACCGTCTTGTTAAGCTACTGCGACCTCCATCACATTTTCAAGGTGCGTTGACATTGTCTTTTTATTCCACTGCGACCTCCACGTCTCTTCCAAGGGGCATTAAAACCGTCTTGTTAAGCTACTGCACCCTCCACCGCTCTTCCAAGGGGCATTGATATTGTCTTTTTATTCCACTGTGACCTCCATGTCTCTTCCAAAGGGCATTTAAACCGTCTTTTTAAGCTACTGTGACCTCCACCACTCTTCCAAGGGGCATTAAAACCGTCTTGTTAAGCTAATGCGACCTCCACCGCTTTTCCAAGGGGCATTAATACCGTCTTGTTAAACTATTGCGACCTCCACCATTCTTCCAAGGGGCATTAAAACCGTCTTGTTAAGCTACAGCGACCTCCACCACATTTTCAAGGGGCATTGATATTGTCTTTTTATTTCACTGCGACCTCCACGTCTCTTCCAAGGGGCATTAAACCGGCTTGTTAAGCTACTGCGACCTCCACCGCTCTTCCAAGGGGCATTGATACTGTATTTTTATTCCACTGTGACCTCCACGTCTCTTCCAAGGGGCATTTAAACCGTCTTTTTAAGCTACTGTGACCTCCACCACTCTTCCAAGGGGCATTAAAACCATCTTGTTAAGCTACTGCGACCTCCACCGCTCTTCCAAGGGGCATTGATATTGTCTTGTTATTCCACTGTGACCTCCACGTCTCTTCCAAGGGGCATTTAATCCGTCTTTTTGTTACGGATCCGGGTGGTGGAACCTCTGTGCCGCGGTGCAAGGAGGGACCCAGAGGGCCATATCTAAGTATCAACCCGGTGGCTAAAAACTCCGTGACCAGGGAGGGACCGAGCAGCGGGACCAGGTGCTACTCTGGGGACAACCTTGTAAGAGAGCAGGTGGCTCCCATGGGTCAGCAGACTGGGACTGACCGGTATAGCGGATGGGCACAACAAGCAAGGCACGTGACGGCAGAGCAGGCAGAAATCTCTAGGTTAGCAGGTAACAGGCAGATAACAGGCGAGTGTTCCCAGGTGAGCGGGCTAGCAGGCACGGCAGGTAGCAGGCAGGTAACTGGCAGGTGCTTCCTGGTAAGTGGGCAGACTTGCCCATAGACAGACTGGCGGGTTGAACGGAAGACAGACTGTCGGGCTGGAGAGTAGTCAGGCTGGTGGACTGGAACAGTAGTCAGGCTGGCAACTGGACCTGAGGGCTGAAGCAGAGGTAAGTATACTTGTGCATCAACTTTGCTCGGGGACCTCCATTTTGGAGGAGGTGCCTTATATATGGGAGGTCCTCCGGCTATTGTCCGGGGACTCCTTAGGACGGCGTGCGCGGCCCCTTTAAGAGAGAGAGAGTGTGAGCGCGCCCTAAGCACAGTGCCCGGGAAGCTGCACGCGCCAGCAGCAGCAGGAAGAGGAGCGCAGGAGGACGCCGTGCGGGGAGTGGGGAGGTGAGATGGACGGCGTCTCTGCCTGGCAGGGGGCAGAGACGCCGATGCTACAGTACCCCCCCCCTTTACGCCCCCCCCTTTTTTTAGGCCAGAAAGAAATTTTCAAGGAGAAGCGGGGCATGGATGTTCTTCCTGGGTTCCCAAGTTCTCTCCTCTGGGCCAAACCCCTTCCAATCCTGCAGAAAAAAGGTTTTTCCTCTTACCCTTTTAGTGACCAGAATATTCTCTACCTCAAAAATGTCCTCAGCGGAAACCGGAGTAGGGGAAGAACCTGGATTGTTGGAAAAAGAATTAAGCACAACTGGTTTGAGGAGAGATACGTGGAAGGAGTTGGGAATCCGTAAGGTGGCTGGGAGTTTCAACTTGTAGGCCACTGGATTGATTTGTTTAAGGACTTCAAATGGACCGATGAACCGAGGGCCCAACTTGTAGGAGGGTATTTTGAGCCGAACGTGTTTGGAGAAGAGCCAAACCTTGTCTACCGGACGGAATTGAGGCAGATCCAGACGTCTCTTGTCAGCATGTCTCTTCATCCGCTCGGAGGACTGAAGAAGTGCGGACCAAGTGTTCTCCCAAACGGTGGAAAATTTGCTGACCAGAGACTCCGCAGCAGGGTTGTCCACAGAAGCGGAGACGGGAAACGGAATCCGGGGATGTTGACCATAGACTATAAAGAACGGAGACTTGGAAGACGATTCGCTCTCATGGTTGTTGTAGGAGAATTCGGCCCATGGCAGGAGATCCACCCAATCAGAATGGTGAGCGTTAACAAAGTGCCGGAGGTAGCTGGTAAAGATCTGGTTGATCCGCTCCACTTGACCATTGGACTGTGGATGGTAAGCGGAGGAGAAATCCAGGGTGACATCCAGCAGCTTACACGTAGCTCTCCAGAAACGTAAGGTGAACTGAACCCCTCGATCCGACACGATGTGGAGGGGTAGGCCATGGAGACGGAAGATGTGAAGGAAGAAGTCCTTAGCTAGCTCTGACGCAGACGGAAGACCAGGCAGAGGGATGAAGTGAGCCGTTTTAGAGAAGCGGTCGGCGACCACCCAAATGACTGTACAACCGGCAGAGACAGGGAGGTCTGTGATAAAGTCCATAGCAATGTGTTGCCACGGGGCATCAGGTACGGGAAGAGGCAGGAGATGACCGGCTGGTAGATGTCTGGGAACATTGTTGCGGGCACAGGACGAACAGGCTGAGACGAAGTCTACCACATACTTGCGCAGGGTAGGCCACCAGTAATGCCGGGTGATGAGCAGGAAAGTCTTCTTTTGGCCAGCATGGCCGGCTAGTTTAGATGAATGACCCCAGCGAAGAACCTTCTCACGATCTGGTACTGCTACAAACGTCTTACCGGGTGGAAGACGAGTCAGATCCAAGGAGGCCACCTTCATCACCTTGGAGGGGTCGATGATGTGCATAGGCTCCTCCTCTTGATCGGAGGACAGGAAGGATCGGGACAAGGCGTCGGCTTTGACATTCTTGTCCGCCGGACGGAAATGTAGGACGAAGTCGAAGCGGGCGAAGAACAAAGACCACGGGGCCTGACACAGTTGAGTCTTTGGGCATTTTGGAGATATGCCAGATTTTTGTGATCCGTATAGATGATCACCGGGTATAGAGCCCCTTCAAGCAGGTAGCGCCACTCCTCCAGCGCTAATTTAATGGCTAACAATTCTCGGTCTCCAATGCAGTAGTTGCGCTCAGACGAGGAGAAGAGTTTGGAGAAGAAGCCGCAGGTTACCATTCTCCCGGAAGAAGACTTTTGGGTGAGCACCGCTCCGGCTTCGGAGGAGGAAGCATCAACCTCCAGGTAGAATTGTTTGTTGCAGTCCGGACGGTGAAGTACCGAGGCAGAGGAGAAGGCTTGCTTTAAGGAGAGGAAGGCGTCCTCAGCTTCGGGCGACCATACCTTAGGATTTGCTCCATTCGTAAACCTGTCTGGGAGATAACGTAGCCCAGGAATGGAAGAGAGGTCTGCTCGAAGAGGCACTTCTCGTATTTAGCATAGAGGTGGTTCTGCCTGAGCCTAAGCAGGACCTGACGAACATCCCTCCGGTGTGTAGGAAGATCCGGAGAGAAGACCAAGATATCGTCCAGGTATACCACCACGCAGGAGTAAAGAAGATCACGGAAGATGTCGTTGACCAATTCTTGGAAGACAGAGGGTGCATTGCAGAGACCGAAGGGCATCACACGGTATTCATAGTGACCGTCCCGGGTATTGAATGCTGTCTTCCACTCGTCTCCTTGACGGATTCGGACCATGTTATACGCTCCACGTAGATCCAGCTTGGAGAAGATCCTGGCGCTCTTAAGGCGATCAAACAACTCTGAGATGAGCGGCAGGGGATATTTGTTTTTTACCATGATCTGATTGAGTCCTCTATAATCAATACAGGGGCGTAGCGAGCCATCATTCTTTTTGACAAAGAAGAATCCGGCTCCAGCCGGGGAGGTAGATTTCTGGATGAATCCCCTAGCCAGATTTTCCTCTATGTACTCAGACATGGCCCGGGTTTCGGCCGCCGACAACGGGTAAATACGCCCACGGAGTGGAGTGGCGCCAGGTACCAGGTCGATAGGGCAATCATATGGCCTATGAGGTGGCAGTGTCTCTGCTTTCTTTTTACCAAAGACATCCACGTAGGACCAGTAAGGAGCCGGAAGACAGGGTAAATTAGCTGGAGTAGGTGGTGGACGAGTCGGGCGAACCGGAACCAGGCAGGTGCTATGGCAGTCCTGCCCCCACCGGAGTACTTAACCGGATTGCCAGTTCAGCACGGGTTCATGTATCTGGAGCCAGGGTAGACCTAGCAATAGTCAGTGAGAGAGTCCGGACAGCACATGGAAGGAGATTTTCTCCGAGTGCAGCATTCCCACCTGCAGGGATAGGGCCTCAGTGATGAGCAGGATGGTCACCGGAAGGAGTCTTCCATTCACGGAGGCGACGGACAATGGTTCAGCCAGAGGTTTGGTGGGAATTTGGTATCTCTCTACTAGGGACTGGGAAATGAGGTTTCCAGCAGCTTCAGAATCCAGATGAGCAATTTCAAAGAGACGGTTCTCTCCCCAGGAGATAGAGACAAAGTCAGGGACGGAGAGGACTTACTTTTTCCTAGGACGACCTCTCCGAGCGGTCCTAGACACTGAAGTTTCCCGGCCTCTCCGTGCAGGAACGGATCAGCTGCTCTTTACTGCCACAATAGAAACAGCTCCCCTCGGCTCGACGTGACTCTTGGCGAGATTTGACCATCTTGGTCTGGTCGATCTGCATGGGTTCGGGCGAGTGCGCCCGGGGAGTGACTGGTTGAGAGGCAGGTCTCTGGAAAGTAGGAGCAAGGCGGGGGAACTTTCTCTCCCGGGTGGTCTCTTTGGTGCGTTCTTGGAACCGGATGTCAATCCGGGTAGCGATTGACACCAGGTCATCCAGGGTGGTAGGAATGTCCCGACCGGCTAACTCATCCTTAATCCGACCGAAAAGACCCTCCCAGAAGACGGACACTAGAGCCTCGTTATCCCAGGCAAACTCAGAAGCGAGGGTGCGGAACCGTATGGCATATTGGCCCACGGTGAGACTCCCTTGGCGGAGACGTAGCAGAGAGGAGGCTGAAGAGGCTTTTCGTCCTGGTTCATCGAAGACTTTCCGGAAAGCAGTGAGGAAAAACGACAGGTTGGACACCAGGGGATCCCCTCTCTCCCACAGGGGGTTTAGCCATGCCAGTGCTTCCCCAGTGAGATGGGACATGATGAATGCCACTTTGGCTCGGTCGGAGGTGAACTGATGTGCCAAGAGTTCAAAGTGCAGGGTGCACTGATTTATGAAACCCCGAGCTAGAGCGGGGTCGCCTCCGAAATGAGGAGGTGCAGAAAGCCGGGGTCCGGGGCTGGATGCCATGGTATTGGTGGGCAGCAGCGCTGCCGGAGCGGGAGTCGTATGACTCGTGGCGGATGCAAGTGGAACATTCAGAGTGTCCAGGCGGGAGTTGACACCTCGCAGGTAGTTCAGGATGGTTTCCTGTTGGGATCTCTGACGGGACACCTCCTGGTATAGGTCAGAGAGCGAGGGAGCTTGGGTGCCACCGGGTTCCATGGCCCGAGCAAACTGTTAAGGATCCGGGTGGTGGAACCTCTGTGCCGCGGTGCTAGGAGGGACCCAGAGGGGCGTAACTAAGTATCAACTCAGACCGACCCTGGTCGTACGGCGGCTAACGACTCCGTGACCAGGGTGGGACCGAACAGAGGGACCAGGTGCTACTCTGGGGACGACATTGTAAGAGAGCAGGTGGCTCCCACGGGTCAGCAGACTGGGACTGACCGGTATAGCGGATGGGCACAACAAGCAGGCAGCAGTCTCTGGGTTAGTTGATGGGTGGTCACGGCACGTGACGGCAGAGCAGGCAGAAGTCTCTAGGTTAGCAGGTAACAGGCAGGTAACAGGCGAGTGTTACCAGGTGAGCGGGCTAGCAGGCACGGCAGGTAGCAGGCAGGTAACTGGCAGGTGCTTCCTGGTAAGCGGGCGGACTTGCCCATAGACAGACTGGCGGGTTGAACGGAAGACAGACTGTCGGGTTGGAGAATAGTCAGGCTGGCGGACTGGAACAGTAGTCAGGCTGGCAACTGGACCTGAGGGCTGAAGCAGAGGTAAGTATACTTGTGTATCAACTTTGCTCGGGCACCTCCACTTTGGAGGAGGTGCCTAATATATGGGAGGTCCTCCGGCTATTGGCCGGGGACTCCTCAGGACGGCGCACACGGGCCCTTTAGGAGACAGAGAGCGCGCACGCGCCCTAAGCACAGAGCCCGGGAAGCTGCGCGCGCCGGCAGCAGCAGGCAGAGGAGAGCAGCAGGACGCCGCGTGGTGAGCGGGGAGGTGAGAGGGACGGCGTCTCTGCCTGCTACACTTTTTAAGCTACTGTGACCACCACCACTCTTACAAGGGGCATTAAAACTGTCTTGTTAAGATACTGCGACCTCCACGTCTCTTCCAAGGGGCACTACAACCATCTTGTTAAGCTACTGCGACCTCCACTACTTTTCCAAGGGGCATTAATATCGTCTTGTTAAGCTACTGCGACCTCCACCACATTTTCAAGGGGCATTGATGTTGTCTTTTTATTCCACTGCGAGCTCCACGTCTCTTCCAAGGGGCATTGAAACCGTCTTGTTAAACTACTACGACCTACACCACTCTTCCATGGGGCATTGATATTGTCTTTTTATTCCACTGTGACCTCCACGTCTCTTCCAAGGGACATTTAAACCGCCTTTTTAAGCTACTGTGACCTCCACCACTATTCCAAAGGGCATTAAAACGGTCTTGTTAAGCTACTGCGACCTCCACCACTCTTCCAAGGGGCATTGATATTGTCTTTTTATTCACTGCGACCTCCACATCTCTTCCAAGTGGCATTTAAACCGTCTTTTTAAGCTGCTGTGACCTCCAAGACTCTTCCAAGGGGCATTAAAACTGTGTTGTTCAGCTGCTGCAACCTCCACCGCTCCCCCAAGGGGCATTAAAACCGTCTTGCTCAGCTACTGCGACCTCTACCACTTTTCCAAGGGGCATTAAAACCGTCTTGCTAAGCTACTGCGACCTCCACCACATTTCCAAGAGGCATTGATATTGTCTTTTTAGTCCACTGCGACCTCCACGTCTCTTCAAAGGGGCATTAAAACTGTCTTTTTAAGCTACTGCTACCTCCACCACTTCTCCAAGAGGCAATAAAACCGTCTTGTTAAGCTACTGCGACCTCCACCACTTTTCCAAGGGGCATTAACACTGTGTTGTTAAGCTACTGCATCCTCCACCACTTTTCCAAAGGGCATTAAAACCATCTTGTTAAGCTACTGCGACCTCCACGTCTCTTCCAAGGGGCATTGAAACCGTCTTTTTAAGCTACTTTGACCTCCACCACTTTTCCAAGGGGCACTAAAACCGTCTTGTTTAGCTACTGCGAACTTTACCACATTTTCAAGGGGCATTGATATTATCTTTTTATTCCACTGCGACCTCCACGTCTCTTCCAAGGGGCATTGATATTGTCTTATTATTCCACTGCGACCTCCACGTCTCTTCCAAGGGGCCTTTAAACCATCTTTTTAAGCTACTCTGACATCCACCACTCTTCCAAGGGGCATTAAAACCATCTTGTTAAGCTACTGCGACCTCCACCACTCTTCCAAGGGGTATTGATATTGTCGTTTTATTCCACTGCGACCTCCACCACTCTTCCAAGGGGCATTAAAACCGTCTTGTTAAGCTACTGCGACCTCCACCGCTCTTCCAAGGGGCATTAAAACCATCTTATAAAGCTACTGGACCTCCACCGCTCTTCCAAGGGGCATTAAAACCATCTTGTTAAGCTACTGCGACCTCCACCACTTTTCCAAGGGGCATTAAAACCGTCTTGTTAAGCTTCTGCGACCTCCACCACATTTCCAAGGGGTATTGATATTTTCTTTTTATTCCACTGCGACCTCCACGTCTCTTCCAAGAGGCATTAAAACCGTCTTGTTAAGCTACTGCGACCTCCACCACTTTTCCAAGGGGCATTAACACTGTGTTGTTAAGCTACTGCATCCTCCACCACTTTTCCAAAGGGCATTAAAACCATCTTGTTAAGCTACTGCGACCTCCACGTCTCTTCCAAGGGGCATTTAAACAGTCTTTTTAAGCTACTTTGACCTCCACCACTTTTCCAAGGGGCACTAAAACTGTCTTGTTTAGCAACTGCGAACTCCACCACATTTTCAAAGGGCATTCATATTATCTTTTTATTCCACTGCGACCTCCACGTCTCTTCCAAGGGGCATTGATATTGTCTTTTTATTCCACTGCGACCTCCTCGTCTCTTCCAAGGGGCATTTAAAACATCTTTTTTAAGCTACAGTGACATCCACCACTCTTCCAAGGGGCATTAAAACCATCTTGTTAAGCTACTGCGACCTCCACCACTCTTCCAAGGGGCATTAAAACCATCTTGTTAAGCTACTGCGACCTCCACCACTCTTCCAAGGGGCATTAAAACCATCTTGTTAAGCTACTGCGACCTCCACCGCTCTTCCAAGGGGCATTAAACCCATCTTGTTAAGCTACTGCGACCTCCACCGCTCTTCCAAGGGGCATTAAAACCATCTTGTTAAGCTACTGCGACCTGCACCGCTCTTCCAAGGGGCATTAAAACCATCTTGTTAAGCTACTGCGACCTCCACCACTTTTCCAAGGGGCATTAAAACCGTCTTGTTAAGCTTCTGCGACCTCCACCACATTTCCAAGGGGTATTGATATTTTTTTTTATTCCACTGCGACCTCCACGTCTCTTCCAAGAGGCATTAAAACCATCTTGTTAAGCTACTGCGACCTCCACCACTTTTCCAAGGGGCATTAACACTGTGCTGTTAAGCTACTGCATCCTCCACCACTTTTCCAAAGGGCATTAAAACCATCTTGTTAAGCTACTGCGACCTCCACGTCTCTTCCAAGGGGCATTTAAACCGTCTTTTTAAGCTACTTTGACCTCCACCACTTTTCCAAGGGGCACTAAAACCGTCTTGTTTAGCTACTGCGAACTCCACCACATTTTCAAAGGGCATTGATATTGTCTTTTTATTCCACTGCGACCTCCACATTTCTTCCAGGGGGCATTAAAACCATCTTGTTAAGCTACTGCGACCTCCACCACTCTTCCAAGGGGCATTGATATTGTCTTTTTATTCCACTGCGACCTCCACGTCTCTTCCAAGGGGCAGTTAGACCTTCTTTTTAAGCTACTGTGGCATCCACCACTCTTCCAAGGGGCATTAAAACCATCTTGATAAGCTCCTGCAACCTCCACCGCTCTTCCAAGGGGCATTAAAACTGTCTTGTTAAGCTACTGCGACCTCCACCACTCTTCCAAGGGGAATTAAAACTCTCTTGTTAAGCTACTGCGACCTCCACCGCTCTTCCAAGGGGCATTAAAATCATCTTGCTAAGCTACTGCGACCTCCACCACTTTTCCTAGGGGCATTAAAACCGTCTTGTTAAGCTACTGCGAACTCCACCACATTTCCAAGGGGTACTGATATTGTCTTTTTATTCCACTGTGATCTCCTCGTCTCTTCTAAGAGGCATTAAAACCGTATTGTTAAGCTACTGCAACCTCCACCATTCTTCCAAGGGGCATTAAAACCATCTTGTTAAGCTACTGCGACCTCCACCACTTTTGCAAGGGGAATTAAAACCGTCTTGTTAAGCAACTGCGACCTCCACCACATTTTCAAGGGGCATTGATATTGTCTTTTTATTCCACTGCGACCTCCACGTCTCCTCCAAAGGGCATTAAAACCGTCTTGTTAAGCTACTGCGACCTCCACCACTCTTCCAAGGGGCATTGATATTGTCGTTTTATTCCACTGTGACCTCCACGTCTCTTCCAAGGGGCATTTAAACCATCTTTTTAAGCTACTGTGTCCTCCACCACTCTTCCAAGGGGCATTAAAACCATCTTGTTAAGCTACTGCGACCTCCACGTCTCTTCCAAGGGGCATTTAAACCGTCTTTTTAAGCTACTGCGACCTCCACCACATTTTCAAGGGGCATTGATATTGTCTTTTTATTCCACTGCGACCTCCACGTCTCTTCCAAGGGGCATTAAAACCATTTTGTTAAGCTACTGCGACCTCCACCACTCTTCTAAGGGGCATTGATATTGTCATTTTTTTCCACTGCGACCTCCACATCTCTTCCAAGGGGCAGTTAGTCCGTCTTTTTAAGCTACTGTGGCATCCACCACTCTTCCAAGGGGCAATAAAACCATCTTGTTAAGCTACTGCGACCTCCACCGCTCTTCCTATGGGCGTTAAAACCATCTTGTTATGCTACTGCGACCTCCACCACTCTTCCAAGGGGCATTAAAACTGTCTTGTTAAGCTACTGCGACCTCCACCGCTCTTCCAAGGGGCATTAAAACCATCTTGTTAAGCTACTGTGACCTCCACAACTTTTCCAAGGGGCATTAAAACCATCTTGTTAAGCTACCGTGACCTCCACCACATTTCCAAGGGGTACTGATATTGTCTTTTAATTCCACTGCGACCTCCACGTCTCTTCTAAGAGGCATTAAAACCATCTTGTTAAGCTACTGCGACCTCCACCATTCTTCCAAGGGGCATTAAAACCATCTTGTTAAGCTACTGCGACCTCCACCACATTTTCAAGGGGCATTGATATTGTCTTTTTATTCCAGTGCAACCTCCACGTCTCTTCCAAGGGGCATTAAAACCATCTTGTTAAGTTACTGTGACCTCCACCGCTCTTCCAAGGGGCATTGATATTGTCGTTTTATTCCACTGTGACCTCCACGTCTCTTCCAAGCGGCATTTAAACCGCCTTTTTAACTTCTGTGTCCTCCACCACTCTTCCAACGGGCATTAAAACCGTCTTTTTAAGCTGCTGCGACCTCCACTGCCCTTCCAAGGGGCATTGGTATTGTCTTTTTATTCCCCTGTGACCTCCACGTCTCTTCCAAGGGGCATTTAAACCGTCTTTTTAAGCTACTGTGACCGCCACCACTCTTCCAAGGGGCATTAAAACCATCTTGTTAAGCTACTGCGACCTCCACCGCTCTTCCAAGGGGCATTAAAACCATTTTGTTAAGCAACTGCGACCTCCATCATTCTTCCAAGGGGCATTAAAACCATCTTGTTAAGCTACTGCGACCTTCACCACTTCTCCAAGGGGCATTAAAACCGTCTTGTGAAGCTACTGCGACCTCCACCACTTTTCCAAGGGGTATTGATATTGTCTTTTTATTCCACTGCGACCTCCACCATTCTTCCAACGGGCATTGCATTTCCTCCTAATTTTAGTCAGCTTTTGCTTTTCAATGCATAGGCGAACAATAAGGGAGACCCACTCCTGAATAATGGGTAGAAGGTTTTTAGTATGCTGTAATCCATGTCTGTTTCAATGGGCATTGCTGTTCCTCATAATTTTTGGAAAGCCTTCCATTGACTGTTTAGGCCAACAGTGCACAGAAAACCCAGTTGCTATAAATGGAAAAAACGGTTTAGTTAAGGCCCTCTGACCTCCATGTCACTTCCAAGGGGCATTGGAGTGCCTCAAAATTTTTGGTAGGCATTGGACTCACTGCATGCCCTTTAACTGTGTAGCCGAACCACTCGTTTTATTACAGAAACATATCCTACAAGACATGTGTGGTTGACTGGCCTGATATTGATGTGAATGGTCCCTGTTCCTCCTGCTCTTTCTCCTTTGCCACCACCTCATCCATCATTCATCACCTGAAGCTTTGTTTTGACGGGAGTCATAGAACTGGGATAGTAGCAAGAAAGCATCCAGCAATCCTCGGAGGAGGTAGGATATGCGACAAAACGCTGACCACCTCAGGCCTAGCCGCTACTGCATACATGCGCTTGCATTCCAAGAAAACAAAGCAGGCGCTAACTTCTATCTTCATCATCATGCTCCTTACCTTGGCACTCTCAACTCCCCTGATGGAGAAGCCAGGGGCCACCGGAGGAGTCTGGTTCTCTGGTGGGCTCGTCCAATGCTACTCTAAAGCAGGCCGGGCTAAGAAAAGTGTGTGGGGGGATGTTCCAAGGAGAAATGGGGTGGCTGGGGACCGAATATGGACACCCGGCAGCCCCCTGGCGGCTGGGGACCGAGCGTGGACACCCGGCCGCCGGGCGGCTGGGGACTGAGTATGGATACCTCGCTGCCAAAGCAGCCATGAGGTAGTGGCCAGCTTCGGCCTCCTCCAAACTAAAAGGCCCCATTTCAAGTGCAAGCTAACAGTATGGTATTGCAGCCAGAGGGTGGGTGGGTGTTTGGTTGCACACTAACGCTTGCATTCCAAGAAAACAAAGCAGACGCTAACTTCTATCATCATCATCATGCTCCTCACCTTGGCACTCCCAACTCCACTGATGGAGAAGCCAGGGCCCACTGGAGTAGTCTGGTTCTCTGGTGGGCTCGTCCAATGCTGCCCTAAAGCAGGCTGGGCTAATAAAAGTGTGTGGGGGGATGTTCAAAGGAGAAATAGGGGCGGCTGGGGACCGTGTGTGGACACCCGGCCGGGAGACGGCTGGGAACCGAGTATGGACACCCGGTCTCCCCCTGGCGGCTGGGGACCGAGCGTGGACACCCGGCCGCCGGGCGGCTGGTGACTGAATATGGATACCAGGCCGCCGACGCAGCCATGACATGGTGGCCGGCGTCTGCCTCCACATGCCAAAAAGGCCCAATTTCAAGTACAAGCAAGGTAGCAGTATGGTATTGCAGCCTGGGGGTGGGTGGGTGGCAAGTTGCACACTTACGCTTGCATTCCATGAAAACAAAGCAGATGCTAACTTCTATCATCATCATCATGCTCCTCACCTTGGCACTCTCAACTCCCCGGAAGGAGAAGCCAGGGCCCACCGGAGGAGTCTGGTTCTCTGGTGGGCTCGTCCAATGCTGCCCTAAAGCAGGCGGGGCTAAGAAAAGTGTGTGAGGGGATGTTCCAAGGAGAAATAGGGGAGGCTGGGGACCGTTTATGGACACCTGGCCGCCCCCAGGTGGCTGGGGACTGAGTATGGATACCTCGCTGCCGAAGCAGCCATGAGGTAGTGGCCAGCTTCGGCCTCCTCCAAACTAAAAGGCCCCATTTCAAGTGCAAGCAAGCTAGCAGTATGGTATTGCAGCCTGGGGGTGGGTGGGTGGCAGGCTGCATACTTGCGCTTGCATTGCAAGGAATGGGGGTGGTACAATTGAACACTGCCCTGGGACAAGGACTTGCAAGGGGATAGTTGCAAGTCGGCGTCTTCTGATGCGGCAAGGATCACTTCTGATGGGCACACTTTTAGGCAGTGACCTGGGTGTCAGAGATGCTTCCAGGGGTCTTCCCCATGCTGTTCCCATGTCTTTTCAGCACTGTATGCATGTGTCACACAGCACATGGCCAGATAAGATTGTAAAATTTTAAAATGACATTTCCCGGTGAATGCATTTGTCACAGTTGAAAGAAATACAAAAGTGCAAAAACGCATAAAAAATGCTACTTGTGAACATAGCCCAAAGTGTGGAGGAGTATTTTTGTTTTTGGTTATTTATTTTACCTTATACACAAGTCTTTATCCTGGAAAGGAAGTTCCTTAACATATTTCACAGGAAAACTGTTTCAGTTTCGTTTTTGAACGTTTTATTGTGAGCCCGTTAAAGTGGCTTAATACCTCTGACCACGTTGTTGACAGCAGTGACCTGGGGGTCAGAAATGCTTCCTGGGGCGATGCCCATGCTGTCCCCATGTCTTTTGAGCACTGTCACTATCGTTTTGGGCACTTTTTAGGCTTTCTACAGACTGCCGGGGGTGCCGCCGCAAAAATGCTCGGGTCTCCCATAGACTAATATTGGGCTCGTTGCTCGGTCGAGCACCCGAGTATCACGGCGAGCTCGGCCGAAGCTTCGAGCACCCGAGCATTTTAGTGCTCGCTCAACACTAAGCAGCACCCTTTCCAACTGGGAATAAAAAGGATCACTAGCAGTGAAAAGGCTTCTGTACCATAAAAGCAGTAGAATAGTGTTTCACAATAATTGAATTTAGCAGGAACAGAAGATTGCTTCAAGATAGATTTGAGATGCTTCAAGCTAAACAGAAATGTATAGGAAATGTATAATAATTGTTTGATGCTGATCCAGTTTGGTCCATAGAACTTTCACTAATTATAGTGCTTTGAGTATACAAGGTTGTTGGCTATGAGTCAAGTAAATAGAGTCTTTGTCATTGCAAGATTACATCTCTGTGTTATCTCATACACAATTAATGTGTCAGAAACAATCTGATTCCCAAAGAAGATTCATCAGTCATCTGGAATTTCAGTTGTGGTAGCACAAGAAATGCACATAATTTTATTATAACTATCTTTGCTTGTAATTTGTGAAGCCCAATCTACATACCATATCTCCCATCACTGCTGTATAAATCACATATCAGACACAGAGGCTACTGTATAAATCACATAGGATAAAACAAGTCTGCTATATACATCACATAGGATATACTGAGAATCTGCTGTATACATCACACAGGATACAGTGAGACTTTGCAGCATATACATCACATAGGAGACACCGAAACTGTTATATACATCATGTAGGCTACATTGTGACTGGTATATATACATCACATAAAATACACTGCATTTACATCACATAGGAGGTACTGGGACTGCCGCAAATACATCTCATAGGAGACACTGAGACTGGTGTAGATATATCACATAGGAGACACTAAGACTGCTATATATATATTACATAGAATACACTGCAACACTGTGACTGGCATATATACATCACATAGGATACACTGAGACTGCTGTATATACATCACATAGGATATACTGGGAATGCCGCAGATACATCTCATAGGAGACACTGAGACTAGTGCAGATACATCACATAGGAGACACTGAGATTGCTCTGTAAACATTACATAGAATGCAGTGTGACTGGTGTATGTACATCACAGGATACACTGAGACTGTTGTATATACTGTACATAAATAGGAGACACTGAGGCTGGTACAGTGCTGCTCACCGTTATTGGCACACCATCATTTTTTTCATAGGCTGTACAATATCTTCAGAAATAAATGGAAATGTACCAAAGTTATATCCTCAGGATTTTTTAATTAGTGGTCCAAAGTAATACAACAATAAAACATTGTTTTTCAACTTCCATGTTGCAATTTCAAAGAAGAAACAGAATAAACAGCATGCGCAGCAATAAAGGCATCCCTAATTCATACTTGGTTGCACACCCTTTGGCATTGATGACAGCCTCCAAACATTTCTTGTAGCTATCTATAAGTTCTTGCACTTCTCAGCTGGAATTTTCTCCCACTCTTCCTTTGCAGTTTCTTCAAGTTCTTGAATGTTTGTAGGGTTCTTTTTTCCAATGGCAGATTACAGCTGACCCCAAAGATTTCCAATGAGATTGAGGTCAGGACTCATTGCTGGCCATTTTAAAACAGTCCATTTTTTCTTTTTAATCCATTCCTGTGTACTTTTGAATGTGTTCTTTGGGTCATTGTCTTGCTGGAGGACTCATGATCTTCGACTCAAACCAAGATTTTCTACAAAGGGTAGGACATTTCACACTAAAATCTCTTGATAATTTTCTGATTTCATGATTCCTGTGATATAGTCATGGCCTCCAGAACCAGATGCAGCAAAGCAACATGGATCCTCCACCATGCTTAACTGTTGGTATGGTTTTTCTGATTCATGGTCATTGTGAAACATGCATTCACGTGCTGCATGTATACTATCCTAAACCAAGCTCAAATTTTGTGTTATTTTCTTTGTATATTTAGCTTTCTGTGCAAACCTGGGTGTGGCCTCCCTTCCTAGAGATGGACAATATATTTAAAAAGCTTCCCTTGGCTGGTGTTCTCAGTTTGGGACCCAGGCCTCAGTCTGCCCTTATTCACGCAGAGGTCAACTTTGACACATGGTAAGGTTTTTAATATTAGACAATGTAGGTTCTATCCCAAACGGGTTCATCTTGTCGCTGGTGGGATAGCTTTCATACTATTTTTGATCAAAAACAGTGTTACTAAGAACCCTATTTTATTTAAATGCACTTGCTTTTTATTTATTTACAGCAGGGTTTATTTTCATTTTGCTTCTTGTAGGTTTTTCTGATTTATGGCCATTGTGAAACATGCATTTACATTCTGCATGTATACTATCCTAAACCAAGCTCAAATTTTGCGTTTTTTTCTTTGTATATTTTGCATTCTGTGCAAACCTGGGTGTGGCCTTCCTTCCTAAAGCTGGACAATATATTTAAAAAGCTTCCCTTGGCTGGTGTTTTTTTCACCATTCACATCAACCTTTGAAGACATCTCTTTTCAATTTTCCTCTTTCCCCCACATCCAGGGAAGTTCTTGAGGGTTCCATGCTTGGCAAATTTCTTAATAACATTGCGCAATGTTGAAACTGGGTACCAAGGTCTTTGGAGATGGCCTTATACCCTTTGGAAGTCTTGTGTTTGCTAATAATAGCAGTTTTGATGTCCTCAGACAGCTCCTTTGTCTTCACCATTGTGACAAAGGAACAGGGCCTACCATGTGGCTTTTTAAAACAGTGAAGTCATCATTCATTGGCTAAATTATGTCACATGGGCACTGACAATTAATCACAGGAGAATCTCTTTTGTGATTTACCACAGGCGAGTCAAAATGTGTTTCCATACTAAATTAATGTAAAGTGCCAATACCAGTGTCACAGCAAACTTTTGGTATTTCTATTTTTCTTTCCCATTGTTTTTGCTTTTAAATTATTGTTTATCATTTGCTCTTTTGTATTTAACACGAGTGCTCTATACAAATAAACTGTTTCACTTGATTAATTTTTTTCAGGACATATTCCACATTATGTACTTAAACTTCATGGGTGCCAATAACAATGAGCAGAACTGTATACACACATCATATAGAATTAATAAAAAAGGGAAAAGACAAGAAACTGACATACACATATACAAATAAATAAATATACACACATATGGTGTACAAGTGTATCCCAACGGGGGTATTGGTAATATAATCCCAAAGTTAAGATACTGTTTACAGTCCTGCTCATTGTCTAACAGCCGCGAGACATGCAAATGCGATGACACAAACATATTTTTCAAGCACGCTGAAGATACTCTGTTAGCACCCGAGTGTGCTCAGATAACACCTTATCCGAGCACGTTCGCGCAACACAACCCCTTACTAATCCATCACGTAGTGCTTTAAAATGCAGGATTGTGCTCAGTAAACCACAAACACTGTGAGGTTGGCAACATTACACTGATTAAAATGATACATTGGTTGATGAAATCCTTCCTGTGGTTCTTGTGTAATCTTTACTTTCAGTTTGGAGATAATGATGTGCCCATGCTTCGGGGCGGCCTGTGGGGGGGGCTCTATCTAGTGCTCTGCTTACATATTCATCTGTATGCTCTTATGACAGCTCACTGTGCCTTCACTGACCTGCCTCCTATTTTACCTAGACCCGCACTACTAGATGCATTATGTAAAATAGGAGGCAGGTCATTGAAGGCACAATGACCTATCATAAGAGCATACAGATGAATATTTAACCAGAGCACCAGATAGAGCGCCCCCCACAGTCTGCCGTGAAGCACAGGCATATCATTATCTCCAAACTGAAAGTAAAGATTACACAAGAACCACAGGACGGATTTCATAAACCAAGGTATAATTTAATCAGTGTAATTTCACCCACCTGACAGTATATGTAGTTTACTGAGCACAATCTTGCAGATAGGTGTGCTTTAACCCTGCGAAAGGCCATAATAGGGGGTTGTCTGAACTCGTCTTACTCTGTGTGGGAGCCGATCACTATTGACCAATATTTCCATAGAATCTGTCCAATCTTATGGCTATAAGGCAGGCCGTACGTAGAGAAAAATGGTGGCTGTTTAGGTTTCTCATTCTTTTCCAGATCAGACATGTTCAAAGTAGCTTGCTCTAACACCCTTTTAGGATACCCCTTGCCTGAAATTTATGGAACATTTGTTTCTTTCTAAGGTTTCTCTTGTTAGGGTCAGCAATAATCCTTTCTATCCTTTTAAAGTGACTTTACCATCAAAATAGGGTCGAAATTGTCATATCGTAGCAGTGAATTAATGTCCGTGTTTTTAGTGAATAGATCAGTCAGAAGTTGTCCATTGGCGATGTACACCAGTGTGTCGATAAAACTCAGTTCCACGCTGGAGTAGACCATGGTGAATTTGATAGTGCCGTGTCTGGAACTAAAGGAGTTGTCCAAACCGGTAAGTCTGCAGTCACTCTGAGTGACTGCAGACTTATGAATCTCTCCAGCACATGCATGGGGACCAGAGGATAAGTATGAGTTATACTTACTCCCGGCCAGTGTATGGGTCAAGGCCACGGCCTCTAGTCGGCCACGCCCACTGGACTGCAGCGTCTCTACATGGGGCGCGGCCTCGCTCTATACAAGTGTATGGAGCGAGGCCACACCCACTTGCCGGGAAAATGTATAACTCATACATATCCTCCAGTCCCCGGCTGAGAAACCGGCGAATTCCCGCAGCGCACAGTGCGTGTGCTGGGGGGATTCATAAGTCTGCAGTCACACAGAGTGACTGTAGACTTATTGGTTTGGACCGAACAACCCCTTTAAGTTCCTTTAAGAAATTATGCAGTGTGGGTTCATCTCAAGTCCAGATAATGAAGATGTTGTTTATGTATCGCAGCCAGACTCCACAACAGATAAAATCATGACAGGAAAAATGACGTTGATATCTCCCGCCAGGGAACCTCCAGGGTCAAAGATATCGTGGAAGTTGAGGATCCCATAATTTGAAGACCAGCCACATCCCAATGCATACCAATGCATGTAACTGTGTGTATTTCACCACATGGAGCTCATGCTCGATATTGAATAAATCAAGATGTTTTCAAAATTTTGTTTCTACTTTATTATCAATTGCATATCATCATGCTTATCAATCTTGTGATTTCCAGAATTCCACAATTTTTTCATCTTTATGATGCAATGTCAATGTTAAGGAGTGTATTCATATAAAAAATACAAAATCTATCAGAAATAAAAAAAGCACTCCATTAAAAACATTTAGGATAGCATTGTTTGCAGAACAAAGGCTCAACTATTCAATGGATTGTACACATAAGAAAATAATGACATATAAACAAAAGATCATATAATATCAAATAATTATAAAATCTGACAGTCACAGATACATACAGTACACAGACTCATATATACAGTTGAAACCAGAAGTTTACATACACTATATAAAAAGACACTTATGCATGTTTTTCTCAATATCTGACATGAAATAAGAATAAACCTTTCCCGTTTTAGGTCAATTAGGATTACCATAATTTTTAATATTTGCCAAATGCCAGAATAATGAGAGAGAGAGAATGTTTTATGGCAATTTAATTACTTAATGCAAAGTCAAAAGTTTACATACATTTCATTAGTATTTGGTACCATTGCCCTTTAACTGAATGACTTGGATCAAACGATTGGGATATCCTTCCACAAGCTTCTCACAATAGTTGGTCGGAATTTGGGCCCATGTCTCCTGACAAAACTGGTGTAACTAATCCAGGTTTGTAGGTCGCCTTGCTCTCATCTGCCTTTTCAGCCTTGCCCATAAATTTTCAATAGGATTGAGATCAGGGCTTTGTGATGGCCACTCCAAAACATTGACTTTGTTATCCTTAAGCCACTTTGTTACTATTTTGGCGGTATGCTTCAGGACATAGTCCATTTGGAAGACCCATTTCTGCCCAAGCTTTAACTTCCTGGCTGATGTCTTGAGATGTTGCTTTAGTATTGACACATAATCTTCTTTTCTCATGATGCCATCTATTTTGTGAAGTGCACCAGCCCTCCTGCAGAAAACAACCCCACAACATGATGCTGCCACCCCCGTGTTTCACAGTTGGGATGGTGTTCTTAGGCTTCCAAGCTCCTCCCTTTTTCCTCCAAACGTAACGATGGTCATTATGCCCAAAAAGTTCAATTTTAGTTTCATCAGATCACAGGACATGTCTCCAAAAATCTTAGAATCATAGAATCATAGAATGGTAGAGTTGGAAGGGACCTACTGGGTCATCTGGTCCAACTCCCTGCTCAAAGCAGGATTCACTAGATCATCTCAGACAGATGTCTGTCCAGCCTCTGTTTGAAGACGTCCATTGAAGGGGAACTCACCACCTCTCGTGGCAGCCTGTTCCACTCATTAATCACCCTAACTGTCAAAAAGTTTTTTCTAATATCTAATCTGTGTCTCCTCCCATTTAGTTTCATCCCATTGCTTCTAGTCTTTCCTTGAGCAAATGAGAATAAAGATGATCCTTCTACAATGTGACAGCCCTTGACATATTTGTAGACAGCTATTAAGTTTCCTCTCAGTCTTCTTTTTTGCAAGCTAAACATTCCCAAATCCTGCAACCGTTCCTCATAGGACATGGTTTGCAGACCAGTCACCATTCTGGTCGCTCTTCTCTGAACTTGCTCCAGTTTGTCTATGTCTTTTTTAAAATGTGGTGCCCAAAACTGTACACAGTATTCCAGATGAGGTCTGACCAAAGAGGAGTAAAGACCGATAATGACTTCACGTGATCTAGACTGTATGCTTCTGTTAATACATCCCAGAATTGTATTTGCCTTTTTTGCTGCTGCATCACACTGTTGACTCATGTTCAGTCTATGATCTATTAGTATACCTAAGTCTTTTTCACATGTACTGTTGCTTAGCTCTATTCCTCCCATTCTATATATGCTTTTTTCATTTTTATTGCCCAGATGTAGTACTTTGCATTTTTCCCTGTTAAAAACCATTCTGTTGGTTGCTGCCCACTGCTCCATTTTATTTAGGTCTTTTTGAATCCTCTCTCTCTCTTCTCTAGTATTAGCTATCCCTCCTAGCTTTGTGTCATCAGCAAATTTAATCAGTTTACCCTCAATTCCTTCATCTAAATCATTGATAAAGATGTTGAACAATACAGGTCCCAGGACGGAGCCCTGTGGTACCCCATTTGAGACATTCATCCAGCTAGATGTGAAGCCATTTACAACCACCCTTTGAGTCCGATCACTAAGCCAGTTATGAATCCAAATAACAGTTGCCTGGTCCATTGCATACTTGGTCATTTTTTCAATAAGGATGGTGTGAGATACTTTGTCAAATGCTTTGCTGAAGTCAAGATATACTATATCTACAGCATTTCCCTGATCCACTCAGTCAGTGATTCTGTCATAGAAGGAAATTAAGTTAGTCTGACATGACTTGTTAGTTACAAACCCATGCTGACTCTGGTTAATCACTTCATTCTTATCCATGTACTTACATACATGTTGTTTAATAATTTGTTCAAAGATCTTTCCTGGTATAGAAGTCAGACTCACCGGCCTATAGTTCCCTGGGTCCACCTTCTTCCCCTTTTTGAAGATAGGAACAACATTTGCTCTTCTCCAGTCTTCTGGGACTTCTCCTGTTCTCCAAGAATTTTCAAAGATTATGGAGAGTGGTTCTAAAATTTCTTCTACGATCTCCTTCAGTACTCTGGGGTGTAATTCATCTGGACCTGGAGACTTGAACTCATTTATGTTAGCTAAATATTCCCTCACAATCTTTCTGTTTACTGATAACTTGGATTCCTCTATTCCTTTAAAAGGACAGTGAAGATCAGTTGATGTTACATTTTCTTGGCTGATTTCTTTAGACTTTCCCATGATGCTACACAAAGAAGAAGTGTGTTTCAGGTGTGCATTAAAATACATCCACAGGTGTGTCTCTAATTAACTCAGATGTTGCCAAAAAACTTTATCAGAAGCTTCCAAACACATGACATCATCATATTGGCAGTCCAGAATTGTTTAAAAGCATAGTAATCTTAGTGTATGTAAACTTTTGACTTTGCAGTAAGTAATAAAAATGTCTAAAAACATTCTCTCTCTCATTCTTCTGGCATTTGGCAAATAATAAAAATGATGGTAATCAAAACTGACCTAAAACGGGAAAAGTTTATTCTGATTTAGATATTGAGAAAAACATGCATATGTGTCTTATTATATAGTGTATGTAAACTTCTGGTTTCAACTGTATACCTGTATATATACACACAGTGGGGAAAATAAGTATTTGATACACTGGCAATTTTGCAAGTTTTCCCACCTACAAATAATGGAGACGTCTGTAATTTTATCGTAGGTGCACTTCAACTGTGAGAGAAAGAATTAAAAAAAATAAAATCACATTGTATGATTTTTACATAAATAATTTGCATTTTATTGTATGAAATAAGTATTTGATACAATAGAAAAACACAACTTAACATTTGGTACAGAAACCTTTGTTTGCAATTACTGATGTCAGACGTTTCCTGTAGTTCTTGACCAAGTTTGCACCCACTGAAGAAGGGATTTTGGCCTACTCCTCCATACAGATCTTCTCCAGATCTTTCAGGTTTCTGGGCTGTCGCTGGGCAACATTGAGTTTCAGCTCCCTCCAAAGATTATTGGGTTCAGGTCTGAAGACTGTCTAGGCCACTCCAGGACCTTGAAATGTTTCTTACGGAGCAATTCCTTAGTTGCCTTGCCTGTGTGTTTCTGGTCTTTGTCATGCTGGAAGACCCAGCCACAACCCATTTTCAATTACCGAGAGAAGGAGGTTGTTGCCCAAAATCTCGCAATATATGACCCCATTTATCCTCCCTTCAACATGGTACAGTCGCCCTGTCCCCTTTGCAGAAAAGCACCCCCAAAGTATGATGCTTCCCCCACCATGGTTCATGATTGGGATGGTGTTCTTGGGGTTGTACTCATCCTTCTTCTTCCTCCAAACATGGCAAGAGGCATTGATACCAAAAAGTTCTCATCTGACCACATGACCTTCTCCCATGCCTCCTCTTGATCATCCAGATGGTCATTGGGGAACATCAAATGGGCCTGGATATGTGCTGGCATCAGTAGAGAAAGCTTGCGTACCATGCAGGATTTTAATCCATGACAGCGTTGTGTGTTACGGTAATGTTTGAGACTGTGGTCACAGCTCTCTTCAAGTCATTGACCAGGTCCTCCCGTGTAGTTCTGGACTGATTACTGACCTTTGACAGAACCATCCTTACCCGATGAGGCGAGATCTGGTCCTTAGACAGGCTCTTTGGTCTTTGCCATGGTGGAGAGGGTGGAGTGTGATTGAGTGTGTGGACAGGTGTCTTTTATAGAGACAGAATTCTTGCTGGCTGATAGGTGATCCAATACTTATTTCATGCAATAAAATGCAATTTAATTATTTCAAAATCATACAATGTGATTTTCTGCTTTTTATTTTTAGATTCTGTCTCTCACAGGTGAAGTGTACCTACAATACAAATTACAGACCTTTCCATTCTTTGTAGGTGGGAAAACTTGCAAAATCGGCAGTGTATCAAACACTTATTTTCCCCACTGTATAATTAGTGCATTGTGTGTGTAGTTTACTGTATTTGTATTTAACAAATAAATAATGAATGAAAAAAACAACAAGGGGCGTATCAAATACTTATTTTCGATGCTGTGTGTATATATACTGTATGTGTATGTGTATATATATTGTGACAGAGTCACTGGTGTGATATACGAGGGGAGGTACAGTGAAGGAAATAATTATTTGATCCCTTGCTGTTTTTGTAAGTTTGCCCACTGACAAAGACATGAACAGTCTATAATTTTAAGGGTAGGTTAATTTTAACATTGAGAGATAGAATATCCAAAAAAAAATCAAGAAAATCACATTGTATAAATTAGATAAATTTATTTGCATTCTGCAGTGAGAAATAAGTATTTGATCCCCTACAAACCATTATGAGTTCTGGCTCCTACAGACAAGTTAGATGCCCCTAATCATCTCATTACCTGCATTAAAGATAGCTGTCTTACATTGTCACCTGTATAAATGACTCCTGTCCACAGACTCAATTAATCAGTCAGACTCTAACCTCTACAACATGGGCAAGACCAAAGAGCTTTCTACGGATATCAGAGACAAAATCATAGACCTGCACAAAGCTGGAATGGGTTTAAAAAACCATAAGTAAGACGCTGGGTGAGAAGGAGACAACTAAACTGTTGGTGCAATAGTAAGAAAATGTAAGAAATACAAAATGACTGTCAATCGACATCGATCTGGGGCACCATGCAAAATCTCACGTCGTGGGGTATCCTTGATCATGAGGAAGGTGAGCGATCAGCCTAAAACTACACAGGGGGAACTTGTTAATGATCTCAAGACAGCTGGGTCCACAGTCACCAAGAAAACTATTGGTAACACATTACGATTTAAAGGTTTAAAATCCTGCAGTGCAGGCAAGGTCCCCCTGCTCAAGAAGGCACATGTGCAGACCCGTCTGAAGTTTGCCAATGAACACCTGGATGATTCTGTGAGTCACTAGGAGAAGGTGCTGTGGTCAGATGAGACAAAAATTTAGCTCTTTGGCATTAACTCAATTTGCCGTGTTTGGAAGAAGAGAAATGCTGCCTATGACCTAAAAAACATCATCCCCATTATCAAGCATGGAGGTAGAAACATTATGATTTGGGGGTGTTTCTCTGCTAAGGGCACAGGACTACTTCACCGCATCAATGGGAGAATGGATGGAGCCATGTACCGTAAAATCCTGAGTGGCAACCTTCTTCCCTCCACCAGGACATTAAAAATGGGTCATGGCTGGATCTTTCAGCAAGACAATGACCCAAAACATACAGCCAAGGCAACAAAGGAGTAGCTCGAAAAGAAGCACAATAAGGTCATGGGGTGGCCTAGCCAGTCTCCAGACCTTAATCCCATAGAAAACTTATGGAGGGAGTTGAAGCTCCGAGTTGCTAAGCGACTGCCTCAAAATCTGAATGATTTAGAGATGATCTGCAAAGAGTGGACTAAAATTCCTCCTGACATGTGCGCAAACCTCATCATCAACCACAAAGACGTCTGACTGCTGTGCTTGCCAACAAGAATTAAGTGTTTTTTGCCAGAGGAATCAAATACTTATTTCTCACTGCAAAATGTAAATAAATTTATCTAATTTATACAGTGTGATTTTCTTGATTTTTGGGGGGGATATTCTATCTCTCAATGTTAAAATTAACCTACCCTTAAAATTAAAAACTGTTCATGTCTTTGCCAGTGGGCAAACTTACAAAAACAGCAAGGGATCAAATAATTATTTCCTTCACTGTATATATACAGTGCATTGTGAAAGTATTTGGCCCCCAATGTTAGTCTATGGAAGACCAGAGCATTTTTGCGGCGGCACCCCCAGCAATCTGTAGAAAGCCTCAAAAGTTCCCAAAATGATAGTGACAGTGCTCAAAAGACATGGAGAAAGCAGGGGCATCGCCCCAGGAAACATCTCTGACCCCCAGGTCACTGCTGTCAACAATGTGGTTAGAGGTATTAAGCTACTTTTACGGGCTCACAATAAAACGTTCAAAAACGAAAATGAAATAGTTTTCCTGTGAAATATGTTAAGGAACTTCCTTTCCAGGATAAAGACTTGTGTATAAGGTAAAATAAATAACCAAAAACAAAAATACTCCTCCACACCTTGGGCTATGTTCACAAGTAGCATTTTTTATGCGTTTTTGCACTTTTGTATTGCTTTCAACCGTGACAAATGCATTCACCGGGAAATGTCATTTTAACATTTTACAATCTTATCTGGCCATGTGCTGTGTGACACATGCATACAGTGCTGAAAAGACATGGGAACAGCATGGGGAAGACCACTGGAAGCATCTCTGACTCCCAGGTCACTGCCTAAAAGTGTGCCCATCAGAAGTGATCCTTGCCTCATCAGAAGATGCAGACTTGCAACTATTCCCGTGCAAGTCCTTGTCCCAGGGCAGTGTTCAATTGTACCTCCCCCATTCCTTGCAATGCAAGAGCAAGTATGCAGCCTGCCATCCACCCACCCCCAGGCTGCAATACCATACTGCTAGCTTGCTTGCACTTGAAATTGGACCTTTTAGGCATGTGGAGGCGGAATCTGGCCACCACGTCATGGCTGCGTCGGCGGCCTGGTATCCATACTCAGTCCCCAGCCGCCCGGTGGCTGGGTGTCCACGCTCAGTCTCCAGCCGCCAGAGGGCGGCCGGGTGTCTATGCTTGGTCCCCAGCCTGAGGGCGGCCGGGTGTCCATAAACGGTCCCCAGCCGCCCCTATTTCTCCTGTCAACTTCCCCCCATACACTTTTCTTAGCCCGGCCTGCTTTAGGGCAGCATTGGACGAGCCCACCAGAGAACCAGACTCCTCCGTTTGGCCCTGGCTTCTCCATCAGGGGAGTTGAGAGTGCCAAGGTGAGGAGCATGATGATGATAGAAGTTAGCATCTGCTTTGTTTTCTTGGAATGCAAGCGTAAGTGTGCAGCCTGCCTCCCATCCACCCCCAGGCTGCAATACCATACTGCTAGCTTGCTTGCACTTGAAATTGGGCATTTTAGGCATGTGGAGGCGGAATCTGGCCACCACGTCATGGCTGCGTCGGCGACCTGGTATCCATACTCAGTCCCAGGCCGCCCGGCGGCCGGGTGTCCACGCTCGGTCCCCAGCCGCTAGGGGGCGGACGGGTGTCCATACTCAGTCCCCAGCCGCCCCATGGTCGGGTGTCCACACACGATCCCCAGCCGCGTAGGGGCGGCCGGGTGTCCATAAACGGTCCCCAGCCGCCCCTATTTGAAGGACAGCCTAACCACAAATACGTGGACAAGTGAATGTGGCCAGGGATGGTCCATCTCATGCCTTCACACTGGGTTAATATTGAGGAAGCCGGGACACAGTTGGACACTGGGATGCAACACGTCCTCCAGACATAGAGGATTGCGGGTCCTGGGTCAATCAGGCTTCAACACAAAGTTCAAAAGGTAGACAGCAGCAGTGGTCGGCCTCCTACACAACAAGTAAATTATTCATGATCATGAGGCCATCCATCTCCTTAGCTTTCTGATCCTTGGAATGCAAGCGCATGTATGTAGTAGCGGCTAGGCCTGAGGTGGTCAGTGTTTTGGCGCAAATCCTACCTCCTCCGAGGATTGCTGGATGTTTTTCTGCTACTATACCAGTTCTATAACTCCCGTTAAAACAAAGCTTCAGGTGATGAATGATGGATGAGGTGGTGGCAAAGGAGAAAGAGCAGGAGGAACAGGTTCCATTCACATCAATATCAGGCCAGTCAACCACACATGTCTTGTAGGATATGTTTCTGTACCAAAAGGAGCGGTTCGGCTACACAGTTATAGGGCATACAGTGAGTGCAATGCCTACCAAAAATTTCGAGGCACTCCAATGCCCCTTGGTAGGGACATGGAGGTCAGAGGGCCTTAACTAAACCGTTTTTTCCATTTATAGCAACTGGGTCTCCTGTGCACTGTTGGCCTAAGCAGTGAATGGAAGGCTTTCCAAAAAATTATGAGGAACTGCAATGGCCCTTGAAACAGACGTGGATTACAGCATACTAAAAACCTTCTACCCATTAATGGGGAGTGGGTCTCCCTTAGTGTTCGCTTATGCATTGAAAAGCAAAAGCTGACTAAAATTAGGAGGAAATGCAATGCCCGTTGGAAGAGTCATAGAGGTTAGAGTTAATTAAAAACAAAATTTCAATGCCCCTTGGAAGAGCTGTGGAGTTCAGAATGGTTTAACAAGATGGTTTTAATGCCCCTTGGAAGAGACAAGGAGGTCGCAGTAGCTTAACAAGACAGTTTTAATGCCCCTTGGAAGAGACGTGGAGGTTGCAGTAGCTTAACAAGATGGTTTTAATGCCCCTTGGAAAAGTGGTGGAGGTCGCAGTGGAATAAAAAGACAATATCAATGCCCCTTGAAAATGTGGTGGAGGTCGCAGTAGCTTAACAAGACGGTTTTAATGCCCCTTGGAAAAGTGGTGGAGGTCGCAGTAGCTTAACAAGACGGTTTTAATGCCCCTTGGAAAAGTGGTGGAGGTTGCAGTGGCTTAACAGGATGGTTTTAATGCCCCGTGGAAGAGACGTGGAGGTCGCAGTAGCTTAACAAGACGGTTTTAATGCCCCTTGGAAAAGTGGTGAAGGTTGCAGTAGCTTAACAAGACGGTTTTAATGCCCCTTGGAAGAGACATGGAGGTCGCAGTAGCTTAACAAGACGGTTTTAATGCCCCTTGGAAGAGACGTGGAGGTTGCAGTAGCTTAACAAGACGATTTTAATGCCCATTGGAAAAGTGGTGGAGGTCGCAGTAGCTTAACAAGACGGTTTTAATGCCCCTTGGAAGAGACGTGGGAGTTGCAGTAGAATAAAAAGACAATATCAATGCCCCTTGGAAAAGTGGTGGAGGTCACAGTAGCTTAACAAGATGGTTTTAATGCCCATTGGAAGAGATGTGGAGGTCGCAGTGGAATAAAAAGACAATATCAATGCCCCTTGAAAATGTGGTGGAGGTTACAGTAGCTTAAGAAGATGGTTTTAATGCCCCTTGGAAAAGTGGTGGAGGTTGCAGTAGCTTAACAAGACAGTTTTAATGCCCCTTGGAAGAGACGTGGAGGTCGCAGTAGCTTAACAAGACGGTTTTAATGCCCCTTGGAAGAGACGTGGAGGTTGCAGTAGCTTAACAAGATGATTTTAATGCCCCTTGGAAAAGTGGTGGAGGTCGCAGTAGCTTAACAAGACGGTTTTAATGCCCCTTGGAAAAGTGGTGGAGGTCGCAGTAGCTTAACAAGACGGTTTTAATGCCCCTTGGAAGAGACGTGGGAGTTGCAGTAGAATAAAAAGACAATATCAATGCCCCTTGGAAAAGTGGTGGAGGTCGCAGTAGCTTAACAAGACGGTTTTAATGCCCCTTGGAAGAGACGTGGGAGTCGCAGTAGAATAAAAAGACAATATCAATGCCCCTTGGAAAAGTGGTGGAGGTCACAGTAGCTTAACAAGACGGTTTTAATGCCCCTTGGAAGAGATGTGGAGGTCGCAGTGGAATAAAAAGACAATATCAATGCCCCTTGAAAATGTGGCGGAGGTTACAGTAGCTTAAGAAGATGGTTTTAATGCCCCTTGGAAAAGTGGTGGAGGTTGCAGTAGCATAGCAAGACAGTTTTAATGCCCCTTGGAAGAGACGTGGAGGTCGCAGTAGCTTAACAAGACGGTTTTAATGCCCCTTGGAAGAGACGTGGAGGTTGCAGTAGCTTAACAAGATGATTTTAATGCCCCTTGGAAAAGTGGTGGAGGTCGCAGTAGCTTAACAAGACGGTTTTAATGCCCCTTGTAAGAGACGTGGGAGTCGCAGTAGAATAAAGACAATATCAATGCCCCTTGGAAAAGTGGTGGAGGTCACAGTAGCTTAACAAGACGGTTTTAATGCCCCTTGGAAGAGATGTGGAGGTCGCAGTGGAATAAAAAGACAATATCAATGCCCCTTGAAAATGTGGTGGAGGTAACAGTAGCTTAACAAGACGGTTTTAATGCCCCTTGGAAAAGTGGTGGAGGTCGCAGTAGCTTAACAAGATGGTTTTAATGCCCCTTGGAAAAGTCATGCAGTACAGCATCTTAAAAACATTATTCCCATTATTGGGGAGTGAGTCTCCCATAGTCTTTGCCTATGCCTTCCAAGCAAAAGCTGACAAAAATTAAGAGGGAGGAACTTGCAATGCTGACAACACGGACCAAGGTCACCCTGGTGGTATAGTGGTGGTGGAGGCTGAGGATAAGGAGAAGAGCAAACTACAGCCGAAATGAGGAAGCGTATACCCATGTGTGGGTGTGAAGCGGTGCATGGGAATACACCTCCCGAAATAGCATTTGACTTTATGTTACTCTGCTGTCATTTGGTGGTGATGAGAAGTCTGGCCCAATCCAGCCCTTGTTCATTTTGATAAGGGTCAGCTTGTCAGCATTGTCAATTGACAGGCGAGTGCGCTTATCAGTTATAATTTCCCCAGCGGCACTAAAAACACGCTCCGCTAACACGCTAGCGGCAGTGCAGGACAGGACCTACAAGGCGTACAGAGCGAGTTCATTGCAAGTGTCCAGCTTGGATACCCAATAACTAAAATACACAGAGGAATCACGGAGGACGCTGGTACGGTCGGCAAGGTACTCCCTCACCATCTTTTGAAACTTTCCACTCCTTGTGAGAGTACCCCGCGCCTCAGGGTCTGTAAGCTGGGCGGGTCTCAGAAAACTGTCCCAGAATGTTGACAGTGTTCCCCTGCCTCTGCTGGATTGAAGTTGCGTCTCTCTCGCCTGTACGCTTTGGTTGGTCAACGAACTGTGACCTCTGCCGCTAGTGTGTTCAGATGGGAATTTTTTTAACAGTTCTGCAGAAAGGGCCTTATGGTACTGCCCTATTTTTGTAGACCTCTCCACCTCAGGAATAAGAGAGTGAAAGTTCTCCTTGTAGCGGGGGTCTAAAAGTGTCACCAATCAGTAATGACTGTCACCCAACATTTTTACAACGCGAGGGTCACGGTTAAGGCAGCGTAACATAAAATCAGCCATGCGTGCCAGACTGGTAACGGGCAAGACTTCCGTGTCCTCTCCAAGATGACGACTGACCATGCTCTTCGACTCCTCCTCCCCCCCTGTCTTCAGGCCACCCACGCTGAACCGACGGTATGACAGTTGTACAGGTACTACCGTCTACAGCGCATGATACCAGCTCCTGTTCTTCCTCCTCCTCCTCCTCTCCCTCCATGTCCCCCAATGCACGTTGGGATGAGATGAGGCTGGGCTGTGTGTAATCGCCCGCTACGGCTACGGAGGTATTGCATACTCTGGCTGCAATACCTCCTCTTTAATTTTCTGCAGAGAACATTGCAAAAGACAGACAAGTGGGATGCTGACGCTAATGATGGCGTCATCGCCACTCACCATCTTGGTGGACTCCTCAAAGTTTGTCAGGATGGTACATATGTCAGACATCCAGGTCCACTCCTGAGGTCTTATGTGTGGAGTCTGACCTGAATATCGACGGCCTTGTTGCAGCTGGTATTCCACAACTGCTCTCTTCTGCTCACAAATCCTTTGCAACATGTGGAGGGTAGAGTTCCAACGTGTGGGGACATCACACACCAGTTGGTGTGCCGGAAGCTGCAAACACTGCTGCAACACAGCAAGGGCGGCGGAAGCTGTAGCCGACTTGCGAAAATGAGCTGACAGGCGGCGTACTTTGACGTGCAGATCTGGCAACTGGGGGTACGATTTAAGAAACCGCTGAACCACGAGGTTAAGCACATGAGTCAGGCATGGTACGTGTGTGATCTCGCCTCGCCTCAGAGCTGCCACCAGGTTACGGCCATTGTCACACTTGACCATGCCTGGATGTAGGTTCAGCGGTCTCAGCCACAGATCTGCCTGCTCTTTCACAGCTGTCCACAACTCACAAGCAGTGTGAGGTTTATCACCTAAGCGTATGAGTTTCAGCACAGCCTGTTGCCGCTTGGCTGAGGCAGTACTGCAGTGCTTCCAGCTTGTACCTGATGTGGTGATATCTGAGATGGAGGCTGAACATGAGGAGGAGGAGGTGCAGGAGCTGTACACTGTGGGGGCAACTCTGACTGACATAGGGCCCGCAATCCTCGGTGTGGGGAGGATGTGTTCTGTCCCAAGGTCCGAATCGGTCCCGGCTTCCACTATGTTCACCCAGCGTGCCGTCAGGGAGATATACTGTTCCTGGCCACAAGCACTTGTCCACGTGTCCGTTGTCAGGTGGACTCTCCTAGTAACTGCGTTGTTGAGGGCACAACAGATGTTTTGGGACACGTGCTTGTGTAGTGCGGGGATGGCACACCGGGCAAAATAGTGTCGGCTGGTGACCGAGTACCGAGGGACGGCCACCGCCATAAGGTTGGGGTACTCTGCCTCCCTCCCCCTGTGTGCTGCTGGCCTCGCTCTGCGTGTCCTCCTGCCATGCTGGGTCAGTTACTAGATCATCCACCACCTCCTCCTCTTCCACTTGCGTACCACGATCCTCCTCCTCACTTCGTGGCAATTGTGTCTCGTCATCGTCCACCTCTTGTGACAAATTGCCAGCGTCGACTTCCTCTGGCCGTGGCTGTTCAAATATTTGGGCATTGCTACATGGGATCTCCTCTTCCACCACTTCAAGCGGAGCAGGAGAGGGGCACAAATATGGAAATGGACCACTGAACAGCTCTTCAAGTGTCCAAATGTGGGATCAGTTGCTGTCTGACGACACTCGGCATGGTGGGAGGAAGGAGCATCAGGGTGAGGAGGAGTATGCGGTCGAGACTCACGGCTACTAAAACTTGATTGTGTGGAAGACAGACCGGAGGTGGTGGTGCCCAGGTAACTGGAAGTATTATCTGCTATCCAATTAATAACCTGTTCACACTGATCTGTTCGTAATTCTGGTGTTGTAGTGTGCTTCCCTAGTTATTCGGTCAAGAAGTGGGAGCGAGAATTGGTTGTGGCACATTTTCACCTTGGCCATAGCCCCGTCCTCTACACGCACTATCACCAGAACATCCAGTTCCACGTCCCTTGCCATGCGCCTTGCCCCTTGTAAATTAAGTAAAATAGCTTACACTCGCACTATCAATGGAAAAAGGATAATAAAAAGGAGATTCGAACCGTGGAAGAGGAAAACCACAGTTCTATTTCTCTGGCCTACACCTGACTCTTTTAAACAATCTCAGGGAGAAACTATTACCGTTTTTCTTTACGGAAAAAATACCAAAAGCTGAATAATAGAGATAATAATAGAGATTTTTTACCGTGGAATGGCCTACACAAGAATCTTATAAACAGATATATTTGTGACTGAACAGACAGAGAGACACTATTTTTTTTTTTTACGTAAAACAGGCAAAAAGCTGGATAATACAGAGATTTGAACCGTGGAACTGCAAAACCACAGTTATATTTTTCTGGCCTACACCAGAATCTTTCAAACAGATATATTTGTGTCTGAACAATCGGGGAGACACTATTACTGTTTTTCTTTAAGGAAAAAATACCAAAAGCTGGAAAATACAGAGATTTGACCGGTGGAACTGCAAAACCACAGTTCTATTTTTCTGGCCTACACCAGACTCTTTTAAACAGATATATTGGAGTCTGACCAGTCAGGGAGACACTATCACAGTTTTTTTTTACGGAAAAAAATGCCAAAAAAGGATAATACAGAGATTTGACCTGTGGAACTGCAAAACCACAGTTATAATTATGTGGCGTATACCAGACTCTTTTAAACAGATATATTGGTGTCTGAACAGTCACAGACACACTCAATTTTTTTTTTTGGGGGGGGGAATACCGAAAGGTTAATAAGACGCGTATTTTGACAGTCTGACTGAGGGGAAAAAAAAATACAGGATTTAGATGAAAAAAATAATATTTTTTCCTGGCCCCTGAGACCGGGGTGATAAGTCTAGCAATTTGACCAACAGGAGCACACAGGACTGTAATGCAGCGTTTGCTGGCATAACCACTGCGTCTCCTATAGAGCCTGCCTGCCTGCCTGATATCTGGGATGGATATTAGTCCTGAGAAGGACTGTTTGATTTGGCAGGCTTTAGAGACCCTACACTAACTATTTCGGAGTATAAATCTCTCCCTGTCTCAGCAGCACTGACCCTACACTGTCTGATCTGGAACGACTGTGTCCAAGATGGCGGCACCCGGTTTTAAATACTCGAGGTGACGCTGTGCTGCCAGCCAATCACTGTAATGCCCACAAACAACATGGCTGCGGCATTCCAGTGACTGGCTGGCAATCCCTGCATGTTCATTGGCTCTGTAAAGAGCGCCAAACGTGCAGGGCGGAGACCCGAGCTCCCGCCCGAGTAACCCGGAAATGCTCGGTGCTCGCCGAACATCCCGAGTAGTGAGATGCTCGGGCGAGTACCGAACAGTGTTGAGCATGCTCGTTCAACACTAATAAAGATATAAAATTCTAATTTTTTGGGGAAGAATCAACAACAAGTGGGACACAATCGTGAAGTGGAACGAAATTTATTGGATATTTTAAACTTTTCTAACAAATTCAAAACTGAAAAGTGGGGCGTGCAATTTTATTCGGCCCCCTTGTGTTAATACTTTGTAGCGCCACCTTTTGCTGCGAATACAGCTGCAAGTCGCTTGGGCTATGTCTCTATCAGTTTTGCACATCGAGAGGCTGAAATTCTTGCCCATTCTTCCTTGCAAAACAGCTCGAGCTCATTGAGGTTGGATGGAGGGCGTTTGTGAACAGCAGTTTTCAGCTCTTTCCACAGATTCTCGATTGGATTCAGGTCTGGACTTTGACTTGGCCATTCTATCACCTGGATACGTTTATTTTTGAACCATTTCAATGTAGATTTTGCTTTATGTTTGGGATCATTATCTTGTTGGAAGATAAATCTCTGTCCCAGTCTCAGGTCTTTTGCAGACTCCAACAGGTTTTCTTCCAGAATGGTCCTGTATTTGGCTCCGTCCATCTTCCCATCAATTTTAACCACCTTCCCTGTCCCTGCTGAAGAAAATCAGGCCCAAGCCATGATGCTGCCACCACCATGTTTGACAGTGGGAATGGTGTTTTGAGGGTGATGAGCTATGTTGCTTTTACGCCAAGCATATCGTTTTGCATTATGGCCAAAAAGTTCCATTTTGGCTTCATCTGACCAGAGCACCTTATTCCACATGTTTGGTGTGTCTCCCAGGTGGCTTGTGGCAAACTTCAAACAAGACTTTTTACGGATATCTTTGAGAAATGGCTTTCTTCTTGCCACTCTTCCATAAAGGCCAGATTTGTGCAGTGTACGACTGATTGTTGTCCTATGGACAGACTCTCCCACCTCAGCTGTAGATCTCTGCAATTCATCCAGAGTGATCATGGGCCTTTTGGCTGCATCTCTGATCAGTCTTCTCCTTGTTCAAGATGAAAGTTTAGAGGGACGGCCGGGTCTTGGTAGATTTGCAGTGGTTCCTTCCATTTCAATATGATCACTTGCACAGTGCTCCTTGAGATGTTTAAAACTTGGGAAATCTTTTTGTATCCAAATCCGGCTTTAAACTTTGCCACAACAGTATCTCGGACCTGCCTGGTGTGTTCCTTGGTCTACATGAAGCTCTCTGCACTTGAAACAGAACCCTGAGACTGTCACAGAGCAGGTGCATTTATACGGAGACTTGATTACACACAGGTGGATTCTATTTATCATTACCAGTCATATAGGACAACATTGGATCATTCAGAGATCCTCACTGAACTTCTGGAGTGAATTTGCTGCACTGAAAGTAAAGGGGCCGAATAATATTGCACACCCCACTTTTCAATTTTGAATTTGTTAAAAAAGTTTAAAATATCCAATAAATTTCGACCACTTCATGATTGAGTCCCACTTGTTGATTCTTCCCCAAAAAATTAGAATTTTATATCTTTATGTTTGAAGCCAGAAATGTGGCAAAAGGTAGAAAAGTTCAAGGGGGCCAAATACTTTCACAATGCACTGCATGTGTGTATTGTAGGGTTTCAGCTCTCTGGCTACACACCGGCGCAAGGTTTTTTTTTAATCAAAACAGCATTAAGTTTATGGATCATTGTAAAATTTACTGCTCCAAAACAAAAATAGCTTTTCTCCAGTATAAATGAACAACACAAACAGTTCTTTCCTCAGGCACAATGAAACAAAGTAAACAATCTGACCAATCTCCATATTCTAAGCAGTATCAGCTCAGGCAGTTTAAACATGTTCACCAAACAAACACACCTCTGTTCAGCTTCAGCCCAAACTCCACTCTGCTGAGCTAACCCAGCTGCTTGTCATTAGACCTGTGAGCCCTGGGCAGGATTATGGGAATGACCTTTTCCACCCAGTCTCTTTTTTTGCTCCTAAATCCCAGACCCAAAGTACAGTCAAATTAAAACTCTCTCAGTTACCTACTGTTACTGGTACAGACTTTATATTACCGAGACCAACCACGTCGGTGACACATATCTGCCATACAGAACCTTACTTCCTGCTTTCTTACATAACCCCTCTGCCCAAAACTGGGGCTGGGCACTGTCTACCCTTAAACAGTGTACCCTTGACCAATCATCTGCATTCCTATGCAGCTTACCATGTACACTCCCCTCTGATTTTCTGGGACAAGTCAGCTCTTAACTCGACATCCAATATACCTATCTGGACAACGAACGTTTTGGAGAAATTCAGAGCTACCAAAACTGATTGCCTATAGAGGTACAAATTAAGCTCTTGAAATGTCCTCTCAGCCTCTGGAGACTACTTAACCATAACTGATTTTGTGCCGTTTAGGAGATCGTTAAAGGCGTTGCTAATACAACAAATTAGAGACAAACCTTGTTTAATAGCCTACAATTCCCAGGAATACTCCTGTTTTATTTTTGTGAGGGGGCATTGACAGTTCTGTATCGTCACCACTGTGACTACATGCCAGTGGACGTCAGGAATCCTTTAGGGCTTTAAACGGGCCCAAGCATGAGTCTCAGTGCATATCTCATGTCTGATTCCACATGGGAGACCTGGTAACTTTGAGAACCTGTTTCTATTTTGGTGTACCAATTTCCAGCCATGCTGTTTTTGGGAAGGTGCCAAAGTTTCTGGCACTTTGACACTCAAAATGTTTGCTTCTGACTGGACCTAAAAGCAAGGGGTTTCAAGTGGGTGCCTATCCTTCCAGGGTTTTAGTAGGTTGTCATTATTAGAGATGAGCGGTGTTCGACTAGAACTGTTCACCAATCTCAAATTCGAGCTGTTTTGGGCGGTGTTCGAGTTGTTCGACGAACCCGAACGATTTGCAAAAAATTCGGCTGTTCGAGGTTATGTTCGATAACTGTTCGTGCACCAAAAGCGTGTCCTGCATGTCTGGCGCTATTTAGAGCACCAATCATGCAGGGATTGTCTGCCACTCACTGTAATGCCACAGCCATGGTGGTTGTGGCATTACAGTGATTGCCCAAATCGATGGGAACAGTGCCAACAGTGAAACATGAAAAGCGGCAATTCAGCAGCGGCATAGACCGGTACCCGACAATTTAGAACCGAAAGAATAGAGCTTCACACATAGATTAGATAGATAGAAACATGTCAGTCACACATATAAGAAGCACAGTGACAGTGTTGCTTACTGTACTTGTCATTTAGTGTAAAGGATTTATCAAAAAAAATAATAGTGTTTTCATGCACCTGTCTCTTTAAAAAAGCCGGCCGGCAATTCAGCAGCGGTACCCGACAATTTATAACAGACAGAATAGAGCAGCACACATAGATTAGATAGATAGAAACATGTCAGTTACATATATATGAAGTACAGTGACAGTGTTGATTACTGTACTTGTCATTTAGTGTAAAGGATTTATTAAAAAAAATAATAGTGTTTTCATGCACCGTCTCTTTAAAAAAGCCGGCCGGCAATTCAGCATCTGTACCCGAGAATTTAGAATAGAAGGAATAGAGAATCACACATAGATTAGGTAGATAGAAACATGTCAGTCACATATATATGAAGTACAGTGACAGTGTTGCTTACTGTACTTGTCATTTAGTATAAAGGATTTATTAAAAAAAATAATAGTGTTTTCATGCACTGTCTCTTTAAAAAAGCCGGCCTGCAATTCAGCATCTGTACCCGACAATTTATAACAGACAGAATAGAGCTTCACACATAGATTAGATAGATAGAAACATGTCAGTCACATATATATGAAGTACAGTGACAGTGTTGATTACTGTACTTGTCATTTAGTGTTAAAATAAAGGATTTATTTAAAAAAAAATTGGCGTGGGGATCCCCATAATTTTAGGCTCTAGCGGAGGTTAACCAGACGGCTGGGGCAGATGTTTGAAGCCTGGGAAGGGGGTAATACCCACGGAGCTTCCCAGGCTACTAATATCAGCCCCCAGCGAAATACCTAGCCTTTACTAGCTATTAAAATGGGGGACCCCCCAAAAAAATGACGTGGGGTCCCCCCTATTTTAATAGCTAGCAAAGGCTAGGCAGACAACTGGGGGCTGATATTAATAGCCCAGGAAGGGTTCCATGAATATTGGCCCCTTCCCAGGCTAGAAACACCAGCCGTCAGCCGCCCCAGAAATGGCGCATCCGTAGGATGCGCCAATTCTGGCACTTAGCCTCGCTCTTCCCACTGCCCTGTAGCGGTGGCAGTGGGGTAATAGGGTTGGGGTTGATGTCAGCTTATAATGCCAGCTGACATCAAGCCCAGGTTAGTAATGGAGAGGCGTCTATAAGACACCCCCATTACTAACCCCATAGTCAAAGTTAAAAGAAAACACAAACACCCAGAATAAAGTCCTTTAATTGAAATAAAGACACATTCCTTTATTGTTCTAAATTAAACCATACTTACCGTCACGCCCATTCCAGCTGAAGCCAACGATCTCCTGCAATAAAAGAAAAATAATAAAGCAACCTCATCCTTACCTTTCCATGGTTCCCACGACAGCTTCAGCTCTGCTACATCGAGATAACAGGCTGGACCGCAGCAGAACGCTGCCATCCAGCCTGTCATCCCGCAGACACTGAGAAGCGCAGGCATGCTTGCGCTCTGCAGTGTCTGGCTGTGACGGCATCCAGATGAACCGAGGTCATGTCCAATGAACTCGGCGCACCTCATGCACGTCACTGACAGCGTGGGAGAATTCTCCTGCACTCAGCACTTCAGCGTGAGAATTCTCCCACGCTGTCAGTGACGTACATGAGGTCAGCTGAGTTCATTGGACATGAATGAGCTCACCTCATGCACGTCACTGACAGCGTGGGAAAATTCTCCTGCACTCAGCGCTTCACCTATGGATGCGCCATTTCTGGGGCGGCTGACGGCTGGTGTTTCTAGCCTGGGAGGGGGCCAATATTCATGGCTCCCTTCCTGGGCTATTAATATCAGCCCCCAGCTGTCTGCCTAGCCTTTGCTAGCTATTAAATTAGGGGGGACCCCACGTCATTTTTTTTGGGGGGGTCCTCCATTTTAATAGCTAGTAAAGGCTAGGTATTCAGCTGGGGGCTGATATTAGTAGCCTGGGAAGCTCCGTGAGTATTACCCCCTTCCCAGGCTTCAAACATCTGCCCCAGCTGTCTGCTTAACCTCCGCTAGAGACTAAAATTACGGGGAACCCCACGCCAATTTTTTTTAATAATAAATCCTTTATTTTAATACTAAATGACAAGTACAGTAACCAACACTATCACTGTACTTATTATATATGTGACTGACATGTTTCTATCTATCTAATCTATGTGTGAAGCTCTATTCTGTCTGTTATAAATTGTCGGGTACAGATGCTGAATTGCCGGCCGGCTTTTTTAAAGAGACGGTGCATGAAAACACTATTATTTTTTTTGATAAATCCTTTACACTAAATGACAATTACAGTAAGCAACACTGTCACTGTACTTCATATATATGTGGCTGACATGTTTCTATCTATCTAATCTATGTGTGATTCTCTATTCCTTCTATTATAAATTGTCGGGTACAGATGCTGAATTGCCAGCCGGCTTTTTTAAAGAGACGGTGCATGAAAACACTATTATTTTTTTTAATAAATCCTTTGCAGTAAATGACAAGTACAGTAAGCAACACTGTCACAGTACTTCATATATATGTGACTGACATGTTTCTATCTATCTAATCTATGTGTGAAGCTCTATTCTGTCTGTTATAAATTGTCGGGTACCGCTGCTGAATTGCCGGCCGGCTTTTTTAAAGAGACGGTGCACGAAAACACTATTATATTTTTTAATAAATCCTTTACACTAAATGACAAGTACAGTAAGCAACACTGTCACTGTACTTCATATATATGTGACTGACATGTTTCTATCTATCTAATCTATGTGTGATGCTCTATTCCTTCATGTCTAAATTGTCGGGTACCGGTGTATGCCGCTGCTGAATTGCCGGCCGGCTTTTTTAAAGAAAGCGCCTTCTGAGCAGTTTGTGAGCTTTTGGACACATTTGAAGGTGTTTTCTATGTGTTCCTATGTGTTTTTGTTTGCCTGCCATTGGTTTTAATGGTGTTCGACGGTGTTCTAAGGTGTTCGACGAACAGTTCGACGAACAGTTCCTCGAACATCCCGGTGTTCGACGAACCGAACCGAACCCGAACACTACGGGGGTGGCTCAACACTAGTCATTATACACTGCTCAAAAAAATAAAGGGAACACTCAAATAACACATCCTAGATCTGAATGAATGAAATATTCTCATTGAATACTTTGTTCTGTACAAAGTTGAATGTGCTGACAACAAAATCACAGAAAAATTATCAATGGAAATCAAATTTATTAACCAATGGAGGCCTGGATTTGGAGTCACCCCACGAAATTAAAGTGGAAAAACACACTACAGGCTGATCCAACTTTGATGTAATGTCCTCAAAACAAGTCAAAATGAGGCTCAGTATTGTGTGTGGCCTCCACATGCCTGTATGACCTCCCTACAACGCCAAGGCATGCTCCTGATGAGGTTGCGGATGGTCTCCTGTGGAATCTACTCCCAGACCTGGACTAAAGCATCCGCCAACTCCTGGACAGTCTGTGGTGCAACGTGACGTTGGTGGATGGAGCCAGACATGATGCCCCAGATGTGTTCAATCGGATTCAGGTCTGGGGAATGGGTGGGCCAGTCAATAGCTTCAATGCCTTCATCTTGCAGGAACTGCTGACACACTCCAGCCACACGAGGTCTGGCATTGTACTGCATTAGGAGGAACCCAGGGCCAACCGCACCAGCATATGGTTTCACAAGGGGTCTGAGGATCTCATCTCGGTACCTAATGGCAGTCATGCTACCTCTGGCGAGCACATGGAGTGCTGTGCGGCCCTCCAAAGAAATGCCACCCCACACCATTACTGACCCACTGCCAAACCGGTCATGCTGAAGGATGTTGCAGGCAGCAGATTGCTCTCCATGGCGTCTCCAGACTCTGTCACGTCTGTCACATGTGCTCAGTGTGAACCGCTTTCATCTGTGAAGAACACAGGGCCCCAGTGGCGACTTTGCCTATCCTGGTGTTCTGTGGCAAATGCCAAGCGTCCTGCACGGTGTTGGGCTATGAGCACAACCCCCATCTGTGGACGTAGGGCCCTCATACCACCCTCATGGATTCGGCTTCTAACCGTTTGTGCAGACACATGCACATTTGTGGCCCACTGGAGGTCATTTTGCAGGGCTCTGGCAGTGCTCCTCCTGTTCCTCCTTGAACAAATTTGGAGGTAACACTCCTGCTGTTGGGTTGTTGCCCTCCTACGGCCCCCTCCACATCTCCTGGTGTACTGGCCTGTCTCCTGGTAGCGCCTCCAGCCTCTGGACACTACGCTGACAGACACAGCAAACCTTCTTGCCACATCTCGCATTGATGTGCCATCCTAGATGAGCTGCACTACCTGAGCAACTTCTGTGGGTTGTAGAGTCTGTCTCATGCTACCACGAGTGTGAAAGCACATCCAACATTAAAAAGTGACCAAAACATCAGCCAGAAAGCATTCGTACTGAGATGTGGTCTGTGGTCCCCACCTGCAGAACCACTCCTTTATTGAGGGTGTCTTGATAATTGTCAATAATTTCCAGCTATTGTCTATTCCATTTGCACAACAGCATGTGAAATTGATTGTCAATCAGTGTTTCTGCCCAAGTGGACAGTTTGATTTCACAAAAGTTTGATTTACTTGGAGTTATATTCTGTTGCTTAAGTATTCCCTTTATTTTTTTGAACAGTGTATATCGGGATGGGCTTCCTTTTTCCTGGTCGGTGTATTTTATAGTTGACCTCTCCCACTACCTCATAGGGTCCCTGTCACTTGGTACAGAATTTGTTCTCCACTGTGGGCACTAACGCATGTACCCAATCCCCAGGTTTAAATTGTCTCACTCGAGCCGACCTATTATACCCACTGTATTGTGCCTCTTGTACCTTGAGGAGGCTCTCTTTTACATTTGTCCCTCACTTTGGTCCCTTCACACAACAGAACATTATGCCCAGCCAAATGTGGAAAACCATTATCATCTCCTGGAGGACACCATTCAACCCTGTTACTTTTTCCACAGCATCTTTCACAGTTAAGTCCCTGTCATGTGTCTGGGTTCGAACCCTTGAGCCTGTGCTTTGTGGTCGGCTTCTCTGTCCACCGAGTCACACCCTGAGATACACCTTTTCTCAAGGTGTTTAGTTTATGTTACCCTAAAAAGACTGAAGCAAGGATAATGGGGGTTTTCATTTACTAATTTGTCTGCCCTATCACCTTTCATGTGCGGCTTTATATACTTTTTCACTGATGGTATTTCCTGATGGTGACAGTCTTATTTAGATGTCAAGCCATACTTCTGTAGTTTAATCCACTCAGTGTAATACTAGATAGGGTTTATCTCTCTGCTTTTTAGGTTCTTTACCCTGCACCTATCTTCAGTTCCTCTAACAGCGCATACTTAATGCTTTATTTTGTGTAGCGCCAGCACCCCTGCATGCTTCCCATCCTCCTCTCCCCGGCAGGGGCGCCAACTTACTCACTGCCCTGGCCACTGGCATGCATGTCCTCTTCCTGCTGCTGCTTCCCTGGGTCTGCGCACTCTTGGCAGATCCCTGGGCACCGTACTTAGGGTGCGCACATGCACTTCCCGTCTCTTAAAGAGACAGCGCGTGTCATCCTAAAGTGTTCCCAGCCAAAGGCTGAGAGACACTTATTATTCAAGGCACCTCCACAAGTTGGGAGGTGCTTGAGCAACGTGTTTAGCCAGTTAGTCTGCACGTTTGCTAGTTCTCAGGTCCCCTGTCTGTTAGTACCTGCCAGTACCCACTAGTAATTGCCAGTACCTGCTTGTTCTTGCTAATTCTTGCCTTTCCCTGCTTGTGCCTTTCAGCATCTGCCTGAGTATATACAGTACAGACCAAAAGTTTGGACACACCTTCTCATTTAAAGATTTTTCTGTATTTTCATGACTATGAAAATTGTAAATTCACACTGAAGGCATCAAAACTATGAATTAACACATGTGGAATTATATACTTAACAAAAAAGTGTGAAACAACTGAAAATATGTCTTATATTCTAGGTTCTTCAAAGTAGCCACCTTTTGTTTTGATGACTTCTTTGCACACTCTTGGCATTCTCTTGATGAGCTTCAAGTGGTAGTCACCGGAAATAGTCTTCCAATAATCTTGAAGGAGTTCCCAGAGATGCTTAGCACTTGTTGGCTTTTTTGCCTTCACTCTGCAGTCCAGCTCACCCCAAACCATCTCGATTGGGTTCAGGTCTGGTGACTGTGGAGGCCAGGTCATCTGGCGTAGTACCCCATTACTCTCCTTCTTGGCCAAATAGCCCTTACACAGCCTGGAGTTGTGTTTGGGGTCATTGTCCTGTTGAAAAATAAATGATGGTCCAACTAAACGCAAACTGGATGGAATAGCATGCCGCTGCAAGATGATGTGCTGGTTCAGTATGCCTTCAATTTTGAATAAATCCCCAACAGTGTCACCAGCAAAGCACCCCCACACCATCACATCTCCTCCTCCATGCTTCACGGTGGGAACTAGGCATGTAGAGTCCATCCGTTCACCTTTTCTGCGTCGCACAAAGACACGGTGGTTGGAACCAAAGATCTCAAATTTGGACTCATCAGACCAAAGCACAGATTTCCACTGGTCTAATGTCCATTCCTTGTGTTCTTTAGCCCAAACAAGTCTCTTCTGCTTGTTGCCTGTCCTTAGCAGTGGTTTCCTAGCAGCTATTTTACCATGAAGGCCTGCTGCACAAAGTCTCCTCTTAACAGTTGTTGAAGAGATGTGTCTGCTGCTAGAACTCTGTGTGGCATTGACCTGGTCTCTAATTTGAGCTGCTGTTAACCTGCGATTTCTGAGGTTGGTGACTCGGATAAACTTATCCTCAGAAGCAGAGGTGACTCTTGGTCTTCCTTTCCTGAGGCGGTCATCATGTGAGCCAGTTTCTTTGTAGCGCTTGATGGTTTTTGCAACCGCACTTGAGGACACTTTCAAAGTTTCCCAATTTTTCGCACTGACTGACCTTCATTTCTTAAAGTAATGATGGGCACTTGTTTTCTTTACTTAGCTGCTTTTTTCTTGCCATAATACAAATTCTAACAGTCTATTCAGTAGGACTTTCAGCTGTGTATCCACCAGACTTCTGCACAACACAACTGATGGTCCCAACCCCATTTATAAGGCAAGAAATCCCACTTATTAAACCTGACAGGGCACACCTGTGAAGTGAAAACCATTTCCGGTGACTACCTCTTGAAGCTCATCAAGAGAATGCCAAGAGTGTGCAAAGCAGTCATCAAAGCAAAAGGTGGCTACTTTGAAGAACCTAAAATATAAGACATATTTTCAGTTGTTTCACACTTTTTTGTTAAGTATATAATTCCACATGTGTTAATTCATAGTTTTGATGCCTTCAGTGTGAATGTACAATTTTCATAGTCATGAAAATACAGAAAAATCTTTAAATGAGAAGGTGTGTCCAAACTTTTGGTCTGTACTGTATATGCCATACCTGCCTGCACCTGCCATTCCAATCTGTATACCAGCCATACCTGCCCTAACCTGCCGTGCCAGTCTGTATATCAGCTACACCTGTCTTGTCTTCCAATATTCCTGTCATGCTTGCCTGTACTTGTCAAAAGCTACTCATTCCTGGCCGTTCCAACTACCTGCCTGTGAGGAGCTGCCCATTTACTAAACACTTTTCCAGCATGGAGCACTGATTTTCATCGATCTTATTGCTGTGTTTATTAGTGATTTCTTGTTCTGTTTTATTGTTCTACTTGCTGGTCAGTATGTGCACTAATTTCACTTGTACAGTGTCCAGCGTTCTAGTAATCTCATTAGTATCTCAGGAGCCTCTAACCATTGTTCAAACAGCAACTAGGCTCATTGCGTGACTGTTGAAAGTAGATCCGGTGGAGCCGTCACCACAGGGAGTCTCACATGCAGACCCAGGTGATTGGTTCGACCTGATAAAACTACCTCCGCTAATGCACACTTAGCTTGGGGGGGGGAGGGTGAGAGCAGTTCTTCCCATTGAGGAAGTTGATCCCAGTGAAGGAGAAAAGAAGCCGCATGTTCAGTGGGGAGTCTGGAATGTCTTCGAAGGGACAGGATCTAGTCTGAGGACCTGGACGACGGATGGATCGATGGCTTATGGAGTAGAGATCGGCTGCTGACAGGGCTGGATAAACGTGCTACAGTTGTGGGATCTGTCATTTGGATTTGATAAACGTTCTCAAAGGACTGTTGCTACTGGATATCTTTGCTTCTATCTATTTATCTGTCATATAGAGGATCGTGGACTGTGACTACAGACTATACTGACTGGAGATACGAAATCTGTGGGCCAACCAAAAGTTGGGGGACAGTGAATATTGCTTGGCACAAAGGCAGTGGAACTACCACTCTAAGGAGCGGATCTTGTGGACTGAGACAAATGTATTTCACCCGTTATCGTACACCGCCAGGCCAAGCTTGAGGTTCAGCGGCACCAAACACTCATCTGTCTGCTGTTTGATCCCCATCTACAGCTCCTGCACATTGTGGGATTTATCCCCCATACAGTGGAGTTTAAGAGCAGCCTTCTCTTGTTTCCCCCTGACAGTGCTGAAGATGGTGGTGCAGGTCTTACTGTGACCGAATAAAGAGGCGGTGGAGGAAGTGGAGTAGGAGGAGGAGGCAATCTGGACAGAGAAATGTCCAGCAATCCTCGGTTGTGGTAGGACATTGGCTAGAATGCCTTCCACCTCTGTCCCAGCCACCACTACATTTACCCAGTGGGCAGTTAGGGAGATGTAACATACCTCGCCGTGCTTACTGGTCCACGTATAGGTGGTTATGTGGACATTCCCAGTGATGCCGTTGAGCAGTGCACACCTTATTTTGTATTCAACATGTGTGTCCAGGGCAGGGATGGCTCATCTGTAAAAGTAGTGGCGGCTGCGAAGAACGTACTGCAGGACAGCCACCACCATCAGTTTTTTAAACTATCTGTTTCCTGTAGCCAGAATGGCAGCATTTTAAAGCCAGTAATTTGGAAATGCTGTCATTAAAGACCATGTCTCATGAGTGGCAAGGTGAGTACCTCCTCCCTCTCTCAAGGGTTTGGAGTATGGAAAGCTGAACACTTCCTTGAAACAGTGTGGAGATGCTCAGTGACACTGGTAGTGGTGCTGTCACATCCTCTCTCAGGTGGCCCTGTTAATTATGAGTGGGAGGAAGAGGCGGAGACCGCAGCAGAAGAGGGAGCAGGAGGAGGCTTAGATTTGTCATGCTTTTTAAGGTGTGAACTCCACTGCACTTCGTGGTTGGAATTCTGATGCCTTGTCATGCAGGTGCTGCTCAGGTTCAAAAGATTTATGCCTTGCTTGAGGCTCTGACGGCACAGCATGCAAACCACCTGTTGCTTGTGTGATGCAGCAGACATCCCTTTAATGGTTCAGTGTAGTTTGAATGACCATGTACCTTCCCCTTTAACTGACTGGTCACATGACCGTGACATCACACAGGTCCTTATGCACACAGTTAAGGTCCTATCTGTGTGTGTGTGCTGCAGTATATATAAACCCCTTTGTGTTCCTGTGTGGGTGTGTTCCGGTGTGTAGGAGTTCCTGTGTGTTGGGAGCTCCTGTGTGGGCACCGTGTGTCAGGCACGAGGCTGTTCCCTGTGTGTGTGTGGGGGAACACCGCTCGTTTGAGGCCTGGTGGACTCCGGTGGAGGTGAAGCCTGGATTCCTGTGTGAGAGTGTGAGGGATGCCAGTAAGCCTCGGAGTGCCACACAAGAGGCCTGGTGGACTCCGGTGGAGGTGAAGCCTGGATTCCTCTGTGAGAGTGTGAGGGATGCCAGTAAGCCTCGGAGTGCCACACAAGCGTCCTGGAAGGTGAAGCCTGGATATGAAGTGTGCAATATGCCAGTAAGCCTTGGACGGGAGTAACGGCTGGAGACCACGTGTGGTAAGCCATAAAGCCACAGTGGTGGCGTATGAACTGGACGGTTACAGCTGAAGCCGGCGAAGGTAATACTCTTGTGTTATGGACATTTATATGGACATTGTGTTAGTATTACCTTGCGGAAGGCAGTAATTAGAGCCAAGTGGGCCGGTCTGCCACTTGGGCTTGTGGACTTTATGTGTGTGAACTACGGTTTATGAAGTGTAATAAACTGTGGACTATGAAACACGGCAAAGTAGTATGCTGGTGTGCATTGATTGACGCAGCGAAGCGAGGATCCCCCAGGATAATAAGTAGCGCTGCCTTACACTTGTCATCAGGACATTCACTTTTGAGCTGGCGTTGGTGTGCTGATTTCAGCGGTGCGGTGGGCAGTAAGAGCCGACATACTGACTAGGGTCCGCCTGCTGTGCCTTTGCACCCTGCTCCCGCTTTTGCTGTGCTGTTGGGGCAGCGTGGCCACCTCCTCTTCCTCCGAACTGGATGGCCTCCACTCCTTATGGGGTCTAGGACCTCATTATACCCTGCATCATCTTCCTCCCACTACTCACCCCTACCCTCCTTGCCAGTCTGTACACTGCAGAAACATGCTGCAGTTGGCAACTGTGTTTCGTCGTCCTCTGAGATATGCTGCGGTGGTTCACTGACCTTGTGCACTAGCCCTTCCACGTACTCATCCTCCAATCTAACAAGTGGTTGGGCATCAGTGCCCTCAGTCTCTTCCACTTATGGGGCAGGCCTAGGTGGATGGGCCATGGAACCTCAGCCAGCGGAGTTATCAAAAAGCCCAAGAGACTGCTGCATGACTTGAGGCTCAGACTGCTTGGCTGATTTTCAAGGGGGTGAGGTGGAAGCCGGATGACCATGGTCCTCAGGTGCCAACTGTGTGCTTTCTGCAGTGAAATGGGTGGAAAATAATGTGAAGGAACTGGAACCACTGTCAGCCATCCAAAGTAACACTGCCTCAACATATTCTGGCCTCAACATTCGTGTAGCGGTATTCAGCAATATGAATATCAGCATAACGTTCTGTCGTGTGCATGCACCAGAGGCAGGTGTTGTATTTGGGCATGTAGCAGGCACAGAACGACCGTGTCCTCTGCCTGCAGCAGCTACACCACCAGCAGCAGCTACACCAGCACCACCATGGCCACGTCCACGTCCCCTATTTGATGCTCTACTACCTTTTGGAAGTGTCTCCAACAGAGATGACGGCAAAGTAGATTTATTTTTTTTGCCACACTACTCGCATATACACAGCAGTACAGTAAAATTATTTCTTTGGCCTACAAATGGCAAAGAGATGGCTGCAGAGTACAATTACTTTTTTGTCCCAAAAATGGCAAAGACACGACAGCAGAGTAGAATTATTTTTTTGCCATCCTACTTTTATAGACACAGTAGTACAGTAAAATTATTTGTTTGGCCTACAAATGGCAAAGAGACAGCTGAAGAGTAGATATATTTTTTTGCCACTCTACTCTTATAGACATAGCAGTACAGTAAAATTATTTGTTTGGTCTACAAATGGCAAATAAATGATTGCAGAGTACAATAACTGTTTTGTACCAAAAATGGCAAAAAGATGACTGCAGAGTAGAAATATATTTTTGCCACACTACTCATATAGACACAGCGGTAGGTACAGTAAAATTATTTTTTTTGGCTTACAAATGGCAAAGAGACGGCTGTAGAGTAGATTTATTTTTTTGCCACACTACTCGTATACACACAGCGATACAGTAAAATTATTTGTTTGGCCTACAAATGGCAAAGAAACGGTGCAGAGTCCAACAACTTTTTGTACCAAAAATGACAAAGACACGACTGTAGAGTACAATTATGTTTTTTGCCACACTACTCGTATATACACAACCAGTGTCAGATTGGGGTGCCAAGGGCCAACCAGTAACCCAACTTTTTAACTACATGCAAATGTGACATTATACTCAATAGGAAATTTATATAACAATGAACTGGGTAGATTGTTAAATGAATACGATGCTTCCTTTGTCTGCACATCAAGTATACACAATGGGTATGGAAAGTATTCAGACCCCTTTAAATTTTTCACTCTTTGTTTCATTGCAGCCCTTTGGTAAATTCTAAAAAGTTTCATTTTTTTTCTCATTAATGTACACTCTGCGCCCCATCTTGACTGAAAAAAAAACAGAAATGTAGAAATTTTTGCAAATTTATTAAAAAAGAAAAACTGAAATATCACATGGTCATAAGTATTCAGACCCATCTTCTTGGGAATGATGCAACAAGTTTTTCACACCTGGATTTGCAGATCCTCTCCAGTTCCGTCAGGTTGGATGGTGAACTTTGGTGGACAGCCATTTTCAGGTCTCTCCAGAGATGCTCAATTGGGTTTAGGTCAGGGCTCTGGCTGGGCCAGTCATGAATGGTCACAGAGTTGTTCTGAAGCCACTCCTTTGTTATTTTAGCTGTGTGCTTAGGGTCATTGTCTTGTCGGAAGGTGAACCTTCAACTAAGTCTGAGGTCAAAAGCACTATTCATCCTGGATATCTCTGTACTTGGCCGCATTCATGTTTCCTTCAATTGCAACCAGTCGTCCTGTCCCTGCAACTGAAAAACACCCCCATAGCATGATGCTGCCACCACCATGTTTCACTGTTGGGATTGCATTGGGCAGGTGATGAGCAGTGCCTCGTTTACTCCACACATACCGCTTAGAATTATCACCAAAAAGTTCTATCTTCGTCTCATCAGACCAGAGAATCTTATTTCTCATAGTCTGGGAGTCCTTCATGTGTTTTTGAGCAAACTCTATGAGGGCTTTCATATGTCTTGCACTGGGGAGAGGCTTCCGTCAGGCCACTCTGCCATAAAGGCCCGACTGGTGGAGGTCTACAGTGATAGTTGACTTTGTGGAACTTTCTCCCATCTCCCTACTGCATCTCTGGAGCTCAGCCACAATGATCTTGGGGTTCTTCTTTACCTCTCTCACCAAGGCTCTTCTCCCATGATTGCTCAGTTTGCCTGCCAGGTCTAGGAAGACGTCTGGTGGTCCCAAACTCCATCCATTTAAGGATTATGGAGGCCACTGTGCTCTTAGGAATCTTGAGTGCAGCAGAAATTCTTTGTAACCTTGGCCAAATCTGAGCCTTGCCACAATTCTGTCTCTGAGCTCCTTGGGCAGTTCCTTTGAGCTCATGATTCTCATTTGGTCTGACATGCACTGTGAGCTGTGAGGTCTTATATAGACAGGTGTGTGCTTTTCCAAATCAAGTCCTATCAGATTAATTAAACACAGCTGCACTCCAATGAAGGAGTAGAACCATCTCAAGGAGGATCACAAGGAAATGGAAAGCATGTGACTTAAATATGAGTGTTTGAGCAAAGGGTCTGAATACTTATGACCATGTGATATTTCAGTTTTTCTTTTTTAATAAATTTGCAAAAATTTCTACATTTCTGTTTTTTTTCAATCAAGATGGGTTGCAGAGTGTACAGTAATGAGAAAAAAAATTAACTTTTTAGAATTTACCAAATGACTGCAATGAAACAAAGAGTGAAAAATTTAAAGGGGTCTGAATACTTTCCGTACCCACTGTAGTGCCAAATACTGCTCATATAACAGGGTGGTGGTCCATTCTTTTACAGGGGCCCACCAGAGGATTCCCCTGTCGACCAGTCCAAGCTTGGACAGGGCAGTATAGTAAAGAAAAAATTGGGGCCTACAAATGGCAAAGAAACGACTGCAGAGTACTATAACTTTTTTGTACCAAAAATGGCAAAGACACGACAGCAAAATAGAATTAATTTTTGCCACACTACTCGTATAGACACAGCAGTACAGCAAAATTATTTGTTTGGCCTACAAATGGCAAAGTGATGGCTGCAGAGCAGATTTAGTTTTTAGGGACACTACTCATACAGACACAGCTGCAGAACACAGAGGCTTTTTGGAACAGTACTCCCACATATGGGGTTGCAGAGTACACACAGAGGCTTTTTGGCACAATACTTCCACAGATATGGGTGCAGAGTACACACAGTAGCATTTTGGCACAGTACTCCCACAGATATGGGTGCAGAGTATACACAGCAGCTTTTTTGCACATTATTCCCACAGGCGGGGTTGCGGAGTACACTCAGTGGCTTAAAGGCACAATACTCCTGTAGGCGGGTGTGCAGTGAATACAGAGTGGCTTAAAGGCACAGTCCTCCCACAGGCGGGGATGCAGAGTACACACAATGGTTTTTTGGCACAGTACTCCCACAGATACGGGTGCAGAGTACACACAGCAGCTTTTTGGCACAGTACTCCCACAGATATGGGTGCAGAGTACTCATAGTATTTTTTTGGCACAGTTCTCCTACTGAGACACGTGCTGAGTACGCACAGCATCTTTTTTGTAGAGTGCGCAACCTAACACTGTCTCTCACTTCAGCTGTCGAACATGCTCCCAATGCTCGTCGCGACAACCTGAGTAAATCAAGATATCATACAAGTATATTACCACAAATCTACCCACCAAAGAAGAAAAAATATAATTTATGAAGTTCTGAAACACTGCTGGAGCAATGGTCAAACCGAATTGCATCACCAAATTTTCAACGTGTCCCTTGGGTGTATTGAAGGCAGTCTTCCACCTATCACCTTGGTGAACATGTATAAGGTTATATGCCCCTCTCAGATCCAGTTTAGAAAACCACTTGGCCCCAGCTAGTTGATTGAACAGATCAAGAATAAGGCTGCGTGCCCACTATGTGTTTTTCAGGCGTTTTTGCCATGGAATTTCCGCAGCGAAAACGCTTAAAATTGTGCACATGCTGTGGAAATTTCCGCTGCGGATTATAATTGCGGAAAAATACGCAGCATATCCATTAATTTTGCGGACATGCAGCGTAATTGCCGCCATTGACTTGCATTGACCGATACAACACACCGGACGCAGCGGAGAAAACACCGGGGGCCATCAGAAGGTAAGTATAATCTTTATTTTTTATTTTTTACCATTTTTATCATTTTTTTTTAACTATTACTTGGTCACACTATATAAAACCATGACGGTTGCATGGATTTATATAGTGTGACCAAGTTGTCAAGCACTTTTCAAAGTGATGCTAAAATTGCTTGAAAAAATGCTCGGTAATACCTGCCCCATGTTCCCCAATGATAATCCGCATGTGCTGTGGACATGCTGCGTATTTTTCCGCAATTATAATCCGCAGCGGAAATTTCCGCAGCATGTCCATTAATTTTGCGGACACGCAGCGTAATTGCCGCCATTGACTTGCATTGAAACTTATATTATCCGTGTCAGCACATTTGCACATACGGATATTATGCGATTCTATGTGCGGATGGTACCCGGGTTTGGAGAAGAGGAGACTCTCCTCCAGACTCAGGTACCATAGAACCTGTTAAAAAAAGAATTTAAAATAAAAAATAAAGATTATACTTACCTTCCGATGGCCCCTAGTGTTTTCTCCGCTCCATCTGGTCTGTTGTATGGGTCGTGGTGGTGTGAAAGGACCTGCCATGACGTCATTTAGTCATGTGACAGGTCACGTGAAAGCTGACGTCGGCGGTCACGTGACCTCTCACGTGACTCAATGAAGTCATCGCAGGTCCTTTCACACCACCGCGACCGATACAACACACCGGACGCAGTGGAGAAAACACCAGGGGCCATCGGAAGGTAAGTATAATCTTTATTTTTTATTTTTTACCATTTTTATTCTTTTTTTTAACTATAACTTGGTCACACTGTATAAATCCCTGCCGGTTGCATGGATTTATATAGTGTGACCAAGTTGTCAAGCACTTTTCCAAGTGATGCTAAAATCACTTGGAAAAGCGCTTGATAACCCGCATGCAGAAATGCATGCAAAAACGCTTGACAAACGCTTCTACCTGGCAGGAAAATCTGCATGCGTTTTTCCTGCCAGACAGAAGCGGAAAAAATATGCAGCATTTCTGCATCATGGGCACTTAGCCTAAGAGGTAATGGGTATGGATTACATACAGTAATCTTATTAATATCTCTAAACTCCAAACAAGGACGCAAACTTCCATCTTTTTTTTAACAAAGAAAAATCCCACAGTGACTGGTGAGGTGGACGGCTTTATGTGACACTTGGAGAGACTCTTTTGAATGTTCTTTTTCAAGGCATCTCTTTCAGGAAGAGAAAGGTTAAACAGACAAGATTTAGGCAATTTGGCCCCTGGGATAAATTCAATAGCACAATTATACGACCTATGCGGGGGAAAAACTTCACATTCAGTCTCAGAAAAAACATCCTGAAAATCTAGAAGAAGAGAACTCATAGATGCCAAGGATTTAGATAAACAACTGGAAAAACAAAAAATCCCCCAAGACTTAACCTCACAAGTCTTCCAATTGTTGGTAGGATTGTGTTTCACCAACCAGGGCATACCCAACACAACTTTGAAGAAGGAAACACCATGAATGAAATAGATTCTGTGTGTAACACTCCCACTCTTGCGCACACATTCTCCACCTTAGAAGTAACATGACTTTGGGTAAGGGGAAAATTATCAATTGCGGATACCTGAATAGGATGACCGAGAGATGAAACTGTGTACCCACACTCAATAGCAAAATCACTGTCAATGGGATCTAAGGCGGAACCTGAGTCAACAAATGCAGAGGTAACTATAACTCCATATTTGGTAACCAAAGACACTTGTAAAAACAATCAGTAGTATGCATGAGAGATCATTTCAAACCTTTAAAACCAGTTTCTTACAACTTAATGTTTTTTTTTCTTTCTCTTTATCTTTAATAAATGAATTATTGTATCTGAAACACATGACCCATTCGACTGCAGTATAGACATAAACGAGCAGGTGTTCCAAGTTCAATTGCTTCCTTTGACTCTCTGCAGGCCCAATTTGCATCGGTTCTCATGCCTCAATAAGATGAGAGGGAGAAGTCACTGAAACACCCTCAAATGTGTTCTTATCCCTAAGACGTTGGTCCAAACGCAATGCCAGTGACATGGCCTCTTCCAGGGACAATGGGGAGGGATTATAAACCATCACATCTTGTATAAGGCTAGAAAAACTCTGACAGAATTGACTGCGGAGAGTTGGTCATTCCAGGAGGTTTGCACTGCCCAGCGTCTGAACTGAGAGCAGTAGTCCTCCACTTTACGATTTGCCTGAACCAACCTGCAGATCATTGATTCATCAACAGCTTTATCAGGGTCATTATAAATAAGCCCCAGAGCAGAGAAAAAATGCATCAACTGAGGGAAACACTTGAAAATCCTCAGGCAGAGAAAATGACCAAGCCTTAGGAACTCCTCTGAGCAACGACAAAACAAAACCCACACGTTGACTCTCTCCTCTGGGTGAGGTACGATGGAGACGAAAGTACAACTTACATGAAGAAAGAAAGATAGAAAACTTACTTCGGTCCCAATCAAAACAATCCAGTAAATTTACCTTAGGCTCTGTTACGCTCACGCCCGGACTGACTGGCGTGAGCCTGATTAGTGATCTCACTGTACCATGAACCGAGGAGTGCCTGGAGGGGCATAATTAAGTATCAACCCGATCTGACCAAGGTCGCACGGTGGCTCAGTCTACTCCCTGAACCAAGGAGGAACCGAGCAGAGGGACCAGGTGCTACTCCAGGTCAGACCCCAGTCACAGCTGTTGACATACACCGGGGAATGCAGGAACAGGCAGGTTACACTGGCATACAGACAGGTGGTTATTGGCAGGCACGGCTGGTATGCAGACAGGTGGATATTGGCAAGCACGGCTGGTATGCAGACAGGTGGGTACTGGCAAGCACGGCTGGAGTGCAGACAGGGAGATACTGGCAAGCACTGCTGGGGAGCAGACAGGGAGATACTAGCAGGTTGGAGCGTAGGCTGGATAGGGTCCAGTACAGACTGGGAGACAGGAACAGAGCCGCAGATGCAGTAGACAAGCAGAGTAAAGCGAAACCTCCGGAGCGGAGGACAAGGCAGCGCAGAGCGAAACCGCAGGTGCGGTGGACAAGGCAGAGCAGAGCGAAACCACCGGAGCGGTGAACAAGGCAGAGCCGAGAGGAACCGCTGGTGCGGTGAGCAAGACAGAGCAGAGGGAAACCGCTGATGCGGTGAGCAAGCAGAGCGGAGTGAAAACGCAGGTGCGGTGGACAAGGCAGAGCAGGGAGGAACCGCCAGAGCGGTGGGCAAGACAGAGCAGAGGGAAACCGCTGACGCGGTGAGCAAGCAGAGCAGAGCAAAACCACAGGTGCGGTGGACAGGGCAGAGCAGAGAGGAACCGCCATAGCTGTGGGCAAGACAGAGCAGAGGGAAACCGCTGACGCGGTGAGCAAGCAGAGCGGGGCGAAACCGCAGCTGCGGTGGACAAGGCAGAGCAGAACAGGGCTGAAGGTGCAGGCAGAGAGGACAGGGTTCTGTTCACATGGAACAGACTAGAAAATACAAGAAGATGGCTAGAACACAGGAAGTAGATATGGAGGAAGGGAAAAGGGACAAGCAGAACCAGATACACACAAGGTGCTTACTATGAAGTAGCGAGTGGACACAAAACTCACAAACAGAAGTACAGAGACAACGAGTTGGAGTTAGGTGCAGTTTCAGATACTGCAGGAAAAGGGAAGGTACGGACATAGAGACAAACAGGTAACAGGCTAGGATACAGTTCAGACAGGAACTGCTACTGCAACGAGATACAAGAACGAGCCTCGGTATACAGCCCCCAGAGTGGCGGAAACAGACTAGAAGTCAGAGATAACAGGCCTGGGTATACAGCCCCCAGAGTGGCGGAACAGACTAGAAGTCAGAGATAACAGGCCTGGTAATGCAGCCCCCAGAGTGGCGGAAACAGACTAGAAGTCAGAGTTAACAGGCCTGGGTATTCAGACCCCAGGGTGGCAGAAACAGACAAGATAACAGGCCTAGGTATGCAGACCCCAGGGTGGCAGAAACAGACAAGATACAAGACAAGACCTGGCAACTCAGAGGCAAGGAGCACACTGAAAGTTAGTGTTGCTCAGGCACCTCCTTCTGGGTGGAGGAGGTTTAAATATCCAATGACTCACAGCAATCGGCTGGGGACGCATTAGGAGCGTGCCCACAGCAGCTATAAGAATAAGGAAGTAACTGGGCCACAGCCCTAAGCAATCAGACAAGAGACATGCACACAGCATGAACTGGAGCAAGATTTGCAGGCTGGACTGATGGGTAAGATTGCGGTCTTGCATAGTGGGAGGTGGTGCACTATGCAAGCACGCCGCCAGGGATGTTACAGGCTCAGAAGACTGTTTTGGGTGTTGTAGAACCTGTGTAGCGGGTGATAATGCATGCAGTTTTTGCCACTTGATGTCTGCCACCTACAAAGAGAAGGACTGCAACTTATCGGTCAGGGCATCCACGGCATTCATGCTGGCTTCTCAGCACACAAAATATGGAGTGGGCTGATGATAATGTTATGATTGCATAGCAACTCAATTGGGTAAATAGGTAACACACTAAAAACTGCAACTGACCCTGCCGGTTCCTGTATAGACTAGAGATCCTGACTCCACAGTCCCTAGTGGTTCGTGCGTGAGCAGAGATAGCGCTAACCACAAACTAGGTGATGGTAATTTGAACCTACGCTACCTGATAGGACATTGAGTGCTTCACGTTCCTCCCAAAGAACCAGAGGGCAGAGCAGAGTGCAAATTACCTTCAGAAGGGAAAGTCTGCTTAAAAAGAAAGAGATCCCAGAGTGGATAAACCAGTACACTACCACTCTTTCCACTATCTGTGCCGGAGAGAAGTTCCCAGGCTGCAGCCATTTTTGTACCAAGTCGAACATCTTGGACCGGGGAGGCTTGTATCTTTGGTAGCACCATAGGTGCACCCGTTGGAGTTAGAACCTCTGCCCATTGCTCTGGAGGCAGTTTGTCCCTATCGTCCTCTCAAACATAGTGTGAAAAGTCTTGATGTCATCATCCAGAGTAATTTTCTGCAAGGCTGCCCATACAGGTTGAATCACACCGATACCGTCACTTTGGCTGGTGAGAGGTGCCGTCTCCCTGACCCGGATAGTTTCTGCCAAGAAAGCCATCTACTGCTGCTCCTATTGTTGTAGCTGTTGGATCAGAAATTTGTTGGTTTCCGGTTGGGCCTGCTGCTGCTGTTGCTGCTGCTGCAACTGGAGATGGGCCTGGACAAGTTGCTTAACAAGTTCTTCCATGCTTTCAGACTGTGTTTGCAATGATATAGCTGCCTTTACCCAGGTCATTCAGTACTGAAATTGTAATGACCTGTGCTTTTTGAAAGTTCATGACCGCATAAAACAGCATAAAATTGAATGTATGTCATTAATTTTAGAGCTGCAAAATGAAAACAGCGTTTCTCCAGTACAAATGAACATCACAAACAGTCCTTTCCTCAGGTGCAATGAAACAAAGTAAAAATAGCAGCCTCACCAATCTCGGTATTCCTGGAAGTATCAGCTCAAGCAGTTTAAACTAATTCACCAAACAAACACATCTCTATTCCGCTCCAACCCAAACTCCACTCTGCTGAGCTAACCCAGCTGCTTGTTATTAGGCTGGTAAGCCTAGGGCTGGATTATGGAAACAACTTTTCCCACCTAGACTCTTTTGGTTGATCCTAAATTATGGACCTAAAGTCCAGTCAAATTAAAACTCTCTCTGTAACCTAGTGTCACAGGTACAGACTTTACATTACTGAGGCCAATCACCTCGGTGAGACATATCTGCCAGCTTGGACATTACCTCTTGCTTTCTTATAATATATCTATAATATAACCGGGGATGCGTGTTTCTGTCCGAAGCCTCGATAGACTGCGCATGCGTGACGCGCAGTCTGGCTCCAGAGAGAAGCACGCATCCAGCCATTACAGGTAAGAGGAGGAGTATGGCGGCGGAGATCGCGCGGTATGCGTAGACACTGAACGCATACTGCGATCTCCGGCGCCATACTTACATACTTACCTGACCGGGAGGAGCGTTGCCGCAGCGCCTCTCTTCGCTGGAGACCAGGGGGGAAGTGAAGGCGTCGGACCGGTGCGTGCGCATAGCGCTATCCGGCGCCATTTTACTGAAGACCATGCATATATCAGGATTGGGGGGTGAGGGGTACCACACATACCAGGATTGGGGGTGAGGGGTACCACACATACCAGGATTGGGGGTGAGGGGTACCACACATACCAGTATTGGGGGTGAGGGGTACCATGCATACCAGGATTGTGGGTGAGGGGTACCACGCATACCAGGGTTGGGGGGTGAGGGGTACCACGCATACCAGGATAGTGGGTGAGGAGTACCACGCATACCAGGATTGGGGGGTGAGGGGTACCACACATCCCAGGATTAGGGGTGAGGGGTACCACACATACCAGGATTGGGGGTGAGGGGTACCACACATACCAGTATTGGGGGTGAGGGGTACCATGCATACCAGGATTGTGGGTGAGGGGTACCACGCATACCAGGATTGGGGGGTGAGGGGTACCACGCATACCAGAATTGGGGGGTGAGGGGTGCCACGCATACCGGGATTGGGGGTGAGGGGTGCCAGGCATACTGGGATTGGGGATGAGGGGTGCCATGCATACCAGGATTGGGGGTGAGGGGAGCCACACATACCAGCATGAGGGGTGCCACGCATACCGGGATTAGGGGTGAGGGGTGCCACGCATACCGGGATTGGGAGTAAGGGATAGGGTGCCATGCATACCAGGATGAGGGATACCATACACACCAGGATAGGGATGAGGGGTGCCACGTATACCAGGATTGGGGGTGAGGGGTGCCACACATACCAGAATTGGGGGTGAGGGGTGCCACGCATACCAGGATTGGGGGATGAGGGGTGCCACGCATACCAGGATTGGGGGTGAGGGGTACCACGCATACCAGGATTGGGGGGTGAGGGGTACCACGCATACCAGGATTGGGGGTGAGGGGTGCCAGGCATACTGGGATTGGGGATGAGGGGTGCCATGCATATCGGGATTGGGGATGAGGGGTGCCACGCATACCAGGATTGGGAATGAGGGATGGGGTGCATGCATACCAGGATGAGGGATACCATACACACCAGGATAGGGATGGGGTACCATGCATACCAGGATGAGGGATACCATACACACCAGGATAAGGATGAGGGGTGCCACGCATACCGGGATTGGGGGTGGGGGGTGCCACGCATACTGGGATTGGGGGTGAGGGGAGCCACACATACCGGCATGAGGGGTGCCACGCATACCGGGATTGGGGGTGAGGGGTGCCACGCATACCGGGATTGGGAGTAAGGGATAGGGTGCCATGCATACCAGGATGAGGGATACCATACACACCAGGATAGGGATGAGGGGTGCCACGTATACCAGGATTGGGGGTGAGGGGTGCCACACATACCAGAATTGGGGGGTGAGGGGTGCCACGCATACCAGGATTGGGGGATGAGGGGTGCCACGCATACCAGGATTGGGGGGTGAGGGGTACCATGCATACCAGGATTGGGGGGTGAGGGGTACCACGCATACCAGGATTGGGGGTGAGGGGTGCCAGGCATACTGGGATTGGGGATGAGGGGTGCCATGCATACCGGGATTGTGGATGAGGGGTGCCACGCATACCAGGATTGGGAATGAGGGATGGGGTGCATGCAAACCAGGATGAGGGATACCATACACACCAGGATAGGGATGAGGTACCATGCATACCAGGATGAGGGATACCATACACACCAGGATAAGGATGAGGGGTGCCACGCATACCGGGATTGGGGGTGGGGGGTGCCACGCATACTGGGATTGGGGGTGAGGGGAGCCACACATACCGGGATGAGGGGTACCACGCATACCGGGATTGGGGGTGAGGGGTGCCACGCATACCGAGATTGGGAGTGAGGGATAGGGTGCCATGCATACCAGGGTGAGGGATACCATACACACCAGGATAGGGGTGAGGGGTGCCACGCATACCAGGATTGGGGGTGAGTGGTGCCACGCATACCAGGATTGGGGGTGAGGGGTGCCACGCATACCAGGATTGGGGGATGAGGGGTACCACACATACCAGGATTGGGGGTGAGGGGTACCACACATACCAGTATTGGGGGTGAGGGGTACCACACATACCAGTATTGGGGGTGAGGGGTACCATGCATACCAGGATTGTGGGTGAGGGGTACCACGCATACCAGGATTGGGGGGTGAGGGGTACCACGCATACCAGAATTTGGGGTGAGGGGTGCCACGCATACCGGGATTGGGGGTGAGGGGTGCCAGGCATACTGGGATTGGGGATGAGGGGTGCCATGCATACCAGGATTGGGGGTGAGGGGAGCCACGCATACCAGCATGAGGGGTGCCACGCATACCGGGATTGGGGGTGAGGGGTGCCACACATACCAGGATTGGGAGTAAGGGATAGGGTGCCATGCATACCAGGATGAGGGATACCATGCACACCAGGATAGGGATGAGGGGTGCCACGTATACCAGGATTGGGGGTGAGGGGTGCCACACATACCAGAATTGGGGGGTGAGGGGTGCCACGCATACCAGGATTGGGGGGTGAGGGGTGCCACGCATACCAGGATTGGGGGGTGAGGGGTACCACGCATACCAGGATTGGGGGGTGAGGGGTACCACGCATACCAGGATTGGGGGTGAGGGGTGCCAGGCATACTGGGATTGGGGATGAGTGGTGCCATGCATACCGGGATTGGGGATGAGGGGTGCCACGCATACCAGGATTGGGAATGAGGGATGGGGTGCATGCATACCAGGATGAGGGATACCATACACACCAGGATAGGGATGGGGTACCATGCATACCAGGATGAGGGATAACATACACACCAGGATAAGGATGAGGGGTGCCACGCATACGGGATTGGGGGTGGGGGGTGCCACGCATACTGGGATTGGGGGTGAGGGGAGCCACACATACCGGGATGAGGGGTGCCACGCATACCGGGATTGGGGGTGAGGGGTGCCACGCATACCGAGATTGGGAGTGAGGGATAGGGTGCCATGCATACCAGGGTGAGGGATACCATACACACCAGGATAGGGGTGAGGGGTGCCACGCATACCAGGATTGGGGGTGAGTGGTGCCACGCATACCAGGATTGGGGGTGAGGGGTGCCACGCATACCAGGATTGGGGGTGAGGGGTGCCACGCATACCAGGATTGGGGGTGAGGGGTGCCACGCATACCAGGATTGGGGGTGAGGGGTGCCACGCATACCAGGATTGGGGGTGAGGGGTGCCACGCATACCAGGATTGGATGGTGGGGACAGGATGGGGGCAGCACAAATACAAGGAGGGGGGCAGCACATACCAGCATGGGAGACCATATACCAATAAAAATGCTCGCCACCCGGGCATAGAACGGGTTCAATAGCTAGTTTATATATATACAGACAATGAAGAATGGCATCCTTTATCGTAGCCAGATCATGGGCTTGAAATAAATACAACTTTTCACTTTTTTTAAATGGGAGTGCTGCCATTCTTCATTGTCTGTATTTCATAGTCCAGTGGTCTCGCCTTTGTGGCTTGCACCCACACTTTTTAATTGGTGCGTTATCCCCTTTTTGGGAATTTTATCTATATGTATTGTAGGGGTTATGTATTCACTCAGCCGCTTTTGAGGTAGGCACAGGACACTGTCTCTTTAAAATGTCCAAGGCAGATTTATTATGCTGCATAAACCGCACTTTCAGAAGAACAAAAGAAAGCCTTGTCCAGCACAGTGTATCAAAAAACAGAAAATAAAGGTCCATACAATATGGCGGGTTTTCCCGCTCACGGTCAGTGTCCTTTTGATCACAAACTCTCTGGAGACACTTGGTCTCCATTTTATACACACCCCTGGGGTGGGGATATGCGAGCAGCCAATCACCCCATCTCTTATGACTGCTCGAAAAAAATGGCCCCGATACGCCCTATTAACCCTCTCAGCACTATGTGTGCTGGAGCATGCTTTCCTGGTTTCACATCACTGAAGCTGCTAACCTCAGCGACGCATATCTCCCCTCAAGGACAAGTCTGGCAGCCCTCTTACAATAGTCACTGGTGGACAAAGACAGAAGAGGTCCCCTGTGCAAGAACAGTTTATGGGCCCTTTGCAATCCAATAGCTCACTAATGATATGTCCATCGCTTTACACAATGCTCAGCAAAAATGAGTGGCTATAGTGAAACATGATGGTGGCTTCTGTCCGTCCTTCATAGTCCAAGATGACCATAACTTCAGGGTTTAGACAAGGATCAGTGGATGTGGGTTTGAAGTCTTCTGACAATGCCAATCCTGGCCCTGAAGGCTCACCCACATACGTGACATAAGTAACTAGATGTGATCGGGACAGTAGATGACGCTTGTGCCTTGTGCACAGCTCGCTTTCTTTTTGCCTCAGAGATTCTCCTATCTTCAGCTGCAAACGCCCCTGAGGTGATCCTTCCTCGTCAAGCTGAGCAGTCCAAGGCAAGCTTCTCCCATTTGTTGTTGGCTCCAAGGTTTTTGAGAGATGCTTTAAGGCAGTCCTTGTAACGCTCCTTCTGCCCCCCCGACTGCTCACTTTCCCTGACATAGTTCTCCATACAGCAGTTGTTTAGGCAATCGGCTGTCTGGCATCTTAACCACATGTCCAGCCCACCTGGCTTGGGTTTTCAGCAGGAGAGTATAAACACTGCAGAGCCCACATTGTGCAAGGATTGCTGTGTAGGGGACATTGTCTTGCCACCTGATGTGGAGAAGTGATTGAGCTGTTTAGCATGCCGGCTGTAGACAGTCCAGGTCTCGCTGGCATAAAGAAGTGTGGTAAGCACTACCGTGCGGTAAACCTTCAGCTTAGTGGAAAGGCTGAGTCCCCTTCATTCCTAGATGTTCTTGCTCAGTCTCCCAAAGGCCATGCTGGCTTGGCAATTCTGTTGTTGACTTCAGCATCTATGTTCACTACGTGGGATAGTGTGCTGCTCAGGTAGGTGAAGTTGTCAATGGATTTAAGGTTGTTCTCCTTCACTGTAATGCGTGGCTGCTGGTATGGTTTTCCTGGAGCAGGTTGGTACATCACTTCAGTCTTTTTCGTATTGATGACGAGACCAAAGTTGTCGCAAGCTTGTGAAAAACGGTCCATATCATACTAAATCTGCTGCTCTGTGCTGGCGTTAAGTGTGCAGTCATCAGCAAACAAGAAGTCACGGATAACAGTCTCATGCACCTTTGTAACAGCCTTCAGGCATCTGGGGTTGACATGGATTTCGCCTTCGCAGTTGCTAAAGGCATCTTTCAACATGGCAGAAAATAGCATACTGACAGGGTTGGGGAAAGTACACAGCCTTGTTTTACGCTGTTTGTAATTGGCTAGGCCTCCGATTCATCTCCATCATTTCGGACCTTCACCATCACACCATCATGGAGCTACCAGACAATTGTGATGAACTTGCTCAGACAGCCAAACTTTGCCATGATTTTCCACAGGCTGTCTCTGCTGACTGTGTCCAAAGCCTTGGTCAAGTCGACAAAGGTTATGAAAAGGTTGCTATGTTGCTCCTGACACTTTTCCTGGAGTTGACGCACCGCAAAGACCATATCTGCCGTCCCACATTCAGCATGGAAGCCGCATTGGCTTTCGGGTAGTAGACCTTACTGAAGTTGGTGGAAGAGACGGTTGAGCAAAGTCGAGCCAGAATCTTCCCAGCAGTGGACAGAAGGAAGATGCCTCAATGGTTGTCGCAAGATTGGTGGTTGCCTTTTTTCTTGTAGTTGTGGATTATACTGGTATCTTTCAGCTGTTGCGGAACCTTATGAAACAGTACATCTGTAAATTCATGATGCCATTAATGAAATATATCTCTCCAACAGCAGCAGCACTCAGGCAGTCATGCATAAGGACACCAACCAAGATTGGTTTGATGAAAATGATGAAAAGATAAAGGCACTCCTAGAAGAAAAACATCAGCAGTATGAAGCACATCAAAATGACCCCACGTCGCTAGCCAAGATGCTTTTTTTCACAAGGTCTGGAATAGTTTAGTCATCATTTGTATCAGGACAGCGCCTAAGGACACTGTTGAAATGGTCAGCCCACCGTTTCACAATCTGTTTCTTTTCTGTCAGCAGCTTGGTTTCATCCGCGTTTAGGAGAGAAGAGGAGTTGGAAGATTGGGGCCGATTTACAGCCTTCAGCCATCATAAAAGCACTTAAGGTCATGGCTGTCTGCATAGTCCTGGATATCGTCAGCCTTCTTGCTGAACCAGCTGTCCTGCATCTCGCGTAGCTTTACCTGTACCTTTCTTTTTATGCTTGTAAAGGCATCCATCTTGGCTAGCGACGTGGGGTCATTTTGATGTGCTTCATACTGCTGATGTTTTTTTTCTAGGAGTGCCTTTATCTTTTCATCATTTTCATCAAACCAATCTTGGTTGGTGTCCTTATGCATGACTGCCTGAGTGCTGCTGCTGTTGGAGAGATATATTTCATTAATGGCATCATGAATTTACAGATGTACTGTTTCATAAAGAAAGAGAAGATGCTACCATCACTCCGTGCTCTTGGTAGGTGTGCACTTTTCTAAATGCATGGTGCCTACAGTGAAACCTGGTGGTGACAGTGTCCTTATGTGGGGCTGCATGGTGTCAGGGATCTACATTTCATGAATTCAAAGATGTACTGCTCTATAATGAAAGAGAAGATGCTACAATCACTCTGTACCCTTGGTAAATGTGCACTTTGCCAACATGATAATGATCCAAACACATATCTGTTGCATTTCTGAAGAAGAACAGGGGGAAAGTGATTCTGGAGCCAAGTATGTCTCCTGATCTGAACCCAATTGAATACCTATGATGAATTTGAGGAGACAAGTTGAGCATCACTCTCCATCCAGCACTCTAAAAGAGTTTGTTTTTGAAGAATGGAAAAATAAATGTTGCAATATGTCGTCAACTTGTTCATTCCATGCCTAGAAGGCTTGGTGTTGTCCTTAAAAATTATGGAGGTCGCACAAAAGACTAGACATAGTAGTTTTTGATGTGGGGTGCATTAATTTTTGCATCAACAAATTTGATTTGAAGATTTTGTAATGAAAGTTATATAATCAACCTTACGTTCATGTTATGGGTTAAAAAATGTTCTATGAAACCCAGTCTTATCAAAATGTTGGAAATTGTTCTCATATATATACTGTACAGACCAAAAGTTTGGACACACCTTCTCATTTAAAGATTTTTCTGTATTTTTATGACTATGAAAATTGTACATTCACACTGAAGGCATCAAAACTATGAATTAACAGATGTGGAATTATATTCTTAACAAAAAAGTGTGAAACAACTGAAAATATGTCTTATATTCTAGGTAATTCAAAGTAGCCACCTTTTGCTTTGATGACTGCTTTGCACACTCTTGGCATTCTCTTGATGAGCTTCAAGAGGTAGTCACCGGAAATGGTCTTCCAACAATCTTGAAGGAGTTCCCAGAGATGCTTAGCACTTGTTGGCCCTTTTGCCTTCACTCTGCGGTCCAGCTCACCCCAAACCATCTCGATTGGGTTCAGTGGATTCATTGGAGTCATTAAAGTTAAGTATATAATTCCACATGTGTTAATTCATAGTTTTGATGCCTTCAGTGTGAATGTACAATTTTCATAGTCATGAAAATACAGAAAAATCTTTAAATGAGAATGTGTGTCCAAACTTTTGGTCTGTACAGTATATAGTGAAGGAAATAATTATTTGATCCCTTGCTGTTTTTGTAAGTTTGCCCACTGACAAAGACATGAGCAGTCTATAATTTTAAGGGTAATAATTAAAATAATAATCTTTATTTATATAGCACCAACATATTCCGCAGCGCTTTACAATTCAGAGGTTCATATTCAACAGTCATAGGTAACATAGCTAAAGGTAATACAATAATTAAAGCAAAAATAATGACGACCGTGCTCGTAAGAGCTTACAATCTACAATTAGGTGGGGGTGACACAAAGTACAGTGGCTTATTTACAATGATGGTCCAGCCATCTTGAGGGGATGAGGGATAGATAAAGGCTTCATGAGCTCATCACCAACCAGTATCTGTAGAGCTTTTGGGTTCGGTGGAGACTTATGTTTGGAGAAATAAGGGATGGGCTATAAGAATATAAAAGGACTTCGATTAGGGAACGTGATAGGCCGCCCTAAACAGGTGTGCTTTTAGGGAGCGCATAAAACTGTGTAAGTTGTGGTTCATCCTAATTTCTTGGGGTAGAGCATTCCAAAGAATAGGTGCAAATAGGTGCAGCTTGGGAGAAGTCTTGAAGCCGGGAGTGGGCGGTACGGATTAGTGCGGATGTTAGTCGAAAGTCTCTTGCGGAGCATAGAGAACGGGTAGGCCGATAAACAGAAATGAGGGAAGAGATGTAGGGGGGTGCCACACTGTGGAGAGCTTTGTGGGTGAAATCAAGCTATTTAAATTGGATCCTATAATTCATGGGCAGCCAGTGCAATGACTGGCACAGAGCGGAGGAGTCTGAGTAACGGTTAGCCAAATAGATGACCCTGGCTGCAGTATGCTCCTACTATGGCGTATCTCCTAATCTGTCCCCTGATGAACCCTAATTAGGAGAGGGTGAAATGCGTTGGGATAGCTGTTGGCATCATTTATGCCTTAACTTTTGGGACCTTTTCCTATGCACTGGCACAGCCTATAAGGAATCCTTCCATATTGAGTGATCCGGCTTTATCTGCAATCAATTTGACTACCCACTTCAGATAAGTGGATATCTACTTTTTTCCTTTTTGTAATTTGATTTGTCTCTGTTTGTTTTTTTCTTCATATCTTCATGTGTATCTATTTACAGAGACCAGATCATATGCTGTATTTTTAGTCTGTTCAGCATCAATTGTAAGCATATAGATCAGCTACTTTTTTCCTGGGCTGTGCTACTGCATAGGATAAGATTTAACATTTTATAATTATCTATGTTAATGTGTGTTTGGTGCTAGGGCCCAATAGGGCAAGTAAGGGACAGCCGACGTGGAGCGGAGACACCAACTCGTCTCGCTAGGGTGATAAACGTTAGCTGTTAGGTAGGGTACTAGTCGCTTTAGGGTTGCATAGGGTCAGCCTGAATGACATTAGTCTCATATACATGGCTCATTAAACCCCTCCTTTGCACCAATATTTGTATGTTGTTTGTCCACTTTGTGACCATTGGTTGGTCTTTTAAAAATATCCATTAAAAGTTATATCTTATTCTGTTTTTTTTTTCCTGATTCTGACTCTTGATATACCCTAGCCGATCCATTGATTTTTTGTGAAAGTCGGCTGTGTAGATTGAGAAGAGAAGAGGGCCAAGGACTGAACCCTGAGGAATCCCAATAGTGAGAGGAAGGGGGGAAGAAGTGGAGCCAGTAAACAATACACTGAAAGAGCGGTCAGATAGGTAGGAGGAGAACCAGGAGAGAGCAGTGTCCTTTATGCCGATTGAGTGGAGCATAGAGAGTAGGAGCTGGTGGTCAACGGTGTCAAAAGCTGCAGAGAGGTCAAGAAGAATGAGCAGAGAGTAGTCACCATTACATTTTGCTGTCAGAAGGTCATTGGTTACTTTGCTGAGTGCAGTTTCTGTAGAATGTAGGGAGCGGAAGCTGGACTGTGAGAAATAAGTATTTGATTCCTCTGGCAAACAACACTTAATACTTGGTGGCAAAACCTTTGTTGGCAAGCACAGCAGTCAGATGTTTTTTGTAGTTGATGATGAGGGTTGCGCACATGTCAGGAGGAATTTGGTCCACTCCTCTATGAAGATCATGTCTAAAATCATTCACATTTTGAGGCTGTCGCTAGGCAACTCGGAGCTTCAACTCCCTCCATAAGTTTTCTATGGGATTAAGGTCTGGAGACTGACTAGGCCACACCATGACCTTAATGTGTTTTCTTTTGAGCCACTCCTTTCTTGCCTTGGCTATATGTTTTGGGTCATTGTCTTGCTGGAAGACCCAGCTAGGACCCATTTTTAATGTCCTGGTGGAGGGAAGGAGGTTGTCACTCAGGATTTTACGGTACATGACTCCATCCATTCTCCCATTGATGCAGTGCAGTAGTCCTGCTTGACAGTGAGGACAACCCACCTCCATGCTTGACAGTGGGGACAATGTTCTTTGGGTCATAGGCAGCATTTCTCTTCCTCCAAACACGGCGAGTTGAGTTAATGACAAACAGATCAATTTTTGTCTCATCTGACCACAGCACCTTCTCCTAATAACTCACAGAATCATCCAGGTGTTCATTGGCAAACTTCAGACGGGCCTGCACATGTGCCTTCTTGAGCAGGGGGACCTTGCGGACACTGCAGGATTTTAAACCTTTAAGGCGTAATGTGTTACCAATGGTTTTCTTGGTGACTGTGATCCCAGCTGAGATCATTAACAAGTTCCCCTCATGTAGTTTTACGCTGATCTCTCACCTTCCTCATGATCAAGGATACCCCACGAGGTGAGATTTTGCATGGTGCCCCAAATCGATGTTGATTGACAGTCATTTTGTATTTCTTCCATTTTCTTACTATTGCACCAACAGTTGTCTCCTTCTCACCCAGCATCTTACTTATGGTTTTGTAGCCCATTCCAGCTTTGTGCAGGTCTATGATCTTGTCCTTGACATCCGTAGAAAGCTCTTTGGTCTTACCCATGTTGTAGAGGTTAGAGTTTAATTGAGTCTGTGGACAGGAGTCATTTATACAGATGACTATGTAAGACAGCTGTCTTTAATGCAGGTAACGAGTTGATTAGGAGCATCTAACTGGTCTGTAGGAGCCAGAACTCATAATGCTTTGTAGAGGATCAAATACTTATTTCTCACTGCAATCTTGATTTTATTTTGATATTCTATCTCTCAAAGTTAAAATTAACCCACCCTTAAAATTATATATATATATATACAGTTGAAACTAGAAGTTAACATACACTATATAAAAAGACACATATGCATGTTTTTCTCAATATCTGACATGAAATCAGAATAAACCTTTCCCGTTGTTATGCAGACGCCCAGGCTGACTGATGTGTGCGAGATTTAGTGATCCCACTGTGCCATGAACCAGAGAGTGCCTGGAGGGGCGTAACTAAGTATCAACCCGATCCGACCCAGGTCGCACGCCGGCTACGACGCCGTGTACCAGGGAGGAACTGAGCAGAGGGACCAGGTGCCACTCCAGGTCAGACCCCGGACACGGCTGTTGACCCACACCGGGGAATACAGGAACAGGCAGGTTAGAGCACAGGCTGGGCAGAGTCCAGTACAGACTGGGAGACGGGTTCAAAGCCGCAGATGCGGTAATCAAGCAGAGTAAAGCGAAACCGCAGGTGCGGTGGACAAGGCTGAGCAGAGCGAAACCACAGGTGCGGTGGACAAGGCTGAGCAGAGCGAAACCGCAGGTGCGGTGGACAAGGCTGACCAGAGCGAAACCGCAGGTGCGGTGGACAAGGCTGAGCAGAGCGAAACCGCAGGTGCGGTGGACAAGGCTGAGCAGAGCGAAACCGCAGGTGCGGTGGACAAGGCTGAGCAGAGCAGAACCGCAGGTGCGGTGGACAAGGCTGAGCAGAGCGAAACCGCAGGTGCGGTGGACAAGGCTGAGCAGAGCGAAACCGCAGGTGCGGCGGACAAGACTGAGCAGAGCGAAACCGCAGGTGCGGCGGACAAGGCTGAACTGAGCGAAATCGCAGATGCGGTGGACAAGGCAGAGCGGGCTGGAACCGCCGGAGCGGTAAGAAAGGCAGAGCAGAGATAATCCGCAAAAGCGGTGAGCAAAGACAGAGCAGAGGGGACAGGGCTCTGTTCACACGGAACAGACTAGAAGGGAAAGGCAGAACCAGATACACATGAGGTACTTGTAAAGAAGTAGCGAGTGGACTCCAAACTCACAAACGAAAGTACAGCGAAAACGAGTAGGAGTTAGGTGCAGGTTCAGACTCTGCAGAAAAAGAGAGAAAACGGACATAGAGACAAAACAGGTAACAGGTTAGGAGACAGTTCAGACAGGAACTGTTACTGCAGCAAAATACAGGAACGAGCCTGGGTATACGGCCCCCAGAGGCAGAAACGAACAGGCTAGGAGCGTGTTCAGACAGGCCTGGGAATACAGCCTCCAGGAAGGCGGTCAGGCAGGAAAAACAGAACAGGACCTGGCACATTCAGAGTCAAGGAGCACACTGAATGTTAGAGTTGCTCAGGCATCAGCTTCCAGGTGGAGCTGGTTTAAATATCCAGTGACAGACAACAATAGGCTGAGGACGCATTAGGGGTGAGCCCACAGCAGCTACAAGAAACAGGAAGTAACCGGGCCGCCGCCCTAAGCAGTCAGAACAGAGACAAACAAACAGCATGAATAGAAGCCAGGCCAGCAGACTGGACTGAAGATCAAGTTTGCAATCTTGCATAGTGAGAGATGGTGCACCATGCAAGCCTGCCACCAGGTATGTTACACCCATTTTTTATATTTGCCAAATGACAGAATAATGAGAGAGAGAGAGAATGTTTTAAGGCATTTTTATTACTTACTGCAAAGTCAAAAGTTTACATACACTAAGATTACTATGCCTTTAAACAATTCTGGACTGCTCATATAATGATGTCATGTGTTTACAAGCTTCTGATTTTTGGTAACATCTGAGTTAATTAGAGACACACCTGTGGATGTATTTTAAAGCACACCTGAAACACACTGCTCTTTGTGTAGCATCATGGGAAAGTCTAAAGAAATCAGCCAAGATATCATGAAGAGAATTGTGGACTTGCACAATTTCAACATACCTGAAGGTGCCTCGTTCATCTTTACAAACAATTATACGCAAGTGCAAACAAGATGGGAATGTTCAACCGTGATACCGCTCAGGAAGGAGACGGGCTCTGTGTCCCAGAGATGAACGTGCTTTGGTCCGACATGTGCATATCAACCCAAGGACAAAAGCAAAAGATCTTGTGAAGATGATGGCGGAAGCTGGTAAGATTGTGTCAATATCCACAGTGAAACAAGTACTGTATCAACATGGGCAGAAAGGCCACTCTGCCAGGAAAAATCCATTACTCCAAAAGAAACATAAAAAAAAACAAATTTATGTTTGCAAATGCACACAGGAACAAATAACTTAATTTTTGGAGACATGTCCTGTGGTCTGATGAAACTAAAATGTAATTTTGGGGCATAATGACCAACATTAGGTTTGGAGGGAAAAGGGAGAAGCTTGGAAGCCTAAAAACACCATCCCAACTGTGAAACACGTGGGTGGCAGCATCATGTTGTGGGGTTGTTTTGCTGCAGGAGGGACTGGTGCACTTCACAAAATAAATGGCATCATGAGAAAAGAAGATTATGTGGCAATACTGAAGCAACATCTCAAGACATCAGCCAGGAAGTTTAAAGCTTGGGGGGAAAGGGGTCTTCCAAATGGACAATAACCCGAAGCATGCTGTCAAAAAGGTAACAAAGTAGCTTAAAGATAACAAAGTTAATGTTTTGGAGTGGCCATCACAAAGCCCTGATCTTAATCCTATTGAAAATTTATGGGCAAAGCTGAAAAGGCAGGTGCGAGCAAGGCGACCTACCAACCTGGATCAGTTACACCAGTTTTGTCAGGAAGAATGGGCCCAAATTCTGACCAACTATTGTGAGAAGCTTGTGGAAGGATATCCTAAATGTTTGACCCAAGTCATTCAGTTTAAGGTACCAAATACTAATCAAATGTATGTAAACTTTTGACTTTGCAGTAAGTAATAAAAATGCCTTAAAAAATTCTCTCTCTCTCATTATTCTGGCATTTCGCAAATATTAAAAACTATGGTAATCGTAATTGACCTAAAAGGGGAAAGGTTTATTATGATTTCATGTCATATATTGAGAAAAACATGCAGATGTGTCTTTTTATATAGTGTATGTAAATGTCTGGATTCAACTGTATATATATATACTGTATGTATATATATAGCAATGCATCAATCAGATCTACTTGCTGCTATATATCACAAAAACTATACCAATCATGAGCCATGTGCCAAACATCACACTGTCCAGTACCTCAACCAGGGCCGGCTCCAGGTTTTCTTGGTCCCTGGGGGCGAAAGAGTTTCAGTGGGCCCCTTTAAGACATACCACAATCCATGATGCAAAGATGCGCCAGAGAAATATATATATAGTACAATGCCAAAGATTTCACTCACTTCTTACATTACATGAGTGATATCTATTGTAAATTCTACAATATCTCAGAAACCAGTGAATTCTCGCAGCGCACAGTGGAGACTGGACAGTATAGTCCTCCATACAGTATTATGGGCCCCATGTAATGCTCCATACAAGATACTTGCCCCTTATATAATGCTCCATACAGTATACTGGCCCCCATATAATGCTCCATACAGAATACTGGCCCCTATATAATGCTCCATGCAGGCTGGGCCCCATATATTGCTCCATCCTGTATGGGCCCCATCCTGTATGGGCCCCATATAATGCTCTATCCTGTATGGGCCCTATATAATGCTCCATCCTGTATGGGCCCCATATAATGCTCCATCCTGTATGGGCCTTAAATATTGCTCCATCCTGTATGGGCCCCATATATTGCTCCATTTTGTATGGGTCCCATATAGTGCTCCATCCTGTATGGGCCCCATAGATTGCTCCATCCTGTATGGGCCCCATATATTGCTCCATCCTGTATGGGCTCCATCCTGTATGGGCCCCATGAATTGCTCCATCCTGTATGGGCTCCATCCTGTATGGGCCATATATAATGCCCCATGCCTCCATACATAAAAAAAATAAAAATACTCACCTCACCTCTCCTGCTGCCGCTGCTCCGGATTCCTTAGCATCGCTGGCGTCTTCCCACTCTCTGCACTGTGACTACTCAGCAGAGGGTGCGCTGGAAAGACGTCATTGCGCCCTCTGACCTGAGAAGTCACAGTCAAGAGACGGAAGAGGCACGGGGCCCTGAGCAAGCGGGGGGGCCCACTCGCGGGTGCTGGCACCACACTCCTCCTCTCACGGGCCCCATAGCGTGCCGGGGTGCCCAATAGCAAGTGGGCCCCCCGCCTGCTCGGGGCCCAGGTACTTGCCAGCGTGCGCCGGGTGCTGACACTGGGCTTGACCTCAACACATGTTTTGCATGTTGATTTGTCAGGAAGCCAAAGTAGAGGGGCTTTTTGACGAGCCAACATGCAAAACCCATGTTGTATGATGCTTGGCATTCATGGCTCATGGTTGGTATAAGACTTCTATACTTTTGATATATAGCTGCACACAGCTTTATTTGTGTATATTGTATATAATAATTTGGCTGATTATTGTGATTATTTTTTATTAGCTTTTGTGTTTATGGCTTGGAGTGACCTTATTAGAAATTTATTTTCTTGTGTGTACAATATATTAAATGGATGAGCCTGTGTTCTGCAAACAATTAATCATGCTGACCTAAATGTTTTTGAGGGTAGGTTCACACGACTGTTTACAAGATCATTCAGAGTTTCATCCAGAAAACACCTACTATTCTTTACTTACTTCCTTACTTGTCATCTGTGTGCTGTCCGTATATAATCTGTTTTTTAACAGCAGCAGCTATTAATCCCTTTACCCCCCCAGGGTGGTTTGCACGTTAATGACTTGGCCAATTTTTACAATTCTGACCACTGTCACTTTATGAGGTAATTACTCTGAAACGCTTCAACGGATCCCACTGAGTCTGAGACTGTTTTTTCTTGACATATTGTACTTCATGATTGTGGTAACATTTCTTCGATATCACTTGCGTTTATTTGATAAAAAATTGGAAATTTGGCAAAAATTTTGAAAATGTCCCAATTTTCAAAATTAGAATTTTTATTCCGTTAAATCAGAGAGATATGTTACACAAAATTGTTAATAAATAACATTTCCCACATGTGTACTTTACATCAGCACAATTTTGGAACCAAAAATTTTTTTTATTAGTGCGCTATAAGGGTTAAAAGTTGATCAGCGATTTCTCATTTTTCCAACAAAATTTATAAAACCATTTTTTTAGCGACCACGTCACATTTGAAGTCACTTTGAGGGGCATTTATGACAGAAAATACCCAAAAGTGACGCCATTCTAAAAACTGCACCCCTCAAGGTGCTCAAAACCACATTCAAGAAGTTTATTAACCCTTCACGTGCTTCACAGGAATTTTTCGAATGGGGAAGAAAAAAATGAAAATGTAACTTTTTTCACAAAAATGTTAGTTTAGACCCCAATTTTTTTATTTTTGCAGGGACCCCAAAATTTGTTGTGCAATTTCCCCTGAGCATGCACATACCCCATACGTGGAGAAAAAACACTGGGTGCACAGCAGGGCTCAAAAGGGAAGGAGCGACATTTGACTTTTTGAATGTAAAATTTGCTTGAATAATTAGCAGACGCCATGTTGCATTTGGAGAGCCCCTGATGTGCCTAAACAGTGGAAACCCCCTACAAGTGACACCATTTTGGACACTAGACACCTCAGGGAACTTATCTAGATGTATGGTGAGCACCTTGAACCCCCAGGTGCTTCACAGAAGTTTATAACATGGAGTCGTGAAAATAAAATTTTCACATTTTTCCCATAAAAATGTTTTTCAGCCCCCAGGTTTGCATTTTCATAAGGGTAACAGGAGAAATTGCACCATGCAACTTGTTGTGCAATCTCTCCTGAGTAAGCCGATACCCCATATGTGGGGGAAAAACACTGCTTAGGCGTACGGCAGGGCTCGGAAGGGAAGGAGCGCCATTTGACTTTATGAATGTAAAATTTGCTTGAATAATTAGCGGACACCATGTCGCGTTTGGAGAGCCCCTGATGTGCCTAAACAGTGGAACCCCCCCACAAGTGACACCATTTTGGAAACTAGACCCCTCAGGGAACTTATCTAGATGTATGGTGAGCACCTTGAACCCCCAGGTGCTTCACAGAAGTTTATAACATGGAGGCGTGAAAATAAAATTTTCACATTTTTCCCACAAAAATTATTTTCAGCCCCCAGTTTTGCATTTTCATAAGGGTCATAAGAGAAATTGCACCATGCAACTTATTGTGCAATCTCTCCTGAGTAAGCCAATACCCCATATGTGGGGGAAAACCACTGCTTGGGCATACGGCAGGGTTCAGAAGGGAAGGAGCGCCAATTGACTTTTTGAATGTAAAATTAGCTTGAATAATTAGCGGATGTGCCCCTGATGTGCCTAAACAGTGGAAAACCCCCACAAGTGACACCATTTTGGAAACTAGACCCCTAATGGAACTTATCCAGATGTGTGGTGAGCACCCTTAATCCCCAGGTGCTTCAGAGAAGTTTAGAACATGAAGCCATGGAAATAAAAAAATCTAACTTTTTCCACAAAAATGATCTTTTAGGCCCAATTTTTTTAGTTTCACAAGGGTAAGAGCAGAAAATGGAACCTAAATACTGTTGTGCAATCTCTCCTGAGTATGCCAATTCCCCATATGTGGGGAAAATACACGGTTTGGGCGCACGTCGGGGTTCAGAAGGGAAGGTACACTGTGTGACTTTTTGAACGCAAAATTGGCTGGAATCAAGAGTGGACGCCATGTTGCATTTCGGGAGCCCCTGATGTGCCAAAATAGTGGAAACCCCCCCCCCACAATTGACTCCATTTTGGAAACTAGACTCCTCAAGGATTTTATCAAGGGGTATAGTGTACATTTTGAACGCAAAGGTACGACAGAATTTGATAACATTAGGTCATCATATTGAATAAGTTGTCATTAGTCTTGAGCGAAAGTGCTCGCTACTTGAGTTTGCATCGGGTACTCGGGTATGACATGCTCGAGTCCCTGCCCCGCATGTTTCATGGTTGTTAGACACCCAAAAAAAATATGCGGGGATCGCTCGTGCATGGCAGGTAATCCCAGCAACGCTTTTTTTGGCCGCAAAGCATATGGGGCAGAGACTCGAGCATGTCACTTGAACACCCGTGATACTCAGTGCATACCCAAGCACCCAATGCAAACTCAAGTAGCGAGCACTTGTGCTCAACACTGGTCGCCATATTGTCATCATTTTTTTTTCTTTACTTTTGAAAAAATCCCAACCCTAACCCCAACTCTAATACAACTCCAACCCTAACCCCAACCTCAACCCTAACCCTAGCCCAACCCTAACCCTAACCCTAGCCCCAGCCCCAACCCTAACCCTATCCTCAACCCTAACCCCAACCCCAACCCAACCACAACCATAACCCTAGCACAACCCTAATCCAAGAGTTTATTTTTTTACACCGTTACTCGTGTGGTATAAGTGATTACATGACTTTATTCTTCGGGTCGGTGCGATAACAGCGATACCAGATTCATATCGGGTTTTTATGATTGACAGCTGTCACACACTAAAAGACGCTTTTGCATCACCATATTTTGAGAGCTATAATTTTTCCATATTTTGGCCGACAGAGTCATGTGATGGCTTTTTTTTTGCAGGACAAGTTGACGTTTTTATTGGTACCATTTTCGGGCATGTAACATTTTTTGATCACTTTCTATTCCGATTTTTGGGAGGCAGAATAAACAAAAACCAACAATTCAGGAATTGTTTTTTTGGTTTTTTTTTTATGCCGTTCCGCGTTTGGTAAAATTGATAATGCAGCGTTATTCTTCGGGTCAGTACATTTACAGCGGTACCGCATTTATATAGTTTTTTTATGTTTTGGCGCTTTTACACAATAAAAACGATTTTCTAGAAAAAATATTTTTTTTGCATCGCTTTCTTCTGAGAGCTATAGCTATTTTATTTTTCAGATGATGGAGCTGTCTGGCAGCTTGTTTTTTGGGGGACAAGATTACGTTTTTAGCGTTACCATTTTTATTTATATTCGTCTTTTTGATCATTTGTTATTCCATTTTTTGTTTGGTGGTATGATGATAAAGCATTGTTTTTTGCTTCGTTTTTTATTTTTATTTTTTACCGTGTTCACTAAAGGGGTTAACTAGTGGGCAAGTTTTATAGGTCAGGTCGTTCCGGACGCACTGCGCATGACCAAAGTAACGTCCTGCCTCCTGGTGACCCGGATGTTGTCATGACGACATCGGGTCGTCATGACAACATCCGGAAGCCGCCACAGACATCGCTGGATGCCGGCAGGAGAGGTGAGTATAACGATCAGCTCCCCCCTTGCCACCGCAATGCTGCAATCGACTTAGATTGCAGCATTGCGGGGGTTAATGTGCAGGGAGTGGTGCGGGACAGCTCCCTGCACATAGCACCGGGTGTCAGCTGTGACAATCAGCTGACACCCGGCGGCGATCGCCCCGCACCGCTTATGTGCGGGCGCGATCGCAGCACGTACGTAGCTGGTCCATAAGTCCCAGGGCACAGCTACGTACTATTACTGACACGGTCTGAAAGGGTTTAATAACTTACAGGACCATTTACAGTTTCCTATGTTACAGAATTGCAATGTATCCATAAAAAAAGGATGCCATACTGAGACTTCGTATGGCATTCGATTTTTTTTTTAGAACCCTTAGATCTGAATGGGTGAGTCTCATCCAAGTTACAGAAGAAACTAGTGCACTGCTGCATTGAATAACATTGGTCCGAATGCAGTCCACTTTTTTCACAGACCGCACTAGAACCAAAAATAAAATCTTGTGAATGAGCCCTAATGGTGTGTTTTTTTGTCTTTTTTTCTATAAATATATTTATAGAATAAACATCTTGATTTATATTATTTAGTCTCATATTTATTATATATTGTTGACTGACGTACATTGTAACTGAAATCAGCGTTAGCTCATAGATACAGCAAACTTAGGGCTTATTCACATGTCAGTATTTGGCATTAGTGTTTGTATGCCAAATTCAGGACTGGAACTTACAAAGAAAAATTATAATTAAAAGATTGAGATCTGTTCTTTTTTTTAGAGACGCACCTTGTTTTGGCATAGAAATACTGAGGAAATATTGATCAAAAATACTGATGTGTGAATAAAGCCTTACTTGGAGGCATGTGAATTTTGCATACACTACATTTTTCCATGGAGTTTTTGAGCGGGGCTGCTCCGAAAAACCCTGGAAAAAAGTGCTCACAAAACATTCAATAGTATCTTCCTATTCATTTCTATGGAAAAACAACTTGCTGTTTATATTTTTAGCTTTTTGGGTGTCTTATAAACGTCTAAAAGCTTTCAAAAATGCCAAGAGTTTAAAAGAAGTGACATGTCCATCATTCCAGTGGTTTTAGCTAAGAAGATGCTCCATAGTTTACAAAAGCAGTAAATGGAAGGGCTAAAAAAATGCCCGGAAGAGTCCTGCTTAATGTAAGTAAAAAAAGTCTAAAAATCGTCAAAATAGGGCTAAAAAAACTCAGAAAAGGTTTAAAAAAAAGTAAGCAGAAAAACTTTAACAAAAAAAGCTTTAGGCTGTGTGCCCACGATGTGTTTTTCAAGCGTTTTTGCTGCGGAATTTTCCGCAGCGTAAACGCTTGGGAAACGCACGGTAAGCCTTCTGCCATGGTCTCCTATGCAATTCCGCACTTTCAATGCCCATGCTGTGGATTTTTCCACAGCGTTTATGCTGCGCTCAAAAATCCGCAGCATGTCCATTAATTTTGCGGAAGCGCTGCGTTTTCGCCGCCATTGACTTGCATTAGAACGCGCCAATTCCGCAAGACTGCATCTGTACTTGCGTAATTGGCGCGTTCTAATATGCGGATGGTACCCGGGTGTGGAGAAGAGAAGACTCTCCTCCACAGCCAGGTACCATAGAAACTGTAAAAAAAAGAATAAAATAAAAAATAAAGATTATATTCACCTTCCGACGGCCCCCGGACTCCTTCCCTGTGCTTGCCAGCAGACTGAAGGACCTGCGGTGACGTCACAGTCATGTGACGGCAGGTCTTTCAGTGCAGTGTCCCGCGATCAGCTGGCAGCCAGGAACAGCGCAGCAACACACCCCGGGCCATCAGAAGATAAGTATCAAGGTTTATTTTTTTATTTTTAACCATTCTAAAGGTCACACTATATAAATCCATGCTGTTTGCATGGATTTATATAGTGTGACCTAGTTGTCAAGCACTTTCAAAGTGATGCTAAAATCGCTTTGAAAGCGCTTGTCAATCCGCATGCGGAAACGCAAGTGAATCCGAATGTATTTCTCAGGAAAAACGCATGTACAATCCGCTTGCGTTTTTTTCTGCCAGGGAGATGCAGAAATGCTGCAGAAATTTTCTGCTTCATTTCTGCATCGAGGGCACATAGCCTTAGGATAAAAGAATGATGAGAAAACACCAGCGAGATGTAATAATTCATGAAGCATTCTTGAGCTTTAAAAATTACAAGAAAGAGGAAAAGTTGATCCAGTTTCAAGTCCATAATTCAACAACATGTTACAAAAATGAAGTCTTTATTTCCAAAATTTAATAACGTTAGTGATGGTAAAAAATATCAAGTGCAAGTGGAAAATGCAACCTCATGACATGAGAGGTAGAAGGGGGCATGGAGAAGGAGGAGAATGACAAGAACTAGACGCGTTTCGAATGCAATTGCATTCTTAAACTTGGTTTGAACATGTTGGAGCAACACGGAGAAACTTTATAGAGAAAAAAGTTGACATTTGTGATGGTGGAAACACATCAAAAACACATGTAATCTGCACCTAATTGTGTCAATAAAGTTTTTTCAAAGCCAAATAGCAGGAAGTATCAAAAACACAGCAGCTTTATTTAAAGCATGACAAATCAAGAAGAGACAAAAATAGCAGCATCAAAAACACAATAAAAACACATGTAAAAAAAAACACACAAATACAATAAAAAACCACAAGTAACCTAACTTAAATAATAAGTGCAGAAATGGTGCAGAAATTCTGCAACATCAAAAACTCATTAAAAGCTCATTGTGGGAACATAGACTCCAGTCTTGACTAATCCCTTTCTACATGTAGAGATTTTTTTTTTATAACATCCATAAATGGAGACATTTTTCAGCTGTACTGACATACTAATATATTTTTTAGGCATACAGTTGAGCATACCTGTCTTTCTTTTAAAAAGACAGCATGGATTACCTAATTATAAGCAATTAACATAGTGTGAACAGATCCTATCTAAAACAAGTGTGTTTTAAGCAATTTTAAAACATTCATCCTGAGGTGCTAATGATTCCAGTTGTGAAATACTGATTTTCTCATTTTAGGAAAGCAAAGACATGGAAGTGGTGAAATCTTTTGGAAACAAGAGCATGTAGGGAAATGTTGCAATGAATGTCCTGTCTTAAGAAAATCCTATCACTAGGTGTCATGCTGCTGAATTGCCACAGATCACACGTCACGAGAGTAATCCATGTGTTTACCGGTCACCAGCATCTATAAGCCATTTTTATGACAGCGGACGCAAGGGAAGAAATTGATGCCTTTTTTTTTTTTCTTTCTACAGTTGTCATCAGAGTTTCCTTCCCTACACGTTAAAGAATGTTCTCTCAAAGTAAGCTCCTTTCTAAGGGTATGCGCACTCTCTCAGGATTTTCTCCTGCAAATACTGATGTTTTGGCAGGAAAAATGCTATGTAAAATATGTACATTTTTGCTGTGTTTTTTCCTTTTGTTTTCGTTGCAGATTTTTCCCCACTTATTAGTATGGTTAAAATATGCAGTGAAAACGTTGCAAGAATTGATAGGCTATGTTAACAGGTTGTATTTTTTATACTTTTTTCCACAGGCAAAACCTGCTTTCTTGGCAGTAAAGAAGAAACGTCAAAAAAGTAGGTTTCACTGAGTGTTTGTCGCATTTTTTGCGGCGTTTTTACTGTGTTTTTTTCAGTGTTCATTTGTCTCTTGTGCATGCTGATAAAGGTTAGTGCAGAAGAAAATAACCTAATTCAACTTCAGTAGGTTTTGGCGCCAAAAATGCAACAAAACCTAATACCTGTGTTGTTTGTTGCATTTTTGCACTACCCATTGCTTTCTATGAGTGAAAAATGCTGAAAAAATGCTGAAAGAAGTGACAAAAATGCAACTCTTTGACAAAACAGTCAGAAAAAAAAAACAACGTGTGTGCATGAGATTTCTGAAATCTCATAGACTTTATAAAAAAACACAGCAAAAACACAATGTGTACTAGATGAGGGGAAGCAGGGCCGGCGTCAGCACCCGGCGCACCCGGGCAAATGCCGGGGCCCCGAGCAGGCAGAGGGGCCCACTGGCGGTCGCGCACCCCGCTGGGCTATGGGCGGAGGAGAGCGGTGTCAGAGCCCGCCCTTCTCCGCCGCTTGCTCAGGGCCCCGGCAGCCCGATACTTACCTCTCCCCGTGCCTCCGCAGATCCGCTGTCTTCCTGCTCTGCGCTCCCTGTGACGTCTCAGGTCAGAGGGCGCGGTGACGTCTTTTCACCGCGCCCTCCCCTGAGCCGTCACAGGGAGCGCTGAACTGGAAGACGCCGACAACGCTGGAGTTCGGAGCTGAGCAGCGAGCAGCGGGCAGCGGCAGCAGGTGAGGAGAAGGGAGGTGAGTATTTGATTTTTTTTTTTTAATGTATGGAGGCATGGGGCATTATAAAGAGGGGGGGGGGACATCCTGCATGGGGCATTATATAGAGGGGGGGGGGGCAGCCTGCATGGGGCATTATAAAGAGGGGGGGGGACATCCTGCATGGGGCATTATATAGAGGGGGGGGCAGCCTGCATGGGGAATTATAAAGAGGGGGGGGGACATCCTGCATGGGGCATTATATAGAGGGGGGGGCAGCCTGCATGGGGCATTATAAAGGGGGGGCAGCCTGCATAGTGCATTATGTTGGGGGGAACAGCCTGCATGGAGCATTATAAGGGGGGGCTGCCTGTATGTGGCATTATGTGGGGGGTAACAGCCTGCATGGAGCATTAAAAGGGGGGGCCTGTATGGGGCATTATGTGGGGGGTAAGAGCCTGCATGGAGCATTAAAAGGGGGGGGGGCTGTATGGGGCATTATGTGGGGGGTAACAGCCTGCATGGAGCATTATAAGGGGGGGACAGCCTGTATGGGGCATTATGTGGGGGGTAACAGCCTGCATGCAGCATTATATGGGGGCCAGTATCCTGTATGGAGAGTTATAAGGGGACCGGTATCCTGTATGGAGCGTTATAAGGGGACCGGTATCCTGTATGGAGCGTTATATGGGGGCCAGTATCCTGTATGGAGATTTATAAGGGGACCAGTATCCTGTATGGAGCGTTATATGGGGGCCAGTATCCTGTATGGAGCTTTATAAGGGGACCAGTATCCTGTATGGAGCGTTATATGGGGGCCAGTATTCTGTGTGGAGCGTTATATGGGGGCCAGTATCCTGTATGAAGCGTTATATGAGGGCCAGTATTCCGTATGGAGCCTTATATGGGGGCCAGTATTCTGTGTGGAGCGATTCACCGGTTTCTGAGCTATTGTGGAATTTACAATAGATATCACTCATGTAATGTAAGAAGTGAAATCTTTGCATTGTACTATATATATATATATATATATATATATATATATATATATATATATATTTCTCCGCTGTATCTCTGCATCATGAATCGTGGTATGTGTTAAAGGGGCCCACTGAGACTCTTTCGCCCGGGGCCCAGAAAAACCTGGAGCCGGCCCTGAGGGGAAGGTTTTGTAAGGAAGAAGGGTGAGGAGCAGGTGTAATATACCACTGGTGTAATGGAGTCCACTTCCACCTCCAAAGCAGCAAGCAATTTCAGTCACAGACACATTAGTGTGCACTTTATGATGAGCTATTGAATTACAAAGGGCCCATGTAATGTTCTTGCATCGGGGCCATCTTCTGTTTGTGTCCACCCCTGGGAAGGAGGTGGGAGCCAATGAAGGCTGGAGGAGCACCACTTATTATTGCACTTTTAGTAAAGGATCTAAACCAATGCTCCTGTGTGGCATGGCAGAGGGTAACCTGAAGCCTCTTGTGAAATCAGCACCATAGGCTGTCTTGGCCAAATGTGACACAATATTTTGCTAGGATTAACAAGTCCTCGTCACTTCTGTTTGCATCAGCTGTAAAGATGTTGTAGTTCCTACAAAAATAATCTCCAATAAATGAAAATGTGAAATGATGTTGGGGGTTCACACCCCATGTGTCTCGTAGCGTATGCCACTTTCTCTCTAACAAATCTGCCCCAAAAGATTGGTGGAGACAAATAATCGATTGTGGTGTAAATACTGATACACAAGCATGGCAGCCATGCAAAACGTGAGGCACTTTGCTCCAAGTTAAACAGCTTATTTTTGCTTTGTTCAGTGTCTCTGTTACTTATGGATGGGCGTCTTTTTTAAATTTCTTTAATTATGAACAGAAACATAGGTGTCATTGGCCAATAAGATCTGCTCTACTCAGGATGCAGTCTAATCATTGTTGCTTGCTATAAAGTTTCTGCCATGTACCTGAGGTAAAATGTCTTCATGCTTTATTGGGGCAGAACCTGAGCTGATACAGAAGTGTTTGTGGGGCAGTGACGAATCACGTAGTGTGGGGTCCCCACGGCCTGAGGCGCCTGCAGCACTGTGAGGTGACTGCCCCTGCCTTCACAGCGCACAAGGTGAGGTGACTGCCCCTGCCAGGTCAGCGCACAAGGTGAGGTGACTGCCCCTGCTTGCACAAAGTGAGGTGACTGCCCCTGCTTGCACAAGGTGAGGTGACTGTCCCTGCCTGCACAGGGCACAAGTTGAGGTGACTGCCCCTGCCCGCACAAGGTGAGGTGACTGCCCCTGCCCGCACAGGGCACAAGGTGAGGTGACTGCCCCTGCCCGCACAAGGTGAGGTGACTGTCCCTGCCTGCACAGGGCACAAGATGAGGTGACTGCCCCTGCCCTCGCAAGGTGAGGTGACTGCGCCTGCCCGCACAGGGCACAAGGTGAGGTGACTGCCCCTGCCCGCACAAGGTGAGGTGACTGCCCCTGCCTGCACAGGGCACAAAGTGAGGTGACTGCCCCTGCCTGCACAGGGCACAAGGTGAGGTGACTGCCCCGCCTACACAGGGCACAAGGTGAGGTGACTGCCCTGTCTGCACAAGGTGAGGTGACTGCCCCTGCCTGCACAGGGCACAAGGTGAGGTGACTGCCCCTGCCTGCACAAGGTGAGGTGACTGCCCCTGCCTGCACAAAGTGAGGTGACTGCCCCTGCCTGCACAGGGCGCAAGGTGAGGTGACTGCCCCGCCTACACAGGGCACAAGGTGAGGTGACTGCCCCTGCCTGCACAAGGTGAGGTGACTGCCCCTGCCTGCACAGTGCACGTGAGGTGACTGCCCCTGCCTGCACAAGGTGAGGTGACTGCCCCTGCCTGCACAGGGCACAAGGTGAGGTGACTGCCCCTGCCTGCACAAGGTGAGGTGACTGCTCCTGCCTGCACAGGGCACAAGGTGAGGTGACTGCTCCTGCCTGCACAGTGCACAAGGTGAGGTGACTGCCCCTGCCTACACAAGGTGAGGTCACCCCCCCTGCCTGCACAAGGTGAGGTGACTGCCCCTGCCTGCACAGTGCACAACGTGAGGTGACTGCCCCTGCCTGCACAAGGTGAGGTGACTGCCCCTGCCTGCACAGTGCACAAGGTGAGGTGACTGCCCCTGCCTGCACAAGGTGAGGTGACTGCCCCAGCCTGCACAGGGCACAAGGTGAGGTGACTGCCCCTGCCTGCACAGTGCACAAGGTGAGGTGACTGCCCCTGCCTGCACAGGGCACAAGGTGAGGTGACTGCCCCTGCCTGCACAAGGTGAGGTGACTGCCCTGCCTGCACAGGGCACAAGGGGAGGTGACTGCCCCTGCCCGCACAGGGCACAAGGTGAGGTGACTGCCCCTGCCCGCACAAGGTGAGGTGACTGCCCCAGCATGCACAGAGCACAAGGTGAGGTGACTGCCCCAGCATGCACAGAGCACAAGGTGAGGTGACTGCCCCTGCCTGCACAAGGTGAGGTGACTGCCCCGCCTGCACAGAGCACAAGGTGAGGTGACTGCCCCTGCCCGCACAGCGCACAAGGTGAGGTGACTGCCCCTGCCTGCACAGGGCACAAGGTGAGGTGACTGCCCCTGCCTGCACAAGGTGAGGTGACTGCCCTGCCTGCACAGGGCACAAGGTGAGGTGACTGCCCCTGCCCGCACAGGGCACAAGGTGAGGTGACTGCCCCTGCCCGCACAAGGTGAGGTGACTGCCCCAGCATGCACAGAGCACAAGGTGAGGTGACTGCCCCAGCATGCACAGAGCACAAGGTGAGGTGACTGCCCCTGCCTGCACAAGGTGAGGTGACTGCCCTGCCTGCACAGGGCACAAGGTGAGGTGACTGCCCCGCCTACACAGGGCACAAGGTGAGGTGACTGCCCCTGCCTGCACAAGGTGAAGTGACTGCCCCTGCCTGCACAGCGCACAAGGTGAGGTGACTGCCCCTGCCTGCACAGGGCACAAGGTGAGGTGACTGCCCCGCCTACACAGGGCACAAGGTGAGGTGACTGCCCCTGCCTGCACAAGGTGAGGTGACTGCCCCTGCCTGCACAGCGCACAAGGTGAGGTGACTGCCCCTGCCTGCACAGGGCACAAGGTGAGGTGACTGCCCCGCCTACACAGGGCACAAGGTGAGGTGACTGCCCCTGCCTGCACAAGGTGAGGTGACTGCCCCTGCCTGCACAGCGCACAAGGTGAGGTGACTGCCCCTGCCCGCACAGCGCACAAGGTGAGGTGACTGCCCCTGCCCGCACAGCGCACAAGGTGAGGTGACTGCCCCTGCCCGCACAGGGCACAAGGTGAGGTGACTGCCCCTGCCCGCACAAGGTGAGGTGACTGCCCTGCCTGCACAGCGCACAAGGTGAGGTGACTGCCCCTGCCTGCACAGGGCACAAGGTGAGGTGACTGCCCCGCCTGCACAGGGCACAAGGTGAGGTGACTGCCCCTGCCTGCACAGGGCACAAGGTGAGGTGACTGCCCCGCCTGCACAGGGCACAAGGTGAGGTGACTGCCCCTGCCTGCACAGGGCACAAGGTGAGGTGACTGCCCCTGCCTGCACAGCGCACAAGGTGAGGTGACTGCCCCTGCCTGCACAGCGCACAAGGTGAGGTGACTGCCCCTGCCTGCACAGGGCACAAGGTGAGGTGACTGCCCCACCTGCACAGGGCACAAGGTGAGGTGACTGCCCCGCCTGCACAGGGCACAAGGTGAGGTGACTGCCCCGCCTGCACAGGGCACAAGGTGAGGTGACTGCCCCTGCCCGCACAGCGCACAAGGTGAGGTGACTGCCCCTGCCCGCACAGCGCACAAGGTGAGGTGACTGCCCCTGCCCGCACAGCGCACAAGGTGAGGTGACTGCCCCTGCCCGCACAGGGCACAAGGTGAGGTGACTGCCCCTGCCCGCACAAGGTGAGGTGACTGCCCTGCCTGCACAGCGCACAAGGTGAGGTGACTGCCCCTGCCTGCACAGGGCACAAGGTGAGGTGACTGCCCCGCCTGCACAGGGCACAAGGTGAGGTGACTGCCCCTGCCTGCACAGGGCACAAGGTGAGGTGACTGCCCCGCCTGCACAGGGCACAAGGTGAGGTGACTGCCCCTGTCTGCACAGGGCACAAGGTGAGGTGACTGCCCCTGCCTGCACAGCGCACAAGGTGAGGTGACTGCCCCTGCCTGCACAGCGCACAAGGTGAGGTGACTGCCCCTGCCTGCACAGGGCACAAGGTGAGGTGACTGCCCCACCTGCACAGGGCACAAGGTGAGGTGACTGCCCCGCCTGCACAGGGCACAAGGTGAGGTGACTGCCCCGCCTGCACAGCGCACAAGGTTAGGTGACTGCCCCTGCCTGCACAGGGCACAAGGTGAGGTGACTGCCCCTGCCTGCACAGCGCACAAGGTGAGGTGACTGCCCCGCCTGCACAGGGCACAAGGTGAGGTGACTGCCCCGCCTGCACAGGGCACAAGGTGAGGGCACGCGGGCCGTCCTCAGTGTCCAGCGCTCTCCGCGGGGAGGTGTGTTCTCAGCTGACGAGCGCAGCATCAGTCTCCGCTAAGCCTGGCAGCTCGCCTATTAAATGGAAGTGGCGGCCACCGGCACATCAGTGCAGGACATGCCAGGCTGCACACCAGGCTGCTGTCATGTTGCACTGGAATGAGGAAGTGGAGTGGAGAGGGGTGGGACTGAGACCTGAGCTTCATCCTGCGGCGCCGCTCAGAGCAGCACATGGAGCAGCTGCAGGGGACTGGGAGAGCTGTCTACAGCCAACCCACGGCAGAGCAGGTAACGCAGCGTCCGCTCCAGGTGCCACAGTGCGAGCGTGCGGTGTACGGCACAGCCGGGAGTCACATACTGCACTCATGTATGTGAGCGCACAGCACCGTGCACGGGTCTACACCTGCCTGTACTGGGCAGAAAGTGCTCAACTAACGGCCAAGTTCATAGAGCGCAGTGCAGAACTCACTGCAGGAGAGTGTCCCCAAGACACAGCTAATTGTGTATGACTATATATGTGTGTACATATCTATATGTAATATGTGTGTGAGTGTATATAGATATTCAATTGTGAAGTGCTGCAGAATATGTTGGTGCTCTAGAAATAATAAATGTATATATACACATGTATAGGTATGTGTGAATAAATATGTACACACTCTCTCTCTCTCAAACACCCTTAGCTCATCATGAACTTTACTGCTCTATATCTGCTTGTCTATTGCTGCAAAATCTATCCCTCCTTCCGTATTCACAAGCAAACAAGCAATATACACAATATACATATACACTATATATAGTATGGATATGTAAAATATATCAACACATATATTAAAATATTGATGCATGCAACTAATCTTTTTTTCCAATACAGTTTACCCTTCTAATCAACAAGTTGGCATGTGTGCCATCTATACAGCAGAACTGAACCTGGTATTCTGGAAGTTTGGTGCAAGTATATTTAAGTAACCACACAGACAACATAGCGGTATAATATATATATATATATATATATATATATATATATATATATATATATATATATATATATATATATATATATATATATATATATATATATATATATATTACGTACCGCTATATATATATATATATATATATATATATATGTATATATATATATACATACACACACGTATATGAGAATAGACATGGCTCTGCGATTTTATATATATACATATATATATATTTTTTTTTTACAGAATATATTACATTACAGGATAACTTATTACACTAGCTTGCAATAGAATTTTTATACTCTAGTGTTAACTTTTTTCACTTTATCCTATTATTCTGTCCTATTTGTCTGTTAATTTATTCTTGCATTAGTACAGCTCATGTGCTTAGTGTGCACAAATAACTAACATTTTACATTTACAATAAAATCAAACTAAATCCTGAATGAAACATTCATTTTCACACAGATCAGTTCTGGTATTTTGTAAATAGGCACTGGGCATGTCATTTGCTTACATACATAATTAGGTCAATTAATCTCAGAGGGATTATTTCATACACTTCATGTACGCATGTTATTTTACCTACCGTTAAAAAAAGCAACAAATGATATTATGAGCTGACATTACAGAAGGATGGGGTAGTAAATGTGTCTTAAAACTTTGTATTTAGACTTGGAATTCAGAATTTAATTGAATGAATGTTCAGTTCACGTGAATGAAGTTTCTGCGTAGATGGAAATAATTAGATGAGTCCTAGGGTTGTATTCTCATTTTGATTTGCATATTGTTTCTCTCACCATAAATGATTACATTACACTGTAAGTAAATGTAGCTGTTTTTTTTTCAGTAAAACCTAACAATATTCTAATGATTTCAAGCATTGATCTAGCGAACGATGCCCGTAAAAGTTTCTCTTCTTTTTACTCATCTTCTGATGAATGTATGAACAGGAGAATATAAAAAATGGTAACTTTTTCCCCAATAAAGCTTTTTTCAAGTTAGGCAATTCTTGATTTATTTAGGAGTAAGGTTAATTACAATTATTTTCGACAACATAAATATTATATAAAATCTATTGATAACCACACAAACATTTACATACTTATCATGCTAACTGCTAAAACTTGAGGGAGTTCTAACCTATAACAAGCGGTTTAGCATTTTGTATGCGAATGGATAGATGATTATATTCCTTTATTCCTTTTGATGTAATTTGTTATAATCCAAATTATATTATCTATATTACTGTACTGTGTTCTGGATGCAAAACACATTAATATGATTACTAATGGAGAAATGGGGAACAAAATGCACAGAGTAGTTTAAGGAAGTTGTGACAGATAAGAAAGTGGAATGAAATGAACTAGAGAAACAAAGTACGCAAGTTTACCTACATAAGATGATTGCTATATTTACTGCTAAACCCAGGAATAAGGATTGTTGTGGAGCAATTCTCATAGAATATTATTTGGGGAGTTATTGGTCGTGTTTGGGACATTAGTGAGGAAACCTGCTTGTAAAGAGAGTGCCTGAAGTACCAGATAATTTCATAAGGAGGAATACAGTCATGGTCGGGTGTTTGCAGCTGCCAGTCATTCAGTAAGAGGTTATATTCAAGATTTGATCTATTTTGGAGTCCGCATCAAAACCTCGTGTTTTCTTGTTAGTTTGGTGTGTTTATTTGTATTTTTTGGCCTGTTGAAGAGTAGTTTATAAAATGACATTTTATTTTTTTTGTAGTGTTATCCATTTTCTAGGTATAAAGTTAGACTGACCATAAATTTCAATACTGTCACACCAAACAATTTACAAAACCATGTTGTGTATTGTAAAATTCGCTACAACTCCTTTATGATTGCCTTATTTCTGTTTATTTCAATTTACTAACATTGGTATTTTGTTAAAAAAAGAACAGAAACAATGTGTGTCAGAGGGTGTGGTGCCCCATCGGAATATCAAATACCATATCTACTACCGGAGTATCTTGTCTTGATTGTAAAGATAGTAAAGTGCAAAAGTGTTTTATTTCAGTGAATTTTAATATGAAGCTAGCATGGAATGTATTATAGATTTGTTTATATTGATTATGCTCTCATAAAATTTATAAGTATCTCTGATAATAAAAATTAGAATATATTTTGACATCATCGTTGTTAGACCAGTGTTTCCCAAACTCCGTCCTCACAGCCCCAAACAGATCATGTCTTCACAATTTCCTTAATATTGCAGAGGTGATGGAATTCTTATCAAGGCATCAGAAATTGAAACAGTATCTCTCACCTGTGCAATACTAAGGAAATCCTGAAGACGTTATCTGTGGGGGGCCGTGAGGACGGAGATGGGAAATACTGGGCTAGAGACTAAAGTTACAATATGATGGTAATTGGTAGTATGGAGCTATGATAAAAACGAGACATGATGTCTATAATTGATGACTGCATAAAGAGAATGATAAATAAAGCAGGTAGCAATATGGCATACTTTAAACTATGAATCATAGCTAAAGATTAAGTAGATGAAATGTACCAAAATTTCAGTGAAAATATGCTAAAAAGTTAATGTTTCATGCAGTTTTACACCTGGCCGAACAGTTTTAAAAAGAATCAAAACCAGGGGTATGGCTAAAAGGAAGTAAGAGGTTGTTGGTGTAAAATATTGGCATGAGGTGCCATAAGTCAAAACGTATAAAAAATGTCTAATGAGTTATGCCAAATTTCTAATGCCATGTACCGAATTGATGCAGTAAATTTGGGGGCATTTAACGCCATTTCTATTAAGCTGAATATCTATACATCATGCTCTCACCTGTGCATTATTATTGCTAAATTTCTCCTACAGAGTCACAAACATGATTTTTCTGTAACTTTGTAAGATGTACAAGTATGCGGAAGACAAGAGTCAAAGAAGTAGTAGTGCTTCAACCATAATATAACTAGTAGAAAGTATCTATACAAAAGTAGACTTTAAATTAGACGAACGCTTTAAAAAATGACAGTCGTTTTAAACACATACGTCCCCATTTATATTTGTGTCGTGATTTATGTTTATAAAGGAAACTTCAGAGCATTGTGAGATCCATTTCATGATGGATACCCCTGGCACCTGATGAACCCTATAGATTTACTATGAAATCAGTATGGAGTTCTGTGGTACTTCCCTTTGTTTTGACATGAAGAGTAATGCTGCATGCTGCAATATTAATCCTGTCATATCTTCTAGGACTGTCAAACAGAACCTCTGATTCCAGTGGGAACAAAGCCTTAACTTTTTTTTTAAATAACTCTTTATGCCCTATCGACAGAATGACCGCTGGGACAAAAGCCACGATCTTGGGATATCTGCGGGTCCCAGCAGTCGAACACCCATATAGATCAACAGGTTATCCTGGATCCTTTGGATAGGGGATACCTTGTTGGGATTTTTTGGTAATCACCCTTTAATATGACTTCTTTAGATCATGCACAGAATGGAAAATTAGATGATTAATAAAACAACATGTAAGATCCATTGAAATCATCCAGGAATATTTCTATATGAACTAAGATACATCTGTCCTAAATGATTGTGGTTTACTGCAAACATTTTATATACAGGCTATGCGCACAGCCATGTACCATTTCATACTGTCCAATTTCTTCAAGTAATTATATCTACTTGGAAATAATACAAATTATATGTAGACATTCATGGAATAATTAGTACATGAAGAGTCATTCTCTTCATATGCCTCATCATTGTTAATATGCCCCTGTTCCTGTGATTTGAGTTACATAATATCACAGGGAAGGGGGACAAAGTGAATTACTAAACTTGAAGATGAGACTAGGAGTTGTAAACCAAAAATGACGGGGTGCCAGATTTGCCTACTACACGATGGATACCAACAGTCTCCAACAGACCCTAGTAAATTGTATCGGGGTCTCTTGGGTTCCTTTAAGTTGATGCTGCATTATTTTTTCTACATATATTTCAGAATCAGTAATGCAGGCTCCTAAAGGTACGTCCAATTCTGATATGAACAAGGTAAAACATGCTTAATAACGTTCCATGATATCCCTAGACTATATAGTTCAAAATGAATTTGCTGCAACATGGCAGATTTGATGCAGAAATTCCTGCTAGTGTTCTGTATAACTTAGTGGGGTTTGTAAAAACCCATACTCATAGTACAGAAACAATCTCATTTAGCTATGTGGAACAGATTTCAGTTTCAGAATTTTCTGTAACAGATCTGCCATGTGTGAACATACCCTCTTAACATCATAAAGTTCCTGCAGAAGACTGAAATTACATGAAAAAACTACAGCTGCCACAACTCCGTTTTGCTGTTCCCTTATGTGTGGGCAATATATCATTTAGGGATATAATATGGGAAATAAATATTGACTACATCTATTGATAACTTTTAGGATTGTATTGAAAAGCGTATACCTTTATAATGCTGATTCCACATACTGGTCAACGCATGTTGAACTAATAATTCTTATTTATGGCTTGTCAAGCCACGAACAAGAACAATTAGCTTGTGATGCATTGGCCAATATGTTGCGCTTTAGGGCCCGTTCGTATTGTACGGACGTGTGCCGTCTCCTTTAAAGTCGGATAGTACACTTACAACACACTGACCAATATCATTCATTTGGGCTATTCAGACAACAGTTTTTTCGCATGGAACGAGTGTCTGTGTGAAAAAAAACCACAGCATGTACTATTCTCTTCTGTATTTCAGATGAGACTTAGCTATTCAATTCTATGGGAGCACAAATTAAATCGGTTCCTATAAACAATCATGATGGTTTACCGCTGCATCTATTTCTCATTATCCAATTTATTTTATAGAAGTAATATACAAATGTTAATCCACAAATAGTATTAGTTTCTGGAGCTGTTAAAGGGAATCTGTTACCCGGTTTTTGCTATGTAATCTGAGGACAGCATGAGGTAAAAGTTAAAACACAGAATTCAACGATGTGTCACTTATCAGGTTGTGTGCTGTTGTTTAATTATAGTGAAGGTTTTATCACCAGGACATTATCACTGCCAGGTCTCATGCTCATCTGACTGCTAGACTGGCACCGCCCCCTCCTCTCATAAGCAGCTCTCTTTCAATAGACATTGTACATACATAGACTGGTGTGGGCAGGGTTAGCTTTCTCAGCTCTGCTACATGCTAAATATAAAAACTCTGATTTTATCATAACTGCCGCACCCGGTAAACTAAGTGATACATCGTTGGATCCAGCTTCTTTTTCTCAACATTATGCTGTTCTCAGTTGATGTAGCAAAAACCTGATGACATATTCCCTTTAATATCTTTGATAATGTATGGCCGGATTCATGCTTTATAGGCAAGAAAGTAAGTTATACCAGAATTTTCCTGTATACTTTTATTTTTCTTCCTTAGTGACATTCTTTAAAAGCGTTTATATAGTGTACACCAAATTTAGTGTCTTTTTAGACTTACGTTCACAGTTTTGACAAGAGTCTAGAGTCATAGAATACATCTTCTTTTGGTGCAAAATGTTGGTTTTAAATCTGTGCCAGCCATGGAGTGGCACAAAGAAAAGTTCCTTTTCCATAGTTGCAACAAATATATAATGCCATATGTGACATTGTACAAGATTTGGAGAAATCTGCCATATTTTCGTTACATAGGTTGAAAAAAGACCTAGGTCCATCAAATTCAACCTTTCTTCACCAATTGTAAATTTTTTCACTAAATTATCTATAACCCACAATGTTATGTGTATCGAGGAAATCATCCAGACCTTTTTTAAAAGCTGTTCTAGTGTCTGTCATCACTACATCTTGTGGTAGGGTTATTCCACAGTCGGACTGCTCTGACTGTAAATAACCCTTTCCTATTTAGCTGCCTGAATCACCTTTCTTCCACCTCTAATGAGTGCCACTGGTCCTTAGTATGGTGTTTGGGAGGAATAAGTCATGTGCCAGTCCATTGTACTGACCACACATATATTTATACATGTAAATGAGATCTCTGACGAGTCGTCTTTTTTCTAAGCTAAACAAGCCAAAATTTTCCAACCTCTCATCATCTGAGAGGCCTCTCATCCCTTGTAATAATCTAGTTGCCCGCCTTTGAACTGACTAGCTCCTGAATATCCTTTTAAAAAAATGTGGAGCCCAAAACTGGATCCTGTGTTCTAGATGTAGCTTCACAAGTAATTTATAGAGGGGTAACTGACGCGCCCCCTGGGCCATGTTCAGGGGATACCCGGAGCCGGATCTGGATAGGGGTAGTAGTCCTTGTGGCGGTGACCCGGTCCGCGTCCAGGGTGTCAAACTAAGTGGCAGTCTATGGCAGTAGATGTTAACTTGGATGTCGACTACGCCACCCGTTGAGTACGGCTTTGCAGCCGCCGCTGCAGAACAGTCCGCTGAGGCCGGTGGTATGGGTGCAGCGATGATGGTATAACCCCCAACGGGAGGGGTATGGCCTCAGGGCAGCAGGTGAAGATGATGGGGGTTGTGACGGTCAGTAAGAAGAGTCAGAGTCAGGAGATGCAGTTTCAGGGGTTTTACTCACAAGTGTTCTCTCAGTCACTCTGGCCTTGAGTGACCACCCGAGCCGTGCTGCGTCCACCAGGTCCTGGACTCGGCTAACCCCCAGGCAGTTCTGAAGCGTGGTCCTGAGCTCCCTTCTCTCTCTCTGTCTCTGGCCGTTCCCACCAGGGATCCACCTTTGGCCGGCTCCCTCGGGTCTCTTAGTGGTCAAACCTCCTCTGGGTTCCCTGACCCTATGCTTGGTGTGCCTTTCTGGTGGATTTGGTGAGGGTCGTGGCAAATCTTGACCACGACCTCCGGTTCCTGGCTGAGGATAAGTGGCCTCCACCAGTTCGGGTTCCGGTACCCGTGTCCGCCAACCCTTCACCCTTTCTGGTCTGTTTCTGGGTTCTTGGGGTTCCCTCTGTCTTTCTCTCTGGGTCCTTCTTTCTCCTCTCTCCTCTGCAGGCTTGGCTCTGGAGCTGGGCCCAGCCGGAGCCACAGCTCCCTGTCAGCCCTCCTGGCTGAACTCCTCTGCTCTGCTCCTCAGGCTAAAAAGACCCTGTCCTAAGATGGTGCCCACCATATATACTCCCTCTATGTGTGAGCCCAGGTGACTAGCACCCAATGAGCTCCTAGCTTTACCCAGACTACTCCCCCTATCTGCCCCTACACTACTGGGATGTTCCACCCCCCTCCCACTCCAGCCAGGGACAGACGCTGTCGTACCTGCACATATACTGGTGGGAGTACCGTTGATCTGTCCCCCGGAAATGGGATGTATGTAGTGCATGCAGCCTACTGAGCTCAGTCCCACACTCCATCCTTACCCGGGAGTGGAATACCACACCTCTGGAGTGAGGTGCAATACCCCTGTAGCAGCCGAGTCCTCAGGGTGCTACATTCCCCCCTGGTAAATCACAGCACGTCCTCGGGCTGTAAAAGAGCAAAAACATAAAACATACAAGCTTTTTAAAGTGCACTTCATATAAAATATATAAACAGTAACCTTCAATCATCCCTTTATGGGAGGTACTTCTCTTTTAAAATGTTACGGACACATCATAAAATAATATTAACTCTTTCATCATAATAAAACTTTTCATATAAAACATTTTTGACCTCTGGCCACTTGTGCAAATTGTGACCAGGTAAGTGCCACAGTCTCTGGTAGAAAAAACAGTTTCCTATAAAACCGGTAGGGGGCACTTTAGGAAGCGCAACTATATACTAGGGATATGGCCGCTCTCAGTCCTCGGCCAGTGGGAAAAGGGGATGGCTGCTCACAGTCCTCAGCCTGTGGGGAGATGGGACACACTGGAACAGTTCACTGGTCCCAACGGGGACTATAATGGTAACAGTTATTGTACCTTCACGGGTAACTATTTACAGTGCTCCTACTGTACATCAGTGGCGACGTCCTCCAGCTCCTTCCTCCGTGTACCCTTCAGACCCGTCCGGGTCCTCTTGCTCCTCCTGACACCTCAGCTCTTTCTCTGTCAGTCGGTGTACATGAAGGGCATAGGGTCCTTTGGCACATTGGTGCCGGGTGAAGGTGACCTCATCACCCAGGTAAAGGTCACGACCTCTGTGTCCCTCCGGTAGGTGGGACTCGACATCTCTTCTGGTCACGAAGACGTCGCCGGGGGTGTGATGATCTCTGATGAAGCCCCAACCGTGCTGCAGTTGGAATTTGATTACAGTCCCGGTGGCACGGGGACCGTGGGCTGCACGGGGGTTCCTTCGGGTCCGGCTCGTTTGTTCTGCACTCTTTACTTGCAGCCGCTCCTCGCGGACCCGTCTCTCTCTCCGTTCTCGCTCAAAGACTTCCAACTGCTGGCGGCAGCACTCCGCACGCTCAGTTGCAGCCGCCCGGGTCTCTTGAGTGAACCCGATGAGGTCTCCTCCTGCGGGGTCCCACTCAAACTGCGCCTCCTCTAACGAGAGCGGGGTCATCTTGACGGGCGCCGGAACCGGGATTAGGGGCTCATCCAGGGGTCTTTCTTTCCGGAGTCGGGGATGGTGGTACTCCGGTGGCCACGCAAAGGGCTGCCCATCCGGGCAAGTGTGCTGGGCAAACAAGTCTTCACCCAGGTGCGGCACAGTAGAAGTTGAGGGCGCGGTGGTGGCAGCGACGCCCGGGATCACTAGGCCTTGCGACCAGGCTTGGGGTACCCTGAAGGTAAAGGGCACCGTGAAGACGGCGGCGCCCGGGGGCACTCGGCCTTGCGACCAGGCCGGTGGCGTCTCCTGCTTGGCCGCGCTCAGGGTTGAGGCGCGTGACGTCACAGGGGGCGTGGTCGCGGCTCCTGCTTGGGGCCTAGTCTGGAGCGGTAGCGGTGCGGCAACGGGCACGATCAGTGGGACTTCGGGCTCTGCGACGGGGAGCGGGGGTAGGCTTACGGTGGCTGGGCTCGGGGTAGTAACGTCCCCTTTACTTGCCTCCGTCTCTTCAGCTCCCTCTGCGGCGTCGTCTCCGGCCTCCGTCCCTTCTGCATCCTCTTCAGGGGCAGGCGTGCTCCTCGTTGCGGGTGGTGTGCTCCGCTGGCGGGTTCCAGCCTGCTGGGCCATCTCCCTGCTCCACTCCATCAGCGTTTCTCGCTGCACTTGGGCCATCCTCCGTGCGAGGCCCTCCAGCGCGGTCTGTGCACGCTCCCGGTCTCGGGGGAGCTGTGCCAGGATCTCCACCAGGTCTTGTGGAGTGGTTGCTTGCATCAGGCTCCTGACCACAGGGTCGGTGCTGCCTGCCTCTCCCTCCATCTCCGGGTACGGCTCCTCCAGACTTCTCCAAGCTGCTCCCATCTTCTCTCTTTTGTTCTGTCCCCGCCCACATTGAGGGCGGTCCTCGGGCAACTTGGTGATTGTCAGTTCCAGGGGCAGACCCCCCACGCTGATGGACATCTCAATCATTGCAGTCTCTGCTGGTGGGGGCGGTCTTCGTTTTTGGCGCCATTCTTGGTCCTGGCCCACGATGGGAGGTCGTCTCTTACCACCCTCTGGCACGCCCATAATGGCGTCCGCTCTGCCAGGGCGGGAAATCTTCTTAGATGGCGGGAATCGCTTCCCAGTGGCGGGAAACACTGCAGATGGCGGGAAAAGACTGCAGATGACGGGCAAATGGCGGGAACCGATCCGAGATGGCGTCCGATGGCGGGGACCCTCCGGAACCGGCGGGAGACTTCTTTTTGAGGTAAATGCGAACTTTTCTTCAGGCACGCAGTACCCGATGGTTGCGGGCACGTGATCCTGCCGACTACGCCAAAGTTGACGCGCCCCCTGGGCCATGTTCAGGGGATACCCGGAGCCGGATCTGGATAGGGGTAGTAGTCCTTGTGGCGGTGACCCGGTCCGCGTCCAGGGTGTCAAACTAAGTGGCAGTCTATGGCAGTAGATGTTAACTTGGATGTCGACTACGCCACCCGTTGAGTACGGCTTTGCAGCCGCCGCTGCAGAACAGTCCGCTGAGGCCGGTGGTATGGGTGCAGCGATGATGGTATAACCCCCAACGGGAGGGGTATGGCCTCAGGGCAGCAGGTGAAGATGATGGGGGTTGTGACGGTCAGTAAGAAGAGTCAGAGTCAGGAGATGCAGTTTCAGGGGTTTTACTCACAAGTGTTCTCTCAGTCACTCTGGCCTTGAGTGACCACCCGAGCCGTGCTGCGTCCACCAGGTCCTGGACTCGGCTAACCCCCAGGCAGTTCTGAAGCGTGGTCCTGAGCTCCCTTCTCTCTCTCTGTCTCTGGCCGTTCCCACCAGGGATCCACCTTTGGCCGGCTCCCTCGGGTCTCTTAGTGGTCAAACCTCCTCTGGGTTCCCTGACCCTATGCTTGGTGTGCCTTTCTGGTGGATTTGGTGAGGGTCATGGCAAATCTTGACCACGACCTCCGGTTCCTGGCTGAGGATAAGTGGCCTCCACCAGTTCGGGTTCCGGTACCCGTGTCCGCCAACCCTTCACCCTTTCTGGTCTGTTTCTGGGTTCTTGGGGTTCCCTCTGTCTTTCTCTCTGGGTCCTTCTTTCTCCTCTCTCCTCTGCAGGCTTGGCTCTGGAGCTGGGCCCAGCCGGAGCCACAGCTCCCTGTCAGCCCTCCTGGCTGAACTCCTCTGCTCTGCTCCTCAGGCTAAAAAGACCCTGTCCTAAGATGGTGCCCACCATATATACTCCCTCTATGTGTGAGCCCAGGTGACTAGCACCCAATGAGCTCCTAGCTTTACCCAGACTACTCCCCCTATCCCCCTATCTGCCCCTACACTACTGGGATGTTCCACCCCCCTCCCACTCCAGCCAGGGACAGACGCTGTCGTACCTGCACATATACTGGTGGGAGTACCGTTGATCTGTCCCCCGGAAATGGGATGTATGTAGTGCATGCAGCCTACTGAGCTCAGTCCCACACTCCATCCTTACCCGGGAGTGGAATACCACACCTCTGGAGTGAGGTGCAATACCCCTGTAGCAGCCGAGTCCTCAGGGTGCTACATAACAATATCTCGTGGGATTTTATCTCTCTTTTTATACACCCTAAAATCTTGATTTCTTTTGCGGCTGCTGTCTGACATAGAGTACTGCTGTTCGGCTTACTTGTAACCAGAACACCCAAGTCCTTCTCCTGTTCTGTTGTCCCGCGTATAATCCCATTTAATGTATGTGCAACAATAGGATTACTCCGTCCTAGGTGCATTACTCTACATTTATGAACATTAAATCTCATTTGTCAAGTGTCTGCCCATTCACACGTTATCCAGATTGTTTTGCAATATTGTAGGGTCCCGCTTAGCTTTTATTATCCTCCATAGTTTTATGTCATCAGAAAAGACTGACACTTTACTCCCAATCTCACCCACAAGGTCATTAATAAAGAGGTTTAAAAGAATCAGACCTAGCACAGATACCTGCGGTACCCCACTGCTGACTATATCCCATTTAGAGAACATACCATTTATGGCGACTCTTTGTTTCTTGTTATTTAGCCAATTCCTTACCCATCTGCATATAGTTTCCCCCAGTCCTTGCTTCTGTTGCTTCAGAATAAGCTGTCATGTGGTACAGTATCAAATGCCTTCGCAAAGTCCAGATAAATCACATCATCTGCATTACCAAAATCCAGATTTGCACTTACCTTCTTATAGAAAACCTAGCATGTTGGTTAGACATGACCTATTTTTCATGAAGCTGTGCCGGTTGTCAGTTATTATTTTATTCTCTGAAATATATCTCTGCAGGTCACATAATGCCCTCAAAAACTTTGCACACTACTGATGTCAGACTTACCGGACAGTAGTTGCCTGGATCCACCTTCTTACCTTTCTTAAATATCGGTATCACGTTAGCCATCCTCCAATTATGTGGCACCAATCCTGTTACAAGAGGCTAAGATTATGAGATACAGCAGACTGTCAGTTACTGAGCTCAATTCCTACAGTATCCGTGGATGAATGCCATCTGGGCCGGGGGATTTGTCGATGTTTACCTTGCTAAGACGCAGCTGTACTTCTTGTGTTAAACTTGTTATATCAGGTGGTGAACTTTGATTTTTGCCTTGTTGAATGATTCCTGGAACAGACGGGTTCGTTGGTGAACATGGATGAAAAGTGCCTGTTTAATATCTCAGCCTTTTTTTTGTCCTCTATAATTATCTTGTTATTATCATCTTTTAAGGGGCTGATACCATCCATTTTTTTTCTTTTTGACATTGATGTATTTGTAAAATTTTTGGGCTTTTAATTTAATGTCCCTGGCAATTTGTTGCTCTTTAGATAATTTTGCTAGCTTGATTTCTTTTTTACATTTCTTATTTAGGTCTTTATACTCCTAAAATGCTATTTCTGTATTCTCGGCCTTCAAGATTTTGAATGTCCTTTGTTTTTGTCTTATTAAACTTTATACTGTCTTATTTATCCATAATGGTTTATTTTTATTCCTTGACATTTTATTACCAGAGGGTTTAAGTTTTCTACAGGATTCTAGTAGTATTTCCTTAAACATGCTCCATTTATGTTCTGTTTTCCTAGTTACCATGACATAGTCCCAGTCTACACGATTAAGCTCTTCCCTTAATTTGTTGAAATCAGCTTTCCTAAAGTTCCAGGTTTTGGCATTTCCCCTTTTTGAATGTTTGATTGAAAATAACATTGAAACTTACCATATTATGGTCACTGCATCTCAAATGCTCCCGGACCTGCAGATCTGAAATTGTACCTGGTCTATTTGACAGAACCAGATTCAGCAGATTATCTCCCTTAGTTAGTTCATCTTCCAGCTGAGAGAGGTAATTGTCCTGAACTGTGGATAAGAACTTCCAGCTTTTAGCACAACCAGAAGATTCCCATTGAAAATCCCCCATAATAAGGACCCTACTATAATTTGCTGCCTTTTTAATTTGTTGCAGCATTTTGTTCTCTACCTGTCCAGCTATATTAGGAGGCTTATAGCAAACTTCAAATAGCAACTTTCCATTATTGTCATCCCCATGTACATTTACCCAAACTGACTCTACATTGTCGCAGCTCCACCCAATGTCATCATTGAACACAGGACTTAATTTGGATTTAACAAAAATACACAATACCCCTCCACCTTTTTTGTCTTTCCTATCCTTTCTAAATGTAGAGTAACCCTCTACGTTTGTTACGCAGTAATGGCTTTTGTCAAGCCAGGTTTCCTTAATGCCCACCACATTATAATCTGTGGCCGACATAAGGGTCTCCAATTCATTCATTTTGTTTGCAAGACTTCTTGCATTTGCCAGCTGACATTTAATACTATTAGCACATTTATTACTCCTACTCACCTCCCTACTTTCCCTGGATATCCCAGCCTCCCTAAATCATCATTAATCCCTACTGTCTCACTCTCTCTGTCTTCTCTTTCTATCCCCTTTTTAGCACAACTACCCTCCCTCACCCCAGATCCAAGTTTAAGGCTGTGTGCCCACGATGCGGATTTAATGAGTTTCCACTGCAGCATTTCCGCCGCGAAAACGCATTAAAAACGCTTGTTAAATTGTCTGCCATGTTTCCCAATGATATCCGCAGAAATCCGCAGCACGACCATTTCTTGTGCGTAATCGCGGCAAAATCGCCGCCATTTACTTGCATTGAACCGCATAACATCCGCATGTATACATTTATGCATGCAGATGTTATGCGGTTCAATGCGCGGATGGTACCTGGGTCTGGAGAAGAAAACGTAAAAAAAATGAAAAAACATTATACTTACCTCTCCAACGGCCCCCGATCTCCTCTCCGGTGGCGTCCTCTGTCCTCGGCATCCCGCAGTGTTCTGAAAGGACCTGCTGACTAAATGACGTCACTGCAGGTCCTTTCAGAACACCGCGGGACACAGAGGACACCACCGGAGAGGAGACCGGGGGCCGCGGAGAGGTAAGTATAATGTTTTAATTCTTTTTTTTTTACTATTGATGCTGCATTTAAAGCAGCATAAGTTGGTCACACAATATAAATCCTTGCCAGTTGCATGTATTTATATTGTGTGTCCAACTTGTCAAGCACATTTCCAATTGATGCTCAAAATCACTTGGAAAAGCGCTTGAAAAAACGCATGCAAAAATGCTTAAAAAATGTCTCTCCCTGGCAGAAAAAACGCATGTAAAATCCACATGCTTTTTTTCTGCAAGGGAGAGGCAGAAACACTCAGGAAAAATCCGCATCAATTCAGCATCATGGGCACATACCCTAAAGCTCCTCCATCCGTTTGACCATTTTCCCCCTAGCACAGCTGCACCCCCCATTGAGTTGCAGCCCTCCCTACAGTAGAGAAGTCAGCCCAGTTCTCCATGAACTCAAACCCTTCCTTCCTGCACCAATTTCTAAGCCACTTATTTATCTCCCTTAGCTCCCGCTGTCTTTGTAGTGACGCTCCTGGCATCGGCAGTATTTCTGAAAACACCACCTTGCAGGTCCTGGCCTTTAGCTTCTCTCCTAGTTCCCTGTAATAATTTTTAAGGACCTTCCATCTCCCTATAACTTTGTCCTTAGTACCTATGTGTACCATGACTGCTGTGTTTTCTTCAGCCCCCCGAACAATATGTCTATCTGATCCACTATATGTCGAACCCGAGCACCAGGCAAACAACACACTGTTCGGCACTCATAGCCTCAGCGACAGATTACCCTGTCTGCCTGCCTAATTATACAGTCCCCTGCCACCAACATCTGTCTGTCCTTTGCTGCACTCCTTTTTCTCTCATTCCTACATCAGTCGTTTTCCTGGTTGCTAGCAGCAACGTCTTGCTGTAGTGATCCTAGTCCTGGACTTGCATACCTAATATCAGCCAATCAGGCATATTTACTAGGTTGTGCCAGATCAGGACTGGGCTACCTGCCACTCCCCACCCACCCCTCCTTCTAACTGTCATCCAGCTACCTACTTCTGTGTCCTGATCTTCCCCACCTCCACCCTTTTCCATATCACTGGCCCCAGCCAGAACATGCTCAGTGAGCTCTAAACTCCTCTCAATGTTTGCATTGCTCCTGAGTGTTGCATGCTGCATATTTAGATCCATTACCTGGGCTTCCAAACGTGTAACTCACATCGAGCTCAAACATAGTCACCCTCAAACGGCTATTCAAGGCATGCATACATCTCACAAGATGCACACCTAGTGGTCATATTAAATGGGGATAAACTATACAGATAAATGCAGAAAAATCAATGGAAAACTAGTAAGTAAAACACCAAAGTATGCTTTTGTGTTTAACTATGATATTGTGTTTAACTATGCACTTATCTGCAACCCTGCACTACAAATGCATCCCTCGCTCCGCTCAGCAGCCTGGCTAAGAGTCATTGGAATTTGTAGTCCTCCAACCAGCAAGCACCTAGGTTGGGCTCCTAAATGCATGTACTGTACACTTTAACGCTAGTGAAAAATGTCTTCATTATTTTGAAATATAGAGAGTTACTGCAGTTTTTGTCCTTCAGGTTACCTCATGAGTAATCAATAAGTTTACAGCTTTGTTGGAATTGATCTAGTGAATTTTGGGAGCTATTGCATTTTATAGGGAATCTGTCAGCAGGATTTCACACCCCAAACTATTTATATGTGCATGTTGCTCTTTTACTGACAAGTTCAGCAATACCTTTACATGGCCAGTTCGTTGCTCTACTGAGAAATCAGTGTTTAAATTGATATACAAAGAGGCTGGAAATATGAAGCTTCTGTCACTCCAGTTATTTTCCCCACCCAACACCGCCTCCTCGGGCTTGACAGTTGGCTCCTTTGCCTGAAGGCAAACAGCATAGAAGCTGTCAGTCAAGCAGGAGGTGGCGCTGTGTGGGGAAGAGAGCTGGAGTGACAGAGGCTTCAGATCTACAGCCTCATTTGCATAACAATGCAAATGTTGATTTCTCAACAATGGAGGAATAACATAGTAACATAGGTTGTATAAAGACCTAGGTCCATCAAGTTCAACCTTTCTCCCCCAATTGTACTCCCCATACCAACACTACACTAACTTACTGGAAATAGGCCTCACAAATGAATTACTAAAATCTCTATACCTAAATCTGTTGATCCAGAAGAAGGCAAAAACCCCAGGATACATTCAGCCAATTTGCATCACGGGGGAAAAATTCCTTCTTGACCCCGAGAAAGGCGATCAGTACAAGAATCCTGTACTACTATAGGTGTAACATTTAGTTTAATTTAACTGTAGCCCACAATGTTATGTGTATCGAGGAAATCATCCAGCCATTTTTTGAATTCTGTTATAGTATCTTCCATTACTAACTCTTGTGGTAGGGCATTCCACATCCTGACTGCTCTGACTGTAAAGAACCCTTTCCTGTTTATGTGCCCGAATCACCTTTCTTCCTCCCGTAATGAGTGCCCCCTGGTCCTTAGTATAGTCTTTGGAAGGAATAAGTCATGGGCTAGACCTTTGTACTGACCACACACATATTTATACATGTAATTGAGATCCCCTCTGAGGCGTTATTTCTCTAAGCTAAACAAGCTCAACTTTTTCAACCTCTCATCATATGAGAGGCCTTCCATCTCTTGTAATATTCTAGTTGTCCGCCTTTGAACTGACTCTAACTTCTGAATATATTTTTTAAAATGTGGAGCCCAAAACTGGATTCCATATTTTAGATGTGGACTCACCAGTGATTTATAAAGGGGTAATAATATGTTGGGATCACAAGATTTTATTTCTTTTTATACACCCTAAAATCTTGTTTGCTTTTGCGGCAGCTACTTGACATTGAGTACTGCTTCTTAGCTTACTCGTAACCAGAATACTCAAGTCCTTCTCCTGTTCTGTAGTCCCGAGTATACTCCCATTTAATGTATATGTAGCAATAGGATTGCTCCGTCCTAGGTGCATTACTCTACATTTATCTACATTAAACCTCATCTGCCCAGTGTTTGCCCATTCAGTCATCTTATCCAGATCGTACTGCAATATCGTAATGTCAAGATCACATTTTAATATCCTACATAGTTTGGTATCGTCAGCAAAAACTGACACTTTACTCACAATCCCATCACCCAGGTCATTATTAAAGAGATTTAAAGAGAATTGGTCCTAGCACAGATCCCTGCGGCACCCCACTTCTGACTATGTCCCATTTAGAGAATGTACCATTTATGACGACCCTTTGTTTCCTATCATTTAGCCAATTCCTTAGCCATCTACATATAGTTCCCCCAAGTCCTTGCTTCTGTAGCTTCAATATAAGGCTGTTATGTGGTACAGTATCAAATGCTATCTCAAAGTCCAGATAAATCATATCAGCCGCATTACCAACATCCAGATTTGCACTTACCTCCTCATAGAACCCCAACATGTAGCTTAAACACGACCTATTCTTCATGAATACATACTGATTATCATTTATTATATTATTCTCTACAATATAACTCTGCAGGTCATCCCTTATGATGCCCTCAAAAACTTCGCACACTACTGATGTTAGACTTAACGGACGGTAGTTACCTGGATCCACATTCTTACCTTTTTTAAAAATCAGTACCACATTGGCTATCCTCCAATACTGTGGCACTACCCATGTTACAAGAGAGTCTAAGAATACGAGATACAGCGGTTTATCAATTACTGAGCTCAATACCCTCAGAATCTGTGGATGAATACCATCTGGTCCAGGGGATTTGTCAACATTTCATAGAATCATAGAACTGTAGAGTTGGAGGGGACCTCCTGGGTCATCTGGTCCAACCCCCTGCTCAAAGCAGGATTCACTAGATCATCTCAGACAGATGTCTGTCCAGCCTCTGTTTGAAGACGTCCATTGAAGGGGAACTCACCACCTCTCATCGCAGCCTGTTCCACTCATTGATCACCCTAACTGTCAAAATGTTTTTTCTAATATCTAATCTGTGTCTCCTTCCATTCAGTTTCATCCCATTGCTTCTAGTCTTTCCTTGTGCAAATGAGAATAAAGATGATCTTTCTACAATGTGACAGCCCTTGAGATATTTGTAGACAGCTATTAAGTCTCCTCTCAGTCTTCTTTTTTGCAAGCTAAACATTCCCAAATCCTGTAACCGTTCCTCATAGTACATGGTTTGCAGACCGGTCACCATTCTGGTTGCTCTTCTCTGAACTTGCTCCAGTTTGTCGATGTCTTTTTTAAAATGTGGTGCCCAAAACTGGACGCAGTATTCCAGATGAGGTCTGACCAAAGAGGAGTAAAGTCCGATAATGACTTCACGTGATCTAGACTGTATGCTTCTGTTAATACATCCCAGAATTGTATTTGCCTTTTTTTCTGCTGCATCACACTGTTGACTCATGTTCAGTCTATGATCTATTAGTATACCTAAGTCTTTTTCACATGTACTGTTGCTTAGCTCTATTCCTCCCATTTTGTATATGCTTTTTTTATTTTTATTGCCCAGATGTAGTACTTTGCATTTTTCCCTGTTAAAAACCATTCTGTTAGTTACTGCCCACTGCTCCAGTTTATTTACGTCTTTTTGAATCCTCTCTCTCTCTTCTCTAGTATTAGCTATCCCTCCTAGCTTTGTGTCATCAGCAAATTTAATCAGTTTACCCTCAATTCCTTCATCTAAATAATTGATAAAGATGTTGAACAATACAGGTCCCAGGACAGAGCCCTGTGGTACCCCACTTGAGACATTCATCCAACTGGATGTGAAGCCATTTATGACCACCCTTTGAGTCCGATCACTAAGCCAGTTATGAATCCACCTAACAGTTGCCTTGTCCATTCTATACTTGGTCATTTTTTCAATAAGGATGGTGTGAGATACTTTGTCAAATGCTTTGCTGAAGTCAAGATATACTATATCTACAGCATTTCCCTGATCCACCCAGTCAGTGATTCTGTCATAGAAGGAAATTAAGTTAGTCTGACATGACTTGTTAGTTACAAACCCATGCTGACTCTGGTTAATCACTTCATTCTTATCCAGGTACTTGCATACATGTTGTTTAATAATTTGTTCAAAGATCTTTCCTGGTATAGAAGTCAGACTCACCAGCCTATAGTTCCCTGGGTCCACCTTCTTCCCCTTTTTGAAGTTAGGAACAACATTTGCTCTTCTCCAGTCTTCTGGGACTTCTCCTGTTCTCCAAGAATTTTCAAAGATTATGGTTCTAAAATTTCTTCTACGATCTCCTTCAGTACTCTGGAGTGTAATTCATCTGGACCTGGAGACTTGAACTCATTTATGTTAGCTAAATATTCCCTCACAATCTCTCTGTTTACAGATAACTTGGATTCTTCTATTCCTTTAATAGGACAGTGAAGATCAGTTGATGTTACATTTTCTTTCTGAGAGAAAACAGATGCAAAATAGGAATTAAAAAGTTCAGCCTTCTCAACACCCTTTCTTACAATTTCACCATTTTCATCCTGTAAAAATCCTTTAGTATCTTTGACTTTTCTTTTACTTTTGACATACCTCCTAAATCCCTTTTTATTGCTTTTGACATCTCTTGCAAGCCTTAATTCATTGTCAGCTTTAGCTAACCTGATACGTGCCCTACAGGATCTGCAGACTGCATTATAATCTTCTTTAGATATGCCTCCCTCTTTCCATTTGATAAACATTTCTTTCTTTCTTTTAAGCATGTGTTTAAGTTCTGTGTTCATCCATCCTGGTTTCCTTAAATGCTTCCCATTCTTCCTACTTTTCGGGATTGTTAACGATTGTGCTTTGAGAATCTCATTTTTAAAAATTTCCCATCCTTTCTGGACATTTTTGTCCTTAAGGACATCCAGCCATTGGATCCCTCCTATTCTCTTTCTGAGTCGCTTAAAATCTGCCTTTCTGAAATCTAACCTTAAAGTTTGATTCTTCACATGTCTTCCTCCTCTAGTTATCCAAAATTCTATAATAGCATGATTGCTGCCTCCTAGGGTTTCAGCCACTTTTACCTCCTCAACCATTTCCTCCCTGTTTATAAGGATTAGATCCAAAGTAGCAGATCCCCTTGTTTTCTCCCCTACCTTTTGGAAGATAAAGTTGTAAGCAAGAAAGGATAAGAATTTGCTTGACCTGTTAGCTTTACTTGAGAGAGATTCCCAACAAATGTCTGGATAGTTGAAATCTCCCATGACCACTACGTCATATTTTTTGGAGAACTTGTTCATTGGATACATAAAGAGTTCATCCATATCTTCAGCTTGCCCAGGTGGCAAACAGTTTCCACAGAACTCACAGTCTCTGCTTCAAACTCTGTGCAGATAATACGCTTTTCTAACATACAATGCGACACCTCCTCCTCGTTTATCAAGTCTGTTTCTTGCAAATAAGTTGTATACTTTTAGCCTTTTATTCCAATCATGTGTATCGTCCCACCAAGTTTCAGTGATTTCAATGACATCATATTCCTTTTCCTGCGTTAGTAGTTCCAATTCTCCTTGTTTGTTGCCCATGCTTTGTGCATTTGTATAAAAACATTTTAGTTTGTGATTGGTTTCTCTTCCTCCCATATTTTTATTATTTAAATTTTTTGGTCTTTGTTCTTCCTTTCCACTTCCAGTAGCAGAGATCTCAATAGTATTTGTCAGCTGTATATCTTTTTCTGGCCTTTTGCTTCCCTTCCCACATTGTTCTAGTTTAAAGCTCTCCTGATGAGTGTAGCAAGGCGACTTCCCAATTTAATTTGTTCAGATGCAGGTGTACTTCTTTTTGTGTTAAACTAGTTATATCATGTGGTGAACTTTGATTTTTGCCCTGTTGAAAGATCCCTGGAACAAACTGTTTGTTGGTGAGCAGATGAAAAGTGTCAGTTTAATATCTCAGCCTTTTCTTTGTCTTCTATAATTATCTTATTATTATTATCATCACCTTTTAACCACTTCGCACCAGAGCCTGTTTTTGCCTTCGTGACCGGGCCAATTTTTTCAATTCTGACCACTGTCACTTTATGAAGTAATTACTCTGGAACGCTTCAACGGATTCCCCTGATTCTGAGATTGTTTTTTCGTGACATATTGTACTTCATGATAGTGGTAAAATTTCTTTGATATCACTTGCGTTTATTTGTGAAAAAAACGGAAATTTGGCGAAAATTTTGAAAATTTTGCAATTTTCAAACTTTGAATTTTCATGCCCTTAAATCAGAGAGATATGTCACACAAAATAGTTAATAAATAACATTTCCCACGTGTCTACTTTACATCAGCACAATTTTGGAACCAAAATTTTTTTTTGTTAGGGAGCTATAAGGGTTAAAAGTTGACCAGCGATTTCTCATTTTTCCAACAAAATTTACTAAAACATTTTTTTAGGGACCACATCATATTTGAAGTCACTTTGAGGGGTCTTTATGACAGAAAATATCCCAAAGTGACACCATTCTAAAAACTGCACCCCTCAAGGTGCTCAAAACCACATTCAAGAACTTTATTAACCCTTCAGGTGCTTCACAGGAATTTTTGGAATGTGGAAGAAAAAATTAACATTTAACTTTTTTCACAAAAATGTTACTTTAGACCCAATTTTTTTTATTTTCACAGGGGTAACAGGAAAAAATGGACCCCAAAATTTTTTGTGCAATTTCTCTTGAGCGCGCTGATACCCCATATGTGAGGGAAAACCACTGTTTGGGCGCACTGCAGGGTTCGGAAGAGAAGGAGCGCCATTAGACTTTTTGAATGTAAAATTTGTCTGAATAATTAGCAGACGCCATGTTGCGTTTGGAGAGCCCCTGATGTTCCTAAACAGTGGAAACCCCCTACAAGTGACACCATTTTGGAAACTAGACCCCTTAGGGAACATATCTAGATGTGTGGTGAGCACCTTGATCCCCAAGGTGCTTCACAGAAGTTTATAATATTGAGCTCTAAAAATAAAATTTTCACATTTTTCCCACAAAAAACGTTTTTCATCCCTTAATTTTGCATTATCATAAGGGTAATAGGATAAATTGCACCATGAAATTTGTTGTGCAGTTTCTCCTGAACACGCCGATACCCCATATGTGGAGGCAAACCACTGTTTGGGCGCACGGCAGGGTTTGGAAGGGAAGGAGCGCCATTTGACTTTTTGAATGTAAAATTTGTTTGAATAATTAGCGAACGCCATGTCACATTTGGGAAGCCCCTGATGTGCCTAAACAGTGCAAACCCCCCACAAGTGACACCATTTTGGAAACTAGACCCATTAGGGAACTTATCTAGATGTGTGGTGAGCACCTTTCACCCCCAGCTGCTTCACAGAAGTTTATAATATTGAGCCATAAAAATAAAATTTTCACATTTTTCCCACAAAAAATGTTTTTCATTCCCTAATTTTGCATTATCATAAGGGTAACAGGATAAATTGCACCATGAAATTTGTTGTACAATTTCTCCTGAGTACGCTGATACCCCATATGTGGGGGAAAACCACTGCTTTGGTGTACGGCAGGGTTCGGAAGAGAAAGGAGCGCTATGTTGGCTGGGATAGGCAGCAGACACCATGCCACATTTGAAGAGTCGCTGACATGCCGAAACAGCAGAAACCCCCACAAGTGACCCCATTTTGTAAACTACGCCTCTCAAGGAATTCATCTAGGGAAGTAGTGAGTATTTTTTAATTTTTAAATTTATTCCATTGGGCAGTGAAAAAAGCATATTTATATTTTTACCACAAAAAAATGTTTTACCCTCAGATTTTACATTTTCACTCAGGGCAATGGGTAAAAATGGTGCCGAAATGTGTCACACAATTTCTTCTAAAAGTGGCAATACCCCACATGTGGCTGTATCGTACCACTCAGCCATACGACGAGATTTGGGGGGGGACGGAGCGCTATTTGACAATTGGAGAACAAATTATTGTAGAATAGGCATTTGGATTTGGGAGCACAAAATTTTCTGAATTTCTTTTGGGGGGCAAGGGCCATTTTGCTTTTCCAGAGCCTTTCTGCTACCAGTAACTTGGAAGGCCCTTATATTTTTAACAGATGACGGACCTGAGTGGGGACTAGCTTTTTTTGAGGACTGAGTTGAAGCTTTTATTGGGAACATTTTACGTAACATTTATCCGGCGCTCTAGGCTGAGCACTTACATCGGGGTTTCCATCTAAATTTCCAAGTGATGTAATTCAGATGAAACCCCTGCGGGATCCATTCACTGTAATGAGGCAGCAGAGTTACTCTGGACTCCGTCTGGCCTCTGTTTAGTGGTGTCCTTTTTTTCAGAAGTGCACAAAACTGTGGCCAACCGCACTTTTATACACGCCTAAAACAAATGACACCGTGGGATCACAGGCCAGACGGCATCCACAATGGCCTATATCTGCCTCATTACAGGGAATCTTCCGTCATGGGTTCCGGCTGAATCACATATTTCAGAGATTTACACGGAAACTCTTGTGTAAGTGCTCAGCGCAGAGCACAGGATAAATGTGTGCCGAGCCGATCTTTGGGAGACATAATAAACAAATCAGTAGCAGGTGAAGAATTGGTTTTATTTATTTTTTTACGCCGTTCCCAGTGTGATATAACTGATTAGATTACTTTATTCTTCGGGTCGGTGCGATTACAGAGATACCAGATTTATATCGGGTTTTTATGACTGACAGCTGTCACACACTAAGAGACGCTTTTTTTTTTGCAAAATCTAGTTTTTGCATCGCCATATTTTGAGAGCTATAATTTTTCCATATTTCGGCCGACAGAGTCATGTGACGGCTTGTTTTTTGCGGGACGAGTTGACATTTTTATTGGTACCATTTTTGGGTACGGGACATTTTTTGATCGCTTTCTATTCCGTTTTTTGGGAGGTAAAATTAACAAAAACCAACAATTCAGTAATTGTTTTTTGAGGTTTTTTTTTATGCCGTTCTGCGTGTGGTAAAAGTGATCAGGCAGCGTTATTCTTCGGGTCAGTACGTTTACAGCGATACTACACTTACTGTATATTTTTTTTATGTTTTGGCGCTTTTACACAATAAAACAATTTTATAGAAAAAATATTTTTTTTGCATTGCTTTATTCTGAGCGCTATAACTTTTTTATTTTTCGGCTGATGGAGCTGTATGGCGGCTTTTTTTTTGCGGAACAAGATGATGTTTTCAGCGGTACCATTTTTATTTCCATTTTGCTTTTTGATCGCATTTTTTTCCACTTTTTGTTTGGCGATATGAGGAAAAAGCATAGTTTTTTGCTCCGTTTTTTTATTTATTTTTATTACGGTGTGCACAGAAGCAGTTAATTAGTGTGACCGTTTTATAGCTCGGGTTGTTTCGGACGCGGCAATACCAAATATGTGTACTTTTTTTATTTTTGCATAAATATACTTATTTATCGGTTTAATATTTTATTTATTTATTTTAATTTATTTTGTATTTTTTTTTAACAGTTTCAAAACATTTTTTTTAACTTTTTTTACATTTTTACTTAGTCCCTGTATGGGACATTAATTTTTATCTCATGTAATGTAATAGACATGTATTACATTACATGAGATCTTCACTGACTGTTTCACAGTCAGAGTCTCCTGCCTGGCTTCAGCTGCAGGCTGAGCCAGGCAGGACACCGTATATGGCAGAGCTGGAGGCGGTCATGTGACCTCCAGCTGCCATAGCAACCCAAGGTCCTGGAAGGTATCAGGGGTCGTCGGAGAGGTAAGTGGACGACCCCCTCTCCTCCTGCTGTCTTCTATATGCCGCGATCACTATAGATCGCGGCATATAGAAGACAGCTAAGGGTTAACATCACTGGGACCTGATCCAATCAGGTCCCGATGATGTTCCCTGTCAGAGCTATCGCTCTGCACCGCTTGCAGGACCCTGGGGGTCCTGAGCGCTGCGGGACCACTCACCGTTTTTAAACATCCGCGCTGCACAGAGCCCAGGCAGCGCGGGCGTTTATCTACAGTGGGAGGTCGGGAAGCGGTTAAGGGGCCGATACCATCTGATTTTCTCTTTTTGGCATTGATGTATGTGTAAAGTTTTTTGGGATTTAATTTAATGTCCCTGGCGATTTGTTGCTCTATAGATAATTTTGCTAGCTTGATTTCTTTTTTACATTTCTTATTTAGGTCTTTACACTCCTGAAATGCTATTCAAGATTTTGAATGCCCTTTGTTTTTGTCTTATTAAACTTTGTAATGTCTTATTTATCCATAATGGTTTCTTTTTATTCCTGGACATTTTATTACCAAAGGGTATAAATTTTCTACAGGATTCTAGTAGTATTTCCTTAAACATGCCCCATTTACGTTCGGTATCCCCAGTTACCATGACATGGTCCCAGTCTACATGGTCGCTGTTTCCCATATGCTCCCGGACCTGTAGATCTGAAATTGTATCTGGTCTATTTGACAGCACCAGATCCAGCAGATTACCCCCCCTGGTTGGTTCATCTACCAGCTGAGAGAGGTAATTGTCCTAAACTGTAGATAAGAACTTGCAGCTTTTAGCACAACTGGAAGATTCTATGTTCTATTAAATATCTGGATAGTTAAAATCCCCCATAATGAGGACCCTATTATTATTTGCTGCTTTTTCAATTTGTTCCAGCATTTCGTCCTCTACCTGTTCAGCTATATTAGGAGGCTTGTAACAAACTCCAATTAGCTGCTTTCCATTATGGCCATCCCCATGTACATTTACCCACACTGACTCTCTACATTGTCGCAGCTCCCCCCAATGTTGTCATTGAGCACAGGTTTTAAGTTGGATCTTACGAAAATACACACCCCTCCACCTTTTTTGTCTTTCCTGTACTTTCTAAATGTAGTGTATCCCTCTATTTTTGACACCCAGTCATGGCTTTCATCCAGCCAGGTTTCCATAATACCCACCACATCGTATTCTGTGACTGGCATAAGAGTCTCCAGTTCAGCCATTTTGTTTGCCAGACTTCTTGCATTTGCTAGCAGACATTTAATACAATTAGCACATTTGCTACTCCTACTCAGCTCCCTTCTTTCCTTGCGTATCCCAGCACCCCCTAGATCCTCTATAACCCCTGCTGTCCCACTCTCTCTGTCTACTCTATCTATCCCTTTATAAGCATGAATACCCTCCATCCCCCCAGATCCTAGTTTAAAAGCTCCTCCATCCGTCTGACCATTTTTTCCCCCAGCATAGCTGCACCCTCCCCATTGAGATGCTACCCATCCCTACTGTAGAGCCTGTTGCCGACAGCGAAGTCAGCCCAGTTCTCCATGAACGCAAACCCTTCCTTCCTGCACCAATTTCGGAGCCACTTATTTATCTCCCTAAGCTCCCGCTGTCTATCTACTGACGCACTTGGCATCTACAGTATTTCTGAAAACACCACCTTGGAGGTCCTGGCCTTAAGCTTCTCTCCTAGTTCCCTGTAATCATTTTAAAGGACCTTTCACCTCCCTCTAACTTTATCATTAGTACCGATATGTACCTTGACCTCTGAGTTTTCCCCAGCCCAACCAGCGATCTGTCTATCTGATCCGATCCGATTGACTGTTTAGGTAGAGGTATTGCTGGACTTGGGAGGTGAAACCTTGCTGACAGATTCCCTTTAATTTCTTAATGCAATACTATATACATGTGCATGATTTGGGAGTGATCGCATATGGGGCGGGCTTGGGAGCTGAGCTGTCTTCATACGCAGCAGATATCAACTATATTAAACAGCCAGTATCTGTCTTTAACAGTCGCCACTAGAGCTTACCTCTGGCTGAAGCTGTTAAGCTTTAAGGCTATGTGCCCACAATGCAGAAATGCTCCTGATTTTTTTCCTGAGCGTTTCTGCATCTCCCTGGCATAAAAAACGCATGTGGATTGTAGATGCGTTTTTCCTGCCAGGGACAAGCGGATGTGAAGTGTTCTTCACATGCATTTCCGCATGCGGGTTGACAAGCGCTTTCGAAGCGATTTTTAGCATCACTTGGAAAGTGCTTGACAACTTGGTCACACTATATAAATTCATGCAACCGACATGGATTTATATAGTGTGACTGAAAGAATGGTAAAATATAAAAAATAAACATTATACTTACCTTCTGATGGCCCCCGGTGTCCATTGTCTTGGCTTGCCGGCAGGACCTGCCAACGTCAGCGGTTGCATGACCCGTCACATGACTAAATGACGCCAGCGCAGGTCCTTTTAGTCTGCCGTGAGCTGCCGGCAAGCCAAGACAAGCACACCGGGGGCCATCAGAAGGTAAGTATAATATTTATTTTTTATTTTATTCTTTTTTTTACAGATTCTATGGTACCCGGGTCCGGAGGAGAGTCTCCTCTTCTCCAAACCCGGGTACCATCCGCACATTGAAATGCATGGATTCCGCATGTACAGATGCAGTGATGCGGATTTCATGCGTTCCAATGCAAGTCAATGGCGGCGAAAACGCAGCGCTTCCGCAAAATAATTGGTAGTGCTGCGTATTTTTCTGCAATGATAATCCGCAGCGGAAATTTCCGCAGCATGTGAACATGCGGATTATCATTGGGGAACATGGCGAACCTTCTACCAAGCGTTTTTTGAGCATTTCTGCAGCAGAATTGCCGCTGCGGAAACGCTTAAAAAACGCATAGTGGGCACACAGCCTTAATGTAGCTGTCAGACTCAGGCAGTGGCATTTAATGTAACATGTGCTGCTTACCGGCTCCCATTGTTGACCAGAGATGCGATCGCGGGACGCTAATGGGTTATTATAGCAACTTGGGGTCTGCTGAAGGCCCCCATTGCTGTTATCATGGTATTCCTTTGAAAGATGGTGAGCTTCAAATAAGACCGAATTTTACACCATATACTGCAATACTGTAGTATCGCAGTATATAATGTAAGCAGTTGGACAATCGCAGGTTCAAGTCCCCTAGGTAGACTGAGAAATAGAATAAAATATTTTAAAAAATTATATATGTGTGTGTGTGTTCATGTGCATATATATGAAGAAAAGAAATCCTAACTACAGATCCACATTGAAGTGACTCGGATCATTCTCCAAGACAGAAAATGAGAACCAGAATCCTGAGTGATAACTTGGGCAATAGTGAAAAAATTATACCCATATGAGTAAAAAAATATTTTATTGAAAAGTAATTAAATTACATAGGAGTAACATCTATCAAAAGTACAAGGTAACTCAAGGAAGGAATGAATAGTAATCCAGAAATAGTACGATAGCAGCTTTATGCAGTGGCTATGTATGCAACTTAATGCTAATATAATAAACAGCCTTTCTATATTACCAATATACCATATAGTTATCCAATTATCACATAGTGCATGCGATAAAAAATGAGTAAAATGGAGCTGCCTCCAAGGAATAGTACAGTTACATGTATGTATGAGGCAGACCACTGTAAATTATCAAGTAACATACCAACCGTGTGTGTGTGTGTGTGTGTGTGTTTGTGTGTCAGGGCGACACCGGCAGGATCATACAATATCCCACCACTGCCACCAATTTGTCAGGGATTCGCACATACCTACCCTCACATATAGCACCAGTGACTCTGTCACTATATATATATATATATATATATAGATTTAAAATGTATAAAATATACACTGCTCAAAAAAATAAAGGGAACACTCAAATAACACATCCTAGATCTGAATGAATTAAATATGAATTAAATATTCTCATTGAATACTTTGTTCTGTACAAAGTTGAATGTGCTGACAACAAAATCACACAAAAATCATCAATGGAAATCACATTTATTAACCACTGGAGGCCTGGATTTGGAGTCACCCCCAAAATTCAAGTGGAGAAACACACTACAGACTGATGCAACTTTGATGTAATGTCCTTAAAACAAGTCAAAATGTGGCTCAGTATTGTGTGTGGCATCCACATGCCTGTATGACCTCCCTACAATGCCTGGGCATGCTCCCGATGAGGTTGCGGATGGTCTCCCTGTGGGGTCTCCTCCCAGACCTGCGCTAAAGTATCCCCCCAGCTCCTGGACAGTCTGTGGTGGATGCAGCGAGACATGATGTCCCAGATGTGCTCAGTCGGATTCAGGTCTGGGGAACGGGCAGGCCAGTCCATAGCTTCAATGCCTTCATCTTGCAGGAACTGCTCACACACTCCAACCACATGAGGTCTGGCATTGTCCTGCATTAGGAGGAACCCAGGGCCCACCGCACCAGCATATGGTCTCACAAGGGGTCTGAGGATCTCATCTCAGTACCTAATGGCAGTCAGGCTACCTCTGGCGAGCACATGGAGGGCTGTGGCGCCCTCCAAAGAAATGCCACCCCACACCATTACTTACCCACTGCCAAACCGGTCATGCTGAAGGATGTTGCAGGCAGCAGATCGCTCTCCACGGTGTCTCCAGACTCTGTCACATGTGCTCAGTGTGAACCTGCTTTCATCTGTGAAGAGCACAGGGCGCCAGTGGCGACTTTGCCAATCCTGGTGTTCTGTGGCAAATGCCAAGCATCCTGCATGGTATTGGGCTGTGAGCAGAACCCCCATCTGTGGACGTCGGGCCCTCATACCACCCTCATGGAGTCGGTTTCTAACCGTTTGTGCAGACACATGCACATTTGTGGCCTGCTGGAGGTCATTTTGCAGGGCTCTGGCAGTGCTCCTCCTGTTCCTCCTTGCATAATGGTGGAGGTAACAGTCCTGCTGCTGGGTTGTTGCCCTCCTACGACCCCCTCCACATCTCCTGGTGTACTGGCCTGTCTCCTGGTAGCGCCTCCAGCCTCTAGACACTATGCTGACAGACACAGCAAACCTTCTTGCCACAGCTCGCATTAATGTGCCATCCTGGATGAGCTGCACTACCTGAGCAACTTCTGTGGTTTGTAGAGTCCATCTCATGCTACCACGAGTGTGAAAGCACAACCAACATTCAAAAGTGACCAAAACATCAGCCAGAAAGCATTGGTGCTGAGATGTGGTCTGTGGTCCCCACCTGCAGAACCACTCCTTTATTGAGGGTGTCTTGATAATTGCCAATAATTTCCATCTATTGTCTATTCCATTTGCACAACAGCATGTGAAATTGATTGTCAATCAGTGTTGCTTCCTAAGTCGACAGTTTGATTTCACAGAAGTTTGATTTACTTGGAGTTATATTCTGTTGTTTAATTGTTCCTTTTATTTTTTTGAGCAGTGGACATATAATAGTTCAAATCACCCCTTTTTTCTCCATTCAAAATAAAAAACATTTTAAATATTTTAAAAACTAACATATTTGATGTCATCGTGTTCAGAGTAGTGTGTTCAAAATATAAAATTAATTAACCTGATTGGTAAACGTCATAACAATAAAAAAAAATCATTTTTTATCACCACCCTAAAAAAATGAAATAAAAACAGATCAAAATGTCGTTTATACCCAAACGTGGTATCAGTAAAATTGTCAGTTTGTTACACAAAAAATCAAGCCTTTACTAAGCTCAATAGACAAGCATAACTGTTACGGGTCTTCGAATATGGCAACACAAATCCCTCCAATTTTTTTTTAAACTTTCAGAATTTTTTTATTTCACTAAAATTTTAAAAAAAATCTGTACAAGTTTGGCATCGCCGTAATCATACTAACCTGAAGAATCATATAATTCATAGTAACCACAGAATGTATGCCTTAAAAGCAAAACGCTATAAAATATGATGGAATTGCAATTGCATTTTTTTTCAAAATTTTGCCACACTTTTTTCAGGACATTGAATGGTAAAATGAATGCTGTCATTCAAAACTATAAGCCATACTGCAAAAAACAAGTAGTGATGGGCGACCACCTGACTGTTCGGGTCCGGCGGGTTCAGCTGAACGCTGAACAGTTTATTAAAAGTTTGGGTTTGGGTACCAGAACAGTACCCGAACACGGACCCCCATTCACATGAATTGGGGGCCCGAACATCCAGTGTTTGCCACACTGTCATGTGTATGACAGCACGGCAAACACTGCCTCTCATCGGTGGTAAGATCATTACCGCCGATCAGAGAGCTGCGGTTCCCACACTGTCAGATGACAGTATGGCAATGGGGGCCCTAACATCGGGTGTTTGCCACGCTGTCGTGTGCATGAAAGCGCGGCAAACACTGCATCTGATCGGTAGTAAGATTAATACCACCGGTGAGAGAGCTGCGGTTCTCACGCCGTCAGATGAGCCCGCAGCTGTGACCGGAGGTAAAAAGTTTACCTCCGGTCGCAGGCGTCGGCAGATGGGACTACTACACCCATTGGCCTACATCTGCTGTCGCAGATAACTGCAAGAGCAGGCGTGGCTGATGGGAGTATTCATCTGCTTGCGCTATAAATAAATAACTTAAAAAAATGGCGTGGTTTACCCTGTATTTTTGATAACCAGCCAGGCAAAGCTAACAGCTGCGGGCTGCAACTCCAAGCTGTCATCTTTAGCAAGGCTGGTTATCAAGAATAGAGGGGTCCCCATGAATTTTTTTTAATTATTTAAATAATTAAAACAAAACGGCATGGGGTCCACCCATTTTTGACAACCTGCCAAGCTAAAGCAGACAACTGGGCTCTGGTATTCTCAAGATGGTAAGGGCCATGGATATTGCCCCCCCCAGCCTAAAAATAGCAGCCCATAGCTGCCCTAGAAAAGGAGCATCAATTAGGTGCCAGTTCTGGTGCTTTGCCCGACTCTCCCCACTGCCCTGTGGCGGTGGCAAGTGAGGTAATATTTGTGGGGTTGAAGTCGCCTTTGTATTGTCCGGTGACATCAACCCCACAGTTTAGTAATGGAAAGGCATCTATAAGACTCCTCTCCATTAAGTGTAGGGCAGGCAAGACAGGTTCTGGTAGTGGGTGACTCTATTATTAGGGGGACAGACAGGGCAATCTGTCACAAAGACCGGGATCGCCGAACGGTGTGCTGCCTCCCTGGCGCTCGAGTCCGGCACATCGTGGATCGGGTTGACAGGTTACTGGGTGGGGCTGGCGAAGACCCAGCGGTCATGGTCCACATCGGCACCAATGACAAAGTGAGTGGTAGATGGAGGGTCCTTAAAAATGATTTCAGGGACCTAGGTAGGAAGCTTAGGGCAAGGACCTCCAAGGTAGTTTTCTCAGAAATACTACCAATCCCGCGAGCCACACAGGAGCGCCAACGGGAAGTTAGGGAGGTGAATAAGTGGCTAAAGAGTTGGTGCAAGGCAGAAGGGTTTGGGTTCATGGAGAACTGGGCCGACTTCGCGGTCAGCTACAGGCTCTACCGTAGGGACGGGCTGCACCTCAATGGGGAGAGTGCAGCGGTGCTGGGGAAGAAGATGGCTAATAGGTTGGAGGAGTTTTTAAACTAGAGACGGGGGGGGAAACCAAGGAAATAGGTGGGATGTGAGGCAAGCAAGGGGGAAGGGGAGAAGTGAATATAATGAGGGTGGAGAGGGGGGTGGGGATAGTACAGTTAGATCGTTAGAGAAGAATAGGATGCTAAATAACCCCAAAGTTTTATCTTGCATGCTGACCAACGCAAGAAGCCTGACCAATAAGGCGGATGAGCTGCGGGCGCTTATATCGGAGGAGAGGTATGACATCGTAGGTATAACAGAGACTTGGCTAGACAATAGCTACGACTGGGCGGTAAATTTATTAGATTATAGTTTATTTAGAAGGGACCGGAAACAGAGGAAAGGCGGAGGAGTCTGCTTATATGTAAAGTCATGTCTAAAGCCCAGACTAAGGGAAGATATAGGAGAGGGAGAAGAGGGGGTCGAGTCCATGTGGGTAGAGATAGAGGGGGCAAAAAATAATAATAAAATATTACTGGGGGTCTGCTATAAGCCACCAAATATAACAGAGGAGAATGAGAATCTGCTATTAGGACAAATAGACAAAGTAGCAAAACATAATGAAGTGATTGTAATGGGGGATTTCAACTACCCGGATATTGATTGGGAAACAGAAACCTGTAGATCTCAGAAAGGAAAAAGGTTCTTGACAAATATTAAGGATAATTATCTCTCCCAACTAGTGCAGGAACCAACGAGAGGGAAGGCCGTGTTGGACTTAATATTGACTAATAGGCCTGATAGAATAACTGAGGTACAGATAGGGGGGCACCTAGGTAATAGCGATCATAATATTATCGACTTCAAAATGCCCTTCAGTAGGGTTATCAATAAGGGAACAACAAAAACATTAAACTTTAGGAGGGCGAAGTTTGATCAGCTGATAGAAAACCTTCAACTTATTGACTGGGACAAAGTACTTAATCAATGGAATACGAATAGTAAATGGGAAACCTTCAAAAGAATTCTGAATACTCAGTGCGAGAGGTATATACCGTATGGGAATAAAAGGGCCAGAAATAAGAGGAAACCAATATGGTTGAACAAGAACGTAAAAGGGGCGTTAAATAGCAAAAAAGAGGCATTCAAGAGATTAAAACAGGAAAACAGTAAGTCGGCACTAATGTGTTACAAGGAAAAAATGAGAACATGTAAAAAACAAATAAAAATAGCGAAGGAGGAAACAGAGAAACGTATTGCTAGGGAAAGTAGATCAAATCCCAAACTGTTCTTTACGTATATAAATAGTAAAAGGATTAAATCGGATAATATTGGACCGATAAAAAGTGAGGAAGGCAAAATCATAGAGAAAGATGAGGATAAAGCTAATCTATTAAATAATTTTTTTTCGACAACTTTCACAAAGGAAATAGAACTAACAGGAGAAATGAGAAGTGACAAGCTTAATCCTCCACTAAGTATTACAAATCTAACCCAAGTTGAGGTACAGAAACGCCTCAGTAACATTAAAATAAACAAATCACCAGGACCTGATGGCATACACCCACGGGTACTAAGGGAACTAAGTAATGTGATAGACAGACCGTTATATCTTATATTTAAGGACTCTGTTGAGACTGGGTCTGTGCCACTTGATTGGCGACAGGCGAATGTAGTGCCAATATTCAAAAAGGGAGCGAAATGTGACGCCGGAAACTATCGGCCGGTGAGTCTGACGTCCGTTGTGGGCAAAATTTTTGAAAGCTTCATTAAAGAGACAATTACGGAGCATCTTGATGCTAATAATCTTTTAATCCCGAACCAACATGGATTCACGAGGAATCGCTCCTGCCAAACAAACCTGATTGACTTCTACGAGGAGGTTAGCTCTCGAGTAGATCAGGGGGAACCAGTGGATGTCGTGTATCTCGACTTCTCAAAAGCGTTCGATAGCGTGCCACATAATAGGTTGGTATACAAAATGAGAATGATGGGGCTGGGGGAAAATGTCTGCAAGTGGGTAGCTAACTGGCTAAAGGATAGAAGGCAGAGGGTGGTTATAAATGGAATATACTCAGATTGGGTAAGCCTCACTAGTGGGGTACCACAGGGGTCTGTACTAGGCCCAATGTTATTTAATATCTTTATTAACGATATAGTCAACGGGATAAATAGTAAAATATCAATATTTGCAGATGACACAAAGTTATGTAAAACAATTAATACAAAAGAGGACAGTGCAGACTTACAGAGGGATTTGGATAAGCTGGGTAGGTGGAGCATTAAATGGCAAATGAGGTTTAATGAGGAGAAATGTAAGGTCATACATATGGGAAGGAAAAATGGAAGTCACCAGTACTCACTGAATGGGAAATCATTGGGGAATTCAGAGATGGAGAAGGACTTGGGCATCTTGATTGATAGCAAACTAAATTGGAGTGCCCAAAGTCAGGCCGCTGCTGTAAGGGCAAACAGGGTAATGGGATGTATCAGAAGAGATATAGCTGCAAAGGATGAGAACATTGTTCATCCACTGTACAAAGCACTGGTCAGACCACACTTGGAATACTGTGCTCAGTTATGGGCCCCAATATATAGAAAGGATATAAATGAGCTTGAAAAGGTACAAAGGAGGGCAACAAAATTAATAAAGGGAATGGAGGGACTGCAATACCCAGATAGGTTGGCAAAACTAGGACTATTCAGCCTGGAAAAGAGAAGGTTGAGGGGGGACATAATAAATGTGTACAAATATGTTAGGGGACAGTATAGAGATCTTGCCCGGGATTTGTTCAAAAGGAGGGATATTACGGTAACAAGAGGGCATTCACTAAGACTGGAAGAGAAAAGGTTTCAGCACCAGCATAGGAAGGGGTTCTTTACGGTAAGAGCAGTGAGAATATGGAATTCACTGAGTGAGGAGACGGTAATGTCAGATTCACTACACCAGTTCAAGCGGGGACTAGATGCATTTCTAGATACCAGGCAGATTTCAGCATATACTTAAAAATAAAATAAAATAGTAGGTTGATACAGGGATTTATTCTGACTGCTGGTTCAGAGTCGGGAGGGAATTTTTCCTCAGGTGAAGATTGGCTAAATCATTTGGGGTTTTTGCCCTCCTCTGGATCAACTTTAGCAATTACAGAACTAACAGGTCGAACTTGATGGACGCAAGTCTTTATTCGGCTTTACAAACTATGTTACTAATCCTATAGTTCTATTGTAAATAAAACAAACACCCAGAATAAAGTCTTTTATTTGAAATAAAACATACACAGTTTTACTTTATTATTTAAAAATAACAAACACTGTTATACTCACCTAACACCCATTCCATTGAAGCCCTCGTCTCCTGTAAGAAAAGAAAAATGAAAAACAACAATATACCTCATGTGTCCAAAGTTCTGTCCCACACTAATCCAAGTCTGGGATAAATAGTTTTCAACCTGGACGGTGCCAAGATGCGACCTTCCTGGCTTTAAACCACTGAGGAATGAGCTGCTGCTCAGCCTCAGTGACTAGTGGTGACATCATAGAGTTCACCGCCGGTCATTGAGTTTCTTGTAAGAAGCAGAGAGCAAAAAACAAAAGTGCAAAAATTGGTTAAGGGGTTAAAGTGTGATTTCTATGCTAAAATAAAATTGTGCATACATTTTTTGGGATCTTTCACATGTCTGTGTTTCCAGTACGTGTGGTGACAGTTTCCATACGAACTGGAGACACTGACACACACAGACCCATTCAAATCTAGGGGTCTGCGCATATGTCAGTGTGTTTCCATGGACCGTGTGTCCGTGTGCTCCACACGCTGACATGTCCGTTTTTTTGCGGATGCACGGTCCGCAAAAGTGTCTCACTCTGAACACACACGGATGACATCCATGTGTCATCAGTGTGACACGTACCGGCGCTTGGGAATCAGTGCTACAGTTAGCGCTGTTACCAAATGCCAGGTGCTGAACACTGCCCTCATCCTGGTTCCTGCCGGTGCTGTGATCAGCACCAGCAGGGGATAATGATGAGGGTAGTAGTGTCTGCTCCCGCAGTGTCCACCTGTAAACATAAGAATAAAATAATAAAATCCTTACACTCACCTGTCCGGAGTTGTCTTTTGCTGTAATCTATGTGACTGAGCAGCAGAGGAGCCGGGGAGAATGAGCCGCTCCAGTGAGCAGCTCCGGAGCTGCGCTCAGTGAGTGACGGGACACTGCACCTAAGCTCCGCTCCGGAGCCGCTCGCTGAAGCAGCTCATTCTCCCCGGCTCCTCTGCTGATCGGTCACATGGATTACAGCAGGGGACATCTCCGCAGCATTTAGCGAGCGAGCAGAGGGACCGAAGCTCCTCTGCTCTTGGATCGTCATTGCAGGGTCCTGATCGTTGCCATGGTGATCTGATGTCGTCATGAAGACATCGAGGTCACCAAGCACTAGCAAGGTAGTTTGATAATGTGCAGTGCTGACAGCTATAATGTATAGCAGTGATCCTGCACTGCTATGCCTTGTGGCAGCAATCAGAAGTGAAAGTCCCATTGTGGGACTAAGTAAAAAAGTGAAAAAAAAAAATAATATTATTTTAAAAATCACAAAATAATCAAAAATATATTATATCCATATAAATATTATTTAAAAAAAAAACAATAAAAGTACACATATTTGGTATTGCCGCATCCGGAACGACCTGATCTATAAAACTGTCCCACTAGTTAACCCTTTTAGTGAACACGGTAAAAAAAAAAAAGAGACAAAGCAAAAAAACAATGCTTTATCATCATACCGCTGAACTAAAAGCGCAATAAAACGCGATAAAGACGAATGTAAATAAAAATGGTACTGCTGAAAACGTCATCTTGTCCTGCAAAATACAGCTTCATCAATCGAAAAATAAAAAAGTTTTACCTCTCAGAATAAAGCGATGCAAACATTTTTTTTTTATATATGAGTTTTTATTGTGTAAAAGTGTCAAATCATAAAAAAACTACAGTACAGACCAAAAGTTTGGACACATCTTCTCATTTAAAGATTTTTCTGTTTTTCCATGACTATGAAAATTGTACATTCACACTGAAGGCATCAAAACTATGAATTAACACATGTGGAATTATATACTTAACAAAAAAGTGTGAAACAACTGAAAATATGTCTTATATTCTAGGTTCTTCAAAGTAGCCACCTTATGCTTTGATGACTGCTTTGCACACTCTTGGCATTCTCTTGAGGAGCTTCAAGAGGTAGTCACCGGAAATGGTCTTCCAACAATCTTGAAGGAGTTCCCAGAGATGCTTAGCACTTGTTGGCCCTTTTGCCTTCACTCTGTGGTCCAGCTCACCCCAAACCATCTTGATTGGGTTCAGGTCTGGTGACTGTGGAGGCCAGGTCATCTGGTGTAGCACCCCATCACTCCCCCTCTTGGTCAAATAACCCTTGCACAGCCTGGAGGTGTGTTTGGGGTCATTGTCCTGTTGAAAAATAAATGATGGTCCAACTAAACGCAAAGCGGATGGAATAGCATGCCGCTGCAAGATGCTGTGGTAGCCATGCTTGTTCAGTATGCCTTCAATTTTGAATAAATCCCCAACAGTATCACCAGCAAAGCACCCCCACACCATCACACCTCCTCCTCCATGCTTCACGGTGGGAACCAGGCATGTCGAGTCCATCCGTTCACCTTTTCTGCGTCACACAAAGACACGGTGGTTAGAACCAAAGATCTCAAATTTGAATTCATCAGACCAAAGCACAGATTTCCACTGATCTAATGTCCATTCCTTGTGTTCTTTAGCCCAAACAAGTCTCTTCTGCTTGTTGCCTGTCATTAGCAGTGGTTTCCTAGCAGCTATTTTACCATGAAGGCCTGCTGCACAAAGTCTCCTCTTAACAGTTGTTGTAGAGATGTGTCTGCTGCTAGAACTCTGTGTGGCATTGACCTGGTCTCTAATCTGAGCTGCTGTTAACCTGCGGTTTCTGAGGCTGGTGACTCGGATAAACTTATCCTCAGAAGCAGAGGTGACTCTTGGTCTTCCTTTCCTGTGGCGGTCCTCATGTGAGCCAGTTTCTTTGTAGCGCTTGATGGTTTTTGCAACTGCACTTGGCGACACTTTCAAAGTTTTCCCAATGTTTCAGACTGACTGACCTTCATTTCTTAAAATAATGATGGCCACTCGTTTTTCTTTACTTAGCTGCTTTTTTCTTGCCATAATACAAATTCTAACAGTCTATTCAGACTATTAGCTGTGTATCCACCAGACTTCTGCACAACACAACTGATGGTCCCAACCCCATTTATAAGGCAAGAAATCCCACTTATTAAACCTGACAGAGCACACCTGTGAAGTGAAAACCATTTCCGGCGATTACCTCTTGAAGCTCCTCAAGAGAATGCCAAGAGTGTGCAAAGCAGTCATCAAAGCAAAAGGTGGCTACTTTGAAGAGCCTAGAATATAAGACATATTTTCAGTTGTTTCACACTTTTTTGTTAAGTATATAATTCTACATGTGTTAATTCATAGCTTTGATGCCTTCAGTGTGAATGTACAATTTTCATAGTCATGAAAAAACAGAAAAATCTTTAAATGAGAAGGTGTGTCCAAACTTTTGGTCTGTACTGTATATAAATGTAGTTTCGCTGTAAACGTACTAACCTGAAGAGTAAAGCTGCCTTATCAATTTTACCACTCGCGGAATGGCATAACCCCCCACCCCCACCCCCAAAAAAAAGCCAACTCCTGAATTGTTGGTTTTTGTTTATTTTGCCTCCCAAAAATCGGAATAGAAAGCTACTGTATCAAAAATTGTCACGTGCCCAAAAATCAAAACGTCAACTTGTCGCTCAAAAAACAAGCCCTTACATGCCTGTCGGATGAAATATGTAAAAATTATAGCTCTCAAAATATTGCGATGCAAAAACTAGTTTTTGCAACAAAAAAGCATTTTTAGTGTGTGACAGCAGCCAAACATAAAACCCCAATATAAATCTGGTATTGCTGTAATTGCACCAACCCAAAGAATAAAGTCATCTAGTCACATATGCCGCACGAGGAACAGTGTAAAAAATAAATAAAACCAACTCTTCACCTGCTGCTGATTTGTTCATTCTGCCTCCCAAAGATAGCAGTATGCTCAGATTTATCCTGCACTCTGCACTGAGCGCTTACACTGGGGTTTCCCTGTAAATCTCTGAAATACCTGATTCAGACAGAACCCCCCGCAGAAGATTCCCTGTAATGAGGCAGATGGAGGCATCGTGGAAGCCATGTGGCCTGTGATCCCACGGTGTCCATCTTTTTATTAGGCGTGCATAAAAGTGCCGTCGGCCACAGTTTTGTGAACCTCTGAAAAAAAGACACCTCTGAACAGAGGCCATACGGAGTCCAAAGTAACTCTGCTGCCTCATTATAGTGAATGGATCCCTTGGTGTTTCATCTGAATTGCGTCACTCAGAGATTTAAATGGAAACTCCAATATCCGTGCCCAACTTAGAGCACAGGATAAATAGGAACATTTTGCATAACATTTTGAATCAAAATAAAAGCTTGGACTCTATCCACAAAAAAAACAAGTCCTCACTCAGGTCCATCATCTGTTAATGGAAATATAGGGGGCTGTCACGTTACTAGTAGCACAAAGGCTCTGGAAAAACAAATGGCCCTTGCCCTCCAAAAGAAATTCAGCAAATTTTTTGGACCCAAATACAAATGCCTACCTCCCTTTTGAGCCCCATAGTGTACCTAAACCGCAGTTGGCGTCCGCATGTTTGGCATTTCTGAGGCAAACAAATAGAAAAAGAAGTCCCAAGAACTGGTAATAGACGTTAAACGATTTATTTATTACATAAATATTAAAAACAATATGCAATTTAATATAGATGACGATTAAGTTAAGGCAGCTATTGCCAAAAAAAGTGGCACCATCGTTTGGTGAAGTGACACCATCGTGTGTCATACTAATACACATGTAAGTCATGGTTCACTATCATGCTTTATACATTTACCTTTGGATAGGACTATACTATACTGGCTAAGTTATTTGCACTTTGCACTTTACTTTTGTATTTAAGAAGCCAGCATAGTGTGTATGGTATCTGTGTATCAAATATTTACATTGGCTATGTTATGTGCACTTGGCACTTTAATTAATTTATATGTTTAACATATGTCAGTAAATTGTGTATGATACCCGCTTATCAGCTCCAAAGGTTTCAGCTGTGTACTAATCATGTTTATAATTTAATCATGTGTATATGTCATCCTAGGGTGCCCTTTTTTATCAATAGCCACCTAAACTTAATCGTCACCTATATTATATTGCTTATTGTTTTTAATATTTATGTAATAAATAAATTAATCTTTTTACATCTATTACCAGTTCTTGGGACGCCTTTTTCTATTTGTTTGCCTTTGCAGCATGACGTTGAACTATTTATTTGGTCCTGCCATATGATATATGATATGTCATTTGGTAATATTTAGTTTTTTTAGTTCTTTAAAAGTACTATCTTCAGGGATCAATATAAGTTGTATGTTTGGTATTTCTGTAGCGATTATAGCCCGCATAATTTACGGGTGACTGTCTCCAGAAGCATGAGCTGGGCACAACGTACTGGTCACTACAACGTACTAGTCACTACAAAGGCAGTTTGCAATTTTCACTGCTGCTTGTTTCTGGAAAAGACCCATGGAGTCAAAATCGTCACTACACCCGTAGATAAATTCCCAGAGGGGTATAATTTCCTAAATGGGGTCATTTGAGGGGGGATTCTGTTATTCTAGCACTTAGGGTCTCTGTATATGGAGTCCGCATACTATTCTAGAAAAATCTGCACTCTAGGAGGCAAATAGCGCTCCATCCCTCCCGAGCCTCGACGTATGTCTAAGCAGTACTATAGAGCCACAAATGGGGTATTTCTACATTCAGCAGAAATTGTGGGACAAATTTTGGTGCCATTTTTATCCATTTCCCAGTGTGAAAACGTAAAATCTGGGGCTAAAACAAAATTTAGGAGGTAAAAATTGAATTGTTTTTTCCTTCACTGCCCAATGGTTAAAAATTCTGTGATCCACCTGTGGTGTCAATATGCTCACTGCTCCCCTTGATTAATTCATTAAGAGGTGTTGTTTGAAAAATAGGGTCTCTTATGGGGATCTGCTGTTCTGGCGCCTCAGGGTCTCTGCCAATATGACATGGCACCCTAAAACCAGTCCAGCAAAATCTGAACTCCAATATGGTGCTTCTTCCTTCTGAGCTTGGCGTACATAGGAAAAATTGCACAACAAATTTAGAGGTCCATTTTCTCCTGCTATCCATGTGAAAATTTTAAAAAATGGGGCTAAATCAACATTTTTGTGGGAAAAATATATTTTTTTTCATTTTTACAGATCCATGTTGTAAAATTCTGTGAAGCACCTGTGGGTTCAAGGTGCTCACCAAACATCTAAATAAATTCCTTGAGGGGTCTAAAAACGGGGTCAATTGTGGGGGTTTTCCACTGTTTACAGTGGCACATCAGGGGCTCTCCAAATGCGATTTGACACCCGCAGAGCATTCCATCAAAGTCTGCGTTCCAAAATGTCACTCCTTCCTTTCTGAGCCTTGCTGTGTGCCCAAACAATAGTTTTACCCCACATATTGGGTATCTGCGTGCTCACGAGAAATTGCACAACAAATTGTGGGGTCCATTTTTTTCCTGTTACCTCTTTAAAAATAAAATATTTGGGTCTAAAAAATTTTTGGGTGGGAAAAATGGGATTTTGTTATTTTCACGGGTCCACGTTATAAACTTCTGAGAAGCATTTGGGGGTTGAAGGTGCTCACCACACTTCTAGAAAAGTTCCCTTCAGGGTCTATTTTCCAAAATGGTGTCACTTGTTGGGGGTTTCCACTGTTTAGGCACATCAGGGGCCCTCCAAACACGACATGGTGTCCGCTAATTATTCAAGCAAATTTTACAGTCAAAAAGTCAAGTTTGCCATGTGCCCAAACTGTGTTTTTCCCCAAAATTAGTGGGTATCGGCGTGCTCAGGAGAATTTGCACAACACATTTTGGTGTCCATTTTTTCCTGTTACCCTTGCAAAAATAAGAAAATTGGGTCTCAAGTGAAATGTTTGTGAAAAAAATTAAAATGTTATTTTTTTCTTCCACATTGCAAAAATTCTTGTGAAGCACCTGAAGGGTTAATAAATTTCTTGACTGTGGTTTTGAGCACTCTGAGGGGTGCAGTTTTTGGAATGGTGTTACTTTTGGGTATTTTCTGTCATAAAGACCCCTCAAAGTGACTTCAAATGTGATGTGGTCCCTAAAAAAAATGGTTTTATAAATTTTGTTGGAAAAATGAGAAATTGGTGGTCAACTTTTAACCCTTATAACTTCCTAACAGAAAAAAAATGGTTCCAAAATTGTGCTGATGTAAAGTAGACATGTGGGAAATGTTATTTATCAACTATTTTGTGTGACATATCTCTCTGATTTAACGGCATGAAAATTCAAAGTTTGAAAATTGCAAAATGTTAAAAATTTTCGCCAAATTTCCGATTTGTTTTTTAGAAATAAACACGAGCCATATGAAATAAATTTTACCACTATCATGAAGTACAATATGTCACAAAAAAACTGTCTCAGAATAAGTGGGATCCGTTGAAGCGTTCCAGAATAATTACCTCATAAAATTACACTGGTCAGAACTGTAAAAATTGGCCTGGTCATTAACGTGCAAACAACCTTCGCGGGGGTAAAGGGTTAAATATTACATTTCCCTGTTGGACAGGCAGAACAGAGCAACATTTTTAATTGAATCATACTCATGTGTTCTGACATACTTACTTGATACAGCGCTCCCCGGTGTTCTTTTTATTCCTTTTCAGAATGTCTTACCTAATGTTTTCAATGATGGTGAGAAAATGTTGTTTGGAGTGGGCTGATTCCAAGTGGCTGGCTTGCACAATAGAAGGAATTGCTACACTGCCCTTACAAGAAGAAAGAAACAGTCTGACTAAGCTCCTGATTTTGTGTACTACTGACATTGTTCAGACGAGATGGACTTTATGAAATGGAACTAAGAGAAGATCGATCATGTGATGCTATAACACATAGAAAATATTTTTTTGTATTAAAAAGGTTGTCCAGTATTAGAAAAACTTGGCTGCTTTTTTCTTTAGAAACAGTGCCAAACCTGTCCAATGATTCTATGTAGTCTTGATACTCTGCTCCTTTGAAGTTTGAGTACCAGACAGAACCTGTGGACAAGTGTGGTTTTGTTTTTGGGAGAAAGCAGACATATTTTTTAAGGGCAGAGACACTCTGCTGTATTTCTCGTGCGAGGACCACATCACCTCTTCTGACCTGAGCTTGACAGCTGCATAGAAATCCATCATTCTGTCATGCTCCGGTCAGGAGAGGTGCCGGCCAGTCCGTGCAGTGCGATGCGATCATCGCACAAGTTATACGGCAGTGTGTCTCTGTCCTAATTGTATAACTGACAACTGCTTAAATTTAAATTGAAAAATTGTTGTTTTGTGCAATTTGTCAAACTCCAGTAAGGCTTTTTCTGCTAATTCCAGTGTGCATGTGTTGTCACTTCCTCTGTTGATGTATATAGCTCGTTATTGGAAATCATTGTGAATTCCACTGTGTGACCTCTATTAATTTATCAAAATTCACATGACCACATGATGCTAAAAAATTAATCTGTCTGTAAGTAGCATACATGGAAATCATGGAGCCCCATAGCAGAAGTTCTATTTGCTCCTCCCCCACAGAAACTCTCCCCCCACCCCCCCAAAAAAAACCTTTAACATTCAGCGGGGTCACAGAAGAGCATACCTCACAACTTTGCAGCCCTTACAAAGTCATTTTCCTCCTATATAGTCCTCCATACAGTTTTATAGGTGCCACATAGTCCTTCATACTGTTTTATGGGCACCACATAGTCCTCCATACAGTATAATGGCCCCATATAGTGCTCCATACAGTATAATAGGCCCCATATACTGCTTCATACATGAACAAAAAAATACCTCTGGCCTGGCCGCTCCCCGCTGCTCTGGTCTCCTCAGTGTCTTTTGACCCTCTGCACTGTTCATCACAGAGGGCGCGCTCTAGTGACGTCATCGCGTCTTCTGCGCTGAGATGTCACAGAGCTCAGATGCAGAGGGGGAATGATAGGAGAGGAAACGTCAGCTGGTGGCTCCCTCTCCCATCATTCTTTTCAACTTATCGATATCCAGGATGCTGAAACAGATGAAGTACGATGCGGGGGGGGGGGCCGACATCGGGCCCCCCGACTCACGGGCCCCTTAGCGGCCATTGGTGGAACACCACTGCTGTCTGTCTATTTATCTATCTAGATCCAAAAAAAAAATTTGAAGCAGCACTAAAGTTAATAACAGTATAAGGTACCAGGACTTGAAGACATCCCCTCTCCAAGTCTTGAATAAAATAAAGAAAAAGTGACAGTACTCCAATCAAAATAATTGTGCAAAAACCGTGGACTTACAAAGTGCATCTCAGAAAATTAGAATATCATCAAAAAGTTAATTTATTTCAGTTCTTCAATACAAAAAGTCAAACTCATATATTATATAAACTCATTACAAACCGTGATCTATTTCAAGTGTTTATTTCTGTTAATGTTGATGATTATGGCTTATAGCCAATGAAAACACAAAAGTCATTATCTCAGCAAATTAAAATAATTAACAAAAAACACCTGCAAAGGCTTCCTAAGCGTTTCAAAAGGTCCCTTAGTCTGTTTCAGTAGGCTCCACAATCATGGAGAAGACTGCTGACTTGACAGATGTCCAGAAGGCAATCATTGACACACTCCACAAGGTCCCAGAGATCTAATTTTCATTTGGAAATCAAGGTCCCAGAGTCTGGAGGAAGAGTGGAGAGGTACACAATGCAAGCTGCTTGAGGTCTAGTGTGAAGTTTCCACAATCGGTGATGGTTTGGGGAACCATGTCATCTGCTGGTGTAGGTCCACTGTGTTTTATCAAGACCAAAGTCAGCGCAGCCATCTACCAGGAGATTTTAGACCACTTCAGGATTCCCTCTGCCGACAAGCTTTTTGGAGATGGAAATTTCATTCTCCAGCAGGACTTGGCACCTGTCCACACTGTCAAAAGTACCAATACCTGGTTTAAAAACAACAGTATAACTGTGCTTGATTGGCCAGCAAACTCGCCTTACCTTAACCCATGTTGTCAAGAGAAAGATGAGACACCAGACCCAACAATGCAGACGAGCTGAAGGCTGCCATCAAAGCAACCTGGGATTCCATAACACCTCAGCAGTGCCACAGGCTGATCACCTCCATGCCACGCCACATTGAAGCAGTAATTGATGCAAAAGGAGCCCCGACCAAGTATTGAGTGCATTTACTGAACATACATTTCAGTAGGACAACATTTTGGATTTTAAAAACATTTTTCAAACTGTTGTTATAAATTATTCTAATTTACTGAGATAATGACTTTTGTGTGTTCATTGGCTGTAAGCCATAATCATCAACATTAACCGAAATAAACACATGAAATAGATCACTCTGTTTGTAATGAGTTTATATAATATATGAGTTTCACTTTTTGTATTGAAGAACTGAAATAAATTAACTTTTTGATGATATTCTAATTTTGTGAGATGCACCTGTATATTAGTCCATGTGGCGACATTTCGGTCCTAACAGAACCTTTTCAATCCTATCTGTCTTTATTCATAAGTAATCATGTATTACTTTAAAAATATTTGCAGTGCTAAATGTTATTTATATTTTTTTGATCTTTGAAGTACTAGTAGAGATCCTTTTGAAACACCGCACACAGGATAAAAAGCAGAGGAGGCAAATGAGCACAGGAAATGGTGTTTTCCTGTTTATTTTAATTACAGCAAGGTGTGAAATTTAGCTTGAAAGAAAGACTACAGAAGAACTTTAACAGAAGAATATAATTGCCCCTGATGCTCATTCTTTCTACCCCTTCCATATAAATATATTTTTAATTAATCATAGGATTCCAACATCTTCATCTACTCCTTGACAGCTGTTGATAAACATCTTACTGAAAAGATTTGGCCTGACTAACAAATAGTGTAATAACTATTGTAGAAAACTTAAAGGGACTTTGTAAGCTCAGAATGACTGTTCAAACTAAGCCCCCCCCCCTCCGCTCTGTGCTTCATGGCGGAGCATATACTAGTTCCCACCTGCTGCTTTCCCTCAATCTCGACCCCCCCCTCTTTTTTGATTAACAGCTCTGGCTTAACAGATCCAGAGAAGAGTTAAGATTGAAGGAATATAAGCAGGTGGGAAGGTGTATATAAATGATTGGCCCCGCCATGAAGCACCAAGCACTTGTTCTTGGTTTGAACAGTTATTCTGTACTGACAGTCTCTTTAAATGGACTATTCCTTAAAGAAAACCACTGCCCATGTGAACAGATTTGAGAGACCTCCGGCAGACTTGTTCCATTTATGCATTATGTGGATAGCCATTCGATACTCATCATATAATGCTACATTTTCCCTGCAGTGACTTCTACTGGGTAACTTAATAGTCACCTTAGCGTAATTACAACTTACAGTGGATCTGTTCCCTGATTTCACAACACAGACAGGATACATTTTTAAATAGGATGTACTTACTTTAATTATGCATGTCAGAATAGCTGTTTAATCAAAGTAATTACCAGGATTTCACCTTCAAATTATGTATATTCACATGTAGCTATTTCAAAGACAAGTCCAGCTATACCATTACCTAGACAGTTTGTACCTCTGTTGCTGAGAAATTAGTATTTGAATTGACATGTAAATGAGAATGAAGTGCTTTTGGCGAGTGAAAGCTCTTCCCAACACTCTTTTACTTCGTCTCTATTCCCCGTCCAGTGCTGCCTCCTGCTTGACTGACAGGTCCTTTGCTTGAAGTCACAGAGCAAAGGAGCTGACAATCAAGCACAGGAAGGCAGCACTGGACAGGGAATAGAGCCATGAACACATCTATTAAAGCCATGCTGGATTCTAAAGTGAAAGAGAAGACTGCAGCACTGCAGTTTCATTGAAGTTGAAATTTTGCATGTCTGGTGAATAAACCCCTTGGATGAAGCTGCATTTCTGCAATTTTTTCTTTTACTTGGATTTTTGGTGTTTCTCTGAACTGGGATACTTTGCTGCTTGCATCCAAACTGTGAATATGTAATTGAGGAGTATGCTGCTTCTTTTTCATACTATCATGCTGGATTATAGGCATCTGCTTCACTGCATGCTTCTGCAAATTAATCTTCTGATATAGCAATATACTGATATAGCTCACAGGGTTCTTGTTTTCAGCCAGAATTTCCTGGGCTATGTTAACACTTAGACCAACACCCCAAACTGCTGGATAAAATGTTTTGTCAAAAATGTTAATACATGTTCTTTTACAGCAATCATGGTTAGATCTCCATTTATTGTTATAACTTCTATGGAAAACTGAATTCATGATGTCACTGTGTTTGTGGGTTCAACATGTGGTGAAATTAGTACAGTTTTCATCAAAATCGCAACTAATAGTAAATTATGTTTTTTTTAAAGCACTAACTGCCAGATGAGAAAATTATTTGCTGTATAAGAAAATCCTAAAATGGAGGATGAGGGCATAGGTTTTGTGGGACAAATTATATTTTTAATTGGCAACATTTTTGAATACTCAGAACTACTTGAATATGAGGTGTCATTTGCATGTTACCAGAGATTTGTCCCTGGGGGTGTGTTCTTTTTCTCCTGCATGGGAATGACCAATCATAAGCAGGAAACATGATGCAGAGGAAAAAAAACATGCCTCTAGATAAACTTAAAGCATGCTTTCTCTTTTGTGAGGCATATAGTGACAGACACAGACAGCTCTCATCTAAGCCCTAATCTTTGAAGATACTTTGTAGAATATTGCAAATCTGAGTGTGATTACAAACATCCATCTTTCATCTAATGGCATTCAGTGTGTGTGTGTGTGGGTGGGGGGGAGACTTTCATTAGATTAATCCTGGAAGTGTTTATAATCAGACTCAGCTCAATTATATCCCCTTCCCCTCACACTGACTGCTGTGATATGAAAGATGGAGGTGTTTGTAATCAAACAAATCATGGGTAATACCCCCTTGGACATTTCATAAATTATAACTTAAACTTGACAAGCTAATATCTTCACAATGAATAATAAAAATGAAAAATAAAAAGAATGTTTTATTCACTTGTGCATTATTCCATGACGTGGCTAGTTTAACATGCTTTACCTGATAAAAGCTCCTCTTATGTATTGCTTGCCAATACATGTGCACTACTCTTTAAAGACTTGAATGTCCATTAACTTTTTATATTCAGAATAATTTATGATTATTTTTTATGGTTAGTATAGGAATTGCTATTTTTTTTTTAATTTAGGCTTTATCCAGTATTGTTTTTAGTACATTTAGGTGTTTGTCATCTAAATACAGGCTTATGAATTTAGATGACAACCACATCATTTATTTTATGCTGTTTAGCTATAAAATGTGTTAAGCTCTACTTACACTACAAGATTACCGTGAATGAGCAATTATAATCTTGAAGTCTAAAGAGGCTGCCAATCACCCAGTGAACAAGCAAAGTGATCTGTAAACAGGACTCCTGCTGCCAAGTGCAATAGCAGCCTATGCGCACTGAACGTTTTACTACAGATCGCTCAGTGTGTATCTGAGGCCTGGCTACTTGTGTAAATAGTGTATTAAGCAACTACTGATCAAAAACAAGCAGCTGATCAGCGGTCGTTTTGTGCACCATGTCGGCTTGTAAAAATGGACCATCAGAGTACCTCTTTTTCAGTTGGGGCCCTTCCAAAACCCACCTGAAAAAACATCAACAAAAAAAATTACCATATACATTCTTATGTAAAATTGACATGTTGTACATATGTTCAGAATATAGAGAAAATAACCTTCATTCATAGTTACCTTTATTCTATAACGTTTACCATGCACCATGCTTACTGAAGGCTGGAGTCACACCTAGTAAGCTGTCCTATGTATGTACATGAGGAATAATTCTATAGCTTGCCATTATATTACTTGTATTCTGCCAGTTACCACTAGTTTTCACTTCTGCAGCCTCTGTCTTTTAATTTGCAATCCATTCTGAACTAATGGGAGGAGACCAGATGCTGAGATCTCCCATATACTGCCAAACGCACAGAGATGGATTCCTTCTCTTCATCCTTTTTTTAGCATACAGAGACAAGCACCAGGGGTATGGATGACATTATACCATGATACTAAAATGTCAGGATGTTAATCAAGCTCTGATCTAGCATGTGAGAAAACTCAGCACCATGGTTTTGTGTCTCCTGACAATTTTCTCTCCCTACTCCTCAGTCGTCCTCCTCTTCATAGAGTATAAAGGTCTATGTCATAAGCAGGGGGAGAGGAAGATGTGGCTGATAAATCGGAAAGAAAGCTGATTTCTCTCCATATGTGTTTCCAGACCAAAAAGTTAAAGACATCGTTTAATAAGAGTTCAAAGATGACAGGCCTGGGAGTGTTCATTAGCTTCCCAGCTGCTATGGAAATTCATTAGCTCATTGCAATCACGTCACAGTGCACCCACTTCCTTGTGTCCACTCGCTTTCTTGCTGTGGCCACTATTCACTGCAGCATCTAAGGGGGTCAATAACTAGGATTGGATTTATGTAATGTACAGAAAATACCTGCTTCACCAGTGCAGGCTCAACTTTCAGCCTGTGCCATCCCAAAATATCTGATTCTAACTACATAGCTACAGTACCATAAATATATGGCCCATGTCATGAATGGGTGAGAACACCAATCCCAGTTATTTAATCATTCAGATGTCGTGTCCCTCAGTTGCTAGAGGGAGGACATTGTTAAAATGCATGTTCCTGCAGTGTCGGCAGTAGGGAAAATTTATGGCTTGCTAGAAATTCTTCGCTGGGGCTTTCTGGACCTGTAACAAAAAGCTGATAAGGTGGTTTTAGTACAAAAAGGATTGTCATGATTAGACAACCCTTTTGATATTCTTTTATTTTCTTTTGATAAACTTTTATTCAGGGAACCTGGTGCAGTGAGAAAGTGTTACTGGATTGCAAACATGTTTTCTTATGTCAGAAGATGTAAATGCTTATACTTATTTCCCAATAGTTTTAAAAATTGCTACCAGTGAGTGTATCGTATCTGTAACATATGTTAAAGATATGCTAACACAGTTACCTGTCCAAATGTGCAGTGTTGAAATGAGACATAGAGCATTTTACTAAAAGTACTGATTATTATGTTAATGTACCAAAACGTGTAAAAAGTAGAAAAAGATCTAAAGACAAATAAAAAAAGCAACAGAGATGAAACTTGCTACTTTGTTCAAAAATTGTTTGAATAAGTTGTTTGGGGATCTGGCTCCAGACACTTGACTGTGTAGCCACCAGATGTGCACTTGAGACACCGGAGAATAATACCACCAAGGTCCTCAGCGCAAACCAAACTTTTTACTTGTTTTATACCCAGCTACCCTCAAGTCTGCATGTCCCTCGTGTTTCCTTGTACTTGCAACTCAGTCTTCAGAACATTACGTGTTGCAACAGAGGGGCAAGTGTTTCCTACTATTTGTTCCAAAGCTGTGGAGCCATCTGTTAAGTTAAACAGGAAGGTCTGGTTTGTCTCTCTCTCCCGGGCTTTTTTTGCTATTTTGGGAGATTCACTTCTCCCTAAGTAGAAGAAGGTCAGTATGGTCTGATTATGGGACTCCTTATATGTTTAAGACAAGAGCTTCTGTTTTACCCATCTGCTACTGTTTGAGGTGTATTCATTATTAATAGAGCCAGTGACAGTTCCTGCTCAGATATGCAGCCTTGCTTGGGCAAATGAGACATTCTTCAGCAAATTGCTTTCGTTTTTGATTGCTGATTGTACGCGTGTCACCAAGCTGACTCAAGGTTCATCGATGCATGCTCAGTAAATTAAAAGGAACATAAGTATGGATCAGCCGAGAGAATGAATTCTGTGCCTACAATGACCCAAGGCCATTTAATTTTCTGCTTAATTTTGTTGCAGTCAGTTTGCATTTTGGGTTATTATGCAGTAGGAAATTAACAATAAATAACAAATTTGGTCCTCCTGTGCTACTAATGATATTTCTTTATACATCTTTGTAATTCTATTTTTTTAAAAGGCTCAAGGACTGTTCCTGTCTGATACCCAGGCAGGTACAGAAGGAAACAAGAGTAAAGGAAGAATAGTTTAATAATTATAGATTTTAGTTTACAACCCATTTAAATAAATATTAACAGTCTTTAAAATTTAATTTACAGATAATCAGAGAAACATGGAAACAGATGAGGCACAGGATATGACCCAAATGTCAGGTGAGGTCAATTTAAAATTATGGGGATACATTCAAGCTAAACAACTTGAATAGTATAAGATTTTTACTGGTGCAATCATAATTGGGCGAGTTTATCAAACAAAGCAAGTGTCCCTTATAAATCCATGGGTTGACCCATCTAGAATTCTAATCTTTTAATCTACAGTGATCTTGGCAATATGTGTTTTAGCTTTTCATTTAATGAAAAGACTTTCATTGTTTATGTGTCTGTATCAATAATTAAATAGGTTGTCCACTACTTTTTCATTGATGACCTATTCTTCAGATAGGTCATCAATGTCTGATCGGTCGGGGTCCGACATCCGGCACCCCCGCCGATCAGCTGTTCTCAGCATCGGCTACGGCGACCGGCCTGAAATGCTGCTTCATCTTCTCATAGTGACCAGTAGGTAGGGTACTACACATCTGCCTCCTATTGATTTACAATTGAGCAGTTTCGGCCGTCAGCTGCCGACGACACCAAGAACAGCTGACCAGCGGGGGTACCGGGTGTCGGACCCCGACCGATCAGACATTGATGACCTATCCTAAGAATAGGTCATCAATTAAAAAGTAGTGGACAACCTCTTTAATTATTGATATGGCCACATAAACCATGATACCTTTTTAATACACGCACTTGATCTTCTTTCAAACCGTATCTGATGTAACTAAACAACATTGCAATAGTTTATTGGGACGTTTTGGGTCTTATTCTGTTTTTTTTAGATGACTTTAGAAGCCAAAACCAGAAGTGGGGTAAAAAATTGTAAGAACCACAAGTTGATTTTTATACTTTCTCTGAATTTGATCCACACAAAGCTTCAAAAACAACATCAAAGTCCCTTGTCGAAACCTGTATGTGAAGGATTGGACTGGCCCACCTCACTTGCAGAGATGTCAGTGGATTTACCTTTTCTGCAGAGGTGTCAGTCTCACTCCAATACCTAGCACCAGCACAACAGGGGAATGCAGGAATGTGCCACTATGGCTTCGGATTAGCTGACCAGTGCATAGCTGTTCTCGGTTATACCTCTCCTACAGAGGATTGAGTGCTATAGACATGCTACACCATTGTCCCATCACTTGATGATGCCGAGAATTCAGTGAAACACGTCGGGGAGACCTGCTGCATGCCTAAGTTTTATGCAATTAATATTTGCCACTCTATCTTTAGATGACACCTCGGAGTGATATCTATAATACTCTCGATAAGCAATGGCTGCTTAATATAATTGAAACAAAAACAATTTATCTATAGGGCAAACATTATTTTATTTATACCCTATCTAATACATAACCTTTATTCATTTTATGTTAAAATATAAGTTTTATGACCTATTAGTGAGGGGTCTTGTTTAGTGGGGTTCTGCCCCTTTAGGCAATTCAGTTCTTCTACAGAGGTTTCAATCTGACCAGTTCCCATTGGCCCTCAGGAAAGCATATCATAGAAGCAATGGGTCCGATAAAGACCCCTGTAACTGCCATGTTAGTCTTCCTGTGAATCTCAGCCACAGGCTGGGCTCCATAGGAGAGCCGGGATTTAACTATTGTAATGCAGCGCCTTGCTTGGCATTACTGTATGGTCCAGGGTATGTTTTGGCCGACCAGGTACCTCCCCCTCAGCTGACTGGTCACATGACTGTGACATCACACAGGTTCTTTTGCACACAGAAGGTCTGAACACATGACTGTGACATCAGCTAAGGTCCTGTCTGTGTATGTGTGTGTGCTACAGGATATATAAACCCTGATAGATTTGAGGCAGGTGTGTGAGGCGTGAGGCCTGTTCCCATGTGGGACACCGTGATACTGTGAAGCCTGGCAGCCTGAAAGGTCGAGGCTGGATCCTGTGTGTAGATGCCAGTGGCCTTGGAGGGAAAGAGTCCTGGAAGGCGAAGACTGGATGTGTGTGTGAAACATTCCAGTAGTCTTTGAGGGAACGAGGGCTGGAGACCCAATCCTGGGAAAGCCTTAAAGCCACAGTGGTGGCAAACCAAACGGACTGAAGCAGCCAAAACCCGGCAAAGGTAAAAACACTGCTTAATGTGGACATTTTTGCTATTACCTTGCTGAAGGCTGTAACTTGGGCCAAGTGGGCCTGTCTGCTACTTGAGAGACTCCCTGATGCTATGTGTGTAAACATGCCGGTGATATACTAAGATGTACTGTGTGAAAAGCGGTTTATGATAAAATAATAAACTGCTGCATTCTGAAATACTGAAAAGACATTGCTGGTGTGCATTAATTGACCCGGTGCAGCGAGTATCCCCCAGTATGATGACTAGCGCTGCCTTACATGTGGTTCGAGAATGTGGGCAACTGCAGCCCGGTTGCTAGGGGCAACGGCACAGGACGACGAGTGTGGATGCAAGCATCTTGCTGTGGCTTGGCGGGGTCACGAAGGTTAAAGCATCTGGCTGCAACTCGGTGGGGTTGCGAAAATTGTCCTCGCACTCAAACCTGGTTTGCTGTGGCTCGGCGGGGCCACGAAAATTTTTCCGGGGAAAGCGGTGAAGTGTCTAGTGTGAATAGTGTACCGCGATGGCTGTGAATGGTGCAGTACCTCCAGACGGAATGGAGAAGGGGTTGGATGACCGGCTGCAAACAGTCTGCAGCGAAATGGAGTGTCCTGAAGAAATGCAGGAACAGATAAAGATGGCTGTGAAGGGAGCCGCAAATGAGTCTGAAGCTATTGAGCGATTAAAGTGCCTGTTAAAATCGCAGCTGCAGGCATTTGAGAAATGACAACAGGTCGTGGTGCAGGAAGGGCAGGAGCTCATGGCCCTGTATAGAAAGGAGGTAGCGGACCATTCTGTGAACTCTCCGGGCGCCCCATTGTTGTCCCAGAGTGCCCAGTGAGGTGGTAAAAACTGTTGTGAACTGAGTCCTAAGACTATTGTTGATTTTTCTTGTAAAAATTCCCCTGCCGGTGTGGTGGTTAAAAAGGGGGCGGAGTCTAAAAAAGGGGCGGTTGTTCAAAACAGCGTGGAGTATAGAAAGTCAAAAAAATTTACTGGTGGTGGGTTGGTACTGCCTAAAAATGACAATGTGACCGTTGATAATGAAGTAGCTCCAATAGAAGGGGGTGACGTCAAGGTGGGAGGTGACTTGTTGGTCCACGACACCATATGGAGTGATGCAGACCCCGTAGCTGTCGGTGACACTATGAAAGTAGAAAGAGAGGTCAGTCAGGAGGGGCTAGACGAGGGGAGAGAGTCCCCCTCTCGTCGTCGACGGCGCAAGGGCCACAAAAAGGTAGCTCCTGTAGTTTTGGCTGAAAGCGGAAATAAAGAAAATGCAATGATATGTGCCTTTATTCCAAGTGTGGATCCTCCTTTAGAAGCAGATGAGGTGACGTTGCCAATAGCAACCTCCGGTACAGTACTGAGTCAGAAGGATCTGACCGCCCTGAAAGAGGAGGCTGCCCGACTGAGTATAGAGGCTCAGGAGGCTGCCCGACTACGCAAGCTCGCCGAGGACAACCTAAATGAGCAGCGAGCCTTAGCTGAAAAGATGCTCAAAGAGAAGATGCAAGCTGTTCAAGAAGCCACCAGTCTGAAAGCCGAAGCGGAGATGCTGCAGAAACAGAAGGAACTGGCCATGGAGCAAGCTAAGAAACTCCAAGAAGACAAAGAGCAGATGCAGCAGCAACTAGCTGAGGAGACCGAAGGCTTCCAAAAGACCTTAGAGGCCGAACGTCGACGACAGCTTGACATAAGTGCTGAAGCCGAACGCCTTAAAATACAAGTGGTGGAAATGGGTCAAGCCCAAGCCAAAGCTGAAGAAGATGCCAAGAAGTTCTGGAAACAGGCGCAAGAAATCGGTGAGAGGTCACACCAGACAGAACTGACGACCAAAGAGAAGATGACGGTGGTGCAAACCCTGGAGATACAGAGACCGCACAGTGAGAAGAACGCGCTGCAGAATGAAGTTTCTGGGTGTGACCAAAACCTAAAACGACTGCGCGAACAGTTCAACCAGGAGATGTGTGACTCCAAGAAGGAATATGGTGAACTCATGAGGTAGCTGCAGCAATGCCAGGACCGAGTAAAGCCTCTAAGACAGAAGAAGGAGCGGCTAGTGGACTCTCTGTACCAGCGAGACTGGGAGCTATCCGCCTGGAAAGAGGCAATAAAAGATGAAGGGTCTGGTCACGACTGTGAGGCAGAAAAGAGGCATGGAAAGTTCAGTGAGGAACTGCAACAGATTAAGAGAGATTATGAGGATCTCCTCAAGGTTAAAGAAAAACTAGGGGAGGGTAAGGCGGATACAGAGCAAGAGCGCCAAGTGGTTGAGACCACTCTGCAAGACACCCGTGGTGAAAATGGTGATCTCCGCAGAAAGACCTTAGGTCTGGAAGCTCAGGTGAAGGAGCTGCAGACGTGCTGTGATAATCTCCAGAGGGCAGAGACGTGCCTTAAGGAAAAGCTCAGCAAGATGGAAGCTGAGCGGGAAAAGATGGAGGAGTCCATCGGAGAATCCACAGACCAGGGCCAGGAGTTGGCCGCTGGTGATGGGAGGTATGAAGCGGATACCTCCTCGAGTGATGTGAGCTCGGATGATTCGGTGGATGTAGGAGCCGAGATCAAGGAGTCGCTACAAACCCATTGGAAGCAAGAGAAGCTTGAGAGACTGGCTGTTGAGAGCCGAGTGGGCGCATTGGAGACAGAGAGGTCTGATAGAACTCTACTGTTAAAGGAACAGTTGAAGCAGGAAGAGCTTCAGAGACGGGCTGCTGAGAAGTGAGTGGCGGAGCTAGAGGAAGAAGTTTCCGGGCTCAAAAGTCGCCTGACAAAGTATCACTCAGTGAACGAGGCCTCCTTGGAGAAGGAAAAGGGCAAACACGTTGCACTCACTCCCTTATACCATGAGAAGGTGGACCTGAGGAGAGCTAAGAGAGGGTTAACGGAAGATAAATATGAAATGGAAGTGGTCAGGACGGAAATTCGTGAATTTGTAGCTGTGAGTCAGCTCAGGGGAAGCATACAGGGTGAAGAAGCTGGAAGTCAGTTGTCCCTGAAACCTAAGCTGGTTGATCGTCTGGAAACCACTGGTGAGACCTAAACGTCTCGGTACAAGTGCCTCGTAGATGTACCCCAGGATTTGAGGGAAGAATGCACCAGTGAGTCCGTGCATAAGGAGTTTAAGAAGGCAGTGGGAGCCTGTAAGGTGTACTTGACCTCAGAAGCTAAACAGCTGGTGGTCCTGTCCACGGCCGAAGTCACAGTGAAGAGGGTGGCGATCCTAAGTGACATGCATTGGCGATGTATTCGCACGAAGCGGGTTCTCCGGTTGAAGACGGAACAAGCCGTTAGACAACTGGAGCTTATGAGAAAAGCTCACAGTCTGCGGGAAGAGGTCATCCGGGTACGTCATGTTCTGGTGAGAAAGCTCGTTGGGAGAAATGGTCGAGCCATGCAGATGATGGTCAAGAAGTCTGGTGTGGTGAAAGTAAGCAGTCCACGTGATCGTCAGGACTGTTTACCAGATGAAGACGGCATGGTGTCATTCTCCGCTTTAGGAACGGAAGAAAGTCTTGCATATATGAGCATGCTGATAGAGTACCGAGTGACCTACCTGCGAGAGGTAGAACAGTTGAATCTCGCTAGACTGCGAGTGGATAGACAGCATCATCTGAGCAGCAGAAGAGGGCAGCCGTCTAGAAATTGTGAGACCAGACAGAGAAAGGGCCCCCTAAATAACAGAACAGCTATAGCTGGAGTTAGGAACCTTTCAAGATGTCCTGAGAGTATTGGGCGTGGGTTTAGAGGTAGTGAGACCTCCAGTAACTCAGGTTTGAGAGGCCCATACAAACGACCCAATAGAGTACAGGACAGTACGGAGTCTAACCGGACCTTAGATACCAGGGCATATGAGTCACACTGCTGTATGACTGACCACTGGGAGAGGGGGACCTCTGACAAGGTTACAACCCGGAAAGGTGACCTGACGAAGTCAGTGACATTGACAGATGGTAGATCCCTAAGGAATGGGCTAATGTCGATGACTAATGTTCCAGGGGCTGGACAACGCAAATGTCAAGTACATGGTCTCGGTGTGAACTGTGGGTTATAGTGGTTTGTGTATGTTATGTGTTCAACCCCACAAGTTTGAACAGAGGGAGGGAATATGTAATGCAGTGCCTTGCTTGGCATTACTGTATGGTCCAGGGTATGTTTTGGCCGACCAGGTACCTCCCCCTCAGCTGACTGGTCACATGACTGTGACATCACACAGATCCTTTTGCACACAGAAGGTCTGAACACATGACTGTGACATCAGCTAAGGTCCTGTCTGTGTATGTGCTACAGGATATATAAACCCTGATAGATTTGAGGCAGGTGTGTGAGGCGTGAGGCCTGTTCCCATGTGGGACACCGTGATACTGTGAAGCCTGGCAGGTCGAGGCTGGATCCTGTGTGTAGATGCCAGTGGCCTTGGAGGGAAAGAGTCCTGGAAGGCGAAGACTGGATGTGTGTGTGAAACATTCCAGTAGTCTTTGAGGGAACGAGGGCTGGAGACCCCATCCTGGGAAAGCCTTAAAGCCACAGTGGTGGCAAACCAAACGGACTGAAGCAGTCAAAACCCGGCAAAGGTAAAAACACTGCTTAATGTGGACATTTTTGCTATTACCTTGCTGAATGCTGTAACTTGGGCCAAGTGGGCCTGTCTGCTACTTGAGAGACTCCCTGATGCTATGTGTGTAAACATGCCGGTGATATACTAAGATGTACTGTGTGAAAAGCGGTTTATGATAAAATAATAAACTGCTGCATTCTGAAATACTAAAAAGACATTGCTGATGTGCATTAATTGACCTGGTGCAGCGAGTATCCCCCAGTATGATGACTAGCGCTGCCTTACACTATGTACTGCAATACTGTGGTAAAGCAGCGTACAGGGTGGTCCAAAAGTAGGTGGATAGTGTAACGGGTCTGGGAGGCGGAACCTCTGAGCTACTATACAAGGGGGCGGTCCTTGTAAGGGAGCGGGTGGCGACCAGGGTAGACGGGCAGGCAGTCACAGCAGGTGACTGGGACAGTCTCTGAATGAACGGACAGGAGGTCACGGCAAGTGACCGGGGCAGTCTCTGGATGAACGGGCAGGAGGTCACGGCAAGTGACCGGGGCAGTCTCTGGGTAAAGGGTTGGTACGACCTGTGGCGGCTGATGGTAGACGTGAGCTCCCAGGTGAGCAGGCGAGAGTCTCTGGATAAACGGGTGGTCACAGCATGTGACGGCGGAGCCTCCAGGAAGACCAACAGACAGGCGGCAGATGAGCGCTCCCAGGTGAGCGGGCAGAAGTCTCTGGACAGGCGGGTGGTCACAGCACGTGACGGCAGAGCCTCCAGGTAGGCTAGCAGACAGGCAGCAGATGAGCGCTCCCAGGTGAGCGGGCAGGAGTCACTGGACAGGCAGGTGGTCACAGCACGTGACGGCAGAGCCTCCAGGTAGGCTAGCAGGCAGGTAGCAGATGTGCGCTCCCAGGTGAGCGGGCAAGCTGGTCCTTAGACAGACTGACAGGAGTAGTAAGGCAGACCGTCGGACCTCAGGCTAGCAGGCAGGTAGCAGGAATATCAGGCAGGAAACAGACAGCAAACTGGCAGGACTCGGGCAGGAATCAGGCAGGTAACTGGCAACGGGACCTGAGGGCTGAAGCAGAGTAGTGAACAGTGCAACAACATTGCTCGGGCACCTCCATTTTGGAGGAGGTGCCTTATATATGGTGAAGTCCTCCGGCCATTGGCCGGGGACTCATTAGGACGGCGCGCGCGGCCCCTTTAAGAGGGAGGAAGCGCGCGCGCGCCCTAAGCACAGTGGCCGGGAAGGAGCGCGCGCTGCCAGCAGAGCGGGAGGAGGACGCCGGGCTCGGAGCAGAGAGGTGAGGGGAACAGCGTCCCTGCCTAGCAGAGGGCAGGGACGCCGACGCTACAGTACCCCCCCCTTTAGGCCCCCCCTTTTTTAGGCCAGACAGAAATTTAGCTAGAATGAGAGGGGCATGGATGTTCTCCCGGGGCTCCCACGTTCTCTCCTCAGGACCAAACCCCTTCCAATCTACTAGAAAAAAGGTCTTTCCTCTTACCCTTTTGGTGGCAAGAATGTTCTCTACCTCAAACTCGTCCTCAGCAGAAACCGGAGCAGGAGGCGTACCTGTAGACTTGGAAAAAGAGTTAAGTACCACAGGTTTGAGGAGAGATACATGGAAGGAGTTAGGGATCCGTAAGTTGGCCGGGAGTTTCAATTTATAGGCCACCGGGTTGATCTGACTGATGACCTCCAGAGGACCGATGAACCGAGGCCCTAACTTATAGGAAGGAATCTTGAGCCGGACATACTTGGATGAGAGCCAGACCTTATCCCCTGGACGGAATTGAGGAGGATCCAGACGTTTTTTGTCGGCATGTCTTTTCATACGCTCGGATGACAGAAGGAGTGCGGACCGGGTACTTTCCCATGTGGAGGAAAATTTGTTAACAAGAGATTCCGCAGCCGGATTGTCCACCGAGGTGGAGACGGGAAACGGGATCCGAGGATGCTGACCGAAGACTACAAAAAACGGGGATTTGGAGGAGGATTCGCTCTCGTGATTGTTGTACGAGAATTCGGCCCATGGCAGGAGATCCACCCAGTCAGAATGGTGGGCATTAACGAAGTGCCGGAGGTAACAGGTCAGGATCTGATTGATCTGCTCCACTTGACCATTAGACTGTGGGTGGTAAGCGGAGGAGAAGTCCAGGGTGACGTCTAGCAATTTACAAGTGGCTCTCCAGAAACGAGAAGTGAACTGTACCCCACGATCCGACACGATGTGACGGGGCAGGCCATGAAGACGGAAGATGTGGCGGATAAAGTCTTTAGCCAGCTCGGGTGCAGACGGGATGCCTGGCAGGGGAATGAAGTGAGCCATCTTGGAAAAGCGGTCAGCGACCACCCAAATGACCGTACAACCGGCAGAGACGGGAAGATCAGTTATGAAGTCCATCGCTATATGCTGCCAGGGGGCAGCAGGTACTGGCAGAGGAAGAAGGCGACCGGCTGGCAGGTGTCTCGGAACTTTGTTGCGGGCACAGGACACACAGGCAGAAACAAAGTCTATTACATCCTTGCGCAGGTTAGGCCACCAGTAGTGCCGGGAAATAAGCTGTAGGGTCTTTTTCTGACCGGCGTGGCCAGCTAGTTTAGACGAATGACCCCAGTGTAGGATCTTCTCCCGATCAGGTACCGATACGAACGTCTTACCGGGAGGGAGACGATTTAGACTCACGGGAGCCACCTGCATTACTCTGGCGGGATCGATGATATGTTTAGGTTCTTCCTCGAGATCAGATACCAGAAAGGATCGGGACAAGGCGTCTGCTTTGATGTTCTTGTCAGCCGGGCGAAAATGTAGAACAAAATCAAAGCGAGCAAAAAACAAGGACCACCGGGCATGCTGGAGATAAGCCAAGTTCTTGTGGTCAGTGTAAATTATTACCGGATGAAGAGCCCCCTCGAGTAGGTAACGCCACTCCTCCAATGCCAGCTTGATGGCCAATAACTCTCGGTCTCCTATGGAATAATTGCGCTCAGAAGAGGAGAAGAGTTTGGAGAAGAAGCCGCAAGTTACCATCCTCCCGGAAGAAGATTTTTGAGTAAGTACAGCTCCGGCTCCAGAGGAGGAGGCGTCAATCTCCAGAAAGAACTGCTTGTTGCCGTCCGGACGATGCAGCACCGGGGCGGAAGAGAAGGCCTGTTTTAAGGAAAGAAAGGCCTCCTCTGCTTCGGGCGGCCACTCTTTGGGATTAGTAGCCTTACGGGTGAGCGCGGAAATTGGGGCAGTCCGGGAAGAGAAGTGCGGTATGAAGAGGCGGTAGTAGTTGGCGAAGCCCAGGAACCGCTGAATGGCCTTCAACCCCTCCGGTCGGGGCCATTTCTCGATGGCAGACAGTTTCTCTGGATCCATTCATAGGCCGGTCTGAGAAATAATGTAGCCCAAAAACGGAAGCGAGGTCTGCTCAAAGAGGCACTTCTCATATTTAGCGAAGAGGTGGTTCTGCCTGAGCCTGAGCAGGACCTGACGAACGTCCCTCCGGTGAGTCTGGAGATCCGGAGAGAAGACCAAGATGTCGTCCAGGTACACCACAACGCAGGAGTAGAGAAGGTCCCGGAAGATGTCATTGACCAACTCTTGAAAGACGGCAGGAGCGTTACAGAGACCAAAGGGCATTACCAGATATTCATAGTGGCCGTCCCGGGTGTTGAATGCAGTCTTCCATTCATCCCCTTGACGGATACGGACCAGGTTGTACGCCCCACGGAGGTCCAGTTTGGTGAAGACTCTAGCCCCCCTCAGGCGATCAAATAATTCTGGAATGAGCGAAAGGGGATACTTATTCTTCACCGTGATCTGTTTAAGGCCTCTATAGTCTATACAGGGACGGAGAGAGCCGTCCTTCTTTTTTACGAAGAAGAAGCCTGCTCCCGCCGGGGAGGTAGATTTCCGGATGAATCCCCTGGCCAAATTCTCCTCAATATATTCGGACATCGACCGGGTCTCAGCAGCGGACAATGGGTAAATACGCCCACGGGGAGGAGTAGTACCGGGTAACAGGTCGATAGGACAGTCGTATGGTCTATGAGGGGGTAATGTCTCTGCCTCTTTTTTATTAAAGACATCAGCAAATGACCAATAGGGAATCGGAAGTCCAGGTAGATTAGTTGGGGTAGGAGAAGGACGGACGGGATGAACAGGAACCAAACAAGTCTTATGACAGTCCTGTCCCCAGCGAAGGACTTCTCCGGTCTGCCAGTCAAGCACGGGTGCATGTCTCTGGAGCCAAGGTAGACCTAGTAAGAGGGCGTGAGAGAGTCCAGGCAGAACATGAAAAGAGATGCTCTCAGAATGCAGCATTCCCACCTGCAGAGTTACGGATTCGGTGATGAGTTGGATGGGACGTGGTAAGAGGCCCCCATCCACAGCAGCGACAGATAATGGTACAGCCAGAGGTTTGGTGGGAATGCGGTATTTTTCTACCAGGGACTGTGAGATAAGATTCCCGGCCGCTCCAGAGTCAAGTTGGGCTAGTTCGAAATAACGATTCTCCCCGCAGATAATAGAGACTGACAGTAGCAGAGATGGAGAGGATTTATTCTTGTCTAGGTTGACCTCTCTGAGCGAACCTAGACACAGGCGTTTCCCGACCTCTCCGGGCAGGTACGGATCTGGTGCTCCTTACTGCCACAGTAGAAGCAGCTCCCTTCGGCACGGCGTACGTCCTGACGGGTTTTGACCATCTTGGTCTGGTCGACCTGCATAGGCTAGAAGAGTGTACCTGGGAAGAGACGGATTTCTGAAAAGTAGGAGCTAGACGTGGAAACCTCCTCTCACGGGTGACCTCTTTGGCACGCTCCTGGAACCATAGATCAATCCGGGTGGCAAGAGTTATTAGGTCATCGAGAGTGGTAGGAATGTCCCGACCGGCAAGTTCATCTTTAATACGGCCGGACAGACCCTCCCAGAAGACGGATACCAGAGCGTCGTTATCCCAGGCCAGCTCCGAGGCAAGGGTACGGAACCGTATGGCATATTGGCCCACGGTGAGACTTCCCTGACGGAGGCGTAGCAGAGATGATGCGGATGAGGTCTTCCGTCCGGGTTCGTCGAAGATTTTCCGGAAAGCCATGAGAAAGGCAGGCAAGTCGGACACCAGGGGGTCTCCTCTCTCCCATAGAGGATTTAGCCAGGCCAGGGCCTCCCCGGTGAGATGGGACATGATGAAGGCAATTTTGGCCTGGTCGGAGTTAAACTGGTGGGACAGGAGTTCAAAGTGCAGGGTGCACTGATTTATGAAGCCTCGAGCCTGGGCGGAGTTGCCTCCGAAGCGAGGAGGTGCAGAAAGCCGGGGTCCGGGGTAGGATACCATGGTATTGGTGGGCAGCGGAGCTGCCGGGTTGCGAGTCAGGGCACTGGCGTTGGTTGCTGGTGGAGCAGTCAGAGTGTCCAGGCGAGAATTGACATTCCGCAGGTGACCCAGGATGGACTCCTGTTGGGACCTCTGACGGGACAGTTCATGACAGAGGTCCGAGAGCGAGGGAGCTTGGGTGCCACCGGGTTCCATGGCCCGAGCAAACTGTAACGGGTCTGGGAGGCGGAACCTCTGAGCTACTATACAAGGGGGCGGTCCTTGTAAGGGAGCGGGTGGCGACCAGGGTAGACGGGCAGGCAGTCACAGCAGGTGACTGGGACAGTCTCTGAATGAACGGACAGGAGGTCACGGCAAGTGACCGGGGCAGTCTCTGGATGAACGGGCAGGAGGTCACGGCAAGTGACCGGGGCAGTCTCTGGATGAACGGGCAGGAGGTCACGGCAAGTGACCGGGGCAGTCTCTGGATGAACGGGCAGGAGGTCACGGCAAGTGACCGGGGCAGTCTCTGGATGAACGGGCAGGAGGTCACGGCAAGTGACCGGGGCAGTCTCTGGATGAACGGGCAGGAGGTCACGGCAAGTGACCGGGGCAGTCTCTGGATGAACGGGCAGGAGGTCTCGGCAAGTGACCGGGGCAGTCTCTGGGTAAAGGGTTGGTACGACCTGTGGCGGCTGATGGTAGACGTGAGCTCCCAGGTGAGCAGGCGAGAGTCTCTGGATAAACGGGTGGTCACAGCATGTAACGGCGGAGCCTCCAGGAAGACCAACAGACAGGCGGCAGATGAGCGCTCCCAGGTGAGCGGGCAGAAGTCTCTGGACAGGCGGGTGGTCACAGCACGTGACGGCAGAGCCTCCAGGTAGGCTAGCAGACAGGCAGCAGATGAGCGCTCCCAGGTGAGCGGGCAGGAGTCACTGGACAGGCAGGTGGTCACAGCACGTGACGGCAGAGCCTCCAGGTAGGCTAGCAGGCAGGTAGCAGATGTGCGCTCCCAGGTGAGCGGGCAAGCTGGTCCTTAGACAGACTGACAGGAGTAGTAAGGCAGACCGTCGGACCTCAGGCTAGCAGGCAGGTAGCAGGAATATCAGGCAGGAAACAGACAGAAAACTGGCAGGACTCTGGCAGGAATCAGGCAGGTAACTGGCAACGGGACCTGAGGGCTGAAGCAGAGTAGTGAACAGTGCAACAACATTGCTCGGGCACCTCCATTTTGGAGGAGGTGCCTTATATATGGTGAAGTCCTCCGGCCATTGGCCGGGGACTCCTTAGGACGGCGCGCGCGGCCCCTTTAAGAGGGAGGAAGCGCGCGCCCTAAGCACAGTGGCCGGGAAGGAGCGCGCGCTGCCAGCAGAGCGGGAGGAGGATGCCGGGCTCGGAGCAGAGAGGTGAGGGGAACAGCGTCCCTGCCTAGCAGAGGGCAGGGACGCCGACGCTACAGATAGAAAGTGTAATAAGGTTATGAAGGTTATGGAACAGTCACAGGAGATAAGTATCTTGAAATTCTAATGAATCAAGTTGTTCCCCAGTTACAACAACAGCCCCTCCACATTATTCAAGAGTAGTCCACAAGTATCTTGATGAAACATTTCCTAATAAATGGATTGGCCGAAGAGGCCCACTTGATTGGCCGGCATGTTCACCAGACTTGACCCCAATGGACTTTTTCTTTTGGGGAGTACTCCAGGACAAAGTTTATAGTCGAAAACCAAAAAGTGTCAGTGATTTGATAAATTACATAAGAGATGCATTTCAAGAAGTTAATACCCAAAGAGATTTGTGCAAAAAAGTTTCAAAGCTGTGCAAATTGTAATGGAAAACAGTTTGAGCACCTGCAATGATAAAATTTAAGGGCTTTTGTATTATTGTTCAGAATAAAATTTAATTGTCAATGTTATGCTTGTGTTCGTAAATATAATTTTATATATAAATCAAAATAAATGTTATTATTTTCTGGCCACCTACTTTTGGACCACCCTGTATAGTATAACCAATCCAACGAGTTCATGATCAAGTCCCTAAAGGGATAAAAAAAATAATGTAAAATAAAAAAAATAATGTAAAATAAAAAAAAGTTTTGAAAAATATATACTTATAAAAAAGGAAAAAATATATAATAGTTTAAATGATCCCCTCTCTACTCCTGCAAAAATAAAGAAGTTAAAAATAAACAAATTTGGTACCACATCCAAAAAAGTCTGATAAAATTATTTAAACCATACATTACATGCTGAAAAAAAATCAGAACATCAAAATTGCTATTTTCTTGTCTGCCATACTCCCCCCCCCCCCTCCTCCCCTCCAAAAAATGCCATAGAAATAAATCAAAATGTCCCATGTACCCCAAAATTGTATCAATAAAAATGTCAGCTTAGAGTGCAGAAAACAAGCCCTAACTCCATGGATGAAAAAAGTTAAAGGTCTGAGAAAAGAGTGACAAAAACATTTTGTTATAAATTCCAGAATTTTTTTCATTGGTAAATAGGAAAAAAAAAGATCCATGTGATGTAATTAGGTTATAGGTGTTGATCCTGCTGTTAGGTTCCCTTTAAAGGGGTGATTCATGCTGCCTAAACCACAGAGAGCATGAATCAGAGACCAGCTTTATCATTATAGATATCTATGTTTTACTATTAAATGCTGAGGCCTTTCATAAAAGGCATACTTTGAACAGGAAACTGGAAACTGAGATAACAACCAGTCGCTGAGGCTGGCCCTATGGCGGAGCTTCATGGGAAGGTAGTGTACACAAGCACAGCCAGAGAATTCTTCATAACTTACTCCACAAAAGCGGAATAAATACCACAGAGATGTAAGACAGTCCCTGACTGTAGTACATTTCTTGTGGTGGCCATTGGAAGCTGAAAAATACATCAATTTCATTAAAAGGCACATGCTGTTTTATACAGCATAAAGATTGTATCATGTAGATTGAGATTGACAGCAGCATTTAACATGTTAACAGCCACGGGTGGATCGCGATTCCACCAGTGGCTGTTAGGGGCACATGACAACTGTATAGATCAGCTGTCATGTCCCTGGAAAGGTGCGGTTTCATCGCCGGAGTCCGCGCTGAAGGGAGAGACACGACATGTGCCGTACATGTACGGCACATGTTGGAAAGGGGTTAATTGGGTATTGTCATCACCGTAGCAACCTGCAGAAAAAAGTAATTATGTTCATTAAACTGAATAGAATGGGGAAGTGTTGAAGAAAAAAAATCCAAAATTACCATTTCTTTTGTACATTGCACATGCCAAGAACTGTGCTAAAAAAAATATCAAAAATGTTGTATGTATCTGAAAATGGTACTAGTGAAAACTATATCTTATCACATCAAAAAATAAGCCCTGTTACAGCTCATAAACAAAAATTGTAAATGTATGGCCCTCAGAATAAGGCAACACAAAAACAAATTTATTTTTTCCAGTGTGTTTATTGTACAAAAGTAATAATATACCTGCATACATTTAGTGTCCCCAAAATCTTGCTGACCCACAGAATAAAGCTAACACATTATTTGTTCGACACATGGTAGCATAAAATTTAAAACGTCAAAAAAGAAAAGAAGAATTGATGATTTTCTGCTGAAGACCACTCTGCCTGTCAATACAACACTCCTGTGAAAACCCAGCGTTTAGCCGGCGTTCATAGGAGATCGTGATTTTCACGAAACATAGCAGTGCTAAATGGCTGTGTCTGACCGTGCTGGGACATGGTCTGATCATACCACAGCTCTCGGGCAGTGAAGGAAGCAAAAGAGTATACAGACAGGACAGCATGAGGTCGCAAATCATTCATTCTTTGAGGTAGAATATTTAAAAAAGAAAACAGGCAGAGAAATGTTTTATCTCACAAAAACCATGTCCCTGCACGGTCAGACAAAGCCATTACACAGTACACAGCAGTGGCACATTTATAAGATTATCTCAGCACAGGAACATTTTTTAAACATATTTAATTGCGGAAATTATTATTATTCCAAGATGTATTGATTAAAACTTTAAAATGAACTTTGTTTGTGGGAAAACATTTGACAGGCGTGAAAACACCAAAAATGGCACAATGTGTGCGCATCTTTTATTTGATAAAAAAATTTGCTACTTTTAAATGCGTTTTACTTTAGAAATATAGCGACAGATTATCAGTACCATAGTGTTATTTATCTACAGTACTGGAAAACATTTGGTGAAAATCAAGTTGGAATTTCACAAAAAAAACTTAATACCCACTGTAATGTATGAAAAATAGAAATTGTTATGGGTTGTGCTACTTTGCAGCATTTGCATCATGGCAGCTCATCACTATGCAATCTACTCTTAGTTCTTCTCTTTAATAGTGGGTAAATGAGGATAATGTGAGACCATCTGTCAGAAAATTAAAAAATTAAAAGGGTTCTCTGGGAATAGTAAAAAAAAATAAAAATAAAGGGCATGTCATTATAAATTCCTAAATACCGTATTTTTCGGACTATAAGACACACTTTTTTCCTCCAAAATTTTGGAGGAAAATGGGAGGTGCATCTTATAGTCCAAATGTTGGAGGGGTGGTGTATATTTATGTGTGGTATGGGGGGAACGGTAGCGGTGGAGGAGCAGGGCACAGGAGGCAGCAGCCGCCAGCTGCAGCCTACACTGTCCCCGCTGTTAAAGAAAATGAATATTCACTGCTCCTCACGCCCATGGGGCGTGGGGAGCACTGAATATTCATGCTCCTTAATAGCGGTATACAGTGTAGCCGCGCTGCGGCTCCTGCTGCTGCCGGCTATCTCCTGTGCCCGCTGTTAAAGGGCATGAATAATCAACCTCTCTTCACTGTGTGCCGTCTATGAAGGAGAGTGAAGTCACTGCTCCCTGCGCACACAGACCCGGCGTGGGGAGCAGTGACTTCCGGCAGCTGATCTCTCCATGTGAGCCGCGCATGGCAGTGACGTCATGCGCGGCTCACATGGAGAGATCAGTGCAGGCAGACCGGACGCAGCGCTGGAGGAGAGAAGAGAGGTGAGTAGGAGTGTTTATTTTTTTATATGCAGCCTGATGGGGATTAGGGGGACCATGCATACTAGGACAGGGATTAGGGGTGCCATGCATTTCAGCACAGGGATTAGGGGTGCCATGCATACCAGGACAGGGATTAGGGGTGCCATGCATACCAGGACAGGGATTAGGGGTGCCATGCATACCAGGACAGGGATGAGGGGTGCCATGCATACCAGGACAGGGATTAGGGGTGCCATGCATACCAGGACATGGATTAGGGGTGCCATGCATACCAGGATAGGCATTAGGGGTGCCATGCATACCAGGATAGGGATGAGGGGTGCCATGCATACCAGGAAAGGGATGAGGGGTGCCATGCATACCAGGATAGGGATTAGGGGTGCCATGCATACCAGGACAGGGATGATGGGTGCCATGCATACCAGGATAGGGGTTAGGGGTACCATGCATACTAGGACAGGGAATAAATTTTTATTTTTTTATTTTCCTCCTCTAAAACCTAGGTGCGTTTTGTGGTCCGGTGCATCTTATAGTCCGAAAAATACGGTACCTTTAATTAGCAAATTGGTTTGTTTAGGGCGGTAATCACCATAGTGTTAAAATGGCTGCTGTCTTTTTACTCTTGGCAGAAACCTGTCCTGGAATGTTAATAGGACAGATACCTGTAAACATTTGCAGTAGTAAGCTCCACTTTGTCCCTTTATGTGTAGGAAGATTTGCGTCCAGGGGAGCTGAGGTAAGAAGAGGCTGCTCACAATGCTGTCTACCATGTCTTTCTGATCTAATACTGGAGATTCTATGGTGCTGAGGTCCTGTCCACTCTGGCTTTCTGAATGACAATATGTGGCATAGGACTTCCCCAAGTCACAGCAGTACAATATTCTATTGCACACAATCACAGGCACATGTCATAACTTCAAGGTCAGGTTTATGTCAATATAACAGTATGGCAGCTAGGTAAATTCTATAGTGATTACCTCCCTTGACTAAACTATTGTAATTTGCTAATTAAATGTAAAGAGGAATTATTTAATAATGACAATTTCCTTTTAGTTATTTTGTTTTCTTTCTATTCCCATAGAACACCTTTAAAGGGAACTTGATATTAGATTCATGCTCCCCAAGTCACAGGCAGCATGAATCTGATCCTGGCTGCACAATTACAGCTAGGTATGTTTTTCTTTGAAATATATATATACATAACAGAAGTGAGATCAATCACTTCCATCAATCACAGGCAGAAGAGTTGGATTAGTAAACTCACAGCAGATGCCGAGGTTGGTCCATACACGCCCATTGAATTGCTCGGTGCTGATTACTATACACGGATAGTGGTATATTAAGATAATTTTAGGGTTATGCAGGGGTGCACGACATGGATCATTAAGATCCTATCTAGGAGGTACGTAATGTGCTCAGCAATTTAATCATGGCAAACCTGATGACGACTTCCCTTATTATTCATTTTGTATTGCATTTTATTCTTTTGGTAAAATGATGTTGACACATACAGACATTCCTCTTCCTTGTTTTTTAGGTTTAAAAAATATTACGGTTCTTTTTCCCATGGTGTAAAAAAGTCACAAGGGTAGAAGGAATGTTTTCATGGTTTTATTAAAAATAAATTAGCAAGATAGCAAAACAAGCAATTATTTCCCCATGTGAAAACTGTAAAATTTATAAAAGGAGAATTGAAAGTAAATTTTGTTGGATAACTGCAGACTACACACAAGATACAACCTACACAATCCTGCTAAAATGCCAGGTTTTTGTCATCAAAAAAAAAAAACATAAAAAGAAGTATCAGTTCAGAACTTTTTCCACCTTTAATGCCACCTATAATCTGGACAATTCAATTGAAAAATAAACTTAAATATTAGCGAATGGAAAAAGAAAAATAAAGAACTAAAATAATATGGCTGCATAATTATGCACACCATTAAACTAATACTTTGTTGAAGTACCCTTTGAATTTTTAAACTGCATTCAGTCTTTGAGTAGGAGTCTATCAGCATGGTACATCTAGGCTTGACAATCTTTGCCCACTCTTCCTTGCAGAAGCCATCCAAATCTGATTGCGAGGGGATCTCCAGTGTACAGCCTTCTTCAAGTCAGCCTAAAGATTTTCTATTGGATTCAGGTCTGGCTGTGGCTGGGCCATTCCAAAACTTTTACCTTCTTTTGGTGAAGTCATTCTTTTGTTGATTTGGAAATATGCATAAAGTCATTATCATGCTGAAAGGTGAAATTCCTCTTCATCTCATCTTTTTAACAGAGCTCTGAATGTTTTGTAGCAAATTTGAAATTTGGAACTGTTCATAATTCCTTACACGTTGACTAAATCCCCAGGTCCAGTTGCCAAAAAATCAGCCAAAAATCTTAATGTTGACTCCATCATGATTCACTGTGGGCATGGCATTATTTATGTCATGTGCAGTGTTGGTTTTTCAGGAGATTGTTATCACATGCAGTATTTGCCAGAAATTCCTGAAGCTCCTGTAATGTTGCTGAGGCGTCTTGGCAGTCTCCTGGGTCTTTTCATCAATTTTTGAGGGATGTCCAGTTGCAAGTAATGTCACTGTTGTGTCAAATTTAAGCCACTTCTTGATAACGATCTTAAAAAAGTCCCATGGTATGCATTGGATATTTTTTTTGTACCCTTCTCCTGACTAATAGCTTTCAGAAATGAGATTCTGTCACGGATATGTCAGATGTGATAGACAGTTGCCCTGCAATTGGTTGCAGAAGATCTCTTTGTTTGGCATTACAGACACCTTCTTGGCTATTTCACTCTAGGACCCAGGGGCTACCTCCTTCCTGCTAATTGACACCCTGGCCTGGGTGTTTAAATAGTTTCACTTTTCAGCAGGAAGGTGCCGGTGATACTCACATGTTTCCTTGTGAATGCTTGGAGCTCTCAGACTGCTACCTTCCTCTGTGGTGCTTGGAGGATGCTTGGAGTTATCTCTCTGAAGTCGGCTAAAGCTAAGCTACTTTCCCCCATGTTTGTCTCCCTTGTTGTCTTTAGTCTTTAGTGGGGATTGACTAGTGCTCATCCCCCCTTCCCTATACAGAGCCAAGCGCTAGGGAAATACAGGGTTTAGGTTCGCGTGCGGCGATTGGTGATGAACCAATATAGGGACGTTAGTGGAGACAGGATGATATCATATCAGCCTAGGAGGTCTCCACACCCCCCTCCTTTCCATAGAGTCTTGGCTCCATTTCACCCTTCCCTTTGTGTTGCACTTAGTCTTTCCCACACCTTGCGTGACAGATTCCTTTGCTGTGTTGTAAGCTGTTTATAAACTATGTTTTTTGCTGTAAATTGCAAATAAGAAAATATCAGGAAAATACTACTACAACAGCTAACCGTTATATGAGGTTTATCGGAAACACTTTAAATGATGGCAGCTGTGTACTGACTACTATTTAACATGAATTTAAACGTGATTGGCTAATTCTGAACACAGCTACATCCCCAATTATAAGGATGCAGCCAAATTATTTTAGATTATTTTTTTCTCAAATTTCACCCATAATAACGTGACACCACAGAGACTAGACATAGTCCAAAGGGTCTCCATCTGCCTCATAAGTGAGTGGTTTCGTCTGGGATTTTGTCTGAATTGCGCTTTCCGGGATTTACACGGAAACCCCAACGTAAGTGCTCAGCAGAGAGTGCAGGATAAATGTGACCCGAGCCTTATTCCGATTTTTGGGAGGTAGAATGAACAAACAGACAGCAGAATAAGAATAGTTATTTTTATTTTTTTGCAATTCAAGACAAGACAAGAAATCCGATATTTGCCAAATGCCAGAATAATGAGAGAGAGAAAATGTTTTAAGGCATTTTTATTACTTACTGCAAAGTCAAAAGTTTAGATACATTTCATTAGTATTTGTTACCATTGCCCTTAAACCTAATGACTAGGGTCAAACGTTTGGAATATCCTTCCACAAGCTTCTCACAATAGTTGGTCAGAAATTGAGCCCATTCTGTTAGAATCTGTTTCTTTGGGACCATACGCCATTTTGTGGTGGTTTTCTGGCTGTTGGTCTTTTTCCCCTGGTGTTGGTTTTGACTAAGGTTAGGTGATTGTATCACCCTTTATTACCCAGCACCTGCCTCCTAGTCCTTGCCGGACAACAGTGTTAGTCCGCGAGAGTTCTGGCTAGGAGGTTTGGTAGTAGTACTTTCTGTGTTTAGTTTTGTGCAGTTCTTGGATCCTCTAGTTCTGCCTGCTGAGATTCCTGTATTCCCTTTTTCGTTTCTGCAGCTTCCTCTAGTTTCCGGCTAGGAGGTCACCTGTTTGTTTTTTCACAGTCCTTAGTTCTTTCAGGGCCTCCGTTAGGTCTTCTTTTGAGTTTAGTCTAGGAAACGTCAGTGGGTCTATTCACTAGGAATAGGTTACCCACTCCACCGTAGGGCTTCAGTCTGGTCCTAGTGCAGGGACTGCTTTTCCCTCTTTTGCCCTAGTGTCGAGTTGCAATGCCGTAACAGTTTGTCCGGCCAATATAAGAAAAAAAAATAAAAAAAATCCTCATCCGGATTCCTTCAGTATGAACAGCGTTGAGGAGCTAGCTCAACGCCTGCAAGGGTTAACTCTGGAAGTAGCCAGTCTGCAACAGCACGTGAGAAATTGCCCTGGAGCACGCCCTAATGAACCCAAGGTAGAATTACCTGAGGTTTTATCTGGTAAACGGCAGGAATTTTTTTACGTTTAAAAATGCATGTTTAGGCTGCGTGCCCACTATGCGTTTTTCAAGCGTTTTTGCCGTGGAATTTCCGCAGCGAAAACGCTTGGTAATACGTGCCCCATGGTCCCCAATGATAATCCGCATGTGCTGTGCACATGCTGTGGAAATTTCCGCTGCGGATTATCATTGCGGAAAAATACGCAGCATGTCCATTAATTTTGCGGACACGCAGCGTAATTGCCGCCATTGACTTGCATTGAAACGCATAATATCCGTTTCAGTACATTTGTACACACGGATATTATGCATTTATATTTGCGGATGGTACCCAGGCCTGGAGAAGAGGAGACTCTCATCCAGACCCAGGTACCATAGAACCTGTTAAAAAAGAATTTAAAATAAAAAATAAAGCTTATACTCGCCTTCCGATGTCCTCCCGGTATTTTCTCCGCTCCGTCTGGTCTGCTCTATGGGTCGCGGTGTTGTGAAGGACCTGCCATGACGTCATTGAGTCATGTGACCTGACACATAACTGAATGATGTCACCGCAGGTCGTTAACACCACTGCAAGCAGTGCAAGAGACCGGACGCTGCGGAGAAAACACTGGGAGGACATCGGAAGGTGAGTATAAGCTTTAATTTTTATTTTTTCCATTCTTATTCTTTTTTTTTTAACTAACTTGGTCACACTACTATAAATGAATGCCAATTGCATGGATTTATATAGTGTGAACAAGTTGTCAAGCACTTTTCCAAGTGATGCTAAAATCGCTTGGAAAACCGCTTGATAACCCGCATGCAAAAACGCTTGAAAAAACGCTTCTACCTGGCAGGAAAAACGCATGTAAAATCCGCATGCGTTTTTCCTGCCAGGGAGAAGCGGAAAAAATATGCTGCTTTTCTGCATCGTGGGCACTTAGCCTTACTATATTTTCGGCTTGGACCTGGGTCCTCAGGGAGTGAATTACAGCGTGTGGGGATTATTATGTCTTTATTGCGAGGGGAACCCCAAATCTGGGCATTTTCTTTACATCATAATGATTCTTATTTGACGTCAGTAGAAGCATTTTTTACTGCATTGGGGTTGTTATATGATGATCCTTTATCGGGTGACATCAGCTGAGACAGAGCTCAGACGGCTTAAACAGGGTTCTGGTGAGGCTGAGAAGTATTGCACCCTGTTCAGACGATGGTCCGCAGAGGTCAGATGGAATGACCCAGCACTCGAGTCAGTTTCTGGCAGGTTTGAATGAAAGGGTTAAAGATTTGCTCATTGCATATCCTGCACCTGCCAGTTTGGAAACAGCTATGCAGCTAGCTATCCATGTGGATAGAAGATTGAGAGCCAGGCAGAGTGAAGAGAAGGCTCTTTTAATGTTGGACCCCATCTCTCAGGCTACTCACGCCGTCAGCGGGGAACCGATGCAAGTTGGGGCGATGTCCTCCCGTTCCCAGGAGAGGGAGAGGAGGTTCTCTGGGAGGCTATGTTTGTATTGTGGTAAGGCTGACCATTTTATTAAGCAATGCGAGGCGCGCATAAGGAAGGGAAAAAAAAGGGTCAGCAGGAGCAACTCTCCTGTTCATATAGCATTTTTACGTTCTGCAGGAGTGTTTTTATCTGGTAATACCACCTATCATGGTCATTCCATTGATTTTCAGGTAATGGTTGATTGTGGCGCTGCTCTTAATTTGATTGATCAATGATTTCTAGTCAAGTATAAGTTTGTTTCTGAACCTTTGTCGTGCCCTTTCCCTGTTGTGGTGATTGATAACATTCCCCTGGAGCATGGGCGCATTTCTCGGAAGGTCACTGGTTTCCCACTAATTATGAATATGGAACATAAAGAGCGTATAGACTTAATTGTACTTGCTAATTTGCCTGCTTCAGTGGTCCTGGGTTTACTCTGGTTAAATGTGCACAATCCATTGTTGGACTGGTCGTCTAGTACTATAAGGTCCTGGGGTCAGGGGTGTTATGGTAAATGCTGTGATGTTCACATTGCTGCAGTTTTGAAGAGGGAGCCACCTGAAGCCATTCAGGATTTCTGGAGGGTATTTTCGGATGTTGAGTCTCAAGCTCTACCGCCCCATAGAGAGTACGATTGCGCTATTGGGTTCGTCCCAGGTACTACTCTCCCTAAGAGTCGTTTATTTAATCTGACGATTCCCGAGAGGGAGGCTTTAAAGGAGTACCTGTAGACTAGTTTAGCTTCAGGTCATATAAGACCCTCTAAGTCCGCTGTGGCTGTAGGATTCTTTTTTGTTAAAAAGGATGAGGGTCTTAGGCCATGTTTGGATTTTCGGGAGATTGATAAGATCACTGTGCGCAATCCTTACCCATAGGAGGTTTGGTAGAAGTAATTTCTGTGTTTAGTTTTGTGCAGTTCTTGGATCCTCTAGTTCTGCCTGCTGAGATTCCTGTATTCCCTTTTTCGTTTCTGCAACTTCCTCTCGTTTCCTGCTAGGAGGTCACCTGTTTGTTTTTTTCCCAGTCCTTAGTGCTTTCAGGGTCTCCTTTCCCTCTTCCTTTAGGTCTTCTTCTGAGTTTAGTCTAGGAAACGTCGGTGGGTCTATTCACTAGGAATAGGCTGCCCACTGCACCGTAGGGCTTCAGTCTAGTCCTAGTGCAGGGACAGCTTTTCCCTCTTCTGCCCTAGTGTTGTGTTGCAGTTTCGTAACACATTCCTCCTGACAAAACTGGTGTAACTGATCCAGGATTGTAGGTCACCTTGCTCGCATTTGCCTTTTCAACTTTGCCCATAAATTTGTGATGGCCACTCCAAAACATTGACTTTGTTATCCTTAAGCCACTTTGTTACCATTTTGGCTGCATGCTTCGGGTCATTGTGCATTTGAAAGACCCATTTCCGCCCAAGTTTTAACTTGCTGATGTCTTGAGATGTTGCCTCAATATTGCCACATAATCTTCTTTTCTTATCATGACATCTATTTTGTGAAGCGCACCAGTCCCTCCTGCAGCAAAACAGCCCCACAACATGATGCTGCCACCCCTGTGTTTCACAGTTGGGATGGTGTGTTAAGGCTTCCAAGCTTCTTCCTTTTTCCTCCAAACATAACAATGGTAATTATGCCCAAAAAAGTTCAATTTTAGTTTCATCAGACCACAGAACATGTCTCCAAAGATTAAGGTCTGGTTAACACTGGAGTTTCTTACTCCAGTAATTCTCAATTAGCCTATTTCCACAGAGTATTTTGAGGAGTTTTTGGAGCAGAAACTGAGCGGAACTATCCAAATTCTCTGCAAAAGTCTTCAAAAACTTGGAGGTTCTGCTCAGTTTCTGTTCTGAAAAGACTACAGAAAGACTCACTGAGCATATAGCCATTGGGAGTCTTTCTGAATCCTTTGACAATCTTTAGGGCTTTTCATAGAATATTTTTGTGCATGCTCTTTATTAGGCAGATGCTGATAATTTTTTCACAGTTTACAATTACATTAGCTGAAATAGGAATATAATAGTATGTACTAAACACTAGATGGATCCAGTGCATAAAGAACATGGTTACATGCCCACAGCAACATGTCATAGACAGAAATGAATTTTGCCAGTAAAATTGAAAATATGTATCATTACTCGAGCAATCTATTATTTAACTTTTTTGGGGGGAATACTGTGCAATAATAGGACTGTGTCATTTAAATTTGTGAAACTTTTTTCAATTAGAAAATTTAGTGTATTTAAAAGGTTTAATTCAGTGCTGTAAAATATTTGCCCTCTATTCGATGTCTCTTTTTCTAGAAATTGTATCACACAGTATGCTTTCTGACCTTTAATATATACCTATCATTATTATTTAAGTTAGTAATACATAATTTTTATATATATCTTCTTAGTTGACAGTGGCCTCTTACCATTAGACTCTTATTGTTCCCCTTTTCCAGACTGCAAACTCTCAGAAAATATTCCGAGTACTTCAGAAGAACCATATGGGCTAAGAAGTCTGCACTTTCTCACTGCAGGAAGGGAAGCAGCAAGGGCAGGCAGTTGATACTCTCAGAGCCCGTCTTTTACATCACATGCGGAAGAGATTGCCTAGTCAACAAGCATTTAGACAGAAAACATTTTATGCTACATCCAGTATACAGCTACTGCATCTCAATTGTGATCTTTTACAATGACTAGAATCTCTTTATAGCAACTGTTGCTGCAATGGCATCTTGTGCTTCCAACTTACCAAAGAGATCAGGCGGAAAAGTTCAATAAAAATCGTTTGAGGGTTTGTTGGTGGGATTATGATATCTCCCAATCTGTTGATTGAAGCGGTCACCGCACTCAGACTTCATTATTTGACAAGCATAGTTTTGTACTTTTTGTGCCTGCAACTCATCGCAGCTCAGTCCAATTCACGTGAATTCACGTGAAAGCTGAAATACCAGACACCACCACTACCTAAAAGCTCCATTTGGCCAAAAAATTGAGGTCAGAATAACTCAGCTGTATGTTATCTTTTGTTTAGTTTTTAACCATCCTTAGACTGGGGATATATATTGGTATAACCAGTTTTATACATTTCATTGCGCACACAGATCTTATCTGCAGTAACTTGTCATAGCCAAACGCTTATGCATATAGTGTTACCACTTTGGGAAGAGACTTACAAGAGACAATAATCCAGCACAGCCCACAGTAACCTCACTTAGCTCTCATATCTCTGCTTCTTATGAAACTAATATCTGATGGTAACTGTTGAAGTTGTGAAATGAAAAGAACAAAGTGAGATACATTTAACGGAACAATATCCGGCACTTCCAGGGAACCAGAGGCAGAGATGTTATCTGCAGTAGCTGGTAGACTTGCCTGCACTGAGCAATAGCTTGTAGGAGTTGTCAGCAGGCATTTGTATCTGAGGAACATACATATATGTTTAAGGTCATTTATGCCAAGAAGTAAATGGATCTTTATGTACACTACTATAAACATTTTGTCCATGTATGTGTTTTGTGCATTGTTATTTTGTATTGCTGTGGTAAGGTAAGGTAACATTCTATTAATCCAGTGATTAGCTTTTATCTTTATAGGGAGTCTGTCAGCCTGTTTTTGATGCCTTATCTGTGAGCATAATTATGTAGTAACAGAGACTCTTGTTCCCGTGCTATATTGTTTTATTTATTGTAGCAGTTTTAACTACAACTATTTGCTGTAGCCCCATCAAACTGAGCAACCCTCAGAATTAAGCCACGTCCCTACTATCAGTATTTGGTCAGTATTCGGTCAGTATTTTTTCTCAGGAGTGGGAGCCAAAACCAGGAGTGGGTGATAAATGCAGAATTGGTGACTTGTTTCTATTATACCTTTTCTCTGATTGTTGCTCATCTGCTTTTGTCTCCCACTCCTGAGAAAAAATACTGCCAAATACTGATAGTGGGGCTATGGCCTTATTGTGTGTGCTCAGTGCAGGCCTCAATATTCATGATCTGCGACTCACCAACCCACCTAATCTGATTGACAGCTTTTTTTCCTTTGCACAGCAGGCTTCTTTCTATACCATGCTTTTCCATCATCAGCAGCACTTTGATGGTGGAGCTACTGCTCTACAATCAAAGCCTCCACTGCTGCAGTGGATAACCAGGGTCTCTGTTACTACTTGTTCCTGCCCTCAGAAAGGGCAACATAACCATAGTAATATACTCCTTTTAACCTCACTCCAATTCCAAAATTAAAAATACAATTTTTACATAGCAAAGCTACAAATTTTCTCTTCTTCCTGGCTATTTAACGTTTATTTAGTTAGCATAGCAAAGCTTCTGCTTTGTCACAATTATGTACAGCATTAGAATTGTGTCTGAATATACCTGTTATACAGATACCTTCTGCATCATCTAGTTCCCCTTTCCCAGGCTGCAGGCTTTGTACAAATATTCTGAAACCTCCATTGCCCTCGAAAACCTCATTTACAATATAGCACCAAATAGTAGATGGGGAAGAGGAGTTGCATCTTCAGTTTGTCTCTCTTTGCCTGTGAAACTGCACAGCAGGGAGTAGAAGCAGGAAGACTAGAAGTATTGAGCACAGTACTGTCAAGTGGGGGCAGCAGACATTGTATCAGGAAAAGCCTAATTACTCAGAAAAGAGCAAATAAAAAAGATTTAGAGGACTCATGCGAAGAGATGTAAAAATAGCCGAAAAAAGTAATGTTGGACACTAATTTTCTGCTGCCTCAGAATTTGACCCATAACTCATCATCTAATTACTTGTTTAAAGCTGTTTTGTTCATTTGGTAAAAAGTGTTCCTATGTGAAATGGCCCTGTGATGTATAGATTATATAAGAACTCCACTGATGGGCCAGACAGAATAAGATGTTATCAGGGAAAACCGCTTGTGTGTGCACATTTTCTATTGAAGTAGAAATTAAAGAGGTTTTCCATACTAATTTCACCCCCTTTTCTATGTCCTAACTCTTCCTAACTATCAGTTTTGTAATATCCTCCTTTTACCTACCCTGCTCTTGTAGGTTTATCTCTGTGTGGTTGCTATTTTCCTCTGTTGTGATTCTGGCTCTGCTACTTCCAGTCTTTAAACTGGAATCGGACGAACTAATCATTGCATGTCATTGGTGGGGAAGGGGCTACCTTTGTGAATGACAGCAGTCTGAGCATGCATGCTCATATCAGACTTCACTTTCCTCCTATGCACAGATCCTGCCGATGCTTTGAAGTTCCGTGCTTTCAGTTGACAATCGCTGCAATGTGCTGCTTATTAGCATATCACATGGCTTGTCAGCTGAACGGACAGCGCTTCAAAGCATCGACAGAGTCAGTCTACACCACTCATTAGTGAGCTAAGATCAGGCTTCACTCTCCCTCCTGCTTGGAACCTGCCGATACGTTGGAGTGCCGTCCCTTCAGCTGACAAGCCCCATGATATGCTTTCTAATAACCAGCAGCACATCGCAGCGCTTGTGAGCTGAAGGCACGGCACTCGAAATCATCGGCAGGATCTGTGCAGATGAGTAGAGTGAAGTCTGATCTGAACATGCATGCTCAGAGTGCTGTCACTCAATGAGATGTAACCCCTTCCCCAACAATGACGTGTGACGCGCCCCTGGGCCTGCTGTGTCGCGCAGCGTCTCGCGCACGGGGCTTACCCAGAACCGGATCAGATGAGGGTTGTAGTCTCCGAGTGGCGGGGACCCGGTCCGTGCCCAGGGGGTCAAACTCAGTGTGTGGCAGTCTTGATAGGTGTTATTTGAGTGTCGACTACGCCACCCGTTGATTTGCAGCTATGGAGCTACCGCTGCAGGGCAGACAGCTGAGGCCGGTGTAGAATTGTGCAGCGTGATAGTATAACCCCCAACGGGAGGGGTATGGCCTCAGGGCAGCCGACGTGGAAGATGGGGGTAGCAGGAACCACTCAGAGACGGTGCAGTGTAATTCAGGGTCTTTACTGGTAACAACGTTAGACCCTCCCGGAGTACTTGCTAGCGAACGGGGCCTGGTCAGTCCTTGAGCAGATGGGATCTCCCCTGGCCAGGCGGAGTTGTAGGCCTCCCAAACTGACTGTACTCTTCTGGCTACCTTGCTAGAAGCGGATATAAGTAGCCCACGTCCCTGAGTGTGCCGTGTGGTGCTCACCCGTATGGCCGGTGACTCGGGGCCTTCTAATGGCTTCCGCTCCACGATGGCGGTGCTGGTCCCACGCGTGTGACCGTGCCTTTGGGTTTCTGGGCCTGAGGACCTGAAATCCCCTGCCGGTCGGCTTCTGCTGCTGGATAAGAGTTAGTCCCCACAGCCTCGGACGCCGGGTCCGGTAAGAAAGCTTCTCAGTCAGGGCGAGCTCTGCAGCTGCCAGCCCCTGACTCTTTGTAGTATTGCTCCCACTGAGCTTCTGCTGTTTCTTCCTATGACTGTTTCTCATCTCTACTCTCCTTGACTCCTAACCCTGCCTCAGCCCCGGGTTTATATAGGGGAAGTTCTTCCCCTCCCAAGACTGGGCAGGAGGTGTGGCATGCACAGGATCCCTGACCAAAGGACCTCCCACCTGCTCTCAGACATAACATTACATTACTGTGGGAAACCAGACCCCTGGGGTGCCACATTCCCCCCTAGTGAAATTTAGTACTCCGGGACTAAACATATTTTAGAAAAACATAACAAGATATAACAACAATAATAGTACAATAGGAAGAAACACATAAAGGTGGTCACGGCATGTCCGTAACCGGGTGTAGTCTTTGAAGAAACAAAGGTGTCCATTTCACCAACACAGGGAGACGTAACCAGGTAGGGGTTTGTCCTGCCCCGAGTCCTTAACAGTCTTTAGTCCGTCCTGGGTTACGCTTCCCGGTAAATCCACCAAGGACTCCTACAAATAACTAGAAACACAAAATTATACACAAGCAACAATACACAGGTAAACATAAATAAAACAATTTATACACTTCAAATCCTCCAACGTGCGGGTAACTGGCCTCTAGTGGCCCTAGTGGACCTACGGAGCTGACTGTCTAGCCCTGAACTACAGGGTGTAGGAGCTGTCAAGGGTAAACTGGGCAGCTGTCTACCGGCTCTTTGGCTCACTAGGGATATGGCAGGCTCACTGCAAGCAGAGGGTTGATCCTCCTGGTCTGCGGGTGTGGGGTCTTCTGCCTCCTGGACCGGCTGTTCTTCCAGCTCTACCTGTTGCTCCGTAGGTGCTTGGGATGCTGGTTGGAGGAAGGTGAGTACGGGTACCACAACTGCACCATTGACTTGAGTCCAAGACCGAGGGAAGTCCCCGAGCACAGTACTAACCATATCTTCCCTTTCCTCTACGGGTCGATGGTCTTCTTGTTCCTCTTCAGGGTTCCTCAGTTGTTCGGGACACTTCTTCAGGTGGTCCCGGGATACAATGGCTGTAGTTTCCCCTCCGTCTTTACTGATGGTACAAACCTTCGGGTTCTCGTGGCTTGAGGGCAGTACGGTGTACGGGTCCTTCTCCCACTGGTCGTCCAACTTGTGGAGCCGTCTCTTCCTCTTCAAGACCTGCTCTCCGGGTACCAGGGGAACAGCGGGAGCATACTGGTTGTAAGTTTTCTCTTGTCTTTCCCTAGCCTGACAGAGACTTCGCTCCACGCTCTCCTGTACTCTCCGGTACTGCTGCTGCCTCTCTGTGTCCCAGTCTGCTTCTGGTGAAGTGTCCTCGGGTGTCAGGACTCCCATTTCCAGGTCAACAGGTAACTTACCAGGTCTTGCCCTCATTAGGTAAGCCGGGGTACAGTTGGTGGAACCTACCGGGATGTGGTTGTATAGGTCCACCAGATCGGGCAGCTTCTCAGGCCACAGACTGCGTTCTTCCAGGGGCAATGTTTTCAGAAGATCCATTACCACCTGGTTCATTTTCTCACAAAGTCCATTAGTTTGCGGATGATAGGGTGTCGTCCTTATCTTCCGGCAGCCATACAGAGTGCAGAATTCTTGGAAGACCTCCGCTTCAAAGGCAGGTCCCTGGTCTGTCAACACTTGGTCCGGGTACCCGTGTGGACGGCAGAAATGCTGCTGGAAGGCTCTCGCTGCTGTTCGAGCTGTTAAGTCCTTGACGGGGACGACAACCAAGAACCGGGAGTAGTGATCCACGATGGTTAGTGCGTAGACGTAGCCACTTCTGCTTGGGGTCAGTTTTACATGATCCAAGGCTACCAGTTCCAACGGCTGCCGGGTGACGATGGACTGCAGGGGAGTCTTCTGGCTGGCACGGTCCTTCCTTCTTAGGTTGCACGGGCCACAGTCTCTGCACCACTTCTCAATGGTTCCCCTCATGCCTACCCAGTGGAATCGCTCGCGCAGCAGGAACTCCAGCTTCTTCCACCCGAAGTGTCCAGCTCCGTCGTGGTATGCCTCCATCACCATGGCTGCGTCTCTTCGTGGCACCACTACTTGCCAGAGTAGTTCATGCGTCCGGGAGTTAACCATTCTGCGGCACAACTTCCCCTTGTAAAGGAACAGTCGACTCCTCTCTGCCCATAGTTGTTTGGCTTCCTCCGGAGCGTCTGGTTCAAGGCAAGCCTCCGGGCGAGTCAGCATCTCCTTCACCAGTCGGACGGCAGGGTCGCTGTCTTGCGTTTCCGCCCAGTTGTAGTGAGGTAAGGGGTTCAACGTAGCAGCCTGCTTACTCCTTACCCGGTGGGAGTACTGGATAGTCCCATGATGGTGGAACGCAGGGAGTTCAACTTCTTCCAGTCCCTCCGGATCTTCTCCTTCGTCCGACAGGTTGGGCATCCTGGACAGGGCGTCCGCGTTGGTATTGGAGCGTCCGGCCCGGTATTTGATTGTGAACTCGTAGTTGGACAGACGGGCCATCCACCTCTGCTCCAGGGCACCGAGTCTTGCCGTGTCCAGGTGTGTCAACGGGTTGTTATCCGTGTACACGGTGAACCGGGAAGAAGCGAGGTAATGCTTAAAGCGCTCGGTGACTGCCCATACTACGGCCAGGAACTCTAGCTTAAATGAGCTGTAATTCTCGGGGTTCCTTTCGGTGGGTCGCAGCTTTCGGCTGGCGTAGGCGATTACTCGTTCCTTCCCCTGCTGGATCTGGGACAGTACGGCTCCTAGCCCGATGTTACTGGCGTCGGTGTAGAGGATAAAGGGCTGGCTATAATCCGGGTACGCCAGGATTTCGTCCCCCGTGAGGGCCATCTTCAGCTGGCGGAAGGACTCTTCTTCCAGCTCCTCCCATTTGAAGGGCGGCTTCTGGTTCTTGGCCTTCCAGGACTGGCCTATCAGGAGGTCCTGCATAGGTGCTGCCTTTTTGGTGAAACCGGGAATAAACCTTCGGTAGTAGCCTACCAACCCGAGGAACTGCCGCACTTCTTTTACGCTGGAGGGGCTTGGCCATTCCTTAATTGCGGTGATCTTATCAGGGTCGGGAGCCACTCCGTCAGCGCTCACCACGTGTCCCAGGTACTGCACCTTTGGTTTCAGGAGGTGACACTTGGAGGGTTTCACCTTTAGGCCGTAACTCGCCAGAGCTTCGAACACTTCCGCCAGGTGTTTCAGGTGGTCCTCATACGTCTTGGAATATACGATGACATCGTCCAGGTACAACAGGACCGTCTCGAAGTTTCTGTGGCCCAGACAACACTCCATTAGTCGTTGGAAGGTTCCTGGTGCGTTGCAGAGTCCGAACGGCATGCAGGTGAACTCGCTAAGTCCCATCGGGGTGGTGAATGCGGTCTTCTCCCGGTCCGCCTCTGCTACAGGAACCTGCCAGTACCCGCTAGTGAGATCCAAGGTAGAGAAGAAGTTAGCAGATCTTAAAGCAGCCAATGACTCCTCTATCCTTGGTAAGGGGTACGCATCCTTGTGTGTGATACGGTTGATTTTCCGGTAATCTACACACATCCTCATGGTGTTGTCTTTTTTTCTGACTAAGACTAGTGGAGCTGCCCAGGGGCTACAGCTATCCCTGATCACCCCAGCCTCCTTCATGTCTCTAAGCATCCCCTTGGCGTGTTGGTAGTGTGCAGGGGGTACGGGTCGATACCTCTCTTTTATGGGAGGATGGTCTCCCGTGGGGATGTGGTGTTCTACCCCCTTGACTCGCCCGAAGTCTAACGGGTGTTTACTAAACACTCTCTCGTACTCTTGAACCACCCGATAGACTCCCTGTTTCTGATGTGAGGGAGTGGAGTCAGTACCCAAATGTAGTTGCTGACACCAGTCCTCCATTGTTTTCTTAGAGCCGTTACCTTCCTCCGGGTGAGATGGAGGCAAGGGTTCCACAGATTGTATAGCATTTTGGTTAATGGTATATAATTTGGCTAGCGTGGCATACCGGGGCAGGTACACTTCCCTCTTCCCGATATTGATTATGCGAACGGGCACCCTCCCATGGCGTACATTAACCACCCCCCGTGCTGTCAAGATGGTGGGCCTACTGTCTGAGTAAACTGGTTCTACCATTGCCTGGTAATCTCTACCTCTCAGACCAATAGCTGCCCGGCACCAAATCATCATTTCACTTTTTGGGGGCATGGCAATAGGAAAAGGGTCACACATTCTTACGCTACCAATCTCACCGCCGGAGAGTTCCACCTGTTGCCGTCGCATCAGTGCCCGGATCTCTTTCTGGAGCACCCGCTGCTCGCCGGAGCTGGCGTTCTTGGCAACCTGCTGTAAAAGGAAAATCACCTCTGCAAGACAATTTTCAATTACATTAGTTCCTAGAGTTATTTTTGGGTGACTCTCATGTTTGTCAATATCTACAATGATCAGTCCCTGGGCTGCCAGTTCGACTCTACCGATTTTGATGGTCACCTCTTTAAATCCGATCTGTGGCACGGGCTGGCCATTGCTGGCGATGATACTCAAGTCGTCGTCAGGGTAGCGGGTAATATCCGAGTCATTCCAGTACTGCTTAAAGAGCACGTACGGGATGGTGGTGACCTGTGACCCGGTGTCCAGTAGGGCACTCATGGGAATGCCATCCAGTACCACAGGCAAGACTGGACGTCCTCCCACATATCTGTCGCGCCAGTTCGATGGGCCTGGTGATCTTTTTCCTGGGGGTTGGCCCTCTACCCCAGGTTGTGCCCGTTTAAAGAACAGTACCTTGCCATATGTCCGGGTTGATTGCAGCGGCGGCAGATGGGTCGTCCGTCTTCGCTGTATCGGTCACTGGGTCTTCCTCTGGCCGGTGGGGTCCTCCTTGGTCGACGCCACGGGATGTCCTCCGGTCCGGATGCCTGCTGGATCTTCCCTGGGGTGGAAACCTGTAAAGACTGCACAGTTCGGGTTAGCGCAGCAACGCTCTTAGCTAGCTCTTGGACCTGATGGTGTAGGTCTGGAGCCGGGTCATTGTCCAAAGCCTGCGCATCAGCTCCCACAGGCCCTGCCGACAAGGGCGCCGCCTCCTGGTGGTAAGTGATAGCTGGGCGCCTGTGGGTCACAACGCCACCCGGTGCCGGTTCTCGGAGCACCCGGATGGCTCTGTCCTTGAACTGTGCAAAGCCCAGATGGGGATCCTGTAAGGCCATCGCCCGCAACTGGTTTCGGTGGGCACTACAATATAGTCCCTCTACAAATTGTTCGGTCAACAGCCTGTCCTCGTTTCCCACTCCATCAGGGTCGGTCTGCTTAATGGCCCTCAGGGCCTCTTGTAGGTTTAGTGCATAGTCCCTTATACTCTCATGCGCTCGCTGCTTGCACCCGTAGAATCTAAGCTTAATCTCGGCTGAGGTGCGGGTATCAAAGGTATCCTTCAGCCGGGTTAGTATCCCTGCGACAGTCTTCCTCCCAGGTGGCCAGGATTTTACTTCCCTTTTGGCTGCCCCAGTTAGTTGGGCCACCAGGATGCTCACTTTTTGCTCTTCTGTGAGGGGGTACACCTGGAAGAGGCTATCCAGCTTTTCTCTAAAGTCATGCAGGGTATGTGACTCCCCTGAGTACTGGGGTAGCCCAGCTGCTCCCAGGATATAGGGCATGGTGAAGGGCATAACTGCAGCAGCGTTGGCGCTGGCGGGGGTTGAGGCAATGAAGCTCTCCTCCGCATCCGACATCTTCCTCCCCCCTAGTGGACCGTGGCCTACCTTGCGATGATCCTGTTCCGTAGGCCGCGGCTCCGCAGTAGATCGTCAGGGTTGAGGACCTTCCGTCGCGCTCCGGTGACGTCGGCGTCTGCTGGGCTCCTTCCAGGACCTTACGCAACGTCCGGACGTGAGGCGGGGCTTCAGTTCTCGCGCGCTTTCGGAGTCCACGCCCCTCTTCTTCCCGCGCGGCGTCCTCAAGATGGCGTCCAACGGCGGGAAAACTCCACGGATGGCGGGAAGAAGGCTGAAGATGGCGCCGGATGGCGGAAATCTTCACAGATGGCGGGAAGAAGGCTGAAAATGGCGCCGGATGGCGGGAATCTTCACCGATGGCGGGAAAACTTCACGGATGGTAAGTTTTAAAAGTCTCTTTTTCAGGCACGCAGTACCCGGTGGCTGCGGGCACGAAATCCTGCCGACTACGCCAAAGTTGACGCGCCCCTGGGCCTGCTGTGTCGCGCAGCGTCTCGCGCACGGGGCTTACCCGGAACCGGATCAGATGAGGGTTGTAGTCTCCGAGTGGCGGGGACCCGGTCCGTGCCCAGGGGGTCAAACTCAGTGTGTGGCAGTCTTGATAGGTGTTATTTGAGTGTCGACTACGCCACCCGTTGATTTGCAGCTATGGAGCTGCCGCTGCAGGGCAGACCGCTGAGGCCGGTGTAGAATTGTGCAGCGTGATAGTATAACCCCCAACGGGAGGGGTATGGCCTCAGGGCAGCCGACGTGGAAGATGGGGGTAGCAGGAACCACTCAGAGACGGTGCGGTGTAATTCAGGGTCTTTACTGGTAACAACGTTAGACCCTCCCGGAGTACTTGCTAGCGAACGGGGCCTGGTCAGTCCTTGAGCAGATGGGATCTCCCCTGGCCAGGCGGAGTTGTAGGCCTCCCAAACTGACTGTACTCTTCTGGCTACCTTGCTAGAAGCGGATATAAGTAGCCCACGTCCCTGAGTGTGCCGTGTGGTGCTCACCCGTATGGCCGGTGACTCGGGGCCTTCTAATGGCTTCCGCTCCACGATGGCGGTGCTGGTCCCACGCGTGTGACCGTGCCTTCGGGTTTCTGGGCCTGAGGACCTGAAATCCCCTGCCGGTCGGCTTCTGCTGCTGGATAAGAGTTAGTCCCCACAGCCTCGGACGCCGGGTCCGGTAAGAAAGCTTCTCAGTCAGGGCGAGCTCTGCAGCTGCCAGCCCCTGACTCTTTGTAGTATTGCTCCCACTGAGCTTCTGCTGTTTCTTCCTATGACTGTTTCTCATCTCTACTCTCCTTGACTCCTAACCCTGCCTCAGCCCCGGGTTTATATAGGGGAAGTTCTTCCCCTCCCAAGACTGGGCAGGAGGTGTGGCATGCACAGGATCCCTGACAAAAGGACCTCCCACCTGCTCTCAGACATAACATTACATTACTGTGGGAAACCAGACCCCTGGGGTGCCACACGTGCGCTATTCAGTTCATCCAATTCCGGTTTCCAGACCGGAAGTAGTAGAGCCAGAATCACAACAGAGGAAAATAGCACCGACACAGAGAAGAACCTACAAGAGCAGGGTAGGAGTATATTAGAAAATCGATTCTTCGGTAGAGTTAGGACATAGAAAGAGGGTGAAATTAGTATCGGAAAACCTCTTTAAACATGGATCACCTGTGTATCACACAGAACACAGATTTAGTTCCCCTAGATAATAGCCACTCTTAGCGTATGGTGGTCCCAGCGAGCCCCTAATGCAGCGAGCGAGCCCCTAATGCATCCATATATAAAAAGAGCTACCCAATGGGCATATTTATCAGTTAGTTTGTGCCAAAAATTTGTACCAAAATGTTGACAATTTATTGGGGTGCATGTTATTGCATATAAAACTGTTTGCTAAGTCATGCCCCTTTCAGAGAAGTCATGTCCTATTCTCGGACAAGACGCAGAAAGTGTCTAAAACTATACAAAATATGGTAAAAGAAGATTTGGGGGGCATTTAGTTTAGTAAATGTCATCCAATGTGTTAAAATCCAAACCTGCTCATGTACTATTTTATATTTGCTAGGGTGACTGGTTCATGCAGTTTTATTTATTATTTCCCTTTTTTATAAACTTATGTAGATGCTCCTAGGAAAAAATTATTGCTTTGTATTCATTATGTCACTACCCTCTGATACCTATTTGATAGGAATTTCTATCTATTTGTTTGTGAATGTGCATATTAAATTTACATTTATGCTTTGTGGAGTTCTGTTTCATGCAGTTCCAACGGGAATTTGTTGGTTTGTTGTTTTTCAAATTAATTGGTGTGCAAAAAAAATTGGATTCCATACAGATACATCATATATCATCTGTTTTTTACGGATACATTGCAGTTCTGTAACATAGGAAACTGTAAATGGTCCTGTAAATGATTAATAGCTGTTGCTGTAAAAAACGGATTGCATACGGACTGTACACGGATGATAAGTGAGAAACAATTGTCCAAATTTTCTGGATGAAACTGACAATATTTTATACACTCATGTGAACTTAACCTTCTTCAGTGTTTTTGTTTGTCCAACTGCTTTTTGAGAATTGACCACAGGTTCATAATAGGTTTGAGATCTCAGGAGTTTTCTTGCCATGGACCAATGTTCGGTTTCAATGTTCTGTTCATGGAGCCACTTAGTTATAACTTTTGCCTTGTTACATGGTGCTTCATCGTACTGGAAAAAGCATTGTTCATCACCAAATTGCTCCTCGTTGGGAAAGGTTGCTCTTGGAAGATGTTTAGATACCATTCTGTGTTCATGGCAGTTTTCTTAAGTAAAATTGTGAGTAAACCCACTTTTTTGGCTGAAAAACAACCCTATACCTGAATCATCTCAGGATGCTTTACTATTGGCATGATGCAAGACTCTTTTTAATCACTTTTTATTCCATTTTTTTGTGTGTCACTATGATATAAAAGCTATATTTCTGGAGTGTTTTTTATTTTTTATGGCGTTCAGTTAAATAATATGACTGTTTGATAGATATGTTTACATTTGTTTTTACTGGAAAATAGTGTTTTTAGTTGCAAAACATTTGCTATTACTTTCCTTGTAATTTTTTTTAGATATATTTTTTCAAAACATTATAGTCTTTGGGCCCGATTCATCAAGACGGTCGTTGTTCATGCCGGTTTTGATGAGAGGGGTGTGCTGGAGACGTTCCTAATTCATGAAGAGGTACATGCTTACATGCTCTACCCCAGAAATCTTAATCCAGCCTGGTGCTGGAGTGAGATTTCTACCATACGGAACGCCAGAACTTGCCATAAAATAGCTTTGCCTAATTTGTTGGAACTCAGAGAAACTGGTGTGAACGCCGAGTTTGATGAATCTGGCCCTTTATCCTTACTTTTTTAGTTAGTCCTAGCATTGGACTTCAACTTTCAGTTGAAGCTGGTTTAATACCTTGGAATACTTATTCTCTGCAGGATATTAGACCTGTCAGTCTTGGAGTATGTGCACACGACCACTTTTTCAGGCAGTTACACTCCGCAACATGCCTGATAGAGCTTTAAATAAACACTAAACAGAATGAACATATGCTTTGCTGTGTAAAAAACTATTTGATGTGAATATGTTCAGTTTTTTGCGATTATTTTAACCAGTTGAGGCTTCCAAAGGTGTAAAACAATTATAAGAAGTGACCTGACCACTTGGAAGCCACTCTCGTTTAAAAAAAAAAACGCTGCCAGTGACGTAGCATGACGTAGCAAAAAAGGACCAAAAAAATGGCAAGGATGACACTTAAGGACATGCTGGAGTTTTTTGTCCTGAAGTGTTTTCCTCCTGAAAAACTTGCCTTACAATGTTAGGAGGCGTGTTAGATTCTACTTATGGTAGGACTTAACAGACCACCTTATTTGGGTGACCCTGAGGCCATTACTCACCCTAGGGTCATCATAGCAAGGCGGTGTGCGTATGAGAGTAAAGAGAGCTTACCCTCCCTCAAATAAGCTTCTATATGCCGCTGTCGCTATAGACAGTGGCATGTGAGAGATCAAACTGCTGCGAATAGTACTAGCACCAATTGCTTCATGGTGTCAGCTATAATACAGTAGGAAAAATAAGTATTTGATACACTGTCGATTTTGCAAATTTTCCCACCTACAAAGAATGAAGAGGTCTGTAATTTGTATCGTAGGTACACTTCATCTGTGAGAGACAGAATCTAAAAATAAAAAACAGAAAACCACATTGTTTGTTTGATTTTTAAATAATTAAATTGAATTTTATTGCCTGAAATAAGTATTTGATCACCTACCAACCAGCAAGAATTCTGGCTCTCATAGACCTGTTTGTTTTTCTTTAAGAAGCCCTCCTACTCTGCACTCATTACCTGCATTAATTGCACCTATTTGTACTTGTTATCTATATAAAAGACACCTGTCCACAAACTCAATCAGTCACACTCCAGCCTCTCCACCATGGCCAAGACCAATGAGCTCTCTAAGGACACCAGGGACAAAATTGTAGACCTGCACAAGGCTGGGATGGGCTACAGGACAATAGGCAAGCAGTTTGTTGAGAAGGCAACAACTGTTGGCGCAATTATTAGAAAATGGAAGAAACATAAGATGACTGTCAATCTTCCTCTGTATGGGGCTCCATGCAAGATCTTACCTTGTGGGGTAAAGAGGATTTTGAGAAAGGTCAGGAATCAGCCCAGAACCACACGGGAGAACCTGGTCAATGACCTGAAGAGAGCTGGGACCACAGTCTCAAGCAAATCCATTAGTAGCACAGTACGCCGTGATGCATTAAAATCCTGCAGGGCACGCAAGGTCCCCCTGCTCACGCTAGCACATGTCCAGACCCGTTTGAAGTTCACCAATGACCATCCGGATGATCTAGAGGAGGTATGGGAGAAGGTCATGTGGTCAGATGAGACCAAAATAGAACTTTTTGGTATCAACGCTTGGAGGAAGAAGAAGGATGAGTACAACCCCCAAGAACACCGTCCCAACCTTGTAGCATGGTGGAGGAAACATCATACTTTGGGGGTGCTTTTCAGAAAAGGGGATAGGACGACTGCACCGTATTGAAGGAAGGATGTATGTGGTTGGGTCTTCCAGCATGACAATGACCCGAAGCACACAGCCAGGGCTACTAAGGAGTGGCTCCGTAAGCAGTATTTCAAGGTCCTGGAGCCAGTCTCCAGACCTGAACCCAATAAAAAAATCTTTGGAGGGAGCTGAAACTCAATGTTGCCCAGTGACAGCTCCGAAACCTGAAAGATCTGGAGAAGATCTGTATGGAGGAGTGGGCCAAAATCTCTGCTGCAGAGTGTGCAAACTTGGTCAAGAAGTACAGGAAACGTCTGACCTCTGTAATTGCAAACAAAGGTTTCTGTAACTAATATTTAAGTTCTGTTTTTCTATTGTATCAAGTAATTATTTCATGCAATAAAATGCAAGTTAATTATGTAAAAATAATACAATGTGATTTTCTGGATTTTTTTTTTAAAGATTCTGTCTCTCACAGTTGAAGTGTGCCTATGATAAAAATTTCAGACCTCTCCATTCGTTGTAGGTGGGAAAACTTGCAAAATCGTCAAGTGTATCAAATACTTATTTTCCCCACTATATACAGCTGCCATTTACTGATGATTTTGCTGGATCTGCTTGTGAAAAATCATCTCATCGTATATGTACTGTGGTTTGCAGGAATGCATTGTCTGCAGCACTGTACATACTGTATAATGCCTTGCAGGGCTCGCTCCAGGTTTTCGTGGGTCCCGGGCGAAAGAGTCTCAGCAGGCCCCTTTAACACATACCACGATTCATGATGCAAAGATAAGGCAGATATATATAGAGATATATATATATATATATTATAATATACAGTTTGGACACACTTTCTCATTTAAAGATTTTTCTGTATTTTCATGACTTTGAAAATTGTACATTCACACTGAAGGCATCAAAACTATGAATTAACACATGTGGAATGATATACTTAACAAAAAAGTGTGAATCAACTGAAAATATGTCTTATATTCTAGGTTCTTCAAAGTAGCCAATGGTCTTCCAACAATCTTGAAGGAGTTCCCAGAGATGCTTAGCACTTGTTGGCCCTTTTGCCTTCACTCTGCGGTCCAGCTCACACCAAACCATCTCGATTGGGTTCAGGTCTGGTGACTGGAGGCCAGGTCATCTGATGTAGCACCCCATCACTCTCCTTCTTGGTCAAATAGCCCTTACACAGCCTGGAGGTGTGTTTGGGGTCATTGTCCTGTTGAAAAATAAATGATGGTCCAACTAAACGCAAAGCGGATGGAATAGCATGCCGCTGCAAGATGCTGTGGTAGCCATGCTTGTTCAGTATGCCTTCAATTTTGAATAAATCCCCAACAGTGTCACCAGCAAAGCACCCCCACACCATCAAACCTCCTCCTCCATGCTTCACGGTGGGAACCAGGCATGTAGAGTCCATCCGTTCACCTTTTCTGCATCGCACAAAGACACTGTGGTTAGAACGAAAGATCTCAAATTTGGACTCATCAGACCAAAGCACAGATTTCCACTGGTCTAATGTCCATTCCTTGTGTTCTTTAGCCCAAACAAGTCTCTTCTGCTTGTTGCTTGTCCTTAGCAGTGGTTTCCTAGCAGCTATTTTACCATGAAGGCCTGCTGCACAAAGTCTCCTCTTAACAGTTGTTGAAGAGATGTGTCTGCTGCTTGAACTCTGTGTGGCATTGACCTGGTCTCTAATCTGAGCTGCTGTTAACCTGCAATTTCTGAGGCTGGTGACTCGGATAAACTTATCCTCAGAAGCAGTGGTGACTCTTGGTCTTCCTTTCCTTGGGCAGTCCTCATGTGAGCCAGTTTCTTTGTAGCGCTTGATGGTTTTTGCAACTGTACTTGGGGACACTTTCAAAGTTTTCCCAATTTTTCGCACTGACTGACCTTTATTTCTTAAAGTAATGATGGCCACTCGTTTTCTTTTACTTAGCTGCCTTTTTCTTGCCATAATACAAATTGTAACAGTCTATTCAGTAGGACTATCAGCTGTGTATCCACCAGACTTCTGCACAACACAACTGATGGTCCCAACGCCATTTATAAGGCAAGAAATCACACTTATTAAACCTGACAGGGCACACCTGTGAAGTGAAAACCATTTCCGGTGACTACCTCTTGAAGCTCATCAAGAGAATGCCAAGAATGTGCAAAGCAGTCATCAAAAGGTGGCTACTTTGAAGAACCTAGAATATAAGACCTATTTTCAGCTGTTTCACACTTTTTTGTTAAGTATATAATTCCACATGTGTTAATTCATAGTTTTGATGCCTTCAGTGTGAAAATTAAATTCTATTGTAAATTTTACAATAGCTCAGAAACCGAAGAATCCTCACAGCACACAGTGCAGAGTGCAGACCGGACAGTATAGTCCTCCATACAGTATTATGGGCACAACTTAGTCCTCCATACAGTATAATGGGCACCACATAGTGCTCCATACAGAATAATGGTCCCCATATAATGCTCCATACAGAATAATGGGCCCCATATAATGCTCCATACAGAATAATGGGCCCCATATAATGCTCCATACAGAATAATGGGCCCCATATAATGCTTTATACAGAATAATGGGCCCCATATAATGTTCCATGCTGTATGGGCAACATATAATGCTTCATGCTGTATGTGCCCCATATATTGCTTCATGCTGTATGGGGCCCATATAATGCTCCATTCTGTATGGGCCCCATATAATGCTCCATGCCTCCATACATAAAAAAAAATAAAATACCTCTCCTCGCTGCCGTTGCCATGCCTCCATACATAAAAAATAAAATACCTCTCCTCCCTGCCGTTGCTCTGCTCTGGACTCCTCAGCGTCACCGTCTTCCTACTCTCTGCGCTGTGACTGCTCAACAGAGGGCGCGCTGTAAAGACGTCATTGTGCACTTACCTGAGACGTCACAGTCCGAAGACACGGAAGAGGCAGGAACTGCAGAGGAACGGGGAGAGGTAAGTATTGTTCCGAGAGCCCTGAGTAAGCAGGGGGGTGCCCAGTCACGGGCGCTGGCGCCGGACTTCCTGCTCACCGGCGCCATAGCTCACCGGGGTGCCTGATGGCGAGTGGGCACCCCCCCGCCTGCTCAGGGCCCCCGCACTTGGAAAAGTATTCATACCCTGTGAACTTTTTGCATTTAGCCCAGAAAGCTCTACTTCGGTCTCATCTAACCAGAGCTCCTCCTTCCACATGCTGTGTCACCTCCATGGATTTTTGCAAACTGCAAATGAGCCTTCTTATTGCTTGATTTAAAAAATGTCTTTCTTCTTGCCATTCTTCCATAAAGGCTAGGTTTGTGGAGTATATAACTAGTAGATGTCCTGTAGACAGATTCTTCCAACTGAGCCGTGGATCTCTGCAGCTCCTCCAAAGTGACCATGGGCCTCTTGACTGCTTCTCTGATTAGTGATTTTCTTGCTTGGAATGTCAGTTTAAGAGGACAACTAGGTCTTGGTAGCTTTTCAGTTGTGCCATACTCTTTTCATTTTTGGATGATGGATTGAACAGTGCTCCGTGTGATGTTCAGATCTTGGGCTATTTTTTTATAGCCTGACCCAGCTTTACTCTTCTCATCTTTATCCCTGACCTGTCTGGTGTGTCCCTTGATTTTCATGATGCTGTTTGATATTTAATGTTCTCAAACAAACCTCTGAAGCCTTCACAGAACAGCTGTAGTTATACTGAGAATAAATTACACACAGTGGAGTCAATTTACTAATTGTGTGACTTCTGGAGTCAATTAGTCACTCACAATTTTATTTAAGAGTATCAGACTACAGGGGGCTGAACACAATGAATGCATGTCACAGTTTTCAGATTAATATTTTTAAAATAATTAGATAATTATTTATCATTTCCTTTATACTTCACAAATACTTGCTACTTTGTCTTAATATAACACATATAATCAGAGTAAGATACATTTAAGTTTGTGGATGTAACGTGAAAAAAATTGCAGAGGTTTAAATACATTTTCAAGGCACTGTATACAGCAGATGTTGAGAAGGGGTTAATCCAACTAGTCTCCTCTTATAGTTCAATCAGCATAACTGAGTGATATCAGCAGCCTTGTCTTTGTTAACAGTTTCTCCTGAGCTAACTAATGAGAAGATCTCTGAAATGATGTAAGCTGGTCATGTTTTGGTATGAAAGGGAACCTGTCACTCGAAAAAAACACTATTAACCTGCAGATAGGGGGTTAATAGTGTTCTGCACCTGCCTGGCACTTAGACCCCCGCTGACGGGAGGAAATTAACTTTTTTCCTCCCGGTAGCATTCGGGTTTTAGTCATGAGGGCGGCGCAGGAGCAGGTTCAGTCACCGCTCAGTGTATAGAGAGTGGTGGCTGTAATTGGCGCCCCCAGCACTGATTCACAGTTGGCCCTAGTGCTGAGCCGCTGTCACTCAGTGCTAGGGACGCAGCTACAGCCGCCGCTCTCTATGCGCAGAGCGGTGAGTGAACTTGCGCCGGCGCCACCCCCATGACTGAAACCCAAACGTTACTGGGAGGAATAAAGTTCATTTCCTCCCGGACGCCGGGGTCTAAGTGCCGGGGCTGGGCAGGGTCAGAACACTATTAACATGCAGATTAACCCCATATCTTCAGGTTAATTCGGTTTCAGTCTCTGAGAATACAGAGCGGTGGCTGTATTCACACCCCGGTACTGACTGACCGCTTAGCCCCAATGCAGAGGGAGTGTTGGTCAGAACCGGGAGAGCGGTTACAGGGGCCACTCTGTATTCTCAGAGCGGTGACTGAACCTGCGGCACTCCCACCCCTATGACTGAAACCAAATGGTGGCAGAAAGAATAAAGTTCATTTTCTCCCCGCTGCAGGCAGGCGCCGGCTCTGTTAACCTGCAGATTAACCGCATATTTGCAGGTTAATAGCATTATTTCTGGTTACAGGTTCCCTTTAAGTTAACTGTCATGACAAGCAATGACGTTGCAATTTTTTGCAATTCATCTGATCACTGTTTATAACAATCGAGAGTTAATGCAAACAGATCCCATTGTGTGAGATCAGAGAACCATTCCTAACGTCCAAAGACTTTCCAAATCTAACAGCACTGGATCTGATTGTACCCTGGCTTTAAGACTGTTTTTAATTCATTCTCATGCTTCACCTTTTGATTTGCATACAGGAAATCAAAGCCCTGAAGTAAGTGATAGCTTAGAAGACAATGATGAACCCATGCCGATGCCGGAGGATCTTTCCACCAATGCAGCGTCTCAACAGACTGCTAAGACTGAGAAATCTATTGGTGAGATATTTATTATGCAATTTACAAAATAATAAAAAAGTTATTTATATGAAACAAAAATTGTCCACTTTATCTTTCTTTTATCATATGTGTTGAGTTTATGATTTAGTGAAAATTACTAATATATATAAATATTACAGGTTCTCCTCCTTCCTCAGAGACTGCACAGCTATCATTTTCTCAAAATGGCAGTCTATAGAGAAGTATGTGACTAGACCTGTCCATCATTCTCCTCCAATAGTAAAAACACAGCACATGGAAAAGGTATTTTTCACTTTGAGGATGCTCATGGACAGGTCTAGTCACATGCTCCTCCATCAGTGTGCCTATTCTAGAATAAGAGGGCTGTGCAGTGAGTGAAAAGGAGAAGAACTTGTAATACTTATATATTAGTGCCACAAAACTATGTCCTCAACATATATGTATATGTTAAAATCAAATTAAAGTGGTCAACCCCTTTAAGTTTAAATGCTCACCTGCCCATGGTAGATTATTTTTGAGATGGGCAGAATCATCCTCATACACAGCAAACTGTAAATCACTTTGTGTTCTAACACCTTTCTCTTATAGCCAGCATCTTGTGATACAGTTTGCACACCGTTGTTACACATAAGTATTGTGGACCCACTGAGCCATGGTACGGGCTTACCCTTGGAGGGGCATGGCTAAGTGGCCACCTGATTTTCGCTAGAGCTCCTGATGGAGTTAGGATTGAGCTGCAGTTGGACGCCAGCTACCATTCCAAAGGCAGTCTCTGGTACTGCGGCAACTGACCCCAAGGGTCAGGATCGCAGACATGGACTTGGAGTCAACGACAGGACGGGATACTGATGTAGGTTCAAACAGTGCTTATCCTGGAACACTTGACAGGACGGACACTCATACTGGTTCAGATTCTGATGGAGCGGCTGCAGGCTCACCTACTTCCAGAGTGGTTTAAGGCTCATGTACTACCAGAGTGGTGTTCTTTGGGCACCATTGATCCTGGTATTGGTTCTACAGTTGTCTTCCCTTGACCACTCTATGACGGAAGCAATAAACTTCACACTTTCTGCTTTAAAGATGCCCTGAACATTTCATCTTGTCATCACTCTTTGGCCTTTGCCAAAGTAGCGCAAATCTTTATGCTTGATAATTGTTCCTGCTTCCAACACATCAACTTCAGAGAACTGACTCTGCACATGCTGTCTAACGTGTACCACCACATATACCTTTGTAAAAAAAAATAAGCATTTTATTAACTTCTCTTCCAGTGGCTTATTATTATGTAAAGAAGGTAAAAACCGGTGCCACATGCGATAAATCCTTTAATTCCAAAATTAAAAATCACAACATGTCCCTAGGAGGGGAACAACTGGACGCGTTTCGAGGACACAGCCCCTTATTCGTCAGTATACAAATGAATTAAAAAACAACACACTTATAATAAAAACTGTGAACACCCCTAAACATGTATGATAGATTAGTATACAAATTAGGATATTAACTCCTACTTAGACAAGATTTGCGTGCAACGAATTCTCATAGAATGTTCAGATATAAACTTAGGAGAAAAACAAAAAAAAATTTTTATATCTGTAATAGATTTGACATATAAATGCACAGAAACAGAACATGCATATAATATTGTAAGTGCAAGCATATATGTATAATTTAATAAAAAAAACCATTAGATCTGATCTATAATTCATACCTTGCGGTATCCGTGCATTTAATTTCAATATCCATAATTTTTCTTTGTTATGGAGCATTTTTTCACAATTACCGCCACGATGGGGACGTGGTACTCTCTCTATGCCTCTAATATTTAATGTACTTATATTGCCCGCATGTACCTCCCTGAAATGTTTGGAGAGACCTGATAACCTGATGGATTTTGAGGCAGGATTTGCTCCTGTAATATGTTCTGATATTCTTGCTTTAAGCTAAGTGGTTTAAGGCTCATGTACTGCCGGAGTGGTGTTCTTTGGGCACCATTGATCCTGGTTTTGGTTCTACAGTTGTCTTCCCTTGACCACTCTATGATGGAAGCAATAAACTTCACACTTGCTGCTTTAAAGATGCCCTGAACGTTTCACCTTGTCATCACTCTTTGGCCTTTGCCAAAGTAGCGCAAATCTTTATGCTTGATAATTGTTCCTGCTTCCAACACATCAACTTCAGAGAACTGACTTTGCACATGCTGTCTAACATGTACCACCACATATACCTTTGTAAAAAAAATAAGCATTTTATTAACTTATCTTCCAGTGGCTTATTATTATGGTTCATTGGTGTATACTATGTAAATTTTTTGCAGCTAAATTGCTCCCTTAAAGGGTGATTTTCAAGTTGTGTCTTGAGCAGCACACAGCTGTCTCTTGAGCAGCACACAGCTCTGTAATCTCCTTACTTCCTTATTGCTTGAGAGATGGGCCCTCCTCTTTGAGTGACGATTCTGGTTTAGTAGCTCTGAAGATAGTTCACTCCACAACATTAATATTCCAACACCACGAAGGAAAAGTCTTGGAGAGATGGAAATTACAGGATAAACAGACATGTTAATCATATTCAGATGATGACAAAAATGGAAAAAAAATTCAAAACTTCTCGTTTATTCAGTATGAGCGCAACAAGCAGAAATACATGCATTTCCACACCTTGTCATGTTATCAATGAGGTTAATAATGGTTGTCTGAGAACTGTTCTGCCAAGCAGAATGCACGTGGGCAAATCATCAAGATCCAGTGCTGGCATCTCCCTATATTTTTGCCGAACAATGACTTCTCAAATGTTCTCAATGGCAGACAAGTCCAGAAACAATGCAGACAATGGTAGCACATTTGGGCCATGCAGGCTGATCACAGTAGCACAAGCAACATGCGGCCTGGCAATGTCGTATTGAAAAACATCTCCTGGGTCACTTTGGAGATATAGCCGTACCACAGGTCCACGAATGTTGCATTCTGTACTGCAAGTGAAATTGGATGTCACATAACTAGCCTAAAGCTTCAAACAGTGTCTACACAAACTATCAGTAGGCGTTTGCACAACATTCGGCTACAAGTCACACGTTCAGCTACAGATGTTCCATTGACCTTACATCTTCGCTCTCAAAGGCTATCATGAAGCAGAGCAAGATGGCAATGAGGGCTTTAATGTAGGTCTATTCTCTTCAGCGATGAGTCCCGCTTTTTTCTTGAATGCAGTGATAGCCAGAGATTTGTCTGGAGACCATGTGGGCAACACCACAAAAGAGACCTTTACGAGGAAACGTCACATTAGTCCTACTCATGAGATTATGGTGTGTGGTGACGTAATATATGGTAGTTGGACCCCTCTAGTCTTCATAAGAAGTACACTAATACCTCGACATTACATTGATTTGATCATGGAACCAGTCATTTAGCTATTTCTCTAAAGTGTCTTAGGAACCATTTGTCAGTATCTGGGACTTCATTGGTCCTCAATTGCAAATGGAGCAGACAGCAGCAGATCTTGATAATTTACATGCCCAAATGCATTCAGCATGGCAGAACATTCCTCAGAAAGCCATTGATAACCTCTTTGATAGTACGGAAACGCATGTAAATGCAAGTTGTTTTGAAAATGTTGTTTTTATTTTCTCATCATATGCATTTGATTAACATGTGTATCAATCCTGTTATTTCCATAACTCCATGAATTTTCCTTCTTGGTGTTGCAATTTCAATGTTGAGGAGTGCATATCCTGGGGTTAACCCTGGTGATCATTAGTTATCCTTGCACCAGATGGTGTTGGAAACTCTCATAACCTATGACTTTTCTACATGTTTGGAGTTTAAAGATTTTTTTCTACCTACCTTGATGTAGTATGGAAATATTATTTGTTATGTAATACCCTTTTGTGTCATGCTCTGGAAACAGGGTGTCTTGTAGTTCTCACCTCACTGTGGCACAATACCTTCACCCAAATTTTGCAGACAGCGCTCCAGGAACTCAGGAGAGTCTTTCTCTTCTGCCAAGGCTCAACCCAGGAAATCTTGGCCCTAGTTTAGTACACACTCACAAGTGATGAGATTAACATAACTTTACAGGTCTATTTTTAGAGGGTTAAATGGCAAATTAGAAAAAGAACACGGATTGAAAGATAAACATAGAGAACATATGAATTGTTAAAAAGCACAAAATGCAAAACAAATGCACCTTTTAAGAAGTATAACAAGTAGCAAATGGGATATATGTCAGTCCTTTTTCTTAAAAGCCTATTCTTGTGTCTCATAATTGATGATGGTGATGACACAATCACTGCAAGCAACATCAAGCACACATCTAACTAATGCTCACATTTTTATGGCGATCTTTGCTGCATTTACCGTAGTTGATATCTGGAATGTTAGCAAGAGATAAAGCTTTTGCCTCCTACAAAGCATGAAATTTGCTTGTGATCCAGTTTTGAGTTTCCCATACAACTAAGCATATTGAATTGTGCAGTCATGGTATTCCAAACACAGGATTGTCGTGTTTGTTAGATTTTCATTCAGTTCTTCCAGTAACATAGCTACCATGCTAGACCTGACTCCATTTGAGGAATGAATGGCTTTATAGTATGCCAACTTCATGCTTCATCTCTTGAGTAGATGTATGAGCTGTGTAGCTGGAATTGAGCTTCTACTTTAGTCTTATGTGTAATAGATGTGTTTTTAATGATGGAGAGATGCAATACCAAACTTCTATTTTCCTTGATTTTAGATATCTTGAATTACAACATAGAATAAGGTGCTATTAGGTAAAACTTTACATACAACTGGAGAAAATGGGGTAACATGAGTATTTAAGCATTTAATCATATTTAATCTGCTAATATAATTAAAAAAACTACATATATAATTTATAAAAATATAAGTATGCTTTCAGAGTAGAAATACTTTTTTTTCTTTATTATGAATTAGTAAGTTACTAGCAGAAGTAGACTTATGCTGTTTTTGATATGGTAACTAGAGGAAGTCTGTGTCTCCTGGCTACATCTATTTTGTGATGACAAACTCCAGAGTTATCTAAGAAGTATTTTTGCTGTGACAAAACAAGAAACATACTAAGAAAAATCTTTTTCTTTGGGATAGAAGATTTATCTTCCATTATGAGATAAGCACAGTTAATTTTGTAACGCAAATATAGGGTACACGTCACAAAAGGGATCAAAAAAGCGGCATTGTACATAAACTCATGATCACCTTTGTTTTGTAAAATATGCTTGTTTTGTCTAGAAGTGTTATCTACAGTGGGGAAAATAAGTATTTGATACACTGCCGATTTTACAAGTTTTCCCACTTACAAAGAATGGAGAGGTCTGTAACTTTTATCGTAGTTATACTTCAACTGTAAGAGACAGAATCTAAGAGTAAAAACCAGAAAATCACATTGTATGATTTTTAAATAATTAAATTGCATTTTATTGCTTGAAATACCGTATTTTTCGGACTATAAGACGCATCGGCCCATAAGACGCACCTAGGTTTTAGAGGAGGATAATAAAATAAAAAAATGAAGCAAAAAATGTGGTCATGATGCACTGTTAAGGGGGCGGGGGTCTGTTGCTGACACTGTTATAGGGGTAATGTCCCCCAATTCTGTTAATATCTGTTATGCACACGCCCGGGCTAGAGCGGCGTGTGCATGTGATTGGTAGTGATTCCACTGGACCGTGCCGGAGAGTGAATGCCTGGAGGGGCGTGACTAAGTATTCACCCGATCCGACCAGGGTCGCACGACGGCATACGACGCCAGTGCACCAAGGAGGAACCGAGCAGAGGGACCAGGTGCTACTCCAGGACAGACCCCGGACACGGCTGTTGACCCACACAGGGAAATACAGGAACAGACTGGTATGCAGGCAGGCGGGTATGCAGGCAGGCGGGTATGCAGGCAGGCGGGTATGCAGGCAGGCGGGTATGCAGGCAGGCGGGTAAAGGCAAGCACAGCTAGAGTGCAGACGGGGAGGCACTAGCAGGTAGGAACACAGGCGGGATAGAACCCAGTACACACCGGGACTCAGGAACAATACAGGCAGGATAGGGCCCAGTACACACTGGGACTCAGGAACAATACAGGCAGGATAGGGCCCAGTACACACTGGGACTCAGGAACAATACAGGCAGGATAGGGTACAGGCAGGGCAGGACAGGACTGCCGGAGCAGCGGGCAGAAGCAGGGCAGGACAGGACTGCAGGAGCAGCGGGCAGAAGCAGGGCAGGACAGGACTGCCGGAGCAGCGGGCAGAAGCAGGGCAGGACAGGACTGCCGGAGCAGCAGGCAGAAGCAGGGCAGGACAGGACTGCCGGAGCAGCAGGCAGAAGCAGGGCAGGACAGGACTCTGTTCACACGGAACAGACAGGAAGGGAAAGACAGAGCCAGACACCCACAGGGTACTTGCAGTGAAGTAGCGAGTGGACCAAAAACTCACAAACGGGAGTACAGAGACAACAAGCAGGAGTTAGGTACGAGTACAGACTCTGCAGGAAAAGGAAGGGAATGGACATAGACAAAACAGGTAAAGGATAGGAGAGAGTTCAGACTGGAACTGAGTGTACGGGGAAGACCGACACTGCAGCGGGATACAGGAGCGGGTCTGGGAATACTGCCCCCAGAGAGGCGGGACGAACAGGCAAGGAGCGTGTTAAGGCAGGACAGACAAGATACACAGAAAGGACTCAGTTCAGACACGGGAACTAATACCGCAAAGCAGGAGACATACAGGACTCAGTTCAGACACGGGAACTAATACCGCAAAGCAGGAGACATACAGGACACAGTTCAGACACGGGAGCTGATACCACAAAGCAGGAGACATACAGGACTAAGTTCAGACAGGCCTGGAAATACAGCCTCCAGGAAAGGCAGACAAGGAAACAAAGACGGGACCTGGCACCTTCAGAGTGCAAACACACACTGAAGGAAAACACTATGCTCAGACCGGGATAGAAGGGAGCTGCTGAGCTATATACCAAGTGTCAGACAGCAATAGGCCGAGGACGCACAAGGGGCGTGACCCACAGCAGGTACAAAGAGCAGGAAGTGATCGGGCGCCGCCCTTAAGCAGCAGAGACAGACACAAACAGACAGCATGGAGGGAAGCCAGAGAGACATTCTGGACAGGAGATCAAGTGCGCTCTCTTGCACAGTGGGAGATGGACCACCATGCAAGGACGCCGCCAGGTATGTTACAATATCCCTTATCCTTCCTATTATACGTGGCCCCCATCCCCATATGTATGGCACCCCTCATCCCCATCCTGGCATGCATGGCACCCCTCATCCCCATCCTGGTATGCTTGGCACCCCCTGATCCCCATCCTGGTATGCTAGGCACCCCTCAACCCCATCCTGGTATGCTTGGCACCCCCTGATCCCCATCCTGGTATGCTTGGCACCCCCTCATCCCCATCCTGGTATGCTTGGCACCCCCTGATCCCCATCCTGGTATGCTTGGCTCCCCCTGATCCCCATCCTGGTATGCATGGCACCCCCTGATACCCATCCCGGTATGCATGGCACCCCCTGATACCCATCCCGGCATGCATGGCACCCCCTGATACCCATCCCGGCATGCATGGCACCCTCTGATCCCCATCCTGGTACGCAGGGCACCCCCTGATAGCCATCCTGGTACGCAGGGCACCCCCTGATAGCCATCCTGGTACGCAGGGCACCCCCTGATAGCCATCCTGGTACGCAGGGCACCCCCTGATAGCCATCCTGGTACGCAGGGCACCCCCTGATAGCCATCCTGGTACGCAGGGCACCCCCTGATAGCCATCCTGGTACGCAGGGCACCCCCTGATAGCCATCCTGGTACGCAGGGCACCCCCTGATAGCCATCCTGGTACGCAGGGCACCCCCTGATAGCCATCCTGGTACGCAGGGCACCCCCTGATAGCCATCCTGGTATGCAGGGCACCCCCTGATAGCCATCCTGGCATGCATGGCACCCCCTGATCCCCATCCTGGTATGCAGGGCACCCCCTGATCCCCATCCTGGTATGCAGGGCACCCCCTGATAGCCATCCTGGTATGCAGGGCACCCCCTGATAGCCATCCTGGTATGCAGGGCACCCCCTGATCCCCATCCTGGTATGCATGGCACCCTCTGATCCCCATCCTGGCATGCATGGCACCCCCTGATCCCCATCCTGGTATGCAAGGCACCCCCTGATCCCCATCCTGGTATGCATGGCACCCCTGATCCCCATCCTGGTATGCATGGCACCTCTGATCCCCATCCTGGTATGCATGGCACCCCCTGATCCCCATCCTAGTATGCATGGCACCCCTGATCCCCATCCTAGTTTGCATGGCACCCCTGATCCCCATCCTGGTATGCATGGCACCTCTGATCCCCATCCTGGTATGCATGGCACCCCCTGATCCCCATCCTAGTATGCATGGCACCCCCTGATCACCATCCTGGTTTGCATGGCACCCACTGATCCCCATCCTGGTATGCAAGGCACCCACTGATCTCCATCCCGGTATGCAAGCCACCCCCTGATCCCCATCTTGGTATGGAAGGCATCCCCTGATCCCACCCTAGTAATGCATGGCCCCCCTGATCCCCATCCTGGTATGCAAGGCACCCCCTGATTCCCATCCTGGTAATGCATGGCCCCCTTGATCACCATCCTGGTAATGCATGGCCCCCTTGATCACCATCCTGGTAATGCATGGCCCCCCTGATACCCATCCTGGTAATGCATGGCACCCCTGAACCCAATCCTGGTAATGCATGGCCCCCCCCTGATCACCATCACACTGCGCACACAAAAATAATCAGTTATACTCACCTCCTCTCTCCTTCAGCGCTGGGTCCCACTCTGTTGCCAGCACAGTGCAGTGCTGTGCCAGAATAGTCACTGCTCCCCACGCCAGGACACTGTGCGTGTGGAGCAGTGATTATTCACTCTCTTCAATAGCGCTCACATTGTAGCCGCAGCGCGGATCCTGCTGCCGCTCTGCGGTCAATGTTCCCGCTATTAAAGACCATGAATATTCACTGCAACCCATGGGAGTGGGTTGTAGTGAATATTCATGGACTTTAATAGCGGGCACACTGACCGCCGAGCACAGCAGGAGCTGCACTGCGGGTACAGTGTGCGCACTATTAAGGAAAATGAATATTCATTGCTCTCCACACCCATGGGCTTGGGGAGCAGTGAATATTCATTTTCTTTAGCAGCGGGCACAGCATAAGCTGCAGCAGACAGCTGTTGCCTCCTGTGACCCGCTCTTCCCCACACCACCCACAGTATATAGTATATACTATGGCTAGTATTCGGACTGTAAGACGCACCCCTCACTTTCCTCCAAAATTTTGGAGGAAAAAAGTGCGTCTTATGGTCCGAAAAATCTGGTAAGTATTTGATACAATAGAAAAACAGACGTTTCCTATAGTTTGTGACTAGGTTTGCACTCACTGCAGCAGGGATTTTGGCCCACTCCTCCATACAGATCTTCTCCAGATCTTTCAGGTTTCGGGGCTGTCTCTGGTCACCATTGAGTTTCAGCTGCCTCCAAAGATTTCTATTGGGTTCAAGTCTGGAGATTGGCTAGGCTATTATCGCCTATGGGGCTGTTCACATGTCCGTTCTTTTTTGCAGACCATCACAGAGACATGTCTGTTTTTTACTGACATCACATATGAAAAGTACTAATACTAGTCTATAGTTCCATGAAAAATTTGTATGGCACACAGATAGCATTAGTGGCAGTCCGGGTTCTGTCTACATTAACCATTGTAAGGATAGGAGGAGCTTTGTAATTTATTTATTTAGCCTGGTGTGAAAAACACTGACACACTTATGGTAAAAATTGATACAAGTATCAAACACTGATGAAACTTGGATTCAAAACGCTGATATACATATATATATATACACATATGTATGAATGAGGTCTTAGGGAATAGTCACATGTCACAATGGTCACGTCACGTGTTTGCCATGCTTTTTGCCCAGAAACTTTGCTTACAGAGATGTACCTCAGGCCTCAATGGGGTTTCCCCTTTCAAGCTCCTGTATGGCAGATAAGTCCGGGGGCCCCATGGTCTTGTAAGGGAATCCTGGGAAGGGAAACTAAACACCCCTGAAGTGTCCGTCATCGAGTATGTCATGCAGCTCTGTGACAAAATGCAGTCAATGACGTGGCTTATGCATGAGAATATGGTGCAGGCCCAGGACAGCCAACAGCTGTGATGCAACTGGAACGCCCGTGAGCTGGTGTACGAAGTGGGTCAGAAGGTGTGGGTCCTAGTCCCAATGACCCAGCACAAGCTGCAGGCAGCCTGTGAAGGTGAAAACCTTGTCCCAGATGCAGGAGATATTCCGGCCCTACACCTTCACTGGTGTACCAGGAAAGACGCAAATAGCCATCGGCCAATTGGACATAAAGAGTCACCCCCCCCCCCAGTCCGGTAACCTGCATACCGTGTCTCCCTATAAGTGCAAAACGATATCAAAAGGGAGATAAGTGAAATGCTATGCATGGAGGTGATCCATAAGTGCGTTTGGCCTAGGTGCCTTGCTCAACCAAATAAACGGGGAGGGGGAAGAGCATCTGGTGATGTTCCTCAGCAGCAAACTCTTACCCTGGAAAGTGGCCTAAGCCACTGTGGAGAAGGACTATCTCGCAATAGCGTGGGTCCTGTGGAAAGTACCTACCTATACGGGCGCAACTTCACCATAGTGACTGATCACAACCCTCTCAGCTAGCTGCATCGGGTGGCCGGCGACAATGATAAACTGTTGTGGTGGAGCTTTGCTCTACAGCAGTTCAATTTTACCATTCAGCACAAGAAGGCTAGTGAGCATGGCAATGCTGACGGGCTGTCCTGCCAGGGGGATGTCGGGGAGATGGGCTTGGGAAATGATCTGTTAATCGTATCCAATACCATCTCTATATTTAGGGAGGTGTCATATAAATAATTGAAAATCTATAAGCCATCTCATGGCTATCATAGTGAATACTGAAGCAAGGCTAGCACTTTATTAACCTTTATATAACCTTAACTGTGGCTGAGGCCCTCTAATCCCCTCCTCTGCAAACAAGTAATTAAAGTTGGGAATAGGGGCGGGGGTCACAGATTTATGGCCCTTGCCTGCCAGTGTCACAAAACTGGCAGGAAAACTATTGTACATTAACCCCTTTACAACCCAAGGTGGTTTGCATGTTAATGACCAGGACAATTTTTACAATTCTGACCACTGTCACTTTATGAGGTAATTACTCTGGAACACTTCAACAGATCCCCCTGATTCTGAGATTGTTTTTTCGTGACATATTGTACTTCATGACTGTGGTAAAATTTCTGCGATATCACTTGCGTTTATTTGTGAAAAAAATGGAAATTTGGCGAAAATTTAGCAATTTTCAAAATTTTAAATTTTTATCCCCTTAAATTAGAGAGATATGTCACACAAAATGGTTAATAAACAACATTTCCCACATGTCTACTTTACATCAGCACAATTTTGGAACCAAATTTTTTTTTTATTAGGGAGCTATAAGGGTTAAAAGTTGACCAGCGATTTCTCATTTTTCCAACAAAATTTACAAAACCATTTTTTTAGGGACCACATCATATTTGAAGTGACTTTGAGGGGTCTTTATGACAGAAAATACCCAAAAGTGACACCATTCTAAAAACTGCACCCCTCAAGGTGCTCAAAACCACATTCAAGAGCTTTATTAACCCTTCAGGTGCTTCACAGGAATTTTTGGAATGTGGAAGAAAAAAATTAACATTTAACTTTTTCACAAAAATGTTACTTTAGACCCAAGTTTTTTATTTTCGCAGGGGTAACAGGAAAAAATGGACCCCAAAATTTGTTGTGCAATTTCCCCTGGGCACGCAGATACCCCATATGTGGGGAAAAAAACATTGTTTGGGCGCACCTCAGGGTTCGGATGGGAAGGAGCGCCATTTGACTTTTTGAATGTAAAATTTGCTTGAATAATTAGCAGACGCCATTTTGCTTTTGGAGAGCCCCTGATATACCTAAACAGTGGAAACCCCCCACAAGTGACACCATTTTTGAAACTAGACCCCTCAGGGAACTTATCTAGATGTGTGGTGAGCACCTTGAACCCCCAAGTCCTTTACAGAAGTTTATAACATGGAGCCGTGAAAATAAAAAAATCAAACTTTTTCCACAAAAATGATGTTTTAGCCCCAATTTTTTTATTTTCACAAGGGTAAGAGGAGAAAATGGACCCCAAAAACTTTTGTGCAATTTCTCCTGAGTACGCCAATACCCTATATGTGGGGAAAATACAGTGTTTGGGCGCACGGCAGAGTTCAGAAGGGAAGGAGCACTGTGTGACTTTTTGAACGCAAAATCGGCTGGAATCGAGAGCGGACGCCATGTCGCGTTTGGAGAGACCCTTATGTGCCTAAATAGTGGAAACCCCCAACAAGTGACCCCATTTTGGAAACTACACCCCTCAAGGATTTTATCAAGGGGTATAGTGAACATTTTGAACCCAGAGGTACGACACAGAATTTGATAACATTAGGTCATTATATTGAATAAGTTGTCATTAGTCTTGAGCGCAAGTGCTAACTACTTGAGTTTGCATCGGGTACTCAGGTATGCACCATGTATCGTGGGTGCTCGAGTCCCCGCCCGCATGTTTCACGGTTATTAGACACCCAAAAAAAACATGCGGGGATCACTCATGCATGGCAGGCAATCCCCGCAAGGTTTTTTTAGCCGCGAAGCATATGGGGGGGAGATTCGAGCATGTCACTCGAGCACCCTCGATACTCAATGCATACCCGAGCACCCGATGCAAACTCAAGTAGCGAGCACTTGCGCTCAACACTAGTTGCCATATCGTCATCTTTTTTACTTTTGAAAAAAAAAACAACCCTAACACCAACCCCAGCCCTAGCGTTTATTTTTGACGCCGTTCCTAGTGCAGTATAAGTGATTAGACGACTTTATTCTTCGGGTCGGTGCGACTACAGAGATACCAGAATCATATCGAGTTTTTATGATTGACAGTAGTGTTGAGCGAGTATGTTCTGTTAACCCTTTCGCCGAGTATGCTCAGGCGAGCACCGAGTATTTACAGCTGCTCGGTGTTATGTTTAAATCACTCCCGTGTGCATGATTTGCGACTGTTTAACAGCTTTATTACATGTGAGGAATGATTGTTTCTTTTGCATTCCTCACATGTAATAAAGCTGTCAAACAGTCGCAATTCATGCACACGGGAGTGATTTAAACATAACACCGAGCAGCTGTAACTACTCGGTGCTCGCCCGAACATACTCGGCGAAAGGGTTAACAGAACATACTCTCTCAACACTAATTGACAGCTGTCACACACTAAAAGACACATATTTTGTAAAATCTAGTTTTTGCATTGCCATATTTTGAGAGCTATAATTTTTCCATATTTTGGCCGACAGAGTCATGTTATGGCTTGTTTTTTGCGGGATGAGTTGACGTTTTTATTGGTGCCATTTTCAGGCATGTGCCATTTTTTGATCGCTTTCTATTCCGGTTTTTGGGAGGCAGAATAAACAAAAACCAACAATTCAGGAATTGTTTTTTTTTTGTTTTTTTTATTCTGCCCGCGTGTGGTAAAATTGATAAGGTAGCTTTTTTCTTCGGGTCAGTACGTTTACAGCGGTACCACATTTATATCGTTTTTCTATGATTTGGCGCATTTACACAATAAAAGCTATTTTATAGAAAAAATTATTTTTTTGCATCAATTTATTCTGAGAGCTATAACTTTTTTATTTTTCAGCTGATGGAGCTGTATGGTGGCTTATTTTTTGCGGGACTAGATGACGTTTTCAGCGGTACCATTTTTATTTATATTTGTCTTTTTGATCACGTGTTATTCCATTTTTTGTTTGGCGGTATGATGATAAAGCATTGTTTTTTGCTTCGTTTTTTATTTTATTTTTTTACCGTGCTCACTAAAGGGGTTAACTAGTGGGACAATTTTATAGGTCAGGTCGTTCCGGATGCGGCGATACCAAATATGTGTATTTTTATTGTTTGTTTGATTTTTTTGTCATAATAATATTTATTGATGGGTACATTATACTCTATTTTTATTTTTAGTGGATTATTTTTTTTTTTTTAATATTTTTGCAATTTTTTTTTTTCACTTTCTGACAGTTTTTTTATTTGTGTACTTTGTCCCACTATTGGACTTTCACTTTTTTTATTCTGATTGCCTGCATAGCATAGGGATGGAGCACCATCCCTGTGCCATGCAGGCTGTCAGCACTGCACAGTGAGAAGATAGTTTGGTCATGTACTGCGCATGACCAAAAAATCTTCCTGCTGTCTGGTGACCCTGATGTTGCAATGACGACAACGGGTCGTCATGGCAACATCCGGGAAGCCGCGGCACACAGCGCTGGAGGCCGGAAGAGGAGGTGAGTATACTGATCACCTCCCCTTAGCCACCGAAATGCTGCGATCGACTTCAATCGCAGCATTGCGGGGATTAATGTGCGGGAGCGGTGCGGGACCGCTCCCTGCACATTGTCACAGCTGACACCCGGTACTATCAGCTGACACCCGGCGGCGATATCGCGCGCGCACACAAGACTACCTCTTGAAGCTCCTCAAGAGAATGCCAAGAGTGTGCAAAGCAGTCATCAAAGCAAAAGGTGGCTACTTTGAAGAACCTAGAATATAAGACATATTTTCAGTTGTTTCACACTTTTTTGTTAAGTATATAATTCCACATGTGTTAATTCATAGTTTTGATGCCTTCATTGTGAATGTACAATTTTCATAGTCATGAAAATACAGAAAAATCTTTAAATGAGAAGGTGTGTTCAAACTTTTGGTCTGTACTGTAATATACAGTTATATGAAAAAGTTTGGGCACCCCTATTAATCTTAAGCTTATTGTTTTATAAAAATTGGTGTATTTGCAACAGATTTTTCAGTTTGATATATGTAATAACTGTTGGACACAGTAATGTTTCTGCCTTGAAATGAGGTTTATTGTACTAACAGAAAATGTGCGATCTGCATTCAAACAAAATTTGACAGGTGCATAAGTATGGGCACCTCACCAGAAAAGTGACATTAATATTTAGTAGATCCTCCTTTTACAAAAATAACAGCCTCTAGTCGCTTCCTGTAGCTTTTAATGAGTTCCTGGATCCTGGATGAAGGTATTTTTGACCATTCCTCTTTACAAAACAATTCCAGTTCAGTTAAGTTTGATGGTCGCCAAGCATGGACAGCCCTCTTCCAATTATCCCACAGATGTTCAATGATATTCAGGTCTGGGGACTGGGATGGCCATTCCAGAACATTGTAATTGTTCCTCTGCATGAATGCCTGAGTAGATTTGGAGCGGTGTTTTGGATCATTGTCTTGCTGAAAGAACCATCCCCTGCGTAACTTCAACTTTATCACTGATTCTTGAACATTATTGTCAAGAATCTGCTGATACTGAGTGGAATCCATGCGTCCCTCAACTTTAACAAGATTCCCGGTGCCGGCATTGGCCACACAGCCCCAAAGCATGATGGAACCTCCACCAAATTTTACTGTGGGTAGCAAGTGTTTTTCTTGGAATGCTGTGTTTTTTTGCCGCCATGCATAACGCCTTTTTGTATGACCAAACAACTCAATCTTGGTTTCATCAGTCCACAGGACCTTCTTCCAAAAAGAAATTGGCTTCTCCAAATATGCTTTTGCATACCTCAGCCGACTCTGTTTGTGGCGTGCTTGCAGAAATGGCTTCTTTCGCATCACTCTCCCATACAGCTTCTCCTTGTGCAAAGTGCGTTGTATAGTTGACCGATGCACAGTGACACCATCTGCAGCAAGTTGATGCTGCAGCTCTCTGGAGGTGGTCTGAGGATTGTCCTTGACTGATCTCACCATTCTTCTTCTCTGCCTTTCTGATGTTTTTCTTAGCCTGCCACTTCTGGCCTTAACAAGAACTGTCCCTGTGTTCTTCCATTTCCTTACTATGTTCCTCACAGTGGAAACTGACAGGTTAAATCTCTGAGACAGCTTTTTGTATCCTTCCCCTGAACAAATATGTTGAATAATCTTTGTTTTCAGATCATTTGACAGTTGTTTTGAGGAGCCCATGATGCCACTCTTCAGAGGAGATTCAAACAGGAGAACAACTTGCAAGTGGCCACTTTAAGTAGCTTTTCTTATGATTGCATACACCTGGCTATGAAGTTCAAAGCTCAATGAGGTTACAAAACCAAAAAAAGTGCTTTAGTAAGTCAGTAAAAAGTAGGTAGGAGTATTTAAAACAAGAAAATGATAAGGGTGCCCATACTTATGCACCTGTCAAATTTTGTTTGAATGCAGACTTCACATTTTCTGTTAGTACAATAAACCTCATTTCAATGCAGAAACATTACTGTGTCCAACAGTTATTACATATATCAAACTGAAATAGCTGTTGCAAAAACACCAATTTTTATAAAACATTAAGCTTAAGATTAATAGGGGTGCCCAAACTTTTTCATATAACTTTTTCACGACGGCTAACGACGCCTGTGCACAAGGGAGGAACCGAACAGAAGGACCAGGTGCGACTCCTGGTCAGACCCCGGACACGGCTGTTGACCCACGCCAGGGAATACAGGAACAGGCAGGTTAGAGCACAGGCTGGGTAGGGTCCAGTACAGACTAGGAGACGGGTTCAGAGCCGCAGATGCGGTAATCAAGCAGAGTAAAGCGAAACCGCAGGTGCGGTGAACAAGACTGAGCAGAGCAAAACCGCAGATGCGGTGGACAAGGCAGAGCAGAGCGAAACCGCATGTGCGGTGGACAGGGCTGAGCAGAGCGAAACCGCATATGCGATGGACAGGGCTGAGCAGAGCGAAACCGCAGATGCGGTGGACAAGGCAGAGCAGAGCGAAACCGCAAGTGCGGTGGACAAGGCTGAGCAGAGCGAAACCTCAGATGCGGTGGACAAGGCTGAGCAGAGCAAAACCGCAGATGCGGTGGACAAGGCTGAGCAGAGCGAAACCGCAAGTGCGGTGGACAGGGCTGAGCAGAGCGAAACCGCAGATGCGGTGGACAAGGCTGAGCAGAGCGAAACCGCAGATGCGGTGGACAAGGCTGAGCAGAGCGAAACCGCAGGTGCGGTGGACAAGGCTGAGCAGAGCGAAACCGCAAGTGCGGTAGACAAAGCAGAGCAGAGCGGGCAGAAACCGCCAGAGCGGTAAGTAAAGCAGAGCAGAGATAAACCGCCAAAGCGGTGAGCAAAGACAGAGCAGAGGAGACAGGGCTCTGTTCACATGGAACAGACTGGAAGGGAAAGGCAGAACCAGATACACACAAGGTACTTGCAAAGAAGTAGCGAGTGGACTCCAAACTCACAAACAGAAGTACAGCGACAATGAGTAGGAGTTAGGTGCAGGTTCAGACTCTGCAGAAAAAGAGAGGAAACGGACAGAGACAAAACAGGTAACAGGTTAGGAGACAGTTCAGACAGGAACTGTACTGCAACGAATTACAGGAACGAGCCTAGGTATAGCCAAGAGTTGGTTCAGACACTGCAGCAAAAGGGAGGAAACGGACCTAGAAACAAAACAAGTAACAGATTAAGAGACCGTTCAGACAGGAACTGTTACTGCAGCGAAATACAGGAACAAGCCTGGGTATACGGCCCCCAGAGGCAGAAACGAACAGGCTAGGAGCGTGTTCAGACAGGCCTGGGAATACAGCCTCCAGGAAGGCGGACAGGCAGGGAAAAACAGAACAGGACCTGGCACATTCAGAGTCAAGGAGCACACTGAATGTTAAAGTTGCTCAGGCATCAGCTTCCAGGTGAAGCTGGTTTAAATATCCAGTGACAGAAAGCAATAGGCTGAGGACGCATTAGGGGTGTGCCCATAGCAGCTACAAGAAGCAGGAAGTAACCGGGCCGCCGCCCTAAGCAGTCAGAACAGAGACAAACAAACAGCATGAATAGAAGCCAGGCTAGCAGACTGGACTGAAGATCAAGTTTGCGATCTTGCATAGTGAGAGATGGTGCACCATGCAAGCCTGCCACCAGATATGTTACACAGAAGAGTGTTATTGCCTGACATACAGGTAACAGCAGTGGAATCTGCGTGATCTCTCTGGCTGATATACTTGACAATATACAAATAAATGTTTTGTTTTTTTCTTCTCCCGCAAAACCTCTAAGTTTTCTCTCCACCAGTACACAGGTGATAGTTTACAGGCTGCGGCAGTGATGTAATGACTACTAAGTATATCACTGCGGCAACCAATCATTGAGCCTAGGAGCCCTGCTGATGTGGACAACATAGGCCACATGGCTCAGTGACTGGGTGCAGCGGTGATATGCTCTGTAGTCATGACTTCACTGCTGCAACTTGTAAACAATCACCACCAGTGCAGCTTTTGAGAGAAAACATAAAGGGGTTCTAAAGAAAAAAAAATGTATCGTCACCCCAGCTTCTTGAAAGTAGAGGCAGAGGCTCTGCTGCATGATGTCACATCTACAATCTACTGTCAATAAAGATAAGACAATTAAGGTAAAGAAAAGAGGAGCAGAGGCTTGCAAGTGCACTGGTGGCGTATCCGTGCACTTGTAGTCTATTTCTCTTCGTCGTTTTTTCCCATGGGTGCTAACCACACTTTTTGATTGACGGTGGAGATCAGAGGTGTTGTCATGTAGCAGAACCTCTGCCTCCACTGTCAGTAAAGAAACTGGGAGAACTGCTGTTGGGGAGAGCCGAAGAGAAGCCAAGGACTGCAAGTGCAATAATATGCTGACCAGTGCACTGGCGAGCCTAATGTGCATATGAATAAAGAAAAATTTCAGAACGAAGTACTAGAGGTTTATAAAATATACATCATTGGACATATTTCACCTTGCCCTGTCCTGTGCTACCCCCAGTTTTCTGAAGTCATTTTTACTAACAAGTTATTTTTAAATAAAGTGACTCTAAAAAATAACTGAAATAAAATGAATGCTTTAAAAACTTAAATTACCCATAAATATGTTAAAGGCCTAGCACCAATGGCAGTATCCTGATCCTGATATTTATTGTGACTGTACAGTCATGGCCAAAAGTATTGAGAATGAGACAAATAGTAATTTTTCCAAAGTTTACTGCTTCATTTTTTGTTGGCAATTTGCATATACTCCTGAATGTCAAAGAGTGATCAGCTTAACAGCAATTACTGTACTTGCAAAGTCAATATTTGCCCAGAAACTGAACTTTAACCCCCAAAACGCATTTCAACATCATTGCAGTCCTGCCTTAAAAGGAGCAGCTAACATCGTTTTAGTGATTGATCCATTAACACAGGTGTGGGTGTTGATGAGGACAGGGCTGGCGATCAATCAGTCATGATTAAGTAAGAATGACATCACTGGACACTTTAAAAGGAGGCTGGTTCTTGGTATCATTGTTTCTCTTCAGTTAACCATGGTTATCTCTAAAGAAACACGTGCAGCCATCATTGCACTGCACAAAAATGGCCTAACAGGGAAGAGTATCGCAGCTACAAAGATTGCACCTCAGTCAAGTATCTATCGCATCATCAAGAACTTCAAGGAGAGAGCTTCCATTGTTGTCAAAAAGGCTCCAGGGCGCCCAAGAAAGACCAGCAAGCGCCAGGACCGTATCTTAAAACTGTTTCAGCTGCGGGATCGGACTACCAGCAGTGCCGAGCTTGCTCAGGAATGGCAGCAGGCTGGTGTGAGTGCTTCTGCACGCACTGTGAGGCGGAGACTCTTTGAGCAAGGGCTGGTTTCAAGGAGGGCAGCAAAGAAGCCACTTCTCTCCAGAAAAAACATCAGGGATCGACTGATATTCTGCAAAAGGTACAGGGAGTGGACTGCTGAGGACTGGGGCAAAGTCATTTTCTCTGATGAATCCCCTTTTCGATTGTTTGGGACATCTGGAAAACAGCATATTCGGAGAAGAAGAGGTGAGCGCTACCACCAGTCTTGTCTCATGCCAACTGTAAAGCATCCTGAAACCATTCATGTGTGGGGTTGCTTCTCAGCCAAGGGAATCGGCTCACTCACAGTCTTGCCTAAAAACACAGCCATGAATAAAGAATGGTACCAGAATGTCCTCCAAGAGCAACTTCTCCCAACCGTCCAAGAGCAGTTTGGTGCCCAACAATGCCTTTTCCAGCATGATGGAGCACCTTGCGATAAAGCAAAGGTGATAACTAAATGGCTCATGGAACAAAACATAGAGATTTTGGGTCCATGGCCTGGAAACTCCCCAGATCTTAATCCCATTGAGAACTTGTGGTCAATCATCAAGAGACGGGTGGACAAAGAAAAACAACAAATTCTGGCAAAATGGAAGCATTGATTATGCAAGAATGGACTGCTATCAGTCAGGATTTGGTCCAAAAGTTGATTGAGAGCATGCCAGGGAGAATTACAGAGGTCTTGAAGAAGAAGGGGCAACACTGCAAATATTGACTTGCTGCATTAACTCATTCTAACTGTCAATATAACCTATTGGTACTCATAATATGATTGCAATTATATTTCTGTATGTGATATAAACATCAGACAAACACTAATAAAAACCAGAGGCCAGCAGATCATGTGAAAATATAATTTTGGTGTCATTCTCAAAACTTTTGGCCATGGCTGTAGTAAAGTTTAGCTGGTGTCACCATCTAGTCATACCGTTCAATCCTTTTACCCAACTTTAGAGATACAACAGTTGCCGACAGCATTGGATTTACACTGATATGAACTGTAAGCAAAGCTACACAGCAACATTTTGTTATTCATCAAGGAAGATTACAGGATAATCACAACCACCATGCTTTATCAGCGTTTATAAGAAGCACGGTTGTGGGTGATCTTGCAACCTTTGCAGAAAAAGATAGAGATATATTTTTCAACTGTACAAGGTACCTTGGAGATTTTAAGGTTCCCAGTGGAGATTTTACTACTTCACGCACCTAAAATATGTTGTCATATAACCATATGCATATGTTTTGTGCTGAACTCATGGTAGATGTGTAGACTTCACATAAAAGTGCTCCAGAAATTTTCATGCATTTCAATCCCCAGAACTAACGACAATGCCTGGGTATTAATTATAAGCTAATTTACTGGGAAAAAAACATTGATCGCTAAAGAGTGTTCAGCAGAACTTGCTTCTTTTCTGATAATACACATTTAGGCTGTGTGCCCACTATGCGTTTTTTTAAGCGTTTCCGCAGCGGCAATTACGCTGCAGAAACGCTTAAAAAATGCTTGGTAGAAGGTCTGCCATGTTCCCCAATGATAATCCGCATAGGCTGTGCACATGCTGTGGAGATTTCCGCTGCGGATTATCATTGCAGAAAAATACGCAGCACTACCAATTATTTTGGGGAAGCGCGGCGTTTTTGCCGCCATTGACTTGCATTGGAACGCATGGAATCCGCATCACTGTATCTGTACATGCGGATATCATGCGTTTCAATGTGCGGATGGTACCCGGGTTTGGAGAAGAGGAGACTCTCCTCCGGACCCGGGTACCATAGTACCTGTATAAAAAAGAATAAAATAAAAAAATAAATATTATACTTACCTTCTGATGGCCCCCGGTGTCCTTGTCTTGGCTTGCGGGCAACTCGCGGTGGACTCAAGGACCTGCGGTGACGTCATTTAGTCATGTGACGGGTCACGCGACCGCTGATGTCGGCAGGTCCTTTAGTCTACCGCGAGCTGCCGGCAAGCCAAGACAAGGACACCGGGGGCCATCAGAAGGTAAGTATAATATTTATTTTTTACCATTCTTTTGGTCACACTATATAAATCCATGCCGTCTGCATGGATTTATATAGTGTGACCAAGTTGTCAAGCACTTTCCAAGTGACGCTAAAATTGCTTAGAAAGCGCTTGTCAACCCGCATGCGGAAATACATGTGAAGAACGCTTCACATCCGCTTGTCCCTGGCAGGAAAAAACGCATGTACAATCCGCCTGCTTTTTTTTCTGCCAGGGAGATGCAGAAACGCTCAGGAAAAATCCGGAGCATTTCTGCATCGTGGGCACATAGCCTTACATTAATATTTATTAATCTCACGTGCCTCTAGAATGACTGGTATTTTTAGACACCTAACTTTTCACATGAACTAGGTACACTTTGTGAAATTTGAACTGGAACGGACGTAGAGGAAGTTGCTCCAGTGCCTTTGTGGCAGCTGACTTCTTCTGGCCCCCATAAAGCAGGAGATAAGGCTCATTTCTCAAGGTTTTAAAAGGAACTAAGTTTCATGAAGACCACAAAATATCAGTATCATACTCTCAGCATACTTACATTAATGGATTTTCTAGGATGCCATATATTTCCATCTAAAGAGCACAAGACCAGGCATAATTCCTATGGAATAAAAAGTGTTAAAATTCAGTGCAGTGAAGACATCATGGAAAGTGTATCAGCTGTCATTACCACAACATGCATGAAAATTGTAGCCTATTTACATATACCGTATATTCCGGCGTATAAGACGACCTGGTGTATAAGACGACCCCCCTACTTTCCTGTTAAAATATAGAGTTTAGGATATATTCACCGTATAAGACTACCCCTTTTCCAACGCATACCAAACACCGGTAAAAATTAAAAAAAAACAGATTTGAATATAACATGGTCCTTTTTTAATTTAAATTCTTATGACATGCAGGTATATAGCAGGAAAACTGTCACTCATAAACATATTAAAATAGGGGGGACCCCACGTCCTTTTTTGGGGGGGTCCCCCATTCTAATAGCTAGTAAAGGCTAGGTATTCAGCTGGGGGCTGATATTAGTAGCCTGGGAAGCTCCGTGGGTATTACCCCCTTCCCAGACTTCAAACATCTGCCCCAGCCGTCTGCTTAACCTCCGCTAGAGACTATAATGATGGTGGATCCCACGCCAATTTTCTTTTTAAAAAATCCTTTATTTTAACACTAAATGACAATTGAGGGGTTAATAAAGATGCAGTCCCTAAATTATTATTAATTTTGTAATTAATTTTTCCCAAAAATGTTGACGTGGGCTTCGCCATATTTTTGTGTCCAGCCAGGTACAGCAGGCAGAAACGGGCTGCCCCCAACCACCAGCTGCCTATTTGTACCTGGCCGGACACAACAATATAGGGAAGCCCTTTTTTTTTTTTAATTATTTCATGAAATAATTTAAAAAAAAAAGACGTGGGGCTTCGCCCTATTTTTGTGTCCAGCCAGGTACAACTAGGCAGCTGGGGGCTGGAATCTGCAGCGCAGGGAGGCCCAAGCTTTCTGGCCCCCCCCCGCTGCAAATTGCAGTCCGCAGCCACCCCGGAAAATGGCGCGTTCATAGAAGCGCCATCTTCTGGCGCTGTACCCAACTCATCCAGGGCCCTGGTGCGGTGGCTCACTGGGTAATAAAGGGGTTAAGGCCAGCTTGGCATTATCAGCTGGCCCTAAGCCCGAAATTCATGGGGTCACGCCAATATTAGACATGACCGCCATGAATTTCTAGTAAAGTAATTAAAAAAAACACAAACACCCAGAATAAAGTCCTTTAATTGAAATAAAGACACAATCCTTTATTGTTCTAAATTAAACCATACTTACCATCACGCCCATTCCAGCTGAAGCCAACGATCTCCTGCAATAAAAGTAAAATAATAAAGCAACCTCATCCTTACCTTTCCATGGTTCCCAGGACAGCTCCAGCTCTGCTACATTCACATGACAGGCTGCACCGCAGCAGAACGCTGCCGTTCAGCTTGCCATGCGGCAGACACTGAGAAGCGCAGGCATGCTTGTGCTCCTCAGTGTCTGACTGTGACGGCATCCAGATGAGCCGAGATCATGTCCAATGAACTCGGCTCACCTCATGCACGTCACTGACAGCGTGGGAAAATTCTCCTGCTCCCCGCATGCGCAGTAGAAGTTTCCCACGCTGTCAGTGACGGACGTCCAGGAGGTGAGCTGAGTTCATTGTCGGCTCATCTGGATGCCGTCACAGCGAGACACTGAGGAGCGCAAGCATGCCTGCTCTTCTCAGTGTCTGCGGGATGACAGGCTGGATGGCAGCGTTCTGCTGCGGTCCAGCCTGTCATCTCGATGTAGCAGAGCTGGAGCTGTCCTGGGAACCATGGAAAGGTAAGGATGAGGTTGCTTTATTATTTTACTTTTATTGCAGGAGATCGTTGGCTTCAGCTGGAATGGGCGTGATGGTAAGTATGGTTTAATTTAGAACAATAAAGAATTGTGTGTTTATTTCAATTAAAGGACTTTATTCTGGGTGTTTGTGTTTTTTTTAACTTTTACTATGGGGTTAGTAATGGGGGTGTCTTATAGACGCCTCTCCATTACTAACCTGGGCTTGATGTCAGCTGGCATTATAAGCTGACATCAACCCCAGCCCTATTACCCCCTGCCACCGCACCAGGGCAGCATGGAAGAGCGAGGCTAAGTGCCAGAATTGGCGCATCCTATGAATGCGCCATTTCTGGGGCGGCTGACGGCTGGTGTTTCTAGCCTGGGAGGGGGCCAATATTCATGGCTCCCTTCCTGGGCTATTAATATCAGCCCCCAGCTGTCTGCCTAGCCTTTGCTAGCTATTAAATTAGGGGGGACCCCACGTCATTTTTTTGGGGGGGTCCCCCATTTTAATAGCTAGTAAAGGCTATGTATTCAGCTGGGGGCTGATATTAGTAGCCTGGGAAGCTCCGTGGGTATTACCCCCTTCCCAGGCTTCAAACATCTGCCCCAGCTGTCTGCTTAACCTCCGCTAGAGACTAAAATTAAGGGGAACCCCACGCCAATTTTTTTTTAAATAAATCCGTTATTTTAACACTAGATGACAAGTACAGTAACCAGCACTGTCACTGTACTTCATATATATGTGACTGACATGTTTCTATCTATCTAATCTATGTGTGATGCTCTATCTTTCTGTTATAAATTGTCGGGTACAGATGCTGAATTGCCGGCCGGCTTTTTTAAAGAGACGGTGCATGAAAACACTATTATTTGTTTTAATAAATCCTTTACACTAAATGACAAGTACAGTAAGCAACAGTCACTGTACTTCATATATATGTGACTGACATGTTTCTATCTATCTAATCTATGTGTGAAGCTCTATTCTTTCTATTCTAAATTGTCGGGTGCCGGCTTATGCCGCTGCTGAATTGCCGGCTTTTCATATATTGTCACAGAAGCGATGCGAACTTCCCTGCTCCGGACACAGCGCACCGCTTCTGTGACAAGTGAAAGCTGTCGGCACAGAAGCCCTGCGCTGTGTCCGGAGCTGGGAATACGCAGCGATGTGTCAGTTTCAGCACAGAAGCGCTGACTGTCTGGACGTACCGCCGCCGTATTTTAACTCCCTCCACCTTATATTAACTCCGACATGGCAGGGATACGGCCACGGCAGCTTATTAACACCCCCAGAGTATCCCCGCATGTCAATTTCTGAAAGTTCAAAAGCATTACCGGCGTATAAGACGACCCCAGACTAGACAGAAGATTTTTCAGTCTTCAAAAGTCGTCTTATACGCCGGAATATACGGTACTAGTATACTAGGAGATGTATCTTTTTTTTATTAAAAAATTAAAAATGTTTTCATTATTTAAAACTAAAGCCTATAAATATAACTATTAGTATTAAGCGCTTATGTCTCATTAACCCCTTCAGCGAGCATGCTCGGGTGCTCGCCAAGTATTTTGGCCTGCTCAGCATTTCTTTTTGTCTGTCAAACGGGCAATCCCTGCATGTGTCACAGTTGTCTAACAGCCATGACACTTGCAGCCGCAGCGACAGTAAAGGAGACATACTCGCTCAACACTAATGACATATATATATATATATGTACACAGTATAGACCAAAAGTTTGGACACACCTCATTTAAAGATTTTTCTGTATTTTCATGACTTTGAAAATTGTACATTCACACTGAAGGCATCAAAACTATGAATTAACACATGTGGAATTATATACTTAACAAAAAAGTGTGAAACAACTGAAATATGTCTTATATTCTAGGTTCTTCAAAGTAGCCACCTTTTGCATTGATGACTGCTTTGCACACTTTTGGCATTCTCTTGATGAGCTTCAAGAAGTAGTCACCGGAAATGGTCTTCCAACAATCTTGAAGGAGTTCCGAGAGATGCTTAGCACTTGTTGGCCCTTTTGCCTTCATTCTGCGGTCCAGCTCACCCCAAACAATCTTGATTGGGTTCAGGTCTGGTGACTGTGGAGGTCAGGTCATCTGGCGTAGCACCCCATCACTCTCCCTCTTGGTCAAATAGCCCTTACACAGCCTGGAGGTATGTTTGGGGTCATTGGCCTGTTGAAAAATAAATGATGGTCCAACTAAACGCAAACCGAATGGAATGGCATGCCGCTGCAAGATGCTGTGGTAGCCATGCTGGTTCAGTATGCCTTCAATTTTGAATAAATCCCCAACAGTGTCACCAGCAAAGCACCCCCACACCATCACACCTCCTCCTCCATGCTTCACAGTGGGAACCAGGCATGTAGAGTCCATCCGTTCACCTCTTCTGCGTCGCACAAAGACACGGTGGTTGGAACCAAAGATCTCAAATTTGGACTCATCAGACCAAAGCACAGATATCCACTGGTCTAATGTCCATTCCTTGTGTTCTTTAGCCCAAACAAGTCTCTTCTGCTTGTTGCCTGTCCTTAGCAGTGGTTTCCTAGCAGCTATTTTACCATGAAGGCCTGCTGCACAAAGTCTCCTCTTACCAGTTGTTGTAGAGATGTGTCTGCTGCTAGAACTCTGTGTGGCATTAACCTGGTCTCTAATCTGAGCTGCTGTTAACCTGCGATTTCTGAGGCTGGTGACTCAGATAAACTTATCCTCAGAAGCAGAGGTGACTCTTGGTCTTCCTTTCCTGGTGCGGTCCTCATGTGAGCCGGTTTCCTTGTAGCACTTGATGGTTTTTGCAACTGCACTTGGGAACACTTTCAAAGTTTGCCCAATTTTTTGGACAGACTGACCTTAATTTCTTAAAGTATTGATGGCCATTCGTTTTTCTTTACTTAGAATTTGTATTATGGCAAGAAAAAAGCAGCTAACAGTCTGTTCCGTAGGACTATCGGCTTTGTATCCACCTGACTTCTGCACAACACAACTGATGGTCCCAATCCCATTTATAAGGCAAGAAATCCCACTTATTAAACCTGACAGGGGACACCTGTGAAGTGAAAACCATTTCCGGTGACTACCTCTTGAAGCTCATCAAGAGAATGCCAAGAGTGTGCAAAGCCGTCATCAAAGCAAAAGGTGGCTACTTTGAAGAACCTAGAATATAAGACATATTTTCAGTTGTTTCACACTTTTTTGTTAAGTATATAATTCCACATGTGTTAATTCATAGTTTTGATGCCTTCAGTGTGAATGTACAATTTTCATAGTCATGAAAATACAGAAAAATCTTTAAATGAGAAGGTGTGTGTATATATACACGCAGGTGCATCTCACTAAATTAGAATATCATCAAAAAGTTAATTTATTTCAGTTCTTCAATACAAAAAGTGAAACTCATATATTATATAGTCATTACAAACAGAGTGATCTATTTCAAGTGTTTATTTCTGTTAATGTTAATGATTATGGCTTACAGCCAATGAGAACACAAAAGTCATTATCTCAGTAAATTAGAATATTTTATAACTACAGCTTGAAAAATGTTTTTAAAATCCAAAATGTTTGCCTACTGAAATGTATGTTCAGTAAATGCACTCAATACTTGGTCAGGGCTCCTTTTGCATCAATTACTGCATCAATGCGGCGTGGCATGGAGGCGATCATCCTGTGACACTGCTGAGGTGTTATGGAAGCCCAGGTTGCTTTGATAGCAGCCTTCAGCTCGTCTGCATTGTTGGGTATGGTGTCTCTCATCTTCCTCTTGACAATACCCCATTGATTCTCTATGGGGTTATGGTCAGGCGAGTTTGCTGGCCAATCAAGCACAGTGATACTGTTGTTTTTAAACCAGGTATTGGTACTTTTGGCAGTGTGGACAGGTGCCAAGTCTTGCTGGAGAATGAAAATTACATCTCCAAAAAGCATGTCGGCAGAGGGAAGCATGAAGTGCTCTAAAATTTCCTCGTAGACGGCTGCTCTGACTTTGGTCTTGATAAAACACAGTGGATTATGGGATTTGACGGTGCGATCATCTGATCGTTTGTACTGTACAAAGCAGTGCATCATCACTTCTATGTATAGAGAAAATCACGATCTCCTATGAATGCCAGCCACGGCTGGCTTTCATAGGAGGATTGTAATAAGAAGCATGGGGGTCATCAGCAAACCCCCCCCGCTGTCATGAAATCCCATTGGCGCCCTGCAATCACCTCATGGGAGTGCCAATGGGAGATTAACAGCGGGATTTAACAGGTTAACAGCCGCTCTACTCCACCCTCAGCTGTTAAAAGTACATGATGGCTAATTAAAGATGTAGGCTCGGCGTTCAAGCCTGCATTAAAGGCAGGTACACGATATATGATGTAAATGTATGTCATGTGCTAAAATATTTAGAAAAACGTGTCATTTCCTTTACACTTCACAAATACTTGCTATTTAGTGTTAGTATATCACATAAAATCCCAATAAAATACATTTACATTTGTGGGTGTAACAGGAAAAAATGTGGTAACGTTCACGGGGTATGAATACTTTTTCAAGGCACTCTACATTAGAAATCTTTAAACATCCAAGATCTGCTTGCATGAAGTATACAAGTACCATAATGTATGTTAGAAAGATGCTAATATTTCCTCTATTTTTACCTCTATAAATTGTTTTGTAAACCGTTTTCTCCATTTTTTCCAGCAATTAACTCTTGAGTTTAAGGCTATGTTCACACATGTTGTTTTTTTCAGTGTTTTTTGCTGCAGATTTTTATGCAAATTTTCAGCTTCGTATTGCAGTACCAGCAAAGTCTAAGAGAAACCAGAATTCTCTGTTCACACATCATGTTTTTTTTGTTGCGTATTTTGTGCATTGGTTGAGTTTTTGGAAAATAGAGCATGTCACTTTTTTCAGCGGTTTTTCACGTATAAAAAGTAATGGGGGGTGAAAAAAACGCTGAAAAAACACATAAAAAAACGCACCAAAATTTGCATCAGCGTTTTTGATGGCAAAATAGAATGGGGTTCTTTTTTTTTACAGAACTTTATGTGCATGCATAAATAGAGACAGAAGGACAGTGAAAAAAAACACTGAAAAAACGCTGCAAAACCTGCATTTTTGATTCAGCTGATTTCCTGTCAGAGATTAGGTTTTGCTGCAGATTTGTGACGCTGAAAAACCCAACATGTGTGAACATAGCCTTAGAATGGGAACATATAGACAGTAAATCTATTACTTTGAGTGTAGGATGCAGCGTTTGCTCTGGTTTGTAACTGACTTCAGTTTTTCTTAGTTGTGTCCAACTACTAAAGTTACAAGCAGCATATTGTAAATATATGGACAGTTAGTTAAGCTTTGTGTTGGTTTGTGGGTAGAAAGTTTCAAGAAAATGGTTACGTCTTTCTGCAGTTTTTAGTCCTAGTTTCCCCATGTACATTTTTCCTATCTTTGGACCTTATTTGCTCAAGCACTTCCTGACATCTGTTTTTTTTTTCTTTGTTTTTTTGCATACAAAGTCTCTTTTCTCTCATAGTTTAATGTTAAGGTAAGAACATCTATGTGCTTCCACTTACTCTACATTTGTGAGCTCATAAGTTCAAAAATGAGGGGAAATTGAATACCTTATAAATGGGTTACATGAGTATAAGATAAAACAATAAAAATCTTCCTTTCAAATTTGGACAACCTTCTTTCTTGGGCACTTACACCAGATCATACCTGTTAAAAAGTGAAATACAAAGTAAGAAAGAACAAACATGTAAGTGCACATGCAACTTTTATTAAGGCAGCAGTTTATAAATTCATACTTTTACTGTGACAGGAAGTTGCAGCTTCTGTTAACACTGATGCTTAGCTATCTCTGTTAGTCCCATAGAAGTGAACAGAGCAGTTGTCACACTTTTCTATTGCTCCATTAACAAAGGGGACTCTTGTTTTCATGATCCTGAGGGTTCCAACTAAGACATATTTATTACCTTTCCTATAGATAAAGTAGGTGATAAATATTTTTTCCACAAAATATACAAAACCTATTTTTTTTCGGGACTTAATTTTTTAAGTGACTTTCAGGGCTCTTTATTACAGTAAATCCCCAAACTAGACCCTATTTTAAAAACTGCACCCATCAAGGTATTCAAAACTGCATTCAGGAAGTTTGGTTAAGTGTTTCACAGTTTTTTCATGAAAATGTTACTTTAGCCCCAAATTTTTTATTTTGATTAGAGCAACAGGAGAAAATGACCCACAGAATTTGTTGTGCAAGTCCTCCTTTATACGTCAATGCCTCATATGTGGTCATAAACTACTGATTGGGCCACAGTAGGGCTCAAATGGAAAAGAACTCTATTTTACTTTTGGAGCACAATTTTGCCTGGAATAGATTGGGGACACCATGTTGCATTTGTAGACCCCTGAAGTGATCCCATTTTGGAAATTATACCTCTTAAGGAATTTATCTAGGTCTTCAGTGACCATTTTGGAGCTACAGGCACTTCACAGATGAAAATTTTCATTTTCGCTAGGGTAACAGGAAAAAACAGACCACATAACTTACAATGTAATTACTCCTGAGTATGCTCAATTTTGACTGGAATAGATTGTGGACATCGTCACATTTGCAGAGCCCCAGAAGTGTCAAAACATCAGAAATTCCCACAAATGACCTTGTGAAGAGTCTCCCATGGGCATAATACTACTCAGACAACACAAGGTGAGGGTAAAACAGTGTGGCAATACTTTATTGAACCACCAAAAAGACAATAATATATATAACAGTCCCAGCAAAATACCCAAGATGGTGCAAAATTCGGGAGTCTCACCCTTCCGCTGATTCGTCGGGATTACAGCAGGTGTGACTCCGGGGATTCCAGGGCTGACTACCCCCACCAGTGCCATTCCGCTTTTGGTGGGCACCCACAGAGAGGAGATAACGACAATCTTAGAAAGCTGACAGTCCATTGAGGCACGTGGCCAGGTGATCAGATGGTCCCAGCCTAGCTTCTTTGAATGTCTCCATGGGGCCAGGCAACCAGATGGTCCCAACCCAGTTTCTCAGAAAGTATCCATGGGGCCAGGTGACCGGAGGGTCATAATCCTGGCTTCTCTGAACATATCCACGGGGCCAGGTGACCGGAGGGTCACAATCCTGGCCTGCCCCAAACGTATACATGGGTTCCAGTGATGGTCAATAGAGCAGATCTGTGTTCTTTCAGCTGGGGCCATGGTCCGCTAAGCTGGAAACCTGTAGAGTCAAATCTGTGTTCCTCTTGATGGAGGCATATGTCCTGGTTGCTGTTCTGAAGAGTCTCCCTTGGCTGTGATTTTGTAAAAATTTCTCTCATAAGGATAGGGGTCCTTTTTATATCCACATCTGTGGTTCATGTCATCATCCACATGTCAGGAGGGAAGGTGGTAGGGGTTCATCTCTCATTGTTTGTTTGAGCATTTAATTAATTTGCATAGTTTGTCCTCCACAGCTATGCAGGTCAACAAGCCACAAGGATTTATACAATGGTAATCAACATATTAGCAAACATCATTGCTCAATGACCCTGCCTCTCTGTCTTGCAAAGTTAGCGGACAATAAATTGCACTAAATATCAACTCAAGTGTCAATATCCAGGCTTATACCATCCAAAGAAAACCACATAAATTCAAAAGTCAACATAAACATAATAGCATCTGTCTCTTGGCCTTCTGAATTTACATCTGGATAATTAAGATTCAATGCTGTGTCGTCACGGACCCCATTTTGGAAACTGCACTTCTCAAGGAATTCATCTAGGGATATAGTGAGCATTTTAACACACAGGCAATTCACAGAAATTTTTAATTTTTGTTTGTGAAAATGAAAAAATATATTTTTTCCACTAAAGTGTTGCTGTAGCCCCAAATTTCCAATGTCATATGGTGTAATAGGAGAATATGGACCCCACAGTTTATCTTGAGTATGGTAAGAGATCACTGTTCGGGCAGACTGCAGAGCTCAGAAGGGACGGCATGCTATTCTGGAGTGCAAAATTTGCTGCAATGGTTTGCGAGTGGCTTGTCACATTGGCAAAGCCTCTAAGGTTCCAGAACACCAGAATTCATTTGGGGGTACAGAGAGCATCACAGGTGTTTCACAGAATTTTTTACCATTGGGCCGTGAAAATAAAAAATGACATTTTTACTTCTAAAATTGTTTTAGCTCCAGATTTTTAATTTTCACCAGGGACAATAGGTGAAAATTGAGCCCACAATTTGTTACATAATTTTGTCCAAATGCAGCAATATATCACATTTGTCCCCTGAAACTAATGTTTGAGCGCACAGCAGGGCTCAGAAGAGAAGGAGCACTATTTGACTTTTAGGGCAAGGTGCCAGAAAATAAGAAAACGTCCTAAAGTGACCCCATGTTGAATATTACACCCCACTAGGAATTCATATATGGATGTAAAGACTGTTTTACTACACATATGTGTTCTGTTTTCCAGAAATAAGCATGAGTTGGTGTTGCAAAGTGAAAATTTCAAATATGCCAGCTTAGTGCCCAACTTGCACTTATGGATACATGCAACCTGTAAACTATTAAACAGGATAATGGAAATTGAGCTTTGGTCCAATTTTTGGGAGGTGGACTGTGCAGGAGTTTTATTTATTTTACTCATATAGTGTCTTAATAATTATCATCGTCCCCATTGGGGCTCACAATCTAAATTCCTTATCAGTATGTCTTTGGAGTATGGAAAGAAATCAGAGTACCAGGCAGAAACCCACACAAACACAGGGAGAACATACAAACTCATTCCAAATGTTGTGCTTGGTAGGATTTGAACCCAAGACTCCAGCGCTAGAAAGCTACAGTGCTTAACCACTGATCCACTGTGCTACCTGTATAAGTGATCACTGAGGAGCTTTATTTTTGGGGTCGGTATGCATATAGCTGTACCATATTTATATAGGTTTCTTGTGTTTTGTTACGTTCACACATTAAAAACACTTTCTTTACAAAAAAATTTTTTTTTTGCACTGACATGTTTTGAGAGCTATAACTTTTATTTTTCCACCAAACAGAACTGTATGAGGGCTTGTTTTTTGCAGCATAACTTTTTATCCTATTTTCTGTGAGACAGAATAGACAAAATACAAGAGTTCAAAAATTGATTTTTTTTACGTTCACTATGCGGTATACTATGTATACTTTTTTGTTTCTATTTTTTTTTGTCTTTTTGTTTAATGTGTTTTTCATAGACAAAACCTTTTTATGCTACTTTTTTATTTTGTAGGGTTTTTTTTTTATATTTTTTCAAATTTTTTAACTTTTACTGTAGTTTTACTTAATCCCACTATGGGAATTCAACTTTCATTTATTTGATCACTTGTTTAATACCCTACAATATATTGCAGAATATTAGAACTGACAGTTTCTCACTGACATGACACCTGTTAGACCTAAAAGACCACATTACCTGGCAAATCCAGAGGTCATTCTCTGATCTCTAGTTGCCCAGACTACCATCAACACCACACGATTGTGTTCCGGGGAAGCCAATGGAGGGAGAGAGGGAGCCCTATTGATCGCAGCATTTAGGCCACGGCCCCACTATCAGTATTCGGTCAGTATTTTTTCTCAGGAGTGGGATCCAAAATCAGGTGAGGAACAATTGGAGAAAAGGTATAATAGAAACAAGTTACCAATTCTGCATTTAGCACCCACTCCTGGTTTTGGCTACCACTCCTGAGAAAAATTACTGTCTGAATACTGACCAAATACTGATAGTGGGTCTGTGGCCTTAGAGTGCTAAACTGCCAGAGACAGTGCTGGCCCTGACTTTTACTGCAGAGGCTTCGCTGTCACTTAAGCTGAGCTCCCGGTGGTGATTGCACAATCTCCAGGACCTACTAGTACAGCCATTTGCTGGAACTCCTTATTTATTTATAAGACATATTCTTCTTGCATCTTATGTCAGTAAGGGTTTAAAAAGTACCTATTATCAGTAAATGACTGCCTATTTTATTTAAGAATAGGCCGCCATACAATATATTAAACAATTTTCAAAATATGTCCAATTAAAAAACTAATAAATAAATTCTCCCCCTACACTGTCTCTAATGCATCCTACTTTCTAGTAAAAGTTTTGTCCCAACTTTCCTGGGTGTCAAATTCTACGATGGTGGAAAATTTAGTCCTCTGACTTTTTTGCTGCTTTTTTGGAACCATGAAACGGCAAACGATACAATTAAAGCAGTTAAGGACTGCTTTAACATCTAGGGTCCCTTACTGACTGCAGCATTCGAGATGAGTTTGTCATTGGCTCTTGCGCTCTACATAGACAGCAACTGAGATAGCAAAGCTCTCAGAATGATAAAATGAGCTTTGTCAGAGCACATCAGCCAACTACAGACTCATTTGTCTGCTCTGCTCTAAATTGGCAGCAACTGATTTAACAAAGGTTTCAGCATGAAGAAGTAAGCTTCGTCTTCTCGGGCGTTGCCTATGCAGAGTGCTTCAGCCGATGACAAACTCATCTTGACTGCTGCACTGTACTTAGGCAGCAACTGAGATGACAAAGGCTGCACAATTCTCTGGCACAACTCCCAGCATCTCATCTCACTTGTAATTTAGTAAGAGGAGAGTGAGAGAGACCTACTGAAAGATGTGTCTGAAATGTAAATAAGTGTCCGTTGCAAAAAAAATGCACTAAGGTTATATTGAATTAAGTTTTTGTATACTTTTTCAAACTAGAGTTTGGGCAAAGGTTAGGGTTAGGACTAGGGTTATGAATAGTGGGGATATGGTTACATTTAGAACTAGAGCAATAAAATTGTTCAAAAATATATATATAAAAAATACAAAGTAAATAAAATATATAACAATGTATACAACTATATTTACTTTTTTTATGTCTTTCAGTCCACTGCTTAGGGAGAGCAAAGTACTTTCCCTTGCCCCTCACATTGGTATCCCACAATATAACACTGGACTAAGCAATCGATGTTTGTGCTTCAGAACAACAGTTACTGATTGGTAAGAGTATTGTAGCACTTACCAATCAGTAACTGTTGCTTTAAAGTGCATACAACACTTATTTAGTCAGAATAGCAAAATTTTATGTAACCTGCAAGATCTCACAGTCTGACTGCAAATGCGGCTGTTGTGGGTTATTCGAATCTGCACAGCATGCTTGTTACCACAGCCCAAAAGATGGAGCCTGACAATTGCTAGAGGTAGTTTAGGAACAGTTTTCTTTATTATGTTTATATAGAGATGTTTAGAAAAGTGTTTAATATATGGCTTTTCTTAACAAAAAAATAGGCAGCAACATACTAGTGATAAATACTCTTTAAGTTCTATTCCCTATTTTATGGTCTGGATTACTCTAATTTTGACTATGGAGAAGTAGCATTTTTGCTGAACAGGATCTAATGTTAAGGAAGCACTATTTTTGGATATTTAAAGAAATAGTAAAATAGTGAAGAAAGTTATAAAAATAGTTGTATCGTAATTGTCCAAAATTGCATTGGTATAACTGTAATTACTAGTACTAAAGGGAATCTGTCACCAGGTTTTGCTACCTCATTTGTGAGCAGCATATTGTAGAGAAAGAGACCCTGATTCCAGAGATGTATCACTTAGTTTACTGGGTGCAGCAGTTGTGATACAATCAGAGTTTTTATAAGTAGCATGCAGCAGAGCACAGAAACTAACTACACCCACACCCATGATTATCAGCTTTTGTGTATATTGTATTTTGACAATAAATTGCTAATCAGTGCTGGGGGCCTGGTTGGACTAGGATGCACGCGGGAGCTAGTCTGGTAGTGGTACTCTCCTGCCGATAAAACATTCATTGTATTGAAACACGGCACATAGCCTAATAAATGACATATCACTGAAATGGTTGTCTCAGGTCTTACCTAATGCTGTCCTAAGATTACATGGCAAGAACCTGCTGACAGACTCCCTTTAAGCATGGAGAAGAGAGGCCAAATGCATTTGGCTTAGAAAATATACATCTGTGTATTTAACCCCTTTAAAGCCCATGACGTACTAATACGCGTCTGTGCCCTAGGCTTTAAGAGCCTGACCCGTATTTGTACGTCATCGCGATCGCGCGCGCACACAGGCTGTGCAGGCGCGATCGCCGCCGGGTGTCAGTTGATTGTCACAGCTGACACCCGGTACTATGTGCAGGGAGTGGTCCCGCACCGCTCCCGGCACATTAACCCCCGCAATGCTGCGATCGAAGTCGATCGCAGCATTGCGGTGGCTAAGGGGAGGTGATCGGTATACTCACCTCCTCTGCCGGCCTCCAGCGCTGTCTGCCGCGGCTTCCCGGGTGTTGCCATGACAACCCGATGTCGTCATGACAACATCCGGGTCACCAGACATAATTTGTTTGGTCATGCGCAGTGCGTGACCAAACAATCTTATCACTGTGCAGTTCTGACTGCCTGCATAGCACAGGGATGGTGCTCCATCCCTATGCTATGCAGGCGATCAGAATTAAAAAAGTGAAAGTCCCATAGTGGGACAAAGTAAAAAAACTCTCAGTGAAAATGTTTTTTAAAAAAAAATGTAAAAATATAAAAAAAAAAATAAAATAATAATCCACTAAAAATAAAAATATAATGTACCCATCAATAAATATTATTATGAAAAAAAAAAAACCAAACAATAAAAGTAAACATATTTGGTATCGCCGCGTCCGTAACGACCTGACCTGTAAAACTGTCCCACTAGTTAACCCCTTCAGTGAACACGGTAAAAAAATAAACAAAAAACGCAGCAAAAACGATGCTTTATCATCATACCGCCAAACAAAAAATGGAATAACACGCGATCAAAAAGACGAATATAAATAAAAATGGTACCGCTGAAAACGTCATCTTGTCCCGCAAAAAACAAGCCGCCATACAGCTCCATCATCCGAAAAATCAAAAAGTTATAGCTCAGAATAAAGCGATGCAAGAAAATATTTTTTTCTGTAAAATAGCTTTTGTGTAAAAGCGCCAAAACATAGAAAAACGATATAAATGTGGTACCGCTGTAAACGTACTGACCCGAAGAATAAAGCTACCTTATCAATTTTACCACACGAGGAGTAGAATAAAAAAATTAAAAAAAAAAAACAATTCCTGAATTGTTGGTTTTTGTTTATTCTGCCTCCCAAAAGCTGTAATAGAAAGCGATCAAAAAATGTCACGTGCCTGAAAATGGCACCAATAAAAATGTCAACTCATCCCGCAAAAAACAAGCCGTCACATGACTCTTTCTGCCAAAATCAGGAAAAATTATAGCTCTCAAAATATGGCGATGCAAAAACTAGATTTTACAAAATATGTGTCTTTTAGTGTGTGACAGCTGTCAATCCTAAAAACCCGATATGATTCTGGTATCGCTGTAATCGCACCGACCCGAAGTATAAAGTTGTCTAATCACTTATACCGCACTAGTAAAAAAAAAAAAAAAAAGATGACGATATGGCAACTAGTGTTGAACGCAAGTGCTCGCTACTTGAGTTTGCATCGGGTGCTCGGGTATGCGCTGAGTATCGCGGGTGCTCGAGTCTCCGCCCCGTATGCTTCGCGGCCAAAAAAAACTTGCTTGGATTGCCTGCCATGCACGAGTGATCCCCGCATGTTTTTTTGGGGGTGTCTAATAACCGTGAAACATGCAGGCGGGGACTCGAGCATTTCACTTGAGCACCCGTGATACATGGTGCATACCTGAGTACCCGATGCAAACTCAAGTAGCGAGCACTTGCGCTCAAGAGTAATGACAACTTATTCAATATGATGACCTAATGTCATCAAATTCTGTGTCGTACCTCTGGGTTCAAAATGTTCACTATACCCCTTGATAAAATCCTTGAGGGGTGTAGTTTCAAAAATGGGGTCACTTGTGGGGGGTTTCAACTACTTAGGCACATCAGGGGCTCTCCAAACGCGACATTGCGTCCGCTCTCGATTCCAGCCGATTTTGCGTTCAAAAAGTCACACAGTGCTCCTTCCCTTCTGAATTCTGCCGTGCGCCCAAACACTGTATTTTCCCCACATATGGGGTATTGGCGTACTCAGGAGAAATTGCACAAAAGTTTTTGGGGTCCATTTTCTCCTCTTACCCTTGTGAAAATAATAAAATTGGGGCTAAACCATCATTTTTGTGGAAAAAGTTTGATTTTTTTATTTTCACGGCTCCATTTTATAAACTTCTGTAAAGGACTTGGGGGTTCAAGGTGCTCACCACACATCTAGATAAGTTTCCTGAGGGGTCTAGTTTCCAAAATGGTGTCACTTGTTGGGGGTTTCCACTGTTTAGGCACATCAGGGGCACATCCGCTAATTATTCAAGCAAATTTTACAATCAAAAAGTCAAAAGGCGCTCCTTCCCTTCCGAACCCTGCCACGAGCCCAAACAGTGTTTTTCCCCCACATATGGGGTATCTGCTAACTCAGGAGAAATTTCACAACAAACTGCATAGTGCAATTTCTTCTGTTACCCTTATGAAAATGCAAAAGTGGGGGCTGAAAAACATTTTTGTGGGAAAAATGTGAAAATTTTATTTTTACAGCTCAATGTTATAAACTTCTGTGAAGCACCTGGGGGTTCAAGGTGCTCACCACACATCTAGATAAGTTCCCTGAGGGGTCTAGTTTCCAAAATGGTGTCACTTGTGGGGGGTTTCCACTGTTTAGGCACATCAGGGGCTCCCCAAATGCAACATGGCGTCCGCTAATTATTCAAGCAAATTTTACATTCAAAAACTCAAATGGCGCTCCTTCCCTTCCGAACCCTGCTGTGCGCCCAAACAGTGGTTTTCCCCCACATATAGGGTATCTGCTTACTCAGGAGAAATTGCACAACAAATTCTGGGGTCCATTTTATCCTGTTACCCCTGCGAAAATAAAAAAAATTGGGTCTAAAGTAACAATTTTGTGAAAAAAGTTAAATATTAATTTTTTTTCTTCCACATTCCAAAAATTCCTGTGAAGCACCTGAAGGGTTAATAAAGTTCTTGAATGTGGTTTTGAGCACCATGAGGGGTGCAGTTTTTAGAATGGTGTCACTTTTGGGTATTTTCTGTCATAAAGACCCCTCAAAGTGACTTTAAATATGATGTGGTCCCTAAAAAAAATGGTTTTGTAAATTTTGTTGGAAAAATGAGAAATCGCTGGTCAACTTTTAACCCTTATAGCTCCCCAATAAAAATAAATTTTGGTTCCAAAATTGTGCTGATGTAAAGTAGACATGTGGGAAATGTTATTTATTAACTATTTTGTGTGACATATCTCTCTGATTTAAGGGCATAAAAATTACAATTTTGAAAATTGCAAAATTTTCACAATTTTCGCCAAATTTCCATTTTTTTCACAAATAAACGCAAGTGATATCAAAGAAATTTTACCACAATCATGAAGTACAATATGTCACGAAAAAACATTCTCTGAATCAGGGGGATCCGTTGAAGCCTTCCAGAGTAATTACCTCATAAAGTGACAGTGGTCAGAATTGTAAAAATTGGCCTGGTCATTAACGTGCAAACCTGCAAACCACCTTGGGTTGTAAAGGGGTTAAACAATGATTAATCTTTATATAATATTTGTAATGTATTTGAAATGTTGTGCATTTTTGTCTTATGAATGTAATCTTTAATCATTTACTATACTATACTAATGTCAACTTCAGTAAAGAGAATCTTGTATAGCGATAACACCATAAGAGCATTTTAATAAGAAAATATGCCAGATTTTTGTAAAATATAAACAGTTAACATAGAAAAATAAAATGACACCACCAAGCACTTTAAAGCTGTGGTCCGAAACTAACATTGATTTTAATCTATACACCACAACTAGATCAAGAAACCCATACTACATAACCATAAAATAATAATTTTGATAAAGTTCTAAATGACAAGTATAAGCTTATAAGTCATTAATCAAAGTCAATAAATCTAAAAGAAATTCCAAAATATATTTTTTATCCAAAATAAATATAATTTTAATTTCAAAAACACAAAAACAGAAGAAAAACAATAAAAACACTCCATAAAACCCCCAAAAAGGGGACAGTGTGATCAAAGATAAGTCACATTACAGCATTCTGAACATGCGCCGGGTAAGGAGATAATCTGGTGATCTCTGATGACGTCCCATTTGAGTATCCAGCATGCACAGGGGATTCTCAAACGAAATGTCATCAAACAGGTGGTAGGTAAAAAAAAAGGCAGAGAGATTAGAGAGAGACTTTTAAATTAAAATATATTATTATTATTATTATTATTATTATTTATTTTTAGAGCACCATTGATTCCATAGTGCTGTACATGAGAAGAGGTTACATACAAAATACAAATATAAATTGCAGTGAACATACTAACAATGACAGACTTGTACAGAGGGGAGAGGGCTCTGCCCTCAATGACTTATATTTTACTGGATAATGGGGAAGGAGACAGTGGGTTGGGCGAGTGCAGCAGCTTCAATGGTAGTGAGGTGGCATTGGGTTTATTGCAAGCTGCAAGCTTTCCTGAAGTGTTGCATTTTCAAATTCCATCTGAAAGTTCTGAAACTGGGAGATACTTGGACGTGTTGGGGCACAGAATTCCAGAGTGGTGGGGGATGCTTGTGAGAAGTCTTGGAGGTGATTGGGTGAGGAGAACAGGAGGTCTTGAGAGGACTGGAGATTACATGTTGGAAGGTAATGGGAGATTAGTTTGGAGATATACGGAGAAGACCGATTAAGGATGGCTGTGTAGGTCAATATAAATAGTTTGAACTGGGTACGTTGGGGAATTGGGAGACCATGAAGGGATTTGTAGAGGGGAGAAGAGGAGGAATAGCTGTTAGAACCTTGCTCTTAGGTCTTTTTTCCTTTGCTGGTCACATGACCTTGTTGGCCTATTTAATCCTGCTCCGCCCTTCTGGCTTTGCTGGACTTCATTGTATATCTACTTTCTAGCTAGCCTGTGCTCTGTGTCTTGCTCTGTTAGTTTGCTTGGTCTACTGACCTCTATGTTCTATATATTTTGTTTGTTCGTCTGTCTGCTACTATTTCTGTTAGGAGGTGTCCCATATTCCTCCCAGTCCTTAGTACTTGTAGGGATTCCTTCCCCACATCTATAGGTCTCCGTACAGACTAGCTTAGGACTTTAGCAGGTCTGATCGCAGGATCAGGTCCCCTGTTACATCGTAGGGATTAAGCTGAGTTCTATCGTAGGGACAGATCTCCTGTCTTTCCTTAGCTCTGGTAGCAGAACATAACAGTAAGTCCAGCCAGCAAATTCTCTAAGGAAAGATTTTTCTGTTCCATCATGGTGTCGGTTCAGGATTTGGTTCATCGCCTGCAGGGACTCTCTCTGGAGGTGGCCGAGCTCCGTCAGCACGTGAGTAACTGTCCTGGAGCACATTTCTTGGAGCCTAAGGTATGTTTGCCGGATTTATTTTTTGGTGAACACCGAGAAATTTTTTCATTTAAAAATGCTTGCTTATTGTATTTTCGTTTGAGACCGAAGTCCTCTGGGGATGAATCCCAGCACGTAGGGTTCATAATGTCACTTTTGCGCAAAGAGCCTCAGGAGTGGGCCTTTTCTTTGCAACCTAGTGATTCATGCTTCAGATCAGTGGATAGTTTTTTTTTCTGCTTTGGGACTATTATATGATGATCCTGACCGTGTCGCATCAGCTGAGACTGAGTTGAGACGTTTAAAACAAGGATCAGGTAATGTGGAAAAATATTGTACTCATTTCCGTCGTTGGTCTACTCAAACAGGGTGGAACGATTCTGCTCTGAAAAGTCTATTTCTTGCTGGGCTCAGTGAAAGGGTTAAAGACCTGCTAATTGCTTATCCTACACCTGAAGATTTACAACAGGCTATGCAATTAGCTATACGGGTGGATAGAAGACTGCGTGCAAGGGTTAATGAGAGCAAATCCTCTGCTATGTCAGTTTCTGGTTATGAGAATGTGTGTACTAACAGTGGTGAACCGATGGAGATTGGATCGGTGGCACCTCGCTCTCAAGAAAAGATCGTCGATTTTCTGAAGGCTTGTGTTTCTATTGCGGAAAATCTGGTCATTTGATTAAAGGCTGTGAGCTTCGTATGAAGAAAGAAAAAAAAAATGGTCAGTCACGCCCGTATTGCCTGTTTAAATTCCAAGGGTATATTTTTAGCTGCTTCCACGATTGCTCAGAAAAAACTAATGGAATTTCGGGTGTTTGTTGATTGCGGGTCTACTCTGAATGTAATTGATGGGGGATTCGTGGAAAGACTCAATTTAAAACCTGAACCTTTATCATCCCCCATTGCTGTGGTTTCTGTGGATGGTTCCCCTTTGAAGAATATTACTCTCAAGGTCTGTGAATTTCCTCTCACTATTAATGGTGTTCACCATGAGAAATTGGATTTGGTAGTGTTGAATAACTTGCCTTCTCCAGTAAAATTGGGATTGCCCTGGTTAAAATTTCACAATCCTGTACTGGATTGGTCTACCAGTGAAATTAAATCCTGGAGCCATAAATGTTATGACAAGTGTTGTAACGGGCGTATTGCAGCTTTGGATAGGGGAGAATTGCCTGTTCCTATTCAGGATTTTTGGAGAGTTTTTTCTGAGAAGGAATCGCAGGTTTTGCCTCCCCATAGAGACTATGATTGTTCTATTGAATTTGTCCCTGGAGCGACTCTTCCTAAAAGTCGTTTATTTAACCTTACTATTCCTGAGAGGAAGGCTTTGGAGGAATACATACAGACAAGTTTGGCCGCCGGTCACATTAGGCCCTCTAAGTCTCCTGTGGTGGTTGGATTTTTTTTTGTAAAAAAAAAGGACGGCGGTTTACGTCCTTGTCTGGATTTTCGTGAGATTAACAAAATTACTGTACGCAATCCTTACCCACTGCCATTGATTCCTGATCTGTTTAACCAGTTAATGGGGGCCAAGTGGTTCTCTAAAATTGACCTTAAGGGGGCATACAATCTGTTGCGCATGAAGGAGGGTGATGAATGGAAGACTGCTTTTAACACTCCTGTGGGTCATTTTGAGAATCTGGTTATGCCTTTTGGTCTTACTAATGCTCCTGCATTTTTTCAGAATCTGATTAATGACATCCTTAGACCTTTGATCGGTAAAAATGTGGTTGTGTATTTGGATGACATTTTGATTTATTCGCCAGATCTGGAGTCTCATTGGCGGAGCGTGCGTGAGGTATTACAGTTATTAATGGACAATTCGCTTTTTGCTAAGCTGGAGAAATGTGAGTTCGCTGTACAGAGAATTAGTTTTTTGGGCTACATTATCTCCAGCAAAGGTTTTGAGATGGATCCGGTTAAGGTTCAGGCTGTACAGGAATGGCCTAGGCCTATTGGTTTGAAATCGATACAGAGGTTTTTGGGTTTCGCCAATTACTACAGAAAATTCATAAAAAATTTTTCTAGTATTGTCAAACCTCTGACTGATCTCACCAGGAAAGGTGCTGATGCGGTTCAGTGGTCTTCTGAGGCCATTGAAGCTTTTGTGTATCTCAAGGAGAGGTTCACCTCTGCTCCCATCCTTATGCAGCCTGATGTTACTAGGCCGTTTTTGGTTGAGGTTGATGCTTCCTCTGTGGGGGTTGGCGCAGTATTGTCTCAGGATAACGGGGATGGATTACATCCCTGTGCCTTTTTTTCAAAAAAATTTTCGGAGACTGAACTGAATTACGATATTGGTAATCGGGAATTATTGGCTATTAAACTCGCATTTGAACACTGGCGCCACTTCTTGGAAGGTGCGGAATTTCCCGTTCAGGTTCTTACGGATCATAAAAATCTGATATATCTTGATGCTGCCAAGCGCCTGAATGCCCGTCAGGCTAGGTGGGCACTGTTTTTCTCGCGGTTTAATTTCTCCGTTACTTACATCCCTGGTACTAAGAATGTTAAGGCGGATGCCTTGTCTCGCAGTTTTTCTCCCATAGTCGGTGCTGAGAAAGAGGAGAACATTTTACAAGAAGGTGTTGTGATAGCTGCTTTGGACTCTGTTTTGGAAAATGAGATTCTTAAAGCACAGGAGAATGCCCCTTCTAACACTCCTCATGGGAGGTTGTTTGTGCCTGGGACCTTTAGGAGAGATTTGTTTGTTGAGTGTCACGAATCTCGGTTGGCAGGTCATCCCAGAATCTCTGAGACCAAGAGACTGGTGGGTCGCAGTTTTTGGTGGCCTGGATGGCAGAAGGAAGTCATTAAGTGGGTGCGTCAATGTACTATATGTGCTAGATCTAAGTCCTCACATACTCCTGCTACGGGGTTGCTTTGTCCTTTGGAGGTTCCCAGTGCTCCTTGGACACATTTGGCTATGGACTTTATAACTGACCTTCCCCCCTCTGAGGGTTTTACTGTCATCTGGGTGGTCGTGGACCGTTTTAGCAAGATGTGTCACTTGGTTCCTTTCGTCAAACTGCCCTGCGCTAAAACTCTCGCTAAGGCCTTTGTCAAGGAAATTGTCAGACTTCATGGCATTCCTACTGACATTGTTTCTGATAGGGGTCCTCAGTTCGTGGCTCGTTTTTGGCGTGCCTTTTGTGATAGGTTGGGAGTTCATTTGTCGTTCTCGTCCGGATATCATCCTGAATCTAATGGCCAGACCGAAAGGAAAAACCAGGATGTTGAGCAGTTCTTGCGTTGTTTTGTGGCAGACAATCAAGAGGGGTGGTCTGAGTTTCTGCCACTTGCTGAATTTGCTCTGAACAATCATACATCTTCTTCTGCTGGTTGTTCGCCTTTTTTTTGTTGTTCTGGGAGACATCCGTCGTTTGGGTCGTTCTCCAAGTGGGGATCTGCCGTGCCTGAGGAGGAGAATTTTTCCGGTGATTTGGAGAGAGTTTGGACGGATGTGCGTGGTAATCTTCAGGAGGCCAACAGAAAATCTAAAGACTACTTTGATAGGAAACGACAGGAGGTTTTGTTCGCTGTTGGTGACATGGTTTGGTTGTCCTCTAGGAATCTGCGGTTGAGGATTCCTTCAAAGAAATTGGGTCCCAAGTTTGTAGGGCCCTTTAAGGTGCTTCAGGTTGTCAACCAATCTGCTGTTAGGTTGGAGGTTCCTACCTCCTGGAGAATTAATCCGGTATTTCATGTCTCTCTGTTGAAAAAAGCTGTTGTATCGGATTGTGACGCCTCTGCCTCTGTTCCTCCGGTGGTGGAGGACGGGGAATATGAAATTTCTCGCATCCTTAACTCTAGACGGTATAGAGGTAGTTTGCAGTATCTTGTGGCCTGGAAAGGTTTCGGTCCCGAGGATAACTCTTGGGTGAGGTCGGATGATGTTTCCGCGTCCAGACTTATCAGAGCGTTTCACAGGAGATTTCCTGATAAGCCTGGTCCTAGGGGATCCGGAGGATCCTCTTAGAAGGGGGGGTACTGTTAGAACCTTGCTCTTAGGTCTTTTTTCCTTTGCTGGTCACATGACCTTGTTGGCCTATTTAATCCTGCTCCGCCCTTCTGGCTTTGCTGGACTTCATTGTATATCTACTTTCTAGCTAGCCTGTGCTCTGTGTCTTGCTCTGTTAGTTTGCTTGGTCTACTGACCTCTATGTTCTATATATTTTGTTTGTTCGTCTGTCTGCTACTATTTCTGTTAGGAGGTGTCCCATATTCCTCCCAGTCCTTAGTACTTGTAGGGATTCCTTCCCCACATCTATAGGTCTCCGTACAGACTAGCTTAGGACTTTAGCAGGTCTGATCGCAGGATCAGGTCCCCTGTTACATCGTAGGGATTAAGCTGAGTTCTATCGTAGGGACAGATCTCCTCTCTTTCCTTAGCTCTGGTAGCAGAACATAACAATAGCGAGGAGAGAGGTGGATTAGTTGTGCAGCAGAGTTAAGTACGGACTGGAGCGGTGAGAGAGTGTTAGCAGGGAGGCCACAGAGGAGGATATTGCAGTAGTTGAGGTGGGAGATGATGAGTGGGAGATGATGAGGGCATGCACTAACATTTTAGTAGATTCATGGTTGAGGAAAGAACAGATTCTGGAAATATTTTTCAGTTGGAGGCAGCAAGAGGTGGAAAGAGCTTGGATGTGCGGTTTGAAGGACAGGGCAGAGTCGAGGGTTATTCTGAGACAGCAGACATGTGGTACAGGGGAAAGCGTGATATAATTTATTGTGATAGATAGATCAGGTAGGGGAGTTAGATGAGATGGAGGAAAGATGATGAGTTCTGTTTTGTCCACATGGAGTTTTATGAAGCATGATGAGAAGAAGAATATGGCTGATAGACACTCTGGGATTCTGGACAGCAGAAAGGTGACGTCTGGACCAGAGAGGTAGATCTGAGTATTACTGGGAGCCATAGGACTTTGATTTGTCCCAGGCCAAAGGTATAGATTGGGAAGTAGGGGTCCCAGAACAGAGCCTTGAGGGACACCACTAGAGAGATGGCGGGCTGGAAATGGGAGGCGCTAAATGTGTGGTTGGAGAAGTATGAGGAGATCCAGTAGAGGGCAAGATCTTTGACGCCAAGGGAAGAGAAGATTTGTAGTAGGAGGGAGTGGTTGACTATGTCGAAGGCAGAAGACAGGTCTGGAAGGAGGAGTATAGAGAATTGTGTGTTAGCTTTCGCTATAACTAAGTCGTTAGTAATTTTGGTCAGGGCAGTTTCAGTGGAGTAGTGAGAAGGGAAGCTGGATTGTAGGTTGTCAAAAAATGAGTTAGATGAGTGATGGGAGGAAAGTTCAGCATGGACATGCTGTTTGAGAATTTGAAGACGAATGGGAGCAGTGATGTGGGGCGATAGCTGGATGTAGTGGTCTGGTCGACGGATGGTTTCTTCGGGATAAGTGTGATCGTGACATGTTTGAAAGCAGAGAGGAAGATACAAAAGAATAGCGATAGGTTGAAAAGATGGGTTAAGGCCAGGGCTGTGGAGTCAGAGTCGTGGAGTCGGTATCCGTGTACATTTCGGTGGAGTCCGAGTCGGTATAAAATGTACCGACTCCTAAAATTATATAATACATTGGGTACAGTAGTACAATGCAGTATGTGGTGTAATTGTTTTCAAAAGAATTTGGGAAAGTAATGAAATGTCCTATAAATATCTGTTCTATTCCTGATCTAAGGATCTAGGCTTTTAGTTTAGATAAATCTGTGCTGCAATTTATGTACATGCGCAGTAGTGAGGCAGTGCTGTGGAGTCAAAGTCGTGGAGTCGGAGTTTGAGTCGGAAGTCAGGGAAATTGAGGAGTCGGAGTCCGTGGTTTGGCTTACCAACTCCACAGCCCTGGTCAAGGCCGGGATAAGCGTGAAGGAGGAGGAGATTGGATAGGGTCAAATGCACAAGTGGTGAGAGATGCGATTTGGAGAGATGAGTGAGCTCTCCTTCAGTAATGGTGGGGAGGAATGTTATGGGGGAGGGGCAGTGGTCTTTTATACATAATAAAAATATATATAATAATAATTTTTTATTTATATAGCACCAACATATTCCGAAGCACTTTACAATTAAGCGGGGACATGTACAGACAATAAATTCAATACAATTTAAGACAGTTTAAACAGTTACATTAGGAGTGAGGTCCCTGCTCGCAAGCTTACATTCTACAAGGAAATGGGGGGACACAATAGGTGAAAAGTGCTTGTTATTTCAAGTCTGGCAATTATAATAAATAGGGATTTTCATATAAAGTTGCATGATCCGTTTATCAGCCAGTAATGTTTAAGTGCAATACACAAGTATCGATTGTAGTTATCGTGTGCATGGAGGGTGTGGAGACAGATGACTAGTAGGGTGCAGATTCTGAATAATATTTAGAAGGAGGGGACAGGAGAAAGTTAGTTTCCTGAGTAGTTGAGGTGGTAGGCTTGTTTAAAGAGATGTGTTTTTAAAGCGCGCTTGAAGTCATGGGGGCTAGGCATCAGTCGGATCGTCTGGGGTAGTGCATTCCAGAGAACTGGTGCAGCATGAGAGAAGTCTTGGAAATGGAGGTGCGAGGTTCAGATTATGGTAGATGTTAGTCTTAGGTCATTTGTAGAATGGAGGGCACATGTAGGGCGACAGACAGAGATGAGAGAGGAGATATAAGGCGGTGCAGAACTGTGGAGAGCTTTGTTGGTGAGAGCGATGAGTTTATATTGGACCCTGTAGCGAATGGGCAACCAGTGTAATGACTGGCGCAAGGTGGAGGCATCGGTGAAGCGGCTGGACAGAAATACGACCCTGGCTGCCGCATTCAGGATGGATTAGAGAGGAGAAAGTTTGGTAAAACGGAGACCGATCAGAAGAGAGTTGCAGCAGTCCAGACGAGAGTGAATAAGAGCGACAGTAAGAGTTTTAGCGGTTTCAAAGGTGAGAAAAGGTCGGATTCTGGAGATGTTTTTAAGATGCAGATGACAAGAGTGAGTGAGTTATCGGATATAGGGAGTAAAGGAAAGGTTAGTTTCGAATATAACCTCAAGGCAGCGGGCGTGCTGCTTGGGAGTTATGGTTGAACCCGCCAAGGTAATTTCGATGTTAGGTAGAGTTAGGTTAGTAGAGGGGAGAAACACAAGAAGTTCGGTTTTGGAGAGATTCAGTTTAAGATAGAGGGAGGACATGAGGTTAGAGACAGCAGACACATAATCCTTGGTATTTTGTATTAGGGTAGGGGTGATGTCAGGGGAAGAAGTGTATAATTTGGTGTCATCAGCATAGAGCTGATAATGGAACCCAAATCTGCTGATTGTTTGTCCAATAGGGGCAGTGTATAGAGAGAAGAGAAGGGGGCCTAGGACTGAGCCCTGCGGAACCTCAATAGTAAGGGGACAAGGAGAGGAAGATGAGCCGGCAAAAGATACAGTGAAGGAGCAGTCAGAGAGGTAGGAGGAGAACCAGGAGAAAACAGTTTCCTTGAGGCCTATAGAGCGGAGCATAGTGAGGAGGAGCTGGTGATCCACAGAGAGATCCAGGAGAATCAGCAGGGAGCAGTGACCTTTGGATTTAGGTGTTAGTAGATCATTAGAGACTTTAGTGAGGGCAGTTTCAGTGGAGTGGAAAAAGCGGAAACCAGATTGTAGAGGGTCGAGAAGAGAGTTATCTGAAAGATAGCGGATTAGACGGGATCGGACCTAACGTTCCAGTAGTTTAGAGATGAAGGGAGGATTAAAGACCGGTCTGTAGTTAGCAGTGCAGTTCTGGTCCAGGGATGGCTTTTTAAGTAATGGGGTTATTATGGCATGTTTAAATGAGGAGGGAAAGATACCTGAAGAAAGAGAGAGGTTAAATATTTTAGTCAGGTGAGTGGTCACCACCGGTGAGAGAGACTGCAGGAGATGTGAAGGAATGGGGTCACTATTGCAGGTTGTAGGTCGAGAAGAAATGAGAAGCTGGGTAACGTCTTCTTCTGTAACAGGCTCAAAGATGGCTAGTGAGCTTGAAGTGCGGCAGGGAAGGGGATTCAGGCAATGAGGAGAATGGGCTGAAATGTCCTGATGGATGTGGTTCATTTTTTCTAGGAAATAAGTGGCCAGATCCTCACCGCTGAGTTTGGTGATGGGGGCCTGTGCTTTAGGGCTCAGGAGGGAATTTAAGGTTTCAAAAAGTTGTTTTGGATTGTTGGATAGTGAAGTGATGAGGGTGGTGAAGTAGGATCGTTTGGCCAGATGAAGTGCAGAGTTATAGGTTTTGATCATGAAATCCTGTGCTAAAAGAGATTTTCTCCACTGACTCTCAGCACACCTTGAGCAACGTTGAAGAAAACGTGTTTGCATTGTGTGCCAGGGCTGCCGTTGTCTGTGTCAGGTCTTTCTATGTCTTTCATGATTCATCTAGGGCACTCTTCAGTGTATTATTGTAGTGTGACAATGCTAAGTCTGGACAGGAGAGGGAGGAGATGGGGGCTAAAGATGTGTGGAGATTGTCCATAAGCTGCTGGGTATTAATGGTACGTGTATTCCTATAAGTGTGGTAAGTGGGGGTGTACCGTGTGAGGAGACAGTTCTTGACAGAGAAGGAAAGATGTTTGTGGTCCGAGAGCGGGAGAGGCGAGTTAGTAAAGTTATGCAGAGACAGGAGAAAGCCAGGTCCAGAGTATTCCCGTCTTCATGCGTAGGAGAATTAGTAAACTGTGAGAGGCCAAGTGAGGAGGTTAGAGAAAGAAGTGAGAGGCAGATTGGGAGATGGGATCATTGATAGGTATGTTAAAGTCTCCCATGATGAGGGTGGGGATGTCACAGGATAGAAAATGAGGAAGCCAGGTGGCAAAGTGATCCAGGAACTGGTGGGAGGAGCCTGGAGGGTGATACACAACCGCCACTCGCAGGGAGAAGGGTTTGAAGAGTCTGACGGTGTGGACTTCAAAGGAAGGAAACATAAGTGAGGGAACTGGGGGGATGTCCTGGAAAGCACATTGTGGTGAAAGGAGCAAACCAACACCTCCACCCTGTCTATTCTCAGGTCTGGCGGTATGTGAAAATTTCAGCCCACCAAACGAGAGAGCAGCAGCTGCGGTGGTGTCTGAATGCTGGATCCAGGTTTCTGTAATAGTCAGAAGGTTAAGGGAATTTAGAGAGGAAAAAATCGTGAATGTAAGTTAGTTTGTTACACACAGACCGTGCGTTCCAGAGAGCACAGTGGAAAGCAATAGGAGAGGGCATGCACTGAATGTTAATAAGATTAGAGAGTTTCTATATGCAGCTGGAGGAGAGTAGTGTATGCTAGTGGAGGGAGGCCCAGGGTTGGGGAAGATGTCACCAGCGACTATGAGAAGGGGAAAAAAGAGAAAGAGCAGGTGGTGCAATGATTTGTATGAACATTCTGAGTGCTGTATGGAGGTAGTGGATGGTTTGGAGTGGGTGAGAAATGTCAGTAGAGCCTCAGAGTTATACATGGGAGAGGGGAGAAGAATGCACCAAATGTGTTAAAGGGCGGGCGAGTTGTGAGTAAGTAGAGGTTAAAACAAGTAAGAAGCCGATTGCTATGACCATTGCATAATGCAATACAACTGACCAAGAAGTAGGATGTTTGTATGAATATCTAATACCTGTCTCCTGCCCTGTTCAACTGCCATTGTATAACGGCTTATTGAAAGCACTTTATGCTATTGCGCTTAATGTCTATTGCACGCGTGACTCAGCACGTGTGCTATCCTGAGCCAGAGCAGAATATATATGAATTGAAATGTCTGCTAACATGTAGCACCAGTTGGCCAAACTGAGTAATTAGCCAATTAGCACAAGGCCAGAGCAGGCAGTGCTATGCAGGATAAACAAACCAATGTACAACAGAGGACCAATAGGTGAAATAGATAGCTTTGAACACTTTAAAATAGAACCAAAAAACAAGAAAAAAAACAAAACACAGCAGCAATGGAATAAATACCATGTAGAAATCTTGCTAGAATATGACTGTTCACACCCAGACAGCACACAAATGGATGGATGGATTAAATACCATGTAGAAATCTTGCTAGGATATGACTGTTCACACCCAGACAGCACACAAATGGATGGATGGATTAAATACCATACATAGGGGTTGTGGTGGATGGGCAGTAAAGACTTTCCTTGTTTGGTCAACTTTATTTTTGAAATGTGTGGCAAATTCTTCTGCAGAGATGAGGGAGGGCGGAGAAGGGAATTAAAAGTATTAAATAACTATTTGGGGTTGTTGGATAAACAAGAAGGTTGTGAAATAGACCTGTTTAGCAGAGGTGAGGGCCAGTTTGAATGTGAAAATTGCAAGAAGACTTTACCACATTCAAAACAGCAAGTGTTTTCTTCCAGTGCTGCTCCATAACCCTGGACACTTGTCAAAGCTTTTTAGTGAGGTTACTGTGCCAGGGTTGTTTATTGATTTGTCACACCCTGCTATGCATGAGAGGGGCGATTTAGTCAATAGCTGATGCCAGTGTGGCGTTGTAGAAAACAGTGGCACTGTCTGTATCATGGAGTGAAGATATTGAGGACCGCAGTAGAATGTCAGAGAGCGTGTGAATGTCTAGGTGTGCAAGGTTTCTGCAAAGGCTTGCTAGTTTCTGAACTTGGGGGGGCCGGTGAGGAGGACAGGGATGAGAAAGTGAGTGGATGATGGTCAGATAGGGGTGAGGTTGAGGTTGGATAGGGAGTAGAGGCAGGTGAAGTTAAGGTCTAATGTATGTTTGTCTTTGTGGGTGGCTGCAGAGGACCACTGAGTAAGACCAAAGGAGGAAGCAAGGGACAGGAGTTTGGAGGCTATAGGTTGGTGGTGTCAGTGGGGATGTTGAAGTTACCCATGATGATGGTGGGAATGTCAGCAGAGAGAAAGTGTAGAAGCCAGGTGGAGAAGTGGTCAATAAAAGCAGTGGCTGGGCCCGGGGTCGGTATATGATGGCCACTTGGCGGTTAGAGGGAGAGTAGATATTGACAGAATGCACTTTAAAAAAAGGGAGGATGAGGGAGGGTAGAGGTGGGATTAGGTTGAAGGTGCAGTTGTTAGGAAAAAGAAGACATACTGCTCCACCTCTATTGCCAGGGCCAGGAGAGTGGATGAAGTGAAGGCCACCTTAACAAAGTGCAGCGGGTGAGGCTGTGTCAGAGGGTGTTAACCATGTTTCAGTGAGGCCCAGGAAGGATAGTTTATGAGATGTAAAGAAGTCGTGAATGACATGGAGCTTATTGCAGATGGAATGGCCAATCCAATGCACCCTAGAGAAAAGGCTCGGTGGAATAGAGGGTCAAAGGAATGGGTTTGATGTTGCGGAGATTGCAGTGGTTTCTAGTAGATGGGGAGTGATAGTAGAGAGTTTTAATGGGGGGGCATAAGCTGTGGACGTCCAGGTTTGGGGAAATATATTTTCAGCAGTGAGAAGTAGGTGAGAAAAGGAGAATGGCAGCCTTGTTTTGTGTTTTAGTAGAAGGGATCTGAGGTTAAGGAGCAGGTCTGAGGTTAGGTGGGGGGTGTGAGGGAAGGTGAGATAAACATTTGTTTTGAGAGGGTTGGGGTTTAGGGATAGCAAAGTTGAGTAAGGATTAGTGGAGCTATGACTGTAATGGCATAAGTTAGCATGGTGAAAGTGTAAGTTTGGGATGTTCAAGAGGTAAGCACAGTTATTAAACAGTTATAACTCTTCTGGGACATTTGTGGTATATTTTTAATGTGTACTTAAAAGCTGCACTTGAAAACATTTATTTATTATTTATTTATTATGCATTGCTTATATAGCGCTCTCATATTCCGCAGCGCTTTACATACATTATTATTGCTTTCCCCAATGGGGCTCACAATCTACATTCCCTATCAGTATGTATTTAGGATTAAATTAGTGTTAGTTTCAGACCACCCCTTAAACTTTATTGTCTTTCACATGGTATTCAAAAACATCATTTGGGACGGGAGGTGCATTAAGGTGACCAGAATTATGTCCCAGCACTGCTGCAATAGAAAAGTAGAGTGGATGCCCATTGTCATTTAACTATGATGCCTATTGGAAATGAGCACAATTATTTTACAAACCTATTAGGTAGCATTCACACATTGCAGCCGTATTGCAATTTTGTTTTGTGTGGTAAAAATGTTTGTCTCGCTTTACCAAAAACATTGCGGTTGTACCACATTTTCGGCAAAACCATGCATCATGACCACAATGTGTGAAGGCAGCCTTCCATTAAATAAATACAATACTTTATTTTGAGCAATTTATTTTAATTTGACTAATTTTCACTAGATACAACGAATCTTATACTGGTCTCAGCTGAAGCTGTTTAACATAAAGCTATTTGTCCCTAAAAAAATTTTTTACTACTGATGTCCTAAACTTTTTCAACTAATTTAAAGAATAGGAAGACTAGGAAGAACTGAAAAATTTCACTTCATGAAATGTGTCCATGTTCTCTGTTTGCCATTTTAAACTCAATGTCTTCCTTTTTGGTAAAGATCCAAATGTAAAGAAATATTTTATGTCATAAGATATATGATACACTTTTTTTGCAAACGTACATGTGATGTAATACTGAGCAGGGCAGACATCTACAAGTTATAGTTCGTTTGTAACACTATTATTTATCACTGTCCTCTAGTAACCTTTGGAACCTTTGTATATACAAACCTCCCAACTTCATCACTTTTTTTATGTAAATTGGTCTCCGCTTTATGGTTTCTGATTGTCCAGTATGTGTTACTATACAAGGAGAGTTGAGTATAGATAGACCACCAAATTCAAATATAAATTTAACTGTTTTCCTCCCTGAAATAGTAAAAAAAAATCCAAAAAGAAAATACCCTAGTGTTTACAGTGTTTCATAGTTTGAAAAAAAGACACAGGTCCATTGATTTCAACCTATAATCCAATCCTGTGTTGATCCAAAGAAAGGCAAAAACAATAAGGAAGATGCAAATTGCCCCAAGTTAGGGGAAAAACTCCTTCCTGGCTCCATATACACTGTGTGCACAATTATTAGGCAAGTTAGTATTTTAATCATATCATCATTTGTATGCATATTTTCCAACTCGTTGGTGGGATTTAAACTCAGGACCCCAGTGCTGTAAAGCAACAGTGCTAACTAGCACTGAGCCGCCATGATGCATACCTTCTTAAATTTCTTAAAGAATCTCTCCCAACAAAATTTTTATCCTTTTAATATATGGCAATCATCATATTATATTGCACTGTGTACTTTCAATTGCTCATTTTGCCCTTCTACCCAGCTAACTGTTCTCTTTTCCTTTATGTGATTAAAAACTGACTAGCTGAATCCTTCTAAATTCTATGTAGAAACAGGAGGTTCTTTTCTCCTGTATGAGTCATAGGTCACTGCAAAAGTCCCTAGCAGGGGGAGGAGCGGAGAAGCTGGGTCAGGAGATGAAGTGGGGAATGATAACTGTAGGGACAAGAGACTTCCTGTTTCTACAAAGTGCAGAGAAACGAGATGAATTAGCTGGGTAGAAAGGCAAAATTAGAAATTGTAAGAACACAGTGCTATTTAATGTGATGACTGCAATATATTAAGAAGATAAAAACTTTTGATGGGAGTGCTTCTTTAAGTTAATTGATAATCACAACATTGTGTAAAATAGATGATGAAGGCGCTGGTAGGCTGTTCACTTACAGCAGCTGCGAAATTAGAGACAGAACCACTGTTTGTCAATTGGTAAGTGTAATCAAAGAGTTAGGGTTTTAATTTGCGCTAAAGTAGTGATGCAGACTCTGGTTGGGTGGGTAAAATAAGTTATTTTTTATTTATAATTAGTGCGGTATCATAAAAAGGTTTTGTTTAAAAATATATTTTTTCATTCTTCATAAAAGCAATGCGTTAGGTTAAAAGCAAAAGAGGTAGGAGGAGCATAAAATAGGTCATTCGGAGAGAATGGGCACGATCACTTGGGATTGAAGTGTTGGTTGAGGCGGCCTGTTGGGTTCAAAGGTGGAGAGCCTGTAAGGAAGAGAATTAGATTACTTAGGCCCAGTTGAAGGGTGGTGGCCTGCGGTGTTAGTAGTAGAAAAAGGCAATAAATACCTGGTTGGATGATTGGTAGGCTGTTGATTATTGATGCAGTGGAAGGGGAGCTGTCCAAGGTTTCTGCAATGTAAATATAGGAGTCAGTATATTACATATTAGCCCCTGCTGGAGGGTATAGCTTATAGTGAGCCATGTACCTGCAGAGATCAGTAGTAGAGTACTTGGTAGAAGTCCACAGTAGAGTGCTTGGTTTGATGGGTAGTGAGCCTTTAAGTTGCTTTTGCTTGGGTGCTTGGCTCAAAGTTTTTGGTTCCTTAAGGAGTAGGAGAATACAACATGTAGGGATCAGACAGGGTATCCCTGGGGGTGGTGTAGGTTTCTAGGGCTTAGTACAGTAAGAAGCACCTATTAACGTTCTTAGATGAGGACTAGTTGTTGATCAAGCTGGTACTGAGGTACTTAGTTCTTTTGTCTATATGTAGTTGCAAGTTTGCAGAGACGTCCAGGGGTGTCCTGGGTGGTTTTCAGGTAAATCTGTTAGATACAAGATACGTCCCTAGGTTTAGGTCAAGTGTGATGTTTTAAATCAGTCAGGGGCTTCTAAATGCTCCGTGTATAGCACGGCTGAGTTATGGTAGCAATACCTGGTGTGGTGGCCCAGGGAGTCAGCGCAGAGTCTACGCTTTGCTCTTTTTTAATCAGTCTGGAGTTCCTAGAGGCTCCGTATGTAGTGAGGGTGAGTTCTGGCAGCGATGCCTGGTGCGGTGGTCCAGGGAGGCGGCGCAGAGCCCAGGCTTTACTCACAGTTCAGGAGAGGCAGGCGGGCTGGTTCTGGGGGCCGGAGCGAGAGCGGAGTCCCGGCCGGTGACTGCCGCTTGCTCGCGTAGTTCCGGGTTGGTGTTTTCGCGCTACTTGCGGAGAGCGCGCGAGGACCTGTGTGACGTGGCGGCACGTGACACACACACGTGGTCGGAGGGTACGGAATCTGGGCTGGATCAGTGACACTTTCCAACGCGTTTCGAAAGCATCTGCTTTCTTCCTCAGGGATGGTCAACATTGTTTGATTGTTTCATTGCTTAGCAAGAAAGAATCATGTGATTATTATGAAACTTTATGTCCTTTAGACGTACAGGGTGTCCCCTTGTCATTATTTCTGGCATAAATGTAAGACAATATCTGGATAGAAATCTTTACTGTCCATTCATATTTTATTATTCATATATTTGTAGATTGTAATTAGATCGCCTCTAAGCCTTCTTTTTTCCAAATGAAATAATCCAAGTTTTGTAACCTGACGTGGTATTATAGTTCATCCATACCCCTAATAACATGCACTCGTTCCAGTTCAACTATATCCGTATTATACAGTATAACCCAATAGAAACCAAAATTGTACTCAGTATTCTAAGTGTGGCTGCACTAGTGACTTGTATAGAGGCAAAACTATGTTCTTTTCTTGAGCATCTTTAAAAGCATCACATGATTTTATTTGCCTTGACTGCAGCTGCCTGGCACTAGTCACTAAAGTTGAGTTTACTGTCCACCAATACCTCTAAGGCTGTGTGCCCACGATGCATTTTTAAGCGTTTCCGCAGCGGCAAAACGCTGCAGAAACGCTTAAAAATTGCATGGTAGAAGGCCTGCCATGTTCCCCAATGATAATCCGCATGTGCTGTGCACATGCTGCGGAAATTTCCGCTGCGGATTATCATTGCGGAGAAAAACGCAGCACTACCAATTATTTTGCGGAAGTGCTGCGTTTTCGCCGCCATTGACTTGCATTGGAACGCATGGATTCCGCATCACTGTATATGTAGATGCGCATTCCATGCTTTCCAATGTGCGGATGGTACCCAGGTCTAGAGGAGAGGAGACTCTCCTCCGGACCCTGGTACCATAGAAACTGTGAAAAAAAGAATAAAATAAAAAATAAATGTTATACTTACCTTCTGATGGCCCCCGCTCTCCTTGTCTTCGCTTGCCGGCAGCTCGCGATGGACTGGAGGACCTGCGCTGACGTCGGCAGGTCCTTCAGTGTACCACGATCTGCCGACAAGGGAGAACGGAGGGAAGCAAGACTCCGGGGGGCCATCGGAAGGTAAGTATAGATTTATTTTTTTTATTTTTAAACATTCTTTCGGTCACAGTATATAAATCCATCCGTTTGCATGGATTTCTATAGTGTGACCAAGTTGTCAAGCACGTTCCAAGTGATGCTAAAATCGCTTGGAAAGCGCTTGACAACCCTCATGCGGAAATGCTTGTGAAGAACACTTCACATCCACATGTCCCTGGCAGGAAAAATGCATGTACAATCCGCATGCTTTTTTTCTGCTAGGGGAGATGCAGAAACGCTCAGGAAAAATCCGGAGCATTTCTGCATCGTGGGCACATAGCCTAAGTCTATATTTTGGGCAGTTTTGCCCTGTGTTTTACAATTCAGAATACTCTGTATTTTTCGTACTATAAGACACACCGTACCATAAGACGCACCCCAAATTTTGGGGTGGAAAATAGGAAAAAAATATTTTTTATAAGATGGGGGTCCGTCTTATAGTCTGAATAGGTATCTTACCTGGGGGCCAGTGGAGCGGGGGTCACAGGAGGCAGGGTCCTTCAGGAAGCCGGCGGAAGTGGAGGAATGCTGCGGACTCTGGATGCGAGAAGCTGGTGCTCAAGCCGAGGGGAGCTGCGGTGGTGGTGAAGCAGGATCGCAGGGCCCTCCGTTCCCTCCCTCAGGAATCCGACGGCTGCAGCAGAAGAGGTGAGATTCTGTGGGGCTGATGCAGCGTGAGCAGCTTCCGGTGCCCACGGCCATCTTCCTGAAGCTGTGATCTACAGGAAAATGGCTGCCGGCGTGGCAGAGAGCATGCGCCGAATTCGGTGGCCATTTTTTTGAAGATCACTGCTTCAGGAAGATAGCCGCGGCCACCGGAAAGCAGCTCTGCCTCACAGCCAGACACAGGCCCCAGTCCCCGGCCAGACCCCGGTCCCAAGTCAGATACCGGCCCGCCTCACCTCTTCTTTTGCTGCCGCCGCCTTCCTAATGGAAGGAGGGAACGGAGAGCCCTGCGATCCCGCTTCACCACCACCGCTAAGTTACGTTCGGACCATAATATGCATCCCCCATTTTCCTCCCAAATTTGGGGGAAAAAAAGTGCATCTTATGGTCCGAAAAATACGGTATATACTAAATTTTCTCTGCCCGATTGCATGAGCTTACACTTATCTACTTTAACTTCAATTGCCATTTCTCAGCCCAAGCCTCCAGCCTACATAAATCCCTCTATAATATTAAATTACCCCTTGTGCTGATTACCTTGCTGAATTTAGTATCATCTGCAAATATGGAAATTCTACTCTGCATGCCCTCTATAATGTCATTAATAAATATGTTAAACTGTGACCAAGAGTATGATCCATTGACCCGCTACTTCCTATCACTGAGCCAATTGTGAACCTATTTACACATTTTACTCTAGTACAATTGTTCTCATTTTATATACCAACCTTTTATGTCCCACTGTATTACATGCCTTTGAAAAGTCCAGACAGGGGACGTCCACGCCCTTACCTTGCTCTAGTCTTGAACTTACCTCCTCACAGATGCTGAACAGTTTTGTTTATTAGGACCAATCTCTCATTTTCACTGAGATACTCTAGGATAGTACTTCTTAAAAACTCTTAAGTATTTTGCCAACAATGGAGGTTTAACTTTATATTCAAAAAGGGGTCAATCACTACATCCGCTATGTGCCAGTCCTGTGAAACAGACTGTCATTATGGAATCCTTAAATATTAGAAATAATGGTCTGCCAATCATGTTACTTAATTCCAGCAGAACTTGAAAGTATATGCTTTCCAAAGCCGTTGAATTCAGTGTTTTTGAGGCGGAGCTGCACTTCTTGGTGGGTTAAAGAAGTGGTTCGAAATCCAAATTAATTTTCATCCTTAATGCCTATCTTTTTGATGTCATAATCTCAACTATTTTCTAATATATCTTAATTAAAAATTCCCTATCCTTCTTTACCTACACTAACAGCTTTTCTCTTTTTTTTTCTTCTTCCTTTTTGATAACGCTTTCACTTGAGAATCCCAGTGATGCTTGTTTCAGTGGCAGGTCTAGTCCCTGCACTGCGTGATGTGCACAAAGACAGCGCGGTCTCTGTTGCCAGCTCAGATCAGCAGTAATGAGCCGACAACAAAGCTTGTTGTCAGAATACCTGGTGTGTAGAGACCAGTGATGTCACTCACTTGCAGGGGCGACACTGGTCTCTGGTGTTCTGACAACGCACTCTGGTGCCAGCTCGTTATTGCTGATCTGAGCTGGCAACAGAGCGTGCACTGTCATTGTGTACAGTGCACAGCGTGCAGGAACTAGCCCAGTCCCTGAAACAAGCATCACTTATGATGCTTTGTTTCATGGAGGGGCAGGGGCCCTGGCAGCGACCCCAGCTTCTGCTTCCCTGATGGTGCTTCATTTCAGTATCCCAGCATGCTCTGGGATTCTTAAACGAAGCGTCATCAAAAAGGAAGTAGAAAAAGAAGAGAGAAAAGCAGTTAGTGTAGTTAGGGAAGGATAGGGAATTTTTAATTTAAGTATATTAGAAAGTAGTTTATATTATGGCATCAAATAGATAGGGATTACGGATGAAAATTCATTTGACTTTCAGACCACCCCCTTAATGTAGCTGACATTTAATGATTTCCCTAGACATGTCATGTTTCCTGTGTAAATAATAAAAAGGCATTTTTTTTTATAAAATGTATTAATCCAAATCAGATCCTTACTGTTTTCACAAAATTAATACTTTACAGTGTATATAAAAACTACACACTCCTGTTAAATTGGCAGTTTTTTTTTCATTTTAAGAAAATCATACCAAGAAGAATCATTTCAGAACTTTTTCCACTTTCAAATGTCACCAATAATCTGTGCAGTACAATTCAGTTGAAAAACAAACTGAAATATTTTTAGGTGGAAAAATGAAAAATAAAGAACTAAAATAATGCGGTTGCATAAATATGCACATCCTTAAAGAGAATCTGTCACCACATTTGACCTATGTAAACTATTAATATAGGCATACAGGTTATAGACTGCTTAGAAAAGTCCTACCTGTATGCCTCATATCAGATGCCATGTTGTTGAGAAATCATCTTTTATCACCTTACGTAAATTACCTCTTCCAGGCTGGTGAATATTATTGTTGTGCCAAATTTAAGCCAATTCTTGATGACGGTCTTCAAATTATCTGATTCTATATCTAATGCATTGGACATTTTTTGTACCCTTCTCCTGACTGATTGCTTTCAATAATGAGATCCCTTTGCTGTGTTGTAACATATTTACAGACCATGACTTTTGCTGTAAAATGCAACGAAGAAAATGTCAGGAAAATCCTATTAGAACAGCTAAACTTTATATGAGATTTATCAAAATCACTTTAAATGATGGCAGTTAAGTACTGAATAACATTTTACATTAATTTAAACGTGATTGAGGATGTAGTTGTGTTCAGAATTAGCCAGTTATAAGAGGGTGTTCACACTTTTGCAATCACAATATGCAATCACAACAAGTTATGTTATTTTTATGTTTCCCCTCAAAATGATTTCAGTTTGTTTCTCAATGGATTTGTATTAATTGTAGGTGATATTTTTTTCTACAAAAAACTGACATTTTAGCTTGTTATTTAGCGGTGTGTGTATATATCCACTGTATGTTCCCAACCCTCACTAACCCATTAACTGTTGCTTAGAAAAGATGTGTAGAAGAGAAAAAAAAATAATAAAAAAATAAATTAAATAAATAGTAAGGAAAAAAATATAAAGAAAAAAAAAATTATATATTTAGTATTTACCGGTATGTATTTACTGTTCATATGTGGTTTAATAATTTCTCTTCCCCTACTTAATGTCTCAGAATAATTTTCATAGTAATAAAGTGAGTACAGGCCAGTGAGGTTTTATGATCACATCCTATTTTCCAATCTACCTGACATCATACAGGAGGCTGGGATTTAGTGTATTCCCTCGTTATAATTCTTATTTTTATACATTTGATTTAAGAAATCAATTACTTTGTCCTCCGTTGGCCTTAACTTTGGGTAGTTCCACATAAGATGGATAAGATTGCCCTATAATCTTACCTTTGTAATGAAAGTCTTTAATAGATTGGCCTTTCCCTCATCCTCTTCCACTATTTTACCTAGGTTAGAGGCCATAAATATTATAGAATTAGGAAACCCCCGGATATTTTTTAAAAAGATTAACACTATCATTTTTAATTCTCTTATTTTTTATGTAGATTAAAAACATTTTAGGGTGAACCTGTGAACCCATTCACATCATTGTCAATTTTAGGTTTGCGCTTTAGTTTTCTTCCAAAGTCATAACTTATTTATTTTTCCATCGATCTAGCCATATGAAGACTTGTTTTTTGTGAGACGAGTTTTTTTTGGGGGGGGGGGTTATTTTTTGCAGCGTTCATTGTGCCGTAAAAATTACCTGCTTATATACATCCTCAGATCAGTTCTCTTACATTAAAAACAATCTTTTTTATTATGTTAGTGGATGAAGAAAATCCTGAAATTTGTGTTTAAAAAATAATTGTTTTTTGTTGCTATTTTCTGAGACCTATAAGGCGACGTGCACATGTTGAGTATTTGTTGAGTTTTTTTGTAAGCCAAAACCAGGAATGGAACTGTCAGAAGAAAAGTATACCGTAAGGCTGTGCCCACGATGCGTTTTTTAAGATTTTCCACAGCGACAAAAACGCTGCAGAAACGCTTAAAAACGCATGGTAGAAGCCCTGCCATGTCCCCCAATGATAATCCGCATGTGCTGTGCACATGCTGCTGAAATTTCCGCTGCGGATTATCATTGCGGAAAAAAACGCAGCACTACCAATTATTTTGCGGAAGTGCTGCGTTTTCGCAGCCATTGACTTGCATTGAAACGCATGGATTACGCATCACTGCATATGTAGATGCGCATTCCACGCGTTTCAATGTGCGGATGGTATCCGGGTCTAGAGGACAGGAGACTCTCCTCCGGACCCGGGTACCGTAGAACCTGTGAAAAAAAGAATAAAATAAAAAGTAAATGTTATATTTACCTTCTGACGGCCCCCGATGCGCTTGTCCTCCCTTGCCGGCAGATCGCAGTGGACTGAAGGACCTGTGCTGACGTCATAGTCATGTGACGGCAGGTCCTTCAGTGCAGTGTACCGCGATCTGCCGGCAGCCAGGATGGAGCGAAGCAAGACTCCGGGGGCCATCGGAAGGTAAGTATAGATTTATTTTTTTATTTTTTAACCATTCTTTAAGGTCACACTATATAAATCCATGCCGTTTGCATGGGTTTATATAGTGTGACCAAGTTGACAAGCACTTTCCAAGTGATGCTAAAATCGCTTGGAAAGCGCTTGTCAACCCGCATGCGGAAATGCAAGTGAAGAACGCTTCACATCCGCATGTCCCTGGCAAGAAAAACGTATGTACAATCCGCATCTACAATCCGCATGCGTTTTTTCTGCCAGGGAGATGCAGAAACGTTCAGGAGAAATCCGGAGCATTTCTGCATCGTGGGCACATAGCCTAATAGAAACATGTGCCACACTTCTCTATTTTTCATCCACTCCTAGTTTTGACTTACAAATGAGGTAAAAAACTCACGAAATACTCAATGGTTGCACGTGGCCTAACTGGTAATTCTGTATAAATAATTATTTAACTGGGTTAAATAATTTTATATTTTGAAAGACTGGACTTTATGGATGTGGCAATACTGAATATTATTTTTAGCTTTAAATACTACTCAGGATTGAAATTGCAAGAAATAAGTCATGGAATTATTGAAATCACAAAATTGATAGACATTTTATAAAAAAATGGAAAAAATGTTTTTCAAAACTTCTTAATTTATTCAGTATCCAGTATGAGCACCACACGCAGAAATACATTCACTTACACACCTTTGGCTCGGTAAGCAATCAGGTTATTAATGTTTGAGGAATGTTCTGCCATGCTGAATTCACTTGGGAAAGCAAATACTCAAGATCCCTTTTAGAAATGCCAATGGCAGAGTCCTCTCATGTGTATGGGTACCTTATGGATAGACCATCATTTTTGTAGAACTAAAAAAAAACATTTAGGCTATGTGCCCACAATGCAGAAATGCTCCGGAATTTTCCTGAGCGTTTCTGCATCTCCCTGGCAGAAAAAACACATGCGGATTGTACATGCGGATTGTACATGCGGATTGTACATGCGTTTTCCTGCCAACGACAAGCGGATGTGAAGCGTTCTTCACATGTATTTCCGCATGCGGGTTATCAAGCGCTTGTCCAAGCGATTTTAGCATCACTTGGAAAGTGCTTGACAACTTGGTCACACTTTATAAATCCATGCAAACAGCATGGATTTATATAGTGTGACCGAGAGAATGTCAAAAAATAAAAAATAAACCTATACTTACCTTCCGATGGCCCCTGCAGTCTTGCTGCGCTCCTGTGCTGGCTGCCGGCAGATCGCGGTACGCTGTACTGAAGGACCTGCCGTCACATGACCGCAGGTCATTCAGTCCTGCACGATCTGTAGGCAAGCACAGGGAAGGAGTCCGGGGGCCGTCGGAAGGTGAATATAATCTTTATTTTTTATTTTATTCTTTTTTTTACAGCTTTTAATGGTACCTGGGTGTGGAGGAGAGTCTCCTGTCCTCCACACCCGGGTACCATCCGCACATTAGAACGCGCCAATTACGCAAGTACAGATGCAGTCTTGCGGAATTGGCGCGTTCTAATGCAAGTCAATGGCGGCGAAAACGCAGCACTTCCGCAAAATAATTGGTAGTGCTGCGTTTTTTTCCGCAATGATAATCCGCAGCGGAAATTTCCGCAGCATGTGCACAGCACATGCGGATTATCATTGGGGAACATGGCAGGCCTTCTACCATGTGTTTTTTAAGCATTTCTGCAGCGTTTTTGCCGCTGCGGAAACGCTTAAAAAACGCATCGTGGGCACACAGCCTTAATTTATTTAGAGTATCTTCTTAAAGGGCTTCTTCAAGAAATATAAGATAAAATAAATAATATACACTTCAATATTAAACATTTTGCTGAATACCTTTATTTAGCAAAAAGGTATTCTACTGTGTTCTGTCAGAATTTTAAACTTGGAATCCTGACAAAGTGCAGTACATAAAAAATACCTTTTTGCTGTATAAAAGGTATTTAGAAAATTGTTAAATGTACTAAAATAAATAATACACATTTAAATAGTACTCACAGAACCCCTCCCTTTGAGTAACATTTTCAGTTTTGTAACAAATCCTGCTAACTTCATTTACTAATCACTCCTACTGTTCCATTGTTGTAGCGATGTTTATATAAATGGTTGTGAATATGATTATTACATTCCTCCTGTTCGTACTTTTCCCCAACTAAATGGATACAGATGAACCAGATAAGTTCATTTCGGAATAAGAAAAAGCAAACAACTGAAAGCAGACATCCTATAGAAAGCCACCAGAGCTATTCCTTGTGTGTGCTTCCTGTTCTGTCACTTCTCCATAACTCTGCATTTCAGTTGGGCAGTCTAAGCGACTTCAGCTTCCTCTTTTTCCCATATCCTATATTTCATTATTTGTGCTTGTTCCTCTTCATCTGTTTATACAATAGGCCAGTGATGTAGAAACCCAGTGACAGGACAACATGCAAACCACAGTGTTTCATAGTTTCTTTTTTCTTGGCAGGGGAAGGGAAGCAAGGCATGCTATGAGAGATAGGGCTCTTCATTTCTTATTCCCATTTGTGTGTTTTTTTAGTTCATAATTTGTTTAACTGAATTAGAATGAATATTTGCCTGTTTGGCTATCATTCAAGCAGATGAATCTCTTATAAAGTACCCCCAAAGATGTCAATCTACACTGTGCTGCAGATTACAAATATGAGGACCTCCTGATATACTGTTGAAACATGACCACGCATGTACCACAGCTTGGGAATTTGGAGCATAGACCCTTTTAGGCCTCCTGACAGATTATATGGCGCTATTCCATTTCTTGCCATTTATATCAGCAGAGCCACTGAGGCCAATGATTGGCTGCAGCGGTGTTGTGCATTGTAGTCATGACATTACTGCTGCAGTGTGTCAACAAAAAACAGTGCAACTGCGGAGAGGAAACACTGGTCCTGAGAATGGCAAGGATTGGTATTTTTAATTACTTTCTATGTCTTTAAGCCTATGCCCAAATACAGGTTTATCCCTGGCAACCCCTATAAGTGGTTACAAATACGACAGAAGTTGCTATCTTCACAGAGCTAGGAACTGCTGAGCCCAGGAAATACATTTTTATGCAGGCAGCATGTGTACTTTTCAGGTATGTCATTTAGCTCTGTGCCTATGCCGCCACTATACTTTTTAAAGTAAATAACCTAGTTGACATTGGATCCACTTTTGCACTGTGATGGTTCCATGATGTTAGTGGCCTTATTTTACTTTTATGCTATCTAATTGAAATCAAGCTAAAATGATTTTGGAAAAGCACATTAACTATTGCAGACTAAGGATAAATAGTGTTGAGTAAAAGTAGTAGCCTCTTATCTTTCACTGCATATGGTAGAGAGCAAACTTTTATGTCTCACATACAAAGGCACAAGGAGGATTAAGCCGCAACAGAAAACAATTTTCCCCTATTCCCTGCATTTAACCAGAAATATATACTTCTCTTTCACGGTTCTTGTTCCGACATAACTATTGTGAAAATAGGAATATATTAGGACAGAGTGAGGAAGTGGAAACTATACAAACAAGGAGAGTGCTGGCTTTTGCAAGAATTGAGTAACTGTGCTTATCATGCAAGTGGCCTTAACTGCTGCTTATTTTCTCTTCATACAGTACTTTTATTGGATTTCTAGAAATTAATACTATGTTAAAATGCTATAATATACAATATAATGGTAAAGTAGTAAAATAAATAGTTACATAGTAGAGTTGAAAAAAAGACACATGTCCATCAAAGTCAGCCAAGGGATGGGAAAGGATGTAGGGAAGGTGTATATGTAGGACCATAATGCATGAACTAGTGACTCTCCTAGTTTTACTCTCCTTAGAATGTATGATGCCCACTTATTATTATCACTTAGAATATCTTCAGTAGACTGTACTATACTACATAGTGTGGTGTCCTCTGCAAAAATAGAAACAACACTATTAATCCCATCTCGTGTATTAAAATATAAACTGTGTGCACAATTATTAGGCAAGTGAATATTTTGACCATATCATCATTTTTAAAAATTTTACAAATCCAAGATGTATACATTTCAATGCTTATTAGAAGAAGCAGGTCAGATGATGTGTATTTGTATAATGAAAGGCAGGTGCGGCCTAAGGATATCAACATCATTTATCAAGGTGTGCAGAATTATTAGGCAAGATGGGCCAAAAAAGATTTAACTGACTCTGAAAAGTCAAAAATTGTTAAGTCTGCAGTACTCTTTAAGTTTCGAAGATATTGGGGAGAGATCACAGAACCATAAAAAGTTTTGTTGCAAATAGTCAACAGGGTCACAGAAAAATATGTTAAGAAGAAAAGATGCACAATAACTGCCAAAGATTCGAGAAGAATCAAACTTGAAATGACCAGAAACCCATTATCCTCCTGAGCTGTCATATTCCAGAACTACAACCTCCCACCACTATGCTGAATTACATGGTGTTCAGTGCTCAAAGTCATGGCCAAGGTAAGCTAGGCTAAAACCCATCCTCCACTGAACAAGACACACAAGTTGAAACATCAAGACTGGGCCACAAAATAACTGAAGACAGATTTTTCAAAGGATTTATGGACTGATGAGATGAGAGTGACTCTTGATGGACCAGATGGATGGACCCGTGGCTGGATCAGGAATGGGCACAGACCTCCATTTCGACCAAGATGCCAGCAAGATGGAGGTGGTGTACTGCTATGAACTGGTATTAAAGATGAGCTAGTTGTACCTTTCAGTTTGAAGATGGACTCAAAATCAACTTCCAAACCTACTGCCAGTTTATAGAAGACACTTTATTCAAGCAGTGGTACAGAAAAAAGTCTGCATCTTTCAAGGAAACCATGAATTTTATGCAGTACTTGGCTAGTCAGTAAAGGCCTTAAAGATGAAACAATAATTATTTGGCCCCCATCTTCACCTGATCTAAGCCCTACTGACAAGTTGTTGGCCCTTCTTAAATGGGAGATTTACAGTGAAGGAAAACAGCACACATCACGCCTCTCTGAACAGTGTCTGGGAATCTGTCGTTGGTGCTGCCCAAAAAGTTCATCATCAACAAATATAATAAACTGGCAGACTCCATGGATGGAAGGCTTATGATTGTTATTGAAAAGAAGGGTGGCTATATTTGTTACTGATATATATTTTTTTATGTCAGAAACGTATTTTTGAACATTATGCGTTTTTGATTGAATAATAGCGGACCCAGCACTGAGCTTTGGAATATACAACTTCTAACTGGAGAACCTTCAGCGTAGCAGTCATTTACCACAACTCCCTGGGATCTTTGAACTAGTTTTCTATCCAATTACAAACCTTACTTTCTAATCCTGTACAGTGCTGCTCATCATTATTGGCATCCCTTATTTTTTTCATAGACACTAGAATATCTTCAGAAATAAATGGAAATGTATCAAAGTTATATCCTCAGGATTTTTTAATTAGTGGTCCAATGTAATACAACAATAAAACATTGTTTTTCAACTTCCATGCTGCAATTTCAAAGAAGAAACAGAATAAACAGCATGTGCAGCAATAAAGGCACCCCTAATTAATACTTGGTTGCAGACCCTCTGGCACTGATGACAGCCTCCAAATGTTTCTTGTAGCCATCTAAAAGCTTCTTGCACTTCTCATCTGGAATTTTCTCCCACTCTTCCTTGGCTCTTCCTTTCCTAGTTTGTTCAAGCTCTTGAATTTTTGCAGGGTTCTTTTTCTCAATGGCAGACTTCCGCTCACCCCAAAGATTTTCAATGGGATTGAGATCAGGAGTCATTGCTGGCCATTATAAAACGGTCCATTTTTTCTTTTTAAACCATTCCTGTGCACTTTTGGATGTGTGCTTTGGGTTATTGTCTTGCTGGAGGACCCATGATCTTTGACTCAAACCAAGTTTTTTATACACTGGGTAGGACATTTCACTCTAAAATCTCTTGATAATTCTCTGATTTCATGATTCCTGTGATACGGTCAAGGCCTCCAGTACCATGCGCTGCAAAGCAACACCACAGCATTATGGATCCTCCACCATGCTTAACGGTTGGTAAGGTGTTCTTTTCCTTATAAGCTTCATTGCGCCGTCTGTACACAAACTGTTGCTATTCATTGCCAAAAAGCTCTATTTTTGTTTCATCTGTCCACAGAACATTTTCCCTGAAGGATTGTGGCTTGTCAAGGTACCCTTTGGTAAAGATCAGTCATTCCTTTTTTGGCTTTTCTTCAGCAATGGTTTCTTCCTTGGTCTTTGCCCATTTAAGCTCTGCTTAGTTTAGTGTGCGGCGTATGGTGCTTGTTGAAACCATTACCCCAGACTGTTCTAGGTTGGCCTTCAGGTCTTTGGATGTTTTAACGTGGTGTTTTTTCCACCATTCGCACCAACCCTGGAAGACATCTCTTGTCAATTTTCATCTTTCCCCCACATCTAGGGAGGTTCTTGATAGTTTCATGCTTGGCAAACTTCTTAATAACATTGCGCCCTGTTGAAACTGGGATACCAAGGTCTTTTTAGATGGCCTTACACCCTTTAGAAGTCTTGGGTTTGCTAATAATAGCAGTTCTGATGTCCTCAGACATCTCCTTTGTCTTCATCATTGTGACAAAGTAACAGGGCTTACCATGTGGCTTTTTAAAACACTGTCATCATTCATTGGCTAATTCATGTCACATGGGCACCAACAATTAATCACAGGTAAATCTAATTTATGATTTACCACAGGAAATTCAAATGTGTTTCTGACTCGCCCCCTTGGCCGTGGGGCACGCGGAACCGGGCAATAGGGAGACGCTGGGAGTAGTAGTGGCGGCCCGATCCCGCGGCTCAGGGTGGTCAGACCAATGGTAGTCTGTTACGCACTTCAGATAATGTCCGACTACGCCACCCGTGGATTGCGGTTATTAGGAACCGCCGCTGCAAGGCAGTCCGCTGGGGCCAATGATGAATGCAGCTGAGATGGTGTGACTCCTCACGGGAAGAGTGCGGCCCCAGGGCAGTGTAGTGGATGGTGGGAGTGATGGTGGTGAGAGTCCCCGTGCTGATAGTGCTGGAGGAGCGAAAGAGCACACAGACAACGTACTGCAGTCCAATGTCGTTTACTCACAGTTCAGGTACTACAGGTCACTTCTGTACAGGTAGTGACCGCCCGAGCCGTGCTGCGTCCACCAGGTGCGGGGCTCGGTCAACTCCCAGGCAGTTCAGGAGCATGGCACAGGACCCCCTTTAATCCTTTCTCTGGCCTGTCTCACCAGTGACCCACTTTTGTCCAGCTGCCGCGGACTTGTGCGGTTAAACGTGGGCCCCGTCCTCCGCTGTCCTATATGGTGCCTTCCTAGCAGGTTTGATGAGGTGTCGCACCAATAAATGATCACGACGACCGGTCTTTGGCTGAGGGTAGTTTCTCCTCCACCAACTTGGGATCCGGTACCCTTAATCTGCCTGACCCTTCACCCTGGATTCTCGTGGGTTCTTAGGGTCCCTTCCACCTTCTTGTTCCTGAGCCCTTCTGTTTCTCTGTCTCTCCTTCTCCTTCTTTCCTGTTCTGTCTTCTCCTACTTCCCTTGGCCTCTTCTCCAGGCCCACTTCTCCTTCTCCTCTCAGGCTCCGGCCTCTTCTCTAGGCCTGCCTCTGGAGCAGCACTCAGCCTGAGCTGCTGCTCCCTGTCAGCTCTCCTCTCCTCACAGACTGAACTGAACACTGTTCTAAGATGGCTCCTCCCTTTTATACTTCCCTCTAGCCATGAGCCCAGGTGACCAGCAACCAATGAGCTCCTTCCTACGCTCAGGAACCAACCCCTATATGCCCCTACAGCACTGGGTGTTCCACCCCCCTCCCCACTCCAGACAGGGACATAGTCGGTCGTGCCTGCACTTCTGTCTAGTGGGAGCACCTTTGAGCTGTCCCTCGGAAATGGGGTGTGTGTGCTGTATGCAGCTAACTGAGCCCTGGTCCATACTCCATCCTTACCTGGGAGTGGAATATCACACCTCTGGTCTGAGGTGCAATACCCCTCTATCGTCCGAACCCTCGGGGCGCTACATTTCCATACTAAATTAATGTAAGGGATGCCAATACCAATGACACAGCAAGCTTTAGGTTTGTCTATTTTTCCCTCCTATTATTTTTGTTTTAAATTATTGTTTATCATTTGCTCTTTTGTATTTAACACAAGTGCTCTATACAAAAAAACTGTTTCACTTGATTCATTTTTTTCAGGAGATATTCCACATTATGTATTTAAACTTCATGGGTTCCAATAACAATGAGCAGCACTGTAGACTTTAATTTATCCATTAGGTATCTATTTAGGACAGTGTCAAATGCCTTTACAAAGTCCAAAAATACTTTATCCACAACTACCCATAAGTAACGTCACTTGCGGGGACTATCCTAGCATGCACTGTGGGATTCTCAAACAAAGTATTATCAGAGGAAATGGATAAATTAGAGTAAAGAGGGAATGGTGGGGAATTTTTAAATAAAGTGTATTAGAAAAATTATTAGATTATTACATTAAATAGATAAGCAATTAGGATTAAAATAGGTTTTAATTTTGGACCACCTCTTTAACATGCGCAGCCACCACTCCATTCAAGTGGCTGACACAAGTTACTTGCTTCGGCTGTTGGTGAGGTTGAAATTCCCATTGTTCTAGTAGTTATGATCTGACAGATTCCAGTCAGTCAACTGGAATCTGTGGTGGATAAATGATAACTTGTTATCCCTTTAAGGCCTCATTCAGATGTCCATGTTTGTTCACATGTTTGTATCTGCATTTCATCAGTATTTGATCAGTATGTCAGTTTTTACCATCACGGTTTCTTAAAGGGGTTGTTCACTACTAGGACAACACCTTCTTAAACTAAAAGTTCGGCCCCAATAAAATAAAAAAGCCTATACTCACCTCCCGTGCCAGCTCTGTTCTAGCGGTGTCAGCACTTGTGGTTCTGGGGCTGTGATGCGGAGGAATGACGCGTGATGCCCGGCACCCTGTCAGTGATGGCATCATTGTCCCCGCCTTCGGACAGCCCTGGGACCGCGAGTGCCAAACCGCTGGAACAGAGCCGGCACAGGAGGTGAGTATTGTTTTTTTTATTTTATCAGGGCCAAACATGTAGTTTAAGAAGGGGTTGTCTTAGTAGTGGACAGCCCCTTTAAGTGTTTTTCACATATGATTGGATAAATTACAAAGCTTCTCCTATCCAGTGCAATGGTAATCAAAAATAGCACAATAACTGTATACTAATGCCATCTGTGTGCTATACATGATTTTTAGGGATCCATAAACTTGTATTGCTTCTATTCATCCCTGATGATGGGAAAAAAAACAGACGTCTCTGTGATTTCTAAACAGACATGTGAACAGCCCTATAGACTATAATGGGTACATATTTTATCTGTGAAAATCACAAATAGAACACGGAAATGAAACACGAATGTCTGAATGAGGCCTAAGTGTGTTTTGAATTCTTTTTTTGTAATATCTGGCATATTTTCAGTTCTATGCAATTATTTTTAAAATTGGCTTTCAGGATGTGTTGATATTAGTCAAATTATGACAAATGGTGTCCAACACGGCATAATATATCTAGCTAACTGTCTGTCAATGGAGGTGTGGGAGATTTTGCAGCAGCTTCAAGCTATATTTCTGAAACAGAACTTAAAGGGGCTGTCCACTGCTTGGACAAACCCTTAAATTATGTATTCCTATGTTTAAAATGAAAGAAAACAAAACAGATACCTTCTGCACTAGCGCCTTTCCAGCGATTTCAGCGAAAGGTCTGCCTGCTTTTGCGTAATATTATCTCAAGTGAACACTGCAGCCAATCAACAGCTGTTAATGAGCTGCTGCACTCACATCTCCCCCAGACGTCCGACTTTTGTTCGATGGAAGTATGAGAGATGCAGCCTTTGATTGGCTGCAGTGCTCACATGGCATAATAAATGTCATACGAACTTCTGCACACCTGGTTCCAACATTGCTGGAATGGCGCTGGTGCTGGAGGTAGTTTTTTTTTTTATTTTAAAAGAGGGAATACAGCATTTGATAAGTGGTTATTAGTGTTGATCGAGCACTGAAATGCTTGAGTGCTCTCTCTGTCTCTTTCTCTATGTCTCTCTCTCCGGAGTCCCTGCATTCCCAGCAGGGGAATACCCTGCTTTCAAATTAGCTTCTTACAGGGGACTCAAGCACCACGCGATACCCCGCTCTGCTCGATCGAGCACTCCGATGTTCGATTGAGTATAGAGCAGTGCTGAGCACGCTTTCCCATCACTAGTGGTTATCCAAGTAGCAGACAATCCCTTTAACAGTACAGCCTCCAGGGATTAGGATCCCTTTACTATTGCAGTAAAATGTGTCAAGTGTAAATAGTTTGTATTTTTTTATTTTAGATACAGATCTATAAAAAAAAAGCATGTGACAGATGTATCTCTTATTGCACCTTATTCACAATAGTTTGATGATCCATAAACAGAATACATATTTTAAGGAGCAGTGCCAACTTTAAGTTGATTATTTTTTTACTTGGATAATATGGCTGTAAACTAAATAATTGTGCAGCCATTATTGTATGTGTTTATTTTGTCTGTCCTATGTCTTTTGGTTAATAACTAGAGGTAATTTACTGTGACAATTCTATATTTTACTGTACTGTAACTTTCTGTGGCAATGTGAAATAATTCTTGCACATACAGTACTCCACATTTAGTTTGTAAATTCAGGATTACTTAAGAGATATTTAACTGCACAAGTATTTTTTTTTTCAAGGAAATCTTGGTTCATCAGCTCTCTGGGTGTGGTCATGGTGAATGTTTGTCCCATGGGAGATAGCTTATCATAACCCTTCTGAGGTTCCCTGCCCAGCTAGGATCTTGAAGGATAAAAGTCTGGAAGAATCATCAGTTTTCTTTCAGCGTAGTGCTTAGAAAACACAAACGTGAAAATATTTCCATTTTATTGTCTCATAACACCTTAAAGGGCTGGATAGCTTGAATACCAATGAATAAAATCTGCAGCATATGTAATCTAAAACTAATGTAATACATTATTGTATTGAAATATAAAGTATTAAATTTGACAGTTTCCAGATGACTGCAAAAGGCCTTCTGGCGTTATTTGTATATAGAGATCATTATTGATTTTGTGTAGAATTTATACCATTTAAGAGTAACTGCACATTCAGAAAACATTTGACATGTCATAGAGACATATCAGAAGTTTTGATAAGAACTCCATCAATTGTCAAAATGATGTACTGCAGAAGAAGCTCTCTGCCAAGAGGCGAGCTGCTCTCCATTTGAGAGTGTAGACAGCCACAGACTTCCTATTGAGCCCATCTTTAGGCCTCATTCAGAAATCCACTGTTCTTGTACGAGTGCTATCCGTGGTTTTCATGAACAGCACTCGTACCCATGATAGTATATGGGGCCACTCACATGTCCGTGATTTTTTGTGGATCCAGCAGTCCGCACAAAATCACAGAGATTTGTCCAGTTTTGATCCAAGTGTTAAATTATAATCGGCAATGCAGGTCTATGAAAAAAATCGGATTACACTTGGATAACATGTGAATGCGTTCTGATTTTCACAGACTGTCAGAAAGGAGAAGGTAGAGAAACTTATTTTGTATGTTTCCACGTATGAGAAAAAGTGATGACACTTGGACCACACTGTGATCAAACTCTGATCAAAATGATTGGTCTGTTGCTTGAACGAGGCCTTAGTCTCGGAGGACAGCAGTGTTCACCGGGAGTGCATCTGCTCCTTCCTTTTATTGATCAGCTTCCCTTCCAATCCAAACTTCTGATATGTTTCTATTATGTCAAAAGTTTCCTGAAAGTGCAGACTTTAACCTTTTATTGACCAGAGAGTTATGTCACACAAAATAGTTAATAAATAACATTTTCCCACATGTCTACTTTAAATCTGCATCATTTTTGAAACATAATTGTTTTTGTTAGAAAGATAGAAGGGTTAAAAGTTGATCAGCAATTTCTCATTTTTCCAACAAAATTTACAAAACCATTTTTTTAGTGACCAGGTCACATTTGGAGTGACTTTTGGAGGCCTATATTCAGAAAATACCCAAAAGTGACACCATTCTAAAAAACTGCACCCCTCAAAGTCCTCAAAACCACATTCAAGAAGTTTTATTAACCCTTCAGGTGCTTCACAGGAACTAAAGCAATGTGGAAGGAAAAAATTTACATTTTACTTTTTTTCAAAAATATGTTACTTTAGCCCCACATTTTTTATTTTCATAAGGGTAACAAGAAAAAATACACCCCAAAATTTGTAATGCAATTTCTCCTGAGCACGCCGATACCGGTACATCTAATGTTTGGGCACACGGCAAGGTTCGGAAGGGAAGGAGCACCGTTTGACTTTTTGAATGCAAAAATGTCTGGAATCGAGAGTGGATGCCATGTCGCGTTTGGAGAGCCCCTGATGTGCCTAAACAGTAGAAACCCTCCAAATGGAACCCTATTTTGGAAACTAGACCCCTCAAGGAATGTATGTAGATGTCTGGTGAGCACCTTGAACCCTCAGGTACTTCACAGAAGTTTATAATGTAGATCCGTAAAAAGAAAAAAAATCATTTTTTTTCCTCCAAAAATGTACTTTTAGCCCCACATTTTTTATTTTCACAAGGGTAACAGGAGGAAATGGACCCAAAATTTGTTGTGCAATTGCTCCTGAGTACGACAGTACCCCATATGTAGGGGAAAACTATTGTTTGGGTGCACAGCTGGGCTCGGAAACGAAGGAGTAACATTTTGGAATGCAGACTTTGGTGTAATGTTCTGCGGACATCATGTCGTGCTTGGAGAGCCCCTGATGTGCCTAAACAGTGGAAACCCTCCACAAGTTACACCATTTTGGAAACTACACCCCTCAAGGATTTTATCCAAGTGTATAAATAATAATAATAAATAATCTTTTTATTTATATAGCGCCAACAGTGCCGCAGCGCTCTACAATTAAGACAGTTTTACAGATATTATAGGCACATGTCCCAATTGGGGCTCACAATCTACATTCCCTATCAGTATGTCTTTGGAGTGTGGGAGGAAACCAGAGAACCCCAATGCAAACATGGGGAGAATATACAAACTCCTTGCAGATGTTGTCCTTGGTTGGATTTGAACCCAGGACCCCCACACTGCAAGGCTGCAGTGCTGACCACTGAGCCACCGTGCTGCCCATGGTATAGTGAGCATTTTCAACCCACAGGTAATACACAGAATTTGATAACATTAGGTTGTCATATTGAAAATTTTCATTTTTTTCACGAAAATGTAGTTTTAGCCCCAAATTTAGAATTTTCGCAATGAAATTTGAATGAATTTTAGCAAATGGACCCGATAATTTGTTTGCCATTTCACCCAAACGTGATGATACCCCATATGTGGTCAAAAACGTCTGTGTGGGCACATGACAGGCATAGGAAAGAGCACTATTTGTCTGCAATAGATTGTGAAAGCCATGTTGCATTTGGAGAGCCCCTGACTTGCAAAAATAGCAGAAACCCCCCACAAGTGTCACCCTATTTTGGAAACTAGACCCTCAAGAAATTCATCTAGGGGTGTACTGAGCATTTTTAACCTACAAGTGATTCACAAAACTTTATAACTTCTATATGTGAGAACAAAAAAACATTTTTTCCCACTAAAATGGACCCCACTAGTGTTGAGCGAGTATGTTCTATTAGCCCTTTTGCCAGTACGCTCGGGCCGAGCTCCGAGTATTTACAGCTGCTCGGTGATAAGGTTAAATCGCTCCCGTGTGCATGATTTGCGACTGTTTGACAGTTTTATTACATGGGAGGAATGTCTATTTCTTACACATTCCTCACATGTAATAAAGCTGTCAAACAGTTGCAAATCATGCACACGGGAGCGATTCAACCATATCACCCAGCAGCTATAAATACTCGAAAATCGGCCCGAGCGTACTCGGACAGAACATACTCGCTCAACCCTAGACCCCACAATTGGTTATGCAATTTTTACCGAACATAGAAATACCCCATATTTGGTTGTACATGTGTTGAGTTTTTGATTGCTTTTTATTCACTTTTTTTGTGAGTCGGTATGATGAAACAGACATTTTGGGCTTTTTTTTTTTTTTACGGGGGTTCGCCATAAGGAATAAATAATGTGACAGTTTTATAGAGCGGGTCATTTCGGATGCAGTGACACCAATTATGTGTGTGTTTTTTTGGTTTTATTACAAATGCTTTGTTTTGTGTAGCAAAACAGATTTTAGTGATTTGTGTGCACTTTTTTTTTTTTTTTTTCTTTTTTTTTTTACTTTTTTGCAAATTTTATTTCACTTTTTTTACTTTTTCACTAAGTCGCACTGTGGGACATGTGTAATTTTCACTTTGATCTCATACACTGCATTACTCTTGTTCTGCAGTGCATGTGACCTGTGAGTGCTTCACTTATAGCACATCTTATAGCTGGATCTCAGAGGCCACCGTACCCTGGGGTCATCACATGACCTCAGGGTACCATGGTAACCATCGAGACCTACGATTCTCATCGTGGGCTCCAATGGTTACTCATGGGATCTTGCGACCTCCTTGGAACCACTTAAATACCGCAGTCACGATTGACAGCAAAATTTAAGGGTTAATCGTCCCCAATCGGCTTCAAAACGGCCAGTGCCGATACTGCAGGGTGTCAGCTGTCATATACAGCTGACACCTGCCGAAAATTCGGCCACGGGGCTATACTATTATTCTTCAGTGTCATTAAAGAGCGGCGCAGAGGAATAAGCACCCTTAATGACCGCCGTTAAAAGACGTATCGGCGGTCGTTAAGGGATTAAATTTGTGATATGTAAACATTGGAATCAATTATGGTATGTTCACACTGAATTTCTTCACTTGGATTTTGGAGCAGATTCCTCTTCAAAATCCACATGAAAAACAGCTTCAGACACTCTTTGAATAAACTCTTTTTTACTTTAAATGGGAAAACACGCCTATAGTGCACAAGGTGCAACATATCAGGTGTCTGCTTGAAAAAAATGCTTCAAATTTGACTTCTAAATCAGAGAAAACACCACATGCACAAAAAAACAAGTAAAAAATGCACCAAAAAATGCACAAAAAAAACTTTTCAGCTTGAAAAATTTGCATCAGAAAACACTGTGTGAACATACCATAAAGCTAAGTTCTCACAATGAGTATTTGGTGCATTTTTGATGTTGCAAATTTTCTGCAGCATTTCTGCACCAATTACGGTAGCTAAATTAGGTTGCGTGTGTTTTTTCATTGTCTTTTTGAGTGCATCTTTTTACATGAATTTTTTATCGATTTTGTTTCACTGCAGTTTTTACTACTTTTTAGTATGTCAAGTTTTAAAGGGAACCTGTCAAATTAATTTTGTTGTTTTAGTGAAATCCATAGTTCTAATTGTGTGTTGATGTGCCATTGCCTTTGCAACTCTCCCTATTCCCTGCCAGTCGCCTCCTATTTGTCTTTGGGCAATTGCCGGCGACCATATAAATCGGACGAGTGCTAACCATGGTTTTGATGAATAGGACTCATACCCATGTTATTCTATGGGGCTGTGCACGTCTGATTTTTTTTCTCGGACCAAATCCCAGCATGCACGATTTGCCTCTGAAAATTGAATGGCATTCGCCCCCTTTCAAGTCTGTGGTCCATGAAAAAAATCTGACCGCATTCGGATGGCATCCGGGTGTGGTCTGGTCTGATTTTCACGGACTGACTGCATGGAGGAGATGTGGAAACTTTTTTTTCTTTCCACCGCCAAGAAAATTGGATCCCATCCTAATCAAACTGTGATCAAACTCTGATTAGCATAATCGGACCGATTTTCTTGGATGGAGAGAAAACGCTCAACTGCACATGCTGTTTGAATAGTCTCAGTCAAGGGAGACAGGTCACTGAAAAATGATCTTTCACTAAATTTTTCATGTTGAACTAGACACATGATATCATAGTGGCTGCTGAGCGGAATAAAACTTTTTTTTTTTATTTCGCCTCTCTGTTAGATATTATCAATCACAGAATTTGGGTGTTTTCTTCTTTCTGTTCTTGCTGCCTAGTTATGGTTGGTTAGCATCATACATGAAGCAGAAGTACAAGCCCCCTGTAAAAATTGACTGAAAACACTCATCTTGGACTTAAAAATAAGTACACTCATCAGGTGCCAAATACTGTGATTGCCAAAATCTGTGCAAAGGAAAGACCAAATAAAAAAAAAAATAAAAAAAAATGTTTTATTGCGCTCTGTAACCACTGTTACATCATGTGTCCAGTTCAACATCAAAAATATGGAGAAAGGTTGTCTTGAAACAGTTGTGACCTGTCAGTCAGGCACAGGAGGCAGGCAGCGGATAGCTAATACAGAGAAAAGCAGCAGAGTTGCAAGTGCAATGTCCCACCCTGCTGCACATGAGACTCGTTAGCCTTCAATTTCAATGATGGCTTTCTCATAAGCTATTTTCCCAATATGATTATTTGGTGAGATATTGATGCTCCAGATTTTTTTATATACAGATTTTCTGCATCCTATTCACTTCTATAGGAAAAAAAAATCTGGAAAAAAAATCTGCAAATAAAATGCATTTTATCCTGAAGAGAACTTGACGTGTTGCTGATTTAAAAAATGTTTGGCAGTTCAATTTCCTCAACGTTAAAAAAAATCATAGCGGTTATGAGCCGTACATAAATCTCCTCCACCTTGCTGGAACTGAAATGGGCTGCGTTTTTCTGCACATGAAAATATGCGACAGACAAAAGCCACCAAATACAGTCAGGGATCATAAGCAGAGCTGGTGAATCATCAGCAGGTTACAGCTATATATCATAGCTGATACCCTGCAGTAACACCCATGGTGCTAGCTCCAATCGCGGGCGTTTAACCCCTCTGATACCGCTGTGAATAGGGACAGCGGTTTCAATCTGCTAAGTAGAGGGAAGTGGCTCCCTCTCTCCTCCGATTGATACAACGCGATCGCATTGTGCGAATGGTCTTTATGGTGACCCCAGGCTGAATAATGGCTGCGGGGTAACCAAGTATGGTGGTCTGTAAGGTCCTGCCTTGAGCAGGACCTGACACACCTCCTGTCTGTGTGTGATTGACAGATCTAATACCCAGCAATGCAAAAGCAATGCAGTGTATTAGACCAGCGATCAGAGCAGAAAAAGTTGATATCCTATGTTGGGACTAAGTAAAAAAGTTTACAAAAAAAGGTCAACGTTTGTAAAAATCTAAAAAATAAAAGGGAAAATGCGGAAAAAAAGGAAAAATGGTTTGCAAATAAAAATGCTGTTTTTCTCTAAAAACAAAAGGAAAAAAGTACACATATTTGGCATTGCCGCTCCCAGAACCAGTCGTTATTTAACCCATTTGGTGAACATCGTAAAAAAAAGAAGAAGAAACGTGCCAAAGATATTTCTATTTCTACCAAAATGGCCCCAGACTCCCCGATTCCACAGCTTTGCATAAATGCCAACAAAATTCACGCTTGGAAAGCCAAATGACCCCCTATTCTGAGCTCTGCAGCGTGCCTAAACCACACTTAATGTCAACATGCTCTGTTGCAGATGGGGGTATGCACTTAATGGGCTTCTCCAGGTCTAATCATTATCTATCCGCTGAATAGTTCTTCAATATGAGATCGGTAGGGGTCTAACATTTGCACACTCACTTATCAGCTGAAAACTGCTCCAGCAGCGGCTGGACCTAAGCGATTTACAAGAGTAACACGGCAGTCCTGCATATCACTTAGTAGACAAGTACTGAGCTTTATCTCCCATTTCCCATTGAAGTGAATGAACTGCAATATTCAGGCAGTGGCCACCAAACAATATATAGTGTTGCTGTATATAGCCCGTACATTGCTTAAGCTAGGTGCACACAGCATGCGCCTAAACTGCAGTATACATTTGGAAACTTTTCCAGACGTATACTGTAATTTCACTAGGGTTGACCATTCACAGGACGTAGGCAAAAAGTGTGTTCTTTCAGCCTCCGTCTGGCCAGCATGCACTAATGTAACTGTACAGAAAAGTGCAGCAGATTGCACTTTCCTATACTGGGGGATACTGCAAAGAGGTGTATACCATGTGGTATAGGTCTCCTTACAGTTGGTCTTTATGGTGGATGAATGCTTTGATATCCATCCTAAGAGTGCACTCTGATGGGCGCATACCTCCCAAGCGGATTTCTACTGTTTTGGAAGCATGGGACTCTTTTTATAACCATGGTAAAAACATTTTTATCAAATTCTGCTTATTGGAACAAATGCAATTTTTCATTTTCTCATATCTCAATGGTAAAGAAATTGGTAATACACTTATGGGATAATAATATTTATTACACCCTCAGATGGAATGCTTGAGGGGTGTGGTTTCCAAAATGAGGTCAGTTGTGGGGGTATTTCTCCTGTTCTAGCACCTTAGGGGCTCTGCAAGTAGCACCCACAAACTATTGCTGCCATATTTGTGCTCCAAAAGACAAGTAGCAATACTTCCGTTTTGAGTCCTGCCATACACAAATAGTAATTTCCAACCATACATTGGGTATTGCTGCATTTAGAAAAATGCTTTATAAATCTTGAGGCCCATACGTGTAAAAAATGTCGTTTTTCATTTTTATGTACCAATGTTATAAAATTATGTGAAGCACCTGTGGGTTCAATATGCTCATCACACCCCTAGATGAATTTCTTGAGGGGTCTGGTTTCCAAAATGGAGTCACTTATGGCGGTTACTGCTTTTCTGGCAATACAAAGGCTCTACAAATGCAGCTCTACTGTGTGCGCTAACAGTAGTTTTCTCCTACACATGGACATCAGCAAACGCAGGAGAAATTGCACAACAAATTTGGTGGTCGATTTGACGCACCCCCTGGGCCATATTCTTTAGGGGAATACCCGGAGCCGGATCAGATGGGGGTTGTAGTCTTCCGAGTGGCTGTGACCCGGTCCGTGCCCAGGGTGTCAAGCTCAGAGTATGTGGCAGTCCTACAGATGTTATAAAGTTCTTTATGTCGACTACGCCACCCGTTGTATTGCGGTCACTACGGCCGCCGCTGCAGCAGGGTCCGCTGAGGCTGATGGTGTTGGTGCAGCTTTTGATAGTATAACCCCCAACGGGTGGGGTATAGCCTCAGGGGGTCAGGTGCAGAGGATGGGGGTTGTGGTGGTGCAGCATAGATGGTAATTAAAGACAGAGTCGGGTTGTGCAGTTTAGGGTATTTACTTACTGCTGATGTTCCAGTCACTCCAGCTTCAAGTGACCACCCGAGCCGTGCTGCGTCCACCAGGTCCTGGATTCAGCCAACCCCCAAGCAAGTCCGGAGCGTGACCCTGAGCCCTCCTTCCTGTCCTGTCTTCTGGCCGTCCCCACCAGGGATCCACCTAGGTCCAGCTCCCTCGGGCCTTCTGTTGGGAAACCCTTGGCCTTGGGTTCCCTGACCCTACACGTGGTTTGCCTTCAGGGTGGATGTGGTGGGTGGCCGTGGCAGATCCTGCCCACGGCCTCCGGTCTCTGGCTGAGGTGTGCTTGAGCCCCCACCAGTTTGGGATCCGGTACCCTTTTGCCAACTCTTCACCCTTGGTTTGTATATGGGTTCTCAGAGTTCCTGCTTGTTTTCTCTGGGTCCTTCTGACTCTCCTCTCTCACTCTCTCTGGGCCTGGGGCTGCTCTGCTCCTCTTCCTCTGACTTCTCTCAGACTGACCAACTGACTCCTCTGCAAAGACTGACCCTGATCTTAGATGGTGCCCACCTTAAATACTCCCTCTATGTGTGAGCTCAGGTGACCAGCACCCAATGAGCTCCTATCTTTACCCAGGCTGCTCCCCCTATCTGCCCCTACACTACTTGGGATGTACCACCCCCCTCCCACTCCAGCCAGGAACAGACTCGGTCGTACCTGCACATTTCTAAGTGGGAGTACCGTTGGTCTGTTCCTCGGAAATGGGATGTGTGTAGTGCATGCAGCTTTCTGGGCTCAGTCCCACACTCCATCCTTACCCGGGAGTGGAATATCACACCTCTGGGTTGAGGTGCAATACCCCTGTAGCAGCCGAATCCTCAGGGTGCTACATTCCCCCCTGGTAAATCACAGCACGTCCTCGGGCTGTAAGATATAAAACATCCACAAACATACATTTTTTTTTCATATAAACAACATAATAAAAACATATAAAATATCATATATATATCAGCATCATCATAAAACTTTTCATATTAATAACATTCTCGTCGCCTCTGGCTCCTCCTCCGGTCACTGTGCAACGTGTGACCGGGTAAAGTGCGACAGTCTTTAGAACTCGTGGCTTTCCTATAAAACCAGTAGGGGCGCTTTAGGACGCGCAACTATTTACAAGGGATATGGCCGCTCTCAGTCCTCGGCCAGGTATTAGGGAGGAATGACCGCTCTCAGTCCTCGGTCAGTGGGATTTAAGGGATAAACGGGTAAACAGTTCACACTTGCTGGTCCCAACGGGGACTATAATAGCAGCAACAGTTTCTTTGGTACCCCTACGGGTAACTATATACAGCTTCTACTCTGCCGTACTCAACGACGACGTCCTCCTGCTCTTTCTTTGCGGTTACCTTTAGCTTCAGACCCGTCCGGGTCCTCTTGTTCTTCCTCCTCACACCGCAGCTCTTCCTCCGTCAGGCGATGCACATGGAGGGCGTAGGGTCCTTTGGCACACTTGTGCCGGATGAAGGTGACCTCGTCCCCTATATACAGGTCACGACCTCTGTGTCCCTCCGGTAGGTGGGACTCAACGTCTCTCATGGTCACGAAGACGTCGCCTGGGGTGCGGTGATCTCGGATGAAGCCCCACCCGTGCTGCATATTAAACTTGATCACAGTCCCGGTGGAAGGGGGACCATGGGCTGCACGGGGACTCCTCCTGGCCCGGCTCTTCTGCTCCGCGCTCCTTATCTGGGCTTGTTGTTCCCGGACCCGCCTCTCTCTCCGCTCCCTCTCAAAGACCTCGAGCTGCTGCCGGCAGCACTTTGCACGCTCCGCTGCAGCTGCCCGGGTCTCCTGAGTGAACCCCATGAGATCTTCTCCGGTGGGGTCCCACTCAAACTGCGCTTCTGCCAGCGGGGGCGAGATCCTCTTTACGGGCTTTGGAGCCGGGATCAGGGGTTCATCTAGGGGTCTCTCTTTCCGGAGTCGGGGATGGTGAAACTCCGGTGGCCATATAAAGGGCTGCCCATCCGGGCACGTATGTTGGGCAAACAGATCTTCTCCCAGATGCGGCACTCTTGGTTTTATGGGCGCGGTGGTGGTGGCGCCCGGGTTGCCCAGGCCTTGCGGCCAGGCCTGGGGCACCTGGAAAGTGAAGGGCACCGTAAGGACGGCGGCGCCCTGGGCTACTTGGCCCTGCGACCAGGCCGGTGGCTCCGCGGAGGTAGGGGGCGCTGTTGGTATTGCGGCGCCCGGGGGTACTAGGCCTTGCGACCAGGCTGGTGGTACTTCCTGCTTGGTCACGCTCGGGGTCGAGGCGTGTGACGTCACAGGGGTCGCGGCTGCGGCTTCCGGTTGAGGCCTAGTCTGTGGCGGTGACGTTGCGGTTACGGGCACGGCAGGGGGTACTTCGGGCTCTGCGACGGGGAGCTGGGGCAGGTACGCGGTTTCCCGGTTTGGGGTAGAGATGTCCCCTTTACCTGCCTCCTTTCGTTCGGCTCCCTTCTCGGCGCCGTCTCCGGCCTTGAGTCCTCCTGCGCCATCCTCAGAGGCGGTCTGTCTCCTCGTCTCGGGTGGCGTGCTCCGCTGACGAGTTCTTGTCTGCTGGGCCATCTCACGGCTCCACTCCGCCAACGTCTCTCGCTGCACCCGGGCCATCCTCCGTGCGAGGCCCTCCAGCGCGGTCTGTGCACACTCCCGATCTCGGGGGAGCTGTGCCAGGACCTCCACTAAGCCTAGTGGGGTCGTTGCTTCTAGCAGGCTCCTGACCAACGGGTCGGTGCTGCTCTGCTCTCCTTCCGTTGTCTCCAGCAGGTCTTCTGGAGTGGCGACCGACAACAGGCTCCTGACCACTGGGTCGGTGCTGCCTGGAGTGGCGGCCCGCATCAGGCTCCTGACCACTGGGTCGGTGCTGCCTGGCTCTCCCTCCATCTCCGGGGAGGCTCTCTCTGGACTCTCTTCCAGACGTCTCGTCTCCGGGTGCGCTCTCTCCAGACTGCTCCAGGCGACACCCATCTTTGCTCTCTCGTTCTCAGTCCTCCCACTTCGAGGGCGGTCCCGGGGCCACTTGGTGATTGTCAGCTCCAGGGGCAGTTCTTTCACGCTGACAGACACCTCTAGCATCACAGTCTCTGTTGGTGGGGGCGGTTTCCACTTTTGGCGCCAGTTTCGGTCCTGGCCCACGATGGGAGGCGGCCTCTTGCCATCCTCTGGCACGCCCATAATGGCGTCCGCTCTTCCAAGGCGGGAAACCTTTGGAAATGGCGGGAATCGTCTCCCAGTGGCGGGAAACTCTGCAGATGGCGGGAAAAAGCTGTTAATGGCGGACAACCGGCAGGAATCGATCTGTGATGGAGTCCGATGGCGGGGACCCTCCGGAACCGGCGGGAGACTTCTTTTTGAGGTAAACTTGTTCTTTTCTTCAGGCACGCAGTACCCGGGTGTTGCGGGCACGAGATCCTGCCGACTACGCCAAAGTTGACGCACCCCCTGGGCCATATTCTTTAGGGGAATACCCGGAGCCGGATCAGATGGGGGTTGTAGTCTTCCGAGTGGCTGTGACCCGGTCCGTGCCCAGGGTGTCAAGCTCAGAGTATGTGGCAGTCCTACAGATGTTATAAAGTTCTTTATGTCGACTACGCCACCCGTTGTATTGCGGTCACTACGGCCGCCGCTGCAGCAGGGTCCGCTGAGGCTGATGGTGTTGGTGCAGCTTTTGATAGTATAACCCCCAACGGGTGGGGTATAGCCTCAGGGGGTCAGGTGCAGAGGATGGGGGTTGTGGTGGTGCAGCATAGATGGTAATTAAAGACAGAGTCGGGTTGTGCAGTTTAGGGTATTTACTTACTGCTGATGTTCCGGTCACTCCAGCTTCAAGTGACCACCCGAGCCGTGCTGCGTCCACCAGGTCCTGGATTCAGCCAACCCCCAAGCAAGTCCGGAGCGTGACCCTGAGCCCTCCTTCCTGTCCTGTCTTCTGGCCGTCCCCACCAGGGATCCACCTAGGTCCAGCTCCCTCGGGCCTTCTGTTGGGAAACCCTTGGCCTTGGGTTCCCTGACCCTACACGTGGTTTGCCTTCAGGGTGGATGTGGTGGGTGGCCGTGGCAGATCCTGCCCACGGCCTCCGGTCTCTGGCTGAGGTGTGCTTGAGCCCCCACCAGTTTGGGATCCGGTACCCTTTTGCCAACTCTTCACCCTTGGTTTGTATATGGGTTCTCAGAGTTCCTGCTTGTTTTCTCTGGGTCCTTCTGACTCTCCTCTCTCACTCTCTCTGGGCCTGGGGCTGCTCTGCTCCTCTTCCTCTGACTTCTCTCAGACTGACCAACTGACTCCTCTGCAAAGACTGACCCTGATCTTAGATGGTGCCCACCTTAAATACTCCCTCTATGTGTGAGCTCAGGTGACCAGCACCCAATGAGCTCCTATCTTTACCCAGGCTGCTCCCCCTATCTGCCCCTACACTACTTGGGATGTACCACCCCCCTCCCACTCCAGCCAGGAACAGACTCGGTCGTACCTGCACATTTCTAAGTGGGAGTACCGTTGGTCTGTTCCTCGGAAATGGGATGTGTGTAGTGCATGCAGCTTTCTGGGCTCAGTCCCACACTCCATCCTTACCCGGGAGTGGAATATCACACCTCTGGGTTGAGGTGCAATACCCCTGTAGCAGCCGAATCCTCAGGGTGCTACAGATTTTCTCATGTTATCCTTGTGAAAATGAAAAATTTGGAGCTAAAGCAACATTTTGGGGGGAAAACATAATTTTTAATTTTCACGGTCCAATGTTTTAAAATTCTGTGAAGCACCTATGGGTTCAAGATGCTCACCACACCCCTAGGGGTGTCGTTTCCAAAACAGGGTCACTTGTGGGGGGTTTCTGCTGTTTTAGCTTTATTGGGGGCTCTGCAAACGCAACATGGCAAAATCTATTTCGTCAAAATCTGCTTGAGACTTTGGCATAGGACAACCACCACTCTAAACATACTGCCAGAGCTACAATGGATGACTTAGATCATGTGTGTGAATGGCTCAGTCACAGTCCAGAGCTAAATCTCATTGATAATCTGTGGCAAGGCTTTAAAATTGCTGTTCACAGACACCTCCATCCAATTTCACTTAACCCTAGAACGCATGACCATAAAAATCGACACTTTTAGGCCCGTGTGCAATTAATAAATAAATGACCAACTGGAAATGACAAACAACTATATACCTGAGGAATAACTAGAGTTTCAAAATTCTAACTAAAGAAATCTTGCAGAAAATAGAAAACAATTAACAGGGCGGGCCTGCGAGGCCCCATGTATGCATTTTAGGGTTAAATAGAGCGAGTGTGCAAAGAAGAATGGGCAAATATTTCAGCCTTTAGAAGAGCAAAGCTGGTAGAGACATTCCCCAAAAGACTTGCAGCAGTAATTGCAGTGAAAGGTGGTCCTACAAAGTATTGACTCAGCTGGACCGAATACAAATGCATGTCATACTTTTCAAATTTATATTTTTTAAATATTTATAAAACCATGTATCATTTCCTTTACACTTCACAAATTCTTGCTACTTTGTGTTGGTATATCAAATAAAATCCCAATAAAATACACTTAAGTTTGCGGGTGTAACATGAAAAAATGTGGAAAAGTTCAAGGGGTATGAATACTTTTTCAAGGCACTGTATATGTATATTTATAAAATATTTCCCCTATTTAAAAAAAAAGAAATATAAAAAAATATACATTTTTGGTTTGTTGCTATAGGTTTGTTCGTAAATCAGATATGTATGCAAGATGGAACAGTACCGGGGAATAAAAAATATCTCACCAATGACAGCTCCAGCTGCCAGCAATACGGTCCTCTTTCTTTCGGTCGTTGGGCTCACCACATCTCCTGCCCTTTTCATTATAGGCTGCATCCAGGGCTCAGAGGTTAATGCGCGTTATAAAGTCTGGGTGTCAATTTTGTAACCTTATAATGCACAGTGACCTCAGGGGCCAGGACATGGCTGGAAGTCTTGGAGATGTGGCGTATTATGGTGGAAAGAAGAGGACCTGATGGCGAGCAGCTGGGCAGCGAGAGAGGAGAGTATTTAGTTGTTTTTTTTTTTTAAACAAAAATCACCTCTCCCGCCACCCCTCAGCTTGCCGTCGGGTCCTCTTCTTTCTGTCATTGGGCACGCCTCATCTCCGACCTTTTCACTATAACCCAGGACTTACAGCCATGCTTTAAAGGTTACTGCGCATCATAAGATGTCCTTATGACCTGAAGTGTCCTCTGGAGCTTGCATGCGGCCAGAAGTCAGCATTCAATGGTGGAAAGAAGAAAGCCGGAGAGGTATTCATTTTTTTTTTCCAACCAATACTCACCTCACTTACTGTTGCTTTCTTTCTGCTGTTGCATTCTGCATCACCAGTCTCTTCACTGTAGGCCAGGACTTCCGGCCGTGCCCATGCCAGAGCTTACTTTGCATTATAAGGTTGTGATGATGACGCAACCAATTGATACACAGTGAACTCCGCCCTGGAGCCTGGCGTATAGTTGAAACCAGAAGTTTACATACACTATATAAAAAGACACATACAGTGGGTATGGAAAGTATTCAGACCCCTTTAAATTTTTCACTCTTTGTTTCATTGCAGCCGTTTGGTAAATTCTAGAAAGTTCATTTTTTTTCTCATTAAAGTACACTCTGCACCCCATTTTGACTGAAAAAAACAGAAATGTAGAAATTTTTGCAAATTTATTGAAAAAGAAAAACTGAAATATCACATGGTCATAAGTATTCAGACCCTTTGCTCAGACACTCATATGTAAGTCACATGCTGTCCATTTCCTTGTGATCCTCCTTGAGAAGGTTCTACTCCTTCATTGGAGTCCAGCAGTGTTTAATTAAACTGATAGGATTTGATTTGGAAAGGCACACACCTGTCTATATAAGACCTCACAGCTCACAGTGCATGTCAGACCAAATGGGAATCATGAGCTCAAAGGAACTGCCCAAGGAGCTCAGAGACAGAATTGTGGCAAGGCACAGATCTGGCCAAGGTTATAAAAGAATTTCTGCATTACTCAAGGCTCCTAAGAGCACAGTGGCCTCCATAATCCTTAAATGGAAGAAGTTTGGGACCACCAGAAGTCTTACTAGACATGGCCGTCCAGCCAAACTGAGCAATCGTGGGGGAAGAGCCTTGGTGAGAGAGGTAAAGAAGAACCCTAAGATCACTGCAGCTGAGCTCCAGAGATGCAGTAGGGAGATGGGAGAAAGTTCCACAAAGTCAACTATCACTGCAGCCCTCCAGCAGTCGGGCCTTTATGGCAGAGTGGCCCGACGGAAGCCTCTCCTCAGTGCAAGACATATGAAAGCCCGCATAGAGTTTGCTCAAAAACACATGAAGGACTCCCAGACTATGAGAAATAAGATTCTCTGGTCTGATGAGATGAAGATACCACTTAGAATTATTACCAAAAAGTTCTATGTGTGGAGAAAACCAGGCACTGCTCATCACCTGCCCAATACAATCCCAACAGTGAAAAATGTAAAGGGGTCTGAATACTTTCCGTACCCACTGTATGCATGTTTTTCTCAATATCTGACATGAAATGAGAATAAACCTTTCCTGTTTTAGGTCAATTAGGATCAGCATAATTTTTAACATTTGCTAAATGCCAGAATAATGAGAGAGAGAGAATGTTTGAGGCTGCGTGCCCACTATGCGTTTTTCAAGCATTTTCGCCGTGGAATTTCCGCAGCGAAAATGCTTAAACACTTGGCAATACGTGTCCCATGGTCCCCAATAATAATCCGCATGTGCTGAGCACATGCTGCAGAAATTTCTGCTGTGGATTATCATTGCGGAAAAATACGCAGCATGTCCATTAATTTTGCGGACACATAGCGTAATTGCCACCATTGACTTGCATTGAATCGCTTAATATCCACATGACTACATGTGCACATGCAGATATTAAGCGATTCAATGTGCGGATGGTACACGGGTCTGGAGAAGAGGAGACTCTCATCCAGACCCGGGTACCATGGACCTGTTAAAAAAAGAATTTAAAATAAAAAATAAAGATTATACTTACCTTCCAATGGCCCCCGGTCTCCTCAGCCATGCGACCGGTGTGTTGGGTGGCTCGTGATGGTCTAAAAGGACCTTCCATGACGTCACTTAGTCATGTGACAGGTCACGCGACCGCTGACGTTGGCAGTCGCGTGACCTGTCACATGACTAAATGATGTCATGGAACGTCCTTTTAGACCATCGCGAGCCGCCCAACACACCGGACGCATCACTGAGGAGACCAGGGGCCATCGGAAGGTAAGTATAGTCTTTATTTTTTATCATTCTTATTCTTTTTTCTTTGTTAACTATTACTTGGTCACACTATATAAATCCATGCCGCTTGCATGGATTTATATAGTGTGACCAAATTGTCAAGCACTTTTCCAAATGATGCTAAAATCGCTTGGAAAAGCGCTTGATAACCCGCTTGAGAAACGCTTCTACCTGGCAGGAAAAACGCATGTAAAATCCGCATGCGTTTTTCGTGCCAGGGAGATGCGGAAAAAATATGAAGCATTTCTGCATCGTGGGCACTTAGCCTGAAGGCATTTTATTACTTACTGCAAAGTCAAAAGTTTACATACACTAAGATTACTATGCCTTTAAACAATTCTAGACTGCCCATATGATGATGTCATGTGTTTTATTATTATTATTATTTATTATTATAGCGCAAAGGGGTATAATACTAGAACAATTACAATAATCTTGAACACAATGTGACAGCGACTGGTACAGGAGGAGCGAGGACCCTGCCCGCTAGGGCTCACAATCTACAAGGGATGGGTGAGGATACAGTAGGTGAGGGTAGAGCTGGTCGTGCAGCGGTATGGTGGAGCAGTGGTTACTGCAGGTTGTAGGCTTGTCGGAATAGGTGGGTCTTCAGGTTCCTTTTGAAGGTTTCCACGGTAGGCGAGAGTCTGATAGCTTCTGATTTTTTGACAACATTTGAGTTAGAGAAACATCTGTGGATGTATTTTAATGCACACCTGAAATACACTGCTTATTTGTGTAGCATCATGGGAAAGTCTAAAGAAATCAGCCAAGATATCAGGAAGAGAATTGTTGACTTGACAAGTCTGGCTCATCCTTGGGTACAATTTCAAGATACCTGAAGGTAACTCGTTCATCTGTTCAAACAATTATATGCAAGTACAAACAAGATGGGAATGTCCAGCCATCATACCGCTCAGGAAGGTGACGGGTTCTGTGTCCCAGAGATGAACATGCTTTGGTTCTACATGTGCATATCAACCCAAGGACAAAAGCAAAAGACCTTGTGAAGATAATGGTGGAAGCTGATAAGATTGTGTCAATAACCACAGTGAAACGAGTACTGTATCAACATGGGCTGAAAGGCCACTCTGCCAGGAAGAAGCCATTACTCCAAAAGAAACATTAAAAAAAGCCAGATTAATGTTTGCAAATGCACACAGGAACGAAGACCTTGTTGCAGGAGGGACTGGTGCACTTCACAAAATACATGGCATCATGAGAAAAGAAGATTATGTGGCAATAGTGAAGAAACATCTCAAGACATCAGCCAGGAAGTTAAAGCTTGGGCGGAAATGGGTCTTCCAAATGGACAGTGACCCGAAGCATACTGCCAAAAGGGTAACAAAGTGGCTTAATGATAACTAAGTCAATGTTTTGGAGTAGCCATCACAAAGCCCTGATCTCAATCCTATTGAAAATTTATGGGCAAAGCTGAAAAGGCTGCGAGCAAGGTGACCTACAAACCTGGATCAGTTACACCAGTTTTGTCAGGAGGAATGGGCCCAAATTCCGACCAACTATTGTGAGAAGCTTGTGGAAGGATATCTCAAATGTTTGACCCAAGTCATTCAGTTTAAGGTCAATGGTACCAAATACTAATGAAATGAATGTAAACGTTTGACTTTGCAGTAATAAAAATGCCTTAAAACATTCTCTCTCATTATTCTGGCAGTTGGCAAATATTAAAAATTATGGTAATCCTAATTGACCTAAAACGGGAAAGGTTTATTCTGATTTCATGTCAGATATTGAGAAAAACATGCATAAGTGTCTTTTTATATATTGTATGTAAACTTCTGGTTTCTACTGTATATTGAAGGGGCCGTAAGAGCTGTGCACGACAGCAGAAAGAGGGATGGACGGAGAGTTCAGTGGTGAGATGAGTATGTTAGGTTTTTTCTTTTTTTTTTGCTAACATCTGACATTCATAATGGGGGGTCATACGTAAGTTGGGTACTCGCTGTAACCCGATGTGTAAACGTTGTAATGAGAAAAAATCTAAATGTCAGAATTGCAATTTTACAGCTACTGCATCACCACAAAAAATGCAATAAGAAGCAATCACAACGTCATATCTACTCCAAAATGGTATCAATAAAAACTTCAACTCAGGGCGTAAAAACAAGCTCACACAGCTCCATCGATTTGAAAATTTTATGAGTCTAGGAAAATCCCAATGCAAGTTAATTTTTTTTTTTTACAACTTCCAATTTTTTTTTTAAACACTTCATTAAAAAAGAAACTATGAATTTTTGATATTACTAGAATTGTACTGACCTGGAGAAACAAAAAGCCAGGTCAATTGTACCTTATAATAAATGCTATAAAAACAAACCTTGAAAAACAATTGCGAAAGTGAGTTGTTTTTTTTAATTTCTATGCACTTGGAATTTTTTTCCCCCTTTCCAGCACATCATATAATAAAGTGTTTGGAGTCATTCAAAAGTATAAAACCAAGTACTCAAATTGCTATTTCAACAGAAAGAGTTATGGCTCTTGGAAGAAGGGGAGGAAGAAATTAAAGATCAAAAGCGGAAAATTGATCAGTCAAGTAAGGGTTAAAAAACAGTAACTTTTAAAGAGGACCTGTAACTAGTTAAAAAATAGCCAGTTTTTTATCTTATTTTAATCCCGCTGCTCCCCTGAGTATCCTGCATTTTTTTCTTTTATCCGCTATACAGTTCCAAAAATATGGGAATTTTTATTTAGTGTTAATTTTTATGGTCTCTGCCAAGGGGGCATGGCTCACAGGATACTCGGGGGTCATATCTTCAGACTACTATGCACTGTTACCCTGTGAGCAACGCCCCCTGGGTAAAGACTATAGAAAGGCCTATATCTCTGGAATTGTATGGCAGAAGAAAAAAAAACACACGAGGAGCACTAGGAAAAAAATAAGCTGAAAAGCTGGTTTATTTTGACCTGGAGTTATTTATGCCATTTAAATCAAGGTGGGGAAGGTGGAACACTGTGTGAGAGATTTATGGGGAGCTTCAGGCATTGCGAGGACCTGATAGTACTTCTGATATGTTTGTTTTAGTAAATAATTGAATTCTTAACAGTTGGGGAGCATGTTTTTCTTACTACTCTGCAAAAAAAATAAGAACTGTCACACCAACCAACGATACCAACATGTGTTTTAAACTTTTCCCTTGTATATAATTTATGTGGCATATTGTTTATGTGGCAATCATAAAGGATCATGGTGCTTATGCTAAAGATACAGCAAAACAGTCTTTAGAAGTAAAAGAAAGAGCCGCACTCACCAATCTTTAAAATAGACAGTCCTTTATTTCTCAAATCCTGTGTGACACCTGGATCTGTAGAAGCACCAGACGAGTATGAAACAGCCATAGTTCACCATCTCTCCTGCATCCCCCTGCTTACCGCAAAGATGTCTTGAAGCTTTGAGAAATAAAGGACTGTCTATTTAAAAGATTGGTGAGTGTGGCTCTTTCTTCTCCTTCTAAAGACTGTATTCTTATTACTCTACTTTGTTCAGTTCTTCCATTGTTCCCTTCTAATCATTATTTAATGAATTAATAAAAAAAGAACTACTAGTTGGGACTGTGTCCCCTTACACCGTTCAATCGGTGCTGATACTGTTAGATGGTGTCACATTGCTGTTTTCTGACAACCCGGGACCAGGTGCTCCTACCTTGTCCCCAGCACTAGGGGCGCCCTATCTATCCCTGTTCCACAGGTTACTTCAGATGGCAAAGATGCTGAGGCCACGTACTTTGCTGTTCTCCTGAATCAGCCCTTCTCTACCCCCTCCCCCACCCAGGAAGTGAGGAGGAATAGTGTATGTAAATACACCAAACCAGACAAAGAAGGGAAAACCTACAGGGACAAATGAAAATACCAAACATACAAAATATACACTCACAGACAACCGTGCTACACCGAAGGAATTAGGAAGGTAAACAAAAATAGAAGAGGATGGGACTATGTACGCAGCTTAAACACCAAGCAGCAATCACAAAAAAACTCTCCTTAAACATCTCTACCAAGCAAAAACACCTCCACTCCACTCCTCACCAGGCTGTACAAGACATAACACTGGCAATCCCACATTGCCAGAGCAGAGACTATATAGGACAGCACAGCTGAGAACTTCCAAATAGAAGCTATGGAGACTCAAAGCTGAGCAGTTTAACTCCTGAATTACTGAAAGAAACTAGCACCATTTAAGGGAGAAGTGCTTCTATTCAATGCAAGTGTATGTGAACTCAAGACGCTGCGGTCTTCTGACTCCTGTCTGTCGCGGTAAACCCATGACAGATGGCCTAGGCACGTACTCCTTTAGCAAGACCAATAATAACACCTAGTTGTCTATTTCTTAATAACTTCTTGGAGGAATAACAGAGAGGAACAGCACAGTGCTGCATTATATATAAAAAAAAACAGATGATCCAAAACTGTTGTTTTATGCGGAGTACAAGTCTTTACTAAAAGACGTCATGAGTGAGTGGGGTGAGCTTACGACTGGCTGATGTATTATGAATTAAGAGTGTGAAGTGCTAAATGTACGTACACAACCACGTTCTCTATACAAGGTTCTGGCATTACCTCATTTTTAATGGCTATCTGTATTATTACCCCTGTGTAATATAAAACTTTTCTTAGTTTTAAGGTATTACTTATTCTTGTTTATTATGAGTCTCTGTTGAAATTACATGAAAAAAAAGTAAGACTATTCTTTAAAACTATGTAAAAATATATTTTTGTGGTAAACTTAGGGTTGAACAAACTTTTTTAAGTGAAATATAAAAAGTGAGATGTATTTTTTCCATGTTGTGACAACAGACTGATGATATGTTTTTCCCTGTTACCTAGCCGAGCTTGGTACTGATTAGAAAGAACTGTGGCTTCTCATTTATCCCTTGATAATATACACATAAGCCAAATATCATAATATATTGGAATATGCAAACTTGTGTCTTCCCAACCTTGATATTTTAAGGGCATGTTAACTGTGACAAACAGTATCACCACTTCAATGAAGTATTGACGGTGGCATGTTCAACCCAGCATCCTGTTTGCCTTCTTTATTGCAGCTGTACGTGAGGCTGAGCGGTTTAGGGATTTACACGCTATCATTTTCAAATCATTTTCCCGTAAGTATATTTTAATTGTACCATGGCGTGGTTAACATTCTGTAAGCATGCAGTATTTCCTGCACAGTGAGTGTGTGTGTCACTTTGCGGTAAGGTTTTGCATGCGCTACCGTACATTTATTTTTTCTGAATATGGCTTGGTGTGGATTTTTGCTATTATGTATGGATAGCTGTCATCATACCGCTTTTAACCATTTACTCTGTCTTTTGCATGTATAGTAAAAACATGTCTGTGAAACAAACAAAAAAAATGCTAATGCTAAGCATTGTTGTACTGTATCTCAATAGAAAACCATTAAAGAGTAACCATTGTTTTAATATTTATTTCAGAAATCAATAGTGCAAGAGAAAATAAGAAACTTTGTAATATATCTCATCAGAGAAATCTGCTTCTTTCTCAGCCAGGACTGAATAATCATTTTCAAAATTCTCAATTCACATGTAAAATCCGTATTCAGTGAAGACAGATTGTTGCATTATTGAGATAGGAGATGGCAGTTGCTACTGATAAGATTCTATATACAGGAGAGTGAGAAGAAGGAGGGAGTAGCCAGGGACAGAGCTCTTCCATCCTCCTACCCCTTTTACTATATAGAATCTTATCAGAACCAACTATTATTTCTTATCTCAGTAATATAACAATCTGTTTTTACTAAAAACTATTTTACCCGTGAATTGAGAATTTTGAAAATGAATGAATAGTCCTGACAGAGAAGGAAGCCGATTTCTCTAGATATATTACAATGTTTCTAATCTCAATGAGCACTATTAATATGTGAAAGAAAAATTAAAATGACAGTTACTCTTTAAAGGAGTTATCTATGGGTAAACATTTATTTTAAGAAAGGCTCAGACTAATATAAAAATAATAAAAGAAGTAATATTCACCCTCGCTAATCCTCTACAACTCCAACCCCAATCCTACTTCCTGGTCCCTTCTCAAGAATGGGGCGAAAAGGCTAGGTTCACAAAACTGTATAAAAATCGTCAGTTTCATCTGGAAAACTCCGAAAAATTTTTCCTCACTTATCTGTATGCAATCCTTTTTTTACAGCAGCAGTTATTAATAATATACAATACCATTTACAGTTTACTATGTTAAAGAATACTGTGGTTCAGTATGGCATCCAACCTTTTTTTGCACACCCATAAACATGAATGGGCGAGTCTCATCACCTAGTGCATGCTGCAGTTTTTTCGCATGTACATACGTTCCGTGAAAAAAATTGGTCCCACTGTTGTACGTTTTTTCACGGACCGCGCTCGGACTGAAAATACGGTCGTGTGAACCAACCCCAATTCCTACTCAGTCAATTGTTGGCTAATAAAATGACTTCTTTTATATAATATTTAAAGTGAGCCTGTCCTCAGATTCATACTGCCTGTACTGCTCTAAATGCTGCGGAGTCTCAGAATAAACATACTTTGAATAGCCAGCGGGGGAGTTTAGTGAGAGACTTGACTTGTCTAGTGAGGTCACTAGCCGGTGCTCCCCACTCCATTCCCGTTGATTGAAAGGTCTCTACCATGTTAGAAGTGGTTCGGACAGAATGAACGTAATGACAGTTTCCCATGAACTCCCTTTGTTATACTTCTATTGAAACAAAGCATCACTTGTGTTGTGAAGTCATTTGAAATTAAATGCATGTTGTAATAGAGAATAAGTTGTTTTAATATGAAAAGCTGTTTCATTTTATCAATTTAATTATGTTATTGAAAATAATACATGTAAATGTTGATTTGGAAAGTGCTTCTAAGCGGTAGTGAGTTTTTTGCACCTGTTTTTGTCTCATTTAGCTGGCAATATAAAAGTAGAGACCCATAGTGATGAGGAGAACGGACGTACCTGTGAAATGAATGGAGAAGAATGTGCAGAAGATTTACGAATGATTGATGTTGCTGGGGAGAAAATGAATGGCTCACTGAACGGACAAGGCACCAAAGCCTTAACAGGAGTTGGAGGTATTCGACTTCCTAACGGAAAACTAAAATGTGATATCTGTGGGATAATATGCATCGGCCCCAATGTGCTCATGGTACACAAAAGAAGCCACACTGGTAAGGCCTGGCATAGTTCTTTCTTTAAAGGCCGAAAAAGTAATGCATCATGGCATGCTACAAGTGCAGTGATCATGTGGCTTCATAAAAGATAGTTGGCCTCTAACACAATGTAAACTTTACGGTTCCAAAATAGCTGTGACATCAGTGTTGACAATACATTATACAGATACTGTATCTCCTGAAAATACTCATACAGTGGCTTGCGAAAGTATTCCAACCCATTGTTTTTTTTGTGCTTTGCTACCTCACAACCTGGAATTTCACTGGTTTTTTTTGGAGGGTTTGCATCAGTTTGTGTTAAGAACATTCCTCCATCTATGAACATTTGGTTTTCTTATTATTGTGACGCAAACAACAAATAGGACAAAATTACTGAAAACTTCAGTGTGCATAACTATTCACCCCTCTAACGTCAGTACTTTGTACAGCCTCCTTTTGGGGCAATTATAGCTACAAGTCACTTTGGATAAATCTCTATGAGCTTTCCACTTCTTGCCACTGGAATTTTTGCCCATTCCTCAAGTCAACACTGCTCCAGCTCTTCAAGTTAGATGGTTTCCGCTGGTGAACAGCAATCTTCAAGTCTGACCACAGATTCTCAATTGGATTAAGGTCTGGGCTTTGACTAGATTGCTCCAAAACATTTACATGTTTCCCCTTAAACCACTCAAGTGTTACTAAAGCAGTATGCTTTGGGTCATTGTCTTGTTGCAAGGTGAATCTCCGTCCCAGTTTCAAATCACTGACAGACTGAAACATCCCTGTATTCCGCACCATCCATTTTCACCTCAACACAGACCATTTTCCCTGCCCCTGCTGCTGAAAAATAGCCCCACAGCATGATGCTGCCACCACCATTTTTCACTGTGAGGATGGTGTTCTTGGGGTGATGAGCTGTGTTGGTTTGGCGCGAGACATAGCATTTACCTTGGTGGCCAACAAGTTCAATTTTGGTCTCAACTGTCCACAGCATCTTCCTCCATACATTTGGGGAGTTTCCCACATCTCTTTTGGCAAACTCAAAATGAGCTATACAATTTTTGTGTGTAAGTAAAGTCTTTTTCTGCCCACTCTTCCATAAAGACCACCTCTATGGAGTTTACGGCTTATTGTGGTCATATGGACAGATACTCCAGTCTTGCTTGGGAACTCTGCAGCTCCTTCAGGGTTACCTTTGAACTCTGTGCTGCCTATCTGATTAATGCCCTCCTTGGCCGTTCTGAGAGATTTTGTGGGCAGTCCTTTCTTGGCAGGTTGGTTGTGGTACCATGTTCTTTCCATTTGATGATATTGAATTTGATGGTGCTTCGGGGGATCATCACAGATTGCGATCTTTTTTTATAATCAAACCCTGACTTGTACTTCTCAACAACTTTGTCTCTGTTTGGAGCTTTCCTTGGTCTTCATGGTGTTGTTTTGGTTAGTGGTACCTCTTGCTTAATTATGTTGGCGCTGTAGCAGTTTTGCCTTGAGGAATGAGCAAAAATCCAGTGGCAAGATGAGGAAAGCTCATAGAGACATATCCAAAGTGATTTGTAGCTGTAATTGCTGCAAACTGAGGTAGTGACTTTAGGGGGTGAGTAGTTATGTACCCTGAAGTTTTCAGTTATTTTGTTCTGTTTGTTGTTTGCTTCACAATAAAAAAGAAAACCAACTGTTCACAGTTGTAGGCATGTTCTTTACATGAATTGATGCAAACCCTAAAAAAAAACAGTGAAATACCATTATTTATTGCATAGTGTCTGTGAAGTATCATTACAGCAGTGATTCTTTGTATTATTCACTGCAGTTTTGTATTTTATACAATAGTCATACCTACAATCTTCATATAAATCACACTTTAAAATTAAAGCCAAGAAAAACTAAACTAAAAACAGTTTATTATGATGCATCCTAAAGCTGCCTACAAAGTTTGTGGTTATCAAAGGGATAGTCAAAAGTATATGAGATTTGAATGGCCGGAGAGCCTGTTAACATACATTAAAGAGTTAATCAGGGGAAAAGCTAAAACATCAGCTACTACCACTCCATTAACCACTAGGCTTACTTTCATACTTAAGGTCCATCTTATCTTAAAGGGGTTGTCTGTCATTAGGCTACAGATTTGCAGTCTCTCTATGTGACTGCAGACTTGTGAATCCTCACATTGGGTGCACTACGTGCTGTGAGGATTCTCCGGTGTCTGAGCTGGGAGCAGGCAGTCATATAACCACACGTTTGCAATTTGCATATGTACAGCCATATTCCGAATAGACTTGCCAGATCTCGCTCAATACACTTGCATTGAGCAAGGTCGTGTACGTCTAGTCAGTTCGTGACTACATGTGTGCAAATCACATACTTGCGGTCATGTGTCCGGCACTGGAAAATCCTCACAGCATGCAGTGCGATGTAAGGTTTCACAAGTCTACAGTCACATACAGTGATTGCAGACTTGTAGCCTAAGGCTGGATAACCCCTTGAAATGCAGTCATCCCTCATCCCTTCAGATCAGGAGGTCTGCAGTATGAAAAAGTTGTATGAAATTTTGGCGGCGCATGCATGCCGCCACTCCATACAGCCTTCCCATTTTGGGAGGTATGGAAGCTGCTTAGTTCCTTGTTGTTTCCATTTCATCAGCTTGATATTGATTAGCCGGCCATTGACACAACTTTTTCACCAGTTAATTTTTCCATTTCCAATTAATACCTCATTATGTTAAAAATAATTGCATTTAAACTAAATAGCATAGTATAAGAAATGCACATCGATTGCCTTGTAGCATTCTTTTACAACATTGTTCATGCCACTTTTGTTTTGGAGCCGAGTATACATTGCGTAAACATTGTGGGCCTTATATATATTTCAGCACTTACCAAAATCACTTTCATGTGTAATAAACAAAATTCTGCTTTGTATTACTTCATAAATATCCATGCAGTCACATATTTAAAATTAAAAAGATGTTCCCGGGTGTGCCTATAAACCACTTAAAATAGGCTTGTGTGGCCAGATGAAGGGCAAAGTTAGCTGTTTTGAGCATAAATAATTAATGAATAAAGTCTTCTGCCGAAAGTGATTTTTTACAACGTTCAGCACATATTGAGCACATCTGGAGCACTGCTGTAGAAAACGTGTCTGCAGCATCTATGACAGTTGTCGTCGTGTGCCGGGTGTTCTGAATGTAGGAGGTGCAACTTCAGGTGCATACCAGCGATACAGAAGTAAATGACAGCCTATAGCAACATTGAAGTATACTTCCGGCATATACTTTAGGCTAAGTGCATGAAAATGCAATGTGCCCTTAGCCTGAAATAACTGAACAAAAAAACTTCACGTTAATTACATATTGCGCAGTATGTCAGAGGCCTACAGCTCAGAAAACTACCTTGGACTGACTAGGCACTAGCCACTCCATCTAGCAAGTCCCAGAGGAAGCCCAGCCCATATCCTTTAATCCTTTTACAAGGGGATATGGACTTACAAGGGGTCCCCTGGGTTGTGCCCACAGAGTACTTGCATGCCTGAATAGGGAGCCTGAGGCAAGGATGGTTAAACCAGCAAGGTCAGTAACAGGAAGGGCAAATCAAGAACTGGTTCAAGATGCAAATTCAAAGTCAGTGGAAAATCTCAGGTCAGATAACATAAGGACAGACAAGAACAAAGTCAGACTGGTTGGGGTCAAAGTCTGAAGGGATAACAGATCAGAAAAAGGTCAGGATCAAGCTGGTTTGGAATGAGGATAGGCAGAAGGAGGCAGGAATAGCACCAGAGATGTCAAAGGTAAACTGAGAACAATATATGGCTAATCCCATCAGACTTCTGAGAGCTTCAGTAGGGTGGGCTATGTGCAGACAAAGTTGTTTTTACGCAGTCAATAACAAGTTTTCAAGTGGAAACTTCTTTAGGAAATGCTCCTTTTTTGGTGAGCTTTGGTGGAGTTTTCTGTTTCGTGAACCAGTTTCGAAGAGTTTTAGAAGCGTTCTGTAAAAGTTTATTTTCCTGAGCCGCTTTTTGATTGAAAAGTGCCTAGTTCAGAGTGTTTTCCATTAGGAACCGCTTCAAAGACTTGACGTGCACTTTCTTTTTTCCCACCAGCCAAGTTTTTCAAAACCTGATATGGAAAAAATGTTTGAAAGACTGAACACACGAACAGCAATATGTTTTTACAATAGAAATGAATTGGAACAGTTTTTCAAGCATTTTGAAGTGATTTTTCAGGTGTTTTATAAGTGGACCCAATCAAAAACACACCTCAAAAAACTCTGTAGAAATATAACCTAAAGTTAACTTTATGTTAGGAATCCCCACTGTCTGGCAGGACATTAATTAAATGGGTTATATTAGATGAGAATAACATGGCTGATTTCTTTAAGAAATTGTGCCACTCTTGTTGACTTCGATTTTACAACTAAAACGCAAAAACTCTTTAAATACCTATGACGTACATTTTCGTCATGGGTTGCTAAGGAAAGTATTAAGCCGGCTTTATACTAGACAAATACTGTCTGTGTTACATAGCCAGTATATCTCTGTAACTGCCGTTTAACCTTTTAAATGCCGTTGTCTGTCTCTGACAGTGGGATTACAGCAATGCTAGTGCATGCTGATGGATTACCATGGCAGTCTTGGGCCTGCTGAAAGCTGCAGGTAAGGCTTCATAGGAGAACATGATTTCACTATATACTATAATACTGTGATATTGCAGTGCATAGTATAAGTGGTTGAACAAGCAGAAGTTCAAGTCTCCTAAAAGGACTAAAAAATAAAGTAAAATTGGGAAAAAAATAAAAAATATATATATATATATATATATATATATATATATATATATATACAGTACAGACCAAAAGTTTGGACACACCTTCTCATTTAAAGATTTTTCTGTATTTTCATGACTATGAAAATTGTACATTCACACTGAAGGCATCAAAACTATGAATTAACACATGTGGAATTATATACTTAACAAAAAAGTGTGAAACAACTGAAAATATGTCTTATAGTCTAGGTTCTTCAAAATAGCCACCTTGTGCTTTGATGACTGCTTTGCACACTTTTGGCATTCTCTTGATGAGCTTCAAGAGGTAGTCACCGGAAATGGTTTTCACTTCACAGGTGTGGCCTGTCAGGTTTAATAAGTGGGATTTCTTGCCTTATAAATGGGGTTGGGACCATCAGTTGTGTTGTGCAGAAGTCTGGTGGATACACAGCTGATAGTCCTACTGAATAGACTGTTAGAATTTGTATTATGGCAAGAAAAAAGCAGCTAGAATAGAGACCAGGTCAATGCCACACAGAGTTCTAGCAGCAGACACATCTCTACAACAACTGTTAAGAGGAGACTTTGTGCAGCAGGCCTTCATGGTAAAATAGCTGCTAGGAAACCACTGCTAAGGACAGGCAACAAGCAGAAGAAACTTGTTTGGGCTAAAGAACACAAGGAATGGACATTAGACCAGTGGAAATCTGTGCTTTGGTCTGATGAGTCCAAATTTGAGATCTCTGGTTCCAACCACCGTGTCTTTGTGCGACGCAGAAAAGGTGAACGGATGGACTCTACATGTCTGGTTCCCACCGTGAAGCATGGAGGAGGAGGTGTGATGGTGTGGGGGTGCTTTGCTGGTGACACTGTTGGGGATTTATTCAAAATTGAAGGCATTCTGAACCAGCATGGCTACCACAGCATCTTGCAGCGGCATGCTATTCCATCCGGTTTGCGTTTAGTTGGACCATTATTTATTTTTCAATGACCCCAAACACACCTCCAGGCTGTGTAAGGGCTATTTGACCAAGAAGGAGAGTGATAGAGTGCTACGCCAGATGACCTGGCCTCCACAGTCACCAGACCTGAACCCAATCGAGATTCCACATGTGTTAATTCATAGTTTTGATGCCTTCAGTGTGAATGTACAATTATATATACAGTACAGACCAAAAGTTTGGACACACCTTCTCATTTAAAGATTTTTCTGTATTTTCATGACTGTGAAAATTGTACATTCACACTATGAATTACCACATGTGGAATTATATACTTAACAAACAAGTGTGAAACAACTGAAAATATGTCTTATATTCTAGGTTCTTCAAAGTAGCCACCTTTTGCTTTGATGACTGCTTTGCACACTCTTGGCATTCTCTTGATGAGCTTCAAGAGGTAGTCACCGGAAATGGTCTTCCAACAATCTTGAAGGAGTTCCCAGAGATGCTTAGCACTTGTTGGCCCTTTTGCCTTCACTCTGCGGTCCAGCTCACCCCAAACCATCTCGATTGGGTTCAGGTCTGGTGACTGTGGAGGCCAGGTCATCTGGCATAGCACCCCATCACTCTCCTTCTTGGTCAAATAGCCCTTACACAGCCTGGAGTTGTGTTTGGGGTCATTGTCCTGTTGAAAAATAAATGATGGTCTAACTAAACGCAAACCGGATGGAACAGCATGCTGCTGCAAGATGCTGTGGTAACCATGCTGGTTCAGTATGCCTTCAATTTTGAATAAATCCCCAAAAGTGTCACCAGCAAAGCACCCCCACACCATCACACCTCCTCCTCCATGCTTCACGGTGGGAACCAGGCATGTAGAGCCTATCCGTTCACCCCTTCTGCGTCGCACAAAGACACGGTGGTTGGAACCAAAGATCTCAAATTTGGACTCATCAGACCAAAGCACAGATTTCCACTGGTCTAATGTCCATTCCTTGTGTTCTTTAGCCCAAACAAGTTTCTTCTGCTTGTTGCCTGTCCTTAGCAGTGGTTTCCTAGCAGCTATTTTACCATGAAGGCCTGCTGCACAAAGTCTCCTCTTAACAGTTGTTGAAGAGATGTGTCTGCTGCTAGAACTCTGTGTGGCATTGACCTGGTCTCTAATCTGAGCTGCTGTTAACCTGCGATTTCTGAGGCTGGTGACTCGGATAAACTTATCCTCAGAAGCAGAGGTGACTCTTAGTCTTCCTTTCCTGGGGCGGTCCTCATGTGAGCCAGTTTCTTTGTAGCGCTTGATGGTTTTTGCAACTGCACTTGGGGACACTTTCAAAGTTTTCCCAATTTTTGGCACTGACTGACCTTCATTTCTTAAAGTAATGATGGCCACTCGTTTTTCTTTACTTAGCTGCATTTTTCTTGCCATAATACAAATGCTAACAGTCTGTTCAGTAGGACTATCAGCTGTGTATCCACCTGACTTCTGCACAACACAACTGATGGTCCCAACCCCATTTATAAGGCAAGAAATCCCACTTATTAAACCTGACAGGGCACACCTGTGAAGTGAAGACCATTTCCGGTGACTACCTCTTGAAGCTCATCAAGAGAATGCCAAGAGTGTGCAAAGCAGTCATCAAAGCAAAAGGTGACTACTTTGAAGAACCTAGAATATAAGACATATTTTCAGTTGTTTCACACTTTTTTGTTAAATATATAATTCCACATGTGTTAATTCATAGTTTTGATGCCTTCAGTGTGAAAGTACAATTTTCATAGTCATGAAAATACAGAAAAAATTTTAAATGAGAAGGTGTGTCCAAACTTTTGGTCTGTACTGTGTATATATATATAATCAAAGTTTAAATCACCCAATTTTCCCCACAGAAAAATAAAGGAATAAAAATAATGACAAATTTAGTATCTTCATGTCCGAAACAGTACAATCAATCAAGATATAAATTTATTTAAACTGTACATTAAATGGCAAAAAGAAATAAAGACTCGGAATGCCAAGATTGACATTTTTAAGTCCCTGCACTTCCCCTAAAATTACAATAAAAATTTATCAAAATGTCATATTTACCCCAAAATGGTATCAATAAAAATGTCAGCTCAGGGTGTAAAAAAAATAAGCTTTTACACATGTCAATTTACGGAGAAATAAAAAAAGTTTTACAAGTTTGATATCACCGTCAACATACTGACCCGGAGAATCATATTGCCAGGTCATTTTAATTACACAATAAATGCTGCAGAGATAAAACCCAAAAAATAATGTTGCAATTATATTTTTCTTTGCTTTATTGTTCAACAACGAAGAATGACTTTTCCTAATATATCTTTCACTTAGGTGTGTGTAACCAAAGATACGGTTAGTTTAGTGATCTGCTGTATGTGCATGACGTTTCCTACAGGTTATCAGTATTAGATTTGTAAATATAATGGCAGAAGAATCCAGTGGGTGAAAAAGTAAAAAACCTTTATTATATCAAGTTAAAAAATAGCAGCAGTGCACACCAGCAAGTAGCAAAACCTACGCATTTCAACTTAAAAAGGTCTTAATCATGGCCATTTAGGTTGAAATGCGTAGGTTTTGCAATTTGCTGGTGTGCACTGCTGCTATTTTTTATCTTGATATAAAGTTTTTTTACTTTTTCACCCGCTGGATTCTTCTACCATTATATTTATCTTCAGCCAAGTTCCAGGCTCTCCCTGCGGACCTCTAGACTGCATCGCAAATCACAGAACCGGTGAGCTGGCCTCTCCCCTCCCCTGTTTTTTGTTATTAGATTTGTAGGGATACTACATCAACACCTCCACAGATCAGCTGTTAACAGCTGAGGAAAAAACAGGAAACAGTAGTAATTGCAGCTACTGATAACATTTAAAGGCCAAATTCAAATTTTAATGGGTGGTCTTTCAAAAAGGCTCAGAACTACTTCAGGATTCCTGAAATATCCATATAATGAAGGGAAGGTGTTGAGAATTCCACTCAAGAGAATCATGTATGTTTAAACACTAGAGAATCATGTATGTTGAACCAGCAACCCATCTGCATCTCTGTTGCATGCTATTATTTGTAAGTGTGGTAGCCATCTTTGCGTGAATTTGTTTTCGCATGGTTATATGTAAAGTATTCTGAAAAAGTATTCAGTGTATTGTTCTTTTCAGTTGTATGACATATTATGAAATATGCGCTTTCTTGATATCATACTTTCTAAGCTCTTTTTCATGGTTAGAGATGAGCGGTGTTCGACTAGAACTGTTCGCCAATCTCAAATTCGAGCTGTTTTGGGCGGTGTTCGAGTTGTTCGACGAACCCGAACGATTTGCAAAAAATTCGGCTGTTCGAGGTTATGTTCGATAACTGTTCGTGCACCAAAAGCGTGTCCTGCATGTCTGGTGCTCTTTAGAGCACCAATCATGCAGGGATTGTCTGCCACTCACTGTAATGCCACAGCCATGGTGGTTGTGGCATTACAGTGATTGCCCAAATCGATGGGAACAGTGCCAACAGTGAAACATGAAAAGTCGGCAATTCAGCAGCGGCATACTCCGGTACCCGACAATTTAGAACCGAAAGAATAGAGCTTCACACATAGATTAGATAGATATAAACATGTCAGCCACATATATACGAAGTACAGTGACAGTGTTGATTACTGTACTTGTCATTTAGTGTAAAGGATTTATCAAAAAAAAAATAGTGTTTTCATGCACCGTCTCTTTAAGAAAGCCGGCCGGCAATTCAGCAGCGGTACCCGACAATTTAGAATAGAAGGAATAGAGAATCACACATAGATTAGATAGATAGAAACATGTCAGTCACATATATATGAAGTACAGTGACAGTGTTGATTACTGTACTTGTCATTTAGTGTAAAGGATTTATCAAAAAAAATAAGTGTTTTCATGCACCGTCTCTTTAAGAAAGCCGGCCGGCAATTCAGCATCTGTACCCAACAATTTAGAATAGAAGGAATAGAGCTTCACACATAGATTAGATAGATAGAAACATGTCAGTCACATATATATGAAGTACAGTGATAGTGTTGGTTACTGTACTTGTCATTTAGTGTAAAGGATTTATCAAAAAAAATAATAGTGTTTTCATGCACCGTCTCTTTAAGAAAGCCGGCCGGCAATTCAGCATCTGTACCCAACAATTTAGAATAGAAGGAATAGAGCTTCACACATAGATTAGATAGATAGAAACATGTCAGTCACATATATATGAAGTACAGTGATAGTGTTGGTTACTGTACTTGTCATTTAGTATTAAAATAAAGGAATTATTATTAAAAAAATTGGCGTGGGGTTCCCCTTAATTTTAGGCTCTAGCGGAGGTTAAGCAGACAGCTGGGGCAGATGTTTGAAGCCTGGGAAGGGGGTAATACCCACGGAGCTTCCCAGGCTACTAATATCAGCCCCCAGCTGAATACATAGCCTTTACTAGCTATTAAAATGGGGGACCCCCCCAAAAAAATGACGTGGGGTCCCCCCTAATTTAATAGCTAGCAAAGGCTAGGCAGACAGCTGGGGGCTGATATTAATAGCCCAGGAAGGGAGCCATGAATATTGGCCCCTTCCCAGGCTAGAAACACCAGCCGTCAGCCGCCCCAGAAATGGCGCATTCATAGGATGCGCCAATTCTGGCACTTAGCCTCGCTCTTCCACGCTGCCCTGGTGCGGTGGCAGGGGGTAATAGGGTTGGGGTTGATGTCAGCTTATAATGCCAGCTGACATCAAGCCCAGGTTAGTAATGGATAGGCGTCTATAAGACACCCCCATTACTAACCCCATAGTCAAAGTTAAAAAAACACAAACACCCAGAATAAAGTCCTTTAATTGAAATAAAGACACAATCCTTTATTGTTCTAAATTAAACCATACTTACCGTCACGCCCATTCCAGCTGAAGCCAACGATCTCCTGCAATAAAAGAAAAATAATAAAGCAACCTCATCCTTACCTTTCCATGGTTCCCACGACAGCTTCAGCTCTGCTACATCGAGATGACAGGCTGGACCGCAGCAGAACGCTGCCATCCAGCCTGTCATCCCGCAGACACTGAGAAGCGCAGGCATGCTTGCGCTCTGCAGTGTCTGGCTGTGACGGCATCCAGATGAGCCGAGTTCATGTCCAATGAACTCGGCGCACCTCATGCACGTCACTGACAGCGTGGGAGAATTCTCCTGCACTCAGCACTTCAGCGTGAGAATTCTCCCACGCTGTCAGTGACGTACATGAGGTCAGCTGAGTTCATTGGACATGAATGAGCTCACCTCATGCACTTCACTGACAGCGTGGGAGAATTCTCACGCTGAAGTGCTGAGTGCAGGAGAATTTTCCCACGCTGTCAGTGACGTGCATGAGGTGCGCCGAGTTCATTGGACATGAACTCGTCTCATCTTTATGCCGTCACAGCCAGACACTGCAGAGCGCAAGCATGCCTGCGCTTCTCAGTGTCTGCGGGATGACAGGCTGGATGGCAGCGTTCTGCTGCGGTCCAGCCTGTCATCTCGATGTAGCAGAGCTGAAGCTGTCGTGGGAACCATGGAAAGGTAAGGATGATGTTGCTTTATTATTTTTCTTTTATTGCAGGAGATCGTTGGCTTCAGCTGGAATGGGCGTGATGGTAAGTATGGTTTAATTTAGAACAATAAAGGATTGTGTCTTTATTTCAATTAAAGGACTTTATTCTGGGTGTTTGTGTTTTCTTTTAACTTTGACTATGGGGTTAGTAATGGGGGTGTCTTATAGACGCCTCTCCATTACTAACCTGGGCTTGATGTCAGCTGGCATTATAAGCTGACATCAACCCCAGCCCTATTACCCCCTGCCACCGCTACAGGGCAGCGTGGAAGAGCGAGGCTAAGTGCCAGAATTGGCGCATCCTATGAATGCTCCATTTCTGGGGCGGCTGACGGCTGGTGTTTCTAGCCTGGGAGGGGGCCAATATTCATGGCTCCCTTCCTGGGCTATTAATATCAGCCCCCAGCTGTCTGCCTAGCCTTTGCTAGCTATTAAATTAGGGGGGACCCCACGTCATTTTTTTGGGGGGGTCCCCCATTTTAATAGCTAGTAAAGGCTATGTATTCAGCTGGGGGCTCATATTAGTAGCCTGGGAAGCTCCGTGGGTATTACCCCCTTCCCAGGCTTCAAACATCTGCCCCAGCTGTCTGCTTAACCTCCGCTAGAGACTAAAATTAAGGGGAACCCCACGCCAATTTTTCTTAATAATAAATCCTTTATTTTAATACTAAATGACAAGTACAGTAACCAACACTATCACTGTACTTCATATATATGTGACTGACATGTTTCTATCTATCTAATCTATGTGTGAAGCTCTATTCTGTCTGTTATAAATTGTCGGGTACAGATGCTGAATTGCCGGCCGGCTTTTTTAAAGAGACAGTGCATGAAAACACTATTATATTTTTTAATAAATCCTTTACACTAAATGACAAGTACAGTAAGCAACACTGTCACTGTACTTCATATATATGTGACTGACATGTTTCTATCTATCTAATCTATGTGTGAGGCTCTATTCCTTCTTGTCTAAATTGTCGGGTACCGGTGTATGCCGCTGCTGAATTGCCGGCCGGCTTTTTTAAAGAAAGCGTCTTCTGAGCAGTTTGTCAGCTTTTGGACACCTTTGAAGGTGTTTTCTATGTGTTTCTATGTGTTTTTGTTTGCCTGCCATTGGTTTTAACGGTGTTCGACGGTGTTCTAAGGTGTTCGACGAACAGTTCGACGAACAGTTCCTCGAACATCCCGGTGTTCGACGAACCGAACCGAACCCGAACACTACGGGGGTGGCTCAACACTATTCATGGTACAATTATTGAGGCTGCACTGAGAATGGATTAGGTATTATGGATTATGTAATGTATTATGAGGAAGAGCAGTCCAAAAACAGTACTGACTTTAGTCCTCCATAGAACAAAAATATAAGAGTTTGACCCTCACCAAGGGATTTTGTCAGGAAAAGATTCATACTTGGCAAAGAATCATAGAATCATAGAATGGTAGAGTTGGAAGGGACCTCCTGGGTCATCTGGTCCAACCCCCTGCTCAAAGCAGGATTCACTAGATCATCTCAGACAGATGTCTGTCCAGCCTCTGTTTGAAGACGTCCATTGAAGGGGAACTCACCACCTCTCGTGGCAGCCTGTTCCACTCATTAATCACCCTAACTGTCAAAAAGTTTTTTCTAATATCTAATCTGTGTCTCCTCCCATTTAGTTTCATCCCATTGCTTCTAGTCTTTCCTTGTGCAAATGAGAATAAAGATGATCCTTCTACAATGTGACAGCCCTTGACATATTTGTAGACAGCTATTAAGTCTCCTCTCAGTCTTCTTTTTTGCAAGCTAAACATTCCCAAATCCTGCAACCGTTCCTCATAGGACATGGTTTGCAGACCAGTCACCATTCTGGTCGCTCTTCTCTGAACTTGCTCCAGTTTGTCTATGTCTTTTTTAAAATGTGGTGCCCAAAACTGTACACAGTATTCCAGATGAGGTCTGACCAAAGAGGAGTAAAGACCGATAATGACTTCACGTGATCTAGACTGTATGCTTCTGTTAATACATCCCAGAATTGTATTTGCCTTTTTTGCTGCTGCATCACACTGTTGACTCATGTTCAGTCTATGATCTATTAGTATACCTAAGTCTTTTTCACATGTACTATTGCTTAGCTCTATTCCTCCCATTCTGTATATGCTTTTTTCATTTTTATTGCCCAAATGTAGTACTTTGCATTTTTCCCTGTTAAAAACCATTCTGTTGGTTGCTGCCCACTGCTCCAGTTTATTTAGGTCTTTTTGAATCCTCTCTCTCTCTTCTCTAGTATTAGCTATCCCTCCTAGCTTTGTGTCATCAGCAAATTTAATCAGTTTACCCTCAATTCCTTCATCTAAATCATTGATAAAGATGTTGAACAATACAGGTCCCAGGACGGAGCCCTGTGGTACCCCACTTGAGACATTCATCCAGCTGGATGTGAAGCCATTTACAACCACCCTTTGAGTCCGATCACTAAGCCAGTTATGAATCCACCTAACAGTTGCCTGGTCCATTGCATACTTGGTCATTTTTTCAATAAGGATGGTGTGAGATACTTTGTCAAATGCTTTGCTGAAGTCAAGATATACTATATCTACAGCATTTCCCTGATCCACCCAGTCAGTGGTTCTGTCATAGAAGGAAATTAAGTTAGTCTGACATGACTTGTTAGTTACAAACCCATGCTGACTCTGGTTAATCACTTCATTCTTATCCATGTACTTACATACATGTTGTTTAATAATTTGTTCAAAGATCTTTCCTGGTATAGAAGTCAGACTCACCGGCCTATAGTTCCCTGGGTCCACCTTCTTCCCCTTTTTGAAGATAGGAACAACATTTGCTCTTCTCCAGTCTTCTGGGACTTCTCCTGTTCTCCAAGAATTTTCAAAGATTATGGAGAGTGGTTCTAAAATTTCTTCTACGATCTCCTTCAGTACTCTGGGGTGTAATTCATCTGGACCTGGAGACTTGAACTCATTTATGTTAGCTAAATATTCCCTCACAATCTTTCTGTTTACAGATAACTTGGATTCCTCTATTCCTTTAAAAGGACAGTGAAGATCAGTTGATGTTACATTTTCTTTCTGAGAGAAAACAGATGCAAAATAGGAATTAAAAAGTTCGGCTTTCTCAACATCCTCTCTTACCATTTCTCCATTTTCATCCTGTAAAAATCCTATAGCATCTTTGACTTTTCTTTTACTTTTGACATACCCCCAAAATCCTTTTTTATTGCTTTTGACATCTCTTGCAAGCCTTAATTCATTGTCAGCTTTAGCTAACCTGATACGTGCCCTGCAGGATCTGCAGACTGCATTATAATCTTCTTTAGATATGCCTCCCTCTTTCCATTTAATAAACATTTCTTTCTTTCTTTTTAGCATGTGTTTAAGTTCTGTGTTCATCCATCCTGGTTTCCTTAAATGCTTCCCATTCTTCCTACTTTTCGGGATTGTTAACGATTGTGCTTTGAGAATCTCATTTTTAAAAATTTCCCATCCTTCCTGGACATTTTTGTCCTTAAGGACATCCAGCCATTGGATCCCTCCTATTCTCTTTCTGAGTCTCTTAAAATCTGCCTTTCTAAAATCTAACCTTGAAGTCTGAGTCTTCAAATGTCTTCCTCCTCTAGTTATCCAAAATTCTATAATAGCATGATCGCTGCCTCCTAGGGTCCCAGCCACCTTTACCTCCTCAACCATTTCCTCCCTGTTTATAAGGATTAGATCCAAAGTAGCAGATCCCCTTGTTTTCTCCCCTACCTTTTGGAAGATAAAGTTGTCAGCAAGAGAGGATAAGAATTTGCTTGACCTGTTAGTTTTACTTGAGAGAGATTCCCAACAAATGTCTGGATAGTTGAAATCTCCCATGACCACTACGTCATATTTTTTGGAGAACTTGGTCATTTGATACATAAAGAGTTCATCCATATCTTCAGCTTGCCCAGGTGGCCTGTAGTAAATGCCTACAATGGTGTCCTTTCCGTTGTTCTCTCCTTGTATTCTTACCCAAACAGTTTCCACAGAACTCCCAGTCTCTGAAGCTTCAATCTCTGTGCAGATATACGCTTTTCTAACATACAATGCAACACCTCCTCCTCGTTTATCAAGTCTGTTTCTTGCAAATAAGTTGTATCCTTTTAGCCTTTTATTCCAATCATGTGTATCGTCCCACCAAGTTTCAGTGATTCCAATGACATCATATTCCTTTTCCTGCATTAGTAGTTCCAATTCTCCTTGTTTGTTGCCCATGCTTTGTGCATTTGTATAAAAACATTTTAGTTTGTGATTGGTTTCTCTTCCTCCCATATTTTTATTATTTAAATTGTTTTGTCTTTGTTCTTCCTTTCCACTTCCAGTAGCAGAGATCTCAATAGTATTTGTCAGCTGTATGGCTTTTTCTGGCCTTTTGCTTCCCTTCCCACATTGTTCTAGTTTAAAGCTCTTCTGATGAGTGTAGCAAGGCGACTTCCAAATACATGTTTTCCAGTCTTCGTAAGGTGCACCCCATCTCTAGCAAGTAGTCCATCGTATAGGTAATTCATTCCGTGATCCAGAAATCCAAATCCTTGTTGACGTCACCATCGACGTAGCCAGTTGTTCACCTGTAGAATCTTATTCCACCTCATTGTTCCATGGCCATCCACTGGGAGGATGGATGAGAAGACCACCTGCGCTCCCAATTCTTTCACTTTCTTGCCTAAGTCTTCAAAGTCACTGCAGATGGTTTCCAGGTCCTTTCTTGCCCATTAGAGACCCATTAGAGAGTCAAAACTAAGTGTCTTTTATGTATGGAGGAGCAAACACTGTTCCTTTTTAGACACTTTATGGATGGAACACCTTTTTGTGCAATATGGTTACAGTCCACTTTAATTGATTAAACAACCCAATAGTTGATAGAATTCACTGTGTTCCAGACATTTTTATTTTTTAATCAAGCTGGACAACTATGTTACTTTTCACATTTTATACTGACCATTGTTTGGCTTTTTGACCTGTATGTCACGGGCTACGCAGCGGAATGTGACATAATAGCAAGTCTCAGACAAAGTTGTTTCACCAAAAACATTTATTGGACTTGCGATTGCTCAATTATTGAAGAAGTGCAATTTGGCTGTAGAGAAATAACCAGTTTGCTCCTACCTACATTGAAGGAGTTGGATATTTACGAAGATCTCAGTAGGTCACAAGTTACTACACAACCCAATTATTTTCATATGACACCTTCTAGCCCTCATTTTAAATTGATTCCCTAGGAATACATTTAACTGATAAATCATACAAAGGTTAAAAATAATAAAACTAATCTATACTTGCCCACTGCTGCTCCAGTGCCGGCTATATACGTTATGACAGGAACGTATATGACTTCTTCAGCCAATCACTGGGTTTAGCTTTCAGTGTATGGCAATATACAGGTGCTTCTCACTAAATTAGAATATCATCAAAAAGTTAATTTATTTCAGTTCTACAATATAAAAAGTGAAAGTCATATATTATATAGAGTCATTACTAACAGAGTGATCTACTTCAAGTGTTTATTTCTGTTAATGTTGATGATTATGGCTTACAGCCAATGAAAATACAAAAGTCATTATCTCAGTAAATTAGAATACTTTATAACAACAGCTTGAAAAATGCTTTTAAAATGTGAAATGTTGGCCTACTGAAATGTATGTTCAGTAAATTCACTCAATACTTGGTCAGGGCTCCTTGTGCATCATTTACTGCATCAATGCGGCATGGCATGGAGGGGATCAGTCTGTGGCACTGCTGAGGTGTTATGGAAGCACAGGTTGCTTTGATAACAGCCTTCAGCTCGTTTTCATTGTTGGGTCTGGTGTCTATCATCTTCCTCTTGAAAATACCCCATCGATTCTCTATGGGGTTAAGGTCAGGCGAGTTTGCTGGCCAATCAAGCACAGTGATACTGTTGTTTTTAAACCAGGTATTGGTACTTTTGGCAGTGTGGACAGGTGCCAAGTCCTGCTGGAGAATGAAATTTTCATCTCCAAAAAGCTTGACGACAGAGGGAAGCATCAAGTGCTCTAAAATTTCCTGGTAGACGGCTGCGCTGACTTTGGTCTTGATAAAACACAGTGGACCTACACCAGCAGATGACATAGCTCCCCAAACCATCACTGATTGTGGAAACTTCACACTAGACCTCAAGCAGCTTGGATTGTGGCTTCTCCACTCTTCCTCCAGACTCTGGGACCTTGATTTCCAAATTAAAATTGGAACTCTGGGAACATAATTTTACCTCTATACAAGTCACTAGTGCGACCACACTTAGAATACTGTGTACAGTTCTGGTCTCCGGTGTATAAGAAAGACATAGCTCAGACATAGAGCGGGTGCAGAGAAGAGCGACCAAGGTTATTAGAGGACTGGGGGGTTTGCAACACCAAGACAGGTTATTACACTTGGGGTTATTTACTTTGGAAAAACGAAGGCTTAGGGGTGATCTTATTACTATGTACAAGTATATAAGGGGACAGTACAAAGACCTTTCTACTGATCTTTTTACTCTGAGGCCTGAGACGGGGACAAGGGATCATCTTCTACGTCTGGAGGAAAGCAGGTTTAATCATAATCACAGATGCGGATTCTTTACTGTAAGAGCAGTGAGACTATGGAACTCTTTGCCGCATGATGTTGTAATGAGTGATTCACTACTAAAATTTAAGAAGGGCATGGATGCCTTTCTTGAAAAGTATAATATTATAGGTTATATATACTAGATTCCTTGATAGGGCGTTGATCCAGGGAACTAGTTGATTGTCGTATGGAGTCAGGAAGGAATTTTTTTCCCGAATGTGGAGCTTGGTGTTTGCCAGATGGTTTTTTTTTTTGCCTTCCTCTAGATCAACATGTTAGGCTATGGGTTGAACTAGATGGACTTAGTCTTACTTCAACCTTAAAAACCATGTTACTATGTTACTTGTGGAGTGTGTCAATGACTGCCTTCTGGACATCTGTCAAGTCAGCAGTCTTCCCCATGATTGTGGAGCCTACTGAAACAGACTAAGGGACCTTTTTAAATGCTTAGAAAGCCTTTGCAGGTGTTTTTTGTTAATTATTCTAATTTACTGAGTTAATGACTTTTTTGTTTTCATTGGCTGTAAGCCATAATCCTCAACATTAACAGAAATAAACACTTGAAATAGATCACTATATAATATGAGTTTCACTTTTTGTATTGAAGAACTGAAATCAATTAACTTTTTGATGATATTCAAATTTTCTGAGATGCACCTGTATATTGTACTTGGTTCAGTTGTGTGGCATACATAAAGTTACATTAGGCTACCTTGTTCATTCAGTAGCTAAAGAGTGAGGGGACTCATGGGGCCCAAACATTTGAATATGTTTGCAATATATAAATGTGGATCCATTAAAATAACATTTAATTTTTTTTTTTAAGAAGGCAATACTGAATGTTTACTGAATATATCCTGTTGCATTTATTGAACGGAACCCTTAAATGAAATACTCATCAGCATAATTTTATTTGAAATATAGAAATGTTTGCACATAAATCATAATCTATTACTGACACAATCCAGCTTATGGATATGTTTTGTACAGACTAATAAAACTTTTAAAAATTAGATTTTTTTATCATAGATTTATAGCGATGTGGTATCATTTAGCCACTTGAACCTCTTAACCAGTAATAATGACCCCTGAGTACCCCTTTGAAAAGTATTAATGTTTATGGCTGCTTGTTCTTGTTGAACCCAATATAGTATAAAGTGGTTTCTTACCTGGTGATCTGAGGCGCCCAGCCAAAAGTAAAAAAAAGCAAGTGCACCGCCATGGATCTTCAGTGCTTGCGACTCCTACTTTTCTTTTGAAATCTTGTTTCCCTCAGAATTTTAAAGCCAGGAAAAAAACAACCCAGTGCCTTCTTTCCTTCCCCACCATGATACTCCACTGCTCATAAGAATTGTTTCTAGAGGAGAAAACCAATATGGCACCAAGACACCATATGGCCCTACCTATTACTGAAGTGCATGGACCTTGTACAGAGCCTTTACTCTGCATAGGTGTACTCATTATTTATTAGAGACATGTTCAAATAAGTCTAGTGGTTGTTGATATGTATGTGAGTTCAGTGGTATCTTAATGTAAAATTGTGAAACTGCTGTGATGGTGCTCCACTTAAAGAGTTTTTCACATTTTCATAAATGGGTATTATCGCAGCGTGCTTGTAAATACAAGTCATTTTGCATTTTACTGATGATTATAATTTTCTGCCGTTCTTCATATATTAACACTTTTGTTTTGTTTACAGCTTATTGACTTGGAGACCGACCACCTTTGCTATACATTAGAACTTGCGCAGTATTACATGCTCTTTTCTATTGAGCTTGTAAGCATTGTTTTAAATCATGGCAGAATCACTGGAGCGCGTTGTGTTGTTATCTCCTAATCACAGACAGCTTCAGAGCAATGCTCACAAGCTAGACTGTAGCGGTCCTCGGTCTCATAGCCAACAAGCTATAAACCAAGGAAAATTATTAATATCTCAGGAACTTTACATTTTAATAAGCAGTAAATTGCACAAGTGCTTGTTACAAGCACTGTCTGGCAATATCCATCTATGACAATGGGAATAATGTTTTAAATGCCATTCAAACATTGAAGACAAAGCTTGAAAAAAAGTATTGCTTGCATTGATACTCTTTTGTATAAATAGTAGCCCCCTAGAAAGGGAATTATTATCTGGCTCTTTAGATATTTTATTTCTTACCTCTATTTACATTGCAAAATGCATTAGTTTGCAGGTAAAGTACATAAGCGAATAAAGGCAAGTCAAAAAGATTAAATGATGTTTATGTATTTTTTGAATAATAAAATTACAGATCAGTAATGATATGAATTCTTATGATCAAATCCATCTAATTGACAACAGATGGACATGCTTCTCTATTTCTTTCAGTATCTAACGTACAAAATAATTCTGGATTCTAAAAGTTACTGGAAGCACGATAATAAAAAATGAAGTTTAAATGCACTGCTAAACAGTTGTAAAATCCCAAGTTTCCTTCTAGGGCCTTCATGTTACACTTCTTTTTGATCTCATTAATGTTGATTAATTCTTCAGATCTGATAAATATGAATAAAAAGGAGACTGGATGCAAATGTTTCCCAAGTAGAGTATAAACATAATCATCTAAGCGTACACAAGAGGACCAGACATGATTGTTATATTACATACATGAAAATTTCTAAAGTTTTGGTAGTCGAAGAAAATGTGTAATGTTACAGGACATTTTTATTTTACTTCTTATAAAATCAAAGGATAGTTATTTCAGCCAGCCTAACACTATTCCAGATATAGTCATACAGTATTGTTATTGGAATGCCTGTGACATTAATAATAGTATGGTATTGCTAAAAACTAAAACAAATGTTAACATTAAATAGGCTATAACTATTATTAGCTAGATGTCTTCTTTAATTGTATATAAGTAGTTAGAATTATGTTTCATAGTCCGTAAGGTAAAGTTATTAGGCTCATGGATCTTATAGCATGATCCAAGAAATGATTTTTTGGGAAATTGAGAACCTGGCATCTTTACAGATTACTAATCAATATAAATTTGGTGTAAACTTGCCCAACACATAGAGAAATTAACACTTGTTGAACGTGTATAGAAAAGGATTATTATTGCCCAAACTTTTTAGACTCCCAAGGGCTCATGCAATTGGCTGTATTATGGCTCTATGCTAGTTGAGGCTCTGAGTTATATAGTGTGTAAGCTTTAAGCTTGCATCTGGACAAGTCCTGCATGGAGTATACAACCCCTGGCAAAAATTATGGAATCACCGGGCTCGGAGGATGTTCATTCAGTTGTTTAATGTTGTTGAAAAAAATCAGATCACATACATGGCAGAAAACTAAAGTCATTTCAAATGGCAACTTTAGGGCTTTAATAAACACTAAAAGAAATCAAGATTAACAATGTGGTACTCAGTAAGGGTAATTTTTTTCAGACCAAGCAGAGGAAAAAATTATGGAATCACTCAATTCTGAGGAAAAAATTATGGAATCACCCTGTAAATTTTCATTTCCAAAACTAACACCTGCATCAAATTAGATCTGCTCGTTAGTCTGCATCTAAAAAGGAGTGATCACACCTTGGAGAGCTTGTACCAAGTGGACTGACATGGATCATGGCTCCAACACGAGAGATGTCAATTGAAACAAAGGAGAGGATTATCAAACTCTTAAAAGAAGGTAAATCATCACGCAATGTTGCAAAAGATGTTGGTTGTTCACAGTCAGCTGTGTCTAAAATCTGGACCAAATACAAACAACATGGGAAGGTTGTTAAAGGCAAACATACTGGTAGACCAAGGAAGACATCAAAGCGTCAAGACCGGAAACTTAAAGCAATATGTCTCCAAAACAGGAAATGCACAACAAAACTAATGGGAGGAAACTGGAGTCAATGTCTGTGACCGAACTGTAAGAAAACGCCTAAAGGAAATGGGATGTACATACAGAAAAGCTAAACATAAGCAATCATTAACTCCTAAACAGAAAAAAACAAGGTTACAATGGGCTAAGGAAAAGCAATCGTGGACTGTGGATGACTGGATGAAAGTCCTATTCAGTGATAAATCGCGAATCTCCATTGGGCAAGGTGATGATGCTGGAACTTTTGTTTGGTGCCGTTCCAATGAGATTTATAAAGATGACTGCATGAAGAGAACATGCACATTTCCACAGTCATTGATGATATGGGGCTGCATGTCAGGTAAAGGCACTGGGGAGATGGCTGTCATTACATCTTCAATAAATGCCCAAGTTTACATTGATATTTTGGACAGTTTTCTTATCCCATCAATTGAAAGGATGTTTGGGGATGATGACATCATTTTTCAAGATGATAATGCATCCAGCCATAGAGCAAAAACTATGAAAACATTCCTTGAAAGAAGACCCATAAGGTCAATGTCATGGCCTGCAAATAGTCCGGATCTCAATCCAATTGAAAATCTTTGGTGGAAGTTGAAGAAAATGATCCATGACAAGGCTCCAACCTGCAAAGCTGATCTGGCAACAGCAATCAGAGAAAGTTGGAGCCAGATTGATGAAGAGTACTGTTTGTCACTCATTATGTCCATGCCTCAGAGACTGCAAGCTGTTATTAAAGCCAGAGGTGGTGCAACAAAATACTAGTGATGTATTGGAGTGTTCTATTGTGTTTTTGTTTTTCATGATTCCATAATTTTTTCCTCAGAATTGAGTGATTCCATAATTTTTTCCCTCTGCTTGGTCTGAAAAAAATGACCCTTACTGAGTACCACATTTTTAATCTTGATTTCTTTTAGTGTTTCTTAAAGCCCTAAAGTTGCCATTTGAAATGACTTTAGTTTTGTGCCATGTCTCTGATTTGCTTTTTTTCAACAACATTAAACAACTGAATGAACATCCTCCGAGCCCGGTGATTCCATAATTTTTGCCAGGGGTTTTATGTGTCACTGAGTTCCCTGGCTTCGGTGATATGAAACCTGGAAAGAAGGCTCCAGCACAGATAATGCTGAAAGGTTTGTTGACATGCGTCTGTGTTTGAACTCTTGAGCCTGTGCCTTGTGGTCAGCCTCTCTTTCCGCAGAGCCACAGTAGATACACTCTTTCTCCGGGTGTTTATTTTCTGTTATCCTTGCTTCAGTCTTTTTAGAGTAAGAGGTGTTTTCATTTACTTATTTGTTTGCCCTTTAACATTTCAGGTGGAGCTTTATATAGTTTATTGCTCATTTGGTAGTCCAGCCATACTGCTGCAGTTTAAGCCAGTCAGTGGAAGACCAGCTAGGCTTTATCTCTTTGCTGTTTTTGTTCTTTACCCTGCACCTACCTTCTTTCTAGGAGGTAGGCTGCATATTTTCTAACAGTACATACTTAATCCTTTATTTTGTTACCCACCCTAGGATCTCTTTCTATTTCAGCACACTTTCCCTTCTGTAGGTAATTTACACTCTGCTCTGCCCTCCAGTTCTTTATGAAGAGCTTGTAGCTGTCAACGGCCTTTCAGGCTGCATAGGTCTGTGTTTATATAGTCTAGTCTGTGGTTAGGGCTATCTCAGCTCGCTCAGGAACCATTAGGGACTGCAGGGTCAGGATCTCTAGTCTGTACAGGAACCGGCAGGGTCAGTTGCAGTTTTTAGTATGTTACCTATTTTCCTAGTGAGTTGCTACACAATCATAACATTCATTTAATAGGCAGCATGGGTCCTGGTTTCAGGAATGGCTGGTACCGATGAGTGGGACCAGTCATTCCCATACCCCAATCCAACAGGTGCAGCTGATTTAAAAGAGCAGGTGAGCTGCTCATAATTGTCTGTGTGTAAAGGTTGAAACACAACTGGGAATTGTGTCTGTGAGTGACAGGTGGTAAGACCAGGTTGGTCTCTCTGACAGGACCTGAGAGACTGGGACTTTACTGTACTGTTAAATGGGTGAACCTGTACTGCTATTACATGTACTGGCTGTTTTCTTCTATTTATTTCTGTTTACTTTTATGCTAAAGAAAAAGTTGCTTTGTTTTTTTTTTTTGGGCTGAAAGTTTATGAAGTTTAATAAATTTTCCTTTTTGAGCCAAGAAACTGTGTGCCTGTGTGACTACTACGGACTACCAAAGAGCTGATTCCCTACATTTGGTGTTTGGAGTGCGGGCAATGAATCCCAAGGAGCACAGGTGATTGTGGTTAAAAGACTGTATGTCCTGGGTGAAGGCAGATACAGTGCTGCAAGCACTGTCGGACAAAATGGAGGAGCTTGTTAAATAGCTGGTCCAAGCTGATATGCAGTAGCAGCAATGGCAGCAGCAACAGCAGATCCAGCGGGAGACCAACAGACTCTTGATACAGCAATTCCATCTGCAACAACAACAGCTGCGGCACCAGCAGAGGCAGGGAAACCGCACCACCCCCAAACCGAGGTGACGATACCCAACTGAGGAAAACGGTAAGAGGGGCATTGCAAAAGATGATGACATTGTTCAAGAAGGTGGCACACCAGGAGAAATTGCCTCTGGAGCAGAGGGTGGAGGTTCTGTCTGGGGAACCACAGAAAGGGTATTATGATCTGACCCTACACGATGCCAAGGAATACGAAAAGCTCAAGAAGGAAATCTTGGCTTGGCTGGGCATAACCCTGGTAGTCAGGGCATGACGGGTGCACCACTGGGGCTATCAGAGGGGCAAGCATACCAGGTCTTAGATGTTTGACCTCCTGCACTTGATGCAAATATGGCTGCAGCCTGATACTTGTTCCCCAGCACAGATGGTGGAGCGAGTGGTGATGGACCGGTTTATCCACTCATCGGTTCCATAGTGGGTTGCCCAGGAGGATCCCCAGAACACAGATGACCTTTTGGTCCTGGTGGAAAGGTACCTGGTGGTCAAAAATTCCCTGGGGAATCAAGGGGGTTATATGTCACCTTATTTGTGTTCCAAAAGGGGGGCTGATGCCCAAAAGACTGAGACTAAAACCTCACCTGTGGGGTCTCCAAAGTTCCAGGAGGTTTCAGAGCTGGGTTCAAGGGGTACATCTTAGGTCGTTATCTGTTGGAGGTGTTATATTACTGGTCATATAGCTGCCCATTGTCCCATCATCTCCAAGCTGATGGACTGCAGCCTAGGTTGGTGCTCCTCCCATTTTGCCTACCCTGCCTGTAGTGTTGCACCTCATCCTAGCGAGGGGCCTCAGGCATGCCAAGTGTCAGTAAATGGGGTACCAAGTGACTGGACTCTGGAAGTTTGGCGACTCTGGTAAGGGCCACACTCCTACATGTGCCAGTCATCGGGAAGGGGATGGGTGTCAGGTGTATCCACAGAGATGCCAAGAACTTTCATGTGGCCCGGGTCCACATAGACACAGACTCTGGATCCATGTACCACAAAGTTGGAATGGTCAAGAACTTTGTACACCCAGTGATTACCAAAGGAGACTTTCCTTTATTTTGATACATTTTGGGGGAAAGTGGTGCCGCTGGGGAATTCAGCTGGCAACCAGGTCCCGTTTATAGAAACCTCATCGCAGTCCGCAGCCGGCGAGTTCCCATGTTCTGGGCTCACTGGCAATGGGGATGAAAAAGCGTGCTCTGAAGCCAACGTCCCTAAGCTGTAGGTATCCAGAGGAAATGTTGAAACTGCCCAACTCAGGGACTTAATGCTAAATAGCTTTCTGATAATAGTTGGTGGCGATAATCGTGCTAGGCATAAGAGTCGGCTGTGTCGGGGTAGAAAGGTGAGGGGCTGGAAGGGTGCCTCCTCAGAACACAAGAGGCACGATTCAAGGGGGATAGTCGGTTGACTCCAGTGAACCGGTTTAAACCTGGGGATTGGGTGCTGGTGTTGGTGCAAACAGTGGAGAGTAAGTTCCTCGCCAAGTGGCACGGATCATATGAAGGGATGGAAAGGATCGGTGAGGGCTACTATAGAGTTCAGGCAACCAGGGAATGTGAATGGCCTGCCAAGGATACAGTGCTGGTTGGCAGAAGGTGCCCAGCCTCCCAGCTTTGGGCATGGGGGTATGTAAGGTTGCATCTGGACAAGTTCTGCATGGAGTGTATGTATCATTGAGGTGCCTGGCCTCGGTAATGTGAAACCTGGAAAGAAGGCTCCAGCACAGATAGTGCTGAGAGGTTTGTTTAATGGGGCAGCATGGGTTTCAGGAATGGCTTGTACAGATGGGTGGGACCGGTCATTCCCATCCTCCAATCTGACAGGCGCAGCTGATTTAAAATGGCAGCTGAGCTGCTCACAAGTGTCGAGGTGGAGACATCTCTGGGAATTGTGTCTGTGAGTGAGAGGTGGTAACACCTTTTGGTGTTGGTCTCTCTGGCAGGACCTGAGAGACTGAGACTGGACTGTACTGTTAAACGGGTGAACCTGTATTTCTATTACATGGACTGGCTATTTTCTTCTGTTTGGTTCAGTTTGCCCTTATGCTTAAGGAAAAGCTGCTGTGTTTTTCTAATTTTGGGCTGGAAGTTTATGAAGTTTAATAAACTTTCCTTTTTGAGCCAAGAAACTGTGTGCCAGTGTAAACGCTACCAAGTACAAAGAGCTGATTCCCTACAATTGCCATAGTATGGCGCTGACAGGGCCGTACTGTGCCACTGTGTGCCTCAAGTTTTTAAAGCAGCATCAAAATCCATTTGGTATTTGGGAGAAAATAAATTGGGGCATGCTTCACTAAAATTGCCAAATTAAGGAGATTTTGTAACCTAACTGAAGCTCCATGGAAAATTCTAGAAAATGTGTGTTTTTTTTTCTTTTTAAATTCTACCTTTCAAACTTAACTTGATTGCTGTATATTAATGCTTCCACCGATTCTATGGATGACCATGATAGACGTCCCAAAGGGAGTCCAAATCTAGGAGGATCATCTCCACTTGTTCCTAGGTAGCTGCTCAACTCCATTTTGGTGTGGCATAGAAAGCTATGCCCTTTCTTAGCAGATTCATTAAATAGTTCAGGACCAGACCATTTTAACCCATTGCTGACCAATCTCGTTTTTTCTTGTTCAGATATTCAAATAATTTTTGCATCTTTTTTATGATTGATGGGGCTTAATTTTATGTTATTTTCATACTCTGCTATTATTTTTTTGCTGATATCAGACAATATCAGTGGGAAACATGTCTGATTTTCACATTTTTATATGGCCACAAAGGAAGACTAAAATACATATTAAAATTTGTCATTTGTCATCTTGATGCAGTACTCGTGAACCGCGTGCACAATTTGGAATAATTTAGCGGAAAAAAAACGGCAACGAATAGCAGAAGACAAAAAAGGAGCAAGACTTAAAAAAATAATGCAAATGATGAATCGGGCTTAAGTGTTCTCCAGTTGATCCAGAGGAAAGCATAGTTAAAATTTCCGTCCTGACCCGAGGTGACAATCGGACAGAATTAACAAGAACTCATCTAAGACTTTTTCTTTAAATCACCAATTGTTTCCCGATCTTAATTATCATCGAGTCAGGAAAACTTTACTTTAAATTTACTTTGATGCCATTTTGATCAGTGCTGCTTGTCAAGGGAGTTAGCTGACTGGAGCATTTCAGTAATTAGTCCAACTCCCCTCTGAGCACACATTGGGAGCCTCTATGCACAAAGATCATATAAATCCTCCCAGACACACACATCATTGTCAGTTTTAGAAGTTTGGAAGCGCTATACTATTTAGTTCTACACCAGTTATTGTAACATGCTCACTAACTGGACAGAAAAATTAAACTAATTACATAAGAGTGGCTTCAGACCTTTTTTTGGAAGGTGGCAAATTTAAAGAATACATGCAATTCCACAATACTGTAAGTATAGGGTGTGTAGCTCAAACTGAAGGAACTTGTAAGAGGAAGGCTGTAGTAGTGCTAATTCACTGCTGATACTCCTTGGGAAGGCTTTCACTTTTCTAAACATACTGTCATGGGCTATGAGTTTTGTGAGCTCTTGAGACTATTAATTCAAAACCCCATGATAATATCCTGCAAGGATAATGGATAATGTCCCTCAGCACTGTGTTGCCTGCTCATTTTTATTTCACTCTCTCATTCTCCTCCCTGATTTGGCCGCTTAGGGACAGACAGGTAATGGAGAAGAAATTGAAAGGGAAAATACATGGGAAAATGTAAATGAAAAGAAGTTATTATAACTGCTATAATGAAGTGCCTTTCATTTAAATATAAGAATGTAACGCTGAAATGAACTTGTGATCCTGAAATGCATTTTTAATGAGTTCCCTTTTTATTTTTGCTGCTTCAGTAGCATATTTTAAAGACCCTTTGAAAAAAAAAAGCTACATTAAAAAAAAAAAAAAACACCAAATGCCACAACATACAAAATTGGATATTGGTTTATTCCAAAACTGCTGATCAGGAAGAGTGGCTCTTCAACACAAAAATGTTGCAGTCACTTTATTTAAATGAGGTTGAATTTGCATTGTGATGTGCCATTCTGATTTAGAAAAAAAAATTAGATTTTCAGATCAAATTGACCCAGCCAGTGAAGCGTTAAGGAACTGGCAGGTCTAGTCTAAAAGCCTCATGTTCTATCAAACCTGCAGACGACGGAAGTCATACAGTGCTAGTGAGAAAACAACTTTCTTGCTGAAATTTTCCTCTTGTAACTGTGTAACATTTTTGTTCTCACATAAGTACATATAGTACATGGTAGATATAGATAGATCAATTGAGCCATATATTGTAGATGTTTATTATTCTACACTATTATAGCTAATTGTCCTGTATATCATTTTGTTTTTAATGTTTTTGTTATCCCAGGAGAACGGCCTTTTCAATGCAACCAATGTGGTGCCTCATTTACCCAGAAAGGCAATCTCCTCCGCCACATCAAATTACACTCTGGTGAAAAGCCCTTTAAGTGTCACTTGTGTAACTATGCATGCCGACGCAGAGATGCACTCACTGGTCATCTCAGGACACATTCTGGTAAGTGAGCCTGAGAGTTATAGGAGGGATGAGACAGCAGGTAACAACATTTGTATAGTTATATGTAGGTCAATTGCCAAAAAGCAGAGGACTCCATTCCACAAAATTAAATGCTTAAAGGGGTATTCCTATCTCCAAGATCCTATCCCAATATGTAGTAGGAGTAATAATAATATTAGCAACTAACTCCAATTAGAAATGTAGTATAGTTTTTCTGATTCGCTATGTCTCTATCCTCATGTGCAGGCATTGCAGGACCTTAGGTATCCATGGCAACGACCACTGATATAGTGACAGTTAGTTAGCTAGTTGCTAGTGGTCGTAACCATGGATACCTAAGGTCCTGCAATGTCTTGCACATGAGGAAAGAGACAGAGCAAATCAGAAAACCTATACTACATTTCTAATTGGAGGTATTTGCTAATATTATTATTACACCTACTACATATTGGGATAGGATCTTGAAGATTGAAATACCCCTTTACCTTAGTATCATTGCAATATCTTGTCCACAAATATATTAGGAAGAACACCTCTGAAGTACAAATGGCTTTTCTTACTATTCAAGCTAAAAGGGAAGGAAGTCAAGATGAGCAATAAAATTTGAGTAGACTTGAATTCTACTCGAATTTTACAAAAATCTGCATTCTCCATATTGTGTATCTTTTGTAATTTGCTTTTGCGCTAATTCAGCAAAATGGCGACTGTTGGTTGCCATTTTTATGAACTGTAAAAGGCCATCAAAGTGTTAAAAAATTAAATCTTTGTACTCATCTTAAACGTTCACCTCTCCGACCCTTCAGTGTCATCCATCCGTTCCTTGCAGCATCTTCAGATTGCCGCCATTCACACTGAAATCTCTGGGCCTCTCATGCTGGGCTCGGACTTCTGGAGGATGCAAAAATTTCCAGCGTCATGACGTTAAGGCATGTACCACAACATTGCTCACGCTTACGCAGGGCGATGGCGGCAATCTGAAGATGTGACGATACCAAACGGGTGATGACGAGCATCGGGAGCTGCCGGAGAGGTGAGTGCTCAGGTGAGTATAAGGATTTTTCATATTTTTTATATATTACATTTGCTATGCTTTGAGATCTGGAGAAAGACTCCCAGAGCATAATAAAGGATATTAAATTTGCAGAGAATAACTTTTCAGTGAATCAAATTTCCCGGGAAAATACACATGAACAGGCGAATTAGACTTTTGCTTGATCCACTCATCTCTAAAAGTAAAATTTACCTGTACAAGAAAAGTTTTATTGTTTAGGTAGAGACTTAATAGATGTGCTATGGAAAGAAAAAGCTACATGCCGTCTTATTTTAGTACTATACCCTGCTAAATGCAAAAGACGTCATCAGCCCAAAAGAGACTTCTCTAATTTGATAAACAACACGACGAACATGATAAGGGGAACGAGAGACATCCTAAACGAACAGTTATTGCTTTGAACATAATTAATTCATTGAGTAAAGATAAACTCTTTAAATAAAACATCATTCAGATCTAAAGTGTACAAGACTTTCAAAACATTCAGAAGACCATACAGATATTACTTCAGGAATATTAACGGACAGCTTAAAGTCAAAGTGATTCTAGCCTAAAATATGCATTTTTTATTTATTGTTTTTTAATCAGAAAAGCATTATGGTATTTAATTTTTGATCATATGAGTGTTCTTCTTAGAAGCCGGTACCCCTATTTTCAGTACAATGTACACCGTTTTTACATGGGTTACTTGGTATATAACAGCACTGAACGCAGTATTTTATTTTTCTTATTTTTTGTTCGCAGTGGGTAAACCACATAAGTGTGGCTATTGTGGCCGCAGTTACAAACAGCGCAGCTCTTTGGAAGAACATAAAGAGAGATGTCATAACTATTTGCAAAGTATGGGCCTGCAGAATAACATTTACTCAGGTAATTTACTTTACAGACTGTATCATTACTGGAAATGATCTCAGTGAATGAAAATGATTTATTGACATTTCATCAGTACTGTTTTAAATGATAAAACATTGGGGCAGAGCAATCAATATGTCACAACTATAAAACTGCAAGACTATGTTCACACATTGTGTTTGTGCACGTTCAGGGTATCAGTCTAGAAATGCATCATCTATTCCAAATCTATCCAAAAGGTGTAATGGGTCCAACATATGTCAAAATATTGTCCTTTTGGTTTACATTCAGACATTATATAATAACATTCCTTTTCCACTGTATTGTGTTCCATTTAGGGTGATCTCTGGGGGAATAAAACAATAAATAAAAAGTAATAAACCGTGCAAGATCTCTGCTGCCTCTGCTTTACCGGCTTTCTTTTCAGGTTTTCTTGAATCCCTCTGCCTCTATGCCATGCATATAATCCAGCCATGTGTGGTCACCAAACGTAGCAGTATCCTGCCTCATATAATTGTAATATAACAGGGAATATTTACATGCATTTGATATCACCATTAGACAGCTGCCCAGTGCCCTAGAATGTATACTTCTGCTACTATCTGCAAAAACTAATATATTCAAGGAAATATATTTCAGCAAGTTACATTTCCTCAGGATAAATTTAAGAGTGTGTGATCTCAAGAAACAGTATACTTTCCACTCTCTAAGTAGAACTGAACTCTATACCACTGAAACTTGGCTGATGCATGTCTTCAAGTATCAAAATCTGTTCTCTGTCTAGTAGACTTTTGTAGTTTTAGTGTTATTCTCATTCACCTTATTCTACAGTTTGCATGAGTAGTTGAAAACACCATGACAATTTATCCTAACATCTGTTTCTAACAAACACACAGTAAAGTCTACATGTTTGCTTTTATGTTTTCCAGTAAGTATTTTTAATGGGAAATTACCTATCCTAGTTGCAACCCTTAAAGGGGTTGTCTGGTACATTTTTTAAGTTGCCCAATGTATTCAGCATGTGGGCATAAGTATCTCTGTAAATACCTTGTGTTGCAGATACTGCCTGTGAGCGGCGCTATCACTGGCCACTCACAGGCATCACGTGACCCCCGGCTGAAGCCGGCGCTGACATCCACTGACGTCACGACAAGTCCAGGCTGCACCCGAGGGTCCCCTTACGCGTTCCACCGGTGGCTGCTGGGTTGTGGGTGGGGTTATCCCCTGCGTCACACCCGGCATCCACCACGTGCTCTCCCTCTCCCCTTTCATTGGGAAAGCTCGCAGTGGATGCTGGGTGTGACGTGGGGTAATAACCCCACCCACAACCCATCAGCCACCGCGGGGACCCCAGCGCTGAGTCACGCCTCACTTATGCCCACATGCTGAATACATTGGGTAATTTAAAAAAAGTACCTGACTACTTCTTTAACATCCACATTGATTAAGTATCCCAGATTAATAATAGATTCTCTCCCATCTCCATCGTTTCTTTGCAGCTCATTAAATATTTCACATGTCACTGACTTGTGCTTTACTTAAAGTATTTTTTCCCTTTCAACTCTTTATCACTAAACTGTCATGGCCATACTAAATAGATTAAAATCATTTTTTAGTTACTCTCTCCCGGTTCAGGACTGGACTCCCCTTCTGCTACAGAACGCTTCAGCCAATCATTGGACTCAGCAGTTCCTGCCATCTACATCAACAGAGCTACAGAGCGCAGTGATTGGCTGCAGTGCTATTGATTTCATGTCTCCTCGGCAGTCTGCACACAATCAGCGCTGAACCTGAAGAGGATAAGTAACTGTTGATTTGATTATTTTTAACATGGCCATAACAAATTAGTAAAAAAAACTTCAAATGGAAAAATCACTTTAAGATTTGTATTTTTTGACATCCTGTATTTCCTTTTATTGTAGCAATAAAAGAAGAGAGCAATCACACTGAACTGGCAGAAGACCTATCTAAGCTTGGGTCTGAAAGATCTCTTGTTCTGGACAGACTTGCAAGTAATGTTGCCAAACGTAAGAGCTGTATGCCTCAGAAATTTGTTGGTAAGAGTTTGTAGCCTCAATTTGTTTTAGTGTAATACCCAAACCGTACACCTAATTATTGATTTGTTAGTTTAAATGAAAATGAATCAGAAGTTAAAACATTATTTACAATACAATAAAAACATTTATTTCCAATATTAAAAAAATGATTAAATTATCAACATGTTCAAGGCGTTTCTGGCAAGACCCTTTAATCTGTTTCTTAGGTTTAGCATTTCTTTCTATATTAAACTATTGCCAGCAACCTTGCACATTATCTTTTGAAGCATAATTTATAGCAGTGTGAATATACAACGAATAGTAAATTAAATTAGGTATGGTATCATGATCGACGTTGATTCCTCATGTATGGAGTTGGCTCAGGAGCTGAACCTGCAGCATATCCAGCAGATGCCAGCTGTGTGACCAGCACTTGCACCAGCCGCTGCTGTGTAACCATTCTATCCAATTAAATGCTACCTTTCAAAAGAAGCTATTTTTGCTTCCTATCGCCCCCACCCCCCATGGCTGCCATCTTAGCACTGATTGTGGTAAGGCTTCACAGAGGAACGTTATTTTCTATACATACTACAATACAGAAAGATCAAGCAATTAAATGATCGTAGGTTCAAGTTCCTTCGAAGTACTAAAAAAAAAGGTTTAAAAATTAAAAAAAGGTTTTAAAAATGTAAAAAATATATACATTTACATAAAAGGTTGAATCATGCCTCTTGTCCTAGATTAAAATTGAAATGTAAAAATGAAAAAAATAAGCATATTTGGTATTGCTGCATTCATATAAGTTTGATCCATTAAAAAATATAATTAATTTACACATACAGTAACCATAAAGAAGGAAAAAAAATCAAAATGCCAGAATTATGTTTTTTTAGTTGCCACAGCTCCCTAAAAGTAATGCAAGAAAAAAGCGTCAAAACATGACAAGTACTGCAGTATTGTGTAAATAACAATGTCAGCTTGCAACAGAAAAAAACAAGCCTTTATACAGTCCCTCCATAGAAAAATAAAAACATTACAGGTCTCAGAAAATGACATCACAAACTCATTCTTTTTTTACATGTTTACAATTTTTTTCAACCACTTAAATAAAAAATAACAAGTTTGATGATCAGTGAAATCGTAATCCCTGGAGAGTTATCATGTTGCCAGGTCATTTTTAGCACATAACACAAAACCTAAAAACCAATGGTGGATTTGTTTGGTTCAAGTTTTAATCATCTGGTGACAATAATGGAAATTGGCTTTTTGTTCAGTGCTGTTAGGGAACTTCAATTGGATGAGTTAAATCTGCAGCAAAATATTTGACATGAATCTTTCTGCATTGCTGGAATCATTAGATCACTAATAAAGTCTATTTTTTTCAAATCTCATTCTTTAACCGTCCCTATGCCTTTATCACCGTTTCATCTACATACAACCGCGCCTTCACTAACCCAATCACATGGTGGTGGACAGATTGTCACTCATCTCTGGCTCTTGTGTACATTAAGGTGATCTGATTTGCTGCTTGGCTATAGATTGCTTGACCATGTCCCGTATTAATGCCTGGCATACACAGGCAAACTGGATGACATTTCAAAAGACTTTGTCTTTGATTCAGTGTATTTACCCCTCTGATTTTTTTTTACACTGGAAATGTTGCAGCAAAATGCACCATGATACAAACCACTGCTGATATCATTATGAAAATAGTATGGCTAAAGGGGAGAAAAATAGCAAAATCAGCTGTAGCTACCCCCTCCACTCTGCTGCTGATGGCTCTGGTCCTCACTGACATGGCTCCAGCAGTGACACCAGAACTACAGATTCTGACCACAGTCTCAACTAATGTCGGCATGCTCCACTATTTCTGTGTTCTGTCAACTGAGACCTTCCTTACAAAGTGCAGTTTTTGCATGCGAAACCTAGATAAGATAAAAAAGCAAATTGCTCCATAAGGTTTGGATAAAATAAAATGCATACCAAACGTAATATTTTAACAAGATCATAGCCACGTTTTAGATTTGTGACATATAATAAAAATATATTATTTTAACTTCTTGCTCAAAGACAAAATTAAAATCACACCAGTATTTTCGATGTAAAAGACCAGATCAGATCTTGTGCTGTGAGCTCAGGACAGTCCTGTTACATCCTGTGTTAAATGTGCTGTTCTTTCTAATCTTGAAAAAAAAAATCTGTAACTTTCAACGTGATGCAAACACACAGTCCTGTGACTACAGTCTTATGGCTTCAGATCTCAATGATTTTTCTCATATGCAATAAACGGCCCGAGTTTCATCAGTGTTTTTGATCAGAGTGTCATCAGAGTCTGGTCAGTGTGTCAGCTTTTACCATCAGAGTGTCATCAGTTTTTCTTGGGTGAAAAAAACTGATAGAGGTTTCTCAAGATTCTCCTATCAAACAGTCCGTAAAAAACGGACAGCACACCGATGGCATTCAAATTCTGTCTACTTTTTTTTCATGGCCCATACCCTTGCATTGGTGAGATTGATCTGAAACTAGAATCAAAATTCGACCAGTCTTTTGATTTTTTTAAAAAAACACATTTCGTAGGAGTAAAACCCAGCGCCGCCTCCTCCAACTTTGTAGAAAGTAAACCGTGACACTGTTGGTAAAGTGCTCCAGTAGGGTCCAAACCCAGTAGGTATATAGAGTAAAACTGGGCACTCAGATGAAGTAAGTTTCAAATAGATTTTTAATTTAAGCTCAAGCACAAAAATTAATGTTTCGGTCAGAGTAGACCTTCCTCAGTGAGTGCAGACTGCATTATGAAGACTTGTGCAGGGTGGGGGGGATAGACACCATATCAGGAATGTGTCCAATCCATGGATATATTAGGAAAATCCAGGCAGCAGACGCGGTATCCACTGCTTGTCATGTGAGCTGCCCACATGATTTCCTAATATATCCACAGATTGGAAAAAAATGTATTCTGTATGGAACACAAAATTGGCATTTTTTATCTCAACATCACCCATACAAAAATTGATTAAAGTGTAGTATGTATCCCAAAATGCAACCAATTAAATCTACCCTGGAGAATCATGTTGTAAGGTCATTTGTAGTACACAATTAACATAATAAATTACACCTTCCCTCAATTGTCCTGCAAGAAACTAGCCCTCATATGACTATGTTGATGTACACATAAAAAAGTTATGGCTCTCTGAAGATGGAGAGGAAAAAGCAAAAGTGCAAAAATGAAAATTAGAGTCCTTAACCCCTTCCCGACCCGTGTCACACCGTTTGTGACATGGAAAACAGTTCCTTCCCGACCCATGTCACAGCGTCTGTGACATGGAGGGAAAGAGCCCCTGCAGCGCCTGCGAGCGGGGTCGCTCAGGTTTCACAGTTGCTACTGCAACTGGACATCCTGAAGTCGACCCCCCGGGGGGTGGATTAACCCCCCCGTGCCTGGGACCCCTCCGATTGGCTGTTTCATTTTCACTTTTAATGAAACTGCCAATCGGTATGAATTAAATATTTCACCAATGAAAATTGGTGTAATATTTAAATCTGGGCATGGCCTGATGCTTACAGCATCAGCCATTGGCTGGGGGGAGTGTCACCTCTGTCCCCCCCCCCCTCCCCCCAGATCTGATTGGGGTGCTAGCGTCACATGGATACTAGCCCCAATCAGATGTGGAGGGAGTTTTTAATGATGGCCGCAACTGCCAGTCCATGGATCGTGTGCCGGCCGTTGTGGACCCTCTGCTGCTGCCCCCCCGTGGACCCTCTGCTGCTGCCCCCCCCGTGGACCCTCTGCAGCTGCCCCCCCCGTGGACCCTCTGCAGCTGCCCCCCCGTGGACCCTCTGCTGCTGAGCTCGTGGATCGCTTCTGCCGCCGCTGATCGCCTGCTGCCGCCGCTGATCTGCATCAGGTAGTATTGCCCCCGCTCCCCCCAGACTCCCCCTCCACTCCACCCCCCCTCCACTTTCATACCTGCACCCCGACCTCCGCTCCCTCTGCTCCCTCTCCCACGTCTTCATCCACCGGCTGCTGCTCTCCTTCTGACAGCCGGTGGACTGTGATCACAGCAGCAGCAGGCTCAGTGTAAATGCCCTGCTCCTGTGATCAAGCCCACCATCCCCCAGTCCCAGTGATATCACCCCCCACCTCCCAATAATCACCCCTCTCCCCAGTGTTCACCCCCCCTGTCCCCAGTGTGCACCCCCCCATCCCAGTGATCACCCCCCTGCTGCTGGCTCCTGCTCCGCTTTCTTCCCCAGTAATCACCCCCCTGATGCTGCCGGCCTCCTACCCCCCTTGCTGCTGCCGACTCCTGCCCCAGTGATCACCCCCCTTGCTGCTGCCGGCTCCTGCCCCAGTGATCACCCCCCTTGCTGCAGCTGCTGGCTCCTCCATCTCTTCAGCCCCCCCCCTATGCCTGACAGCCCCCTATGCCTGACAGCCCCCTACGCCTGACAGCCCCCACACGTGACTGCAGAAGGTTACATCAAGCACACACACACACGTACACTCACACTATAATAAAGTTTCGATTTTTTTTTTTTTTTTTTTTTTTTTTTTTTTTTACACACGCACACAGCACACAAAATGTCCCGCCCGTCCCACTCATCCCAGTCTAGGGCGTACTCGGCTTAGGAGGCTATGTCAGGTTGGTGTGTGTGTTGTAGTGTGTGTGTGTGTGGTGTATACACTACAATATACCACACCGCACACCAAGCTGACATACACTACACAATGGTGTCCACTAACAAATTGGAACCATGTTGCGTTTGGAGAGTCCCTGTGTGCCCAAACATTGGAGCTCCCCAACAAGTGACCCCATTTTGGAAACTAGACCCCCCAAGGCACCTATCTAGATGCATAGTGAGCACTTGAAACCCCCAGGTGTTTCACAAATTGATTCATAAAAATGAAAAAGTGGAAAAAAAAACACTTTTTTATTTTTACGGATTAATTTGTGAAGGACCTGGGGGTTCCAAGTGCTCACTATGCATCTAGATAGGTGCCTTGGGGGGTCTAGTTTCCAAAATGGGGTCACTTGTGGGGGAGCTCCAATGTTTGGGCACACAGCGGCTCTCCAAACGCAACATGGTGTCTTCTAACAATTTGAGCCGACAATTTGCTAGCGGACACCATGTTGCTTTTGGAGAGCCGCTGTGTGCCCAAACATTGGAGCTCCCCCACAAGTGACCCCATTTTGGAAACTAGACCCCCCAAGGCACCTATCTAGATGCATAGTGAGCACTTGGAACCCCCAGGTGCTTCACAAATTGATTCATAAAAATGAAAAAGTGGAAAAAAAAACACTTTTTTATTTTTACGGATTAATTTGTGAAGGACCTGGGGGTTCCAAGTGCTCACTATGCATCTAGATAGGTGCCTTGGGGGGTCTAGTTTCCAAAATGGGGTCACTTGTGGGGGAGCTCCAATGTTTGGCCACACAGCGGCTCTCCAAACGCGACATGGTGTCCGCTAACAAATTGAATGGAAAATCGGCTCAAATTGTTAGCGGACACCATGTTGCGTTTGGAGAGCCCCTAATGTGCCTAAACAGTGGAGCTCCCCCACAAGCGACCCCATTTTGGAAACTAGACCCCCCAAAGCACCTATCTAGATGCATAGTGAGCACTTGGAACCCCAAGGTGCTTCACAAAATGATCTGTGAAAACAAAAAAGTACTTTTTTTTTTCACAAAAATTTTCTTTTAGCCTAAATGTTTTAATTTTCACATGGGTAACAGGATAAAATGCATCCTAAAATGTATTGGTCAATTTCTCCTGAGTACACTGATACCTCATATGTGGTCATAAACCACTGTTTGGGCGCATGGCAGGGCTCAGAAGAGAAGGAGCGCAATTTGACTTTTGGAGCTAATTTTCCATTCAAAAAGTAAAATGGCGCTCCTTCCCTTCTGAGCCCTGCCGTGTGCCCAAACAGTGGTTTATGACCACATATGAGGTATCAGTGTACTAAGGAGAAATTGACCAACAAATTTTAGGATGCATTTTATCCTGTTACCCATGTGAAAATTAAAAAATTTAGGCTAAAAGAAAATTTTTGTTAGAAAAATAAAAATGTTCATTTTTTTTCTTCCATGTGGCTTTAGTTCTTGTGATGCGCCTGAAGGGTTAATAATCTTCTTGAATGTAGTTTTGAGTAGCTTGAGGGGTGCAGTTTTTGGAATGGTGTCACTTTTGGGTGTTTTCTGTCATAAAGACCCCTCAAAGGGACTTCAAATGTGATGTGGTCACTAAAAAAATGGTTTTGTAAATTTTGCTGGAAAAAAGATAAATTGCTGATGAACTTTGAACCCTTCAAACTTCCTACCAAAATTTTTTTTTTTCCCAAAATTGTGCTGATGTAAAGTAGACATGTGGGAAATGTTATTTATTAACTATTTTGTGTCACATCACTCTCTGGTTTAGTAGAATAAAAATTCAAAATTTGAAAATTGCAAAATTTTCTAATTTTTTCCCATATTTTTGATTTTTTCACAAATAAACGCAAATATTATCGACCTAAATTTAATACTAACATGAAGCCCAATATGTCACGAAAAAACAATCTCTGAATCGCTAGGATCCGTTGAAGTGTTCCAGAGTTTTTACTTCGTAAAGGGACACTGGTCAGAATTGACAAAAATGCCAAGGTCTTTAGGGTCAAAATAGGCTGGGTCCTGAAGGGGTTAAAGTGCTAAAAAAGGCACAAATTAAATGAATAAAGTACAATTAAAATTCAGGTGAAAAACACCATATACTAGGCCCTACCTTTCAGCAGAAAGCAAAAACTTTGTGTGAACCTAGCCTAATACAGTTTTTGCCAGTTTTCAGCACCACCTTGTTCAAGTTTTTAGCATGCAGCACATTAATAAATCTGCAATATTAATTGTTAAGTCAGACTTCAGATTTAATCTATGAGTAAGGCCATTTTTACACTGCAATTTTTAGGTCTGCATTTTGCCTGAGTATTTTTAACACAAAACCAGGAGTGAAAGTTAATGCAAAGATTTGCATTTCTCCCATGTTTTGAATCGATTCCTTGTTTTACCCTTCAAATAGATACAAACATTGACAAGCATCATATAAAAATAATGTAAGGTTGTGTTGCATTCACATATTGCAGTCATGTTGTCTTTTTTTTACTGATTTTCTAAAATTAAGGCATAAATACTTTAGTTTTACCACTGGCAAAAAAGAGCCGTAGCTGCAACATATGAACAAATGCAGCCTTTTTACTCTATGTATAAGACCCCTTTCACACGTCCTGATATTTATGGTACTGGAAAAAACAGTACCGGTGCTATCCGTGTACGTGTGTACAATCCGTGTGGCATCCATGTTCCATCTGTGTGCGCCATCCGTGTGACACGTACTGGAATAAAATGCAGAATAGAAATGACCAATATTTAGGTGTTAGATTGCAAAGATAGTTAGGATAGATAGATATGGGGTCGATAGATATCCAGTGGTGAAAATAAGTGTTTGATACACTGTCGATTTTGCTAGTTTTCCCACCTACAAAGAATTTAGAGGTTTGTAATTTTTATTGTAGGTACACTTCAACTCAGAGACAGAATCTAAAAAAAATCCAGAAAATCACATTTTATGATTTTTTAATAGTTAAATTGCATTTTATTGCATGAAATAAGTATTTGATCACCTACCAACCAGCAAGAATTCTGTCTCTCACAGACCTGTTAGTTTTTCTTTAAGTAGCCTCCTATTCTGCACTCATTACCTGTATTAATTGTACCTGTTTGAACTCGTTACCTATATAAAAGACACCTGTCCACACACTCAATCAAACACACTCCAACCTCTCCACCATGGCCATGACCAAACAGCTGTCTAAGGACACCAGGGACAAAATTGTAAACCTACACAATGCTGGGATGGGCTACAGGACAATAAGCAAGCAGCTTGTTGAGAAGGTAACAGCTGTTGGCACAGTTATTAGAAAACGGAAGAAACACAAGATGACTGTCAATCTTCCTCGGTCTGGGGCTCCATGCAAGGTCTCACTTCATTGGGGTAAGGATATGATTTTCTGGTTTTAAATTTTTAGATTCGGTCTCTCATAGTTGAAGTGTACCTATGAAATAAATTACAGACCTTTCCATTCTTTGTAGGTGGGAAAACTTGCAAAATCGGCAGTGTATCAAATACTTATTTTCTCCACTGTATAATTAGTGCTTTGTGTGTGTAGTTTACTGTATTTGTATTTAACAAATAAATAATGATTGAAAAAAACAACAAGGGGGCCCTTCTATTTTTCATAACCAGCCAAGGTAAAGTAGACAGTTGCAGGCTCATATTATCAGTCTGGGAAGGTCTCCAGCTATTGGGCCTTTCCCAGCCTAAAAATACCAGCCCACAGCCGCCCCAGAATTGGCGCATCCATTTGATGCACTAATTCTGGCAGTTTTCCCGGCTCTTCCTGATTGCCCTGGTGTGGTGGCAATCAGGGTAATGGTAGCTGGGGTTAATGACAGCTGTGATTTGTCAGGTAAAGGCACTGGGGAGATGGCTGTCATTACATCTTCAGTAAATGCCCAAGTTAACATTGATATTTTGGACAGTTTTCTTATCCCATCAATTGAAAGGATGTTTGGGGATGATGACATCATTTTTCAAGATGATAATGCATCCTGCCATAGGTCAAAAACGGTGAAAACATTCCTTGGAAGAAGACACATAAGGTCAATGTCATGGCCTGCAAATAGTCCTGATCTCAATCCAATTGAAAATCTTTGGTGGAAGTTGAAGAAAATGGTCCATGACAAGGCTCCAACCTGCAAAGCTGATCTGGCAACAGCACGCAAAGAAAGTTGGAGCCAGATTGATGAAGAGTACTGTTTGTCACTCATTACGTCCGTGCCTCAGAGACTGCAAGCTGTTATTAAAGCCAGAGGTGGTGCAACAAAATACTAGTGATGTATTGGAGTGTTCTTTTGTGTGTTTGTTTTTCATGATTCCGTAATTTTTTCCTCAGAATTGAGTGATTCCATAATTTTTTCCCTCTGCTTGGTCTGAAAAAAATTACCCTTACTGAGTGCCACATTTTTTATCTTGATTTCTTTTAGTGTCTCTTAAAGCCCTAAAGTTGCCATTTGAAATGACTTTAGTTTTGTGCCATGTCTGTGATCTGCTTTTTTTCAACAACATTAAACAACTGAATGAACATCCTCCAAGCCCGGTGATTCCATAATTTTTGCCAGGGGTTGTATTCACAGGCACCGAGTAGTGACGACAACAATCATCACCATCGCCGGGTCTCCCTGAGTGGCAGTAAGTGAGACCTGGCGCTCTGATGGGCGTTGTCGTCACTACCCGGCACCTGTGAATAGCAGCAGGAACTTTACTACTATTCACACTCACCGGAGCCAGCTTCAAGGAACGTGGACATCTAACACCTAAACGTCTGTCATTTCTATTCTGCATGTTATTCCGATACACGTCACATGGATGGCACAGAGATGTCACACTTTATGTCATCCGTGTGCACGTGTGCGCATTGTATGCCAGAAAAAGGACATGTCTGTGCTGCCAGAAAAAAATGGACAAGTCTACGTGTGGGTCACACGGACACACGGTCCATATGAACACATGGAAATGTGCGCAGCCCTATAGATTATAATGGGTCTACGTGTGTGTTTCCAGTATGTGTGAAAACTGTCACCACTAGTGTTGAGCGATACCTTCCGATATCGGGAAATATCGGATCAGATTGGATCGGACCGATACCCAAAAAATATCGGATATCGCCGATTCCGGAAACCAATGCAAGTCAATGGGACACAAATATCTGAATGAAAATAAACCCTTTCTTTCCTTGTAGGTTAATTCTACATGAAGGAAAACAACTAAGAATAATGTAGAATGTATTACATGAAAAGCCGGCAATTCAGCAGCGGCATACACCGGTACCCGACAATTTAGAACAGAAAGAATAGAGCATCACACATAGATTAAATAGATAGAAACATGTCAGTCACATATATAAGAAGTACAGTGACAGTGTTGCTTACTGTACTTGTCATTTAGTGTTAAAGGATTTATTTAAAAAAATAGTGTTTTCATGCACCGTCTCTTTATAAAAGCCGACCGGCAATTCAGCATCGGTACCCGACAATTTAGAAGAGAAAGAATAGAGCATCACACATAGATTAGATAGATAGAAACATGACAGTCACATATATAATAAGTACAGTGATAGTGTTGATTACTGTACTTGTCATTTAGTGTTAAAATAAAGGATTTATTAAAAAAAAAATTGGCGTGGGGTTCCCCATAATTTTAGTTTCTAGCGGAGGTTAAGCAGACGGCTGGGGCAGATGTTTGAAACCTGGGAAGGGGGTAATACCCACGGAGCTTCCCAGGCTACTAATATCAGCCTCCAGCTGAATACCTAGCCTTTACTAGCTATTAAAATGGGGGACCCCCCAAAAAAATGACATGGGGTCCCCCCTATTTTAATAGCTAGCAAAGGCTAGGCAGGCGGACAGCTGGAGGCTGATATTAATAGCCCAGGAAGGGTGCCATGAATATTGGGCCCCCTCCCAGGCTAGAAACACCAGCCGTCAGCCGCCCCAGAAATGGCGCATCCATAGGATGCGCCAATTCTGGCACTTAGCCTCGCTCGTCCCACTGCCCTGTAGCGGTGGCAGTGGGGTAATAGGGCTGGGGTTGATGTCAGCTTATAATGCCAGCTGACATCAAGCCCAGGTTAGTAATGGAGAGGCGTCTATAAGACACCCCCATTACTAACCCCATAGTCAAAGTTAAAAAAAAACACAAACACCCAGAATAAAGTCCTTTAATTGAAATAAACACACAATTCTTTATTGTTCTAAACTAAACCATACTTACCATCACGCCCATTCTAGCTGAAGCCAACGATCTCCTGCAATAAAAGTAAAATAATAAAGCAACCTCATCCTTACCTTTCCATGGTTTCCAGGACGGCTTCAGCTCTACTACATTCACATGACAGGCTGGATCGCAGCCAAAAGCTGCCATCCAGCTTGCCATGCCGCAGACACTGAGAAGTGCAGGAGAATTTTCCCACGCTGTCAGTGACGTGCATGAGGTGAGCTGAGTTCATTGGACATGAACTCGGCTCATCTGGATGCCGTCACAGCCAGACACTGAGGAGCGCAAGCATGCCTGTGACGCGCCCCCTGGGCCATGTTCAAGGGATACCCGGAGCCGGATCTGGATAGGGGTAGTAGTCCTTGTGGCGGTGACCCGGTCCGTGCCCAGGGTGGTCAAACTAAGTGTGTGGCAGTCTTTGTAGATGTTGTTTAAGTGTCGACTACGCCACCCGTTGATTGCGGCTAGGAGGCCGCCGCTGCAGGGCAGACCGCTGAGGCCGGTGGTAGGATTGTGCAGCAAGGATGGTATAACCCCCAACGGGAGGGGTATGGCCTCAGGGCAGCAGATGTGGAAGATGGTGGTTGTGATGGTGCAGCAAGGAAGCTCAGAGACAGGTGATGCAGTTTCAGGGTTTTTACTCACAGGTGTTGCTCCGGTCACTCCGGCCTTGAGTGACCACCCGAGCCGTGCTGCGTCCACCAGGTGTGGGACTCGGCCAACTCCCAGGCAGTCCAGAGCGTGGTCCTGAGCTCCCCTCTCTTCCTTCCTACTGGCCGTTCCCACCAGGGATCCACCTTTGTCCGGCTCCCTCGGGCCTCTTGGTGGTAAAACCTTCTCTGGCTTTCCTGACCCTATTCGTGGTGTGCCTTCCTGGTGGATGTGGTGAGGGTCGTGGCAAAACTTAACCACGACCTCCGGTTCCTGGCTAAGGATCATTAGCCTCTGCCAGTTAGGGTTCCGGTACCCGTTTCTGCCAACCCTTCACCCTTTTGGTTTACTTCTGGGATCTCAGGGTTCCCTCTTGTCTTGTGTCTCTGGGCCTTTCTTCCTCCTCCTCTCCACTACAGGCCTGGCCCTGGAGCTGGGCCCAGCCGGAGCCACAGCTCCCTGTCAGCCCTCCTGGCTGAGCTCCTCTGCTCTGCTCCTCCTCAGACTGACTGACCCTGTCTTAAGATGGTGCCCACCATATATACTCCCTCTATGTGTGAGCCCAGGTGACTAGCACCCAATGGGCTCCTACCTCTATGCCCAGAGTCCCTCCCCTATCTGCCCCTACACTACTGGGATGTTCCTCCCCCCCTCCCACTCCAGCCAGGGACAGACGCTGTCGTACCTGCACATCTATCTGGTGGGAGTACCGTTGTTCTGTCCCCCGGAAATGGGATGAGTGTAGTGCATGCAGCTGTCTGAGCTCAGTCCCACACTCCATCCTTACCCGGGAGTGGAATACCACACCTCTGGTGTGAGGTGCAATACCCCTGTAGCAGCCGAGTCCTCGGGGTGCTACATTCCCCCCTGGTAAATCACAGCACGTCCTCGGGCTGTAAAAAGAATAAAACATACTAAAACATACAAACTTTTTAAAACATACACTAACATATAAAACATTATAAACACATATAATATGACAGGTAACTTCTCATATATTATTTTAGCAATATAACTTTTGATATAAAACTTTTCATATAAAAGGTCCTTAATCTTCTGGCCACTGTGCAAATTGTGACCAGGTAAAGGGCCACAGTCACTAGAAGAAAACAACAGTTTTCCTATAAAACCGGTAGGGGGCGCCTTAGAAAGCGCAACTATGTTCAGGGTATGGCCGCTCTCAGTCCTCGGCCAGGTAGAGGGAAAGAACGACCGCTCTCAGTCCTCGGTCAGTGGGAATAAGGGATGGCTGCTCACAGTCCTCAGCCTGTGGGGAAAAGGGATGGCTGCTCACAGTCCTCAGCCTGGTCAGGGATAGGGACACACAGCAAACAGTTCACACTAGTCCCAACGGGGACCACACTCTTCATTTACAACAGTTCTTGTACCCCGACGGGTAACTTTATACAGTTCTCTTTACCGTTCAGTGGTAACGATGCCCTCCTGCTCCTTCCTGAGGGTAATTTTCAGACCCATCCGGGTCCTCTTGTTCTTCCTCGTACCGCAGCTCTTCCTCCGTCAACCGGTGCACATGAAGGGCGTACGGTCCTTTGGCACACTGATGCCGGGTGAAGGTGACCTCGTTACCCAGGTAAAGGTCACGACCACGGTGTCCCTCCGGCAGATGAGACTCGACATCCCTGCGGGTGACAAAGACGTCGCCGGGGGTTTTGTGACCCCTGATAAAGCCCCAACCGTGCTCCAGTTGGAACTTGATTACAGTCCCGGTGGCGCGGGGACCGTGGGCTGCACGGCGGTCTCGCCGGGTCCGGCTTTTCTGCTCCGCACTTTGGACCTGCAGCCGCTCCTCGCGGATCCGCCTCTCTCGCCGTTCCCTCTGAAAGACCTCCAGCTGCTGACGGCAGCACTCCGCACGCTGGGCTGCGGCCGCCCGGGTCTCTTGGGTGAACCCCATGAGGTTTTCGCCGGTGGGGTCCCATTCGAACTGCGCCTCCTCCAACGGGAGTGGGGTGATCTTGGCGGGCGCCGGAGCCGGTATCAGGGGATCACATAGGGGTCTTTCCTTCCGGAGTCGGAGATTGAGGTACTCCGGTGGCCACTCAAAGGGCTGCCCATCCGGGCAAGTATGTTGCTTGAACAGGTCTTCACCCAAGGGTAGCACGGTGGAGGTTGAGGGCGCGGTGGTGGTAGCGGCGCCCGGATGCACTCGGCCCTGCGACCAGGCCGGTGGCGTTTCCTGCTTAGCCGCGCTCTGGATTAAGGTGCGTGACGTCACAGAAGGCGTGGCCGCGGCTCCTGCCGTTTGAGGCCTAGTTTGGAGCGGTGGCGGTGCAGCAACGGGAACGATCAGGGGGACTTCGGGCTCTGCGACGGGGAGCTGGGGCAGGCTTACGGCTACTAGGCTTGGGGTGGTGACGTCCCCTTTACCTGCTTCCATCTCTTCAGCTCCTTCCACGGCGTCGTCTCCGGCCTTCGTCCCTCCTGCACCATCCTCAGAGGCAGGCGTGCTCCTCGTTGCGGGTGGTGTCCTATGCTGGCGGGTTCCAGCCTGCAGGGCCATTTCTCTGCTCCACTCGGCCAGCACTTCTTGCTGCACTCGGGCCATCTTCCGAGCCAGACCCTCCAGCGCGGTCTGTGCATGCTCCCGATCTTTGGGGAGCTGTGCCAGGATCTCCACCAGGCCTTCTGGGGTGGCGGCCTGCAGCAGGCTCCTGACCATCGGGTCGGTGCTGCCTGACTCTCCCTCAATCTCCGGGTGCGTTCTCTCCAGACTCCTCCAGGCTGCACCCATCCTCTTTCTTTTGTTCTTGATCCGCCCATACTGAGGGCGGTCCTGGGGCAACTCGGTGATTGTCAGTTCCAGGGGCAGACCCCCCACTCTGATGGACATCTCTATCATTGCAGTGTCTGCTGGTGGGGGCGGTTTCCGCTTTTGGCGCCATTCCTGGACCTGGCCCACGATGGGAGGTGGCCTCTTGCCACCCTCTGGCACGCCCATAATGGCGTCCGCTCTGCCAGGGCGGGAAACTGTCCAAGATGGCGGGAATCGTCTCCTTATGGCGGGAAACTCCGTGGATGGCGGGAAAAGGCTGCAGATGGCGGGCAAACGGCGGGAAACGACTCCGGACGACGTCCGATGGCGGGGACCCTCCGGAATTGGCGGGAGACTTCTTTTTACGGTAAATATGAACTTTTCTTCAGGCACGCAGTACCCGGTGATTGCGGGCACGTTATCCTGCCGACTACGCCAAAGTTGACGCGCCCCCTGGGCCATGTTCAAGGGATACCCGGAGCCGGATCTGGATAGGGGTAGTAGTCCTTGTGGCGGTGACCCGGTCCGTGCCCAGGGTGGTCAAACTAAGTGTGTGGCAGTCTTTGTAGATGTTGTTTAAGTGTAGACTACGCCACCCGTTGATTGCGGCTAGGAGGCCGCCGCTGCAGGGCAGACCGCTGAGGCCGGTGGTAGGATTGTGCAGCAAGGATGGTATAACCCCCAACGGGAGGGGTATGGCCTCAGGGCAGCAGATGTGGAAGATGGTGGTTGTGATGGTGCAGCAAGGAAGCTCAGAGACAGGTGATGCAGTTTCAGGGTTTTTACTCACAGGTGTTGCTCCGGTCACTCCGGCCTTGAGTGACCACCCGAGCCATGCTGCGTCCACCAGGTGTGGGACTCGGCCAACTCCCAGGCAGTCCAGAGCGTGGTCCTGAGCTCCCCTCTCTTCCTTCCTACTGGCCGTTCCCACCAGGGATCCACCTTTGTCCGGCTCCCTCGGGCCTCTTGGTGGTAAAACCTTCTCTGGCTTTCCTGACCCTATTCGTGGTGTGCCTTCCTGGTGGATGTGGTGAGGGTCGTGGCAAAACTTAACCACGACCTCCGGTTCCTGGCTAAGGATCATTAGCCTCTGCCAGTTAGGGTTCCGGTACCCGTTTCTGCCAACCCTTCACCCTTTTGGTTTACTTCTGGGATCTCAGGGTTCCCTCTTGTCTTGTGTCTCTGGGCCTTTCTTCCTCCTCCTCTCCACTACAGGCCTGGCCCTGGAGCTGGGCCCAGCTGGAGCCACAGCTCCCTGTCAGCCCTCCTGGCTGAGCTCCTCTGCTCTGCTCCTCCTCAGACTGACTGACCCTGTCTTAAGATGGTGCCCACCATATATACTCCCTCTATGTGTGAGCCCAGGTGACTAGCACCCAATGGGCTCCTACCTCTATGCCCAGAGTCCCTCCCCTATCTGCCCCTACACTACTGGGATGTTCCTCCCCCCCTCCCACTCCAGCCAGGGACAGACGCTGTCGTACCTGCACATCTATCTGGTGGGAGTACCGTTGTTCTGTCCCCCGGAAATGGGATGAGTGTAGTGCATGCAGCTGTCTGAGCTCAGTCCCACACTCCATCCTTACCCGGGAGTGGAATACCACACCTCTGGTGTGAGGTGCAATACCCCTGTAGCAGCCGAGTCCTCGGGGTGCTACACCTGCGCTTCTCAGTGTCTGCGGCATGGCAAGCTGGATGGCATCTTTCTGCTGCGATCCAGCCTGTCATCTCGATGTAGCAGAGCTGGAGCCGTCCTAGGAACCATGGAAAGGTAAGGATGATGTTGTTTTATTATTTTACTTTTATTGCAGGAGATCGTTGGCTTCAGCTGGAATGGGCGTGATGGTAGGTATGGTTTAATTTAGAACAATAAAGAATTGTGTGTTTATTTCAATTAAAGGACTTTATTCTGCGTGTTTGTGGTTTTTTTTTAACTTTGACTATGGGGTTAGTAATGGGGGTGTCTTATAGACGCCTCTCCATTACTAACCTGGGCTTGATGTCAGCTGGCATTATAAGCTGACATCAACCCCAGCACTATTACCCCACTACCACAGCTACAGGGCAGTGGGAAGAGCGAGGCTAAGTGCCAGAATTGGCGCATCCTATGGATGCGCCATTTCTGGGGCGGCTGATGGCTGGTGTTTCTAGCCTGGGAGGGGGCCAATATTCATGGCACCCTTCCTGGGCTATTAATATCAGCCCCCAGCTGTCTGCCTAGCCTTTGCTAGCTATTAAAATAGGAGGGACCCAACATCATTTTTTTGGGGGGTCCCCCATTTTAATAGCTAGTAAAGGCTAGGTATTCAGCTGGGGGCTGATATTAGTAGCCTGGGAAGCTCCGTGGGTATTACCCCCTTCCCAGGCTTCAAACATCTGCCCCAGCCGTCTGCTTAACCTCCACTAGAGACTAAAATTACGGGGAACCCCATGCCAATTTTTTTTTTAATAAATCCTTTATTTTAACACTAAATTACAAGTACAGTAATCAACACGATCACTGTACTTATTATATATGTGACTGACATGTTTCTATCTATCTAATCTATGTGTGATGCTCTATTCTTTCTGTTCTAAATTGTCGGGTACCGATGCTGAATTGCCGGCCGGCTTTTTTAAAGAGCGTGTCTTCTGAGCAGTTTGTCAGCTTTTGGACACCTTTGAAGGTGTTTTCTCTGTGTTTTTATTTGCCTGCCTTTGGTTTTAACGGTGTTCGACATTGTTCTAAGGTGTACGACGAACAGTTCCACGAACATTCCGGTGTTCGACGAACCGAACCCGAACACTATGGGGGTGGCTCAACACTACTTGTCATCCTTCAGAGACACTGCAGAGCGCAGGCATTATGGGAACTTCCGATTCCGGTATTCGATATGCTAAAAGTATCGGAACTCAGTATCGAAACTCCGATACCGCGAATATCGGTCGATACCCGATATTTCAGTATCGGAATGCTCAACACTAGTCACCACACGTACTGAAGACACTGACATGTGAAGGAGACCTAACCATTGTAATGCCTTCCTCATCTACCAGGACAAGATTCAGTCTAGTCTGTTCCTTGGCTCTTTTCACTGTTAGGGCTTGTTCACATGGCTGTATTTTTGGTCCAAGTGCTATCCGTAAAAAAAACACCACTCGGAGCAATTTTATTTAATGAGGCAGTGCAGATGAGTGATTATTTTTCACTGACCAAATCTGTATGTGAAAAAAAATTGCAGCATGTGCTAGTTTCCTAGATTAGACTCACCCATTCAAGTCTATGGGTATGTGAAAAAATCTGATTCCATACTGAGCCACAATATGGCGTCTGATTTTTATGGATACATTGCAATTCTGTAACATGGGAAACTGTAAATGGTCCTGTAAGTTATTAATAGTTGCTGCTGTAAAAAAACTGATTGTGTATGGATGACAAGTGTGGAAAGAATTGTCCCACTTTCTGGATGAAACTCTGAATGATTTTTTTATCCACTTGTGTGAACCTGCCCTTACATGAGGCTCCGCATCAAAATATAATACTAATAATTGCTGCTTGTTTATATCAGTGTTGTAGGTTCACATGATATTTTAGTTTTGAAGTAGAGTGAACAAAAAGCTTAAAAAACAAAGGAAACTTTCTCGAAAATGTCTTTTGTCACATGCGTGAACTTTTGAAAAAAAAAAGATCCAAGACCAAAGATGTAAAGATTATACTTAGACATACGTAAAGCAACTCCTAGCATTTCTAGCTCCGCTCAGTTAGCGGTTTCTATTCAGCTTTAGTAACCACATAACCAGCCCAGTATTTTCCAGAACACACGAACCCAAGCGTTTCCTGTCTTGTCTAATTTTACTGGTCTGGTTATGCGTAGTACAGCCCCTCTATCTAACAAGCTCAGTTTAGGAAGCCACAAAAGTAATGAAGTGCAATGAATTTAAACACTTAAATGTGTCATATTCTCACTTCTAACACATTGTCTTAAAGCAAACTGGAAAAACTATAGTGTTTGTGCTTTAAAAAGATGTTAATGTAATAGTATTTGTCACAATATAACTCAACTGGACTGAGAACTGCTGTGTGGTGCAGTTCTTGGTGCACTCTTTTTGAAGGCGGGGGGAGTATAAAGAATGACTAAGGATGAGCTCAGACCTACTGATTTTGACTGTATCAGACACAGCTTTTAATGCAGTTTTTGGAGCAAGAAGAGGATCCAGCACGAAAGAAAAGTATAAGTCCTTCCCTTGTATTCCCCATTCATTTTGAATCCACTTCTGGTATTGGCTTAAAAAAACTATATAGAAATCGGCTACTTAACCTAAATCAATATCAGAATGTGTAATTCCAGATTTATTTTTTTCTTTTTAGAACCATTTATGGCCAAAGAGGTGGTGCTTGAGTTAAACATTAACGGCTTCTCTTTGTTTAATAAGTGGAGGTCCGGCCTGTGATATTGGACAGCATAATATCTGGATCGGCTAGCATAGCTGTACTTTACATTGCAGCTTATCCTATTAACTTGAATGGGGCTAACAGGAATCAGGATCAGGCACAGTCACCTGTAATGATGAGCTGCTCTGCCTGTAAGCAATGAAGACGACATGGAGCAATGACTTCTTTGTTTTGCTGATCTCAGGAAGTTGGACCTCCACCTCTCCAACATGATAGGTCATCAATATTAAAGGGAAACTAGCACCAGGTTTTTTGCCACCTAAACAAAAAACAGCATAATGTAGAAACAGAGACCCTGATTCCAGTGATGTCACTTTCTAAGGTGCTTGCTGTAGTTTTGATAACATCTTTGTTTTATGATGAGATTATCACTAGAGGACTAGTACACGTGTTGCAATTTAGTCCTCCATATTCATGAACTCTATAACCCCGCCCCCATCGCTGATTGGTAGCTTTCTGCCTATGCACAGAATACATAGAAAGCTGCCAATCAGTGGTGTGGGCAGGGTTGTTGTAAGTGATATAGTAAGTGATGTAAAGGTTATAGTAAGTGATGTAAGTGATATATTAAGTGATGTAAGTTATATATTACAGTAAGTGACACATTGCTATGATCAGGGTCTTTGCCCCTACATCATGCTGTTCTCAGATAGGGTAGCAAAAACCTTGTGACTGATTTGCCATTAAGCTGCAAAAGAATTTCTTTAAGAAAGGTATATGAAAATGTAATTTGTAAAACTGACAGATGTTATGTATGAAGAACCTGTTTTGTTAATATATATATATACTGTATATATAATGAGAAAGTACACATATATATATATGTGTGTGTGTGCACTTGCTCATAATTAACCACGTGATGGAAGTACAGTTGCTTTTCAACTATATATTAGAAATTTTGTAAGCATTAAGAAAAATATGTGAAGATACTCTACTCCTAAGTTTTGAAAAATCACATTAAAATAATATATACATAACTAGTTATATGCTCTTTTCTTTAGGTGAGAAGCGTCTGTCAGACCTGCCATATGATCCCAACACCAATTTTGAGAAGGAGAATGAAATTATGCAGACACATGTAATGGATCAGGCCATCAATAATGCAATTACATATTTAGGAGCTGAATCCTTGCGTCCACTGGTTCAGACACCACCTGGTGGTCCTGAAGTGGTCCCAGTTATTAACCCAATGTATGCCCTACATAAACCTCATGCAGATGTTGCATCTCACACCAACCAGGCAGCACATGAAAGTGCAGTGGAAAACCTGCTGTTACTTTCCCAAGTTAAATCCATTGCTTCAGAGAAAGAAGTTTCTCCGAGTAACAGCTGTCAAGATTCCACAGATACTGAAAGCAACAATGAGGAACGGGGAGGACTCATATACCTGACCAGTCACATACCGCCCCATACTAGAAATGGGATGTCTATAAAAGAAAACAAGCAATTTGATGTGTATAGAGCCGCCAATGACAATTCTCAAGATGCTTTCAAAGTCATCAGTGGTAACGGAGAAGCAATAAAAGTCCACAAGTGCGAGCACTGTCGAGTTCTCTTCTTGGATCACGTGATGTACACAATCCACATGGGCTGTCATGGTTTTCGTGATCCATTTGAGTGCAACATGTGTGGATACCAGAGCCAAGATAGATATGAGTTTTCATCACATATTACCCGAGGTGAACACCGTTTCAATATGGGTTGATCTAACCTCCTTTCTGCCATATATTAATGTTCCACAGAAAAAAGCACAAACATTTTCCAAGGTGAAAATTTTGAAGAAGCATCTATGAACCCAGCAATGCATACAAAGACCTATCACTTACTACAGTTAACGATACGACTACTTTCCATTAAGACAGCATGCTTTTTTACAAGATTTTTATTGTTACAGTGATATGATGCCTCATTTTTAAGCATCATGTTTTTGGAAATCTTTTGAAAGTGTTTGTATTAAGAAACCTAGAACTTGCATACATGTGTATAGCTAACATCTGTCTGTTGTACGCTTCTATAATAATATATATGGAACTAGAGAGTTACTGGGCATTTCTAAGCAGCATAAAGAGTCCTTATTGATATTTTTGCAAACGTTAGTCTTCAAACAAATTCTGGAAGTATATGATTAATGCTAGGCTTTATGCTATAGCATACTGACATGGATATTGTTCATGACAATAGTTCCCATGTTAATTTTAGGTTAATTGTTATGGAGCATAATATACATTTAAAGTGAAATACAATATATTACAGTATGTAATGGTCATAAGTATAGGGTTATTGATGAATGCATTTCTTTATAAAACTGACAGTATCATACTACATAATTGTATAATATAGGCTTATTTATAGCTTCTGGTGTCAACATTATTTTTGAGGGGCTTTATTGCCATTTCTTTTGCTTCTAAAATTCTGACGACAAGCAGTGGAGTGTAATAACTACATTCTTGTATATATTCACAAAAAATCCTTACATAGTTTTTGAGCTTGAGCATCCTCGACATCCGTAAGGGTGAGTCTTGTATATATTTCAACACTTTACAAACTTAAACAAATAATTATTTCACCATTATTAATAAAGCTCCCAAACAAGCCAATAACAGACAACATACAGGAATTTAAAATTACTTTTATAATATAAATAATAAACGTTACAATTACGTATTATTCAGAGGCTCTGTTCACATTTGCATGTGACACCATGACACACTACTTACTTTGTCAGAAATTTGTTATTGATTCGGTAATTATGTCTGTTGGGTATCAGATGAGGCATTTTGTCTGTAAAGTTAGCGCAATCATTTTTTGTAGTTATGAACATTAAGCTCCAACACAGATTTGAACTTATCCTAAACTCTGAGTTCGTTCAACCAATATTGATGCAAGGAAAAGTGAAAAAGCTATATCCCAACCAAACATCATATTTTGACTTTCAAAAACTTGATTGTTTGCTATGTACAGCTGTTCCACTTTTTAATTGTGATTGTTTGATAAATTTTCCCAATGCAACTAAACCATGAATATGTTATTGCTCTCACATATACAGTTTATATAAAAAGGCTACACACCCCTGTTAAAATGCCAGGTTTTTGTCATTAAAAAAAATCATACCAATTAGAATAATTTCTGCAAAATTCAATGGAAAAATAAACAGAAATCTTTTTAGGTGGGAAAAAAACTAAATTAATGTGGTTGCATAAATATGCATACCCTTTGACTAATACATCAATCAGAATTGTTAATCTTTGCCCACTCTTCCTTGCAGTAGCCATCCAAATCTTTTGTATCACGAGGACATCTCCTGTGTACAGCCTTATTCAGGTCACCCACAGATTTTCAACTGAAATTCAGGTCTGGGCGCTGGCTGCACTATTCCAAAACTTTGATCTTTTCTGTTAAAGTAATTCTTTTGTTGATTTGGAGGTATTCTTAAGGTTGTTGTTGTGCTAAAAGGTGAAATTCCTCTTCATCTTCAGCTTTTTAGCAGAGGTCTGAAGGTTTTCTTACAGAATTGATTGATATTCGTAACTGCTCATAATTCTCTGCTCCTTGTCGAAAGCCCCAGTTCCAGCTGCTTAAAAACAGCCTCCTTCATGCTTCAGTGTGTGGTGTTCTTTTGGCAATGCACAGTGTTGGCTTTGCACAAAACATACCTTTTGGAACTATGGAATTTTAGAATTATAGTTTCATAGTTTTTAAGTCCATTAAGTTCAGCCTATAGCCTAACATGTTGATCCAGAGGAAGCCAAAAACCCCATGAGGCAGATGCTAATCGCCTCCTTAATAGAGGAAAAATTACTTCCCAACTCCACATATGGCAATCAGAATAGTTCCCTGGATCACAGTCCCATCGCAGAATCTAGTACTCATAACCTGAAATATTATATTTATCAAGACAAACATCCACAAACTCCTTGAACTTTTGTAGTAATTCAACCATTACAACATCATGTGGTAGAAAGTTCCATATTCTCACTGCTCTTACAGCAACGAATCGCCACCCGTGTAGAAGATGCTCCCTTATCACCATTGCACGCCTAGGTCTAAAAGGATGATTAGATCTCTGCACTGTCCTGTCGTACATTGTAATAAGATTACTCCTAAGCCTTTGTTTTTCCAAACTAAATAACACCATGTTTGATAACCTGTTTTAGTGTTGCAGTTCTCTCATTCCATTAATGACCATGGTCACTCTCCTCTGCACCTGCTCAAGTTGAGCTATATCCTTTTTATACACTGGAGTCCAAAATTGTACACAGTGCGCCTGTACTAGTGATTACAGAGAGGAAAAATGATGTTCTTGCCATGAGCCTCTATGCCTCTTTTAATGCATACAATCATTTTATTTGTCTTGGCAGCAGTTGTCTGACCAAAAGTCTTTATGGCCAAAAAGTTCAACCTTAGTCTCATGCTTTCAGATGACTTGATGTAACTTTTGGCAAAACCTAGTCAGGCTTGGATGTTTTTCTTTGTAAGAAAAGGCTTCTGTCTTGCCATCCTACCCTACATGCTAGATATGAAGAATATGGAATATTGTTGTCACATGCAGTACACAACCAGTACTTGTTATGAATTCATGCAGCTCCTTTAATGTTGCTGTAGGCCTCTTGACAGCCTCCCAGATTTCTTCTTGCATTTTCAACAATTGTAAGTGCCTTTTAGTTCTAGGTAATATCAGTGTTGTATCAAATTTAAGCCAATTCTAGATGACTGTCGTTAAAGTGATATATCTAATGCCTTGTAAATGTTTTGTACCCTTTTGATTGATAACTTCAATCATGATCCTTTTGCTGTGTTGTAAGCTGTTTACAGACCATGCCTTTTGCTGTAAAATGCAACTAAGAAAATGTAATGAAAATCCTACTGAAACAACTAAACTTTATATTGGGTTAATCAGAATCACTTTAAATGATGGCATCTGCGTATTGACTAGACTACTATTTAACATGAGTTTAAATGTGATTAGCTAATTCTGAATACAACTACATCCCCATTTATAAGAGAATGTTCACACTTATGCAACCTCATTATTTTAGCTTTATTATTTTTAATTTATGTCTCAAAATGATTTCAGTTTGTTTCTCAATCGATTTGTGCACATTATGGGTCACCTTAGAGGTCGAAAAAGTTCTGAAATTATTCTTCATGATATGATTGTTTACGTGGCAAAAAACTTGCATTTTAACATGTATGTAGACTTTCTATATCCACTGTTGGTCATAAGTTTAAGATTGAAAGAAGACACAAGTTCTTCAAGTTCAATCTATATCCTAAAGTGTAGATCCAAAGGAAGGCAAAAACCCTTTGAAAGAGATGCTAATTGCCCCATATTAAGGGAATAATTCCTTCAAAACTCCATATATAGCAATCAGATTAGATCCCTGGATGAATGTTCCATACAGAATCTAGTACTCATAACCTCTAATACTGTATTTATCAAGAAAGGCATCCAGGCTCTCCTTGAACTTTTTTAGTGAATCAACCATTACAACATCATGTGGCAGATAGTTCCATAATCTCATTGCTCTTACAGTAAAGAATCACCATCTATGATGGAGAAACCTTCTTTCTTCTAGATGTGGAGGATGCCACTTTGTCATAGTTGCTAGATTAACTGTAAAAATATTATTAGAAAGATCTTGGTACTGTCCATTCATATATTTATACATTGTAATAAAATTGCCTCTACGCCTTCATAGTTCAGCTGTATGTCTTATACATTGGAGCCCAAAATTATACAAGGTATTCTAACTGTGGCTGCATTAGTGACTTGTATAGAGACAAAACTATGTTTTTGGGTTGAGCATCTATGCTTCTGTTAATGCATCACATGATTTTATTTTCATAAAAAAGTGCTTTATTTAATCCAAATTAAAAACAGCAGCAATAATTTAGATTTAATAAAGCACTTTTTTAAAAAGATGTGAGTGCCAGCTATTGTTTGGACTGTTGCTGCTATTGGAGTATTTTGCTGTGCAGCCAGACAGGTGAGCTGTTCCTATCTATATTTTCCATGATTTTATTTGCCTTGGCAGCAGTTGCCTGGCACTGGTCACTGTTTGCTGTCCACCCATATACCCAAGTCTTCTTCAGTTAAAGTGTTTTACCATTTAGTGCCTAATTGTTCATTTTATTTTCTCTGCCCAAGTTCATGACTTTACACTTATCTAAATTAAAATTTAATGGACATTTTTCAACCCAAGCCTTTAGCTTACATAAATCCCTCTGTAATATTAAATTATCCTTCCCTGTGTTGATTACCTTGCAGAGTTTGGTAAAATTTGCAAATATTGAAATTTTACTGTGAATGCCCCCTACAAAGTCATTAATAAATATTAAAAAGAAAAAGGGCCCAATACTGACCCCTGTGGTACTCCACTTTTAACTGTGACCCAATGAGAGTGTGTTTCACAAATAACCACGATGTTTCCTATCACATAGCCAATTGTTAACCCAAATACACATATTTTCCCCTTGTCCCATCTTTCTCATTTAATGTATCAATCTTTTACATGGAATGCATTTGTTCACATATACAACCTGCCTGGTCCATTCTGGAACTTATCTCCTCATAGAAGCTTATCTGATTAGTTTGCCAGGACCAATCCCTCATAAACCCATATTGAGGCATCTATGAAAGCAAATGCATGCAAAATGAAGTGTTTTCATTGTCATTGCAGCATACCAGTAGTATTAGGGTGTGCTCTCACCTGGAGGCTTTGTGTAACACTATGTATAACTAGAGTGCACTTCATGGTTGATCTGATCTGTTCAGTGAGGGTATATCAAGCTTCAAACGAAGTTGCCAGCAACAGTAGCCAGTCCAGGCATTTCCAGATTTGCCTTGTAGAATAATTTTCAAAACAATGAGAAAAATGATAACCCCAAAATAGCTGAAGAAATCTAGAGCAGCTGAATGGTAATGTAGGAGCACTTGTTTTATCAAAAATATGTGTTTCAACCCTTTTTCTAAGTGCTAGATGAAGGCCTTTTACAGTGTTGAAATAAATGTTATTATTAATCAGATAAAGCATCCTGCATCACACAATTTAGTTTTTAACACTCAGCTGATGACCTTTATACAGTAATTAATTTCAACAAATTTTCTCCAATTTGAATTTATGCAAGAATTAAACATATATAATAAAGCAGCTATATACATACACTTTCAAGTGTTAAAATATTTTCTGCATATCATATTAAAACCATGGAGAAAGTCAAATTCCTTGCCTGACACTATGTTTTGATATATTGTCTTCTTCAACATGCTCTGGAAGAAGCTAAGATGGAGAAACCCAGCATCAGGCAAGAAATTAGAAAACTAGTTAAAAATAAATGCACAAACATCACTTACAGATCAGAAACACCTCTGTGGTGTACTAAAGGGTTATTCCCATAGTATAAAATTGATATAGTCAGCATAAAAAAGGGCATTTTCTATATGCTGTGATTCTCCTGCTATAACAGCTTTTGCGTTACATATCTATAGCTCATTCCTAAGGAGACCGAACACCAGAGGATAGCCGAACATGTGCAGTAGCTACTACATTCAAGGCTGGGATCTGACAGTTAGCTCCTGAGATCCCAGTCACCTCTCTCCAGCCTATTAATTTTTACAGAGCAATTTGACAGTGCTGCTCACCTCCCCTCCCTTTCAGATCCTGACCTGGATCTGCGGTTATCAGTCCTCCAAAATCACAAGCCCGTGGCCCCCAACCATGGATTGCTTCATTGCTCACTTTCTCCAAGAGCAGCTGAGCCTGCGCTTGTTCAAAAGCACTGTTATTTCTACATGTAAATGTACAGATAACAGTGCAGACTTTAGAACAAGCACCGCCAGTCACATTAGTACATTCAGTTCAACAGGACCATGCTGCTCAATCAGAACTGTCACTCGAGGGTGCCTGCTCCCCAGCAACACGGAAAGGAGGAGGCTGGGGAGTCTTGCACTTCTGAAGAACATGTCGAGACTAAGCCTTTAAAAACAAATGTATTAAAAAAGGGTGACATTTTGTCATATGTTTAGCCAGTATATGTCAGTATTCACATACCCCAACTTGTTGAAGAGTCCAGCTGAGTGTTTTAATGTAACTAAACTATTCTGTGTGTTTTATTTATATATATATATATATATATATATATAATTTTATTTATTTATTATTTTTTTTCAAAACAGTCCATCACTGATGTATGCAAATGTATAGGCGCTAGTGTTTTACTTTATTTAAAAGCCAAAGTGTTTGTAATTATTTCAAAATTGGTTTTCCGTGTGCCAGAGCTAATTTATTATAAATTTGTGTTAAGCACTATGTCGCAGAAGGTAATAGTAATTTAAATTTTACTAGATTATAAGTTAAAATGCAGGACTATGATTTAGTACTACATTATTAAAGAGAACCTGTCACCGTGATGTTAGAGCATGGAGGAGCTGAGTAGATTGTTATAGAGCAGGGGGAGCTGAATAGAATGATATGTAGCTTTGAGAGAAAGGATTCCGTATAACCTGGGTTTTCATCATTTAAACCTCTACTCTTTCTAGGATTTTCGGTCCTATCAGTAACTGACAGCCTTCCATGTATAAGTGTGCATACAGAGTGAGCTGTCAGTCACTGATAGGACCGCCCACTGTGTCCAAAATCATAAAAAGAGCAGAGGTTTAAATGATTAAAACCCCGGTTATACTGAATCTTTTCTCACAAAACTATGTATCAGTCTGCTCAGTTCCCCTGCTCTGGTGTCTACAGATGAGATTACATTTTATGGCGACAGGTTCCCTTTAAATTGACTATACAGACTAGACTGTACACTATAGCAATATAATTTTCTCAGATGAAGGCCTTGAGGTATAATGCTAGGAGAGCATGCAGTAACAGTGGAACTATGTGCGGTCACTCTCCACTGTACTCCTGTGTATCTCCATAAGATAAGCTGGTTTACACTGCAGTGTGTGCTACTATTTTTATAAGATCCAGTTGGCACAGCAGGAGAATCATTCATGACTTTTCAAAATGTTAACTCAAGGGAAGTAATTGCCAAAATCAATAAAATTATGACTTCCATTTTCCCAATTGTTACTCTCATTGAATTCTTTGTTTTTTTCAAGAAATAATATGACTTATGTCCACTTGTGACAAATACGCTGCAAAGCATAATTTTAGAATTTTCTTGTTATAAAATCTATATGGTTAGTTTCATAGAAATTCCCGAAACTGCTCAATTTCAGAAGTGAAATCTGCATGAACTTAGATCTGCTCCATCTCTCCTCTTACACCCATAAGCAGAACATTTGGAGTTGAACCTTTGTATATATGCATCTTTGTGTATTTCAGTTGTGACCCATATCACATTATTAGACAAAATGACTCCTGACTGTAAATGCAGGTGTTTCCATGATTCCATGCAATGTATGTGAGAGGTAGACATGCATCAGCAGCACCTGTAGCTATGTCTAAAAAGGGCAACTGTCGTGCATTTGTACACGAGCACATGTGCTCTGCATTTCCTTTGTGACCACGTATCTTACTGGTGTATGTTGTTGTTTTGTTGCTCAAGTAAACGTGATCATACAATAAATTGCCTTCAAAGCTGTTCTACTTTCAATCCATATTTTTTATGTTATATTTCACCACTTTCTATTTCAAAGTGCATGTCTCTTAGCATAAAATATGTTTTTTAATGTAATGCGACCTCCTGTGGTCATGCACACATTTTAAAGAATGAAGTCAGACATATAACATACTGTAGGCTGTAAAATGTTACAATCTTCACTTCTGAATATGCTGGAAATGAAGATACTGAATACAAAGGGACACATTTGTAAAATATTATTTATTTGCTACATATCAGATATTTGTACCACTTTTATAAATATTCTTTTTTATTTATGTATATATACAAAATGAGTCACTATTTTTGACTAAATAGTTTACAGGGGATGTCTGATTAGAACAGAGTATGTTCTTTTTTTTTTCTAAAAACAGCAGAACTTTAGTCCAAGGACTGTAGCACCTCCACTGCAGTTCCTAACATACCTCCTGAGCAAGAATCGAGTTGTTTCTAGAAAAAATACTCTCCTCTTTTAATCCCCATAGCCCCTTTAAAGGAAATCTGTCAACAGGACTCCTCCCTCAAACTATCTATATGTGCATGTAGTTTTTTTCAAAAACAAGTCCAGCAATACCTTTACATGGCCAGTCCATTCGTCTGTTACTGAGAAGTCAGCATTTTAATTGATATGCAAATGAGGCTGTAGATCTGAAGTTCTATTCCCTGCCCAGTGCCTCCTTGTCATGTCTGACTAATGGCTCCTTTGCATGAAGTTACACAGTATAAAAACTGTCAGTCAGGCAGGAGGAGGCGGCGCTGGGCAAGGAATAAAGCCGGAGTGACAGAGGCTTCAGATCTACCATAGCCTTCCAGCCTCATTTGCATATCAGTTCAGACGCTGATGTCTGAATAACAGAGGAACGGACTGGCCATGTAAAGGTATTGCTGGACTTGTCTTTGAAATAGCTACTTGCAGGTATAAATAGTTTGGGTGGTGAAATTCTGCTGACATTTCCCTTTAGCAGGCAGATGGTATTAACACTTTCACTGCCGGGTTGTATTTAGAAGTTGTTGATACATCAAAGTGTACAAACAGTGTAGACTTTTTTTTACATGTATGTGATCACCTTTCTATTTTATACCTTTAAAATAACTAAATAAATTGATTGTTTGTCCCAGAAATTGTGTCCTTTTCACTGTGTATTTTTTTTAGAGCTGTAGCTTCGTAAGGCTATGTGCCCATGATGCAGAAATGCTGCATATTTTTTCCGCTTCTCCCTGGCAGGAAAAACGCATGCGGAATTTACATGCGTTTTTCCCGCCAGGTAGAAGCGTTTGTCAAGCGTCTTCACATGCATTTCCGCATGCGGGTTGTCAAGCACTTTTCCAAGCCATTTTAGCATCACTTGGAAAAGTGCTTGACAACTTGGTCACACTATATAAAACCATGCAACCGGCATGGATTTATATAGTGTGACCAAGTAATAGTTAAAAAAAAAAAAAAAGAATAAAAATGGTAAAAAAAAAAAAAAGATTATACTTACCTTCCGATGGCCCCTGGTGTCTTCTCCGCTACGTCTGGTCTGTTGTATGGGTCGCGGTGGTGTAAAAGGACCTGCGATGACGTCATTGAGTCATGTGACAGGTCACGCGACCGCTGACGTCAGCTGTCGCGTGACCTGTCACATGACTAAATGACATCATGGCAGGTCCTCACACCACCGCGACCCATACTAGAGACCGGACTCCTCGCTGAGGAGACCGGGGGCCATCGGAAGGTAAGTATAATCTTTATTTTTTAGTTTAAATTTTTTTTTTAACAGGTTCTATGGTACCTGGGTCTGGAGGAGAGTCTCCTCTTCTCCAAACCCAGGTACCATCTGCACATAGAATCCCTTAATATCCGTGTGTGCAAATGTACTGACACGGATATTAAGCATTTCAATGCAAGTCAATGGCGGCAATTACGCTGCATGTCCGCAAAATTAATGGACATGCTGCGGATTTTTCCGCAATGATAATCCGCAGCGGAAACTTCCGCAGCATGTGCACAGCACATGCGAATTATCATTGGGGACCATAGGGCACGTATTACCAAGCGTTTTTTAAGCGTTTTCGCTGCGGAAATTCCAGGGCAAAAACGCTTGAAAAACGCATAGTGGGCACATAGCCTAAAAATACACTTTTATGATCCATTATTACTTTGCATGCATTTCATTTGCATTCTTGATAAATAAGTAACTATGAACAGTAATTAGATGTTTTGCACTACAGCTTTAGTGTTTTCATTTAATTAAATCAAGTTTATAAAGGTCAGCAGCTTTAAAAGTTTTTTTCAACATTTTCTAAAACCCGGTATAAACTGCAAAGTTAAGAATGACAAATAGTCACATACTTACATACCATTATGAGCAGAATACGACAAGTCACTGTTGTGGCCTAGTAAACGAACAATGGCTGGGGACCACAGAACCTTTGGCCAGGGATTGGCAAAGTATTGAAATGTGGATATGTACCTTTTTGCTAGTTTTAGCCACTTGGAGCTTATACTGTGTTTTTTTTAAATGTTAAAAAAAACCTCTTAATTGTAATGTATTATAAGGCTCAGTCCAAGTGGAATTTTAAATAGAACCCAAAACTGCCAGTTCCTGTTCACACATGTAACAACCAAACCACAGCTATAAAGCTGCTTTGAGCAGTCCAACAGTTTACCACTGATCAATATACAGCAGGAAACTGTGTGATGGGAGCACTTTGATGTCAGGAAGCCTAATAAAGGCAGAAATTTTCAGTGTTTTTTAACGTAATTAACAATTCAAAGGTAAAACAAAAATGGTTATGACTAATGGTATTACTGGAAAACCTACAGAGGGTTTAAAAAGTCACATAATAATATTTGATAAAGAGTTCATAAAAGCTCAATATCTTGTTTCTGTAATGTGCATGATGAAATGTCACCTTAAGTGGAACATATAACCTGTATATTGGAATATGATGCTAATCAAGACAGACACTATTCAAGTCAAAAGTACTATGCTGTGGGTGCACTGTAGCCAACGCCTTTTCTCTTGGGAGTGAAATGAGTATAGTCTTAACAGTTATGAATGTGTCCCCAATCAGCCGACCAGCAGAGTGGGTGTATGTCTTAATGGCTGAGTAAGACAGCTTAATCAGTAAAAAGCAAGCTGCTTTGGATGAGGCCAAACAGATGGCAAAACGGGAAGCAGATGTGACTGCAGCTTCTCCCCATGCATAACTGGGAACCAGCCAGTTGGTTAGGAAATTTGCATAGCAAGGGATAATTTTAAAACCTGTGAGTTCTGAATGGATATGACATTTTTCACTTCTTCTTTCCTCTACTTTTAACCTTCAGGCTCAATACAGGCAAGACATCCATGCACACTAAATAGACTTGTACAGTAATTTAAAGAAATCTTGTGAGTTTTAAAGATTTCCCCACTATGTCACATGTGACATTTTAAACTTGCCTCCTGGTCAGCTGAATGTCTGGAAACTGTTCATGAGTTCAGATCATGTATTTCCAAGTGCACATTGTATTTACAGTGTATCTGCAGCGTTAGTTTATAGATTATATCTTCCCGTCCCTGTCTAGTTGTGAGAATCAGTATATGAGATATACCTTTTTAAAGGGAACTTGTCATTTGAAAAGACGCTATTAACCTATAGATATGGGGTTAATCTGCAGGTTAATAGCGCTCTGAACCTGCACAGCGCCTGCACTGAAAGCCTCGCTGTCGGGAGGAAATTAACTTTATTCCTCCTGGCAGCGTTCGGGTTTGTCATGTTGGTGGCGCCGTCGCAGGTTTCAGTCATGGGGTGGCAGTATAGAGAGTGGCGGCTGTAACCACGCCCCTGGCACTGACTGAAAGCATCTCAGTATTAGTGGTAAATAGCCTCAGACCAGGCTTCTACTACATAAATATAGACCCCAGAATACATAGAAACTTCAGACCACACCTCCTAAATAAACCCATATCTCAGACCAGACAGAAATATAGACTGCAAAACCCCTAAATAAATGAAGTTCCAGAATTAAAGGGGTTATCCCATGAACAACTGATTCTTTCTTTGAGGTAAAATATTGTTTAAAAACAGGCAGGAAAATGTTTTTCCTTACAGAATCCAGCAGCTGTGATCCCCTGCTGTCCTGTCTGTATCCTCTCTTACTTCCTCCCCTGCCCAGGAGCTGTGGTATGATCAGACTATGTCCCTGTACGGTCAGACACAGCCATTACACAGTACACAGCAGGGACACATTTATAAGATTATCTCAGCACAGGAACATTTTTTAACGCATCCAATTGTGAAGCTTATTTTTATTCCAAGATCTATTAACCCTTTCGTGCCAGAGCCTGTTTCCTCCTTCGTGACCAGGCCAATTTTTTCAATTCTGGCCAGTGTCACTTTATGAGGTAATAACTCTGGAACGCTTCAATATATCCCAATGATTCTAAGATTGTTTTTTTGGGACATATTGTATGTACTTCATGATAGTGGTAAAATTTGTTCAAAATAACTATATAACTCGTGTTTATTTCTGAAAATATCGGAAGTTTGGTGAGAATATGGAAAATTTCGCAATTTTCAATTTTTTTATTTTTATGCTCTTAAACCAGAGCTTTATGTCACACAAAATAGTTAATAAATAACATTTCCCACATGTCTACTTTACATCAGCACAATTTTTGAAACATATATTTTTTGTTAGGGAGCGATAAGGGTTAAAAGTTGATCAGCAATTTCTAATTTTTCCAGCAAAATTTACAAAACCATTTTTTTACAGACCACATCACATTTGAAGTGACTTTGAGGGGCCTATATGACATAAAGTACCCCAAAGTTACACCATTCTAAAAACTGCACCCTTCAAGGTGCTCAAAACCACATTCAAGAAGTTTATTAACCCTTCAGGTGCTTCACATGAATTAATGGAATGTGGAAGGAAAAAATGAACATTTTACTTTTTCCCACAAAAATGTTACTTTAGCCCCAAATTTATCATTTTCACAAGGGTAACAGGAGAAAATGCATCATAAAATGTGTTGTGCGATTTCAACTGAATGCTGATACCCCATATGTGGTGGAAAGTACTGTTTTGGCGACATCAGAGCTCAGATGGGAAGGAGCACCATTTGCGTTCTAGGACGCAAAATTGGCTGGAATCGATAGCAGACGCCATGTCACGTTTGAAGGGCACAGGATGTGCCTAAACAGTGGAAACTCCCCACAAGTGATCCCATTTTGGAAACTAGACCCTTCAAGGAATTTATCTAGATGTGTAGTGAGCATCTTGAGCCTTCAGGGGCTTCACAAAATTTTATAATGCTGAGCCATGAAAATTAAAAACACATTTTCCCACAAAAATATTATTTGAGCCCCAAATTTTTCATTTTCACAAGGGTAACAGGAGAAAGTGCACCATAAAATTTGTTGTGCGATTTCTCCTGAGCACGCTGATACCCCATATGTGGTGGAAAACTACTGTTGGCGCACGTCAGGGCTTAGAAGGGAAGGAGCTCTATTTTAGTTGGGATAGGTTACGAACACCATGTCACATTTGAAGAGTCACTGACAGTAGAAGCCCCCACAAGTAAACCCATTTTGTAAACTATACCACTTAAGGAATTCATCTAGGGGAGTAGTGAGTATTTTTAACCCTCAGGCAATACACAAACTTGTATAACATTGGGCTGAGTAAATGAAATATTACTATTTTTTTCCACTAAAATGTTGCTTTGACCTCAAGTTTGCAATTGTCAAAAGGGGTAATAAGATAAAATGTTACGCAATTTCTCTTGACTACATCAATGCAACATAAGTGGTCGAAACCTTCTTTTCAGACACAGTGCAAAGCTCAGAAGGGAAGGAGTGCCATATTACAGTGCAGATTTTATTGTGGTGGTTTGCAGGTGAGGTGACATGACCCACTAGGAGAGCCACTGAGGTCCCAGAACAGCAGAAACCCACCATAAGTGGCCCCATTTTATAAATTACACATTTCAATGAATTCATCTAGGGGTGCAGTTATCATATTGACACCACATGTAACTCACAGAATTTTATACCATTGGGCGGTGAAAAAAAATATATATTTTTTTACCACAAAAAAATAGTTTTAGACCCAGATTTTACATTTTCACATATGGCAATGGGTAAAAATGGTGTCGAAATGTCACACAATTTCTTCTGAATGTGGCAATATGGCATATGTGGCTGTACAGTACCACTTAGCCATACAGCGAGACTTAAGAGGGACAGAACGCTATTTGACTCTTGGAGAACAAATTATTGTAAAATAGTTTGCGGACTCCATATACAGAGCCCCTAAGTGCTAGAAGAGCAGAATCCCTCTCAAGTGACTCCATTTTGGAAATTATACACCTTTGGGAATTTATCTACAGGTGTAGTGACGATTTTGACTCCATGGGTGTTTTCCAGAAGCAAGCAGCAGTGGATGTTGCTGAGTGAAAATTGCAAAGTTGAAGTGCCCAGTACGCTGTAGTGACCAGAACATTTTACATAATGTTTTGGATAACATTTATCCTATGCTCTACGCCTAGCACTTATATCAGGGTTTCCATCTAAATCCCTGAGTGATATAATTCAGATGAAACCCCCGAGGGATCCATTCACTATAATGAGGCAGCAGAGTTACTCTGGACTTCATCTAGCCTCTGTTCAGCTGTGTCCTTCTTTTCAGAAGTGCACAAAACTGTGGCCAACCACACTTTTATGCACACCTAAAAAACTGACACCGCTGGATCACAGGTCAGACGGCGTCCACAGTCCATCTGCCTAACTACAGGGAATCTTTCACAGGGGAATATTTGTCTGAATCATGTATTTCAGAGATTTACATGGAAACCCCGTGGTAAGTGCTCAGCGCAGAGCGCAGGCTAAATGAGCCATACTGCATTGTTTTGGGAAGCAGAATGAACAAATCAACAGCAGGTGAAAAATTGGTTTTATTTATTTCTTACACAGTTCCTCGTGCGGTATAAGTGATTAGGTGACTTTATTCTTTGGCTCGGTGCGATTTACAGTGATACCAGATTTATATGCGGTTTTTATGATTGGCATCTGACAGAGCTGTATGGCAGCTTTTTTTGCAGGACAAGATGACGTTTTTAGCGGTAGCATTTTTATTTCCATTTGGCTTTTTGATCACATTTTATTGCACTTTTTGTTTGATAGTATGATGAAAAAGTACAGTTTTTTTGCTGCCTTTTTTTTTATGGTGTGCGCAGAAGGTGTTAGTGTGACAGCTTTATAGATCGTGTTGTTCCAGATGCGGTGATACCAAATATATGTACTTTTTTTTTATGTGGCATAAATATATGGATTTATTGGTTTAATATATTTTTTTACTTTTTTTATTTTGTGATTTTTCTTTTTTAATAGTTTGCAAACTTTTTTACTTAGTCACTGTATGGGACTTCAATTTTTATTTTTCTGATCACTGGTCTCATGCAATACAATAGACATGTATTGCATTGCACCAAACCTGACAGTTTTACATTGTCCGATCTCCTGTTAGACTTCAGCTGCTGGCTGAGCCTAGCATGCCACCGTACATGGCAGAATCAGAGGTCATCATATGACCTCTGGCTGCCAGGACAACGCCAGATCTTATCACAGGCGACGTCGGAAAGGTGAGTGGACGACCCCCTCTCAGTATCTTCTAAATGCTGTGATCGCTATGGATTGCAGCATCTAGAAAATATCAAAGGGTTAACATCATTGGGACCTGATCCAATCAGGTCTCGATGATGTTACCTGTCAGAGCTGTCGCTCTGCATAGGAATCTCAGTGCTTGCAGGACCCTGGGGGTACTGAGCGCTGCAAGACCACCGACTGTTCATAAATGTCGGCGCTGCACCGAGCCCAGCAAGCGCCAACATTTATGTACAGTGGGGTGTCGGGAAGCGGTTAATTAAAATGTACTTTGTTCGTGGGGCAACCCCTTTAAATTCAACCTTCCAAACTATAAATAAATACATATAGTATATGCGTAAATACATTCAGTCCATGTACCAGAATACAAACCTCTAAATACAGACCATATGTACTATAAATACCTTAGAGTAGACTACAGAATACAGACCTCTGAATGAATATATACCCCAGAATACTGTTAACCCAAATTCCTAAATTTAGAACCCAAATCCCCTAAATAAAAATAGACTCCAGATAGACTCCTAAATAAAATATGTAACACAGAATTCATATCAAAGACCAGACTTGAGAACCCAGACTATTCTTCCACATAAATACAAACACACAAAATAGAGAAGAAAGACAAGACACCTTGTCATATCATGTTTGGAGAGCCCCTGATGTGACTAAACAGTGGAAACCCCCCACAAGTGACCCCATTTGGGAAACTAGACCCTCAAGGAATTTATTTAGATGTGGGGTGAGCACCTTGAACTCACAGGTGCTTCATAGAATTTTACAACATGGATCTGTAAAAATGAAAAAAATATTTTTTTCCCACAAAATGTTGTTTTTGCCCCCTATATTTTAATTTTCACAAGGAAAGCAGAAGAAAATAGACCCCAAAATTTGTTCTGCAATTTCTCCTGAGTACGCTGATACTTTTGAGGCACAGTGCAACACTCAGAAGGTAAGAAACGCCACCATCTCTCCACCATACCGCTGCACGACCAGCTCTACCCTCACCTACTGAATCCTCACTCTTCCCTTGTAGACTGGGAGCCCTCGCGGGCAGGGTCCTCGCTCCCCCTGTACCAGTCGCCGTCACATTTTGTTCAAGATTATTGTAATTGTTTTTATATGTATACCCCTTTTTCACATGTAAAGCGCCATGGAATAAATGGCGCTATAATAATAAATAACAATAATAATATTGGAGTTGGTGTGACGGTGCCATGTCGCATTGGCAGAGCCCCCAAGGTGCCAGAACAGCAGAGTCCCCCATAAGAAACCCCATTTTACAAACTACACCTCTCAATGAATTCATCTAGGGGTGCAGTGAGCATGTTGACACCACATGTGCCTCACAGAATTTTACACAATTTGGCGGCGAAGAAAGAATAATTACATTTTTACCACCAAAGTTTTGTTTTAGCCCCAGATTTTACATTTTCACACTGGGGAATGGGTAAAAATGTCACCAAAATTTGTCACACAATTTTTGCTGAATGTAGAAATATCCCATATGTGGCTGTACAGTACTGTTTAGCCACACGGCAAGACTCATGAGGGGCGGAGCGCTATTTGCCTCCTGGAGCACAGATTTAACTAGAATAGTTTGCGGACTCCATATACAGAGCCCCTAAGTGCTAGAAGAGCAGAATCCCCCCTCAAGTGATCCCATTTTGGAAATTATACCCCTTTGGAAATGTATCTACAGGTGTGGGGAGGATTTTAACTACATGTGTGTTTTCCAGAAACAAGCAGCAGTGGATGTTGCTGAGTGAAAATTGCAAACTGCCTTTGTAGTGACCAGTACATTGTAGTGACCAGTACGTTATGCCGAGCTCATGCTTCTGGAGACATGCACACGTAAATTTGGTGAGCTCTTATCGGTACAGAAATGCCATACACGTGGACGCTAACTGCGGTTTAGGCACACTGTGGGGCTCAAAAGGGAGGTGGGCATTTTTATTTGGGAGCACAGAATTTTCTCAATTTCTTTTGAGGGCAAGGGCCATTTTACTTTTACAGAGCCTTTGTGTTACTAGTAACATGGAAGCCCCCGATATTTCCGTTAACAGACGACGGACCTGAGTGGGGACTTGGCTTTTTTGTGGAATGAGTTGAAGCTTTTATTGTGATCCAAATATTATGTAAAATGTTCCCATTTATCCTGTGCTCTATACTGAGCACTGATATCGGGGTTTCCATTTAAATCTCGTAGTGATGTAATTTAGATGAAACCCCAGAGAAATCCATTCACTATAATAAGGCAGCAGAGTTACTCTGGACTCCATCTGGCCTTTGTTTAGGGGGTGTCCTTTTTTTCAGAGGTTCACAAAACTGTGGCCGCCGACGCCGTGGGATCACAGGCCAGACGGCGTCCACAGTGCCTCCATCTGCCTCATTACAGGGAATCTCCTGCCGGGGGTTCCGAATGCGGCAATACCAAATATGTTTTTTTTTCATAATAATATTTATTTATGGGTACAATATATGTGTGTATATATATATATATATATATATATATATATATATATATATATATATATATATATACTGTATATATATATATTTTATTATTATTTTGTGATTGTTAAAAAAATATTTTTGCAACTTTTTTTTTTACTTTTTTACTTAGTCGCACTATGGGACTTTCCCTTTCTGCAGTCTGTTCGCTGCTATAAGGCATAGCAGTGCAGGATCACTGCTATATATTATAGCTGTCAGCCCTGCAGACACAAGTTAGTTAGATTATGCACTGTGCATGATCTAACTAACTTGCTAGTGCCTGGTGACCCGAATGTCGTCATGTCGACATTAGATCATCATGGCAACGATTGGGACCCCGCGATGACGTTGTGGTGCCTCGGATCCAAGAGGAGAGGGGCTTGTCTCATTCTGCTTACTCACAAAATGCTGTGATCGCAGCATTTAGGGAGTTAAAGTGCATGCAACGGTGCGGGCACCACTCCTGGTACTGAGTGCCGGGGGTCAGCTGTCAGAATCAGCTGACACCCGATGGCAATCGCGCGCGCACAGCCTCCGTGCCTCCATCAGAAAGGGGTTAATGTCAATCTATGGTCTCTGAAAAACAATTATAGCATGTGACCACTGCAGTCAATCACTGAACTCAGCGGTCTTGTGCCATATAACATTCAGGTCAGTGACTGGCTTCTGTGGTCAAGTGGGTTATATGGGCTATGACAGCTGAAACCAATGTAAACAGGAGATCAGCGGTGATATTTAGGGATGTAGTGCTGGAACAGCGGAGATGTAACAGGTGAGTATATTTTATTTTCTTATTTTAGCAGTATTGTTGCTTGTTGGTAGCTTTTAATTAACCTGAACAACTCTTGCACCTAAGTATTAATTTAATAATAAGTACTTTTTATGAGTTTCCCAGAAATGTTAAAAGCACTTTCCACTCACAGAAAGTGATAGCATATTGCTAGGACATGCAGCAACTTTCTGTTCATGATGATCTGACTTATGGAACCTCCACCAACTCCGTGAATGAGAATGAAGGGACTACAATGCCGGTTTTGGGCTGCAGCTGCTTCACACTTTATCTTTGCACAACTTAGTTCTTGGTTTTGCACAACTTTATTCCTGAAAACAGTGAAGAGTTGCAGTGAGGAGCCCCTTTATTTCCGTATTTTCGGTGGTCCATCAGTTCTACCCCAACCAACCAGAAAGGATGACATGTTCTCGAGATATTCAGTTCTGGCTAGGGAGAGCACGCGTGCTGGGCCACGCGTGCAATATATTTTAAGTGCAATATTTTTAAAGTGTTTAGCTGTTATACACTGCTCAAAAAAATAAAGGGAACACTTAAACAACAGAATATAACTCCAAGTAAATCAAGCTTCTGTGAAATCAAACTGTCCACTTAGGAAGCAACACTGACAATCAATTTCACATGCTGTTGTGCAAATGGAATAGACAGTAGATGGAAATTATTGGCAATTATCAAGATCTACTCAATAAAGGAGTGGTTCTGCAGGTGGGGACCACAGACCACATCTCAGTACCAATGCTTTCTGGCTGATGTTTTGGTCACTTTTGAATGTTGGTTGTGCTTTCACACTCGTGGTAGTGACTCGCCCCCTGAGCCATGGGGCACTCGGATCCGGGCAATAGGGGAACGATGGGGGTAGTAGTGGCGACCCGGTCCATGGCTCAGGGTGGTCAGACCAGTGGTAGTCCCTTTATAAGTTTTAAGTGATGACCGACTACGCCACCCGTGGATTGCGGTTATTAGGAACCGCCGCTGCAAGGCAGACCGCTGGGGCTGATGATGTATGCAGCTGGGATGGTGTGACTCCCCACGGGAAGAGTGCGGCCCCAGGGCAGTGTAGTGGATGGTGGGAGTGATGGTGGTGAGAGTCCCAGTACCGGTAGTGCCGGTGGAGCGAAAAAGCACACAGACAACGTACTGCAGTCCAGGGTCTTTACTCACGGTTAATATCCAAGTCACTTCAGCTGGCAATGACTGCCCGAGCCGTGCTGCGTCCACCAGGTGAGGGGCTCGGTCAACTCCCAGGCAGCGCGGAAGTATGGCTCAGGACCCCCTTCAATCCTTCCTCTGGCCTGCCTCACCAGTGACCCACTTTTGTCCAGCTGCCGCGAACTTGTGCAGGTAAACGTGGATCCCGTTCCCCGCTGTTCTATATGGTGCCTTCCTAGCAGGTTTAATCAGGTGTCGCACCAATAAATGATCACGACGTCCGGTCTTTGGCTGAGGGTTGTTTCTCCTCCACCAACTTGGGATCCGGCACCCTTAATCTGCCTGACCCTTCACCCTGTATTCTCGTGGGTTCTTAGGGTCCCTTCTTCCTTCTTGTTCCTGAGCCCTTCTGTTTCTTTCTCTTCTTTTCCCTTCTCTGTTCCTCCTTCTTCTCCTTTCTCGTGGAGCTGGGCTGAGAAGTAATCCCAGCTCCCCTTCACCTCCTCTCTCTCTCCACTCTCCTCCTCGGCCTCTCTCTAAGCCCACTCTGGAGTAGAGCTCCTACAGAGCCTCTACTCCCTGTCTTCTCCTCTCTCTGCACAGACTGTCTGACTGACTGACTGTCCTAAGATGGTGCCCACCTCTTATACCTCCCTCTATCCATGAGCCCAGGTGACCAGCAACCAATGGGCTCCTACCTACGCTCAGGAACCATCCCCTATATGCTCCTACATCACTGGGTATTCCTGCCCCCCTCCCCACTCCAGCCAGGGACATGGTCTGTCGTACCTGCATTTCTGTCTAATGGGAGTACCGTTGAACTGTCCCTCGGAAATGGGGTGAGTGTGCTGTATGCAGCTAACTGAGCCCTGGTCCATACTCCATCCTCACCCGGGAGTGGAATATCACACCTCTGGCAGAGGTGCAATACCCCTGTAGCGGCCGAACCCTCGGGGCACTACATTCCCCCCTGGTAAACCACAGCACATCCTCGGGCTGGAAAAGAGCAAAAACAGTTAAGTACAGGACATGCAAAAACTTTTTCAATAACCTTTTACATTTAGAAACGGACGACACAGTTCAATTCCCTTTATGGGACACACTTTTCTTTCACTAGGCATTATAAAATATTTTCAACACTACTGGAACTCTTTTGTCACTTGTCATATAAAACGGTTTCAAGATCATGTAAAACATTTTCTAGCAGCATATTAAACTCTTCATATAAAACATTTTTAGGCAAAACACATTCTTGTATTCTTGGATCATGGCCGCGGTGCAACTTGCGACCAGGTGTGCATTCTTCTTGTAAGTGCAGGAACTTTGGCAAACTTGTAAACATGAGGGATTCTCTGTCCCGAGGTAGACGTGGTAGTCTTTTTATAAAACCAGTAGGGGGCGCTTTAGGAAGCGCAACTATTTACAGGGGGTTGGCCGTTCCCAGTCCTCGGCCGGTTGGAAAAGGGGAGGGGAATGGCTGCTCACAGTCCTCAGCCTGTTAGGGGATGTAGGGGGTAACTTTCACACAGTTCCATAACAGTTCTATAACAGTCCCGAACAGTAAACAGTTCTCTGTACCCTGACGGGTAACTATGTACACCGGTACGTGGCTACTTACTAGTAGCGGTGTCCTTCAGACGCTCCTTCCTCCTCTTGGTGGTCTCCAGACCCGTCCGGGTCCTCTTGGCTCTCCTCATAGCCATGGTGCTGTAGTTCCTCCTCAGTGAGCCGATGAACATGGAGGGCATACGGCCCCTTTGCGCCTACGTGGTGGGTGAAGGTGACCACATCACCAGGGTATAGGTCACGGCCACGGTGTCCCTCAGGTAGATGACTCTCAACGTCCCTGCGGGTCACAAAGACGTCGCCGGCAGTTTCTGGACCCCTGATAAAGCCCCAGCCATTCTCCAGATGAAACTTGATTATGGTCCCGGTGATGCGGGGACCGCGGGCAGTTCGGGAGTCTTGGCGGGCCTTACGTTTTTGCTCAGCACTCTGGGCCAGGAGCCGCTCCTCTCTGACGCGCCTCTCTCGTTGTTCCCGCTCAAAGGTCACCAGTTGTTGTTGGCAAACCTCGAGACGACGTACCACGTCCGCCCGGGTCTCCTGACTGAACCCCACTAAACTCTCATCGGCGGGGTCCCACTCAAATTGGGCATCTTCTTGCGGGGGCGGGGTGACCTTCACGGGCTCCGGAGCTGGTATTGGAGGCTCGCGCTGGGGCTGGGTCTTCCATGGCTGACCTCTGATCAGTTCGGCCGGCCACTCCAGCGGCAGTCCATCCGGACCGGTGTGCTGGGCAAACAGGTCTGCGCCCAGCGGTGGTATGGCAGGGGGCCCTGGGTGGGGAGCAGCGCCCGGGGGCACTCGGCCTTGCGACCAGGCCGGGGGTCTCTTCGTTGCGCTCGATGGCAGTCCCGTCCGGGACAGGGGCGCAGGCTTAGCAATGGCGCCCGGGTCATCCAGGCCTTGCGACCGGGCCGATGACGCTTCTCGCTTTACGGCGCCTGGGGTCAAGGGGCGTGGCGCCGGGCGGGGCGTGGCCGCGGCGCTCGCCGCTTGAGGCCTAGCTGGGAGCAGTGGCAGCGCGGCAACAGGCGCGGTGAGTGGGGCTTCGGGTTCTGCGACGGGAGGCTGGGGCAGGCTTGCGGTTGCTGGGCCTGGGGTGGTGACATCCCCTGTACCTGCCTCAGTCCTCACGGCTCCCTCCGCGGCGTCGCCTCCAGTCCTCTCTCCTCCTGCGCCGTCCTCAGAGGCAGGCAGACTCCGGGGTGCGGTTGAGGCCTATCGCTGGTGGGTTTCGGCCTGCCGGGCCAGTTCCTCCCTCCACTCGATGAGCGCACCCCGCTGCGCTCGGACCATCCTCTGCTCCAGGTCCTCCAGTGCAGCTTGCGCACACTCCGGGTCTCTCGGGAGCTGCGCCAGGATCTCTGCCAGGCTGCAGGGTGGTTCGGCTTGCAGCAGGCTCCGAGCCAACAGGTTGGTGCTGTTGAACGCATCCATTCCCGGGTGCGGTCTGTCTAGGTTGTTCCAGACCGCGCCCTGCCCCATGGTTTTCTTCTCTTCCCACCCCCATTGGGGGTGGTATCGGGGCAACTTGGTAACAATCACTTTCAGGGGCAGCCCCCCCACCTTGATGGACATTTCCACAGCCGCACTTATGGCTGTCGGGGGTGGGCTCCTTCTTTGGCGCCATTCTGGGACCCGGCCCACAATGGGAGGCGGCCTCCTGTGGTCTTTTGGCGTGCACATTATGGCGCTCGTTCTTCTTGGGCGGGCACCATTTTCAACACGGTCAATTTCAATAAAACAGTCTCTTTCTCTTCAGGCGCGCAGTACCCGTTGTTAGCGGGCACGAAATCCTGCCGACTACGCCAAAGCTGACTCGCCCCCTGAGCCGTGGGGCACTCGGATCCGGGCAATAGGGGAACGATGGGGGTAGTAGTGGCGACCCGGTCCGTGGCTCAGGGTGGTCAGACCAGTGGTAGTCCCTTTATAAGTTTTAAGTGATGTCCGACTACGCCACCCGTGGATTGCGGTTATTAGGAACCGCCGCTGCAAGGCAGACCGCTGGGGCTGATGATGTATGCAGCTGGGATGGTGTGACTCCCCACGGGAAGAGTGTGGCCCCAGGGCAGTGTAGTGGATGGTGGGAGTGATGGTGGTGACAGTCCCAGTACCGGTAGTGCCGGAGGAGCGAAAAAGCACACAGACAACGTACTGCAGTCCAGGGTCTTTACTCACGGTTAATATCCAAGTCACTTCAGCTGGCAATGACTGCCCGAGCCGTGCTGCGTCCACCAGGTGAGGGGCTCGGTCAACTCCCAGGCAGCTCGGAAGTATGGCTCAGGACCCCCTTCAATCCTTCCTCTGGCCTGCCTCACCAGTGACCCACTTTTGTCCAGCTGCCGCAAACTTGTGCGGGTAAACGTGGATCCCGTTCCCCGCTGTTCTATATGGTGCCTTCCTAGCAGGTTTAATCAGGTGTCGCACCAATAAATGATCACGACGTCCGGTCTTTGGCTGAGGGTTGTTTCTCCTCCACCAACTTGGGATCCGGCACCCTTAATCTGCCTGACCCTTCACCCTGTATTCTCGTGGGTTCTTAGGGTCCCTTCTTCCTTCTTGTTCCTGAGCCCTTCTGTTTCTTTCTCTTCTTTTCCCTTCTCTGTTCCTCCTTCTTCTCCTTTCTCGTGGAGCTGGGCTGAGAAGTAATCCCAGCTCCCCTTCACCTCCTCTCTCTCTCCACTCTCCTCCTCGGCCTCTCTCTAGGCCCACTCTGGAGTAGAGCTCCTACAGAGCCTCTACTCCCTGTCTTCTCCTCTCTCTGCACAGACTGTCTGACTGACTGACTGTCCTAAGATGGTGCCCACCTCTTATACCTCCCTCTAGCCATGAGCCCAGGTGACCAGCAACCAATGGGCTCCTACCTACGCTCAGGAACCATCCCCTATCTGCTCCTACATCACTGGGTATTCCTCCCCCCTCCCCACTCCAGCCAGGGACATGGTCTGTCGTACCTACATTTCTGTCTAATGGGAGTACCGTTGAACTGTCCCTCGGAAATGGGGTGAGTGTGCTGTATGCAGCTAACTGAGCCCTGGTCCATACTCCATTCTCACCCGGGAGTGGAATATCACACCTCTGGCAGAGGTGCAATAGCCCTGTAGCGGCCGAACCCTCGGGGCGCTACAGTAGCATGAGACAGACTCTACAACCCACAGAAGTTGCTCAGGTAATGCAGCTCATCCAGGATGGCACATCAATGCAAGCTGTGGCAAGAAGGTTTTCTGTGTCTGTCAGTGTAGTGTCCAGAGGATGGAGGCACTACCAGGAGACAGGCCAGTACACCAGGAGACATGGAGGGGGCCGTAGGAGGGCAACAACCCAGCAGCAGGACCGCTACCTCCGCCTTTGTGCAAGGAGGAACAGGAGGAGCACTGCCAGAGCACTTCAAAATGACCTCCAGCAAGCCACAAATGTTCATGTGTCCGCACAAAGGGTTAGAAACCGACTCCATGAGGGTGGTATGAGGGCCCAACGTCCACAGATGGGGGTTGTGCTCACAGCCCAACACCGTGCAGGATGCTTGGCATTTGCCACAGAACACCAGGATTGGCAAAGTCGCCACTGGCGCCTTGTGCTCTTACAGATGAAAGCAGGTTCACACTGAGCACATGTGACAGACGTGACAGAGTCTGGAGACACCGTGGAGAGTGATCTGCTGCCTGCAACATCCTTCAGCATGACTGATTTGGCAGTGAGTCGGTAATGGTGTGGGGTGGCATTTCTTTGGAGGGCCGCACAGTCCTACATGTGCTCACCAGAGGTAGCCTGACTGCCATTAGGTACCAAGATGAGATCCTCAGACCCCTTGTGAGACCATATGCTGGTGCGGTTGGCCCTGGGTTCCTCCTAATGCAGGACAATGCCAGACCTCATATGGCTGGAGTGTGTCAGCAGTTCCTGCAAGATGAAGGCATTGAAGCTATGGACTGGCCCGCCCGTTCCACAGACCTGAATCCGATTGAACACATCTGGGACATCATGTCTCCCTCCATCCACCAACGTCACCTTGCACCACAGACTGTCCAGGAGTTGGCGGATGCTTTAGTCCAGGTCTGGGAGGAGATCCCACAGGAGACCATCCGAAACCTCATCAGGAGCATGCTCAGGCTTTGTAGGGAGATCATACAGGCACTTGGAGGCCACACACAATACTGAGCCTCATTTTGACTTGTTTTAAGGACATTACATCAAAGTTGAATCAGCCTGTAGTGTGTTTTTCCACTTGAATTTTGAGGGTGACTCCAAAACCAGGCCTCCATTGGTTAATAAATTTGACTTCCATTGATGAGTTTTGTATGATTTTGTTGTCAGCACATTCAACTTTGTACAGAACAAAGTATTCAATGAGAATATTTCATTCATTCAGATCTAGGATATGTTATTTGAGTGTTCCCTTTATTTTTTTGAGCAGTGTACATGGCCTCAAACTGATACTCCTCTCTCCTCTCTTCTTCACAGAGGTATTTATCTATCCTTCCACTTGTATGCTATCTGCTAAGTGTGAACAACATCATTCTATCTAGTAAGATTTTTATATGGTATTTTTCCATTGCTCCTGTGTTTTATGGCCTCTCTGTTCAACATGGGTTTATTTATCTTGCATATGCGAATTGTCACTTCAGAAAGGAAGAGGACCAGAACTTTAGAGCCACCTACAGGAAGTAGCAATCCTAAAAGTCAATAGTGACCCTTTAACGAGCCTTATCACATGACTTAGGATATAAGACAGAACCAGAAACTCAATTTGCAAACACTGTGTTTCGGGGTACTGCCCCTCCTCAGTGCAAAGTGTGAGTTCTAGTTTGGCTGGGTGAGAGGCGTCAGATCGGTATCTAAAGGGTAACATTTCTTCTTGCGGAGAGCGACATGTTAAGCATGTCACAGTGAGGAGACTTTTGAAGCCGCAATGCTCATCTAGGAAATATGCATATTGTCTCTTCAGAGAGGAAGAGGACCAGAACTCTAGTGCCACCTACAGGAAGTAACAATCCTAAAAGTCAATAGTGACCCATTAACGAGCCTTACCACATGACTTAGGATATAAGCCAGAACCAGAAACTCAATTTGCAGACACTGTGTTTCGGGATACTGCCCCTCCTCAGTGCAAAGTGTGAGTTCTGGTTTGGCGCTCTCCCCAAGGAAAAATGTTACCCCTTAGATACCGGTCTGATGCCTCTCACCCAGCCAGAGAAGGGGCAATACCCCAAAACACAGTGTCTGCAAATTAAGTTTCTGGTTCTGGCTTATATCCTAAGTCATGTGATAATGATTGTTAAAGGGTCACTATTGACTTTTAGGATTGCTACTTCCTGTAGGTGGCACTAGAGTTCTGGTCCTCTTTCTCTCTGACTTTAAAAGTCTACTCACCGTGGCATGCTTAACATGTCGCTCTCCGCAAGGAGAAAAGTTACCCCTTAGATATTTATCTTGCATAGAAATGCCTGCTCTGGTCTTGTGCTAATTGGTTAATTATTCAATGTGGCCAATTGGTGCTAGACTCTAGCAGATATTTCCTATATATTCTGTTCTGACTAGGGAGAGCACGCGTGCAATATATTTTAAGTGCAATATCTTTAAAGTGTTTAGCAGTTATACATGGCAGTTGGACAGGGCAGGAGACCGGTAACATAGTAACATAGTAGCAAAGTTTTTAAGGTTGAAGGAAGACTAAGTCCATCTAGTTCAACCCATAGCCTAACATGTTGATCCAGCAGAAGGCAAAAAAACCCATGTGGCAAACACTAAGCTCCACATTGGGGAAAAAAATTCCTTCCTGACTCCACATACGGCAATCAGACTAGTTCCCTGGATCAACGCCCTATCAAGGAATCTAGTATATATAACCTGTAATATTATACTTTTCAAGAAAGGCATCCAGGCCCTTCTTAAATTTTAGTAGTGAATCACTCATTACAACATCATACGGCAGAGAGTTCCATAGTCTCACTGCTCTTACAGTAAAGAATCCACGTTTGTGATTATGATTAAACCTTCTTTCCTCCAGATGTAGAAGATGCCCCCTTGTCCCCGTCTCAGGCCTAAGAGTAAAAAGATCAGTAGAAAGGTCTTTGTACTGTCCCCTTATATACTTGTACATAGTAATAAGATCACCCCTAAGCCTTCGTTTTTCCAAACTAAATAACCCCAAGTGTAATAACCTGTCTTGGTATTGCAGACCCCCCAGTACTCTAGTTCTCTAATAACCTTGGTCGCTCTTCTCTGCACCCACTCTAGTTCAGCTATGTCTTTCTTATACACCGGAGATCAGAACTGTACACAGTATATTTAAGTGTGGTCGCACTAGTGACTTGTATAGAGGTAAAATTATGTTCTCCTCATGAGCATCTATGCCTCTTTTAATGCATCCCATTATTTTATTTGCCTTTGCAGCAGCTGCCTGACACTGGCCACCAAACGTGAGCTGGTTGTCTACCAATACACCCAGGTCTTTTTCAGTGACAGTTTTGTCCACTGTTTTACAATTAAGCATAGAATTATACATTTTATTTCCTCTGCCCAAGCGCATTACCTTACATTTATCTCTATTAAAGCTCATTTGCCATTTATCAGCCCAAGCTTCTAGTTTACATAGATCCTCCTGTAATATAAAATTGTCCTCCTCTGTATTGATTACCCTGCAGAGTTTAATGTCATCTGCAAATATTGAAATACTACTCTGTATGCCCCCTACAAGGTCATTAATAAATATGTTAAAAAGAAGCGGGCCCAATACTGACCCCTGTGGTATCCTACTGTTAACTGTGACCCAGTCTGAGTGTGTTCCATTAATAACCACCCTTTGTTTCCTATCACTGAGCCAGTTCTTAATCTGCTTACATATATTTTACCCTATCCCCATGTTCTCATTTTATGTATCAACCTTTTGTGTGGAACCGCATCAAAAGCTTTTAAAAAGTCCATATACACAACATCCACTGCATTTCCTTGGTCCAATCCGGAACTTTCCTCTTCATAAAAGCTGATCAGATTAGTTTGACAGGAATGGTCCCTCGTAAACCCATGTTGATATTGGGTCATGAGGTTATTCTTCTTCAGATACTCTAGTATAGCATCTCTTAAAAAACCCTCCCGGATTTTACCCACAGTAGAGGTTAAGCTTACTGGCCTATAATTTCCAAGTTCGGTTTTTGTCCCCTTTTTGAATATTGGCACCACATTTGCTATATGCCAATCCTGTGCTACATACCCTGTTATTATGGAATCTTTAAAGATTAAAAATAATGGTCTATCCAGGGCCGGCGTCAGCACCCGGGCAAGTGCTGGGGCCCTGAGCAGGCTGGGGGGGCCCACTCGCCATCGGGTACCCCGCCGTGCTATGGGACCCGTGAACGGAGGAGAGAGGTGCCAGCGCCCACTCCCCCCACTTGCTCATGGCCCCGGCACCCGGCGCAATACTTACCTCTCCCCATGCCTCCGGAGCAGCTCCGGTCTCTTCCACGACTGCTGCACAGTGACGTCTCAGGTCAGAGGGCGCAGTGGCGTTTTTCCACTGCGCTCTCTCCTGAGCCGTCACAGCGCAGAGCGGGAAGACAACGGCGATGCTGGAGTCTGGAGCAGCAGGTGAGAAGCGAGGTGAGTATTTGATTTTTTTTTTTATTGTATGGAGGCATAGGGCATTATATGTTGGGGGTTGTGACATTCTGCATGGGGCATTATATGGTGGGGGGGTTGTGACATCCTGAATGGGGCATTATAAGCAAGGGGGGGTGTGACATCCTGCATGGGACATTATAAGGGAGGGGAGGTGTGTGTGACATCCTGCATGGGGCATTATAGGCGGGGGGTGACATCCTGCATGGGGCATTATAAGGGAGGGGGTGTGACATCCTGCATGGGGCATTAAAAGGGGGGAAGTGACATCCTGCATGGGGCATTATATGGGGGGGAGTGACATCCTGCATGGGGCATTATAAGGGAGGGGGGGTGTGACATCCTGCATGGGGCATTATAAGGGAGGGGGTGTGTGACATCCTGCATGGGGCATTATAAGAGAGGGGGGTGACATCCTGCATGGGACATTAAAAGGGGGGGAAGTGACATCCTGCATGAGGCATTATATGGGGGGAAGTGACATCCTGCATGGGGCATTATAAGGGAGGGGGTATGTGACATCCTGCATGGGGCATTAGAAGGGGGGTGACATCCTGCATGGTGCATTATATTGGGGGGAACAGCCTGCATGGGGGATTATGTGGGGGAAACAGCCTGCATGGAGTGTTATATGGGGGCCAGTATCCTGTATGGAGCGTTATATGGCAGCCAGTATCCTGTATGGAGAGTTATATGGGGGCCAGTATCCTGTATGGAGAGTTATATGGGGGCCAGTATCCTGTATGGAGCATTTTATCGGGGCCAGTATTCTGTATGGAGCGATTCGCCGGTTTCTGAGCTATTGTGGAATTTACAATAGATATCGCTCATGTAATGTAAGAAGTGAAATCTTTGGCATTGTACTATACAGTGATGGCCAAAAGTATTGGCACCCCTGCAATTCTGTCAGATAATACTCAGTTTCTTCCTGAAAATGATTGCAATCACAAATTCTTTGGTATTATTATCTTCATTTAATTTGCTTGCAAGGAAAAAACACAAAAGAGAATGAAGCAAAAATCAAATCATTTATCAGTTCACACAAAACTCCAAAAATGGGCCAGACAAAAGTATTGTCACCCTCAGCCTAATACTTGGTTGCACAACCTGTAGCCAAAATAACTGCGAACAACCACTTCCGGTAACCATCAATGAGTTTCTTACAATGCTCTGCTGGAATTGTATACCATTCTTCTTTGGCAAACTGCTCCAGGTCCCTGATATTTGAAGGGTGCCTTCTCCAAACTGCCATTTTGAGATCTCTCCTCAGGTGTTCTATGGGATTCAGGTCTGGACTCATTGCTGGCCACCTTAGAAGTCTCCAGTGATTTCTCTCAAACCATTTTATAGTGCTTTTGGAAGTGTGTTTTGGGTCATTGTCCTGCTGGAAGACCCATGACCTCTGAGGGAGACCCAGCTTTCTCACACTGGACCCTACATTATGCTGCAAAATTTGTTGGTAGTCTTCAGACTTCATAATGCCATGCACACGGTCAAGCAGTCCAGTGCCAGAGGCAGCAAAGCAACCCCAAAACATCAGGGAACCTCCGCCATGTTTGACTGTAGGGACCGTGTTCTTTTCTTTGAATGCCTCTTTTTTTTTCCTGTACACTCTATGTTGATGTTTTTTGCCAAAAAGCTCTACTTTTATCTCATCTGACCAGAGAACATTCTTCCAAAACGTTTTAGGCTTTCTCAGGTAAGTTTTGGCAAACTCCAGCCTGGCTTTTTTATGTCTCTGGGTAAGAAGTGGGGTCTTCCTGGGTATCCTACCATACAGTCCCTATTCATTCAGACGCCAACGGATAGTACGGGTTGACACTGTTGTACCCTCGGACTGCAGGGCAGCTTGAACTTGTTTGGATGTTAGTCGAGGTTCTTTATCCACCATCCGCACAATCTTGCGTTGAAATCTCTTGTCAATTTTTCTTTTCTGTCCACATCTAGGGAGGTTAGCCACAGTGCCATGGGCTTTAAACTTCTTGATGACACTGCGCACGGAAGACACAGGAACATTCAGGACTTTGGAGATGGACTTGTAGCCTTGAGATTGCTCATGCTTCCTCACAATTTGGTTTCTCAAGTCCTCAGACAGTTCTTTGGTCTTCTTTCTTTTCTCCATGCTCAATGTGGTACACACAAGGACACAGGACAGAGGTTGAGTCAACTTTAATCCATGTTAACTGGCTGCAAGTGTGATTTAGTTATTGCCAACACCTGTTAGGTGCCACAGGTAAGTTACAGGTGCTGTTAATTACACGAATTAGAGAAGCATCACATGATTTTTCAAACAGTGCCAATACTTTTGTCCACCCCCTTTTTTAGGTTTGGTGTGGAATTGTATCCAGGTTGGCTTTAGGACAATTCTTTTTGTGTTTTTTCATTGAAGACAAATTAAATGAAGATAATAATACCAAAGAATTTGTGATTGCAATCATGTTCAGGAAGAAACTGAGCATTATCTGACAGAATTGCAGGGGTGCCATTACTTTTGGCCACCACTGTATATATATTTCTCTGCGGTATCTGTGCATCATGAATCGTGGTATGTGTTAAAGGGGCCCACTCAGACTCTTTCGCCTGGGGCCCAGAAAAACCTGGAGCCGGCCCTGGGTCTATCTTTGACTTTACTTAATTCCTGCAGAACTCGCGGGTGTATCCCATCTGGGCCCGGGGATTTGTCAACTTTAGTGATTTTTAGATGCCGCCGTACTTCCTGCTGGGTTAAGCAAGTGACATTTAATGGAGAATTTTTGTTATCACTGATCATGTTTTCTGTCATGCGATTTCCTTGTGTAAATACTGTTGAAAAAATAATAATTTAGCATATTTGTTTTTTCCTCATCCTCATCCACCATTTCATCCAGACTATTTTTAAGGGGGCCAACACTATCATTTTTTAGTTTCTTACTATTTATGTAGTTAAAGAATATTTTGGGATTATTTTTACTTTCTCTGGCAGAGTCTCTCTGTCTCAATCTTTGCTGCCTTGGTTTGGTTTTTGCAGAATTTATTTAATTTTCTGTATTTATTTAATGCCTCATCACTGCCTACTTGCTTTAGTTCTCTAGATGCTTTCTTTTTGTCACTTATTGCGTCCGTTACAGCTCTATTTAGCCATAGTGGTTTCCTCCTATTTCTTGCATATTTTTTCCCATAGGGTATATATTGTGCACAGGTCCTATTCAGGATGCTAATAAATGTCTCCCATTTGCTTTGTGTAGTTTTATGTCTCACAATATCATCCCAGTTTATTGCACTAAGGTAATGTGCACAAGACATTCAAACCAACATGCTTCTTGGTCAGTTGTACTGCATTATGTATGGGTCATATCACTCTGCTTTTTATGTTTTAACTTCTGCTTTCTCACAATTCTTCCGCCCTTTAACATATTCTGTGCACTCTTTCCACACTGTTCAAACCCTTCTCCCTGCGAGTTGCTGTTGTGTATCCCCCTCCAGGCTCCTCCCGCCAGTTCCTGGATCACTTTGCCACCTGGCTTCCTCACTTTCTATCCTGTGACATCCCCACCCTCATCATGGGAAACTTTAATATCACCATTGATGATCCCTTCTCCCAATCTGCATCTCATCTACTTTCTCTAACCTCTTCATTCGGCCTCTCACAGTTAGTAACTCTCCTACGCATGAAGATGGGAATACTCTGGAGTTGGTCTTCACCTGTCTCTACTCGTTGCATGACTTTACTAACTCCCCTCTCCCACTCTCAGACCACAACCTTCTTTCCTTCTCAGTCAAGAACTGTCTCCTCACCCTGGACACCCCCACTTACCACACACATAGGAATACACGTGCCATTAATACCCAGCAGCTTATGGACAATCTACACACATCTTTAGCTCCCATCTCCTCCATCTCCTGTCCAGACTTAGCATTGTCACACTACAATAATACACTGCAGAGTGCTCTAGATGAAGCAGCACCTTCTACACACAGACAATGGCAGCCCTGGTACATGCTGCAAACATGTTTGCTTCAGTGTTGCTCAAGGTGCGCTGAGCATGAGTGGAGAAAATCACTTTTAGAAAAGGATTTCATAAACTATAAGTTCATTCTCAAAACCTATAACTCTGCCCTTTATCTGGCCAAACAATCCTACTTCACCACCCTCGTCACCACATCCATCAGGACATTTCAGTCCAATCTCCTCAGTGTCTGGATCCTCTTCCCTGCCACACTTCAAGCTCACTTGCCATCTTTGAGCCTGTTACAGAAGAAGAAGTTATCCAGCTCCTCGCTTCTTCTCGGCCTAAAACCTGCAAAAGTGACCCTATTCCCTCACATCTCCTGCAGTCTCTCTCACCGGTGGTCACTACTCATCTAACTAAAATATTTAACCTCTATCTTTCTTCAGGTAACTGTCCCTCCTCATTTAAACATGCCATCATAACCCCTTTACTTAAAAAAACATCCCTGGACCAGAACTGCACTGCTAACTACAGACCTGTCTCTAATCTTCCATTCATCTCTAAACTCCTGGAACACTTGGTCCACTGATCCGCTATCTCTCAGATAACTCTCTTCTTGACCCTTTACAATCTGATTTCCGCTCTTTACACTCTACTGAAACTGCCCTTACTAAAGTCTCTAATGATTTATTAACAGCTAAATCCAAAGGTCACTGCTCCCTGCTGATTCTTCTGGATCTCTCTGCTGCATTTGACATTGTGGATCGCCAGTTCCTGCTCAGTATGCCCAGCTCTATTGGCCTCAAAGACACCGTTCTCTCCTGGTTCTCCTCCTACCTCTCCTGCACAGTATCTTTTGCTGGCTCCTCTTCCTCTCACCCTTCCCATTACTATCGGGGTTCCGCAGGGCTCAGTCCTAGGCCCCCTCCTCTTCTCCTTACATACTGCCCCTATTGGACAAACAAACAGTAGATTTGAGTTCCAGTATCATCTGTATGCTGATGACACCCAATTATACACTTCTTCCCCTGACATCACCCCTACTCTAATACAAAATACCAAGGATTGTTTGTCTGCTGTGTCTAACATCATGTCCTCCCTCTATCTTAAACTGAATCTCTCCAAAACTGAACTTCTTGTGTTCCCCCCCCTCTACTAACCTATCTCTACCTGACATTGAAATTACCTTGGAGGGTTCAACCATAACTCCCAAGCAACACGCCCACTGTCTTGGGGTTATATTCGACACTAAACTTTCCTTTATTACCTATATCCGATCACTCACCTGCTCTTGTCATCTGCATCTTAAAAATATCTCCAGAATCCGACCTTTTCTCACCTTTGAAACTGCTAAAACTCTTACTGTTGCTCTTATTCACTCTTGTCTTGACTACTACAACTCTCTTCTGATCGGTCTCCCTCTTGCCAAACTTTCTCCTCTCCAATCCATCCTGAATGCGTTAGCCTGGGTCGTATTTCTGTCCAGCCGCTACACTGATGCCTCCATCTTGTGCCAGCCATTACACTGATTACCCATTCGCTACAGGGTCCAATATATACTCAATGCTCTCACCCACAAAGCTATCCACAGTTCTGCACTGCCTTATATCTCCTCTCTCATCTCAGTCTATCGACCTAAACATGCCCTCTGTTCTACAAATGACCTAAGATTAACATCCCCCATAATCCGAACCTCGCACCTCCGTCTCCAAGACTTCTCTCATGCTGCGCCAGTTCTCTGGAATGCATTACCACAGACGATCCGTCTGATACCTAGCCCCTACGTCTTCAAGCATGCTTTAAAAACCCATCTCTTTAAACAAGCCTACCATTTCAACTCCGTAAACTAGCTTTCCCCTGTTCCCTCCTTCTAAATATTATTCAGAATCTGCTTCATCCTATTCGTCTGTCTCCACACCCTCCATGCACACGATAACTGCACTTGATACTTGATAATTGCACTTAAACATACTGGCTGATGACCGGATCATGCAGCTTTATATGAAAATCCCTATTTATTATAATTGCTGGACCTGAAATAACAAACACTTTTCACCTATTGTGTCCCCCCATTTCCTTGTAGAATGTAAGCTTGCGAGCAGGGACCTCACTCCTAATGTAACTGTTTAAACTGTCTTAAATTGAATTGAATTTATTGTCTGTGCATGTCCCCGCTTAATTGTAAAGTGCTGCGGAATATGTTGGTGCTCTTTAAATACAAAATATTATTATTATTATTATTATTATATGCCCTCACCTTCTGTGATGAGAAACCTTACACCAAATCCATCCATGATAAAAAAAAATACAGTTTATTCCAGACTTCTAATAGCAAGTTTAAAAACAGAGTAAATTAGTTTTAATAAGAAGCTTTTAAAAGTGCAGATTCTGCAGACTAGGTTATTTTTATTGAGAAGACGATATATACTGGATATAGCTACAGTATATACTATGTACATTCAATAATTTAAGTTTACACATGAAATCTGTTTATAAGCAGTTGCGTTCTTGAATTTTTTCCAAAAAAGATTTGATGAAACTGAGAACTATCAGCAACTATACCCCTCCCTGACAAATTGTGAGGCTGCATTGCTCAACATACCAACCGTTGGGAACAAAATTAAGGAAACTAAAAAGTTTCCTAATAAGAATTCTTCCGGCAGTTGCAAAACAGTTTCAGTTTCCCAAGGCGAAATGGAGACACTCCACATTCTCTACTGCTGGCAAGTACAGAAAAAAAGTAATTGACTTATGTAGCTGTGCTAGATACTGTCCACTCTATTTAAAAGTGTTAGCCACACAAATGTGTTGGAGACATGGAGACTTATATAAATGTAAGTATAAATATATAAGTATTACAGGAGAGCTGCAGATGGAGGCACATGTGACTAGACTAGTTCATATTCCATAAGTTTCCGCCAACTGGAAAATACCTTTCCCAATGTGCAGTGTTTTTCAATTGGAGAAGGCTGATAAATTGATCTGGTCACATTCCAGTACCGGAAATATCTGTGAAGGAGGCCTAAGGCAGTATTCACACGTAGCATAAATACTGTGTTTTTGTTTTCTGCAGGTGTCCGCATCAAACTACGCAATAACAATCTTCTTTGATTATTGCATCCTTGCTGCATTTTTATGCCTTTTCCCCCTTATTTGATGCGTTTTTGGTGCAGATGTGAAGACACTTTTTAATGTGTTTTTTTATAGCACAGAAAAGCTTTGATCCTGCACTTAAAAAGTAACTGCGTTTTTTTTTAGGCTCCACATAGAAGCCTCCAGAGTGAAAAAAGCACCAAAACCACACAGTTCAGCACCATCTTTCGACGCACAGTCTGCGCAATGTTCATGAAATCACATCCGCTTTTACTGGACAGTTAAACACAGCAGAATTTCTGTAGAAATAAAGCAACCGAAAAAATGCAGCATTTACACTAAATATCTAAGCAAAGGGGATGTGATTTCATGAAATCCCCACCCTCGGTGCGTCTAAAGACGCTGCTGTACGCTGCGATTTTGATGCTTTTTTTTCTCTATAGGCTTCTATGTGGAGCCTGAAAAAAACACAAGGAAAAAAAATGCTGTTGCATTTTTAAGTGCAGAATTAAAGGTTTTCTGTACTATTAAAAACACAGATTCACATTCACATCTCCACCTTAGACACATCAAATATGGGGGAATATGCATAAAAGAAACGCAGCAATCACAAAATAATCAAAGAAGATTATTGTTGCGTTGTGTGGTGCGGGCACCTGCAGAAAACTTGCAGGAAAAAAAGCAGTAGAAAAAATGCATCATTTATGCTACATGTGAACACGGCCTCAGCATTACATTTTTATTACATTTTATGGGTTTAATAAAGAAAAAATATCAATCACGCCATTTTTTTTACACCATTTACGGATTCTCATAAATAATCTGATCGCTGTGTTGTGGGATCGTTACGATTACAGAGACACCAAAAATGTTCGTGTTATCTTTTGTTTTGTGATGTTTATTATTTTTTTTAAATAAAGCAAATTTAAATTTAAATTAGTGTAATTGTTTTTCATTATTTTTAGCAATTTTATACAAAGAAAAATAATCTCTTTTATCTTCCCTCTAGAATATGGAGATATAAAAATACACAATGTACAAGATGTATCTCTATGTCGTCTGCCTGTAGAGTCAGAGCTTGCATTACAGATCAATGTAGCAGAAGAGTACAGTCGGCACTCCTTTACTGTGAGGTGGTGCACGTGGAGGGATAGTATCCAAAGGAAGCAAAAAGATCCCGGCACTCGCGTGTTGAAGATCAATTCATTTATTCCACATATCAATGAACAACAAGATGTTTCAGCCCTTCCAAGGCTTTTAACAATTGATAAAAGCCTTGGAAGGGCAGAAATGTCTTGTTGTTCATTGATACGTGGAATAAATGAATTAATCTTCAACACGTGAGTGCCAGGATTTTTTTGCTTTGCTTGCATCACGGATCAAGCATACAAAATTCTCCCAGTGACATCATCAGAGCCTGTGGCTCAGTAGTTTTAACTCCTGCCTGTAATGTTGAAGGTTGTGGGTTTGAGACCTGGAGAGACTCACAAAAAAAGAGAAAATTACATTTTTGTAATTGCTTTTAATTATTTTTATTAGTTTTATAGGAACAAAAAAATCTGATTTTTTTCTTCACCTTAGTATACATGTCCAAAAATATTTACTGCTGTATACAATGTAGTGTATAATTTGCTTCTGGGTTCACTGCCTGAAATACATCTCAAGGTTACCAAATTCTCCTATGTTTATCATTAATGGCTGTGGCTTCTAGCTAAAGCTGCTGTCTGAGAACATGAAGTTTTGAGTTTGAGTCCTGGGGAGACCCCATCACAGGAAAAGAAGCGTAAATATTATAATATAATTTATGTCAGTCCAGATAGATACAGCCCTGCCCCCCAAGGAGGAGCTATGGATTGATGAAGACGTCGGAGAGATGTAACAGAAGCCGGGACTGAGCCCTCAAATCGAGACAGTCCCACTGAATCCGGGATCGTTGGGAGCTATGGTAACATGTTGATCCACAGAAAGGCAAAAAATTCATTAGGCAAATGATAATTGCCCCATATTAGTGGAAAAACTCCTTCCCGACTCTACTTACGGCAATCAGACTAGATCCCTGGATCAACGTTCCTTCACAGAAATCTGTTACCCATAGCTAGAGATGGGAGAATTGATTTGCAAGACTCTAGTCCATTGGCCAAGATACTAATATGTGACCAAGGACAGTAGGACTGTGAGTCTCCTTACCTCCTGGCATTACCATCTCTTCTTTTGATTAGTTAGGCTGGCACAACTTTATCTTTACGGCGTGACACACACAAAACATCATGCCAGCCTAGTCCAGCAAATCAAAAGAAGAGCTTGCAATGCCGTAGGTAAGGGATTCATAGGCATTTCGTCCAGTGTCACAGATTACTGACCTGGCCAATGGACTGGAGTCATGTGAATCGACTTTCCCATCCCTGCCCATAACCCGTATATTGATAGCAAATTTTTCAAGGAAGGTATCCAGGCCCTCCTTGAACTTTTGTAGTGAATTAACGATTACATAATGTGGCAGAGAGTTATAGTCTCACAGCTCTTACAATAAAGAATCACCACCTGTGATTATGATTAAACCTTCTTTCCTCTAGACGTAGAGGATGCCCCCTTGTCTTTGTTGTAGGCCAAGGTATAAAAAGATTATTAGAAAGAGCTCTGTACTGTCCCTCCATATATTTGCATATTGTAATGAGGTCACCCCGAAGATCTCACCAGTTTTGATAACCTGTATTAGTATTGCAGCTCTCCCATTTCCTTAATAACCATGGTTGCTGTTCTCTGCACTCGCTTTAGTTTAGCAATGTCCTTCTTGGTCGCTCCTTATCCTGAAGATAACATATTAACGGAAAAGTCAAGGACAACCCCTTTAAGCTAGCTCCTTCGTAAATTTAAAACAAAGGATTAAAGCTGGTGTACTGTGCATAAGCATTTGGCTTTCAAAGATAGTTGAATATTCAGAATAAAGATTGCCATATGTTTTTATAAGAATTGCTATTGATGAACAATGTATACACAACAGAGGCAGTAGTGCTGCTTCACAGATGGCTCCCAGTGATCATGTTGCCTGCTGTTGTAAAAGCCCATTTATACTGAACACTCATCGTGACAATAATGAGCTGAAATTGTTGAACCAGACCATCAATAGGAGTTATATATTGTACATACAGTCATGACCGAAAGTGTTCTAGAACATGAAGTATTTCTCCCAGAAAATTGTTTCAGTTACACATGTTTTGTTATACACGTTTCCTTTGTATGTATTGGATCAACACAAAAAGAAGAAAAAAGACAAATTGGACATAATTTCACACAAAACCCCAAATATGGGCTGGACAAATTTATTGACACCTTTTCAAAAATGTGAATAAACAACTTTGTTTCAAGCATAAGATGCTCGTTCAAACTCACCTGTGGTAAGTAACAGGTGTGGCAATATGAAAATCCCACCTGAAACCAGATAGAAAGGGGAGAAGTGGATCCAATCTTTACATTATGTGTCTGCATGTGCCACACTAAGCATGGAGAACAGAAAGAAGAGAAGAGAACTGGCTGAAGATTTGAGAACCAAAATTGTTATAAAACATCAACAATCTCAAGGTTACAAGTTTGTCTCCAGAGATCTTGATGTTCCTTTGTCCACGGTGTGCAGCATAATTAAGAAGTTTACAACCCATGGCACTGTAACTAATCTCCCTGGATGTGGACGGCAAAGAAAAATTGATGAAAGGTTGCAACTCAGGATAGTCCGGATGGTGGATAAGCTATCCCAATCACGTTCTAAAGAAATTCAAACTGTCCTGCAGGCTCAGTGTCAACGTGAACTATCTGTCGACATTTAAATGAAATGAAACACTATGGCAAGAGACCCATGAGGACCCCACTGTTGACACAGAGACATAAAAAAGCTAGACTGCAGTTTGTCAAAATGTATGCGAGTAAGCCAAAATCCTTCTGGGAAAGCGTCTCGTGGACAGATGAGACCAAGATAGAGCTTTTTGGTAAAGCACATCATTTTACTGTTTACCGAAAACAGAATGAGGCTCATAAGGAAATGAACACTGTGCCTACAGTTAAATAAGGAGGAGGTTCAAAGATATTTTGGGGTTGTTTTGCTTCTTCTGACACTGGGTACCTTGACTGTATGCAAGGAATCATGAAATCTGAAGATTACCAAAGGATTTTGGGTCACAATGTAGTGCCCAGTGTCATAAAGCTGGGTTTGCTTCCTAGGCCATGGGTCTTCCTGCAGGACAATGACCCCAAACCCATGACAATGACCCAAATGGATGGAAATAAAGCGCTGGAGAGTTTTGAAGTGGCCAGCAATGAGTACATATCTAAATCGAATTGAACATCTGTGGTGCGATATTAATATTGCTGTTGGGAGAAGGCACCCTTCAAATATGAGAGACCTCTGGAGCAGTGTGCAAAAGAAGAGTGGTCCAAAATTCCAGTTGAGAGGTGTAAGAAGCTGGTTGATGGTTATAGAAAGCGATTGATTGCAGTTATTTATTACAAAGGGTGTGAAAACAAATATTAAGTTGAGGTGCCAACAATTTTTTCCGGGCCTTTTTTGGGGGTTTTGTGTAAAATGATGTCCAATTTGCCTTTTTTCTGTGTTTTTATTTGTAATAATTGTAATAATTGTCTGAGAAAAATGCTTAATTTTCTGGAACAGTTTCAAGGGTGCCAATACTTTTGACTATGGCTGTATATGTATATGTGTATATGTGTTTCTGATTTTTCAGACACAAATATACAGTACAGACCAAAAGTTTGGACACACCTTCTCATTTAAAGATTTTTCTGTATTTTCATGACTATAAAAATTGTACATTCACACTGAAGGCATCAAAACTATGAATTAACACATGTGGAATTATATAGTTAACAAAAAAGTGTGAAACAACTGAAAATATGTCTTATATTCTAGGTTCTTCAAGGTAGCCACCTTTTGTTTTGATGACTGCTTTGCGCACACTTGGCATTCTCTTGATAAGCTTCAAGAGATAGTCACCGGAAATGGTCTTCCAACAATCTTGAAGGAGTTCCCAGAGATGCTTAGCACTTGTTGGCCCTTTTGCCTTCACTCTGCGGTCCAGCTCACCCCAAACCATCTCGATTGGGTTCAGGTCTGGTGACTGTGGAGGCCAGGTCATCTGGCGTAGCACCCCATCACTCTCCTTCTTGGTCAAATAGCCCTTACACGGTCTGGAGGTGTGTTTGGGGTCATTGTCCTGTTGAAAAATAAAAGATGGTCCAACTAAACGCAAACCGGATGGAATAGCATGCCGCTGCAAGATGCTGTGGTACCCATGCTGGTTCAGTATGCCTTCAATTTTGAATAAATCCCCAACAGTGTCACCAGTAAAGCACCCCCACACCATCACACTTCCTCTTCCATGCTTCACGGTGGGAACCAGGCATGTAGAGTCCATCCGTTTACCTTTTCTGCGTCGCCCAAAGACACTGAAGGCCTGCTGCACAAAGTCTCCTCTTAACAGTTGTTGAAGAGATGTGTCTGCTGCTAGAACTCTGTGTGGCATTGACCTGGTCTCTAATCTGAGCTGCTGTTAACCTGCGAATTCTGAGGCTGGTGACTCGGATAAACTTATCATCAGAAGCAGAGGTGACTCTTGGTCTTCCTTTCCTGGGGCGGTCCTCATGTGAGCCAGTTTCTTTGTAGCGCTTGATGGTTTTTGCAACTTCACTTGGGGACACTTTCAAAGGTTTCCCAATTTTTTGCACTGGCTGACCTTCATTTCTTAAAGTAATGATGACCACTCGTTTTTCTTTACTTAGAATTTGTATTATGGCAAGAAAAAAGCAGTTAACAGTCTATTCAGTAGGACTATCAGCTGTGTTTCCACCAGACTTATGCACAACACAACTGATGGTCCCAACCCTATTTATAAGGCAAGAAATCCCACTTATTAAACCTGACAGGGCACACCTGTGAAGTGAAAACCATTTCCGGTGACTACCTCTTGAAGCTCATCAAGCGAATGCCAAGAGTGTGCAAAGCAGTCATCAAAGCAAAAGGTGGCTACTTTTAAGAACCTAGAATATAAGACATATTTTCAGTTGTTTCACACTTTTTTGTTAAGTATATAATTCCACATGTGTTAATTCATAGTTTTGATGCCTTCAGTGTGAATGTACAATTTTCATAGTCATGAAAATGCAGAAAAATCTTTAAATGAGAAGGTGTGTCCAAACTTTTGGTCTGTACTGTATATATACACACACAATGGGGGAAATAAGTATTTGATCACTTGCTGTTTTTGTAAGTTTTCCCAGTGACAAACTCATGAACAGTCTATAATTTTAAGGGTAGGTTAATTTTAACATTGAGAGATCATAAGTTGTAGATGCAAGAGAGTGCCAATGATTTTGCGCTCCTCCAGGTCAAAAGAAGGGATGCATTACCCAGTGCTTGGTTAAGAGTCCATTTATTTAGAAGCTAAAATCAGACGCGTTTCATGGACGTCCTGTCCACTTCATCAGTGCATAGCTTGTGTCAGGTATAGCAAGGAGTGGACATACATTATATATACCAAAAATGTGAAAAAAACTGGCGTCTAAACAAGGTGGCCATTAAGGCAGAAAAGTACAATCAATAAAAAGGCATAAATTTGACTATCCATCAATGTATATATGCGTCAGGAATAAAATATTGTTAGCATGATTAAAAAATAATTAAGAACCGATACAGTTCAATGCAAAAAAATAAAGAAATAATTTAAAAATATATATATACAGAATTTGCACAGCTTTGAAGTCTGCCTCGCTTCGACAACTTTTTTGCACAAGTCTCTTTGGGTATTAATTTCTTGAAATGCATCTCTTATGACATTTTTCAAATCACTGACACTTTTTGGTTTTTGACTATAAACTTTGTCCTTGAGTACTCCCCAAAAGAAAAAATCCATTGGGGTCAAGTCTGGTGAACGTGCCGGCCAATCAAGTGGGGCTCTTCGGCCAATCCATTTATTAGGAAATGTTTCATCAAGATACTTGCGGACTACTCTTGAATAATGTGGAGTAGGCCCATCTTGTTGGAAATAAAGGTCATTCGAATTAGGCTGTTGCTGTAACTGGGGAACAACTTGATTCATTAGAATTTCGAGATACTTATTTCCTCTGACTGTTCCATCAAAAAATATTGGTCCTAAAACACCAAAACTTTAAATACCACCCCAATCATTGACACCAGGCTCATTTAGTTGTTGCTATAATGTTAAATGCATGTTCTCATTATGCCAGTAAATACAATTATGTCTGTTAATATGGCCGGATAATTTGAAAGAAGCTTCATCACTCCACATAATGTTATCTAAAATTACTGGATTTTCTTCAATTTCGTTAAGCATAATCTCACTAAATTGCAGCCGCCTGTCTGGATCATCCAACAATAAACCATGAATTAGACGTGGACGATAAGCTTTCCACCCAATAGATTTCAGGATTCGCATGATAGAAGCTTGTGAAATTCCCAATTCCAAAGAGGCTCTTCTGGTGGACTTTTTTGGACTCTGAACAAATGTTTCAGCAACAAGTTGCTTATTATCTTCTGTACAGACTGTTTTGGGTCGACCAGTTTTTGGAACATTAAGGATTGAGCCAGTGGCATTGAATTTGTCACGAATGCGGTAAATGGTTTGTCTCTTTGGGGCTTGAGTACCAAATGTTTCAACCCAATTTGCTCTAACGGTTTCAGCATTTTGAGATTTCCAATACTCTGTTAAAATCCATTTTCTTTGATCTGTATTTAAATTATTTGCCATTATGTGTTATCTGAATTATCTGAAAATTGTGAAAACTAGATCTGTGAAACTGGCTCAGTTGCCCTTAGCAACCAATCAGATTCCACCTTTCATTTTCCAAAGAGTCTGTGAGGAATGAAAAGTGGAATCTGATTGGTTGCTAAGGGCAACTGAGACAGTTTCACTTTACACCATGTTTGATAAGTCTCCCCCTTCATAACCTTATTACACTTTCTGTCCACCTACTTTTGGACAACCCTGTATATATATGTATAATTCCTGAAGTGAGAATTGAACCTGTTGTATTGTGATCAACTGGATCGTGTTTAGATCCTAATCATGGTACAACATGGTAAAATGTTCCTTAGAGAGGGGGTTCTCCTATACACAATGGAGGGTTTTTCTGGGATAATCTTCTTGAGTATCAGATCATTTAACATTTATCCCAGAAAAACCCTCCATTGTGTATAGGAGAGCCCCCACTCTAAGGAACATTTTAGCCCCCAGTAGGATACACACCCTTTCTACTCTAGATGGTAGCAAGATCAATAATAAGAATAAAACCATCACCAAGTGTGGCAAAAAGAACTGCGTGTGTTGGTTGAATATTACTGATGGAGCCGACACTTTTGCATCCACATCAAGCAATGAACGGTTCAAAATAAATAGCAATATGTCCTGTGACACTGATTTTGCCATATATCTGATTGAATGCACGTGTCCCAAGCAATATGTTGATAGAACTATGTAACCCTTTCATAAAAATCTCATAGGCACAATGTCGCTACAGGTTTTTTAAAACATGGTTTATCCCGTCATATGGCAATCCATCACAATAAAGACTTTGGGTGTCTTAAAATCATGCTCATAGAGCACATTCCATGCACCACTCCCAATAGAATTCAGTGTCTCAATAGGAAAGAGATATACTAGATATATCAACTAAATACTTTGAAACCTTGGGGTCGCAATGAAATATCAGAGGTTTGGTCAGGAACATATGTCTTGGCTTATTCTTGATCCACTGTCCCGATCCAGGTTTTGACCGAGTTAAGTTTCCTTTTCAACGAGCCCTATGTTAGTCTATGGGAGACCCGAGCATTTTTGCGGCGGCACCCCCGGCAGTCTTTTAAAAGGCTAACAAGTGCCCAAAACGATAGTGACAGTACTCAAATGACATGGGGACAGTATGGGGATCGCCCCAGGAAGCATTTCTGACCCCCAGGTCACTGCTGCCAACAACGTGGTCAGAGGTATTAAGCCACTTTTAAGGGCTCACAATAAAACGTTCAAAAACGAAACTGAAACTGCTTTCCTGTGAAATATGTTAAGGAAGCTCCTTTCCAGGGTAAAGACTTGTGTATAAGGTAAAATAAATAACCCCCCAAAAAAATACTCCTCCACACCTTGGGCTATGTTCACAAGTATCATTTTTTATGCGTTTTTGCACTTTTGTATTGCTTTCAACCATGACAAATGCATTCACTGGGAAATGTAATTTTAACATTTTACAACCTTATCTGGCCATGTGCTGTGTGACACATGCATACAGTGCTGAAAAGACATGGGAACAGCATGGGGAAGACCCCTTGAAGCATCTCTGACACCCAGGTCACTGCCTAAAAGTGTGCCCATCAGAAGTCATCCTTGCCGCATCAGAAGATGCAGACTTGAAAATATCCCCGTGCAAGTTCTTGTCCCAGGGCAGTGTTCAATTGTACCTCCCCCCATTCCTTGCAATGCAAGTGCAAGTATGAAGCCTGCCACCCACCCACCCCCAGGCTGCAATACCATACTGCTTGCTTGCACTTGAAATTGGGACTTTTTGGCATGTGGAAGCGGAATCTGGCCACCACGACATGGCTGCGTTGGCGGCCTGGTATCCATACTCAGTCCCCAGCCGCCCGGCGGCCGGGTGTCCACACTCGATCCCCAGCTGCCAGGGTCGGCCGGGTGTCCATACTCGGTCCCCAGCCACCCCTCGGCCGGGTGTCCACACACGGTCCACAGCTGCCCCTATTTCTCCTTGGAACATACCCCCACACACTTTTCTTAGCTCGGCCTGCTTTAGGGCAGCATTGGACGAGCCCACCAGAGAACTAGACTTCTCCAGTGGGCCCTGGCTTCTCCATCAGGGGAGTTGAGAGTGCCAAGGTGAGGACCATGATGATGATGATAGAAGTTAGCATCTGCTTTGTTTTCTTGGAATGCAAGCGCATGTATGTAGTAGCGGCTAGGCCTGAGGTGGTCAGCTTTTTGGCGCATATCCTACCTCCTCCGAGGATTGCTGGATGTTTTCCTGCTACTATCCCAGTTCTATGACTCCCGTTAAAACAAAGCTTCAGGTGATAAATGATGGATGAAGTAGTGGCAAAGGAGAAAGAGTAGGAAGAACAGGGACCATTCACATCAATATCAGGCCAGTCAACCACATATGTCTTGCAGGATATGTTTCTGTACCAAAAGAGGCGGTTCGGCTACACAATTATAAGGCATACAGTGAGTGCAATGCCTACCAAAAATTGGAAATGACATGGAGGTTAGAGGGCCTTAACTAAACCGTTTTTTACATTTATAGCAACTGGGTCTCCTGTACACCGTTGGCCTAAGCAGTGAATGGAGGGCATTCCAAAAATTATGAGGAAGTGCAATGCTCCTTGAAACAGACATGGATTACAGCATACTAAAAACCTTCTACCCATTATTGGGGAGTGGGTCTCCCTTAGTTTTCGCCTTTTCATTGAAAAGCAAAAGCTGACTAAAATTAGGAGGAAATGCAATGCCCGTTGGAAGAGTCATGGAGGTTAGAGGTAATTAAAAACAACATTTCAATGCCCCTTGGAAGAGCTGTGGAGTTCAGAGTGGCTTAAGAAGACGGTTTGAATTCCCCTTGGAAGAGACGTGGAGGTCACAGTAGCTTAACAAGACGATTTTAATGCCCCTCGGAAGAGTGGTGGAGGTCGCAGTAGCTTAACAAGATGGTTTTAATGCCCCTTACAAGAGCCATGCAGTACAGCATATTGCAAACATTATTCCCATGATTGGGGAGTGGGTCTCCCATAGTATTTGCTTATGCGTTCCAAGCAAAAGCTGCCAAAAATTAGGACGGAGGAACTTGCAATGCCCCTTACAAGAGCCATACAGTACAGCATCTTAAAAATATTATTCCCATGATTGGGGAGTGGGTCTCTCACAGTCTTTGCTTATGCCTTCCAAGCAAAAGCTGACAAAAATAAGGACGGAGGAACTTTCAATAATGGCAACATGGACCATGGTCACCCTGGTGGTATAGTGGTGGTGGAGGCTGAGGATAAGGAGAAGAACATAAAACAGCCAAAATGAGGAAGCGTATACCCATGTGTGGGTGTGAAGCGGTGCATGTGAATACACCTCCCGAAAAAACACAGTGGATTTGACTTTATGTTACTCTGCTGTCATTTGGTGGTGATGAGAAGTCTGGCCCAATCCAGCCCTTGTTCATTTTGATAAGGGTCAGCTTGTCAGCATTGTCAGATGACAGGCGAGTGTGCTTATCAGTTATAATTCCCCCAGCCGCACTAAAAACATGCTCCGATAACATGCTAGCGGCAGGGCAGGCCAGGACATCCAAGGCTTACAGAGCGAGTTCATTCCAAGTGTCCAGCTTGGATACCCAATAATTAAAAGGCACAGAGGAATCACGGAGGACGCTGGTACAGTCGGCAAGGTACTCCCTCACCATCTTTTGAAACTTTCCACTCCTTGTGAGAGTACCCCACGCCTCAGGGCCTGTAAGCTGGGCGGGTCTGAGAAAACTGTCCCAGAACGTTGACAATGTTCCCCTGCCTCTGCTGGATTGGAGTTGCCTCTCTCTCGCTTGTACACCTTGGATGGTCAACGAACTGTGACCTCTGCCGTTAGCGTGTTCAGATGGGAACTTTTTTAACAGTTCTGCAACAAGGGCCTTCTGGTATTGCCCCATTTTTGTAGACCTCTGCACCTCAGGAATAAGAGAGTGAAAGTTCTCCTTGTAGCGGGGGTCTAAAAGTGTCACCAACCAGTAATGACTGTCACCCAACATTTTGACAACGCGAAGGTCACGGTTAAGGCAGCATAACATAAAGTCAGCCATGCGTGCCAGACTGGTAACGGGCAAGACTTCCGTGTCCTCACCAAGGTGACGACTGACCATGCTCTCCTCCTCCTCCTCCTCCCCCCGTCCTCAGGCCACCCACGCTGAACCGACGGTATGACAGTTGTATAGGTACTACCGTCTACAGCGCATGATACAAGCTCCTGTTCTTCCTCCTCCTCCTCCTCCTCTCCCTCATTGTCCCCCAATGCACGTTGGGATGGGATGAGGCTGGGCTGTGTGTAATCGACCGCTACGGCTTCTTGATCCATCTCATCATACTCTGGCTGCAATGCCTCCTCTTTAATTCTCTGCAGAGAGCATTGCAAAAGACAGACAAGTGGAATGCTGATGCTAATGATGGCGTCATCGGCACTCACCATCTGGGTGGACTCCTCAAAGTTTGTCAAGATGGTACAGATGTCAAACATCCAGGTCCACTCCTGAGGTCTTATGTGTGGAGTCTGACCTGAATATCGACGGCCTTGTTGCAGCTGGTACTCCACAACTGCTCTCTTCTGATCACAAATCCTTTGCAACATGTGGAGGGTAGAGTTCCAGCGTGTGGGGACATCACACACCAGTCAGTGTGACAATAGCTGCAAACGCTGCTGCAACACAGCAAGGGCGGCGGAAGCTGTAGTCGACTTGCGAAAATGAGCTGACAGACGGCGTACTTTGACGAGCAGATCTGGCAATTCGGGGTATGATTTAAGAAACCGCTGAACCACGAGGTTAAGTACATGAGCCAGGCATGGTACGTGTGTGATCTCTCCTCACCTCAGAGCCGCCACCAGGTTACGGCCATTGTCACACATGACCATGTCTGGATGTAGGTTCAGCGGTCTCAGCCACAGATCTTCCTGCTCTTTCACAGCTGTCCACAACTCACAAGCAGTGTGAGGTTTCTCACGTAAGCTTAGGAGTTTCAGCACAGCCTGTTGCCGCTTGGCGGAGGCAGTACTGCAGTGCTTCCAGCTTCTAACTGATGTGTTGATATCTGAGATGGAGGCTGAACATGAGGAGGAGGGGGAGGATGATGTGCAGGAGCTGTACACTGTGGGAGCAACTCTGACTGACATAGGGCCCGCAATCCTCGGTGTGGGGATGATGTATTCCGTCTCAAGGTCCGACTGAGTCCCGGCTTCCACTATGTTTACCCACTGTGCCGTCAGGGAGATGTACCATCCCTGGCCACAAGCACTTGTCCACGTGTCCGTTGTCAGGTGGACTCTCCCAGTAACTGCGTTGTTGAGGGCACGGCAGATGTTTTGGGACACGTGCTTGTGTAGTGCGGGGATGGCACACCCGGCAAAATAGTGGGGACCGAGTACCGAGGGACGGCCACCGCCATAAGGTTGCGGAAGGATTCCGTCTGCACCAGCCTAAAAGGCGGCATTTCCAACGCAAGCAGTCGTGAAATGTGCGAATTTAGGACTGTGGCCTGTGGGGCGTTAGCTGCGAATTTCCGCTTTCATTCAAAGGTCTGGGATATGGACAATTGAACGCTGCGGTGGGACGTGGACGTGGACGTTGATGCTGTTTCTTGAGAAACTGCCATAACAAGTGAAGACTGAGAGGAGGGGGCATCTTTGCATGCAGTATTGACAGGGGATTGCCTTGTACACACAACAGGGGGTTCTATTGCACGCACAATAGCGGAAGAAGCAGTGGTGACACCCGCTGACACTGGTCATGGACCCTGGGGTTTGCCCCACAAAGTCGGGTGCTTTGCTGCCATGTGCCTGATCATGCTGGTGGTGGTCAGGCTGGTAGTTTTGTCACCCCTGCTGATGCTGGCATGGCAGGTGGTACAAACGGCCTTTTTGGGGTTATCAGCAGAGTCTTTAAAAAAATTCAAGACTCTGGAAGACCTACCAGTTGTACTGGCAATGTCCCTCGTGTTGGTGTTATGGGGAACGGTTGCCCGCCTTCTATCTGCGGCCACCACACTGCTTCTTCCTGCCTGTTGGGGTACTCTGCCTCCCTCCCCCTGTGTGCTGCTGGCCTCACTCTGCATGTCCTCCTGCCACGTTGTGTCAGTTACTAGATCATCCACCACCTCCTCCTCTTCCACTTGCGCACCACGATCCTCCTCCTCACTTCCTGGCAATTGTGTCTCGTCATCGTCCACCTCTTGTGACAAATTGCCAGCGTCGACTTCCTGTGGCCGTGGCTGTTCAAATATTTGGGCATCGCTACATGGGGTCCCCTCTTCCACCACTTCAAGCGGAACAGCCGAGGGGCACAAATATGGAAATGGACCAGTGAACAGCTCTTCAGAGTGTCCAAGTGTGGGATCAGTTGCTGTCTGACGACACTCGGCATGGTGGGAGGAAGGAGCATCAGGGTGAGGAGGAGTATGCGGTCGAGACTCACGGCTACTAAGAGTCGACCGTGTGGAAGACAGGCCGGAGGTGGTGCTGCCCAGGTAACTGGAAGTATTATCTGCTATCCAATTAATAACCTGTTCACACTGATCAGTTCTCAATACTGGTGTTGTTCTGTGCTTCCCTAGTAATTCGGTCAAGAAGTGGGAGCGAGAAGATGTGGCTGTTGGTTGTGGCACATTTTCACCTTGGCCACGGCCCCGTCCACTGCACGCATCATCACCAGAACGTCCAGTTCCACGTCCCTTGCCACGCGCCATGCCCATTGTAAAGGAAGTAAAATAGCTTACACTCGCACTATCAATGGAAAAAGGGTAATAAAAAGTAGATTAGAACAGTGGAAGAGGAAAACCACAGTTCTATTTCTCTGGCCTACACCCGACTCTTTTAAACAATCTGAACAATCAGGGAGAAACTATTACTGTTTTTCTTTACGGAAAAAATACCAAAAGCTGAATAATAGAGATATCTTACTGTAGAACAGCAAAACCACAGTTATAATTTACTGGTGTATACCAGACTTTTTAAAATATATATATTTGCGGCTGAACAGTGAGCGACACACTCAAACTGTTTTTTTTAGATACAAATGGCCCAAAAGTGGATAATACAGAGATTTGACCGGTGGAACTGCAAAACCACACTTGTATTTCTCGGGCCTACACCAGACTATTTTCAACAGATATATTTGTGTCTGAAAAATCAGGGAGACACTATTATTTTTTTTTTATGTCAAAAAATGCCAAAAACAGGATAATAGAGATTTTTTACCGTGGAACAGCAAAACCACAGTTATAATTTACTGGTGTATACCAGACTTTTTTAAATATATATATTTGCGGCTGAACAGTGACCGACACACTCAAACTGTTTTTTTTTAGATACAAATGGCCCATGGAATTGCAAAACCACACTTCTATTTCTCTGACCTACACCACACTATTTTCAACAGATACAGTACAGACCAAAAGTTTGGACACACCTTCTCATTTAAAGATTTTCTGTATTTTCATAACTATGAAAATTGTACATTCACACTGAAGGCATCAAAACTATTAATTAACACATGTGGAATTATATACTTAACAAAAAAAGTGTGAAACAACTGAAAATATGTCTTATATTCTAGGTTCTTCAAAGTAGCCACCTTTTGCTTTGATGACTGCTTTGCACACTCTTGGCATTCTCTTGATGAGCTTCAAGAGGTAGTCACCGAAAATGGTCTTCCAACATTCTTGAAGGAGTTCCCAGAGATGCTTAGCACTTGTTGGCCCTTTTGCCTTCACTCTGCGGTTCAGCTTACCCCAAGCCGTCTCGATTGGGTTCAGGTCTGGTGACTGTGGAGGCCAGGTCATCTGGCGTAGCACCCCATCACTCTCCTTCTTGGTCAAATAGCCCTTACACAGCCTGGAGGTGTGTTTGGGGTCATTGTCCTGTTGAAAAAATAAATGATAGTACAACTAAACGCAAACCGGATGGAATAGCATGCCGCTGCAAGATGCTGTGGTAGACATGCTGGTTCAGTATGCCTTCAATTTTGAATAAATCCCCAACAGTGTCACCAGCGAAGCACCCCACACCATCACACCTCCTCCTCCATGCTTCACAGTGGGAACCAGGCATGTAGAGTCCATCCGTTCTCCTTTTCTGCGTCGCACAAAGACACGGTGGTTGGAACCAAAGATCTCAAATTCGGACTCATCAGACCAAAGCACAGATTTCCACTGGTCTAATGTCCATTCCTTGTGTTCTTTAGCCCAAACAAGTCTCTTCTGCTTGTTGCCTGTCCTTAGCAGTGGTTTCCTAGCAGCTATTTTACCATGAAGGCCTGCTGCACAAAGTCTCCTCTTAACAGTTGTGGTAGAGATGTGTCTGCTGCTAGAACTCTGTGTGGCATTGACCTGGTCTCTATTCTGAGCTGCTGTTAGCCTGTGATTTCTGAGGCTGGTGACTCGGATAAACTTATCCTCAGAAGCAGAGGTGACTCTTGGTCTTCCTTTCCTGGGGCGGGCCTCATGTGAGCCAGTTTCTTTGTAGCGCTTGATCATTTTTGCAACTGCACTTGGGGACACTTTCAAAGTTTGCCCAATTTTTCGGACTGACTGATCTTCAATTCCTAAAGTAATGATGGCCACTCGTTTTTCTTTACTTAGCTGCTTTTTTCTTGTCATAATACAAATTCTAACAGTCTATTCAGTAGGACTTTCAGCTGTGTATCCACCAGACTTCTGCACTACACAACTGATGGTCCCAACCCCATTTATAAGGCAAGAAATCCCACTTATTAAACCTGATAGGGCACACCTGTGAAGTGAAAACCATTTCCGGTGACTACCTCTTGAAGCTCATCAAGAGAAGGTTTTACCACCAAGTATTAAGTGTTGTTTGCCAGAGGGATCAAATACTTATTTTTCTCCTTAAAATTATAGACTGTTCATGTTTTTGTCAGTGGGCAAAGTTACAAAAACAGCAAGGAATCAAATACTTATTTCCCCCACTGTATATATATATTTATATATACTGTATATATATATATAAAATTGTATTTGTTTATTTTTACACCTGCTCATGATCACAAGGATATTTCTTACTGGTTTGTTGAGCTTAGGGGAAGTTACAACATCATGTGTTATTTGTTTCCCTGAAAAATCTTACTTGAAATAGGTCTTATTTATTTATATTTTTAAATCAGAGCAGATGTGCAAAAATGTATTCATGTAATGACATTACATATTTTATTGTGTTTAAAGGGAGTCAATCACTACCAAAGTGCTAATTAAAGCACTTATACAAGTACAGCATGTAGGGGACATAGCCCATAGAAGAACTATTCCTGTAAAGCGCACATTGACACTGTTTGAGCAGGGGCCTGCAGTGTTAGTGTGCACTCTTATCACTGGTTCTTGTCTGTGGCCACCATTTAGTACTGTACTACAGACAAGCAACAGCAGTAAGATTGCACAATGACACTGAGCATACCTGGGTGCCGCTGAGAGCCGCTGATTGAGTCCAGGCAGCACTTGTACTCGGTGTCGGGCCGGTCGTTGCTAGGGGAGATGTCACAGTGGTGGTGACCCGGTCCGTGACCAGGGGCGGTCAATAAAAGGAGATATTTACAGGGGATTTTTAGTTTTTATATACAGTTCGTGACGCCACCTGTGGTATGCGGCTATGGTGTTATGGTGTAGTGCAGAGGATGGCGCAGTTAATAATCAGTCCACAACTTAATGGCGGTTTCCTCTTATCTTTACTTGCGGTGGTTAGGCAGACCGGGGCACGGGTACTAGCTGGTAGTAGAGGTCCGGGCGGCCTGGAAGCAAGTTGGGGGATCCACCTAGCCAGGTGGAGTTGTAGGCCTTCCCTTTTGCGCTACCTCTTTGGCCCTGCTACTGTTGGGGGGACCTCCAGGGGGTCCTCAAGGTCATCAAGGTGGTTTCCAAATATTTTAGGCTCGAGCAGACAATAAGGAACCAGACAGAGACAGGTCTCAGTTTGGGAGGATTCTGTGGAAATCTCTAACCCTTGTATTGCATAGACAGGTTATATAGGTTTACAGACATTCTTTCCTAGTTCCCATCACCCAATCACAACCCAGAGTTCAGTCCTTTGCCCATATTAGGAACAACAATGAAGCAGTTCATCTGGTTCTGGTGTTGTCTTGTCGTTGTCAAGCGTGGACACATTCCTGGACACATTCCTATACGAAGTGGCATTCCTATACGAGGTGGATTCTGTATCTGTTAAACCGGTTTAGGCAGAATTATATAATGCCTAAGGGGGAGGGGGTCCTTCATAGATAAAAATATCATTATCACCATGGAAAGCCAGTCCATACTTCACAGTCCCCCCTTGATAATATATTTTTATCAATTATATTGATTATGTGGGCCCAACATTCCTGGTCAAGGGTTCTGTGGGTACTATCCCTTGTTCTAGAGGCACAGGGGAGATTGGTCTTCATTCAGACTGATTCCATGTTATCAGACTGGAGCTTTCTGCGGCACCTCCATCCCCCTACAGGCCTTGACCAGACATAAGTATGGGCCCATTTTCATATCTGTATCAATTATATCAGCTATCTCAATTTGAATCTCCAGCTGAGTTGCTGAACCGGTTAATGCATCTCGGGAATAATTAACAAGCCTTTGTTGGTTGTAATACAAATAGTTAATCCAAGCTACATTCTTATTAGCTGTAATGATGGGAAGCAGGGATTCAAAACCAGCTTTCACCTCATCCCCGGCCTTGAATTCATCAGGCACCCACCTTGGGACTCCTATGGCATCTATGTAAACGTGGGGGTCATCAAACAGTTCTGGTTTTATGGCTGCACGTCTGTACCTGTTCCTAACTGAACTGACTATATCAGTGAGTTCTACTTCATGGTTTTCTCGGGCTATCAAAATCTGCATAATTACTTTCATGAGGGCACATTGACCTTCCCAATTTCCTTCCAATCTGCTCCTTACTCTGAGATCACCACAAACCCAGTATATATCTGCTAAAGATTTAGTATGGTTTTGTGCCAACCGGTTATATTCTCATCATTGGTGATATTCTCTGCACAGTAGCCTGGAGGGAACATACCATAATTTCTAAATGTACCAGTAGTATTTTGTATTGTAATACACGTATACTTTCCAGGGTAAACAGTTATTTCTTGGCCAGGTTGGGGTGTCCCGGTTATTATAGGATATTTTTCTTTCCATTTCTGACATTCCGTACTGATATTATTATTGCTGGAGTATAAACTCAAAAAACATTCCAACACTTCATCTCTCACGTGTAAGGGTACTGATCCTAGATGGGGCCTTGCAGAAGCACATACAAAACAGTCTGATTGATTATTGGTTTTAGCAGTATATTGAGTCCATTGAACCCAGAGATTGGTGTTTGTATACCCTGTCTCTACCAAGAAGGTTTCTGCAGTTGACAAATGAACTGATTGGCCTGGTGGAATTGGTTTACCCAGGGTTTTACTTGGGAGTAGGGGATTTGAGGGCATACCAGGGCTAATGTGGGGCTTTTGAGCGACATCTTTTAGTATCAAATGTCCTAGATACAAATTCCCTGTATTTTCAGACTGCCATAGACCCAGAACATAGGTCCCTAGATCACATTGGGTTGGATTTTCAAGGTTCAGTACTAGCGATGAGCATTTGTTATTATCATTAGATCGGTAACACTTATTATTGGTCCAGGCCAATTCCGGATTAGTGAGGGTAAGCCGAACATGCAAACTCTGATTTTTGTTATTTCTACACTTTATACTTTCTGTTGGGCGGTATCCCCAATCTTCTCCAGTGTTCCACCCCACATCACTCCACAAATGACAGTTCTGATTATTTTCCCGGGTTACACAGAGATAGTATCTAAACTCAGCCCCCTCCTGGACCAGGCTGTCCCTGCACAATTAACCACATTACAGTAGTCAAAGAAGAATGTTTGAGTTGGGACGGTAGAACTCACCCATAGTACATAAGGGCTGGTGCCAGCATATTTTACGGGCATCGCCAATCCAGAACTTAATATACATAAGGAAAGGATATGGGAAATCATTTCTTTTCGGGAACCAGTTTGCAGTGTGAAGTGTGTATCCATGTTGGCCGGCCTTCAACCTTCACCAAGGTAGGAAACACGAGTAGAACTTGGTATGGGCCGTCAAAGGATGGTTCTAGGCAGCTCTTCCTTACGTGTCTTTTGACCAATACCTGATCTCCAGGTTTTATACGGTGGCAGGCACTGCTGGCTTCAGCATCTGGAATGGAAGAAGAAACTATAGCATGGGTGTTAGTTAATTCATTAGTGAGATTGATTATAAACTGAACAACTCTATCATTGGACTGAGACAATTCTTGTGGACAGTAAGAAGCTATTGGGGGTATAGCTCCAAACAATATCTCATATGGTGACAACCCATGTCTGGACAATGGGGTTGTTCTGACATGGTAAAAAGCAATGGGGAGCAAGTCAGGCCATCCCTCAGTCGACTCCTGCATCATTTTTGTCAGTTTTCTCTTCAGGGTACCATTCATTCTCTCTACCTTGGCGTTGGCTTGTGGATGATATGGAGTATGCAGGGCCACACTTGATCCTATCATTGTCAACAGTTCCTGGTAGACTGAGGCTACGAAGGCGGGGCCCTGATCACTTTCCACTACTTCTGGGACTCCATACCGGCACACAACTTCTGAGATCAACTTCTTAGCCGTAGTCTTTGCCGTCATGTTGGGCACAGGGAATGCTTCGGGCCAATTAGAGAAAACATCTACCACTACCAGACAGTACTCATATCTTCCTGCTTTGGGCAACTGTATATGATCAACTTGGAGTCTCTGGAAGTGGTAGTCTGGTTTAGCAAGGTGTTTTGATGGCACGACTTCTGTTCTTCCGGGGTTGCAGGTCTGGCAGACGAGACAACTTTTGTTATAGTTGGATAATGTTGTTGATATCCCAGGTGCCCAGTAAAACTTCTGAATAAGTAGCAGTGCCTGATTCTTGCCCCTGTGTGTAGGACCGTGGGCCCAGGCTGCAATGGCTGCATGCATTCTTTTGGACAAACAGACTAGTCCATTCACTCGCCATATATCGCTTTTTTTCTTTGCACCCTCTCTCTTCCATGTTCCTAATTCTTCCTTGGATACCAATCTTTGCTTGGTTATAAGCTTGTCAGTAGGTGTCCGACCAAGGACTACAGAATCTTGTGGCCCCCCTGGTTCAACCAGTGTCAGATCACGCAGGGCCTGTCTCCTTTGAGCTCGAGTGGTTATCATGACATAGGTATACTCAGCTTCTTTCACTTCCATCGTAGCAGCTTCTTTGGCTTTCTGGTCTGCAAAAGCATTACCTCGAGCAATGTCCGTGTTTTGGGGTCCATGAGCTTGGACCTTGAGGATGGCCACTTGTCTTGGGAGGGTTAAGGCAAACATCAATCAGCGGACACACTCAGCATTTTTTACTGGGGTACCCGCTGTTGTTATGAACCCTCTATTTGCCCAAATTGCTCCAAAATCGTGGGCTATCCCGAATGCGTATCCGGAATCAGTGTATATGTTAACCGTGCTGTTTTCTGCATAATGGCAGGCTTCTGTCAGGGCCACAAGCTCAGCTTCTTGCGCAGACATGTGTGGTGACAGTGCTGCTGATTTGACCACTACTACTTGGGTGGTGACTGCGTATCCAGTGTGAAATTTTCCCGTATCATCTGCATATCACGACCCATCTGTGAATAACGTATAGTCTGCCTCTGGTAGTGGGTGCTCACGGATATTCTGTGGAGTGACAGTCTCAAGATCCATTTCATGCATGCAGTCATGTCCTGGTGTCTCTTCACAGGATGGATTTCCCCTTGCAAGAGGAAGAAGCGTTGCTGGATTGATGGTGGTGCATCGATGGAGAGTGACATTATCCGGAAGGAGGAGGGAGCATTGGAGCCGGAGATGTCGTTGGGTAGACAAATGTTTGGGTTGAGTCAAGGTCAAGATGGCAGAGATATCATGAGGGGCGAAGATTTTGGTCGGGTGCCCAAGGATGATGTCAGCCGTCTTGTCGAGCAGTATGTGTGTGGCATGAACAGCTCTCATGCAGGTGGGGGAAGCTCTGGCTACCGGGTCAAGACGTGCAGAATAATAGCCAACTGGCCGTTGTCGTGTGCCATGACGTTGGGTGAGTACTCCGGCGGCATGTCCTGAATTTTCTGAAATATACAGGTGGAATGGTCTTTGATAGTCTGGGATTCCTAGTGCCGGAGCTGAGGCAATCTGAGACTTGAGTAAATTTAAGGCTTGATGGATGGCTGTGGTTGTTTGAGAGTTATCCTCGGTATATGAGGAGAATCCAGTTTCGAGAGCATCATATAGAGGCTGCATGGTTCTGGAGGCATCTGGAATCCATTGCCAACAGTAGGTACATAATCCGAGAAATCTTTGAAGTTCAGTTGGGTTGCTTGGAAACTTGAGTGCGATGATGGCTGTCTTCCTTTCTTCTGTAAGATGTTTGGCACCCCGAGAGATGCAGTGTCCAAGGAAGACAACTTGACTTTGGCAGAGCTGAACTTTAGAGCGCGAAACTCTACAGTTAAGATCTGCGAGATGCTTGAGGAGGGACATACTGAGGGACAAACAGAACTGCTCATCCTACGCACAAAGGAGGAGATCATCAACATACTGCAAGAGAACTGCATCGGTATGTTGCATTATCCAGGGCAGCAAGCAACTGGTCATGTTGCGGGTGAATTGGTTCGGGCTGTTTTGGGCTCCTTGGGGCATAACAGTCCACGTTAATTGGGAACCTTTGAACGTAAAAGCAAAAAGATACTGGCAGTCTGGATGTAAGGGAATACTGAAGAAGCCATTTGCCAAGTCAATGACAGTGAAACAACCAGCTTCCTTCGGTACGTTAGACAACAAGGTGTGAGGATTGGGGACTACAGGGGTTTCGAGAACCGTGGCGGCATTGACAGCTCTCAAGTCTTGGACTAAGCGATAGGCTGGAGCTTGTCCTAGTACAGCCTTTTTCTTTACAGGAAACAGGGGTGAATTACATGGAGAAACACAATGTCTGAGGGCTCCGTTTCCAAGAAGGGTATTGACTTGTTGCTGTAGGCCCTGCACCTGGGCAGGTTTTAGGGGGTATTGGGGGACTCTGGGTAGTGGGACACCAGGTTTCTAATGAACCATGACAGGGTTGACTGGGAGACATCCGATATCATCGGGACCCTTGGACCATAAATGGTCTGGTAGATGATCCAGGAGAGCTTGATATTGGGGTTTGTTAGCAGGTGATGACAGAGCCATCATCATTGTGGATAGTGCTTTGAGCAGACAGATTTCCTCATGCCCCTGTTGAGTTTGAGGATTGACGAGGACAACATGCATATTACCATCATCACTGTAGGTAATTCTGGTTTTAAACTGTGACAGAAGATCGGACCCCATCAAATTAACAGGGCAGGTTTCAGAGATCACAAACTGGGATACCACATCGGAAAGGGGCCAACAGGAATCGGGACAGTCAAAGTATGAGTGGTTGGTTGTCCATTCACCCCAATGAGAGTTAATGCATCATCAGAAAATTGGAGAGGGAGATTGCTTGGAAAATCAGAGGTTTTGATTATGGAATTGGCCGCCCCAGTATCCACCATAAATTTAATCGGGCTGCCTGCCAGGGGTCTTTCTGTTCCTTCCCCGTTTCCTGCTGCACGTAGTAGTACACGTAGTAGTACATGAATACACCATCTTTGCCTTCTTCCTCAATCTCTACATATCCTTCTCATTTCAATGCGCGAGCTACGGCAAAGAAAGTCTTCGCAACATCCAACAAACCCTCATCACTTAACTTTCCCTTCTTCTTATTAATGCCATTTTCCCACTCGATAGGTTGTAAGCAGCCACTCTTCGGCATGCCTAATAGTTTGAACAGTTTAGTACTGTTCTTCACCGCTTTCTTCCCCTCTCTATTGGCAACTCGAGTAACTACATCCTGTAGATCCTCTCGCTCGCTAACCAGCTTCTTACCCCAGCTAAACATCCTGTCTATCCCTTGACTAAAATGATGATTTGACAAGAACTAAAGACTATTTTGGCGCACGCTACGGTCCGGCCGGTACCAGGCGTTCCACCCCTACTCTAACTCCCTTCGCTAGGTAGGCAACCACGGTGGTCCGTGAAAGGAGGAGGAGTTCCTATACAGACATCTCCTCCGGGCGCGGCTAGCTACGCCTTTTACAGCCCTTCCCAATCTTCGTTCACAGACACCGCCTTGTCTCAAATACAGACAAGGAGAAACAAATCTCACTGTTGTCAAACCGTCTGCTTCAACCTATTATATTCAGAACCAACGACCACCTTATGATCCTCTGTGACATTGTTTCACGTACACCTCGGGGAGTGTATTCGTGCTACCGGGCCCCCAGCGGGCACCACCTACCGGGTCACTTCCGGTCACCCCGACTCGGCGAGATACGGTGGGCAGCAGCGTTTCACCACCTCTCTCTAAACCCAACAAATGGCAGTGAATACAGTGTGTAACACTTACCATAGTTCGGGGGGTTGATCAGTCCCACTTTGGAGAGAGGAGGCTTCCGCCGCTCGACCGCGAGTTTCGCCGAGCTCTCGGGTTTTGGGGTGCTCCTTTTGGGGGCCCCACATTGGGCACCAGGCTGTTGGGGGGACCTCCAGGGGGTCCTCAAGCTCATCAAGGTGGTTTCCAAATATTTTAGGCTCGAGCAGACAATAAGGAACCAGACAGAGACAGGTCTCAGTTTGGGAGGATTCCATGGAAATCTCTAACCCTTGTATTGCATAGACAGGTTATATAGGTTTACAGACATTCTTTCCTAGTCCCCATCACCCAATCACAACCCAGAGTTCAGTCCTTTGCCCATATTAGGAACAACAATGAAGCAGTTCATCTGGTTCTGGTGTTGTCTTGTCGTTGTCAAACGTGGACACATTCCTTTTCACATTCCTATACGAAGTGGCATTCCTATACGAGGTGGATTCTGTATCTGTTAAACCGGTTTAGGCAGAAATATATAATGCTTAAGGGGGGAGGGGGTCCTTCATAGATAAAAATATCATTATCACCATGGAAAGCCAGTCCATACTTCACAGTCGCTGCGTATAGCTATGCTGCGGCCCTCGTCCCTGAGTAAAACGTCTTTGTGCTCACCCGTATGGCAGGCAGCTCGGGCCTTCCTGGAGTGTTGCTTCCACGTGGCGGTGCTGGGCCCTATCGTGCTGCTGAGCCTCCGGGCGTCTGATGGGGCCAGGAGACCTGCAGTCTCCTGCCCTCCGGTTTCTGCTGCTGGGCCTTCGGTGCCCCACAACCTCAGACTCCGGTGTCCGGTTCTTCTATGTGTTCCTCTGGGGTGAACTGCCGTGCAGCTCCACTCCCTAGGTCTTTCCTCATCCACGTCCTGACTTCAACCCCTGTCTGCTCTCCTCACACTAACTAACCCCGCCTCCAGATTCCCGTTGCTAAGGGGAGGAGCTCCCCTTGCTGGTCTGGAGCCAGCAAAGTGTTGCATGCTAGCAAAACCTGATTAGGGGACCCCCCCCCCTTGCTTCCAGGCATGGCATCACCCCCCTTGTGAGGGAGGCAATACCACTGTGGCAACCGGACTCCTGGGGTGCCACATTCCCCCCTAGTTAACTTCAGTACTCCCGGACTGAGGATACCTTTTAAAATTAACAATTAACAATAACAATTCACATTACAAACAGTTTACAAAATCTCAAAAAGCAAAAACTACAAAAACCCAAGCAAAATGTACAGCAGTCACTGCGGCGCTTAGTCTTTACACCACAATCCGGGTAACTGAAATTTGGCTGGTGGGGACCGCATCAACCCACTTTGTGTATCGTCCCTGGTCGTGGCTTCAGGGCACTCTTTCGGTGGGTCTGGTCTTCAGCCATGCCTGCGGTTTATTTTCTAGGTCAATTAGTAACTATATCCAACATTGTCCTGAACACACCTAGTCCTGTGGTCCAATTGTCCATAAATTTAACAAATATATATATCTATCATTATTTAACAATTACAACTATTTATAACATACTCTTTAGTTCTCTTACACTTTAGTTCCTCCAGCGGGCAGGGAGCTGACCTTTAGTACTCCGGGTCGATCTACGTAGTACATTTGTTGTCACTGACCTACCCTGGTCCCTAGTGTCTACCCCTGGTGTGGGGTGTTCTGTGTGAACTACACTGTGGTAACACCGGTAGGCTGGGTAATCTCCTACGAATTCTTTGACTCACCCTGGGTACGACGGGTTCACTGATAGCAGAGGGTAGATTCTCCTCATCTGCTGCTGATGAAGCATCTGTCTCTGAGGCCGATTGGTCTCTCTGCTGTTCTGGAGCCTCTGCAGCTTCCGGTGAGGCCGCTTGGAGAAAGGTCAGGACCGGTACCACAATTGCTCTGTTCACCTGTGTCCAAGACCGGGGAAATGCTCCAAGGACCGTCTGGACCGTTTCCTCCACTTTTTCTGTGGGCTGAGGGCTGTCTTGGTCTTCTTCTTTGTGTTTCAACTGTTCAGGGCATTTGTTCAGGTGGTCTCTTGAGACTGCCGCTGAAGTTTCTCCTCCATTTTTACTGATGAGGCACACCTTGGTGTTATCGAAATTTGAAGGTAAAACGGTGTATGGCTCAACCTCCCACTGGTCATCTAATTTATGGACTCGTCTCTTCCTCTTAACTACCTGTTCTCCAGGTGACAAGGGAACTGCAGGTGTGTGCTGATTGTAAGTTTTCTCCTGCTTCTGTCTCGCCTGGGACAAACTTCTCTCCACGCATTCTTGCACCTTGCGGTATTGTTGCTGCCTCTCTGTATCCCAATCTGCATCTGGTGATGTCGTCTCCGGTGTTAATACTCCCATGTCTAAGTCAATGGGTAGCTTGCCAGGTCTTGCTCTCATCAGGCAAGCGGGTGTACAGTTGGTGGAGTTCACCGGGATGTGGTTATATAGGTCCACCAAATCTGGTAACTTCTCTGGCCACAGGCTACGTTCTTCAAGGGGCAATGTCTTCAAAAGGTCTATCACCACCTGGTTCATCTTCTCACATAACCCGTTGGTCTGGGGATGATATGGCGTCGTCCTGATTTTCTTGCAGCCGTACAAGTTACAGAATTCCTGGAACACCTCTGCTTCAAAGGCTGGACCTTTTTCGGTAAGCACTCGTTCAGGGTAACCGTGCGGATGACAAAAGTGTTGTTGAAATGCTTTGGCTGCTCTCTGAGCCGTTTGATCTTTCACTGGCACTACTAACAAGAACCTGGAGTAGTGGTCTACTATGGTGAGAGCGTAGACATAGCCTGACCGGCTTGGGGCTAGCTTCACATGGTCCAAGGCTACCAGTGCAAGTGGTTGTTTGGTGATTATGGGCTGCAGGGGAGCCCTCTGGCTATCACGGTCTTTCCGTCTCAGGTTGCATGGACCACATTCTCGACACCATCTCTCGATTGCTTTCCTCATGCCAACCCAGTAGAATCGCTCACATAGCAGGACTTCCAACTTCTTCCACCCGAAGTGTCCTGCTCCATTGTGGTACGCTTCTAAGACCATTGGCGCATCCCGCCTCTGGACAACCACCTGCCAGACCAGTTTGTGTGTCCGGGAGTTGATGCTTCTTCGACACAGCTTTCCCTCATAGATGTACAGTTTGCCCTTCTCCTTCCACAACTGTTGGGCCTCCTGTGGAGCATCTGGATCAGAGTGCGAGTCAGCTTGTGTCAGCAACTCCTTTACCAGGCGGACAGCTGGGTCGCTATCCTGCGTCTCTGCCATCCATGATGGGGCAATGGGTTGAACGTGGCCTCTCTGCTGGCGGAGAGCTTGTCCCTCACACAGTGGGTGCACTGGGTCACCCCGTGACGATGGAAAGCGGGTAGCTCTATCTCCTCCAGATCTTCTGGGTCTTCTCCCCCATCTGGCAAGTTGGGCATCCTGGACAGCGCATCAGCATTAGTGTTTTTATGCCCCGCCCGATACTTGATGGTTAGAGATGAGCGGTGTTCGACTAGAACTGTTCGCCAATCTCAAATTCAAGCTGTTTTGGGCGGTGTTCGAGTCGTTCGACGAACGCGAATGATTTGCAAAAAATTCGGCTGTTCGAGGTTATGTTCCATAACTGTTTGTGCACCAAAAGATTAACTGGATTTTTTCACATCATGCAGGGATTGTCTGTCACTCACTGTAATGTCACAGCCATGGTGGTTGTGGCATTACAGTGGTTGCCCAAATCGATGGGAACAGTGCTCACAGTGAAACATGAAAAGCCAGCAATTCAGCAGCGGCATACACCGGTACCCAACAATTTAGAACAGAAAGAATAGAGCATCACACATAGATTAGATAGAAACATGTCAGTCACATATATAATAAGTACAGTGATAGTGTTGATTACTGTACTTGTCATTTAGTGTTAAAATAAAGGATTTATTAAAAAAAAATTGGCTTGGGGTTCCCCGTAATTTTAGTCTCTAGCGGAGGATAAGCAGATGGCTGGGGCAGATGTTTGAAGCCTGGGAAGGGAGTAATACCAACGGAGCTTCCCAGGCTACTAATATCAGCCCTCAGCTGAATACCTAGCCTTTACTAGCTATTAAAATGGGGGACCCCCCCAAAAAATGACGTGGGGTCCCCCCTATTTTAATAGCTAGCAAAGGCTAGGCAGACAGCTGGGGGCTAATATTAATAGCCCAGGAAGGGTGCCATGAATTTTGGCCCCCTCCCAGGCTAGAAACACCAGCCGTTAGCCGCCCCAGAAATGGCGCATCCATAGGATGCGCCAATTCTGGCACTTAGCCTCACTCTTCCCACTGGCCTGTAGCGGTGGCAGTGGGGTAATAGGGCTGGGGTTGATGTCAGCTTATAATGCCAGCTGACATCAAGCCCTGGTTAGTAATGGAGAGGCGTCTATAAGACACCCCCATTACTAACCCCATAGTCAAAGTTAAAAAAAAACACAAACACCCAAAATAAAGTCCTTTAATTGAAATAAACACACAATTCTTTATTGTTCTAAATTAAACCATACTTACCATCACGCCCATTCCAGCTGAAGCCAATGTCTTCTGCAATAAAAGTAAAATAATAAACCAACATCATCCTTACCTTTCCATGGTTCCCAGGACGGCTCCAGCTCTGCTACATTGAGATGACAGTCTGGATCGCAGCAGAAAGCTGCCTTCCAGCTTGCCATGCCGCAGACACTGAGAAGCGCAGGCATGTGTTGTGTTTTTTTTAAATACTTTACTAGAAATTCATGGCGGTCATGTCTAATATTGGCGTGACCCCATGAATTTCGGGCTTAGGGCCAGCTGATAATGCCAAGCTGGCCCTAACCCCTTTATTACCCAGTGAGCCACCGCACCAGGGCGCAGGATGAGTTGGGTACAGTGCCAGAAGATGGCGCTTCTATGAACCCTCCATTTTCTGGGGTGGCTGCGGACTGCAATTTGCAGCGGGGGGGGGGCCCAGAAAGCTTGGGCCTCCCTGTGCTGCGGATTCCAGCCCCCAGCTGCCTAGTTGTACCTGGCCGGACACAAAAATAGGGCGAAGCCCTGCGTATTTTTTTTTTAATTATTTCATGAAATTCATGAAATAATTTAAAAAAAATTGACGTAGGGCTTCGCCCTATTTTTGTGTCCAGCCAGGTACAACAGGCAGGAACGGGCTGCCCTCAACCACCAGCTGCCTATTTGTACCTGGCCGGACACAACAAAATAGGGAAGCCCTTTTTTTTTTAATTATTTCATGAATTTCATGAAATAATTTTAAAAAAAATACGAGGGGCTTCGCCCTATTTTTGTGTCCAGCCAGGTACAACTAGGCAGCTTGGGGCTGGAATCCGCAGCGCAGGGAGGCCCAAGCTTTCTGGGTCCCCCACCCCTGCTGCGAATTGCAGTCGGCAGCCACCCCAGAAAATGGCACGTTCATAGAAGTGCCATCTTCTGGCGCTGCATCCAACTCATCCAGGGCCCTGGTGCGGTGGCTCACTGGGTAATAAAGGGGTTAGGGCCAGCTTGGTATTATCAGCTGGCCCTAAGCCCGAAATTCATGGGGTCACGCCAATATTAGACACGACCGCCATGAATTTCTAGTAAAGTATTTAAAAAAAACACAACACCCAGAATAAAGTCCATTAATTGAAATAAACACACAATTCTTTATTGTTCTAAATTAAACCATACTTACCATCACGCCCATTCCAGCTGAAGCCAATGTCTTCTGCAATAAAAGTTAAAATAATAAAGCAACCTCATCCTTACCTTTCCATGGTTCCCAGGATGGCTCCAGCTTTGCTACATTCACATGACAGGCTGGATCGCAGCCGAAAACTTCCATCCAGCTTGCCATGCCGCAGACACTGAGAAGTGCAGGCATGCTTGCGCTCCTCAGTGTCTGGCTGTGACGGCATCCAGATGAGTCGAGTTCATGTCCAATGAACTCAGCTCACCTCATGCACATCACTGACAGCGTGGGAAAATTCTCCTGCGCTTGCGCTTGCCGTGAGCGCAGGAGAATTCTTTCACGCTCACCTCATGCGCAGGAGAATTCTCCCACGCTGTCAGTGACGTGCATGAGGTGAGCTGAGTTCATTGGACATGACCTCGGCTCATCTGGATGCCGTCACAGCCAGACACTGAGGAGCGCAAGTATGCCTGCGCTTCTCAGTGTCTGCGGCATGGCAAGCTGGATGGCAGCGTTCTGCTGCGATCCAGCCTGTCATCTCAATGTAGCAGAGCTGGAGCTGTCCTGGGAACCATGGAAAGGTAAGGATGATGTTGGTTTATTATTTTACTTTTATTGCAGGAGATCGTTGGCTTCAGCTGGAATGGGCGTGATGTTAAGTATGGTTTAATTTAGAACAATAAAGAATTGGGTGTTTATTTCAATTAAAGGACTTTATTCTGGGTGTTTGTGTTTTTTTTTAACTTTGACTATGGGGTTAGTAATGGGGGTGACTTATAGACGCCTCACCATTACTAACCTGGGCTTGATGTCAGCTGGCATTATAAGCTGACATCAACCCCAGCCCTATTACCCCACTGCCACCGCTACAGGGCAGTGGGATGAGCGAGGCTAAGTGCCAGAATTGGCGCATCCTATGGATGTGCCATTTCTGGGGTGGCTGACGGCTGGTGTTTCTAGCCTGGGAGGGGGCCAATATTCATGGCACCCTTCCTGGGCTATTAATATCAGCCCCCAGCTGTCTGCTTAGCCTTTGCTAGCTATTAAAATAGGGGGGACCCTGCGTCATCTTTTTGGGGGTCCCCCATTTTAATAGCTAGTAAAGACTAGGTATTCAGCTGGGGGCTGATATTAGTAGCCTGGGAAGCTCCGTGGGTATTACCCCCTTCCCAGGCTTCAAACTTCTGCCCCAGCTGTCTGCTTAACCTCCGCTAGAGACTAAAATTACGGGGAACCCCACGCCAATTTTTTTTAAATAAATCCTTTATTTTAACACTAAATGACAAGTACAGTAATCAACACTATCACTGTACTTATTATATATGTGACTGACATGTTTCTATCTATCTAATCTATGTGTGATGCTCTATTCTTTCTGTTCTAAATTGTCGGGTACCGATGCTGAATTGCCGGCCGGCTTTTTTAAAGAGAGTGTCTTCTGAGCAGTTTGTCAGCTTTTGGACACCTTTGAAGGTGTTTTCTATGTATTTTTATTTGCCTGCCATTGGTTTTAACGGTGTTCGACGGTGTTCGACAGTGTTCTAAGGTGTTCGACGAACATCCCGGTGTTTGACGAACCGAACCCGAACACTTCGGGGGTGGCTCAACACTACACTGTGTTCCAAATTATTATGCAAATAATATTTTCTCAGATTTTCCCAAATTACCTATATGAATTGCAGTCATTGTAATTTTCCAGTCAAATAACTATTAGAGTACAATTGAAAGGTTTTTGTACAAACTGCCTATGATAACAGTATATTTTTAAAAAAATAAAATACTCAAACTGCACTCAAAATGCTTGTTCCAAATTATTAAGCACAGCAGAGTTTTCAACCTTTTGATTTTAATAAAGAACAAAAAAATGGTCATTTTTGAAATTATAAGCATTAGCAGGTTATTACAAACTGAAATCAAACAGTTTTCAACTCAAAACTTTATTCTAGGTGATGTTACATTTGCACATAGGACCCCTTGTTCGAAAGGAGCTTCTAAACTCTCTCGTCCATTGAATTTGTCAGGTTTTGGATGGTTTCTGCTTCAATTGTTTTGCATGAGGACAGAATACCCTCCCAGAGCTGTTGCTTAGATGTGAACTGCCTCCCGCCATCATAGACACTCCTTTTGCTGATGCTCCTGAGGTTCTCAATGGGGTTGAGGTCAGGGGAGCATGGGTGCCACACCATAAGTTTGTCCCCTTTTATGCCCATAACAGCCAGAGATGCAGATGTGTTATGTGCAGCATAACACACTTCGGCGCTTACCACATGACCTAGGTACTGCACCTTGGGCTTCAACAGGTGGCACTTGGACGGCTTTACTTTCAGGCCATAACCAGATAGGGCTTCAAACACCTCGGCCAGGTGCTCCAGGTGGTCTTCATATGTCTTTGAGTAGACAATTACATCATCTAGGTACAGCAGGACAGTTTTGAAGTTTTTGTGTCCTTGGCAACACTCCATTAACCGCTGGAAGGTTCCTGGGGCGTTGCAGAGCCCGAATGGCATGCAGTTGAACTCGCTGAGGCTCATTGGTGTTGTAAACGCAGTCTTTTCTCTGTCCACCTCTGCCACAGGAACCTGCCAGTTCACTAGTAAGATCCAAAGTGGAGAAATAATTAGCAGATCTTAGTGGAGCTAATGATTCCTCAATTCTGGGTAATGAAGAGACGTCCTTATGTGGAATGCGGTTAATCTGCCTGTAATCAACACACATCCTCATTGTACCATCTTTCTTTCTGATGACAACTAATGGAGCTGCCCAGGGGCTACAACTATCTCTGATCACCCCAGCCTCCTTCATCTCCCGTAACATTCCTTTGGCAGATTGATAGTGAGCTGGGGGTACAGGCCGGTACCTCTCTTTAATTGGCGGATGATCTCCTGTGGGGATATGATGTTGGACCCCTTTTACCTGCCCAGTCTAGTGGGTGTTTGCTGAAGACTCACTCATTCTTGGACCACCCGGTATACTCCATGCTTTTGGTGCAAAGGGGTGGAGTCAGTGCCCACTTGTAGCTTCTGACACCAATCCTCCATCTGCCCCTTGGAGCCATTATCCTCCGCCGGTTTGGATGGAGGCAAGGGTTCCACTGTCTTTATTACGTTGTTATTGACAGTGAATAGCTTAGCAAGGGTAGCATACCTGGGTAAATGGACCTCTTTCTCCCAACAATTCAGGATGCGTATCGGTACTCTCCCCTTGCGGACATCGACTACCCCCCTGGCTGTCAAGATGGTGGGCCTACTATCAGAGTACACGGGTTCTACCAGGGCCTGATAATCTTGACCCCTGAGACCTATTGCTGCCCGACACCATATTAACATTTCACTCCTAGGGGGCATTGCAATGGGGAATGGATCACTCATCCTGACACTGCCAACTTCTTCACCAGACAGCTCTACCTGTTGCCTTTTCATCAGGGCTCTGATCTCGCTCTGCAGAACTCGCTGCTGACAGGAACTGGCAGTCTCTGCGACCTGCTGCAACAAAAGAATAATTTCCCCAAGACAATTCTCTATCACATTGATGCCTATAGTTATCATAGGATGACTTTCTCGGCGATCAATATCGACAATAATCATTTCTTGTCATGGCACTTCTACTCGGCCCACTTTTATGGTCACCTCTTTATACCCCACCTGAGGCAAAGGCTGACCATTGCTGGCATAGATACTAAGATGTTCATCTGGATGGTGGGTAACGTCTGAATCAGTCCAGTATTGTTTATAAAGGATATATGGCATCGTTGTCACCTGGGACCCAGTGTCCAGCAGTGTGTTCATCGGGATGCCATCAAGCACGACAGGCAGGACCGGTCATCCTCCCACGTACTTGTCTCACCAGCTTTGTGGGCCTGGTCGTCTTACTCCTGGGGGTTGGCCCTCTGCCCCAGGGGTTGCTCGTTTAAATTACAGAATCGTGCGAAGTGCCCCGCCTTTTGACAGCGGCGGCAGATGAGTTGTCCGTCCTGGTCGTAGTGATCGCCGTTCCTCCCTATGGTCGGTGGAATTCTTCTCTGCCGTCGCCATGGGACATCATCTGCACTGGAAGCCAGCTGGATCCTTTCTTTTGGAGATACTTGCATGGCCTGCACGGTTTTGGTTAGTGTAGCCATACTTTTGGTCAGCTCCTGGACCTGAAGGCGTAGGTCTGCAGACGGGTCATTGTCCAAAGTCTGCGCGTCAGCCTCCACAGGTGCTGGTCGAAAGGACGCCACCTCCTGATGGTATGTGATAGCTGGACGCCGGAGGGATGCAGTGCCGCCTGCGGTTGGTTCTCACAGCACCCGGATAGCTCGGTCTTTAAATTGCGCAAAGTCCAGATCAGGGTTTTGCAGAGCCATAATGCACAGCTGTGTCCGGTGAGCATTAGACAGGAGCCCCTCAATAAACTGCTCAGTTAGCAATCTGTCCTCGTCTCGCACACTTTCGGGGTCTACTTGTTTAATGGCCGCAGTGCCTCCTGCAGGTTTAGAGCATAGTCCCGTATACTGTCCTGCACCCTTTGTTTGCACCCTTTGAACTTCATTTTAATTTCTGCTGCGGTGCGGGTGTCAAAGGTATCCTTCAACCGGGCCAGTATTTCCTTGACAGTGCCTTTTGCCCTGTCCGGCCAGGACTTCACCTCTCTCTGGGCTGCACCGATTAGCTGGCCTATGAGGATGCTGACTTTTTGCTCCTCAGACAGGGAGTACACTTTAAACAAACTGCGCAGTCTCTCCTCAAAGTTGTTCAGGGTGTGCGACTCCCCTGAGTACTGGGGCAACCACGCCGCCCTGGTAGATATGGCATTGATAATGGCATTACAGTGGCGGCGGCTGTGGCTGAATCCTCTCCCTGGTTGGGCATCCTCCTCCCCTCTAGTGAACCTCAGCCAGGTCCTGGGTGTCTGCTGACGTACCAGTATGCTGCTCTGCAGGTGGAAGGATCTCTTACCCGGCGGTTCCGGATCGGGGCCTCCTGCGTCCCCTTGGCTGACGGCAAATGACGTGATAACACAGTTCAGTATAGTCTATGGCACACAGGACCCGGTTATACCGGGCTTCATGAATCCTGATGTGCCATTTCTGGGGTGGCTGACGGCTGGTGTTTCTAGCCTGGGAGGGGGCCAATATTCATGGCACCCTTCCTGGGCTATTAATATCAGCCCCCAGCTGTCTGCTTAGCCTTTGCTAGCTATTAAAATAGGGGGGACCCTGCGTCATCTTTTTGGGGGTCCCCCATTTTAATAGCTAGTAAAGACTAGGTATTCAGCTGGGGGCTGATATTAGTAGCCTGGGAAGCTCCGTGGGTATTACCCCCTTCCCAGGCTTCAAACTTCTGCCCCAGCTGTCTGCTTAACCTCCGCTAGAGACTAAAATTACGGGGAACCCCACGCCAATTTTTTTTAAATAAATCCTTTATTTTAACACTAAATGACAAGTACAGTAATCAACACTATCACTGTACTTATTATATATGTGACTGACATGTTTCTATCTATCTAATCTATGTGTGATGCTCTATTCTTTCTGTTCTAAATTGTCGGGTACCGATGCTGAATTGCCGGCCGGCTTTTTTAAAGAGAGTGTCTTCTGAGCAGTTTGTCAGCTTTTGGACACCTTTGAAGGTGTTTTCTATGTATTTTTATTTGCCTGCCATTGGTTTTAACGGTGTTCGACGGTGTTCGACAGTGTTCTAAGGTGTTCGACGAACATCCCGGTGTTTGACGAACCGAACCCGAACACTTCGGGGGTGGCTCAACACTACACTGTGTTCCAAATTATTATGCAAATAATATTTTCTCAGATTTTCCCAAATTACCTATATGAATTGCAGTCATTGTAATTTTCCAGTCAAATAACTATTAGAGTACAATTGAAAGGTTTTTGTACAAACTGCCTATGATAACAGTATATTTTTAAAAAAATAAAATACTCAAACTGCACTCAAAATGCTTGTTCCAAATTATTAAGCACAGCAGAGTTTTCAACCTTTTGATTTTAATAAAGAACAAAAAAATGGTCATTTTTGAAATTATAAGCATTAGCAGGTTATTACAAACTGAAATCAAACAGTTTTCAACTCAAAACTTTATTCTAGGTGATGTTACATTTGCACATAGGACCCCTTGTTCGAAAGGAGCTTCTAAACTCTCTCGTCCATTGAATTTGTCAGGTTTTGGATGGTTTCTGCTTCAATTGTTTTGCATGAGGACAGAATACCCTCCCAGAGCTGTTGCTTAGATGTGAACTGCCTCCCGCCATCATAGACACTCCTTTTGCTGATGCTCCTGAGGTTCTCAATGGGGTTGAGGTCAGGGGAGCATGGGTGCCACACCATAAGTTTGTCCCCTTTTATGCCCATAACAGCCAGAGATGCAGATGTGTTATGTGCAGCATAACACACTTCGGCGCTTACCACATGACCTAGGTACTGCACCTTGGGCTTCAACAGGTGGCACTTGGACGGCTTTACTTTCAGGCCATAACCAGATAGGGCTTCAAACACCTCGGCCAGGTGCTCCAGGTGGTCTTCATATGTCTTTGAGTAGACAATTACATCATCTAGGTACAGCAGGACAGTTTTGAAGTTTTTGTGTCCTTGGCAACACTCCATTAACCGCTGGAAGGTTCCTGGGGCGTTGCAGAGCCCGAATGGCATGCAGTTGAACTCGCTGAGGCTCATTGGTGTTGTAAACGCAGTCTTTTCTCTGTCCACCTCTGCCACAGGAACCTGCCAGTTCACTAGTAAGATCCAAAGTGGAGAAATAATTAGCAGATCTTAGTGGAGCTAATGATTCCTCAATTCTGGGTAATGAAGAGACGTCCTTATGTGGAATGCGGTTAATCTGCCTGTAATCAACACACATCCTCATTGTACCATCTTTCTTTCTGATGACAACTAATGGAGCTGCCCAGGGGCTACAACTATCTCTGATCACCCCAGCCTCCTTCATCTCCCGTAACATTCCTTTGGCAGATTGATAGTGAGCTGGGGGTACAGGCCGGTACCTCTCTTTAATTGGCGGATGATCTCCTGTGGGGATATGATGTTGGACCCCTTTTACCTGCCCAGTCTAGTGGGTGTTTGCTGAAGACTCACTCATTCTTGGACCACCCGGTATACTCCATGCTTTTGGTGCAAAGGGGTGGAGTCAGTGCCCACTTGTAGCTTCTGACACCAATCCTCCATCTGCCCCTTGGAGCCATTATCCTCCGCCGGTTTGGATGGAGGCAAGGGTTCCACTGTCTTTATTACGTTGTTATTGACAGTGAATAGCTTAGCAAGGGTAGCATACCTGGGTAAATGGACCTCTTTCTCCCAACAATTCAGGATGCGTATCGGTACTCTCCCCTTGCGGACATCGACTACCCCCCTGGCTGTCAAGATGGTGGGCCTACTATCAGAGTACACGGGTTCTACCAGGGCCTGATAATCTTGACCCCTGAGACCTATTGCTGCCCGACACCATATTAACATTTCACTCCTAGGGGGCATTGCAATGGGGAATGGATCACTCATCCTGACACTGCCAACTTCTTCACCAGACAGCTCTACCTGTTGCCTTTTCATCAGGGCTCTGATCTCGTTCTGCAGAACTCGCTGCTGACAGGAACTGGCAGTCTCTGCGACCTGCTGCAACAAAAGAATAATTTCCCCAAGACAATTCTCTATCACATTGATGCCTATAGTTATCATAGGATGACTTTCTCGGCGATCAATATCGACAATAATCATTTCTTGTCATGGCACTTCTACTCGGCCCACTTTTATGGTCACCTCTTTATACCCCACCTGAGGCAAAGGCTGACCATTGCTGGCATAGATACTAAGATGTTCATCTGGATGGTGGGTAACGTCTGAATCAGTCCAGTATTGTTTATAAAGGATATATGGCATCGTTGTCACTTGGGACCCAGTGTCCAGCAGTGTGTTCATCGGGATGCCATCAAGCACGACAGGCAGGACCGGTCATCCTCCCACGTACTTGTCTCACCAGCTTTGTGGGCCTGGTCATCTTACTCCTGGGGGTTGGCCCTCTGCCCCAGGGGTTGCTCGTTTAAATTACAGAATCGTGCGAAGTGCCCCGCCTTTTGACAGCGGCGGCAGATGAGTTGTCCGTCCTGGTCGTAGTGATCGCCGTTCCTCCCTATGGTCGGTGGAATTCTTCTCTGCCGTCGCCATGGGACATCATCTGCACTGGAAGCCAGCTGGATCCTCTCTTTTGGAGATACTTGCATGGCCTGCACGGTTTTGGTTAGTGTAGCCATACTTTTGGTCAGCTCCTGGACCTGAAGGCGTAGGTCTGCAGACGGGTCATTGTCCAAAGTCTGCGCGTCAGCCTCCACAGGTGCTGGTCGAAAGGACGCCACCTCCTGATGGTATGTGATAGCTGGACGCCGGAGGGATGCAGTGCCGCCTGCGGTTGGTTCTCACAGCACCCGGATAGCTCGGTCTTTAAATTGCGCAAAGTCCAGATCAGGGTTTTGCAGAGCCATAATGCACAGTTGTGTCCGGTGAGCATTAGACAGGAGCCCCTCAATAAACTGCTCAGTTAGCAATCTGTCCTCGTCTCGCACACTTTCGGGGTCTACTTGTTTAATGGCCGCAGTGCCTCCTGCAGGTTTAGAGCATAGTCCCGTACACTGTCCTGCACCCTTTGTTTGCACCCTTTGAACTTCATTTTAATTTCTGCTGCGGTGCGGGTGTCAAAGGTATCCTTCAACCGGGCCAGTATTTCCTTGACAGTGCCTTTTGCCCTGTCCGGCCAGGACTTCACCTCTCTCTGGGCTGCACCGATTAGCTGGCCTATGAGGATGCTGACTTTTTGCTCCTCAGACAGGGAGTACACTTTAAACAAACTGCGCAGTCTCTCCTCAAAGTTGTTCAGGGTGTGCGACTCCCCTGAGTACTGGGGCAACCACGCCGCCCTGGTAGATATGGCATTGATAATGGCATTACAGTGGCGGCGGCTGTGGCTGAATCCTCTCCCTGGTTGGGCATCCTCCTCCCCTCTAGTGAACCTCAGCCAGGTCCTGGGTGTCTGCTGACGTACCAGTATGCTGCTCTGCAGGTGGAAGGATCTCTTACCCGGCGGTTCCGGATCGGGGCCTCCTGCGTCCCCTTGGCTGATGGCAAATGACGTGATAACACAGTTCAGTATAGACTATGGCACACAGGACCCGGTTATACCGGGCTTCATGAATCCTGTTCGTGACGCCAAGTTGACGCGCCCCCTGGGCCGTGGGTTACTCGGTGCCGGGCCGGTCGTTGCTAGGGGAGATGTCACAGTGGCGGTGACCTGGTCCGTGACCCAGGGCGGTCAATAAAAGGAGATATTTACAGGGGATTTTTAGTTTTTATATACAGTTCGTGACGCCACCTGTGGTATGCGGCTAAAGGGAACCACCACTGCGGAGCAGGTCCTCTGGAGCTGTTGTTAATGCAGCAGAGTTGGTTTAGCTCTCCACAGGTAGAGTAGACATTGCTGTTATGGTGTAGTGCAGAGGATGGCGCAGTTAATAATCAGTCCACAACTTAATGGCGGTTTCCTCTTATCTTTACTTGCGGTGGTTAGGCAGACCAGGGCACGGGTACTAGCTGGAAGTAGAGGTCCGGGCGTCCTGGAAGCAAGTTGGGGGACCCACCTAGCCAGGTGGAGTTGTAGGCCTTCCCTTTTGCGCTACCTCTTAGGTCCTGCTGTGTATAGCTATGCTGAGGCCCTCGTCCCTGAGTAAAACGTCTTTGTGCTCACCCGTATGGCAGGCAGCTCGGGCCTTCCTGGAGTGTCGCTCCCACGTGGCGGTGCTGGGCCCTATCGTGCTGCTGAGCCTCCGGGCGTCAGATGGGGCCAGGAGACCTGCAATCTTCTGCCCTCCGGTTTCTGCTGCTGGGTCTTCGGTGCCCCACATCCTCTGACTCCGATGTCCGGTTCTTCTGCGCGTTCCTCTTGGGTGAACTGCCGTGCAGCTCCACTCCCTAGGTCTTTCCTCATCCATGTCCTGACTTCAACCCCTGTCTGTTCTCCTCATACTAACTAACCCCTCCTCCAAATTCCAGTTGCTAAGGGGAGGAGCTCCCCTTGCTGGTCTGGAGCCAGGAAAGTGTTGCATGCTAGCAAAACCTGATTAGGGGACCCCCCCCTTGCTTCCAGGCATGGCATCGCCCCCCTTGTGAGGGAAGCAATGCCACTGTGGCAACCGGACTCCTGGGGTGCCACACTGTCAAGATATAAGAAATTGCACAGTTCGGCCTCCTTCACATGTAAATGTCTTTGGTACATGTAGCATTCATTTTTATACATACCAGAGACACGTATCCCCACATACCTATTAAATCCTATGGTGATCTTCACATGCCCATGCTTTCACACAGTCCATATGTCCGTGTGATTCACACGGCGACATGTCCATTTTTTTCCGGCCGCACGGATGACAAAAGCTAATACAAGTCAATTGGGCCGTGTAAATACGTACAGCACATGGATGACATCCGTGTGCCATCCATGTGACACGTACCGGAATAAAATGCATTCAAGAAATTACTGATTTTTATGTGCTGAAGATGTGCCCAGATAATAGATAGATTGATAAAAGTGGTGGTTTGCAAAACCTATGGAACGTCAGAACGAGGTTCCATTGGCTTTGTACGGTGGATTCACTGGACTTCTACAGATTTTTTTTCTTTTTTAATAAAGTGGCAAACAAGGGAAAGGGTCTGGGAGTGTTTATTTCAATAAAGTATTTTTTTTGTGTGTGTTTTTTTTATTACTGGGTTAGTAATGGGGATGTCTAATAGACTGTTCTTCATAACTCGCACCAGGGCTTGATGTCAGCTGTGTTTTGCACACTTCACAGTTGACATCAACCCTAAAACCCATTACCCCGATTGCCACCGTGCCAAGGAATTCTGGAAGAGTGAAGGCAAAGTGTCAGAACATCTCATGTGATACATCAATCCTGAGGTGGCTGTGGGCTGGTATTTTTAAGCTGGGAAGGGTCCAATAACCAGGGACCTTCCCAGCCTGATAAAATCAACTTTCAACTGTCTGCTTTACCTTTCCTGGTTACCAAAAATAGGGGGATCCCACGTCGTTTTTTTCATTCATTTATTTATTAGGTTAATAGATGTACAATAAGCTTCCCATGCAAGGCACTAATTATATATTTAACGGATATCTATTTATCTATTATCTATCTATTATCTTTGCAAATCTTTAACACATAAAAATCAGTAATTTCTTGAATGTATTTTATTCAATACGTGTCACACGGACGACATACAGATGGCACATGGATGTCACATGTATGTTACATGGATGGTACACACATACACATGGATGGCAAACAGAAAAGCAAATGGATAGCAAAAACGAACCGTCTCGAGCGTACGTTTTTTAAGCGGGTGGGGCAGAATGGGAAATTGTGGGGGAATTACAGAGCACGGAGCCACACTAAGGGTACATCAAAGCCCCTTCATATGGATATGAAATAAATTGCTTTCATTTCTGTTAATCATACCATTTAAGTGTATAGGGCAGTATGAATTTTATAGGGGATAAGTACCCTACTATATGTATAAGTGGTATTTTTGGGGTCATAGACTTCCTTAAAGGGTAAGATCCCTTTAAACAAGTTTGTTTTTGGTGCTACCATACATCTTAAATGAAAGAAACTTGTTAAAAAATATCTAGCATCTTTGTATTGCCTGATCTTGCCGCCATATTCCTTTCTATTTTTTCAACATACTTATATTTTGTAACATATATTTGAAATTTACTGCCTATATGGAAATGAATGAAAAAATCCCCTTGTGGAACAATTAATTATTAAAATAAAAAAAAATAAAGAACTGGCCAGACCACCCTTGTATCCAGACCAGATTTCTATTGGCAGATTTTCAATTCCAAGACCCTATGCATAATGGCCATCTTTTTTGTGAACACAAACCCCTAGAAAAGTACTTTTCAATGCATTTATGGGTTATCTCACTGTAGTCTTTATTGTATTCATACAGTTGATGTTATAAGTTTACATACAACCAAGTAGAAGTAATTTAAACGCATATTTCTCCCCTGCACAGATTCCTTGTAAGGGACTAGAGTTTTAGCAAGTTGTTTTGGATATCTATATTGTAGCAAGTGATTTATTATTATTATTATTATTATTTATTTATATAGCACCATTGATTCCATGGTGCTGTACATGAGTAAAGGGTTTCATACAAAATACAGATATCACTTACAGTAAACAAACTAACAATGATAGTCTGGTACAGAGGGAAGAGGACCCTGCCCTTCTGGGCTTCCATTCTAATGAATGATGGGGAAGGAGACAGTACATTGGGGTGTTGCAGCAGCTCTGGTGGTTGTGAGGAGGCAGCATGGTCATTGCAGGTTGTCAGCTTTCTTGAAGAGGTGGGTTTTCAGGTACCATCTGAAGGATCCAAATGTGGTGGTTAATCGGATGTGTTGGGGCACAGAATTCCAGAGGATGGGGGATATTCGGGAGAAGTCTTGGAAGCGATTGGGTAAAGAATGAATACGCGTGGAGAAGAGAAGGAGGACTTGGGAGGACCGGAGATTACGTGAGGGAAGATATTGGGAGATTAGTTCGAAGATGTACGAAGGAGAAAGGTTATGGATGGGTTTGTAGGTCAGTATTAGAAGTTTGAACTAGATACGCTGGGGAATTGGGAGCCAGTGAATGGATTTGCAAAGGGGGTAGGAGAGGAGTAGCGAGGATAGAGATGAACTAGTCAGGCAGCATAGTTAAGGACAGACTGGAGAGGTGCAACAGTGTTAGCAGGTAGGCCACAGAGGAGGATGTTGCAGTAGTCGAGGTGGGAGATGATGAGGGCATGTGACGCGCCCCCTGGGACATATTCCTTTTTGAGGGGAATACCCGGCACCGGATCAGATGGGGGGGGTTGTAGTCTCCGAGCGGCTGTGACCCGGTCCCGTGCCCAGGGCGTCAAGCTCAGTGTTATGTGGCAGTCCTACAGATGTTATTAAAGTTCTTTTGTGTCGACTACGCCACCCGTTGTGATGCGGTCACTGTGGCCGCCGCTGCAGCAGGGTCCGCTGAGGCTGATGGTGGATGTGCAGCTTGGTGGGATAACCCCCAACGGGAGGGGTATAGCCTCAGAGGGGACAGGCGCAGAGGATGGGGGTTGTGGTGGTGCGGTGCAGCCGGCAATGAAGACAGACTCGGGTTGTGCAGTTAAGGGTGTTTACTTACTGCTGATGTTGTACTGGTCACTCCAGCTGCTAGTGACCACCCGAGCCGTGCTGCGTCCACCAGGTCCTGGATCCAGCCAACCCCCAAACAAGTCCGGAGCGTGGCCCTGAGCTCTCCCTCTGTCCTTTCTTCAGCCGTCCCCACCAGGGATTCACCTAGGTCCAGCTCCCTCGGGCCTTCTTTTGGGACACCCTTGGCCTTGGGTTCCCTGACCCTCCACGTGGTGTGCCTTCGGGGTGAATGTGGTGGGTGACCGTGACAGACACTGCCCACGGTCTCCGGTCTCTGGCTGGGGAATGTCTTTGCCCCCACCAGCTTGGGTTCCGGTACCCTCTTGCTGACTCCTCACCCGGTGCTCTAATTTGGGTTCTTGGGTCCCTTCTGTCTTCCCCCTCTGGGTCTTTCTCTTTCTTTCTCCTCTCTCTCTCTCCAGGGCTGCTGTTTCCTTCTCTCTCTCCAACTGACTTGTTCTCAGCGTCTGACCCTGATCTAAGTTGGTGCCCTCCTTATATATCCCTCTATGTGTGAGCTCAGGTGACCAGCACCCAATGAGCTCCTATCACTACCCAGACTGCTCCCCCTATCTGCCCCTACACTACATGGGATGTACCACCCCCCTCCCACTCCAGCCAGGAACAGGCTCGGTTGTACCTGCACATTTCTAAGTGGGAGTACCGTCGGCCTGCTCCTCTGAAATGGGATGTATGTAGTGCATGCAGTCTATCTGAGCTCAGTTCCACACTCCATCCTTACCCGGGAGTGGAATATCACACCTCTGGGTTGAGGTGCAATACCCCTGTAGCAGCCGAATCCTCAGGGTGCTACATTCCCCCCTGGTAAACCACAGCACGTCCTCGGGCTGTAAAGACAAAAACACCAAAACATACAAATTTTTCATATAAACATATAAAACATATAAGACATTATATATATAACATATCTTATCAGATAAAACTTTCTCGTAGACTTCTCTTGTCTCTGGTTCCTCCTCCGGACACTGTGCAACGTGTGTCCGGGAAAAGTGCGACAGTCTCTTAGAAAAACTGGTTTTCTATAAAACCGGTAGGGGGCGCTTTAGGACGCGCAACTATTTACAGGGGAAGTTGGCCGCTCTCAGTCCTCGGCCAGGTAGAGGGAAGGGAATGGCTGCTCACAGTCCTCAGCCTGTAGGATGAAGGGGTTAACGGGTAAACAGTTCCCTGGTCCCAACGGGGACTATTTTAGCAGCAACAGTTTCAGTTTCTATATACCCCGATTGGGTAACTATTTACAGCTCCTTCTCTGCCGCACTCAACGGCGTCTTCCTCCTGCTCTTTCTTGATATGATGTTTCTTCAGACCCGTCCGGGTCCTCTGGCTCCTCCTCCTCGCACCGCAACTCCTCCTCCGTCAGGCGGTGTACGTGGAGGGCGTAAGGTCCTTTGGCACACTTGTGCCGGGTGAAAGTGACCTCGTGTCCGACGTAGAGGTCACGGCCTTTGTGACCTTCCGGCAGGTGGGACTCGACGTCTCTGCGAGTCACAAAAACGTCACCGCGGTTGTTACGGTCCCGAATAAAGCCCCACCCATGCTGCGGGTTGAACTTTATCACTGTCCCGATGGTGCGGGGACAATGCGCTGCACGGGGGTTCCTCCTAGTCCGGCTCTTCTGCTCGCGCTCTGGATTTGGGCCTGTTGTTCTCTGACCCGCCTCTCCTCCCGTTCTCTCTTAAACTCTGCCAGCTGTTGACGGCAACACTCTGTACGTTCAGCTGCGGCTGCCCGAGTTTCTCCGGTGAACCCCATCAAATCTTCTCCCGTGGGGTCCCACACGAATTGGGCTTCTGCTAGAGGAGGCGAGACCCGAGCCACGGGCTTCGGAGCCGGGATTAGGGGCTCACACAAGGGCCCTAGTCTTTGCTGCCGCTCCAGCTCAGGGTACCCTTCGGGCCAGATGAAGGGCCGCCCGTCCGGCCATGTGAGCTGGCCGAAGAGGTCCTCCCCCAGGTGTGGCACCCTAGGTATTGCGGGCGCGGGCGCGGTGGTGGTGGCGCCCGGGTTGCCCAGGCCTTGCGGCCAGGCCTGGGGCACCTGGAAGGTGAAGGGCACCGTTAGGACGGCGGCGCCCTGGGCTACCTGGCCTTGCGGCCAGGCCGGAGGCTCCGCGGAGGTAGGGGGCGCTGTTGGTGGTGCGGCGCCCGGAGGTACTAGGCCTTGCGACCAGGCTGGTGGTACTTCCTGCTTTGTCACGCTCCGGGTCGGGGCGCGTGACGTCACAGGGGTCGCTGCGGCGGCTTCCGGTCGGGGCCTAGTCCATGGCGGTGACCTGGCGGTTACGGGCACAGCAGGGGGACTTTCGGGCTCTGCGACGGGGAGCTGGGGCAGGTGAGCGGTGTCACGGCTTGGGGTATAGGCGTCCCCTTTACCTGCCTCCATGCGTTCGGCTCCCTCCTCGGCGCCGTCTCCGGCCTTGGGTCCTCCTGCGCCATCCTCAGAGGCGGTCTGCTTCCTCTTCCAGGGTAGCGTGCTCCGCTGACTGGTCTCTGCGTGCTGAGCCATCTCCCGGCTCCACTCCGCCAGTATCTCCCGCTGTACCCGGGCCATCCTCCGTGCGAGGCCCTCCAGGGCTGTTTGTGCACACTCCCGGTCTCGGGGGAGCTGCGCTAGGATCTCCGCTAGACCTAGCGGGGTTGTGGACTCTAGCAGGCTCCTGACCATCGGGTCGGTGCTGCTCTGCTCTGCTTCCGGCAGGCTCCTGGCCAGCGGGCCGGTGCTGCTCTGCCCTCCTTCCTCGGTCTCTAGCAGACTCCTGGCCAGCGGGCCGGTGCTGTTCTGCTCTCTTTCCATCTCCGGGTGAGCTTTTCTGCTGCTCCTTTCCAGGCTTCCTGCCTCCGGGTGCGCTCGCTCCAGACTGCTCCAAGCGACACCCATCTTTTCTCTTCTCTTTCGTCTCCTCCCACTTCTAGGGCGGTCCCGGGGCAACTCGGTGACTGTCAGCTCCAGGGGGAGTTCTTTCACGCTGACAGACACCTCCAGCATCACAGTCTCTGTTGGTGGGGGCGGTTTCCACTTTTGGCGCCATTTTCTGTCCTGGCCCACGATGGGAGGTGGCCTCCTGCCCTCCTTTGGCACGCCCATAATGGCGTCCGCTGCTCTTCCAAGGCGGGAAATCTGCGGTTTTGGCGGGAAGCGTCGCCCAGTGGCGGGAAACTCTGTAGATGGCGGGAACAAGTTGGAAATGGCGGACAATCGGCGGGAAACGACTGGTGATGGAGTCCGATGGCGTGGACCCTCCGGAACCGGCGGGAGACTTCTTTCTGAGGTAAACTTGCACTTTTCTTCAGGCACGCAGTACCCGGGTGTTGCGGGCACGTAATCCTGCCGACTACGCCAAAGTTGACGCGCCCCCTGGGACATATTCCTTTTTGAGGGGAATACCCGGCACCGGATCAGATGGGGGGGGTTGTAGTCTCCGAGCGGCTGTGACCCGGTCCCGTGCCCAGGGCGTCAAGCTCAGTGTTATGTGGCAGTCCTACAGATGTTATTAAAGTTCTTTTGTGTCGACTACGCCACCCGTTGTGATGCGGTCACTGTGGCCGCCGCTGCAGCAGGGTCCGCTGAGGCTGATGGTGGATGTGCAGCTTGGTGGGATAACCCCCAACGGGAGGGGTATAGCCTCAGAGGGGACAGGCGCAGAGGATGGGGGTTGTGGTGGTGCGGTGCAGCCGGCAATGAAGACAGACTCGGGTTGTGCAGTTAAGGGTGTTTACTTACTGCTGATGTTGTACTGGTCACTCCAGCTGCTAGTGACCACCCGAGCCGTGCTGCGTCCACCAGGTCCTGGATCCAGCCAACCCCCAAACAAGTCCGGAGCGTGGCCCTGAGCTCTCCCTCTGTCCTTTCTTCAGCCGTCCCCACCAGGGATTCACCTAGGTCCAGCTCCCTCGGGCCTTCTTTTGGGACACCCTTGGCCTTGGGTTCCCTGACCCTCCACGTGGTGTGCCTTCGGGGTGAATGTGGTGGGTGACCGTGACAGACACTGCCCACGGTCTCCGGTCTCTGGCTGGGGAATGTCTTTGCCCCCACCAGCTTGGGTTCCGGTACCCTCTTGCTGACTCCTCACCCGGTGCTCTAATTTGGGTTCTTGGGTCCCTTCTGTCTTCCCCCTCTGGGTCTTTCTCTTTCTTTCTCCTCTCTCTCTCTCCAGGGCTGCTGTTTCCTTCTCTCTCTCCAACTGACTTGTTCTCAGCGTCTGACCCTGATCTAAGTTGGTGCCCTCCTTATATATCCCTCTATGTGTGAGCTCAGGTGACCAGCACCCAATGAGCTCCTATCACTACCCAGACTGCTCCCCCTATCTGCCCCTACACTACATGGGATGTACCACCCCCCTCCCACTCCAGCCAGGAACAGGCTCGGTTGTACCTGCACATTTCTAAGTGGGAGTACCGTCGGCCTGCTCCTCTGAAATGGGATGTATGTAGTGCATGCAGTCTATCTGAGCTCAGTTCCACACTCCATCCTTACCCGGGAGTGGAATATCACACCTCTGGGTTGAGGTGCAATACCCCTGTAGCAGCCGAATCCTCAGGGTGCTACACATGCACAATCAGTTTAGTAGATTGAGGGTTGAGGAACGGATTCTGGAAATATTTTTGAGCTGAAGGCGACAGGAGGCGGCGAGAGTTTGGATGTGCGGTTGGAAGGACTGGGCAGAATCAAGGTTACTCTGAGACAGCGGATTTCTGGTACACTCCCTGACAGAAGTTATGTAAATAAAGGCTTATAACCTGACGTTAAATTCATTCATTGGTTTTATAAATTACTCTTTTGAAAGCTGAAACCATCACAAATTTGGTTTAGGTTAAGAAAATAAATTGGCATCAATGCTGAAATATTGATCATTTAATGAACACAGAATGGTCAGATTTTGGCAAGACAAAAGTTTTGTCGCCTGGTCATATAATGCACCCAATCCTAGTTTACATCCTCACCAGTGCTCAGTAAATGATTGGTTAATTAGTGGGTGTGTATAAAAAGAAATCCAGCACCCCAGACCTTCACTTGAACTGCAACTTGAGCTCTGACAACATGCCAAAAATCCACCCTGTGACCAAAGCCTTGATTATCAAGAGGCTGAAGACCAGATCCACTGCAGAGGTGGCTGGCACCTTTAATGTGTCTCAGCGTTAAGTACAAAGAATTTAAAAAAGATTTGAAGAGACTGGAGATGTGTTTGACAAGCCCAGGTCTGGCATACCCCGAAAGACAACTGCTCAGGAGGAACGTTTGTTGGTTAGAAAATCCAAATCAAGCCCCTCTTCCACTGCACAGAGCTCCAACAGGCCTGGTCACCTCAAGTCCCTGTGTCAACTAGAACAGTTTGTAGGATTCTGTCTCGAAATGGCCTCCATGGTTGAATCAGTGCCCAGAAGCCAGCACTAAACAAAAGGCAAATAAAAAACTGTGAGGAATTTGCAAAGTCCCACAGCCTGCTAAACAAATGGACGCTGGAAAAGTGGCAGAAGGTGGATTTCTCTGATAAATCTAAAGTAGAATTACACCACATCCACCGCAAATACTACAGGAGACCTACTGGAGTCCGTATGGATCCAAAATACACCCAGAAAACTGTTAAATTTGGTGGAGGAAAGATCATGGTCTGGGGTTACATTTAGTATGGGGGTGTGCAAAACATTTGCAAGGTGGAAGGCAATATCAATAGCCTAAAATATCAAGAAGTATTAGCTACCTCTTACATTCCAAATCATAAAAGGGGTCAAATTCTGCAGCAGGATAGTGCTCCTTCTCATACATCCATCTCTACAACAAAGTTCTTCCAGGCAAAAAAGATCAAGGTGCTCAAGGACTGGCCAACCCAGTCACCAGACATTGAACATCATTGAGCATGTTTGGGGTAGGATGAAAGAGGAAGCTTGGAAGACAAAACCAAAGAATCTAGATGAACTCTGGGAGGCATGTAAGACGGCATTCTTTGCTATTCCTGATGACTTCTAGAATAAATTGCATGAATCATTGTTGAACCGCATGGATGCAGTCCTTCAAGCTCATGGAAGTCACACAAAATATTAAATATGACTCTAATAGCACCACAACTTCATTCACCAATGTTATGCAACATATATTTGTATTTTAAGATAATTATTTGTTTGAATATCACATTACTTTCTCTGGGCGACAAAACTTTTGTCTTGCCAAAATCTGACCATTCTGTGTTCATTAAATGATCAATATTTCAGCATTGATACCAATTTATTCTCTTAACCTAAAGCAAATTTGGGAGGGTTTCAGCTTTCAAAAGAGTAATTTATAAAACCAATGGATGAATTTAAAGTCAGGTTATAAGTTTTTAGTTACATAACATGGATAAGCGACATAACTTCTGTCAGGGAGTGTATAGGGGAAAGCATGATCTCATTTATTGTGATACATAGATCAGGTGGGAAAGATATGTGATATGGAGGAAAGATAATGAGTTCGGATTTGTCCACATTGAGTTTGAAGAAGCGAGAGGAGAAGACGGAAATATGGCTGGTAGACACGCCGGGATTCTGGACAGCAGAGAGGTGATGTCTGGGCCAGAGAGGTAGATTTGAGTGTCATCAGTATACAGATGGTACAGGAAGCTATGGGAGTTTATGAGTTGTCCCTGGCCAAGGGTATAGATGGAGAAGAGTAGGGGTCCTAGGGCGGAGCCTTGAGAGACTCCAACAGATATAAGGTGGGATGAGGAGGAAGTGTGGGAGACGCTAAATGTGCAGTTGGAAAGGTATGAGGAGATCCAGGATAGGGCAAGGTCTTTGATGCCAAAGGAAGAAATGATCTGTAGTAGGAGGCATTGGTTAACTGTGTCAAAGGCAGAGGATAGGTCAAGAAGGAGGAGTATAGAGAATTGTCTGTTAGATTTGGCTATAAGTAAGTCATTAGTAATTTTGGTCAGGAAAGTTTTGGTGGAATGGTGGGGACAGAAGCCAGATTGTCCGTTGTCAAAGAGAAAGTTAAATGAGAGGTGAGAGGAAAGTTCAGCGTGAACATGTTGCTCAAGGAGTTTGGAGACAAATGGGAGCAGCGATATGGGGCGGTAGCTGGACAAAGCAGTTGGGTCGAGGGATGGCTTTTTGAGGATGGGCATGATTGCGGCATGTTTGAAAGCTGAGGGGAAGGTACCAGAAGATAGTGATAGGTTGAAGAGATGGGTTAGGGATGGGATGATTGTAGGGGTGTGGTTGAGAAGGAGGTGGGATGGGATGGGGTCAAGTGCACAAGTAATGAGGTTTGATTTGGAGAGGAGACAAGTAAGCTCTCCTTCAGTGATGTTGAAGAGGGAGGTTATGGAGGAAGGGCATTGGTCTGGTAAACAAAGGGGTTGTGGTGGTCAAACAATAAAGACTTGTCTTGTTTGGTCGATCTTGTTTTTGAAGTGCGTGGCAAAGTTCTCAGCAGAGATAAAGGAGGTCAGAGGGGGCAGTTGAGTGTTGAATAACTGTTTGGGGTTGTAAGATAAGGAAGATATGAGTTTTGTGAAGTAGGCCTGTTTAACAGAGGAGAGGGCTGATTTGAATGCGAGTGTTGCTTGTTTGAATGAAGTGAAGTCATCTTGCAAATGTATTTTTTCCAATGCCGCTCAGCAACCCTGGATGCTTGCCGGAGATTTTTAGCGAGTTTATTGTGACAGGGTTGTCTATTGATTCTTCACACTCTGCCATGCACGAGAGGGGCAACCAAGTCAATAGCTGATGCGAGGGTGGAATTGTAGAAAGCAGTGATCCTGTCTGTGTCGTAGAGTGAGGATATGGACATCAGTGGTAGAATACAGTCAGAGAGTATGTGAGTGTCTAAGTGTGCAAGATTTCTGCGGGGGTGCGCTAGTTGCTGGACATGGGTGGCAGGTGAAGAGGACAGGGATGAGAATGTGAGTAGAAGGTGGTCAGATAGGGTAAGAGGGGAGGTTGTGAGATTAGATAGGGAGCAGAGTCAGGTGAAGATAAGGTCCAATGTATGTCCGTCTGTGTGGATGGCTGAGGAAGACCACTAAGTAAGTCCAAAAGATGAGGTAAGCGAAAGGAATTTGGAGGCTGCTGACTGGTGGGTGTCAGTGGGGTATCACTCACAGTGTAGGTAAGACAAAGTGCAACACGAAGGGATGAGGGGAAGGGAGCCCCGACACTAGGGAAAGGTGGCGTGGAGACACCTAGGCTGATCTAATATCACCCTGTCTCCCCTACCATCCCTATATTGGTTCCTCACCAATCGCTTAACAGGAAACCTAAGCCCTGTATATCTCTAGAGCTAGGTCCTGGATAGGGAAGGGGGTGAGCACTGGTCAGTTCCCACTATAAACTAAAGACATCAAGGGAGACAAACACAGGGGGGAAACACTTAGCTTGAGCAGACTTCAGAGAGATTACACCAAACATCCTCCAAAGCACCAGAGATGAAGTAAGCCGACTGCAATAGCTCCAAGTCTTCACAAGGGAACATGTGAATATCACTGGCACCTCCCTGCAGCAAACTGAAAGTATTTAAATACCCAGGTCAGGGTGTCAATCAGAGCAGGAGGGATGTAGCTGCTGGGTCCTAAAGAAAGACAGATTTAAGAAGCCATCTGTAATGACAAACAAAGTGATCTGTCACACCCATGACATGGGGATGTTGAAGTCACCCATGATGATGGTAAGAATGTCAGCAGTGAGAAAGTGGAGAAGCCAGGTGGAAAATTGGTCAATAAAGTCAGTAACCGGGCCCTGAGGTCGGTACATGACGGACACTTGGAGGTTGGAGGGAGAGTAGATGCAGAGTGGACTTCAAAAGAAGGTAGGATGAGGGAGGGTAGAGGAGGAATTTGGTTAAAGGTACAGTTGGTAGAAAGGAGAAGACCCACTCCTCCACCATGTCAGGACAAGGAGTGTGGGTGAAATGGAGGCCACTGTAACATAGCGCAGCAGGGGAGCAAGTGTCAGAAGGTGTCAGCCATGTTTCGGTGAGGCCCAGGAAGGAGAGATTACGAGAGGTAAAGAGGTTATGAGTCACATGAGTTTACTGCACACAGAACGGGCATTCCAGAGTTCTCCAGAGAGAGGGAACAGGGGGGTGGGCATCAAAGTCATGACCTTTACGTAGGAGAGGCTGTGGTAGTTTATATTGGGTCGGGAGAGATAGGAGGGGGAATTAGTGGAAAGTATCAGCTGTGAAGGTCCAGGATAGGGAGATATGTCACCAGCAGTAAGGAGAAGCCGCGAGAGGGAGAACAGGTGGGAGAAGGAGAGTGGCTTGTTTTATGTTTGAGTAGGATAGATCTGAGGTGAAGGAGCAGGTCTGCAGATGAGGTCAGGTGGGGAGGTAAGAGGGAAGGAGTGATAACTATTTGGTTAGAGGGTGCTGGGGTTTGGGTATAGTGAAGGAAATTGAGGATTAGTGGAGCTAAAACTGTAAGGGCATAGGTAAGCATGGTGGAAGAGTAAGTGTGGGGTTAAAAGAGAAGCCAAGCACTTTTAATAAACGGTTACTCGTACCTTCAGGTCACTTCTGGGCCATTTCTGGCCCATTTCTGGCATATTTCTACTGCACAGTTAGAGAGCCATACTTATGGAGACAGACCATGGTCATTGACAGATCTGTATCTCTCAATTTAAAATGCTTTAAATGCATATGGAATAGGCTAGGTGTAAGCAGGAGGGAGGAGCGACAGGGAGACGATTCACAGAAAAACAGGAGGGGATAATTAGGAGACAGAGGCAGCATAAACAGAGACACAGTTTTGAATGGGGATCAATGAATATGCAGTATTGCACATTTATCCAACAAATGTTTACAAACATCATTTCATTTTTGCAACATTCTTTTTTTATTAAAATTCCTACAAACATGTAAGGCTATGTGTCCAAGATGCAGAAATGCTCAGGATTTTTTCCTGAGCGTTTCTGCATCTCCCTGGCAGAAAAAACGCATGTGGATTGTACATGCGTTTTTCCTGCCAGGGACATGCGGATATGAAGCGTTCTTCACATTCATTTCCGCATGCGGGTTGTGAAGCGCTTTCCAAGTGATTTTAGCATCACTTGGAAAGTGCTTGTCAACTTGGCCACACTACAGTCATGGCCAAAAGTATTGAGAATGAGATAAATAGTAATTTTTCCAAAGTTTACTGCTTCATTTTTTGTAATGGCAATTTGCATATACTCCTGAATGTCAAAGAGTGATCAGCTTAACAGCAATTACTGTACTTGCAAAGTCAATATTTGCCCAGAAAATGAACTTTAACCCCCAAAACACATTTCAACATCATAGCAGTCCTGCCTTAAAAGGAGCAGCTAACATCGTTTTAGTGATTGATCCATTAACACAGGTGTGGGTGTTGATGAGGACAGGGCTGGTGATCAATCAGTCATGATTAAGTAAGAATGACATAACTGGACACTTTAAAAGGAGGCTGGTTCTTGGTATCATTGTTTCTCTTCAGTTAACCATGGTTATCTCTAAAGAAACGCATGCAGCCATCATTGCACTGCACAAAAATGGCCTAACAGGGAAGAGTATCGCAGCTACAAAGATTGCACCTCAGTCAACAATCTATCGCATCATCAAGAACTTCAAGGAGAGAGCTTCCATTGTTGTCAAAAAGGCTCCAGGGCGCCCAAGAAAGACCAGCAAGTGCCAGGACCGTATCTTAAAACTGTTTCAGCTGCGGGATTGGACTACCAGCAGTGCCGAGCTTGCTCAGGAATGGCAGCAGGCTGGTGTGAGTGCTTCTGCACGCACTGTGAGGCGGAGACTCTTTGAGCAAGGGCTGGTTTCAAGGAGGGCAGCAAAGAAGCCACTTCTCTGCAGAAAAAACATCAGGGACCGACTGATATTCTGCAAAACGTACAGGGAGTGGACTGCTGAGGACAGGGGCAAAGTCATTTTCTCTGATGAATCCCCTTTTCTTTTGTTTGGGACATCTGGAAAACAGCTTATTCGGAGAAGAAGAGGTGAGCGCTACCACCAGTCTTGTCTCATGCCAACTGTAAAGCATCCTGAAACCATTCATGTGTGGGGTTGCTTCTCAGCCAAGGGAATCGGCTCGCTCACAGTCTTGCCTAAAAACACAGCCATGAATAAAGAATGGTACCAGAATGTCCTCCAAGAGCAACTTCTCCCAACCGTCCAAGAGCAGTTTGGCGCCCAACAATGCCTTTTCCAGCATGATGGAGCACCTTGCCATAAAGCAAAGGTGATAACTAAATGGCTCATGGAACAAAACATAGAGATTTTGGGTCCATGGCCTGGAAACTCCCCAGATCTTAATCCCATTGAGAACTTGTGGTCAATCATCAAGAGACGGGTGGACAAACAAAAACCAACAAATTCTGGCAAAATGCAAGCATTGATTATGCAAGAATGGACTGCTATCAGTCAGGATTTGGTCCAAAAGTTGATTGAGAGCATGCCAGGGAGAATTACAGAGGTCTTGAAGAAAGAAGGGGCAACACTGCAAATATTGACTTGCTGCATTAACTCATTCTAACTGTCAATATAACCTATTGGTACTCATAATATGATTGCAATTATATTTCTGTATGTGATATAAACATCAGACAAACACTAATAAAAACCAGAGGCCAGCAGATCATGTGAAAATATAATTTTGGTGTCATTCTCAAAACTTTTGGCCATGACTGTATATAAATCCATGTAAACGGCATGGATTTATATACTGTGACCTTAAAGAATGGTAAAAAATAAAAAAATAAATATATACTTACCTTCTGATGGCCCCCGGAGTCTTGCTTCGCTCCGTCCTGGCTTGCCGGCAGCTCGCGGTACACTACACTGAAGGACCTGCCGTCACATGACTATGACGTCAGCGCAGATCCTTCAGTCCACCGCTATCTGCCGGCAAGCGAAGACAAGGAGATCGGGGGCCGTCAGAAGGTAAATACAATATTTATTTTTTATTTTATTCTTTTTTTTACAGGTTCTATGGTACCCGGGTCCGGAGGAGAGTCTCCTTTCCTCCAGACCCGGGTACCATCTGCACATTGAAATGTTTGGATTCTGCATGTACAGATCCAGTGATGCGGAATCCAAGCATTCCAATGAAAGTCAATGGCGGCGAAAACGCAGCGCTTCCACAAAATAATTTGTAGTGCTGCGTTTTTTTCCACAATGATAACCCGCAGCGGAAATTTCCGCAGCATGTGCACAGCACATGTGGATTATCATTGGGGAACATAGCAGGCCTTCTACCATGCATTTTTTAAGCGTTTTTGCAGCTGCGGAAACACTTAAAAAACGCATCGTGGGCACACAGCCTAAATAGGATGGTTGGGGAAAGAGAAGTAGGGTTGGGGGAGATGGGTGGAGAGAGAAAGGAACAGAAGTAGACACAAAATAGACTAAGGAAAAAAATAGGATGTAAGGGGCTAGGTGTTACAACCTTAAGCACGTTATACATGTTAATTATTCAACTCTCCCCTTGACCTTTTTGGCAGTATTAATTGGCGTGGTGGGCCTCCCTGCGCAGATTGGGAAATAAATGGGTGGTAAATTCACTATATGTATTAATGAATCTTCTATCAGAATCCTCACCTCTTATCAAGAAGTCAACTGGAGGCACCTTTGATAAGAGCACTGACCAGTATATCAATATTGCGCTCACAGAAACAGTTTCTTTTTTGTTCAATGCCTCTAGCCAGTCCATTTTCATGGTGAAAGATAATTTCTCAAGAAATAGTTTGAATGGTGGGAAAGGGGCCAATCCAAGTTTGCAATATTGTTTTAACACTTGCTGCCAAGATCATGTGTAGCAACTTTTTTGCTAACCACGGTACATGGAGTAACATGCCCATACATAGAACCTCAAATAGTGTAAACTTGGAAATAACGCACTCCTGAAGATTTTTTTTTAAAGAATCCAACACTCTTTAGTTAATGAAGAAAACAGTATTTATTCAGGTCATCCAGTCTACAATGTCTGTTAGACCTTCATTAGACATATAATATAATAGAGTATAGTACAGTGCATTAGAGAAACATACCTCATATACAATATGAAATATAGTTACATATGTAATCAAAGTATCAAGATATTATAGTGTAGCAAATAGGTCTATCAATAAGTGGAAATGTAGACTATAGACTAAATCAGAATAATATTACATAATCTGGGAGGGAGAGGATCATAAGGACTGCAAAATGAAAATATGGTAAATTGGTAGAACAGATAATCATTAGTGTTGAGCGAGCACTAAAATGCTCGGGTGCTTGAAGCTCGGGCCGAGCTCACCGTGATACTCAGGTGCTCGACCCGAGCAAAGAGCCCAATGTTAGTCTATGGGAGAAAAAAAAACCAAAAAAAGACCCTAAAAAATATCTTTAATAGTTTCTTTTATAAAAAGATACTCAATGGTACCTATGGAACAGAGTGTACACACAAAGACAAAAAATATACTTTGATATACTTGAATTATCATACAAAGGGAGGGATACACGTAGCAATCACATATACAAAAAATGGGCTCAGTAAACCAATGTCCGTTTTTTGAGATATCAGCTAGTACTTGTTAAACATATAGCTAATGAGACCTCAAGTAGCTTGGGACCTTGGAAAAAATGATCAATTAGGGGTCACAATGAAATGACCCAAGCAAAAATCACTAATGGAAGGTTTATCAGTTAATGTCTCAAGATGTAATAATCCCTCAGAGAAAAAAAAAAAAAAAAATATAATAAATAATATCCCAGGCGTCATCAATTATCCTCAGAAAAACATAACAAAATGTCCATTATTCATGTCCCAGCATCCGTAGTTATATAGCATATCCTATCAAGGAGGTTTAAATAGATGGACTTATACTTAAATGCATTTCTTCTGAGATGTCAAATGATAAATTTCAAACAGTACAAATATCCAATTGAAATCGTCCCTCAGAGGAAAAGTACTGTCCAAAAATAAGCAATTGTGCAACAGTAATGTTCAGAAAAAAAGTCCATAGATGACGTCCCAGTATCCGCAATTATGCGACGTATCCTGGCCGAATGATTACAAAAGATAAATAGACGAACTCATATACCATGCATTTCTTCTGAGATGACAAATGATATCTTCCAGACAATACATATGTAAAAATCCTATAGTCCCTCAGAGAAAGTATATAAAGAAAAAGAAATAAAGCGACCAATAATACTGTTCTAGCATCAGTAATTTATGCAAACAGTTATCCTCGCAAAAAATGACAAAATGTCCACTATTGACATCCCAGGATCTGTAGTTATGTAGTATATCCAAAAATAGTTGTAAAAATAAACCAATGGACTTATCTTAAGCGCATTTCTTCTGAGATGACAAATACTAAATACCAGGCGATGTTCCTAGAGGGACCATGAAGATCATCCGACCAGAAAAGACCGATGGATTCCAATAGAGGCTTTTTTAGCCTTCCAATAGAGGCTTTTCAGCAAGTACGCCCCTTCAGGTTTATCCAGAGAAAATCCATCAATAGATGTCCCAAGGAAGTATACCAAATATGAGGTCCCATTGACCTAGTCCCAGTCCCTACGCGTTTCACCCCCTCCTCAATACGGGGCTCATCAGGGGACAGACAGTGTCAGAGGAGAAAGCCCATAGTAGGTGCACAGCAAATGTGTGCTTCCATGGTTCATAAACCGCTACTTGAGGTCTCATTAGCTATATGTTTAACAAGTACTAGCTGATATCTCAAAAAACGGACATTGGTTTACTGAGCCCATTTTTTGTATATGTGATTGCTACGTGTAACGGGCTATTTTCAATTGAGTCCATTTCTTGATACTGTATGTGATTTGCATCTTGTTATTGTATCTGACGCCTTGTAATTTATTCATTTTTATTTTGATATATTTTTCACTTTTGAGTGCATGGGGATATAGGGAGAGTTTATCTTTACCCACTTATTAGTGGGGATATTAGTTGAACCCCTGGGGTGAATTGAATATTTGGCCTTTACGTGGGCTACTATCTACTACTAGGGTATTTTGGGCAATTTCGGATCTTTCGTCTTACATCCCTCCCTTTGTATGATAATTCAAGTATATCAAAGTATATTTTTTGTCTTTGTGTGTACACTCTGTTCCATAGGTACCATTGAGTATCTTTCTATAAAAGAAACTATTAAAGATATTTTTTAGGGTCTTTTTTTGTTTTTTTTGTTTAGTTTAGTACCCTGGTTTTCCGACTTTTGTTGGTTTTTGTTGGTTTGTTTATCCCTAGTCTATGGGAGACCAGAGCATTTTTGCGGCGGCACCCCCGGCAGTCTGTAGAAAGCCTAAAAAGAGCCCAAAATGATAGTGACAGTGCTCAAAAGACATGGGGGCAGCATGGGGATCGCCCCAGGAAGCATTTCTGACCCCCAGGTCACTGCTGTCAACAACGTGGTCAGAGGTATTAAGTCACTTTTACGGGCTCACAATAAAACGTTCAAAAACAAAACTGAAACGGTTTTCCTGTGAAATATGTTAAGGAATTTCCTTTCCAGGGTAAAGACTTGTGTATAAGGTAAAATAAATAACCAAAAACAAAAATACTCCTCCACACCTTGGGCTATGTTCACAAGTAGGATTTTTCATGCGTTTTTGCACTTTTGAATTGCTTTCAACCGTGACAAATGCATTCACTGGGAAATGTCATTTTAACATTTTTCAACCTTATCTGGCCATGTGCTGTGTGACACATGTATACAGTGCTGAAAAGACATGGGAACAGCATGGGGAAGACCCCTGGAAGCATCTCTGACTCCCAGGTCACTGCATAAAAGTGTGCCCATCAGAAGTGATCCTTGCCGCATTAGAAGATGCAGACTTGCAACTATCCCCGTGCAAGTCCTTGTCCCAGGGCAGTGTTCAATTGTACCTCCCCCATTCCTTGCAATGCAAGCGCAAATATGCAGCCAACCATCCACCCGCAGCCTGCAATACCATACTGCTAGCTTTCATTTGAAAAGGGGCCTTTTAGTTTGGAGGAGGCCGAAGTTGGGCACTACCTCATGGCTGCTTCGGCAGCGAGGTATCCATACTCAATTCCCAGCCGCCCGGCGGCCGGGTGTCCACGCTCAGTCCCCAGCCGCCAGCGGGCGGCCGGGTGTTCATACTCGGTCTCCAGCCGCCCAGCGGCCGGGTGTCCACACACGGTCCCCAGCTGCCTGGGGGCGGTCGGGTGTCCATTAACCGTCCCCAGCTGCCCCTATTTCTCCTGTCACCTTCCCACACACTTTTCTTAGCCTGGCCTGCTTTAGGGCAGCATTGGACGAGCCCACCAGAGAACCAGACTCCTCCGGTGGGCCCTGGCTTCTCCATCAGGGGAGTTGAGAGTGCCAAGGTGAGGAGCATGATGATGATGATAGAAGTTAGCATCTGCTTTGTTTTCTTTTAATGCAAGCGTAAGTGTGCAGCCTGCCACCCACCCACCCCCAGGCTGCAATGCCATACTGCTAGCTTGCACTTGAAATGGGGCCTTTTAGTTTGGAGGAGGCCGAAGCTGGCCACTACCTCATGGCTGCTTCGGCAGCGAGGTATCCATACTCAGTCCCCAGCCACCCAGCGGCCGGGTGTCCACGCTCCGTCCCCAGCCGCCAGGGAGCGGCTGGATGTCCATACTGGGTCCCCAGCCTCCCCGCGGCCGGGTGTCTTCACATGGTCCCCAGCCTCCTGGGGGCGGCCGGATGTCCATAAACGGTTCCCAGCCGCCCTTCTTTCTCCTGTCACCTTCCCCCACACTTTTCTTAGCCTGGCATGCTTTAGGGCAGCATTGGACAAGCCCACCAGAGAACCAGACTCCTCCGGTGGGTCCTGGCTTCTCCATCAGGGGAGTTGAGAGTGCCAAGGTGAGGAGCATGATGATGATGATAGAAGTAAGCATCTGCTTTGTTTTCTTGGAATGCAAGCGTAAGTGTGCAGCCTGCCACGCACCCACCCCCAGGCTACAATGCCATACTGCTAGCTTGCACTTGAAATGGGGCCTTTTAGTTTGGAGGAGGCCGAAGCTGGCCACTACCTCTAGGCTGCTTCGGCAGCGAGGTATCCATACTCGGTCCGCAGCCGCCCCTATTTGTCCCGGTGCACCTTATACATAAGATTAAGAGTGCATACCAAAACATTACCTGTGCCCTCCCCAGTGCATTTAGTGGAAAGGACAGCCTATTACGCTGTAGTGTGTGCATGCCAACCACCTGTTCAGGAGAAGACCCACTCCTCCACCATGTCAGGACAAGGAGTGTGGGTGAAATGGAGGCCACTGTAACATAGCGCAGCAGGGGAGCAAGTGTCAGAAGGTGTCAGCCATGTTTCGGTGAGGCCCAGGAAGGAGAGATTACGAGAGGTAAAGAGGTTATGAGTCACATGAGTTTATTGCACACAGAACGGGCATTCCAGAGTTCTCCAGAGAGAGGGAACAGGGGGGTGGGCATCAAAGTCATGAGCTTTACGTAGGAGAGGCTGTGGTAGTTTATATTGGGTCGGGAGAGATAGGAGGGGGAATTAGTGGAAAGTATCAGCTGTGAAGGTCCAGGATAGGGAGATATGTCACCAGCAGTAAGGAGAAGCCGCGAGAGGGAGAACAGGTGGGAGAAGGAGAGTGGCTTGTTTTATGTTTGAGTAGGATAGATCTGAGGTGAAGGAGCAGGTCTGCAGATGAGGTCAGGTGGGGAGGTAAGAGGGAAGGAGTGATAACTATTTGGTTAGAGGGTGCTGGGGTTTGGGTATAGTGAAGGAAATTGAGGATTAGTGGAGCTAAAACTGTAAGGGCATAGGTAAGCATGGTGGAAGAGTAAGTGTGGGGTTAAAAGAGAAGTCAAGCACTTTTAATAAACGGTTACTCGTACCTTCAGGTCACTTCTGGGCCATTTCTGGGCCATTTCTGGCATATTTCTACTGCACAGCTAGAGAGCCATACTTATGGAGACAGACCATGGTCATTGACAGATCTGTATCTCTCAATTTAAAACGCTTTAAATGCATATGGAATAGGCTAGGTGTAAGCAGGAGGGAGGAGCGACAGGGAGACGATTCACAGAAAAACAGGAGGGGATAATTAGGAGACAGAGGCAGCATAAACAGAGACACAGTTTTGAATGGGGATCAATGAATATGCAGAGTATTGCACATTTATCCAACAAATGTTTACAAACATCATTTCATTTTTGCAACATTCTTTTTTTATTAAAATTCCTACAAACATGTAAGGCTATGTGTCCAAGATGCAGAAATGCTCAGGATTTTTTCCTGAGCGTTTCTGCATCTCCCTGGCAGAAAAAACGCATGTGGATTGTACATGCGTTTTTCCTGCCAGGGACATGCGGATGTGAAGCGTTCTTCACATGCATTTCCGCATGCGGGTTGTGAAGCGCTTTCCAAGTGATTTTAGCATCACTTGGAAAGTGCTTGTCAACTTGGCCACACTACAGTCATGGCCAAAAGTATTGAGAATGAGACAAATAGTAATTTTTCCAAAGTTTACTGCTTCATTTTTTGTAATGGCAATATTTGCCCAGAAAATGAACTTTAACCCCCAAAACACATTTCAACATCATTGCAGTCCTGCCTTAAAAGGAGCAGCTAACATCGTTTTAGTGATTGATCCATTAACACAGGTTGTGGGTGTTGATGAGGACAGGGCTGGCGATCAATCAGTCATGATTAAGTAAGAATGACATAACTGGACACTTTAAAAGGAGGCTGGTTCTTGGTATCATTGTTTCTCTTCAGTTAACCATGGTTATCTCTGAAGAAACACGTGCGGCCATCATTGCACTGCACAAAAATGCAGGGAAGAGTATCGCAGCTACAAAGATTGCACCTCAGTCAACAATCTATCGCATCATCAAGAACTTCAAGGAGAGAGCTTCCATTGTTGTCAAAAAGGCTCCAGGGAGCCCAAGAAAGACCAGCAAGTGCCAGGACTGTATCTTAAAACTGTTTCAGCTGCGGGATTGGACTACCAGCAGTGCCGAGCTTGCTCAGGAATGGCAGCAGGCTGGTGTGAGTGCTTCTGCACGCACTGTGAGGCGGAGACTCTTTGAGCAAGGGCTGGTTTCAAGGAGGGCAGCAAAGAAGCCACTTCTCTCCAGAAAAAACATCAGGGACCGACTGATATTCTGCAAAAGGTACAGGGAGTGGACTGCTGAGGACTGGGGCAAAGTCGTTTTCTCTGATGAATCCCCTTTTCTTTTGTTTGGGACATCTGGAAAACAGCTTATTTGGAGAAGAAGAGGTGAGCGCTACCACCAGTCTTGTCTCATGCCAACTGTAAAGCATCCTGAAACCATTCATGTGTGGGGTTGCTTCTCAGCCAAGGGAATCGGCTCACTCACAGTCTTGCCTAAAAACACAGCCATGAATAAAGAATGGTACCAGAATGTCCTCCAAGAGCAACTTCTCCCAACCGTCCAAGAGCAGTTTGGCGCCCAACAATGCCTTTTCCAGCATGATGGAGCACCTTGCCATAAAGCAAAGGTGATAACTAAATGGCTCATGGAACAAAACATAGAGATTTTGGGTCCATGGCCTGGAAACTCCCCAGATCTTAATCCCATTGAGAACTTGTGGTCAATCATCAAGAGACGGGTGGACAAAGAAAAACCAACAAATTCTGGCAAAATGCAAGCATTGATTATGCAAGAATGGACTGCTATCAGTCAGGATTTGGTCCAAAAGTTGATTGAGAGCATGCCAGGGAGAATTACAGAGGTCTTGAAGAAGAAGGGGCGTTTTGGCGCATATCTTACCTCCTCCGAGGATTGCTGGATGTTTTCCTGCTACTATCCCAGTTCTATGACTACCGTTAAAACAAAGCTTCAGGTGATAAATGATGGATGAGGTGGTGGCAAAGGAGAAAGAGCAGGACGAAGAGGGACCATTCACATCACTATCAGGCCAGTCAACCACACATGTCTTGTAGGATATGTTTCTGTAACAAAAGGAGCGGTTCGGCTACACAGTTATAGGGCATACAGTGAATGCAATGCCTACCAAAAATTTTGAGGCACTCCAATGCCCCTTGGAAGTGACATGGAGGTCAGAGGGCATTAACTAAACCATTTTTTCCATTTATAGCAACTGGGTCTCCTGTACACTGTTGGCCTAAGCAGTGAATGTAAGGCTTTTCAAAAATTATGAGGACTTGCAATGCCCCTTGAAACAGACGTGGATTACAGCGTACTAAAAACCTTCTACCCATTATTGGGGAGTGGGTCTCCCTTAGTTTTCACCTTTTCATTGAATAGCAAAAGCTGACTAAAATTAGGAGGAAATGCAATGCCCGTTGGAAGAGTCGTGGAGGTTCGAGGTAATTAAAAGATGTAGTTACTTACCGGTAACGGGATTTCTCAGAGCCCATGACGGCACCACGGAGAGAGGGGATCCGCCCTTCAAGGACAGGAAACCTACAGATAAAAGGGTGGTACCTCTCTCCCGCATCAGTTGTTTACAGAGCATGAGAGGACCACCAGGTTAGTAACACAAAATTTTACAATTTAAGACCTCGCTAGACACACCACGTGGCTACAATAATTAATTAATAAGCGTGCGCACCCACACGTGAAGGGAGTGAATGTACGGGTGCCGTCATGGGCTCTGAGAAATCCCGTTACCGGTAAGTAACTTCGTCTTTCTCCTTCCCCCATGACGGCACCACGGAGAGAATTGCAGAGAAGTGACTCATTAGGGTGGGAACACAGCTTTCAGAACCCTTCTCCCGAAAGTAAGGTCTGAAGAAGAGGTTAAGTCTAGCCGGTAGTGAAGAAGGTAGAGGGGGAAGACCAGGTTGCCGCTCTACATATCTGCTCTATCGTAGCACCGGCTTTCTCTGCCCAGGAGGCTGCCACCGCTCTTGTTGAGTGGGCCTTCAGTTTCTCCGGAGCAGCTTCTCCACGTGAGGAGTAAGATAATGTGATGGCCTCCCTTATCCATCTGGCCAGCGTGCCCTTAGAAGCTTTCTTCCTCTTACGAGGACCCTGAAAGCAGACAAAGAGAGAACTATCCTGCCTTAGACTCTTGTGTTGCCTCTAGATACTGGATTAGGCACCTTCTGACGTCTAGTGTATGCAGGATCCTCTCTTTCGTGTTCCTAGGGTTAGGGCAGAAAGAAAGGGAGGGTGATTAACTGGGACCTGTGAAATCTTGACGCCACTTTTGGTAGATAGGCAGGGTCAGTTTTCAGAATAACCCTATCCTCCAAGATTTGTGTGAAGTGGGGGCCTGCCGATAGGGCCTGAATATCACTAACCCTACATGCAGATGTGAGAGCTACCAAGAGTGCTGTTTTTAGAGACAGAGTTTTTAGGGATGCTTCTGACAGGGGTTCAAAAGGTGCCTCAGTTAGGGCTGAAAGAACCAAGTTCAAATCCCAGGGTGTAGTATTTCGGGATCATCTAGCTGATGCCTTAATAAACCTAGATACCCATCTATCCCTGGCTAGGGCAAAATTATAGAGTGCTCCCAGGGCCGCAACTTGAACTTTTAAGGTACTTGTGGCCAGGCCCTGCTCCAAACCCCTCTGTAAAAATTCCAGGATAGCTGTCAACGGAACCTCCCCACCCAACCTGGAACCTGAGACTGAAAGGAATTTCTTCCAGGTTTTCCCGTATAGTTTGGTGGTGACTGGTTTTCTACTTTGAAGTAGTGTGGTGATCAAATTTAGGGAGAAACCTTTGTCTTTCAGAAGAGCCCTCTCAAATTCCAGGCTGTCAAGTGTAAGCTTGACACCTGAGGATGGAGGACCGGACCCTGAGAAAGAAGATCCGGGAGCTCCGGGAGAACCCATGGATCGGAGATTGACAACCTCTTCAGCCATGAAAACCATGCTCTCTTTGGCCAAAAGGGGGCTATTAGGATTACCCTCGCTTCCTCTTCTCTGATTTTCCTCAGAACAGCGGGAATCAGAGCGGTCAGAGGAAAAGCGTAAGCTAGAGGGCAATTCCAAGGGATCATAAAGGCATTCACAGCTACCGGGTTCTCTTTGGGATCTAGGGAGCAAAAAGAGCGTGTTTTTTTGTTCTGATTAATGGCAAGCAGATCTATGGAGGGACGGCCCCACCTTTGTACAATCTGCCGAAAAACCGCCTGACTTAATTCCCACTCGCCCTGCTTCAACTGAGTCCAACTCAGAAAGTCTGCGGTGCGGTTTTCTACCCCTTTTATGTGTAGAGCGGATAGGGATTGCAAGTTCTCCTCGGTTAAGTGAAAGATGACCTCTGTTGTCTGCATTAGGGAATGGGACCGTGTACCCCCCTGGTGGTTCAGGTATGCCACTACTACTCGGTTGTCTGAGAAGACCCTCACGTGATGTCCTTGTAGTGTGTGCATGAACTCCCGGAGTGCCTGCTCTACTGCTAGGAGCTCCTTCATGTTTGAGCACATTAGTTTCAGGCGTTCTGTCCAGACCCCCTGAGCTACCAGGTTGTTGAGGTGGGCCACCCAGCCCCCGGGGCTTGCATCTGTGGTCAGGACTTGCGGTGTCGGGATTGTCCAAGGAATCCCCAGGGCCAGATTGTGTATGTTCCCCCACCACTCTAGGGAAAGTGTGGTTTTTACAGATAGCGTTAACACCCCTTCTAAACGCCCTTTTAGTGCTTTCTCTGCCTCTAGGATTTCCCACTGAAGGGTCCCGGTATGTATTTGAGCCCATTGAATGGCCGGAAAGCACGCTCTCAGGGAACCTAGTAGGGACATGGCCTTCCGAAGGGACATAGACAGGTGGGATTTCGCCCGTGATATCAGGTTTAAGATTTTTGAATTTTCCCTGAGGGGAGACGACACTTCTGAATTTTTGAATCCAGTATGACGCCTAGGTACTCCTGTATCTGGCATGGTTCTGTCTTGGACTTTTCCAGATTCAAAAGACACCCTAAGCGAGTCAAGGAATCCATGACCTTTTCCAGATGGGATTTGCAGTCTAGGAAGGAGCTGCCTATTACCAGGAAGTCGTCTAGGTATGGGACGACCAGGGTGTTGTGCTCCCTTAGATGAGCCATCACCTCTGCAACCACTTTGGTGAAGACCCGTGGGGCTATGGCGATGCCGAATGGGAGGGTTGTATATTGGTAGTGCTTGACCACTCCACCCATAGGAACAGCTACCCTGTGGAACTTCTGGTAGTCCTTGTGTATCGGGACGTGATAATAAGCGTCTTTTAAGTCCAAGACGGCCATGAAACAACCAGGAAACAGCATTTTTATTGAAGATTTTATTGTTTCCATTTTGAAGGGTTCCATCTTCAACAGCTTGTTCAGCTTTTTCGGATTCACAATCGTCCTGTATGTTCCATCTGTTTTTTTTCTCAGGAATAGTGGAGAATAGAAACCCATGCTTTCCTCCCCCCGGGACCTCCTGGAGGACTGCTTTCCCTACTAGTCCCCGGATTTCCTGCTCCAAGGCTAGTTGCTCCTCGTTTGAAGATCTTTCGGGGGTTATAATTAGAGATGAGCGTTGTTCTACTCGAACTGTTCGCCAATCTCAAATTCGAGCTGTTTTGGGCGGTGTTCGAGCCGTTCGGCCAACACGAACAATTTGATAAAAATTCGGCTGTTCGAGGTTATGTTCGATAACTGTTCGTGCACCAAAATCATAACTGGATTTTTTCTCAGTAATGATGAAAATTAATGTTAATACGCAGTTTGAGTGTACAGCGGGGTGGGGGGAGGGGCAGGGGATGGATCTCTGCAGGAACAATGAAGATCTCCATTTTTTTTTCACTTTCCCGCATTTGCAGTGGGGAGGTGCAATCTGTCAGCCTATCAGCAGCGCACACACGGAGCGAAGTGCTTTTTTTCACACAAGCAAGGGCATGTGTCATTGGCAGTGTATGTCACATGTCCTTGCCCTATAAGACCAAGCCATTTTCCCCGTCGCCACCATTTTCTCACTGCTGCAGCTGCGTGTTAGACGGCACCGCTGTTGTTGTGTGCGCTATACCTTGTTAATTTCAAGCCAATTTTCGCACAAATATACAGATAGCTTGGGAGTAGGGAATAGTTGTGATTGCAGTCCTTTTAAGGACTAGGTTACAGCATTTCCTACGACTTTTATCAGGGAGGTCTGTGCTCTTAAATAGATAGGTTGTGGGAGTAAAGACTAATTGTAATTGGAGTCCTTTTCAGGACTAGGTTACATCAGTTCCTATCAGTTTTTGCCAGGCAGGTCTGTGCCAGTGCTGTGCAAGTTTTTTTCACAGCATTTGGCTGAATCTAGCAAAGCTAATCCTTTTTGGCCTATTGCAGAGTGTGTTAGTCAGTGGAGTAGCCTATCTGTGTTGCAAGATATACCACCTGTGTATAGAATACCAATTTTTTTACTGCACCTAGTGAAGTAAAATCTTTTGGGCATAGCATCATTCTATTAGTCCATCTATACTGACCTCCATCAGGTTGCAAATTAAAACTAATTTTTATCTGCATCTACAGTACCTCTGAAAAAATATTTGGGCTTCTAGCTGTGTGTGGGACTTGTTGTATTAGTCCATCTATACTGACCTCCATCAGGTTGCAAACTGAATATATTTTTTTCTGCATCTACCTCTGAAAAAATATTGGGCTTCTAGCTGTGTGTGGGTCTTGTTCTATTAATCCATCTATACTGACCTCCATCAGGTTGCAAACTGAATATAATTTTTTTCTGCATCTAGCTCTGAAAAAATATTTGGCCTTCTAGCAGTGTGTCGGACTTTCTCTATTAGTCCATCTATACTGACCTCCATCAGGTTGCAAATTAAAACTAATTTTTATCTGCATCTACAGTACCTCTGAAAAAATATTTGGGCTTCTAGCTGTGTGTGGGACTTGTTGTATTAGTCCATCTATACTGACCTCCATCAGGTTGCAAACTGAATATTTTTTTTTCTGCATCTACCTCTGAAAAAATATTTGGGCTTCTAGCTGTGTGTGGGACTTGTTGTATTAGTCCATCTATACTGACCTCCATCAGGTTGCAAACTGAATATATTTTTTTCTGCATCTACCTCTGAAAAAATATTGGGCTTCTAGCTGTGTGTGGGACTTGTTGTATTAGTCCATCTATACTGACCTCCATCAGGTTGCAAACTGAATATATTTTTTTCTGCATCTACCTCTGAAAAAATATTGGGCTTCTAGCTGTGTGTGGGTCTTGTTCTATTAATCCATCTATACTGACCTCCATCAGGTTGCAAACTGAATATAATTTTTTTCTGCATCTAGCTCTGAAAAAATATTTGGCCTTCTAGCAGTGTGTCGGACTTTCTCTATTAGTCCATCTATACTGACCTCCATCAGGTTGCAAATTAAAACTAACTTTATCTGCATCTACAATACCTCTGAAAAAATATTTGGGCTTCTAGCTGTGTGTGGGACTTGTTGTATTAGTCCATCTATACTGACCTCCATCAGGTTGCAAATTAAAACTAATTTTTATCTGCATCTACAGTACCTCTGAAAAAATATTTGGGCTTCTAGCTGTGTGTGGGACTTGTTGTATTAGTCCATCTATACTGACCTCCATCAGGTTGCAAACTGAATATATTTTTTTCTGCATCTACCTCTGAAAAAATATTTGGGCTTCTAGCTGTGTGTGGGACTTGTTGTATTAGTCCATCTATACTGACCTCCATCAGGTTGCAAACTGAATATATTTTTTTCTGCATCTGACGCGCCCCCTGGGCCATATTCTTTAGGGGGAATATCCGGAGCCGGATCAGATGGGAGTTGTAGTCTTCCGAGTGGCTGTGACCCGGTCCGTGCCCAGGGTGTCAAACTCAGTTGTATGTGGCAGTCCTACAGATGTTATAAAGTTCTTTATTGTCGACTACGCCACCCATTGTATTGCGGTCACTATGGCCGCCGCTGCAGCAGGGTCCGCTGAGGCTGATGGTGTAGGTGCAGCTTTTGGTGGTATAACCCCCAACGGGTGGGGTATAGCCTCAGGGGGTCAGGTGCAGAGGATGGGGGTTGTGGTGGTGCAGCATAGGTGTTAAATGAAGACAGAGTCGGGTTGTGCAGTTTAGGGTATTTACTCACTGCTGATGTTCCGGTCACTCCAGCTTCAAGTGACCTCCCGAGCCGTGCTGCGTCCACCAGGTCCTGGATCCAGCCAACCCCCAAGCGAGTCCGGAGCGTGACCCTGAGCTCTACTTCTGTCCTTTCTCTGGCCGTCCCCACTATTGATCCACCCAGGTCCAGCTCCCTCGGGCCTTCTGTTGGGTGACCCTTGGCCTTGGGTTCCCTGACCCTCCACGTGGTATGCCTTCGTGGTGGATGTGGTGGGTGGCCGTGGCAGACGCTGCCCACGGCCTCCGGTCTCTGGCTGGGGTGTGTTTTTGCCCCCACCAGCTTGGGTTCCGGTACCCTGATGCCGACTCTTCACCCGTAGCTTGAATTTGGGCTCTCAGAGTCCTCTCTTTGTCCCCTCTCTGGGTCTTTCCTTCTTTCTCCTCTCTCTCTCTCTCTATGGCTGCTCTGCTCCTCTTCCTCTGGCTCCTCACAGACTGACTGACTGTGGCTGACTGACCCTGATCTCTGATGGTGCCCACCTTATATACACCCTCTATGTGTGAGCTCAGGTGACCAGCACCCAATGAGCTCCTATCTTTACCCAGGCTGCTCCCCCTATCTGCCCCTACACTACTTGGGATGTACCACCTCCCTCCCACTCCAGCCAGGAACAGACTCGGTCGTACCTGCACATTTCTAAGTGGGAGTACCGTCGGCCTGTTCCTCGGAAATGGGATGTGTGTAGTGCATGCAGCCTACCGAGCTCAGTTCCACACTCCATCCTTACCCGGGAGTGGAATATCACACCTCTGGGTTGAGGTGCAATACCCCTGTAGCAGCCGAATCCTCAGGGTGCTACATTCCCCCCTGGTAAATCACAGCACGTCCTCGGGCTGTAAGACCTAACATCCACAAACATACATTTTTTTTTCATAAACATAAACATAATAAAACATCATATAAAACTTTTCATATAATCATTCTCGTCGCCTCAGGCTCCTCCTCCGGTCACTGTGCAACGTGTGACCGGGTAAAGTGCGACAGTCTCTCTGGAAAACTGGTTTCCCTATAAAACCGGTAGGGGGCGCTTTAGGACGCGCAACTATTTACAGGGATATGGCCGCTCTCAGTCCTCGGCCAGGTATTAGGGAGGAATGACCGCTCTCAGTCCTCGGTCAGTGGGATTTAGGGGTTAAACGGGTAACAGTTCACACTTGCTGGTCCCAACGGGGACTATTTTTAGCAACAGTAACAGTTTCAGTTTCAGTTTCAGTTTATGGTGCCCCGACGGGCAACTATATACAGCTCCTGCTTCGCTGTACTTAACGACGGCGTCCTCCTGCTCTTTCTTTATTGTTACCTTTGGCTCTAGTTTCAGACCCGTCCGGGTCCTCTTGTTCTTCCTCCTCACACCGCAGCTCTTCCTCCGTCAGGCGATGCACATGGAGGGCGTAGGGTCCTTTGGCACACTTGTGCCGGGTGAAGGTGACCTCGTCCCCGATGTAAAGGTCACGACCTCTGTGTCCCTCCGGTAGGTGGGACTCAACGTCTCTCCTGGTCACGAAGACGTCGCCTAGGGTGCGGTGGTCTCGGATGAAGCCCCACCCATGCTGCATGTTAAACTTTATCACAGTCCCGGTGGTGCGGGGACTATACGCTGCACGGGGGTCTCTCCTGGCCCGGCTCTTCTGCTTCGCGCTCCTTACTTGAGCTTGCTGTTCCCGGACCCGCCTCTCTCTCCGCTCCCTCTCAAAGTCCTCGAGCTGTTGGCGGCAGCACTCAGCACGCTCCGCTGCAGCTGCCCGAGTCTCTTGAGTGAACCCCATGAGATCTTCTCCGGTGGGGTCCCACTCGAACTGCGCTTCTGCTAGCGGGGGCGAGATCCTCTTTACGGGCTTTGGAGCCGGGATCAGGGGTTCATCCAGGGGTCTCCCTCTCCGGAGTCGGGGATGGTGGAACTCCGGTGGCCATATAAATGGCTGCCCATCCGGGCACGTATGCTGGGCATACAGGTCCTCTCCCAGATGCGGCACTTTAGGTCTTATGGGCGCGGTGGTGTTAGCGCCCGGGTTGCCCGGGCCTTGCGGCCAGGCCTGGGGTATCTGGAAGGTAAAGGGCACCGTAAGGACGGCGGCGCCCTGGGCTACTTGGCCCTGCGACCAGGCCGGGGGCTCCGCGGAGGTAGGGGGCGCTGTTGGTATTGCGGCGCCCGGGGGTACTAGGCCTTGCGACCAGGCTGGTGGTACTTCCTGCTTGGTCACGCCCGGGATCGAGGCGTGTGACGTCACAGGGGTCGCGGCTCCCGTTTGAGGCCTAGTCTGCGGCGGTGACGTTGCAGCGACGGGCACGGCAGGATAGACTTCGGGCTCTGCGACGGGGAGCTGGGGCAGGTACGCGGTTTCCCGGTTTGGGGTAGAGACGTCCCCTTTACCTGCCTCCACTCATTCGGCTCCCTTCTCGGCGCCGTCTCCGGCCTTCAGTCCTCCCGCGCCATCCTCAGAGGCGGTCTGTCTCCTCGTCTCGGGTGGCGTGCTCCGCTGACAGGTCTCGGTCTGCTGGGCCATCTCACGGCTCCACTGCGCCAACGTCTCTCGCTGCACCCGGGCCATCCTCCTTGCGAGGCCCTCCAGAGCGGTCTGCGCACACTCCCGGTCTCGGGGGAGCTGTGCTAGGACCTCCACTAGGCCTAGTGGGGTCGTTGTTTCCAGCAGGCTCCTGACCAACGGGTCGGTGCTGCTCTGCTCTTCTACAGTTGTCTCCAGCAGGCTCCTGGCCAGCGGGCCGGTGCTGCTCTGCTCTCCCTCCTCTGTTTCTAGCAGGCTCCTGGCCAACGGGCCGGTGCTGCTCTGCTTTCTCGCCATCTCCGGGTAAGCTCCTCCGATATTCTTCTCCAGGCTTCTTGCCTCCGGGTGCGCTCGCTCTCGACTGCTCCAGGCGACACCCATCTTTGTTCTCTCCTTTCGTCTCCTCCCCCTTCGAGGACGGTCCCGGGGCCACTTGGTGACTGTCAGCTCCAGGGGCTGTTCTTTCACGCTGACAGACACCTCTAGCATCACAGTCTCTGTTGGTGGGGGCGGTTTCCACTTTTGGCGCCATTTTCGGTCCTGGCCCACGATGGGAGGCGGCCTCTCACCACCCTCAGGCACCCCCATAATGGCGTCCGCTCTTCCAAGGCGGGAAACCTTTGGAAATGGCGGGAATCGTCTCCCAGTGGCGGGAAACTCTGCAGATGGCGGGAAAAAGCTGTTAATGGCGGACAACCGGCGGGAATCGACTGGTGATGGGGTCCGATGGCGGGGACCCTCCGGAACCGGCAGGAGACTTCTTTTTGAGGTAAACTCGTTCTTTTCTTCAGGCACGCAGTACCCGGGTGTTGTGGGCACGTAATCCTGCCGACTACGCCAAAGTTGACGCGCCCCCTGGGCCATATTCTTTAGGGGGAATATCCGGAGCCGGATCAGATGGGAGTTGTAGTCTTCCGAGTGGCTGTGACCCGGTCCGTGCCCAGGGTGTCAAACTCAGTTGTATGTGGCAGTCCTACAGATGTTATAAAGTTCTTTATTGTCGACTACGCCACCCGTTGTATTGCGGTCACTATGGCCGCCGCTGCAGCAGGGTCCGCTGAGGCTGATGGTGTAGGTGCAGCTTTTGGTGGTATAACCCCCAACGGGTGGGGTATAGCCTCAGGGGGTCAGGTGCAGAGGATGGGGGTTGTGGTGGTGCAGCATAGGTGTTAAATGAAGACAGAGTCGGGTTGTGCAGTTTAGGGTATTTACTCACTGCTGATGTTCCGGTCACTCCAGCTTCAAGTGACCTCCCGAGCCGTGCTGCGTCCACCAGGTCCTGGATCCAGCCAACCCCCAAGCGAGTCCGGAGCGTGACCCTGAGCTCTACTTCTGTCCTTTCTCTGGCCGTCCCCACTATTGATCCACCCAGGTCCAGCTCCCTCGGGCCTTCTGTTGGGTGACCCTTGGCCTTGGGTTCCCTGACCCTCCATGTGGTATGCCTTCGTGGTGGATGTGGTGGGTGGCCGTGGCAGACGCTGCCCACGGCCTCCGGTCTCTGGCTGGGGTGTGTTTTTGCCCCCACCAGCTTGGGTTCCGGTACCCTGATGCCGACTCTTCACCCGTAGCTTGAATTTGGGCTCTCAGAGTCCTCTCTTTGTCCCCTCTCTGGGTCTTTCCTTCTTTCTCCTCTCTCTCTCTCTCTAGGGCTGCTCTGCTCCTCTTCCTCTGGCTCCTCACAGACTGACTGACTGTGGCTGACTGACCCTGATCTCTGATGGTGCCCACCTTATATACACCCTCTATGTGTGAGCTCAGGTGACCAGCACCCAATGAGCTCCTATCTTTACCCAGGCTGCTCCCCCTATCTGCCCCTACACTACTTGGGATGTACCACCCCCCTCCCACTCCAGCCAGGAACAGACTCGGTCGTACCTGCACATTTCTAAGTGGGAGTACCGTCGGCCTGTTCCTCGGAAATGGGATGTGTGTAGTGCATGCAGCCTACCGAGCTCAGTTCCACACTCCATCCTTACCCGGGAGTGGAATATCACACCTCTGGGTTGAGGTGCAATACCCCTGTAGCAGCCGAATCCTCAGGGTGCTACACATCTACCTCTGAAAAAATATTGGGCTTCTAGCTGTGTGTGGGACTTGTTGTATTAGTCCATCTATACTGACCTCCATCAGGTTGCAAACTGAATATATTTTTTTCTGCATCTACCTCTGAAAAAATATTGGGCTTCTAGCTGTGTGTGGGTCTTGTTCTATTAATCCATCTATACTGACCTCCATCAGGTTGCAAACTGAATATAATTTTTTTCTGCATCTAGCTCTGAAAAAATATTTGGCCTTCTAGCAGTGTGTCGGACTTTCTCTATTAGTCCATCTATACTGACCTCCATCAGGTTGCAAATTAAAACTAATTTTTATCTGCATCTACAGTACCTCTGAAAAAATATTTGGGCTTCTAGCTGTGTGTGGGACTTGTTGTATTAGTCCATCTATACTGACCTCCATCAGGTTGCAAACTGAATATATTTTTTCTGCATCTACCTCTGAAAAAATATTTGGGCTTCTAGCTGTGTGTGGGACTTGTTGTATTAGTCCATCTATACTGACCTCCATCAGGTTGCAAACTGAATATATTTTTTTCTGCATCTACCTCAGAAAAAATATTGGGCTTCTAGCTGTGTGTGGGTCTTGTTCTATTAATCCATCTATACTGACCTCCATCAGGTTGCAAACTGAATATAATTTTTTTCTGCATCTAGCTCTGAAAAAATATTTGGCCTTCTAGCAGTGTGTCGGACTTTCTCTATTAGTCCATCTATACTGACCTCCATCAGGTTGCAAATTAAAACTAATTTTTATCTGCATCTACAGTACCTCTGAAAAAATATTTGGGCTTCTAGCTGTGTGTGGGACTTGTTGTATTAGTCCATCTATACTGACCTCCATCAGGTTGCAAATTAAAACTAATTTTTATCTGCATCTACAGTACCTCTGAAAAAATATTTGGGCTTCTAGCTGTGTGTGGGACTTGTTGTATTAGTTCATCTATACTGACCTCCATCAGGTTGCAAACTGAATATATTTTTTTCTGCATCTACCTCTGAAAAAATATTGGGCCTCTAGCTGTGTGTGGGACTTGTTGTATTAGTCCATCTATACTGACCTCCATCAGGTTGCAAACTGAATATATTTTTTTCTGCATCTACCTCTGAAAAAATATTGGGCTTCTAGCTGTGTGTGGGTCTTGTTCTATTAATCCATCTATACTGACCTCCATCAGGTTGCAAACTGAATATAATTTTTTTCTGCATCTAGCTCTGAAAAAATATTTGGCCTTCTAGCAGTGTGTCGGACTTTCTCTATTAGTCCATCTATACGGACCTCCATCAGGTTGCAAATTAAAACTAATTTTTATCTGCATCTACAGTACCTCTGAAAAAATATTTGGGCTTCTAGCTGTGTGTGGGACTTGTTGTATTAGTCCATCTATACTGACCTCCATCAGGTTGCAAATTAAAACTAATTTTTATCTGCATCTACAGTACCTCTGAAAAAATATTTGGGCTTCTAGCTGTGTGTAGGACTTGTTGTATTAGTCCATCTATACTGACCTCCATCAGGTTGCAAACTGAATATATTTTTTTCTGCATCTACCTCTGAAAAAATATTGGGCCTCTAGCTGTGTGTGGGACTTGTTGTATTAGTCCATCTATACTGACCTCCATCAGGTTGCAAACTGAATATATTTTTTTCTGCATCTACCTCTGAAAAAATATTGGGCTTCTAGCTGTGTGTGGGTCTTGTTCTATTAATCCATCTATACTGACCTCCATCAGGTTGCAAACTGAATATAATTTTTTTCTGCATCTAGCTCTGAAAAAATATTTGGCCTTCTAGCAGTGTGTCGGACTTTCTCTATTAGTCCATCTATATGGACCTCCATCAGGTTGCAAATTAAAACTAATTTTTATCTGCATCTACAGTACCTCTGAAAAAATATTTGGGCTTCTAGCTGTGTGTGGGACTTGTTGTATTAGTCCATCTATACTGACCTCCATCAGGTTGCAAACTGAATATATTTTTTTCTGCATCTAACCCAGCCAATAGTTTTGGCCTAATACCACAGTTTGGCCACTCAGCTCTGCTCGGTTACCATCCATTGTTTTTTTGTGCAAACAACTTCAGAGTTGTGAATTAGCTAACCACCAAAATGAGTGGAAAAAGGCCTGCTGCTGGTGGAAAGGGGAATAGGCGTGTTGGGAAGGGGAAAAAAGGTTGTGTCCGTGGGGTAGGTGTTAAAGCAACAGTAACATCTGCAGAAGAACGACCATCTTCCAGCCAAACTAAAATGTCTACTTCTTTTAGCGGACAATGTGATAAGATCCCTTTCTTACGGCCACGCCAATCGCTACAAATTCCAGATGAGGCACAAAAACAGCAGGTGCTTCAACGGATATCAAGTGCTCCTTTAAGTGGGCTCTCCTCCACATCAACTTCAACATCACAAATACTCCAGTCCTCAAAGGTGTCACCCCAATCGCACTTGCTTCCTCACAGCTCCCAAATCTCCAGCTGCCCGTCTGAGTATGAGGTAGAACAGATGGTTGAGTCTGCAGAGCTGTTTACTCATACTATAGCCTGGGAATCAGAGGTCGACTCCAGCGCTTCTGTGAATCCAGACGAGGAAATGATCTGCACTGATGGCCAGAATCTTTATGAGTCGGATCCAGGACCAGACGCAGATGGTTCTGACCATAATGTAGACCCTTATTCCCAAACTGTAACTCCTGTTGGTGGAGACAATGAGGAAGACGATGATGAGACTCAAATACCTGATTGGAGCGACAACTTTAGTTTTTTGTCAGGGCAGGAACAGGTTGGCTCTGAGGACGACGGGTGTGATAACGCACAGGGTGATGATGATGAGGTTGGAGATCCCACTTACTGTCAACCCACAGTCAGCCAAGAGATGAGGTCAGCAGAGGAGGTGGAGGAAGATGCTAGTGACGATGAGGTCAGGTTGCGCCTTCCTGGACAGAGACGTATTACTGGAAGCACGTCAACAACTGCATCCTCAAACACAACTCTGCCTCTCACCACAAGTCGTGGTGGCTCTTCAGGTCGCATGGGTGCTAAGCCTTGCATAGCCTGGGCATTTTTTCAGATCGATAAAGATGACCCAACTCGTGTTATCTGTAACATTTGTCAGCAAAAGCTAAGTAGAGGCCAAAAAATACATAGTTTGAGTACTTCATGCATGAACCGGCACATGGACATGAAGCATAAGTTGCAGTGGGAAGCTCAGTGTGCTACAATGCGGCCTAGCCGGCCGGGCCAACCACCGTCTGCCATATCTTGTGCATCCGCGGCCTCTTCATCCTCTGTGACTGGGGGGACAGCAGTCACACCTGTTTTGGGGCGCAGACCTGCCACCTCTTTACCCGCAACAGCCAGCGTGATTGGCAGGTCATCATTTTCTTTGGAGGTGGTAACAGCAGCTGGTGTTGAGCGCTGTCCGACATCGATAGCACCACCTTTGGTTCAAGGCAACCTAACATGTCCGCCTGCATCTTCCTCACAGACCGGCAGTTTGCCGGGGACACCCTTATCAACCCCGTCTAAGCACAATAGCCAGCCCTCGGTCCCTCAGATGTGGACAAGTAAAAGACCATTTCCTCCTAGCCATGAGAAAGCTAAGAGGTTGAATTTCACCATCTGCAAGCTCTTGGCTACAGAAATGCTGCCTTTCCGCCTGGTGGACACAGAGGATTTTCGAGACCTTATGTCCGTCGCAGTGCCCCAGTACCAGATGCCCAGTCGGCACTACTTCTCAAAGAAAGGTGTGCCTGCGCTCCACCAGCATGTCGCACACAACATCACCGCTTCTTTGAGAAACTCTGTGTGTGACAGGGTGCATTTCACCACAGACACTTGGGCGAGTAGGCATGGACAGGGGCGTTACATGTCGCTGACTGGGCACTGGGTAACTATGGTGACAGCAGGACAAGGGGCTGCTGTCCAAGTCTTGCCGTCCCCACGAGTTGTGCGTCAATCCTCTTTATGTCAAAGTTCCTCCACTGCTTCTGCCTCCTCGACCTCCTCTCGGTCTTCCACCTGCACCCAAAGCCTGTCTGGTCATGCCACAAGCTTTCTAACTGCGCAGAAGGGATCCTGCACACCTCCTTACTATGCTGGCAGTAGGGCTCAACGTCATCAGGCGGTTTTTACATTGAAATGTCTGGGAAATGTGAGTCACACAGCTGAGGAGTTGTGGTCAGCTCTGGAGAACCAATTTCATGAATGGTTGTCTCCACTGGACCTGAAACCAGGGAAGGCCGTGTGCGACAATGCTGCAAACCTGTGTGCGGCCCTTCGCCGGGGCAATGTCACACACGTGCCTTGTATGGCTCACGTGTTGAACCTGGTTGTCCAGCAATTTTTAGCCCACTATCCCAGACTAGATGGCCTTCTGCAGAGGGCACGGTCGCTGTGTGCTCACTTCCGCCGTTCGCATCCCGCAGCTCAGCGACTTACATCTCTACAGAAGTCGTTGGGCCTGCCACTTCACCGGCTAAAATGCGATGTGCCTACCCGGTGGAATTCAACTCTGCACATGTTGCAGCGACTGTGGCAGCACCGACAAGCCCTGGTGCAATACGTTCTGACGTATAGCCTGGGCCAACGAGATTCAGAGGTGGGGCAAATCACGCTGGAGGAGTGGTCTCAGATCAGGGACCTATGCACCCTTCTGCACAGTTTTGAAATGGCGACGAAGATGTTTAGTGCTGACGATGCCATTATCAGCATGACTATTCCGGTGATTTACATGCTGGAGCACATGTTAAACAGAATTCGGAGTCAGGTGGTGGCACAAGAGGAGGTGGAGGAAGTAGAGGAGGAGGAGTTGTATGCGGAAGGGCTAACATCTGCAAGGTCCAGACGGTCGGCAGCACCAAGGCGGCAGGCATGTGAGGGTGGGGGAGATGGTTTTACCAGGGCGCATGGTAGCAGCCAAACTAGTGAGGAAGGTGCAGGAGCCCAGGAAGAAGTGGAGGACGAACTGATGGAAGACTCATCAGATGAGGGAGACCTTGATCACATTTCTGTTGTGTGAGGTTGGGGGGAGAGGACAGAGGAAGGAAGCATGATTGTTACCTCGCCACCAACACAACAGGGACTTGGTGCTCCTGGATGCGCAACACACATGAGTGCCTTCTTGCTGCACTACCTGCAACATGACCCTCGAATTGTGAGAATTAGAAATAATCCTGACTACTGGGTTGCCACACTGTTAGATCCCCGGTACAAAAGTAAATTTGCAGAAATTATTCCTGCCATAGAAAGGGATGCACGCATGCAGGAGTATCAGCAGAGACTGTTGCAGAATCTTACATGTGCTTTTCCACAAAATACCAGTGGTGCACGTAGTGAATCTCACAGTTCCAACTTGCCAACCGTGGGACCGTCAAGTGTTCAGCACTCAAACCGTAACAGAACCACAGTATCTGGTGGTAACATCAATTTTGCGGAATCATTTCACCACTTTTTTAGCCCATCCTTTGCAAGGCCACAGGAGACAAGAAGTCTGACACATAGTCAACGCCTAGAGACGATGGTACAGGAGTATCTCCAAGTAAACATTGAAGCCACGACTGTGTCACTGGACCCTTGCTCTTTTAGGGCTTCCAATCTGGATAAATGGCCGGAGCTAGCCACTTACGCCTTGGAGATCTTGTCATGCCCCGCAGCCAGCGTTCTGTCTGAACGTGTGTTCAGCGCTGCTGGTGGTGTGCTGACAGATAAGCGCACGCGGCTCTCCACTGATAATGTAGACAGACTCACGTTCATAAAGATGAACAAATCATGGATCCGAAACGACTTTTCTACCCCTGTGTCATCCTGGGGAGAGTAAAAGCTTGATGATTGTTTAAAATCACCCTACCAACCGTTTTAAGCTTTCAAATTACTAATCATGTTTATCTGTATCTTGACTGGAAAATAATTTGGGCTTTGTAGCAGTGTGCAGCACTGATCCTATTAGGCCATCTATAATAAGCTCCACCAGATTTAAAATTAAAAATAATTTTTAGCTGCATCTAGCCCGGAAAATAATTTTGGGGCTCCGAGATGCGCAAGACACATAAGTGCCTTCTTGCTGCACTACCTGCAGCATGACCCTCATATTGTCAGAATTCGAAGTAATCATGACTACTGGGTTGCCACACTCTTAGATCCCCCAAACTTTTCGATCAACCTTTTCATTTTAATAAAGACCAAAAAAATGGTCATTTTTGAAATTATAAGCATTAGCAGGTTGTTAGAAACTGAAATCAAACAGTTTTCAACTCAAAACTTTATTCTAGGTGATGTTACATTTTCACATAGGACCCCTTGTTCGAAAGGAGCTTCTGAACTCTCTCGTCCATTGAATTTGTCAGGTTTTGGATGGTTTCTGCTTCAATTGTTTTGCATGAGGACAGAATACCCTCCCAGAGCTGTTGCTTAGATGTGAACTGCCTCCCGCCATCATAGACACTCCTTTTAATGATGCTCCAAAGGTTCTGAATGGGGTAGAGGTCAGGGGAGTATGGGGGTCACACCATAAGTTTGTCCCCTTTTATGCCCATATCAGCCAGAGATGCAGATGTTTTATGTGCAGCATGAGATGGTGCATTATCATGCAGAAAAATGATCTTGCTGTGAAATACACGGTTCTTCTTCTTGAACCATGGCAGGAAGTGCTGTTTGAGAAAATCCACATACATTATGGAGTTCATCTTTAGCGCCTTCAGGGATCCTAAAGGGGCCGACAATCTCTCTCCCCATGATTCCAGCCCAAAACATTACTCCACCTCCTCCTTGTTGGCGCTGTAGCCGTGTTTGCGTGGGGTATCCATCAACCAGCCATCCTCCACTCCATCCATCTGGACCATCGAGCGCTGCACGGCACTCATCCGTGAACAAAACAGTTTTGAAATCAGTCTTCATGTAATGTTTGGCCCACTGGAGCCGTTTCTGCTTGTGTGAAGTGGATAGAGGAGGTCGACAGGATGGCGTATGCACAGCTGCAAACCTCTGAAGGACCCTGCATCTTGTTGTTCGGGGGATGTTGGAGGCACAAGCAGCTTCAAAAACTTGTCTGCTGCTATGACAAGGCTTTTTTGCCGCTGCTCTTTCAACCTGACGTAATTGCCTGTAGGAAAGAGTCCTCAATTTGCCCTTATCAGCACGCACACGTGTGTACTGTGAATCAGCTACATACTTCTTGATTGCCAAGACACTTCATCCTGATCATCGTACAATGTTGATTGTAGTCATGCCTTGACCTAAACACTCCACAATTTGTTGCTTCTCAGCAGCCGACACATCCTTTTTCTTTCCCATTTTGGCAGAAAATGTAGGCTGCTGAATAATGTGAGAGAGCCTTCTTAAGTAGTCTTGCCTTTCATTGGACACACCTGCCAAACTAATTAGCACTGGTGTCTGCAATTGCTTACAGTGATATAAAGAGCCCTGATACACATCACCATCAATGAGTTTAACTGACAAACAAACAAATTCTTCCCTTATCACTCCTAAACACTTTTTGCATAATAATTTGGAACACAGTGTACATGTGCTTTTCCACAAAACACCAGTGGTTCACGTAGTGAATCTTACAGTTCTAACTTGCCAACCGTGGTCTGTATGGAGTTGTTCAATAAAGGGCCCAAAATTAAGATAACATAGATGGGAGAGGTCTCTATGAATAGGAATTCCTAAGTATTTGATACCCTGTGAGGGCCAGGCAAAGGGAAAGTTGGACTGGATGGAATCCTATATGGATTTGGGGAGGGAGACATCGAGGGCCTCAGACTTCGCTGCATTGATTTTAAAATTTGACCATGTAACAAAGTGATCTATTTCAGCCATAACAGCATGGATGGATATATGTGATTGAGTGATATATACTAGGACATCATCAGCAAATAGAGAGCACTTGTACTCGGTGCCTCCCACCTCAATCCACCTAATATTGGGGTTATGGCGAATTGATGAGAGCAGGTGCTCCGTCACTAGGATGTATAAGAGAGGGGACAGAGAACATCCCTGCCTTGTCCCATTGGTGATTGTGAAAGGTGATGAAAATGTTCTGACGCGCCCCCTGGGCCTTGGGACACCCGGAGCCGGACCCTTTTTGGTGGATGCTGGTGGTTGTAGTCTCCGTGGCGGCAACCCGGTTCCGTGGCTCAGGGCGGTCAAACCAGTGGCGGAACTATTTATGTGGTTTTGATGTTTAAATGTCCGACTACGCCACCCGTGGATTGCGGTCAGAGTGAACCGCCGCTCCAGGGCAGACCGCTGAGGCTGGTGTTGTGGGTGCAGCAGAGCGTAGCATAACTCCCCACGGGAGGAGTATAGCCTCAGGGCAGTGTATGCGGAGGATGGGGGTGATGGTGCAGGGCAGCAGCAGTAATGACACGGAGTCAGTGATGCAGTCCAGGGCCTTTACTCACAGTTCTTATTATCCAGACCACGTCTGCAGGTAACGGCTGCCCACGTCGTACTGTGCTCACCAGGTGAGGGGCTCAGACAACTCCCAGATAACTTTGGAGTGCTTCACAGGACCCCCTTTGTGTGTCCTTTGTCTGGCCTTTCTTACCAACCCATCTGTCCGGCTGCCTCGGGCCTCCTCTTGGTAAACTTGGCGCCAGTTTCCCTGACCCTATGTGGTGCCTTCCTAGCGGGTGTAGCGAGGGGCTGCGCCACATAAAATGTCACAGCCTCCTGTTTCTAGCTGAGGGTCGTTTCCTGCCTCCACTAGTTTCGGGGACCGGTCTCCCCCTTTGGCCTGACCCCTCCACGCAGGTGGATTCTGGCGTGCGGTGGCGACTCGCCCGTCTGCACCCCTGAGATCCCTTCGTTCCTCGTTCCTGGAGCCTTCTCCGCTCCTCTTCCTTCCTTCTCCCTCTTCCAGGCCTGGGCCTCTGTTACTAGGCCCGCCTCCGGAGCAGAGCTCATGCAGAGCCCCTGCTCCCTGCCACTTCTGCTCAGACTTCTCTGCACTGAACTAAGATGGTGCCCACCTTTTATACTCCCTTCTCAATGCACCCAGGAACTGCTTCCTCCCTGCTCCTGCACTACAGGGTTCCCCTTCCTCAGTGTTCCCTCCCCCCACTCCAGCCAGGGACAGGGACTGTCGTGCCCATCTCAGGGGCATATTGGTCGCCCTGCCCCACGGCAATGTGGTGTAATGCATGCAGGTGTCGGGTCCTGATCCACACTACATCCTTACCTGAGAGTGAGATATCACACCTCTGGGTGAGGTGCAATACCTCTGTAGCAACCGAGCCCTCAGGGTGCTACAGTTCCATTTATCTTCAGCCTAGGTGACGTATTGCGATACAGGGCCGTGATTTTGGCTATAAAAGGGTCCCCTAGACCCCTACCCCAAGCTTTTTAAGAGAATCATATATGGCGTGCCAGGAGACTCTATGGAATGCTTTCTCAGCATCCAACGAGAGTATCTAATTACAAATTTTTAACTGCATCTAGCCCAGGAAATACTTTGTGCCTAGTAGCAGTGTCTGCTAGTCAGCGGATTATCCCGGCTGTTAAGCAAGCTACACCACCTGTAGTTTGGACACTTCATTTTTTCAAAGGAAATGCTTCGGGACCACGGGATACTCAGTGAAGAGCATCAGGAGGCACCCCAAGGCATAGGGGCTGGGACTGGCAGTAGGATGCCTTGCGGTGGACAGCCGAGCTCGATCCTTATAAAAGCTTTTTAACTGCAGCAGCTTTAGTGGACGCTACTGGAGCTGGAATTACGCGGCTGCTGGCATGAGACTTGCCCTCCAATAGATCCTTGTAAATGGATTTAAAGTGTATTCATTCAAATTAGAGAGACAATTTAAATTAAAAAGCTTAGAGCTGCCTCCACCACAGGGGGGCTCGCTCGACCCACCAGCGGACAGGCACCAGTATTGGGAGAGGGGGGCTGGCCATCAGGGTTCACCGCGGCTCTGGCACAAACCCGGCGACACGGAGGTGGCACGGGCAGGAGCGGACTGGCCGTGTCGGCTTCTCACTTTTTGGATTTTAGAAGGGCATGACATGCCTATATCTGTGTCTCCCCCTCCTTTTACTCCTCCACCTCTTTTATTTTCGCATGACTATATGTACTTGTCACTTTTCCATGTGTTAGTTATGTCTTCTGAGCAGTTTGTCAGCTTTTGGACACCTTTGAAGGTGTTTTCTATGTGTTTGTATGTGTTTGCCTGCCATTGGTTTTAACGGTGTTCGAAGGTGTTCGACGAACAGTTCGACGAACAGTTCGGCGAACACACGGGTGTTCGACGAACCGAACCGAACTCGAACACTACGGGGGTGGCTCAACACTAGTTATAATAAAGTTTCTCTGAGGGACTTTGAAGAGCTGGAGTTTCAGGCCCGATTAAATTAGGGTCAGAATCCATGAGCTGTTGGATATTAGCTCCCAGGCCGGGAGAAAGCTTGATAGCCTTCCCCCCAACCGGGGCAAATCTTCATTGGGGGGCCTTTCTGTTATCACTGGAGAGCTTGTTAAATAGGAATCCCTTGGTCTTCCTTCTCCTGTCTTCCCACCTATCCTGCTCTTTAGGGGGTTTCCTACGCATAAATCTTCTACTCCGAAAAGGTTTCCTTTAAGCAGTATTAGACGGGACAGAAAACCGTTTCATATTATCCCCTGCTTTACCCAGGATGTCATCAAGGGCAGGCCCAAATAGAAACTCGCCCTCACAGGGGATGGAGCACAATCTGGATTTAGTTTGTAGGTCCCCAGGCCAACATTTGAGCCAGAGGGCTCGTCTAGCCGCTTTGGCAAGCCCCGCCGCTCTAGCACTTAACCTGACAGAGTCCGCCGAGGCGTCTGCCAGGAAGGCCGCTGCCTCTTACATTATCGGGATGGCTTCAAGGACTGTGTCTCTGGATGTCTTCTGCCTCAGTTGTGATTCTAGCTGGTCCAACCAGACCATTAGGGATCTGGCCATAGATGTGGCAGCTATCGCCGGTTTTAACCCCCCCCCCCAGCGGCTTCCCAGGAACCCTTTAAAAAGGTGTCTGCCTTTTTATCCATGGGGTCTTTCAAGACACCCATGTCCTCAAATGGAAGGGAGTATTTTTTTGAGGTTTTGGCTATAGCGACATCCAGTTTCGGTGCTTTCTCCCAAAAGGAGCATACGGGGTCCTCAAACGGGTACTTTCGTTTAGTGGAAAGGAAGCCCTTCCTCTCCGGTCTTTTCCACTCTTTCATAATCAGCGAATGAACATGTTCATTGAGTGGAAAAGATCTCCTCTTTTTCTGTTCTAGGCCGCTAAACATCATGTCTTGTTTGGATTTTTTGGGCCAGGGATCTGTTAGACCCATGGTAGACCTGACTGCCTTGATAAGGCTATCTGTTTCCTCAGCGGGAAAACAGCTAGGACCTCCTCTAACTATAGACAAGGAAGAGGAGGAGGAAGAGGTGGAAGTGTCCGAATCCCCGTCATCCTCAGAACTACTAGACGTGGACTCGGGGGATATGTTTTTAGTTTTCTTTAATCTTTTGTCCTGAAAAGATTTAATAGTGTTTTCAACTTGCGACTTAATTAGGTCTCTAAGATCAGAGGCAAATCTCGGGGTTCACTCGCATATGGTCTGCTCAATGCAGGAGCTGCAGAGTCTCTTTTCCCAAGTAGTGGGCAAGGTCTCAGTGCATAATGCACAAGTCCTATTTTTTGTTTTCCCTTTACTCTTTTTTCCCTACGGGAGACAAAAGAGAGAGAGAGCAAGGGCCCCTAGTTACAAAGGGGACTTTCAAGAAGTTCACCTACCAACCAGACGGAAGAGCAGGTACCGGTTCAGGAGGTGGAGCCATCTTTGTAGCCGGAGTCCTCCTGGAAGATGCCGAGGTGGAGTCCTTGCTGCGCTGAGACGATCTGCCAGAGATCCCGTTTCCACTCCGGTCCTGGCCTTCCGGTCCCTTTTTCCGTTGGGTTGGCGGTGGTGGTGGCGACTAAGGATGTAGCTGCTGCTCCTCAGGTAGGTCCTGGTCACTCATAGTTACAGTATATAGTTTTTTTTTTTTTTTTTTCTTCACACAGCGTGCCAGAGCCCAGAAGAGCAAATACTGGCATCCTCTGCTGTGTTTAAGGCACTGGGAGTCCCTCTCATAGTGCCTGTAGTGACCTGCCCCCCCTTCCTCCCCCGCACCCGTGGGGGGATGCCCTTGCCTGCACAGACTGGTTACCCAGTCATGCATTGCGGCGCCGTGTCATCCGGGGGGGCCCCCACATGCGCAGTGAACCCGGAAGCTTAATTGCATGCTGCCGGGCCATGGGCGTTCTCACCTCCGCAATCAGGGGGGTCTAGCACAGTCCTGGCGGCCTTCTCTTCGTCCAGACCCCCCTCCGCACACCCTAAAGGCCCACTGACCTCAGCGGTGGCGCTTCAGGACACCGCACCAGCCGAGGCAGGGGGACCCCCGCTGCCTGGATCGGACTGGCCGGGCCTGGCATCCCACGACATCCATCTTCTGGCACCCCGCATGTATGCCTCCTCCGGACTGTAGGGTCCCATCAAGGACAGGAAGCTAACTGATGCGGGAGAGAGGTACCGCCCTTTTATCTGTAGGTTTCCTTTCCTTGAAGGGCGGATCCCCTCTCTCCGTGGTGCCGTCATGGGGGAAGGAGAAAACAACATTTCAATGCCCCTTGGAAGAGCTGTGAAGTTCAGAGTGGTTTAAGAAGATGCTTTTAATGCCCCTTTGAAGAGACGTGGAGGTCACAGTAGCTTAACAAGACGGTTTTAATGCCTCTTGGAAAAGTGGTGGAGGTCGCACTAGATTAACAAGACGGTTTTAATGCCCCTTACAAGAGCCATACAGTACAGCATCTTAAAAACATTATTCCCATTATTGGGGAGTGGGTCTCCCATAGTCTTTGCTTATGCCTTCCAAGCAAAAGCTGCCAAAAATTAGGACGGATGAACTTGCAATGCCCCTTACAAGAGCCATGCAGTACAGCATATTACAAACATTATTCCCATTATTGGGGAGTGGGTCTCCCATAGTCTTTGCTTATGCCTTCCAAGCAAAAGCTGCCAAAAATTAGGACGGAGGAACTTGCAATGCCCCTTACAAGAGCCATGCAGTACAGCATATTACAAACATTATTCCCATTATTGGGGAGTGGGTCTCCCATAGTCTTTGCTTATGCCTTCCAAGCAAAATCGGCCAAAAATTAGGAGAGTCGTGGAGGTTAGAGTTAATTAAAAACAACATTTCAATGCCCCTTGGAAGAGCTGTGGAGTTCAGAGTGGTTTAACAAGATGCTTTTAATGCCCATCGGAAGAGACGTGGAGGTCGCAGTAGCTTAACAAGATGGTTTTAATGCCCCTTGAAAAAGTGGTGGAGGTAGCAGTAGCTTAACAAGACGGTTTTAATGCTGCTCGGAAGAGACATGGAGGTTGCAGTAGCTTAACAAGACGGTTTTAATGCCACTCGGAAGAGACGTGGAGATCTCAGTAGCTTAACAAGACGGTTTTAATGCCCCTTGGAAAAGTGGTGGAGGTCACAGTAGCTTAACAAGATGGTTTTAATGCCCCTTACAAGAGCCATACAGTACAGCATCTTAAAAATAGTATTCGAATTATTGGGGAGTGGGTCTCCCACAGTCTTTGCTTATGCCTTCCAAGCAAAAGCTGCCAAAATTAAGGACGGAGGAACTTTCAATAATGGCAACACAGACCACGGTCACCCTGGTGGTATAGTGGTGATGGAGGCTGAGGATAAGGAGAAGAACATAAAACAGCCGAAATGAGGAAGCGTATACCCATGTGTGGGTGTGAAGCCGTGCATGTGAATACACCTCCCGAAATAACACAGTGGATTTGACTTTATGTTACTCTGCTGTCATTTGGTGGTGATGAGAAGTCTGGCCCAATCCAGCCCTTGTTCATTTTGATAAGGGTCAGCTTGTCAGCATTGTCAGTTGACAGGCGAGTGTGCTTATCAGTTATAATTCCCCCAGCGGCACTAAAAACACGCTCCGATAACACGCTAGCGGCAGGGCAGGCCAGGACCTCCAAGGCATACAGAGCGAGTTCATTCCAAGTGTCCAGCTTGGATACCCAATAAATAAAAGGCACAGAGGAATCACGGAGGACGCTGGTACGGTCGGCAAGATACTCCATCACCATCTTTTGAAACTTTCCACTCCTTGTGAGAGTACCCCGCGCCTCAGGGTCTGTCTGAAGGGAGGGTTTGAGAAAACTGTCCCAGAACGTTGACAGTGTTCCCCTGCCTCTGCTGGATTGGAGTTGCGTCTCTCTCGCATGTACGCCTTGGTTGGGCAATGAACTGTGACCTCTGCCACTAGCGTGTTCAGATGGGAATTTTTTTAACAATTCTGCAGCAAGTGCCTTCTGGTACTGCCCCATTTTTGTAGACCTCTCCACCTCATGAATAAGAGAGTGAAAGTTCTCCTTGTAGCGGGGTCTAAAAGTGTCACCAACCAGTAATGACTCTCACCCAACATTTTGACAACGCGAGGGTCACAGTTAAGGCAGCGTAACATAAAGTCAGCCATTCGTGCCAGACTGGTAACGGGCAAGACTTCCGTGTCCTCACCAAGATGACGACTGACCATGCTCGGCTCTTCCTCCTCCCCCCTGTCCTCAGGCCACCCACGCTGAACCGACGGTATGACAGTTGTACAGGTACTACCGTCTACAGCGCATGATACCAGCTCCTGTTCTTCCTCCTCCTCCTCCTCTCCCTCATTGTCCCCCAATGCATGTTGGGATGAGATGAGGCTGGGCTGTGTGTAATCGACCGCTTCGGCTTTTCTTGATCCATCTCATCATACTCTAGCTGCAATGTCTCCTCTTTAATTCTCTGCAGAGAGCGTTGCAAAAGACAGACAAGTGGAATGCTGACACTAATGATGGCGTCATCGCCACTCACCATCTTGGTGGTCTCCTCAAAGTTTGTCAAGATGGTACATATGTCAGACATCCAGGTCCACTACTGAGGTCTTATGTGTGGAGTATGACCTGAATATCGATGGCCTTGCTGCAGCTGGTACTCCACAACTGCTCTCTTCTGCTCACAAATCCTTTGCAACATGTGGAGGGTAGAGTTCCAACGTGTGGGGACATCACACACTAGTCGGTGTAACGAAAGCTGCAAACGCTGCTGCAACACAGCAAGGGCGGCGGAAGCTGTAGCCGACTTGCGAAAATGAGCTGACAGGCGGCGTACTTTGGCGAGCAGATCTGGCAACTCGGGGTACGATTTAAGAAACCGCTGAACCACGAGGTTAAGCACATGAGCCAGGCATGGTACGTGTGTGATCTCGCCTCGCCTCAGAGCCGTCACCAGGTAACGGCCATTGTCACACACGACCATGCCTGGATGTAGGTTCAGCGGTCTCAGCCACAGATCTTCCTGCTCTTTCACAGCTGTCCACAACTCACAAGCAGTGTGAGGTTTCTCACTTAAGCTTATGAGTTTCAGCACAGCCTGTTGCTGCTTGGCAGAGGCAGTACTGCAGTGCTTCCAGCTTGTAACTGATGTGGTGATATCTGAGATGGAGGCTGAACATGAGGAAGAGGAGGAGGATGATGCGCAGGAGCTGTACACTGTGGGGGCAACTCTGACTGACATAAGGCCCGCAATCCTCGGTGTGGCGAGGATGTGTTCCGTCCCAAGGTCCGACTGGGTCCCGGCTTCCACTATGTTTACCCACTGTGCCGTCAGGGAGATGTACCATCCCTGGCCACAAGCACTTGTCCACGTGTCCGTTGTCAGGTGGACTCTCCCAGTAACTGCGTTGTTGAGGGCACGGCAGATGTTTTGGGACACGTGCTTGTGTAGTGCGGGGATGGCACACCGGGCAAAATAGTGTCGACTGGGGACCGAGTACCGAGGGACGGCCACCGCCATAAGGTTGCGGAAGGATTCCGTCTCCACCAGTCTAAAAGGCAGCATTTCCAACGCAAGCAGTCATGAAATGTGCGAATTTAGGACTGTGGCCTGTGGGGTGTTGGCTGCGAATTTCCGCTTTCGTTCAAAGGTCTGGCATATGGACAATTGAACGCTGCGGTGGGACGTGGACGTGGATGTTGATGCTGTTTCTTGCGAAACTGCCATAACACGTGAAGACTGAGAGGAGGGGGCATCTTTCCATGCAGTATGGACAGGGGATTGCCTTGCACATACAACAGGGGGTTCTATTGCACGCACAACAGTGGAAGAAGCAGTGGTGACACCCGCTGACACTGGTCGTGGACCCTGGGGTTCACCCCACAAAGTCGGGTGATTTGCTGCCATGTGCCTGATCATGCTGGTGGTGGTCAGGCTGGTAGTTTTGTCACCCCTGCTGATGCTGGCATGGCAGGTGGTACAAATGGCCTTTTTGGGGTTATCAGCAGAGTCTTTAAAAAAATTCCATACTCTGGAAGACCTACAGGTTGTACTGGCAACGTCCCTCGTGTTGGTGTTACGGGGAACTGTTGACTGCCTTCTGTGTGTGGCCACCACACTGCTTCTTCCTGCCTGTTGGGGTACTCTGCCTCCCTCACCCTGTGTGCTGCTGGCTTCGCTCTGCATGTCCTCCTACCACGTTGGGTCAGTTACTAGATCATCCACCACCTCCTCCTCTTCCAATTGTGCACCACGATCCTCCTCCTCACTTCCTGGCAATTGTGTCTCGTCATCGTCCACCTCTTGTGACAAATTGCCATTGTCGACTTCCTGTGGCCATGGCTGTTCAAATATTTGGGCATCACTACATGGGATCTCCTCTTCCACCACTTCAAGTGGAGCAGGCGAGGGGCACAAATCTGGAAATGGACCACTGAACAGCTCTTCAGAGTGTCCAAGTGTGGGATCAGTTGCTGTCTGACGACACTCGGCATGGTGGGAGGAAGGAGCATCAGGGTGAGGAGGAGTATGCGGTCGAGACTCACGGCTACTAAGATTTGACCATGTGGAAGACAGACCGGAGGTGGTGTTGCCCAGGTAACTGGAAGTATTATATGCTATCTAATTAATAACCTGTTCACACTGATCAGATCGCAATACTGGTGTTATTCTGTGCTTCCCTAGTAATTCGGTCAAGAACTGGGAGTGAGAAGATGTGGCTGTTGGTTGTGGCACATTTTCACCTTGGCCACGGCCCCGTCCTCTTCACGCACCATCACCAGAACGTCCAGTTCCACGTCCCTTGCCACGCGCCTTGCCCATTGTAAATCAAGTAAAATAGCTTACACTCGCACTATCAATGGAAAAAGGGAAACGAGAAGGAGATTAGAACCGTGGAAGAGGAAAACCACAGTTCTATTTCTCTGGCCTACATCCGACTCTTTTAAACAATCTGAACAATCAGGGAGACACTATTACTGTTTTTCTTTACAGAAAAAATGTGCAAAGCAGGATAATACAGAGATTTGACCCGTGGAAATGCAAAACCACACTTCTATTTCTCAGGCCTACACCAGACTATTTTAAACAGATATATTTGTGTCTGAACAATCAGGAGAGACTATTACTGTTTTTCTTTATGGCAAAAAATGCCAAAAGCAGGATAATACAGAGATTTGACCCGTGGAACTGCAAAACCACACTTCTATTTCTCTGGCCTACACCAGACTCTTTTAAACAGATATATTTGTGTCTGAACAATTAGGAGACACTATTACTGTTTTTTTTTTATGGCACAAAATGCCAAAAGCAGGATAATGGAGATTTTTTACCGTGGAACGGCAAAACCACAGTTATAATTTACTGGTGTATACCAGACTATTTTAAACAGATATATTTGTGTCTGAACAATCAGGAGACACTATTACTATTTTTCTTTACGGCAAAAAATGCCAAAAGCAGGATAATACAGAGATTTGACCCGTGGAACTTCAAAACCACACTTCTATTTCTCGGGCCTACACCAAACTCTTTTAAACAGATATATTTGTGTCTGAACTGTCACAGACACACTTTTTTTTTGGGGGGGGGGACACCAAATGGTTAATAAGATGGGTATTTGTACAGTGTGAAGGAGGAAAAAAAAAGAGGATTTAGCAGCTGAAAAAAAAAGGATTTTTCCTGGCCCCCCAGGACCTGGAGCTAAGTCCAGAAATTTCAGCAACAGGAGCACACAGGACTGTAATGTAGCATTTGCTGGTATAACCACTGCATCTCCTATACAGCCTGCCTGCCTGATATCTGGGATGGATATTAGTCCTGAGAAGGACTGTTTGTTTGATTTGGCAGCCTTTACAGGCCCTACGCTAACTATTTTGCAGTATATATCTCTCCCTAAATCAGCAGCGCTGTCCCTACACTGTCTGATCCCGGCCGTCTGTGTCCAAGATGGCGGCGCCCGGTTTTAAATACTCGAGGTGACGCTGTGCGGCCAGCCAATCAATGTAATGCCCACAACCAACATGGCTGCGGCATTACAGTGACTGGCTGGCAATCCCTGCATATTCATTGGCTCTGTAAAGAGCGCCAAACATGCAGGGCGGAGACCCGAGCTCCCGCCCGAGTAACCCGGAAATGCTCGGTGCTCGCCGAACATCCCGAGTAGCATGATGCTCAAGCGAGTACCGAGCAGTATCGAGCATGCTCACTCAACACTAATAATCATATCACACAAAATAGAAAAATAAATGACATTTCCCAAATATTCGCATTACAGCAGCGTCATTTTTTAAATGCTTTTTTATTTTGTTAGGATGCTAAAAGTTTACCAGCAACTTTAAGTTTTCAACAAATTTATAAAATCTACTTTTTACAGACCTATTCAGTGTTGAAGGGACTTTGAGTAGCCTATATGTCAGAATCTCTCTACCCACCCCAATCACTAGGATTTTTAAAACTTCACCTCTCAAAGTATTCAAAACTGCATTCATGAAGTTTGTTAACATTTCAAATGCTTCACAGGTATTAGTGCAGAGTGGAATGAAACAATGAAAAAATTACATTCTTTCAATTAAACTGTTGCATTCACCAAAAAATGTTGTATTTTCACCAGCTATAATGAGAGAAAATGCACCCAAAAATGTGTTACTCAATTTCTACCCATAAACCATATGTGAGCATCTACTGTTTGGGAACACGACATGGCATTGAAGGGAAGGAGAGCTATTTGACTTTTTGAATACAGTCTTGGCTGTAATTGAATATAGATGCCATGTTACATCTGCAGAGTCCCCAAAGTGCCGAAACAGCAAACCCCCCCCCTCCAAAAGTGACCCCATTTTGTAAAAAATACTTCTCAAGTACTTCTGTTTGTAATGACCCACAGGTGCTTCATGAAAATGTATAATATTGTGATGGGAAAATGAAAATCGATCACAAAAATGTTGTTTCAGCCCCAAATTTTGCCTTTTATAAGGCAAGGAAAATAGACCTTGGCTTTTGAAGCACAAGCTTGGAAGTAATAGTTTCCATGTGCTACATACAAGGGGGCCCTGAGGTGCCAGAACAGCAAAACACACCCATAGTGACCCCATTTTGGAAACCTCACCCTTCACAGAATTCATGTAAGGGTTGTAATTAGAATTTTTATTCCTCAGGTGTTTTGCAAATTCTTTACCATTGGACTGCGGAAAAGTTAAAAAACACACTTGTTACAATAATAAGTAGATTTATCTCAAAATGTTTCATCTTTATCACCGTAAGTAAGAAAATAGTACTCTGTGATTTATTCCGCTATTTCTCCAAAGTATGGCAATACTTTATATATGGTCATACACTTCCGTTTGGAAACACTCCCACAGGTGCTTCACAGAATTTTTGTAATGCTGGGTCGTTGGAATGAAAAATTAAATTTTTTTCCATTAATGGTGATGATGGTGCATGCTGAGGACGAGGCTGTGGGATAGCTGAAATTCTGCAACAAACACCCACATCTTTTTGCTCGACCTTTCTGTCCCAATTAATAGGGGACCACAGAACACCACTATTGAACACAGAGCAGTGTGAAAAGGTTGTTGGTTGGATAGCACATAATGCTTCCAGTTACTTAGCCACCACCACCACCCTGTCTTCCACAAGGTCAAGTCTCAGTAGCCGTGAGTCTGGTCTGCATATTCCTCACCCTGTTCCTCCTTCCTCCCACCATGCCGAGTGCCTGGAGACAACTGATCCCACACTTGGACACTCTGAAGAGCTATAAATTTTCCATTTATAGATTCAGGCCTCTCGCCCGGTCCACTTGAAGTGCGGCAAGAGGAGATTGCATGTAGCGATGCTCAAATATTTGAGCAGGCACGGTCACATGAAGGCGATGGTGGGAAACTATCACAAGAGGTGGATGATGATGGGACACAATTGCCAGAAAGTCAGGAGGAGGACCAGGGTGCGGAAGTGTAAGACGAGGTGGTGGATGATACAGTAACTGACCCAACCTGGCAGGGGGTCATACAGAGCAAGGACAGCAGCTCACAGGGTGAGGGAGGCATAGCACCACAACAGGCAGGAAGAAGCAGTGTGGTGGTCGCAGTTAGAAGGCGGGCAACCGTTCCTCGTAACATCAACACGACGGCAGTTGCCAGTACAACTGTTAGGTCTTCCCGAGGCTGGTTGTTTTTTAAAGACTCTGCCGATAACCCCAAAAAGGCCATTTGCACCACCAGCCAGGCCAGAATCAGCAGGGGTAGCAAATCTACCAGCCTGACCACCACCAGCATGATCAGGCACATGGCAGCAAAGCACCCGACTAAGTGGGCTGAACCCCAGGGTCCAGGAACAGTGTCTGTGGGTGGCACCACTGCTTCTTCTGCTGTTGTGCATGCAAGCCAATCCCCTGTCCATGGTGCATGCGAAGATGCCTCCTGCCCTGCACCTGTCATTGCCCACTCTCAACTAGCACCATCAGCAAGCACGTGCACGTCCTTGTCCCAGCGCAGTGTTCAGTTGTCCCTACCCCAGTCCTTGGAACGCAAGCGCAAATACGCAGCTAACGCCCCACAAGCCACACTACTAAATTCACACATTTTGAGACAGCTTGCGCTCGAAATGTTGCCTTTTAGGCTCGTGGAGACGGAAGCTTGGTGGTGGCCGTCCCTCGGTACTTGGTCCCCAGCCGCCAGCCACTATTCCTCCTGGTATGCCATCCCCACATTACACAAGTACGTGTCTCAAAACATTAGCCGTGCCCTCAACAACACAGTTACTGGGAAAGTCCACCTAACCACGGACACGTGGACAAGTGCTTGTGGGCAGGGACAGTGCATCTCGCTGACGGCACACTGGGTTAACATAATGGAAGCCGGGAACCAGTCGAACTTTGGGACGGAACATGTCCTCCCGACGCCGAGGATTGTGGGCCCTGGGTCAATCAGGGTTGCCCCCACATTCTACAGCTCCTGCACCTCCTCCTCCTCTTCAGCATCCATCTCTGAAATGACAACATCAGTCGCAAGCTGGAAGCACTGCAGCACTGCCTTGGCCAAGCAGCAACAGGCTGTGCTAAAGCTAATATGCTTAGGTGACAAACCGCACAAAGCTGAAGAGTTGTGGACAGCTCTGAAACAGCAGGCAGATTTGTGACTCACACTGCTGAACCTACAGCCAGGCATGGTCGTGTGTGACAATGGCCGGAACCTGGTGGCGGCTCTTAGGCGAGGGGAGATCACACACGTACCATGCCTGACCCTTGTGCTTAACCTCGTGGTTCAGAGGTTTCTCAAAACTTACCGGGAACTGCCGGATCTGCTTGTCAAAGTAAGCTGCCTGTGTGCCCATTTTAGAAAGTCAGCTATAGCTTCCGCTGCCCTTGCCGTGTTTCAGCAGCGTTTGCAGCTTCTGGCTCACAGACTGGTGTGTGATGCCCCCATGCGTTGGAACTCTACATTGCAGATGTTGGGAAGGATTTGTGAGCAGAAGAGGGCATTTGTTGACTACCAGCATCAACAAGGCTGTCGGTATTCAATTCAGACTCCACACATAAGACCTCAGGAGTGGACATGGATGTCAGACATATGTACCATCCTCCAAAACTTCGAGGACTCCACCAAGGTGGTGATCGGCGAAGTTGCCATAATTAGCGTCACCATCCCGCTTCTCTGTCTTCTAAAACGCTCTCTGTTCACAATCAAAGAGGATGCATTGCAGGCGGAGCACGATGAAATGGAGCAAGGAACCAAACAGGGTGATTACACACAGACCAGCCTCATCTCATCCCAACGTGGATTGGGTGACAATGAGGAAGAGGAGGAGGAGCTAGTTTCATGCCCTATAGACGGTACTACCTGCACAACTGTCATACCGTCTTGTTCAGCTTGGATAACCTGAGGACAGGGAGGAGGAGGAGAGCATGGTCAGTCACCCTCTTGGTGAGGACACGGAAATCTTGCCTGTTAGCAGTCTGGCACGCATGGCTGAGATTATGTTATGCTGTCTTTCCCGTGACCCTCACGTTCTCCAAATTTTAGGTGACAGTCATTACTGGTTGGTGACACTTCTAGACCCACGCTACAAGGATGACTTTATATCTCTTATTCCTGAGGCGGACAGGTCTACTACAATGGGGCAGTACCATTTTAGTAGACCCCTTTAGTAGGGCTCTTGTTGCGGAATTATTAAAAAAAAATCCCATCTGAAAACGCTGGTGGCAGAGGTCACAGTTCGTTGGACAACCAAGGAGTACAGGCGAGAGAGACACAACTCCAGTCCAGCAGAGGCAGGGGAACACTGTCAAAGTTCTGGGACAGTTTTCTCAGACCCTCCCATCTTACAGGCCCTGAGGCATGGGGTACTCTCACAAGGAGTGCAAAGTTTAGGAATATGGTGAGGGAGTACCTTGCCGACCGTACCAATGTCCTCCGTGATTCCTCTGTGCCTTATGATTGCTGGGTATCCAATCTGGACACGTGGAATAAACTGGCTCTCTACGCCTTGGATGTCCTGGCCTGCCCTGCTGCTAGCGTTTTATCAGAGCGGGCTTTTAGTGCCACCGGTTTAATTATAACCGTTAGTCGCATCCACCTGTCAACTGAAAATGCTGACAGGCTGACACTTAAAAAAATGAACAAGGGCTGGATTAGGCCAGACTTCTCAACACCATCGAATGATAGCAGTGTAACCTAAACTCAAAAACAGTGTCTTTTTTTGGGTGGTCTAACTCTATTCCCATGCACCTCTGTCTTCACACCCAGACATGGGTATACGCTTCCTGATTTTGTCTATTTGCTCTTGTCCTCCTCCTTCTCCCCAATCACCATATCTACCATATCACCTCCTCTACGTGTTTTGCAACGGGCATTGGAGTGCCTCCTAATTTTTAGCAGCTTTTGCATTCACTGCATAGGCAAACACTATGGGAGACCCACTTCATAATAATGGGAACATTGTTTTTAGGAGGCTCTCCGACCTCTACGTCTCTTCCAAGGGGCATTGGAGTGCCTCCAAATTTTTGGCAGCCTTTGCAGTTACTGCATACACAATAACAGTATAGGAGACCCACTCGTTAATAATGGGAACAACAAAAGCATAGCTGGCTGATGGCTCTCTAACAATAGCGAGGGCCGACTGCAGGCCCCTTAAGAATAGTAAGGGCTGCCCGATGGCCCTATAAAAATAGGCTTTGTGAGTTTCAGTGTCCCTCCATCATAAATGAAACAGGATGTGTCTGATGATGTGTCACACACCACATGGCCCGATAAGGTTGTAAAATGTTAAAATTACATTTCCCAGTGAACGCATTTGTCTTGGTTGAAAGCAATGCAAAAGTGCAAAAAAGCATCAAAAACGCTATGTGTGAACATAGCCCAAGGTGTGGAGGAGAATTTTTGTTTTTGTATATTTATTTTGCCTTATATACAAGTCATTACCCTGGAAAGGATGTTCCTTAACATATTTCCCAGGAAAATCCATTTTGGTTTCATTTTTGTATGTTTTATTGTGAGTCTGTAAAAGTGGCGTGATACCTCTGACAACGTTGTTGACAGCAGTGACCTGGGAGTCATAAATGCTTCCAGGGGTCTTCCCCATGCTGTTCCCATGTCATTTGAGCACTGTTCCCATAAATTTGGGCAATTTTTAGGCCCTCTGCAGACCGCCGGGGGGGAGCCCCCTGAAAAATGCTCGAGTTTCCCATAGACTTATGTGGCGCCCAGCTGCGCTTGGTACCACAGATCCTAGAAGGGTGTATTAATGGAATCCACCACAAGAGGCCCCCATAAACATTCACACATCTCCACCTTCCACCTCAGACCAGCAGAGGGAGCCCGTTAGGGATATAAATAGGGAAGGTGGAGCTAGGCAGTGCAGTCTAGCCAGAACAGAGTTCCTGCTCACAGCCAGAGAGGGACAGAGTTCTCAGTTCTTTTCCTGCAGAAGTCTGTCTGCAGAGGTAGGCCAAGCTAGACTTAAGCAGCTCAAGTAAGTGAGCTTAGGGTGTGCCGGTGCCATAAGATCGGTGAAGCGCGGCAAGCTGCCGCTAGTGTGAGTAGCCTAGTGAGGGCCCGAGCGTGGCCAAAGGCGAGTGGAAAGTGAGTAGCAGTGGGGGCAGAGGAGCTTACCCAGCTGACCCCGAAACATATACCGAACACCGGGTCCGAGCTTACCGGGATCTCTACGACCCAGTAAGGCATAACCGGAATCCCTGGAGAACTACAGGTCCCAGGTTCACCAGAGAGCTGATACGTAACAGAGCCAGGAGACACTTAGGCCCCGTAAGTTGGGAGCGTGCACTCCAAGAGAAGGCCGTACCACAACGTCAGCCGGTGCAGGACAGAGATAAAGTTAGGCCTAGCTTCAGGCAGGTCAGAAACTTACTACGCAGAGGCAAGAAACAGGAGGCCCTACACCCGCTCATTGGAGAGGATCCTGATATGCACCCTTCACCCTACAGTGCTCTGGGATGTGCCTGAACTACCACCAGTAAAAGGTACTGAAGTGACTACCATGTCCGTCCCCGTTCTTGCTCTGACCCGGCTGGGTCTCGCCTGTCCTGCATCCCCCTCTCCGTACGCTGCCCTGAGGCCTAACTCCACATGTGGGAAGCTATACCATCGAGCTGCCTTATCACCGGCCTCAGTGGACTGCCGCAGCGCTGGTGATTCTCACCAGAAACCACTGGTGGCGTCACGAACTTTCATAGAGTTAACAAATAATCCCCTTTTAAAAGCTGACCCCAGGGTACGGGCCCGGGAGCCGACCACCGCGACATCCCCAAGGCCAGGCAAAGGCCCGGGTACCGAGTTGTCCCCATCCCCCTGGGCGTCTCACTTACATTGGGCTCGTTGCTCGCGTCGAGCACCCAAGCATTCCAATTTGCTCGACCCGAGCATCGAGCACCCAAGCATTTTAGTGCTCGCCATCACTAGTCGACAGCCTTCCCCATGATTGTTGAGCCTAATGAAACCGACTAAGGTACCTTTTTAAAAGCATCGGAAGCCTTTGCAGTTGTTTTTTGTTAATTATTCTAATTTACTGAGTTAATGACTTTTGTATTTTCATTGGCTGTAAGCCATAATCATCAACATTAACAGAAATAAACACTTGAAATAGATCACTCTGTTTGTAATGACTCTATACAATATATGAGTTTCACTTTTTGCACTGAAGAACTGAAATAAATTAACCTTTTGATGATATTCTAATTTAGTGAGAAGCACTTGTCGGCACTCCGTGGTCTTGTTGTGGTGCACGTGGAGGGTAAGTCTCCAAACGAAAAAAGCAGGTCCCGGCACTCAAGTATAGAGAATTAATCCATTTATTCCACATGTAGGATAACAACAAAATGTTTTAGACCTTCCCGGGCTTTTGTCAATTGCCAAAAGCCCGACAAGGGCTGAAACGGTTTGTTGTTTTCCTACATGTGGAATAAGTGGATTAATTCTCTACATGTGAGTGCCTGGACCTGCTTTTTTCGTTTGGTGGAGATATGGAGCCTAAAAGTGAAAAGTTCAAAACATTGTTACTCTTTTGCTCGTCAGTGTATGTTATATCTAAGGTAATTAAATTACAAATTGATCAATTCCATACATTTCTTAAGTGCAGAGGAACCTAGTGGAGGATGAAAATTTACTTTTTGACTTTAGTCATTGACTAGTAGAAGAAATAACTGCTGTTGGGATGCTAGTTGTAGAAATCGGTGGAGGGGAATTAGAGAAATGTGTTCTAAGTTGTAAGTTTCTATAGAAGCGCTGTAGATCATTTCTACAGGGTGGGCCATTTATATGGATACACCTAAAATTAAATGGGAATGGTTGGTGATATCAACTTCCTGTTTGTGGCACATTAGCATATGGGTGGGGGAAAACTTTTCCAGATGGGAGGAGACCATGGCGACTATTTTGAAGTCGGCCATTTTGGATCCAAATTTATTTTTTTCAATGGGAAGAGGGTCATGTGACATCAAACTTATTGAGAATTTCATAAGAAAAACAACGGTGTGCTTGGTTGTAACATAACTTTATTTTTTCATGAGTTTTTACAAGATTATGACCACTTATAAAATGTGTTCAAAGTCATGCTAATTGTGTTGGATTGTCAATGCAACCCTCTTCTCCCACTCTTGACACACTGATAGCAACACCGCAGAACAAATGCTAGCACAGTCTTCCAGTATCTGTTGTTTCAGATGCTGCACATCTCGTATCTTGATGGTATGGTGTGGTATATGGGGTACAAAGATAGTGGGGCAATTCTTCATCAATGGAAGCTTCAATGCCACTGGATATCTGAAATTGCTACATGATGATATGTTGCCCTCTTTATGCACTGAAGATGGCACGTTTCCTGATTTTTCCATCAAGATGGTGCACCATCACATTATGGGTGTCAGGTCCGAGCATTCCTACATGAACAGTTTCCTGGAAAGTGGATTGGTTGTCGTGGGCCAGTTGAATGGCCACCAAGGTCTCCTGATCTGACCCCCTTAGACTTTTATCTTTGGGGTCATCTGAAGGCAATTGTCTATGCTGTGATGAGCATTTTTGTTACACATAGCAGAGCTTCAGCACTGCTATCTGTAGCACAGGCGATCAGAAGATTGCATTTCCTAGTCTCTCATCTACTATATAATCGGCTTATCCCGTCTGTCTGTCCGTCCAGGAAATCCCGCGTTGCTGATTGGCTGCGGCCGGACCAATCAGCGACGCGGGATTTCAGAACAAGATGGCGGCCGTTAGCGGCTCATCTGCTCACAGCAGAAGAACCCCGACCGGCGGCCTAGGCGGCGCCGCTCCCCGGTCCTCCCTTCAAACTTGCCGTCGGGAGATCAGCAGCCCTAGCCGCTGATCTCCCGATGGTAGCCGCATGGAGGTCAGCGGCGATGCAGCCGAGAGATGACTGGCGCTAGTCATCTCCCGGCTGCTCGCAGCGGAAGTACCCGCACAGGCAGCGCCGCTCCCCGGTCCTCACTAACACAGTTCGCTGATTGGCGCAAAATTTAAAACACCGCTGTCCTGATTGGTTGCGGCTGGCGGCCGCGACCAATCAGCAACGAGCGCAGTCCGGCTGCGAATTGGTGCCGGATTTGAAACACGCTTCACTAATTGGTCGCACCCGCCCGGCCACGAACAATCAGCGATATTGGCACGAAATTTAAAACACCGCTTCTCTGATTGGTCGCGGCCAGCCGGCCACGACCAATCAGCGACTGGCGCAGCCCGGCCGCGAATTGGCGCCGGATTTGAAACACACAGGCCACCGTCGGGAGATCAGCGGCGACGCAGCCGGGAGATGACCGGTGCTAGCTGGTCATCTCCCGGCTGCTCGCAGCAGAAGTACCCCGACCGGCGGCCTCTCTCCCCGGTCCTCCCTTCACACTTGCCGCGTGGTCAGCGATGTTGTCACAAGCAGTATTGACAACATGACGTAATTACAAAATTCATTAGGGGATACATTGGGGGGTTAATTTAAAGTAGTCAACAACCCATTTAAACACTGCTTCGCTGATTAGTCGCGCCCGATTGGCCGCATACATATTCTAGAATACCCGATGCGTTAGAATCGGGCCACCATCTAGTGGAGTATAATGAAGCATGTAAAAAATAAATAAAACGTGTTCAAAACACCCCCCTTTTGCCTCATTCAAAATAAAGCAATTAAAAAAATTAAAATACGCATAATTGGTATCGCCGAGTTCAAAATCGCCCCATCTATCAATATATAAAAATAATTAATCTGATCCGTAAATGGCGTAACGAGAAAAAAATCTAAACGACAAAATGAAGTCTTTTTGGTCGCTGCAACATTGCAATAAAATACAATAACGGGCGATCAAAATAGTTGATCTATCCCAAAATGGTATCAGTACAAACGTCAGCTCAGCGCAAAAAATAAGCCCTCACCCGGCCCCGGGTCTCTGAAAATGGCGCCTTTTTTTTGACAAATTTTGGATTTTTTTTCACTACATAAATAAAAAAGAACCTATACATGTTTGGTATCTACAAACTCGTAATGACCTGGAGAACCATAATGGCAGGTCAGATTTAGCATTCAGTGAACATGGTAAAAAAATAACAACAAAAAACAATTGTGGAATTGCACTTTTTTGCAATTTCACAGCATTTGGAATTTTTTTCCCATTTTCCAGTACATGATATGGTAAAACCAATGGTGTTGTTCAATAGTACAACTCATCCCGCAAAAAAACAAGCCCTCACACGGCCATATTGACAGAAAAATAAAGAAGTTATGGCTCTGGGAAAAAGGGGAGCAAAAAACGAAAATGCAAAAACGGAAAAACCCAAGGCTGTAAAGGAGTTAAATAAAACTGCTTTGTTTTTGCAGTTTTTACCTACGGTTTTTCTGCATCTAATGCAATTCAATGAAGAAAATCCAAATATAAAACTCAGCGTACTCACAAGAAAAACTGACATGTCTCAGATTGCAAACACGCAGCGCAGGTCAGTTTACATTGAGTAAAAAGAAGCACAGTGGGCAGGAGATTTCTAAAAATCCCATCCACTTTGTTGGAACTGTAAGACGCTGCATTTGTTAAGCAGCGAAAATACACAGCATCAAAAACTCTCCAATCGCTCATCCTGGAACTGTAAACTTATAGCGTATGTTTGATGAATATCTAAAATACTGATTAATTTATTCACATTTTACACTGTGGATTGGATGACAATAATAAATCCTATTGTTAAAAAGAGTGCCAGTTTCTGGCAGTACTGTTGTAAATCCCAAAATATCCCATTATTGGATTGAGATGTGATGTGGTGAGGATATTTATCTTCTCCCAAAATCTTGGTGTTATCGGACATTATCATAAGCAATTGAATATATGGATCAATTTATTTCTAATTACCTATATTAATTTTCCAGTGGGTCAGAATTTTACATGCAACTAGTTAATTATGTCTTTACATATCTTAGAAAATTCCAGAAAACCATTCCTTGGCTTTAAAGGGTTCGGATAGGCTAGCTGACATTTGAGTTGTTTGCATGTGGTAGTATGCTAAGCTATATTCCCCCAATGAGGTTTAGATGAGCTTTTGATGTTGCAGATTTTCTGCACCTATTAAGTAAAATAGGTTAGTTGCATTTTTTCGAAAGTACACAGCGTAAAAAACTCACCAAAAGCTCATCATGGGAACACAGCCTTAGCCCTACCTTGAAGGCCTGCTTGACACTTTACTTGAACCTTTGGAAGATTAAAGGAAGTCAGCCAATGCAGCAGAAATATAATTGTGCACAATTCTGATACACTCGTAGGAGCAATTTCCAAATGTTCATAGGTACCACAGCCATAGGAACAAACAATAATCTACAAGTTATATGCAATAGGAGCCAGCAGCTGCCAGAAAGGAGATGCATTTTGCCTCCTAGAAGCGAACCTACTTAGCTGCATAAAAAATAAGAATCAATCTAAAAACAACAGCAAAAGATCCTATGAAGATGTTGGAGGAAAGAAGCACAAAGTAGATTCAACCACGCAGCTTTTGGTCTGCCAGTAACAAAATAGCTAGTAACTCCTTCCTGAAAATGCAAATATCCATATTAAGAGCATAATAAAATGTAACTTTTGTTGATTTCTTAAGATTAATCTAGTTTCATTGTTTCCTCAAAACCAATGGACTGTAAATGCAAGTACATACAAATTTTTATACTACAGCTCGAAAGTAATCATATAACTAGTGCTGCCTTACCATGATTTAAAGGTATCCAATAAATCATCTGTTCATTCTGTTAGAGCTCGCTCACATTAGCGTATAACTTGGATGAGTGCTATGCAATATTTTACACCCAGTGTTATGTAATGGGGCATTGCTGATTTTTGATTTTTTTCTAATGCCGATTAGACATGAGAAAATCACAGCATGAATGACTCCACGAGTGGATCTGTAAGTCCTACTATGAGAACCAATACAAATCTATGAGTGCGTGGAAAACATTAAACTGCCCTCGGATGACATCCAAGTGCAGTCTGATGAATGTGCACCAAGGCAATGGAGATGATGTAGAAATGAAGTTCTCCGTCCCTGTGCTGTGATTCTCTCATGCAAGAGATTCAGATCACAGTAAACTGACATTTGATAGATAGAGTTTGAGCCAAGTGTCATTAGCATAATTGGCCCAATTCTCTCTCAAGAGAATCGATGGCCTTGTGACCCCAGTCTTACAGAGAAAAAATACTTTAAAAGCTGCCTGCTCCCATGGAGTAATAGGTCTCTCCATGTGTCTAGGTCGGCCTCCACTGAGTTGGCGCATAATGGTGGCCAACAGTCATGGTGGTCTCGTCGGCCGGCTGACTACAACGGGAAAAGTTGTGGAAGAGATGCAGGAAAAGCCTGTCTCAATAAGCAATGTCCAGACCTCAGGTGCAACGGGAAAAAAATCACTTCAACTAAGGATCGTATCAAGACATCTCTCCTCTGATCCCTAACTGATATCATCTGGCAGTTGGGCACTTTTTGAACCGCGCAGGACACTATGGTTCACGTGGTTGCACAGATTTCGCTGGAGTCCTGACAGTGACCATAGCAAAGGCACTGGCTGTCCTCCTTGATCCCAGCACCACGCAATCCCAGGGGCGCAGGGTTGCTTCTCCTGGGCTTGTAGTTCTCCTGTGTGTGGCTGCCACCCCCCAGACTTCACAATGGCTGTTACACTAATTACATATGTGTGTGTAAAAATGGCTGAAAAGCTGGCTTCTCACACCATCAGAGTTCACAGAAATTTAGCTAGTTCGCGAGTCTAACTTGTAAAATAAACAGAGCATAAGTCATAAATATTGAACACATGAGAAATGTATTCATTTATAGCTATGGTGAACGTAAGAAATGCAGTAAGGCAGGCATGGGAGCCACAACACTCACTTGAACAAAAGTCTTGGAAGAGGGAGGCCAGCTTAGAGTACATGGCTCCTGAGTATAGCTGGGGCCGGCCTCTGAAGGGGAAAATCCATAGATACAGGGGTGTATAGGTGTAATTGTGACTCCCAGCTGCGCTTGGTATCACAGATCCTAGAAGGGTGTATTGATTGATTCCTCCACAAGAGGCCCCCATAACCATTCGCACATCTTCACCTTCCACCTCAGACCACCAGAGGGAGCCCGTTAGAGATAGATAAATAGAGAAGGTGGAGCCAGGCAGCAGTCAGTCAGAGTTGGAGCCTAGACTGGAGTCGACAGAGAGCAAACCTGTTGAGAGAGTTCCTGCAGTAAAGAAGCCTGAGAGAGGTCAGTCTGCAGTGGAGCACAGTCGAGACTCAGTTGTAGCTCAGAGAAGTGAGCTTTAGGTGTGCCGGCACCATAAGATCGGTGAAGCACGGCAAGATGCCGTTAGTGTGTATAGCCTAGTGAGGGCCTAGTGAGGGCCCGAGTAGGCCGAAGGCGAGTGGAGAGTTAGTACTAAGGGGGCGGAGGAGCTTAACTTGCTCACCCCGAAGCATTTACCGGACACCGGGTCCGAAGTTTACCGGGATCTCTATGACCCAGTAAGATATAACCGGAATCCCTGGGGAACTACAAGTCCCAGGATCGCTAAAGTGCTGATACGCAACAGAGCCAGGAGACACATAGGCCCCGCAAGCTGAGGAGCGTGTACTCCAAGGAAAAGGCCCTACCACAAGGTCAGCCAGCGCAGGACAGAGAAAAAGTTAGGCCTAGCTCCAGGCAGGTCAGAAATTTACTACGTAGAAGCAAGAAACAGGAAGCCCAAAACCCGCTCATTGGGGAGGATCCTGACATGCACCCTTTACCCTACAGTTCTCCGGGACGTGCCTGAATTTCCATCAGTAAAAGGTACTGAAGTGACTATCTTGTCTTTCCCTGTTCTTGCTCTGACCCGGCTGGGTCTCGCCTGTCCTGCATTTCCCTGTCATACACTGCCCTGAGGCCTAGCTCCACCTGTGGGGCTATACCATCGAGCTGCCTTATCATCGGCCTCAGTGGACTGCGCAGCGCTGGTGATCCTCACCAGAAGCCACGGGTGGAGTCACAAACTCTTTAATAAAATAAACAACCATAAACGCTTTTAAGGAGCAACCCCCAGGGTACGGGCCTGGGAGCCGACCACCACGACATCCCTACAAGGCCAGGCTAAAGGCCCAGGTACCGGGTCATCCCCATTCCCCTGGGCGAGTCATAATGCCAATTACACTACTATGCTATAGGTCACACACCATGTGGTGCGTGGATATTACCACTTTGCGAAGGCGGGGACAAAAATAAAAGGAAATAAAGTTTGTGATGTAATGTAGTGCACTCCAAATAGTCCAGAAAACAGGGAGGCTAAAGGGCTATTGATAAACTTTACTAGTTGCATGAATACACAGTTACATGCAGATAAACGATGATTTAACAGAGATTCAATTCCAATGTGGCAATCACAGTTACTTTCCAGTATAGTAATGCAGGTATATATATATACAGTGGGTATGGAAAGTATTCAGACCCCTTTAAATTTTTCACTTTTTGTTTCATTGCTGCCATTTGGTAAATTCTAATAAGTTCTTTTTTTTTTCATTAAAGTACACTCTGCACCCCATCTTGACAGAAAAAAAAACAGAAATGTAGAAAATTTTGCAAATTTATTAAAAAAGAAAAACTGAAATATCACATGGTCATAAGTATTCAGACCCTTTACTCAGACACTCATATTTAAGTCACATGCTGTCCATTTCCTTGTGATCCTCCTTGAGATGGTTCTACCCCTTCATTGGAGTCCAGCTGTGTTTAATTAAACTGATAGAACTTGATTTAGAAAGGCACATACCTGTCTATATAAGCCCTCACAGCTCACAGTGCATGTCAGACCAAATGAGAATCATGAGCTCCAAGGAACTGCCCAAGGAGCTCAGAGACAGAATTGTGGCAAGGCACAGATCTGGCCAAGGTTATAAAAGAATTTCTGCATTACTCAAGGTTCCTAAGAGCACAGTGGCCTCCATAATCCTTAAATGGAAGAAGTTTGGGACCACCAGAAGTCTTACTAGACATGGCCGTCCAGCCAAACTGAGCAATCGTGGGAGAAGAGCCTTGGTGAGAGAGGTAAAGAAGAACCCTAAAGATCACTGCAGCTGAGCTCCAGAGATGCAGTAGGGAGATGGGAGAAAGTTCCACAAAGTCAACTATCACTGCAGCCCTCCAGCAGTCGGGCCTTTATGGCAGAGTGGCCCAACGGAAGCCTCTTCTCAGTGCAAGACATATGAAAGCCCGCATAGAGTTTGCTCAAAAACACATGAAGGACTCCCAGACTATGAGAAATAAGATTCTCTGGTCTGATGAGGGGAAGATAGAACTTTTTGGTGATAATGCTAAGCAGTATGTGTGGAGAAAACCAGGCACTGCTCATCACCTGTCCAATACAATCCCAACAGTGAAACATGGTGGTGGCAGCATTATGCTATGGGGGTGTTTTTCAGCTGCAGGGACAGGAATACTGCTTGCAATTGAAGGAAACATGAATGCGGCCAAGTACAGAGATATCCTGGATGAAAACCTCTTCCAGAGTGCTCTGGACCTTAGACTTGGCTGAAGGTTCACCTTCCAACAAGACAATGACCCTAAGCACACAGCTAAAATAACAAAGGAGTGGCTTCAGAACAACTCTGTGACCATTCTTGACTGGCCCAGCCAGAGCCCAGCCAGGGACAACTCTGGAGAGACCTGAAAATGGCTGTCCACCAATGTTCACCATCCAACCTGATGAAATTGGAGAGGATCTGCAAGGAAGAATGACAGAGAATCCCCAAATCCAGGTGTGAAAAACTTGTTGCGTCATTCTCAAGAAGACACATGGCTGTACTAGCTCAAAAGGGTGCTTCTACTCAATACTGAGCAAAGGGTCTGAATACTTATGACCATGTGATATTTCTATTTTTCTTTTTTAATAAATTTGCAAAAATTTCTACATTTCTGTTTTTTTCCATGAAGATGTGGTGCAGAGAGTACTTTAATGAGAAAAAAAATGAACTTCTTACAATTTACCAAATGGCAGCAATGAAACAAAGAGTGAAAAATTTAAAGGGGTCTGAATACTTTCTGTACCCACTGTATGCTCCAAACAATTTCAAACTGAAATCTCCCCTGCTGTATCACGTTAGTAACAGAAAAAATAGATTTTTTTACTCTGAACGAACTCTGCATACAGCTGAATTTCACTTCCACAATATGACAAACTGAGATATGGCGTGCGACTGTATGACTTTAGGAACAGAAAAAAAAATAGATTTTTTAAAGGTGTACTCGTGCATGGAGTACAATAGAAGCAGTGCACAACAGAGTTCTATGAAATGTGCCCTGCTGTCTTTGTCTGGACCTCACTAATGTCACAAAACAAAAAAAATACTGTAAGGTCAATTTCACAGCCACACAAGACACTAGCTATGTAAACTATCTGACCAAGAAGCAACCGCCTAGCTAACTAGCTAAAATCTGTCAGTACCCGAGAGCAGCCTCTCTGACCTGCTATAGTCACAAAATGGCACTAAAACAACATGTCTGCTCTTTATAGAGAGAGAGACATGTGATTTCAGCAGTCAATTGCACAAGCCCTTGCGTCTGGACATTGTGGATGGTTCCCTGATTGGCTAGCTGCAATTTGCACACATAAAGTTAGGTAAAAAAAAAAATTACAAGCACACCGCTCCTCTGAGCTCTCCCCACTTCCTCCCCTCATCAAACACGTCCCCTCCGCTCATCATACACCATCACTATCCTAGGCAAAGTGATAAAAATACTTTAGCGGCAACGCAATCTTTTCCCGCACTTCTACTGACTTTTATCGAATTTTGACGATTTTAAGAAAAATTGCTCGTACGTCATGATCACGAATCCAAATGTGCCATATTCGTGCCAAATTTGAAATTGGCGATCATTTTTCGAAGATATTCGCTCATCTCTAGTTATTACCTGATCACCCGATATGATCAATCTTTCATGGTTTACCCAAAACACAAAGGGGTTTTTCCACCTCCCCTTCGACCAATCATCTCTGGAATTGGATCCCTAAATGAAAATCTCAGCCAATGGGTAAATGACCATCTCCGTCCACTTGTAGCCCGAATTCCAGGTTATTTGAAAGACAGTAATACAGTGTTTTTGATAAATTTGCATGGGATGAGGGGTACAGGTTCAGGACATGTGATGTGGGGAACCTATACTCCACGATCCCTCATCATCTTGCAATCATTGCCATCCAGCATCATTTATATAATTATAGCAACTATACGGTACTTGTAAAAAGAATTTATTATTACAGCTTTGCAGTATTTGTTACATCATAATTTCTTTATGTTTGACTCAAGTTTTTTTCTCCAGTGTGTCGGTGCCCCGATGGGGTCTAAGTTCTCGCCAATTCTTGCTATGCTTTATACGTCCTGGTGGGAGGAAACTTATATTTTTTCAGATACTAATCCCTACCTTACAAACATCAAATGGTACGGTAAATTTGGGGTGACCTTCTCCTCGTGTGGCAGGGATCCATCCCTGCCACCCAGGACATCACCACATATCTAAATTCAAACGATTTGAACTTGAAATTCATGGTCAGTGATCCCAGTTCTGAAACATCCTTTTTGGATATATTACTAAATGGCAATACAATATCCCATCGAGTTGAAACATCTCTGTATAGGAAAACCATTTCTGGCAATACCCTTCTGCATTCCACTAGTTCTCACCCACATCATACCATACAGGCTATACTATATGGGGAGTTTAACCGTGCGAGACGGATTTGCTCAACATATACTTACTTTATGAAAGAAGGAAAAATTATCAGCCAACGTCTAATTGATAGGGGATATAGAAATCGTGAGGTCAAACGGGTATTCAATGAATTTTCTATTACGTCCCGATCTTCTTTGTTTCAGGAAAAATTTAGGAGAACAATCATCTGTATCTGAATTTGATGTCAAGAGAAGCCTTCAGGATTTTACGTTTGGACACTAAATATCCTGGGGGAATTAATTTCAAGAATGATTTATTTTATATATATTAATTATGGGTGTCTCTCTCAAAAGTAATTGTGGTGTTTGTCATGAAAATTTCTGTTTTCAGATTGAAAAGCATTATCTTTCCTCATTATAGGGAGTAGAGATAGGAAATAAAATAAATAAATAGGTGTTAATGTGATAACTTTGTTACAAGTATTATCTATTCTATATATCTGTTACGGATCCGGGTGGTGGAACCTCTGTGCTTCCATGCAAGGAGGGACCAGAGGGGCGTGACTAAGTGCCTACTCGGCCTGACCCTGGTCACACGGCGGCTTAGTCGACTCCGTGAACCAGGGAGGGACCGGGCAGGTGAACCAGGTGCTACTCTGGGACCGACCTTGTGTGAGAGCAGGTGACTCCCATGGGTCATATGACAGGAACTGACCGGTACAGCGGATGATCACGGCAGGAATGCGGTCGGGTGGTCCGGGTAGATCAGCAGGTAGGTACGGCAGATAGTCAGACAGGTGCTCCGGGTAGGCAAGCAGGTGGGTACGGCGGATAGCCAGAGAGGTGCTCCGGGTAGGCAGGCTGCCGGGCACGGCAGGTAACTGGCAGGTGCCCCAGGTAGGCAGGCTGGCGAGCACGGCAGGTAACAGGCAGGTGCTCCAGGTAGGCTGGCTGGCGGGCACGGCAGGTTACTGGCAGGTGCTCCTGGTAGGCAGGTTGGCGGGCTCGGCAGGTTACTGGCAGACTGGCAGGCAGAACTATTAGACAGACTGGCGGGCAGGACTGACTGGTAGCGGGACCTGAGGGCTGAAGCAAGTGTTAGCACACGGAACAGCAACCTTGCACAGGTACCTCCATTTTGGAGGAGGTGCCTTATACAGAGGAAGTCCTCCGACCATTGGCCGGGGACTCTTTAGGACGGCGTGCGCAGCCCCTTTAAGAGGGAGAGAGCGTGCGCCCTAAGCACAGTGCCCGGAAAGCTGAGCGCGGTGCGTGCCACAGCAGCAGCAGGCGGGGAGCAGGAAGACGCCGGACCGGAACCACGGCGGTGAGGGGAGCGGCGTGTCTGCCCGGCAGGAGGCAGAGATGCCGATGCTACAATATCCTATTCAAATTCTTTGTTTTATTTTTTTGTGTATATTGAACCCTTTATGATATGATCATTGAATATGTGCAATTCTCTATATATCAGTTACCATGGGCGTCTGATTATGGTCTTTTTTCTGTGGTTCGTTTCACACAGGTGCTGAGTTAGTAATGAAATTTTCATGTGTCATGTTGATTGGTTCTTTGTTTCTATTTATACCTGTTTGCTAGTCCACGATGAATATTCTATGACTAAGGGCGTTATTCTTGTGCCAGAAACACGTCAGGTTTCTTTTAGCTGTTTTGAAGATGGACTAATAAAGGTTTTTGATTTTACCTTGTCGGTGTGCCGGAAACATATCCTCGTCTTTCTTCATTGGCATCCTCCGGTGATATATTCTTTTCTTCTCAAATCTTGAGCACGGATAACTGGATTAAATGCTGCATGTGTGGAGGGCTCACTAAACCTCTCTCCTCTCCCTCCAATGTTTTATTGTTGTATTACTTTGGACCACTAATTAAAAAATTCTGAGGATATAACTTTGGTACATTTCTAAAGATATTGTACAGTCTATGAAAAAAAATAAGGGGTGCCAATAATGGTGAGCAACTCTGTATGTCTGTGTGCACAGAAAAATAAGATTTATGGCTCTGGGAAGTACAGGAGGAAAAAACAGAAACGCAAAAACAGAAATTGGCAGCTGTGTGAAGGGTTAACAAAAAATAAACATGCAAGTTATTGCATGTATAGGTATGTTAGTTACATACAGCACGTACCCATACAAATGTTAAATCCTATAAAAATGGGACGTTGCACAAATATCAAACAAATTACGTATTTATTGAACATTGTTTAGTTCTACATGATAAATAGCCATATCTACACCAATTAGATTTAAATCAATAGTGGACAAATATATCCATAAAAAGTGCCACAGTGCAACTAATCATAAATCCAGGTGCATCTCACTAAATTAGAATATCATCAAAACGTTAATTATTTCAGTTCTTCAATACAAAAAGTGAAACTCGTATATTATATAGTCATTACAAACAGAGTGATCTATTTCAAGTATTTATTTCTGTTAATGTTGATGATTATGGCTTACAGACAATGAAAACACAAAAGTCATTGTCTCAGTAAATTAAAATAATTAACAAAGAACACCTGCAAAGGCTTCCTAAGCGTTTTTAAAAAGCCCCTTAGTCTGTTTCAGTAGGCTCCACAATCATGGGGAAGACTGCTGACTTGACAGATGTCCAGAAGGCAGTCACTCCACAAGGTCCCAGAGTTCCAATTTTCATTTGGAAATCAAGGTCCCAGAGTCTGGAGGAAGAGTGGAGAGGCACACAATCCAGGCTGCTTGAGGTCTTGTGTGAAGTTTCCAAAATCAGTGATGGTTTGGGGAGCCATGTCATCTGCTGGTGTAGGTCCACTGTGTTATATCAAGACCAAAGTCAGTCAGTGCAGCCGTCTACCAGGAAATTTTAGAGCACTTCATGCTTCCCTCTGCCGGCAAGATTTTGGGAGATGGAAATTTCATTCTCCAGCAGGACTTGGCACCTGTCCACACTGCCAAAAGTACCAATACCTGGTTTAAAAACAACAGTATCACTGTGCTTGATTGGTCAGCAAACTCGCCTGACCTTAACCCCATAGAGAATCTATGGGGTATTGTCAAGAGGAAGATGAGAGACACCAGACCCAACAATGTAGACGAGCTGAAGGCTGGTATCAAACCAACCTGGGCTTCCATAACACCTCAGCAGTACCACAGGCTGATCACCTCCATGCCACGCTACATTGATGCAGTAATTGATGCAAAAGGAGCCCCAACGAAGTATTTAGTCCATTTACTGAACATACATTTCAGTAGGCCAACATTTTGGATTTTAAAAACATTTTTCAAGCTGTTGTTATAAATTATTCTAACTTACTGAGCTATTGACTCTTGTATTTTCATTGGCTGTAAGCCATAATCATCAACATTAACAGAAATAAACACTTGAAATAGATCACTCTGTTTGTATTGACTCTATATAATATACGAGTTTCACTTTTTGTATTGAAGAACTGAAATAAATTACATTTTTGATGATATTCTAATTTAGTGAGATACACCTGTATATAAATAAACAAGTTAGTACATATCCACATAATCATAAATATACATGAAAAAATGCTAGTGCTTAATCTGTAAAGGAAGATGTGAGTACAAAGTGGCAATAGTGCAATAGCTGCAGAGTGTAGATAGTGTAATACAAACCTCTCATGCAGAGCAAATCTCGACGCACGTTTCGACTCACTGGCTTTCACTAGAGAAGGGACCAGTATATATGTGTTTAATGACCAGCAGTTAGAATTATTATTGTAAGCAGCAGCTTATTATGAGACCCGCCGTATACCAGTGTCCCTGTCGCTGCTCATTGAGTGCGCGTCCGCAGGACTGGATATGACGTTGGGCCAGAAATGCCGTGCGTTCCACGATGGAACACACACGCACCATGTGAGAGGACACCACCCAGACCGGATATGATATTCGCCTGGAAGTGTCATGCGTGCCACAGTGGGACGCATGACACAGAGGAAACTTTACACTGCATTTCCTAGTGGGGCGCATATATGTAACGATCAATGGCTGCATGAGTTGCACAGTATGGCAAATATGAGGAAAATGCAAAAAAAAAAATCGCACAAAATGTGAAAAGGCAATATATGTATGCATACATATATATAGTTAGTGAAAAGTACATAGTGCATAATAAAAAAGAGAAGAACCACGTATATATACACATATATACGAGCGTCAGTCAATAAGTAATGCCTCCTATTTTTTTTCTCCTTAAATAAGGTAGTTATGTTAAATATTCGAATTTGGCACAATTCCTCAAACCTTCTTCTCCAATCCACAGCAATTGCACCTTCCTGCACCATCAGGTGGCAGGACTGTATCCGTTTGCAAAATGGCTGATATCGATGTTCATATTAGACAACGTTCTGTGATTGAATTCTTGCATGCAGAAGGTGAAACGCCCATTCGAATTCATGAGAGACTGAAAAATGTGTACGGTGATGCAACAGTGGATGTCAGTACTGTTAGACGATAAGTTCGTCGCTGTAACACAGCTGAAGGGCCATCACCGTTGGCTGACAAAATGCGGAGTGGCAGGCCAGTAACCGCAGTGACTCCAAGCAACATTCAGCGAGTCGATGACATCATTCGTGGTGACCGCCGGGTGATTGCAGATGAATTGTGTGGCATTATCTGCCTCAGTAAAGGCAGTGTGATGAAAATTATTGGACAACTGGGATACAGAAAAGTTTGTGCATGGTGGGTCCCAAGAATGCTTTTTACCATGCTGGAATACATGCCCTTGTTAAACGGTGGACCAAGACTGTGGAAATGGATGGAGATTATATTGAAAAGTGACAAATTAATCATTAATGTTGTGGTTTTCAACCTATGTAATTGCATTTGAATTTCTTGCCAATTAAAAGGAGAAAAAAAATAGGAGGCATTACTTATTGACTGACCCTCATAGTTAATACAGGTGCATAGTGTATAAATAAAGAAATGAGCAGCATACATGTATGCATACACTACATATACACATACATATACGCCGCCCATACTGTATATACATAGTAAGTAAAAGTGCATATATATAACATATGTAAGTAATATACAAAAATTAAAGTGAACATGTAGAATAGTGTAATATATAATGCATGAGTCTATCATAGCAATCTTAAATTCTGAATAAATACAATAAATTACGTAACAACAGATACAATACATAAAATAGACTATCTCATATCATAAATTAGCCCCCGCAAAAAGAGTTCAGAAAATCCCTAGGCTAGCGTAATGTTCATATAAATGGAGCGTGTATATCATCCGTCACGTGATAGTGATGTCCAATCATGAAAAAAATGAAAAGTTTGTATATCATCATCCATATCAACTGGTCCCTAAAGAATCTAAAAAAGATATATACAGACAATAAAAACATGATTCAAAACAGTTAAAATGCAAAGAATTAGATAAATCTACTATTATACAGATGGCTATGCCCAAAGCCTATAACCTTTATAAAAAACGGGCAAAACTTAATGTCTCTTTGAGGCCTTTTGGCGCCATAGTTTCCAATGTCACTATCCACTTAAGTTCATTCTGAGACAGTGTTTTTTTCCAATCTCCTCCCTGCTCATCAGTCACAATCTTATCTATTCCCTTTACCTTAAGTAGAGTAGAATCACAATCGTCCGGAGTCTTGAAATGACGTGGTAGGGTTTTAAGACTTATAACGTCATCTGTTTCTTTTGCCGCATTAATGTTCGAGACGTGTTCTCTCGTACGTCGTCTAAGTTCCCGAGATGTCAAACCGACGTACATTTTTGGGCAAGGGCAGGTTGTACAGTAAACAATGCCTGTCGATATACAAGATATGGCATGTGTGATTTTAAAGGTTTTAGTCCCAGATGAATCTGTAAATGAATTAGATGTCTCTATGTTATAACGTACAGGCCACATATGACCCGCAACAGCAACAACCCCACTTCGGACCTTTGGATCCAAAAATACCTCCTTTTTGTGGTTTCTTAAGATGACTCTTCACTAAAATGTCTTTTAAGCTGTGGGCCCTCCTTTACGTAATTGCTGCATTTCTTGTAATATGCTTGGATAAGGTCCGATCTAGGGGTGAAGGGGTTAAATACATTATATGATAACTTGAACGCAGTCATTTGAAATCACAACTCTACCTACAAAAACAATCCAACACATGGATTTGTTGAAAGATTAAAAAAGTGTCGGGGTAAAAGAGAATATATATATTTGTAACTTTTATACTTTTGTAACTTTTATACGCTTTTTTGCTAATGTACTAACCACCATTTTGTGTCATATAACAATAAGCTTTCCTTGCTACGTAGTGCTCAAATCGAAACTTAAACTAAGATATTTCTAGTGTTGCCAAGACTTATTTCAGAGAAACGAAACAAGATTATAAGCTGACGGCTGCAATATCTGCCCAGAGACTGAGATAAGGAGATGAGGACCAATCAGGAGTGGCCAGACACTGGACTTTCATGGCTTACCCCGCCCCGGACAACCTCTTTCCCCTCCCATTATGTAGTGTATTTAGATTTGTGCATGTAAAAAATAAAGGCAGAACATTGCTGAGGACGTTGTCTGTAGTAGCCTTCTGAGCATGCTCTGAGCTTGAACCAGCTTGTTGTCTGACTCATTCTTTGAATGGTTGACCCATGCTCATAGTTTGAATTTGGAGTGACTGGAGGACGAGTGGAATGTCATCACGACCCCCACAAATGGCGCCCAACGTGGGGCGTGGTTAGCGGTACGCTGCCCTCCCGGACCCATATTGCTGATTTCCCTGGTGGTGACCGCGGTGGCTGAATTTGAGGCCTGATCAACCTCCATCGAACACGGTAAGTTGAGATGTATTTTATATGTCTCACTTGCCTGTGTGTCAGCCGCAGCGGTTCCTGTTGGGTTGTCAGGTTGGATCTGGGTGGGTGACCGGTCGAGTGGTGAGACCTTGGGCGTCCCGCACCACGTCCTGAACCAGCAAGTGTTAAAACGAGTGACGTCGCATGCCTGCGCGTGCTCGTGTGCACACCACCTCCTCCTCCCCCGGTCACTGTACTTTTCTTAGATAGCTGCCTCCCGTAACTGATAGTCAAGGTTACAAAGCATTCCTGAATTGTAGTATAAGGGAGAAAGAATCTGTGACGAATTGAGGAGTGCTCTTCGTCTAACACAGAGACTGCTGTATAGTCAAGGTTAGGAAACAGTGTATCGAGGTGTCTCTACACTGTCGGGTGGTACCGTGGTAGGAAAGCAGATAGATTGAGGTGTCTCTCTATCTAAACAGTGTATCGAGGTGTCTCTACACTGTCGGGTGGTACCGTGGTAGGAAAGGAGATAGATTGAGGTGTCTCTCTATCTCATCAGTGTATCGAGGTGTCTCTACACTGACGGGTGGTGACCTGTAGTCAGGGTGCCGTGGTGAGTCGCACTGTAAAGTCGCCATTCAAGGCTAGGAAAGGAGTTAGATTGAGGTGTCTCTCTATCTCATCAGTGTATTGAGGTGTGCTCTACACTGAGGAATGGCGACCTGTGGACTGCACCAGTGATCTGAGTCGCGACAGATCATTGCATTCTATAAGAAAATGTTGAGTATATTCAAATTTGAAAGATCTCGTAAGTTGTGGAATGCTGCTGTGGGAGTTAAGCCAATTAGTGGAGTTACGGGAAGGCAAGAAGGCAAGAAGAATGTTAGGAATTTGTAGAATATGATAAGCTTATCCAGTACAGGCAGGCTTTAGTTTTCAGTTTAGAAAGAATGTGTTACACACAAGTTGGGAAAGTTGGGTGAGGATTTCTGCAAGCACATCTTAGAGTAGATGGTGCAGGGGGGAACAGAGAATGCCGAGCCTTTGCTCGGATACATGAAAGCTGCAGAATGTGATTTGTTATGTGACCCTAAATTGGCCGTAACCCCGTTGATGCCTGTCACTACACCGAGCCCTCAGCCACCACCCTATAATGGCGCCGACGCTAAATCATCGGAAGGATGGATGTGTCGTATGTGCTGACAGCAGAACCCGAAGTTCTGCTGTGTCTGTGGGGGGGGGGCCGCCCATGGCACGATGCCCAGCCTGCCCCCAAGAACAATCCCACCCCCACTCCCCCCTCCTCCCTCCAACGGCCATCTTACTACACCTTTTCCTGCTTCCAAGAACTATCCCATTTCCATTCCAACTCCTCCCTCCCACAGCCATCTTGCTACACCTCTTACTTGTTGTGGGAGGCCCGGAAAGCCCCAATCCAGCCTATATCCACTACTAGATCCGTCCGGTGCATATTACCAGCCACCAGCACAGGTGGAAAAGCCCGCAGTCCCAGAGCACCCATCTGAAACTAATGTGACACCCTCTGCTCCAGTCCACGATGCTGAGACGCTTCCCCTGTTTCCTATGGGAGTCACCCACAACCCTGGGGATATCCTCCTCAACTCCCCAGAATTTCAGGCCAGACTGCTCTCCCTCCGCCAACATACTGTTACTCAAGACGATACGGAGCCAGATGAGGGATGGGCTCAAGATACTCCAGCCCCCCCCCTCCTTTACCCCATACGTCTCCTATGGCATCCTCCACCCCATATCCATTACCCGTACTCCGGCCCTTGCTCCAAGCAACTGCTGAAAGAGCACCACCCCTCAGCCCCTCAGAAGTCTGGGACCCCTGCCGCTCCCGTAATCTAGTAGACCCATCAGGACGCCCTGTCACTCTGTCAATAGGCTATGGTGACATCCTTACACATCGGGTGGGGGCCATAGTCAACCCTGCAAACACCTGTATGAGCCATGTTGGAGGATTGGCTCGCAAAATTTCCCTTGCTGTTGGTTCTACTCTGGCTGCAGAATGCCAGGCTCACTTAGCCGAAAACGGAGAGCTTTCAAAAGACCATGGTTTCCACAAAAGCAGGACTCCTTAGTACGTATGAATCCGGCCTAGAATACATGAAACAGTTAAAAGCCTGGGCTCAGAATCGTTTGTCAGATCAAGCTGGGTCTGTACAAGATGTTCAACAAGACCCTGTTAAATCTGTGGAAAGATATGCTGCAAAACTCAGCATGCATTTTGAGGATCTCGGATACAGTTTTCACGTCAAGACGCAGGCCGCTCTGTTGGTTCAGGCCCTAGTAGATGGCCTACAAGACGCTCTCAGAGATGAAGTCCTGAGAGTACGGCCCGAGATTCGTTCTTCTTCTTTCAACGACGCGGTGGATATCGTTAAAGCTTTCCAAAAATCAATGCTAAAAATGGAAAAGGATACTAAGCCAAAGAAGAAAGCCGCTCCTGCCATGGTATATCAAGCTCAAGAAAGCTACCCACCCCCTGGCAACCAACATGGAATCAAGTGGGTAATGGTTAAAGGCACAGGTGATGATACTCCTCCCACATATAGAAAACAAGACAGAAGAGATGACAAGGGATCATCTAGAAACAGAAGACAATCTCGTGATTCTGAAGGATGAATGTTATGTTGGGAGTGTGGTAGCCTTGACCACATCCTCAGAGACTGTCACTTTACAGGTGGACCATCAACCACTGGAGTTCCTGGTGGACACTGGGGCGGCCACATCTGTCATTTCCTCTGCACAGCTCCCTCCTTCTATATCCCTATCACCAGATACCCTCACCTGTGTTGGGGTGGAAGGCCAACATATTTCCTCTCCACTCACAGTCCCTGTGTCTGCAGGACCGTTCACCGGAGTGCTCACAAGATTCTTGGTCTCTGAAACTTGCCCTGTCAATCTGTTGGGAGCCGATCTCTTAGAGCGGATGAAGGCAACAATTACCTTCGGAAACCATGGTATGGAGCTTCTTTTGCGGGACCCTCATTCCGAACAAGGGACTGAAGACCGCTGTGTTCTTAAAGCCTTCCCTCTCATGATGATGACCATACAACCTCACTCTCTGTGGTCCAGTGGGCCAGAGGACGTCGGCCTCCTGCAGGTTCCCCCGGTCCGAGTACACCTAAAGCCTGGACACAGGTACCCACGGTTGCCACAATACCCCCTCAAGGCTGCACAAGAACAAAGCTTGAGTACCCAAGTCGCTTCCCTCCTGGAATCAGGAGTCCTTGTCAGATGTGTATCTCCATGCAATACACCCCTTTTTTTCTGTAAAAAAGAAAACCGCTCCGGGAGAGCCTCCAAGATACCGGTTGGTTCAGGATCTCAGAGCCGTCAATGCAGCTACCATTTTAGAAACTCCAGTGGTACCCAACCCAAACACCCTTTTGTCTCAGGTGCCTCCAACGGCCACCTTGTTTACGGTGTTAGATCTGGCCAACGCCTTCTTCAGTATACCCTTACATGAAGATTCGTGGTTTCTTTCTGCCTTCACCTTTCAAGGAGCACAGCTTATATGGACCAGGACTTCGCAAAGAGCCCAGAACTCTCCTAACCAATTCACTCATTCTATGAAGTCTATTCTGGAGCCATGGGTTCAAGAGAACCCTCAGGTCACCCTTCTACAGTATGTGGATGATCTTTTGCTATGTGGCACTGAAGAAAATTTGCCAGAGATGTCAGCATCCCTTCTCTGGTTTCTTCACTCAGCTAACTGTAAAGTCTCGAAAGGCAAAATCCAATGGTGTCTGCCCAAGGTCATTTTCCTCGGACATTGTATATCACAAGGTACTAGACATCTGACTGAAGAAAGAAAACAAGCCATCATGGATATCACTTTCCCAACCACCTATTCCGCTATGCAGACTTTCCTTGGCCTCATCACTTACTGCAGGCAATGGATCCCTGATGCCTCAAAGCTCATGCAACCTCTGTACGACTGTCTCAAGGATGAAGGCTCAGTTTGGCTTCATGCTGAAGATCCACATGTTTCTCATCAACACAGACTATGTTTTGACCGTCTTAAACAGGCTGTTGTCTCTGCCCCGGCCTTGGGCTTACCAGACTATACTCAGCCATTTCACTTTTTTGTCTCGAAATCGGAAGGTCATGCCTCTGGAGTTCTAGCACAACGCTATGATCATAAGTATCGGCCTTTGGGCTACTACTCAGCCCGCCTGGACCCTGTCGCCCGAACTGCCCCCACGTGCCTTAAGGCGTTCCACGCTGCTCACATCCTCCTTGACAAGTCAGCTGACCAGATGTCTGACTATCAATCCTGCCACTTTGCTTCCACCTTCTAGGGGGGAAGGTGAAGAGGGTGAAGATCCATTGGTGGAACCTCATGATTGTATAAAAATTTTGCAGGAAGAGACTTCTGCTCCAGAGAATATGGTGGCACATCCGCTCGCAGACCCTGCCTTGCACCTATGGACTGATGGATCCCGTTTCGCAGACCCTCAAGGGAGGTTCCACACGGGATATGCTGTCACAACGGACCTAACAGTCCTCAAGGCTGAAGCTCTACCACCATACATGTCTGCACAAGAGGCTGAACTTGTGGCTCTCATAGAGGCCTGCCACCTGGCAGCAGGAACAAAGGCGAATATGTATATACCGATTCCAGGTATGGACATGGAATTTGCAATGATTCTGGACTCTTGTGGAAGTCTAGAGGATTCATCACAGCTGCAGGTACACCAGTGAAACATGTCTCATGGATTAAGGCCCTAATGAAGGCCCTGGAACTACCCATTTAGGTTGCTGTTATGAAGGTCAAGGCTCATGGAAGACTAGAATCCAGAGAAGCCAGGGGCAATCACCTAGCTGACCAAGCAGCCAAGACTGCAGCAGTGGAGAATGTGTCATCAAAGTGGCAGGAAAAGGAAGAAGAGATGGGAGAGACTCTGCAAACCGTAGCTGTGGCGCTCACTAGAGCAAGAGCCAAGGAACAGCCGGCGGAAGACCATACAAGTCCAGCGGAGACACGAGTGGAATCCAGGGGGGTCAGGATGCCTAAAGAAAAATTGTGTGAGGAACAAAGGAAGACCCCCCACTGAAGAAGTCAAGCAATGGAAAGCGGCAGGAGCCGTGCTGGCAGGTCGCAAAGATTCAAAGGTCAACTCGACTCTTTACCAAGTGGATGGGAAGCCTTGCTTGCCTAGACGCATGTACTCAGCTGTGGCAGCATGGGCTCACGGGCCTACACACAGAGGAAAGAATCAAGCCTTGGCATGTATCAAGAAACTGTACTTTGCACCCGGAATCTCTTCCACTGTGACTGCATACTCAAAATCCTGCTCTGTCTGCGCTACCTGCAACCCAACGTGTACGGCACGGGTCCCTCTCCAACACCTGGCTAAACCAGACTACCCTTGGCAGAGAATACAAGTCGACCATATCCAAATGCCTAAAGCAGGAAAATAGGAGTACGTTTTGGTAGCCGTGGATATGTTGTCAGCCTGGCCCGAGGCCTACCCGGTTGTCAACATGACTGCTAAAGTCACAGCCAAGAAACTGATCACCGAAATTGCCTGCAGATTTGGAGTTCCCCAAGTCATAGAATCGGATCAAGAACCAGCTTTCACAGCAAATATCTACGAAGAACTCTGGAACATGTTGGGAACAGATTTGGGCCTCCACACTCCATACCATCCTGCCAGTTCAGGCAAAGTGGAAAGGATGAATTCCACACTCAAGACCCAGCTCTTGAAAATGACCCAAGATCATCCCCTCCCCTGGCCCGACCCACTCCCCATAGTATTGCATCACATCACACACACTTCTCAGGCCAAACATGGGCTGACTCCCTATAGAATTTTGTTTGGGACCCCACCCAAGATAGGAGAGATTAGGCCCCAAGAGTTGTCTGAAACACATGATAGAGTGGTAAAATTTGTGATTGCCTTGTCTAGAGAATTGACTAACACCCGCTCTCCAGTATCTGCTTCTCTCCCAGAATCTACAGGTGATGCAGTACATGATTTCATCCCAGGCGATCTAGTGTATGTGAAGAAGTTTGTCCGGAAAGACTGCCTCCAGCCGCGGTTCGAGGGACCGTACACTGTGCTTCTCACCACCCCGACGGCTCTGAAGCTTGAGGGCAAGAGCACCTGGATTCACGCCTCCCACTGCAAGAGAGACAGAACGAGTCTATAAAAGATGACTACCTTCTTCTATATCCTTTCCATATGCTTACTGTCTGTCCCAGAGTGGACAGCTACCACACAGGGGTAGATACCTCCTTCTTCTCAAGTTGGTTGGGAGGGCTCAAGGGATTCTTCCAACAAGTTTGTCTAGTAATGGGAGGCCTACTAGTATTGGGCCTGGTGGTCCTGTGCTGCATAGTCCCCTTATATAGAGAAATATACTCCTTTGAACAAGTCTGACCAGCCCCCCATAACAAAGTTCAATTGAAAGATTTAGTTTAGGATCAGTTGGGAGAACTCCATGTGTCATTCAGGATAGGGCTCGATTGTCTGGGGGCGTCCCATAAGGGGGCAGCTTCTAAGATGATTGGGTGAAGAAATCCACCTCCCCTCTCCCCACACATGGACAGTCTCAAAGGCCCCGAAGCAAAGGAAAGCTTAGTGTTTAGGGGGGAATGTCGGGGTAAAAGAGAATATATATATTTGTAACTTTTATACTTTTGTAACTTTTATACGCTTTTTTGCTAATGTACTAACCACCATTTTGTGTCATATAACAATAAGCTTTCCTTGCTACGTAGTGCTCAAATCGAAACTTAAACTAAGATATTTCTAGTGTTGCCAAGACTTATTTCAGAGAAACGAAACAAGATTATAAGCTGACGGCTGCAATATCTGCCCAGAGACTGAGATAAGGAGATGAGGACCAATCAGGAGTGGCCAGACACTGGACTTTCATGGCTTACCCCGCCCCGGACAACCTCTTTCCCCTCCCATTATGTAGTGTATTTAGATTTGTGCATGTAAAAAATAAAGGCAGAACATTGCTGAGGACGTTGTCTGTAGTAGCCTTCTGAGCATGCTCTGAGCTTGAACCAGCTTGTTGTCTGACTCATTCTTTGAATGGTTGACCCATGCTCATAGTTTGAATTTGGAGTGACTGGAGGACGAGTGGAATGTCATCACGACCCCCACAAAAGTTATGGCTCCAGGAAGGGAAAGAGGAATAAAAGTGACCATGTCCAGGAACACGTTTAAAGATGCTGCAGAATTGAGCTGTTTTTTCCCCATACATTTGAAAAAAACAGATGTAAAAGTGCAGAAATGCAACACTTGTATACTGAACAAGTTAAAAACATGCTGCGTCAAATATTCAGAAAAACATAGCAGAAAAAGTCAGCAGAAAAAATGCAGGGTTCCCACACAAGGGAACATGGATAAACTGTTTTCTGCACTAAATACATGACCTTTACACAAAAATCAAAAAAATTGTAATATCAAGGACATTAAGATGACAGTTTTCTCCATTTATGCTCCCACTACTAAACTTTATGAAAATAGATCCCAAGCAATGAAGACTTGTAGTCAAAAGTATAAAGAGAAAACCTGTAAAGAAACACAATAGGAAACTTAGTAAATATGTAAATAGCACCACCTTGTGGCCACTTTCAAACTATACTGCAGCCATAGTTTTCCGAAAATAACCATGTAGGTAAAAAAAATGGATGAAAATATCAAGACTACACCTAAATAGCTATTCAGCTAAACAGTTGTATCGCTGTTAATCACTCATTTTTTTGAATGATTATAGTTTCTGGAGCTGTGCAGTACTGTGTGCCACAGATGTTATAAAACACAATGAAACTCTGCTCCAATGACCGAAACTAAATACACTGCTCAATGAAATTGCAACAATAAGAAAAATTCCTGGAATTATGAAAATCACAGGATGAATAAACATGTTAATAATATGCAAATGATGAAAAAAAAGGAAACATTTTCAAAATCTCTGTTTTATTAAGCATCAAGTATGAAATTCACAGGCAGAAATACATGCATGTAACATCCCTGGCGGTGTGCTTGCATAGTGCACCACCTCCCACTATGCAAGACCGCAATCTTACCCATCAGTCCAGCCTACAAACCTTGCTCCAGTTCATGCTGTGTGCATGTCTCTTGTCTGATTGCTTAGGGCGGCGGCCCGGTTACTTCCTGATTCTTATAGCTGCTGTGGGTGCGCTCCTAATGCGTCCCCAGCCTACTGCTGTGAGTCACTGGATATTTAACCCCCTCCACCCAGAAAGAGGAGCCTGAGCAACACCTTCACTCAGTTTGTCTTTGCAACTGTATTGCCAGGTCCTGTCCTGTATCTTGTCTGTTTCCGCCACTCTGGGGGCTGCATACCCAAACCTGTTATCTCTGACTTCTAGTCTGTTTCCGCCACTCTGGGGGCTGCATACCCAGACCTGTTACCTGTGACTTCTAGTCTGTTTCTGCCACCATGGGGGCTGCATACCCAGGCCTGTTATCTCTGTCTTCTAATCTGTTTCCGCCACTCTGGGGCCTGCATACTCAGACCTGTTATCTCTGACTTCTAGTCTGTTTCCGCCACTCTGGGGGCTGTATACCTTGGCCTGTTACCTGTGACTTCTAGTCTGTTTCTGCCACCCTGGGGGCTGTATACCCAGGCTCGTTCTTGTATCTCGTTGCAGTATCAGTTCCTGTCTGAACTGTCTCCTAGCCTGTTATCTGTTTGTCTCTATGTCCGTACCTTCCCTTTTCTTACAGTGTCTGAACCTGCACCTAACTCCAACTCGTTGTCTCTGTACTTCTGTTTGTGAGTTTTGTGTCCACTCGCTACTTCATAGTAAGTACCTTGTGTGTATCTGGTTCTGCTTGTCCCTTTTCCCTTCCTCCATATCTACCTCCTGTGTTCTAGCCATCTTCCTGTATTTTCCAGTCTGTTCCATGTGAACAGAGTCCTGTCCTCTCTGCCTGCACCTTCAGCCCTGTTCGGCTCTGCTTGCTCACCGCACCAGTGGTTTCCCTCTGCTCTGCCTAGCCCACCGCTCCGGCAGTTCCGCTCTGCTCTGCCTTGTCCACCGCACCTGCAGTTTCGCTCTGATCTGCCTTGTCCACCGCACCTGCGGTTTCGCTCTGCTCTGCCTTGTCCATCGCTCCAGCGGTTCCTCTCTGCTCTGCCTTGACCACCGCTCCGGCGGTTCCTCTCTGCTCTGCCTTGACCACCGCTCCGGCGCTTCCTCTCTGCTCTGCCTTGACCACCGCTCCGGCGCTTCCTCTCTGCTCTGCCTTGACCACCGCTCCGGCGCTTCCTCTCTGCTCTGCCTTGACCACCGCTCTGGCGCTTCCTCTCTGCTCTGCCTTGACCACCGCTCCGGCGCTTCCTCTCTGCTCTGCCTTGACCACCGCTCCGGCGCTTCCTCTCTGCTCTGCCTTGACCACCGCTCCGGCGCTTCCTCTCTGCTCTGCCTTGACCACCGCTCCGGCGCTTCCTCTCTGCTCTGCCTTGACCACCGCTCCGGTGCTTCTTCTCTGCTCTGCCTTGACCACCGCTCCGGCGCTTCCTCTCTGCTCTGCCTTGACCACCGCTCCGGCGGTTCCTCTCTGCTCTGCCTTGACCACCGCTCCGACGGTTCCTCTCTGCTCTGCCTTGACCACCGCTCTGGTGGTTCCTCTCTGCTCTGCCTTGACCACCGCTCCGGCGGTTCTGCTCTGCTCCGCCTTGCCCACCGCACCGGTGGTTCCTCTCTGCTCTGCCTTGTCCTCCGCTCCGGCGGTTTCGCTTTACTCTGCTTGTCTACCACATCTGCGGCTCTGTTCCTGTCTCCCAGTCTGTGCTGGACCCTATCCATCCTGCGCTCCAACCTGCTAGTACCTCCCTGTCTGCACTCCAGCCATGCTTGCCAGTATCTCCCTGTCTGCACTCCAGCCGTGCTTGCCAGTATCTCCCTGTCTGCACTCCAGCCGTGCTTGCCAGTATCTCCCTGTCTGCACTCCAGCCGTGCTTGCCAGTATCTCCCTGTCTGCACTCCAACCGTGCTTGCCAGTATCTCCCTGTCTGCACTCCAGCCGTGCTTGCCAGTGCCCACCTGTCTGCATACCAGCCGTGCTTGCCAGTGCCCACCTGTCTGCATACCAGCCGTGCTTGCCAGTGCCCACCTGTCTGCATACCAGCCGTGCTTGCCAGTGCCCACCTGTCTGCATACCAGCCGTGCTTGCCAGTACCCACCTGTCTGCATACCAGCCGTGCCTGCCAATACCCACCTGCCTGTATGCCAGTCTAACCTGCCTGTTCCTGCATTCCCCGGTGTGGGTCAATAGCTGTGACCGGGGTCTGACCTGGAGTAGCACCTGGTCCCTCTGCTCGGTTCCTCCTTGGTTCACGGAGTCGACTGAGCCGCCGTGCGACCTTGGTTGGATCGGGTTGATACTTAGTTAAGCCCCTCCAGGCACTCCTCGGTTCATGGTACAGTGGGATCACTAATCACGCTCACGCCAGTCAGTCCGGGCGTGAGCGTAACAATGCACTTACAAGCCTTGGCATGCTATCAATGATGTTATTAGTCTCTTCACGACATACGACGTAACTGTAAAAACCAATATAAATCTGGTATCGCAGTGATGGCACTGAGCAAAGGAATAAATTCGTCTAATCATTTATACCGCATGAGGAATGGCGTAAAAATAATTAAAACTAATTCTTCACCTGCTGTTGATTTGATCGCTCATCCCAAAGATTGCAGTAAAGCTTGGCGTTCATTTATCCTGCGCTCCACGTTGAGTGCTTACACCAGGGCTTCCATGTAAATCTTTGAAATATGTGATTCAGATGGAACCCCTGGCGGAAGATTCCCTATGAGGCAGATGGAGGCACTGTGGGCTCTGTCTCGCCTATGATCCGGCAGTGTCTGTCTTTTTAAGCATGCCATAAAAGTGTGGTCAACCACAGTTTTGTGCACCTCTGAAAAGAAGGTCACTGCTGAACAGAGGCCAGACTGAGTCCAGAGTAACTCTGCTGCTTCATTATATCGAATGGATCCCTTGGGGGTTTCATCTGAATCACGTCATTCAGAGATTTAGTTGGAAACCCCGATATGAATTCTCAGCGTAGAGCGCAGGATAAATGTGATCCGAAATGTTATGCAAAATGTTCCCAATAAAAGCCCCCAGTCAGGTCCGTAATCTGTCAATGGAAATACAGGGGACTTCCCCATTACTGGTAGAACAAAGGCTCTGGAAAAGCGAAATGGCTTCTCACCTCCCCATAAGAAACCCAGCGAATTCTGTGCTCATAAATCCAAATGCCCCTCTCCTTTCTGAGCCCCAGTGTGTCTAAACCACAGTTAGCGTCCACATGTTTGGTATTTCTGAATCGATAAGAGCCCACTTAATTTATGGGTGTATGTCACCAGAAGCACAATGTATGGGCACTACAATGTACTGGGGACTGCAATGTATGAGCACTAAAATAGAAGATTTACAATTTTCACTCAGCAACAACCACTGCTGCTTGTTTCTGGAAAACATCCATGGAGTCAAAATCGTCACTACAACTGTAGATAAAAGCCCAAAGGGGTATAATTTCCAAAATGGGGTCACTTGAGGAGGGAATTTTGCTCTTCTAGCCCTTGGGGCTCTGTATATGGAGTCCACAAATTATTCAACTAAAATTTGTTCTTCAAGAGTCAAATAGCGCTCCTTACATCCAGAGTCTCGACATGTGGCTAAGCAGGACTGTACAGCCACATATGGGGTATTGCCACGTTCAGCGAAAATGTGTGACAAATTTTTATGCCATTTTTACCCATTTCCCTGTGTGAAAATGAAAAATCTGTGGCTAAAACAAGAATTTGTGTGGTAAAAATGTAATTAATTTCTTTTTGCTACCCAATGGTATAAAATTCTGTGAAATACCTGTGGAGTAAATATGATCACTGCACCCCTAGATGAATTAATGGAGAAGTGCAGTTTGTAAAATAGGGTCACTTATGGGATGGGGGGGGGGGGGGGTTCTGCTTTTCCGGCACCTCAGGGGCTCTTTCAATGGGTCATGGCACCCACGAACCATAGCAGTAAAATCTGCATTAAATTATGGAGTCCATCCCTTCTGAGTTTTGCACTGTGCCTCAAAAGTATTTCCTGATTACATGTAGAGTATTGGCACTCAGGAAAAATTCCACAACAAATTGTGAGGTCCATTTTTTCTTATTAGTCCATAAAAATTTAAAACTTGGGGTTAAAATAACATTTTAGTGGTAAAAATGTAATTCTTTCTTCACCACGCAATGGTATAAAATTATATAAGGCACAAGTGGTGTCAACATGCTCACTGCACCCCTAGATTAATCCATTGGGGGGTGTAGTTTCTAAAAAATATAAAGTTTTAAAAACTGCTCCCCTCAAAGTATTCTAAACCGCCTTCAGGTATGTCAACCATTCAAGTGCTTCACAGGAATTATTACAAAGTGGAATGAAAAATTGAAAATTGACATTCTTTCAACTAAACTGTTGCTTTAGCCTCAAATTTTTCATTCTCACAACCTGTAATGAGAAAAAAATGCACCGTTAATTTTTTTTAAACAATTTCTACTAAATGTGCCGATAGCCCCTGTGAGGTAGTGAGGGAAATTATATGCGAGGGACGGTATGTATCCTTTAGGATGTGCATAGAGGCATATTGAACCCGCTGGAATGCATTGCAATCACAGACACAGCTGTGGTTGCAGTGCAGAATAAAAGTGAGTTTGGACTTGGTCAAGCTATTTGACCAAGGCAGATTTAGCAAAACCTGGCATGGGCTTTTTATTCTTGGAGTGGACTACAGGATGGCAGTGGGGCGGTCCACTCCCTCCAGCCCTGATCTTGCATGTGGCTCATGTCCACAGTTTTCTTTTAAAAACCTGCAGAAAAGGTTTGTGTGTGTCAGTCTTTGGTTTGCAAGCTCTAGAGCAGGAGGCTGTGTTATAAAGGCCTGTGTGAAGTAAACACAGAGTAACAGAAAGGCAAAGCTTCTGACACATCTCAGAGGGATACGGCAGTGCAATCGCCCATGGCAACAGTGTTTTGTTTGTACGGACTATTGTGGACAACCCGGCTGCGATCCAGAGGATAAAGCTGACTTCCATGGGTGAGTTATTTGGACAATTAAAACTTTAAGTTGGACGTTCTTGGGTCACTATCTTTCAAATCGCATTGTGTCAACACCGCCGCACTACACCCCATAAGTGGTCTTTATCTACTATTTGACACAGAAGGGAAGGAAATGTATTAGACTTTTGAGCCCTGATTCATCAAAGCAATTTCACCAAAATTCTGGCATAAATTGCCATTTCACATTTGCAGAACCCCCAAGGTTCCAAAACAGCAGAACTTTTTCAATTCACAGCTGTTCCTAGAAAGTTTATACAGATGCTTCTCACAAAATTATAATATCATCAAAAAGTTAATTTATTTCAGTTATCGATACAAAAAGTGAAACTCATATATTATATAGAGTCATTACAGACAGAGTGATGTATTTCAAGTGTTTATTTTTGTTAATGTTGATGATTATGGCTTACAGCCAATGAAAACACAAAATTCATTATCTCAGTAAATTAGAATACTTTATAACAACAGCTTGAAAAATGATTTTAAAGTCCAAAATGTTGGCCTACTGAAATGTATGTTCAGTAAATGCACTCAATACTTGGTCGGGGCTCCTTTTGCATCAATTACTGCATCAATGTGGCGTGGCATGGAGGCGATCCGCCTGTGGCACTGCTGAGATGTTATGGAAGCCCAGGTTGCTTTGATAGCAGCCTTTACCTCGTCTGCATTGTTGGGTCTGGTGTCTCTCATCTTCCTCTTGACAATACCCCATAGATTCTCTATGGGGTTAAGGTCAGGCGAGTTTGCTGGCTAATCCAGCACAGTGATACTGTTGTTTTTAAACCAGGTATTGGTACTTTTGGCAGTGAGGACAAATGCCAAGTTCTGCTGGAGAATGAAATTTCCGTCTCCAAAAAGCTTGTCGGCAGAGGGAAGCATGAAGTACTCTAAAATTTCCTGGTAGACGGCTGCGCTGACTTTGGTCTTGATAAAACACAGTAGACCTACACCAGCAGATGATATGGATCCCCAAACCATCACTGATTGTGGAAACTTCACACTAGACCTCAAGCAGCTTGGATTGTGTGCCTCTCCACTCTTCCTCCAGACTCTGGGACCTTGATTTCCAAATGAAATGCAAAATTTACTTTCAGCTGAAAACAACACCTTGGACCGCTGAGCAACAGTCCAGGTCATTTTCTCCTTGCCCTAGGTAAGATGCTTCTGGCATTGTCTATTGGTCATAAGTGGCTTGACACAAGGAATGCGACACTTGTAGCCCATGTCCTGGATACGTCTGTGTGTGGTGGCTCTTGAAGCAATGACTCCAGCAGCAGTCCACTCCTTGTGAATCTCCCCCAAATTTTTGAATGGCCATTTCTTAACAATCCTTTCAAGGCTGCGGTTAACCCAATTGCTTGTGCACCTACCACACTTTTTCCTTCCACTCAACTTTCCATTAATATGCTTGGATACAGCACTCTGTGAACAGCCAGCTTCTTTAGCAATGACCTTTTGTGGTTTACCCTCCTTGTGGAGTGTGTCAATGACTGCCTTATGGACATCTGTCAAGTCAGCAGTCTTCCCCATGATTGTGGAGCGTACTGAAACAGACTAAGGAACCTTTTTAAATGCGTAGGAATCTTTTGCAGGTGTTTTTTGTTGATTATAATAATTTACTGAGATAATGACTTTTGTGTTTTCATTGGCTGTAAGCTATAATCATCAACATTAACAGAAATAGATCACGGTTTGTAATGACTCTATAGGAGTTTCACTTTTTGTATTAAAGAACTGAAATAAATTAACTTTTTGATGATATTCTAATTTTGTGAGAAGCACATTGGGACGTGAAATTGAAAAATGATTTTTTTTGCGCAAATACTCCCAAAGTGACCACGGTTAGGAAACTCCCCCTTCAAAGAATTTATCTTGTCGTGTAATGAGCATATTTATCCCACAGATGTTTCAATGATTCCTTTACAATTGGGCTTTGTGAAAATGAAAAATTACATTTGTTACAATAAGTCGATTTAGATCAAAATGTTTAATGTTACCATGGCTAATATCAAAAAAGTATCCCGTAATTTATTATGCTATTTCTCCCACGTATGACAGTATGTTGTCGTACACGTCTGTTTTGGCACACAGCAGGGTTCAGAAGAGAAGTGCCATTTGTCTTTTGGGGTACAGTTTCCTGGAGTAATATTTGGGCGCCATTTGCAGAACCCGAACTGACAAAACAGTAGAAATCCTCAAAAAGTGACCCATTTAGAAATTACATTCAGGGAAATCATCTTTGCTGTAGCGTACAGATGGGCGGATTGATTCGCGGGACTCTGGTCCATCATCTAGGACCTAGATTTTAGGTCATTAGCTTATGGTCACTGAACTGGAGGCTCACGAATCTCTTACCTTCTGGGATTCCCATCGTATCTTTTGGTTAGTTGGGTTGGTATGACGTCATCTGTGCGACATGCAGTAATGATGTCGTGCCAGCCTTGGCTAATCAAAAGCACAGCACTCATCTGCGAACACTAAACAATGCATGGTCCGGCTGTGTTCTGCCTGTACATTGCTTAGTTCAGCCCGCTGCTGGAGCAGTTTTTAGCTGACAGGTGGATGTGCCTGGTATTGGACCAACACCAATATCATATTGAGGAACTATCAAGCGGATAGGTTATCAATTAGACCTGTATAACCTCTTTAAGTGTGTTCTCCCCTCTCCAGCAATGCCATACATGTTGATGTTAAATGTGGTTTGGGCACTCTGCAGGCATCAGAATGAGGCTCACTGAATAAGGTCCATTTGGCTTTCCAAATGTACATTTTAATGAATTGGGTTTTAGGAGCCACGTTACTTTTCCAGAGCCTTTAAGCTACATGTAACACATAAAACTTCTATTTTTCCCTTGATAGATGACATCTGAGTAGGGGCTTGTTTTTTGTGGGACGAATTTAACTTTTTATTGGTGCCATTTCGGGGTAGATAACATTTTTTAATCACTTAATATTCCAACATTTGGGTAACAGAATGAAAAAAATAAACAGCAATTCAGGAATTGTTTTTACACTGATGAGCAAAAGGGTAACAATGTTTTGAACTTTTGACTTTCAGGCTCCATATCTCAACATCCACTACAGCTGCCAACATGTGACGACCATCATTTTGGCTCATACATAAATTTGACTTGCAACTATTTAGCATATGATTTTATATGCAGATTCTGGTCATGTCACTGCATTGTTATGGTTTTGCTCCTAAAAATCGAAATTTTAATTTTTATTATTTTGTTAGTATTTTGTAAATCCACCTTTGGCCTTCAATACTGCCTGAATGCTTCTGGGCATGCGCTCAATCAGATTTAAGGATGTTTCACCTAAATCTGATCCCAGATCTCTTCTACACGATCCTAAAGTTGGTGTATACTGGTCGACTCACTTGGGTATGCATACAGCTTTTTCTTCAACTCTACCCAAAAAGTGTTTGATTGGGTGGAGGTCTGGGTACTTTGGGAGCCAATACAGCACCTCTACTTAGTTTTCATTTCTTCGCAAATCTCAACGTATGCTTTGGGTCGTCCTTTTCATACCCATAGTACTCGAGTGTACGAAGTAACTCATCTTGTAGGATACTCACATAGTTCACAATTGAGCCCACCATCGATCCTGGTCAAGCATCCCACACCTTTGGCTGTGAAACAACCCAATATCATCCACAGGACTTGACAGTACCTTCAATTTCTTGATACGTTAGTCCCTTTTTCTTATTTCTTTCAGACCCATTTGCACCCATGACAGTCTACTCATCGCTCCAAATCACACGTTTCCAAACTTCTACTGTTTACTTTTCTGACTTTTTTGAAAACTGGAGCCAACGCTTCTTATAATGATATTGAAGTCGAGGCTTCTTCACCTTTTTTTGGGCTACCATTCCAGACTTGTGTAACATGCTTGCATGGGCGTCTGTGATCTCACTATTACAAAACATCCGAGCCACCTCCACTGGCATGTTCGTCGCGCAAGAACGGATAGACCTTGTGATGACCCAACTTGTTGACTCAGACATTTTGACTGGACGCCCACCTCTTAGCTTTTGAGTGGAAGGACTTAACTTTGTATTCTTCAAACTGTAACACCACTCACATGACGCAGTTTGGCAATTACCTTGGTAAATCTTCTTCATGGCTGCTCCTCGATTCGAACCAGTGGCCTTTTGCTTGGGAATCAACCTAATAAAACATTGAGCTATTAGGAAATGTGAGAACAGGTTGTAATTTGTAGTATACAGGAAGAAAAAGATTTTTCCACCACCAGGAGCAAAACAGCAACAATGCAGTGACATGACAAGAATCTGGGGAAGAGAAAGTAAACGGTGAGCTAGCACCAGTCATGCTGCAATGAGTAAATGCAAGACAAATATAATAAATTGTATAATACAAAAGGAGGTCTTTATTTAAAAACACATATGGACATACAATTAAAAACCCTTAAAAACATAACATACATGGAAAATGATTATCCCCTTGATGAAAAAATAATAATAGCATTACATAATAACAAAAAGTATCCATTCAAAAGGTACCCTTCAGAATGTAAATAACACACATAGATTATATTAAATAGACCATAATAGATCCCATTAAATTACTGGACATCCCCATAGACAAGAAAGCACAACTTATGTATATAGTTAAAGGTCAAATATAAAGTCACTGGGGAAGTGTTAGGGGCAAGGTTACACAAGGTAGTGTAAGGGGTGCAGGGTGGTAGTGTCCAGGGATTGCTGTGGTATTATATTCTCACCCTGACCGCCCACAGATACAAGATAATGTCCGTGTTGTATTGTGCTTTGCATGTTGTGTAAAACACTTACAGTTTTTGGTTGCTCCTCCATCTTCTTTAGGAATCCAGTCGTTGGAGGCAAGCAATCATTGTCACACACAATCTCTCTTTTATATAACATAACTTTACTAAACTCCTTTTGTTGCTCAATTCTGGTCACAGATCTCGTTCCTTTGCACATCACAATTACATTTGTCATCCTCTCTGCTGTCCCTTTCGGTCCTATCTTCAGAGTTAGGTTCTCCGCAGCTTTCCAGAACAGGTCCTACTCTCCTCAGGTATGTCCCCGTCCGCTCTCCCCTCTTTGGGAGTTGTGAAGACTGGCTCCATCACTCCTTCTACAGGCCTCGGACGTTTAGGGAATTTTCCTGAGTTTATCGCTTCAACGTTCCCCAAGCTGCCTAACTCTTTCTATCATCGACCGTCAGTATCCTTATTGACCTTCAGCCCCAAGGGCCCCGAGCTTCTCCTCAGTATTCCTCCAGCACATACCCTAATGTTACCAACAGCAACAACTGCTCTGACTCAACAGTTTCCTGACAGGAATAACCGTTGCTCTCCTCTGTCCCAAACTCCTCCCCCTTTTTCAACTGGACCAATCATCAGCAGTCTTCTGTTGGTTGCTGGGCAAACTACTCCGTTACTACTCCGGCTCCTTCTACACTGGAGCTATTACTAAATATATTAACTATTTCTATCCTAAACTATTGTGCCCACCACTGCACTGTACCCAATTCCTAATATAATATACTATCCACTTCTAACATATACTGTCCCTGTAACTAACATTAGACGTTTACATATTCATATATAAACACAGTAGAACAATACATTCACAAAAGGGAAAGAGGCGCATGACCATACCGGTCACCCTCTTACAGTAGAAAACAGTATAAGCTATAGTCCCAATATTCTAAGCATATACACACCTCAACAACGAGAAATCCAGAAGTGCTGCTGATAGAAGGGATACCATACCCATACCCAAGCAACGGCTATATAGTATGAAACGTGGTGCTGAGTTTTATGTGTATCATGACAAGAATCTGCATAACTTATCATATGCTAAAAATAGTTGCAAGTCAGATTTATATGAGAGAGCCAAGATGACTGTCTATAAAATGATGGTAATCTCACATTCGAGGCAGTAGTGGATGGTGAGATATGATGGAGCCTTGAAGTCAAAAGTTGAAAACATTGTTAATAGTGATGAGCGAGCATGCTCGGGTGTTATCCGAGTATCTTCGGCGTGCTCGTATATTATGTTCGAGTCCCTGTGTCTGCATGACTTATGGCTGTTAGACAGCATCAACACATGTGAGGATTCCCTAACAAACAGGCAATCTCCGCTTATCTAACAGCCATAAGTCATGCAGACGCAGGGATTCGAACATAATATACGAGCACACCGAAGATACTCTGATAACACCCGAGCATGATCAGTTAAAGGGTTAAATGAGCACACGTGCTCATCACTAATTGTTACCCTTTTGCTCGTCAGTGTAATTATTTTTATGGTGTTTTACTGTGCAGTAAACGTGATAAGACGGCTTTATTCTTCGGGTCAGTATAATTACATCAACACCAGGGTTATGTACTGTTGTAAAGGACGTATTGATATTCATGCTATAGCAACTCCATTTTGTCTGCTTGTTTCAAAATCATGTTATTATCACTCCTTGCATAACATACTTCTTTCCTGCTTTTCTCATGCTTTACATGGAACTTTTTCACACTAACTTTTCACACAAGAACATTTTGTCAGACACCCCGCTCCTGTTATCTGACTAGTCTAGGCCAGGATTGACCTTGTACATTTCCATCGTGCTTCGAACGAACGATGATAATATGACCATATATGTGTTTCCGTAATAATTGCACTAACATTGGCTCAAGCCTGTAGTACTGTAGTATGGCTGTAGTTGATTGGCTATTGACATACTCAAAACAATATAAAATGCTAAGCAAAATAAACAGGATCAGAGATTCTTTTGAATCCTACCATACAGAGCACACTGTCTCTGTCTGGTTCCCTGTTGGATTGCGCAATCAACATAATAATTTGACACTCACTTGGTCAACCGTGAAGGGCCATTGCCCTCCCTCAACACTGTTATTCTATTATTGCACATGAAAAACACTGATTTACAAACATGTATTTTGTTTGCCTCGCCATATTCTGAGAGCTAGAACTTTTATTTTTACATGGAAAGAGCTGGATGGCGGCTAGGTTTCTGCATTTATGTATTGCTTATTTCTATTTTTGTGTGGCAGAGTGAACAAAAAACAGCAATTCATAAATTGTTTATTTATTTTTTTCATGACATTAATTATGCCGTAAAATCAATAATAAAACTTTATTCTTCAGATCAGTACGATCGCAGTGATACCACATTTGCATAGTTTTTTTTATGTATTGCTACTTTTGCACACTGGAAACCATTTTTTTTTACAAATAATTTGCTTTTGCCTCACCATTTTTCTGCTAGCTGTAACTTTATTTTTTCGCTGACAAAGCCGTTTGAAGGCCTCTATTTTGTGGAATGATATGATGTTTTCAGTGATACCATTTTCTTTATGTACCTGATTTTCTTATCACTTTTTAGTCTATGTTCTGCGTGTCAGTATGACGAAAATGCTATATTTTTGGCATAGTTAAATAATGGGTTAAATAATAAAATAGTTTGCTAAATCGATTTGTTCCGTATCCAGATGCCAATTTTAAGTATTTTTTCTCTTTACTTGCTGTTTTACAGAAATTAACTCTTTTTACTTGTGCAATTTTTTCTGTACTCTCACTTTTATTTATATATTTTATTTTTTTACTTACATCAACTTTCACTGCTATGATACCTGGTCTAATGCCCTGCAATGCCTGTGCATTGCAGGGCATTAGACCAAATTTACGCTGTCAGGAGACGCATTATGTCCTGTTTATAGCAGGACTTTACAGGCCACCGTAGTTGGGTGACCTCGTGGCCATTACTCACCCTGAGGTCATCATGGCTACCATGAGCATCATGCTATTGAAATTGAAGAGTTCGGTTGGGGACAAAGAAGCTTTCTCCCTCAAATAAACAGATGGATGCCACTATTGCTATTGACAGCAGTATGTGAAGGGTTGAATGGGGCTTACCGTAACAGCAGGGTGTCAGCTGTGATACAGAGCGGACACCCACTAATAATTTTTCTGGCTGTGCTTGCGTGCAGGCAAAATCATTTTGCCATACATGTGCGATGGTTTCCAGGATACACTTCCTACTGTGTCGTATACATGCCGTGATGTTGGGAATAGATTAAAGCTGTGCTGTGGTTGGTTTCAATGGGCAACAAAGTCAGTTTTTCTTTTATGCTGTTTTGATAAAGCTGACCCAATATATTTAAAATAATTCCTAAAGTTTCCTATGTTTTAGGCCTCATTCACTCGAATCAAATTCAGACGTCTCCAGGATTATGCAGGGACTACTCGGGCTGCGGAAAATAATGGACGTGTGAATAGCCCCATATACCATAACAGGTACGAGAGCTCTCCGTGAAAATCACGGATAGCACTTGTAAGTGAAAGATGGAAGTCTGAATGAGGCCTCAGCGTATGTAGAAAATGTAGTAACCCCTTAAAGAAGTATTTCCAAAATCACAATGTGATCTTATAATAACGTACACCATTAGTGCCACTATAACCCCTTACGTCTTACATTTTTTCACCTATTACATCCATGGAGATGACCCTCTAGGCTCTATTTACTCTTCAGTTGCCATTGGAACTGTCCTGTAGTACCAGGGGCTTGGGTCGATCCTGTACCGTGCCGTCTCTCTCTCAGCCAACATCCTGCCAGCATACATATGACATGTCTAGTGCAGAACTTCTACTGTGGGGGATGATGTCACGGAAAAGAATGGACCCTACTTTATTACAGTGCAGAGCTTATACCAGGAAGCAGAAGTGTGCCTGGTCGCTGGTAACTAGGAGGAGCGATGTATTGCAGGATAGGCTCTATATAGAGGACAGAAAGGGGAGATATACTGCAGGATAAGTGGTTATAGAGGGAAGAGAAAGCATATACTGCAGGATAGACTGAATATACAGGGGACAGAAAGATATAATGCAAGATGACCTGTATAGAGAAAGGACAGAAAAGAGATATACTGCAGGTTATTAGTTATATAGTGAACAGAGAGGAAATATACAATGCAGGATGGGGCTTTGTGTATAGGGGCTAAGATCAGTTGAGTTGTTTGTTGCCTTCAGCTTAGAACTCAGTGAAGTGAAACTGCAAATGCTGCTCTATTAATTTATATGATAGTTCTCTATCTTCTGACATACACATCAATAGAGCGGAATTTGCAGTTTTACATAAATGATCTGTCTGCAGCAGGCAGATTTTATAAAAATTGCACAAAGCAGCACAGTAAGTAGTACATCACTGGAATCAGGGTCTCTGCTCCTATATCCTGCTGCTCTCAGATGGGGTAGTAAAAATCCTGTGACAGATTCCCTTCAATTTAGCAATAAAACTAAAGGAGACCAAGTAAAGATAAAAAATGCAAAGTGGTTCAATGTGTTTTATTTTGACAATAATTGGAATACTGCATTGAAACATCTAAACTGTTTGCACAAATGATGATACTGTACTACTTGTATCATTTCAGAATGTTTTAATAACCGTGCTATTAAATCACTTGTTTTAAAGAGAACATGAGAGGGCGTCAAAAGATGATCATTTTTTTGTACAGCTCTTTACAAAGTATGAAGAGAATTTGTTAGAAATAGAAAGGGACTGGAACTGAAAAATGAGGAATTTCTCTTTTTCCCGACAAGGTGTTTTCTATCTACCACAACCAAATGTTTTGTTCCAGTGTTCATATAACTCTAAGTCCTGCTTTGAAACACTGGGCCTCACTGTTTGGAAGGCATTTTGAAAATCAATGTAAGCAATAGGCCTGACTTGATCAGGTGAAATGGTTGAAATATCAATGGCTTGAAGGCTGCGAATTGGACCAAGAGCAGCTTCTCTACACAACTGAGTCATGTCTGCACCAGAGAACCCTTCAGCTTGTAGAACTATAGCTTCTACTTCATTTTCAGAGAGTCTACAATTTTCTCGAAACATCAGGCTAACAACAATTTGCTTTCTAGCTGAGGCTTCAGGAAGAGGTATGTACAGTCTCTTAACAAGTCGCCTTCTAGCAGCCTCATCTATCTCTTGAGGTCTGTTAGTAGCACCAACAACAAGTATGCGGTCCTCCGAGGAAGTTGTGGCACCATCTAGCTGTACTAAAAATTCAGTTTTAATTCTTCTGGAAGATTCATGCTCTCCCTCACCTCGCTGTGATAAAAGGGAATCTATCTCATCTATAAAAATTACAGCAGGCTGGTGGCATCTTGCCACTGTAAATAGAGCGCGAACCATCTTTTCACCTTCACCGACCCATTTTGAAGTTAATGATGATGCACTGATACTAAAAAACGTTGCCCCGGATTGACATGCAATACACTTTCCAATGAGAGTTTTTCCTGTTCCTGGAGGTCCAAAGAGAAGAATGCCTTTTGGTGGTCCCCGAAGTCCAGTGAATATGTCTGGCCTCAGCATAGGCCACACAACTATTTCCTTTATGGTAGTTTTGGCAAATTCTAAACCAGCAATGTCATCCCAATTAAGTGGTGGGCCGTGATCCATAATCTCACTCATGATGAGTTCAATCATTTTTGGCTCTATGTTTTTCAAGCGCTCATCAGAAGGCACATTTGATTCACTATCACTAGCTGTACAGGCTTTTCTCTCACCTAAAGGGCTATTGCCACCATCTTGATTTGCAATTGGAGGAACAAATTTACCATGCAGTCCACGTGAGCGTGCAGCTCCCAGTGACTTTTTACCAGCTCCATATGCTCCAGGACCTGTGCTACGGGACTGGTTATTATGTTTTTTCTGCTGTTCAACCCACAGTTGTTCTTTTGCAGTTTTAAAGCAATTTTCTTCAGGTGGATCACACATGGATGGGTTTAGCCTGTTCACTGGGTGTCTCTGATCTCTATCTTCATCCACCAGTGCATAAAAGGTCTTCCTTTTTCCTGCCTTTGCAAAACTTCCAGTAGAAAACATACTTTGTCCAGGAGCACTATATCTATTTTCAGAAAGTGTTGTATCATTCTTTCCAAATATTGGAGATGTGACCAATTGTGTTCTGGCATTAGGAACAGCAGTTGAGATGTTTGTATCTGCGCATTTGGTATCTGGTGCTGTTGGTAATTTAGCATTTTGAAATAAGGTTCCTTTAGTAGCCTCTTCTGAAGCGTAAAGTTCTGTCCTTTTATGTCCTAAACTGTTGAGGTTATTACTTGTAACCACTGAATTTCCAAAGGTGCTGACCCCATTATGACCGCTAAGTGATGCATCTGCACAACTCATCGGGGAGTGCAGGTCTGATCCAGCAGATTCAAACATTTCCTGTACACATTTTAATTTTAAAACATTACTGGTTGTCAAAGATGACTGCCACTTGTCACTGTCATTGCATGGACATCTGGTCAAAGACATAATGCTGTCTGCATAGTTATTTAGGCCATTCCCCCCCTTGTCAGAGTCAATAATGGCAGCATACCTTTCGGCATACTTCTTGAACAGGTGGACTGCTGATGCCTGGGAGATCTCAGAGTTTGCCCATGCATACTGAATCTGAGAAATGTGTGCACGAAATGCATCTGCTTTCTGTACAGGGGAGCAGGTGGCAGAATCTAGAGCAAAAGCATTTTTTTGCCATTCACTGAGATGAACAGAGCTGGGGTCCGGAGTCTGCATCGCATTGCCTAAAAATCAAAGCAAAAATAAAAACAATTACATTTAAATTACAAACATTGATATCCATTAGCTTTATTAATTCAAACTAAAATAACTGTAAGGTTATGCATCTTTCCAAATCAAATTGTATTAAAATCTGGCCTGATGCTCTGATTTAACAGATCTGCTTTGGTGGGGACAGAATATTATTGGTACTTGTGACCAAATGGCACCATTATGATGCAGCTTGCCGCCTCTGAAGGCCCCTTCTGGTTTAGTGATTTTATTGAGCTCAGCTCCATAATGGAAGGCACCGTTTTCTATGATGCTCCGCCACACAGGTTCTACGCTTCTAGCGGAGCCTCTGATATAAGTGTAAGGCATGACATAAGAGGTCCTAATGAGTGTTCTGGGAGAGGACCACATATTCCAACCTCATTACTAGAATTAATCTGCTTCTCAAAAAAAGCTGTAGAGCTTGCTACCTGTTTAAACCCCATGGTGGTATTTTTTTTTTCATACACAGAAGTCCATTCACATGGAACATTAAAATAACATACTGCAGGGCCTGGGATATGTGCCCCTGGCTCTTACATTTCATTTGAGTTTTAGACTACCTAGTAGTTACAAGTGCCCTTTGGTAATTGCACCCCAATCTGCCCCTCAATTTAACAGTAGTCATAACAATCCCTCCCAATTGTAACAGTCCTTCTGTTTCCCCGTTGATCAAAGAACCTATCCCACTAATCACTAATGTCACTACTGGGCAAAGCAGCTCCCATTCCTCAGTAAATGCTAACAGCAAGCGAACCTCAGTCTACCCCTATCTTCTCATAGTCATTAACAGCAAGCCTTCCCCAGGCAGCACTAATACATCAATCTCAATGGTCATCTGGATTTCATTTTATCTATTTTTCATGTCTATCAAAGTAAGCAGTTGTTTTTATTATTTTTGCCTTTTTACTTCAGAAAAACACAGATTACAAACAACTCAACAGCTTGATAGTATCTCATTATGAAAGCAAACTCTGAAATCATCATTTCAATAAACGCACGCTCATTTGATGGGCAATGCAATGACTTATCGAATTGCAAAGTACTTTATTTAAAATGAAATTTTCAGACTAAAAATCACTTCACGATTGCAGCCACTAGGTGTCTCCTTTCTGCCTGCCTGCTGTCTTGTGTAACATGTCTTTAGCAGTAGAGATGGATTAAAAGAACTGGAGCAGGGATTGCAGTAGTATCAGCATACTTTGGAAAAAAATTGAATCTCTTATTAATAAAGTCATACGTAATTAAATCTCACTCACCCCTTGCCTAGAATTTTTTCCTTGGGCATTGATAAAATTGTCTCCCATATACTAATTACTGCAAATCATTTAATAGCTACATTCTATAGACACTCCTTCTTATCGAAGATATCATTGAATGAGCAGCAACACATAACATATAGTGGGGCAAATAATTATTTGATCCCTTGCTGTTTTTGTAAGTTTGCCCACTGACAAAGACATGAACAGTCTATAATTTTAAGAGTAGGTTAATTTTAACATTGAGAGATAGAATATCCCAAAAGAAAAAAAAAAAAAAAAGAAAATCACATTGTATAAATTAGATACTTTTTTTGCATTTTGCAGTGAGAAATAAGTATTTGATCCCCTATAAACCATTATGAGTTCAGGCTCCTACAGTTAGACGCTCCTAATCAACTCGTTACCTGCATTTTTTTTATTTTTTACAGGGGACGAGAACATCGGGGTCAAGGTGCAGGTAAGTGTTAGGCGAGTATAATGTGTTTATTATTTTTATTTAAATATTTATTTGAACTTTTTATTTTTTTCTACTTTCACTGCGCAAGCGCGCTGATGAGGGATTGCTTCTCCTATCAGTGGTGCTTGTGTACAGTGACAGCAGGCGCCGGATGATGGGGGTAGTAGCTCCATCAGCCGGCGCCTGTCACCCACGGGTCACTGTCACAGCTGCGGGGATCACATTGACAGCATGATCCCCGCAGTAGCGATATTACCGCCGGTCACTGTCACTGTTGCGGGGATCACGCTGGCAGCATGATCCCCGCAGCGCCGTTACGGCAGTAGCGATATTGCCGTGGTCACAGCCCCTGATTACAGCGCTGTCACACAGATGACAGCGTGGAAAGTCAGGGATGTTCACGGCCAACTTTTGCGCAAAAGCTCGGTAATCCGAACACAAATCTGAATGTGCCATATTCGTGCCGAATTTGAAACTTGCAATCGTTCGCCGAACAAATTCGCTCATCTCTAGTCCCTGCTCACACTCTCCTGACTGTCAAATTACTTAAGGGTATGTGCACATAGCTTCTTGTAGATGCAGGCTTGCCCACATAGTTTTTGAAGCATAAACAACAGAAGACAGAAATGGAGCTTTTAGCAAAATGCAATTAGAAAAAAGATTTTATTATTGGTATAAATACATTAAAGTACATGTAAAATCCATAAGGACAAATATAAATACTGATGTGTGCAAGAGAGAACAGAAGACCCCCCCCCAAAACAACAGGCCTCAGGTAGACATCATTACAGTGCAAAATATGATGTACAGCAAATAGTGAACACTATGCATACCCAACCACAGGGGAGCAATGAATATTGCTAAGGTACCACATGCTCTATATAAAAAAATTCAAAGTACTATTGGGAAATAGGCGATGCAAGAGAGTACATAGAAAGCTGAATGATAGTACATCAAACAAAATGATCAAGGCACTAACCCAAGAGCTGAGAACTCCCCATAAGGGGAAGAGAAGGGTACAAAGAGTACAGAAAACACCTACCCAACGCACATAGCTTCTTGTAGATGCAGGCTTGCCCACATAGTTTTTGAAGCATAATACAATTCAGGAAAACGTCAGTGGTATGTTTCCTGAAGCGTCCTCTTTGTCATCCTTTTAACGGCTTGGTTGCCGGCTACTTAATTTCAAATTTGTATATACAGTATATCACAAAAGTGAGTACACTACTCACATTTTTTTTAAATACTTTATTCTTTTCATGGGACAACAGTGAAGATATATGACACTTTGATACAATGTAATCAGTGTACAGCTTGTATAAGAGTGTAAATTTGGTGGGCCCTCTAAATAACTCAATACACAGCCATTAATGTCTAAACCGTTGTCAACAAAAGTGAGCACACTCCTTAGTGAATGTGGCCAAATTGTGCCCATTTAGCCATTTTCCATCCCCATTGTCATGTGACTCATTAGTGTTACAAGGTCTCAGGTGTGAATGGGGTGCAGGTGTGTTAAATTTGGTGTTATCACTCTAACACTCTCTCATACTGGTCACTGGAAGTTCAACATGGCACCTCATGTCAAAGAACTATGAGGATCTGAAAAAAAAAAAAAAATGTTTCTCTACATAAAGATGGACTGGGCTATAAGAAAGATTGCCAACACCCTGAAACTGAGTTGCAGCACGGTGGGCAGGACCATACAGTGGTTTAGCAAGACAGGTTCCACTTAGAATGGCCTTGCCATGGTCGACCTAAGAAGATGAGTGCACGTGCTCTGCGTCATATCCAGAGGTTCTCTTTTCAAAATACACGTATGAGTGCTGCCAGCATAGCGGCAGAGGTTAAAGGAGTGGGGGTCAGCCTGTCAGTGCTCAGACCATACGCCGCACACTGCATCAAATTGGTCTGCATGGCTATCATCCCAGAAGGAAGCCTCTTCTAAAAGATGATGCACAAGAAAGCCTGCAAACAGTTTGTTGATTACAAGCAAACTAAAGGCCCCGTCACACATACAGAGATCGCTAGCGAGATCGTTAGTACGTCACGGTTTTGGGATCGCTGAAGAGTCGTTTCGTGATCGCTGGGGAGCTGTCAAACATGCAGAACTTCCCAACGATTTCGGCCGCCCCAGCGATCTAACTAACGATCTCGGCGGTCGTTGGGACACTTTCACACAGCAGCTATTTCAACAATCCACACCTTGATAGGGACTGTACTGTGTCAAAAAGGCGTGCATAAAATTTCTTTTCTGCGCCCCCTCATCTCCGATTGGTGGACGCTACTGCGTTCTGATTGGGCGGCCTTGGTTTAACACAAGACCGCCCACCAGACGGGATCGCTACTGCGTCTCCGGTCAGATGGGAACACTGGTGTGTGCATTGTTCCTGTACAGATGTATGAATGTCCATAGATATATATATATATATATATATGGCCATTTATGTGTATGCATATCTGTATGTTTGGGAGTATGTATGTGTACATATAGTTATCTGTATACGTATGTGTATATGAGTGTGTGTATATATTTATGTACTTAAAAATATGTATGAGTACATGGATGAATCTGTTTACATACGAGTACACGAATGTATATGCATCTGTAATATATATATATATATATATATATATATATATATATATATATATATATATATATATATATATATATATATATATATATCTGCTAACTGCGGTGACTACTGCTACTACTGAATGAATGAGAAACAAAGCTTATAGTAGCATAGTAGAACACACAGTTTATTAGACACAGCAGTACAGAAATGTCAGTAGTGTAGAAACATGAGTAGTTGCCCACTATAGGTTCTGATGCGGCCAAGGAACAGCACCAGGACCGTTAAAATACTGGCAGTAGTTGTCGCGGCAGGTCTTCGCATCATGGGTGTTTCTGCCATGTCCCACTGGTTGAAAGCCTGCAATTGCAGGATCGTTTGCACGCCATTCACCGAGCTCCACTTCTCCATTGGCTAGGTCCACAGAGTCCACGAAGCCAGGCGGACAGTATGTAATTGCATCACGTCGACGAAGAAAGTTGTGAACCGTGCAACAGGCCAAAACAACAGAGTCTATTGATTTAAACTTCATGTTAACTGGCGTGTGAAAAACTCTGAAGCGGTTGGCCAGGACAGCATGTCAGAAAATGTGCTGTGTGGGTGTGTGTGCACGAGACCCCTAAAATATCTGCCCATGCAAAAGCATATATATACAGATAGAAGCCAAGCCCTCCCTCCCTGAAGAGCAATGATAGCAGATAATTGGTATATGTCCTATAAATGAATTAAAAATGGAAACTCATTCGAGACCCCAAACAATACCTACCTCGCTAAAGATGTTTGATTTGTTCAAAGTGAAGTCACAGCCGGAGAACGCTGGTGGGATCCGAAAAACAACAACGCAGTAGCGACCACCAATCGGGGACGAGGGGCGCGGAAAAGTCCAATTTATGCACGCCTACGTGTCTCAGTTCTGAATCGCTAACGAGGTCGTTGATAAGGTGCCAAATACAGCGATGCACACTGCCCAGCGGGAGCGCAACGACCCAGGAATGGTCCAGGAAGCTTTGTAACGATCAGCGATCTCACGGCAGGGGCCTGATCATTGCTACCTGTCAGACATAACGAGATCGCTAGCGATCTCGTTATGTGTGACGGGGCCTTAAGAACATGGATTACTTGAACCATGTCCTGTGGTCTAATAAGACCAAGATAAACTTATTTGGTTCAGATGGTGTTAAGCATGTGACAACAACCAGGTGAGGACAAAGACAAGTGTGTTTTGCCTAAGGTCAAACATGGTGGTGGGAGTGTCATAGTTTGAGGCTGCATGGGTGCTACCGGCAGTGAGGAGCTCCAGTTCATTGAGGGAACCATGAGTGCCAACATGTACTGTGACATACTGAAGCAGAGCATGATCTCTTCCCTTCAGAAACTGGGCCGCAGGGCAGTATTCCAACATGATAACCCCAAAAACACCTCCAAGATGACCACTGTCTTGCTAAAGAAACTGAGGGTACAGGTGGTGGCCTGGCAAAGAATGTCTCCAGACCTAAATTCTATTGAGCATCTGTGGAGAATCTTCAAATGGAAAATAGAGGAGCGCAAGGTCTCTAACATCCACCAGCTCCGTGATGTCAGAGAAGAGGATTCCAGTGGCAACCTGTGAAGCTCTAGTGAACTCCATGCCAAGAGAGTTAAGGCAGTGCTTGAAAATAATGGTGGTCACACAAAATAGTGACACTTTGGGCACAATTTGTCTATTTTCGCTTTGGAATGTACTCACTTTTGTTGCCAGTGGTTTAGACATTAATGGCAGTGTGCTGAGTTATGTAGATGGCACACCAAATTTACACTGTTACACAAGCTGTACCCAGACTACTTTACATTGTATCAAAGTGTCATATCTTCAGAGTTGTCCCATAAAGAGATATAATAAAATATTTACAAAAATGTCAGGAGTGTACTCACTTTTGTGATAGACTGTATAATATAGCAGCACCTGAACAGTGGTCTGGTCACTTTTAGCCACGTCAAGCCTTTTCGAAGACAGGTGGTTAAAAGAAGTTATAAATGCTGGAACATATGCACAGCAGGTCATTTTGACATTGCTCTGCATATGTTCATTATTTTTAAGATTTATTGAGCACTTGTTCAGGTGGTTTCCAGATGGAATATGCTTGAAAAAGAAGTTGTGTATACATACACTAAAAGGCATAAACACATAGATGGGCTTGAAAGGGGTTGTCCAACAAACACAGTACATTAGATCTTAGAACAATAATAAGTTCCACAATTGGATATGTTAAAAAAAAAAATTCTTGTGTGAAGATAAAACTAATTGAAAGATTGAAACCTTTTTAGCTTTTTGGAGATACACTTGGTTTTGGCATACAAATACTGATAAAAAAAAAAACGGATCAAAAATACTGGTTTCTTGCAGCCAGGGGTAGGTGCAATTCATGCTGAGAAATGAAGGAAAGGAAGTTCCAGCATGTATTTTGCTAGCAGAGTACTAGTAAAGAGAAAAGGACAACTGTAAAGGTGTGGAACACAAGATATACAGCATGACACAAGATATTTCCTGGACATTTTGCCCCAATTCAACAAGGCCAGTGCTCTTCACGGCGGTCTTGATGAAGGAGCAAGGTGGAGTGAAAGGCTCCTGAATCATTAAGAGGCACACGCCTCTTAATGAATCAGGTGAGGTGAAAAATGCTGTGCACCTCGCCACAAATTTTACTCCCGTCTCAGATTCATGATGAGCGGTCGTTGCCATGCCTGTCTTGCCCAGTTTGTCGGAGCTGGACAAAAATGCTGTAAAAGCACTAAAAATGTGCACAATTTTATGCAGGAATCCAGTGGCGCCAAAATTTTGCAGCTTTTAAGCCAGAAATCTTGTGTAGAAGCTTTGACGAATCGGTCCCTTTGACTGGTATTTGAACCAAGAGTAGCTATAAAGCTATAACATGTTGCGGGGGATGAGGGCAGCAACATTAGCTTTTAGTCCAGTTTTAAGTGACATAATAGTTATGATATAAGGGCAATTATCAGACAAAAAAAAAATATTAATGAGAACCTACCAGCATGAAAATGCAGTAAAATCTACAGGCACCATGTTATTGAGCAGGGGGGGGCTAAGTTGATTGACATATAAAGTTAGGTCCAGAAATATTTGGACTGTGCCAAAAGTTTTGGCATTTTAGCTGTTTACCAAAACATTTTCAAGATACAGTTCTATAATCAATATGGGCTTAAAGTGAATACTCACGGCTCTAATTTGAGGGTATTCACATCCTAATTGGGGTAAGTGTTTAGGAATTACAGCTATTTTACTATGCAGCTGCCTCTTTTTAAAAGGGACCAAAGGTGATTGGAAAATTATCTTAAAAGCTCTTTAATGAGCTTCATGAGTTATTCCCTTGTTAATCCATCATCAATTAAGCAGATAAAAGGTCTGGAGCTGATTCTAGGTGTGGCATTTGTATTTAAAAGCTGTTGCTGTGAACCCACAAAATGTGGTCAAAGGAGCTATCACTGGAAGTGAAACAGACCACCATTAGGCTGAAAATCAATTAGAGAAGTAGCAGAAATGTTAAGAGTGGCCAAATCAACAGCTTTGTACATTATGCAAAAAAAAAAAAAAAAAAAAAAGTGCACTGGTGAGCTTGGGAACTCAAAATGGCACGGCCCTCCACGAAAGACAACAGTGAAGTTCACAAAATCCTTTCCATGGTGAAAACATACCCCTTCATAACATCCACCCAAGTGAACACTGTCCAGGAAGTAGGTGTTTCAGTATATAAGTGTACTATAAAGAGAAGACTTAATGAGAGCAAATCCAGAGGGCTCACTACAAATGTTCAAACTATTAATTAGCCTTAAAAATAGAAAGGCAGATTACACTTTGCCAAAAAACATCTACAAAAGCCTGCCCAGTTCTAGAAAAGAATTCTTTGGACAGATGAAACTAAGATCAACCTGTTCTAGAATAATGGGAAGAAAGAATAGAGAAGGCTTGGAAGGGCTCATGATCCAAAGCACACCACATCTTCTATAAAACATGATGGAGGCAGTGAGATGGCATGGGCATGCATGGCTTCCAATGGCACTGGTCACTAGTGTTTATTGATGATATGACTGAAGACAAAAGCAGCAGGATGAATTCTGAAGTGTATAGGGCTATATTTTCTGCTCAAATTCAAAAAAATGCAGCAAGGTTGATTGTATGGCGCTTCACAGTACAGATGGACAATGACCCAACACAAAACAACACAAGAGTTTTTAAGGCAAAGAATTGGAATATTCTGCAATGGTAGAGTCAATCACCAAATCTCAACCCCATCAACCACGCATTTCAGAGGCTTAAGACAAAACTTAAGGCAGACAGACCTACAAACAAGCAACAACTGAAGTCAGCTGCAATAAAGGCCTCGCAAAGCATCACCAAGGAGGAAATCCAGCGTTTGGCGACGTCCATGGCTTTCAGAATTCAGGCAGTCATTGACTGCAAAGAATTCATTACAAAGTATTAAAAATTAAGATCTTATTTATGGTAAAGGTAATTTGTCAAATTACTTTTGAGTCCCTGAATTGAGGAGGCTTCGTAGATAAATGGTTGCAATTCCTAAACATTTCACAGGATATATCTTTGTCCAACCTCTTTAATTAAAACTGAAAGTCTACACTTCAATTGCATCTCAGTTGTTTCATTTTAAATAAAAAATAGAGCCATGCAGAGCCCAAATCACACCCATTCTGTCATTGTCCAAATATTTCTGCACCTAACTGTACTTTTGTGAGAAAAGATTCTGTATAACCTCTGATTTAGGCTGTGTGCCCACGATGCGTATTTTTCCGCAGCGTTTATGCTGCGCTCAAAAATCTGCAGCATGTCCATTAATTTTGCGGAAGCGCTGAGTTTTCGCCGCCATTGACTTGCATTACAACGCGCCAATTCCGCAAGACTGCATCTGTACTTGCGTAATTGGCACGTTCTAATGTGCGGATGGTACCCGGGTGTGGAGGACAGGAGACTCTCCTCCACACCCAGGTAGCATTAAATGCTGTAAAAAAAAAAAGAATAAAATAAAAAAATAAAGATTATATTCACCTTCCGACGGCCCCCGGACTCCTCCTCTGTGCTTGTCGATAGATCGTGCAGTACTTAAGGACCTGCGGTGACGTCAGTCATGTGACGGCAGGTCTTTCAGTACAGCGTACCGCGATCTGCCGGCAGCCAGCACAGGAGCGCAGCAAGACAGCGCGGGTCATCGGAAGGTAAGTATAGGTTTATTTTTAACCATTCTCTCGGGTCACACTATATAAATCCATGCCGTTTGCATGGATTTATATAGTGTGACCTAGTTGTCAAGCACTTTGCAAGTGATGCTAAAATCGCTTGGAAAGCGCTTGATAACCCGCATGCAGAAATGCAAGTGAAGAATGCTTCATTTCCGCATGTCCCTGGCAGGAAAACACATGTACAATTAGCATGCGTTTTTTCTCTGCCAGGGAGATGCAGAAACGCTCAGGAATAAATCCTGAGCATTTCTGCATCGTGGGCACATAGCCTTAATCATTTAAACCTCGGCGCTTTCTGAGATTTTTGGTTGAGTGAGCAGTCCTATCAGTGACTGACAGCTTCCTTTCTATAAGTGTGCATATAGAAATAGCTCTCAGTCACTGATAGGACCACCCACTGCACCAAAAATCTCAGAAAGATCAGAGGTTTAAATGATTAAATCAGAGGTTATACAGAATCTTGTTTCACAAAACTACATATTCTGCTCATCTACCCCGTTCTATAACATGGGGCCTGCAGCTTGGGCTGCATTTTCATGGTAAAAGGTTCCCTTTAAATCAAGTGAATGCTCCTTAATCATTGTCCACTGTAAACATGTACAACAAATGATCGGTGATAACTTGTATGGGTTGTTGTTGATAGCATCTTTAATTTTGTAGGCAACCGCAAGAGAAGAAGAAAACAAGCAATCACATATGAAAACAAAAAAATATTTCACTGTAACATAGAAATTAAAGTCTGATAATTAACCAGGCATAGTTTTGTCTTTTTTTTGTTGTGGGTAAAAAGGCTCTTTAAAAATCGCACCGATATGTCCTTATTAATTAAGGCCAACAATTTTCTTGCTAGTCTTGATAAGGGTGTGTAGCAGAGTCAGATGCTCCCGATTCATGAAGAGGTGCATGCCTCTTTATTTGTGATGAGCGAGCATGCTCGTTACTCGAGATTTACGAGCATGCTCAGGTGCTCGCCGAGTATCTTCAGCGTGCTCGGGTGTTAAGTTTCAGTCATGCCGTGTGCATGATTTGCGACTATTTGACAGCTTTAATACATGTGAGGAATGCCCGTTTCTTAGGCATTCCTCCCATGTATTAAAGCTGTCAAACAGTCGCAAATCATGTGCACGGCGTGACTGAAACATAACACCCGAGCACGCTGAAGATACTCGGCGAGCACCTGAGCATGCTCGCCGAAAGGGTTAACAGAACATACTCGCTCATCACTGCTCTTTATGAATCATGAGCGACTGATAAGTAACATGTGCCTCTGTGCACCGCAAATCTTACACCAGTCCCTGACTGGGGTAGGATTTCTGAATTAAGGAACGCCACAGATATTCATGAATAAGACAAGCCATGGCATCACGCCCCAGCTCCACCCATTTTGGCATAGCCGAGAGAAACTGGTGTAAAAGATGGAAAAAGTTGCAAAATATTTGGGCAACTCGAGTTGCGCTAAAATTTTGAAACTTTTCAAAGCAATTTACAGCAGAATTCTAGCGAAATTGCTTTGATGAATAGGGGCTTTAGTGTTCTAATTGGAGCCGCCACTCTGCAGAATTTGAAGTTTAATCAAATATACTAATTATGGTGCTTAGTGCGCCCTTAGGATGGCTAAACAGCTCAGTGCAGCATTCTGCCCACTAAATGATAAAACAAAATGATGCCCCCACTCCACGACGGCTGTCCATGTGTAACCCTATCGCTAGGTGTAGAGATCAAAGAAAAAAAATCCATCAGTCAATACATTAGGTCTACCATATACAACAGAAGGGTGGACCAGCAATGAGTTTCTGTTATTCCTGATATCAACAGCATATACAGTATATGGGGATCACCTAGGAGTATGGCAGTGCGTCTTACTAATATCCACAAACAGAGTTTGTAAAGTGGGCTATATGCTTGCTCCCTGTAGTTTCACCCCCAAAAATATTAAAGTGCTCATAGCTTGATAAAGTGCCAGTGCTTCTACATATGACTAAGCCAAAAAGAAACGCTCTCACAGTTGTCTATAGTTAAATGACATAACATGATAGAACATAACTGTAACTAGGATAACCATATACCGTAGTTTATAAATGAAGTCCAGGAATATATACGACACTGACCAGGTATTTTTCATATTGTTTTTATTCCATAATCATTGGGACAATCAGGCGGAGAGCTCCTTCTCACAGAGTCAATGTTAACAGTCAATCATGTAAATGGCTCAATTTTCAAATGATGCATATCGAGCCATTTACATGATTGACTGTTACCATTTTGTAACATATAGCCACACACAAGATCTCATCTCCCGAGATCTCAATCTGCACATGAGCCACCTCCTGAAGCCCACTACTGGGAACTGAGTTGGAAAAGGGATTCCGCTCCCTGGTGCCGACATCTAATGAGCGCACAGGCACCACAGCACTCCTGCCGCCAGTCTCCTGAAGCAGCAACTCTGGCTGCTGAGACCCAATTCCACTGTCGCCATCCCCCTGGTATGCTCACTTCGGATTATAATCGGAAAAATACGGTAGTTTTAATATTTATATCCCTTCACAATTCTTAACATTCATATTTTGCATATCAATCTGCTCGATTGCTTTAACTTTCTTCCCTGCTTCCCTCTCCATCCCCTTTTTGTTTCTTTTTTCCCCTACTTTATTAACCACTCTTCCCTGTTTTTTTTTTTTTTTTTTTTACAGAAAATACGCAGTGACACCATTTTAAAAACTGCACCCCACCAAGTGCTCAAAACCACATTCAAGCTGTTTATTAACCCCTTTCTGACATTGTGCGTAATAATACGTCCCTGGGCCTTATGGACCAGGTACATATTATTACAACGCGGCGATCGAACTCACAAAATCACCGCCGGAAGTCAGCTGATTCTGACAGCTGACACCAGGCACTCAGTGCCAGGAGCGGGGTCCCGATCGTGGCCGTGGAAATACACCGACATGTGCACAGACCCATTCATTTGACTGGGTCTGCGTGTGTTTGTGTTTCCGGTACGTGTGGAAACTGTCACCACACGCACTGGACACACGGACGTGTGAAAGAGGCCTAACTCTGCTGCCTCATTATAGTGAATGGATCCCTCGGGGGTTCATCTGAATTACGTAGGAGCTGTGTATATGGAGTCTGCATACTATTCTAGGAAAATCTGCTCTCCAGGAGGCAGATAGCGCTCCATCCCTCCCGAGTCTCACACAAAGTATGGGAAAGACTAAGCGCAACATAAAGGGAAGAGGGGGAGGAAGCCCAGACATTAGGGAAAGGGAGAGTGGAAACCCCTAGGCAGGTCTAATATCACCCTGCTTACCCTACCGTCCCTATATTGGTTCCACACCAATCACCGAGCAGGAACCTAAACCCAGTATATTCCTAGAGCTTGGCCCTAGATAGGGAGGGGGGAGGGGTGAGCACTGGTCAGGCCCCACTACAAATTAAAGACAACAAGGTAGACAAACAAAGGGGATTAACTTAGCTTGAGCAGACACCAGAGGAGAAACGCCAACTGTCCTCCAAGGGCACAACAGAAGAAGCCAACCAACAGATAGTGCTCCAAGCATGCACAAACAAACATAGACGTATCACAGGCGATTGCCTGAAGAAAACTGGGGGTTTTCAACTCCCATGCAAGGGTGTGTCAAAACAGCAGGAGGGAGGTCGCCGCTGGGTCTTAAAGGAAGGATTAAGAATGTGTCTGCAGTGCCAAGCACAGTGACCTTCTACAGATAGATCCAGAGCAACTGTCTATTACACCTGACACACCCATGACACCGTGTGGCTAAGCAGTACTGTACAGCCACATATGGGGTATTTCTTTTTTCAGAAAAAAATTGTGTGACAAATTTTGGTGCCATTTTTACCTATTTCCCGCTGTGAAAATGTAAAATCTGGGGCTAAAATAAAATTTTGGTGGTACAATTACATTTTTATTTTCTTCACCGCCCAATGGTGTAAAATTCTGTGAGGCATATGTGGTGTCAACATGCTCACTGCACCCCTAGATGAATTCATTGAGAGGTGTAGTTTGTAAAATGGGGTCTCTTATGGATGCTTTGCCAATGTGACATGGCATCGTCAAACCAGCCAGGCAAAATATGAACTCCAATATAGCGCTTCCTCCCTTCTGAGCTTTGCACAGTGCCTCAAAAGTAGTTTTCAACCACATATGGGATATATGCGTGCTCAGGAGAAAATGCACAACAACTTTTGGGGTCCAATTTCTCCTGTTACCCTTGTGAAAATAAAAAAAATTGGGGCTAAAAGATTATTTTTGTGGGGAAAAAAGTGATTTTTTTTTATTTTCACGGCTCTACATTATAAAGTTTTGTGAAACACTTGGGGGTTTAAAGTGCTCACCACACATCTTACCCTTATGAAAACGCATAATTGGGGGCTAAAAAAACATTTTTGTGGGGAAATTGTGAAAATTTTATTTTTACGGCTCAATGTTATAATCTTCTGTGAAGCACCTGGGGGTTCAAGGTGCTCAGCACACATCTAGACAATTTCCCAGAGGGGTCTAGTTTCCAAATTGGTGTTACTTGTGGACAGTTTCCACTGTTTAGGCACACCAGGGGCTCCCCAAATGCAACATGGCGTCCGCTAATTATTCAAGCAAATTTTACATGCAAAAAGTCAAATGGCGCTCCTTCCCTTCCGAGCCCTGCCGTGAGCCCAAACAGTGGTTTTCCACAACATATGGGGTATCGGCGTGCTCAGGAGAAATTGCACAACAAGTTTTGGGGTCCTTTTTGTTCATGTTACCCTTGCGAAAATAAAAAAAAAACTTGGGTCTAAACTAACATTTTTGTGAAGAAAAGTTAAATGTGCATTGCTTTCTTCCACATTCTAAAAAACTTGTGTGAAGCACCTGAAGAGTTAATAAACTTCTTGAATGTAGTTTTGAACACCTTCAAGGATTCGGTTTTTAGAATAGTGTCACTTTTGGGTATTTTCTGTCATATAGACCCCTCAAAGTCACTTCAAATGTGATGTGGTCCCTAAAAAAAATGGTTTTGTAAATTTTGTTGGAAAAATTTGAAATAGTCAACTTTTAACCCTTATAACTTTCTAACAAAGAAAAAAATTTTGGTTCCAAAATTGTGCTTATGTAAAGTAGATGTGGGAAATGTTATTTATTAACTATTTTGTGTGACATAGCTCTCTGATTTAAGGGCATAAAAATTCAAAGTTTGAAAATGGTAAAATTTTCACCAAATTTCCGGTTTGATTTTATCACAAATAAACGCAAGTCATATCAAATAAGTTTTACCACTATCATGATACAATATGTCACAAAAAAAAAGCTCAGAATCAGTGGGATCCGTTGAAGTGTTCCAGAGTTATTACCTCATAAATTGACAGTGGTCAGAATTGTAAAAATTGGCCTGGTCATTAACGTGCAAACAACCTTCGGGAGTAAAGGGGTTAACCATTTAGGTCCTTCACAGAAATCAAAGGAACGTGGAAGGAAAAAATAAAAAAAAAATATTTTTCCCACAAAAATGTTGCTTTTGTGCAACTGTTTGGACGCATGGCAGGGAAGGAACGTCATTTGGCTTTTGGAGCGCAAAATTGTCTGGAATAGATAGAGTTATGTTGAGTTTGTAGAGCCCTGGATGTGCCTAAACAGTGGAAACCCCCCCACAAGTGACCCAATTTTGGAAACTAGACCCCTCAAAGAACTTATCTAGAGGTGTGGTGAGCACCTTGATCCCATGGTGTTTCACAGAATTTTATAACGTTGAGCAGTGAAAATGAAAAAAAAAAAAAAATTTTGCAGAGAAAATGTTGCTTCTGACAGAAATTTTAAAATTTCAGAAAGGTAACAGGAGAAAATATTACAATTTGTTCTGCAATTTCTTCAGAGTACACCGATACCCCATATGTGGTGGAAAACTACTGTTTGGGTGCACGGCAGGGCTCAGAAGGGAAGAAGCGTCAATTGAATTCTGGAGAGCAATTTTGGCTGGAATAGATTGCGGATGCCATGTCACATTTGGAGAACCCCTATATGCCAAAAACAGCTGAAACACCCACAAGTGACCCCATTTTGGAAACAACACCTCTTGAGAAATTAATTTAGGGGTGTAGTGAGCATTTTTAACCCTTAGGTGATTCACAGAATTGTACAACATTGGGCTGAGTAAATGGAAAATTACTACTTTATACAATTGAGAAGTGAAGAAAAAAATAATTACATTTTTACCACAGAAATTTTGTTTTAGCCCCAGATTTTGTATTTTCACAAGGGGAAATAGGTAAAAATTGCAACAAAATTTGTTTCACAATTTCTGCTGAGCGAGGAAATATTCCATATATGGCTGTACAGTACTGCTAAACCATACCTCGAGACTTGAGAGGGATGGTGCGCCAATTGACTCTTGGAGAACAAATTTTCATAGAATAGTTTGCAAACTATATATACGGAGCCCTTAAGTGCCAGAAGAGCAGAATCCCACCTCAAGTGACACCCTTCTGGAAATTACAACCCTGAGGAATCAATTCACTATAATGAGGCAGCAGCGTTACTCTGGACTCCGACTGACCTCTGTTCATTAATGCACTTTCCATAGGTGCACAAAACGGAGGCTGACCAAGCTTTTATGCACACTTCAAAAGATGGACACCGCTGGATCATAGGCCAGACGGCATCCACAGTGTTTCCATCTGCCTCATTATAGGGAATCTTCCACCGGGGGTTCCATCTGAATCATATATTTTAGAGATTTATAAAGAAACTCCAGTGTAAGCGCTCAGTGAAGAGTGCAGGATAAAAGTGAGCCACGCCTTACCGTGAACTCTATGAGGCAGAGTGAACAAATCAGCATCAGGTCAAGAATTTGTTCTATTTACTTTTTATGCCGCTCACCATGCGGTATAAGTGATTAGAAGACTTTTTTCTTCAGATTAGTGCAATTACAGTGGAACAAGATTTATATTGTTTTTTTTTTTTTTTTTTTTTTTTTATGTTTGGCTACTATCACACACTAAAAAACACTTTTTTTGCAAATGAAGTTTCTGCATGGCCATACTTTAAGATCTATTTTTCTGCTGACAGTCAAGTGAGGGCTAGTTTTTTTGTGGGATGAGTTGATGTTTTATTTGTACCATTTTCAGGCACATTTTTTTTTTTATCTCTTTTTAGTCTGATTTTTGGGAAGCAGAATGAACAAAACCCAGCAATTCAGGAGTTTTTTTTTTTTTTTAAAATGCAGTTCACTGTGTGGTAAAAGTGATGACAGCTTTATTCTTTGGATCAGTACAATAACAGCAATACCACATTTATAGAATTTGTTATGTTTTGTAACTTTTACACAAAAACTAATTTATAGAAAAAAAAAAAAGAATAGCTTTTGCAGGTCATTTCCAACTTCGATTTGACCAACATACCTGAAGGTTTTTGGAATGATATGCACAACTGATTTATATTACTGGACATTGATGAAGTAAAACCTAAGAAATTATGTACACAAAGTCTATTATTACTGAAGAAACCATAAAGACCATAAACAAGAGGCAGAAGAGACCCCCACAGCCACGGTTAGCAGAAGAGACCCTAAAGATCATCAAAGAAAGACGAATGGCAAAAGGTAACAAGCAGTATGCAGACATCAGTAAAAGACTAAAAAGAGCTATTCGAACAGACAAAAGTTTATTATCAAATGTTATGTACAGAGATAGAAAGCGAACATCTGAAGCACAAGACCAGGAAGGCATACCAAAAGATCAAAAAGATACGACGAAACTATCAACCAAGAGTGGGAATGTTAAAAGATGCTAATGGGAAGAACTGAGTTAGAACAGATCAGGAAAGATGGAAAGAATACACAGAGCACCTCTACTAGAACGGCTCAGTGATACCGGAAGAAACGGAGACTGGAAATGATAGTGAACCGAACTTTTTGAAAGACTAAGTTATTGCTGCAATAAAGCTTCTGTGAAAAAACAAAGCACCTGACCTGTATGTGACAGAATTCCAATAGTGAATAAAGTCTTCTGAAGCAGTAAATATCATGACACGCCTGTGTCAACAAAAATGGACAAATGGTAAATGGCCCAAGGACTGGACAAGATCCCTGTTCATTCTTATTCCAAAGAAGGGAGATGCAACCAACCGTGGAAACTATCGGGCTATTGCGCTTATACCTCATATGCCAGTAAAATACTACTGAAGAACCTGTAAAGACGGCTGCAGCCTTACTTTGACAAAAATCTGCCAGAGGAACAAGCCGAATTCAGAAAAGGCAGAGGAACAAGAGATGTAATTGCTAACATTAGCTGGATAATGGAAAAGTCCAAAGAGTAAAAGGAGATATCTATTTTTGCTTCATAGACTACAGCAAAGCCTTCGACTGTGTTGATCACCAGAAATTTTGGAATACCATGAATGATATGGGTGTGCCAAATCATCTCATCAGTCTCATTAGGAACCTTTACATCGACCAAGAAGCAACAGTCCGAACAGAACACGGTGAAATGGCATTGTTCAAAGTAGAAAAAGGCTACATCCTGTCAGCATTTCTCTTCAATTTATATGCAGAAGCAATTTTTAGGAAGGCTGAACTTGCTGAAAAAAGGAGAAGGAATCAGAGTTGCTGGACGAATTATCAACAATCTTAAATGTACAGACGATACAACATTGATAGAAACAAGTGTAAAAGGAATGAAGAACTTATTACGGAGTGTCAAGATAGAAAGCTAGAATATGGGACAGCTACTCAACACAAAGAAAACAAAGATATTGACTACTGCCAGGTACGATCGGGACACATTTGAGATGGATGGCAACAAACTGGAAGATGTAAAGGACTTCAACCTACTCGGATCAATGATTACTCAAGATGCAGCAATGACACTGGAAGTCAATAGGAGAATAGCTATAGGCAAATCAACAACGAAGTCACTGGACAAGGCCTTCAAATTGAGGAACATTTCACTGGCAACGAAGACATTGCTCGTACATAGTCTGGTCTTTTCTGTAGTAACATATGGACGCGAAACCTGGACGATAAAGAAACAAGTCAGAAGAAAAATCAACGCCTTCGAAATGACATTCAAGATAACGGCGCAGAAGACCTAGGTGGACCTAACTAGGCTTGCACAAGATCAATCTTCCTACAGAGTGTTCACCAAGTCACCATGGCTTCAGATCAAGCTGAAGGCCGTTAAATAATAATAATATTCTGAGAGCTATAGCTTTTTATGTCTCCTCTGACAGAGCTATACTGCGGCTTCTTTTTTTGCGGGACAAGATGACGTTTTCAGGGATACCATTTTTATTTACATTAGTCTTTTTGATCGTGTTTCAATCCACTTTTTTTTGCAGTATGATGACAAACCATAGTTTGAAATATTTTTAATTTATTTATTTTACTGTGGTCACTGAAGGGGTTAACTAGTGTGTCAGTTTTATAGATTAGGTCATTCCGGACGCGGCAATACAAAATGTGTGTGTTCTTTTATTTATTTTTACTTAAATATACATATTTATGGGTATTTTTTTTTTTTTTTTTATATATTTACTTAGTCCCTTGGTGGGACTTTTACTTTTATTACTCTGATCACTGGTATAATGCATTGCAATTAGACCGTGCTCCTGGCATGATCTAACAGGCCACTGTAGCTGGCAGACCCAAAGGTCGTCATTCGACCTCGGGTTACTATGACTACCCAATTACGCCATGGGGGTGCCGATCGGGCGGGAGAGGGAGCCCCCTCCCTCTCCTAGCCTTCTAAAGTTGCGGTTACTTAAGTCAAGCTCCTGGCAGCGATAGTGCGGGCACAGCAATATTTTGATGTAGTCAATCAAAATAAGGAGAAAGTAGAGTGTGAAAAGTGTGTCACGGCATGATCATTATCAGTGTGGCCTGGGTAATTATTGTTTATATTATGGATATTGCCTGTTTGTTACATGTAATTTGTCTACCACATCTATTTACGATATTGCTATCGCATCGGGAGGGCGGTAATGTCACGATGGGGGCTTTGCAGCATTGAGAATCTCCCCCCCCCTTCCCATGTGCTCACCCACCTATCCACACTCTCCCCAATGTGCTGACTTCTTCCGTCTGTGCTCTCTTCTTTGACCTGTCTACCCCATGTGCTGTCCCCCTTGTCTGCTGTCTCTCTCCTTCCTGTGCTGTGTTCTCCCCTCATGTGTTGTCCGGTTTGAGCTGTCTCTCTCCCCCATTTGCTATCTTCTCCTCTCATGTGATCTGTTCTTTGACATGTGTACCCCATGTGCTCTCCCCACCCCTCTGCTGTCTACTTCCCTCATGTGTTCTCTCGTTTGAGCTGTCTCCCCACCCACTAAATCAGACCGCCGCCATAGTGCAGGCAGTATACAGTGTGTGTGTCGCGTACGGCGTATAGTTAGAGTGAGTGCGCGTGTGTGGGCCGCGTACGGCGCGTGTGTATTGTGACGGTGTTTCGCTGCTGGTACCACCAGCAGTTTCCATATTGAGACACCCACTTGGTGTCACAATGGACTGCAAGGTCGAGTCGCCGGAAGAAAGCCATTACGGCGCAGATGCCACAAAGTAGCTCGCCTACAATACGTCAAACAGCACAGAGACAAGCCTCAAAACTTCTGGAACAAGGTTATTTGACCAAAGTTGATCTTCTTGGCCACAACCATAAACGTTACATTTGGAGAGAGATCAACAAGGCCTATGATGAAAGGAACACCATTCCTAACGTAAAGCACGGAGGTGGATCGCTTATGTTTTGGGGACGTGTGAGCTACAAAAGGCACAGGAAACTTGGTAAAAGTTGAAGGAAAGATGAATGCAGCACGGTATAAGCAAATACTGGAGGCAAGTTTGCACTCATCAGCCCAGAAGCTGCGCATGGGACTTACTTGGACGTTCCAACACAAGGCCAAGTCGACCTGTCATTGGCTACAGCAGAACAAAGTGAAGGTTCTGGAGTGGCCATCTCATTCTCCTGACCTCAATATCATTGAGCCACTCTGAGGAGATCTCAAGCATGCAGTTCATGGAATTTACAGGAACTGGAATGGGCAGCTTTACCATCTGAGAAAATAAAGAACCTCATCCACAACTACCACAAAAGACTTCAAGCTGTCACTGATTTTAGAGGGGGTAATACACAGTATTAAGAACTGGGGTATGAACTTTTGTTCAGGGTCATTTGGATGTTTTTGGTTGTCATTAAGATTTAGGCTGTGTGCCCACGTAGCGTTTTTCAAGCGTTTATGCTGCGGAATTTCCGCAGCGGAAACGCTTGTAAAACACTAGGTAATCCGCACCCCATGGTCCCCAAGGGGATTCCGCATGTTCTATGCACATGCTGCGGATTTTTCCGCAGTGTTTATGCTGCGTACAAAAATCCGCAGCATGTCATTTAATTTTGCGGAAGCGCAGCGGAACTCCCGCCATTGACTTGCATTGAGACGCACAGAAACCGCGACTGTACATTTTTACAAGCGGCTTCTATGCGTCTCTATGTGCGGATGGTACCCAGTTCTGGAGGAGAGGAGACTCTCATCCAGACCTGGGTACCATTGTACCTGTAAAAAAAGTATAAAATAACAAATAAAGTTTATACTCACCTGTCCGACGTCTTCTCTCTGAATGCCAGCAGCGCTGAAGGACCTTCGGTGACGTCACAGTCATGTGACCGCAGGCCCTTCACCGCTCTGTCTCGCGATATGCCGGCAGCCGGGAACCAGCCAGGAAGCAGCGCTGCTGCACACACCGGGGACTCGGAGGTGAGTATAGCTTTATTTGTTTTAATTTTTACGGTTCACACTGTATAAATCCATGCTGTTTGCATGGATTTATACAGTGTGACCTAGTTGTCAAGCACTTTCCAAGTGATGCTATCGCCTGGAAAGCGCTTGTCAATCTGCATGCGGAAACGCATGTGAATCCGCATGTGGATCTGCATGTATTCTGCAGGAAAAACGCATGCACAATCTGCATGCGTTTTTTTCTGCCAGGGAGATGCAGAAATGCTGCAGAAATTTTCTGCTTCATTTCTGCATCGTGGGCACATAGCCTTAAAAAGAGAAAACACAGTAGTTTGACAATCAATGGCTTCACCCAACCAATAACCATGAGTGGAGAAAAAGTTTTTTTTGTTATTCATATTCTCTGAAACAAGGCCAAGAAAGGAAAAATTCTGCCGGGGTATGTAAACTTTTGAGCACAACTGTATATCCATGCTTTTCACATCTATAATGCGTACCCATTATAGCCTATTGGCAAGTTTACAGGTCTGATTTTACTTTGTTGACGAATTTTGCTCCAATTCATGATCAGTCGCCTAATCAAGTGTATGGGTCAGTGAATAAAATCGGACTACACGTGGATGCCATCAGTATTGCACCTTAGTTCTGTTTTTGAATACAAACACGGATGCCACACTGATGGTAAAAACAGACAGACCAAATAAAGGGACTAAACTCCAGTAAAAAACACTGATAAAGCGTTTTTTTTTTGTATTCAAGAAATACAGATCCATTTTGACAGATGACACCTAGCTCACGTACGGTTGGGGCTATATGGCATCTTTGGCCACACAATACATGTTATGCGGCCAATGTTTTCTACGTGTCACTGCAACAATGTAATGTAATACCAGTGAATGGGGTCGCACTGTTACCCCGGGGGTACCGCAACCAAAATCCAACACTATTAGACTTTTTGCAACTCACGTGTTGCAGACTCCAAGGCTGCCGCAACAAGTAAATTGCAAAAAGTCCTACTGTGTTGTATTATTTGTAACAAGCTTGTCACGGTCACTGTACCCTTGGGTTTGCAATGCGACTCCGCTCACTTATATTACAATGTAGCAGTGACACATAGTGAACACTGGCGGCACAATATGTGTTATGGCCACAGTCACTGGGTCGTGCATTAAATCAGGGCCCTGTGCTGGAAGCAGAACTCTGACATCACACCCCAGTTGTATCAGTAACACCTGAGGGCGATCTCATCACCATGCACACAATGGATTTCTGTGCCAGCAATCAAAATGGAGCAGTTGTGTAATTTCCCCAGGTGACTGCTCGCCGGATGTGTAGATGTGGGGCAACCAAGAAGGCGGCCATGCAGTATAATCACGTGACTGCCGCCATCTTCATCATATGGGCACAGATATTGGCACGGTGGGGGCAGCATGCCAGTTATGCGGCTTCCTGCATATTTTCGCACTATTTGGGGGCACACAACACCCTATATTGCTTGTGCTGCTAGCTGCAAGTCAGACCTGTTCTTCTTAAGGGTGTGTGCACACGGTCAGGATCCGCTGTGGGTTTGAAGCTGCGTGTCTATGCAGCATCAAACCCGCAGCATCCAGATGTTCCAGCATAGAGGATGAGATCTCTAGACATCCCATGTCCACTATGTCTGCATCTGAGGCTGCAGATCACCCGAGGAATCTGACATGAGATGCGTCTTTCAGATCCGCAGCATGTCAATTTCTCCGGTGGGTCCGCATGCGTGCTTTCCCCATGCACTAACTTCTACAAGGAAAGTCTGCAGGTGGGAAAAAAAACGGTGCTGCTAGGAAGCTGCCGCCGGCTAATCCGCTGTGTCGGGACCACAGGCGGCTCCAGACAGTGCGCGCACCCCCCCCCCCCAACACATACAACGGTGCGTGCACCCCCCCCCCCAACACATACAACGGTGCGCGCACCCCCCCCCCCCCCAACACATACAACGGTGCGCGCACCCCCCCCCCCCCCAACACATACAACGGTGCGCGCACCCCCCCCCCCCAACACATACAACGGTGCGCGCACCCCCCCCCCCCAACACATACAACGGTGCGCGCACCCCCCCCCCCCAACACATACAACGGTGCGCGCACCCCCCCCCCAACACATACAACGGTGCGCGCACCCCCCCCCCCCCAACACATACAACGGTGCGCGCACCCCCCCCAACACATACAACGGTGCGCGCACCCCCCCCAACACATACAACGGTGCGCGCACCCCCCCCCCCCAACACATACAACGGTGCGCGCACCCCCCCCCCCAACACATACAACGGTGCGCGCACCCCCCCCAACACATACAACGGTGCGCGCACCCCCCCCCCCAACACATACAACGGTGCGCGCACCCCCCCAACACATACAACAGTGCGCGCACCCCCCCCCCCAACACATACAACGGTGCGCGCACCCCCCCAACACATACAACAGTGCGCGCACCCCCCCAACACATACAACAGTGCGCGCACCCCCCCAACACATACAACGGTGCGCGCACCCCCCCCAACACATACAACGGTGCGCGCACCCCCCCAACACATACAACAGTGCGCGCACCCCCCCAACACATACAACGGTGCGCGCACCCCCCCCAACACTTACAACGGTGCGCGCACCCCCCCCAACACATACAACGGTGCGCGCACCCCCCCCCCCAACACATACAACGGTGCGCGCACCCCCCCCCCCAACACATACAACGGTGCGCGCACCCCCCCCCCAACACATACAACGGTGCGCGCACCCCCCCAACACATACAACGGTGCGCGCACCCCCCCAACACATACAACAGTGCGCGCACCCCCCCAACACATACAACGGTGCGCGCACCCCCCCAACACATACAACAGTGAGATCTAACCACACAAGGATCAGGATCATAAAGGGAGAAATGGAGGCATGTAGTGACTAATCTCCGGGGTCTGTGCACACTGCCATCCATGCACAAGAAGAGCAGATTGAAGGGCGCATCCACCACACTAGCGTTCACAGAAGTCATCTTCCCACAGGCGGGCGCTCAGCACAGTCTGACCTGTACAGGACAACATCACCTTTATGGCGCACAGGCTGCACAATGTCGCGTCGCTTCCTGCCGGCAATCAGGCGTTAATATGAGAGTGTAGAGGCGGCACACGAAGCCACACTTGCTAAACTATCCCACTCAAAACAACAAAATCATGTGTGTAACTCAGATACAGGAAATGTCCGCTACTACCATGCTAAGCGCCATTTTGGTGAAGACTTCGCTGTGATTGGTGGAATGGACGATAGACAAACGTGACGTCCGCATTATCGTTCCCGCGCTTTCTGAGGGGCTCATCCTCCATTAATGACTGTAGTGTATGGCGGGAGAATGTGAGGTACAGCTGAGAGACTATGTATTGCCTGGCTGTTTTATTATTGAGTATTGCGAGTGTGTGGGAAATGCCTGAGAGGTACAAGGGCATCCCATGGCTGACAGACTGTGTCGTGCACAAACACTTCCCCCTGGCCCTCACTTCTGGGGCAACTGGGCTCTAGTGCTATGTCTTCTTATTTTTGAGGATAAGTAAACCCTATGAATTGGGCAGTGGGGCTCTGGTCCCCCAGTATGACCTCCCCACATTAGTATGTCTCTTACTGACTGCATGGAATAGCCTGTGCTCTCACCCCACAGCCCAGACGCCTGGCTCTTCCATACCTGCGCTCTCACCCCACAGCCCAGATGCCTGGCTCTTCCATACCTGCGCTCTCACCCCACAGCACAGACGCCTGGCTCTTCCATACCTGCGCTCTCGCTCCACATCCCAGACGCCTGGCTCTCCCACACCTGCGCTCTTACCCCACAGCACAGACACCTGGCTCTCCCATACCTGCGCTCTCACCCCACAGCCCAGACGCCTGGCTCTCCCATACCTGCGCTCTCACCCCACAGCCCAGACGCCTGGCTCTCCCATACCTGCGCTCTTACCCCACAGCACAGACGCCTGGCTCTCCCATACCTGCGCTCTTACCCCACAGCACAGACACCTGGCTCTCCCATACCTGCGCTCTCACCCCACAGCCCAGACGCCTGGCTCTCCCATACCTGCGCTCTTACCCCACAGCACAGACACCTGGCTCTCCCATACCTGCGCTCTCACCCCACAGCCCAGACGCCTGGCTCTCCCATACCTGCGCTCTTACCCCACAGCACAGACACCTGGCTCTCCCATACCTGCGCTCTCACCCCACAGCCCAGACGCCTGGCTCTCCCATACCTGCGCTCTTACACCACAGCCCAGACGCCTGACTCTCCCATACCTGCGCTCTCACCCCATAGCCAAGACGCCTGGCTCTCCCATACCTGCGCTCTCACCCCACAGCCCAGACGCCTGGCTCTCCCATACCTGCGCTCTCACCCCACAGCCCAGACGCCTGGCTCTCCCATACCTGCGCTCTCACCCCACAGCCCAGACGCCTGGCTCTCCCACACCTGCGCTCTCACCCTACAGCGCAGATGCCTGGCTCTCCCATACCTGCGCTCTCACCCCACAGCCCAGACGCCTAGCTCACCCATACCTGCGCTCTCACCCCACAGCCCAGACGCCTGGCTCTCCCACAGCTGCGCTCTCACCCCACTGCCCAAACGCCTGGCTCTCCCATACCTGCGCTCTCACCCCACAGCCTAGACGCCTGGCTCTCCCATACCTGAGCTCTCACCCCACAGCCCTGACGCCTGGCTCTCCCATACCTGCGCTCTCACCCTACAGCCCAGATGCCTGGCTGTCCCATACCTGTTCTCTCACCCCACAGCCCATACGCCTGGCTCTCCCATACCTGTGCTCTCACCCCACAGGCCATACGCCTGGCTCTCCCATACCTGAGCTCTCACCCCACAGCCCAGACGCCTGGCTCTCCCATACCTGCACTCTCACCCCACAGCCCTGACGCCTGGCTCTCCCATACCTGCGCTCTCACCCCACAGCCCAGATGCGTAGCTCTCTCATACCTGCGCTCTCGCCCTACAGCCCAGACGCCTGGCTCTCTCATACCTGCGCTCTCGCCCTACAGCCCAGACGCCTGGCTCTCCCATACCTGCGCTCTTACCCCACAGCCCTGACGCTTGGCTCTCCCATACCTGCGCTGTCACCCCTCAGCCCAGACGCCTGGCTCTTCCATACCTGCGCTCTCACCCCACAGCCCAGACGCCTGGCTCTTCCATACCTGCGCTCTCACCCCACAGCACAGACGCCTGGCTCTTCCATACCTGCGCTCTCGCTCCACATCCCAGACGCCTGGCTCTCCCACACCTGCGCTCTTACCCCACAGCACAGACACCTGGCTCTCCCATACCTGCGCTCTCACCCCACAGCCCAGACGCCTGGCTCTCCCATACCTGCGCTCTCACCCCACAGCCCAGACGCCTGGCTCTCCCATACCTGCGCTCTTACCCCACAGCACAGACGCCTGGCTCTCCCATACCTGCGCTCTTACCCCACAGCACAGACACCTGGCTCTCCCATACCTGCGCTCTCACCCCACAGCCCAGACGCCTGGCTCTCCCATACCTGCGCTCTTACCCCACAGCACAGACACCTGGCTCTCCCATACCTGCGCTCTCACCCCACAGCCCAGACGCCTGGCTCTCCCATACCTGCGCTCTTACCCCACAGCACAGACACCTGGCTCTCCCAAACCTGCGCTCTCACCCCACAGCCCAGACGCCTGGCTCTCCCATACCTGCGCTCTTACCCCACAGCACAGACGCCTGGCTCTCCCATACCTGCGCTCTTACCCCACAGCACAGACGCCTGGCTCTCCCATACCTGCGCTCTCACCCCACAGCCAAGACGCCTGGCTCTCCCATACCTGCGCTCTCACCCCACAGCCCAGACGCCTGGCTCTCCCACACCTGCGCTCTCACCCTACAGCGCAGATGCCTGGCTCTCCCATACCTGCGCTCTCACCCCACAGCCCAGACGCCTAGCTCACCCATACCTGCGCTCTCACCCCACAGCCCAGACGCCTGGCTCTCCCACAGCTGCGCTCTCACCCCACTGCCCAAACGCCTGGCTCTCCCATACCTGCGCTCTCACCCCACAGCCTAGACGCCTGGCTCTCCCATACCTGAGCTCTCACCCCACAGCCCTGACGCCTGGCTCTCCCATACCTGCGCTCTCACCCTACAGCCCAGATGCCTGGCTGTCCCATACCTGTTCTCTCACCCCACAGCCCATACGCCTGGCTCTCCCATACCTGTGCTCTCACCCCACAGGCCATACGCCTGGCTCTCCCATACCTGAGCTCTCACCCCACAGCCCAGACGCCTGGCTCTCCCATACCTGCACTCTCACCCCACAGCCCTGACGCCTGGCTCTCCCATACCTGCGCTCTCACCCCACAGCCCAGATGCGTAGCTCTCTCATACCTGCGCTCTCGCCCTACAGCCCAGACGCCTGGCTCTCTCATACCTGCGCTCTCGCCCTACAGCCCAGACGCCTGGCTCTCCCATACCTGCGCTCTTACCCCACAGCCCTGACGCTTGGCTCTCCCATACCTGCGCTGTCACCCCTCAGCCCAGACGCCTGGCTCTCCCATACCTGCGCTCTCACCCCACTGCCCAGACAGCTGGCACTCCCATACCTGCACTCTCACCCCACAGCCCAGACGCCTGGCTATCCCATACCTGCGCTCTCACCCCTCAGCCCAGACGCCTGGCTCTCTCATACCTGCGCTCTCGCCCTACAGCCCAGACGCCTGGCTTTCCCATACCTGCGCTCTCACCCCACAGCCCAGACAGCTGGCACTCCCATACCTGCACTCTCACCCCACAGCCCAGACGCCTGGCTATCCCATACCTGCGCTCTCACCCCTCAGCCCAGACGCCTGGCTCTCCCATACCTGCGCTCTCACCCCACTTCCCAGACTCCTGGCTCTCTCATACCTGCGCTCTTACCCCACAGCCCAGACGCCTCGCTCTCCCATACCTGATCTCTCACCCCACAGCCCAGACGCCTGGCTCTCCCATACCTGCGCTCTCACCCCACAGCCCAAACGCCTGGCTCTCCCATACCTGCGCTCTCGCCCTACAGCCCAGATACCTGGCTCTCCCATACCTGCGTTCTTACCCCACAGCCCAGAAGCCTGGCTCTCTCTTACCTGCGTTCTCGCCCCACAGCCCAGATGCCTTGCTCTCTCATAACTGCGTTCTCGCCCCACGGCCCAGATGCCTGGCTCTCCCATACCTGCACTCTCACCCCACGGCCCAGATGCCTGGTTCTCCCATACCTGCGCTCTCGACCCACAGCCCAGATGCCTGACTCTCTCATACCTGCGTTCTCGCCCCACAGCCCACATGCCTGGCCCTCCCATACCTGAGCTCTCACCCCACAGCCCAGACGCCTGGCTCTTCCATACCTGCGCTCTCACCCCACAGCCCAGACGCCTGGCTCTTCCATACCTGCGCTCTCACCCCACATCACAGACGCCTGGCTCTTCCATACCTGCGCTCTCGCTCCACAGCCCAGACGCCTGGCTCTCCCACACCTGCGGTCTTACCCCACAGCACAGACACCTGGCTCTCCCATACCTGCGCTCTCACCCCACAGCCCAGACGCCTGGCTCTCCCATACCTGCGCTCTCACCCTACAGCGCAGATGCCTGGCTCTCCCATACCTGCGCTCTCACCCCACAGCCCAGACGCCTAGCTCACCCATACCTGCGCTCTCACCCCACAGCCCAGACGCCTGGCTCTCCCACAGCTGCGCTCTCACCCCACTGCCCAAACGCCTGGCTCTCCCATACCTGCGCTCTCACCCCACAGCCCAGACGCCTGGCTCTCCCATACCTGAGCTCTCACCCCACAGCCCTGACGCCTGGCTCTCCCATACCTGCGCTCTCACCCTACAGCCCAGATGCCTGGCTGTCCCATACCTGTTCTCTCACCCCACAGCCCATACGCCTGGCTCTCCCATACCTGTGCTCTCACCCCACAGGCCATACGCCTGGCTCTCCCATACCTGAGCTCTCACCCCACAGCCCAGACGCCTGGCTCTCCCATACCTGCACTCTCACCCCACAGCCCTGACGCCTGGCTCTCCCATACCTGCGCTCTCACCCCACAGCCCAGATGCGTAGCTCTCTCATACCTGCGCTCTCGCCCTACAGCCCAGACGCCTGGCTCTCTCATACCTGCGCTCTCGCCCTACAGCCCAGACGCCTGGCTCTCCCATACCTGCGCTCTTACCCCACAGCCCTGACGCTTGGCTCTCCCATACCTGCGCTGTCACCCCACAGCCCAGACGCCTGGCTTTCCCATACCTGCGCTCTCACCCCACAGCCCAGACTGCTGGCACTCCCATACCTGCACTCTCACCCCACAGCCCAGACGCCTGGCTATCCCATACCTGCGCTCTCACCCCTCAGCCCAGACGCCTGGCTCTCCCATACCTGCGCTCTCACCCCACTGCCCAGACTCCTGGCTCTCTCATACCTGCGCTCTTACCCCACAGCCCAGACGCCTCGCTCTCCCATACCTGATCTCTCACCCCACAGCCCAGACGCCTGGCTCTCCCATACCTGCGCTCTCACCCCACAGCCCAAACGCCTGGCTCTCCCATACCTGCGCTCTCGCCCTACAGCCCAGATACCTGGCTCTCCCATACCTGCGCTCTTACCCCACAGCCCAGAAGCCTGGCTCTCTCTTACCTGCGTTCTCGCCCCACAGCCCAGATGCCTTGCTCTCTCATAACTGCGTTCTCGCCCCACGGCCCAGATGCCTGGCTCTCCCATACCTGCACTCTCACCCCACGGCCCAGATGCCTGGCTCTCCCATACCTGCGCTCTCGACCCACAGCCCAGATGCCTGACTCTCTCATACCGGCGTTCTCGCCCCACAGCCCACATGCCTGGCCCTCCCATACCTGAGCTCTCACCCCACAGCCCAGACGCCTCGCTCTCCCATACCTGCGCTCTCGCCCTATAGCCCAGACGCCTGGCTTTCCCATACCTGTGCTCTCACCCCACAGCCTAGACGCCTGGCTCTCCCATACCTGCGCTCTCGCCCCACAGCCCAGATGCCTTGCTCTCTCATACCTGCGTTCTCGCACCACAGCCCAGACGCCTGGCTCTCCCATACCTGCGCTCTCACCCCACAGTCCAAACGCCTGGCTCTCCCATACCTGCACTCTCGCCCTACAGCCCAGATACCTGGCTCTCCCATACCTGCGCTCTCACACCACAGCCCAGACGCCTGGCTCTCCCATACCTGGGCTTTCGCCCTACAGCCCAGACGCCTAGCTCTCCCATACCTGCGCTCTCACCCCACAGCCCAGACGCCTAGCTCTCCCATACTTGTGCTCTCGCCCCACACCCCAGATGCCTGGCTTTCGCATACCTGCGCTCCCGCCCTACAGCCCAGACGCCTGGCTCTCCCATACCTGCGCTCTCACCCCACAGCCCAGACGCCTGGCTCTTCCATACCTGCGCTCTCACCCCACAGCCCAGACGCCTGGCTCTTCCATACCTGCGCTCTCACCCCACAGCACAGACGCCTGGCTCTTCCATACCTGCGCTCTCGCTCCACAGCCCAGACGCCTGGCTCTCCCACACCTGCGGTCTTACCCCACAGCACAGACACCTGGCTCTCCCATACCTGCGCTCTCACCCCACAGCCCAGACGCCTGGCTCTCCCATACCTGCGCTCTCACCCTACAGCGCAGATGCCTGGCTCTCCCATACCTGCGCTCTCACCCCACAGCCCAGACGCCTAGCTCACCCATACCTGCGCTCTCACCCCACAGCCCAGACGCCTGGCTCTCCCACAGCTGCGCTCTCACCCCACTGCCCAAACGCCTGGCTCTCCCATACCTGCGCTCTCACCCCACAGCCCAGACGCCTGGCTCTCCCATACCTGAGCTCTCACCCCACAGCCCTGACGCCTGGCTCTCCCATACCTGCGCTCTCACCCTACAGCCCAGATGCCTGGCTGTCCCATACCTGTTCTCTCACCCCACAGCCCATACGCCTGGCTCTCCCATACCTGTGCTCTCACCCCACAGGCCATACGCCTGGCTCTCCCATACCTGAGCTCTCACCCCACAGCCCAGACGCCTGGCTCTCCCATACCTGCACTCTCACCCCACAGCCCTGACGCCTGGCTCTCCCATACCTGCGCTCTCACCCCACAGCCCAGATGCGTAGCTCTCTCATACCTGCGCTCTCGCCCTACAGCCCAGACGCCTGGCTCTCTCATACCTGCGCTCTCGCCCTACAGCCCAGACGCCTGGCTCTCCCATACCTGCGCTCTTACCCCACAGCCCTGACGCTTGGCTCTCCCATACCTGCGCTGTCACCCCACAGCCCAGACGCCTGGCTTTCCCATACCTGCGCTCTCACCCCACAGCCCAGACAGCTGGCACTCCCATACCTGCACTCTCACCCCACAGCCCAGACGCCTGGCTATCCCATACCTGCGCTCTCACCCCTCAGCCCAGACGCCTGGCTCTCCCATACCTGCGCTCTCACCCCACTGCCCAGACTCCTGGCTCTCTCATACCTGCGCTCTTACCCCACAGCCCAGACGCCTCGCTCTCCCATACCTGATCTCTCACCCCACAGCCCAGACGCCTGGCTCTCCCATACCTGCGCTCTCACCCCACAGCCCAAACGCCTGGCTCTCCCATACCTGCGCTCTCGCCCTACAGCCCAGATACCTGGCTCTCCCATACCTGCGCTCTTACCCCACAGCCCAGAAGCCTGGCTCTCTCTTACCTGCGTTCTCGCCCCACAGCCCAGATGCCTTGCTCTCTCATAACTGCGTTCTCGCCCCACGGCCCAGATGCCTGGCTCTCCCATACCTGCACTCTCACCCCACGGCCCAGATGCCTGGCTCTCCCATACCTGCGCTCTCGACCCACAGCCCAGATGCCTGACTCTCTCATACCGGCGTTCTCGCCCCACAGCCCACATGCCTGGCCCTCCCATACCTGAGCTCTCACCCCACAGCCCAGACACCTCGCTCTCCCATACCTGCGCTCTCGCCCTATAGCCCAGACGCCTGGCTTTCCCATACCTGTGCTCTCACCCCACAGCCTAGACGCCTGGCTCTCCCATACCTGCGCTCTCGCCCCACAGCCCAGATGCCTTGCTCTCTCATACCTGCGTTCTCGCACCACAGCCCAGACGCCTGGCTCTCCCATACCTGCGCTCTCACCCCACAGTCCAAACGCCTGGCTCTCCCATACCTGCACTCTCGCCCTACAGCCCAGATACCTGGCTCTCCCATACCTGCGCTCTCACACCACAGCCCAGACGCCTGGCTCTCCCATACCTGGGCTTTCGCCCTACAGCCCAGACGCCTAGCTCTCCCATACCTGCGCTCTCACCCCACAGCCCAGACGCCTAGCTCTCCCATACTTGTGCTCTCGCCCCACACCCCAGATGCCTGGCTTTCGCATACCTGCGCTCCCGCCCTACAGCCCAGACGCCTGGCTCTCCCATACCTGCGCTCTCACCCAACAACCCAGACGCCGGACTCTCCCATATCTGTGCTCTCACCGCACAGCCCAGACTCCTGACTCTCCCATACCTGCGCTCTCACCCCACAGCCCAGACGCCTGGCTCTCCCATACCTGTGCTCTCACCCCACAGCCCAGATGCCTGGCTCTCCCATACCTGTGCTCTCACCCCACAGCCCAAACACCTGGCTCTCCCATACCTGCGCTCTTACCCCACAGCCCAGACGCCTGGCTCTCCCATACCTGCGTTCTTGCCCCAAAGCCCAGACGCCTGGCTTTCCCTTACCTGTGTTCTTGCCCCAAAGCCCAGACGCCTGGCTCTCCTATACCTGTACTCTTGCCCTATGGCCCAGACTCCTGGCTCTCCCTTACCTGCGCTCTCACCCCACAGCCCAGATGCCTGGCTCTCCCATACCTGCGCTCTCGCCCCACAGCCCAGATGCCTGGCTCTCTCATACCTGCGCTCTCGACCCACAGCCTAGATGCCTGGCTCTCTCATACCTACGTTCTCGCCCCAGAGCCCAGACGGCTGGCTCTCCCATACCTGCGCTCTCACCTCACAGCCCAAACGCCTGGCTCTCCCATACCTGCGCTCTCGCCCTACAGCCCAGATACCTGGCTCTCCCATACCTGCGCTCTTACCCCACAGCCCAGAAGCCAGGCTCTCTCTTACCTGCGTTCTCGCCCCACAGCCCAGATGCCTTGCTCTCTCATAACTGCTTTCTCGCCCCACGGCCCAGATGCCTGGCTCTCTCATACCTGCGCTCTTACCCCACAACCCAGACGCCTGGCTCTCCCATACCTGTGCTCTCACCCCACAACCCAGACGCCTGACTTTCCCATACCTGCGCTTTCACCCCACAGCCCAAACGCCTGGCTCTCCCATAGCTGCGCTCTCGCCCTACAGCCCAAACGCCTGGCTCTCCCATACCTGCGCTCTCGCCCCACAGCCCAGATGCCTGGCTCTCTCATACCTGCGTTCTAGCCCCACAGCCCAGATGCCTTGCTCTCTCATTCCTGCGTTCTCGCCCCACGGCCCAGATGCCTGGCTCTCCCATACCTGCACTCTCACCCCACGGCCCAGATGCCTGGCTCTCCCATACCTGCGCTCTCGACCCACAGCCCAGATGCCTGGCTCTCTCATACCTGCGTTCTCACCCCAGAGCCCACATGCCTGGCTCTCCCATACCTGCGCTCTCACCCCACAGCCCAGACGCCTGGCTCTACCATACCTGCGCTCTCGCCCTACAGCCCAGACGCCTGGCTTTCCCATACCTGCGCTCTCACCCCACAGCCTACTATAGACGCCTGGCTCTCCCATACCTGTGCTCTCACCCCACAGCCCAAACACCTGGCTCTCCCATACCTGCGCTCTTACCCCACAGCCCAGACGCCTGGCTCTCCCATACCTGCGTTCTTGCCCCAAAGCCCAGACGCCTGGCTTTCCCTTACCTGCGTTCTTGCCCCAAAGCCCAGACGCCTGGCTCTCCTATACCTGTACTCTTGCCCTACGGCCCAGACTCCTGGCTCTCCCTTACCTGCGCTCTCACCCCACAGCCCAGATGCCTGGCTCTCCCATACCTGCGCTCTCGCCCCACAGCCCAGATGCCTGGCTCTCTCATACCTGCGCTCTCGACCCACAGCCTAGATGCCTGGCTCTCTCATACCTACGTTCTCGCCCCAGAGCCCAGACGGCTGGCTCTCCCATACCTGCGCTCTCACCTCACAGCCCAAACGCCTGGCTCTCCCATACCTGCGCTCTCGCCCTACAGCCCAGATACCTGGCTCTCCCATACCTGTGCTCTTACTCCACAGCCCAGAAGCCAGGCTCTCTCTTACCTGCGTTCTCGCCCCACAGCCCAGATGCCTTGCTCTCTCATAACTGCTTTCTCGCCCCACGGCCCAGATGCCTGGCTCTCTCATACCTGCGCTCTTACCCCACAACCCAGACGCCTGGCTCTCCCATACCTGTGCTCTCACCCCACAGCCCAGACGCCTGACTTTCCCATACCTGCGCTTTCACCCCACAGCCCAAACGCCTGGCTCTCCCATACCTGCGCTCTCGCCCTACAGCCCAAACGCCTGGCTCTCCCATACCTGCGCTCTCGCCCCACAGCCCAGATGCCTGGCTCTCTCATACCTGCGTTCTAGCCCCACAGCCCAGATGCCTTGCTCTCTCATTCCTGCGTTCTCGCCCCACGGCCCAGATGCCTGGCTCTCCCATACCTGCACTCTCACCCCACGGCCCAGATGCCTGGCTCTCCCATACCTGCGCTCTCGACCCACAGCCCAGATGCCTGGCTCTCTCATACCTGCGTTCTCACCCCAGAGCCCACATTCCTGGCTCTCCCATACCTGCGCTCTCACCCCACAGCCCAGACGCCTGGCTCTACCATACCTGCGCTCTCGCCCTACAGCCCAGACGCCTGGCTTTCCCATACCTGCGCTCTCACCCCACAGCCTACTAGAGACGCCTGGCTCTCCCATACCTGCGCTCTCGCCCCACAGCCCAGATGCCTTGCTCTCTCATACCTGCGTTCTCGCCCCAGAGCCCACATGCCTGGCTCTCCCCTACTTGAGCTCTCATCCCACAGCCCAGACGCCTGGCTCTCCCATACCTACGCTCTCGCCCTACAGCCCAGACGCCTGTCTTTCCCATACCTGCGCTCTCACCCCACAGCCCAGACGCCTGGCTCTCCCATACCTGCGCTCTTACCCCACAACCCTGACGCTTGGCTCTCCCATACTTGTGCTCTCACCCCACAGCCCAGATGCCTGGCTCTCCCATACCTGCGCTCTCACCCCACAGCACAAACACCTGGCTCTCCCATACCTGCGCTCTTACCCCACAGCCCAAACACCTGGCTCTCCCATACCTTCGCTCTCACCCCACAGCCCAGACGCCTGGCTCTCACATACCTGCGCTCTCACCCCACAGCACAGACGCCTGGCTCTCCCATACCTGCGCTCTCCTCCCACAGCCCAGATGCCTGGCTCTCCCATACCTGCGCTCTCACCCCACTGCCCAGATGCCTGGCTCTCTCATACCTGCGCTCTTACCCCACAACCCAGACGCCTGGCTCTCCCATACCTGTGCTCTCACCCCACAGCCCAGACGCCTGACTTTCCCATACCTGCGCTTTCACCCCACAGCCCAAACGCCTGGCTCTCCCATACCTGCGCTCTCGCCCTACAGCCCAAACACCTGGCTCTCCCATACCTGCGCTCTCACCCCACAGCCCAGACGCCTGGCTCTCCCATACCTGCGCTCTCACCCCACAGCCCAGACGCCTGGCTCTCCCATACCTGCGCTCTCATCCCACAGCCTAGATGCCTGGCTCTTCCATACCTGCGCTCTCACCCCACTGCCCAGACGCCTGGCTCTCTCATACCTGCGCTCTTATCCCACAACCCAGACGCCTGGCTCTCCCATACCTGTGCTCTCACCCCACAGCCCAGATGCCTGGCTCTCCCATACCTGCGCTTTCACCCCACAGCCCAAACGCCTGGCTCTCCCATACCTGCGCTCTCTCCCTACAGCCCAGATGCCTGGTTCTCCCATACCTGCGCTCTCACCCCACAGCCCAGACGCCTGGCTCTCCCATACCTGCGCTCTCGCCCTACAGCCCAGACGCCTGGCTCTCCCATACCTGCGCTCTCACCCCACAGCCCAGACGCCTGGCTCTCCTATACCTGCGCTCTCGTCCCACAGCCCAGATGCCTGGCTCTCTCATACCTACGTTCTCGCCCCACAGCCCAGACGCCTGGCTCTCCCATACCTGCACTGTCAGGTGCTGATGGCAATGTCTGGATCAAGATACATTGTATGCTATGCTTATAATTAGCAGAACCAATTGAAATGGTCCACATTGAATACATGGGCATTGCAAAATATGAAGTTCTATACTCTTGCCATTAAAAAGAAAAAGTCCATTGTGTTCTTCAGCTGTGTAAAAAAACACCATTATTCCACTTTGTAACACATTAGGGCTGCAGATATATCCACAGACAATTTAGCACAAACTGCATTTGCAGTATGTTGAGAATTCGGCCTGTATACCCCTAAACATGGGATTCAGGGGATCCCAATCACGGCCTTTATGTCAATGGCATGAATGAAGATCAAGATAACTGTTACTAATCCGGGTGGTGGAACCTCTGTGCTGCTGTGCAAGGAGGGACCAGAGGGGCGTAACTAGATATTAGCTCGGAACGACCAAGGTCGTATGGCGGCTCAATCGACTCCATGACCATGGAAGGACCGAGCAGAGGGACCAGGTGCTACTCTTGGACTGACCTTGTATGAGAGCAGGTGACTCCCACGTGTCAGAAAGCAGGGACTGACCGGTACAGCAGATGAGCATGGCAGGCAGGCTGACGGGTGATCCAGGCAGACAGACTGGTAGACTCGGCAAGTAACAAGCAGGAGCCTCCAGGTAGGCTGGCTGGTAGGTACGGCAGGTAACAAGCAGGTGCTTCTAGATAAGTGGGCTGGCAGGCACAGCAGGTAACGAACAAGAGCCTCCAGGTAGGCTGGCTGGTAGGCACGGCAGGTAACAGGCAGGTGCTTCTGGATAAGCGGGCTGGCAGGCACGACAGCTAACGGGCAGGTGCTTCCAGGTAAGCAGGCGGGCTGAGCCCATAGACAGACTGGACTGTAGACTGGCTGGAGAGTAGACAAGCTGTCGGACTGGACTAGTAGTCAGGCTGGCGGGCTGGACTTGTAGTCAGGCTGGCGGACTGGACTTGTAGTCAGGCTGGCGGGCTGGACTGGTAGTCAGGCTGGCGGGCTGGACTGGTAGTCAGGCTAGCAGCGGTACCTGAGGGCTGAAGCAGAGTATAACACACAAAGCTACAACCTTGCACGGGCACCTCCATTTTGGAGGAGGTGCCTTTTAAATGAGAGGTCCTCCGGCCATTGGCCGGGGACTCCTTAGAACGGCGCGCGCGGCCCCTTTAAGAGGAAGGGTGCGCGCGCGCCCTAAGCACAGTGCCCAGGGAGCTGCGCGTGCCGGCAGCAACAGAGGCAGGAGTGCCGGAGGACGCTGGGCAGAGAGCGCGGCAGTGAGTGGGACAGCGTCTCTGCCTGTCAAGGGGCAGAGACGCCGATACTACAGTACCCCCCCTTTACGTCCCCTCTTTTTTACGCCTGAAAGAAATTTTTTAAGGAGAAGCGGGGCGTGGATGTTCTCCCTGGGTTCCCAAGTTCTCTCCTCTGGGCCAAACCCCTTCCAATCCACCAGAAAAAAGGTTTTTCCTCTTACCCTCTTGGTGGCCAGAATGTTCTCTACCTCATAGACGTCCTCAGCAGAGACCGGAGCTGGGGAGGTACCTGGATTGAATTAAGAATTAAGCACAACTGGTTTGAGGAGAGATACGTGGAAGGAGTTGGGTATCCGTAAGGTGGCCGGGAGTTTTAACTTGTAAGCTACTGGGTTGATTCGCTGGAGGACTTCAAATGGGCCGATGAACCGTGGACCCAACTTATAGGAGGGTATTTTGAGACGACCATGTTTGGAGGAGAGCCAAACCTTGTCTCCCGGACGGAATTGAGGTGGATCCAGACGTCTCTTATCAGCATTTTTCTTCAACCGCTCGGAGGATTGAAGAAGTGTGGACCTAGTGTCCTCCTAAATGGTTGAAAATTCGCAGACCAGAGGAGAAACTCGTCCCATGGTAGGAGCTCCACCAAATCGGTATGGTGAGCGTTGACGAAGTGCCAGAGGTAGCTGGTAAGGATCTGATTGATACGTTCCACTTGGCCATTGGACTGCGGATGGTAAGCATAGGAGAAATCCAGGGTGACACCCAGCAGTTTACACGTAGCTCTCCAGAAGCGCGAGGTGAACTGGACCCCTCGATCAGACACTATGTGGAGGGGTAGGCCGTGGAGACGAAAGATGTGATGGATGAAATCCTTAGCCAGCACAGATGCAGACGGGAAACCAGGCAGAGGGATGAAGTGGGCCATTTTAGAAAAGCGGTCTGCGACCACTCAAATGACTGTACAACCGGCAGAAACAGGGAGATCAGTAATATAGTCCATAGCAATGTCTTGCCACGGGGCAGCAGGTACGGGGAGAGGCAGTAGACGGCCGGCTGGAAGATGTCTGGGAACTTTATTGCGAGCACAGGACAAACAGGCCGTGACAAAGTCTACCACATCCTGGTTCCGGGTAGGCCACCAGTAATGCCGGGTAATGAGCAGGAAGGTCTTCTTCTGGCCAGCATGGCCGGCTAGTTTGGATGAATGACCCCAGAGAAGAACCTTTTTACGATCCGGAACCGCTACAAACGTCTTACCGGGTGGAAGACGAGAAAGATCCAAGGGGGCCACATTCATCACTTTGGAGGGATCGATGATATGCATAGGCTCCTCTTCTTGATCGGACGACAGGAAGGATCGGGACAAGGTGTCGGCTTTAACGTTCTTGTCCACCGGGCGGTAATATAGGCTGAAGTTGAAGTGGGCGCAGAACAAAGACTACCGGGCCTGACGCGGATTGAGTCTTTGGGCATTCTTTAGATAAGCCAGGTTTTTGTGTTCAGTATAGATGACCACCGGGTGCAGAGTCCCCTCGAGCAGGTAATGCCACTCCTCCAGCACCAATTTGATGGCTAGCAGTTCTCAGTCTCCTATGAAGTAGTTGCGCTCAGACGAGGAGAAAAGCTTGGAGAAGAAGCCGCAGGTTACCATTCTCCCGGATGGAGATTTCTGGGTGAGCACCGTTCCGGCTCCGGAAGAGGAAGCATCAACCTCCAGAAAGAACTGTTTGTTGCTATCTGGATGGTGCAGCACAGGGGCGGAAGAGAAGGCTTGTTTTAAGGAAAGGAAGGCCTCCTCCGCTTCGGACGGCCATTCCTTAGGATTTGCTCCCTTCCGGGTGAGCGCAGAGATGGGAGCAGTCGGGGAAGAGAAATGTGGAATGAAGAGACGGTAATAGTTGGTGAAGCACAGGAATCGCTGAATCGCCTTCAACCCCTCCGGACGGGGCCACTTTAAGATGGGAGAGACCTTCTCGGGATCCATCCGTAGACCGGTCTTAGAGATAATATAGCCCAGGAACGGGAGGGAGGTCTGCTCGAAGAGGCACTTCTCAAATTTCGCAAAAAGGTGATTCTGCCTGAGCCTAAGCAGGACCTGACGAACATCCCTCCGGTGTGTGGGAAGATCCGGAGAGAAGACCAAGATGTCGTCCAGGTACACCACCACGCAAGAATATAAGAGGTCACGGAAGATGTCGTTAACTAATTCTTGGAAGATGACTGGAGCATTACAGAGGCCGAAGGGCATCACACGGTATTCATAGTGACCGTCCCGGGTATTGAATGCCGTCTTCCACTCGTCTCCTTGGCGGATCCGGACCAAGTTATACGCCCCATGAAGATCGAGCTTGGTGAAGATCTTCGCCCCTTTAAGGCGGTCGAACAGCTCAGAGATGAGCGGCAGGGGGTATTTGTTTTTGATAGTGATTTGGTTGAGACCTCTATAATCGATACAGGGGCGTAGTGAACCGTCTTTCTTTTTTACAAAGAAAAATCCGGCTCCAGCTGGGGAGGAAGATTTCCGGATGAATCCCCCAGCCAGATTTTCTTCGATGTACTCCGACATGGCCCGGGTTTCGGCCAACGACAACGGGTAAATACGCCCACAGGGTGGAGTGGCACCTGGTATCAGGTTTATAGGGCAGTCATATGGCCTATGAGGTGGCAGTGTCTCTGCCTCTTTCTTGTCGAAGACATCAGCATAGGACCAGTAAGGTGCCGGTAGACCGGGTAAATTAGTCGGAGTAGATGGAGATCGAGCCGGGCGAACCGGAACCAGGCAGGTCTTATGGAAATCCTGCCCCCAACGGAGCACCTCACCGGATTGCCAGTTCAGAAGAGGTTCATGTCTCTGTAGCCAGGGTAGACCTAGCAAAAGAGGGTGAGAGAGTCTGGAAAGCACATGGAAGGAGATCCTCTCTGAGTGCAGCATTCCCACCTGCAGGGTTACGGGCTCTGTGACGAGCAAGATGGTCACCGGAAGGAGTCTTCCACCCACGGAAGCGACTGCCAAAGGTTCAGCCAGAGGTTTGGTAGGAATCTGATACTTCTCTTCAAGGGACTGTGATAGGAGATTCCCAGTGGCTCCGGAATCCAGATGTGCGGTTTCAAAGAAGCGGTTCTCTCCACAGGAAATAGAGACGGATAAAGTCAAGAATGGAGAGGATTTACTTTTGCCTAGGACGACCTCTCCGAACGGTCCTAGACACTGGAGTTTCCCAGCTTCACCAGGCAGGAAAGGATCAGGTGCTCCTTACTACCACAGTAGAAACAGCTCCCCTTGGCTCGGCGTGTCTCTTGGCGAGATTTGACTATCTTGGTCTGGTCGATCTGCATAGGTTCGGGCGAGCGTGCCCGGGGAGTTGCAGGTTGGGAAGCAGGTTTCTGGAAAACAGGAGCAAGACGAGGAAATCTTCTCTCCCGGGTAGTCTCCTTAGCACGCTCTAGGAACGGATGTCAGTCCGGGTAGCTAGTGACACCAGGTTATCCAGGGTGGTAGGAATGTCCCGGTCGGCTAACTCGTCCTTAATCCGACCGGAAAGACCCTCCCAGATAGTGAACACCAGGGCCTCATTGCCCCAAGCAAGCTCAGAAGCGAGGGTACGGAACTGTATGGCATACTGGCCCACGGTGAGACTCCCTTGGCGGAGACGGAGCAAAGAGGAGGCAGTGGAAATCCTTCATCCGGGCTCATCGAGACCCTCCGGTAAGTAGTAAGGAAAGCCAGAAGATCGGACACCAGGGGATCCCCTCTCTCCCATAGAGGGTTTAGCCATGCCAGTGCTTCCCCGGTGAGGTGAGATATGATGAACGCCACCTTGGCCTGGTCGGAGGGAAACTGATGTGCCAGAAGTTCAAAGTGCAGCATGCACTGGTTCAGAAAACCCCGACATAAGACGGGGTCACCTCCAAAACGAGGAGGCGCATAAAGCCAAGGTCCTAGGCTGGGTGCCGTGGTGTTGGTAGGCCGTGGTGCCGCCAAAGCGGGTGTCGCCCGACTCGAGGCGGGCACAGGTGGGACAGACAGCGTGTCCAGGCGAGAGTTGACAGACCGCTCGTAGGTCAGGATGGTTTCCTGTTGGGATCTCTGACGAGAAACCTCCTGGTATAGGTCAACAAGCGAAGGAGCTTGGGGGCCACCGGGTTCCATGGCCCGTGCAAACTGTTACAGATCCGGGTGGTGGAACCTCTGTGCTGCGGTGCAAGGAGGGACCAGAGGGGCGTAACTAGGTATCAACTTGGACTGACCAAGGTCATACAGCGGCTCAATCGACTCCGTGACCAGGGAAGGACCGAGCTGAGGGACCAGGTGCTACTCTGGGCCAGACCTTGTATGAGAGCAGGTGACTCCCACGGGTCAGAAGGCAGGGACTGACCGGTATAGCAGATGAGCACGGCAGTCAGGCTGACAGGTGATCCGGGTTGGCAGACTGGCAGACACAACAGGTAACAAGCAGGAGCCTCCAGGTAGGCTGGCTGGTAGGCACGGCAGGTAACAGGCAGGTGCTTCCAGGTAAGCAGGCGGGCGGGGCCCATAGACAGACTGGTGGACTGGACTGTAGACAGAGTGTCGGGCTGGAGAGTAGACAAGCTGGCGGACAGGGCTGGTAGTCAAGCTGGTGGACTGGACTGGTAGTCAGGCTGGCTTACTGGACTGGTAGGCTGGTGGACTGGACTGGTAGTCAGGCTAGCGAACTGGACTGGTAGTCAGGCTGGCGGGCTGGACTGGTAGTCAGGCTGGCGGGCTGGACTGGTAGTCAGGCTAGCAGCAGGACCTGAGGGCTGAAGCAGAGTATAACACACAAAGCTACAACCTTGCACGGGCACCTCCATTTTGGAGGAGGTGCCTTTTAAATGAGAGGTCCTCCGGCTATTGGCTGGGGACTCCTTAGGACGGCGCGCGTGGCCCCTTTAAGAGGGAGGCAGCAACAGAGGCAGGAGCGCAGGAGGACGCCGGGCAGGGAGCGTAGCGGTGAGTGGGACGGCGTCTCTGCCTGTCAGGGGGCTGAGACGCCGATACTGCAATAACTTCTTTTTTGTGCGTTTGCTTTTGTTTTTTTTAGAAACTGTCTGTTATTTCAGATTGGCGCAGGAATGAAGACCAGGTATCTGTGCCCGTCTGAACAAACAGAGGAGAAAAAAACAGCTCTTTATCTCTGTTTGTGTCATTGCAGTCTATGGCTCTGTCGGGGGTTTTTCTGAATCCATTTTAAGGGAGATTCAGGTGTACACACTGTAGTGCGGCAGTGTTCACACTGTGCGGTAATGAGGCAGTGATCCAAGTAATGTTCAACTTAAACATCTTTATTTTTCCAAAACTCACAAATTAAAGGCAAACGGTATCTTCCAGTTCGCAGCCGGGACATCAAAGAACAGTCCGTTTCCAAACCTGTTGTCATGGCCACTACGCTGCCGTATCACACTGAGGTGCGTCAGAAGCTTTGCCTTCTTGGGCTCTGTGTTCAGGTCACACAGACCTGTATTGCAGAGCCTCCTGCTCTGCAGCTTGCAAACACAAAACTGACACATCCAAATCTTTGCTGCAGGCTTTTAAATGAAAACTGTGGACATGAGCCACATGCAAGTCACGGGCTGGAGGGAGTAAACCGCCCCACTGCCATCCTGTAGTTCACTCCAAAAATAAAAGCCCATGCTGGGTTTTCTTAAATCCGACTTGGTCAAAATAGCTTGACCAAGTCAAAGCTTACTTTTATTTTACACTGCAACTACAGCCGTGTCTGTGATTGCAGTGCACTCCAGCGGGTTCAATAGTTTTCTATGCGCATCCTAGGGGATACATACTGACCCTCACATATGATCCCCCTCACTGCCTCACATATCCCCCCCCTGTGTTCTAACTTGTGGGGTTGAACACCTGTCACCATACTGGGTGCCTGTGACAGGGCATCCGCATTTCCATGCGATTTCCCAGCTCGATGTTCCACCGAAACTGATATTTTGCAGTGACAGGAACCATCTGTTGACTCGAGCATTCCTCTCCTTGGCATTTCTCATTCATACCAAGGGTGAATGGTCCGTCACCAAGCGAAAATGTCGCCCGAGAAAATAATAGCATAGGGACTCCAAGGCCCACTTAATGGCCAAGCACTCCTTCTCCACTACACTATAATTTTTCTCTGCCGGGGTAAGTTTCCTTCTCAAGAAGGTGACCGGATGATCTTCTCCGTTCACCTCCTGTGACAGTACCGCTCCTAGGCCTACCTCGGAGGCATCCGTTTGCACGACAAAGTTTTTCTTGAAGTTGGGGCTGATGAGGACCGGCTGTCCACACAACGCCGACTTCATGGACTGGAACGCTTCCTCCGCTTGAGGGCTCCACCGGACCATAACCGACTTCTTACCCTTTAACAGATCAGTCAGGGTCTCCGTTTTCCCAGCAAAACTAGGTATAAATCATTGATAGTACCCAATGATGCTGAGGAACGCTGTTACCTGTTTAGTAGTAAGAGGTCGTGGCCAGTTTTTAATGGCTTCGATCTTGTTTATTTGGGGTTTCATAACCCCACGGCCAATCATGTACCCTAAGTATTGGGCTTCCTTGAGACCTATCGCGCATTTTTTGGGTTCGCTGTTAATCCCGCAACTCTGAGCGAATCCAGCACCGCTTGTACTTGGGACAATAGGGTATGCCAGTCAGTACTAAAGATGATATCATCTAGATATGCTGACGCATACTTCTGGTGAGGTTCTAAGACTATGTCCATGTGGAAGGTGGCCAGGGCACCATGTAATCCAAAAAGCAAGACGACATAATGATAGAGACCCTCTGGCGTTATAAAGGCGGTCTTTTCTTTCACCGATTTTGTCAGTGGCAGCTGTCAGTAACCCTTGGTCAGATCGAGCATGGTGAAGTACTCGGCCTTGCCCCTGTCTCTCGATCAGCTCGTCAACCCGAGACATTGGATAAAGGTCAAATTTTGACATCTCATTCAATTTACGGAAGTCATTACAAAATCGTAATGATCCATCTGGCTTCGGAATCAGCACAATGGGGCTAGCCCACTCACTCCTGGATTGTTATGTTCTGCTACCAGAGCTAAGGAAAGAGAGGAGATCTGTCCCTACGATAGAACTCAGCTGAATCCCTACGATGTAACAGGGAACCTGATCCTGCGATCAGACCTGCTAAAGTCCTAAGCTAGTCTGTACGGAGACCTATAGATGAGGGGAAGGAATCCCTACAAGTACTAAGGACTGGGAGGAAAATGGGACACCTCCTAACAGAAATAGTAGCAGACAGACAAACAAACAAAATATATAGAACATAGAGGTCCGTAGACCAAGCAAACTAACAGAGTTAGATACAGAGCACAGGCTAGCTAGAAAGTAGTTATACAATGAAGTCCAGCAAAGCCAGAAGGGCGGAGCAGGATTAAATAGGCCAACAAGGTCATGTGACCAGCAAAGGAAAAAACCTAAGAGCAAGGTTCTAACAGTACCCCCCCTTCTAAGAGGATCCTCCGGATCCCCTAGGACCAGGCTTATCAGGAAATCTCCTGTGAAACGCTCTGATAAGTCTGGACGCGGAAACATCATCTGACCTCACCCAAGAGTTATCCTCGGGTCCGAAACCTTTCCAGGCCACAAGATACTGCAAACTACCTCTATACCGTCTAGAGTTAAGGATGCGAGAAATTTCATATTCCCCGTCCTCCACCACCGGAGGAACAGAGGCAGAGGCGTCACCATCCGACACAACAGCTTTTTTTAACAGAGAGACATGAAATACCGGATTAATTCTCCAGGAGGTAGGAACCTCCAACCTAACAGCAGATTGGTTGACAACCTGAAGCACCTTAAAGGGCCCTACAAACTTGGGACCCAATTTCTTAGAAGGAATCCTCAACCGCAGATTCCTAGAGGACAACCAAACCATGTCACCAACAGCGAACAAAACCTCCTGTCGTTTCCTATCAAAGTAGTCTTTAGATTTTCTGTTGGCCTCCTGAAGATTACCACGCACATCCGTCCAAACTCTCTCCAAATCACCGGAAAAATTCTCCTCCTCAGGCACGGCAGATCCCAACTTGGAGAACGACCCAAACGACGGATGTCTCCCAGAACAACAAAAAAAAGGCGAACAACCAGCAGAAGAAGATGTATGATTGTTTAGAGCAAATTCAGCAAGTGGCAGAAACTCAGACCACCCCTCTTGATTGTCTGCCACAAAACAACGCAAGAACTGCTCAACATCCTGGTTTTTCCTTTCTGTCCCATTAGATTCAGGATGATATCCGGACGAGAACGACAAATGAACTCCCAACCTGTCACAAAAGGCACGCCAAAAACGAGCCACGAACTGAGGACCCCTATCAGAAACAATGTCAGTAGGAACGCCATGAAGTCTGACAATTTCCTTGACAAAGGCCTTAGCGAGAGTTTTAGCGCAGGGCAGTTTGACGAAGGGAACCAAGTGACACATCTTGCTAAACGGTCCACGACCACCCAGATGACAGTAAAACCCTCAGAGGGGGGAAGGTCAGTTATAAAGTCCATAGCCAAATGTGTCCAAGGAGCACTGGGAACCTCCAAAGGACAAAGCAACCCCGCAGCAGGAGTATGTGAGGACTTAGATCTAGCACATATAGTACATTGACGCACCCACTTAATGACCTCCTTCTGCCATCCAGGCCACCAAAAACTGCGACCCACCAGTCTCTTGGTCTCAGAGATTCCGGGATGACCTGCCAACCGAGACTCGTGACACTCAACAAACAAATCTCTCCTAAAGGTCCCAGGCACAAACAACCTCCCATGAGGAGTGTTAGATGGGGCATTCTCCTGTGCTTTAAGAATCTCATCTTCCAAAACGGAGTCCAAAGCAGCTATCACAACACCTTCTTTTAAAATGTTCTCCTCTTTCTCAGCACCGACTATGGGAGAAAAACTGCGAGACAAGGCATCCGCCTTAACATTCTTAGTACCAGGGATGTAAGTAACGGAGAAATTAAACCGCGAGAAAAACAGTGCCCACCTAGCCTGACGGGCATTCAGGCGCTTGGCAGCATCAAGATATATCAGATTTTTATGATCCGTAAGAACCTGAACGGGAAATTCCGCACCTTCCAAGAAGTGGCGCCAGTGTTCAAATGCGAGTTTAATAGCCAATAATTCCCGATTACCAATATCGTAATTCAGTTCAGTCTCCGAAAATTTTTTTGAAAAAAAGGCACAGGGATGTAATCCATCCCCGTTATCCTGAGACAATACTGCGCCAACCCCCACAGAGGAAGCATCAACCTCAACCAAAAACGGCTTAGTCACATCAGGCTGCATAAGGATGGGAGCAGAGGTGAACCTCTCCTTGAGATACACAAAAGCTTCAATGGCCTCAGAAGACCACTGAACCGCATCAGCACCTTTCCTGGTGAGATCGGTCAGAGGTTTGACAATACTAGAAATTTTTTTTATGAATTTTCTGTAATAATTGGCGAAACCTAAAAACCTCTGTATCGATTTCAAACCAATAGGCCTAGGCCATTCCTGTACAGCTTGAACTTTAACCGGGTCCATCTCAAAACCATCGCTGGAGATAATGTAACCCAAAAAACTAATTCTCTGTACAGCGAACTCACATTTCTCCAGCTTAGCAAAAAGCGAATTGTCCATTAATAACTGTAATACCTCACGTACGCTCCGCCAATGAGACTCCAGATCCGGCGAATAAATCAAAATGTCATCCAAATACACAACCACATTTTTGCCGATCAAAGGTCTAAGGATGTCATTAATAAGATTCTGAAAAAATGCAGGAGCATTAGTAAGACCAAAAGGCATAACCAGATTCTCAAAATGACCCACAGGAGTGTTAAAAGCAGTCTTCCATTCGTCACCCTCCTTCATGCGCAACAGATTGTATGCCCCCTTAAGGTCAATTTTAGAGAACCACTTGGCCCCCATTAACTGGTTAAACAGATCAGGAATCAATGGCAGTGGGTAAGGATTGCGTACAGTAATTTTGTTAATCTCACGAAAATCCAGACAAGGACGTAAACCGCCGTCCTTTTTTTTTACAAAAAAAAATCCAACCGCCACAGGAGACTTAGAGGGCCTAATGTGACCGGCGGCCAAACTTGTCTGTATGTATTCCTCCAAAGCCTTCCTCTCAGGAATAGTAAGGTTAAATAAACGACTTTTAGGAAGAGTCGCTCCAGGGACAAATTCAATAGTACAATCATAGTCTCTATGGGGAGGCAAAACCTGCGATTCCTTCTCAGAAAAAACTCTCCAAAAATCCTGAATAGGAACAGGCAATTCTCCCCTATCCAAAGCTGCAATACGCCCGTTACAACACTTGTCATAACATTTATGGCTCCAGGATTTAATTTCACTGGTAGACCAATCCAGTACAGGATTGTGAAATTTTAACCAGGGCAATCCCAATATTACTGGAGAAGGCAAGTTATTCAAAACTACCAAATCCAATTTCTCATGGTGAACACCATTAATAGTGAGAGGAAATTCACAGACCTTGAGAGTAATATTCTTCAAAGGGGAACCATCCACAGAAACCACAGCAATGGGGGATGATAAAGGTTCGGGTTTTAAATTGAGTCTTTCCAAGAATCCCCCATCAATTACATTCAGAGTAGACCCACAATCGACAAACACCCGAAATTCCATTAATTTTTCCTGAGCAATCGTGGAAGCAGCTAAAAATACACCCTTGGAATTTAAACAGGCAATACGGGCATGACTGACCATTTTTTTTTCTTTCTTCATACGAAGCTCACAGCCTTTAATCAAATGACCAGATTTTCCGCAATAGAAACACAAGCCTTCAAAAAATCTACGGTCTTTTTCTTGAGAGCGAGGTGCCACCGATCCAATCTCCATCGGTTCACCACTGTTAGTACACACATTCTCATAACCAGAAACTGACATAGCAGAGGATTTGCTCTCATTAACCCTTGCACGCAGTCTCCTATCCACCCGTATAGCTAATTGCATAGCCTGTTGCAAATCTTCAGGTGTAGGATAAGCAATTAGCAGGTCTTTAACCCTTTCATTGAGCCCAGCAATAAATAGACTTTTCAGAGCAGAATCGTTCCACCCTGTTTGAGTAGACCAACGACGGAAATGAGTACAATATTTTTCCACATTACCTGATCCCTGTTTCAAACGTCTCAACTCAGTCTCAGCTGATGCGACACGGTCAGGATCATCATATAATAGTCCCAAAGCAGAAAAAAAACTATCCACTGATCTGAAGCATGTATCACTAGGTTGCAAAGAAAAGGCCCACTCCTGAGGCTCTTTGCGCAAAAGTGACATTATGAACCCTATGCGCTGGGATTCATCTCCAGAGGACTTGGGTCTCAAACGAAAATACAATAAGCAAGCATTTTTAAATGAAAAAAATTCTCGGTGTTCACCAAAAAATAAATCCGGCAAACATACCTTAGGCTCCAAGAAATGTGCTCCAGGACAGTTACTCACGTGCTGACGGAGCTCGGCCACCTCCAGAGAGAGTCCCTGCAGGCGATGAGCCAAATCCTGAACCGACACCATGATGGAACAGAAAAATCTTTCCTTAGAGAATTTGCAGGCTGGACTTACTGTTATGTTCTGCTACCAGAGCTAAGGAAAGAGAGGAGATCTGTCCCTACGATAGAACTCAGCTGAATCCCTACGATGTAACAGGGAACCTGATCCTGCGATCAGACCTGCTAAAGTCCTAAGCTAGTCTGTACGGAGACCTATAGATGAGGGGAAGGAATCCCTACAAGTACTAAGGACTGGGAGGAAAATGGGACACCTCCTAACAGAAATAGTAGCAGACAGACGAACAAACAAAATATATAGAACATAGAGGTCCGTAGACCAAGCAAACTAACAGAGTTAGATACAGAGCACAGGCTAGCTAGAAAGTAGTTATACAATGAAGTCCAGCAAAGCCAGAAGGGCGGAGCAGGATTAAATAGGCCAACAAGGTCATGTGACCAGCAAAGGAAAAAACCTAAGAGCAAGGTTCTAACATGGATTCCTCGACGACGCCCAACTGGAGCATTTGTTTTACTCAGCCGCGATGGCTTGCCTCCAGGCCTCTGGCACACGGTAGGGTTTCTGTGATGCGAAGTAACTTTTCGTGGCCAGGCCGTGAGACGGGATAGTCAAGGAGTCCGAAGTCAAAGCCAGGAGGGTACGTCATAAACAGAGGGAAGAGGCAAAGGCGTAGTCAGGTAACGTACCATTGGTCAGAATTCTAGGAGGACAGCAGATCAGAGCTGAAGGGGTTAAACAGATGGATGGTCAGAACAAGGTCAGGCAGTAGAAGATCAATAAACAGAATGCAAGGCACAGAGAACAAACCACACACACTAGCTGAATGTACGTCTGGCTGAGATCTGGGACAAACAGCTCAGTTAAGTAGCCAAGCAATCACCTAGGATAATGAACACCTGAAGATAGCCAGTGCTTCCCAGTCTCAGATTGGACAGCCGAGCTGTCAATCACCACACTGAGCTATTGCACGCCCCTGTACCTGATTGGACGGTCGAGCTGTCAATCACAATACTGACAGCTGCAGCACGTCCCTGTACAAGATTGGACGGCTGAGCTGTCAGTAACTGCATCCCAGACACAGTGAGGAATGGAACCATGACAGTACCCCCTCTTCTAAGGTGGGCCACCAGACCCTCAGGCTTCCCAGGAAACTTTAGATGGAAGGCCCTGACTAACCGATCGGCCTTCACAACTCGAGCAGGGACCCATGATCTCTCCTCTGGTACGTATCCCCTCCAGTGGATGAAGTACTGGAGGGAATTACGGACCCTACGAGAATCCACCTCTCTCTGAACCTCATACTCCAAGATCTAGAGAAGATCCATGCTGTCCTTGATTGGGACTGTCCCGAGAACCTGAAGGCTTTACTATTTTTTACTGGAAATTCATCCCAAATTATTCGGTAATTGTGAAACCCCTCACTGACATGACAAGAAAGGGGTCTTATTTTTTTAAATGGTCGAATGCCGCCCAGCAGGTTGTTTTGCCACAGCACCTATACTCAGTCAACCCGATGTTTCCGTTCTTTTGTGCATATGGTTTCCATCCACAGTTTGATACTTTTAGTGGGGGAGAGGCTTCGGGAGTTCCTGAGAAGGAACGTTTTGCTTCGGCGTTCTTCTCTGTGTGGCCTGGGTTCAGAGTAATTTGAGGATCATGGGAGACAGGTACAAACGTATGGCTGACAGGAAACGCTTGCTAGGTCCGGACCTATGTGTGAATGACTTTGTGTGGTTGTACCAGGAATATTAAGTTGAAGGTTCCTTCCTGGAAGCTGGAACATAGATTTATTGGTCCCTATAAATTAACCGCCGTCATTAACCCAGCAGCGTTTCGTCTTGAGCTACCTCAAGCCCTTAAGATCCACAATGTGTTTCACAGGTCTCTGCTCAAGAAATATGTAGAATCTCTTGAGTCCTCTCCCCCGCCGCCCCCAATCATGGTTGATGGTAATTTGGAGTTTCAAATTTTGAGGATTGTGGATTCTTGTCTCCAGCATCGTTCCCTAAAGTACTTGGTGCACTGGAGGGGTTACGGTCCAGAGGAAAGGATGTGGGTTTCGGCATCAGAGGTGAATGCCCCTAGGCTGGTTCGTTCATTCCACAGCTCTCATCCTGAGAAACCTTTTCTTGAGTGTCAGGAGGCCACTTGTAGAAGAGGGGGTACTGTCACGGGTGTATCAAGTGTGACAGACAGTCGCTCTGGATCCGGCTGTAGAAGGTCCACTGCGCTTGGCAATGCAGATGTCGTCTTGATCCTCTCATCTCTGTAGTGTAGTAATATTCTTCTTCCTTTAGAACCCAGCAGCGAACTCCACCTTCTGCTGCTAATTGACACACCCTTGCTTGTTAGTTAAAAACTCTCAGTGTTTCCAGAGAGTCGCCGGTGATAGTTCTATGTTCCTCTGTCCATGCCTGGAGTACTAGCAGTCGGTTAGTTTCTTCTTGGACTTCCCTTGGAGGACAGTTGGCTTTATCGCTCTGGTGTCTTTTCAAGCTAAGTGTATCCCCTTTGTTTGTTTACTTGATGTCTTTAGTTACAGTGGGGCCTGACTAGTGTTCACCCTGTCCCCTCCTGATCTAGGGCCTAGCTCTTGGAACATTCATGGATTAGGTTTCCTGCTCAGCGATAGGTGCGGAATCTATATAGGGACGTTAGGGTAATCAGGGTGATATTAGATCTGCCTATGGGTCTCCACTCCCCCTTTTCCTAGTTGTTGGGCTCCCTTCCCCTTCTTCCCATCATTGTACACGTGTACACATATTCCTTCCCTCACCTTGCGGGACTGAGGTTAGGGTCTTCAGCTCTGCCATGGCCCCTCAGCTGTCTATCTACCACAATGACGAGCCGAGATTTCAGTCTGTGTAGGGGCACGGCGATGGGGAGTCACTGTGCTCCCACATATGCCAAACTGTTCCTGGGCAGGTGGGAGGAAGCATCTGTATTCCAGGAACATGAAAAATGGTGGCACTCGCATATCAGCCTCTGGGCCTGATACATTAATGACAACCTCATTCTTTGGGCTGGCTCAGAGGCTGACTTCCGGTCATTTGTTGCCTGCCTCAATGTCAGCACAATCGGTCTCAGGTTCACATATGAATGTGAAATGAAGGAGATCACATTCCTGGACCTCACCATACGCAAGGAGGAAGACGGCCTTTTAAGTACATGCACCTATCGTAAACCCACAGCTACCAACAGCCTGTTAAAATGAAACAGCCACCATCCACTGGCTCTGAAGAAAGGGATACCCAAGGGACAGTTTCTTCGCATCAGAAGAAAACTGTACCCATAAGTGTGAGGTCAGAGTCCAGGCAGCAGATCTTTAGGGTATGTTCACACTAGGCATTTTTTCAGTGTTTTTTTTATGCGTTCTTTAATGCAAATTTTCAGCTGGGTTTTACAGTACCAGCAAATTCTATGAGATTTCAGAAATCTCATGCACACAGCTTGTTTTTTTGTCCTCAGTATTTTGTGCTTTGCGTGTTTTTTTGCACATGTCACTTCTTTCAGCATTTTTTCAGCGTTTTCACCCATTGAAAATAATGCAAAAAATGCCTAGTGTTAACGTTTTGCTGCATTCGTAGTGACAAAAATCAAGTATAGCAGTATGTGAAACCCATTTATTTTTGTGTTTTTCCTAAGTTTAAGATCTTGTTTTGGTCCCTGAGATGGCAGTTTAGATTAGCCCAGTTTAATTAACTTAGTGATGTGTGAAACAGTAAACATTGACTGACCTAGGTGTGAGATTGAACAATACCTCTGGCCAGACCAAGGTGTGAAAATGAACAATGCCTGAGCAACTCAATGGCAGACCAGAGTGTGAAAGTAAATAGTGTCCTACAGCTCAATGCACTGCCAGTGTCTTAGGTAAACTATTCCCCTAACCAATTCACCTCCCCCTACTTACATTTGTAATGTGTATTTTTACATGAACATATGTCTTGCATTGGTGACTTGTGTTCATGCCTCTATGGTGGAAGCAAAGCTGAACTTGGGATCCTGAAGAACGCACCAAAAACACAGTAGAAAACACCAGAAAAAACGCACAAAAACCACACCAAAAGCTGCGTTTTTGACGCTGCTTCTTTCCTGCCAAGAGATCAGGTTTTTCTGTAGAAAAAAAACGCCCAGGGTGAACATACCCTTCTCGAAGGTTTCAGGATAGAGGCTATCCTCAACAGGTCATTGACCAATCTTATTCCCATGCCTTAGTGAAGGATAAACGGTCACTTCTCCATACCCCGAGATCAAACAAGACACCAATAACATCAGGGTCATTTGGACCATCGATAGTCAAGCTGATAGACTTTTCCATGTTTTCAAGAAGCACTGTGAAATTCTGTTAGCAAATCCAAACCTGAGAGGGCTAATTCCATATCAAATATAGAAGGGGGAGATCTAGTGCACAGGCTCTATCAGGGACATGGTTAGATAGAAAGACCTATGGTTACTTTAAATGTGGGAATTGCTGTACATGTAAATGGGTGGACACCTGTAAAACATTCAAAAGCACATGAACAGGTAAAACCTTCTCGATCAGAGATTTTGGGAATTGCAAATCTTCTGGAATGGTATATAAAGCCACATGCACACGCCTCCTTGATTATATCGGAAAGACCACAAGGGAATTGAGAAGGTGGATTGGTGAGCATTTGGGGGATATTCGCAATAACTGTGATACCCCAATTGCACGACACATCAACAATTTCCATGATGGACTCCTGGGTGACATCTTCTGTATGGTGGAATTGATTAGACCTAGGGTGAGGGGAGGTAATCTGGATAAAATGATCCTCAGGAGGGAGGTGGGAATGGATTTTTAGGATGCAATCATTGGCCCCTAGTGGGCTAAATTAACAGATTTCCTATACCTGCTTTTTATGAGAGACTCTTTTTTGTCTTCCTAGAATGAGCTCCATTTTCGGTACCTTATTTATGGTTCTACCATGCATTACTCCATTGTGAGTATTTATCCACATCTTGTTACTCCACACTAGCATATCTTATTTATTGAATAGCGATTATTCCTACCCCGTTCCCTTTCCACACCATTATCCATGCTGTAACTATCCTTCCAGCAACAGCTGGAGCATTTATAAGCAGAACACCAAGATTGTTGTTAAATTCGACCCTTTTATTCATTTATCATAATTAAAAGGTTGGGGGTCTTCTTGTTGATTGTGATGCTTTCCAGACTGGAACGCACGCACCTGCACAATGGACCTAATCGGAGTCACTAAAGGAAGTGACATTAGTGCATATGCACTGTGGCCGACGTCCTCCTGTCTCATATTGAGACTCAGCCCGCATGCTCAGAATGTATGTATGCATTCCAGCGTGGAACGCAAGGATCGGCGCTATGCTGGCTTCATACTTCAGTGTCAAGAATGCTATCTCTTGTGTCTGGTAAGGAACTTTCTCCCCTTTGTACTTGTGCAGGAAATCATTGCAGACAGGGAAGACTAGGTTTATGGTCTAGGAAGGTTACCTGCTGGGCGTTAAGCTTACTACTAGTCTTCATTTGGAGCCATATTTAAACCTGGCCATTTTGAAACCCAGGTATACCATAATGAACCTTTGATAAACCTGATAAACCTGCAAGATGGGGAAATGCGTTGAGGCATAGAGGCAACCATCTTCATGAACAACTAATAACTAATGATAAGTTATCACCTATTTTGATTCATTGTGATATGCTCCGCTTACACAATGTCCCTTTCTATGTATCAATATATTATTGGAATGTTTAGTAGGGACAACTAGGGTGAACCAGAGAGAGCCATCGTTGAGTGGGGGGCACCATATCTTGTACATCTAGGGTGCTAACCTCCGCGGCCAGGCAGGTACAGCCTAGGCGACTATCCAGGGTCTCATAGACTATATGGTATGACCTGTGTTATACATGTTTTTTTCTCCAGGACACCTGATCAATAAGCTCTATCGTATTTCTTTCTTTGCATGTTTAATACATTTATATGTCCATGTACATCTCCTATTGAACGTATGCTTATAGTGGAAATAGACTATCTGGTGGTTGTATAATAACGTTGAATTACTGGATTTATCTGCTTTGAGCAACCTATACACTATGTACAGTATCAGCTACGGACAGGCTTGGTTATCCGGATTAAGTATTTTAGATCCTTTTTGCATGGGCTTTTGGGTGTGTTTTTAAAAGGAATTATTAAATATTATGTTTTAAGGGTATTTATGTTCACTTTTTCGAGTATTCGCTAATATATACAGTGCCTACAAGTAGTATTCAACCCCCTGCAGATTTAGCTGGTTTGATAAGATGCAAATAAGTTAGAGCCTTCAAACTGCAAATGAGAGTAGGTTTTATGAACAGAAGCATAAATCTTACAAACCAAAAAGTTATGTTGCTCAGTTGAATTTTATTAAATTTTAAACATAAAAGTGTGGGTCAATTATTATACAACCCCTATGTTTAATATTTTGTGGAATAACCCTTGTTTGCAATTACAGCTAATAATCGTCTTTTATAAGACCTGATCAGGCCGGCACAGGTCTGTGGAGTTATCTTGGCCCACTCCTCCATGCAGATCTTCTCCAAGTTATCTAGGTTCTTTGGGTGTCTCATGTGGACTTTATTCTTGAGCTCCTTCCACAAGTTTTCAATTGGGTTAAGGTCAGGAGACTGACTAGGCCACTCCAACACCTTGACTTTTTCCCTCTTGAACCAGGCCTTGGTTTTCTTGGCTGTGTGCTTTGGGTCGTTGTCTTGTTGGAAGATGAAATTACGACCCATCTTAAGATCCTTGATGGAGGAGCGGAGGTTCTTGGCCAAAATCTCCAGGTAGGCCGTGCTATCCATCTTCCCATGGATGCGGACCAGATGGCCAGGCCCCTTGGCTGAGAAACAGCCCCACAGCATGATGCTGCCACCACCATGCTTGACTGTAGGGATGGTATTCTTGGGGTCATATGCAGTGCCATCCAGTCTCCAAACGTCACGTGTGTGGTTGGCACCAAAGATCTCGATCTTGGTCTCATCAGACCATAGAACCTTGAACCAGTCTGTCTCAGAGTCCTCCAAGTGATCATGAGCAAACTGTAGACGAGCCTTGACATGACGCTTTGAAAGTAAAGGTACCATACAGGCTCGTCTGGAACGGAGACCATTGCGGTGGAGTACGTTACTTATGGTATTGACTGAAACCAATGTCCCCACTGCCATGAGATCTTCCCGGAGCTCCTTCCTTGTTGTCCTTGGGTTAGCCTTGACTCTTCGGACAAGCCTGGCCTCGGCACGGGAGGACACTTTCAAAGGCTGTCCAGGCCGTGGAAGGCTAACAGTAGTTCCATAAGCCTTCCACTTACGGATGATGCTCCCAACAGTGGAGACAGGTAGGCCCAACTCCTTGGAAAGGGTTTTGTACCCCTTGCCAGCCTTGTGACCCTCCACGATCTTGTCTCTGATGGCCTTGGAATGCTCCTTTGTCTTTCCCATGTTGACCATGTCTGAGTGCTGTTCACAAGTTTGGGGAGGGTCTTAAATAGTCAGAAAAGGCTGGCAAAAGAGATCTTTAATCCACACATGTGAAGCTCATTATTCTTGGTGCCTGAACTACTTCTTAATACTTTAGGGGGACCAAGCAGAATTCTTGTGGTTTGACGGGTTGAATAATAAATGACACTCTGAATTAACTTTTAACGTTTTTAAAAAAAAAAAAAAAAAAAAAAATTTGCTGCAGTGCATTTCCCACTTCCAGGCTGATCTACAGTACAAATGTCACAATGCCAAGTTAATTCCGCATGTGTCAACCAGCTAAATCTGCAGGGGGTTGAATACTACTTGTAGGCACTGTATCTGTAAAGATCTGAGATTGTGGGTTTTGATAATCACCTAGGCAGGTTTACGATGCAACAATATTTTATTCCTTACATCCATGGTAATACAGCAATTCAAGGTAAATGTCCAAAATGCAATTGTCTCAGTCCACAAGATCCTCTTCCCGGGATGGTAGTTACACAGCCTTTGTGCCAGTATAGTCTGTAGTCACAGTCCCCAATCCTCCAGACGCCAGGTAAAACAATGCAATGCAGTTATCTAGTAGCAACAATCCTTTAAGAAAGTTTAAATCCAAATGACTTATCCCACAACTGTAGCATGTTTATCCAGTCCAGTCAGTAACTGATCAACACTCCCTATGCCATGGTAAAACATAAATCCATCCTTCCTGGTCCTCAGTCTCTATCCTATTCCTTCAATGTCATTCCACCAACTGCTCACTAAACATGTGGCTTCTTTTCTCCTTCACTGAGATCAGCCCCCTGAATGGGCAGAACTGCTCTCACCCTCCCCCGCCAAAGCTAAGTCTTTATTAGTGGAGGTATTTTTCTCATGTTGAACCCATCATCTGGGTCTGTATGTGAGACTATGTGGTGACGGCTCCTGCCGGATCTACTTTCAACACTCACATATTGGGCCTAGTTGCTGTTTGAACAATGGTTAGAGGCTCCTGAGATACTAATGAGATTACTGGAATGCTGGACACTTTACAAGGGAAATTAGTGCACATACTAACCAGCAAGCAGAAGAATAAAACACAGCAAGAAATCACTAATAAAACACAATTATAATATAGACGCAATTGGAGCTCTGTGATGGAAAAGTCTCATAGTCTTTAGTAAGTGGGCAGCTCCTCACATACCTCCCCCACTTTTGAAGCACCGACACGAACACAAGAGGTTTCACCTTTATGAGAATGAAACTTTGTATCATCCAGTTCCCTCAAAGCATATTCCATGTCATCCTTGCAAATAAACTCCACCGTCCCCATTCCACCCTGTTATACATCAGCACAGTAGACCTCTCCAGCTTCTCTTATATGATCTTTCAGAGGATAGTCACTTGGCAGCCAGGTAAGTAGTGTTCTGGGGGGACAATATCTGGGCTGACCAGAGTGATGGTAGAACCAGTGTCCTGAAGTCCCTGGGCCTCCTCCCTGAGGTAATTTACCTCCCCCAGGTTACATTCCTTCATGGTAACAGTCATTGCATTTTGTGTATTACTCACCACTGGTATGGGGGTTAGTCATCGGCATGTTGAAATTGCTTCTTTCCCTCTCAGCTGATGCAGTGTGAACCGGTTCTTGGCTTCAGGTTATGACATTGGCCCAGTGGCACACCAATCCTGCTCCCACAGCCTCCATGCCCTCTACTTAGACCGGCTGCAGATGCTGGTTAATGGACCTAGAGTGGTCCCATCTAGCCCAGGACACTTGTCCTTGTACCACATATGCCTTTTCTTCTTCCGGTCCAGGTAGTGGGATCCTCTCTCCCTCAGCATTCCAGCCCCATTGCAGCACAGTGTTCACAAGTTGGGGACACGGATTATGTGAGCTAGAATGTTCCCGGCCTTCCCTGGCAAAGTGTCCCATGCTTCCACAGGTATGGCAACCTTCCTCGCCCAAACATGGGCCATACTTGGGGGCTTGGGAAACCTCACCCTCTTTGTGAAGTCCTAAATCCCTGCTGTTCCTCCTCTGGCCAGTCCATGGGTCTCGCGGTCCTCCCTGTAAGCTCCCGTTCGCTACTCGCTAGGGCTTTACTTCCACATAGCCCTGGTCGATTAGCAGACCAATCATCAGTTAATCTTGTTGCCTCATCCAGTATGAGTGGTTTTCTATCCGCCACCCATCTTTTAAGTCACCTGGGAGTTTGGACATAATTTGTTCCAGCATGAATATATCCACATCATGTTCTGCTTCCCGAACCTCCAGTTCTTCTATCCACTGAGTGCATGCCGTACATAGTGTGTAAGCAAACTACCGATGCGTGTGTGCACAGCGCTTTTTAGTCTCCCAAAACTTCCTCTGGTAGGTTTCAGGCATGACGGTGTACCTCTTTAGTAATGCGCTGTGAATGGTAGAGTAACATCTCTGATTCCCGGAAGACAATATATTAAAAGCTTCTCTTGCTTTTCCAGTCAGGCCAACACTCAAAAATCTGGGCCAGTCACTGACTGACACCTCATTCAGAGGTTCTCAAATAATCGGAGAGGTTCATCAATATCTGAGGTGTCCTCATTGAACTGTGGTATATCCCGGGACCTTAAAGATGCTGGCCCCTCTATGCTGTTATCCACTGTCCTCTTCGCTGGGGCAGGTGGGGATACCGCTACATGCACACCCAGATATTTGCTTAACACTGCTGCCCGCTCTATCTCCGTGGCGCACTCTCCTAGCGCATTCAGCATCCACCTCAACTCGATCGATCCTCCGCCGTCTGGATGACAGCTCTGGGCTGTTGGCCCTCATCCATGTCTGAACTGACCTCCTCATGTGGTTGTTCATGGTCCAAGTCGTCCAAGCTTTGCATTAGGTCTCACAATGGGCCTAGTCGATGTTGAACAATGGTTAGAGGCTCCTGAGATACTAATGAGATTACTGGAATGCTGGACACTTTACAAGAGAAATTAGTTCACATACTGACGAGCAAGCAGAACAATAAAACAGCAAGAAATCACTAATAAAACACAATAATAATATAGATGGAAGCGGAGCTCGGTGATGGAAAAGTCTCATAGTCTTTAGTAAGTGGGCAGCTGCTCACAATATCTATTATGTCTCAGAATGATGCATCACACACAAATTGAATTACAAAAAATATTTAAACACAGGTTGTAATGTAACAAAATAGGCAAAAAGTCAAGGGGATGAAAACTTTCGCAAGCCACTGTATATAGTTTGATGGTTCACCACAGCCACAATACAGTATGATAGCCTCCCACAGCCCCCCATATAGTATAATGGACCCCTCATAGGCCACTATATAGTATGATGGTCAACCACAGCCTTCTATATAGTTTGATAATCACCCCACAAGCCTTTATAAAGTGTGATGGTCCCCCTCATTTCCAATACAGTATGATGGTCCACCCACAGCCTTTCATATAGTATGATGGTCCCCCCACAGCACCCATTATAGTATGAATGTCACCCACAGCCCCACACAGTATGATGGTTGTTGTGACTGTGTAACAACTCACATGGGAAAAAAAGTAAAACACTAAAAAACTGCAATTTACCCTGCCAGTTCCAGTAAAGACTAGATATCCCAACCCACAGTCCCTAATGGTTCCTGCATGAGCAGAGATAGCCCTAACCACAGACTAGAAGATGGCAGCTCAGACCTATGCTGCCTGAAAGGCCGTTGAGCACTTCATGTTCCTCCTAAGGAATCCGAGGGCAGAGCAAAGTGTGAATTACCTACAAAAGGGAAATTGTGCTGAAAAAAAAGAAAGATCCCAGAGTAAGTAAGGTTAAACCACAAAATACAAAATAAAATACGTACTGTTAGATTAAACGTTGCCTACTTCCTAAAAAGAAACAGAAGGTAGATGCAGGGTAAAGAACAAAAACAGCAAGGAGATAAAACCTAGCTGGAATTTCACTGACTGGCTTTAAGCTACAGCAGAATGGCTGCAGGGGGACAGAATATAAAGCCGCTCCAGAAAGGTGATAGGGCAGACAAATGAAAACACATGTGTTATTCTAAACAGACTGCAGCCAGAATAACAGAACCTAAACACCCGGAGAAAAAGGTTTGCTGTGGCTCGACGGACACAGAAGCTGACCACAATACACAGGCTCAAGGGTTTGAACCTAGGAGGATGATAGTAGCCTCCCTTCTGTGAGGGGCAACTGGACCCACAGAGATCCCCAACTGCTCACGCCACTGACAGAACTCCCTCACTAGGTGACCCACATGCAAATCTTCTGGATCCACCCAAGAATGGAGAGAGGCTTTAGACCTAATGCAAACTCTGCACTTACGGACATACTTATCAACATCCTTTCGAGTACTCTGCCACCAAAAGGACATGAAAACAGCTTTCCAGGTGGCAGAGGAACCAGGATGTCTGGCCAACATAGATTACTGCATTTCGATAGGATCAGTGCGAAGCGAGGATGACACAAAAAAACTTGCCAGGTGGCAAGCCCTCCAGTGCACCAATCTGAGATTCACCAATGTGCTGACTGAGATAAATCCCAGAGCACCCACCACCACCCTTTCACTAAGAATTTTGACTGGATTTTCGTCCCTCAACTTGAACAAAACTACATGATAAAGCATCAGCCTTAACATTCTTAATACGAGGGAGATACAGTACAGTTTGGACACACCTTCTCATTTAAAGATTTTTCTGTATTTTCATGACTATGAAAATTGTACATTCACACTGAAGGCATCAAAACTATGAATTAACACATGTGGAATTATATACTTAACAAAAAAGTGTGAAACAACTGAAAATATGTCTTACATTCTAGGTTCTTCAAAGTAGCCACCTTTTGCTTTGATGACTGCTTTGCACACTCTTGGCATTCTCTTAATGAGCTTCAAGAGGTAGTCACCGGAAATGGTCTTCCAACAATCTTGAAGGAGTTCCCAGAGATGCTTAGCACTTGCTGGCCCTTTTACCTTCACTCTGCAGTCCAGCTCACCCCAAACCATCTCGATTGGGTTCAGGTCTGGTGACTGTGGAGGCCAGGTCATCTGGCGTAGCACCCCATCACTCTCGCTCTTGGTCAAATAGCCCTTACACAGCATGGAGGTGTGTTTGGGGTCATTGTCCTGTTGAAAAATAAATGATGGTCCAACTAAACGCAAACCGGATGGAATAGCATGCCGCTGCAAGATGCTGTGGTAGTCATGCTGGTTCAGTATGCCTTCAATTTTGAATAAATCCCCAACAGTGTCACCAGCAAAGCACCCCCACACCATCACACCTCCTCCTCCATGCTTCACGGTGGGAACCAGGCATGTAGAGTCCATCCGTTCACCTTTTCTGCGTCGCACAAAGACACGGTGGTTGGAACCAAAGATCGCAAATTTGGACTCATCAAACCAAAGCACAGATTTCCACTGGTCTAATGTCCATTCCTTGTGTTCTTTAGCCCAAACAAGTCTCTTCTGCTTGTTGGCTGTCCTTAGCAGTGGTTTCCTAGCAGCTATTTTACCATGAAGGCCTACTGCACAAAGTCTCCTCTTAACAGTTGTTGAGGAGATGTGTCTGCTGCTAGAACTCTCTGTGGCATTGAACTGGTCTCTAATCTGAGCTGCTGTTAACCTGCGATTTCTGAGGCTGGTGACTCGGATAAACTTATCCTCAGAAGCATAGGTGACTCTTGGTCTTCCCTTCCTGGGGCAGTCCTCATGTGAGCCAGTTTCTTTGTAGCGCTTGATGGTTTTTGCAACTGCACTTGGGAACACTTTCAAAGTTTTCCCAACTTTTCGCACTGACTGACCTTCATTTCTTAAAGTAATGATGGCCACTCGTTTTTCTTAACTTAGCTGCTTTTTTCTTGCCATAATACAAATTCTAACAGTCTATTCAGTAGGACTATCAACTGTGTATCCACCTGACTTGTGCACAACACAACTGATGGTCCCAACCCCATTTATAAGGCAAGAAATCCCACTTATTAAACCTGACAGGGCACACCTGTGAAGTGAAAAACATTTCCAGTGACTACCTCTTGAAGCTCATCAAAAGAATGCCAAGAGTGTGCAAAGCAGTCATCAAAGCAAAAGGTGGCTACTTTGAAGAACCTAGAATATAAGACATATTTTCAGTTGTTTCACACTTTTTTGTTAAGTATATAATTCCACATATGTTAATTCATAGTTTTGATGCCTTCAGTGTGAATGTACAATTTTCATAGTCATGAAAATACAGAAAAATCTTTAAATGAGAAGGTGTGTCCAAACTTTTGGTCTGTACTGTATGTCACAGAGAAATCAAACTGAACGGGAAAATGGGCCCTTTGGGCCAGTCTAGTATTCAAGCTCTTAGCGTCGTCAACATACCGTATTTTTCAGACTATAAGATACACTTTTTTCCTCCAAAATTTTGGAGGAAAGTGGGGGGTGCGTCTTATAGTCCGATATACATAAATACTGTGGCTGTGGGTGCTGGGGGATGTGGGGGAAGCGACAGCGGTGGAGTAGCGGGGCACAGGAGGCAGCAGCCGCCTGCTGCAGCCTACACGGTGCCCCTGCTAAATAAAATGAATATTCACTGTACTGTATGTCACAGAGAAATCAAACTGAACGGGAAAATGGGCCCTTTGGGCCAGTCTAGTATTCAAGCTCTTAGCGTCGTCAACATACCGTATTTTTCAGACTATAAGATACACTTTTTTCCTCCAAAATTTTGGAGGAAAGTGGGGGGTGCGTCTTATAGTCCGATATACATAAATACTGTGGCTGTGGGTGCTGGGGGATGTGGGGGAAGCGACAGCGGTGGAGTAGCGGGGCACAGGAGGCAGCAGCTGCCTGCTGCAGCCTACACGGTGCCCCTGCTAAATAAAATGAATATTCACTGCTCCCCACGCCCATGAGGTGGGGAGCAGTGAATATTAATTTTCCTTAATAGCCGGCACACTGTGCCTGCAGCGTGGCTCCTGGTATGTATGGCACCATTCATCCCGGTATGTATGGCCCCCCTCATCCCTGTTTGTATGGCCCCCCTCATCCCTGTATGTATGGCCCCCCCTCATCCCTCTTCCTGGTATGTATGGCACCCTTCATCCCTGTATGTATTTCCCCCCTCTTCACGGTATGCTTGCCACCCCCTGATCCCCATCACACTTCACAGAAAAAACATAAACATTTATACTCACCTCCTCTCTCCTCCAGCGCTGTGTCCTGCTCTGTGCCGAAATAGTCACTGCTCCCCACACTGGGACTCCGTGCGTGGGGAGCAGTGACCATTCATTCTCCCTAATAGCGTGCACACTGTAGCTGCAGCGCGGCTCCTGCTGTGCTTGGCTGTAAGTGTGCCCGCTATTAAAGTCCATGAATATTCACCACTGCCATGGACTTTAATAGCAGGCACACTGACCGCCCAACGCAGCAGGAGCTGCGCTGCAGCTACAGTGTGCACTCTATTAGGGAGAATGAATGGTCACTGCTCCCCAGGCAGGCAGTCCCGGCATGGAGAGCAGTGACTATTCCGGCACAGCATCTCGCTGTGTGAAGGCGCATGGCAGTTACGCCATTCGCAGCTCACACAGTGAGATCCCTGTGGGCAACAGATCAGGATGCAGCACCGGAGGAGAGATGAGGTGAGTATGATTGTTTATTTTTTTTCTGCGCAACGTGACGGGGATAAGGGGGGCCATACATACTGGGATGAGGGGGGCCACACATACAAGAATGAGGGGGGCAATACGTACAGGGATGAGGCATGAGGGGGGCCATACATACTGGGATGAAGGGGGCCATACATACCGGGATGAAGGGGGCCATACATACAGGGATGAAGGAGGCCATACATACCAGGATGAGTGGGAGCCATACATACAGGGATGAAGGATGAGGGGGGCCATACATACAGAGATGAAGGGGGCCATGCATACAGGGATGAAGGGTGCCATACATACCAGGATGAGGGGGGTCATACATTCAGGGATGAAGATGGCCGTACATACCAGGAAGAGGAATGAAGGTGCCATACATACCAGGAAGAGGGATGAAGGTGCCATACATACCAGGATGGGTGTGAGAGGAGCCATACATACCAGGATGAAGGGTGCCATACTTACCAGGAAGAGGGATGAGGGGGGCCATGCATACCAGAATGGGGGATTTGGGTGCCATGCATACCAGGATGGTGGATTGGGGTGCCATGCATATCAGGATGGGGATGAGGGCATGTATAACAGGAAGGAGGGGGCCATATATACCAGAATGGGGGATATTAATAGGATTGGGGGACATTACCCCTATAACAGTGTCAGGAGCAGACCCCCTCCTCCGTAACAGGGCATCATGACCATATTTTTTGCTTACATTTTTTTTCTATTTTCCTACTCTACAACCTAGGTGCGTTTTATGGTCCGGTGCGTCTTATAGTCCGAAAAATGCGGAACGTAAATTTTAATGATAAGTTAAGACCATTACTCTATCCCTCCAACCAATGCCTCCATTCCTTGAAAGCTCACTTAACAATCAAGAGTACATGATCACTTTTATCATAGTTGGACTCTGCTTTTGAAAATTTCCAAGAGAAAAAAGCACAGGGATGAAAGTAACTGGCCTTCTGCAAAAGAAAAGCACCCATCCCCAGAGAAGAAGCGTCTACCACAACCACAAAAGGTTTCATGCACTTTCTTGCCTGTATTTACCATTTGTGGGATTGTGGCGCCATCTTGTAGTTTCCCATTTTTTATATATGTTTCTAAATAAATCACTTTTTTATTTTAATAACTAATACAATTGAATACTTTTCTGATGAATATGGTTCTGATGTACAATACATTATATAATTTATGTTCTTCCATGTTCTGAACCCATTAACCTATTCATGCAGAGAATTTAGTCTTGCACATTATGGGATATATTTTCTGGATACAGTGGGTACGGAAAGTATTCAGCCTCTTTACATTTTTCACTCTTTGTTTCATTGCAGCCATTTGGTAAATTCTAAAAAGTTCATTTTTTCCTCATTAAATTACACTCTGCATCCCAGCTTGACTGAAAAAAACAGAAATGTAGAAATTTTTGCAAATTTATTAAAAAAAGAAAAACTGAAATATCACATGGTCTTAAGTATTCAGACCCTTTGAGGTGTAGTTTTACTCACAAGGGGTTAATTAAGGGGAAGGGGTCATAATTAAGGGTTTATAAGGGGCAGCTGGTTGGGCATCCAGTCCTTTGGAAGTGCATTGAGGTGAAGGGTGAGGTCGCTAGTTGGGTGACAGTTAGAAGGGGGGGTAGAGGGAAGAGAGCCAGGGAGGCTAGTCCTGATCTGGCACTCCCCAATAAGTTTGCAAAGTTGGCAGATGAGGGGAGTGACAGTACAGGGGTAGCACTACTGCAGCAAGGCATGTCCCCTGAAAGCCAGAGGAGTGTCAGCTCCAGTAAAGAGGGAAATAGGAGAGTAGGGCAGGCCAGGCAGTGCTGGTAGTGGGGGACTCAATTATTAGGGGAACAGATAGGGCAATCTGTCACAAAGACAGGGATCGTCGAATTGTGTGCTGCCTACCTGGCGCTCGAATCCGGCACATCGCTGATTGGGTTGACAGATTACTGGGAGGGGCTGGTGAGGACCCAGCGGTCATGGTGCACATTGGCGCAAATGACACAGTTAACCCCTTTACAGCCCATGACGTATTAATACGCGTCAGTGCCCTGGGCTTTAAGAGCCTGACCCGTATTAGTACGTCATCGCGATCGCGCGCGCACACAGGCTGTGCGGGCGCAATCGCCGCCGGGTGTCAGCTGATTGTCACAGCTGACACCTGGTACTATGTGCAGGGTGCAGTCCTGCACCACTCCCGGCACATTAACCCCCGCAATGCTGCAATTGAAGTCGATCGCAGCATTGCGGTGGCAAGGGGAGGTGATCGGTATACTCACCTCCTCTTCCGGCCTCCAGCGCTGTCTGCCGCAGCTTCCCAGGTGTTGCCATGACTTCCCGATGTCGTCATGACAACATCCGGGTCACCAGGCAGCAGGAACATTGTTTGGTCATGCGCAGTGCACGACCACACAATGTTCTCACTGTGCAGCGCTGACTGCCCGCATAGCACAGGGATGGTGCTCCATCCCTATGCTGTGCAGGCGATCAGAATAAAAAAAGTTAAAGTCCCAGAGTGGGACAAAGTAAAAAAGTGTAAAAACTCTCAGAAAGTGAAAAAAAAAAAAAAATTGTAAAAATATTTAAAAAAAAAATAAAAAAAAGAATCCACCAAAAATAAAAATATAATGTACCCATCAATAAATATTATTATGAAAAAAAAAGCAAACAAACAATAAAAGTACACATATTTGGTATCACCGCGTCCGGAACGACCTGACCTATAAAACTGTCCCACTAGTTAACCCCTTCAGTGAACACGGTAAAAACAACAAAAAAAAAAGCAAAAAACAATGCTTTATCATCATACCGCCAAACTAAAAATGGAATAACACGCGATCAAAAAGATGAATATAAATAAAAGTGATACCGCTGAAAACATCATCTTGTCCCGCAAAAAACAAGCCACCATACAGCTCCATCATCCGAAAAATCAAAAAGTTATAGCTCTCAGAATAAAGCAATGCAAAAAAATAATTTTTTGTATAAAATAGCTTTTATTGTGTAAAAGCGCCAAAACATAGAAAAACAATATAAATGTGGTACCGTTGTAAACGTACTGACCCAAAGAATAAAGCTACCTTATCAATTTTACCACACGTGGAACAGAAAAAAAAAAAAAAAACAATTCCTGAATTGTTGGTTTTTGCTTATTCTGCCTCCAAAAAATCGGAATAGAAAGCGATCAAAAAATGTCACGTGCCTGAAAATGGCACCAATAAAAACATCAACTCATCCCGCAAAAAACAAGCCATCACATGACTCTGTCTGCCAAAATATGGAAAAATTATAGCTCTCAAAATATGGAGATGCAAAAACTTTATTTTACAAAAAATGCGTCTTTTAGTGTGTGACAGCTGTCAATCATAAAAACCCCATATGATTCTGGTATCACTGTAATCGCACTGACCCGAAGAATAAAGTAACCTCACCACTTATACCGCACGAGGAACGGCGTAAAAAATAAACTCTCCGGTTAGGGTTGTGCTAGGGTTAGGGTTGGGCTAGGGTTAGGGCTGGGGTTGGGGTTAGGGTTGGGGTTGGGATTTTTTTCAAAAGTAAGAAAAAAAGATGATGATATGGTGACTAGTGTTGAGCGCAAGTGCTCGCTACTTGAGTTTGCATCGGGTGAACTGGTATGCATTGAGTATCGTGGGTATTTGAGTGACATGCTTGAGTCCCCATATGCTTCGCGACCAAAAAAACTTTGCGGGGATTGCCTGCCATGCACGAGCGATCCCTGCATGTTTTTTTTTGGGTGCCTAATAACCGTGAAACATACGGGGCAGGGACTCAAGCATGTCACTCGAGCACACGCAGTACATAGTGCATACCTGAGTACCCGATGCAAACTCAAGTAGCGAGCACTTGCGCTCAAGACTAATGACAATTTATTCAATATGATGACCTAATGTTATCAAATGCTCTGTCGTACCTCTGGGTTCAAAATGTTCACTATACCCCTTGATGAAATCCTTGAGGGGTCTCATTTCCAAAATGGGGTCACTTGTGGGGGGTTTCCATTGTTTAGGCACACAGGGGCTCTCCAAACGCGACAAGGTGTCCGCTAACAAATTGAATGGAAAATCGGCTCAAATTGTTAGCGGACACCATGTTGCGTTTGGAGAGCCCCTGTGTGCCTACACTTTGGAGCTCCCCCACAAGTGACCCCATTTTGGAAACTAGACCCCCCAATGCACCTATCTAGATGCATAGTGAGCACTTGGAACCCCCAGATGCTTCACAAATTGATTCGTAAAAATGAAAAAGTGGGAAAAAAACAAACACTTTTTTATTTTTAGGGATTAATTTGTGAAGCACCTGGGGGTTCCAAGTGCTCACTATGCATCTAGATAGGTGCCTTGGGCGGTCTAGTTTCCAAAATGGGGTCACTTGTGGGGGACCTGCAATGTTTAGGCACACAGGGGCTCTCCAAACGCAACATGGTGTCCGCTAACAATTTGAGCCGATTTTCCATTCAATTTGTTATCGGACACCATGTCGCGTTTGGAGAGCCCCTGTGTGCCTAAACATTGGAACTCCCCCACAAGTGACCCCATTTTGGAAACTAGACCCCCCAAGGCACCTATCTTGATGCATAGTGAGCACTTGGAGCCCCCAGGTGCTTCACAAATTGATTCGTAAAAATGAAAAACTGGAAAAAAAAATACTTTTTCATTTTTACGGATTAATTTGTGAAGCACCTGGGGGTTCAAAATGCTCACCATCCATCTAGATAAGTTCCAAGGGGGGTCTAGTTTCCAAAATGGGGTCACTTATGGGGGGTTTCCACTGTTTAGGCACATCAGGGGCTCTCCAAACGCAACATGGCATCCGCAAATTATTCAAGCAAATTTTACAATCGAAAATTCAAATGGCGCTCCTTCCCTTCCGAGCCCTGCCTGCGCCCAAACAGTGTTTTTTCCCCACATACGGGGTATCTGCATGCCCAGGGGAAATTGCACAACAAATTTTGGGGTCCATTTTTTCCTGTTACCCCTGCGAAAATAAAAAAATTGGGTCTAAAGTAACATTTTTGTGAAAAAAGTTAAATGTTCATTTTTTTCTTCCACATTCCAAAAATTCCTGTGAAGCACCTGAAGGGTTAATAAAGTTCTTGAATGTGGTTTTGAGCACCTTGAGGGGTGCCGTTTTTAGAATGGTGTCACTTTTGGGTATTTTCTGTCATAAAGACCTCTCAAAGTGACTTCAAATGTGATGTGGTCCCTAGAAAAATGGTTTTGTAAATTTTGTTGGAAAAATGAGAAATTGCTGATCAACTTTTAACCCTTATAGCTCCATAACAAAAAAAAAATTTGGTTCCAAAATTGTGCTGATGTAAAATAAACATGTGGTAAATGTTATTTATTAACTATTTTGTGTGACATATCTCTCTGATTTCAGGGCATAAAAATTCAAATTTTGAAAATGGCAAAATTTTCTACATTTTCGCCAAATTTCCGTTTTTTTCACAAATAAACGCAAGTGATATCGAATAAATTTTACCACAATCATGAAGTACAATATGTCACGAAAAAACACTCTCAGAATCAGGGGGATCCGTTGAAGCGTTCCAGAGTAATTACCTCATAAAGTGACAGTGGTCAGAATAGTAAAAATTGGCCTGGTCATTAACGTGCAAACCACCTTGGGTTGTAAAGGGGTTAAAGGTAGGTGGAAAGTCCTTAAAGATGATTTCAGGGAATTAGGCTGCAAGCTGAAAGCAAGGACCTCCAAGGTGGTATTCTCTGAAATACTACCGGTACCACGTGCCACGCCAGAGAGGCAACGGGAGATTAGGGAGATAAATAAGTGGCTCAAGAACTGGTGTAGGAAGGAGAGATTTGGGTTCCTGGAGAACTGGGCCGACTTCTCAGTTGGCTACAGACTCTACGCTAGGGACCGGCTGCACCTTAATGGGGAGGGTGCAGCTGTGCTGGGGGAGAAAATGGCTAGAAGGTTGGAGGAGTGTTTAAACTAGGGATTGGGGGGAGGGTATTCATTTTATAAGTGGGGAAGATAGTGCAGATAGTGACCTGGGCACAAATAAAGAAATTGGGGGTGGAGTTAGAACAGTCAATAAAGTAAGAAGGAATAGAGGTACAGAGAGATACATAAAATGCATGTACACTAATGCCAGAAGCCTCACCAACAAAATGGAGGAATTAGAATTCATTTTGTTGGAAAATAATTATGACATGGTAGGGATATCTGAGACGTGGCTGGATGAGAGCCATGACTGGGCAGTTAATTTACAGGGCTATAGTCTGTTCAGAAATGACCGTACAAACAAGCGAGGGGGGGTGTGTGTGTTTATATGTAAAATCATCCTTAAAACCTTTCTTGCGGGAGGATATATGTGAATCAAATGAAAATGTAGAGTCCCTGTGGGTGGAGATAAGGGGAGGGGGAAAAAATAATAAATTACTGATAGGGGTTTGTTATAAGTCTCCAAAAATAATGGAAGTAGCGGAGAATATCCTCGTAAAGCAAATAGATGAAGCAGCGACTCAAGGAGAAGTCATTATTATGGGAGACTTCAACTACCCTGAAATACATTGGGGGACAGAAACATGTAGTTCAAGCAAAGGTAATAGGTTTTTGACAACTATGAGAGACAATTACCTTTCACAACTGGTTCAGGACCCAACAAGAAGCGAGGCACTGCTAGACCTAATATTAACCAATAGGCCAGACCGCATATCAAATATACGAGTTGGGGGTCACTTGGGTAATAGTGATCACAAAATAATACGTTTTCATGTAACCTTTAATAAGATGTGTAGTAGAGGGGTTACAAGGACACTAAACTTCAGGAAGGCAAATTTCCAACGGTTGAGAGATGATCTTAGTGCAATAAACTGGGACGATATCCTGAGACATAAAGCTATACAAAGCAAATGGGAGACATTTATTAACAACCTGAATAGGACCTGTGCACAATATATACCCTTTGGGAATAAAAATGCTAGAAATAGGAGGAAACCACTATGGCTAAATAGAGCTGTAAGGGGCGCAATAAGTGACAAAAAGAAAACATTTAGAGAACTAAAGCAAGTAGGTAGTGATGAGGCATTAAATAAATATAGAAAATTAAATAAATTATGTAAAAAACAAATCAAGGCAGCAAAGATTGAGGCAGAGAGAATCATTGCCAGAGAAAGTAAAAATAACCCCAAAATATTCTTTAACTACATAAATAGTAAAAAACTAAAAAACGATAGTGTTGGCCCCCTTAAAAATAGTCTGGGTGAAATGGTGGATGAGGATGAGGAAAAAGCCAATATGCTAAATGATTTTTTTTCTACCGTATTTACACAAGAAAATCGCATGACAGAAAACATGATTAGTGATAACAAAAATTCTCCATTAAATGTCACTTGCTTAACCCAGCAGGAAGTACGGCGGCGTCTAAAAATCACTAAAGTTGACAAATCCCCGGGCCCGGATGGGATACACCCGCGAGTACTGCAGGAATTAAGTAACGTCATAGATAGACCATTATTTTTAATCTTTAAAGATTCCATAATAACAGGGTCTGTACCACAGGGCTGGCGTATAGCAAATGTGGTGCCAATATTCAAAAAGGGGACAAAAACTGAACTTGGAAATTATAGGCCGGTAAGCTTAACCTCTACTGTGGGTAAAATCCTGGAGGGTTTCCTAAGAGATGCTATAATAGAGTATCTGAAGAAGAATAACCTCATGACCCAATATCAACATGGGTTTACGAGGGACCGTTCCTGTCAAACTAATCTGATCAGTTTTTATGAGGAGGCAAGTTCTGGACTGGACCAAAGAAATGCAGTGGATGTTGTGTATATGGACTTTTCAAAAGCTTTTGATACGGTTCCACACAAAAGGTTGATACATAAAATTAGAACTATGGGGATAGGGGAAAATATATGTATGTGGGTTAAGAATTGGCTCAGTGATAAGAAACAAAGGGTGGTTATTAATGGAAAACACTCAGACTGGGTCTCAGTTAACAGTGGGGTACCACAGGGGTCAGTATTGGGCCCCCTTCTTTTTAACATATTTATTAATGACCATGTAGGGGGCATACAGAGTAATATTTCAATATTTGCAGATGACACTAAACTCTGCAGGGTAATCAATACAGAGGAGGACTATTTCATATTACAGGAGGATCTATGTAAACTAGAAGCTTGGGCTGATAAATAGCAAATGAGCTTTAATGGGTATAAATGTATGGTAATATAGTAACATAGTAACATAGTTTGTAAAGCCGAATAAAGACTTGCGTCCATCAAGTTCGACCTGTTAGTTCTGTAATTGCTAAAGTTGATCCAGAGGAGGGCAAAAACCCCAAATGATTTAACCAATCTTCACCTGAGGAAAAATTCCCTCCCGATTCTGAAACCTGCAGTCAGAATAAATCCCTGTATCAACCTACTATTTTATTTTATTTTTAAGTATATGCTGAAATCTGCCTGGTATCTAGAAATGCATCCAGTCCCCGCTTGAACTGGTGTAGTGAATCCGACATTACCGTCTCCTCACTCAGTGAATTCCATATTTTCACTGCTCTTACCGTAAAGAACCCCTTCCTATGCTGGTGCTGAAACCTTTTCTCTTCCAGTCTTAGTGAATGCCCTCTTGTTACCGTAATATCCCTCCTTTTGAACAAATCCCGGGCAAGATCTCTATACTGTCCCCTAACATATTTGTACACATTTATTATGTCCCCCCTCAACCTTCTCTTTTCCAGGCTGAATAGTCCTAGTTTTGCCAACCTCTCTGGGTATTGCAGTCCCTCCATTCCCTTTATTAATTTTGTTGCCCTCCTTTGTACCTTTTCAAGCTCATTTATATCCTTTCTATATATTGGGGCCCATAACTGAGCACAGTATTCCAAGTGTGGTCTGACCAGTGCTTTGTACAGTGGAAGAACAATGTTCTCATCCTTTGCAGCTATACCTCTTCTGATACATCCCATTACCCTGTTTGCCCTTACAGCAGCGGCCTGACTTTGGGCACTCCAATTTAGTTTGCTATCAATCAAGATGCCCAAGTCCTTCTCCATCTCTGAATAGCCCAATGATTTCCCATTCAGTGAGTACTGGTGACTTCCATTTTTCCTTCCCATATGTATGACCTTACATTTCTCCCCGTTAAACCTCATTTGCCAGTTAATGCTCCACCTACCCAGCTTATCCAAATCCCTCTGTAGGTCTGCACTGTCCTCTTTTGTATTAATTGTTTTACATAACTTTGTGTCATCTGCAAATATTGATATTTTACTATTTATCCCGTTGACTATGTCGTTAATAAAGATATTAAATAACATTGGGCCTAGTACAGACCCCTGTGGTACCCCACTAGTGACGCTTACCCATTCTGAGTATATTCCATTTATAACCACCCTCTGTCTTCTATCCCCTAGCCAGTTTGCTACCCACTTGCAAACATTTTCCCCCAGCCCCATCATTCTCATTTTGTATACCAACCTATTATGTGGCACGCTATCGAACGCTTTTGAGAAGTCGAGATACACGACATCCACTGGTTCCCCCTGATCTAATCGAGAGCTAACCTCCTCGTAGAAGTCAATCAGGTTTGTTTGGCAGGAGCGATTCCTCATGAATCCATGTTGGTTCGGGATTAAAACATTATTAGCATCAAGATGCTCCGTGATCGCCTCTTTAATGAAGCTTTCAAAAATTTTGCCCACAACGGACGTCAGACTCACCGGCCGATAGTTTCCGGCGTCACTTTTCGCTCCCTTTTTGAATATTGGCACTACATTCGCCTGTCGCCAATCAAGTGGCAGAGACTTGGGCAGAGGAAATAAAATGTATAATTATATGCTTAATTGTAAAACATTGGGAAAAACTGTAACTGAAAAACACCTGGGTGTATTGGTGGACGACAAGCTCACGTTTAGTGGCCAGTGTCAGGCAGCTGCTGCAAAGGCAAATAAAATAATGGGATGCATTAAAAGAGGCATAGATGCTCATGAGGAGAACATAATTTTACCTCTATACAAGTCATTAGTGCGACCACACTCAGAATACTGTGTACAGTTCTGGTCTCCGGTGTATAAGAAAGACATAGCTGAACTAGAGCGGGTGCAGAGAAGAGCGACCAAGGTTATTAGAGGACTGGGGGGTCAGCAATACAAAGACAGGTTATTACACTTGGGGTTATTTACTGTGGAAAAAAGAAGGCTTAGGGGTGATCTTATTACTATGTACAAGTATATGAGGGGACAGTACAAAGACCTTTCTACTGATCTTTTTACTCTGAGGCCTGAGACGGGGACAAGGGGGCATCTTCTACGTCTGGAGGAAAGAAGGTTTAATCATAATCAGAGACGGGGATTCTTTACTGTAAGAGCATTGAGACTATGGAACTCTCTGCCGCATGATGTTGTAATGAGTGATTCACTGTTAAAATTTAAGAAGGGCATGGATGCCTTTCTTGAAAAGTATAATATTACATGTTATAAATACTAGATTCCTTGATAGGGCATTGATCCAGGGAACTAGTCTGATTGTCGTATGGAGTCGGGAATGAATTTTTTTCCCCAATGTGGAGCTTAGTGTTTGCCACATGTTTTTTTTTTTGCCTTCCTCTGGATCAACATGTTAGGCTATGGGTTGAACTAGATGGACTTAGTCTTCCTTCAACCTTAAAAACTATGTTACTATGTTTGCTCAGTATTGAGTAGAAGCACTCTTTTGCTAGTACAAGCCATGAGTCTTTTTTGGAATGATGCAACAAGTTTTTCACACCTGGATTTGGGGATCCTCTGCCATTCTTCCTTGCAGATTCTCTCACGTTCCGTCAGGTTGGATGGTGAACGTTGGTGGACAGCCATTTTCAGGTTTCTAGAGAGATGCTCAATTGGGTTTAGGTCAGGGCTCTGGCTGGGCCAGTCAAGAATGGTCACAGAGTTGCTCTGAAGCCACTCCTTTGTTATTTTAGCTGTGTGCTTGGGGTCATTGTCTTGTTGGAAGGCAAACCTTCTGCCGAATCTGAGGTGCAGAGCACTCTGGAAGAGGTTTTCATCCAGGATATCTCTGTACTTGGCCGCATTCATGTTTCCTTCAATTGCAACCAGTCATCCTGTCCCTGCAGCTGAAAAATACCCCCATAGCATGATGCTGCCACCACCATGTTTCACTGTTGGGATTCTATTGGGCAGGTGATGAGCAGTGCCTGGTTTTCCCCACACATACTACTTAGAATTATCACAAAAAAGTTCTATCTTCATCTCATCAGACCAGAGGATCTTATTTCTCATAGTCTGGGAGTCCTTCATGTGTTTTTGAGCAAACTCTATGCGGGCTTTCATATGTTTTGCACTGAGAAGAGGCTTCCGTTGGGCCACTCTGCCATAAAGGCCCGACTGGTGGAGGGCTGCAGTGATAGTTGACTTTGTGAAACTTTCTCCCATCTCCCTACTGCATCTCTGGAGCTCAGCCACAGTGATCTTTAGGGTTCTTCTTTACCTCTCTCACCAAGGCTCTTCTCCCACGATTGCTCAGTTTGTAACCTTGGCCAGATCTGTGCCTTGCCACAATTCTGTCTCTGAGCTCTTTGGGCAGTTCCTTTGAGCTCATGATTCTCATTTGGTCTGACATGCACTGTGAGCTGTGAGGTCTTATATAGACAGGTGTGTGCCTTTCCAAATCAAGCCCTATCAGTTTAATTAAACACAGTTGGACTCCAATGAAGGAATAGAACCATCTCAAGGAGGATCACAAGGAAATGGACAGCATGTGACTTAAATATGAGTGTCTGAGGAAAGGGTCTGAATACTTATGACCATGTGATATTTCAGTTTTTCTTTTTTAATAAATTTGCAACAATTTCTACATTTCTGTTTTTTTTTCAGTCAAGATGTGGTGTAGAGTGTACTTTAATGAGGAAAAAAATGAACTTTTTAGAATTTACCAAATGGCTACAATGAAACAAAGAGTGAAAAATGTAAAGGGGTCTGAACACTTTCCGTACCCACTGTATAATTGCGCTCTGTTTATGGACATATTTGCTAACTCAACCACAAAAGCAAATCGACATTGGTTTGACTGAGGACATGAGCTTTAGAAAAGGCTGTCTTGAGAGCAGCAAAAGCATCAAGAGCACCAGTAGACCAAGAGGAAAAGTCGATACCCTTCTTGGTCATATCAGTAAGAGGTTTGAGTATGACTGAAAAGTTCTTAATGAACTTACAATAATAATTGGCAATACCTAAAAATCTCTATAATGCTATGTGCACACGATGCAGAAATGCTCAGGATTTTTCCTGAGCGTTTCTGCATCTCCCTGGCAGAAAAAAACGCATGCGGATTGTACATGCGTTTTCCTGCCAGGAACATGCGGAAATGAAGCAGTTACCCACTGACATTTCCGCATGCGGATTGACAAGCGCTTTCCAAGCGATTAGCATTACTTGGAAAGTGCTTGTGACAACTAGGTCACACTATATAAATCCATGCAAACAGCATGGATTTATATAGTGTGACCCGAGAGAGTGGTAAAAATAAAAAAATAAATGTACAGTACAGACCAAAAGTTTGGACACACCTTCTCATTTAAAGATTTTTCTGTATTTTCATGACTATGAAAATTGTACATTCACACTGAAGGCATCACAACTATGAATTAACACATGTGGAATTACATACTTAACAAAAAAGTGTGAAACAACTGAAAATATGTCTTATATTCTAGGTTCTTCAAAGTAGCCACCTTTTGCTTTGATGACTGCTTTGCACACCCTTGGCATTCTCTTGATGAGCTTCAAGAGGTAGTCACCGGAAATGGTCTTCCAACAATCTTGAAGGAGTTCCCAGAGATGCTTAGCACTTGTTGGGCCTTTTGCCTTCACTCTGCGGTCCAGCTAACCCCAAACCATCTTGATTGGGTTCAGGCCTGGTGACTGTGGAGGCCAGGTCATCTGGCGTAGCACCCCATCACTCTCCGTCTTGGTCAAATAGCCCTTACACAGCCTGGAGGTGTGTTTGGGGTCATTGTCCTGCTGAAAAATAAATGATGGTCCAACTAAATGCAAACCGGATGGAATAGCATGCAGCTGCAAGATGCTGTGGTAGCCATGCTGGTTCAGTATGCCTTCAATTTTGAATAAATCCCCAACAGTGTCACCAGCAAAGCTCCCCCACACCATCACACCTCCTCCTCCATGCTTCACGGTGGGAACCAGGCATGTAGAGTCTATCCGTTCACCTTTTCTGCGTCGCACAAAGACACGGTGGTTGGAACCAAAGATCTCAAATTTGGACTCATCAGACCAAAGCACAGATTTCCACTGTTCTAATGTCTATTCCTTGTGTTCTTTAGCCCAACAAGTCTCTTCTGCTTGTTGCTTGTCCTTAGCAGTGGTTTCCTAGCAGCTATTTTACCATGAAGGCCTGCTGCACAAAGTCTCCTCTTAACAGTTGTTGTAGAGATGTGTCTGCTGCTAGAACTCTGTGTGGCATTGACCTGGTCTCTAATCTGAGCTGCTGTTAACCTGCGATTTCTGAGGCTGGTGACTCGGATAAATTTATCCTCAGAAGCATAGGTGACTCTTGGTCTTCCTTTCCTGGGGCGGTCCTCATGTGAGCCAGTTTCTTTGTAGCGCTTGATGGTTTTTGCAACTGCACTTGGGGACACTTTCAAAGTTTTCCCAATTTTTTGCACTGACTGACCTTCATTTCTTAAAGTAATGATGGCCACTAGTTTTTCTTTACTTAGCTGCTTTTTTCTTGCCATAATACAAATTCTAACAGTCTATTCAGTAGGACTATCAGCTGTGTATTCACCAGACTTCTGCACAACACAGCTGATGGTCCCAACCCCATTTATAAGGCAAGAAATCCCACTTATTAAACCTGACAGGGAACACCTGTGAAGTGAAAAGCATTTCCGGTGACTACCTCTTGAAGCTCATCAAGAGAATGCCAAGAGTGTGCAAAGCAGTCATCAAAGCAAAAGGTGGCTACTTTGAAGAACCTAGAATATAAGACATATTTTCAGTTGTTTAACCCTTTTTTGTTAAGTATATAATTCCACATGTGTTAATTCATAGTTTTGATGCCTTCAGTCTGAATGTACAATTTTCATAGTCATGAAAATACAGAAAAATCTTTAAATGAGAAGGTGTGTCCAAACTTTTGGTCTGTACTGTATACTTACCCTCCGATGGCCCCCGGTGTCCCACTCACTCCATTCTCCCTTGCCGGCAACAGTGAATTGAAAGACCTGCCAACGTCAGCGTCACGTGACCCGTCACATGACTCTGACGTCAGCACAGGTCCTTCAACTCACTGCAAAGTGCCGGGAACCAAGCAGGAGTGGTGCGCGGGCCGACAGAAGGTAAGTATACATTTATTTTTTATTTTATTCTTGTTTTTACAGCTTTTTTATGGTACCTGGGTGTGGAGGAGAGTCTCATCTTCTCCACACTCGGGTACCATCCGCACATTAGAACGCGCCAATAACGCAAGTACAAATGCAGTCTTGCGGTATTGGCGCGTTCTAATGCAAGTCAATGGCGGCGAAAACACCGCGTTTCCGCAAAATTAATGGACATGCTGCGGATTTTTGAGCGCAGCATAAACGCTGCGGAAAAATACACAGCATGGGCACAGCACATGCGGATTATCATTAGGGAACATTGCTGCCCTTCTACCATGCGTTTTTAATGCGTTTCCGCAGCGTTTCCGCAGCTGCAAAACACTGCGGAGACGCATTAAAAACGCATCGTGTGCTCACAGCCTAAAGCTTTAAGATTAGTAGTTTGTACCCATCAAGGACGGCCTGTACCTTAACAGGATCCATCTGAGCACAATCATAAGATTTATGCAGGGGAAGAATTTCACATTCAGTCTCAGAAAAAACATCTTCAGAATTCTGAATAAAATCTGGAAGACGAGATTTCGTTTATGACAGAGATGTAGATAAACAACTGGAAAAAACAAAATTCCCCCAAGACTTCATAGAATCAATGAATGTTAGAGTTGGAAAGCACCTCCAGGGTCATCGTGTCCAACCTCCTGCTCAATGAAGGATTCACTAAACCATCTCAGACTGATGTCTGTCCTGCCTTTGTTTGAAGACTTCCATTGATGGAGAACTCACCACCTCTTGTGGCAGCCTGTTCCACCCATTGATCACCCTTACTGTCAAAAAGTTTTTTCTAATATCTAATCTGTATCTTCTCCCTTTCAGTTTCATTCCGTTGCTTCTCATGTTTCCATGTGCAAATGAAAATAAGGATGATCCCTCTACACTGTGACATCCCTTCATATATTTGTAGACAGGTATTAAGCCTCCTCTTAGCCTTCTTTTTTGCAAGCTAAACATTACCAGATCCTTTAACCGTTCCTTGTAGGACATATTTTGCAGTCCCCACACCATCCTGGTAGCTCTTCTCTGAACTTGCTCCACGTTTTCAATGTCTTTTTTAAAATGTGGTTCCCAGAACTGGACACATTATGCCAGATGAAGTCTGACCAAGAAGGAGTAGGGGTGGATTATTACTTCACGTGATCTAGACTCTATGCTTCTCTTAATACATCCGAGAACTGTGTTTACCTTTTTTGCTGCTGCATCACACTGTTGACTCATGTGCAGTCTGTGATCTATACCCAAGTATTTTAACACATGCTGTTGCTTAGTTCTATTCCTCTCATTCTGTAGATGTAAGTTTCGTTTTTCTTGCCCAGATGTAGAATCTTGCATTTCTCACTGGTAAATGCCATTCTATTAGTCGCTGCCCATTGTTCAAGCTTTTCTACATCCTTCTGAATCCTTTCTCTGTCTTCTCTAGTGTTAAGCCCCCATCTCACATAGCGAGAACGCTAGCGAGATCGCTGCTGTGTCACGGTTTTGGTGACGCAACAGCGACCTCACCAGCGATGTCGCTATGTGTGACACTTTGCAACGATCAGGCCCCTGCTGTGAGGTCGCTGATCGCTGCAAAGTGTCCTGGACCATTTTTTGGTCGTTGCTCTCCCGCTGGTCAGCACACATCGCTGTGTGTGACCAGCGGGAGCAGCGATCAGGCTGGTAACTATGGTAAACATCGGGTTACTAGGGGCACACGCGCACTTAGTAACCCGCTGTTTATCATGGTTACGAGCCTGCTAAAGTGAGCGGTAACCTCCCGCTCACTGTAGCAGAGTGGTAACCATGATAAACAACGGGTTACTAGGAGCGAGTGTGCCCCTAGTAACCCGATGTTTACCATAGTTACCAGCCTGCTCCTGCTTCAGCAGGCTCGTAACCAGGAGCAGGACATCGTGGAAAGATTCTTTCCACGATGTCGCTGCTCCCCTGATCGTTGGTGAGCCTGCCTGTTTGACAGCTCACCAGTGACCACATAGCGACGCAGCAACGATCCCTGACAGGTCGTATCGTTGTCGAGATCATTGCAGCGTCGCTAAGTGTGATGGGGCATTTAGCTATCCCTCTTATCTTTGCATTGTCTGCAAATTTGATTAGTTTACCTTCAGTTCCCTTATCTAGATCATTTATAAAAATGTTGAACAAAACTGGGGCCAAGACTGAGCCTTGTTGTACCCCATTTGAAAACTCTTCTAGTTAGATGTGCAACCATTTATTACCTCTCTTTGAGTACAATCACTGAGACAGTAATGAATCCACCTAACCGTAGCCTTGTCAATCCCATACTTGGATCATTTTTTCAATAAGGATAGTATGAGATACTTTATCAAATGGTTTGCTGAAGTCCACATATACTATATCTACCGCCTTTCCCTGATCCATCCAGTCAGTGATTACATCATAGAATGAAATTAGATTAGTCTGGCATGGCTTGTTTGCTACAATTCCATGCTGGCTATGGTTAATTACTATATTCATATCCAAGTACTTACATACAGTACAGACCAAAAGTTTGGACACACCTTCTCATTTAAAATTTTTTCTGTATTTTCATGCCTATGAAAATTGTACATTCACACTGAAGGCATCAAAACTATGAATTAACACATGTGGAATTATATACTTAACAAAAAAGTGTGAAACAACTGAAAATATGTCTTAGATTCTATGTTCTTCAAAGTAGCCACCGATTGCTTTGATGACTGCTTTGCACACTCTTGGTATTCTCTTGATGAGCTTTAAGAGGTAGTCACCGGAAATGGTTTTCACTTCACAGGTGTGCCCTGTCAGGTTTAATAAATGGGATTTCTTGCCTTATAAATAGGGCTGGGACCATCAGTTGTGCTGTGCAGAAGTCAAGTGGATACACAGCTGATAGTCCTACTGAATAGACTGTTAGAATATTGTATTATGGCAAGAAAAAAGCATCTAAGTAAAGAAAAACTAGTGGCCATCATTACTTTAAGAAATGAAGGTCAGTCAGTGCAAAAAATTGGGAAAACTTTGAAAGTGTCCCCAAGTGCAGTTGCAAAAACCATCAAGCGCTACAAAGAAACTGGCTCACATGAGGACCGCCCCAGGAAAGGAAGACCAAGAGTCACCTATGCTTCTGAGGATAAATTTATCCGAGTCACCAGCCTCAGAAATCGCAGGTTAACAGCAGCTCAGATTAGAGACCAGGTCAATGCCACACAGAGTTCTAGCAGCAGACACATCTCTACAACAACTGTTAAGAGGAGACTTTGTGCAGCAGGCCTTCATGGTAAAATAGCTGCTAGGAAACCACTGCTAAGGACAGGCAACAAGCAGAAGAGACTTGTTTGGGCTAAAGAACACAAGGAATGGACATTAGACCAATGGAAATCTGTGCTTTGGTCTGATGAGTCCAAATTTGAGATCTTTGGTTCCAACCACCGTGTCTTTGTGCGACGCAGAAAAGGTGAACAGATGGACTTTATATGCCTGGTTCCCACCTTGAAGCATGGCGGAGGAGGTGTGATGGTGTGGGGGTGCTTTGCTGGTGACACTGTTGGGGAATTATTCAAAATTGAAGGCATACTGAACCAGCATGGCTACCACAGCATCTTGCAGCTGCATGCTATTCCATCCGGTTTGCGTTTAGTTGGACCATCATTTATTTTTCAACAGGCTATTTAACCAAGAAGGAGAGTGATGGGGTGCTACGCCAGATGACCTGGCTGCCACAGTCAACAGACCTGAAACCAATCGAGATGGTTTGGGGTGAGCTGGACCGCAGAGTGAAGGCAAAAGGGCCAACAAGTGCTAAGCATCTCTGGAAACTCCTTCAAGATTGTTGGAAGACCATTTCCGGTGACTACCTCTTGGAGCTCATCAAGAGATTGCCAGGAGTGTGGAAAGCAGTCATCAAAGCAAAAGGTGGTACTTTGAAGAACCTAGAATAGAAGACATATTTTCAGTTGTTTCACTCTTTTTTTGTTAAGTATATAATTCCACATGTGTTAATTCATAGTTTTGATGCCTTCAGTGTGAATGTACAATTTTCATAGTCATTTAAATACAGAAAAATCTTTAAATGAGAAGGTGTGTCCAAACTTTTGGTCTGTACTGTACATGCTGTTTAATAATTTGTTCAAAGATCTTTCCTGGTATAGAAGTAAGGCTCACTGGCCTGTAATTTCCTGGCTCCTTCTTCTTTCATTTTTTGAAGATAGGGGCAACATTTGCCCTTCTCCCATCTTCTGGGACTTCTCCTGATCTCCAGGAATTTTTATAGATTCTGGCTGGTGGTCCTGCAATTTCCTGTGCTATCTCTTTCAGTACTCTAGGATGTAATTCATCTGGAACAGGACATTTAAATTAATTTAAATTAACTAAGCGTTCCCTCACTATCTCTCTGTTTATAGATAGAGTGGATTATTTTATTCCTTTGATAGCACAGTAAAGATCAGTTGATGTTACATTTGCTTTCTTAGAGAACACAGAAGCAAAATAGGAATTTAAAAGTTCAACCTTCTCAACATCATTTTGACTACTTCACCCTTTTCATCCTGTAAAAATCCTTCAACATCTTTGACTTTTGTTTTTGACATACCCCCAAAATCCTTTTTTATTGCTTTTGGTCTCCCTTGTAAGCCTCACTTGTGTTACGCTCATAAGTGGCGTATGTGGTTCGTGGACCCATTGTGCACAAGACCGGACTTACCCTGGAGGGGTGTGACTAATCATCTACTTTGGTGTTCACTGGAGCCTCTAGTGGTGAGGGCAGGCTTATTCGGCAGGTAGCTGCCAGGTGCCGCTCCAGGGCGCGTCTGGCAGTAGCAGCTGACCCCAAAGGTCAACAACATTAATTCAGATTCCTAACAGGGCAGGATGGCCACTTGGGACAGGTACAGACTGTGCAGACAGGATGGCCACTTGAGACTGGTTCAAACTGTGGAAAAAGGACGGCCACTTGGGACAGGTTTAGACTGTGCCGAAAGGATGGCCACTGGGACAGATTCAGACTATGCAGACAGGACGGCCACTGGGACAGGTTTAGGGTTCAGGCCTGGGCACTCAGTCCCCAGGGTAGAAGACAGGTAGCGCCGATGCGGTTTCAGGATAGGGACACTGCCAAAGCGGTAACAGGAACGTGGACAAACTATACTGGACTAAAGGGACACAGTATACGGGAATAGCGTTAACAGATTAGGGACGGGTGACTTGGAAATATACAGTTCCACACACCAAACCACCTAACATAACTATAGGGGTTGCTCAGGCATCCCCCTATTGGGGAAGGTGCCCTTTATGCAAGATGCCTCCTGGCTATTGGCTGGGAGACACCTTGCATGTGAACACATTAGCCAAATACCTCCCAGCCGTTAGCTGGGTCATTTACCAAATGCGCGTGCTGCCCCTTTAAGATCAGGGGAGCGCACCAACTAGGCGCGCCTCCTGAACACAGTGCGGCATGCAGAGCAGGAAGCAGGAGACAGGAGCACGCTAGGGACCGTGCCGAGGGCCGGTGCAGTGAGTAAGCCGGCGTACCTGCATGGATGGGGCAGGGATGCCAGCAGCAGCGCTACAACTTCATTATTGGCTTTAGCTCTTCTAATGCTTGCCCTGCATTCCCTGCAGATAGCATTATATTCTTCTTTAGATATGCCCCCCTCTTTCCATTTGATATACATCTTTTTTCCTTTTTAGCAAGTGTTTAATTTCTATGTCCATCCATCCTGGTCTCTTTAAATGCTTTTAATTCTTCCTTCTTTTTTGGATTGTTACTAATTGTGGAGTGAGAATTTCATTTAGCAAAATCTCCCATCTTTCTTGGACATTTTTGTCCTTTAGAACATCCAGCCATTGGACCTCTCCTACCCTCTTTCTGAGTCCATTAAAATCTGCCTTTGTTTAGTCCAAGCTTAAAGCCTGAGTCTTCGCAGGTCTTCCTCCTCTTGTAATTCAGAATTTGAGGATAGCATGATCGCTTTACCTTTACTTCCTCAACAGTTTCCTCCCTGTTGGTAAGAATTAGGTCCAAGATGGCAGATCTTCTTGTTCTCTCTTTTACCTTTTGAAAGATAGTTAAAATCTCCCATGTCATACTTTTTTGACATCTTATGCAAAAAGAGTTAATCATTATCTTCAGTTTGTCCAGGTGGGCTATAGTAAACACCTATAATAGTTCCTTTTCTATTCTTCTCTCCTTGTGTTCTTTTCCCAACAGTTTCTACAGAGCTACCATTCTCTGAAGCTTGGATCACTATGGAGATATACACTTTTCCTAACATACAATGCAACACCTCCTCCCCTTTTGTTAAGCCTGTTTCTTATAAATACGTTGTTGCCATCATGGTTTGTACTGCAATCATGTGTATTATCCCTCCAAGTTTCAATGATACCTATGACATTATATCTCTCTTCCTGTGTTAGCAGTTTGTTTCCCATGCTCTGTGCATTTTTATAGACACATTTTAGTTTTTTAGTCTGTTTCTGTTAACCTGTTAACCTCGTGAGCCTCCCAATTGATGGTAGGATTGTGTTTAAGCATTCAGGGCATATCCAACACAACTTTAGCTGGCAATGAAAGAAGAACCATGAATGAAATAGATTTTGTGTGTAAAACACCCACTCTCATGGGCACATTCTCAACCTTAGAAGTAACATGACTTTGGGTAAGTGGTGAATTATCAATTGCGGTTATTTGAATAGGATGACAAAAGAGTTGAAACTGTGTACCCACACTTGGTAGTAAAATCACTGTCAATGAGATCTCCAGATTTGGTAACCAAAGACACTTGTAAAAAACAACCAGTTGTATGCATGAGACATAACCTTAAACTTTTAGAACCAGTGTCCTTACATATTAATGATTTCTTTTTTTCATTTTCTTTTTCTTTAGCTTTAAGTAATTTATTATTGTATCTGAAACACTAAATCAATACACGCCCCGCTCTACAGCAGTATAGGCAGAAATAAGCAGGTGCTCCAAGTTTAATTCCCTCCTTGGACTTGCTCTAGGCCCCAATTTGCATCGGTTCTCCTGCCTCAATAGGATGAGAGGGAGAAGTCACAAAAACACCCTCAAATATTTTCTTATCCCTTATATGTCTGTCCAAACGCACTGCCGGTGACATGGTCTCATCCAGAGACAACGGGGTGGGAATATAAGCCATTATATCTCATATCTGGCTACAAAGACCCTGGCAAAATTGACTGTGGAGAGCCGGGTCATTCCAGGAGGTTTCCACTGTCCAGCGTCTGAACTGAGAGCAGAAGTCCTCCACACTTCGATTTCCCTGAATCAAAAGCACTGGAGAATCCTCGGGCAGAGAAAATGCCCAAGTCTGAGGATCTTCACGAAGCAACGACAGAACAATACCCACGCTTTGACTCCCTCCTCCAGATGAGGCGGGATGGAGACGAAAAAGACAACTTGCATGAAGAAAGAAAAATAGAAAACTTACTTCCATCCCCGTTCAAACAATCCAACAAATTTATACAAAAAATGGACTGCGCTGATGATAATGTTATGATTGTCTAAAAAAAAGGCAAAGCACTAAAAAACTTCAACTGACCCTGCCGCTTCCAGTACAGACTAGAGATACTGATCCGCAGTCCCTAAAGGTTCCTACGTGAGCAGAGATAGCCCTAACCACAGACTAGAAAATAACAGCTTGGACCTATGCTGCCTGATAGGCTGACGAGGGCTTCACGTTCCTCCTAAAGAACCAGAGGGCAGAGCAGAGTGTGAATTACCTACAAAAAGGAAAGTGTGCTGAAAAAAGGAACGATCCCAGAGTGAGTAAGGTAAACCACAAAATACAAGATAAAGTATAAAGTACGTATTGCTAGATTATATGCTGCCTACTTATTAAAAAGAAACAGAAGGTAGGTGCAAAGTAAAGAACAGAAACAGCATGGAGATACCCTAGCTGGAATTTCACTTACTGGCCTTAAGCTACAGCAGAATGGCTGAACATCCACAAGAAACTATCACCAGCAGAAAATGCCAGCAGGGGGGACAGAATATAAAGCCGCATCAGAAAGGTAATAGGGTAGACAAATAAAAACACCTGTGTTATGCTAAACAGACTGCAGCCAGAATAACAGAACCTAAACACCTGGAGAAAAAGGTTTGTCTACTGTGTCTCATAGGACAGAGAAAGCGACCAGAAAACACAGAAGCTCAAGAGTTCAAACCCAGGAGCCTCCCACAGGCCCCTACATTGTATGATGGTCCCCCACAGGCCCCTATATAGTATGACAGTCCCCCTACAGCTCTCCATATAGTATGATGGTCCCCCACACAGTATTAACATCACCACAGCCCACAAAAAAAAACCTTAATACTCACTTAATCCAGCCTTTGCATAGATTCCAGCGGCCGAACGTTGTTGCTGCACTTCGTCACCTGTGTGGTGCAAAGCTCCAGCAGGTCGCAGTCCAGAAGCAATTAGCACTACAAGGATATATGGATCCATTAGCAATACATAAGGAGTATCCCAAATTAATCAGATTTCTCAACAATACCTCCTTTTACTATATTAAGAAAAAATCATAATATGACATAGTCATGTACTAGTCACTTGTATATAATACATTATTTAACACAATCTTCCTTAGAGGCATTCAATAAAGAACTAGCTAATGACTATGTAAATGGGAGACGGATATTAAAAATTATAAGATGAAAAAATATCAACGGGACGTCTCGGATTATCAAAATGACCGGGTGTTTAAATGGCATCAAGGCCAGAAAAACATGCAAGTCCGCTTAGTTTCCAGATATGACTCTTATCTCCTCAAATGACAGTAATCCCGCGGTCCATTTTTTAGCCAAACGTATGACCATAGAGGACGATCCAGGTCCAGAAAAGGGAAGGTGTATGGAAACCAGAAACACCACCAATATAAAAAAAAGAACGGAACACCATGGAGGGAGCGTCAACAAAAGACAAACTAAAGGTTATCAACCTCTCAGACAAAACACTAAGCAAGGAACAAAGCAAGGTTCTGACCAGGGGACTTACCTTTTCCCCTGTTTCGGACTTTGATTGTTTTACTGCAATTAAAGATGTTAATCTGTTTAGTCGCAAATTACTTCTTAAAAAATATTTTGCTAAATCAGAGGATGCTTTCCTTAGAGAAGCATCAGCGGAAGAAAGAGAAGCGATTTAAACCTTGGAATCGCTCCTTAATGAACAGGATGGGACCAGTGGGAAAAATCTAACATTCCCCCCATATACTAAGAAGCTTTCAACGGCCTTCCCCCCTTTGTCTGCTTGTCCAACCATAGAAATGTTTACAAAACTCCTTATTCAGGAACTAAGACATCTTCCTAATAAGCGATCACATGATAACCTCAATCGAGGTCAACGGATCGCATTAAATGAATTAAAAAAGATGGATGATATAGTGATGAAAAGAGCAGACAAGGGGGTATTGTCGTCATATGGCCAATCATAGTATGAGAGGGAGGCGTACAGGCAGCTTAATAATAAATCATGTTATTGGAAGCTGGATAGGAATCCCACATCAACCTTTAATGATGAGCTAATTGGAATTCTGAATGACGCATTGGAAAAAAACATCATTCCTAAATCTGTATATGAAGGTCTTATTGTTGCCAATCCTGTAATACCCACCCTATACCTCCTGCCAAAAGTCCACAAGGACATTGTTGATCCACCTGGACGACCAATTATGTCGGGCAACAATTTTGTGAACCAACATGTACATTTTTGAACTATTACCTCAAGCCCCTCATGAAAAATCTACCATCCTATGTCAGGGACTCCACGGATTTATTAATAAGACTCCAAGACATCTCTTTTGATAAGGACATTATTATGGCTACAGCCGACGTGGAGTTCCGGTATACTTCAATCAAGCGCGAGGATGGTTTGAGGGCAGTCGAATTCTATCTAATGATAATGTGTCACCCCAGGCCTGGATGCCACAAATATTAAAGGCTGTGTCTGAGAGCAGGAGGGAGGTTCCCTGGTCAGGGACCATTAGCATGCAGCACCTCCTGTCCCAGGCCAGTAGGGGGAGCAGGCTGCCCCTATAAAAGCTGGAACTGAGGGCAGGGTTAGAGAGACCAGGACCCACTTCTGAAGCATCCAGAAGGGTTGCCAGAGGAAAGGGACTGGTCAGCAGCAGCTGAGGAGTCCGGGAGGCAGAGGAGGAACAGCAAGCCAGGGACAGAGGCGACGAGAGCCGGTCCTGGCTGAGAGAGAACTACACAACCGGACACTGGGGTCCGAGGCTGTCAGGGTTGCAAGCCCTGCAGCAGAAAACCAACCCGCAAGGGATTTCAGGTTCCTTGGCCTAAGAAGCCTGGAGGCTCCGCCACACAGAGGGACCGATACAGCACGGAGAAGCAACAGGTACCTAAGGCCCGAGTCGCAAGTCATACAGGCGTAGTACATGGCCAGCTCAGGGATGTGGGCTATCACACCACAAAAAGGGGGATAGTAAGCAAGGGCAGAGAGAGAACGGTAGGCCTACCCACTCACCCTGACCAGTGGGGCTTGCCCGAATGCTCTCAGTCACCCAGGCCCATTCCTACCTTGTACTCCTGTTGGGTCATTAGTACTAACTACAATAAAAACCCTGGACTGTTTGAAGCAGACTCTGAACCCTTATTATTGCGGCCTGCACCATCACCCCCAGCATCCTATTACACTGCCCTGAGGCTACACTCTTCCCGTGGGGAGTTATCCTATCCCTGTGCTGCATACCAACATCAGCCTCAGCGGTCTGCCTTGCAGCGGCGGTCATCCCTGACCGCAATCCACGGGTGGCGTAGTCGGACATTCAAAAACCCTACAAATAGACTGCCACAGCATTTGGTCTGACCACCCTGAGCCACGGGATCGGGTTGCCACTACTACCCCCAACATTGCACTGAAGTCCGGTTCCGGGTGCCCCACGGCCCAGGGGGCGAGTCAGCTTTTGGCGTAGTCGGCAGGATTGTGACCAACCCGCCACAAACGGGTATTGCGTGCCTGAAAAAGACTGTACACATACCTTAAAAAGAGATTTCCCGCCATCTTCAGTCGTTTCCCGCCATCTTCAGCCGTTTTCCCGCCATCTTCAGCCGTTTTCCCGCCATCGGACGCCATCTTCGGGACGCCGCGCGGGAAGAAGAGGGGCGTGGACGTCCAAACCGCGCGAGACCTGAAGCCCCGCCCTACACACCGACGCTGCGCAAGGTCCTGGAAGGAGGGAGAGCGACGCTGACGTCACCAGGATGCGACGCAAGGTCCTCACCCGGAACAGCACCAGCGGAGCCGCGGCCTACAGAAGAGGATCAACGGAAGGTAGGCCACACTTAACTAGGGGGGAGGAAGATGACGGACGCGGAGGGACCTTCTACCACCAGCGTGGCTGCAGCAGCGGTGATGCCGTTCTCCATGCCCTACATCCCTGGAGCAGCCTGGCTACCCCAATACTCAGGGGAATCCCATACGTTAACTGACTTTAAGGAAAAACTGCACAGTTTATTTAAAGTTTATCCCCTGACAGAAGAACAGAAAGTGAGCATTCTGACGGGGCAGCTCACTGGTGCAGCCCAGCGGGAAGTGAAATCATGGTCAGATGAGGAGAAAAGGACTGTAAAGGACATTCTGACCCGGCTGCGTGGGTACCTTTGACACCCGTACCTCAGCAGAGATCAAAATGCGGTTCTATGGCTGTAAGCAGCGAGCCCAAGATAGTATCAGAGACTATGCCTTGAACCTGCAAGAAGCTCTGGGAGCGATAAGCTAGCTGAACTTGGCAGCGTGCAGGACACTGATAAACTGTTGACTGACCAGTTCATAGAAGGTCTGCTGTCCAGCGCCCACAGAACCCAGCTGCGCCTTATGGCCCTACAGAACCCCGATCTAACTTTTGCGCAGTTCAAGGATAGGGCCATCCGGGTTCTTCGAGAACCCGCACCAGGTGGCGCTGTAGCTTCCCGGCGCCCTGCCATCACTTACCACCAGGGGGCGGCGCCCTACCCCGCAGACCTTGTGGGGGCTGATGCACAGGCCCTAAATCCATCCCAGCCTGCAAACCCGCACCATCAGGTCCAGGTGCTAACAAAGAGTGTGGCTGCACTGACCAGGACCGTACAGTCACTGCAGGTGGAACCGTCAAGACCAATCAAGCTGGCTTCCAGTCCGGAGGATGTCCCGTGGCGTCGACAGAGGAGGATCCCGTCGTTCAGAGGGAGGCCCGCCGACCGTTACACTGAGGATGGACAGCCGATTTGCTGCCGTTGCAGTCAGCCAGGACACATAGCAAGGTACTGTACTTTAAATGGGTCCGACCTGGGGCAGAGGGCCAACCCCCAGGCATAAGGTCATCAGGCCCGTCTAATTGGCGTGATAAGTACATGGGGGGACGCCCGGTCTTACCCGTAGTGCTGGACGGTATCCCCATGAGTGCACTGCTGGACACCGGGTCCCAAGTGACTACTAGAGATGAGCGGTGTTCGACTCGAACTGTTCGCCAATCTCAAATTCGAGCTGTTTTGGGCGGTGTTCGAGCCGTTCGGCGAACACGAACGATTTGAAAAAAATTCGGCTGTTCGAGGTTATGTTCGATAACTGTTCGTGCACCAAAATCATAACTGGATTTTTTCTCAGTAATGCTGAAAATTAATGTTCATACGCAGTTTGAGTGTACAGCGGGGCGGGGGGAGGGGCAGGGGATGGATCTCTGCAGGAATAATGAAGATCTCCATTTTTTTTCTCTTTCCCACATTTACAGTGGGGAGGTGCAATCTGTCAGCCTATCAGCAGCGCACACACGGAGCAAAGTGCTTTTTTTCACACAAGCAAGGGCATGTGTCATTGGCAGTGTATGTCACATGTCCTTGCCCTATAAGACCCAGCCATTTTCCCCATCGCCACTATTTTCTCACTGCTGCAGCTGCGTGTTAGACGGCACTGCTGTTGCTGTGTGCGCTATACCTTGTTAATTTCAAGCCAATTTTCGCACAAATCTACAGATAGCTTGAGAGTAGGGAAGAGTTGTGATTGCAGTCCTTTTAAGGACTAGGTTACATCATTTCCTACGACTTTTATCAGGCAGGTCTGTGCTCTTAAATAGATAGGATGGGAGTAAAGACTAATTGTAATTGCAGTCCTTTTCAGGACTAAGTTACATCAGTTCCTATCAGTTTTTGCCAGGCAAGTCTGTGCCAGTGCTGTGCAAGTTTTTTTCACAGCATTTGGCTAAATCTAGCAAAGCAAATCCTTTTTGGCCTATTGCAGAGTGTGTTAGTCAGTGGAGTAGCCTATCTGTGTTGCAAGCTACACCACCTGTGTATAGAATACCAATTTTTTTACTGCACCTAGTGAAGTAAAACCTTTTGGGCATAGCATCATTCTATTAGTCCATCTATACTAACCTCCACCAGGTTGCAAATTCAATATAATATTTTTCTGCATAGAGCTCTGAAAAAATATTTGGGCTTCTAGCAGTGTGTGGGACTTGTTCTATCAGTCCATCTATACTAACCTCCATCAGGTTGCAAATTCAATATATTTTTTTTCTGCACCTAGCTCAGAAAAAATATTTGGGCTTCTAGCAGTGTGTGGGACTTGTTCTATTAGTCCATCTATACTGACCTCCATCAGGTTGCAAATTCAATATATTTTTTTTCTGCATCTAGCTCTGAAAAAATATTTGGGCTTCTAGCAGTGTGTGGGACTTGTTCTATTAGTCCATCTATACTGACCTCCATCAGGTTGCAAATTCAATATAATTTTTTTCTGCATCTAGCTCTGAAAAAATATTTGGCTTCTAGCAGTGTGTGGGATTTGGTCTATTAGTCCATCTATACTGACCTCCATCAGATTGCAAATTCAATATAATTTTTTTCTGCATCTAGCTCTGAAAAAATATTTGGGCTTCTAGCAGTGTGTGGGACTTGGTCTATTAGTCCATCTATACTGACCTCCATCAGGTTGCAAATTCAATATAATTTTTTTCTGCATCTAGCTCTGAAAAAATATTTGGGCTTCTAGCAGTGTGTGGGACTTGGTCTATTAGTCCATCTATACTGACCTCCATCAGGTTGCAAATTCAATATAATTTTTTTCTGCATCTAGCTCTGAAAAAATATTTGGGCTTCTAGCAGTGTGTGGGACTTGTTCTATTAGTCCATCTATACTGACCTCCATCAGGTTGCAAATTCAATATAATTTTTTTCTGCATCTAGCTCTGAAAAAATATTTGGCTTCTAGCAGTGTGTGGGACTTGGTCTATTAGTCCATCTATACTGACCTCCATCAGATTGCAAATTCAATATAATTTTTTTCTGCATCTAGCTCTGAAAAAATATTTGGGCTTCTAGCAGTGTGTGGGACTTGGTCTATTAGTCCATCTATACTGACCTCCATCAGGTTGCAAATTCAATATAATTTTTTTCTGCATCTAGCTCTGAAAAAATATTTGGGCTTCTAGCAGTGTGTGGGACTTGTTCTATTAGTCCATCTATACTGACCTCCATCAGCTTGCAAATTCAATATAATTTTTTTCAGCATCTAGCTCTGAAAAAATATTTGGGCTTCTAGCAGTGTGTGGGACTTGGTCTATTAGTCCATCTATACTGACCTCCATCAGGTTGCAAATTCAATATAATTTTTTTCTGCATCTAGCTCTGAAAAAATATTTGGGCTTCTAGCAGTGTGTGGGACTTGGTGTATTAGTCCATCTATACTGACCTCCATCAGGTTGCAAATTCAATATAATTTTTTTCTGCATCTAGCTCTGAAAAAATATTTGGGCTTCTAGCAGTGTGTGGGACTTGTTCTATTAGTCCATCTATACTGACCTCCATCAGGTTGCAAATTCAATATAATTTTTTTCTGCATCTAGCTCTGAAAAAATATTTGGGCTTCTAGCAGTGTGTGGGACTTGTTCTATTAGTCCATCCATACTGACCTCCATCAGGTTGCAAATTCAATATCATTTTTTTCTGCATCTAGCTCTGAAAAAGTATTTGGGCTTCTAGCAGTGTGTGGGACTTGGTCTATTAGTCCATCTATACTAACCTCCACCAGGTTGCAAATTCAATATCATTTTTATCTGCATCTAACCCAGCCAATACTTTTGGCCTAATACCACAGTTTGGCCACTCAGCTCTGCTCGGTTCCCATCCATTGTTTTTTTGTGCAAACAACTCCAGAGTTTTGAATTAGTTAACCACCAAAATGAGTGGAAAAAGGCCTGCTGCTGGTGGAAAGGGGAATAGGCGTGTTGGGAAGGGGAAAAAAGGTTGTGTCTGTGGGGTAGGTGTTAAAGCAACAGTAACATCTGCAGAAGAAAGACCATCTTCCAGCCAAACTAAAATGTCTACTTCTTTTAGCGGACAATGTGATAAGATCCCTTTCTTACGGACACGCCAATCGCTACAAATTCCAGATGAGGCACAAAAACAGCAGGTGCTTCAACAGATATCAAGTGCTCCTTTAAGTGGGCTCTCCTCCACCTCAACTTCAACATCACAAATACTCCAGTCCTCAGAGGTGTCACCCCAATCGCATTTGCTTCCTCACAGCTCCCAAATCTCCAGCTGCCCGTCTGAGTATGGGGTAGAACAGATGGTTGAGTCTGCAGAGCTGTTTACTCATACTATAGCCTGGGAATCAGAGGTCGGCTCCAGAGCTTCTGTGAATCCAGACGAGGAAATGATCTGCACTGATGCCCAGAATCTTTATGAGACGGATCCAGGACCAGACGCAGAAGGTTCTGACCATAATGTAGACCCTCATTCCCAAACTGTAACTCCTGTTGGTGGAGACAATGAGGAAGATAATGATGAGACTCAAATACCTGATTGGAGCGACAACTTTAGTCTTTTGTCAGGGCAGGAACAGGTTGGCTCTGAGGACAACGGGTGTGATAACACACAGGGTGATGATGATGAGGTTGGAGATCCCACTTACTGTCAACCCACAGTCAGCCAAGAGATGAGGTCAGCAGAGGAGGTGGAGGAGGATGCTAGTGATGACGAGGTCAGGTTGCGCCTTCCTGAACAGAGACGTAGTACTGGAAGCACGTCAACAACTGCATCCTCAAACACAACTCTGCCTCTGACCACAAGTCGTGGTGGCTCTTCAGGTCGCATGGGTGCTAAGCCTTGCATAGCCTGGGCATTTTTTCAGATCGATAAAGATGACCCAACTCGTGTTATCTGTAACATTTGCCAGAAAAAGCTAAGTAGAGGCCAAAAAATACATAGTTTGAGTACTTCATGCATGAACCGGCACATGGATATGAAGCATAAGTTGAAGTGGGAAGCTCACTGTGCTACAATGCGGCCTAGCCGGCCGGGCCAACTACCGTCTGCCCCATCTTGTGCATCCGCGGCCTCTTCATCCTCTGTGACTGGGGGGACAGCAGTCACACCTGTTTTGGGACGCAGACCTGCCACCTCTTTACCCGCAACAGCCAGCGTGATTGGCAGGTCATCATTTTCTTTGGAGGTGGAAACACCAGCTGGTGTTGAGCGCTGTCCGACATCGATAGCACCACCTTTGGATCAAGGCAACCTAACATGTCCGCCTGCATCTTCCTCACAGACGGGCAGTTTGCCAGGGACACCCTTCTCAACCCCGTCTAAGCACAACAGTCAGCTCTCGGTCCCTCAGATGTGGACAAGTAAAAGACCATTTCCTCCTAGCCATGAGAAAGCTAAGAGGTTGAATTTCACCATCTGCAAGCTCTTGGCTACAGAAATGCTTCCTTTCCGCCTGGTGGACACAGAGGATTTTCGAGACCTTATGTCCGTCGCAGTGCTCCAGTACCAGATGCCCAGTCGGCACTACTTCTCAAAGAAAGGTGTGCCTGCGCTCCACCAGCATGTCGCACTCAACATCACCGCTTCTTTGAGAAACTCTGTGTGTGACAGGGTGCATTTCACCACAGACACTTGGACGAGTAGGCATGGACAGGGGCGTTACATGTCGCTGACTGGGCACTGGGTAACTATGGTGACAGCAGGACAAGGGGTTGCTGTCCAAGTCTTGCCGTTCCCACGAGTTGTGCGTCAATCCTCTTTATCTCAAAGTTCCTCCACTGCTTCTGCATCCTCAACCTCCTCTCGGTCCTCCACCTGCACCCAAAGCCTGTCTGGTCATGCCACAAGCTTTCTAACTGCGCAGAAGTGATCCTGCACACCTCCTTACTATGCTGGCAGCAGGGCTCAACGTCATCAGGCGGTTTTTACTTTGAAATGTCTGGGAAATGTGAGTCACACAGCTGAGGAGTTGTGGTCAGCTCTGGAGAACCAGTTTCATGAATCCTTGTCTCCACTGGACCTGAAACCAGGGAAGGCCGTGTGCGACAATGCTGCAAACCTGGGTGCGGCCCTTCGCCGGGGCAATGTCACACACGTGCCTTGTATGGCTCACATGTTGAACCTGGTTGTCCAGCAATTTTTAGCCCACTATCCTGGACTAGATGGCCTTCTGCAGAGGGCATGGTCGCTGTGTGCTCACTTCCGCCGTTCGCATCCCGCAGCTCAGCGACTTACATCTCTACAGAAGTCGTTGGGCCTTCCACTTCACCGGCTAAAATGCGATGTGCCTACCCGGTGTAATTCAACTCTGCACATGTTGCAGCGACTGTGGCAGCACCGACAAGCCCTGGTGCAATACGTTCTGACGTATAGCCTGGGCCAACGAGGTCCAGAGGTGGGGCAAATCATGCTGGAGGAGTGGTCTCAGATCACGGACCTATGCACCCTTCTGCACAGTTTTGAAATGGCGACGAAGATGTTTAGTGCTGACGATGCCATTATCAGCATGACTATTCCGGTGATTTACATGCTGGAGCACATGTTAAACAGAATTCGGAGTCAGGAGGTGGCAAAAGAGGAGGTGGAGGAAGTAGAGGAGGAGGAGTTGTATGCGGAAGGGCTAACATCTGCAAGGTCCAGACGGTCGGCAGCACCAAGGCGGCAGGCATGTGAGGGTGGGGGAGATGGTTTTACCAGGGCGCATGGTAGCAGCCAAACTAGTGAGGAAGGTGCAGGAGCCCAGGAAGAAGTGGAGGACGAACTGATGGAAGACTCATCAGATGAGGGACACCTTGATCACATTTCTGTTGTGCGAGGTTGGGGGGAGAGGACAGAAGAAGGAAGCATGATTGTTACCTCGCCACCAACACAACAAGGACTTGGTGCTCCTGGATTCGCAAGACACATGAGTGCCTTATTGCTGCACTACCTGCAACATGACCCTCGAATTGTGAGAATTAGAAATAATCCTGACTACTGTGTTGCCACACTGTTAGATCCCCGGTACAAAAGTAAATTTGCAGAAATTATTCCTGCCATAGAAAGGGATGCACGTATGCAGGAGTATCAGCAGAGACTGTTGCAGAATCTTACATGTGCTTTTCCACAAAACACCAGTGGTGCACGTAGTGAATCTCACAGTTCCAACTTGCCAACCGTGGGACCGTCGAGTGTTCAGCACTCAAACCGTAACAGAAACACAGTATCTGCTGGTAACATCAATTTTGCGGAATCATTTCACCACTTTTTTAGCCCATCCTTTGCAAGGCCACAGGAGACAAGAAGTCTGACACATAGTCAACGTCTAGAGATGATGGTACAGGAGTATCTCCAAGTAAACATTGAAGCCATGACTGTGTCACTGGACCCTTGCTCTTTTTGGGCTTCCAATCTGGATAAATGGCCGGAGCTCGCCACTTACGCCTTGGAGATCTTGTCATGCCCTGCAGCCAGCGTTCTGTCTGAACGTGTGTTCAGCGCTGCTGGTGGTGTGCTGACAGATAAGCGCACGTGGCTCTCCACTGATAATGTAGACAGACTCACGTTCATAAAGATGAACAAATCATGGATCCGAAATGACTTTTCTACCCCTGTGTCATCCTGGGGAGAGTAAAAGCTTGATGATTTGTTAAAATCACCTCACCAACTGTTTTAAGCTTTAAAATTACTAAGCATGTTTATCTGTATCTTGGCTGGAAAATAATTTGGGCTTTGTAGCAGTGTGCAGCACTGATTCTATTAGGCCATCTATACTAAGCTCCACCAGATTTAAAATTACTAATCATGTTTATCTGTATCTTGGCTGGAAAATAATTTGGGCTTTGTAGCAGTGTGCAGTACTGATTCTATTAGGCCATCTATACTAAGCTCCACCAGATTTAAAATTAATAATAATTTTTAGCTGCATCTAGCCCGGAAAATAATTTTGGGGCTCCGAGATGTGCAAGATACATAAGTGCCTTCTTGCTGCACTCCCTGCAACATGACCCTCAGATTGTCAGAATTCGAAGTAATCCTGACTAGTGTTGAGCCACCCCCGTAGTGTTCGAGTTCGGTTCGGTTCTTCGAACACCCGTATGTTCGCCGAACTGTTCGTCGAACTGTTCGTCGAACACCTTCGAACACCTTTAAAACCAATGGCAGGCAAACAAAAACACATAAAAACACATAGAAAACACATTCAAAGGTGTCCAAAAGCTGACAAACTGCTCAGAAGACATAACTAACACATGGAAAAGTGACAAGTACATATAGTCATGCGAAAATAAAAGAGGTGGAGGAGTAAAAGGAGGGGGAGACACAGATATAGGCATGTCATGCCCTTCTAAAATCCAAAAAGTGAGAAGCCGACACGGCCAGTCCGCTCCTGCCCGTGCCACCTCCGTGTCGCCGGGTTTGTGCCAGAGCCGCGGTGAACCCTGATGGCCAGCCCCCCTCTCCCAATACTGGTGCCTGTCCGCTGGTGGGTCGAGCGAGCCCCCCTGTGGTGGAGGCAGCTCTAAGCTTTTTAATTTAAATTGTCTCTCTAATTTGAATGAATACACTTTAAATCCATTTACAAGGATCTATTGGAGGGCAAGTCTCATGCCAGCAGCCGCGTAATTCCAGCTCCAGTAGCGTCCACTAAAGCTGCTGCAGTTAAAAAGCTTTTATAAGGATCGAGCTCGGCTGTCCACCGCAAGGCATCCTACTGCCAGTCCCAGCCCCTATGCCTTGGGGTGCCTCCTGATGCTCTTCACTAAGTATCCCATGGTCCCGAAGCATTTCCTTTGAAAAAATTAAGTGTCTAAACTACAGGTGGTGTAGCTTGCTTAACAGCCGGGATAATCCGCTGACTAGCAGACACTGCTACTAGGCACAAAGTATTTCCTGGGCTAGATGCAGTTAAAAATTTGTAATTAGATACTCTCGTTGGATCCTGAGAAAGCATTCCATAGAGTCTCCTGGCACGCCATATATGATTCTCTTAAAAAGCTTGGGGTAGGGGTCTAGGGGACCCTTTTATAGCCAAAATCACGGCCCTGTATCACAATACGTCACCTAGGCTGAAGATAAATGGAACTGTAGCACCCTGAGGGCTCGGTTGCTACAGACGTATTGCACCTCACCCAGAGGTGTGATATCTCACTCTCAGGTAAGGATGGAGTGTGGATCAGGACCCGACATCTGCATGCATTACACCACATTGCCGTGGGGCAGGGCGACCAATATGCCCCTGAGATGGGCACGACAGTCCCTGTCCCTGGCTGGAGTGGGGGGAGGGAACACTGAGGAAGGGGAACCCTGTAGTGCAGGAGCAGGGAGGAAGCAGTTCCTGGGTGCATTGAGAAGGGAGTATAAAAGGTGGGCACCATCTTAGTTCAGTGCAGAGAAGTCTGAGCAGAAGTGGCAGGGAGCAGGGGCTCTGCATGAGCTCTGCTCCGGAGGCGGGCCTAGTAACAGAGGCCCAGGCCTGGAAGAGGGAGAAGGAAGGAAGAGGAGCGGAGAAGGCTCCAGGAACGAGGAATGAAGGGATCCCAGGGGTGCGGACGGGCGAGTCGCCACCGCACGCCCGAATCCACCTGCGTGGAGGGGTCAGGCCAAAGGGGGAGACCGGTCCCCGAACTAGTGGAGGCAGGAAACGACCCTCAGCTAGAAACCGGAGGCTCTGACATTTTATGTGGCGCAGCCCCTCGCTACACCCGCTAGGAAGGCACCACATAGGGTCAGGGAAACTGGCGCCAAGTTTACCAAGAGGAGGCCCGAGGCAGCCGGACAGAAGTGTTGGTAAGAAAGGCCAGACAAAGGACACACAAAGGGGGTCCTGTGAAGTGCTCCAAAGTTATCTGGGAGTTGTCTGAGCCCCTCACCTGGTGAGCACAGTACGACGTGGGCAGCCGTTACCTGCAGACGTGGTCTGAATAATAAGAACTGTGAGTAAAGGCCCTGAACTGCATCACTGACTCCGTGTCGTTACTGCTGCTGCCCTGCACCATCACCCCCATCCTCCGCATACACTGCCCTGAGGCTATACTCCTCCCGTGGGGAGTTATGCTACGCTCTACTGCACCCACAACACCAGCCTCAGCGGTCTGCCCTGTAGCGGCGGTTCACTCTGACCGCAATCCACTGGTGGCGTAGTCGTATATTTAAACATCAAAACCACATAAATAGTTCCGCCACTGGTTTGACCGCCCTGAGCCACGGAACCGGGTCGCCGCCACGAAGACTACAACCACCAGCATCCACCAAAAATGGTCCGGCTCCGGGTGTCCCAAGGCCCAGGGGGTGCGTCAGAACATTTTCATCACCTTTCACAATCACCAATGGGACAAGGCAGGGATGTCCTCTGTCCCCTCTCTTATACATCCTAGTGACGGAGCACCTGCTCTCATCAATTCGCCATAACCCCAATATTAGGTGGATTGAGGTGGGAGGCACCGAGTACAAGTGCTCTCTATTTGCTGATGATGTCCTAGTATATATCACTCAATCACATATATCCATCCATGCTGTTATGGCTGAAATAGATCACTTTGTTACATGGTCAAATTTTAAAATCAATGCAGCGAAGTCTGAGGCCCTCGATGTCTCCCTCCCCAAATCCATATAGGATTCCATCCAGTCCAACTTTCCCTTTGCCTGGCCCTCACAGGGTATCAAATACTTAGGAATTCCTATTCATAGAGACCTCTCCCATCTATGTTATCTTAATTTTGGGCCCTTTATTGAACAACTCCATACAGACCACGGTTGGCAAGTTAGAACTGTAAGATTCACTACGTGAACCGCTGGTGTTTTGTGGAAAAGCACATGTACACTGCGTTCCAAATTATTATGCAAAAAGTGTTTAGGAGTGATAAGGGAAGAATTTGTTTGTTTGTCAGTTAAACTCATTGATGGTGATGTGTGTCAGGGCTCTTTATATCACTGTAAGCAATTGCAGACACCTGTGCTAATTAGTTTGGCAGGTGTGTCCAATGAAAGGCAAGACTACTTAAGAAGGCTCTCTCACATTATTAAGCAGCCTACATTTTCTGCCAAAATGGGAAAGAAAAAGGATGTGTCGGCTGCTGAGAAGCAACAAATTGTGGAGTGTTTAGGTCAAGGCATGACTACAATCAACATTGTGCGATGATCAGGATGAAGTGTCTTGGCAATCAAGAAGTATGTAGCTGATTCACAGTACACACGTGTGCGTGCTGATAAGGGCAAATTGAGGACTCTTTCCTACAGGCAATTACGTCAGGTTGAAAGAGCAGCGGCAAAAAAGCCTTGTCATAGCAGCAGACAAGTTTTTGAAGCTGCTTGTGCCTCCAACGTCCCCCGAACAACAAGATGCAGGGTCCTTCAGAGGTTTGCAGCTGTGCATACGCCATCCTGTCGACCTCCTCTATCCACTTCACACAAGCAGAAACGGCTCCAGTGGGCCAAACATTACATGAAGACTGATTTCAAAACAGTTTTGTTCACGGATGAGTGCCGTGCAGTGCTCGATGGTCCAGATGGATGGAGTGGAGGATGGCTGGTTGATGGACACCCCACGCAAACACGGCTACAGCGCCAACAAGGAGGAGGTGGAGTAATGTTTTGGGCTGGAATCATGGGGAGAGAGATTGTCGGCCCCTTTATGATCCCTGAAGGCGCTAAAGATGAACTCCATAATGTATGTGGATTTTCTCAAACAGCACTTCCTGCCATGGTTCAAGAAGAAGAACCGTGTATTTCACAACAAGATCATTTTTCTGCATGATAATGCACCATCTCATGCTGCACATAAAACATCTGCATCTCTGGCTGATATGGGCATAAAAGGGGACAAACTTATGGTGTGACCCCCATGCTCCCCTGACCTCTACCCCATTCAGAACCTTTGGAGCATCATTAAAAGGAGTGTCTATGATGGCGGGAGGCAGTTCACATCTAAGCAACAGCTCTGGGAGGGTATTCTGTCCTCATGCAAAACAATTGAAGCAGAAACCATCCAAAACCTGACAAATTCAATGGACGAGAGAGTTCAGAAGCTCCTTTCGAACAAGGGGTCCTATGTGAAAATGTAACATCACCTAGAATAAAGTTTTGAGTTGAAAACTGTTTGATTTCAGTTTCTAACAACCTGCTAATGCTTATAATTTCAAAAATGACCATTTTTTTGGTCTTTATTAAAATGAAAAGATTGATCGAAAAGTTTGGGGGATCTAAGAGTGTGGCAACCCAGTAGTCATGATTACTTCGAATTCTGACAATATGAGGGTCATGCTGCAGGTAGTGCAGCAAGAAGGCACTTATGTGTCTTGCGCATCTCGGAGCCCCAAAATTATTTTCCGGGCTAGATGCAGCTAAAAATTATTTTTAATTTTAAATCTGGTGAAGCTTTAGTATAGATGGCCTAATAGGATCAGTGCTGCACACTGCTACAAAGCCCAAATTATTTTCCAGTCAGAACGCTGGCTGCTGGGCATGACAAGATCTCCAAGGCGTAAGTGGCTAGCTCCGGCCATTTATCCAGATTGGAAGCCCAAAAAGAGCAAGGGTCCAGTGACACAGTCGTGGCTTCAATGTTTACTTGGAGATACTCCTGTACCATCGTCTCTAGGCGTTGACTATGTGTCAGACTTCTTGTCTCCTGTGGCCTTGCAAAGGAGACAAGATCTCCAAGGCATAAGTGGCTAGCTCCGGCCATTTATCCAGATTGGAAGCCCAAAAAGAGCAAGGGTCCAGTGACACAGTCGTGGCTTCAATGTTTACTTGGAGATACTCCTGTACCATCGTCTCTAGGCGTTGACTATGTGTCAGACTTCTTGTCTCCTGTGGCCTTGCAAAGGATGGGCTAAAAAAGGGGTGAAATGATTCCGCAAAATTGATGTTACCAGCAGATACTGTGGTTCTGTTACGGTTTGAGTGCTGAACACTTGACGGTCCCACGGTTGGCAAGTTGGAACTGTGAGATTCACTACGTGCACCACTGGTATTTTGTGGAAAAGCACATGGAAGATTCTGCAACAGTCTCTGCTTATACTCCTGCATGCGTGCATCCCTTTCTATGGCAGGAATAATTTCTGCAAATTTACTTTTGTACCGGGGATCTAACAGTGTGGCAACCCAGTAGTCAGGATTATTTCTAATTCTCACAATTCGAGGGTCATGTTGCAGGTAGTGCAGCAAGAAGGCACTCATGTGTGTTGCAAATCCAGGAGCACCAAGTCCCTGTTGTGTTGGTGGCGAGGTAACAATCATGCTTCCTTCCTCTGTCCTCTCCCCCCAACCTCGCACAACAGAAATGTGATCAAGGTCTCCCTCATCTGATGAGTCTTCCATCAGTTCGTCCTCCACTTCTTCCTGGGCTCCTGCACCTTCCTCACTAGTTTGGCTGCTACCATGCGCCCTGGTAAAACCATCTCCCCCACCCTCACATGCCTGCCGCCTTGGTGCTGCCGACCGTCTGGACCTTGCAGATGTTAGCCCTTCCGCATACAACTCCTCCTCCTCTACTTCCTCCACCTCCTCTTGTGCCACCACCTGACTCCGAATTCTGTTTAACATGTGCTCCAGCATGTAAATCACCGGAATAGTCATGCTGATAATGGCATCGTCAGCACTAAACATCTTCGTCGCCATTTCAAAACTGTGCAGAAGGGTGCATAGGTCACTGATCTGAGACCACTCCTCCAGCGTGATTTGCCCCACCTCTGAATCTCGTTTGCCCAGGCTATACGTCAGAACGTATTGCACCAGGGCTTGTCGGTGCTGCCACAGTCGCTGCAACATGTGCAGAGTTGAATTCCACCGGTTAGGCACATCGCATTTTAGCCGGTGAAGTGGCAGGCCCAACGACTTCTGTAGAGATGTAAGTCGCTGAGCTGCGGGATGCGAACGGCGGAAGTGAGCACACAGCGACCGTGCCCTCTGCAGAAGGCCATCTAGTCTGGGATAGTGGGCTAAAAATTGCTGGACAACCAGGTTCAACACGTGAGCCATACAAGGCACGTGTGTGACATTGCCCCGGCGAAGGGCCGCACCCAGGTTTGCAGCATTGTCGCACACGGCCTTCTCTGGTTTCAGGTCCAGTGGAGACAACCATTCATGAAATTGGTTCTCCAGAGCTGACCACAACTCCTCAGCTGTGTGACTCACATTTCCCAGACATTTCAATGTAAAAACCGCCTGATGACGTTGAGCCCTACTGCCAGCATAGTAAGGAGGTGTGCAGGATCCCTTCTGCGCAGTTAGAAAGCTTGTGGCATGACCAGACAGGCTTTGGGTGCAGGTGGAAGACCGAGAGGAGGTTGAGGAGGCAGAAGCAGTGGAGGAACTTTGACATAAAGAGGATTGACGCACAACTCGTGGGGACGGCAAGACTTGGACAGCAGCCCCTTGTCCTGCTGTCACCATAGTTACCCAGTGCCCAGTCAGCGACATGTAACGCCCCTGTCCATGCCTACTCGTCCAAGTGTCTGTGGTGAAATGCACCCTGTCACACACAGAGTTTCTCAAAGAAGCGGTGATGTTGTGTGCGACATGCTGGTGGAGCGCAAGCACACCTTTCTTTGAGAAGTAGTGCCGACTGGGCATCTGGTACTGGGGCACTGCGACGGAAATAAGGTCTCGAAAATCCTCTGTGTCCACCAGGCGGAAAGGCAGCATTTCTGTAGCCAAGAGCTTGCAGATGGTGAAATTCAACCTCTTAGCTTTCTCATGGCTAGGAGGAAATGGTCTTTTACTTGTCCACATCTGAGGGACCGAGGGCTGGCTATTGTGCTTAGACGGGGTTGATAAGGGTGTCCCCGGCAAACTGCCGGTCTGTGAGGAAGATGCAGGCGGACATGTTAGGTTGCCTTGATCCAAAGGTGGTGCTATCGATGTCGGACAGCGCTCAACACCAGCTGGTGTTCCCACCTCCAAAGAAAATGATGACCTGCCAATCACGCTGGCTGTTGCGGGTAAAGAGGTGGCAGGTCTGCGCCCCAAAACAGGTGTGACTGCTGTCCCCCCAGTCACAGAGGATGAAGAGACCGCGGATGCACAAGATATGGCAGACGGTGGTTGGCCCGGCCGGCTAGGCCGCATTGTAGCACACTGAGCTTCCCACTGCAACTTATGCTTCATGTCCATGTGCCGGTTCATGCATGAAGTACTCAAACTATGTATTTTTTGGCCTCTACTTAGCTTTTGCTGACAAATGTTACAGATAACACGAGTTGGGTCATCTTTATCGATCTGAAAAAATGCCCAGGCTATGCAAGGCTTAGCACCCATGCGACCTGAAGAGCCACCACGACTTGTGGTGAGAGGCAGAGTTGTGTTTGAGGATGCAGTTGTTGACGTGCTTCCAGTACTACGTCTCTGTCCAGGAAGGCGCAACCTGACCTTGTCGTCACTAGCATCTTCCTCCACCTCCTCTACTGACCTCATCTCTTGACTGACTGTGGGTTGACAGTAAGTGGGATCTCCAACCTCATCATCATCACCCTGTGCGTTATCACACCCGTCGTCCTCAGAGCCAACCTGTTCCTGCCCTGACAAAAAACTAAAGTTGTCGCTCCAATCAGGTAATTGAGTCTTATCATCGTCTTCCTCATTGTCTCCACCAACAGGAGTTACAGTTTGGGAATGAGGGTCTACATTATGGTCAGAACCTTCTGCGTCTGGTCCTGGATCCGACTCATAAAGATTCTGGGCATCAGTGCAGATCATTTCCTCGTCTGGATTCACAGAAGCGCTGGAGTCGACCTCTGATTCCCAGGCTATAGTATGAGTAAACAGCTCTGCAGACTCAACCATCTGTTCTACCTCATACTCAGATGGGCAGCTGGAGATTTGGGAGCTGTGAGGAAGCAAGTGCGATTGGGGTGACATCTTTGAGGACTGGAGTATTTGTGATGTTGAAGTTGATGTGGAGGAGAGCCCACTTAAAGGAGCACTTGATATCCGTTGAAGCACCTGCTGTTTTTGTGCCTCATCTGGAATTTGTAGCGATTGGCGTGGCCGTAAGAAAGGGATCTTATCACATTGTCCGCTAAAAGAAGTAGACATTTTAGTTTGGCTGGAAGATGGTCTTTCTTCTGCAGATGTTACTGTTGCTTTAACACCTACCCCACGGACACAACCTTTTTTCCCCTTCCCAACACGCCTATTCCCCTTTCCACCAGCAGCAGGCCTTTTTCCACTCATTTTGGTGGTTAACTAATTCACAACTCTGGAGTTGTTTGCACAAAAAAACAATGGATGGTAACCGAGCAGAGCTGAGTGGCCAAACTGTGGTATTAGGCCAAAACTATTGGCTGGGTTAGATGCAGAAAAAAATTATATTCAATTTGCAACCTGATGGAGGTCAGTATAGATGGACTAATACAACAAGTCCCACACACAGCTAGAAGCCCAATATTTTTTCAGAGGTAGATGCAGATAAAAATATATTCAGTTTGCAACCTGATGGAGGTCAGTATAGATGGACTAATACAACAAGTCCCACACACAGCTAGAAGCCCAAATATTTTTTCAGAGGTACTGTAGATGCAGATAAAAATTATTTTTAATTTGCAACCTGATGGAGGTCAGTATAGATGGACTAATAGAGAAAGTCCGACACACTGCTAGAAGGCCAAATATTTTTTCAGAGCTAGATGCAGAAAAAAATTATATTCAGTTTGCAACCTGATGGAGGTCAGTATAGATGGACTAACAGAGAAAGTCCCACACACTGCTAGAAGGCCAAATATTTTTTCAGAGCTAGATGCAGAAAAAAATTATATTCAGTTTGCAACCTGATGGAGGTCTGTATAGATGGATTAATAGAACAAGACCCACACACAGCTAGAAGCCCAATATTTTTTCAGAGGTAGATGCAGAAAAAAATATATTCAGTTTGCAACCTGATGGAGGTCTGTATAGATGGATTAATAGAACAAGACCCACACGCAGCTAGAAGCCCAATATTTTTTCAGAGGTAGATGCAGAAAAAAATATATTCAGTTTGCAACCTGATGGAGGTCTGTATAGATGGATTAATAGAACAAGACCCACACACAGCTAGAAGCCCAATATTTTTTCAGAGGTAGATGCAGAAAAAAATATATTCAGTTTGCAACCTGATGGAGGTCAGTATAGATGGACTAATACAACAAGTCCCACACACAGCTAGAAGCCCAATATTTTTTCAGAGGTAGATGCAGAAAAAAATATATTCAGTTTGCAACCTGATGGAGGTCAGTATAGATGGACTAATACAACAAGTCCCACACACAGCTAGAAGCCCAATATTTTTTCAGAGGTAGATGCAGAAAAAAATATATTCAGTTTGCAACCTGATGGAGGTCAGTATAGATGGACTAATACAACAAGTCCCACACACAGCTAGAAGCCCAATATTTTTTCAGAGGTAGATGCAGAAAAAAATATATTCAGTTTGCAACCTGATGGAGGTCAGTATAGATGGACTAATACAAGAAGTCCCACACACAGCTAGAAGCCCAAATATTTTTTCAGAGGTACTGTAGATGCAGATAAAAATTATTTTTAATTTGCAACCTGATGGAGGTCAGTATAGATGGACTAATAGAGAAAGTCCGACACACTGCTAGAAGGCCAAATATTTTTTCAGAGCTAGATGCAGAAAAAAATTATATTCAGTTTGTAACCTGATGGAGGTCAGTATAGATGGACTAACAGAGAAAGTCCCACACACTGCTAGAAGGCCAAATATTTTTTCAGAGCAAGATGTAGAAAAAAATTATATTCAGTTTGCAACCTGATGGAGGTCTGTATAGATGGATTAATAGAACAAGACCCACACACAGCTAGAAGCCCAATATTTTTTCAGAGGTAGATGCAGAAAAAAATATATTCAGTTTGCAACCTGATGGAGGTCAGTATAGATGGACTAATACAACAAGTCCCACACACAGCTAGAAGCCCAAATATTTTTTCAGAGGTACTGTAGATGCAGATAAAAATTATTTTTAATTTGCAACCTGATGGAGGTCAGTATAGATGGACTAATAGAGAAAGTCCGACACACTGCTAGAAGGCCAAATATTTTTTCAGAGCTAGATGCAGAAAAAAATCATATTCAGTTTGCAACCTGATGGAGGTCAGTATAGATGGACTAACAGAGAAAGTCCCACACACTGCTAGAAGGCCAAATATTTTTTCAGAGCTAGATGCAGAAAAAAATTATATTCAGTTTGCAACCTGATGGAGGTCTGTATAGATGGATTAATAGAACAAGACCCACACACAGCTAGAAGCCCAATATTTTTTCAGAGGTAGATGCAGAAAAAAATATATTCAGTTTGCAACCTGATGGAGGTCAGTATAGATGGACTAATACAACAAGTCCCACACACAGCTAGAAGCCCAATATTTTTTCAGAGGTAGATGCAGAAAAAAATATATTCAGTTTGCAACCTGATGGAGGTCAGTATAGATGGACTAATACAACAAGTCCCACACACAGCTAGAAGCCCAATATTTTTTCAGAGGTAGATGCAGAAAAAAATATATTCAGTTTGCAACCTGATGGAGGTCAGTATAGATGGACTAATACAACAAGTCCCACACACAGCTAGAAGCCCAATATTTTTTCAGAGGTAGATGCAGAAAAAAATATATTCAGTTTGCAACCTGATGGAGGTCAGTATAGATGGACTAATACAACAAGTCCCACACACAGCTAGAAGCCCAAATATTTTTTCAGAGGTACTGTAGATGCAGATAAAAATTATTTTTAATTTGCAACCTGATGGAGGTCAGTATAGATGGACTAATAGAGAAAGTCCGACACACTGCTAGAAGGCCAAATATTTTTTCAGAGCTAGATGCAGAAAAAAATTATATTCAGTTTGCAACCTGATGGAGGTCAGTATAGATGGACTAATAGAATGATGCTATGCCCAAAAGATTTTACTTCACTAGGTGCAGTAAAAAAATTGGTATTCTATACACAGGTGGTATATCTTGCAACACAGATAGGCTACTCCACTGACTAGCACACTCTGCAATAGGCCAAAAAGGATTAGCTTTGCTAGATTCAGCCAAATGCTGTGAAAAAAACTTGCACAGCACTGGCACAGACCTGCCTGGCAAAAACTGATAGGAACTGATGTAACCTAGTCCTGAAAAGGACTCCAATTACAATTAGTCTTTACTCCCACAATCTATCTATTTAAGAGCACAGACCTCCCTGATAAAAGTCGTAGGAAATGCTGTAACCTAGTCCTTAAAAGGACTGCAATCACAACTATTCCCTACTCCCAAGCTATCTGTATATTTGTGCGAAAATTGGCTTGAAATTAACAAGGTATAGCGCACACAGCAACAGCGGTGCCGTCTAACACGCAGCTGCAGCAGTGAGAAAATGGTGGCGACGGGGAAAATGGCTTGGTCTTATAGGGCAAGGACATGTGACATACACTGCCAATGACACATGCCCTTGCTTGTGTGAAAAAAAGCACTTCGCTCCGTGTGTGCGCTGCTGATAGGCTGACAGATTGCACCTCCCCACTGCAAATGCGGGAAAGAGGAAAAAAAATGGAGATCTTCATTGTTCCTGCAGAGATCCATCCCCTGCCCCTCCCCCCACCCCGCTGTACACTCAAACTGCGTATTAACATTAATTTTCATCATTACTGAGAAAAAATCCAGTTATGATTTTGGTGCACGAACAGTTATCGAACATAACCTCGAACAGCCGAATTTTTCTCAAATTGTTCGTGTTCGCCGAACGGCTCGAACACCGCCCAAAACAGCTCGAATTTGAGATTGGCGAACAGTTCGAGTAGAACAACGCTCATCTCTAATCCTGACTACTGGGTTGCCACACTCTTAGATCCCCCACACTCTTCGATCAACCTTTTCATTTTAATAAAGACCAAAAAAATGGTCATTTTTGAAATTATAAGCATTAGCAGGTTATTAGAAACTGAAATCAAACAGTTTTCAACTCAAAACTTTATTCTAGGTGATGTTACATTTTCACATAGGACCCCTTGTTCGAAAGGAGCTTCTGAACTCTCTCGTCCATTGAATTTGTCAGGTTTTGGATGGTTTCTGCTTCAATTGTTTTGCATGAGGACAGAATACCCTCCCAGAGCTGTTGCTTAGATGTGAACTGCCTCCCGCCATCATAGACACTCCTTTTGATGATGCTCCAGAGGTTCTGAATGGGGTAGAGGTCAGGGGAGTATGGGGGTCACACCATAAGTTTGTCCCCTTTTATGCCCATATCAGCCAGAGATGCAGATGTGTTATGTGCAGCAAGAGACGGTGCATTATCATGCATGAAAATGATCTTGCTGTGGAATACACGGTTCTTCTTCTTGAACCATGGCAGGAAGTGCTATTTGAGAAAATCCACATACATTATGGAGTTCATCTTTACCCCTTCAGGGTTCCTAAAGGGGCCGACAATCTCTCTCCCCATGATTCCAGCCCAAAACATTACTCCACCTCCTCCTTGATGGCGCTGTAGCCGTGTTTGCGTGGGGTGTCCATCAACCAGCCATCCTCCACTCCATCCATCTGGACCATCGAGCGTTGCACAGCACTCATCCGTGAACAAAACAGTTTTGAATTCAGTCTTCATGTATTGTTTGGCCCACTGGAGCCGTTTCTGCTTGTGTGCAGTGGATAGAGGAGGTCGAGAGGATGGCGTACGCACAGCTGCAAACCTCTGAAGGACCCTGCATCTTGTTGTTCGGGGGACTTTGGAGGCACCAGTAGCTTCAAAAACTTGTCTGCTGCTATGACAAGGATTTTTTGCCGCTGCTCTTTTAACCTGACGTAATTGCCTGTAGGAAAGAGTCCTCAATTTGCCCTTATCAGCACGCACACGTGTGTACTGTGAATCAGCTACATACTTCTTGATTGCCAAGACACTTCATCCTGATCATCGCACAATGTTGATTGTAGTCATGCCTTGACCTAAACACTTCACAATTTGTTGCTTCTCAGCAGCCAACACATCCTTTTTCTTTCCCATTTTGGCAGAAAATGTAGGCTGCTTAATAATGTGGGACAGCCTTCTTAAGTAGTCTTGCCTTTCATTGGACACACCTGCCAAACTAATTAGCACAGGTGTCTGCAATTGCTTACAGTGATATAAAGAGCCCTGACACACATCACCATCAATGAGTTTAACTGACAAACAAACAAATTCTTCCCTTATCACTCCTAACCACTTTTTGCATAATAATTTGGAACACAGTGTACATGTGCTTTTCCACAAAACACCAGTGGTTCACGTAGTGAATCTTACAGTTCTAACTTGCCAACCGTGGTCTGTATGGAGTTGTTCAATAAAGGGCCCAAAATTAAGATAACATAGACGGGAGAGGTCTCTATGAATAGGAATTCCTAAGTATTTGATACCCTGTGAGGGCCAGGCAAAGGGAAAGTTGGACTGGATGGAATCCTGTATGGATTTGGGGAGGGAGACATCGAGGGCCTCAGACTTCGCTGCATTGATTTTAAAATTTGACCATGTAACAAATTGATCTATTTCAGCCATAACAGCAGGGATGGATATATGTGATTGAGTAATATATACTAGGACATCATCAGCAAATAGAGAGCACTTGTAATCAGTGCCTCCCACCTCAATCCACCTAATATTGGGGTTATGGCGAATTGATGAGAGCAGGTGCTCCGTCACTAGGATGTATAAGAGAGGGGACAGAGGACATCCCTGCCTTGTCCCATTTGTGATTATGAAAGGTGATGAAAATGTTCTGACACGCCCCCTGGGCCTTGGGACACCCGGAGCCGGACCCTTTTTGGTGGATGCTGGTGGTTGTAGTCTCCGTGGCGGCGACCCGGTTCCGTGGCTCAGGGCGGTCAAACCAGTGGCCGAACTATTTATGTGGTTTTGATGTTTAAACGTCCGAATACGCCACCCGTGGATTGCGGTCAGAGTGAACCGCCGCTGCAGGGCAGACCGCTGAGGCTGGTGTTGTGGGTGCAGCAGAGCGTAGCATAACTCCCCACGGGAGGAGTATAGCCTCAGGGCAGTGTATGCGGAGGATGGGGGTGATGGTGCAGGGCAGCAGCAGTAACGGGCCTTTACTCACAGTTCTTATTATCCAGACCACTTCTGCAGGTAACGGCTGCCCACGTCGTACTGTGCTCACCAGGTGAGGGGCTCAGACAACTCCCAGATAACTTTGGAGCGCTTCACAGGACCCCCTTTGTGTGTCCTTTGTCTGGCCTTTCTTACCAACCCTTCTGTCCGGCTGCCTCGGGCCTCCTCTTGGTAAACTTGGCGCCAGTTTCCCTGACCCTATGTGGTGCTTTCCTAGCGGGTGTAGCGAGGGGCTGCGCCGCATAAAATGTGACAGCCTCCGGTTTCTAGCTGAGGGTCGTTTCCCGCCTCCACTAGTTTCGGGGTCCGGTCTCCCCCTTTGGCCTGACCCCTCCACGCAGGTGGATTCGGGCGTGCGGTGGCGACTCCCCCGTCCGCACCCCTGGGATCCCTTCATTCCTCGTTCCTGGAGCCTTCTCCGCTCCTCTTCCTTCCTTCTCCCTCTTCCAGGCCTGGGCCTTTGTTACTAGGCCCGCCTCCGGAGCAGAGCTCATGCAGAGCCCCTGCTCCCTGTCACTTCTGCTCAGACTTCTCTGCACTGAACTAAGATGGTGCCCACCTTTTATGCTCCCTTCTCAATGCACCCAGGAACTGCTTCCTCCCTGCTCCTGCACTACAGGGTTCCCCTTCCTCAGTGTTCCCTCCCCCCACTCCAGCCAGGGACAGGGACTGTCGTGTCCATCTGAGGGGCATATTGGTCGCCCTGCCTCACGGCAATGTGGTGTAATGCATGCAGGTGTCGAGTCCTGATCCACACTCCATCCTTACCTGAGAGTGAGATATCACACCTCTGGGTGAGGTGCAATACCTCTGTAGCAACCGAGCCCTCAGGGTGCTACAGTTCCATTTATCTTCAGCCTAGGTGACGTATTGCGATACAGGGCCGTAATTTTGGCTATAAAAGGGTCCCCTAGACCCCTACCCCAAGCTTTTTAAGAGAATAATATATGGCGTGCCAGGAGATTCTATGGAATGCTTTCTCAGCATCCAACGAGAGTATCTAATTACAAATTTTTAACTGCATCTAGCCCAGGAAATACTTTGTGCCTAGTAGCAGTGTCTGCTAGTCAGCGGATTATCCCGGCTGTTAAGCAAGCTACACCACCTGTAGTTTGGACACTTAATTTTTTCAAAGGAAATGCTTCGGGACCACGGGATACTCAGTGAAGAGCATCAGGAGGCACCCCAAGGCATAGGGGCTGGGACTGGCGGTAGGATGCCTTGCGGTGGACAGCCGGGCTCGATCCTTATAAAAGCTTTTTAACTGCAGCAGCTTTAGTGGACGCTACTGGAGCTGGAATTACGCGGCTGCTGGCATGAGACTTGCTCTCCAATAGATCCTTGTAAAAGGATTTAAAGTGTATTCATTCAAATTAGAGAGACAATTTAAAGTAAAAAGCTTAGAGCTGCCTCCACCACAGGGGGGCTCTCTCGACCCACCAGCGGACAGGCACCAGTATTGGGAGAGGGGGGCTGGCCGTCAGAGTCCACCGCGGCTCTGGCACAAACCCGGCGACACGGAGGTGGCACGGGCAGGAACGGACTGGCCGTGCCGGCTTCTCACTTTTTGGATTTTAGAAGGGCATGACATGCCTATATCTGTGTCTCCCCCTCCTTTAACTCCTCCACCTCTTTTCTTTTCGCATGACTATATGTACTTGTCACTTTTCCATGTGTTAGTTATGTCTTCTGAGCAGTTTGTCAGCTTTTGGACACCTTTGAAGGTGTTTTCTATGTGTTTGTATGTGTTTTTGTTTGCCTGCCATTGGTTTTAACGGTGTTCGAAGGTGTTCGATGAACAGTTCGGCGAACACACGGGTGTTCGACGAACCGAACCAAACTCGAACACTGCGGGGGTGGCTCAACACTAGTCCGGATCTTCTTGCATCCATACAGGTGACAGAATTCCTTGAATAGCTCAGTTTCAAAAGCAGGGCCTTGATCTGTTAGCACCTTTTCCAGATATCCATGGGGTCTGCAGAAGTAGGCTTGGAACGTTCTTGCTGCAGTTTCTGCTGTCAGATCCTTGACAGGCGCTACCACCAGGAACTGAGAATAGTGATCCACCATGGTCAGGGAATATGAGTAGCCTGATCTGCTGGGTGACAGTTTGACGTGATCCTGAGCGACAATCTCCAGGGGTTGGGTTGTTTTGATGGACTGCAAGGGTGCTTTCTGGCTGCCGTAGTCTTTCCTTCTGAGGCTACAGGGTCCACAATTCCGGCACCACCTTTCTATGGAACTCCGCATTCCAACTCAATAGAATCGGTCCTTCAGCAGGGTTTCCAGCTTCTTCCAGCCAAAGTGACCTGCTTGGTCGTGGTAGGCCTCTAACACCATCTGGATATCTGTCCTAGGTACAACAGTCTGCCACACCATTTCATGGGTTTTGGGGTTGACATACCTTCTGCACAGCTTCTCTCTGTAGATAAACAGCCGGCTTCTCTCATTCCACAGGTGTTTGGATTGTGGGGGAGCATCCTTCTCCAGGTGAGAACCTTCTTGGGTTATCAGTAGTGTTGAACGAGCATGCTCGACACTGCTCGTTACTCTCCCGAGCATCATGCTACTCGGGATGTTCGGCGATCACCGAGCATTTCCGGGTTACTCGGGCAGGAGCTCGGGTCTCCACCCTGCACGTTTAGCGCTCTTTACACAGCCAATGAACATGCAGGGATTGCCATCCAGTCACTGTAATGGCGCAGCCATGTTTTTTGTGGGCATTACAGTGATTGGCTGGCTGCACAGCGTCACCTCGAGTATTTAAAACCAGGCGCCGCCATCTTGGACACAGTCGCTCCGGATCAGCCAGTGTAGGGTCAGTGCTGCTGAGTTATGGAGAGATATATAGTGTGAAATAGGTAGTGTAGGGTCTCTAAAGCCTGCCAAATCAAACAAACAGTCCTTCTCAGGACTAATATCCATCCCAGACATCAGGCAGGCAGGCAGGCTGTATAGGAGACGCAGTGGTTATACCAGCAAACGCTGCATTACAGTCCTGTGTGCTCCTGTTGGTCAAATTGCTAGACTTATCACCCCGGTCTCAGGGGCCAGGAAAAATAATAATTTTTTTCATCTAAATCCTGTATTTTTTTTTCCTCAGTCAGACTGTCCAAATACGCATCTTATTAACCTTTTGGTATCCCCCCCCCCCCCCGACAAAAAAAATTGACTGTGTTTGTGACTGTTCAGGCACCAATATATCTGTTTAAAAGAGTCTGATGTAGGCCAGAAAAATAGAACTGTGGTTTTGCAGTTCCATGGGTCAAATCTCTGTACTATCCTGTTTTTGGCATTTTTTGCCGTAAAAAAAAACTGTAATAGTGTCTCTCTGACTGGTCAGACACCAATATATCTGTTTAAAAGATTCTGGTGTACACCACATAACTATAACTGTGGTTTTGTAGTTCGACGGGTCAAATCTCTGTATTATCCTGCTTTTGGCATTTTTTGCCGTAAAAAATACTGTAATAGTGTCTCCCTGACTGGTCAGACACCAATATATCTGTTTAAAAGAGTCTGGTGTACGCCACATAACTTTAACTGTGGTTTTGCAGTTCCACGGGTTAAATCTGTGTATTATCCTGTTTTTTGCCGTAAAAAAAAAACAGTAATAGTGTCTCCCTGACTGTTCAGACACCATATATCTGTTTAAAAGAGTCTGGTGTAGGCCAGATAACTAGAACTGTGGTTTTGCAGTTCCACAGTTCAAATCTCTGTATTATCGACTTTTTTGCCTTTTTTGCATAAAAAAACATTTTGAGTGTCTCGCTGACTGTTCAGACACAAATATATCTGTTTAAAAGAGTCTGGTGTAGGCCAGATAACTAGAACTGTGGTTTTCCTCTTCCACGGTTCAAATCTGGGTGTAATCCACCTTTTTGCATAAAAAAAAAACATTTTGAGTGTCTCGCTGACTGTTCAGACACAAATATATCTGTTTAAAAGAGTCTGGTGTAGGCCAGATAACTAGAACTGTGGTTTTCCTCTTCCACGGTTCAAATCTGGGTGTAATCCACCTTTTTGCATAAAAAAAAAACATTTTGAGTGTTTCGCTGACTGTTCAGACACAAATATATCTGTTTAAAAGAGTCTGGTGTAGGCCAGATAACTAGAATTGTTGTTTTGCAGTTCCACGGTTCAAATCTCTGTATTATCCACTTTTTTGCCTTTTTTCCATAAAAAAAAAACATTTTGAGTGTCTCGCTGACTGTTCAGACACAAATATATCTGTTTAAAAGAGTCTGGTGTAGGCCAGATAACTAGAACTGTGGTTTTCCTCTTCCACGGTTCAAATCTGGGTGTAATCCACCTTTTTGCATAAAAAAAAAACATTTTGAGTGTCTCGCTGACTGTTCAGACACAAATATATCTGTTTAAAAGAGTCTGGTGTAGGCCAGATAACTAGAGCTGTGGTTTTGCAGTTCCACGGTTCAAATCTGGGTGTAATCCACCTTTTTGCCTTTTTTCCATAAAAAAAAACATTTTGAGTGTCTCGCTAACTGTTCAGACACAAATATATCTGTTTAAAAGAGTCTGGTGTAGGCCAGATAACTAGAACTGTGATTTCCCTCTTCCACGGTTCAAAGATCCTTTTTATTACCCTTTTGCCATTGATAGTGCGAGTGTAAGCTATTTTACATCATTTAAAATGGGCAAGGTGCATGGCAAGGGACGTGGAATTGGACGTTCTGGTGATGGTGCATGCAGAGGACGGGGCCGTGGCCAAGGTGAAAATGTGCCACAACCAACAGCCACATCTTCTCGCTCCCAGTTCTTGACCGAATTACTAGGGAAGCACACAACAGCACCACTATTGCGAACTGATCAGTGTGAACAGGTTATTAATTGGATAGCAGATAATACTTCCAGTCACCTGGGCACCACCACCTCCGGTCTGTCTTCCACACGGTCAAGTGTTAGTAGCCGTGAGTCTCGACTGTATACTCCTCCTCACCCTGATGCTCCTTCCTCCCACCATGCCAAGTGTCGTCAGACAGCAACTGATCCCACAGTTGGACACTCTGAAGAGCTGTTCACTGGTCCATTTCCATATTTGGGCCCCACGCCTGCTCCGCTTGAAGAGGTGAAAGAGGAGATCCCATGTAGCGATGGCCAAATATTTGCACAGCCACGGCCACAGGAAGGAGACGCTGGCAATTTGTCCCAAGAGGTGGCCGATGATGAGACACATTTGCCACGATGTGAGGAGGAGGACCGTGGTGTGGAAGTGGAAGAGGTGGAGGTGGTGGATGATTTAGTAACTGACCCAACGTGGCAGGAGGACACGCAGAGCAAGGCCAGCAGCACACAGGGGGAGCGAGGCAGAGTACCCCAACAGGCAGGAAGAAGCAGTGTGGTGGTCGCAGACAGACGGCGGTCAACCGTTCCCCGTAACACCAAACACAAGGAACGTTGCCAGTACAACAGGTAGGTCTTCCAGAGTCTGGAATTTTTTTAAAGACTCTGCTGATAACCCCAAAAAGGCCATTTGTACCACCTGCCAGGCCAGCATCAGCAGGGGTGACAAAACTACCAGCCTGACCACCACCAGCATGATCAGGCACATGTCAGCAAAGCACCCGACTTTGTGGGGTGAACCCCAGGGTCCACGACCAGTGTCAGCGGGTGTCACCACTGCTTCTTCTGCAGTTGTGCATGTAAGAGAACCCCCTGTTGTGCGTGCAAGGCAATCCCCTGTCAATACTGCATGCAAAGATGTCCCCTCCTCTCAGTCTTCACTTGTTATGGCAGTTTGTCAAGAAACAGCATTAACGTCCATGTCCCACCGCAGCGTTCAATTGTCCATATCCCAGACCTTTGAACAAAAGCGGAAATTCGCAGCCAACGCCCCACAGGCCACAGTCCTAAATTCGCACATTTCACGACTGCTTGCGTTGGAAATGCTGCCTTTTAGGCTGGTGGAGATGGAATCCTTCCGCAACCTTATGGCAGTGGCCGTCCCTCGGTACTCGGTCCCCAGCCGACACTATTTTGCCCGGTGTGCCATCCTACACAAGCACGTGTCCCAAATCATCTGCCGTGTCCTCAAAAATGCAGTTACTTGGAGAGTCCACCTGACAACGGACACGTGGACAAGTGCTTGTGGCCAGGGACGGTACATCTTCATGACGGCACACTGGGTAAACATAGTGGAAGCCGGGACCCAGTCGGACCTTGGGATGGAACACATCCTCCCATCATTAGCGTCAGCATCCCACTTGTCTGACTTTTGCAACGCTCTCTGCAGAGAATTAAAGAGGAGGCATTGCAGCCAAAGTATGATGAGATGGATCAAGAAGCCGTAGCGGGCGATTACACACAGCCCTGCCTCATCTCATCCCAACGTGCATTGGGGACAATGAGGGAGAAGAGGAGGAGGACGAACAGGAGCTGGTATCATGCGCTGTAGACAGTAGTACCTGTACAACTGTCATACCGTCGATTCAGCGTGGGTGGCCTGAGGACAGGGGGAGTAGGAGGCAGAGGAGAGCATGGTCAGTCGTCCTCTTGGTGAGGACACGGAAGTCTTGCCCGTTACCAGTCTGGCACGCATGGCTGACTTTATGTTACGCTGCCTTAACCGTGACTCTCGCGTTGTCAAAATGTTGTGTGACAGTCATTACTGGTTGGTGACACTTTTAGACCCCCGCTACAAGGAGAACTTTCACTCTCTTATTCCTGAGGTATAGAGGTCTACAAAAATGGGGCAGTACCAGAAGGCCCTTGCTGCAGAACTGTTAAAAAAATTCCCATCTGAACACGCTAGCGGCAGAGGTCACAGTTCGTTGCCCAACCAAGGCGTACCGGCGAGAGAGACGCAACTCCAATACAGCAGAGGCAGGGGAACACTGTCAGTGTTCTGGGACAGTTTTCTGAGACCCGCCCAGTTTACAGGCCATGAGGCGTGGGGTAGTCTCACAAGGAGTGGAAAGTTTCAAAAGATGATGAAGGAGTACCTTGCCAACTGTACCAGCGTCCTCCGTGATTCCTCTGTGCCTTTTAATTATTGGGTATCCACGCTGGACACTTGGAATGAACTCGCTCTGTACGCCTTGGAGGTCCTAGCCTGCCCTGCGGCTAGCGTGTTATCGGAGCGTGTTTTTAGTACCGCTGGGGGAATTATAACTGATAAGCGCACTCACCTGTCAACTGACAATGCTGACAAGCTGACCCTTATCAAAATGAACAAGGGCTGGATTGGGCCAGACTTCTCATCACCACTAAACGACAGCAGAGTAGCATAAAGTCAAATCCACAGTGTTATTTCGGGAGGTGTATTCCCATGCACCGCTTCACACCCACACATGGGTATACGCTTCCTCATTTTGGCTGTTTTTTGCTCTTCTCCTTATCCTCAGCCTCCACCACCAGTATACCACCAGGGTGACCGTGGTCCGTGTTGCCAGCATTGCAAGTTCCTCCGTCCTAATTTTTTGCAGCTTTTGCTTGGAAGGCATAGGCAAACACTATGGGAGACCCACTCCCCAATAATGGGAATAATGTTTTTAATATGCTGTACTGCATGGCTCTTGAAAGGGGCATTAAAACCGTCTTGTTAAGCTACTGTGACTTCCACGTCTCTTCCAAGGGGCATTAAAACCGTCTTGTTAAACCTCTCTGACCTCCATGTCTCTTCCAAGGGGCATTAAAACCGTCTTGTTAAACCACTCTGACCTCCATGTCTCTTCCAAGGGGCATTAAAAACGTCTTGTTAAGCTACTGTGACCTCCACGTCTCTTCCAAGGGGCATTAAAACCATCTTGTTAAACCACTCTGAACTCCACGTCTCTTCCAAGGGGCATTAAAACCGTCCTGTTATGATACTGTGACCTCCACGTCTCCTCCAAGGAGCATTAAAACCGTCTTGTTAAACCACTCTGAACTTCGCGTCTCTTCCAAGGGGCATTAAAACCGTCTTGTTTATCTACTGTGACCTCCACGTCTCTTCCTAGGGGCATTAAAACCATTTTGTTAAGCTACTGTGACCTCCACGTCTCTTCCAAGGGGCATTAAAACCATCTTGTTAAACCACTCCGACCTCCACGTCTCTTCCAATGGGCATTAAAACCATCTTGTTAATCTACTGTGACCTCCACGTCTCTTCCTAGGGGCATTAAAACCATCTTGTTAAGCTACTGTGCCCTGCACGTCTCTTCCAAGGGGCATTAAAACCGTCTTCTTAAACCACTATGAACTCCACGTCTCTTCCAAGGGGCATGAAAACCGTCTTGTTAAGCTACTGTGACCTCGATGTCTCTTCCAAGGGGCATTAAAACCATCTTGTTAAACCACTCTGACCTCCACATCTCTTCCAAGGGGCATTAAAAACGTCTTGTTAAGCTACTGTGACCTCCATGTCTCTTCCAAGGGGCATTAAGACCGTCTTGTTAAGCTACTGTGACCTCCACGTCTCTTCCAAGGGGCATTAAAACCGTCTTGTTAAGCTACTGTGACCTCCACGTTTCTTCTAAGGGGCATTAAAACCGTCTTGTTAAACCACTCTGAGCTCCACGTCTCTTCCAAGGGGCATTAAAACCGTCTTGTTAAGCTACTCTGACCTCCACGTCTCTTCCAAGGGGCATTAAAACCGTCTTATTAAGCTACTGTGACCTCCACGTCTCTTCCAAGGGGCATTAAAACCGTCTTGTTAAGCTACTGTGACCTCCACGTTTCTTCTAAGGGGCATTAAAACCGTCTTGTTAAACCACTCTGAGCTCCACGTCTCTTCCAAGGGGCATTAAAACCGTCTTGTTAAGCTACTCTGACCTCCACGTCTCTTCCAAGGGGCATTAAAACCGTCTTATTAAGCTACTGTGACCTCCACGTCTCTTCCAAGGGGCATTAAAACTGTCTTGTTAAACCACTCTGAACTCCAAGTCTCTTCCAAAGGGCATTAAAACCGTCTTGTTAAACCACTCTGACCTCCACATCTCTTCCAAGAGGCATTAAAACCGTCTTGTTAAGCCAGTGTGACCTCCACGACGTTTCCAAGGGGCATTAAAATCATCTTATTTAGCAACTGTGATCTCCACGTCCCTTCCAAGGGGCATTAAAACCGTCTTGTTAAGCTACTGTGACTACCTTGTCTCTTCCAAGGGGCATTAAAACTGTCCTGTTAAACCACTCTGAACACCACGTCTCTTCCAAGGGGCATTTCAACCGTCTTGTTAAACCACTCTGACCTCCACGTCTCTTCCAAGGGGCATTAAAACCGTCTTGCTAAACCACTCTGAACTCCACATCTCTTCCAAGAGGCATTAAAACCATCTTGTAAAGCTACTGTGACCTCCACGTCTCTTCGAAGGGGCATTAAAACCGTCTTGTTAAGCTACTGTGACCTCCACATCTCTTCCAAGGGGCATTAAAACCGTCTTGTTAAGCTACTGTGACCTCCACGTCTCTTCCAAGGGGCATTAAAACCGTCTTGTTAAACCACTCTGAACTCCACGTCTCTTCCGAGTGGCATTAAAACCGTCTTGTTAAGCTACTGTGACCTCCACGTCTCTTCCAAGGGGCATTAAAACCGTCTTGTTAAACCACTCTGAACTCCACGTCTCTTCCAAGAGGCTTTAAAACCGTCTTGTTAAGCTACTGTGACTACCTTGTCTCTTCCAAGGGGCATTAAAACTGTCCTGTTAAACCACTCTGAACACCACGTCTCTTCCAAGGGGCATTTCAACCGTCTTGTTAAACCACTCTGACCTCCACGTCTCTTCCAAGGGGCATTAAAACCGTCTTGCTAAACCACTCTGAACTCCACATCTCTTCCAAGGGGCATTAAAACCGTATTGAAAAGCTACTGTGAACTCCACGTCTCTTCTAAGGGGCATTAAAACCATCTTGTTAAACCGCCCTGACCTCCACGTCTCTCCCAAGGGGCATTAAAACCGTCTTGTTAAACCACTCTGAACTCCACGTCTCTTCCAAGGGGCATTAAAACCATCTTGTTAAACCACTCTGAACTCCACAGCTCTTCCAAGGGGCATTGAAATGTTGTTTTTAATTAACTCTAACCTCCACGACTCTTCCAACAGTCATTGCATTTCCTCCTAATTTTAGTCAGCTTTTGCTTTTCAATGCATAGGCGAACACTAAGGAAGACCCACTCCCCAATAATTGGTAGAAGTTTTTTAGTACGTTGTAATCCACGTCTGTTTCAAGGGGCATTGCAGTTCCTCATAATTTTTTTAAAGCCTTCCATTCACTGCTTAGGCCAAAAGTGTACAGGAGACCCAGTTGCTGTAAATGGAAAAAATGGTTTAGTTAAGGCCCTCTGACCTCCATTTCACTTCCAAGGGGCATTGGAGTGACTCGAAATTTTGGTAGGCATTGCACTCACTGTATGCCCTATAACTGTGTAGCCGAACCACTCCCTTTGGTACAGAAACATATCCTACAAGACATGTGTGGTTGACTGGCCTGATATTGATGTGAATGGTCCCTGTTCCTCCTGCTCTTTCTCCTTTGCCACCACCTCATCCATCATTAATCACCTGAAGCTTTGTTTTAACGGGAGTCATAGAACTGGGATAGTAGCAGGAAAACATCCAGCAATCCTCGGAGGAGGTAGGATATGCGCCAAAACTCTTACCACCTCAGGCCTAGCCGCTACTACATACATGCGCTTGCATTCCAAGGAACAGAAAGCTAAGGCAATGGATGGCCTCATGATCATGAATAATTTACTCGTTGTGTAGGAGGCCGACCACTGCTGCTGTTTACCTTCTGAACTTTGTGTTGAAGCCTGATTGACCCAGGACCCGCAATCCTCTATGTCTGGAGGAAGTGTTGCACCCCAGTGTCCAACTGTGTCCCGGCTTCCACAATATTAACCCAGTGTGAAGGCGTCAGTGAGATGGATCATCCCTGGCCACATTCACTTGTCCACGTGTTTGTGATTAGGCTGTCCTTCCCACTAAATGCACTGGGGAGGGCACAGGTAATGTTTTGGTATGCGCGCTTGTGTATAAGGCGCACCGGGACAAATAGGGGCGGCTGGGGACCGTTTATGGACACCCGGCCGCCCCCAGGTGGCTGGAGCCGTGTGTAGGCACCTAGCCGCGGGGCAGCTGGGGACCGAGTATGGACACCCGGCCGCCCCCTGGCGGCTGGGGACCAAGCGTGGACAAATGGCCGTCGGGTGGCTGGGGACTGAGTATGGATACCAGGCCGCTGACGCAGCCATGACGTGTGGCCAGATTCCGCCTCCACATGCCTAAAAGGCCCAATTTCAAGTGCAAGCAAGCGGTATGGTATTGCAGCCTAGGGGTGGGTGTGTGGCAGGCTGCACACTTGCTCTTGCATTGCAAGGAATGGGGGAGGTACAATTGAGCACTGCCCTGGGACAAGGACTTGCACGGGGATAGTTGCAAGTCCGCATCTTCTGATGCGGCAAGGATCACTTCTGATGGGCACACTTTTAGGCAGTGACCTGGGTGTCAGAGATGCTTCCAGTGGTCTTCCCCATGCTGTTCCCATGTCTTTTCAGAACTGTATGCATGTGTCACACAGCACATGGTCAGATAAGGTTGTAAAATGTTAAAATGACATTTCCCGGTGAATGCATTTCTCACGGTTGAAAGCAATACAAAAGTGCAAAAACGCATAAAAAATGCTACTTGTGAACATTGCCCAAGGTGTGCAGGAGTATTTTTGTTTTTGTTTATTTATTTTACCTTATACACAAGTCTTTACCCTGGAAAGGATGTTCCTTAACATATTTCTCAGGAAAGCAGTTTCAGTTTAGTTTTTGAACGTTTTATTGTGAGCCCGTAAAAGTGGCTTAATACCTCTGACCACGTTGTTGACAGCAGTGACCTGGGGGTCAGAAATGCTTCCTGGGGCGATCCCCATGCTGTCCCCATGTCATTTGAGCACTGTCACTATCACTTTGGGCACTTTTTAGGCTTTCTACAGACTGCCGGGGGTGCCGCCGCAAAAATGCTTCGGTCTCCCATAGACTAACATTAGGCTCGTTGCTCGGGTCGAGCACCCGAGTATCACGGTGAGCTCGGCCCGAATTTCGAGCACCCGAGCATTTTAGTGCCCCCTCAACACTAGTAATGATGTTTGAAGTATATGCAAGATAAGTATTACCTTCCTTGCTATTATATCTACAGTGAGATGATATTATGATACATTATGATGAAGATGCATTTCACATTCTTTCTAAGAAGAGAAATTTTGTATTAGTGCTCCTATTAAAGAAAAGCTGCTGGAATCATTTTTATTAATTTTTGACCATTGGACTATCCTATATTTTGGTAGCGTCTATGAGGTTTTATGCCCTCATCTCCTCATGGTGTATGAATGTGTTGGATGTGGTGTCACACTGAGGAGGGATCTGCTTATTAATCTATCTCTCTATACCTCGCAGCCTGTCACCCCTGAGCACTGCAGGACCCTGTAGGGACTTAGAGGGTGAGTCAACGATGTTCAGCTGTTACAATAAATAATGGGGTCCACTTCCGCTGGCAGGTAGGGACACTGCTTGGACAAATACTAGGCCCTGATAAGTTTTTACTATAACACGCTATTCTGACCATTTCTGCCATTTGAAGAGTACAGTAAGTGACACCACAATCCTTGAATTTGTCATAGAGATAGACGTCATTATAGGGTACACTAGGGCCCCAATAGGGTAAGTCTACGTGGAGCGGGGGCAGCGATCTCGTATATTAAAGAGGACGCCGACCCCCGCAGCTATGTAGGGATAAATAGGTACAGAGTGAGGGATCTGATAGATCATCTATGTCCCTTACGTTTGGCAAACCTTATTTATACATTTCTTGATTGTAGTATTCATTTGTGTGCTGGGACACTGAGATTGACATCTTTTAAAGAGAATCATTAAAGTTTAGAATTTTAAAAAGGGGGGGTTATTCTTTATGGTTTTGTCTGGCTTATGGGCCTCTCTAAATTATTTATTTTGTTTTTTTTTGGTATACGGATGAGCATGGCAGATGCAGCCTGGTAAACGGATGAGAGCAGACACGGCTGATATACAAGCAGGCGGGCAAGGCTGAAATGCAGGAACAAAAAAACAGTATGGACAGACAGGTACTGGACAGGTAGATTGACTGGCAGGTACTGGGGATTAGCAATCATGCAGGAGACTTACTAAACATGTTGCACAGGTACCTCCTTTCAGGTGGAGGAGCCATAAATAATAAGTCACATAGGAAAAAAGGAAATACAGCTCACCTGTGTGATTCATGAATGGTGCAAGGGAGATCGTTCTGATCAAAACGTGATGAATAGCCAAAGAAAATGTGGTATCCAGCTCCAAGTAAAAACATGTGTTTAATTGGTCCATGTTAAAAATTACATCCATGTGGAAAGGATATTGGAGGTAAGGTGGACAGTGCTACGCGTTTCGAACAATCTGGCGTTCTATGTCATAGTCACAGCTGTGACAAACTGATGTCATTTTTAACATGGACTAATTAAACGCATGTTTCTACTTGGAGCTGGATACCACATTTTCTTTAAATAATAAGTGTTTCCCAGCAATTGGCATGGGACACTTTAGGACGTCACACACAATCCCTTTAAGAAGGAGGGAGCATGCGCGCGCCCTAAGCACAGTGCCGCGGGGCTGTGGCGGTGAGTGAGTTGGCGTCTGCCGCTGGGGGAAGGGAGAAGTGTGCAGGGATACCGACGCTACAATGTGACACTTTGATACAATGTAAAGTAGTCAGTGTACAAAATAATGACAAAAGTGAGTACACCCATAATTGAAAATGGCCAAATTGTGCCCAAAGTGTCAATATTTTGTGTGGCCAGCATTATTTTCAAGCTCTGGCTCTCCACCACCTTCCGTTTGAGGATTCCTCACTCAATAGGGTTTAGGTCTTGAGACATGTTTGGCCAGTCCAAAACCTTTACCCTCAGTTTCTTTAGCAAGGCAGTGGTCATCTTGGAGGTGTGTTTGGGGTCGTTATCATGTTGGAATACAGCCCTGTTGCCCAGTTTCCAATGAGAGGGGATCATGCTCTGCTTCAGTATGTCACAGTACATGCTGGCATTCCTCATTCGCTCAATGAACTATAGCTCCCCACAGCCGGCAGCACCCATGCAGCCCCAAACCAAGACACTCCCACTAGCACACTTGTCTTTGTAAGCAAACAGCGTCTAGTCCACGGTGATGTGTTCCAAAAAGTGAAGTTTATTCCGCCATCAAATTACAATGTTTCGACCTATTGTAGGTCTTTATCATACTTGATATTGTTAATCCTCCAAGTGGGTACCTTGGTATTTTGAACGAGCGTCCAATTTAGTGAGTGCTGTCAACCTTCCTTTTTGCAATAAATGAGGAGTGTGTTGGTTCAGAGTCTGCGCTGCCCAATGGTTCAAACATATGATCACACACGAACGTGAAGCATGAATGTAATGAAATGTTGGACTGAACTCATCATACAGGTGGTAAAACATTTTTTTTATTAATGACAAGTACCAACTCAGCAGAAAGTTGCCAGAATAAACAATAATAAAAGTTTTGGATTTAAGTACGTAAGAGTCAAATCTGAGTGACTAGACCTGCGTCACTGATGCTATAATAAACAGCAACGTGTCGAAGGTCATAACATCAATATGAGACATGGCATGATGTGCTCAGTACACCATAGGCTAGGGATGATGCTGATGTCCATCATTAAGTCACAAAGAGTGTGGTCTCCCGATCTCAGCAGAGAATGACCATTTGCATTTTACATGGAATGGCGCTTGGTTCATGTCAGAGATGCTGAGAATGGCATCAACTCTAAGGGAATCTTCATGTCAGGATAATCATCTCTGGCGAAGCATAAAAACTGTAGACAAAAAAAAATTATACTATAAATAAACAGAAAAAGTGGGAACATAGATGTGGAGCACAAATGATCAGAGAAATAGAGCGAAGCTAAGGGTCTCAGTGAGACCATGAGGTTGCATAATTTGGGGACCAGACAAATCTATTTGCTTTCTTCCCACTATACAATGAGGCGGTTAATATTGTTCCCTTTAATACCTGGATGAATCCAGTCAATTCCACCTCACATACAGAGGTTCTGACCTAAGTAAAGGCTATTGCTGGGGGTAGATTAATCTTCTGCCCAGTGATAATGGGATCACTGGGCAGTGAGTTTTTCATCTGATCATTTAAGGAAATAAAAAGCTAGCAGGGGCTAAAAGAGGTGTCTGTACCTGAAGGATTTCTTCAGTGCCTGGATCCCTGCTCCTACTTGTCTGCCGTCCTTTCTGTCCTTCTTCATGGAGAAGTGGTATTCATAATAGGGTACCTGGTGACCGAATTTTGTAGAAGATCTACTGATGAATAGATGTTGTCATGGCTTGAAGAGTACCTCAACAGCACGCCTGCTTCTCTGAGATGTGTGTCAGCTCATCCGGGTGATATAGTTGTGTATACCTGTATAACACTGTACTTGTTGTAAATAAATTTTGCTTCTTTACAATGATGTTGTTGTCCGGCCACAAGAAGTCGCTGTTGTATAAGTATTATTGATAGACTGTGTAATGCATATAGAATTGTCAGAGGAGTGGTTACAGTCTAACTCATGGGGACACAAGAATAGAAAGTACAGCCTTCTTAAGGGCAGTCTGGAGATGTCCTAAACAGTGAAAGGACATGCTGGAAGGGAATCCGGCAGCATCTGCATCTGAGAACATCCCACAGACAGCAGAGAAGCGGCAAATTGGAGCTGAACTTGCTCGTGACTAGAACCTGTCCAAAATTTGAGGAGATTTCTGTCAGGAACACTGTTAAGAGATGATAAAGGCCAGGACTCACAGTGAGAGGTGAAGGACACTGCTGAGGACACAAGCATCATTGGTACTGCTCACTGGTTGGAGGCAGTGAGTAACTGTACACAACTATCATAACATTTTGGCGCCAAAATGTCCAAGGCTGAGATATATCCTGTAGTTAGATAGTCAGGCAAACTTACTGATTCGGGATACATTTATTGCTGCCACGTTTTCTGTTTGATAACTAAAAATCCAAATCCACTCTTTGGTGCCGACATGGCACAAAACGGACTCCGGACCAAAACTTGAACTTCATTCTGTTTCATTAGAACGTTCTGCAGAGCATTTTATTATTGGACAGTTATTTAACTGCAATAGACTTCACTCACGGCTATACAGCCGTCACAGTAATTTTCGGGGTATTTTCTATGCAGTTGAGGACGGACTATTCCTTTCAGTTTACTGAAGACATCAAGGGAATGAGAGGGAGATTTGGTTCGGGAAATAGAGGAAAATGTTGATAAGTTTGTAAACTCCGGTACTGTACCGCAGGCTACTCTCTACGTTGCACTCATACAATTAATCCAATTCTCAGGATGTAAGCTGGTAATAGCGGGCCGGTTTAGACAGGAACGCCAATAGGCAAATTTGTAGAAAAAAGAGTAAATAGATCACTTGAGTGCCACGCTGTATAGTACAGAGGTTCCAGCCATTTGGTAAATGTATGTAGAATGTTATGAATGTTTTCTATTGTCTGGTTACAATAATTTTTTTCGGGAGCGAACTGTGGAAGAGTTGATTTTCCTCGTGCGTGACTCCGCTGTGTCCTGAAGAACACTCCCGGTACACGACTTACACTTCTTCCTCGAAGCCTCTATCGGTTGGTGCGGTGAAAGATGTTCCTGACTCTCCTGCAGGGACAAGCATTGAAAAGGCAGAAGCAGCTGCCAGTCCCAGATCCACTCCAAGACATTCTTCATGTTTGACAAATAAGTGCTGTGGCCATTTGTATGTATTCTGGTCACTGAAAACAGCGTACAAAAAAAACATACATTGATAACCTTTCTTGATCTCTGCATAGTATAAGAGTCTCTGGAATGGCATTAGAGAACTTCAGTGGGAGATTGCGCTTGGCTCCCTTGAAATGTGTGGTCTCTTCCGTGATCCAGATGTTATTATTTTCATGGGGGAAGATACCTTGTGAGTAAGGCATCAATGAATTATCCTTCAATATTGATAGGTCCTTGGTAAGGACAAGGAGCCTTTTTCTGATTCAGGTTTGAAAGCCAGGATTGTTTTCTGGCCTTGTAGTCCATGCTGAAGCTGGAAGATCTGTGAAAAATACATAGTAAGAACCAATTAATAGCCAGATAGTGAATACAGTAGTGACTCATTACATAATAATGGAAAAAATGATATGCGTGTCAGGAATGGCATTTGTGTCAGTAATCTACTAAGCTTGAGAGATGAATATGGCATGGAGTGAAAAATAACTAAAAATCCTATAAAAAGACAAAACCTAAGATAAAAACAAAGTGAGTAAATACCCTGCAGCAATAAATAAATAAAAAAATAGCAATAGTGCATGAAAATAACATAGGGTACTTACCGTATTTTTCGGACTATAAGACGCACAGGACCATAAGACGCACCCCAAATTTTGGGGTGGAAAATAGGAAAAAATTTTTTTGATAAGATGGGGGTCCATCATATAGTCTGAATAGGTATCTTACCTGAATGGGCCATGTAGCGGGGGACACAGTAGGCAAGGTCCTTCAGGAAGCCTGGCCTGGCACTGGTGGATTGCGCTGGTCACCTGGTGGCCTGGGGCTGGGCGCCTGGTGGCCTGGCTCTGGTGGCCTGGGGCTTGGCGCCAAGTGGCCTGGGCGCCTGGTGCTGGGGGGCTGAGCGCCTGGTGGCTTGAGATGTGCGTCTGGTTGCTGGCGCTGGGGGCTTGAGTGCCTGGGTGAGTGGTGGCTGGCGCTGGGGGCTTGGTGCCTGGGTGAGTGGTGGCTGGCTCTGGGGGCTTGGGACCTGTGTGAGTGGTGGCTGGGTGCTTGGGGCCTGGGTGAGTGGTGGCTCGCGCTTGGGGCCTGGGTGAGTGGTGGCTGGTGCTGGGGTTTGGGGTCTGTGTGAGTGGTGGCTGGGGGCTTGGGGCCTGGGTGAGTGGTGGCTGGGACCCTGGGGCCTGGTACCGGGGCCAGTGTCTTGCTGTGAGTAGAGTGGCAGGGCGAAGTGAGCGGCTTTTGGTGCATGCGGCCATCTTTCTGAAGCTGAGATCTACAGGAAAATGGCCACCGGGGTAGCAGAGCGCATGCGCCGGCTCCGGTGGCCATTTCCCTGTAGATCAGCTTCAGAAAGATGGCCGCTCGCTCTGGAAGCTGCTCACGCCACCCACAACAAGAAACCGGCCCCAGTACCAGGCAAGGCCCCGGCTCCCAGGCAGATACCTCTTCTGCTGCTGCCACCTGCTGCCACCACCGCCACCTGCTGCCACTTTCGCCACCGCCAATCCCACTCCACCCCCACTGGTAAGTTACTTTCGGACCATAAGACGCACCCCCCATTTTCCTCCCAAATTTGGGGGAAAAAGAGTGCGTCTTATGGTCTGAAAAATATGGTAGTTAACATAATTTTGATAAAAAAAACTTAAAAGCCATCCCACCACGTCAAGGTGACCCTTTTCGGGACGGTCCTACCCTCTAGTAGTAAACAATTACCATATGTCAAATGATGTAAATGTGAATAATAGCCGAGCAGAACTGAGACCCCGACTAATGCCTACACGTTGCATGCATACCAACTCATATCCAGTTAATTTCTTTAGGTTTTTGTTTTAGATTTTTGCACTGTATGCAAATAAAAGCACAGTCTGCCTTTACTTTGAGCTGGACATTACATTTATATAGCTCCCCAAGGCTGGGTGTCCATTAGTCAGGGTCTCAAACCCTTTGCACATTTATGCCATTTGACATATGGTAATGTTTTCATACTAGAGGTTAGGACTGTCCCAGATAGGGTCACCTTGAGGTGGTGGGATGGCTTTTAAGTTTTTTTTCAAAATGAAGTTAACTAAGTACCCTATGTTATTTTCATGCACTATTGCTATTTATTATCTACTGCAGGGTATTTTCTCACTTGTTTTTTATCTTAGGTTTTGTCAGTTTAGTGGCCAGTGTGAACATGTGCTTACAGGTTGCATGCACACCCACTTATATTCCAGTTCATTTCTTTAGGTTTTTAAATCTTACAAAAATACAATGTGCACACAGTGCCAAATTGTACCCATGGAATGTCCTACCCCTGGCGTGGTGCCAACCCTGAGGCTTGTTTTGGCACAAAGACTTCATCTGGGGGCGCAGAAAGTTTCTCTTTAACACCACTCTGGCTAATACAACAAGAAGGAAAAATATCTCCATAGATAAAAAGCCAGTATTCATTGGTGCATGCTATGGTAAGAGTTTCGGATCGGACGATTCCCGTTGAAGAAGTCATGACGCGTGTGACGTCAGAACACTCGACCAGATTCCCAATCCACATGGAGTGCAACACGCAAAGTCTGATCACATGACCGCAACAACTGCTGCTCTAGATACAGCCGGGAATGCAGCCTGTCCTACTGCCCCGCACATGTGCACCACTGGTAGTTTGGAGCTGTATCGGCCAGATGGTAAAACTAAGGTCAAAGGTGGGATGATGAAGCAGAAATAATATTATTACAGTAGCTGTCAGGACTCCTAGATGTGGAGATCATGCAATGATGTTAGATAATACTAGAGTCACCATAATAGGTGACTTTAACTTGACTTTGAAGGACATAGGTAATAAAACCAGTACTGAATATCACAACTTGACTGTGACGTTATCCCCCTATCTTCCCTTTTATACGCTCCTTACCTGCCAGCATTGCATGCTTTTTCATAAGAATAAAACTTATTTGTCACCACCCAACTGTTTATATGATAATTAGTGTTGAGCATTCCGATACTGAAATATCGGGTATCGGCCGATATTCACTGTATCGGAATTCCGATACTTAATTCCGATACTTTTATAATATCGAATACCGGAATCGGAAGTTCCCATAATGCCTGCGCTCTGCAGTGTCTGTGAAGGATGACAAGCTGGATGGCAGCGCTCAGCTGCGATCCAGCCTGTCATCAGAATGCCATCCCAGCGTGGGAGAATTCTCCTGATTGTTTAAAAGCCGGCGGGCGGTAAAAAGCCGCCGGCTTTTAAACAATCACACAGCCCCATACTGCTTCCCCGCAGCCTCCCACCCCGATCCTCCGCTCCCCTCGCCACCTCCAATCCCAATCGTAAATTAGGACCGGGCGGGGAGCGCAGCACCAAGGAGCGAAGGACCCGGGCGGGGAAGCCGGCAGTGAAAAGACTTCACCGCCGGCTTTCCCGTTCTGTGCTGCGCTTTCCCGCCGGTTATTTCAAATGAACAGCTGAGGTATCAGGTGATGCCGATCAGCTGTTCATTTGAAGTAGCCGCGGTGCCCTCAGAGGGTTCATGTGAGTTCATGCTTGACTGCATGAACTCACATGAACTTTCCCACGGCCGCACAGGTCAGCCTCACCTCCCAGACCCGTCATGATTAGTGTGTGCGGGGTGTGTGTGTGCGGGGTGTGTGTGTGTGCGGGGTGTGTGTGCGGGGTGTGTGTGTGTGCGGGGTGTGTGTGCGGGGTGTCTGTGCGTGCAGGCAGACATAGGCCGATGTGACACTACTACTCCCATCGGCCTATGTCTGTCCCCCGTCCACTCGTGCCAGCAGGATCAGCTCGATGGGAGCAGTAGTTCCCATCAGCCTGATCCTGCTATATAAATTGCCCTACTGTGTCCCCAATAAATGTTAGATACATGTCATTGGTGGCCAGTGGTTACCTAAAAGAAATTAGTTTATACATTACCTGTCCCCGCCGATCGTCACCTAAAATAAAGTAAAAAATAAAAAACTACACCTATACTCACCTAGACACCTAATTCCCCGAAGCCATCGGTCTCCTGTAATAAAATATAAAATAATAAACCACAACCTTATCCTTACCCCTCCGTAGCAGTCCACGAGTGTCCCACGAAGATCTCCAGTTCAGAGCAGCCACATAGAATGTGACCGCTCTGAACCGCTGCCGCCGCTAGAATGACGGGGCCGTAAGGGTTCACCAGAGTTAAGGCAGCGCTGCTCCGGTTAGCTGCTTTACGGCACTGCTGTATCGTGAGAAATTCCCACGGTACAGCACTGCCGTAAAGGAGGTCTCCGGAGCTGCGCTGCCTGAATGCACTCCGGTAACCTCAGTCAGTGGCTCCCGCTGCCGGGAGCGGACGTGTTCCCGGCAGCGTGAGCTTACAGCAGCCATGCACAGCTGTCACCATCTCCAGATGTGACAGCTGTGCATGGGAGATCAGCGCAGGAACGTGGACAGGTAACTATTTTTTTTTAGTAAACTAAGAATTAAATAAAATGGTGTTTTATTTCAAATAAATTATTTTTTTCTGGGTGTAGTGTGTTTTTTCTTTTTAACACTTTGTAGGTTAGTAATGGGGGTGTCTTATAGACACCCATCATTACTAACCTGGGCTTCATGGCAGCTGGCGCTGACATGAACCCCACCACTATTACCCCCTGCCACCGCACCAGGGCAGCGTGGAAGAGCGAGGCTAAGTGCCAGAATTGGCGCATCCTATGGATGCGCCATTTCTGGGGCGGCTGACGGCTGGTGTTTCTAGCCTGGGAGGGGGCCAATATTCATGGCACCCTTCCTGAGCTATTAATATCAGCCCCCAGCTGTCTGCCTAGCCTTTGCTAGCTATTAAAATAGGGGGGACCCCACGTCATTTTTTTTGGGGGGGTCCCCCATTTTAATAGCTAGTAAAGGCTAGGTATTCAGCTGGGGGCTGATATTAGTAGCCTGGGAAGCTCCGTGGGTTTTACCCCCTTCCCAGGCTTCAAACATCTGCCCCAGCCGTCTGCTTAACCTCCGCTAGAGACTAAAATTATGGGGGATCCCACGCCATTTTTTTTTAAAATAAATCCTTTATTTTAACACTAAATGACATTTGAGGACTTAATAAAGATGCAGTCCCTAAATTATTATTTATTTTTTAATAAATTTTTCCCAAAACTTTTGACGTGGGCTTCGCCATATTTTTGTATGCCAGCCAGGTACAGCATCCAGCTTCTATGAACGCGCCATTTTCCGGGGCGGCCGCGGACTGCAATTTTCAGCGGGGGGCAGAAAGCTTGGGCCTCCCTGCGCTGCAGATTCCATCCCCCAGCTGCCTAGTTGTACCTGGCTGGACACAAAAATAGGGAGAAGCCCCACGTTTTTTTTTTTTTAATTATTTCATGAAATTCATGGAATAATTAAGAAAAAAAGGGCTTCCCTATATTGTTGTGTCTGGCCAGGTACAAATAGGCAGCTGGTGGTTGGGGGCAGCCCGTTCCTGCCTGCTGTACCTGGCTGGACACAAATATAGTGTGAAGCCCCACGTCAATTTTTTTTTAATTATTTCAGGAAATTCATGAAATAATTAAAAAAAAATTATGTGGGGCTTCGCCCTATATTTGTGTCCAGTCAGGTACAGCAGGCAGGAACGGGCTGCCCCCAACCACCAGCTGCCTATTTGTACCTGGCCGGACACAACAATATAGGGAAGCCCTTTTTTTCTTAATTATTCCATGAATTTCATGAAATAATTAAAAAAAAATTGACGTGGGGCTTCGCACTATATTTGTGTCCAGCCAGGTACAGCAGGCAGGAACGGGCTGCCCCCAACCACCAGCTGCCTATTTGTACCTGGTTGGACACAACAATATAGGGAAGCCCTTTTTTTCTTAATTATTTCATGAATTTCATGAAATAATTAAAAAAAAAAAATACGTGAAGCTTCTCCCTATTTTTGTGTCCAGCCAGGTACAACTAGGCAGCTGGGGGATGGAATCTGCAGCGCAGGGAGGCCCAAGCTTTCTCCCCCCCCCCCCCCGCTGAAAATTGCAGTCCGCAGCCACCCCGGAAAATGGCGCGTTCATAGAAGCTGGATGCTGTACCTGGCTGGCATACAAAAATATGGCGAAGCCCACGTCAAAAGTTTTGGGAAAAATTAATTAAAAAATAAATAATAATTTAGGGACTGCATCTTTATTAACTCCTCAAATGTCATTTAGTGTTAAAATAAAGGATTTATTTTAAAAAAAATTGACGTGGGGCTTCGCCCTATATTTGTGTCCAGCCAGGTACAGCAGGCAGGAATGGGCTGCCCCCAACCACCAGCTGCCTATTTGTACCTGGTTGGACACAACAATATAGGGAAGCCCTTTTTTTCTTAATTATTCCATGAATTTCATGAAATAATTAAAAAAAAATTGACGTGGGGCTTCGCACTATATTTGTGTCCAGCCAGGTACAGCAGGCAGGAATGGGCTGCCCCCAACCACCAGCTGCCTATTTGTACCTGGTTGGACACAACAATATAGGGAAGCCCTTTTTTTCTTAATTATTCCATGAATTTCATGAAATAATTAAAAAAAAAAATGCTTGGGGCTTCGCCCTATTTTTGTGTCCAGCCAGATACAACTATGCAGCTGGGGGCTGGAATCCGCAGCGCAGGGAGACCCAAGCTTTCTGGGCCACCCCCGCTGCAAATTGCAGTCCGCAGCCGCCCCAGAAAATGGCGCGTTCATTGAAGCGCCATCTTCTGGCGCTGTACCCAACTCATCCAGGGCCCTGGTGCGGTGGCTCACTGGGTAATAAAGGGGTTAAGGCCAGCTTGGTATTATCAGCTGGCCCTAAGCCCAAAATTCATGGGGTCACGCCAATATTAGACATGACCACCATGAATTTCTAGTAAAGTATTTAAAAAAACACAACACCCAGAAAAAAGTCCTTTAATTGAAATAAACACACAATTCTTTATTGTTCTAAATTAAACCATACTTACCATCACGCCCATTCCAGCTGAAGCCAACGATCTCCTGCAATAAAAGTAAAATAATAAAGCAACCTCATCCTTACCTTTCCATGGCTCCCACGACAGCTTCAGCTCTGCTACATCGAGATGACAGGCTGGACCGCAGCAGAACGCTGCCATCCATCCTGTCATCCCGCAGACACTGAGAAGCACAGGCATGCTTGTGCTCCTCAATGTCTGGCTGTGACGGCATAAAGATGAGCCGAGGTCATGTCCAATGAACTCAGCTCACCTCATGTACGTCACTGACAGCGTGGGAAAATTCTCCTGCACTCAGCACTTCAGCGTGAGAATTTTCCCACACTGTCAGTGACGTGCATGAGGTGAGCTGAGTTCATTGGACATGACCTCACCTCATGTATGTCACTGACAGCGTGGGAGAATTCTCACGCTGAAGCGCTGAGTGCAGGAGAACTTTCCCACGCTGTCAGTGACGTACATGAGGTGAGCTGAGTTCATTGGACATGAACTCGGCTCATCTGGATGACGTCACAGAGAGACACTGAGGAGCGCAAGCATGCCTGCCTTCTCAGTGTCTGCGGGATGACAGGCTGGATGGCAGCTTTCTGCTGCGGTCCATCCTGTCATCTCGATGTAGCAGAGCTGGAGCTGTCCTGGGAACCATCGAAAGGTAAGGATGAGGTTGCTTTATTATTTTTCTTTTATTGCAGGAGATCGTTGGCTTCAGCTGGAATGGGCGTGATGGTAAGTATGGTTTAATTTAGAACAATAAAGAATTGTGTCTTTATTTCAATTAAAGGACTTTACTCTGGGTGTTTGTGTTTTCTTTTAACTTTGACTATGGGGTTAGTAATGGGGGTGTCTTATAGACGCCTCTCCATTACTAACCTGGGCTTGATGTCAGCTGGCATTATAAGCTGACATCAACCCCAACCCTATTACCCCCTGCCACCGCACCAGGGCAGCGTGGAAGAGCGAGGCTAAGTGCCAGAATTGGCGCATCCTATGGATGCGCCATTTCTGGGGCGGCTGACGGCTGGTGTTTCTAGCCTGGGAGGGGGCCAATATTCATGGCACCCTTCCTGGGCTATTAATATCAGCCCCCAGCTGTCTGCCTAGCCTGTGCTAGCTATTAAATTAGGGGGGACCCCACGTTATTTTTTTGGGGGGGTTCCCCCATTTTAATAGCTAGTAAAGGCTAGGTATTCAGCTGGGGGCTGATATTAGTAGCCTGGGAAGCTCCGTGGGTATTACCCCCTTCCCAGGCTTCAAACATCTGCCCCAGCCGTCTGCTTAACCTCCGCTAGAGCCTAAAATTAAGGGGAACCCCACGCCAATTTTTTTTTAAATAAATCCTTTATTTTAACACTAAATGACAAGTACAGTAATCAACACTGTCACTGTACTTCATATATATGTGACTGACATGTTTCTATCTATCTAATCTATGTGTGATTCTCTATTCTTTCTGTTCTAAATTGTCGGGTACCGCTGCTGAATTGCCGGCCGGCTTTCTTAAAGAGACGGTGCATGAAAACACTATTATTTTTTTAAATAAATCCTTTACACTAAATGACAAGTACAGTAAGCAACACTGTCACTGTACTTCATATATATGTGACTGACATGTTTCTATCTATCTAATCTATGTGTGAAGCTCTATTCTTTCTGTTATAAATTGTCGGGTACCGCTGCTGAATTGCCGGCCGGCTTTTTTAAAGAGACGGTGCACGAAAACACTAATATTTTTTTTAATAAATCCTTTACACTAAATGACAAGTACAGTAATCAACACTGTCACTGTACTTCATATATATGTGACTGACATGTTTCTATCTATCTAATCTATGTGTGATGCTCTATTCTTTCTGTTGTAAATTGTCGGGTACCGGTGTATGCCGCTGATGAATTGCCGGCTTTTCATGTCATTCTACATTATTCTTAGTTGTTTTACTTCATGTAGAATTAACCTACAAGGAAAGAAAGGGTTTATTTTCATTCCGATATTTGTGTCCCATTGACTTGCATTGGTTTCCGGTATCGGAATCGGCGATATCCGATACTTTTTGGGTATCGGCCCGATCCAATCCGATACGATATTTCCTGATATCGGAAGGTATCGCTCAACACTAATGATAATCAATCAACACTTAAGATGATACTGATTAGATTTTGTAAATCTTAAATTCTTACAATAAAAATAATTTAAACAATATTTACGTTTTTTCTTTACTCCACTGTTGTGATGCTGAAGCAGCATAAAAATGCTCTGAGGAGCCTAAGAAGAAGCCAAATAGTGGTAAATAGTGTTTAGAATGGAGAAGAAAGGACGGGAGGATTAGTGAGTTTAGAAGTCGAGAACTGAAAAAGGAAATGCTTTTCTCTCACTATGGGACATATAGACAGACATTTAAATCTTGGTTTCTTCCATTAAAATATACAACATAGTATAAAGATATAAAGGGAAGATACAACATATATCTAGCCCTGATATTATGAGCCTCAGTATAACAACATGTTACATACAACAATGGAGGAAGCTTTTCCTTACTTTGGTGGCTGGCGCACGTTTTCCTCGTTGTCACCCAGGCTGCTGGAGAAATAGAAGAAATTATCACAAATAAATACCATGTAAAATAATAATCTGGAACAGATCCCAGTCCCATAAAGACGCAGATAATAAACATAATGTATGACCTGTCTCATATACTTCACTACATGATATAGATGGATGTCATTACTAATTATTAGCTCATTGTATAAATATCCATGTCGGATACATTTGCATGGGGACAGATCTTCTGTCTGTGTATCTACCAGGATGGAACATTATATATTGGTCGGCAATTAGGACATAAGGGCTCGTCCATTTGTGGGAAGAGGGTAAAGTACTTACATGTTTCTGACTTTGCTGCTGCTCGTTCTCCTGAAGCATTTCCTGATCCACCATTTAGATTTGTGTCTTAAAGAAATCCAAGTAAACAAATTGAGATACAGACACTTCATGATATCATTCTAATCAGTCTATGAGGCTATATACAGCGATATTGTCTCCTACATAAATTCAATGACTTAAAGGGAATCTGTCAGAAGAATCACCCCTCCTGAGCCGTCTATATGAGCATGCAGGTCATAGAAAGTTGAATAAAATGATTCCTTTATATCTGCGATTCAAAGTCTTATTTCCGAGTAATCCATATTATTCTATGTAAATTAGTTGTTAAAATCTATGAGCCGGACACAGATCTCCCTGAGAATCTGCCTTCAGAGGTTATTTTAAATAAAAGGGGGCATTACCAGTGTGAGACATGTAGATCAGGAGAACAGACTGTCAGTCATTACATGTCTTATACTGGCAATGTCCCCCTATTCTCCGTGCTCCATGGCCACATTTGAGCGGCAGCTCTGGTAAGACAAGAAAAGGCTCAGAAAATTGTGTTTACTATAACCCTGGTGTATGAGACCCTCAAGACATTAACCCCCCCAATAGGTCCCTTATAGCCAGGTATATGCATGCTTTATATCCTCAGTCTCTGCACAGTGATAACAAGTCATTCATTAGTTACTAATAAACATCTACAATCATACACAGCCTATAATATCTGTATTTGTCACTATCTCTCCACTCACAGTCTGGTGGTCTCTTTGTTGCTCTCTTCCTCACTTGTCTCTTGCATTTTATCATCCTTGACCACTTCTCGCTCCTCTTCTTCACTACTGGACACATAATATAGACTATATGCAGTATCTCTCACATATGACCATTTTTGTAATCGCTCTTTTATGGGGAGTTTTAGAGTGGGTTCATACAATAAAATCATGGTGGGTTTTTTATAGTGTTTTTTTTCCCAAAACTAATACAGCAGGTGGCACCGGATAAATGTGATCCCAAATGTTCTGGAAAATGCTCCCAATAAAAGCTTCAACTCAATCCATATAAAAAGCCCCGTCATCTGTTAACGGAAACATTGGGGCTTCTGCTTTACTGGTAATATAAAAGCTCTGAAAAAGTGACATGGCTCCCCCCCAAAAAAAATAAAGAAATCCAGCAAAATGTGTACTTTCAAATACAAATGCCCCTCTCCCCATATAATATATTATAATATATATTATATTACATATTTATTTTTTCCAGGATTTCTCCAGTCCTGCTCTATGGGTTCCATTAGTGCAAATGCAGCAATGAAAGTTCTAATAACTCGACTGATTCTTTGCTCGCCCAGGTTGTTTTTATTGGTGTCACAGGTCTAAAAAAAATTGTAACTTTTGTTAGAAACAGTGAAACCAACAGAAAATATAATCTTTATAGAGTGTCTCATTTATAAATGTAATGACAAAGGGTAGCATTCAGGGGCATAACTATATTGAGTAATTAGGAAAAAATGTTTTATGTTAGCCTATGCTGTCACCTTTTTTTAACTTTTTAATAATTGAGGACAAACACTGAAAGTCGAGCACCATGATTACCCCAATTACTTACGACAGTGACTCCTCACTGGGCCATGCCATCCTAATACCACATCCAAAGCGCCTGAAATAAAAAAATACAGCTCTGGTTAGAACAACTGATGCTTAGGAAGTCTACGGAAAAAGTTATCTGACTGTATACAGCTGCTATAGATGCATCTTTGAACAACTTTTTCCAGGAGACTCGGATGTTCTAGGAGTGGTGGTGAGTACGATATAATCTTACTATCTCTCTACTTACAATCTGATGGATTTATTGCTGTCTTCTTCTGATGTGTTGTCCATCATATCCAAATCATCCTCTTCTTCCTCCTCTCCCTCTTCCTCCTCTTCCTCACTATTGGACATAAAACATAGACTCTATGTAGCAACTCTCATAAACTAACAGTGTTATAATCACTTATTTTATACCAGAAATTTTTCAAAAAAATTGTGAATTTCTATCCATCATTACTGTTATCTTTCAGTTGCCAACCATTAGCAGAATGAAGGATGCAGTTATTGTAGACTGTGTATAGAGGACATAAATGGTTTCATAAAACGCCCAGGCATGATCCATGAAAAAACTGCTCCAAGGCAACATTCACACCTTTAGTATTTGGTCAGTATTTCACATCTGTATTTGTAAGCCAAAACCAGGAGTGGAGGATAAATGCAGAAGTGGTGACGTGTTTCTATTATGCTTTTCCTCTGATTGTTCCACTTCTGATTTTGACTTACAAATACTGATGTAACATTCTGACCAAATACTGAACGTATCCTAAGAAAAAGACTCAGTGTTTCTCACAGCAACCAATCAGATCATCTCTCTCATTTTAAAGGAAACTGGGATTGTGAAATGTGGATTCTGATTGGCTGTGATGGGTCACACTGATACTTTGTCTTACAAGAGTTTTTATATATAAGTTGCCCCTGTGTCTGCTGATGGTGGCACAGTGACATTGTGGGGATGTGAAATCCTCATGAATTTCCTACTCTTTCTTACATCATTCCCCTTATAGATTCATTGATTAGAAATACTAAATAATAGGGAATATCTTACAACTATTACCCTGCTTATTACAACAACTTACAGAATTGTCTCCAAATTAGGCCAGCGGGACACTTCTCCAAATTTAGAAGGCCTGAAATAGATCATACAGCTCTGATTAGAATTCTTAACACATTGGCTAATATGAAGCCTATAGAAATATTATCTACCCCATATATTATGTCTGTCACATAACATCATGGAAATTACCTCCAGAATCTATATAGCTCCATGTTCTCATAGATTGTACTGCACACAGGGGCGTAATGATCGTGGTCGCAGCGGTCGCCGCTGTGACCTGGGCCAGCGGGTTAGGGGCCTGCCGACGTCAACAGACACTTCAAATAGACGTACATCTTCGGATGCATATCCAGTTCAAGTGTATTATGGCGCACAGACCCATCGGGTACGTGTGGAACAATACATGCTGTCAGCTGATTAGAGGCCAGCAGCTGATATCGGCGTACACGTGACAGGGTGCACACACTCCCATCACACTCCGAAGTCAGCTGCCGGCTTCACAAGAGGAAGCCGCATGGCAGGGGAGCAAAGGGAAGGTGAGTACTTTTTTAAAAAAAATTAGTGGCCATACTAGTATATGGATGACTATGGGTGCATTATACTTTATCAATGACTATGGGGTGCATTATACTTTATGGAGGACTATGAGGTGCATTATACTTTATGGATGACTGGACTGTGCATTATATTACATGGATGACTACAGGCTGTGCATTCGACTTTACAGATGCCTATGGGCTGTGCATGATACTTTATGGAGGACTGCAGCGTTTCTGCATGTTCTAGGCAGCAAAAACGCTTGCAGATTTTACACGCGTTTTTTAAGCGTTTTTGCAGCGTTTTTACATGCGGATTTGACTTGCGTTTTTCAAATGCATTGTGACCTCAAATCCGCATGCAGAAACGCACAAATAATGGACATGCTGCGGATTTTTCCGCAAGGAAAATCCGCTGCGGAAAATTCCGCAGCATGTGCACAGAACATGCGGATTTTCTTTGGGGATCATGGGGCACAGATTACCAAGCAGTTTTCAAACATTTACACTGCGGAAATTGCGCATCATAAACGCTTGAAAAACGCATAGTGGGCACGCAGCCTTACACCTTCCTACCACATTCATATCGTAGTAGTAAGATAAATACCGGAATACTGGCTTCGCGTTCTTAACTTTCTGTATCCATCTATTAAAGAAAAAGCCAAGGAAAACAGTGAATAATATTACATATACTCATTTACCAAAATGGTAGGAAGATAAATGATACTAATGAGCCTTAATATAACCAGTGCAGACATCTCTGTGTATTATTACAGGGAGAATATGGGAGAATCAATAATCCCAGTTATATCAGATACATACATCTCATCCGGATATTCCTCCTCTTCTACCTTAATCCTATTTAGAGTAAGGAAGACAATGAGAATAGATTGTATCTGCTCCATAGCTAATAACAAAAGATCATCAATGGTCACTAGATGTTTTTTTATAATCACATATAGACAGTAGTTATAGAATAGAGACCCCAATTTATAACATACTTATCAATATTACAGTAGCCAAAACTAGGACACTTAAGCCAGTAATGTCTCCATAAACCGGCATGGCAAGTCCTCCAAACATAACCCCAAACACTATAAAGCTCCATGTTCTCATAGATTGTACTGCACACAGGGGTGTAATGATCATGGTCGCAGCGGTCACCACTGTGACCTGGGCCAGTGGGTCAGGGGCCCGTCGATGTCAGCAGAAACTTCAACTAGATGTACGTCTTCGGACGCACATCCAGTTCAAGTGTATTGTGGTGCACAGACCCATCAGGTATGTGCGAAACAATACATGCTGTCGGCTGATTAGAGGCCAGCTGCTGACATAGGCGTGCACGTAACAGGGTACATGGAAGTGATGTCATATACTCCTGTTACACACCAAGGTCAGCTGCCAGCTTCACAAGAGGATGTCGCGCAGCGGGGAAAAGAAGTGAAGGTGAGCACTTTTTTTTAAATTAGTGGCCATACAAGTATATGGATGACTATGGGTGCATTATACTTTATGGATGACTATGGGCTGTGCATTATACTTCATGGAGGACTATGAGGTACATTATATTTTATGGATGACTGGACTGTGCATTATTTTACATGGATGACTACAGGCTGTGCATTAAACTTTATGGATGACTATGGGCTATGCACTATACATGATGGAGGACTTTCGGTTGTGCATTATACTTTAGGGATGACTATAGGCTGTGCATTATACGTTATGGATGACTGGGCTGTGTATTATATTACATGGATGACCATGGGCTGTGCTATAGCATTTATGGATGACAATGGGCTGTGAATTGTACTTTATGGAGGACTATGGGCTGTGCATTATACTTTATGGAGGATTTTGTGCTGTGCATTGTACTTTAAGGATGACTATAGGCTGTGCATTCTACTTTATGGATGACTATGGGGTGCATTATACTTTATGGATGACAATGGGGGTGCATTATAATTATGGATGACTATGGGCAGTGCATTATATTTTAAGGATAACTATTTGGGTGCATTATACTAAATGGAGGACTTTTGGCTTTGCATTATATTATATGAGAATGACTATGGGAAATGCATTATACTACATGGATGACTATGGGCTGTGCAGTATATTATATGGAGGACTATGGGAAAAATTATACTATATGGAGGAGTATGGAGGTGCATTATACTTTTTCCATGGGGCCCCTTGACTTTTATGTACGCCCCTGGATAGTATAATGGTATATTTTCTTCTATACATTAAAGAACAGTGGCAGAACGGGGGACATTATATATGTACACTACAGTTCAAAAGTTTGGGGTCATTTAGAAGTTACATTATTTTTTAAAGAAAAGCACATTTTTTTTCAATGAAGCAAACATTAAATGAATCAGAAATACACTCTATACATTGTTAATATGGTAAATGACTATTCTAGCTGCAAACGTCTTGTTTTTATTGCAATATCTACCTAGATGTATAGAGGCCCATTTACAACAACCACCACTGCAGTGTTTTAATGGTACATTGTGTTTGCTAACTGTGTAAGAAGGCTAATGGATGTTTAGAAAACCCTTGCACAAATATGTTAGCCCAGCTGAAAATGGTTTGGCTGATTTGAGAAGCTATAAAATTGACCTTCCTTTGAGCTAGTTGAGAATCTAGAGCATTACATTTGTTTGTTCTATGAAACTCTCAAAATGGCCAGAAAAAGAGAACTTTCATGTGAAACTCGACAGTCTATTCTTGTTCTTAGAAATGAAGGCTATTCCATGAGAGAAGTTGCCAAGAAACTGAATATTTCCTACAACGGTGTGTACTACTCCCTTCAGAGGAGAGCACAAACAGGCTCTAACCAGAGTAGAAAGAGAAGTGGGAGGCCCCGCTGCACAACTGAGCAACAAGACAACAAGACAAGTACATTAGAGTCTCTAATTTTAGAAATCGATGCCTCACAGCTCCCCAACTGGCAGCTTCATTAAATTGTACACGCAAAATGCCAGTGTCAACGTCTATAGTGAAGAGGCGACTCCGGGATGCTTGCCTTCAGGGCAAAGTGGCAAAGAAAAAGCCATATCTGAGACTGGCTAATTAAAGGAAAAGATTAATATGGGCAAAAGAACACATACATTGGACAGAGGAAGAATTGGAAAAACGTTTTATGGACAGACGAATCAAAGTTTGAGGTGTTTGGGTCACACAGAAGAACATTTGTGAGCCGCAGAACAACTGAAAAGATGCTGGAAGAGTGCCTGATGCCATCTGTCAAGCATGGTGGAGGTAATGTGATGGTCTGGGGTTGCTTTGGTGCTGCTAAAATGGGAGATTTGTACAAGGTAAATGGGATTTTGAATAAGGAAGGCTATCACTCCATTTTGCAACGCCATGCCATACCCTGTGGACAGCGCTTGATTGGAGCCAATTTCATCCTACAACAGGAGAAGCAGGCAGCTAGTATTCTCTCTGTAATGGAGTGGCCAGCGCAGTCACCAGATCTCAACCCCATTGAGCTGTTGTGGGAGCAGCTTTACCATATGGTACGCAAAAAGTGCCCATCAAGCCAATCCAACTTGTGGGAGGGGCTTCAAGAAGCATGGGGTGAAATTTCTCAAGATTACCTCAGCAAATTAACAGCTAGAATGCCAAAGGTCTGCAATGCTGTATTTGCTGCAAAAGGAGCATTCTTTGACGATAGCAAAGTTTGAAGGAGAAAATTATTCTTTCTAATAAAAATAATTATCTCTAACCTTGTCAATGTCTGGACTATATTTTCTATTCATTTTGCAACCAATCAGCGATTTTGGCGCCAAATTTAAACACGCTCTCCGGTCCTCACTAACATGGTTCGCTGATTGGTCACGGCCGCCGATATTGGCGCCGAATTTAAACACAGCTATGCTGATTGCGCCCGGTCGGCCGCATACATATTCTAGAATACCCGATACGTTAGAATAGGGCCACCATCTAGTATATATGTATATATGTATAATTTATTCAGGATGGGGGGGCCCAGTCCAAGATCTTGCACCGGGGCCCATCAGACTCTAGTTATGCCATTGACTGCATATTATGATTATTCTTTAATCTGGGGCTCCAGGACAATATTTACAATTAACAATATTAACAATTAATACAAAAGAGGACAGTGCAGACCTACAGAGGGATTTGGATAAGCTGGGTAGGTGGAGCATTAAATGGCAAATGAGGTTTAATGAGGAGAAATGTAAGGTCATACATATGGGAAGGAAAAATGGAAGTCACCAGTGCTCACTGAATGGGAAATCATTGGGGAATTCAGAGATGGAGAAGGACTTGGGCATCTTGATTGATAGCAAACTAAATTGGAGTGCCCAAAGTCAGGCCGCTGCTGTAAGGGCAAACAGGGTAATGGGATGTATCAGAAGAGGTATAGCTGCAAAGGATGAGAACATTGTTCTTCCACTGTACAAAGCACTGGTCAGACCACACTTGGAATACTGTGCTCAGTTATGGGCCCCAATATATAGAAAGGATATAAATGAACTTGAAAAGGTACAAAGGAGGGCAACAAAATTAATAAAGGGAATGGAGGGACTGCAATACCCAGAGAGGTTGGCAAAACTAGGACTATTCAGCCTGGAAAAGAGAAGGTTGAGGGGGGACATAATAAATGTGTACAAATATGTTAGGGGACAGTATAGAGATCTTGCCCGGGATTTGTTCAAAAGGAGGGATATTGCGGTAACAAGAGGGCATTCACTAAGACTGGAAGAGAAAAGGTTTCAGCACCAGCATAGGAAGGGGTTCTTTACGGTAAGAGCAGTGAGAATATGGAATTCACTGAGTGAGGAGACGGTAATGTCGGATTCACTACACCAGTTCAAGCGGGGACTGGATGCATTTCTAGATACCAGGCAGATTTCAGCATATACTTCAAAATAAAATAAAATAGTAGGTTGATACAGGGATTTATTCTGACTGCTGGTTTCAGAGTCAGGAGGGAATTTTTCCTCAGGTGAAGATTGGCTAAATCATTTGGGATCAACTTTAGCAATTACAGAACTAACAGGTCGAACTTGATGGACGCAAGTCTTTATTCGGCTTTACAAACTATGTTACTATGTTACTATGTAATATTTGATCATCAGGAGTCCGGGTAAATTTGCAGCAATACCGTAATTTGCTCATGACCTCATTGTTATCCTATGAAGGAAAGGGATGAGCAACAGTATGAAGAATTCAACGATGTCTATGTTTTTTTTTAATGAAAGCAATCTTATCCTTCATATGGAAACAATCCATGAGTGAGAGTGGTGATGCCATTATATCATCATTATGAAGTCCTCCCCTTATTGGTACACATACTACTCCTATATGAATGTGGTAGGAAGATGTAATAAGATAAATACCGGAATACTGGCTTTGCGTTCTTAACTTTCTGCATCCATCTATAAAAGAAAAAGCCAAGGTAAACAGTGGATAATATTACATATACTCATTTACAAAAATGATAGGAAGATAAATTATACTAATGAGCTTTAATTTAACCAGTGCAGACATCTCTGTGTACTATTACAGGGAGAATATGGGAGAGTCAATAATCCCAGTTATATCAGATACATACATCTCATCCGGATATTCCTCCTCCTCCTCTTCTATCTTCATCCTATTAAAGAGTAAGGAAGACAATGAGAATTGATTGTATCTGCTCCATAGTTGATTACGGAAGATCATCAATGGTTACTAGATGTTTTTTTATAATCACATATAGACAGTAGTTATAGAATTTAGACCCCAATATAGACCCCAATTTATAACATACTTATCAATATTACAGTAGCCAAAACTGTGACACTCAAGCCAGTAATGTCTCCATAGACCGGCTTGGCAAGTCCTCCAAACATAACCCCAAACACTGGACTTAGGGTGGAATTTGTCCATTTTACCTCACTTTCTGGTGCATATTATAACTATTCTGTTGGGCATTGCCTTCCTCTGCCCTTCAACTAGGGCGTATCCACGTTTTTGAAAAGTGTCAAAAAAAGTGTTAAAAAAAAGCGCCAAAAGGCTCTAAATTGTATTTGGAACTTCGTGTTACATAAAAAACCGGTGGCTCTCCCAACCCGAGCATTACAGCATGTATTTCTATGCAGCCATCATGCTCGGGTTGGGTGAGCCGATGGCCAGTCCATGCTTTGCGTTGTGAACCTCACCCGAGTTATACCGCAGTCTGACTCTTCCCTAAGGCTAATGCTCGATGGTAACGTGGAGTCACCTGCCATTCTCCTTACTCACATGGAGCTTCAATGTTTCTCTATGAGAAGAGAAGTTGCAGGAGACTATGGGTGACATGGAAGAGGACTCTCTGCCATCATGTGACCCCAGTCTATCAGAGAAATTGTAGATTTAGAATAAGTAAGCATTTACCTTTTTCTTCACACAAATAACTCGCTCTCACACAATAAAACTCTAAAATGATTGGGGGAAAAAGAAGAATTAAATAGACATCAAATTTCATTCCTGTATTGATATTTGTGAAGAATTGAAGGGGGGAACAGTCAGTTACTGACACCTCAGCTCATTAACTAAATAAAGGTTCACATTTAAATAAGGGAATAAAAATCTATGAGGGGGAAGAGACATCCAGACATTACAGGGTTAATACCTTAAGATAAAGAAGAAAGTAACAGATCAGAATAAAGGACATAAAGAGATTGATAAAAAGTTTACATATACTTCACTGCCAACAGAAATCCTCTAGTGAGGGTCCCCTCCGCAGTTACTGTGATGTCACCCCATTCCGTGAATTACTAATCACTAATTGCTAATCAATATTATGTAACCGTGATTAAAATGTTAATAAAATGGATGACAGTAATTTATATATTCCTAATTATACTTAAAGAAGTTGTCCACTACTTTTTCATTGATGCCCTATCCGTGTCCACTGTCACCGATCACAGCTGATCGGAAGGGGTGCTGGGGGCGGAACCTCGGCCGATTAGACATTGATACCCTATCTTACGGATAGGGCATCAATGAAAATGTAGTGAACAACTTTTTTAATCCATACATAGCGATTATTGTACCCATGTATGGATGGTGGATACAAAGACAGAAGGACGGTTGGATAGATGACATATTTTGCTCATCAGCTAAACAAAAGTTCAGATATTACAGAATGAGGGAAGTGAGGAGCAAGAGTCACAGACACAAGGGATATGATAGGACATAAATCAGGAGATAATATGAAGCTACTTACACTCCACTAACTGTAACCCTCAGAGGAGTTCCGTTCAGCAGACGCTTATATATCAGCATCACAACATTCCGTGACCTCATAATCAGCAGTCACCTACAACCAATGCAGTATACATGGAATGCTCTTCTAACCCCTTATGGACTCAACTGGTTTTGGCCGTAAAGACAGACTATTTTATTTTACTTATGTATTTATCATTACATTGCATTATTTTTTCTTTAATTTAGTCTTATTTTGCCATGTTCTTTTGTCATATTTTTTTTATTTGCCATTGAGGAAGGAGTGAAGTTATACTCTAAAATGCCCTTAGTGGATGCTATATCCAGCTGTTGATCTACAAGTTAGAACATCTTTGAGCCTTTGAGTTGACTATTATCCCATTCTATTGCTTTCATGTATATTCTGGGTGAACTGTGGAACCACGAGCTGCAGCATTTCCAGGTGCATCACACAAAGTTTTTAAAAATAAGAAAATAAAAATAAAATAAAATATGAAAATTCAAAGTCACCCCTTTTCTTCCAATAATAAAAACAAAGAATAAGCATATTTGGTATCGCCACAAGTGGAAAAAGCCTGATCAAAATATAAAATTAATAAACTCAAAACAGTAAATGCTGTACTGAGAAAAAAAAATATTTGAAACTTCCAGAATTGCGGATTATTTTGGTCGCCACATCTTGCAAAAAATGCAATAAAAACCAATCATAAAGTTTTAATTTTCCAAAAATTGTATCATTGAAAATGTCACCTTCCGATGCTAAAAAACAAGCCCTCATAGAGGTCCTTTGAAAGAAAAATAAAAAAATAAAAGATTTTTTTAGCAACACAAAACAATTTTTGTTTTTCATAAAATTCAAAATGTTTTTATTACTTAAATAAATAAAAATTTTAAACTTTTCAAGTTTCTTATTGCTGTAATTTTCCTGAAGTGTAGAATAGTAAGCATGAAAGCAAAGCCGAAAAAACAATGGTGAAATGTGATTTTTTTCACAGTTTTACCAAATTAGAAATTTTTGGCCCATTTTCCAGTATATTTTATGTTACAATGAATGAAGTTATTCAAAACTACAACTCGTCTCACAAAAACAATCCCTTATACGGCTTTGTCGACATAACAAAATAAAAAAAGTTATGGCTGTTGCAAAAAACAAATGGAACACTTTTCATATTCATAATAATAGTAATAATAATAATAATAATTTCTATAGAGCCAACATATTCCACAGCACTTTCCAATTTTAGGGGGGACTTGTACAGACAAAAAGACGTTACAGAATAAGCATAACTCAGATATTTAATGGAGTAAGGGCCCTGCTCACAAGCTTACAGTCTACGAGGAAATAGGGGAGACTCAAAAGGTAAAATGTACATACTGTATGTTTTATAATACAGCCATAATATGCTAAATAGGGTAAGTACATAACACTACATGAACTGGTCACCAGACAGTATGTATACAGCACAAACAGAGGCTATTTGGTGCATGGATGGTATGAACATGATTTTGAAGAGAATTTTAATATGGGCCAAACTGGGACAGTTAGATAAGTATGTTGAGGCGATAGTCCAGTCTAAAGAAATGGGATTTTAGGGCACACTTAAAACTTGGGAATTAATCGAATTGTCCTGCGTAGTGCGTTCCAAAGAATTTGCGCAGCACGAGAGAAATCTTGGAGACGGGAGTGGGAGGTTAGGATTATGGAGGATTTTAGTATTACCTCATTAGCAGAATGGAGGCCACGGGTATGGTGGCAGACTGAGACGAGGGAGGAGATGTAGAGTGGTGCTGAATCGTGGAGAGCTTTGTGGGTAAGAGTGATTAGCTTATATTGAACTCTGTATTGGATGGGCAACCAGTGCAATGACTGGCACAGGGAAGAGGCATCGGTGAATCGGTTGGCGAGGAATATGATCCTGGCTGCTGCGTTCAGGATGGATTGGAGAGGGGAAAGTTTAGAAAGAGGGAGACCGATTAGTAAAGAGTTGCAATAGTCCAGGCAAGAATGAATAAGAGCTACAGTAAGAGCTTTTGCCCAGTCAAAGGTAAGAAAAGTTCTGATTCTAGAGATGATTTTGAGGTGTAGATGGCACGAGCGAGCGAGTAATTTGATGTGATGAGTGAAAGAAACATCCGAATCAAGTATGATCCTAAGACAGCGGGCTTGTTGCTGAGGAATAACGGTGGAGCCACGAAAGAAAATGGCAATGTAGATTAGTGGAAAGAGGAAATACGAGTAGTTCAGTTTTAGACAGATTCAATTTTAGATAGAGGGAGGACATAGTGTTAGAGACAGCGGAAAGAGAAACACTGGTATTTTGTATTAATGTAGGGGTGATGTCAGGAGAAGAGGTGTATAATTGGGTGTCATCAGCATAGAGATGGTACTGAAAACTGAATCTGCTTATTGTTTGTCCAATAGGAGCGGTGTATATGGAGAGAAGAAGGGGGCCTAGGACTGATCCTTGAGGAACGCTGACAATAAGGGGAAGGGGAAAGGAAGAGGAGCCAGCAAAAGACACAGTGAAGAAGCGATCAGAGAGTAGGAGGAGAACCAAGAGAGAACAGTGTCCTTGAGGTCAACAGAGCGGGGAATAGTGAGGAGGAGCCGGTGATCCACAGTGTCAAATGCTGCAGAGAGATCCAGGAGAATCAGCAGGGAGTAGTGACCATTAGATTTAGCTGTAGATCATTAGAGACTTGAGTGAGTGCAGTTTCAGTAGAATGTAAAGAGCTGAAACTAGATTGTAAAGAGTCAAGAAGAGAGTTATCTGATAGATAGCAGATCAGATAGGAGTGGACCAGGGGTTCCAGGAGTTTAGAGATAAAGGGAAGATTGGAAACAGATCTGTATTTAGCAGCGCATTTGACGCGCCCCCTGGGCCGTGTGTGCACGTGTGTGGGTTATCCGGAGCCGGGTCTCTGGGGGTTGTAGTCTCCGTGGCGGCGACCCGGTCCCATGGCTCAGGGTGGTCAAACCAGTGGCAGTCTTTATAGGGTTTTTGTGGTTTAATGTCCGACTACGCCACCCGTGGACTGCGGTCAGGTTGTACCGCCGCTGCGAGGCTGACCGCTGAGGCTGGTGTGATGTGCGCAGCAAAGGATGGGATAACTCCCTATGGGAAGAGTATAGCCTCAGGGCAGGGAACGTGGATGATGGGAGTGATGGTGCACGGGCGCAGAAGGAACGACTCAGAGTCTTTGCAGTGCAGTTCAGGGTCTTTACTGATGATAATAAGGCAGACCCTCCCGGGAGTACTGGCTAGCATAAGAGGCCTGGTCAGTCTGTGAGCAAAGAGGAGTTCCCCTGACCAGGTGGAGTTGTAGGCCTCCCCGTCTGTCTGCACTCTTCCTGGCTACCTTGCTGTAAGCGAATGGAAGTAGCCCTCGTCCCTGAGTGTACCGTGTAGTGCTCACCCGTATAGCTGGTGACTTGGGGCCTTCTGATAGCCTCCGCTCCTTGATGGCGGTGCTGGTCCCTTGCTCGTGACTGAGCCTCCGGGCTTCTATGGCCAGAGGACCTGGAATCCCCTGCCGGCTGGTTTCTGCTGCTGGACTTAAAGATCCTTGCAGCCTCGGACTCCGGTGTCCGGTTCTTAGATTCTTCTGCCAGGACGAACTCCGCTTAGCTCAAGTCCCTGGTCTTCAGCTCCTGCTCCTACAGAGCTCCTAGGTGTTACTTTCCCTGTGTCTGGAACTAACTCCAGGCTCTGACTGACTAACCCCACCCCAGATCCAGTTTATATAGGGCAGGTTCCTCCCCTATCTGGTCTGGGACAGGAGGTGTTGCATGTTTAAGGGCTCCTGACCAGGAAACCTCCCACTTGCTCTCAGATGTAATATTTCTATTACTGTGGTAACCAGACCCCTGGGGTGCCACATATTTATTCAGTAATGCACAATAAAACACATGAAAATAGAGACAATGAGGTAATCAGATGAAAAGGTGCTGACAAGTCGCTTGAATTTACTATTATTTTCCTACTGTTTTAATCTCAATTACTAGAGTGGGTAGGGTGTAATTATGCTAACTTATGAAATTAATATAGGCATATCATATATACTTACCTGACTTGTCAGCACCTTTTTATCTGATTACCTCATTGTCTCTATTTTCATGTGTTTTATTGTGCATTATTGAATAAATACACTTTTGCAATATATGCTGAATTTCTCTCCTCCTTTATTTATGCTGTTCCAGCATGCAGGTGGACAGACATCTGTAATACAGATGGTTGCCCACTTTCCCTGTATATTAGATGGCATTTTTGGTATATTTGATTAATTTTTCTGTGTTTTTCACAGCTGTTGCCACTACCAACATGGATTATAGAGCGCGTGACAGCACGTGGTTCACATTACTTGATGACGCATTAAAAGATAATTATGAGGTTGAATCTGGGGGAGACAGAGATGTACAGGAGGCTGTGGCTAAATTTAAAGAACTTTTAAGGAAACGCACCAAGGTTTGGTGGAACCATGCGTTCCTGGAGAAATATCTCCAAAGGGAATTAATCCCGAGGGGACTTCGAGCCCCGGTGTTCCCCTCTTTCCCTATTGTTGACAAATTATTCAAAACTCTGTGGGAGGAACTATCGAACACTTGTTCCAGAAGATTTCTTACATTATTAAGAGACATGAATGCTGCTTCTTTGCAGGACATAGAATCCGAGATTGAGGGTCTCCAAATTATCCTTAAAAGGGGACTGTCCGGTGAGTCATTAAAAAAGATGAACGAGGACATTGATACTGAATTACAAAAGTGGGCCCATGATATTCAAGTTAGTAAAGCTAAGAAATTTCAAAGGGACATCTGGGACAAACAGAATCAGTGCGTATACAGGTGGAGAGGCCAATCAGACCGCTCTCGATCTAAATACCGTAATTCATCAAACTCTAGATCGAGATCGAGGTCAATACAGTCGAATAAATCCCAAGAAGACAGCCACTCTACAGCTTCAGTGGGTCCTCACACGTCAGGATTCGGTGCCCTTAATAAAATGCAGACGAGACAGTCCAATAAAACGAAAGGACCGAGTCATGCTGGCTCTGTGGTCCCCCCTCAGGGTGGGCTCCAGGTAATCAATCTGTCGTCACATACAGTATATTATCCAGGGCACAGGTCAAGGTCCTGGGGAGGGGACTGTCTTTCTCTCCTACTAATGCTTTTAATTCTTTTTCAGCGATAAAGGATTTACATCTCTTTTCCCACAAACTGATACTGAAAAAGTTGCACTACAGGGGATCTGGAATTTTAGATGCTGTGGCTGCCGAGGAGGAGGCCTTGAGGTGTTTGGAGGAATTAGCAGACGAACATAACAATCCTCCACGAGGTGGGTTCCCTCAATCAATTATGCCCAAATCTACAAGATTCCCCCCTTGTCTCTCTGACCATCAGTGGATATTTTCACTAAACTTGTCACTGAAGATTTCTTAAAATTATCTACAAAACGTAAATTTGATAATCTTACACACCGACATCGTTATGCGTTACAACAACTTCAAGAATTCAGTGACATAGTCATTAAAGGTGCAGATTAGGGGGGTAATATTGTAATCTGGCCTATCCAGAAATATGAACGTGAGGCACTTCGACAATTGAGGAACCCACACACCTATATTATATTAATATTTTTCCCTCTGACCTACTTCTCGGCAAAGCTGCAGGATATCTTGACCCAAGCCCTTGAATGTGCAATTATATCTAAAAAAGTTTATGAGGGATTGACCGTTGCCTTCCCTAGGACCCTGACCTTTTACCTGTTACCTAAAATCCACAAGGATCCCGTTGACCCTCCGGGACGTCCGATTGTGTCCAGCATTGGGGGGATATGTGAGCCCATATGTAAATTTATCGATTACTATTTGAAACATCTAGTGGCAAATTTACCGTCGTATGTAAAGGACACGACGGACGTCCTCACGAGGGTCGATGGCATCACTGTGGATGAAGGAACTCTCCTTGTAACTGCCGACGTTGAGAGCCTCTACAACAGCATTGCACATAACGATGGGTTGAATGCGGTCCGCCTCTTCTTGGGGGCCTCCGACCTGGATAGCCCCATGTGTGAACTTATCCTGGAGCTGCTGGAGTTTGCCCTGACCCACAACTTCTTTGTTTTCAAGGATCAATTTTATCTTCAAAAGTGTGACACAGCCATGGGGGCGGCCTGTGCTCCCTCCTATGTGAATCTCTTCCTGGGGCAGTGGGAAAGAGAGATTTTTGATGGGGAGGGTGTGCCGGCCACCAACCATGTGCTGTGCTAGCTAAGATATATAGATGACATTCTATTTTTGTGGCGGGGCACTGCCCTGCAGCTCGGGGAGTTCATGGACTCTCTCAGCGTGAATCGATATAATATCAAATTGACCTATACTTTTGACATCAAAAGAGTGGACTTCCTGGATATCTCCTTGAGCGTGGATGCCAATGGGGGTATTCAGACGGATGTCTTCAGGAAGCCCACTTCAGTCAACTCTCTGATTCACGCTGGGTCTGCCCACAGTCCGGCCACTATTAGGGCTGTACCGGTCGGACAGTTCCTGAGAATGAGGCTGATCTGCTCCACAGAACAGAGCTTTGAACGCCAGGCACAAGATTTGAAATTACAGTTCGCACAGCATGGTTATAGCCGGAGATGTATCAGAAGAGGATATGATAGGGCTAGAAAGACCTCCCGTGTTTCCCTTCTCCACTCTAAGACACCAGGGCTAGGGAAGGATGATACCATCCGGTTCATCTCCACCTATAACCATGAGTGGGACCATATGAGAGCAGTACTTCAAAAACACTGGGGCATATTGATGATGGAGCCCGCCCTGAGGGGACACCTCAGAGACAGTCCATCTATAATACCTAGGAGATGCCGCAATATCAGTGATATCTTGATGAATAGTCACTATGTAGCACCTATATCACATTTATTTGGTTCAAGTGGTCCGACACTGGGTAATTACAATTGTGGACACTGCATGGCATGCCCCAATATCCTACTCTGCACTAACTTTCGCTCAGCTGATGGCATGAAGACATTTGATATTAGACATCACATTACTTGCGGTACGTCAAATGTCATCTACTATGCTACCTGCAGCTGCTCACTCATTTATGTCAGTTTGACATCAAGAGAGCTGCGGGTACGAATAAGGGAGCATGTAAGTGACATTGTGGCGGCCAGTTCAGCAAATGACCCAAGTCAACTTAAGACGATACTACGCCATTTTAAAGCCAAACATGATTGCAACCCCTGCTTTTTTATGGTGCGTGGCATTGATGTAATACACATGGGTATCCGGGGGGGCAATGTCAGGAAGATACTTGCCCAAAAGAGTCACAATGGATCATGCGCTTGAACACAGTGACACCTAACGGTTTGAACGAGTCTCTGAATTTCTCTCCTTTCCTATAGCTGTAAATTTATCCTGTACACCTCCATTCCCACATGTATGTATTGACATATGTGGGTTGGGTGATTTTAAGAGGATTTAATCCATATGTGGTTTTAATTGGTTTTATTTAGTGTTTATTTTTGTCTTTTTTCCTCTTTTCATTAGTCCACATCTATGAAAGTCCTCTTAACCCCATCTGTGTCCGGAAAACAATGAGATTTGGATATAGCTATTGGACCCAATGCCTAGACGAGAGTTATGACTACCAGGATTTATGATTGTTGCCAGTTATGCATATATGATCTTTGGGATATATTCATATTTATATTTGTATTTGTATTGTTTTTGAAAATGATTTTGCTATTTAGTATTTATATGCCTGGCTTCTCTCTGATTATGTCTTATCTGGCTTTTCCTCCTTTCTTGCTGGTATTCCCCGTTATATCCAACCTTTCACAAGCAGTGTCTCATGCTGTCTTCTGACGTGGTTGAGTGCGCGCCCGTGGTGTTGGTCGCATCGCGCGCGCCAGGCCATCTGTTGACCTCCCTGCGCCTGCGTGGGACTGTGTTCCCGCGCATGCGCGGTTGGTGGTCTGAAGGCCGGGGCGCGCGGCTCGTTCCCTGAGCCGCACGCGTGCGCCATATATGGCACACTTGCCCCACATCATGTGATCTGCGAGGCACGCCCCCGGCATAGCTGGCCACTTCCGGGTGCGTGCCTCGCTGATCAGCTGTTTGCACTCCGGACATTTAGGGATGTGATGTGTATATATGTATCCTGGGATATTGTGAGGACATTACTCTTTGCCCTTGACAAAGCGGCCTGGGATGCCGCGAAACGTACGTTGGGCTTTCACCTTAACCATTTCTTCTCCTCCATCCGTGCTGTGTCTTTCTGTCAGGTAACTATCTCGCAAGGATAATATGATCCTTTGGCACATGGGTTGGGACACAGAGTTCTATATTTATTAGACTGTTCCACCCCTACTTTTGTCCATCTAATAGCCAGTGGGACTATGATACATGTGCTTATTTTGTGATTTTCATTCTAACTCACCCGCTTGAATTTACTATTATTTTCCTACTGTTTTAATCTCAATTATTAGAGTGGGTAGGGTGTAATTATGCTAACTTATGAATTTAATATAGGCATATCATATATACTTACCTGACTTGTCAGCACCTTTTCATCTGATTACCTCATTGTCTCTATTTTCATGTGTTTTATTGTGCATTATTGAATAAATACACTTTAGCAATATACAGTATGCTGAATTTTTCTCCTCCTTTATTTATGCTGTACCAGCATGCAGGTGGACAGACATCTGTAATACAGATGGTTGCCCACTTTCCCTATATATTAGATGGCATTTTTGGTATATCTGTATTTAGCAGCGCAGTTCTGGTCGAGGGATGTTTTTTTTAAGTAATGGATGTATACAGGCACATTTAAAAGAGGAGGGAAAATACCAGATGAGAGAGAGAGGTTGAATATTTTAGTTATGTGAGTGGTGACAGCTGGAGAAAGGGACTGAAGGAGATGAGAGGGAATAAGATCACTGGTGCAGGTGGTAGGGAGAGAAGATGCCAGGAGCCTGGTCACTTCTTCTTCTGGTTCGAAGTCAGAAAGTGAGCAAGATGTAATGTGGGAGGAAGGAGCATGCATAACATTTGGGGATTGGGAGAAAATTTCCTGATTGATATGGTAAATTTTTTCTTTGAAATAATTGGCCAGATCGTCAGCGCTGAGGTCGGTGTCAAAGAGGCGTTTTGGATTATTGGATAGTGAGATGATGAGGTTGTTAAAGTAGGTTTGTTTGAAGAGGTGAAGGGCAGAGTTATATGTGTGTCGCCCAGGGGGATATAGGGGACTCGGTACCCGGGCCTTTTACCTTGCTTAGGATGTCACGGCAGTCGGCTCCCGGGCCCGTACTCTGGGGTCTCTCTTGAAAAAGGGGGTTCTTTAGTATAAAGTTTGTTTCGTGACGCCACCTGTGGTTTCCGGCAACGGTTACTGACGCTGCTGCAGACCTCCGGGGGTGATGGGATGGCAGCTGGGATGTTTCCGCTCCCCAGAGGCGGAGCGAGCCCCCGGGGCAATGTACGTGGGAGGGATGCAGGTGAAAGATGGCCAGGTCAGGGGGAATGACGGACACTCACACAGGGGAATCGCCTCAGTACCTTTACTGGTGTAATAGCAGGTATGGTCCAGAGTACTTGCTAGGAAGGGTGCACTTCAGGAATTCTCCCCAGTGAGCGGGTATAAGGCCTCCTGATCCGTGCCTCCCTCTCTCTAAGCTTCTAGCCAGCCTGAAACTTGGCCTAGCTTCTGTGTTGTGTTGCTCTCTCACCTGACCGCTTGGTAGTAGGACCTTTCTTTGGCAACCACTATCCCTGTACTGGGTATAGAAGACCCTGTAGGCGCGGACCCGGTGTCCGTTTTGTGTCTTGGGGTGAGCCTATGATTCTCCTCTGCCCCCCTCAACTCCTCTCTCTTCTCCTTACTGCCTCCGGCCACACTAGGGGCCCTCAATTCAGCAGCAGACGTGCTGCATCTTCACTGCTCTCAGTGGCAGCACACTCTCTGAACAACTAACTAACTGAACCGCCTGGCTCCACCCTCCATATTTATATCCCTAATGGGGCTCCCTCTGGTGGTATGAGGTGGAAGGGTGGAGGTGTCTGCATGAAATATGGGCCTCTTGTGGAGAAGTACATCCATGCACCCTTTTGGGTCCTGTGGTACCTGTTGTAGCAAGGTGCCACATTCCGCCCTAGTACAGTTCAGTACTCCTGGACTGAAGCATTTTGTAACAAGTTACAACAACAACAATAATTATAGTAAAGTTACAGTAAGTCCCGTAACCCGGTGTCCATTTCACCGAAGAAAGCGTAAAATGAGTAACATGAGGGACCCGCCTGAAAACCCTCAACGTAGGCCCTGGGCGTGGCTACAGGGCATAAGTGATCCAGGTGTTGGACCACGTCTTCGGCCACGCCAAACGGGTTTTTGTTCTGTGATCAAATAAGGGGGGCACTTTTGATGAGTGAAACTATTTACAAGGACAGTTTTTGGCTGCTCACAGTCCTCAGCCTACAAGTCTCTGTACCGTGATGTGTAACTACAGGCACACATTAATTTCAGTTTACACAATAAACAATAGGCAAGACGTAACTGGGTAACTATTTATACTTCAGGCATTTTGTATTTTAATCCCTAAACCTGGCAGGAATTTGGCCTTGTGTGCAGCGTGTGGATCTTCGTAGCACTGGGGTCATACTGGTGTCTGTGCATCCACTCTCTGCTAACCTATCAGGTGTACGTGCTGGTAGATTATAAAACTGCCTCAATCTCTCTATGGGACTGGCAAGTGCACTGATTACTGGGCCTTCAGGCTCTGCCTCAACGGGTGATCCTCCTCTAACTGGGGACTCTTCCTGTTCCTGAGCAGGTACCTCTAGGGCGCTCACAGGTTCTTCTTGTGATTGATAGAAGTGTATTACTGGTATAATAACTGCTCCATCAAGTTGAGGCCAGTCCGCAGGGAAATCTCCTAGAACTGTGTGAAGCACATCTTCCTTGGGTTCTTCCGGTGATATAGGAGGTACTTCTTCCTCTGTTGTCTTCAGTAGACCTGGGCACACTTTCAAGTGGTCTCTTGAGACTGTTGCGGTTGTCTTACCTTCATCCTTACTAAACAGGCAGGTTTTACTGTTGTCAAATCTGGAGTTTAGCACAGTGTAGGGCTCTCTTTCCCACTGGTCATCGAGCTTGTGACCTCTTCTTTTCCGCTTTAGCACTATCTATCCAGGTGCCAAGGGTTCTGCTGGTTCATGCTTATTGTACTGTTCTTCTTGCCTTTCCCTTACTCTATTTAGACTGTCTTCGACACAGGCCTGTGCTTTCCGGTACTGCTCTTGCCGACTCGTGTCCCAGTCTTCAGTGGACATATCTGCAGTAGGTTCTACCACTCCGAGTTCCAGGTCCATGGGCAATTTTCCAGTTCTTGCTCTCATGAGTAGTGTTGAGCCACCCCCGTAGTGTTCGAGTTCGGTTCGGTTCGTCGAACACCCGTGTGTTCGCCGAACTGTTCGTCGAACTGTTCGTCGAACACCTTCGAACACCGTTAAAACCAATGGCAGGCAAACAAAAACACATAGAAACACATAGAAAACACCTTCAAAGGTGTCCAAAAGCTGGCAAACTGCTCAGAAGACACAACTAACACATGGAAAAGTGACAAGTACTTATAGTCATGCGAAAAGAAAAGAGGTGGAGGAGTAAAAGGAGGGGGAGACACAGATATAGGCATGTCATGCCCTTCTAAAATCCAAAAAGTGAGAAGCCGACACGTTCAGTCCGCTCCTGCCCGTGCCACCTCCGTGTCGCCGGGTTTGTGCCAGAGCCGCGGTGAACCCTGACGGCCAGCCCCCCTCTCCCAATACTGGTGCCTGTCCGCTGGTGGGTCGAGCGAGCCCCCCTGTGGTGGAGGCAGCTCTAAGCTTTTTAATTTAAATTGTCTCTCTAATTTGAATGAATACACTTTAAATCCATTTACAAGGATCTATTGGAGGGCAAGTCTCATGCCAGCAGCCGCGTAATTCCAGCTCCAGTAGCGTCCACTAAAGCTGCTGCAGTTAAAAAGCTTTTATAAGGATCGAGCTCGGCTGTCCACCGCAAGGCATCCTACTGCCAGTCCCAGCCCCTATGCCTTGGGGTGCCTCCTGATGCTCTTCACTGAGTATCCCGTGGTCCCGAAGCATTTCCTTTGAAAAAATTAAGTGTCCAAACTACAGGTGGTGTAGCTTGCTTAACAGCCGGGATAATCCGCTGACTAGCAGACACTGCTACTAGGCACAAAGTATTTCCTGGGCTAGATGCAGTTAAAAATTTGTAATTAGATACTCTCGTTGGATGCTGAGAAAGCATTCCATAGAGTCTCCTGGCACGCCATATATGATTCTCTTAAAAAGCTTGGGGTAGGGGTCTAGGGGACCCTTTTATAGCCAAAATCACGGCCCTGTATCACAATACGTCACCTAGGCTGAAGATAAATGGAACTGTAGCACCCTGAGGGCTCGGTTGCTACAGAGGTATTGCACCTCACCCAGAGGTGTGATATCTCACTCTCAGGTAAGGATGGAGTGTGGATCAGGACCCGACACCTGCATGCATTACACCACATTGCCGTGGGGCAGGGCGACCAATATGCCTCTGAGATGGGCACGACAGTCCCTGTCCCTGGCTGGAGTGGGGGGAGGGAACACTGAGGAAGGGGAACCCTGTAGTGCAGGAGCAGGGAGGAAGCAGTTCCTGGGTGCATTGAGAAGGGAGTATAAAAGGTGGGCACCATCTTAGTTCAGTGCAGAGAAGTCTGAGCAGAAGTGGCAGGGAGCAGGGGCTCTGCATGAGCTCTGCTCCGGAGGCGGGCCTAGTAACAGAGGCCCAGGCCTGGAAGAGGGAGAAGGAAGGAAGAGGAGCAGAGAAGGCTCCAGGAACGAGGAATGAAGGGATCCCAGGGGTGCGGACGGGGGAGTCGCCACCGCACGCCCGAATCCACCTGCGTGGAGGGGTCAGGCCAAAGGGGGAGACCGGTCCCCGAAACTAGTGGAGGCAGGAAACGACCCTCAGCTAGAAACCGGAGGCTGTGACATTTTATGTGGCGCAGCCCCTCGCTACACCCGCTAGGAAGGCACCACATAGGGTCAGGGAAACTGGCGCCAAGTTTACCAAGAGGAGGCCCGAGGCAGCCGGACAGAAGGGTTGGTAAGAAAGGCCAGACAAAGGACACACAAAGGGGGTCCTGTGAAGCGCTCCAAAGTTATCTGGGAGTTGTCTGAGCCCCTCACCTGGTGAGCACAGTACGACGTGGGCAGCCGTTACCTGCAGACGTGGTCTGGATAATAAGAACTGTGAGTAAAGGCCCTGGACTGCATCACTGATGTAGCGCTGGCGTCCCTGCCCTCTGCTAGGCAGGGACGCTGCTCCCCTCACCGCTCTGCTCCGTGCCCGGCGTCCTCTCCCCGCTCTGCTGTCAGCGCGCGCTCCTGCCCGGCGTCCTCTCCTCGCTCTGCTGTCAGCGCGCGCTCCGTCCCGGCGTCCTCCTCCTGCTCTGCTCTCGGCGCGCGCTCCTTCCCGGCCCCTGTGCTTAGGGCGCGCGCGCGCGCGCTCCCCTCCTCTTAAAGGGGCCGCGCGCGCCGCCCTAAAGAGTCCCCGGCCAATGGCCGGAGGACTTCATCATATAAAAGGCACCTCCTCCAAAATGGAGGTGCCCGAGCAATGTTGTTTGCACCTGTGTCTCACCTGTGCTTCAGCCCTCAGGTCCCGTTGCCAGTTACCTGCCAGTTACCTGCCAGTTACCTGCCTGATTCCTGCCAGTTACCTGCCTGATTCCTGCCTGAATACTTGTTACCTGTCTGCCAGTCTGAGGTCCGACGGTCTGCCTTACTACTCCTGTCAGTCTGTCTAAGGACCAGCCTGCCCGCTCACCTGGGAGCGCATATCAGCTACCTGCCTGCTTGCCTGAGGTCCGACGGTCTGCCTTACTACTCCGGTCAGTCTGTCTATGGACCAGCTTGCCCGCTCACCTGGGAGCGCTTCTCCGTTATCTGCCTGCTTGCCAGCCCGGAGGCTCCGTTGTCACGTGCTGTGACCACCAGCTATCTCAGAGACTCTTGCCCGCTCACCTGGGAGCGCATCTCCGTTACCTGCCTGCTTGCCAGCCCGGAGGTCCCGTTGTCACGTGCGGTGACCACCAGCTATTCCAGAGACTCTTGCCCGCTCACCTGGGAGCGCTTCTCCGTTACCTACCTGCCTGCCAGCCCGGAGGTTCCGCTGTCACGTGCCGTGACCACCTGCTATTCCAGAGACTCTCGCTTGCTCACCTGGGAGCACACATCTACCATCTGCCTGCTAGCCTACCCGGAGGCTCTGCCATCACAGGTCGTACCTACCCCTTACCCAGAGACTGCCCTGATCACTTGCCGTAACTCCCTGTCCGTTCACCCAGAGACTGCCACCCGCTCCCTTACAAGGGCCGCCCCCTTGTATAGTAGCTCAGAGGTTCCGCCTCCCGGACCCGTTACAGTTTGCTCGGGCCCTGGAACCCGGTGGCACCCAAGCTCCCTCGCTCTCGGACCTCTGTCTTGAACTGTCCCGTCAGAGGTCCCAACAGGAGACCATCCTGGGTCACCTGCGGAATGTTAATACTCGCCTGAACACTCTGTCTGATCCACCAACAACCTCCGCCAGTACCATGGTATCCTTTTCCGGACCCCGGCTCTCTGCACCTCCTCGCTTCGGAGGCGACTCCGTCCTGGCTCGGGGCTTCATAAATCAGTGCACCCTGCATTTTGAACTATTATCCCACCAGTTTAACTCCGACCGAGCCAAAATTGCCTTTATCATGTCCCATCTCACCGGGGAGGCCCTGGCCTGGCTAAATCCTCTATGGGAGAGAGGAGATCCCCTGGTGTCCGACTTGCCTGCCTTTCTCATGGCTTTCCGGAAAGCCTTCGACGAACCCGGACGGAGGACCTCATCCGCATCTTCTCTGCTTCGCCTCCGTCAGGGAAGCCTCACCGTGGGCCAATATGCCATACGGTTCCGTACCCTTGCCTCGGAGCTGGCCTGGGATAACGAAGCCCTGGTATCCGTCTTCTGGGAGGGTCTGTCCGGCCGTATTAAAGATGAACTTGCTGGTCGGGACATTCCTACCACTCTCGATGATCTAATAACCCTTGCCACCCGGATTGACCTACGGTTCCAGGAGCGTGCCAAAGAGGTCACCCGTGAGAGAAGGATTCCACGTCTAGCTCCTACTTTCCAGGAACCCGTCATTCCTTCCGTTTCTCCACAGGTACACTCTCCTGAGCCTATGCAGGTCGACCAGACCAAGATGGTCAAATCCCGTCAGGATTTCCGCCGTGCCGAGGGGAGCTGCTTCTACTGTGGCAGTAAGGAGCATCTGATCCGTGCCTGCCCGGAAAGGTCGGGAGAACGCCTGTATCTAGGTTCACTCAGAGGGGTCGATCTAGACAAAAATAAATCCTCTCCATCCCTGCTGTTGTCAGTCTCAATCATCTGCGGGGAGAATCGTTATTCCGAACTAGCCCAACTTGACTCTGGAGCAGCCGGAAATCTTATTTCACAGTCCCTGGTGGAGAAATTCCGCATCCCCACCAAACCTCTGGCTGTACCCTTGTCTGTTGTTGCCGTGGATGGGGGCCTCTTACCTCGCCCCATCCAATTCATCACCGAATCCATTACTCTGCAGGTGGGAATGCTGCATTCAGAGAGTATCTCCTTTCACGTTCTGCCTGGTCTCCCTCACGCCCTCTTGCTAGGTCTGCCTTGGCTCCAGAGACATGCACCCGTGCTTGACTGGCAAACCGGAGAAGTCCTTCACTGGGGACAGGCCTGTCATAAAACCTGCCTGGTTCCCGTTCATTCCGTCCGTCCCTCTCCTATCCCAGCTAATCTACCTGGACTTCCGATTCCTTATTGGTCTAGTGCTGATGTCTTTGTTAAGGAGGAGGCAGAGACATCACCACCTCATAGACCATGTGACTGCCCCATTGATCCCGCCAGAGTAATGCAGGTGGCTCCCGTGAGTCTAAATTGTCTCCCTCCTGGTAAGACGTTCGTATCGGTACCTGATCGGGAGAGAATCCTACACTGGGGTCATTCGTCTAAACTAGCTGACCACGCCGGTCGGAAAAAGACCCTCCAGCTTATTACCCGACACTACTGGTGGCCTAACCTGCACAATGATGTTATGGACTTTGTTTCTGCCTGTGTGTCCTGCGCCCGCAACAAAGTTCCGAGACACCTGTCGGCCGGTCGCCTTCTTCCTCTGCCAGTACCTGCTGCCCCCTGGCAGCATTTAGCGATGGACCCTCCTCAATTCCGTCCTGGGGATAAAGTCTGGCTCTCGTCCAAATATGTCCGACTCAAGATCCCTTCCTATAAGTTAGGGTCTCGGTTCATCGGCCCACTGGTGGTCATCGGTCAGATCAACCCGGTAGCCTATAAATTGAAACTCCCGGCCAACTTACGGATCCCTAACTCCTTCCATGTATCTCTCCTCAAACCTGTGGTACTTAACTCTTTTTCTAAGTCTACAGGTACGCCTCCTGCTCTGGTTTCTGCTGAGGACAAGTTTGAGGTAGAGAACATTCTTGCCAGCAAAAGGGTAAGAGGAAAGACCTTTTTTCTGGTAGATTGGAGGGGGTTTGGTCCTGAGGAGAGAACGTGGGAGCCCCGGGAGAACATCCATGCCCCTCTCATCCTAGCTAAATTTCTGTCTGGCCTAAAAAAGAGGGGGCCTAAAGGGGGGGGTACTGTAGCGCTGGCGTCCCTGCCCTCTGCTAGGCAGGGACGCTGCTCCCCTCACCGCTCTGCTCCGTGCCCGGCGTCCTCTCCCCGCTCTGCTGTCAGCGCGCGCTCCTGCCCGGCGTCCTCTCCTCGCTCTGCTGTCAGCGCGCGCTCCGTCCCGGCGTCCTCCTCCTGCTCTGCTCTCGGCGCGCGCTCCTTCCCGGCCCCTGTGCTTAGGGCGCGCGCGCGCGCGCTCCCCTCCTCTTAAAGGGGCCGCGCGCGCCGCCCTAAAGAGTCCCCGGCCAATGGCCGGAGGACTTCATCATATAAAAGGCACCTCCTCCAAAATGGAGGTGCCCGAGCAATGTTGTTTGCACCTGTGTCTCACCTGTGCTTCAGCCCTCAGGTCCCGTTGCCAGTTACCTGCCAGTTACCTGCCAGTTACCTGCCTGATTCCTGCCAGTTACCTGCCTGATTCCTGCCTGAATACTTGTTACCTGTCTGCCAGTCTGAGGTCCGACGGTCTGCCTTACTACTCCTGTCAGTCTGTCTAAGGACCAGCCTGCCCGCTCACCTGGGAGCGCATATCAGCTACCTGCCTGCTTGCCTGAGGTCCGACGGTCTGCCTTACTACTCCGGTCAGTCTGTCTATGGACCAGCTTGCCCGCTCACCTGGGAGCGCTTCTCCGTTATCTGCCTGCTTGCCAGCCCGGAGGCTCCGTTGTCACGTGCTGTGACCACCAGCTATCTCAGAGACTCTTGCCCGCTCACCTGGGAGCGCATCTCCGTTACCTGCCTGCTTGCCAGCCCGGAGGTCCCGTTGTCACGTGCGGTGACCACCAGCTATTCCAGAGACTCTTGCCCGCTCACCTGGGAGCGCTTCTCCGTTACCTACCTGCCTGCCAGCCCGGAGGTTCCGCTGTCACGTGCCGTGACCACCTGCTATTCCAGAGACTCTCGCTTGCTCACCTGGGAGCACACATCTACCATCTGCCTGCTAGCCTACCCGGAGGCTCTGCCATCACAGGTCGTACCTACCCCTTACCCAGAGACTGCCCTGATCACTTGCCGTAACTCCCTGTCCGTTCACCCAGAGACTGCCACCCGCTCCCTTACAAGGGCCGCCCCCTTGTATAGTAGCTCAGAGGTTCCGCCTCCCGGACCCGTTACAACTGACTCCGTGTCGTTACTGCTGCTGCCCTGCACCATCACCCCCATCCTCCGCATACACTGCCCTGAGGCTATACTCCTCTCGTGGGGAGTTATGCTACGCTCTGCTGCACCCACAACACCAGCCTCAGCGGTCTGCCCTGCAGTGGCGGTTCACTCTGACCGCAATCCACGGGTGGCGTAGTCGGACATTTAAACATCAAAACCACATAAATAGTTCCGCCACTGGTTTGACCACCCTGAGCCACGGAACCGGGTCGCCGCCACGAAGACTACAACCACCAGCATCCACCAAAAAGGGTCCGGCTCCGGGTGTCCCAAGGCCCAGGGGGTGCATCAGAACATTTTCATCACCTTTCACAATAACCAATGGGACAAGGCAGGGATGTCCTCTGTCCCCTCTCTTATACATCCTAGTGACGGAGCACCTGCTCTCATCAATTCGCCATAACCCCAATATTAGGTGGATTGAGGTGGGAGGCACCGAGTACAAGTGCTCTCTATTTGCTGATGATGTCCTAGTATATATCACTCAATCACATATATCCATCCATGCTGTTATGGCTGAAATAGATCACTTTGTTACATGGTCAAATTTTAAAATCAATGCAGCGAAGTCTGAGGCCCTCGATGTCTCCCTCCCCAAATCCATATAGGATTCCATCCAGTCCAACTTTCCCTTTGCCTGGCCCTCACAGGGTATCAAATACTTAGGAATTCCTATTCATAGAGACCTCTCCCATCTATGTTATCTTAATTTTGGGCCCTTTATTGAACAACTCCATACAGACCACGGTTGGCAAGTTAGAACTGTAAGATTCACTACGTGAACCACTGGTGTTTTGTGGAAAAGCACATGTACACTGTGTTCCAAATTATTATGCAAAAAGTGTTTAGGAGTGATAAGGGAAGAATTTGTTTGTTTGTCAGTTAAACTCATTGATGGTGATGTGTGTCAGGGCTCTTTATATCACTGTAAGCAATTGCAGACACCTGTGCTAATTAGTTTGGCAGGTGTGTCCAATGAAAGGCAAGACTACTTAAGAAGGCTGTCTCACATTATGAAGCAGCCTACATTTTCTGCCAAAATGGGAAAGAAAAAGGATGTGTCGGCTGCTGAGAAGCAACAAATTGTGGAGTGTTTAGGTCAAGGCATGACTACAATCAACATTGTGCGATGATCAGGATGAAGTGTCTTGGCAATCATGAAGTATGTAGCTGATTCACAGTACACACGTGTGCATGCTGATAAGGGCAAATTGAGGACTCTTTCCTACAGGCAATTACGTCAGGTTAAAAGAGCAGCGGCAAAAAAGCCTTGTCATAGCAGCAGACAAGTTTTTGAAGCTGCTGGTGCCTCCAACGTCCCCCGAACAACAAGATGCAGGGTCCTTCAGAGGTTTGCAGCTGTGCATACGCCATCCTGTCGACCTCCTCTATCCACTTCACATAAGCAGAAACAGCTCCAGTGAGCCAAACATTACATGAAGACTGATTTCAAAACTGTTTTGTTCACGAATGAGTGCCGTGCAGCGCTCGATGGTCCAGATGGATGGAGTGGAGGATGGCTGGTTGATGGACACCCCACGCAAACACGGCTACAGCGCCAACAAGGAGGAGGTGGAGTATTGTTTTGGGCTGGAATCATGTGGAGAGAGATTGTCGGCCCCTTTAGGATCCCTGAAGGCGCTAAAGATGAACTCCATAATGTATGTGGATTTTCTCAAACAGCACTTCCTGCCATGGTTCAAGAAGAAGAACCGTGTATTTCACAGCAAGATCATTCTTTTGCATGATAATGCACCATCTCATGCTGCACATAAAACATCTGCATCTCTGGCTGATATGGGCATAAAAGGGGACAAACTTATGGTGTGACCCCCATACTCCCCTGACCTCTACCCCATTCAGAACCTCTGGAGCATCATCAAAAGGAATGTCTATGATGGCGGGAGGCAGTTCACATCTAAGCAACAGCTCTGGGAGGGTATTCTGTCCTCATGCAAAACAATTGAAGCAGAAACCATCCAAAACCTGACAAATTCAATGGACGAGAGAGTTCAGAAGCTCCTTTCGAACAAGGGGTCCTATGTGAAAATGTAACATCACCTAGAATAAAGTTTTGAGTTGAAAACTGTTTGATTTCAGTTTCTAATAACCTGCTAATGCTTATAATTTCAAAAATGACCATTTTTTTGGTCTTTATTAAAATGAAAAGGTTGATAGAAAAGTTTGGGGGATCTAAGAGTGTGGCAACCCAGTAGTCATGATTACTTCGAATTCTGACAATATGAGGGTCATGTTGCAGGTAGTGCAGCAAGAAGGCACTTATGTGTCTTGCGCATCTCGGAGCCCCAAAATTATTTTCCGGGCTAGATGCACCTAAAAATTATTATTAATTTTAAATCTGGTGGAGCTTAGTATAGATGGCCTAATAGGATCAGTGCTGCACACTGCTACAAAGCCCAAATTATTTTCCAGTCAAGATACAGATAAACATGATTAGTAATTTTAAATCTGGTGGAGCTTATTATAGATGGCCTAATAGAATCAGTGCTGCACACTGCTACAAAGCCCAAATTATTTTCCAGCCAAGATACAGATAAACATGATTAGTAATTTGAAAGATTAAAACGGTTGGTAGGGTGATTTTAACCAATCATCAAGCTTTTACTCTCCCCAGGATGACACAGGGGTAGAAAAGTCGTTTCGGATCCATGATTTGTTCATCTTTATGAACGTGAGTCTGTCTACATTATCAGTGGAGAGCCGCGTGCGCTTATCTGTCAGCACACCACCAGCAGCGCTGAACACACGTTCAGACAGAACGCTGGCTGCGGGGCATGACAAGATCTCCAAGGCGTAAGTGGCTAGCTCCGGCCATTTATCCAGATTGGAAGCCCAAAAAGAGCAAGGGTCCAGTGACACAGTCATGGCTTCAATGTTTACTTGGAGATACTCCTGTACCATCGTCTCTAGGCGTTGACTATGTGTCAGACTTCTTGTCTCCTGTGGCCTTGCAAAGGATGGACTAAAAAAGTGGTGAAATGATTCCGCAAAATTGATGTTACCAGCAGATACTGTGGTTCTGTTACGGTTTGAGTGCTGAACACTCGACGGTCCCACGGTTGGCAAGTTGGAACTGTGAGATTCACTACGTGCACCACTGGTGTTTTGTGGAAAAGCACATGTAAGATTCTGCAACAGTCTCTCCTGATACTCCTGCATGCGTGCATCCCTTTCTATGGCAGGAATAATTTCTGCAAATTTACTTTTGTACCGGGGATCTAACAGTGTGGCAACCGAGTAGTCAGGATTATTTCTAATTCTCACAATTCGAGGGTCATGTTGCAAGTAGTGCAGCAAGAAGGCACTCATGTGTGTTGCGCATCCAGGAGCACCAAGTCCCTGTTGTGTTGGTTGCGAGGTAACAATCATGCTTCCTTCCTCTGTCCTCTCCCCCCAACCTCGCACAACAGAAATGTGATCAAGGTCTCCCTCATCTGATGAGTCTTCCATCAGTTCGTCCTCCACTTCTTCCTGGGCTCCTGCACCTTCCTCACTAGTTTGGCTGCTACCATGCGCCCTGGTAAAACCATCTCCCCCACCCTCACATGCCTGCCGCCTTGGTGCTGCCGACCGTCTGGACCTTGCAGATGTTAGCCCTTCCGCATACAACTCCTCCTCCTCTACTTCCTCCACCTCCTCTTGTGCCACCACCTGACTCCGAATTCTGTTTAACATGTGCTCCAGCATGTAAATCACCGGAATAGTCATGCTGATAATGGCATCGTCAGCACTAAACATCTTCGTCGCCATTTCAAAACTGTGCAGAAGGGTGCATAGGTCCCTGATCTGAGACCACTCCTCAAGCGTAATTTGCCCCACCTCTGGATCTCGTTGGCCCAGGCTATATGTCAGAACGTATTGCACCAGGGCTTTTCGGTGCTGCCACAGTCGCTGCAACATGTGCAGAGTTGAATTCCACCGGGTAGGCACATCGCATTTTAGCCGGTGAAGTGGCAGGCCCAACGACTTCTGTAGAGATGTAAGTCGCTGAGCTGCGGGATGCGAACGGCGGAAGTGAGCACACTGCGACCGTGACCTCTGCAGAAGGCCATCTAGTCTGGGATAGTGGGCTAAAAATTGCTGGACAACGAGGTTCAACACGTGAGCCATACAAGGCACGTGTGTGACATTGCCCCGGCGAAGGGCCGCACCCAGGTTTGCAGCATTGTCGCACACGGCCTTCCCTGGTTTCAGGTCCAGTGGAGACAACCATTCATGAAATTGGTTCTCCAGAGCTGACCACAACTCCTCAGCTGTGTGACTCACATTTCCCAGACATTTCAAAGTAAAAACCGCCTGATGACGTTGAGCCCTACTGCCAGCATAGTAAGAAGGTGTGCAGGATCCCTTCTGCGCAGTTAGAAAGCTTGTGGCATGACCAGACAGGCTTTGGGTGCAGGTGGAAGACCGAGAGGAGGTTGAGGAGGCAGAAGCAGTGGAGGAACTTTGACATAAAGAGGATTGACGCACAACTCGTGGGGACGGCAAGACTTGGACAGCAGCCCCTTGTCCTGCTGTCACCATAGTTACCCAGTGCCCAGTCAGCGACATGTAACGCCCCTATCCATGCCTACTCGTCCAAGTGTCTGTGGTGAAATGCACCCTGTCACACACAGAGTTTCTCAAAGAAGCGGTGATGTTGTGTGCGACATGCTGGTGGAGCGCAGGCACACCTTTCTTTGAGAAATAGTGCCGACTGGGCATCTGGTACTGGGGCACTGCGACGGACATAAGGTCTCGAAAATCCTCTGTGTCCACCAGGCGGAAAGGCAGCATTTCTGTAGCCAAGAGCTTGCAGATGGTGAAATTCAACCTCTTAGCTTTCTCATGGCTAGGAGGAAATGGTCTTTTACTTGTCCACATCTGAGGGACCGAGGGCTGGCTATTGTGCTTAGACGGGGTTGATAAGGGTGTCCCCGGCAAACTGCCGGTCTGTGAGGAAGATGCAGGCGGACATGTTAGGTTGCCTTGATCCAAAGGTGGTGCTATCGATGTCGGACAGCGCTCAACACCAGCTGGTGTTACCACCTCCAAAGAAAATGATGACCTGCCAATCACGCTGGCTGTTGCGGGTAAAGAGGTGGCAGGTCTGCGCCCCAAAACAGGTGTGACTGCTGTCCCCCCAGTCACAGAGGATGAAGAGGCCGCGAATGCACAAGATATGGCAGACGGTGGTTGGCCCGGCCGGCTAGGCCGCATTGTAGCACACTGAGCTTCCCACTGCAACTTATGCTTCATGTCCATGTGCCGGTTCATGCATGAAGTACTCAAACTATGTATTTTTTGGCCTCTACTTAGCTTTTGCTGACAAATGTTACAGATAACACGAGTTGGGTCATCTTTATCGATCTGAAAAAATGCCCAGGCTATGCAAGGCTTAGCACCCATGCGACCTGAAGAGCCACCACGACTTGTGGTGAGAGGCAGAGTTGTGTTTGAGGATGCAGTTGTTGACGTGCTTCCAGTACTACGTCTCTGTCCAGGAAGGCGCAACCTGACCTCGTCGTCACTAGCATCTTCCTCCACCTCCTCTGCTGACCTCATCTCTTGGCTGACTGTGGGTTGACAGTAAGTAGGATCTCCAACCTTATCACACCCGTCGTCCTCAGAGCCAACCTGTTCCTGCCCTGACAAAAAACTAAAGTTGTCGCTCCAATCAGGTATTTGAGTCTCATCATCGTCTTCCTCATTGTCTCCACCAACAGGAGTTACAGTTTGGGAATGAGGGTCTACATTATGGTCAGAACCTTCTGCATCTGGTCCTGGATCCGACTCATAAAGATTCTGGGCATCAGTGCAGATCATTTCCTCGTCTGGATTCACAGAAGCGCTGGAGTCGACCTCTGATTCCCAGGCTATAGTATGAGTAAACAGCTCTGCAGACTCAACCATCTGTTCTACCTCATACTCAGACGGGCAGCTGGAGATTTGGGAGCTGTGAGGAAGCAAGTGCGATTGGGGTGACACCTTTGAGGACTGAAGTATTTGTGATGTTGAAGTTGATGTGGAGGAGAGCCCACTTAAAGGAGCACTTGATATCCGTTGAAGCACCTGCTGTTTTTGTGCCTCATCTGGAATTTGTAGCGATTGGCGTGGCCGTAAGAAAGGGATCTTATCACATTGTCCGCTAAAAGAAGTAGACATTTTAGTTTGGCTGGAAGATGGTCTTTCTTCTGCAGATGTTACTGTTGCTTTAACACCTACCCCACGGACACAACCTTTTTTCCCCTTCCCAACACGCCTATTTCCCTTTCCACCAGCAGCAGGCCTTTTTCCACTCATTTTGGTGGTTAACTAATTCACAACTCTGGAGTTGTTTGCACAAAAAAACAATGGATGGGAACCGAGCAGAGCTGAGTGGCCAAACTGTGGTATTAGGCCAAAACTATTGGCTGGGTTAGATGCAGAAAAAAATTATATTCAATTTGCAACCTGATGGAGGTCAGTATAGATGGACTAATAGAACAAGTCCTACACACAGCTAGAAGCCCAAATATTTTTTCAGAGGTAGATGCAGAAAAAAATTGTATTCAGTTTGCAACCTGATGGAGGTCAGTATAGATGGACTAATAGAACAAGTCCTACACACAGCTAGAAGCCCAAATATTTTTTCAGAGGTAGATGCAGAAAAAAAATATATTCAGTTTGCAACCTGATGGAGGTCAGTATAGATGGACTAATAGAGAAAGTCCCACACACTGCTAGAAGGCCAAATATTTTTTCAGAGGTAGATGCAGATAAAAATTATTTTTAATTTGCAGCCTGATGGAGGTCAGTATAGATGGACTAATAGAGAAAGTCCCACACACTCCTAGAAGGCCAAATATTTTTTCAGAGCTAGATGCAGACAAAAAATTATTTTGAATTTGCAACCTGATGGAGGTCAGTATAGATGGACTAATAGAGACAGTCCCACACACTGCTAGAAGGCCAAATATTTTTTCAGAGCTAGATGCAGAAAAAAATTATTTTTAATTTGCAACCTGATGGAGGTCAGTATAGATGGACTAATAGAGAAAGTCCCACACACTGCTAGAAGGCCAAATATTTTTTCAGAGCTAGATGCAGATAAAAATTATTTTTAATTTGCAACCTGATGGAGGTCAGTATAGATGGACTAATAGAGAAAGTCCCACACACTGCTAGAAGGCCAAATATTTTTTCAGAGCTAGATGCAGACAAAAAATTATTTTCAATTTGCAACCTGATGGAGGTCAGTATAGATGGACTAATAGAGAAAGTCCCACACACTGCTAGAAGGCCAAATATTTTTTCAGAGCTAGATGTAGAAAAAAATTATTTTTAATTTGCAACCTGATGGAGGTCAGTATAGATGGACTAATAGAGAAAGTCCCACACACTGCTAGAAGGCCAAATATTTTTTCAGAGCTAGATGCAGATAAAAATTATTTTTAATTTGCAACCTGATGGAGGTCAGTATAGATGGACTAATAGAGAAAGTCCCACACACTGCTAGAAGGCCAAATATTTTTTCAGAGCTAGATGCAGACAAAAAATTATTTTGAATTTGCAGCGTGATGGAGGTCAGTATAGATGGACTAATAGAACAAGTCCCACACACTGCTAGAAGGCCAAATATTTTTTCAGAGCTAGATGCAGAAAAAAATTATATTCAGTTTGCAACCTGATGGAGGTCAGTATAGATGGACTAATAGAACAAGTCCCACACACTGCTAGAAGCCCAAATATTTTTTCAGAGCTAGATGCAGAAAAAAATTATATTCAGTTTGCAACCTGATGGAGGTCAGTATAGATGGACTAATAGAACAAGTCCCACACACTGCTAGAAGCCCAAATATTTTTTCAGAGCTAGATGCAGAAAAAAATTATATTCAATTTGCAACCTGATGGAGGTCAGTATAGATGGACTAATAGAATGATGCTATGCCCAAAAGATTTTACTTCACTAGGTGCAGTAAAAAAAATGGTATTCTATACACAGGTGGTATATCTTGCAACACAGATAGGCTACTCCACTGACTAACACACTCTGCAATAGGCCAAAAAGGATTAGCTTTGCTAGATTCAGCCAAATGCTGTGAAAAAAACTTGCACAGCACTGGCACAGACCTGCCTGGCAAAAACTGATAGGAACTGATGTAACCTAGTCCTGAAAAGGACTGCAATTACAATTAGTCTTTACTCCCACAATGTATCTATTTAAGAGCACAGACCTGCCTGATAAAAGTCGTAGGAAATGCTGTAACCTAGTCCTTAAAAGGACTGCAATCACAACTATTCCCTACTCCAAAGCTATCTGTAGATTTGTGCGAAAATTGGCTTGAAATTAACAAGGTATAGCGCACACAGCAACAGCGGTGCCGTCTAACACGCAGCTGCAGCAGTGAGAAAATGGTAGCGACGGGGAAAATGGCTTGGTCTTATACGGCAAGGACATGTGACATACACTGCCAATGACACATGCCCTTGCTTGTGTGAAAAAAAGCACTTCGCTCCGTGTGTGCGCTGCTGATAGGCTGACAGATTGCACCTCCCCACTGTAAATGCGGGAAAGAGAAAAAAAAATGGAGATCTTCATTATTCCTGCAGAGATCCATCCCCTGCCCCTCTCCCCACCCCGCTGTACACTCAAACTGCGTATTAACATTAATTTTCATCATTACTGAGAAAAAATCCAGTTATGATTTTGGTGCACGAAAAGTTATCGAACATAACCTCGAACAGCCGAATTTTTCTCAAATCGTTCGTGTTCGCCGAACGGCTCGAACACCGCCCAAAACAGCTCGAATTTGAGATTGGCGAACAGTTCGAGTCGAACAATGCTCATCTCTACTCATGAGGTACGCTGGGGTACAATTAGTAGAACTAACGGGTATGTGGTTATACAGGTCCACTAGGTCAGGTAGCTTTTCTGGCCACTGGTTCCTCTCTTCCAAAGGCAGGGTTTTTAACAGATCTATTACGATGTTATTCATTTTCTCGCACATACCGTTGGTTTGCGGATGATATGGCATAGTCCGGATCTTCTTGCATCCATACAGATGACAGAATTCCTTGGATAGCTCAGCTTCAAAAGCAGGGCCTTGATCTGTTAGCACCTTTTCCGGATATCCATGGGGTCTGCAGAAGTAGGCTTGGAACGTTCTTGCTGCAGTTTCTGCTGTCAGATTCTTGACAGGGGCTACCACCAGGAACTGAGAATAGTGATCCACCATGATCAGGGCATAGGAGTAGCCTGATCTGCTGGGTGACAGTTTGACGTGATCCAGAGCGACTATCTCCTGGGGTTGGGTTGTTTTGATGGACTGCAAGGGTGGTTTCTGGCTGCCGTAGTCTTTCCTTCTGAGGCTACAGGGTCCACAATTCCGGCACCACCTTTCTATGGAACTCCGCATTCCAACTCAATAGAATCGGTCCTTCAGCAGGGTTTCCAGCTTCTTCCAGCCAAAGTGACCTGCTTGGTCGTGGTTGGCCTCTAACACCATCTGGATATCTGTCTTAGGTACAACAATCTGCTACACCATTTCATGGGTCTTGGGGTTAACATACTATCTGCACAGCTTCTCTCTGTAGATGAACAGCCGGCTTCTCTCATTCCACAGGTGTTTGGCTTGTGGGGGAGCATCCTTCTCCAGGTGAGAACCTTCTTGGGTTATCAGTAGTGTTGAGCGAGCATGCTCGACACTGCTCGTTACTCGCCCGAGCATCACGCTACTCGGGATGTTTGGCAAGCACCGAGCATTTCCGGGTTACTCGGGCGGGAGCTCGGGTCTCCGCCCTGCACCTTTGGCGCGCTTTACACAGCCAATGAACATGCAGGGATTGCCAGCCAGTCACTGTAATGCCGCAGCCATGTTGTTTGTGGGCATTACAGTGATTGGCTGGCCGCACAGCGTTACCTCGAGTATTTAAAACCGGGCGCAGCCATCTTGGACACAGTCACTCCGGATCAGCCAGTGTAGGGTCAGTGCTGCTGAGTTAGGGAGAGATATATAGTGCGAAATAGGTAGTGTAGGGTCTCTAAAGCCTGCCAAATCAAACAAACAGTCCTTCTCAGGACTAATATCCATCCCAGATATCAGGCAGGCAGGCAGGCTGTATAGGAGACGCAGTGGTTATACCAGCAAACGCTGAATTACAGTCCTGTGTGCTCCTGTTGGTCAAATTGCTAGACTTATCACCCCGGTCTCAGGGGCCAGGAAAAATAATTTTTTTTTTCATCTAAATCCTGTATTTTTTTTTCCTCAGTCAGACTGTCCAAATACGCATCTTATTAACCTTTTGGTATTTCACCCCCCCAAAAAAAAATTGAGTGTGTCTGTGACTGTTCAGACACCAATATATCTGTTTAAAAGAGTCTGGTGTAGGCCAGAAAAATAGAACTGTGGTTTTGCAGTTCTACGGGTCAAATCTCTGTATTATCCTGTTTTTGGCATTTTTTGCCATAAAAAAAACTGTAATAGTGTCTCCCTGACTGGTCAGAAACTAATATATCTGTTTAAAAGATTCTGGTGTATGCCACATAACTATAACTGTGGTTTTGCAGTTCCACGGGTCAAATCTCTGTATTATCCACTTTTTTGCCTTTTTTGCATAAAAAAACATTTTGAGTGTCTCGCTGACTGTTCAGACACAAATATATCTGTTTAAAAGAGTCTGGTGTAGGCCAGATGACTAGAACTGTGGTTTTGTAGTTCCATGGTTCAAATCTCTGTATTATCCACTTTTTTGCATAAAAAAAAAACATTTTGAGTGTCTCGCTGACTGTTCAGACACAAAAATATCTGTTTAAAAGAGTCTGGTGTAGGCCAGATAACTAGAACTATGGTTTTCCTCTTCCATGGTTCAAATCTGGGTGTAATCCACCTTTTTGCATAAAAAAAAAAACATTTTGAGTGTCTTGCTGACTGTTCAGACTCAAATATATCTGTTTAAAAGAGTCTGGTGTAGGCCAGATTACTAGAACTTTGGTTTTCCTCTTCCATGGTTCAAATCTGGGTGTAATCCACTTTATTGCAAAAAAAAACATTTTGAGTGTCTCGCTGACTGTTCAGACACAAATATATCTGTTTAAAAGATTCTGGTGTAAGCCAGATTACTAGAACTGTGGTTTTCCTCTTCCACGGTGCAAATCTGGGTGTAATCCACCTTTTTGCATAAAAAAAACATTTTGATTGTCTCGCTGACTGTTCAGACACAAATATATCTGTTTAAAAGAGTCTGGTGTAGGCCAGATAACTAGAACTGTGGTTTTGCAGTTCCACGGTTCAAATCTCTGTATTATCCACTTTTTTGCCTTTTTTCCATTTAAAAAAAAAATTTGAGTGTCTCGCTGACTGTTCAGACACAAATAGTGGTTTAACAAGACGGTTTTAATGCCCCTTGGAAGAGACCTGGAGTTCAGAGTGGTTTAACAAGATGGTTTTAATGCCCCTTGGAAGAGACGTGGAGGTCACAGTAGCTTAACAAGACGGTTTTAATGCCCCTTACAAGAGCCATGCAGTACAGCATATTAAAAACATTATTCCCATTATTGGGGAGTGGGTCTCCCATAGTGTTTGCCTATGCCTTCCAAGCAAAAGCTGCAAAAAATTAGGACGGAGGAACTTGCAATGCTGGCAACATGGACCACGGTGACCCTTGTGGTATACTGGTGGTGGAGGCTGAGGATAAGGAGAAGAGCAAAAAACAGCCAAAATGAGGAAGCGTATACCCATGTGTGGGTGTGAAGCGGTGCATGGGAATACACCACCCGAAATAACACAGTGGATTTGACTTTATGTTACTCTGCTGTCATTTAGTGGTGATGAGAAGTCTGGCCCATTCCAACCCTTGTTCATTTTGATAAGGGTCAGCTTGTCAGCATTGTCAGTGACAGGCGAGTGCGCTTATCTGTTATAATTCCCCCAGCGGTACTAAAAACACGCTCCAATAACACGCTAGCGGCAGGACAGGCTAGGACCTCCAAGGCGTACAGATCGAGTTCATTCCAAGTGTCCTGCTTGGATACCCAATAATTAAAAGGCACAGAGGAATCACGGAGGACGCTGGTACAGTTGGCAAGGTACTCCCTCACCATCTTTTGATTCTTTCCACTCCTTGTGAGAGTACCCTGCGCCTCAGGGCCTGTAAGCTGGGCGGGTCTCAGAAAACTGTCCCAGAACGTTGACAGTCTTCCCCTGCCTCTGCTGGATTGGAGTTGCGTCTCTCTCGCCTGTACGCCTTGGTTGGGCAACGAACTGTGACCTCTGCCGCTAGTGTGTTCAGATGGGAATTTTTTTAACAGTTCTGCAGCAAGGGCCTTCTGGTACTGCCCCATTTTTGTAGACTTCTCTACCTCAGGAATAAGAGAGTGAAAGTTCTCCTTGCAGCGGGGGTCTAAAAGTGTCACCAACCAGTATTGACTGTCACCCAACATTTTGACAACGCGAGGGTCACGGTTAAGGCAGCGTAACATAAAGTCAGCCATGCATGCCAGACTGGTAACGGGCAAGACTTCCGGGTCCTCACCAAGATGCCGATTCATTCATGATCATGAGGCCATCCATCTCCTTAGCTTTCTGTTCCTTGGAATGCAAGCGCCTGTATGTAGTAGCGGCTAGGCCTGAGTTTGTCAGCGTTTTGGCGCATATCCTACCTCCTCCGAGGATTGCTGGATGTTTTCCTGCTACTATTTCAGTTCTATGACTCCCGTTAAAACAAAGCTTCAGGTGATGAATGATGGATGAGGTGGTGGCAAAGGAGAAAGAGCAGGAGGAACAGGGACCATTCACATCAATATCAGGCCAGTCAACCACACATGTCTTGTAGGATATGTTTCTGTACCAAAAGGAGTGGTTCGGATACACAGTTATAGGGCATACAGTGAGTGCAATGCCTACCAAAATTTCGAGGCACTCCAATGCCCCTTGGAAGTGACATGGAGGTCAGAGGGCCTTAACTAAAGGCCTCCACGTCTCTTCCAAGGTGATTAAAACTGTCTTGTTAAACCACTCTGAACTCCACGTCTCTTCCAAGGGGCATTAAAACCGTCTTGTTAAGCTACTGTGACCTCTACGTCTCTTCCAAGGGGCATAAAACCGTCTTGTTAAACCACTCTGAACTCCACGTCTCTTCCAAGGGGCATTAAAACCGTCTTGTTAAACCACTCTGAACTCCACGTCTCTTCCAAAGGGCATTAAAACCATCTTGTTAAACCAATCTGAACTCCATGTCTCCTCCAAGAGGCATTAAAACCGTCTTGTTAAACTACTCTGAACTCCACAGCTCTTCCAAGGGGCATTGAAATGTTGTTTTTAACTAACTCTAACCTCCACGACTTGCATTTCCTCCTAATTTTAGTCAGCTTTTGCTTTTCAATTCATAGGCGAACACTAAGGGAGACCCACTCCCCAATAATGGGTAGAAGGTTTTTAGTACGTTGTAATTCACGTCTGATTCAAGGGGCATTGCAGTTCCTCATAATTTTTGGAAAGCTTTCCATTCACTGCTTAGGCCAACAGTGTACAGGAGACCCAGTTGCTATATATGGAAAAAATGGTTTAGTTAAGGCCCTCTGACCTCCAAGTCACTTCCAAGGGGCATTGGAGTGCCTCGAAATTTTGGTAGGCATTGCACTCACTGTATGCCCTATAACTGTGTATCCAAACCACTCCTTTTGGTACAGAAACATATCTTACAAGACATGTGTGGTTGACTGGCCTGATATTGATGTGAATGGTCCCTGTTCCTCCTGCTCTTTCTCCTTTGCCACCACCTCATCCATCATTCATCACCTGAAGCTTTGTTTTAACGGGAGTCATAGAACTGGGATAGTAGCAGGAAAACATCCAGCAATCCTCAGAGGAGGTAGGATATGCGCCAAAACACTGACCACCTCAGGCCTAGCCGCTACTACATACATGCGCTTGCATTCCAAGGAACAGAAAGCTAAGGAGATGGATGGCCTCATGATCATGAATAATTTACTCGTTGTGTAGGAGGCCGACCACTGCTGCTGTCTACCTTCTGAACTTTGTGTTGAAGCCTGATTGACCCAGGACCCTCAATCCTCTATGTCTGGAGGATGTGTTGCATCCCAGTGTCTAACTGTGTCCCGGCTTCCACAAAATTAACGCAGTGTGAAGGCGTCAGTGAGATGGATCATCCCTGGCCACATTCACTTGTCCACGTGTTTGTGGTTAGGCTGTCCTTCCCACTAAATGCAATGGGGAGGGCACAGGTAATGTTTTGGTATGCGCGCTTGTGTATAAGGCGCACCGGAACAAATATGGGCGGCTGGGGACCGTTTATGGACACCCGGCCGCCCCCAGGCGGTTGGGGACCGTGTGTAGGCACCCGTCCGCGGGGCGGCTGGGGGCCGAGTATGGACACCCGGCTGCCTCCTGGAGGCTGGGGACCAAGCGTGGGCACCCGGCCACCGGGCGGCTGGGGACTGAGAATTGATACCAGGCCGCCGACGCAGCCATGACGTGGTGACCAGATTCCGCCTCCACATGCCTAAAAGGCCCAATTTCAAGTGAAAGCAAGCAAGCAGTATGGCATTGCAGCCTCGGGGTGGGTGGGTGTCAGGCTGCATACTTGGGCTTGCATTGCAAGGAATGGGGGAGGTACAATTGAACACTGCCCTGGGACAAGGACTTGAACGGGGATAGTTGCAAGTCTGCATCTTCTGATGCGACAAGGATCACTTCTGATGGGCACACTTTTAGGCAGTGACCTGGGTGTCAGAGATGCTTCCAGGGGTCTTCCCCATGCTGTTCCCATGTCTTTTCAGCACTGTATGCATGTGTCACACAGCACATGGCCAGATAAGGTTGTAAAATGTTAAACTGACATTTCCCGGTGAATGCATTTGTCACGGTTGAAAGCAATACAAAAGTGCAAAAATGCATAAAAAATGCTACTTGTGAACATAGCCCAAGGTGTGGAGGAGTATTTTTGTTTTTGATTATTAATTTTACCTTATACACAAGTCTTTACCCTGGAAAGGATGTTCCTTAACATATTTCACAGGAAAGCAGTTTCAGTTTCGTTTTTAAACGTTTTATTGTGAGCCCGTAAAAGTGGCTTAATACCTCTGACCACGTTGTTGACAGCAGTGACCAGGGGGTCAGAAATGCTTCCTGGGGCGATCCCCATGCTGTCTCCATGTCATTTGAGCACTGTCACTATCGTTTTGGGCACTTTTTAGGCTTTCTACAGACTGCCGGGGGTGCCATCGCAAAAATGCTTCAGTCTCCCATAGACTAACATTGGGCTCGCTGCTCGGGTCGAGCACTCGAGTATCACGGTGAGCTCGGCCCGAGCTTCGAGCACCCGAGCATTTTAGTGCTCGCTCAACACTAGTAATGATGTTTGAAGTATATGCAAGATAAGTATTACCTTCCTTGCTATTATATCTACAGTGAGATGATATTATGATACATTATGATGAAGATGCATTTCACATTCTTTCTAAGAAGGGAAATTTTGTATTAGTGCTCCTATTAAGGAAAAGCTGTTGGAATCATTTTTATTAATTTTTGACCATTGGACTATCCTATATTTTGGTAGCGTCTATGAGGTTTTATGCCCTCATCTCCTCATGGTGTATGAATGTGTTGGATGTGGTGTCACACTGAGGAGGGATCTGCTTATTAATCTATCTCTCTATACCTCGCAGCCTGTCACCCCTGAGCACTGCAGGACCCTGTAGGGACTTAGAGGGTGAGTCAACGATGTGCAGCGGTTACAATAAATAATGGGGTCCACATCCGCTGGCAGGTAGGGACACTGCTAGGACAAGTACTAGGCCCTGATAAGTTTTTACTATAACACACTATTCTGACCATTTCTGCCATTTGAAGAGTACAGTAAGTGACACCACAATCCGTGAATTTGTCAAAGAGATAGACGTCATTATAGGGTACACTAGGGCCCCAATAGGGTAAGTCTACGTGGAGCGGGGGCACCGATCTCGTATATTAAAGAGGGCGCCGACCCCGCAGCTAGGTAGGGATAAATAGGTATAGAGTGAGGGATCTGATAGATCATCTATGTCCCTTACGTTTGGCAAACCTTATTTATACATTTCTTGATTGTAGTATTCATTTGTGTGCTGGGACACTGAGATTGACATCTTTTAAAGAGAATCATTAAAGTTTAGAATTTTAAAAAGGGGGGGTTATTCTTTATGGTTTTGTTTGGCTTATGGGCCTCTCTAAATTATTTATTTTGTTTTTTTTTGGTATACGGATGAGCATGGCAGATGCAGCCTTGTAAACAGATGAGAGCAGACACGGCTGATATACAAGCAGGCGGGCAAGGCTGAAATGCAGGAACAAAAAAACAGTATGGACAGACAGGTACTGGAAAGGTAGATTGACTGGCAGGTACTGGGGATTAGCAATCATGCAGGAGACTAACTGAACATGTTGCACAGGTACCTCCTTTCAGGTGGAGGAGTCATAAGTAGTGTTGAGCATTCCGATACTGAAATATCGGGTATCGGCCGATATTCGCGGTATCGGAATTCCGATACTTAATTCCGATACTATTGCAATATCGTATACCGGAATCGGAAGTTCCCATAATGCAATGAGACATTTTCATTTTATTCAGCCAATGAGGATCCTAAGAAGTGTGGGCACATCCTGTTAGGCATGTAGGCATCTTAACTAATGGCATGGCTGTGATTGGCTGCTGAAATGATGTCATGATGCACTATAAAAGCCACCGCCGCCATTTTGAGCTCACTCTGCTGTGAATTCAGTTAGGGATAGGACGCTGTTGTTCTGAGGGACAGTTTTAGCTACCTATTTGCTCTATACTGCTTTACCCAAGCTACTTTCTAAATCACTGTGCCTTGCAGTGCTAGTGCACAGTTCCCTGTGCTGTTCACCGCTATCTGCAAGGTCTGTGTGTGTGAGTGCAGCTCACCCTGTAGTGTGTGCTTCAGCCAAGTCTGGTTGTAGTGCACTCAGTGTGTGTCACTGCCTCATACATTGTCCTTTTTTGCCAATTCATAATTTTTCCTGATATCTCCTATTAGTGTGGTGGTTCCATCTGTATTCAGCTAAATTGGTTCCAAACACACTATATAGGAGTAGATAGAGAAATTTTTTTCCGTCTTGCAACACTAGTGCACAGTGCTCTGCATCTGTACTGTTCACCGCTGTCTGCAAGGTCTGGTGTGTGAGTGCAGCTCACCCTGTAGTGTGTGCTTCAACCCCGTCTGGTTGTAGTGCACTCAGTGTGTGTCACTGCCTCATACATTGTCCTTTATTGCCAATTCATAATTTTTCCTGATATCTCCTATTAGTGTGGTGGTTCCATCTGTATTCAGCTAAATTGGTTCCAAACACACTATATAGGAGTAGATAGAGAAATTTTTTTCCGTCTTGCAGCACTAGTGCACAGTGCTCTGCATCTGTACTGTTCACCGCTGTCTGCAAGGTCTGGTGTGTGAGTGCAGCTCACCCTGTAGTGTGTGCTTCAACCCCGTCTGGTTGTAGTGCACTCAGTGTGTGTCACTGCCTCATACATTGTCCTTTATTGCCAATTCATAATTTTTCCTGATATCTCCTATTAGTGTGGTGGTTCCATCTGTATTCAGCTAAATTGGTTCCAAACACACTATATAGGAGTAGATAGAGAATTTTTTTTCCGTCTTGCAGCACTAGTGCACAGTGCTCTGCATCTGTACTGTTCACCGCTGTCTGCAAGGTCTGGTGTGTGAGTGCAGCTCACCCTGTAGTGTGTGCTTCAACCCCGTCTGGTTGTAGTGCACTCAGTGTGTGTCACTGCCTCATACATTGTCCTTTATTGCCAATTCATAATTTTTCCTGATATCTCCTATTAGTGTGGTGGTTCCATCCATATTCAGCTAAATTGATTCCAAACACACTATATAGGAGTAGATAGAGGAGCCTTTCTGCAGCATTGGGCCCTGCAGCCCCAGCCAGATTAGTATTAGCCTATTTTTTGCAGCCTCATCTATTGCATTGTAGGTTACCTTCCTACATTGTAATAGCTACAAAAAGTTTGTGATACTATCGTTATTACATCTTTAGGCACATCCAGTGTCTTTTTGTGACAAAAAAAACCTAAATAAAGTTCACCAAACACTCCACTTTACAGTTGTGTAGGCCACATTAGCTCATATTAAAGTCTAGTCCACACTTTATAAAATTAGTGTTTCTTATACCTGTTAGCAGCTGTTCAGGAATAAGCACACTAAGCCCTTAGTACTTTTCTGCCTATCTTTATCAGTCTACCAAGATGAAGAAGGCAGGGAGTAAGGCATGTGGTCGTGGTCGTGGGCGTGGGCGTGGAGTTTCTGCAGGGAGAGGACGTGAGGATTCTGTGCCTGCAGGGAGAGGACGTGGGGATTCTGTGCCTGCTGCGGGCACCAGTGACTCAGCATCCCCCAGTTTTACCAGGGAACAGTCCTTTATGCGCAGCTTTGTAGGAGCTAGCCGTACCCCACTGCTGCGCGAGGACCAAATTGAAGCCGTTGTCGGATGGATGGCAGCTAACGCATCGACTTCAATTAGTTCCAGATCCTCTCAGGTCCTGAGCACTGAAGAGCACCCATCTGTCTCTTCACCACCTGCCAAATTGCCCAGGCAGTCAGAGAGCCCTGGACAGGAGCCATCTCTACTTCTGTTCTCTGAATCTCTTGGCTTGGAAAGAGGGGGCCAGCCAAGCAGAATTCGAGAATTTGAAGAAGAGGTAGTATGCAGTGATGCGCAACCGTTTTGTCTCTCTGAATCTGAAGAGGCGGGTGGGCCAGTGCCTATGGTCAGCAGCACACCTCAGTACGCATCTGATGATGAGACTCAGGTGCCACTTTCTGGTGCGTACTGTGCTGTCGAGACTACCCAGGAGAAGCAGTTGTTTGAAGAGGGTGGTGTAGATGATGAGGTCCTTGACCCATCATGGCGTGAGGGACAGGAAGGTGGTGGGAGCAGCTCTGAGGAAGAGATTCCCCGAACGGCCCAAAAAGGAGGGAGAGGGAGGGGGCAGACTTGGTTGCCTGTAGCCTCCACTTCGGCACCCATTAGGAGCATGGCTCTTCCAAAATCCAAAGCGGGCGCTCCCAAGACTTGCAGTGCCTGGTCCTTTTTTGACACAGTTGCAGATGACATTTGCTTTGTCAAATGCAAGCTGTGTAATCAGAAGGTGAAAAGAGGGAAAAGTGTCAGCAACCTCAATACCACAAATATGTGGAAACATGTGCGGACCAAGCACGTGGTGGAGTTACACAAACACACTGAAGACCTAGGCCAACCTACAGCGCCACCTACCACCTCTTCAGCTCGTGTTGTAGCCTCTTCCTCCAGCTCACACACAGCTGGTTCGGCTTCCTCACAGGATCGCCATGGAAGAATCTCTGGCACTGTTGTACAGAGACACAGTGTAATTCCACCCACAGCACCACTTTCCCAGTCATCCTCACACTCCCAGGCCAGTCTACAGCCATCGTTAGCACAGGCATGGGAGAAAAGGCGCCCATACTCGGCAAACCACCCCCGAGCACAGGCTCTGAATGCTGGCATTGCTAAACTACTGGCCCTTGAAATGCTATCATTCAGGCTGGTGGAGACTGACACATTCCGTAACTTTATGGCATTGGCAGTCCCACAATACAACGTGCCCAGCCGCTTTTATTTCAGCAGGCAAGCCGTCCCTGCCCTGCAACATCATGTGGAGGGAAAAATTAAACATGCGCTACAAAACGCCGTCAGTAGCAAGGTCCACCTGACCACTGATGCGTGGACCAGTAAGCATGGACAGGGACGATACCTTTCCCTCACTGCCCATTGGGTAAATGTTGTGGAGCCGGGTACAGATCTTGAGAGTGGCGCTGTACGTGTTCTGCCAACTCCAAGGATTGCAGGAATCCAGTCTGTACACATTGACTCCTCCTCATACTCCAGTTCCTCTGAATCAGCGCTGCAGGAGCCGTCACGGTCTACCTCCACATCGACCCGTGAACGGTTACCTGTTATGATGACCGATATGAGCACAGCCGTGGCCAAACGTCAACAGGCCGTATTAAAATTAATTTCTTTGGGGAATCGAAGCCACACAGCGCAGGAGCTCTGGAATGCCATCAAGCAGCAGAGTGACGTGTGGTTTGTGCCAGCGAATCTCCAGCCAGGCATGGTAGTGTGTGACAATGGCCGAAATCTGGTGGCAGCTCTGGGCCTAGGCAACCTCACTCACATCCCATGTCTGGCACATGTGCTCAACTTGGTCGTGCAGAGTTTTTTGAGGGACTATCCGGATCTTGATGCACTGCTTCACAAGGTCCGCATAGAGTGCGCTCACTTGCGGCGTTCCAGCAATGCAAGATCACGCATTGCAGCTCTGCAGCGCCGATTATGTCTTCCGGAACATCGCATCATATGTGACCTACCCACCAGGTGGAATTCAACGTTACATATGTTGGAGAGGTTGTGTGAGCAGCAGGCAGCAGTAATGGAGTACCAGCTGCAGCAGGCGCAAACAAGTCGCAGTGCGCGCCGTTCACACTTCACCACCACTGAGTGGGCCTCTATGAAGGACATTTGCCACGTTTTGCGTGCCTTCGATTATTCCACGCGGATGGCGAGTGCAGATGATGCACTAGTCAGCATGACTATCCCCCTTATCTGCCTGCTTGAAAAAACACTGCAAGCACTAAGGGACGAGGTTTTGGAAGAGGTGGAGGATGAGGAGTCACAAATGCCATCTGCTTCTCTACAGTCTGCGCAACGTGGTTCCTCACAAAGGCCTAGGCAGGGGACACTTTGTGAGGAGGATGAGGAGGAGTCAATGGATGAGGAAGACATCTGTCCAGAGGAGGGAGGTACACAATGCTCTAGTAGTCAGTATCTAGAGCGAGGGTGGGGTGATGCAGAGCAGGCAGAGATCACGCCTCAAGCAGGGGACAGCGTTTCTTGGCCAGTTGGCAGTCTGCAGCACATGGTTGATTTCATGCTGCAGTGCCTCAGAAACGACCGCCGCATCGCCCACATTCTCAACACGGCTGATTATTGGGTGTCCACCCTCCTAGATCCTCGCTACCGGGACAACTTACAAAGCCTCATAACACCATTGAACCGGGAGCGTAAAATGCGGGAGTACCAAGACGCACTGGTGCATTCCATCATGTTCTCCATTCCAACCGAGAGCAGTGCTGCTAGTGCTTTACAAAGCAGCTCAGTGCGTCGAGGCAGTGGAGGAAGCTCTGCACAAAGAGGGAGCAGAAGCAGCGCCTCAGCACAAGGCAAGACCAGTATGGCCGAAATGTGGCAAAGTTTTGTGTCCCCGCCGCCACAAATGTCTACACCATCACAGACAGCTCCAGTCAGCAGGAGGCAACGTTTCCGTCAGATGGTGACAGACTACATGTCTTGCCCTCTTAGTGTACTCCCAGACGGCTCTTCTCCCTTCAAGTTTTGGGTCTGTAAGCTGGATACATGGCCAGAGCTTAGTCAGTATGCACTGGAGGTGCTAGCTTGCCCTGCTGCTAGTGTATTATCGGAACGCGTCTTTAGTGCCGCAGGTGGTGTACTAACAGACCGTCGCATGCGACTATCCTCCGATAACGTTGACCGGCTTACTTTTCTCAAAATGAACAAGGCCTGGATCTCTCATGAATTTGCCAGTCCTCTTCCAGAATAAATAATTGGTTGGCAACAGTATCCAGGTCTCCTGTTCTGTTCATGTTTCTACCACCTGAACTGTAATCCCTGAGCTCCAACACCGCCAGTTGGCGCTCGGAAGTGCCGTCTGCACAGTCAACACTTGCTGCCGTGTTATTGGGGTTCAGTAACGTCAGCTGTTCTCCTGCTGTGCGGACGGCAATTTCTCCTGATTTGTCCACATCCACTGTACTACACATTTTAAAGTTGCTCCAATTACTCCTCTGGCTCCTCTGTTTTCATTCTTATCCCTGGGCTCCAGCACCGCCAGTTGGCGCTCGGAAGTGCTGTCTGCACAGTCAACACTTGCTACCATGTTATTGGGGTTCAGTAACGTCAGCTGTTCCCCTGCTGTGCGGACGGCAATTTCTCCTGCTCTGTCCACATTCTCACTACTACAGATTTTAAAGTTGCTCCAATTACACCTCTGGCTCCTCTGTTTTCAGTATTATCCCTGAGCTCCAACACCGCCAGTTGGCGCACGGAAGTGCCGTCTGCACAGTCAACACTTGCTGCCGTGTTATTGGGGTTCAGTAACGTCAGCTGTTCTCCTGCTGTGCGGACGGCAATTTCTCCTGCTTTGTCCAAATCCACTGTACTACACATTTTAAAGTTGCTCGAATTACACCTCTGGCTCCTCTGTTTTCATTCTTATCCCTGGGCTCCAGCACCGCCAGTTGGCGCTCGGAAGTGCCGTCTGCACAGTCAACACTTGCTGCCGTGTTATTGGGGTTCAGTAACGTCAGCTGTTCTCCTGCTGTGCGGACGGCAATTTCTCCTGCTTTGTCCACATCCACTGTACTACACATTTTAAAGTTGCTCGAATTACACCTCTGGCTCCTCTGTTTTCATTCTTATCCCTGGGCTCCAGCACCGCCAGTTGGCGCTCGGAAGTGCCGTCTGCACAGTCAACACTTGCTACCATGTTATTGGGGTTCAGTAACGTCAGCTGTTCCCCTGCTGTGTTCACGGCAATTTCTCCTGCTCTGTCCATATTCACTGTGCTACTTATTTAAAACTTGCTCCAATTACACCTCTGGCTCCTCCGTTTTTAGTATTTACCCTGGGCTCCAACACCGCCAGTTGGCGCTCGGAAGTGCTGTCTGCACAGTCAACACTTGCTGCCGTGTTATTGGGGTTCAGTAACGTCAGCTGTTCCCCTGCTGTGCGGACGGCAATTTCTCCTGCTCTGTCCACATTCTCACTACTACAGATTTTAAAGTTGCTCGAATTACACCTCTGGCTCCTCTGTTTTCATTCTTATCCCTGGGCTCCAGCACCGCCAGTTGGCGCTCGGAAGTGCTGTCTGCACAGTCAACACTTGCTACCATGTTATTGGGGTTCAGTAACGTCAGCTGTTCCCCTGCTGTGCGGACGGCAATTTCTCCTGCTCTGTCCACATTCTCACTACTACAGATTTTAAAGTTGCTCCAATTACACCTCTGGCTCCTCTGTTTTCATTCTTATCCCTGGGCTCCAGCACCGCCAGTTGGCGCTCGGAAGTGCCGTCTGCACAGTCAACACTTGCTGCGGTGTTATTGGGGTTCGGTAACGTCAGCTGTTCCCCTGCTGTGTTCACGGCAATTTCTCCTGCTCTGTCCATATTCACTGTGCTACTTATTTAAAACTTGCTCCAATTACACCTCTGGCTCCTCCGTTTTTAGTATTTACCCTGGGCTCCAACACCGCCAGTTGGCGCTCGGAAGTGCTGTCTGCACAGTCAACACTTGCTGCCGTGTTATTGGGGTTCAGTAACGTCAGCTGTTCTCCTGCTGTGCGGACGGCAATTTCTCCTGCTTTGTCCACATCCACTGTACTACACATTTTAAAGTTGCTCGAATTACACCTCTGGCTCCTCTGTTTTCATTCTTATCCCTGGGCTCCAGCACCGCCAGTTGGCGCTCGGAAGTGCCGTCTGCACAGTCAACACTTGCTGCGGTGTTATTGGGGTTCGGTAACGTCAGCTGTTCCCCTGCTGTGTTCACGGCAATTTCTCCTGCTCTGTCCATATTCACTGTGCTACTTATTTAAAACTTGCTCCAATTACACCTCTGGCTCCTCCGTTTTTAGTATTTACCCTGGGCTCCAATACCGCTAGTTGCTGCTCAGAAGTGCCGTCTGCACAGTCAGCGCTTGCTCCAGTGTTATTGGGATTCAGTAACGTCAGCTGATCCCCAGCTGTGTGTCCGGCAAATTCTCCTGCTTTGTCCACATCCACTGTAGTACGGATTTAAAACCTCCTCCAAATACACCTCTGGCTCTTCTGTTTTTAGTATTTACCCTGGGCTCCAGCACCGCCAGCTGGTTCTCGGCAGTTCCATTGGCTCTTGTACCTTCTGCTACCCATCCGGGTTCCAGTACCGTCAGCTGGTTCTCGGCAGTGTCTTTGGCACGGGTACTCCCTCCTGCCCAGCCTGGTTCCAGCACGCCAGCTGTTTCCGGGTAGTGTCAACGTCACTTTGCCTCCAATGCGTTGTCCTGTCGTGTTGCGGTCGGGTTAGCCGACTCTATGGTGCCTGCAGTTTAGGTGACTCCTATGTGGGCTGCGGGATCTGGCAATGAAGGCTGGTTCCATAGTGCCAATAGGACAAGCACCCTCTGTAGGACTGTGGGTTTTGGTAACTGCGGCCGGCTCGCGGCCTTGAACTTTTTTTTTACATGGGTACCTTCTGCTACCCATCCGGGTTCCAGTACCGTCAGCTGGTTCTCGGCAGTGCCTTTGGATTAGGTGCCTCCTTCTCGGTATCCAAGTTCCACCAACGTCTGCTGGTCCTTGGTAGTGCTTTCTGGCACAGGTACCTCCTGCTTAGTAACCGAGTTCCAGTAACATCAGCTGGTCCTCGGTAGTTCCATTGGCTCTTGTACCTTCTGCTACCCATCCGGGTTCCAGTACCGTCAGCTGGTCCTCGGTAGTTCCATTTGCTCTTGTATCTTCTGCTACCCATCCGGGTTCCAGTACCGTCAGCTGGTTCTCGGCAGTGTCTTTGGCACGGGTACTCCCTCCTGCCCAGCCTGGTTCCAGCACGCCAGCTGTTTCCGGGTAGTGTCAACGTCACTTTGCCTCCAATGCGTTGTCCTGTCGTGTTGCGGTCGGGTTAGCCGACTCTATGGTGCCTGCAGTTTAGGTGACTCCTATGTGGGCTGCGGGATCTGGCAATGAAGGCTGGTTCCATAGTGCCAATAGGACAAGCACCCTCTGTAGGACTGTGGGTTTTGGTAACTGCGGCCGGCTCGCGGCCTTGAACTTTTTTTTTACATGGGTACCTTCTGCTACCCATCCGGGTTCCAGTACCGTCAGCTGGTTCTCGGCAGTGCCTTTGGATTAGGTGCCTCCTTCTCGGTATCCAAGTTCCACCAACGTCTGCTGGTCCTTGGTAGTGCTTTCTGGCACAGGTACCTCCTGCTTAGTAACCGAGTTCCAGTAACATCAGCTGGTCCTCGGTAGTTCCATTGGCTCTTGTACCTTCTGCTACCCATCCGGGTTCCAGTACCGTCAGCTGGTCCTCGGTAGTTCCATTTGCTCTTGTATCTTCTGCTACCCATCCGGGTTCCAGTACCGTCAGCTGGTTCTCGGCAGTGTCTTTGGCACGGGTACTCCCTCCTGCCCAGCCTGGTTCCAGCACGCCAGCTGTTTCCGGGTAGTGTCAACGTCACTTTGCCTCCAATGCGTTGTCCTGTCGTGTTGCGGTCGGGTTAGCCGACTCTATGGTGCCTGCAGTTTAGGTGACTCCTATGTGGGCTGCGGGATCTGGCAATGAAGGCTGGTTCCATAGTGCCAATAGGACAAGCACCCTCTGTAGGACTGTGGGTTTTGGTAACTGCGGCCGGCTCGCGGCCTTGAACTTTTTTTTTACATGGGTACCTTCTGCTACCCATCCGGGTTCCAGTACCGTCAGCTGGTTCTCGGCAGTGCCTTTGGATTAGGTGCCTCCTTCTCGGTATCCAAGTTCCACCAACGTCTGCTGGTCCTTGGTAGTGCTTTCTGGCACAGGTACCTCCTGCTTAGTAACCGAGTTCCAGTAACATCAGCTGGTCCTCGGTAGTTCCATTGGCTCTTGTACCTTCTGCTACCCATCCGGGTTCCAGTAACATCAGCTGGTCCTCGGTAGTTCCATTGGCTCTTGTACCTTCTGCTACCCATCCGGGTTCCAGTACCGTCAGCTGGTTCTCGGCAGTGCCTTTGGATTAGGTGCCTCCTTCTCGGTATCCAAGTTCCACCAACGTCTGCTGGTCCTTGGTAGTGCTTTCTGGCACAGGTACCTCCTGCTTAGTAACCGAGTTCCAGTAACATCAGCTGGTCCTCGGTAGTTCCATTGGCTCTTGTACCTTCTGCTATCCATCCGGGTTCCAGTACCGTCAGCTGGTCCTCGGTAGTTCCTCAGCTTTCTTGTACCTTCTGCTACATTTCCAAGTTCAAGCTTTTTGAAATGGTTCTTGGTAATCACTCTGGATCTCCCTGACGAGGACCCTGAAGACGAGGACCCTGAAGACCAACCCTAAGAAGACGAGGACCCCGAAGACAATGACCCTGAAGACGAGGACCCTGAAGACCACCCCGAAGAAGACGAGGACCCTGAAGACCACCCCGAAGAAGACGAGGACCCTGAAGACCACCCCGAAGAAGACGAGGACCCCGAAGACGAGGACCCAGAAGACCAACCCGAAGAAGACGAGGACCCCGAAGACGAGGACCCCCGAAGACGACGACCCTGAAGACCACCCCGAAGAAGACCAAGAAGATGACCCTGAAGAAGTTGACCAAGAAGACAAAGAAGAGAAGACAAGCACCAAGATACAGAAAAACAAGAGACAGAAAACCAAGAAGCAGAAATACAAGAAGCTGCAGAACAAAAAGCGGAAGAACATTAAGCATAAGACTAAAAATCAGAGCAAAAGATAATATCTAAATTATAAGCAGAAGATGACTAAGCAGTGTATGGGGGTGAGTCCGTTCCTCCTCGTGGTGCCCCTGGAAAAGACCTGCTGCTGCAGGCCAAACTGAACGCGGACAAATCCTGTTGTAAATCTTTTGTGACGGGCAGAACGAAAGGTGTAATGTCCAACCTTTTATAGATAACAACTACAGGAATGCCTGTCACAAATAAGAATATGATGAAGAAGAAGAATATGAAGAAGATGAAGAAGTAGAATATGAAGAATGTAAAAAAAAGAATAATACGAAGAAGGTGAAGAAGAAGAAGGTGAAGAAGAAGTGGATGAAAAAGATGCTGAGGATGATGAAGGAGAAAGTGTGGGAGAAGTAAAAAAGAAGGTGAAGAGCATGGAAGTAGTGAAACATAAATATCTGACAAAATATAAAAATACTTAACATAGTTAATATTTCCGTAACTCAGAACATAATAAAAAAATATTAATTCCTGCTATTCCATTTGACTGGGCTAAACCTCTATGCCTTTATTGTCTCCCCCACCTCCCCCAATACATTCTACATTATTCTTAGTTGTTTTCCTTCATGTAGAAATAACCTACAAGGAAAGAAAGGGTTTATTTTAATTCCGATATTTATGTCCCATTGACTTGCATTGGTTTCCGGTATCGGAATCGGCGATATCCGATACTTTTTCGGTATCGGTCCGATCCAATCCGATCCGATATTTCCCGATATCGGAAGGTATCGCTCAACACTAGTCATAAATAATAAATCACATAGGAAGAAAGGAAATCCAGCTTACCTGTGTGGTTCATGAATGGTGCAAGGGAGAACGTTCTGATCAAAACGTGATGAATAGCCAAAGAAAATGTGGTATCCAGCTCCAAGTAAAAACATGTGTTTAATTAGTCCATGTTAAAAATTACATCCATGTGGAAAGGGTATTGGAGGTATGGTGGACAGTGCTACGCGTTTCGAACAATCTGGCGTTCTTTGTCATAGTCACAGCTGTGACAAATTGATGTCATTTTTAACATGGACTAATTAAACACATGTTTTTACTTGGAGCTGGATACCACATTCTCTTTAAATAATAAGTGTTTCCCAGCAATTGGCATGGGACACTTTAGGACGGCACACACAATCCCTTTAAGAAGGAGGGAGCATGCGCGCGCCCTAAGCACAGTGTCGGGGGGCTGTGGCGGTGAGCGAGTTGGAGTCCCCCGCTGGGGGAAGAGAGAAGTGTGCAGGGATGCCGACGCTACAATGTGACACTTTGATACAATGTAAAGTAGTCAGTGTACAAAATAATGGCAAAAGTGAGAACACACATAATTGAAAATGGCCAAATTGTGCCCAAAGTGTCAATATTTTGTGTGGCCACCATTATTTTCAAGCACTGGCTCTCCACCACCTTCCGTTTGAGGATTCCCCACTCAATAGGGTTTAGGTCTGGAGACATGTTTGGCCAGTCCAGAACCTTTACCCTCAGTTTCTTTAGCAAGGCAGTGGTCATCTTGGAGGTGTGTTTGGGGTCGTTATCATGTTGGAATACAGCCCTGTTGCCCAGTTTCCAATGAGAGGGGATCATGCTCTGCTTCAGTATGTCACAGTACATGCTGGCATTCCTCATTCGCTCAATGAACTATAGCTCCCCACAGCCGGCAGCACCCATGGAGCCCCAAACCAAGACACTCCCACCAGCATGCTTGAGTGTAGTCAAGACACACTTGTCTTTGTAAGCAAACAGTGTCTAGTCCACGGTGATGTATTCCAAAATGTGAAGTTTATTCCGTCATCAAATTACAATGTTTCGACCTATTGTAGGTCTTTATCATACTTGATATTGTTAATCCTCCAAGTGGGTACCTTGGTATTTTGAACGAGCGTCCAATTTAGTGAGTGCTGTCAACCTTTCCTTTTTGCAATAAATGAGGAGTGTGTTAGTTCAGAGTCCGCGCTGCCCAATGGTTCAAACATATGATCACACACAGATGTGAAGCATGAATGTAATGAAATGTTGGACTGAACTCATCATACAGGTGGTAAAACATTTTTGTTTATTAATGACAAGTACCAACTCAGCAGAAAGTTGCCAGAATAAACAATAATAAAAGTTTGGGATTTAAGTACGTAAGAGTCAATTCTGAGTGACTAGACCTGCGTCACTGATGCTATAATAAACAGCAACGTGTCCAAGCTCATAACGTCAATATGAGACATGGCATGATGTGCTCAGTACACCATAGGCTAGGGATGATGCTGATGTCCATCATTAAGTCACAAAGAGTGTGGTCTCCCGATCTCGGCAGAGAATGACCATTTGCATTGTACATGGAATGGCGCTTGGTTCATGTCAGAGATGCTGAGAATGGCATCAACTCTAAGGGAATCTTCAGGTCAGGATAATCATCTCTGGTGAAGCATAAAAACTGTAGACAAAAAAAATTATACTATAAATAAACAGAAAAAGTGGGACCATAGATGTGGAGCACAAATGATCAGAGAAAAAGAACGAAGCTAAGGGTCTCAGTGAGACCATGAGGTTGCATAATTTGGGGACCAGACAAATCTATTTGCTTTCTTCCCACTATACAATGAGGCGGTTAATATTGTTCCCTTTAATACCTGGATGAATCCAGTCAATTCCACCTCACATACAGAGGTTCTGACCTAAGTAAAGGCCATTGCTGGGGGTAGATTAATCTTCTGCCCAGTGATAATGGGATCACTGGGCAGTGAGTTTTTCATCTGATCATTTAAGGAAATAAAAAGCTAGCAGGGGCTAAAAGAGGTGTCTGTACCTGAAGGATTTCTTCAGTGCCTGGATCCCTGCTCCTACTTGTCTGCCGTCCTTTCTGTCATTCTTCATGGAGAAGTGGTATTCATATTAGGGTACCTGGTGACTGAACTTTGTAGAAGATCTACTGATGAATAGATGTTGTCATGGCTTGAAGAGTACCTCAACAGCACGCCTGCTTCTCTGAGATGTGTGTCAGCTCATCCGGGTGATATAGTTGTGTATACCTGTAGAACACTGTACTTGTTGTAAATAAATTTTGCTTCTTTACAATGATGTTGTTGTCTGGCCACAAGAAGTCACTGTTGTATAAGTATTATTGAAAGATTGTGTAATGCATATAGAATTGTCAGAGGAGTGGTTACAGTCTGACTCATGGGGACACAAGAATAGGAAGTACAGCCTTCTTAAGGGCAGTCTGGAGATGTCCTAAACAGTGAAAGGACATGCTGGAAGGGAATCCGGCAGCATCTGCATCTGAGAACATCCCACAGACAGCAGAGAAGCGGCAGATTGGAGCTGAACTTGCTCGTGACTAGAACCTGTCCAGATTTGAGGAGATTTCTGTCAGGAACACTGTTAAGAGATGATAAAGGCCAGGACTCACAGTGAGAGGTGAAGGACGCTGCTGAGGACTCAAGCCACAAGCATCATTGGTACTGCTCACTGGTTGGAGGCAGTGATTAACTATACACAACTCACATAACATTTTGGCGCCAAAATGTCCAAGGCTGTGATATATCCTGTAGTTAGTCAGGCAAACTTACTGATTTGGGATACATTTATTGCTGCCACGTTTTCTGTTTGATAACTAAAAATCCAAATCCACTCTTTGGTGCCGACATGGCACAAAACGGACTCCGGACCAAAACTTGAACTTCATTCTGTTTCATTAGAACGTTTCTGCAGAGCATTTTATTATTGGACAGTTGTAATGCACACGCCCGGGCTGAGCGGCGTGTGCGTGTGATTCCACTGGACCGTGCCGGAGAGTGAATGCCTGGAGGGGCGTAACTAGATATTCACCCGATCTGACCAGGGTCGCACGACGGCATACGACGCCAGTGCACCAAGGAGGAACCGAGCAGAGGGACCAGGTGCTACTCCAGGACAGACCCCGGACACGGCTGTTGACCCACACAGGGGAATACAGGAACAGACTCGTTAGGCTGGCACACAGACTGGTGGGAATAGGCAGGCATGACTGGTATGCGGGCAGGCGGGTATGCAGGCAGGGGGGTACAGGCAAGCACGGCTAGAGTGCAGACAGGAAGGCACTAGCAGGCAGGAACACAGGCGGGATAGGACCCAGTACACACTGGGACTCTGGAACAGAACCACAGATGTGGCAGACAAACACAGCAGAGTGAGGCCGCCCAGAGAGGTGAGCGAGAGCAAGGCAGGACGAGACCGCCCGGAGCGGTGAGCAAGAGCAAAGCAGGACGAGACCGCCCGGAGCGGTGAGCAAGAGCAGAGCAGGACGAGACCGCCCGGAGCGGTGAGCAAGAGCAGAGCAGGACGAGACCGCCCGGAGCGGTGAGCAAGAGCAGAGCAGGACGAGACCGCCCGGAGCGGTGAGCAAGAGCAGAGCAGGACGAGACCGCCCGGAGCGGTGAGCAAGACAAGAGCAGGACGAGACCGCCCGGAGCGGTGAGCAAGAGCAGAGCAGGACGAGACCGCCTGGAGCGGTGAGCAAGAGCAGAGCAGGACGAGACCGCCTGGAGCGGTGAGCAAGAGCAGAGCAGGACGAGACCGCCTGGAGCGGTGAGCAAGAGCAGAGCAGGACGAGACCGCCTGGAGCGGTGAGCAAGAGCAGAGCAGGACGACACCGCCTGGAGCGGTGAGCAAGAGCAGAGCAGGACGAGACCGCCTGGAGCGGTGAGCAAGAGCAGAGCAGGACGAGACCGCCTGGAGCGGTGAGCAAGAGCAGAGCAGGACGAGACCGCCTGGAGCGGTGAGCAAGAGCAGAGCAGGACGAGACCGCCTGGAGCGGTGAGCAAGAGCAGAGCAGGACGAGACCGCCTGGAGCGGTGAGCAAGAGCAGAGCAGGACGAGACTGCCTGGAGCGGTGAGCAAGAGCAGAGCAGGACGAGACCTCCTGGAGCGGTGAGCAAGAGCAGAGCAGGACGGGACTGCCGGACCAGTGAGCAAAGGAGTCAGAGCGGAGCGAGACTGAGCAGGGGGAACAGGGCTCTGTTCACACGGAACAGACAGGAAGGGAAAGGCAGAGCCAGATACCCACAAGGTACTTGCAGTGAAGTAGCGAGTGGACCACAAACACACAAACGGGAGTACAGAGACAACAAGCAGGAGTTAGGTACGAGTTCAGACTCTGCAGAAAAAGGAAAGGAACGGACATAGAGGCAAAACAGGTAAAGGATAGGAGAGAGTTCAGACTGGAACTGAGTGTACGGAAGAGACCGACACTGCAGCGGGATACAGGAGCGGGTCTGGGAATACGGCCCCCAGAGAGGCGGGACGAACAGGCAAGGAGCGTGTTCAGACAGGACAGACAAGATACAGGAGCGGGTCTAGGTAATCGGCCCCTAGAAGGCGGGAGGAACAGGCTAGGAGCGTGTTCAGTCAGGACAGACAAGATACAGGAGCGGGTCTAGGTAATCGGCCCCTAGAAGGCGGGACGAACAGGCAAGGAGCGTGTTCAGACAGGACAGACAAGATTCAGGAGCGGGTCTAGGTAATCGGCCCCTAGAAGGCGGGAGGAACAGGCTAGGAGCGTGTTCAGACAGGACAGACAAGATACAGGAGCAGGTCTAGGTAATCGGCCCCTAGAAGGCGGGAGGAACAGGCTAGGAGCGTGTTCAGACAGGCCTGGAAATACAGCCTCCAGGATAGGCAGACAAGAGAACACAGAACGGGACCTGGCACCTTCAGAGTGCAAGCACACACTGAATGAAACACAGAACGGGACCTGGCTCCTTCAGAGTGCAAGCACACACTGAATGAAACACAATGCTCAGGCAGGGATTGATTGGAGCAGCTGGGTTATATACCAGGTGACAGACAGCAATAGGCTGAGGACGCACAAGGGGTGTGACCCACAGCAGGTACAAAAAGCAGGAAGTGATCGGGCGCCGCCCTTAAGCATCAGAAACAGACACAAACAGACAACATGGAGGGAAGCCAGAGAGACATTCTGGACTGGAGATCAAGTGCGCGCTCTTGCACAGTGGGAGATGGACCACCATGCAAGGGCGCCGCCAGGTATGTTACAACAGTTATTTAACTGTGATAGACTTCACTCACGGCTAAACAGCCATCACAATAAATTTTGAAGTATTTTCTATGCAGTTGAGGACGGACTATTCCTTTCAGTTTACTGAAGACATCAAGGGAATGAGAGGGAGATTTGGTTCGGGAAATAGAGGAAAATGTTGATAAGTTTGTAAACTCCGGTGCTGTACCGCAGGCTACTCTCTACGTTGCACTCATACAATTAATCCAATTCTCAGGATGTCAGCTGGTAATAGCGGGCCAGTTTAGACAGGCATGCCAATAGGCAAATTTGTAGAAAAAAGAGTAAATAGATCACTTGAGTGACACGCTGTATAGTACAGAAGTTCCAGCCATTTGGTAAATGTATGCAGAATGTTATGAATGTTTTCTATTGTCTGGTTACAATAATTTTTTTCGGGAACGAACTGTGGAAGAGTTGATTTTCCTCGTGCATGACTCCGCTGTGTCCTGAAGAACACTCCTGGTACACGACTTACACTTCTGCCTCTATCGGTTGGTACGGTGAAAGATGTTCCTGACTCTCCTGCAGGGACAAGCATTGAAAAGGCAGAAGCAGCTGCCAGTCCCAGATCCACTCCCAGACATTCTTCATGTTTGACAAATAAGTGCTGTGGCCATTTGTATGTATTCTGGTCACTGAAAACAGCGTACAAAAAAACATACATTGATAACCTTTCTTGATCTCTGCATAGTGTAAGAGTCTCTGGAATGGCATTAGAGAACTTCGGTGGGAGATTGCGCTTGACTCCCTTCTTGAAATGTGTGGTCTCTTCCGTGATCCAGATGTTATTATTTTCATGGGGGAAGATACCTTGTGAGTAAGGCATCAATGAATTATCCTTCAATATTGACTGGTCCTTGGTAAGGACAATGAGCCTTTTCCTGGTTCAGGTTTGAAAGCCAGGATTGTTTTCTGGCCTTGTAGTCCATGATGAAGCTGGAAGATCTGAGAAAAATACATAGTAAAAACCAATTAATAGCTGGATAGTGAATACAGTAATGATTCATTACATAATAATGAAAAAAATGATATGCGTGTCAGGAATGGCATTTGTGTCAGTAATCTACTAAGCTTGAGAGATGAATATGGCATGGAGTGAAAAATAACTAAAAATCCTATAAAAAGACAAAACCTAAGATAAGAACAAAGTGAGTAAATACCCTGCAGCAATAAATAAATAAAAAATAGCAATAGTGAATGAAAATAATATAGGGTACTTACCGTATTTTTCGGACTATAAGACGCACAGGACCATAAGACGCACCCCAAATTTGGGGGTGGAAAATAGGAAAAAATTTAGTTTGATAAGATGGGGGTCCATCTTATAGTCTGAATAGGTATCTTACCTGAATGGGCCACGTAGCGGGGGACACAGTAGGCAAGGTCCATCAGGAAGCCGGGCCTGGCGCTTGTGGCTTGCGCTGGTCACCTGGTGGCCTGGGGCTGGGTGCCAGGTGGCCTGGGTGCCTGGTGTTGGGGGGCTGGGCGCCTGGTGGCTTGAGATCTGCGTCTGGTTGCTGGCGCTGGGGGCTTGAGTGCCTGGGTGAGTGGTGGCTGGCGCTGGGGGCTTTGTGCCTGGGTGAGTGGTGGCTGGCTCTGGGGAATTGAGGCCTGGGTGAGTGGTGGCTGGTTGCTTGGGGCCTGGGTGAGTGGTGGCTGGCGCTTGGGGCCTGGGTGAGTGGTGGCTGGTGCTGGGGTTTGGGGTCTGGGTGAGTGGTGGCTGGGGGCTTGGGGCCTGGGTGAGTGGTGGCTGGGGCCCTGGGGCCTGGTACCGGGGCCAGTGTCTTGCTGTGAGTAGCGTGGCAGAGCGACGTGAGTGGATTTTGGTGCGCGCAGCCATCTTTCTGAAGCTGAGATCTACAGGAAAATGGCCACCGGGGTAGCAGAGCGCATGCGCCGGCTCCGGTGGCCATTTTCCTGTAGATCAGCTTCAGAAAGATGGTGTTATGATCTGCTACAGGGACTAAGGAAAGACAGGAGATCTGTCCCTACAATGGAACTAAACTAGATCCCTACGATGTAACGGGGAACCTGATCCTGCGATCAGACCCGCTAAAGTCCTCGGCTAGTCTGTACGAAGACCTATAGATGTGAGGGAGGGATCCCTACAAGAACTAGGGACTGGGATAAGTTTGGACACCTCCTAGCAGAAATAGTAGCAGTCAAAGACAAACACACAACAAAAAGCATAGAGGTCAGAAGACCTAGCAAAACTAACAGAGAACGGCAACAGAGCACCAAGCTAGCTCAAGAGTAGTAAATACAATGAAGTCCAGCAAGACCAGGAGGGCGGAGCCGGATTAAATAGGCAAAAATGGTCATGTGACCAGCAAACTAAAAAAAAACTAACAGGAGAGTTCTAACAGTACCCCCTCTTCTAAGAGGATCCTCTGGATCCCCTAGGCCCAGGCTTACCCGGAAACCTCCTGTGAAACGCTCTGACAAGTCTGGAAGCAGGAACATCATCCGCCCTCACCCATGAGTTATCCTCAGGTCCGAAACCCTTCCAAGCGACGAGATACTGCAAACTCCCTCTATACCGTCTAGAATTTAGGATGCGGGAAATTTCATATTCCCCGTCCTCCACCACCAGAGGAACAGTGGCAGAGGCGTCACCATCCGACACATCAGCTTTTTTCAACAGAGAAACATGAAACGCCGGGTTAATCTTCCAGGACGTAGGAACCTCCAACCTAACAGCAGATTGGTTAACTATCTGAAGCACCTTAAAGGGCCCTACGAACTTGGGACCCAATTTTTTAGAAGGAATCCTGAATCGCAGATTCTTAGAGGACAACCAAACCATGTCACCAACAGCAAACAAAACCTCTTGCCGTTTCCTATCAAAGTACCTCTTAGATTTTTTGTTAGCCTCCTGAAGATTACCACGCACATCCGTCCAAACTCTCTCCAAATCACCGGAAAAACTCTCCTCCTCAGGCACAGCCGAAACCAATTTGGAGAATGACCCAAAAGACGGATGTCTCCCAGAACAACAAAAAAAAGGCGAACACCCAGCAGAAGAGGATGTATGGTTGTTAAGAGCAAATTCAGCAAGTGGCAGAAACTCAGACCACCCCTCTTGATTGTCTGCCACAAAACAACGCAAGAACTGCTCAACATCCTGGTTCTTCCTTTCTGTCTGGCCATTAGACTCAGGATGATATCCAGATGAAAACGACAAATGAACTCCCAGCCTGTCACAAAAGGCACGCCAAAAACGAGCCACGAACTGAGGTCCCCTATCAGAAACAATATCAGTAGGAAAACCATGTAGTCTGACAATTTCCTTGACAAAGGCCTTAGCGAGTGTCTTAGCGCAAGGCAGTTTGATGAAGGGAACCAAGTGACACATCTTGCTAAACCGGTCCACGACCACCCAGATGACCGTGAAACCTTCAGAGGGGGGAAGGTCAGTAATAAAGTCCATAGCCAGATGTGTCCAAGGTGCACTAGGAACCTCCAGAGGGCAAAGCAACCCCGCAGCAGGAGCATGCGAAGACTTGGATCTAGCACACACAGTACATTGGCGCACCCACTTAATGACTTCCTTCTGCCATCCAGGCCACGAAAAACTGCGACCCACAAGTCTCTTGGTCTCAGAAATTCCTGGATGACCTGCCAACCGAGACTCATGACACTCAACAAACAAATCTCTCCTAAAGGTCCTAGGCACAAACAACCTCCCATGGGGAGTGTTAGATGGGGCATTCTCCTGAGCTTTAAGAATCTCATGCTCCAAAACGGAGTCCAAAGCAGCAATCACAACACCTTCTTGTAAAATGCTCTCCTCTTCCTCCACAACACCGACCATGGGAGAAAAGCTGCGAGACAAAGCATCCGCTTTAACATTCTTGGTACCCGGGATGTAAGTAATGGAAAAATTAAACCGCGAGAAAAAAAGTGCCCACCTAGCCTGACGGGCATTCAAGCGTTTGGCAGCATCAAGATAGATCAGATTTTTATGATCAGTGAAAACCTGAATGGGAAATTCAGCACCTTCCAAAAGGTGACGCCAGTGTTGAAATGCGAGATTAATCGCCAGCAATTCCCGATTACCAATATCGTAATTAAGTTCAGTCTCAGAAATTTTTTTTGAAAAAAAGGCACAGGGATGTACTCCATCCTTGTTTTCCTGAGACAACACCGCACCGACCCCCACCGAAGAAGCATCAACCTCAACCAAAAACGGCTTAGTCACATCAGGCTGCATAAGGATGGGAGCAGAGGTGAACTTCTCCTTTAGAAACACAAAAGCTTCAATGGCCTCAGAAGTCCACTGAACCGCATTAGCACCTTTCCTGGTGAGATCGGTCAGCGGTTTGACAATAATAGAACATTTTTTTATGAATTTTCTGTAATAATTGGCGAAACCCAAAAACCTCTGTATCGATTTCAAACCAATAGGCCTAGGCCATTCCTGCACAGCTTGAACTTTAACCGGGTCCATCTCAAAACCTTCACTGGAGATAATGTAGCCCAAAAAACTAATTCTCTGTACAGCGAACTCACATTTCTCCAGCTTAGCAAAAAGCGAATTGTCCATTAATAACTGTAATACCTGACGTACGCTCCGCCAATGAGACTCCAGATCAGGCGAATAAATCAGAATGTCATCCAAATACACAACCACATTTTTGCCGATTAAAGGTCTAAGGATGTCATTAATAAGATTCTGAAAAAATGCTGGAGCATTAGTAAGACCAAAAGGCATAACCAGATTCTCAAAATGACCCACAGGAGTGTTAAAAGCAGTCTTCCATTCATCACCCTCCTTCATGCGCAACAAATTGTATGCCCCCCGGAGATCAATTTTAGAGAACCACTTGGCCCCCACTAACTGGTTAAATAAATCAGGAATCAATGGCAGTGGGTAAGGATTGCGTACAGTAATTTTATTAATCTCACGAAAGTCCAGACAAGGACGTAAACCGCCATCTTTTTTTTTTACAAAAAAAAATCCAACAGCCACAGGAGACTTGGAAGGCCTAATGTGACCGGCGGCCAAGCTTGTCTGTATGTATTCCTCCAAAGCCTTTCTCTCAGGAATAGTAAGATTAAATAAACGACTTTTAGGAAGAGTCGCTCCAGGGACAAATTCAATGGTACAATCATAGTCTCTATGGGGAGGCAAAATTTGTGACTCCTCCTCAGAAAAAACTCTCCAAAAATCCTGAATAGGTACAGGCAATTCCCCTTTATCCACAGCAGCAATACGTCCGTTACAACACTTGTCATAACACTTAGGGCTCCAGGACTTAATTTCATTGGTAGACCAATCCAGTACAGGATTATGCAATTTTAACCAGGGCAACCCCTGGAGAAGGCAAATTATCCAATACCACCAAATCCAAATTTTCTTGGTGAATACCATTAATAGTGAGGGGAAATTCACAGACCTTATGAGTAACACTCTTCAAGGGAGAGCCATCAACAGAAACCACAGCAATAGGGGATGACAAAGTTTTAGGTTCTAATCTAAGTTTTTCCAAGAATCCCCCATCAATCACATTCAGAGTAGAACCACAACCCACAAATACCCGAAATTCAATTAATTCATCCTGAGCAGCACTAGTGGCAGATAGGAATACTCCCTTAGAATTTAAACAGGCAATACGGGCATAACTGACCATTTTTTTTTCTTTCTTCATACGAAGCACACAGTTCTTAATAAAATGACCAGAATTTCCACAATAGAAGCACAAGCCTTCAGAAAGCCTGCGGTCTTTTTCCTGAGAGCGGGGTGTCATCGCCCCAATCTCAATCGGCTCTCCATTGTCAGCACAGACCCTCTCAGGACTTGGAGCTGAAATAGCAGAGGATTTGCTCTCATTAACTCTTGCACGCAGTCTCCTGTCCACCCGTATAGCTAATTGCATTGCCTCCTGCAAGTTTCCAGGTGTGGGATAAGCAATCAGTAAATCCTTAACCCTTTCACCTAGCCCTGCAAGAAACAAGCTTTTCAAAGCTGAATCGTTCCACCCCACCTGGGCAGACCACCGACAGAAGTGAGAACAATATTTTTCCACATTACCTGATCCCTGCCTCAAACGTCTCAATTCAGACTCAGCAGATGAGACACGATCAGTATCATCATACAACAAACCCAAAGCAGAAAAAAAACTATCCACTGATCTAAAGCACGGATCACTAGGTTGGAGAGAGAAGGCACATCCCGGAGGATCTTTGCGCAAAAGTGACATTAAGAACCCTATGCGCTGTGATTCATCACCAGAGGATCCGGGTCTCAAACGAAAACACAATAAACAAGCATTTTTAAAAGAAAAAAAATCTTGTTGTTCGCCAAAAAATAGATCAGGCAGACGTACCTTTGGTTCCACAAAATGCGCTCCAGAACAGCTAATCACGTGTTGTTGGAGCTCGGCCACCTCCAGAGAGAGTCCCTGCAAGCGTTGAGCCAAATCTTGAACCGAGACCATGATGGAAAACTGGAGGTATTTCCTTAGAGAAAAATTTTTTTTTTCTTTTAGGGCTGGACTTACTGTTATGATCTGCTACAGGGACTAAGGAAAGACAGGAGATCTGTCCCTACAATAGAACTAAACTAGATCCCTACGATGTAACGGGGAACCTGATCCTGCGATCAGACCCGCTAAAGTCCTCGGCTAGTCTGTACGAAGACCTATAGATGTGAGGGAGGGATCCCTACAAGAACTAGGGACTGGGATAAGTTTGGACACCTCCTAGCAGAAATAGTAGCAGTCAAAGACAAACATACAACAAAAAGCATAGAGGTCAGAAGACCTAGCAAAACTAACAGAGAACGGCAACAGAGCACCAAGCTACCTCAAGAGTAGTAAATACAATGAAGTCCAGCAAGACCAGGAGGGTGGAGCCGGATTAAATAGGCAAAAATGGTCATGTGACCAGCAAACTAAAAAAAACCTAACAGGAGAGTTCTAACAGATGGCCTGCGCACTGGAAGCTGCTCACGCCACCCACAACAAAAAACCGGCCCCAGTACCAGGCAAGGCCCCGGCTCCCAGGCAGATACCTCTTCTGCTGCTGCCACCTGCTGCCTCCGCCGCCACCTGCTGCCACTTTTGCCACCGCCAATCCCACTCCACCCCCACTGGTAAGTTACTTTCGGACCATAAGACGCACCCCCCATTTTCCTCCCAAATTTGGGGGAAAAAGAGTGCGTCTTATGGTCCGAAAAATATGGTAGTTAACATAATTTTGATCAAACAAACTTAAAAGCCATCCCACAACGTTAAGGTGACCCTTTTCGGGACGGTCCTACCCTCTAGTATTAAACACTTACCATATGTCAAATGATGTAAATGTAAATAATAGCCGAGCAGAACTGAAACCCCGACTAATGCCTACACGTTGCATGCATACCAACTCATATCCAGTTAATTTCTTTAGGTTTTTGTTTTAGATTTTTGCACTCTATGCAAATAAAAGCACAGTCTGCCTTTACTTTGAGCTGGACATTACATTTATATAGCTCCCCAAGGCTGGGTGTCCATTAGTCAGGGTCTCAAACCTTTTGCACATTTATGCCATTTGACATATGGTAATGTTTTCATACTAGAGGTTAGGACTGTCCCAGATAGGGTCACCTTGAGGTGGTGGGATGGCTTTTAAGTTTTTTTTCAAAATGAAGTTAACTAAGTACCCTATGTTATTTTCATGCACTATTGCTATTTATTATCTACTGCAGGGTATTTTCTCACTTGTTTTTTTATCTTAGGTTTTGTCAGTTTAGTGGCCAGTGCGAACATGTGCTTACACGTTGCATGCACACCCACTTATATTCCAGTTCATTTCTTTAGGTTTATAAATCTTATAAAAATACAATGTGCACACAGTGCCAAATTGTACCCATGGAATGTCCTACCCCTGGCGTGGTGCCAACCCTGAGGCTTGTTTTGGCACAAAGACTTCATCTGGGGGCGCAGAAAGTTTCTCTTTAACACCACTCTGGCTAATACAACAAGAAGGAAAAATATCTCCATAGATAAAAAGCCAGTATTCATTGGTGCATGCTATGGTAAGAGTTTCGGATCGGACGATTCCCGTTGACGAAGTCATGACGCGTGTGACATCAGAACACTCGACCAGATTCCCAGTCCACATGGAGTGCAACAAGCAAAGTCTGATCACATTACCGCAACAACTGCTGCTCTAGATACAGCCGGGAATGCAGCCTGTCCTCCTGTCCCGCACATGTGCACCACTGGTAGTTTGGAGCTGTATCGGCCAGATGGTAAAACTAAGGTCAAAGGTGGGATGATGAAGCAGAAATAATATTATTACAGCAGCTGGCAGGACTCCTAGATGTGGAGATCATGCAATGACATTAGATCATACTAGAGTCACCATAATAGGCGACTTTAACTTGACTTTGAAGGACATAGGTAATAAAACCAGTACTGAATATCACAACTTGACTGTGACGTTATCCCCCTATCTTCCCTTTTATACACCCCTTACCTGCCAGCATTGCATGCTTTTTCATAAGAATAAAACTTATTTGTCACCACCCAACTGTTTATATGATAATCAATCAACACTTAAGATGATACTGATTAGATTTTGTAAATCTTAAATTCTTACAATAAAAATAATTTAAACAATATTTACGTTTTTTCTTTACTCCACTGTTGTGATGCTGAAGCAGCATAAAAATGCTCTGAGGAGCCTAAGAAGAAGCCAAATAGTGGTAAATAGTGTTTAGAATGGAGAAGAAAGGACGGGAGGGTTAGTGAGTTTAGAAGTCGAGAACTGAAAAAGGAAATGCTTTTCTCTCACTATGGGACATATAGACAGACATTTAAATCTTGGTTTCTTCCATTAAAATATACAACATAGTATAAAGATATAAAGGGAAGATACAACATATATCTAGCCCTGATATTATGAGCCTCAGTATAACAACATGTCACATACAACAATGGAGGAAGCTTTTCCTTACTTTGGTGGCTGGCGCACGTTTTCCTCGTTGTCACGTCGGCTGCTGGAGAAATAGAAGAAATGATCACAAATAAATACCATGTAAAATAATAATCTGGAACAGACCCTAGACCCATAAGGACGCAGACAATAAACATAATGTATGACCTGTCTCATATACTTCACTACATGATATAGATGGATGTCATTACTAATTATTAGCTCATTGTATAAATATCCATGTCGGATACATTTGCATGGGGACAGATCTTCTGTCTGTGTATCTACCAGGATGGAACATTATATATTGGTCGGCAATTAGGACATAAGGGCTCCTCCATTTGTGGGAAGAGGGTAAAGTACTTACATGTTTCTGACTTTGGTGCTGCTCATCCTCCTGAAGCATTTCATGATCCACCATTTGCATTTGTGTCTTAAAGAAATCCAAATAAAGAAATTGAGATACAGACACTTCATGATATCATTCTAATCAGTCTATGAGGCTATATACAGCGATATTGTCTCCTACATAAATTCAATGACTTAAAGGGAATCTGTCAGAAGAATCACCCCTCCTGAGCAGTCTATATGAGCATGCAGGTCATAGAAAGTTGAATAAAATGATTCCTTTATATCTGCGATTCAAAGTCTTATTTCCGAGTAATCCATATTATTCTATGTAAATTAGTTGTTAAAATCTATGGGCCGGACACAGATCTCCCTGAGAATCTGCCTTCAGAGGTTATTTTAAATAAAAGGGGGCATTACCAGTGTGAGACATGTAGATCAGGAGAACAGACTGTCAGTCATTACATGTCTTATACTGGCAATGTCCCCCTATTCTCCGTGTTCCATGGCCACATTTGAGGGGCCGCTCTGGTAAGACAAGAAAAGGCTCAGAAAATTGTGTTTACTATAACCCTGGTGTATGAGATCTTCAAGACATTAACCCCCCCAATAGGTCCCTTATAGCCAGGTATATGCATGCTTTATATCCTCAGTCTCTGCACAGTGATAACAAGTCATTCATTAGTTACTAATAAACATCTACTACAATCATATACAGCCTATAATATCTGTATATGTCACTATCTCTCCACTTACAGTCTCGTGATCTCTTTGTTGCTCTCTTCCTCACTTGTCTCATCCTTGACAACTTCTAGCTCCTCTTCTTCACTACTGGACACATAATATAGACTATATGCAGTATCTCTCACATATGACCATTTTTGTAATCGCTCTTTTATGGGGAGTTTCAGAGTGGGTTCATACAATAAAATCATGGTGGGTTTTTTATAGTGTTTTTTTTTCCCAAAACTAATGCAGCAGGTGGCACCGGATAAATGTGATCCCAAATGTTCTGGAAAATGCTCCCAATAAAAGCTTCAACTCAATCCACATAAAAAGCCCCCACTCTGGTCCGTCATCTGTTAACGGAAACATTGGGGCTTCCGCTTTACTGGTAATATAAAAGCTCTGAAAAAGTGACATGGCCCCCCCCCAAAAAAAATAAAGAAATCCAGCAAAATGTGTACTTGCAAATACAAATGCCCCTCTCCCCATATAATATATTATAATATATATTATATTACATATTTATTTTTTCCAGGATTTCTCCAGTCCTGGTCTATGGGTTCCATTAGTGCAAATGCAGCAATGAAAGTTCCAATAACTTGATTGATTCTTTGCTCGCCCAGGTTGTTTTTATTGGTGTCACAGGTCTATAAAAAATTGTAACTTTTGCTATCTAAGAGGTACACCAGCTCTGGCATGTCAAGGTAAGGAGGCTTATTCGCCATGCAATGCTCCTCTGGGAAATTTAATATGCAAGTCGTGCAATGTGACTTAGGATAAATTTGCAGACACGGTGAGAGGCTCTCTAAGGGGTAACGTTTCTCCTTATGGAGAGTGCTTAGATCTCAGTCCAGAGCCTCTCACCTAGCCAAATCAGATCTCATACTTTGCACTGACGAGGGCCAACAGCCCGAAACACCGTGTCTGCAAATTGAGATTCTGATTTGGCTTTTATCCTAAGTCATATTGCACAACTCGTTAAAGGGTTGATTGTGACTTGTAGGATTGCTGCTTCCAATAGGTGGCGCTGTAGAGTACAAGTCCTCTTTTTCTCTGAAGAGGCAATTTGCATATTAACTTTTGTTAGAAACAGTGAAATCAACAGAAAATATCATCTTTATAGAGTGTCTCGTTTATAAATGTAATGACAAAGTGTAGCATTCAGGGGCATAACCATATTGAATAATTAGGAAAAAAATGGTTTATGGTAGCCGATGCTGTCACCTTTTTTTAACTTTTTAATAATTGAGGACAAACACTGAAAGTCGAGCACCATGATTACCCCAATTACTTACGACAGTGACTCCTCACTGGGCCATGCCATCCTAATATCACATCCAAAGCGCCTGAAATAAATAAAATACAGCTCTGGTTAGAACAACTGATGCTTAGGAAGTCTACGGAAAAAGTTATCTGACTGTATACAGCTGCTATAGATGCATCTTTGAACAACTTTTTCCAGGAGACTCGGATGTTCTAGGAGTGGTGGTGAGTACGATATAATCTCACTATCTCTCTACTTACAATCTGATGGATTTATTGCTGTCTTCTTCTGATGTGTTGTCCATCATATCCAAATCATCCTCTTCTTCCTCCTCTCCCTCTTCCTCCTCTTCCTCACTATTGGACATAAAACATAGACTCTATGTAGCAACTCTCATAAACTAACATTGTTATAATCACTTATTTTATACCAGAAATTTTTCAAAAAAATTGTGAATTTCTATCCATCATTACTGTTATCTTTCAGTTGCCAACCATTAGCAGAATGAAGGATACAGTTATTGTAGACTGTGTATAGAGGACATAAATGGTTTCATAAAACGCCCAGGCATGAGCCATGAAAAAACTGCTCTAAGGCAACATTCACACCTTTAGTATTTGGTCAGTATTTCACATCTGTATTTGTAAGCCAAAACCAGGAGTGGAGGATAAATGCAGAAGTGGTGACGTGTTTCTATTATGCTTTTCCTCTGATTGTTCCACTTCTGATTTTGGCTTACAAACACTGATGTAACATTCTGACCAAATACTGAACGTATCCTAAGAAAAAGACTCAGTGTTTCTCACAGCAACCAATCAGATCATCTCTCTCATTTTAAAGGAAACTGGGATTGTGAAATGTGGATTCTGATTGGCTGTGATGGGTCACACTGATACTTTGTCTTACAAGAGTTTTTATATATAAGTTGCCCCTGTGTCTGCTGATGGTGGCACAGTGACATTGTGGGGATGTGAAATCCTCATGAATTTCCTACTCTTTCTTACATCATTCCCCTTATAGATTCATTGATTAGAAATTGTAAATATTAGGGAATATCTTACAACTATTACCCTGCTTATTACAACAACTTACAGAATTGTCTCCAAATTAGGCCAGCGGGACACTTCTCCAAATTTAGAAGGCCTGAAATAGATCATACAGCTCTGATTAGAATTCTTAACACATTGGCTAATATGAAGCCTATAGAAATATTATCTACCCCATATATTATGTCTGTCACATAACATCATGGAAATCACCTCCAGAATCTATATAGCTCCATGTTCTCATAGATTGTACTGCACACAGGGGCGTAATGATCGTGGTCGCAGCGGTCGCCGCTGTGACCTGGGCCAGCGGGTTAGGGGCCCGCCGACGTCAACAGACACTTCAAATAGACGTACATCTTCGGACGCATATCCAGTTCAAGTGTATTATGGCGCACAGACCCATCAGGTACGTGTGGAGCAATACATGCTGTCAGCTGATTAGAGGCCAGCAGCTGATATCGGCGTACACGTGACAGGGTGCACACACTCCCATTACACTCCGAAGTCAGCTGCCGGCTTCACAAGAGGAAGCCGCATGGCGGGCCAGCAAAGGTAAGGTGAGTACTTTTTTTTTTTTAAATTAGTGGCCATACTAGTATATGGATGATTATGGGTGCATTATACTTTATCAATGAATATGGGGTGCATTATACTTTATGGAGGACTATGAGGTGCATTATACTTTATGGATGATTGGATTGTGCATTATATTACATGGATGACTACAGGCTGTGCATTCGACTTTACAGATGCCTATGGGCTGTGCATGATACTTTATGGAAGACTATGGACTATGGATTATACTACATGTTTTTTTCTTAATGAAAGCAATCTTATCCTTCATATGGAAACAATCCATGAGTGAGAGTGGTAATGCCATTATATCAACATTATGAAGTCCTCCCCTTATTGGTACACATATTAGGCTATATGCCCACGATGCAGAATTGAAGCAGAAAATTTCTGCAGCGTTTCTGCATGTACTTGGCAGAAAAAATGATTGCGGATTTTACACGCTATTTTTTAAACGTTTTTACATGCGGATTTGACTTGCGTTTTTCAAATGCATTGTGACCTCAAATCTGCATGCGGAAACGCACAAATAGTGGACATGCTACGGATTATTCCGCAAGGAAAATCCGCTGCGGAAAATTCCGCAGCATGTGCACAGAACATGCGGATTTTCATTGGGGAACATGGTGCACGGATTACCAAGCGTTTTTCAAGCGTTAACATTGTGGAAATTGCACATCAAAAACGCTTGAAAAACGCATAGTGGGCACGCAGCCTTACACCTTCCTACCACATTCATATCGGAGTAGTAACATAAATACCGGAATACTGGCTTCGCGTTCTTAACTTTCTGTATCCATCTATTAAAGAAAAAGCCATGGAAAACAGTGAATAATATTACATATACTCATTTACCAAAATGGTAGGAAGATAAATGATACTAATGAGCCTTAATATAACCAGTGCAGACATCTCTGTGTATTATTACAGGGAGAATATGGGAGAATCAATAATCCCAGTTATATCAGATACATACATCTCATCCGGATATTCCTCCTCTTCTACCTTCATCCTATTTAGAGTAAGGAAGACAATGAGAATTGATTGTATCTGCTCCATAGCTAATAACAAAAGATCATCAATGGTCACTAGATGTTTTTTTTATAATCACATATAGACAGTAGTTATAGAGTAGAGACCCCAATTTATAACATACTTATCAATATTACAGTAGCCAAAACTAGGACGCTTAAGCCAGTAATGTCTCCATAAACCGGCATGGCAAGTCCTCCAAACATAACCCCAAACACTATAAAGCTCCATGTTCTCATAGATTGCACTGCACACAGGGGCGTAATGATCGTGGTCGCAGCGGTCACCACTGTGACCTGGGCCAGCGGGTCAGGGGCCCGTCGATGTCAGCAGAAATTTCGGACGCACATCCAGTTCAAGTGTATTGTGGTGCACAGACCTATCAGGTATGTGCGAAACAATACATGCTGTCGGCTGATTAGAGGCTAGCAGCTGACATAGGCGTGCATGTGACAGGGTACATGGCAGTGATGTCATATACTCCTGTCGCACGCTAAGGTCAGCTGCCAGCTTCACAAGAGGATGTCGCGCAGCGGGGGAAAGAAGGGAAGGTGAGCATTTTTTTCTTAATTAGTGGCCATACAAGTATATGGATGACTATGGGTGCATTATACTTTATGGATGACTATGGGCTGTGCATTATACTTCATGGAGGACTATGAGGTACATTATACTTTATGGATGACTGGACTGTGCATTCTTTTACATGGATGACTACAGGCTCTGCATTAGACTTTATGGATGACTATGGGCTATGCACTATACATGATGGAGGACTTTCGGTTGTGCATTATATTTTAGGGATGACTATAGGCTGTGCATTATACGTTATGGATGACTGGGCTGTGTATTATATTACATGGATGACCATGGGCTGTGCTATAGAATTTATGGATGACAATGGGCTGTGAATTGTACTTTATGGAGGACTATGGGTTGTGCATTATACTTTATGGAGGATTTTGTGCTGTGCATTGTACTTTAAGGATGACTATAGGCTGTGCATTCTACTTTATGGATGACTATGGGGTGCATTATACTTTATGGATGACAATGGGGGTGCATTATAATTATGGATGACTATGGGCAGTGCATTATATTTTAAGGATAACTCTTTGGGTGCATTATACTAAATGGAGGACTTTTGGCTTTGCATTATATTATATGAGAATGACTATGGGAAATGCATTATACTACATGGATGACTATGGGCTGTGCAGTATATTATATGGAGGACTATGGGAAAAATTATACTATATGGAGGAGTATGGAGGTGCATTATACTTTTTCCATGGGGCCCCTTGACGTTTATGTACGCCCCTGGATAGTATAATGGTATATTTTCTTCTATACATTAAAGAACAGTGGCAGAACGGGGGACATTATATATGTACACTACTGTTCAAAAGTTTGGGGTCATTTAGAAGTTCCATTATTTTTTAAAGAAAAGCACATTTTTTTTCAATTAAGCTAACATTAAATGAATCAGAAATACACTCTATACATTGTTAATGTGGTAAATGACTATTCTAACTGCAAACGTCTTGTTTTTATTGCAATATCTACATAGATGTATAGAGGCCCATTTACAACAACCACCACTCCAGTGTTTTAATGGTACATTGTGTTTGCTAACTGTGTAAGAAGGCTAATGGATGTTTAGAAAACCCTAGAAAACCCTTGCACAAGTATGTTAGCCCAACTGAAAACGGTTTGGCTGATTTGAGAAGCTATAAAATTGACCTTCCTTTGAGCTAGTTGAGAATCTAGAGCATTACATTTGTTTGTTCTATGAAACTCTCAAAATGGCCAGAAAAAAAGAACTTTCAAGTGAAACTCGACAGTCTATTCTTGTTCTTAGAAATGAAGGCTATTCCATGTGAGAAGTTGCCAAGAACCTGAATATTTCCTACAACGGTGTGTACTACTCCCTTCAGAGGAGAGCACAAACAGGCTCTAACCAGAGTAGAAAGAGAAGTGGGAGGCCCCGCTGCACAACTGAGCAACAAGACAACAAGACAAGTACATTAGAGTCTCTAATTTTAGAAATCAATGCCTCACAGCTCTCCAACTGGCAGCTTCATTAAATAGTACACGCAAAATGCCAGTGTCAACGTCTACACTGAAGAGGATGCTGGCCTTCAGGGCAAAGTGGCAAAAAAAAAGCCATATCTGAGACTGGCTAATAACAGGAAAAGATTAATATGGGCAAAAGAACACAGACATTGGACAGAGGAAGACTGGAAAAACGTTTTATGGACAGACGAATCAAAGTTTGAGGTGTTTGGATCACACAGAAGAACATTTGTGAGCCGCAGAACAACTGAAAAGATGCTGGAAGAGTGCCTGACGCCATCTGTCAAGCATGGTGGAGGTAATGTGATGGTCTGGGGTTGCTTTGGTGCTGCTAAAATGGGAGATTTGTACAAGGTAAATGGGATTTTGAATAAGGAAGGCTATCACTCCATTTTGCAACGCCATGCCATGTGGACAACGCTTGATTGGAGCCAATTTCATCCTACAACAGGAGAAGCAGGCAGCTGGTATTCTATCTGTAATGGAGTGGCCAGCGCAGTCACCAGATCTCAACCCCATTGAGCTGTTGTGGGAGCAGCTTTACCGTATGGTAGGCAAAAAGTGCCCATCAAGCCAATCCAACTGGTGGGAGGGGCTTCAGGAAGCATGGGGTGAAATTTCTTAAGATTACTTCAGCAAATTAACAGCTAGAATGCCAAAGGTCTGCAATGCTGTAATTGCTGCAAAGGGAGCATTCTTTGATGAAAGCAAAGATTGAAGGAGAAAAGTATTCTTTCTAATAAAAATCATTATCTCTAACCTTGTCAAGGTCTGGACTATATTTTCTATTCATTTTGCAACCAATCAGCGATTTTGGCGCCAAATTTAAACACGCTCTCCGGTCCTCACTAACACTTTTTGCTGATTGGTCGCAGACGCCGGCCGTGACCAATCAGCGATATTGGCGCCAAATTTAAACAACGCTATGCTGATTGCGCCCGGTCGGCCGCATACATATTCTAGAATACCCGATACGTTAGAATCGGGCCACCATCCAGTATATATGTATATATGTATAATTTATTCAGGATGGGGGGGCCCAGTCCAAGATCTTGCACCGGGGCCCATCAGACTCTAGTTATGCCATTGACTGCATATTATGATTATTCTTTAATCTAGGGCTCCAGGACAATATTTGATCATCAGGAGTCCGGGTAAATTTGCAGCAATACCGTAATTTGCTCATGACCTCATTGTTATCCTATGAAGGAAAGGGATGAGCAACAGTATGAAGAATTCAACGAGGTCTATGTTTTTTTTAAATGAAAGCAATCTTATCCTTCATATGGAAACAATCCATGAGTGAGAGCGGTAATGCCATTATATCATCATTATGAAGTCCTCCCCTTATTGGTACACATACTACTCTTATATGAATGTGGTAGGAAGATGTAATAAGATAAATACCGGAATACTGGCTTCGCGTTCTTAACTTTCTGTATCCATCTATCAAAGAAAAAGCCAAGAAAAACAGTGGATAATATTACATATACTCATTTACAAAAATGATAGGAAGATAAATGATACTAATGAGCTTTAATTTAACCAGTGCAGACATCTCTGTGTAATATTACAGGGAGAATATGGGAGAGTCAATAATCCCAGTTATATCAGATACATACATCTCATCCGGATATTCCTCCTCCTCCTCTTCTATCTTCATCCTCCTCTTCTATCTTCATCCTATTAAAGAGTAAGGAAGACAATGAGAATTGATTGTATCTGCTCCATAGTTGATAATGGAAGATCATCAATGGTTACTAGATGTTTTTTTATAATCACATATAGACAGTAGTTATAGAATTTAGACCCCAATATAGACCCCAATTTATAACATACTTATCAATATTACAGTAGCCAAAACTGGGACACTCAAGCCAGTAATGTCTCCATAGACCGGCTTGGCAAGTCCTCCAAACATAACCCCAAACACTGGACTTAGGGTGGAATTTGTCCATTTTACCTCACTTTCTGGTGCATATTATAACTATTCTGTTGGGCATTGCCTTCCTCTGCCCTTCAACTAGGGCGTATCCACGTTTTTGAAAAGTGTAAAAAAAAGTGTAAAAAAAAGCCAAAAGGCTCTAAATTGTATTTGGAACTTCGTGTTACATAAAAACCGGTGGCTCTCCCAACCCGAGCATTACAGCATGTATTTCTATGCAGCCATCATGCTCGGGTTGGGAGAGCCGATGGCCAGTCCATGCTTTGCGTTGTGAACCTCACCCGAGTTATACCGCAGTCTGACTCTTCCCTAAGGCTAATGCTCGATGGTAACGCAGAGTCACCTGCCATTCTCCTTACTCACATGGAGCTTCAATGTTTCTCTATGAGAAGAGAAGTTGCAGGAGATTATGGGTGACATGGAAGAGGACTCTCCGCCATCATGTGACCCCAGTCTATCAGAGAAATTGTAGATTTAGAATAAGTAAGCATTTACCTTTTTCTTCACACAAATAACTCGCTCTCACACAATAAAACTCTAAAATGATTGGGGGAAAGAAAAGAATTATAATAGACATCAAATTTCATTCCTGTATTGATATTTGTGAAGAATTGAAGGGGGGAACAGTCAGTTACTGACATCTCAGCTCATTAACTAAATAAAGGTTCACATTTAAATAAGGGAATAAAAATCTATGAGGGGGGAAGAGACATCCAGACATTACAGGGTTAATACCTTAAGATAAAGAAGAAAGTAACAGAACAGAATAAAGGACATAAAGAGATTAATAAAAAGTTTACATATACTTCACTGCCAACAGAAATCCTCTAGTGAGGGTCCCCTCCGCAGTTACTGTGATGTCACCCCATTCCGTGAATTACTAATCACTAATTGCTAATCAATATTATGTAACTGTGATTAAAATGTTAATAAAATGGATGGCAGTAATTTATATATTCCTAATTATACTTAAAGAAGTTGTCCACTACTTTTTCATTGATGCCCTATCCGTGTCCACTGTCACCGATCACAGCTGATCGGAGGGGGTGCCGGGGGCGGAACCTCGGCCGATTAGACATTGATACCCTATCTTACGGATAGGGCATCAATGAAAATGTAGTGAACAACTTTTTTAATCCATACATAGCGATTATTGTACCCATGTATGGATGGTGGATACAAAGACAGAAGGACGGTTGGATAGATGACATATTTTGCTCATCAGCTAAACAAAAGTTCAGATATTACAGAATGAGGGAAGTGAGGAGCAAGAGTCACAGACACAAGGGATATGATAGTACAGAACTCAGGAGATAATGTAAAGCTACTTACACTCCACTAACTGTAACCCTCAGAGGAGTTCCGTTCGGCAGACGCTTATATATCAGCGTCACAACACTCCGTGACCTCATAATCAGCAGTCACCTACAACCAATGCAGTATACATGGAATGCTCTTCTAACCCCTTATGGACTCAACTGGTTTTGGCCGTAAAGACAGACTATTTTATTTTACTTATGTATTTATCATTACATTGCATTATTTTTTCTTTCATTTAGTCTTATTTTGCCATGTTCTTTTGTCATATTTTTTTTATTTGCCATTGAGGAAGGAGTAAAGTTATACTCTAAAATGCCCTTAGTGGATGCTATATCCAGCTGTTGATCTACAAGTTAGAACATCTTTGAGCCTTTGAGTTGTCTATTATCCCATTCTATTGCTTTCATGTATATTCTGGGTGAACTGTGGAACCACGAGCTGCAGCATTTCCAGGTGCATCACACAAAGTTTTTAAAATTAAGAAAATAAAAATATGAAAATTCAAAGTCACCCCTTTTCTTCCAATAATAATTCAGAAATAAAAACAAAGAATAAGCATATTTGGTATCGCCACAAGTGGAAAAAGCCTGATCAAAATATAAAATTAATAAACTCAAAACAGTAAATGCTGTACTGAGAAAAAATAATATTTTAAACTTCCAGAATTGTGGATTATTTTGGTCGCCACATCTTGCAAAAAATGCAATAAAAAGCAATCAGAAAGTTTTAATTTTCCAAAAAATTGTATCATTGAAAATGTCACCTTCAGATGCTAAAAAACAAGCCCTCATAGAGGTCCTTTGAGAGAAAAATTAAAAAATAAAAGATTTTTTTAGCAACACAAAACAATTTTTGTTTTTCATAAAATTCAAAATGTTTTTTATTACTTAAATAAATAAAAATTTTAAACTTTTCAAGTTTCTTATTGCTGTAATTATCCTGAAGTGTAGAATAGTAAGCATGAAAACAAAGCCGAAAAAACAATGGTGGGATTTGATTTTTTTCACAGTTTTACCAAATTTGAAATTTTTGGCCCATTTTCCAGTATATTTTATGTTACAATGAATGAAGTTATTCAAAACTACAACTCGTCTCACAAAAACAATCCCTTATACGGCTTTGTCGACATAACAAAATAAAAAAAGTTATGGCTCTTGGAAAAAAGGGAGGAAAAAGTATAAGAGAAAAAGCAGAAAATCACTCTGGTGGGAAAAGGTTAATGTGTACTGGTCCTTTATAAAAAAAAACACAATAGAAAAGCCTGGTCTTGCTGGTCTCATAACCCGCAAATTAAAATTGCTTTTGGTGCACATACTAGCTGAATATATCCAGGAACAGTAAAGATTCTCATTCTTTGTAACTTGCCATTAACTTCTTTAGAGTGGATGGGTTCTCTTCAGCAGCATCCTGCCAGCACTATATGTGCAGGAACATCCTATATTTCCTGAAAGCCTCTCTTTGATATTTAAATAAAGTGTTTGTATTTCAGAAGTTTTTATTATTTTTTTGCAATCCGATACAGATTTACATAGTAGATTACACTCTAAAACAAATGGAACACTTTTCATATTCATAATAATAGTAATAATAATAATAGTTTTAATTTTTATAGAGCCAACATATTTCACAGCACTTCCAATTTTAGGAGGGACTTGTACAGACAAAAAGGCGTTACAGAATAAGCATAACTCAGATATTTAATGGAGTAAGGGCCCTGCTTGCAAGCTTACAGTCTACGAGGAAATAGGGGAGACACAAAAGGTAAAATGTACATATATTATATAATACAGCCATAATATGCTAAATAGGGTAAGCACATAACACTACATGAACTGGTCGCCAGACAGTATGCATACAGTACAAACAGAGGCTATTCAGTGCATGGATGGTATGAACATGATTTTGAAGAGAATTTTAATATGGGCCAAACTGGGACAGTTAGATAAGTATGTTGAGGCGATAGGCCAGTCTAAAGAAATGGGATTTTAGGGCACGCTTAAAACTTGGGAATTAATCGAATTGTCCTGGGTAGTGCATTCCAAAGAATTGGCGCAGCACGAGAGAAATCTTGGAGACGGGAGTAGGAGGTTCGGATTATGGAGGATTTTAGTATTAAGTCATTAGCAGAATGGAGGCCACAGGTATGGTGGCAGACTGAGACGAGGGAGGAGATGTAGAGTGGTGCTGAATCGTGGAGAGCTTTGTAGGTAAGAGTGATTAGCTTATATTGAACTCTGTATTGGATGGGCAACCAGTGCAATGACTGGCACAGGGAAGAGGCATCGGTGATTCGGTTGGCGAGGAATATGATCCTGGCTGCTGCGTTCAGGATGGATTGGAGAGGGGAAGGTTTAGAAAGAGGGAGACCGATTAGTAAAGAGTTGCAATAGTCCAGGCAAGAATGAATAAGAGCTACAGTAAGAGCTTTTGCCCAGTCAAAGGTAAGAAAAGTTCTGATTCTAGAGATGTTTTTGAGGTGTAGATGGCACGAGCGAGCGAGTAATTTGATGTGATGAGTGAAAGAAACATCCGAATCAAGTATGATCCTAAGACAGCGGGCTTGTTGCTGGGGAATAATGGTGGAGCCACAAATGAAAATGGCAATGTAGATTAGTGGAAAGAGGAAATATGAGTAGTTCAGTTTTTGACAGATTCAGTTTTAGATAGAGGGAGGACATAGTGTTAGAGACAGCGGAAAGACAATCACTGGTATTTTGTAATAATGTAGGGGTGATGTTAGGAGAAGAGGTGTATAATTGGGTGTCATCAGCATAGAGATGGTGCTGAAAACTGAATCTGCTTATTGTTTGTCCAATAGGAGCAGTGTATATGGAGAGAAGAAGGGGGCCTAGGATTGATCCTTGAGGAACCCTGACAATAAGGGGAAGGGGAAAGGAAGTGGAGCCAGCAAAAGACACAGTGAAGGACCGATCAGAGAGTAGGAGGAGAACCAAGAGAGAACAGTGTCCTTGAGGTCAACAGAGCGGGGCATAGTGAGGAGGAGCCGGTGATCCACAGTGTCAAATGCTGCAGAGAGATCCAGGAGAATCAGCAGGGAGTAGTGACCATTAGATTTAGCTGTAGATCATTAGAGACTTGAGTGAGTGCAGTTTCAGTAGAATGTAAAGAGCTGAAACTAGATTGTAAAGAGTCAAGAAGAGAGTTATCTGATAGATAGCAGATTAGATGGGCGTGGGCCAGGGGTTCCAGGAGTTTAGAGATAAAGGGAAGATTGGAAACAGATCTGTATTTAGCAGCGTATTTATTCAATAATGCACAATAAAACACATGAAAAAAGAGACAATGAGGTAATCAGATGAAAAGGTGCTGACAAGTCGCTTGAATTTACTATTATTTTCCTACTGTTTTAATCTCAATAACTAGAGTGGGTAGGGTGTAATTATGCTAACTTATAAATTTAATATAGGCATATCATATATACTTACCTGACTTGTCAGCACCTTTTCATCTGACTTGTGTTTTATTGTGCATTATTGAATAAATACACTTTAGCAATATACAGTATGCTGAATTTTTCTCCTCCTTTACTTATGCTGTTCCAGCATGCAGGTGGACAGACATCTGTAATACAGATGGTTGCCCACTTTCCCTGTATATTAGATGGCATTTTTGGTATATCTGTATTTAGCAGCGCAGTTCTGGTCGAGGGATGTTTTTTTAAGTAATGGATGTAAACAGGCGCATTTAAAAGAGGAGGGAAAAATACCAGATGAGAGAGAGAGGTTGAATATTTTAGTTAGGTGAGTGGTGACAGCTGGAGAAAGGGACTGAAGGAGATGAGAGGGAATAAGATCACTGGTGCAGGTGGTTGGGAGAGAAGATGCAAGGAGCCTGGTCACTTCTTCTGGTTCAAAGTCAGAAAGTGAGCAAGATGTAATGTGGGAGGAAGGAGCATGCATAACATTTGGGGATTGGGAGAAAATTTCCTGTTTGATATGGTAAATTTTTTCTTTGAAATAATTGGCCAGATCGTCAGTGCTGAGGTCGGTGTCAAAGAGGCGTTTTGGATTATTGGATAGTGAGATGATGAGGTTGTTAAAGTAGGTTTGTTTGAAGAGGTGAAGGGCAGAGTTATATGTTATGTCGCCCAGGGGGATATAGGGGACTCGGTACCCGGGCCTTTTACCTTGCTTAGGATGTCACGGCAGTCGGCTCCCGGGCCCGTACTCTGGGGTCTCTCTTGAAAAAGGGGGTTCTTTAGTATAAAGTTTGTTTCGTGACGCCACCTGTGGTTTCCGGCAATGGTTACCGGGGCTGCTGCAGACCTGCGGGGGGTGATGGGATGGCAGCTGGGATGTTTCCGCTCCCCACAGGCGGAGCGAGCCCCCGGGGCAGTGTAGATGGAAGGGATGCAGGTGAAAGATGGCCAGGTCAGGGGGAATGACGGACACTCACACAGGGGATTCGCCTCAGTACCTTTACTGGTGTAATGGCAGGTATGGTCCAGGGTACTTCCTAGGAAGGGTGCACTTCAGGAATTCTCCCCAGTGAGCAGGTATAAGGCCTCCTGATCCGTGTCTCCCTCTCTCTAAGCTTCTAGCCAGCCTGAAACTTGGCCTAGCTTCTGTGTTGTGTTGCTCTCTCACCTGACCGCTTGGTAGTAGGACCTTTCTTTGGCAACCACTATCCCTGGACGCCGGGGCCTTCGTGGTTCCTAGTCCGGTTATTGCTGGTAGCTTCAGGATGACCAGGGGTCTGGAAGCCTCCTGGTTAGCCGGTAGTCCCTACAGGGTATAGAGGACCCTGTAGGTGCGGACCCGGTGTCCGGTTTTTGTCTTGGGGTGAGCCTATGATGCTCCTCTGCCCCCCTCAACTCCTCTCTCTTCTCCTTACTGCCTCCGGCCACACTTGGGCCCCTCAATTCAGCAGCAGACGTGCTGCGCCTTCACTGCTCTCAGTGGCAGCACACTCTCTGAACAACTAACTAACTGAACTGCCTGGCTCCACCCTCCATATTTATATACCTAACGGGGCTCCCTCTGGTGGTATGAGGTGGAAGGGTGGAGGTGTCTGCATGTAATGAGGGCCTCTTGTGGAGAAGTCCATCCATGCACTGTGATACCTGTTGTAGCAGGGTGTCACATTCCCTCCTAGTACAATTCAGTACTCCTGGACTGAAGCATTTTGTAACAGGTTACAACAATAACAAGAATTATAGTAAAGTTACAACACAAAAACTGGAGGAAACTGAGTACATGGCATCAAATAGAAAAAACTTTATTAAGAATAGAAGAGTCACATTAAAAGGATACTTGTCTCAAGTACATGTGAGTTGGAGAACATGTCAAGGTAGAAAGGCATATGAAAAAATGGCCATAGTCATGCTTAAGCCCGAAGAAAGTACCTATACAAATAAGTGCTCATGAAAAAATCCTGATACAAACATCAAGTAAAAAGGTCTTCCCAAAGCACAAGGCTAGCCAAGTCTCTATAAATAGTAAGACATTGGGGTGGGAGCAAAGAGTATGTTACTCTAAGAGTCAATGGCAATCTGGAAATACAATGTGTATATATATATAAACAGCTACAAGCATCAAGCATTAGGAGGGATATCCCAGATATGTATTGCCTCAGAAATGAGTAACTCACCCGTATAGATATCAATAATTATTCAAGAAGAGGGGAAGAGAGAGGTGAGGGAGTGGACCAACGGAGCAGGAGCGAGCAGGTGTGGGGCCCGCAAGCCTCGACGCACGTTTCGCGTGATATGCTTTCTCAAGAGGCATCGCTGGTCCAGATACCGGCACCTTTTTAAATATAGCGCTCAAATGGTCACATGTTCAGTCATGTGACCGGAAGAAGATGGCCGCCGACCGGAAGGCATATCCGGCGCATGCGCGGGGACCACCACAACGTCCCGCCCCCCGCCATGTCCGTCAGGACAGCGGCGACGCCCCGGAAGCGCTGACAAAGCAACACCCGGAGCGTCGCCGACGCCATGGAGACAAACACGCCGGACCGTAGGAGGGTAAGTAGCCCCGCGTATGTGCACCGCCCACCTCATAAAGCCACATCCTACCATCACCATAGCTATACATCCAAATCTTAAATAAGCACAAATCTATAACATCATATATAATAGACACAAAAGTCAATGTAAATATGATAAAAGATGCATATAATAAGATACAGGAATTCACAGGATTGGGTCTCATGGCAAAAAGTGGGCAGTCAGTTAAATCCATCAGGGCTGGTCAGTCATTCTGTAGCACCCTGAGGATTCGGCTGCTACAGGGGTATTGCACCTCAGCCAGAGGTGTGATATTCCACTCCCGGGTAAGGATGGAGTGTGGGACTGAGCTCAGTAAGCTGCATGCACTACACACATCCCATTTCCGAGGAACAGACCAACGGTACTCCCACTTAGAAATGTGCAGGTACGACCGAGTCTGTTCCTGGCTGGAGTGGGAGGGGGGTGGTACATCCCAGTAGTGTAGGGGCAGATAGGGGGAGCAGCCTGGGTAAAGATAGGAGCTCATTGGGTGCTGGTCACCTGAGCTCACACATAGAGGGAGTATATAAGGTGGGCACCATCTAAGATCAGGGTCAGTCTGTGAGAAGTCAGTCAGTCAGCCACAGTCAGTCAGTCTGTGAGTCTTTGCAGAGGAAGAGAGCAGAAGAGCAGAGCAGCCCCAGAGCCAAGAGTGAGAGAGGAGTTTGAAAGACCCAGAGGGGGAGAAAGAAGGAACTCTGAGAGCCCAAACTAAATCAAAGGGTGAAGAGTTGGCAACAGGGTACCGGATCCCAAGCTGGCAGAGGCTACAGCACACCTTAGCCAGGAACCGGAGGCCGTGGGCAGAATCTGCCACGGCCACCCACCATATCCACCCAGAAGGCAGACCACGCATAGGGTCAGGGAACCCAGAGGCAAGGGTTCGCCAACAAGAGGCCCGAGGGAGCCGGACTTAGGTGGATCCCTGGTGGGGAAGGCCAGAGACGAGGACAGGACAGAACGGGAGCTCAGAACCACGCTCCAGAACTACTTGGGGGTTGGCCGAGTCCAGGACCTGGTGGACGCAGCACGGCTCGGGTGGTCACTCAAGGCCGGAGTGACCGGAACATCTGCAGTAAGTAAAGAACCCTGAACTGCACAACCCGACTCTGACTCTCATTACCATCATCCCTGCACTTCCACAACCACCATCCTCTGCACCTGACCCCCTGAGGCTATACCCCTCCCGTTGGGGGTTATACTACCTAAGCTGCACAAACACCATCAGCCTCAGCGGACCCTGCTGCAGCGGCGGCCGTAGTGACCGCAATTCAACGGGTGGCGTAGTCGACATAAAGAACTTTAGTAACATCAGTAAGGACTGCCACACACTGAGCTTGACACCCTGGGCACAGACCGGGTCACAGCCACTCGGAGACTACAACCCCCATCTGATCCGGCTCCGGGTATTCCCCTAAAGAATATGGCCCAGGGGGCGCGTCAACTTTGGCGTAGTCGGCAGGATCACGTGCCCGCAACACCCGGGTACTGCGTGCCTGAAGAAAAGAACAAGTTTACCTCAAAAAGAAGTCTCCTGCCGGTTCCGGAGGGTCCCCGCCATCGGACTCCATCACAGATCGATTCCCGCCGGTTGTCCGCCATTAACAGCTTTTTCCCGCCATCTGCAGAGTTTCCCGCCACTGGGAGACGATTCCCGCCATTTCCAAAGGTTTCCCGCCTTGGAAGAGCGGACGCCATTATGGGCGTGCCAGAGGGTGGCAAGAGGCCGCCTCCCATCGTGGGCCAGGACCGAAAATGGCGCCAAAAGTGGAAACCGCCCCCACCAACAGAGACTGTGATGCTAGAGGTGTCTGTCAGCGTGAAAGAACTGCCCCTGGAGCTGACAATCACCAAGTGGCCCCGGGACCGCCCTCGAAGTGGGAGGACTGAGAACAAGAGAGCAAAGATGGGTGTCGCCTGGAGCAGTCCAGAGAGAGCGCACCCGGAGACAAGAAGCCTGGAGCAGAGTCCAGAAAGAGCCTACCCGGAGATGGAGGGAGAGCCAGGCAGCACCGACCCAGTGGTCAGGAGCCTGATGCGGGCCGCCACTCCAGGCAGCACCGACCCAGTGGTCAGGAGCCTGTTGCCGGTCGCCACTCCAGAAGGCCTGCTGGAGATAACGGGAGAAGAGCAGAGCAGCACCGACCCGTTGGTCAGGAGCCTGCTAGAAGCAACGACCCCACTAGGCTTAGTGGAGGTCCTGGCACAGCTCCCCCGAGATCGGGAGTGTGCACAGACCGCGCTGGAGGGCCTCGCACGGAGGATGGCCCGGGTGCAATGAGAGACGTTGGCGGATTGGAGCCGAGAGATGGCCCAGCGGACCGAGACTCGTCAGCGGAGCACGCCACCCGAGACGAGGAGACAGACCGCCTCTGAGGATGGCGCAGGAGGACTGAAGGCCGGAGACGGCGCCGAGAAGGGAGCCGAACGAAAGGAGGCAGGAAAAGGGGACGTCTCTACCCCAAACCGGGAAACCGCGTACCTGCCCCAGCTCCCCGTCGCAGAGCCCGAAGTATCCCCTGCCGTGCCCGTCGCTGCAACGTCACCGCCGCAGACTAGGCCTCAACCGGAAGCCGCAGCCGCGACCCCTGTGACGTCACACGCCTCGACCCCGAGCGTGACCAAGCAGGAAGTACCACCAGCCTGGTCGCAAGGCCTAGTACCCCCGGGCGACGCAATACCAACAGCGCCCCCTACCTCCGCGGAGCCCCCGGCCTGGTCGCAGGGCCAAGTAACACAGGGCGCCGCCGTTCTTACGGTGCCCTTTACTTTCAAGGTGCCCCAGGCCTGGTCGCAAGGCCTGGTTAACCCGGGCGCCGCTACCACCACGGCGCCCATAACACCTAAAGTACCGCACCTGGGTGAGGACCTGTTCGCCCAGCATACGTGCCCGGATGGGCAGCCCTTCGTATGGCCCCAGGAATACATCCAGCTGGAGCTGCAAAAAGCAAGGGCCATGTGCGAACCCCTGATCCCGGCTCCAAAGCCCATGAAGAGGATCTCGCCCCCGCTAGAAGAGACCCAGTTTGAGTGGGATCCCACCGGAGAAGACCTCATGGGGTTCACTCAGGAGACTCGGGCAGCCACAGCGGAGCGTGCAGAGTGCTGCCGCCAGCAGCTCGAGGTCTTTGAGAGGGAGCGGAGAGAGAGGCGGGTCCGGGAACAACAAGCCCAAATAAAGAGCGCGGAGCAGAAGAGCCGGGCCAGGAGGAGTCCCCGTGCAGCCCATGGTCCCCCTTCCACCGGGACTGTGATCAAGTTTAATATGCAGCACGGGTGGGGCTTCATCCGAGATCACCGCACCCCAGGCGACGTCTTCGTGACAAGAAGAGACGTTGAGTCCCACCTACCGGAGGGACACAGAGGTCGTGACCTTTATATAGGGGACGAGGTCACCTTCACCCGGCACAAGTGTGCCAAAGGACCCTACGCCCTCCATGTGCATCGCCTGACGGAGGAGGAGCAGCGGTGTGAGGAGGAGCAAGAGGACCCGGACGGGTCTGAAGCTAAAGTTAATCACAAAGAAAGAGCAGGAGGACGTCGTCGTTGAGTACAGCAGAGTAGAAGCTGTATATAGTTGCCCGTCGGGGCACAGTGAACTGCTGCTAATATAGTCCCCGTTGGGACCAGAGAACTGAACTGTTAACCCGTGTGTCCCTATTCCCACTGACCGAGGACTGAGAGCGGTCATCCCTTTCCTAATACCTGGCCGAGGACTGAGAGCGGCCATACCTTCCCTTTGTATATAGTTGCGCTTCCTAAAGCGCCCCCTACTGGTTTTATAGAAGAACTGATTTTTCTTTAAGAAAGACTGTAGCACTTTACCCGGTCACAAGTTGCACCGTGACCGGAGGTACCAGAAGACAAGAATGTTTCTAATGAAAAGTTTTATATGATGTTTTATTATGTTGGTTCTGCAAAAATTGTATGTTTGGTGTTGTTTATATCTTACAGCCCGAGGACGTGCTGTGATTTACCAGGGGGGAATGTAGCACCCTGAGGATTCGGCTGCTACAGGGGTATTGCACCTCAGCCAGAGGTGTGATATTCCACTCCCGGGTAAGGATGGAGTGTGGGACTGAGCTCAGTAAGCTGCATGCACTACACACATCCCATTTCCGAGGAACAGACCAACGGTACTCCCACTTAGAAATGTGCAGGTACGACCGAGTCTGTTCCTGGCTGGAGTGGGAGGGGGGTGGTACATCCCAGTAGTGTAGGGGCAGATAGGGGGAGCAGCCTGGGTAAAGATAGGAGCTCATTGGGTGCTGGTCACCTGAGCTCACACATAGAGGGAGTATATAAGGTGGGCACCATCTAAGATCAGGGTCAGTCTGTGAGAAGTCAGTCAGTCAGTCACAGTCAGTCAGTCTGTGAGTCTTTGCAGAGGAAGAGAGCAGAAGAGCAGAGCAGCCCCAGAGCCAAGAGTGAGAGAGGAGTTTGAAAGACCCAGAGGGGGAGAAAGAAGGAACTCTGAGAGCCCAAACTAAATCAAAGGGTGAAGAGTTGGCAACAGGGTACCGGATCCCAAGCTGGCAGAGGCTACAGCACACCTTAGCCAGGAACCGGAGGCCGTGGGCAGAATCTGCCACGGCCACCCACCATATCCACCCAGAAGGCAGACCACGCATAGGGTCAGGGAACCCAGAGGCAAGGGTTCGCCAACAAGAGGCCCGAGGGAGCCGGACTTAGGTGGATCCCTGGTGGGGAAGGCCAGAGACGAGGACAGGACAGAACGGGAGCTCAGAACCACGCTCCAGAACTACTTGGGGGTTGGCCGAGTCCAGGACCTGGTGGACGCAGCACGGCTCGGGTGGTCACTCAAGGCCGGAGTGACCGGAACATCTGCAGTAAGTAAAGAACCCTGAACTGCACAACCTGACTCTGACTCTCATTACCATCATCCCTGCACTTCCACAACCACCATCCTCTGCACCTGACCCCCTGAGGCTATACCCCTCCCGTTGGGGGTTATACTACCTAAGCTGCACAAACACCATCAGCCTCAGCGGACCCTGCTGCAGCGGCGGCCGTAGTGACCGCAATTCAACGGGTGGCGTAGTCGACATAAAGAACTTTAGTAACATCAGTAAGGACTGCCACACACTGAGCTTGACACCCTGGGCACGGACCGGGTCACAGCCACTCGGAGACTACAACCCCCATCTGATCCGGCTCCGGGTATTCCCCTAAAGAATATGGCCCAGGGGGTGCGTCAATTCCCCTTTATTTTGATTCATAGGCGCTTTCAAAAGAGTGAAGACATCAGAGCCGGAATAGGGACCATAGTTATAAAGACACTAAAATCAAAAAGGTGAAAGGAAAAAGATTAATAAAAATGAAAAGAATTAAAAGATGTTTAAAAGTGGGCAACCCACATATGCACGCCCTGCCACTGTAGGTGTATATTGTATAGCAGGGACTATAAGAGAGCAAAAAAACTTATACGTAAACCAACTAAACTATTATGTCAAATGTCACACGGGGAAGATATCAAACACCCCTGAGTCAGTGTCACTCATCCCAGTATCAATTAAATCATAGGAAAAATAATAGTACAACTGAGACGCAGAACAGCACCATGATGGATCATAGAATTGATGAAAAGCCTAGATTTTCGTTCAGACCCTGCGGTGCCAAGGTGTGAAGAGTAATGATCCATCTTGCCTCCTTTTGTGCCAGGAGGCGTTTGGCATTGCCACCCTGGGAGCCGAGGCACACTATATCAAACCCCCTCACCTTAAGTGAGCGAGGGTCACAGTTGTGAACGGCCTTAAAGTGCCGGGGTAGTGTCTTCAGCTCCCGGGGATTACAGTGAGTCCCATAACCCGGTGTCCATTTCACCGAAGAAAGCGTAAAATGAGTAACATGAGGGACCCGCCTGAAAACCCTCAACTTAGGCCCTGAGCGTGGCTACAGGGCATAAGTGATCCAGGTGTTGGACCACGTCTTCGGGCACGCCAAACAGGTTTTTGTTCTGTGGTCAAATAAGGGGGGCACTTTTGATGAGTGCAACTATTTACAAGGACAGTTTTTGGCTGCTCACAGTCCTCAACCTACAAGTCTCTGTACCCTGATGGGTAACTACAGGCACACATTAATTTCAGTTTACACAATAAACAATAGGCAATACCCAACTGGGTAACTATTTATACTTCAGGCATTTTGTATTTTAATCCCTAAACCTGGCAGGGATTTGGCCTTGTGTGCTGCGTGTGGAGCTTCGTAGCACTGGGGTGATACTGGTGTCTGTGCATGCACTCTCTGCTAACCAGGTGTACGTGCTGGTAGATTATAAAACTGCCTCAATCTCTCTATGGGACTGGCAAGCGCACTGATTACTGGGCCTTCAGGCTCTGCCTCAACGGGTGATCCTCCTCTGACTGGGGACTCTTCCTGTTCCTGAGCAGGTTCCTCTAGGGCGCTCACAGGTTCTTCTTGTGGTTGATAGAAGTGTATTACTGGTATAATAACTGCTCCATCAAGTTGAGGCCAGTCCACAGGGAAATCTCCTAGAACTGTGTGAAGCACATCTTCCTTGGGTTCTTCCGGTGCTATAGGAGGTACTTCTTCCTCCGATGTCTTCAGTAGACCTGGGCACACTTTCAAGTGGTCTCTTGAGACTGTTGCGGTTGTCTTACCTCCATCCTTACTAATCAGGCAGGTTTTACTGTTGTCAAATCTGGAGTTTAGCACAGTGTAGGGCTCTCTTTCCCACTGGTCATTGAGCTTGTGACCTCTTCTTTTCCGCTTTAGCACTATCTCTCCAGGTGCCAAGGGTTCTGCTGGTGCATGCTTATTGTACTGTTCTTCTTGCCTTTCCCTTACTCTATTTAGACTGTCTTCGACACAGGCCTGTACTTTCCTGTACTTCTCTTGCCGACTCGTGTCCCAGTCTTCAGTGGACATATCTGCAGTAGGTTATACCACTCCGAGTTCCAGGTCCATGGGCAATTTTCCAGGTCTTGCTCTCATGAGGTACGCTGGGGTACAATTAGTAGAACTCACGGGTATGTGGTTATACAGGTCCACTAGGTCAGGTAGCTTTTCTGGCCACTGGTTCCTCTCTTCCAAAGGCAGGGTTTATAACAGATCTATTACGATGTTATTCATTTTCTCGCACATACCGTTGGTTTGTGGATGATATGGCGTAGTCTGGATCTTCTTGCATCAATACAGGTGACAGAATTCCTTGAATAGCTCAGCTTCAAAAGCAGGGCCTTGATATGTTAGCACCTTTTCCGGATATCCATGGGGTCTGCAGAAGTAGGCTTGGAACGTTCTTGCTGCAGCTTCTGCTGTCAGATCCTTGACAGGGGCTACCACCAGGAACCGAGAATAGTGATCCACCATGGTCAAGGCATAGGAGTAGCCTGATCTGCTGGGTGACAGTTTGACGTGATCCAGAGCAACTATCTCCAGGGGTTGGGTTGTTTTGATGGACTGCAAGGGTGCTTTCTGGCTGCCGTAGTCTTTCCTTCTGAGGCTACAGGGTCCACAATTCCAGCACCACCTTTCTATGGAACTCCGCATTCCAACCCAATTGAACCGGTCCTTCAGCAGGCTTTCCAGCTTCTTCCAGCCAAAGTGACCTGCTTGGTCGTGATAGGCCTCTAACACCATCTGGATATCTGTCCTAGGTACAACAATCTGCCACACCATTTCAAGGGTCTAGGGGTTGACATACCTTCTGCACAGCTTCTCTCTGTAGATGAACAGCCGGCTTCTCTCATTCCACAGGTGTTTGGCTTGTGGGGGAGCATCATTCTCCAGGTGAGAACCTTCTTGGGTTATCAGTAGTGTTGAGTGAGCATGCTCGACACTGCTTGTTACTCGCCTGAGCATCACGCTACTCGGGATGTTCGGCGAGCACCGAGCATTTCCTGGTTACTCGGGCGGGAGCTAGGGTCTCCGCCCTGCACGTTTGGCGCTCTTTACACAGCCAATGAACATGCAGGGATTGACAGCCAGTCACTGTAATGCCGCAGCCATGTTGTTTGTGGGCATTACAGTGATTGTCTGGCTGCACAGCGTCACCTCAAGTATTTAAAACCAGGCGCCGCCATCTTGGACACAGTCGCTCCAAATCAGCCAGTGTAGGGTCAGTGCTGCTGAGTTAGGGAGAGCTATATAGTGCGAAATAGGTAGTGTACGGTCTCTAAAGCCTGTCAAATCAAACAAACAGTCCTTCTCAGGACTAATATCCATCCCAGATATCAGGCAGGCAGGCTGTATAGGAGACACAGTGGTTATACCAGCAAACGCTGCATTACCTGTCCTGTGTGCTCCTGTTGGTCAAATTGCTAGACTTATCACCCCGGTCTCAGGGGCCAGGAAAAATATTTTTTTTTCATCTAAATCCTGTATTTTATATTTTTTCCTCAGTCAGACTGTCCAAATACGCGTTGTAACATACCTGGCGGCGTCCTTGCATAGTGGTCCATCTCCCACTGTGCAAGAGCGTGCACTTGATCTCCAGTCCAGTCTGCTAGCCTGGCTTCCCTCTGCTTGCCTCTGTGTCTGCTGCTTAAGGGCGGCGCCCGATCACTTCCTGTTTCTTGTACCTGCTGCGGGCACACCCCTTGTGCGTCCTCAGCCTATTGCTGTCTGTCACCTGGTATTTAACCCAGCTGCTCCAATGAATCCCTGCCTGAGCATTGTGTTTCAATCAGTGTGCTCTTTCACTCTGAATGTGCCAGGTCCCTTTCTGTGTTTGCTTGCTTGCCTTTCTTGTAGGCTGTATTTCCAGTCCTGTCTGAACACGCTCCTTGCCTGTTCGTTTCGCCTTCTAGGGGCCGCATACCTAGACCCGCTCCCGTATCTTGTCTGTCCTGTCTGAACACGCTCCTAGCCTGTTCGTTCCGCCTTCTAGTGGCAGCATACCTAGACCCGCTCCTGTATCTTGTCTGTCCTGTCTGAACACGCTCCTAGCCTGTTCCTCCCGCCTTCTAGGGGCTGCATACCTAGACCCGCTCCTGTATCTTGCTACTGTGTCTTTTCTTGTCTGTATACTCTTCTAGCCTGTTTCCTGTGTTTCTCTATGTCCGTACCTTTCCTTTTTCTGCAGAGTCTGAACTTGTACCTAACTCCTGCTCGTTGTCACTGTACTTCCGTTTGTGAGTTTGTGGTCCACTCGCTACTTCACTGCAAGTACCCTGTGGGTATCTGGTTCTGCCTTTCCCTTCCTGCCTGTTCCGTGTGTACAGAGCCCTGTCCCCCCTGCTTTGCCTTGCTCACCGCTCCGGCGGTTCTAGCCTGCTCTGCCTTGCTCACCGCTCTGGCGGTTCTAGCCTGCTCTGCCTTGCTCACCGCTCCGGCGGTTCTAGGCTGCTCTGCCTTGCTCACCGCTCCGGCGGTTCTAGCCTGCTCTGCCTTGCTCACCGCTCCGGCGGTTCTAGGCTGCTCTGCCTTGCTCACCGCTCCGGCGGTTCTAGGCTGCTCTGCCTTGCTCACCGCTCCGGCGGTTCTAGCCTGCTCTGCCTTGCTCACCGCTCCGGCGGTTCTGGCCTGCTCTGCCTTTGTTCACCGCTCCGGCGGTTCTGGCCTGCTCTGACCCTTTGCTCACTGCTCCGGCTGTCTCGCTCTGCTCTGACCCTTTGCTCACTGCTCCGGCAGTCTCGCTCTGCTCTGACCCTTTGCTCACTGCTCCGGCAGTCTCGCTCTGCTCTACTCTTGCTCACTGCTCCAGGCGCCCTCGTCCTGCTCTACTCTTACTCACCACTCTAGGCGGTCTCGTCTTGCCCTGCTCTCGCTCACCACTCTGGGTGGCCTTACTCTGCTGTGTTTGTCCGCCACATCTGTGGTTCTGTTCCTGAGTCCCAGTGTGTACTGGGTCCTATCCCGCCTGTGTTCCTACCGGCTAGTGCCTCCCTGTCTGCACTCTAGCCATGCTTGCCTGTACCCCCCTGCCTGCATACCCACCTGCCTGCATACCAGTCGTGCCTGCCTATACCCACCAGTCTGTGTGCCAGCCTAACCGGTCTGTTCCTGTATTCCCCTGCGTGGGTCAACAGCCGTGTCTGGGGTCTGTCCTGGAGTAGCACCTGGTCCCTCTGCTCGGTTCCTCCTTGGTGCACTGGCGTCGTATGCCGTCGTGCGACCCTGGTCGGATCGGGTGAATACCTAGTTACGCCCCTCCAGGCATTCACTCTCCGGCACGGTCCAGTGGAATCACACGCACACGCCGCTCAGCCCGGGCGTGTGCATTACAGCATGCTCAGGCCATGGTTCCCGTTGAGCCCCACGGCCTTCGCTCTCTGAGACGTTTTCCAGCGAATACGTGCATTAAAAATAAATTAAAAATATATATTTTTTTTTCTTTAGCTGAGTTCCAGATGAATTACGTACCTGTCCAGATGGATCTTCCTGCACTCGTTCCTGCGGATCCGCCACGGTACTATGGGGATCCAAGACAGAGTCGTGCATTTGTGGAGCAATGCTTGCTACACTTCAAGTTCTACCCTCTTTGTTTTCCCACCGATCGGGTTAAGGTGGGATTCATTTTGTCTAACCTAGCGGGTGATGCCTTGGAATGGATCAACCCCCTATGGAAAACACTGGATCCTATCCTCCTGGACCTTCAGGCCTTCCTGGTGGCCTTTCTAATGGTCTTCGATGACCCTAACCCGGAGACCCCTGCTGAAGCTTCACTTCCCAAAATCCCGGAGCAACCCCGATGGGTAATGTGTGTGGGTAGAGCACTAGTCCTCCTGCCTGAAGAGACTACTGCCCATCCAGAATCCACACAGGATGACTACGCTCTCCGGAATACTTCTCCCAACCTCAAGAGGCAGTCCAGACGTGCTAGGCGTAGAGGCAAGCCGTCACGCCTGGGTCTGTCCTCCCAAAGACCTCCTGATCCCAACCTTGAAGTCCCTGCTGAAGCTTCATTTCCCGGTATCCCGGAGCAGCCCCTGCGGGTAATATGCGTGGGTAGCGCACCTGTTCTCCTGCCCGAAGAGACTTCTGCACACCTAGAATCCTCTGGGATACCACCTGATGACAAATGGAGAGAGACTTCCCTACACCCGGTACCCGATACTTCGTCCGCTCCGTCCTGTGAGCCTGACAATGGGTACCTCAAAGCGGTAGTTAACCCCGAGTCTCTACACCCCTCCGACCAGGCGGAGGACCTCCAGTTGTCTCCAGAACCCTTCGGGGTGCTACCTGGTAGCAAATGGACAGAGTCTTCCCTATACTCTGTACCTGATACCTCGCCCGCTTCGTCCAGTGAGTCCGACCTAGTGTACTCCGAAGCAGAGGTTATCCCCGAGTCTCTACACCCCTCTGACCAGGCGGAGGACCTCCAGTTGTCTCCTGAACCCTTCGGGGTGCTACCTGATAGCGAATGGACAGAGATTCTCCTATACTCGGTATCTGATATCTCGCCCGCTTCTTCCAGTGAGTCCGACCTAGTGTACTCCGAAGCAGAGGCTACCCCCGAGTCTCTGCACTCTTCCAACCCGGCGGAGGACCCCCAGTTGTTTCCTGAATCCTCCGGGGTACCACCTGATAACAAAGAGACAGTGACTTTTCTACATCTTGTACCTGATACCTCGCCCATTTCATCCTGTGAGCTTGACAAGATGTACCCCGAAGCAGAGGTTACCCCCGAGTCTCTGCACCCCTCCAACCCAGCGGAGGGCTTCCAGTTGTCTCCTGAACCCTCTGGGGTGCTACCTGATAATCAGTGGAGAGAGACTTCCTTGTGTGCTGTTCCTGGTACTCCACCCGTTTCGTCTGTTGCTGAGGATGGCTGGATAGGGGGTAGCATCCTAGCTACCCAGAGGAGACCAGTTTTTCCAGTGGACAGTGGAAGTGATCTCCTTGAAGTAAAGGATTGGCCCTCGAATTCCCTGCGGAACATTTTGGCAGGCCTGAAGAAGAGGGGGCGTAAGGGGGGGGGAACTGTAACATACCTGGCGGCATCCTTGCATAGTGGTCCATCTCCCACTGTGCAAGAGCGCGCACTTGATCTCCAGTCCAGTCTGCTAGCCTGGCTTCCCTCCATGCTGTCTGCTTGCCTCTGTGTCTGCTGCTTAAGGGCGGCGCCCGATCACTTCCTGTTTCTTGTACCTGCTGCGGGCACACCCCTTGTGCGTCCTCAGCCTATTGCTGTCTGTCACCTGGTATTTAACCCAGTTGCTCCAATGAATCCCTGCCTGAGCATTGTGTTTCATTCAGTGTGCTCTTTCACTCTGAATGTGCCAGGTCCCTTTCTGTGTTTGCTTGCTTGCCTTTCTTGTAGGCTGTATTTCCAGTCCTGTCTGAACACGCTCCTTGCCTGTTCGTTTCGCCTTCTAGGGGCCACATACCTAGACCCGCTCCCGTATCTTGTCTGTCCTGTCTGAACATGCTCCTAGCCTGTTCGTTCCGCCTTCTAGGGGCCGCATACCTAGACCCGCTCCTGTATCTTGTCTGTCCTGTCTGAACACGCTCCTTGCCTGTTCCTCCCGCCTTCTAGGGGCTGCATACCTAGACCCGCTCCTGTATCTTGCTACTGTGTCTGTTCTTGTCTGTATACTCTTCTAGCCAGTTTCCTGTGTTTCTCTATGTCCGTACCTTTCCTTTTTCTGCAGAGTCTGAACTCGTACCTAACTCCTGCTCGTTGTCACTGTACTTCCGTTTGTGAGTTTGTGGTCCACTCGCTACTTCACTGCAAGTACCCTGTGGGTATCTGGTTCTGCCTTTCCCTTCCTGGCTGTTCCGTGTGTACAGAGCCCTGTCCCCCCTGCTCTGCCTTGCTCACCGCTCCGGCGGTTCTAGCCTGCTCTGCCTTGCTCACCGCTCTGGCGGTTCTAGCCTGCTCTGCCTTGCTCACTGCTCCGGCGGTTCTAGCCTGCTCTGCCTTGCTCACCACTCCGGTGGTTCTAGCTTGCTCTGCCTTGCTCACCGCTCCGGCGGTTCTAGCCTGCTCTGCCTTGCTCACCGCTCTGGCGGTTCTGGCCTGCTCTGCCTTTGCTCACCGCTCCGGCGGTTCTGGCCTGCTCTGACCCTTTGCTCACTGCTCCGGCAGTCTCGCTCTGACCCTTTGCTCACTGCTCCGGCAGTCTCGCTCTGCTCTGACCCTTTGCTCACTGCTCCGGCAGTCTCGCTCTGCTCTGACCCTTTGCTCACTGCTCCGGCAGTCTCGCTCTGCTCTGACTCCTTTGCTCACTGCTCCGGCAGTCTCGCTCTGCTCTGACTCCTTGCTCACTGCTCCGGCAGTCTCGCTCAGCTCTGACCCTTTGCTCACCGCTCCAGGCGGCCTCGTCCTGCTCTACTCTTGCTCACCGCTCCCGGCGCCCTCGTCCTGCTCTACTCTTGCTCACCACTCTAGGCGGTCTCGTCTTGCCCTGCTCTCACTCACCACTCTGGGTGGCCTTACTCTGCTGTGTTTGTCTGCCACATCTGTGGTTCTGTTCCTGAGTCCCAGTGTGTACTGGGTCCTATCCCGCCTATGTTTCTACCTGCTAGTGCCTCCCTGTCTGCACTCTAGCCATGCTTGCCTGTACCCCCCTGCCTGCATACCCGCCTGCCTGCATACCAGTCTTGCCTGCCTATACCCACCAGTCTGTGTGCCAGCCTAACCGGTCTGTTCCTGTATTCCCCTGCGTGGGTCAACAGCCATGTCCGGGGTCTGTCCTGGAGTAGCACCTGGTCCCTCTGCTCAGTTCCTCCTTGGTGCACTGGCGTCGTATGCCGTCGTGCGACCCTGGTCGGATCGGGTGAACACCTAGTTACGACCCTCCAGGCATTCACTCTCCGGCACGGTCCAGTGGAATCACACGCACACGCCGCTCAGCCCGGGCGTGTGCATTACACGCGTCTTATTAACCTTTTGGTATTCCCCCCCCCCCCAAAAAAGAATTGAGTGTGTCTGTGACTGTTCAGACACCAATATATCTTTTTAAAAGAGTCTGGTGTAGGCCAGAAAAATGGAACTGTGCTTTTGCAGTTCCATGGGTCAAATCTCTCTATTATCCTGCTTTTGGCATTTTTTGCCATAAAAAAAACTGTAATAGTGTCTCCCTGACTGGTCAGACACCAATATATCTCTTTAAAAGAGTCTGGTGTGCGCCACATAACTTTAACTGTGCTTTTTTCAGTTCCACGGGTCAAATCTCTGTATTATCCTGCTTTTTGCATTTTTTGCTGTAAAAAAAAAACAGTAATAGTGTCTCCCTGACTGTTCAGACACCAATATATCTGTTTAAAAGACTCTGGTGTAGGCCAGATAACTAGAACTGTGGTTTTGCAGTTCCACGGTTCAAATCTCTGTATTATCCACTTTTTTGCCATTTTTGCATAAAAAAACATTTTGAGTGTCTCGCTGACTGTTCAGACACAAATATATCTGTTTAAAAGAGTCTGGTGTAGGCCAGATAACTAGAACTGTGGTTTTCCTCTTCCATGGTTCAAATCTGGGTGTAATCCACCTTTTTGCATAATAAAAAAACATTTTGAGTGTCTCGCTGACTGTTCAGACACAAATATATCTGTTTAAAAGAGTCTGGTGTAGGCCAGATGACTAGAACTGTGGTTTTGCAGTGCCATGGTTCAAATCTCTGTATTATCCACTTTTTTGCCTTTTTTGCATAAAAAAAAACATTTTGAGTGTCTCGCTGACTGTTCAGGCACAAATATATCTGTTTAAAAGAGTCTGGTGTAGGCCAGATAACTAGAACTGTGGTTTTCCTCTTCCACGGTTCAAATCTGGGTGTAATCCACCTTTTTGCATAAAAAATACATTTTGATTGTTTCGCTGACTGTTCAGACACAAATATATCTGTTTAAAAGAGTCTGGTGTAGGCCAGATAACTAGAACTGTGGTTTTGCACTGCCACGGTTCAAAGCTCTGTATTATCCACTTTTTTGCCTTTTTTCCATGAAAAAAAACATTTTGAGTGTCTCGCTGACTGTTCAGACACAAATATGTCTGTTTAAAAGAGTCTGGTGTAGGCCACATAACTTGAACTGTGGTTTTGCAGTTCCACGGTTCAAATCTGGGTGTAATCCACCTTTTTGCCTTTTTCCATAAAAAAAAACATTTTGAGTTTCTTGCTGATAGTATTGAGCGATACCTTCCGATATCGGGAAATATTGGATCGGATTGAATTGGACCGATACCCAAAAAATATCGGATATCGCCGATTCCGATACCGGAAACCAATGCAAGTCAATGGGACACAAATATCGGAATGAAAATAAACCCTTTCTTTCCTTGGAGGTTAATTCTACATGAAGGAAAACAACTAAGAATAATGTAGAATGTATTGGGGGAGGTGGAGGAGACATTAAACGCATAGAGGTTTAGCCCAATCAAATGGAATAGCAGGAATTAATATTTTTTTTAAGACGTTCGGAGTTACAAAGATATTGACTATGTTAAGCTTTTTTATATTTTGTCAGATATTTATGTTTCAGTACTTCCATGCTCTTCACCTTCTTTTTTACTTCCCACACTTTCTCCTTTATCATCCTCAGCAGCAGCATCTTTTTCATCAACTTCTTCTTCACCTTATTCATCTTCTTCTTCTTCACCTTCTTCCTATTATTCTTTTTTTTTACATTCTTCATATTCTTCTTATTCAACTATTATTCTTCTTCATATTCTACTTCTTCATCTTCTTTATATTCTTCTTCTTCATCATATTCTTATTTGTGACAGGCATTCCTGTAGTTGTTATCTATAAAAGTTTGAAGATTACTCCTTCCGTTCTGCCTGTCATAAAAGATTTACAACAGGATTTATCCGCGTTTAGTTTGGCCTGCAGCAGCAGGTCTTTTCTAGGGGCACCACGAGGAGGAACAGACTCACTCCCATACACTGCTTAGTCTTCTTCTGCTTATAATTTAGATAATATATTTTGCTCTGATTTTTAGTCTTATGCTTAATGTTCTTCTGCTTTTTGTTCTGCAGCTTCTTGTTCTTCTGCTTCTTGTTCTTCTGTATCTTGGTGGTTGTCTTCTCGTTCTTTGTCCTCTTGGTCATCTTCTTCAGGGTCATCTTCTTGGTCTTCTTTGGGGAGGTCTTCAGGGTCGTCGTCTTCAGAGTCGTCGTCTTTGGGGTCATCATCTTCGGGGTGGTCTTCAGGGACGTCGTCTTCGGGGTCCTCATCTACTTCAGGGTGGTCTTCAGGGTCGTCGTCTTCAGGGTCATCATCTTCGGGGTCCTCGTCTTCTTCGGGGTGGTCTTCAGGGTCGTCGTCTTCGGGGTCCTCGTCTCCTTCGGGGTCGTCGTATTCTTCGGGGTGGTCTTCAGGGCCGTCGTCTTCAGGGTCATCGTCTTCGGGGTCCTCGTCTTCTTCGGGGTTGTCTTCAGAGTCGTCGTCTTTAGGGTCGGCGTCTTCGGGGTCCTCGTCTTCTTCGGGGTGGTCTTCAGGGTTGTCTTCAGGGTCGTCGTCTTCGGGGTCCTTGTCTTCTTCGGGGTGGTCTTCAGGGTCATCGTCTTCAGGGTCATCGTCTTCGGGGTCCTCGTCTTCTTCGGGGTCGTCTTCTTCTTCGGGGTGGTCTTCAGGGTCATCATCTTCAGGGTCGTCGTCTTCGGGGTCCTTGTCTTCTTCGGGGTGGTCTTCAGGGTCGTCGTCTTTAGGGTCGTCGTCTTCGGGGTCCTCGTCTTCTTCGGGGTGGTCTTTAGGGTCGTCTTCAGGGTTGTCGTCTTCGGGGTCCTCGTCTTCTTCGGGGTGGTCTTCAGTGTCGTCGTCTTCAGGGTCGTCATCTTCGGAGTCCTTATCTTCTCGGGGTGGTCTTCAGAGTCGTCGTCAGGGAGATCCAGACTGATTACAAAAAACGATTTCAAAAAGCTTGAACTTGGAAATGTAGCAGAAGGTACAAGAAGGCTGAGGAACTGCCAAGAACCAGCTGACGGTACTGGAACCCGGATGGGTAGCAGAAGGTACATGAGCCAATGGAACTACCGAGAACCAGCTGACGGGACTGGAACCCGGATGGGTAGCAGAAGGTACAAGAGCCAATGGAACTACCGAGGACCAGCTGATGGTACTGGAACCCGGTTACTAAGCAGGAGGTACCTGTGCCAGAAAGCACTACAAAGGACCAGCAGACGTTGGTGGAACTCGGATACTGAGAAGGAGGCACCTAAGCCAAAGGCACTGCCTGGAACCAGCTGATGTTACTGGAACCCAGGGGGACATATTCAAGATTGACTTCCAAAGAACTAGCTAATGGTACTGGAACTCAGATAGGCAGCAGAAGGTACACATGAAAAAAAAAAGTTGCAAGGCCGCGAGCCGGCCGGAGTTACCGAAACCCACAGTCCTACAGGGAGTGCTTGTCCTATTGGCACTATGGAACCAGCCTTCATTGCCAGATCCCGCAGCCCACATAGGAGTCACCTAAACTGCAGGCACCATAGAGTCGGCTAACCCGACCGCAACACGACAGGACAACGTATTGGAGGCAAAATGACGTTGACACTAACCGGAAACAGCTGGCGTGCTGGAACTAGGCTGGGCAGGAGGGAGTACCCGTGCCAAAGACACTGCTGAGAACCAGCTGACGGTACGGGAACCCGGATGGGTAGCAGAAGGTACAAGAGCCAATGGAACTACCGAGAACCAGTTGACGGTACTGGAACCCGGATGGGTAGCAGAAGGTACTAGAGCCAATGGAACTACCGAGGACCAGCTGATGGTACTGGAACCCGGTTACTAAGCAGGAGGTACCTGTGCCAGAAAGCACTACCAAGGACCAGCAGACGTTGGTGGAACTTGGATACCGAGAAGGAGGCACCTAAGCCAAAGGCACTGCCTGGAACCAGCTGATGTTACAGGAACCCAGGGGGGCATATTCAAGATTGACTTCCAAAGAACCAGCTAAAGGTACTGGAACTCAGATAGGCAGCAGAAAGTACACATGAAAAAAAAAAGTTGCAAGGCCGCGAGCAGGCCAGAGTTACCGAAACCCACAGTCCTACAGGGGGTGCTTGTCCTTTTGGCACTATGGAACCAGCCTTCATTGCCAGATCCCGCAGCCCACATAGGAGTCACCTAAACTGCAGGCACCATAGAGTCGGCTAACCCGACCGCAACACGACAGGACAACGTATTGGAGGCAAAGTGACATTGACACTTCCCGGAAACAATTGGCGTGCTGTAACCAGGCTGGGCAGGAGGGAGTACCCGTGCCAAAGACACTGCCGAGAACCAGCTGACGGTACTGGAACCCGGATGGGTAGCAGAAGGTACAAGAGCCAATGGAACTACCGAGAACCAGCTGACGGTACTGGAACCCGGATGGGTAGCAGAAGGTACAAGAGCCAATGGAACTACCAAGGACCAGCTGATGGTACTGGAACCCGGTTACTAAGCAGGAGGTACCTGTGCCAGAAAGCACTACCAAGGACCAGCATATGTTGGTAGAACTGGGATACCAAGAAGGAGGCACCTAAGCCAAAGGCACTGCCTGGAACCAGCTGATGTTACTGGAACCCAGGGGGACATATTCAAGATTGACTTCCAAAGAACCAGCTAATGGTACTGGAAATCAGATAGGCAGCAGAAGGTACACATGAAAAAAAAAGTTGGAAGGCCGCGAGCCGGCCGGAGTTACCGAAACCCACAGTCCTACAGGGGGTGCTTGTCCTATTGGCACTATGGAACCAGCCTTCATTGCCAGATCCCGCAGCCCACATAGGAGTCACCTAAACTGCAGGCACCATAGAGTCGGCTAACCCAACCGCAACACGACAGGACAACATATTGTAGGCAAAGTGACGTTGTCAATACCCGGAAACAGCTGGCGTGCTGGAACCAGGCTGGGCAGGAGGTAGTACCCGTGCCAAAGACACTGCCGAGAACCAGCTGACGGTACTGGAACCCGGATGGGTAGCAGAAGGTACAAGAGCCAATGGAAATAACGAGAACCAGCTGACGGTACTGGAACCCGGATGGGTAGCAGAAGGTACAAGAGCCAATGGAACTACCGAGGACCAACTGATGGTACTGGAACCCGGTTACTAAGCATGAGGTACCTGTGCTAGAAAGCACTACCAAGGACCAGCAGACTTTGTCGGAACTCGGATACCGAGAAGGAGGCACCTAAGCCAAAGGCACTGCCTGGAACCAGCTGATGTTACTGGAACCCAGGGGGACATATTCAAGATTGACTTCCAAAGAACCAGCTAATGGTACTGGAACCCAGATAGGCAGCAGAAGGTACACATGAAAAAAAAAGTTGCAAGGCCGCGAGCCGGCCAGAGTTACCGAAACCCACTGTCCTACAGGGGGTGCTTGTCCTAAACTGCAGGCACCATAGAGTCAGCTAACCCGACCGCAACACGACAGGACAACGTATTGGAGGCAAAGTGACGTTGACACTACCCGGAAACAGCTGGCGTGCTGGAACCAGGCTGGGCAGGAGGGAGTACTCGTGCCAAAGACACTGCTGGGAAACAGCTGGCGGTGCGGGAACCCAGAGTAAATACTAAAAACAGAGTGGAGCCAGAGGCCTAATTGGAGCAAGTTTATAATCAGTAGTAGTGTGAATGTGGACAGAGCAGGAGAAATTGCCGGGCACACAGCAGGGGATCAGCTGACATTACTGAACCCCAATAACACTGGAGCAAGTGTTGACTGTGCAGACGGCACTTCTGAGCAGCAACTGGCGGTGTTGGAGCCCAGGGTAAATACAGAAAACAGAGAGGAGCCAGAGGCCTAATTGGAGCAAGTTTAAAATCAGTAGTAGTGTGAATGTGGACAGAGCAGGAGAAATTGCCTGGCACACAGCAGGGGATCAGATGACGTTACTGAACCCCAATAACACTAGAGCAAGTGTTGACTGTGCAGACGGCACTTCTGAGCAGCAACTGGCAGTGTTGGAGCCCAGGGTAAATATTGAAAACAGAGTGGAGCCAGAGGCCTAATTGGAGCAAGTTTAAAATCAGTAGTAGCGTGAATGTGGACAGAGCAGGAGAAATTGCCGGACACACAGCAGGGGAACAGCTGACGTTACTGAACCCCAATAACACTGGAGCAAGTGTTGACTGTGCAGACGGCACTTCTGAGCAGCAACTTGCGGTGTTGGAGCCCAGGGATTACAGTTCAGGTGGTAGAAACATGAGCACAACAGGAGACCTGGATACTGTTGACAAACAATTATTTAATCTGGAAAAGGACTGGCAAATTCATGCGAGATCCAGGCCTTGTTCATTTTCAGAAAAGTAAGCCGGTCAACATTATCGGAGGATAGTCGGATGTGACTGTCTGTTAGTACACCACCTGCGGCACTAAAGACTAGTTCCGATAATACACTAGCAGCAGGGCAATCCAGCACCTCCAATGCATACTGGCTAAGCTCTGGCCATGTATCCAGCTTAGAGACCCAAGACTTGAAGGGGGAAGAGCCGTCTGGGAGTACACTGACAGGGCAAGACATGTAGTCTGTCACCATCTGACGGAAACGTTGCCTCCTGCTGACTGGAGCCGTCTGTGATGGTGTAGACATTTGTGGCGGGGACACAAAACTTTGCCAAATTTGGGCCATACTGGTCTTGCCTTGTGCTGAGGCGCTGCTTCTGCTCCCTCTTTGTGCAGAGCTTCCTCCACTGCCTCGACGCACTGAGCTGCTTTGTAAAGCACTAGCAGCACTGCTCTCGGGTGGAATGGAGAACATGATGGAATGCACCAGTGTGTCTTGGTACTCCCGCATTTTACGCTCCCGGTTCAACGGTGTTATGAGGCTTTGTAAGTTGTCCCGGTAGCGAGGATCTAGGAGGATGGACACCCAATAATCAGCCGTGTTGAGAATGTGGGCGATGTGGAGGTCGTTTCTCAGGCACTGCAGCATGAAATCAACCATGTGCTGCAGACTGCCAACTGGCCAAGAAACGCTGTCCCCTGCTTGAGGCGTGATCTCTGCCTGCTCTGCATCACCCCACCCTCGCTCTAGATACTGACTGCTAGAGCATTGTGTACCTCCCTCCTCAGGACAGATGTCTTCCTCCTCCATTGACTCCTCCTCATCCTCCTCACAAAGTGTCCCCTGCCTAGGCCTTTGTGAGGAACCACGTTGTGCAGACTGTACAGAAGCAGATGGCATTTGTGACTCCTCATCCTCCACCTCTTCCAAAACCTCCTCTCTTAGTGCTTGCAGTGTTTTTTCAAGCAGGCAGATAAGGGGGATAGTCATGCTGACTAGTGCATCATCTGCACTCGCCATCCGCATGGAATAATCGAAGGCACGCAAAACGTGGCAGATGTCCTTCATAGAGGCCCACTCAGTGGTGGTGAAGTGTGAACGGCGCGCAGTGCGACTTGTTTTCTCCTGCTGCAGCTGGCACTCCATTACTGCTGCCTGCTGCTCACACAACCTCTCCAACATATGTAACATTGAATTCTACCTGGTGGGTAGGTCACATATGATGCGATGTTCCGGAAGGTGTAATCGGCACTGCAGAGCTGCAATGCGCGATCTTGCGATGCTGGAACGCTGCAAGTGAGCGCACTCTATGCAGACCATGTGCAGCAGTGCATCAAGATCCGGCTAGTCCCTCAAAAAACTCTGCATGACCAAGTTGAGCACAAGTGCCAGACATGGGATGTGAGTGAGGTTGCCTAGGCCCAGAGCTGCCACCAGATTTCGGCCATTGTCACATACTACCATGCCTGGCTGGAGATTCGCTGTCACAAACCACACGTCGCTCTGCTGCTTGATGGCATTCCAGAGCTCCTGTTGATGTTTGGCCACGGCTGTGCTCATATCGGTGGTAACAGGTAACAGGTTCACGGGTCGATGTGGAGGTAGACTGTGACGGCTCCTGCAGCGCTGATTCAGAGGAACTGGAGAATGAGGAGGAGTCAATGTGTACAGACTAGATTCCTGCAATCCTTGGAGTTGGCAGAACACGTACAGCGCCACTCTCAAGATCTGTGCCCGGCTCCACAACATTTACCCAATGGGCAGTGAGGGAAAGGTATCGTCCCTGTCCATGCTTACTGGTCCACGCATCGGTGGTCAGGTGGACCTTGCTACTGACGGCGTTTTGTAGCACATGCTTAATTTTTCCCTCCACATGCTGTTGCAGGGCAGGGACGGCTTGCCTGATGAAATAAAAGCGGCTGGGCATGTTGTATTGTGGGACTGCCAATGTCATCAAGTTACGGAAGGTGTCAGTCTCCACCAGCCTGAATGAAAGCATTTCAAGTGCCAGTAGTTTTGCAATGCCAGCATTCAGAGCCTGTGCTTGGGGGTGGTTTGCCGAGTATGGGTGCCTTTTCTCCCCTGCCTGTGCTAACGATGTTTGTAGACTGGCCTGGGAGTGTGAGGATGACAGGGAACGTGGTGCTGTGGGTGGAATGACACTGTGTCTCTGTACAACAGTGCCAGAGGTTCTTCCTTGGCGATCCCGTGAGGAAGCCGAACCAGCTGTGTGTGAGCTGGAGGAAGAGGCTACAACACGAGCTGAAGAGGTGGTAGGTGGCGCTGTAGGTTGGCCTAGGTCTTCAGTGTGTTTTTGTAACTCCACCACGTGCTTGGTCCGCACATGTTTCCACATATTCGTGGTATTGAGGTTGCAGACACTTTTCCCTCTTTTCACTTTCTGATTACACAGCTTGCATTTGACAAAGCAAATGTCATCTGCAACTGTGTCAAAAAAGGACCAGGCACTGCAAGTCTTGGGAGCACCCGTTTTGGGTTTTGGAAGATGCATGCTCCTAATGGGTGCCGAAGTGGAGGCTACAGGCAACCAAGTCTGCCCCCTCCCTCTCCCTCCTTTTTGGGCCGTTCGGGGAATCTCTTCCTCAGAGCTGCTCCCACCACCTTCCTGCACCTCACGCCATGATGGGTCAAGGACCTCATCATCTACACTACCCTCTACAAACAACTGCTTCTCCTGGGTAGCCTCGAGAGCACAGTACACACCAGAAAGTGGCACCTGAGTCTCATCATCAGATGAGTACTGAGGTGTGCAGACCATAGGCACTGGCCCACCCGCCTCTTCAGATTCAGAGAGACAAAGCGGTTGCGCATCACTGCATACTACCTCTTCTTCTAATTCTATAATTCTGCTTGGCTGGCCCCCTCTTTCCAAGCCAGAAGATTCAGAGAACAGAAGTAGAGATAGCTCCTGTCCAGGGCTCTCTGACTGCCTGGGCAATTTGGCAGGTGGTGAAGAGACAGATGGGTGCTCTTCAGTGCTCAGGACCTGAGAGGATCTGGAACTAATTGAAGTCGATGCGTTAGCTGCTATCCATCCAACAACGGCTTCTATTTGGTCCTCCCGCAGCAGTGGCGTACAGCGAGCTCCTACAAAGCTGCACATAAAGGACTGTTGCCTGGTAAAACTAGGGGATGCTGAGTCACTGGTGCCCGCAGCAGACACAGAATCCACACGTCCTCTCCCTGCAGAAACTCCACGCCCACGCCCACGAGCCTTACTCCCTGCCTTCTTCATCTTGGTAGACTGATAAAGATAGGCAGAAAAGTACTAAGGGCTTAGTGTGCTTATTTCTGAACAGCTGCTAACAGGTATAAGAAACACTAATTTTATAAAGTGTGGACTAGACTTTAATATGAGCTAATGTGGCCTACACAACTGTAAAGTGGAGTGTTTGGTGAACTTTATTTACGTTTTTGTTTTCACAAAAAGACACTGGATGTGCCCAAAGATGTAAAACCGATAGTATCACAAACTTTTTGGAGCTATTACAATGCAGGAAGGTAACCTACAATGCAATAGATGAGGCTACAAAAAATAGGCTAATACTAATCTGGCTGGGGCTGCAGGGCACAAGGCTGCAGAAAGGCTCCTCTTTCTACTCCTATATAGTGTGGTTGGAAGCAATCTAGCTGGATACGGATGGAACCACACTAATAGGAGAAATCAGGAAAAATGAGCAGCACTAATGCAAAAAAGGACAATGTATGAGGCAGTGACGCACGCTGAGTGGACTACAACCGGACGTGGCTGCAGAACACACTACAGCGTGAGCTGCACTCACACACAGAGACCTAGCAGACAGCCGTGAACAGTGCAGAGAACTGTGCACTAGCGCTGCAAGGCAAAAGAACGCTTTATAAAGTAGCCTGGGTAAAGCACAATAAAGCAAATCAGTAGCTAAAACTGTCCCTCAGAACAGCAGCGTCCTATCCCTAACTGAATTCACAGCAGAGTGAACCCAAAATGGCGGCGGCGGCTTTTATAGTGCATCATGACATCATTTCAGCAGCCAATCACAGCCATGCCATTAGTTAACATGCCTAACATGCCTAACAGGATGTGCCCACACTTCCTAGGATCCTCATTGGCTGAATAAAGTGAAACTGGCTCATTGCATTATGGGAACTTCCGATTCCGGTATTCGATATTCTAAAAGTATCGGAACTCAGTATCGGTACTCCGATACCGCGAATATCGGTCGATACCCGATATTTCAGTATCGGAATGCTCAACACTACTGGTCAGACACCAATATATCTGTTTAAAAGAGTCTGGTGTACGCCACATAACTGTTAGAACCCTCCTGTTAGTTTTTTCTATCTTGTGTTTTGCGGTCACTTGACTATCTGCCTATTTATTCCAGCTCCGCCCTTCTGGCTCTGCTGGACTTCAGTGTTGTTTTGCTCTGCAACCACTTCTGTTTAGGAGGTGTCCCTTTTTTGTCCCAGTCCTTAGTTCATTTAGGGACCCCTCCCTTAATTCTATAGGTCTCCGTTCAGACTAGCCGAGGATGAAGGCGGGTCTGTTCACAAGGAACAGGCAGCCCGCTACATCATAGGGATTCAGCTTAGTCTTACTGTAGGGACAGCTTTCCCCTATCGTTCCTTAGTAAGTAGTAGCTGTCCTGGAGCGCATTTTGTCGAACCGAAGGTAGGACTGCCTGATGTTTTTTATGGTAAACAGCAAGATTTTTTTTCCTTTAAAAATGCTTGTTTGTTATATTTTCGTTTGAGACCAAGATCCTCTGGGAATGAATCACAGCGCATCGGTTTTATTATGTCACTGTTGCGCAATGAACCACAGGGGTGGGCCTTTTCTCTCCAACCTAATGATCCGTGTTTAAGTTCTGTTGAAGAATTTTTTTCAGCTATGGGGTTATTATATGACGATCCTGATTGAATCTCATCTGCTGAATCAGAACTTAGACGTTTCAATCAGGGGTCAGATGATGTTGAAATTTATTGCACACACTTCAGAAGATGGGCCTCCGAAGTTAAATGGAATGATTCGGCGCTGAGATGTTTATTTCTTGCTGGTTTGAGTGAAAGGGTTAAGGATTTGCTAATTGCATTCCCCGCACCTGAGACTCTGCAGGAAGCTATGCAGTTAGCTGTGCGTGTGGACAGGAGACTGAGGTCCAGGGTCAATGATGTAAAAACTTCTGTAACTTCAGGTCCTAGTTCCCAGAAAATCTGCTCTGACAGCGGAGAACCAATGGAGGTTGGGGCGATGTCACTCTGCTCTCAGGAAAGAGATCGGAGATTCGCCGAAGGTTTGTGTCTTTATTGTGGTAAAGATGACCATTTGATTAAGTATTGTGAGTGTCGCTTAAGTAAAGAAAAAAAAAAGGTCAGTTACGCCCGTATTGCTTGTTTACGCTCTGCAGGAGTGTTTCTTTCTGGGTGTACTACTCTGCATGGAGATTTGATTGAATTTCAGGTATTTGTGGATTGTGGTTCAACACTTAATGTGATTGATAAAGGGTTTTTGGAAAACCTTAAATTGAAATTCAAACCTTTGTCATCACCTATTTCTGTGGTTGCAATCGATAACATTCCTTTGAAATGTATCACTCACAAGACTGCTGCATTTTCTCGCGCTATCAATGGAGGTCACCAAGAAATTTTGGACTTGGTTGTTTTGGATAATATGCCCTCTCCAGTTGTTCTAGGATTGCCTTGGTTAAAACTGCACCATCCTTTATTGGACTGGTCTACTAATGTGATTAAGTCTGGAGTCAGAAGTGCTATGATAAATGTTGTAATGGTAGCATTGCGGCTGTGCAAAAAGGGGAATTACCGGTACCTATTCAAGATTTTTGGAGGTTTTTTTCGGAGGAGGAGTCGCAAGTTTTACCTCCTCATAGGAATTATGATTGCGCCATTGAGTTTGTTCCGGGTGCTGCTCTTCCCAAAAGTCGCTAGTTTAATCTGACTATCCCTGAAAAAAAGGCTTTGGAGGAGTACATACAGACTAGCCTGGCTGCAGGTCACATTAGACCTTCTAAGTCACCTGTAGCAGTTGGATTCTTCTTTGTTAAACAAAAGGATGGCGGTTTACGTCCATGTGTGGATTTTCGTGAAATTAATAAGATTACCATACGCAATTCCTACCCATTGCCGTTAATTCCTAACTTGTTTAACCAGTTAGTGGGAGCCAAGTGGTTCTCCAAAATTGATCTCCGGGGGGCATACAATTTGTTACGTGTGAAGGAGGGTGATGAATGGAAAACTGCTTTTAACACTCCGGTAGGTCATTTTGAGAATCTGGTGATGCCTTTTGGTCTTACCAATGCACCTGCATTTTTCAGAACCTTATTAATGACATCCTGAGACGTTTGATTCATAAGAATGTGGTTGTGTATTTGGATGACATTTTGATTTATTCACCAGATCTCGAGTCCCATTGGCAGAGTTTGCGTGAAGTTTTGCAGTTATTGAGTGATAATTCACGATTTGCTAAGCTGGAGTTCGCTGTGCAGAAAATTAGTTTTTTGGGCTACAGTGTCTAAAGCGAGGGCTTTGAGATGGACCCTGTGAAGGTTCAGGCTGTGCAGGAATGGCCTAGGCCTATTGGTTTGAAATCTATACAGAGATTTTTGGGTTTTGCCAATTATTACAGGAAATTCATTAAGAATTTTTCTGTAGTTGTTAAACCTCTAACCGATCTCATCAGGAAAGGTGCGAATACGGCCCAGGGGACTACTGAGGCCATGGAAGCGTTTGAATATCTCAAAGAGAGGTTTAGTTCTGCCCCTATCCTTATGCAGCCTGATGAGAACAAGCCTTTTTTGGTCGCGGTCGATGCTTCATCAGTGGGGGTCGGAGCAGTTTTGTCTCAGGAGAACAAGGGTGGAATACATCCTTGTGCCTTCTTTTCGAAAAAAATTCCGGAAACCGAACTGAATTATGATGTTGGAAATCGGGAGTTGCTGGCTATTAAACTTGCGTTTGAACACTGGCGTCATTTTTTGGAAGGCGCTAGATTTCCTATTCAGGTTTTCACAGATCATTAGAATTTGATCTATCTGGATGCTGCCAAGCGCTTGAATGCCCGTCAAGCTAGGTGGGCATTTTTTTTTCTCGGTTTCATTTTTCTGTTACCTATATCCCTGGTACTAAGAATGTTAAAGCCGATGCTTTATCTCGCAGCTTCTCTCCTACGGTCGGTGCCGAGGAGAATGAGAGCATTTTGCAGAAAGGAGTTGTGGTGGCGGCATTGTACTCCCTTTTGGAGAATGGGATTCTGAATGCTCAAGATGATGCTCCATCTAACACTCCCCATGGGAGGTTGTTCGTGCCTAGAGCCTTTGGAAGAGATTTGTTTGTGGAGTGTCATGAGTCTCGGTTGGCAGGTCATCCAGGAGTTTCAGAGACTAAGAGACTTATCAGTCGTAGTCTTTGGTGGCCTGGATGGCAGAAGGAAGTCATCAAGTGGGTGCGTCAGTGTACTGTGTGTGCTAGGTCAAAGGCTTCACATACTCCTGCTGCGGGGTTGCTTTGCCCTCTGGAGGTTCCTAGTGATCCTTGGACGCATCTTGCAATGGATTTTATTACTGACCTTCCTGTGTCCGAGGGTTTCACTGTCATCTGGGTGGTCGTGGACCGTTTTAGTAAGATGTGTCATATGGTTCCATTCATTAAGTTGCCCTGCGCCAAGGCACTCGCTAAGGCGTTTGTTAAGGAGATTGTCAAGCTCCATGGCGTTCCCACGGATATTGTTTCTGATAGAGGACCTCAGTTTGTGGCTCGCTTTTGGCGTGCTTTTTGTGACAGGTTGGGAGTCCATTTGTCATTTTCGTCTGGTTATCATCCGGAGTCGAATGGTCAGACTGAAAGAAAGATCCAGGATGTTGAACAGGTTTTGCGTTGTTTTGTGGCAGACAACCAAGAGGGGTGGTCTGAGTTTCTGCCTCTCGCAGAATTTGCTCTAAACAATCATACATCCTCCTCTGCTGGGTGTTCTCATTTTTTTTGTTGTACTGGGAGACATCCGTCTTTTGGGTCGTTCTCCAAATTGGGGTCGGCGGTCCCGGAGGAGGAGAATTTTTCCGGTGATTTGGAGAGAGTTTGGACTAATGTACGTTGTAACCTGCAAGAGGCTAACAAGAAGTCCAAGAAGTATTTTGACCGGAAAGGTAAAGAGGTTTTGTTTACTGTGGGTGACATGGTTTGGTTGTCCTCGAAGAACCTGCGGTTGAGGATTCCCTCTAAAAAACTGGGTCCTAAGTTTGTGGGTCCATTTAAAGTTCTTCAGGTTGTTAACCCGTCTGCTGTTAGGTTGGATGTCCCTACTTCCTGGAAGATTAATCCTGTGTTTCATGTTTCCTTGTTGAAAAAGGCTGACGTATCTAATAGGGATGCCACTGTCACAGTTCCCCCTGTGGTGGAAGACGGCGAATATGAAATTTCTCGTATTTTGAATTCTAATGGCATAGAGGGAAATTACACTATCTTGTCTCCTGAAAGGGTTTCGGTCCCAAAGACAACTCCTGGGTAAGGACGGATGATGTCTCTGCTCCTAGGCTTGTTAAAGCTTTCCACAGGAGGTTTCCAGATAGGCCTGGGCCTGGAGGATGCGGAGGATCCTCATAAAAGAGGGGGTACTGTTAAAACCCTGTAGCATCGGCGTCTCTGCCCCGTACTAGGCAGAGACGCCGTCCCTCCCACCTCCCCGCTCCTGGCGCGGCGTCCTCCAGCGCTTCTCTCCCCGCTGCTTCCGGCACGCGCTCCTTCCCCGGCAGTGTGCTTAGGGCACGCGCGCGTGTTCCCCCTCTCTTAAGGGGACCGCGCGCGCCGTCCTAAGGAGTCCCCGGCCAATTGACGGAGGACCTCCCATATATAAGGCACCTCCTTCAAAATGGAGGTGCCCGAGCAATGTTGTTGCAAAGCCTTCACTCTGCTTCAGCCCTCAGGTCCCGTTACCAGTTACCTGCCAGTCACCTGCCAGATTCCTGCTTGTTACCTGCCAGTCACCTGCCTGATTCCTGCCTGTTACCTGACAGTCACCTGCCAGATTCCTGCTTGTTACCTGCCAGTCACCTGCCTGATTCCTGCCTGTTACCTGCCAGTCACCTGCCAGATTCCTGCTTGATACCTGCCTGATATCCGCTTACCAGCTTGCAAGCCTGCGGTCCGACGGCCTGCCCTCCGACACCTGTCAGTCTGTCTATGGACCAGCCTGCCCGCTCACCTGGGAGCGTTCACCTGTTACCTGCCTGCTAGCCTACCTGGAGGCTCTGCCGTCACTTGCCGTGACCACCTGCCTGTCCAGAGACTCTAGCCCGCTCACCTGGGAGCGCTCACCTGCTACCTACCTGCTAGCCTACCTGGAGGCTCTGCCGTCACTTGCCGTGACCACCTGCCTGTCCAGAGACTCTTGCCCGCTCACCTGGGAGCGTCCACCCGCTACCTGTCTGCTAGTCTACCTGGAGGTTCTGCCGTCACTTGCCGTGACCACCTGCCTGTCCAGAGACTCTCGCCCGCTCACCTGGGAGCGCTCACCAGCCACCAGCCCGCTGCCCTTCTACCCAGAGACTGTCCCTGTCACTTGCCGTGACTACCTGCCCTTCTACCCAGAGACTGTCCCTGTCACTTGCCGTGACTACCTGCCCTTCCACCCAGAGACTGTCCCTGTCACTTGCCATGAGTACCTGCCCGTCTTCCCTGGGAGCCACCCGCTTCCTTACAAGGACTGCCCCCTTGTATAGTTGCTCAGAGGTTCCACCTCCCAGACCCGTTACAGTTTGCTCGGGCCATGGAACCCGGTGGCCCCCAGATCTCCGATCTGCACCAGGAAGTCTTACGTCAGAAAACTCAGCAGGAGGTGGTACTGTCCTATCTACGGTCCGTTAACTCTCGTCTAGGCGCATTGTGTGACTCGTCTATGTCTACCTCTGGTCCAGCCGTGCCCATTCCTGCGGTACCGCAATCCAGTCCCTTCATGGTACCCGACTATGGACCTCGGCTTCCGGCACCTCCACGCTTTGCCGGCGAACCTACTTTAGCTCGGGGTTTCATAAACCAGTGCACCCTGCACTTTGAGCTATTGGCATACCAGTTCATCTCCGACCGGGCCAAGGTGGCCTTCATCATGTCTCATCTCACTGGGGAGGCACTGGCATGGCTAAATCCCCTGTGGGAGAGAGGGGATCCCCTGGTGTCCGACCTGCCGTCTTTCCTCGCTGCTTTCCGGAAAGTCTTCGATGAACCTGGACGGAAAACCTCTTCTGCCTCCTCTCTGCTACGTCTCCGCCAAGGGAGTCTCACCGTGGGCCAATATGCCATACGGTTCCGCACCCTCGCTTCTGAGCTTGCCTGGGAAAATGAGGCTCTGGTGTCCGTCTTCTGGGATGGTCTTTCCGGTCAGATTAAGGACGAGTTAGCTGGTCGGGACATTCCTACCACTCTGGATGACCTGGTGTCACTAGCTACCCGGATTGGCATCCGGTTCCAAGAACGTGCCAAAGAGACTGCCTGGGAGAAAGACTTTTCTTGCTCTGCTCCTACTTCCCTGAGACCTGCCTCTCAACCAGTCACTCCGCGGGCGCTCTCGCCTGAACCTATGCAGATCGACCAGACCAAGATGGTCAGATCTCGCCAAGAATCTCGCCGAGCCGAGGGAAGCTGTTTCTATTGTGGCAGTATGGAGCACTTCATCCGTTCCTGCCCGGAAAAGCCGGGAAACGCCAGTGTCTAGGACCGCTCGGAGAGGTCATCCTAGACAAAAGTAAGCCCTCTCCGTCTCTGACTTTACCGGTCTCTATTGCTTGGGGAGAAAACCGTCACTTTGAACTTGCCCACCAGGATTCTGGAGCTGCTGGAAACCTCATCTCCCAGTCTCTGGTAGAGAGATACCGTATTCCCACCAAGTCCCTGGCTGAACCATTATCAGTCGCCTCCGTGGATGGAAGACTTCTCTCAGAGACCATCCTGCTCGTCACTGAACCCATAACCCTGCAGGTGGGAATGCTGCACTCTGAGGAAATCTCATTCCATGTGCTGTCCGGACTTTCTCACTCCCTGTTGCTAGGTCTACCTTGGCTCCTGACACACGAACCCGTACTGAACTGGCGATCCGGTGAAGTACTCCGATGGGGTCCAGACTGCCATAGGACCTGCCTGGTTCCGGTCCGCCCAGCTCGCCCTCCGCCTACTCCAGCTAATTTACCAGGTCTCCCGGCTCCTTACTGGCCCTATGCGGACGTCTTCGGTAAGAAGGAAGCAGAGACGTTGCCACCCCATAGGCCATATGACTGCCCGATCGACCTAGTACCTGGCACCACTCCTCCCCGTGGGCGTATCTACCCGTTGTCTGCAGCCGAGACCCGGGCCATGTCTGAGTACATTGAAGAGAATCTGGCTAGGGGATTTATCCGAAAATCTATCTCCCCGGCTGGAGCCGGATTCTTCTTTGTCAAAAAGAAAGACGGCTCTGTATTAACTACAGAGGACTCAATCTCATCACAGTAAAAAACAAATACCCCCTGCCACTCATCTCCGAATTGTTTGACCGTCTCAAGGGCGCCAGGATCTTCTCCAAGCTGGATCTACGAGGAGCATATAACCTGGTCCGTATCCGTCAAGGAGACGAGTGGAAGGCGGCATTCAATACCCGGGACGGTCACTATGAGTACCTTGTGATGCCCTTCGGTCTCTGTAATGCTCCCGCTGTCTTTCAAGAACTAGTCAACGACATCTTCCGCGACCTCCTGTACTCCTGCGTAGTGGTATACCTGGACGATACCTTGGTCTTCTCTCCGGATCTCCCCACACACCGAAGGGATGTTCGTCAGGTCCTGCTTAGGCTTCTGCAGAACCACCTCTATGCCAAATACGAGAAGTGCCTCTTCGACCAGACCTCCCTACTGTTCTTGGGCTATGTCATCTCCCAGACAGGTCTGCAAATGGATCCCGAGAAGCTCTCTTCCGTTCTAAAATGGCCTCATCCTGAAGGTTTGAAGGCGATACAGCGATTCCTGGGCTTCGCTAATTACTATCGTCTTTTCATCCTACACTTCTCGTCTCGGACTGCTCCCATATCTGCACTTACCCGTAAGGGGGCTAATCCCAGGACATGGTCGCCTGAAGCCGAGGAGGCCTTCCTTTCCTTAAAGAAAGCCTTCGCCTCTGCTCCCGTCCTGCACCATCCGGACTGTAATAAACAATTCTACCTGGAGGTTGATGCCTCCTCCTCCGGAGCCAGAGCGGTACTCACCCAAAAATCTTCTACCGGGAGAATGGTAACCTGCAGCTTCTTCTCCAAAATCTTCTCCTCGTCTGAGCGCAACTACTCCATAGGAGACCGTGAATTGTTAGCCATCAAATTGGCACTGGGGGAGTGGCGCTATCTGCTTGAAGGGGCTCTCTACCCGGTAATTATCTACACGGATCACAAAAACCTGGCATATCTCCAAAATGCCCAGAGACTCAATCCTCGCCAGGCCCGGTGGTCGTTGTTTTTTGCCCGCTTCGACTTCATTCTTCATTTCCGTCCGGCGGACAAGAACGTCAAAGCTGATGCCTTGTCCCGGTCCTTCCTGTCCTCCGATCAAGAGGAGGAGCCTACACACATCATCGACTCCTCCAAGGTGATGAATGGCCCCCTTGGATCTGACTTGTCTCCCACCCGGTAAGACGTTTGTAGCTGTACCAGATCGGGAGAGGGTTCTTCGCTGGGGACATTCTTCTAAGCTAGCTGGCCATGCTGGCCAAAAGAAGACCTTCCAACTCATTACCCGGCATTACTGGTGGCCTACCCTGCGTAAGGACGTGGTAGACTTCGTCGCGACCTGCTCATCCTGTGCCCGTAACAAAGTTCCCAGACATCTACCAGCCGGCCATCTCCTGCCCCTTCCCGTACCTGCTGCTCCTTGGCAGCACATTGCTATGGACTTTATCACCGATCTTCCTATTTCTGCCGGTTGTACAGTTATTTGGGTTGTCGCTGACCGCTTTTCTAAGATGGCCCACTTCATTCCCCTGCCTGGTCTCCCATCTGCACCCGAGCTGACTAAAGACTTTATCCGCCACATCTTCCGTCTCCATGGCCTGCCCCTCCACATCGTGTCGGATCGTGGGGTTCAGTTCACTTCACGCTTCTGGAGAGCCACATGTAAGCTGCTAGACATCACCCTGGACTTCTCCTCCGCTTACCACCCACAGTCCAATGGTCAAGTGGAGTGGATCAATCAGATCCTGACCAGTTACCTCCGGCACTTCGTTAATGCACACCATTCGGACTGGGTGTATCTCCTACCATGGGCCGAGTTTTCTTACAATAACCATGAGAGCGAATCCTCTTCCAAATCCCCGTTCTTTATAGTCGGTGGCCAACATCCCCGGATTCCACTTCCTGTCTCCGTTTCTGTGGACAACCCTGCTGCGGAGTCTCTTGTCAGCGAATTTTCTACTATTTGGGAGAGTACCAGGTCCGCTCTTCTTCTGTCCTCTGAGCGGATGAAGAGATATGCTGATAAGAGATATCTGGATCCGCCTCAATTCCGTCCGGGAGACAAGGTTTGGCTCTCGTCCAAACATGTGCGGCTCAAAGTACCCTCCTTCAAGTTGGGCCCTCGATTCATCGGTCCCTTCGAAGTCCTCAGGCAAATTAACCCTGTGGCCTACAAATTAAAACTCCCGGCCACCCTACGGATTCCCAACTCCTTCCACGTATCTCTCCTCAAACCCGTTGTCTTTAACTCTTTTTCCAATAATCCAGGTGCCCCTCCTGCTCCGGTTTCCGCTGATGACGTCTTTGAGGTAGAGAGTATTCTAGCCTTCAAGAGGGTAAGAGGAAAGACCTTTTTCTGGTAGATTGGAAGGGGTTTGGTCCTGAGGAGAGAACTTGGGAACCCAGGGAGAACATCAACGCCCCGCTTCTCCTTGAAAAATTTATTTCTGGCCAAAAAAAGAGGGGGCCTAAAGGGGGGGGTACTGTAGCATCGGCGTCTCTGCCCCGTACTAGGCAGAGACGCCGTCCCTCTCACCTCCCCGCTCCTGGCGCGGCGTCCTCCAGCGCTTCTCTCCCCGCTGCTTCCGGCACGCGCTCCTTCCCCGGCAATGTGCTTAGGGCGCGCGCGCTCCCCCTCTCTTAAAGGGACCGCGCGCGCCGTCCTAAGGAGACCCCGGCCAATTGCCGGAAGACCTCCCATATATAAGGCAACTCCTCCAAAATGGAGGTGCCCGAGCAATGTTGTTGCAAAGTCTTCACTCTGCTTCAGCCCTCAGGTCCCATTACCAGTTACCTGCCAGTCACCTGCCAGATTCCTGCTTGTTACCAGCCAGTCACCTGCCTGATTCCTGCCTGTTACCTGCCAGTCACCTGCCAGATTCCTGCTTGTTACCTGCCAGTCACCTGCCTGATTCCTGCCTGTTACCTGCCAGTCACCTGCCAGATTCCTGCTTGATACCTGCCTGATATCCGCTTACCAGCTTGCAAGCCTGCGGTCCGACGGTCTGCCCTCTGACACCTGTCAGTCTGTCTATGGACCAGCCTGCCCGCTCACCTGGGAGCGTTCACCTGTTACCTGCCTGCTAGCCTACCTGGAGGCTCTGCCGTCACTTGCCGTGACCACCTGCCTGTCCAGAGACTCTTGCCTGCTCACCTGGGAGCGCTCACCTGCTACCTGCCTGCTAGCCTACCTGGAGGCTCTGCCGTCACTTGCCGTGACCACCTGCCTGTCCAGAGACTCTAGCCCACTTACCTGGGAGCGTCCACCCGCTACCTGTCTGCTAGTCTACCTGGAGGTTCTGCCGTCACTTGCCGTGACCACCTGCCTGTCCAGAGACTCTTGCCCGCTCACCTGGGAGCGTCCACCCGCTACCTGTCTGCTAGTTTACCTGGAGGTTCTGCCGTCACTTGCCGTGACCACCTGCCTGTCCAGAGACTCTCGCCCGCTCACCTGGGAGCGCTCACCAGCCTCCAGCCCGCTGCCCTTCTACCCAGAGACTGTACCTGTCACTTGCCGTGACTACCTGCCCTTCTACCCAGAGACTGCCCCTGTCACTTGCCGTGACTACCTGCCCTTCCACCCAGAGACTATCCCTGTCACTTGCCGTGACTACCTGCCCGTCTTCCCTGGGAGCCACCCGCTTCCTTACAAGGACTGCCCCCTTGTATAGTTGCTCAGAGGTTCCACCTCCCAGACCCATTACAACCCTCCTGTTAGTTTTTTCTATCTTGTGTTTTGCGGTCACGTGACCATCTGTCTATTTATTGCAGCTCCGCCCTTCTGGCTTTGCTGGACTTCAGTGTTGTTTTGACTGTCTCTCTAGCCAGGTGCTTCAGTGCCTATCTCTGTCAGATTTTGGTCCTCTGGGACCTTTAGTACTTTTTGTCAGTTTGTCCTTTTTGCTCTGCAACAACTTCTGTTTAGGAGGTGTCCCTTTTTTGTCCCAGTCCTTAGTTCATTTAGGGACACCTCCCTTAATTCTATAGGTCTCCGTTCAGACTAGCCGAGGACGAAGGCGGGTCTGTTCACAAGGAACAGGCAGCCCGCTATATCGTAGGGATTCAGCTTAGTCGTACTGTAGGGACAGCTTTCCCCTATATTTCCTTAGTACATGTTGAAGATCATAACAATAACTTTAACTGTGGTTTTGCAGTTCCACGGGTCAAATCTCTGTATGATCCTGCTTTTTTGCATTTTTTGCCGTAAAAAAAAACAGTAATAGTGTCTCCCTGACTGTTCAGACACCAATATATCTGTTTAAAAGAGTCTGGTGTAGGCCAGATAACTAGAACTGTGGTTTTCCTCTTCCACGGTTCAAATCTGGGTGTAATCCACCTTTCTGCACAAAAAAAAAACATTTTGAGTGTCTCGCTGACTGTTCAGACACAAATATATCTATTTAAAAGAGTCTGGTGTAGGCCAGATAACTAGAACTGTGGTTTTGCAGTTCCACAGTTCAAATCTCTGTATTATCCACTTTTTTGCCTTTTTTCCATAAAAAAAAATTTTGAGTGTCTTCCTGACTGTTCAGATACAAATATATCTGTTTAAAAGATTCTGGTGTAGGCCAGATAACTAGAACTGTGGTTTTCCTCTTCCACGGTTCAAATCTGGGTGTAATCCACCTTTTTGCCTTTTTTCCATAAAAAAAAACATTTTGAGTGTCTCGCTGACTGTTCAGACTCAAATATATCTGCTTAAAATAGTCTGGTGTAGGCCAGATAACTAGAACTGTTTTTTCCATCTTCCATGGATCAAAGAACCTTTTTATTACCCTTTTGCCATTGATAGTGCGAGTGTAAGCTATTTTACTTCATTTAAAATGGACAAGGCGCGTGGCAAGGGACGTGGAACTGGACGTTCTGGTGATGGTGCCGGCAGAGGACGGCGCCGTGGCCAAGGTGAAAATGTGCCACAACCAACAGCCACATCTTCTCGCTCCCAGTTCTTGACCGAATTACTAGGGGAACACACAACAGCACCACTATTGTGAACTGATCAGTGTGAACAGGTTATTAATTGGATAGCAGATAATACTTCCAGTCACCTGGGGACCACCACCTCCGGTCTGTCTTCCACACGGTCAAGTGTTAGTAGCCGTAAGTGTCGACTGTATACTCCTCCTCACCCTGATGCTCCTTCCTCCCACCATGCCGAGTGTCGTCAGACAGCAACTGATCCCACAGGTGGACACTCTGAAGAGCTGTTCATTGGTCCATTTCCATATTTGGGCCCCTTGCCTGCACCGCTTGAAGTGGTGAAAGAGGAGATCCCATGTAGCGATGGCCAAATATTTGAACAGCCACGGCCACAGGAAGGAGACACTGGCAATTTGTCACAAGAGGTGGACGATGACGAGACACAATCGCCACGAAGTGAGGATGAGGACCGTGGTGCGGAAGAGGAAGAGGAGGAGGTGGTGGATGATCTAGTAACTGACTCAATGTGGCAGGAGGACACGCAGAGTGAGGCCAGCAGCACACAGGGGGAGGGAGGCAGAGTACCCCAACAGGCAGAAAGAAACAGTGTGGTGGCCGCAGACAGACGGCGGTCAACTGTTCCCCGTAACACAAACACGAGGGACGTTGCCAGTACAACAGGTAGGTCTTCCAGAGTCTGGAATTTTTTTAAAGACTCTGCTGATAACCCCAAAAAGGCCATTTGTACTACCTGCCAGGCCAGCATCAGCAGGGGTGACAAAACTACCAGCCTGACCACTACCAGCATGACCAGGCACATGTCAGCAAAGCACCCGACTTTGTAGGGCGAACCCCAAGGTCCACGACCAGTGTCAGCGGGTGTCACCACTGCTTCTTCCGCTGTTGTGCGTGTAAGAGAACCCCCTGTTGTGCATGCAAGGCAATCCCCTGTCCATACTGCATGCAAAGATGCCCCCTCCTCTCAGTCTTCACTTGCTATTGCAGTTTCTCAAGAAACAGCATCAACGTCCACGTCCACATCCCACCGCAGCGTTCAATTGTCTATATCCCAGACCTTTGAACAAAAGTGCAAATTCGCAGCCAAAGCCCCACAGGCCACAGTCCTAAATACGCACATTTCACGACTGCTTGCGTTGGAAATGCTGCCTTTTAGGCTGGTCGAGACGGAATCCTTCCGCAACCTTATGGCAGTGGCCGTCCCTCGGTACTCGGTCCCCAGCCGGCACTATTTTGCCCGGTGTGCCATCCCCGCACTACACAAGCACGTGTCCCAAAACATCTGCCGTGTCCTCAACAATGCAGTTACTTGGAGAGTCCACCTGACAGCGGACACGTGGACAAGTGCTTTTGGCCAGGGACGGTACATCTCCCTGACGGCACACTGGGTAAACATAGTGGAAGCCGGGACCCAGTCGGACCTTGGGACGGAACACATCCTCCCCACACCGAGGATTGCAGGCCCTAGTCATTCAGAGTTGCCCCCACAGTGTACAGCTCCTGCGCATCATCCTCCTCCTCCTCATGTTCAGCCTCGATCTCAGATATCACCACATCAGTTACAAGTTGGAAGCACTGCAGTACTGCCTCAGCCAAGCGGCAACAGGCTGTGCTGAAACTCATAAGCTTAGGTGATAAACCTCACACTGCTTGTGAGTTGTGGACAGCTGTGAAAGAGCAGGCAGATCTGTTGCTGAGACCGCTGAACCTACATGCAGGTATGGTCATGTGTGACAATGGCCGTAACCTGGTGGCGGCTCTGAGGCGAGGCGAGATCACACACGTACCATGCCTGGCTCATGTGCTTAACCTAGTGGTTCAGCGGTTTCTTAAATTGTACCCTGAGTTGCCTGATCCGCTCGTCAAAGTACGCCTCCTGTCAGCTCATTTTCGGAAGTCGCCCACACCTTCCGCCGCCCTTGTTGTGTTGAAGCAGCGTTTTCAGCTTCCGGCACACCAACTGGTGTGTGATGTCCCCACATGTTGGAACTCTACCCTCCACATGTTGCAAAGGATTTGTGAGCAGAAGAGAGCAGTTGTGGAGTACCAGCTTCAACAAGGCCGTCGATATTCAGGTCAGACTCCAAACATAAGACCTCAGGAGTGGACCTGGATGTCTGACATATGTACCATCCTGACAAACTTTGAGGAGTCCACCAAGATGGTGAGTGGCGATGACTCCATCATTAGCATCAGCATTCCACTTGTCTGTCCTTTGCAACGCTCTCTGCAGAGAATTAAAGAGGAGGCATTGCAGCCAGAGCATGATGAGATGGATCAAGAAGCCGTAGCGGGCGATTATACACAGCCCAGCAGAAAAAAAAAAAAGGGGAAGAGTTGGGACAAATCGGGGGCACCAAATATAATCAATAATCAGATTTGAAGACAGTAATATACAAATTAGTGCAAAATTTTATTAATCTCAAGACATAAGACATTGGACACTATCATAAAAAACATGATTAAAAAACACATAGGACAACAAAAGAACCCAAAAAGGTTGTGGACAAAAAAGGATCCCCCAGAAAAAAGAGCCTAGCCTCATCTCATCCCAAAGTGCATTGGGGACAATGAGGGGGATGAGGAGGAGGAGGAGGAAGAACAGGAGCTGGTATCATGCCCTGTAGACGGTAGTACCTGTACAACTGTCATACCGTCGGTTCAGCGTGGGTGGCCTGAGGACAGGGGGGGAGGAGGAGGAGGAGAGCATGGTCAGTTGTGATCTTAGTGAGGACACGGAAGTCTTGCCCATTACCAGTCTGGCACGCATGGCTGACTTTATGTTACGCAGCCAAACCGTGACCCTCGCGTTGTCAAAATGTTGTGTGACAGTCATTACTGGTTGGTGACACTTTTAGACCCCCGCTACAAGGAGAACTTTCACTCTCTTATTCCTGAGGTAGAGAGGTCTACAAAAATGGGGCAGTACCAGAAGGCCCTTGCTGCAGAACTGTTAAAAAAATTCCCATCTGAACACGCTAGCGGCAGAGGTCACAGTTACTTGCCCAACCAAGGCGTACAGGCGAGAGAGACGCAACTCCAATCCAGAGACCCGCCCAGCTTACAGGTCCTGAGGCGCGGGGTACTCTCACAAGGAGTGGAAAGTTTCAAAAGATGGTGAGGGAGTACCTTGCCAACCGTACCAGCGTCCTCCGTGATTCCTCTGTGCCTTTTAATTATTGGGTATCCAAGCTGGACACTTGGAATGAACTCGCTCTGTACGCCTTGGAGGTCTTAGCCTGCCCTGCCGCTAGCGTGTTATCGGAGTGTATTTTTAGTACCGCTGGGGGAATTATAACAGATAAGCGCACTCGCCTGTCAACTGACAATGCTGACAAGCTGACCCTTATCAAAATGAACAAGGGCTGGATTGGGCCAGACTTCTCATCACCACTAAATGACAGCAGAGTAACATAAAGTCAAATCCACTGTGTTACTTCGGGAGGTGTATTCCCATGCACCGCTTCACACCCAAACATGGGTATACGCTTCCTCATTTTGGCTGTTTTTTGCTCTTCTCCTTATCTTCAGCCTCCACCACCAGTATACCACCAGGGTGACCGTGGTCTGTGTTGCCAGCTGCCGTCCTAATTTTTGGCAGCTTTTGCTTGGAAGGCATAGGCAAAGACTATGGGAGACCCACTCCCCAATAATGGGAATAATGTTTTTAATATGCTGTACTGCATGGCTCTTGTAAGGGGCATTAAAACCAGCTTGTTAAGCTACTGTGACCTCCATGTCTCTTCCAAGGGGCATTGAAACCGTCTTGTTAAACCACTCTGAACTCCACGTCTCTTCCAAGGGGCATTAAAACTGTCTTGTTAAACCACTCTGACCTCCACGTCTCTTCCAAGGAGCATTAAAACCATCTTGTTAAACCACTCTGACATCCACGTCTCTTCCAAGGGGCATTAAAACCGTTTTGTTAAACCACTCTGACCACCACGTCTCTTCCAAGGGGCATTAATACTGTCTTGTTAAACCACTCTGACCTCCACATCTCTTCCAAGGGGCATTAAAAACGTCTTGTTAAACCACTCTGAACTCCACTTCTCTTCCAAGCGGCATTAAAACGATCTAGTTAAGCTACTGTGACCTCCACGTCTCTTCCAAGGGGCATTAAAACCGTCTTGTTAATCCACTCTGAACTCCACGTCTTTTCCAAGGGGCATTAAAACTGTCTTGTTAAGATACTGTGACCTCCACGTCTCTTCCAAGGGGCATTAAAACCATCTTGGTAAGCTACTGTGACCTCCATGTCTCTTCCAAGGGGCATTAAAACCATCTTGTTAAACCACTCCGACCTCCACGTCTCTTCCAAGGGGCATTAAAACCGTCTTGTTAATCTACTGTGACCTCCACGTTTCTTCCTAGGGGCATTAAAACCGTCTTGCTAAGCTACTGTGACCTGAACGTCTCGTCCAAGGGGCATTAAAACCGTCTTGTTAAACCACTCTGACCTCCACGTCTGCTCCAAGGGGCATTAAAACCGTCTTGTTAAACCACTCTGAACTCCACATCTCTTCCAAGGGGCATTAAAACCATCTTGTTAAACCACTCTGAACTCCATGTCTCTTCCAAGGGGCATTAAAACCGTCTTGTTAAGCTACTGTGACCTCCACGTCTCTTCCAAGGGGCATTAAAACGGTCTTGTTAAGATACTGTGACCTCCACGTTTCTTCCAAGGGGCATTAAAACTGTTTTGTTAAACCACTCTGAACGCCACGTCTCTTCCAAGGGGCATTAAAACCGTCTTGTTAAACCACTCTTACCTCCACGTTTCCTTCAAGGGGCATTAAAACCATCTTGTTAAGCTACTGTGACCTCCACGTCTCTTCCAAGGGGCTTTAAAACCATCTTGCTAAGCTACTGTGACCTCCACGTCTCTTCCAAGGGGCATTAAAACCATCTTGTTAAACCGTTCTGAACTCCATGTCTCTTCCAAGGGGCATTAAAACTGTCTTGTTAAGATACTGTGACCTCCACGTCTCTTCCAAGGGGCATTAAAACCATCTTGGTAAGTTACTGTGACCTCCAAGTCTCTTCCAAGAGGCATTAAAACCATCTTGTTAAGCTACTGTGACCTCCACGTCTCTTCCAAGGGCCATTAAAACCATCTTGTTAAACCACTCTGACCTCCACGTCTCTTCCAAGGGGCATTAAAACCATCTTGTTAATCTACTGTGACCTCCACGTTTCTTCCTAGGAGCATTAAAACCGTCTTGTTAAGCTACTGTGACCTGAACGTCTCTTCCAAGTGGCATTAAAACCATCTTGTTAAACCACTCTGACCTCCACATCTCTTCCAAGGGGCATTAAAACCGTCTTGCTAAGCTACTGTGACCTCCACGTCTCTTCCAAGGGGCATTAAAACCGTCTTGTTAAACCACTCTGACCTCCACGTCTGCTCCAAGGGGCATTAAAACCGTCTTGTTAAACCACTCTGAACTCCACATCTCTTCCAAGGGGCATTAAAACCATCTTGTTAAACCACTCTGAACTCCACGTCTCTTCCAAGGGGCATTAAAACCGTCTTGTTAAGCTACTGTGACCTCCACGTCTCTTCCAAGGGGCATTAAAACCGTCTTGTTAAGCTCCTGTGACCTCCACGTCTCTTCCAAGGGGCATTAAAACCGTTTTGTTAAACCACTCTGAACTCCACGTCTCTTCCAAGGGGCATTAAAACCGTCTTGTTAAACCACTCTGACCTCCACGTTTCCTCCAAGGGGCATTAAAACCGTCTTGTTAAGCTACTGTGACCTCCACGTCTCTTCCAAGGGGCTTTAAAACCATCTTGTTAAGCTACTGTGACCTCCACGTCTCTTCCAAGGGGCATTAAAACCGTCTTGTTAAACCGTTCTGAACTCCACGTCTCTTCCAAGGGGCATTAAAACTGTCTTGTTAAGCTACTGTGACCTCCTCGTCTCTTCCAAGGGGCTTTAAAACCGTCTTGTTAAACCACTCTGATCTCCACGTCTCTTCCAAGGGACATTAAAACCATCTTGTTAAGCCACTGTGACCTGCATGTTTTTTTCAAGGGGCATTAAAACCGTCTTGTTAAACTACTCTGAACTCCACGTCTCTTCCGAGTGACATTAAAACCGTCTTGTTAAGCTTCTGTGACCTCCGCGTCTCTTCCAAGGGGCATTAAAACCATCTTGTTAAAGCACTCTGAACTCCACGTCTCTTCCAAGGGGCATTAAAACCATCGTGTTTAGCTACTGTGACCTCCAAGCCTCTTCCAAGGGGCATTAAAACCGTCTTGTTAAAGCACTCTGAACTCCACGTCTCTTCCAAGGGGCATTAAAACCGTCTTGTTAAACCACTCTGAACTCCACGTCTCTTCCAAGGGGCATTAAAACCGTCCTGAAAAGCTACTGTGAACTCCACGTCTCTTCCAAGGGGCATTAAAACCGTCTTGCTAAACCACTCTGAACTCCACGTCTCTTCGAAGGGGCATTAAAACCATCTTGTTAAGCTACTGTGACCTTCCCTTCTCTTCCAAGGGGCAGTAAAACCGTCTTGTTATGCTACTGTGACCTCCTCGTCTCTTCCAAGGGGCTTTAAAACCGTCTTGTTAAACCACTCTGATCTCCACGTCTCTTCCAAGGGACATTAAAACCATCTTGTTAAGCCACTGTGACCTGCATGTTTTTTTCAAGGGGCATTAAAACCGTCTTGTTAAACTACTCTGAACTCCACGTCTCTTCCGAGTGACATTAAAACCGTCTTGTTAAGCTTCTGTGACCTCCGCGTCTCTTCCAAGGGGCATTAAAACCATCTTGTTAAAGCACTCTGAACTCCACGTCTCTTCCAAGGGGCATTAAAACCATCGTGTTTAGCTACTGTGACCTCCAAGCCTCTTCCAAGGGGCATTAAAACCGTCTTGTTAAAGCACTCTGAACTCCACGTCTCTTCCAAGGGGCATTAAAACCGTCTTGTTAAACCACTCTGAACTCCACGTCTCTTCCAAGGGGCATTAAAACCGTCCTGAAAAGCTACTGTGAACTCCACGTCTCTTCCAAGGGGCATTAAAACCGTCTTGCTAAACCACTCTGAACTCCACGTCTCTTCGAAGGGGCATTAAAACCATCTTGTTAAGCTACTGTGACCTTCCCTTCTCTTCCAAGGGGCAGTAAAACCGTCTTGTTATGCTACTGTGACCTCTACGTCTCTTCCAAGGGACATTAAAACCATCTTGTTAAACCACTCTGAACTCCACGTCTCTTCCGAGTGACATTAAAACCGTCTTGTTAAGCTTCTGTGACCTCCACGTCTCTTCCAAGAGGCATTCAAACCGTCTTGTTAAACCACTCTGAACTCCACGTCTCTTCCAAGGGGTGTTAAAACCGTCTTGTTAAGCTACTGTGACCTCCACGTCTCTTCCAAGGGGCATTAAAATCGTCTTGTTAAGCTACTGTGACCTCCACGTCTCTTCCAAGGGACATTAAAATCGTCTTGTTAAACCAATCTGAACTCCACGTCTCCTCCAAGGGGCATTAAAACCGTCTTGTTAAACCTTTCTGATCTCCACAGCTCTTCCAAGGGGCTTTGAAATGTTGTTTTTAATTAACTCTAACCTCCACAACTCTTCCAACAGGCATTGCATTTCCTCCTTTTTTTAGTCAGCTTTTGGTTTTCAATGCATAGGCGAACACTAAGGGAGACCCACTCCCCAATAATGGGTAGAAGGTTTTTAGTACGTTGTAATCCACATATGTTTCAAGGGGCATTGCATTTCCTCATAATTTTTGGAAAGCCTTCCATTCACTGCTTAGGCCAGCAGTGTACAGGAGACCCAGTTGCTATAAATGGAAAAAATGGTTTAGTTAAGGCCCTCTGACCTCCATGTCACTTCCAAGGGGCATTGGAGTGCCTCGAAATTTTGGTAGGCATTGCACTCACTGTGTAGCCGAACCACTCCTTTTGGTACAGAAACATATCCTACAAGACATGTGTGGTTGACTGGCCTGATATTGATGTGAATGGTCCCTGTTCCTCCTGCTCTTTCTCCTTTGCCACCACCTCATCCATCATTCATCACCTGAAGCTTTGCTTTAAGAGGAGTCATAGAACTGGGATAGTGGCAGGAAAACATCCAGCAATCCTCGGAGGAGGTAGGATATGCGCCAAAACGCTGACCACCTCAGGCCTAGCCGCTACTACATACATGCGCTTGCATTCCAAGGAACAGAAAGCTAAGGAGATGGATGGCCTGATGATCATGAATAATTTACTTGTTGTGTAGGAGGCCGACCACTGCTGCTGTCTACCTTCTGAACTTTGTGTTGAAGCCTAATTGACCCAGGACCCGCAATCCTCTATGTCTGGAGGACGTGTTGCATCCCAGTGTCCAACTGTGTCCCTGTTATGATCTGCAACAAAAACTAAGGAAAGATAGGGAAAGCTGTCCCTACATTAAGACTAAGCTGAATCCCTACGACGTAGCGGGCTGCCTGTTCCTTGAGAACAGACCCACCTTCGTCCTCGGCTAGTCTGAATGGAGACCTATAGAATAAAGGGAGGGGTCCGTAAAAGAACTAAGGACTGGGACAAAATGGGACACCTCCTAACAGAAGTTTTTGCAGACAAAAAGACAAACTGACAAAAAGTACTAGAGGTCCCAGAGGACCAAACAAACTGACAGAGATAGGCACCGAAGCACCTGGCTAGAAAGACAGTCTAGAAGAACACTGAAGTCCAGCAAAGCCAGAAGGGCGGAGCTGGAATATATAGGCAGCTGGTCACGTGACCGCAAAACACAAGATAGCAAAAACTAACAGGAGGGTTCTAACTGTACCCCCTCTTCTATGAGGATCCTCCGGATCCTCCAGGCCCAGGCCTATCAGGAAACCTCCTGTGGAAAGCTTTAACAAGCTTAGGAGCAGAGACATAATCCGTCCTTACCCAGGAGTTGTCTTCGGGACCGAAACCCTTCCAGGAGACAAGATTCTGTAATTTCCCTCTATGCCATCTTGAATCCAAAATACGTCTTCCACCACAGGAGGAACTATGACAGTGGCGTCCCTATTAGAAACGTCAGCATTTTTCAACAAGGAAACATGAAACACAGGAAGTAGGGACATCCAACCTGACAGCAGATGGGTTAACAACCTGAAGCACTTTAAATGGACCCACAAACTTAGGACCTAGTTTTTTAGAGGGAATCCTCAACCGCAGGTTCTTCGAGGACAACCAAACCATGTCACCCACAGTAAACAAAACCTCTTTACGTTTTCTGTCAAAATACTTCTTGGACTTCTTGTTAGCCTTTTGCAGGTTACAACGTACATTAGTCCAAACTCTCCAAACCACCGGAAAAATTCTCCTCCTCCCGCACCGCCGACCCCAATTTGGAGAACGAACCAAAAGACGGATGTCTCCCAGTGCAACAAAAAAAAGGAGAACACCCAGCAGAGGAGGATGTATGATTGTTAAGAGCAAATTCTGCGAGAGGCAGAAACTCAACCCACACCGCTTGATTGTCTGCCACAAAACAATGCAAAAACTGTTCAACATCCTGGTTCTTTCTTTCAGTCTGTCCATTAGACTCAGGATGATAACCAGACGAAAATGACAAATGAACTCCCAACCTGTCACAAAAAGCACGCCAAAAGCGAGCCACAAACTGAGGTCCTCTATCAGAAACAATATCCGTGGGGACACCATGGAGCTTGACAATCTCTTTAACAAACGCCTTAGCGAGTGTCTTGGCGCAGGGCAACTTAATGAATGGAACCAAATGACACATCTTACTAAAACGGTCTACGACCACCCAGATGACTGTAAAACCCTCAGACACTGGAAGATCAGTAATAAAATCCACAGTGAGATGCGTCTAAGGCGTAGTAGGAACCTCCAGAGGGCAAAGCAACCCCGCAGCAGGGGTATGTGAAGTCTTTGACCTAGCACACACAGTACACTGACGCACCCACTTGATGACTTCCTTCTGCCATTCAGGCCACCAAAAACTGCGACTGATAAGTCTCTTAGTCTCCGAAACTCCTGGATGACCTGCCAACCGAGACTCAAGACACTCCACAAACAAATCTCTCCTAAAGGCTCTAGGCACGAACAACCTCCCATGGGGAGTGTTAGATGGAGCATCATCTTGAGCATTCAGAATCCCATTCTCCAAATCGGAGTCCAATGCCGCCATCACAACTTCTTTCTGCAAAATGCTCTCCTCCTCCTCGGCACTGACCATAGGTGAGAAGCTGCGAGATAAAGCATCGGCTTTAACATTCTTAGTACCAGGGATATAGGTAACAGAAAAATGAAACCGAGAAAAAAAAAGTGCCCACCTAGCTTGACGGGCATTCAAGCGCTTGGCAGCATCCAGATAGATCAAATTCTTATGATCTGTGAAAACCTGAATAGGAAATCTAGCGCCTTCCAAAAAATGACGCCAGTGTTCAAGCGCAAGTTTAATAGCCAGCAACTCCCGATTTCCAACATCATAATTCAGTTCGGTTTCCGAAAATGTTATCGAAAAGAAGGCACAAGTATGTACTCCACCCTTGTTCTCCTGAGACAAAACTGCTCCGACCCCCACCGATGAAGCTTCGACCTCGACCAAAAAAGGTTTGGTCTCATCAGGCTGTATAAGGATAGGGGCAGAACTGAACCTCTCTTTGAGATACTCAAACGCTTCAATGGCTTCAGTAGTCCACTGGGTCGTATTCGCACCTTTCCTGGTGAGATCGGTTAGAGGTTTAACAATTGCAGAAAAATTCTTAATGAATTTCCTGTAATAATTGGCAAAACCCAAAAACCTCTGTATAGATTTCAAACCAATAGGCCTAGAACATTCCTGCACAACCTGAACCTTCACAGGGTCCATCTCAAAGCCCTCACTGGAGACAATGTAGCCTAAAAAACTAATTTTCTGCACAGCGAACTCACATTTCTCCAGCTTAGCAAAGAGTGAATTATCACTCAATAACTGCAAAACTTCACGTACACTCTGCCAATGGGACTCTAAATCTGGTGAATAAATCAAAATGTCATCCAAATACACAACCACGTTCTTACCAATCAAAGGTCTCAGGCTGTCATTAATAAGGTTCTGAAAAAATGCAGGTGCATTGGTAAGACCGAAAGGCATCACCAGATTCTCAAAATGACCTACCGGAGTGTTAAAAGCACTTTTCAATTCATCACCCTCCTTCACACGTAACAAATTGTATGCCCCTAGGAGATCAATTTTTGAGAACCACTTGGCTCCCACTAACTGGTTAAACAAGTCAGGAATTAACGGCAATGGGTAGGAATTGCGTACGGTAATTTTATTAATTTCACGAAAATCCAGACATGGACGTAAACCGCCGTCTTTTTTTAACAAAGAAGAAGCCGACTGCCACAGGCGACTTAGAAGTTCTAATGTGACCTGCAGCCAGGCTAGTCTATATGTACTCCTCCAAGGCCTTTCTTTCAGGGATGGTCAGATTAAACAAATGACTTTTGGGAAGAGTAGCACCCGGAACAAACTCAATGGCGCAATCATAATCCCTATGAGGAGGTAAAACTTGCGACTCCTCCTCTGAAAAAACCCTCCAAAAATCTTGAATAGGTACTGGTAATTCCCCTTTTTCCACAGCCGCAATGCTACCATTACAACATTTATCATAGCACTTAGGACTTCAAGACTTAATCACATTAGTAGACCAGTCCAACAAAGGATTGTGCAGTTTTAACCAAGGCAATCCTAGAACAACTGGAGAGGGCAAATTATCCAAAACAACCAAGTCCAAAATTTCTTGGTGAACACCATTGATAGTGAGAGGAAATGCAGCAGTCTTGTGGGTAATACAATGCAACCACAGAAATAGGAGATGACTAAGGTTTGGATTTCAATTTAAGTTTTTCCAAAAACCCTTTATCAATCACATTAAGTGTTAAACCACAATCCACAAATACCTGAAATTCAATCAAATCTCCATGCAGAGTAGTACACCCAGAAAGAAACACTCCTGCAGAGCGTAAACAAGCTATACGGGCGTAACTGACCTTTTTTTTTCTTTACTTAAACAACGCTCACAACACTTAATCAAATGATCATCTTTACCACAATAAAGACACAAACCTTCGGCAAATCTCCAATCTCTTTCCTGAGGGCGGAGTGACATCGCCCCAACCTCCATTGGTTCTCCGCTGTCAGAGCAGATTTTCTGAAAACTAGGACCTCAAGTTACAGGAGTTTTTACATCATTGACCCTGGACCTTATTCTCCTGTCCACACGAACAGCTAACTGCATAGCTTCCTGCAGAGTCTCAGGTGCGGGGAATGCAATTAGCAAATCCTTAACCCTTTCACTCAGACCAGCAAGAAATAAACTTTTCAGCGCCGAATCATTCCACTTAACTTCTGAAGCCCATCTCCTGAAGTGTGTGCAATAAATTTCAACATCATCTGACCCCTGATTGAAACGTCTAAGTTCTGATTCAGCAGATGAGATTTGATCAGGATTGTCATATAATAGCCCCATAGCAGAAAAAAATTCTTCAACAGAACTTAAACACGGATCATTAGGTTGGAGAGAAAAGGCCCACCCCTGTGGTTCTTTGCGCAAAAGTGACATAATAAAACCAATGTGCTGTGATTCATTCCCAGAGGACCTCGGTCTCAAACAAAAATATAACAAACAAGCATTTTTAAAGGAAAAAAAATCTTGCTGTTTACCATAAAAAATATCAGGCAGTCCTACCTTGGGTTCGACAAAATGCGCTCCAGGACAGCTACTCACGTGTTGCTGAAGCTCGGCCACCTCCAGAGACAATCCCTGCAGGCGTTGAACCAACTCCAGGATGGAAACCATACAGATCCCCGAATTTCTTTCCTTTTAGTTTTTTTTTTTTTTTGGACTGGACTTACTGTTATGATCTGCAACAAAAACTAAGGAAAGATAGGGAAAGCTGCCCCTACAGTAAGACTAAGCTGAATCCCTACGATGTAGCGGACTGCCTGTTCCTTGTGAACAGACCCGCCTTCGTCCTTGGCTAGTCTGAACGGAGACCTATAGAATAAAGGGAGGGGTCCGTAAAAGAACTAAGGACTGGGACAAAATGGGACACTTCCTAACAGAAGTTTTTGCAGAACAAAAAGACAAATTGACAAAAAGTACTAGAGGTCCCAGAGGACCAAGCAAACTGACAGAGATAGGCACCGAAGCACCTGGCTAGAAAGACAGTCTAGAAAAACACTGAAGTCCAGCAAAGCCAGAAGGGCGGAGCTGGAATATATAGGCAGCTGGTCAAGTGTCCGCAAAACACAAGATAGCAAAAACTAACAGGAGGGTTCTAACAGTCCCGGCTTCCACAATATTAACCCAGTGTGAAGGCGTCAGTGAGATAGATCATTCCTGGCCACATTCACTTGTCCACGTGTTTGTGGTTAGGCTGACCTTCCCACTAAATGCACTGGGGAGGGCACAGGTAAAATTGGGTATGAGCGCTTGTGTATAAGGCGCACCGGGACAAATAGGGGCGGCTGGGGACCGTTTATGGACACCCGGCCGCCTCCAGGCGGCTGGGGACCGTGTGTAGGCACCCGGCCGCGGGGTGGCTGGGGACCGAGTATGGACACCCGGCCGCCCCCTGGCGGCTGGGGACCAAGCATGGACACCCGGCCGCCGGGCGGCTGGGGACTGAGTATGGATACCAGGCCGCCGACGCAGCCATGACGTGGTGGCCAGATTCCGCCTGCACATGCCTAAAAGGCCCAATTTCAAGTGCAAGCAAGCAGTATGGTATTGCAGCCTGGGGGTGGGTGGGTGGCAGGCTGCATACTTGCGCTTACATTGTAAGGAATGGGGGAGGTACAATTGAACACTGCCCTGGGACAAGGACTTGCACGGGGATAGTTGCAAGTCTGCATCTTCTGATGCGGCAAGGATCACTTCTGATGGGCACACTTTTAGGCAGTGACCTGGGTGTCAGAGATGCTTCCAGGGGTCTTCACCATGCTGTTCCCATGTCTTTTCAGCACTGTATGCATGTGTCACACAGCACATGGCCAGATAAGGTTGTAAAATGTTAAAATGACATTTCCCGGTGAATGCATTTGTCACGGTTGAAAGCAATACAAAAGTGCAAAACCGCATAATAAATGCTACTTGTGAACATAGCCCAAGGTGTGGAGGAGTATTTTTGGTTTTGGTTATTTATTTTACCTTATACACAAGTCTTTACCCTGGAAAGGATGTTCCTTAACATATTTCACAGGAAAGTAGTTTCAGTTTCGTTTTTGAACGTTTTATTGTGAGCCCGTAAAAGTGGCTTAATACCTCTGACCATGTTGTTGACAGCAGTGACCTGGGGGTCAGAAATGCTTCCTGGGGTGATCCCCATGCTGTCCCCATGTCATTTGAGCACTGTCACTATCGTATTGGGCACTTTTTAGGCTATCTACAGACTGTGTGGCGCTCTGCTGTGCTTGGTGCCACAGAACCCAGATTTCTCCATAAGAGGCCCTCACTACATGCCAACACCTCCACCTTCCACCTCATACCAGCAGAGGGAGCCCGGATAGGGATATATAAAGAGAAGGTGGAGCCAGGCAGCTCAGTCTAGTATTTAGTCTTTAGATTAGTTTCAGGGAGACAGAAGTTGAGTCTGCAGTTGGTGTGCAGGTCAGCACACAGGCTGCTGTGTGAGGCAAGCTAGGCCTCCAGCAGCCCTGAAGCCAGCTCAGAGTGAGCAGAGAGAGAGCGTGCCAATGCTCAGAGAGCGGTGAAGACGCAGCACGCCAGCTGCCTAGTAGTGAGGGCCCCGAGCGTGGCCGACGGCGAGGAGAGAAGGAGAGTGGAGCTAAGGGGGCAGAGGAGCATACCAGGCTCACCCCAGTATATTTACCGGACACCGGGTCCGAGCCTACAGGGACCCTTCACACCCAGTAGGGTTAACCGGAATCCCAGGAGGACTACAAGTCCCTGGCAAACCTGAAGCTAGACTCACAGGACCAGGAACCATGGAGGCCCCGACGTCCAGGGAGAGTGGTTACCAACCGGAGGTCCTACCTCAGAGCAACAGGTTAAGTAAAAGCAGGACATATAAGCTAGGCCCAGTTGCAGGCTGCCCAGGAGCTTACACAGAGACAGACACGAAACAGGAGGACTTATACCCGCTCACTGGGGAGAAGTCCAAAAGTGCGCCCTTCACCTAGAGTACCCTGGACCGTATCTAACAGCTGTACCAGTAAAGGTAACGAAGCAAAAACCCCAGTCTCTGTCCGTGTGCCATCATTCCCTACCTGCACCACAACGCCTAGCGCACCCACCGTTCACCTATCTATTTATACTGCCCTGAGGCCTGCTCCACCTGTGGGGAGCCGTCCCATCAAAGCTGCCCCTAACATCAGCCTCAGTGGACTGTCGCAGCGCTGGTAACCACTTACCAGAATCCACAGGTGGCGTCACGAACTTTTATTAATAATTTGCTACCCCTTTTGTGCACTGTCCGCCTTGGGCCAGCCACTGTGATATATATATACTGCCCCAGACAGTAAGGCCACCGGGGGCGAGACATCCCAACTGGCGTCACGAACAGGATTGTGTGCCCGTTGCCACCGGGTACTGTGCGCCTTTAAAATCAGAAACTATAAAACTCACTGTGGTGAAGCTTTTCCCGACATTTTCTGGAGTTTCCCGCCACTGGCTGCCATTTTCCGGACGCCGCGCGGGAAGAAGAGGGGCGTAACCGCTGGAAGCGCGCAAATTCGAGGACATGCCCACTCCTGACGTCAAACCAGGAAGCGTCTGGTACTGGAAGGAGCGAGAGGACGCCCTGACGTAGGACGCAAGTGACGCAAGGTCCTGAAGAAGACTGTCACCTGCGGATCTGTGTCCTGCCGGAAGAAAAGTAAAGAAGGTAGGCCACAGTTCACTAGGGGGGCGCAACGATGTCGGAAGCCCACCAAAGCACCGGAATACCGGTTAACGGCCCCGATGTCACACTTGCGCTCGGCGGTGAGCAGGCTGAAGCGGCCGCTCCACCAGCAGTGCCAGTAACCCCTGTCATACCTATGGCCCTGCCGTATATCCCGGGAGTGAAGTGGTTCACCCAGTATAACGGCAAACCGGACACACTGTCCGGATTCAAGAGAAAGATATTCTGCATACTGGACATGTACTCTATGACTGGCAAGCAGAGAGCCACTGTAGTGTTAGGACAATTGACTGGTGCCGCTGAGCGAGAAGTTGAAACCTGGCCAGCCGCAGACCAAGAATCAGTGTCCACTATGTTTAAAAGACTGCAAGCAGCGTTTGAAAACCGCACTGAGACAGACCTCCAGATGAGGTTCTACCATTGCGTCCAAAAGCCTGAGGACAGTATTTGGGACTATGCCTGGCGCTTACAGGAGGCCCTGCGGTCCCTGAAACAGGTTAGTCCAGCCATCATCCATGATGAAAATAAAATGCTGATGTAACAGTTCATCTGGGGGTTGAAGTCCCAGGAGGAGAGCAAAACTGTATGGTGGTGGGCCTTAGATCATCCAGATGCCACCTTTGACACCCTTAAGGACATGGCTATAAAGGGCATGCAGCCCCTGGAAACTGTAGATACTGCTATCCAGCGTTACCAGGGTGGGACCACCCCAGGGCCCGCAGCACCCACCAGTCCTTCACTGACGGCTGAAACCAGGATATAAACAGTGCCCCCTAGCGAGCTGGACAGCCTACGCTCTGAGGTGCGCCAGTTAAGTAAAACCCTGGCCACTGACATGAGCGCCCTGCAACTGCTGACGGAGCCTGAGCTGGAAGGAAGGATCCTGCTAGCCGACAGCCCAGAGGATGTCCCCTGGATGAGGGGAAGAAGAAGGACAACGCCACCCCGTAGGAGGACAACACCATACCGGAGGAGGACAACGCCACCCCGTGGGAGGACCAACGACCAACGTCATTCTCTGGAAGACTTCATCTGCTACCGCTGCCATAAAGCAGGCCACACAACTTGGGCCTGTCCTTTAAACGAGAAAACCCTGGGGCCGAGGGCCAACACCCAGGAGTAGAGCAACTAGGCCCATCAAACTGGTACCGCCGGTTCGTAGGAGGAAGACCTTTCCTGTCCATTGTGCTGGACGGCATCGTGACCCCTGCCCTGCTGGACACAGGATCTCTGGTAACCATTATGCCTGATGTCCTCTACAAAAGATTCTGGTCCATAGACGAACTTCACCCGCCAGATCCAAACCTTTCCGTGTATGCCTCTAATGACCTCCCCCTTAACCTAGTCAGGGTTAAGGATGTGGCAGTAAAGGTGGGAAGAGTGGAACTGAAGGACCAGGGACTAATTGTAGTAGAGACTAATCCTGGTGATACAGACTTTTATATGGTACTTGGCACGAATATTGTTGGTAACTGTTTGGGAGAAGTGTTGTTCTTGCTCCAACAGATGGCTGACACCGCCAGACCAGGGCAGAGGAGGGTGCTCCAGAAAGAGATCCGAGCCCTTATGTAACAGCAACAGGTAAAGCTATCAGGTGGTGAAATTGGTAATGTACGGGTGACAGACCCGATACCCATTGTGATCCCCCCAATGAGCGAGATGCTGATTTGGTGTAGAGCAGCAATAGGTCTCAGAGGACGGAGCTACCAGGCGGTAGTAGAGCCCCTTAGCTCGGAGCATAGACCTACACTCTTGACTGCCAGAGGGGTAGTGGATGTACGCAATGGGAGGGTGCCCATACGCCTCCTAAACTATGGGGAGGACGAGGTTAGATTACTACGCTACGCCACTGTTGCTAAACTGTACACAGTAGATAACAACTCCATACACACGGCAGTGTCCTTAGCCTCACCAGACGAAGTGGAGGATAATGACCCGGGAACCCAGGTGGAGGATTGGTGTCAACAGCTCCATGTTGGGATAGACACCACTCCTGCCCATCAGAAACAGGGTGTACACCGGGTGGTTCAGGAATACGAGCAAGTATTCGGTAAACACTCACTTGACTTTGGGAGGATTAAAGGGGTACAACACCATACACTGTGTTCCAAATTATTATGCAAATAATATTTTCTCAGATTTTCCCAAATTACCTATATGAATTGCAGTCATTGTAATTTTCCAGTCAAATAACTATTAGAGTACAATTGAAAGGTTTTTGTACAAACTGCCTATGATAACAGTATATTTTTTAAAAAAATAAAAAACTCAAACTGCACTCAAAATACATGTTCCAAATTATTATGCACAGCAGAGTTTTCAACCTTTTTTTTTAATAAAGAACAAAAAAATGGTCATTTTTGAAATGATAAGCATTAGCAGGTTATTACAAACTGAAATGAAACAGTTTTCAACTCAAAACTTTATTCTAGGTGATGTTACATTTGCACATAGGACCGCTTGTTCGAAAGGAGCTTCTGAACTCTCTCGTCCATTGAATTTGTCAGGTTTTGGTTGGTTTCTGCTTCAATTGTTTTGCATGAGGACAGAATACCCTCCCAGAGCTGTTGCTTAGATGTGAACTGCCTCCCGCCATCATAGACACTCCTTTTGATGATGCTCCAGAGGTTCTCAATGGGGTTGAGGTCAGGGGAGCATGGGGGTCACACCATAAGTTTGTCCCCTTTTATGCCCACAGCAGCCAGAGATGCAGATGTGTTATGTGCAGCATGAGACGGTGCATTATCATGCATGAAATGATCTCGATGGTCCAGATGGATGGAGTGGAGGATGGCTGGTTGATGGACACCCCATGCAAACACGGCTACGGCGCTAACAAGGAAGAAGTGGAGTAATGTTTTGGGCTGGAATCATGGGGAGAGAGATTGTCGGCCCTTTTAGGATCCCTGAATGGGTAAAGATGAACTCCATAATGTATGTTGAGTTTCTCAAACAGCACTTCCTTCCATGGTTCAAGAAGAAGAACCGTGCTGTTATGCACACGCCCGGGCTAAGCGGCGTGTGCGTGTGATTGGTAGTGATTCCACTGGACCGTGCCGGAGAGTGAATGCCAGGAGGGGCGTGACTAGGTATTCACCCGATCCGACCAGGGTCGCACGACGGCATACGACGCCAGTGCACCAAGGAGGAACCGAGCAGAGGGACCAGGTGCTACTCCAGGACAGACCCCGGACACGGCTGTTGACCCACACAGGGGAATACAGGAACAGGCTGGTAGACTGGCACACAGACTGGTGGGTATAGGCAGGCACGACTGGTATGCAGGCAGGCGGGTATGTAGGCAGGGGGGTAAAGACAAGCACAGCTAGAGTGCAAACAGGGAGGCACTAGCAGGTAGGAACTCAGGCGGGATAGGACCCAGTACACACCGGGACTCAGGAACAATACAGGCAGAGGGTTACAGGCAAGCACAGCTAGAGTGCAGACAAGGCTGAGCAGGGAGGACAGGGCTCTGTTCACACGGAACAGACAGGAAGGGAAAGACAGAGCCAGATACTCACACAGTACTTGCAGAGACAACAAGCAGGAGTTAGGTACGAGTTCAGACTCTGCAGAAAAAGGAAGGGAACGGACATAGAGGCAAAACAGGTAAAGGACAGGAGAGAGTTCAGACTGGAACTGAGTGTACGGAGGAGACCGACACTGCAGAGGGATACAGGAGCGGGTCTGGGAATACGGCCCCCAGAGAGGCGGAACGAACAGGCAAGGAGCGTGTTCAGACAGGACAGACCAGACACAGGAGCGGGTCTAGGAAATCGGCCACTAAAAGGCGGAACGAACAGGCAAGGAGCGTGTTCAGACAGGACAGACCAGACACAGGAGCGGGTCTAGGAAAACGGCCACTAAAAGGCGGAACGAACAGGCAAGGAGCGTGTTCAGACAGGACAGACCAGACACAGGAGCGGGTCTAGGAAAACGGCCACTAGAAGGCGAGAGGAACAGGCTAGGAGCGAGTTCAGACAGGTCAGACAAGATACAGGAACGGGTCTAGGTAATCGGCCCCTAGAAGGCTGGAGGAACAGGCAAGGAGCGTGTTCAGACAGGACAGACAAGAGAACACAGAAAGGACTCAGTTCAGACACGGGAGCTGATACCGCAAAGCAGGAGACATACAGGACTCAGTTCAGACACGGGAACTGATACAAAAAGCAGGAGACAAGAGACGGGACCTGGCACCTTCAGAGTGCAAGCACACACTGAAGGAAACACTATGCTCAGGCAGGGATAGAAGGGAGCTGCTGAGCTATATACCAAGTGACAGACAGCAATAGGCTGAGGACACACAAGGGGTGTGACCCACAGCAGGTACAAAAGGCAGGAAGTGATCGGGCGCCGCCCTTAAGCAGCAGAAATAGACACAAACAGACAGCATGGAGGGAAGCCAGAGAGACATTCTGGACAGGAGATCAAGTGCACCCTCTTGCACAGTGGGAGATGGACCACCATGCAAGGACGCCGCCAGGTATGTTACAGTACCTCCCCCCTTACGCCCCCTCTTCTTCAGGTCTGCCAGAATCTTCCGCAGGGAATTCGAGGACCAGTCGTTCACTGGGTTGGAGGGGGACAGAGACTTAAGGGTAATCTCTGCTTCGAGGTACATCTTGTCAAGCTCACAGGAAGAAATAGACGGGTTATCAGGTACATAATGAGGAAAAGTCACTGTCTCTTTGTTATCTGGTGGTATCCCGGAGGATTCAGGAAACAACTGGAGGTCCTCCGCCGGGTCAGAAGAGTGCAGAGGCTCAGAGAAAACAACTGCTTCAGAGTACACTAGGTCGGACTCACTGGAGGAAGCAGGCGAGGTATCGGGTACCGAGTATAGGAAAGTCTCTGTCCATTCACCACCAGGTGGCACCCCGAAGGGTTCTGGAGACAGCTGGCGGTCCTCCGCCTGGTCAGAGGGGTGTAGAGACTCACGGGTAACCTCTGCTTCAGAGTACACTAGGTCGGACTCACTGGAGGAAGCAGGCGAGGTATCGGGTACCGAGTATAGGAAAGTCTCTGTCCATTCACCACCAGGTGGCACCCCGAAGGGTTCTGGAGACAGCTGGCGGTCCTCCGCCTGGTCAGAGGGGTGTAGAGACTCACGGGTAACCTCTGCTTCAGAGTACACTAGGTCGGACTCACTGGACGAAGCAAGCGAGGTATCAGATCCAGGATATAGGAAAGTCTCTGTCCATTCACCACCAGGTGGCACCCCGAAGGATTCTGAACACAACTGGAGGTCCTCCGCCTGGTCGGAGGGGTGTAGAGACTCAGGAGTAACCTCTGCTTCGGAGTACACTAAGTTGGACTCACTGGACGAAGCGAGCGAGGTATCAGGTACAGAGTATAGGAGAGTCTCTGTCCTTTCGCTACCAGGTAGCACCCCGAAGGGTTCAGGAGACAACTGGAGATCCTCCGCCTGGTCGGAGGGGTGTAGAGACTCGGAGGTAACTACCACTTTGGGGTACCCATTGTCAGGCTCACAGGACGAAGCGGACAAAGTATTGAGTACCGGGTGTAGAGAAGTCTCTCTCCATTTGTCATCGAGTGGTATCCCGGAGGGTTCAGGAGGCAACAGGGGATCCTCCACCAGGTAGTAGAGGTGCACAGACTCTGAGGTAACCACAGCTTTGGAGCATCCTTGGACATGCACACCGGTTAAAGAGAAAGAAGCATCTGATGCCGGGTGCAGGAAGTTCTCCTGTGTGGAGTCTGGATGGGCAGAAGTCTCTTCGGCCAGGAGAACTGGTGCACTACCCACGCACACTACCCATTGGGGTTTCTCCGGGATACAGGGAGATGAAGCTTCAGTAGGGACTTCAAGGTTGGGGTCAGGAGGTCTCAGGGAGGACAGACCCTGGCGTGACGGCTTGCCTCTAAGTCTAGCACGTCTGGACTGCCTCTTGAGGTTGAGAGAAGTATTCCGGAAAGCGTAGTCACCCTGTGAGGATTCTGGGTGGGCAGTAGTCTCATTGGGCTGGAGGACTATTGCGCTACCCACACACATTACCCGTCGGGGCTGCTCCGGGATATTGGGAAGTGAAGCTTCAGCAGGGGCTTCAGAGTTAGGGTCCTCGAAGACCATACGAAAGGCCACCAGGAAGGCCTGCAGGTCAAGGATGACAGGATCCCATGCTTCCCATAGGGGGGTGACCCATTTCAAGGCATCACCCGCTAGGTAGTCAATCATAAAGGCCACTTTAGCCCAATCGGAAGGAAAATAGAGAGGGTAGGCCTTAAAGTGTAGCATGCATTGCTCCACAAATGCACGACACTGTCTTTGATCCCCATAGTAACGTGGCGGATCCGCAGGAACGAGGGCTGATAGATCCATCTGGACGGGTGCGTAATTCGCCAGGAACTCAGCTAAAGGGGGAAAAAAAATTTATTTATTTATTTTAATGCATGTATTCGCTGGAAAAACTTCTCAAAGAGCGAAGGCCGTGGGGCTCAACGGGAACCATGGCCTGAGCATGCTGTTATGCACACGCCCGGGCTAAGCGGCGTGTGCGTGTGATTGGTAGTGATTCCACTGGACCGTGCCGGAGAGTGAATGCCAGGAGGGGCGTGACTAGGTATTCACCCGATCCGACCAGGGTCGCACGACGGCATACGACGCCAGTGCACCAAGGAGGAACCGAGCAGAGGGACCAGGTGCTACTCCAGGACAGACCCCGGACACGGCTGTTGACCCACACAGGGGAATACAGGAACAGGCTGGTAGACTGGCACACAGACTGGTGGGTATAGGCAGGCACGACTGGTATGCAGGCAGGCGGGTATGCAGGCAGGGGGGTAAAGACAAGCACAGCTAGAGTGCAAACAGGGAGGCACTAGCAGGTAGGAACTCAGGCGGGATAGGACCCAGTACACACCGGGACTCAGGAACAATACAGGCAGAGGGTTACAGGCAAGCACAGCTAGAGTGCAGACAAGGCTGAGCAGGGAGGACAGGGCTCTGTTCACACGGAACAGACAGGAAGGGAAAGACAGAGCCAGATACTCACACAGTACTTGCAGAGACAACAAGCAGGAGTTAGGTACGAGTTCAGACTCTGCAGAAAAAGGAAGGGAACGGACATAGAGGCAAAACAGGTAAAGGACAGGAGAGAGTTCAGACTGGAACTGAGTGTACGGAGGAGACCAACACTGCAGAGGGATACAGGAGCGGGTCTGGGAATACGGCCCCCAGAGAGGCGGAACGAACAGGCAAGGAGCGTGTTCAGACAGGACAGACCAGACACAGGAGCGGGTCTAGGAAATCGGCCACTAAAAGGCGGAACGAACAGGCAAGGAGCGTGTTCAGACAGGACAGACCAGACACAGGAGCGGGTCTAGGAAAACGGCCACTAAAAGGCGGAACGAACAGGCAAGGAGCGTGTTCAGACAGGACAGACCAGACACAGGAGCGGGTCTAGGAAAACGGCCACTAGAAGGCGAGAGGAACAGGCTAGGAGCGAGTTCAGACAGGTCAGACAAGATACAGGAACGGGTCTAGGTAATCGGCCCCTAGAAGGCTGGAGGAACAGGCAAGGAGCGTGTTCAGACAGGACAGACAAGAGAACACAGAAAGGACTCAGTTCAGACACGGGAGCTGATACCGCAAAGCAGGAGACATACAGGACTCAGTTCAGACACGGGAACTGATACAAAAAGCAGGAGACAAGAGACGGGACCTGGCACCTTCAGAGTGCAAGCACACACTGAAGGAAACACTATGCTCAGGCAGGGATAGAAGGGAGCTGCTGAGCTATATACCAAGTGACAGACAGCAATAGGCTGAGGACGCACAAGGGGTGTGACCCACAGCAGGTACAAAAGGCAGGAAGTGATCGGGCGCCGCCCTTAAGCAGCAGAAACAGACACAAACAGACAGCATGGAGGGAAGCCAGAGAGACATTCTGGACAGGAGATCAAGTGCGCCCTCTTGCACAGTGGGAGATGGACCACCATGCAAGGACGCCGCCAGGTATGTTACACGTGCATTCCGCAGCAAGATCATTTTCATGCATGATAATGCCCCGTCTCATGCTGCACATAACACATCTGCATCTCTGGCTGCTATGGGCATAAAAGGGGACAAACTTATGGTGTGGCACCCATGCTCCTCTGACCTCAACCCCATTGAGAACCTCTGGAGCATCATCAAAAGGAGTGTGTATGATGGCGGGAGGCAGTTCACATCTAAGCAACAGCTCTGGGAGGGTATTCTGTCCTCATGCAAAACAATTGAAGCAGAAACCATCCAAAACCTGACAAATTCAATGGACGAGAGAGTTCAGAAGCTCCTTTCGAACAAGCAGTCCTATGTGCAAATGTAACATCACCTAGAATAAAGTTTTGAGTTAAAAACTGTTTGATTTCAGTTTGTAATAACCTGCTAATGCTTATAATTTCAAAAATGACCATTTTTTTGTTCTTTATTAAAATGAAAAGGTTGAAAACTCTGCTGTGCATAATAATTTGGAACATGCATTTTGAGTGCAGTTTGAGTTTTTTTTTTTTTTAAATATACTGTTATCATAGGCAGTTAGTACAGAAACCTTTCAATTGTACTCTAATAGTTATTTGACTGGAAAATTACAATGACTGCAATTCATATAGGTAATTTGGGAAAATCTGAGAAAATATTATTTGCATAATAATTTGGGACACAGTGTATACCCACAGGTGACCATCCACCCATCAAAGAACGTTACAGGCCTATACCACCAGCACACTACCAGAAGGCGAAGGAGATGTTGCAAGACATGAAGAAGGCAGGGGTAGTAAGGGATAGTTGTAGTCCCTGGGCAGCTCCCCTAGTTCTAGTCAGGAAAAAGGACGGAAGCATGAGAATGTGTGTAGATTACTGACAAGTAAATCGCATTACATATAAAGATGCATACCCTTTACCACGTATAGAGGAATCCCTGGCTGCCTTAAAGTCTGCAAATTACTTCTCCACCCTTGACCTCACTAGTGGGTACTGGCAAGTAGCTGTTGCTGAGGAGGATCGGGAGAAGACGGCCTTTACTACCCCGATGGGACTCTGCGAGTTCAACAGTATGCCGTTTGGACTCTGCAACGCCCCCGGAACGTTCCAGAGATTGATGGAGTGCTGCCTGGGTCACCGCAACTTAGAGATTGTACTACTATACCTGGATGATGTGATAGTATACTCCAAAACATACGAGAACCACTTGAAGCACCTGGCAGAGGTATTTGAATCACTGTCCCGGTATGGGATGAAGCTGAAGCCCTCCAAGTGCCACCTGCTCAAGTGAAAGGTACAGTACCTGGGACACATCGTCAGTCCAGAAGGAGTAGCACCGGACCTGAAGAAGGTCACTGCCATCCAGAAATGGCCGGAGCCAAAGAGCCTCAAGGAGTTACGTCAGTTCCTGGGACTCGTCGGGTATTACCGGAGGTTTGTGAAGGACTACACCAAGAAAGTGGCGCCTTTGCAAGATCTCCTGGTAGGACAGTCCGGGAGAGGTAGAAACCCCCCATTGCAGTGGGGTAAGGAGCAAGCTGAATCCTTTAAGGTGATGAAGGAGATCCTGACCGGTGAAGAGATCCTAGCCTACCTGACTACAGCCAACCATTCCTGCTGTACACTGATGCCAGCAACGAGGGATTAGGAGCTGTGCTAAGTCAGAAGCAGAATGGCCAAGAAACGGTGATCGCCTATGCAAGCAGGAAGCTCCGCCCGACCGAGAGGAACCCAGAGAACTATAGCAGCTTCAAGTTGGAGTACCTGGCCCTGGTCTGGGCCATCACCGAGCGGTTCAAGCACTACCTAGCCTCCAGTAAGTTCACTGCCTACACGGATAACAACCCCTTGACTCATCTGGAAACAGTCAAGTTAGGAGCCATGGAACAACGATGGATGGCTCGGCTGTCAAACTACCAATTCACTATTAAGTACTGGGCGGGCCGCAAGAACGCCAACACCGATGCCCTGTCCAGGATGCCTCACCAGTCGGACACTGAAGAAGAAGTGGATGACCTGGAAGAGATTGAGCTACCTGCCTTTCTGCCGTAATGGAATGGTCCACGAGCTACGAGCCAAAAGGAGGCATCGTGGTAAGACGCTAAACCCTTTGCCTCACCACAGCTGGAAGGAGACCCAGGACAGCGACCCGGTTTTCAGCCGTATTAAGGAACTGATAACTCAGGAAGGTTCCTCCCTGGAGAAGGAAGCGTCTCTACAAGCCAAGCAACTCTGGGGTGAGAGAAGCCGGCTGTTCATCTATAGCTAGAAGCTGTGCCGAAGGTGCGTCAACCCGAGGACCTATGAGATGGTGTGGCAGATCGTAGTGCCCAGGACGGACATCCAGATGGTGTTGGAGGCCTACCACGATCAAGCGGGGCACTTTGGCTGGAAGAAGCTAGAAATACTGCTAAAAGGTCAGTTTTACTGGGTTGGAAAGCGCAGTTCTATAGAGAGATGGTGCCGAGACTGTGGACCCTGTAGCCTCAGAAGAAAAGACTACAGCAGCCAGAAGGCACCCCTGCAACCCATCAAGACAACTCGACCCTTGGAGATCATGGCCCTGGACCATGTCAAGCTGTCACCCAGCAGGTCAGAATATTCCTATGCCCTGACCATGGTGGATCACTACTCCCGGTTCCTGGTGGTCGCCCCCGTCAAGGATCTGACGGGAGAAACTGCGGCGAAGACGTTTCAGGCATACTTCTGCAGGCCCCATGGAAACCTGGAGCAGGTGCTGACAGATCAAGGCTCAGCCTTCGAAGCCGAATTGTTTAAGGAGTTCTGCCATCTGTACGGGTGTAAAAAGATCCGGACTACACCGTACCACCCCCAAACCAACGGTCTCTGTGAAAAGATGAATAACATCGTCATCGACCAGCTGAAGACCTTACCACTTGAGGAGAGAAATCAGTGGCCAGACCTACTACCTGATTTGGTAGATCTGTACAACCACATACCTGTGAGTTCCACCAATTGCACTCCAGCATATCTCATGCGAGCAAGATCCGGAAAATTTCCCATGGACCTGGAGCTTGGTGTAGTAGAACCTGAAGCAGATATGTCCACTGAGGACTGGGACACGACCAGACAGGAGCAGTACAGAAGAGTACAGGCCTGTGTCGAAGACAGTCTCACTCGGGTGAGGGACAAACAGGAAGCCCACTACAATAAAAGTGCACCCGCAGAACCCTTCACACCAGGAGAAGTGGTGTTAAAAAGGAAAAAGAGAAACCACAAACTTGATGACCAGTGGGAGAGAGAACCCTACACTGTGTTAAACTCAAGATTTGATAACAGGAAGACCTGTTTAATTACTATGGACGGAGGAAGAACGACTGCAACAGTATCTAGGGACCATCTGAAGTTGTGTCCAGATCTGCTAAAGCCCCAGAAGGAAGTGCCTCTCACCGTACCGGAGGAGCCTAAAGAAGCAGTAATACATACTGAATTAGGAGATTTCCCGGCAGATTGGCCCCAACTAGGAGGAGCAGTAATAATTAGTGTTGAGCGAACATGCTCGACACTGCTCGGTACTCGCCCGAGCATCACGCTACTCGGGATGTTCGGCGAGCACCGAGCATTTCCGGGTTACTCGGGCGGGAGCTCGGGTCTCTGCCCTGCATGTTTGGCGCTCTTTACAGAGCCAATGAACATGCAGGGATTGCCAGCCAGTCACTGTAATGCTGCAGCCATGTTGGTTGTGGGCATTACAGTGATTGGCTGGCCGCACAGCGTCACCTCGAGTATTTAAAACGGGGCGCCGCCATCTTGGACACAGTCGCTCCGGATTAGACAGTGTAGGGACAGCGCTGCTGATTTAGGGAGAGATATAAACTGCGAAATAGTTAGTGTAGGGTCTGTAAAGGCTGCCAGAACAAACAAACAGTCCTTTTCAGGACGAATATCAATCCCAGATACCAGGCAGGCAGGCTGTATAGGAGACACAGTGGTTATACCAGCAAACGCTGCATTACAGTCCTGTGTGCTCCTGTTGCTGAAATTGCTGGACTTAGCACCAGGTGTCAGGGGCCAGGAAAAATCCTTTTTTTTTAATATAAATCCTCCTTTTTTTTTCCTCCTTCACACTGTACAAATACCCGTCTTATTAACCTTTTGGTGTGTCCCCCCCCCCACCAAAAAAAAGCGTGTCTCTGATTTTTCAGACACAAATATAACTGTTGAAAATAGTCTGGTGTAGGCTAGAGAAACAGAAGTGTTGTTTTGCACTTCCACGGTTCAAACCTCTGTATTATCCATTTTGGGCCATTTGTATCTAAAAAAAAAAACAGTTTGAGTGTGTCGCTCACTGTTCAGCCGCAAATATCTCTATTTAAAAAAGTGTGGCATACCCCAGTAAACAATAACTGTGGTTTTGCCATTCCACGGTAAAAAAATCTCTATTATTCAGGTTTTGGTAGTTTTTTCCGTAAAGAAAAACAGTAGTGTCTCCTGACTGTTGTGACACAAAAATATATCTGTTGAAAATAGTCTTGTGTAGGCCTGACATCCCAGTGTGGTTTCGCAGTTCCACGGGTCAAATCGCTGTACTATCCAGTTTTGGGCCTTTGGTATCTAAAAAAAAAGCAGTTTGAGTGTGTCGCTCACTGTTCAGCCGCAAATATCTCTATTTAAAAAAGTGTGGTATACCCCAGTAAACAATAACTGTGGTTTTGCCATCCCACGGTAAAAAATCTCTATTATTCAGGTTTTGGTAGTTTTTTCCGTAAAGAAAAACAGTAGTGTCTCCTGACTGTTGTGACACAAAAATATATCTGTTGAAAATAGTCTTGTGTAGGCCCGACATCCCAGTGTGGTTTCGCAGTTCCACGGGTCAAATCGCTGTACTATCCAGTTTTGGGCCTTTGGTATCTAAAAAAAAAGCAGTTTGAGTGTGTCGCTCACTGTTCAGCCGTAAATATCACTATTTAAAAAAGTGTGGTATACCCCAGTAAACAATAACTGTGGTTTTGCCATCCCATGGTAAAAAATCTCTATTATTCAGGTTTTGGTAGTTTTTTCCGTAAAGAAAAACAGTAGTGTCTCCTGACTGTTGTGACACAAAAATATATCTGTTGAAAATAGTCTTGTGTAGGCCCGACATCCCAGTGTGGTTTCGCAGTTCCACGGGTCAAATCGCTGTACTATCCAGTTTTGGGCCTTTGGTATCTAAAAAAAAAGCAGTTTGAGTGTGTCGCTCATTGTTCAGCCGCAAATATCTCTATTTAAAAAAGTGTGGTATACCCCAGTAAACAATAACTGTGGTTTTGCCATCCCACGGTAAAAAATCTCTATTATTCAGGTTTTGGTAGTTTTTTCCGTAAAGAAAAACAGTAGTGTCTCCTGACTGTTGTGACACAAAAATATATCTGTTGAAAATAGTCTTGTGTAGGCCCGACATCCCAGTGTGGTTTCGCAGTTCCACGGGTCAAATTGCTGTACTATCCAGTTTTGGGCCTTTGGTATCTAAAAAAAAAGCAGTTTGAGTGTGTCGCTCACTGTTCAGCCACAAATATCTCTATTTAAAAAAGTGTGGTATACCCCAGTAAACAATAACTGTGGTTTTCCTCTTCCACGGTTCGAATTTACTCTTTATTACCCTTTTTCCATTGATAGTGCAAGTGTAAGCTATTTTACTTCATTTACAATGGGCAAGGCGCGTGGCAAGGGACGTGGAAGTGGACGTTCTGGTGATGGTTCGTGCAGAGGACGGGGCCGTGGCCAAGGTGAAAATGTGCCACAACCAACAGCCACATCTTCTCGCTCCCACTTCTTGACCAAATTACTAGGGAAGCACAGAACAACACCAGTATTGAGAACTGATCAGTGTGAACAGGTTATTAATTGGATAGCAGATAATACTTCCAGTTACCTGGGCACCACCACCTCCGGTCTGTCTTCCACACGGTCAACTCTTAGTAGCCGTGAGTCTCGACTGCATACTCCTCCTCACCCTGATGCTCCTTCCTCCCACCATGCCGAGTGTCGTCAGACAGCAAGTGATCCCACACTTGGACACTCTGAAGAGCTGTTCACTGGTCCATTTCCATATTTGGGCCCCTCGCCTGATACGCTTAAAGTGGTGGAAGAGGAGATCCCATGTTGCGATGCCCAAATATTTGAACAGCCACGGCCACAGGAAGTCGACGTTGGCAATCTGTCACAAGAGGTGGACGATGGCGAGACACAATTGCCAGGAAGTGAGGAGGAGGATGGTGGTGCGCAAGTGGAAGAGGAGGAGGTGATGGATGATCTAGTAACTGACCCAACGTGGAAGGAGGACATGCAGAGTGAGGCCAGCAGCACACAGGGGGAGGGAGGCAGAGTACCCCAACAGGCAGGAAGAAGCAGTGTGGTGGCCGCAGACAGAAGGCAGGCAACCGTTCCCCGTAACACCAACACGAGGGACGTTGCCAGTACAAGCGGTAGGTCTTCCAGAGTCTGGAATTTTTTTAAAGACTCTGCTGATAACCCCAAAAAGACCATATGTTCCACCTGCCATGCCAGCATCAGCAGGGGTGACAAAACTACCAGCCTGACCACCACCAGCATGATCAGGCACATGGCAGCAAAGCACCCGACTTTGTGGGGCGAAATCCAGGGTCCACGACCAGTGTCAGCGGGTGTCACCGCTGCTTCTTCCACTGTTGTGCGTGCAAGGCAATCCCCTGTCCATACTGCATGTAAAGATGCCCCCTCCTCTCAGTCTTCACTTGTTATGGCAGTTTCTCAAGAAACAGCATCAACGTCCACGTCCACATCCCACCGCAGCGTTCAATTGTCCATATCCCAGACCTTTGAACGAAAGCGGAAATTCGCAGCTAATGCCCCACAGGCCACAGTCCTAAATTCGCACGTTTCACGACTGCTTGCGTTGGAAATGCTGCATTTTAGGCTGGTGGAAACGGAATCCTTCCGCAATCTTATGGCGGTGGCCGTCCCTCGGTACTCGGTCCCCAGCCGACACTATTTTGCCCGGTGTGCCATCCCCGCACTACACAAGCACGTGTCCCAAAGCATCTGCCGTGCCCTCAACAACGCAGTTACTGGGAGAGTCCACCTGACAACGGACACGTGGAAAAGTGCTTGTGGCCAGGGACGGTACATCTCTCTGACGGCACACTGGGTAAACATAGTGGAAGCCGGGACCCAGTCGGACCTTGGGACGGAACACATCCTCCCCACACCGAGGATTGCGGGCCCTATGTCAGTCAGAGTTGCCCCCACAGTGTACAGCTCCTGCGCATCCTCCTCCTCCTCCTCATGTTCAGCCTCCATCTCTGATATCACCACATCAGTTACAAGCTGGAAGCATTGCAGTACTGCCTCCGCCAAGCGGCAACAGGCTGTGCTGAAACTCATAAGCTTAGGTGATAAACCTCACACTGCTTGTGAGTTGTGGACAGCTGTGAAAGAGCAGGCAGATCTGTGGCTGAGACCGCTGAACCTACATCCCGGCATGGTCGTGTGTGACAATGGCCGTAACCTGGTGGCGGCTCTGAGGCGAGGTGAGATCACACACGTACCATGCCTGGCTCGTGTGCTTAACCTCGTGAATCAGCGGTTTCTTAAATCGTACCCCGAGTTGCCAGATCTGCTCGTGAAAGTACTCCGCCTGTCAGCTCATGTTCGCAAGTCGGCTACAGCTTCCGCCGCCCTTGCTGTGTTGCAGCAGCGTTTGCAGCTTCCGGCACACCGACTGGCGTGTGATGTCCCCACACGTTGGAACTCTACCCTCCACATGTTGCAAAGGATGTGTGAGCAGAAGAGAGCAGTTGTGGAGTACCAGCTGCAACAAGGCCGTCGATATTCAGGTCAGACTCCACACATAAGACCTCAGGAGTGGACCTGGATGTCTGACATATGTACCATCCTGACAAACTTTGAGGAGGCCACCAAGATGGTGAGTGGCGATGACGCCATCATTAGCGTCAGCATTCCACTTGTCTGTCTTTTGCAACGCTCTCTGCAGAGAATTAAAGAGGAGGCATTGCAGCCAGAGTATGATGAGATGGATCAAGAAGCCGTAGCGGGCGATTACACACAGCTCAGCCTCATCTCATCCCAACGTGCATTGGGGGACAATGAGGGAGAGGAGGAAGAGGAGGAGGAGGAGGAAGAACAGGAGCTGCTATCATGCGTTGTAGACGGTAGTACCTGTTCAAGTGTCATACCGTCAGTTCAGCGTGGGTGGCCTGAGGACAGGGGGGAGGAGGAAGAGGAGGAGGAGGAGGAGAGCATGGTCAGTTGTCATCTTGGTGAGGACACGGAAATCTTGCCCGTTACCAGTCTGGCACGCATGGCTGACTTTATGTTATGCTGCCTTAACCGTGACCCTCGCATTGTCAAAATGTTGGGTGACAGTCATTACTGGTTGGTGACACTTGTAGACCCCCGCTACAAGGAGAACTTTCACTCTCTTATTCCTGAGGTGGAGAGGTCTATAAAAATGGGGCAGTACCAGAAGGCCCTTGCTGCAGAACTCTTAAAAAAATTCCCATCTGAACACGCTAGCGGCAGAGGTCACAGTTCGTTGCCCAACCAAGGCGTACAGGCGAGAGAGATGCAACTCCCATCCAGCAGAGGCAGGGGAACACTGTCAACGTTCTGGGACAGTTTTCTGACACCCGCCCAGCTTACAGGAGTGGAAAGTTTCAAAAGATGGTGAGGGAGTACCTTGCTGACCGTACCAGCGTCCTCCGTGATTCCTCTGTGCCTTTTAATTATTGGGTATCCAAGCTGGACACTTGGAATGAACTCGCTTTGTACGCCTTGGAGGTCCTGGCCTGCCCTGCCGCTAGCGTGTTATCGGAGCGTGTTTTTAGTGCCGCTGGGGGAATTATAACTGATAAGCGCACTCGCCTGTCAACTGACAATGCTGACAAGCTGACCCTTATCAAAATGAACAAGGGCTGGATTGGGCCAGACTTCTCATCACCACCAAATGACAGCAGAGTAACATAAAGTCAAATCCACTGTGTTATTTCGGGAGGTGTATTCACATGCACCGCTTCACACAGACACATGGGTATACGCTTCCTCGTTTTGGCTGTTTTATCTTCTTCTCCTTATCTTCAGCCTCCACCACCACTATACCACCAGGGTGCCAGCATTGCAAGTTGCTCCGTCCTTATTTTTGGCAGCTTTTGCATGCAAAGCATAAGCAAATACTATGGGACACCCACTTCCCAATAATGGGACTTATGTTTGTAATATGCTGTACTGTATGGCTCTTGTAAGGGGCATTGCAAGTTGCTCCGTCCTAATTTTTGGCAGCTTTTGCTTGGAAAGCATAAGCAAATACTATGGGAGACCCACTCCCCAATAATGGGACTTATGTTTGTAATATGCTGCACTGCATGGCTCTTGTAAGGGGCATTGCAAGTTGCTCCGTCCTAATTTTTGGCAGCTTTTGCTTGCAAGGCATAAGCAAATACTATGGGACACCCACTCCCCAATAATGGGACTTATGTTTGTAATATGCTGTACTGCATGGCTCTTGTAAGGGGCATTGCAAGTTGCTCCGTCCTAATTTTTGGCAGCTTTTGCTTGCAAGGCATAAGCAAATACTATGGGACACCCACTCCCCAATAATGGGACTTATGTTTGTAATATGCTGTACTGCATGGCTCTTGTAAGGGGCATTGCAAGTTGCTCCGTCCTAATTTTTGGCAGCTTTTGCTTGCAAGGCATAAGCAAATACTATGGGTGACCCACTCCCCAATAATGGGACTTATGTTTGTAATATGCTGTACTGCATGTGACGCGCCCCCTTGGCCGTGTGTACACGTGTGTGGGATACCCGGTGCCGGGTCTCTGGGGTCTGTAGTCTCCGTGGCGGTGACCCGGTCCTGTGGCTCAGGCTGGTCAAACCAGTGGCAGTCTTTCTTAGGTTTTGAGGTTAATTGTCCGACTGCGCCACCCGTGGATTGCGGTCAGGGAGTACCACCGCTGTGAGGCAGACCGCTGAGGCTGGTGTTGTGTGCGCAGCAGAGAATGGGATAACTCCCCACGGGAGGAGTATAGCCTCAGGGCAGTGAGTGTGGATGATGGGGGTGATGGTGCACGAGCGCAGCAGGAATGACTCAGAGTCTTTGCAGTGCAGTTCAGGGTCTTTACTGATGATTATAAGGTAGACCCTCCCGGGAGTATTGGCTAGCATAAGAGGCCTGGTCAGTCTGTGAGCAAGCAGGAGTTCCCCTGGCCAGGTGGAGTTGTAGGCCTCCCCGTCTGTCTGCACTCATCACCATCCTGCACTCATCCTGGCTACCTTGCTGTAAGCGGGTAGAAGTAGCCCACGTCCCTGAGTGTACCGTGTAGTGCTCACCCATATGGCTGGTGACTTGGGGCCTTCTGTTAGCCTCCGCTCCACGACGGCGGTGCTGGTCCCTTGCTTGTGACTGAGCCTCCGGGCTTCTATGGCCAGAGGACCTGAAATCCCCTGCCGGCTGGTTTCTGCTGCTGGATATATAAGTCCTCACAGCCTCGGACTGCTGTGTCCGGTTCCTATTGTCTTCTGCCAGGGCGAGCTCGGCTCAGCTTCCAGCCCCTGGTCTTTAGCTCCTAGCTCCTACAGAGCTCCTTGCTGTTACTTTCCCTTGCTCTCACTCTGACTCTGACTGTTCTCTGACTCACTCAACCCCGCCCCAGATCCAGTTTATAAGGGCAGAATTCTCCCCTCCCATGACTGGGGCAGGAGGATGTTGCATGTTTAAGGGATCCTGACCAGGAAACCTCCCACTTGCTCTCCGACGTAATATCTCTATTACTGTGGTGACCAGACCCCTGGGGTGCCACACATGGCTCTTGTAAGGGGCATTGCAGTTCCTCATAATTTTTGGAAAGCCTTCCATTCACTGCTTAGGCCAACAGTGCACAGGAGACCCAGTTGCTATAAATGGAAAAAAAGGTTTAGTTAACGCCCTCTGACCTCCATGTCATTTCCAAGGGGCATTGGAGTGCCTCGAAATTTTTGGTAGGCATTGCACTCACTGTATGCCCTATAACTGTGTAGCCGAACCGCTCCTTTTGTTACAGAAACATATCCTACAAGACATATCTGGTTGACTGGCCTGATATTGATGTGAATGGTCCCTGTTCCTCCTGCTCTTTCTCCTTTGCCACTACCTCATCCATCATTTATCACCTGAAGCTTTGTTTTAACGGGAGTCATAGAACTTGGATAGTAGCAGGAAAACATCCAGCAATCCTCGGAGGAGGTAGGATATGCGCCAAAATGCTGACCACCTCAGGCCTAGCCGCTACTACATACATGCGCTTGCATTACAACAAAACAAAGCAGATGCTAACTTCTATCATCCTCATCATGCTCCTCACCTTGGCACTCTCAACTCCCCTGATGGAGAAGCCAGGGCCCACCGGAGGAGTCTGATAGTCCGGTGGGCTCGGCCAATGCTGCCCTAAAGCAGGCCAGGCTAAGAAAAGTGTGGGAAAGGTTACCGGGACAAATAGGGGTGGCTGGGGACCGAGTATGGACACCCGGCCACCCCCTGGAGGCTGCGGAGCAAGCGGGGACACCCGGCCACCAGGCGGCTGGGGACTGAGTATGGTTACCAGGCCGCCGACACAGCCATGGCGTGGTGGCCAGATTCCGCCTCCACATGCCTAAAAGGCCCAATTTAAAGTGCAAGCAAGCAAGCAGTATGGTATTGCAGCCTGGGGGTGGGTGGGTGGCAGGCTGCATACTTGCGCTTGCATTGCAAGGAATGGGACAAGGACTTGAATGGGGATAGTTGCAAGTCTGCAACGACAGGTGCAAGGTGGGAGGCATCTTCGCATGTACCATGAACAGGGGTTTGGCATGCACACACTACAGCGGAATAGGCTGTCCTTCCCACTAAATGCACTGGGGAGGGCACAGGTAATGTTTTGGTATGCGCACTTAATCTTATGTATAAGGCACACCAGGCCAAATAGGGGCGGCTGGGGACTGAGTATGGATACCTCGCTGCCGAAGCAGCCATGAGGTAGTGGCCAGCTTCGGCCTCCTCCAAACTAAAAGGCCCCATTTCAAGTGCAAGCTAGCAGTATGGAATTGCAGTCTGGGGGTGGGTGGGTGGCAGGCTAAACACTTACACTTGCATTAAAAGAAAAAATAGCAGATGCTAACTTCTGTCATCTAAACTCCACCGATGGAGAAGTCAGGGCCCACCGGAGGAGTCTGGTTCTCTAGTGGGCTCGTCCAATGCTGCCTAAAGCAGGCCGGGCTAGGAAAAGTGTGTGGGGGGATGTTCCAAGGAGAAATAGGGGCGGCTGGGGACCGCTTACGGACACTCGGCTGCCCCCAGGCGGCTGGGGACCGTGTGTGGACACCCGGCCGCGGGGCGGCTGGGGCCCGAGTATGGACACCCGGCCGCCGGGCGGCTGGGGACTGAGTATGGATTCCAGGCCGCCAACACAGCCATGATGTGGTGGCCAGATTCCGCCTCCACATGCCTAAAAGGCCCAATTTCAAGTTCAAGCAAGCAAGCAGTATGGTATTGCAGCCTGGGGGTGGGTGGGTGGCAGGCTGCATACTTGCGCTTGTATTGCAAGGAATGGGGGAGGTACAATTGAACACTGCCCTGGGACTAGAACTTGCATGGGGATAGTTGCAAGTCTGCATCTTCTGATGCGGCAAGGATCACTTATGATGGGCACACTTTTAGACAGTGACCTGGGAGTCAGAGATGCTTCCAGGGGTCTTCCCCATGCTGTTACCATGTCTTTTCAGCACTTTATGCATGTGTCGCACAGCACATGGCCAGATAAGGTTGTAAAATGTTAAAATGACATTTCCCGGTGAATGCATTTGTCATAGTTGAAAGCAATACAAAAGTGCAAAAATGCATAAAAAATGCTACTTGTGAACATAGCCGAAGGTGTGGAGGAGTATTTTTGTTTTTGGTCATTTATTTTAACTTATACACAAGTCTTTTCCCTGGAAAGGATGTTCCTTAACATATTTCACAGGAAAAAAGTTTCACTTTCGTTTTTGAACATTTTATTGTGAGCCCGTAAAAGTGGCTTAATACCTCTGACCACGTTGTTGACAGCAGTGACCTGGGGGTCAGAAATGCTTCCTGGGGCGATCCCCATGCTGTCCCCATGTCATTTGAGCACTGTCACTATCGTTTTGGGCACTTGTTAGGCTTTTAAAAGACTGCCGGGGGTGCCACCGCAAAAATGCTCGAGTCTCCCATAGACTAACATTGGGCTCGTTGCTCGGGTCGAGCACCCGAGTATCACGGCGAGCTCGGCCCGAGCTTCGAGCACCCGAGCATTTTAGTGCTCGCTCAACACTAGAAATGACATATCCGTTGGAATCATAGGAATGCGAGGAATGAGGACATCTTCACCTTTGAAAGGTCCTGTCAAGATTGTTGCTTCAACGACGTTGCTCATTAATTGTTTTACTGCAAGCCGCGTGCCGTTGCAAAGCTTTGGCTGGTTGATATTTCACAACATGATAATTGGCACGCCGATTTTCAATTGCAGTACGTGCGGTGGCATCCCTAGCAGATAGAGTGAATTCAAAAATTCTGTTGGATAATTAACTGCTTTATCAGCTTCCACAAAGTGTCAACGGACTTGTATGTGACTGCCTCACTTGTTAGACTGAAAAATATTGTTAAGTTCGTAGACGTCTTTGTTCTTTGCTGCAAGAATAGCTCGCTCGGTCAGTCAATCATGATTCTTATAATTACTTACATTTTTATTTCTATAGATAAATATATCAGACTAGATGGTGGCCCGATTCTAACGCATTGGGTATTCTAGAATATGTATGCGGCCGACCGGGCGCGACTAATCAGCGAAGCAGTGTTTAAATGGGTTGTGCACTACTTTAAATTAACCCCCCAATGTATCCCCCCGGGGCCCCTCCCGGCGGCAAGTGTGAAGGGAGGACCGGGGAGCGAGGCCGCCGGTCAGGGTGCTTCTGCTGCGTCACCGCTGATCTCCCGACGGTGGCCTGCGTGTTTCAAATCCGGCGCCAATTCGCGGCCAAGCTGCGCCAGTCACTGATTGGTGGCCGCGACCAATCAGAATCAGTGAAACGGTGCTTTAAATTTCGCACAAATATCGCTGGGACCAATCAGCAGAGCGGTGTTTAAATTTGGCGCCAATATCGCTGATTGGTCGCGAACCGTGTTAGTGAGGACCGGGGAGCGGTGCTGCCTGTGTGGGTACTTCCGCTGCGAGCAGCCGGGAGATGACCGGCTAGCGCCGGTCATCTCCCGGCTGAATCGCCGCTGACCCCCATGCGGCTACCGTCGGGGGCCGTTGATCTCCCGACGGCAAGTGTGAAAGGAGGACCGGGGAGCGGCGCCGCCTAGGCCGCCGGTCGGAGTACTTCTGCTGCGAGCAGCATGTCATCTCCTGGCTGCATCGCCGCTGACCTCCGTGCGGCAGATGAGCCGCTAACGGCCGTCATCTTGTTCTGAAATCCCGCGTCGCTGATTGGCCGCGGCCGGACCAATCAGCGACGCGGGATTTCCTGGACGGACAGACAGACGGGATAAGCTGATTATATAGTAGATGGGGCAATGCTGGCGCTGTTGATAGTTGTGCCCATCAGGCAGGCATGGTGGCAGCCTGTGACCCCTGCAGGCCTGTACTCTGCACAGGTCACTAAAGAGGTCGGTACTTGCTGTCAGGTGTCACAATGGAGCCGCTCATGTCAGGGATTGCTAGTTATACAATTCCCTAGTACAGAGGGAATGTGACACGAGGGGGCACAGAGATGAAGGCAGGTGGCGGCAGAGGAGGAGGGGGTGATCCAATTGACATCTCCCGGGGCAGTACCGGCCAGATCACAGCGCCGCTCTCACCGGTGGCGCAGTGGGATTTGCACTCGATCACTATTCGCCCACTAAGGCAAGGCTCGGGTCCAGCTCAGCGCCCAGAGCGGAGGCCGCAGCCTGCGCCTCTCTGTGCAGCCTCCCTCTCTCCCTCCCTCCCCGCTTATTGTTGCGCAGTAGGAAATAAGACTCACCAGCCGGAGAAGAAGCCGCATTAGCAGTGGTGCTGGAGAGCAGAGGCGGCCGCCTCTCAGGCAGTGGTGGTGATGAGCAGCAGCGTCTTTCGGCCTCGAACAGACAGTCTTGTCATTCCCCTTCCCCTCAACCCCCACGAGGGACATGAAAGGAACAGAGCACAGGCAGCGGCTGGGGCGAATGAAGGAGAGGGAGAAGGGTTTATGAATGAGATGTCACTAAGAGGGGGAGAATGCAGGGCAGCCGGGGAGAGTCAGCCTGGGACTGAGCTCGTAACACCCCCCTCTCGCTGTTGCTTTTATGTCCAACTTAGTAGGTACAGTACAGACCAAAAGTTTGGACACACCTTCTCATTTAAATATTTTTCTGCATTTTCATGACTATGAAAATTGTACATTCACACTGAAGACATCAAAACTATGGATTAACACATGTGGAATTATATACTTAACAAAAAAGTGTGAAACAACTGAAAATATGTCTTATATTCTAGGTTCTTCAAAGTAGCCACCTTTTGCTTTGATGACTGCTTTGCACACTCTTGGCATTCTCTTGATGAGCTTCAAGAGGTAGTCACCGGAAATGGTTTTCACTTCACAGGTGTGCCCTGTCAGGTTTAATAAGTGGGATTTCTTGCCTTATAAATGGGGTTGAAACCATCAGTTGTGTTGTGCAGAAGTCAGGTGGATACACAGCTGATGGTCCTACTGAATAGACTGTTAGAATTTGTATTATGGCAAGAAAAAAGCAGCTAAGTAAAGAAAAACGAGTGGCCATCATTACTTTAAGAAATGAAGGTCAGACAGTGTGAAAAATTGGGAAAACTTTGAAAGTGTTCCCAAGTGCAGTTGCAAAAACCATCAAGCGCTACAAAGAAACTAGCTCATATGAGGACCGCCCCAGGAAAGGAAGACCAAGAGTCACCTCTGCTTCTGAGGATAAGTTTATCCGAGTCACCAGCCTCAGAAATCGCAGGTTAACAGCAGGTCAGATTAGAGACCAGGTCAATGCCACACAGTGTTCTGGCAGCAGACACATCTCTACAACAACTGTTAAGAGGAGACTTTGTGCAGCAGGCCTTCATGGTAAAATAGCTGCTAGGAAACCACTGCTAAGGACAGGCAACAAATAGAAGATACTTGTTTGGGCTAAAGAACACAAGGAATGGACATTAGACCAGTGGAAATCTGTGCTTTGGTCTGATGAGTCCAAATTTGAGATCTTTGGTTCCAACCACCGTGTCTTTGTGCGACACAGAAAAGGTGAACGGATGGACTCTACATGCCTGGTTGCCACCCTGAAGCATGGAGGAGAAGATGTGATGGTGTGGGGGTGCTTTGTTGGTGACACTGTTGGGGATTTATTCAAAATTGAAGGCATACTAAACCAGCATGGCTACCACAGCATCTTGCAGCGGCATGCTATTCCATCCGGTTTGCGTTTAGTTGGACCATCATTTATTTTTCAACAGGACAATGACCCCAAACACACATTCAGGCAGTGAAAGGGCTATTTGACCAAGAAGGAGAGTGATGGGGTGCTACGCCAGATGACCTGGCCTCCACAGTCACCAGACCTGAACCCAATCGAGATAGTTTGGGGTGAGGTGGACCGCAGAGTGAAGGCAAAAGGGCCAACAAGTGCTTAGCATCTCTGGTAACTCCTTCAAGATTGTAGGAAGACCATTTCCGGTGAATACCTCTTGAAGCTCATGAAGAGAATGCCAAGAGTGTGCAAAGCAGTCATCAAAGCAAAAGGTGGCTACTTTGAAGAACCTAGAATATAAAACATATTTTCAGTTGTTTCACACTATTTTTGTTAAGTATATAATTCCACATGTGTTAATTCATAGTTTTGATGCCTTCAGTGTTAATGTACAATTTTCATAGTCATGAAAATGCAGAAAAATCTTTAAATGAGAAGGTGTGTCCAAACTTTTGGTCTGTACTGTATATAAAAACATGCGTGTATTCGAATGCAATGTTGTGTTAAAATTTCAAAGCAATTGGTGAAGAACTTTCAGAGATGTAAGATTTTGAACAAACAAACATTTACATTTTTATTTATATAGATTATAATAAAAGTTAAATTTTATACACACTCTTTTCCCTTCTAAACCCCCTCCCCTTGAGGTCTCTACAATTTAGTGGTGGTGCACACCAGTGTGTTTTCTTTCCAATAAGATGCAGCAATATTTATATAAGCTATAAAAAAGGACCTTCCCCAAACTGTTCCCAAAAAGTTAGAAGAATACAATCGTCCAAAATGTCTTGGTGTGCTGAAGCGTTAAGATTTCACCTTCACGGGAAACAAGGGGACTAGGCAATCCCTGAAGAACAACCCTAGCAAAATTTAATTTAAAGTTGATACAATGCAGTCAGATAGATAATGTTATCCTGGCAATCGTTAAACTTAGACTCATCCATACTTTACACTACTCCATTCAATGATTGGTATTGTTAGTTTTGATGTAAGGCCATAGAAACCCTTGCCATGAAGGTCCAGTCGTAAAGATGTTGTGCTTTTGTTAAAGGCAAAATTCTTCCACTTTGAATAATACAGAAGTGAAGAAATTTCACAAAATGACTGGTTGCAGCAGTAGGATCCAATTACAGTAACACTCTAGAATTCAGTGTCCCATTTAGAACAAACCATTCTTTCACATATTGTAAAGGAATAATGCATGGCTTGGTGCATTATTTTTTACAACTATGTTTCAATACGTTTATTCATACAGTGTACATGACTAGAATATGTCTAGAGTGAAAGAAACAATTAATAGATACACATGCTACATGTTGAATAAGTGGTGGCTATTCGTAGGACCTTTTCATAAAGTATTGATGGAAAACGAGTGATAAGTAAAATGGCTGTGTCACAATACAGCCTATTATTTTCTCTGTATCTTGTTTTTACTCTAAGGTGCAATAAGAATCAAATCAGTAATATGTCACATATTCACATTTATTCCACTGGATTGATTCACATTATTCTAACAAAAGACAAGAAAATAAATATACTTCTATGAAAATATAGGATGTTCAACTTCAACCTATTTTTCTTCATTTCTTCCTAAGCAATATCTTGGCCTAAAAAATGTAAATAATAAATGGTTAAAAAACGAATCACATGCATTTACACATTATAAAACAAAAATACATAAGAAGTAAGAACTAAATATGAGTATCTTGTTACTCTGTATGGAAACATGTTTAGAATTCAGTCCAGCTAGTGGTGGTTGTAAAAAAAAAATTATGTTTGAAGGGTAATGAGTAGTGTTGAAATATCGGGTATCGGCCGATATTCGCGGTATCGGAATTCCGATACTTAATTCCGATACTTTTGCAATATCGTATACCGGAATCGGAAGTTCCCATAATGCAATGAGCCATTTTCATTTTATTCAGCCAATGAGGATCCTAAGAAGTGTGGGCACATCCTGTTAGGCATGTAGGCATCTTAACTAATGGCATGGCTGTGATTGGCTGCTGAAATGATGTCATGATGCACTTGAAAAGCCGCCGCCGCCATTTTGAGCTCACTCTGCTGTGAATTCAGTTAGGGATAGGATGCTGTTGTTCTGAGGGACAGTTTTAGCTACCTATTTGGTCTATTCTGCTTTACCCAAGCTACTTTATAAATCGCTGTGCCTTGCAGTGCTAGTGCACAGTTCTCTGTGCTGTTCACCGCTTTCTGCAAGGTCTCTGTGTGTGAGTGCAGCTCACCCTGTAGTGTGTGCTTCAGCCACGTCTGGTTGTAGTGCACTCAGTGTGTGTCACTGCCTCATATATTGTCCTTTTTTGCCAATTCATAATTTTTCCTGATATCTCCTATTAGTGTGGTGGTTCCATCCGTATTCAGCTAAATTTGTTCCAAACACACTATATAGGAGTAGATAGAGAAATTTTTTTGGTCTTGCAGCGCTAGTGCACAGTGCTCTGCATCTGTACTGTTCACCGCTTTCTGCAAGGTCTCTGTGTGTGAGTGCAGCTCACCCTGTAGTGTGTGCTTCAGCCACGTCTGGTTATAGTGCACTCAGTGTGTGTCACTGCCTCATACATTGTCCTTTTTTGCCAATTCATAATTTTTCCTGATATCTCCTATTAGTGTGGTGTTTCCATCCGTATTCAGCTAAATTTGTTCCAAACACACTATATAGGAGTAGATAGAGAAATTGTTTTGGTCTTGCAGCGCTAGTGCACAGTGCTCTGCATCTGTACTGTTCACCGCTGTCTGCAAGGTCTGGTGTGTGAGTGCAGCTCACCCTGTAGTGTGTGCTTCAACCACGTCTGGTTGTAGTGCACTCAGTGTGTGTCACTGCCTCATACATTGTCCTTTTTTGCTAGTTCATAATTTTTCCTGATATCTCCTATTAGTGTGGTGGTTCCATCCATATTCAGCTAAATTGGTTCCAAACACACTATATAGGAGTAGATAGAGAAATTTTTTTGGTCTTGCAGCGCTAGTGCACAGTGCTCTGCATCTGTACTGTTCACCGCTGTCTGCAAGGTCTGGTGTGTGAGTGCAGCTCACCCTGTAGTGTGTGCTTCAACCACGTCTGGTTGTAGTGCACTCAGTGTGTGCCACTGCCTCATACATTGTCCTTTTTTGCCAATTCATAATTTTTCCTGATTTCTCCTATTAGTGTGGTGGTTCCATCCGTATTCAGCTGAATTGGTTCCAAACACACTACAGTCATGGCCAAAAGTATTGAGAATGAGACAAATAGTAATTTTTCCAAAGTTTACTGCTTCATTTTTTGTAATGGCAATTTGCATATACTCCTGAATGTCAAAGAGTGATCAGCTTAACAGCAATTACTGTACTTGCAAAGTCAATATTTGCCCAGAAAATGAAATTTAACCCCCAAAACACATTTCAACATCATTGCAGTCCTGCCTTAAAAGGAGCAGCTAACATCGTTTTAGTGGTTGATCCATTAACACAGGTGTGGGTGTTGATGAGGACAGGGCTGGCGATCAATCAGTCATGATTAAGTAAGAATGACATCACTGGACACTTTAAAAGGAGGCTGGTTCTTGGTATCATTGTTTCTCTTCAGTTAACCATGGTTATCTCTAAAGAAACACGTGCAGCCATCATTGCACTGCACAAAAATGGCCTAACAGGGAAGAGTATCACAGCTACAAAGATTGCACCTCAGTCGACAATCTATAGCATCATCAAGAACTTCAAGGAGAGAGCTTCCATTGTTGTCAAAAAGGCTCCAGGGCGCCCAAGAAAGACCAGCAAGTGCCAGGACCGTATCTTAAAACTGTTTCAGCTGCGGCATCGGACTACCAGCAGTGCCGAGCTTGCTCAGGAATGGCAGCAGGCTGGTGTGAGTGCTTCTGCACGCACTGTGAGGCGGAGACTCTTTGAGCAAGGGCTGGTTTCAAGGAGGGCAGCAAAGAAGCCACTTCTCTCCAGAAAAAACATCAGGGACCGACTGATATTCTGCAAAAGGTACAGGGAGTGGACAGCTGAGGACTCGGGCAAAGTCATTTTCTCTGATGAATCCCCTTTTCGATTGTTTGGGACATCTGGAAAACAGCTTATTCGGAGAAGAAGAGGTGAGCGCTACCACCAGTCTTGTCTCATGCCAATTGTAAAGCATCCTGAAACCATTCATGTGTGGGGTTGCTTCTCAGCCAAGGGAATCGGCTCACTCACAGTCTTGCCTAAAAACACAGCCATGAATAAAGAATGGTACCAGAATGTCCTCCAAGAGCAACTTCTCCCAACCGTCCAAGAGCAGTTTGGCGCCCAACAATGCCTTTTCCAGCATGATGGAGCACCTTGCCATAAAGCAAAGGTGATAACTAAATGGCTTATGGAACAAAACATAGAGATTTTGGGTCCATGGCCTGGAAACTCCCCAGATCTTAATCCCATTGAGAACTTGTGGTCAATCATCAAGAGACGGGTGGACAAACAAAAACCAACAAATTCTGGCAAAATGCAAGCATTGATTATGCAAGAATGGACTGCTATCAGTCAGGATTTGGTCCAAAAGTTGATTGAGAGCATGCCAGGGAGAATTACAGAGGTCTTGAAGAAGAAGGGGCAACACTGCAAATATTGACTTGCTGCATTAACTCATTCTAACTGTCAATATAACCTATTGGTACTCATAATATGATTGCAATTATATTTCTGTATGTGATATAAACATCAGACAAACACTTATAAAAACCAGAGGCCAGCAGATCATGTGAAAATATAATTTTGGTGTCATTCTCAATACTTTTGGCCATGACTGTATATAGGAGTAGTTAGAGGAGCCTTTCGGCAGCATTGGGCCCTGCAGCCCCAGCCAGATTAGTATTAGCCTATTTTTTGCAGCCTCATCTATTGCATTGTAGGTTACCTTCCTACATTGTAATAGCTACAAAAAGTTTGTGATACTATCGTTATTACATCTTTAGGAACATCCAGTGTCTTTTTGTGACAAAAAAAACCTAAATAAAGTTCACCAAACACTCCACTTTACAATTGTGTAGGCCACATTAGCTCATATTAAAGTCTAGTCCACACTTTATAAAATTAGTGTTTCTTATACCTGTTAGCAGCTGTTCAGGAATAAGCACACTAAGCCCTTAGTACTTTTCTGCCTATCTTTATCAGTCTACCAAGATGAAGAAGGCAGGGAGTAAGGCATGTGGTCGTGGGCGTGGGCGTGGAGTTTCTGCAGAGAGAGGACATGAGGATTCTGTGCCTGCAGGGAGAGGACGTGGGGATTCTGTGCCTGCTGCGGGCACCAGTGACTCAGCATCCCCCAGTTTTACCAGGGAACAGTCCTTTATGCGCAGCTTTGTAGGAGCTAGCCGTACCCCACTGCTGTGGGAGGACCAAATTGAAGCCGTTGTCGGATGGATGGCAGCTAACGCATCGACTTCAATTAGTTCCAGATCCTCTCAGGTCCTGAGCACTGAAGAGCACCCATCTGTCTCCTCACCACCTGCCAAATTGCCCAGGCAGTCAGAGAGCCCTGGACAGGAGCCATCTCTACTTCTGTTCTCTGAATCTCTTGGCTTGGAAAGAGGGGGCTAGCCAAGCAGAATTCGAGAATTTGAAGAAGAGGTAGTATGCAGTGATGCGCAACCGTTTTGTCTCTCTGAATCTGAAGAGGCGGGTGGGCCAGTGCCTATGGTCAGCAGCACACCTCAGTACGCATCTGATGATGAGACTCAGGTGCCACTTTCTGGTGCGTACTGTGCTGTCGAGACTACCCAGGAGAAGCAGTTGTTTGAAGAGGGTGGTGTAGATGATGAGGTCCTTGACCCATCATGGCGTGAGAGACAGGAAGGTGGTGGGAGCAGCTCTGAGGAAGAGATTCCCCGAACAGCCCAAAAAGGAGGGAGAGGGAGGGGGCAGACTTGGTTGCCTGTAGCCTCCACTTCGGCACCCATTAGGAGCATGGCTCTTCCAAAATCTAAAGCGGGCGCTCCCAAGACTTGCAGTGCCTGGTCCTTTTTTGACACAGTTGCAAATGACATTTGCTTTGTCAAATGCAAGCTGTGTAATCAGAAGGTGAAAAGAGGGAAAAGTGTCAGCAACCTCAATACCACAAATATGTGGAAACATGTGCGGACCAAGCACGTGGTGGAGTTACAAAAACACACTGAAGACCTAGGCCAACCTACAGCGCCACCTACCACCTCTTCAGCTCGTGTTGTAGCCTCTTCCTCCAGCTCACACACAGCTGGTTCGGCTTCCTCACAGGATCGCCATGGAAGAATCTCTGGCACTGTTGTACAGAGACACAGTGTAATTCCACCCACAGCACCACTTTCCCAGTCATCCTCACACTCCCAGGCCAGTCTACAGCCATCGTTAGCACAGGCATGGGAGAAAAGGCGCCCATACTGGGCAAACCACCCCCGAGCACAGGCTCTGAATGCTGGCATTGCTAAACTACTGGCCCTTGAAATGCTATCATTCAGGCTGGTGGAGACTGACACATTCCGTAACTTTATGGCATTGGCAGTCCCACAATACAACGTGCCCAGCCGATTTTATTTCAGCAGGCAAGCCGTCCCTGCCCTGCAACATCATGTGGAGGGAAAAATTAAACATGCGCTACAAAACGCCGTCAGTAGCAAGGTCCACCTGACCACCGATGCGTGGACCAGTAAGCATGGACAGGGACGATACCTTTCCCTCACTGCCCATTGGGTAAATGTTGTGGAGCCGGGTACAGATCTTGAGAGTGGCGCTGTACGTGTTCTGCCAACTCCAAGGATTGCAGGAATCCAGTCTGTACACATTGACTCCTCCTCATACTCCAGTTCCTCTGAATCAGCGCTGCAGGAGCCGTCACGGTCTACCTCCACATCGACCCGTGAACGGTTACCTGTTATGGTGACCAATATGAGCACAGCCGTGGCCAAACGTCAACAGGCCGTATTAAAATTAATTTCTTTGGGGAATCGAAGCCACACAGCGCAGGAGCTCTGGAATGCCATCAAGCAGCAGAGCGACGTGTGGTTTGTGCCAGCGAATCTCCAGCCAGGCATGGTAGTGTGTGACAATGGCCGAAATCTGGTGGCAGCTCTGGGCCTAGGCAACCTCACTCACATCCCATGTCTGGCACATGTGCTCAACTTGGTCGTGCAGAGTTTTTTGAGGGACTATCCGGATCTTGATGCACTGCTTCACAAGGTCCGCATAGAGTGCGCTCACTTGCGGCGTTCCAGCAATGCAAGATCACGCATTGCAGCTCTGCAGCGCCGATTACGTCTTCCGGAACATCGCATCATATGTGACCTACCCACCAGGTGGAATTCAACGTTACATATGTTGGAGAGGTTGTGTGAGCAGCAGGCAGCAGTAATGGAGTACCAGCTGCAGCAGGCGCAAAGAAGTCGCAGTGCGCGCCGTTCACACTTCACCACCACTGAGTGGGCCTCTATGAAGGACATTTGCCACGTTTTGCGTGCCTTCGATTATTCCACGCGGATGGCGAGTGCAGATGATGCACTAGTCAGCATGACTATCCCCCTTATCTGCCTGCTTGAAAAAACACTGCAAGCACTAAGGGACGAGGTTTTGGAAGAGGTGGATGATGAGGAGTCACAAATGCCATCTGCTTCTCTACAGTCTGCGCAACGTGGTTCCTCACAAAGGCCTAGGCAGGGGACACTTTGTGAGGAGGATGAGGAGGAGTCAATGGATGAGGAAGACATCTGCCCAGAGGAGGGAGGTACACAATGCTCTAGTAGTCAGTATCTAGAGCGAGGGTGGGGTGATGCAGAGCAGGCAGAGATCACGCCTCAAGCAGGGGACAGCGTTTCTTGGCCAGTTGGCAGTCTGCAGCACATGGTTGATTTCATGCTGCAGTGCCTGAGAAACGACCGCCGCATCGCCAACATTCTCAACACGGCTGATTATTGGGTGTCCACCCTCCTAGATCCTCGCTACCGGGACAACTTACAAAGCCTCATAACACCGTTGAACCGGGAGCGTAAAATGCGGGAGTACCAAGACGCACTGGTGCATTCCATCATGTTCTCCATTCCACCCGAGAGCAGTGCTGCTAGTGCTTTACAAAGCAGCTCAGTGCGTCGAGGCAGTGGAGGAAGCTCTGCACAAAGAGGGAGCAGAAGCAGCGCCTCAGCACAAGGCAAGACCAGTATGGCCGAAATGTGCCAAAGTTTTGTGTCCCCGCCGCCACAAATGTCTACACCATCACAGACGGCTCCAGTCAGCAGGAGGCAACGTTTCCGTCAGATGGTGACAGACTACATGTCTTGCCCTCTTAGTGTGCTCCCAGACGGCTCTTCTCCCTTCAAGTTTTGGGTCTGTAAGCTAGATACATGGCCAGAGCTAAGTCAGTATGCATTGGAGGAGCTAGCTTGCCCTGCTGCTAGTGTATTATCGGAACGCGTCTTTAGTGCCACAGGTGGTGTACTAACAGACCGTCGCATGCGACTATCCTCCGATAACGTTGACCGGCTTACTTTTCTCAAAATGAACAAGGCCTGGATCTCTCATGAATTTGCCAGTCCTCTTCCAGAATAAATAATTGTTGCCAAAAGTATCCAGGTCTCCTGTTCTGTTCATGTTTCTACCACCTGAACTGTAATCCCTGAGCTCCAACACCGCCAGTTGGCGCTCGGAAGTGCCGTCTGCACAGTCAACACTTTCTGCCGTGTCATTGGGGTTCAGTAACTTCAGCTGTTCCCCTGCTGTGCGGATGGCAATTTCTCCTGCTCTGTCCACATTCTCACTACTACAGATTTTAAAGTTGCTCCAATTACACCTCTGGCTCCTCTGTTTTCAGTATTATCCCTGAGCTCCAACACCGCCAGTTGGCGCTCGGAAGTGCCGTCTGCACAGTCAACACTTGCTGCCATGTCATTGGGGTTCAGTAACTTCAGCTGTTCCCCTGCTGTGCGGACGGCAATTTCTCCTGCTCTGTCCACATTCTCACTACTACAGATTTTAAAGTTGCTCCAATTACACCTCTGGCTCCTCTGTTTTCAGTATTATCCCTGAGCTCCAACACCGCCAGTTGGTGCTCGGAAGTGCCGTCTGCACAGTCAACACTTGCTGCCGTGTTATTGGGGTTCAGTAACGTCAGCTGTTCCCCTGCTGTGCGGACGGCAATTTCTCCTGCTCTGTCCACATTCTCACTACTACTGATTTTAAAGTTGCTCCAATTACACCTCTGGCTCCTCTGTTTTCAGTATTATCCCTGAGCTCCAACACCGCCAGTTGGCGCTCGGAAGTGCCGTCTGCACAGTCAACACTTGCTGCCGTGTTATTGGGGTTCAGTAACGTCAGCTGTTCCCCTGCTGTGCAGACGGCACTTTCTCCTGCTCTGTCCACATCCACTGTACTACTGATTTAAAACCTCCTCCAAATACACCTCTGGCTCCTCTGTTTTCAGTATTATCCCTGAGCTCCAACACCGCCAGTTGGCGCTCGGAAGTGCCGTCTGCACAGTCAACACTTGCTGCCATGTTATTGGGGTTCAGTAACGTCAGCTGTTCCCCTGCTGTGCAGACGGCAATTTCTCCTGCTCTGTCCACATTCTCACTACTACAGATTTTAAAGTTGCTCCAATTACACCTCTGGCTCCTCTGTTTTCAGTATTATCCCTGAGCTCCAACACCGCCAGTTGGCGCTCGGATGTGCCGTCTGCACAGTCAACACTTGCTGCCGTGTCATTGGGGTTCAGTAACGTCAGCTGTTCCCCTGCTGTGCGGACAGCAATTTCTCCTGCTCTGTCCACATTCTCACTACTACAGATTTTAGAGTTGCTCCAATTACACCTCTGGCTCCTCTGTTTTCAGTATTATCCCTGAGCTCCAACACTGCCAGTTGGCGCTCGGAAGTGCTGTCTGCACAGTCAACACTTGCTGCCGTGTCATTGGGGTTCAGTAACGTCAGCTGTTCCCCTGCTGTGCGGACGGCAATTTCTCCTGCTCTGTCCACATTCTCACTACTACAGATTTTAAAGTTGCTCCAATTACACCTCTGGCTCCTCTGTTTTCAGTATTATCCCTGAGCTCCAACACCGCCAGTTGGCGCTCGGAAGTGCCGTCTGCACAGTCAACACTTGCTGCCGTGTCATTGGGGTTCAGTAACATCAGCTGTTCCCCTGCTGTGCGGACGGCAATTTCTCCTGCTCTGTCCACATTCTCACTACTACAGATTTTAAAGTTGCTCCAATTACACCTCTGGCTCCTCTGTTTTCAGTATTATCCCTGAGCTCCAACACCGCCAGTTGGCGCTCGGAAGTGCCGTCTGCACAGTCAACACTTGCTGCCATGTCATTGGGGTTCAGTAACTTCAGCTGTTCCCCTGCTGTGCGGACGGCAATTTCTCCTGCTCTGTCCACATTCTCACTACTACAGATTTTAAAGTTGCTCCAATTACACCTCTGGCTCCTCTGTTTTCAGTATTATCCCTGAGCTCCAACACCGCCAGTTGGTGCTCGGAAGTGCCGTCTGCACAGTCAACACTTGCTGCCGTGTTATTGGGGTTCAGTAACGTCAGCTGTTCCCCTGCTGTGCGGACGGCAATTTCTCCTGCTCTGTCCACATTCTCACTACTACTGATTTTAAAGTTGCTCCAATTACACCTCTGGCTCCTCTGTTTTCAGTATTATCCCTGAGCTCCAACACCGCCAGTTGGCGCTCGGAAGTGCCGTCTGCACAGTCAACACTTGCTGCCGTGTTATTGGGGTTCAGTAACGTCAGCTGTTCCCCTGCTGTGCAGACGGCACTTTCTCCTGCTCTGTCCACATCCACTGTACTACTGATTTAAAACCTCCTCCAAATACACCTCTGGCTCCTCTGTTTTCAGTATTATCCCTGAGCTCCAACACCGCCAGTTGGCGCTCGGAAGTGCCGTCTGCACAGTCAACACTTGCTGCCATGTTATTGGGGTTCAGTAACGTCAGCTGTTCCCCTGCTGTGCAGACGGCAATTTCTCCTGCTCTGTCCACATTCTCACTACTACTGATTTTAAAGTTGCTCCAATTACACCTCTGGCTCCTCTGTTTTCAGTATTATCCCTGAGCTCCAACACCGCCAGTTGGCGCTCGGATGTGCCGTCTGCACAGTCAACACTTGCTGCCGTGTCATTGGGGTTCAGTAACGTCAGCTGTTCCCCTGCTGTGCGGACAGCAATTTCTCCTGCTCTGTCCACATTCTCACTACTACAGATTTTAGAGTTGCTCCAATTACACCTCTGGCTCCTCTGTTTTCAGTATTATCCCTGAGCTCCAACACCGCCAGTTGGCGCTCGGAAGTGCCGTCTGCACAGTCAACACTTGCTGCCGTGTCATTGGGGTTCAGTAACATCAGCTGTTCCCCTGCTGTGCGGACGGCAATTTCTCCTGCTCTGTCCACATTCTCACTACTACAGATTTTAAAGTTGCTCCAATTACACCTCTGGCTCCTCTGTTTTCAGTATTATCCCTGAGCTCCAACACCGCCAGTTGGCGCTCGGAAGTGCCGTCTGCACAGTCAACACTTGCCGCCGTGTCATTGGGGTTCAGTAACGTCAGCTGTTCCCCTGCTGTGCGGACGGCAATTTCTCCTGCTCTGTCCACATTCTCACTACTACAGATTTTAGAGTTGCTCCAATTACACCTCTGGCTCCTCTGTTTTCAGTATTATCCCTGAGCTCCAACACTGCCAGTTGGCGCTCGGAAGTGCCGACTGCACAGTCAACACTTGCTGCCGTGTCATTGGGGTTCAGTAACGTCAGCTGTTCCCCTGCTGTGCGGACGGCAATTTCTCCTGCTCTGTCCACATTCTCACTACTACAGATTTTAAAGTTGCTCCAATTACACCTCTGGCTCCTCAGTTTTCAGTATTATCCCTGAGCTCCAACACCGCCAGTTGGCGCTCGGAAGTGCCGTCTGCACAGTCAACACTTGCTGCCGTGTTATTGGGGTTCGGTAACGTCAGCTGTTCCCCTGCTGTGCGGACGGCATTTTCTCCTGCTTTGTCCACATCCATTGTACTACTGATTTAAAACCTCCTCCAAATACACCTCTGGCTCCTCTGTTTTTAGTATTTACCCTGGGCTCCAATACCGCTAGTTGCTGCTCAGAAGTGCCGTCTGCACAGTCAATGCTTGCTCCAGTGTTATTGGGGTTCAGTAACGTCAGCTGTTCCCCTGCTGTGTGTCCGGCAAATTCTCCTGCTTTGTCCACATCCACTGTACTACTGATTTAAAACTTGCTCCAATTACACCTCTGGCTCCACTCTGTTTTTAGTATTTACCCTGGGTTCCAGCACCGCCAGCTGGTTCTCGGTAGTTCCATTTGCTCTTGTACCTTCTACTACCCATCCGGGTTCCAGTACCGTCAGCTGGTTCTCGGCAGTGCCTTTGGATTAGGGGCCTCCTTCTCGGTATCCAAGTTCCACCAACGTCTGCTGGTTCTTGGTAGTGCTTTCTGGCACAGGTACCTCCTGCTTAGTAACCGAGTTCCAGTACCGTCAGCTGGTCTTCGGCAGTTCCATTGGCTCTTGTACCTTCTGCTACCCATCCGGGTTCCAGTACCGTCAGCTGGTCCTCGGTAGTTCCATTTGCTCTTGTACCTTCTACTACCCATCCGGGTTCCAGTACCGTCAGCTGGTTCTCGGCAGTGACTTTGGCACGGGTACTCCCTCCTGCCCAGCCTGGTTCCAGCACGCCAGCTGTTTCCGGGTAGTGTCAACGTCACTTTGCCTCCAATGCGTTGTCCTGTCGTGTTGCGGTCGGGTTAGCCGACTCTATGGTGCCTGCAGTTTAGGTGACTCCTATGTGGGCTGCGGGATCTGGCAATGAAGGCTGGTTCCATAGTGCCAATAGGACAAGCACCCCCTGTAGGACTGTTGGTTTTGGTAACTGCGGCCAGCTCGCGGCCTTGAACTTTTTTTTACATGGGTACCTTCAGCTACCCATCAGGGTTCCAGTACCGTCAGCTGGTTCTCGGCAGTGCCTTTGGATTAGGTGCCTCCTTCTCGGTATCCAAGTTCCACCAACGTCTGCTGGTCCTTGGTAGTGCTTTCTGGCACAGGTACCTCCTGCTTAGTAACCGAGTTCCAGTACCGTCAGCTGATCTTCGGCAGTTCCATTGGCTCTTGTACCTTCTGCTACCCATCCGGGTTCCAGTACCGTCAGCTGGTCCTCGGTAGTTCCATTTGCTCTTGTACCTTCTACTACCCATCCGGGTTCCAGTACCGTCAGCTGGTTCTCGACAGTGACTTTGGCACGGGTACTCCCTCCTGCCCAGCCTGGTTCCAGCACGCCAGCTGTTTCCGGGTAGTGTCAACGTCACTTTGCCTCCAATGCGTTGTCCTGTCGTGTTGCGGTTGGGTTAGCCGACTCTATGGTGCCTGCAGTTTAGGTGACTCCTATGTGGGCTGCGGGATCAGGCAATGAAGGCTGGTTCCATAGTGCCAATAGGACAAGCACCCCCTGTAGGACTCTGGGTTTTGGTAACTGCGGCCGGCTCGTGGCCTTGAACTTTTTTTTACATGGGTACCTTCTGCTACCCATCCGGGTTCCAGTACCGTCAGCTGGTTCTCGGCAGTGCCTTTGGATTAGGTGCCTCCTTCTCGGTATCCAAGTTCCACCAACGTCTGCTGGTCCTTGGTAGTGCTTTCTGGCACAGGTACCTCCTGCTTAGTAACCGAGTTCCAGTACCGTCAGCTGGTCTTCGGAAGTTCCATTGGCTCTTGTACCTTCTACTACCCATCCGGGTTCCAGTACCGTCAGCTGGTTCTCGGCAGTGTCTTTGGCACGGGTACTCCCTCCTGCCCAGCCTGGTTCCAGCACGCCAGCTGTTTCCGGGTAGTGTCAACGTCACTTTGCCTCCAATGCGTTGTCCTGTCGTGTTGCGGTCGGGTTAGCCGACTCTATGGTGCCTGCAGTTTAGGTGACTCCTATGTGGGCTGCGGGATCTGGCAATGAAGGCTGGTTCCATAGTGCCTATAGGACAAGCACCCCCTGTAGGACTGTGGGTTTTGGTAACTGCGGCCGGCTCGCGGCCTTGAACTTTTTTTTACATGGGTACCTTCTGCTACCCATCCGGGTTCCAGTACCGTCAGCTGGTTCTCGGCAGTGCCTTTGGATTAGGTGCCTCCTTCTCAGTATCCAAGTTCCACCAACTTCTGCTGGTCCTTGGTAGTGCTTTCTGGCACAGGTACCTCCTGCTTAGTAACCGAGTTTCAGTACCGTCAGCTGGTCTTCGGCAGTTCCATTGGCTCTTGTACCTTCTGCTACCCATCCGGGTTCCAGTACCGTCAGCTGGTCCTCGGTAGTTCCATTTGCTCTTGTACCTTCTACTACCCATCCGGGTTCCAGTACCGTCAGCTGGTTCTCGGCAGTGACTTTGGCACGGGTACTCCCTCCTGCCCAGCCTGGTTCCAGCACGCCAGCTGTTTCCGGGTAGTGTTAACGTCACTTTGCCTCCAATGCGTTGTCCTGTCGTGTTGCGGTCGGGTTAGCCGACTCTATGGTGCCTGCAGTTTAGGTGACTCCTATGTGGGCTGCGGGATCAGGCAATGAAGGCTGGTTCCATAGTGCCAATAGGACAAGCACCCCCTGTAGGACTGTGGGTTTTGGTAACTGCGGCCGGCTCGCGGCCTTGAACTTTTTTTTACATGGGTACCTTCTGCTACCCATCCGGGTTCCAGTACCGTCAGCTGGTTCTCGGCAGTGCCTTTGGATTAGGTGCCTCCTTCTCGGTATCCAAGTTCCACCAACGTCTGCTGGTCCTTGGTAGTGCTTTCTGGCACAGGTACCTCCTGCTTAGTAACCGACTTCCAGTACTGTCAGCTGGTCTTCGGCAGTTCCATTGGCTCTTGTACCTTCTGCTACCCATCCGGGTTCCAGTACTGTCAGCTGGTTCTCGGTAGTTCCTCAGCTTTCTTGTACCTTCTGCTGCATTTCCAAGTTCAAGCTTTTTGAAATGGTTCTTGGTAATCACCCTGGATCTCCCTGACGAGGACCCTGAAGACGAGGACCCTGAAGACCAACCCTAAGAAGACGAGGACCCCGAAGACAACGACCCTGAAGACGAGGACCCTGAAGACCACCCCGAAGAAGACGAGGATCCTGAAGACCACCCCGAAGAAGACGAGGACCCTGAAGACCACCCCGAAGAAGACGAGGACCCTGAAGACCACCCCGAAGAAGACGAGGACCCCGAAGACGAGGACCCAGAAGACCAACCCGAAGAAGACGAGGACCCCGAAGACGAGGACCCCCGAAGACGACGACCCTGAAGACCACCCCGAAGAAGACCAAGAAGATGACCCTGAAGAAGTTGACCAAGAGGACAAAGAAGAGAAGACAAGCACCAAGATACAGAAGAACAAGAGACAGAAAACCAAGATGCAGAAATACAAGAAGCTGCAGAACAAAAAGCGGAAGAACATTAAGCATAAGACTAAAAATCAGAGCAAAAGATAATATCTAAATTATAAGCAGAAGATGACTAAGCAGTGTATGGGGGTGAGTCCGTTCCTCCTCGTGGTGCCCCTGGAAAAGGCCTGCTGATGCAGGCCAAACTGAACGCGGACAAATCCTGTTGTAAATCTTTTGTGACGGGCAGAACAAAAGGTGTAATGTCCAACCTTTTATAGATAACAACTACAGGAATGCCTGTCACAAATAAGAATATGATGAAGAAGAAGAATATGAAGAAGATGAAGAAGTAGAATATGAAGAATGTAAAAAAAAAGAATAATACGAAGAAGGTGAAGAAGGAGAGGATGAAAAAGATGCTGAGGATGATGAAGGAGAAAGTGTGGGAGAAGTAAAAAAGAAGGTGAAGAGCATGGAAGTAGTGAAACATAAATATCTGACAAAATATAAAAATACTTAACATAGTCAATATTTCCGTAACTCAGAACGTCTTAAAAAAAATATTAATTCCTGCTATTCCATTTGATTGGGCTAAACCTCTATGCCTTTATTGTCTCCCCCACCTCCCCAAATACATTCTACATTATTCTTAGTTGTTTTCCTTCATGTAGAATTAACCTACAAGGAGAGAAAGGGTTTATTTTCATTCCGATATTTCTGTCCCATTGACTTGCATTGGTTTCCGGTATCGGAATCGGCGATATCCGATACTTTTTCGGTATCGGTCCGATCCAATCCGATCCGATATTTCCCGATATCGGAAGGTATCGCTCAACACTAGTAATGAGGCATTGGATGGCTGAAACCAAGCTCTAACTACTATTGAAGTGGATTTTATAATCTCTCTTAGGGCTTGCTCTTATCTGTGTAAAAAAAAATGGTCTGATGTTCATCCAGAAAAGTAGTGTTATGCGAGTAGAATGCAATATTTCTCACCTAGCATCCGTATGACGTGCGTATGCAATGCTAGTTTACAAACTAATAAAGCAATCTTATATACAGATATGGATAGGCTAGATAGAATAGCTCGATAGATAGCTAGATGGATAGATAGATAGAATAGGATAGATGTCCTATAGATATTTAATGTCATAAGCCCCCTACATATAATAAACAAGCACCCTTTGATGATTTTCATGTGGCACTAATGGGTGTTTAGCCTTATTTAACCTATTAAATACTCTATTTTGCAGACTATAAGATACACCGGACCATTAGACTTACTCCAATTTTTGGGGAGGAAAATAGGAAAACATTTTTTTTAATAAAATGATGGTGCGTCTTATAGTCCGACTTTATGGTAGCTCACTAGGGTAGGCAACTGAGGTAGAGCGGGGTCACAAGAGGGGTCTGGTTGCTGCTGAAGGAAGCTGGCCACTGTGGCAGGGGTGGGGTTATGCTACGGCCCCCAGGCTGGGAGGAGGGGGTGTACCGGCAATGCGAGGCTGCGGACCCTGGGCTTTCAGAAAATGCCGGCGGTGAGCGGAGTCCCTGCACTTCTCATTGATTTCCCTGCGGTGGGCCTCAGGAAAATGGCAGCCGGGGGCAGCACATGTGCAATTTGAAATCTCGGGACACGAGATTTCGGGAGCCGAGATCTCAATCTGTGCATGCACCTCGTCCGCCTCCAGAATCATTGAATAACATTAGTCAGAGTGCAATCCTATTTTTTATCGGATTGCATTCGTCTGATTTATACGCAGATGAGAATGAGCCCTTAGGGGTTTTCTCAATGTGTGTCTTCAGCAGCACACTGCTTCACAACCTCTTTCACTTTTTTGTTGTTGGTAAGGCAGGCTCTCCTCTTTGAATGAGAATTCTATTTCAGTAGCTTTGTCCTACTGCTGAGCTTCTGCTTGCCAGTGTGACACATCACATCTGTCAGTACTTCTTCTGATGTCCACGTTGTTATCAGCATATTTGCATTTAGCGATAACAGGTTCTTTGAACAAGCACACAACTCAAGTGAGAAAAGCAGTGAATAGAAAAACTGCTCTGGAAACTGCCCATGGTACGGGAGAGGGGATTGTTATTTTGCAGAACTTATAGCAGCTCTGGATCAAAACCTGACAGGGGAAATGTACATTTGTCAATGAGCTGGAGAGAGCTGACTTATACAGTACAGACCAAAAGTTTGGGCACACCTCATTTAAAGATTTTTCTGTATTTTCATGACTATGAAAATTGTACATTCACACTGAAGGCATCAAAACTATGAATTAACACATGTGGAATTATATACTTAACAAAAAAGTGTGAAACAACTGAAAATATGTCTTATAGTCTAGGTTCTTCAAATTAGCCACCTTTTGTTTTGATGACTGCTTTGCACACTCTTGGCATTCTCTTGATGAGCTTCAAGAGGTAGTCACCAGAAATGGTTTTCACTTCACAGGTGTGCCCTGTCAGGTTTAATAAGTGGGATTTCTTGCCTTATAAATGGGGTTGGGACCACCAGTTGTGTTGTGTAGAAGTAAGGTGGATACACAGCTGACAGTCCTACTGAATAGACTGTTGGAATTTGTACTATGGCAAGAAAAAAGCAGCTAAGTAAAGAAAAACAAGTGCCCATCATTACTTTAAGAAATGAAGGTCAGTCAGTGCGAAAAATTGGGCAAACTTTGAAAGTGTCCCCAAGTGCAGTTGCAAAAACCATCAAGCCCTACAAAGAAACCGGCTTACATTAGGACCGCCCCAGGAAAGGAAGACCAAGAGTCACCTCTGCTTCTGAGGATAAGTTAATCCGAGTCACCAGCCTCAGAAATCGCAGGTTAACAGCAGCTCAGATTAGAGACCAGGTCAATGCCACACAAAGTTCTAGCAGCAAACACATCTCTTCAACAACTGTTAAGAGGAGACTTTGTGCAGCAGGCCTTCATGGTAAAATAGCTGCTAGGAAACCACTGCTAAGGACAGGCAACAAGCAGAAGAGACTTGTTTGGGCTAAAGAACACAAGGAATGAACATTAGACCAGTGGAAATCTGTGCTTTGGTCTGATGAGTCCAAATTTGAGATCTTTGGTTCCTACCACCGTGTCTTTGTGCGACGCAGAAAAGGTAAACGGATGGACTCTACATGCCTGGTTCCCACCGTGAAGCATGGAAGAGGAGGTGTGATGGTGTGGGGGTGCTTTGCTGGTGACACTGTTGGGGATTTATTCAAAATTGAAGGCATACTGAACGAGCATGGCTACCACAGCATCTTGCAGCGGCATTCTATTCCATCCGGTTTGCGTTTAGTTGGACAATCATTTATTTTTCAACAGGACAATGACCCCAAACACACCTCCAGGCTGTGTAAGGGCTATTTGACCAAGAAGGAGAGTGATGGGGTGCTACGCCAGATGACCTGGCCTCCACATTCACCAGACCGGAACCCAATCGAGATGGTTTGGGGTGAGCTGGACCGCAGAGTGAAGGCAAAAGGGCCAACAAGTGCTAAGCATCTCTGGGAACTCCTTCAAGATTGTTGGAAGACCATTTCCGGTGACTACCTCTTGAAGCTCATCAAGAGAATGCCAAGAGTGTGCAAAGCAGTCATCAAAGCAAAAGGTGGCTACTTTGAAGAACCTAGAATATAAGACATATTTTCAGTTGTTTCACACTTTTTTGTTAAGTATATAATTCCACATGTGTTAATTCATAGTTTTGATGCCTTCAGTGTGAATGTACAATTTTCATAGTCATGAAAATGCAGAAAAATCTTTAAATGAGAAGGTGTGTCCAAACTTTTGGTCTGTACTGTATCTCATGAGTCAACTCATCAGCCTTTAACCCCTTTAAAGCCCATGACGTACTAATAGGCGTCAGTGCCCTGGGCTTTAAGAGCCTGACCCGTATTAGTACGTCATCGCGATCGCGCGCGTACACAGGCTGTGCGGGCGCGATCGCCGCCGGGTGTCAGCTGATTGTCACAGCTGACACCCGGTACCGCTCCCAGCACATTAACCCCCGCAATGCTGCGATCGAAGTCGATCGCAGCATTGCGGAGGCAAGGGGAGGTGATCGCAGATACTCACCTCCTCTTCTGGCCTCCAGCGCTGTGTGCCGCGGCTTCCCGGGTGTTGCCATGACGACCCGATGTCGTCATGACAACATCCGGGTCACCAGACAGCAGGAAGATTGTTTGGACATGTGCAGTGCATCTCCAAACTATCTTCTCCCTGTCCAGCGCTGACTGCCTGCATGACACAGGGATTGTGCTCCATCCCTATGCTGTGCAGGCGATCAGAATAAAAAAAGTGAAAGTCCCATAGTGGGACAAAGTAAAAAAGTAAAAAAAACTCCCAAAAAGTGGAAAAAAAATAAAAAAAAATTATAAAAATATTTAAAAAAAATAAAAAAAATAATCCACTAAAAATAAAAATATAATGTACCCATCAATAAATATTATTATGAAAAAAAAATTTGTTAGCGGACACCATGTCGCGTTTGGAGAGCCCCTGATGTGCCTAAACAGTGGAGCTCCCCCACAAGTGACCCCATTTTGGAAACTAGACCCCCCAAGGCACCAATCTAGATGCATAGTGAGCACTTGGAACCCTCAGGTGCTTCACAAATTGATTCGTAAAAATGAAAAAGAGGAAAAAAAATACTTTTTCATTTTTACGAATCAATTTGTGAAGCACCTAGGGGTTCCAAGTTCTCACTATGCATCTAGATAGGTGCCTTGGGGGTCTAGTTTCCAAAATGGGGTCACTTGTGGGGGGTTTCCACTGTTTAGGCACATCAGCGGCTCTCCAAACGCAACATGGTGTCCACTAACAATTTGAGCCGATTTTCCATTCAATTTGTTAGCGGACACCATGTCGCGTTTGGAGAGCCCCTGATGTGCCTAAACAGTGGAGCTCCCCCACAAATGACCCCATTTTGGAAACTAGACCCCCCAAGGCATCAATCTAGATGCATAGTGAGCACTTGGAGCCCTCAGGTGCTTCACAAATTGATTTGTAAAAATGAAAAAGTGGAAAAAAAAATACTTTTTCATTTTTACGAATCAATTTGTGAAGCACCTAGGGGTTCCAAGTTCTCACTATGCATCTAGATAGGTGCCTTGGGGGTCTAGTTTCCAAAATTGGGTCACTTGTGGGGGGTTTCCACTGTTTAGGCACATCAGGGGCTCTCCAAACGCAACATGGCGTCCGCTAATTATTCAAGCAAATTTTACAATCAAAAAGTCAAATGGCGCTCCTTCCCTTCCGAGCCCTGCCGTGCGCCCAAACAGTGTTTTTTCCCCACATATGGGGTATCTGCGTGCCCAGGGGAAATTGCACAACAAATTTTGGGGTCCATTTTTTTCCTGTTACCCCTGCGAAAATAAAAAAAATTGGGTCTAAAGTAACATTTTTGTGAAAAAAGTTAAATGTTAATTTTTTTCTTCCACATTCCAAAAATTCCTGTGAAGTACCTGAAGGGTTAATAAAGTTCTTGAATGTGGTTTTGAGCACCTTGAGGGGTGCAGTTTTTAGAATGGTGTCACTTTTTGGTATTTTCTGTCATAAAGACCTCTCAAAGTGACTTCAAATGTGATGTGGTCCCTAAAAAAATGGTTTTGTAAATTTTGTTGGAAAAATGAGAAATCGCTGGTCAACTTTTAACCCTTATAGCTCCCTAACAAAAAAAAATTTTGGTTCCAAAATTGTGCTGATGTAAAGTAGACATGTGGGAAATGTTATTTATTAACTCTTTTGTGTGACATATCTCTCTGATTTAAGGGCATAAAAATTCAAATTTTGAAAATTGCAAAATTTTCAAAATTTTCACCAAATTTCCGTTTTTTTCACAAATAAACACAAGTGATATCGAAGAAATTTTACCTCAATCATGAAGTACAATATGTCACGAAAAAACAATCTCAGAATCAGGGGGATCCGTTGAAGTGTTCCAGAGTAATTACCTCATAAAGTGACAGTGGTCAGAATTGTAAAAATTGGCCCGGTCATTAACGTGCAAACCACCCTCGGGGGTAAAGGGGTTAATATGTCTACTGCACATACTGGTTGGGCTCTTGTGGTTAATCTCTATAGCAACAAGCTGTAAACTATGTATGATAAAATCTTTCATAGCAAGATAATGACAGCATATTGAAAAGCAAATCAGTTGCAAACTTGCTTATTTTCCATGCTGTCTAACTATCTGTCAGAGCAGAAAAATGTAGGAAGACCAAATCGCCAATCAAGTTACAATAATTTATCCAAAAGTAGATTGCCACTCACCATGTAATATGATAAAACTGCTGTTTATTTTATTTGCATGTTCAAGAGGTATGCAGAAAGAACAATTTTCAGCAGGTTGTTAGGCCGGAACGCAGGAGAAGGGCTTTCTCGCAGCGTCCGGCCAGGCCCTTTCCTGCTGGTCAGTAATTGTCAGCATTTAGGTTCCGTTCTAGGGATTCTAAGTGTGGTTTCTGCTCATGTGCCGCTAAGCCACGCCCCTTGCGGCCATGTGCCGCTAAGCCACGCCCCTTGCGGTCTGTACTGCTAAACCATGCCCCCTTGCGGTCATGTGCCGCTAAGCCACGCCCCCTTCTGTCTGATACAGCATGGTTGTTTGTCCTAGGGGGCTGGGGCTGAGGCTGTCTCTAGTGTATTTAAGGGCTCCGCCCCGGTGCCTGGTCTATGTTTTTCTAACCTGGGGTGAGGTCTCTGGCAGTAAATGCAGTGTGTGAGAGTCGTTGTCAAGGGTTCCTGCTGAATGCTCCCTAGTCATCCTAGCCATCAATTAGGGCTAGGGGAAGGCTGTGAGCGGCAAGCTCTACCATGTCGGTTCACCGGTTGGTTCCACGCCGCCACGGAGGCGTCCTTGCTACCAATCGGGCATTCCAGGGCTCGCCACTGTATGTGTGGTCAGACTGCCACTTTTACACCCTTGTGTTGGGTGCTGCAGAGATCCTCCTCCTCTTTAGAAACTTAGGTTCCAGGCCTTTCCTGGCCTGCAGCTATCTGCAGCTCTATACGCCGCCATCTAGTGCTCGGGCATTTCATGCTGTCAAATCCTTCCTGCTCTGCACAGCGGTGTCTTGCAGTGCAGAAGTTTATTCGTTTCATTTCTGGAGTGTTGTTAACTCCCAGCATTGTACCTAGTTTAGTTACTACTTGTGTGAGCACTTAACACACTAGTTCATTTCTTTCTCTGTGCTTAGCTGAACATTTCTCTGGACTCAGCTGCTGCAGCTCCTCTGCAGTCCAGTGGACCCCGACGTGTCATTTAAGTTTTATTTTATTTTATTAAAGGACACGCCAGCGTAACACAGGTTAGTAGCCTCTGGCCGTTTCACGCACAGAGTGCTTTCTCAAGTTACCCTGAGAAACGTCTGGAGGCTACTGACCTGCTGTATATTATTCTTTTTGTATACCTCTCAACCATGCACAGAAAACAAACAGCTGTTTTATCTATGTGGTGAGTGTCAGTCTACTTTTTGATATGTTACATTTGAACTATCTCAAACATTGTGCATCACATGTGTGACTATCGCCCAATGTGTTTATCCTGTTTTCGGGAGTAGTGCCAACCTTTTTTTCTTTTGTATGAAGTTACAAATAATTGTTCATGACACCACTAGAAAATATGACAGTAAGTGATTTTTATCACGTGTTTGGGAGAAAAAAGTTAGTCATGAATTATATACTAGTACAGAAAAAAATCTGGCTTGCTTTCATAATAGGAATGATAATAGAATCACTGTGATGCTGGTCCAGGGGAGAGGTGCTTGATCTAAGTAGACCCAGCACAGCCCTAATACTGACAATGCTGAGCAATTGTGTAACCAGAATACATAGCACTTCAGAAAAAATCAGGATTGGGAGCAAAATACTAAAAGAAATACAGTAAAGGCCCCCATACACATTAGGCTAATGTTGATATCAACAGATTCGGCAGACAGTCTAACGGCAATGGATGGCCCCAGACAACTTATAGTCGGGAAGATGTCAATCAAGCATACCTGATTTTGGACTGCCAATCACTTTGTTCTTCCGGAAATGAGCCACCACAGACATGTCTGGTGACGGCTCTTTCATGGAAAACACAGGAGCTCTCGGCTGAATGAGTGTGTATGGGATAGACGGCGGATATGGCTGGCAGCTGAACGATCAGCCCAGCAATGTGTATGGCTAGCTTAATTCATAACCGTTGTATTAATTTTTATTTCATAATTCAATAGTACACATGAAAATAAGTAACTATATATTTTATCAGAGCAATCTGCTTTTTTCTCCTCCAGTACAGATCATTTATTCTCAAAATTATCAACTCACAGGTAAAATCTGTATTCAGTGAAGACAAATTTTGACATTACTGAGATACAAGGTGAAGGTTGATATTGATAAGATTCTATGTCGATAGAAGGGGAAGAAGGATGGAGACAGAGGCAGAGCGCCTCCTTCCTACTAACCCTCGCACCAACATAAAATCTTATCAACACCAGCTGCCATCTCCTATCTCTCTTCACTGAATACAGATTTTATCCATTAATTGAGAATTTAGAGAATGAAGATCAGTCCAGTCAAAAAACACATGTTCTATTCAAAGGAAAATCCACATATCAGAGCCAGACAGCAAAAAGCTATAAGTATGTTTTTTATTATACAAAACACTTTGTATGAGATTTATTATAATTACGTACACTGGAAAATTGTCTTTAATGACTTGCATCATGTTTATTTTGTGTTTTGGACACTTTCTGTCTTTCGTCTGACAAGGGAAAAAGGCTTAGTGGAAAGGGGTGTTTCCTAAATTGTAATTCTGTGCACAAACTAGTAGGTGGTGTAAAGATACATATAGTTACATGGTTACATAGTACAGTTGAAAAAAGATACATGTCCATCAATTTCAACCGAGGAATTTGAAAGAAGTTACATTAAACAAAGCAGTTTTAGTAAATCTGCCCAAATGTGTGCCTTTGAGAGGGCCCCACTGCCTTTGGGCCACACAGTAACTACAATAGCTGTTAGAGCTATAGTTAAAAGTGATGTCCTACAATTACAATGATCACCCATCCATAGGAGAAGAAGTATCTTATCCCTTGGAATCCTACAGTGGAGACCCCAATGATATTGAACAGACTAACTCAAATAAGTGTAAAGTTGGAAAGGGAGTCAAACTACATATAAAGGCCTGTAACTTTGAGATGAGATGTCCAATAAGCTCATTTACTGTACTGTGCAAAAGTTTTAGGCAAATGTGGAAAAACTGATGCAAAGTAAGAATGCTCTCAAAAATCGCATTGTTAAGGGTTTATTTTTATCAATGAACAAAATGCAAAGTGAATGAACAAAAGAGAAATCTAAACCAAATAAATATTTGTGTAAATACCATTTGCCGTCAAACCAACATCAAATCATAAATTCTTCTAGGTACACTTGCAAAGTTTTTAAAGGAACTCGGCAAGAAGGCTATTCCAAACATCTTGGAGATCTAACCAGAAATCTTCTGTTGATGTAGGCTTATGTAAATCTGTCTTTCTCTTCATGTAATCCCAGACAGACTCAAGTATGTTGAGATCACAGCTACTTAAGGGGCCTACCATTATAGTAGTGCATTAGGTCAAGATTAATGGTGTCCTCAAAGTTGATAAATACAGACAAATATCATGTAGTACTATCAGAGAAGCATCTGATTGGCTTCAAAATTTAGCATCAGGACAACAACTCCAAACACGAAGCCAATATCATTAAGAACCATCTTCATCTAAAGAATACCAAGCAGTATTGGAAGTGATGATATGGCCCCCATAGAGCTCTGATCTCAAAATAAAGAGTGAACATTAATAAGACCGGATCTAAAAAACCCACACAGGCTTTTCAGCAATTTTGTTTGCTGCAGATCACAAAATTTTTTGAAGAGGATTTACTGATTTGGCCTATAAACATTTATAGTATTGTAGATATTTTTTCAGCTGTGTTTACTAACAGATGTGACTTTACAGGAAAGGGGTGCAGTCTGAGAAGTGACATAGTACATCAAAATGTTGGCAGAGAATTTTTGGTGCATGGTAAGGCAACCGATAGGTGGTGTAAACTTAAACAAAAGTGTATAAAGATGCACCCCATTTTTCATCCAGTATAAGCCACAGTAATGAATGTGGCACTTGTTTATTACTAGACTGGATTAGTAAATCTGCCCCATAAAAGATGAAACTCTTACCAAAAGAAGTTGTGTTATTTGTTTTCACCTTCCGCCATTAGGAGTTCAGTGGCCAGTTCTTCAATGTGCTTCCAAGCAAATACAATGTGATTTGATTCCACAGTTCGAGCACACACAGCAAACCTTAAAATAAACTTTTCTCCTAAGCAGCATGGCACTATATGTATTTTCTTTAAATTATTTATCTTTTGAAGAAGTGATTTGTTCAGTGCGTTGGATCCCTAAATAAAGAAAAATCATGGAAAAGATTGAACAGTTTTATGGTTTCTGATGTTTAATTTATTTAATAAACCAAATATGATTAGATTGAATGCAACTGTATATGCTGTATACTCTGCATTGATCCTCGCTGTGAGGCTAGGGTCACACAAGTGTATAAAAAATCATTCATAGTTGCATCCAGAAAAGTGGGATGATTTTTTTTCTAAATAGAAATTTTGAATAGAATATCCAACTCCAGTAGAATTGTGAACTTTATTGTAGAAAAATGAAAAACATGACTTCAAATGGATTCCATGAATATAACCATATAAGAGTGCTACACATTTCAGATTCTAACCGGTGTCATTTATGAGAGCTAACAATTTTTTCTCACTTGTTATCCATGTGCAGTCCATTTACAATCCGTTTTTTATAGCAGCAGCTATTAATCATTTATAAGACCATTTATGGTCTCCTATTTTATGTAATTGCAATGTATCCGTAAAAACCGAATGCTATACTGTGGCTCCGTATGGTAGCCGATTTTATTTTACGCACCCATAAACTTGAATGGGTGAGTCTCATCCAACACATGGAAGAAACTAGTGCATGCTGCAATTTTTTTTCACACACATATCCAGTCAGTGAAAAAAATTGCTCAGCTGCACTGCCCCTTTGAATAACATTGGTTGAATGCACTCTATTTTTTCCATGGACAGCACCTGGACCGAAAATACGGTCGTGTGAACGATTTCTAAAACCACGTGGTACCACTTTGCAATAGCACTTGCACTAGCACCAAAGTAAAACCCTATTGCGCTATTTTGTTCTCTACTTACGCCTCTAAAGTGAGAATTTGTGGCACTCATCACTTTCATAAAATCACCTCTTCATGTCGGTAGCCTTAAAATATCAGAGTGAACGACACAAACTTGAGTGATAGACACATTTTTCCCTAAGCACAATTTACCCTGGCCAGAATGGACCATCTGTGTGTCAAATTAGATTCTTCAATGCTGATATTTTAAATGGTCACTGTCATGTCAACATACAGTGGGGAAAATAAGTATTTGATACACTGCTGATTGTGCAACTTTTCCCACCTACAAAGAATGGAGAGGTTTGTCATTTTTATTGTAGGTACACTTCAGCTGTGAGAGACAGAATCTCAAAAAAATCCAGAAAATCACATTGTATGATTTTACATAATTAATTTGCATTTTATTGCATGAAATAAGTATTTGATACAATAGAAAAACAGAACTTAATATTTGGCACAGAAACCTTTGTTTGCAATTACAAAGGTCAGACATTTTTCCTGTAGTTCTTGACCAAGTTTGCACACACTGCAGCATGAATTTTGGCCCACTCCTCCATACAGATCTTCTCCAGATCTTTCAGGTTTCGGGCTGTCACTGGGCAACATTGAGTTTCAGCTCCCTCCAAAGATTTTCTATTGCGTTCAGGTCTGGAGACTGGTTAGGCCACTCCAGGACCTTGAAATTCTTCTTACGGAGCCACTCAATAGTTTCCCTGGCTGTGTGTTTCAGGCCACTGTCATGCTGGAAGACCCAGCCACAACCCATCTTCAGTGCTCTTACAGAGGGAACGAGGTTGTTGGCGAAAATCTCGCGATACATGACCCCATTGATCCTCCCTTCAATACGGTGCAGTTATCCTGTCCCCTTTGCATAAAAGCACCCCCTAAGTATGACGTTTCCCCCACCATGATTCACAGTTAAGACAGTGTTCTTGAGGTTGTACTCATCCTTCTTCTTCCTCCAAACACGGTTTGTGGAGTTGATACCAAGAAGTTCTATTTTGGTCTCATCTGACCTCATGACCTTCTCCCATTCCTCCTCTGGATCATCCAAATGGTTATTGGCGAACTTCAAATGAGTCTGGACATGTGCTGGCATGAGCAGGAGGACCTTGCGTGCCCTGCAGGATTTTAATCCATGATGGTGTAGTGTGTTACTAATTGCAATGTTTGAGATTGTGGTCCCAGCTCTGTTTAGTCATTGACCAGGTCCTCCTGTGTAGTTCTGGGCTGGTTCCTGACTTTTCTCAGAAACATCCTTACTCTTAGGCGAGATCTTGCATGGAGCCCCATTTTCTAATGATTGTGCCAACAGTTGTTGCCTTCTCACCAAGCTGCTTACCTATTATCTGTAGCCCATCCCAGCCTTGTGCAGGTCTACAATTTTGTCCCTGGTGTTCTTAGACAGCTCTTTGGTCTTGACTATGGTGTAGAGGTTGGAGTGTGATTGATTGAGTGTGTGGACAGGTGTCTTTTATACAGGCAACGAGTTAAAACAGGTGCAATTAATACAGGTCATGAGTGCAGAGTAGGATGGCTTGTTAAAGAAAAACTAACAGGTCTTTATAGGTGGGAAAACTTGCAAAATCGGCAGTGTATCAAATATTTATTTTCCCCACTGTACTTATGCTTATTAGATTGCCAATTTAGCTACTACCAAACATGTAATATACTCTCTTTACCAAAAATATTTACCCTCATCCATCAAGGCCGGCGATTTTCTCGACAGTCATGATGAGGGGGCAATTCTGATTTATTAAGAGGAACATGCCTCTTAATGAACTAGGAGTGTCTGACAAGTAGCCTGCGCCTCTGTACACCATTCCAGAAATCTTACTTCAGGTATTGACTGGAGTAAGATTTCTCATGTGAGGAATACCACAGCTCGGTATGAATTTGACAAGCTGTGGCATCATGCCCCTGCTACACCCTCGTCCAGCCCAGTTCCGCACATTTTAGCAGAGCTGGGAGAAACTGGCATGAGAATACCAAAAGTCATAAAATATATGAGCAACTAAAAGTTGTGAGGTCATCATACTATTTATAGGGCTATTTTTGGGGGCCATCATGCTACTTGGGGGGGCCATCATATTATTTGGAGGGCTACTAGTGGGGCTATCTGTGGAGCTATCATACTATTTGGAGTGCAATGAAGCCGACGTTTCTTCCATTAAATGGCCTTTATCAAGGACAATCTATGAAAGTATGGGTAAATGGGATCTGCAGTCAGTCTCACATCTTGCAATATGTGAGACTGACTGCAGATCCCATTTACCCATTCTTTCACAGATTGACCTTGATAAGGGCCATTCAATGGTCGAAACGTCGGTTTGTTTTGAAAGATCTGTGATACAAGTTTTCATATAAAATATGCTTTTTAAGTGCAAATTTTGAGTGCCGAAGTATTTATTCTCACATATATATATATATATATATATATATATATATATATATATATATGTGACTTATGTCCTACTTCTGAGCACCATGATTCATAACAGTTGAGCGACACCTACTAATTCAACATTATTTTAAGTGCTATGTGGGGACCAATTATACTGTGTGCAGTGTTGTGTGGGGTCCATTATACTGTGTGCAGGGTTGTGTGGGGTGCATTATACAGTTTGGATGGCTAGTGGGGGACATTATAATGTGTGCAGGCCATTATACAGTGTTGAGGGTTGTGTGGGGACTACTATGCTGTATGGAGGGTTACTATACTGTATGGAGGGCTGTTTGGGAGTTTTCTTATTTTGTAGAGGGCTGTGTCGGGGCCATCATACTGTGTGTGGGGGACAATGGGTGCCATCATACTGTGTTGTGGGTCACTGTGGAGGTATCATACTTTGCGGGGTGTACTGTAGGTTCATCATACTGTGCGTGTGGAGGGTACTGTAAAGGAATCCACTGTGGGGTTATCTTTCTGTGTATGGGGGTCATGAAAGGGGTATCTTGGTGTGTTTGAAAACTAAGAGGCTTGAATAGGGCTTCAATTACTTTGTAAGGGTTGCAAAGTTGTGGGAAATGCTCTTCAGTGACATCGCTGAATATTATTATTTTTTTGTTGGGGGGGCTCAATTAGGACTTCTGCTATGGGGCCCTATGATTTCTATGTACTTTCCTGCTATACAGAGAGTCATAAAAAGCATGCCCCTTTATGAGGTTGCCATGCTTGATTTGAAAAATGATTTTGTGCTGAGACTCCCTTTAACACTATTCAGTATTGTACACAAACACTTTGTATTTCCATGATAACAAGCACATCACTGATATATGTCGGGATCATTATCATTCTAACAAGTCTAGCACATTGAACAATGATCCATCCTACACCAATGTTTACAGCTGCTTTTCACCCCAGCGGGGATCAGTCTGAAATGTGGCATCTAAACAAAAGAAAACCATGTCCTCTCCGTTAACACAGCAACATCTCGTGCAATCGTTTGTAGGAGGCACTTCACAATATTCAGTAGCTTGCAGCATCACAAGTAAGAGAACTGGGGCATCAAATTGACTAAATGGGAGGAAGTTGGGGCATAACCACATTTTATCAAAATAAACAAACATGATCACACGCAATCTCCAGAATTAATGACATTTGCAATTAAGGGGAAATCGTTAAGAGAAACTTTCATAAAACCAGAGATATTTCTCTGCTTGCACAATGTATTTAACCTCTTCCTGCCAAGGGAAGTTTTGACCTTTATGACAAACTATTCTTATTCATTTTTTTTATTGTCATTTTTAAGGAGCCATGACTTTTATTTTTTCAGCTTCATAGTTGTATAAGGGTTTGTTTTTATTTCGGCATGAGTTGTATTTGTCAGTGGCGTTATTTTTGGGTACATATAACTTAACAAATTTTAACTCCTTCGGTCTTATTCAGACGTCCGTTTTTCACGTATGTGTTCTATCCATGTTTTTCTCAAATGCAACACTTAACCAATAAAGTCTATGGTGCTACTCAGATATCCATCTTTTTTTGCGGACTGCGTGTCCGCAAAAAAAGATCAAGGAGACATGTTAGTTTGTAATTTTTAGCATGTCAGTGATTTGAATGTTTACAAGTTTTTAAAAAGTTTTTTCATTAATTTTTCATTATTTTGTACTTCCCTTAGGGGACTTGAACCTTCAATGGGTTGATCACTTGCTGTATACTATATACTGCAGGATATAATGAAAAACTCTGTGTCCTATAGCGCTAAGCTGAGATTCACAGGAAGACTGAGATGACCGCGATATTGGCAGCCCTCTGGGTGTCATAGTAAACCTTCGATCCATCATAATCACGTTGCGGGGGGCTGATGGGAGCCAGTGTGCGCATTTAATTTAAATACCTCTGTCAGAGATAGACACCAGCAGTGTCGGACTGGCCCAGCAGAGCTCCTGATAATCCTCTGGTGGACCCTCCCCCTCGCTTCTATAGGTTTGGAGCAGTGACCCTTTGGCTGAAGTCACATTGGGTGGTCTGTTTCTGTGGGGTAATCAACTCCTTCCTAGTTCACATAGTGCATTGGGTAGTGAATAATAGTGAGGGGTAGTGATTGGCAAGTGTGCTCGGCACTGCTCGATACTCGTTCAAGTATTTGGATGCTTGATCGAGTATCGAGCAGTGCTGAGTATCACGGGTCCCTGTAATAAGCTCATTTGATTCTGAGCCATGCCTAGCACTGAAGCAGGGAATTCCCCTGCTGGGAGCGCTGGGACTCCTCTGTCAGCCGGACTCTTTGTGAGCTCTCTCTCATCTACATCAACCAATCATATGTACACAGCCCCCTCCAGAGACCCAGCCACAACAGCACAGAGGATGTCAGGAGAGCAAGCCACAGCAGCACAGAGGATGTCAAGAGACCCAGCCACAACAGTACAGAGGATGACTTCAGAGTTCCTCTGTGCTGTGGGTGGCTCTTCTGACATCCTCTATGCTGCTGTGGCAGACTCTGCTGACATCCTCTGTGCTGCTGTGGATGGCTCTCCTGACATCCTCTGTGCTGCTATGGCAGACTCCAAAGTTCCTCTGTGCTGCTGTGGCAGGATTTCCAGCGTTCCTCTGTGCTGCTGTAGAAGGCTGTCCAGAGTTCCTCTGTGCTGCTGTGGAAGGTTCTCCAGACATACTCTGTGCTGCTGTGGCTGGCTCTCCTGACATCCTCTGTACAGTCATGGCCAAAAGTTTTGAGAATGACACCAAAATTATATTTTCCCATGATCTGCTGGCCTCTGGTTTTTATTAGTGTTTGTCTGATGTTTATATCACATACAGAAATATAATTGCAATCATATTATGAGTACCAATAGGTTATATTGACAGTTAGAATGAGTTAATGCAGCAAGTCAATATTTGCAGTGTTGCCCCTTCTTCTTCAAGACCTCTGTAATTCTCCCTGGCATGCTCTCAATCAACTTTTGGACCAAATCCTGACTGATAGCAGTCCATTCTTGCATAATCAATGCTTGCATTTTGCCAGAATTTGTTGGTTTTTGTTTGTCCACCCGTCTCTTGATGATTGACCACAAGTTCTCAATGGGATTAAGATCTGGGGAGTTTCCAGGCCATGGACCCAAAATCTCTATGTTTTGTTCCATGAGCCATTTTGTTATCACCTTTGCTTTATGGCAAGGTGCTCCATCATGCTGGAAAAGGCATTTTTGGGCGCCAAACTGCTCTTGGACGGTTGGGTGAAGTTGCTCTTGGAGGACATTCTGGTACCATTCTTTATTCATGGCTGTGTTTTTAGGCAAGACTGTGAGTGAGCCGATTCCCTTGGCTGAGAAGCAACCCCACACATGAATGGTTTCAGGATGCTTTACAGTTGGCATGAGACAAGACTGGTGGTAGCGCTCACCTCTTCTTCTCCGAATAAGCTGTTTTCCAGATGTCCCAAACAATCGAAAAGGGGATTCATCAGAGAAAATGACTTTGCCCCAGTCCTCAGCAGTCCACTCCCTGTACCTTTTGCAGAATATAAGTCGGTCCCTGATGTTTTTTTCTGGAGAGAAGTGGCTTCTTTGCTGCCCTCCTTGAAACCAGCCCTTGCTCAAAGAGTCTCCGCCTCACAGTGCATGCAGAAGCACTCACACCAGCCTGCTGCCATTCCTGAGCAAGCTCGGCACTGCTGGTAGTCTGATCCCGCAGCTGAAACAGTTATAAGATACGGTCCTGGCGCATGCTGGTCTTTCTTGGGCGCCCTGGAGCCTCCTTGACAACAATGGAAGCTCTCTCCTTGAAGTTCTTGATGATGCGATAGATTGTTGACTGAGGTGCAATCTTTGTAGCTGCGATACTCTTCCCTGTTAGGCCATTTTTGTGCAGTGCAATGATGGCTGCACGTGTTTCTTTAGAGATAACCATGGTTAACTGAAGAGAAACAATGATACCAAGAACCAGCCTCCTTTTAAAGTGTCCAGTGATGTCATTCTTACTTAATCATGACTGATTGATCGCCAGCCCTGTCCTTATCAACACCCACACCTGTGTTAATGGATCAATCACTAAAACGATGTTAGCTGCTCCTTTTAAGGCAGGACTGCAATGATGTTGAAATGTGTTTTGGGGGTTAAAGTTCATTTTCTGGGCAAATATTGACTTTGCAAGTACAGTAATTGCTGTTAAGCTGATCACTCTTTGACATTCAGGAGTATATGCAAATTGCCATTACAAAAAATGAAGCAGTAAACTTTGGAAAAATTACTATTTGTCTCATTCTCAATACTTTTGGCCATGACTGTACTGCTGTGGCAGACTCCAGAGTTCCTCTGTGCTGCTGTGGAAGGTTCTCCAGACATCCTCTGTGCTGCTGTGGATGGCTCTCCTGACATCCTCTGTGCTGCTATGGCAGACTCCAGAGTTCCTCTGTGCTGCTGTGGCAGGATCTCCAGCGTTCCTCTGTGCTGCTGTAGAAGGCTGTCCAGAGTTCCTCTGTGCTGCTGTGGAAGGTTCTCCAGACATACTCTGTGCTGCTGTGGCTGGCTCTCCTGACATCCTCTGTACTGCTGTGGCAGACTCTCCTGACATTCTCTGTGTTGCTGTGGCAGACTCTCCTGATATACTGTGTGCTCCTGTGGCTGGCTCTCCTGACATCCTCTGTGCTGCTATGGCAGACTCTCCTGACATTCTCTGTGTTGCTGTGGCTGGCTCTCCTAACATCTGTGCTGCTGTGGCAGGGTCTCCTAACATCTTCTGAGCTGCTGCGACTGGGTCTCTGGAGGGGGCTGTGTACATATCATTGGTTAATGTATATGAGAGAGAGCTCACAAAGAGTTCGGCTGACAGAGGAGTCCCTGTGCTCCCAGCAGAGGAATTCCCAGCTTCAGCATGGTGCCCTGCTCAGATTCAAACGAGCTTATTTCAAGGACTGAAGCATCTCTCTCTCCTAACTACCCAGCCGTCAAGTGCAGGTCTCCCAGAAAATTACTTGACTGCTACATTGACTTACATTATGCTCGGTACTCGAGTCGAGCCCGTCCGAGTGTCCGACCTGCTCGATTCGAGTCCTGAGCAACCCCAGCAGTTTACTGCTCGATCATCACTAGTGAGGGGGTGTCAATTTTTGAGGCAATAAACCAATGCTAACTGACACTAAGCTCCAGCGATAATTAAGCGTATCTGTCAGATAACTCCATTACTAATGCTATAATAGAGTGTTACAAACAAACAATATTAAAAAACAAACAAAACCACTATCCTACACCATCCCTCTTTAATAATTTTATTAATCAAGCAGATCCCATGTTGGTCCAACGTAGTCCATTAAATCCAATGTAGTCCATATAGTGATAAAAAAAATGAAAGAAATCTCTGATATTTAGTTTCACACGCACTAAGATAATGCACACAGCACTGTCCTCCTTTTTCTTGCAGACGTTAACCTTTCTTATTTGTATAGTAAATGGATGGTGGGCCCCAATAACAATGTTCTCTGGTGGGTCTTCTGTTCTCCAGTTCAAAACTGGACACTGTCATTTAAATGGTTAACAACCACGGCCAGAACTCTATATAATATAACCAGTATCTGTCATGTGTGGATGACACTCAGCTCTTGAGCCCCCTACACTCCTAAGAACACCTTCCCAGGATGTAAATACACCGTCCTTTTGCAGGGAGGGTTTAACGTTGAATTGGAGAGGAGAAGATTTGCAATGTATTTTTTCATGAAAATCACTGATGAAATACAGATGGTGGAAACTAACCCTATGACTAAACATTGATGAAACTCGGATTCAAAACACTGATAAAACTTGGACATTTTTTTTTGTGTATGTGAAATAACTCAGATGTCTGAATAAGGCCTTGTAGGTAGAAATATTGATACAACCACAATTCTGTCACTGTGTTTTTAGTTTTAAATTGTACGCTATTCACCGTGTTGTACAAATAAAGTGTTAAAGGGAATCTGTCAGTAAGTTTTTGAAAAAGAAAAGAGGGTTCCAGCTTCGTAAATTTGCAAAAGTTTATTCCATTAAAATAGATTCCAAAATCATGATGGGTTTGGCAATGCGTTTTGAACGCAAAGAACCTGCATTGCTCATCAAAAGTAGGTTTTTGCTATGTAATCTGAAGGCAGCATGATATAGGGGCTGAAACTCAGATGACAAAGATGTGTCACTTATTAGGCTATGTGCTGTTGTTTATAACAATAAAGGTTTTATCACCTGGGGATTATTACTATCAGGGCTCTCTACCACTTGCGATTAAATCGGACTAATGCAATCCGATTAAAGCTTTACCTCTGCAGTCTAGAAGGGGTACTAAGACTGACAGGATCCTGCAATCCGGCTGGCCTCAGAGCAGCGCTTACAAGCTCTTATGCAAAGAACTTTCAAGTGCGCTCTTTGCCTAGGAAACTGAAACTAAGAAGTATATTTAAAAATTGCTTGTTTTTACCATCAATTTGCAATTATACCCATTTGATAAGGCGAGACAACTGCTTGAGATAAGATATTTACATGCTTACAGTGTAAAGGGTATCAGTTATAGAGATATATCAAATGTTTGGATCAGTGGGAATTTGGATGCTAAGGTCCTCACCAACTGCTACACCAATCGCTCACAGTGGTGCTTTGAGTGATGATTGTAATCGCTACATGCATGCCTCCATTACTAAAAGCCATTGGTTCCCAGGAGGAAATAAGTTAATTTTATCCTGAAAGCCAAACCTTCCGTATATTAGCCAGACAGCATTGTGAAGCTATTTACCTGCACATTAACCCTACACCTGCAGGTAAATAGCGTTTTTGGAGCCGACAGGTTCCTTTTAACATGGCCAGTTGCCAGACCTATCCATCTATGGCATACATTGTATAACACTGTGTATGTTAGCAGAAGCTAAGCACTAGTGTTGAGCCACCCCCGTAGTGTTCGAGTTCGGTTCGGTTCGTCGAACACCCGTGTGTTCGCCGAACTGTTCGTCGAACTGTTCGTCGAACACCTTCGAACACCGTTAAAACCAATGGCAGGCAAACAAAAACACATAGAAACACATAGAAAACACCTTCAAAGGTGTCCAAAAGCTGACAAACTGCTCAGAAGACACAACTAACACATGGAAAAGTGACAAGTACATATAGTCATGCGAAAAGAAAAGAGGTGGAGGAGTAAAAGGAGGGGGAGACACAGATATAGGCATGTCATGCCCTTCTAAAATCCAAAAAGTGAGAAGCTGACACGTTCAGTCCGCTCCTGCCCGTGCCACCTCCGTGTCGCCGGGTTTGTGCCAGAGCCGCGGTGAACCCTGACGGCCAGCCCCCCTCTCCCAATACTGGTGCCTGTCCGCTGGTGGGTCGAGCGAGCCCCCCTGTGGTGGAGGCAGCTCTAAGCTTTTTAATTTAAATTGTCTCTCTAATTTGAATAAATACACTTTAAATCCATTTACAAGGATCTATTGGAGGGCAAGTCTCATGCCAGCAGCCGCGTAATTCCAGCTCCAGTAGCGTCCACTAAAGCTGCTGCAGTTAAAAAGCTTTTATAAGGATCGAGCTCGGCTGTCCACCGCAAGGCATCCTACTGCCAGTCCCAGCCCCTATGCCTTGGGGTGCCTCCTGATGCTCTTCACTGAGTATCCCGTGGTCCCGAAGCATTTCCTTTGAAAAAATGAAGTGTCCAAACTACAGGTGGTGTAGCTTGCTTAACAGCCGGGATAATCCGCTGACTAGCAGACCCTGCTACTAGGCACAAAGTATTTCCTGGGCTAGATGCAGTTAAAAATTTGTAATTAGATACTCTCGTTGGATGCTGAGAAAGCATTCCATAGAGTCTCCTGGCACGCCATATATGATTCTCTTAAAAAGCTTGGGGTAGGGGTCTAGGGCAGGGTTCCCCAACTCCAGTCCTCAAGGCCCACCAACAGGTCATGTTTTCAGGATTTCCTTAGTATTGCACAGGTGATGGAATTATTGCCTGTGCAGGTGATACAATTATCACCTGTGTAATACTAAGGAAATCCTGAAAACATGACCTGTTGGTGGGCCTTGAGGACTGGAGTTGGGGAACCCTGGTCTAGGGTACCCTTTTATAGCCAAAATCACGGCCCTGTATCGCAATATGTCACCTAGGCTGAAGATAAATGGAACTGTAGCACCCTGAGGGCTCGGTTGCTACAGAGGTATTGCACCTCACCCAGAGGTGTGATATCTCACTCTCAGGTAAGGATGTAGTGTGGATCAGGACCCGACACCTGCATGCATTACACCACATTGCCGTGGGGCAGGGCGACCAATATGCCCCTGAGATGGGCACGACAGTCCCTGTCCCTGGCTGGAGTGGGGGGAGGGAACACTGAGGAAGGGGAACCCTGTAGTGCAGGAGCAGGGAGGAAGCAGTTCCTGGGTGCATTGAGAAGGGAGTATAAAAGGTGGGCACCATCTTAGTTCAGTGCAGAGAAGTCTGAGCAGAAGTGGCAGGGAGCAGGGGCTCTGCATGAGCTCTGCTCCGGAGGCGGGCCTAGTAACAGAGGCCCAGGCCTGCAAGAGGGAGAAGGAAGGAAGAGGAGCGGAGAAGGCTCCAGGAACGAGGAATGAAGGGATCTCAGGGGTGCGGACGGGCGAGTCGCCACCGCACGCCCGAATCCACCTGCGTGGAGGGGTCAGGCCAAAGGGGGTGACCGCTCCCCGAAACTAGTGGAGGCAGGAAACGACCCTCAGCTAGAAACAGGAGGCTGTGACATTTTATGTGGCGCAGCCCCTCGCTACACCCGCTAGGAAGGCACCACATAGGGTCAGGGAAACTGGCGCCAAGTTTACCAAGAGGAGGCCCGAGGCAGCCGGACAGAAGTGTTGGTAAGAAAAGCCAGACAAAGGACACACAAAGGGGGTCCTGTGAAGCACTCCAAAGTTATCTGGGAGTTGTCTGAGCCCCTCACCTGGTGAGCACAGTACGACGTGGGCAGCCGTTACCTGCAGACGTGGTCTGGATAATAAGAACTGTGAGTAAAGGCCCTGGACTGCATCACTGACTCCGTGTCATTACTGCTGCTGCCCTGCACCATCACCCCCATCCTCCGCATACACTGCCCTGAGGCTATACTCCTCCCGTGGGGAGTTATGCTACGCTCTGCTGCACCCACAACACCAGCCTCAGCGGTCTGCCCTGGAGCGGCGGTTCACTCTGACCGCAATCCACGGGTGGCGTAGTCGGACATTTAAACATCAAAACCACATAAATAGTTCCGCCACTGGTTTGACCGCCCTGAGCCACGGAACCGGGTTGCCGCCACGGAGACTACAACCACCAGCATCCACCAAAAAGGGTCCGGCTCCGGGTGTCCCAAGGCCCAGGGGGCGCGTCAGAACATTTTCATCACCTTTCACAATCACCAATGGGACAAGGCAGGGATGTTCTCTGTCCCCTCTCTTATACATCCTAGTGACGGAGCACCTGCTCTCATCAATTTGCCATAACCCCAATATTAGGTGGATTGAGGTGGGAGGCACCGAGTACAAGTGCTCTCTATTTGCTGATGATGTCCTAGTATATATCACTCAATCACATATATCCATCCATGCTGTTATGGCTGAAATAGATCACTTTGTTACATGGTCAAATTTTAAAATCAATGCAGCGAAGTCTGAGGCCCTCAATGTCTCCCTCCCCAAATCCATATAGGATTCCATCCAGTCCAACTTTCCCTTTGCCTGGCCCTCACAGGGTATCAAATACTTAGGAATTCCTATTCATAGAGACCTCTCCCATCTATGTTATCTTAATTTTGGGCCCTTTATTGAACAACTCCATACAGACCACGGTTGGCAAGTTAGAACTGTAAGATTCACTACGTGAACCACTGGTGTTTTGTGGAAAAGCACATGTACACTGTGTTCCAAATTATTATGCAAAAAGTGTTTAGGAGTGATAAGGGAAGAATTTGTTTGTTTGTCAGTTAAACTCATTGATGGTGATGTGTGTCAGGGCTCTTTATATCACTGTAAGCAATTGCAGACACCTGTGCTAATTAGTTTGGCAGGTATGTCCAATGAAAGGCAAGACTACTTAAGAAGGCTGTCTCACATTATTAAGCAGCCTACATTTTCTGCCAAAATGGGAAAGAAAAAGGATGTGTCGGCTGCTGAGAAGCAACAAATTGTGGAGTGTTTAGGTCAAGGCATGACTACAATCAACATTGTGCGATGATCAGGATGAAGTGTCTTGGCAATCAAGAAGTATGTAGCTGATTCACAGTACACACGTGTGCGTGCTGATAAGGGCAAATTGAGGACTCTTTCCTACAGGCAATTACGTCAGGTTGAAAGAGCAGCGGCAAAAAAGCCTTGTCATAGCAGCAGACAAGTTTTTGAAGCTGCTTGTGCCTCTAACGTCCCCCGAACAACAAGATGCAGGGTCCTTCAGAGGTTTGCAGCTGTGCATACGCCATCCTGTCGACCTCCTCTATCCACTTCACACAAGCAGAAACGGCTCCAGTGGGCCAAACATTACATGAAGACTGATTTCAAAACTGTTTTGTTCACGGATGAGTGCCGTGCAGCGCTCGATGGTCCAGATGGATGGAGTGGAGGATGGCTGGTTGATGGACACCCCACGCAAACACGGCTACAGCGCCAACAAGGAGGAGGTGGAGTAATGTTTTGGGCTGGAATCATGGGGAGAGAGATTGTCGGCCCCTTTAGGATCCCTGAAGGCGCTAAAGATGAACTCCATAATGTATGTGGATTTTCTCAAACAGCACTTCCTGCCATGGTTCAAGAAGAAGAACCGTGTATTTCACAGCAAGATCATTTTTCTGCATGATAATGCACCATCTCATGCTGCACATAAAACATCTGCATCTCTGGCTGATATGGGCATAAAAGGGGACAAACTTATGGTGTGACCCCCATGCTCCCCTGACCTCTACCCCATTCAGAACCTTTGGAGCATCATTAAAAGGAGTGTCTATGATGGCGGGAGGCAGTTCACATCTAAGCAACAGCTCTGGGAGGGTATTCTGTCCTCATGCAAAACAATTGAAGCAGAAACCATCCAAAACCTGACAAATTCAATGGACGAGAGAGTTCAGAAGCTCCTTTCGAACAAGGGGTCCTATGTGAAAATGTAACATCACCTAGAATAAAGTTTTGAGTTGAAAACTGTTTGATTTCAGTTTCTAACAACCTGCTAATGCTTATAATTTCAAAAATGACCATTTTTTTGGTCTTTATTAAAATGAAAAGGTTGATCGAAAAGTTTGGGGGATCTAAGAGTGTGGCAACCCAGTAGTCATGATTACTTCGAATTCTGACAATATGAGGGTCATGCTGCAGGTAGTGCAGCAAGAAGGCACTTATGTGTCTTGCGCATCTCGGAGCCCCAAAATTATTTTCCGGGCTAGATGCAGCTAAAAATTATTATTAATTTTAAATCTGGTGAAGCTTTAGTATAGATGGCCTAATAGGATCAGTTCTGCACACTGCTACAAAGCCCAAATTATTTTCCAGCCAAGATACAGATAAACATGATTAGTAATTTGAAAGCTTAAAACGGTTGGTAGGGTGATTTTAACCAATCATCAAGCTTTTACTCTCCCCAGGATGACACAGGGGTAGAAAAGTCGTTTCGGATCCATGATTTGTTCATCTTTATGAACGTGAGTCTGTCTACATTATCAGTGGAGAGCCGCGTGCGCTTATCTGTCAGCACACCACCAGCAGCGCTGAACACACGTTCAGACAGAACGTTGGCTGCGGGGCATGACAAGATCTCCAAGGCGTAAGTGGCTAGCTCCGGCCATTTATCCAGATTGGAAGCCCAAAAAGAGCAAGGGTCCAGTGACACAGTCATGGCTTCAATGTTTACTTGGAGATACTCCTGTACCATCGTCTCTAGGCGTTGACTATGTGTCAGACTTCTTGTCTCCTGTGGCCTTGCAAAGGATGGGCTAAAAAAGTGGTGAAATGATTCCGCAAAATTGATGTTACCAGCAGATACTGTGGTTCTGTTACGGTTTGAGTGCTGAACACTTGACGGTCCCACGGTTGGCAAGTTGGAACTGTGAGATTCACTACATGCACCACTGGTATTTTGTGGAAAAGCACATGTAAGATTCTGCAACAGTCTCTGCTGATACTCCTGCATGCGTGCATCCCTTTCTATGGCAGGAATAATTTCTGCAAATTTACTTTTGTACCGGGGATCTAACAGTGTGGCAACCCAGTAGTCAGGATTATTTCTAATTCTCACAATTCGAGGGTCATGTTGCAGGTAGTGCAGCAAGAAGGCACTCATGTGTGTTGCGCATCCAGGAGCACCAAGTCCCTGTTGTGTTGGTGGTGATTTAACAATCATGCTTCCTTCCTCTGTCTTCTCCCCCCAACCTCGCACAACAGAAATGTGATCAAGGTCTCCCTCATCTGATGAGTCTTCCATCAGTTCGTCCTCCACTTCTTCCTGGGCTCCTGCACCTTCCTCACTAGTTTGGCTGCTACCATGCGCCCTGGTAAAACCATCTCCCCCACCCTCACATGCCTGCCGCCTTGGTGCTGCCGACCGTCTGGACCTTGCAGATGTTAGCCCTTCCGCATACAACTCCTCCTCCTCTACTTCCTCCACCTCCTCTTGTGCCACCACCTGACTCCGAATTCTGTTTAACATGTGCTCCAGCATGTAAATCACCGGAATAGTCATGCTGATAATGGCATCGTCAGCACTAAACATCTTCGTCGCCATTTCAAAACTGTGCAGAAGGGTGCATAGGTCCCTGATCTGAGACCACTCCTCCAGCGTGATTTGCCCCACCTCTGGATCTCGTTGGCCCAGGCTATACGTCAGAACGTATTGCACCAGGGCTTGTCGGTGCTGCCACAGTCGCTGCAACATGTGCAGAGTTGAATTCCACCGGGTAGGCACATCGCATTTTAGCCGGTGAAGTGGCAGGCCCAACGACTTCTGTAGAGATGTAAGTCGCTGAGCTGCGGGATGCGAACGGCGGAAGTGAGCACACAGCGACCGTGCCCTCTGCAGAAGGCCATCTAGTCTGGGATAGTGGGCTAAAAATTGCTGGACAACCAGGTTCAACACGTGAGCCATACAAGGCACGTGTGTGACATTGCCCCGGCGAAGGGCCGCACCCAGGTTTGCAGCATTGTCGCACACGGCCTTCCCTGGTTTCAGGTCCAGTGGAGACAACCATTCATGAAATTGGTTCTCCAGAGCTGACCACAACTCCTCAGCTGTGTGACTCACATTTCCCAGACATTTCAATGTAAAAACCGCCTGATGACGTTGAGCCCTACTGCCAGCATAGTAAGGAGGTGTGCAGGATCCCTTCTGCGCAGTTAGAAAGCTTGTGGCATGACCAGACAGGCTTTGGGTGCAGGTGGAAGACCGAGAGGAGGTTGAGGAGGCAGAAGCAGTGGAGGAACTTTGAGATAAAGAGGATTGACGCACAACTCGTGGGGGCGGCAAGACTTGGACAGCAGCCCCTTGTCCTGCTGTCACCATAGTTACCCAGTGCCCAGTCAGCGACATGTAACGCCCCTGTCCATGCCTACTCGTCCAAGTGTCTGTGGTGAAATGCACCCTGTCACACACAGAGTTTCTCAAAGAAGCGGTGATGTTGTGTGCGACATGCTGGTGGAGCGCAGGCACACCTTTCTTTGAGAAGTAGTGCCGACTGGGCATCTAGTACTGGGGCACTGCGACGGACATAAGGTCTCGAAAATCCTCTGTGTCCACCAGGCGGAAAGGCAGCATTTCTGTAGCCAAGAGCTTGCAGATGGTGAAATTCAACCTCTTAGCTTTCTCATGGCTAGGAGGAAATGGTCTTTTACTTGTCCACATCTGAGGGACCGAGGGCTGGCTATTGTGCTTAGACGGGGTTGATAAGGGTGCCCCCGGCAAACTGCCGGTCTGTGAGGAAGATGCAGGCGGACATGTTAGGTTGCCTTGATCCAAAGGTGGTGCTATCGATGTCGGACAGCGCTCAACACCAGCTGGTGTTACCACCTCCAAAGAAAATGATGACCTGCCAATCACGCTGGCTGTTGCGAGTAAAGAGGTGGCAGGTCTGCGCCCCAAAACAGGTGTGACTGCTGTCCCCCCAGTCACAGAGGATGAAGAGGCCGCGGATGCACAAGATATGGCAGACGGTGGTTGGCCCGGCCGGCTAGGCCGCATTGTAGCACACTGAGCTTCCCACTGCAACTTATGCTTCATGTCCATGTGCCGGTTCATGCATGAAGTACTCAAACTATGTATTTTTTGGCCTCTACTTAGCTTTTGCTGACAAATGTTACAGATAACACGAGTTGGGTCATCTTTATCGATCTGAAAAAATGCCCAGGCTATGCAAGGCTTAGCACCCATGCGACCTGAAGAGCCACCACGACTTGTGGTGAGAGGCAGAGTTGTGTTTGAGGATGCAGTTGTTGACGTGCTTCCAGTACTACGTCTCTGTCCAGGAAGGCGCAACCTGACCTCGTCGTCACTAGCATCTTCCTCCACCTCCTCTGCTGACCTCATCTCTTGGCTGACTGTGGGTTGACAGTAAGTGGGATCTCCAACCTCATCATCATCACCCTGTGCGTTATCACACCCGTCGTCCTCAGAGCCAACCTGTTCCTGCCCTGACAAAAAACTAAAGTTGTCGCTCCAATCAGGTATTTGAGTCTTATCATCGTCTTCCTCATTGTCTCCACCAACAGGAGTTACAGTTTGGGAATGAGGGTCTACATTATGGTCAGAACCTTCTGCGTCTGGTCCTGGATCCGACTCATAAAGATTCTGGGCATCAGTGCAGATCATTTCCTCGTCTGGATTCACAGAAGCGCTGGAGCCGACCTCTGATTCCCAGGCTATAGTATGAGTAAACAGCTCTGCAGACTCAACCATCTGTTCTACCTCATACTCAGACGGGCAGCTGGAGATTTGGGAGCTGTGAGGAAGCAAGTGCGATTGGGGTGACACCTTTGACGACTGGAGTATTTGTGATGTTGAAGTTGATGTGGAGGAGAGCCCACTTAAAGGAGCACTTGATATCCGTTGAAGCACCTGCTGTTTTTGTGCCTCATCTGGAATTTGTAGCGATTGGCGTGGCCATAAGAAAGGGATCTTATCACATTGTCCGCTAAAAGAAGTAGACATTTTAGTTTGGCTGGAAGATGGTCTTTCTTCTGCAGATGTTACTGTTGCTTTAACACCTACCCCACGGACACAACCTTTTTTCCCCTTCCCAACACGCCTATTCCCCTTTCCACCAGCAGCAGGCCTTTTTCCACTCATTTTGGTGGTTAACTAATTAACAACTCTGGAGTTGTTTGCACAAAAAAACAATGGATGGGAACCGAGCAGAGCTGAGTGGCCAAACTGTGGTATTAGGCCAAAACTATTGGCTGGGTTAGATGCAGAAAAAAATTATATTCAATTTGCAACCTGATGGAGGTCAGTATAGATGGACTAATAGAGAAAGTCCCACACACTGCTAGAAGGCCAAATATTTTTTCAGAGCTAGATGCAGATAAAAATTATTTTTAATTTGCAACCTGATGGAGGTCAGTATAGATGGACTAATAGAGAAAGTCCCACACACTGCTAAAAGGCCAAATATTTTTTCAGAGCTAGATGCAGATAAAAATTATTTTTAATTTGCAACCTTATGGAGGTCAGTATAGATGGACTAATAGAGAAAGTCCCACACACTGCTAGAAGGCCAAATATTTTTTCAGAGGTAGATGAAGAAAAAAATATATGCAGTTTGCAACCTGATGGAGGTCAGTATAGATGGACTAATACAACAAGTCCCACACACAGCTAGAAGCCCAATATTTTTTCAGAGCTAGATGCAGAAAAAAATTATATTCAATTTGCAACCTGATGGAGGTCAGTATAGATGGACTAATAGAATGATGCTATGCCCAAAAGATTTTACTTCACTAGGTGCAGTAAAAAAATTGGTATTCTATACACAGGTGGTATATCTTGCAACACAGATAGGCTACTCCACTGACTAACACACTCTGCAATAGGCCAAAAAGGATTAGCTTTGCTAGATTCAGCCAAATGCTGTGAAAAAAACTTGCACAGCACTGGCACAGACCTGCCTGGCAAAAACTGATAGGAACTGATGTAACCTAGTCCTGAAAAGGACTGCAATTACAATTAGTCTTTACTCCCACAATCTATCTATTTAAGAGCACAGACCTGCCTGATAAAAGTCGTAGGAAATGCTGTAACCTAGTCCTTAAAAGGACTGCAATCACAACTATTCCCTACTCCCAAGCTATCTGTAGATTTGTGCGAAAATTGGCTTGAAATTAACAAGGTATAGCGCACACAGCAACAGCGGTGCCGTCTAACACGCAGCTGCAGCAGTGAGAAAATGGTGGCGACGGGGAAAATGGCTTGGTCTTATAGGGCAAGGACATGTGACATACACTGCCAATGACACATGCCCTTGCTTGGTGAAAAAAAGCACTTCGCTCCGTGTGTGCGCTGCTGATAGGCTGACAGATTGCACCTCCCCACTGTAAATGCGGGAAAGAGAAAAAAAAATGGAGATCTTCATTATTCCTGCAGAGATCCATCCCCTGCCCCTCCCCCCACCCCGCTGTACACTCAAACTGCGTATTAACATTAATTTTCATCATTACTGAGAAAAAATCCAGTTATGATTTTGGTGCACGAACAGTTATCGAACATAACCTCGAACAGCCGAATTTTTCTCAAATTGTTCGTGTTCGCCGAACGGCTCGAACACCGCCCAAAACAGCTCGAATTTGAGATTGGTGAACAGTTCGAGTAGAACAACGCTCATCTCTACTAAGCACATGCACAGTGTTATATATTGAGGATAATAATAAAAATGTGCATCACTCTTGTTCATGTGGTCATGGGTAGGTGTGGTACATCTTTGCGGTTGCCAGCATAGCAAAATGGTGCTATTGTTTGGTAACAGTCTGGTAGTGCTATTCTATCATTGTATGGTACTTGATAGTATTTGGATTGATCTTCTCCTTTGTGATCAATCATAATGATTATTTGTGTATATTACCACACCTGTGAATTATGAAGATGATTTTTGTGTGTTGATGGGCTTTTTAGTGGGGAATATTCAGGCTTAGTGTCCAGGGCAACATGAGGTGTAAGTATGGCCCTGGCAACTTTCATTCCATATGTACCACTGATCTGCGCAGGGAGTTTATGGAGTGCACTTGGGAATATTGTGGGGGTTTTTGTTTTGTTTTTGTCATCACATTGTTTCTAGAAGTTGCTGATTGTATACATGATCCATGTTTTTACTGATTGTAAACAGACAAGTTGTAGCTATACAAAGACAAAATCTTACCTTTAAACGGAAGCATACAAGCCCCAGAATAACCTCTGCACATATTTCAAACCGATCGTCCTTTTTCACAAACTGCAGAAATTCCTGTGCCAATCGTATATGCTGTGAAAAATATACCATGATAGAATATTAGCAAGTGATCTTTCACAACAATCTTATTATGATAAGTCATGCTTAGCCGAATCAAAAATTGCAGACTAATTTAATTTTAAGAAGATTTGAATCATCACAGCCTGAGATAAGATATTTTACGGCTTGACTGCTGCCAAGTTGCTTTCCAGCTTTCTCAGCTGTATCTATACTGCTAATTAGTGTATATTCACATTTGCCCTTTTTTTAGGAGTTTCTTAAACTGGTCTGCTCCGAATATTGCCTGAAAAAGCACTCAGAAAATGCTAGAAAAAACTCTACCTATTCATTTTTATTGAGAAACAACATTGCAGTTCATACAGTCGCCAAGCGATTAAAAGAAATAAGAAGCCTATTCTTCAGGCACTTTTTTGCTATAAAGTCGCTCCATACTTTACTATAAAAATGAAAAAAAAAAACAGGAAGGCGCCTGGGCATCTGTTTGAATGGTTTATAAGCGTTCTCACCTAAAAAAAACCACACGTTTTATTCATTGCTTAATGGATTTTAAAAAAACATGAGAAAATCACCCCCCAAAAAACAAAAAGCACTTAAAAAAGAAAATGTTAACAAAATGCTTCACTAAGATTAACAAAAATGTTTTGGGACAAAAAAGCCAGAGTTTTTTTTAACTGATTTCTGCTTGAAAAAAATCATCATTTTTGACTACCCCCCAAAAAAACATAGTTTTACCATAATCTAAAGGTTTGAGCAGATAAGCTGAGTAAGGATTGATAGTAGTCGTGAACACTTATTATATATATACCTATACAGATCAAACAAAACTAAGCCTGTTAGGAATTTCATCATAAAAAATCTCTAGATTTAAAAAGCGAAGAATAAAGGCAGCACTTCAATATGTTCAGGGAAAAAATCAGTAAAGTTTATGCAATAGTTCAGCTTCCACCATGAAACCTTGAAAAACGTTTCAGCTTTTGCTGTGATGCTTGAAAAAAGCTTTATGGTGTAGGCATGAAAGCAGAAATGGTGTACTTAGCTGGATAAACTGTACTTATATTTTTGCTGGACATACTGGAGTGCTGCCATTTTATATATAAATGTATGATTATTTGATATGTAATATATATACACACATACTTATATATATACACAGCGGGTGAAATAAGTACTGAACACGTCACCAATTTTGTAAGAAAATATATTTCTAAAGGTGAAATTCTCACCAGATCTAACAACCCATCCAATCCACACAGGCAAAGAAATCAAACCATAGATGTCCATAAATAAAATTATGTGTAATAATGAGAAATGACACAGGGAAAAAGTATTGAACACAGAAAGATTGAAAGATACAAAAAGCCATGGAAAGTCATGGCACCAGCTGAAATCTATCAGTAATTAGAAAGCAATCCTGCTACTTAGTGAAAAATAATATCAGATGGTTTAACTGATGGTCAGTAAAAAGATGTCTCATTACCAAGGTGCCACACAAGAAACATCTCAAGATGGGTAAAACCAGTCAGCTGTCTCAAGTTGTTCGCAACCTTATTGTTGTAAAACATACTGTTGGCATTGGTTACAGAAGAATTTATAAACTACTGAAGGTAATAATGTAGATGTGTAATAATGCACAGTTATATGTAATACTATGAATATATATATATGTATATATTATGCAAATGTTCTTTGGTTATTTTAGTTGTGGAGCTGTCTGCCATAGAAAACAGAAAACTTAAAAAATGGAAATTTCACTTGCTGACTCCCTAATCTGGATATACTGCATGAAAGTTTGTGAATCCTTCTGAATTTTCCAGATTTCAGCATAAATTTGAAACTACATCAGATTTTCATTCAAGTCCTGAAAGTAGATAAAGAGAACCAAATCAAACAGATGAATAAAAAATATTAGAGTTATTTTTTAAATGACACCAATGATCCAAGATATCCAAGATCACGTCTGTGAATGGCAAAACTATGTGAAGCTTTGCTTTGTTATTGACTCTATGATTAAGGGCACATGTTGTGCCAGAAATGTTTCAGAGTGACTATGCCATTATCAGCATATTTTTTTTTAACTTAATGGATACCAAATAAAGCTTGAAGAGTTTTTTATTCAAATTTGGATGTGCTGTCCTTTTCCATTTTTCCAGTCTTGAATTATTTTCTGTGAGTCAGCAGTGGCACCCAATATAATAAGACTGGAGTCATTTGTCTAGTTGTACGGTGAGTGACCTATATTTTTATTCTTATCTGGTTATTTTGTAGCAATAACTGCATGTAACCATTTCTAAAAATTGTTGATTAGTCCTGTACATCAGCTTGAAGGAATTTTTATTCGATTCCTCCCTACAAAGCAGCTTCAACTCAACTGTTATGTTGGTGTGTTTTCTCCAATGAACTGCTCATTTCAGGTCCTTTTACAGCATTTCTCAGGACTTTGACTTGGCCATTCCAAAACTTTAACTTTATTATTCTTTAACAGCTTCTGGACCTCCCATGAACTTTAAATGCTTGGGTGGTCTGGCTCCTACTCTGCAGTGATGTTCCAAAACATCACTGCATAGTAGCGCAGTTACACACGATAGTATAGATGCGGAAGTGGGAATCCGGCTGTCTCTGAGTCCCTATAGAGAAGGCACAGATTGATTATTACCATCTGTGCTTTCTTGATCACTGTATACACAGCGTTTAATAACAACCGTGTATGCAGTAATAGGAAGCGCTGGCAGTATTTTCTTCTCCATACACAGTGGTCATGTGATCACTGTGTATAGTGAGGGAGCAGGAGCTGCTGGAGACCCCAAAAGCTCTGCTATGCAGCCAGGAGACTGCATTCCCTTGTAACTGGGGCTAATATACCAGCCCCACTTACAAGGGAAGTAACATTACAATAAAAATATTTCAAAATTTAAATATCCTTCCCCCCAAAGGTCTTTTATGACCTTATGAGGGCACATTGTGTAAAATAAAAGAAAAATAAATTAATTAAAAGTAACAAGTAGAAAATAAATAGATAATTAAAAAAATTTCAGTGTCAATCCAAAATGCTGTTACAAGACCCACCATGTAAAAATAAGTGTCCAATATCTAAAAATATTTGTTAAAGAATGGGGAACACATTTTTTTATGAGCAGAGACATTTATTTCCTTTATTTTTCCAGCAATATCACCCAATATCAGCAAAAAAAGAGAGATATTCTGACACTAACATAAAATGAAGTACCATGTATCACAAAAAAAATACGCAAAATTACTTTTATATCCAAATATGAAAACGTTTTACTGTTCTTTAAAGCACATGTATAAAAAAAAAAAAAATGTGCCTGGTCAGGAATGGGGGGAAATGGCCCGGTCTTCAACTAGTTAACAATCCTCTTGTAGAATGACTTGTGTTTTCATTGATCCATCAATAATGGCAAGCCATACTGGCCCATATTCAGCAAAGCAGCGCAAAATAAAATTCTACAACTACCGTGTTTCACAGATGGTATAACATTTTTATACTGTAATAGTGTTTTTCTTGCTCTAATCCTAACTAGTGATGAGCGAGCACTAAAATGCTCGGGTACTCGTTGCTCGGATCGAGCAAATTGGAATGCTCGAGTTCTCGGTCAGAGTAATAAGCCCAATGTAAGTCTATGGGAAACTCGAGCATTTTTCCGGCGGCTCCCCCCGGCGGGCTGCAGAGGGCCTAAAAATTGACCAAATCGATGGGAACACAGTGTTCAAATGACATGGGAACAGTATGAGGAAGACACCTGGAAGCATTTCTGACTCCCAGGTCACTGCTGTCAACAATGTTGTCAGAGGTATTACCCACTTTTAAGGACTCACAATAAAGCATACAAAAACGAAACCAAAATAGATTTTCCTGGGAAATATGTTAAAACGGTTGTCCACTACTTTATATGATCCCCAATGTATTCCCCCATGACACATAAGTGTTTCTCTAAATACCTTGTGGTGCCTTTTTTGCCTGTGAGCGGTGCTGTCACTGGCCGCTTACAGGCATTACATGACCCCCGGATGCCTGTGTCACATCAAGTTCCGGCTGCAGCAGGGGGTACTCACTTCTGCGTTCCACAGTGGATGCTGGGCTGTGGGCGGGGTTACCCAGCACGTCACACCCGGCATCCACCGCGTGCTCTCCCTCTCCTCATTCACTGGGAAAGCGCGCGGTGGATGCTGGGTGTGATGTGCTGGGTAACCCCGTCCACAGCCAAGCATCCACCGCGGGGAGCGCGTCACTGATGTCACTCCTCACTTGACGTTACATCAGTGACGGGTCACGTGATGCCTCTGAGCGGCCAGCAATAGCGCCGCTCAGAGGCAGAAAAGGCACCGCAAGGTACTTACAAAAACACTTCTGGGCCCCGGGGGGATACATTGGGGGGTTCATATAAAGTAGTGGACAACTTCTTTAAGGAACATCCTTTCCAGGGTAATGACTTGTATATAACGCAAAATAAATGACCAAAACAACAATGCTCCTCCACACCCTGGGCTATGTTCACACGTAGTGTTTTTGATGCGTTTTTGCACTTTTGCATTGCTTTCAACCGTGACAAATGCATTCACCGGGAAATGTCATTTTAACATTTTACAACCTTATCTGGACACATCCTGTTTCATTTATGAAGGAGGGATTGTGAAAGTCACAAACACTATTTTTACAGCCTTACTATTCTTAAAGGGCCAGCAGTCGGCTATGCTTTGTTGTTCCCATTATTAACGAGTGGGTCTCCTATACTGTTATTGCGTATGCAGTGACTGCAAGAGCTGCCAAAAATTTGGACGCACCCCAATACCCCTTTGAAGAGACATAGAGGAGGGTCTCAGTAAAAAAATTGTTCCCATTATAAAGGAGTGGGTCTGCTATAGTGGTAATGCCCATGCAGTGACTGCAAGGGCTGCCAAAATTTTGGAAAAACCCCACTAACAATTTAAACACACATAGAGCTGGGCCACAGTAACGACATGTTCCCATTAGAAAGGAGAGGGTCGGCTATACACTTATAGGGTATGCAGAAAACTGTCACAAAACTTTGACAGTGTTCACCTGCCTCTGCTGGATTGCATTTGTGTCTCTCTCGCCAGTACTCCTTGGTTGTTCAAGGAACTGTGACCTCTGCCACCAGCATTTCAGATGGTAATTTTTTAAATATTTCCGCAACAAGGGCCTTCTCGTACTGCACCAATTTATTAGTCCTGTCCTGCAAGGGAATAAGAGACAGAAAGTTCTCCTTGTAGCGTGGGTCTAGAAGTGTCACCAACCAGTAATGACTGTCACCCAAAATTTGGACAATGCGAGGGTCATGGGAAAGGCAGCATAACATAAACTCAGCCATGTGTGCCAGACTACTAACAGGCAAGACTTCCGTGTCCTCACCAAGAGGACGACTGACCATACTCTCCTCCTCCTCTTCCCTGTTCTCAGGCCATCCACGCTGAACTGACGGTACGACAGCTGTGCAGAAGATGGTACTGTCTATAGCACAGGAAACTAGCTCCTGTTCTTCCTCCTCCTCCTCTTCCTGATTGTCACCCAATTCATGTTGGGATGAGATGAGGCTGGGCTGTGTGGAATCACCCTGTATGGTTCCTTGCTCCATCTCATCGTGCTCTGCCTGCAATGCATCCTCTTTAATTGTGAGCAGAGAGTGTTTCAGAAGACAGGAAAGCAGGATGGTGATGCTAATTATGGCGTCATCACCGCTCACCATCTTGGTGGAGTCCTCAAAGTTTTGGAGGATGGTACAGATGTTTGACATCCATGTCCACTCCTGAGGTTTTATGTATGGAGCCTGGCCCTAGTACTAACGGCCTTGTTGATGCTGGTAGTCAACAACTGCCCTCTTCTGCTCACAAATCCTTCCCAACATCTGCAATGTAGAGTTCCAATGCGTGGGGAGATCACAGATCAGTTGGTGAGCTGGAAGCACGGCAAGGGCAGCGGAAGCTGTAGCTGAATTTCTAAAATGGGCACATAGACGGCATACGTTCACAAGCAGATCCAGGTAGGTTTTGAGAAACCACTGAACCAAGAGGTTGAGCACATGGGCCAGGCATGGTATGTGTGTGAGCTCGCCTTGCCTCAGAGCCGCCACCAGGTTCTGGCCATTGTCACACACGACCATGCCTGGCTGTAGGGTCAGCGGTGTCAGCCACAGATCTGCCGGTTTTTTCAGAGCTGTCCACAACTCTTCAGCATTGTGCAGTTTGTCACCTAAGCATATTAGCTTCAGCACAGCCTGTTGCCTATTGGCCGAGGCAGTGCTGCAGTGCCTCCAGCTTGTGACTGATGCGGTCATTTCGGAGATGGAGGCTGAAGAGGAGGAGGTGCAGGAGCTGTAGAATGTGGGGGCAACCCTGATTGACCCAGTGCCCGCAATCCTCGGCATCGGGAGGACGTGTTCCATCCCAAGGTCCGACTGGGTCCCGGTTTCCACTATATTAACCCAGTGTGCCATCAGCGAGATGTACCGTCCCTGCCGACAAATACTTGTCCATGTGTCCATGGTTAAGTGGACTTTCCCAGTAACTGCGTTGTTGAGGGCATGGCTAATGTTGTTGGAGACGTGCTCGTGTAATGCAGGGATGGCACACTGGGTGAAATAGTGGCGGCTGGGGACCGAGTACTGAGGGACGGCCACCGCCATCAGGTTGCGGAAAGCTTCCATCTCCACGAGCCTAAAAGGCAACATTTCGGGCACAAGCATTCGCGAAATGTGTGAATTTAGTAGTGTGGCCTGTGGGGTGTTGGCTGCGTATTTGCGCTTGCATTCCAAGGACTGGGGTAGGGACAAGTGAACGCTACGCTGTGACAAGGACGTGGTTACTGATGGTGCTAGTTGAATGTGCAATGACACGTGCAGGACGGGAGGCATCTTGGCATGCGCCATGGACAGGGGATTGCATGCATGCACAACAGCGGAAGAAGCAGTGGTGTCACCCGCAGGCACTGTTTCTGGATCATGGGGTTTGGCCCACTTAGTCTGGTGCTTTGCTGCCATGTGCCTGATCATGCTGGTGGTGGTCAGGCTGCTAGTTTTGCTACCCCTGCTGATGCTGGCCTGGCAGGTGGTGCAAATGGCCTTTTAGGGGTTATCTGCAGAGTCTTTAAAAAATAACCAGACTCGGGAAGACCTAACAGTTGTACTGGCAACTTCCGTCGGGTTGGCGTTACAAGGAACGCTTTCCCACCTTGTGTCTGCGGCCACCACACTGTTTCTCTTTGCCTGTTGCGGTGCTACTCCTCCCTCCCCCTGTGTGCTGCTGTCCTCGCTCTGTATGTCCCCCTGCCAGGCTGGGTCAGTAACTATATCATCCACGACCTCGTCTTCCATGTTCGCACCCTGGTCCTCCTCCTGACTTTCTGGCAATTGTGTCTCATCATCATCATCCACCTCTTGCGACAGTAATTGCACTTTCCCACCGTTGCCTTTGAGTGACCGTGGCTGCTCCAATATTTGGGCATCACTACACACATTCTCCTTTTGACTCGCTTGAAGCTGGCCGGGCGAAAGGCCCGAATCTACAAATGGAAAAGTGAACAGCTCTTTTGAGTGTCCAAGTGTGGGATCAGTTGTCTCCGGGCACTCGGCATGGTGGGAGGAAGGAGAATAAGGGGGAGAAATATGCAGTCCAGACTCACGGATACTGAGACTTGACCGTGTGGAAGACAGGGTGGTGGTGGTGGCAAAGCGACTGGAAGCATTATCTGCTATTCAACCAACAACCTTTTGACACTGCTCTGGGTTCAATAGGGTTGTATTGCGGTCCCCTAGTAATTGGGACTGGAAGGTCGAGTGACAAGATGTGGGTGTTTGTTGTGGCACAATTTCAGCTTGTCCTCAGCCTCTGCATGCACCATCACCATCACGACCACTTCCCCATCTCTTGCCACACACCTTGCCCAATTTAAATGGAGGACAATATTTTCCACGTTCACGAGAAATGGCTGATTTTGAAACGCAGTTATATGTGATCCGTCTGACAGAGAACCACTGTTTTAAATAGCAGGCCTTTAATTTACTAATATTATTCTACACAGAGACCTAGTGTGAATAGCTTGACCGAAACACTGCAACGAAATGGAAGGCAGAAATGGCTGATTTTGGAACACTGTTATATGTGAGCAATGGTTTTCACTTTGCAATCCTGCTATGACTATCATTGTTGTTCAATGTCCTTCTGATGGTGGACTCATGCAAATTAACTAATATGAGGAAAAATATGAAGAAATGACCTTCCTTGCTGGTAATAGAGTCAGCTGAAAGGGATCTTTACCAGTGGGTGCAGTGATCAGCTGGCGTGCGCAGCAATATGAGAGAGAAAAGGGAATTCAGCACATCCATCTGGTAATGTGTAAAAAATATTCATCTTTATTTTTAAAGCATGACGCTATGACTAGAAACACATCAGTTTTTAATGTCACCGTGGATATTCGTGTTTTAATGGATTAAAAATAAAGATGAATATTTTTTACACATTACCGAACTGATGTGCTGAATTCCTTTTCCTCTCTTAACTAATGTGAGAGAGGCCCTTAGTTGCTTGGAAGTTACCTTGTGCTCATTTATGGTTTTGCAGACTATTGCATGCCTTACTCTTGGAGTAATCTTTATTAGTTGACCACTCCTGGAAATGTTATAATGGTCATGAATTTACTTCAGTGGTACACAATATGTCAGTGGATTAGTAGTTTCCAAACACTTTAGAGTTGGTTTTGGAACGTCTTCCAGCTTGATGAGCATTAACAATTCTTCTTCTGAGGTCCTCATAAGTTTCCTTTGTTCATGCCACGATACACTTCCACAAACAAATAATATGAGGATCAGACTTTAATAGATCCAAGTTCTTTAAATAAACAGGTTGCCCACTCACACCTAAATGTCATCACATTGATTGAAAACCCCAGAACCTAAGAGAATAGGAGGGATCCAATGGCTGGATGTCCTTAAGGACAAAAATGTCCAGGAAGGATGGGAAATTTTTAAAAATGAGATTCTCAAAGCACAATCGTTAACAATCCCGAAAAGTAGGAAGAATGGGAAGCATTTAAGGAAACCAGGATGGATGAACACAGAACTGAAACACATGCTAAAAAGAAAGAAAGAAATGTTTATTAAATGGAAAGAGGGAGGCATATCTAAAGAAGATTATAATGCAGTCTGCAGATCCTGCAGGGCACGTATCAGGTTAGCTAAAGCTGACAATGAATTAAGGCTTGCAAGAGATGTCAAAAGCAATAAAAAAGGATTTTGGGGGTATGTCAAAAGTAAAAGAAAAGTCAAAGATGCTATAGGATTTTTACAGGATGAAAATGGAGAAATGGTAAGAGAGGATGTTGAGAAGGCCGAACTTTTTAATTCCTATTTTGCATCTGTTTTCTCTCAGAAAGAAAATGTAACATCAACTGATCTTCACTGTCCTTTTAAAGGAATAGAGGAATCCAAGTTATCTGTAAACAGAAAGATTGTGAGGGAATATTTAGCTAACATAAATGAGTTCAAGTCTCCAGGTCCAGATGAATTACACCCCAGAGTACTGAAGGAGATCGTAGAAGAAATTTTAGAACCACTCTCCATAATCTTTGAAAATTCTTGGAGAACAGGAGAAGTCCCAGAAGACTGGAGAAGAGCAAATGTTGTTCCTATCTTCAAAAAGGGGAAGAAGGTGGACCCAGGGAACTATAGGCCGGTGAGTCTGACTTCTATACCATGAAAGATCTTTGAACAAATTATTAAACAACATGTATGTAAGTACATGGATAAGAATGAAGTGATTAACCAGAGTCAGCATGGGTTTGTAACTAACAAGTCATGTCAGACTAACTTAATTTCCTTCTATGACAGAATCACTGACTGGGTGGATCAGGGAAATGCTGTAGATATAGTATATCTTGACTTCAGCAAAGCATTTGACAAAGTATCTCACACCATCCTTATTGAAAAAATGACCAAGTATGCAATGGACCAGGCAACTGTTAGGTGGATTCATAACTGGCTTAGTGATCGGACTCAAAGGGTGGTTGTAAATGGCTTCACATCCAGCTGGATGAATGTCTCAAGTGGGGTACCACAGGGCTCCGTCCTGGGACCTGTATTGTTCAACATCTTTATCAATGATTTAGATGAAGAAATTGAGGGTAAACTGATTAAATTTGCTGATGACACAAAGCTAGGAGGGATAGCTAATACTAGAGAAGAGAGAGAGAGGATTCAAAAAGACCTAAATAAACTGGAGCAGTGGGCAGCAACCAACAGAATGGTTTTTAACAGGGAAAAATGCAAAGTATTACATCTGGGCAATAAAAATTAAAAAAGCATGTACAGAATGGGAGGAATAGAGCTAAGCAACAGTACATGTGAAAAAGACTTAGGTATACTAATAGATCATAGACTGAACATAAGTCAACAGTGTGATGCAGCAGCAAAAAAGGCAAATACAATTCTGGGATGTATTAACAGAAGCATACAGTCTAGATCACGTGAAGTCATTATCGGTCTTTACTCCTCTTTGGTCAGACCTCATCTGGAATACTGTGTACAGTTTTGGGCACCACATTTTAAAAAAGACATAGACAAACTGGAGCAAGTTCAGAGACGAGCGACCAGAATGGTGACTGGTCTGCAAACCATGTCCTATGAGGAACGGTTGCAGGATTTGGGAATGTTTAGCTTGCAAAAAAGAAGACTGAGAGGAGACTTAATAGCTGTCTACAAATATGTCAAGGGCTGTCACATTGTAGAAGGATCATCTTTATTCTCATTTGCACAAGGAAAGACTAGAAGCAATGGGATGAAACTAAATGGGAGGAGATACAGATTAGATATTAGAAAAAACTTTTTGACAGTTAGGGTGATTAATGAGTGGAACAGGCTGCCACGAGAGGTGGTGAGTTCCCCTTCAATGGACGTCGTCAAACAGAGGCTGGACAGACATCTGTCTGAGATGATCTAGTGAATCCTGCTTTGAGCAGGGGGTTGGACCAGATGACCCAGGAGGTCCCTTCCAACTCTACCATTCTATGATTCTATGATTCTAATTTCATCTTCAAATGATCTGCTAATTCTAAAGGCTCTCATACTTTTGCCACTCACAGACATGTAATATTTGATTATTTTACTCATTTAAAAAAAAAAAAGTGTATTATTTTTGACACATGTTTTATTTGATTCTCTTTATCTATTTTTAGGACTTGTATGAAAATCTGATGTAGTTTCAAGCCAAATTTATGCAGAAATATGGAAAATTCTGAGGGGGTCACAAACGTTCAAGCACCAGTGTACTGTATTCATTGCTAATTGTATAACAGACTGTTAAAACCTCTGTTTTTGTTTTATAGCACATTAGTAAACTGCCATTATAGCTAAAGTATATCTATGTAAATTATATCACGATATAAAAAATGTATTTACTTAACAATTTCAAAAGGTAAATTGTAAAAGTATTTACAAAAATAAATGCAAAAAAGATGCTATTATCAAAGTGTACACTAGAGGGAGTCTATGTATATAACAATAGTTATTTCAGTCACTGCAGCATTAGGAGGCTTCTTTTTTATGACAGGTTTTACTAATATTTTGGTTTGCAAGTGTGAGGCTCTGAAGTAGGAAGAAAGTAAAATTAACACTACACATTGAAAATTCTCAAAATAGGATCTAATTGAAAATTAAGCAGACAAAGAAATTAATAATCACTAAAGAATTAAAGGGTGTTCCCATCTCCAAGATCCTATCCCAATATGTAGTAGGTATAATAATAATATTAGCAAATACTTCCAATTAGAAATGTAGTATAGTTCTACTGATTTGATGTCGCTTACCTTATGTGCAGGCCATTGCAGTAGATTAGATATACATGGTTGCGACCACTAACAGCTAACTTTCTGTCACTTTATGAGTGGTCGTAACCATGGATACCTAAGCTACTGCAATGCTCTGAACATAGGGTAAGTGACATATCGAATCTGAAAAACTATACTACATTTCTAATTGGAGGTATTTACTAATATTATTTATTATTACACCTACTAACTATTTTGATAGGATCTCGGAGATGGGAATACCCCTTTAAGGAACATTGAATTAGCAAAATGTGAGTATCTATTAAAATATAAATTATAATAAGTGAATCATTAAAACAAAATTATAATAACCAAAAAAACTGACCATTGTCTTTTTCATGATTTTGTTACCTTGCTGGAGTACTGTGTGTTCCAATAGCATAGTAGGGTAAGGTTGCCTGTAATTTATGGTTAATATTTTAGTGTGTTTTTTTGGATATTATATATATATTTTTTTATGATTCACTTATTAAAAGTTATGTTTTAATAGATACTCACATTTTGCTTATTCAATATTTGACTAGAGAGTTGGGAGAACTCGTCTTTTTGGGATCAACATCTTGGTATCCCTGTCTTGCTTACTCATTACCCTTTAAGAAACATGCAGAAAGCCCAGGAGGCTCATAAGTAGTTGGCCTAATATTATTCTTTGATTACATTTATCATTCATTTCAATGTTTAGAAATCATTTAAATAAAAGGCTTATGTCTTATCCCCATATGTGGCTGTCCAACAAGAACAACTCACCATAGGGATTCCAATGCTACGCTGATCAGCACAAGCGTGGCCACTGGATCTTTCAGGGTCAGCTGTTGTTTTCTGGAGATGCTGTCAGAATATCCACATTTCTACTGCAAAAATGTGGAGTTACACATTGCCCACTGAAATAAATGAATGGCCATGTAATACCTGGTTTGCCGAGTCTTCCAGACTCGGAAGTATTTCTGCCCTTAGTTAACAGAGGTGCCCAACTAAGGAACCTTTGCAATCACAACTAAATACCATATTAGAGCACATTAACATTGATTGTTCTAAATGAAAAAAACTGTAACTTGTTAAAGGTGTGGAAGAATTAAACCAGCATTTAAAAGTTCCTTTTATATCTGAATTCATTTTACTTTATTTAAAACACTACTCCAGTGTTTTTGGGTTTTTTTACAGCTGGAATGATGTCGCTAATCTAAGTTTCCTTACTTTAGTAATATACTTACCAGGCACTGTCTGCATCTCTTATCGGCGCCGCTCCTGCCGGTGATCTCCAGCATCATCTAATGTTTTGTAGGCGATCTGGAAGTCACTAATTAATGTAAGTCTAAAAGAGCCAGAATGAGGTCCGAACGAGGATCGCATAGAATTACACTGAGAGCTTGTGACTGTTACCGCTTTCTCCTGGTCCACTCAGATGCTGTGGTCACAAAATTGAGGCAGCCGGGAAGAGCGGAAGACAGCAGCTGGTAAGTATATTACTGGGGTAAGGGAACTTTAATTAGTGGCACCCCTCCAGCGCTGAAATAAAAAAAAAACTGCTGGATTGGTGCTTTAATATTAAATGAATCCCTCACTTACATAAATATTAAAAAAAGAACAGTTTCTGTTTGAGCAGCAGCCATCCATAGAAGCATCTTCCATTGCTGGTTCTTACCGATGCCTCTGTCCCTAGGCAAATGTTTGTCTGTTGTTTATTTGTTTTTTTTTTTGTATTTTTAGTAAAGTAGAATTTCTATTCAGTATGGATTGGATGGCAACAGTTGAAAATAAAGAAAAATAAACATAAAAGTTCTTTTTCACCTAGGAAAAATATATTGTAATATATCCAATTTCAATTAAACAGGCTTCGATAGACACATTTAGAATACACCTTGAACACCTTGGTGCATGAAAGTACAGTTGCAATAAAATGTACCTATATTGGTAGTCTATTTTCAGTTTTGACTACTCTCGAGATATTCCATGTTTAATCCTTTATCAGACAAAGAACAAAACAAAATACTGATTTTCTTGACCAATTTGGTGAACAAAAAGTTGACTTTTTGAAATATTCACTGCACCTGTTCTATTATACACTGCTCAAAAAAAATAAAGGGGACACTGTAGTATGAACATGAAAAATGTTTCAAATCCATACTGAAGAAAAATAGGAACCAGACATGTCAGCATTTGTAGGTATCCTACCTCAGTAGACTAGGGGTCAGTAGTCCAGACATCCTAAAAAACATGGCTTTAGGTTGAGTTTGCTAACAGTCTGAGGTTTAATCTTTATTACTGAAGGGAATTGGCCTTTGTATACTCCATGAGAGAGCCGAGGTAGAACCCCATTGCCCCTTACACCAGAATACCATACTTTGAGTTGTGACTGTTCCTAGTAATACAGCTTTCTACCAGTCACTTGCCATTAACAGCCTTTTAAAGGAAAAATTGTAATTGGTATATCTATACTTTTACATTTCTTTACCTTTCGAATGTAATCCTGAAGTCCTTTTACACCATACATTCTGAAGACAAACCACAATTTTAATGAACGAAACCTCCTCCCCAGTGGGATCTGCCAGTGCTTAAAAAACAAACAAAAATAAACATTTTTTAACTAAGAAAACTAAGATGGGAGTGCTATATCAAGCTAAATACAACAGCATTATGGTGCCAAAAACAGTCTTTCATAATGTCCACCCCATTTATGTGTTTTAGACACTATCTTTGCCTTGTTTGACAAGAGGTGTGACTTCACTGAAAAAGACATAGTTCAACATTGGTTTTGGTGACAATTTACAACACAAAGTAAGCCAAGTGATAGGTGGTATATACTCAAACAGATAATTCTGCTGCATTTTGAGACTATCTAGTCTAAGTTGACACTAAGTATTGACAGTGTTGATAAATACGCACCAGTATATTCACAATTTTAGAATTAGAACTATCGCTATTTACACTTACATTTGCTAAATAACAATTGAATAAGATATATTCTAGAGCGTTGAAGATAGACCTGCACTATGAAAACAAGTTGGTATAAGTAAGCAAATAGTTAACTATTTATTAGATTTATTCTAGGTACATAATTCAGCTTTCAGTGAACAGAAAATACTATATAAAAGTATTTTAGTATATTCACTTTCTGACTCCGGAGGGTGTGGACATGCCTGTCTGCCTCTCTGCTAGATTGTGGAGACAATACGGCGCCGGACTACTGGCAGCCCATTGCAGCAGCAGAAGCTTCTACTTTATTTCAGTTACAGTTTTGTTACAGTTATTTTATTTTATTATTTTATTTTATTTTCTTACCTTCTCTGGATTACAACGTTCCTGTATACTTGTCTATTGGGGATGGAAGATACAACACTTCCCACACTATCAACTGCTGCTGGGCACACAGTACGAGATCTGCACCTGGATCTTCCTCCACCACTTACAAGTCTCCTGCAGGTACAGACACTCTGGGGCACGCAATACGGACCATCTCAGCTAATGCTACTGAAGGATGCATGCTGCTACCCACAGCCTGTGACAGGGATCAGATAGTGTACTGAGCAGTGTCGGAGCCCCGCAGGGAACAGTGCTGTCGCCATTCCTCTTTACATTGTACACAGCTGACTTTCAGTATAAATCAGACCGTTGTCACCTCCAGAAGTACTCGGATGACTCTGTGATAGTTGGCGGTATTGGGAAGGACCAGGATGAAGAGGAATATAGAAGGGTGGTTGCGGACTTTGTAGTATGGTGCCAGGCTAACCATCTAGAACTAAATGTTAAGAAAACCAGGGAGTTGGTGATGAGCTATGGAAGGTGCAAGAAGGTATGCCTACCTGTTACCATTGACGGTCAGGATGTGGAGATGGTGGACAGTTTCAAATATTTGGGGGTTTACCTGGATAGCAAGCTAGACTGGAAGTGCCACATGGAGAAGGTCTACAAGAAGGGGATGAGTAGATTGTACTTCCTAAGGAAGTTAAGGTCGTTTAATGTGTGTGGCAAAATGCTTGAGGTGTTCTACCAATCCATTGTGGCTAGTGCCACCTTTGCGGCAATAATTTGCTGGGGTAACAGTGTGCGTGTTGCTGACGCCAACAAGCTCAACAAACTTATCAAGAAGGCTAGCGCGACGGTGGGCCTACAGCTTGGGACTTTTGAAGAGGTGGTAGAGGATAGGATTAAGAAGAAGTGCAGAGCTATAATGGGCAACAACACACACCCGCTTTATGAACTGTTTGCGAAACAGAAGAGCACATTCAGCAATCGCCTAATACAACTAAGGTGTAAAAAGGAAAAATACAGGAAATCGTTTGTTCCAACAGCTATGGGGGTGTTTAACAAATGTCTGAAAAGCAATGTCTAAAGCATTCCAAATGTTATGTTATCATATGTGTCATGTTCGAGATCTGTGTTCTGCTGCTGTGATACCGCAATTTCCTCCGGGATAAATAAAGTATATCTTATCTTATCTTATCTTATAATAGTAAAAGTGTAAAGTAAATAAAACTTTAGGGAAATTTAAAGCTCCAATAAATGATGAGCAAATCTGTTGAGATTTGAAAATGCAAATCAAATATTTTTTTATTATGCTCTGGGGCAGCGATGGGCAATTAAGTTTCCCAAGGGGCCACATGAGAGGCTGAGACTGTTGTGGAGGCCGAACTAAATACTCAACACTAAATATTAAGCAGAATTAAGTCTGTTGATTAGCTGCTACTGCTAATACATGTTACGGTAGGGACTGTTGTAACATGTATTCTTACCTGTAGCAGCTAATCAAAACCATAAAAATGTACTGCTTTTTATAAAGTTTCTAAAAAACAGTAAATCTTACTACTACTATTATTCAGCAATTGTACCTTGATTAACAGCTCCCAACACAATGTGAAACCCCCACAGTTCTTGCACATAGTATGATATCCCTTCAAACAGTATGATGTTCTCTCAGTGCTCCCACATAGCCCTTCAAACATTAAGATGTTCCCTTACACAATATGTCACCACAGAGCCCTGTATGAAGTATGAAGACCCCAAACAACCACCTTACACAGTATGATGTCTCCACACAGCCCCCTTCCAAAGTATAATGTCCCCACAAAGTCCCCTGCTGAGTATGTCCCAACAAAGCCCCCTACACAGTATAATGTCCACACAATGCCCTAACACAGTATGATGCCCCCACACACCCCGCTTACACAGTATGATGTCCCCACACAGCTCCCCTACACAATATAATGTCTCCACACAGCCCACTTGCATAGTAATATATCCCCACACACCTCCCTAGCACAGTATTATGTACCCACACAACCCCCTTGCATAGTGCTATGTCCTCAAATACAGGGCTGGTTCCAGGTTTTTCTGGGCCCCAGGCGATAGAGTCTCAGTGGGCCCCTTTAACAGATACCACGATTCATGATGCACAGATACTGCAGAGAAATATAGGTATAGTACATTGCAAAGATTTCACTTCTTACATACTTCTTACATTGCATGAATGATATCTATTGTAAATTCCAAAAATAACTCAGAAACTGGCGAATCGCTCCACACAGTATACTGGCCCCCATAAACTGCTCCATACAGAATACTGGCCACCATAAAATGCTCCATACGGAATACTGGCCCCCATATAACGCTGCATACGGAATACTGGCTCCCATATAACGCTCCATACAGAATACTGGCCCCCATATAATGCTCCATACAAAATACTGGCCCCCATAAAACGCTCTGTACAGGATACTGGCCCCCATATAATGCTCTATGCAGGCTGTTCCCCCCACATAATGCCCTATGCAGGCTTTTCCCCCCTTATAATGCCCCAAGCAGGATGTCACCCCCCATATAATGCCCCATGCAGGATGTCACTCCCCATATAATGCCCCATGCAGGATATCACTTCTCCCCCCATATAATGCCCCATGCAGGATGTCACCCCCCATATAATGCCCCATGCAGGATGTCATCCCTCATATAATGCCCCATGCAGGATGTCATTTCTCCTCCCCATATAATTCCCTATGCAGGATGTCCCTTCCCCCCCATATAATGCCCCATGCAGGATGTCACCCTCATATAATACCCCATGCAGGATGTCCCTTTCCCCCCCATATAATGCCCCATGCAAGATGTCCCTTTCCCCCCATATAATGCCCCATGCAGGATGTCCCTTTCCCCCCATATAATGCCTTATGCAGAATGTCTCTTTCCCCCCATGTAATGCCCCATGCAGGATATCACCCCCCTCTCTTTAATATGCCCCATGCAGGATGTCACCCCTCCTCTTTACAATGCCCCGTGCAGGATGTCACCCCCACATATAATGCCCCATGCGGGATGTCAACCCCCCATATAATGCCCCATGCAGGATGTCACCCCAGCATATAATGCCCTATGCAGGATGTCACCCCCCATATAATGCCCCATGCCTCCATACATTAAAAAAAAATCAAATACTCCCCTCACTTCTCCTCACCTGCTGCTGCTGCTCAGGTCCAGACTCTAGCATCGCCGGCGTCTTCCCGCTCTGCGCTGCTTGTGATGGCTCAGGTGAGGGCGTGGTGGAAAGACTTCACCACGCCCTCTAACCTGACACATCACAGGGAGCGCACAGCAGGACGACAACGGATCTGCGGAGGCATGGGAAAAGGTAAGTATCCGGCTGCCGGGGACCTGAGCAAGTAAGGGAGAAGGGCGGGCGCTGGCACCGCTCTCCTCCACCCATAGCCCGTTGGGGTATCCGACCGCGAGTGGGCCCCCCCGCCTGCTCAGGGCCCCAGCACTTGCCCAGGTGCGGTGGGTGCTGACACCAGCCCTGCTCACATAGCACCCTTGCACAGCATTGTTTCCCCACACAGCCCCCTTGCACAGTATTATGTCCCCACCAAACCCCCTTTCACTGTATTATATCCCCTCACAGCAACCTTGAAAAACTATTATATGTCCACCCAGCCCCTCTTGCACTGCATCATATCTCCATAAAGTCCCCTTGCACAGTTTATATCTCCACACAGCCCCCTTGTGCAGTATCATATCCCCTCACAGGTCCCTTGCACAGTATTATGTCCCCACATAGCACCTTTGCACACTATAATATCCCCACATAGTCCCCTTATATAGTGTTATATCCCCACACAGCCTCTCATGCAGAATGATGTCCCCACACAGCCTCCTTGCACAGTATTATGTCCCCTTTCTTATCGCTCGTGGGTGTGGACCCCTTTTAACACTCTCTCCTTGACTGCTATACCTATCATCATATGGTCCCCTCCTAGCCTTCCCCTTTTCATACTGTGCTCCCTTTTTATGATGCCCTCTGTCATCCCAAGTTGCCTCTATTCTGTGCTCCTTCTCATACCTCTCCCCCCTCTGCATAATGTATCCACCATATTTTGACCTCACACTCATTCTCGTTAATAAAAGTTTCTGGTGTCACGCTGGTGGGTGTGGATACAATGCACCACAGGCCGGGCTTACCCTGAAGGGGGGTCACTTAGTGTCTACCAGTTTTTCAATAGAGCCTCTGATGGTGAGGATAGGCTGGGCTGCTGGTAGACACCAGGTACCACTGCAGAGCAGTCCCCGGGACTGCAGCAGCTGACCAGAGGGTCAGTGGCGTGGGTATTAGGTACAGGAGGGTGAAGACAAAGATGTGTTAGCTCTATTATAATTGCTATAATATTTATACTATCTACCTAATCCCATTCCCTCACTGTTCTGGTCTGTGCTATGTATTAAGGCACAGCTGACACGATGTAGTAACATCATCATGCTTGCTGCACTCTCAGACATACAGGCTCAATGATGGAAGAGGGAGCTAATGGCTTCCTGTTACATCATTGTTTACACAATAACTGCATCCCAAAGATGCAGAAACCAGTGAGACTGAAACACTGGACAGGCTGTGACCGTGTGGTGGGGGACATCATTGTATTTTAGTCCTTTGGCTGTCACAGTCCGCGGGCCAAACCAGAGTAGACAAAACACCACATGCGGCCTGCAGGTTGCACTTAGCCCAGGTCTACTAGGGTGTCTCCAGAACCCAGAGCATAATAAACATAGGTTTTACAAAAAAAAGAAATTGATACTCCCTTCACCGCTCACTTGTTCCACCACTGCTGACTGTCTGGCACTCCACGCTGTCTGGCCTCTTCTTCCCTTCTTTCTCCCACACAGCATCCTCTTGGGGCATCTTTACTTTGTGCCACCCAAGGCGTTGAGCAAGCCTCGGTTGATGCATGTTGCGACGTTATAACATGCATCGAGATGACAAATGCTTACTCAAAGCGATCAGCCCTGGTGCAAAATGAAGATGCCTGAAGAGGACATTGTGTGCCAGAGGAAGGAAGAGAGAGGCTGGACAGAGTGTAGGAATGGATGGACAGCGGCCCTGGGACAGGTGAGTATTACATTTTTTTTCCAACACCTCTCCCTGTCCTCTACAATTCAGCAATATGTCACCCATCTTGCTGAAAGTGCGAATGGTATTAAATGCTATGTATAGTAAATTTGCTAGAAATAGATAGCTCATGCCAAGGTTCAATAGAGCATATTTCTCTTGTGTAACCAGATTTTTAAACAGATAACAAAAAATAATTTATTATACTCATATACAGCAATTATAGGGGATGACGATGGCAATGCCAAAATGCTCAACGGGGTGAGCGTATTGTTTGGGCACTACTGCTGACCTCATGCCAGGTATATACTTATTCTGTTTCATGCCCAGCTGATATGTCTATCTCACTAGTCATCTATTTGAGCACATTGGGTATATACGTAAAGCTTTCCTTCCTTTTCATAAGCACTACTTTCTAGCCTATTGATGTATGTCCACAGTGACAATACAATACTGTATATTTATCTTTTTCTCCACTTTGCCATTTAGCCTGTTGCGCTTCTGTGAAATAGGTGTTTCACATTGGGCTACTATACAGAGATATATTGTATATTCACATGTTTGTTTGTTTTTATCTTTTATATACAACATACTTTGGCTCTATTACAAATGTGGATTATATACATTCAGGAGCTTACTCCCCAGATTTTTTGTCACACATTTTGGTATTTTCATTTGATTTCATTGTTTTGTCTGTATTTTTATGCACTTTCTTTTCATTCAGTTGTTTGTCCGGTGCACACCCCCTTATTGTCTAATAAAGTATTAACCTTTTTCATCATACCATCTATGGACATTTTCTTCTGTTCGTACTTTTATTGGTTCATATACAGAAATATACTTATTTCAAAGAATAAGAAAGAGATCATTAAACTACTTACCCTGTAGTCTGTCACTAATCCTGTAAGAGACAAGTCAAAATAGGATTAATAAATATTAAAAATTAGTAATTTTTCTGTTTGTCAAAATAAAATTGTAGTGTTTTTTTATCGGGTTTACCAATAAAGGGTGTTTTCCCAGAATTCACATAATCTTCCATAGAGTAGAGAATGTTAGAAATAAAGAAATAACAATGACTTATCCTTAGAACAATCTGGTACTCCTATGCTACAACTCCAACGGTTACAGCTAATTTTACTGCGATATTGCACATCTACAGTATAAGTCTCCTGAACGCTGCAAGCAAACATTGGCCTCAGGAGTACAAGATGCCATTGATTAAACTGGTCAGGGGATGTCATCATTGCTTAACCCACAAGGACCACAAGAGTGGAAGCACTGAAGTAGCAGGAGATTCAAGGGGTAAGTCATTTTTATTTCTAGATTTTATAGCATATCTTATTCTTGGGTAGAAGTTTGAAAGACATGGTTTATGGGGTAAATTGTGGTGTTAGGAAAGATTTTTTTATGATATAATGACATTATACAAAGGAACAAGGTATTTAAGGCAAGAAACATTTGTGTCAACTAAAACAATCTGGGAGAGGGGGTAGGGGGTGGAATCATGGGGAGGAGTGACGCAAAGAAGGACTGTTTTACAGTCAAATGAGCTAGTAAGGCCAGGGTGATATTAAACTTTGAGGGATCAGGGTGACAAAGACGAGTATGAATATAGGGAGTGACTTGTCAGCCTAGGGAAGAAGGGTCGGGAGAAGCTGCAGGGGACCCATCTCTTGGACTTGCCATCCTAGAAGCATGGTGTTTTCTGCAGAGTTTCAGAGTAAAACATACATGGTTGCAATAACACAGTCAGTGCCTGATTTACGCTGCCTGTGGTTCACGCAGTATTAATCAGTTGTGAGGTGCACGTTAAGCAGGGAGGACTTAACATTGACCCATAGTGTAATATATTCCTTAGCACTGATGAAAATAAGTTGAGCCAATTGGGTTGTGTTAAAATAATGGATAAGGTGGAGAGAGAGACCTAGGCCCTGATTCATTAAGGTGTTTTTGACAGTTTTTTGGAGTAAACACCTTAACAAGTTGGAAAATATTTGAGCCAAAATGGGCAGGGCATGAGTAGTACAGCATGGCTATGCCCACCCATCTACCTCATAAAAAGTTGCCTTTGCCAAAAATATATGGAAGCATATCTTTGGTAGAGGCACGTGGCACTTGTAAACTGCGCTTAATTCATTAAAGAAGTTGTCCACTACTTTATATCAACCCCCCCAATGTATCCCCCCCGGGGCCCAGAAGTGTTTTTGTAAATACCTTGTGGTGCCTTTTCTGCCTCTGAGCGGCGCTATCGCTGGCCGATCCGAGGCATCACGTGACCTGTCACTGATGTCATGTCAAGTGAGGCGTGACATCAGTGACGCACTCCCCATGGTGGACGCTGGGCGGGGTTACCCAGTGCGTCACACCCAGCATCCACCGCGTGCTTTCCCAGTGAATGAGGAGAGGGAGAGCGCGCGGTGGATGCCGGGTGTGATGCGCGGGGTAACCCCGCCCACAACCCAGCAGCTACCGGTGGAACGCGGAAGAGGGACCCTCGGCTGCAGCCTGGACTTGTCATGACGTCAGAGGATGTCAGTGCCAGCTGCAGCCGGGGGTCACATGATGCCTGTGAGCAGCCAGTGATAGCGCCGCTCACAGGCGAAAAAGGCACCACAAGATATTTAGAGAAACACTTATGGGCCCTGGGGGAATATATTGGGGGATCATATAAAGTAGTGGACAACCCCTGTAAGTGTCGTCCACCTCTTAATGAAAAGATGCATCTTACTCCTGAATTCCCCTTCACCAAGACTAGTGTGTACAACACCGATCTTATTGAATCAGGACACTAGTCTTTTATGGTAGTAAACTACGATAATTTTTATGACATGGCATGGACAATTAAAATTTCCTTTTTAATGTTTGCATTGCTTTCTGTTTGAATAGATACCATACAATAATAATAATAATAATAATAATAATAATAATAATACAGATTCAAGAACAATGAAAAAGACATTACATTATGGTAAACTCCATAAAAACCCTAGTAAATCTGTTGTAAAATGTTAATACACAAAATATACCAAGCAAATACATGGAAAAAGATCATATTCTATATGGTCTTAAACAGTATAAGTTTATGTATATTAGCACACTGATCATTTCTGTGCAGAGGGCTGTTTCTGCAACATGTGTGTCACGGTTCCACCCCTCACTGTGTCTGGGATGCAGTTACTGACAGCTCAGCCATCCAATCTTGTACCGGGGCATGCTGGAATTGTCAGTACTGTGATTGACAGCTCGACCATCCAATCTGGTACAGGGGCGTGCAATAGCTGTCAGTGTAGTGATTGACAGCTCGGCTGTCCAATCTGAGACTGGGAGGCACTGGCTATCTTCAGCTGTTCATTATCTCACTTGAATGCATGGCTACTTAACTGAGCTGTTTGTCCCAGATCTCTGCCAGACGTACATTCATCTAGTGTGAGCTTTGTTCTCTGTGCCTTGAGTTCTGTTTATTGATCTTCTATTGCCTGACCTTGGACCTTGTTCTGAGCATCCGTCTCTTTAACCCCTTCTGCTCTGATCTGCTTTCCTCCTGGTATTCTGATCTACGGAACGGTACCTGACTATGCCTTTGCCTCTTCCCTCTGTTTATGGCTTTGACTTCGGACTCCTTGACTATCCCGTCTCATGGCCTAGCCATGAAAAGTAACTCAGCGTCACATTACGTCTGGCACATACGTTTTTCTTTTTCTCCTGTATGGAAACTGTTCACATGCTCTGTGACCAGATGGCAAATTTGAAGCTGATGAGTCAGGATCTGGCTAGGAAATGCCAGAGTCTGGAGTCATCACAATGTCAGCTGCAGGGCGAGATAACTAATATAATGAAAATCGCTGATAGTCCTTCACTGCCGGCAGTCGCTGTGACGTCAGTACCCACTGATGTACAGTTGGTCTCTCCAGAACCTGTAATAGACCTCCCTGATAAATTTTCTGGAGAGAGAGACCAGTTCAGGGTCTTCAGGGAGAGCTGTAGGTTATTCTTTACCCTGTGCCCCCAATCGTCAGGGGAGGAGTTCTAGCGGGTGGGAATAATCATGTCCCTACTGCGAGGGGGTCCTCAGACCTGGGCATATTCCTTTTCCCCCCTCGCCCCAGATCGGTTTTCTGTTGATACCTTCTTTGACAGTTTAGGACTGACATATGACGAACCCGACAGGATCCAGGTCGCTGAGGCTAAGGGGATCGCACAGCTGAGGACTACTGTACTGAGTTCCGGCAGTTCTGTGGAACGATGCAGCTCTCAGGTGCCTATTCCGCAAAGGCCTTTCTGAAACCCTTAAAGGCGCCTTGGTCCTCCATGACGCTCCTTGTTCTCTGGCGGAGACCATGACCCAGGCCATACAAATGAACCGTTGAATTTTCATTCTGGTACAGGGGCGTACAATAGCTGTCAGCGTGGTGATTGACAGCTCGGCTGTCCAATCTGAGACTGGGAGGCACTGGCTATCTTCAGCTGTTCATTATCCCATTTGAATGCATGGCTACTTAACTGAGCTGTTTGTCCCAGATCTCTGCCAGACGTACATTCAGCTATTGTGAGCTTTGTTCTCTGTGCCTTGAGTTCTGTTTATTGATCTTCTGTTGCCTGACCTTGGACCTTGTTCTGACCATCTGTCTGTTTAACCCCTTCTGCTCTGATCTGCTTTCCTCCTGGTATTCTGATCTATGGAACGGTACCTGACTACGCCTTTGCCTCTTCCCTCTGTTTATGACGTACCCTCCTGGCTTTGACTTCGGACTCCTTGACTATCCCGTCTCACGGCCTGGCCGTCAAAAGTGACTCAGCGTCACAATGTGCATGGATTTCTTCCTGTAAACCTGCAGCAAATGAGCGATAAGCAGTGTCTAACAGGCTCTATTAGTGTAAAACTGACAGGTCAAATATCCTGCAATACGGAAGTACTTCAGTGGCAGAAATTACTGTAACAAATGTGAAATGTAAATTATCTCTAAAGTGGTATGGTATTGTCCATATTATTGAGCTATACCACCTAGGAAGGTAACTGACATGTTTGTACCTCCCAGTTTTAACACTGAACAGCGCTAAAGCAAACATGAACACTATTTGGTTATCTGCATTATAAATAACCAAGCTTTATTGGAGAGAACTTTAAATATCACACATTGGCCTTCAATTATTCCAGTCACACAGTAGATCCAGGTTAGTTTAGCTATGGGAGCCTTTATTGAGCTTTAATTGAATGCTGCAGTAAATAGGCAGCCGCTAATGACCCTTTTGTTCTAGCAGTCATTTTCTGCCAGTGAGGCATAATTTAGGCTTGGTGTTTGTGTAGCAGTGATTATAACCTTCTTGTCTGCAGCTGTGCTTGACCAATCAAATTTGCCGTGATTTTCTATCATGTAAACTGAATTTCGCAGTTGGCATCATAAAAAGTAACCTTTATTCTTGTAAATATGTTGATAATTATATAGGTTTCAATTAACATGTTATGAAGCTGCAAAACAGGCAAATTTGGGCCATCCTACTGAATTTCTTGTTCTAATAGAGATATTACATTATGTTATTACTGTCACGTGTTGCTGATACATCAAGACTATGTTAAATTATAAGTTAGAGTTGCTCCTTGAAACATGTATCTTTATTGCTTCCTTTAGCCTGATTAATTGCAGTAATGTGCAAAGTCCTTAATATTAAATATAGGTAATGGAATAATAAATTGGGATGCACAAAATGTAAGGTAAATGTGTTTTTAACTTTTACATTTCTGGCCTAAGGTTTGTTTCTGTCCCATGCCCCATGAAGCAAATAATTGTATATTCCTTCTCCTGAAGCATCTGGCTGACTACTTGATGAAACATGTCTATTTATACCACATTTCCTTTCCTTTGCTGGAGGAACAATAAGTATGTATGACCATAATGATGATTTGTAGATTCTGAATGTACTGTTTTGGTAAATGTAAATTGACATGAGCACTCGAAAAAGGAATATATGGCTGCACTGTGTTTTTTAGATATAGTCATGGCTCCTGATAAAAATAATATCATGCAGAAACTGATCTACTGCATTAACAAAACTTTAAAGGGAATGTATCATCTATATAATTGCAATAATCAAAAGTAAATAGTTGTACAAAAATCACTGATTGTAATAAACTAACCGCATAACTTTTATTTAATTTATAAAAATTAGCACTCAGATCTTATATCCACTAATTATTTGCATGCTGATTGATCTAAGGGTAAAATAGTTGTCAACAGGACAGCTAATAAGTTTATTTTAGGCCGGGGTCACATGGCCGACGATTCTTTCATTCGAGAGAATCGGGGTCAATTATGCAAATACTCCCAAAATAAATTTTGTCAGAGTTTGAGCCAAGTGTCAGTGCACTGTGCGTGCAGTCCGATGTTTTGCGCACCCATAGACTTGTATGGGTGTGTGTGAGCCGAGTCTTGCAGCCACTCGCATCATGTATTGCCGAATCGGCATGAGAAAATAAACACCTGTCTGTCTCAAGTCAGAAGTTTTCTTGTTCAGGGTGACAAGACTATACTACTTCAGAGCCCATTCCTTACTACTATGTCTTAGACAGAAATGATAAAGAGAAGCCTCTGATAAAGGAGAGTTATCTGAGTATAGAAGAAAATTCTTCTTGAGCTAGCTAGCTGATAATGCTAAAGATTTTTAAAGGCAAACAAATACATTTAAGTAAAGTAGGTCACACCTACTGATATCGGCTATCATAGAAGTCTAAATCTTGTGGGTGCGATTACAGAGAGAAGTAAACACTTAAAAATTATTTTTTTGGTGTAATCTATAGAGCCTCACAACATCACTTAGGAAATAAATACCTAAGTGTGACCATATAATAAGTAGACCTTCCTAAGGGAAAGCAGAAACCTACAAAGAACAGGGAGTATAACATCCAAAATAAAATAGAAATCTTTATTGAGGAAATGCAAACAAGATAAAAATACATAAAAAGTGGATGTCAGACAGAAGGCTGAAGCCGCACAGAGAATCCCAATGCCAAAGTGATACCAGCTAATCAGGTAAAAACAGGGAGACAAATAGAATTGGCAAGTATTATGCAAAGGTGCGACAGTGACTGATATATACCTGCTCCTGAAGACAACGTTTGTAAAGTATGTACTGCAACATAAGATAAGATATACTTTATTTATCCCGGAGGAAATTGCGGGAAACATGTGGTTTCATTGCAGTTTATAGTGTAATATAAAATGTGAAATGCATAGAATGTTGCAAGTACTGATGCTGCCATGTGGGTACTGTATTGGTAAAGTCTAAGGTAACTCTGTACACTCAGCTAGCTCAGGTTTAGGGGAAGAATAGGATATAAGTAAGTATTTAGATATTGATAGATAGGAACTTTAGGATCCAGAGTAGTTACAGATAGATTAAGAGAGGCAGTGGGGGCATATTTGTGTGTTAGTATAAGTATTGTTAGTAGGAAAGTAATGCAAGCTGTGTGCTAGAATGTAGGTGAAAGGTTAGGTTGTCACAGCAACAGACGGCATGAACAGATACAGTAAAATGATTGGGACCATCCCAGCAGGGGAAGCATTTCCTGGCTTAATCAGAGCCTGAGTTAGTGAAAGGTTCCTGTTAAGTTCAGGTTTAAGTTGCAGTGGACTGGAGGCACGTTGAATACATATTGTTGTGACAGCATAAGGTCGTAACAAATTTCCTGTGGACCTTCCTGTAATGTCCACTGCCTATGACTCAAACTAGGCACTGAGGAGTGTGCCTTAATGCCTTCCATACAGAGGAAAGGGGAACCATGTGAGGGAAAAGTAGCAGATCTCGGGAGTGCTGTGGGGCCGTATGGGAAATCCCTAGGGCTGACAGGAGGATCAAGCATAGGGATTGTCTGAGCTGAATGTAAGCAGAGACTTGAAATGTACTGTATTAATAAAACTGCAACTGGAGGGTGCTGTGCCCAATACTGTTTGTTAAAGACTGCTGTATCTGAACTGTACAGTAAAGTTGAATTTGTTATAACAAACTGAGTGTTCCCTGATGTGTGTGACTGATCCAGGACCAAAGTACATGGATGCAGCGGAGGCCTCCGGCCTGAAAGTGAGTGCACTGCATTGTACATAGCACAACATCGATGGACTGGGACACTGTTTATTTGTGGGGTGCCAGGTCGCTGAGAAGCAGCAGCTCGCCCACAGCTAACATGCATTTGTTTCTTTCTGGATTTTCCTTTGGAATTTGCCACTTGGCATGTTCTCTTGCAGGTTTACTACTATATTAATTGCATAATATCTATTTACTTGCCCATACTATTTGTTTCCCTGTTTTTGTCTGATTAGCTGATGTCACTTTGGCATTGGGATTCTCTGTGCGGCTTCAGCCTTCTGTCTGACATCCTCTTTTTATGTATTTTTATCTTGTTTGTATTTCCTCAATAAAGATTTATATTTTATCTTGACTGTTATACTCCCTGTTTTTGTAGATTTCTGCCAACATCACTTAGGAGTTGCAAGGTCAGCTGCATAATCAAGTCATTGGCTGGTACAGTACTGACAATCGGAGATTTTAACTATTCAGATATTGACTGGGATCAAGGTTCTACTCCTGCAAAGGGAAGGAAATTCCTCGTCAGTTTGTAAGGCTGTGTGCCCACGTAGCATTTTTCAAGCGTTTTTGATGCGGAATTTCCGCAGCGTAAACGCTTGAAAAACGCTTGGTAACACGCACCCCATGGTCCCCAATGGGATTCCGCAAGTTCTATGCACATGCTGCGGATTTTTCCGCAGCGTTTATGCTGCGTTCAAAAATCCGCAGCATGTCATTTAATTTTGCGTTTCCGCAAGCAGAATTGCCTTTGTTCAATGCATAAAAAACGCAAGGCAATTCCGCATGTGGAAAACGCGTGATAAACGCGCGAAAAACGCGCGATAAACGCGTGCGGAATTCCGCATGCGTTTTTCCGGGAGAGGACTTGCATTTATGCAGCAGAAATTTTCTGCTTCATAAATGCAACGTGGGCACATAGCCTTACAGTATAATTTCATGCACCAGTTCATGGAAGACCCAATAAGAGGTGATGCTCTGTTTAATCTGATCATTTCTAACAATACATAGCTTCTTGGAAATGTCACTATTCATGAAAAACTTGTACCAGTGAACACAATATCATTTCATTTTGGTTAATCTTAAAAAAAAAAACATACCCAGGAGATGAAAGAAAAACACTTAATTTTAAAAAGGCCAATTTCCCCAAGTTTATGTCTGCACTTTAGGCCAATGACTGAGAGCAGCTGTTAGATAGTAATAGTGATACAAATGGTAAACGCAACTATATTCCTATAGTTAAAAAGTGTAGACAAAAGAACTTAAACCTCCACATAGCTTACACCTACTGTTAGAAAGACAATAAATTACAAAAAAGGGCATTTAGAATATATAAATCTGAGGAGTAAGCTCCAGTAAAAATTACAAAAAGCTCAAGAGAATCTGTAAAAAAAATCAAATCGGCTAAAGCAGAAAATGAACTGAAGGTAGCAAGGAAAGCAAGGAAAAGCAAGGCAAATCCAAAAAAATCTTTAAATATATAAACAAAAAAGTCACATAAATATTGGCAATTGGGAGTTGGGCACCGCTCTGTTTATACTTGAATACTTATCTCACTTGGATAAATATACAAAAATGGCCAAAAGTTTTTTTTACACAAGTTTTTGGTTTCCACAGTTTGCTGCTTCAGTGTCAGATCTTTTAGTCAGATATTTCTTTAGTATAATGAAGTACAATGATATCTACCGTACATTGTTGACCCTTCTATTCCAAGACTTCTGCAGTTCACCATGACATGCTGGACATCAGCTTCGGGGCCAAATCCTGACTGATGGCAGCACATTCTTGCCTAATCAGTGCTTAGAGTTTATCACACTTTTTGTTTGTCCTACTGCTTTTTGAGTATTGACCATAGGTTCTCAACGAGATTAAGGTCTGAGGAGGTTCCTGATCATGAACCCAAAATTTAAATGTTTTAATCATCGAGACACTTAGTTATCACTTTTACCTTGTGACATAGTGGAAAAAGTATTGCTCGTCACCAGATTGCTTCTGGATCACTAGGAGTTGCTCTTGAAAGATATTTAGCTACTATTTTTTAATTCATGGGAGTGTTCTTTGAAAAAATGCTGTGCGAGTCCACTTCCTTTGATAAAAAGCAACTCCACTCATGAATGGTCTCAGGACGTTTTACTGTTGGAATGACATAGAACTTGCCTTTTATTCACCAGACAATCTATTATTCCAGATGTCCCAAGAAGTCTGAAGGGGCCTTCATCAGAGAAAAAAACATTACTTCAGTCCTATTCAGATCAATCCCTGTACTTCCTGTATATTGGTCATTCTGTTTTTGATATTTTTCTTGAAGATAAGTGGCTTCTTTGCTCCTGACACGATGCCAGCCCCCAAAAGTCTTTGCCTCACTGTGCATGTAGATCATACATGTCAAACTCTGGCTCATGGGGCATCGCTAGGGTGAGGGGCGTCTTTAGGCACTTTGATTTGGGACCTGTGCCATGAATCATAAGCACAAAGCCCCAGATCTCTAGGGCTGTGCAACTCAATTTTAAATAAAGTTCACCTTATTCAAATAGAACCTGCCCCTTCTCCCAGTTACTCCGCCTCCCGGCTCCTGCTCTCCTCAGCCTGTAACCATAGAGCCTGCTCCCGACCTCCAGCAGAGGGGCACATTCTCACATACTCACCCAAGGACTCTTCTATCGATGGAGGTGAGAATGCTTCCTGCTGCCTATCAGCTTCCTCACAGCAGTAATGGTCGCAGAGTCTGAGATTAGAGTGATTTAGTGACTCTATGGCTGTGTGCCCACAATGTGTTTTTGGTGCGTATTTTGGTGCGTATTTGCAGCGCGTAAACGCTCCAGAAAAGCATTGCATACCTTATCCCATGACTTCCTATGACATTCTGCAAGTTCTGTGCACATGGTCAGGATTTTTAAGCGCAGATTTTACTCTCAGAAAAAATACGGACATGACCAATTCTTGTACGTTTCTGCATGCGTATTTGCCTATACAATGCATTGGAAAAACGCATGGCAAATACGCATTCAAAAACGCGTCAAAAACGCATGTAAAAAGCGCATGTAAAAACCGCATGTGTTTTTCTGCCAAGGAGATGCAGAAATGCTCAGGAAAATTTCTACTTCATTTCTGCATCGTGGGCACATAGCCTGTATGTTCGGAGCTCCATGCTGGTCGGTGCAGGATCAGGTTTCTCAGCCACACAAAGCACCGGCCAGCAGGGAACTCCAAGCACAAGGTCACCATGTCACAAATTCTAATCTCTGACACTGCAGCCTCCTGTTGCTGCTGCTATGATGAATCCAGGCTGTAACTGATTCCTGTCACCAGACCCTACTCCTTATCCAGTGGAATCGGTATATTAATAATGAAGTACTGCACCTGTAATATACACATTGCATCTGTGTATTGTATATAAATGCACAGGCACAATAAATGCTCATAAAGATCACGTATATAGACGTATTTAAAACATAAATACTGTGTATGGGTATATTCTACCTGTGTGTGTATATGTACAGTATGTATACAGTGAAGGAAATTATTATTTGATCCCTTGCTCTTTTTGTAAGTTTGCCCACTGACAAAGACATGAACAGTCTATGATTTTAAGGGTAGGTTAATGTTAACATTGAGTGATAGAATATCCCCAAAAAAATCAAGAAAATCACATTGTAGAAATTAGATAAATGTATTTGCATTTTGCAGTGAGAAATAAGTATTTGATCCCCTACAAACCATTATGAGTACTGGCTCCTACAGACCAGTTAGACGCTCCGGTCTCCTGTCCGGCGGCCATCTTACAATATATATACATACCTACATAGTCATGGCCGAAAGTGTTGACTTGCCACCCTTGAAATTGTTCCAGAAAATTAAGTTTTTCTCATTGAAAATTATTCGTTATTTATTCCAAAGGGTGTGCAACCAAATATTAAGTTGAGAGTGCCAACAATTTTGTCTGGCCCATTTTTGGGGTTTTGAAATTAAGTCCAATTTGCCTTCGTTTCTTTTTTTTTTCTTGCGCTGTTCCAATACACACAAAGGAAATAAACATGTATATAACAAAGCATGTGTAATTGCAATAATTTTCTGGGAGAAATACTTCATTTTCTGAAACAATTTTAAGGGTGTCAACACTTTCGGCCATGACTATGTATGTATGCGTATGCATATATATGCACATTAGAGTATATATATTTATAGATATATATAGAAATACAAATATATTATGTAATATATATATGGACATATACTGATTAATTACATAAGAAACTCATCTCTCCTGACACCCATATACAAATGAATATACTGTATGACTAAGGACATACTTATCTGAAACGCGTAAGGTGTTTGTTCCCACCTTTTTCTTTTATCATTTTTTGTTTATTCATGTCATATTTGTGATATATTTTATCTGATATGATCTAAATAAATTTTCTACCTTTTATGAATTTGTGTGGTGCTGGAATTATTTATTTTTTTCTTTTCGTTTTTGTGACTCCACAGCTGGGTTGCTGGCCCAGTATTTTTTCCGTGCATCCACTATCGTATTCCGGTATTGACGACTACAATGGTAAGCTGATTTTTTCTTTTTACTGTCTTTGTGTCCTTGCACTTGTAGATTACAGACTAAATAACACCATGCAATGCCAATCAGCAGCTTCTAAGGCAAGCAGGATATTATCATGCATTAAAAAGGCATGGGCTTGCGAAACAGGGACGTAATATTACGATTTTACGAAGCGTTAGTGCCACCTCATCTGGAATATGCAGTTCAGTTTCTGGGCAACAGTTCAGAAAAAAGATGCCTTGAAGTTAGAAAAAAGTACAAAGGACAGGCACAAAGCTGGCAAGGGGCATGGAGGATCTTAGTAATGCCACTTATTAACCCCTTCCTGACATGTGATGTATTATTACGTTAATTAATAGGTCACCCTCTTTGATGCAGGCTCCGAAAGCAAGCCCTCATACAGCTATGTGGATGAAAAAGTAATGGTTCTTGGAAGAAGAATAAACAGCAAAATTGCAAAAAAAATTGAAAATCAAAAGACAAGAGGGTATTCCCTTTGTCTGGAGAAAGAAAGGCTTAATCTCTATAAGAGACAGGTTCTTTACTGTAAGAAGTATTATTCTGTGCAACAGTCTATCTCCAGAGCTGATCATAGCTGGTTTCAAAAAGGCTTAAAGCGCACCTGTCAGCAGGATTCTGTTTAGTACACTACATACACTGTCAGGTGGGCGCCATTACACTGAGTAAAATGATACCTTTGATAATGAAATCCGTAATAATGATGTGCATGTGCTCTGGTGCTCTCATTATGTATTCATGTATTCCTATCTCTGCCTTCTGACAGGTCACTGTGCTTTCAGTGACCTACCTACTATTTTAAATATTGCCTTTGTAATTTTTCTGCCCATGTGAAATCTACATATCCCAAAATGGCGATGCCCACACATGCGCAGTAGTATGTTTTGGCTGCTACTGCGCAGGCGCCATTTTGCTTTTGAGAAAAGAGTGTGGGTACAGCAATATGGCGCCACGCATGCACAGTAGCATCTCAGCAATCGAGAAATGCTACTGCACAAGGGTGGGCAGCGGGAGCCATATTGCTGCAGGCAAGTTTCTTTTTCCTGTAGCAAAATGACGCCCGCGTATGCGCAGTAGCATCGGCAAGCGATAGACGTTACAGAGCTCGCGCGGGCGCCATTTTGCTAGAGGAAAAAAAAATTGCCTGCAGCAATATGGCCCCCGCCGCCCCCGCTTGCGCAGTAGCATTTCTTGATTGCCAAGAGATGCTACTGCGCATGCGCTGCGCCATATTGCTGCACCTATACTTTTTCCAAAAGCAAAATGGTGTCCACGCGTGCGCTGTAGCATCTCTCTGCAACCGAAAAATGCTACTGCGAATGTGCGGGCGACGGGCGTCCATTTTGGGACATGTATATTTCAAATGGGCAGAGAAATTACAAAGGCAGTATTAAAAATCGTAGGCAGGTCATTGAAAGAACAGTGACCTGTCAGAGGCCAGATATAGGAATACATGAATACAGAAGCAGAGCACCAGAGCACATGCATATCATTATGGCAGAACTGAAACTAAAGATTATAAAAGAATAACTGGATGGATTTCATCATCAAAGGTATCATTTTAATCAGTGTAATGTCGCCCACCTAGCAGTGTATGTAGTTTACTAAGCACAATCCTGCTGACAGGTGTCCTTTAAATGCTTTTTTAGAAGAAAATAACATAAATAATTGTGAACATGTGTAAAACTCTTGCTCTGAATGTTGATTTATTTGATTGACACTCGATTAGGAGGGAAATCCTGCTCTTTAGGGCAGACTTGATTATACATTATGGATGTACCAAACCCCATTGCCATTATTTTCCCCATCCCTTGCTTGAACTTGATGGACATGTGTCTGTTTTCACCTGTACTAACTATGTAATTATATAAAATGACTTTTAACCAGAGGCACATTCATATTCAGAGGCATAAAAATGGCTGCTATATTATAAAGTGCTTGTCAGTATTTATCGATTTATAGATTTACTCACCTGATTCTTGTTGATCATATTGAAGGTAAACAGGATCAAGTTTAAAGGCACCGATTAGATCTGATCTCTTCTTTACCCTATTTTATACAATATTTGTTAGTAGATAATAATAATAATACTTTCTCTTACAAAAAAATTAGCAAGTACATTATTACTGAAAAAAAAAATGGCCGAAATCCATGTATATCCACTCTTAAGTATCGCTTTTTTATTTAAAATGGGTTAAATTTATGCTAATTAATTTACTAATATATCTTTATAGAAATCAAAGGCTCATTTATCTGATGCTGAGCTTTATATTCCTTGTAGAGACTCAAACTTAAAACATAATATTTGCCTGTAATAGAGCAGTATTTATTAAACCATTACACAAAAAAGGTGTGTCCACTTATCAAGGTATTATCACAGATTTTCCTTGCAGGAAAACTCCCAATAATACCATAATAGGTGGATACAGCCAGATTATCCAGCTCCTTCCTCTATTCTTCCAGAAAGCCATGTAAAGAAAATGCCTTCTAGCTCAAAAATATATCTAGGCTGCAAATGAATGACCAAGGACAACTTCTTCCTTGCATGCATGTGTGTCTATATACAGGTGCATCTCACTAAATTAGAATATCATCAAAAAGTTAATTTATTTCAGTTCTTCAATACAAAAAGTTAAACTCATGTATTATATAGAGTCATTACAAACAGAGTGATCTATTTCAAGTGTTTATTTCTGTTAATGTTGATGATTATGGCTTACAGCCAATGAAAACACAAAAGTCATTATCTCAGTAAATTAGAATACTTTATAACATCAATACAAATAGGGGTATAATTCGCGCTTGGGTAGTGGGTAGAGGGAAAATGGGGAGTTACCAACGTGGAAGCGAAACTAAGGACTAGTAGTAAATTGGATAAAATAAATTAAGCTTTATTTGAAAAAATAGATAAAACCAGTTAAAAGTGATAAAAGTGATAAAATCTCTGATCAGAGGTCAGTATATCTAGAGAATAGGAGTAACGTATTATTTTGATAGAAGATGGTCCTTAATGTGGTCCAGAGGTGTAAGAACCTGTGGAAAAAGGGGTAAGGGAGGTTAGTTTAGTGGGATATTGGATAAGGTCAGGATGAGATAATTGGTGACCAATGTACCTGTAGTAGGGTCCTTGTTCTTATTGGTGAATAAGTATCAGGGACTATCTGTTAGGTAGGTGCTCTTATTCCATGGTGGGAGAATCTACAGGACAAATTAAGAGGTATAAAGGATAAATTAAGGTAGAGAGATGCGTAAAGTAAGTAAATTCTCTGTACCTACTGTAATCCGGGCGGATATTAGTTTCGGGTAAAAAGAGGTCCAGAGGCCTAGGCTTCCTGGAAACCTGGTGTCCTGGGTGTCTTTTTAGTCTACCTGCAGCGAAGGTAGAGGGTGGGTAGAAAACGATCTTTGCCCTAGTAGGGGCTATAAATAAGTAGTGGATATTTACCTGATGGTGCAGGTGTGTTCCATTAGGTCACCTGTAGCAGTCCAGGGAAGTCCGGTGGGTCTGTAACAGTGGTGACCCTGTACGTCCTGGTGGTGTGATAATTGTACCTGTAGTGAGGTGAGTCACATGGGTCAGGTGAGGCAAGATGTCAGCCAGCTAAGGTATGAGAATCCTACCAGGTATACCTTGTCAAGGAAGTTTGTAGCACGGTGGTTCCCCTAGGTCCTAGAGCCGGTCGTGGCCAGATAGAAGAAATCCTACTATGAGATATGAGAATCCTACTAGGTATGCCTTGTCAGGGAAGTTTGTAGCACGGTGGTTCCCTTAGGTCCCAGAGCCGGTCGTGACCAGATAGAAGAAAATATTGGTAGGGGTAGTCTTAACGTATAGACCTGGTACTAGGAGGGAAGCGGCCGGTTAGTCAATGCAGGGTAAAGCTGTGCAAAGTAGACGGAGCGGTCGCAGCACCCAGTTACTCACAGTTGGGGAAGTCTGCGTGGATCTGAGTCAGATAGTTGTCCCAGGGACGGGGGCGTCCTGTCGGCAGGTACCGTGACTGTATCCGGAGCGAGAGCGGAGTCCCGGCCGGAGACTTCCGCTCCTCGCGTGATCTCGGATAGGGAGAGCGCGCGCTTCCTGCAGAAAGCACGCGAGACTAGTGTGACGCGCTGTCACGTGACACACAGGATGCAGCGGTCTCTTAGCGCTAGTGAGCTGGGATAGGGCGGGTCCTACGCGTTTCGAAAGATACGTCTTTCTTCCTCAGGGATAGTCCTACCCAGCATCAGTGCCCTTATATACTCTAGTCAGGAGTGGTCTTGATGACTGCCTGTCAGTCATGTGTATGTTCTCTAAGCACACACAGGTCTGTCAGTCATTAAATGCAAACAGCTCGATGTCACTGTTTAACCCTTTGGGTTTAAGGGTGTTTAGTTGATACCTGTAATTTGAGTCCCTTTTATGCATCCATTATGTTTTTCCATGTAATGCTTGGAGAGCGGGTGTTCCTTATATTTGTTTTTTATGTTCCTTAGATGTTCGTTTATTCTGACATTCATAGGTCTTTTAGTACGCCCTACATACATCTTTTGGCAAGGGCATGTCAGACCATATATTACTCCTGTACTTGTGCAGGTGATAAAGTCTTTAATGGGGTATGTTTCAGTTCCATGGCTGACAGTACTTTGTTTGCAGGTTTTAACCATTCTGCACATTTTACATTTTTTACATGGAAAAAAACCTTTAATTTTTTGTTTAAAGGGGGTATATATTTGATTGCTAACTGAAAAATTATTTGTTGTTGGTGCTAATATGTTTCTTAAATTCCGTGCCTTTTTATATATAAATTGGGGATTGACATGTAACTGATCTCCAATTATTTTGTCATCCCTGAGTATGTGCCAATGTTTCCCCACAATTTTCCTGAATAGATGGATATTGGAACAATATGGTATGATGATCGGAATGTTAAGTTGTTCCCTATCATACTGTGATTTTTTATTGGTTTTTCTGGATGGGTTCAAAAGGGTTTCCCGTGGTATTTGAGCTACAGAATCTACTGTTTCATTAAGAAATTTAGCATCATAGCCTTTCTCAAGGAACTTTCTTGTCAGTTGATCAGCCTCTTTTCTGAAATCGGGATTTGTCGAGCAATTTCTGTGTATTCGTATGTACTGGCTACGAGGTACATTGAGTAACCAGTTGGGTAGGTGACAGCTGTCCAGTGGTATATATCCGTTTGCGTCTGTGGGTTTATAATAGGTACGTGTCCGGATATGATTTTCTTCAATATAAATATTTAAATCCAAAAAGTTAATGGTTTTGGTGCTGGTGGTAGATGTAAACTGTAGGAAGTAGTTATTGTTATTTATATCCTGTAGGAACTTCTCAAGGGAAGAATGATCACCTGACCATATGAATAATATGTCGTCAATAAATCTCCGCCATAGGACCAGGTTTGGGTGTAGGGTACCCCCCGGGTGTATGGTTAGAGATTCCCACTCCCCCACATACAAATTAGCGTAGCTGGGGGCGAACCTGGTTCCCATGGCAGTACCCCATTGCTGGGAGTAGTAGTTCTCCTCATATGCAAAATAATTATGAGTAAGTATGAATGTCATACATTCTGTGATGAACTGGCTCTGTTCTATGGACATTTTTTGTTGTAAAAAGTGGCGGGAGGCCTCACATCCTTTTTGGTGTTGAATGTTGGTATACAAAGAGGTAATGTCTAAGGTCCCCAGGATATAGTTACTCTGCCAGGTGATATTATTTAATATTTGTATTGCATGCTTGCTGTCCTTCAGATGAGATGGTAATACTGGTATTAGGTCTTGAAGGTGGTGGTCTACTAATCTAGAAAGATTGGCTGTAAGACATTGTATCCCTGAAATGATTGGTCTCCCTGGGGGTTCTTTTTGGTCTTTATGTATTTTGGGTAGATGGTAGAATACGGCTAGTCTAGGGTATGGAATATTCACATAGTCATATTCATTTTTAGTGAGAAAACCTGCCTCTAATCCCTTTCTGGTTAATGTTTTTAGTTCCTGTAGATAAATAGTAGTTGGGTTTGAAGGGATAATTCGATATGTGCGTGAGTCACTCAGAAGTCTAAGTGACTCTTTGTGATAATAGTCATGATCTAAAATAACTATGCCGCCTCCCTTATCGGCCGGGCGGATGACTATATCTTTATTTTTCTGTAGATTCTTTATGGCAGTTATTTCTGATTTAGTAAGATTGGTACTGAATTTTAAGCACTTCTTGTCACTGAGCCGGCGGATGTCGTCCGTGACATTTTTTTCAAATGTATTAATGGCCTCTGAATGTTCCTGGATAGGGTGAAAGTTTGATTTGTTTTTTAAGGAGGTATGTAAAATTGCTGGGTTAGTTGGTGAATTGGTTAATGTAGTGGTACTAATTTCCCCTTCTCTTTTGACAAAATATTTTTTTTAGGGCTAGTTTCCTTATAAATTTCTTTATACCTATGAAGGCCTGGAATTTGTCGAATTTAGTTGAGGGTGCATATTTGAGGCCTTTTGTTAGTAGGGTGGTGTCACTAGCTGTTAGTTTATATTTACTTAGGTTGAATATGGAGTCATTGCTGGTCACTTTTTTTGAGTTGTTCTTTTTCTTTTGGGCGAGTTTCCCTCCCCTGCATCCCCTTTTGCGTTTTTTTTGGGGGCCTTCTGAAAAAAATCAACCTTACTGGTATGTTTTCTTATCGAGGGGAACGAAGTGGAAGTACCAGGTGGTGTTCGTTGTGTTTGCGGAGGCAAGGTTTCGTTAGCAGGAGTAGGGGGGTTCCCTGTGAGTGGAACCATTGGAGAGTTTTCGGGCTCTTCTGATATATTACCTAATAATTGAAAACGGTTCTGTACCGTAATTGGGGTCTGGATTTCTTGTTGAGAGGGGTTTGGGTGGTCTGAGGTCTGACCATAGTTTTGGTCACATCCTGGGGGGGATCCATTATCAGAGGTGGGATGGATGGAAATTTCATCTAATGAAGACCTGGAGTTAGTGGGACTCCCCACTACTTCATCCAGGATTTCAAAGAAGTTCCGATCCTCACTGCGTTGTTCGGGTAGAGGTACGGCATCTCTCCCGAACTTATTCCTTTTTCTTGTTATTATTTCCTGTTCCTTCTGGTTAATTCTATTTTTTATACTGTTGCTTAAGCTCACAATATCAGGGTGATTTTGTTGAGGCTTAATTTCATTGAATAGAATATTGATCTTATTTTTATTTTCCATGAGTTGTCTTTTTCTTGTTAATTATAAACTGAACTGCTTGTTTTGAAAAATCTTTAAACATAGTTTCCCATTCAGACAGGGTGGTGGGATCGCCAATGTCCCCTGATAGAGCTTTTGAAACTATTAGGCCAGAGGGTATGATATCATGGGCTAGATAGTGTTCTAAGGTGGCCACTTCCCACAAGTCTCTCATCTCTTTTAGGAGTAGTTGTTCTAATGTTTTTAGTGAGTCCTTTGCGGCTTTAATTATTTCCGGATTAATTTTGGATGGTTTTTTTTGGGAGTTGTGGAAGAATAGTTGAATATTCTCAATACGTTCCCTCCTGTCGTACCAGAGGTCCCCCATAGTGCCTAAGGATAAGTATCTATGAGTAAATTGGGAAGAGAGAGAGGGGGGGGGGGAGGAGTGGGTGAGGTAGGTGAGCAGCTAAGCAGCCTTCTAAGGTGGTTAAAAGAAATGATCTAATTATCCAAATAAGCGGTAGGAGGCGCTAGTAGGCTAATCACTTATAAGCAGCGAATCAAGGGACACAAACCACAATGTGTCAATGGGGTAGTACCAATACAAATAGGGGTATAATTCGCGCTTGGGTAGTGGGTAGAGGGAAAATGGGGAGTTACCAACGTGGAAGCGAAACTAAGGACTAGTAGTAAATTGGATAAAATAAATTAAGCTTTATTTGAAAAAATAGATAAAACCAGTTAAAAGTGATAAAAGTGATAAAATCTCTGATCAGAGGTCAGTATATCTAGAGAATAGGAGTAACGTATTTATAACATCAGCTTGAAAAATGTTTTTAAAATCCGAAATGTTGGCCTACTGAAATGTATGTTCAGTAAATGCACTCAATACTTGGTCAGGGCTCCTTTTGCATCAATTACTGCATCAATGCTGCGTGGCATGGAGGTGACCAGCCTGTGGCACTGCTGAGGTGTTATGGAAGCCCAGGTTGCTTTGATAGCAGCCTTCAGCTCATCTGCATTGTTGGGTCTGGTGTCTCTCATCTTCCTCTTGACAATACCCCATAGATTCTCTATGGGGTTAAGGCCAGGTGAGTTTGCTTGCCAATCAAGCACAGTGATACTGTTGTTTTTAAACAAGGTATTGGTACTTTTGGCAGTGTGGACAGGTGCCAAGTCCTGCTGGAGAATGAAATTTCCATATCCAAAAAGCTTGTCGGCAGAGGGAAGCATGAAGTGCTCTAAAATTTCCTGGTAGACTACTGCACTGACTTTGGTCTTGATAAAACACAGATGACCTACACCAGCAGATGACATGGCTCCCCAAACCATCACTGATTGTGGAAACTTCACACTAGACCTCAAGCAGCTTGGATTGTGTGCCTCTCCACTCTTCCTCCAGACTCTGGGACCTTGATTTCCAAATGAAAATTGGAACTCTGGGACCTTGTGGAGTGTCAATGACTGCCTTCTGGACATCTGTCAAGTCAGCAGTCTTCCCCATGATTGTGGAGCTTACTGAAACATATTAAGGGACATTTTTAAACGCGTAGGAAGCCTATGCACGTGTTTTTTGTTAATTATTCTAATTTATTGAGATAATGACTTTTGTGTTTTCACTATGACCCCACAGTGCTCGTCACACACATTATGATACCCTCACAGTGGCCACCACCACACATTATGATGTACTCATTATAGAAAAATGGGCATCCGGCACGGCTTTCATTCACATTTTGTGCGTTGAGACAGCAAAGATGAAAAAATCTTGAATTTTCTTGATAGAGTGTGGCACCCCAGGGGTCCGGTTGCCACGGTCGTGTTGCCTCCCTCACAAGGAGTGATGCCATGCCTGGAAGCAAGGAGGGGTCCCCTAATCAGGTATACCAGCATACAACACTTTCCTGGCTTCAGACCAGGAAGGGGAGCTCCTCCCCTTGGCAACTGGAATCTGGAGGCGAGGTAAGTAAGAGTTAGTTGAGCGGAGTTGAATACAGGACAGCGACGAGGAAGGACCTGAGGAGGGGAGCTGTGGAAAAGCTCACCTAAGGAGAGAAGTGCAAAGGAACCGGACACCGGAGTCTGTGGCTGTGGGGCACTGAAGGCCCAGCAGCGAGATCCGGAGGGCAGGAGACTACAGGTCTCCTGGCCCCACCAGACGCCCGGCAGTTCAGCAGCATGATAGGGCCCAGCACCGCCATGTGGGAGCGACATTTACAGAAGGCCCGAGCTGCCTGCCATACGGGTGAGGAAAAAGACATTTTACTCAGGGACGAGGGCCACAGCATAGCTACAAGCAGCAGGGCCAAAGAGAATAACACAGAGGGAAGGCCTACAACTCCACCTGGCAAGGTGGATCCCCAAATTGCTTCCAGGCCACCCGGACCTCCACTACCAGTTAGTACCCATGCCTGGGTCTGCTCTGACAAACCGCAAGTAAAGCAAGAGGAAACCGCCATTAATGTGTTGTCTGTTCATTACCTGCGCCCCCAGCCCTGCACGACACTGTCCCTGCCGACAACACCTACTCTTCAAATCCTCTACAATGCCTTGGAGCTTAGCTCTGCCTGTGGAGAGCTCAACCAACTTTGCTGCGTCACCATCACCTCCAGTGGATCTGCATCGCAGCGGTGGCCCCATATAGCCACAGGTGGCGTCACGAATATTATCTCTAAAAACTTTATTCCCCTTTTAATTTCCCTTTAATTGACCGCCCTGGGTCACGGACCGGGTCACTGCCACCATGACATCCCCCAGCACCGACCGGCCCGGCTACCGAGTACCCCACGGCCCAGGGGGCGCGTCATACTTGGCATCATGAACAGGATTCACGAAGCCCGGTATAACCGGGTACTGTGTGCCATAGACTTTACTGAACTGTGTCATCACGTAATTTGCCGTCAGCAGAGGAGAAGCAGGAGGCCCCGATCTGGAACCGCCGGGTAAGCGATCCCTCTCACCTGCAGAGCTGCATACTGGTATGTCCGCAGAAATCCAGGACCTGGCTGAGGTTCACTAGGGGGGAGGAAGATGCCCAACCTGGGAGAGGATTCAGCTGCGGGCGCGGCCGCCGCCACTGTAATGCCGTTATCAATGCCATACATACCAGGGGCGGCGTGGTTGCCCCAGTACTCAGGGAGTCGCACACCCTGAGCGACTTTAAGGAGAGACTGCGCAGTTTGTTCCAGGTGTACCCCCTGTCTGAGGAGCAGAAAGTCAGCAACCTTATAGGCCAGCTAATAGGTGCAGCCAAGAGGGAGGTGAAGTCCTGGCCGGGCAGGGACAAAAGCAATGTTAAGGAAATATTGGCCTGGTTAAAGTATACCTTTGACACCCGCACAGCAGCAGAGATTAAAATGAAGTTCTACGGGTGCAAACAAAGGGTGCAGGACAGTGTCCGGGACTATGCTCTAAACCTGCAGGAGGTGCTGCGGGCCATTAAACAGGTAGACCCTGACAGTGTGCAAGACGAGGACAGATTGCAAACCGAACAGTTTAGGGACTCCTGTCTAATGCCCACAGAACCCAGCTGCGCATTATGGCTCTGCAAAACCCTGATCTGGACTTTGTGCAATTTAAAGACCGGGCCATCCGGGTGCTGCGAGAACCAACCCCAAGTGGCACGGCACCCCTCCGGTGCCCAGCTATCACATACCACCAGGAGGTGGCGTCCTTCTCCCCGGCACCTGTGGAGGCTGACGCGCAGACCCTAGATAATAACCCCTCTGCAGCTCTACGCCTTCAGGTCCAGGAGCTGACCAAAAGTGTGGCTACATTAACCAAAACTGTGCAGGCCATGCAAGTGTCTCCAAAAGAAAGGATCCAGCTGGCTTCCAGTCCAGATGACATCCCGTGGTGACGGCAGAGAAGGATTCCACCGACCAGAGGAAGAAACAGCGATCGCTATGACCAGAACGGACAACCCATCTGCCGCTGCTGTCAAAAGACGGGGCATCTCGCAATATTCTGCAATTTACACGAGCAACCCCTGGGGCAGAGGGCCAACCCCCAGGAGTAAGACGACCAGGCCCACAAAGTTGGCGGGCGAGACAAGTACGTGGGAGGACGACCGGTCCTACCTGTCATGCTTGATGGCATCACGATGAACGCATCGCTGGACACTGGTTCCGAGGTGACAACAATGCCATATATCCTTTATAAACGATACTGGACTGATTCAGACATTAACCGCAGTCCAGATGAACATATTAACATCTTTGCCAGCAATGGTCAGCCCTTGCCTCAGGTGGGGTATAAAGAGGTGACCATAAAGGTTGGCAGAGTAGAATTGCTATCACAAGGAATGATTATTGTAGATATTGATCGCCGAGAAAGCCATCCTATGATAACCTTAGGCACCAATGTGATAGAGAATTGTCTTGGGGAAATTATTCTTTTGTTGCAACAGGTCGCAGAGACTGCCAGTTCCAGTCAGCAGCGAGTTCTGCAGAAGGAGATCAAAGCCCTGATGCAGAGACAACAGGTAGAGCTGTCGGCAGTGTCAGAATGAGTGATCCATTCCCCATTGCAATGCCCCCTAGGAGTGAAATGTTAATATGGTGTCGGGCAGCAATCGGTCTCAGGGGTCAAGACTATCAGGCCCTGGTAGAACCCGTGAACTCTGATAGTAGGCCCACCGTCTTGACGGCCGGGGGGTAGTCGATGTCCACAAGGGGAGAGTACCGATACGCATCCTGAATTGTGGGGAGAAAAAAGTCCATTTACCCCGGTATGCTACCCTTGCTAAGCTGTTCACTGTCAGTAACAATGCAATAAAGGCAGTGGAACCCTTGCCTCCATCCAAGCAGGCGGAGGATAATGGCTTCAAGGGGCAGATGGAGGATTGGTGTCAGAAGCTACAGGTAGGCACTGACTCCACCCCTTTGCACCAAAAGCATGGAGTATACCGGGTGGTCCAAGAATATGAGCGAGTCTTTAGCAAACACCCACTAGACATTGGGCAGGTAAAAGGGGTCCAACATCATATCCCCACAGGAGATCATCCACCCATTAAAGAGAGGTACCGACCCGTACCCCCAGCTCACTATCAATGTGCCAAGGGAATGTTACGAGAGATGAAGGAGGCTGGGGTGATCAGAGATAGTTGTAGCCCCTGGGCAGCTCCATTAGTTCTCGTCAGAAAGAAAGATGGTACAATGATGATGTATGTTGATTATAGGCAGATTAACCGCATTACACATAAGGACGCCTACCCATTACCCAGAATTGAGGAATCATTAGCTGCACTAAGGTCCGCTAACTATTTCTCCACTTTAGATCTCACCAGTGGGTATTGGCAGGTTCCCGTGGCAGAGGCGGACAGAGAGAAGACCGCGTTTACGACATCAATGGGCTTCAGCAAGTTCAACTGCATGCCATTCGGGCTCTGCAATGTCCCGGGAACTTTCCAGCAGTTAATGGAGTGTTGCCTAGGACACAAAAACTTCAAAACCATTCTGCTGTACCTAGACGACGTAATTGTCTACTCAAAGACATACGAAGACCACCTGGAGCACCTGGCCGAGGTGTTGAAGCCCTCTCTGGTTTTGGCCTGAAAGTAAAGCCGTCCAAGTGCCACCTGTTGAAGCCCAAGGTGCAGTACCTAGGTCATGTGGTAAGCGCCGAAGGTGTAGCACCAGACCCTGAAAAAGTCACCGTGATCAAGGACTGGCCAAGACCCTCCACTATCAAGGAAGTGCGGCAGTTCCTCGGGCTGATAGGCTACTATAGGACATTCATCAAGGGTTTCACCAAGATAGCGGCACCCATGCAGGACCTCTTAGTGGGCCAGTCCTCCGATCAAATGGGGTAAACCAGAAGACGAATCCTTCAGTCGACTGAAAGTGCCTCTTACTGGAGATGAAGTCCTGGCCTACCCCAACTATGGTGAACCCTTTATACGCCATACGGATGCTCGCAACATGGGATTGGGAGCGGTGCTGTCCCAGGTACAGCAGGGCAGAGAGAGTGATTGCCTACGCTAGCAGGAAGCTCCGGCCCATGGAAAGGAACCCCGACAACTATAGTTCTTTCAAGTTGGAGTTTTTAGCCATAGTCTGGGCTGTAACAGAGCGCTTCAAACATTACATCGCCTCCTCCAGATTTACAGTCTTCCCGAATAACAACCCGCTGACGCACCTAGAGACTGCAAAGTTTGCTGCCCTAGAACAACGATGGATGGCTTGACTGTCCAACTACGAGTTTACCATCAAGTATCGGGCGGGGTATAAAAACACTAATGCTGATGCGCTGTCCCGGATGCCCAACTTGCCAGATGGGGGAGAAGACCTGGAAGAGCTGGAGGAGATAGAGATACTCACTTTCCATCGTCACGGGGTGACCCAGTGCTCCCACTGTGTGAGGAACAAGCGCTCCGCCAACAGAGAGGCCACATTTAACCCATTGCCCCACCATGGATGGGCAGAGATGCAGGTTAGCGACCCAGCTGTTCACCTAGTAAAGGAGTTTCTGACACAAGCTGACTCACACCCAGATCCAGATGCTCCACAGGAGACCCAACAGTTGTGGAAGGATAAGGGCAAGCTGTTCACCTACGAGGGAAAGCTGTGTCGAAGAAGCATCAACTCCCGGACACCCAAACTAGTCTGGCAGGTGGTAGTCCCACAGCGGAATGCGCCAATTGTCTTAGAGGTGTACCACGATGGAGCAGGACACTTCGGGTGGAAGAAGTTGGAAGTCCTGCTACGTGAGCGATTCTACTGGGTTGGCATGAGGAAAGCAATCGAGAGATGGTGTCAAGAATGTGGTCCATGCAACCTGAGATGGAAAGACCGTGATAGCCAGAGGGCTCCCCTGCAGCCCATAATCACCAAACAACCACTTGAACTGGTAGCCTTGGACCACGTGAAGCTAGCCCCAAGCCAGTCAGGCTATGTCTATGCTCTCACCATAGTAGACCACTACTCCTGATTCCTGATAGTAGTAGTGCCAGTTGCCAGTGAAAGATCAGACGGCTAAGACGGCAGCCAAAGCATTTCAACAACACTTTTGTGGCCCGCACGGTTACCCTGAACGAGTGCTGACCGACCAAGGTCCAACCTTTGAAGCAGAAGTGTTTTAAGAATTCTGTAACCTGTACGGCTGCAAGAAAATAAGAACGATGCCATATCATCCCCAGACCAATGGGTTATGCGAGAAAATAAACCAGGTAGTAATAGACCTGTTGAAGATGCTGCCCCTTGAAGAGCGTAGCCGGTGGCCAGAGAAGTTACCGGATTTGGTGGACCTATATAACCACATCCCGGTGAACTCCAAAAACTGTACACCCGCCTACCTGATGAGAGCAAGACCTGGCAAGGTACCCATTGACTTAGACATGGGAGTTCTAACACCTGAGACAACATCACCAGATGCAGACTGGGATATGGAGCGGCAGCAACAATACCGCAAGGTGCAAGAATATGTAGAGAGAAGTTTGTCCCAAGCGAGACAGAGGCAGGAAAGAACTTACAATCAGCACGCACCTGCAGTTCCCTTGTCACCTGGAGAACAAGTACTCAAAAGGAAAAGACAAGTTCACAAATTAGATGATCAGTGGGAGGTTGAGCCATACACCATCTTACCTTTAAATTTCGACAACACCAAGGTGTGCCTCATCAGTAAAGATGGAGGAGAGACTTCAGCGGCAGTCTCAAGAGACCACCTGAAGGTATGCCCTGATCAATTGAGACACCAAGAGGAAGACCAAAACAGCCCCCAGCACACAGAAAAGGTGGAAGAGACGGTTCAAACCATCCTTGGAGAATTTCCCCGGTCTTGGACGCAGGTGAACCAAGCAATTGTGGTACCTGTCTTGACCTTTCCCCAAGTAGCCTTACCGGAAGCCGCAGAGACTCTAGAACAGCAGAGAGACCAGTCGGCCCCAGAAACAGATGCTTCATCAGCAGTGGATCAGGAGAATCTACCTTCTGCTAGCGTTTAAGTATATAGTATATAGTTTCAACCGTTAAGATATAGTTATTAAATTTATGGACAAATGGACCACAGGACTAGGTGTGGTCAGGACAATGTTGAATAAAGTTAAGTGTTGGCCTTGAAAATAAACCGCAGGCGTGGCCGAAAACCAGGCCCACCGACAGAGTGTCCTGAAGCCCCGCCCAGGGACGATACATAAAGTGGGTTGAGGCGGTTCCCACCAACCAAACTTCAGTTATCCGGAAATAGACAATTCCAGGATAGCGGCGTAAAGACTACATGCCGCAGTGACTGCTACCAATTTTTGTTGGGTTTTTGTGATTTTTCCTTTTTGAGACTTTGTAAACTATTTGTAATGTGAATTGTTATTGTTGTTAATTCAAAAAGGTATCCTCAGTCCGGGAGTACTGAATTTAACTAGGGGGGAATGTGGAACTCCAGGGGTCCAGTTACCACAGTGGCGTTGCCTCCCTCACAAGGAGTTATGCCATGCCTGGAAGCAAGGAGGGGTCCCCTAATCAGGTATACCAGCATACAACACTTTCCTGGCTCCAGACCAGGAAGGGGAGCTCCTCCCCTTGGCAACTGGAATCTGGAGGCAGGGTGAGTAAGAATTAGTTGAGCGGACTTGAATACAGGACAGCGACGAGGAAGGACCTGAGGAGGGGAGCTGTGGAAAAGCTCGTCTAAGGAGAGAAGTGCAAAGGAACCGGACACAGGAGTCCGTGGCTGTGGGGCACTGAAGGTCCAGCAGCAAGATCTGGAGGGCAGGAGACTGCAGGTCTCCTGGCCCCACCAGACGCCCGGCAGCTCAGCAGCATGATAGGGCCCAGCACCGCCACGTGGGAGCGACACTTACAGAAGACCCGAGCTGCCTGCCATATGGGTGAGGAGAAAGACATTTTACTCAGGGACGAGGGCCACAGCATAGCTACAAGCAGCAGCATAGCTACAAGCAGCAGAGCCAAAGAGAATAGCACAGAGGGAAAGCCTACAACTCCACCTGGCGAGGTGGATCCCCAACTTGCTTCCAGGCCGCCCGGACCTCCACTACCAGCTAGTACACGTGCCCCGGTCTGCTCTGACAAACCGCAAGTAAAGCAAGAGGAAACCGCTATTAATGTGTTGTCTGTTCATTACCTGCGCCCTCCGCCCTGCACGACACTGTCCCTGCCGACAACACCTACTCTTCAAATCCTCTACAATGCCTTGGAGCTTAGCTCTGCCTGTGGAGAGCTGAACCAACTCTATTGCATCACCATCAGCTCGAGTGGATCTGCACCGCAGCGGCGGCACCATATAGCCGCATACCACAGGTGGCGTCATGAATATTATCTCTAAAAACTTTATTCCCCTTTTAATTTCCCTTTAATTGACCGCCCTGGGTCACGGACCGGGTCACTGCCAACGTGACATCCCCCAGCACCAACTGGCCTGGCTACCAAGTACCCCACGACACAGGGGGCGCGTCAAGTGCTCAATAATGTAAGGAGAAAATGGAACACTCAGCACTGCGCATTAAAATAAGATTTATTTGCGGTTCCAAACAGAGATTTTGGAGACAATATAGCTGGCCGCTGTTTCAAGTATAACTCATGCTTCCTCTTAGCCATCTGCCTCTGAAGAAGTGATGTTGCTCCCACAGTCAACCACACACACTATGATGCTTCCACCATGCCCACTATACACACACTATGTTGCACACAGTGCCCCCCTCATAGTGTGGTGCCCCCACAACGCCCCACACAAGATAATGGCAACAGTCCCCCCACACTCAGTATGATTGTCCCTACCAACCTCTCCCCCCATGGTATAATGACACCACAGTGCTAGCCGCACACACTATGGTGCCTCCATAATACCTCCAATACACAGTATGATGCCACACATTTTCTCTCTCACAGTATAAACCTCCAAAGTGCCCCATACACAGTATGATGTTCACACATTGCCCTACAACATACAATATGATGCCAGCATAGTCTCCTCTACACACACAGTATGATTCCCCCACAGTTCCTCTCACACAGTCTGATGGCACCACATTCCACCTACACAGTATGATGCTCCCACACTAACACAATATAATCATCCCAACAGTCCCTTCCACATTATGATGTCTCCACAAACCAATACACAGAGTATAATGCTCCACAGCTTGAAATTCCCCACTGGTCCCCCGCACAGTATAATGCCACCACAGTATGCATTTTCCACTGTGGTCCCCACACACAATCAGCCCGCTTTGCTGTGTGTTATTTCACATCCTTACTGCCAGTCACATGACCTGAGAATATCACATGACCTGAAGGTCCTCGCTAGGGATGAGGGGACCTGTGGATGTTTGGGCTCTTGGAGTTCAGCCGAACAAGAGTAAAAAGTTTGGTTTGGTATACGAACTTGACCCCGAACCTGAATCCCATACAAGTCAATGGGGACCCGAACTTCGGTGCTTTAAAATGGCTGCAAAATGGTCATAGTGAGGGCTAGTGGGCTGCAAAAGGAAGCTAAATGGGGGTAAGAGCAGGACAAGTGCCCTGCAAACAAATTTGGATAGGTAAATGACTTAAAATAACATAGAATAAAATAAATAAATAATAATCTTTAACCAGAAGGCGGAGGTCCAAGTGGAAGTGGACGTGGCTGTGTAGGTGGAAGTGGCAAGGGAGGAGAAATCCAACACTGTTTTTGTATTTTTTTTACATTTTTTTATGGAATTGACTGAAAACAATCTAGAATAATCAAAACTAAAACTAGCAATCTAGAACCAGGAGGCGTAGGTCCAAGTGGAGGAAGAGGTGGACATGGCAGTATAGGTGGAAGAGATAAAGGATGAGTAATCCAACACTGTTTATTTGTATTTTTTTTTTTTTTTCAGTGTGTCAGGCAAATAGAGTTGAATACTGGCTGCGTACAGCTGGTATAGTTGTCTCGTCATCCAAAAGGTATCAACAAGTGCTGTGGGATCCATTCTTGGTTTATTTTAAGGAATGTTAGCTTCCCCATGTTGGATGTGGACAGGCGAATGCCTCTGTCTGTGATCACACCCCCTGCCATGCTAAACACATGTTCCGAGAATACACTTGCCGCAGGGCAAGCCAGCACCTCCAAGGCATAAAGGACAAGCTCAGGCTATGTGTCCAATTTAGAGATCCAGAAGTTAAATGGGGCAGACCCATCAGTTAGTACGTGGAGACGTGTGGATGGGTAGTCTTCCACCATGTTGTTGTAATGCTGCCTCCTGCTAATATGGACCGTATCAGATGGTGGTGCTGGATGTTGTGGGGTGCTCATAATGTTTTGCCACATCTCGACCATGCTAACCCTGACTTCCGAGGAGGTGGCGGTGCCTCAGCTGCTTTGGCAACTTCCTCCTCCGCCTCTGCCTTGTTCTTCCACTGAGCCCCTGCTGTCAGGTGGGAAAGCCTTCAGTAGTTTCTGTACCAGCGTGTGCTTGTATTCATGTATTTTGTGATCCCACTCCAGTAACGGAAGTAATGATGGTACATTGTCCCTGTAGTGAGGATCCAGCAGGGTAGCCATCAAATAATCAGCACTGTTAACAATATGGGCAACTTGGCGGTCGTTGTGCAGGCACTGCAGCATGTATTGGCTCATGTTTGCCAGGTTGCCCAGAGGCAAAGACCTCAGTGGGAGGTGTATCACCTGGGTCCTCTGTATCCCCCCCAGCCATGCTCCAGTGATGCCCTTGACCTGTTCTGAGTGCCACCCTGCTGTGAACACGGTTTTTCCTCCTCCTCATACTCCAAAACTGTCCCCTGGTTGTACAGTTGGGTACCTGGCCACTGTTGGGACAGTAACCTACCATCTAAGCAATGTGTGGACGACAGGCCTGATAACGGTGTGAATTAGCCCTCCGCCTCCTGCTCCTCTTCCTTCTGTGCCACCACCTCACCCATCATCGCCTGAATTGTTTTTTTACAGCAGGTATAACAGTGGTTTAGTAACGCCACAGCTCCACTATCAGTATTTGGTCAGTGTTTGGTCAGTACTTTTTCTCAGGAGTGGTAGCCAAAAACAGGTGAGGAACAGGTATACTAGAAACAAGAGAACCAATTTTGTATTTATCACCCACTCCTGGTTTTGGCTCCCACTCCTGAGAAAAAATACTGACTGAATACTGACCAAATACTGATAGTGGGGACGTGGCCTAATGCTGATGATGGTGTCTTCAGCACAGGCCATATTGATGGAGTATTCAAAGCCATGCAACACGGCACACACATCCCGCATGGAGGCTATTCATTGGTGGTGAAATGGTGTTTTTCTGCAGAGCGACTCCCCAGTGCGTGCTGCAGCTAGAACTCCACTATTGCTGGCTGCTGCTGCTTGCACAGTCTCTCCAGCATATGCAAGGTGGAGTTACACCTCGTTGGCACGTCGCATATGAGGCAGTGAGCGGAAAGGCAGAAGTGATGCTGCAGTGCAGACAGGAGAGCAACAGCAGGGTAAGAATGCCGAAAGCAGGCACACACTGCCTGCACTTTCAGCAGCAGCTCTGAAATATGTTGGTAGTTTTTCGGGAAGCTCTGCACCACCAAGTTCAGCACATGCACCAGGCAAGGGATATGCGTCAAACCGGCTAGGCCCAGAGCTGCTATGAGATTTCGCCCGTTATCGCACACCACTAGACCGGGCTTGAGGTTCACCGGCACCAACCACTCATCCGTTTGCTGTTTGATCCCCGTCCACAGCTCTTGCGTATTGTGGGATTTGTCCCCCAAACAGAGGAGTTTAAGAACAGCCTGCTGTTGTTTCTCCCTGGCTGTGCTGCAGTTGGTGGAGCAAGTCTTACTGTGACCGGATGAGGAGACAGTGGAGGAAGCGGAGAAGGAGGAGGAGGCAACATGGACAGAGAAAAACATCCAGCAATTCTCGGTGGTGGCAGGACAGGAGCTGAAACTCCTTCCGCCTCTGTTCGAGCCACCACTACATCTACCCAGTGGGCACTTAGGGAGATGTAACGTCCCTGGCCATGCTTACTGGTCCACGTATCGGTGGTTATGTGGACCTTGCGACTGATAGCATTGCGCAGTGCACACCTAATTTTGTCATCAACATGTGTGTGCATGGCAAGGATGGCATGTCGGAAAAGTAGTGGCAGCTTGGGTAAAATGTACTGCAGGATAGCCACCGCCGTCTCCACCAGCCAGAATAGCAGAATTACAAAGGCCAGTAATTTGGAAATGCTGTTATTCAGGACCATGGCTTGTGGGTGGATAGGGGTTTATCTCCTCTTTCTCTCGAGGGTTTGGGGGATGGAAAGCTGAACACTTCCTTTGGATGGTGTGGAGATGCTCTGTGAAACTTGTGGTGCTGATGGTGGTGCTGTCACATCCTCTTTGCGGGGAGGCAGGTGGCCCTATTAATCATGAGTGTGAAAGGCCAAAATTGCAGCAAAAGAGGTAGCAGGAGGAGGCTCAGATCTGTCATGATTTTTAAGATGTGTTCTCCACTGCATCTTGTGCTTGGAGTTCGGATGCCTTGTCATGCAGGTGGTGATCAGGTTCAGAAGATTTACGCCTCACTTCAGGCTCTGATGGCACAGTGTGCAAACCACCCGTCGTTTGTCGTCAGCACATTCCCTGAAGAAATGCTACACCAGGGAACTCTTTTGAGCTGGCTTTAGTGTGCTTATTTCAGTGGCATGGTGGGAAATATCAGCTGACTTCCTGGCTAGGGGCTGCCCTCTGTGCCTTTGCACCCTGCTCCCCCTTTTGCTGTGCTGCTGGGGCAGTGTGGCCAACTCCTCTTCCTCCGAACTGTGCATGTCACTAGGATGGCCTCCACTCCAAGTGGGGTCAAGGACCTCATCATCCCCCGTATCATCTTCCACCCATTCCTCACCCTTGCCCTCCTTGCCGGTCTGCATACTGCAGAAAGACACTGCAGTTGGCAACTGTGTTTTGTCATTCTCTGACATTTGCTGCGGTGGTCCACTGACCATGGACACTAGCGGTCCCTCATACTCATCCTTCAACCTAGCAAGTGGTTGGGCACTAGTGCACTCAGTCTCTTCCACTTCTGGGGCAGGGCCAGGTGGATGGGCTATGGAACTTCAGCCAGTGGAGTCATCAAAAAGCAAAAGAGACTGCTGCATGACTTGGGGCTCGGACTGCTTGGCTTATTTGCAAGGGGGTGAGGTAGAAGCCGGATGACCATAGTCCTCAGGTGCCAAATCTGCGCTTTCTGCAGTGGACTGGGTGGAAGATATTGCAAAGGAACTGGAGCCACTGTCAGCCGTCCAATGTACCACCACCTCAATATGTTCTGGCCTCACCATTCGTGTAGCGGTTTACGGCCCTACGAAAGGACACATAATGTCCTGTCGCGCGTGTGCACCAGAGGAAGGTGTTGTGTTTGGGCACGTTGCAGGCAAACAGCAAACACGTCCTCTCCCTGCAACAGCTACATCACCACCACCAGCAGCAGCTACTCCAACACCACCACGGCCATGTCCATGTCTTCTATTTGATGCTCTCCTCATTTATGGAAGTAGTTTTTCAGCACACTACTCGCACAGAGATGGAGGAAGAGTAGATTCATTTTTTTGCCACACTACTCGTATAGACACAGCGATACAGTAAAATAATTTCTTTGACCTACAAATGGCAAAGAGACGTCTTCAGAGTAGATTTATTTTTTTGCCACACTACTTGTATAGACACAGCGGTACAGTAAAATTATTTTTTTGGCCTACAACTGCAAAGAGATGGCTGCAGAGTAGAAGTATTTTTGAGGGACACTACGCGTACAGACATAGCAGAGTACACAGTTGTTTTTGGAACAGTACTCCCACAGGCAAGGTTGCAGAGTACACACAGCAGCTTTTTGGCACAGTACTCTTACAGGCGGGGTTGCAGAGTACACACAGCGGCTTAAATACACAGTACTCCCCCAGGCGGGGGTGAAGAGTATACACAGCGGCTTTTTGGCACTGTACTCCCTGAGATATGTGTGCAGAGTACACACAGCGGCTTTTTGGCACAGTTCTCCCACTGAGACACGTTCAGAGTACACAGCCGCTTTTTTGCAGAGCGTGCAACCTAACACTGTCCCTCACTCCAGCTGTGTCCTGCCCCTAAACTGCTCAGACCATTCATGATCCAGCGTTTATCAGAGCCAGATCACGTGGTGCGCTGGCCAATAACAGCCATGTCAAACTTGGCATATCTGTGATGGCTCCGGAAGTGCCCACAGCCTAAAAGCTTGTTGATTGGCTGCAGCCTTTCAACAAACTTTACTAGGCATCCGAACCCAAACAGTAAACCGGACATCCTGTTAAAAGTCCGTGTTCAGGGTTCGGTAATGGACACTAGGTGTCCGGTATGGACCCCGAACTTTATAGTTCGGGTTCGCTCATCCCTAATCCTTGCAGATTCTTCAGTCTCTACCAAAATGGAGTGTTGGAGCAGGGATCTGTCAACTCCCCTGGTCCACCATTTTGTTCAACGGTATCTGTATCATGAGGATGAAGATACAGTTGAAGTCGAGACATACCCCGTCCTCCCTAGATAGATGCCCAAATTTGGATCTGTACAGTTAGGAAGCATTCTATAATGATCTGCATTGATGGTCATACACTTCCAAAGATGCTTGATTCCATCTTTTGCTATATTTACTGACTTTTTACTGTAATGTAAATTACTATGTTCAATTGTTATAGGTCCTCTGTAACTAATAGGACAGTATTCAGCATACTATGTTTTAAATCTATGTCTATACAAAAGGTTTGGCGCTCAGACTGCTATAAAGGTATGTTGAGCAATGAATCTTCATAGAATTTTAGGCCTAAGAAAACATCTCACTGTGGTTTGCAGAAATTTGCTAGAAAAAAAGCCCTTCAGGTGAATAAAGCGGATTTTCAGTCTGCAAAAACTCTGCCATTTGTTAATACACCCTTCTGCATTATTCCTGACATTTATTGATTGTTAGGATATTGTTTATATTAAACAATAGTGTCTGCTGTTTAGTAATTTCACAAAACCAATAATCCTGCCTAATAAGACATAAAGACGGTATTTGACATTTTTACTCTAAAGAAACGTTACATTGTATATCATATTGTAAAGTGGACGTCTTACTATGGCCCACTTGATGTGCACAATATATTCTTAGAAATTGTGATTATAGAATTGGAAGTGTGCTGTTTAAACAGTCTGTGTGTAATGCACATTCAGGTACTGTAGGGAGTCGATAAGCTTTTTCATAACAGAGGCTAATACAACACATTTCTCATTTGTTTCTGTTTCCGGAGAGCATACATACATTGTTTGCTCTGAGCAACATGAATAATAGCCAGGCTTCATAATTTCTCCAACATTTGTGTACAATTCTTTTTTTTGTTCAGCCTCATATTGAAATAGATAGCACTGATATTGGACTGAAGCTGGTCAAAGACCTTATGATAAATATTATATGTATAGTTCTTAGTCATTGTTTTATGAATAGCTTCTTAAACCAATAATCTACATATGAAACATAAATGCAATAAGAACAATTTTGGGGGGAATGGAAATTATTTTCCTGCTTACAAAATAATTGAATATCTGTGCATCTATGCCATTTTATGACAGTTCCCAAAAACTAGGTATAAAACTCATGCCTACGGATAATTTAGAGGGGCACTAACCATCACTCATAATCACATAAACATGACTGTTATGGAGATATAAGTAAATAAGTTCTTAATTATGTTTTTTGTTAAAAGATATAAATGTAAACCTGACTTGGGTAAAAATGATACAGGCTTAAAAGTTGCATCTTAAATAGCTGCAAAGTTGCTGCATATTTGCATTTCTTCTTTCCTGAAAAATGAAAGGACCGAAAAAAATAGGTGTAGTCAATCTGGAAATGTACTGAGTGGACTGGTTTATCTGAAACCAATTGTTAATTAGGAACAACTTAGTGGCCTGAATGTATGTCTGCTCAGTCAGACAATTCCATTTTTTTAAAAGATATTCCCTTTATAATACATTTTGTCAGGGAGATATTACATTCTTAACAATTACCTTATCGTTACTTACCAAAACGCTGAGCAGTCAAAGTTGACCAGCAGCCACTTGTGAGGATTAAAGTTAAAAGAATCTGCAAACTAAATTGATAAAAACATGAGAAAATGCTCAATTATATAGAAAAATCAGTCACAGTCACAAAAAAGTCTCACCACATGTGCAATTATTTTAATTTTCAGGTGCTTCACTGCTTCAGTTAAAGTCAGATCCAAAAAACTTAACAAGTATACCAGCACTCCATCTTTTTTGTACTAATGGTTACTTTTTATCTTTACATCACAATAAAAAGCTCCATGTAGGCATGTAAAACCTCTGATGCGTTTCGGAATAGTGTGTCTCATATCCCTGTTTTACATCTATTACAGTCTATTGATACATACAGTACTTGTCATGTCACATCCTCCCAATTACCCAAGCATCAATGCAAACTTCTTATTGATAGAAGGATATTACATGAAATCATACAAATCAAAAACATCATATAAAAGCAATAAAAATGGGCAATAGCTAAGAAATCACTAATAATGATATATTAAAAAAGCTGAGCTGATTTAGAGCTAAAATTATAATACTATCGGATTCAGCAATTAAGTTTGTACCAAGGAGGAATTCAAAGAAACGGACTACAGAATAAAAGAAACTATCAGTAAATTAGAACAAACGATTATGTAAATCCAAGAGAAGTTAATTGATAAGGTACTGATGATTATCAAGCAGATAGAGTATACACATGGATTAGGAGTACTATGGAGACATCAACTCCAGATCCATATTAAAGCGTATGAATAGAGACACAGACCAACATCACAAGTTACTTTCAGGCTCTACGGAAGGAGACATGACAGATTCCCTTTCAGATGAACTAGAGAATAGAGAAAATTGAAAGGATAAAGAATTTTTTTTTTGGTCAACTTTAAATAAACAGAGGAGAAAAATGACAATAAAAATGCACATAACGAGAAGCACAATAAAATCTACTTGCTATACTCAGAGATTAATGAAAAATCATAAGAAGTGGTTAATATCTCTGTAAGCATATGAACCATACACCAAATAGATGTTTTGTCTAAGGGATTATTCTTTTCCCCTACTCAAAAGGTTTGCACAAGCATTAACCATTAAGAGACATTATTGCAAGGAGAACAATGTAGAACAGGAATCAACTGGATATCAGAATTGTAGAAAATAATTCTCTAATGACAGAAACCAAGGAGGACGTTAGTAATCCGAATGGAGAAATTATTGCTCATTCACCTCTCTTTCTAAAGGATGAAATTTTGAATTGTTTTTTTTTAGTCAGGAAGGAAATAATTGACGAGACCCATAAGATAACATAATAATAGAATATGCAAACATAGTGAGGAGTGAGGGTCTATTTCTATTCTAGATAGAGGTCTTTATAGTAAATCTAATCAAGAATCACTGGCTGATCGTAATGTAGCACCCTGAGGATTCGGCTGCTACAGGGGTATTGCACCTCAACCCAGAGGTGTGATATTCCACTCCCGGGTAAGGATGGAGTGTGGAACTGAGCTCGGTAGGCTGCATGCACTACATACATCCCATTTCCGAGGAACAGGCCGACGGTACTCCCACTTAGAAATGTGCAGGTACGACCGAGTCTGTTCCTGGCTGGAGTGGGAGGGGGGTGGTACATCCCAAGTAGTGTAGGGGCAGATAGGGGGAGCAGCCTGGGTAAAGATAGGAGCTCATTGGGTGCTGGTCACCTGAGCTCACACATAGAGGGTGTATATAAGGTGGGCACCATCAAAGAACAGGGTCAGTCAGTCAGTCAGTCTGCTGTAGAGGAGGAGTGAGTCAGCCTTTTGCAAAGAGTCTGTTGGAGAGCAGAAGAGCAGAGCAGAGAAGCCTGAGCCAGAGTGAGAGAGGAGAAGAAAGAGAAACCCAGAGGGGGTAAAAAGAAAGGACTCTAAGAACCCAAATTCAATCCCCGGGTGAAGAGTCGGCATCAGGGTACCGGAACCCAAGCTGGTGGGGGCAAAAACACACCCCAGCCAGAGACCGGAGGCCGTGGGCAGCGTCTGCCACGGCCACCCACCACATCCACCACGAAGGCATACCACGTGGAGGGTCAGGGAACCCAAGGCCAAGGGTCTCCCAACAGAAGGCCCGAGGGAGCTGGACCTGGGTGGATCACTAGTGGGGACGGCCAGAGAACGGGACAGAAGGAGAGCTCAGGGCCACGCTCCGGACTTGTTTGGGGGTTGGCTGGATCCAGGACCTGGTGGACGCAGCACGGCTCGGGTGGTCACTCGAAGCTGGAGTGACCAGTACAACATCTGCAGTAAGTAAACACCCTTAACTGCACAACCCGACTCTGTCTTCATTGCCGTCTGCACTGCACCACCACAACCCCCATCCTCTGCACCTGTCCCCCCTGAGGCTATACCCCTCCCGTTGGGGGTTATCCCACCAAGCTGCGCACCCACCATCAGCCTCAGCGGACCCTGCTGCAGCGGCGGCCACAGTGACCGCATCACAACGGGTGGCGTAGTCGACACAAAAGAACTCTTAATAACATCTGTAGGACTGCCACATAACACTGAGCTTGACGCCCTGGGCACGGGCCGGGTCACAGCCGCTCGGAGACTACAACCCCCCCATCTGATCCGGTGCCGGGTATTCCCCTCAAAAAGGAATATGTCCCAGGGGGCGCGTCAACTTTGGCGTAGTCGGCAGGATTACGTGCCCGCAACACCCGGGTACTGCGTGCCTGAAGAAAAGTGCAAGTTTACCTCAGAAAGAAGTCTCCTGCCGGTTCCGGAGGGTCCCCGCCATCGGACCCCATCACCAGTCGTTTCCCGCCGATTGTCCGCCATTTCCAGCTTGTTCCCGCCATCTGCAGAGTTTCCCGCCACTGGGCGACGCTTCCCGCCATTTCCAAAGGTTTCCCGCCTTGGAAGAGCGGACGCCATTATGGGCGTGCCAGAGGGTGGCAAGAGGCCACCTCCCATCGTGGGCTAGGACCGAAAATGGCGCCAAAAGTGGAAACCGCCCCCACCAATAGAGACTGTGATGCTAGAGGTGTCTGTCAGCGTGAAAGAACTGCCCCTGGAGCTGACAGTCACCGAGTTGCCCCGGGACCGCCCTCGAAGTGGGAGGAGACGAAAGAAGAGAGAAAAGATGGGTGCCGCTTGGAGCAGTCTGGAGCGAGCGCACCCGGAGGCAAGAAGCCTGGAGAAGAGTATCGGAGGAGCTTACCCGGAGATGGCGAGAAAGCAGAGCAGCACCGGCCCGTTGGCCAGGAGCCTGCTAGAAACAGAGGAGGGAGAGCAGAGCAGCACCGGCCCACTGGCCAGGAGCCTGCTGGAGACAACAGAAGGAGAGCAGAGCAGCACCGACCCGTTGGTCAGGAGCCTGCTGGAAACAGCGATCCCACTAGGCCTAGTGGAGGTCCTAGCACAGCTCCCCCGAGACCGGGAGTGTGCACAGACCGCTCTGGAGGGCCTCGCAAGGAGGATGGCCCGGGTGCAGCGAGAGACGTTGGCGGAGTGGAGCCGTGAGATGGCCCAGCAGACCGAGACCTGTCAGCGGAGCACGCCACCCGAGACGAGGAGACAGACCGCCTCTGAGGATGGCACGGGAGGATTGAAGGCTGGAGACGGCGCCGAGAAGGGAGCCGAACGAGTGGAGGCAGGTAAAGGGGACGTCTATACCCCAGACCGGGAAACCGCGTACCTGCCCCAGCTCCCCGTCGCAGAGCCCGAAGTCTATCCTGCCGTGCCCGTCGCTGCAACGTCACCGCCGCAGACTAGGCCTCAAACGGGAGCCGCGACCCCTGTGACGTCACACGCCTCGACCCCGAGCGTGACCAAGCAGGAAGTACCACCAGCCTGGTCGCAAGGCCTAGTACCCCCGGGCGCCGCAATACCAACAGCGCCCCCTACCTCCGCGGAGCCCCCGGCCTGGTCGCAGGGCCAAGTAGCCCAGGGTGCCGCCGTCCTTACGGTGCCCTTCACCTTCCAGATACCCCAGGCCTGGCCGCAAGGCCCGGGCAACCCGGGCGCTAACACCACCGCGCCCATAACAAGAGGACCCGGACGGGTCTGAAACTAGAGCCAAAGGTAACCATAAAGCAAGAGCAGGAGGACGCCGTCGCTAAGGACAGCGAAGCAGAAGATGTATATAGTTGCCCGTCGGGGCACAGTAAACTGAAACAGTAAACTGAAACTGAAACTGTTGTTGCTAATATAGTCCCCGTTGGGACCAGCAAGTGTGAACTGTTACCCGTATTTCCCTTAATCCCACTGACCGAGGACTGAGAGCGGTCATTCCTCCCTAATACCTGGCCGAGGACTGAGAGCGGCCATATCCTTGTATATAGTTGCGCGTCCTAAAGCGCCCCCTACCGGTTTTATAGGAAAACCAGTTTTCCAGAGAGACTGTCGCACTTTACCCGGTCACACGTTGCACAGTGACCGGAGGAGGAGCCAGAGGCGACGAGAATGTTTTATATTGATATATATATATATAATGTTTTATATGTTTTATATGTTTATGCAAAAATTTGTATGTTTTGGTGTTATGTCTTACAGCCCGAGGACGTGCTGTGATTTACCAGGGGGGAATGTAGCACCCTGAGGATTCGGCTGCTACAGGGGTATTGCACCTCAACCCAGAGGTGTGATATTCCACTCCCGGGTAAGGATGGAGTGTGGAACTGAGCTCGGTAGGCTGCATGCACTACATACATCCCATTTCCGAGGAACAGGCCGACGGTACTCCCACTTAGAAATGTGCAGGTACGACCGAGTCTGTTCCTGGCTGGAGTGGGAGGGGGGTGGTACATCCCAAGTAGTGTAGGGGCAGATAGGGGGAGCAGCCTGGGTAAAGATAGGAGCTCATTGGGTGCTGGTCACCTGAGCTCACACATAGAGGGTGTATATAAGGTGGGCACCATCAAAGAACAGGGTCAGTCAGTCAGTCAGTCTGCTGTAGAGGAGGAGTGAGTCAGCCTTTTGCAAAGAGTCTGTTGGAGAGCAGAAGAGCAGAGCAGAGAAGCCTGAGCCAGAGTGAGAGAGGAGAAGAAAGAGAGACCCAGAGGGGGTAAAAAGAAAGGACTCTAAGAACCCAAATTCAATCCCCGGGTGAAGAGTCGGCATCAGGGTACCGGAACCCAAGCTGGTGGGGGCAAAAACACACCCCAGCCAGAGACCGGAGGCCGTGGGCAGCGTCTGCCACGGCCACCCACCACATCCACCACGAAGGCATACCACGTGGAGGGTCAGGGAACCCAAGGCCAAGGGTCTCCCAACAGAAGGCCCGAGGGAGCTGGACCTGGGTGGATCACTAGTGGGGACGGCCAGAGAACGGGACAGAAGGAGAGCTCAGGGCCACGCTCCGGACTTGTTTGGGGGTTGGCTGGATCCAGGACCTGGTGGACGCAGCACGGCTCGGGTGGTCACTCGAAGCTGGAGTGACCAGTACAACATCTGCAGTAAGTAAACACCCTTAACTGCACAACCCGACTCTGTCTTCATTGCCGTCTGCACTGCACCACCACAACCCCCATCCTCTGCACCTGTCCCCCCTGAGGCTATACCCCTCCCGTTGGGGGTTATCCCACCAAGCTGCGCACCCACCATCAGCCTCAGCGGACCCTGCTGCAGCGGCGGCCACAGTGACCGCATCACAACGGGTGGCGTAGTCGACACAAAAGAACTCTTAATAACATCTGTAGGACTGCCACATAACACTGAGCTTGACGCCCTGGGCACGGGCCGGGTCACAGCCGCTCGGAGACTACAACCCCCCCATCTGATCCGGTGCCGGGTATTCCCCTCAAAAAGGAATATGTCCCAGGGTGCGCGTCAGTAACACATCTTGCAAGTTAGCAAATATTTGTACAAAATAATATAAAATCATAATTAGTGGACAAGAGTCAGAATTGGGAGTTTTATATGAAAAACTAGCATATTTGATGATTTCTGATTTCCCTATTGTAGCTCTTTCATTCAGTGCCAAATCTACATTTAATTCTTTTCCCTTCATCTATGTGGCCCATCGTGATTGGAACAGGTTCTTTAAATGGAAACATTAGTGCTTGGTTGGATAATTTATTACAGCCTCTTGTTAAGAGTATACCAGAGTACATAAAAAACATAAAACATTCTGACTCTACTAGAAGACATTGCATGTTACTTCCCTGTATGCTTCTGTAGCGCCCCGAGGGTTCGGCCGCTACAGGGGTATTGCACCTCTGCCAGAGGTGTGATATTCCACTCCCGGGTAAGGATGGAGTATGCACCAGGGCTCAGTTAGCTGCATACAGCACACTCACCCCATTTCTGAGGGACAGCTCAACGGTGCTCCCACTAGACAGAAGTGCAGGCACGACCGACTATGTCCCTGACTGGAGTGGGGAGGGGGGTGGAACACCCAGTGCTGTAGGGGCAGATAGGGGTTGGTTCCTGAGCGTAGGTAGGAGCCCATTGGTTGCTGGTCACCTGGGCTCATGTTCTGGAGGGAGGTATAAAAGGGAGGAGCCATCTTAGATCTAGGTTCAGTCTGTGAGGAGAGCTGACAGGGAGCAGCAGCTCAGGCTGAGTGCTGCTCCAGAGGCAGGCCTAGAGAAGAGGCCGGAGCCTGAGAGGAGAAGGAGAAGTGGGCCTGGAGAAGAGGCCAAGGGAAGGAGGAGAAGACAGAACAGGAAAGAAGGAGAAGAGAGAGAGAAACAGAAGGGCCCAGGAACAAGAAGGTGGAAGGGACCTTAAGAACCCACGAGAATCCAGGGTGAAGGGTCAGGCAGATTAAGGGTACCGGATCCCAAGTTGGTGGAGGAGAAACTACCCTCAGCCAAAGACCGGTCGTCGTGATCATTTATTGGTGCGACACCTCATCAAACCTGCTAGGAAGGCACCATATAGGACAGCGGAGGACGGGGCCCACGTTTAACCGCACAGGTCCGCGGCAGCTGGACAAAAGTGGGTCACTGGTGAGGCAGGCCAGAGGAAGGACAAAAGGGGGTCCTAAGCCATACTTCTGAACTGCCTGGGAGTTGACCGAGCCCCAAACCTGGTGCACGCAGCACGGCTCGGGCGGTCACTACTGGTACCGAAGTGACCCGGAGCACATGAACTGTGAGTAAAGACCCTGGACTGTAACTTGTTGTCTGTGTGCTCCTTTGCGCCTCCAGCACTACCGGTACTGGGACTCTCACCACCATCACTCCCACCATCCACTACACTGCCCTGGGGCCGCACTCTTCCCGTGGGGAGTCACACCACCTCAGCTGCACCCACCATCAGCCCCAGCGGTCTGCCCTGCAGCAGCGGTTCCTAATGACCGCAAATCCACGGGTGGCATAGTTGGACATTATCATCAGTACGTAGCAGACTACCATTGGTCTGACCACCCTGAGCCGCGGGACCGGGCCGCCACTACTACCCCCACCGTCTCCCTACTGCCCGGTTCCACGTGCCCCACGGCCCAGGGGGCGAGTCACTTCCATGTTGCATGATTTGGAATTACAGGTTTTAGCTTTGTTTCTAAACATCTATAGTAACTATTCTGCTGCTCACAACGTTTATATAATATTGATTACTGAATATTTGCGGGCTCATTTTTTTCTCTTTTGATCATTTATTTAATTTACAGAATAAAGGAACATCAGTGTTTTCTTATGTCAGATAATGAAGTGATGCGACAGGTGATAAGGTCGCTACATCGACAACCTCTTCATTATATGAGATGGAGATGTGGTGGTTGTACTGGACCTAGTCGCACAATTCAATAAAAATATGGTAAATTTGAAATCGTTCATGAGGTGCACGAGTGCAACTTTGTCTAAGTGCCATATTTGTCAAAGTGCCCTGGCAGTCAAACATGGCATGAATCTAACACTCATTTCTCCTATCTTCATACAGGTATATTTTTCATTTTATCTTGCTGTTAACTCTTAAACATCTGCCTAAATCATCACTATCATCATTTCAATCTTGTAAGTAATGGTATAATTTCATATTACTGTGTCTGGGTTCCCAAATGCTCTACATTTATCTCATTCACCATTGCATTGCTTGATCCTGACTGTTTTTAGGGGCCATCTAGCATATAACTTTATTATCTTTACATATTTTTGCCTCCAAGTTTTAAAGGATTATTCCTATTTTCATAAATGAAAGTTGGTGGATAGTGCTTCACAAACAAATTTGTAATTTGCTGCTTATTAAAATTTTTAGCCATTCTTAGGAAATTAACACTTTTGTTTACAGATTGTTACCTTGGAGACCGACCACCGCTGCTAGACAGCAGAACATGTGCAGTACTTTCATGCTCTTTTCTATGGAGCTTATAAGCACTGTTCTAAAGCTGGTCGGGATTGCTGGAGTGTACTAATACCTCCTAATCCAGACCAGCTTCAGTACAGTGCTTATAAGCTAGACAATGGTGGTCGGTATTCTAGGCATTGAGCTGTAAAGAAAAGAAAAAGTGTTAGTATCTCAAGAATGACTGAAAATTTTAATAAGCAGTAAATTGCAAAAGTGCTTGTTTTTTCAAGCACTATTTGGCAATATCCACATACAAATGTTGAATAACACATTAAATCAGTTGATTAATTGGTTAACAAGATAAATTAGACCTAGCTCTAAGCATTTATTTCCCTTTTAGACTTGGTCAAGGGAAGGCTCAAATGCAGGGGGCACAAGTGCATATTTGTCTAAGTGCCCTGGATGTTAAATACAGTTATATGAAAAAGTTTGGGCACCCCTATTAATCTTAAGCTTAATGTTTTACAAAAATTGGTGTTTTTGCAACAGCTATTTCAGTTTGATATATGTAATAACTGTTGGACACAGTAATGTTTCTGCCTTGAAATGAGGTTTATTGTACTAACAGAAAATGTGCAATCTGCATTCAAACAAAATTTGATAAGTGCATAAGTATGGGCACCTCACCAGAAAAGTGACATTAATATTTAGTAGATCCTCCTTTTGCAAAAATAACAGCCTCTAGTCGCTTCCTGTAGCTTTTAATGATTTCCTGGATCCTGGATGAAGGTATTTTTGACCATTCCTCTTTACAAAACAATTCCAGTTCAGTTAAGTTTGATGGTCGCCGAGCATGGACAGCCCTCTTCAAATGATCCCACAGATGTTCAATGATATTCAGGTCTGGGGACTGGGATGGCCATCCAAGAACATTGTAATTGTTCCTCTGCATGAATGCCTGAGTAGATTTGGAGCGGTGTTTTGGATCATTGTCTTGCTGAAAGATCCATCCCCTGCGTAACTTCAACTTTGTCACTGATTCTTGAACATTATTGTCAAGAATCTGCTGATACTGAGTGGAATCCATGCGTCCCTCAACTTTAACAAGATTCCCGGTGCCGGCATTGACCACACAGCCCCAAAGCATGATGGAACCTCCACCAAATTTTACTGTGGGTAGTAAGTGGTTTTCTTGGAATGCTGTGTTTTTTTGCCACCATGCATAACGCCTTTTTGTATGACCAAACAACTCAATCTTCGTTTCATCAGTCCACAGGACCTTCTTCCAAAAAGAAATTGGCTTCTCCAAATGTGCTTTTGCATACCTCAGCCGACTCTGTTTGTGGCGTGCTTGCAGAAACGGCTTCTTTTGCATCACTCTCCCATACAGCTTCTCCTTGTGCAAAGTGCGTTGTATAGTTGACCGATGCACAGTGACACCATCTGCAGCAAGTTGATGCTGCAGCTCTCTGGAGGTGGTCTGAGGATTGTCCTTGATTAATCTCACCATTCTTCTTCTCTGCCTTTCTGATGTTTTTCTTGGCCTGCCACTTCTGGCCTTAACAAGAACTGTCCCTATGTCCTTCCATTTCCTTACTATGTTCCTCACAGTGGAAACTGACAGGTTAAATCTCTGAGACAGCTTTTTGTATCCTTCCCCTGAACAACTATGTTGAATAATCTTTGTTTTCAGATCATTTGACAGTTGTTTTGAGGAGCCCATGATGCCACTCTTCAGAGGAGATTCAAACAGGAGAACAACTTGCAAGTGGCCACTTTAAGTAGCTATTCTTATGATTGCATACACCTGGCTATGAAGTTCAAAGCTCAATGAGGTTACAAAACCAAAAAAAGTGCTTTAGTAAGTCAGTAAAAAGTAGGTAGGAGTATTTAAAACAAGAAAATGATAAGGGTGCCCATACTTATGCACCTGTCAAATTTAGTTTGAATGCAGATTGCACATTTTCTATTAGTACAATAAACCTCATTTCAAGTCAGAAACATTACTGTGTCCAACAGTTATTACATATAGCTGTTGCAAAAACACCAATTTTTATCAAACATTAAGCTTAAGATTAATAGGGGTGCCCAAACTTTTTCATATAACTGTATAGCAGTTTGACAGGGAGTGTCACAATACAACAAAGGAGACGCATTCACAAATCACTGAACCATTTGTTCTCTCTATTCTTTTCACTGTTGGAGACATCTTTCCTTACCCTGGCCCCCTTTCTACTGCTACATCTAACTTCCCGTCTTTCTCACATAGGAACCCGACTAAAATTATTAAAGTGGTTATCCACTACACGGACAACCTCTTCCCAATCACTATATTCCCCCATACAATATAAGAACAGCCAAACCTTACATCCAGTGTGGGTGCCATTCCAGCGATGTGTGTGTCTGATCTTCCAGTTCTTGTGTGACGTTATGTCACACGAACTCTGAAGCCCATCAGCAGCCACTTCACTCTCTCTTCCTTCGGACAAAACTGACATCCAGAAGAAGTCAGCGAACAGCAGCAGCTCTCTTTTCTTCCAGATTACAGGTTCATCTGAAGGAAATGAGATTGAAGTGGCCGCTGATTGACTGCAAGGCCCGCGTGACCAGACGCCGATGTCACTGGATCGGAGTCTGCTCCAGAGGTGAATATAGGCTGATATTATTTTACATGGATTTAACGCTCGGACACCACCACCACTACTGCTCGCTACTATGGTAAGCCACACTTTTCTCGGAATACATTGGACTTGGTTTCTTCCAGATTTGCTCAATGTATGACTAAACGAACTCCCCTCTCCCACTCTCTGAAAACAACCTTCTTTCCTTCTCTGTTAAGATTTGTCACCCTATTCACAACACTCCTATATACTGCACACACATAAATTGTCATGCCATTAATACCCATTAACTTATGAGGAATTCACATTGTCTCCAATCTCCTCCCTCTCTTCTCCTGATTTAACTGTGAAATTTTAAAATAAGATATTGAAAATACCTTGAATGAAGCAGCACGCACTACTTGCAGATAGAGATGAGCAGATCAATTTGCGTGGGAATGAATTTGAGTCAAATTTCCTGAAATTCAGGTAATTTTGGGATTTTATTCGTAGTTCAAGAAAAAAAACTTTCCCGACACCATTTCCCACATTGCTGAAGCATCAGAGAACAGGCAAGTGTCATTTTACATTGCCACGCAGGCTTCCCCACAATACCATGCAGCTTTGACATCTTACAGATTATCATTGCTTGTACAGTGGTGGTCAGTACCTGGGCTTTAGAACTCAGCGGTTCCCAGTGGAGCACAGTTTCTACGGCAGAGTTGTTTTCCATTTCCAGAGTCAATTGGTAAGTCTCTCTTCTGTAGAGTGCTATCTCTTATGGTCAGCAGGGTCCTGTCTCTCTCTCTCGCTTGTAAAGTGTGAACTCATGGTCAGTGAGGTTCTCTCTTTCTCATCTCTCCTGCATGTATTTTCAAGCAATTACAAGCTTTCCAATATTGAAATCCACACACATTTATTTGCTGTGGATCGAATTTTGGGAGAAATTCGACAAATTGTGTGAATTCGAATTTATACTCACAGAACACACAGAAAACAGATGATGGCAACCATGGCACACTCTGCAAACACATTTTCTTCAGCGGTGCTCTAGATGTGCTGAGCATTTATAGATAAAATCACCTTTAGCATACAATTTAATTAATAAGTTTATGCACAAAACACAAAATTCTGCCATTGACCTTGCCAAAAATAACCTCCATATCCAATACTCAAAAACAACTTTTTGACATTCCCACCTTAGCCCAAAAGTGTTAGCCCCTTTTACTAACCTTATGATAATCTGGCCATTTACTTAATAGGAAAAATTCATCATATTCGACAGGAAATTATACCCCAAATTCTTTAATAGCATCAGTCCTCTTCCATTCCACATTTCATTCAGTTCTCTGTACACTTTTGAACCAATCACAGCAATAGAAGTTACCGGGCTCCTCACTTCTTCTCACCATACTACCTGCACCAGTGATTATCTCTCCCCACCTAACTAAAATGTTGAACCCACCAGTGACCAAGGCATTTTTTTAAAATCTATTGTGTCACTTTATGTAATAATTACTCTGGAATATTTCAACATATCCCAGTGAGTCTGACACATTGTTCTTTATATTAGTTGTAAACTTACAGTAGGTTGATTTGTTTTGCATTTATTTGTGAAAATATTGGAAATTTGACAAATGTAAAAAATTTTTTGCAAGTTTCAAACTTTTAATGTTTATGCTCTAAATAGCTATGCCACACAAGAGTTAATAAATAACATTTGCCATATTTTTACTTTATGTCAGCATCTTTTTTTAAATGTCCTTTTACTTGGGATGTTAGAAGGTTTTAAAGCTTAGCAGCAATTTTTTTTTTTTTACGAGGAAATTTGCAAAACATATTTTTACATACCTATTCAGTTTTGAAGTGACTATGTATTGGTTAACCACCAAAAAGTGATACATTTTAAAAACAGCTGTCTCAAATTATTCAAAACTGCTGACAGGTAGTTTGTTAACCCTTCAGGCTCTTCATAGGAATTAACACAAATTCGAATGAATGGAGTGAAAAATGTTGATAACAGTCCACCATAGCTGGCAGACTCCGAGGAGGCCATCACTCCAAGGCCATGATATAATCGCGATTTCAGGGTTTCGATGGTTAAATGGCAAGCACCCACCCTCTGTGGTATTAAATTGTGCCAGAATATCCAAATAGAGAGGAGATCTTTGGAGGCAATATACTTAGTCCCAGTATATTAGATACTTTTTGATACTAAACAATCCAGTCTATATGATAGGGCAATGTGCAATAAATTAACTCATAACTGAGTATTGCACTTTATACCTGTATGGGACTCTATATTAAATCCTCAAAAATCCTTGATACAGTCACATATGTTGTGTTTTTCTAGTGGGTATCCCTCTGTAGCATTTATACTTGGCCTGTTTCATTACTACTAAAAGCCACTTAGTTGTCTACTTTACCCTTACTAGTATCTACAATATGACCATGATATGTATTTATTAGGGCATAGTGGATAGACTCCAAACGAGCACGGTGGATAAGGTGAAAATATGTTAATAAGAAGGAATTAAAGGTTATATTCTAATAATACTGTAGCCCACCACAGTCAGTGAATTTATTATTGTTTTGTTGGATATATAATTGTGAGTTTGAGGGTCCTTTCTTAGTGAATTTTTTATAAAGCCATTTCTAAAGCTTTGGGACCCCAGCAAACCACAGTGAGAGCCATTATCCACAAATGGGGAAAACATGGAACAGTGGTGAACCTTCCCAGAAGTGGCCGGTCGACCAAAATTACCCAAAGAGCGCAGCGACGACTCATCTAAGAGGTCACAAAATACCCCACGACAACATCCAAAGAGCTACAGGCCTCACCTGCCTCTGTTAGGGTCAGTGTTCATGACTTCACCATAAGAAAGAGACTGGACAAAAATGGCATGCATGGCAGAGTTCCAAGATGAAAACCACTGCTGAGTAAAAAAAAATATAAAGGCGTGTCTCAGTTTTGCCAGAAAACATCTTGATGATCGCCAAGACTTTTGGTAGAATACTTTGTGGACTGACGAGACAAAAGTTTGACTTTTTGGAAGTTCCATTACGTCTGATGTAGATGTAACACAGAATTTCAGAAAAGGAAAATCATAGCATCAGTAAAATATGGTGGTGGTAGTGTGATGGTCTGGGGCTGTTTTGCTGCTTCAGGACCTGGAAGACCTGCTGTGGTAAATGGAACCATGAATTCTGCTGTCTACCAAAAAATCCTGAAGGAGAATGTCCAGCCATTTGTTCGTGACCTCAAGCTGAAGAGCACTTGGGTTATGCAGGTGGACAATGATCCAAAGCACACCAGCAAGTCCACCTCTGAATGGCTTAAGTAAAATAAAATATTTCTTTGGAGTGGCCTAGTCAAAGCCCTGACCTTAATTGAGATGCTGTGGCATGACCTTAAAAAGGCGGTTCATGCTCGGAAACCCTCCAATATGGCTGAATTACAACAATTTTGCAAAGATGAGTGGCCAAAATTCCTACAGAGCGTTGTAAAAGACTCATTGCCAGTTATTGCAAACGCTTGATTGCAGTTGTTGTTGCTAAGGGTGGCCCAACCAGTTATTAGGTTTGGGGGTCAATCTCTTTTTCACACAAGGCTTGGTAGGTTAGGATTTCTTTTTCCCTTAATAATAAAGACCTTCATTTAAAAACTGCATTTTGTGTTTACTTGTGTTATTTTTGCCTAATATTTAAATTTGTTTTTGATCTGAAACATTTAAGTGTGACAAACATGCAAAAGAATAAGAAATCAGGAAGGGGGCAAACACTTTTTCACACCACTGTATGTGTTTTGGATCAATCCCATGTTGGAAAAGTGCACGTCTACCAAGGGCACAGAATGGTGATAACATTTTCTGTTTCAATATAGAGCAGTACATCTGTGAATTCATGATACCAACAATGAAATGTAGCTCCCTGACACCAGCAGCTCTCATGCAGCCCCATATAAGGACACTGCCACCACCATGTTTCACTGCAGGCATCATCATTCCGTGCCCTTGGTAGACATGCACTTTTCCAACATAACAGTGATACCAATTTCTGAAGAACAGGGTGAAAGTGATTCAGTGGTAAATTATGTTTCCTGATCTGAACCCAACCGAACACCTATGGAGAATTCTTAAGAGACAAGTTGAGCATCACTCTCCAGCCAGCATCCAGGCTCTAAAAGAGGTTGTTCTTGAAGAATGGAAAAAGATAGACGTTGCAATGTGTCGCCAACTTGTTGATTCCATGTCTAGGAGGCTTGATGTTGTTTTTATACAAAATACATTGTAGTTTTTGAAGTGAGGTGTATCCGTTTTTGTATCAACTAATTTAAAGAAATGTTATGGGTTAAAAAAAGGTTCTATGAAACTTAGTTTTGTCAAAATTTTTGAAATTGCTCTTGTGTGCAGTGAGATATTGATTCAAATCTTAATTTTCAAAGGGTGTGTACTCATTTAGGCTATGTGCCCACGATGCATAAATGCTCTGGATTTTTTCCTGAGCGTTTCTGCATCTCCCTGGCAGAAAAAACGCATGTGGATTGTACATGCGTTTTTCCTGCCAGGGACAAGCGGAAGTGAAGCGTTCTTCACATGCATTTCCGCATGCGGGTTGTCAAGCGCTTTCCAAGCGATTTTAGCATCATTTGGAAAGTGCTTGACAACTTGGTCACACTATATAAATCCATGCAAACGGCATGGATTTATCTAGTGTGACCGAAAGAATTTAAAAAAATAAATATTATACTTACCTTCTGATGGCCCCCGGTGTCTTTATCCGATGCATCCTGGCTTGCCGGCAGCTCGCGGTACACTAAAGGACCTGCCGACGTCAGCGGTCGCGTGACCCGTCACATGACTAAATTATGTCATGGGAGGTCCTTTTCAGACCATTGCGAGCTGCCGGCAAGCCAAGACGCATTGCTAAGGACACCGGGGGCCATCAGAAGGTAAGTATAATGTATATTTTTTATTTTATTCTTTATTTAACAGGTACTATGGTACCCGGGTCCGGAGAGAGTCTCCTCTTCTTCAAGCCTGGGTATCATCCGCACATTGAAACGCATGGAATCTGCATGTACAGATGCAGTGATGCGGATTCTATGCGGTCCAATGCAAGTCAATGGCGGCGAAAAGGCAGCGCTTCCGCAAAATAATTGGTAGTGCTGTGTATTTTTCCGCAATGATAATCCGCAGCGGAAATTTCAGCAGCATGTGCACAGCACATGCGGATTATCATTGGGGAACATGGCAGACCTTCTACCAAGCGTTTTTTAAGAGTTTCTGCAGCTTAACGCATAGTGGGCATCATTTATACAGTATATATTGTAGTATGATATGTAGTTTATTTGATGGGTTGTACTTTGCGTGAAAAAAACAACATCTGGGCTGTAATACATGGCTTTGAAGGTGAGAATTTTAAACAAAACTAGACAGGGTCTAAAAAATTCCTCTGCAGTATTGTGGATTGTGCAGAATGCCACGCAGGTGATGTTGCCAGTCTGAGAGTAACTAGTATTCAAATAATTATGTTACCTAGCAGGGGAGAGGGTAGGAGAAATGACTTTTGAGCCACAAAACTTTTTGACTATTTGCTTTGAATACACGATATTTACATGGCTAAAATCAGAGACATTATTTAATATTTCATTAGCGATTTCTCAATTATTGTCCATAGCTCTACTATGAATTGATTTTAATGTTATTTTATGATGATTTTTGTTTGTATATGTTTTTGTATGATGCCTTCCTACCAAGGAGAAGTTTGCAGCGATGCTTGGGGATTTCAGAGGATGTGAGGTGATATGCTTGTATATAGCCTGTAGTAGAAGTAAAACATGGCTATGTGTGAGGACACACAAAACAAGTCAGATGTTTTATATGATTATATTTTTTTTAATGTGATGTAAAAAAATTAAGAATCATTTGTACAGAGAAGATGGAGTGCCGGTATACGTGTTTCATTTTTAACTATAGTTATAAAAAAACTTCTTTGATACTTACAGCGCAAACAATGTAAAAATTTGACTTCATTGAATGCATACAGTACCTTTTTGTTCTATGCTAGCGTGTTAAAAATCATTGCAAAGGAGGTGAATAAACAGGAAGTACTATAGGGTTGGAGACACTGTGAATATACAGACTTTTTATAATGTTGACAGATCCATCAGTTGGGTGCATTCATTTCCTTTAGCCGCCAATACACTTAATTAAACAGTGAATGATCAGGAAATTAAAGCGGGCTAAAGCTTGTGTGTCTACTATTTTATCAGATTATAGTGCTCTTTTTATGTATTATCACCATGCGAGTGATCTTTGTGACTGCCTGAGGTTTAGTCATTGCTGTATTTATTTTGTAACATGTATGCTTATCAGACAAGCTAACGCTTTCTCAGGATATTAACGTTTCATATTACCAACCACATACAGTACAGACCAAAAGTTTGGATACACCTTCTCATTTAAAGATTTTTATGTATTTTCATGACTATGAAAATTGTACATCCACACTGAAGGCATCAAAACTATGAATTAACACATGTGGAATTATATACTTAACAAAAAAGTGTGAAACAACTGAAAATATGTCTTATATTCTAGGTTCTTCAAAGTAGCCACCTTTTGCTTTGATGACTGCTTTGCACACTCTTGGCATTCTCTTGATGAGCTTCAAGTGGTAGTCACCGGAAATGGTCTTCCAACAATCTTGAAGGAGTTCCCAGAGATGCTTAGCACTTGTTGGCCCTTTTGCCTTCACTCTGTGGTCCAGCTCACCCCAAACCATCTCGATTGGGTTTAGGTCTGGTGACTGTGGAGGCCAGGTCATCTGGCGTAGCACCCCATCACTCTCCTTCTTGGTCAAATAGCCCTTACACAGCCTGGAGGTGTGTTTGGGGTCATTGTCCTGTTGAAAAATAAATGATGGTCCAACTAAACGCAAACCGGATGGAATAGCATGCCGCGGCAAGATGCTGTGGTAACCATGCTGGTTCAGTATGCCTTCAATTTTCAATAAATCCCCAACAGTGTCACCAGCAAAGCACCCCCACACCATCACACCTCCTCTTCCATGCTTCACGGTGGGAACCAGGCATGTAGAGTCCATCCGTTCACCTTTTCTGCTTCGCACAAAGACACGGTGGTTGGAACCAAAGATCTCAAATTTGGATTCATCAGACCAAAGCACAGATTTCCACTGGTCTAATGTCCATTCCTTGTGTTCTTTAGCCCAAACTTGTCTCTTCTGCCTGTTGCCTGTCCTTAGCAGTGGTTTACTAGCAGCTATTTTACCATGAAGGCCTGCTGCACAAAGTTTCCTCTTAACAGTTGTTGTAGAGATGTGTTTGCTGCTAGAACTCTGTGTGGCATCGACCTGGTCTCTAATCCGAGCTGCTGCTAACCTACGATTTCTGAGGCTGGTGACTCGGATAAACTTATCCTCAGAAGCAGAGGTGACTCTTGGTCTTCCTTTCCTGGGGCGGTCCTCATGTGAGCCAGTTTCTTTGTAGCGCTTGATGGTTTTTGCAACTGCACTTAGGGACACTTTCAAAGTTTGCCCAATTTTTCGGACTGACTGACCTTCATTTCTTAAAGTAATGATGGCCACTCGTTTTTCTTTACTTAGCTGCTTTTTTCTTGCCATAATACAAATTCTAACAGTCTATTCAGTAGGACTATCAGCTGTGTATCCACCAGACTTCTGCACAACACAACTGATGGTCCCAACCCCATTTATAAGGCAAGAAATCCCACTTATTAAACCTGACAGGGCACACCTGTGAAGTGAAAACCATTTCCGGTGACTACCTCTTGAAGCTCATCAAGAGAATGCCAAGAGTATGCAAAGCAGTCATCAAAGCAAAAGGTGGCTACTTTGAAGAACCTAGACTATAAGACATATTTTCAGTTGTTTCACACTTTTTTGTTAAGTATATAATTCCACATGTGTTAATTCATAGTTTTGATGCCTTCAGTGCGAATGTACAATTTTCAAAGTCATGAAAATACAGAAAAATCTTTAAATGAGAAGGTGTGTCCAAACTTTTGGTCGGTACTGTATATTGTAGTCTATCTGCACATACCAACTGGCATTCATATGGATTGCTATGGAGATTCCAGATATCAATGCAGCCTACTGTAGCATGGACAAAACCAACATTGGGGAAAATACAGTATTTTTCAGACCATAAGACGCACATAGGTTTTAGAGGTGGAACATAGGGAAAAATAACTCCCAGCATGTCCTTCAGCTCTTATGCCATGCTGGGAGTTATAGTTCATCACAGGAGTGGTACAGTGTTTAATGACATGTGCTTTTTCACTTTATACTTTACTTCTACCTTATAATGCTTGCCTCTCATTCTGGATAGGCAGGGAGCGGGATCACACTGGCTGGGGACTGCGGAGATAGCTGAGGCTGCGGAGGCGGCTGGGGATGTGGAGGGGGCTGTGGCTGTGGCTGCGGAGGGGGCGGTGGCAGCTGGGGCAGCGATGGAGCAGTGTCACCCAGTGGGCGCCGCCATGAATTCACTATGGCCGCGCTAGACATCAGGAGGTGGGCGGTCTCCCGTCCAGATCTCGCGCTGAAGTGAAGTTACTAAGAGGCAGGGCCGGGGCAACACAGAACAGCCCAGTGCACAGTCATCCCCGGCCCTGCCTCTTAGTAATGTCACTGCAGCGCGCAATCTGGACGGGAGACCGCCCACCTCCTGATGTCTAACGCGGCCATAGTGAATTCATGGCGGCGCACACTGGGTAACACTGCTCCATCACCGCCCCAGCTTCCGCAGCCCCAGCCGCCCCCACATTACAAAAACAGTACATTCGGACCATAAGACGCACCCTCCTTTTCCCCCAAAATTATGGGCCGAAAAATACGGTAAATGAATGGGCAGGTCTGGCTGTCCAGGCAAACTGAAAAGTTTGTTAGGGTTCAAATATATGATACTTCTTCAATCTTCCGTTGTCCAATTGATGCAAACAAACATTATCTGTCTCATCAATATAAGATGTCAATTAACCCTTGAATGGCCAGGCCATTTTGCCTTCGGGACCACACACATTTTTATTTAAATTTTATTTTGCATTCCATAGATAGTACCTTTTTATTTCTGCAACGCTGTAGCAATATCAAGTTTGCTTTTTTATTTGTTATTTTTTTTGCAAGACACGTTGTTTCTATACATACAAAGTGGAGTGTGAATATGTTAGCATTTTTTTTTATTTAATTTTGGAGGTCCAAGAAAATAAAAAGGACACAACCAGTTTTGTTCTTACATTTTCATTTTTTTCTTTACTTTCTCCAACAGCCATAACTTGATTTTTGCTGGAAAAGTTGTAGTTTTGAATGACACAATTCGTTTTTCCATATACCGTAAAGGAAAGGAAAATGGCAATAAAAAGGACTTGCACCTTCGATCGTTTGCTAACTTTTACTATATACTGCAATACTAAAGTGGGACATTGAGTTTGAGCAAAGCTACATTTGGCAAAGGTTTGACAATTGTCAGACTGCTAAATAGCCCTGTAATCACCCAAAATAGATGACACCTGGAGGAGACCCACAGACCCAGTTAGATAGGATGGCTGAGCTGTCAATCACAATACTCACACCTCTGCTTCAGATTGGGCAGTAGAGCTGTCACTCACAATCCTGACACCTCAGCCAGTCCTCGATCTCATAGGGTAGCAGAACTGTCATTCACAGCATCACTAGGACACCGTGAGTGGTGGAATCATGACACTAATGTAATTTAACGAGAATCTGTCAGCAGGTTTGTGCCATGTAATCTAAGAGCAGTATGATGTAGGGGCTGAGAGCCTGATTCCAGCAATATGTGGCTTAATGTCTTGTGTGTTAATGTTTCAATAAAATCAGTGTTTTATCAGCAGGAGATTATCACTACAGGACTAAGTCACTTGATCTGTATAACCCCACCCCACCACTGATTAGCAGTTGTCTATGAATGCACAATGTACACAGAAAGCTTCTAATCAGTAGTGGGTGCAGGATTTATTTCGATTTAATGTTTATGGTTTATTTGTATAGTAAACATTCATTATTTCACAAGCCCTCGACAAGATAAAAGTCTGTTATCAATAATCACTGACACCGTTATACTTTTTAATAAGTTTATAAGGTGTATTTTTTTAAGGTGGATTTTTCTTCCTTTTCAGTACTGTAATTGTAATGACATTTTTATGAATAAATAATTACAATTGCCTACAGCCAAATTGGTTCAGTCATTGAAACAATTGAATGCAACTAATTTTCTGGTGATGAAAACTAAAATGATGCATTAATGTGTTAATTGGCTTTAAGTTTCAAGATACAGGGGTAGTGATCTGTGACAGCCTATAATACAACTTTAGAGGAAGATGGCATGTTCATTACTGCATTATTATTGTTACATCTCAGAGAGACCAATGGAAACCTGCCTCCTCTGCCCCACTGATCCAATCCTAATTATAATTGTATCACACAGTCATATAGAAGTATTTGTTAGTATTTTGGCAGATTTCTTTCATAATAAATTCAGAGATGCCTTAGACTTGCGTTAAAAAAAGGAGATAATTTCTTCTATACTGTATATGTGGCAAAGTGACTTTGGCATTACAAAAGCAAATCTTGACGCCTATGATTAGGAAAGTCTCCAACCTGTATTTTGGCTGTAAAATAGGAGATCAGGATAAGAGTTTGGCCCTGCACATATGCTGTAATAGATGTGCGTCACATCTTACCCAGTGGTTGCATGGGAAGAGATAATCTATGCCTTGAGGTACGCCCAATAGTCTGGAGAGAGCCAACCGATCACACTACCAATTGTCATTTCTGCATGGTGCATTCTAACTATGTCTCAATAGTGTTTAGATATGTTATAGTAAATTTAATCATGGCTAAGTCTCCTCTATGTGCATCTGTATTTGCAGAAATAATAATTTCTATGCATTATCTACACAACTTGCATAGTAGTAAAATGAAAGCTCCTACACACATGGTCAAAATTGTTGGTACCCCTCTTTCAATGAAAGAAAAACCCACAATGGCCACAGAAAAATCTATGAAAATGAACAAATGAAAGTCAGACATTGCTTTTCAACCCTGCTTCCACAGAATATTTAAAAAAATTAAACTCATGAAATAGGCCTGGACAGAAATGATGGTACCCCTGAAAATAATGTGACAAAAGGGACATGTTTAATCAAATTGTGTCCACTAATTAGCATCACAGGTGTCTACAATCTTGTAATCAGTCAGTGGGCCTGTATATAGGGCTACAGATAATCACTGTGCTGTTTGGTGACATGGTGTGTACAATACTCAACATGGACCAGAGGAAGCAAAGGAAAGAGTTATCTCTGGAGATTAGAAAGAAAATTATAGACAAGCATGTTAAAGGAAAAGGTTATAAGACCATCTCCAAGCAGCTTGATGTTCCTGTGACTACAGTTGCACATATTATTCAGAAATTTAAGATCCATGGGACTGTAGCCAATCTCCCTGGACGTGGCCGCAGGAGGGAAATTGATGACAAATCAAAAAGACGGATAATACGAATGGTAACAAAAGATCCCAGGATAACTTCTAAAGAGATTAAAGGTGAACTTCAAGCTCAAGGAATATCAGTGTCAGATCGCACCATCCATCGTCGTTTGATCCAAAGTGGACTTCATGGCAGACGACCGATGAGAACACCATTGTAGAAAAAAATCCTAAAAAATCCAGACTGGAATTTGCCAAACTACATGTTGACAAGCCACAAAGCTTCTGGGAGAATGTCCTATGGACAGATGAGACAAAAATGGAAGTTTTTGGCAAGGCACATCAGCTCTATGTTCACAGACTGAAAAATGAAGCATGTTAAGAAAAGAACACTGTCCCTACTGTGAAACATGGAGGAGGCTCTGTTATGTTCTGGGGCTGCTTTGCTGCATCTGGCACATGGTGTCTTGAATCTGTGCAGGGTACTATGAAATCTCAAGACTATCAAGGGATTCTAGAGAGAAATGTGCTGCCCAGTGTCAGAAAGCTTGGTCTCAGTCACAGGTCATGGGTCTCGCAACAGGATAATGACCCAAAACACACAGCTAAAAACACCCAAGAATGGCTAAGAGGAAAACATTGGACTATTCTGAAGTGGCCTTCTATGAGCCCCAACCTAAATCCTATTGAGCATCTTTGGAAAGAGCTGAAAAATGCCATCTGGAAAAAGCAACCTTCAAACACGAGACCACTGGAGCAGTTTTCTCATGAGGAGTGGGCCAAAATACCTGTCGAGAGGTGCAGAAGTCTCATTGACAGTTACAGGAATCGTTTGCAGTGATTGCCTCAAAAGGTTGTTCAACAAAATATTAAGTTAAGAGTACCATCATTTCTGTCCAGTCCTATTTCATTAGTTACATTTTTTTAAATTCTGTGGAAGCAGGGTTAAAAAGCAATGTCTGACTTTCATTTGTTCATTTTCATAGATTTTTAATTTATTATTACTTTTGTCAGATTCAAGTTATTTCTGTGACCATTGTGGGTTTTTCTTTCAATAAATGAGGGGTACCAGCAATTTTGACCACGTATGTAAATATCATAAAACAAGAACCTATTGACAGTCTTCTGTCAAGGGTGTGTCAGATGTGACAAACAGTCACCCTGCAGTTGGTTACAGATCTTTGTTTGGCATTACAGACACCTACTTAAATCTGTCTCACTCTAGGACCCAGCGGCTACCTCCCTCCTGCTAATTGACACCCAGGCCTGGGTGTTTAAATACCTTCTGTTTGCTACAGGGAGGTGCCGGTGATATTCACATGTTCCCTTGTGAAGGCTTGGAGCTATTGCAGTCTGCTTACTTCCTCTCTGGTGCTAGGAGGACGTGTGGTGTAATCTCTCTGAAGTCAGCTCAAGCTAAGTTACTTTCCCCCATGTTTGTCTCCCTTGTTGTCTTTAGTTGTTAGAGGGGACTGACAAGTGCTCAACCCACCTTCCCTATCCAGGGCCAAGCTCTAGGGAAATACAGGGTGTGGTTCCTGTGCAGCAGTTGGTGAGGAACCAATATAGGGATGATAGGGGAGACAGGGTGATATCAGATCAGCCTAGGAGGTTTCCACTCCCCCTGTCCTGTCCCTAGTGTCTGGGCTCCCTTCCCCTCTTCCCTTCGTTTTGCACTTAGTCTTTCCCACACCTTGCGTGACATCTTCATTGTGATATTTGAATTGACATCAAAATCATGACATGATGAAGAAATATCACATTTCACTTCTGAATCAGATAACTTTTGAAAATTTGTGGACCAGTGTTATTATCAGTACAGAACATAGGCTTCCAATATTACATATGCTTGATATTTCTTCACTCGCACCTGGGTCTGGGAGATAAGGGAAGTTCAGAGTTCAAACCAGTGTAATCGCCAGTGATGACTCCATAACATTCTTTTCTGTATATTATTCAGAATGTAACACGTTTACACATCTTTTCATGATGTGAAGAGTGGTGCGATATGGGTTTTATGTTTTTTACTATATGAATAGTAATTATCCCTTTACAGTGTTTAACCACTTTACAGCCTGTGCCGTATTAGTACTCACAGGCTGTAATCCCCCGGTTCAGTGAGGGCTCTGGCTCTGAGCCCACACTGAACCGGGCACATGTCAGCTGATTATTACAGCTGACATGTGCCCGCAATAGCCGCGGGTGGAATCGCGATTCACCCGCGGCTGTTAGCATGTTAAATGCCGCTGTGAATCTCTGACAGCGGCATTTAACAGCGCCGCGCCGGAAGCGCGTCACTTACCCTGCAAATCGATGACCCCGTCAACAATAGGTGGTCATGACAACCCTGGGTCTGCAGCAGACTCCAGTGGTTGTCATGAGCTGTTCGCTATGAGCCCCACATAGTGGTCGGCGCTCATAGCACAGGACCATTTCTGCTACATACAGGTGATCTGCTGATCATCTGCATGAAGCAGAGGCGATCAGACAAGTGATGCTTCTAGTCTCCTATGGAGACTATAGAAGCAAGCAAAAAGTGAAAAAAAATGTTTTTCAAAATATTAAAAAAATTAAAAAAATATAAAAGTTTAAATCACCCCCCTTTCGCCCCATTCAAAATAAAATAATAAAAAAAAAACCTACATAAACATATTTGGTATCGCCGCATTCAGAATCGCCCGATCTATCAATATAAAAAAGAATTAATCCGATCGGTAAACGGCGTAACGAGAAAAAAATTCTAAACGCCAGAATTACGTTTTTTGCTCGCCACAACATTGCAATAAAATGCAATAACGGGCGATCAAAACATCGGATATACCCCAAAATGGTATCAATAAAAACTTCAGCTCGGTGCGCAAAAAATAAGCCATCACCTGGCTCCAGATCCCGAAAAGTGGAGACGCCACAGGTCTTAGAAAATGGCACTATTTTTTTTTTTTTACCAAACTTTGGAATTTATTTTCACCACTTAAATAAAAAAGAACCTATACATGTTTGGTGTCTACGAACTCGTAATGACCTGAAGAATAATAATGGCAGGTCTGTTTTAGCATTCAGTGAATGTGGTAAAAAAAATAAAAAAAAAACATCTGTGGTATTGCACTTTTTTTGCAATTTCACCGCACTTGGAATTTTTTTCCCATTTTCCTGTACACGATATGGTAAAACTAGTAATGGTGTTGAAAAGTACAACTCGTCCTGCAAAAAATAAGCCCTCACACGGCCATATTGACCAAAAATAAAAACACTATGGCTCTGGGAACAAGGGGAGCAAAAAAAGAAAATGCAAAAACGGAAAATCCCAGGGTTGCGAAGGGGTTAAAAATATTGTCAAGTATTGTTTTTTGTTTGAATGTCATTCTGCCATTATTTGTGACTCACAGGGGCGTAACTACCGCGGTTGCACAGGTCGCCACAGGTCTCCTGGCAAATGAGGGACCCGCCAACGCCAGCAAATACTTCAGCTGGATGTGCGTCCTCAGACACACATTCAGCTGAATTGTAATGTGGCGCACAGACCCGTAGCAATACACGCTGCCGGCCAATCAGAGGCCAGTAGCTGACGTTGGCATGAACGTGACTGGTGGCGCATGGCAGTGACTTCATGCGCTCCCGTGGCTTGCACGCTGAAGTCAGATGTCGGCTTTAGAAGAGAACGCCGCGCAGCAGGGGAGTGGAGGGAAGGTGAGTAAAATTTTTTTGTTTTTTTCTATACATTAAAGAACAGCAGCAGAACAGTGGACATATACCAAGATAGAGGATATGTATACCAGGATGGGGCTTAGGATAAGGGACATATACCAGGATGGGGGATATATATATCAGGATGGGGCCCAGGATAAGGGACTTATATACTAGGATGGAGGATATATATTCCAGGATGGGGCCCAGGATAAGGGACATATATACCAGGATGGGGGATATAGATATATCAGGAAGGGGCCCAGGATAAGGGACATATATACTTATATACTAGGATGGGGATATATATATCAGGATGGGACCCAGGATAAGGGACATATACCAGGATTGTGGATATATCAGGATGGAGCCCAGGATAAGGGACATATATACCAGGATGAGGGATATATACACCAGGATGAGGCCCAGGATAAGGGACATACAGTGAGGAAAATAAGTATTTGATACACTGACGATTTTGCAAGTTTTCCCACCTACAAAGAATGAAGAGGTCTGTAATTTTTATCATAGGTACACTTCAATTATGAGAGACAGAATCTAAAAATAAAAACAAAAAAATCACATTGCATGATTTTTAAATAATGAAATTGCATTTTATTGCATGAAATAAGTATTTGATCACCTACCAGCCAGCAAGAATTCTGGCTCTCACAGACCTGTTAGTTTTTCTTTAAGAAGCCCTCCTACTATGCACTCATTACTTTTATTAATTTCACCTATTTGAACTCGTTACCTGTATAAATGACACCTATCCACATTCCATACACTCAATCAATCAGACACCAACCTCTCCACCATGGCCAAGACCAAAGAGAAAGAGCTTTCTAAGGACACCAGGGACAAAATTGTAGACTTGCACAAGGCTGTGATGGGGTACAGGACAATAGGCAAGCAGCTTGTCGAGAAGGCAACAACTGTTGGCACAATTATTAGAAAATGGAATAAACACAAGATGACTGTCATTCTTCCTCGGCCTGGGGCTCCATGCAAGATCTGAGAAAGGTCAGGAATCAACCCAGAACTACATGGGAGGACGTGGTCAATGACCTGAAGAGAGCTGGAACCCCAGTCTCAAACAGTACCGTTAGTAACACACTACGCCGTCATGAATTAAAATCCAACAGGACACGCAAAGTCACTCTGCTCACGCCAGCACATGTCCAGGCTCGTTTGAAGTTCGCCAATGACCATCTGGACAATCCAGAGGAGGCATGGGAGAAGGTTAGATGAGACCAAAATAGAACTTATTGGTATCAATTCCACTTGGGGGAAGAAGAAGGATGAGTATAACCCCAAGAACACCATCCCAACCATGAAGCATGGTGAGGGAAACATCATAATTAGGGGGTGCTTTTCTGCAAAGGGGACAGGACATCTGCACCGTATTGAAGGGAGGATGGATGGGGTCATGTATCGTGAGATTTTGACCAACAACCTCCTTCCCTCAGTAAGAGCATTGCAGATGGGTCGTGGCTGGGTCTTCCAGCATGACAATGACCCGAAACACACAAGCAGGGCAACTAAGGAGTGGCTCTGTAAGAAGAAATTCAAGGTCTTGGAGTGGCCTAGTCAGTCGCCAAACCGGAACCCAATAGAAAATCTTTGGAGAGAGCTGAAACTCAATGTTGCCCAGCAACATCCCCGAAACCTGAAGGATCTGGAGAAGATCTGTATGGAGGAGTGGGCCAAAATCCCTGCTGCAGTGTGGGCAAACTTGGTCAAGAACTACAGTAAATGTCTGACCTCTGTAATTGCAAACAAAGGTTTCTGTACCAAATATTAAGTTCTGTTTATCTTTGCATCAAATATTTATTTCATGCAATAAAATGCAAGATAATTATGAAAAAATCATACAATGTGATTTTCTGAATTTTTTTTAGATTCTGTCTCTCACAGTTGAAGTGTACCTACGATAAAAATTACCGACCTCTCCATTCTTTGTAGGTGGGAAAGTTTGCAAAATTGGCAAAATTGGCAGTGTATCAAATACTTATTTTCCCCACTGTATATACCAGGATGGATGGCATATATATATCAGGATGAGGGACATACAGTTGAAACCAGAAGTTTACATACACTATATAAAGAGACACTACTGAAATGTATGTAAACTTTTGACTTTGCAGTAAGTAATAAAAATGCCTTAAAACATTCTCTCTCTCTCATTATTCTGGCATTTGGCAAATATTAAAAATGATGGTAATCCTAAATGCCCTAAAACGGGAAAGGTTTATTCTGATTTCATGTCAGATATTGAGAAAAACATGCAGATGTGTCTCCTTATATAGTGTGTGTAAACTTCTGCTTTCAACTCCAGACCAGGTTGAAGGATATATATTGTGAGGCAGTGAGGGGGATCATATACGAGGGGCGGTATGTATCCCCCTGAATGCGCATAGAGGCATATTGAACCCGCTGGCAGGGCTAGCCCCAGCACCTGGCGCACCCTGCCAAGTCCCAGGGCCCTGAGCAGGCGGGGGGGCCCACTCGCCGTCGGGCACCCGGCCCCGGCGCAATACTTGCCAGCTCCTGCTCCCCCCGCTTTCTCAGGGCCCCGGCACCTGGCACAATACTTACATCTCCACGCACCTCCGCAGCAGCTCCTGTCTCTTCCGCGGCTGCTGCACATTGACGACTCAGGTTAGAGGGCGTGGTGACGTCTTTACACTGCGCTCTCTCCTGAGCCGTCACAGCGCAGAGCGGGAAGACGCCAGCGATGCTGAGGAGTCTGGAGCAGCGGCAGCAGGTGAGAAGTGAGGTGAGTATTTGATTTTTTTTTTTAATTGTATGGAGGCGTGGGGCATTATAAGTGAGGGGGGTGGGGTGGTGTGACATCCTGCATGGGGCATTATAAGGGAGGGGGGGTAGGGTGTTGTGACATCTTGCATAGGGCATTATAAGGGAGGGGTGGTGGGGTGGTGTGACATCCTGCATGGCATGGGGCATTACAAGCGAGGGGGGGCGTGTGACATCCTGCATGGGGCATTATAAGCAAAGGGGGGGTGACATCCTGCATGTGGTATTATAAGGGAGGGGGGTGGTGTGACATCCTGCATGGAGCATTATAAGGGAGGGGGGTGTGACATCCTGCATGGGGCATTATAAGGGAGGGGGGGGTGACATTCTGCATGGGGCATTATAAGGGAGGGGGGGTGACATTCTGCATGGGGCATAAGGGGGCGTGTGACATCCTGCATGGGGCATTATAAGGGAGGGAGGGTGACATCCTGCATGGGGCATTATAAGGGAGGGGGGTGACATCCTGCATGGGGCATTATAAGGGGGGGTGACATCCTGCATGGGGCATTATAAGGGAGGGGGGGGTGACATCCTGCATGGGGCATTATAAGGGAGAGGTGGGTGTGTGACATCCTGCATGGGGCATAATAAGGGAGAAGGTGTGTGTGACATTCTGCATGGGGCAGTATATGGGGGTGTGACATCCTGCATGGGGTATTATAAGGGAGGGGGTGTGTGACATCCTGCATGGGCCATTATATGGGGGTGTGACATCCTGAATGGGGCATTATATGGGGGTGTGACATCCTGCATGGGGCATTATATGGGGGTGTGACATCCTGCATGGGGCATTATAAGGGAGGGGGGGTGTGACATCCTGCATGGGGCATTATAAGGGAGGGTGACATCCTACATGGGGCATTATATGGGGGGAACAGCCTGCATGGGGCATTATGTGGGTGGAACAGCCTGTGTGGGGCATTATGTGGGGGGAATAGCCTGTGTGGGGCACTATGTGGGGGGAACAGCCTGCATGAGGCATTATGTGGGGGGAACAGGCTGCATGAGGCATTATGTGGGGGAAACAGCCTGCATGAGGCATTATGTGGGGGAACAGCCTGCATGAAGCATTATGTGTGGGGAACAGCCTGCATGGAGCATTATGTGGGGGCACAGCCTGTATGGAGCGTTATATGGGGGCCAGTATTCTGTATGGAGCGTGATATGGGGGCCAGTATCCTGTATGGAGCGTTATATGGGGGTCAGTATCCTGTATGGAGAGTTATATGGGGGCCAGTATACTGTGTGGAGTGTTATATGGGGGCCAGTATACTGTGTGTAGCGATTCATTGGTTTCTGAGCTATTGTGGAATTTACAATAGATATCACTCATGTAATGTAAGAAGTGAAATCTTTTGCCTTGTTCTATATCTATATATTTCTCTGCGGTATCTGTGCATCATGAATCGTGGTATGTGTTAAAGGGGCCCACTGAGACTCTTTCACCCGGGACCCACATAAACCTGCAGCCGGCCCTGCCAGCTGGAGTGCATTGCAATCACAGGATCAGCTGTGGTTGCAGTGCAAAATAAAAGTAAGTTGAACTTGGTCAAGCTATTTTGACCAATTCAGATTAAGAAAACCCGGCATGGGCTTTTATTTTGTGAGTGATCTACAGGTGGCAGTGGGGAGGGTCACTCCCTCCAGCCGGGTCTTACAAGTGGCTCATGTCCACAGTTTTAATTTAAAAACCGGCAGCAAAGGTTTCTCTGTGTCAGTCTTTGGTTTGCAAGCTGCAGAGCAGGAGGCTCTGTGCTATAAAGGCCTGTGTGAAGTGAGCACAGAACTCCAGGAAGACAAAGCTTCTGACACACCTCGGAGTGATACGGCGGTGCAATCGCCCACGGAAAGGGTGTTTTGTTTGTACGGACTATTGTTAAAGCAGCCTTCACTGTGTGAGTTTCTTTGGACAATAAAAACTTTAAGTTGGACATTCTTGGGTTACTGCCTGTTAAATCGCACTGTATGAAAACCGCAGACTATATATGTATATCTATATATACAATATACACATATACCAGGACGGGGGGGCGGTCCAAATGGGGGGCCCATCAGACTCTAGTTACGCCACTGTTGACTCATCACCTCTGAACGTATTTTTGAAAAATTATTATGAATTATTATAGCGCCATTTATCCCATTGCGCTTTACATGTGAAAAGTGAGTATACACAGCAAAAACAATTACAATAATCTTGAACAATACAAGTCAGCGACTGGTACAGGAGGAGAGAGGACCCTGCCCGCGAGGGCTCACAATCTACAAGGGACGGATGAGGATACAGTAGGTGAGGGTAGAGCTGGTCGTGCAGCGGTATGGTGGAGCGAGGGTTACTGCAGCTTGTAGGCTTGTCTCCTTATACTAAAGTTAAAGGAGTATTCCCATCTCCAGGATCCTATCCCAATATGTGGTTGGTGTAATAATAATAATATTAGCAAATACCTCAAATAAGAAATTTAATGTAGTTTTTCGGATTCTTTATGTCTCTTTCCTCATGTGCAGGAATTGTAGGACCTTAGGTATTCATGGTTATGACCACTGATATAGTGACAGTTAGTTAGCTAGTTGCTAGTGGTCACAACCATGGATACCTAAGGTCCTGAAATGACTGCACACGAGGAAAGAGACATAGCGAATCAGAAAAACAACACTACATTTCGAATTGGAGTTATTTGCTAATATTATTATTATTACACCCGGGGCCATCATCAGGGCATTACTGCCCTTACTGGTGCATGGGGCCAGATGAACAAAAGTAAAGAGGGGGGACCCTGACCCAGTCCACCTTCCTTCTCGTGCTTTTGCTCACCGGTCCCCAGGGTATAATAAATATTGTGCGCCGGCGCGCAGCCATCGGCAACGCACATCTAGGCACAGGGAGCCTCCTTGCAGCTTCACGGCCATCAAAACTGAATGGCTGTGCAGCTCCAAGGGTGTCCCTCTGCCTCTTCATGCCATCTTTGGGGCGCGTTCGCTATGACGTCATTGCATACACGCCGGCATGTACGTGTGCCACTCGCCAGGATACCAGTCCAGAAGTATGAAAGATAAATATAAACCCCTTTTTTTTTAATAAAATGAATTAAATGGGCTTGGGGGAGCAAATGATGATGAATTGGGAGTGGGAGAAAGCAAATCATGAATTGAGGGTGGGGAACGGGGACAGCAAATGATGAATTGAAGGTGGCGGGTGGGGAGAACAAATGATGACTTAAGGGTGGTGGGTGTGGAGAGCAAATAATGATGAATTGAGGGTAAGGGAGAGCAAATGATGATGAATTGAGGGCGGAGTACAACAAAATGATGATTAATTGAGGGTGGGGATGAGCAAATGATGATGAATTGAGGGTGGGGTACAGCAAATGATAATGAACTGAGGATGGGGGAAGAACAAATGATGATGAATTGAGACTGGGGGATGGGGGACAGCAAATTATAATGATTTGAGGGTGGGGGACACCAAATGATGATGAATTGAGGGTGATGGATAATAAATGATGATGATATTGGGGGTGGGGGATAGTAAATGATGAATTGAGGGTGGCGGTGGGAAAGAGAAGACATGACATAATGAATTGAGTCGGTGGGGGGCATGTAAATATAAAGAATAAGAGAAGGGGGAGGTACAGAGTGGGGGTGTTGAGGATGCAGGTGTATGACTGGTAATGAATTGGGGGAAAGAGTACAGGTGCTAATTAATTTATATATTTAGTTGGTAGGGAAAGTGGCTATTTATAGTTAGTGGAGGGTACAGTGGTGGATTACAATTTATATTTGGAATGGTGGGCTGCATAATAACTAATTAATTATATATTAATGGTGGGTGAATGTCTGTATTCAGCTGCGTAGTGTAGAAGTTGGGGAATGTGCTCTGGAAGCCGTGTTCTAGAAAACTGTGTGTTATCTTTTGCAGAGAAGAGTCCTGGCTGGAAGAAGTGATGGCAGTCTGTGCTGGATGAAGAAAAGCTAAGAGGAAGGACTTCAACTAGACACATCACCGGTGAGTCAGTGTGTTACCTGTACACTTACACTATACACTATATACTATATACAGAGCCCCTGTGTATAATGTCACAGGTGATCACTGTATTACCTGTACACTATATACAGAACTCTTGTGTATAATGTCACCGGTGATTAATGTATTACCTGTACACTATACACAGATTTCCTGTGTATAATGTCACCGGTGAGCATTGTATTACCTGTACACTATATACAGAGCTCCTGTGTATAATGTCACCGGTGATCACTGGTATTAACTGTACACTATATATAGAGCTCCTGTGTATAATGTCACCAGTGATTACTGTATTACCTGTACACTATACACTATATAAAGAGCTCCTGTGTAAAATGTCACTGGTGATCACTGTGTTACCTGTACACTATATAGTATATACAGAGCTCCTGTGTATAATGTCACCAGGGATCACTGAATTACCTGTACACTTTACACTATATATAGAGCTCCTGAGTATAAAGTCACTGGTGATTCCTGTATTACCTGTACACTATAAACTATATACTAAGCTCCCGTGTATAATGTCACTGATGATCACTTTATTACCTGTACACTTTCATTATACACTGCATGCTATGCACAGAGCTCCTGTGCATAATGGCACTTATGGTAATATTAGTAATGTGTTTTTTTATTAATGATCAGTATTGTAGTATTCGGTCACTATGTGGTGGTAATATGTGGTCTGGTCAAGGTATGGAGGTATTTGTTCCTTGTATGTGGTATTATTCAGTCACTATGTGGTGGTAATATGTGGTCTAATCATGGTGTAGCAGTATTTATCCCTTGTATGTGTTATTATTGGTCACTATGTGGTGGTAATATGTGATTTGGTCATGGTGTGACGGTGTTTGTCCCTTGTATGTGGCATTATTGGTCATTTTAAAAAAATATATGTGACACATTTCCTTAAAGAAAAGTAAATAAAAATATACCAAAAAAGAGTATTGGATATTTTAAGAAATGTTTAATAGGTTAGAGTAGAGTAGGGCCCGGACCAAAGAGTCTACCTTGTCGTAGTGGCAGGCTTTAAAAATCTTTTGTCCAAAGCAAAAGCTGCTGGCTATGTATGTGATGTGGTGTTCGATGGGAATTGTTAATGTGTGATTGGTGAGGACGTGGTGCAGAAGTGGAGTTTTTCCAAGAGTGGGCGGTGGGACTGTGGAAGATTCGAGGGGTGGAGGCGAAGCTTGGTTGGAACCTGGGCGGAGTCTCAAGGGGGCCCAAAAATTTTGCCCTGAAATTCCTAATGGCAGCCCAGATTACACATACTACATATTGGGATAGGATCTTGGAGATGGGAATACCCCTTTAATTATCAAGCCGAAATGTCTGTGGTGCAACTCAGCTAGTATTAGGCTGTTGTTTTAAGAACTCATTGTCAGAGCCTTTACAATATGTTCACCACTCCTGCTTCGATACAAAGGGACTATGGGACTGTTTGCTAATATTGTGCAGAGAGCATACCAGAAGTGCTAGCTTTACTGCAAACCTGTACAAACTGGATGACTATGAGTATACATATGTGCAAAGCTTATACAGTAATGTGCAATAGAGCACAATAGAGATGTTAGCCTTTAACTGATGCCTGAAGAGAGAGCTGCTCAATTTACTTATACACAGAGCAGTAGGATTTTTTTTAAATATGTTAAGTATTATTTTAAACACTTATCAGTAGGTAGAAGAAAGGTATTTTGTTGTCCTGTTGAACAATTTGTAAATATTAAAGGGGGCTTCCACTACTTTTTCACCCCCCATTATATATCATAGCTCTTCAAAACAATACCTTTTGTAATATACTTGTATTAGATGTATAGCATCTATGAGTGTGTGGCGTCCTGCTGCGCATTTGTTCCACAGATCCAGAGGGGTGCATGGACGGATTCCTCCACAAGAGGCCCTCATTGCATTCACACACCTCCACCTTCCACCTCAGACCACCAGCGGGAGCCCGGATAGGGATATAAAAAGGGAAGGTGGAGCTAGGCAGTTCAGTCTGAGTCTGGAGTCCACAGAGAGTGAAGTCTGTGTGAAGTCTGCTGCAGCCAGAGAGGTTGTCAGGTCAGTTCAGACTCAGTGAGCTCAGATTAGTGAGCTTAGGGCGTGCCGACGCCACAAGAGCGGCGAAGCGCAGTGTGCCTGCTGCAGTGTAAAGCCTAGTGAGGGCCCCGAGCGTGGCCGAAGGTGAGTGGAAAGAGAGCAACATAGGGGGCAGAGGAGCTTAACCAGCTCACCCCAAAACCATTTACCGGACACCGGGTCCGCGCCTACAGGGGGAATATATCCCCAGCAGGAATAACCGGAACCCCTGGAGAACTATACGTCCCAGGTTCACCAAAAGCTGACTGTTATACCAGGGTCAGGAGTCATGGAGGCCCAAGAGACCAGGGAGTGTGATCTCCAACAGAAGGCCCTACCACCAGGTCAGCAGGTGCAAGACAGAGACCAAGTTAGGCCTAGCTCCAGGCAGGTCAAAAACTTATCAAAGAAAGGCAAGAAACAGAAGGCCCCACACCCGCTCACTGGGGAGAGTCCTGATATGCACCCTTCACCCTGAAGTACCCTGGACCGTGCCAGAAACACCACGAGTAAAGGTACTGAAGTGAACTCTCATGTGTGGGCCTATTCTTCCACTGGCCCGACTGGGTCCCCTCAGTCCTGCATCCCTACACTTACGCTGCCCTGAGGCACCGCTCCACCTGTGGTGAGCCGCACCAACTAAGCTGCCTGAACACCGGTCTCAGAGGACAGTCGCAGCACTGGTGATCCTCACCAGACACCACAGGTGGCGTCACGAACATTCCCCTATCCCATATAACTTCCCCCTTCTTTTAAGAGTGACCCCAGGGTACGGGCCCGGGAGCCGACCACTGCGACATCCCCCAAGATCAGGCAACAACAAGGCCCGGGCGCCGAGTAGTCCCCATCCCCTGGGCGCGTCATCTCTTCCTGGCGTCACGAACAGGATTCCGAGCCCGCTGCAATGACGGAGTGTTGTGCCCGTTACCACCGGGTACTATGCGCCTTTAATCAGAACTCTGTATTTAACTGTGGCGCAGATCGCCGCCATTGTTGTGCCGCCGAGCGGGAAGAAGGGCGTAACTGCGGGAAACTGAGAGGCGTACCTGCTGAAGCGCGCGAAGCCCCGGACACGCCCCATGCCTAGACGTCAAACAAGGAAGCGCCAGGTCCTGGAAGGAGCCCCGGTGAACGCTCTGACGTAGGATGCAAGCGACGCAACGTCCTGAAGGAAGACCGTCACTTGCGGAGCTGCGGCCTACCGGAAGAAAAGAAAAGAAGGTAGGCCACGGTTCGCTAAGGGGGCGCCAGAATGTCCGAAGAACAGCACAACGCCAGAGTACCAGTTAACGGCCCTGATGATCAACCCGCGCCCGGCGCCGAGCAGGCCGGAGCAGCCGCTCCACCAGCAGGGCTTGTAACCCCTGTCATACCCATGACCCTACCGTACATCCCTGGAGCGAAGTGGCTCCCCCAGTACAGCGGCAAACCAGATACCCTGTCTGGATTCAAAAGGAAAATATGCGGTATACTGGACATGTACTCTATGACAGGCAAGCAATACCACTGTGGTATTGGGACAATTGACTGGTGCTGCGGAGCGAGAAGTAGAAACCTAGTCGGCCGCAGACCAGGAGTCAGTGTCCGCAATCTTTAAAAAGTTACAGACTGTCTTTGAGGATCGTACTGAGACAGACCTCCGGATGAGGTTCTACAACTGCTCTCAGCAACCAGAGGACAGTGTTCAGGACTATGCCTGATGCTTACAAGGGGCCCTGCGAGCTCTGAAACAGGTTAGTCCAACCAGCATCAATAATGAAAATAAAATGCTGAAGGAACAGTTTATCCGGGGACTGAGGTCTCAAGAGGAGCGCAGGACTATGCGTTGGTGGTCCCAGGATCATCCAGATGCCACCTTTGACACCCTTAAGGACATGGCTATAAAAGGACTGCAGCCCCTGGAAACAACTGCTATCCAATGTTACCAAGGTGGGGCCACCCCAGAGCCTGCAGCATCCACCTTTTCCCCGGTGGCTGCTGAAGCCAAGGTTCCAGCAATGTCCCCTAGTGAGCTGGACAGCCTGCGCTCTGAAGTGCGTCAGTTGAGCAAAACCCTGACCACTGTACTGAGTGCCCTGTACTGAGTGCCCTGAAGCTGTGGACGGAGCCAGAGGAGGAAGGAAGGATCCTGCTAGCCGACAGCCCTGAGGATGTCCCCTGGATGAGAAGGAGGAGGAGGACAACGTCACCCCATGGGAGGACCAGCGACCAACGCCGCCCGCCGAAGGACCCTGTCTGCCACCGCTGCCACAAGACAGGTCACGCCGTCCAGAGCTGTCCTTTAAACGAGCAAACCCTGGGGCCGAGGGCCGACACCCAGGAGTAGACCCCTCCGGCCCATCAAACTGGTACCGCAGGTTCGTGGGAGGAAGACCTTTCCTGTCCATCGTGCTGGACGGCATCGCGACACCTGCTCTGCTGGACACAGGATCTCAGGTAACCATCATGCCTGATGTCCTCTACAAAAGGTTCTGGTCCATAGACGAACTTCACCCACCAGATCCAAATCTTTCCGTGTATGCCTCAAACGGCCTCCCCCTTAACCTAGTTAAGGATGTGGCAGTAAAGGTGGGAAGAGTGGAACTGAAGGACCAGGGACTAATTGTAGTAGAGATTAATCCTGATGATACAGACTTGTTTATGATACTTGGCACAAATATTGTTAGTAAATGTTTGGGAGAAGTGTTGTTCTTGCTCAAACAGATAGCTGACACTGCCAGACCAGGGCAGAGAAGGGCGCTCCAGAAGGAAATCCGAGCCCTTATGTACCAGCTAACAGGCGGTGAAATTGGTAATGTACAGGTGACAGACCCGGTACCCATTGTGATTCCCCCGATGAGTGAAATGCTGATTTGGTGTAGAGCAGCAATAGGTCTCAAAGGACGGAGCTACCAGGCAGTAGTAGAGCCCCTTAGCTCGGAGCATAGACCTACACTCTTGACTTCCAGAGGGGTAGTGGATGTACGCAATGGGAGGGTGCCCGTATGCCTCCTAAACTATGGGGAGGACGAGGTTAGATTATCACGCTACGCCATTGTTGCCAAATTGTACACAGTAAATAACAACTCCATACACACGGCGGAGTCCTTAACCTCACCAGACGAAGTAGAGGATAATGACCCGGCAGCCCAGGTGGAGGATTGGTGTCAACAGCTCCATGTTGGGACAGACACCACTCCTGCCCATCAGAAGCAGGGTGTACACCGGGTAGTTCAGGAATACGTGCAGGTATTCAGTAAGCACCCACTTGACTTTGGGAGGATTACGGGGGTTCAACACCATATCCCCACAGGTGACCATCCACCCATCAAAGAACGTCACAGGCCTATACCACCAGCACACTACAAGAAGGCGAAGAAGATGTTGCACGACATGAAGAAGGCAGGGGTAGTAAGGGATAGTTGTAGTCCCTGGGCAGCTCCCCTAGTTCTAGTCAGGAAAAAGGATGGAAGCATGAGAATGTGTGTAGATTACAGACAAGCAAGTCGCATTACACTTAAAGATGCATACCCTTTACCACGTATAGAGGAATCCCTGGCTGCCTTAAAGTCTGCAAATTACTTCTCCACCCTTGACCTCACTAGTGGGTACTGGCAAGTAGCAGTTGCTGAGGACGATCGGGAGAAGACGGCCTTCACTACCCCGATGGGACTCGGCAAGTTCAATAGTATGCCGTTTGGACTCTGCAACGCCCCCGGAACGTTCCAGAGATTGATGGAGTGCTGCCTGGGACACCGCAACTTCAAGACCTGGACGATGTGATAGTGTACTCCAAAACGTATGAGGACCACTTGAAGCACCTGGCGGAGGTATTTGAGTCGCTGTCCCGGTATGGGATGAAGCTGAAGCCCTCAAAGTGCCACCTGCTCAAGCGAAAGGTACAGTACCTTGGGCACATCGTTAGTTCAGAGGGAGTAGCACCAGACCCGGAGAAGGTCACTGCCATCCAGAAATGGCCGGAGCCGAAGAGGCTCAAGGAGGTACGTCAGTTCCTGGGACTAGTTGGGTATTACCGGAGGTTTGTGAAGGACTATACCAAGAAAGCGGCGCCTTTGCAAGATCTCCTGGTAGGACAGTCCAGGAGAGGCAGAAACCCCCCGTTCCAGTGGGGTAAGGAGCAAGCTGAATCCTTTGAGGTGATGAAGGGGATCCTGACCGGCGAAGAGATCCTAGCCTACCCTGACTACAGCCAACCGTTCCTGCTGTACACTGATGCCAGCAACAAAGGATTAGGCGCTTTACTGAGTCAGAAGCAGGATGGCCGAGAGAAGGTGATCGCCTATGCAAGCAGGAAGCTCCGCCCGACCGAGAGGAACCAAGAGAACTATAGCTGCTTCAAGTTGGAGTTCCTGGCCCTGGTCTGTGCCATCACCGAGCGGTTCAAGCACTACCTAGCCTCCAGTAAGTTCACTGGCTTCACCGATAACAACCCCTTGACTCATGTAGAAACAGCCAAGTTGGGAGTCATGGAGCAACGATGGATGGCTCGGCTGTCAAACTACCAACTCACTATTAAGTACCGGCCGGGCCGAAAGAACGCCAACGCCGATGCCCTGTCCAGGATGCCTCACCAGTCGGACACTGAAGAAGAAGTGGATGACTTGGAGGAGATTGAGATACCTGCCTTCCACCGTAATGGAGTGGTCCACGAGCAACGAGCCTCCAGGAGACATCGCGGTAAGACGTTAAACCCCCTGCCTCACCACAGCTGGAAGGAGACACAGGACAGTGACCCGGTTGTCAGCCGTATCAAAGAGCTGATAACCCAGGAAGGTTCCTCCCTGGAGAAGGACATGTCTCTACAAGCCAAGCAGCTATGGAATGAGAAGAGCCGGTTGTTCATCTATAGAGAGAAACTGTGCCGGAGGTACGTCAACCCTAAAATCCATGAGATGGTATGGCAGATAGTGGTGCCCAAGACAGACATCCAGATGGTGTTGGAGGCCTACCACGATCAAGCAGGGCACTTTGGCTGGAAGAAGCTAGAAACCCTGCTGAAGTGTCGGTTTTATTGGGTAGGAATGCGCAGTTCCATTGAGAGGTGGTGCCGGAATTGTGAACCCCGTAGGCTCAGAAGAAAAGACTACAGCAGCCAGAAGGCACCCCTGCAACCCATCAAGATGACTCGTCCCTTGGAGATCGTGGCCCTGGATCATGTCAAGCTGTCACCTAGAAGGTCAGGATATTGCTATGCCCTGACCATGGTGGATCACTACTCCCGGTTCCTGGTGGTCGCCCCCGTCAAGGATCTGATGGCAGAAACTGCGGCGAAGACGTTTCAGGCATACTTCTGCAGGCCCCATGGATACCCGGAGCAGGTGCTGACAGATCAAGGCCCAGCCTTTGAAGCCGAACTGTTCAAGGAGTTCTGCCATCTGTATGGGTGTAAAAAGATCCGGACAACACCGTACCACCCCCAAATCAACAGTCTCTGTGAAAAGATGAATAGCATTGTCATCGACCTGCTGAAGACCTTACCACTTGAGGAGAGAAATCAGTGGCCAGACCTACTACCTGACCTGGTAGATCAGTACAACCACATTCCTGTGAGTTCCACCAATTGCATATCTCAAGACCCGGTAAGTTGCCCATGGACCTGGAGCTTGGTGTAGTAGAACCAGAAGCAGATATGTCCACTGAAGACTGGGACATGACCAGACAGGAGCAGTACAGAAGAGTACAGGCCTGTGTTGAAGACAGTCTCACTCGGGTAAGGGACAAGCAGGAAGCCCACTGCAATAAAAGTGCACCCGCAGAACCCTTCACACCAGGAGAAGTGGTGTTAAAGAGGAAAAGGAGAGAGAACCCTACACTGTGTTAAATTCAAGATTTGATAACAATAAGACCTGTTTGATTAGCAAAGACAGAGGAATAACGACTGCAACGGTATCTAGAGACCATCGGAAGTTGTGTCCAGACCTTCTAAAGCCCCAAGAAGAAGTGCCTCTCACCGTACCGGAGGAGCCTAAAGAAGCAGTACTCCATACTGACTTAGGTGTAAGGATCTGAATCGTGTATCTGTTCTGTCTGGTTTTTGCCCTTATCCAAAATAGAGCCGCATGTACCTGTGCTGCCCTTATCCAGGATGGAGCTGCATGTACCTGTTCTGTTTGGTTCTGCCCTTATCCAAAATGGAGTTGACAGCCTCGGGGGCCATCTTGTTTCCTGTCTGATATCTCCTGTTTCCTGTTTGCTATATATATAAAGAGACTCTGGCCAACTATACTTTGCTTGTGTATCTTGTATCTTACCTGCTGCCAAGCTTGAAGGACTTGCATCTTGCCTGTTGCTTCTCTACATTGGGATTCCCCACCTGTTACCTGCTTGCCGTTTATCCGGACTTTCATCTGTGTGCAAAGACCCGCTCTGCATCCACCTGTAGTTCAGCTTGCTCTCTGCTAGAAGCCGGGTCCGGGCTCAGGATCTCGTGGACTATGCGTTTCTGGACTTGGGACATCTATCGGTTTGTACTGACATCACAACCGTTTCCAGAGACTGTTTACTGATCGCTTATAGCCTATACCTGCCTGCTATAATATATGCTTGCCTGCTTCAATATATCCTGTTAATATGATATATCGTGTTGTCTTCACTCCGACCCATGCTATCGATCTCCATAAGTATAAAGTATATAGTTGACAGAATACACAAGCCTCAAAAGAATGGAGTTCGCTGGGTCAGATACTGTGGAGGTGCGTCTAAAGAAAATATGCACATATATCACAGGACTTCATGGGGACCTGCAGGCTACTAAAACAAAACTAGCGACATTAGAGACTCAAATTCATCATAATGCTAATGTGGCCGACTCGTCCTTTCACGCATTAGCAAATCGCCTGTCAACTCAAGAGACTAAAGCCGCAGCTCCGGTTCCAGTATCAATGCCAACTTCGGCTCTGGCTTTTCCTAAACTCCCGCCATTCAGGTTTGGTGGAGAAAGAGAAAAATTCCGTGGGTTTTTAAATCAGTGTCAACTGTATTTTTCTACACAGGCAGCTCACTTCCCAACTGAACGAGCGAAAGTATTAACCATGATAATGCTGTTAACTAACAAAGCTCTTGCCTGGGCAAATCCTCTGATTGAAACCGATGATGTGTGTTTAAATTCGCTGAAAGACTTTATTTCTGCAATGGGTCAAATGTTTGGTGACCCCTATCGGAGTGCCACAGCAGAAGCTGCACTATTGACACTCCAACAGGGAAAGCGCTCTGTCGTAGAATATGCAATGGAGTTTCGGAGGTGGGTGCTGGACACTACGTGGTGCGATTCGGCAAGATATGCAGTGTTTAGGAGGGGTTTATCCGCTGCAATTAAGGATGAGCTGGCATGAGGGGAGTCACCTGTTGCCCTGGGAGACTTTATCAACCATTGTGTTCGGATAGATGTTCACCTCACAGAACGCCGGCAATAGAGATGGGCAGATGCTAATCGTAACAACTTGCTTTTTCTCCTCCCTCCAGAGAAACTCAGAATAAGTCCTCTCTTCAGGTGGAGTTGGAACCTATGCAGGTGGATGCAATTCAAAGAACTCGCCCTGACGCACGCAAGGAACATCGTTTCTGAGAAAATTTATGCTTCTATTGCGGAAAATCTGGTCACTATATTTCAAATTGTCCCAGTAAAATTCGCAGGACTACGGCGGCAGTGATCGAATACGACGTCTCAGACGAAGTCTCAGTAATTTCTCATCAAATTCCTCCTCGGAATAAAGAAACCAACCAGGATTACGATTTCTCCGACTGTGCTTCAGAAACATCTTCACCCGTGAATGCAGCCGTTCTTTCAGCAGGCTCCACTACTTCGGCCTCGGAGAGCTCAAAGAAAAATTCACACTGCTACATTCCTCTCAAGATAAAGATTCAGTCCGGGTGGGTTACTAGTTCTGCTATAGTTGACTCTGGAGCCAGTGGTAATTTCATGGACATCGCATTCGCTAAAAAACACGGTATACGTCCACAGAGGAGAATCTCACCGGTATTAATGGAGACCGTGGATGGGTCCCCGTTAGCATCCGGGCCTGTTAACCTTGAAACAGCAGCATTGAAGGTTTGCATGGGGGCGGACCATGCAGAAAGACTGTCGTTTTTGCTGATCTCTTCTCCCCACTTTCCTGTAATCTTAGGCTTACCGTGGCAACAATTACAAAACCCTACTATCAATTGGGCAACAAAGGAATTGCAGTTTCCAGAACAGCAGATGTCTTCCAGGGAATCAGCTTTAATCGGGTCAGCATGTGTAAGTGATCTAAAACTACCAATGGAATATCAAGATTTTGCTGATGTATGTGATAAAAAGAACACAGACAAGCTGCCACAACACCGGCAGTATGATTGCCCCATAGAACTCTTACCTGGCGCCGCGATTCCGTTCGGTAGCATTTATCCTTTGGCCAGACCTGAACTAAAAGCTCTCAAAGAGTATATCGATGAGAATTTAACTAAGGGGTTTATACAACCATCTTCCTGTCCAGCCGGTGCCCCAATCTTCTTCGTGAAAAAGAAGGACGGCTCACTTCGACCATGTATTGATTATCGTGAGCTCAACAAAATTACGGTCAGAAATTCTTATCCACTTCCACTAATTCCTGAATTACTTGAGAGGATACGACATGCCAAAATCTTCACAAAATTAGACCTTCGTTGAGCATACAATTTAGTACGGATTCGCCCTGGTGACGAATGGAAAACAGCTTTCCGGTCACGTTACGGACATTTTGAGTATCTTGTTATGCCTTTCGGACTTCGTAACGCACCGGCTACTTTTCAACACTTGGCAAACAATTTATTTAGAGACATACTCGATATTTTTGTTGTGGTTTATTTGGATGACATTTTAATTTTTTCCAGCAACTTCGAGGATCATCAGCGGCATGTGAGAATGGTGTTGGATCGTCTACGGCAAAATCAGTTGTACATCAAGTTGGAGAAATGCGAGTTTCACAAGTCGGAAATTCAATTTTTGGGGTATGTTATTTCTCCCCAGGGTCTCAGAATGGATACAAGCAAGACTCAAGCCATTCAGGAGTGGCCAATTCCCAACACACTAAAGGAGGTGCAACGATTTATTGGATTCGCCAATTTCTACAGACGGTTCATTAAAAATTTCTCGGAGATTGTCTCACCCATTACCCAACTGACACGGAATAAGACGCCGTTGGTCTGGTCGCCACAAGCGCAGACAGCATTTGACAGGTTGAACTCTAAATTCACGTCAGCTCCCATTCTCATACATCCGGATCCGGATTGGGCCTTCATAGTGGAAGTGGATGCCTCGGACTGTGCTATAGGGGCTATACTTTCGCAGAGAACAGATGAGAAAGATCTTTTGCATCCCTGTGCTTTTCTTTCACAGAAGTTATCACCTGCAGAAAGGAACTACGACGTTGGAAACAAAGAATTGTTGGCCATTATAATGGCATTCAAAGAATGGAGACACTTGCTACAGGGGGCATCCCAACAAATTGTCATACTTACGGACCATCGTAACCTTGAATTCATGAGGTCGGCAAGGTGTCTAAAACCCAGACAGGCTCGGTGGAATCTTTTTCTTAATCAGTCTGATTTTGTTATCTCCTATAGGCCGGGTTCTCGTAATGGGAAAGCAGATGCATTATGCAGAATTCATTCGGTTGATATAAACGCGGCTGCACCTCCAAGAACCATACTCTCGGAAAACAACTTTATAGGTCTGTTACACAATCAAGATCTATTAACGGCTATCAGGGAGGCGTACGCTGCAGACCCGTTCCTGATTCAACCGTCCAGCCAGGTAAATCTAACCTTGAAAAATAGACTTTGGTTCCAGGGACAACGTCTGTATATTCCGGAAACGGTTACATTAAGGGTGCTAAAATTAATGCATGACTCTAAGATCGCTGGTCATAGAGGAGTTCAGAAGACTCGGGAATTCTTGTCTCGCTTCTTCTGGTGGCCAACTTATCGGAAAGATGTTCAGCATTACGTCTCATCTTGTGAGGTATGTGCAAGATCAAAGGTTCCTCGCTCCTCACCTACCGGACTGTTGCAACCCCTTTCTATTCCATCCCGTCCCTGGGGGTCTATTTCAATGGATATTATTGTAGAGTTGCCTATGTCAAAAGGAAAGAACACTATCCTAGTTGTTGTTGACCGCGTAACCAAGGCTGCTCATTTCATTCCATGTACCGACTTACCAACAGCGAAACAGACAGCGGATCTTATTGCACAAGAGGTTTTCCACCTACATGGAGTTCCTGATGAAGTGATATCAGATCGAGGGGTCCAATTTACTTCAAGATTTTGGCGAATCTTTTGTGCTGCTCTGGACATTAAGGTAAATCTGTCATCTGCTTTTCATCCGCAGTCTAATGGCCAAATGGAACGGACAAACCAGACTTTGGAGCAGTATCTGCGTTGTTACGTATGTCATTTGCAGGATGATTGGGTAAACTTACTTCCGTTGGCCGAATTTACGTATAATAATTCACAGAGTGCGTCCACCAAACAGTCTCCGTTCTTTGCTAACAAGGGGTATCATCCCAGCATTCTTCCACGGTTTCCAATAGATACATCCATACCCGCAGTAGCCGATCGGATTACGCTTCTTCAACAGAATCTAGAGGTCTTAAAAGAAACGCTGGCCACAGCTCAAGAAAGATATAAGAAGGCGGCAGATAGGTTCCGCAAGCCAGCGCCAACATACAAGGTAGGAGACATGGTTTGGCTTTCAACAAAGAATTTAAAATTAAGAACTCCAACGTCTAAATTGGGGCAGAAGTATGTTGGGCCATACAAAATCGGCAAATTGGTAAGCCCTGTAGCCTGCCAGCTGAAGTTGCCAAAATCCTTGAAAGTACACCCTGTTTTTCATGTCTCTCTGCTCAAACCGGTAGTACCAAATTCTTATCCCGGACGCATATCTGCTCCACCTGATCCAGTTCTTATTGACGGGCAAGAGGAATTCATCATGGAGGGGATCATCGATTCTCGGATTCATAGAAGACGGCTCCAGTACCTGGTGAAATGGCAAGGCTATCCATCGGAGGAGAATTCTTGGGAACCTCGGGAGAACATCCACGCTACTCGTTTGATTGAACTGTTCCACAGCAGATACCCCAACAAACTGGCTCCAAGGTTGTCCGGAGGACACCCTTTAAGGGGGGAGTAATGTAAGGATCTGAATCATGTATCTGTTCTGTCCGGTTTTTGCCCTTATCCAAAATGGAGCCACATGTACCTGTGCTGCCCTTATCCAAGATGGAGATGCATGTACCTGTTCTGTTTGGTTCTGCCCTTATCCAAAATGGAGTTGACAGCCTCGGGGGCCATCTTGTTTCCTGTCTGATATCTACTGTTTCCTGTTTGCTATATATATAAAGAGACTCTGGCCAACTATACTTTGCTTGTGTATCTTGTATCTTACCTGCTGCCAAACTTGAAGGACTTGCATCTTGCCTGTTGCTTCTCTACATTGGGATTCCCCACCTGTTACCTGCCTGCCGTTTATCCAGACTTTCATCTGTGTGCAAAGACCCGCTCTGCATCCACCTGCAGTTCAGCTTGCTCTCTGCAAGGAGCCTGGTCCAGGCTCAGGATCTCGTGGACTGTGTGTTTCTGGACTTGGGACATCTATTGGTTTGTACTGACATCACAACCATTTCCAGAGACTGTTTACTGATCGCTTATTGCCTATACCTGCCTGCTATAATATATGCTTGCCTGCTTCAATATATCCTGTTAATACGATATATCGTGTTGTCTTCACTCCGACCCACGCTATCGATCTCCATAAGTATAAAGTATATAGTTGACATTAGGAGATTTCCCGGCAGATTGGCCTCAACTAGGAGGAGCAGTAATAATACCTGTGATCCACTTCTTTCAACAGCCAGAAGACCCTCCACAGCAAGTAGAGCCTGTAAGTGCTTCAGAAGAGCCAGCTCAAGAAGAATCCCAGAAGAAGGATCCCCGGTTGGAGCAGAGCAAGAAGGCCCGGCCAATGGTATACTTGCCAGTCCCGTAGAGAGGTTAAGGCAACTCTGCAGTCCCCCAACACTTAGAACTGACAGAATGGGAAATAGTTCAAACACTAGTGCCTCATGCATCCCAATACCACGTAGGTCGATACGTAGCACACGAGGTCAGACCCCTGTCAGATACAGAGAATAGAGAAGGAAACTCTGACAGTGTAGATAGTTGCCCCTGGGGTATTATATTGTGTATTTTCATGTATGAATTCCTTAACTTGTGTTTTGCCTTATAATGGACAATCTAGTGAAATGGACACTTCCCTTGTTATCTTTAGTTACCAGTAAGGGTACATAAAGAACTTTGTGGCTGAGGACTGTGTGCAGCCCAAAAACTGTTTGCTGTAAATAATTGCACTCCCTGGAGTGCCCCTTTAGGTAACTTCAGAACAAAAACCTGTCTGGTGTGGCACAAGTGGAGGTTCAACTCAGGATCGCCATGCCCTGCAGCCACCCCAGGGCCTACGTGGAGGGTTTGCTTTGGACAGGTCCCTCAAGCTACCAAGTACTTTAACCTGTGAGAAGGACACCCTGTTAGGGGACCTCACCGGAAGAGACTTGAATTCTGAGGTTGCTTATTGTATTGTACATATCTATTTATTATCTCTAATGTTTTATATGTAACGTTCAAGCAAAGTACCTCCCATAAAGGGAAGAGTTATTGTTGTCATCTGTTATAAAAATTACTTAAGTCCGGGAGTACTGAGCTTTGCTAGGGGGGAATGTGGCGCCCTGCTGCGCATTGGTGCCACAGATCCCAGAGGGGTGCATGGACGGATTCCTCCACAAGAGGCCCTCATAGCATTCACACACCTCCACCTTCCACCTCAGACCACCAGAGGGAGCCCGGTTAGGGATATAAAAAGGGAAGGTGGAGCTAGGCAGTTCAGTCTGAGTCTGGAGTCCACAGAGAGTGAAGTCTGTGTGAAGTATGCTGCAGCCAGAGAGGTTGTCAGGTCAGTTCAGACTCAGTGAGCTCAGATTAGTGAGCTTAGGGCGTGCCGATGCCACAAGAGCGGCGAAGCGCAGTGTGCCTGCTGCAGTGTGAAGCCTAGTGAGGGCCCCGAGTGTAGCTGAAGGCGAGTGGAAAGAGAGCAACATAGGGGGCAGAGGAGCTTAACCAGCTCACCCCAAAACCATTTACAGGACACCGGGTCCGCGCCTACAGGGGGCCTATATCCCCAGCAGGAATAACCGGAACCCCTGGAGAACTATACGTCCCAGGTTCACCAAAAGCTGACTGTTATACCAGGGTCAGGAGTCATGGAAGCCCAAGAGATCAGGGAGTGTGATCTCCAACAGAAGGCCCTACCACCAGGTCAGCAGGTGCAAGACAGAGACCAAGTTAGGCCTAGCTCCAGACAGGTCAAAAACTTATCAAAGAAAGGCAAGAAACAGGAGGCCCCACACCCGCTCACTGGGGAGAGTCCTGATATGCACCCTTCACCCTGAAGTACCCTGGACCGTGCCAGAAACACCACGAGTAAAGGTACTGAAGTGAACTGTCGTGTGTGTGCCTATTCTTCCTCTGGCCCGGCTGGTTCCCCTCTGTCCTGCATCCCTACACTTACGCTGCCCTGATGCCCCGCTCCACCTGTGGGGAGCCGCACCAACTAAGCTGCCTGAACACCGGCCTCAGAGGACTGTCGCAGCGCTGGTGATCCTCACCAGACACCACAGGTGGCGTCACGTACATTCCCCTATCCCATATAACTTCCCCCTTCTTTTAAGAGTGACCCCAGGGTACGGGCCCCGGAGATGACCACCGTGACATCCCCCAAGCTCAGGCAACAAGGCCCAGGCGCCGAGTAGTCCCCATCTCCTGGGCGCGTCTAGTGCATCTCAACAGGGATCACAAGGTACTGGATTCTTATGGAGATTCTTCTTCCTTCTGTTTTGTCTAAGGCTGTGTGCCCACGATGCGTTTTTGGTGCGGATTTGTAGCGCGTAAACGCTCCAGAAACGCATTGCATACCTTATCCCATGACTTCCTATGACATTCTGCAAGTTCTGTGCACATGGTCCGTATTTTTTCTGCGCAGATTTTACTCACAGAAAAAATACGGACATGACCAATTCTTGTGCGTTTCTGCATGCGTATTTGCCTATACAATGCACTGGAAAAACGCATGGCAAATACGCACGCAAATACACGTCAAATACGCGGCAAATACGCATGTAAAAACCGCATGCGTTTTTCTGCCAAGGAGATGCACAAATGCTCAGGAAAATTTCTGCTTCATTTCTGCATCGTGGGCACTAAGCCTGATAATTTCATTTTCCGGCACAGGAATCATAGGAAATGAAATGAAGTGGTCACTGCTCCTGGTGATGGGTGCAGACGTTTTGGATTGAATGACAGCTTCCTGGAGCATGCCTCCTGAAGAGTGAGGAGGGAGGAGTTTGGGTGGATAATGGAGGGGGCATAAGTGCAGGCTCACAGGTCACTGCAATGCATGATGGAGCTTGTAGTATTAGAACACAGTAAGCCTGGGGACAGGAAGTGATTGATGTAAGCATCAGAGCTGCAGCTGGCAGATGCCAAGTGATGCTATCTGCATAATAAAGGTATAACTGTAATAAGAGTATGGATGCATTTACTGGCACATAATAAAAAGATTAACTAATAAAAAAAACTAATTAGATTGAGTAGTGGATAACTTATTTAAGGTATACAATACTCTTACTAATGTACTTTTTGTGCAATATCCTCAGTTTTCAAGATTTATACTGCAGGTTATTCATTACAGATTAAAGACCCATGTACACTGCCAATTTAGGTCCATTAAATAGGTTAACAGGAACTTTGCCTATTTTTAATTATGGGGCTAAGATCTTACAAGCAGGTAGTTTCCAAATACCTTCCTGTTCTGTCTGGTGCCGATTTCTGCCAGTTCGGAGCGGTCACGGATAGCTTCTGTCAGCGATTCTACTGCTTCATTTAACCTCATGTCAACAGAGCAGGTCTTCGTCTTTCGGTCTGTTGATGGGGTGTCACTGCTAATGAAGTCCCCCCCCCCTCAGTAGGCCATTATGAGGGGGGTCTCATGATAATACAGACCCTTATATTCAATTTTTGTGGTAGAATTACTCAGTTTTTTCTTGTAGTTACGAAAGGGTTAACTGTGTTATACAGGTCAGCTGTGGTAACCACGAGCAGATTTTCTGGTTTGATCTGGATTTTTTGGCGGGAAAATTTCCGTGATTTGATTGGCTGTCAAGATAAATGCGGGAAGAATGTATAATATAAAAGACAGCTGTTTGCCAGCTGTGAGGCATTCCAGCTGTCAGAAGAAAATAATATCCCGCCCTCCATCCCTCTTTTTCTTAGTTTAAAAAATTTGTCGTGATAGTTGATTTGTGGGAAAGTCGCCCAGTGAATACTGGGTGGATTGGATTTATTTACGTGGAATATTATTTAATTAATTGTTTGGTTATTAATATTTTAATTATTTAAAAAGGTTACCCAAAACAAACTTCACGGCCATTATTTATCCATACTTGTGTTGTTGTGATTTTATTTAAAAAAAAAAGGGTTTTGTAGTATCATGTCATTTAGGCAGTGGGGAATCAGCATGATATTGTCAAATATGCCCCATGAACAGTTCAGAAAAGAAGAAGCTGTTCTGTCGACATGACATCACCGAAAGCCCCAGAATTGCAGGCAAAAGCAATCTGTGACCGCTCTGAGCTAGCAGAATTCGGCACTGGACAGCACTGACAGGTAGCTAGCAACTACTTGCTTTTAAATTCTTAGCCCCATAGCAAAAAAATTAGCAAACTCCTGAATAACCCCTTAAATGAGCGCCAATCAACTGTATACAAGTTAATTGGCAATCGTTAACTCATTTACACGGGTTAAAAAATATTGCATGAAGGAGAATGATTGTTGATATGATCCTTTGGTCCCCATCAGCATGCATGTTTACAGCAATTGATCATTTGTACTGTACAATGGGCTTCTGACAACTATGATTTTTATGCTGGCATAAATGATCTGATCAGCTGAGGAACAAATGTTTCTCGGCCGATCTCTACCATGTTTACATAGGCCCATAATCAGGAACAGCATTCTTATCAACACTTGTAAGCTGAGTATCACCAAATGTAAATGGCCTTAGATCGTTTACTTCCCATAGATAAAAATCTGACTGGGTCATCTGATGATTAAACCAGTCTGCACCTCACTACATACCACACTCTGATGACTATAGTGGAATGATCGAACAAGCAGTGATTTTGAAAAGTCTGAGTAACTTATGAAAAAAGTATACTCAGGACCGACTCCAGGTTTTTGTGGGCCCTGGGCGAAAGTCTCAGCGGGCCCCTTTAACACATACAATAATTCATGCTGCATAGATATGGTAGGGAAAAATAGGTATGCCAAAGATATCACTTCTTACATTACATGAGTGATATGTATATTGTATAGTATAATGCATCCCATAGACCTCCATATAGTATAATGCACAGCCCATAGTACTCCATATAGTATAATGCACAGCCCATAGTTCTCCGTATAATATAATGCATAAGTTCTCCATATAATATAAGTACAAGTCAGGGTTGGGTTATTAAAAAATATCCCAATCTCTGATGATCCCCCAGAGCACCATCAAATCCATTATCATCAAATAGAAAGAACGTGGTACCACAACAAACCTGACAAGGGAGGGAAGCCCACCAAAACTCTCAGCTCGGGCAAGTATGGCATTAATCAGAGAGGCAGCACAGAGAATAAAGTTAACCCTGAAGGAGCTGCAGAGTTCCCAAGCAGAGACTGGAATATCTGTCCATACGACCACAATAAGTCATACACTCCATAGAGGTGGCTTTTATAAAAAAAAGTGGGCAGAAAAAAGCCTTTACTTACACACAAAAATTGTAAGTCTCGTTTTGAGTTTGCCAAAAGACATGTGGAAGACTCCCCAAATGTATTGAGGAAGGTACTGTGGTCAGATGAGACCAAAATGTAACTTTTTGGCCACCAAGGTAAACGCTATGTCTGGCACCAAACCAACACTGCTCATCACTCCAAGAACAGCATGCAAGTAATGCAAGTGAAGCATGGTGGTGTCAACTTCATGCTGTGGAAATGTATTTTGGCAGCGGGGGCAGGGAAAAAAATGCGAGTGCAGGGGAAGATGGATGGTACGGAATACAGGAATAATCTTGAGCAAAACCTGTTCTAGTCTGTCAGTGATTTGAGAATGGGACAGAGGATCACATTCCAACAAAACAATGACCCAAAGCATACTGCTAAAGCAACACTCAAGTGATTTAAGGGGAAACGTGTAAATGTTTTGCAGTGACCTAGTCAAAGCCCAGACCTTAAACCAATTGAACATCTGTGGTCAGACTTGAAGATTGCTGTTTACTATAGGAAACCATCTAACTTGAAGAGCTGGAGCAGTTTTGCCTTGAGGAATTGGCAAAAATCCCAGTGGCAAGAAGTGGAAAGATCATAGAGACTTATCCAAAGTGACTTGCAGTTGTAATTGCCACAAAAGGAGTCTCTTCAAAGTACTGACTTTAAGAGGGTTGAATAGTTATGCACACTGAAGTTTTCAATTATTTTGTCCTACTTGTTGTTTGCTTCACAATAAAAGCAAAACCAAATGTTCACAGTTGTCAGCGTGTTCTTTACATGAGCTGATGCAAACCCTCAAAAGAACAGTGAAATTTCAGGTTGTGAGGTAGCAAAGCACAAAAATTGCCAAGGGGGAGGGTGAATACTTTCGCAAGCCACTGTATATAATGCACAGCCCATAGTCATCCATGTAGTATAATGCACAGCCCATAGTCCTTCATATAGTATAATGCACAGCCCATAGTCATCCATGTAGTATAATGCACAGCCCATAGTCATCCATGTAGTATGATGTACACCCCATAGTGATCCATGTAGTATGATTCACAGCTCATAGTCATTCATGTAGTATGATGCACAGCCCATAATCATCCATATAGTATAATGCACAGCTCATAATCATCCATGTAGTATAATGCACAGCCCATAGTCATCCATGTAGTATAATGCACAGCCATAGTCATCCATACAGTATAATGCACAACCCATAGCCATCCATGTAGTAGTATAGCCACCGTGTACTCATTGATTTAAAAAATAAATAAATACCTCCCATCCGATCCCCCGCCGCGTGGCATTCTCTTTTGAAGCTGGCAGCTGACTTCAGTATACAAGCGATGGGAGAGCATGACGTCACTGCCATGTGCCCCCGGTTATGTGCACGCTGGCATAAGTTGCAGGACTCTGATTGACTGGCAGCATGAATTACCACGCACAGACCCGATGGGTCTGGGTTATGCAATACACTTCAGCTGAATGAGTGTCCTCACCAGCTGGGCCCAGATGGTGGCAGTGGCCACCACTGCAACGGGAGTAGTTACGCCCCTGCCGATGGCCCCTCACGTTTCTCCAGGGACCCGGCGCTTAACCAGGTGTGCTGGGTAGTGACACCGGCCCTGATTATACTGAACATTTTTAATTACACAAAGAATCACATTTATTTTCTGAAATAATCCTTTGATTCTACAAAATCACTATTTTTTTGCTTTTTTTTTAGCTGTACTCACCTCTGAACCTTTCATAAGATATCTGAATTCTGGACAAATAAAGGCACTTCCTGCATATGCAGCATCAACATGCAGCCATATATTTTCTTCTTTACCTGTAAGTTAAATACTGTTGTTGAATTGACTAAACCTAACTTGGCTAAAGCTAACACAGCAAGGAGTAATGTAATTCTGATTATCATTTACTGTCAGCAGGGAATCTGTCAGCAGATTTTTGCTATGTAATCTGAAGACAGCAGGAGATAGAGACTGAAACACAGAATTTAGGGATGTGTCAGTTGTGAAAGTACTTGCTGTTGTTTACTAACAGTGAAGGATTAATATTGCCAGACTAGTCCAGCAACTAAGCAGCTCACTGTCTATAGACAATGTACACAGAGACCCTGGTGTGGGCGGGGTTAGCTTTCTCAGCTCTGCTTCATTCTAAATCTAAAAGCTCTGATTGTGTCAGAACTGCTTCACCCTGTAAACTAAGTGATACATTGTTGGATTTAGCTTCTCTTTGCCTACATTACGCTGTTCTCAGACGAGGTAGCAAAAACCTGGTGACAGATTCCCTTTAAGACCAGAGGGAAATTTTAGACTGTATAGTCTAATTTTAAGAGTATGTTAACACTGCATCTTTTTCTGCTGTTTATTTGCACCGATGACGACTGAAAAAGTTCTGACAAAATGGCAAAAATAATGCACCTATTCATTTTTGTATATAAAAAAAACATTTGCTGTTTGCAAGTTCAGTCTTTTAAGCTTCATGAGGCACGGGCATCTTTTTGAGAGTTTTGTCAGTGTATTTGCTTGAAAAAATGCTTGTGTCATCATCATTTAATGGGATTAGAAAAATGTCCATAAAACAACCGTAAAAAAAACATCCCAAATAAAATCCAATGTCAAAAATGTGCTATTCTTGAAGTGTCTTCCCCTTTAAAACCAGTCATTTTTGACCACCAGAAAAGACGCAGTGAGAACTTACCTTAATTTTGTAAAAATTAGACCATTTTTATGTATACTCCTCAGTATATTAGGTTTTTAAAATAACTGACATATCCATGTAATGAATATAGGTGACAATATTTTTAGAAGCTCAAATTCTTGTTTTAATTTTGATCCAGTCTGATTGCCATTTGGGATCAGGAAGGCAATTTTACCCTTAGAACAGATTAGCTCATCTTGTAAATTTTTTCTCTTTTTTACCATTTTCATATTTAATTGTACCCTTCTCCAATCACGTAGTTGAAATTAATTAACATAGTTTGACTACAGTATGTAACCTATATGCCAACGTATTGGTCTCAAAACAACACCTGGTTAAATTATAAACCTGAAATATTATACAAGTTGTTTTTGGAGGATGATCACTCTATGCCTACACAATAGACTATAATAGAAATTAGTAATCCAGATACTAAAACCTTGTCCTGTTTGTCATATATCATATATACAAAAGTAATCAACTCATTAATAAAACATAAAGTGCTATAATAAGATTGTGATAATACTTACAAATAGGCCCCAGTTCCATTAAGTTGTCAAAAGAACACGATGATGTTGTCCCCAGGGTGGCACATACCTGAAAAAATACAATTGAAATGTGTGATAAGGTAAACTTGTGTGTCAAAAGACATCTAAAGTGGAAGAGTTTATAGATTTGTGTTGTATCCACTCTGTTTACAAATCTTTGCAGACAAAAATATAAGGTGGCTAACGGTCGCATAGTCGATGGGAAGTATGTATCAGAGAGATGGCTGTCCTCTGTGATGTAACCTGAAGTGTTGCTGTAGTGCACTTAAGCACTAAGAGGACTGATTGGTGAACCTGGAACTGGGTTACAGGTAGTTTGGAGAGTTGGGCGGGTCCAGCTACCCACATACCTCACCTCTGGGTGTGGTTAACAGCCTATAAAATGGAGGCCGTTTGTTTGGCACATGGTCTGTGTGTTTGGAGAGAGAAGGCCTCCTGTGTGCTGTGGTCTCCAGACCGAGCTAGGATAATGGACGCTACCCAGCCTATGTGGCTACAGGAATGGTTAAACAGAGACTTGCTTAAAGGACAATTTACTTTGTTTGCCTGAACTAAGGCTGTTTATTTTCCTTTTTGGTTTATGAATTGATAAACCAACATGGACTTTTAAAGGAAACATGCTTCCTGTTTGCCACCCGTCGCACCCAAGTGAGTAAAAACCCCACAATTGTTATATGATTAGGAATTCGGGGAACATAACCATTATAATTATGTAAGCTCTGACTGAGTGTTAAAAAGGTTGTCTCAAGTTCAGAAATGGGTAAAATTGCAAAGTGCTTGTAAAAATCAATGTGTCGCATGGATTTATGTCATTCTACATCAACTAAGGAATGTGCCCCTCAGACTTATGAGGCCATCATAACACTGGACCTAGTCACAGGACAATAAAACCTTCACACTCCTTATCTATTAACTGCTAAAATATTTATAGCCAGAACTGTTTATCTCTTCCATAATAACTTTGCTTTCCATCACCTGTCTTACCTATTGTATTATTTTTGTGTCTTATTGTGTATAAATATGTGACTCTTCAGATTTTGTGGTATACTATGCCTGATGAAGAGACCTGAGTAGTCTCGAAAGCTTGCAGTTTGTTACCATATTTTCGGTTAGCCATTAAAAGGTATCAACCACTGAGGACTCTCAAATCTAAATATTTTTCTATCTACTGGCTAACACGGTACAAGAATATATATTTTCCCTATGTAAAAATCAGCAACTTTGCATATTTCCCCTTATTAAAAATCCTCTCCATTCTGAAGAACGGAGGGATTTTAAATTTTATAGTGTACAGCTCCTTACCTAGGATACCGGCCATGCTGTGGGGTCAGAATGGCTTGTTTCTTAGGCAAGGAGTGAATTCCGCTAGCATGTTCTTGCTTTACATCATGCTTGATGCACTCTGAAACTGGCTGGTTCAATGGATATGACCAGCTTCAGGGCCCCTGTGCTTCTCCCATTCTTCAATGGAAAAGCTGCCCATCCTAAGAGACAGAGAGAGTGCTCAGTTTGGACTAGTGGAACAACCATAATCACTAAAGTAGACAATTCCCTGGGCCCATTTGGCATATGCCCCAGAGTGCTGCAAAAATTAAGTACAGTGATAGACAGACCGTTATTTTTAATATAGACAAATTCCATATTAACAGGGTCTGTACCCTGGTGCCAATATTCAAAAAACAAACAAAATCTGAGCCTGGAAATTATAGGCTGGTAAATTTAACATCTATTCTAGGTAAAATCCTTGAGGGTTTTCTAAGAGATACTATTCTGGAGTATCTCAATAAGAATAACCTCATGACCCAGCATCAACTTAGTTTTATTAGGGATCAGTCCTGTCAAACTGATGTAATCAGCTTCTATGAAGAGGTAAGTTCCAGACTGGACCAGGGAATTGCAGTGTATGTCGTATGGGTAGATCAAATAAAATGTATAATAATGTAATAAATTGTAAAACACTGGGAAAAACTGTCACTGAATACTTTTGTGTAAGGGTGGACGGCAAACTACACTTTAATGATCAGTGTCAGGCAGCTGCTGCCAAGGCAAATTACATAATGGGATGCATTAAAAGAGGCCTCTATACAAGTCACTAGTGCGGCCACACTTAGAATACTGTGTACAATTTTGGGCTCTGGTTTATAAGAAGTACATAGCTGAATTAGAGAGGGTGCAGGGAAGAGCAACCAAGATTATTAAGGGAATGGGTGGACTGCAATAACAATATAGGTTATGTGAGGCAGTGACTGGGATCATATACGAGGGACGTTATATATCCCCAGAATGTGTACAGAGACCTATTAAAACCATTGGAGTGCATTGCAGTCACACACCTGTGGCTGCAATGCAGGAATGAAGGTGAGCATTGACCTGGTCAGGCTATCTGGCTAAGGCAGATTAGTAAAACTCAGCAGAGCCTTTATTTCTTGGAGGAGGCTACAGGAAGGCAGTGAGGCGGCCTCGTCCCTCCAACCCGGGTTTTCCAGTGGCTCTTGCCACAGGTCCTTTAAAAAAAACCTGCATTAAGGATTAGTGTTGTTCAGTGTTGGGACCTGCTAGGAACATAGCAGGAAAGCTTGGCGGGCCTGTGTGTAGCTGAACCTACGCCTGGGAAGGCTCTGCACCCGTCAGGCTCTGAGTGGCCCGGCGCCGCCGTTGCCCACGGCAGCCGTCATTATTGACTGATGTTAACCCGGCTACGAACCGGAGGACTTTCTGTTTAACCCCTGAGTGCTGAATAAAAGCTGCTTATGTTGGACTTGCTTGGGTCACTGCCTCAGTTACTGCACGGTGTGAACACCGTGGAGAAAGCGGGCATTGTGACTGAGGCATACCCACTGGCAGCTGCATGACCACAATCCGGCCTGCCACCTTTCAGCCCAACCCCAAGGACAAAATGGAGGAGCTGTTAAGGCAATTGGTCCTCACGCAGCAGCAGCAGCAGGAGCAGTTCAAGCAGCAGCAGGAGCAGCTCATGTAGCAGCAGCACACCAATGAGCTGATCGTGCAGCAGCTCACAGCCCTGCGGGAGACGCCAATGGCACCAATCCCTGAATGTTGAGAGGCCCGGGACAAGGTTCACTCAGCATTAAGGAAGATAGGACCAGAAGACAACGTGGAATCTTTCCTGTCCATCTACAAATGTATAGCAGAGCGGGAAAACCTACCAGCCGGCCAGTGGGCGGAAGTGGTGGCTCCGTTTTTGGTCGGTGATGCCCAGAAGGCCTACTTCGACCTCAGTCGGGAGGATGCCCAGGTCTACCAGAGGCTCAAAGGTGAGATCCTTGCCCGACTGGAGGTCAATACATACGTGAGGGCTCAGCATGTATTTTCATGGGCCTATGTGGAGACCCGACCCGCCCGGTCTCAGGCTTATGATCTTTTGCAGCTGGTCAAGAGGTGGCTCCAGCCTGAGTCTTTGACTCCAGCCCAGATGGTGGAGAGGGTGGTGGTCGACCGGCTGGTGAGGACTCTGCTGGCCGCTATCCAACGTTTGGTGGGGCAAGGGGACCCCAGCACCCTCGAACAGGTGGTCAGCCTGATCGAATGGTACTTGGCCACTCAGAACTTTACACGGGACTCTGCCCCCTTGCGGCTGTCACGCCGGACCCTGCCAGAGCAGGAACTGGGAAAGGGGTCACGTCCCTCTGCTGAGGACAGTCAGCACCGTACCCGTGCTGAAGGGGAACCCCGGAGTGAGAGTGGCAGGAGACCAGTTCCCTCCCATAAGGTCACAAGATCTAACAGTACCTCCGCCATTAGGTGCTGGCGGTGTCAGGGGCCAGGACACGTGGTTGCTAACTGCCCCCTGACTACAGAGCCCATGGGCTGCGGGTATAACCGCCGGGTCTCACTGTACACCGTCTGCTCTGCGAGTGCCGACCCCCTAGACAGTGAATCCCAACTGTGCCAGTTACTGGTTAATGGGTACCCAACGGAGGCCCTCTTAGACTCGGGGAGCCTAGTGACTTTGGTACGTGAGTCACTGGTGGCAGGAGACAACCCCAGAAGACGGACAGTCAAGGTGGTGTGTATCCATGGGGACCTCCGAGAATACCCAACCATGGAGGTAGTGTAGTCCACGCCATGTGGGGACGCGAAACATGCGATGGGGTGGTAAAAACTCTTCCCTATGGGACTGTGTTGGGAAGAGACTTGACCCTGTTCTGGACTCTGTGTGAAAACAAAAAGCACTCTTCCCCGGTAAAATTTATTACGGGCACTGTACCCGAAGAACCCGAGTCAGGGGTACCTGCCGTAGTGGTGTTGTAACGGGTCTGGGAGGCGGAACCTCTGGGCTACAATACAAGGGGGCGGTCCTTGTAAGGGAGCGGGTGGCGACCAGGCAGGGAGTCACAGGAGGTGACCTGGACAGTCTCTGAGTGAACGGGACAGTCTCTGAGTGAACGGGACAGTCTCTGAGTGAACGGGACAGTCTCTGAGTGAACGGGGCTGGAGGTCACGGCAAGTGACCAGGGCAGTCTCTAGGTATAGGGTTGGTACGACCTGTGGCGGCTGAAGATAGACGAGAGCTCCCAGGTGAGCAGGCGAGAGTCTCTGGATGAACGGGTGGTCACAGCATGTGACGGCGGAGCCTCCAGGAAGACCAGCGGACAGGCGACAGATGAGCGCTCCCAGGTGAGCGGGCAGAAGTCTCTGGACAGGCGGGTGGTCACAGCACGTGACGGCAGAGCCTCCGGGTAGGCAGACAGACAGGTAGCAGATGAGCGCTCCCAGGTGAGCGGGCAGGAGTCACTGGACAGGCAGGTGGTCACAGCACGTGACGGCGGAGCCTCCAGGTAGGCTAGCAGGCAGATAGCAGATGTGCGCTCCCAGGTGAGCGGGCAAGCTGGTCCATAGACAGACTGACAGGAGTTGGTAGGCAGACCGTCGGACCTCAGGCAGGCAGGCAGGTAGCTGATGTGCGCTCCCAGGTGAGCGGGCAAGAGTCTCTGGAATAGCTGGTGGTCACAGCACGTGACAGCGGAGCCTCCGGGCAGGCAAGCAGGCAGGTAGCGGAGAAGCGCTCCCAGGTGAGCGGGCAGGCTGGTCCTTAGACAGACTGACAGGAGTAGTAAGGCAGACCGTCGGACCTCAGACTAGCAGACAGGTAGCAAGTAATCAGGCAGGAATCTGACAGGTAACTGGCAGGTAACTGGCAACGGGACCTGAGGGCTGAAGCACAGGTGAGACACAGGTGCAAACAACATTGCTCGGGCACCTCCATTTTGGAGGAGGTGCCTTATATATGATGAAGTCCTCCGGCCATTGGCCGGGGACTCCTTAGGACGACGCGCGCGGCCCCTTTAAGAGGAGGGGAGCGCGCGCGCGCGCGCCCTAAGCACAGGGGCCAGGAAGGAGCGCGCGCTGAGAGCAGAGCGGGAGGAGGACGCCGGGAAGGAGCGCGCGCTGACAGCAGAGCGGGAGAGGGACGCCGGGCACGGGGCAGAGCGGTGAGGGGAGCAGCGTCCCTGCCTAGCAGAGGGCAGGGACGCCGGCACTACAGTACCCCCCCCTTTAGGCCCCCCCTTTTTTAGGCCAGACAGAAATTTAGCTAGGATGAGAGGGGCATGGATGTTCTCCCGGGGCTCCCACGTTCTCTCCTCAGGACCAAACCCCTTCCAATCTACCAGAAAAAAGGTCTTTCCTCTTACCCTTTTGGTGGCAAGAATGTTCTCTACCTCAAACTCGTCCTCAGCGGAAACCGGAGCAGGAGGCGTACCTGTAGACTTGGAAAAAGAGTTAAGTACCACAGGTTTGAGGAGAGATACATGGAAGGAGTTAGGGATCCGTAAGTTGGCCGGGAGTTTCAATTTATAGGCCACCGGGTTGATCTGACTGGTGACCTCCAGAGGTCCGATGAACCGAGGCCCTAACTTGTAAGAAGGTATCTTGAGTCGAACATATTTAGATGAGAGCCAGACCTTATCTCCTGGACGAAATTGAGGAGGATCCAGGCGTTTTTTGTCAGCGTGTCTTTTCATCCGTTCGGACGACTGAAGGAGTGCGGATCGGGTACTCTCCCAAATGGAGGAAAATTTGCTAACGAGAGATTCCGCAGCCGGGTTGTCCACCAAGGTGGAGACAGGAAAAGGAATCCGAGGATGCTGACCAAAGACTACAAAAAACGGGGATTTGGAGGAGGATTCGCTCTCGTGATTATTGTAAGAGAACTCGGCCCATGGTAGGAGATCCACCCAGTCAGAATGGTGGGCATTAACGAAGTGCCGGAGGTAACTGGTCAGGTTCTGATTGATCCCCTCCACTTGACCATTGGACTGTGGGTGGTAAGCGGAAGAGAAGTCCAGGGTGACGTCTAGTAGTTTACAAGTGGCTCTCCAGAAGCGTGATGTGAACTGTACCCCACGATCCGACACGATGTGGAGGGGCAGGCCATGAAGACGGAAGATGTGACGAATAAAGTCTCTAGCTAGCTCGGGTGCAGACGGGAGGCCTGGTAGGGGAACGAAATGAGCCATCTTGGAGAAGCGGTCAGCGACCACCCAAATGACCGTACAACCGGCAGAGAGTGGGAGGTCAGTTATGAAGTGCATTGCAATATGCTGCCAGGGGGCAGCAGGTACTGGGAGCGGAAGGAGGCGACCGGCTGGCAGATGTCTCGGAACCTTGTTGCGGGCGCAGGACACACAGGCAGAAACAAAGTCTATTACATCCTTGTGCAGGGTAGGCCACCAGTAGTGACGGGAAATAAGCTGGAGGGTCTTCTTCTGACCAGCGTGGCCAGCCAGTTTAGACGAGTGACCCCAGTGAAGGATCTTCTCCCGATCAGGTACTGATACGAACGTCTTTCCGGGAGGGAGACGATTTAGACTCACGGGAGCCACCTGCATTACTCTGGCGGGATCGATGATGTGTTTCGGATCTTCCTCGAGATCAGATACCAGAAAGGATCGAGACAAGGCGTCCGCCTTGACGTTTTTGTCAGCCGGGCGAAAATGAAGGACAAAATCAAAACGAGCAAAAAACAAGGACCACCGGGCTTGGCGCGGGTTAAGTCTCTGGGCATGCTGGAGGTAAGCCAAGTTCTTGTGGTCAGTGTAAATTATTACCGGGTGAAGAGCCCCCTCAAGCAGGTAACGCCACTCCTCCAATGCCAGTTTGATGGCCAATAACTCTCGATCTCCTATGGAATAATTGCGCTCTGAGGAGGAGAAGAGTTTAGAGAAGAAGCCGCAAGTTACCATCCTCCCGGAAGAAGATTTTTGAGTAAGTACCGCTCCAGCTCCTGAGGAGGAGGCGTCCACTTCCAGGAAGAACTGCTTGTTGCCGTCCGGGCGATGCAGCACCGGGGCGGAAGAGAAGGCCTGTTTTAAGGAAAGAAAGGCTTCTTCTGCTTCGGGCGGCCACTGTTTGGGATTAGTACCCTTACGGGTGAGCGCGGAAATTGGGGCAGTCCGGGAAGAGAAGTGTGGTATGAAGAGGCGGTAGTAGTTGGCGAAGCCCAGGAACCGCTGAATGGCTTTCAACCTCTCGGTCGGGGCCATTTCTCGATGGCAGACAGTTTCTCTGGATCCATTCGTAGGCCGGTCTGAGAAATAATGTAGCCCAAAAACGGAAGCGAGGTCTGCTCAAAGAGGCACTTCTCGTATTTAGCGAAGAGGTGATTCTGCCTGAGCCTGAGCAGGCCCTGACGAACGTCCCTCCGGTGAGTCTGGAGATCCGGAGAGAAGACCAAGATGTCGTCCAGGTACACCACTACGCAGGAGTAGAGAAGGTCCCGGAAGATGTCATTGACCAACTCTTGAAAGACGGCAGGAGCGTTACAGAGACCAAAGGGCATTACCAGGTATTCATAGTGGCCGTCCCGGGTGTTGAATGCCGTCTTCCATTCATCCCCCTGACGGATACGAACCAGGTTGTACGCCCCACGGAGGTCTAGTTTGGTGAAGATTCTAGCCCCCCTCAGACGATCAAATAATTCTGGAATGAGCGGAAGGGGGTACTTATTCTTCACCGTGATCTGGTTTAGGCCTCTATAGTCTATACAGGGACGGAGAGAGCCGTCCTTCTTTTTGACGAAAAAGAAGCCTGCTCCCGCCGGGGAGGTAGATTTCCGGATGAATCCCCTGGCCAGATTCTCCTCAATATATTCGGACATCGACCGGGTCTCAGCAGCGGATAAAGGATAAATACGCCCACGGGGAGGAGTAGTACCGGGTAACAGGTCGATGGGACAGTCGTATGGTCTATGAGGGGGTAATGTCTCTGCCTCCTTTTTATTAAAGACATCAGCATAAGACCAATAAGGAATCGGAAGTCCAGGTAGATTAGCTGGGGTAGGAGAGGGACAGACGGGGTGGACGGGAACCAGGCAGGTCTTATGACAGTCTTGTCCCCAGCGAAGGACTTCTCCGGTTTGCCAGTCAAGCACGGGTGCATGTTTCTGGAGCCAAGGCAGACCTAGCAAGAGGGCGTGAGAGAGTCCAGGCAGAACATGAAAGGAGATACTTTCAGAATGCAGCATTCCCACCTGCAGAGTAATGGATTCGGTGATGAGTTGGATGGGGCGTGGTAAGAGCCCCCCATCCACGGCAGCCACAGACAAGGGTACAGCCAGAGGTTTGGTGGGGATGCGGTATTTCTCTACCAGGGACTGTGAAATAAGATTCCCGGCTGCTCCAGAGTCCAGTTGGGCTAGTTCGAAATAACGGTTCTCCCCGTAGACGATTGAAACTGACAACAGCTGGGATGGAGAGGATTTATTCTTGTCTAGGTGGACCTCTCTGAGCGAACCTAGACACAGGCGTTTCCCGACCTCTCCGGGCAGGCACGGATCCGGTGCTCCTTACTGCCACAGTAGAAGCAGGTCCCCTCGGCACGGCGTAAGTCCTGACGGGTCTTGACCATCTTGGTCTGGTCGACCTGCATAGGCTCAGGAGGGTGTACCTGGTTAGAGACAGAAGGAGTGACGGGTTTCTGAAAAGTAGGAGCTAGACGTAGTAACCTCCTCTCACGGGTGACCTCTCTGGCACGCTCCTGGAACCGTAGGTCAATCCGGGTGGCAAGAGTTATTAAGTCATCGAGAGTGGTAGGAATGTCCCGACCGGCAAGTTCATCTTTAATACGGCCGGACAGACCCTCCCAGAAGACGGAAACCAGAGCGTCGTTATCCCAGGCCAGCTCCGAGGCAAGGGTACGGAACCGTATGGCATATTGGCCCACGGTGAGGCTTTCCTGACGGAGGCGTAGCAATGATGATGCGGATGAGGTCTTCCGTCCGGGTTCGTCGAAGACTTTCCGGAAAGCCGTGAGAAAAGCAGGCAAGTTGGACACCAGGGGGTCTCCTCTCTCCCATAGAGGATTTAGCCAGGCCAGAGCCTCCCCGGTGAGATGGGACATGATGAATGCAATTTTGGCCCGGTCGGAGTTAAACTGGTGGGACAATAGTTCAAAGTGCAGGGTGCACTGATTTATGAAGCCCCGAGCCTGGACGGAGTCGCCTCCGAAGCGAGGAGGTGCAGAAAGCCGGGGTCCGGGGTAGGATACCATGGTATTAGTGGGCAGCGGAGCTGCCGGATTGCGAGACATGGCACTGGCGGAGGTTGTCGGTGGAGCAGTCAGAGTATCCAGGCGAGTATTGACATTCCGCAGGTGACCCAGGATGGACTCCTGTTGGGACCTTTGACGGGACAGTTCATGACACAGGTCCGAGAGCGAGGGAGCTTGGGTGCCACCGGGTTCCATGGCCCGAGCAAACTGTAATGGGTCTGGGAGGCGGAACCTCTGGGCTACAATACAAGGGGGCGGTCCTTGTAAGGGAGCGGGTGGCGACCAGGCAGGGAGTCACAGGAGGTGACCTGGACAGTCTCTGAGTGAACGGGACAGTCTCTGAGTGAACGGGACAGTCTCTGAGTGAACGGGACAGTCTCTGAGTGAACGGGGCTGGAGGTCACGGCAAGTGACCGGGGCAGTCTCTAGGTATAGGGTTGGTACGACCTGTGGCGGCTGAAGATAGACGAGAGCTCCCAGGTGAGCAGGCGAGAGTCTCTGGATGAACGGGTGGTCACAGCATGTGACGGCGGAGCCTCCAGGAAGACCAGCGGACAGGCGACAGATGAGCGCTCCCAGGTGAGCGGGCAGAAGTCTCTGGACAGGCGGGTGGTCACAGCACGTGACGGCAGAGCCTCCGGGTAGGCAGACAGACAGGTAGCAGATGAGCGCTCCCAGGTGAGCGGGCAGGAGTCACTGGACAGGCAGGTGGTCACAGCACGTGACGGCGGAGCCTCCAGGTAGGCTAGCAGGCAGATAGCAGATGTGCGCTCCCAGGTGAGCGGGCAAGCTGGTCCATAGACAGACTGACAGGAGTTGGTAGGCAGACCGTCGGACCTCAGGCAGGCAGGCAGGTAGCTGATGTGCGCTCCCAGGTGAGCGGGCAAGAGTCTCTGGAATAGCTGGTGGTCACAGCACGTGACAGCGGAGCCTCCGGGCAGGCAAGCAGGCAGGTAGCGGAGAAGCGCTCCCAGGTGAGCGGGCAGGCTGGTCCTTAGACAGACTGACAGGAGTAGTAAGGCAGACCGTCGGACCTCAGACTAGCAGACAGGTAGCAAGTAATCAGGCAGGAATCTGACAGGTAACTGGCAGGTAACTGGCAACGGGACCTGAGGGCTGAAGCACAGGTGAGACACAGGTGCAAACAACATTGCTCGGGCACCTCCATTTTGGAGGAGGTGCCTTATATATGATGAAGTCCTCCGGCCATTGGCCGGGGACTCCTTAGGACGACGCGCGCGGCCCCTTTAAGAGGAGGGGAGCGCGCGCGCGCCCTAAGCACAGGGGCCGGGAAGGAGCGCGCGCTGAGAGCAGAGCGGGAGGAGGACGCCGGGAAGGAGCGCGCGCTGACAGCAGAGCGGGAGAGGGACGCCGGGCATGGGGCAGAGCGGTGAGGGGAGCAGCGTCCCTTCCTAGCAGAGGGCAGGGACGCCGGCACTACAGGTGTCCAACCTAGGGACAGAGTGTAACCCCGATAGGTTTCCCCTAGAGGTGCTGGCTGGAGAGGTCAAGGAGACCCCATTAATCCCCGAGCTGGAAGTGTCCCGGGGTAAATTTGGGACAGCTCAGCTACAGGATCCCACCCTGACTCGGGCACGGAAAAGGGTGTTAGAGGTAAATGGTGTAGCTTAACAGCCCGGTGCAGATACTGTGATTCCACGTATGGTGATCAACGGTGAGTAGCTCTGTAGGGTAGACAAAATCAGGGACGAGGTCGTGGAACAGTTAGTGGTACCTCAGTCGTACCGTCGGGCGGTTCTGGAGATGGCACACACACACCTGCTGGATGGACACTTAGGGGTTAAAAAGACGCTAGAGCGTATCTTGCAGCTGTTCTTTTGACCAGGGATTTACGCGGAGGTTCAAAAGTACTGCGAATCCTGCCCCGAGTGTCAGCTGATCACACCCACCGCAAGCTCCCGTAGCCCATTGGTACCTCCGCCAGTGATAGAGGTACCTTTTGAACAGATTGCAATAGACTTGGTAGGGCCCATTGTAAAATCCGCTCGTGGCCACCAACATATACTTGTGGTCATCGACTGTGCCACCCGGTACCCGGAGGCTATACCCTACACCTCGGCAAAACTGATTGCACGGGAGCTGTTTGCCATGTTCTGTCTCCTTGGGCTGCCTAAGGAGATCTTGACGGATCAAGGGACCCCTTTTATGTCCAAGGTGACGAGAGAACTGTGCAAACTGCTAAAAATAAAACAATTGCGCACCTCGGCGTACCACCCTCAAACCGACGGGCTAGTAGAACGGTTCAGTAAAGCCTTCAATTCCATGTTAAAAAAGGTGGTTTCTAAGGACGGAAGGGATTGGGTCATGTTACTACCCTATTTGATGTTCGCCGTCTGTGAGGTACCGCAGGCTTTCACAGGGTTCTCTGCCTTTGAGTTATTGTACGGCAGACACCCTAGGGGTCTGTTGGACGTAGCCAAAGAGACGTGTGGACAAGAGCCGACTCCACATAGGAGTATAATTGAACACGTAGATAGTATGCAGGACCGGATCGCGGCGGTCATGCCCATTGTGAAAAAACATCTGTTAGATGCCCAGGCAGCACGGAGGTGCACATATAATAAAAGAGCCACGGTCAGGTCTTTTAACAAGGGCGATCGGGTGGTAGTACGTATACCCTCAGCCAGGGGTGCGTCCGGGGGAGAGGTCAGGATAAGTGATGCTCTCACTAAACAGCAGCGAGGGGAGGCTCGCTCGCTGGTGCAGCGGAATATGGACGTGTTCAACAGAGCTACCGGGTAGGACTGCGGTTCTCCAGCATGACATTGTCACCGAACCAGGGGTAAGGGTACGAATAAGACCGTACTGGGGACCCGAAGCCGGGAGGCAAGTCATCACGGCTGAGGTAAAGCAAATGCTCCAGTTAGGAGTTGTCGAGGAATGCGCGAGTCACCAAGTGGTTTCTGTCACTGCAAAATTTCAGTCTCTGTGTAGAAGTTGCAGGCAAACGCGGATGCCCTGTCCCGGGCACCCATTATGGTGACAAATGTTCAACCCCACAAGTTTGAACGGGGGGGGGAGGGGGATATGTGAGGCAGTGACTGGGATCATATATGAGGGACGTTATATATCCCCAGAATGTGTACAGAGACCTATTAAATCCATTGGAGTGCATTGCAGTCACACACACCTGCAGCTGCAATGCAGGAATGAAGGTAAGCATTGACCTGGTCAGGCTATCTGGCTAAGGCAGATTAGTAAAACCTGGCAGGGCCTTCATTTCTAGGTCCTTTAAAAAAAAACCTGCATTAAGGATTAGTGTTGTTCAGGAACATAGCAGGAAAGCTTGGCGGGCCTGTGTGTAGCTGAACCTACACCTGGAAAGGCTTGACGCGGCCGTTGCCCACAGCAACAGTTGTTATGGACTGATGTTAACCCGGCTGTGAACCGGAGGACTTTCTGTTTTACCCGTGAGTTGCTGAATAAAAGCTGCTTATGTTGTAATTGTTGGGTCACTGCCTCAGTTACTGCACGGCGTGAACACCGCCGCTTTAGAGTTATTAAACTTGCGGTTAATCAGTTTGGAAAAACGAAGGCTTAGAGGCGATCCTATTACAATGTACAAATATATAAGGGGGCAGTACAGAGCTCTTTCTAATGATCTTTATGCAATTAGGCCTGCAACGGGGACAAGTAATAACTTAACGTGAGCACCAAAAATGCGAATGCTGACACTGCTGGAACGAAGCTGGCACAGGAGGTGAGTGTAAGTGTTTTTATTTTAACGGTGCGATGTGCCTGCGCAGTCTGGCCAGATACAGAAGAAAACATCAGCCTTTACAAGTGAGAGGGAGGACGCGGATGAAGGATAGCATACCGCTATCTCCAGCAAATTAGGACACATACCTCGATCTCCGGCGAGTCTTGAGGAGGTGTGTGGCATTGGAGTTCACACATGCGCATAGCGCGATCTCCAGCGACATTTTGTTGAAGACAAATTTGCAGTGTGAAAATTTATCTTCAACAAAATGGCGCCGGAGATCGCACAGGATGGAGGCAGCACATAACAGGATGGGGGAGCAGGATGGGGGCAGCACATAACAGGATGGGGGCAGCAAATAACAGGATGGGGGCGCAGGATGGGGGCAGCACATAGCAGGATGGGGGCTGCACAAAATAGGATGGGGGGCCAGGATGGGGGCAGCACAAAAGAGGATGGGGCGCAGAATGGGGGCAGCATAAAACAGGATGGGGACAGCAAAAAACAAGAAGGGGGCAGCAAAAATACCAGGGGCTGAAAAAAAGAGGATGGGGCTGCACAAAAGAAGATGGGGAGCAGGATGGGGGCACACATAACAGAATGGGGGAGCAGGATGGGGGCAGCACATAACAGGATAGAGGCGCACATAACAGGATGGGGAGCACATAACAGAATGGGGGAGCAGGGTGGGGGAGCATATGCCAGCATGGGAGACCATATACCAATAAAAATGCTCGCCACCCGGGTGTATAACGGGTTCAATAGCTAGTTAGATATATTGATATGAGAGATCGAAAAATGCACATACAAACACTGGGATAAGACCTTCTGTCTTGTCTTCCTCTAAAGCCTTCTTGAGAGCCTGCCCACGAGCGACAAAGTTCTCATCGGACTGAATCTTTTTCATTCTCACTCCACTGATTAGTCCAGCCCTTTCCACAGATGAGTGAGCCTGCAGGTAAACATATTTTCACTTTAAATATTTTCAAAAATATGGGTTATTTGGTAATTCTATGACATGACTTTAATGAAAAAGTTTAACTCTTGCTTAATTAATAGCAGATAAATAACGATGGGGGCATAATTGCTAGAGATGAGCAAATTAGTTTAAAGCAAATTGAATGGCAGCCACCAACTAATACACTGCATAAGACTGCATCAGTCAGAAAATACTTACATGTCCTCTGGTGTAGCCGGGCATTTCCCCAAAATGCCTTGAAACTATCACATCCCATCATTGAGCACAATCAATCAGGAGGGACTATTATTCTCTCATAAATGCCTCTTCCTGGCAAAGCCCACGTGGTCTCTACATGGAGACTGGAAACTGGAATGGAGGTTTATCAGTGATCAGTTCCACTTTTGTCTTGGATGCAATGATAGTTGGAGATTGGTCTGGAGTCCCCGTGGGAAACATCATGAAGAGGTCTTCACAAGGGAACATCACACCTTTCCTACTCCCTGGATTATGGTGTCGGGTGGTGTAATGTACGGTAGCCAGACCCTTCTTGTCTTCATTCCAGGTACATTAACAGCTCGGCGTTACATTGATTTGGTGGTGGAACCAGTGGTACATCCATTTCTCTAAAGTGGCACAGAAGCCATTTTTCAACACAATTATGCAAGGCTCCATTGATGCTCATGCTACTGTAAGCCACTTGCATGGACAAATTGGGCTACGATGGCCTGCAGCATTTCTGTACCTATCTCCTATCCAGCTCATCTGGGACATTATTGATTGGCAATTGCAAAGGCAACTGCCGGCAGCCAATGTTGATGACTTGCAAGTGCATTCAGTGTGGCAAAAAATTCCTCAGATCAATAATCTCATTGATAGATTTCCAAAGCGTGCAAAAGCATGTATTTATGCATGTCACGCTCATACTCTAGACTGAAAAAAATTGAGATTTTTTAAGTATTTTGTTTCCATTTTTTCATTGTTTGTATCTCATTAACATATCTACCAGTTTAACTTTGTTTTATCTTCATCATCTATCACTGGAATAAATTGGTGCTCAACCCTTTAGGAGCGACTCATTCATACTGTGAGTCAGTATCTCCTGACATTCAGCAGTCTGTATGAGCTGTCATATCCCATCTCTTATCATAGTATCTGTACAAAGACCAATTCCCTCAACAAGTGCCCTGCAGCTAGAAGAGGATGCGCGGGCAGCTGCCCTTTCAGGAAATAAATCCAAAGCAATCTCTTATGCCTTTTATGGCCTAAAGCAGTGTAAATATACCCAACCTAATCCTGCTTGTTATAACAAAGGAAGTCTGCAGAACCTAATGTACTCTATTTCTTCCCCACATCATAGCTTTTATATTTGACCAGTGTCAGTGGAATAGACTTTAATAAGCTGATGACATTTCAGAAGCATATTTATTTTTATTTAAATAATTATTACAGAAATGTAACAAATGAACAGAGATCAGTATGGAAAGGAAAGTATGTCCTGCAAAAAGGATGTTACTTTGTAGTATGCAGCGGATAATTGCATGTCAGTTTCCTTAATTTGTTTAAATTAAACCTAAAATATATATTAGAAATGTACATATCGTACCAATGTACAAAATAAAATAAGAGCTCATCTATGTAGTTTATCATGGTCAAGGAAGAGTGATTGTACATTCTCTACTAAGACGAAGGACCATATTCTTTTGACTGGTGAGACCTTTTTCAAAAAGGGAAAAATCGGCAGCGATTTTATGACTGTTGTCAGCAAAAAAATCACAGCTGCTTTACCAAAAACCCTGAGATTCACTGAAATGCTACAGTAGTATGCCTACAGGCTTGTCACCATTGCAGCCATCTTGTATCAGGACTATACATCAAGCTATAGTCAGGTAAACAAAGACTGATAATGGGCCATGGAGTGGCAGGGGATTAGGATGGTGAGCGCACCTTTTTTGTTTTCATACTATATTCAGCTGCACTATAAAAAAAGGTTAGAAACTTTTAATAAAGATCCAATAGCTGCTTCAGTACAAAAAACATGATTGTGGAGGAAAGAAATTAGTCATTCAATAAAAATACAAGAGACAACACCTGTTCCTGTTAAATGTAGCAATATGCCTCTGGACATGGCTATTAAGTCACAGTAAATGGATTTTGTAGCAACACACTCATGCAGCGATCACTTAATTAAATTTACAATGATTGCATTCATAGCATTGTGAGCGATAATTAATACTGATATGGTGAAAGTGGCTTCTAACCGATGCTTTAAAAAGATGTCTGGATCAAAACACAACAGAATAGGTTAAGTCTGTCCCAAGAGAAGTCCAGTACTCACTGATCTAGACTAATGGTGACACATTAACATAACCGACTAATAAGATATCCTAAACTTCATTTCTTGGAAGAGGTTGTCCTGTATGGGTTTCTAATGGGGTACATTCTTTCTACAGGGAAAATGAAGCATTTAACTGCACACATTGATTAGTTTCACTAATTATTTTTAAAAGAGGGCTGTAGTCTACCATAGTGGAGAGCTGCTTTGAGGTCAATAGAGATATTGTCTTTATTCTAGCTTAAAATATATAATATGTCAATTTTCATCATGTATGTGTAGCACCCTGAGGATTCGGCTGCTACAGGGGTATTGCACCTCAATCCAGAGGTGTGATATTCCACTCCCGGGTAAGGATGGAGTGTGGAACTGAGCTCGGTAGGCTGCATGCACTACACACATCCCATTTCCGAGGAGCAGACCGACGGTACTCCCACTTAGAAATGTGCAGGTACGACCGAGTCTGTTCCTGGCTGGAGTGGGAGGGGGGTGGTACATCCCAAGTAGTGTAGGGGCAGATAGGGGGAGCAGCCTGGGTAAAGATAGGAGCTCATTGGGTGCTGGTCACCTGAGCTCACACATAGAGGGTGTATATAAGGTGGGCACCATCAGAGATCAGGGTCAGTCAGTCTGTCAGAGTCAGGAAGAGGAGCAGAGAAGCCCCAGAGAGAGAGTGGAGCAGAGAAAGAAAGACCCAGAGGGGGAAACAGAAGAGAGGACTCTGAGAACCCAAATTCCATCCCCGGGTGAAGAGTCGGCATCAGGGTACCGGAACCCAAGCTGGTGGGGGCAAAAACACACCCCAGCCAGAGACCGGAGGCCGTGGGCAGCGTCTGCCACGGCCACCCACCACATCCACCACGAAGGCATACCACGTGGAGGGTCAGGGAACCCAAGGCCAAGGGTCACCCAACAGAAGGCCCGAGGGAGCTGGACCTGGGTGGATCAATAGTGGGGACGGCCAGAGAAAGGACAGAAGGAGAGCTCAGGGTCACGCTCCGGACTCGCTTGGGGGTTGGCTGGATCCAGGACCTGGTGGACGCAGCACGGCTCGGGAGGTCACTTGAAGCTGGAGTGACCGGAACATCAGCAGTGAGTAAATACCCTAAACTGCACAACCCGACTCTGTCTTCCTTTAACATCTATGCTGCACCACCACAACCCCCATCCTCTGCACCTGACCCCCTGAGGCTATACCCCACCCGTTGGGGGTTATACCACCAAAAGCTGCACCTACACAATCAGCCTCAGCGGACCCTGCTGCAGCGGCGGCCATAGTGACCGCAATACAACGGGTGGCGTAGTCGACAATAAAGAACTTTATAACATCTGTAGGACTGCCACATACAACTGAGTTTGACACCCTGGGCACGGACCGGGTCACAGCCACTCGGAAGACTACAACTCCCATCTGATCCGGCTCCGGATATTCCCCCTAAAGAATATGGCCCAGGGGGCGCGTCAACTTTGGCGTAGTCGGCAGGATTACGTGCCCGCAACACCCGGGTACTGCGTGCCTGAAGAAAAGAACGAATTTACCTCAAAAAGAAGTCTCCTGTCGGTTCCGGAGGGTCCATGCCATCGGACTCCATCACAGGTCGATTCCCGCCGGTTGTCCGCCATTAACAGCTTTTTCCCACCATCTGCAGAGTTTCCCGCCACTGGGAAGCGATTCCCGCCATTTCCAAAGGTTTCCCGCCTTGGAAGAGCGGACGCCATTATGGGCGTGCCAGAGGGTGGCGAGAGGCCACCTCCCATCGTGGGCCAGGACCGAAAATGGCGCCAAAAGTGGAAACCGCCCCCACCAACAGAGACTGTGATGCTAGAGGTGTCTGTCAGCGTGAAAGAACAGCCCCTGGAGCTGACAGTCACCAAGTGGCCCCGGGACCGCCCTCGAAGGGGGAGGAGACGAAAGGAGAGAACAAAGATGGGTGTCGCTTGGAGCAGTCTAGAGCGAGCGCACCCGGAGGCAAGAAGCCGGGAGAAGAATATCGGAGGAGCTTACCCGGAGATGGCGAGAAAGCAGAGCAGCACCGGCCCGTTGGCCAGGAGCCTGCTAGAAACAGAAGAAAAAGAGCAGAGCAGCACCGGCCCGCTGGCCAGGAGCCTGCTGGAAACAACTGTAGAAGAGCAGAGCAGCACCGACCCGTTGGTCAGGAGCCTGCTGGAAACAACGACCCCAGTAGGCCTAGTGGAGGTCCTAGCACAGCTTCCCCGAGACCGGGAGTGTGCGCAGACCGCTCTGGAGGGCCTCGCAAGGAGGATGGCCCGGGTGCAGCGAGAGACGTTGGCGGAGTGGAGCCGAGAGATGGCCCAGCAGACCGAGACCCGTCAGCGGAGCACGCCACCCAAGACGAGGAGACCGACCGCCTCTGAGGATGGCGCGGGAGGACTGAAGGCCGGAGACGGCGCCGAGAAGGGAGCCGAACGAGTGGAGGCAGGTAAAGGGGACGTCTATACCCCAAACCGGGAAACCGCGAACCTGCCCCAGCTCCCCGTCGCAGAGCCCGAAGTCTATCCTGCCGTGCCCGTCGCTGCAACGTCACCGCCGCAGACTAGGCCTCAAACGGGAGCCGCGACCCCTGTGACGTCACACGCCTCGACCCCGGGCGTGACCAAGCAGGAAGTACCACCAGCCTGGTCGCAAGGCCTAGTACCCCCGGGCGCCGCAATACCAACAGCGCCCCCTACCTCCGCGGAGCCCCCGGCCTGGTCGCAGGGCCAAGTAGCCCAGGGCGCCGCCGTCCTTACGGTGCCCTTCACCTTCCAGATACCCCAGGCCTGGCCGCAAGGCCCGGGCAACCCGGGCGCTAACACCACCGCGCCCATAAGACCAAGAGTGCCGCATCTGGGAGAGGACCTGTTTACCCAACACACGTGCCCGGATGGGCAGCCTTTCATCTGGCCCCAGGAATATCATGAACTGGAACGGCAGAGGAAGGCTGGGGCCATGTGTGCACCCCTGATCCCGGCTCCAAAGCCCGTAAAGAGGATCTCGCCCCCGCTAGAAGAGACCCAGTTTGAGTGGGACCCCACCGGAGAAGACCTCATGGGGTTCACTCAGGAGACTCGGGCAGCTGCAGCGGAGCGTGCTGAGTGCTGCCGCCAACAGCTCGAGGTCTTCGAGAGGGAGCGGAGAGAGAGGCGGGTCCGGGAACAGCAAGCTCAAGTAAGGAGCGTGGAGCAGAAGAGCCGGGCCAGGAGAGACCCCCGTGCAGCGCATAGTCCCCGCACCACCGGGACTGTGATAAAGTTTAACATGCAGCATGGGTGGGGCTTCATCCGAGACCACCGCACCCTAGGCGACGTCTTCGTGACGAGGAGAGACGTTGAGTCCCACCTACCGGAGGGACACAGAGGTCGTGACCTTTACATCGGGGACGAGGTCACCTTCACCCGGCACAAGTGTGCCAAAGGACCCTACGCCCTCCATGTGCATCGTCTGACGGAGGAAGAGCTGCGGTGTGAGGAGGAAGAACAAGAGGACCCGGACGGGTCTGAAACTAGAGCCAAAGGTAACAATAAAGAAAGAGCAGGAGGACGCCGTCGTTAAGTACAGCGAAGCAGGAGCTGTATATAGTTGCCCGTCGGGGCACCATAAACTGAAACTGAAACTGTTGCTGTTGCTAAAAATAGTCCCCGTTGGGACCAGCAAGTGTGAACTGTTACCCGTTTAACCCCTAAATCCCACTGACCGAGGACTGAGAGCGGTCATTCCTCCCCAATATCTGGCCGAGGACTGAGAGCGGCCATATCCCTGTATATAGTTGCGCGTCCTAAAGCGCCCCCTACCGGTTTTATAGGAAAACCAGTTTTCCAGAGAGACTGTCGCACTTTACCCGGTCACACGTTGCACAGTGACCGGAGGAGGAGCCTGAGGCGACGAGAATGATTATATGAAAAGTTTTATATGATGTTTTATTATGTTTATGTTTATGAAAAAAAAATGTATGTTTGTGGATGTTATGTCTTACAGCCCGAGGACGTGCTGTGGTTTACCAGGGGGGAATGTAGCACCCTGAGGATTCGGCTGCTACAGGGGTATTGCACCTCAATCCAGAGGTGTGATATTCCACTCCCGGGTAAGGATGGAGTGTGGAACTGAGCTCGGTAGGCTGCATGCACTACACACATCCCATTTCCGAGGAGCAGACCGACGGTACTCCCACTTAGAAATGTGCAGGTACGACCGAGTCTGTTCCTGGCTGGAGTGGGAGGGGGGTGGTACATCCCAAGTAGTGTAGGGGCAGATAGGGGGAGCAGCCTGGGTAAAGATAGGAGCTCATTGGGTGCTGGTCACCTGAGCTCACACATAGAGGGTGTATATAAGGTGGGCACCATCAGAGATCAGGGTCAGTCAGTCTGTCAGAGTCAGGAAGAGGAGCAGAGAAGCCCCAGAGAGAGAGTGGAGCAGAGAAAGAAAGACCCAGAGGGGGAAACAGAAGAGAGGACTCTGAGAACCCAAATTCCATCCCCGGGTGAAGAGTCGGCATCAGGGTACCGGAACCCAAGCTGGTGGGGGCAAAAACACACCCCAGCCAGAGACCGGAGGCCGTGGGCAGCGTCTGCCACGGCCACCCACCACATCCACCACGAAGGCATACCATGTGGAGGGTCAGGGAACCCAAGGCCAAGGGTCACCCAACAGAAGGCCCGAGGGAGCTGGACCTGGGTGGATCAATAGTGGGGACGGCCAGAGAAAGGACAGAAGGAGAGCTCAGGGTCACGCTCCGGACTCGCTTGGGGGTTGGCTGGATCCAGGACCTGGTGGACGCAGCACGGCTCGGGAGGTCACTTGAAGCTGGAGTGACCGGAACATCAGCAGTGAGTAAATACCCTAAACTGCACAACCCGACTCTGTCTTCCTTTAACATCTATGCTGCACCACCACAACCCCCATCCTCTGCACCTGACCCCCTGAGGCTATACCCCACCCGTTGGGGGTTATACCACCAAAAGCTGCACCTACACCATCAGCCTCAGCGGACCCTGCTGCAGCGGCGGCCATAGTGACCGCAATACAACGGGTGGCGTAGTCGACAATAAAGAACTTTATAACATCTGTAGGACTGCCACATACAACTGAGTTTGACACCCTGGGCACGGACCGGGTCACAGCCACTCGGAAGACTACAACTCCCATCTGATCCGGCTCCGGATATTCCCCCTAAAGAATATGGCCCAGGGGGCGCGTCATATGATAATATTATAAAGAGGAGTCTGGTCTGGGGAAGAAAAAAACAGCGGTCCCTGTGGCATTTCTTCTGCACAGAAGCATGAGCTGCACAGGGAAAATCAGTGAAGAGGCTACAGTGCATAACTAGCACTGCTGTCCATATATTCTAGGGATCAGAACAACCTACAAAACAATAGGAGTATGATGGTCAGTCTCAGGGTAAAATCAGTAAATCTTTATTGATACAAAAAATACATTATAAAAATGAGGATGTCAGGTAGAAGACTGCTCCACAGAGTAAGCCAATAAAGCAACTTGTTATATGAACAAATAATCAATCTTCAGCAGGAACATACTGTATTTAGAAGAGAACTGCAGAACCAGAGTTATAGGATATAGTAAAGAGAGGACACGGAACTCATAGTGAGGATGCACCTAAGGGTAAGCATTTCCCTAAAAGGTATATATGCTGAGGAAGTGCCAAGTGGTTTCCCACATAAATGAAGCATAGTAAGAAGCCCGGGGGCTCACTGCAGAGGTATATACAACCCAGGTCAAGCAGTCCCACTCAACAGTTTATAAGCGAAAGTACCAAGTGGATTTCCACAATTCACCCCCAAGAAGAAGCCGTATGCGAAACATAAGTCAGAGTGTTTTATCTTGACCATATTCCATACAGGTTTTGTCCCACATGCTACTTTAAGCATCATTGCACTCCTTGTCATTTTTTAGCATGCATCTGCTTTAATCACATTTCTCTATAGGGCTATCTTAATGGAATTTCCTTACATGCATTATATGCAACCTGCTCTTTTATTGATCAGACTCTGTTTCTGTGAGAATCCACTTGGTACTTCCCTTTGTGAACTGTTCAGTGGGAGTGCTTGACCTGGGTTGTATATACCTCTGCAGTGCCCATTCATCTGATGATCACTGTCATATTTACATGGCCCGATAATTGGGAAGAAGGGTTTTTCAAACGCTCCTTCGCAGATTGTCCACTTGTTTAAATGCTCCCTAAGTGATGGAATATCTTAGCAATATGTTATCACTTTAGTAGAAACACCCCTTTAAGACAGGTATATCTCTATACGTTACTCATTTGTAAATAATTTGCCAAATCAAAAGTGTAGTCAGATTTTTTATTCCAACATAGCACCATATTTTATCACTTTTAACTTACAGTATTGTTTCTAATTTTATACCAAACCTGGTCTGAGGAATAAGCCACCATACGACTGATAATTTCTGCTTCACTTAAATCAGGGTTTTCAGCCTGGAGTCGCTTTGTAACCTTGGTCCTGGCTGCTAGCAGAGCCATTAATGTTGCTTCACTTGCAGTACCCTAAAAAAAAAAAGAAAGAACATAATTTGTTTTGTGCCAAAGAGTCCTTTTATTGGTGTAGTGGTAGTTATGTCATATAGAAAAGTGATTAATCTAAAATAAATATAATTTAAAATGTTTTCAACCACTTTGATATTAATAACTTCTCTGTAGGATAGGTCCTCGTAAATATTAGATCGGTGGGCTATCAGCTGTTTGCAGCACCAGCAGAGTCCAGATGTAAGCTGTGTACAGAACACCACCGCTCCGTCACACAGTTTAGTGTCGGCATCCAAGGATGGCGGATCAGTTCCTAATAAAATAATCGAACCAGTGTGCTCTCCTCCATACACGCTTTACATCCGGCAGCTTCCAAGGTTGCAAACAGTTGATTGGTGGGGGTGTCAGGCCACCAGAATTTCATATTAATGACCTAGCCTAAAAATATCAAGGTGCTGGACCAACCCTCTAAATTACAACACAAAAAGCAAAAATGTCTCATGAACACAACCCCTTTAAATTGGAAACTGATGCAGTGCTCAGTAGAGATGAACGTTGTTCTACTCGAACTGTTCGCCAATCTCAAATTCGAGCTGTTTTGGGCGGTGTTCGAGCCGGTCGGCGAACACGAACAATTTGAGAAAAATTCGGCTGTTCGAGGTTATGTTCGATAACTGTTCGTGCACCAAAATCATAACTGGATTTTTTCTCAGTAATGATGAAAATTAATGTTAATACGCAGTTTGAGTGTACAGCGGGGCGGGGGGAGGGGCAGGGGATGGATCTCTGCAGGAACAATGAAGATCTCCATTTTTTTTTCTCTTTCCCGCATTTGCAGTGGGGAGGTGCAATCTGTCAGCCTATCAGCAGCGCACACACGGAGCGAAGTGCTTTTTTTCACACAAGCAAGGGCATGTGTGATTGGCAGTGTATGTCACATGTCCTTGCCCTATAAGACCAAGCCATTTTCCCCGTCGCCACCATTTTCTCACTGCTGCAGCTGCGTGTTAGACGGCACCGCTGTTGCTGTGTGCGCTATACCTTGTTAATTTCAAGCCAATTTTCGCACAAATATACAGATAGCTTGGGAGTAGGGAATAGTTGTGATTGCAGTCCTTTTAAGGACTAGGTTACAGCATTTCCTACGACTTTTATCAGGCAGGTCTGTGCTCTTAAATAGATAGATTGTGGGAGTAAAGACTAATTGTAATTGGAGTCCTTTTCAGGACATCAGTTCCTTTCAGGTTACATCAGTTCCTATCAGTTTTTGCCAGGCAGGTCTGTGCCAGTGCTGTGCAAGTTTTTTTCACAGCATTTGGCTGAATCTAGCAAAGCTAATCCTTTTTGGCCTATTGCAGAGTGTGTTAGTCAGTGGAGTAGCCTATCTGTGTTGCAAGATATACCACCTGTGTATAGAATACCAATTTTTTTACTGCACCTAGTGAAGTAAAATCTTTTGGGCATAGCATCATTCTATTAGTCCATCTATACTGACCTCCATCAGGTTGCAAACTGAATATAATTTTTTTCTGCATCTAGCTCTGAAAAAATATTTGGGCTTCTAGCAGTGTGTGGGACTTGGTCTATTAGTCCATCTATACTGACCTCCATCAGGTTGCAAATTAAAAATAATTTTTTTCTGCATCTAGCTCTGAAAAAATATTTGGGCTTCTAGCAGTGTGTGGGACTTGGTCTATTAGTCCATCTATACTGACCTCCATCAGGTTGCAAATTAAAAATAATTTTTTTCTTCAATTATCTCTGAAAAAATATTTGGGCTTCTAGCAGCGTGTGGGACTTGTTCTATTAGTCCATCTATACTGACCTCCATCAGGTTGCAAATTAAAAATATTTTTTTTCTGCATCTAGCTCTGAAAAAATATTTGGGCTTCTAGCAGTGTGTGGGACTTGGTCTATTAGTCCATCTATACTGACCTCCATCAGGTTGCAAATTAAAAATAATTTTTTTCTGCATCTAGCTCTGAAAAAATATTTGGGCTTTTAGCAGTGTGTGGGACTTGGTCTATTAGTCCATCTATACTGACCTCCATCAGGTTGCAAATTAAAAATAATTTTTTTCTGCATCTAGCTCTGAAAAAATATTTGGGCTTTTAGCAGTGTGTGGGACTTGGTCTATTAGTCCATCTATACTGACCTCCATCAGGTTGCAAATTGAATAAAAAAAATTTCTGCATCTAGCTCTGAAAAAATATTTGGGCTTCTAGAGGTGTGTGGGACTTGGTCTATTAGTCCATCTATACTGACCTCCATCATGTTGCAAATTAAAAATAATTTTTTTCTGCATCTAGCTCTGAAAAAATATTTGGGCTTTTAGCAGTGTGTGGGACTTGGTCTATTAGTCCATCTATACTGACCTCCATCAGGTTGCAAATTGAATAAAAAAAATTTCTGCATCTAGCTCTGAAAAAATATTTGGGCTTCTAGCGGTGTGTGGGACTTGGTCTATTAGTCCATCTATACTGACCTCCATCATGTTGCAAATTAAAAATAATTTTTTTCTGCATCTAGCTCAGAAAAAATATTTGGGCTTCTAGCAGTGTGTGGGACTTGGTCTATTAGTCCATCTATACTGACCTCCATCAGGTTGCAAATTAAAAATAATTTTTTTCTTCATTTAGCTCTGAAAAAATATTTGGGCTTCTAGCAGTGTGTGGGACTTGTTCTATTAGTCCTTCTATACTGACGTCCAGCAGGTTGCAAATTGAATATAATTTTTTTCTGCATCTAGCTCTGAAAAAATATTTGGGCTTCTAGAGGTGTGTGGGACTTGGTCTATTAGTCCATCTATACTGAACTCCATCAGGTTGCAAATTAAAAATAATTTTTTTCTGCATCTAGCTCTGAAAAAAATATTTGGGCTTCTAGCAGTGTGTGGGACTTGGTCTATTAGTCCATCTATACTGACCTCCATCAGGTTGCAAATTGAATAAAAAAATTTTCTGCATCTAGCTCTGAAAAAATATTTGGGCTTCTAGCGGTGTGTGGGACTTGGTCTATTAGTCCATCTATACTGACCTCCATCAGGTTGCAAATTAAAAATTATTTTTTTCTGCATCTAGCTCTGAAAAAATATTTGGGCTTCTAGCGGTGTGTGGGACTTGGTCTATTAGTCCATCTATACTGACCTCCATCAGGTTGCAAATTAAAAATAATTTTTTTCTGCATCTAGCTCTGAAAAAATATTTGGGCTTCTAGCAGTGTGTGGGACTTGGTCTATTAGTCCATCTATACTGACCTCCATCAGGTTGCAAATTGAATAAAAAAATTTTCTGCATCTAGCTCTGAAAAAATATTTGGGCTTCTAGCGGTGTGTGGGACTTGGTCTATTAGTCCATCTATACTGACCTCCATCAGGTTGCAAATTAAAAATTATTTTTTTCTGCATCTAGCTCTGAAAAAATATTTGGGCTTCTAGCGGTGTGTGGGACTTGGTCTATTAGTCCATCTATACTGACCTCCATCAGGTTGCAAATTAAAAATAATTTTTTTCTGCATCTAGCTCTGAAAAAATATTTGGGCTTCTAGCAGTGTGTGGGACTTGGTCTATTAGTCCATCTATACTGACCTCCATCAGGTTGCAAATTGAATAAAAAAAATTTCTGCATCTAGCTCTGAAAAAATATTTGGGCTTCTAGCGGTGTGTGGGACTTGGTCTATTAGTCCATCTATACTGACCTCCCATCAGGTTGCAAATTAAAAATAATTTTTTTCTGCATCTAACCCAGCCAATAGTTTTGGCCTAATACCACAGTTTGGCCACTCAGCTCTGCTCGGTTACCATCCATTGTTTTTTTGTGCAAACAACTCCAGAGTTGTGAATTAGTTAACCACCAAAATGAGTGGAAAAAGGCCTGCTGCTGGTGGAAAGGGGAATAGGCGTGTTGGGAAGGGGAAAAAAGGTTGTGTCCGTGGGGTAGGTGCAGAAGAAAGACCATCTTCCAGCCAAACTAAAATGTCTACTTCTTTTAGCGGACAATGTGATAAGATCCCTTTCTTACGGCCACGCCAATCGCTACAAATTCCAGATGAGGCACAAAAACAGCAGGTGCTTCAACGGATATCAAGTGCTCCTTTAAGTGGGCTCTCCTCCACATCAACTTCAACATCACAAATACTCCAGTCCTCAAAGGTGTCACCCAAATCGCACTTGCTTCCTCACAGCTCCCAAATCTCCAGCTGCCCGTCTGAGTATGAGGTAGAACAGATGGTTGAGTCTGCAGAGCTGTTTACTCATACTATAGCCTGGGAATCAGAGGTCGACTCCAGCGCTTCTGTGAATCCAGACGAGGAAATGATCTGCACTGATGCCCAGAATCTTTATGAGTCGGATCCAGGACCAGACGCAGAAGGTTCTGACCATAATGTAGACCCTCATTCCCAAACTGTAACTCCTGTTGGTGGAGACAATGAGGAAGACGATGATAAGACTCAAATACCTGATTGGAGCGACAACTTTAGTTTTTTGTCAGGGCAGGAACAGGTTGGCTCTGAGGACGACGGGTGTGATAACGCACAGGGTGATGATGATGAGGTCGGAGATCCCACTTACTGTCAACCCACAGTCAGCCAAGAGATGAGGTCAGCAGAGGAGGTGGAGGAAGATGCTAGTGACGACGAGGTCAGGTTGCGCCTTCCTGGACAGAGACGTAGTACTGGAAGCACGTCAACAACTGCATCCTCAAACACAACTCTGCCTCTCACCACAAGTCGTGGTGGCTCTTCAGGTCGCATGGGTGCTAAGCCTTGCATAGCCTGGGCATTTTTTCAGATCGATAAAGATGACCCAACTCGTGTTATCTGTAACATTTGTCAGCAAAAGCTAAGTAGAGGCCAAAAAATACATAGTTTGAGTACTTCATGCATGAACCGGCACATGGACATGAAGCATAAGTTGCAGTGGGAAGCTCAGTGTGCTACAATGCGGTCTAGCCGGCCGGGCCAACCACCGTCTGCCATATCTTGTGCATCCGCGGCCTCTTCATCCTCTGTGACTGGGGGGACAGCAGTCACACCTGTTTTGGGGCGCAGACCTGCCACCTCTTTACCCGCAACAGCCAGCGTAATTGGCAGGTCATCATTTTCTTTGGAGGTGGTAACACCAGCTGGTCTTGAGCGCTGTCCGACATCGATAGCACCACCTTTGGATCAAGGCAACCTAACATGTCCGCCTGCATCTTCCTCACAGACCGGCAGTTTGCCGGGGACACCCTTATCAACCCCGTCTAAGCACAATAGCCAGCCCTCGGTCCCTCAGATGTGGACAAGTAAAAGACCATTTCCTCCTAGCCATGAGAAAGCTAAGAGGTTGAATTTCACCATCTGCAAGCTCTTGGCTACAGAAATGCTGCCTTTCCGCCTGGTGGACACAGAGGATTTTCGAGACCTTATGTCCGTCGCAGTGCCCCAGTACCAGATGCCCAGTCGGCACTACTTCTCAAAGAAAGGTGTGCCTGCGCTCCACCAGCATGTCGCACACAACATCACCGCTTCTTTGAGAAACTCTGTGTGTGACAGGGTGCATTTCACCACAGACACTTGGACGAGTAGGCATGGACAGGGGCGTTACATGTCGCTGACTGGGCACTGGGTAACTATGGTGACAGCAGGACAAGGGGCTGCTGTCCAAGTCTTGCCGTCCCCACGAGTTGTGCGTCAATCCTCTTTATGTCATTTTTCCTCCACTGCTTCTGCCTCCTCAACCTCCTCTCGGTCTTCCACCTGCACCCAAAGGCTGTCTGGTCATGCCACAAGCTTTCTAACTGCGCAGAAGGGATCCTGCACACCTCCTTACTATGCTGGCAGTAGGGCTCAACGTCATCAGGCGGTTTTTACATTGAAATGTCTGGGAAATGTGAGTCACACAGCTGAGGAGTTGTGGTCAGCTCTGGAGAACCAATTTCATGAATGGTTGTCTCCACTGGACCTGAAACCAGGGAAGGCCGTGTGCGACAATGCTGCAAACCTGGGTGCGGCCCTTCGCCGGGGCAATGTCACACACGTGCCTTGTATGGCTCACGTGTTGAACCTGGTTGTCCAGCAATTTTTAGCCCACTATCCCAGACTAGATGGCCTTCTGCAGAGGGCACGGTCGCTGTGTGCTCACTTCTGCCGTTCGCATCCCGCAGCTCAGCGACTTACATCTCTACAGAAGTCGTTGCGCCTGCCACTTCACCGGCTAAAATGCGATGTGCCTACCCGGTGGAATTCAACTCTGCACATGTTGCAGCGACTGTGGCAGCACCGACAAGCCCTGGTGCAATACGTTCTGACGTATAGCCTGGGCCAACGAGATTCAGAGGTGGGGCAAATCACGCTGGAGGAGTGGTCTCAGATCAGGGACCTATGCACCCTTCTGCACAGATGTTTAGCTAAAAATTATTTTTAATTTTAAATCTGGTGAAGCTTATTATAGATGGCCTAATAGAATCAGTACTGCACACTGCTACAAAGCCCAAATTATTTTCCAGCCAAGATGCAGATTAACATGCTTAGTAATTTTAAAGCTTAAAACGGTTGGTGAGGTGATTTTAACAAATCATCAAGCTTTTACTCTCCCCAGGATGACACAGGGGTAGAAAAGTCGTTTCGGATCCATGATTTGTTCATCTTTATGAACGTGAGTCTGTCTACATTATCAGTGGAGAGCCGCGTGCGCTTATCTGTCAGCACACCACCAGCAGCGCTGAACACACGTTCAGACAGAACGCTGGCTGCAGGGCATGACAAGATCTTCAAGGCGTAAGTGGCGAGCTCCGGACATTTATCCAGATTGGAAGCCCAAAAAGAGCAAGGGTCTAGTGACACAGTCATGGCTTCAATGTTTACTTGGAGATACTCCTGTACCATCGTCTCTAGGCGTTGACTATGCGTCAGACTTCTTGTCTGCTGTGGCTTTGCAAAGGATGGGCTAAAAAGTGGTGAAATGATTCCGCAAAATTGATGTTACCAGCAGATACTGTGTTTCTGTTACGGTTTGAGAGCAGAACACTCGACGGTCCCACGGTTGGCAAGTTGGAACTGTGAGATTCACTACGTGCACCACTGGTGTTTTGTGGAAAAGTAAGATTCTGTAACAGTCTCTGCTGATACTCCTGCATGCGTGCATCCCTTTCTATGGCAGGAATAATTTCTGCAAATTTACTTTTGTACCGGGGATCTAACAGTGTGGCAACCCAGTAGTCAGGATTATTTCTAATTCTCACAATTCGAGGGTCATGTTGCTGGTAGTGCAGCAAGAAGGCACTCATGTGTCTTGCGCATCCAGGAGCACCAAGTCCCTGTTGTGTTGGTGGCGAGGTAACAATCATGCTTCCTTCCTCTGTCCTCTCCCCCCAACCTCGCACAACAGAAATGTGATCAAGGTCTCCCTCATCTGATGAGTCTTCCATCAGTTCGTCCTCCACTTCTTCCTGGGCTCCTGCACCTTCCTCACTAGGTTGGCTGCTACCATGCGCCCTGGTAAAACCATCTCCCCCACCCTCACATGCCTGCCGCCTTGGTGCTGCCGACCGTCTGGACCTTGCAGATGTTAGCCATTCCGCATACAACTCCTCCTCCTCTACTTCCTCCACCTCCTCTTGTGCCACCACCTGACTCCGAATTCTGTTTACCATGTGCTCCAGCATGTAAATCACCGGAATAGTCATGCTGATAATGGCATCGTCAACACTAAACATCTTCGTCGCCATTTCAAAACTGTGCAGAAGGGTGCATAGGTCCCTGATCAGAGACCACTCCTCCAGCGTGATTTGCCCCACCTCTCGATCTCGTTGGCCCAGGCTATACGTCAGAACGTATTGCAGCAGGGCTTGTCGGTGCTGCCACAGTCGCTGCAACATGTGCAGAGTTGAATTCCACCGGGTAGGCACATCGCATTTTAGCCGGTGAAGTGGCAGGCCTACCGACTTCTGTAGAGATGTAAGTCGCTGAGCTGCGGGATGCGAACGGCGGAAGTGAGCACACAGCGACCATGCCCTCTGCAGAAGGCCATCTAGTCCGGGATAGTGGGCTAAAAATTGCTGGACAACCAGGTTCAACACGTGAGCCATACAAGGCACGTGTGACATTGCCCCGGCGAAGGGCCGCACCCAGGTTTGCAGCATTGTCGCACACGGCCTTCCCTGGTTTCAGGTCCAGTGGAGACAACCATTCATGAAACTGGTTCTCCAGAGCTGACCACAACTCCTCAGCTGTGTGACTCACATTTCCCAGACATTTCAAAGTAAAAACTGCCTGATGACGTTGAGCCCTGCTGCCAGCATAGTAAGGAGGTGTGCAGGATCCCTTCTGCGCAGTTAGAAAGCTTGTGGCATGACCAGACAGGCTTTGGGTGCAGGTGGAGGACCGAGAGGAGGTTGAGGAGGCAGAAGCAGTGGAGGAACTTTGAGATAAAGAGGATTGACGCACAACTCGTGGGGGCGGCAAGACTTGGACAGCAGCCCCTTGTCCTGCTGTCACCATAGTTACCCAGTGCCCAGTCAGCAACATGTAACGCCTCTGTCCATGCCTACTCGTCCAAGTGTCTGTGGTGAAATGCACCCTGTCACACACAGAGTTTCTCAAAGAAGCGGTGATGTTGTGTGTGACATGCTGGTGGAGCGCAGGCACACCTTTCTTTGAGAAGTAGTGCCGACTGGGCATCTGGTACTGGGGCACTGTGACGGACATAAGGTCTCGAAAATCATCTGTGTCCACCAGGCGGAAAGGAAGCATTTCTGTAGCCAAGAGCTTGGAGATGGTGAAATTCAACCTCTTAGCTTTCTCATGGCTAGGAGGAAATGGCCTTTTACTTTTCCACATCTGAGGGACCGAGGGCTGGCTGTTGTGCTTAGACGGGGTTGAGAAGGGTGTCCCCGGCAAACTGCCGGTCTGTGAGGAAGATGCAGGCGGACATGTTAGGTTGCCTTGATCCAAAGGTGGTGCTATCGATGTCGGACAGCGCTCAACACCAGCTGGTGTTACCACCTCCAAAGAAAATGATGACCTGCCAATCACGCTGGCTGTTGCGGGTAAAGAGGTGGCAGGTCTGCGTCCCAAAACAGGTGTGACTGCTGTCCCCCCAGTCACAGAGGATGAAGAGGCCGCGGATGCACAAGATGTGGCAGACGGTGGTTGGCCCGGCTGGCTAGGCCACATTGTAGCACAGTGAGCTTCCCACTGCAACTTATGCTTCATGTCCATGTGCCGGTTCATGCATGAAGTACTCAAACTATGTATTTTTTGGCCTCTACTTAGCTTTTGCTGACAAATGTTACAGATAACACGAGTTGGGTCATCTTTATCGATCTGAAAAAATGCCCAGGCTATGCAAGGCTTAGCACCCATACGACCTGAAGAGCCACCACGACTTGTGGTCAGAGGCAGAGTTGTGTTTGAGGATGCAGTTGTTGACGTGCTTCTAGTACTACGTCTCTGTCCAGGAAGGCGCAACCTGACCTCGTCGTCACTAGCATCCTTCTCCACCTCCTCTGCTGACCTCATCTCTTGGCTGACTGTGGGTTGACAGTAAGTGGGATCTCCAACCTCATCATCATCACCCTGTGTGTTATCACACCCGTCGTCCTCAGAGCCAACCTGTTCCTGCCCTGACAAAAAACTAAAGTTGTCGCTCCAATCAGGTATTTGAGTCTCATCATCGTCTTCCTCATTGTCTCCACCAACAGGAGTTACAGTTTGGGAACGAGGGTCTACATTATGGTCAGAACCTTCTGCGTCTGGTCCTGGATCCGACTCATAAAGATTCTGGGCATCAGTGCAGATCATTTCCTCGTCTGGATTCACTAAAGCTCTGGAGCCGACCTCTGATTCCCAGGCTATAGTATGAGTAAACAGTTCTGCAGACTCAACCATCTGTTCTACCCCATACTCAGACGGGCAGCTGGAGACTTGGGAGCTGCGAGGAAGCAAGTGCGATTGGGGTGACACCTCTGAGGACTGGAGCATTTGTGATGTTGAAGTTGAGGTGGAGGACAGCCCACTTAAAGGAGCACTTGATATCCGTTGAAGCACCTGCTGTTTTTGTGCCTCATCTGGAATTTGTAGCGATTGGCTTGGCCGTAAGAAAGGGCTCTTATCACATTGTCTGCTAAAAGAAGTAGACATTTTAGTTTGACTGGAAGATGGTCTTTCTTCTGCAGATGTTACTGTTGCTTTAACACCTACCCCACGGACACAACCTTTTTTCCCCTTCCCAACACGCCTATTCCCCTTTCCACCAGCAGCAGGCCTTTTTCCACTCATTTTGGTGGTTAACTAATTCACAACTCTGGAGCTGTTTGCACAAAAAAACAATGGATGGGAACCGAGCAGAGCTGAGTGGCCAAACTGTGGTATTAGGCCAAAAGTATTGGCTGGGTTAGATGCAGATAAAAATTATATTGAATTTGCAACCTGATGGAGGTCAGTATAGATGGACTAATAGAACAAGTCCCACACACTGCTACAAGCTGAAATATTTTTTCAGAGCTAGATGCAGAAAAAAATTATATTGAATTTGCAACCTGATGGAGGTCAGTATAGATGGACTAATAGACCAAGTCCCACACACTGCTAGAAGCCTAAATATTTTTTCAGAGCTAGATGCAGAAAAATATTATATTGAATTTGCAACCTGATGGAGGTTAGTATAGATGGACTAATAGACCAAGTCCCACACACTGCTAGAAGCCTAAATATTTTTTTTAGAGCTAGATGCAGAAAAAAATTATATTGAATTTGCAACCTGATGGAGGTCAGTATAGATGGACTAGTAGAACAAGTCCCACACACTGCTAGAAGCTGAAATATTTTTTCAGAGCTAGATGCAGAAAAAAATTATATTGAATTTGCAACCTGATGGAGGTCAGTATAGATGGACTAATAGAACAAGTCCCACACACTGCTACAAGCTGAAATATTTTTTTCAGAGCTAGATGCAGATAAAAATTATTTTTAATTTGCAACCTGGTGGAGGTTAGTATAGATGGACTAATAGACCAAGTCCCACACACTGCTAGAAGCCTAAATATTTTTTCAGAGCTAGATGCAGAAAAAAATTATATTGAATTTGCAACCTGATGGAGGTCAGTATAGATGGACTAATAGAACAAGTCCCACACACTGCTGGAAGCTGAAATATTTTTTCAGAGCTAGATGCAGAAAAAAATTATATTGAATTTGCATCCTGATGGAGGTCAGTATAGATGGACTAATAGAACAAGTCCCACACACTGCTAGAAGCCTAAATATTTTTTCAGAGCTAGATGCAGAAAAATATTATATTGAATTTGCAACCTGATGGAGATCAGTATAGATGGACTAATAGAACAAGTCCCACACACTGCTAGAAGCTGAAATATTTTTTCAGAGCTAGATGCATAAAAAAATTATATTGAATTTGCAACCTGATGGAGGTCAGAATAGATGGACTAATAGAACAAGTCCCACACACTGCTAGAAGCTGAAATATTTTTTCAGAGCTAGATGCAGAAAACATTATATTGAATTTGCAACCTGATGGAGGTCAGTATAGATGGACTAATAGAACAAGTCCCACACACTGCTAGAAGTTGAAATATTTTTTTCAGAGCTAGATGCAGAAAAAAATTATTTTGAATTTGCAACCTGATGGAGGTCAGTATAGATGGACTAATAGAACAAGTCCCACACACTGCTAGAAGCTGAAATATTTTTTCAGAGCTAGATGCAGAAAAAAATTATATTGAATTTGCAACCTGATGGAGGTTAGTATAGATGGACTAATAGAACAAGTCCCACACACTGCTAGAAGCCTAAATATTTTTTCAGAGCTCGATGCAGAAAAATATTATATTGAATTTGCAACCTGGTGGAGGTTAGTATAGATGGACTAATAGAATGATGCTATGCCCAAAAGGTTTTACTTCACTAGGTGCAGTAAAAAAAAATTGTATTTTTTGATAGGCTACTCCACTGACTAACACACTCTGCAATAGGCCAAAAAGGATTTGCTTTGCTAGATTTAGCCAAATGCTGTGAAAAAAACTTGCACAGCACTGGCACAGACCTGCCTGGCAAAAAGTGATAGGAACTGATGTAACCTAGCCCTGAAAAGGACTGCAATTACAATTAGTCTTTACTCCCAACCTATCTATTTAAGAGCACAGACCTGCCTGATAAAAGTGATAGGAATTGATGTAACCTAGCCCTGAAAAGGACTGCAATTACAATTAGTCTTTACTCCCAACCTATCTATTTAAGAGCACAGACCTGCCTGATGACACATGCCCTTGCTTGTGTGAAAAAAAGCAGTTCGCTCCGTGTGTGCGCTGCTGATAGGCTGACAGACTGCATCTCCCCACTGTAAATGCGGGAAAGAGAAAAAAAATTGGAGATCTTCATTATTCCTGCAGAGATCCATCCCCAGCCCCTCCCCCCGCCCCGCTGTACACTCAAACTGCGTATTAACATTAATTTTCAGCATTACTGAGAAAAAATCAAGTTATGATTTTGGTGCACGAACCGTTATCGAACATAACCTCGAACAGCCGAATTTTTTTCAAATCGTTCGTGTTCGCCGAACGGCTCGAACACCGCCGAAAACAGCTCGAATTTGAGATTGGCGAACAGTTCGAGTCGAACACCGCTCATCTCTAGTGCTAACCCTAGGGGAAGTCTGTATTATGTAAAAAAAAAGCTGCAAAACCAACCCCTGGTATGTGTACAACGTCCCAAAAGGCATCACTAATTAAACATACATCCTACAGTCATGGCCAAAAGTATTGAGAATGAGACAAATAATAATTTTTCCAAAGTTTACTGCTTCATTTTTTGTAATGGCAATTTGCACATACTCCTGAATGTCAAAGAGTGATCAGCTTAACAGCAATTACTGTACTTGCAAAGTCAATATTTGCCCAGAAAATGAACTTTAACCCCCAAAACACATTTCAACATCATTGCAGTCCTGCCTTAAAAGGAGCAGCTAACATCTTTTTAGTGATTGATCCATTAACACAGGTGTGGGTGTTGATGAGGACAGGGCTGGTGATCAATCAGACATGATTAAGTAAGAATGACATCACTGGACACTTTAAAAGGAGGCTGGTTCTTGGTATCATTGTTTCTCTTCAGTTAACCATGGTTATCTCTAAAGAAACACGTGCAGCCATCATTGCACTGCACAAAAATGGCCTAACAGGGAAGAGTATCGCAGCTACAAAGATTGCACCTCAGTCAACAATCTATCGCATCATCAAGAAATTCAAGGAGAGAGCTTCCATTGTTGTCAAAAAGGCTCCAGGGCGCCCAAGAAAGACCAGCAAGTGCCAGGACCGTATCTTAAAACTGTATCAGCTGCGGGATCGGACTACCAGCAGTGCCGAGCTTGCTCAGGAATGGCAGCAGGCTGGTGTGAGTGCTTCTGCACGCACTGTGAGGCAGAGACTCTTTGAGCAAGGGCTGGTTTCAAGGAGGGCAGCAAAGAAGCCACTTCTCTCCAGAAAAAACATCAGGGACCGACTGATATTCTGCAAAAGGTACAGGGAGTGGACTGCTGAGGACTGGGGCAAAGTCATTTTCTTTGATGAATCCCCTTTTCGATTGTTTGGGACATCTGGAAAACAGCTTATTCGGAGAAGAAGAGGTGAGCGCTACCACCAGTCTTGTCTCATGCCAATTGTAAAGCATCCTGAAACCATTCATGTGTGGGGTTGCTTCTCAGCCAAAAGAATCGGCTCACTCACAATCTTGCCTAAAAACACAGCCATGAATAAAGAATGGTACCAGAATGTCCTCCAAGAGCAACTTCTCCCAACCGTCCAAGAGCAGTTTGGCGCCCAACAATGCCTTTTCCAGCATGATGGAGCACCTTGCCATAAAGCAAAGGTGATAACTAAATGGCTCATGGAACAAAACATAGAGATTTTGGGTCCATGGCCTGGAAACTCCCCAGATCTTAATCCCATTGAGAACTTGTGGTCAATCATCAAGAGACGGGTGGACAAACAAAAACCAACAAATTCTGGCAAAATGCAAGCATTGATTATGCAAGAATGGACTGCTATCAGTCAGGATTTGGTCCAAAAGTTGATTGAGAGCATGCCAGGGAGAATTACAGAGGTCTTGAAGAAGAAGGGGCAACACTGCAAATATTGACTTGCTGCATTAACTCATTCTAACTGTCAATATAACCTATTGGTACTCAGAATATGATTGCAATTATATTTCTGTATGTGATATAAACATCAGACAAACACTAATAAAAACCAGAGGCCAGCAGATCATGTGAAAATATAATTTTGGTGTCATTCTCAAAACTTTTGGCCATGACTGTATAGAGAAAAGAAAATGCCAGGAATAGACTTTATCTTATTAAAAAGGTATATAGTTTATTAAATAGTATACAAATTCATTAAAAAAACATTAAAATACACCTATATTTCTATTTACCATTTGCTGAGTATATACTATTATTATATACTATTTGATATACTTACTTCTCAGTTTGGTTAATAACCATATTGTACCATTCTTTCTATGTTTTGTGGAGTCCCCTCAGTCTCTCACCCATCATTGTATGTATTATTGTGTCTGTGTTTTTGGTTTTAATAATATAATAAAGTATATACCTTTTTAATAAAATAGACTTTAGTCCTGAAGTTAGTATTATATAGAAATATAGTATTATCTGGTAGCCCGGCGTCAGCACCGGGGCATTGAGCAGGCGGGGGGCCCACTCGCGGTCGGGCACCCCGCCGGGCTATGTGCGGAGGAGAGTGGTGCTAGCGCCCGCCCTTCTTCCCCGCTTGCTCAGGGCCCCGGCAGCCGGATACTTACCTCTCCCCGTGCCTCCGCAGATCCACTGTCTTCCTGCTGTGCACTCCCTATGACATCTCAGGTCAGAGGGTGCCGTGACGTCTTTCCACTGCGCCGTCCCCTGAGCCATCACAGGCAGTGCAGAGTGGGAGGACACCGGCGATGCTGGAGTCCGGACCTTTGCAGCGGCAGCAGGTGAGGAGAAGTGAGGTAAGTATTTGATTTTTTTTTTTTTTAATGTATGGAGGCATGGGGCATTATATGGGGGGAAAGGGACATCCTGCATGGGGCATTATATGGGGGGGTGACATCCTGCATGGGGCATTATATGGGGGAGTGACATCATGCATGGGGCATTATATGGTGGGGTGACATCCTGCATGGGTCATTATATAGGGGGGTGACATCCTGCATGGGGCATTATATGGGGGTGACATCCTGCATGGGGCATTAAAAAGAGGGGGGTGACATCCTGCATGGGGCATTTTAAAGAGAGGGGGTGACATCCTGCATGGGGCATTATAAAGAGGGGGGTGACATCCTGCATGGGGCATGATATGGTGGGGGAAAGGGACAACCTGCATGGGGCATTATATGGAGGGGAAAGGGACATCCTGCATGGGGCATTATATGGGGGGAAAGGGACATCCTACATAGGGCATTATATGGGGGGAGTGACATCCTGCATGGGGCATTATATGGAGGGAGTGACATCCTGCATGGGGCACTATATGGGGGGTGACATCCTGCATGGGGCATTATAAGGGGGGGAACAGCCTGCATAGGGCATTATGTGGGGGGAACAGCCTACATAGGGCATTATGTGGGGGGGAACAGCCTGCATGGAGCATTATATGGGGGTCAGTATCCTGTATGGTGCGTTATAAGGGGACCAGTATCCTGTACAGAGCGTTATATGGGGGCCAGTATTCTGTATGGAGCGTTATATGGGGGCCAGTATTCTGTATGGAGCATTATATGGGGACCAGTATTCCGTATGGAGTGTTATATGGGGGCCAGTATTCTGTATGGAGCGTTATATGGGGGCCAGTATCCTGTATGGAGCATTATAAGGGGACCAGTATCCTGTATGGAGCATTATATGGGGGTCAGTATTCTGTATGGACCATTATATGGGGGCTTGTATTCCGTATGGAGTGTTGTATGGGGGCCAGTATTCTGTATGGAGCATTTTATGGGGGCCAGTATACTGTGTGGAGCGATTCGCCGGTTTCTGAGCTATTGTGGAATTTACAAGAGATATCGCTCATGTAATGTAAGAAGTGAAATCTTTGGCATTGTATTAGATATATATTTCTCTGCGGTATCTGTGCATCATGATTCGTGGTATGTGTTGAGGGGCCCACTGAGACTCTTTCGCCCGGGGCCCAGAAAAACCTAGAGCCGGCCCTGCCCATTCAGATCAATAGTTGTCTATGTAATGTGCTCTGGGTCTGTCAGATATAGTGGCTCCAACATTTAGATCCCCCAATTTTATGGACAGGGGCTGTCTTTATAAAACAACTTCTTCAATCATAAGAATATTATGGATTTTTAGAAAATACTCCTGCAACGATTGGGAAATATGGAGAGTTTTCAAGTATTTTAGTAATAAAATATAGGTATGGCCTATTCGGGTTTTATATAAAAAATATAATTGATTGGCTCACATTATTTAGAATATTTGTATATTGTGTAATTTTCATGTTTGAGAAACAGCCTGCATGGTTTACTTTGAATACTAAGCACAAACTTTGATGTTAATCAACCTGAATGCATTGGATTTACCTGACTGCTTAGGATTTAGCTTAATAACTCAATAACAGTCAGCCAGGCAATAGTCACAGGTGCTGGTTTTGCAATGTCGCCCTTATATTTTGTGAAAAAACAACATGAACAATACTGAATGAATGAATGACAATGAGAAGGCTAAAAGGATGCTTGGAAAATTTCCAGCACTTTTGCTTAAAAAACACTAGCGTTTTTTTCATTGTTTAATGGAATAAAACAACAGATGCCCAAAAACGAAAAAAAAAAAAAAAAACAGTGGAAAAAAACAGCGATCAGGACATGACAAATAAAAAAATCAAAAAAGACGCTTCAGGTTACAAGACTCCAGAGAAAAGGAGCGATTCCTTCTGCTTTAAAAATGGATGTCTTTGACCACTGGAAAAAGGCACAATGTGAACATATCCTAACAGTAGCAGGCGCTGCACAGTCCCAGGGGTGCGCCGTTTGGTTCGCTGCGGCGTAATCAAAGGATGCTGACAGGTATCTATGGCTACTGGGTGCAGGCCGTAACGAAGCTCTGTGGAGACCAGCCTGAGTTTTACTATGTATAGCAAAACTGTTGCAGTATATAACACAAGTGATCAGACCATTGCAGGTTCAAGACCTCTAAGGGGACTAAAAAATAAAGTAAAAAAAAAAGAAAATGTTTTTAAAAATAAAATATAAAAAAAATTGAATCATCCCCCTTTTCTCATTAAAAATAATAAAATACAAAAAAAATTAGAAAAGTAAACATATTTGGTATCACTAATGTCTGTAAAAGTCTGAGTAATGAAAATATAAAACCCAATCGGTAAATAATGTAAAGGGAAAAAAAAATCTAAACACCAGAATTCCTTTTTTATGGACTTCTCAATTACACCAAAAATGCAAAAAAGAGCGATCATAAATTCATAACACTGCCTCTACACCCGAATGATATTACTAAAACCGTCAGCTCGCCACACGAGAATTAAGCCCTCACGCAGCTCTATCAAAATAAAAATGAACATTTTACAGGCCTCTTTAAAATGAAGACTCAATTTATTTTTTTTTTTCAATTTAATTTCCTGATTCTTTTCATTCACTTAAATAGAGGAAAATGATACAAGTTTTGTATTTCTGTAATTGTACTGACCAGGTCAACCACATTGCCAAGTAATTTTTACAACAGAATGAACGCCATAGAAACAATTAAGGAATTGCAGAGTTTTGTTTTTTTTTTGCAATTTCACTGCATTTGGAATTTTTTTTCTCGTCTTGAAGAGTAAAATGAATAGTGTCATTAAAAACTATGACTCGTCTCACTAAAAACAAGCCCTTATACGGCTATCTTGATGGAAAAATAAAAAAGTTATGGCTCTTGGAAGAAAAAGGGGAAAAAACTGAAAACATAAAAAAGGAAAATAGCTGGGTCAGGCAGAGGTTAAGGCTGCTATATTAAGAGGTGTGAGTCATATTGAATGCTATTCCCCAATGAGGCCTCATACTCCTTGCCAGTTACAACTCTATTCTGCATACAGCCATAATAGGGAAGCCAGATCGGTGCATCATGGGGCCTTACTCCATGTGCCGCCAGCATTGATTGCTTGTCACTTATTCACAAGATATCATTCCCAGGAGTATTTGTTTTGGAGTGGAGTATATCTCCCACAAAGAGCACCCAACAGAAAGTAATAGGGAGTGGCAGGAGGCTCGGTGTGCCACCTTCAGCCTCCATATACTAACATTCGCTGAATCGCTTCTACTAGCTTTTGTCCTTCACTACGGATGGTTCGTGGTATTAATACAAGCAGTTCATCTAAAGTGGGTGTATTAGGGAACTGAAGATAATACAATTGTCTAACAAACTGAGCATCATTCTTTTAGCACAATTTTTTACAGACTTTAATTTTTCTTTTATTAGGAACAGCGCATATGTCATTAAACGACGCTTTTGGCTGATCTACTGAATCCGAGGGAACAAGGTATTAGATATGCTGAAATGCAACATGTTTGATCTGTGTTGGGACTGTCAGGCTGCTGCATACACACAATATAGGCAACCTGAGCCTACATTAGTGTGTATACTGTGTGCAAAATTATTATGCAAGTGAGTATTTTCACCATATCATCATTTTTATGCAGATTATCCAACAACAAGCTGTATAACCTGGAATCCTTATTGGACGAAGCATATCAGATGATGTGTATTTGTGTAATGAGGGAGGGTGAGGCATAAGGATACAGCACGCTGTTCCTCAGGCAAAATGGGCCTAAAAATTGATTTATTTGACTCTGAAAAGTAAAAAATTGTTAAAAGTCTTACAGAAAGATACAGCTTTCTTAAAATCAGTAAGATATTGGGCCGTGATTACAGAAACATAAAAAGTTTTGTTGCAAATACTCAACGGGGTCACAAAAATGTGTTGAGGAAAAAAGACACACACAATAACTGCCAACGATTTGAGAAGAATCAAAAGTGAAGCAACCAGAAACCCATTATCCTCCAGTGCTCTCCTATTCCAGAACTGCAACCTCCCTGGAGTGCCCAGAAGTACAAGGTGTTCAGTGCTCAGAGACATGAGGAAGGCTGACACCTGACCATCACTGAAAAAGATACATAAGTTGAAATGTCAAGACTGGGCGAAGAAATATCTGTAGACAGATCTTTCAAAGGTTTTATGGACTGATGAGATGAGTGACACTAGATGGAACTGATGGATTTTTTTAAAATTATTATTATGCTTTGCTTATATAGCACCATCGTATTCTGCAGCGCTTTACTGACATTATCATTGCAGTCCCCAATGAGACTCACAGTCTACATTCCAGTCTTTGGAGTGTGGGGGGAAAACTGGAGAACCTAGAGGAAACCCACACAAACAAGGGGAGAACATACAAACTCCTTGCAGATGTTGATCTTGCTGGGATTTGAACCCAGGACCCCAGCGCTGCAAGGTTGCAGTGCCAATCACTGAGCCACCATGCTTCCCGGATAAGTAATGGGCACAGATCTCCACTTTGACTCAACTTTCATCAAGATGGCAGTGGGGTACTCCTATGGGCTGGTATTATTAAAGATGAGTTGGTTGGACCTTTATGGGTTGAAGATGGACTCAAAATCAACTCCCAAACCTATTGTCATCTTTTAGAATATACTTTCTTCAAGCAGTGGTACAGGAAAAAGTCTGCATCTTTCAAGAAAACCATGATTTTTATGCAGGACAATGCTCCATCGTAATCATCGAAGTCTCCACTCCTTGGCTGCAAGTAAAGGCCATAAAGATGAGCAAATAATGGCATGGCATCTTCCTTATCTGACCTAAACCCTATAGAAAAATTGTGGGTCATTTTTCAACACGAGATTTACGATGAAGGAATACAGTGACCTCTCTGACCAGTGTCTGGGAGATGTGGTTGGTGCTGCCAAAAAAGATGATTGTGAACAGATTAAAAAACTGACAAACTCCATGGACAGAAGGCTTATGACTAGGGATGAGTTTGGGTTCTGGTGCCTGACCCAAACTTTAGTCTAAAGTTCGGTTTGGGTAACTGAACTTGAGCCAGAACCCGAACCCCATTAAAAACAATGGAGACCCAAACTTTGGATCTGGAAAAAACTCTCTCACTTTCCCTGGAACTTTGAATGTTGCAACGGACTTCCTGGAGAAGTCCAAGTTCGCCGTTTAATCGCTCATCTCTACTTATTACTGTTATTAAAAAGAAGACTGCCTATATTTGTCACTGATATCTTTTTTTAAATGTCAGAAATGTATTTTTGTACATTTTAAGTTGTTGATTATTATTCTCACTTTAACAGATGAAAATATACAACTAAGATGGGAAAATTTACTTTTTTCATTTAGTTACATAATATTTCTGCACACTAATAGCTGCCCAATAATTATGCCCACAAATATTTTCCTAAGAAAGGCAAAACCTCACTTTTAATTTCCTAAATATTCAATGTTATTACCTTTTTGGATTGACTGACAGCCCTGTAGTTGTTCAATAATGAAACTAATCATCAAAAATACAAATTGGCCAATAATTTTGCACACAGTGTATGGACAGCTTCTTACTGAGACTGATTTGCCTGATTTTTATTTTTTCTTTCTCTCTGGTAGTTTAGTAGTCCGTCCTTTATAATCATTCTGCCCTTTAGAGATCAGATCCCAATGCACTGACTTCTTAGTAAGCCTAAGGCACACAATATCAGGAGACAGAACTGTAGTAAGGGGGGAGAAACCTGAACCAATGATAAGATAGTAAGTGTGTGACAGACAACCTTAGAAGATAACCAAAGCATATTCACAAATTACAGTTCTGCCCCAATGAAGATATTTTAAAGAGGACATATAACCAATTTTGCATGTTAAGCAGGCAACATGAATAGTGGCTGCAGAGGTAAATATAAAGTAGTATTTATTTTTTAATTTCTCATCTCTGATGCAAAGATATTAGCTTGTAAAGTTTAGGTTATAATCTATGATAAATCCAAGGGGCATTACCAGAGATTTGTCTCTGGGGGCATGCACTTTTTTTTTTCTATGACGTTGACCAATCATAAGCAGGAGTCATCATGCAGAGAAAAATAGATTACACCCCCATGTTATGACAGACAGCCCTGCTCTCAGCCCAGATCTCTGCAGCTACAGTGTAGAGTACAGCAGAGCTGCGTGTCATTACAAACATCTCTTGTAGCTTTCATCCCAGGGCAGTCAGTGTGGGAGGGAGGGGAATACAGCAGACTACAGTATGATTACAAACACCTCCAAGTTTCATCTCACATCAGTCACTGTTGGGGAAGTGCAGCAGAGCTGAAAGTGCTGTGATGGGAGAGCTGCAGTTCCAGAGGCTCTGCTCTACTCCCCCTCAATGTCATACAGGGAAAGAAGAACAAACCCTAATGGAGAAATCCCTGGTAATGCCCCCTTGCACTTGTATTATAATTGTAACATAAACTTTACAAGCTAAAATCTTTACAATGGAGGAGAAATTAAAAAATAAACAATATGTTTCGTTTTTGAAATGTCCTCTTTAAAAAAATCAACAGTCTTCAGAATTAACTGTAAATCAATAATTAATGAGAAAATCAAAATAACAAAAAATAATTTTATGTGGCCAAAAGCAGATATCTCTATTAGGTTAAGGATTAACTATCACAAATCTGAGCGCTGCTACATCTCTTACTGATCAATTACTGAATGATAACATTTCCGTGCAGTAAAGTATATAGCAGAGCTTGTTTAATTCAAAGCACAAGATTTCATAATAAAATGCAAAGGGGCTGCGGAGGGTTATGTGATCCCACTCTGCATGCCAGGATCCCAAAACCCAAAAGATCGGACCCACCTTTTGATATAAAGTTGGGTCCTTTAGGGTGGCATTAGAGACACATTTTTTTGAATTACTAAAATCCCCTATCTGCAATCACTCATTGTTTTCTTAAATAAAAAGAGCAGCCATAGACTGATGATAGGTACTCTTTAACAACTTGACGACACATGACATACAGTTACATCATATGTCTAGTCCCTGACTTTGATGCGGGTTCGCAAGCCGAGCACACATATTTTTCTCAGCAGGTGATGGCTGAACTGTTCAATCATCATCTGCCCCTAACAGCAGCGGTTAGAGCATTAACCTGTTAAACGCCTCTGTCAATCTCTGACAGCAGCATTTAACAAGTGCAGGCAGAGGGCGCATCAGCGGACTCGTGAAGTAATCGCGGGTTCCAGTGGGTTCCCATGACAGCTGGGGGTCTGCTGAATACCCCTGTGCCTGTCATTATGACCTGCAGCTGGCTTCATAGGAGATTGTGATTTTCACTACACATAGCAGTGTGCTGATGCACTACTATGTATAGCACATGCGATCAGATGATCGCAGGTTCCCTAAGACAACTAACAAATACAGTAAAAAATGAAAAAAATGTTTTTAAAATCTGAAAAAAATAAAAAAAAACATAAACATTCAAATCAGTCCACTTTTTGCCAGATTAAAAATAAAGCAATAAAGCAATTAAAAAAATACACATCTTTTGTATCGCTGCATTTATAAAAGTCCTATGTATGAAAATGTAAAATAAATTAATCCGATCGGTAAACAGCATAACAAGCCGCTGCGACATTGCAATACAATGCAAGAAGAGGAGAACAAAACATTGTATCTACCCCAAAATGATATCAGTAAGAACATCAGGGTGCAAAGAATAAGTCATCATCCAGCCTCAAACCCCAAAAATTGAACATGTTATGTGTCTCAGAAAATCGTGACACAAGCAACATTTTTTTCTTACTAATTTCCAAATTTTTTTCACCATTTAAATAAAAAAACTATACATTTACTATGTGTGTGTTTGTACTGATCTGGAGAATCACATTGCCAGGTCAGTTTTACCATATAGTGAACATGGTAAATAGAAAACCAGAAAAACAATTGTGGAATTGCACTCTTTTTTCAATGCACTTGGAATTTTTTTCCCGCTTTCCAGTATATCATATGATAAAATTAAAGGTGTTTTTCAAAGGTACAACTCGTCCCACAAAAATCAAGCCCTCATTTTGCTATATGGACACAAAAATAAAAAAGTTATGGCTCTTGGAAGAAGGGGAGGAAAAAACAAAAACACTTAAATTGGCTGCAGCGTGATAGAGTTAAGCTTGATATCAACACACCAAAAACTGAACACGGCAGATTTTTCTATATTTAGTTTTCTAATAACAAATTCTATTATCTAATGGGAATAGACAATGGCAAGCATTGTCTCTGCGGATATTAGTATCAGGTTTATCAAGAACTGACATCCACCCCATGATAAGCTAACATCTCGTGACAACCGCAGGAGAGGATTTGGGATATTTAATGAAAGGCTATTATCATGGCTCCTTACATCGATCTTACTGGCCACATAGCTGTTAATCAGGATATTACTGCAAGCAACCCAGTCATATATCCCTGAGAAGGCCTTTTGTGTACATGCATTCATATGTTTACTTTGTATGCACTGTTTTCAGAGATAACTTGGACCTTTTAAGAAAGAAGGAAATTAACTCTAAGATAGTTACCAGATGTTTGGACAACAGTGACATCAAAAATTGAATGGCAATTATTAGTAAGATTCTAGCTAGTGTATTGCCAAGTGTGTGGATAGATAAGGCTTTGAGCCCTCCAAGAGAAGGCTGAGATACAGTATATGCTTATCTCCTATATCTCTGTTAGGCTGTGTGCCCACTATGCGTTTTTTAAGCATTTCCGCAGCGGCAATTCCGCTGCAGAAACATTTAGAAAATGCTTGGTAGAAGGTCTGCCATGTTCCCCAATGATAATCTGCATGCGCTGTGCACATGCTGCAGAAATTTCCGCTGCGGATTATCATTGCGGAAAAATCCGCAGCACTTCCAATTATGTTGCGTAATCACGGCGTTTTTGCCGCCATTCACTTGCATTGAATCGCTTAATATCTGCATGACTACATGTGCACATGCAGATATTAAGCAATTCAATGTGCAGATGGTACCCGGGTTTGGAGAAGAAGAGACTCTCCTCCGGACCCGGGTACCATAGTACCTGTAAAAAAAAAAAAAGAATTAAAATAAAAAATATACATTACACTCACCTTCTGATGGCCCCCAGTCTCCATAGCGATGCGTCCTAGCTCGCCGGCAGCTCGCGATGGTCTAAAAGCACCTGCCATGACGTCATTTAGTCATGTGACGGGTCATGACTAAACTACGTCATGGCAGGTCCTTTTAGACAACCGCGAGACACCGGGAAGACCGGACGCATCGGATAAGGACACCGGGGGCCATCGGAAGGTAAGTATAATTTTTTTTTTTTTACCATTTTTATTCTTTTTGTTAACTAACTTGGTCACACTATATAAATCCTTGCCGTTTACATGGATTTATATAGTGTGACCAAGTTGTCAAGCACTTTTCCAAGTGATGCTTAAAATCGCTTGGAAAGCACTTGACAACCCGCATGCGGAAATGCATGTGAAGAACGCTTCACATCCGCATGTCCCTGGCAGGAAAATGCATGTACAATCCGCATGTACAATCCGCATGTACAATCCACATGCGTTTTTTCTGCCAGGGAGATGGAGAAACGCTCAGGAAAAATCCGGAGCATTTCTGCATCGTGGGCACTTAGCCTTAGGCTCCAATATAAAAATAACCATATACTTCTCTTTTCTATACAGTGTAACATAGGTGCATGCCAGATCACCAATTCACAAAATAAATAATTGTGAGTGTACAGTTAAACTATAACCTTACAAATAATGTACCACACTTCAATAAGATAAAATGTCTATATTTTTTATTACACATATTTTTAAAACACCTATTATATCATATTTAAGTATATGTATATCAGGGAAATACAAAACACACAGGCGGACATAAACTGGTGAGGGTATAGTCAAATGTCAAATCAAAGATCAACGTTTATGATAAGTCATGCAGATTTGTACTAACATGTTGTATATAATAAACTTGTATCCATCCATTTACAATGCACATGCAATGGAGGACAGCTATACACAATAGTATAACAAATAGATCATGATCATAAATATAATTAATAGTTACCCAGATACCAAAGAGAATGGTCGCACCCTGACGTGCGTTTCGCACACTGCTTTCTCAAGGGGTACATACCAGTCTAGTAAATGACACAAATCCACCCTTTTTGGCAGCTGTCAGAAGAATTGAGCACTATGAATAAGTACATATGCAAAATGTAGGTTTCAAACTGTATATGTATTGCTTTATAGTACAATACAAAGAATACAACACACAGAAGACAATAAAATGGGGTAAAAGGGAAGGAAAAAGGGGAATGGAATGAATTAAAATGAATAAAAGGGAGGAGGGCGATGGATGTGCACCCATGCAATATAAATACTAGAAATAATTTGATATTTCAAGATGAAAAATCATGTACTGGACAGTACAAAGGTATATATTTCATGTCCTTAGTAAATGTAAAAATAAATTGAAATTTTACAACTATTTATTCCTTCAAAATTATGAGAGACAGATTCATATATTTAGTACCAGTGGAAGTCACATGAGGCTAGATCATATAAATATTGTGAAAAAAAAGTGCTAAGTGCAGAGATCAATTAAAGAATGATGCACGCAGATTTGCATGATTATGTAAACAATTGGATTCAGCAAGTGCTAGGTATAAATATCCCCAGCAGGAGAAAAAATATAAATATGCAAACTATGAATGGATAAATAAGTGCTGCTCCATGTTACACAAGCCCTGAAGAGTCACGTACTGTATGTAAGATAAGCCAGACTAAATCATCAATTAATTGTGAGTAAATCCAGGAAATATATAATAAATGTATATACTGACCCCACATCCCCCTACATCTGACAAAGCGGAAGTGAAACTCTGCCCTTTTATTCATTTTAATTCATTCCATTCCCCTTTTTCATTCATTTTTACCCCATTTTATTGTCTTCTGTGTGTTGTATTCTTTGTATTGTACAATAAAGCAATAAAGCAATATATTTTTTAAATAATTGCATTTTTTGAATATGGTTTATAGGTTCAACATTTGATATATTCATAGGCTTTGCAACTTTTGCTGACATTTTAGTATTTCCTTCTATGTAGGGTTTGTCAAACTGTATGTGACCTGTGTTTAAAGTGAACCTGTCACTAGATAGATGCTGCCCAAACTAAGGGCAGCATGTATTAGAGCACATATATCAAACTCTGGCCCGTAGGTCTAATCTGGCCCACAGGGTGAGTATATTTCGCCCGTGATGCCGGGCGGTTCCCCTGCCCGGCATTGCACTTTCAGCTGTATCGGCATCCTGGATGCTGGTACAGTTGAAAGCAATGATGGAGGAAGGAGCATCAGCTGATGCTCCCTCTCCCATCATTCCTCCCCTGCATCTGGTGTCTCAGTGCAGCAGGTGCGATGATGTCATGACAGCGTGCCCGCTGTGCCGAGTTGTGCAGTGGATCAGAAGACACCATGAAGAAACCGGTGCAGTAGGGGAATGGGGAGAAGTGAGTAGTTATTTATATTTTTTATGTGGGGCCCATTATACTGTATGGGCCACTTTTTATAGCTATTATGCTGTATGGATCACCATGTGGGGCCATTATACTGTATGGAGCACTATGTGGGGCCGTTATACTGTATGGAGCAATTTGTGGGGCCTTTATACTTTATGGAGCACTATGTGGGACCCCATTATACTTTATGAAGCAGCATGTGGGACCCTGTTATTCTATATGGAGCAGCATGTGGGACCCTGTTATACTATACTGTATGGAGCGCTATGTGGGGCTCACGTTAATCTTTATGGAGTACAGTGGGGGCCCGTAATACTGTATGGAGGGCTGTGTGGGGATCACAGTTGGAGAACCATACTGTGATGGGTCACTATACTTTGATGGGGGTTTGAGGGAGGGGGGTACAGTAGGATCATTATACCATATGTGTGGAGAGTACTCTGGAGGAATTCACTATGAGGGTATCATACTGTGTCTGGGGGCACTTTTGTTGGCATCATACTTTATTATCTGTATTATTCAAGGTTTTTTATCCTTTGCTATTACATATATAAATGATACCACATTGGTCCATATGCTTTTTACTGCTCTTAAATAACTTATTATATGATTCTAATATTTATTCTTAGATCTATTAATTAAAATGTACTTTGTTGGTCGGACAACCCCTTTAAGTTTTTTTCCATATGGAAAGGTTCATCATTATATTTGATAAGGAAAAACCTCCTCAATTGTAGACATTTTTTAAATAAATATCAAGGTTGACCTGCACAAGTTTCTAATTTTGGCCCTCTGTGTATTTGAGCTTGACATCCCTGAATTAGAGCCTGCCTGCGTGATTGCAGCCCGATGTAATTTACTCTGAAAAGATGGCAGCCTTCAGAGTGAACATAGCTATGTATCCAACTTGGGAGAGACCTGTCAATAAACTGAAACTGGGAGGGAAGGAGCCAGCTTTTCAAACTATGATTTCTTAGAAATGCCGCAGCATTTCAAAGTAAAACCTCAATGGCTGCAATCACACTGGCGGGCCCTTATTCACGCTGCACGTGGTTTGGACAGTGTGAATCTAGCGACAGGTTTCCTTTAAGGTGGCCAAACGTCAAAAGACATTCTGGATGGCTGAAAAAGTAGATTTAGGCCATGTTTACATATAGCATAAATGCTGCAATTTCTCAGTATTTTTTAACTGCAGAAAATTTGCTGGTTTTAGCAGTTTGGGCAAAGTGGATGTTATTCCCGCTGTTTGATTAAAGATGCTGTTGAACTGTGTGTTTTCTGGTGCACTTTTTCCCTATATACTTCTATGTGGAGCCAGAGAAAACACATGTAATAAACACAATTGTGTTTTTTAACTGCAGAACCTCAACTTTTCTATACTAAAGACTCATTAAGAAAATACTGCTTTAAACCTGCACCAAAAACAGAGAAAAAAGTGGAATATGCATCAAAACTGCAATTATCAAAACAAATTGATATTGCATATTTTGCTGCGGACACCTGTGGGGAAAAAAGAAGTATTTTTGCACATGGGAAGTTTGGTTAACCCCTTAGTGACCGCCGATACACATAAAAACGGCAGCCGCTAAGGGGCCTTATTCCTTCATCGCTGTTTTAAAACGGCGATTGGGAACAAGGTAATACTGCCCCCCAGAGTCTGAAAATCAACGGGGTCTCAGCTACAAGCCCTGAAGTCAGGAAGGCCAGTGAACACTGAATCGCTAAATTGGTAAGTTCAAGTAATTACCGGGGGTAGCTGAGACCCTGGAGAACATGATCAGGGCCAATGTTTATGGTCCTTGATCACGTAATCAGTTATTCAACGAATAATGGCGATCATGTAAAAAAAAAAGTGAGATCCGGTATAAAAATAATTTGTCTCTCCTCTGACATAATATAATATGTCAGAGATGAAAGAAATGGTGTCTCCAAGCCCCCCACGGTACCTTGGAACTGGTGACGCCAGCCCCCAGTTCCAAGCAAAATGGTGGGCACATGCGCAGTGCGCCTGCCAAAATTTGCCTGCCTGCACCTGGCAACCGCAGGGATTTGAATCGCACATCATGGGTGATGCACAATGTGATACAATAATGTCACATACTTAAATAATTAGAACTGTGAGCTATAGTGTAAATCTCTACGACCTTCAGCTTTAAATGTTATAAAAAATATAGCATTGATGAGAATTGTGTTTTACAGAAATGAAAGAGTTCATTGCAGTTGCTATGGTAAAAGGCTCGATTCCATGGAGTGCTTTCTTTCATCTCTCATTTCAAGTGCTGCCTCAGACACAGCAGCTGATAATCATGCCTCGGAAAGATGCAGGTTTTTAAATGCAATTACATGGCAATTTTCACAGGCAATAGTTTACTGACAGAGCAATTACAGCTTGGACCAGTAATATGCTTTTAGCCTTTTCCAGTCACACAGCGTTTGGGATATTTCACCTCTTGTAAGTTCAGAGGAGGTAGACAATCAATAATATAAAATGTCTTACAACAAATAACATCACGCTTGTTTTTCTAAATGTCAATTATTTCATTGTCTCAGTCATTTACAAATCCACGTCTTCTGGTGGAGGAATAAAATGTTCCTTGATAAATCCTGCACTCATTACTAATATTCACAATTGTATGGAAAATGCGCATTTACTCCCCCTTTAAACTCCAACTAGCTGTCATTTACCACTCCCAGGGCAAGCCACTAACTTCTTAGACCACTTCACCACCTGGCTACTTCCCTTCCTTCCCACTGACATCCCCACTATCATCATGGGCAATTTCAACATCCTCATTGACACTTCTCACTCATCTGTCTCCAAGCTTATATCCCTCACTTCCTCCTTCGGCCTTACTCAATGGTCTTCTACAGCCAGTCACGAAGATGGACACACACTTGACCTCATCTTCACCCACCTCTGTTCCCTATCCAACTTCTCTAACTCTCCTATCCCTCTATCTGACCACAACTTACATTCTCTCCCCTCTCCTCTCCAGGTCCAAAATCCCCCATCCAGAAATTTGCACACCCTCGCAGAAATATCAAACACCTCAGCCTACACTCACTCTCTGAATCCCTCCTCCCTCTTGCAGACATGCAGATGCTGCTACCACCTTATATAACACCACAACAGCTGCAGCTCTTGAATCGGTCTCCCCCTCATAAATACCAAAGCTTGCACAATCAACAGGAAACCCTGGCACACCAGCCTGACTAAAGAACTGAGACGGGCTTCCAGGGTTGCTGAGCGGAGATGGAAAAGGTCCCACTCCAACGAGCACTTCATCGCATTCAAACAGTCCCTCACTACCTTCAAATCCACACTTACAGCAGAAACAAACATACTTCTCATCTCTCATATCCTCCCTGTCTCACAACCCTAAACAGCTATTCAGTACTTTTAATTCTCTCCTCCATCCCCCAGCACCCCCTCCCTCTCCACTCATCTCAGCTGAAAACTTTGCCTCATTCTTCAAGCAGAAGATTGATACCATCAGACAAAGCTTTTGCCATAAGTCCCTCCTCATATCTACTCAACTCTCCTCCTCCAAAACCAGCTTCTCCCCCATAACGGAAGATCAACTTTCCTCTTTACTCTCTAAGTCACATCTCACCACCTGTGAACTTGACCCAATCCCGTCTCACCTCATCCCAAATTTTACCACAGTCTTCATCCCAACCCTAACCCACCTTTTCAACCTGTCCCTAACAACTGGTGTCTTCCCCTCATGCTTCAAACATGCCTCGATCACACCCATCCTCAAAAGGCCATCCCTTGACCCAATCTCTTTGTCTAGCTATCGTCCCATATCACTTCTCCCCTATGCCTCAAAACTACTGGAACAACACGTCCATCTTGAGCTGTCCTCCCACCTCTCCTCCTGCTCCCTCTTTGACCGCCTCCAATCTAGCTTCCGACTGCACCATTCTACTGAAACTGCCCTGATTAAAGTCAACAACGACCTACTGACCGCCAAATCCAAGCGACATTACTCTGTCCTTCTCCTTCTGGACCTTTCATCTGCCTTTGACACAGTAGACCATTCCCTCTTACTACAGACTCTCTCATCTCTCAGCATCATCGACTTGGCTCTATCTTGGATCTCCTCATACCTAACAGACCGGACATTTAGTGTCTCCCACTCACACACCACCTCCTCATCTTGCCCCCTATCTGTCGGTGTCCCTCAAGGTTCAGTTCTAGGACCCCTACTCTTCTCCATCTACACATTCGGCCTGGGACAGCTCATAGAGTCTCATGGCTTTCAGTATCACCTCTATGCTGACGACACACAGATCTACCTCTCTGGACCTGATGTCACCTCCTTACTAACCAGAATCCCACACTGCCTGTTCGCTATTTCATCTTTCTTCTCTGCTAGATTCCTAAGGCTTAAGATGGATAAAACTGAATTCATCATCGTTCCCCCATCTTGCTCAACCGGCCCCATCTGACTTATGCATCTGTTAGAACCCTCTTGTTTGTTTTCTCCATCTTGTGTTTTGCGGTCACGTGACCATCTGCCTTTATATTCCAGCGCCACCCTTTTGGCTGTGCTGGACTTCAGTGTTTGACTGTTTCTCTAGCCAGGTGCTTCTGTGCCTTTCTCTGTCAGTTAGTTTTGTCCTTCTGGGACCTCTAGTACTTTTTTGTCTGTTTGTCTTTTTGTGTTCTGCAACAACTTCTCTGTTTAGGAGGTGTCCCATTTTTTGTCCCAGTCCTTAGTTCTTTTATGTCCCTTATGTCCTTAGTCCCTTATGCTATAGGTCTTCGTTCAGACTAGCCGAGGACTTAGGCGGGTCTGTTCACTAGGAACAGGCAGCCCGCTACATCGTAGGGATTCAGCTTAGTTTTACTGTAGGGACAGTTTTCCCTTATCTTTCCTTAGTTCATGTAGCAGATCATAACAGCATCAAAGTCAATGGCTGTCCACTCTCCCCAGTCCTGCAAGCTCGCTGCCTCGGGGTAACCCTTGATTTTGATCTCTCCTTCAAATCTCATATCCAAGTCCTTTCCACTTCCTGCCGACTCCAGTTCAAAAATATTCCCCGGATCCGCACATTCCTCAACCATGAATCTGCAAAAACCCTAATGCACGCCCTCATCATCTCTCGCCTCAACTACTGCAACCTCCTGCTCTGTGGTCTCCATTCTAACACTCTCGCACCCCTCCAATCTATCCTAAACTCTATTGCCCGACTAATGCACCTGTCCCCCCGCTATTTCCCCGCCTCTCCCCTCTGTCATTCCCTTCACTGGCTCCCCATTGCCCAGAGACTCCAGTTCAAAACCCTAACCATGACCTATAAAGCCATCCACAACCTGTCTCCTCCATACATCTGTGACCTAGTCTCCCGGTAATTACCTGCACGCAACCTCCGCTCCTCACAAGATGTTCTTCTCTACTCCCCTCTTATCTCCTCTTCACAAGATCGCATACAAGATTTCTCCCGTGCATCCCCCCTTCTCTGGAACTCTCTACCCCAACATATCAGACTCTCGCCTACTGTGGAAACCTTCAAATGGAAACTGAAGACCCACCTCTTCCGACAAGCCTATAACCTGCAGTAACCCTCACTCCACCATGCCGCTGTATGACCAGCTCTACCCTCATCTACTGTATCCTCACCTATTCCTTGTAGAATGTGAGCCCTCGCGGGCAGGGTCCTTTCTCCTCCTGTACCAGTCGCCGACTCATTTTTGTTCAAATTATTATACTTGCTGTTTGCTATGTATACCCCTTTTAATTTCCGACCTGGTCAGTAATAGTACGCACCAGGTCGGAAAGGCCGGTTCAGTGGGGGCTCCGGCGCTGAGCCCGCACTGAACCGGGCACATGTCAGCTGATTCTTACAGCTGACATGTGCCCACAACAGCCATGGGTGGAATCGCGATCCACCCGCGGCTGTTAACCAGTTAAATGCCGCTGTCAATCTCTGACAGTGGCATTTAACTCGCGCTTCCGGGAAGCGTGTCCTAAGCCCCGCCCATTGGTGACCCCGTCACGTGATCGCGGGTCACCAATGGGTGGGCACGACAACCCAGGGTCTGCAGCAGACCCCTATGGTTGTCATGTCTCAATTGCTATGAGCGCCACCTAGTGGTCAGTGCTCATAGCAAGTGAGCATTTCTGCTGCATACAAGCGATCTGCTCATCGCCTGTATGCAGTAGAAGCAATCAGACAACTGCTGCTTCTAGTCTCCTATGGAGAATATTGAAGCATGCAGTAAGTGTAAAAAAAATGTTTTTAAACATATTAAAAAAAATAAGAAAAATATAAAAGTTTAAATCACCCCCCTTTCACCCCATTCAAAATAAAATAATTAAAAAAAAACCCACATACACATATTTGGTATCGCCGCGTTCGAATCGCCTGATCTATCAATATAAAAGAAGAATTAATCCGATTGGTAAACGGCGTAACAAGAAAAAAATTCTAAACGCCAGAATTATGTTTTTTTTGGTCACTGCAACATTGCAATAAAATGCAATAACGGGCGATCAACACATCAGATCTACGCCAAAATGGTATCAATAAAAACATCTGCCTGGTGCGCAAAAAATAAGCCCTCACCCGGCCCCAGATCCTGAAAAATGGAGACGCTATGGGTCTCGGAAAATGGCGTAATTTTTTATTTTTTTTTTAAGCAAACTTTGGATTTTTTTTCACTACTTAAATAAAAAAGAACCTATACATGTTTGGTGTCTACGAACTCGTAATGACCTGGAGAATAATGATGGCAGATCAGTTTTAGAAATCAGTGAACGTGGTAAAAAAAGGACCCAAAAAACAACTGTGGAATTGCATTTTTTTGCAATTTCACCGCACTTGGAATTTTTTTCCCATTTCCAGCACATGATATGGTAAAACCAGTGATGTCGTTCAAAAGTACAACTTATCCCGCAAAAAATAAGCCCTCACATGGCCATATTGAACGAAAATTAAAAAAGTTCTGGCTTTGGGAAGAAGGGGAGCAAAAAATGAAAACACAAAAACAGAAAGACCCAAGGTTGTTAAGGGGTTAAACATGTAAAGCACTATGGAATTAATGGCGCTATAATAATAAATAATAATAATAATATACATATATATATATGATATGTATAGCACCATGTGACAAGCCCTATATACATATTCTCACTCTCATCTACCGAGTTCTGTTGCTCCTGCATTCTGCTACGGGTGACCCCCACCAATTTACAGGTTACAGTTGTTTTTTGTCAGTATCCACTGATTGGCTGCAGTGCTCACGTATTATCTGAGTCGGAAGAGATGGTTTACAAGCTCTTTCCTACAGATCATTCAGATGGAGACTGTTGTATCTGTAGAAATTTAATTTTAACCCAGCTATCAAGTTCTCGTAATGCTATGATATACCTGATGTCAGTAGGGGAAATCAGTATCTGCAGTCGTCATCAGAAGGGGGCCACATACAGTGGACATAAAAAATGTACACACCCCTGTTAAAATGTCAGGTTTCTGTCATTTAAAAACATCTAGTGAAAAAGAATAGTTTCGGAATGTTTTCTTCCTTTAATGTCACCCATAATCTGTAAAAATATGTACTAATATGTTTGCATAAGTGTGAACACCCTCTTGTAATTGGAGATGTGGTTGTGTTCAGAATTACCTAATCACATTTAAACTCAAGTTATATAGTGACCAGTAAATGTATAAAAACAGGGATCCAGCACTGCTACCATACACATTATGTGTGCTAAACATCAATGAAAAATTACCAACATTCAGCAGCTAATAAACCATCTCGATGGTGCTCACCAGGAATGAAAGATATCATATTGTAGGAAGAAAAATGAGGCACGCACCACTACGCGTTAAAATAAGATTTATTTTCTTTACAAATGTAGATCCCAGGTGTGGTGTATGCTGTTATATGTGATTGCGGACATTTTTACATAGATAAAAGAGTACATCCTATGTTTCAAAGATTTAAAAAACATGTTAAATCTTCCGAAGCTGGTAAAGGTTCTCCTAGACTAACACAGTACATGCAAGAGTGTCATGCTAGCAATTCACATTGAATGCATTTTCTTGCTTTTTGTCAGATCCCAGTACCATGTGGGGACGGCGACAAATATAATCAACTATTGCTAGAAGCTCAACAAATACAGCATATTGAGGCACTGAGCCCAGGTGGATTAAATAATTGAATGACCTTAGCCCTTTTTTTTTTACAAAAATAGAATACAATTTTGGATGTTTTCCTGAGATTAATAATTATTGCACTGTAACAGCTTGTCCTACAATTTAGATAATGGATGTTTTTAATTGTTTGCATGTGTAATGTTTTGTATGTAAGGAGGTAGTGACGTATGCTGTTTAGGCTCAGCGGAAGCAAGACTCACATGTGAAATGGCTGTCAGCCACTTCGTCTCCACTAACTCTATTTGAAACCGCAAATAAAGGATATTTTAATGCGCAGTAGTGAGTGCCCCATTTTTCTCCCTACAATATCATGTTATATAGTAGTCAGTATTAAGCTGCCATCATTAACTCCATAAAAAGTTTAGCTGGTCCAGTCGGATTTTCCTTACATTTCATTAGTTGCATTTTACAACAAAAGGATTTTATTTTTGAAAGTTATCAGTCAGGAGAAGGGTAAAAAAAGATTTCCAAGATATTAGATATACTATGTAACACTGTGAAGTCCTCCATCAAGAAGCGGCTTAAATATGACACAACAGTGACATTAACAAGAACTGGTTGTGTGCTGCATGTTACTACAACCCCCTGTGTTCTCCATGTGGCTGGCCTGTGGGTTAGTGTGACAAGGCAGAAGAAAAATATCCAAGCCTGGCTATGTTTTGCCAAAACAAACATGAAGCCTGCTAAAAGCCTGTGGGAAAAATGTTATGGTCTGATGAAACCAATGTTGAACTTTTTGTCCATACTTATAAAAAGTATGTTTGTTGCAAATCCAACACTGTGCATGACCAAAAGAACACCATACACACAGTGAAGCATGGGAGAGGGAGCATTATGATTTGGGGCTGGTTTTGGCTGCTGGAACAGGGGCTTTAGACAAGGTGGAAGGAATTATAACCAGTTTCAAATATCAGTCAATTGTGCTCCAAACCCTTCTGGCCTCTGCTAAATTGCTGAAGATAAAGAAGAATTTCACCTTTCAGTACAACGACCCGAAGCATACCTTCAAATCGACAAAAGAATGGCTTCGCTTGAAGAAGATCACAGTTTTGAAATTACCCAGGCATAGCGCAGACCTGAATCCAATTGAAATATGTGGGTTGACCTGAAAAGGGCACTGTACATAGGCGATACCCTCGCAATCTGACAGATTTGGAGTGTTATTACAAGGAAGAGTGAAAAGATTGCAAATTCTGGATGTGCCATGATGATAGACTCATACCCAAAAAGACCGAATACTGTCATAAATTCAAAGGTTATTTCAACAAAGTATTAGTTTAAGGATGTACATATTTTTATGCAACCACATTTTTTTAGTTCTCTATTTTTATTTTTCCACTTGAAAAGATTTCAGTTTGTTTTTCAGTTGAATTGTACACATTATATGTAACATTAAAGGTGGAAAAAGTTGTGAAATGATTCTTCTTGGTATGATTTTTTTTACATCACTAAAACTCAACATTTTAACAAGGGTGTGTAGATTTTTTATATCCACTGTATGTCTACATATATTCTCTTTTTAATGAATCAACTTTTAGTGTCTTTATTGTTTAAAAAGTGGCTTCTTACCTGAATTACTCCTCCACCTTCACCTTTGCTGCCAGCTAAAAACTGTTCAGGCAAACCAACCATCTTCCCCAGCCAGTCTAACATTACTGTTTCCAGCTCTGTGCATGCTGGACTTGAAGCCTTGTAATAATTAGAGAAATAAACATGAATATAAACATGAAAATAGTAGAAATAATGACAATAGATGTATCTTGTAAATATTATATAAGAATAAATAGATTTTTTGCCTTAAACGAGCTAGATTTCTAATTTAGTTCACAGAACCTTCAATTATTGATATATTGATAACTGAAATATAGACGTTATAATTTATTGTGATCTTATAACGCAAAGTAAATCATGAAATAATGTGTGCTAAGTATTCTGTTATTTGTGCTACATAGAAAATTAAAAAAAGAAAATGGCATAATTCTTCAAGAAAACACATTTGTTCAGCTACTGAGATCTGCTTAGTTGCTTACCATCTAATTGCACATATACTTTGGCATCATATATGTATTAGATATGGAGATTAAATATATTCCTGCCACAGAAAGCAATCCGCAAACTTACCCAAGAAAAGCCAATGCATCCTATAGCTCCGCACAACATATCAGCAAGCATTGCTGGGTATGAACTCGCAGTGGGAAAGTAAGCAAAGAAATATGGGCTGTGCCAGTGAGTGACCTGAAAGAAAATGTAAAAAAAAAAATTAACACATTTTTGTTTTTCTTGCTGAATATTCACAAAGATCTGAAACACTAAGGCTATGTTCACATGTGCTGTTTTTTCAGCGTTTTTAATGCAAATTTTCTGCTGCGTTTTACAGTACCAGCAAAGTCTATGAGATTTCAGAAATTTCATGCACACAGCTTGTCTTTTTTGTCACCCAGCATACACATTCCTTTCATCAGCACAGCTTCAGCAGACAGTATGTCTCCAAAAGAAAATATGGAATATTGGAGTTTGTATCAATCCGATAGGGATGGGGTATAAATCTTCAATGTCAGGGTGAACCGGGGAAGAATACACTTGTTTTTTCATAACTGTAACCCCTGGCTATGAACCATGAATCCAAAGTAACCAGATAACTGACACAAGCCATGCCATGTTTACTATCTATGGAGAGGTAAAATCCCGATGGAAAATATGGCGGCAATCTCAAACTTCTACAGTAATCCGGAGAGGAGTTATTGCATCAGTTGGGATTTCATAAAATCCTGAAGGACAGCCCACAACCCAGCCTACATGAGGTCATCACACAGGGGTAGGGGGGTGGGACTCAGGGGCTGATAAATGATCAAGGCAAACTGTGATTTGGGCTCGTGTAGAGAGATATACATCGTGTATGCAAGAATCCCATTTACTGAACGGCCCCAAGCGAAGCGCTCTTCTTCGGCTAAACTGAATCGTCGTTGTGATCACTGTAGTAAGTTCTCTCGTCCCGTTTGTAAAATCTTTTGTACAGTTTTCATAAACGCTGCCTCATTTTGGATTAAATATAAAATGTAACAGTTCTGTCCCTTTTCTTTTGTAAACCGTGCCCCAAAGCCATACGCTACCAGAACCAGACCTCCAATCAGCCTGTATAAAATATGACTGGTGGTGTCAGCTAATAATCTTTCTGGGGTTATTGTGGAAATAACAGTGATTGTATGGGGGTATAAACATATATTCCATGAAATCTGGAGTTGCATATATCATACGCTCACTGTTAGTTTCCCAATAACTGGCCTATTAGTGGAGACAGCCTGCGGTCTCCCCTATTGATCGTCGGCCAATCGTGTAATTGTCCGGACGATAGGGGGCAGCAGAGAGCTGGTCAACACAAAGATCGCAGCGAGTGTTTCTGCGTGACTTTCTTGGGCTGTGATAAATCTTGACAACTGACAAAACTGCAGTAAAAAAATGCAGCAAAAACATTGCAAAAACGCAACAAAAAATCAGCAAAACTTGCTTTTTTGACGCTGCTTCTTTACTGCAAAGAGAGGAGGTTTTGCTGCAGAAAAAAAACGCTACATGTGAACATAGCCTAAAGGTATGTGTACAGTATTTGTTAAGTTAAGTATTTGCTGGAGAAATTTTTGCATCAATAAAAACATGTCTCTTGGCAGGAAAAATACTGCATAAAACTTGTGTTTTTGATGTGTCTTTTTTACCTATTCATTAGAATAGGTGAAAAACGCTGAAAAAATGCTGAAAGAAGTGACATGCTGCAGATTTGAAACTGCTTCTCATCTGCAAGGATAAAATAAGCAGCATGTTCATCAGATTTCAGAAATCTCATTCACTTTGCTGGGATAGTAAAATGCTGCCTTTTTCTTGGCAACAAATGTGTGAAACAAATGCAGCAAAAAATGATGTGTGAACATACCCTAATATTGTTACATTGCGGCAATGCCACTCACATATTAGACAAGGAGTAAACCAGAACATCTAAAATATAATAATTTTTTTGTCACTTGTTAATAAGTAAATTTCCATTATTTTGTAGACTTGATTAGGAGATCATCTGAACTAATTAACTGCTGCTTTGAGAGAAAGGAAACCTGCACTGTTTAGTAGGATGGTGAATCAGTTCTAATAAGTGCAGGAGTTCGGGTAACGAGATGCTGCAATCTTCTTGCCCCTCTCTGTTGCAGTTTCCCCGTGACAGACGCCTTCTTACAATAAATATACTGTAGATATCTAGACCTGGGACTTGTCAAACAATTAGATCTGTAATAACGATCAAAACATTGCTGCTGTGTTTATAATTACTAGTCGATCATTATTGGATGCTGAAGCCTCCATCTTACACTTGGATTTTCTTTAAGAAAAGGAATCATCCCACATTTGGCTTTCATGCACCCACATGGTATTAATGCTTGATGCTTTCTTAAAATCACTATTATTAGCACCATGGGTTGCATCTAGTCTTTTATTCATTCCCATTGAAGTGAATAAAATTGAGCTGTAATACCATGCACATCCAATGGCCTGAATAAAAAGCATTCTGCGCTGCTCTCCTTTTGGGTGTGTGCTCAAGTTGGATTCCACTCCAAAAATATTAAAAATATATGGACTTGGCACTCCAAAAGAATGTGAGACAGTAGTTTTATTAAACATAGGCTATCCACTTGTATAAGTAATTGTCGCTTGAGTTGATTAGTAGGCCTTCATCAGAACAGATTGCAATAATGTGTAAAAGGCAACCAAATAAAGTGATGATAATGGAGATAAGCACATCAGTGACTGGGACCTGGCATTCGATTTCCAGGCACTGATGTTCTTATCTCCGGAGTGCCATTAGCATCACTTAGTTTGCTTGCCTTTCCCATGTTGTTGCAATCCTTTCTGATGAAAGCCTCCTAATTTACCAAAACAGGAACCAAATAAATATATAGGAAACAGGAGCATGAAAAGTACAAATCAAGAAAACTTTATTTGAACAAACAATAAAAACATTTAAAAAAATAAGGAACATGATGAAAAAAGAGAACAGAAGCGACACCAAAGTGCCATGTCTGTACAAGAAGTATAGTAATCTAGGCGGAAATAGTCAGTGACTGCATAGAAAGGAAGGGGTATGGTCCTATAAGAGTTAAATATAAGATATACCGCAGCATGTCAGCATAATGGGCAGGATATGGAATAAAATACAAATAATTTAGATAAAGTGCTTGTGCAAAGTAAACAGAAATAATAGCAGTCAGGAGAAGTAGAAACCTCCAATGCTAGTGCCCATATACAGTACAGACCAAAAGTTTGGACACACCTTCTCATTTAAAGATTTTTCTGTATTTTCCTGACTATGAAAATTGTACATTCACACTGAAGGCATCAAAACTATGAATTAACACATGTGGAATTATATACTTAACAAAAAAAGTGTGAAACAACTGAAAATATGTCTTATATTCTAGGTTCTTCAAAGTAGCCACCTTTTGCTTTGATGACTGCTTTGCACACTCTTGGCATTCTCTTGATGAGCTTCAAGAGGTAGTCACCGGAAATGGTCTTCACTTCACAGGTGTGCCCTGTCAGGTTTAATAAGTGGGATTTCTTGCCTTATAAATGGGGTTGGGACCATCAGTTGTGTTGTGCAGAAGTCAGGTTGATACACAGATGATAGTCCTACTGAATAGACTGTTAGAATTTGTATTATGGCAAGAAAAAAGCTAAGTAAAGAAAAATGAGTGGCCATCATTACTTTAAGAAATGAAGGTCAGTCAGTCCGAAAAATTGGGCAAACTTTGAATGTGTCCCCAAGTACAGTTACAAAAACCATCAAGTGCTACAAAGAAACTGGCTCACATGAGGACCGCCCCAGGAAAGGAAGACCAAGAGTCACCTCTGCTTCTGAGGATAAGTTTATCCGAGTCACCAGCCTCAGAAATCGCATGTTAACAGCAGCTCCGATTAGAGACCAGGTCAATGCCACACAGAGTTCTAGTGGCCGACATATCTCTTCAACAACTGTTAAGAGGAGACTTTGTGCAGCAGGCCTTCATGGTAAAATAGCTGCTAGGAAACCACTGCTAAGGACAGGCAACAAGCAGAAGAGACTTGTTTGGGCTAAAGAACACAAGGAATGGACATTAGACCAGTGGAAATCTGTGCTTTGGTCTGATGAGTCCAAATTTGAGATCTTTGGTTCCAACCACCTCTTTGTGTGACGCAGAAAAGGTGAACGGATGGACTCTATATGCCTGGTTCCCACCGTGAAGCATGGAGGAGGAGGTGTGATGGTGTGGGGATGCTTTGCTGGTGACACTGTTGGGGATTTATTCAAAATTGAAGGCATACTGAACCAGCATGGCTACCACAGCATCTTGCAGAGACATGCTATTCCATCTGGTTGGACCATCATTTATTTTTCAACAGGACAATGACCCCAAACACACCTCCAGGCTGTGTAAGTGTGGCACCCCAGGGGTCTGGTTACCACAGTAATAGAAATATTACGTCTGAGAGCAAGTGGGAGGTTTCCTGGTCAGGAGCCCTTAAGCATGCAACACCTCCTGCCCAGACCTGGGAGGGGAGGAATCTGCCCTATATAAACTGGGTCTGGGGCGGGGTTAGTGAGTCAGAGCCTGGAGTGAAGTTCCAGACACAGGGCGAGAAACAGCTAGGAGCTCTGTAGGAGCAGGAGCTGAGTGCCAGGGACTGGAAGCAGATATATTGCTCGTCCTGGATGAAGAGACTACTACCGGACAACGGAGTCCGAGGCTGTGGGAACCTCTAAGTCCAGCAGCAGAAACCAGCCGGCAGGGGATTCCAGGTCCTCTGGCCAAAGAAGCCCGGAGGCTCAGTCACAAGGAAGGGACCAGCACCGCCATCGAGGAGCGGAGGCTATCAGAAGGCCCCAAGTCACCAGCCATACGGGTGAGCACCACACGGTATACTCAGGGACGTGGGCTACTTCCACTCACTCACAGCAAGGTAGCCAGGAAGAGTGCAGATAGACGGGGAGGCCTACAACTCCACCTGGCCAGGGGAACTCCTGCTTGCTCACAGACTGACCAGGCCCCTTATAGTTTTGATGCCTTCAGTGTGAATGTACACTTTTCATAGTCATGAAAATACAGAAAAATATTTAAATGAGAAGGTGTGTCCAAACTTTTGGTCTGTACTGTATGTATAATATTGTCAAAGAAATAATGCATGCAACAAATAAGATAATAAGGAGGTGAATACACCAACAGTAAGTTCATAAGGTATTAGCCCAGAGAACAAATAATGCCGTTACTGCGTCAATCCATATAGGGTATAGTAAAAAGCACCCACATCAATCCCAACCAGAGACATATAATATGCATGTAAAGCCTGATATACAAGGACGTGGATGAGCCCCAACGTGCGTTTCACGTTCAGCTTCCTCGGGGGGGCGTTTGTGTCAGGGGGAACAGCAGGCCAGCTTTATATAGGGGATAAATTACCTCCTATAGTTGTGGCCAAAATGTCAGTTACTTACACAAGTGGATTGTCTACGTTTAATACTTTTGGAGTGCAAAGTTCATATATTTTTACTATCCCATGGTCTGGGTGGTGCTGTTTTTTTAATCCTTGACAAACCCCTTAAACCAGCCATACACAGACGATAGTTGTCAGTTGAAGGTTCCTTCATCCCATAGCTAGCTCTCACCAACTTTCTGTAAATGTGCTAGTTTAGTTGGACTAAGGACACACTTTTATCCATTTAGAGCATGTGGGGCATCTTGGTGAATTTTTAGACTTAAAAACAGTTAAACATTTATCCCAAAATACTCTATGGAACGTTGGGTAATATGGGTAATCAGTTGATTACCTAATTTTTAACTAATAAAATAGATAAAATATACAGTTTTAAATACAGAAAACTTTATTCTCTTGAATATCAACACAATAAAGTCTATATAAATATAACACAATAAAATAATTAATGGACGTGTAGTTATTGTTATTAATGGCCCTTATACAGGTATTTCTTACCCCAGGCATGATAACTCTCTCAACATCTTTCATTATATCTTCATATGTCTCCCCTTCTTCTGGGGCAGAATCTGGAATCATGGGTCTTAAGTATCCAGGCTCCACTTCTGGGAACACTTGCCGTGATTCAATCTGCTCCAGGTAATTTGCAATGTAGTCCACCATATCCCTTCCTCTCTTTCTGAATTCTGTAGAGTTCATGTTAGTGTGTTCTTTTTGTACACCTGAATAGATAGTCAAATTATATATTATTTGCAATTATTGAATTTTAGAAATTACTTTATACTGTAAATAGACATCATATATAATGTTTTATTGTATCCCCTATTTGAAAGAAGTAAACGGTAACAATGTTGGAAACATTGCTAACTATGTAACACTAATTAAATATAATAAAAGTGTGCCTCAATTTATACTACAGAAATGCATCTCTAAATAATCTATTAAACATGAGAACAAACAGCAGGGAAATATGAAGGACATGGCTTTTCCTGCACAATTTGTCCTGTGTGATCAGTGGTTTATTGTGTATGAGGAACATTTCTTTTGAGTTCTTATGGCTAGAAAGTTAACAAGAGCATTAAAGAGGACCTGTCACCAAGTAAAAGATGGCCAATTTTTGCTCTTATTTTAGTCCTACTGCTCCCTCAAGTGATCATTTTTATTTATTTTTAAATCGACCATACTGTTCCAGAAGTATGGGCCTTTTTATTTAGTGCTAATTCTTATGGTCTTTTCCAAAGGAGTGTTGTTCACAGGGTAATAATCCTGTGAGCCACAGCCCTTATTAATGACCAGAAAAATTAGCAGTAAACAAAAAGGCCCGTATCTCTGGAACCATATGGAAGATTTAAAATATATATATATATATATACAAAAAGAATACTCAAGTGAGCAAAAAGAATAATGTAAAAGTAAAAACTGGTCCTTTTTCACCTGGTGACAGGTCCTCTTTAAGTTAACAACAGAAATAAGCATGGACCCAGAAGCTGTGGACCATGATAGCTGCACTATGTGTTGATATCGTGGGCTATCATGTAAAATGACATGTAAATATTGGCAGCAGAAACTCTGCCTGCCTCTCTCACAGCAGCAACTCACAGCTTGATCACAATCACCATTTAGAAGCCAACTTACATTAAGGGCTCATTCAGACGTCAGTGATTTTTCATCACTGTTTGTATGCCAAAACCAGGAGTTTCTCCAGAACACAGAAGAGGTGTAAATCTTTCAATTATAGTTTTTCTCTGTACATTTCACTCTTGGTTTTGGCATCCAAACACTGACGCCAAATACTGACATCTGAATGAGATCTAAACCAGAATGCTGCACATAAAAAAGCCTTTTTACTGCTTCTTATCACTTCTGTAGCATGGAAGCCATGACCGCCTTGGCAATATAATGCACTCAGCATATACTTCTGTACCATATAGAGTTGTTCTTTTGTCAGCTGTTTTTTCTTTCTTGGCAAGTGGCAAAGTACACATAGCACAAAACATTAAAGTGTAACTAAACGTGGATTAACACTTTTTATATTTTGCTTTTCTTTTAATTGCAAGCAGATCGCTGAGATACCCACAAATAGCGCAAAAATACCCTGAGAAGTACAGAACTCGGGAGACAGGAACACTTTCTATTGCATCCATGCTCCAATATGTGTGTGTGCTCTGGCAGGAGCTGTGTGCTCTGGCAGGAGCTGTGGTGTGCTTTGGTGGGAGCTGTGTGCTCTGGCGGGAGCTGTGTGCTCTGGCAGGGGCTGTGTGCTCTGGCAGGGGCTGTGGTGTGCTCTGGCAGGAGCTGTGGTGTGCTTTGGTGGGAGCTATGTGCTCTGGCGGGAGCTGTGTGCTCTGGCAGGGGCTGTGTGCTCTGGCAGGAGCTGTGGTGTGCTCTGGCAGGAGCTGTGGTGTGCTTTGGCGGGAGCTGTGTGCTCTGGCGGGAGCTGTGTGCTCTGGCAGGGGCTGTGTGCTCTGGCAGGAGCTGTGGTGTGCTCTGGCAGGAGCTGTGGTGTGCTCTGGCGGGAGCTGTGTGCTCTGGCAGAGGCTGTGTGCTCTGGCAGGGGCTGTGTGCTCTGGCAGGAGCTGTGGTGTGCTTCTGTCTCTTGAGGTACGCACTTCTCGTTGTGTTTTTTTGCCTGATCAAAGGAGGTCTCAGCACTTGGACCACCAACTGATCTGCTTGCAATTAAAAAAACAACAAAATATAAAAAATATTAACCACCATTACTCTTTAAAGTTTTCAGGAACGAGGATTGCTAATAAAATATGGTATCACGGTATTGAATATCTCTACGTCTCCTTAAATTATTGATTAAATTGAACATAATATTTAAAAAATTCATTATACTGGAAAGGTTAGGAGGCTTATGAAATAAATGACTCAGAAAAATATGACCAACTAGAAAGTATAGCCTATTCAAAGAAAAATATAAGCTTGCAAGGCATGAAGAAGCGATTGATTATGTTAGCCTTTACTGGTATACCCATTACAGAGTGATCTATTTCAAGTGTTTATTTCTGTTAATGTTGATGATTACGGCTTACAGCAAATGAAAACACATAAGTCATTAGCTCAGTAAATTAGAATACTTTATAACAGCAATTTAAAATTGTTTTTAAAATCCGAAATGTTGGCCTACTGAAATGTATGATCAGTAAATACATTCAATACTTGGTCGGGGCTCCTTTTGCATCAATTACTGCATCAATGCAGCGTGACATGGAGGCGATCAGCCTGTGGCACTGCTGAGGTGTTATGGAAGCCCAGGTTGCTTTGATAGCAGCCTTCAGCTCGTCTGCGTTGTTGGGTCTAGTGTCTCTCGTCTTCCTCTTGACAATACCCCATATATTCTCTATGGGGTTAAGGTCAGGCGAGTTTGCTGGCCAATCAAGCACAGTGATTCTGTTGTTTTTAAACCAGGTATTGGTACTTTTGGCAATGTGGACAGGTGCCAAGTCCTGCTGGAGAATGAAATTTCCATCTCCAAAAACTTGTCCGCAGAGGGAAGCATGAAGTACTTTAAAATTTCCTGGTAGATGGCTGCGCTGACTTTGGTCTTGATAAAACATAGTGGACCTACACCAGCAGATGACATGGCTGCCCAAACCATCACTGATTGTGGAAACTTCACACTAGACCTCACGCTGCTTGGATTGTGTGCCTCTCCACTCTTCCTCCAGACTCTGGGACCTTGATTTGCAAATGAAATGTAAAATGTACTTTAATCTGAAAACAACACCTTGGACCACTGAGCAACAGTCCAGGTCTTTTTCTAGTTGGCCCAGTTAAGTCGCTTCTGGTGTTGTCTATTGGTCATGAGTGGCTTGACACAAGGAATGCGACACTTGTAGGCAATGTCCTGGATACGTCTGTGTGTGGTGGCTTTTGAAGCAATGACTTCAGCAGCAGTCCACTCCTTGTGAATCTCCCGCAAATTTTTTAATGCCCTTTTCTTAACAATCCTTTCAAAGCTGCTGTTATCTTGGTTGCTTGTGCACCTTTCTCTACCACTTTTTCCTTCCACTCAACTTTCCATTAATATGCTTGGATACAGCACTCTGTGAACAGCCGGCTTCTCTAGCAATGACCTTTTGTAGCTTACCCTCCTTGTGGAGTGTGTCAATGACTGCCTTCTGGACATCTGTCAAGTCAGCAGCCTTCTCCATGATTGTGGAGCCTACTGAAACACACTGAGGGACCTTTTTAAACGCTTAGGAAGCCTTTGCAGGTGCAAAGAGTGGTGAGAGGGGGCAGGGGTATGTCAGTTTGATTGATTTCTTTTCCTATTTATGTACTAATACCATTCTTCGACTATTGTTGGGGATTATTCCCATTCAATTGAGAATTATCTATGGCTGCTGATTGCTAATGCAAAATCATGTTTATGAGGGGGTATCACTTTATTTATATATAATCATGGGTTTGAATTGTCCGTGGGATCATTGAAATATTGTATAAATGTACTTGCACGTTTTGAATATATAAACCCTTATGGACATATATCCCTAATTATTATAATATTGTATTATGCACTTGCACTTTTTGAGTATATAACTCTGCGGTGACTCCTCATGTTTTACATATATGAGTTTATGTAGTTGCATTAATCGCAGCCATTGTTATGAGGATATGGTTATAATACTTTTATATTCGTGTCATATACATACAGTTAGGTCCATATATATTTGGACAGAGACAACATTTTTCTAATTTTGGTTCTAGACATTACCACAATGAATTTTAAACAAAACAATTCAGATGCAGTTGAAGTTCAGACTTTCAGCTTTCATTTGAGGGTATCCACATTAAAATTGGATGAAGGGTTTAGGAGTTTCAGCTCCTTAACATGTGCCACCCTGTTTTTAAAGGGACCAAAAGTAATTGGACAGATTAAATAATTGTAAATAAAATGTTCATTTCTAGTACTTGGTTGAAAACCCTTTTTTGGCAATGACTGTCTGAAGTCTTGAACTCATGGACATCACCAGATGCTGTGTTTCCTCCTCTTTGATGCTCTGCCAGGCCTTCACTGCGGTGGTTTTCAGTTGCTGTTTGTTTGCGGGCCTTTCTGTCTGAAATTTAATCTTTAACAAGTGAAATGCATGCTCAATTGGGTTGAGATCAGGTGACTGACTTGGCCATTCGAGAATATTCCACTTCTTTGCTTTAATAAACTCCTGGGTTGCTTTGGCTTTATGTTTTGGGTCATTGTCCATCTGTAGTATGAAACGACGACCAATCAGTTTGGCTGCATTTGGCTGGATCTGAGCACACAGTATGGCTCTGAATACATCAGAATTCATTCGGCTGCTTCTGTCCTGTGTCACATCATCAATAAACACTAGTGACCCAGTGCCACTGGCCTGGTATGCTTTGGATCATGAGCTGTACCACGCCTTCGCCATACTTTTCTCTTTCCATCATTCTGGTAGAGGTTGATCTTGGTTTCATCTGTCCAAAGAATGTTCTTCCAGAACTGTGCTGGCTTTTTTAGATGTTTTTTAGCAAAGTCCAGTCTAGCCTTTTTATTCTTCATGTTTATGAGTGGCTTGCACCGTGCAGTGAACCCTCTGTATTTACTTTCATGCAGTCTTCTCTTTATGGTAGATTTGGATATTGATACGCCTACCTCCTGGAGAGTGTTGATCACTTGGTTGGCTGTTGTGAAGGGGTTTCTCTTCACCATGGAGATGATTCTGCGATCATCCACCACTGTTGTCTTCCGTGGGCGCCCAGGTCTTTTTGCATTGATGAGTTAACCAGTGCTTTCTTTCTTTCTCAGGATGTACCAAACTGTAGATTTTGCCACTCCTAATATTGTAGCAATTTCTCGGAAGGGTTTTTTCTGTTTTTGCAGCTTAAGGATGACTTGTTTCACCTGCATGGAGAGCTCCTTTGACCGCATGTTTACTTCACAGCAAAACCTTCCAAATGCAAGCACCACACCTCAAATCAACTCCAGGCCTTTTATCTGCTTAATTGAGAATGACATAACGAAGGGATTGCCCAAACCTGTCCATGAAATAGCCTTGGAGTCAATTGTCCAGTTACTTTTGGTCCCTTTAAAAACAGGGTGGCACATGTTAAGGAGCTGAAACGCCTAAACCCTTCATCCAATTTTAATGTGGATACCCTCAAATGAAAGCTGAAAGTCTGAACTTCAACTGCATATGAATTGTTTTGTTTAAAATTCATTGTGGTAATGTCTAGAACCAAAATTAGAAAAATGTTGTCTCTGTCCAAATATATATGGACCTAACTGTATATTATGTTTATATCAGACATTCCTCCTGCTCCCCTCATTTAAGCTACCTTTCATTTTGTTTGTATTTTTCTGTGTATTTTAAAGTGTCTTTTTATTTATATGAATTGTTAATAAAACATACTATTAACATTCTTTTGCGTCCCTTTTGAATATCAATTTTGTGGTTTGTTAGTCGTGGTTTTGATATTGTGGACTTTACCTATTGGTTATATTGAGAAACTCCTTCTGTTTTGTAGGATTTATATACCCAATAGACATACCTGACTTCGAGCTATTAAACGGGGGCCACACTCTTGTTTATGAATGTCACATTCCATGGCCACTCTATAATATTTTCATAATTTTTTTTGCTACTAAGCGTTTTGCGCTTGCCATAACTATAAATCTGTATTATAGCTTAGCTACAGATTAGTAACATTCGAATAACATGTAGACTCAACAAACAATACATATAAGTCTAAGTTATGAGAAGGTCTAAAAGTGTTTTTCCTTGTTGGTTATCGAAACCCATCATAGTTTTTTAGGGTTTATCACCTATTTTGTTTTTGACAGATTTGCTATTTAGGAGCCTAGGGAAAACAAAGGACTGTATACAAAGGTTGGCACTTCCTATGTTCAACATTTTTTCAACTTTTCTAAAAACAAAGACGCATGGAAGGCAATTATCACTAAGAAAAAACAGATGAACATTTCAGGATACATTCATTCACATTACAGATCAACCCCAACATATGTTTTAACCAGTCTTTCTCAGTTTAACTTATTGAATACCAGGCTCAATTTTGCCTTCAGGGCCACTCTTTTTTTTTTCTGCATTTTTATTTCTCTCTCTCTCCAGAAGCCATAACTTTTTTTTGTAGATGTAGCCTTATGAAGGCTTGTTTTTGCAGAAAGGGTTGTATTTGTCAGTGGCACCATTTATTGATACATACAATTTAATACCTGACTTTTATTAACTCTACATGGGAAGAAATAGGAAAAAAGAAGCAAATCTACTGTTGTTTTTTAACATTTTTCCTTTTCTACAGAAAAAAAGTGTTATCTTTATTCTATTGGTCAGTAGAATTATGGCGATTGCAAATTTATATGACATTCTGGATTGAGAATAAAGTGTCGGTCTTTGCTGATGACATCAAACTGTGTAGGACAATAAAAACTGAGCATGACAGTATGTTACAGAATGATCTATAAAAGATTTATGTGTGGGCAATCACATGACAGATGAGGTTTAATGTAGATAAATGTAGAGTAATACACCCAGGACGGAGTAATCCTATTGCTCCATATACATTAAATGGGAGTGTACTCGGGATTACAGAACAGGAGAAGGACTTGGGTAATCTGGTTACAAGTAAGCTGAGCAGCAGTACTCAATGTCAAGCAGCAGCCGCAAAAGCAAATAAGATTTTAGGATGTATAAAAAGAGAGATAAAATCTTGTAATCCAATAACTTTTAAGGACACATCTAGAATATGGGATCTAATTTGTTGCACTACCTATAATGAGAGGTTGTAAAAGTTGGGCTTGTTTAGTTTAGAAAAAAAGACGTCTCAGAGGAGATCTCATTTATATGTATGAATACATATGTGTCAATATAAAGGACCAGCCCATAACTTAAACCTTCCAAAGGTCGTACAAAGGACAAGGGAGCCTTCACTACTACTGAAAAAAGGCAATTCCAGCAGCTAAATAGGAAAGGCTTCTTTACAGTTAGAGCAGTCAGACTGTGGAATGCTGATAGTGTAAGGGCCCACCAGTAACATTAACTTTGGGGGGGGCACTATTCACCTGCATGCAAATATTACACTACCCTCATTCACAAATTTACTTATGCCTCTATAATAATAAACTGGGTAGCTTGGTAAATGAATGATGATATGCTGCATTTTTCTGTACCTAGTGAATCAAGTGAATTATGCCAAGTGCTGCCCATACAGTGGGGTTGGAGGCCCATGTCTGCAAAGGGGCCCACCAGGGGATTCCCCTGTTCTCCTATGGGCCAGTCCGAGCCTGAATGCTGACCACAAGAGGTAGTAATGCCAGACACTATAACAGCATTCAAAAAAGTGCTGGATCTCACAACAAATGGCATTGTGGGTTATAAATAATCTAGCAATAGAATCTGACTGGTGGAGAAAGGTTGAATGTAATGGACCCTAACTATGTAACTGTATAGTTTTATTTAAGTTGTATTACTTTTATTCAAATAAATACTGTTTGAGAAAAACAGTTGATTTTGTGTCGCCTTATTATGAGATTCATAATTTAACATTTTTCCGGAAATGGAGCTATATGAGAAATTATTTTTTGCGTGGCAAAATGTAGTTTTCATTGGTCTCACTTTTTGGTACATATGACTTTTTGATAACTTTTTATTACAGGTTTTAGTAGGAATTAACAAAAAAAACAGGAATTCTAGATATTTTTTTCTTAAACACCACTCACCATTCAGTATAAAACTACATTCTCCCATCCATTTGAGTGTTACTATCGGAGAAAAATGGACTGATGTTTTTCAGGTGTTATCATAGTTGCTTCAGTTTTTTCTGATCCTTTTTCCTCACTGAAGCAGTAGACTGTCTGAATTTTTTTATCCATTGACTCTTAACCCCTTTCTGACAACGTCAGTAATAGTAAGACCTGGGACTTATGGACCAGCTACGTACTATTACGCATAATGCGATCGCGCCCGCACGCAAGCGGTGCAGGGCGATTGCCGCCGGGTGTTAGCTGATTGTCACAGCTGACACCCGCTGCTATGTGCAGGGAGCGGTCCCCGCTTTTTTTTTGGGTGTCTAACAACCGTGAAACATGCGGGGCGGGGACATGTCAGTCGAGCACCCGTGATACATGGTGCATACCCGAGTACCCGATACAAACTCAAGTAGCGAGCACTTGCGCTTAAGACTAATGACAACTGATTCAATATGATAACCTAATGCTACCAAATTCTGTCATACCGCTGGGTTCAAAGTGTACACTATACCCCTTGATAAAATCCTTGAGGGGTCCAGTTTCCAAAATGAAGTCAATTTTGGGGGGTTTCCACTATTTAGGCACATCAGGGGCTCCCGAAATGCGACATGGCGTCTGCTCTTGATTCCAGACAATTTTGCGTTCAAAAAGTCACACAGTGTACCTTCCCTTCTTAACCCTGACGTGCGCCCAAACAATGTATTTTCCCCACATATGGGGTATTGGCATACTCAGGAGAAATTTCACAACTGTTTTTAGGTTCTATATTCTCCTCTTACCCTTGTGAAAATAAAAAATTTGGGGCTCATTTTTGTGGAAAAAGTTTGATGTTTTTATTTACACGGCTCCATGTTATAAACTTCTGTGAAGCACATGGGGGTTAAGGGTGCTCACCACACATCTAGATAAGTTCCCTGAGGGGTCTAGTTTCCAAAATGGTGTCAATTGTGGGGGTTTTCCACTGTTTAGGTACATCAGGGGCACATCCGCTAATTATTCAAGCAAATTTTCCATTCAAAAAGTGAAATGGCGCTATTTCCCTTCCGAACCCTGCCGTACGCCCAAGCAGTGGTTTTACCCAACATATGGGGTATCAGCTTGCTTAGGAGAGATTGCACAACAAGTTGCATGGTGCAATTTCTCCTTTTACCCTTATGAAAATGCCAAACAGGGGGCTGAAATACATATTTGTGGGAAAAATGTGAAAATTTTATTTTCACGACTCCATGTTATAAACTTCTGTGAAGCACTTAGGGGTTCAAGGTGCTCACCACATATCTAGATAAGTTCCCTGAGTGGTCTAGTTTCCAAAATGGTGTCACTTGTGGGGAGTTTCTACTGTTTAGGCACATCAGGGGCTCTCCAAACGCAACATGGCGTCTGCTAATTATTCAAGCAAATTTTACATTCAAAAAGTCAAATGGCACGCCTTCCCTTCTGAGCCCAGCCATGTGCCCAAACAGTGTTTTTTCCCCACATATGGGATATCTGTGTGCTCAGGCGAAATAGCATAACAAATTTTGGGGTCCATTTTTTCCTGTTACCCCTGCAAAAATAAAAAAATTTGAGTCTAAAGTAACATTTTTGTGAAAAAAGTTAAATGTTCATTTTTTTCTTCCCAATTCCAAAAATTCCTGTGAAGCACCTGAAGTGTTAATAAACTTCTTGAATGTGGTTTTGAGCACCTTGAGGGGTGCAGTTTTTAGAATGGTGTCACTTTGGGGTATTTTCTGTAATAAAGGCCCCTCAAAGTCACTCCAAATATGATGTGGTCCCTAAAAAAATGGTTTTGTAAATTTTGTTGTAAAAATGAGAAATCGCTGGTCAACTTTTAACCCTTATAACTCCCTAATAAAAAAAAATTTGGTTCCAAAATTGTGCTGATGTAAAGTATACATGTGGGAAATGTTATTTATTAACTATTTTGTGTGATATATCTCTCTGATTTAAGGACATAAAAATTTAAATTTTGAAAATTGCGAAATTTTTCAAATTTTCACCAAATTTCCAATTTTTTTACAAATAAACGCAAGTGATATCGAAGAAATGTTACCACTATCATGAAGTACAATATGTCACGAAAAAACAATCTCATAATCAGCGGGATCCGATGAAGCGTTCTAGAGGTATTACCTCATAAAGTGACAGTGGTCAGATTTGTAAAAATTGGCCTGGTCATTAACATGCAAAACACCCTCGGAGGTAAAGGGGTTAAAGGGAATCTGTCAGGTGATATCTGTGTACCCTACTAATAGTATCCTGAAATACGGCTTGGGCAGCCCTTTTAGGATATGTAACGTTTATTTCTCAATGTGGCCCTGTTGTGTTGCAGTCAGAGGATCGCATCACAATCATCGGACTGGCTGCCTGCTCTCCTTACCTTAGCATGACAGCATGTGCTTCTATGCAGTTGTCACTCTTAGGGTATGTGCACACGATGCAGAAATGAAGCAGAAAATTTCTGCATCATTTCTGCATCTCCCTGGCAGAAAAAACGCATGCAGATTGTGCATGAGTTTTTCCTGCGGAATACATGCGGATTCACATGCGTTTCCGCATGTGGATTGACAAGCGATTTCCAGGCGATTTTAGCATGGATTTATATAGTGTGACCCGAGAGAGTGGTAAAAATAAAAAATAAATGTATACTTTACCGTCCGATGGCCCGCGCTGTCCTGCTCAATCCGTTCTCCCTCGCCGGCAACTTTGAATTGAAAGACCTGCCGACGTCAGCGCCACGTGACCCGTCACATGACTCTGACGTCAGCGCAGGTCCTTCAACTCACTGCAAAGTGCCGGGAACCAAGCAGGAGCGGTGCGCGGGCCGACAGAATTTTTTTCTTGTTTTTACAGCTTTTTAATGGTACCTGGGTGTGGAGGAGAGTCTCATCTTCTCCACACCCGGGGACCATCTGCACATTAGAACGCGCCAATAGCGCAAGTACAAATGCAGTCTTGCGGAATTGGCGCGTTCTAATGCAAGTCAATGGCGGCGAAAACGCCGCGTTTACGCAAAATTAATTGACATGCTGCAGATTTTTGAGCGCAGCATTTACGCTGCGGAAAAATCCGCATCATGGGCACAGCACATGCGGATTTCAATTGGGGAACATTGCTGCCCTTCTACCATGCGTGTTTAATGCGTTTCCGCAACTGTAAAAACGCAGCGGAAACGCATTAAAAACGCATCGTGTGAACTCAGCCTTAGTTTAGGAGAGCAGCAGGCCAGTCCGAGGATTGCGATGCGATCCTCCGGCGAGTAACACAGCAGTCTGACTGCATCCAATTAGTGACGAAGGCTGGGAGGGATGGGCGTGTGAAGGGGTGAATATTCATTTTCATTTTACATATACTTGACTTGCCGGCGCAAGATTAAATTTGTCCGGGGCTTACAGCAACACAATGGGGCCACGTAGAGAAATAAGAAGTTACATATCCTGAAAGAGCTGCCAAGCCATATTTCAGGATACTATTAGTAGGGTACACAGAAATCACCTGACAGATTCCCTTTAACAATGTATCAGTTAAAAAACAGATGGAACACTGAAGTTCAAAGTTTATTTTTTTCGCTTCATCTACGACTCACATATCCACATAGACTTCAATGGCCAAGTCTGATCCACCAAACAGATAAGAAAAGGACATGTTTTGAGTCTCATTGACCTGTTTTTAAAATTGATATGTGAATAGCTCAATGAAACTCTATGGGTCAGTGTCTTAAATCTCAAAATATGCTGGTCTTTAACCCTTAAACTCAAAATCACATTCAAATATCTCTTGGTGGGATGTAACTTGCTGCATCCAGATGTACAGTATGTGTACATATATGCAATGGTGTAGACACAGGCGTTGTGCCCATGCCATCCACTGCTAAATCTTGTTTAATGTACAGCTAAGGTGCTGCTACATTTGGTGCACTCTGAGTTAGCTCAGATCCAGCACTTTAACTCATCAAACCTACTGTATATCATTAGAGTGGCATTTTTATGCCATAAAAAAACGTAAAAACTAATACCAGAACTGTGGTTTTGTGTTCATCACTCTAACCAAAAAATTCAATAAAACATTATAAAAAGTCAAATGTACCCACATATGTCAACAGTGCAAACTATATCTGGTTGCATAAAAAACGAGCCTTTATACTGCTCTGTCTGCAGAAATATATTAAAAAAAAGTATGGATCTCAGATTATCGCAACTAAAAAAATATTTTTTTGTTCACAAAAGTAAATGAATACTTATATAAAAATAAAGCTAAAGCTAATATTGTGTGATTGTCCTGACCAACAGTATAAAGTTCACTTTCTTTATATATCACATGAATAATGTAAAAACAAAGTAATAATGTCACAAAACAAAAGCTGAATTGCTATTTTTTTTTCTATTTTTGCTTTTCCATAAAGAGTTAATAAAAGCATTGTTAACTATTGACAAAAAAGAAAAAAAAAATATTATGGCTTCTGGAATGTGACATTGAAAAGATAAAAAAAGATGTTTGGTCATTATAGTGTAACTGTTATTTGGGGTAAATGTGATGCAGCAAGTCTGGGTCTGTATCTAGTTCCTCCTTCCTCCTCCTGTCTCCATAGACTTATGAGCAGCTGTCATCTCAGACCTCAATAGTGTGAAAATTTGTATTGACTGAAGACTTGAGAGTGAATGATCAGTACCGGAATAGAATGAAGCAGATTTCTCTGATAAGATATATTACAACGTTTCTTATTTTCAACTGTACTATTGATGTATGAAAAAAATGAAAATATTTATTACTCTTTAAGGCCAAGTTAGGCCTGATCTTTAACGGGTTAAAGAGTTAAAAACCATGTTAGTCATTGTCATTGGAAATATTCATTACATTATTATTATGTATTAGCAACTAATCCACCTTTAAAAAAATGAAGCAACTAGAATCCAGATCCATGTTATTGCATGATACATTTTATGTGACAATATATGCCACTAACAAATTATTTTAGCATTTTGCGGATCACATACCTTGGTTTTCAACACACACGGCTTTGTCACACCAAATGCACTGAATTAAAATGCACGTCTTTTGGTTTTCTCTGCAATGTGTTTTATCTCTAACTAAAGTGAACTTTGTTTTCTAGCATGGAGTTTGTTCCTTCTGTAGTTGGCGTACTTTCCATTTTACTGGCTCAGTATGCTAAAAGGCATTTTCCTTAGTTTGCAGAATTACCTTTGTTTGCTGCATAGTTTAACAAACAGGAAAACAGAACATCGGTCTGCAAGTAATGGGTTAAATTACAAACAGTAATTGATCACTCTTGTCTAAGCGAGGTTTACTGATTATATAATGAAAATTGTCCATATTTGTTATACATTTTTTAGTATATATATTGCTACGATTACAAGAAGTTCTGCTGACACATTTTTTTTACAGGAAACCTGTCACCAGAAAAATGCTATTAACCTGCATATATGGGGTTAATCTACAGGCTAATAGCATTATTAACCTGCCCGGCACCAGCACTTAGCCAAGCGCTGCGGGGAGAAAATTAACTTTATCCCCCCACAGCATTCTGGTTTCATTCACTGGGGCGGTGCTGGTTCAGTCACCGCTCTGAGAATACAGAGCAGCGGCTGTAACTGCGCCCCCGACCCTGACTGACACTCCCCCTGTATTGTAGCCACCTATCAGTCAGGGCCGGGGGTGCGGTTACAGCCACCTCTCTGAATACTCAGAGCGGTGACTGAACTCACGCCGGCAGCCCCCGTGACTGAAACCGGAACATTACCAAGAAAATAAAGTTCATTTTCTCCCTGCAGCTTTCGTTTAAGTGCAGGTTCCGGGCAGGTTAATAACGCTATTAACCTGCAGATTGTCACATATCTGCAGATTAATAGCATTTTTTCTAGTGACAAGTTTTCTTTAACTTGTAAAGAAAAAACATATTTAGTTGCTCCCTGACTCTATTACTAGAGACAGATTTAAGATTGATAGACGCTCTTCTTCAGCTCTGACCTATCTTTAAATATTTGGAAAAACGAGGTCTGTTTCATCTCCTTTAGAGTAAAATCTGAAATTTATTTAATCCATATAAAAATTGGAAAAGCTCCTATAAAAAAGCACCCATATTAGGAGGATAAGGCGATGCGTTTCAATTGCACCCCCACGACCTTTACCTGAGCCACAAAATATTTAAACCATCTCTTTTTTTTCTAAATAGGTCGAAGAGTATGTACTTAAATATGTTTTTATCTTTCCATAATTCTTATATGGAGTTTCAAATACTCTGCACAGACATAAAGCCAAATAATGAAATTCTGGCTTCTTGCAGAAACCACGAGTGGAAACCTAGGAGCTGTAAACTCTTGTATATTTAGTATGAACAAGGTGTTATAAGGTAGACACAAATTCTGGAGAATCTTTTCTGAGATCTCTGGGTTATGCCCTTTCTCCACTATAGAAAATAGAAATGTCCAATTGATGCTGAGATCTTATCATGTAAAGACATAAGTAGTGATGTGTCAATATTACTCATCAAACCAATAGTGACAAATGGCCCTCTCTCTTTCTCAACTGTCCTGTAAAGGAAATATATAATCAATAATCACCTCCAAGGTGGTGTTTTCAGAAATACTTCCGGAGCCACGTGCGTCACTACAAAGACAGCGGGAGCTAAGGGAGATAAATAAGTGGCTTAGAAATTGGTACAGGAAGGAAGGGTTTGGGTTCATGGAGAACTGGGCCGACTTTGCTGTCGTCTACAGGCTCTACGGTAGGGATGGGCTACATCTCAATGGAGAGGGTACAGCTATGCTGGGGACAAAAATTGTCAGACGGATGGAGGAGCTTTTAAACTAGGATCTGGGGGGAAGGTATTCATGCTAATAAGGGGATAGATAGACTAGACAGAGAGAGTGGGACAGCAGGGATTAATGAGGATCTAGGGGGGCTGGGATAAGCAACGAAAGTAGGGAGATGAGTAGGAGTAACAAATGTGTTAATAGTATTAAATGGCAGCTGGCAAATGGAAGAAGTCTCGCAAACAAAATGAATGAACTGGAGACTCTTATATTGGTCATGGAATACGATGTGGTGGGTACTTCGGAAACCTGGCTGGATGAAAGGCATGACTGGGTGACAAACATGAAAGGATATACTTTTAATTGGAGTTTGTTACAAGCCTTCTAATACACCTGAACTGGTAGAAGACGAAATGCTGCAACAAATTAAAAATGCAGCAAATAACAATAGGTTCCTTATTATGTGGTATTTTAACTATCCAGATATTCAGTGGGACAGAATCTTCCAGTTGTGCTAAAAGCTGCAAGTTCTTATCCAAAGTTCAGGACAATTACCTCTCTCAGCTGGTAGATAAACCATCCAGGGGAGGTAATCTGCTGCATCTGGTGCTGTCAAATAGACCAGATACAATTTCAGATCTACAGGTCCAGGAGCATTTGGGAAACAGCGATCATAATATGCTACGTTTCAATGTAATATTCAATAAAACATTTAAAAAAGGAAATGCAAAAACCTGGAACTTTAGGAAAGCTGATTTCAACAAATTAAAGGAAGAGCTTAATCGTGTAGACTGGGGCCATGTCATGGTAACTGTAGCATCGGCATCTCTGCCCCGTTCTAGGCAGAGACGCCGTCCCTCTCACCTCCCCGCTCCTGGCGCGGCGTCCTCCAGCGCTTCTCTCCCCGCTGCTTCCGGCACGCGCTCCTTCCCCGGTAGTGTGCTTAGGGCGCGCGCGCGCGCGCTCCCCCTCTCTTAAAGGGACCGCGCGCGCCGTCCTAAGGAGTCCCCGGCCAATTGCCGGAGGACCTCCCATATAAAATGCACCTCCTCCAAAATGGAGGTGCCCGAGCAATGTTGTAGCACTGTTCACTACTCTGCTTCAGCCCTCAGGTCCCGTTGCCAGTTACCTGCCAGATACCTGCCAGATTCCTGCCAGTCTGCTGTCTAATTCCTGCCTGATATCCTGCTACCTGCCTGCTAGCCTGAGGTCCGACGGTCTGCCTTCCAACTCCTGTCAGTCTGTCTAAGGACCAGCTTGCCCGCTCACCTGGGAGCGCACATCTTCTACCTGCCTGCTTGCCTGAGGTCCGACGGTCTGCCTTCCAACTCCTGTCAGTCTGTCTAAGGACCAGCTTGCCCGCTCACCTGGGAGCGCTCATCTGCTGCCTGTCTGCTAGCCTACCAGGAGGCTCTGCCGTCACGTGCTGTGACCACCCGCCTGTCCAGAGACTCCTGCCCGCTCACCTGGGAGCGCTCATCTGCTACCTGTCTGTTGGTATTCCTGGAGGCTCCGCCGTCACATGCTGTGACCCCCCGTTTATCCAGAGACTCTCGCCTGCTCACCTGGGAGCTCACGTCTATCATCTGCCGCCACAGGTCGTACCAATCCTTTACCCAGAGACTGCCCCGGTCACTTGCCATGACCTCCTGCCCGTTCATCCAGAGACTGCCCCGGTCACTTGCCGTGACCTCCTGCCCGTTCATCCAGAGACTGCCCCGGTCACTTGCTGTGACCTCCTGTCCGTTCATTCAGAGACTGTCCCGGTCACCTGCTGTGACTGCCTGCCCATCTACCCTGGTTGCCACCCGCTCCCTTACAAGGACCGCCCCCTTGTATAGTAGCTCAGAGGTTCCGCCTCCCAGACCCGTTACAGTAACTGGGGATACTGAAAGTAAATGGGGCATGTTTAAGGAAATACTACTAGAATCCTCTAGAAAATGTATACCCTCTTGTAATAAAATGTCCAGGAATAAAAAGAAACCATTATGGATAAATAAGACAATGCAAAGTTTAATAAGACAAAAACATAGGGCGTTCAAAATTTTGAAGGCCGAGAATACAAAAATAGCATTTCAGCAGTATAAAGACCTAAATAAGAAATGTAAAAAAGAAATCAAGCTAGCAAAATTATCTACAAAGCAACAAATCGCCAGCCACATTGAAATAAATCCCCAAAATTTTTATACATACATCAATGCCAAAAAGAAAAAATCCAGATGGTCCCTTAAAAGAAAAGATAATTATAAAGGACAAAGAAAAGGCTGAGATATTAAACGGGCACTTTTCATCCATGTTCACCAACAAACCAGGGATATTTAAACACGGCAAAAATCAAAGTTTACCACCTGATATAACTGGTTTAACACAAAAAAAGTACGCCTGCATCTGAGCAAATTAAACATTGACAAATCCCCCTGCCTAGATGGCATTCATCCACGGATACTGAGGGAATTGAGCTCAGTAAATGACAAACCGCTGAATCTCATTTACTTAAACTCTCTTATAACAGTTGTAGTGCCACAGGATTGGAGGATAGCCGATGTGGTACCGATATTTAAGAAAGGTAAGTGTTACGGATCCGGGTGGTGGAATCGCTGTGCTGTGATACAAGGAGGGACCAGAGGGGCGTAACTAAGTGCCTACCCGCACCAACTCTGGCCACACGTCGGCTTAGTCAACTACTTGTACCAAGGAGGGACTGGGAAGGTGAACCAGGTGCCACTCTGGGACCGACCTTGTGTGAGAGCAGGCGACTCCCACGGGACTGATTGCCGAGGCCAACAGGCACAGCAGATGAGCACGGCTGGTGGACAGGCAGGTGATGTGTGTAGACGCTAGCGGGCACGGCCGATAGGCAGGCAGGTAGGCACGGCTGATAGACTGGCAGACGGGTACAGCTGATAGACAGGCTGGCGGGCACGGTTGATAGACAGGCAAGTGGGCACGGCTGATAGACAGGCAGGCAGGCACGGCTAATAGACATGCAGGCACGGCTGATAGACAGGTAGGCGGGCACAGCTGATAGACAGGCTGGCGGGCACTGGAACCTGAGAACTGAGGAGAGTGTTAGCACACAAACAACAATCTTGCACAGGCACCTCCATTTTGGAGGAGGTGCCTTATATGAGGGCAGTCCTCTGGCCATTGGCCGGGGATTCTTTAGGACGGCGTGCACGGCCCCTTTAAGAGGGAGGGAGCACACACGTGTGCGCCCTAAGTACAGTGACCCCGGGCAGACGCAGGAGGGGGACCGGAGGACGGTGGAACGGGACCGCGGTGGTGAGGGGATCGGAGTCTCTGCCTCCTGCCGGGCCGACGCTACAGTACCCCCCCTTTATGCCCCCTCTTCTTTAGGCCCGCAAGAAATTTTTCTAGAATACGAGGAGCATGAATGTTCTCCCTGGGCTCCCAAAACTTCTCCTCAGGACCAAACCCCTTCCAATCCACAAGAAAGAAAGTCTTTCCTCTTACCCTCTTGATGGCCAAAATATTCCCTACCTCAAAGACGTCCTCAGCGGAGACTGGAGCTGGAGTGGTACCTGGATCATCAGAGAAAGGATTAAGGACAACAGGCTTGAGGAGAGACACATGAAAGGAATTGGGAATCCGTAAGGAGGCAGGGAGTTTCAGCTTGTATGCCACTGGATTTAATTGCTTCAAAATCTCGAAAGGACCGATGAACCGCGGACCCAACTTGTATGATGGTATCTTGAGATGGACATATTTGGAGGAAATCCAGACATTGTCTCCCAGACGAAATAGAGGCGGATCCAGACGTCTCTTATCAGCATGCTTCTTCATCCGCTCTGAGGACTGAAGAAGCGCAGATTTAGTGTCTTCCCAAATCACCGAAAAGTCACTGATGAGAGACTCCGTGGCAGGATTTTCCACTGAAGAAGAGATGGGAAACGGAATTCGGGGGTGTCGAACGTAAACCACAAAGAATGGAGACTTAGCAGAGGACTCACTCAGATGGTTGTTATAAGAAAACTCGGCCCAAGGCAGAAGTTCTACCCAATCTCTATGGTGAGCGCTGACAAAGTGCCGAAGAAAACTGGTAAGGATCTGATTAATACGTTCCACCTGAACATTGGACTGAGAATGATAGGCAGAAGAAAAGTCCAAAGTGACATCCAGTAGCTTGCACGTGGCTCTCCAGAAGCGAGAAGTTAACTGAACTCCTCTGTCCAAGACAATGTGGAGGGATAAGCCGTGGAGACGAAAGATCTGATGGATTAAGTCCTTGACCAGGACAGGTGCGGACGGAAGACCAGGCAAAGGAATGAAGTGAGCCATCTTGGAGAAGCGGTCATCGACCACCCATATGATGGTAGAACCAGCAGATACCGGAAGTTCAGTGATGAAGTCCATAGCAATGTGTTGCCAAGGAGCAGAAGGCATGGGGAGAGAAAGAAGAGGACCAGCTGAAAGGTGCCTAGGTATTTTGTTACGGGCACAGGAGGAACAAGCTGCGACAAAATTCTCAACATCCTTGCGCAGGGTGGGCCACCAATAATGTCGGGCAATAAGCAGAAGCATCTTCCTCTGGCCGGCATGACCAGCCAGTTTGGACCAATGACCCCAGAGTAAGACCCTCTTCCGATCCTGAACCGCTACAAAGGTCTTACCAAGAGGTAGATGAGACAGGTCAAACGGAGCAGCAGTCATTATTCTGGAGGTGTCAATGATTTGTAGAGGCTCCTCCTCTTGGTATGTAGGCAGGAAAGAGCGGGATAGAGCGTCAGCTTTAATATTCTTGTCTGCCAGGCGGTAATAGAGAGTGAAACTGAAACGAGCAAAGAACAAGGACCATCTGGCCTGACGCGGATTTAGTCTTTGGGCGGTCTGCAAGTAAGCGAGGTTTTTATGGTCAGTGTAGATGACCACCGAGTGCAGAGCCCCCTCAAGCAAGTAGCGCCACTCTTCCAGTGCTAATTTGATGGCCAGCAATTCTCGATCTCCTATGGAGTAATTGCTCTCGGGCGGAGAAAAGAGTTTGGAGAAGAAGCCTCAGGTCACCATTCGCCCGGATGAGGATTTCTGGGTGAGCACTGCTCTAGCCCCGGAGGAAGAGGGATCAACCTCCAGAAAGAACTGTTTATTGCAATCTGGACGATGTAGCACTGGAACGGATGACAAGGCTTGTTTAAGAGAGAAAAATTCACTTTCCCCCTCGGAAGTCCATTCCCTGGGATTTCCTCCTTTATGGGTGAGAGCAGAGATGGGAGCAGTCCGGGAGGAGAAATGAGAAATGAAGAGGCGGTAATAGTTAGCAAATCCCAAAAAACGCTGAATAGCCTTCAACCCCTCTGGTCGGGTCCACTTTAAGACGGCAGGCACCTTCTCGGGATCCATCCGCAGTCCGTTCTCAGAGATGATATACCTCAAAAATGGTAGGGAGGTCTGCTCAAAGAGGCATTTCTCGTACTTTGCATACAGGCGATTCTTCCGGAGCCTCAGCAGTACCTGACGAACATCCCTCCGGTGAGAGGGCAGATCAGGAGAGAACACCAAGATATTGTCCAGGTACGCCACCACGCAGGAATACAGGAGATCTCGGAAGATGTCATTCACTAACTCTTGGAAGACGGCTGGAGCATTACAGAGACCAAAGGACATCACGCGGTACTCGTAGTGACCATCCCGAGTGTTGAATGCCGTCTTCCACTCGTTTCCCTGGTGAATCCGGACCAGATTGTACTCCCCACAAAGATCGAGCATAGTGAAGATCTTTGCGCCTTTTAGGCGGTCAAACAGCTCCGAGATGAGAGGCAGGGGGTACTTATTTTTGATGGTGATCTGGTTTAGGCCCCTATAGTCGATACATGGATGAAGAGAGCCGTCTTTCTTTTTGATGAAGAAGAATCCTGCTCCAGCCGGAGAGGTGGATTTCTGGATAAATCCCCTAGCAAGATTCTCTTCTATGTACTCAGACATTGCACGGGTCTCGGCAAGCGACAAAGGATAGATTCGCCCTCAAGGAGGTGAAGCACCAGGTATTAGGTCGATGGGGCAATCATACAGCCTATGAGGTGGTAGTGTCTCTGCCTCCTTTTTATCAAAGACGTCCACATACGACCAGTAGGGAGCCGGCAGGCCAGGTAGGTTAGCTGGAGTAGACGGAGGTCGAGCAGGACAAACCAGAACCAGACAGGACTTATGACATTCCAGACCCCAACGGAGCACCTCACCCGAGCTGTAATTGAGGACGGGCTCATGTCTCTGTAACCAAGACAGGCCAAGCAAAAGGGGATGAGAGAGATCGGACAGCACGTAAAAGGAGATCCTCTCCGAATGTAGCATTCCCGCCTGAAGAGTTACAGGCTCAGTGACAAACAAGATAGTCTCAGAGAGAAGCTTTCCATCCATGGAGGAAACCGCTAAAAGATCAGCCAGACATATGGTAGGAATCTGATATCCCTCCACAACGGCCTGTCGAATGAAGTTCCCAGCGGCTTCGTATTCCAGATAGGCAGTCTCGAAGAAGCAGGTCTCACCACTGGTAACCGAAACGGACACAGTCAAGGGTGGAGAGGAAGAACTTTTGCCTAGGACGACCTCAAAGAAAGGTCCTAGACACTGGAGTTTCCCAGTCTCACCGGACAGGAGCGGATAAGATGCTCTGTACTGCCACATTAGAAGCAACTCCCCTCGGCGCGGCGGGCCTCCTGGTGAGACTTGACCATCTTAACTTGGTCTATTTGCATAGACTCTGGAGAAGACACCGGAGGGGATGCTGGTTGCGAGTCTGGCCTTTGGAAGGTTGGTGCGAGGCGCAGGGGTCTTCTCTCACGGGTCGCCTCCTTAGAACGCTCCTGAAAACGGATGTCGATCCGTGTAGCTAATGACACCAGGTCGTCCAGAGAGGGAGGTATGTCACGACCAGCTAGCTCATCCTTGATCTGTCCGGAAAGGCCCTCCCAAAAGGTGGACACCAGAGCCTCATTGTTCCAGGCAAGTTCAGATGCGAGGGTGCGGAAACGCACGGCATACTGTCCCACAGAGAGACTCCCTTGGCGGAGTCGGAGAAGAGAGGGGGCAGTCGAAGCTCATCCGAGCTCATTGAACACCTTCCAGAAAGCCACAAGGAAGGCCTGGAGGTCAGACACCAGAGGATCCCCTCTTTCCCACAGAGGGTTAAGCCACGCAATGCCCCTCCGGTGAGGTGAGACATGATAAATGCGACCTTGGCCCGGTCGGAGGTGAACTGGTGTGCCAGGAGCTCAAAGTGCAGCGTGCACTGATTTATGAAGTTCTGACATAGGGCAGGGTCACCACCAAAACGTGGAGGTGCAGAAAGCCAGGGTCTTAAGCCGGATGCCACAGCGCCACTGGGTTGAGGTGCCGCCGGAGCGGGTGCCGCTTGGTTAGAGGCGGACACAGTCGGGATGGACAGCGCGTCCAGGCGGGAGTTAACTATCCGCAGATAGGACAGGATAGTTTCCTGTTGGGATCTCTGGTGAGAGACCTCTTGGTACAGGTCTGAGAGTGAAGGAGCCTGGGAGCCACCGGATTCCATGGCCTGTGCAAACTTTTACGGATCCGGATGGTGGAACCTCTGTGCTGTGATACAAGGAGGGACCAGAGGGGAGTAACTAATTGCCTACCTGGAGCGAACCTGGTCACACGGCGGCTTAGTCGACTCCGTGAACCAAGGAGGGACCGGGAAGGTGAACCAGGTGCCACTCTGGGACCGACCTTGTATGAGAGCAGGCGACTCCCACGGGACTGATGGCTGAAGCCAACAGGCACAGCAGATGAGCACGGCGGGTAGACAGGCAGGTGATGTGGGCAAACAAGCAGGCGGGCACAGCTGATAGGCTGGCATGGCTAATAGACAGGCAGGCGGGCACGCCTGATAGACAGGCTGGCGGGCACGGCTGATAGACAGAAAGGTGGGCACGGCTGATAGGCAGGCGGGCACGGCTAATAGACTGGCAGGCGGGCACAGCTGATAGACAGGCAGGCGGGCACAGCTGATAGACAGGCTGGCGGGCACTGGAACCTGAGGACTGAGGAGAGTGTTAGCACACAAACAACAATCTTGCACAGGCACCTCCATTTTGGAGGAAGTGCCTTATATGAGGGCAGTCCTCTGGCCATTGGCCGGGGACTCTTTAGGACGGCGTGCACGGCCCCTTTAAGAGGGAGGGAGCACACACGTGTGCGCCCTAAGTACAGTGACCCCGTCCTCCCGACGAACGCAGTAGGGGAGCCGTAGGACCCTGGACCTGGACCGCGGCGGTGAGGGGATCGGCGTCTCTGCCCGGCAGGAGGCAGAGACGCCGATGCTACAGTAAGATGGTGGATCCAAGTAACTACCGTCCACTAAGTCTGTCATCGGTAGTGTGCAAAGTTTTTGAGGGCATCATAAGAGATGACCTGCTGAGTTATATCGCAGAGAATAATATAATAAATGATAATCAGCACGGATTCACGAAAAATAGGTCTTGTCTAACCAACATGTTGGGGTTCTATGAGGAGGTAAGTGCAAATCTGGATGTTGGTAATGCAGCTGATGTCATACCATATAACGCTATATACTGAAGCTACAGACGCAAGGCCATGGCGGAACTATATGTAGATGGGTAAGGAATTGGCTAAATGATAGGAAACAAAGAGTCTTCATAAATGGTGCGTTCTCTAAATTGGATATAGTCAGCAGTGGGGTACCGCAGGGATGTGTGCTAGGACCGATTCTTTTTAACCTCTTAATTAATGACCTTGGGGATAGGATGGAGAGTAAAGTGTCAGTTTTTGCTGATGACACCAAACTATGTAGGATATTAAAATCTGATCTTGACATTACGATTAGAGATGAGCGTTGTTCGACTCGAACTGTTCGCCAATCTCAAATTCGAGCTGTTTTGGGCGGTGTTCGAGCCGTTCGGCGAACACGAACGATTTGAGAAAAATTCGGCTGTTCGAGGTTATGTTCGATAACTGTTCGTGCACCAAAATCATAACTGGATTTTTTCTCAGTAATGATGAAAATTAATGTTAATACGCAGTTTGAGTGTACAGCGGGGTGGGGGGAGGGGCAGGGGATGGATCTCTGCAGGAATAATGAAGATCTCCATTTTTTTTTCTCTTTCCCGCATTTACAGTGGGGAGGTGCAATCTGTCAGCCTATCAGCAGCGCACACACGGAGCGAAGTGCGTTTTTTCACACAAGCAAGGGCATGTGTCATTGGCAGTGTATGTCACATGTCCTTGCCCTATAAGACCAAGCCATTTTCCCCGTCGCCACCATTTTCTCACTGCTGCAGCTGCGTGTTAGATGGCACCGCTGTTGCTGTGTGCGCTATACCTTGTTAATTTCAAGCCAATTTTCGCACAAATCTACAGATAGCTTGGGAGTAGGGAATAGTTGTGATTGCAGTCCTTTTAAGGACTAGGTTACAGCATTTCCTACGACTTTTATCAGGCAGGTCTGTGCTCTTAAATAGATAGATTGTGGGAGTAAAGACTAATTGTAATTGCAGTCCTTTTCAGGACTAGGTTACATCAGTTAATATCAGTTTTTGCCAGGCAGGTCTGTGCCAGTGCTGTGCAAGTTTTTTTCACAGCATTTGGCTGAATCTAGCAAAGCTAATCCTTTTTGGCCTATTGCAGAGTGTGTTAGTCAGTGGAGTAGCCTATCTGTGTTGCAAGATATACCACCTGTGTATAGAATACCAATTTTTTTACTGCACCTAGTGAAGTAAAATCTTTTGGGCATAGCATCATTCTATTAGTCCATCTATACTGACCTCCATCAGGTTGCAAATTAAAAATATTTTTTTCTCTGCAACTAGCTCTGAAAAAATATTTGGCCTTCTAGCAGTGTGTGGGACTTTCTCTATTAGTCCATCTATACTGACCTCCATCAGGTTGCAAATTCAAAATAATTTTTTGTCTGCATCTAGCTCTGAAAAAATATTTGGCCTTCTAGCAGTCTGTGGGACTTTCTCTATTAGTCCATCTATACTGACCTCCATCAGGCTGCAAATTAAAAATAATTTTTATCTGCATCTACCTCTGAAAAAATATTTGGCCTTCTAGCTGTGTGTGGGACTTGTTCTATTAGTCCATCTATACTGACCTCCATCAGGTTGCAAACTGAATATAATTTTTTTCTGCATCCAGCTCTGAAAAAATATTTGGCCTTCTAGCAGTGTGTGGGACTTTCTCTATTAGTCCATCTATACTGACTTCCATCAGGTTGCAAATTAAAAATAATTTATATCTGCATCTAGCTCTGAAAAAATATTTGGCCTTCTAGCAGTGTGTGGGACTTTCTCTATTAGTCCATCTATACTGACCTCCATCAGGTTGCAAATTGAAAATAATTTTTTGTCTGCATCTAGCTCTGAAAAAATATTTGGCCTTCTAGCAGTGTGTGGGACTTTCTCTATTAGTCCATCTATACTGACCTCCATCAGGTTGCAAATTAAAAATAATTTATATCTGCATCTAGCTCTGAAAAAATATTTGGCCTTCTAGCAGTGTGTGTGACTTTCTCTATTAGTCCATCTATACTGACCTCCATCAGGTTGCAAATTAAAAATAATTTTTTGTCTGCATCTAGCTCTGAAAAAATATTTGGCCTTCTAGCAGTGTGTGGGACTTTCTCTATTAGTCCATCTATACAGACCTCCATCAGGTTGCAAACTAAATATAATTTTTTTCTGCATCTACCTATGAAAAAATATTTGGGCTTCTAGCTGTGTGTGGGACTTGTTCTATTAATCCATCTATTCAGACCTCCATCAGGTTGCAAACTGAATATAATTTTTTTCTGCATCTACCTCTGAAAAAATATTTGGGCTTCTAGCTGTGTGTGGGACTTGTTCTATTAGTCCATCTATACTGACCTCCATCAGGTTGCAAACTGAATATAATTTTTTTCTGCATCTACCTCTGAAAAAATATTTGGGCTTCTAGCTGTGTGTGGGACTTGTTCTATTAGTCCATCTATACTGACCTCCATCAGGTTGCAAATTCAAAATAATTTTTTGTCTGCATCTAGCTCTGAAAAAATATTTGGCCTTCTAGCAGTGTGTGGGACTTTCTCTATTAGTCCATCTATACTGACCTCCATCAGACTGAAAATTAAAAATAATTTTTATCTGCATCTACCTCTGAAAAAATATTTGGCCTTCAAGCTGTGTGTGGGACTTGTTCTATTAGTCCATCTATACTGACCTCCATCAGGTTGCAAACTGAATATAATTTTTTTCTGCATCTAGCTCTGAAAAAATATTTGGCCTTCTAGCAGTGTGTGGGACTTTCTCTATTAGTCCATCTATACTGACCTCCATCAGGTTGCAAATTAAAAATAATTTATATCTGCATCTAGCTCTGAAAAAATATTTGGCCTTCTAGCAGTGTGTGGGACTTTCTCTATTAGTCCATCTATACTGACCTCCATCAGGTTGCAAATTAAAAATAATTTTTTGTCTGCATCTAGCTCTGAAAAAATATTTGGCCTTCTAGCAGTGTGTGGGACTTTCTCTATTAGTCCATCTATACTGACCTCCATCAGGTTGCAAACTGAATATATTTTTTTTCTGCATCTACCTCTGAAAAATTATTGGGCTTCTAGCTGTGTGTGGGACTTGTGCTATTAATCCATCTATACAGACCTCCATCAGGTTGCAAACTGAATATAATTTTTTTCTGCATCTACCTCTGAAAAAATATTTGGGCTTCTAGCTGTGTGTGGGACTTGTTCTATTAGTCCATCTATACTGACCTCCATCAGGTTGCAAACTGAATATAATTTTTTTCTGCATCTAGCTCTGAAAAAATATTTGGCCTTCTAGCAGTGTGTGGGACTTTCTCTATTAGTCCATCTATACTGACCTCCATCAGGTTGCAAATTCCAAATAATTTTTTGTCTGCATCTAGCTCTGAAAAAATATTTGGCCTTCTAGCAGTGTGTGGGACTTTCTCTATTAGTCCATCTATACTGACCTCCATCAGGCTGCAAATTAAAAATAATTTTTATCTGCATCTACCTCTGAAAAAATATTTGGCCTTCTAGCTGTGTGTGGGACTTGTTCTATTAGTCCATCTATACTGACCTCCATCAGGTTGCAAACTGAATATAATTTTTTTCTGCATCTAGCTCTGAAAAAATATTTGGCCTTCTAGCAGTGTGTGGGACTTTCTCTATTAGTCCATCTATACTGACCTCCATCAGTTTGCAAATTAAAAATAATTTATATCTGCATCTAGCTCTGAAAAAATATTTGGCCTTCTAGCAGTGTGTGGGACTTTCTCTATTAGTCCATCTATACTGACCTTCATCAGGTTGAAAATTAAAAATAATTTATATCTGCATCTAGCTCTGAAAAAATATTTGGGCTTCTAGCTGTGTGTAGGACTTGTTCTATTAGTCCATCTATACTGACCTCCATCAGGTTGCAAACTGAATACAATTTTTTTCTGCATCTACCTCTGAAAAAATATTTGGGCTTCTAGCTGTGTGTGAGACTTGTTCTATTAGTCCATCTATACTGACCTCCATCAGGTTGCAAATTGAATATAATTTTTTTCTGCATCTAACCCAGCCAATAGTTTTGGCCTAATACCACAGTTTGGCCACTCAGCTCTGCTCGGTTCCCATCCATTGTTTTTTTGTGCAAACAACTCCAGAGTTGTGAATTAGTTAACCACCAAAATGAGTGGAAAAAGGCCTGCTGCTGGTGGAAAGGGGAATAGGCGTGTTGGGAAGGGGAAAAAAGGTTGTGTCCGTGGGGTAGGTGTTAAATCAACAGTAACATCTGCAGAAGAAAGACCATCTTCCAGCCAAACTAAAATGTCTACTTCTTTTAGCGGACAATGTGATAAGATCCCTTTCTTACGGCCACGCCAATCGCTACAAATTCCAGATGAGGCACAAAAACAGCAGGTGCTTCAACGGATATCAAGTGCTCCATTAAGTGGGCTCTCCTCCACATCAACTTCAACATCACAAATACTCCAGTCCTCAAAGGTGTCACCCCAATCGCACTTGCTTCCTCACAGCTCCCAAATCTCTAGCTGCCCGTCTGAGTATGAGGTAGAACAGATGGTTGAGTCTGCAGAGCTGTTTACTCATACTATAGCCTGGGAATCAGAGGTCGACTCCAGCGCTTCTGTGAATCCAGACGAGGAAATGATCTGCACTGATGCCCAGAATCTTTATGAGTCGGACCAGGACCAGACGCAGAAGGTTCTGACCATAATGTAGACCCTCATTCCCAAACTGTAACTCCTGTTGGTGGAGACAATGAGGAAGACGATGATGAGACTCAAATACCTGATTGGAGCGACAACTTTAGTTTTTTGTCAGGGCAGGAACAGGTTGGCTCTGAGGACGACGGGTGTGATAACGCACAGGGTGATGATGATGAGGTTGGAGATCCCACTTACTGTCAACCCACAGTCAGCCAAGAGATGAGGTCAGCAGAGGAGGTGGAGGAAGATGCTAGTGACGACGAGGTCAGGTTGCGCCTTCCTGGACAGAGACGTAGTACTGGAAGCACGTCAACAACTGCATCCTCAAACACAACTCTGCCTCTCACCACAAGTCGTGGTGGCTCTTCAGGTCGCATGGGTGCTAAGCCTTGCATAGCCTGGGCATTTTTTCAGATCGATAAAGATGACCCAACTCGTGTTATCTGTAACATTTGTCAGCAAAAGCTAAGTAGAGGCCAAAAAATACATAGTTTGAGTACTTCATGCATGAACCGGCACATGGACATGAAGCATAAGTTTCAGTGGGAAGCTCAGTGTGCTACAATGCGGCTTAGCCGGCCGGGCCAACCACCGTCTGCCATATCTTGTGCATCCGCGGCCTCTTCATCCTCTGTGACTGGGGGGACAGCAGTCACACCTGTTTTGGGGCGCAGACCTGCCACCTCTTTACCCGCAACAGCCAGCATGATTGGCAGGTCATCATTTTCTTTGGAGGTGGTAACACCAGCTGGTGTTGAGCGCTGTCCGACATCGATAGCACCACCTTTGGATCAAGGCAACCTAACATGTCCGCCTGCATCTTCCTCACAGACCGGCAGTTTGCCGGGGACACCCTTATTAACCCCGTCTAAGCACAATAGCCAGCCCTCGGTCCCTCAGATGTGGACAAGTAAAAGACCATTTCCTCCTAGCCATGAGAAAGCTAAGAGGTTGAATTTCACCATCTGCAAGCTCTTGGCTACAGAAATGCTGCCTTTCCGCCTGGTGGACACAGAGGATTTTCGAGACCTTATGTCCGTCGCAGTGCCCCAGTACCAGATGCCCAGTCGGCACTACTTCTCAAAGAAAGGTGTGCCTGCGCTCCACCAGCATGTCGCACACAACATCACCGCTTCTTTGAGAAACTCTGTGTGTGACAGGGTGCATTTCACCACAGACACTTGGACGAGTAGGCATGGACAGGGGCGTTACATGTCGCTGACTGGGCACTGGGTAACTATGGTGACAGCAGGACAAGGGGCTGCTGTCCAAGTCTTGCTGTCCCCACGAGTTGTGCGTCAATCCTCTTTATGTCAAAGTTCCTCCACTGCTTCTGCCTCCTCAACCTCCTCTCGGTCTTCCATCTGCACCCAAAGCCTGTCTGGTCATGCCACAAGCTTTCTAACTGCGCAGAAGGGATCCTGCACACCTCCTTACTATGCTGGCAGTAGGGCTCAACGTCATCAGGCGGTTTTTACTTTGAAATGTCTGGGAAATGTGAGTCACACAGCTGAGGAGTTGTGGTCAGCTCTGGAGAACCAATTTCATGAATGGTTGTCTCCACTGGACCTGAAACCAGGGAAGGCCGTGTGCGACAATGCTGCAAACCTGGGTGCGGCCCTTCGCCGGGGCAATGTCACACACGTGCCTTGTATGGCTCACGTGTTGAGCCTGGTTGTCCAGCAATTTTTAGCCCACTATCCCAGACTAGATGGCCTTCTGCAGAGGGCACGGTCGCTGTGTGCTCACTTCCGCCGTTCGCATCCCGCAGCTCAGCGACTTACATCTCTACAGAAGTCGTTGGGCCTGCCACTTCACCGGCTAAAATGCGATGTGCCTACCCGGTGGAATTCAACTCTGCACATGTTGCAGCGACTGTGGCAGCACCGACAAGCCCTGGTGCAATACGTTCTGACGTATAGCCTGAGCCAACGAGATCCAGAGGTGGGGCAAATCACGCTGGAGGAGTGGTCTCAGATCAGGGACCTATGCACCCTTCTGCACAGTTTTGAAATGGCAACGAAGATGTTTAGTGCTGACGATGCCATTATCAGCATGACTATTCCGGTGATTTACATGCTGGAGCACATGTTAAACAGAATTCGGAGTCAGGTGGTGGCACAAGAGGAGGTGGAGGAAGTAGAGGAGGAGGAGTTGTATGCGGAAGGGCTAACATCTGCAAGGTCCAGACGGTCGGCAGCACCAAGGCGGCAGGCATGTGAGGGTGTGGGAGATGGTTTTACCAGGGCGCATGGTAGCAGCCAAACTAGTGAGGAAGGTGCAGGAGCCCAGGAAGAAGTGGAGGACGAACTGATGGAAGACTCATCAGATGAGGGAGACCTTGATCACATTTCTGTTGTGCGAGGTTGGGGGGAGAGGACAGAGGAAGGAAGCATGATTGTTACCTCGCCACCAACACAACAGGGACTTGGTGCTCCTGGATGCGCAACACACATGAGTGCCTTCTTGCTGCACTACCTGCAACATGACCCTCGAATTGTGAGAATTAGAAATAATCCTGACTACTGGGTTGCCACACTGTTAGATCCCCGGTACAAAAGTAAATTTGCAGAAATTATTCCTGCCATAGAAAGGGATGCACGCATGCAGGAGTATCAGCAGAGACTGTTGCAGAATCTTACATGTGCTTTTCCACAAAACACCAGTGGTGCACGTAGTGAATCTCACAGTTCCAACTTGCCAACCGTGGGACCGTCAAGTGTTCAGCACTCAAACCGTAACAGAACCACAGTATCTGCTGGTAACATCAATTTTGCGGAATCATTTCACCACTTATTTAGCCCATCCTTTGCAAGGCCACAGGAGACAAGAAGTCTAACACATAGTCAACGCCTAGAGACGATGGTACAGGAGTATCTCCAAGTAAACATTGAAGCCATGACTGTGTCACTGGACCCTTGCTCTTTTTGGGCTTCCAATCTGGATAAATGGCCGGAGCTAGCCACTTACGCCTTGGAGATCTTGTCATGCCCCGCAGCCAGCGTTCTGTCTGAACGTGTGTTCAGCGCTGCTGGTGGTGTGCTGACAGATAAGCGCACGCGGCTCTCCACTGATAATGTAGACAGACTCACGTTCATAAAGATGAACAAATCATGGATCCGAAACGACTTTTCTACCCCTGTGTCATCCTGGGGAGAGTAAAAGCTTGATGATTGGTTAAAATCACCCTAGCAACCGTTTTAAGCTTTCAAATTACTAATTATGTTTATCTGTATCTTGGCTGGAAAATAATTTGGGCTTTGTAGCAGTGTGCAGCACTGATTCTATTAGGCCATCTATAATAAGCTCCACCAGATTTAAAATTAATAATAATTTTTAGCTGCATCTAGCCCGGAAAATAATTTTGGGGCTCCGAGATGCGCAAGACACATAAGTGCCTTGTTGCTGCACTACCTGCAACATGACCCTCATATTGTCAGAATTCGAAGTAATCATGACTACTGGGTTGCCACACTCTTAGATCCCCCAAACTTTTCGATCAACCTTTTCATTTTAATAAAGACCAAAAAAATGGTCATTTTTGAAATTATAAGCATTAGCAGGTTATTAGAAACTGAAATCAAACAGTTTTCAACTCAAAACTTTATTCTAGGTGATGTTACATTTCACATAGGACCCCTTGTTCGAAAGAAGCTTCTGAACTCTCTCGTCCATTGAATTTGTCAGGTTTTGGATGGTTTCTGCTTCAATTGTTTTGCATGAGGACAGAATACCCTCCCAGAGCTGTTGCTTAGATGTGAACTGCCTCCCGCCATCATAGACACTCCTTTTGATGATGCTCCAGAGGTTCTGAATGGGGTAGAGGTCAGGGGAGCATGGGGGTCACACCATAAGTTTGTCCCCTTTTATGCCCATATCAGCCAGAGATGCAGATGTTTTATGTGCAGCATGAGATGGTGCATCATCATGCAAAAAAATGATCTTGCTGTGAAATATACGGTTCTTCTTCTTGAACCATGGCAGGAAGTGCTGTTTGAGAAAATCCACATACATTATGGAGTTCATCTTTAGCGCCTTCAGGGATCCTAAAGGGGCTGACAATCTCTCTCCCCATGATTCCAGCCCAAAACATTACTCCACCTCCTCCTTGTTGGCGCTGTAGCGTGGGGTGTCCATCAACCAGCCATCCTCCACTCCATCCATCTGGACCATCGAGCGCTGCACGGCACTCAGACGTGAACAAAACAGTTTTGAAATCAGTCTTCATGTAATGTTTGGCCCACTGGAGCCGTTTCTGCTTGTGTGAAGTGGATAGAGGAGGTCGACAGGATGGCGTATGCACAGCTGCAAACCTCTGAAGGACCCTGCATCTTGTTGTTCGGGGGACATTGGAGGCACCAGCAGCTTCAAAAACTTGTCTGCTGCTATGACAAGGCTTTTTTGCCGCTGCTCTTTTAACCTGACGTAATTGCCTGTAGGAAAGAGTCCTCAATTTTCCCTTATCAGCACACACACGTGTGTACTGTGAATCAGCTACATACTTCTTGATTGCCAAGACACTTCATCCTGATCATCGCACAATGTTGATTGTAGTCATGCCTTGACCTAAACACTCCACAATTTGTTGCTTCTCAGCAGCCGACACATCCTTTTTCTTTCCCATTTTGGCAGAAAATGTAGGCTGCTTAATAATGTGAGACAGCCTTCTTAAGTAGTCTTGCCTTTCATTGGACACACCTGCCAAACTAATTAGCACAGGTGTCTGCAATTGCTTACAGTGATATAAAGAGCCCTGACACACATCACCATCAATGAGTTTAACTGACAAACAAACAAATTCTTCCCTTATCACTCCTAAACACTTTTTGCATAATAATTTGGAACACAGTGTACATGTGCTTTTCCACAAAACACCAGTGGTTCACGTAGTGAATCTTACAGTTCTAACTTGCCAACCGTGGTCTGTATGGAGTTGTTCAATAAAGGGCCCAAAATTAAGATAACATAGATGGGAGAGGTCTCTATGAATAGGAATTCCTAAGTATTTGATACCCTGTGAGGGCCAGGCAAAGGGAAAGTTGGACTGGATGGAATCCTATATGGATTTGGGGAGGGAGACATCGAGGGCCTCAGACTTCGCTGCATTGATTTTAAAATTTGACCATGTAACAAAGTGATCTATTTCAGCCATAACAGCATGGATGGATATATGTGATTGAGTGATATATACTAGGACATCATCAGCAAATAGAGAGCACTTGTACTCGGTGCCTCCCACCTCAATCCACCTAATATTGGGGTTATGGCGAATTGATGAGAGCAGGTGCTCCGTCACTAGGATGTATAAGAGAGGGGACAGAGGACATCCCTGCCTTGTCCCATTGGTGATTGTGAAAGGTGATGAAAATGTTCTGACGCACCCCCTGGGCCTTGGGACACCCGGAGCCGGACCCTTTTTGGTGGATGCTGGTGGTTGTAGTCTTCGTGGCGGCGACCCGGTTCCGTGGCTCAGGGTGGTCAAACCAGTGGCGGAACTATTTATGTGGTTTTGATGTTTAAATGTCCAACTACGCCACCCGTGGATTGCGGTCAGAGTGAACCACCGCTGCAGGGCAGACCGCTGAGGCTGGTGTTGTGGGTGCAGCAGAGCGTAGCATAACTCCCCACGGGAGGAGTATAGCCTCAGGGCAGTGTATGCGGAGGATGGGGGTGATGGTGCAGGGCAGCAGCAGTAACGACACGGAGTCAGTGATGCAGTCCAGGGCCTTTACTCACAGTTCTTATTATCCAGACCACGTCTGCAGGTAACGGCTGCCCACGTCGTACTGTGCTCACCAGGTGAGGGGCTCAGACAACTCCCAGATAACTTTGGAGCGCTTCACAGGACCCCCTTTGTGTGTCCTTTGTCTGGCCTTTCTTACCAACGCTTCTGTCCGGCTGCCTCGGGCCTCCTCTTGGTAAACTTGGCACTAGTTTCCCTGACCCTATGTGGTGCCTTCCTAGCGGGTGTAGCGAGGGGCTGCGCCACATAAAATGTCACAGCCTCCGGTTTCTAGCTGAGGGTCATTTCCCGCCTCCACTAGTTTCAGGGACCGGTCTCCCCCTTTGGCCTAACCCCTCTACGCAGGTGGATTGGGGCGTGCGGTGGCGACTCGCCCGTCCGCAACCCTGGGATCCCTTCGTTCCTCGTTCCTGGAGCCTTCTCCGCTCCTCTTCCTTCCTTCTCCCTCTTCCAGGCCTGGGCCTGTGTTACTAGGCCCGCCTCCGGAGCAGAGCTCATGCAGAGCCCCTGCTCCCTGTCACTTCTGCTCAGACTTCTCTGCACTGAACTAATATGGTGCCCACCTTTTATACTCCCTTATCAATGCACCCAGGAACTGCTTCCTCCCTGCTCCTGCACTACAGGGTTCCCCTTCATCAGTGTTCCCTCCCCCCACTCCAGCCAGGGTCAGTGACTGTTGTGCCCATCTCAGGGGTATATTGGTCGCCCTGCCCCACGGCAATGTGGTGTAATGCATGCAGGTGTCGGGGTCCTGATCCACACTCCATCCTTACCTGAGAGTGAGATATCACACCTCTGGGTGAGATGCAATACCTCTGTAGCAACCGAGCCCTCAGGGTGCTACAGTTCCATTTATCTTCAGCCTAGGTGACGTATTGTGATAAAGGGCCGTGATTTTGGCTATAAAAGGGTCCCCTAGACCCCTACCCCAAGCTTTTTAAGAGAATCATATATGGCGTGCCAGGAGACTCTATGGAATGCTTTCTCAGCATCCAACGAGAGTATCTAATTACAAATTTTTAACTGCATCTAGCCCAGGAAATACTTTGTGCCTAGTAGCAGTGTCTGCTAGTCAGCGGATTATCCCAGCTGTTAAGCAAGCTACACCACCTGTAGTTTGGACACTTAATTTTTTCAAAGGAAATGCTTCGGGACCACGGGATACTCAGTGAAGAGCATCAGGAGGCACCCCAAGGCATAGGGGCTGGGACTGGCAGTAGGATGCCTTGCGGTGGACAGCCGAGCTCGATCCTTATAAAAGCTTTTTAACTGCAGCAGCTTTAGTGGACGCTACTGGAGCTGGAATTACGCGGCTGCTGGCATGAGACTTGCCCTCCAAAAGATCCTTGTAAATGGATTTAAAGTGTATTCATTCAAATTAGAGAGACAATTTAAATTAAAAAGCTTAGAGCTGCCTCCACCACAGGGGGGCTCGCTCGACCCACCAGCGGACAGGCACCAGTATTGGGAGAGGGGGGCTGGCCGTCAGGGTTCACCGCGGCTCTGGCACAAACCCGGCGACACGGAGGTGGCACGGGCAGGAGCGGACTGAACGTGTCGGCTTCTCACTTTTTGGATTTTAGAAGGGCATGACATGCCTATATCTGTGTCTCCCCCTCCTTTTACTCCTCCACCTCTTTTCTTTTCGCATGACTATATGTACTTGTCACTTTTCCATGTGTTAGTTGTGTCTTCTGAGCAGTTTGTCAGCTTTTGGACACCTTTGAAGGTGTTTTCTATGTGTTTCTATGTGTTTTTGTTTGCCTGCCATTGGTTTTAACGGTGTTCGAAGGTGTTCGACGAACAGTTCGACGAACAGTTCGGCGAACACACGGGTGTTCGACGAACCGAACCGAACTCGAACACTACGGGGGTGGCTCAACACTAATTACGATATTGCAGAACAATCTGGATAAGATGACTGAATGGCCAAACACTTGGCAGATGAGGTTTAATGTAGATAAATGTATGTAGATAAATGTAGAGTAATGCACCTAGGACGGAGTAATCCTATTGCTGCATATACATTAAATGGGAGCATACTCGGGACTACAGAACAGGAGAAGGACTTGGGTATTCTGGTGGTTACAAGTAAGCTGAGCAGCAGTACTCAATTTTAAGCAGCAGCCGCAAAAGCAAACTAGATTTTAGGATGTATATAAAGAGAAATAAAATCCTGCGATCCCAACGTATTGTTACCCCTTTATAAATCACTGGTGAGGCCTCATCTGGAATATGGTATCCAGTTTTGGGCGCCCCATTTTAAAAAAGATATTCAGAAGTTAGAGTCCGTTCAAAGGCGGGCACCTAGATTATAATAAGGTATGGAAGGCCTCTCATATGATGAGAGGTTGAAAAAGCGGAGCTTGTTTAGCTTAGAAAAGCTACGCCTCAGAGGGGATCTTATTTACATGTATAAATATATGTGGAGTCAGTACAAAGGACTAGCACATGACTTATTCCTTCCAAAAACCATACTAAGGACCAGGGGGCACTCATTACAGGTGGAAGAAAGGCGATTCCGGCAACTAAACAGGAAAGGGTTCTTTACATTACCACATAGTAGAACATTAAACATGGTCATCCAAAATCAAATATTTTAACACAATATACACAGATGTCTATTCATGGGTACAAAGGAGTATAGACAAAAAATATTAAAAATGTCATATTTTATTGAATCAAAAAATTAAAATTAACAACCAATATTAAAATAAGCAGGAGAATGTTTTCAGCTTAACCCCTTTAAAGCCCAAGATGTACTAATACGTATCTGCGCCCTGGGACTTAAGAGCCTGATACATATTAGTACCTCATGGCGATTGCCGCCGGGTGTCAGCTGATTGTCACAGCTGACACCCAGTGCTATGTGCTGGGAGCGGTCCCGCACTGCTCCCAGCACATTAACCCCAGCAATGCTGCGATCGAAGTCGATCGCAGCATTGCGGTGGCAAGGGGAGGTGATTGGGATACTCACCTCTCCTGCTGGCGTCTAACGCTGTCTGCCGCGGCTTCCTGGATGTTGCCATGATGACCCGATGTCGTCATGACAACATCCAGGTCACCAGACAGCAGGAAGATACTTTGGTCATGCGCAGTGCATGACCAAAGTATCTTCTGCATCTGCAGTGCTGACAGCCCGTATAGCACAGGAATGGTGCTCCATCCCTATGCTATACAGGCGATCAGAATAAAAAAAGTGAAAGTCCCATAGTGGGACAAAGAATAAAAGTAAAAAAGTGTTTAAAAATGAAAAAAAAAATTGTAAAAATATATAAAATAAATAAATAAATAAAAAATAATCCACCAAAAATAAAAATATAATGTACCCATCAATAAATATTATTATGAAAAAAAACAAACAATAGAAGTACACATATTTGGTATCACCACGTCCGGAACGACCTGACCTATAAAACTGTCCCACTAGTTAACCCCTTTAGTAAACATGGTATAAAAAATAAAAAACGAAGCAAAAAACAATGCTTTATCATCATACCGCCAAACAAAAAATGGAATAACACTCGATCAAAAAAACTAATATAAATAAAAATGGTACTGCTGAAAACATCATCTTGTCCTGCAAACAACAAGCCACCATATAGCTCCATCAGCCAAAAAATGAAAAAGTTATAGCTCTCAGAATAAAGCGATGCAAAAAACTATTTTTTCTATAAAATAGCTTTTATTGTGTAAAAGCGCCAAAACATAGAAAAACTATAGAAAAACTATATAAATGTGGTACCACTGTAAACATACTGACCCAAAGAATAAAGCTAACTTATGAATTTTACCACACGCGGAACAGCATAAAAAAAACCTATTCCTGTATTGTTGATTTTTGTTTATTCTGCCTCCCAAAAATCGGAATAGAAAGCGATCAAAAAATGTCACGTGCCTGACAATAGCACCAATAAAACGTCAAACCATCCCGCAAAAAACAAGCCATCACAAGACTCTGTCGGCCAAAATATGGAAAAATTATAGCTCTCAAAATATGGCGATGCAAAAACTAGATTTTGCAAAAAAATGCGTCTTTTAGTGTGTGACAGCTGTCAGTCATAAAAGCCCGATATGATTCTGGTATCGCTGTAATCGCACCAACCTGAAGAATAAAGCCATCTAATCACTTATACCGCACGAGGAACGGCGTAAAAAATAAACTCTAGGGTTAGGGTTGTGCTAGGGTTAGGGTTGGGGTTAGGATTGGGCTAGGGTTAGGTTGGGGTTAGGGTTGGACTAGGGTTAGGGTTGGGGTTAGGGTTGGGCTATGGTTAGGGCTAGGGTTAGGGTTGGGCAAGGGTTAGGGTTGGTGTTAGGGTTGGGCTAGGGTTAGGGTTGGGCTAGGGTTTGGGTTGGGATTTTTTTCAAAAGTAAAAAAAAAAATGACGATATGGCGACTAGTGTTGAGCGCAAGTGCTCGCTACTTGAGTTTGCATTGGGTGCTCGGGTATGCACTGAGTATCGCGGGTGCTCAAGTGACATGCTCGAGTCTCTGCCCCATATGCTTCGCGGCCAAAAAAACTTTGGGGGGATTGGCTGCCATGCACGAGCGATCCCCCCATGTTTTCTTCTAGGTGTCTAATAACCGTGAAACATGTGGGTGGGGACTCGAGCATGTCACTCGAGCACCCGCGATACATGGTGCATACCTGAGTACCCGATGCAAACTCAAGTAGCGAGCATTCAAGACTAATGACAACTTATTCAATATGATGACCTAATGTTATCAAATTCTGTGTGGTACCTCTGGGTTCAAAATGTTCACTATACCCCTTGATAAAATCCTTGAGTGGAGTAGTTTCCAAAATGGGGTCACTTGTGTGGGGTTTCCACTGTTTAGGCACATCAGGGGCACATCCGCTAATTATTCAAGCAAGTTTTCAAAAGGTCAAATGGTGCTCCTTTCCTTCCGAACCCTGCCGTATGCCTAAGCAGTGGTTTTCCCTCACACATCGGGTATCTGCTTACTCAGAAGAAATTGCACAACAAACTGCATGGTGCAATTTCTCCTGTTACCTTTATGAAAATGTAAAATTGGGGGCTGAAAAACATTTCTGTGGGAAAAATCTGCAAATTTTATTTTTACGGCTCAATGTTATAAACTTCTGTGAAGCATCTGGGGTTTCAAGGTGCTCACCACACATTTAGATAAGTTCCTTGAGGGGTCTAGTTTCCAAAATGGTGTCACTTGTGGAGGGTTTCCACTGTTTAGGCACATCAGGGGCTCTCCAAACGCAACATGGCATCCGCTAATTATTCAAGCAAATTTTATATTCAAAAAGTCAAATGGCGCTCCTTGCCTTCCGAACCCTGCCGTGCGCCCAAACAGTGGTTTCCCCAGCACATATGGGATATCTACTTACTCAGGAGAAATTGCACAACAAATTTTGGGGTCCATTTTTTCCTGTTACTCCTGCGAAAATAAAAAAAATTGGGTCTAAATTAACATTTTAGTGAAAAAGTTAAATGTTAATTTTTTCCATTCCAAAAATTCCTGTGAAGCACCTGAAGGGTTAATAAACTTCTTGAATGTGGTTTTGAGCACCTTGAGGGGTGCAGTTTTTAGAATGGTGTCACTTTTGGGTATTTTCTGTCATAAAGACCCCTCAAAGTGACTTCAAATGTGATGTGGTCCCTAAAAAAATGGTTTTGTAAATTTTGTTGGAAAAGTAAGAAATTGCTGGTCAACTTTTAACCTTTATAGCTCCCTAATGAAAAAAAAAAATTGGCTCAAAAATTGTGCTGATGTAAAGTATACATGTGGGAAATGTTATTTATTAAGTATTTTGTGTGACATACAGTACAGACCAAAAGTTTGGACACACCTTCTCATTTAAAGATTTTTCTGTATTTTCATGACTATGAAAATTGTACATTCACACTGAAGGCATCAAAACTATGTATTAACACATGTGGAATTATATACTTAACAAAAAAAGTGTGAAACAACTGAAAATATGTCTTATATTCTAGGTTCTTCAAATTAGCCACCTTTTGCTTTGATGACTGCTTTGCACACTCTTGGCATTCTCTTGATGAGCTTCAAGAGGTAGTCACCGGAAATGGTTTTCACTTCACAGGTGTGCCCTGTCACGTTTAATAAGTGGGATTTCTTGCCTTATAAATGGGGTTGAGACCATCAGTTGTGTTGTGCAGAAGTCAGGTGGATACACAGCTGATAGTCCTACTGAATAGACTGTTAGAATTTGTATTATGGCAAGAAAAAAGCAGCTAAGTAAAGAAAAACGAGTGGCCATCATTACTTTAAGAAATGAAGGTCAGTCAGTGCGAAAAATTGGGCAAACTTTGAAAGTGTCCCCAAGTGCAGTTGCAAAAACCATCAAGCGCTACAAAGAAACTGGCTCACACGAGGACTGCCCCAGGAAAGGAAGACCAAGAGTCACCTCTGCTTCTGAGGATAAGTTTATCCGAGTCACCAGCCTCAGAAATCACAGGTTAACATCAGCTCAGATTAGAGACCAGGTCAATGCCACACAGAGTTCTAGCAGCAGACACATCTCTTTAACAACTGTTATGAGGAGACTTTGTGCAGCAGGCCTTCATTGTAAAATAGCTGCTAGGAAACCACTGCTAAGGACAGGCAACAAGCAGAAGAGACTTGTTTGGGCTAAAGAACACAAGGAATGGACATTAGACCAATGAAAATCTGTGCTTTGGTCTGATGAGTCCAAATTTGAGATCTTTGGTTCCAACCACCGTGTCTTTGTGTGACGCAGAAAAGGTGAACGGATGGACTCTACATGCCTGGTTCCCACCGTGAAGCATGGAGGAGGAGGTGTGATGGTGTGGGGGTGCTTTGCTGGTGACACTATTGGGCATTTATTCAAAATTGAAGGCACACTGAACCAGCATGGCTACCACAGCATCTTGCAGCGGCATGCTATTCCATCCGGTTTGCGTTCAGTTGGGCCATCATTTATTTTTCAACAGGACAATGACTCCAAACACACCTCCAGGCTGTGTAAGGGCTATTTGACCAAGAAGGAAAGTGATAGGGTGCTATGCCAGATGACCTGGCCTCCACAGTCGCCAGACCTGAACCCAAATCGAGATGGTTTGGGGTGAGCTGGACTGCAAAATGAAGGCAATAGGGCCAACAAGTGCTAAGCATCTCTGGGGACTCCTTCAAGATTGTTGGAAGACCATTTCCGGTGACTACCTCTTGAAGCTCATCAAGAGAATGCCAAGTGTGTGCAAAGCAGTCATCAAAGCAAAAGGTGGCTACTTTGAAGAACCTAGAATATAAGACATATTTTCAGTTGTTTCACACTTTTTTGTTAAGTATATAATTCCACATGTGTTAATTCATAGTTTTGATGCCTTCAGTGTGAATGTACAATTTTAATAGTCATGAAAATACAGGAAAATCTTTAAATGAGAAGATGTGTCCAAACTTTTGGTCTGTACTGTATCTCTCTAATTTATGGGCAAAAAAAATCAAATTTTGAAAATTGCAAAATTTTCTAAATTTTCCATTTTTTTCACAAATAAATGCAAGTGATATCGAAGAAATGTTACCAGAATCATGAAGTACAATATGTCATGAAAAAACAATCTCAGAATCAGGGAGATCCGTTGAAGCATTCCAGAGTAATCACCTCATAAAGTGACAGTGGTCAGAATTGTAAAAATTGGCCTGGTCATTAACGTGCAAACTACCTTGGGTTGTAAAGGGGTTAAAAGGGACTCATAACATGAGCCTGTATATATCACCTAAGTGCTGATCATGCACGTAGCCTATTGTGCTGACAACAGAAGATAGTGGACTTCATTTATATCATTTATACTTATATTCTATTTTCTCTATCTAGGAGTGGATTAAAGTAACACAAAAGTAAATGTGTAATTTAGTGTATGATACTTCCTGTGGTATTAAAAGTCAACAATTGAAGTAAAGTGCAAGTGCCTAGCAGCAGAAGATTTCATAACAAAATCCACCCCATATGGAGTCAGAGGAAAAGAATGGAGTATATAGATATAAATGGCATGAATAGTCAGCTTACTTACAATTATACAGATGAAGTGTCCATGAGCCCTGTAGCTGCACCCCGACAACACCTTTTCGCCACGCTTATTCTAAGGGGCGAGATAGTAATTGCCGACACTATAACAACTTTCAAAAAAGGGCTGGATGACTTCCTCGATACACATAACATTGTGGGTTACAGTTAAATCAGACAAAATGTTACACCTATAGTAGTACATTTAGTACGGTAATAGTTATTACATAACTAGTATTACAATTATATAACGCCCTAGATTCCTTGATAAGGCTTTGATCCAGGGAACTAGTCTGATTGTCGTATGGAGTCGGGAAGGAATTTTTTTCCCCAATGTGGAGCTTAGTGTTTGCCACATGTTTTTTTTTTCCCTTCCTCTGGATCAACATGTTAGGCTATGGGTTGAACTAGATGGACTTAGTCTTCCTTCAACCTTAAAAACTATGTTACTATGTTACTATGTAATTAGGTTTGATCCAGGGTTCTAGGACTGATCGCCTTTTCTCGGGGTCAAGAAAGAATTTTTCCCTGTGACGCAAATTGGCTGAATGTGTCCTGGGGTTTTTGCCTTCTTCTGGATCAACAGATTTAAGCATAGGGATTTTGGTAATACCATTATTAAAATCACAAGAGTAAAAAAATATATAAAACTAATTAAAAAAATTATAAATGGGTACATTTTTAATTGTGATAGTGCAGCAATACTAAAAATGGTAATAATAATAATACATTTGTGAGGCCTAGACCCAGTAACTTAGTAAGTTAGTGTAGTATTAGTGTTGGGAGTACAATTTGGGGAGAAAGGTTGAACTTGATTGACCTAGGTCTTTATTCAACCTATGTTACTAATCAGGGAAAAGGATAAAAGCTGTAGTTACCTTTGGTTGATAAAAGGGTGAAAATGGATATGCCAGTATTGTAAGCACAAAGGGGCTTTTGCTGGAGGTGTCAAACATGACACCTCAACTCCTGGACCCTCTGTAGGTTAGCAAATTGTCTGTACTAGGCAGAATATTTACTGTATAGAGAGGAGTATGGGATACACAGGATATTTGAAATGCAAAGCCACAACGTAGTTCTCCGTCCAGTCACCAAACAGTAATTTTAAATAGTCCAGTCAGTGGATTCTGGAAATATGATCCTATGGTCGGGAGTATGAAAAGCTGGGTGGCACAAAATGGAGGTCTAGGATGCTGGTGTGATCCATTATTCCTTTCTCCTTCCCTCAAGGAAACAGAAGACAGAAATGTTTAGGTATTTCTGTTATTTATCCCTTTTTATTTTATAACTGTTTTGCACATTTGTGTGTCATTTTATTTTTACCTTTTTATAACTTTTAGTGTAAGCACTGCATATTTTTTATATTAAAGTTTAAAATCTTTAATACGTTTGATCCTTGTATGCTCTAAAGAATCCATAGCTTTTCAGAGAGTATGTGACCTTTTGATGGTCTGACAGTGACATATTTTGGGAACCCATCATCCTGTGTGTTTGATGAGTAATGGCAGCGCAATAAGAAATCAGGGTGTGTTGAATGTGTCGGGGTGTGATTTATGCTAACATTGTAGCCTCTATACAGAGGTTGAGTGCTGGATTGAGTGAGAGGAGATAAATTAACCCTTGGAGGTGCACCCCACGTCACTTGCTGAGAAGTGTGTACGTGTCAACTTGGTGGCAAGCGATGGGATAAAGTTTTTTAATTCTACTAGAGCATTAGTATGTGGTTTAAGAAATTATTCCCTGTTCTAAAGAACTGGTATCCTTGCGAGGAGTGCACCAGTTCTACTCAGTGCTTACTTAGACATACTTGCAAACAGTTTCCCTTTCCCGTTTTTCTTTTCTATATTTTATTTGGTGCTAGGCTGTCTACTGATATGGCAGCCATATACAAGAAGCAGAGCAAGGAGGCATTGATTAAGCTCTGTGAGCAGAGAGGAATATAGACAGCAGACAAATCCAGGGATCTGCTGATTGGTGCCTTGATGGAGCAGGACTCAGAGCGTGGCACTTGGACAAATTGAAAACCCAACTGAAAGGAGCCTAGCAATGGACCTTGTCCCAGAAATAACTTTTGGGGGTACCAACAATGCCAGTTCTGAGGCGAACATGGACTTTTCTTTGCAAATGGCCTTACAACAGCTGGAAGAATGTGATGCCAGTATGCGCCTGCAGCTTATTCTAAAGTGCCAACAGGCTGCAGAATGTCAGGCCGTGAGAGATTTCAATCTTCTGATGGCCCATCTATCAAGGGGTAACAGTTTTCAGACACCCCATTCCCAGGACATAAATCTAAGGAGACTGCGCTTGGAAAACTTCCCTGTGCTAGAGAAAGATGGAAACGTAGATACTTTTTGGGGGGTATGAAAAATCCTGCAGGCAATACCATTGGCCTCGTGATCAGTGGGCACAGTATTTAACTCCAGGACTGAAAGGCAAAGCTTTGGAAGTTTTTGCTGAACTTTCACCAGAGCTAGATGGGGACTATGACACTATAAAAGAGGCTTTGGTCAGGAAATACAACCTAACCCCAGAGGAATATCAGAGAAAGTTCCATAATCTACAGCGGGGAGCAGCTGACAGCTATGCAGACGTTGTGAGTACTTTGAGGACCATATTCCGTCAATGGGTCAGAGGACTTTCTGTTACCAGCTTTGAGGAACTAGAGGATCTTATGGTCAAGGATCAATTCCTCTATGTCTGCCCTATGGATGTATGACAATTTGTCTGTGATCAAGAACCCAAAATTGCTGATCAGGCTGCAAGGATTGTGGACTCTTTTGCGGCCAACAGGTTGCCAGAAGCCCGGAAGTCATATGGATTCTGCTGGAAGGGAGGTAAGACAGTTGGGGACCCCTCTCCCTCTGTCAAGCAACCCCCAGGGCATTCTACATATACTTTCTCTGGGGCCCCTGGCAGCAGACATTCATTTATTGATACACGTCAGTGCTTTACATGTAACAAATTGGGACATGTTAGTGTCGCTTGCCCTGATAGGAAGATAGGCCCCAGTATGACCACCAAGCCGCCGGGGCCCTCACCGTTTGTCTTATTTGTGGCTGGCACTGATGTGAGGAATAATGAGAACTGTCAATCTGTCACTGTGGGCAATAAAGTTACCAATGGCCTCAGATACACTGGAGCAGAAGTAACTCTGGTGCATCCAGAAATGGTGACCCCTGCGGATATAATTCCAGGAAAGATTATGTCTGTAACCGGAGTTGGGGGGTCAGCCCTGCCATGCCCATGGCCTATGTGTATCTGAACTTGGGAGCAGGGAAAGGACTGAAGGAAGAGGGTGTATCAGACGCAATCCCTACCAATGTGTTGCTAGGCACAGACCTGGGCAGGATGGTATCCCACTATGTCCCTGCCTTGCAAATGAATGTCACGGAGGATGTGGAAGCAAGTGACCCACCTGAGAGTCTGTGTGACGTAGGAAAGTGGCGTTGTCTTCCATGCAAGCCGATGAAGTGGCCGATGCACTACAGACTGTATGTGGGGTTGCCCAGGGAGATGTTAACTGATCAGGGGATCATGTCTAATTTGATGGAAAGTCAGAAAATACAACTGCAGTATCTTGTTGCCAGTCCCTATAATCCTCAGACCAACAGGTTATGTGAACGTTTTAAAGGAGCTGTGATTATCCACCACACCTGGATCCTTCAGATGGAACCTGAAAACCCCCTCTCTTCAAACAAGCTTACAGCCTGCCATGACCTTGCTTGCTGCCACCCCCAACAACACCGGAGCTACTGCAACCCCTCAACCTACTGTCTCCTTCCCCATTCCTGTAGAATGTAAGCCTGCAAGGGCAGGGTCCTCTTCCCTCCGTACCGTTCTGTCATTGCTAGTTTGTTTACTGTAAGTGATATCTGTATTTGGCATGTAATCCCTTCTTATGTACAGCGCCATGGAATCAATGGCGCTATATAAATTAATAATAACAACTCTAAAACAAATGTGGAAGATGCTGGTGGAGACTGAAGGGAGAGACTGGAAATGTTAACTTCCTCACCTCTTGTTTGTATACTGAGAGGTACCTCAGGCCTCTACAGGATTCTCCCCTTTTGAACTCATGTATGGGAGAAGGGTCAGGGGGCCTTGTTATTTAATTAAGGACTGTTGGGAGGGTGACCCTAAAGCTCCAGGAGTCTCTGGTGGAATATGTACTGAGACTCCGGAAGAGAATGCAGAAACTGAGCGACCTGGCTCATGAGAATGTGACCCATGCCCAAATGAACAAGAAGGTCTGGTATGAGCGTAATGCTTGACTGAGGGCCTATGAGGAGGAGCAGATGGTTTGGGTGTTAGTTCCTCTGTTGCAGAACAAATTGCAGGCCGCATGCGAGGGACCGTACTCAGTATATAAGTGTTTAAATGATGTTAACTATGTTGTGACCCTGCATAAACATACAAAGCGTCAGAAAAGTTTTCATGTAAATATGTTGAAAACTCCTCATGACAAGGAGACCTGTGGTTTGCCTGTCTGCAGCAAGCCTGAGGAGGGTGACCTGCTGCAGGGACTTGACACAGCAGATCTTACTGTTAAGCCATGGAAGTGTCAGATAGCCATGGCTTGCGAGGGACCATACTCTGTATATAAGTGTTTAAATGATGTTAACTATGTTGTGACCCTGCATAAACATACAAAGCGTCAGAAAAATTTTCATGTAAATATGTTGAAAACTCCTCATGACAATGAGACCTGTGGTTTGCCTGTCTGCAGCAAGCCTGAGGAGGGTGACCTGCTGCAGGGACTTGACACAGCAGGTCTTACTGTTAAGCCATGGAAGCGTCAGATAGCCATGGTGGAAGTACAATACCTTGAATACCATGTGGAGGGAGGGTTGCCTAAAACCTGAACAAGGGAAGGTAGAAGCCATTACAGCCTGGCCTACCCCACAAACCAAGAAGCATGTAAAATCCTTTCTGGGTAAGGATGACTATTATAGGAAGTTTGTGCCAAACTACTGTGTGTAACGGGTCTGGGAGGCGGAACCTCTGAGCTACTATACAAGGGGGCGGTCCTTGTAAGGGAGCGGGTGGCGACCAGGGAAGACGGGAAGGAAGTCACAGCAGGTGACTGGGACAGTCTCTGAGTGAACGGGCTGGAGGTCACGGCAAGTGACCGGGGCAGTCTCTGGATGAACGGGCTGATGGTCACGGCAAGTGACCGGGGCAGTCTCTGAATGAACGGGCAGATGGTCACGGCAAGTGACCGGGGCAGTCTCTAGGTAAAGGGTTGGTACGACCTGTGGCGGCTGATGATAGACGTGAGCTCCCAGGTGAGCAGGCGAGAGTCTCTGGATGAACGGGTGGTCACAGCATGTGACGGCGGAGCCTCCAGGAAGACCAACAGACGGGCGGCAGATGAGCGCTCCCAGGTGAGCGGGCAGAAGTCTCTGGACAGGCGGGTGGTCACAGCACGTGACGGCAGAGCCTCCAGGTAGGCTAGCAGACAGGCAGCAGATGAGCGCTCCCAGGTGAGCGGGCAGGAGTCACTGGACAGGCAGGTGATCACAGCACGTGACGGCGGAGCCTCCAGGTAGGCTAGCAGACAGGTAGCAGATGTGTGCTCCCAGGTGAGCGGGCAAGCTGGTCCATAGACAGACTGACAGGAGTTGGAAGGCAGACCGTCGGACCTCAGGCAAGCAGGCAGGTGGCTGATGTGCGGTCCCAGGTGAGCGGGCAGGCTGGTCCTTAGACAGACTGACAGGAGTAGTAAGGCAGACCGTCGGACCTCAGACTAGCAGGCAGGTAGCAGATAATCAGGCAGGAATCTGGCAGGAATCTGGCAGGTATCTGGCAGGTAACTGGCAACGGGACCTGAGGGCTGAAGCAGAGTAGTGAACAGTGCAACAACATTGCTCGGGCACCTCCATTTTGGAGGAGGTGCCTTATATATGGTGAAGTCCTCCGGCCATTGGCCGGGGACTCCTTAGGACGGCGCGCGCGGCCCCTTTAAGAGGGAGGGAGAGCGCGCGCGCGCGCCCTAAGCACAGTGGCCGGGAAGGAGCGCGCGCTGCCAGCAGAGCGGGAGGAGGACGCCGGGCACGGAGCAGAGAGGTGAGGGGAACAGAGTCCCTGCCTAGCAGAGGGCAGGGACGCCGGCGCTACAGTACCCCCCCCTTTAGGCCCCCCCTTTTTTAGGCCAGACAGAAATTTAGCTAGGATAAGAGGGGCATGGATGTTCTCCCGGGGCTCCCACGTTCTCTCCTCAGGACCAAACCCCTTCCAATCTACTAGAAAAAAGGTCTTTCCTCTTACCCTTTTGGTGGCAAGAATGTTCTCTACCTCAAACTCGTCCTCAGCAGAAACCGGAGCAGGAGGCGTACCTGTAGACTTGGAAAAAGAGTTAAGTACCACAGGTTTGAGGAGAGATACATGGAAGGAGTTAGGGATCCGTAAGTTGGCCGGGAGTTTCAATTTATAGGCCACCGGGTTGATCTGACTGATGACCTCCAGAGGACCGATGAACCGAGGCCCTAGCTTGTAAGAAGGTATCTTGAGTCGGACATATTTAGATGAGAGCCAGACTTTATCTCCAGGACGAAATTGTGGAGGATCCAGGCGTTTTTTGTCAGCGTGTCTTTTCATCCGTTCGGACGACTGAAGGAGTGCGGATCGGGTACTCTCCCAAATGGAGGAAAATTTGCTAACGAGAGATTCCGCAGCCGGGTTGTCCACAGCGGTGGAGACAGGAAAAGGAATCCGAGGATGCTGACCGAAGACTTCAAAAAACGGGGATTTGGAGGAGGATTCGCTCTGGTGATTATTATAAGAGAACTCGGCCCATGGTAGGAGATCCACCCAGTCTGAATGATGGGCATTAACGAAGTGCCGGAGGTAACTGGTCAGGTTCTGATTGATCCGCTCCACTTGACCATTGGACTGTGGGTGGTAAGTGGAAGAGAAGTCCAGGGTGACGTCTAGCAGTTTACAAGTGGCTCTCCAGAAACGTGAGGTGAACTGTACCCCACGATCCGACACGATGTGGAGGGGCAGGCCATGAAGACGGAAGATGTGGCGGATAAAGTCTTTAGCCAGCTCGGGTGCAGACGGGAGGCCTGGCAGGGGAATAAAGTGAGCCATCTTGGAAAAGCGGTCAGCGACCACCCAAATGACCGTACAACCGGCAGAGACGGGGAGATCAGTTATGAAGTCCATAGCAATATGCTGCCAGGGGGCAGCAGGCACAGGAAGCGGAAGGAGGCGACCGGCTGGCAGGTGTCTTGGGACTTTGTTGCGGGCGCAGGACACACAGGTAGAAACAAAGTCTATTACGTCCTTGTGCAGGGTAGGCCACCAGTAGTGCCGGGCAATAAGCTGGAGGGTCTTTTTCTGACCGGCGTGGCCAGCTAGTTTAGACGAATGGCCCCAGTGTAGGATCTTCTCCCGATCAGGTACTGAAACTAACGTCTTACCGGGAGGGAGACGATTTAGACTCACGGGAGCCACCTGCATTACTCTGGCGGGATCGATGTTATGTTTAGGTTCTTCCTCGAGATCGGACACCAGAAAGGATCGGGACAAGGCGTCTGCTTTGACGTTTTTGTCAGCCGGGCGAAAATGAAGAACAAAATCAAAGCGAGCAAAAAACAAGGACCACCGGGCTTGGCGCGGGTTAAGTCTCTGGGCATGCTGGAGGTAAGCCAAGTTCTTGTGGTCAGTGTAAATTATTACCGGGTGAAGAGCCCCCTCGAGTAGGTAACGCCACTCCTCCAATGCCAGCTTGATGGCCAATAACTCTCGGTCTCCTATGGAATAGTTGCGCTCAGAAGAGGAGAAGAGTTTGGAGAAGAAGCCACAAGTTACCATTCTCCCGGAAGATGATTTTTGAGTAAGTACCGCTCCGGCTCCAGAGGAGGAGGCGTCAACTTCCAGGAAGAACTGCTTGTTGCCATCTGGGCGATGCAGCACCGGGGCGGAAGAGAAGGCCTGTTTTAGGGAAAGAAAGGCCTCCTCTGCTTCGGGCGGCCACTCTTTGGGATTAGTACCCTTACGGGTGAGCGCGGAAATTGGGGCAGTCCGGGAAGAGAAGTGTGGTATGAAGAGGCGGTAGTAGTTGGCGAAGCCCAGGAATCGCTGAATGGCCTTCAACCCCTCCGGTCGAGGCCATTTCTCGATGGCAGACAGTTTCTCTGGATCCATTCGTAGGCCGGTCTGAGAAATAATGTAGCCCAAAAACGGAAGCGAGGTCTGCTCAAAGAGGCACTTCTCGTATTTAGCGAAGAGGTGATTCTGCCTGAGCCTGAGCAGGACCTGACGAACGTCCCTCCGGTGAGTCTGGAGATCCGGAGAGAAGACCAAGATGTCGTCCAGGTACACCACTACGCAGGAGTAGAGAAGGTCCCGGAAGATGTCATTGACCAACTCTTGAAAGACGGCAGGAGCGTTACAGAGACCAAAGGGCATTACCAGATATTCATAGTGGCCGTCCCGGGTGTTGAATGCCGTCTTCCATTCATCCCCCTGACGGATACGAACCAGGTTGTACGCCCCACAGAGGTCCAGTTTGGTGAAGATTCTAGCCCCCCTCAGACGATCAAATAACTCCGGAATGAGCGGAAGGGGGTACTTATTCTTCACCGTGATCTGGTTAAGGCCTCTATAGTCTATACAAGGACGGAGAGAGCCGTCCTTCTTTTTGACGAAAAAGAAGCCTGCTCCCGCCGGGGAGGTAGATTTCCGGATGAATCCCCTGGCCAGATTCTCCTCAATATATTCGGACATCGACCGGGTCTCAGCAGCGGATAATGGATAAATACGCCCACGGGGAGGAGTAGTACCAGGTAACAGGTCGATAGGGCAGTCGTATGGTCTATGAGGGGGTAGTGTCTCTGCCTCCTTTTTATTAAAGACATCAGCATAAGACCAATAAGGAATCGGAAGTCCAGGTAGATTAGCTGGGGTAGGAGAAGGACGGACGGGATGGACGGGAACCAGACAGGTCTTATGGCAGTCCTGACCCCAGCGAAGGACTTCTCCGGTCTGCCAGTCAAGCACGGGTGCATGTCTCTGGAGCCAAGGTAGGCCTAGCAAGAGGGCGTGAGAGAGTCCAGGCAGAACATGAAAGGAGATACTCTCAGAATGCAGCATTCCCACCTGCAGAGTAATGGATTCGGTGATGAGTTGGATGGGGCGTGGTAAGAGACCCCCATCCACGGCAGCAACAGACAAGGGTACAGCCAGAGGTTTGGTGGGGATGCGGTATTTCTCTACCAGGGACTGTGAAATAAGATTCCCGGCTGCTCCAGAGTCAAGTTGGGCTAGTTCGAAATAACGGTTCTCCCCGCAGACGATTGAGACTGACAACAGCAGAGATGGAGAGGATTTATTCATGTCTAGGTCGACCTCTCTGAGCGAACCTAGACACAGGCGTTTCCCGACCTCTCCGGGCAGGCACGGATCCGGTGCGCCTTACTGCCACAGTAGAAGCAGCTCCCCTCGGCACGGCGTAAGTCCTGACGGGTTTTGAGCATCTTGGTCTGGTCGACCTGCATAGGCTCAGGAGAGTGTACCTGGGTAGAGACAGAGGGAGTGACGGGTTTCTGAAAAGTAGGAGCTAGACGTGGTAACCTCCTCTCACGGGTGACCTCTTTGGCACGCTCCTGGAACTGTAGGTCAATCCGGGTGGCAAGAGTTATTAGGTCATCGAGAGTGGTAGGAATGTCCCGACCGGCAAGTTCATCTTTAATACGGCCGGACAGACCCTCCCAGAAGACGGATACCAGAGCGTCGTTATCCCAGGCCAGCTCCGAGGCAAGGGTACGGAACCGTATGGCATATTGGCCCACGGTGAGACTTCCCTGACGGAGGCGTAGCAGTGATGATGCGGATGAGGTCTTCCGTCCGGGTTCGTCGAAGACTTTCCGGAAAGCCGTGAGAAAAGCAGGCAAGTTGGATACCAGGGGGTCTCCTCTCTCCCATAGAGGATTTAGCCAGGCCAGGGCCTCCCCGGTGAGATGGGACATGATGAATGCAATTTTGGCCCGGTCGGAGTTAAACTGGTGAGACAATAGTTCAAAGTGCAGGGTGCACTGATTTATGAAGCCCCGAGCCTGGGCGGAGTCGCCTCCGAAGCGAGGAGGTGCAGAAAGCCGGGGTCCGGGGTAAGATACCATGGTATTAGTGGGCAGCGGAGCTGCCGGATTGCGAGACATGGCACTGGCGGAGGTTGCTGGTGGAGCAGTCAGAGTGTCCAGGCGAGTATTGACATTCCGCAGATGACCCAGGATGGACTCCTGTTGGGACCTTTGATGGGACAGTTCATGACACAGGTCCGAGAGCGAGGGAGCTTGGGTGCCACCGGGTTCCATGGCCCGAGCAAACTGTAACGGGTCTGGGAGGCGGAACCTCTGAGCTACTATACAAGGGGGCGGTCCTTGTAAGGGAGTGGGTGGCGACCAGGGAAGACGGGCAGGAAGTCACAGCAGGTGACCGGGACAGTCTCTGAGTGAACGGGCTGGAGGTCACGGCAAGTGACCGGGGCAGTCTCTGGATGAACGGGCTGATGGTCACGGCAAGTGACCGGGGCAGTCTCTGAATGAACGGGCAGATGGTCACGGCAAGTGACCGGGGCAGTCTCTAGGTAAAGGGTTGGTACGACCTGTGGCGGCTGATGATAGACGTGAGCTCCCAGGTGAGCAGGCGAGAGTCTCTGGATGAACGGGTGGTCACAGCATGTGACGGCAGAGCCTCCAGGAAGACCAACAGATGGGCGGCAGATGAGCGCTCCCAGGTGAGCGGGCAGAAGTCTCTGGACAGGCGGGTGGTCACAGCACGTGACGGCAGAGCCTCCAGGTAGGCTAGCAGACAGGCAGCAGATGAGCGCTCCCAGGTGAGCGGGCAGGAGTCACTGGACAGGCAGGTGATCACAGCACGTGACGGCGGAGCCTCCAGGTAGGCTAGCAGACAGGTAGCAGATGTGTGCTCCCAGGTGAGCGGGCAAGCTGGTCCATAGACAGACTGACAGGAGTTGGAAGGCAGACCGTCGGACCTCAGGCAAGCAGGCAGGTGGCTGATGTGCGCTCCCAGGTGAGCGGGCAGGCTGGTCCTTAGACAGACTGACAGGAGTAGTAAGGCAGACCGTCGGACCTCAGACTAGCAGGCAGGTAGCAGATAATCAGGCAGGAATCTGGCAGGAATCTGGCAGGTATCTGGCAGGTAACTGGCAACGGGACCTGAGGGCTGAAGCAGAGTAGTGAACAGTGCAACAACATTGCTCGGGCACCTCCATTTTGGAGGAGGTGCCTTATATATGGTGAAGTCCTCCGGCCATTGGCCGGGGACTCCTTAGGACGGCGCGCGCGGCCCCTTTAAGAGGGAGGGAGAGCGCGCGCGCCCTAAGCACAGTGGCAGGGAAGGAGCGCGCGCTGCCAGCAGAGCGGGAGGAGGACGCCGGGCACGGAGCAGAGAGGTGAGGGGAACAGCGTCCCTGCCTAGCAGAGGGCAGGGACGCCGGCGCTACACTGTGCACTGAGAAAACTGTTAACTGACCTGACAAAGAAGAAGTTTCCCCAAATTTTTTCCTGGATTTCTGAATGTGAGGAATCTTTGGTGCCCTAAAATCAGCATTAGCTAGTTCAACCGTTCTTCAGGCCCCTGATTTCACTGGCAGGTTTGTGGTGCAGACTGATGCCAGCACTTATGGGCTAGGTGCGGTTCTCAGCCAGGGGAACCAACAAGGTAAAGAGCACTCAACCTCTCCTGTCCAGGGAGGTTGCCTATGCCACAATTGAAAATGAGTTTTTAGCAATTGTGTGGGTTCTGCAAAAACTACAGCAATACCTCTATGGACGCAACTTCACCATGATCACAGATCATAACCAGATTAGTTGGCTAAACAGAGTAGTAGGGGATAATGGGAAATTGCTCAGATGGAGCCTGATTTTACAGCAATATGATTTTTCAATTCAACATAAGAAGGGAATTAATCATGGCAATGCTGATGATTTATCTCACCAAGGGGGGCCGGAACTGGAGAAGTGCTAGGGAGCTGACATTAAGTCAAACTTCCATGCACGTTCAAAAGAGGGAGGTATAAAGGAAATATATAATCAATAAGGGAAAAGCAAAAGAGCAATAGAGTTACATTTAGTTGACAAAAGGGTGAAATTGGATATACCAGTATTGTAAACACAAAGGGGCTTTTGCTGGAGGTGTCAAACATGACACCTCAGCTCCTGGACCCTTAGCTTCAAAGGGGTTAGCAAATGTTCTGTACTAGGCAGAATATTTCCTATTTACTTTATAGAGAGGAGTGGGGGGGGGGCACAGGATGTTTGAAATACAAGGCCACAATGAAGCTTGCTGTCCAGTCACCAAACAGCAATTTTAAATAGTTCAATCAGGTGTTCCTGGAAATATGAGCCTATGGTCGGGAGTATAAAAATCTAGGTGGCACAGAAGAAGTTGTTCACATCTGGGGGCTGCCTAGGATTCTGGTGTGATCCTTAATTCATTTCTCCTTCCCTCAAGGAAACAAGATAACTGTAGATGGAAATGTTTAGGTATTTCTGTTATTTCTCCCTTTTTATTTTACAACTGTTTTTCATATTTGTGTGTCATCTTATGTTTACCTTTTTATATTTTTTATTGTAAGCACTGTGTATTTTTATATTAAAATTAAAATCTTTAATAAGTTTGATCCTTGTATGCTCTAAAGAATCCATAGGCTTTCTGAGAGTGTGTGACCTTTTGATGGTCTGACAATAATATATTTTAGGGATTCATCACCCTGTGTGTTTGATGAGTGGTGGCAGCGTGTTTAGAAATCTGGATGTGTTGAATGTATCGGGGTGTGATTTATGCTCACTTTTTAGCCCAAAGCAGAGGTTGAGAGCTGGATTCAGTGAGAGGAGATAAATTAACCCTTGTAGGCACACCCCATGTCATGTGCTGAGAAGTGTGTATGTGACGTGGAGTGTCATCAAGATTCACTTATATGTACTAAAACCTTCAGAAAACCGACGTCCGGAAATACCATTTTGCATGTGGGTAGTTTTCATCCTCCCCATACACTAAAAGCTATCCCAGTAGGAGAAGTTACGAGGACCAAAAGAAATTGCAGAGATTCTGCTTCCTTTCAAAAAGAATCATTAACTATCAATTCCAGGTTAAAAGCTAGAAAATATCCAAAATAGACTCTCAATCGTGCAAAAAAAATTGTGGACACTAAAAATAGGAATCAGTTGATTATTCATACCAATAAAAATAACAATAATTCTAAATCTAATAATAATATTCCAACATTGGTTCTTACATACAATACCCACTTTTCAGCTATTTCAAATACAGTGGAAAAAAAACTTAAATATCATAAGGGAATATTGTACTATGGATAGTACTTTGGATTCAATTTTAGAACAGGGGATTAGAGTAGTACCCCTACGAACCCCTATTATAGGCAACAAATTGTCACTTAGCCTTTTTAACTCCCATTCTATTCCAACAACAGACAAATGGTTATCTGTCAGAGGTTTTCATGAATGAGGTTTTACCTCTTGCAAAACTTGTGTCTTTGCAAATAATAAAAAAACACTTTTTCTAACAATGACAATTCCAAAACATTTACTATTAAAGGTTTTTGAATTGTAACACAGACCATGTAGTCTATATCATTGAATGCACAGCATGTAACTTAAAATACATTGGCTCTACTACCAGAAAATTTAAAACAAGATTAAGAGAGCATATATCTGATATCATTCACACATCAATCGTAGCATGTCTAATGCCTCTAAGCATTTTATCAATTACCACAATAGACAAGTTGATAGTTTATGCACATATGCCATAGAAAATATACCACGGCACATTAGAGGCGGTAGCAGATTGAACACCCTCCGTAACAGGGAGGCTTATTGGATCTTTGCTTTGGATAGTAGAATTCCCCTGGGTTTGAATTTTAGGAGAGAATTCATGCTTCGTTATTAATTTGGTATTGTCATCATCATGTTTTTAATCGACCTTTTGGTTTTATTAATTCTTTTTTTTCCCCCTCCATTACCTTGGAACAGGGTGTTGAAAGGGATCATGTCACACCTGCAGAACTTCCCATTAATTAATGTTGAATGTTTAAGGTTTCCTCTCTTTTGGTCGAACATATTCATACCAAGTCTAAGAACGTGTCTGACGTTCGAAACGCGTCTAGTCACTATCCACATAGCCTTGCTTTCATCGCTTTTTCCAGTTTGGACTATAGTCCTTTGTCTTTGTAAAAATATGTCCAGACTTCTATCTTTTTATTATGGAATCAGAATAAAGAAACAAAGTTTTTTACCTTTATAGGGGTGTTCCAGGAGCTGGACCTTTCCTCCTTCTTCCAGTCTATGTCCAAGCACCAGCAGCAGTGCTGATCACGGTCTCCGGGTCTGATTGAAGCCACAGGAAGGTGAGCTGGTTATCTTTTCTTCTTTTTCTACGTGACATGTCCTACATGCCTGAATGATAGGCATGCCTCACCCCATTTTCAGAACCCTAATTTATATACCATATGGTGTTATGGGTACCCCTAATTTTTCCTATAATTTTAATCCACATTTGGGTGTCCCCTTTTCTTTTTTATAACCCTAATTTAGTTTCAGAAAATAGCCCTGATTCAGGAAGGTGTTTTTGTCAGAATTCGTAAAACACCTTCAAAAGTTGCAAAATTTTGGTATATCTCGAAGCTGTGGTAAAATATTATGACTTTTGTCATTTTTGGCCATGTCCTGGCCAGCTCCACAAAAATAAGTGTAGTATGAGTGGGAAGGGACATGGCTAAAGCCACCCATCTCTTTCTTAAAAATTTACAACACTTAAGTGGCGGAAATATTGCCAGAAATGTATGCCGGCCCCTAACATTTTCGGTGAAGCATGTCAGTTGTAAGGTGCACCTAGTTCATTAAATGGCTCATGCCTCTTAATGAATTCAGTGCACCTTACCCCAGAGGTCCTGATCATTAAGACATGCACGCACAACGTCAGTCTTACTGAATTGGGGCTAATGTGTTACGTGTCCCCATATCCTATAATTATAATTCCCATGCACATAATATAGCATGACATGAATTATCCTTCATGCTATATGAAATTAACACCCCCTCACACACCTTCCTTTCCACCTCTTTGTTCCTCAATAGCATAAAATCCAGGTCTCTCAGATACATCCTTCACTCTCTGTGGATAAAATTAGAATGAGGTAGAAAGGCTATATGTACTTTTGAAGTCCAGTGTTATGCCTTCAGGGCTTATTGTCCTAAAGGAACATATCTAAACATGCTTTTAAGGATTATTGGCAGAGCAAGTCCACAACCTGCCCATAATTGTGTACTAAATTAAAATAACACAATATTGTAAAGTTGAAAGACTTTATTGAACAAACAAATGTATACAATGAATATATAATGTTTAAAATCATGTGCAATAAGTCATGTTGTTATGTTTATAAAACTTTTGACAAGATCCTATAGAACAATACATCAACAATATACAGAATGATATTTATTTACATTGTTAACTAGACTTACTGTAACTGCGGAAGAGTCCTAAAAAAAGGAGTAAAACATTTTATTTATTCACGTGGATTGGATACCCTGCAAAATGTTTCAGATCGAAGAAAATCAGTTGACGTATAAATCATAGAGGAATGTTCATTTTGTATATCAATGCATCTTTTAACATGTACCCAGAAAACATAATTTCAAGTTAATGCTAGTAAACTAGCAAAAACTGTTTATTTTTCTGGCACCATTGATGTCACACTGTCCAAAATACTGTATTCTCATACCCAGAGTATATTTGAACAGAATTACAAATATTGTTCTTTGGTAAACAAGGTGATGTGTTAAAAGAATATTGCGTGAAGTCAGGATTGTATTCTACGATAAAAGAGCTGATATGAGAATCAAGTAATAATAAGATAACTTGGAAGTATCAGGTGAAGCATTTAAGCTGTGAGGAAGAAAAGAGATCTGCTTCCTTCACCGTCTCAGAGTTGGTCCAATTTGAACCGGCTCAAATGCTGTTTTAGGACTGCCCACATACAAACATGGGCAAATTGTTGGTACCCTTCTGTTAAAGTAACAAAAAGCCACGATGGTCACTGAAATAACTTGAAACTAACAAAAGTAATTTTCAATTTAAATATACTGAATATCAGCTAATGAAAATTAGAAATTACTTTTGAATTGTGATTCAACATAAAAATTTTAAAACACAAACTTATGAAAATGGCCTGGACATAAATGATGGTATCCTTAATTTAATATTATGCATGCTCAACCTTTTGAGGCAATCACTGCAAACAATTTCTGTAACTCTCAATGAGACTTCTGTACCTGTAAATACATACGTGGTCAAAATTGTTGGTACCCCTCGTTTAATGAAAGAAAAACCCACAATGGTCACAGAAATAACTTGAATCTGGCAAAAGTAATAATAAATTAAAAACCTATGAAAATGAACAATTGAAAGTTAGACATTGCTTTTCAACCCTGCTTCCACAGAATTTAAAAAAAATTAAACTCATGAAATAGGCCTGGACAGAAATGATGGTACCCCTGAAAATAATGTGACAAAAGGGACATGTTAAATCAAGTTATGTCCACTAATTAACATCACTGGTGTCTACAATCTTGTAATAAGTCAGTGGGCCTGTATATAGAGCTACAGATACTCACTGTGCTGTTTGGAGACACGGTGTGTACAATACTCAACATGGACCAGAGGAAGCAAAGGAAAGAGTTGTCTCAGGAGATTAGAAAGAAAATTATAGACAAGCATGTAAAAGATAAATGTTATAAGACCATCTCCAAGCAGCTCAATGTTCCTGTGACTACAGTTTCACATATTATTCAGAAATTTATGATCCATAGGACTGTAGCCAACCTCCCTGGATGTGGCCGCAGGAAGAAAATTGATGACAAATCAAAGAGACGGATAAACGAATGATAACAAAAGAGCCCAGGATAACTTCTAAAGAGGTTAAAGGTGAACTTCAAGCTCAAGGAATATCAGTGTCAGATCGCACCATCCGTCGTTGTTTGATCCAAAGTGGACTTCATGGGAGACGACCAAGGAGAACACCATTGTTGAAAAAAAAGAAAAAAAAGCCAGACTGAAATTTGTCAAACTACATGTTGACAAGCCACAAAGCTTCTGGGAGAACGTCCTATGGACAGATGAGGCAAAAATGGAAATTTTTGGCAAGGCACATCATCTCTATGTTGTGCACAGATGGAAAAATGAAGCATATCAAGAAAAGAACACTGTCCCTACTGTGAAACATGGAGGAGGCTCTGTTATGTTCTGGGGCTGCTTTGCTGCATCTGGCACAGGGTGTCTTGAATCTGTGCAGGGTACAATGAAATCTCAAGACTGTCAAGGGATTCTAGAGAGAAATGTGCTGCCCAGTGTCAGAAAGCTTGGTCTCAGTCGCAGGTCATGGGACTCGCAACAGACCCATGACCAAAACACATAGCTAAAAACACCCAAGAATGGCTAAGAGGAAAACATTGGACTATTCTGAAGTGGCCTTCTCTGAGCCCTGACCTAAATCCTATTGAGCATCTTTGGAAAGAGCTGAAACCTGCCGTCTGGAAAAGGCAACCTTCAAACACGAGACAACTGGAGCAGTTTGCTCATGAGGAGTTGGCCAAAATACCTGTCAAGAGGTGCAGAAGTCTCATTGACAGTTACAGGAATTGTTTGATTGTAGTGATTGCCTCAAAAGGTTGTTCAACAAAATATTAAGTTAACCGGTTCGCGACCGCCCACTGTACATAAACGTCGGCGCTGCCTGGGCTCTGTGCAGCGCCGACGTTTAAAAACGGTGGGTGGTCCCGCAGCACTCAGGACCCCCAGGGTCCTGCTAGCGCTGCGGTACCGGTTCAGAGCGATAGCTCTGACATGTGGCATCATGTGGACCTGATTGGATCAGGTCCCCATGATGTTAACCTGTTCCTATCTTCTAGATGCTGCGATCCATAGCGATCGCGGCATTTAAAAGATAGTGACAGCCGGTGGTCGGCGATCGGGACCCCCCACATACCTGCCAGCGGCGGGGATCCCGGTGCTGTGACCTCTGACATCATCGAGGCCTGATTGGCTCAGGTCTCGATGATGTCAGCGTCACACCAGCCAATCAGAGAGATCACCAGGGAAGTTTGTTTTAGCAACAAACTTTCCCGGGCGATCTGCCTGATAAATACATTGTTTCTCCTCCGATCTCAGTGAGAGAGCAGAGGAGAAACACTGTGACAAGAGCTGTCAGCCTTGCCACAGTAAAAGTGAAAAAAATAAAAAATAAAAAAGAAAGTAAGAGTTAGGGTTAGTCAGTCCTGTCAGATCTGTCAGTCAGTCAGTCCTGTCAGATCAGTCAGTCCTGTCAGATCAGTCAGTCAGTCAGTCAGTCCTGTCAGATCAGTCAGTCCTGTCAGATCTGTCAGTCAGTCAGTCCTGTCAGATCAGTCAGTCAGTCCTGTCAGATCAGTCAGTCCTGTCAGATCTGTCAGTTAGTCAGTCCTGTCAGATCTGTCAGTCAGTCAGTCCTGTCAGATCAGTCAGTCCTGTCAGATCAGTCAGTCAGTCATTCCTGTCAGATCTGTCAGTCAGTCAGTCAGTCAGTCCTGTCAGATCAGTCAGTCCTGTCAGATCTGTCAGTCAGTCAGTCCTGTCAGATCAGTCAGTCAGTCAGTCCTGTCAGATCAGTCAGTCCTGTCAGATCTGTCAGTCAGTCAGTCCTGTCAGATCTGTCAGTCAGTTAGTCCTGTCAGATCAGTCAGTCAGTCAGTCCTGTCAGATCAGTCAGTCCTGTCAGATCAGTCAGTCAGTCAGTCAGTCCTGTCAGATCTGTCAGTCAGTCAGTCCTGTCAGATCAGTCAGTCAGTCAGTCCTGTCAGATCAGTCAGTCCTGTCAGATCTGTCAGTCAGTCAGTCCTGTCAGATCTGTCAGTCAGTCAGTCCTGTCAGATCAGTCAGTCCTGTAAGATCAGTCAGTCAGTCAGTCCTGTCAGATCAGTCAGTCCTGTCAGTCAGTCCTGTCAGGTCAGTCAGTCCTGTCAGATCAGTCCGGTCAGTCCAGTCCGGTCAGTCCAGTCCGGTCAGTCCAGTCCGGTCCCGTCCTTTCAGTCCGGTCCGTTCAGTCCGGTCCGTTCAGTCCAGTCAAAAAATATAAAAATAAAATGGCCCGTCAGACTTATACCGCAGAAGAGGTGTATGCCCTGCTATGTTCTGACACTGATGACAGTGCAATCTCAGATGGAGATATGGATTTTGAGGGCTTTAGTAGCAGCGACACTGAGAGCTCAGAAATGAGCAGTGATTCTGTTCCATCCTCAAGCACAAGGACCAGTACAGCAATAGGGGCAAATAGCGCTACTGGAGAAACGTCTCCAAATCAGGGAACACTGCCCAGTACAAGCGCTGTCCCTGCTACCAGTGAATTGGTGCACGCCAGTGTACAAGGGGCGTTGCCACATGATCTAGCATTTCCCAGATGGGAGGCTTCGGATTCGGCTGCTCTATTCAGCCCTGATTTCAACGCCACTCCTGGTATAAATGTGGAGGTGGAAGATTTTGGACTAATTCATTTTTTAAATTTGTTTTTTACAGACAGCTTGCTAGAGCATATTGTCGTGCAAACAAATTTATATGCGTCCCAATTCATAAGCCAGAATCCCCGATCTTACTATGCTAGGGCAAATTTATGGACACCAACTAATGTCCCGGAAATAAAAAAATTTTTAGGACTTACATTTGCCATGGGGCTTGTTAAAAAACCGAGCATTCGATCCTACTGGTCCAACCACCCTGTTCAAGCCACCCCTATGTTTTCAGTCGTTCTGCCTAGGACCCGTTATGAAATGCTCATGCAGTTTTGGCATTTTAATGACAATAGTCAATGCCTGCCCAGAAATGCCCCAGAACATGACAGGTTATATAAAATTAGACCCATCACTGAAAATTTGTCAGAAAAATTCTTAAGCCTCTACACCCCAACACAAAATATTTCTATAGATGAGTCCCTTGTAAAATTCAAAGGAAGACTGCACCTCAAGCAATTTATCCCATCTAAAAGGGCAAGGTTTGGAATAAAGCTCTATAAAATGTGCGAAAGTTCAACCGGACACACATCCGCTTTTCGCATATATGAGGGGAAAGATAGCCAACTAAACCCACCAGGATGCCCTACTTATCTGGGGACATCTGGAAAAATTGTTTGGGAGCTGATAAGTCCATTTTTTCAAAAAGGCTACAATCTATATGTGGACAATTATTACACCAGCATACCCCTATTTAAAAGTCTGGTTGAACACAACATCGGGGCTTGTGGGACCATCCGTAAAAACCGTCAGGGGTTTCCACAACCATTGGTCAACCAAAAGTTTCAAAAGGGGCAGTCAGGGGCTGTACGCAACGGAGAGCTGCTTGCCCTGAAATATAGGGATAAGAGGGATATTTTTGTCCTCAGCTCGATCCACACAGATGCCACAAGGGCCACTGTAGAACTAGGATCCACCACTCCGACGCAAAAACCTGTGTCAGTCATTGACTACAACAAACACATGGGGGGTGTGGACCTTGCAGACCAGGTTCTACAGCCATACCAGGTATCAAGAAAGTCCTATACCTGGTATAAAAAGTTGGTTATTTATTTGTTTCAGGTGGCCACATACAATTCTTTTGTGTTGTACAAAAAAGCAGGAAATTCAGATCCTTTTCTTGATTATCAAGAAAAGGTAATTGAAAATCTTGTCTTTCAAAGTGTCAGCCCCACTCATCCATTAGAATCTGAGGATGTGAAAAGACTCACTGAGCGACATTTTATTGCACTTATTCCAGCAACGGAAACAAGAAGGAACCCCCAGAAAAGATGTCGTGTATGTACTAAGAGAGGAATGAGGCATGATACCCGCTACTATTGCCCACAATGCCCATCATTGCCAGCCTTATGCGTCACTGACTGCTTTAAAATCTTCCACACAGAACCACGTTTTTAAACTGTAAAAATGTATCCCAATTTGTCATTCAAACATTTGGTTCATTTAGTGAATGACACATTCGAGTAGAGCTCACTTAATTTCCAGGGGGGGGTTCTCCAGAATCTAAACCTTCCATTGCGTGCTTGTTTCTGGAAATCATCCATTGAGTTAAAATGGTCACTAAACCCATAGATGAATTCCCAGAGGGGTGTCATTTCCAAAATGGGGTCACTTCAGGGGGGATTCTTTAGCTCTGGTAATCTGAAAAGAGCCAGAACAGCATAATCCCCCCTGAAGTGACCCCATTATGGAAATGACACCTCTGTGGGAATGCATCTATGGGTTTAGTGACCATTTACCTATCTACTTATTTTCCCACCACTAGATTAATTTATACAGAGGAGTAGATTGTAAAATTCGGTCACTTGTTGTGGGTTTCCTCTGTTTAGGCACCTCAGGGGCTCTCCAAATGCAACATGGCGTCCGCTATCCATTTCAGTCAAATTTCCATTCCAAAAGTCAAATGGCGCTCCTTACCTTCCGAGCCATGCCGTGCGCCCAAACAGTGGTTTTGCACCACATATGGGGTATCAGCGTGCTCAGGAGAAATTGCACAGCACATTTTGGGGTCCATTTTTTCTGGCTGCCCTTGTGAAAATTAAAAATGTGAAGCTAAAGTAGCAGTTTTGTGTTAAAAATGTGTTTTTTTATTTTCACACTTCAACATTATAAAATTCTGTGAAGCCCCTGGGGGTTCAAGGTGCTCACCACACATCTAGATAAGTTCCTTGAGGGGTCTAGTTTCCAAAATGGGGTGACTTGTTGGGGGTTTCCTCTGTTTAGGCAGCTCAGGGGCTCTCCAAATGCAACATGGCGTCCGCTATCGATTCCAGTCAAATTTCCATTCCAAAAGTCAAATGGCGCTCCTTACCTTCCGAGCCATGCCGTGCGCCCAAACAGTGGTTTTGCACCACATATGGGGTGTCAGCGTGCTCAGGAGAAATTGCACAGCACATTTTGGGGTCCATTTTTTCTGGCTGCCCTTGTGAAAATTAAAAATTTGAGGCTAAATTAGCAGTTTTGTGTTAAAAATGTGTTTTTTTATTTTCACGCTTCAACATTATAAAATTCTGTGAAGCCCCTAGGGGTTCAAGGTGCTCACCACACATCTAGATAAGTTCCTTGAGGGGTCTAGTTTCCAAAATGGGGTGACTTGTTGGGGGTTTCCTCTGTTTAGGCACCTCAGGGGCTCTCCAAATGCAACATGGCGTCCGCTATCGATTCCAGTCAAATTTCCATTCCAAAAGTCAAATGGCGCTCCTTACCTTCCAAGCCATGCCGTGCGCCCAAACAGTGGCTTTGCACCACATATGGGGTATCAGCGTGCTCAGGAGAAATTGCACAACACATTTTGGGGTCAATTTTTTCTGGCTGCCCTTGTGAAAATTAAAAATTTGAGGCTAAAGTAGCAGTTTTGTGTTAAAAATGTGTTTTTTTGTTTTCACACTTCAACATTATAAAATTCTGTGAAGCCCCTGGGGGTTCAAGGTGCTCACCACACATCTAGATAAGTTCCTTAAGGGGTCTAGTTTCCAAAATGGGGTCACTTGTTGGGGGTTTCCTCTGTTTAGGCACCTCAGGGGCTCTCCAAATGCAACATGGCATCCGCTATCGATTCCAGTCAAATTTCCATTCCAAAAGTCAAATGGCGCTCCTTACCTTCCAAGCCATGCCGTGCGCCCAAACAGTGGCTTTGCACCACATATGGGGTATCAGCGTGCTCAGGAGAAATTGCACAACACATTTTGGGGTCCATTTTTTCTGGCTGCCCTTGTGAAAATTAAAAATTTGAGGTTAAAGTAGCAATTTTGTGAAAAAAAGTTAAATGTTCATTGTTTTCTTCCACATTCCAAAAATTCCTGTGAAGCACCTGAAGGGTTAATAAACTTCTTGAATGTGGTTTTGAGCACCTTAAGGGGTGCATTTTTTAGAATGGTATCACTTTTGGGTATTTTCTGTCATAAAGGCTCCTCAAAGTCACTTCAAATAAGATGTGGTCCCTAAAAAAATGTTTTTGTAAATTTTGTTGTAAAAATGAGAAATCGCTGGTCAACTTTTAACCCTTATAGCTTCCTAACAAAAAAAAATTTTGGTTCCAAAATTGTGCTGATGTGAAGTAGACATGTGGGAAATGTTATTTATTAACTATTTTGTGTGACATATCTCTCTGATTAAAGGGCATGAAAATTCAAAGTTTGAAAATTGCAAAATTTTCAAAATTTTCGCCAAATTTCCGATTTTTTCACAAATAAACGCAAGTGATATCGAAGAAATTTTACCACATGAAGTACAATATGTCACAAAAAAACTGTCTCAGAATCAGGGGGATCCGTTGAAGCGTTTCAGAGTAATTACCTTATAAAGTGACAGTGGTCAGAATTTAAAAAATTGGCCCGGTCACGAAGGCAAAAACAGGCTCTGGCGCGAAGTGGTTAAGAGTACCATCATTTCTGTCCAGGCCTATTTCATGAGTTTATTTTTTTTTTAAATTCTGTGGAAGCAGGGTTGAAAAGCAATGTCTGACTTTTATTTGTTCATTTTCATAGATTTTTCATTTATTATTACTTTTGTGAGATTCAAGTTATTTCAAGTCAATTTTGACCACGTGTGTAGATATTTTGGCCCACTCCTCGTGAGCAAACTGCTCCAGCTGATTCAGGTGTGAAGGGTGGCTTCTCCAGGCTGCAATTTTCAGGTCCTACCACAGATGTTCAATAGGATTTAGATCAGGGCTCATAGAAGCCACTGCAGAATAGTCCAATGCTTTGCTCTTAGCTATTCTTGGATGTTTTTAGCTGTGTGTTTTGGGCCATTTTACTGTTGGAGGACTAATGGCCTGCAACTTAGACCTAGCTTTCTGACACTGGTCAGCACATTTAGCTCCAGAATGCTTTGACAGTCTTGAGATTTAATTGTACTCTGCACAGATTCAAGACACCTTGTGCCAGATGCAGCAAATCAACCCCAAAACATAACCCTCCAAGTGTCACAGTAGGCACAATGTTCTTTTATTTGTTTGCTTCATTTTTGCATATGGGAACAAAGAGCTTTTGCCAAAAAGCTCCAGTTTTATCTTATCTGTCCAGAGGACATTTTACCATAAGCTTTGTGGCTTGTTAATATGCATTTTGGGAATTCCAGTCTAGTTTTTCTTTGCTGTACTTTCAACAGAGGTTTCCTCTTCAGTTGTTTTCCATGAAGTCCACATTGGTTGAAGACAGCAACAGAGTACACCTCTAATCTCTAAGGAAGTTGTTCTGGTCTCTTTGTTTATTATCCATCTCTTCAATTTGTCATCAATCTTCCTCTTGCGGCCACATCTACCGTCGCATAGACCTTAAACTTCTGAATAATATGTGCAACTGTAGTAACATGAACATCAAGCTGTTTGGAGATGGTCTTTACCTTTAAGATGTTTACCTTTAAGATGTTTATCTGTAATTATTCATGTTTCCATGTTAAGTGTGGTACATTTCCTGATACCAAACAGCACAGTGACTACTTTTCACCCTTTAAATAGGCAGATTGACTAATTCCATGACACATCTCAGTTTAACATGTCTCTATAGTCAAATTATTTTCAATCTTTTCTAGGGGTACCATCATTTTTGCCAGGTCACTTTCATTACTTTTTCTTTTTAATTTTCTGTTAAACCAGAATTCAAAAGCAATGTCTGATTTTCATTAGTTGATATTCAGTACATTTTAATTGAAAATTACTTTTGTCAGTTTTAAGTTATATCAGTGACTATTGTGAGTTTTTTTTACATTAACAGAAGGGTACAAACAATTTTGGCTACGTCTGTGTTTTTTGGCCTCTATAGACTGTAAACTAATAGAAATGAAGAAACGTTATACTGATATAAAATGTGTCTTTTCTACATTATTTGTGTACATAGATATAATGCAACATCAATTTGTAGGTGATAGCTCTGTTCAGTTATTAATAACTGTTAAGATTGGTAGCAAAAACAATGAAATGGTCACCTGCAGCATACATGACCTTATTACATAACTCTATGTAAACAATACTTTGATTCAATAACTATTTAAATGTTATCAGACCAAGGGTGCCCTGTTAAATTCAGGTATAGAAAAAGTTTGACATGATAAAATGCTGTCTCAAAGGGTTATAGTAACTCCGTTATTTTGTCCCGATACTATGATACTCAATTGGGTCATGGTCTGGAGGGCTTCCGCGGAGAAGAGTACACGTATAAAGCGCCTCTTGCTGGTATATTTAGGAGGCTTTTCAGAAGGGCCATACCTCTTTTCAGAAAAGGTATAGAACTAATAAAATCACAGGTAAAGAAAGCTGTCAGAAACATTCCTAAAAATGTTGTCACAAGAATCTCAACATCTGTTATGGACAGGATGAATCAACCTCAGCTAAAGCAGGAAGGCTCTGGTTTTGTTTATGTTGCAAAAAACTCACATAAAAGAAAAGACATTTTAGTACATTATTGCCTCTGATACTCCTGAAAAAGAACAAAGTGCGTTAACGATGCTGTGGTCAGAAAACAGACGTTCTGCTAATCAGAATTATTATGGCTTTAGTACATGACAACTTTGGAGAGTGCACTAAATCTGAATTGCATACTTTTGCATACCTCCAATACAGACAAGTATTGAAAAATATAACCAAAATACAATAGATCTTGATCTGTGCATGTGCCACTTCCATTTTATTCAATACCATAAGAAAAGCAGTGAAATCAAGCTATGCACGCTCCGCCCACATCAAACAGGAGGCAAAGATCACTGCAAAATTAGTAAACTATCATTGAAACCCCGGAGGCAGGAGGAGGGGCTGGAGCAGTAGGAGAATGGTCTAACCAACAGTCCAGCCCTTGTGCACAGAAATCTTATTAGAATAAAACTTCTAAGAGCGGATTTCTTCACCAAAGGTATCAATTTAATCAGTATAACAGTACCATTATGGCCATGTCTTAACTTTATATTGCTAAATTATGCTGACAGGTTCTCTTTAAGCCTCAAACTCATGTACTGAAAAAGAGTGAATGAGCATGCATGTATTTGATTAAATATATGTAGTTTGTTTTATTATTTTGTCTCAGGAGATTTCATGTGACACTATGTGGTACTATATATGTATGTTATTTCACTGTGTATGTCAGCCTGAGAAAGATTCATTAATAGTTGAAACGTTGATATATGTTTTTTGTAATGGAATAAAGGATTTATTTATCTACCAACTGGAGTGCTGTGAAATAATAATGAGTGTCTGTAGGTAACAGTGAAGCATGGTGGAGGTTATTTGTTACAGTTTGGGACAGAATTTCAGCAAAATTGAGTTGGGGATTTGGTATCCTCAATGCTGATAAATACAGGCAGACATTTATCCATCATTCAATAACATCAGGGAAGTATCTGATTGCCTCTAAATTCTGCAGCAGGACAACAACCCCTCACATACAGAAAATGTCATTAAGAACTGTTATCAGTGTAAAACAAGACATCCAGGGAGTGATGATATGGCCCCCACAGAGCCCGGATCTCAACATCTTCAAGTCTTTCTGGGATTACATGAAGATAGAGAAGGATTTGCGCAAGCCTATATCCACAGAAGATATGTGGTTAGTTCTATTAGATGCTTGGAACAACCTCTCTGCTGAATTCCTACAAAAATTGTGTGCAAGTGTATCTAGAATTGATGCTTTGATACTGTTTTGAAGGCAATGGGTGATCACTAGTGTTGAGCGATACCTTCCGATATCAGGAAATATCGGATCGGATTGGATCGGGCCGATACTCAAAAAGTATCGGATATCGCCGATTCCGATACCGGAAACCAATGCAAGTCAATGGGACACAAATATCGGAATGAAAATAAACCCTTTCTTTCCTTGTAGGTTAATTCTACATGAAGGAAAACAACTAACAATAATGTAGAATGTATTGGGGGAGGTGGTTGCCCAAATCGATGGGAACAGTGCTCACAGTGAAACATGAAAAGCCGGCAATTCAGCAGCGGCATACACCGGTACCCGACAATTTAGAACAGAAAGAATAGAGCTTCACACATAGATTAGATAGATAGAAACATGTCAGCCACATATATAAGAAGTACAGAGACAGTGTTGCTTACTGTACTTGTTATTTAGTGTAAAGGATTTATTTAAAAAAATAATAGTGTTTTCGTGCACCGTCTCTTTAAAAAAGCCGGCCGGCAATTCAGCAGCGGTACCCGACAATTTAGAACAGAAAGATAGAGCATCACACATAGATTAGATAGATAGAAACATGTCAGTCACATATATAAGAAGTACAGTGACAGTGTTGCTTACTGTACTTGTCATTTAGTGTTAAAATAAAGGATTTATTAAAAAAAAATTGGCGTGGGGTTCCCCGTAATTTTAGTCTCAAGCGGAGGTTAAGCAGATGGCTGGGGCAGATGTTTGAAGCCTGGGAAGGGGGTAATACCCACGGAGCTTCCCAGGCTACTAATATCAGCCCCCAGCTGAATACCTAGCCTTTACTAGCTATTAAAATGGGGGACCCCCCCAAAAAAATGATGTGGGGTCCCCCCTATTTTAATAGCTAGCAAAGGCTAGGCAGACAGCTGGGGGCTGATATTAATAGCTCAGGAAGGGTGCCATGAATATTGGCCCCCTCCCAGGCTAGAAACACCAGCCGTCAGCCGCTCCAGAAATGGCGCATCCATAGGATCACGGTCCTCGACACCCTGGCCCCGCGTGGCCTCAATGAAAGCCTGACTTTCTCATCTTTCCTGTGATCGGATGCCCTCCTTTCTCTGGCGCTCTCCCTCGGCTTTTTTGATCCTCTAGTCTGTGCTTCCGGGTCTTAGCTTGATTTTAAATTAGTTTCTGGTTTTAATTTATTTTTTCCCTATACTTCCAGACCCTATCCTATTTCCTTGTCAAGCTCTGCACCATCCTTATGGACCAGTGTTACCACAAGGACTTTCTTCAATTGGAGTGAAGAATCCCTGAAAGATATTGCTGCCATCCCCCTTCATGTGATGAAAATTATGTGTACTTTGTTTATACCTCTAAAATTGCTTACATTTAAATTATATATGCTATCAAGATTGCTGTCACATGGGAGGTTTGTTTGTATCTGTGAGGGGGGTCCCCCATTTCCTTTCCTTCCTTTCTTCTCAGGACTGGACATATATTATATGACCCCCTGGTACCCTCACATACTCTTGGGACATTAGATGGTATTTCCACCCTCATCACATTTTCTCCTCCTATGGGAGCCTTTATGCTGCTGGGTTGGTACGCGTGTGTTCTGATACATACCCTCCCTGCGCTCGCGCTGGGCTGTCTACATGTGCCTGGCTTGCCTCCAGGGGGCGTGTCTGCAGCGCGCTCCCGGACGCGGGCCTGTGACTTGACGGCCTCGGCGCGCGTGATTGGGGGGCGTGGCTCCAGATACACGCGCCGCGGCAGCCTAATCAGTTTCCTCCCTCCCCTCAGTCACATGACTTGAATGGGAGGTATTTCTACAGGTCCTGGATGCGTACAGGTTAGCGCTGCCTCTTGAAAAAGAACGCCGAAACGCGCGTCGGGGCGCGATTTTACCCGTTGCACTGCTGGGGACTCTCTAATGGGGTTCTGGGCTCCTTCCATACCTTTGGTTTGTGGTGAGTCTATATTTATCTATATCATAGGGACCATTGACCTGACTCACACTTTCTGAGTTAGTGCTAGGATACTTTTTGTATCAGGATGTGGTCTCTCTGTATGAGGCCTTGGCCTCTTTGTATACTTTATTGTATCAACTTTGATGTCTACTGAACATGATTTTGTTCCATGTTATATGTACTCACCGCTGCCTCTCATAACTATATGGACTAATTGACTATTCTATACCGCCCTTCCCCCCAGGGTACCCCCCAGCTTTGGGCACCTTGCACCTTACCCCCTTCTGCTATTTTAAACATTTTTCTACAAGAATTTTGTATGATGTATTTAAATAAAATTGTATTAATTGTTTGCCACTATACTCAAGTGTCCTCCTGTTTTTATACATAGTTACATAGTTTACATAGTTTATAAGGCCGAAAAAAGACAAGCGTCCATCCAGTTCAGCCTATTTATTGTGCACTGCAGCTATTTCGCAGCGTTGATCCAGGGGAAGGCAAAAAAAAAACATGCGGTATAGGCCAATTTACATCATTGAGGAAAAATTCACTTCCCGACTCCAATCTGGCAGTCAGATTAAATCCCTGGATTAATTAACTATCATTAAGCATAAAATGTAATTTTATTGTTCTCAAGAAAGGCGTCCAGGCCTCTCTTGAACTCATTAAGTGAGTTGGACATCACCACTTCCTCTCCCAGAGAGTTCCAGAGTCTCACGGCTCTGACCGTAAAGAATCCCCTTCTATGCTGGTGAAGGAACCTCCTTTCCTCCAGACGCATAGTGTGCCCCCTCGTCTTTGTCACCATCCTTGGTATAAAGAGGTCATGGGAGAGATCTCTGTACTGCCCCCTGATGTATTTATACATGTTTATGAGGTCTCCCCTAAGCCTTCTCTTTTCCAACGTAAATAGGCCTAATTTTGACAACCTCTCTGGGTATTCTAGTCCCTCCATTCCCTTTATTACCTTAGTCGCCCTCCTTTGTACCCTCTCTAGCTCCAATATGTCTTTCCTGAGCACCGGAGCCCAGAACTGTGCACAATATTCTAAGTGCGGCCTTACCAGCGCTTTATACAGAGGAAGAACAATGTTCTCATCATATGCCCCTATTCCTCTTCTGATGCATGCCATGACTCTATTTGCCTTCGCAGCTGCTGCCTGACACTGGGCGCTCCAATTTAATTTGCTGTTAACCAAGACGCTGCACTGTCGTTGCAGTGTGTCGGTCAAGCTATTCACACTAGGTCTCTGTGAAGAATAGTATTAGTAAATTACAGGCCTGGTATTTAAAACCGTGGTTCTCTGTCCGACGTATCACAGACGTATCTTACATATAAATGTGTTCCAAAATCAGCCATTTCTGCCTTCCATTTCATTGCAGTGTGTCGGTCAAGCTATTCACACTAGGTCTCTGTGAAGAATAGTATTAGTAAATTACAGGCCTGCTATTTAAAACTGTGGTTCTCTGTCAGACATATCACCAATAAGAGTTTTCCAAAATCAGCCATTTCTAGTGATCGTGGAAAATATTGTCCTTCATTTAAAATAGGCAAGGTGCGTGGCAAGGGACGGGGAGGTGAACGTGATGGTGATGGTGCATGTAGAGGCCAAAGCCGTGGGCAAGCTGAAATTGTGCCACAACAAACACCCACATCTTGTCGCCCGACCTTCCTGTCCCAATTGCTAAGGGACCGCAGCACACCACTTTTGAACCCAGAGCAATGTCAAAAGGTTGTTTGTTAGAGAGCAGATAATGCTTCCAGTCACTCTGCCACCACCACTACCATCCTGTCTTCCACATGGTCAAGTCTCAGTAGCTGTGAGTATGTATCGCATATTCCTCACCTTGATTCTCCTTCGTCCCACCATGCCGAGTGCCCGGAGACAACTGATCCCACACTTGGACACTCAGAAGAGCTGTTCACTTTTCCATTTGTAGATTCAGGCCTCTCGCCCGGCCAGCTTCAAGCAAGTCAAGAGGAGAACACATGTAGCGATGCCCAAATATTTGGGCAATAAATATAAAGTCAAGTGAGGGGTCGCTCACTGTTAATAGTGGGTGCTCTGGAGTAAATTATGCCAAATTCAGTTCAAAGAGAAACTCTGGCACTCCAATGTAAATGCAAAGATTATTTATTTATTTGAATCAACCCCACATAGGAGAAACCGGCCAACGTTTCGACCTTTATGGTCTTTGTCAGGGCCTTTGCTAAATATAGGCAAAAAACAGAACACAGAAAATAAATCATACAAAAATGTGAACCACATGCATCAAAGTATAAAGCAAATATCATTATAGAGGTGTAAATTGAGAATCTATACACATATAATGTGGGATAAGAAACTGAGAAATCAGTATATAACATTGGCTAGTTAATATATCTCAGGAAAAAAATAGAGGTATGGCAGCATAGCACTGCCACTAATACCAAATAGTGAAACTGGAGAGTCTCATAAAGATCTAAGGTGACAATTCAATATCGAACATAGTATAGTGAATCCCCTTAGTAGTTTAGAATATGTAATAGTTTAGAAAAAACAAATAGGAATATATCAGATAATGTACATACCTGTAGGTACGGGAGGTGTTTGTAGAGAAAATAATGGCAGTTGGTAATGCCGTGTGTTGTGCCAATCAGTGCTGCCCTCTTTATATACCCCATATGGTTAGCGTACCTGTTGTGGAAGATCCGGCGGCATGTGAGCTGGCTGCGTGTGGCTATTTCCAGTCACATGCAGTGCGATGTGATATTAGATATAGGACATTCCTTTTTTTGATCTGGACTGGTTCAGAGAAGGATCTTACATTATTCTATGAGGATCTCAACACCAGGGTGTCCAACCTAAAATTCACCAAACATCATGATCCTCATTCGATCCACTTCCTATTTGTTTTTTCTCAATTTACACCTCTATAATGATATTTGCTTTATACTTTGATGCATGTGGTTCACATTTCTGCATGATTTATTTTCTGTGTTCTGTTTTTTGCCTATATTTTGCAAAGGCCCTGACAAAGACCATAAAGGTCGAAACGTTGGCCGATTTCTCCTATGTGGGGTTGATTCAAATAAATGAATAATCTTTGCATTCACATTGGAGTGTCGGAGTTTTTCTTTGAACCAAATATTTGGGCAGCCACGGTCATATGAAGGCAACGGTATTAAAGTGCAATTACTGTCGCAAGAGGTGGATGATGATGATGATGAAACACAATTGCCAGAAAGTCAATAGGAGGACCAGTGAGCGGAAGTGGAAGACGAGGTGGTGGATGATATAGTAACTAACCTAAACTGGCAGGGGGACATGAGAGCAAGGATAGCAGCACACAGGGGGAGGGAGGCAGAGCACCACAACAGGCAGGGAGAAGCAGTGTGGTGGTCGCAGACACAAGGCAGGAAAGCATTCCCCGTAACACCAACACAACGGAAGTTGCCAGTACAACTGTTAGGTCTTTCCGAGTCTGGTTGTTTTTTAAAGACTCTGCAGATAACCCCAAAAAGGCTATTTGCACCACCTGCCAGGCCAGCATCAGCAGGGGTAGCAAAACTAGCAGCCTGGCCACCACCAGCATGATCAGGCACATGGCAGCAAAGCACTCTACTAAGTGGGACGAACGACAGGGTCCAGAAACAGTGTCTCTGGGTGACACCACTGCTTTTTCTGCTGTTCTGCGTGCATGCCAATCCCCTGTCCATGGCGCATGCAAAGATGACTACCGCCCTGCATGTGTCGTTGCACACTCTCAACTAGCACCATCAGCAAGCACATCCACATCCTTGTCCCAGTGCTGCGTTCAGTTGTCCCTACCCGAGTCCTTGGAATGCAAGCGCAAATACGCAGCCAACACCCCACAGGCCACACTACTAAATTCACACATTTCGCGACTGCTTGCATTCTAAATGTTGCCTTTTAGGCTAGTGTAGACAGAAGCTTTCCGCAACCTGATGGCGGTAGCTGTCCCTTGGTACTCGGTTCCCAGCCGCCACTATTTCTCCCAATGTGCCGTCCCCGCATTACACAAGCACGTGTCCCACAACATTAGCCGTGCCCTCAACAATGCAGTTACTGGGAAAGTCCACCCAACCACGGACACGTGGACAAGTGCTTGTGGGCAGGGACGGTACATCTCGCTGACGGCACACTGGATTAATATAGGGGAAGCCGGGAACCAGTCAGACCTTGTGACGGAACACGTCCTCCCAACGCTGAGGATTGCGGGCCCTGGGTCAATCAGGTTTGCCCCCACATTCTACAACCCCTGCACCTCCTCCTCCTCTTCAGCCTCCATCTCCGAAATGAGCACATCAGTCAGAAGTTGGAAGCATTGCAGCACTGCCTCGGCCAAGATGCAACAGGCTGTGCTGAAGCTAATATGCTTCGGTGACAAACCGCACACCGCTGAAGAGTTGTGGACAGCTCTGAAAGAGTAGGTAGATCTGTGCCTGACACTGCTGAACCTACAGCCAGCCAAGCATGGTCGTGTGTGACAATGGCCAGAACCTGGTGGCGGCTCTGAAGTGAGGCAAATCTGTCACATCTGCTTGTCAAAGTACGCCGCCTGTGTGCCCATTTTAGAAAATCAGCTACAGCTTCCGCCACCCTTACTGTGCTTCAGCAGCGTTTGCAGCTTCCAGCTCACCGACTGGTGTACGATGCACCCATGCATTGGAACTCTACATTACAGATGTTGGGAAGGATTTGTGAGCAGAAGAGGGCAGTTGTTGACTACCAGCATCAACAAGGCCGTCGGTATTCAGGTCAGACTCCACACATAAGACCTCAGGAGTGGACATGGATGTCAGACATCTGTACCATACTCCAAAACTTTGAGGAGTCCACCAAGATGGTGAGCAGCGATGATGCCATCCCACTTCTCTGTCTTCTGAAACACTCTCTGCTCACAATTAAAGAGGATGCATTGCAGGCGGAGAACGATGAGATGGAGCAAGAAACCAAACAGGGTGATTCCATACAGGGTGATTCCACACAGCCCAACCTCATCTCATTCCAATTTGGATTGGATGACAATGAGGAGGAGGAGGAAGAACAGGAGCTAGTTTCCTGTGCTATAGATGGTACTACCTTCACAACTGTCATACCATCTATTCAGTGTGGATGGCCTGACGACAGGGAGGAGGAGGAAGAGGAGGAAGAGGAGGTGATGAGGAGGAGAGCATCATCAGTCATCCTCTTGGTGAGGACATGAAAGTTTTGCCTCTTTGCAGTCTGGCACACATGTCGGATTTTATATTACACTGCCTTTCCCGTGACCCTCGCGTTGTCCAAATTTTGCGTGACAGCCATTACTGGTTGGTGACACTTCTAGACCCATGCAACAAGAAGAACTTTCTGTCTCTTATTCCCGTGCAGGAGAGGCCTAATAAAATGGGGCAGTACGAGAAGGCACTTGAAAATGCCGACGGCAGAGGTCACAGTTCATTGGACAACCAAGAAGTACAGGCGAGAGAGACACAAATACAATCCAGCAGAGGCAGGGGAACACTGTCAAAGTTCTGGGACAGTTTTCTCAGACCCTCCCATTTCACAGGCCCTGAGGGCTAGACTTCTCAACACCATCGAATGATAGCAGCGTAGCATAAGCTCAAATGCAGTGTCTTTTTTTTGGGGGGAGGTCTAACTCTATTCGCATGCACCTCTGTCTTCACACCCAGACATGGGTATAAGCTTCCTGATTTTGTATATTTGCTCTTGTCCTCCTCCTTCTCCTCATCCTCATCCTCCACCACCATATCACCACAATATCTACCTTATCACCATATCTATGTCTCTTGCAAGGGATATTGGAGTTCCTCCAAATTTTTGGCAGCTGTTACATTCACTGCATAGGCAAACAGTATGGGAGACCCTCTCCTTTCTAATGGGAACAATGTTGTTACTGTGGCCCAGCTCTATGTGTCTGTAAATTGTTATTGGGGTATTTTCTAAATTTTGGCAGCCGTTGGACTCACTGCAGGGGTGGACATACCGCCGATGCAGCTGGTGCAGCTGCACCGGGGCCCAGCGGTGCAGGAGGGCCCTTGCAAGGTGGATAATGATGAGGGCAATATGGCCAGTTTCTCAGAGCCCGAGGCTCCCGGGGGCCCATGGCCAGATTTCCCTTATCCTGTGTGGCAGACAGGGAGCGATCCCTGAAGCCCCACTGCCTATAGGTGAAAATGGCAGCGGAGCTGCAGGGACCTGTCCTCTGCTTTCTGGCCGATCGCGCTTTCTGTCTGATACAGATGCATGCTGCTTGATGACGCAAGCAGCGCGTGCCTGTGTCTGGGAGAAAGTTGCTGGTGAGAACGATGCTGCAGGGGAGCGTGTTGAGAGGTAAGTTGTTGTTTTTTTTATTTCATCCAATACACTGGGGCAATGATGGGGGACAGCAATGATGAGGATGATGGGGGGGAGCAATGACGGAAGGAGAGCAACGATGAGGGTGATGGGGGGACAGTGATGGGAAAGAGCAATGATGGGGGACAGTAATGATAAGGATGATGGGGAAGAGCAATGATGAGGGTGATGGGGGGGACAGCAATGATGAGGATGATGGGGGACAGCAATGATGAGTATGACGAGGGGGAGAGTAATGATGGGGGTGATGGAGAGAGAGCAGTGATGGGGAGAGCAATGATGAGGATGATGGGGAACAGTAATGATGATGAGGATGATGGTGGAGAGAGATGATGAGGATGATGGGGGAAGAGCATTGATGGGTATGATCTGGGGAGAGCAATGATGGGTGGAGAGCAATGATGGGGTGATGGGGGGAGAGCAATGATGAGGGTGATGGGGGAGACAAATGATGAGGGTGATGGGGAGAGCAATGATGAGGGTGATGGGGGAGAGCAGGGATGGGGAGAGCAATTATGGGGTGATGGGGTGAGCCATGATGAGGATGATGGGGAGCAATGATGGGAGTGGTGTGGGACAGCAATGATGGGGGTTGGTGTGCAACAGCAATGATGGGGGTGGTGTGGGACAACAATGATGGGGCGGTATGCAACAGCAACGATGGGGGTGGTGTGGAACAGCAATGATGGGGGTGTGTGGGATAGCAATGATGGGGGTGTTGGACAGCAATGATGGAGGTGGTGTGGGACAGCAATGATGGGTGTGTGTGGGACAGCATTGATGGGGTGGTGTGGGACAGCAATGATGGGGGGTGTGGGACAGCAATGATGGAGGTGGTGTGGTAGAAGAGTGATGAGGGTGGGGGAGAGGACACTGAGGTGTGGTGTGGAAGAACAAAGATGGGAGGAGAGCAGTGATGGGGGTAAGATGCATATGACACTTTAGAATGAATTGAAAGGTGGGAGAAGACGCTGTCAGGGACTTGTAATGAATTTGGATGTGGTGGAGGATGCTCAATACCTGACAATACCTGATTACGTCTTCTCCCACCTCCAAAGTGTGGGGGAGATGCATGTACAGTACAGACCAAAAGTTTGGACACACCTTCTCATTTAAAGATTTTTCTGTAATTTCATGACTATGAAAATTGTACATTCACACTGAAGGCGTCAAAACTATGAATTAACACATGTGGAATTATATACTTAACAAAAAAGTGTGAAACAACTGAAAATATGTCTTATATTCTAGGTTCTTCAAAGTAGCCACCTTTTGCTTTGATGACTGCTTTGCACACTCCTGGCAGTCTCTTGATGAGGTTCAAGAGGTAGTCACCGGAAATGGTCTTCCAACAATCTTGAAGGAGTTCCAAGAGATGCTTAGCACTTGTTGGCCCTTTTGCCTTCACTCTGCGGTCCAGCTTACCCCAAACCAGCTCGATTGGGTTCAGGTCTGGTGACTGTGGAGGCCAGGTCATCTGGCGTAGCACCCCATCACTCTCGTTCTTGGTCAAATAGCCCTTAGCCTGGAGGTGTGTTTGGGGTCATTGTCCTGTTGAAAAATAAATGATTGTCCAACTAAACGCAAACCGGATGGAATAGCATGCCGCTGCAAGATGCTGTGGTAGTCATGCTGGTTCAGTATGCCTTCAATTTTGAATAAATCCCCAACAGTGTCACCAGCAAAGCACCCCCACACCATCACACCTCCTCCTCCATGCTTCAGGGTGGGAACCAGGCATGTAGAGTCCATCCATTCAACTTTTCTGCGTCGCACAAAGACACGGTGGTTGGAACCAAAGATCTCAAATTTGGACTCATCAGACCAAAGCACAGATTTCCACTGGTCTAATGTCCATTCCTTGTGTTCTTTAGCCCAAACAAGTCTCTTCTGCTTGTTGCCTGTCCTTAGCAGTGGTTTCCTAGCAGCTATTTTACCATGAAGGCCTGCTGCATAAAGTCTCCTCTTAACAGTTGTTGAAGAGATGTGTCTGCTGCTAGAACTCTGTGTGGCATTGACCTTGTCTCTAATCTGAGCTGCTGTTAACCTGCGATTTCTGAGGCTGGTGACTTGGATAAACTTATCCTCAGAAGCAGAGGTGACTCTTGGTCTTCCTTTCCTGGGGCGGTCCTCATGTGAGCCAGTTTCTTTGTAGCACTTGATGGTTTTTGCAACTGCACTTGGGGACACTTTCAAAGTTTTCCCAATTTTTCTCACTGACTGACCTTCATTTCTTAAAGTAATGATGGCCACTCGTTTTTCTTTACTTAGCTGCTTTTTCTTGCCATAATACAAATTCTAACAGTCTATTCAGTAGGACTATCAGCTGTGTATCCACCTGACTTCTGCACAACACAACTGATGGTCCCAACCCCATTTATAAGGCAAGAAATCCCACTTATTAAACCTGACAGGGCACACCTGTGAAGTGAAAACCATTTCCGGTGACTACCTCTTGAAGCTCATCAAGAAAATGCCAAGAGTGTGGAAAGCAGTCATCAAAGCAAAAGGTGGCTACTTTGAAGAACCTAGAATATAAGACATATTTTCAGTTGTTTCACACTTTTTTGTTAAGTATATAATTCCACATGTGTTAATTCATAGTTTTGATGCCTTCAGAGTGAATGTACAATTTTCATAGTCATGAAAATACAGAAAAATATCTAAATGAGAAGGTGTGTCCAAACTTTTGGTCTGTACTATATATATATATATATATATATATATATATATATATATATATATATATACACATATATATATATATGTGTGTGTGGCTATATATATATATATATATATATATATATATATATATATACACTAGCTATTGAACCCATTCTACGCCCGGTTGGTGAGCATTTTTATTGGCATATGGTCTCCCATTCTGGTATTTGTGCTGTCCCCATCCTGGTATTTGTGCTGCCCCCATCCTGGTATTTGTGCTACACCCATCCTGGTATTTATGCTACCTCCATCCTGGTATTTGTGCTGCCAAATCCTGTTCTCCCATTGTGTTATGTGCTGCCCCCATCCTATCTTGGTATGCATGGAAGCCCTCATCACCAATCCTGGTAGGCATGGCACCCCTCATCCCCAATCCTGGTATGCATGGCACCCCTCATCCCTATCCTGGTATGCATGGCACCCCTCATCCCTATCCTGGTATGCATAGCACCTCTCATCCCTATACTGGTATGCATGGCATCCCTCATCCCTATCCTGGTATGCATGGCACCCCTCATCCCCAATCCTGGTATGCATGGCACCCCTCACCCCCAATCCTGGTATGCAAGGCCCCCTCAGCCTTATCCTGGTATGCATTGGGCCCTCACCCCCATCCTTTTATGTATGGCATTCCTCATCCCTATCCTGGTATGCATGGTACCCCATCCCTCATCCTTATCCCGGTATGTATAGTACCCCTCATCCTGGTATGGATGGTACCCCTCATCCCTATCCTGGTATGCATGGCCCCTCTTCCGAATCCTGGTATGCATGGCCCCTCATCCCTATCCTGTTACGCATGGTACCCCTCATTCCAAATCTGGTATGCATGGCACCCCATCCCTCATCCTGGTATGCATGGCTCCCTCATCCCCAATCCTGGTATGCATGGCACCCCTCATCCCCAATCCTGGTATGCATGGCACCCCTCATCCCCAGTCCTAGTATGCATGGCACTCCTCATCCCCATTCCTGGTATGCATGGCACTCCTCATCCCAAATCCTGGTATGCATGGCACTCCTCATCACCAATCCTGGTATGCATGGTACCCCTCATCCCCAAACCTGGTATGCATGACACCCCGCATCCCCAATACTGGTATGCATGGCACCCATCATCCCAAATCCTGGTATGCATGGTACCCCATCTCTCATCCTGGTATGCATGGCCCCCTCATTCCAAATCTGGTATACATTGCACCACCCATCCCAATCCTGGTATGCATGGCACCCCATCTCTCATCCTGGTATGCATGGCCCCCTCATCCAAAATTTGGTATACATGGCACCCCTCATCCCAATACTGGTATGTATGGCACCCCTCATCCCCCAATCCTGATATGTATGCTACCCAATCCCTCATCCTGGTATGCATGGCTTCCTCATCCCCCAATTCTGGCATGCATGGCACCCAAACCCTCATCCCCCAATCCTGGTATTCATGGCAAACCATCCCTCATCCTGGTATGTATGGTACCCCTCATCCCTATCCTGGTATGTACGGTACCCCTCATCCTGGTGTGCATGGCACCCCATTCCTCATCCTGGTATGCATGGTACCCCGCATCCCTATTCTGGTATGTATGGTACCCCTCATCCCTATCCTGGTATGTATGGTACCCCATCCCTCACCCTGGTAAGCTTGGTACACCACATCCCTATTCTGGTATGTATGGTACCCCTGATTCTGGTATACATGGCACCCCTCATCCCAGTTCTGGTATGTATGGCACCCCTCATCCCCCAATCCTGGCATGTATGGCCACCTCATCCCCCAATCCTGGTATGCATGGCACCCAATCCCTCATCCTGGTATGCATGGCTCCCTCATCCCCAATCCTGGTATGTATGGCCCCCTCATCCCTATCCTGGTATGCATGGCACTCCTCATCCCCCAATCCTGGTATGCATGGCACCCTATCCCTTATCCTGGTATGCATGGCACCCCTCATCCCTATTCTGGTATGCATGGTACCCCTCATCCTGGTATGCATGGCACCCCATCCCTTATCCTGGTATGCATGGTACCCCTCATTCCTATCCTGGTATGCCTGGTAGCCCTCATCCCTATTCTGGTATGCCTGGTACCCCTCATCCCCAGTGCTGGTATGCATGGCACCCCTCACCCCCAATCCTGGTATGCATGGTCCCCTCACCCCCCCAATTCTGGTATGCATGGCTTCCCCCTCATCCCTATCCTGGTATGCATGGTCCCCTCATCCCCCAGTCCTGGTATGTGTGGTCCCCTCACCCCCTCCCCCCAATCCTGGTATGCATGGCACCCCTCATCCCTATTCTGGTATGCATGGTCCCCTCACCCCCAAATCCTGGTATTGTGACAGAGTGCCCCCCCCAGCCTGTTTTCATGGACCATACATGACACCCCTCATTCCTCCTTCCTTTTTACACCCTCCATACCGGATAGCTGCAGTAAGACTGTTATGCTGGCGTGTCCTTTAATAAAATAAAACTTAAAGGACACGTCAGGGTCCACCGAACTGCAAAGGAGTTGCAGCAGCTGAGTCCCAGAGGAATGTTCAGCTAAGCACAGATAAAGAAAAGAACTAGTGTGTTAAGTGCACACACTAGTAGTAACTAAACAAGGTACAATGCTGGGAGTTAGCAACACTCTAGAAATGAAACTAATAAACTTCTGCACTGCAAGACACCGCTGTGCAGAGCAGGAAGGATTTGACAGCATGAAATGCCCGAGCACTAGATGGCGGCGTATAGAGCTGCAGATAGCTGCAGGCCAGGAAAGGCCTGGAACCTAGGATCCTAAAGAGGAGGAGGATCTCTGCAGCACCCAACACATGGGTGTAAAAGTGGCAGTGTGACCACGCATACAATGGCGGAGACCTTGAATGCTGGATCGTAGCGAGGACGCCTCCGTGGCGTGGACACCAACCGGTGAACCGACACAGTAGAGCGTGCTGCTCACAGCCTTCCCCTAGCCCTAATTGCTGGCTAGGATGACTAGGGAGCACACAGCAGGAACCCTTGACAACGACTCTCACACACTGCATTTACTGCCAGAGACCTCACCCCAGGTTAGGAAGAGATAGACTAGGCACCGGGGCGGAGCCCACGGAGCCCTTAAATACACTAGAGACAGCCCCAACCCCCCAGGACAACCAACCACGCTGTACCAGACAGCAAGGGGCGTGGCTTAACGGTACATGACCGCAAGGGGGCGTGGTTTAGCTGTGCAAGACCACAAGGGGCGTGGCGTAGCAGCACGTGCTCGCAAGGGGGCGTGGCTTAGCGGCACATGAGCAGAAATGCAGAAACCACACTTAGAATCCCTAGAATGGAACCTAAATGCTGACAATTACTGACCAGCAGGAAAGAGCCTGGACGGACGCTGCGAGAAAGCCCTTCTCCTGCGTACCGGCCAAACAAAGACTATGATGGAACCATGGCTTCAAGCACAACTATTTTATTACGCGGACATTGTTGACCCCTTTAACAGGAATATTTTTCCTTTCCAGACTCTTAGAGAACGGTTCAAACTTCCACTTAAGATCTTCTTCTCGTACTTACAAATTCGTCACCTAGCGCTGACTTTATATAAAAACACAACGTTCTCCATCCCCACTCCCTTTGAACAACTCTGTAAGGGGAATCCATCTACAAAGGGATTGATCACAGACATCTATAACATACTGTTCACTACGCCATCAGTTCCCCCTTCAACACATACTTATATGACTAAGTGGTAGAGATATTTGGGGAGGGAGCTCCCACCTCCTATCTGGCAGGTTATATGGTCCAAGGCAGCTAAATCATCCACAAGTGTAATACAAAAAGAAAATCAATACAAGATACTGATGCATTAGTATCATACACCTGTGGTTTTTCATATTATATACCCTCAAATATACCACGTCAGGTAGATGCTGGAGATGTCTGGGGGCTGTGGGTTCATTGCCACATATATTCTCGGATTGCTAGACAATATCCCTGTTCTGGAAGAGAGTACAAGGGTTGATTTTTCAGGTGTTAGATGTGGAGATCCCTATGGATCCTGTGACTTATTTGCTTAATGTTACCCCCATCTCTATAAGAAAGGGCCCTGCCAGGCTGCTCCACAATATCTTAACATCGGCAAAATGTTTAATAGCCTCGTACTGGAAGAAAAGATCAGCTCCCTCCTTAAAAAAACTCAGGATGAAGATTAAAGAAACGAGACGTATGGAGAATCTTACAGCCTGTATTAATAATCAACTTGAGTTGTTCAATCGCATCTGGGCTCCATGGGATGACTATGTAACCAAGCTAACCAACTGATGATACGTGCCTTCTTTCTTTCTCTCTCTTCCCTTCCCTGACTTTTTCCCTATCTTCTCCTTTCTAGTGGGAATATGTCGTTACTATGGCCCTGCTTTATGTGTCTAAAAATTGTTAGTGGTTTTTTTTTCTAAATTTTGTCAGCTGTTGAACTCACTGCATACCCTATAACTGAATAGCTGACCCTCTCCTTTCTAATGGGAACATGTCATACTCATTACTGTGGCCCTGCTCTGTGTCTTTAAATTGTTAGTGGGGTTTTTCTTAAATTTTGTCAGCCGTTGGACTCACTGCATATCCTATAACTGTATTGCACACCTGCTCCTTTCTAATGGAAATATGTCATTACTGTGGCCCTGCTCTATGTGTCTTTAAATTGTTAGTGGGGTTTTTCCTAAATTTTGTTAGCCCTTGCAGTCACAGCTTGGGCATTACCACTATAGGAGACCCGCTCCTTTATAATGGGAACATTTTTTTTACTGAGACTCTCCTCTATGTTTCTTCAAAGGGGTATTCGGTTGCGTCCAAATTTTTGGCAGCCCTTGCAGTCACTGCATACGCAATAACAGTATAGGAGACCCACTTGTTAATAATGGGACCAACAAAGCATATCCGGCTGATGGCTCTCTTAACAGTAGCGAGGGACAACTGCTGGCCCTTTAAGAATATTAAGGGCCGCTTGATGGCCCTAAAAAATTGGCTTTTTCACTTTCAGAGTCTGAAACAGGATGTGTCTGATGATGTCTCACACACCACATGACCAGATAAGGTTGTAAAATGTTAAAATGACATTTCCCAGTAAATGCATTTGTCTTAAAAAATAACGTAAAAAAAAAAAAAACACAGTAGGATCTTTCTTTAGTATAAAAACCAGAGTCGCCAGTGTAACCTCAATGTAATCATATTGTTCAGCTCCTGCACCTCCTCCTCCAGTTTGGCCTCCATCTTCGAAATGACCACATCAGTCACAAGATGAAAGCACTGCAGCACTGCCTTGGCCAAGCGGCAACAGGCTGTGCTGAAGATAACATGCTTAATGCTTAGGTGACAAACCGCCCACCGCTGCAGAGTTGTTGAAAGCTGTAACACAGCAGCCTGATCTGTGGCTCTCACCGCTGAACATTCAGCAAGGCATGGTCGTGTGTGACAATGGGCGGAACCTGGTGACGGAGAAATTACAGCCGAAGTAGATACGGTTTCCCTCTATGCCAGTCCTTTCACCGAGCTAAAGACTGTGGTGAAATACAACTCCCACTGAGAAGCTGTTTCAAACTGAAAAACATTGGGCCCACCAGAGGATTTGATTCTGAAGGCTCACCTTTCTCCCCCGCTCAAGAGCCCCATAGCTGCTGCAAAGTTTGCGCTATCATGAACTCTCTTGATGGAGAAGCCAAGCCCACCAGAGGATTCTCTGGTGCGACCATCCAACCCTGCCGAGAAGCAGTCCTGGCTAAGAAAAGTGTGTGGGAAGTTTCCCGGACACTCTATGGCTTCTTTTTTACTGAGGTGGAAATCCACGCAAATACGGGGATAACATACAAAATCCTTGCAGATTTTGTCCTTGCTGGGATTTGAACCCAGGATCCCAGCGCTGCAACGCTTCAGTGCTAATCACTGAGCCAATGTGCTGCCGTTCACCCTCTGATATCTAACAGGCTGGAGAAACTTCCACGTACTGCCACTTTATCTTAAGCTCCTTTGTGAGAAACTAATGTATTTGGGCAGCCACTCAGTCTACCAAATAGAATTCCTGAGAAGAAAATTGGGGATGGCTTCGCTACTGGTACTGAGGGCAGTGCTAATAGCATGGCGTTATACCATAGTTCACTGGAAATATTCCAGGCTGGTAAGAGGCAAGCAGATTCCCACAGAAAAGTACCAGCTGTAATGTTCAGGGACCCTTGCTTGAGGAAGGCAGAGACAATACCAGGAGAAATAGTGGTGGCTGGGGACCGAGTATGGACACCCAGCCGCCGGCATGAGGTTGTGGACAGCTTCTGCCTCCACAAGCCTAAAAACATTTCAAGTGCAAGCAGCTTTAGAGAACTTCCTGGGAGAAATGACAGCTGGAGTAGATACGGTTTCCCAAGTCCTTTCACCAAGCTAAAGAATATGGCCATGGTGAAATACAACTCAAAGCAAAAAAAGCTGTGGACTGGCTCCGTACCGTCCCTGGCCACATTCACTTGACCACGTCTTTGAAGTTAGGCGGTCCTTCCCAGTAAATCCACTGGGGAGGGCATTGGTAATGTTGTGGGACCCGTTCATGTGGAAGGCGGAGACGACACAGGGAGAAATAGTGGCGGCTGGGGACCGAGTATGGTCACCCGGCCGCCACCATGAAGTTGTGGACAGCTTCCGACTCCACGAACCTAAATGGCCACATTTCAAGTGCAAGCAGCTGTCCAAAAATGTGGCAGTATAGCATTACAGCCTGTGGGTGGATGGCTGGCTGCATACTTGCGCTTGAATTCCAAGGAATGGGGTAGGGATAACTGAATGATGCGGTGGGACAAGGACGTGGACGGTGATTGTTGCCAGTCTGCAATGACAGGTGCATGGCGAGAGGCATCTTCGCATGCCCCAAGGATCACTTATGATGGGCACACTTTTAGGCAGTGACAAGGGAGTCAGAGATGCTTCCAGAGGTCCTCCCCATGCTGTTCCCATGTATTTTCAGCACTGTATGCATGTGTCTGATGATGTGTCACACACCACATGGCCAGATAAGTTTGTAAAATGTTAAAATTACATTTCCCAGTGAATGCATTTGTCTTGGTTGAAAGCAATGAAAAAGTGCAAAAACGCATCAAAAACATTACGTGTGAACATAGCCCAAGATGTGGAGGAGCATTTTTGGTTTTGGTTATTTATTTGCCTTATATACAAGTCATTACCCTGGTCAGGATGTTCTTTAACATATCTCCCAGGAAAATCCATTTTTGTTTCGTTTTTGCATGTTTTATTGTGAGTCCGTAAATGTGGCATAATAACTCTGACAACATTGTTCATAGCAGTGACCTGGGAGTCATAAATGCTTCCAGGGGTCTTCCCCATGCTGTTCATATGTCATCTGAGCACTGTTCCCATCGATTTCTGCAATTTCTAGGCCCTCTGCAGACCGCCGGGGGGGGGGGGGGATTCTCGAGTTTCCCATAGACTTAAATTGGGCTAGTTGCTCGGGTCGAGCACCCGAGCATTCCGATTTGCTCGACCCGAGCAACAAGCACCCCAACATTTTAGTGCTCGCCCATCACTAGTCAGTACTGATCTCCAAGGCTCCATATGCATCGATACATTCATGATCCAGGTCCACAGATTAGATCCTAGCTCTTCGACATCATTCCACCAACTACTCAGTAAACATGTGGTTTCTTTTCTCCTTCAAAGGGATCAGACCCCTGAATGGGCAGGACTGCTCTCACCCTCCCCCCCAAAGCTAAGTGTGCATTAGTGGAGTTTTTTTTCTCAAGTCGAATGCATCACCTGGGTCTGCATGTGAGACTCCCTGTGGTGACGGCTCTGCCAGATCTACTTTTAACACTCACACAATGGGCCTAGTTGCTGTTTGAACAATGGCTTAAGGCTTCTGAGATACTGATGAGATTACTGGAATGCTGGTCACCTTACAAGTAAAATTAGTGTACATAAACTGATGAGCAAGCAGAGTATTAATAAAACACAGCAAGCAAATTTCTAATAAAACAATAATAATATAGACGGAAACGGAGCTCTGTGCTGGAAAAGTCTCATAGTCTTTAGTAAATTGGCAACTGCACACAGTGGGGGACAGTGTAAAGATATAGAGAGTGTAAGGGAAAACAGTGGTGAGTGGACAGCCATGATATAGGCCATGGTTCATAAGGGCAAACAGTATGGCAGTTATAGCTGAAAATAGCAGACAGGCGGGTGGTTATAGCTCGTTAAGACAGTGTGGAGGCCATATACCATAGGAGGCTTATTTGGATCATAGTATTGACAGATATTTTTGTGCAGAGAGCATTTTAATAACACTCTTATTTTTAAGGGAATTGGATCAGAATGTGCTGCAGAATACTGGGGAAAATAGAAGTCTGCAGAGCCGAGCTGTTGATGTGAAAATTTATCATGGCATCTGGACAAGATGAAGATGAAAAAAGAGAGAAATACTCAATCAGGGAAGGTATCTGGGTGTAAATGTTTGTGTGATCCTGCCTACGTATTATCAGTCCTGTGTTTCCAATATGGTCCGCAGTCTGATAATTACTGTTAACAACAACTACCTGTATCTCCTTACCATTATTAAGGACATACTGGGAGTTGTAGGTTTATATGATACAAATGTGTAAAGAGTTGAGTTGACATTGCAATTTATTGCTGTACTAAGCTTGGTTCTTGTATTCAAGTACTGATGGTGGTTCTAATGTTGTTTTCATGTACTAATGATGGGACTGGCGCCGCATTCATGTACTGATCATGGTGCTAGTGTTGTATTTATTTTCTGATGATGGTTTTGGTGTCGTATTCATGTACTGATGGTGATTCTGGTGATGCATTCATGTACTGATGGTTGTTCTGGTTACGAATTCATGAACTGTGGGTGGCTCTGGTGCCCTATGCATGTACTGATGGTGGTTCTGGTGACGCTATTTATTTACTGATGATAGTTCTTGTGCTGTATTCATGTACTATTGATGGCTCTGGTGTTCTATTTATGTTGTGATAATGATTTTGGTTATGTATTTACACTGATGATGGTTCTGTTGATTAATACGTTACTAGAACAATCATCACTTAAGGAAAACATCACCAGAGCCACCATCAGTACAAGAATATAGCACCAGAACCAGCATCAGTATAGGAATACAGCACCAGAATCATCATCAGTACAGCAATACGACACCAGAACCACCATCAATACAGGAATACGGCACTAGAACCACCAACAGTTTTGTTGCAAGCTGTATTTTTCGCATGACAGATGTAAAAGCATCATACATATCTGTGATGAAATGGCAGCAGGGAGACCCTGCAGAATCTCACCACTGCCACCACTTGTGATGGATGCAATCCATACCCCACCTGACGTCGCAATTACGTCAGATGGAGCACGCGGTACAGACCTGCCCTCTGCACTATCGTGAAGTTCTGCACCCCCTCGAAGACGCGTCAGTTCAGATTGGTATAGTTCTGCACAGACACCCACTGTCCACATGGGTACAGGAAGGCACCAGGGAGTGGAAGAGGAGGCCCACTCAGTCACTGACATGGCACCACACTCGATCACACCGCTGACAGGCTGAGAGGCTCTTTCACTAGCTCCAGTGAAGCAAAGCCTGGTCAGCCTGGGAGAGCTGCCGCCAGTTTCTATTTGATAAAACGGACTTATATTAGGCTAGAAACCAGCCCGGTAGCGTGTTCGTTGGACCGAACAACAGATATAAGGTTAATGGATCAAGATAAAAGAACAGCCCAAGGTTAAATTATATATTTAATCACCTTAGGGGCACACTAAACGATACACTATATACATAAGAGTTATACATACACAGTGGTCAGAGTTGCAAATATAATAGCTGGGGTACAAAAGGTATAACGCAGTTATTAAGAGTCGTCACGACCTCTTCAGGAAAAGACAATGGACCTGGGGCGGCAGGAGATTTTAACCTCTCTGGGTCACTCCCCTTACAGCCCCCGGGCTGGACCTAGATCTACACCCCTGGCCTCTCTATTGAATCCAGCCGGGCACCTGCTATGCGTGGATACTAAGGCAAGGCAAGGCTGTGCCGGGTATCTCCCTTTCCTTACGCGCTGGACTATGTTTAAAGCTAGGGTTACATCCCCCATCCCCTCAGGTTTCCGAAAATCTGGTTGGTTTATCACTGAGGTGAATCGTATCCCCATAACTCTGTGATGAATTATCGTATTTTATACAAGAGCACATGGCTTGGGGGAAGGGCCAGCCTGCAGCAGCTTTTTAGTGGTGGGGACTTTTGTCACTCACTGTGTCTCTCTGCCCCCTCCCCTCTGCTTGAGCTGCAGTAGTGTCGGATTGGCATATGTAGAGCTCTGTAAAACCTGCCTGAGAGTGCACAGTAATCGACAGGGGATTACCTTGAATATTCTTCACAATATCCCTTTAGCTAAAATGTGGTCTGTTTAGTTTGTTTTAGGCTATCCACCAAATGCTGGTAACCTTAGCTGAAACCAAATGACCCCTATTATACTTAAGCTATAATAGTTTCCATGACTGTCCTTGGGCTTGACATTTCAAATATAGGATGTCAGGGATGAATATAGCTATTTGTCCTTCTTATTGTGTAACTGGTCCACAAACAATGAATGATTCTATATTTAACTTTGAAACTGAAAGAGGTAACAATTCTAGAGGAAGTGGTAATTGGAGCTTGTTATCTGACCCATAGGAGAGGGAGGTGCATTAAGTGTCCTGTTACCTTAGTCTCTGACCAATTCCTTTACTTGGGTGGGAGAGAGAGAGGCATCATTTGCTTTATCTGCCTAGGACACCAAAATACCTTGTCCTGGCCCTGGTGCGCCCTCTCCTCACACCCCCCCTCTGAATACTGTCTCACATACTGTGCCCTCACTCTGTCCCCACACTGCTCCTTCTCTATAATACACCCCAAACTATCCCCTCGCACTGTGTCCCACCCATACTGCACCCCTTCCTCCTTCTCTGCACACTGCCTAACTATACTGTATCCTCACATTGTCCCCAACAATGCCCCATCTCTTACGTTTCCCTTAACCCACTTCCCTCCCCCCCATAAGGGTGCTTTCACACTGCATTTTACCACCCATTCATTGGTCCCGTCGGGGCTTAGGCTTACGTCCGAACTTCCCTCTCAAAACGAGATTTGGGCCTATGCACCGAAGGGGCCATAGACTTTAATGGTCAGAATGAAATGTGCATGATTTTCAGGCATATACGCACCCAGACGTAGTAGACTACATCAGAGTGTCAGCCTCCAGTAGGAGTATACGCCAGAAAATGATGCACATTAGAGCATATGTTCATTCTGTCAGCACCCATTTAGTCAATGGCCCTGTCGGCGCATCCCGTTTTGCGGGTGGGGGGGGGGGGTTCAGACATAAGCACCCTAACAGGCAAGTCTGTCTTGGATTACATGGTGAGACACAAGGATTTGCGCAAGTTTACATCAATAGAAGATCTGTGGATAGTTCACCTAGATGCTTTGAACAATCTATCTGCCAAGTTCCTGCAAGTTGATGCTGTTTTGAAGGCAATTTATTTAGCATTTTGTTAATTGATAAAAATATACCACTTACGCTATGTGCCCACGATGCCAATTTGAAGCAGAAATTTCCTGAGCATTTCTGCATCTCCTTGGCAGAAAAAACGCATGCGGATTTTACATGCGTTTTTTCAGCGCTTTTACATGCGTTTATGCATGAGTTTTTTTTCAAGCGTTTTTACAAGCGATTTTGAGTATTACTTGGAAAAGGGCTTGACAAGTTGGTCACACAACATAAATCCATGCAATCCAGGAAATTTCTACTTCAAATGCCGCATCTAAAAAGTAAAATAAAGAATTAAAAGGTAAAAAGAAATAAAAAAACCTTTACCTCTCTGGCGGTCCTCGGTCTCCTCCCGGCTGCGTCCTCTCTCCTCGGCGTCCCGCGGTGTACTCGCCGGACCTGCGGTGACGTCATTTAGTCAGCTGATGGTCACACGACCGCTGAAGTCAGCGGTCAGGTGATGGCCGTGTGACCATCAGCTGACTAAATGACATCACCGCATGTCCTGCCAGTACATCGCAGGACGCCGAGGAGAGAGGACGTGGCCAGGAAGAGACCGGGGGCCGCTGGAGAGGTGTGTATGAATATATATATATATATTTTTTTTTTCTTTATTATTCTCTTTTTACTTGCAGATACAATGGTACCCGGGTTGGAGGAGAGTCCCCTCTTCTCCAGATTCGGGCACCATTCGCGCATTGAAGCGCATAAAATCCCTATGTATACATGCGGATATTATGCGTTTCAATGCAAGTCAAAGGGCGTGATTTTGCGGCGAACTCGCCCCAAATTGGTTGTGCTGCGGATTTTTCCGCAATGATAATCCGCAGCGGAAATTTCTGCAGCATGTGCACAGCACATGCGAATTATCATTGGGAAAGATCTCAGACCTCTCACCAAACGATTTTAATGCGTTAACGCATTAAATCCGCATCGTGGGCACTCAGCCTTGCAGATTGATTTTTAAGGCATTCTTACTTTGTAGCATTTTTTCAATACCTGCCTAAAACTTTTGTAAAGTTCTCTATATCCATATACAGTATATGTGTGTATATACTGCTCTGAAAATGTGAAGCTGATACTTTGTGCAGTAGAGAGGTGCTTTGTCAAAAGAGAAGATAACCTTTGTAAAGGCCTTCTCCTCTCAGTCTGTCTTGCAGACAGCACCACCTACACACAGTTTGCAATTAACACAATATCTGGATCTCTGTAGATTGTAGGAGTAGGATTTCAGTGGAGCAGGGATGGTGGCTGTAGCTTTTTCAAGTCAGACAGACATTGCATGGAGCAGACCTCTACAGACAGAGCTCATCACCTCTTCTGTTTTAGCATATTTTGCACTACTTATGAGCTGCATGCTGAGTACAGTTCTTTTAATCCACTGCTTTCAGATCAGGACTGGGTGCCAATATTGAAAGTTAGATGCAACACATTGGCCATAGCTAGGTCTCACTCAAGCATCCTTCCCTATGACAGCCTCTGCTAATGTTCCACCCCCCTATTTCCCCACTGCTGCCAGATTTTAAAAGTTAACTAGCAGCAATACTTTTGTGAAAAAAAATAGTTAATTTTGTGGCACCCCAGGGGTCTGGTTTTCCACAGTAACAGCAATGTTATGTCTGAGAGCAGGTGGGAGGTCTCTTGGTCAGGGATCCTATGCATGCCACACCTCCTGCCCAGTCCTGGGAGGGGAAGAACTTCCCCTATATAAACCTAGGGCTGAGGCAGGGTGAGTGAGTAGAGAAGAAGTAGAGAAGAGAAGCAAATATAGGAAGAAACATCAGGAGCTCTGTGGGAGCAGTGTTACAAGGAGTCAGGGGCTGGCAGCTGCAGAGCTCGCCCTGACTGAGAAGTTATCACCGGACCCGGAGTCCGAGGCTGTGGGGACTAACTCCTATCCAGCAGCAGAAACCGACCGGCAGGGGATTGCAGGTCCTCTGGCCCAGAAACCCGAAGGCCCCGAGTCACCGGCCATACGGGTGAGCACCACACGGTACACTCAGGGACGTGGGCTACTTATACCCGCCTCTAGCAAGGTAGCCAGAAGAGTATCGTTAGTTTGGGAGGCCTACAACTCCGCCTGGCCAGGGGAGATCCCATCCGCTCAAGGACTGACCAGGCCCCAATCGCTAGCCAGTACTCCGGGAGGGTCTATCTTTGTCACCAGTAAAGACCCTGAACTACACAGTACCGCCTCCGAGTGGTTCCTGCTACCCCCATCATCCACGTCGGCTGCCCTGAGGCCATACCCCTCCCGTTGGGGGTTATACTATCACGCTGCACAATCCTACCACCGGCCTCAGCGGTCTGCCCTGCAGCAGCAGCTCCCTGGCTGCACTCAACGGGTGGCGTAGTCGATCAAGTTAACATCTACTGCCATAGACCGCCACTTAGTCTGACTCCCTGGGCACGGACCGGATCACCGCCACGAGACTACAACCCTAAAGAGATCAAGCTCCGGGTAAGCTCCCGCGTGCGCAATGCAGCGCGACACAGGCCCAGGGGTGCGTCAACTTTTGGCGTAGTCGGCAGGATCTCGTGCCCGCAACCACCGGGTACTGCGTGCCTGAAAAAGACTGTTCAAACTTACCTGTGGTGAAGATTCCCGCCATCCGGCGCCATCTTCCGCTTCCTTCCCGCCATCGGTGGAGTTTTCCCACCATCCGGCGCCATCTTCGGCCTTCTTCCCGCCATACGTGGAGTTTTCCCGCCATTGGACGCCATCTTGAGGACGCCGCGCGGGAAGAAGAGGGGCGTGGACTCCGAAAACGCGCGAGAACTGAAGCCCCGCCTCACGTCCGGACGTTGCGTAAGGTCCTGGAAGGAGCCCAGCAGACGCCGACGTCACAGGAGCGCGACGGAAGGTCCTCAACCCTGACGATCCACTGCGGAGCCGCGGCCTACGGAAGAGGATCATCGCAAGGTAGGCCACGGTCCACTAGGGGGGAGAAGGATTTCGGATACGGAGGAGAGCTTCACCGCTCCAACCCCCGCCAGCGCCACCGCTGTTGCGGTCATGCCTTTCACCATGCCCTATATCCCGGGGGCAGCCTGGCTACCCCAGTACTCAGGGGAGTCACATACCCTGCAGGACTTTAGAGAAAAACTGGATAGCCTCTTCCAGGTGTACCCCCTCACAGAAGAGCAAAAAGTAAGCATCCTGGTGGCCCAATTAACCGGGGCAGCCCAAAGGGAGGTAAAGTCCTGGCCACCTGGGGGGAGGACTGTCGCAGGGATACTAACCCAGCTGAGGGACACCTTTGATACCCGCACCTCAGCCGAGATCAAGCTTAGATTCTACGGGTGCAAACAGCGGGCACATGAGAGTATAAGGGACTATGCCCTGAACCTACAAGAGGCCCTGAGAGCCATTAAGCAGACCGACCCTGACGGCGTGGGAGACGAGGACAGGCTGTTAACTGAACAATTTATAGAGGGTTTATATTGCAATGCCCACCAAACCCAGTTGCGGGCAATGGCCTTACAGGACCCTCATCTGGGATTTGCACAGTTCAAGGACAGAGCCATCCGGGTGCTCCGAGAACCGGCACCAGGTGGCGTTGTGACCCACAGACGCCCCACTACCACCTACCACCAGGAGGCGGCGCCCTTGTCGGCAGGGCCTGTGGGAGCTGATGCGCAGGCTTTGAACAATGACTCGGCTCCAGACCTGCACCATCAGGTCCAAGAGCTAGCTAAAAGCGTTGCTGCGCTAACCCGAACTGTGCAGTCTTTACAGGTTTCCACTCCAGGGAAGATCCAGCTGGCATCCGGACCGGAGGACATCCCGTGGCGTCGACCAAGGAGGACCCCACCGGCCAGAGGAAGACCCAGCGACCGATACAACGAGGACGGACGACCCATCTGCCGCCGCTGTAATCAACCCGGACATATGGCAAGGTACTGTCCTTTAAACTGGCACAACCTAGGGTAGAGGGCCAACCCCTAGGAAAATGATCATCAGGCCCATCAAACTGGCGCGACAAATATGTGGGAGGACGTCCAGTCTTGCCTGTGGTACTGGATGGCATTCCTATGAGTGCCCTACTGGACACCGGGTCACAGGTCACCACCATCCCGTACGTGCTCTTCAAGCAGTAGTGGAATGACTCGGATATTACCCGCTACCCTGACGACGACTTGAGTATCATCGCCAGCAATGGTCAGCCCGTGCCACAGATCGGATTTAAAGAGGTGACCATTAAAATTGGTAGAGTTGAACTGGCAGCACAGGGACTGATCATTGTAGACATTGACAAACACGAGAGTCACCCAAAGATAACTCTAGGAACTAATGTAATTGAAAATTGTCTTGCAGAGGTGATTTTCCTTTTACAGCAGGTTGCCAAGAACGCCAGCTCCGGCGAGCAGCGAGTGCTCCAAAAAGAGATCCGGGCACTGATGCGACGGCAACAGGTGGAACTCTCCGGCGGTGAGATTGGTAGCGTGAGAATGTGTGACCCTTTCCCTATTGCCATGCCCCCAAAAAGTGAAATGATGATTTGGTGCCGGGCAGCTATTGGTCTGAGAGGTAGAGATTACCAGGCAATGGTAGAACCAGTTTACTCAGACAGTAGGCCCACCATCTTGACAGCACGGGGGGTGGTTAATGTACGCCATGGGAGGGTGCCCGTTCGCATAATCAATATCGGGAAGAGGGAAGTGTACCTGCCCCGGTATGCCACGCTAGCCAAATTATATACCATTAACCAAAATGCTATACAATCTGTGGAACCCTTGCCTCCATCTCACCCGGAGGAAGGTAACGGCTCTAAGAAAACAATGGAGGACTGGTGTCAGCAACTACATTTGGGTACTGACTCCACTCCCTCACATCAGAAACAGGGAGTCTATCGGGTGGTTCAAGAGTACGAGAGAGTGTTTAGTAAACACCCGTTAGACTTCGGGCGAGTCAAGGGGGTAGAACACCACATCCCCACGGGAGACCATCCTCCCATAAAAGAGAGGTATCGACCCGTACCCCCTGCACACTACCAACACGCCAAGGGGATGCTTAGAGACATGAAGGAGGCTGGGGTGATCAGGGATAGCTGTAGCCCCTGGGCAGCTCCACTAGTCTTAGTCAAAAAGAAAGACAACACCATGAGGATGTGTGTAGATTACCGGAAAATCAACCGTATCACACACAAGGATGCGTACCCCTTACCAAGGATAGAGGAGTCTTTGGCTGCTTTAAGATCTGCTAACTTCTTCTCTACCTTGGATCTCACTAGTGGGTACTGGCAGGTTCCTGTAGCAGAGGCGGACCGGGAGAAGACCGCATTCACCACCCCGATGGGACTTAGCGAGTTTACCTGCATGCCGTTCGGACTCTGCAACGCACCAGGAACCTTCCAACGATTAATGGAGTGCTGTCTGGGCCATAGAAACTTCGAGACGGTCCTGTTGTACCTGGACGATGTCATCGTATATTCTAAGACTTATGAGGACCACCTGAAACACCTGGCGGAAGTGTTCGAAGCTCTGGCAAGCTACGGCCTAAAGGTGAAACCCTCCAAGTGTCACCTCCTGAAACCAAAGGTGCAGTACCTGGGACACGTGGTGAGCGCTGACGGAGTGGCTCCCGACCCTGATAAGATCACCGCAATTAAGGAATGGCCAAGTCCCTCCAGTGTAAAGGAAGTGCGGCAGTTCCTCGGGTTGGTAGGCTACTACCGCAGGTTCATCCCCGGTTTCACCAAAAAGGCAGCTCCTATGCAGGACCTCCTGATAGGCCAGTCCCGGAAGGCCAAGAACCAGAAGCCGCCCTTCAGATGGGAGAAGTTGGAAGAGGAGTCCTTCCGCCAGCTGAAGATGGCCCTCATGGGGGATGAAATCCTGGCGTACCCGGATTACAGCCAGCCCTTTATCCTCTACACCGACGCAAGTAACATCGGGCTAGGAGCCGTGCTGTCCCAGATCCAGCAGGGGAAAGAACGAGTAATCGCTTACGCCAGCCGAAAACTGCGACCCACCGAAAGAAACCCTGAGAATTACAGCTCATTTAAGCTAGAGTTCCTGGCAGTGGTGTGGGCAGTCACCGAACGCTTTAAGCACTACCTCGCTTCTTCCCGGTTCGTCGTGTACACGGATAACAACCCGTTGACACACCTGGACACAGCAAGACTCGGTGCCCTAGAGCAGAGATGGATGGCCCGTCTGTCCAACTACGAGTTCACAATCAAATACCGGGCAGGACGCTCCAATACCAACGCGGACGCCCTGTCCAGGATGCCAAACCTACCGGACGTAGGAGAAGATCCAGAGGGACTGGAAGAAGTCGAACTCCCTGCGTTCCACCGGCATGGGACTATCCAGTATTCCCACCGGGTAAGGAGTAAGCAAGCCGCTACGTTTAACCCCTTGCCTCACTACAACTGTGAGGAAACGCAAGACAGTGACCCTGCCGTCCGACTGGTGAAGGAGATGCTGACTCGGCCAGAGGCTCGCCTTGACCCAGACGCTCCGGAGGAAGCCAAGCAACTGTGGGCTGAGAAGAGTCGACTGTTCCTTTATAAGGGGAAGTTGTGCCGCAGAATGGTTAACTCCCGGACGCATGAACTAATCTGGCAAGTAGTGGTGCCACGAAGAGACGCAGCCATGGTGATGGAGGCATACCACGACGGGGCTGGACACTTCGGATGCAAGAAGCTGGAGTTCCTGCTGCGCGAGCGGTTCCACTGGGTAGGCATGAGGGGAACCATCGAGAGGTGGTGCAGAGACTGTGGCCCGTGCAACCTAAGAAGGAAGGACCGTGCCAGCCAGAAGACTCCCCTGCAGTCCATCGTCACCCGGCAGCCGTTGGAACTGGTAGCCTTGGATCATGTAAAACTGACCCCAAGCAGAAGTGGCTACGTCTACGCACTAACCATCGTGGATCACTACTCCCGGTTCTTGGTTGTTGTCCCCGTCAAGGACTTAACAGCTCGAACAGCAGCGAGAGCCTTCCAGCAGCATTTCTGCCGTCCACACGGGTACCCGGACCAAGTGTTGACAGACCACGGACCTGCCTTTGAAGCGGAGGTCTTCCAAGAATTCTGCACTCTGTATGGCTGCCGGAAGATAAGGACAACACCCTATCATCCGCAAACTAATGGACTTTGTGAGAAAATGAACCAGGTGGTAATGGATCTTCTGAAAACGTTGCCCCTGGAAGAACGCAGTCTGTGGCCTGAGAAGCTGCCCGATCTGGTGGACCTATACAACCACATCCCGGTAGGTTCCACCAACTGTACCCCGGCTTACCTAATGAGGGCGAGACCTGGTAAGTTACCTGTTGACCTGGAAATGGGAGTCCTGACACCTGAGGACACTTCACCAGAAGCAGACTGGGACACAGAGAGGCAGCAGCAGTACCGGAGAGTACAGGAGAGCGTGGAGCGAAGTCTCTGTCAGGCTAGGGAAAGACAAGAGAAAACTTACAACCAGTATGCTCCCGCTGTTCCCCTGGTACCCGGAGAGCAGGTCTTGAAGAGAAAAAGACGGCTCCACAAGTTGGACGACCAGTGGGAGAAGGACCCGTACACCGTACTGCCCTCAAGCCACGACAACCCAAAGGTCTGTACCATCAGTAAAGACGGAGGGGAAACCACAACCATTGTATCCCGGGATCACCTGAAGAAGTGTCCCGAACAGCTACGGAACCCTGAAGAGGAACAAGAAGACCCTCGACCCGTAGAGGAAAGGGAAGACATGGTTAATTCTGTGCTCGGAGACTTCCCTCGGTCTTGGACTCAAGTCAATGGTGCAGTTGTAGTACCCGTACTCACCTTCCTCCAACCAGCATCCCAAGCACCTACGGAGCAACAGGTAGAGCTGGAAGAACAGCCGGTCCAGGAGGCAGAAGACCCCACACCAGCAGACCAGGAGGATCAACCCTCTGCTTGCAGTGAGCCTGCCATATCCCTAGTGAGCCAAAGGGCCCGTAGACCGCTGCCCAGTTTACCCTTAACAGCTCCTACACCCTGTAGTTCAGGGCCAGACAGTCAGCTCCGTAGGTCCACTAGGGCCACTAGGGGCCTTTTACCCGCACGTTGGAGGATTTGAAGTGTATAAATTGTTTTATTTGTGGTTACCTGTTTATTGTTGCTTGTGTATAATTATGTGTTTCTAGTTATTTTTAGGAGTCCTTGGTGGATTTACCGGGAATCCTTTGTACATAGTTGGAGCGTAACCCAGGACGGACTAAAGACTGTTAAGGACTCGGGGCAGGACAGACCCCTACCTGGTTACGTCTCCCTGTTTTGGTGAAATGGACACCTTGCTTTCTTCAAAGACTGCACCCGGTTGCGGACATGCCGTGACCACCTTTATGTGTTTTTCTTATTGTATTATTATTGTTATATCTTGTTATGTTTTTCTAAAATATGTTTAGTCCCGGAGTACTAAATTTCACTAGGGGGGAATGTGGCACCCCAGGGGTCTGGTTTTCCACAGTAACAGCAATGTTATGTCTGAGAGCAGGTGGGAGGTCTCTTGGTCAGGGATCCTATGCATGCCACACCTCCTGCCCAGTCCTGGGAGGGGAAGAACTTCCCCTATATAAACCTAGGGCTGAGGCAGGGTGAGTGAGTAGAGAAGAAGTAGAGAAGAGAAGCAAATATAGGAAGAAACATCAGGAGCTCTGTGGGAGCAGTGTTACAAGGAGTCAGGGGCTGGCAGCTGCAGAGCTCGCCCTGACTGAGAAGTTATCACCGGACCCGGAGTCCGAGGCTGTGGGGACTAACTCCTATCCAGCAGCAGAAACCGACCGGCAGGGGATTGCAGGTCCTCTGGCCCAGAAACCCGAAGGCCCCGAGTCACCGGCCATACGGGTGAGCACCACACGGTACACTCAGGGACGTGGGCTACTTATACCCGCCTCTAGCAAGGTAGCCAGAAGAGTATCGTTAGTTTGGGAGGCCTACAACTCCGCCTGGCCAGGGGAGATCCCATCCGCTCAAGGACTGACCAGGCCCCAATCGCTAGCCAGTACTCCGGGAGGGTCTATCTTTGTCACCAGTAAAGACCCTGAACTACACAGTACCGTCTCCGAGTGGTTCCTGCTACCCCCATCATCCACGTCGGCTGCCCTGAGGCCATACCCCTCCCGTTGGGGGTTATACTATCACGCTGCACAATCCTACCACCGGCCTCAGCGGTCTGCCCTGCAGCAGCAGCTCCCTGGCTGCACTCAACGGGTGGCGTAGTCGTCCAACATCTACCGCTAAAACAGCGCCACTTAGTCTGACTCCCTGGGCACGGATCGGATCACCGCCACGAGACTACAACCCTCAACAGATCCGGCTCCGGGTAAGCTCCCGCGTGCGCAACGCAGCGCGACACAGGCCCAGGGGCGCGTCAACTTCTCTGTAAATGGCCTCCTAGGCATATGCCCTCCTGTGTTTAGTAATAAATCTTCTCCTGTACCTACCTGTTTAGCTTCTACTGCTCTATAATATGCTGCACACACAACAGGCTTTATGTGCAGTGTTGGAGGCGCCACCAACATTGTGTAACCACTTAGATGCTGCTGGCACTAACGGACAAGACATCAATTATCTGGCTCTTTATCTGGATCCTGGCTGTTGCGTCAGAGTGTAATCTGTAATATACAGATGACATCTGCTTTTCATGATGTTCCTGGGTTTCTACTGGGTATTTAAATTTCTGTATAGGAAAATAAGGTTAATCAGAGAAAACACCTAATCTCAAGCTATAGACATTATGGAAAATATTTAGGCTCTGGTCCTCCAAGTTTAAGGTCTTACATGTCTATGAATCATTGTGTGAGGGTTACAATGGTTTCTATTTTACGATTTCAGTAAGAAAGTAATTGCTAGAATGATATAAAAACATGGATTATTTTGTAGCTGTGGCTTGTGCCACCGAAAACAGCTTGAATCTGCCACTTGTTCCTAACATAGAGCTGCATAAATATCTTGTAAAATTGTCATATGGTGTTTCTAAAAAACAGTATCAAAAGACACAGCAAAAATGTTAGCCAACTGAGTAAAGGTAGTATGTTTTGTAATATTATATTTTGGGCAGTCTAAGGCTCTCATCCTTTACTTGTAAATGTTACATAGTTTTAGCTGACCAATTCATAAAGAAATCTTCCTGTAATTATATATGATGTGTTGTGTAAATTTCTATATAAATAATCGCTCTTACTGAACATAGCAAAGGAAAAATAAATGTCCAGCCACCTATGCTAGGACAGCACTGACATTTCAGGCAGTAAAGGGGTTAAACTGTAACCAAAGCAACAATTTGTATAAGGAACAAAGATGCATTTCACACACTTTCTGCAAGAAGGGGAAAAACAAACAAGAAAACACAAAGGGTCAAAGACATGACAAATGAGCAGCCAACAGAGCAAAAAACTCTGCTAATTTGATTACATATATGGATACAGAAGAGAGCTTGCAATATTTAATGTTAGTAAATGAGCATTTGTCAGTGTTCTCTTGTAGAAACGATTTATAAATAATGAAAATGATTTGACTGTTGACAACTTTTGTCACATCAATTTTCCACCCATTGTAACATTTAATGAACAAAAATCCCAATTGAATCAAAAGAGAATATGAAAATTCTCCTTTGTGTTTCCTAGATTTTCCTATGATTTTCCTTAGATTTTCATATGGAAAGTAAAGTAGTAGAAACAACAGTAATCCAATGCTTCTATTGGACCCAGATATCACAGATATCTGTCAGAAAAAGAAAGCTGCTGGGTCTTGTAAAACCCAGATGAGCTCTGATAGTCACGTTTTTTTTACTATAAAGGCTATTTTTCCTATAACTGGTGCTTCTATGGAAGACAAACACACAAAAAATGTTTAATAAAAAAAAATGAAATGCCTTCCAAGGATCTTTTAATACCTCCAACTCCCAGACCAGGGAGTATGAAACGAGCACTGGCAATCCCTGATTGCCAGAGGAGAGTATCTATAGCAGAGGGGAGTGGCCAACACTGAACAGCTGAGACCATCAAAGCAGGGAAGCTTCCAGGAGCTCTCAACTGAACAGATTAACCCCTGCACTTCTAGCAGAAACCTGCACTGTTTAATATGATGGTGAAATGCTTTTAATCAGTGCAGTACGTGAAATCCGACACTAGGGTCTTCTGGCCCCTCTCTGTCACAGTAAACCTGTGACAAAGAGATTGGCCAAAGCAGAGAACCCCTTTGTAGGAAGTACATATTGGTAAATAGAGTATATAACATTTTTATTCAAATTGGTTTACTATTAAGCAATTGCACACTTTTATCAAACAGTTCATGCCAGTGTTTGGTGTAAACAGAGTCTTAAAAAAATGACCAATTAAAAAAATCTTGTATAAAATTGCAAATTGCTCAAAATTTTAATTGTTTGTACACTATGTTCACCAAATGTTGAAAAAGTGTATGTTATGAGCAAGAAGAGGTTTGGCCTTTAACTTTTAGGGCTCGCTCACACAACCATATGAAACGGTATATCGAGATAGCACTTGGCCCAATGTTATTCTATGGGGCAGTGCAGATCTGCGCTTTTTTTCTCATGTTGATGCGGAATGAGAAAACAAATGCAGCATGTGGCGAGTGCATCTGATAATCAGACCATGTGCACCCCTACACGTCTATGGGTGTGTGTGAAATATTGGACTGCATTTGATTGTCATCCGAGGGCAATTCTGATGTACGCCCAAAGAGACAATGGAGAAGATGGAGAAATTCAGTTGTTCGTCTTCTCCGTACCTGTGCGATTTTCTCATGCGAGTGAGTCAGATCACCGTAAAATGACCCTCAGCTGAAAGTCTAATAGAGTTTGAGCTGAGTGTCATTAACATAATCAGCCCGATTCTCTCGTATGAGAGAATATACAGCTGTGTGACCCCGATCTTAGAGAGATTTATTAGTTTTTACACCAGAAAATGTCCCAAATTTTGGTGCAAGTCAGCACCTGCACATATAAAGAGACATATAGATTCATTTTCTACACTTTATACTAAGTAATATATGCAAAGTTGCACAATTTATTCCAATGATTTTTTTTCTTTTCTTTGACTTGCGTATAAAACGTTAGTCTTAATCTGCCTTCATATCTTTCTTACTGTACAAGTAGGGTCTGCCATATGGGCATTATAGTATGGGCAGGCAGACAAATTGTTCACCTCAATTTATGAAAAAACAGGCAAGATGTATTACTAATATGAATCCTTCCACATTCACCTTTTTGAATGCAACACCATAAAATATAACTTTTACACTTATCAGATATTGAGATATTGGGATGATATGCAGACCACACCTGATGTGATTAGTAACAATATAAACTCAATTGTAGTCAATACATCTGATGGTGAATGAATATACATTGTCAAACTGATGGTGAGTCCCCGAGGGGGAATTAAATTGATCAGAATAGAGCCTTTGATCCTTTGCGTAGTACTGCTAGTAATATTTGCCAAATATCACTTCACTGTTGTTCTGAAATGTAAAATAATAATATGTTATGCAACCTCTAACTAATCAATGATCTCCAGAATGGGGAACTCTGTCCTTTATTCTCCCTTGGCCACCAGACTGGGTGCAGCTCTGGGCTATTTTTGTTGCTCCCATAGATATTGAATGGAGTAACCATCGCATATGTGACCAGCTGCACAATTTAACTCCTCATGGCCACTGTCTGATGTCAAGGAAAGTACATTCTAGATAGTAAAAAAACTGACAGTATATGGATGCAGCTTAGTTGGTAACAGGATGCTACCTATTTTTTTGTTTTTACTTTTTTTTCCAGTTATTCCTGTCAGTGTCAGTGTGCTGTATATGAGAAACTGATGTGTGAATGAGCCCTTACTCCTCTTGACTGTGGTTTGGCAGCCAGGGGAGAGAAGGGAATGAGTCCTCACTTCTACCAGTTAGGGGAAGTCCCAGTACTGGGACCCACAACCATCTAACAAGTATTGTCATCTATCAATAGTCAGCACTGGATAATTGTAGGAAAGAATAGGGGAGTAATGTTTCATTTGTTTGGGGGGGTTTGCAACATCTTCAGCTGTCTGCAGGGCCGGCATTAGGAATAAAACTGGGCAACTGCCCAAGTCCCCCACTTCCCCAGGTGCCCCGAGCAACTACAGAAGAAATTACATTGATAATAGATCTGCATTATCAATGTAATTTACAATGTTGAGACTGCAGAAGGACCAATGGTGACATCAGTTCTGGCTCCAGGTTTTCATGCGCCCCAGGCGAAAGACTCTCAGTGGACCCCTTTAACACATATTACAATTCATGATGCACAGATAAGAAATATAGATATAGTACAAGGCCAAAGATTTCACTTACTTCTTACATTACATGAGTGCAAGATAGACAGGGGCATCAGTTACTTAATGTCCAGTGCGGAGGTCAAACATTGTACTCACGGGAGGAGGATTCCTCGGTCAGTAAAGATAGCCTCATCAGCCTAATCGGTGAAAGGTGCTTTATACAGTGCCAGCTAGATGGACTCCTGGTTAAAGCACTCTGGGACACAGGAGCCCAAGCGAGCCTTTTAAATGAAGAATGGAGAAGGCGCTACCTGCCACATAACTGCTTACTGTCGCTAAAAAACCTCTTAGGACCAGTGGAACTCCACAGCAAAACCATCAACCAGACCAAAACGCCTTTCATAGGCTGGGTGGAAGGGACTTTCCAACTCAGGGCCATAAAGAACAGCAACACCATTGAGCTTTTGGTACCTTTTCTCGTGACCAGTGATCATAACGTGGCAGAGGATCCTATCGTGGGTTATAATGTAACCAATGAGGTCACCACGAAACACCAGTCAGGGATGCTGGTGATGAATGCAATCACTACATCGCCTGCCATACCCAACGCCATGGCGGAAAACGTGATTCATAGAGTAAAGTAAGTACAGAATACAATGTACCTAAAAGAAGTCAAGCAAGTAAGAAAAAGATCTTCAGCTCACCTGGCCCAGCCTGCCCAGTCCTCCTTTCCATGATCTCGGTGCTCGGAATTAATCCATCCCCATCTGGGAGAAAAATCCTCAGTGAAAGCAAAGAATAGTTTTCCAGCACACGATGTAGAAAAATTTAAAAAAAGCCTTTATTTAATCCATTGTTAAAAAATACAATTCCAACAGCAATAAAAGCATGTGTAGGCTTACGCGTTTCGGATCATATTTGACCCTTAGTCATAGCATAAAGTACTGAATAAATGTTGCACTTTTCAAGGAAAACAGTCAAGGAAAGCTGCCAAGGGTAACACCAACCAAAATCAGCTGTGATATCAGAGTCACTAATTCAAGGCTAGCAGTGATCTAAACACTAGTTTAACCCTATAGTACATTCATCCGCGTAAGCCTACACATGCTTTTATTTCTGTTGTAATTGTATTTTTTAACAATGGATTAAATAAAGGCTTTTTTTAAATTTTTCTACATCGTGTGCTAAAAGAAGTCAAGGTATTCCTGCGCCCAACCATCATCCCAGCAAATCAAATTGTGGGGGTGAGGTGTGGAGTCCGGGTAGAACCAGGAAGAAAAGCCCAGAAGAGACTGTTCGAGCCAAAAGACTCCTCAGAACTTCCGGAAGGCCTAGTTCAAGGTGAGACTGTGCTTACGATTCCTACTGGTGGTTTTGCCCGAGTGACAGTACCGGTGATGAATACCACTAAACACGAAATTAGACTGGATCCAAAGACTGTGCTAGGTCACATTGAAACCATTAAAGAGGTATATCCAGCAAGTGTGAGACCAGCCCAGGGGTCTACCGTGAATTCAGTCTCCCCACCAAGGAACAGGAATTGCCTGGGGAGGAAATTGCACAACCCACCTTGGGGTCCTGGGATCCCCTAGTATCCCTGGAACACTTGTGTGCTGAAGATCTAGCAGTAGCAAAACAGATGCTGAGAGAAGAGTGTCATGCACTCTCCAAAGATGACTCTGATATAGGCTGTATCCCGTCGTTGCATTTGAAAATCAATTTGAACGACCCCAGTAACCAGAAGTTACATGTCTGTGCTGAAACCATTACACTGTGAAGGGCCAGTATTTACAAGATCTAATCAACAGAGGTTGGGTCCAAAAGTTGAAGTCGTCTTATTCCTCTCCTATTGTCTGTGTTAGGAAGAAGCACGGTACATTGAGACTCTGCTGTGATTACCAGAAACTAAACCAAAAGTCAGTACCTGATCGACACCTGATACCAAAGATCCAAGATATGCTCGATAGGCTATCAGGAAGTACCTGGTTCTCTGTCCTCGATCAGGGCAAGGCATACCACCAAGCATTTGTCAAAGAGTCCAGAAGACCCTGAACAGCATTCATCACACTGTGGGGATTATATGAGTGGATCTGCATACCGTTTGGGCTCAGTTCAGCTCCAGCAGAATTCCAGCGGAGCATGGAGACATGTTTAGAAGGATTGAGGGACGATATCTGCCAGCCGTACTTGGATGACAATGTGGTACATAGCAAAACCTTCCAGGAGCATGTTGAACACGTGAGGACCGTACTCCAGTGGTATCAACAACACGGAGTTAAGTTGACCCCAAAGAAGCGTGAACTGTTCAAAAGGCAAGTTCGATTTCTAGGGAAAATTGTGTCCAGAGAAGGATATACCATGGACCCATCAGAAATTGCCTTAAAAGACAAGCGGCCCTCTATTGTCGGGGAGTTGAGGCAGATCTTAGGATTCCTCTCGTACTATCATACTTACATCCGGAACTTCTCCAGGATTGCTGTCTCACTATACCTCCTCTTGGGAGGGGTAACAGAGTCAGCAACACCGATGGAGAAAAAGAAGAACATGGGCAGGACCGTACTTAAAAGAAACAACATTGTTTCGTCCCAGCAGCCCATTCTCTGGACATTAGACCACCAGGAGATATTGGAAGAACTAGTGGATAACCTGGTAAAACCACCCATATTGGGATATCCTGATTTCAACTTAGCATTTGTGCTTCATTGTGACGCTTCTCAAGTTGGACTGGGAGCTGCCCTGTATCAGCATCAAGATGGGAAATTGAGAGCCATCGGTTACGGTTCCAGAACGTTGACAGACGCCGAGAAGAATTACCATCTACATTCCGGAAAATTGGAGTTCCGGACATTGAAATGGGCTATCTGTGAATGATTTAGAGATTATCTCTATTACAGCAAAGAGTTTGAGGTATACACTGACAACAACCCTTTGAACTATGTTCTCACTACAGTCAAACTGAATGCGATGGGTCAGAGATGGGTAGCTGAACTAGCCTACTTCAATTTCAGTATCAAGTACAGACCAGGAAAATGCAATGCGGATGCTGACGGTTTGTTGAGAATGCCACTAGAGCCTGATGATTTCATGCAAGAATGCTCAGCGAAAGTCAGTCTGGAAGCTATTGAGAGCACTACCCAAGCAGTACAAGCTCATCAAGAGGAAGACACACCATTGTGGTGTCCATTGACGGTGTAAACCACCGTAAACGTGATAGAACAAGATCAGCCCCTGTCCATTCAACAACTACCAAAAGGAACAATCGGTAGAGCACAACAGTAAGATCAGTTAATTGGAAGAATATTACTTTATGTGGACCAAAATCTGTTTCCAAATAAACGGGAGAGAGATAATGAGTCACCAGCAGTATCTGTGTCAGTTAAAGAATGGGCGAAGCTCTACCTCAGTGAAGACGGTATCGTGTATCGTAAAGGAGGACAAAACCAGCAGTTGGTACTACCTAGAGTATTCTGTAGGTTGGTCTTCAAAGAACTCCATGAAAACATGGGACACCTGGGAGTGGAAAGGACAACAAACCTGATCCTTGAACATTTCTTCTAGCCGTACATGCAGGGAGATATTGAGAGGTACGTTACCAGGGTGTGTCGGTGTCTGAAAGATAAACGTCCCAACACATCAACTCGGGTACATATGGGCAACATCCAAACTATGTACTCATTTGAGATGGTCTCAATAGACTTTCTACATCTCAAGACATGCAAGGGCGGTTACGAATACATCTTGGTGGTGATTAACCATTTTACTCGATTTGCTCAAGCATATGCCACCACCAATAAATCTGGTCGAACAGCGGCAGCAAAGATCTTCAATGATTTTGCTTTGAAGTCTGGGTTCCCTACAAGGAGGCTACACCACAACCAAGGGAGAGAATTTGAGAACCAGCTCTTTGCCAAGTTAGGACAGACTTGTTTTCATGCTTTGATTTTCCTTAAAAGACGTTTTAGAAACAAAGAACTGTTAAGGCCTAGAAAGAGAGAGAGGTGGATGAAGACGTACGAAAAGCTCCAGCTGAAGAGATGCGTTCGTTTTAATCGTCTATTTCTTACAGGAGTCCTACAAGCAAAAGATCGTAAGATTACTTTGTTATTAATGTTTATAAATGTTATGCCAATTTGGATATAAAATTACACCTCTCTCACCACTGTCTCAAAATTGGTCAGATCGACCAATTAAGGCGAATGTCAAGGACGACATTCAAAAAAAGGAGGGAAGAGTGTGACAGGTAGAAGTAATGCTGTTGCTTCAAAGCATCCAGCAACTAGAAGAGTTAACACAATCACAGGAGACAGAAAGTGGTTTGCTTCAGAGGCATCCAGCAACTAGAGGGGTTAACACAGTCACAGGAGACAGGAAGTGGTTAGCAGAGCTCCAAGAGGATTGTGGGGAACTTGTTGACTATTCTGGTAGCAGCCGAAGGGATGAATGATGTGTGATTTTTCTCTCACAGAAGTTCAGGCAACCTTAGTTGAACAGAATTCCAGGAAAGAGTGAAGCTGGGCAAAGGTCAGAACCCCCCTTTTACTGCTAGTTGAGAAAGTCTGTCATTGGGCAGGAAGATAAGGACTGGAAGGAATTGTGCCGCAGGGATCATTTCCCTCAGCAAACCCTCCCCCACTCCTCCATCTCACTTTGCTATAAAGAATGCTGTGTACTACTGTGCCTTTGTGAAGAAGCAGTTTGATGTTGAATAAGGGAGAGCCTGTTGCTGTGAAGAACTTGAATTGTACAGGCCGTGTGCCACATTAAATTCTACTGTTAAACTGTTCATAAGGACTCTGTCAAGTGTGCCTATGTCTGGGAGCCAATACCCCCTTATGACTGTGAAAGCTGCAACTTATGGTCACCCTGAGTAACGGTTCCCACAGGATTCCAAGAATTCAAGAAACTTGTCTCGTCCCTATCTAAACCTAGCGGCGTGCATGTAACATGATACAGGTGCTTCTCACAAAATTAGAATATCATCAAAAAGTAAGCCATAATCATCATTAACAGAAATAAACACTTGAAAGAGATCACTCTATTTGTAATGATTCTATATGATATATGAGTTTCACTTTTTGTATTGAAGAACTGAAATAAATTAACTTTTTGATGATATTCTAATGTTTTCTCATTCAAGGTTTTTATTAAAGAATTTTCCATAACATAACATATAGAATTCAAAAACAGAATAAACGGAACAATCAACATGAAGCACATATGGTGAGGGGCCTTGTGAAATAATCTTTGTCAGGCATGGTTGATGTAATGCTAGCCTAAAATAGACCTATAGAGGGAGGATATCAAAAATGTGTCCCAGTGAAACCATTTTCTCGCCAGTTTGTCCTTTTCCTCGCAGGAGAGGGTAACCAGTGACTCCATATGTTGGGTCATTGCGACCTCTGAGAACCACTCCTCCATAGTTGGGGTATTGGACGATTTCCAGTGTTGTGGAATTATTGTTTTAGCCACATAGAGTAGATGTCGCAATAGCAACTTTTTAAATCTGGAGGTTGATATTTGAAACATGAACAATAAAACAGCTTTGGGTTTCCGAGGAACTACAACTCCTGTAACCTCTTCGATAACCTTTAGAACTCCCTCCCAAAATGGAGCAAGAATGGGGCAGGACCACCAGATGTGGGTTATTTTGGCTTCATGTAACCCACAGCGCCAGCTGGAAACCACCTATGCAGAACCAAAGGGACCCAGTGGCTTTGGTAGCAATAAGATTTGTGGGAAAGATAAAAACATTTCTTCCACTGATCATTCAGGATTTTTATTTTTAGCTCTGTCTCCCAGGCTCCGCAGAAGTGGGGAAGGTGATCCAGCTCGGACTCCAGTAGGAGTTTATATAGAACCGAGACGGCATGATCAATCTTTGATGAGAAAGTGCATAATTTTTCAAAAGAGGATAAGGGACGAGCCACTTCTAAGTTTCCCTTAAGGGAATTGAGAAAATGTGTAAGCTGGACGTATTCATATTGTTGGCGAACCGTGGGGATCCTGCCTTGCAAAATGTCCAAAAGGGGGATGAGGGAGCCTAGTGGGGCTATTTGGTATAAACGGAGAGACATCTTCGAAGAGCTATTTAGAATGTATGGGACAAGCCTGGTGGAAATCTTGAGTTATTCGTGATAGGTGTCAGAGGGCCCAAGTTGGTGATTAAGGGGTTTTTAGTATTAAGTGAAAACATGGTTTTAAGGGTGTTACTCACGATAAATGATAGGGGGACGTTTTTAAGCTTACTAGTGTGGGGCCAGATCCGTGGAAGACAAGGAAGAGATGGAAAGCGGGTAAATATCCTGAGCAATTGCAACCCAAAGTTTGGAAGAGGGAGTATGAATCATGTCCAAAATCTGGGAGTAGGCGGCGGCTAGGTAGTACCTGCGGCATTCCAGTACCCCCCACGTCCTTAGGCCTGGTTAGGATAGTGGTTCTAATTATAGGACACCCCGGGGACCACACAAATTTGTTCAAGCTACGTTGAAGTTTACGCCAGAAGGGGGCAGGATATGTATGGGAATGGTCTGGAGCAAGTACAGTAGTCTAGGGAGGACTGTCATCTTGATGATGTTGATCCTTCCGAACCAGGAAAAATTTTTGTGATTCCATGTGGTCAGGTCTTCATCCAATTTAGACAGAAAGGTCTGGAAGTTTATAGAAAATAATCTGGAGAGGTCAGCCGGGACGCGCACACCCAAATAGCTACTAATTCTATCAGAGGGCCATTTGAAGGAGAAATTGTCTTTTAAGTTTTTGACTGTTTTCAACAGCAAAGATACATTTAGGGCTTCAGATTTGTCTGCATTTACTTTAAAATTTGACCATCTTCCAAATTTGTTCAATTCTAGTATTAAAGAGGGAGGGGATATGTGTGGGTTAGAAAAATATATTAGTAAGTCATCAGTGAAAGCTGAGCATTTATATTCTCAGTTTTTAATCATTATCCCCTTAATATCAGGGTTCTCCCTTATAGCCCCTAATAAACTCTCCATCACAAGCACATACAAGAGAGGCGACAAGGGGCAGCCCTGACATGTTCCATTTTTGATCGAGAAATTCTCAGAAAATGTTCCGTTGATCTTGAGTCTTGGATGGAGTTTTGTAAAGTGCATTTATTTTAGATTTGAGGTAGGGGCCTAGAGCGATAAAATCCAGAGTTTGGTTAATGGTTTGCCATGAAACCCTGTCAAAAGCCTTTTCGGCATCTACAGATAGAATCATTAAAGGTTTTTTATGGGATGTGGTAAAGTTGATGATGTGTATAGTTTTCAGGGTGTTATCTCGTGCTTCTCTACCAGGGACAAAGCCCACCTGGTCTAAATGAATGATTTTTGGGAGAAAAGGGTTTAATCTATTTACTATTAGTTTGGCGTATAGTTTTATATCAACGTTAAGCAGCGAGATTGGGCGATAGCTAGCGCATAGGTGGGGGTCTTTTCCTGCTTTTGGGATTATGGCTGCATGAGCGGAGGTTGCTTGCGGGGGGAAAAAAGATGTCTCAGAAATGTGATTAAATGTGATTAAAAGATTGAATCATTAAAGGGGTCAGCAGTACTTGGAATGACTTATAGAATTTGGAAGTGAGGCCGTCTGGACCTGGGTTTTTGTTTCCCGGTAAGTCTTTAATGATCAATGATAGTTCCTGAGTGGAAAATGGGGCTTTGAGATCGTTTATTATGTCTTCCGGGAGCTTTTTAAAAGGAGATATGGGCAGGGCTGGGGAGGATGGGAATATTACACAGTTTAGAATAGTAGGAATGGAAGACCTCTGCAATTTCCTTGGTGGTGTGAACCTGAAGGCCACGTGCATTTTTAATGCAGGGGATATGATTTTGCGTGATTTTGTCTCTGAGGGCTTGAGCCAACATTCTGCTGGGTTTGTTACCATATTTGTAAAATTTGCTGTTTCCTATTTGGAGAAAGCGAGTATAGGAAATTTCTAGGATACCTTTGACTTCAAGTCTGGCTTTAAGGAGATCTCTGAGAGTGGCAGTGGATTGAGCATTCTTGTATGCTTGTTTAAGTCTTGTGACCACCTATAGAGCTTCTTTAAGAGTTTGGGCTCTTTCTTTTTTTATTCTGGTGCCGTGTTTAATAAAAGTTCCCCTCAAGACACATTTGAGCGCCTCCCATATGACTGGTGGGGAAGTATCGTCAGAGGAATGGTCTAGAATGAAGTTTTCTATGGTTGTTTGGATATCTGAGTTGCAAATAAAGTCCAGGAGTAGGGGCTCATTAAGGCGCCAGGACCAAGCTGTTTTGGTAAGTGAGGGAATTTTAATCGAGCAATAAATAGGAGCGTGGTCTGACCATAAAATGTTACCTATGCTGTTAGAGACCAGCCAAAGTAGCGCTTTGTGTTGGAGTAGTATGTTATCTATGCGACTATAAGAATTGTCCAGGGTAGAGAAAAAACTGTAGTCTCTGTCCGCAGGGTGTTGCAGTCTCCATGTATCACAAAGTTACAGAGATGACAATGACCTTTTTGTGTTTGATGTTCATATAGGAGAGGTGTGATTTGCCTTTGGAGTTGTCCAGAGTTGGATCTAGTGTGACGTTAAAGTCCCCGCTTAAGACCATGGTGCCCTTTATCAGAGGAGTGGAAAAATCTATTAGTTTAGAAAGGAAGGAGGTCTGATTTTGATTAGGGGATTAGATGTTAATTATAGTAAAAATTTGTCCCTCAATGGATAAGGTGAGAATTATATATCTGGCATGTGGGTCAGAGAAACAAGCGAGTACCTGATGATTTAGGGATTTGTGTATTGCTATCGCTACTCCCTTTGTGCTGGAGACGGGATTATTAGCATAATAATATTTATTTTTAATGGTTGGGGAATGATTTACCTTAAAATGGGTTTCCTGGAAGCAAATGGGGTGTGCACTATGGCTGTGGAGATGGCGAAGGATCTGGGACCGCTTTTCAGGTGTGTTCATCCCTTTTGCATTAAAGAATGCGATGTTTAGGTTCGCCATGGTGGGTTTAGGTGTGATTGTGACAAATATGGCCCATAGCTACATGTCCAGACTAGGTAATGACTATTTTCACATTGGAAACTGAAGGTGTGTGAAGATAGACAAGACAAACAAATATCATTAGAACAAAGCAAAAGCAGTAAAAAAAATTACTGCATCATAAACTGGAAAGAAAGTGTTTTTATCGATACAGGAGCTCAGTGGATGCGCATAGCGACCACATAAGCTCCCACCCTATTGGGGGAAAACTAGTGGAGACCATGAGGGAAGAACCTCCTCTGTAAATGTGAGGTTATATGAATTATCACCAACAGACCTAATGATACAGTAAATGATTAACAAATCTTAAAACTTTTAGAGAAAAACAAGATCAATAACCATCTTAAGTAGAGTGCGCATTCAGTTTACATGGCAGGTAACTTGTACTCTATGCAGTAGTATTAAGAGTGGGCAGGGGAAAGGCCAGCTATGGCTTCAGATAAATGCGAACCAGAGAGTTCGAAGCCTAAGTCATTGGTTCGCGGGCTACGGCGCTGGGAGTGAACTCCGCTCTGGTTACTACGATGTCCTTCCCTTGGTGGAAGGGCCTTTTGGATCAGGGCCATTGGTGTGGTCATCATGGGGCCCAAAGTCCTCCTAGAGTTCGCCACTTTTAAAGACAGGGTCGGCCATGGAGCTAGCTGGGTTTCGGGGAGATCCAGATCTTGCATGAATGCCGGGAGGTCCTTAGGAGAGTGGAGGGTGAAGGTATGGGACCCCTTTTGCATGTTCAGCGAGAAAGGGAACCCCCAACGGAAGGAGATTCCTTTGGATTTAAGTATGTCCAGGATGGGTTTTAGAGTAGCTCTTTGAGCCAGGGTATGACGGCAAAGATATTGTAGGATACTGATGGGCGGGTTGTTATATGTAATAGATTGTTTTTTCAGGGCCGTCTGTAGGATCCGATCCTTGAGAGAGTAAAAATGAATATGACAGATAATAATAACATCTCTAGGGCTTGAATCATCAGGGTCGGCCAGGCGTAGTGCTCTGTGGGCTCTGTCCAACTCAATTGCCTGACTTCATGAGCGTCCAAGAAGCTCATTGAAGATGGATGTGAGGACTGATGAGATGTCAGATGGAGAGATAGACTCTGGGAGGCCTCTTATGCGTAAGTTGTTGCGCCTGTTCCTGTTTTCCAAGTTGTCTGCATTTTGTTGAAGTGTAAAGAGTAGGGCTGAGTTTATACGGACTGTATCCTGGAGAGATTGGATGGAGTTGGTGTCCACAGTCTGTTGTTGAGATAGATTGTCTACTTTGGTGGTGAAAGAAGCAAGTTCAGTGCGAAAATGGGCAAATTCCTGTTTGCATTCCAAGACTACTTGATTAGTCAGGGCCAATATATCACTTCTTGTAGGGATAGACTGCATAAGCATGCAAAGGTCAGCGAGAGAAACTGGTCTATTATCATCTATCAGCGATGTGGGCATAGGGACCAGGGTCGCAGGGGCCCCTAAAAATTGTTGATTTTGGGAGATAGGGCCACATAAGGAGTGGAGGCCTGGAAGGGTTGTCTTGTACCCCTCGCCAGGTGAAGTCAGGTCTGGCATAGGGACTCTCTCACCCGTAGATTGGTTCAAAGAGGGCTCCAAGCTTTTGGAATGACACAAGGGAGACCCAAGTGGGCCCCACGATGAGCCCGTCGACTACGCGGTGGAGGTGTTGGGTACAGTGAGATTAGGGGCCGACTGTTAGCCGTGAAAACTCCCCCAATTCTCAACTGAGGCCGTCCCCTGGATCGGGCACCCCAGAGTTGATGATTCTCTGGTATTTTCAGTGGATCTTGGTGGAAAGAAGCATGGCATGCGGTCCCCCTTAAAATAAAATGGAGATGGGGTTATATTTGCTAAGCTACAGGAGGCATACAATGCCTCTGGGCCTTGATGAGCCTCTAATAGTGTTGAGAGAGCATGCTCGACACTGCTCGGTACTAGCCCGAGCATCTCACTACTCGGGATGTTCAGCGAGCACCGAGCATTTCTGGGTTACTCGGGCGGGAGCTCGGGTCTCCGCCCTGCACGTTTGGCGCTCTTTACAGAGCCAATGAACATGCAGGGATTGCCAGCCAGTCACTGGAATGCCGCAGCCATGTTGTTTGTGGGCATTACAGTGATTGGCTGGCCGCACAGCTTCACCTCGAGTATTTAAAACCGGGCGCCGCCATCTTGGACACAGTCGCTCCGGATCAGACAGTGTAGGGAGAGTGCTGCTCAGGTAGGGAGAGATATATAGTGCCAAATAGGTAGTGTAGGGTCTCTAAAGCCTGCCAAATCAAACAAACAGTCCTCCTGAGGACTAATATCCATCCCAGATATCAGGCAGGCAGGCTGTATAGGAGACGCAGTGGTTATACCAGCAAACGCTACACTACAGTCCTGTGTGCTCCTGTTGGTCACATTGCTAGACTTATCCCCCGGACTCAGGGGCCAGGAAAAATCCTTTTTTTTCATCTAAATCCTGTATTTTTTTTTTCCCTCAGTCAGACTGTACAAATACGCGTCTTATTAACCTTTTGGTATTTTTTACCCCCCCCAAAAAAATTGAGTGTGTCTGTGACTGTTCAGACACCAATATATCTGTTTAAAAGAGTCTGGTGTAGGCCAGAGAAATAGAACTGTGGTTTTGCAGTTCCACGGGTCAAATCTCTGTATTATCCTGCTTTTGACATTTTTTGCCATAAAAAAAAACTGTAATAGTATCTCCCTGACTGGTCTGACACCAATATATCTGTTTAAAAGAGTTTGGTGTAAGTCAGAGAAATAGAACTGTGGTTTTGCAGTTCCACGGGTCAAATCTCTGTATTATCCTGCTTTTGGCATTTTTTGCCGTAAAAAAAAACTGTGAGGCTTAGTGCCCATGATGCAGAAATGAAGCAGAAATTTTCCTGAGCATTTCTGCATCTCCTTGGCAGAAAAACGCATGCGTTTTTTACATGCGTTATTTACATGAGTATTTGATGCGTATTTGCATGCGTATTTGCCATGCGTTTTTCCAATGCATTGTATAGACAAATACGCATGCAGAAACGCACAAGAATTGGTCATGTCCGTATTTTTTCTGCGAGTAAAATCTGCGCAGAAAAAATACGGACCATGTGCACAGAACTTGCAGAATGTCATAAGAAAAAGAGGTCTGGTGTAGGCCAGAGAAATAGAACTGTGGTTTTCCTCTTCCACGGTTCCAATCTCCTTTTTATTACCCTTTTTCCATTGATAGTGAGAGTGTAAGCTATTTTACTTAATTTACAATGGGCAAGGCGCGTGGCAAGGGACGTGGAACTGGACTTTCTGGTGATGGTGTGTGTAGAGGACGGGGCCGTGGCCAAGGTGAAAATGTGCCACAACCTACAGCCACATCTTCTTGCTCCCACTTCTTGACCGAATTACTAGGGAACCACACTACAACACCAGTATTGCGAACTGATCAGTGTGAACAGGTTATTAATTGGATAGCAGATAATACTTCCAGTTACCTGGGCACCACCATCTCCGGTCTGTCTTCCACACGGTCAAGTTTTAGTAGCCGTGAGTCTCGACTGCATACTCCTCCTCACCCTGATGCTCCTTCCTCCCACCATGCCGAGTGTCGTCAGACAGCAACTGATCCCACACTTGGACACTCTGAAGAGCTGTTCACTGGTCTATTTCCATATTTGTGCCCCTCGCCTGCTCCGCTTGAAGTGGTGGAAGAGGAGATCCCATGTAGCGATGCCCAAATATTTGAACAGCCACGGCCACAGGAAGTCGACGCTGGCAATTTGTCACAAGAGGTGGACAATGACGAGACACAATTGCCACGAAGTGAGGAGGAGGATCGTGGTGCGCAAGTGGAAGAGGAGGAGGTGGTGGATGATCTAGTAACTGACCCAACGTGGCAGGAGGACACGTAGAGCGAGGCCAGCAGCACACAGGGGGAAGGAGGCAGAGTACCCCAACAGGCAGGAATAAGCAGTGTGGTGGCCGCACACAGAAGGCGGGCAACAGTTCCCCGTAACACCAACACGAGGGAAGTTGCCAGTACAACCGATAGGTCTTCCAGAGTCTGGAATTTTTTTAAAGACTCTGCTGATAACCCCAAAAAAGCCATTTGTACCACCTGCTATGCCAGCATCAGCAGGGGTGACAAAACTACCAGCCTGATCACCACCAGCATGATCAGGCACATTTCAGCAAAGCACATGACTTTGTGGGGCGAACCCCAGGGTCCACAACCAGTGTCAGCGGGTGTCACCACTGCTTCTTCCGCTGTTGTGCGTGCAATAGAACCCCCTGTTGTGCGCGCAAGGCAATCCCCTGTCCATACTGCATGCAAAGATGCCCCCTCCTCTCAGTCTTCATTTGTTATGGCAGTTTCTCAAGAAACAGCATCAACGTCCACGTTCACGTCCCACCGCAGCGTTCAATTGTCCATATCCCAGAGCTTTGAACGAAAGCGCAAATTCGCAGCCAACGCCCCACAGGCCACAGTCCTAAATTCGCACATTTCACAACTGCTTGCATTGGAAATGCTGCCTTTTAGGCTGGTGGAGATGGAATCCTTCCGCAACCTTATGGCGGTGGCCGTCCCTCGGTACTTGGTCCCCAGCTGACACTATTTTGCCCGGTGTGACATCCCCGGACTACACAAGCGCATGTCCCAAAACATCTTCCGTGCCCTCAACAATGCAGTTACTGGGAGAGTCCACCTGACAACGGACACGTGGACAAGTGCTTGTGGCCAGGGACGGTACATCTCCCTGACGGCACACTGGGTAAACATACAGTAGTGGAAGCCGGGGCCCAGTCGGACACATCCTCCCCACACCGAGGATTGCAGGCCCTATATCAGTCAGAGTTGCCCCCACAGTGTACAGCTCCTGCGCATCATCCTCCTCCTCCTCCTCTCCGCCTCCATCTCAGATATCACCACATCAGTTACAAGCTGGAAGCACTGCAGTACTGCCTCAGCCAAGAGGCAACAGGCTGTGCTGAAACTCATAAGCTTAGGTGATAAACCTCACACTGCTTGTGAGCTGTGGACAGCTGTGAAAGAGCAGGCAGATCTGTGGCTGAGACCGCTGAACCTACATCCAGGCATGGTCATGTGTGACAATGGCCGTAACCTGGTGGCGGCTCTGAGGCGAGATCACACACCTACCATGCCTGGCTCATGTGCATAACCTCGTAGTTCAGCGGTTTCTTAAATCGTACCCCGAGTTGCCAGATCTTCTCGTCAAAGTACGCCACGTGTCAGCTCATTTTCGGAAGTCGGCTATGGCTTCCGGCTCCCTTGCTGTGTTGCAGCAGCATTCGCAGCTTCCGGCACACTGACTTGTGTGTGATGTCCCCACACTTTGGAACTCTACCCTCCACATGTTGCAAAGGATTTGTGAGCAGAAGAGAGCAGTTGTGGAGTACCAGCTGCAACAAGGCCGTCGATATTCCGGTCAGACTCCACACATAAGACCTCAGGAGTGGACCTGGATATTTGACATATGTACCATCCTGACAAACTTTGAGGAGTCCACCAAGATGGTGAGTGGTGATGACGCCATCATTAGCGTCAGCATCCCACTTGTCTGTCTTTTGCAACGCTCTCTGCAGAGAATTAAAGAGGAGGCATTACAGCCAGAGTATGATGAGATGGATCAAGAAGCCGTAATGGGCGATTACACACAGTCCATCCTTATCTCATCCCAACGTGCATTGGGGGACAATGAGGGAGAGGAGGAGGAGGAGCAGGAGGAGGAAGAACAGGAGCAGGTATCATGCGCTGTAGACGGTAGTACCTGTACAACTGTCATACAGTCGGTTCAGCGTAGGTGGCCTGAGGACAGGGGGGAGGAGGAGGAGGAGAGCATGGTCAGTCGTCATCTTGGTGAGGACACGGAAGTCTTGCCCGTTACCAGTCTGGCACGCATGGCTGACTTTATGTTACGCTGCCTTAAGCGTGACCCTCGCGTTGTCAAAATGTTGGGTGACAGTCATTACTGGTTGGTGACGCTTTTAGACCCCCGCTACAAGGAGAACTTTCACTCTCTTATTCCTGAAGTGGAGAGGTCTACAAAAATGTGGCAGTACCAGAAGGCCCTTGCTGCAGAACTGTTAAAAAAATTCCCATCTGAACACGCTAGCGGCAGAGGTCACAGTTCGTTCACCAACCAAGGCGTACAGGCGAGAGAGACGCATCTCCAATCCAGCAAAGGCAGGGGAACACTGTCAACATTATGGGACAGTTTTCTGAGACCCGCCCAGCTTACAGGCCCTGAGGCGCGGGGTACTCTCACAAGGAGTGGAAAGTTTCAAAAGATGGTGAGGGAGTACCTTGCCGACCGTACCAGCGTCCTCTGTGATTCCTTTGTGCCTTTTAATTATTGGGTATCCAATCTGGACATTTGGAATGAACTCGCTCTGTACGCCTTGGAGGTCCTGGCCTGCCCTGCCGGTAGCATGTTATCGGAGCGTGTTTTTAGTGCCGCTGGGGGAATTATAACTGATAAGCGCACTCGCCTGTCCACTGACAATGCTGACAAGCTGACCCTTATCAAAATGAACAAGGGCTGGATTGGGCCAGACTTCTCATCACCACCAAATGACAGCAGAGTAACATAAAGTCAAATTCACTGTGTTATTTTGGGAGGTGTATTCCCATGCATCGCTTCACACCCACACATGGGTATACGCTTCCTCATTTAGGCTGTATTTTGCTCTTCTCCTTATCCTCAGCCTCCACCACCACTATACCACCAGGGTGACCATGGTCCGTGTTGCCAGCTTTGCAAGTTCCTCCGTCCTAATTTTTGGCAGCTTTTGCTTGGAAGGCATAGGCAAAGACTATGGGAGACCCACTCCCCAATAATGGGAATAATGTTTTTAATATGCTGTACTGCATGGCTCTTGTTTGCCAGCATTGCAAGTTCCTCCGTCCTAATTTTTGGCAGCTTTTGCTTGGAAAGCATAGGCAAAGACTATGGGAGACCCACTCCCCAATAATGGGAATAATGTTTTTAATATGCTGTACTGCATGGCTCTTGAAAGGTGCATGAAATCCGTCTTGTTAAGCGACTCTGAACTCCACGTCTCTTCCAAGGGGCATTAAAACCGTCTTGTTAAGCTACTGCGACCTCCACCACTTTTCCAAGGGGAATTAAAGCCGTCTTGTTAAGCTACTGCGACCTCCACCACTTTTCCAAGGGGCATTAAAATCGTCTTGTTAAGCTACTGCGACCTCCATAGGGCAATAAAACCGTCTTGTTAAGCTACTGTGACCTCCACGTCTCTTCCAAGGGGCATTAAAACTGTCTTGTTAGCTACTGCGACCTCCACCACTTTTCCAAGGGGCATTGATATTGTCTTTTTATTCCACTGCGACCTCCACCATTCTTCCAAGGGGCATTAAAACCATCTTGTTAAGCTACTGCGACCTCCACCACTTTTCCAAGGGGCATTAAAACCGTCTTGTTAAGCTACTGTGACCTCCACCATTTTTCCAAGGGGCATTGATATTGTCTTTTTATTCCACTGCGACCTCCACCATTCTTCCAAGGGGCATTAAAGCCGTCTTCTTAAGCTACTGCGACCTCCACCACTTTTCCAAGGGGCATTAAAACCATTTTGTTAAGCTACTGCAACCACCACCACTTTTCCAAGGGGCATTGATATTGTCTTTTTATTCCACTGCAATCTCCACCATTCTTCCAAGGGGCATTAAAACCGTCTTGTTAAGCTGCTGCGACCTCCACCACTTTTCCAAGGGGCATTGATATTGTCTTTTTATTCCACTGCGACCTCCACCATTCTTCCAAGGGGCATTAAAACTGTCTTGTTAAGCTACTGCAACCTCCACCACTTTTCCAAGGGGCATTAAAACCGTCTTGTTAGGCTACTGCGATCTCCACGTGTCTTCCAAGGGGCATTAAAACCATCTTGTTAAGCTACTGCGACCTGCACCACTTTTCCAAGGGGCATAAAAACCGTCTTGTTAAGCTACTGCGACCTCCACCACTTTTCCAAGGGGCATTGATATTGTCTTTTTATTCCACTGCGACCTCCACCATTCATCCAAGGGGCATTAATCCATCTTGTTAAGCTACTGCGACCTCCACCATTCCTCCAAGGGGCATTAAAACCGTCTTGTTAAGTTACTGCGACCTCCACGTCTCTTCCAAGGGGCATTAAAACCATCTTGTTAAGCTACTGTGACATCCACCACTTTTCCAATGGGCATTAAAACCGTCTTGTTAAGCTACTGCGACCTCCACCACTTTTCCAAGGGGCATTAAAACCGTCTTGTTAAGCTACTGCGACCTCCATGTCTCTTCCAAGGGGCATTAAAACCGTCTTGTTAAGCTACTGCGACCTCCACCACTTTTCCAAGGGGCATTAAAACCGTCTTGTTAAGCTACTGCGACCTCAACGTCTCTTCCAATGGGCATTAAAACCATCTTGTTAAGCTACTGCGACCTCCACGTCTCTTCCAAGGGGCATTAAAACCGTCTTGTTAAGCTACTGCGACCTCCACCACTTTTCCAAGGGGCATTAAAACCATCTTGTTAAGCTACTGCGACCTCCACCACTTTTCCAAGGGGCATTGATATTGTCTTTTTATTCCACTGCTACCTTCACCACTTTTCCAAGGGGCATTAAAACCGTCTTGTTAAGCTACTGCGACCTCCACCACTTTTCCAAGCGGCATTTATATTGTCTTTTTATTCCACTGTGACCTCCACCATTCTTCCAAGGCGCATTAAAACCATCTTGTTTAGCTACTGCGACCTCCACCACTTTTCCAATGGGCATTAAAACCGTCTTGTTAAGCTACTGCGACCTCCACCACTTTTCCAAGGGGCATTAAAACCGTCTTGTTAAGCTACTGCGACCTCCACGTCTCTTCCAAGGGGCATTAAAACCGTCTTGTTAAGCTACTGCGACCTCCACCACTTTTCCAAGGGGCATTAAAACCGTCTTGTTAAGCTACTGCGACCTCAACGTCTCTTCCAATGGGCATTAAAACCATCTTGTTAAGCTACTGCGACCTCCACGTCTCTTCCAAGGGGCATTAAAACCGTCTTGTTAAGCTACTGCGACCTCCACCACTTTTCCAAGGGGCATTAAAACCATCTTGTTAAGCTACTGCGACCTCCACCACTTTTCCAAGGGGCATTGATATTGTCTTTTTATTCCACTGCTACCTCCACCACTTTTCCAAGGGGCATTAAAACCGTCTTGTTAAGCTACTGCGACCTCCACCACTTTTCCAAGCGGCATTTATATTGTCTTTTTATTCCACTGCGACCTCCACCATTCTTCCAAGGCGCATTAAAACCATCTTGTTTAGCTACTGCGACCTCCACCACTTTTCCAATGGGCATTAAAACCGTCTTGTTAAGCTACTGCGACCTCCACCACTTTTCCAAGGGGCATTAATATCGTCTTGTTAAGCTACTGCGACCTGCACGTCTCTTCCAAGGGGCATTAAAACCGTTTTGTCAAGCTACTGCGACCTCCACCACTTTTCCAAGGGGCATTAAAACCGTCTTGTTAAGCTACTGCGACCTCCACCACTTTTCCAAGGGACATTGATATTGTCTTGTTATTCCACTGCGACCTCCACCATTCTTCCAAGGCGCATTAAAACCGTCTTGTTAAGCTACTGCGACCTCCACGTCTCTTCCAAGGGGCATTAAAACCGTCTTGTTAAACCACTCTGAACTCCACAGCTCTTCCAAGGGGCATTGAAATGTTGTTTTTAATTAACTCTACCCTCCACGACTCTTCCAATGGGCATTGCATTTCCTCCTAATTTTAGTCTGCTTTTGCTTTTCAATGCATAGGCGAACACTAAGGGAGACCCACTCCCCAATATTGGGTATAAGCTTTTTAGTATGCTGTAATCCAAGTCTGTTTCAAGGGGCATTGCAGTTCCTCATAATTTTTGGAAAACCTTCCATTCACTGCTTAGGCCAACAGTGCACAGGAGACCCAGTTGCTATAAATGGAAAAAACGGTTTAGTTAAGGCCCTCTGACCTCCATGTCACTTCCAAGGGGCATTGGAGTGTCTCGAAATTTTTGGTAGGCATTGCACTCACTGTATGCCCTATAACTGTGTAGCCGAACCGCTCCTTTTGGTACAGAAACATATCCTACAAGACATGTGTGGTTGACTGGCCTGATATTGATGTGAATGGTCCCTGTTCCTCCTGCTCTTTCTCATTTGCCACCACCTCATCCATCATTCATCACCTGAAGCTTTGTTTTAATGGGAGTCATAGAACTGGGATAGTAGCAGGAAAACATCCAGCAATCCTCGGAGGAGGTAGGATATGCGCCAAAACGCTGACCACCTCAGGCCTAGCCGCTACTACATACATGCGCTTGCATTCCAAGAAAACAAAGCAGATGTTAACTTCTATCATCATCATCATGCTCCTCACCTTGGCACTCTCAACTCCCCTGATGGAGAAGCCAGGGCCCACCGGAGGAGTCTGGTTCTCTGGTGGGCTCATCCAATGCTGCCCTAAAGCAGGCCAGGCTAAGAAAGTTGTGGGGGAAGTTGACAGGAGAAATAGGGGCGACTGGGGACCGTTTATGGACACCCGGCCGCCCTCTGGCGGCTGGGGACCGAGCGTGGACACCCGGCCGCCGGGCGGCTGGGGATTGACTATGGATACCTCACTACCGAATCAGCGATGAGGTAGTGGCCAGCTTTGGCCTCTTCCAAACTAAAAGGCCCCATTTCAAGTGCAAGCTAGCAGTATGGTATTGCAGCCTGGGTGTGGGTGGCTGGCAGGCTGCACACTTACGCTTGCATTAAAAGAAAGCAAAGCAGATGCTAACTTCTATCATCATCATCATGCTCCTCACCTTGGCACTCTCAACTCCCCTGATGGAGAAGCCAGGGCCCACTGGAGGAGTCTGGTTCTCTGGTGGGCTCGTCCAATGCTGCCCTAAAGCAGGCCAGGCTAAGAAAAGTGTGTGTGAAGGTGACAGGAGAAATAGGGGCGGCTGGGGACCGTTTATGGACACCCGGCCGCCCCCAGGTGGCTGGGGACCGTGTGTGTACACCCGGCCGCGGGGCGGCTGGGGACCGAGTATGGACACCTGGCCGCCCCCTGGTAGCTGGGGATCGAGCGTGGACACCCGACCGCCGGGCGGCTGGGGACTGAGTATGGATACCTCGCTGCCGAAGCAGCCATGAGGTAGTGGCCAGCTTCGGCCTCCTCCAAACTAAAAGGCCCTATTTCAAGTGCAAGCTAGCAGTATAGTATTGCAGCCTGCGGGTGGGTGGGTGGTTGGCTGCATATTTGCGCTTGCATTGCAAGGAATGGGGGAGGTACAATTGAACTCTGCCCTGGGACAAGGACTTGCACGGAGATAGTTGCAAGTCTGCACCTTCTGATGCGGCAAGGATCACTTCTGATGGGCACACTTTTAGGCAGTGACCTGGGTGTCAGAGATGCTTCCAGGGGTTTTCCCCATGCTGTTCCCATGTCTTTTCAGCACTGTATGCATGTGTCACACAGCACATGGCCAGATAAGGTTGTAAAATGTTAAAATGACATTTCCCGGTGAATGCATTTGTCACAGTTGAAAGCAATACAAAAGTGCAAAAACGCATAAAAAATGCTACTTGTGAACATAGCCCAAGGTGTGGAGGAGTATTTTTGTTTTGGGTTATTTATTTTACCTTATACACAAGTCTTTACCTTGGAAAGGAAGTTCCTTAACATATTTCATAGGAAAACCGTTTCAGTTTCGTTTTTGAACGTTTTATTGTGAGCCCTTAAAAGTGGTTTAATACCTCTGACCACGTTGGTGACAGCAGTGACCTTGGGGTCAGAAATGCTTCCTGGGGCGATCCCCATGCTGTCCCCATGTCATTTGAACACTGTCACTATCGTTTTGGGCACTTTTTAGGCTTTCTACAGACTGCCGGGGGTGCCGCCGCAAAAATGCTCGGGTCTCCCATAGACTAACGTTGGGCTCATTGCTCGGGTCGAGCACCCGAGTATCACAGTGAGCTCGGCCCGAGCTTCGAGCACCCGAGGATATTAGTGCTCGCTCAACACTAGTCCCTAATGCTTGTAAAGGTGACCCCAACCCATCTTCAGAGGTAGGGGGAGAGAACTGTCAGGCGGCATCCGCCATCTTGTGCTCCCTCATGCGGTGATACAACTATCCCCAGAGGTTCGGGATGCAGCTGCGCCTCGTCTGGTGTGGAGGTTTGGTCCGCAGACCCCCCAGGCGACGCAGGCGAGGTGAGGGAAGGGCCCCAGTCTGAGGCGCACAGCAGGGAGGAGCACGTCCCCTCAGAGGATTGGCGGCCATCTTGTGGCGCAGCGCTGGCCAGGGGCTGCAGCGGACTGGGAGGGCCGCAGGCAACAGGGAGGGAAGCGCAGCTTTGGTGACTTACCTCTTCGGTCCCAGCCAGGCACGGGAGGAGTTTGGCGGGGAATCTTTGCGGTTCAGCAGGAGGGGAGCTCCGGTTTGGCCTGGTTCGAGGCCCTATGCTGTCCTCCGTCTGCGAGGTCGGTGGCGGCTTCTGCATCCTCAGGAGGCTTTTAATGTCCCCTTGGTGGGATGGGGTGCTGGAGGAGGACCGGCATCTGTTTTTTTTCCAACTTTGCACATAGTTAGGTGAGGTTTGCCGGTGATTTTAGAAATCAGGGTAGAGGAGCTCAATGAGATGCGTCCTTGCGGTCTAATAGCTAGCCACGCCCCCCCATGATATTCTAATTTTGTGAGAAGCACCTGTATCTATTGTAAATTCTACAATAGCTCAGAAACAGGTCAAGCTTCGCATCGCACAGTGTGTGTTTTGTGGGGGCGGGGGGGGGGGGGGAGTCAAACGTTTTTATTTCAGACCAGACAGTATAGTCCTCCATACAGTATGATGAGCCTATATATTGCTACATACAGAATAATGAACCCCATATAATGCTCCATGTAGAATAATGGACCCCATATAATGCTCTATACATAAAAGGCCCCATGTAATGCTCCATAAAGAATACTGGACCCCATATAATGAGTTTTGTGTTTTCATTGGCTGTAAGCCATCATCATCAACATTAACAGAAATAAACACTTGAAATAGATCACTTGTAATAATTATAATGGATACCACAGGAGTCTCTTTGCGTGGAACAAAGATACTACAGAACACAGTTTATGGGTGTCAAAGTTTATATTATAAACACACGGTGTTTCAAAGAAGTGCAGACGAAAACTCAAAGTCCATAAACACTCAGGGGAAAATGCAATCAGTAGAGCAGTCTGTAAAGCACAGTTCACACTAGAGGATGCTAGAAAACAAGTAAGTCTTTATCAAGTCCATACACAAATATATATCTAATATATAAAGCTGAATGTGTGTGTGTGTGTGTGTGTGTGTGTGTGTGTGTGTGTGTGTGTGTGTGTGTGTGTGTGTATGTATGTATGTATGTGTGTATGTCCGGGATTGGCATCTGCACCGTTGCAGCTACAACCACAAAATTTTGCACAGTCACACGTCTGGACCCCGAGAGCGTCATAGGCTATGTTGTGAGGTGAAATTTTAACCCTGCGCGTTCCAATTCACCAAACAATTTTGCCCCTATCTACATAATGGGGAAAAAGTGAAAGATAAAGTGTTGGAGGCAAATTGACAGCTGCCACATGTGAACAAGGGAGAATTAAAGAATGAGAGCGATAGCGCCAAAGAGTATATACAGTACAGTTGCTAAGGTGGGGCCCCGACATGGGATACTCATACTCACCACACACGGGGATATGAACACACACACAAAATGTGCCACACACTAGCACGTGCTTGAACACATATACCACCCTCAGCACACACAAAACTCATCTCACAAAGATTTATCAGGCTGCCAATAGCAACCAATCACAGCTCAGCTTCTATTTTGCTACAGTTAATTAATCTGAGCTGTGATTGGTTAATATAGGCAACAAAGGACATTCTCAGTATAACAAAGTTTGTGTAAGGTAATAAGATGTCAGTTAGGGTGTGTTGGTGGAAAGGCTGATGTCAGTCACATTACTTCTATGTGAGAGGATATAGAAACTGCCAGTTACAGACTATTTTTACCACAATAATGCCTCATAAGAAAAGGAATTTCATGACACGAACGTCAGCTGATGCGAAAAGAAAAGCTGCATTACGGGCCAATGAAAAATGTGAAGACCGAGAAACAAGACTGACACACATGAGAATAGCAGCTGCTTCCTCAAGAGCCAATGAACTTTCTGAGCAGAGGGAAGCGAGGCTTGCACACATGAAAATAAGAGCTTCTTCCTCAGGAGCCAATGAACTTTCTGAGGAGAGGGAAGCAAGGCTTGCAGTCATGAAAACAAGAGCTGCTTCCTCAAGGGCCAATGAACTTTCTGAGGAGAGGGAAGCAAGGCTTGCAGACATGAAAACAAGAACTGCTTCCTCAAGAGCCAATGTACTTTCTATGTATTTGTTTTGTGGTTTTTGAGTGGAGAATACATTTTTGCTAACACATTCTATTTTGCTAACAGCAGTTATTAACCCGGACAAAGTCGGGTAGTACAGCTAATATATATATATATATATATAGTTGCAAGGAAGTCCATACAATATATATTAGATAATCCAGGGAGGCCTGGGTAGGAAGTCCTTGATAGTGCAGCACAGACCCGTGCTCTGCAACTATCTAATGAAGGTGAGTCAGAGCAGAAACCAGCTTACTTGTTAGCAAAATGCAGGTGAGGACTGAGGCTCAGAGGAAGCAGCAGGAGCAGCCAGGAGAAGGAGGAATGCTGGTAACAAGTGAATGCAGCAGGATCTCTGAGAGCAGGTAACAGGAGATCCACACAGGTCTGCAGGGGAGAGCAGGAAACTAGGAAACCACTAGGAACAGGTCACAGGCAGAATACTCTAGCACCGACTAGAGGCTGGGGTGGAGTTATAAAGCAGTAAGACAAGGGGCACATGAGACAAAAGACACCATCTTGAAAGAGGGCAAAAATGGCCAAAATGTAATCAAAAATATTCAAAGTCCTGACATCACTCTGTATTGAAGAACTGAAATAAATTTACTTTTTGATGATATTTTAATTTAGTGAGAAGCACCTGTATCTATCGTAAATTCTACAATAACTCAGAAACGTGCGAATCCTCGCAGCGCACAGTGTGTGTCTTGGGGGGTGGGGAGGAGTCAAACGTTTTCATTTTAGACCAGGCAATATAGTCCTCCGTACAGTATAATGAGCCACATATATTGCTCCATACAGAATAATGGGCCCCATATAATGCCCCACACAGAATAATGGGCCACATATAATGCCCCATACAGAATAATGGGCCACTTATAATGCCCCATACAGAATAATGGACCTCACATATTGCTCCATACAGAATAACGAGCCCCATATAATGCCCCATACAATATAATGTACTCCATATATTGCTATATACAGAATAATGGACCTCATATATTGCTCCATACAGAATAATGGACCGCATATAATGCTCTGTACAGAATAATGGACCCCATATAATGCTCCATACCGAATAATGGACCCCATATAATGCTTCATATAGAATATTGGACCCCATATAATGCTCCATACAATGTAATGGGCCGCATATAATGCAGCATACAGAATAATGGACTCCATATAATGCTCCATACAGAATAATGGACCCCATATAATGCTCCATACAGAATAATGGACCCCATATAATGCTCCATACAGAATAATGGATCCCATATAATGCTCTATAAATAATAGGCCCTATGTAATGTTCCATAAAGAATACTGGACCCCATATAATGAGTTTTGTGTTTTAATTGGCTGTAAGCCATAATCATCAACATTAACAGAAATAAACACTTGAAATAGATCATTCTGTTTGTAAAGACTCTATATAATATATGTTTCACTTTTTTTATTGAAGAACTGAAATAAATTAACTTTTTGATGATATTCTAATTTTGTGAGAAGCACCTGTATCTATTGTAAATTCTACAATAGCTCAGAAATGGGCGAATCCTTGCAGCGCACAGTGTGTGTCTTGGGGGGTGGAGAGGAGTCAAACGTTTTCATTTTAGACCAGACAATATAGTTCTCCGTACAGCATAAAGAGCCCCATATATTGCTACATACAGAATAATGGACCCCATGTAATGCTCCATACAGAATACTGGACCCCATATAATGCCCCACACAATATAATGTGTAGCATCGGCGTCTCTGCTTCCTGCCGGGCAGAGACGCCGTCCCTCTCACCTCCCCGCTCCCCGCGCGGCGTCCTCCTGCGCTCCTCTTCCTGCAGCGGCCGGCGCGCGTTCTCTCCCGGGCACTGTGCTTAGGGCGCGCGCGCGCTCCCTCTCTCTTAAAGGGGCCGAGCGTGCCATCCTAAGGAGTCCCCGGCCAATAGCCGGAGGATCTCCCATATTTAAGGCACCTCCTCCAAGATGGAGGTGCCCGAGCAAAAGTTGTTGCACAGTTACTTATCTCTGCTTCAGCCCTCAGGTTCCGCTGCTAGCCTGACTCCTCGTCCTGCCTGCCAGCCTGTTATCTGCCCGTTACCTGCCTTCTCTGTCAGCCCGCTCACCTGGGAGCACCCGCCTGTTACCTGCTGTGTCCGTCAGCCCGCTCACCTGGGAGCACCCGCCTGTTACCTGCTGTGTCCGTCAGCCCGCTCACCTGGGAGCGCTCACCTGTTACCTGCCTGTTACCTGTCTTGTCTGTCAGCCCGCTCACCTGGGAGCGCTCACCTGTTACCTGCCTGTTACCTGCCTTGTCTGTCAGCGCGCTCACCTGGGAGCACCCGCCTGTTACCTGCTGTGTCCGTCAGCCCGCTCACCTGGGAGCGCTCACCTGTTACCTGCCTGTTACCTGCCTTGTCTGTCAGCCCGCTCACCTGGGAGCGCTCACCTGTTACCTGCCTGTTACCTGCCTTGTCTGTCAGCGCGCTCACCTGGGAGCACCCGTCTGTTACCTGCTAGCCTACCTGGAGGCTCTGCCGTCACTTGCTGTGACCACCTGCCTGGTAAACCTAGAGACTACTACCTGCTCTGCTGTCACGTACCGTGACCACCTGTCAGCTACCAGTGACTTCTGCCTGCTTGCTGTGTCCATCCGTCATACCAGTCAGTCCCAGCCATCTGACCCGTGGGAGCCACCTACTCTCTTACAAGGTCGTCCCCAGAGTAGCACCTGGTCCCTCTGCCCGGATCCTCCCTGGTCACGGAGTCGTTAGCCGCCGTCCGACCAGGGTCGGTTCGGGTTGATACTTAGTTACGCCCCTCTGGGTCCCTCCTTGCACCGCGGCACAGAGGTTCCACCACCCGGACCGGTAACAGTTTGCTCGGGCCATGGAACCCGATGGCACCCAAGCTCCCTCGCTCTCTGACCTATACCACGAAGTCTCCCGTCAGAGATCCCAACAGGAATCCATCCTGAACCACCTGCAGAATGTCAACTCCCGCCTGGACACACTGACTGCTCCAGCAGTACCCGCCTCTAGTTGCACAACTCGCACCCCGGCAGCACCGCTGCCCATCAATACCATGGTATCCGGCCCCGGTCCCCGGCTTTCTGCACCGCCTCGTTTTGGTGGAGACCCCGCCTTGGCTCAAGGATTCATAAACCAGTGCACCCTGCACTTTGAACTCTTGGCACATCAGTTTATCTCCGACCTGGCCAAAGTGGCATTCATCATGTCCCATGTCACTGGGAAGGCACTGGCTTGGCTAAATCCCCTGTGGGAGAGAGGGGATCCCCTGGCGTCCGACCTGTCGTCTTTCCTCACTGCTTTTCGGAAAGTCTTCGATGAACCGGGACGTAAGACCTCATCAGCCTCCTCTCTGCTACGTCTCCACCAAGGGAGTCTCACCGTGGGCCAATATACCATACGGTTCCGCACCCTCGCTTCTGAGCTTGCCTGGGATAACAAGGCCCTGGTGTCCATCTTCTGGGAGGGCCTTTCCGGTCGGATTAAAGATGAGCTCGCCAGTCGGGACATTCCTACCATCCTGGATGACCTGGTGTCACTGGCTACCCGGATAGACATCCAGTTTCAAGAGCGCACCAAGGAGACCACCCGTGAGAGAAGGTTTCCCCGCCTTGCTCCTACTTTCCAGAGACCTGTCTCCTCATCTGTCACTCCCTGGGCGCACTCACCCGAGCCCATGCAGATCGACCAGATGGTCAAATCTCGACAAGAGTCACGCCGAGCCGAGGGGAGCTGTTTCTATTGTGGCAGTAAGGAGCACCTGATCCGTTCCTGCCCGGAGAGGCCGGGAAACTCCAGCGTCTAGGACCGCTCGGAGAGGTCGCCCTAGACAAAAGTAAGCCCTCTCCATCCCTGACTTTGTCTGTCTCTATCTCCTGGGGAGAGAACCTTCACTTTGAACTCGCCCACCTGGATTCTGGAGCTGCTGGAAACCTCATTTCCCAGTCCCTGGTTGAGAAATACCGTATTCCCACCAAGTCTCTGGCTGAACCATTGTCAGTCGCCTCCGTGGATGGAAGACTCCTTCCGGTGACCATCCTGCTCGTCACGGAACCCATAACCCTGCAGGTGGGAATGCTGCACTCTGAGAAAATCTCCTTCCATGTGCTACCCGGACTCTCTCACTCCCTATTGCTAGGCCTACCTTGGCTCCAGACACATGAACCCGTGTTGAACTGGCAATCCGGTGAAGTACTCCGGTGGGGGCCGGACTGCCATAAGACCTGCCTGGTTCCGGTTCGTCCGGTTCGTCCACCACCTACCCCAGCTAATTTACCTGGTCTTCCGGCTCCTTACTGGCCCTATGCTGATGTCTTCGATAAAAAGGAAGCAGAGACATTGCCACCTCATAGGCCATATGATTGCCCGATCTACCTGGTACCTGGCGCCACTCCACCCCGTGGCCGTATTTACCCGTTGTCTGTGGCCGAAACCCGGGCCATGTCTGTGTACATTGAAGAGAATCTGGCTAGGGGATTCATCCGGAAGTCTACCTCCCCGACTGGAGCCAGATTCTTCTTTGTCAAAAAAAAGGATGGCTCTCTATGCCCCTGTATTGACTATAGAGGACCCAATCAGATCACGGTAAAGAATAAATACCCCCTGCCACTCATCTCCGAGTTGTTTGACCGCCTTAAAGGCGCCAGGATCTTTTCAAAGCTGGACCTATGTGGAGCATATAACCTGGTCCGTATCCAGCAAGGAGACGAGTGGAAGAAGGCATTCAATACCCGGGACGGTCACTATGAGTACCGTGTGATGCCCTTCGGTCTCTGCAATGCTCCCGTCGTCTTCCAAGAACTGGTCAACGACATCTTCTGTGATCTTCTTTACTCCTGCGTGGTGGTACACCTGGACGACATCTTGGTCTTCTCTCCGGATCTTCCCACACACCAGAGGGATGTTCGTCAGGTCCTGCTTAGGCTCAGGCAGAACCACCTCTATGCTAAATACGAGAAGTGCCTCTTCGAACAGACCTCTCTTCCATTCCTGGGCTATGTTATCTCCCAGACAGGCTTGCGAATGGATCCCGAGAAACTCTCTGCTGTCCTAAAGTGACCCCGTCCGGAGGGGTTGAAGGCGATTCAGCGATTCCTGGGCTTCGCCAATTACTATCTTCTCTTCATTCCACACTTCTCGTCCAGGACGGCTCCCATCTGCGCTCACCCGTAAGGGGGCAGATCCCAAGGTATGGTCGCCCGAAGCCGAGGAGGCCTTCCTTTCCTTAAAGCAAGCCTTCTCCTCTGCCCCAGTGCTGCACTGTCCGGACTGCAACAAACAGTTCTTCCTGGAGGTTGATGCTTCTTCCTCCGGAGCCGGAGCGGTGCTCATCCAAAAATCTTCTTCCGGGAGAATGGTAACCTGCGGCTTCTTCTCCAAAATCTTCTCCTCATCTGAGCGCAACTACTCCATAGGAGACCGAGAATTGCTAGCCGTCAAATTGGCACTGGAGGAGTGGCGCTACCTGCTTGAGGGGGCTCTATACCCGGTGATCATCTATACGGATCACAAAAATCTGGCATATCTCCAGAATGCCCAAAGACTCAATCCGCGTCAGGCCCGGTGGTCTTTGTTCTTTGCCCGCTTTGACTTCATCCTACATTTCCGCCCGGCGGACAAGAATGTCAAAGCTGATGCCTTGTCCCGATCCTTCCTGTCCTCCGATCTAGAGGAGGAGCCTATGCACATCATCGATCCCTCCAAGGTGATGAATGTGGCCCCCTTGGATGTATCTCGTCTTCCACCCGGTAAGACGTTTGTAGCAGTTCCAGACCGTGAGAAGGTTTTTCGCTGGGGCCATTCTTCTAAACTAGCTGGCCACGCTAGCCAAAAGAAGACCTTCCAGCTCATTACCCGGCATTACTGGTGGCCTACCCTGCGTAAGGATGTGGTAGACTTTGTCTCAGCCTGTTCATCTTGTGCCCGCAACAAAGTTCCCAGACATTTACCAGCCGGTCATCTCCTGACTCTTCCCGTACCTGATGCCCCGTGGCAACACATTGCTATGGACTTTATTACCGATTACCCTGTTTCTGCCGGTTGTACAGTCATCTGGGTGGTCGCAGACCGCTTTTCTAAAATGGCCCACTTCATTCCTCTGCCTAGTCTCCCATCTGCATCTGAGCTAGCTAAGGACTTCTTTCACCATATCTTTCGTCTCCATGGCCTACCCCTCCACATCGTGTCGGATCGAGGGACTCAGTTCACCTCACGCTTTTGGAGAACTACCTGTAAGCTGCTGGATGTCACCCTGGATTTCTCCTCCGCTTACCACCCTCAGTCCAATGGTCAAGTAGAGCGGATCAACCAGATCCTTACCAGCTACCTCCGGCACTTTGTCAATGCCCACCATACTGATTGGGTGGACCTCCTACCATGGGCCGAATTCTCTTATACCAATCATGAGAGCGAATCCACTTCCAAGTCCCCGTTCTTTATTGTCTATGGCCAACACCTCCGGATTCCGTTTCCCGTCTCCGCTTCTGTGGACAACCCTGCTGCGGAGTCCCTGGTCAGTGATTTTTCCACTATTAGGGAGAATACTAGGTCCGCACTTCTTCAGTATTCCGAGCGGATGAAGAGATTTGCTGACAAAAGACGTCTGGATCCACCTCAATTCCGTCCGGGAGACAAGGTTTGGCTCTCCTCCAAACATGTGCGGCTCAAAATACCCTCCTACAAGCTGGGTCCTCGGTTCATCGGTCCATTTGAGGTCCTTAAACAGATCAATCCAATGGCCTACAAGTTGAAGCTTCTACCCACCCTACGCATTCCCAACTCCTTCCACGTATCTCTCCTCAAACCTGCTGTCTTTAACTCTTTCTCCAATAATTCAGGTACTCCTCCTGCTCCGGTTGCTGCTGAGGACGTTTTTGAGGTAGAGAATATTCTGGCCACCAAGAGGGTAAGAGGGAAAACCTTTTTTCTGGTGGATTGGAAGGGGTTTGGCCCAGAGGAGAGAACTTGGGAACCCAGGGAGAACATCCACGCCCCGCTTCTCCTTAAAAAATTTCTTGCCAGCCTAAAAAAGAGGGGGCGTAAAGGGGGGGGTACTGTAGCATCGGAGTCTCTGCCTCCTGCCGGACAGAGACGCCGTCCTTCTCACCTCCCCGCTCCCCACGCGGCGTCTTCCTGCGCTCCTCTTCCTGCAGCGGCCGGCGCGCGTTCTTTCCCGGGCACTGTGCTTAGGGCGCGCACGCTCCCTCTCTCTTAAAGGGGCCGCGCGCGCCGTCCTAAGGAGTCCCCAGCCAATAGCACAGTTACTTATCTCTGCTTCAGCCCTCAGGTTCCGCTGCTAGCTTGATTCCTCATCCTGCCTGCCAACCTGTTATCTGCTCGTTACCTGCCTTCTCTGTCAGCCCGCTCACCTGGGAGCACCCGCCTGTTACCTGCTGTGTCCGTCAGCCTGCTCACCTGGGAGCGCTCACCTGTTACCTGCCTGTTACCTGCCTTGTCTGTCAGCCCGCTCACCTGGGAGCGCTCACCTGTTACCTGCCTGTTACCTGCCTTGTCTGTCAGCCCGGTCACCTGGGAGCACCCGTCTGTTACCTGCTAGTCTACCTGGAGGCTCTGCCGTCACTTACTGTGACCACCTGCCTGGTAAACCTAGAGACTACTACCTGCTCTGCTGTCACGTACCGTGAACACCTGTCAGCTACCAGTGACTTCTGCCTGCTTGCTGTGTCCATCCGTCATACCGGTCAGTCCCAGCCATCTGACCCGTGGGAGCCACCTGCTCTCTTACAAGGTCGTCCCCAGAGTAGCACCTGGTCCCTCTGGCCAGATCCTCCCTGGTCACGGAGTCGTTAGCCGCCGTACGACCAGGGTCGGTTCGGGTTGATACTTAGTTACGCCCCTCTGGGTCCCTCCTTGCACCGCGGGACAGAGGTTCCACCACCCAGACCCGTAACATAATGGACTCCATATATTGCTATATACAGAATAATGGACCTCACATAATGCTCCATACAGAAAAATGGACCCCATATATTGCTCCATACAGAATAATGGGCCCCATATAATGCTCCATACAATATAATGGGCCCCATATATTGCTATATACAGAATAATGGACCCCATATAATGCTCCATACAGAATAATGGGCCCCATATAATGCCCCATACAGAATAATGGACCCCATATATTGCTCCATACAGAATAATGGACCCCATATAATGCTCCATACAGAATAATGGACCACATATAATGCTCCATACAGAATACTGGACCCCATATAATGCTCCATACAATATAATGGACGTCCTAAATGGACTTTCCTAGGGAGCCGGTTCTGGTGACATCAAATCCAACCGGGCCCCTGCTATGCATGGAGACTAAACACAATGGCCCTAGGGGATTTCTGAATGGTGGTGCCATGTATCTCCCTATATCTATGTGCCAGACTGGGTCGAGACCCAGGCAGAAATTCCCCATGTTCTTAGGATTTCAAAAATCTATTTGAGGTATGCCTTGTACTTCCAATAGTATTTCCATAACTCGATATGGAATTCCTATCTGTCTTAGGCTGCGTGCCCACTATGTGTTTTTCAAGCATTTTTGCCGTGGAATTTCCACAGCGAAAACGCTTAAAAAATGCTTGGTAATACGTGCCCCATGGTCCCCAATGATTATCCGCATGTGCTGTGCACATGCTGCGGAAATTTCTGCAGCGGATTATCATTGCGGAAAAATATGCAGCATGTTCATTAATTTGGCGGACACGCAGCGTAATTGCCGCCATTGACTTGCATTGAAACGCATATTATCCATGTCAGCACATTTGCACACACGGATATTATGCGATTCTATGTGCGGATGGTACCCGAGTTTGGAGAAGAGGAGAGTCTCCTCCAGACTCGGGTACCATAGAACCTGTTAAAAAAAGAATTTAAAATAAAAAATAAAGATTATACCTTTCTTCTGATGGCCCCCGGTCTCCTCAGCGATGCGTCTGGTCTGTTGTATGGGTCGCGGAGGTGTGAGGACCTGCCATGACGTAATTTAGTCATGTGACAGGTCACGCGACCGCTGCCGTCGGTGGCCACGTGACCTGTCACATTACTCAATGACGTCATCGCAGGTCCTTTCACACCACCGCGACCCATACAATAGACCAGACGGAGCGGAGAAAATACCGGGGGCCATCGGAAGGTAAGTATAATCTTTATTTTTTATTTTTTACCATTTTTATTCTTTTTTTTAACTATTACTTGGTCACACTATATAAATCCATGACGGTTGCATGGATTTATATAGTGTGACCAAGTTGTCAAGCACTTTTCCAAGTGATGCTAAAATCGCTTGGAAAAGCGCTTGATAACCCGCATGCAGAAATGCATGCAAAAACACTTGACAAACGCTTCTACCTGGCAGGAAAAACGCATGTAAAATCCGCATGCATTTTTCCTGCCAGGGAGAAGCGGAAAAAATATGCAGCATTTCCGCATCATGGGCACTTAGCCTCACTAAAGGAAAACCACATGGCAACATGCCTTTTGTTCTGTGTTGTTCTGGCTCAAGGTGTGATATTTGTCACTCACAGTCTCTTGACCCCCCTCCTCCAGCTCCTCTGGGTCCTGTTACACCTGCACACTGAAGGGGCTTTATAATCTTCTGCCAAATATGATACAATGATTGACATGGAATTATATCTCCAATATTCTTCACAGGCCCTATATAATGCTGCCTACATAATGTTGCCCATATAATGCTCCCTACATAATAGGCCCCATATTATGCTCCATACATAATAGGCACCATATAATGCTCCAAACATAATAGGCCCCATGTAATGCTTCATACAAGATGGGCCCCATATAATGCTCCATACTTGATGGACACCATATAATGCTCCATACAAGATGGGCCCCATATAAAGCTCCATACATAATGGGCCCCATATAATGTTCCATACAGGAAAAAAATCAAATACTTACCTCTCCTCGCTGGCTACAGCTCTAGACTCCTCAGCATCTCCTTCTTCCCGCTCTCTGTCCCGTGACGCTCATAGAAGAGGGTGGGCTGTAGTGACATCATCGTGCCCTTTGCCCTGAAACATCACAAGTCAGCATATGCAGAAGAAGCTGGAGCTGCAGGGAACGGGGAGAAGTAAGTATTCCAAGTGCCAGGGTCCTGAGCAAGCGGGGGGGCTAACTCATTGGGATTTCAAAAATCTATTTGAGGTATGCCTAATACAGATAGGAATTCCATAACTCGGTATGGAATTCCTATGTTTCTCACTAAAGGAAAACCACATGGAAACAGGCCCTTTGTCCTGTGTTGTTCTGACTCGAGGTGTGATATTTTTCACTCACAGTTTCTTGACCCACCCCCCTCCTCCAGCTGCTCAGGGTCCTGTTACAACTGCACACTGAAGGGGCTTTATAATCCTCTGCCAAATAGGATACAATGATTGACATGGAATTATAGCAGAAGGTGTGCTATAGTAACATCATCGCGCCCTCTGCCCTGAGATGTCACAAGTCAGCAGACATGGAAGAGACTAGAGCTGCGGGGAACAGGGAGAGGTAAGTATTCCAAGTGCCAGGGCCCTGAGCAAGCGGGGGGGCTAACTCATGGGTGCTGACACTAGGCTCCCCCAGAGCACTGTCCCCATAGCGCGCCGGTGTCCTCGACGGGGAGTAGACCCCCCCGCTGGCTCAGGGCCCCCTGATGGCTCAGGGCCCTGGCACTTGCCCGGGTGCGCCAGGTGCTGACCCGGCCCAGGGTGACATAACAGTCATGTGACCTTGATGTTACCACAGGCCCTGTATGGTGCAGGAGTTTAAAAGAACTGATGAAGAGTAGACTGATAAGTATTCTATAGAGTGTACATACAGTACAGACCAAAAGTTTGGACACACCTTCTCATTTAAAGATTTTTCTGTATTTTCATGACTTTGAAAATTGTACATTCACACTGAAGGCATCAAAACTATAAATTAACACGTGGAATTATATACTTAACAAAAAAGTGTGAAACAACTGAAAATATGTCTTATATTCTAGGTTCTTCAAAGTAGCCACCTTTTGCTTTGATGACTGCTTTGCACACTCTTGGCATTCTCTTGATGAGCTTCAAGAGGTAGTCATCGGAAATGGTTTTCACTTCACAGGTGTGCCCTGTCACGTTTAATAAGTGGGATTTCTTGCCTTATAAATGGGATTGGGACCATCAGTTGTGTTGTGCAGAAGTCAGGTGGATACACAGCTGATAGTCCTACTGAATAGACCTTGGAATTTGTATTATGGCAAGAAAAAAGCAGCTAAGTAAAGAAAAACGAGTGGCCATCATTACTTTAAGAAATGAAGGTCAGTCAGTCCGAAAAATTGGGAAAACTTTGAAAGTGTCCCCAAGTGCAGTTGCAAAAACCATCAAGCGCTACAAAGAAACTGGCTCACATGAGGACCGCCCCAGGAAAGGAAGACCAAGAGTCACCTCTGCTTCTGAGGATAAGTTTATCCGAGTCACCAGCCTCAGAAATCGCAGGTTAACAGCAGCTCAGATTAGAGACAAGGTCAATGCCACACAGAGTTCTAGCAGCAGACACATCTCTTCAACAACTGTTAAGAGGAGACTTTGTGCAGGAGGCCTTCATGGTAAAATAGCTGCTAGGAAACCACTGCTAAGGACAGGCAACAAGCAGAAGAGACTTGTTTGGGCTAAAGAACACAAGGAATGGACATTAGACCAGTGGAAATCTGTGCTTTGGTCTGATGAGTCCAAATTTGAGATCTTGTCTTTCTGCGACGCAGAAAAGGTGAACGGATGGACTCTACATGCCTGGTTCCCACCGTGAAGCATGGAGGAGGAGGTGTGATGGTGTGGGGGTGCTTTGCTGGTGACACTGTTGGGGATTTATTCAAAATTGAAGGCATACTGAACCAGCATGGCTACCACAGCATCTTGCAGCGGCATGCTATTCCATCCGGTTTGCATTTAGTTGGACCATCATTTATTTTTCAACAGGACATTGACCCTAAACACACCTCCAGGCTGTGTAAGGGCTATTTGATTAAAAAGGAGAGTGATGGGGTGCTACGCCAGATGATTACGTGATTCTGTTTTTTTTCAAATATGACGCGATCTATTTCTCTACGATTTTGTTGCCATGCTACTCTTTACTCTTCAGTTTAGTTTTCAAATAGCGCTCAATATGATTGTGAATTACGTTGGCACCTCATAGCTCTTTCCTCATTGGTTTAATTTTCAATTCGCACACATTTTGCAGTGGCGTGTCTTTGCAGGCGTACATGTCGCTTTTCTTCACTTTCTAGTGATCTTTGCTGTCTTTTCCTTGCAGAATCAGCGGCTTTGTGCTCACCTTGGAATTATATTTCTGTGGATGTCCCATTGTAAATGCTTTGGTTTGCTGTTCGACAGGTTTTGTTGAAAAACCGTTGATTTGCTCTTAGGTAGATTTTGTTTTGAAAAAATCAGGTGATTTGCTTTTCGGCAGAATTTGTTTTGAAAAAAGCAGTTTATTTGCTCTTGCTTTAATAAAAGCAAGGGCAAATAGGTGGAGTGTATAATATACAAAGAACTCTGGCCACACGTGAATGAAAAAAATTGTACGATGGAAATCCCTCAATAATAAAACTTCATATTTCTGAAACCACTTCCAATTAAAAAAAAAAAAAGAATTACATTTCTGGATTCCCCGCATTTAAATACGTATTTCATAAGCAGGTTGACTCTGTGTTGTAGCATTAAGTTTTGAGTTAATCAGAAAAGAACAGATCAGTAGAAGCTGTGTTGGTAAGGTAATGTTGTTGACTGTAATAATGGCAGAGCCAGAGTAAATAAAAAAAGAACAGATCAGTAGAACCTGTTTTGTTAAGGTACTGTTGTTCTTGAAAGTATGTATATAACTTGGGAAGAAAACGAAGAGTGAGAAAATAATAACAAAACAACATCAGCTGATGTTTTTCTCGGACACACTTTCAACATTAAGCTCTTTATGTAGTAAGATGGGCTATGGGGGTGCATTATACTATATGGGGGTGCATTACAGTGTATGGGCTATGAGGGGTGCACTATACTCATTATACTATATAGGGTGCATAATACTTTATGGGCTATGTGAGGGTGCATTATACTATATGGGGGTGCATTATGCTGTATGGGCTATGGGAGTGCATTATACTGTATGGACTATGGGGGTGCATTATACTGTATGGACTTGGGAGTGCATTATACTATATGGGGGTGCATTATACTGTATGGGCTACAGGGGTGCATTATACTGTATGGGCTACAGGGGTGCATTATACTGTATGAGCTATGGGGGTGCATTATACTGTATGGGTATGGGGGTGCATTATATTGTATGGGCTATGTGGGGTGCATTATACTGTATGGGCTATGGGGGTGAATTATATTATATGGGGGTGCATTACAGTGTATGGGCTATGGGGGTGCATTATACTCATACTATACGGGGGTGCATTATACTTTATTGACTATGGGGGTGCATTATATTTATTGTACTATATGGGGTGCATTATACTGTATGGGCTATAGGAGGTGCATTATACTATATGGGGGTGCATTATACTGCATGGGCTATGGGGGTGCATTATAATGTATGGGCTATGGGGGGTGCTTTATACTGTATGGGTTGTGGGGGTGCATTATACTATATGGGGGTGCATTATAGTGTATGGGCTATGGGGGTGCATTATACTCATACTAAATGGGGGTGCGTTATACTGTATGAGCTTTGGGAGTGCATTATATTATATGGGGGTGCATGATCCTGTAGGGGCTATGAGTGGTGCATTATACTGTATGGATTTTGGGGGTGCATTATACAATATGGGAGTGCATGATACTGTATGGCAATGGGAGGTGCACTATACTCATTATACTATATGGGAGTGCATTGTACTATATGGGGGGCATTATACTGTATGGTCTGTGGGGTTGCATTATACTGTATGGGTGTACATTATACTGGATGGACTAGGGAGTGCATTATACTGTATGAACTATGGGGTGCATTATACTATATGTGGGTGCATTCTAGTGTATGGGCTATAGGGGTTGCATTATATTCATTATACTATATGGGGGTGCATTATACATTATGAGCTATAGGGAAGCATTATATTCATTATACTATATGGGGGTGCATTATACTGTATGGGCTTTGGGGGTGCATTATACTATAAGGGGGTGCATGATATTGTATGGACTATGGGGGGTGCATTATACTCATACTATACGGCGGTGCATTATACTATATGGGGGTGCATTATACTGTATGGGCTATTGGGGGGTGCATTATACTATATGGGGGTGCATTATACTGTATGGGCTATGGGAGTGCATTATACTGTATTGGCTATGAGTGTGCATTATGCTGTATGGACTATGGGTGAATTATGCTGGAGGCCTTTAAACTATATGCAAGCAATTATACAGTGTGAAGGTTTGTGTGGGATCCATCATGCTGTGTGAGCACTATTATACAGTGTGGAGAGGTGTGGCGCCATTATATTGTATATAGGCCCATTATACTGCATGGAGGGCTGTGTGGGGGTCACAGTTGGGGGATCATACTGTGTTGGGGTCACAATACTTTTCTGGAGCAGTTGAGGGGTGGAGTTCAGTAGGGTCATCATATTTTATGAATTCAATAAGAGGGGAATCTAGGGATCTAGTAGGAGGAAAATTAGAGGGCACACAGTACCACACAGCAGGTGCAGTAATAGGGACACATATGGCAGCAGCGGCTCAGCATTGGGGTATCGGTAGGATGAGGAGGTTGTGCAGGTTGGGGATAAATGGAGACGGTGCTGTAAATGTGAGAAGTCATATGTGTCTTTGTTGTAATCTCTGCAGACGTGTCGTGGCTGGAGGAAGTTGCCATGTCGGGCTGTTCTAGATGGAAAAGATGGGAAAAATTAATGACTCCACCAGAAAGAATGTCAGCTGTAAGTCACCATCAATAACTGTACTTTAATCTCTTACATGTTCTGCAGGACTGGCATCTACCACTATGTGGTCACCATATGGCAGCAATATCAGTGTTGGTCTTTGTATAGAGGTTTTTATTAGTAACAGCGTGTGTAACATAATCAAGTTTACAACCCATGGCACTTTAGCTAATCTCCCTGGACGTGGACAGTAGAGAAAAATTGATGAATGGTTGCAACGCAGGATAGTCCGGATGGTAACTAAGCAGCCCCAATCAAGTTCCAAAGAATTTCAAGCTGTCCTGCAGACTCAGGGTGGATTAGTGTCAGCGCAAACTATCCATCGACAATTGAATAAAATTAAGCGCTATGGCAGGAAACCCAGGAGGACCCCACTGCTGACTCAGAGATATAAAAAAAGCTAGACTGCAGTTTACCAAAATGTACATGAGTAAGCCAAAGTCCTACTTGGAAAGCATCTCGTGGACAGATGAGACCAAGATAGCATTTTTTGGTAAAGCACATCATTCTACTGTTTACCAAAAACGGAATCATGACTACAAAGGAAAGAACACAGTACCTACAGTGAAATATGGTGGAGGTTCAAAGATGTTTTTGGGTTGTTTTGCTGCCTCTGTCACTAGGAGCCTTGAATGTTTGCAAGGCATCATGAAATTTGAAGATTACCAATGGATTTTGGGTTGCAATGTAGTGCACAGTGTCAGAAATCTGGGTTTTCATCCTAGGTCTTGAGTAGGGAATAGGATGAGTGAACCCGTGGAAGTTTGAGTTCATTGGGTCCGACCGAACTTTAGTCTAAAGTTCGGGGTGGGTACCAGAACTGTTACTTAACTTGAACCTGAACCTTTACCCCATAGAAATCAATGTGGACCCAAACTTTGGAGCTGTAAAATGTCTCTCTCTCTTACCTGGACTCCTGAATAGTGTTGAGCCACCCCCGTAGTGTTCGAGTTCGGTTCGGTTCATCGAACACCCGTGTGTTCGCCGAACTGTTCGTCGAACTGTTCGTCGAACACCTTCGAACACCGTTAAAACCAATGGCAGGCAAACAAAAACACATAGAAACACATAGAAAACACCTTCAAAGGTGTCCAAAAGCTGACAAACTGCTCAGAAGACACAACTAACACATGGAAAAGTGACAAGTACATATAGTCATGCGAAAAGAAAAGAGGTGGAGGAGTAAAAGGAGGGGGAGACACAGATATAGGCATGTCATGCCCTTCTAAAATCCAAAAAGTGAGAAGCCGAGACGGCCAGTCCGCTCCTGCCCGTGCCACCTCCGTGTCGCCGGGTTTGTGCCAGAGCCGCGGTGAACCCTGACGGCCAGCCCCCCTCTCCCAATACTGGTGCCTGTCCGCTGGTGGGTCGAGAGAGCCCCCCTGTGGTGGAGGCAGCTCTAAGCTTTTTAATTTAAATTGTCCCTCTAATTTGAATGAATACACTTTAAATCCATTTACAAGGATCTATTGGAGGGCAAGTCTCATGCCAGCAGCCGCGTAATTCCAGCTCCAGTAGCGTCCACTAAAGCTGCTGCAGTTAAAAAGCTTTTATAAGGATCGAGCTCGGCTGTCCACCGCAAGGCGTCCTAGTGCCAGTCCCAGCCCCTATGCCTTGGGGTGCCTCCTGATGCTCTTCACTAAGTATCCCGTGGTCCCGAAGCATTTCCTTTGAAAAAATTAAGTGTCCAAACTACAGGTGGTGTAGCTTGCTTAACAGCCGGGATAATCCGCTGACTAGCAGACACTGCTACTAGGCACAAAGTATTTCCTGGGCTAGATGCAGTTAAAAATTTGTAAGTAGATACTCTCGTTGGATGCTGAGAAAGCATTCCATAGAGTCTCCTGGCACGCCATATATGATTCTCTTAAAAAGCTTGGGGTAGGGGTCTAGGGGACCCTTTTATAGCCAAAATCACGGCCCTGTATCACAATACGTCACCTAGGCTGAAGATAAATGGAACTGTAGCACCGAGGGCTCGGTTGCTACAGACGTATTGCACCTCACCCAGAGGTGTGATATCTCACTCTCAGATAAGGATGGAGTGTGGATCAGGACCCGACACCTGCATGCATTACACCACATTGCCGTGGGGCAGGGCGACCAATATGCCCCTGAGATGGGCACGACAGTCCCTGTCCCTTGCTGGAGTGGGGGGAGGGAACACTGAGGAAGGGGAACCCTGCAGTGCAGGAGCAGGGAGGAAGCAGTTCCTGGGTGCATTGAGAAGGGAGTATAAAAGGTGGGCACCATCTTAGTTCAGTGCAGAGAAGTCTGAGCAGAAGTGGCAGGGAGCAGGGGCTCTGCATGAGCTCTGCTCCGGAGGCGGGCCTAGTAACAGAGGCCCAGGCCTGCAAGAGGGAGAAGGAAGGAAGAGGAGCGGAGAAGGCTCCAGGAACGAGGAATGAAGGGATCCCAGGGGTGCGGACGGGCGAGTCGCCACCGCACGCCCGAATCCACCTGCGTGGAGGGGTCAGGCCAAAGGGGGAGACCGGTCCCCGAACTAGTGGAGGCAGGAAACGACCCTCAGCTAGAAACCGGAGGCTCTGACATTTTATGTGGCGCAGCCCCTTGCTCCACCCGCTAGGAAGGCACCACATAGGGTCAGGGAAACTGGCGCCAAGTTTACCAAGAGGAGGCCCGAGGCAGCCGGACAGAAGTGTTGGTAAGAAAGGCCAGACAAAGGACACACAAAGGGGGTCCTGTGAAGCGCTCCAAAGTTATCTGGGAGTTGTCTGAGCCCCTCACCTGGTGAGCACAGTACGACGTGGGCAGCCGTTACCTGCAGACGTGGTCTGGATAATAAGAACTGTGAGTAAAGGCCCTGAACTGCATCACTGACTCCGTGTCGTTACTGCTGCTGCCCTGCACCATCACCCCCATCCTCCGCATACACTGCCCTGAGGCTATACTCCTCCCGTGGGGAGTTATGCTACGCTCTGCTGCACCCACAACACCAGCCTTAGCGGTCTGCCCTGTAGCGGCGGTTCACTCTGACCGCAATCCACGGGTGGCGTAGTCGGACATTTAAACATCAAAACCACATAAATAGTTCCGCCACTGGTTTGACCGCCCTGAGCCACGGAACCGGATCGCCGCCACGAAGACTACAACCACCAGCATCCACCAAAAAGGGTCCGGCTCCGGGTGTCCCAAGGCCCAGGGGGTGCGTCAGAACATTTTCATCACCTTTCACAATCACCAATGGGACAAGGCAGGGATGTCCTCTGTCCCCTCTCTTATACATCCTAGTGACGGAGCACCTGCTCTCATCAATTCGCCATAACCCCAATATTAGGTGGATTGAGGTGGGAGGCACCGAGTACAAGTGCTCTCTATTTGCTGATGATGTCCTAGTATATATCACTCAATCACATATATCCATCCCTGCTGTTATGGCTGAAATAGATCACTTTGTTACATGGTAAAATTTTAAAATCAATGCAGCGAAGTCTGAGGCCCTCGATGTCTCCCTCCCTAAATCCATATAGGATTCCATCCAGTCCAACTTTCCCTTTGCCTGGCCCTCACAGGGTATCAAATACTTAGGAATTCCTATTCATAGAGACCTCTCCCATCTATGTTATCTTAATTTTGGGCCCTTTATTGAACAATTCCATACAGACCACGGTTGGCAAGTTAGAACTGTAAGATTCACTACGTGAACCACTGGTGTTTTGTGGAAAAGCACATGTACACCGCGTTCCAAATTATTATGCAAAAAGTGTTTAGGAGTGATAAGGGAAGAATTTGTTTGTTTGTCAGTTAAACTCATTGATGGTGATGTGTGTCAGGGCTCTTTATATCACTGTAAGCAATTGCAGACACCTGTGCTAATTAGTTTGGCAGGTGTGTCCAATGAAAGGCAAGACTACTTAAGAAGGCTCTCTCACATTATTAAGCAGCCTACATTTTCTGCCAAAATGGGAAAGAAAAAGGATGTGTCGGCTGCTGAGAAGCAACAAATTGTGGAGTGTTTAGGTCAAGGCATGACTACAATCAACATTGTGCGATGATCAGGATGAAGTGTCTTGGCAATCAAGAAGTATGTAGCTGATTCACAGTACACACGTGTGCGTGCTGATAAGGGCAAATTGAGGACTCTTTCCTACAGGCAATTACGTCAGGTTGAAACAGCAGCGGCAAAAAAGCCTTGTCATAGCAGCAGACAAGTTTTTGAAGCTGCTTGTGCCTCCAACGTCCCCCGAACAACAAGATGCAGGGTCCTTCAGAGGTTTGCAGCTGTGCATATGCCATCCTGTCGACCTCCTCTATCCACTTCACACAAGCAGAAACGGCTCCAGTGGGCCAAACATTACATGAAGACTGATTTCAAAACTGTTTTGTTCACGGATGAGTGCCGTGCAGCGCTCGATGGTCCAGATGAATGGAGTGGAGGATGGCTGGTTGATGGACACCCCACGCAAACACGGCTAAGCGCCAACAAGGAGGAGGTGGAGTAATGTTTTGGGCTGGAATCATGGGGAGAGAGATTGTCGGCCCCTTTAGGATCCCTGAAGGCGCTAAAGATGAACTCCATAATGTATGTGGATTTTCTCAAACAGCACTTCCTGCCATGGTTCAAGAAGAAGAACCGTGTATTTCACAGCAAGATCATTTTTCTGCATGATAATGCACCATCTCATGCTGCACATAAAACATCTGCATCTCTGGCTGATATGGGCATAAAAGGGGACAAACTTATGGTGTGACCCCCATGCTCCCCTGACCTCTACCCCATTCAGAACCTTTGGAGCATCATTAAAAGGAGTGTCTATGATGGCGGGAGGCAGTTCACATCTAAGCAACAGCTCTGGGAGGGTATTCTGTCCTCATGCAAAACAATTGAAGCAGAAACCATCCAAAACCTGACAAATTCAATGGACGAGAGAGTTCAGAAGCTCCTTTCGAACAAGGGGTCCTATGTGAAAATGTAACATCACCTAGAATAAAGTTTTGAGTTGAAAACTGTTTGATTTCAGTTTCTAACAACCTGCTAATGCTTATAATTTCAAAAATGACCATTTTTTTGGTCTTTATTAAAATGAAAAGGTTGATCGAAAAGTTTGGGGGATCTAAGAGTGTGGCAACCCAGTAGTCATGATTACTTCGAATTCTGACAATATGAGGGTCATGCTGCAGGTAGTGCAGCAAGAAGGCACTTATGTGTCTTGCGCATCTCGGAGCCCCAAAATTATTTTCCGGGCTAGATGCAGCTAAAAATTATTTTTAATTTTAAATCTGGTGAAGCTTATTATAGATGGCCTAATAGGATCAGTGCTGCACACTGCTACAAAGCCCAAATTATTTTCCAGTCAAGATACAGATAAACATGATTAGTAATTTGAAAGCTTAAAACGGTTGGTAGGGTGATTTTAACCAATCATCAAGCTTTTACTCTCCCCAGGATGACACAGGGGTAGAAAAGTCGTTTCGGATCCATGATTTGTTCATCTTTATGAACGTGAGTCTGTCTACATTATCAGTGGAGAGCCGCGTGCGCTTATCTGTCAGCACACCACCAGCAGCGCTGAACACACGTTCAGACAGAACGCTGGCTGCGGGGCATGACAAGATCTCCAAGGCGTAAGTGGCTAGCTCCGGCCATTTATCCAGATTGGAAGCCCAAAAAGAGCAAGGGTCCAGTGACACAGTCGTGGCTTCAATGTTTACTTGGAGATACTCCTGTACCATCGTCTCTAGGCGTTGACTATGTGTCAGACTTCTTGTCTCCTGTGGCCTTGCAAAGGATGGGCTAAAAAAGTGGTGAAATGATTCCGCAAAATTGATGTTACCAGCAGATACTGTGGTTCTGTTACGGTTTGAGTGCTGAACACTTGACGGTCCCACGGTTGGCAAGTTGGAACTGTGAGATTCACTACGTGCACCACTGGTATTTTGTGGAAAAGCACATGTAAGATTCTGCAACAGTCTCTGCTGATACTCCTGCATGCGTGCATCCCTTTCTATGGCAGGAATAATTTCTGCAAATTTACTTTTGTACCGGGGATCTAACAGTGTGGCAACCCAGTAGTCAGGATTATTTCTAATTCTCACAATTCGAGGGTCATGTTGCAGGTAGTGCAGCAAGAAGGCACTCATGTGTGTTGCGCATCCAGGAGCACCAAGTCCCTGTTGTGTTGGTGGCGAGGTAGCAATCATGCTTCCTTCCTCTGTCCTCTCCCCCCAACCTCGCACAACAGAAATGTGATCAAGGTCTCCCTCATCTGATGAGTCTTCCATCAGTTCGTCCTCCACTTCTTCCTGGGCTCCTGCACCTTCCTCACTAGTTTGGCTGCTACCATGCGCCCTGGTAAAATCATCTCCCCCACCCTCACATGCCTGCCGCCTTGGTGCTGCCGACCGTCTGGACCTTGCAGATGTTAGCCCTTCCGCATACAACTCCTCCTCCTCTACTTCCTCCACCTCCTCTTGTGCCACCACCTGACTCCGAATTCTGTTTAACATGTGCTCCAGCATGTAAATCACCGGAATAGTCATGCTGATAATGGCATCGTCAGCACTAAACATCTTCGTCGCCATTTCAAAACTGTGCAGAAGGGTGCATAGGTCCCTGATCTGAGACCACTCCTCCAGCGTGATTTGCCCCACCTCTGAATCTCGTTGGCCCAGGCTATACGTCAGAACGTATTGCACCAGGGCTTGTCGGTGCTGCCACAGTCGCTGCAACATGTGCAGAGTTGAATTCCACCGGGTAGGCACATCGCATTTTAGCCGGTGAAGTGGCAGGCCCAACGACTTCTGTAGAGATGTAAGTCGCTGAGCTGCGGGATGCGAACGGCGGAAGTGAGCACACAGCGACCGTGCCCTCTGCAGAAGGCCATCTAGTCTGGGATAGTGGGCTAAAAATTGCTGGACAACCAGGTTCAACACGTGAGCCATACAAGGCACGTGTGTGACATTGCCCCGGCGAAGGGCCGCACCCAGGTTTGCAGCATTGTCGCACACGGCCTTCCCTGGTTTCAGGTCCAGTGGAGACAACCATTCATGAAATTGGTTCTCCAGAGCTGACCACAACTCCTCAGCTGTGTGACTCACATTTCCCAGACATTTCAATGTAAAAACCGCCTGATGACGTTGAGCCCTACTGCCAGCATAGTAAGGAGGTGTGCAGGATCCCTTCTGTGCAGTTAGAAAGCTTGTGGCATGACCAGACAGGCTTTGGGTGCAGGTGGAAGACCGAGAGGAGGTTGAGGAGGCAGAAGCAGTGGAGGAAAAATGACATAAAGAGGATTGACGCACAACTCGTGGGGACGGCAAGACTTGGACAGCAGCCCCTTGTCCTGCTGTCACCATAGTTACCCAGTGCCCAGTCAGCGACATGTAACGCCCCTGTCCATGCCTACTCGTCCAAGTGTCTGTGGTGAAATGCACCCTGTCACACACAGAGTTTCTCAAAGAAGCGGTGATGTTGTGTGCGACATGCTGGTGGAGCGCAGGCACACCTTTCTTTGAGAAGTAGTGCCGACTGGGCATCTGGTACTGGGGCACTGCGACGGACATAAGGTCTCGAAAATCCTCTGTGTCCACCAGGCGGAAAGGCAGCATTTCTGTAGCCAAGAGCTTGCAGATGGTGAAATTCAACCTCTTAGCTTTCTCATGGCTAGGAGGAAATGGTCTTTTACTTGTCCACATCTGAGGGACCGAGGGCTGGCTATTGTGCTTAGACGGGGTTGATAAGGGTGTCCCCGGCAAACTGCCGGTCTGTGAGGAAGATGCAGGCGGACATGTTAGGTTGCCTTGATCCAAAGGTGGTGCTATCGATGTCGGACAGCGCTCAAGACCAGCTGGTGTTACCACCTCCAAAGAAAATGATGACCTGCCAATCACGCTGGCTGTTGCGGGTAAAGAGGTGGCAGGTCTGCGCCCCAAAACAGGTGTGACTGCTGTCCCCCCAGTCACAGAGGATGAAGAGGCCGCGGATGCACAAGATATGGCAGACGGTGGTTGGCCCGGCCGGCTAGACCGCATTGTAGCACACTGAGCTTCCCACTGCAACTTATGCTTCATGTCCATGTGCCGGTTCATGCATGAAGTACTCAAACTATGTATTTTTTGGCCTCTACTTAGCTTTTGCTGACAAATGTTACAGATAACACGAGTTGGGTCATCTTTATCGATCTGAAAAAATGCCCAGGCTATGCAAGGCTTAGCACCCATGCGACCTGAAGAGCCACCACGACTTGTGGTGAGAGGCAGAGTTGTGTTTGAGGATGCAGTTGTTGACGTGCTTCCAGTACTACGTCTCTGTCCAGGAAGGCGCAACCTGACCTCGTCGTCACTAGCATCTTCCTCCACCTCCTCTGCTGACCTCATCTCTTGGCTGACTGTGGGTTGACAGTAAGTGGGATCTCCGACCTCATCATCATCACCCTGTGCGTTATCACACCCGTCGTCCTCAGAGCCAACCTGTTCCTGCCCTGACAAAAAACTAAAGTTGTCGCTCCAATCAGGTATTTGAGTCTTATCATCGTCTTCCTCATTGTCTCCACCAACAGGAGTTACAGTTTGGGAATGAGGGTCTACATTATGGTCAGAACCTTCTGCGTCTGGTCCTGGATCCGACTCATAAAGATTCTGGGCATCAGTGCAGATCATTTCCTCGTCTGGATTCACAGAAGCGCTGGAGTCGACCTCTGATTCCCAGGCTATAGTATGAGTAAACAGCTCTGCAGACTCAACCATCTGTTCTACCTCATACTCAGACGGGCAGCTGGAGATTTGGGAGCTGTGAGGAAGCAAGTGCGATTTGGGTGACACCTTTGAGGACTGGAGTATTTGTGATGTTGAAGTTGATGTGGAGGAGAGCCCACTTAAAGGAGCACTTGATATCCGTTGAAGCACCTGCTGTTTTTGTGCCTCATCTGGAATTTGTAGCGATTGGCGTGGCCGTAAGAAAGGGATCTTATCACATTGTCCGCTAAAAGAAGTAGACATTTTAGTTTGGCTGGAAGATGGTCTTTCTTCTGCACCTACCCCACGGACACAACCTTTTTTCCCCTTCCCAACACGCCTATTCCCCTTTCCACCAGCAGCAGGCCTTTTTCCACTCATTTTGGTGGTTAACTAATTCACAGCTCTGGAGTTGTTTGCACAAAAAAACAATGGATGGTAACCGAGCAGAGCTGAGTGGCCAAACTGTGGTATTAGGCCAAAACTATTGGCTGGGTTAGATGCAGAAAAAAATTATTTTTAATTTGCAACCTGATGGAGGTCAGTATAGATGGACTAATAGACCAAGTCCCACACACCGCTAGAAGCCCAAATATTTTTTCAGAGCTAGATGCAGAAAAAAATTATATTCAATTTGCAACCTGCTGGACGTCAGTATAGAAGGACTAATAGAACAAGTCCCACACACTGCTAGAAGCCCAAATATTTTTTCAGAGCTAAATAAAGAAAAAAATTATTTTTAATTTGCAACCTGATGGAGGTCAGTATAGATGGACTAATAGACCAAGTCCCACACACCGCTAGAAGCCCAAATATTTTTTCAGAGCTAGATGCAGAAAAAAATTATATTCAATTTGCAACCTGCTGGAGGTCAGTATAGAAGGACTAATAGAACAAGTCCCACACACTGCTAGAAGCCCAAATATTTTTTCAGAGCTAAATGAAGAAAAAAATTATTTTTAATTTGCAACCTGATGGAGGTCAGTATAGATGGACTAATAGACCAAGTCCCACACACTGCTAGAAGCCCAAATATTTTTTCAGAGCTAGATGCAGAAAAAAATTATATTCAGTTTGCAACCTGATGGAGGTCAGTATAGATGGACTAATAGAATGATGCTATGCCCAAAAGATTTTACTTCACTTGGTGCAGTAAAAAAATTGGTATTCTATACACAGGTGGTATATCTTGCAACACAGATAGGCTACTCCACTGACTAACACACTCTGCAATAGGCCAAAAAGGATTAGCTTTGCTAGATTCAGCCAAATGCTGTGAAAAAAACTTGCACAGCACTGGCACAGACCTGCCTGGCAAAAACTGATAGGAACTGATGTAACCTAGTCCTGAAAAGGACTCCAATTACAATTAGTCTTTACTCCCACAATCTATCTATTTAAGAGCACAGACCTGCCTGATAAAAGTCGTAGGAAATGCTGTAACCTAGTCCTTAAAAGGACTGCAATCACAACTATTCCCTACTCCCAAGCTATCTGTATATTTGTGCGAAAATTGGCTTGAAATTAACAAGGTATAGCGCACACAGCAACAGCGGTGCCGTCTAACAAGCAGCTGCAGCAGTGAGAAAATGGTGGCGACGGGGAAAATGGCTTGGTCTTATAGGGCAAGGACATGTGACATACACTGCCAATGACACATGCCCTTGCTTGTGTGAAAAAAAGCACTTCGCTCCGTGTGTGCGCTGCTGATAGGCTGACAGATTGCACCTCCCCACTGCAAATGCGGGAAAGAGAAAAAAAAATGGAGATCTTCATTGTTCCTGCAGAGATCCATCCCCTGCCCCTCCCCCCACCCCGCTGTACACTCAAACTGCGTATTAACATTAATTTTCATCATTACTGAGAAAAAATCCAGTTATGATTTTGGTGCACGAACAGTTATCGAACATAACCTCGAACAGCCGAATTTTTCTCAAATTGTTCGTGTTCGCCGACCGGCTCGAACACCGCCCAAAACAGCTCGAATTTGAGATTGACGAACAGTTCGAGTAGAACAACGCTCATCTCTACTCCTGAACTGTAAAACAGACTTCCAGGAGAAGAAATACTGACTTTTGGGGCACATTGTTTAGATGCATGCAAATATTATATTACTCTTATTCACAAATTTACCTTCACTTATATATAATAATAAACTGTAAAGTATACTGTGCTAACTACTGCTCATATATTGTGGTCAGAAGTCCAGTCCTGTACAGGGGCCCACCAGGGAATTCACCTGTTCTCTTGTGAGCCAGTCTGAGCCTGAGTGTTATGTCCATATGCACTAAGGTGTCTTTAACAGTAATATAAGTAACATATCACTTCTTTTTCTGCAGGATGTTTTTAATAACCGCATAGGGAAAAAATGCTATATGAACAGCAGTAAGGATTTCCCATTGAAATCAATAGGAAATGTATTTAAAGACCATGTAAAGCGTTTGTTTTTTGTGGATTTTGGAGCAGATCCATGCAAAAAAAAACCTGTGTGTGAACATACTCTAACACTGGCTAAAAGTAAGGCACTTTTTCTTCACTTTTTCTTCTTTCTGGATCTCTGTAGAGATGTGACTTCTTTCACATTTGCACCCTTTTGTGACTTTTTTGACATATTTCATTAATTTGTTTAAAAACCTGTTCAAGCAACAAGTCATTCCACTGATACAAGCTAATGTGACTAATGCAAATGGATCTAAATTCTTGCACAAATAGGTAAGAAAAATGTGCAGATTAGACATTTTTTTTATTTGTACCCAAAAAGTCACAAATACATTTACATTATAGCCAATTATTTTCTAACCACATTTCTTGTTGTTCTTCATAATACAATGCTAATTTTATATCTTCAATGAATTATGTTACATTTAAATTCTTACAAATTTCCTCCCAAAAAACTAAATGAGGGACAGTGAGTAATACATTTAATATCTCCCCCAGTCTTCCCCTTAGCAGCATTTGCCAGCATTATAATCAGAGAACACATTTTGTTATCGAGTCTGAAGTAAGAGAGAAACATGTTCTAAGGTGAGTGTATGGTGTGATTGTAAAGGCTGCTGTCCAAAACCGCCAAATTCATCTGATGTATACGTGGAACTTCCAACTCTACCCGACAGATGATGATGGGGAAAGATAAAAATCAGGCATTTGGAATTCACTTGCCCATTCCTTGTGTTTTACATGAGGATAAGTCTCCTGCTGTCCCCATGGAGAACACATGAATACTCAGGCAGGCCAAGCATTTGTGTGTGTAGAGGAGTCAGAAGAGACAACTGTTAGCAAAATAAGCAGCCAACAGTTATTTAATTGTATTTATTTTAATTATTTATTTTACTCACTTATATATCGCCATTAATTCCACAGCACTTTACAGACTTTATCGGCACTGTGCCCATTGGGGCTACATTAAGGGTATGTTCACATCCCCTATGTGAATATTTCTGAATGAATAATCCACTTGAAAGAAATATTTCCAAAATGTTTTTTGGCACATTTTTGTTGAGTTTTTACATAGTTTATGTGTATGGGTGTATTTTTTTCTGTTTCAGTTGATTCAAATTTGGAGCTTAAGCAGAAAAGCTTCAAGAATTTATATATTTCTTCTTTATCCACATAGAAAAAAATGTGGAAATAACAGGACCATGTGCATTATAGAATTTTTTTCTATTGAAATAAATAGGAAGCTTATTTAGAGAGTATTTGAAATGGTCTTGAAAGTGGATTTTAGAGCAGAATCTGCTTCAAAATCCACATCCAGAAATTCTGTTTTAACCTACTCAAAAGCCTCACTCACTTCGTTGCACATTGGCATAAATGCATTGATCTGTCTAACATGTTGATTCTGGTTATATATTTGCATTTTATTTTACACTTTGTGAATCGCAAAGTGGGAACATAAAAATTAGCCCATTTGGGGATGGTTCACAATATGCAATAGCAGCATTACAATAGGAAAATGTGTTTGAACTCTGTAGTCATACCCAAAGCGACAATGAGAACTGAGCTAGCCTTGCCATTTGTCTGATTTTTTTTTATTCTTTGGAATGTTTTTGCTTTATTTGATTCTAAAGCACTGTACAATAGACTTATGCTATAGAGGTTACAATAATAATAATAATAATAAGTATTATTATTATTATATTGGGCAGAGTAATCACAGGTACATATTTTTATTATCAGTGCAGAACTGAACTGCACTCATACAGCAGAAATATGGATCTAGGCAGGAAACATGCATATATGAAGAAAAATCTAACGTTTTTGTGGGGGTAGGTTTGCATCTAGTACAGCTTTATACATAAGCCAACTACTAATGACTAGACGGACATAAATTAATGAATGTATAACTATACACAAATAGCTTGCTAAGCAGAGTATATTCAATGTAATTTTATCCAAACTAGACAAAGTCATCGGTCACAAGTACCTTATAAAACTACACTACTTAGTTGAATGTTTATGATAGACATAATATGAAGAAAAATTAGTTATGAGCACGTGTAAATTTATAACTAAAGACAATGAACAAGGTTTTTTAAAGTAACAAATGTTTGAATAAAATGAAAATATGTTTGAATTATTTAATAATAAAATATTTTAGGTATATATACAGACATATAGAAGGAAATCACATGTAGAAATTATATTTGGAATGATCGCATTGCTGGTTACTATGTAAATGAAACGTATTATTGAGTTTACCTCTACTGTCATAAGGTACATGAGAGATAAATAAAAATAAGGTGTGAATGGCAGGGAAGGTTTAGCAGCAGTTCAAATGAGCAATAAGACTCACAGCTATAGTAATCCAGTTATTTATCTTCTTGGGATTAGGTAGAGACAAAGCTGCTGGAAGACAATGTTACTTACAGTTTACAGGGTAAATCCTCGAGATCTCCAGAAGCTGCACTCTCACATATGATGCACTGGGAAAGATGCTCACTCTATATAGTCAGCATGCCCACCTCCTCCTGGCCAATCACAGACACTCGCATGTCATTCAACAATCAGCTGCATCTCTCCAAAACAGGAGCAGTGTAGTAACATACCCTATTGTACTGGAGAATACAGAAGAGATGATTAGCAGAGCACACTACAAGGAAATGAAAAGCATATGAAACAGCCACAGTCCTATATGCCATAGGAGTTCTATGTTGCCTTACAACCAAAGAGCGATTACTTTTAAACTCTCAATCCCTCTCCATGTATAAATATATATAAATATATATATATATATATATATATATATATATATATATGAAAAGACCATACACAGTGTCTAAAGAAGTGATTTGTGCAGAATGTGTGAATTACTTGCTGTATTTCTAATCGCTTTATGAGAAAAATTGAATCTAAGTAGCTAAACAAAATGCATTTTTTTGTGGAAAATACTGGCATAAATTCTATTCCCCCAAAATCTATTTTGGCAATGGCATTATGCAGTTACTCTTGTTCAAAATGCCTCTTTATCATGACAAACATACATTATATGACATTTGTCCACGTTTAGAAAAATCCAGTGGAAATATTCCTGCTAATGTTTATATGATCTTGTTTTTTGTGCTAGCCAATATTATATAGTTCAAGAATGATGTCCAGACATTCATCTATACTACACGTTTGGTTTTTACTTCTTTAATATAGTCGGCAGTGTTTTGCATCTTACAGATGATTGTAGATATAATTACATGAGTCGGCTTCATGTCAATAATAAACAATATTTATAACTAAAGCCACATGTTACACTAAAGTAAACCATTAAAGCAGCGTAAGATCAAAGAGAATGGTAATGTATAATAATCACTGAATCATACACGTCACATAAAGCCTGTCGGCCAGACCCAAACCTTATATTATTGCACATTTCGTACCTTGCAGTCCTACCTGTTATATCATCAGTACTATTAATGTGACAGAGATTACCACTTTATAGATAGCAAAGAAGTTCCATTAAAGGGATTTTCCACTACAATACTATTAATTACTTCTTTTTGGTCAGCAATATCAGCTTGATGGGAATGGATTGAATCACTGTATTATTCACAGACTACTGCACTCATCTTCTTCAGTGCTCATTAAATTTCTAAAAAGTGTATTTCGTGCTTACTGTAACTGTATGTTGACATAACCCTTAAATGAAATTCATTTTTATTAATTTAATTTAAAAACTCTAAAAGGAAGGATTCACTCCCTGACCAGAAAAAAATAATGTCATCTATAAAACGGTGCGCCTCAAAAAAAGAAAAGAATTCAGCAAGGATGATAATATCATTATTCAGGACTACATAACATGTAGTACCACTGGGGTAATCTACTGCGTTGAATATCCATGCAACAAAAGTTACATAGGCAAGACATGATTATGTGAACATTTTCACAACATTACAAAGAAATGTAATGATTACCCCTTATCAAAACATTTTGCTATCAAACATGGAGGTTCATATAAAGGTATACAAATATGGGGTATACAAAAGGTACAAGAAAGTTGGCGAGGTGACAATTACATTAAACATAAGTCACGACTAGAGATGAACGATTCGTTTGGAAAACGATCACCAATCTCAAACTCGGCATAAACGCTGCACATTCGGATTTGTGTTCGGATTCCAGAGCATTTTCCTCAAAATCTGCAAAGTTCGGTAAATGATCAAGTTTCCACTAATGCTTTTGTTAGGATATTGTTTGGCTAGGATAGTGGTGCTGTATGATGAGCGGCAGGGACATGTTTGATGAGATGAGGGGAGGGGCTGGGGAGATGTCAGAGGAGCAGCGGACTGTTATTGTGTTTTTTTTTAGTAACTTAATGCATGAAGATTCTGTCAGCCAATCAGGGTGCAGAAATCATCCACAACGTCCAGACATAAGGACTTGTGTCATTGGCTGCTGAAGTCACATGTCCCTCTCCGTATAAAAAACGGACATGTGGCTTTGGCGACATTTTTTTAGTGTAACAGCGTAGTGAGGCTGCTGCAGCTGCAAGTAGTCAGATAGTTAGCTAGGTGGTTTATTGTCAGCTAGTTCAGATAGGATCTTATGTCAAATCAACCTTCCAGCATATCAATCCTTTGTGGTATTTGTGTGGTCCCGCCTAATTTTATGGACCAGACACCAGTCCACATTTCAGCATCTAAATCCTTTGTTCTAATTGTGTGATCCAGACACCAGTCCACATTTCAGCATCTAAATCCATTGTGCTAATTGTGTGGTCCAGACACAAGTCCACATTTCAGCATCTAAATCCTTTGTGCTAATTGTATGTTCCAGACACCAGTCCACAATTCAACATCTAAATCCTTTGTGATAATTGTGTGGTCCAGACACCAGTCTACATTTCAGCATCTAAATCCTTTGTGTTAATTGTATGGTCCAGACACCAGTCCACATTTCAGCATCTAAATCCTTTGTACTAATTGTGTGGTTCAACCAGCAGTCCACATTTCAGCATCTAAATCCTTTGTGCTAACTGTGTGGTCCAGACAACAGTCCATATTTCATCATATAAATCTTTTGTGCTAATTCTTTGATCCAGCCACACTATCTCTGCAAATAAATACTGATTGTTAATATAGTGAAAAGTGACTGACATGTTTTGGCATAGTGTTGTGAAACAGCTGGTTAAAAGAGGGGAAGGGTACATCCAACATGAGTGGGAAAAAGTGAGGCCATGGTGGAAGGAGGAATAAGCTTGGTGTTCGAGGTGTATGTGGAGTAGATGGTAATGTTACTGAAAGCTCTACTGAATAAACACCGGCTCATCCTATCCAAAGACAACTGACAACTTTTGTTACTGGCGGGTTACTCGACGTCCTTTCTTTGGCAGCCATACAGCGATATGCCTTATAGATGAGTGACAGATAGAGCATGTGGTCCAGTGGATGGCAAGCGCTGCATCAAGTGACCTTTGCTCCTCTTCCTCCATCTTAACATCACACACAGTACAGTCCTCAGAGGTGGTACCCCAATTACCCTTGTTTCCACCTGCGTCACAACTCTCCAACTGCCCAAATGACTGCTGTAAACCACAGATGGGTGAGGCTGCAGAGGTGTTCACATATTCTATTGCATGGGCATCAGAGGTCTGCTCCAGAAATTCACAGACTCAAGAGGAGGAAAGCATCTGCACCGATGCCCCCAAATTTTTTTCTGTTGGATCTGGAGCTTGACGAAGTAGGGTCCAAGCAGAATCCAGACCCTTGTCACCAGACATTAACCCCGGGAGTGGAGGTGATCCTGATGAGACTCAGATACCTGAGGCACACGTGGACTGTACTGTGCTGTCAGGGCAGCAAGAGGAGGAGGGTGACTCTCAGGGCGAGAAGTGGGAGAACAGAGAGGATGACGATGAGGTTGTAGATCCCACTTGGTGTAAACCCAGAGGCATGCAGATGAGTAGCTCAGCAGAGGAGGTGGAGGAGGAGGAAGACAAGGAGGCTACATTGCGGCTTCCTGCACAGACACAGAGTGATGCAACCACGACAAGCACTGCATCCTCAGCCACAACTCTGTTGTGGGTCTGCAGTTAGCAGGGTCGGCAAGGGTTGCTTAGCCTGGGCCTTTTTTGAAACTGCAAAGGATGACCCAACTCATGCTCTCTGCCAACTTTGTAAAAAACGACTCAGTAGAGGCAAAAATTCCAATAACTTGACTACTATATGCATGAACTGGCACATGCGCGATCAATATGCGTTAGTCTGGGAATCTCACTGCTCTAAAATGCAGACTAGCGGGCCTTGCCAACCACCGGCCGCCTCATCAACCGCATCTGCTGCTTCTTCCTCCTCCATCACCGTGGCAAGTGTTCTCACACAGATCTCTGGCCGCAGAACCTCCACTTGTTTACAGTCGGGGTGAGAGAGAGCCCATTAGCTGTTACAGAAGTGGACATGCCTGCTGTTTTTGACCGATCTAAGACGCCGAGCACACAACATGTATCTCAGTCCACCATAACATTTCCGCCTGCACCTCATTCACAGTCCAGCAGTTTGTCGTGTTCACCCTACTCCACCCTCTCTCAGCACAGCAGCCAGCCATCGGTCCCACAGTTGTGGTCTCGTAAAAGATTGTTTCCTCCTACACATGCCAGAGCTAAGTGCTTGAACTTCACCATCTTCAATCTGCTGGCCACAGAAATGCTGTCTTTATGCCTGGTGTATACAGACAGTTTCTGAAAGCCGATGGCCATCGCAGTCCCCAATTACCAGTTTCCCAGTCGCCATTACTTCTCTAAGAAAGCTGGGCCTGTGCTAAACTAACACGTCGCAGACAACATCACCCATTCCTTGAAAATATCTATGTCTGAAGGTGCATTTCACCACTGACATCTGGACGAGCAAGCATGGCTAGGGGCTTTACATCTCGCTGACTGGGCACTGGGTGACTCTGGTGGCTGTGGGAGCAGGTGGGAAAGGGGTTGCTCCACAAGTCTTGGAATCTACAAGGCTTGCAAGACAAACCCCTGTATCTAACACTTCCTCCACTGCTTCTGCCTCCTCCATCTCCTCTAGGGACTCCACGTGCACCCTCAACATCGCCCTTAATTGATTTGGTGGAATTCCACAATGCACATGTTGCAGCGGCTGTGGCAGCAGCGACGAGCCCTGGTGCAGTATGTCATTTTGCATAGCATGGACCAACACAGTACGGACGAAGTGCAAATCAAACTTATGGAGTGTGCACAGATGAAACACCTCTGCACCCTTCTGGACAGTTTTGAAATGGTTAACTAAGATGGTTGGAGCACATTTTGAATAGTCTGCGCGGTAAGGTGGTGGTCCCAGAGGAAGAAGAGGAAGCAGAGGAGGATGCGGAAGGGATAACAATATCTCTAAGTATTGGACTGTCGTCACACAGGCGGGTGCCATAGGAGGATATACACATATGGTCGAAATTGTTGATACTCCTCGTTTAAGAAAAAACCACAATGGTCACAGAAATAACTTGAATCTGACAAAAGTAATAATGAATTTAAAATTTATGAAAATGAACAAATGAAAGTCAGACATTGCTTTTCAACCCTGCTTCAACAGAAATTTTTTAAAAATTAAACTCATGAAATAGGCCTGGACTGAAATGATGGTACTCTTTACTTAATATTTTGTTGAACAACCTTTTGAGGCAATCACTGCAATCAAACGATTCCTGTAACTATCAACTTCGTATTATCCGTCTCTTTGATTTGTCATCAATTTTCCTCTTGTGGCCACGTCCAGGGAGGTTGGCTACAGTCCCATGGATCTTAAATTTCTGAATAATATGTTCAACTGTAGTCACAGGAACATCAAGCTGCTTGGAGATGGTCTTATAACCTTTACCTTTAACCCCTTAATAACATCTGACGTACTAATACGCGTCTGTGCCCTGGGACTTAAGAGCCAGACCCGTATTAGTACGTCATCGCGATCGCGCGCGCACACAGGCTGTGCGGGCGCGATCGCCGCCGGGTGTCAGCTGATTGTCACAGCTGACACCCGGTACTATGTGCAGGGAGCGGTCCTGCACCGCTCCCAGCACATTAACCCCCCGCGATGCTGCGATCAAAGTCGATCGCGGCATTGCGGGGGCAAGGGGAGGTGATCGGCGATACTCACCTCCTCTTCCGGCTTCCAGCGCAGTCTGCAAAGGCTTCCCGGGTGTTGCCATGACGACCCGATGTCGTCATGACAACATCCGGGTCACCAGAGAGCAGGAAGATTGCTTGGACATGCGCAGTGCATCTCCAAGCAATCTTCACACTGTGCACTTCTGACAGCCTTCATGGCATAGGGATGGTGCTCCATTCCTGTGCCATGCAGGCGATCAGAAAAAAAAAAGTGAAAGTCCCAGAGTGGGAGAAAGTAATAAAGTGTATAAACTGTGTGAAAGTGGAAAAAAAAAAAAAAAAAAATATGTGCAAAAATATTATAAAAAAATAATACACCAAAAATAAAAATATAATGTACCCATCAATAAATATTATTATAAAAAAATAAAAAAAAAACAATAAAAGTACACATATTTGGTATCGCCGCGTCCGGAACAACCTGACCTATAAAACTGTCCCACTAGTTAACCCCTTCAGTGAACACGGTAAAAAAAAAAAAAAAAAAACGAAGCAAAAAACAATGCTTTATCACCATACCGCCAAACAAAAAGTGGAATAACACGCGATCAAAAAGACGCATATAAATAAAAATGATACCGCTGAAAACGTCATCTCGTCCCGCAAAAAACAAGCCACCATACAGCTCGATTAGCCAAAAAATAAAAAAGTTATAGCTCTCAGAATAAAGCGATACTAAAAAATATTTTTTTCTATAAAATAGCTTTTATTGTGTATAAGCGCCAAAACATAGAAAAATGATACAAATGTGGCACCGCTGTAAATGTACTGACCCGAAGAATAAAGCTACCTCATCAATTTTACCACACGCGGAACAGAATAAAAAAAAAAAAAAAACAATTCCTGAATTGTTGGTTTTTGTTTATTCTGCCTCCCAAAAATCGGAATAGAAAGCGATCAAAAAATGTCACGTGCCTGAAAATGGCACCAATAACAACGTCAAGTCATCCCGCAAAAAACGAGCCGTCACATGACTGTCTGCCAAAATCTGGAAAAATTATAGCTCTCAAAATATGGCGATGCAAAAACTAGATTTTACAAAAAATGCGTCTTTTAGTGTGTGACAGCTGTCAGTCATAAAAACCCCATATGATTCTGGCATTGCTGTAATCACACCGACCCGAAGAATAAAGTCGTCTAATCACTTATACCGCACAAGGAACGGCGTCAAAAATAAACTCTTGGGTTAGGATTGGGCTAGGGTTAGGGCTGGGTTTGGGGCTAGGGTTGTGCTGGGGCTAGGGTTGTGCTGGGGCTAGGGTTGTGCTGGGGCTAGGGTTGTGCTAGGGTTAGGGCTGGGGTTGGGATTTTTTTCAAAAGTAAGAAAAAAAGATGAGGATATGGCGACTAGTGTTGAGAGCAAGTGCTCGCTACTTGAGTTTGCATCGGGTGCTCTGGTATGCATTGAGTATCGTGGGTATTTGAGTGACATGCTCGAGTCTCTGCCCCATATGCTTCGCGGGCAAAAAACTTTACGGGGATTGCCTGCCATGCACGAGCGATCCCCGCATGTTTTTTTTTAGGTGTCTAATAACCGTGAAACATGCGGAGCAGGGACTCGAGCATGTCACTCGAGCACACGCTGTACATGGTGCATACCTGAGTACCCGATGCAAACTCAAGTAGCGAGCACTTGCGCTCAAGAATAATGACAACTTATTCAATATGATGACCTAATGTAAACAAATTCTGTGCCGTACCTCTGGGTTCAAAATGTTCACTATACACCTTAATAAAATCCTTGAGGGGTATAGTTTCCAAAATGGGGACACTTGTGGGGGAGCTCCACTGTTTAGGCACATCACGGGCTCTCCAAACGCGACATGGTGTCCGCTAACAAATTGAATGGAAAATCGGCTCAAATTGTTAGTGGACGCCATGTTGCGTTTGGAGAGCCCCTGTGTGCCCAAACATTGGAGCTCCCCCACAAGTGACCCCATTTTGGAAACTAGACCCCCCAAGGCACCTATCTAGATGCATAGTGAGCACTTGGAATCCCCAGGTGCTTCACAAATTGATTAGTAAAAATGAAAAAGTGAAAAAAAAAACACTTTTCATTTTTATGAATCAATTTGTGAAGCACCTGGGGTTCCAAGTGCTCACTATGAATCTAGATAGGTGCCTTGGGGGGTCTAGTTTCCAAAATGGGGTCACTTGTGGGGGAGCTCCAATGTTTGGGCACGCAGGGACTCTCTAAGTGCAACATGGTATCCGCTAACAAATTGAATGGAAAATCGGCTCAAATTGTTAGCAGACACCACATTGCGTTTGGAGAGCCCCTCTGTGCCCAAACTTTGGAGCTCCACCACAAGTGACCCCATTTTGGAAACTAGACCCCCCAAGGCACCTTTCTAGATGCATAGTGAGCACTTGGAACCCCCAGGTGCTTCACAAATTGATTCGTAATAATGAAAAAGTGAAAAAAAAAACACTTTTTCATTTTTACGAATCAATTTGTGAAGCACCTAAGGGTTCCAAATTGATTCGTAAAAATGAAAAAGTGTTTTTTTTTTCACTTTTTCATTATTACGAATCAATTTGTGAAGCACCTGGGGGTTCCAAGTGCTCACTATGCATCTAGAAAGGTGCCTTGGGGGGTCTAGTTTCCAAAATAGGGTCACTTGTGGGGGAGCTCCAAAGTTTGGGCACAAAGGGGCTCTCCAAACGCAATGTGGTGTCCGCTAACAATTTGAGCCGATTTTCCATTCAATTTGTTAGCGGATACCATGTTGCATTTAGAGAGTCCCTGTGTGCCCAAACATTGGAGTTCCCCCACAAGTGACCCCATTTTGGAAACTAGACCCCCCAAGGCACCTATCTAGATGCATAGTGAGCACTTGGAACCCTTAGGTGCTTCACAAATTGATTCGTAAAAATGAAAAAGTGTTTTTTTTTTTCACTTTTTCATTATTACGAATCAATTTGTGAAGCACCTGGGGGTTCCAAGTGCTCACTATGCATCTAGAAAGGTGCCTTGGGGGGTCTAGTTTCCAAAATGGGGTCACTTGTGGGGGAGCTCCAAAGTTTGGGCACAGAGGGGCTCTCCAAACGCAATGTGGTGTCCGCTAACAATTTGAGCCGATTTTCCATTCAATTTGTTAGCGGATACCATGTTGCATTTAGAGAGTCCCTGTGTGCCCAAACATTGGAGCTCCCCCACAAGTGACCCCATTTTGGAAACTAGACCCCCCAAGGCACCTATCTAGATGCATAGTGAGCAGTTGGAACCCCCAGGTGCTTCACAAATTGATTCGTAACAATGAAAAAGTGTTTTTTTTTTCACTTTTTCATTTTTACGAATCAATTTGTGAAGCACCTGGGGGTTGCAACTGCTCACTATGCATCTAGATAGGTGCCTTGGGGGGTCTAGTTTCCAAAATGGGGTCACTTGTGGGGGAGCTTCAATGTTTGGGCACACAGGGGCTCTCTAAACGCAACATGGTGTCCGCTAATTATTCAAGCAAATTTTACAATCAAAAAGTCAAATGGCGCTCCTTCCCTTCCGAGCCCTACAGTGCGCCCAAACAGTGTTTTTTCCCCAAATTTTGGGTATCTGCGTGCCCAGGGGAAATTGCACAACAAATTTTGCGGTCCATTTTTTCTTGTTACCCCTGTGAAAATAAAAAAAATTGGGTCTAAAGTAACATTTTTGTGAAAAAAGTTAAATGTTCATTTTTTTCTTCCACATTCAAAAAATTCCTATGAAGCACCTGAAGGGTTAATAAAGTTCTTGAATGTGGTTTTGAGCACCTTGAGGGGTGCAGTTTTTAGAATGGTGTCACTTTTGGGTATTTTCTGTCATAAAGACCCCTCAAAGTGACTTCAAATGTGATGTGGTCCCTAAAAAAATGGTTTTGTAAATTTTGTTGGAAAAATGAGAAATCGCTGGTCAACTTTTAACCCTTATAGCTCCCTAACAAAAAAAAATTTTGGTTCCAAAATTGTGCTGATGTAAAGTAGACATGTGGGAAATGTTATTTATTAACTCTTTTGTGTGACATATCGCTCTGATTTCAGGGCTTAAAAATTCAAATTTTGAAAATTGCAAAATTTTCAAAATTTTCGCCAAATTTCCATTTTTTTCACAAATAAACGCAAGTGATATCGAAGAAATTTTTCCACAATCATGAAGTACAATATGTCACGAAAAAACAGTCTCAGAATCAGGGGGATCCGTTGAAGCGTTCCAGAGTAATTACCTCATAAAGTGACAGTGGTCAGAATTGTAAAAATTGGCCCAGTCATTAACGTGCAAACCACCCGCGGGGCTTAAGGGGTTAACATGCTTGTCTATAATTTTCTTTCTAATATCCTGAGACAACTCTTTCCTTTGCTTCCTCTGGTCCATGTTGAGTGTGGTACACACCATGTCACCAAACAGCACAGTGAGTATCAGTAGCTCTATATACAGGCCCACTGACTGATTACAAGATTGTAGACAACTGTGATGCTAATTAGTGGACACAACTTGATTAAACATGTCCCTTTTGTCACATTATTTTCAGGGGAACCATCATTTCTGTCCAGGCCTATTTCATGAGTTTATTTATTTTTTTAAATTCTGTGGAACCTGGGTTGAAAAGCAATGACTGACTTTCATTTTTCATTTTCATAGATTTTTAATTTATTATTACCTTTGTCAGATTCAAATTATTTCTGTGACCATTGTGGGTTTTTCTTTCATTAAATGAGGGGTACCAATAATTTTGACCATGTGTGTATTACAGTGATCGAGGGGGGCTCAAGGTACCAGACAAAATGTTAGTGAAGGTGCAGGAGCAAGGAACAAATGGAGGAGGACGAAGAGGAAGAGGTGATGGGCGCGCAACAGTCAGGAGATAAAGAGGATTAGAAAGGATTAGAGGATTGTTAGGAATAGAAATAGTGCTGACTACTGGGTTGTCACTCTTAGGTCCACGGTACAAGAGTAATTTTGTCAGATGCTCCCTCTCCCCTGGAAAGGGATGCGCGCATGTTGGAGTATCGAAATGCGCTTGTAGACAATATTACAAGTGTTTTTCCCAAAGACAGCAGTGAGACACACAGTGTGCATCATAGTTCTAGACTTCCATCCCCAGGAACGTTGAGTCGTCAAAGCAAAAACATTAGCAGCAGCAAGGTAAGTGGCAGAAGCAATTTATGTGAGTTGTTTCACATATTTTTTAGAATAGCCCATGCACGAGCAGAGCAGAGTACAAGTCTGACACATAGTGAACGACTGAAGAGGTTGGTGCAGTAGCATCTCAAGCTCAATATCCATGACATCAGGGGAGGTTTTGCCCCTTTTGCATTTTGGTCTTCAAAAATGGAAGAGTGGCCTGAGCTCGCCTGTCATGCTTTGGAGGTTTTGTCATGCCCGGCAGCCAGCGTTCTCTCAGAACGTGTCTTCAGTGCTGCTGGTAGTGTTCTGATGGAAAAGTGCATCTGGTTGTCCCCTGAAAGTGTAGACCACCTAACTTTCATTAAGATGAACAAGTCATGAATCTCCAATGACTTTTGCACCCCAGTCGTAGACTGGGCCCACTAGGTGATGGTGTAATTTTTAGTTTGCTGCATTGATCTCGTGTTATTGCAGTCTGTGACACCCTTGCTACTGCTTCTGATGTTACTAACAATTTTATGAAATGTAGAGACTCTATGTCTCTCCATCTGGTGGGTTGCCTGTAGTGGAAGGGGTGTCAGAACCTCATTGTACTATTTCTACTCTGGGGAAATTGATGCCACTTTAGTGGTGTCTGCCCCTAATTTTTGGAAATATTTGGACTCCAAGTTGGGTCTCCTTCACGTGTGTTGCCTGTAGCAGTAGGGTTCCCACATCGGCAGGCCTGCACTTACTTTCAGTCAACTGCCTGTATTACTATCCTTAAATTTTTCTAACAATAGTAGTCTACAAAGCTGATATTTGTGCCACCTGAGTGGCTGAGCAGAAAAGCAGTTTGAGCTGTTGCATGAGGTATCAGGGCTCCCAGCACAGCAGGCCTACACTGGTCCCTCACCCACTTCTTAATTTGAACTTAAATTCAAAACTGTAAATGCTGGCCCAGACCCTGTCTTATGCATGGCCCATGCCTGACTGCTGCTGTGCCATTACAAAATTTCTACTGTGGGTCAATTAATGCCACTTTTCCTGGTGTCTGGCCCTAGTTTTTGGAAATGTTTGGACTTCAAGTTGGGTCTCCTTTATGTGTGTTGCCTGAATTTGGCGGGGCTCTCAGAGCACCAGGCCTACACCTGTCACTCATCCACCTGTTACTGATCAATGTCATTTAGAACTGCTGGTCCAAGCCCTGTCCCATGCATCGATGCTCACAATTATACTATGTGTACTCTGGGTCAACTGATGCCACTTTTCCTGGTGTCTGCCACTAATTTGAGCTGTTTTGGCAGCTTTTGGGCTCCCCTGAAGGTGTTGTCTATGCGTTTAGTTTTGCCTCCCATTGAATTCAATGGAGTTCAGATATGTTCGACGAAATATTCGGTGAACATCGGGAAGTTCACCAAGCTGAACCTTGAAAGGTTCGCTCATCTCTAATCACGAGTCATTTGATTGTTGACCTGGATAGTTTAAAGCCCAAGGGGTTAAACAGTGAACTTGAGTTATTTGAATTCCAATGAGCAGGTTAATAGCATTTGCATTCCAATGAATTGCTTATCAGTAGAAGCACGAAAAAGTGGCCACATAAGGTTGGTGCTATAAATAGGCTAAACTCACCTAATAGAGTTATCCTTGAAGAAGGAAACCGGAAATTCCAAACGCATTGGTTTGAAGTTTGGCCTTCATTGCTATCTGTACTGGAAAATGTGACGTCACGCTGCACTGCGCTCCAAAGACAGAGGATTCTGATTGCCTGCTTGTTCATCAGCTCTGTTCTCATGCACTTGCAGCCGGCTGGAGCGCCGCTCCTGGGGGAGCATGCACAGGACTCAAAAGTTACAAACTACAGGAATGTGGCTCTTAAACTGGCAGTTCAAATCAACAGGTATTTACCTTAATAATAAGAGCACAACTGTTGCATAAAGTAATACTGACCACCAATGATATTTATGGCATCGTACTGAACTAAGGAATACGGATGAGCAGGCACTAAAATGCTCGGATGCTCATTACTCGACAGAGGAATTCCTAATGCTCGGATGCTCATTTCGAGTAACAAGTATAATTGGAGTCAATGGGAAATTTTTCCAGCAGACCCTACAAGGAGGTCTGGGGGGCAGTGAAAATGTTGAAATGGATGAGAAAAGTGCTGAATTGAAGAAAAGCATGGGGGAGACCCCTGGAAGTGTCTCTGACTCCCAGATTGCTGCTGATAACAATGCTGTCACATTTTTACTCCACTTTAAGAACTGACCATAAAACATTCAAAATCAACGAGAAATTGGAGCATACAGGAAAAAAATTGTTACGAAACATTCTTTCCTGTATAATGACTTGTATATAAGGCATAATTTTAAAAGGATTTAAAAAATAATAATAATTTAAGTAAATCAAAATAGAATTTTTTATTAAGAAAATTGAAATTTCTGTGTAATTTATGAAGGAAGCAAGAACTGCCAAAAAAATTGATGGAAGAGGGACTCAGATACACCCTGTATTAGACATAAAGGAGGACCTCATACACATTCTGTTCTAATTGTCATGTAGTGGTACTCTTAGACTCATAAAGGCTATGCACGAGGTGCAAAGCCTGCTTAAAAATACAAGCAGGCTCATCCATACACCCTTGAAGGCACCAACTATAGTGCCTCATTCAAATATTGTGAACAAAGTGTAGTTGTGGTACTCCTACACTCATAAAAGCACTGCACATAGTGAAAAGCCTGCCAAAAATTACAAGGAGGGTCATCGATACACCCTTGAAGGCTTCAATGGAAGTGCCTCATCAAAAAATTCAGAAAGTTTAGTTGTGGCACTTCTATACTCCTAAAGGGTTTGCAAACAGTGCAAAGCCAGAAAAAAAATTATAAGAAGGGTCATCCATACACTCTTGAAGGCACCAACTAGAGTGCCTCATAAAAAAATTCAGAAAGTGTAGTTGTGGTACTTCTAAACTCATAAAGACTTTCTAGTGATGAGCGAGCACGAAAATGCTCGGGTACTCGTTGCTCGGGTCGAGCAAATTGGAATACTCAGGTGCTCGCCCCGAGCAACGAGCCCAATGTACAGTACAGACCAAAAGTTTGGACACACCTTCTCATTTAAAGATTTTTCTGTATTTTCATGACTTTGAAAATTGTACATTCACACTGAAGGCATCAAAACTATGAATTAACACATGTGGAATTATATACTTAACAAAAAAGTGTGAAACAACTGAAAATATGTCTTATATTCTAGGTTCTTCAAAGTAGCCACCTTTTGCTTTGATGACTGCTTTGCACACTCTTGGCATTCTCTTGATGAGCTTCAAGAGGTAGTCACCGGAAATGGTTTTCACTTCACAGGTGTGCCCTGTCAGGTTTAATAAGTGGGATTTCTTGCCTTATAAATGGGGTTGGGACCATCAGTTGTGTTGTGCAGAAGTCAGGTGGATACACAGCTGATACTCCTACTGAATAGACTGTTAGAATTTGTATTATGGCAAGAAAAAAGCAGCTAAGTAAAGAAAAACGAGTGGCCATCATTACTTTAAGAAATGAAGGTCAGTCAGTCCGAAAAATTGGGCAAACTTTGAATGTGTCCCCAAGTGCAGTTTCAAAAACCATCAAGCGCTACAAAGAAACTGGCTCACATGAGGACCGCCCCAGGAAAGGAAGACCAAGAGTCACCTCTGCTTCTGAGGATAAGCTTATCCGAGTCACCAGTCTCAGAAATCGCAGGTTAACAGCAGCTCAGATTAGAGACCAGGTCAATGCCACACAGAGTTCTAGCAGCAGACACATCTCTACAACAACTGTTAAGAGGAGACTTTGTGCAGCAGGCCTTCATGGTAAAATAGCTGCTAGGAAACCACTGCTAAAGGACAGGCAACAAGCAGAAGAGACTTGTTTGGGCTAAAGAACACAATGAATGGACATTAGACCAGTGGAAATTTGTGCTTTGGTCTGATGAGTCCAAATTTGAGATCTTTGGTTCCAACCACCGTGTCTTTGTGCGACGCAGAAAAGGTGAACGGATGGACTCTACATGCCTGGTTCCCACCGTGAGGCATGGAGGAGGAGGTGTGATGGTGTGGGGGTGCTTTGCTGGTGACACTGTTGGGGATTTATTCAAAATTGAAGGCATACTGAACCAGCATGGCTACCACAGCATCTTGCAGCGGCATGCTATTCCATCCGGTTTGCGTTTAGTTGGATCATCATTTATTTTTCAACAGGACAATGACCCCAAACACACCTCCAGGCTGTGTAAGGGCTATTTGACCAAGAAGGAGAGTGATGGGGTGCTACGCCAGATGACCTGGCCTCCACAGTCACCAGACCTGAACCCAATCGAGATGGTTTGGGGTGAGCTGGACCGCAGAGTGAAGGCAAAAGGGCCAACAAGTGCTAAGCATCTCTGGGAACTCCTTCAAGATTGTTTGAAGACCATTTCCGGTGACTACCTCTTGAAGCTCATCAAGAGAATGCCAAGAGTGTGCAAAGCAGTCATCAAAGCAAAAGGTGGCTACTTTGAAGAATCTAGAATATAAGACATATTTCCAGTTGTTTCACACTTTTTTGTTAAGTATATAATTCCACATGTGTCAATTCATAGTTTTGATGCCTTCAGTGTGAATGTACAATTTTCAAAGTCATGAAAATACAGAAAAATCTTTAAATGAGAAGGTGTGTCCAAACTTTTGGTCTGTACTGTAAGTCTATGGGAAACTCAAGTATTTTTCAGGCGGCTCCCTCTGGCAGTCTGCAGAGGGCCTAAAAACTGCACAAATCGACGGGAACAGTGCTCAAATGACATGGGAACAGCATGGGGAAGACTCCTGGAAGCATTTCTGACTCCCAGGTCACTGCTGTCAACAACGTTGTCAGAGTATTTCACCACTTTTACGGACTCACAATAAAACATACAAAAGCGAAACCAAAATGGATTTTCCTGGGAAATATGTTAAGGAACATCCTTTCCAGGGTAATGACTTGTATATAAGGCAAAATAAAAAAACAAAACCAAAAATACTCCTCCACACCTTGGGCTATGTTCACACGTAGCGTTTTTGATGCATTTTTGCACTTTTGCATTGCTTTCAACCAAGACAAATGCATTCACCAGGAAATGTAATTTTAACATTTTCGAACCTTATCTGGCCATGTGGTGTGTGACACATAATCAAACACATGCATATAGTGCTAAAAAGACATGGGAACAGCATGGGGAAGACCTCTGGAAGCATTTCTGACTCCCAGGTCACTGCCTAAAAGTGTGCTCATCATAAGTGATCCTTGGCGCATGCGAAGATGCCTCCCGCCATTCACCTGTCAATGCAGACTTGCAACAATCACCGTCCACGTCCTTGTCCAAGTGCAGCATTCAATTGTCCCTACCCCATTCCTTGGAATGCAAGCGCAAGTATGCAGCCAGCCACCCACCCACCCACAGGCTGCAATACTATACTGCCAAATTTTTTACGGCTGCTTGCACTTGAAATTTGGCCTTTTAGGCTCGTGGAGGTGGAAGCTGTCCACAATCTTATGGCGGCGGTGACCCGGTATCCATACTCGGTCCTTAGCCGCCACTATTTTTCACGGTATCGTCTCCGCCTTCCACAAGAACGGGTCCCACAACATTACCCGTGCGCTCCCCAGTGCAGTTACTGGGAAGGACTGCCTAACCACAAACACGTGGACAGGTGAATGTGGCCAGGGATTGAATGGAGCCAGTCCACAGCTTTTTTTGCTGAGAGTTGTATTAAGCTCGGTGAAAGGACTGGCATAGAGGGAAACCGTATCTACTCTGGGTGTCATTTCTCCCAGGAAGTCCTCTAAAGCTGCTTTCATTTGAAATGTGGCCTTTTAGGCTCATGGGGTTGAAAGCTTTTCATAACCTCATGCCGGCGGCGGCCGGGTGTCCATACTTGGTCCCCAGCCGCCACTATTTCTCCCGGTATCGTCTCTGCCTTCCACAAGCACGGGTCCCACAACATTACCCGTGCCCTCCCCAGTGCACTTACTGGGAAGGACCGCCTAACCACAAATACGTGGACAGGTGAATGTGACCAGGGATGGTTCAGAGCCAGTCCACAGCTTTTTTTGCTGAGAGTTGTATTTAGCTCGGTGAAAGGACTGGCATAGAGGGAAACTGTATCTACTCTGGGTGTCATTTCTCCCAGGAAGTCCTCTAAAGCTGCTTTCACTTGAAATGTGGCCTTTTAGGCTTGTGGAGGCGGAAGCTTTTCATAACCTCAAGCCGGTGGCGGCTGGGTGTCCACAATGGGTCCCCAGTCTCCACTATTTCTCTTGGCATCGTCTCCGCCTTCCACAAGCACGGGTCCCACAACATTACCCGTGCCCTCCCCAGTGCACTTACAGGGAAGGACCGCCTAACCAAAAAACACAGGTGGACAGGTGAATGTGGCCAGGGACAGTACGGAGCCAGTCCACAGCTTTTTTTGCTGAGAGTTGTATTTAGCTTGGTGAACGGACTGGCATAGAGGGAAACCGTATCTACTCTGGGTGTCATTTCTCCCAGGAAGTCCTCTAATGTAGCTTGTTGCAGAAGCAGTGGCAGCCCGTCCAACATCAACTCGCACTTGTCATGTTAGTACCCTCCTAGATAGTTTTTACAATCTATCTATCTGCTCCTGGAAGGGTTTCAGTCCCGAAGACAACTCCTGGGTAAGGACGGATTATGTCTCTGCTCCTAGGCTTGTTAAAGCTTTCCACAGGAGGTTTCCGGATAGGCCTGGGCCAGGAGGAGCCGGAGGATCCTCATAAAAGAGGTGGTACTGTTAGAACCCTCCTGTTAGTTTTTTCTATCTTGTGGTTTGCGGTCATGTGACCATCTGCCTTTATATTCCAGCTCCGCCCTTCTGGCTGTGCTGGACTTCAGTGTTCTACTGTCTCTCTAGCCTGGTGCTTCTGTGCCTTTCTCTGTCAAGTTCGCTTGGTCCTCTTGGACCTCTAGTACTTTTTGTCAGTTTGTCTTTTTGTGTTCTGCAACAACTTCTGTTTAGGAGGTGTCCCTTTTTTGTCCCAGTCCTTAGTTCTTTTAGGGACTTAATTCTATAGGTCTTTGTTCAGACTAGAGAAGAACTAAGGCGGGTCTGTTCACTAGAAACAGGCAGCCCGCTACATCGTAGGGATTCAGCTTAGTCTTACTGCAGGGACAGCTTTCCCCTATCTTTCCTTAGTACTTGTTGCAGATCATAACATGTCGGTGGTGCTTTGACACACAAGCATCTTTCTTTGCGCATTTAATTTCATGACTACAGAGTTGGGCAATGGCCTGATCTGCAATGCGGTTTGAGAAATAACATGCATAAGCACGTCCGATCCACATTAAAAAAGCAGCCATAGAGTGTCCGGGAACCTTCCCCCACACTTTTCTTAGCCAGGGCTGCTTCTCGACAGGGTTGGACAGGCCCACCAAATAACCAGAGACTCCTCCGGTGGGCCCTGGCTTCTCCTTCAGGAGAGTTCATAGTGCCGAGGTGAGGCCAGGATGATAATAGAGTCCACCATCTGCTTAATTTTCTGTTACTTGGAATACAAGCGCAAGTATGCAGCCAGCCACCCACCCACCCACAGGCCGCAATACTAAACTGCCAGATTTCTGGTCAGCTGCTTGCACTTGAAATGTGGCCTTTTAGGCTCATGGAGGCGGAAGCTTTTTGCAACCTCATGCCACATGCCTCGTGTCAATACTCAGTCCCCAGCCATCACTATTTCTCCCGGTGTTGTCTCCTCCTTCTACAAGTGCGGGTCCCTGAACATTACTGCTGGTACTTTTCTGTGGGAATTTGCTTGCCTCCTACCAGCCTAGAATATTTCCAGTAAACTATGGTACGACGCCATGGTATTAGCACTGCCCCCAGTACCAGTAGCAAAGCCATCCCCAATTTCCATCTCAGGAATTTTATTTGGTAGACTGAGTGGCTGCACAAATACATTAGTTTCTCACAAAGGAGCTGAAGATTGAGTGGCAGTAGGTGCAAGTTTCTCAAGCCTGTTAGATATTAGAGGGTGAACGGCAGCACATTAGATCAGTGGTTAGCACTGAAGCCTTGCAGCGCTGGGATCCTGGGTTCAAATCCCAGCAAGGACAACACCTGCAAGGATTTTGTATGTTCTCCCCGTGTTTGCATGTGTTTCCTCCTCAGTAAAAAAGCAGCCATAGAGTGCTCCGGGAACCTTCCCACACACTTTTCTTAGCCAGGACTGCTTCTCATAAGGGTTGGACGGTCCCACACAATGTTTTTCAATCTGAAACAGCTTCTCAGTGGGAGTTATATTTCACCACAGCCATATTCTTTAGCTCGGAGAAAGGACTGGCATAGAGGGAAACCGTATCTACTCCGGCTGTCATTTCTCCGTCACCAGGTTCCGCCCATTGTCACACACGACCATGCCTGGCAGTATGTTCAGCGGTGAGAGCCACAGATCAGGTTGCTGTGTTACAGCTTTCAACAACTCTACAGCGCTGGGCGGTTTGTCACCTAAGCATTAAGCATGTTATCTTCAGCACAGCCTGTTACCGCTTGGCCAAGGTAGTGCTGCAGTGCTTAGAGCTTGTGACTGATGTGGTCATTTCTGAGATGGAGGAGGAGGTGCAGGAGCTGAACACTGTGAGTACATTGAGGTTAAATTGGCGACGCTGTTTTTTATACTAAAGAAAGATTCTATTGTTTTGTTTTTTTTACGTTATTTTTTAAGACAAATGCATTCACCGGGAAATGTCATTTTAACATTTTACAACCTTATCTGGCAATGTGGTGTGTGACACATTATCGGACACAACCTGTTTCATTTATGATGGACTCTGAAAGTCATAAAGTCTATTTTTATAGGGCCATCAGACAGCCCTTACTATTCTTAAAAGGACAGCAGTCGGCCCTCGCTATTGTTAGAGAGCCATCAGCCGGCTATGCTTTGTTGTTCCCGTTATTAACAAGTGGGTCTCCTATACTGTTATTGCGTATGCAGTGACTGCAAGGGCTGCCAAAAATTTGGACGCAACCCAATACTCATTTGAAGAGACATAGAGGAGGGTCTCAGTAAAAAAAAATTTCCCATTATAAAGGAGCGTGTCTCCTATAGTGGTAATGCCCATGCTGTGACTGCAAGGGCTGCCAAAATTTGGGAAAAACCCCACTAAGAATTTAAAGACACATAGAGCAGGGCCACAGTAACGACAAATTCCCATTAGAAAGGAGAGAGTCTGCTATACAGTTATAGGGTATGCAGTAAGTCCAACGGCTGACCAATTTTAGGAAAAATTCCATTAAGACTTTAAAGATACATAGAGCAGGGCTACAGTAACAAGTACGACATGTTCCCATTAGAAAGGAGACGGTCTGCTCTACAGTTATAGGGTATGCAGTGAGTCCAACAGCTCACCAATTTTAGGAAAAACCCCACTAAGAATTTAAAGACACATAGAGCAGGGCCACAGTAACAAGTACAACATGTTCCCATTAGAAAGAGAGGGTCTGCTATACAGTTATAGGGTATGCAGTGAGTCAAACGACGGACCAATTTTAGGAAAAACCCCACTAAGAATTTAAAGACACATGGAGCAGGGCCACAGTAACAAGAACGACATGTTCCCATTAGAAAGGAGAGGGTCTGCTATACAGTTATAGGGTATGCAGTGAGTCCAACGGCTGACAAATTTTAGGAAAAACCTCACTAAGAATTTAAAGACACATAGAGTTGGGCCACAGTAACAAGTACGACATGTTCCCATTAGAAAGGAGAGGGTCTGCAGTGAGTCCAATGGCTGACCAATTTTAGGAAAAACCCCACTAAGAATTTAAAGACACATAGAGCAGGGCCACAGTAACAAGTACGACATGTTCCCATTAGAAAGGAGAGGGTCTGCTATACAGTTAAAGGGTATGCAATGAGTCCAACAGCTCACCAAATTTAAAAAAAAAAACACTAAGAATTTAAAGACACATAGAGCTGGGCCACAGTAACTACAAATTCCCATTAGAAAGGAGAGGGTCTCCCATAGTGTTGGCCTATGCAGTGAATGCAAGGGCTGTCAAAAATTGGGAGGCACTCCAATGCCCCTTGGAAGAGACTTAGAGGGCCTCATAAAAAAATGTTCCCATTAGAAAGGAGCGAGTCTCCTATATTTGTAATGCCCATGCACTAAGTGTATGGGCTGACAAACATTTACCCCTGGGGGGTATACATGAACATACTGTATAATTATTATTATTTTTTTTACGGGCATCATAAACACCCTTTAAAAAAATTATGTGGGTGTTTCATCACGGACCACGGTCACCCCGGTGATATGGTGGTGGAGGATGAGGAGAAGGAGGAGGACAAGAGCAAATAACCAAAATCAGGAAGCGTATACCCATGTGTGGGTGTGAAGAGGTGCATGGGAATACACCTCACAAAAAAAGACACAGGATTTGAGTTTATGTTATGCTGCTATATGGTGTTGAGAAGTCTGGCCCAATCCAGCCCTTGTTCATTTTTATAAGAGTTAGCCTGTCAGCATTTTCAGTTGACAGGCGGATGCTCTTATCAGTTATAATTCCACCAGCGGCACTAAAACCCCGCTCTGATAAAACGCTAGCGGCAGGGCAGCCCAGGACGTCCAAGGCGTAGAGAGCCAGTTCATTCCACGTATCCAGCTTGGATATCCAAAAATTAAAAGGCACAGAGGAATCACGGAGGACGTTGGTACGGTGGGCAAGGTACTCTCTCAGCATCTTCCCAAACTTTGCACTCCTTGTGAGAGTACCCCACACCTCAGAGCCTGTGCGATGGGAGGGTCTGAGAAAACTGTCGCAGAACTTTGACAGTGTTCCCCTGCCTCTGCTGGATTGCATTTGTGTCTCTCTCGCCTGTACTCCTTGGTTGTCTAACAAACTGTGACCTCTGCTGCCAGCATTTTCAGATGGGAATTTTTTTAATAGTTCCGCAACAAGGGCCTTCTGGTGCTGCCCAATTTTTGTAGACCTGTCCGCCTCAGGAATAAGAGATATAAAGTTCTCCTTGTAGCGTGGGTCTAGAAGTGTCACCAACCAGTAATGACTGTCACCCAAAATTTTGAGAATGTGAGGGTCATGGGAAAGGCAGCGTAACATAAACTCAGCCATCCGTGCCAGACTGCTAACGGGTAAGACTTCTGTGTCCTCACCAAGAGGATGACTGACCATGCTCTCCTCCTCCTCCTCTCTGTCCTCTGGCCATCCACACTGAACAGACGGTATGACAGTTGTGCAGGTAGTACCGTCTATAGCGCATGAAACTAGCTCCTGCTCCTCCTCCCCCTCTTCCTCATTGTCACCCAATCCACATTGGGATGAGATGAGCCTGGGCTGTGTGTATTCACCTTGTATGGTTCCTTCCTCCATCTCATCGTGCTCTGCCTGCAATGCATCCTATTTGATTGTGAGCAGAGAGCGTTTCAGAAGACAGAGAAGTGGGATGGTGATGCTAATTATGGCATCATCGCCGCTCACCATCTTGGTGGAGTCCTCAAAGTTTTGGAGGGTGGTACATATGTCTGACATCCATATCCACTCCTGAGGTCTTATGTGTGGAGTCTGAACTGAATACCAAAGGCCTTGTTGATGCTGGTACTCAACAACTGTCCTCTTCTGCTCACAAATCCTTCCCAACATCTGCAGTGTAGAGTTCCAACGCGTGGGGACATCACATACCAGTCTGTGAGCCGGAAGCTGCAAATGCTGCTGAAACACGGCAAGGGCGGCGGAAGCTGTAGGTGACTTTCTAAAATGGGCACACAGGCGGTGTACTTTAACAAGCATATCTGGCAGCTCTGAGTAGGATTTGAGAAACCGTTGAACCACGAGGTTAAGCACATGCGCCAGGCATGGTACGTGCGTGAGCTCGACTCGCTTCAGAGCCGCCACCAGGTTCCGGCCATTGTCACACACAACCATGCCTGGCTGCAGGTTCATCGTTGTGAGCCACAGATCTGCTTGCTCTTTCAGAGCTGTCCACAACTCTTTAGCATTGTGCGGTTTGTCACCTAAGCATATTAGCTTCAGCACAGCCTGTTGCCGCTTGGCCGAGGCAGTGCTGCAGTGCTTCCAGCTTGTGACTGATGTGGTCATTTCGGAGATGGAGGCTGAAGAGGAGGAGGAGGCTGAGGAGGATGAGGTGCAGGAGCTGTAGACTGTGGGGGCAACCCTGATTGACCTATGGCCCGTAATCCTTGGCGTCGGGAGGACGTGTTCCGTCCCAAGGTCCGACTGGGTCCCGGCTTCCACTATGTTAACCCAGTGTGCCATCAGCAAGATGTGCCATCCCTGCCCACAAGCACTTGTCCACGTGTCCGTGGTTAGGTGGACTTTCCCGGTAACTGCATTGTTGAGGGCATGGCTAATTTTGTGGGACACGTGCTTGTGTAATGCGGGGAAGGCACGCTGGGAGTAATAGTGGCGTCTGGGAACCGATTACTGAGAGACAGCTGCCGCCATCAGGTTGCGGAATGCTTCCATCTCCGCGAGCCTAAAAGGCAACATTTCAAGCGCAAGCAGTCGTGAAATGTGGGAATTTAGTACTGTGGCCTGTGGGGCGTTGGCTTTCTCTATTTGCGCTTGCGTTCCAAGGACTGGGGTATGGACAACTGAATGCTGCGCTGGACAAGGACGTGGACGTGCTTCCTGATGCTGCTACTTGAGAGTGTGCAACGACAGGTGCAGGGCAGGAGGCATCTTTGCATGCACCATTGACAGGGGATTGGCTTGCATGCACAACAGAAGCAATGGTGCCACACTTAGACACTGTTCCTGGACCCTGGGGTTTGGCCCACAAAGTCGGGTGCTTTGCTGCCATGTGCCTGATCATGCTGGTGGTGGTCAGGCAAGTGGTGCAAATGGCCTTTTTGGGGTTATCGGCTGAGTCTTTAAAAAACAACCAGACTTGGGAAGACCTAACAGTTGTACTGGCAACTTCCTTCATGTTGGTGTTATGGGGAACAGTTGCCTGCCTTCTTTCTGCGGCCACCACGCTGCTTCTTCCTGCCTGTTGGAGTGCTCTTCCTCCCTCCCTCCGTGTGTGCTGCTCTCCTCGCTCTGCATGTCCTCCTGCCAGGTTGGGTCAGTTACTATATCATCCACTGCCTCGTCTTCCACTTCCACACTCTGGCCCTCCTCCTGACTTTCTGGCAGTTGTGTCTCATCATCGTCCACCTCTTGTGACACTTTTCCACCGTCGCTTTCGTGTGACCGTGGCTGCTCAAATATTTGGGCATTGCTGCATGCGATCTCCTCTTGCCCCGCCTCAAGTGGACCAGACGAGAGGCCCGAATCTATAAATGGGAAAGTGATGTCACGGGTGTGTTGCCACGAAGATCGTCACGAGTACACAGCCTGACTTCTCGCAGCTGACTTGTTGGTGCTTTGTGTTTCTCGGCAGTGAGGGAGTTAATTCTCTCTCTCTCTCTCTGGGCTAGATGAGGTCCAGCCTCGCCCAGCTGCAATCAATACTTCTGTAGTGAGACTCCTTCATATACCTGCTGGTCTGTTTGGGAGGTGTCGGTGAAAGCATTTCATTCAGACTGACAGAGCGGATCGTGGTGTTTGGAGTTGCTGAGATAAGTGTATTTGGAAGTGTTTTTTCCCTTTCCTCGCTTTATCATTTATCTCCTTTCCCGTTGGTTTTCCCTCTGTTGTAGTTGAGAAGTTGTTTGTATGCAAGGTGGTTTTGGTTTTTCCCTTGTACTGTCTCGTTCGTCTAAATACTGTGTTTGGGCATATTATTTCTTGTTCCCTTTGGTTGTGATCGGGGTCCTTCTCAGGACTAGATTACTGAGGTGCAGGGATCTTCAGGAGGTAGGGGTTACGCTGGCGGCCTGGACCTCTGTACCTTTAACAGTACCTCCAGGTTGAGGGATTAGTCAGGGCCCCAGCTTAGGGTCAGCTTAGGCCCCCTACCTCCAGTATACAGAGACAGCGTGACATTTTCACCGACCCACTTAGTTTTTCTCCAGCTACTATGGATCCAGTAGCCGGTCTAGCTCGGCAATTGCAGAGTTTGTCCATGGAGCTGGCGGACGTTAGGTCCAAGGTTTGGCATCCTCAGGAGCAAGCCGGACCAGAACCTAAAGTAGCTCTCCCTGATAGGTTCACTGGGGGGCGGGACAAGTTTTTTGTTTTCCGGGAGGCATGTAAATTGTACTTTCGGCTGCGGCCTCGGTCATCGGGAAATGAAGAACAAAGGGTGGGAATTGTCATCTCGCTCCTACAAGAGGACCCACAATCTTGGGCGTTCTCTCTTCCCCCGGGTTCCCCGGCTCTCCAGTCAGTGGATAGGTTTTTCGCTGCCCTGGGACTCGTATATGATGACCCAGATCGGATCTCCCTTGCTGAGTCTAAGTTACGTAGGATCCAGCAGGGAGATCGTCCGGCGGAGGAATTCTGTTCGGAGTTCCGTAGGTGGGCCACGGACACCCAGTGGAATGACCCGGCTCTTAGGAGCCAGTTTTGTCATGGTTTATCTGACAAATTACAGGATGTGTTGGCACAGTATGACTCTCCTGTGTCTCTGGAAGCCGCTATGGCCCTCGCTATTCGCGTGGACAGACGGCTTCGGGAGAGGTGCGGGATAACTCTACCCCCTGTGATGACTCCACCTCCTACAAGGTCCCCTCATATGGTGGTTCCCCTGGTCAGTCCAGAGGAGCCTATGCAATTAGGAGGGACATCATTTCGGGGGAGGGGACCGGTGGTGCGCCATAAGGCAGGAAGGTGTTTCTTCTGCGGGAGAAAGGGACATTTTATTGGGGGGTGTCCATCCCGTCCCTTGCAGAGTGAAGAGTCGTCGGAAAACTGTTGATCCCAGGTTGTGTGGTGGACGGCAATCTGGGAGTAGGTATTTCGTCCCTAGGTTCGTCTCAGTTTCTCGTACCGGCGGAGGTGGTGGTGGGTACGAGAACTGAGAGGATATCTGTTCTTCTGGATAGTGGGGCTGGGGCTAATCTGGTTGATGCTCGGTTTGCCCGGGTTCAAGGTATGCGGTTGAGTGAGTTGGCTAAACCCATCCCCATATTCTCGATCGATGCCAGGCCTCTCGGGCAGGGAAGTTTTTTGCAAGTTGTGCATGACGTAAAACTTCAAGTGGGGGCAATACATAAAGAACTGTTGTCTTGCTACGTGTTGGAGGGTCTTCCCACTCCTATTGTGTTGGGCCTTCCTTGGTTAGCTAAGCATAACCCGGTTATTAATTGGCAAACCAGGGAGATAAGCCAATGGAGTAAATTCTGTAATAAAAACTGCATGAACACGGTCATTGGTGCGGTTACTCCTTGGGTCTTACCTCCATTTCTGGCGGACTTTGAGGATGTATTCTCGGAGAAAGGGTGTCAGGAACTACCTCCTCATCGCGTGTATGACTGTTCTGTAAAACTGCTCCCTGAGGCCAAGTTACCTAAAGCTAGGTTGTATAACCTTTCTGGTCCTGAGAGGCAGGCCATGAAGGATTATATCTCAGAAAGTCTGGCTAAGGGGCATATTAGACCTTCATCTTCACCGGTGGCTGCGGGGTTCTTCTTTGTTAAGAAGAAAGATGGAGGCCTACGCCCTTGCCTGGATTTCCGTGAACTTAATCGGATTACGGTCCGAGATCCGTATCCGCTCCCACTTATTCCCGATCTCTTTAATCGCCGGTCCCTTCAGTACCTGGTTCATTGGAAGGGGTATGGTCCTGAGGAGAGGATGTGGGTTCCTGCGTCGGATATTAACGCAGACCGATTAGTTCGGGCCTTCCACACGACTCACCCGGATAAACCTGGCCCTGAGGGTCCGGAGGCCCCTCGTAGAAGGGGGGGTACTGTCACGGGTGTGTTGCCACGAAGATCGTCACGAGTACACAGCCTGACTTCTCGCAGCTGACTTGTTGGTGCTTTATGTTTCTCGGCAGTGAGGGAGTTAATTCTCTCTCTCTCTCTCTGGGCTAGATGAGGTCCAGCCTCGCCCAGCTGCAATCAATACTTCTGTAGTGAGACTCCTTCATATACCTGCTGGTCTGTTTGGGAGGTGTCGGTGAAAGCATTTCATTCAGACTGACAGAGCGGATCGTGGTGTTTGGAGTTGCTGAGATAAGTGTATTTGGAAGTGTTTTTTCCCTTTCCTCGCTTTATCATTTATCTCCTTTCCCGTTGGTTTTCCCTCTGTTGTAGTTGAGAAGTTGTTTGTATGCAAGGTGGTTTTGGTTTTTCCCTTGTACTGTCTCGTTCGTCTAAATACTGTGTTTGGGCATATTATTTCTTGTTCCCTTTGGTTGTGATCGGGGTCCTTCTCAGGACTAGATTACTGAGGTGCAGGGATCTTCAGGAGGTAGGGGTTACGCTGGCGGCCTGGACCTCTGTACCTTTAACAGTACCTCCAGGTTGAGGGATTAGTCAGGGCCCCAGCTTAGGGTCAGCTTAGGCCCCCTACCTCCAGTATACAGAGACAGCGTGACAAGTGAACAGCTCTTCGGAGTGTCCAAGTGTGGGATCAGTTGTCTCTGGGCACTCGGAATGGTGGGAGGAAGGCGGTTCAGGGTGAGGAATATGCGGTCCGGACTCACAGCTACTGAGACTTGACCGTGGGGAAGACAAGGTGGTAGTGGTGGTGGCTGAGTGACTGGAAGCATTATCTGCTATCCAACCAATAACCTTTACACACTGCTCTGTGTTCAATATTGGTGTTCTGAGGTCCCCTATTAATTGGGACAGGAAGGTCGACCGAGAAGATGTGGGTGTTTGTTGTGGCACAATTTCACGGCCTCGGCCTCTGCATGCACCATCATCACCATCACGTCCAGTTCCCTGTCCGTTGCCACGTGCCTTGCCCATTTTAAATGGAGGACAATATCTTCCACGCTCACAACAAATGACTGAATTTGGAGCGAACTTATATGTGATCCGTGTGATGGACAAACCACAGTTTTAACCCCTTTAAAGCCCAAGATGTACTACTACGTATCTGAGCCCTGGGCTTTAAGAGCCTGATACGTATTAGTACGTCTTTGCGATCGCACCCGCACACAAGCTGTACGGGCACGATCGCCGCCGGGTGTCAGCTGATTGTCACAGCTGACACCCGATGCTATGTGCTGGGAGTTGTCCCGCACTGCTCCCAGCATATTAACCCCCACAATGCTGCGATCGAAGTCGCAGCATTGCGGTGGCAAGGGGAGGTGATCGCAATACTCACCTCCTCATCCGGCCTCCAGCGCTGTCCGCTTCCCGGATATTGCCATGACGACCTGATGTTGTCATGACAACATCCGGGTCACCAGACAACAGGAAGATATTTTGGTCATGCGCAGTGCATGACCAAACTATCTTCTTCCTGTGCAGCGCTGACAGCCTGCATAGCACAGGAATGGTGCTCCATCCTGAGCTATGCAGGCGATCAGAATAAAAAAAGTGAAATTCCCATAGTGGGACAAAGTATAAAAGTAAAAAAAAAGTGTCAGAAAGTGGAAAAAAAATTAAAAAAATTGTAAAAATATAAAAAAAAAATAAAATAATCCACCTAAAATAAAAATATAATGTACCCATCAATAAATATTATTATTAGTGTTGAGCGAACATGCTCGACACTGCTCAGTACTCGCCCGAGCATCACGCTACTCGGGATGTTCGGCGAGCACCGAGTATTTCCGGGTTACTCGGGCGGGAGCTCGGATCTCCACCCTGCATGTTTGGCGCTCTTTACAGAGCCAATGAACATGCAGGGATTGCCAGCCAGTCACTGTAATGCCGCAGCCATGTTGTTTGTGGGCATTACAGTGATTGGCTGGCCGCACAGCGTCACCTCGAGTATTTAAAACCGGGCGCCGCCATCTTGGACACAGTCGCTCCGGATCAGACAGTGTAGGGACAGCACTGCTGATTTAGGGAGAGATATATCCTGCAAAATAGTTAGTGTAGGGTCTGTAAAGGCTGCCAGCTCAAACAAACAGTCTCAGGACTAATATCCATCCCAGGTATATCAGGCAGGCAGGCAGGCTGTATAGGAGACGCAGTGGTTATACCAGCAAACGCTGCATTACAGTCCTGTGTGCTGCTCCTGTTGCTGAAATTGCTGGACTTAGCTCCAGGTCCCGGGGGCCAGGAAAAATCCTTTTTTTTTATCTAAATCCTCTTTTTTTTTTCCTCCTTCACAATGTACAAATACCCATCTTATTAACCTTTTGGTGCCCCCCCCCCCCCCCAAAAAAAAAGTGTGCCTCTGATTTTTCAGACACAAATATATCTGTTGAAAATAGTCTGGTGTAGGCCAGAGAAATAGAAGTGTGGTTTTGCAGTTCTATGGGCCATTTGTATCTAAAAAAAGCAGTTTGAGTGTGTCGCTCACTGTTCAGCCGCAAATATATATATATTTTAAAAAGCCTGGTATACACCAGTAAATTATTACTGTGGTTTTGATGTTCCACGGTAAAACATCTCTATTATCCTGTTTTTGGCATTTTTTGCTGTATAAAAATAATAATAGTGTCTCCCTGATTTTTCAGACACAAATATATCTGTTGAAAATAGTCTGGAGTAGGCCAGAGAGACAGAAGTGTGCTTTTGCTGTTCCATGGTAAAAAATCTCTATTATCCTGCTTTTTGCATTTTTTGCTGTAAAAAAAAAAAAATAGTGTCTCCCTGATTTTTCAGACACAAATATATCTGTTGAAAATAGTCTGGTGTAGGCCCGAGAAATACAAGTGTGGTTTTGCAGTTCCACGGTACAAACCTCTGTATTATCCACTTTTGGGCCATTTGTATCTAAAAAAAACAGTTTGAGTGTGTCGCTCACTGTTCAGCCGCAAATATATATATATTTTAAAAAGCCTGGTATACACCAGTAAATTATTACTGTGGTTTTGATGTTCCACTGTAAAACATCTCTATTATCCTGTTTTTGGCATTTTTTGCTGTATAAAAATAATAATAGTGTCTCCCTGATTTTTCAGACACAAATATATCTGTTGAAAATAGTCTGGAGTAGGCCAGAGAGACAGAAGTGTGCTTTTGCTGTTCCATGGTAAAAAATCTCTATTATCCTGCTTTTTGCATTTTTTGCTGTAAAAAAAAAAAATAGTGTCTCCCTGATTTTTCAGACACAAATATATCTGTTGAAAATAGTCTGGTGTAGGCCCGAGAAATACAAGTGTGGTTTTGCAGTTCCACGGTACAAACCTCTGTATTATCCACATTTGGGCCATTTGTATCTAAAAAAAACAGTTTGAGTGTGTCGCTCACTGTTCAGCCGCAAATATATATATATTTTAAAAAGCCAGGTATACACCAGTAAATTATTACTGTGCTTTTGATGTTCCACGGTAAAACATCTCTATTATCCTGTTTTTGGCATTTTTTGCTGTATAAAACTAATAATAGTGTCTCCCTGATTTTTCAGACACAAATATATCTGTTGAAAATAGTCTGGTGTAGGCCAGAGAGACAGAAGTGTGCTTTTGCTGTTCCACGGTAAAAAATCTCTATTATCCTGCTTTTTGCATTTTTTGCTGTAAAAAAAAAAAAAATAGTGTCTCCCTGATTTTTCAGACACAAATATATCTGTTGAAAATAGTCTGGTGTAGGCCCGAGAAATACAAGTGTGGTTTTGCAGTTCCACGGTACAAACCTCTGTATTATCCACTTTTGGGCCATTTGTATCTAAAAAAAACAGTTTGAGTGTGTCGCTCACTGTTCAGCCGCAAATATATATATATTTTAAAAAGCCTGGTATACACCAGTAAATTATTACTGTGGTTTTGATGTTCCACTGTAAAACATCTCTATTATCCTGTTTTTGGCATTTTTTGCTGTATAAAAATAATAATAGTGTCTCCCTGATTTTTCAGACACAAATATATCTGTTGAAAATAGTCTGGAGTAGGCCAGAGAGACAGAAGTGTGCTTTTGCTGTTCCATGGTAAAAAATCTCTATTATCCTGCTTTTTGCATTTTTTGCTGTAAAAAAAAAAAATAGTGTCTCCCTGATTTTTCAGACACAAATATATCTGTTGAAAATAGTCTGGTGTAGGCCCGAGAAATACAAGTGTGGTTTTGCAGTTCCACGGTACAAACCTCTGTATTATCCACATTTGGGCCATTTGTATCTAAAAAAAACAGTTTGAGTGTGTCGCTCACTGTTCAGCCGCAAATATATATATATTTTAAAAAGCCAGGTATACACCAGTAAATTATTACTGTGCTTTTGATGTTCCACGGTAAAACATCTCTATTATCCTGTTTTTGGCATTTTTTGCTGTATAAAAATAATAATAGTGTCTCCCTGATTTTTCAGACACAAATATATCTGTTGAAAATAGTCTGGTGTAGGCCAGAGAGACAGAAGTGTGCTTTTGCTGTTCCACGGTAAAAAATCTCTATTATCCTGCTTTTTGTATTTTTTGCTGTAAAAAAAAAAAAAATACTGTCTCCCTGATTTTTCAGACACAAATATATCTGTTGAAAATAGTCTGGTGTAGGCCCGAGAAATACAAGTGTGGTTTTGCAGTTCCACGGTACAAACCTCTGTATTATCCACTTTTGGGCCATTTGTATCTAAAAAAAACAGTTTGAGTGTGTCGCTCACTGTTCAGCCGCAAATATATATATATTTTAAAAAGCCTGGTATACACCAGTAAATTATTACTGTGGTTTTGATGTTCCACGGTAAAACATCTCTATTATCCTGTTTTTGGCATTTTTTGCTGTATAAAAATAATAATAGTGTCTCCCTGATTTTTCAGACACAAATATATCTGTTGAAAATAGTCTGGTGTAGGCCAGAGAGACAGAAGTGTGCTTTTGCTGTTCCACGGTAAAAAATCTCTATTATCCTGCTTTTTGCATTTTTTGCTGTAAAAAAAAAAAAAATAGTGTCTCCCTGATTTTTCAGACACAAATATATCTGTTGAAAATAGTCTGGTGTAGGCCCGAGAAATACAAGTGTGGTTTTGCAGTTCCACGGTACAAACCTCTGTATTATCCACTTTTGGGCCATTTGTGTCTAAAAAAAACAGTTTGTGTGTCGCTCACTGTTCAGCCGCAAATATATATATATTTTAAAAAGCCTGGTATACACCAGTAAATTATAACTGTGGTTTTGCTGTTCCACGGTAAAAAATCTCTATTATTCAGGTTTTGGTAGCTTTTTCCGTAAAGAAAAACAGTAGTGTCTCCTGACTGTTGTGGCACAAAAATATATCTGTTGAAAATAGTCTTGTGTAGGCCCGACATCCCAGTGTGGTTTCGCAATTCCACGGGTCAAATCGCTGTACTATCCAGTTTTGGGCCTTTGGTATCTAAAAAAAAAGCAATTTGAGTGTGTCGCTCACTGTTCAGCCGCAAATATCTCTATTTAAAAAAGTGTGTTATACCCCAGTAAACAATAACTGTGGTTTTCCTCTTCCACGGTTCTAATCTACTCTTTATTACCCTTTTTCCATTGATAGTGCAAGTGTAAGCTATTTTACTTCATTTACAATGGGCAAGGCGCGTGGCAAGGGACGTGGAAGTGGACGTTCTGGTGATGGTTCGTGCAGAGGACGGGGCCGTGGCCAAGGTGAAAATGTGCCACAACCAACAGCCACATCTTCTCGCTCCCACTTCTTGACCGAATTACTAGGGAAGCACAGAACAACACCAGTATTGAGAACTGATCAGTGTGAACAGGTTATTAATTGGATAGCAGACAATACTTCCAGTTACCTGGGCACCACCACCTCCGGTCTACTCTTAGTAGCCGTGAGTCTCGACCGCATACTCCTCCTCACCCTGATGCTCCTTCCTCCCACCATGCCGAGTGTCGTCAGACAGCAAGTGATCCCACACTTGGACACTCTGAAGAGCTGTTCACTGGTCCATTTCCATATTTGGGCCCCTCGCCTGATACGCTTGAAGTGGTGGAAGAGGAGATCCCATGTTGCGATGCCCAAATATTTGAACAGCCACGGCCACAGGAAGTCGACGTTGGCAATCTGTCACAAGAGGTGGACGATGACGAGACACAATTGCCAGGAAGTGAGGAGGAGGATCGTGGTGCGCAGGTGGAAGAGGAGGAGGTGGTGGATGATCTAGTAACTGACCCAAAGTGGAAGGAGGACATGCAGAGTGAGGCCAGCAGCACACAGGGGGAGGGAGGCAGAGTACCCCAACAGGCAGGAAGAAGCAGTGTGGTGGCCGCAGACAGAAGGCAGGCAACCGTTCCCCGTAACACCAACACGAGGGACGTTGCCAGTACAAGCGGTAGGTCTTCCAGAGTCTGGAATTTTTTTAAAGACTCTGCTGATAACCCCAAAAAGGCCATATGTTCCACTTGCCATGCCAGCATCAGCAGGGGTGACAAAACTACCAGCCTGACCACCACCAGCATGATCAGGCACATGGCAGCAAAGCACCCGACTTTGTGGGGCGAAACCCAGGGTCCACGACCAGTGTCAGCGGGTGTCACCACTGCTTCTTCCACTGTTGTGCGTGCAATAGAACCCCCTGTTGTGTGTGCAAGGCAATCCCCTGTCCATACTGCAAGTAAAGATGCCCCCTCCTCTCAGTCTTCACTTGTTATGGCAGTTTCTCAAGAAACAGCATCAACGTCCACGTCCCACCGCAGCGTTCAATTGTCCATATCCCAGACCTTTGAACGAAAGCGGAAATTCGCAGCTAACGCCCCACAGGCCACAGTCCTAAATTCGCACATTTCACGACTGCTTGCATTGAAAATGCTGCCTTTTAGGCTGGTGGAGACGGAATCCTTCCGCAATCTTATGGCGGTGGCCGTCCCTCGGTACTCGGTCCCCAGCTGACACTATTTTGCCCGGTGTGCCATCCCCGCACTACACAAGCACGTGTCCCAAAGCATCTGCCGTGCCCTCAACAACGCAGTTACTGGGAGAGTCCACCTGACAACGGACACGTGGACAAGTGCTTGTGGCCATGGACGGTACATCTCTCTGAAGGCACACTGGGTAAACATAGTGGAAGCCGGGACCCAGTCGGACCTTGGGACGGAACACATCCTCCCCACACCGAGGATTGCGAGCCCTATGTCAGTCAGAGTTGCCCCCACAGTGTACAGCTCCTGCGCATCCTCCTCCTCCTCCTCCTCATGTTCAGCCTCCATCTCAGATATCACCACATCAGTTACAAGCTGGAAGCATTGCAGTACTGCCTCCGCCAAGCGGCAACAGGCTGTGCTGAAACTCATAAGCTTAGGTGATAAACCTCACACTGCTTGTGAGTTGTGGACAGCTGTGAAAGAGCAGGCAGATCTGTGGCTGAGACCGCTGAACCTACATCCCGGCATGGTCGTGTGTGACAATGGCCGTAACCTGGTGGCGGCTCTGAGGCGAGGTGAGATCACACACGTACCATGCCTGGCTCATGTGCTTAACCTCGTGGTTCAGCGGTTTCTTAAATCGTACCCCGAGTTGCCAGATCTGCTCGTGAAAGTACGCCGCCTGTCAGCTCATTTTCGCAAGTCGGCTACAGCTTCCGCCGCCCTTGCTGTGTTGCAGCAGCGTTTGCAGCTTCCGGCACACCGACTGGTGTGTGATGTCCCCACACGTTGGAACTCTACCCTCCACATGTTGCAAAGGATTTGTGAGCAGAAGAGAGCAGTTGTGGAGTACCAGCTGCAACAAGGCCGTCGATATTCAGGTCAGACTCCACACATAAGACCTCAGGAGTGGACCTGGATGTCTGACATATGTACCATCCTGACAAACTTTGAGGAGGCCACCAAGATGGTGAGTGGCGATGACGCCATCATTAGTGTCAGCATCCCACTTGTCTGTCTTTTCCAACACTCTCTGCAGAGAATTAAAGAGGAGGCATTGCAGCCAGAGTATGATGAGATGGATCAAGAAGCCGTAGCGGGCGATTACACACAGCCCAGCCTCATCTCATCCCAACGTGCATTGGGGGACAATGAGGGAGAGGAGGAGGAGGAGGAGGAAGAACAGGAGCTGCTATCATGCGTTGTAGACAGTAGTACCTGTACAAGTGTCATACCGTCGGTTCAGCGTGGGTGGCCTGAGGACAGGGGGGAGGAGGAAGAGGAGGAGGAGGAGGAGGAGAGCATGGTCAGTCGTCATCTTGGTGAGGACACGGAAATCTTGCCCGTTACCAGTCTGGCACGCATGGCTGACTTTATGCTACGCTGCCTTAACCGTGACCCTCGCGTTGTCAAAATGTTGGGTGACAGTCATTACTGGTTGGTGACACTTGTAGACCCCCGCTACAAGGAGAACTTTCACTCTCTTATTCCTGAGGTGGAGAGGTCTACAAAAATGGGGCAGTACCAGAAGGCCCTTGCTGCAGAACTGTTAAAAAAATTCACATCTGAACACGCTAGCGGCAGAGGTCACAGTTCGTTGCCCAACCAAGGCGTACAGGCGAGAGAGATGCAACTCCAATCCAGCAGAGGCAGGGGAACACTGTCAACATTCTGGGACAGTTTTCTGACACCCGCCCAGCTTACAGGCCCTGAGGCGCGGGGTACTCTCACAAGGAGTGGAAAGTTTCAAAAGATGGTGAGGGAGTACCTTGCCGATCGTACCAGCGTCCTTCGTGATTTCTCTGTGCCTTTTAATTATTGGGTATCCAAGCTGGACACTTGGAATGAACTCGCTCTGTACGCCTTGGAGGTCCTGGCCTGCCCTGCCGCTAGCGTGTTATCGGAGCGTGTTTTTAGTGCCGCTGGGGGAATTATAACTGATAAGCGCACTCGCCCGTCAACTGACAATGCTGACAAGCTGACCCTTATCAAAATGAACAAGGGCTGGATTGGGCCAGACTTCTCATCACCACCAAATGACAGCAGAGTAACATAAAGTCATATCCACTGTGTTATTTCGGGAGGTGTATTCACATGCACCGCTTCACACCCACACATGGGTATACGCTTCCTCGTTTCGGCTGTTTAATCTTCTTCTCCTTTTCCTCAGCCTCCACCACCACTATACCACCAGCGTGCCAGCATTGCAAGTTCCTCTGTCCTAATTTTTGGCAGCTTTTGCTGGGAAAGCATAAGCAAATACCATGGGACACCCACTCCCCAATAATGGGTCTTATGTTTGTAATATGCTGTACTGCATGGCTCTTGTAAGGGGCATTGCAAGTTGCTCCGTCCTAATTTTTGGCAGCTTTTGCTGGGAAAGCATAAGCAAATACTATGGGAGACCCACTCCCCAATAATGGGACTTATGTTTGTAATATGCTGTACTGCATGGCTCTTGGAAGGGGCATTGCAAGTTGCTCCATCCTAATTTTTGGCAGCTTTTGCTGGGAAAGCATAAGCAAATACTATGGGAGACCCACTCCCCAATAATGGGACTTATGTTTGCAATATGCCATACTGCATGGCTCTTGTAAGGGGCATTGCAAGTTGCTCCGTCCTAATTTTTGGCAGCTTTTGCTGGGAAAGGATAAGCAAATACTATGGGAGACCCACTCCCCAATAATGGGACTTATGTTTGTAATATGCTGTACTGCATGGCTCTTGTAAGGGGCATTGCAAGTTGCTCCGTCCTAATTTTTGGCAGCTTTTGCTTGCAAGGCATAAGCAAATACTATGGGACACCCACTCCCCAATAATGGGACTTATGTTTGTAATATGCTGTGCTGCATGTGACGCGCCCCGTGGGCCGTGTGTACACGTGTGTGGGATACCCGGTGCCGGGTCTCTGGGGTCTGTAGTCTCCGTGGCGGTGACCCGGTCCCGTGGCTCAGGCTGGTCAAACCAGTGGCAATCTTTCTTAGGTTTTGAGGTTAATTGTCCGACTGCGCCACCCGTGGATTGCGGTCAGGGAGTACCACCACTGCGAGGCAGACTGCTGAGGCTGGTGTTGTGTGCGCAGCATAAAATGGGATAACTCCCCTCGGGAGGAGTATAGCCTCAGGGCAGTGAGTGTGGATGATGGGGGTGATGGTGCACGAGCGCAGCAGGAATGACTCAGAGTCTTTGCAGTGCAGTTCAGGGTCTTTACTGATGATTATAAGGTAGACCCTCCCGGGAGTACTGGCTAGCATAAGATGCCTGGTCAGTCTGTGAGCAAGCAGGAGTTCCCCTGGCCAGGTGGAGTTGTAGTCCTCCCCGTCTGTCTGCCCTCTTCCTGGCTACCTTGCTGTAAGCGGGTAGAAGTAGCCCACGTCCCTGAGTGTACCGTGTAGTGCTCACCCGTATGGCTGGTGACTTGGGGCCTTCTGTTAGCCTCCGCTCCACGACGGCGGTGCTGGTCCCTTGCTTGTGACTGAGCCTCCGGGCTTCTATGGCCAGAGGACCTGAAATCCCCTGCCGGCTGGTTTCTGCTGCTGGATATATAAGTCCTCACAGCTTCGGACTCCTGTGTCCGGTTCCTATTGTCTTCTGCCAGGGCGAGCTCTGCTCAGCTTCCAGCCCCTCGTCTTTAGCTCCTAGCTCCTACAGAGCTCCTTGCTGTTACTTTCCCTTGCTCTCACTATGACTCTGACTGTTCTCTGTTCTCTGACTCACTCAACCCCACCCCAGGTCCAGTTTATAAGGGCAGAATTCTCCCCTCCCAGGACTGGGGCAGAAGGATGTTGCATGTTTAAGGGATCCTGACCAGGAAACCTCCCACTTGCTCTCCGACGTAATCTCTATTACTGTGGTGACCAGACCCCTGGGGTGCCACACATGGCTCTTGTAAGGGGCATTGCAGAACCTCATAATTTTTGGAAAGCATTCCATTCACTGCTTAGGCCAACAGTGCACAGGAGACCCAGTTGCTATAAATGGAAAAAAAGGTTTAGTTAACGCCCTCTGACCTCCATGTCATTTCCAAGGGGCATTGGAGTGCCTCGAAATTTTTGGTAGGCATTGCACTCACTGTATGCCCTATAACTGTGTAGCCAAACCGCTCCTTTTGTTACAGAAACATATCCTACAAGACATATCTGGTTGACTGGCCTGATATTGATGTGAATGGTCCCTGTTCCTCCTGCTCTTTCTCCTTTGCCACTACCTCATCCATCATTTATCACCTGAAGCTTTGTTTTAACGGGAGTCATAGAACTTGGATAGTAGCAGGAAAACATCCAGCAATCCTCGGAGGAGGCAGGATATGCGCCAAAACGCTGACCTCCTCAGGCCTAACCACTACTACATACATGCGCTTGCATTACAACAAAACAAAGCAGATGCTAACTTCTATCATCCTCATCATGCTCCTCACCTTGGCACTCTCAACTCCCCTGATGGAGAAGCCAGGGCCCACCGGAGGAGTCTGATAGTCCGGTGGGCTCGGCCAATGCTGCCCTAAAGCAGGTCAGGCTAAGAAAAGTGTGGGAAAGGTTACCGGTACAAATAGGGGTGGCTGGGGACCGAGTATGGACATCCGGCCACCCCCTGGAGGCTGGGGAGCAAGCGGGGACACCCGGCCACCAGGTGGCTGGGGACTGAGTATGGATACCAGGCGGCCGACACAGCCATGGCATGGTGGCCAGATTCCGCCTCCACATGCCTAAAAGGCCCAATTTAAAGTGCAAGCAAGCAGTATGGTATTGCAGCCTGGGGGTGGGTGGGTGGCAGGCTGCATACTTTCGCTTGCATTGCAAGGAATGGGAGAGGTACAATTGAACACTGCCCTAGGACAAGGACTTGAATGGGGATAGTTGCAAGTCTGCAACGACAGGTGCAAGGTGGGAGGCATCTTCGCATGTATCATGAACAGGGGTTTGGCATGCACACACTACAGCGGAATAGGCTCTCCTTCCCACTAAATGCACTGGGGAGGGCACAGGTAATGTTTTGGTATACGCGCTTAATCTTATGTATAAGGCACACCAGGACAAATAGGGGCGGCTGGGGACTGAGTATGGATACCTCGCTGCCGAAGCAGCCATGAGGTAGTGGCCAGCTTCGGCCTCCTCTAAACTAAAAGGCCCCATTTCAAGTGCAAGCTAGCAGTATGAATTGCAGTCTGGGGGTGGGTGGGTGGCAGGCTGCACACTTACACTTGCATTAAAAGAAAACATAGCAGATGCTAACTTCTGTCATCATCATCATGCTCCTCACCTTGGCACTCTCAACTCCACCGATGGAGAAGTCAGGGCCCACCGGAGGAGTCTGGTTCTCTGGTGGGCTCGTCCAATGCTGCCTAAAGCAGGCCGGGCTAAGAAAAGTGTGTGGGGGGATGTTCCAAGGAGAAATGGGGGCGGCTGGGGACCGTTTATGGACACCCGACTGCCCCCAGGCAGCTGGGGACCGTGTGGACACTCAGCCGTGGGGCGGCTGGGGACTGAGTATGGACACCCGGCCGCCGGGCGGCTGGGGACTGAGTATGGATTCCAGGCCGCCAACACAGCCATGACGTGGTGGCCAGATTCCGCCTCCACATGCCTAAAAGGCCCAATTTCAAGTTCAAGCAAGCAAGCAGTATGGTATTGCAGCCTGGGGGTGGGTGGGTGGCAGGCTGCATACTTGCGCTTGTATTGCAAGGAATGGGGGAGGTACAATTGAACACTGCCCTGGAACTAGACCTTGCATGGGGATAGTTGCAAGTCTGCATCTTCTGATGCGGCAAGGATCACTTATGATGGGCACACTTTTAGACAGTGACCTGGGAGTCAGAGATGCTTCCAGGGGTCTTCCCCATGCTGTTACCATGTCTTTTCAGCACTTTATGCATGTGTCACACAGCACATGGCCAGATAAGGTTGTAAAATGTTAAAATGACATTTCCCGGTGAATGCATTTGTCATAGTTGAAAGCAATACAAAAGTGCAAAAACGCATAAAAAATGCTACTTGTGAACATAGCCGAAGGTGTGGAGGAGTATTTTTGTTTTTGGTCATTTATTTTAACTTATACACAAGTCTTTTCCCTGGAAAGGATGTTCCTTAACATATTTCACAGGAAAAAAGTTTCACTTTCGTTTTATTGTGAGCCTGTAAAAGTGTCTTAATACCCCTGACAACGTTGTTGACAGCAGTGACCTGGGGGTCAGAAATGCTTCCTGGGGCGATCCCCATGCTGTCCCCATGTCATTTGAGCACTGTCACTATCGTTTTGGGCACTTGTTAGGCTTTTAAAAGACTGCCGGGGGTGCCACCGCAAAAATGCTCGAGTCTCCCATAGACTAACATTGGGCTCGTTGCTTGAGTCGAGCACCCGAGTATCACGGCGAGCTCGGCCCGAGCTTCGAGCACCCGAGCATTTTAGTGCTCGCTCAACACTAATTATTATGAAACAAAAAAAAACAAAACAATAAAAGTACACATATTTGGTATTGCCGCGTCCGGAACGACCTGACCTATAAAATAGTCCCACTAGTTAACCTCTTCAGTGAACATGGTAAAAAAAAAAAAAAAGAAGCAAAAAACAATGCTTTATCAGCATACCGTAAAACAAAAAATGGAATAACACGCGATCAAAAAGACGAATATAAATAAACATGGTACCGCTGAAAATGTCGTCTCGTCCCGAAAAAAAGAAGCCACCATACAGGTCCATCAGCCGAAAATAAAAAAGTTATAGCTCTCAGAATAAAGCGATGCAAAAAAAAAATTTTTTCAATAAAATTGCTTTTATTATGTAAAAGCGCCAAAACATAGAAAAACGATTTAAATGTGATACCGCTGTAAACGTACTGACCCGAACAATAAAGCTACCTTATCAATTTTACCACCCGAGGAGCAGAATAAAAAAATTTAAAAAAAATCAATTCCTGAATTGTTGGTTTTTGTTTATTCTGCCTCCCAAAAATCGGAATAGAAAGCGATCAAAAAAGTCAAGTGCCTGAAAATGGCACCAATAAAAACGTCAACTCATCCCGTAAAAAGCAAGCCGTCACATGACTCTGTTGGCCAAAATATGGAAAAATTATAGCTCTCAAAATATGGCGATGCAAAAACTAGATTTTACAAAAAAAATGCGTCTTTTAGTGTGTGACAGCTGTCAATCATGAAAACCCAATATGATTCTGGTATCTCTGTAGTCGCACCGACCCGAAGAATAAAGTCGTCTAATCACTTATACCGCACGAGGAACGGCGTAAAAAATAAACTCTCGGGTTAGGGTTAGGGTTGTGCTAGGGTTAGGGTTGAGGTTGGGGTTAGGGTTGTTCTGGGATTACGGTTAGGGTTGGGGTTGGGCTAGGGTTGGACTAGGGTTAGGGTTGGGCTAGGGTTATGATTGGGCTAGGGTTGTGCTGGGGTTAGGGTTGGGCTAGAGTTAGGGTTGGGATAGGGTTGTGCTAGGGTTAGGGTTGGGGTTAGGGTTGGGGTTGGGCTAGGGTTGGGGTTGGGATTGGGGTTGGGCTAGGGTTAGGGTTGGGATAGGGTTGTGCTAGGGTTAGGGTTGGGGTTAGGGTTGGGGTTGGGATAGGGTTGGGGTTGGGGTTGGGCTAGGGTTAGGGTTGGGATTTTTTTTAAAAGTAAAAAAAAAAAAGACGACGATATGGCAACTAGTGTTGAGCGCAAGTGTTCACTACTTGAGTTTGCATCGGGTGCTCGGGTATGCATTGAGTATCGCGGGTGCTCAAGTCTCCGCCCCATATGCTTCGCGGCCCAAAAATACTTGCGGGGATTGCCTGCCATGCACGAGCGATCCCTGCATGTTTTTTTTGGGGTGTCTAATAACCGTGAAACATGTGGGGCAGGGACTCGAGCATGTCACTCGAGCACCCATGATACATGGTGCATACCTGAGTACCCAATGCAAACTCAAGTGGCGAGCACTTGCGCTCAAGACTAATGACAACTTATTCAATATGATGACCTAATGTTATCAAATTCTGTGTCGTACCTCTGAGTTCAAAATGTTCACTATACCCCTTGATAAAATCCTTGAGGGGTGTAGTTTCCAAAATGAGGTGGGGGTTTCCACTATTTAGGCATATCAGGGGCTCTCCAAACGCGACATGGCGTCCGCTCTCGATTCCAGACAATCTTGCGTTCAAAAAGTCACACAGTGCTCCTTCCCTTCTGAACTCTGCCGTGCGCCCAAACACTGTATTTTCCCCACATATGGGGTATTGGCGTACTCAGGAGAAATTGCACAAAAGTTTTTGGGGTCCATTTTCTCCTCTTACCCTTGTGAAAATAAAAAAATTGGGGCTAAAACATCATTTTTGTGGAAAAAGTTTGATTTTTTTATTTTCACGACTCCATGTTATAAACTTCTGTAAAGGACTTGGGGGTTCAGGGTGCTCACCACACATCTAGATAAGTTCCCTGAGGGGTCTAGTTTCCAAAATGGTGTCACTTGTGGGGAGTTTCCACTGTTTAGGCACATCAGGGGCACATCCGCTAATTATTCGAGCAAATTTTACAATCAAAAAGTCAAAGGCGCTCCCTAATAAAAAAAAATTTGGTTCCAAAATTGTGTTGATGTAAAGTAGACATGTGGGAAATGTTATTTATTAACTGTTTTGTGTGACATATCTCTCTGATTTAAGGGCATAAAAATTCAAATTTTGAAAATTGCAAAATTTTACCACAATCATGAAGTACAATATGTCACGAAAAAACTATCTCAGAATCAGGGGGATCCGTTGAAGCGTTCCAGAGTAATTACCTCATAAAGTGACAGTGGTCAGAATTGTAAAAATTGGCCTGCCTTAACGTGCAAATCACCTTGGGTTGTAAAGGGGTTAAATACCTGACCTGTTGGTAACTATTTTGAACAGCAAACTGGTGTCAAGTGCTTCACTGACACACTGAAACAACTTCTTAATGGAGGCCAGAAACTGCAGTATTTTCTGAAAACGTATATCTGATCCGCGTGACGGACAAACCACAGTTTTAAATACCTGGCCTGTAGGTAACTATTTTGAACAGCAATCTGGTGTCAATTGCTTCACTGACACACTAAAACAAATTTTTAATGGAGGCCAGAAATGGCCGTATTTTCTGAAAAGGTATATGTGATCCGTGTGATGGAGAAAACACAGTTTTAAATACCTGGCCTCTAGGTAACTATTTTGAACAGCAATCTGGTGTAAATTTCTTCACTGACACACTGAAACAAATTTTTAATGGAGGCCAGAAATGGCCGTATTTTCTGAAAAGGTATATGTGATCCGTGTGATGGAGAAAACACAGTTTTAAATACCTGGCCTGTAGGTAACTATTTTGAACAGCAATCTGGTGTCAATTGCTTCACCGGCACACTGAAACAAATTTTTAATGGAGGTCAGAAATGGCAGTATTTTCTGAAAACGTATATGTGATCCGTGTGATGGAGAAAACGTAGTTTTAAATACCTGGCCAGTAGGTAACTATTTTGAACAGCAATCTGGTGTAAATTGCTTCACTGACACACTGAAACAAATTTTTAATGGAGGCCAGAAATGGCCGTATTTTCTGAAAAGGTATATGTGATCCGTGTGACGGAGAAAACACAGTTTTAAATACCTGGCCTGTAGGTAACTATTTTGAACAGCAATCTGGTGTCAATTGCTTCACTGGCACTCTGAAACAAATTTTAATGGAGGCCAGAAATGGCCGTATTTTCTGAAAAGGTATATGTGATCCGTGTGACGGAGAAAACACAGTTTTAAATACCTGGCCTGTAGATAACTATTTTGAACAGCAATCTGGTGTCAATTGCTTCACTGGCACACTGAAACAAATTTTTAATGGAGGTCAGAAATGGCAGTATTTTCTGAAAACGTATATGTGATCCGTGTGACGAAGAAAACACAGTTTTAAATACCTGGCCAGTAGGTAACTATTTTGAACAGCAAACTGGTTTCAATTGCTTCACTGACACACTGAAATTTTTTTTAATGGAGGCTAGAAATGGCAGCATTTTCTGAAAACGTATATGTGATCCGTGTGACGGAGAAAACACAGTTTTAAATAGCTGGATTTTTAGTGCTGTAATATGGAAAGGACCTGGCTGTATTCTGCAGTGCCAACAAGCAAATAGCGCAGAAAAACTGTGTTCTCTGGATTGCTTTTTAAGCAAATAATGAGGATTAAGATCCAAAAAAAATTATTCCTGGCCCCTGAGACCTGGGCCTATTTCTAGAAATATCTAACAGCAGCAGACAAAACTGGAATGGAGCTTCTTGTCCTATGTGCACTGCAGTAAGCTATATACCCTGCCTGCCTATATACACTGCCTGCCTGATATCTCTGCAGATGGATTAGTTCTCAGAAGGACTGTTTGTTGAGATGGATATGTGTCTCTAATATAGTTTGGTGCACCTACACTAACTAGAAACAAGCAAATCTCTCCCTAGCTCAGCTGCACCTCTCCCTACACTGTCTGATTCCGGAGTGACTATGACAAGCATGGCGGTGCCATGTCTAATATAGACCTGATGACGCTGTGCGGCCAGCCAATCACTGTAATGCCACAACCAACATGGCTACGTCATTACAGTGAGTGGCAGGCAATCCCTGCATGTTCAGGGAGGAGACCCGAGCTCCCGCCGAGCAACCCCGGAAATACTCGGCGAGCGCCGAGCATGTCGAGCAGTGAGATGCTCAGGCGAGCACCGAGCAGTAGCGAACATGCTCGCTCACCACTACTTTGCACCCAGTGCAAAGACAGGAGAAAATTGTAAGGAGGGTCATCCATACACCCTTGAAGGCTCCAACTGAAGTGCCTCATAAAAAAATTCAGAAAGTGTAGTTGTGGCACTTTTATACTCCTAAAAGCTTTGCAAACAGTGCAAAGCCAGAAACAAATTATAAGGAGGGTCATCAATACACCCTCAAGGGCAACAACTGGAGGGCCTTATTCAAATATTGAAGATTAAAAACACTTTATTTGCTTCTGTCATCTGGCGGTGTGGAAAAGTTGGGGTTAGTCCAGGCTTTGTTCATTTTTATCAGTGTGAGCCTGTTAGCATTTTCTGTTGACAGGCGAAAGCGCCTGTCTGTTATGGCCCCCCTGGCAGCACTAAAAACCCGCTCAGTCAAGACGTTAGTGGCAGGGCAGCACAACAACTCCAAGGCATAGAGGGACAGTTCATGCCAGGTGTCCAGCTTTGAGACCGAATAGTTGAAGGTCACAGAGTAATTAGGGAGTATGCTGGTTTTGTCGGCCAGATATTGCTTGACCATATTTAAAAACTTTTCCCTCCTTGTCAAAAATACCCCATCATCAAAGCCTGGATGCTGGGAGGGTGTCATGAAATTGGTCCAGGCCTTTGACAGTGTACCCCGGCCTCTGCTGTAGCTGATGTGTGTCTCCCTCGCCTCTCCTCCTTGGTTGGTCATTTCACACACATGTATCATGTATGACACTGAAGATGATGATTCTGTGTTGGACAAAACCTGGGAACCAGATAGGGGTGCCGAAGAGTTGGGGTCATCAGAGGAGGAGTTTGCTGGCATCGGTGATACACAGCACAGGCAATGTGCATCGCAAACACCTTCTGGGGAAAAATCAGTGTTTCCTTCTGTCAACTCTGGAGCAAATAATACCACATGTGTGTTACGCACCTAACCCAGATCCAGGCTTTGCTTCCCTCTCCTCGGTCCCCTGAACTCTGTTGTATTCCACGTCAGGCTTTGCAGATTGCCCGGCGTGATCTCATGTGATCATCCACTGTACTTGGACCTATATAAGGCCTACCAATACATATGTACATCTTGGTATTTAGATTTCTAAGTGATCCAGAGTCCTCTGCAACCTGTTTGAAGTCTTCAGGAACTTTGTTACCTGTTCCCAGTCTCCTGTCCACCTGCAGTCTCCAGGATGTCTGCTACCTGTCTGTGGTCTCCAGTACTTTTACTACCTGTTTCCTGCATGTCTCGACTGTCTGCTGCACCAACAACTGTATGCCCACCCGGACTTTGGGCTTTGAGGATCCACTTCATCAGGTGAGCCTAACAATGTGTTGCTGGTGGAGGTGGCTCTACAGCACCAGAAAGGTCTGGCCACGTTGGTGGCGAGTCGTACATGCATGCTTATAATGTGTGGGAGTTCTATTGTACTTTGCCAACAGACGATTGTTTGCCACTCTGCAGGCTCTGCAAGAGGAAAATAAGCCGTGGACATCCTGGCTATTATAGACTAGGTACTATAGCTCTACAAAAGGCTCAGAAAAGTTAGATTGCACCAAGAGGATCAATCATGTAATTAGCTAAAAAAAATTGCCTAAGACCAAATATATATTAAAAAAGAACCCAAACAATCAAAAACATTTTATATATATTTACAAAATCCACTCAGATACTGGAATAAGTCTAATAAATATAATCACAGACAATTTGGGTAAAAAATACTATTAAACAAAATTATATTATCTGGTCCTCCCTAGATTTGTGGCACTATCCAGAGGTTGTCTTTTCAAAATACACGTATGAGTGCTGCCAGCATTGCTGCAGAGGTTAAAGGGGTGGGGGTCAGCCTGTCAGTGCTCAGACCATAAGCCGCACAATGCATCAAATTGGTCTGCATGGGTGTCGTCCCAGAAGGAAGCCTCTTCTAAAGATGGTGCACAATAAAAAGCCCACAAACACTTTGCTGAAGACAAGCAGACTAAGGACATGGGTTACTGGAACCATGTTCTGTGGTCTGATGAGAGCAAGTAAACTTATATGGTTCAGATGGTGTCAAGTGTGTGTGGCAGCAACTGGGTGAGGAGTACAAAGACAAGTGTGTCTTGCCTACAGTCAAGCATGGTGATGGAAGTGTCATGGTTTGGGGCTGCATGAGTGCTGCAGGCTGTGGGGAGCTACAGGTCATTGAGGGGACCATGAATGGCAACATTCATTGATACCCTCCCTTCAGAAAATGGGCTGCAGGGCAATATTCCAACATGACAACGACCCCAAACACAACTCTAAGACGACCACTGCCTTGCTAAAGAAAACTGAGGGTAATGGTACTGGACTGGCCAAGCATGTCTCCAGACCTAAACCGTATTGAGCATCTGTGGGGCATCCTCAAAGAGAAAGAAGATGCAGGAGCACAAGGTCTCCAACATCCACCAGCTCCATGATGTCGTAATGGTGGAGTGAAAGAGGATTCCAGTGGCAAACTGTGATGCTCTAGTGAACTCCAGTAAAGCAGTACTTGAAAATAATGGTGGCCACACAAAATATTCACACTTTGGACACAATTTGGGCATTTACACTTAGGGGTGTACTCACTTTGGTTGCCAGCAGTTTAGACATTAATGGCTATGTGTTGAGTTATTTAAAAGGCACACCAAATTTAGACTGTTATACAAGCTGTACACTGACTACTTTACATTGTATCAAAGTGTCATATCTTCAGACTTGTCCTATGAAAAGATATAATATAATATTTACAAAAATGACATGGGGTCTACTCACTTTTGTGAGATACTGTACATGCAAAGCAATGTAAACGTCCAATTAGTACAGTCCAGTGCTAGGTGATCCCAACTATATAGTTCAGTAGTATTCAGATGCATGTATAACACATTACTTGACTAGTCACTGGAAAAAATCATAATAATGGTTTCATTAGTTTACAAATGTAAATCCAGTATGTGTCTTTTCTACTTATCTGATCACCTTGAGGCAAAGTGCGTAGATAGACACATACTGGATTTACTTAGATAAACTGATCAAAGAGTTAATATAATTTTTTATGGTGATTAGCCAAGCAACGTGTTATATATGCATCTGAATACTGCTGAACTGTATTATTGGGATCATCTAGCACCTACACTGTACTTTTTGAATGTTTACACTGCTTTGCATACATACTTTATGTTTACTTTTAGAATTATTGATATGATGTATCCTATTATGATTAAGGAAATCTAAGGCATTATAGGGTCAGACAATGATGAGCGGAAGTACCAATTTTGCTTATTTTAGGGTGCCAACCTCCTCGGCTAGGTCGTGCCACAAATTCAGGAGCAAAAAAGAGAGAAGAAATGCAACATAACGGGATCTCAATACAAAATATAAATTTATTTTTATTATACAAGCGAGCCACAACACAAACTATTAAAAACAAATAAAACCCACAAATTCAGGATATATCATTATGTCTAATAAGGTTTTTTTACCTAGATTGTCTGTGACTATATTTATTAGATTTATTCCTCTATTTGAGTGTTATTTTGTACATACAGTACAGACCAAAAGTTTGGACACACCTTCTCATTTAAAGGTGTGTTTGGGGTCATTGTCCTGTTGAAAAATAAATGATGGTCCAACTAAACGCAAACCGGATGGAATAGCATGCCGCTGCAAGATGCTGTGGTAGCCATGCTGGTTCAGTATGCCTTCAATTTTGAATAAATCCTCAACAGTGTCACCAGCAAAGCACCCCCACACCATCACACCTCCTCCTCCATGCTTCACGGTGGGAACCAGGCATGTAGAGTCCATCCGTTCACCTTTTCTGCGTTGCACAAAGACACGGTGGTTGAAACCAAAGATCTCAAATTTGGACTCCTCAGACCAAAGGACAGATTTCCACTGGTCTAATGTCCATTCTTTGTGTTCTTTAGCCCAAACAAGTCTCTTCTGCTTGTTGCCTGTCCTTAGCAGTGGTTTCCTAGCAGCTATTTTACCATGAAGGCCTGCTGTACAAAGTCTCCTCTTAACAGTTGTTGTAGAGATGTATCTGCTGCTAGAACTCTGTGTGGCATTGACCTGGTCTCTAATCTGAGCTGCTGTTAACCTGCGATTTCTGAGGCTGGTGACTCGGATAAACTTATCTTCAGAAGCAGAGTTTGTTTGTAGCGCTTGATGGTTTTTGCAACTGCACTTGGGGACACTTTCAAAGTTTTGCCAATTTTTCGCACTGACTGACCTTCATTTCTTAAAGTAATGATGGCCACTCGTTTTTCTTTACTTAGCTGCTTTTTTCTTGCCATAATACTAACTAACAGTCTATTCAGTAGGACTATCAGCTGTGTATCCACCAGACTTCTGCACTTCTGCACAACACAACTGATGGTCCCAACCCCATTTATAAGGCAAGAAATCCCACTTATTAAACCTGACAGGGCACACCTGTGAAGTGAAAACCATTTCCAGTGACTACCTCTTGAAGCTCATCAAGAGAATGCCAAGAGTGTGCAAAGCAGTCATCAAAGCAAAAGGTGGCTACTTTGAAGAACCTAGAATATAAGACATATTTTCAGTTGTTTCACACTTTTTTGTTAAGTACATAATTCCACATGTGTTAATTCATAGTTTTGATGCCTTCAGTGTGAATGTACAATTTTCATAGTCATGAAATTACAGAAAAATCTTTAAATGAGAAGGTGTGTCCAAACTTTTGGTCTGTACTGTATATGAAATGTTTTTTTTGCTTGTTTCAGGTCTTTTTTAACCCCTTTGTGACCGAGCTAATTTCTGCACCTTGGGCCTTATGGGCCTGATAAGTATTAGTACACCCTGTCTTTAATGCGGCACCGCGACTTCGGTTGCGGTGATCACATTAAATTTCCGGCACCATCTACCCTGAGGTAAGATGTGGGGTGTCGCCGCCCCCCCGCAGCCAGGATTGCTGTGATTGGCTGTTCAATTCTGAACAGCCCATCACAGCATTTCCCAATGTTTCCGGCAATCAGATTGCCGGAAACAGTGATGTGCAGCATAGGATCGGTGCTCTTACAAGTAGAGCACCGAGTAGAGTAGTCTCTAAAGTAGACTTGTGGGAAATGTTGTTTCTTAACTATTCTGTGTGATATATCCCTCTGATTTAAGGACATGAAAATTCAAAGTTTGAAAATTGTGAAATTTTCAAAATTTTCAAAAAATATCCTTTTTTTCACAAATAAACGCAAGTGATATCGAAGAAATGTTACCACTATCATGAAGTACAATATGTCACGAAAAAACAATCTCAGAATCAGTAGGATCCGTTGAAGCGTTCCAGAGTTCTTACCTCGCAAAATGACAGTGGTCAGAATTGTAAAGATTGGCCTAGTCATTAACGTGCAAACCACCCTCACGGGTAAAGGGGTTAATGACCAGGCCAAATTTTAGACATCTGACCAGTGTCACTTTATGTGGTAATAACTCTGGAACACTTCAATTGGTCCGACAGATTCTAACTCTGTTTTTCGGTGACATATTGTACTTTATGATATTGGTAAAATTTGTTTGATATGACTTGCATTTATTTGTGAAAATGAGAAAATTTTGGCGAAAATGTTGAAAAAAAAAATCTCAATTTTCAAACTTTCAATCTTTATATCCTTAAACCAGTTAGTCATGCTATATAAAATAATTTATAAATAACATTTCCCATATGTCTACTTTATATCTGCATAATTTTTCAAACGTCATTTTATTTTGTTAGGATGATAGAGGGGTTAAAAATTTGGCAGCAATTTCATTTTTTCAACAAATTTACAAAACCTTTTCCTTTAGGAACCTATTCAGATTTAAATCGACTTTGAGGGGGCCTATACATTGGAAACTCCCCAAAAGTGAGGCAATTTTAAAAACCGCACCCCTCAAATACTTCAAAACTGTTCTCAGGAAATTATTTAACCCTTCAGGTGCTTCACAGGAATTAATGCAAAGTGGATTGAAAAAAAAACTAAATTTACCTCTAAAATGTTGCTATAGCCCTTTTTTTTTACTTTTGCAAGAGGTAACACCAGAAAGTGGACTCCACAGTTTGTTGCTCACTTTCTTATGAGAGCGGCGATACCACACAAGCAGTCAAAAAGTTCTGTTTGGACAAACAACAGGGCTCAGAACAGAAGGGGCACAATTTGAATTTTGAACACAAAATTGTCAGAAAGAGATGGCCATATATTGTCCATTTTAGGACATGATCAGATATCAAAATCAAACATCAGAATGATGTCAGCTTGAGGCTAAATACCTTCTCTGAGAACTGATTTTGTTAAGTGATTTTGACAAGTGAATTTGACATATGACTTTGATAAGTGACTTTGATATGTGACTTTGACAATTGACTTTGATAAGTGACTTTCAAATCTGACTTTGATAAGTGACTTTGATAAGAGAGTTTGATAAGGGACTTTTATAACTATAATAATAAAAATAAAAAAAAAGTCACTGTTTCCTGTTGGGACTTGAACCCAAAACTCTGTGTCTAGAAGCCAGTGAACTAACGACTGAGCTATAAACTCAATTGAAGAATTCTAGGCGTTCTATTTGGTTATGGGAGTTTCAGTTCAAACCTGTCTGAAACTCATTGTGGTTTATATAGTGTGGCTAGTGCACATGCACCAATCCACACTCAGGCCCAGCCCACTTATCTAAATCACCAGGCAACAACCACCGCGGTGGTTGTTGCCTGGTGACATGCGCCACCTACACGCCTACGCCATGTACACCTTGTTTCCGGTCTGCGATAGGAGTGATCACTGGTGATGTGGACGCGTGCTGGAGCGAGGCGGTAGTGAGGTAAGAAAAACATGGGGCTGTGTGGGATGGTTGTCTCCTTGGCTACAGGATGCTTTTTGATGATTGATGATGTAATTGGTTCACCCTGTCTCATATTGCTTTATATAGTGCCAGGACATTATTCCTACTCCAGCCTTAACTACTATTTGTGATTGGAGGCCCTTGGGATGGTGGCTTCCTGCATCAACCATGACTCAGCCCATAGGGATAATTTTCACAAACATTGCACATTGCACATTGTGCAGTGGACAAATCTGGAATGTACAGTAGTCCTACCAAACTAATATTTTGTCATTGGAGGCTCTTGTCACAGGTTGTGCCACATTGTGACTGAGATAGAGGATACATATTCAATAGAAATTTACACTGACTGTTGATGACCGACTGATGGCCCTCTGAAAACTTGAATTGAGGGCCACAACTATTACAGTACTCCATCGTAGATAATGTTTGTCAAGGGAGGCCGTTGTCATGGAATCGTCCTGCACCTATGACACAGCCCCCAGCCCCAGGAGTAATTTTTGGAAATACGATGCACATTCTGCACTGGACCAAGTAGTACAGTATCAAGAAGTCTTCTCTTGCTATATAATCTGAGGAATATTGACAATCAAAATCTCTAAGCCATTTGGAGAAGCTTCTCCAACCCATCCTCGAGGAGTGGCACCATATATCCTTTGTCCATTGACTTGCACAAGTGATATATTTGAGCTCGTTATCCAGTTGACTAGTGCAGCTTTATTTTTCCGGTTCACAGAGTTCAGCCATACCTGAAGATTGTAGGCCGCACTCACTGCTACCTTCTAGTACTTCATGTCTCTTGGCCATTTTATCTGTAGTCTCTGCCCTTAACTTAGTTAAATAATAGTGAGGGCCCTACAATATGAATAAGTGAGGGCACTCTCAAATGTACACAAGAGGCATCTCCAAATTTTCTAGAGGAGGGCACTTCAAAATGTATGTTACAGGGCTCTCACAAAACTCAGCTTTCCTGCCTATTGCAGGCCCTCTGAACATTTGAATTTAGGGATGCAGTATCACATGGTGGTGGAGGATGAGGAGGAGGAGGGTGAAGCCCAATGCTACAATGAGCACATTGTAAACTGCTATGGAATAGGTATTACACTATCTGAGTGTCAATGATGGAGGGACCGCCCAAATGTTTAAGTAACAGCTGTCCCTCCAAAACGCATGTTACAGAGCCACCTGAGGCCTCTCAGGTCAAAGATCAAAATACCTACTGGTGCGTTCTAGCTGTGCTTGTAAAGTGCTGGGGAATAGCAAACTAAAAATGATGTATGACAGAGGAACCTACAAAATGTATAAGTCAGGGCCCTCCCAATTTTAAAAGGCGATTGTAAAAAAGCCACAATAGTATGTGTGAACAAAGGCTAAAAGGGATATTTTTTTGGTTTCTCTGGTTTATTTAGCCTTATATACAAGTGATTATGCAAGAAAAACTGTTTCTTAACCTTGTTGGCCTGTTAAATGCAATTTAGGTAAGGTTTGGTAGTTGTTCTTGTGTGTCTGTAAAAGTGGCGTAATACTGCTACAAACTTATTCCCAGAAACCATATATGAGTCAGAAATGCATGCAGGCACATTCTATAGGCTCTTCCCATTCTGTTTCATCACTTTCCTATCCATATCATGCCTTTCCTCAGGCCCCCAGACCCTTTTGTAGGGTCCAGCAGAAAATTACTTGCATTTCCCATTGACTTACATGGTACTCGCTATTCGGAATCAATACGCGATTATTACAAAGTACTCGTTACGAGTATAGCGATTACGAATATTATGGTACTCGCTCATCACTAGCGCCTATCAGTTATAATTCCACCAGCGACACTAAAAACCCGCTCTGACAAAACGTTAGTGGCAGGGCAGGCCAGGACTGCCAAGGCATAGAGAGCCAGTTCATGCCACGGGTCCAGCTTGGATACCCAATAATTATAAGGCACAGAGGAATCACAGAGGACGTTGGTACGGTCGGTACAGTAATACCGTCTATAGCGCAGGAAACTAGCTCTCGTTCTTCCTCCTCCTCATCCTCTTCCTCATTGTCACTCAATCCATGTTGGGATGAGATGAGGCTAGGCTGTGTGGAATCACCCTGTATGATTTCTTGCTCCATGTCATCATGCTCCGCCTGCAATGCCTCCTCTTTAATTGTGAGCAGAGAACGTTTCAGAAGACAGAAAAGCGGGATGTTGACGCTAATTATGGTGTCATCACCGCTCACCATCTTGGTGGAGTCCTCAAAGTTTTGGAGGATGGTACAGATGTCTGACATCCATGTCCACTCCTGAGGTCTTAAGTGTGGAGTATGAACTGAATACCGACGGCCTTGTTGATACTGGTAGTCAAAAACTGCCCTCTTCCACTCACAAATCCTTCCCAACATCTGCAGTGTAGAGTTCCAACGCCTGGGGACATCACACACCAGTCAGTGAGCAATAAGCTGCAAACGCTGCTGAAGCATGGCAAGGGCGGCAGAAGCTGTAGCTGACTTTCTAAAATGAGCACACAGGCGGCGTACTTTGACAAGCAGATCCGGCGGCTCCGGGTAGGTTTTGAGAAACCGCTGAACCACGAGGTTAAGCATATGAGCCAGGCATGGTACATGTGTGAGCTCGCCTCAGAGCCGCCACCAGGTTCTTGCCATTGTCACACACGACCATGCCTGGCTGTAGGTTCAGCGGTCTCAGCCACAGATCTGCCTGCTCTTTCAGAGCTGTCCACATCTCTTCAGCATTGTGCGGTTTGTCACCTAAGCATATTAGATTCAGCACAGCCTGTTGCCGCTTGGCTGAGGCAATGCTGCAGTGATTCCAGCTTGTGACTGATGTGGTCATTTCGGAGATGAGGCTGAGGAGGAGGAGGCTGAGGAGGATGAGGTGCAGGAGCTATAGACTGTGGGGGCACCACTGATTGACCTAGGGCACGCAATCCTCAGCGTCGGGAGGATGTGTTCCATCCCAAAGTCCGACTGGGGCCTGGTTTCCACTATGTTAACCCAGTGTGCCGTCAGCGAGATGTACTGTCCCTGCCCACAAGCACTTGTCCACGTGTCTGTGGTTAGGTGGACTTTCCCAGTAACTGCATTCTTGAGGGCACGGCTAATGTTGTGGGACAAGTGCTTGTGTAATGTGGGGACGGCACACCAGGAAAAAAAACAACCAGACTCGGGAAGACCTAACAGTTGTATTGTCAACTTCTGTCGGGTTGGTGTTATGGGGAATGGTTGCCCGCCTTCTGTCTGCGGCCACCACACTGCTTCTTCCTGCCTGTTGGGGTGCTCTGCCTCCCTCTCCCTGTGTGCTGCTGTCCTCGCTCTGCATGTCCTCCTGCCAGGTTGGGTCAGTTACTATATCATCCACCACCTCGTCTTTCACTTCCGCACCCTGGTCCTCCTCCTGACTCTCTGGCTATTGTGTCTCATCATCGTCCACCTCTTGTGACACTTTCCCACCATTGCCTTCGTATGATCGTGGCTGAACAAATATTTGGGCATCGCTACATGCAATCTCCTTTTGCCCCACTTCAAGTGGACCAGGCGAGAGGCCCGCATCTATAAATGGAAAAGTGAACAGCTCTTCGGAGTGTCCAAGTGTGGGATCAGTTGTTTCTGGGCACTCGGCATGGTGGGAGGAAGGAGGATCAGGGTGAGGAATATGCAGTCCAGACTGACGGCTACTGAGACTTGACCGTGTGGAAGACAGGGTGGTGGTGGTGGCTAAGTGACTATCTGCTATCCAACCACTTACCTTTTCACACTGCTCTTTGTGCAATAGTGTTGTACTGCGGTCCCCTATTAATTGGGACAGGAAGGTCGAGTGAGAAGATGTGGGTGTTTGTTGTGGCACAATTTCAGCTTGCCCACAGCCTCGGCCTCTGCATTCACCACCACCATCACGTCCAGTTCCCCGTCCCTTGACAGGCGCCTTGCCCATTTTAAATGGAGGACAATATCTTCCACGCTCTCTACAAATGGCTGAATTTAGAGCGAACTTATATGTGATCCGTGTAACGGACAAACCATAGTGTTAAATACCTGGCTTGTAGGTAACTATTTTTAACAGCAAACTGGTGTCAATAACTTCACTGACACACCGGAACAAAATTTTAATGGAGGCCAGAAATGGCAGAATTTTCAGCGAACTTATATGTGATCAGTGTGACGGACAAACCACAGTTTTAAATAGCTGGCCTGTAGATAATTATTTTCAACAGTGACCTCGTGACAATAAGTTCGCTGACACACTGAAACAAAATTTTAATGGAAGCCAGAAATGGCAGAATTTAGAGCGAACTTATATGTGATACGTGTGACAGACAAACCACAGTTTTAAATAGTTGGCCTGTAGGTAACTATTTTTAACAGCAAACTGGTGTCAATAACTTCACTGACACACTGAAACAAAATTTTAATGGAGGCCAGAAATGGCAGAATTTTCAGCGAACTTATATGTAATACATGTGACGGACAAACCATAGTTTTAAATAGCTGGCCTGTAGGTAACTATTTTTAACAGCAAACTGGTGTCAATAACTTCACTGACACAATGAAACAAAATTTTAATGGAGGCCAGAAATGGCAGAATTTAGAACAAACTTATATGTGATCCGTGTGACGGACAAACCACAGTTTTAAATAGCTCGCCTGTAGGTAACTATGTTTAACAGCAAACTGGTGTCAATTAGTTCACTGACACATTGAAACAAAATTTTAATGGCGGTTAGAAATGGCAGAATTTTCAGCAAACTTATATGTGATCCGTGTGACGGACAAACCATAGTTTTAAATAGCTGGTCTGTAGGTAACTATTTTTAACAACGACCTTGTGTCAATAAGTTCGCTGACACACTGAAACAAAATTTTAGTGGACACCAGAAATGTCAGAATTTAGAGCGAACTTAGATGTGATCCGTGTGACGAACAAACCACAGTTTTAAATAGCTGGCCTGTAGGTAACTATTTTTAACAGCAAACTGGTGATAATAACTTCACTGACACACTGAAACAAAATTTTAATGGAAGCCAGAAATGGCAGAGTTTTCAGCGAATTTATATGTGATCCTTATGATAGACAAACCACAGTTTTAAATAGCTGGCCTGTAGGTAACTATTTTTAACAGCAAACTGGTGTCAATAACTTCACTGACACACTGAAACAAAATTCTAATGGAGGCCAGAAATGGCAGAATTTTCAGCGCAATTATATGAGATCAGTGTGACGGACAAACCATAGTTTTAAATAGCTGGCCTGTAGGTAACTATTTTTAACAGCAAACTGGTGTCAATAACTTCACTGACACAATGAAACAAAATTTTAATGGAGGCCAGAAATGGCAGAATTTAGAACAAACTTATATGTGATCCGTGTGACGGACAAACCACAGTTTTAAATAGCTCGCCTGTAGGTAACTATGTTTAACAGCAAACTGGTGTCAATTAGTTCACTGACACATTGAAACAAAATTTTAATGGCGGTTAGAAATGGCAGAATTTTCAGCAAACTTATATGTGATCCGTGTGACGGACAAACCATAGTTTTAAATAGCTGGTCTGTAGGTAACTATTTTTAACAACGACCTTGTGTCAATAAGTTCGCTGACACACTGAAACAAAATTTTAGTGGACACCAGAAATGTCAGAATTTAGAGCGAACTTAGATGTGATCCGTGTGACGAACAAACCACAGTTTTAAATAGCTGGCCTGTAGGTAACTATTTTTAACAGCAAACTGGTGATAATAACTTCACTGACACACTGAAACAAAATTTTAATGGAAGCCAGAAATGGCAGAGTTTTCAGCGAATTTATATGTGATCCTTATGATAGACAAACCACAGTTTTAAATAGCTGGCCTGTAGGTAACTATTTTTAACAGCAAACTGGTGTCAATAACTTCACTGACACACTGAAACAAAATTCTAATGGAGGCCAGAAATGGCAGAATTTTCAGCGCAATTATATGAGATCAGTGTGACGGACAAACCTCAGTTTTAAATAGCTTGCCTGTAGGTAACTATTTTTATCAGCGACCTCGTGTCAATAAGTTCGCTGACACACTGCAACAAAATTTCAATGGAGGCCAGAAATGGCAGAATTTACAGTGCAATTATATGTGATATGTGTGACGGACAAACCACAGTTTTCAATAGCTGGATTTTTAGCGCTGTAATATGGAAAGGACCTGGCTGTATTCTGCAGTGCCAACAAGCAAATGGTTCAGAAAAACGGTGTTCTCTGGATTGCTTTTTAAGCAAATAATCAGGATTAAGATAAAAAAAAAATATTCCTGGCCCCTGATGCCTGGGGCTATTTCTACAAATATAATATCTGTAAAAGCACCAGCAGACAGAATTGGAATGGACCCTCTTGCTATATGCACTGCAGTCTGCTATATACCCTGCCTGCCTGCCTAGCACTGATATCTCTGCAGCTGGATTAGTCCTCAGAATGACTGTTAGTTGAGATGGATATGTATAGAGAATCTTGTGGAATACCTACACTAACTAATAAACAACCAAATCTCTCCCTAGCTCAGCAGCACCTCTCCCTACACTGCCTGATTGCGGAGTAGACTGACGAGCACTGCGGCGCCTGGTCTGATATAGACCTGATGATGCTGTGCAGCCAGCCAATCACTGTAATGCCACAACCAACATGGCTGCGTCATTACAGTGTGTGGCAGACAATTCCTGCATGTTGATTGGCGCTCCAAAGAGCGCCAAACATGCAGGGAGGGGACCCGAGCATCTCAGAAGTGCTCGGCGAGCACCGAGCATCTCGAGTACTGAGATGCTCGGCGAATACCGAGTACTTGCAAATATGCTCGCTCATCACTACTGGTCGGCGATGTCTGTGCCCGTACATGGAATCTTGCCAACTACACCAACAGTTAACAGGAACAAGAATGCAGCAGCACAGAGAACACGGACTCAGCGGTACAATAAAACAAGTGGTTATTTATTAACTATTTACAGGTTTAGCAAGAGAGGGTACAATATCAAGAAAGTACAATTCGTATTTAAATACAATGCAGACTCTCTTTTGTTCTAGTGGTTACCACTTGGCCTTGATTGTGACCCTGGTACCCTGAACACTGCCCTAAAAAATAACAAACCCGGCGCTACCATACTGAGAAGTGTAGCACTTAAAGACTAATCGTCGACTAGATATCACTGATTTTCAATGAAAAACAGGTAACAACTACTTGCTAAGCTCACTAAACCTTGATTAACACGGTTTACTGACACACCAAGGACATGTACTGAATACAACTACCACTAAAACATCAACATTTTCATAAAGCATAAGCAGCATGCATCAGTACATGAATATTGGCATAAGCGTACACTTTAACAATATTATTAAGGATTAGGGATGAGCAAACCCGAACGGTAAAGTTCGGGGTCCGTTCAGAACACTTAGTGTTCGTGCACGGACTCCGACCACGGACTCCAAGAAGTCAGTATTATTGTTCGTGTTCGGCATCCCGAACATCAGGTGTTTTCCATGCGCCATTTCTGGGGCGGCTGACGGCTGGTGTTTCTAGCCTGGGAGGGGGTCAATATTCATGGCACCCTTCCTGGGCTATTAATATCAGCCCCCAGCTGTCTGCCTAGCCTTTGCTAGCTATTAAAATAGGGGGGACCCCACGTCATTTTTTTGGGGGGGTCCCCGATTTTAATAGCAAGTAAAGGCTAGGTATTCAGCTGGGGGCTGATATTAGTAGCCTGGGAAGCTCGGTGGGTATTACCCCCTTCCCAGGCTTCAAACATCTGCCTCAGCCATCTGCTTAACCTCCGCTAGAGACTAAAATTACGCGGGAACCCCACGCCAATTTTTTTTTTAATAAATCCTTTATTTTAACACTAAATGACAAGTACAGTAATCAACACTATCAGTGTACTTATTATATATGTGACTGACATGTTTCTATCTATCTAATCTATGTGTGATGCTCTATTCTTTCTATTCTAAATTGTCGGGTACCGCTGCTGAATTGCCGGCCGGCTTTTTTAAAGAGACGGTGCATGAAAACACTATTATTTTTTTTAATAAATCCTTTAACACTAAATGACAAGTACAGTAAGCTGAGCGCTGCCATCCAGCTTGTCATCCTTCAGAGACACTGCAGAGCGCAGGCATTATGGGAACTTCCGATTCCGGTATTCGATATTCTAAAAGTATCGGAACTCAGTATCGGAACTCCGATACTGCGAATATCAGTCGATACCCGATATTTCAGTATCGGAATGCTCAACACTAGTTACCGCCGGTCACAGGCGTTGGCTGATGAGGGTACTACTCTCATCATCCTACGCCTGCTATCGCTCATAGCAGCGAGAGCAGGTTTATGATTAGGGGCCTATTTTTGACGACCACCGCTGTTGTTGATGTGACCACTATCCAAATCATCCGGTTCGTTATGGGACAGATGTGGATTAACTACTCGTTGAACAGATGAGGAATATGGTGGTTTATTATTTTTTGTCTTATACAGAGGACATGTGCTTCAGTGGATTATCTTCTCGTCGGACAGGTGAGTATAAATTTGCTTTTTTTTGTGATTAAATGGGTAAAAGAGGGTGGGGAGTTTTATTTCTAATAAAGGTGTCAGTGTCTTTCTTTCAATTAAAAGACTTTATTCTTGCTGTGTGTTTTTATTACAATCTGACTAAGGGTTAGCAATGCCCCCTCTCCATTACTAACCTGTGGGCTAGATGTCAGCTAACCCCACAACTATTACCCCACTTGCCACCACACCAGGGCAAGTAGGAAGAGCAAGGTTAAGCGCCAGAATTGGCCCATCTAATGGAGGCATTATTTCTGGGGCGGTTGAGAGCTGATGTTTTTTTTCTGGGAGGGGACCAATATTCATGGCCCTTTCCTAGGATATTAATATCAGCCTACAGCTGACTGTATAGCCTTTGCTGGCTATTGATTATAGGGGGGATCCCACATCATTTTTGGGGGGGTCTCCCCTATAATAACCAGTAAAGGCTAAGCAAACAGCTGTAAGCTGATATTAATAGCCTGGGAACCTTTATGGCTATTGGTTCCTTCCCAAAATATTAACATCAACCCCCAGCCACTGGCTTTGCCTCCGCTGTCTATGAAAATTACGGGGGATCCCACGCCTTTTTTTCAATTTTTTTAAATTTATTAACAAGAACAGTAAGGTCACCTGAGTTCATAGCAGCTGTTTCTCTTGCTTTGCAAGTGCCAGTGCCGGACTGATGAATGACCACGAGTACGTCACTCAGCACTCAACAGTCCGTCACTCGAACTACCGTGGGACCCGGTGGCATCAACTCATGTAATGCAGGTTACCAGAGTTCAGAGCCACCGGGTCTCCTGGCAGCTGCAAGGCCCAGAAACCTCATGGGAAACTTTCAGGGACATTTTAAGGTTACTGAAGTTTCCAGCTGCTGGAACACCTGGAGGCTGTGAACTAAAGTTACCTTGGGTGTGTATTTTACTGTACTGGACTGGAAGTAGCTAGCCTCAGTCTCTGTGGGCACTGTCAAAATATGTTTTGCTATGGAGACAGAACCCCTTTAAGTCTTTTCCCTATTCACATTTGTTCACAGGGCAATTGTCCTGCTCAAACCCCTATTTAGCTTCCTTTGCAGCCCCCTAACCATGACTATGACCATTTTCAAGCACCGAAGTTTGGGTACTCGTTGACTTGTGTTGGGTTAAGGTCTGAGATCAAGTTCAAGGTCAAGTTCAGATCTGAACCAAATTTTTTACTGTATGCTCGTCCAACCCTGCGAACCCGAACATCCACATCCATCTTAATCAAGGATACACTGGATTGTCAGCCGACAATACCTGGGCAGAATCCGTGTTTGCTTCCTTCAGTCCGCTTCAGCTTCTGATGGCGGTCTCCACCCTAGACCCTAACAGGAGCCACACTACACACTCCTGCTAGGCCACAAGTTTATTACTGTAGGCTGCAGACAGTTCTTTCTATCATCGACCCGCTCCCCTTGCCTTCAGTCCCCAGAGAAACGTCTCTTGTTCCTCTCCACTCACATGATCAAAGTTCTGTTTCCCTGACTGTGTCTCCGTTCACATGATCAAGGTTCCGTTTCTCCATCTGGGCTTCCGCTCAAACGATCAAGGTTCCATTTCCTCAATCGGGCCTCCGCTCACACAATCAAGGTTCCATTTCCCCAACCGTGGTATTTGTTGTCGGTTATCTTAGCCATGGCAATCAGGACCTCCTATCCTCCATAAAGACTCTGTACCCCTGTTTCATTCACTTCTGATGATGGTATTTATAGGGTTTGGCTGCAATCAGTGCCGCCCTTGCTTCGACAGGTGGTTTGTTACAAGTCTAGGTGATGACTGACTCCTGCTCTGGCCCATGTGGCCTTTTATATATTTCTGCTGCGTCATAGCAGATCACATGTCACTTGTGTCACAAGCTTCTATTTTCTCCCGTCCAACCTGTCTCCTTTTTCTTTGGTTCCAGTGTTTTTCCAGGTTTCTTCACCTATCACCACTAATCACTATGTGGCATCATCTGCCCACAAATGCCTTATAGTACATTCCAATTATATGAGTCACTTCACTTCTCTTCCATCCTCACGATGAGTGAGGCGTTTTCTGAGTACAGGGGATGACATACTCCTCCAGAGAGAGTAAGGGGAATTGCATTGCCATAGCAACGTCAGTAAAATGTAGGCCGAACAACAGCATACGATAAAAGAGTGGATTTAGATGACAGAGGATTGTCAGGGTCAACTCAGGGAATGCCACATTCTGCATGACAGAGCGCACTCTCCTGTGTAATAAAGGATGGCTGAGAGTTAGCCAATTAGAATAGGTGACAATACATTTGACAGATGACAATACATTTACTACACACAAAAAAAAAATTAAAATAATAATAAACAGATTACGACCCGCATAATAAATCATGTGGGTAAGGGGTCTCCACAAAAGATTGGACCCCGTTACCACATAGCCTGCTCAAAACAATACATAGAAATTGGGAGAACAGCTGAGTAGAATGGTATAGAAAAACTTTATTGTATAAATATTAAAAGACAGTACATCACTTTAGTAACAATGACATATAGATAGGACAAGCGGACATAGAATCCCTCATATTGCATATAAATAGGTCTAAACAGAAGGTTCACCCCGAGGGTCAGGACATGGTGCTAAAATTAAGATAGGGAGAGGGACATGTAGTTGAAATAATTAGGAATCACTCCCATGTGGGTTGTATACTCCCAAAAGTCCCAAAAATCATGTTGCACCAGACTCACCCGGATAGAGAGGGACCCCAGACCTGCAAAAGGTGGTGCAGGGATAGGACGCAGGGTTAGAAAAAGCCTCGATGCGCATTTCGCCGGTGTTAGGACCTGGCTTTCTTTTCTTTTTTAGGCCTGAAAGAAATTTTTTAAGGAGAAGCGGGGTGTGGATGTTCTCCCTAGGTTCCCAAGTTCTCTCCTCTGAGCCAAACCCCTTCCAATCCACCAGAAAAAAGTTTTTTCCTCTTACCCTCTTGGTGGCCAGAATGTTCTCTACCTCATAGACGTCCTCAGCGGAACCCGGAGATGGGGAGGTACCCGGATTGTCGGAAAAAGAATTAAGCACAACTGGTTTGAGGAGAGATACGTGGAAGGAGTTGGGAATCCGTAAGGTGGCCGGGAGTTTTAACTTGTAAGCTACTGGGTTGATTTGCTGGAGGACTTCAAATGGGCCGATGAACCGTGGACCCAACTTATAGGAGGGTATTTTGAGACGAACATGTTTGGAGGAGAGCCAAACCTTGTCTCCCGGATGGAATTGAGGCGGATCCAGACGTCTCTTATCAGAATGTCTCTTAATCCGCTCGGAGGATTGAAGAAGTGCGGACCTAGTGTCCTCTCAAATGGTAGAAAATTTGCTGACCAGACACTCCGCGGCAGGGTTGTCCACAGCAGCGGAAACGGGAAACGGACTCCGGGATGTTGACCGTAGACCACAAAGAATGGGGACTTGGAAGAAGATTCACTCTCATGGTTGTTGTAGGAGAACTTGGCCCATGGTAGGAGCTCCACCCCATCGGTATGGTGAGCATTGACGAAGTGTCGGAGGTAGCTGGTAAGGATCTGATTGATACGTTCCACTTGGCCATTGGACTGCGGATGGTAAGCAAAGGAGAAATCCAGGGTGACATCCAGCAGTTTACACTTAGTTCTCCAGAAGCACGAAGTGAACTGGACCCCTCGATCAAACACTATGTGGAGGGGTAGGCCATGGAGACGAAAGATGTGATGGATGAAATCCTTAGCCAGCACAGATGCAGACAGGAGACCAGGCAGAGGGATGAAGTGGGCCATTTTAGAAAAGCGGTCAGCGACCACCTAAATGACCGTACAACCGGCAGAAACAGGGAGATAAGTAATAAAGTCCATAGCAATGTGTTGCCACGGGGCAGCAGGTATGGGAAGAGGCAGGAGACGGCTGGCTGGAAGATGTCTGGGAACTTTATTGCGAGCACAGGACGAACAGGCCGTGACGAAGTCTACCACATCCTGGCGCAGGGTAGGCCACCAGTAATGCCGGGTAATGAGCAGGAAGGTCTTCTTCTGGCCAGCATGGCCGGCTAGTTTAGATGAATGACCCCAGTGAAAAACCTTCTTACGATCCGGAACTGCTACAAACATCTTACCGGATGGGAGCTTTAACGCTCTTGTCCGCCGGGCAGTAATGTAGGGTAAAGTTGAAGTGGGCGAAGAACAAAGACCATCGGGCCTGACGCGGATTGAGTCTTTGGGCATTCTGTAGATAAGCCAGGTTTTTGTGGTCAGTATAGATGACCACCGGGTGCAGAGTCCCCTCGAGCAGGTAACGCCACTCCTCCAGCGCCAATTTTATGGCTAGCCGTTCTCGGTCTCCTATGGAGTAGTTGCGCTCAGACGAGGAGAAGAGCTTGGAGAAGAAGCCGCAGGTTACCATTCTCCCGGATGGAGATTTCTGGGTGAGCACCGCTCCGGCTCCGGTAAAGGAAGCATCAACCTCCAGAAAGAACTGTTTGTTGCTATCTTAATGGTGCAGCACAGGGGCGGAAGAGAAGGCTTGTTTTAAAGAAAGGAAGGCCTCCTCTGCTTCGGACGGCCATTCCTTAGGATTTGCTCCCTTTCGGGTGAGCGCAGAGATGGGAGCAGGCCCGGAAGAGAAATGTGGAATGATGAGATGGTAGTAGTTGGCGAAGCCCAGGAATCGCTGAATCGCCTTCAACCCCTCCGGACGGGGCCACTTTAAGACGGCAGAGACCTTCTCGGGGTCCATCCATAGACCAGTCTTAGAGATAATATAGCTCAGGAACGGAAGGGAGGTCTGCTCGAAGAGGCACTTCTCAAATTTTGCATAAAGGTGATTCTGCCTGAGCCTAAGCAGGACCTGAAGAACATCCCTCGGGTGTGTGGGAAGATCCAGAGAGAAGACCAAGATGTTGTCAAGGTATACCACCATGCAAGAATATAAGAGGTCACGGAAGATGTCGTTAACTAATTCTTGGAAGACGGCGGGAGCATTACAGAGGCCGAAGGGCATCACACGGTATTCATAGTGACCGTCCCGGCTATTGAATGCCGTCTTCCACTCGTCTTCTTGGCGGATCCGGACCAAGTTATATGCCCCACGAAGATCGAGATTGGTGAAGATCTTCGCGCCTTTAAGGTGGTCGAACAGCTCAGAGATGAGCGGAAGGGGGTATTTGTCTTTGATAGTGATTTGGTTGAGACCTCTATAATCGATACATGGGCGTAGTGAACCGTCTTTCTTTTTTACGAAGAAAAATCCGGCTCCAGCCGGGGAGGAAGATTTCCGGATGAATCCCCTAGCCAGATTTTCCTCGATGTACTCCGACATGGCCCGGGTTTCGGCCAACGACAACGGGTAAATACGCCCACGGGTGGAGTGGCACCTAGTATCAGGTCGATAGGGCAGTCATATGGCCTATGAGGTGGCAGTGTCTCTGCCTCCTTCTTGTCGAAGACATCTGCATAGGACCAGTAAGGTGCCGGTAGACCGGGTAAATTAGTCGGAGTAGATGGAAGTCGAGCCGGGCGAACCGGAACCAGGCAGGTCTTATGGCAATCCTGCCCCCAATGGAGCACTTCACCGGATTGCCAGTTCAGAACGGGTTCATGTCTCTGTAGCCAGGGTAGACCTAGCAAAAGAGGGTGAGAGAGTCTGGAAAGCACATGGAAGGAGATCCTCTCTAAGTGCAGCATTCCCACGTGCAGGGTTATGGGCTCTGTGACGAGCAAGATGGTCACCGGAAGGAATCTACCATCCACGGAAGCGACTGACAATGGTTCAGCCAGAGATTTGGTAGGAATCTAATATTTCTGTACAAGGGACTGGGAAATGAGTGCAGATGGGAGGTCTCAAAGAAGCGGTTCTCTCCGCAGGAGATAGAGACGGACAAAGTCAAGAATGGAGACTCTTGCCTAGGACGACCATCCGAGCGGTCCTAGACACTGGAGTTTCCCGGCTTCACCAGGCAGGAACGGATCAGATGCTCCTTACTACCACAGTAGAAGCAGCTCCCCTCGGCTCGGCGTGTTTCTTGGCAAGACTTGACCATCTTGGTCAGGTCGATCTGCATAGGTTCGGGCGAGCGTGCCCGGGGAGTTGCTGATTGGGAAGCCGGTTTCTGGAAAACAGGAGCAAGATGAGGAAATCTTCTCTCCCGGGTAGTCTCCTTAGCACGTTCTAGGAAACGGATGTCAATCCAGGTTGCTAGTGACACCAGGTCATCCAGGGTGGTAGGAATGTCCCGGATGGCTAACTCATCCTTAATCCGACAGGAAAGGCCCTCCCAGAAGGTGGACACCAGTGCCTCGTTGTCCCAGGCAAGCTCAGAAGCAAGGGTGCGGAACCATATGGCATACTGTGCCACGGTGAGACTCCCTTGGCGGAGACAGAGCAATGAGGAGGCAGTAGAAATCCTTTGTCCGGGTTCATCGAAGACCTTCCGGAAGGCAGAAGATCGGACACCACAGAATCCCCTCTCTCCCATAGAGGGTTTAGCCATGCCAATGCTTCCCCGGTGAGGTGAGACATGATGAACGCCACCTTGGGCCGGTCGGAGGGAAACTGATGTGGCAGAAGTTCGAAGTGCAGCGTGCACTGGTTCAGAAAGCCCCCACATAGGACGGGGTCACCTCCAAAATGAGGAGGGACAGAGAGCCGGGGTCCTATGCTGTATGCCGTGGTATTGGTAGGCAGCGGCGCTGCCAGAGCGGGTGTCGCTCGACTTGAGGCGGACACAGGTGGAACAGACAGCGTGTCCAGGTGAGAGTTGACTGACCGCAGGTAGGTCAGGATGGTTTCCTGTTGGGATCTCTGACGAGAAACCTCCTGGTACAAGTCAGCAAGTGAAGGAGCCTGGGGGCCACCGGGTTCCATGGCCCGTGCAAACTGTTACGGATCCGGGTGGTGGAACCTCTGTGCTGCGGTGAAAGGAGGGACCAGAGGGGCGTAACTAGGTATCAACTCTAACCGACCAAGGTCGTACGGCGGCTCAATCGACTCCGTGACCAGGGAGGGACCAAGCAGAGGGACCAGGTGCTACTCTGGGACCGACCTTGTATGAGAGCAGGTGACTCCCACGGGTCAGAAGGCAGGGACTGACCGGTACAGCAGATGAGCACGGCAGACAGGCTGACGGGTGATCCAGGCAGACGGACTGGCAGACACGGCAGGTAACAAGCAGGAGCCTCCAGGTAGGCTGGCTGGTAGGCACGGCAGGTAACAGGCAGGTGCTTCCAGGTAAGCGAGCTGGCAGGCACGGCATGTAACGGGCAGGTGCCTCCAGGTAAGCAGGCGGACAGAGCCCATAGACAGACTGGCGGACTGGACTGTAGACAGACTGTCGGGCTGGAGAGTAGACAAGCTGGCAGACTGGACTTATAGTCAGGCTGGCCGACTGGACTTCTAGTCAGGCTGCCGGACTGGACTTGTAGTCAGGCTGGCGGGATGGACTTGTAGTCAGGCTGGCGGACTGGACTTGTAGTCAGGCTGGCGGACTGGACTTGTAGTCAGGCTGGCAGACTGGACTTGTAGTCAGGCTGGCGGGCTGGATTTGTAGTCAGGCTGGCAGGTTGGACTGGTAGTCAGGCTGGCAGGCTGGACTGGTAGTCAGGCTAGCAGCGGGACCTGAGGGCTGAAGCAGAGTAAAACACACAAAGCTACAACCTTGCACGGGCACCTCCATTTTGGAGGAGGTGCCTTTTATATGAGAGGTCCTCCGGCCATTGGCCGGGGACTCCTTAGGACGGCGCGCGCGGCCCCTTTAAGAGGGAGGGCACGCGTGCCCTAAGCACAGTGCCCGGGAAGCGGCACTTGCTGGCTGCAACAGAGGCAGGAGCGCCGGAGGACGCCGGGCAGGGAGCGCGGCGGTAAGTGGGACGTCTTCTCTGCCAGTCAGGGGATACTACAATAATGATCATTAATAAAAAACACATTACTAATATTACCACAAATGCCATCTTACTCAGGAGCTCTGTACATAGTATACCGTGTGTAGTGTCAGTGTGCAGGTAATACAGTGACTCACGAGTGACATTATACACAGGAGCTCTGTATATAGTGTATAGTGTATAGGTAATACAGTTATCATCAGTGACATTATACACAGGATCTGTGTATACTATATAGTGTACGGGTTATACAGACATCACAGGAGCTTTATATATAGTGTATAGTGTCAGTGTACAGGTAATACAGTGATCACCGGTGACATTATACACTGGAGCTCTGTACAGTATGTAGTGATAGTGTACAGGTAATACAGGGATCACCAGTGACACTATACACAGGAGCCCTGTATATAGTGTATAGTGTAAGTGTACAGGTAATACAATGATCACCGATGACAATAAACACAGGAGCTCTGTATATAGTGTATAATGTACAGATAAAACAGTGACTCACCAGTGGCATTATAAACTCGAGCTTTGTATATAGTGTCAGTGTACAGGTAGTACAGTGATCACCAGTGACATTATATACAGGAGCTCTGTATATACTATATAGTGTACAGGTAATACTGGGTTCACCAATGACATTATACACAGGAGCTCTGTATATAGTATAGAGTTTACATGTAATACAGTGGTCACCAGTGACATTATGCACAGGAGCTCTGTATATAGTGTATAGTGTCAGTGTAGAGGTAACACGGTGATCACCAGAGACATTGTACGCATGAGCTCTGTATATAGTGTCATTGTACAGGTAATACAGTAATCATCAGTGACATTGTACACAGGAGCTCTGTATATAGTGTACAGGTAGTAAAGTGATCACCAGTGACATTATATGCAGGAGCTCTGTATATAGTGTGTGGGTAATACAGTGATCACCGGGGACATTATACATAGGAGCTCTGTATATAGTGTACAGGTAATACAGTGATCACTGGTGACATTATACACAGGAACTCTGTATATAGTGTATAGTGTACAGGTAATACACTGATCACCAGTGACATTATACACAGGAGCTCTGTATATAGTGTATAGTATACAGGTAATACAGTGATCACCAGTGACATTATACACAGGAACTCTGTATATAGTGTCAGTGTATAGGTAATACAGGGATCACCAGTGACATTATACACAGGAGCTCTGTATATAGTATATAGTGCATAGTGTCATTGTACAGGTAACATTGATGTACCAGTGACGTCTCTTGTTGAAGATACTCATCTTTGCTTTTCTTCATCCAGCGCAGACCACCATCACTTCATCCAGCCAGGACTCGTCTCTGCAGAAAATAACACAATAATCTAGAGCACCGCTTCCAGAGCACATTCCCCAATTTTTCCCCAACTTCCACACTACGCCAGATGAAGAAAAAAAGCGACATAGTGTCGTCCTGCACAGTAACAGGACCCCCCCATTGAAAACAGTATCCTCAAAAATAAAACACATCACAACAGTAATAATATTCCTTAATTAGCCCCTACAGTAATAATGTCCCACATCCTGGCCTCCTCCTGTAACAACGGCCCCCATCCTTGTATCTCATTCCTAGCATCTTGTGCCTCATTCCTGGCCCCTTGTGCCTCATATCTGGCCCCATATGTTCTCCCATCCGGGTCCCATATGTCTCCATCCTGCCCCCATATGTCCTCCCATTGTGGCCTCATGTGTCTCCATCCTGCCCCTGTATGTTCTCCCATCCTGGCCCCATATGATCTCTCATCCTGACCCCATGTGTCTCGATTCTGCCCCCAGACCAAATATGTTCTCCCATCTTGGCTCCATGTGTCTCCATCCGGCCCCCAGGCCCCATATTTTCTCCCATCCTGCCCCCAGTCCCCATATGATTTCCCATTCTGACCCCATGTGTCTCTATCCTGCCCCCAGGCCCTATATGATCTCCAATCCTAGCCCCAAATGTCTCCATCCTGCCCCCATATGTTCTCCCATCCTGGCCCCATGTGTCTCCATCTTGCCCCCAGACCCCATAGGTTCTCCCATCCTGGTCTCATGTGTCTCCATCCTTCCCTGAAACCCCATATGATCTCTCATCCTGGCCCCATGTGTCTCCATCCTGCCCCCAGGCCCCATATGATCTCCCATCCTGGCCCCATGTGTCTCCATCCTTCCACCATATTATCTCCCATCCTGGCCCCATGTGTCTTCATCCTGCCCCCGGGCCCCATATATTCTCCCATCCTGTCCCCATGTGTCTCCATCCTGCCCCCAGGTCCCATATGTTCTCTTATCCTGGCCCATGTGTCTCCATCCTGCCTCCAGACCCCATATGTTCTCCCATCCTGCCCCCAGGCCCCATATGATCTCCCATCCTGGCCCCATGTGTCTCCATCCTGCCCTCAGGTCCCATATGTTCTCTTATCCTGGCCGACGTGTCTCCATCCTGCCCCCAGACCCCATATGTTCTCCCATCCTGCCCCCAGGCCCCATATGATGTCCCATCCTGGCCCCATGTGTCTCCATCCTGCCCCCATATGTCCTCCCATCCAGGCTCTGTGTGATCCCATCCTGTCCCATGTGTCTCCAGCCTGCTCGCAGGACCCATATGATATCCCATCCTGGCCCCATGTGTCTCCATCCTTCCCCGAGGCCCCATATGATCTCCCGTCCTTGCCCCATGTGCCTCAATCCTGCCCCCATATGATCTCCCATCCTGGCCCCATATGTCTCCATCCTGCCCCATATGATCTCCCATCCTGGCCCTAATCCACCTCATACCTACCATGCAATAGAGGTCTGCATAGACTTCATACAGAAGGATATTGGCAATATTTTAACCCAACGCGAAATAGGAATTTTTCCCACAAAGAGCAACATGACCAAAATTGAGAAACAGGCTATTGACTCACTCAAAACTAATATAAACATCATTGTTAAGCCAGCTAATAAGAGAGGGGCAATTGTTGTCCTGGATCGTGCTAATTATCTTAGTGAGATCTCACGCCAACTTTCAGACACAGCAACATACAGAGAAATCATCCATGATCCTTTATTTACCATCAGAACCAAAATTGAAAAGACCATTAAAAAACATCTGTCATTAAATACGATTGACCATAAAAACCGACTTTCCTTACCAATATACATCCAGTAACCCCAGTTTTTTTTTACATCTTACCAAAAATACAGAAGTCCCTGATTAACTCTCCTGGCCACCCGACTTTAGCTTCCACAGACTCCATCTTGTCCCTTCTGTCAATATTTCTGGAAAAGGCTCTCACTCCACTGATTAAGAAAACCTACTCCTATATTTTAGATACAGGCCATTTCTTACAAATCATTAGACAAATATCGGTTATTTCTCCAGACAGCCTACTCGTCTCACTAGGCGTGAACAGTTTGTACATGTCCATCAAACATACCTTAGGCCTCACAGCAATCAACAACATGCTCACTGCCTCGAATCTCGCCCATAATTACAGGAAATTTTGTATGGAACTTCTAACGTTGGTATTACAAGACAATTATTTAATGTTTGGTGACAAATTTTTCATACAATTATGCGGGACCGCTATGGGGTCGAGCAAAACACTGGCCTATGGTAACTGTTACATGGATGCTTTTGTACAAGAGTTCATATACACCAATCATCTATTCAAGAAACATTCTAAATGCTGGCTGAGATTCATAGATTACATTTTTTGCATCTGGGACGGCACACCAGAAACTCTATACATATTTTTCAACAACTTAAATTCTGTCCGACCTGACTTACTCTCAATTTTGACATAACTAATATTTTTTTCTTAGACACACTGGTACATAAAAACAGAGAGGGTAAACTCACTACTGATCTTTACACGAAACCCATCGACTTCAATAATCTTTTGCATTACTTGAGCTGCCACCCCAAGACCACAAAAAACAGGTTACCCCAGCCCCAGTTTCAATGCATTTCTAGAATAGTTTCTAATAAAGATCTATTACTCACCCTTCTAGATGAAATTACAAATTCGTTGAAAGAAATTATCCAATACAGATCCTTGCACAAGAGAAACTTAGAACCCTTAATATTGAACAGTCCCCCTCACCAAATGCTAAGGCAGAATGTGTTCCTTTTGTGCATACACATCATCCTATAATGCCTAAGATCTACAACACGATTAGAAAACATTGGTCACGGTTAACAAAGGCATTTCCAAAAATAGACTCCTTTAAAACTCCGTCATTAAAGTGTGCAAAGGAGAACTTGTAACATTAGGGATTTCCTAGTGAGGGTGGATGTTGGGTGCTTATTAGAGATGAGCGGTGTTCAACTAGAACTATTCGCCAATCTCAAATTTGAGCTGTTTTGGGCGGTGTTCGAGTCGTTCGACGAACGCAAACGATTTGCAAAAAATTCGGCTGTTCGAGGTTATGTTCGATAACTGTTCGTGCACCAAAAGCGTAACTGGATTTTTTCACATCATGCAGGGATTGTCCGCCACTCACTGTAATGCCACAGCCATGGTGGTTGTGGCATTACAGTGGTTGCCCAAAGCGATGGGAACAGTGCTCACAGTGAAACATGAAAAGCCGGCAATTCAGCAGCGGCATACACCGGTACCCGACAATTTAGAACAGAAAGAATAGAGCATCACACATAGATTAGATAGATAGAAACATGTCAGTCACATATATAAGAAGTACAGTGACAGTGTTGGTTACTGTACTTGTCATTTAGTGTTAAAGGATTTATTAAAAAAAATAATAGTGTTTTCATGCACTGTCTCTTTAAAAAAGCCGACCGGCAATTCAGCATCGGTACTCGACAATTTAGAACAGAAAGAATAGAGAATCACACATGGATTAGATAGATAGAAACATGTCAGTCACATATATAATAAGTACAGTGAAAGTGTTGATTACTGTACTTGTCATTTAGTGTTAAAATAAAGCATTTATTAAAAAAAAAAAATTGGCGTGGGGTTCCCCATAATTTTAGTCTCTAGTGGAGGTTAAGCAGACAGCTGAGGCAGATGTTTGAAGCCTGGGAAGGGGGTAATACCCACGGAGCTTCCCAGGCTACTAATATCAGCCCCCTGCTGAATACCTAGCCTTTAGCAGCTATTAAAATGGGTGACCCACAAAAAAATTACGTGGGGTCCCCCCTATTTTAATAGCTAGCAAAGGCTAGGCAGACAGCTGGGGACTGATATTAATAGCCCAGGAAGGGTGCCATGAATATTGGCCCCCTCCCAGGCTAGAAACACCAGTCATCAGCCGCTCCAGCCTTAGCACTTAGCCTCGCTCTTCCCACTGACCTGTAGCGGTGGCAGTGGGGTAATAGGGCTGGGGTTGATGTCAGCTTATAATGCCAGCTGACATCAAGCCCAAGTTAGTAATGGAGAGGCGTCTATAAGACACCCCCATTACTAACCCCATAGTCAAAGTTAAAAAAAACCACAAACACCCAGAATAAAGTCCTTTATTTGAAATAAACACTCAATTCTTTATTGTTCTAAATTAAACCATACTTACCATCACTCCCATTCCAGCTGAAGCCAACGATCTCCTGCAATAAAAGTAAAATAATAAACCAACATCATCCAGGCTTCAAACATCTGCCCCAGCCGTCTGCTTAACCTTCGCTAGAGACTAAAATTACGGGGAACCCCACGCCAATTTTTTTTTTAATAAATCCTTTATTTTAACACCAAATGACAAGTACAGTAATCAACACTATCACTATACTTATTATATATGTGAATGACATGTTTCTATCTATCTAATCTATGTGTGATGCTCTATTCTTTCTGTTATAAATTGTCGGGTACCGCTGCTGAATTGCCGGCCGGCTTTTTTAAAGAGACGGTGCATGAAAACGCTATTATTTTTTTTAATAAATCCTTTAACACTAAATGACAAGTACAGTAACCAACACTGTCACTGTACTTCTTATATATGTGACTGATATGTTTCTATCTATCTAATCTATGTGTGATGCTCTGTTCTTTCTGTTCTAAATTGTCGGGTACTGATGCTGAATTGCCGACCGGCTTTTTTAAAGAGAGTGTCTTATGAGCAGTTTGTCAGCTTTTGGACACCTTTGAAGGTGTTTTCTATGTATTTTTATTTGCCTGCCATTGGTTTTAACAGTGTTTGACGGTGTTTGACAGTGTTCTAAGGTGTTCGACGAACAGTTCCACAAACATCCCGGTGTTCGACGAACCGAATTGAACCCGAACACTACAGGGGTGGCTCAACACTAGTGCTTATCTAAACAACCAACACAAACTTTTCTTGAAACCAAGAGGACGGGCATATTCCCTTGCTTAAGTTGTGCTGCACCCACATTCAGGGAGAAAGTACCCAATTAAAGGTTTCTATACATGCAACACAAACTTTGCGGTCTATGTGATCAAATGTCCCTGTGAACTACTATACGTTGGGGAAACCACCCAACACTTGAGGGATAGAATAGCGAGCCATAAATCCACCATTAGATGCAACAAGACTTGTCTCCCACTACCCCATCATTTCACAGCAGCCAAACACACAGTATCAAATTTAAAGTTCCAAGTATTGGAACAGGTATCCAGACCCAGGCGAGGTTGCAACCATGTTAAACTACTTAAAGAAAGAGAATCATATTGAATTCATACATTACAAAGACTATCACAAAAAGGTTTAAATAGAGAATTGGACTTTTAGCTCATTGAAACACTACAATATTACATTAATATTTGAATGTATTTAATGCAATTTGTATGTAACCTTTATGCATTCTGAGTATAACCAGTGATTCGTTCCTTTATCTCGTCTAACCAGTACTTTCCCCTTTTCAGACTCATTGACACTCACATACGTCAGGGGGGTAAGTACAACAGTTTTTGTCCAAAGACCTTTTTATTTTTTTCATTTTTTCATTATTTTTATTTTTTTTACATTAATGTTTTTATTTTTTTATTTTTTTATTCTTATTTTTATTACTTTTTCATTATTTTTTCATACTTTAAATTTTCCTTTTCTTTCCTTTTTTATTATTATTTTTGTACATTTTTTTTTATTATTATATTTGTACTTTTTTTTCACAATTGTTTTCATATAAATGTTTTGTTTGTTTGTTTTACCCCCTCTTCATATTTCTTAATATATCTTCATTTCCATATTTTCTCCATGTAATCTTCATATTATTGTCACATCATAGTTTATATTCAATTTTCCAATATATTTTTTTCATGATTTCTATCATTTCATTATTTTCATTTGTCATATTATTTTCATTATATTTAATTTTTCATGTCAGTTCTATATACTCCATAATTTCTTCATATTTTCTATTTCTTTCCTCTATCTCTGTTCCATTCTTCCCCACATCAACATAATTCATTTAATCCTATTATACCATGGTTAGCTTTCTGTCCCGGGTACCTCTTACATTACATACTCAGGTTTTACATGTATGTCCCACTGGTCAGCACTACTGCGCATTGCCTTCTACAGAATACACCCTAACACAACTGCGCATGCGCTACTATGACCAGCAGCCCAGACTTCATTATGGCTTCTTCGGTTGCATCACTTCTGGTGTCATTGTAGCGCCCCGAGGGTTCGGTTGCTACAGGGGTATTGCACCTCAACCAGAGGTGTGATATTCCACTCCCAGGTAAGGATGGAGTGTGGACCAGGGCTCAGTTAGCTGCACACATACATACACACACTCCTCATTTCCGGGGGACAGCTCGACGGTGCTCCCATTTATTGCAGGCACAACTGACCATGTCCCTGGCTGGAGTGGGGAGGGGGGAGAGAACCAAGTGATGTAGGAGCAGAAGGGGACGGTTTCTGGAGCATAGGAAGGAGCTCATTGGGTGCAGGTCACCTGGGCTCAGACACAGAGAAGCAGATAAAATGTGGGAGCCATCTTTAGCCAGAGGTCAGTAAAGAGAAGTAGTTCAGCCAGAAAGAGCTGACAGGGAGCTGTGGCTCAGCCTGAGCTCAGCTCCAAAAGGCAGGCCTGGGTAGAAGGCCGGGGCCAGAGAGGAGAAGAGGAGAAGGAGAAGGAAGGAAAGAGGAGAGACAGAGGAGTAGAAAGGCTCCAGAAACAAGAAGGCAGAAGGGACCCTAAGAGAGCAGAATGGACAGCAACCGTTGCAAGCCCGCGTTATATCGGGTGAAGGGTCAGGCCGCAGAAGGGTACCGGATTCCCAAGTTGGTGGAGGTAAATCATCCCTCAGCCAAAAACCGGAGGTCGTGATCATTTAGTGGTGCGACCCCTTGCTACATCCGCTAGGAAGGCACCACATAGGGTCAGGGAAACTGGCGCCAAGTTTTACCAGAGAAGGCCCGAGGCAGCCAGACAGAAGCGTGGTCACTGGTGGGGCACGAGAGGCCAGAGAAAGGATAGAAGGGGGTCCTGTGCCACACTCCTGAGTTGCCTGGGGGTTGACCGAGCCCCTCACCTGGTGGATGCAGCATGGCTTGGGCAGTCATTGCTGACAGAAGTGACTTGGATATCAACTGTGAGTAAAAGGCCTGAACTGCACCATTGGACACTGTGTGATTTATGCTGCGCCTGCACCATCACCCCCAGCATCCACCTACACTGCCCTGAGGCTACACTCTTCCCGTGGGGAGTTATCCTATCCCTGAGCTCCACACCAACACCAGCCTCAGCGGTCTGCCTTGCAGCGGCGGTCATCCCTGACCGCAATCCACGGGTGGCGTAGTCGGACATTCCATAACTCTACAAATAGACTGCCACAGCATTTGGTCTGACCACCCTGAGCCACGGGATCGGGTTGCCACTACTACCCCCATCATTGCACTGAAGCCCGGTTCCGGGGGCCCCACGGCCCAGGGGGCGAGTCATCATCACATCAGAAGAGCTCTCCGCAGCGCTCATTTAAAAACTCACTGACACCAATGGCAACACACCACATGGAGAGCGCATTGCTACACCCGATCCCCTTGCCTCACGGTCAGTATACCTGGATGTGTTTCTATATACTGAAGACTTCAGATTCTCATGCCACTTATTTCCTGCAGACTGCCATGGTGACACACACTGCTGCGGACAGCGGACTCTCTCTTAATATAGACCATATACTCCTACTACTATTATTCATAGGTTAGTAACATAATGATTTATTGGATTGAATTGCTTATCTCCCCTCATTTTACCTACTTCTCTAAGCTATTTCTCATCCCTTTACCCTTCCTCCCTTTGTTTCCTCTTTTTTTCTCTTCTCCCTTATAATTTGAACTTTTGGATTATATGTATATAGTTAGTATTGCCTCTTTTAAAATTTCTGGGACTATCATAATTTCAAATATGTCTCGAGGATCACTATTCCATGATGTGTTGTTAGTACAATATACACTGCTCAAAAAAATAAAGGGAACACTTAAACAACAGAATATAACTCCAAGTCAATAAAACGTCTGTGAAATTAAACTGTCCACTTAGGAAGCAACACTGATTGACAATCAATTTCACATGCTGTTGTGCAAATGGAATAGACAATAGATGGAAATTATTGGCAATTATTCACACCCACTCAATAAAGGAGTGGTTTTGCTTGTGGGGACCACAGACCACATTTCAGTACCAATGCTTTCTGGCTGATGTTTTGGTCACTTTTGAATGTTGGTTGTGCTTTCACACTCGTGGTAGCATGAGATGGACTCTACAACCCACAGAAGTTGCTCAGGTAGTGCAACTCATCCAGAATGGCACATCAATGCGAGCTGTGGCAAGAAGGTTTGCTGTGTCTGTCAGGGTAGTGTCCAGAGGCTGGAGGCGCTACCAAGAGACAGGCCAGTAAACGTGGAGGGGGCTGTAGGAGGGCAACAACCCAGCAGCAGGACCGCTACCTTCACCTTTGTGCAACGAGGAACAGGAGGAGCACTGCCAGAGCCCTGCAAAATGACCTCCAGCCGGCCACAAATGTGCATGTGTCTGCACAAACGGTTAAAAACCGACTCCATGAGGGTGATATGAGGGCCCGACGTCCACAGATGGGGGTTGTGCTCACAGCCCAACAACGTGCAGGACGCTTGGCATTTGCCACAAAACACCAGGATTAGCAAAGTCACCACTGGCGCCCTGTGCTCTTCACAGATGAAAGCAAGTTTACACTGAGCACATGTGACAGGCGTGACAGAGTCTGGAGACACCATGGAGAGCGATCTGCTGCCTGCAACATCCTTCAGCATGACCAGTTTGGCAGTGGGTCAGTAATGGTGTGGAGTGGCATTTCTTTGGAGGGCCGCACAGCCCTCCATGTGCTCGTCAGAGGTAGCCTGACTCCCATTAGGTACCAAGATGAGATCCTCAGACCCCTTGTGAGACTATATGCTGGTGCAGTTGGCCCTGGGTTCATCCTAATGCAGGACAATGCCAGACCTCGTGTGGCTGGAGTGTGTCAGCAGTTCCTGCAAGATGAAGGCATTGAATCTATGGACTGGCACCCCGTTCCCCAGACCTGAATCCGATTGAGCACATCTGGGACATCATGTCTCGCTCCATCCACCAACGTCACGTTGCACCACAGACTGTCCAGGAGTTGGCGGATGCTTTAGTCCAGGTCTGGGAGGAGATCCCATAGGAGACCATCCGCAACCTCATCAGGAGCATGCCCAGGCATTGTAGAGAGGTCATACAGGCACGTGGAGGCCATACACAATACTGAGACTCATTTTGACTTGTTTTAAAGACATTACATCAAAGTTGGATCAGCCTGTAGTGTGTTTTTCCACTTGAATTTTGGGGGTGACTCCAAATCCAGGCCTCCATTGGTTAAGAAATTAGATTTCCATTGATGATTTTTGTGTGATTTTGTTGTCAGCCATTCAACTTTGTACAGAACAAAGTATTCAATGAGAATATTTCATTAATTCAGACCTAGGAAGTGTTATTTGAGTGTTCCCTTTATTTTTTTGAGCAGTGTATTTAAAATCTGAGATTGTAGATACAGTATCGTATTTATATTTTTATTGTTTTTTGTCTGCTCTTTTGCTTGATTTCTGCTTGCATATTAGTCATAAAAAATATGCTCTAAAACTGTGAATGAATATTTATTATATTTAAATTTTTACGGTGAATATATTTGTACAGCACAATAACTTATGTATATTTCTCTTATAGCAATGTTTGACAACGACCCAGGATAGGGTCAAAACATTACAATGTATCTTGTTACCTTTCATTGCTTATTTTGTTACCCAACGGTGTGGTGAATACATTTTTCATGTTAATAATTCTCTCACTATTTGCAATCACCTGAGAGTGTGGCTGTTTATCGTCTACTTAGACTCTTGAAATTCTTCCAGTACTGAGTGTGCACCTTTTCTATTGCTTATATGTTATAAGCCAAGCATGTGACATAGAAACAATGCCTAAGATGTCATAGTAAAATACACTGAATTAAATGTGCACATGGAAGTACATAGAGGTTAACAATCAGGCATAAATATTAGCCATGCTGAAAGTAGATCGCACACTGAACTTTATGTGTACAAGAAAATACTTAAAGTGCATAAGTGAAAATTACTGCCAGGCATTGGTATTACCTGTGGACATGGTGAGGCCAGAAGGATAAACACTGGAGAGAGAGATTTTGGTGTGCTCACAAGCACCTCGACGTGCGTTTTGCCACACTGGGCTTTGTCAGGACTTAGTCTAAAAATTGGCATATAGGACAGTATAGATTGGTAATGATCCAAATCTGGTGTGTGGTTGACTCCACATGATGACAAGGACAGCGCGCACAGAATCTGTTCTCAATCCATATCCAGCATATCTACCTTATCAGAGGAGGAATCTGGCGGACACTATTTAGGCAATGCACAGGGCTTGAAGAGGAGAAAATACAAGGCAACCCAAATTTGGGTCAATATTCAATAATAACTTTTTCACACAGGGCCCTGTAGGTTTGGATTTCTTTTGCAATAAAGACTTTAATTTAAAAACTGCATTTTGTGTTTAATTCTGTTATCTTTGTCTAATATTTAAAATTGTTTTGAGATCTGAAACATTTAAGTGTGACAAACATGCAAAAGAATAAGAAATCAGGAAGGGGGCAAACACTTTTTTACACCACTGTAGATCCATATTATTTTATGGTGCCTAGATATTCTCCATTCTCCTAGCTATTGATAATTACACCAGGATACATTATTATTGTTTAATATTTTTTCTACCACTTATAGCCGGTCACCCCGAGGGTGGTTTACACGTTAATGACCGGGCCAATTTTTACAATTCTGACTATTGTCACTTTATGAGGTAATTACTCTGGAACGCTTCAACGGATCCCGCTGATTGTGAGATTGTTTTTTTGTGATATATTGTACGTCATGATAGTGGTAAAATTTCTTCAATATCACTTGCATTTATTTGTGAAAAAAACGGAAATTTGGTGAAAATTTCACAATTTTCAAAATTTTAATTTTTATGCCCTTAAATCAGAGAGATATGTTACACAAAATAGTTAATAAATACCATTTCCCACATGGAACCAAAATTTTTTTTTAGTAGGGAGCTATAAGGGTTAAAAATTGACCAACGATTTCTCATTTTTACAACAAAATTTACAAAACCATTTTTTTAGAGACCACATCACATTTGACTTGACTTTGAGGGGCCTTTATGACAGAAAATGCCCAAAAGTGACACCATTCTAAAAACTGCACCCCTCAAGGTGCTCAAAACCACATTCAAGAAGTTTATTTACCCTTCAGGTGCTTCACAGGAATTTTTGGAATGTGGAAGAAAAAAATGAACATTTAACTTTTTTCACAAAAATGTTATTTTAGACCCAAATTTTTTTATTTTTGCAGGAGTAATAGAAAAAAATGGACCCCAAAATTTGTTGTGCAATTTCCCCTGAGCACACAGATACCCCATATGCGAGGAAAAAACACTGTTTAGGCGCACGGCAGGGTTTGGAAGGAAAGGAGCGCCACTTGACTTTTTGAATATAAAATTTGCTTGAATAATTAGCGGACATCATGTTGCGTTTGGGGAGCCCCTGATGTACCTAAACAGTGGAAACCCCCCACAAGTGACACAATTTTGGAAACTAGACCCCTCAGGGAATTTATCTAGGTGTGTGGTGAGCAACTTCACAGAAGTTTATAACATTGAGCCGTAAAAATAAAATTTTCACATTTTTCCAACAAAAATGTTTTTCAGCCCCCAATTTTGCATTTTCATAAGGGTAACAGGAGAAATTGCACCATAAAATTTTTTGTGCAATTTCTCCTGAGTAAGCCGATACCTCATATGTGGAGGAAAACCACTGTTTGGGCGGAAGGGAAGGAGCGCCATTTGACTTTTTGAATGTAAAATTTGCTTGAATAATTAGCGGACGCCATGTTGCATTTGGGGAGTCCCTGATGTGCCTAAATAGTGTAAACCACCCCACCCAGTGAATCCAGTTTGGAAATTACATCCCTCCAGGATTTTATCAAGGGGTATAGTGAACATTTTGAACCCAGAGGTACGACACAGAATTTGATAACATTAGGTCATCATATTGAGTAAGTTGTCATTAGTCTTAAGTGCAAGTGCTCGCTAATTGAGTTTGCATCGGGTACTCGGGTATGCCCCAAGTATCGCGAGTGCTCAAGTGACATGCTCGAATCACCGCCCCGCATGTTTCACGGTTATTAGACACCCAAAAAAAAACATTCGGGGATCGCTCGTGCATGGCAGGCAATGCCAGAGAGGTATTTTTTGCTGTATAACAGCTGCAAAACATTTGGGGCGGAGACTCGAGCATGTCACTCGAGCGCCCACAATATTCGGTGCATACCCGAGCACCCGATGCAAACTCAAGTGGCGAGTACTTGCGCTCAACATTAGTCGTCATTTTTTTTTCCTTTACTTCTGAAAAAATCCCAACCCTAACCTTAGCCCAACCCTAACCCTAGTCCAACCCTTTCCCAACTCTAACCCTAGCCTAACCCTAACCTAACCCTAACCTTAGCCCAACCCTAGCCTAACCCTAACCCTAGTCTAACCCTAGCACAACCCTAACCCTAGCCCAACCCTAACCCTAGCTCAACCCTAAGCCTAGCCCAACCCTAACCCTAGCCCAACCCTAACCCTAGCCCAACCCTAGCACAACTCTAACTCTAGCACAACCCTAACCCTAGCCCAACCCTAACCCTAGCACAACCCTAGCACAACCCTAACCCTAGCACAACCCTAACCCTATCCCTAGCACAACCCTTACCCTAAAGTTTAATTTTTACCCCGTTCGTCATGCGGTATAAGTGATTAGACGTCTTTATTCTTCGGGTCGGTGCAATTACAGCGATGCCAGATTCCTATTGGGTGTTTATGATTGACAGCTGTTACACACAAAAAAAACATTTTTTTTGCAAAGACTAGTTTTTGCATCGCCATATTTTGCGAGCTATAATTTTTCCATATTTCGGCCGACAGAGTCATGTGATGGCTTTGTTTTTGCGGGACAAGTTGACGTTTTTATTGGTACCATTTTCGGGCACGTGACTTTTTTGATCGCTTTCTATTTTGATTTTTAGAAGGCAGAATAAACAAAAAAACAACAATTCAGGAATTGTTTTTTTTTATTTTTTCTGCGTGTGGTAAAATTGATAAGGCAGCTTTATTTTTTGGGTCAGCATGTTTACAGCGCTACCAGATTTATATTTTTTTTTAGATTTTGGCGCTTTTACACAATAAAAACTATTTTATAGAAAAAAAAATTGTTTTTGCATCCCTTTATTCTGAGAGCTATAACTTTTTTATTTTTCAGCTGTTGGAGCTGTATCGTGGCTTGTATTTTGCGGGACAAGATGACGTTTTCAGCGGTACCATTTTTATTTACATTCGTCTTTTTCATCGCGTTTTATTCCATTTTTTGTTTGGCGGTATGATGATAAAACATCATTTTATGTTTCGTTTTTTTTTTTTTTTTTTTTTTACAGTGTTTACTAAGGGGGTTAACTAGCAGGACAGTTTTATAGGTCAGGTCGTGACGATACCAAATATGTGTACTTTTATTAGTTTATTTTTTTTTCATAAGATTATTTATTTATGGGTACAATATATATATATATATTTTTTTTTTTTTTTTTTTTCATTTTTTTAATATTTTTACAATTTTTTTTTTTTTTTTTTTCACTTTCTGACATTTTTATTACTTTTACACTTTGTCCCACTATGGGACTTTCACTTTTTGCAGCCTGATCGGCTGTATAGCACAGGAATGCAGAACCATCCCTGTGCTATGTAGCCTGTCAGCGCTGCACAGGGAGAAGTTACTTTGGTCGCGCACTGCGCATGACCAAAGCAACTTCCTGCCTCCTGGTGACCCAGATGTTGTCATGATGACATCAGGTCACCATGGCAACATCCGTGACCGGACTCAGACGCCGGCAGAGAAGGTAAGTATCGCGCTTACCTCCTCTTGCTACTAGAATGCTGCGATCGATTTCGATCGCAGTATTTCGGGGGTTAATGTGCTGGGAGCGGTGCGGGACTGCTCCTGGCACATAGCACCGGGTGTCAGCTGTAACAATCAGCTGACACCCGGTGGCAATCTCACCCGCACCGCTTGTGAGCGGGCGAAATCGCCAAGGCATACTAATACATATCAGGCCCATAAGGCCCAGGGCACAGATACATATTAGTACGCCCTGGGCCAGAAAGGGGTTAAAATTAAACATTTATCGGGGGAGTATTAATGGGTAGGCATGTGCAAACATTTCAATGTTCGTTTTGGAAAAATTTGACGAACAAATTGATATTCGCCGAATTTATTCGCCGAATGTTCATCGAAAATTTCCAAATCCCTTTGGAGTCAATGGGGGGACCAAAAAAATGCTTATATAACACTTAGCAACGGGACCAAAAGCTGCCAAAACACATCAAATTAGGTGTAGATGACGCGCCCCCTGGGCCTGTGTTGTGTAGCGTTGCGCACGCGGGGAATACCCGGAGCCGGATCTGTCGGGGATAGTAGTCCTCGTGGCGGTGACCCGGTCCGTGCCCAGGGTGTCAAACTAAGTGGCGGAATTAGCATAAGATGATATAATGTTCGACTACGCCACCCGTTGAATGCGGTTACGAAACCGCCGCTGCAGGGCAGACCGCTGAGGCCGGTGGTACAGTTGTGCAGCGTGGGTAGTATAACCCCCAACGGGAGGGGTATGGCCTCAGGGCAGCGGACGTGGATGATGGGGATGGTAGAATTGCACGCAGGCACCAGGAACCACTCAGAGACGGTGCGGTGTAGTTCAGGGTCTTTACTGGTGGCAAAGGTGGACCCTCCCGGGAGTACTGGCTAGCGATCGGGGTCTGGTCAGTCCGTGAGCAGATGGGATCTCCCCCGGCCAGGCGGAGTTGTAGGCCTCCCCAACTAATCGTACTCTTCCTGGCTACCTTGCTAGAAGCGGGTAAAAGTAGCCCACGTCCCTGAGTGTACCGTGTGGTGCTCACCCGTATGGCCGGTGACTCGGGGCCTTCTGGTAGCCTCCGCTCCAGGACGGCGGTGCTGGTCCCTTGCGTGCGACCGTGCCTTCGGGTTTCTTGGCCAGAGGACCTGAAATCCCCTGCCGGACGGTTTCTGCTGCTGGGTATGGAACAGTCCCCACAGCCTCGGACTCCGTGTCCGGTGAGATCTCTTCAGTCAGGACGAGCTCTACAGCTTCCAGTCTCTGACCCCTTTTATCACTGCTCCCACAGAGCTCCTGATCTTGCTCTCCCTGCTTTTGCTCCACTCCAGAACAGACTGTGTCTCTGTCTGGTACTCCTCTTCTTCTTTCTAACCCCACCTCAGCCCCAGTTTATATAGGGGAAGTTCTTCCCCTCCCAGGACTGGGCAGGAGGTGTGGCATGCTTAGGTTTCCTGACTGGGAGACCTCCCACCTGCTCACAGACGTAATATTGCTATTACTGTGGTAACCAGAACCCTGGGGTGCCACATAGACACCAGGGAAGTGCCATCAATTGACCCTGAGTACGAGTGCTATAATTATTAGTACTGTGACAGCGACATTTATTCAGTTTACATGTCAAAAGGGGTCACCGACTGGTACAACAGGAGAGAAGACCCTGCCTGCGAGGGTGCACTATCACAGATGTTGTTTGTGGAACCACTGTGCCACGGACCCCAGAAAGCCTGGAGGGGCGTGACTAAGCGAGCACCGGACTGTTCACTAGAGCCTCTGATGGTGAGGTTAGACTTGGCTCCCAATAAATGCCAGGTGCCACTCCAGGACAGACCAATGGACGTGCAGCAGCTGCATACAGTAGGGCAGAGTAGATGGTGCAGCAGGCAGAGTCTGTATCAGAGTGCAGCAGGCAGAGTCTGTATCAGAGAGCAGCAGGCAAAGATTAATAGCATTATCGGACATGATGGGTTCTGTTTAAAATTTACATAACTTGAATATATGACAAGAATGTTTACAATCAACTTTTCACACAAGGAAATAACAGCTATCCAAAGTTTAATTTTTACCCCGTTCGTCATGCGGTATAAGTGATTAGACGTCTTTATTCTTCGGGTCGGTGCAATTACAACGATGCCAGATTCCTATTGGGTGTTTATGATTGACAGCTGTTACACACAAAAAAAACATTTTTTTTGCAAAGACTAGTTTTTGCATCGCCATATTTTGCGAGCTATAATTTTTCCATATTTCGGCCGACAGAGTCATGTGATGGCTTTGTTTTTGCGGGACAAGTTGACGTTTTTATTGGTACCATTTTCGGGCACGTGACTTTTTTGATCGCTTTCTATTTTGATTTTTAGAAGGCAGAATAAACAAAAAAACAACAATTCAGGAATAGTTTTTTTTTATTTTTTCTGCATGTGGTAAAATTGATAAGGCAGCTTTATTTTTTGGGTCAGTATGTTTACAGCGCTACCACATTTATATTTTTTTTTAGATTTTGGCTCTTTTACACAATAAAAACTATTTTATAGAAAAAATAATTGTTTTTGCATCCCTTTATTCTGAGAGCTATAACTTTTTTATTTTTCAGCTGTTGGAGCTGTATCGTGGCTTGTATTTTGCGGGACAAGATGACGTTTTCAGCGGTACCATTTTTATTTACATTCGTCTTTTTCATCGCGTTTTATTCCATTTTTTGTTTGGCGGTATGATGATAAAACATCATTTTATGTTTCGTTTTTTTTTTTTTTTTTTTTTTTACAGTGTTTACTAAGGGGGTTAACTAGCAGGACAGTTTTATAGGTCAGGTCGTGGCGATACCAAATATGTGTACTTTTATTAGTTTATTTTTTTTTCATAAGATTATTTATTTATGGGTACAATATATATATATATATATATATTTTTTTTACTTTTTTTTCATTTTTTTAATATTTTTACAATTTTTTTTTTTTTTTTTCACTTTCTGACATTTTTATTACTTTTACACTTTGTCCCACTATGGGACTTTCACTTTTTGCAGCCTGATCGGCTGTATAGCACAGGAATGCAGAACCATCCCTGTGCTATGTAGCCTGTCAGCGCTGCACAGGGAGAAGTTACTTTGGTCGCGCACTGCGCATGACCAAAGCAACTTCCTGCCTCCTGGTGACCCAGATGTTGTCATGATGACATCAGGTCACCATGGCAACATCCGGGACCGGACTCAGACGCCGGCAGAGAAGGTAAGTATCGCGCTTACCTCCTCTTGCTACTAGAATGCTGCGATCGATTTCGATCGCAGTATTTCGGGGGTTAATGTGCTGGGAGCGGTGCGGGACTGCTCCTGGCACATAGCACCGGGTGTCAGCTGTAACAATCAGCTGACACCCGGTGGCAATCTCACCCGCACCGCTTGTGAGCGGGCGAAATCGCCAAGGCATACTAATACATATCAGGCCCATAAGGCCCAGGGCACAGATACATATTAGTACGCCCTGGGCCAGAAAGGGGTTAAAATTAAACATTTATCAGGGGAGTATTAATGGGTAGGCATGTGCAAACATTTCAATGTTCGTTTTGGAAAAATTTGACGAACAAATTGATATTCGCCGAATTTATTCGCCGAATGTTCATCGAAAATTTCCAAATCCCTTTGGAGTCAATGGGGGGACCAAAAAAATGCTTATATAACACTTAGCAACGGGACCAAAAGCTGCCAAAACACATCAAATTAGGTGTAGATGACGCGCCCCCTGGGCCTGTGTTGTGTAGCGTTGCGCACGCGGGGAATACCCGGAGCCGGATCTGTCGGGGATAGTAGTCCTCGTGGCGGTGACCCGGTCCGTGCCCAGGGTGTCAAACTAAGTGGCGGAATTAGCATAAGATGATATAATGTTCGACTACGCCACCCGTTGAATGCGGTTACGAAACCGCCGCTGCAGGGCAGACCGCTGAGGCCGGTGGTACAGTTGTGCAGCGTGGGTAGTATAACCCCCAACGGGAGGGGTATGGCCTCAGGGCAGCGGACGTGGATGATGGGGATAGTAGAATTGCACGCAGGCACCAGGAACCACTCAGAGACGGTGCGGTGTAGTTCATGGTCTTTACTGGTGGCAAAGGTGGACCCTCCCGGGAGCACTGGCTAGCGATCGGGGTCTGGTCAGTCCGTGAGCAGATGGGATCTCCCCCGGCCAGGCGGAGTTGTAGGCCTCCCCAACTAATCGTACTCTTCCTGGCTACCTTGCTAGAAGCGGGTAAAAGTAGCCCATGTCCCTGAGTGTACCGTGTGGTGCTCACCCGTATGGCCGGTGACTCGGGGCCTTCTGGTAGCCTCCGCTCCAGGACGGCGGTGCTGGTCCCTTGCGTGCGACCGTGCCTTCGGGTTTCTTGGCCAGAGGACCTGAAATCCCCTGCCGGACGGTTTCTGCTGCTGGGTATGGAGCAGTCCCCACAGCCTCGGACTCCGTGTCCGGTGAGATCTCTTCAGTCAGGACGAGCTCTACAGCTTCCAGTCTCTGACCCCTTTTATCACTGCTCCCACAGAGCTCCTGATCTTGCTCTCCCTGCTTTTGCTCCACTCCAGACCAGACTGTGTCTCTGTCTGGGACTCCTCTTCTTCTTTCTAACCCCACCTCAGCCCCAGTTTATATAGGGGAAGTTCTTCCCCTCCCAGGACTGGGCAGGAGGTGTGGCATGCTTAGGTTTCCTGACCGAGAGACCTCCCACCTGCTCACAGACGTAATATTGCTATTACTGTGGTAACCAGAACCCTGGGGTGCCACATTCCCCCCTAGTAAAATTTAGTACTCCGGGACTAAACATATTTTTGAAAACATAACAGGGTATAAACAGGAACAATACAATAAGGAAAAACACGTTAAGGTGGTCACGGCGTGTCCGCAACCGGGTGCAATTTTTGAAGCAAAAAGGGTGTCCATTTCACCAAAGAACAGGGAGCCGTAACCAGGTAGGGGTCTGTCCTGCCCCGAGTCTTTAACAGTCTATAGTCCGTTCCTGGGTTACGCTCCAAACATATATACAACAGAGTTCCGGTTAATCCACAAAAACACCTATAAAATAACTGGAAAAACATAATTATTTACAAGCAACAGTAAACAGGTAAATACCAATAAAACAGTCTGAACACTTTAGATCCTCCAACGTACGGGCAACTGGCCTCTAGTGACTCTAGTGGACCTACGGAGCTCACTAACTGGTCCTGCACTACAGGGTGTAGGAGGTGTCAAAGGTAAGCTGGGCAACTGTCTACGGACTCTTTGGCTCACTAGGGGCACGGCAGGCTCACTATAAGCAGAGGGTCGATTCTCCTGGTCTGCTTGTGTGGGGTCTTCTGCCTCCTGGACGGGCTGCTCTTCCAGCTCTACCTGTTTTTCCGTAGGCACTTGGGATGCTGGCTGGAGGAAGGTGAGGACGGGTACCACAACAGCGCCATTTACTTGTGTCCAAGACCGAGGGAAGTCTCCGAGTACAGTACTGACCATCTCTTCCCTTTCCTCTGCGGGTCGAGGGTTTTCTTGATCTTCTTCAGGGTTTCGTAGCTGCTCGGGACACTTCTTCAGGTGATCTCGGGAGACAATGGCTGTGGTTTCTCCTCCATCCTTACTGATTGTGCAGATTTTTGGGTTTTCATGGCTTGATGGCAGTACGGTGTACGGGTCCTTCTCCCACTGGTCGTCCAACTTGTGGAGCCGTCTTTTCCTCTTCAAGACCTGCTCTCCAGGTACCAGGGGAACAGCGGGAGCATACTGGTTGTAAGTCTTCTCCTGTCTTTCTCTTGCTTGACAGAGACTTCGCTCAACGCTCTCCTGTACTTTCCGGTACTGCTGCTGCCTCTCTGTGTCCCAGTCTGCTTCTGGTGAAGTGTCCTCGGGTGTCAGGACTCCCATATCCAGATCAACAGGCAGCTTACCAGGTCTTGCTCTCATTAGGTAAGCCGGGGTACAGTTGGTAGAACCTACAGGGATGTGGTTGTATAGGTCCACCAGATCAGGCAGTTTCTCAGGCCACAGACTGCGTTCTTCCAGGGGTAATGTTTTCAGAAGGTCTATCACCACCTGGTTCATCTTCTCGCAGAGTCCATTGGTTTGCGGATGATAGGGTGTTGTTCTTATCTTCCGGCAGCCATACAGAGTGCAGAATTCCTGGAAGACTTCCGCTTCAAAGGCAGGTCCTTGGTCCGTCAGCACCTGCTCTGGGTATCCGTGTGGACGGCAGAAGTGCTGCTGGAAGGCTCTAGCTGCTGTTTGAGCCGTTAAGTCCTTGACGGGGACTACAACCAAGAACCGGGAGTAGTGATCCACGATGGTTAACGCATAGACGTAGCCACTTCTGCTGGGGGTCAGTTTTACATGGTCCAAGGCTACCAGTTCCAATGGCTGCCTGGTGACGATGGACTGCAGGGGAGTCTTCTGGCTGGCACGGTCCTTCCTTCTTAGGTTGCATGGGCCACAGTCTCTGCACCACCTCTCGATGGTTCCTCTCATGCCTACCCAGTGGAACCGCCCACGCAGCAGGAACTCCAGCTTCTTCCATCCGAAGTGCCCAGCTCCGTCGTGGTATGCCTCCAGGACCATAGCCGCGTCTCTTCTTGGCACCACTACTTGCCAGATCAGTTCATGCGTCCGGGAGTTAACCATTCTGCGGCACAACTTCCCCTTGTAAAGGAACAGTCGACTCTTCTCAGCCCACAGTTGCTTGGTCTCCTCCGGAGCGTCTGGGTCAAGGCGGGCATCTGGCCGAGTCAGCATCTCCTTCACTAGTCGGACGGCGGGGTCACTGTCTTGTGTTTCCGCCCAGTTGTAATGAGGTAAGGGGTTGAACGTAGCGGATTGCTTACCCCTTACACGGTGGGAATACTGGGTAGTCCCATGACGGTGAAACGCGGGGAGTTCAACTTCTTCCAGTTCCTCTGGATCTTCCCCTACGTCCGGTAGGTTTGGCATTCTGGACAAGGCATCCGCGTTGGTATTGGAGCGTCCTGCCCGGTATTTGATCGTGAACTCATAGTTGGACAGGCGGGCCATCCATCTCTGCTCCAGGGCACCGAGTCTTGCAGTGTCCAGGTGTGTCAACGGGTTGTTATCCGTGTACACGGTGAAACGGGAAGAGGCGAGGTAGTGCTTAAAGCGTTCGGTGACTGCCCACACCACTGCCAGGAACTCTAGCTTGAATGAGCTGTAATTCTCAGGGTTTCTTTCGGTGGGTCGCAGTTTTCGGCTGGCGTAAGCAATTACCCGTTCTCTCCCCTGCTGGATCTGGGACACTACGGCTCCTAGCCCGATGTTACTTGCGTCGGTGTAGAGGATAAAGGGCTGGCTGTAATCAGGGTACGCCAGGATTTCATCCCCCGTGAGGGCCATCTTCAGCTGGCGGAAGGACTCTTCTTCCAACTTCTCCCATCTGAAGGGCGGCTTCTGGTTCTTGGCCTTCCTGGACTGGCCTATCAGGAGGTCCTGCATAGGAGCTGCCTTTTTGGTGAAACCGGGAATGAATCTTCGGTAGTAGCCTACCAACCCGAGGAACTGCCGCACTTCCTTTACGCTGGAGGGTCTTGGCCATTCCCTAATCGCGGTGATCTTATCAGGGTCGGGAGCCACTCCATCAGCACTCACCACGTGTCCCAGGTACTGCACTTTTGGTTTTAGCAGGTGACACTTCGACGGTTTCACCTTCAGACCGTAGTTTGCCAGGGCTTCAAACACTTCTGCCAGGTGTTTCAGGTGGTCCTCGTAGGTTTTGGAATAAACTATAACATCGTCCAGGTACAGCAGGACCGTCTCAAAGTTCCGGTGTCCCAGACAGCATTCCATCAATCGTTGGAAGGTTCCTGGTGCATTGCAGAGTCCGAACGGCATGCAGGTAAACTCGCTAAGTCCCATCGGGGTGGTGAATGCGGTCTTCTCCCGGTCCGCCTCTGCTACAGGAACCTGCCAGTACCCGCTAGTGAGATCCAAAGTGGAGAAGAAGTTAGCAGATTTTAAAGCAGCCGAAGACTCCTCTATCCTTGGTAAGGGGTACGCATCTTTGTGTGTGATACGGTTGATTTTCCGGTAATCTACACACATTCTCATGGTGTTGTCTTTCTTTTTAACCAAGACTAGTGGAGCTGCCCAGGGGCTACAGCTATCCCTGATTACCCCAGCCTCCTTCATGTCTCTAAGCATCCCCTTGGCGTGTTGGTAATGTGCAGGGGGTACGGGACGATACCTCTCCTTTATGGGAAGATGGTCTCCCGTGGGGATGTGATGTTCCACTCCCTTTACTCGCCCGAAGTCTAGCGGGTGTTTACTGAACACTCTCTCGTATTCCTGGATCACCCGGTAGACTCCCTGCTTTTGGTGAGCGGGTGTAGAGTCAGTACCCAAATGCAGCTGCTGACACCAGTCCTCCATTTGTTGCTTAGAGCCGTTACCTTCCTCTGGATGAGATGGAGGCAAGGGTTCCACGGACTGTACAGAATTTTGGTTGATGGTATACAATTTGGCTAGCGTAGCATACCGGGGCAGGTACACTTCCCTCTTCCCGATATTTATTATGCGAACAGGCACCCTCCCATGGCGTACATCAACCACCCCCCGTGCCGTCAAAATGGTGGGCCTACTATCTGAATAGACTGGTTCTACCATTGCCTGGTAATCTCTACCTCTCAGACCAATAGCTGCCCGGCACCAAATCATCATTTCACTTTTCGGGGGCATGGCAATAGGGAAAGGGTCACACATTCTCACGCTACCAATCTCACCACCGGAGAGTTCCACCTGTTGCCGTCGCATCAGTGCCCGGATCTCATTTTGGAGCACTCGCTGCTGGCCGGAGCTGGCGTTCTTGGCAACCTGCTGTAAAATGAGAATCACCTCTGCAAGACAATTTTCAATCACATTAGTTCCTAGAGTTATCTTTGGGTGACTCTCGCGCTTGTCAATGTCCACAATGATCAGTCCCTGTGCTGCCAGTTCGACTCTACCGATTTTAATGGTCATCTCTTTAAATCCGATCTGTGGCACGGGCTGACCATTGCTGGCGATGATACTCAAGTCGTCGTCTGGGTAGCGGGTTATATCCGAGTCATTCCAGTACTGCTTGAAGAGCACGTACGGGATGGTGGTGACCTGTGACCCGGTGTCAAGTAGGGCACTCATAGGAATGCCATCCAGTACTACAGGCAAGACTGGACGTCCTCCCACGTATTTGTCACGCCAGTTCGATGAGCCTGGTGATCTTATTCCTAGGGGTTGGCCCTCTACCCCAGGTTGTGCCAGTTTAAAGGACAGTACCTTGCCATATGTCCGGGTTGATTGCAGCGGCGGCAGATGGGTTGTCCGTCCTCGTTGTATCGGTCGCTGGGTCTTCCTCTGGCCGGTGGGGTCCTCCTTGGTCGGCGCCACGGGATATCCTCCGGTCCGGATGCCAGCTGGATCTTCCCTGGAGTAGAAACCTGTAAAGACTGCACAGTTCGGGTTAGCGCGGCAACGCTTTTAGTTAGCTCTTGGACCTGATGGTGCAGGTCTGTAGCCGGGTCATTGTTTAAAGCCTGCGCATCAGCTCCCACAGGCCCTGCCGACAAGGGCGCCGTCTCCTGGTGGTAAATGGTAGCAGGGCGTTTGTGGGTCACAGCGCCACCTGGTGTCGATTCTCGGAGCACCCGGATGGCTCTGTCCTTGAACTGTGCAAAGTCCAGATGAGGGTCCTGTAAGGCCATTGCTCGCAACTGGGTTCGGTGGGCATTACAATGTAGACCCTCTATAAATTGTTCAGTCAACAGCTTGTCTTCATTTCCCACGCCGTCAGGGTCAGCCTGCTTAATAGCTCTCAGGGCCTCTTGTAGGTTTAGTGCATAGTCCCTTATATTCTCATGTGCTCGCTGCTTGCACCCGTAGAATCTAAGCTTGATCTCGGCTGAGGTACGGGTATCAAAGGTGTCCTTCAGCCGGGCTAGTATCTCTGCGACAGTCCTCCTCCTCCCAAGTGGCCAGGACTTTACCTCCCTTTGGGCTGCCCCTGTTAATTGAGCCACCAGGATGCTCACTTTTTGCTCTTCTGTGAGGAGGTACACCTGGAAGAGGCTATCCAGCCTTTCTCTGAAGTCATTTAGGGTATGTGACTCCCCTGAGTACTGGGGTAGCCAGGCTGCCCCCGGGATGTAGGGCATGGTGAAAGGCATGACCGCAGCAGCGGTGGTGCTGGCGGTGGCTGTGAAGCTCTCCTCCGTATCCGACATCCTCCTCCCCCCTAGTGGACCGTGGCCTACCTTGCGATGATCCTCTTCCGTAGGCCGCGGCTCCGCAGTGGATCGTCAGGGTTGAGGACCTTCCGTCGCGCTCCTGTGACGTCGGCATCTGCTGGGCTCCTTCCAGGACCTTACGCAACGTCCGGACGTGAGGCGGGGCTTCAGTTCTCGCGCGCTTTCGGAGTCCACGCCCCTCTTCTTCCCGCGCGGCGTCCTCGAGATGGCGTCCAATGTCGGGAAAACTCCACGGATGGCGGGAAGAAGGCAAAAGATGGCGTCGGATGGCGGGAATCTTCACCACAGGTAAGTTTAACAGTCTTTTTCAGGCACGCAGTACCCGGTGGTTGCGGGCACGGGATCCTGCCAACTACGCCAAAGTTGACGCGCCCCCTGGGCCTGTGTTGTGTAGCGTTGCGCACGCGGGGAATACCCGGAGCCGGATCTGTCGGGAATAGTAGTCCTCGTGGCGGTGACCCGGTCCGTGCCCAGGGTGTCAAACTAAGTGGCGGAATTAGCATAAGATGATATAATGTTCGACTACGCCACCCGTTGAATGCGGTTACGAAACCGCCGCTGCAGGGCAGACCGCTGAGGCCGGTGGTACAGTTGTGCAGCGTGGGTAGTATAACCCCCAACGGGAGGGGTATGGCCTCAGGGCAGCGGACGTGGATGATGGGGATGGTAGAATTGCATGCAGGCACCAGGAACCACTCAGAGACGGTGCGGTGTAGTTCAGGGTCTTTACTGGTGGCAAAGGTGGACCCTCCCGGGAGTACTGGCTAGCGATCGGGGTCTGGTCAGTCCGTGAGCAGATGGGATCTCCCCCGGCCAGGCGGAGTTGTAGGCCTCCCCAACTAATCGTACTCTTCCTGGCTACCTTGCTAGAAGCGGGTAAAAGTAGCCCACGTCCCTGAGTGTACCGTGTGGTGCTCACCCGTATGGCCGGTGACTCGGGGCCTTCTGGTAGCCTCCGCTCCACGACGGCGGTGCTGGTCCCTTGCGTGTGACCGTGCCTTCGGGTTTCTTGGCCAGAGGACCTGAAATCCCCTGCCGGACGGTTTCTGCTGCTGGGTATGGAACAGTCCCCACAGCCTCGGACTCCGTGTCCGGTGAGATCTCTTCAGTCAGGACGAGCTCTACAGCTTCCAGTCTCTGACCCCTTTTATCACTGCTCCCACAGAGCTCCTGATCTTGCTCTCCCTGCTTTTGCTCCACTCCAGACCAGACTGTGTCTCTGTCTGGGACTCCTCTTCTTCTTTCTAACCCCACCTCAGCCCCAGTTTATATAGGGGAAGTTCTTCCCCTCCCAGGACTGGGCAGGAGGTGTGGCATGCTTAGGTTTCCTGACCGGGAGACCTCCCACCTGCTCACAGACGTAATATTGCTATTACTGTGGTAACCAGAACCCTGGGGTGCCACATAGACACCAGGGAAGTGCCATCAATTGACCCTGAGTACAAGTGCTATAATTATTAGTACTGTGACAGCGACATTTATTCAGTTTACATGTCAAAAGGGGTCACCGACTGGTACAACAGGAGAGAAGACCCTGCCTGCGAGGGTGCACTATCACAGATGTGGTTTGTGGAACCACTGTGCCACGGACCCCAGAGAGCCTGGAGGGGCGTGACTAAGCGAGCACCGGACTGTTCACTAGAGCCTCTGATGGTGAGGTTAGACTTGGCTCCCAATAAATGCCAGGTGCCACTCCAGGACAGACCAATGGACGTGCAGCAGCTGCATCCAGTAGGGCAGAGTAGATGGTGCAGCAGGCAGAGTCTGTATCAGAGTGCAGCAGGCAGAGTCTGTATCAGAGAGCAGCAGGCAGAGTCTGTATCAGAGTGCAGCAGGCAGAGTCTGTATCAGAGTGCAGCAAGCAGAGTCTGTATCACAGTGCAGCAGGTAGAGTCTGTATCAGGAGTGCAGCAGGCAGAGTCTGTATCAGAGTGCAGCAGGCAGAGTCTGTATCAGGAGTGCAGCAGGCAGAGTCTGTATCTGAAGTGCAGCAAGGACTGGCATGCAACCTTACACAACTTAGACTGCAGAACAGGAAGGTTCCACTACAGCCAACCCAATAGATGGAGACCCAATCAGGATTCCCCACATTAAAAAAATGAGTGGCAGACGCCAGCAAAGTGGCATTGATTTCACTACTGTACAAATAGTGTAAATAAGACCCACACCTCTTCCAGTACAGCCAACCCAGGAGTTGGAGACCTAATCAGGAGTGTTCACATTGCCCTAAATGAGGGCCTAACACCACCAAAGTGGCATCAATGTAATCAGACTACAAGTAATTTAACGCAAACCCATACCTGTCCCACTACAGCCAACCCAGGAGATGCAGACTCAATCGAAAGTCTTTACATTTAAAAAAAATAGGGCCTAAGACCACCATTTCCGCGGCCAACAGATTGGAGATGGTGGAGTTCAACCTCTTAGCTTTGTCATCTGTAGGATGAAACAATCTTTTATGTGACCACAACAGCAGGATTGAGGGCTCGCTGCAGTGCTGAGAGAGGGCAGAGATGTTACCGTGGATTGAGAAAATTGTGTGCTGTGCTCAGAGAAACAAACATAGCAGGAATGTCAGCTTCACTTACAGCTGACGGGCTGTCACTGAGCCTAACTGCAGCAGGTATACAGCTGGTTCTGTCAGACACCTGCTTGTCACAACTTGGCACAGTAACAGAGGAGGAGGAAGAAGCAGCAGAGGTGTTTGATGGGGTGGCTGATGGTGGTTTATTGAAAATCAATTTAGAGTTTATCATGTTTGTGTACCCGTTTGGGAAGAATAATATCTGCACCAAATGCTCAATTTCACTACAGTATAACTATAGAAATGCATGGAGACCAAAACCTCTTCCACTACAGTGAACCCAATGGATGGATCCATTCAGGATTCCCCACATTTCCAAAAATTAGCGGCAGACGCCAGCAAAGTGTAATCAATTTCACTACAGTAGAAATAGTGTAAATGAGACCCACATCTCTTCCAGTACAGACAACCCAAGAGATGGAGACTTAACCAGGAGTGTTCACATTGCCCTAAATGAGGGCCTAACAAACACCACCGAAGTGGCATCAATTTCACTAGAGTATAAGTATTGCAAAGGAGGCCAAAAGCAGTTCCTCTACAGTCAACCCAATAAATGGAGACCCAATCATGATTCTCCACATTTCAAAAAATTTGTGGCAGACACTAGCAATGTCTAATGAATTTCACTACAGTAGAAATAGTGTAAATAAGACCCACACCTGTTCCAGTACAGCCAACCCAGGAGATGGAGACCTAACCAGGAGTGTTCACATTGCCCTAAATGAGGGCCTAACACCACCGAAGTGGCATCAATTTCACTAGAGTATAAGTATTGCAAAGGAGACCTAAACCGAGTCAACTACAGCCAATCCAATAGATGGAGACCCAATCAGGATTCCCCACATTTAAAAAAATGAGTGGCAGACGCCAGTGAAGTGGCATCAATTTCACTACTGTACAAATAGTGTAAATAAGACCCACACCTCTTCCAGTACAGCCAACCCAGTAGATGGAGACCTAACCAGGAGTGTTCACATTGCCCTAAATGAGGGCCTAACACCACCGAAGTGGCATCAATGTCATCAGACTACAAGTAGTTTAACGCAGACCCAAACCTGTCCCACTACAGCCAACTCAATGGATGGAGACACAATCAGAATTCTCCACATTTCCCAAAATTAGGGCCTAAAACCTGCAGCAGAAGCAGCAGCAGCAAGAGCAGGCACAGGAGCCATATCACAGACTGCAATTTCAAGAGATCAATGCAGCACACTCAAAACTACAACATCGCCTACTCTGTACAGTCTGCAATTGAGGTGCAAAAGTCCTTGGAGATCCATGACTTGTTCATCTTGATGAAAGTTAGGTGGTCTACACTTTCAGGGTACAGCCGGGTGCGCTTATCAATCAAGACACTACCAGCAGCGCTGAAGACACGTTCAGAGAGAACGCTGGCTGCTGGGCGTGATAAAACCAACAAGGCATGAGAGGTGAGCTCAGGCCATTCATCCATTTTTGAAGACCAAAATGTAAAAGGGTCCAAACCCTCCCTGATGGTATTGATATTGAACTCTAGATACTCCTGCACCATCCTCTCCAGTCATTCACCACGTGTCAGACTTGTACTCTGTTGTGCTGGTGCACGAGCTGTTGCAAAAAATGTGTGAAAGAGCTTCCAGAAATTGCTTCTGACACTTACTCTGCTCCTGCTAATGTTTTGGCGGACTACAGACTACAGCTGCGATGCACACTGCAATGCACACTGTGTGCCTCATTGTTATCTTGGGGAAAACCTCTATTAAGGTAGCTTAAAAGCTTGTTTCGATACTCCAACATAAGCTGATCCCTTTCCAGAGCGGGAAGCATCTGGCAAAATTAACTCTTATAATGTGGATCTAACAGAGTGGCAACCCAGTAGTCAGCATTATTTTGAATCCTAACTAAACGGGAATCATGTTGCAGATAGTGCATCAAGAAGACACTCATATGTTGGGCTCTTCCAGAAGGTGCAAAGCCAGGCTGTATTGTGGGCTGCGTAACACTGATGCTTGTTTCCTCCGTCCCCTCCTGCCAACCACTTTCAAACAAAAGGGGATTATTATCCTCTTCATACTCTGACAGCTGCTCGCCCATCACCTCTTCCTCCTCTATTAGTTCCTCGGCTCTTTGCACCTTCACTAACAGTTTTCCTGGTATCACCAAACCCCCTCGATCGCTGTAATCCACCGTCACTTGGCATCCGCCTGTGTGACGACAGTCTGGAAATTTGAGACATTGGTATCCCTTCCGCATCCTCCTCTTCTTCTGGGGCCACCACCTCCTGCTGCAGGTTATTCAAAGTTTGCTCCAGCATGTATATGATAGGAATAGTGATGCTGATGACGGCATCGTCAGTGCTAACCAGTTTAATAGCCATTTCAAAACCATGCAGAAGGGTGCAGAGGTCCTTAATCTGTGCCCACTCCGCAAACGTGATATGCCCCAGTTCCGTACTGCGTTGCCCCAAGCTATACGTTATGACTAGAGATGAGCGGTGTTCGACTAGAACTGTTCGCCAATCTCAAATTCGAGCTGTTTTGGGCGGTGTTCGAGTTGTTCGACGAACCCGAACGATTTGCAAAAAATTCGGCTGTTCGAGGTTATGTTCGATAACTGTTCGTGCACCAAAAGCGTGTCCTGCATGTCTGGCGCTATTTAGAGCACCAATCATGCAGGGATTGTCTGCCACTCACTGTAATGCCACAGCCATGGTGGTTGTGGCATTACAGTGATTGCCCAAATCGATGGGAACAGTGCCAACAGTGAAACATGAAAAGCCGGCAATTCAGCAGCGGCATACACCTGTACCCGACAATTTAGAACCGAAAGAATAGAGCTTCACACATAGATTAGATAGATATAAACATGTCAGCCACATATATACGAAGTACAGTGAAAGTGCTGCTTACTGTACTTGTCATTTAGCGTAAAGGATTTATCAAAAAAAATAATAGTGTTTTCATGCACCGTCTCTTTAAAAAAGCCGGCCGGCAATTCAGCAGCGGTACCCGACAATTTAGAATAGAAAGAATAGAGAATCACACATAGATTAGATAGATAGAAACATGTCAGTCACATATATATGAAGTACAGTGACAGTGCTGCTTACTGTACTTGTCGTTTAGCGTAAAGGATTTATCAAAAAAAATAATAGTGTTTTCATGCACCGTCTCTTTAAAAAAGCCGGCCGGCAATTCAGCAGCGGTACCCGACAATTTATAACAGACAGAATAGAGCTTCACACATAGATTAGATAGATAGAAACATGTCAGTCACATATATATGAAGTACAGTGATAGTGTTGGTTACTGTACTTGTCATTTAGTATTAAAATAAAGGATTTATTATTAAAAAAAATTGGCGTGGGGTTCCCCTTAATTTTAGGCTCTAGCGGAGGTTAAGCAGACGGCTGGGGCAGATGTTTGAAGCCTGGGAAGGGGGTAATACCCACGGAGCTTCCCAGGCTACTAATATCAGCCCCCAGCTGAATACATAGCCTTTACTAGCTATTAAAATGGGGGACCCCCCCAAAAAAATGACGTGGGGTCCCCCCTAATTTAATAGCTAGCAAAGGCTAGGCAGACAGCTGGGGGCTGATATTAATAGCCCAGGAAGGGAGCCATGAATATTGGCCCCCTCCCAGGCTAGAAACACCAGCCGTCAGCCGCCCCAGAAATGGCGCATTCATAGGATGCGCCAATTCTGGCACTTAGCCTCGCTCTTCCACGCTGCCCTGGTGCGGTGGCAGGGGGTAATAGGGTTGGGGTTGATGTCAGCTTATAATGCCAGCTGACATCAAGCCCAGGTTAGTAATGGAGAGGCGTCTATAAGACACCCCCATTACTAACCCCATAGTCAAAGTTAAAAAAAACACAAACACCCAGAATAAAGTCCTTTAATTGAAATAAAGACACAATCCTTTATTGTTCTAAATTAAACCATACTTACCGTCACGCCCATTCCAGCTGAAGCCAACGATCTCCTGCAATAAAAGAAAAATAATAAAGCAACCTCATCCTTACCTTTCCATGGTTCCCACGACAGCTTCAGCTCTGCTACATCGAGATGACAGGCTGGACCACAGCAGAACGCTGCCATCCAGCCTCTCATCCCGCAGACACTGAGAAGCGCAGGCTTGCTTGCGCTGCTCAGCGTCTCTCTGTGACGACATCCAGATGAGCCGAGTTCATGTCCAATGAACTCGGCTCACCTCATGCACGTCACTGACAGCGTGGGAAAATTCTCACGCTGAAGCGGTGAGTGCAGGAGAATTCTCCCACGCTGTCAGTGACGTGCATAAGGTGAGCTCATGTCCAATGAACTCAGCTCACCTCCTGCACGTCACTGACAGCGTGGGAGAATTCTCCTGCATTCAGCGCTTCAGCGTGAGAATTCTCCCACGCTGAAGCGCTGAGTGCAGGAGAATTTTCCCACGCTGTCAGTGACGTGCATAAGGTGAGCTCATGTCCAATGAACTCAGCTCACCTCCTGCACGTCACTGACAGCGTGGGAAAATTCTCCTGCACTCAGCGCTTCAGTGTGAGAATTCTCCCACGCTGAAGCGCTGAGTGCAGGAGAATTTTCCCACGCTGTCAGTGACGTGCATGAGGTGAGCCGAGTTCATTGGACATTAACTCGGCTCATCTGGATGCCCTCACAGAGAGACACTGTGGAGCGCAAGCAAGCCTGCGCTTCTCAGTGTCTGCGGGATGACAGGCTGGATGGCAGCGTTCTGCTGCGGTCCAGCCTGTCATCTCGATGTAGCAGAGCTGAAGCTGTCATGGGAACCATGGAAAGGTAAGGATGATGTTGCTTTATTATTTTTCTTTTATTTCAGGAGATCGTTGGCTTCAGCTGGAATGGGCGTGATGGTAAGTATGGTTTAATTTAGAACAATAAAGAATTGTGTGTTTATTTCAATTAAAGGACTTTTTTCTGGGTGTTGTGTTTTTTTTAAATACTTTACTAGAAATTCATGGTGGTCATGTCTAATATTGGCGTGACCCCATGAATTTCGGGCTTAGGGCCAGCTGATAATGCCAAGCTGGCCCTAACCCCTTTATTACCCAGTGAGCCACCGCATCAGGGCCCTGGATGAGTTGGGTACAGCGCCAGAAGATGGCGCTTCTATGAACGCGCCATTTTCCGGGGTGGCTGCGGACTGCAATTTGCAGCGGGGGTGGCCCAGAAAGCTTGGGCCTCCCTGCGCTGCGGATTCCAGCCCCCAGCTGCCTAGTTGTACCTGGCTGGACACAAAAACAGGGCGAAGCCCCACGTCAATTTTCTTTAAATTATTTCATGAAATAATTAAGAAAAAAAGGGCTTCCCTATATTGTTGTGTCCGGCCAGGTACAAATAGGCAGCTGGTGGTTGGGGGCAGCCCGTTCCTGCCTGCTGTACCTGGCTGGACACAAATATAGTGCGAAGCCCCACGTCAATTTTTTTAAAATTATTTCATGAATTTCCTGAAATAATTTAAAAAAATTGAAGTGGGGCTTCGCACTATATTTGTGTCCAGCCAGGTACAGCAGGCAGGAACGGGCTGCCCCCATCCACCAGCTGCCTATTTGTACCTGGCCGGACACAACAATATAGGGAAGCCCTTTTTTTCTTAATTATTTCATGAATTTCATGAAATAATTAAAAAAAATTGAAGTGGGGCTTCGCACTATATTTGTGTCCAGCCAGGTACAGCAGGCAGGAACGGGCTGCCCCCAACCACCAGCTGCCTATTTGTACCTGGCCGGACACAACAATATAGGGAAGGCCTTTTTTTCTTAATTATTTCATGAATTTCATGAAATAATTAAAAAAAAAGTACGTGGGGCTTCGCCCTATTTTTGTGTCCAGCCAGGTACAACTAGGCAGCTGGGGGCTGGAATCTGCAGCGCAGGGAGGCCCAAGCTTTCTGGGCCCCCCCCCCGCTACAAATTGCAGTCCGCAGCCACCCCGGAAAATGGCGCGTTCATAGAAGCGCCATCTTCTGGCGCTGTACCCAACTCATCCAGGGCCCTGGTGCGGTGGCTCACTGGGTAATAAAGGGGTTAGGGCCAGCTTGGTATTATCAGCTGGCCCCAAGCCCAAAATTCATGGGGTCACGCCAGTATTAGACATGACCGCCATGAATTTCTAGTAAAGTATTTAAAAAAAACACAACACCCAGAATAAAGTCCTTTAATTGAAATAAAGACACAATTCTTTATTGTTCTAAATTAAACCATACTTACCATCACACCCATTCCAGCTGAAGCCAACGATCTCCTGCAATAAAAGAAAAATAATAAACCAACCTCATCCTTACCTTTCCATGGTTCCCACGACAGCTTCAGCTCTGCTACATCGAGATGACTGGCTGGACCGCAGCAGAACGCTGCCATCCAGTCTGTCATCCCGCAGACACTGAGAAGCGCAGGCATGCTTGCGCTCCTCACTGTCTCGCTGTGACGGCATCCAGATGAGCCGAGGTCATGTCCAATGAACTCGGCTCACCTCATGCACGTCACTGACAGCGTGGGAAAATTCTCACGCTGAAGTGCTGAGTGCAGGAGAATTCTCCCACGCTGTCAGTGATGTGCATGAGGTGAGCTCATGTCCAATGAACTCAGCTCACCTCCTGCACGTCACTGACAGCGTGGGAAAATTCTCCTGCAATCAGCGCTTCAGCGTGAGAATTTTCCCACGCTGTCAGTGACGTGCATGAGGTGAGCCGAGTTCATTGGACATGAACTCGGCTCATCTGGATGTCGTCACAGCGAGACGCTGAGCAGCGCAAGCAAGCCTGCGCTTCTCAGTGTCTGCGGGATGACAGGCTGGATGGCAGCGTTCTGCTGCGGTCCAGCCTGTCATCTCGATGTAGCAGAGCTGAAGCTGTCGTGGGAACCATGGAAAGGTAAGGATGAGGTTGCTTTATTATTTTTCTTTTATTGCAGGAGATCGTTGGCTTCAGCTGGAATGGGCGTGATGGTAAGTATGGTTTAATTTAGAACAATAAAGGATTGTGTCTTTATTTCAATTAAAGGACTTTATTCTGGGTGTTTGTGTTTTTTTTAACTTTGACTATGGGGTTAGTAATAGGGGTGTCTTATAGACGCCTCTCCATTACTAACCTGGGCTTGATGTCAGCTGGCATTATAAGCTGACATCAACCCCAACCCTATTACCCCCTGCCACCGAACCAGGGCAGCGTGGAAGAGCGAGGCTAAGTGCCAGAATTGGCGCATCCTATGAATGCGCCATTTCTGGGGCGGCTGACGGCTGGTGTTTCTAGCCTGGGAGGGGGCCAATATTCATGGCTCCCTTCCTGGGCTATTAATATCAGCCCCCAGCTGTCTGCCTAGCCTTTGCTAGCTATTAAATTAGGGGGGACCCCACGTCATTTTTTTTGGGGGGTCCCCCATTTTAATAGCTAGTAAAGGCTATGTATTCAGCTGGGGGCTGATATTAGTAGCCTGGGAAGCTCCGTGGGTATTACCCCCTTCCCAGGCTTCAAACATCTGCCCCAGCCGTCTGCTTAACCTCCGCTAGAGCCTAAAATTAAGGGGAACCCCACGCCAATTTTTTTAATAATAAATCCTTTATTTTAATACTAAATGACAAGTACAGTAACCAACACTATCACTGTACTTCATATATATGTAACTGACATGTTTCTATCTATCTAATCTATGTGTGATGCTCTATCTTTCTGTTCTAAATTGTCGGGTACCGCTGCTGAATTGCCGGCCGGCTTTTTTAAAGAGACAGTGCATGAAAACACTATTATTTTTTTAAATAAATCCTTTACACTAAATGACAAGTACAGTAAGCAACACTATCACTGTACTTATTATATATGTGACTGACATGTTTCTATCTATCTAATCTATGTGTGAAGCTCTATTCTTTCTGTTCTAAATTGTCGGGTACAGATGCTGAATTGCCGGCCGGCTTTTTTAAAGAGACGGTGCATGAAAACACTAATATTTTTTTAATAAATCCTTTACACTAAATGACAAGTGCAGTAACCAACACTGTCACTGTGCTTCTTATATGTGTGACTGACATGTTTCTATCTATCTAATCTATGTGTGATGCTCTATTCCTTCTTGTCTAAATTGTCGGGTACCGGTGTATGCCGCTGCTGAATTTGCCGGCCGGCTTTTTTAAAGAGAGTGTCTTCTGAGCAGTTTGTCAGCTTTTGGACACCTTTGCAGGTGTTTTCTATGTGTTTCTATGTGTTTTTGTTTGCCTGCCATTGGTTTTAACGGTGTTCGACGGTGTTCTAAGGTGTTCGACGAACAGTTCGACGAACAGTTCCTCGAACATCCCGGTGTTCGACGAACCGAACCGAACCCGAACACTACGGGGGTGGCTCAACACTAGTCATGACATACTGCGTCAGAGCTCGTTGCTGCTGGCACAGTTGCTGCAACATATGCAGAGTGGAATTCCACCGCGTCGGCACATCGCAGATCAACCTGTTAACTGGCACGGACAAAGACCTCTGTATCGATGCAAGTCAATGACATGAGAGGGTGCGAACGGCACAAGTGAGCACACAGCTTCCGTACTTTGTGAAGCAGCTCATCCAGGATGGATAGTGGCGGAGAAATCGCTGTACCACCAGGTTGAGGACATGAGCAATGCAAGGCACGTGTGTGAGCTTGCCTAGGCCTACAGTGCTGGCCAAAAGTATTGGCACCCCTGTAATTCTGTCAGATAATATTCAGTTTCTTCCTGAAAATGATTGCAATCACAAATTCTTTGGTCTTATTCTCTTCATTTAATTTGCTTGCAAGGAAAAAGCACAAAAGAGAATGAAGCAAAAATCAAATCATTGATCATTTCACACAAAACTCCAAAAAAGGGCCGGACAAAAGTATTGGCACCCTCAGCCTAATGCTTGGTTGCACAACCTTTAGCCAAAATAACTGCGAACAACCGCTTCCGGTAACCATCAATGAGTTTCTTACAATGCTCTGCTGGAATTGTAGACCATTCTTCTTTGGCAAACTGCTCCAGGTCCCTGATATTTGAAGGGTGCCTTCTCCAAACTGCCATTTTGAGATCTCTCCACAGGTGTTCTATGGGATTCAGGTCTGGACTCATTGCTGGCCACCTTAGAAGTCTCCAGTGCTTTCTCTCAAACCATTTTATAGTGCTTTTGGAAGTGTGTTTTGGGTCATTGTCCTGCTGGAAGACCCATGACCTCTGAAGGAGACCCAGCTTTCTCTCACTGGGCCCTACATTATGCTGCAAAATTTGTTGGTAGTCTTCAGACTTCATAATGCCATGCACACGGTCAAGCAGTCCAGTGCCAGAGGCAGCAAAGAAACCCCAAAACATCAGGGAACCTCCACCATGTTTGACTGTAGGGACCGTGTTCTTTTCTTTGAATGCCTCTTTTTTTTTCCTGTACACTCTATGTTGATGCTTTTTGCCAAAAAGCTCTACTTTTGTCTCATCTGACCAGAGAACATTCTTCCAAAACGTTTTAGGCTTTCTCAGGTAAGTTTTGGCAAACTCCAGCCTGGCTTTTTATGTCTCGGGGTAAGAAGTGGGGTCTTCCTGGGTATCCTACCATACAGTCCCTTTTCATTCAGACGCCGACGGATAGTACGGGTTGACACTGTTGTATCCTCGGACTGCAGGGCAGCTTGAACTTGTTTGGATGTTAGTCGAGGTTCTTTATCCACCATCCGCACAATCTTGCGTTGAAATCTCTTGTCAATTTTTCTTTTCCGTCCACATCTAGGGAAGTTAGCCACAGTGCCATGGGCTTTAAACTTCTTGATGACACTGCGCACGGAAGACACAGGAACATTCAGGTCTTTGGAGATGGACTTGTAGCCTTGAGATTGCTCATGCTTCCTCACAATTTGGTTTCTCAAGTCCTCAGACAGTTCTTTGGTCTTCTTTCTTTTCTCCATGCTCAATGTGGTACACACAAGGACACAGGACAGAGGTTGAGTCAACTTTAATCCATGTTAACTGGCTGCAAGTGTGATTTAGTTATTGCCAACACCTGTTAGGTGCCACAGGTAAGTTACAGGTGCTGTTAATTACACGAATTAGAGAAGCATCACATGATTTTTCAAAGGGTGCCAATACTTTTGTCCACCCCCTTTTTAGATTTGGTGTGGAATTATATCCAATTTGGCTTTAGGACAATTCTTTTTGTGTTTTTTTCATTGAAGACAAATTAAAATGAAGAGAATAATACCAAAGAATTTGTGATTGCAATCATTTTCAGGAAGAAACTGAGTATTATCTGACAGAATTGCAGGGGTGCCAATACTTTTGGCCAGCACTGTAGGTCCACTAACAGGTTCGCACCGTTTTCGCACCCGGCCTTCCCTGGGTCTAGGTTCAGCAGAGACAGCCATTGCTCAAACTGAGCCTGGAGAGCTGCCCACAACTCTTCACTTATATGACTGCGATCTCCAAGGGATATTAATTGGAAGGCTGCCTGATTATGGTGAGCCCTGACTGCGCAGTATGGAGGTGATGTGTCTCGTCAAGGCAGAGGTTGAGTGCGCAGGTGGAGGCCCTAGAGGATGTGGAGTATAAAGAAGCAGCGGAGGAAGTGGGAAATACAGAGGTTTCTTCTGCAAGCCTTGGGGATTCCAAGATTTGTGGAGCAGCCCCTTCCCGACCTTCCCCCACAGCCACCAGAGTCACCCAGTGCCCAGTCAGCGAGATGTAACGCCCTTGGCCATGCTTACTCATCCAGGTGTCTGTGGTGAAATGCACCTTGGCACACGTAGATTTAGACAAGGAATGGGTGATGTTGTCTGCGACATGCTGGTGTAGCGCAGGCACAGCTTTCTTAGAGAAGTAATGGCACCTGGGCTACTGGTACTAAGGGACTGCGACAGCCATCAGTTTTCGGAAATCTTCTGTATCTACCAGGCGGAAAGGCAGCATTTCCGTGGCCAACAGATTGGAGATGGTGGAGTTCAATCTCTTAGCTTTGTCATGCGTAGGATGAAACAATCTTTTATGTGACCACAACGCGGGACCGAGGGCTGGCTAATGTGCTGAGAGAGGGCGGAGTATGGTGAACCGGAAAAACTGGTGGAGCGTGAGTGAGGTGCAGATGTTACGATGGATTGAGAAACATGCAGTGTGCTCGGTGAAACAAACACCGCAGGCATGTCCGCTTCCATTACATCTGATGGGCTGTCACTCAGCCTGACTGAAGCGGGTAAAGAATCGGAGTTTCTGCCACGGTAACAGAGGAGGAGGAAGAAGCAGCGGATGCTTTTGATGGGGCAGCTGATGGTTGTTGAGGTGCGCTGGTCCGCATTTCAGCGCGGTAAGATTCCCAGCATAAAGAATGTTGTTTGAGCATGTAAATGTTCATGCATGTAGTAGTCAAATTATTGCAGTTTTTCCCTCTACTGAGTTTTTTATCGCAAAGCTTGCAGATAATGTGAGTTGGCTCATCCTTTGCAGTGACAAAAAAGGCCCATTCTAGGCAACCCTTGCTGCTCTAGCGATCGCACCGCTCATAGCGCGACCGCGCGGTGACAGGGCGGTGACCGGCTTGGGACCAGCCTGTCACCGCCCCATGACCCCCTGCAGTGTATGTCCAGGCCCCAGCCACCTCTTATTGGAGCGATCGATGATGACATCCATCGCTTCAATCAGAGTACCTGTACACAGGTGACAGGGCAGTCACAGGACGGTGACCGGCTTGTAACCTGCCTGTCACCTCCCTGTGACCCCCTGTGGTGCGTGCCCAGGCCCCAGCCATCTCTGATTGGCACGATCGATGTCATCATCGATCGCACCAACCAGAGTACCTGACCGGGTAATGACCAGCCTGTGACCTGGCTGTCACCACCCTATCACCCCTCTGTGACTACCCTGCAGATCCTCACACTTGGTAAGGATTTCTACAAAGTGGTCATGTCTGATCTGCGCTGTGCTGTGCTGGGCCTTGTAGAGGCACAGAATTTTCTGTGACACTACAAGACCTTTCTCCTACCTGCTCCGGCGTTCGGTCTTCTGGATCTGTTGCTCCGGTATCCTGCTGCAGTCCTGCTGCGGTGTCCTGGATCTCCTGCTCCGGTCTGCTCGGGTCTTCGGTCTCCTGTTGCTAATCCTGCTACTGACCCTGCTCCTGAGACTGCTCCTGATTCTGCTGAAAAAAGAACAGAAGACATTGGTAAGTCCATCTCTGTTCTCCCCTCATCCACCCCAACCCCCCTCCACCTCATTTTATCCTCCCCTCACCCCTCTCTTTTTACTACCCTCGTCATCCCCTTTTTCTGTCACCGAGCGCATTTTTTTCGTGCGTACTGCTGCAGACGAGCTCTGACCGGTGACTACGTCACTGATCAAAAACCGTGCTCGCTGTTTTCCAGGACTTTTTTTGTCACTGTCCATTCCCCCCTCCCCCTCCCACTTTGCACCACCTCCGTGCATGCATCCAGCAGCCGCTGAACGTTGATCAGTGACGCAAATCACCGATCAGCACTCGCGCTTGCTACTTTACACTTTTTTTTCTACTAACCTTTTTTCTTTGTAGAGGGTGGTTGCGCTGTCCGATTGTGCGCCGTGCTGGGCCTTGCAGTGCCACAGAGGCCTGTGATACCACAATCGCCACTCCTGCTACAGAAGACATCTGACAGAAGACATCTGACAGAGAACAACTGTAAGTAGGATTTTTTGATCCCTCCTCATCCACCCCAATCCCCCTCTCTCCCCTCTCCTCTTCCCCCCTTCCCATCCACCTTTCTGCCACCAAGTGCTGATTATTACTTGATCAGTACTTGATCGCTCGACTTTTGTCTTTTTTTTGTTTCGTGCTTTCTGCAGCGGCTGAGCGCTGATTAGTGACCATAGATCACAGAGCCGCACTCGTGCTCGCAGTTTTATACTCCCCCTCCTTTGCACCACATCCGCGCGCACACCCAGCAGCTGCCGGGAGTTGATTGGTGACATAGTTCACCGATCCGCACTCGTGCTCGCTGTTTTCACCACCTACGGTTGTTCCTTCTTTTTCCAGAAAAAAAAAGTTCACACCAAGCACACTGACACACACACACTCTAAATAAAGTACTGACACACACCACATACACAACAAAATATGTCCCGCTCATCCCAAACTCACTATTCAGCGAAGAAGGCATGCGCTTTCCTTGCCTCAGACACTGACAGCGAGGGCGATAATCCCACATTTCTTTACTTTTCTGATTCCTCGTCTTCCTCCTCCTCTTCCTCAGGTGCTGCTGGACCGCCACGCAGTCGCACCAGGAGAGAAGATGAACCAGCGTCCCCCACTACTAACCCTGTATGGACCTCGTCCCTCGAAAATTATGAGCCTCTGATTCCTGATTTATTGGTGTAATCAGGAATCAAGTTTGACATCACCGGCCTCACAGAAATAGACTTTTTCAAAGTCTTTTGCTCTGAGGATTTTGTAAACCTCATGGTGGGCCAAACTAATTTGTACACTCACCAATCTTTGGAGCAAAACCACTCTTCATCATTTTCTAACTGGTCTCCTGTAGACGTAGAAGAAATTATGAAGTTTTGGGGCCTGGTCCTTCATATTGGGATCCTGAAGAAGCCAGAACTTCGGCAATACTGGAGTGTTGATGTTTTGTATAACACTCCAGTGTTCCGAATGGTAATGACCCAGAAAAGTCTTGAGGCCATCCACAAGTTCTTGCATTACAACGATAATGCAAGGTGTCCTGCATGCGATGACCCAAACTTTGATTGTCTTTTCAAAGTTCGGCCGGTCAACGAGCACTTCAACATTAAGTTTGCTGAAGTGTATGTGACCCAAAGGGACATCTGTGTGGATGAGTCCTTAATCCGTTTTAAGGGGCGGCTTAGATTCCGGCAGTACCTGCCCAGTAAAAGGTCCAGGTACAGAATCAAGCTGCATAAACTTTGTGAGAGTACCTCAGGGTACACTCACAAGTTTAGGGTTTACGAAGGAAAGGACTCCCGGATTGAACCCCCTGAATGCCCCCCTGTCCTGGGAATGAGTGAGAAAATTGTGTGGGATTTGACGCACCCACTGCTGGATTAAGGTTATCACCTGTACATGGAAAACTTTTATACAAGTATCCCGCTCTTCAAGTCCCTCTCTGCACGACGTACCACAGCCTGCGGTACTGTCGCAAAAATCGGAGAGGCCTCCCAAAGACGCTAATTGGGCAGCTGCTCAGAAGGGATGAGAGCAGAGCCCAATGTAGTGACCACCTGTTGGTGGTCAAGTACAAGGAAAAGAGGAATGTCCTTCTCTTGACCACCATACATGGTGATGGCAGCACCCTCAGCACTGTACGAGGTTCCATTACACAAACCAGACTGTGTAGTGGAGTACAACAAGTACATGGGGGAGTTGATCTCTCTGATCAAGTCCTCCAGCCGAACAGTGCTTTGAGAAAGGCCAAGGTACGGTATAAAAAGCTGGCCGTGCACATCGTTCAGATGGCAATGCACAACGCTTTCCTTCTGTCAAAATGTGCAGGCCAGACTTCTCCGTCATATCTTCACTTCCAGGAGGTAGTTATCAAGGCCCTGATATTTGGCAGTGGTGACGGAGCGGGCCCCAGTACTTCCGGAACTGAAGGACCTCGAATTGTACCAGGCCAGCATTTCCCGGGAGAGGTCAAACAGGAAAAAAAGGTAACTCACAAAAGAGGTGCCGAGTGTGTTCCAAAAGGGGAATACGCAAGGACACCACTTACCAATGCGACACCTGCCTCGACAAACCTGGCCTGTGCATGAAAGAATGCTTCAAATGGAACCATACTTCTAAGCACTACTAAATTAATTTCTGACGTATGACAATCTGACGAACACTACACAACTGACGTAGTGTTCATCAGGTTGTCATACATCAGTTGTGTAGTGTTCGTCAGGTTGTACTACACAACTGACGTATAACACTACATTATAAAATTTACAAATCGTGTATCAGTTCCAAAAAGGAGGCACTTATTGGGCATTTCCACTGTTTAGACACATCAGGGGCTCTGAGAACGTGACATGAAGCCTGCAGACCATTCCATCAAAGTCTGCATTCCAAAGCGTCACTCCTTCCCTTCCAAGTCCTGACGTGCGCCCAAACAATGGCTTTTCCCAACATATGGGGTATCAGCATACTCAGGAGAAATTGCACAACAAATTTTAGCTTCCAATTTCTCGTGGTACCCTTGTGAAATTAAAAAAATTGCTGCTAAAAGATCATTTTGTGGAAAAAAAATGTTTTTTTTCACGGCTTTTGCAAAACATTTGGAGGTTTGAAGTGGTCACCACACATCTAAATAAATTCCTTAAGGGGTCTAGTTTGAAAATGCAGTCACTTGTGGGGGGTTTCCACTGTTTAGGCACATCAGGGGCTCTCCAAACCCGACATGGGGTCCCCTGTCAATTCCAGCGAGTTTTGCAATGAAAACGTCAAATGGCGTTCCTTCCCTTCTGAGCCCTGCCGTGCACCCAAACAAAGACTTTCCCCCACATATGGGGTATCAGTGTACTCAGAAGAAATTTCACAACAACTTTTGATTTCCAATTTCTCCTGGTACCCTCGTGAAAATAAAAAAATTGCGGCTAAAAGATAATTTTTGAGGGAAATAAATGATTTTTTTTTCCACGGCTCTACGTCATAAACTTTTACGAAACACTTGGGGGTTCAAAGTGCTCACCACACATCTAAATAAGTTCCTTGAGGAGTCTTGTTTCCAAAATGGGGTCACTTATGGAGGTTTCCACTGTTTAGGCACATCAGGGGCTCTCCAAACGCAACATGGGGTCCGCTATAAACTCCAGAGAGTTTTGCATTGAAAACGTCAAATGGCGTTCCTTCCCTTCTGAGCCCTGCCGTGCGCCCAAACAAAGGCTTTCTCCCACATATGGGGTATCAGTGTACTCAGGAGAAATTGCACAACAACTTTTGGTTTCCAATTTCTCCTGGTACCCTTGTGAAAATAAAAAAATTGTGGCTAAAGGATCATTTTTGTGGGAAAAAAATTATTTTTTTTTTTCACGGCTCTACATCATAAACTTTTGCGAAACACTTGGGGGTTCAAAGTGCTCACCACACATCTAAATGAGTTCCTTAAGGGGTCTAGTTTCCAAAATGTGGTCACTTGTGGAGGATTTCCACTGTTTATGCACATGAGGGGCTCTCCAAACGCGACATGGGGTCCGCTGTCAACTCCAGAGAGTTTTGCATTGAAAACGTGAAATGGCGCTCCTTCCCTTCCAAGACCTGCCATGTGCCCAAACAATGGGTTTCCCCCACATATGGGGTATCAGCGTACTCAGTAGAAATTGCACAATAACTTTTGGTTTTCAATTTCTTCTGGTACCCTCGTGAAAATAAGAAAATTGGGGTCTAAAGTAAAATTTTAGTGAAAAAAGTTAATTTTTTTCCTTTCATGTTCAATTAATTTCTGTGAAGCACGTGAAGGGTTAATAAACTTCTTGAACATGGTTTTGAGAACATTGCGGAGTGCAGTTTTCAGAATGGTGTCACTTTTGCGTATTTTCTGTCATAAAGACCCCTAAAAGTGACTTCAAATGTGACGTGGACCCTAAAAAATATGATTTTGTAAATTTTGTTGCAAAAATGAGAAATCACTGGTCAACTTTTAACCCTTATAGCTCCCTAACAAAGAAAATGTTGTTTCCAAAATTGTGCTGATGTAAAGTAGACATGTGGGAAATGTTATGTATTAACTATTTTGTGTGACATATCTCTCTGATTTAAGGGCATGAAAATTCAAAGTTTGAATATTGTGAAATTTTCAAAATTTTCACCAAATTTCCATTTTTTTTCGCAAATAAACGCAAGTGATATCAATTTTTTTTTACCACTATCATGAAGAACCATATGTCATGAAAAAACAATCTCAGTATCAGGGGGATCAGTTGAAGTGTTCCAGAGTTCTTACCTCATAAAGTGACAGTGGTCAGAATTGTAAAAATTGGCCTGGTCATTAACGTGCCAACTACCCTGGGGGGTAAAGGGGTTAATCCTGACCTGATAGGCAAAGCAATGCAAGTAAATGTGTTTCGTTAGGCATTGCACAATGATGCCAAAAATATATCTCCTATATCTATAGAACCTACACCTATTGATATCTGGTACGTGACTCCGCAAGTCTGAGATTGTCCTGTGTTGCTATGAAGTCAGGAAGAGCCTAATTACACATGGACAGAAAAGTTACACAACAAGTTAGGGGCGCTAGTAAGTGTATGCAGTGAGCCTGCAGCCAGTGGTAGGGGGCACCATAAACCCCGCATGAGAGTAAATGTGTAGAGTAAATAGCAACCACGGCACTGGTCCACTGAGGCCAGAAATTAGGACGGAAGAGGAGGTATTGTAGTTAAAAACTGTTTATTCAATATAATATTAAAATTAATTATATATTAAAAAGTGCTAAATGATATCAGTTAAAACAGAGGTAGATCCAATTCGTATATGGTCAAATAATTGGGACCCAGGGGATCCAGGCAGGAAGGGTATAGGAGTTCTAAGGGATCCAGAGCCCGCGGATACCTGTAAAGAGTATAAAGTCTGTTAGTAGCCGGTTATGAGTGGTCTTATACAGTTTACTAATTTAGGTGGTCTGTTTATACCTGGTTGATAAAAGGCTAAATTACACGTTATGTTCAAAGGGTTTTTTGTATGTCATCCACAGCAGCGGGCAGACTGAAACAACGATAGTTGTTAGAAAAATGATCTGCTTAATTTTGATATACCCTGAGCTGTATAGATGATTACCTGGTTAGTTGATTACAAGTAACCTAACTTGTCCTGTAATTTTTCCCTACTATCACCATACTAGATGGCTGCTGAAGTAAGCCCGCTTCCAGGAATTTCCAATAATTACTACCCATATAAGTAGTTAACTCACCATTGGTTGGCATACATATATATTTTTTTTCTCCCACTGACCCCTGTTATCTCAAACCCACCCCGACTTCTCCTTATTCAGAAATATGGGCGACCTCTGGGCCGATAGAGTAGACAGGATTCATAATATTCAAAGATTTTTCAATGCTGCATGTCAACAACTACCCACCCGTCCAGATACGATTAATATAAATAATATCAAAGAGTCCCTTAAAACATTGGAGCAACTTCTAGTAAAAGAAATGCGCGACTTTTGGGAAGTGGCAACCCTAGAAAGGTATCTAGCCTATGACACTATTCCAGCAGGCCTCTGTGTCACTAAACCTCTATCAGGGGATATAGGCAATCCTACCACATTATTTGAAAGGATGGTATGTTTAAATCTTTCTCCAAACAAGCAGCGGTATTTATCATTGAAAAAAGAAAGCAACATCTAATAGATAGCAAAATCAAAATCTCAACATTATTCAGAGAAATAAAACCCTTACCAGAATCATCCAGAAATTATTAAGCTCTCCAATAAGATCAAAATCAGAATAGATAATAAATAGTGTTGAGCGAGCATGCTAGACACTGCTCGGTACTCGCCCGAACATCACGCTACTCGGGATGTTTGGCGAGCGCCGAGCATTTCCGGGTTACTCGGGTCTCCGCCCTGCATGTTTGGCGCTCTTTACAGAGCCAATGAACATGCAGGGATTGCTAGCCAGTCACTGTAATGCCGCAGCCATGTTGTTTGTAGGCATTACAGTGATCACAGCGTCACCTTGAGTATTTAAAACCGGGCGCCGCCATCTTGGACACAGTCGCTCCGGATTAGACAGTGTAGGGACAGCGCTGCTGAGCTAGGGAGATATTTTTCCTGCAAAATAGTTAGTGCAGGGTCTGTAAAGGCTGCCAGAACAAACAAACAGTCCTTCTCAGGACTAATATCCATCCCAGATATCAGGCAGGCAGGCTGTATAGGAGACACAGTGGTTATACCAGCAAACGCTGCATTACAGTCCTGTGTGCTCCTGTTTCTGAAATTGTTGGACTTAGCTCCAGGTCTCGGGGGCCAGTAAAAATCCTTTTTTTTTCATCTAAATCCCTCTTTTTCCTCCTTCACACTGTACAAATACCCGTCTTTTTAACCTATTGCTGCCCCCCCCCCCAAAAAAAAAGTGTGTTTCTGATTTTCCAGACACAAATATATCTGTTGAAAAGAGTCTGGTATAGGCCACAGAAACAGAAGTGTGGTTTTGCATTTCCACGGGTCAAATCTCTGTAGTATCCATTTTTGGGCCTTTTGTATCGAAAAAAAAACAGTTTGAGTGTGTCGCTCACTGTTCAGCCGCAAATATATACATTTAAAAAAGTCTGGTATACACCAGTAAATTATAACTGTGGGTTTGCTGTTCCACGGTAAAAAATCTCTATTATCATGCTTTTCGCTTTTTTTGCCTTAAAAAAAACCAGTAGTGTCTCCTGACTGTTCTGACACAAAAATATATCTGTTGAAAATAGTCTGTTGTAGGACCGAGAAATCCCAATGTGGTTTTGCATTTCCACGGATCAAATCTCTGTAGTATCCAGTTGTGGGCCTTTTGTATCTAAAAAAATACAGTTTGAGTGTGTCGCTCACTGTTCAGCCGCAAATCTATATATTTAAAAAGTGTGGTATACACCAGTAAATTATAACTGTGGGTTTGCTTTTCCACGGTAAAAAATTTCTATTATCCTGCTTTTCGCTTTTTTTACCTTAAAAAAACAGTAGTGTCTCCTGACTGTTCTGACACAAAAATATATCTGTTGAAAATAGTCTGTTGTAGGCCCGACAAATCCCAGTGTGGTTTTGCATTTCCATGGGTCATATCTCTAGTATCCAGTTGTGGGCCTTTTGTATCTAAAAAAAACAGTTTGAGTGTGTCGCTCACTGTTTTTCCGCAAATATATATATTTAATATTTTATGGTATACCCCAGTAAACAATAACTGTGGTTTTGCTATTCCACGGTAAAAAATCTCTATTATTCAGGTTTTGGTATTTTTTCTGTAAAGAAAAGCAGTAATAGTTTATCGATGATTGTTCTGATTGTTTAAAAGAGTCGGGTGTAGGCCAGAGAAATAGAACTGTGGTTTTCCTCTTCCACAGTTCTAATCTCCTTTTTATTACCCTTTTTCCATTGATAGTGCGAGTGTAAGCTATTTTACTTCCATTACAATGGGCAAGGCGCTGTCACGGGTGTGTCGCCACGAAGATCGTCACGATTACACAGCCTGACTTCTCGCAGCTGACTTTTTGGTGCTTTGTGTTTTTCGGCAGTGAGGGAGTTAATTCTCTCTCTCTCTGTGCTAGACGAGGTCCAGCCTCGCCCAGCTGCAATCAATGCTGCTGTAGTGAGACTCCTTCAAATGCCTGCTGGTCTGTTAGGGAAGTGTCGGTGAAAGCATTTCATGCAGACTAACAGAGCGGATCGTGGTATTTGGAGTTTCAGAGATAAGTGTATTCGGAGAGTTTTTTCCCTTCCTCGCTTTATCATTTATCTCCTTTCCCGTTGGTGTTCCCTCTGTTGTAGTTGTGTAGTTTTTGTATGCAAGGTGGTTTTGGTTTTTCCCTTGTACTGTCTCGTTCGTCTAAGTACTGTGTGTGGGCATATTATTACTTGTCCCCTTTTGTTGTGATCGGGGTCCTTCTCAGGACTAGATTACTTAGGTGCAGGGATCCTCAGGAGGTAGGGGTTACGCTGGCGGCCTGGCCTCTGTACCTTTAACAGTACCTCCAGGTTGAGGGATTAGTCAGGGCCCCAGCTTAGGGTCAGCTTAGGCCCCCTACCTCCAGTATACAGAGACAGCGTGACATTTTCACCGACCACTTAGTTTTTCTCCAGCTACCATGGATCCAGTAGCCGGTCTAGCTCGGCAGTTGCAGAGTTTGTCCATGGAGCTGGCGGACGTTAGGTCCAAGGTTTTGTATCCTCAGGAGCAAGCCGGACCAGAACCTAAAGTAGCTCTCCCTGACAGGTTCACTGGGGGGCGGGACAAGATTTTTGTTTTCCGGGAGGCATGCAAGTTGTACTTTCGGCTGCGGCCTCGGTCATCGGGGAGTGAAGAACAAAGGGTGGGAATTGTCATCTCGCTCCTACAAGGGGACCCACAATCTTGGGCGTTCTCTCTTCCCCCGGGCTCCCCGGCTCTCCAGTCAGTGGATAGGTTTTTCGCTGCTCTGGGACTCGTATATGATGACCCAGATCGGATCTCCCTTGCTGAGTCTAAGTTACGTAGGATTCAGCAGGGAGATCGTCCGGCGGAGGAATTCTGTTCGGAGTTCCGTAGGTGGGCCACGGACACCCAGTGGAATGACCCGGCTCTTAGGAGCCAGTTTTGTCAAGGTTTATCCGACAAATTACAGGATGTGTTGGCACAGTATGACTCTCCCGCGTCACTGGAAGCCGCTATGGCCCTTGCTATTCGCGTTGACAGACGGCTTCGGGAGAGGTGCGGGATAACTCTACCCCCTGTGATGACTCCACCTCCTACAAGGTCCCCTCATATGGTGGTTCCCCTGGTCAGTCCAGAGGAGCCTATGCAATTAGGAGGGACATCATTTCGGGGGAGGGGACCGGTGGTGCGCCATAAGACAGGAAGGTGTTTCTTCTGCGGGAGAAAGGGACATTTTATTGGGGGGTGTCCATCCCGTCCCTTGCAGAGTGAAGAGTCGTCGGAAAACTGTTGATCCCAGGTTGTGTGGTGGACGGCAATCTGGGAGTAGGTATTTCGTCCCTAGGTTCGTCTCAGTTTCTCGTACCGGCGGAGGTGGTGGTGGGTACGAGAACTGAGAGGATATCTGTTCTTCTGGATAGTGGGGCCGGGGCTAATCTGGTTGATGCTCGGTTTGCCCGGGTTCAAGGTATGCGATTGAGTGAGTTGGCTAAACCCATCCCCATATTCTCGATCGATGCCAGGCCTCTCGGTCAGGGAAGTTTTTTGCAAGCTGTGCATGACGTAAAACTTCAAGTGGGGGCGATACATAAAGAACTGTTGTCTTGCTACGTGTTGGAGGGTCTTCCCACTCCTATAGTGTTGGGCCTTCCTTGGTTAACTAAGCATAACCCGGTTATTAATTGGCAAACCAGAGAGATAAGCCAATGGAGTAAATTCTGTAATAAAAACTGCATGAACACGGTCATCGGTGCGGTTACTCCTTGGGTCTTACCTCCATTTCTGGCGGACTTTGAGGATGTATTCTCGGAGAAAGGGTGTCAGGAACTACCTCCTCATCGCGAGTATGACTGTTCTGTAAAACTGCTCCCTGAGGCCAAGTTACCTAAAGCTAGGTTGTATAACCTTTCTGGTCCTGAGAGGCAGGCCATGAAGGATTATATTTCAGAAAGTCTGGCTAAGGGGCATATTAGACCTTCATCTTCACCGGTGGCTGCGGGGTTCTTCTTTGTTAAGAAGAAAGATGGAGGCCTACGCCCTTGCCTGGATTTCCGTGAACTTAATCGGATTACGGTCCGAGATCCGTATCCGCTCCCACTTATTCCCGATCTCTTTAATCAGATCGTGGGCGCCAAATGGTTCTCTAAGTTGGATCTCAGGGGGGCGTACAATCTGATTAGGATGAAGGAGGGGGATGAGTGGAAGACGGCGTTTAACACTCCGGAGGGGCATTATGAGAACCTTGTCATGCCATTCGGTCTGACTAATGCCCCGGCGGTGTTCCAACACTTTGTTAATGACATTTTTCGCCACCTGGTGGGACAGTTTGTTGTCATATATCTGGATGATATCTTAATTTACTCGCCGGATCTGGTGTCTCATCAGGAGCACGTTAGGCAGGTGTTACAGATCTTGCGGGATAATAAACTGTATGCCAAATGGGAAAAGTGTGTGTTCGCCGTACAGGAACTCCAGTTTTTAGGCTTCCTGGTTTCAGCGTCCGGTTTTCGTATGGACCCTGGGAAAGTGCGGGCAGTTCTTGAGTGGGATCGGCCAGAGAATCTTAAGGCACTACAACGTTTCCTGGGGTTTGCTAATTATTACCGGAAGTTCATTCGTAATTTCTCGTCCATGGTTAAGCCTCTCACAGACATGACTAAAAAGGGGACGGATTTTTCTAGGTGGTCTGACAAGGCTTGTCAAGCATTCTCCTCCTTGAAAAAATGTTTTGCCTCGGCACCCATACTCATTCAACCTGATGCGTCACAGCCATTCATTGTAGAGGTAGACGCTTCCGAGGTAGGGGTGGGAGCAGTATTGTCACAAGGTTCGTCCCCTGGTAAGTGGCATCAGTGCGCCTTTTTCTCTAAAAAATTGTCGTCCGCTGAGAGGAATTACGATGTCGGCAATAGGGAACTCTTGGCCATTAAGTTAGCTTTTGAGGAGTGGCGCCATTTTTTGGAGGGGGCAGTCCATCCGGTCACCGTCATCACCGATCACAAGAACCTGCTATATCTGGAGTCCGAGAAACGTCTGAATCCCAGACAAGCTAGGTGGTCATTGTTTTTTACCAGGTTTAATTTTGTCGTTACATATCGTCCTGGGTCAAAAAATGTAAAGGCGGATGCCTTATCTCGTAGTTTCCCTGGGGCCGGGAATACGGACGACCCGATTCCTATCCTTCAGGAGGGGGTGGTGGTTTCGGCAGTATGCTCTGAGCTGGAGGAGGAGGTATTGGAGGCTCAGGGGGACGCCCCTGTTGGACCTCCGGGGAGACTGTTTGTTCCAGATCAGTTGCGACAAAAGGTGATCGAGGCACACCATAACTCAGTTTTTGCAGGACACCCGGGGAGTAGAGCAACTGTGGATCTCCTCTCGCGTCGGTTTTGGTGGCCTAACTTACATAAGGAGGTGGTAACTTTTGTCGCGTCCTGTGGGGTTTGTGCACGCTCTAAGACCTCACATACCCGTCCGTCTGGGGCCCTCTTACCTTTGAAGATCCCGGAGCGTCCTTGGACTCATCTGTCTATGGACTTTATTACGGACCTCCCTCCGTCTTCGGGTAAAACGGTCATACTCGTTGTAGTGGACAGGTTCAGCAAGATGGCACATTTTATCGCTCTTCCGGCTCTCCCTAATGCTAAAACTCTTGCGCAGGTGTTCATTGGGGAGATTGTGAGGCTTCACGGGGTACCCTCCCAGGTGGTGTCTGATCGGGGGTCTCAGTTTGTGTCCAAGTTCTGGAAGGCGTTTTGTGCACGGCGGGGGATGCATTTGTCGTTCTCATCGGCTTTTCATCCTCAGACCAATGGTCAGACGGAACGTATGAACCAGAGCTTGGAGACATATCTCCGGTGTTTTGTGTCAGAGAACCAGGAGGACTGGGCTTCTTTCTTACCTCTGGCAGAGTTTGCTCTTAATAATAGGCGGAGCGAGTCCACTGGTAAGTCCCCGTTTTTTGGGGCATATGGTTTTCACCCCCAGTTTTGTACTTTCAGTAGGGGGGGCTCTTCGGGGGTTCCTGAGGAGGAAAGATTTTCCTCATCACTCGCTTCAGTATGGAGAGGGGTGCTGAAGAATCTGAATACTATGGGGAACCGATACAAACGTATGGCTGATAGGAGGAGAGTGTCTGGTCTGGACCTAAGTGTGAACGATCGGGTATGGTTGTCTACCAGGAATATAAAACTTAAGGTTCCCTCCTGGAAACTGGGTCCCAGGTTCATCAGGCCGTACAGAATCAGTTCTATTATTAATCCGGTGGCATTCTGTCTTGACCTCCCCCCTACGTTTAAAATTCACAACGTGTTCCACAGATCGTTGCTTAAGAGGTATGTGGCGCCGGTGGTACCGTCACCTTTACCTCCCCCTCCAGTGGTGGTCAAGGGTAACTTGGAGTTCCAGGTATCGAGGGTCATCGATTCACGCTTTAATCGCCGGTCCCTTCAGTACCTGGTTCATTGGAAAGGGTATGGTCCTGAGGAGAGGATGTGGGTTCCTGCGTCGGATATTAACGCAGACCGATTAGTTCGGGCCTTCCACACGACTCACCCGGATAAACCTGGCCCTGAGGGTCCGGAGGCCCCTCGTAGAAGGGGGGGTACTGTCACGGGTGTGTCGCCACGAAGATCGTCACGATTACACAGCCTGACTTCTCGCAGCTGACTTTTTGGTGCTTTGTGTTTTTCGGCAGTGAGGGAGTTAATTCTCTCTCTCTCTGTGCTAGACGAGGTCCAGCCTCGCCCAGCTGCAATCAATGCTGCTGTAGTGAGACTCCTTCAAATGCCTGCTGGTCTGTTAGGGAAGTGTCGGTGAAAGCATTTCATGCAGACTAACAGAGCGGATCGTGGTATTTGGAGTTTCAGAGATAAGTGTATTCGGAGAGTTTTTTCCCTTCCTCGCTTTATCATTTATCTCCTTTCCCGTTGGTGTTCCCTCTGTTGTAGTTGTGTAGTTTTTGTATGCAAGGTGGTTTTGGTTTTTCCCTTGTACTGTCTCGTTCGTCTAAGTACTGTGTGTGGGCATATTATTACTTGTCCCCTTTTGTTGTGATCGGGGTCCTTCTCAGGACTAGATTACTTAGGTGCAGGGATCCTCAGGAGGTAGGGGTTACGCTGGCGGCCTGGACCTCTGTACCTTTAACAGTACCTCCAGGTTGAGGGATTAGTCAGGGCCCCAGCTTAGGGTCAGCTTAGGCCCCCTACCTCCAGTATACAGAGACAGCGTGACAGGCGCGTGGCAAGGGACGTGGAAGTGGACGTTCTGGTGATGGTGCGCGCAGAGGACGGGGCCGTGGCCAAGGTGAAAATGTGCCACAACCAACAGACACATCTTCTCGCTCCCACTTCTTGACCGAATTACTAGGGAAGCACAGAACAACACCAGTATTGCGAACTGATCAGTGTGAACAGGTTATTAATTGGATAGCAGATAATACTTCCAGTTACCTGAGCACCACCTCCGGTCTGTCTTCCTCACGGTCAAATGTTAGTAGCCGTGAGTCTCGACCGCATACTCCTCCTCACCCTGATGCTCCTTCCTCCCACCATGCCGAGTGTCGTCAGACAGCAACTGATCCCGCACTTGGACACTCTGAAGAGCTGTTCACTGGTCCATTTCCATATTTGTGCCCCTCGCCTGCTCTGCTTGAAGTGGTGGAAGAGGAGATCCCATGTAGCGATGGCCACATATTTGAACAGCCACGGCCACAGGAAATCGACGCTGGCAATTTGTCACAAGAGGTGGACGATGACGAGACACAATTGCCAGGAAGTGAGGAGGAGGATCGTGGTGCGCAAGTGGAAGAGGAGGAGGTGGTGGATGATCTAGTAACTGACCCAACGTGGCAGGAGGACATGCAGAGTGAGGCCAGCAGCACACAGTGGGAGGGAGACAGAGTACCCCAACAGGCAGGAAGAAGCAGTGTGGTGGCCGCAGACAGAAGGCGAGCAACCGTTCCCCGTAACACCAACACGAGGGACGTTGTCAGTATAAGCTGTAGGTCTTCCAGAGTCTGGAACTTTTTTAAAGATTCTGCTGATAACCCCAAAAAGGCCATTTGTACCACCTGCCATGCCAGCATCAGCAGGGGTGACAAAACTACCAGCTTGACCACGAACAGCATGATCAGGCACATGGTAGCAAAGCACCCGACTTTGTGGGGCGAACCCCAGGGTCCACGACCAGTGTCAGCAGGTGTCACCACTGCTTCTTCCGCTGTTGTGCATGCAATAGAACCCCCTGTTGTGTGTGCAAGGCAATCCCCTGTCCATACTGCATGTAAAGATGCCCCCTCCTCTCAGTCTTCACTTGTTATGGCAGTTTCTCAAGAAACAGCATCAACGTCCTTGTCCCACCGCAGCGTTCAATTGTCCATATCCCAGACCTTTGAACGAAAGCGGAAATTCGCAGCTAACCCCCCACAGGCCACAGTCCTAAATTCGCACATTTCACGATTGCTTGCGCTGGAAATGCTGCCTTTTAAGCTGGTGGAGACGGAATCCTTCAGCAACCTTATGGCGGTGGCCATCCCTCGGTACTTGGTCCCCAGCCGACACTATTTTGCCCGGTGTGCCATCCCCGCACTACACAAGCACGTGTCCCAAAACATCTGCCGTGCCCTCAGCAACGCAGTTACTGGGAGAGTCCACCTGACAACTTACACGTGGACAAGTGCTTGTGGCCAGGGACGGTACATCTCCCTGACGGCACACTGGGTAAACATAGTGGAAGTTGGGACCCAGTCGGACCTTAGGACGGAGCACATCCTCCCCACACCGAGGATTGCAGGCCCTATGTCAGTCAGAGTTGCCGCCACAGTGTACAGCTCCTGCGCATCATCCTCCTCCTCCTCATGCTCAGCCTCCATCTCAGATATCAACACATCAGTTACAAGCTGGAAGCACTGCAGTACTGCCTCCGCCAAGCGGCAACAGGCTGTGCTGAAACTCATAAGTTTAGGTGATAAACCTCACACTGCTTGTGAGTTGTGGACAGCTGTGAAAGAGCAGGCAGATCTGTGGCTGAGACCGCTGAACCTCCATCCAGCCATGGTCGTGTGTGACAATGGCTGTAACCTGATGGCGGCTCTCAGGCGAGGCGAGATCACACACGTACCATGCCTGGCTCATGTGCTTAACCTCGTGGTTCAGGGGTTTCTTAAATCGTACCCCGAGTTGCCAGATCTGCTCGTGAAAGTACGCTACCTGTCAGCTCATTTTCGCAAGTCGGCTACAGCTTCCGCCGCCCTTGCTGTGTTGCAGCAGCATTTGCAGATTCCGGCACACTGACTGGTGTGTGATGTTCCCACACGTTGGAACTCTACCCTCCACATGTTGCTAAGGATTTGTGAGCAGAAGAGAGCAGTTGTGGAGTACCAGCTGCAACAAGGACATCGATATTCAGGTCGGACTCCACACATAAGACGTGTGTGGAGTCTGACATATGTTCCATCCTGACAAACTTTGAGGAGGCCACCAAGATGGTGAGTGGCGATGACGTCATCATTAGTGTCAGCATCCCACTTTTCTGTCTCTTGCAACGCCCTCTGCAGAGAATTAAAGAGGAGGCATTGCAGCCAGAGTATGATGAGATGGATCAAGAAGCTGTAGCGGGCGATTACACACGGCCCAGTCTTATCTCATCCCAACATGCATTGGGGGACAATGAGGGAGAGGACGAGGAGGAGGAAGAACAGGAGCTGGTATCATGCGCTATAGACGGTAGTACCTCTACAACTGTCATACCGTCGGTTCAGCGTGGGTGGCCTGAGGACAGGGGGGGGGGGGGAGGAGTAGGAGAGCATGGTCAGTCGTCATCTTGGTGAGGACATGGAAATCTTGCCTGTTACCAGTCTGGCACGCATGGCTGACTTTATGCTACGCTGCCTTAACCGTGACCCTCGTGTTGTCAAAATGTTGGGTGACAGTCATTACTGGTTGGTGACACTTGTAGACCCCCGCTACAAGGAGAACTTTCACTCTCTTATTCCTGAGGAGGAGAGGTCTACAAAAATGGGACAGTACCAGAAGGCCCTTGCTGCAGAACTGTTAAAAAAATTCCCATCTGAACACGCTAACGGCAGAGGTCACAGTTCGTTGTTTCCCAACCAAGGCGTACATGCGAGAGAGACGCAACTCCAATCCAGCAGAGGCAGGGGAACACTGTCAACGTTCTGGGACAGTTTTCTCAGACCTTCCCTTCGGACAGACCCTGAGGCACGGGGTACTCTCACAAGGAGTGGAAAGTTTCAAAAGATGGTGAGGAAGTCCCTTGCCGACCGTACCAGTGTCCTCCGTGATTCCTCTGTGCCTTTTAATTATTGGGTATCCAAGCTGGACACTTGGAATGAACTTGCTCTGTACGCCTTGGAGGTCCTGGCCTGCCCTGCCACTAGCGTGTTATTGGAGCGTGTTTTTAGTGCCACTGGGGGAATTATAACTGATAAGCGCACTCGCGTGTCAACTGACAATGCTGACAAGCTGACCCTTATCAAAATGAACAAGGGCTGGATTGGGTCAGACTTCTCATCACCACCAAATGACAGCAGAGTAACATAAAGTCAAATCCACTGTGTTATTTCGGGAGGTATATTCACATGCACCACTTCACACCCACACATGGGTATACGCTTCCTCATTTTGGCTGTTTTATGTTCTTCTCCTTATCCTCAGCCTCCACCACCACTATACCACCAGGGTGACCATGGTCCGTGTTGCCATTATTGAATGTTCCTCCATCCTGATTTTTGTCAGCTTTTGCTTGGAAGGCATAAGCAAAGACTGTGGGAGACCCACTGCCCAATAATGGGAATAATATTTTTAAGATGCTGTACTGTATGGCTCTTCCAAGGTGCATTAAAAGCATCTTGTTATACCACACTGACCTCCATGTCTCTTCCGAGGGGCATTAAAAGCGTCTTGTTATACCACTCTGACCTCCACGTCTCTTGTAAGGGGCATTAAAAGCGTCTTGTTATACCACTCTGACCTCCACGTCTCTGCTGAAGGACATTAAAAGCATCTTGTTATAACACTCTGACCTCCACGTCTCTTGTAAGGAGCATTAAAAGCGTCTTGTTATACCACTCTGACCACCACGTCTCTTGTAAGGGGCATTAAAAGCGTCTTGTTATACCACTCTGACCTCCACGTCTCTTGTAAGGGGCATTAAAAGCGTCTTGTTATACCACTCTGACCTCCATGTCTCTTGTAAGGGGCATTAAAAGCATCTTGTTATACCACTCTGACCTCCACGTCTCTTCTGAGGGGCATTAAAAGCGTCTTGTTATACCACTCTGACCTCCACTTCTCTTGTAAGGGGCATTAAAAGCGTCTTGTTATACCACTCTGACCTCCACGTCTATTGTAAGGGGCATTAAAAGCATCTTGTTATACTACTCTGACCTCCACGTCTCTTCTGAGGGGCATTAAAAGCGTCTTGTTATAACACTCTGACCTCCACGTCTCTGGTAAGGGGCATTAAAAGCGTCTTGTTATACCACTCTGACCTCCACGTCTCTTGTAAGGGGCATTAAAAGCATCTTGTTATACCACTCTGACCTCCACGTCTCTTCTGAGGGGCATTAAAAGCGTCTTGTTATAACACTCTGACCTCCACGTCTCTGGTAAGGGGCATTAAAAGCGTCTTGTTATACCACTGACCTCTACGTCTCTTGTAAAGGGGCATTAAAAGCGTCTTGTTATACCACGCTGACCTCCACGTCTCTTGTAAGGGGCATTAAAAGCGTCTTGCTATACCACTCTGACCTTCTACGTCTCTTGTAAAGGGTCATTAAAAGCGTCTTGTTATGCCACTCTGACCTCCACGTCTCTTGTAAGGGGCATTAAAAGCATCTTGTTATACCACTCTGACCTCCACGTCTCTTGTAAGGGGCATTAAAAGCGTCTTGTTATACCACTCTGACCTCCACGTCTCTTCTGAGGGGCATTAAAAGCGTCTTGTTATACCACTCTGACCTCCACGTCTCTTGTAGGGGGCATTAAAAGCATCTTGTTAAGCTACTGGGACCTCCGCGACTCTTCGAACGGGTATTGCATTTCCTCAAAATTTTTGGAAGCTTTTGCTTGGAAGGCATAAGCAAATACTATGGGAGACCCACTCCCCAATAATGGGACTAATGTTTGTAATATGCTGTACTGCATGGCTCTTGTAAGAGGCATTGCAAGTTGCTCCGTCCTAATTTTTGGAAGCTTTTGCTTGGAAGGCATAAGCAAATACTATGGGAGACCCAATCCCCAATAATGGGACTTATGTTTGTAATTTGCTGTACTGCATGGCTCTTGTAAGAGGCATTGCAAGTTTGGTCCGTCCTAATTTTTGGAAGCTTTTGCTTGGAAGGCATAAGCAAATACTATGGGAGACCCACTCCCCAATAATGGGACTAATGTTTGTAATATGCTGTACTGTATGGCTCTTGTAATAAGCATTGCAAGTTGCTCCGTCCTAATTTTTGGAAGCTTTTGCTTGGAAGGCATAAGCAAATACTATGTGAGACCCACTCCCCAATAATTGGACTTATGTTTGTAATATGCTGTACTGCATGGCTCTTGTAAGAGGCATTGCAAGTTGCTCCATCCTAATTTTTGGAAGCTTTTGCTTGGAAGGCATAAGCAAATACTATGGGAGACCCACTCCCCAATAATGGGACTAATGTTTGCAATATGCTGTACTGCATGGCTCTTGTAAGGGGCATTAAAAACGTCTTGTTAAGCTACTGTGACCTCCACATCTCTTCCGAGGGGCATTAAAACCATCTTGTTAAGCTACTGTGACCTCAACGTCTATTCCACAGGGCATTGATATTGTCTTTTTATTCCACTGTAACTTCCACCACTCTTCCAAGGGGCATTAAAACCGTCTTGTTAAGCTACTGTGACCTCAACGTCTATTCCACGGGGCATTGATATTCTCTTTTTATTCCACTGTAACTTCCACCACTCTTCCAGGGGGCATTAAAACCGTCTTGTTAAGCTACTGTGACCTCCATGTCTCTTCCAAGGGGCATTGAAATGTTGTTTTTAATTACCTTACCTCTAATCTCCACGACTCTTCCAACGGGCATTGCATTTCCTCCTAATTTTAGTCAGCTTTTGCTTTTCAATGCAAAGGTGAAAACTAAGGGAGACACACTCCCCAATAATGGGTAGAAGGTTTTTAGTACGCTGTAATCCACGTCTGTTTCAAGGGGCATTGCAGTTCCTCATAATTTTTGGAAAGCCTTCCATTCACTGCTTAGGCCAACAGTGCACAGTAGGCCCAGTTGCTATAAATGGAAAAAAAGGTTTAGTTAAGGCCCTCTGACCTCCATGTCATTTCCAAGGAGCATTGGAGTGCCTCAAAATTTTTGGTAGGCATTGCACTCACTGTATGCCCTATAACTGTGTAGCCGAACCGTTTCTTTTGTTACAGAAACATATCCTACAAGACATATCTGGTTGACTGGCCTGATATTGATGTGAATGGTCCCTGTTCCTCCTGCTCTTTCTCCTTTGCCACTACCTCATCCATCATTTATCACCTGAAGCTTTGTTTTAACAGGAGTCATAGAACTTGGATAGTAGCAGGAAAACATCCAGCAATCCTCGGAGGAGGTAGGATATGCGCCAAAACGCTGACCACCTCAGGCCTAGCCGCTACTACATACATGCGTTTGCATTCCTTGAAAACAAAGCAGATGCTAACTTCTATCATCCTCATCATGCTCCTCACCTTGGCACTCTCAACTCCCCTGATGGAGAAGCCAGGGCCCACAGAAGGAGTCGGGTTCTCTGGTGGGCTCGTCCAATGCTGCCCAAAAGCAGGCCAGTCTAAGAAAAGTGTGTGGGGATGTTCCGCGGAGAAATTGGGGCGGCTGGGGACCGTTTATGGACACCCGGTCGCCCCCAGGCGGCTGGGGACCGTGTGTGGACACCCGGCTGCGGGACGGCTGGGGGCCAAGTGTGGACACCCGACCGCCCCCTGGCAGCTGGGGACCATGTGTGGACACCCGGCCGCGGGGCGGCTGGGGACCGAGTGTGGACACCCGGCCGCCGGGCGGCTGGGGACTGAGTATGGATAAAAGGGCTGCCGATGAAGCCATGACATGGTGGCCGGCGTCTGCCTCCACATGCCTAAGAGGCCCAATTTCAAGTGCAAGCAAGCTAGCAGTATGGTATTGCAGCCTGGGGGTGGGTGGGTGGCAGGTTGCACACTTACGCTTGCATTCCACGAAAACAAAGCAGATGCTAACTTCTATCATCATCATGCTCCTCACCTTGGCACAAACAACTCCCCTGATGGAGAAGCCAGGGCCCACCGGAGGAGTCGGGTTCTCTGGTGGGCTCGTCCAATGCTGCCCTAAAGCAGGCCAGTCTAAGAAAAGTCTGTGTGGATGTTCCGCGGAGAAATCGGGGTGGCTGGGGACCGTGTGTGGACACCCGGCCGCGGGGCGGCTGGGGACCGAGTGTGGACACCCGGCTGCCCCCTGGCGGCTGGGGACCGAGCGTGGACATCTGGACGCCGGGCATCTGGGGACTGAGTATGGATACCTCGCTGCCGAAGCAGCCATGAGGTAGTGGCCAGCTTCGGCCTCCTCAAAACTAAAAGGCCACATTTCAAGTGCAAGCTAGCAGTATGGTATTGCAGCCTGGGGGTGGGTGGGTGGTTGGCTGCATATTTGCGCTTGCATTGCAAGGAATGGGGGAGGTACAATTGAACACTGCCCTGGGACAAGGACTTGCACGGCGATAGTTGCAAGTCTGCATCTTCTGATGCGGCAAGGATCACTTCTGATGGGCACACTTTTAGGCAGTGACCTGGGAGTCAGAGATGCTTCCAGGGGTCTTCCCCATGCTGTCCCCATGTCTTTTCAGCACTGTATGCATGTGTCACACAGCACATGACCAGATAAGGTTGTAAAATGTTAAAATTACATTTCCCGGTGAATGCATTTGTCACAGTTGAAAGCAATACAAAAGTGCAAAAACGCATAAAAAATGCTACTTGTGAACATAGCCCAAGGTGTGGAGGAGTATTTTTGTTTGTCGTTATTTATTTTACCTTATACACAAGTCTTTACCCTGGAAAAGAAATTCCTTCACATATTTCACAGGAAAAAGTTTCACTTTCGTTTTTGAACGTTTTATTATGAGCCTGTAAAAGTGGCTTAATACCTCTGACCACGTTGTTGACAACAGTGACCTGGGGGTCAGAAATGCTTCCTGGGGCGATCCTAATGCTGTCCCCATGTCATTTGAGCACTGTCACTATTGTTTTGGGCACTTTTTAGGCTTTCTACAGACTGCCGGGGGTGCCACCGCAAAAATGCTCGGGTCTCCCATAGACTAACATTGGGCTCGTTGCTCGCGTCGAGCACCCGAGTATCACGGTGAGCTCGGGCCGAGCTTCGAGCACCCGAGCATTTTAGTGCTCGCTCAACACTAATAATAAAGAAAAAGAAATTATGAAAAAAACACCAATGACACCAGAACCCAGGATAAAACCACTCACCACCCACAGGTCAGGAAAAGACAAGTAAATACAGATTTTTTTCAAATGGCCACTCGAAATAACACAAAAGGGGCTGCAGTGGGGTGGAAACTCTCCAATAACAAAAAGGTTCGACCTCAGGAACTAACTAAAGAAGACCCCCCCCACAATCTTTAATCGCAGTCAATACGTATTACAACCAAATGAAATACAGCTATTGAATAAAGGCCTAAAATATGCCCCCTCAACTAAATTTAATAAATTCGAGGCATTTATAGGAGTAAAGCAATTCATGCGTAAACTTGCCATTAAAAAGCATTTTCTAAAAAAAGACACAATAAGTACACCAATTTCTCCTGACCTAGCGGCACACAACTTTATCCAAACAGATCTCAAAAAGAAATCAAATTTTCATCCTATCCACAAATACCCTGAAGAATTTGAAACCTTTCAGAAAAACGTTATTGATGATATCAGAAAAGTGAGCAACAAAAGATGCCCTAGATTCAAATATAACCTCAACGCTATCCAACAATTATCAACAAACAAAGATATAGTCATACGACCAGCTTATAAAGGGGGAGGGATTGTTTTTTTGGACCATTGTCAATATCATGCAGAATCTATGAGATTACTTAATGACCACCGAACTTACGAACTATTAACCTGTGACCCCAAGAAAGATTATCTCCAAGAAATGAAGCTCCTAATTGACAAGGGCCTCATGCAGGCTTCCACAACAAACAGGAATATGAATATATAAAAACCCCATTTCCAAGAACGGCCATTTTCTATTGTGGCACCCCAGGGGTCTGGTTTCCACAGTAACAGCAATGTTATGTCTGAGAGCAGGTGGGAGGTCTCTTGGTCAGGAATCCTATGCATGCCACACCTCCTGCCCAGTCCTGGGAGGAGAAGGACTTCCCCTATATAAACCTAGGGCTGAAGCAGGGTTAGGAAGTAGAGAAGAAGTAGAGACAGAGAAGAGAAGCAGATATAGGAAAAGAACATCAGGAGCTCTGTGGGAGCAGTGCTATAAGGAGTCAGGGGCTGGCAGCTGCAGAGCTCGCCCTGACTGAGAAGCTATCACCGGACCCGGAGTCCGAGGTGTGGGGACTAATCTTTACCCAGCAGCAGAAACCGCCCGGCAGGGGATTTCAGGTCCTCTGGCCAAGAAACCCGAAGGCACGGTCACACGCGTGGGACCAGCACCGCCGTCGTGGAGCGGACGCCACTAGAAGGCCCCGAGTCACCGGCCATACGGGTGAGCACCACACGGTACACTCAGGGACGTGGGCTACTTATACCCGCCTCTAGCAAGGTAGCCAGAAGAGTACAGTCAGTTTGGGAGGCCTACAACTCCGCCTGGCCAGGGGAGATCCCATCTGCTCAAGGACTGACCAGGCCCCGATCACTAGCCAGTACTCCGGGAGGGTCTATCTTTATCACCAGTAAAGACCCTGAATTACACCGCATCGTCTCTGAGTGATTCCTGCTACCCCCATCATCCACGTCGGCTGCCCTGAGGCCATACCCCTCCCGTTGGGGGTGATACTATCACGCTGCACAATCCTACCACCGGCCTCAGCGGTCTGCCCTGCAGCGGCAGCTCCTTCGCTGCATTCAACGGGTGGCGTAGTCATCCAACATCTACCGCTAATACAGCGCCACTTAGTCTGGCTCCCTGAGCACGGACCGGGTCACCGCCACGAGACTACAACCCTCAACAGATCCGGCTCCGGGTAAGCTCCCGCGTGCGCAACGCTGCGCGACACAGGCCCAGGGGTGCGTCAACTTTTGGCGTAGTCGGCAGGATCTCGTGCCCGCAACCACCGGGTACTGCGTGCCTGAAAAAAACTGTTCAAACTTACCAGTGGTGAAGATTCCCGCCATCCGGCGCCATCTTCTGTCTTCTTCCCGCCATCCGTGGAGTTTTCCCGCCGTTGGACGCCATCTTGAAGATGCCGCGCGGGAAGAAGAGGGGCGTGGACTCCGAAAGCGCGCGAGAACTGAAGCCCCGCCTCACGTCCGGACGTTGCGTAAGGTCCTGGAAGGAGCCCAGCAGACGCCGACGTCACAGGAGCGCGACGGAAGGTCCTCAACCCTGACGATCCACTGCGGAGCCGCGGCCTACGGAAGAGGATCATCGCAAGGTAGGCCACGGTCCACTAGGGGGGAGAAGGATGTCGGATACGGAGGAGAGCTTCACCGCTTCAACCCCCGCCAGCGCCACCGCTGTTGCGGTCATGCCTTTCACCATGCCCTATATCCCGGGGGCAGCCTGGCTACCCCAGTACTCAGGGGAGTCACATACCCTGCATGACTTTAGAGAAAAGCTGGATAGCCTCTTCCAGGTGTATCCCCTCACAGAGGAGCAAAAAGTGAGCATCCTGGTGGCCCAATTAACCGGGGCAGCCCAAAGGGAGGTAAAGTCCTGGCCACCTGGGAGGAGGACTGTCGCAGAGATACTAACCCGGCTGAGGGACACCTTTGATACCCGCACCTCAGCCGAGATCAAGCTTAGATTCTACGGGTGCAAACAGCGGGCACATGAGAGTATAAGGGACTATGCCCTGAACCTACAAGAGGCCCTGAGAGCCATTAAGCAGACCGACCCTGACGGCGTGGGAGACGAGGACAGGCTGTTGACTGAACAATTTATAGAGGGTTTATATTGCAATGCCCACCGAACCCAGTTGCGGGCAATGGCCTTACAGGACCCTCATCTGGGATTTGCACAGTTCAAGGACAGAGCCATCCGGGTGCTCCGAGAACCAGCACCAGGTGGCGTTGTGACCCACAGACGCCCCACTACCACTTACCACCAGGAGGCGGCGCCCTTGTCGGCAGGGCCTGTGGGAGCTGATGCGCAGGCTTTGAACAATGACCCGGCTCCAGACCTGCACCATCAGGTCCAAGAGCTAGCTAAAAGCGTTGCTGCGCTAACCCGAACTGTGCAGTCTTTACAGGTTTCCACTCCAGGGAAGATCCAGCTGGCATCCGGACCGGAGGACATCCCGTGGCGTCGACCAAGGAGGACCCCACCGGCCAGAGGAAGACCCAGCGACCGATACGAGGACGGACAACCCATCTGCCGCCGCTGCAATCAACCCGGACATATGGCAAGGTACTGTCCTTTAAACTGGCACAACCTGGGGTAGAGGGCCAACCCCCAGGAAAAAGATCATCAGGCCCATCGAACTGGCGCGACAGATATGTGGGAGGACGTCCAGTCTTGCCTGTGGTACTGGATGGCATCCCTATGAGTGCCCTATTGGACACCGGGTCACAGGTCACCACTATCCCGTACGTGCTCTTCAAGCAGTACTGGAATGACTCGGATATCACCCGCTACCCTGACGACGACTTGAGTATCATCGCCAGCAATGGTCAGCCCGTGCCACAGATTGGATTTAAAGAGGTGACCATTAAAATCGGTAGAGTCGAACTGGCAGCACAGGGACTGATCATTGTAGACATTGACAAACACGAGAGTCACCCAAAGATAACTCTAGGAACTAATGTAATTGAAAATTGTCTTGCAGAGGTGATTTTCCTTTTACAACAGGTTGCCAAGAACGCCAGCTGCGGCCAGCAGCGAGTGCTCCAGAAAGAGATCCGGGCACTGATGCGACGGCAACAGATAGAACTCTCCGGTGGTGAGATTGGTAGCGTAAGAATGTGTGACCCTTTCCCTATTGCCATGCCCCCAAAAAGTGAAATGATGATTTGGTGCCGGGCAGCTATTGGTCTGAGAGGTAGAGATTACCAGGCAATGGTAGAACCAGTTTACTCAGACAGTAGGCCCACCATTTTGACAGCACGGGGGGTGGTCAATGTACGCCATGGGAGGGTGCCCGTTCGCATAATAAATATCGGGAAGAGGGAAGTGTACCTGCCCCGGTATGCCACGCTAGCCAAATTGTATACCATCAATCAAAATTCCATACAGTCCGTAGAACCCTTGCCTCCATCTTCCCCGGAGGAAGGTAACGGCTCTAAGGAAACAATGGAGGACTGGTGTCAGCAACTACATTTGGGTACTGACTCCACTCCCTCACACCAGAAACAGGGAGTCTATCGGGTGGTTCAAGAGTACGAGAGAGTGTTTAGTAAACACCCGTTAGACTTCGGGCGAGTCAAAGGGGTAGAACACCACATCCCCACGGGAGACCATCTTCCCATAAAAGAGAGGTATCGACCCGTACCCCCTGCACACTACCAACACGCCAAGGGGATGCTTAGGGACATGAAGGAGGCTGGGGTGATCAGGGATAGCTGTAGCCCCTGGGCAGCTCCACTAGTCTTAGTCAAAAAGAAAGACAACACCATGAGGATGTGTGTAGATTACCGGAAAATTAACCGTATCACACACAAGGATGCGTACCCCTTACCAAGGATAGAGGAGTCTTTGGCTGCTTTAAGATCTGCTAACTTCTTCTCTACCTTGGATCTCACTAGCGGGTACTGGCAGGTTCCTGTAGCAGAGGCGGACCGGGAGAAGACCGCATTCACCACCCCGATGGGACTTAGCGAGTTTACCTGCATGCCGTTCGGACTCTGCAACGCACCGGGAACCTTCCAACGATTAATGGAGTGCTGTCTGGGCCACAGAAACTTCGAGACGGTCCTGTTGTACCTGAACGATGTCATCGTATATTCCAAGACTTATGAGGACCACCTGAAACACCTGGCGGAAGTGTTCGAAGCTCTGGCAAGCTACGGCTTAAAGGTAAAACCCTCCAAGTGTCACCTCTTGAAACCAAAGGTGCAGTACCTGGGACACGGGGTGAGCGCTGACGGAGTGGCTCCCGACCCTGATAAGATCACCGCAATTAAGGAATGGCCAAGTCCCTCCAGTGTAAAGGAAGTGCGGCAGTTCCTCGGGTTGGTAGGCTATTACCGCAGATTCATCCCCGGTTTCACCAAAAAGGCAGCTCCTATGCAGGACCTCCTGATAGGCCAGTCCCGGAAGGCCAAGAACCAGAAGCCGCCCTTCAAATGGGAGAAGTTAGAAGAAGAGTCCTTCCGCCAGCTGAAGATGGCCCTCACGGGGGATGAAATCCTGGCGTACCCTGATTACAGCCAGCCCTTTATCCTCTACACCGACGCAAGTAACATCGGGCTAGGAGCCGTACTGTCCCAGATCCAGCAGGGGAAAGAACGAGTAATCGCTTACGCTAGCCGAAAACTGCGACCCACCGAAAGAAACCCTGAGAATTACAGCTCATTTAAGCTAGAGTTCCTGGCAGTGGTGTGGGCAGTCACCGAACGCTTTAAGCACTACCTCGCTTCTTCCCGGTTCACCGTGTACACGGATAACAACCCGTTGACACACCTGGACACGGCAAGACTCGGTGCCCTAGAGCAGAGATGGATGGCCCGTCTGTCCAACTACGAGTTCACAATCAAATACCGGGCAGGACGCTCCAATACCAACACGGACGCCCTGTCCAGGATGCCAAACCTACCGGACGTAGGAGAAGATCCAGAGGGACTGGAAGAAGTCGAACTCCCCGCGTTCCACCGTCATGGGACTATCCAGTATTCCCATCGGGTAAGGAGTAAGCAAGCCGCTACGTTTAACCCCTTGCCTCACTACAACTGGGAGGAAACGCAAGACAGTGACCCTGCCGTCCGGCTGGTAAAGGAGATGCTGACTCGGCCAGAGGCTCGCCTTGACCCAGACGCTCCGGAGGAAGCCAAGCAACTGTGGGCTGAGAAGAGTCGACTGTTCCTTTACAAGGGGAAGTTGTGCCGCAGAATGGTTAACTCCCGGATGCATGAACTAATCTGGCAAGTAGTGGTGCCACGGAGAGATGCAGCCATGGTGATGGAGGCATACCACGACGGGGCTGGACACTTCGGATGGAAGAAGCTGGAGTTCCTGCTGCGTGGGCGGTTCCACTGGGTAGGCATGAGGGGAACCATCGAGAGGTGGTGCAGAGACTGTGGCCCGTGCAACCTAAGAAGGAAGGACCGTGCCAGCCAGAAGACTCCCCTGCAGTCCATCGTCACCCGGCAGCCGTTGGAACTGGTAGCCTTGGATCATGTAAAACTGACCCCAAGCAGAAGTGGCTACGTCTACGCGTTAACCATTGTGGATCATTACTCCCGGTTCTTGGTTGTCGTCCCCGTTAAGGACTTAACGGCTCAAACAGCAGCTAGAGCCTTCCAGCAGCACTTCTGCCGTCCACACGGGTACCCGGACCAAGTGCTGACGGACCAGGGACCTGCCTTTGAAGCGGAGGTCTTCCAGGAATTCTGCAATCTGTATGGCTGCCGGAAGATAAGGACGACACCCTATCATCCGCAAACTAATGGACTTTGTGAGAAAATGAACCAGGTGGTAATGGATCTCCTGAAAACGTTGCCCCTGGAAGAACGCAGTCTGTGGCCTGAGAAGCTGCCCGATCTGGTGGACCTATACAACCACATCCCGGTAGGTTCCACCAACTGTACCCCGGCTTACCTAATGAGGGCGAGACCTGGTAAGTTACCTGTTGACCTGGAAATGGGAGTCCTGACACCCGAGGACACTTCACCAGAGGCAGACTGGGACACAGAGAGGCAGCAGCAGTACCGGAAAGTACAGGAGAGCGTGGAGCGAAGTCTCTGTCAGGCTAGGGAAAGACAAGAGAAAACTTACAACCAGTATGCTCCCGCTGTTCCCCTGGTACCCGGAGAGCAGGTCTTGAAGAGGAAAAGACGGCTCCACAAGTTGGACGACCAGTGGGAGAAGGACCCGTACACCGTACTGCCCTCAAGCCACGAGAACCCGAAAGTCTGTACCATCAGTAAAGACGGAGGGGAGACCATAGCCATTGTATCCCGGGATCACCTGAAGAAGTGTCCTGAACAGCTATGGAACCCTGAAGAGGAACAAGAAGACCATCGACCCGTAGAGGAAAGGGAAGATATGGTTAGTACTGTGCTCGGAGACTTCCCTCGGTCCTGGACTCAAGTCAATGGTGCAGTTGTGGTACCCGTCCTCACGTTCCTCCAACCAGCATCCCAAGTGCCTATGGAGCAACAGGTAGAGCTGGAAGAGCAGCCGGTCCAGGAGGCAGAAGACTCCACACAAGCAGAACAGGAGGATCAACCCTCTGCTTATAGTGAGCCTGCCGTACCCCTAGTGAGCCAAAGAGCCGGTAGACAGCTGCCCAGTTTACCCTTGACAGCTCCTACACCCTGTAGTTCAGGGCTAGACAGTCAGCTCCGTAGGTCCACTAGGGCCACTAGAGGCCAGTTACCCACACGTTGGAGGATTTGAAGTGTATAAATTGTTTTATTTGTGGTTACCTGTTTTTCTTGTTGCTTGTGTATAATTATGTGTTTCTAGTTATTTATAGGAGTCCTTGGTGGATTTACCGGGAATCCTTGTACATGGTTGGAGCGTAACCTAGGAATGGACTAAAGACTGTTAAGGACTCGGGGCAGGACAGACCCCTACCTGGTTACGTCTCCCTGTTTTGGTGAAATGGACACCTTGCTTTTCTTCAAAAACTGCACCCGGTTGCGGACACGCCGTGACCATCTTTATATGTTTTTCTTATTGTACTATTATTGTTTATACCTTGTTATGTTTAAAAATATGTTTAGTCCCGGAGTACTAAATTTCACTAGGGGGGAATGTGGCAGCCCAGGGGTCTGGTTTCCACAGTAACAGCAATGTTATGTCTGAGAGCAGGTGGGAGGTCTCTTGGTCAGGAATCCTATGCATGCCACACCTCCTGCCCAGTCCTGGGAGGGGAAGGACTTCCCCTATATAAACCTAGGGCTGAGGCAGGGTTAGGAAGTAGAGAAGAAGTAGAGACAGAGAAGAGAAGCAGATATAGGAAAAGAACATCAGGAGCTCTGTGGGAGCAGTGCTATAAGGAGTCAGGGGCTGGCAACTGCAGAGCTCGCCCTGACTGAGAAGCTATCACCGGACCCGGAGTCCGAGGCTGTGGGGACTAATCTTTACCCAGCAGCAGAAACCGCCCGGCAGGGGATTTCAGGTCCTCTGGCCAAGAAACCCGAAGGCACGGTCACACGCGTGGGACCAGCACCGCCGTCGTGGAGCGGACGCCACTAGAAGGCCCCGAGTCACCGGCCATACGGGTGAGCACCACACGGTACACTCAGGGACGTGGGCTACTTATACCCGCCTCTAGCAAGGTAGCCAGAAGAGTACAGTCAGTTTGGGAGGCCTACAACTCCGCCTGGCCAGGGGAGATCCCATCTGCTCAAGGACTGACCAGGCCCTGATCGCTAGCCAGTACTCCGGGAGGGTCTATCTTTATCACCAGTAAAGACCCTGAATTACACCGCATCGTCTCTGAGTGATTCCTGCTACCCCCATCATCCACGTCGGCTGCCCTGAGGCCATACCCCTCCCGTTGGGGGTGATACTATCACGCTGCACAATCCTACCACCGGCCTCAGCGGTCTGCCCTGCAGCGGCAGCTCCTTCGCTGCATTCAACGGGTGGCGTAGTCGTCCAACATCTACCGCTAATACAGCGCCACTTAGTCTGACTCCCTGGGCACGGACCGGGTCACCGCCACGAGACTACAACCCTCAACAGATCCGGCTCCGGGTAAGCTCCCGCGTGCGCAACGCTGCGCGACACAGGCCCAGGGGTGCGTCACTATCACTTACCCAAAATTCACAAAACCCTTGACAATCCCCTGGGTAAACCTATTATTTCAGGGATCTAGAGCCTTACGTCTAATTTATCTAGATATGTCGACCGTCACATACAGCATCTAGTACTGCAATTACCTGCCCACCTGAAGGACACCAAACATGCTCTTCAATTACTTAATCAGGTTCAGTGGCAAATCCATTATATTTTAAAAATACTAGATATTACATCACTATACACGGTGATACAACACCATCAAGGATACCAAGCAGCCATCTATTTTCTAAAAAATTTCAGCAACATGCAGATACTCAGATTGAATTTATTAATGAATGTATGCTTTTTATTTTAAACCACAACTCGTTCAAATATGAACAGAACCATTACACTCAGAGGTGGGGCACCGCCATGGGGACCAGGTTGATGCCCAGTTATGCTAACCTGTACGTGGGTATGTGGGAACACTCTACCATATACCCCGGTGGCACACTGCGGGCGGGCCTGGTCCTGTGGTGGCGTATTATCGACAATATTTTATTCATCTGGTTCGGGGATCATCCCTCTCTGGAAGAATTTTTAATTGATATTAATAAAAACGATTTTTATTTAAATGTTACCTCTTCCATCAATCAAGATAAGGTTAATTTTTTAGATCTTAATATTTTTATCCACCAGGGTCAACTTTGTACACGAACCTTTTTTAAACCTACAGACACAAACAGCTATATCCACATGGAAAGCTGCCATCTACCCAGATGGCTTCTCAAAGTGCCAAGAAGCCAATACTTGAGACTTCAGAGGAACTGCTCACAAAGCAAGATTTTAATATTGAAGCAGTAACAAATTCCTCACTAAAAGCTACTACCATCAATTTCTCAACAATACAAAAATCAAGTCAGTGAAATACCCCATCATAAATTACTAATGAATAAAAATCTTAAAAACCCAACAAACCCAGAATCTACAGATTCTACACGAGAAATCCCTATCATTACTACGTATAACTCTAATACTCATATTACCCCTTCTATACATGTCCTAGCACTTAATGGTGTGCAAAGGAGGAGAGATCATGGCTGGAGGAGCAGCAGAAAGATGACGGGGAGCAGCAGCAGGAGGGAATGGAGGCATCCAAGGTGGCGCAGGCTCCTTTGCAGCAGGTAACAGAACAGGGAAGTCAGTGGCTGCAGGCACAGCACTGAGGCTGGCTGGATTCCTTAAAGCATCAGACACAGAAGCCAGCACTGGCAATGAGGCACAGACACAAATCATTGAGGTGTCTAATCATTTCTCTGTGCTCTCAGAGGAATTCACTAACACTGCTGATAAGGTCTTTGCAAATTCCTGTGCCCGGCAGCCTCAGACAGAAATCACTGCTTCCCACCATAATACAGATCAGCAAAATGAGCCCACGATAAAAGATGTGTTTATGGCTCTAACACAGTATGGAGCTGCTTTAGCCTCACTTAACAGTCAGATGGGAGAGATTAAAGAGGAACTTTCTTTTATGCGGCAAGGGATTCAAAAGGTTAACAATCGCACTACAGCAGCTGAGGGCAGAATCAGTGATCTTGAGGATAAACAGTCTCAGATTTCACAGGACAGCCAGAGACATGACAAACAAATAGTGGCCCTGTTAGCTAAAACAGATCATTTGGAGAACAGACTCAGGCGAAATAATATAAGAGTGACTGGTGTCCCTGAAAAAACTGAGGGCTATAATCCGAATGAGCACTTTGAGACATGGTTATGTTCTTTGTTTGGGACTGATTGCTTGTCTGCCCTCTTTGCTGTGGAAAGGGTACACAGGGTGCCAACCTACCATTGCCACCAGGAGTTCCTCCACGTCCAGTATTAATAAAGCTGCTGCACTACAGAGACAGAGATGCCATCCTTAAGGCTGCCCGTGATAAAGGGGACATTTCTATTAATGGCCAAAGAATTTCCTTTTTTCCGGATTACTCCATTGAAGTTTGAAAACGTAGGGCGCAGTTTCTTGATGTAAAATGAAGGCTGCGCAGTTTGCAAACCTCATACTCCATGATTTAACCTACGAAACGTAGAATGGAGGCTCTGGGAGGGACTTTCTTTTTTGAACATCCGAAAGACGCACTCTGTTGACTTGATCTGAATGAGCAAAGGATCCGTCAAAACTAGTAACTTTGAACCTGGATAATTAAAGATACAGTGCCTTGTGAAAGTATTTGGCCCCCTTGAACTTTTCTACCTTTTGCCACATTTCTGGCTTCAAACATAAAGATATAAAATTCTAATTTTTGGGGGAAGAATCAACAACAAGTGGGACACAATTGTGAAGTGGAACGAAATTTCTTGGATATTTTAAATTTTTAAAAAAATTAAAAACTGAAAAGTGGGGCGTGCAATATTATTCAGCTACGTTGAGTTAATACTTTGTAGCGCCACCTTTTGCTGCGATTACAGCTGCAAGTCACTTGGGGTATGTCTCTATCAGTTTTGCACATCAAGAGGCTGAAATTCTTGCCCATTCTTCCGTGCAAAACGGCTCCAGCTCAGTGAGGTTGGATGGAGAGCATTTGTGAACAGCAGTTTTCAGCTCTTTCCACAGATTCTCGATTGGATTCAGGTCTGGACTTTGACTTGGCCATTCTAACACCTGGATACGTTTATTTTTTAACCATTCCATTGTAGATTTTGCTTTATGTTTGGGATCATTGTCTTGTTGGAAGATAAATCTCCGTCCCAGTCTCAGGTCTTTTGCAAACTCCAACAGGTTTTCTTCCAGAATGGTCCTGTATTTGGCTCCGTCCATCTTCCCATCAATTTTAACCATCATCCTTATCCCTGCTGAAGAAAATCAGGCCCAAACCATGATGCTGCCACCACCATGTTTGACAGTGGGGATGGTGTTTTGAGGGTGATGAGCTGTGTTGCTTTTATGCCAAACATCATTTTGCATTGTGGCCAAAAAGTTCGATTTTGGTTTCATCTGACCAGAGCACCTTATTCCACATGTTTGGTGTGTCTCCCAGGTGGCTTGTGGCAAACTTCAAACGAGACTTTTTATGGATATCTTTGAGAAATGATTTTCTTCTTGCCACTCTTCCATAAAGGCCAGATTTGTGCAGTGTACGACTGATTGTTGTCCTATGGACAGACTCTCCCACCTGTAGATCTCTGCAGTTCATCCAGAGTGATCATGGGCCTTTTGGCTGCATCTCTGATCAGTCTGCTCCTTGTTCGAGATGAAAGTTTAGAGGGACGGCCGTGTCTTGGTAGATTTGCAGTGGTCTGATACTCCTTCCATTTCAATATGATCGCTTGCACAGTGCTCCTTGAGATGTTTAAAACTTGGGAAATCTTTTTGTATCCATATCCAGCTTTAAACTTCGCCACAACAGTATCTTGGACCTGCCTGGTGTGTTCCTTGGTCTTCATGATGCTCTCTGCACTTGAAACAGAACCCTGAGACTATCACAGAGCAGGTGCATTTATACGGAGACTTGATTACACACAGGTGGATTCTACTTATCATTACCAGTCATTTAGGACAACATTGGATCATTCAGAGATCCTCACTGAACTTCTGGAGTGAGTGTGCTGCACTGAAAGTAAAGGGGCCGAATAATATTGCACGTCCCACTTTTCAGTTTTTTACTTTTTTTTAAAAGTTTAAAATATCCAATAAATTTCGTTCCACTTCACGATTGTGTCCCACTTGTTGGTTCTTCCCCCAAAAATTAGAATTTTATATCTTTATGTTTGAAGCCAGAAATGTGGCAAAAGGTAGAAAAGTTCAAGGGGGCCAAATACTTTCACAAGGCACTGTATATACCATCGGAGTTTCCCGATTGATTGTTGGGGTCATATCCTTTACTGCCTAGCCCACAGCCCAGTGGACACAACTATCTTGAGCTATATCTGAATATTGCAGGCCCCCAGGAAGTGTTTAACCCTTTTCATTTTAGGTTGATTGATCGCTTGTCTTGTATACGGCTACAGGATGGACTGGTGCCTCTCTTCATCCAGATTGAGTGGATGGATTAATGTTTACTTGTTTAAATGTGTTTGTGGGGTTTTTGTTTCTATAACTTGTTGTCTGGTTCTGCAAATACTAGCGGTCAAGCCGAATAAGTGGAAATACTGTAAAAAGTGTTATAAAAGGAAGGAGAAAGGCGAGATACCTTACAAATTACCTGTATTTTTCAGTCCCTATATAACTAGATGTAATGGCTGATAAAGTAAAATTCCTTTCATGGAATGTCAGATGTCTGGCGGTCTCCTTAAAGAGAGCGGCGGTCATGGAACATATCCGGGATCACCTGCCTGCAGTGGTGTGTCTGCAGGAAACGCACTTTGGGAAAAACAGTGTTATGGGCATGAAATATTTATGGATAGGCCACAGCTTCCATTCTACTTTCTCCACTTATTCTATGATGGTTAGCATCTTAGTACATGAGACTATCCCTTTTGAATTAATTGATTCCGAGATAGATAGAGAAGGCAGATTTGTGAGCATCCACTGTAAAATATTCACAAAAGAAATTATGCTTGTGGCAGTCTATGTTCCTCCTCCATATAACAATATTACTTTGAAAAATATTGCTTCACTAATGAATAAGATACCAGGAGTTCCAGTCCTTTGCATGGGAGATTTCAATAATGTTGTTCATCCCTTTTGGGATACATATAAATCAGACACTGCTACAAAAACTGCCTCCATAACTAAGTTTGTAGAAATATTATCAGAACTGTCATTAGTGGATATATGGCGTCTCAAATATCCTAGCACTAGACAATATTCTTGCTATTCTAAGACACATAAAACATTATCGCGTATTGATATACCATTGGGCACAGAACATATTTCCCCCTTGGTAAGAACAGTGGAATATTTGCCCAGAGCGCTATCAGATCATTCACCCTTGCTGACTATTATTTGTTTTTTACCCAGGCAGATGGATTCTCGGACTATGTGTGCACATTATGGGATTGTTATGATCTGCAACATGTACTAAGAAAGATAAGGGAAAAACTGTCCCTACAGTAAAACTAAGCTGAATCCCTACGATGTAGCGGGCTGCCTGTTGCTAGTGAACAGACCCGCCTTAGTCCTCGGCTAGTCTGAATGAAGACCTATAGCATAAGGGGAGGGGTCCCTAAAAGAACTAAGGACTGGGACAAAAAATGGGACACCTCCTAAACAGAGAAGTTGTTGCAGAACACAAAAAGACAAACAGACAAAAAAGTACTAGAGGTCCCAGAAGGACCAAACAAACTGACAGAGAAAGGCACAGAAGCACCTGGCTAGAGAAACAGTAAAACACTGAAGTCCAGCATAGCCAGAAGGGCGGAGCTGGAATAAAAAGGCAGATGGTCACGTGACCGCAAAACACAAGATGGAAAAAACAAACAGGAGGGTTCTAACAGGGATGACATGAAAGCGTGCTTACGAGGAGTCTTAATACAGGCCATTAACAGATCCAAAACAAAGGTGAAACAGTTTGGGGAGTTTTTATGGGATAGAGTTAGATCTACAGAAGACAAATTTGTACTAACCGATGTAATAGAGGACCTGATGTAGTGGGGAGAGGCACAAGAAGCGTACACCACACATATCAAGGCAAAAGCTAAAAACAAAAGCATGTTTGCCCAGACACATTTCTTTGGGGAAGGTGGGACACTTACTGGCCGTGATAGCAAGAGCCCAGATGGGGAGTTCTTTTATTGGTGCTTTGAAGGACAGGGAAGGCGTGGTAGTAAACCAGACTGACCAGATCTCAAACACTCTGCTAGAATTTTATGAAGATTTATATACATCCAAACTGCAATTTAATAGAGAACAAATCTTATCCTACATGAGGGAAATCAAACTACCGACATTCAGCAGAAAAGATTGAAAATTATTAAATAGACTACTACAGCTGGAGGAGTTGCAAATTGCAGTAGCCTCTATGGCTAATAAATCGCCAGGACTAGACGGACTTCCCACAGAAATATATAAGAAATTTGGAAATATTTTACTTCCCCACTTACTAGCTACCTTCGAGGAAGCGGTGAGGGTGGGGGGGGGACCCTGCCCCATTCAATGCAAGAGGCTGTGATAGTAGTCATACCTAAGCCAGGTAAAGACCCTTTAATCCCTGACTCAAATAGGCCCATATCTTTATTGACAACTGATTTTAAAATTATTGCGAAGGTTCTGGAGTCTAGATTGAATACAGTAATTTCTATAGTTATCCATACTCACCAGCCAGGCTTCATGCCTGCTAGATCCACAGCTGTTATCCGGAGATTGTTTCTTAATCTTCAATTGCCGGTGGATGGTGATGGAAATAGAGCTGTATGCTCTCTTGACGCCGCTAAGGCATTTGATTCTGTTGAGTGGGAATATTTATGGGCGGTGTTGGAATAGGACCTAGTTTATTTCATGGGTTAAGTTGCTGTATGGTAGACTGATGCCTATAATATGGGTAAATGGACACCTCTCCTCGGCTTTTGGACTGAGTAGAGGTAGGCGGCAGGGGTACCCATTGTCCCCCCTGTTCTTTGCACTGGCCATTGAACCCCTGGCATCGGTTATCAGGGAGCAACCAGGAATAGTTGGTTTTCGTAGAGGGAATAGTGAAGAGAAGGTCGCGTTATACGCTGATGGCACTTTATTATTTCTGGCTAAAACTTCTGAGTCCCTTACTATAGCAATGGAAACAATAGAAACATTTGGAAAATACTCTGGTCTGAAGAGAAACTGGAGCAAATCAGTGATACTTCCATTGGATAATACAGATGAGAATGCTTCCCACTACATTAACTCGGGTTTACAAGTGGTATCGGAGTTTAAATATTTAGGCATCAATATATTGGCAAAATAAATAATAATGAGAAGTTGAATCTTGATCCTGTCTTAATTAAATTTAGAGGTAAACTAGGCACCTGGTTTAAGTTACCGTTGTCGGTTGTGGGGCGTGCTAACCTGGTCAAAATGATCTGGATGCCACAACTGCTGTATTTTCAATAATATACTTTTTATTAAGGGCTTTTCTACAAAACAAGGGAAAAATATGATAAAGACAATATAGCACTATTACAATAGTTATATCATCCTAACAACAAAACTTTCAGCTTGGAAGAAGAACCTGTGAAAGAATGCAGGAGAGAAAGGAAGGAAAGGGAGAAATGAATGAAATGGGAAAAATGAAAACAAAAGGGAAGGATAAATGAGGAAAATAGGTAAAGGAAGGTGAAAACACAATATATCATCTACAGTATAATCATTGTTAAATAGTGATGAGCGAGCACTAAAATGCTCGGGTACTCGTTGCTCAGGTCGAGCACATTGGAATACTCGGGTGCTCGACCCGAGCAACGAGCCTAATGTAAGTCTATGGGAAACTCGAGCATTTTTCAGGCAGCTCCCCCCGGCGGTCTGCAGAGGGCCTAAAAATTGCCCAAATCGATGGGAACAGTGCTCAAATGACATGGGAACAGCATGGGGAAGACCCCTGGAAGCATCTCTGACTCCCAGATCACTGCTGTCAACAACGTTGTCAGAGTATTATGCCACTTTTACGGACTCACAATAAAACATACAAAAACGAAACCAAAATGGATTTTCCTGTTGTTAAGGAACATCCTTTCCAGGGTAATGACTTGTATATAAGGCAAAATAAATAACCAAAAACAAAAATACTCCTGCATACCTTGGGCTATGTTCACACGTAGCGTTTTTGATGCATTTTTGCACTTTTGCATTGCTTTCAACCAAGACAAATGCATTCACCAGGAAATGTCATTTTAACATTTTAGAACCTTATCTGGCCATGTGGTGTGTGACACATTATCAGACACATCCTGTTTCATTTATGATGGAGGGACTCTGAAAGTCATAAAGCCTATTTTTTAGGGCCATCAGATGGAAACAGCATAGGGAAGACCTCTGGAAGCATCTCTGACTCCCAGGTCTCTGCCTAAAAGTGTGCCCATCATAAGTGATCCTTGGCGCATGCGAAGATGCCTCTCGCCATGCACCTGTCGTTGCAGACTTGCAACTATCACAGTTCATGTCCTTGTCCCAATACAGTATTCAGTTGTCCCTACCCCATTCCTTGGAATGCAAGCGCAAGTATGCAGCCAACCACCCACCAATCCACAGGCTGCAATACTATACTGCAAAATTCTTGACAGCTGCTTGCACTTGAAATGTGGCCTTTTAGGCTTGTGGAGGCGGAGGCTGTCCACAATTTTATGGCGGCAGCGACCGGGTATCCATACTCGGTCCCCAGTCGCCACTATTTGTCCTGGTGTCGTCTCCGCCTTCCACAAGCACGGGTCCCACAACATTACCCGTGCCCTCCCTAGTGCACTTACTGGGAAGGACCGTCTACCCACAAACACATGGACAGGTGAATGTGGCAAGGGACGGTATTTATCAATTGTATTTGGTGCCCTGGATTTGTCCCAATCCCCCTTGTCTTTTTCTTATGCTTGTTTGCATTCATGGGGACATTGGCACAAATACATAATTAATATTTAGTGTGGTGCTAGGTCTGCCCCTTACTTCTTGCAAGGGACGGTATGGAGTCAATCCACAGCTTTTTTTGCTGAGTTGTATTTCACCACAGCCATATTCTTTAGCTTGGTGAAAGGACTTGGGGAAACCATATCTATCCAGCTGTCATTTCTCCCACGAAGTCCTCTAAAGCTGCTTTCACTTGAAATGTGGCCTTTTAGGCTTGTGGAGGCGGAAGCTTTTCATAACCTCATGCCGGCAGCGGCCGGGTATCCATACTTGGTCCCCAGCCGTCACTGTTTTTCCCGGCGTCGTCTCCGCCTTCCACAAGCACGGGTCCCACAACATTACCCGTGCCCTTCCCAGTGCACTTACTGGGAAGGACCACCTAACCACAAACACGTGGACAGGTGAATATGGCCAGGGATGGTACGGAGCCAGTCCACAGCTTTTCTTGCTGAATTGCATTTCACCACAGCCATATTCTTTAGCTTGGTGAAAGGACTTGGGAAATCATATCTACATAGCTGTCATTTCTCCCAGGAAGTCCTCTAAAGCTGCTTTCACTTGAAATGTGGCCTTTTAGGTTCGTGGAGGCGGAAGCTTTTCATAACCTCATGCCGGCGGTGGCTGGGTGTCCATACTCGGTCCCCAGCCGTCACTGTTTCTCCCGGTATTGTCTCCGCCTTCCACAAGCACGGGTCCCACAACATTACCCGTGCCCTCCCCAGTGCACTTACTGGGAAGGACCGCCTAAACACCATCACGTGGACAGGTGAATGTGGCCAGGGATGGTACGGAGCCAGTCCACAGCTTTTTTTGCTGAAAGTTGTATTTCACCACAGCCATATTCTTTAGCTTGGTGAGAGGACTTGCATAGAGGGAAACTATATCTACTCTGGGTGTCATTTCTCCCAGGAAGTCCTCTAAAGCAGCTTTTGCAGAAGTAATGGCATCCCATCCAACATCAACTCGTACTTCTCGGTGGTGCTTTGACACACAAACATCCTTCTTTGCGCATTTAATTCCATGACTACAGAGTTGGGCAATGACCTGATCTGCAATCTGATTTGAGAAATAACATGCATGAGCACGTCCGATCCACATTAAAAAAACAGCCGTAGAGTGTCCGGGAACATTCCCCCACACTTTTCTTAGCCAGGGCTGCTTCTCGGCAGGGTTGGACGGACTCTCCAGAAAACCGGAGACTCCTCCGGTGGGCCCTGGCTTCTCCTTCAGGAGAGTTCATAGTGCTGAGGTGAGGCCATGATGATTATAGAGGCCACCATCTGCTTAGTTTTCTGATACTTGGAATACAAGCGCAAGTATGCAGCCAGCCACCCACCCACAGGCTGCAATACTAAACTGCCAGATTTCTGGGTAGCTGCTTGCACTTGAAATGTGGCCTTTTAGGTTTGTGGAGATGGAAGCTTTTCACAACCTCATGCCTCATGCCTCGTGTCCATACTCGGTCCCCAGCCGTCACTATTTCTCCCGGTGTTGTCTCCGCCTTCTACAAGCGCGGGTCCCTGAACATTACTGCTGATACTTTTCTGTGGGAATTTGCTTGCCTCCTACCAGCCTGGAATATTTCCAGTAAACTATGGTACAACGCCATGGTATTAGCACTGCCCCCAGTACCAGTAGCGAAGCCATCCCCAATTTCCTTCTCAGGAATTTTATTTGGTAGACTGAGTGGCTGCCCAAATACATTAGTTTCTCACAAAGGAGCTGAAGATAGAGTGGAAGTATGTGCAAGTATCTCCAGCCTGTTAGATATTAGAGGGTGAATGGCAGCACATTGGATCAGTGGTTAGCACTGAAGCCTTGCAGTGCAGAGATCCTGGGTTCAAATCCCAGCAAGGACAACATCTGCAAGGACTTTGTATGTTCTCCCCATGTTTGCATGGGTTTCCACCTCAGTAAAAAAGCAGCCATAGAGTGTCTGGGAACCTTCCCACACTCTTTTCTTAACCAGGACTGCTTCTCGGCAGGGTTGGACGGTCCCACCAGAGAATCCTCTGGTGTGCCCTGGCTTCTACATCAGGAGAGTTTATGATAGCGCTAACTTTGCAGCTGCTATGGGGCTCTTGAGCGGGGGAGAATGGTGAGCCCTCAGAATCAAATCCTCTGGTGGGCACAATGTTTTTAAATCTGAAACAGCTTCTCAGTGGGAGTTGTATTTCACCACAGCCATATTCTTTAGCTCGGTGAAAGGATTGGCATAGAGAGAAAACGTATCTACTCCGGCTGTCATTTCTCCGTCACAAGGTTCCGCCCACTGTCACACACGACCATGCCTGGCTGTATGTTCAGTGGTGAGAGCCACAGATCAAGCTGCTATGTTACAGCTTCCAACAACTCTGCAGCGCTGGGAGGTTTGTCACCTAAGCATTAAGCATGTTATCTTCAGCACAGCCTGTTGCCGCTTGGCCAAGGTAGTGCTGCTGTGCTTTCAGCTTGTGACTGATGTGGTCATTTCGGAGATGGAGGAGGAGGTGCAGGAGCTGAACAATGTGATTACATTGAGGTTACATTGGTGACTCTGTTTTTTATACTAAAGAAAGATCCTACTGGGTTTTTTTTTACGTTATTTTTTAAGGCAAATGCACTCACCGGGAAATGTAATTTAAACATTTTACAACCTTATCTGGCAATGTGGTTTGTGACACATCATCAGACACATCCTGTTTCATTGATGATGGAGGGACTCTGAAAGACACACAGAGCAGGGCCACAATAACGATTACGACATGTTCCCATTAGAAAGGAGAGAGTTTGCTATACAGTTATTGGGTATGCAGGGAGTCCAACGGCTGACCAAATTTAGTTAAAACCCCACTAAGAATTTAAAGACACAAAGAGCAGGGCCACAGTAACAAGTACGACATGTTCCCATTAGAAAGGAGAGGGTCTGCTATACAGTTATACGGTATGCAGTGAGTCCAACGGCGAACCAAATTTAGGAAAAACCACACTAAGAAATTAAAGACACATAGAGCAGGGCCACAGTAATGACAAATTCCCATTAGAAAGGAGAGAGTCTGCTATACAGTTATAGGGTATGCAGTGAGTCTAATGGCTAACCAAATTTGGGAAAAACTCCACTAAGAAATTAAAGACTCATAGAGCAGGGCCACAGTAATGACAAATTCCCATTAGAAAGGAGAGAGTCTGCTATACAGTTATAGGGTATGCAGTAAGTCCAACGGCTGACCAAATTTAGGAAAAACTGCACTAAGTATTTAAAGACACATAGAGCAGGGCCACAGTAACGACAAATTCCCATTAGAAAGGAGAGAGTCTCCCATAGTGTTAGCCTATGCAGTGAATGCAAGGGCTGCCAAAAATTTGGAGGCACTGCAATGCCCCTTGTAAGAGACATGGAGTACAGAGGGCCTCCTCAAAACCATGTTCCCATTATTAGGAAATGGGTCTCCCATAGTGTTGGCCTATGCAGTGAATGCCAGGGTTGCGAAAAATTTGGAGGCACTCCAATGCCCCTTGGGAGAGACGTGGAGGAGGGCCTCATAGAAAAATGTTCCCATTAGAAAGGAGCGGGCCTTGTATATTTGTAATGCCCATGCACTAAGTGTATGGGCTGACAAACATTTACCCCTGGGGGGTATACATGAACATACTGTATTAAAAAAAATATTTACGGGCATCATAAACACCCTTTAAAAAAATTATGTGGGTGTTGCATCACGGACCATGGTCACCCTGGTGATATGGTGGTGGAGGAAGAGGAGAAGGAGGAGGACATGAGCAAATAGCCAAAATCAGGAAGCGTATACCCATGTGTGGGTGTGAAGAGGTGCATGGGAATACACCTCCCAAGAAAAGACACTGGATTTGAGTTTATGTTACGCTGCTATCATTCGGTGGTGTTGAAAAGTCTGGCCCAATCCAGCCCTTGTTCATTTTTATAAGAGTCAGCCTGTCAGCATTTTCAGTTGATAGGCGGATGCGCTTATCAGTTATAATTCCACCAGCGGCACTAAAAACCCGCTCTGATAAAACGCTGGCGGCAGGGCAGTCCAGGACCTCCAAGGCATAGAGAGCCAGTTCATTCCATGAACCCAGCTTGAATACCCAATAATTATAAGGCACAGAGGAATCACGGAGGACGTTGGTATGGTCGGCAGGGTACTCCCTCAGCATCTTCCCAAACTTTGCACTCTTTGTGAGAGTACCCCGTGCCTCAGGGCCTGTGCGATGGAAGGGGCTGAGAAAACTCTCCCAGAACTTTGGCAGTGTTCCCCTGCCTCTGCTGGATTGAAGCTATGTCTCTCTCGCCTGTACTCCTTGGTTGTCCAATGAAGTGTGCCCTCTGCCGCCAGCGTTTTCAGATGGGAATTTTTTTAATAGTTCCACAACAAGGGCCTCTGTTACCTCCCCATTTTTGTAGACCTGTCCGCCTCAGGAATAAGAGATATAAAGTTCTCCTTGTAGCGTGGGTCTTGAAGTGTCACCAACCAGTAATGACTGTCACCCAAAATTTTGAGAACGCGAGGGTCATGGGAAAGGCAAGCTAACATAAACTCAGCCATGCATGCCAGACTACTAACAGGCAAGACTTCCATGTCCTCACCAAGAGGATGACTGACCATGCTCTCCTTCTCCTCTCTGTCCTCTGGCCATCCACGCTGAATAGATGGCATGACAGCTGTGCAGGTAGTACAGTCTATAGCCCATGAAATTAGCTCCTGTCCTTCCTCCTCCTCCTCCTCTTCCTCATTGTCACTCAATCCACGATGGGATGAGATGAGCCTGGGCTGTGTGTAATCACCCTGTATGGTTCCTTGCTCCATCTCATCATGCTCCGCCTGCAATACATCCTCTTTGATTGTGAGCAGAGAGAGTTTCAGAAGACAGAGAAGCGGGATGGTGACGCTAATTATGGCGTCATTGCCGCTCACCATCTTGGTGGAGTCCTCAAAGTTTTGGAGGATGGTACGTATGTCTGACATCCATGTCCACTCCTGAGGTCTTATGTGTGGAGTCTGAACTGAATACCAAAAGCCTTGTTGATGCTGGTACTCAACAACTGCCCTCTTCTGCTCACAAATCTTTCCCAACATCTGCAGTGTAGAGTTCCAACGCGTGGGACATCACAAACCAGTCTGTGAGCCGGAAGTTGCAAATGCTGTTGAAACACGGCAAGGGCGGTGGAAGCTGTAGCTGACTTTCTAAAATGGGCACACAGCACACACGACCATGCCTGGCTGTAGGTTTAGTGGTGTGAGCCACAGAACTGCCTGCTCTTTCAGAGCTGGCCACAACTCTTCAGCATTGTGCAGTTTGTCACCTAAGCATATTAGCTTCAGCACAGCCTGTTGCCGCTTGGCCGAGGCAGTGCTGCAGTGCTTCCAGCTTGTGACTGATGTGGTCATTTCGGAGAGGGAGGCTGAAGAGGAGGAGGAGGCTGACGAGGATGAGGTGCAGGAGCTGTAGACCACGGGGGCAACCCTGATTGAACTAGGGCCCGCAATCCTTGGTGTCGGGAGGACGTGTTCCATCCCAATGTCCGACTGGGTCCCAGCTTCCACTTTGTTACCCCAGTGTGCCGTCAGCGAGATGTACCATCCTTGCCCACAAGCACTTGTCCACGTGTCCGTGGTTAGGTGGACTTTCCCGGTAACTGCGTTGTTGAGGGCATGGCTAATGTTTTGGGACACGTGCTTGTGTAATGCGGGGAAGGCACACCACGAGAAATAGTGGTGGCTGGGGTTAAGGTTAGGCTTAGGGTTGCGGAATGCTTCCGTCTCCACCAGCAAAAAAGGAACATTTTGAGTGCAAGCAGTCGTGAGATGTGAGAATTTAGTAGATTGGCGTTGGCTGCATATTTGAGCTTGCTTTCCAAGGACTGGGGTATGGACAACAGAACGCTGCTCTGGGACAAGGACATGGACATGCTTCCTGATGGTGCTAGTTGAGAGTGTGCAATGACACATGCAGGGCAGTAGGCATCTTCGCATGCACCATGGACAGGGGATTGGCTTGCATGCACAACAGCGGACGAAGCAATGGTGCCACCTGCAGACACTGTTCCTGAACCCTGGGGTTTGGCCCATAAAGTCGGGTGTTTTGCTGCCATGTGCCTGATCATGCTGGTGGTGGTCAGGCTGGTCGTTTTGCCACCCGTGCTGATGCTGGCCTGGCAAGTGGTGCAAATGGCCTTTTTGGGGTTATCGGCAGAGTCTTTAAAAAACAACCAAACTCGGGAAGACCTAACAGTTGTACTGGCAACTTCCTTTGTGTTGGTGTTACGGGGAATGGTTGCCTGCCTTCTGTCTGCGGCCACCACACTGCTTCTTCCTGCCTGTTGGGGTGCTCCGCCTCCCTCCCCCGGTGAGCTTCTATCTTCACTCTGCATGTCCTCCTGCCAGGTTGGGTCACTTACTATATCATCCACCACCTCGTCTTCCACTTCCGCACCCTGGTCCTCCTCTTGACTTTCTGGCAATTGTGTCTCATCAACGTCCACCTCTTGTGACACTTTCCCACCATCGCCTTCGTGTGACCGTGGCTGCACAAATATTTGGGCATCGCTCAACGCGATCTCCTCTTGCCCCGCTTCAAGTGGCTGGGCGAGAGGCCCAAATCTATAAATGGAAAAGTGAACAGTTCTTCAGAGTGTCCAAGTGTGGAATCAGTTGACTCCGGGCACTCGGCATGTGTGGAGGAAGGAGAATCAGGGTGAGGAATATGCGGTCCAGACTCACAGCTACTGAGACTTGACCGTGTGGAAGACAGGGTGGTGGTGGTGGTGGCTAAGTGACTGGAAGCACTATCCGCTATCCAACCAACAACCTTTTGACACTGCTCTGAGTTTAATAGTGGTGTTCTGCGGTCCCCTAGAAATTGGGACAGGAAGGTCGGGCGAGAAGATATGGGTGTTTGTTGTGGCACAACTTCAGCTTGCCCACCCGCCTTGTCCTCGGCCTCTGCATGCACCATCACGTCCAGTTCCCCGTCCCTTGCCTTGCCCATTTTAAATGGAGGACAGTATCTTCCACGCTCAGTACAAATGACTGAGCTTGGATCGAACTTATATGTGATCCGTGTGATGGAGAAAACAGAGTTTTAAACACCTGGCCTGTAGGTAACTAGTTTGAACAGCAAACTGGTGTGAATTGCTTCACTGACACGCTGAAAGAAATTGTTAATGGAGGCCAGAAATGGCAGTATTTTCTGACAACGGATATGTGATCCGTGTGACGGAGAAAATAGAGTTTTAAATACCTGGCCTGTAGGTAGCTAGTTTGAACAGCAAACTGGTGTGAATTGCTTCACTGACACACTGAAAGAAATTTTTAATGGAAGCCAGAAATGGCAGTATTTTCTGATAACGTATATGTGATCCGTGTGACGGAGAAAACGGAGTTTTAAATATCTGGCCTGTAGGTAAGTAGTTTGAACAGCAAACTGGTGTGAATTGCTTCACTGACACGCTGAAGGAAATTTTTAATGGAGGCCAGAAATGGCAGTATTTTCTGACAACGTATATGTGATCTGTGTGACGGAGAAAACAGAGTTTTAAATACGTGTCCTGTAGGTAACTAGTTTGAACAGCAAACCGGTGTCAAAAACTTTGCTGACACAGTGAAAAAAAATTGGAATGGAGGCCAAAAATGGCAGTATTTTCTGAAAACGTATATGTGATCGGTGTGACGGAGAAAACGCTGTTTTAGATACCTGGCCTGTAGGTAACTAGTTTGAACAGCAAACTGATGTGAATTGCTTCAATGACACACTGAAAGAAATTTTTAATGGAGGCCAGAAATGGCAGTATTTTCTGACAACGTATATGTGATCCGTGTGACGGAGAAAACAGAGTGTTAAATACCTGGCCTGTAGGTAACTAGTTTGAACAGCAAACCGGTGTCAAAAACTTAGCTGACACAGTGAAAAAAAATTGGAATGGAGGCCAAAAATGGCAGCATTTTCTGAAAACGTATATGTGATCGGTGTGACGGAGAAAACGCTGTTTTAGATACCTGGCCTGTAGGTAACTAGTTTGAACAGCAAACTGATGTGAATTGCTTCAATGACACACTGAAAGAAATTTTTAATGGAGGCCAGAAATGGCAGTATTTTCTGACAACGTATATGTGATCCGTGTGACGGAGAAAACAGAGTGTTAAATACCTGGCCTGTAGGTAACTAGTTTGAACAGCAAACCGGTGTCAAAAACTTAGCTGACACAGTGAAAAAAAATTGGAATGGAGGCCAAAAATGGCAGTATTTTCTGAAAACGTATATATGTGATCGGTGTGACGGAGAAAACACGGTTTTGAATAGCTGGATTTCTTGCGCTGTAATATGGAAAGGACCTGGCTGTATTCTGCAGTGCCAACAAGCAAATGCTGTAGAAAAACGGTGTTCTCTGAATTGCTTTTTAAGCAAATAATGAGGATTAAGATCCAAAAAAAAGTATTCCTGGCCTCTGAGACCTGGGCCTTTGCATAGAAATATCTAACAGCAGCAGAAGGCAGAATTGGAATGGAGCCTCTTGTGCTATATGCACTGCAGTCTTCTATATACACTGCCTGCCTATATATCCTGCCTGCCTGATATCTCTGCAGATGGATTAGTTAGTCCTCAAAAGAACTGTTTGTTAAGATGGATATGTGTAATGTACGGTTTTTCTCCCTACACTACCTAATACACAAGCTAATCTCTCCCGGACGCAGCAGCACCTCTCCCTACTCTGCCTGATTCCAGAGTGACTGTGATGAGCACAGCGGTGCCAGGTCTCATAGAGACCTGATGACGCTGTGCAGCCATCCAATCACTGTAATGCCACAACCACAATGGCTGCGGCATTACAATGAGTGGCAGGCAATCCCTGCATGTTGAGTGGCGCTCTAAAGTGCGCCAAACATGCAGGGAGGGGACCCGAGCTCCCGCCGAGCAACCCCAGAAATACTCAGCGTGCCGAGCATCTCGAGCGGTGAGATGCTCGGGCAAGCACTGAGCAGTAGCAAGCATGCTCGCTCATCACTATTATTAAGGCATCACAGGATTTCAGTTTAATTATATTAAAATAATAAATGATCTATATAGTTTATGGGTAAAAGAAGATATTGTTATTTGTTTGGAGAGGTATCCTTATTCAGGGAAAGGTATGAGTTACAGGAAGACCATATAGAATAGTATTTCTTAAGAAAGTTGTTTCTTAAAGCATAGGATTGTTCAAAAGAATTGTGAATAAACATTTTATCTATAATTACTGAGATAGTAGGAACATTTACTAACTTCCATTTAGATTCAATAAATAGCTTTGTTGTAGCAAATATATGAATGGAAATATGTTTTATCTTCTGTGGGAGTGTATTTGAGTCAAGAGATAAAAGGGCTAATTGTGGTGAAATTTTAACTGTAGAATTGTTGATTTTATTCAACAATTTACAGATCTCTTTCCATAATAACACATCTTTAGGACATGTCCAAAAGATATGAAATAAGTTGGTTTTTTTTTCTCCAACATGAATCAGAGTAATCCACAAAAGCTTTATTTAGTAACTGCTGTATTTTCTACACAACTCCCCAATATGGATAAATCGGAGATTTTTCTTTAAAGTCAGTCAGGAGTTTAGAAAATGAATATGGGGCGAACAGACTCCAAGAATTAAACTGGAAACTTTGCAAAGAAGTTCCTAACCCATGGGTATATTATATGGCATCTCAGCTTCAACATATTCAGGGATGGACAGAAAGCTTTTTTGTGAGAAAATGGAAAAAGTCACACTGGGGATTCAAACTATTGATTTCCTATTCATAAGACAGCTGCATTTACCCAATAAGCCACTGGAACATCACAGGTGCAAAAGGCAAAAGAGGGGCAGTGAACATTGAATCGCTAATAGGTAAGTTCAAATAGAAATCCATTGGATATACTATGTCATTCAAAATGCCAATCTATACAGTGTATGATGACATTTTCTTCTTTAAGAATACTTAATACAGATTCTATATCTAACAATCACACTATCTCAAGCCTGAAGTTAATTAAAATTTCCATCGGCTAGATAAAAAGCTTTATTGTGAGAAAATGGAGCAAAAAACCCTGTGGATTAGAACTCGTGACATAAAGTTTCTAAGAAAGGGGCATTGACCCAGTAACCCACTGAAATGTCGCAGGTTGAAAAGGTTTTCAATAAGGGCAGTGAACATTGAATCGCTAATAGGTAAGTTCAAAAAGAAATCCATTGGATTTACTATGTCATTCTTAATGCCAATCTATATAGCGTGTGATGACATTTTGTTCTTTACGAACAATTAATACAGATTCTATATCGAACAATTGCTCTATCTCAAGCCCGAAGTTAATTGAAATTTCCATCGGCTGGATAGAAAGCTTATTTGTGAGAAAATAGCACACTGTGGACGAGAACTCTTAAAATCCTGTTTACAAGACAGGGGCATTAACACAGTAAGCTACTGTAACATCACTGTTGAAAACAATTGTAAATAAGAGCAGTGAACTTTGAGTTGCTAAAAGGTAAGTTCAAAAAGAAATCCATTGAATGTTCTATGTCATTCTTAATGCCAATCTATACAGCGTATGATGACATTTTGTTCTTTATGAACAATAAATACAGATTCTATATCCAACAATTGCCCTATCCCAAGCCAGAAGTTAATGGAAATTTCCATTGGCTGGAAAGAAAGCTTTATTGTCAGAAAATGGAAAAATGCACTCTGTGGATTAGAACTCATAATACCCTATTTACAAGACAGGGTCATTAAAACACAACGCCACTGGAATGTCAGAGAAGCATATTAATGTCAAGAAGTTGAGTGAACACCGAATCGCTAATAGGTAAGTTCAAAAAGAAATCCATTGGATTTGCTATGTCATTCTTAATGCCAATATATACAGCGTATGATGACATTTTGTTCTTTATGAACAATTAATACAGATTCCATATCTAACAATTGCACTATCTCAAGCCCGAAATTAATGGAACTTCCATTGGCTTGAAAGAATGCTTTATTGTGAGAAAATGGGAAAATACACTCTGTAGAATTGAACTTACAATATCCTATTTACAACACAGAGTCGTTAACACACTATGCCACTGGAACATCACTGATACAAAATAATGTCAAGAAGTTGAGTGAACACTGAGTCGCTAATAGGTAAGTTGAAAAAGAAATCCATTGGATTTGCTGTCATTCTTAATGCCAATCTATATAGCGTATGATGACATTTTGTTCTTTATGAACAAATAATAAGGTTTTATATCTAAAAATTGCACTATCTCAAGTCCGAAGTAACTGAAAATTTCCATTGGTTGGAAAGAAAGCTTTATTGTGAGAAAATGGAAAAAAAGCACTCAGTGGAATAGAACACATAGCATCCTATTTTCAAGATAGGGACATTAACCCACTATGCCACTGGAACTTCACATGTGCAAACTGATGTAAAGAGATTGAGTGAACACTGAATCGCTAATAGGTAAGTTCAAAAAGAATTCCATTAGATTTACTATGGCATTCTTAATGCCAATCTATATAGCGTATGATGACATTTTGTTCTTTATGAACAAATAATACAGATTTTATATCTAAAAATTGCACTATCTCAAGGCCGAAGTTAATGGAAATTTCCATTGGCTGGAAAGAAAGCTTTATTGTGAGAAAAAGCAATCATTGGATTAGAACTCATAAGATGCTGTTACAACACAGAGTCATTAACACACTATGCCAATGAAGCGTCACATGTGCAAAATGTTGTAAAGAGGTTGAGTGAACACTGAATCTCTAATAGGTAAGTTGAAAAAGAAATCTATTGGATTTACTATGTCATTCTTAATGCCAATCTATATAGCGTATGATGACATTTTGTTCTTTATGAATAATTAATACAGATAATATATCTAACCATTGAACTATCTCAAGCCTGAAATTAATAGAAATTTCCTTTGGCTTGTAGGAAAACTTTATTGTGAGAAAATGGAAAATGCACTATATGGATTAGAACTCATGATATCCTGTTTACAAGACAGGGTCATTAACACACTATGCCACTGGAACATCACATATGTAAAGTAATGTCAAAAAGTTGAGTGAACACTGAATCGCTAATATGTTATTTGAAAAAGAAATCCATTGGATTTACTACGTCATTCTTAATGCCTATCTATACAGCGTATGATGACATTTTGTTCTTTATGAACAATTAATACAGATTCTATATCTAACAATTGCACTATCTCAGTCCGAAGTTAATGGAAATTTCCATTGGCTTGAAGAAAAGCTTTATTGTGAGAAAATGGAAAAATGCAGAATGTGGATTTGAACTCATAATACCCTATTTACAAGACAGGGGAATTAACATAATATGCCACTACAACTTCACAGATGCAAAATAATGTCAAGAAGTTGAGTGAACACTGAATCGCTAATAGGTAAGCTCAAAAAGAAATCTATTGGATTTACTATGCCTTTCTTAATGCCAATCTATACAGCGCATGATGACATTTTGTTCTTTATGAACAATTAATACAGATTCCATATCTAACAATTGCGCTATCTCAAACCCGAAATTAACGGAAATTTCCATTGGCTTGTAGTAAAGCTTTATTGTGAGAAAATGGAAAAATGCATTATGAGGAGTAGAACTATTGAACAGACAGGGTCATTAACCCACTATGCCACTGGATTGTCACATGTGCAAAGTGATGTCAAGAAGTTGAGTGAATACTGATTCGCTAATAGGTAAGTTGAAAAAGAAATCCATTGGATTTGCTATGTCATTCTTAATGCCAATCTATATAGCGTATGATGACATTTTGTTTTTTATGAACAAATAATACAGATTTTATATCTAAAAATTGCACTATCTCAAGTCCGAAGTAACTGAAAATTTCCATTGGTTGGAAAGAAAGCTTTATTGTGAGAAAATGGAAAAAAAAAAAGCACTCATTGGAATAGAACTCATAGCATCCTATTTTCAAGATAGGGACATTAACCCACTATGCCACTGGAACTTCACATGTGCAAACTGATGTAAAGAGATTGAGTGAACACTGAATCGCTAATAGGTAAGTTGAAAAAGAAATCCATTAGATTTACTATGTCATTCTTAATGCCAATCTATATAGCGTGTGATGACATTTTGTTCTTTATGAACAAATAATACAGATTTTATATCTAAAAATTGCACTATCTCAAGGCCGAAGTTAATGGAAATTTCCATTGGCTGGAAAGAAAGCTTTATTGTGAGAAAATGTAAAAAAAAAAGCAATCATTGGATTAGAACTCAGAAGATGCTGTTACAACACAGAGTCATTAACACACTATGCCAATGAAACGTCACAGGTGCAAAACGTTGTAAAGAGGTTGAGTGAACACTGAATCGCTAATAGGTAAGTTCAAATAGAAATACATTGGATTTACTATGTCATTCTTAATGCCAATCTATACAGCGTATGATGACATTTTGTTCTTTATGAACAATTAATACAGATTCTATATCTAACAATTGCACTATCTCAAGTCCGAAGTTACTGGAAATTTCCATTGGTTGTATAGAAAGCTTTATTGTGAGAAAATGGAAAAAAAAACACTTGTTGGATTAGAACTCAAAACATCCTATTTACAAGACAGGGTCATTACCCCACTATACCACTGGAACTTCACATGTGCAAATTTATGTAAAGAGGTTGAGTGAATACTGAATCTCTAATAGGTAAGTTGAAAAAGAAATCCATTGGATTTACTATGTCATTCTTAATGCCAATCTATATAGCGTATGATGACATTTTGAACTTTATGAACAATTAATACAGATTCTATATCTAACAATTGCATTGTCACAAGCCCGAAATTAATGGAAATTTCCATTGGCTTATAGGAAAGCTTTATTGTGAGAAAATGGAAAAATGCACTATTTAGATTGGAACTCATAACATTTTATTTAATAGACAGCGTCATTAACCCACTATGCCACTGAAATGTCACATGTGCAAAGTGATTTCAAGTAGTTGAGTGAACACTGAATCGCTATATGTATTTGAAAAAGAAATCCATTGGATTCACTATGTCATTCTTAATGCCAATCTATACAGCGTATGATGACATTTTGTTCTTTATGAAAAATTAATACAGATTCTATATCTAACATTTGCACTATCTCAAGTCCGAAGTTACTGGAAATTTCCATTGGTTGGAAAGAAAGCTTTACTGTGAGAAAATGGAAATAAAAGCACTCGTTGGATTAGAACTCATAGCATCCTATTTACAAGAAAGAGTAATTAACCCAATATGTCACTTGAACGTCACATGTGCAAAATGATGTAAAGAGGTTGAGTGAACACTGAAACGCTAATAGGTAAGTTCAAAAAGAAATCCATTGGATTAACTATGTCATTCTTAATGCCAATCTATATAGTGTATGATGACATTTTGTTCTTTATGAACAATTAATACAGATTCTATATCTAACAATTGCACTATCTCAAGCCCGAAATTAATGGAAATTTCCATTGGCTTGTAGGAAAGCTTTATTGTGAGAAAATGGAAAAATGCACTATGTGGATTAGAATTCATAATATTATTTTTACAAAACAGGGTCATTAACACACTATGCCACTGGAACATCACAAACGTAAAATAATGTCAAGAAGTTGAGTGAACACTGAATCGCTAATAGGTACGTACAAAAGGAAATCCATTGGATTTACGATGTCATTCTTAATGCCAATCTATATAGCGTATGATGACATTTTGTTCTTTATTAACAATTAATACAGATTCTATATCTAACAATTTAACTATCTCAAGTCCGAAGTTAATGGAAATTTCCATTGGCTGGAAAGAATGCTTTATTGTGAGAAAATGGAAAAATGCACTGTGTGTATTAGAACTCATAATATCCTGTTTACAACACAGGGTTATTAACACTATGCCACTGGAACATCACATGAGCAAAGTGATGTAAAGAGGTTGAGTGAACACTGAATCGGTAAGGTGTTATTTGAAAAAGAAATCCATTGGATTTACTATGTTATTCTTAATGCCAATCTATACAGTGTATGATGACATTTTGTTCTTTATGAACAATTAATACAGATACTATATCTAATAATTGCACTATCTCAAGTCCGAAGTTAATGGAAATTTCCAATGATTGGAAAGAAAGCATTATTGTGAGAAAATGGATAAACAGCACTCTCTGGATTAGAACGCTTAACATCCTTTTTACAAGACACGGTCATTAACCCACTATGCCACTGGAACGTCAAAAATGATGTCAAGAAGTTGAGTGAACACTGAATCACTAATTGGTAAGTTCAAAAAGAAATATATTGGATTTATTATGTCATTCTTAATGCCAATCTATACAGCATATGATGACATTTTGTTCTTTATGAACAATTAATACAGATTCTATATCTAACAATTGCACTATCTCAAGTGCGAAGTTAATAGAAAGCTCCATTGGCTGGAAAGAAAGCATTATGATGACAAATTGGAAGAAGTCTCCCTGTGGGTTTGAACTCATGAGCTCCTGTTTATAAGACATGCGCTTTAACCCAGTAAGCCTCTGGAACATCACAGATACAAAGAGTTGTCAATAAGGGCAGTGAACTCTGAATCACTAATAGGTAAGTTCAAAGAGAAATCCATTGGATTTACTATGTCATTCTTAATGTCAATTAGTGATGAGCGAGCATGCTCGCTACTGCTCGGTGCTCGCCCGAGCATCTCACTACTTGAGATGCTCGACGCCCGCCGAGTATTTCCGGGTTGCTCTGGCGGGATCTCGGGTCCCCTCCCTGCATGTTTGGCGCTCTTTAGAGAGCCAATGAACATGCAGGAATTGCCTGCCATGCACTGTAATGCCGTAGCCATGTTGGTTGTGGGCATTACAGTGATTGGCTGGCCGCACAGCATCATCAGGTCAATATCAGACCGGGTGCTGCCATGCTCGTCACAGTCACTCTGGATCAGACAGTGTTGGGAGAGCTGCTGCTGCATCAGGGACAGATTTGATTGTGTATTAGGCAGTGTAGGGAGAAAAACTGTACATTACACATATCTATATTAATAACAGTCCTTCTGAGGACTAATCCATCTGCAGAGATATCAGGCAGGCAGGGTGTATAGGCAGGCAGTGTATATAGCAGACTGCAGTGCATATAGCACGAGAGGCTCCATTCCAATTCTGCCTTCTGCGGCTGTTAAACATTTCTATACAGAGGCCCAGGTCTTAGGGGCCAGGAATACATTTCTTTGGATCTTAATCCTCATTATTTGCTTAAAAAGCAATCCAGAGAACACCGTTTTTCTGCGCCATTTGCTGGTGTAGGGAGAGGTGCTGCTGCGTCAGGGACAGATTTGCTTGTGCATTAGGTAGAGTAGGGAGAAAAACCGTACATTACTCATATCCATCTTAACAAACAGTCCTTCTGAGGACTAATCCATCTGCAGAGATATCAGGCAGGCACGGTGTATAGGCAGGCAGTGTATATAGCAGACTGCAGTGCATATAGCTCAAGATTCTCCATTCCAATTCTGCCTTCTGCTGCTGTTATATATTTCTATACAAAGGCCCAGCTCTCAGGGGCCAGGAATACTTTTCTTTGGATCTTAATCCTCATTATTTGCTTAAAAAGCAATCCAGAGAACACCATTTTTTCTGCACTATTTGCTTGTTGGCACTGCAGAATACAGCCAGGTCCTTTCCATATTAGAGCGCTAGAAATCCAGCTATTTAAAACTGTGTTTTCTCCGTCAAACGGATTACATATACGTTGTCAGAAAATACTGCCATTTCTGGCCTCCATTAAAAATTTCCTTTAGTGTGTCATTGAAGCAATTCACTGCAGTTTGCTGTTCAAACTACTTACCTACAGGCCAGGTATTTAAAACTCTGTTTTCTCCGTCACACGTATCACATATACGTTGTCAGAAAATACTGCCATTTCTGGCCTCCATTAAAAATTTCCTTTAGTATGTCCTTGAAGCAATTCACCTAAGTTTGCTGTTCAAACTATTAACCTACAGGCCAGGTATTTAAAACTCTGTTTTCTCTGTCAAACGGATCAAATAAACGTTGTCAGAAAATACTGCCATTTCTAGCCTCCATTAAAAATTTCTTTTAGTGTGTCAGTGAAGCAATTCGCCTACGTTTGCTGTTCAAACTACTTACCTACAGGCCAGGTATTTAAAACTCTGTTTTCTCCATCACACGGATCACATATAAGTTCGCTCCAAACTCAGTCATTTGTAGTGAGCGTGGAAGATACTGTCCTCCATTTAAAATGGGCAAGGGACGGGGAACTGGACGTCATGGTAATGGTGCATGCAGAGGCCGTGGGCAAGCCGAAATTGTGCCTCAACAAACACCCACATCTTCTCACCTGACCTTCCTGTCCCAGTTTCTAGGGGACCGCAGCACACCACTATTGAACCCAGAGCAGTGTCAAAAGGTTAATGGTTGGATAGTGGATAATGCTTCCAGTCACTTAGCCACCACCACCACCCTGTCTTCCACACGGTCAAGTCTCATTAGCCGTGAGTCTGGACCGCATATTCCTCACCCTGATCCTCCTTTCTCCCACCATGCCGAGTACCCACAGACAACTGATCCCACACTTGGACACTCTGAAGAGCTGTTCACTTTTCCATTTATAGATTCAGGCCTCTCGCCCGGTCCACTTGAAGCGGGGCAAGAGGAGATCGCGTGTAGCGGTGCCCAAATATTTGAGCAGCCACGGTCACACGAAGGCGATGGTGGGAAAGTGTCACAAAAGGTGGACGATGATGAGACACAATTGTCAGAAAGTTAGGAGGAGGACCAGGGTGCGGAAGTGGAAAACGAGGTGGTGGATGATATAGTAACTGACCCAACCTGGCAGGAGGACATGCAGAGCGAGGAGAGAAGCACACAGGGGGAGGGAGGCAGAGCACTCCAACAGGCAAGAAGAAGCAGTGTGGTGGCCGCAGACAGAAGGTAGGCAACCGTTCCCTGTAACACCAACACGAAGACAGTTTCCAGTACAACTGTTAGGTCTTCCCGAGTCTGGTTGTTTTTTAAAGACTCTGCTGATAACCCCAAAAAGGCCATTTGCACCACCTGCCAGGCCAGCATCAGCAGGGGTGGCAAAACGACCAGCCTGACCACCACCAGCATGATAAGGCACATGGCAGCAAAGCACCCGACTTTGTGGGCCGAACCCCAGGGTCCAGGAACAGTGTCTGCGGGTGGCACCATTGCTTCTTCCGCTGTTGTGCATGCAAGCCAATCCCCTGTCCATGGTGCATGCGAAGATGCCTCCTGCCCTCCACCACACTCTCAAGTAGCAGCATCAGGAAGCACGTCCATGTCCTTGTCCCAGTGCAGCGTTCAGTTGTCCATACCCCAGTCCTTGGAATGCAAGCGCAAATATGCAGCCAACGCCCCACAGGCCACACTGCTAAATGTTCACATTTCACGACTGCTTGCGCTCAAAATGTTGCCTTTTAGGCTCGTGGAGACAGAAGCATTCTGCAACCTGATGGCGGTACTCGGTCCCCAGGCGCCACTATTTCTCCCGGTGTGCCATCCACGCATTACACAAGCACATGTCCTAAACAATTAGCCGTGCTCTCAACAACGCAGTAACCGGTAAAGTCCACCTAACCACGGACACGTGGACAAGTGCTTGTAGCCAGGGACGGTACATCTCGCTGACGACACACTGGGTTAGCATAGTGGAAGCCGGGACCCAGTCGGACATTGGGACGGAACATGTCCTCCCGATGCCAAGGATTGCGGGCCCTAGGTCAATCAAGGTTGCCCCCACGGCCTACAGCTCCTGCACCTCATCCTCCTCAGCCCCCTCCTCAGCCCCCTCCTCCTCACAATGCTGAAGAGTTGTGGCCAGCTCTGAATGAGCAGGCAGATCTGTGGCTCACACCGCTGAACCTTCAGCCAGGCATGGTCGTGTGTGACAATGGCCGGAACCTGGTGGCGGCTTTGAGGCAAGGCGAGCTCACACACGTACCATGCCTGGCCCATGTGCTTAACCTCGTGGTTCGGCGGTTTCTCAAATCCTACCCAGAGCTGCCGGATCTGCTTGTTAAAGTACGCCGCCTGTGTGCCCATTTTAGAAAGTCAGCTACAGCTTCCGCCGCCCTTGCTGTGCTTCAGCAGCGTTTGCAGCTACGGGCTCACAGACTGGTGTGTGATGTCCCCACGCGTTGGAACTCTACACTGCAGATGTTGGGAAGGATTTGTAAGCAGAAGAGGGCAGTTGTTGAGTACCAGCATCAACAAGGCCGTCGGTATTCAGTTCAGACTCCACACATAAGACCTCAGGAGTGGACATGGATGTCAGACATATGTACCATCCTCCAAAACTTTGAGGACTCCACCAAGATGGTGAGTGGCGATGACGCCATAATTAGCGTCACCATCCCGCTTCTCTGTCTTCTGAAACACTCTCTGCTCACAATCAAAGAGGATGAATTGCAGGCGGAGCACGATGAGATGGAGCAAGGACCCATACAGGGTGATTACACACAGCCAAGCCTCATCTCATCCCAAAGTGGATTGGGTGATAATGAGGAAGTGGAGGAGGAGGAAGGACAGGAGCTAGGTTCATGCACTATAGACGGCACTACCTGCACAGCTGTCATACCGTCTGTTCAGCATGGATGGCCAGAGGACAGAGAGGAGGAGGAGGAGAGCATGGTCAGTCAACCTCTTGGTGAGGACAAGGAAGTCTTGCCTGTTAGCAGTCTGGCACGCATGGCTGAGTTTATGTTATGCTGCCTTTCCTGTGACCCTCGCGTTCTCAAAATTTTGGGTGATAGTAATTACTGGTTGGTGACACTTCTAGACCCACGCTACAAGGAGAACTTTCTATCTCTTATTCCTGAGGCGGACAGGTCTACAAAAATGGGGCTGTACCAGAAGGCCCTTGTTGCGGAACTATTAAAGAAATTCCCATCTGAAAACGCTGGCGGCAAAGGGCACACTTCGTTGGACAATCAAGGAATACAGGCGAGAGAGACACAACTTCAATCCAGCAGAGGCAGGGGAACACTGTCAAAGTTCTGGGAAAGTTTTCTCAGACTCTCCCATAGCACAGGCCCTGAGGCACGGGGTACTCTCACAAGGAGTGCAAAGTTTGGGAAGATGCTGAGGGAGTACCTTGCCGACTGTACCAATGTCCTCCATGATTACGCTGTGCCTTATAATTATTGGGTATCCAAGCTGGAGGTCTCTATGCCTTGGAGGTCCTGGCCTGCCCTGCCGCCAGTGTTTTATCAGAGCGGGTTTTTAGTGCCGCTGGTGGAATTATAACTGATAAGCGCATCCGCCTGTCAACTGAAAATGCTGACAGGCTGACTCTTATAAAAATGAACAAGGGCTGGATTGGGCCAGACTTCTCAACACCACCGAATGATAGCAGCGTAACATAAACTCAAATCCAGTGTCTTTTCTTGGGAGGTGTATTCCCATGCACATTTTCACACCCACACATGGGTATACGCTTCCTGATTTTGGCTATTTGCTCCTGTCCTCCTTCTTCTCCTCATCCTCCACCACCATATCACCAGGGTGACCGTGGTCCATGATGCAACACCCACATAATTTTTTTAAAGGGTGTTTATGATGCACGCAAAAAAAAAAATAAATTTATACAGTATGTTCATGTATACCCCCCAGGGGTAAATGTTTGTCAGCCCATACACTTAGTGCATGGGCATTACAAGTATAGGAGGCCCGCTCCTTTCTAATGGGAACATTTTTTTATGAGGCCCTCCTCCACGTCTCTTCCAAGGGGCATTGAAGTGCCTCCAAATTTTTGCAGCCCTTGCATTCACTCACATAAAAAAAAAACAATTAAAAGATAATTTTTAATAGATTACATTAAAATGTTGCCTTGGAGCTCACACTAAATACCGAATACCACAGAAATAAACTCATTATCATGTGCATGGGTCCCGTCCACCCAATACACTTAGAAAGCACTATATTCACCGATATAGTTACACATAGAATAAAGGTGAAGAGGGTTTTACTTATCTTATTATCTTATCATTGTATGTGGGAATCCTGCCTCCCCAAAATGCTGTGGGGTTCCATATTCCTTGACGCGTTTTCCCCGTATTATTAAAGGTTCATCAGGAGGAGAAATTGGAAAAAGAATTGATAAAGTGTCCTGCTGATAGCTTGCAGTCCATTTCAAGCTGCCGCTCTCCCTTTTTAGATAAACCCCATCAGCTGTGTTTAATCAGGACTCACTTCCCAGATCAAGAGGAGAAGCTTTCCTCATACCTTCAATAGCGCGGTTGTCCCTTCCTGCTGTACTGCGCATGTCTGACAGTACGCCATCCACTAGAGGTCCTGTGGGTGTACAGCGCAGGCGCAGGTCTCCTATCCGACATAGGGACGCAGGTCTCAGCCACACCTCCACTCCAAACGCACTTACACACATCGCACACACCGCAGAGCCGGCGCATGCGCACTCATCCAAAACGGAAAGAGGTCAGCAGACACAGCGCAAGTATTCCAGTGTGGCAAAGCCAAACATGCTGGATATAGGCAACAACGTGGGAATACTTCACAAGGGCTCAGTTAGTCATTACCCCACCACTTGTCCAATGCCACAAGAAACCGCAGTGTGTGTGTATACCAAAAAGAAGAAAGGAGGAGGGGAGTGGGGAGGGGGGATGGAAAATGACAAGAGCCAGAGGTACACTATAAATAGATAATATACAAAACACACTCCAGCGAATACACAAACCGCAAATAGGGAAGGGGGGAGGGGTTATAGTGATGATTATATTTCATATATCCCACATGCTGATACATTGATATGGAATACAGAAGTGGGAAGGAAAGGGAGAAAGAGGGATGGGGATTCAGGAGGGCAAGCATTAAGTACTTGAGTATCAATGATACCTCTGGTACACAAAATGATATAAAATACACTTATATATGGTAATCAAGTAGAATTATACAACCAACCATGTAGGCTGATAATAGTAGTCCCTATCTATTAAACGAAACAACAATAATTTTGCTGTTCATTGAGTCCATTAGGAGTCAAAGCACCCAACCTAAATATCCACTGGCATTCCTTTTGAAGTAATAGCTTGTTCCAATCACCCCCACTTTCATTTTTTTTCATCGGACCACCTCCACTACACAGAAGGAGACTTCATTTATGTCATTAGAGTGATATTCCCTCATAAGCCGCGCCAGAGGAGTGTCCCTACTGTGTCGCATATCCCCAAGATGTTCACCGATTCACCTATGTAGTTCCCTTTTGGCTTTTCCGATGTAGATCTTGGGGCAGGGACATGTTGCCATGTAGATTACCCCTTCTGTTTTGCAATTGGCAAAATCCCTCATGAAAAAGACCTTTCCCCCCGTACTACCAGTGAAGTTTTTAGATGGTCTTAACCACGGACAAAATTTACAATTCCCACATCTAAAAGTGCCACAAGTCCTACGTTCAAGCCAGGAACCTTGTCTAGCGGGGAGTTTAAAAAAGCTGTGTACCAGGCGGTCCCGCAAGGACCGTCACTTTCTATATGTGACACTTGGATGTGCCGAAATGAATCCTTTGAGGTCAGGGTCCATCTCAAGGACCCCCCAATGCCTTCGTATGATATTCATCACCTCACTTGCCCTGTTATCAAAAGTACCAATAATTCTGGGCGGGCCACTGTTATCATCCCTCCTAATTACTGGGCAAAATAATCTTTGTCTGTCCTGACTACTGGCATGGAGAAAGACCGTTTCAATAATCTTTTCGGGATAACCCCTATTCTTGAAACGGTCTCTTAATTCGCAGGATTGGGACATGAACACTCCTTGATTAGAACAGTTCCTCCTAATACGTAGAAACTGTCCCTTGGGTATACCCCTTTTCAAGGGACCCGGGTGGTGGCTTTCCCATCTGAGGAGACTGTTGGTTGCGGTCAGCTTGCGGAAGGTACGGGTCGTAACAAAACCCTCCTGGGACTCTCCCGATTGTCAAATCCAGGAAGGTCAGCTCATCCACCCTAATTTCAGATGTAAATCTCATATTAATTTCATTAGTGTTGAGACACTGTATGAATTTTTGGAAAACATCTACTGATCCCGACCAGAGGAGAAAGACGTTGTTAATAAATATAGACCACAACAAAATAAATGGAAACCACCATGCTTCCTCCCGCAACACCACAGTCTCCTCCCACCAGCCCAGAAAGAGATTGGCATACGACGGGGCTGAGGGACTCCCCATCGCAGTCCCCCTGAGCTGGTGGTAGGTTTTGCCATTAAAGGAAAAATGGTTATGGGTGAGTATAAATTACATCAGATCACATACAAAGCGATTATGCATGGAAAACTGTGTTGCTCTTGTCCCGAGGAAATGCTGTAACCCTCTAAGGCCCGCCCTATGTGGTATGTTACTATAGAGGGCTTCTACATCAATGGACGCAAAGAGCACCTCATCGCTCACATTAATCCCTTCAAGTTTGACCAGCAGGTCAGATGTGTCCCTCAGATATGACGGTAACGAAGACACAAACGGTCGAAGCACTTTGTCAACATATACTCCCAAATTCTGGCATAAGGAACCCACCACCCAATACAATGGGACGACCCTTAAGGGGGTTTGTACCCTTGTGGAGTTTAGGGAGGGTATAAAAAGTGGGGGTGACAGGGAAAGCAGGTAGGAGGAACTCATACTCATTTTTGGAGATAACTCTTGTTTCAAGGTTCTCAACTAGTAGAGAGGTCAGTGATTCTATATACTGAGGGGTAGGGTCATTTTTTAAGATCTCATAAGTGTCCTTATCTCGTAGAATAGTCTGACACATAGAGAGGTAGAGGGGATGGTCCAGGATCACCAAGTTTCCCCCTTAATCTGAAGTTTTAATGATCAGTTCATGATTTTCTTCTAATTTCCTTAATGCTTCAGATTCATCAACAGACAGGTTAGATCTAAACTCCGTCATTTTGGGGGTACTCATTCTGGAAAAAATCATCCTCCACTAGTTTTATGAAGATATCAATGCTGTCCAAGTTTCCTGAAGGGGGAGGCAACTTTGTACTTTTTTTCTTTAGCTCAGTAAACGGTCCTAGACCACCCGATTCCTCATTCTCATTTAGAAGATCAGTGAGGGTTTCCCATACAGTAAGTTCATCCTCAGTAATCCCCAATTCTTGGCTTTTCTCCTTGTTCTGTTGTTTATAAAACTTGTGCCATTTAAGCTTCCGCCCAAATAGATGAATATCTTTTACCCATGCGAAGGAGTTAAAGGGAGTAGTGGGGACAAAAGACAAACCCTTATGTAATACTCTCATTTCTTCCCGTGTCAACCTATATTGAGTCAGATTGACAACTTGATTAGTTGGCCCCTCTATTGGTTTCTGTTCCTCAATTGATAACCAACCGGGGCCCTCTGCTCCAAAAAAGAAGAAGTAGATGAAGAAGAGGCTGGTGATACTGATTCCTGTATTCCTCCCGTTCCTATTGTTTTCAAAGGTCCTGGGGGTTCGGGAGTCATACTCGGAAAAGGGTTCCCTTGCATTCACTGCATAGGCCAACACTATGGGAGACTCTCTCCTTTCTAATGGGAATTTGTCGTTACTGTGGCCCTGCTCTGTCTGTCTTTAAGTTCTTAGTGGGGTTTTTCCTAAAATTGGTCAGCCATTGGACTCACTGCATACCCTATAACTGTATAGCAGACTCTCTCCTTTCTGAATGGAATTTGTCGTTACTGTGGCCCTGCTCTATGTGTCTTTAAATTCTTAGTGGGGTTTTTCCCAAATTTTTGCAGCCCTTGCAGTCACAGCATGGGCATTACCACCTGCTCCTTTATAATGTGAACATTTTTTTTACTGAGACCCTCCTCTATGTCTCTTCAAAGGGGTATTGGGTTGCGTCTAAATTTTTGGCAGCCCTTGCAGTCACTGGATATGCAATAACAGTATAGGAGACCCTCTTGTTAATAATGGGAACAACAAAGCATAGCCGGCTGATGGCTCTCTAACAATAGCGAGGGCCGACTGCTGGCCTTTTAAGAATAGTAATGGCGGTCTGATGGCCCTATAAAAATAGGCTTTATGACTTTCAGAGTCCCTCCATCATAAATAAAACAGGATGTGTCTGATGATGTGTCACACACCACATTGCCAGATAAGGTTGCAAAATGTTAAAATTACATTTCCCGGTGAATGCATTTGTCTTAAAAAATAACATAAAAAAAAACAAAACAATAGGATCTTTCTTTAGTATAAAAAACAGCATCACCAATTTAACCTCAATGTAATCACATTGTTCAGCTCATGCACCTCCTCCTCCATCTCCGAAATGACCACATCAGTCACAAGCTGACAGCACTGCAGCACTGCCTTGGCCAAGCGGCAACAGGCTGTGCTGAAGATAACATGCTTAATTGACAAACCGCCCAGCGCTGCAGAGTTGTTGAAAGCTGTAACACAGCAGCCTGATCTATGGCTCTCACAGCTGAACATACAGCCAGGCATGGTCGTGTGTGACAATGGGCGGAACCTGGTGACGGAGAAATGACAGCCGGGGTAGATACAGCTTCCCTCTATGCCAGTCCTTTCACCAAGCTAAAGAATATGGCTGTGGTGAAATACAACTCTCACTGAGAATGTTATGATCTGCAACATGAATTAAGGAAAGATAGGGTAAAGCTGTCCCTACAGTAAGACTAAGCTGAATCCCTATGATGTAGCGGGCTGCCTGTTCCTAGTGAACAGACCCGCCTTAGTCCTCGGCTAGTCTGAACGAAGACCTATATAATTAAGGGAGGGGTCACTAAAAGAACTAAGGACTGAGACAAAAAGGAACACCTCCTAAACAGAAGTTGTTGTAGAACACAAAAAGACAAACTGACAAAATGTACTAGAGGTCCCAGAGGACCAAGCGAACTTGACAGGGAAAGGCAACGAAGCACTAGGCTAGAGAAACAGTCACACACTGAAGTCCAGCACAGCCAGAAGGGCGGAGCTGGAATATAAAGGCAGATGGTCACGTGACCGCAAAACACAAGATAGAAAAAACAAACAGGAGGGTTCTAACAGAGAAGCTGTTCCATATTGAAAATCATTGTGCCCACCAGAGGATTTGATTCTGAGGGATAACCTTTCTCACCCGCTCAAGAGCTCCATATCAGCTGCAAAGTTAGCGCTATCATGAACTCTCCTGAGGTAGAAGCCAAGGAACACCAGAGGATTCTCTGGTGGGACCGTTCAACCCTGCCGAGAAGCAGTCCTTGCTAAGAAAAGTGTGAGGGAAGGTTCCCAGACACTCTATTTTTACTGAGGAGGAAACACATGCAAGCACGGGGAGAACATGCAAAGTCCTTGCAGATGTTGTCCTTGCTGGGATATGAACCCAGGATCCCAGTGCTGCAAGGCTTCAGTTTTAACCACTGATCCAATGTGCTGCCGTTCAGCCTCTAATATCTAACAGGCTGGAGAAACTTGCACCTACTGCCACTCTAGCTTCAGCTCCTTTGTGAGAAAATGTATTTGGGCAGCCATTCAGTCTACCAAATAAAATTCCTGAGAAGGAAATTGGGGATGGCTTCGCTACTGGTACTGGGGGCAGTGCTAATACCATGGCGTTGTACCACAGTTTGCTGGAAATATTCCAGGCTGGTAGGAGGCAAGCAAATTCCCACAGAAAAGTACCAGCAGTAATGTTCAGGCCACATTTCAAGTGCAAGCAGCTTTAGAGGACTTCCAGGGAGAAATGACACGCAGGGTACATACAGGTTCCCTCTATGCCAGTCCTTTCACCGGGCTAAATACAACTCTCAGCAAAAAAAGTTGTGGACTGGCTCCGTACTGTCCCTGGCCACATTCACCTGTCCACGTGTTTGTGGTTAGGCGGTCCTTCCCAGTAAGTGCACTCGGGAGGGCACGGGTAATGTTATGGGACCCGTGCTTGTGGAAGGTGGAGGCGATACCGGGAAATATAGTGGCGTCTGGGGACCGAGTATGGACACCCGGCCACCGCCGGCATGAGGTTGTGAAAAGCTTCCGCCTCCACGAGCTTAAAAGGCCATATTTCAAGTGCAAAGAGCTGCCCAGAAATCTGGCAGTTTAGTGTTGTGGCCTGTGGGGTGGGTGGGTGGGTGGCTGGCTGAATACTTGCACTTTCATTCCAAGTAACAGAAAACTAAGCAGATGGTGGCCTCTATCATCATCATGGCCTCACCTCGGCACTATGAACTCTCCTGAAGGAGAAGCCAGGGCCCGCCAGAGGAGTCTCAGGTTCTCTGGTGGGCCCGTCCAACACTGCCGAAAAGCAGCCCTGGCTAAGAAAAGTGTGGGGGAAGGTTCCCGGATACTCTATGGCTGCTTTTTTAATGTGGATCGGCCATGCTTATGCATGTTATTTCTCAAAACGGATTACAGATCAGGCCATTGTCCAACTCTAACCTTTCTTCCCATGTTCTTACCCGGGCACAGATGGAGGTCCTGAGTTTGGGTCTATCTTTTTCACCTACGAACTCATTTAACTATTTTACTGCCCTTAAGGACCTCCATCTGTTTGCCCGGAAATTAATTCTACACAAATTGCATTCCAGAGCACGTGGTGAGGGATGTCCTTTGACAGCGGCAGAGAGGGAGGCTCTTCATAATCTGGAGGACCTACTTTTGGAGCAGGAGGTGCCGCCTGGTTCAGGTATGCGACTCCAATCATGGCATCCGAGTTCTACAAGGTTCCCTCCCTTGTCTTTGAGTCCGGCGATTGAGATCTTTGTTAGGTTGGTCACGGAGGATCTAAAACGCCTCCCTACACGGAGGCGTCATGATAACCTCACCCATCAACAACGTATTGCAATAGATCAACTTTGATCTCTTTCTGACATCGTTATTAAACCGGCTGACAAGGGAGGGAACATTGTATTATGGCCCTGCTCTATGTACGAGAAAGAAGCAATACGTCAACTCAAAGATACTCATACTTACATCAAACTATCGTACAATCCTACAACCTCCTTCTCTGCCGCACTCCAGGGCATCATTGGCCGTGCCTGTGACCATCACATTATTGACCAACGGACCGTTGAGGCATTAACGGTCCGCTTCCCGAAGACGGCTACCTTTTACCTTCTACCCAAAATTCACAAGGACGCCCTCGACCCGCCGGGACGTCCGATCGTGTCAGGATTGGAGGGACTGTGCGGTCCTATATGCCAGTACATTGACTGTCTTCTTCGTCCTTTGGTCAACACCCTCCCATCTTATGTTAAAGACACGACGGATGTCCTTACGCGGGTTGACGGCGTCCTTGTGACTGACGACACTCTCCTGGTCACGGCCGATGTCGAGAGTCTGTACACCTGCATCAGCCATGAGCTGGGCCTGGCTGCGGTTCGCCTCTTCCTGGGGGGCTCTGACCTGGATGGCCCGTCTAGGGAATTTATCCTCGAGCTCCTCCAATTCGTCCTCTGCCACAATTACTTTCTGTTTAAGGATGCTGTTTATCTCCAAAGGCGTGGCACGGCCATGGGTGCGGCCTGTGCCCCCTCGTATGTCAACCTCTTCCTGGGTGCCTGGGAGAGGGAGATCTTTGGCGACTAGGGGACACGGGGCGCTGACCGGGTCATGTCATGGCTGAGATACATAGATGATATCCTTTTTCTTCTGGCAGGGGACGGTGGAGGAGCTTGACGATTTTATGTTACGGTTGAACTCTAACACACATGCGATCAGGCTTACCTATACTTACCATCCGAAACGAGTCGACTTTCTGGATATCACCCTTGAGGTGGACCATGATTGCCGTATCCAGGCGGATGTGTATAGAAAGCCGACCGCTGTTAATTCCCTGATACATGCCACTTTGGCCGATGATGTTTCCACCATCAGAGCCGTCCCGGTCGGTCAGTTCCTCAGGATGAGGCGAATCTGCTCCACTAACTCTAGTTTTGAAAAACAGGCCGCAGATCTGGCGGAACGTTTCCAACAACGGGGGTACAGTAATCGATCTATTGGCCGTGGCTACAGGAGGGCTCGTGATACCCCTAGGGACCGTCTCATACATCCCCCTATTGTTTCTAAACATGATAAAACGGAGAGGATCCACTACATATCCACATTCAATTATGAGTGGGGAACCATGCGGCGGATCCTCTCCCGTCACTGGGACATTCTTAACACGGAGCCCTCCCTGCGAGAACGAATAGGCGACTTCCCGCTTATGACACCGCGACGTTCCCCTACGCTGAGGGACATTTTGGTTACTAGTCACTATGTTCCCTCTCGGCCGAATCCGTTCGGATCCCGCGGTCCCACGGTGGGTTCATTCCCGTGTGGTCACTGTGTCGCCTGCGCCAATGTCCTTCGTTGTGCGTCGTTCACCAACTCGGATGGCTCCCGCCATTTTGACATCTGCCACTTTATCTCTTGTGGCACCACACATGTGGTTTATTTTGCCACATGTGGCTGCAACTTGATTTATGTTGGCCTAACTACTAGGGAGCTCCGAGTCAGGGTTCAGGAACACGTACGGGACATTGGCGCGGCATGGACATCCACAGATCCCCGGGAGCTGAAGACACTACCTCGGCACTTTAGGGCCATCCATAATTGTGATCCCCGCTCACTGAAGGTGCGGGGGATTGATAGTGTGTCTCGGCTCCCGGGGCGGGAATGCTAAACGCTTCCTGGCACAAAAGGAGGCGAGGTGGATCACAATTCTTGACACCTTGGCACCGCGGGGTCTGAACGAGAATTTGGGCTTTTCGTCATTTTTATGATTTAGCATCGTGCTGTTCTGCGTCTCATATGTCTGACTACTATTATTTTCAGGATTTAACCCATAGCCCTATGTGCGAGGGTTAATCTCGACTGAGGGGTATTTGCCATTTTCCCCTGATGTATTTGACTATATCGCCTTCGTTTGGGCTATTTTTTGCTCTCCTTTAGTCCCTGCTATAAAATATAACATATGGCGGGATGAACATTTGTGGTTTGCCCATTTTATCTCTTTATTTTTAATTCTTTGATTTTAACTGTTTTTTCCTCTTACTTTTCCTTTATTCAGTGTTTATAACCTATCTCTGATCCTTATTCCGGCTATGATATCTCCTTTTGCTGTGATCGCCTCCCAACTAAAAGAAGAAAAATGACTGACCAACCCTGATGGATCCCGCCCACTTGGCTATTTACGGACTGCCATGGAATCGAGTCCCCCAAAAATAATTTTTTTGTATTTGAATATATGAGTTTCGGTGTATACTATTGTGCCTTATATTGACCTTTGTCTATGTTAATGTATGATACCGGCGTTCCGAGACGGGCGGCGCGCATGCGCGGGGCTACTGACCCTCCTGCGGTCCCGCGCGTCTGTCTCCATGGCGCCGGTGACGCTCCGGATGTTGTCTTGTTGGCACTTCCGGGGTTACACCGCTGCCTTGACAGACACAGCGGGGGGCGGGACGCTACAATGACCCCTGCGCATGCGCCGGATATGCCTTCTGGTCGGCGGCCATCTTCTTCTGGTCACATGACCGTACATGTGACCACTTGAGCGCGATATTTAAAAAGATGCCGGTTTCTGGACCAGTGACGCCTCTTGAAAAAGCTACTTATGCGAAACGCGCGTCGAGGCTTGCGGGCCCCACATTTGTTCGCTCCTGCCCTGCCAGTTCATCCTCTCTGCCTTTCTGTCCTTGGTATTCACATTGGTGAGTTATTTGCAATGTTCTGCATATACATGTTCTGGATACTCTCTCACTACTCGATGCCTCAAAGCTTGTTATATATAGTCTGTATCCAGATCCTCATTAACTTCCCGAGAGATATACCCTGTGTCCCCAATTCCAGTGTGTTACTATGTATATAGGCCCTGTGAGCCCTGCGCTTAGGGAATACGTATCTATTTATTAAATCGTATTGTGATTTTCCCTTGGAATATTTTTTCTGCATGGTCTTTTCGTCTCCATAGCTGCAGTGCAACTATGGCCTTTTTTTCTACTTTTTGATATGCTCCGCAACTCACATGTACTTGTAACTTGTACTTTTTAATAAGATTTTTTCTACTTCTAATAAAGTTTTCTCTGTTTATGCCATGTACTCGGTGTTCTCTAGTGTTTGCATTGTCCAACTCTGTATTCAAGACATTAAATGCGCAAAGAAAGATGTGTGTGTGTCAAAGCACCACCAACAAGTGCGAGTTGTTGTTGGACGGGCAGCCATTGCTTCTGCAACAAGCTCATTTACAGGACTTCCTGGGAGAAATGACATGCAGGGTAGATACGGTTTCCCTCTATGCCAGTCCTTTCACCGAGCAAAATACAACTCTCACCAAGTGGACTGGCTCCGTACCATCCCTGGCCACATTCACCTGTCCACGTGTTTGTGGTTAGGCGGTCCTTCCCAGTAAGTGCACTGGGGAGGGCACGGGTAATGTTGTGGGACCCGTGCTTGTGGAAGGTGGAGGCGATACCGGGAAATATAGTGGCGGCTGGGGACCGAGTATGGACACCCAGCCGCCACCGGCATGAGGTTGGGAAAAGCTTCCTCCTCCACGAGCCTAAAAGGCCACATTTCAAGTGCAAGCAGCTGTCAAAAATTTGGCAGTATAGTATTGCAGCCTGTGGGTGGGTGGCTGCCTGCATACTTGTGCTTGCATTCCAAGGAATGGGGTAGGGACAACTGAACGCTGCAGTGGGACAAGGACGTGGACGGTGATTGTTGCAAGTCTGTAACGACAAGTGCATGGTGGGAGGCATCTTCGCATGTGCCAAGGATCACTTATGATGGGCACACTTTTAGCCAGTGACGCTAAAGCCAGAGATGCTTCCAGAGGTCTTCCCCATGCTGTCCCCATGTCATTTGAGCACTGTTCCCATCGATTTGGGCGATTTTTAGGCCCTCTGCAGACCGTAGGGGTGAGTCGCCTGAAAAATGCTTGAGTTTCCCATAGAGTTACATTGGACTCGTTGCTCGGGTCGAGCACCCGAGTATTCCAATTTGCTCGACCCGAAGTTGATGGAAATTTCCATTGGCTGGATAGAAAGCTTCATTGTGATAGAATGGAAAAAGTCACCTCCTGGATTTGAACTCATGACTTCCTGTTTATGAGCCAAGAGCATTAACCCACTAAGCCACTCGAACATCACAGGTGCAAAGAGAGGTCAATAAGGGAAGTGAACTTTGAATCGCTAATAGGTAAGTTAAAAACGAAATTCATTGGATTTACAATGTCATTCTTAATGCCAATCTATACAGCGTATGATGACATTTTGTTCTTTATGAACAATTAATACAGATTCAAGCACGAAGATAATGGATATTTTCATTGGCTGGATACAAAGCTTCATTGGGATAAAATGGAAAAAGGCACTCACTGGATTCGAACTCATTAAAATCTATTTACAAGACAGGGTCATTTACTCACTATGCCACTGGAACATCACATGTACAAGGGGAAGTTAAGAAGTTGAGTGAATATTGAATCGCTAATAGGTAAGATCAAAAAGAAATCCATGGAATTTACTATGTCATTCTAAATGCTAATCTATACAGCGTATGATGACATTTTGTTCTTTAAGAACAATTAATAGAGATTCTATATTTCACAATTGCATTATCTCAAGCCTGAAGTTAAGGGAAATTTCCATTGGCTGGATAAAAAGCTTTATTGTGAGAAAATGGAAAATACCACTCTGTGGATTTGAACTCATGACCTCTATTCTTACAACAAAGGTGCATTAACCCAGTAAGCCACTGAAACATCACAGATACAAATGTCTGTCAAGTAGGGCAGTGAACAGTGAGGTGTCAGTCTTTGTAAACAGGAGGTCATGAGTTCAAATCCCCAGGTTACCTTTTTCCTTTTACTCACAATAAAGTTTTCCATCCAGCCAAGGGAAATTTGTATTACCTTCGGACTTGAGATAGTGCAATTGTTAGATATAGAATCTGTATTAATTGTTCATAAAGAACAAAATGTCATCATACGCTGTATAGAATGGCATTAAGAATGACATTGTAAAACCAATGGATTTTTTTTTTACCTTACCAATTAGCGATTCAATGTTCACTGCCCTTCTTGACAATTTATTACACCTGTCATGCTCCAGTGGCTTACTGGGTTATTGCGCTTGTCTTGTTAACAGGAGGGCATGAGTTCAAATCCACGGATTGTTCTTTTCCATTTACTCACAATAAAAAAAATTATCCAGGAAAGGTAAATTTGCATTACCTTCGTGCTTGAGATAGTGCAATTGTGAGATATAGAATCTGTATTAAGTGTTCATAAAGAGCAAAATGGCATCATACGCTGTATAGATTGGCATTAAGAATGACATCGTAAAACCAATGGATTTTTTTTTTACCTTACCAATTAGCGATTCAAAGTTCACTGCCCTTCTTGACAAGTCATTTCACCCGTGATTTTCCTGTGTCTTACTGGGTTAAAGCGCCTGTTTTGTAAACAAGAGGCTGTTAGTTCGTATCTTATAAGTGATTTTTTTCCATTTACTCCCAATAATGCTTTCTATCCAACCAAGGGAAATTTGCATTACTTTCAGGCTTCAGATTGTGCAATTGTGAGATATAGAATCTGTATTAATTGTTCATACAGAACAAAATGTCATCACACGCTGTATAGATTGGCATTAAGACTAACATAGTAAAACCAATGGATTTCTTTTTGAACTTACCAATTAGCGATTCAATGTTCACTGCCCTTCTTGACAGTTTGTTACACCTGTCATGCTCCAGTGGCTTACTGGGTTATTGCGCCTGTCTTGTTAACAGGAGGTCATGAGTTCAAATCCACAGATTGTTTTTTTCCATTTACTCACAATAAATAAAATTATCCAGGAAAGGTAAATTTGCATTACCTTCGTGCTTGAGATAGTGCAATTGTGAGATATAGAATCTGTATTAAGTGTTCATAAAGAGCAAAATGGCATCATACGCTGTATAGATTGGCATTAAGAATGACATAGTAAAACCAATGGATTTCTTTTTGAACTCACCAAATAGTGATTCAATGTTCACTGCCCTTCTTGACAATCTCTTGCACCTGTGATGTTTCAGTGGCTTCGTGGGTTAATGCACCTGTCTTGTGAACAGGAGGTGGTCAGATATACTGTAAAGAGACAGCTGTCTTTAAGTGAATCACATAGACTGTCCTATATGTATGTGATACACCAGGTATACCGCACATGTCAATTATTATTTAACATAGGATTTCGTTCAAGTCTGCACTGTCCTAGATGCAAAACTAACATAGCAGATATGCTTTATATGATGTTGAACTGTCCTAACTTGGTGTACTTTTGGAAGAGTGTTGTAGCAATGATTAACAGAATTTATTCAATTGACATAGAGCTTTCTCCATTAGTATGTATAGTGGGATATGTTGAAGATCTGACTATTGATGAGTACGGCAAAATTGCGGCAGCCCGTATGTTATATATGGCACGAAAATTGATAGCCCAAAAATGAATAGCAGATCAGGAGCCTATGATATCAGAATTATTGATAAAGTTAACTGGCTAGTAAATTTGGAAAAAGGCATATACCTAAAAAGAGATGCTATCTCTAAATTTGACAAGATATGGGGTCTATTGATTGATGGCTCTGGTTTGACATCTAGGGAACTGAGATTTCGCCTTGGCTTGCTTTGAGTTACGTTTATATGATGCCTCAAATTAAACTTCTCTGAAAATTAATAAAAATGTTATTAGTACTTCCACAAGTTATATGTAATTGGATTGACTATTGTCACTATGTTCAAATATTTGTTCATCCAATTATGCTGGTTTTGCAGAGCTAATTTGTATAAATAAGTGATGTTTAATCCTTCTTAAGGTTGGGGGGTGGAGAACTGTGTTTCTCCAATGTTTGGTTGTTGTTGTTTTGTTTTGTTTTTTTACCTTTGTGAAAATCTTTATAAAAATTAATAAAAAACATTTGATTTAAAAAAGAAAAAAAAATGACAAAGTCATAGGAGAACAAATACCCATGTTCCCCAAATTCATTTTTAGGAAAGCCAGTAACATCGGCAGCAAGGTGGCCCCCACAATAAAAAATCCACCTATTACCCACCCTCTCAGCATCCCTGGTTTCTTACCATGTAGAACATGCAAAGTTTGCAAAACTCTTCAAACAAAAAAACAGAATAGCATTACACATGGGAATAATAAATACTCTATAAATTACCATATTACCTGCACCAGCAAGGGGGTAATATACAGCCGGAAATGCCCATGTAACAAACTTTATGCTGGCCGAACCATACGACCTTTAAACAAGAGATTAGGGGAACATATTAGAAATATTAACAATAAATTTGAGGGATACCCGCTATTCAAACACTTCAAATACAAGCATAGGGGTTCAATAAATGGAATTGAAGTCATGGGCATTCAGACCATATAAAAGCATTGGAGATAGGGTAATTATATAATACAAATGTCAAGAGCTGAAACAATTTGGGTTTTCAAGTTGGACTCTATGAGACCAAGAGGCCTCAACAGTGGTATTGAATTATTGGCTTTTAATTGAGACTATTGCTGATTATTGCCTCCTAATCAGGACATGTATATAAAGGATCGCAAGAGAACTAAGGACCATCCCTGATGAAGGATAACGTAGTATCCGAAATGCGTAGGATTCTGTTTGGTCCTCCTTGCTATCCTTAGAGATCGGTGTCACGTGACCACACAGGACCTGACGTCACGCATGTCATTGCGCGTAGGTACTCTTACTCCAAGGATGCCGCTGCACAGCATGCTGCTGTGTTGGTGCCTCCGGCTGGGACCAGGCACTACACTACTTCTTCTCCTGACGTCACCACAAGCCTCCACCGTGCTTTATACGACAACCTCGACTCCGCCTCAATGGAAACAGGACGCAGGATATGGCATTTTCTCACTGACGCTCCAGACCACCTCTCATCCAAACGTACAGCCTCTGGATCCCTTAGAATACCTATAACCTTCCTGCCAGGATCCCCTAGGTTCCAATTATTTGACCATCTACGAATTGAATCTACCTCTGTTTTAACTGATATCCTTTGGCACTTTTTAATATATAATTAATTTTAATATTATATTGAATAAACAGTTTTTAACTACAATACCTCCTCTTCCTTCATGGACAGAAAAGTGTCACATAAACCTGTTTCTTCATATTCTTACTGACCACTTCAAAGAAGGTGGCTGCACCACAGACCCTCTGATCAGCGGGGGGTCGTTTAAAGGATGGGAGGAAGAGAATTTCAGCTCTTTTTCCCATTGCCCAGATTCACAATTCATAGTGAAGTTATGCTCCTATGCTCGATATGAGGGTGACACAATTATATATATGCATTAACACATTCACATGTGGATTTTGTAGGGTTTCAGCTCTCTTGCAGCATTGGATACGCACAGGCACAGGGTTTTTATATCAAAACAGCATAAAGTTTATTGTCCATCATAAGTTTTACAGCTCCAAAACAAACAACTTTTCTCCAATACAAATGAATAACATAAACAGTCCTTTCTTCAGGCACAATGAAACAAAGTAAATGTAGCAGTAAATGTAGCAGCCTTGCCAATCTCAGCATTACAGGCAGTAGCAGCTCAAGAAGTTTAAATGCATTCACCAAACAATCACAGCTCTGTTCAGCTCCAGCACAACTCTTAACTCTGCTGAGCTAACCCAGCTGCAGTTATTAGGCCCGTAAGCACCATGTTAGAACCTTGCTCTTAGGTTTTTTCCTTTGCTGGTCACATGACCTTGTTGGCCTATTTAATCCTGCTCCGCCCTTCTGGCTTTGCTGGACTTCATTGTATAACTACTTTCTAGCTAGCCTGTGCTCTGTATCTTACTCTGTTAGTTTGCTTGGTCTACGGACCTCTGTGTTCTATATATTTTGTTTGTTTGTCTGTCTGCTACTATTTCTGTTAGGAGGTGTCCCATTTTCCTCCCAGTCCTTAGTACTTGTAGGGATTCCTTCCCCACATCTATAGGTCTCCGTACAGACTAGCTTAGGACTTTAGCAGGTCTGATCGCAGGATCAGGTCCCCTGTTACATCGTAGGGATTCAGCTGAGTTCTATCGCAGGGACAGATCTCCTCTCTTTCCTTAGCTCTGGTAGCAGAACATAACAGTAAGTCCAGCCTGCAAATTCTCTAAGGAAAGATTTTTCTGTTCCATCATGGTGTCGGTTCAGGATTTGGCTCATCGCCTGCAGGGACTCTCTCTGGAGGTGGCCGAGCTCCGTCAGCACGTGAGTAACTGTCCTGGAGCACATTTCTTGGAGCCTAAGGTATGTTTGCCGGATTTATTTTTTGGTGAACACCGAGAATTTTTTTCATTTAAAAATGCTTGCTTATTGTATTTTCGTTTGAGACCCAAGTCCTCTGGGGATGAATCCCAGCGCATAGGGTTCATAATGTCACTTTTGCGCAAAGAGCCTCAGGAGTGGGCCTTTTCTTTGCAACCTAGTGATACATGCTTCAGATCAGTGGATAGTTTTTTTTCTGCTTTGGGACTATTATATGATGATCCTGACCGTGTCGCATCAGCTGAGACTGAGTTGAGACGTTTGAAACAGGGATCAGGTAATGTGGAAAAATATTGTACTCATTTCCGTCGTTGGTCTACTCAAACAGGGTGGAACGATTCTGCTCTGAAAAGTCTATTTCTTGCTGGGCTCAATGAAAGGGTTAAAGACCTGCTAATTGCTTATCCTACACCTGAAGATTTGCAACAGGCTATGCAATTAGCTATACGGGTGGATAGGAGACTGCGTGCAAGGGTTAATGAGAGCAAATCCTCTGCTATGTCAGTTTCTGGTTATGAGAATGTGTGTACTAACAGTGGTGAACCGATGGAGATTGGATCAGTGGCACCTCGCTCTCAAGAAAAAGACCGTAGATTTTCGGAAGGCTTGTGTTTCTATTGTGGAAAATCTGGTCATTTGATTAAAGGCTGTGAGCTTCGTATGAAGAAAGAAAAAAAAATGGTCAGTCATGCCCGTATTGCCTGTTTAAATTCCAAGGGTGTATTTTTAGCTGCTTCCACGATTGCTCAGGAAAAATTAATGGAATTTCGGGTGTTTGTTGATTGTGGGTCTACTCTGAATGTAATTGATGGGGGATTCTTGGAAAGACTCAATTTAAAACCCGAACCTTTATCATCCCCCATTGCTGTGGTTTCTGTGGATGGTTCCCCTTTGAAGAATATTACTCTTAAGGTCTGTGAATTTCCTCTCACTATTAATGGTGTTCACCATGAGAAATTGGATTTGGTAGTTTTGAATAACTTGCCTTCTCCAGTAATATTGGGATTGCCCTGGTTAAAATTTCACAATCCTGTACTGGATTGGTCTACCAGTGAAATTAAATCCTGGAGCCATAAATGTTATGACAAGTGTTGTAACGGGCGTATTGCAGCTTTGGATAGGGGAGAATTGCCTGTTCCTATTCAGGATTTTTGGAGAGTTTTTTCTGAGAAGGAATCGCAGGTTTTGCCTCCCCATAGAGACTATGATTGTTCTATTGAATTTGTCCCTGGAGCGACTCTTCCTAAAAGTCGTTTATTTAACCTTACTATTCCTGAGAGGAAGGCTTTGGAGGAATACATACAGACAAGTTTGGCCGCCGGTCACATTAGGCCCTCTAAGTCTCCTGTGGCGGTAGGATTTTTTTTTGTAAAAAAAAAAAGACGGCGGTTTACGTCCTTGTCTGGATTTTCGTGAGATTAATAAAATTACTGTACGCAATCCTTACCCACTGCCATTGATTCCTGATCTGTTTAACCAGTTAATGGGGGCCAAGTGGTTCTCTAAAATTGACCTTAAGGGGGCATACAATCTGTTGCGCATGAAGGAGGGTGACGAATGGAAGACTGCTTTTAACACTCCTGTGGGTCATTTTGAGAATCTGGTTATGCCTTTTGGTCTTACTAATGCTCCTGCATTTTTCCAGAATCTTATTAATGATATCCTTAGACCTTTGATCGGCAAAAATGTGGTTGTGTATTTGGATGACATTTTGATTTATTCGCCGGATCTGGAGTCTCATTGGCGGAGCGTACGTGAGGTATTACAGTTATTAATGGACAATTCGCTTTTTGCTAAGCTGGAGAAATGTGAGTTCGCTGTACAGAGAATTAGTTTTTTGGGTTACATTATCTCCAGCAAAGGTTTTGAGATGGACCCGGTTAAAGTTCAAGCTGTACAGGAATGGCCTAGGCCTATTGGTTTGAAATCGATACAGAGGTTTTTAGGTTTCGCCAATTATTACAGAAAATTCATAAAAAAATTTTCTAGTATTGTCAAACCTCTGACCGATCTCACCAGGAAAGGTGCTGATGCGGTTCAGTGGTCTTCTGAGGCCATTGAAGCTTTTGTGTATCTCAAGGAGAGGTTCACCTCTGCTCCCATCCTTATGCAGCCTGATGTGACTAAGCCGTTTTTGGTTGAGGTCGATGCTTCCTCTGTGGGGGTTGGCGCAGTATTGTCTCAGGATAATGGGGATGGATTACATCCCTGTGCCTTTTTTTCAAAAAAATTTTCGGAGACTGAACTGAATTACGATATTGGTAATCGGGAATTATTGGCTATTAAACTCGCATTTGAACACTGGCGCCACTTCTTGGAAGGTGTGGAATTTCCCGTTCAGGTTCTTACGGATCATAAAAATCTGATATATCTTGATGCTGCCAAGCGCCTGAATGCCCGTCAGGCTAGGTGGGCACTGTTTTTCTCGCGGTTTAATTTCTCCGTTACTTACATCCCTGGTACTAAGAATGTTAAGGCGGATGCCTTGTCTCGCAGTTTTTCTCCCATAGTCGGTGCTGAGAAAGAGGAGAACATTTTACAAGAAGGTGTTGTGATAGCTGCTTTGGACTCCGTTTTGGAAGATGAGATTCTTAAAGCACAGGAGAATGCCCCATCTAACACTCCCCATGGGAGGTTGTTTGTGCCTAGGACCTTTAGGAGAGATTTGTTTGTTGAGTGTCACGAATCTCGGTTGGCAGGTCATCCCGGAATCTCTGAGACCAAGAGACTGGTGGGTCGCAGTTTTTGGTGGCCTGGATGGCAGAAGGAAGTCATTAAGTGGGTGCGTCAATGTACTATATGTGCTAGATCTAAGTCCTCACATACTCCTGCTGCGGGGTTGCTTTGTCCTTTGGAGGTTCCCAGTGCTCCTTGGACACATTTGGCTATGGACTTTATAACTGACCTTCCCCCCTCTGAGGGTTTTACTGTCATCTGGGTGGTCGTGGACCGTTTTAGCAAGATGTGTCACTTGGTTCCCTTCGTCAAACTGCCCTGCGCTAAAACTATCGCTAAGGCCTTTGTCAAGGAAATTGTCAGACTTCATGGCGTTCCTACTGACATTGTTTCTGATAGGGGTCCTCAATTCGTGGCTCGTTTTTGGCGTGCCTTTTGTGACAGGTTGGGAGTTCATTTGTCGTTCTCGTCCGGATATCATCCTGAATCTAATGGCCAGACAGAAAGGAAAAACCAGGATGTTGAGCAGTTCTTGCGTTGTTTTGTGGCAGACAATCAAGAGGGGTGGTCTGAGTTTCTGCCACTTGCTGAATTTGCTCTGAAGAATCATACATCTTCTTCTGCTGGTTGTTCGCCTTTTTTTTGTTGTTCTGGGAGACATCCGTCGTTTGGGTCGTTCTCCAAGTTGGGATCTGCCGTGCCTGAGGAGGAGAATTTTTCCGGTGATTTGGAGAGAGTTTGGACGGATGTGCGTGGTAATCTTCAGGAGGCCAACAGAAAATCTAAAGACTACTTTGATAGGAAACGACAGGAGGTTTTGTTCGCTGTTGGTGACATGGTTTGGTTGTCCTCTAGGAATCTGCGGTTGAGGATTCCTTCTAAGAAATTGGGTCCCAAGTTTGTAGGGCCCTTTAAGGTGCTTCAGGTTGTCAACCAATCTGCTGTTAGGTTGGAGGTTCCTACCTCCTGGAGAATTAATCCGGTATTTCATGTCTCTCTGTTAAAAAAAGCTGTTGTGTCGGATGGTGACGCCTCTGCCTCTGTTCCTCCGGTGGTGGAGGACGGGGAATATGAAATTTCTCGCATCCTTAACTCTAGACGGTATAGAGGTAGTTTGCAGTATCTTGTGGCCTGGAAAGGTTTCGGACCCGAGGATAACTCTTGGGTGAGGTCAGATGATGTTTCCGCGTCCAGACTTATCAGAGCGTTTCACAGGAGATTTCCTTATAAGCCAGGTCCTAGGGGATCCGGAGGATCCTCTTAGAAGGGGGGGTACTGTTAGAACCTTGCTCTTAGGTTTTTTCCTTTGCTGGTCACATGACCTTGTTGGCCTATTTAATCCTGCTCCGCCCTTCTGGCTTTGCTGGACTTCATTGTATAACTACTTTCTAGCTAGCCTGTGCTCTGTATCTTACTCTGTTAGTTTGCTTGGTCTACGGACCTCTGTGTTCTATATATTTTGTTTGTTTGTCTGTCTGCTACTATTTCTGTTAGGAGGTGTCCCATTTTCCTCCCAGTCCTTAATACTTGTAGGGATTCCTTCCCCACATCTATAGGTCTCCGTACAGACTAGCTTAGGACTTTAGCAGGTCTGATCGCAGGATCAGGTCCCCTGTTACATCGTAGGGATTCAGCTGAGTTCTATCATAGGGACAGATCTCCTCTCTTTCCTAAGCTCTGGTAGCAGAACATAACACACCAGGCTGGATTATGGGAAGACCTTTTTTCTACCCAGGCTCTTTTGATCGCTCCTAAATCCTGGACCCAAATTCCAGTCAAAATGAAACCCTCTCAGTAACCTAGTGTTACTGGTACAGACTTTACGTTACCAAGGCCAACCACTTTGGTGACACATATCTCCCATCCAGGACCTTAACTCATCCATTCTTACAATTGTCTAATGTGTTTTATTTTACATGTGTTGCAAATGATAACACATTTTTATGTTTTTAATTTTATCTGCACTTACTCTCCCTACAGTTTTCCTATCCAGCTCTGTTCCCCTGCCTTCACTTTTCTTTTTCTTCCTTATTCACTTTATCTAATGTTCATGGTAACTTACCCACTATTCACGCTATTAGGGTAATTCCTATTCTCCTATCACATTCTCTGACAATACGGTCACTTGATCGCGTCATCAGTGAATTTGATTATCCAGTTAGATTCCCCACAGCACATGTGTCTTTTCAATGTTACATTACAACATGCAGCGGGTCACACGGCCAGCTTACAAGATCTTTATGCACAGATGCCGGTGTTTTATAGTTTTATACACTCTCCCTGTTACATTTACATCAGCATATCATATTTTTGTCTGTTCAGATGTTGTCCATGTATGTCTTTTTATTTCTCTTTTCTGATTGGCTATGTATGTTTGGTGGGTTAGCCTTCATATCTGGGCTGCAATGATGCATATTACCATACTTTGTATAAATAATACACTAAAAATCATTCTTCTTTCTTGGCATGCCATTTTGCTCCTACTTTGTATATATAATAATTAATTGACTATGCCTTATACTTTCCACTAGCATGCATTTTTTCACTACCTTCAGGGGTGTCTCTCTTCCTGGTTCACCCACCAACATGAGGCAACTGTGTTCATTGTTTTGCAACAACCATTGTTTTTTTGCTGTCTTTCAATCTTTTTTTTGTAATAAAAGTTATCTATCTTATTGCTTATTTTTTCAGTCCTGCACTTTATTATTATTGGTCTTTGCTTTGTGCTACTGATATCGGGATGCATTACCCTACTCTAGGTTATGGTTTTTGGTTTTTATTGCAGTATATAGTATTAACGATCAGATGATCTCAGATTCAAACCCTCAAGAGGGAATAAAATGGAAAAAAAAGTTAGATATATAAAATTATACAGTATATATATATTGAATCTCCATTTTTTTCTTCCCACCCATAAAATTTGGTTGTGGACAGTGTGTCTTTAACATCTGTGTCCTTCTATTGACTTTGTCTATATCATTGTACTGATATGTATGCCTAACTTATTCTTAATAAATTTTGATATATGTACCTCATTTTGGACTGTGCTACTCCATGTTTTTTGTGCATATATTCCAATTTGGGAGAGGGCCCTACTGACTATTCTTATTATGAATAGTGTTGAGCCACCCCCGTAGTGTTCGAGTTCGGTTCGGTTCGTCGAACACCCGTGTGTTCACCGAACTGTTCGTCGAACTGTTCGTCGAACACCTTCGAACACCGTTAAAACCAATGGCAGGCAAACAAAAACACATAGAAACACATAGAAAACACCTTCAAAGGTGTCCAAAAGCTGACAAACTGCTCAGAAGACACAACTAACACATGGAAAAGTGACAAGTACATATAGTCATGCGAAAAGAAAAGAGGTGGAGGAGTAAAAGGAGGGGGAGACACAGATATAGGCATGTCATGCCCTTCTAAAATCCAAAAAGTGAGAAGCCGAGACGGCCAGTCCGCTCCTGCCCGTGCCACCTCCGTGTCGCCGGGTTTGTGCCAGAGCCGCGGTGAACCCTGACGGCCAGCCCCCCTCTCCCAATACTGGTGCCTGTCCGCTGGTGGGTCGAGAGAGCCCCCCTGTGGTGGAGGCAGCTCTAAGCTTTTTAATTTAAATTGTCCCTCTAATTTGAATGAATACACTTTAAATCCATTTACAAGGATCTATTGGAGGGCAAGTCTCATGCCAGCAGCCGTGTAATTCCAGCTCCAGTAGCGTCCACTAAAGCTGCTGCAGTTAAAAAGCTTTTATAAGGATCGAGCTCGGCTGTCCACCGCAAGGCATCCTAGTGCCAGTCCCAGCCCCTATGCCTTGGGGTGCCTCCTGATGCTCTTCACTAAGTATCCCGTGGTCCCGAAGCATTTCCTTTGAAAAAATTAAGTGTCCAAACTACAGGTGGTGTAGCTTGCTTAACAGCCGGGATAATCCGCTGACTAGCAGACACTGCTACTAGGCACAAAGTATTTCCTGGGCTAGATGCAGTTAAAAATTTGTAAGTAGATACTCTCGTTGGATGCTGAGAAAGCATTCCATAGAGTCTCCTGGCACGCCATATATGATTCTCTTAAAAAGCTTGGGGTAGGGGTCTAGGGGACCCTTTTATAGCCAAAATCACGGCCCTGTATCACAATACGTCACCTAGGCTGAAGATAAATGGAACTGTAGCACCGAGGGCTCCGTTGCTACAGACGTATTGCACCTCACCCAGAGGTGTGATATCTCACTCTCAGATAAGGATGGAGTGTGGATCAGGACCCGACACCTGCATGCATTACACCACATTGCCGTGGGGCAGGGCGACCAATATGCCCCTGAGATGGGCACGACAGTCCCTGTCCCTGGCTGGAGTGGGGGGAGGGAACACTGAGGAAGGGGAACCCTGCAGTGCAGGAGCAGGGAGGAAGCAGTTCCTGGGTGCATTGAGAAGGGAGTATAAAAGGTGGGCACCATCTTAGTTCAGTGCAGAGAAGTCTGAGCAGAAGTGGCAGGGAGCAGGGGCTCTGCATGAGCTCTGCTCCGGAGGCGGGCCTAGTAACAGAGGCCCAGGCCTGCAAGAGGGAGAAGGAAGGAAGAGGAGCGGAGAAGGCTCCAGGAACGAGGAATGAAGGGATCCCAGGGGTGCGGACGGGCGAGTCGCCACCGCACGCCCGAATCCACCTGCGTGGAGGGGTCAGGCCAAAGGGGGAGACCGGTCCCCGAACTAGTGGAGGCAGGAAACGACCCTCAGCTAGAAACCGGAGGCTCTGACATTTTATGTGGCGCAGCCCCTTGCTCCACCCGCTAGGAAGGCACCACATAGGGTCAGGGAAACTGGCGCCAAGTTTACCAAGAGGAGGCCCGAGGCAGCCGGACAGAAGTGTTGGTAAGAAAGGCCAGACAAAGGACACACAAAGGGGGTCCTGTGAAGCGCTCCAAAGTTATCTGGGAGTTGTCTGAGCCCCTCACCTGGTGAGCACAGTACGACGTGGGCAGCCGTTACCTGCAGACGTGGTCTGGATAATAAGAACTGTGAGTAAAGGCCCTGAACTGCATCACTGACTCCGTGTCGTTACTGCTGCTGCCCTGCACCATCACCCCCATCCTCCGCATACACTGCCCTGAGGCTATACTCCTCCCGTGGGGAGTTATGCTACGCTCTGCTGCACCCACAACACCAGCCTTAGCGGTCTGCCCTGTAGCGGCGGTTCACTCTGACCGCAATCCACGGGTGGCGTAGTCGGACATTTAAACATCAAAACCACATAAATAGTTCCGCCACTGGTTTGACCGCCCTGAGCCACGGAACCGGATCGCCGCCACGAAGACTACAACCACCAGCATCCACCAAAAAGGGTCCGGCTCCGGGTGTCCCAAGGCCCAGGGGGTGCGTCAGAACATTTTCATCACCTTTCACAATCACCAATGGGACAAGGCAGGGATGTCCTCTGTCCCCTCTCTTATACATCCTAGTGACGGAGCACCTGCTCTCATCAATTCGCCATAACCCCAATATTAGGTGGATTGAGGTGGGAGGCACCGAGTACAAGTGCTCTCTATTTGCTGATGATGTCCTAGTATATATCACTCAATCACATATATCCATCCCTGCTGTTATGGCTGAAATAGATCACTTTGTTACATGGTAAAATTTTAAAATCAATGCAGCGAAGTCTGAGGCCCTCGATGTCTCCCTCCCTAAATCCATATAGGATTCCATCCAGTCCAACTTTCCCTTTGCCTGGCCCTCACAGGGTATCAAATACTTAGGAATTCCTATTCATAGAGACCTCTCCCATCTATGTTATCTTAATTTTGGGCCCTTTATTGAACAATTCCATACAGACCACGGTTGGCAAGTTGGAACTGTGAGATTCACTACGTGCACCACTGGTATTTTGTGGAAAAGCACATGTAAGCTTCTGCAACAGTCTCTGCTGATACTCCTGCATGCGTGCATCCCTTTCTATGGCAGGAATAATTTCTGCAAATTTACTTTTGTACCGGGGATCTAACAGTGTGGCAACCCAGTAGTCAGGATTATTTCTAATTCTCACAATTCGAGGGTCATGTTGCAGGTAGTGCAGCAAGAAGGCACTCATGTGTGTTGCGCATCCAGGAGCACCAAGTCCCTGTTGTGTTGGTGGCGAGGTAACAATCATGCTTCCTTCCTCTGTCCTCTCCCCCCAACCTCGCACAACAGAAATGTGATCAAGGTCTCCCTCATCTGATGAGTCTTCCATCAGTTCGTCCTCCACTTCTTCCTGGGCTCCTGCACCTTCCTCACTAGTTTGGCTGCTACCATGCGCCCTGGTAAAATCATCTCCCCCACCCTCACATGCCTGCCGCCCTGGTGCTGCCGACCGTCTGGACTTTGCAGATGTTAGCCCTTCCGCATACAACTCCTCCTCCTCTACTTCCTCCACCTCCTCTTGTGCCACCACCTGACTCCGAATTCTATTTAACATGTGCTCCAGCATGTAAATCACCGGAATAGTCATGCTGATAATGGCATCGTCAGCACTAAACATCTTCGTCGCCATTTCAAAACTGTGCAGAAGGGTGCATAGGTCCCTGATCTGAGACCACTCCTCCAGCGTGATTTGCCCCACCTCTGAATCTCGTTGGCCCAGGCTATACGTCAGAACGTATTGCACCAGGGCTTGTCGGTGCTGCCACAGTCGCTGCAACATGTGCAGAGTTGAATTCCACCGAGTAGGCACATCGCATTTTAGCCGGTGAAGTGGCAGGCCCAACGACTTCTGTAGAGATGTAAGTCGCTGAGCTGCGGGATGCGAACGGCGGAAGTGAGCACACAGCGACCGTGCCCTCTGCAGAAGGCCATCTAGTCTGGGATAGTGGGCTAAAAATTGCTGGACAACCAGGTTCAACACGTGAGCCATACAAGGCACGTGTGTGACATTGCCCCGGCGAAGGGCCGCACCCAGGTTTGCAGCATTGTCGCACACGGCCTTCCCTGGTTTCAGGTCCAGTGGAGACAACCATTCATGAAATTGGTTCTCCAGAGCTGACCACAACTCCTCAGCTGTGTGACTCACATTTCCCAGACATTTCAATGTAAAAACCGCCTGATGACGTTGAGCCCTACTGCCAGCATAGTAAGGAGGTGTGCAGGATCCCTTCTGCGCAGTTAGAAAGCTTGTGGCATGACCAGACAGGCTTTGGGTGCAGGTGGAAGACCGAGAGGAGGTTGAGGAGGCAGAAGCAGTGGAGGAAAAATGACATAAAGAGGATTGACGCACAACTCGTGGGGACGGCAAGACTTGGACAGCAGCCCCTTGTCCTGCTGTCACCATAGTTACCCAGTGCCCAGTCAGCGACATGTAACGCCCCTGTCCATGCCTACTCGTCCAAGTGTCTGTGGTGAAATGCACCCTGTCACACACAGAGTTTCTCAAAGAAGCGGTGATGTTGTGTGCGACATGCTGGTGGAGCGCAGGCACACCTTTCTTTGAGAAGTAGTGCCGACTGGGCATCTGGTACTGGGGCACTGCGACGGACATAAGGTCTCGAAAATCCTCTGTGTCCACCAGGCGGAAAGGCAGCATTTCTGTAGCCAAGAGCTTGCAGATGGTGAAATTCAACCTCTTAGCTTTCTCATGGCTAGGAGGAAATGGTCTTTTACTTGTCCACATCTGAGGGACCGAGGGCTGGCTATTGTGCTTAGACGGGGTTGATAAGGGTGTCCCCGGCAAACTGCCGGTCTGTGAGGAAGATGCAGGCGGACATGTTAGGTTGCCTTGATCCAAAGGTGGTGCTATCGATGTCGGACAGCGCTCAAGACCAGCTGGTGTTACCACCTCCAAAGAAAATGATGACCTGCCAATCACGCTGGCTGTTGCGGGTAAAGAGGTGGCAGGTCTGCGCCCCAAAACAGGTGTGACTGCTGTCCCCCCAGTCACAGAGGATGAAGAGGCCGCGGATGCACAAGATATGGCAGACGGTGGTTGGCCCGGCCGGCTAGACCGCATTGTAGCACACTGAGCTTCCCACTGCAACTTATGCTTCATGTCCATGTGCCGGTTCATGCATGAAGTACTCAAACTATGTATTTTTTGGCCTCTACTTAGCTTTTGCTGACAAATGTTACAGATAACACGAGTTGGGTCATCTTTATCGATCTGAAAAAATGCCCAGGCTATGCAAGGCTTAGCACCCATGCGACCTGAAGAGCCACCACGACTTGTGGTGAGAGGCAGAGTTGTGTTTGAGGATGCAGTTGTTGACGTGCTTCCAGTACTACGTCTCTGTCCAGGAAGGCGCAACCTGACCTCGTCGTCACTAGCATCTTCCTCCACCTCCTCTGCTGACCTCATCTCTTGGCTGACTGTGGGTTGACAGTAAGTGGGATCTCCGACCTCATCATCATCACCCTGTGCGTTATCACACCCGTCGTCCTCAGAGCCAACCTGTTCCTGCCCTGACAAAAAACTAAAGTTGTCGCTCCAATCAGGTATTTGAGTCTTATCATCGTCTTCCTCATTGTCTCCACCAACAGGAGTTACAGTTTGGGAATGAGGGTCTACATTATGGTCAGAACCTTCTGCGTCTGGTCCTGGATCCGACTCATAAAGATTCTGGGCATCAGTGCAGATCATTTCCTCGTCTGGATTCACAGAAGCGCTGGAGTCGACCTCTGATTCCCAGGCTATAGTATGAGTAAACAGCTCTGCAGACTCAACCATCTGTTCTACCTCATACTCAGACGGGCAGCTGGAGATTTGGGAGCTGTGAGGAAGCAAGTGCGATTTGGGTGACACCTTTGAGGACTGGAGTATTTGTGATGTTGAAGTTGATGTGGAGGAGAGCCCACTTAAAGGAGCACTTGATATCCGTTGAAGCACCTGCTGTTTTTGTGCCTCATCTGGAATTTGTAGCGATTGGCGTGGCCGTAAGAAAGGGATCTTATCACATTGTCCGCTAAAAGAAGTAGACATTTTAGTTTGGCTGGAAGATGGTCTTTCTTCTGCACCTACCCCACGGACACAACCATTTTTCCCCTTCCCAACACGCCTATTCCCCTTTCCACCAGCAGCAGGCCTTTTTCCACTCATTTTGGTGGTTAACTAATTCACAACTCTGGAGTTGTTTGCACAAAAAAACAATGGATGGTAACCGAGCAGAGCTGAGTGGCCAAACTGTGGTATTAGGCCAAAACTATTGGCTGGGTTAGATGCAGAAAAAAAATATTTTTAATTTGCAACCTGATGGAGGTCAGTATAGATGGACTAATAGACCAAGTCCCACACACCGCTAGAAGCCCAAATATTTTTTCAGAGCTAGATGCAGAAAATTTTTTTATTCAATTTGCAACCTGATGGAGGTCAGTATAGATGGACTAATAGACCAAGTCCCACACACTGCTAGAAGCCCAAATATTTTTTCAGAGCTAGATGCAGAAAAAAATTATTTTTAATTTGCAACCTGATGGAGGTCAGTATAGATGGACTAATAGACCAAGTCCCACACACTGCTAGAAGCCCAAATATTTTTTCAGAGCTAGATGCAGAAAAAAATTATTTTTAATTTGCAACCTGATGGAGGTCAGTATAGATGGACTAATAGAACAAGTCCCACACGCTGCTAGAAGCCCAAATATTTTTTCAGAGATAAATGAAGAAAAAAATTATTTTTAATTTGCAACCTGATGGAGGTCAGTATAGAAGGACTAATAGAACAAGTCCCACACACTGCTAGAAGCCCAAATATTTTTTCAGAGCTAAATGAAGAAAAAAATTATTTTTAATTTGCAACCTGATGGAGGTCAGTATAGATGGACTAATAGACCAAGTCCCACACACTGCTAGAAGCCCAAATATTTTTTCAGAGCTAGATGCAGAAAAAAATTATATTCAGTTTGCAACCTGATGGAGGTCAGTATAGATGGACTAATAGAATGATGCTATGCCCAAAAGATTTTACTTCACTAGGTGCAGTAAAAAAATTGGTATTCTATACACAGGTGGTATATCTTGCAACACAGATAGGCTACTCCACTGACTAACACACTCTGCAATAGGCCAAAAAGGATTAGCTTTGCTAGATTCAGCCAAATGCTGTGAAAAAAACTTGCACAGCACTGGCACAGACCTGCCTGGCAAAAACTGATAGGAACTGATGTAACCTAGTCCTGAAAAGGACTCCAATTACAATTAGTCTTTACTCCCACAATCTATCTATTTAAGAGCACAGACCTGCCTGATAAAAGTCGTAGGAAATGCTGTAACCTAGTCCTTAAAAGGACTGCAATCACAACTATTCCCTACTCCCAAGCTATCTGTATATTTGTGCGAAAATTGGCTTGAAATTAACAAGGTATAGCGCACACAGCAACAGCGGTGCCGTCTAACACGCAGCTGCAGCAGTGAGAAAATGGTGGCGACGGGGAATATGGCTTGGTCTTATAGGGCAAGGACATGTGACATACACTGCCAATCACACATGCCCTTGCTTGTGTGAAAAAAAGCACTTCGCTCCGTGTGTGCGCTGCTGATAGGCTGACAGATTGCACCTCCCCACTGCAAATGCGGGAAAGAGAAAAAAAAATGGAGATCTTCATTGTTCCTGCAGAGATCCATCCCCTGCCCCTCCCCCCGCCCCGCTGTACACTCAAACTGCGTATTAACATTAATTTTCATCATTACTGAGAAAAAATCCAGTTATGATTTTGGTGCATGAACAGTTATCGAACATAACCTCGAACAGCCGAATTTTTCTCAAATTGTTCGTGTTCGCCGACCGGCTCGAACACCGCCCAAAACAGCTCGAATTTGAGATTGGCGAACAGTTCGAGTAGAACAACGCTCATCTCTAATTATGAACTAGTGGTCTAGTGATTGTGTTTCTACATCCGGAAGATGTAGTGAGCGGCTCATACAGAGTTTACTGTGAGAACAGCAGCCTGTGACCTGCGGTAACTTAATGATGTCACTGCTCATCACTGCAGCCGTGTTCTCATGCTACTGTTAGTGTGTTCCAGCAGCCATGCTGAGTGGTCACATTACTGATGTCACCACTCAGCACAACCTCCAGATGTAGCAGAGTTGGGGATCGTCGTGGGATTTATGGAGGACCACTTTGGATTATTAATTTTTTGGATGATAATAAATGGGAAAAAGAGGGTCGGGGAGTGCTTTTTACAATTTGTGACAAAGTTACTGGCAGAATACTGGAGGGGAGAAATGTTTCACTGAGGCTATTAGCTTCAGTGATGTGAAACATGGAAGTTTTACCCTGCATGTTAGGTGCAGAGAGGGTTAATCAGCCATGTTTAAAAGAGGGAATGTTTTATGAGAACAACCATAGAGTGGGCGGGAGGTTGTTCTCCATATCTCCACCTCAGGGTGTGGTCAGAGCTATAAATACCCAGCCTTTTGACTCAGGTGTGGTTCAGTATCTGAGAGGCTTGCTCCAGAGAGGAGTTTGCATGTGTTGGGCTAAATCTGAACAGTGTGTGGTTAACCCTGAGTGGCTGGACCCTGGCTGATATATAGACTGTGCTGTATCTTTCTTTGTTTTGTTTTGCCATTATGCCGAATGGGCTGTGTTTAATTTAAGGACTCCAGGGTGGTTTAGGACATGTTTTAATAAACCAACCTGAAATTTAAAGAAACAGTGTTCTGTGTCTACCTCCGTGAACAGCAAATCAAGCCTCTTTACCACAAATTAAAGGACTTTTCTCTGTGTGTTTTATTACTTTTGACTACGGGGTTAGTAATGGGGGTGTCTGACAGATGCCTCTCTATTACTAACCCCTGGGCTTGATGTCAGCGGACATTACACAGCTGAAATCAACCCCAAAACGGTTACTCCGCTAGCCAACACACAAGGGCAAGTGGGAAGAGCAGAGGGTAAGTGACAGAATTGGCACATCTAACGGATGCGCCTTTTATGAGGCAGCTGAGGGCTTGTGTTATCAGTCTTGGAGGTGGCCTTTGCTAGTTATTAAATATAGGGGGGACCCCACATCATTTTTTTTGGGGATCCCCCTTTTTAATAACCAGTAAAGGCTGCACAGACAGTTGTGAGCTGATATTAATAGGCTGGGAACCTTTATGGATATATTCCCCTTTCCAGAATAATAACACCAGCCCCCAGGTGTCTGTTTTCCCTCAGCTGGTTAATAAAAATAAGGGGGAACACACACCATTTCTTTAATTTAATTATTAGATAAATACAGGTACAAAAAAGTACACACGCAAAGCACTGATTATATCTATATCTCACGGACATATTTCTATCATAATTTCTCTATCTTTGCACATCTAAACATGTCATTTGTAGTGTTGAGCGAACATGCTCGACACTGCTCGGTACTCGCCCGAGCATCACGCTACTCGGGATGTTCGGCGAGCACCGAGCATTTCCGGGTTACTCGGGCGGGAGCTCGGGTCTCCGCCCTGCATGTTTGGCGCTCTTTACAGAGCCAATGAACATGCAGGGATTGCCAGCCAGTGACTGTAATGCTGCAGCCATGTTGGTTGTGGGCATTACAGTGATTGGCTGGCCGCACAGCGTCACCTCGAGTATTTAAAACGGGGCGCCGCCATCTTGGACACAGTCGCTCCAGATTAGACAGTGTAGGGACAGCGCTGCTGATTTAGGGAGAGATATTAACTGCAAAATAGTTAGTGTAGGGTCTGTAAAGGCTGCCAGAACAAACAAACAGTCCTTTTCAGGACTAATATCCATCCCAGATACCAGGCAGGCAGGCTATATAGGAGACAGTGGTTATACCAGCAAACGCTGCATTACAGTCCTGTGTGCTCCTGTTGCTGAAATGGCTGGACTTAGCACCAGGTGTCGGGGGCCAGGAAAAATCCTTTTTTTCATCTAAATCCTCCTTTTTTTTCCTCCTTCACACTGTACAAATACCTGTCTTATTAACCTTTTGGTGTGTCCCCCCACCCCCCAAAAAAAAGCGTGTCTCTGATTTTTCAGACACAAATATAACTGTTGAAAATAGTCTGGTGTAGGCTAGAGAAACAGAAGTGTTGTTTTGCACTTCCACGGTTCAAACCTCTGTATTATCCATTTTGGGCCATTTGTATCTAAAAAAAAACAGTTTGAGTGTGTCGCTCACTGTTCAGCCGCAAATATCTCTATTTAAAAAAGTGTGGTATACCCCAGTAAACAATAACTGTGGTTTTGCCATCCCATGGTAAAAAATCTCTATTATTCAGGTTTTGGTAGTTTTTTCCGTAAAGAAAAACAGTAGTGTCTCCTGACTGTTGTGACACAAAAATATATCTGTTGAAAATAGTCTTGTGCAGGCCCGACATCCCAGTGTGGTTTCGCAGTTCCACGGGTCAAATCGCTGTACTATCTAGTTTTGGGCCTTTGGTATCTAAAAAAAAAGCAGTTTGAGTGTGTCGCTCACAGTTCAGCCGCAAATATCTCTATTTAAAAAAGTGTGGTATACCCCAGTAAACAATAACTGTGGTTTTCCTCTTCCACGGTTCTAATCTACTCTTTATTACCCTTTTTCCATTGATAGTGCAAGTGTAAGCTATTTTACTTCATTTACAATGGGCAAGGCGTGTGGCAAGGGACGTGGAAGTGGACGTTCTGGTGATGGTTCGTGCAGAGGACGGGGCCGTGGCCAAGGTGAAAATGTGCCACAACCAACAGCCACATCTTCTCGCTCCCACTTCTTGACCGAATTACTAGGGAAGCACAGAACAACACCAGTATTGAGAACTGATCAGTGTGAACAGGTTATTAATTGGATAGCAGATAATACTTCCAGTTACCTGGGCACCACCACCTCCGGTCTGTCTTCCACACGGTCAACTCTTAGTAGCCGTGAGTCTCGACCGCATACTCCTCCTCATCCTGATGCTCCTTCCTCCCACCATGCCGAGTGTCGTCAGACAGCAAGTGATCCCACACTTGGACACTCTGAAGAGCTGTTCACTGGTCCATTTCCATATTTGGGCCCCTCGCCTGATACGCTTGAAGTGGTGGAAGAGGAGATCCCATGTTGCGATGCCCAAATATTTGAACAGCCACGGCCACAGGAAGTCGACGTTGGCAATCTGTCACAAGAGGTGGACGATGACGAGACACAATTGCCAGGAAGTGAGGAGGAGGATCGTGGTGCGCAAGTGGAAGAGGGGGAGGTGGTGGATGATCTAGTAACTGACCCAACATGGAAGGAGGACATGCAGAGTGAGGCCAGCAGCACACAGGGGGAGGGAGGCAGAGTAACCCAACAGGCAGGAAGAAGCAGTGTGGTGGCCGCAGACAGAAGGCAGGCAACCGTTCCCCGTAACACCAACCCGAGGGACGTTGCCAGTACAAGCGGTAGGTCTTCCAGAGTCTGGAATTTTTTTTAAAGACTCTGCTGATAACCCCAAAAAGGCCATATGTTCCACCTGCCATGCCAGCATCAGCAGGGGTGACAAAACTACCAGGCTGACCACCACCAGCATGATCAGGCACATGGCAGCAAAGCACCCTACTTTGTGGGGCGAAACCCAGGGTCCACGACCAGTGTCAGCGGGTGTCACCACTGCTTCTTCCACTGTTGTGCGTGCAATAGAACCCCCTGTTTTGTGTGCAAGGCAATCCCCTGTCCATACTGCATGTAAAGATGCCCCCTCCTCTCAGTCTTCACTTGTTATGGCAGTTTCTCAAGAAACAGCATCAACGTCCATGTCCACGTCCCACCGCAGCGTTCAATTGTCCATATCCCAGACCTTTGAACGAAAGCGGAAATTCGCAGCTAACGCCCCACAGGCCACAGTCCTAAATTCGCACATTTCACGACTGCTTGCATTGGAAATGCTGCCTTTTAGGCTGGTGGAGACGGAATCCTTCCGCAATCTTATGGCGGTGGCCGTCCCTCGGTACTCGGTCCCCAGCCGACACTATTTTGCCCGGTGTGCCATCCCCGCACTACACAAGCATGTGTCCCAAAGCATCTGCCGTGCCCTCAACAACGCAGTTACTGGGAGAGTCCACCTGACAATGGACACATGGACAAGTGCTTGTGGCCAGGGACGGTACATCTCTCTGACGGCACACTGGGTAAACATAGTGGAAGCCGGGACCCAGTCGGACCTTGGGACGGAACACATCCTCCCCACACCGAGGATTGCGGGCCCTATGTCAGTCAGAGTTGCCCCCACAGTGTACAGCTCCTGCGCATCCTCCTCCTCCTCCTCATGTTCAGCCTCCATCTCAGATATCACCACATCAGTTACAAGCTGGAAGCATTGCAGTACTGCCTCTGCCAAGCGGCAACAGGCTGTGCTGAAACTCATAAGCTTAGGTGATAAACCTCACACTGCTTGTGAGTTGTGGACAGCTGTGAAAGAGCAGGCAGATCTGTGGCTGAGACCGCTGAACCTACATCCCGGCATGGTCGTGTGTGACAATGGCCGTAACCTGGTGGCGGCTCTGAGGCGAGGTGAGATCACACACGTACCATGCCTGGCTCAAGTGCTTAACCTCGTGGTTCAGCGGTTTCTTAAATCGTACCCCGAGTTGCCAGATCTGCTCGTGAAAGTACGCCGCCTGTCAGCTCATTTTCGCAAGTCGGCTACAGCTTCCGCCGCCCTTGCTGTGTTGCAGCAGCGTTTGCAGCTTCCGGCACACCGACTGGTGTGTGATGTCCCCACACGTTGGAACTCTACCCTCCACATGTTGCAAAGGATTTGTGAGCAGAAGAGAGCAGTTGTGGAATACCAGCTGCAACAAGGCCGTCGATATTCAGGTCAGACTCCACACATAAGACCTCAGGAGTGGACCTGGATGTCTGACATATGTACCATCCTGACAAACTTTGAGGAGGCCACCAAGATGGTGAGTGGCGATGACGCCATCATTAGTGTCAGCATTCCACTTGTCTGTCTTTTGCAACGCTCTCTGTAGAGAATTAAAGAGGAGGCATTGCAGCCAGAGTATGATGAGATGGATCAAGAAGCCGTAGCGGGCGATTACACACAGCCCAGCCTCATCTCATCCCAACGTGCATTGGGGGACAATGAGGGAGAGGAGGAGGAGGAGGAGGAAGAACAGGAGCTGCTATCACGCGTTGTAGACGGTAGTACCTGTACAAGTGTCATACCGTCGGTTCAGCGTGGGTGGCCTGAGGACAGGGGGGAGGAGGAAGAGGAGGAGGAGAGCATGGTCAGTCATCATCTTGGTGAGGACACGGAAATATTGCCCGTTACCAGTCTGGCACGCATGGCTGTCTTTATGTTACGCTGCCTTAACCGTGACCCTCGCGTTGTCAAAATGTTGGGTGACAGTCTTTACTGGTTGGTGACACTTGTAGACCCCCGCTACAAGGAGAACTTTCACTCTCTTATTCCTGAGGTGGAGAGGTCTACAAAAATGGGGCAATACCAGAAGGCCCTTGCTGCAGAACTCTTAAAAAAATTCCCATCTGAACACGCTAGCGGCAGAGGTCACAGTTCGTTGCCCAACCAAGGCGTACAGGCGAGAGAGATGCAACTCCAATCCAGCAGAGGCAGGGGAACACTGTCAACGTTCTGGGACAGTTTTCTGACACCCGCCCAGCTTACAGGCCCTGAGGCGCGGGGTACTCTCACAAGGAGTGGAAAGTTTCAAAAGATGGTGAGGGAGTACCTTGCCGATCGTACCAGCGTCCTCCGTGATTCCTCTGTGCCTTTTAATTATTGGGTATCCAAGCTGGACACTTGCTCTGTACGCCTTGGAGGTCCTGGCCTGCCCTGCCGCTAGCGTGTCATCGGAGCGTGTTTTTAGTGCTGCTGGGGGAATTATAACTGATAAGCGCACTCGCCTGTCAACTGACAATGCTGACAAGCTGACCCTTATCAAAATGAACAAGGGCTGGATTGGGCCAGACTTCTCATCACCACCAAATGACAGCAGAGTAACATAAAGTCAAATCCACTGTGTTATTTCGGGAGGTGTATTCACATGCACCGCTTCACACCCACACATGGGTATACGCTTCCTCGTTTCGGCTGTTTAATCTTCTTCTCCTTATCCTCAGCCTCCACCACCACTATACCACCAGGGTGCCAGCATTGCAAGTTCCTCCGTCCTTATTTTTGGCAGCTTTTGCTTGCAAGGCATAAGCAAATACTATGGGACACCCACTCCCCAATAAAGGGACTTATGTTTGTAATATGCTGTACTGCATGGCTCTTGTAAGGGGCATTGCAAGTTGCTCCGTCCTAATTTTTGGCAGCTTTTGCTGGGAAAGCATAAGCAAATACTATGGGACACGCACTCCCCAATAATGGGACTTATGTTTGTAATATGCTGTACTGCATGGCGCTTGTAAGGGGCATTGCAAGTTGCTCCGTCCTAATTTTTGGCAGCTTTTGCTGGGAAAGCATAAGCAAATACTATGGGACACCAACTCCCCAATAATGGGACTTATGTTTGTAATATGCTGTACTGCATGGCTCTTGTAAGGGGCATTGCAAGTTGCTCCGTTCTAATTTTTGGCAGCTTTTGCTTGGAAAGCATAAGCAAATACCATGGGACACCCACTCCCCAATGATGGGACTTATGTTTGTAATATGCTGTACTGCATGTGACGCGCCCCCTGGGCCGTGTGTACACGTGTGTGGGATACCCGGTGCCGGGTCTCTGGGGTCTGTAGTCTCCATGGCGGTGACCCGGTCCCGTGGCTCAGGCTGGTCAAACCAGTGGCAGTCTTTCTTAGGTTTTGAGGTTAATTGTCCGACTGCGCCACCCGTGGATTGCGGTCAGGGAGTACCACCGCTGCGAGGCAGACCGCTGAGGCTGGTGTTGTGTGCGCAGCATAGAATGGGATAACTCCCCTCGGGAGGAGTATAGCCTCAGGGCAGTGAGTGTGGATGATGGTGGTGATGGTGCACGAGCGCAGCAGGAATGACTCAGAGTCTTTGCAGTGCAGTTCAGGGTCTTTACTGATGATTATAAGGTAGACCCTCCCGGGAGTAATGGCTAGCATAAGAGGCCTGGTCAGTCTGTGAGCAAGCAGGAGTTCCCCTGGCCAGGTGGAGTTGTAGGCCTCCCCGTCTGTCTGCACTCTTCCTGGCTACCTTGCTGTAAGCGGGTAGAAGTAGCCCACGTCCCTGAGGGTACCGTGTAGTGCTCACCCGTATGGCTGGTGACTTGGGGCCTTCTGTTAGCCTCCGCTCCACGACGGCGGTGCTGGTCCCTTGCTTGTGACTGAGCCTCCGGGCTTCTATGGCCAGAGGACCTGAAATCCCCTGCCGGCTGGTTTCTGCTGCTGGATATATAAGTCCTCACAGCTTCGGACTCCTGTGTCCGGTTCCTATTGTCTTCTGCCAGCGCGAGCTCTGCTCAGCTTCCAGCCCCTGGTCTTTAGCTCCTAGCTCCTACAGAGCTCCTTGCTGTTACTTTCCCTTGCTCTCACTCTGACTCTGACTGTTCTCTGACTCACTCAACCCCGCCCCAGATCCAGTTTATAAGGGCAGAATTCTCCCCTCCCAGGATTGGGGCAGGAGGATGTTGCATGTTTAAGGGATCCTGACCAGGAAACCTCCCACTTGCTCTCCGACGTAATATCTCTATTACTGTGGTGACCAGACCCCTGGGGTGCCACACATGGCTCTTGTAAGGGGCATTGCAGTTCCTCATAATTTTTGGAAAGCCTTCCATTCACTGCTTAGGCCAACAGTGCACGGGAGACCCAGTTGCTATAAATGGAAAAAAAGGTTTAGTTAACGCCCTCTGACCTCCATGTCATTTCCAAGGGGCATTGGAGTGGCTCGAAATTTTTGGTAGGCATTGCACTCACTGTATGCCCTATAACTGTGTAGCCGAACCGCTCCTTTTGTTACAGAAACATATCCTACAAGACATATCTGGTTGACTGGCCTGATATTGATGTGAATGGTCCCTGTTCCTCCTGCTCTTTCTCCTTTGCCACTACCTCATCCATCATTTATCACCTGAAGCTTTGTTTTAACGGGAGTCATAGAACTTGGAGAGTAGCAGGAAAACATCCAGCAATCCTCGGAGGAGGTAGGATATGCGCCAAAACGCTGACCACCTCAGGCCTAGCCGCTACTACATACATGAGCTTGCATTACAACAAAACAAAGCAGATGCTAACTTCTATCATCCTCATCATGCTCCTCACCTTGGCACTCTCAACTCCCCTGATGGAGAAGCCAGGGCCCACCGGAGGAGTCTGATAGTCCGGTGGGCTCGGCCAATGCTGCCCTAAAGCAGGCCAGGCTAAGAAAAGTGTGGGAAAGGTTACCGGGACAAATAGGGGTGGCTGGGGACCAAGTATGGACACCCGGCCACCCCCTGGAGGCTGGGGAGCAAGCGGGGACACCCGGCCTCCAGGCGGCTGGGGACTGAGTATGGATACCAGGCCGCCGACACAGCCATGGCGTGGTGGCCAGATTCCGCCTCCACATGCCTAAAAGGCCCAATTTAAAGTGCAAGCAAGCAAGCAGTATGGTATTGCTGCCTGTGGGTGGGTGGGTGGCAGGCTGCATACTTGCGCTTGCATTGCAAGGAATGGGAGAGGTTTGAACACTGCCCTGGGACAAGGACTTGAATGGGGATAGTTGCAAGTCTGCAATGACAGGTGCAAGGTGGGAGGCATCTTCGCATGTACCATGAACAGGGGTTTGGCATGCACACACTACAGCGGAATAGGCTCTCCTTCCCACTAAATGCACTGGGGAGGGCACAGGTAATGTTTTGGTATACACGCTTAATCTTATGTATAAGGCACACCAGGACAAATATGGGCGGCTGGGGACTGAGTATGGATACCTCGCTGCCGAAGCAGCCATGAGGTAGTGGCCAGCTTCGGCCTCCTCCAAACTAAAAGTCCCCATTTCAAGTGCAAGCTAGCAGTATGGAATTGCAGTCTGGGGGTGGGTGGGTGGCAGGCTGCACACTTACACTTGCATTAAAAGAAAACATAGCAGATGCTAACTTCTGTCATCATCATCATGCTCCTCACCTTGGCACTCTCAACTCCACCGATGGAGAAGTCAGGGCCCACCGGAGGAGTCTGGTTCCCTGGTGGGCTCGTCCAATGCTGCCTAAAGCAGGCCGGGCTAAGAAAAGTGTGTGGGGGGATGTTCCAAGGAGAAATAGGGGCGGCTGGGGACCGTTTATGGACACCCGGCTGCCCCCAGGCGGCTGGGGACCGTGTGTGGACACCCGGCCGCTGGGCGGCTGGGGACTGAGTATGGATTCCAGGCCGCCAACACAGCCATGACGTGGTGGCCAGATTCCTCCTCCACATGCCTAAAAGGCCCAATTTCAAGTTCAAGCAAGCAAGCAGTATGGTATTGCAGCCTGGGGGTGGGTGGGTGATAGGCTGCATACTTGAGCTTGTATTGCAAGGAATGGGGGAGGTACAATTGAACACTGCCCTGGGACTAGAACTTGCATGGGGATAGTTGCAAGTCTGCATCTTCTGATGCGGTAAGGATCACTTATGATGGGCAAACTTTTAGAGAGTGACCTGGGAGTCAGAGATGGTTCCAGGGGTCTTCCCCATGCTGTTCCCTTGTCTTTTCAGCACTTTATGCATGTGTCACACAGCACATGGCCAGATAAGGTTGTAAAATGTTAAAATGACATTTCACGGTGAATGCATTTGTCATAGTTGAAAGCAATACAAAAGTGCAAAAACGCATAAAAAATGCTACTTGTGAACATAGCCGAAGGTGTGGAGGAGTATTTTTGTTTTTGGTCATTTATTTTAACTTATACACAAGTCTTTACCCTGGAAAGGATGTTCCTTAACATATTTCACAGGAAAAAAGTTTCACTTTCGTTTTTGAACGTTTTATTGTGAGCCTGTAAAAGTGGCTTAATACCTCTGACCACGTTGTTGACAGCAGTGACCTGGGGGTCAGAAATGCTTCCTGGGGCGATCCCCATGCTGTCCCCATGTCATTTGAGCACTGTCACTATCGTTTTGGGCACTTGTTAGGCTTTTAAAAGACTGCCGGGGGTGCCACCGCAAAAATGCTCGAGTCTCCCATAGACTAACATTGGGCTCGTTGCTCGGGTTGAGCACCCGAGTATCACGGCGAGCCTGGCCCGAGCTTCGAGCACCCGAGCAGTTTAGTGCTCACTCAACACTAGTCATTTGTATTCTATTCTTCATTCTATTCCAGTACTTGTCACACTGATGGTGCACACGGACAGCACACTGATGGTACACACGGACATATGTATGCCACACGGATGGTATCACACTAACACAGAGATGGCACACGGATACGGACCAAGGACTTCAGGACGTGTGAAATATCAGGATGTGTGAAGTGGGCCTTACAGTCAAACATTTAATTGATCTCATCCCTCCAGAGGGCATAGAAGAGAGAAATGAAAGGCGTTAGGGATTCGCAGAGTGGAATGTAGTTTCAGATGAAAGGTAACAGGGTTGACTTTCTCAAAAATTGGGAAAGGACCAATGAAATTGGGTGCCAGGTTTTCGTGACGATCCTTCAGTCGGTTGCTTTCTGTGGATAGCCATACCTTATCTCTGGGGGCGATGTTGAGCACAGGTCGATGATGTCTATCAGCACTCTTAGCCTTTGCTGCAGCTAAATTTGCTTGTACCTCAGGCCAGATGTTATGGACATCCTGATAGACTCTGTTCACCGAAGGAAGTGGACTTTTAGCCAGAACGAGGTTCTCGTTCGAACACTGTAATGAATGGAGATATCCTGGAAGACTTAGAAACGGAATTATTATTGGTGAATTTGGCCCAAGGGAGAGGGTCAGGCCAATTATTTTGATGGAAGTTGGAGAATATTCGCAAATACTGTTTCATGGATGGATTAACTCTTTCAGTCTGCCCATTACTTTAAGAGTCACAGGATTAGGAGAAGTCCAGAAAAATGTTTAAGTTCTTTTAGAGTGCCCTCCAGAATCTGGAAACAAATTGTACACCATGGTCCGAAATTATACGAGCAGGAAAGAGGTGAAACCGGAAAATCTCTTTGAAAAGCTTGAGCCATCTGTGGAGCTGATAGGAGACCTGACAGAGGCACAAAATGAGACATTTTGGAGAAACAATTCACAATAACTCAGATAGTAGTGAATGCCTGTGCTTCAGGAAGATCAGTGACAAAGTCCATAGAGATCTCAGTCCAAGCCTCTTGTGGAGTTGGAATTGACTGGAGAGGACCAAGGGGAGCTTGACGAGAGGGTTTGAACTGTGCACACTGAGGACAGAGTGTTACAAAGTCCATGATGTCTTGTCTTCATTTTAGTCACCAACAGAAGCAATAGAGAAATTGTGAGGTACGTTTAACTCCCGGATGACCAAAGAGGAGCGATGAATGAGCCCAGGATAAGACCTTTCGGTGGGGTGCCTTCGACACCAGAGAACATCCCTTAAGTAGCGGACTGGAGGAAGAAGAGATGGCAGCTATAATATGTTTTGGTTCAATCACATGTGAAGGCTGGTCATCCGCATCAGACGGTTTGAAGGACCTGGAGAGGGAGTCAGTTTTCTCAGCTGGGTGATAGGTGAGGATGAAATCAAAGCTTGAAAAAAAGAGCGACCATCGTACTGGGTGGGGATTTAGCCTGTGAACAGACTGAAGATACTTCAGGTTTTTGTGGTCACTGGGAACTTAGCTCCTTCCAGAAGATGTCGTCAGTCCTCAAGACTCATTTTAATGGCTAAGAGTTCACGGTCAACAATGTGGTAGTTCCACTCCATCAGGGAGAATTTCCTGGGGAAGAATCTACAGGGATGATTTCTTGTCGTAGCAAAATTCTGAGAAAGATACTCTTATACCAATAGCAGAGGCATCCACCTCAAGGAAGAATGGACTGTTTCCATCACGATGGTGCAGAAAAGGAGCAGTAGAGAAACAGGACTTGAGTTCCTGAAAGGCTCGAATAGCGGATTCTGTACAGTTCCGGAAATTAGCGCACTTGCAGGTTAGGGCTGTCAGCGGGGCAACCACTTGAGAATAGTTTTTAATAAACTGGTGGTAATAATTATCAAAGCCAAGAAATCTTTGGAGAGCCTTGAGACCGATTGGCTATGGCCAATCAAATATGGCAGACACTTTCAGACCACCAGAAGAGAATGGTAATTCTTGCTGCTCAGACATTTCTCCACTTAGCATGGAGATGATTTTGCCACAGTCTCATTAGAACAGAGTGGACATTAAGGCGATGAGTTGCCAAGTCACTGGAGTAGATTAGTATGTCGTCCAGATACAGTATATCATAAAAGTGAGTACAGCCCTCACATTTTTGTAAATATTTTATATCATGTTTTCATGGGACAACACTGAAGATAGGACACTTTGATACAATGGAAAGTAAAGTAGTCAGTGTACAGCTTGTGTAACAGTGTAAATTCGGTGCGTCTTCTAAATAACTCAACACACAGCCATTAATGTCTAAACCACTTGCAACAAAAGTGAGTACACCCCCTAAATGAAAATGACCAAATTGTGCTCAAAGTGTCAATATTTTGTGTGGCCATTATTTTTAAGTACTGGCTTAACTCTCTTTGGCATGGAGTTCACTAGAGCTTTACAAGTTGTCACTGGAATCCTCTTCCACTCCTCCATGACAACACCACGGAGCTAGTAGATGTTAGAGACCTTGCGCTCCCCCACCTTCCATTTGAGGATGCCCCAGAGATGCTCAAAAAGATTTAGGTCTGAAGACATGCTTGGCCAGTCCAGCATCTTCACCCTGTTTCTTTAGCAAGGCAGTGGTCATATTGGAGGTGTGTTTGGGGTCATTATCATGTTGGAATACTACCCTGCGGCCCGGTTTCTGAAGGGAGGTGATCATACTCTGGCTTCAGTATGTAGTAGTGCATGTTGGCATTCATGGTTCCCACAATGAAAAGTAGCTCCCCACAGCCAGCAACAATCATGCAACCCCACCCATAACACTCCCACCACCATGCTTGACTGTAGGCAAGACACACTTGTCTTTGTACTCCTCTCACGCCGCCATGCTGGTTGCCACAACACACGCTTGACACCATCTCAACCAAATAAGATAATCTTGGTCTCAGCAGACCACAGGACATGGTTCCAGCAATCCATGTCCTTAGTCTGCTCGTCTTCAGCAAAGTATTTTCGGGATTTCTTGAACATCATCTTTAGAAGAGGCTTCCTTCCGGGACAACAGCTATGCAGACCAATTTGATGCAGGGTGCGGGGTATGGTCTGATCACTGACAGGCTGATCTTCCAATCCTTTAACCTCTGCAGCAATGCTGGCAGCACTCATACATCTATTTTGAAACGATAACCTCTAGATCACGAGCATTCAACTTCTTTGGTCAAACATGGTGAGGCCAGTTCTGTATGGTCTTAGACACCATGCTGCAGCGCAGTTTCAGGAGCTGGCAATTTTCTGATAGCCTAGGCCATCTTTATATAGAGCAATAATTATTTTTTTCAGATCCTTAGAGAGTTCTTTGCCATGAGGTGCCATGTTGAACTTTCAGTGACCATTATAAGAGAGAGAGAGTGTGAGAGAGACAACACCAAATTTAACACACGTACTCCTTATTCACACCCAATACCTTGTAACACTAATGAGTCACATGACACCGGGGAGGGAAAATGGCTAATTTGGCAATTTTCACTTAGGGGTGTACTCACTTTTGTTGCCAAAGGTTTAAACATTTACACTGTTATACAAGTTGTACACGGACTACTTTACATTGTATTAAAGGGTCATACTTTCAGTGCTGTCCCATGAAAAGATATAACAAAATATCTACAAAAATGTGAGGGGTGTGTTCACTTTTGTGTTATAGTGTAGCAGGGCACATAAGATTAGCTCAGCACTGGAATATTTTTTTTAAACATGTCTAGTTGTGGAACATATTATTCAAACATCTATTGATTGAAATGTTGATTAAAATTAACTTTGTTCATGTGGAAACCTCTATAAAGACCACAATGATTTCCATTATTCAAATAATGCTGCTATACAAGAAAGCTGACAAGTGAGCTAAAGTAACCAAGAAGCCAATGATAATATATTTATGATAAAAACCTGGTTTATATACAGTATGTCATTTTCTGATTATGTTTTTCTAACTCTGGACAATCCCATTAGTCATGTCTTTTTGTTAAAAAAATGCATAACTGCTTTCTTCAAGAACAGCACCATACATACCCCTTGGGTCTGGTATTGCAGCTCCTCAATATTTGTCACTGGTGTGTCAGAGGTGACAGACAGTCGCCCTGCAGTGGTTTTCAGGCGGTCTTCACGTTTGTCAATGCAGACAGCTGCCTAGATAGGAGGCTGTGTTTAGGACCCAGCGAATACCTCCCTTTAGTCTGGGTGTATATATACCTGGTGTGTCTAGGTGGACATCTCCGGTTATACTCATTTCAACTTGGAACTTGGCTGAAGCAGCATCATGTCCTCTTAGGAGTCTAGAGGCTGTGTGCCCTGTTGGAGTTCTTCTAAAGCTAAGTTATTATTTCCCTGTGTTGTCTTTACCTTTTGTCTTTAGAGTGCTAGCGGAGGTTGATTAGTGCTCATCTCCTCCACCCCCAGCTTTAGCCTTAAGCCAGGGATAGTAGGGCGAGGCACGTGATCGGCGACAGCTGCGGAGGCTGTATAGGGACATTAGGGGGGGACAGGGTGACGCTAGTCCAGATTAGGAGGTCACCTCTTCCCCCTTTCCCTAGTGTCTGGGCTCCCTTTCTTCTTCCCCTCTGTGTTGCACTCACACCTAGCATGACTCTCTGTGTTGCACTTGTTACGGGTTCGGGTGGTGGAACCTCTGTGCTTCAGTGCGAGGGACAAGAGGGGCGTGACTAAGTGCCTACTCGGCCTGACCAAGGTCGCACGGCGGCTCAATCGACTCCGTGAACCAGGGAGGGACCGGGCAGGTGGACCAGGTGCCACTCTGGGACCATCCTTGTGTGAGAGCAGGTGACTCCCATGGGTCAGATGCCAGGAACTGACCGGTACAGCGGATGAGCACAGCAGGAAGGCTCGCGGGTGGTCCGGGTAGTTAAGCAGGCTGGTTCGGCAGATAGCCAGACGGGTGCTCCGGGTAAGCAGGCTGGTGGGCACGGCGGGTTACAGGCAGGTGCTCCAGGTAAGCAGGCTGGCGGGCACAACAGGTAACAGACAGGTGCTTCCAGGTAAGCAGACAGGTGGGCACGGCAGGTAACTGGCAGGGGCTTCCAAGTAGGCAGGCTGGCGGGCAGAACTATAGACTGAGTGGGCACGGCAGGTAACTGGCTGGTGCTTCCAGGTAAGCAGGCTGGTGGGCAGAACTATAGACTGACTGGCGGGCCGGGCTGTAGACAGACTGGCAGGCAGGACTGACAGGCAGCGGGACCTGCGGGCTGAAGCAAGTGTTAGCACATGGAAAAACAACCTTGCACAGGCACCTCCATATTGGAGGAGGTGCCTAATATAGGGGAAGTCCTCCGGCCATTGGCCAAGGACTCTATAGGATGGCAAGCACGGTACCTTTAAGAGGGAGGGAGCGCATGCGCGCCCTAAGCACAGAGCCGGGGAAGCTATGTGCACCACGCGCCACAGCAGCGGGGAGGTGGGAGGACACCGGACCTGGACCGCGGTGGTGAGGGGAACGGCATCTCTGCCCTGCAGTTAAAATCAAGCACACCATTGTTTTTCTTATGAAATTCTCAATAAGTTTGATGTGTCACATGACCCTCTTCCCATTGAAAAAAATAAAGTTGGATCCAAAATGGCCGACTTCAAAATGGCCGACATGGTCGCCACCCATCTGGAAACATTTTCCCCCTCCCATATACTAATGTGCCACAAACAGAAAGCTGATATCACCAACCATTCCCATCTAATTTAGGTGTATCCATATAAATGGCCCAGCCTGTACATAATGTGAAACTGAGGGTGGGGTCAGTTCATTGTTAAATCATTCCTTGCTATGTTTTGGAGAATCTCCCTACACTGATTGTTTTAGGTATCCCCTGGCTTGTTAAACATAATCCATTGGAGGATAGGCAAGCCGGGGAGATTATTGAATGGGGAGATTACTGCCATGGGAACTGTCTGAATGTTTCTATTGCTGCTGTCTCTGCAGAGATACTGTCTGCTTTTCTGTCTGGTTTTGAGGATGTTTTTTCTGAGAAGGGGTATGAGGATTTGCTTCCTCATCGTGCTTATGACTGTCCTATTAACCTGACCCCCGGAGCTAAACTACCCCAGTCCAGACTGTATAATCTTTCTGGCCCTGAGAGACAAGCCATGAAGTATTTCATTGTGTAAAGTCTGGAGAAGGGACATATCAGACCCTCATCTTCGCCCGTGGCCGCAGGGTTCTTCTTTGTGAAGAAAAAAGATGATAAGCTACGTCCCTGTTTAGATTTGACAGGAATTAAATCAAATTACCATCCGTGATCCATGCCCTCTTCCTCTGATTCCGGATTTGTTCAGCCAGGTTGTGGGAGCTAAGGTATTCTCCAAGTTGGATTTAAGGGAAGCCTACAATCTGGTTAGAATCAAAGAAGGGGACGAATGGAAGACAGCGTTCAATACCACGGAAGATCATTTTGAGAGCCTGGTTTTGCCTTTTGGCTTGACCAATGCACTTGCGGTATTCCAATATTTCATAAATGATATTTTTCATCATTTGGTGGGGAGGTTTGTGGTGGTCTATCAGGTGAATATTTTGGTTTATTCACCTGATTTTGAGACCCATCGGGGGCATGTTAAGCAGGTGCTCCAGATATTAAGGGATAACACTCTATGCCAAACTAGAGAAATGTGTTTTCGCTGTTCAGTAGGTGCAGTTTTTGGGGTACTTGTTGTCATCTTCAGGTTTTCAGATGGATCCAGAGAAGATCCGTGCAGTCCTTGACTGGGAAAGTCCCGAGAACCTGAAGGCTCTGCAACGTTTTCTGGGCTTCACTAATTTTCACAGGAAATTCATCCAAAATTACTCGGTGGTGGTGAAACCCCTTACTGACATGACTAAGAAGGGGTCTGATTTTTCCAACTGGTTGGAGGCTTCCCTCCAGGCTTTTTCTTCCTTAAAGAATCATTTTGCCACTGCACCTATTCTCAGTCAACCCCACATTTCTCAACCCTTTATTGTGGAGGTCGATGCTTCGGATATCGGGATTGAGGCTGTGTTGTCTCCCTGATAAATGACGTCCATGCACCTTCTTTTCTAAAAAATTTTCTCTGGCTGATAGAAATTATGACATGGGTAATAGGGAACTTTTGGCGATCAAATAGGTGTTCGAGGATTGGCGACACTGGTTGGAGTGGGCTGTCCATCCTATTACTGTTATTACTGACCATAAGAACCTGTCATATCTCCAGTCCGCTAAACGTCTCAACCCTAGGCAAGCCAGATGGTCCCTGTTTTTTACTAGGTTCAATTTTGTCGTCACTTTTCGTCCAGGGGTCAAAAATGTCAAGGCTGATGCTTTGTCCTGGAGCTTTCCTGGTGGTGGTGAACATGAGAACCCTGCCCGATATTACAGAAAGGGGTAGTTATTTCGGCTTTTTCCTGAACTGGAGGGTGAGGTGCTGGAGGCCCCTGTCTCCTGCCCTTCAGGAAAGTTATTTGTACCACCTGATCTGTGCCGTAAAGTAATCAAGGAACATCATAACTCTGAACTTGCTGGGCATCCAGGTAGTAAGGCAACCGCGGACCTCCTCTCTCGTCGTTTTTGGTGGCCCGGGTTGCATCGGGATGTAATTGAATACATAGCTGCTGGTAGTATTTGGACGCGTTCTAAGGTTTTGCACACCCGTCTGTCTGGTACTCTTCTTCCGCTACCTATCCCTAGCAGGCCATGAACACACTTGTCCATGGATTTTATCACTGCCTACCGGTTTCTGCAGGCAAAACTGTGGTTTTGGTAGTAGTAGATAGGTTCAGTAAAATGGTTCACTTCGTCGCTTTACCTGCACTTCCTAATGCTAAGACACTTGTTCAGGTGTTCATAAATGAGATTGAGAAGCTTCATGGGGTTCCCTCCGATGTGGTGTCTAATCGGGGGACCCAGTTTGTTTCCAAGTTCTGGAAGGCATTCTGTTCTCGACTAGGGGTGCAGCTGTCCTTTTCCTCTGCCTTCCACCCTCAGTCGAATGGTCAGACCAAGCGGGTCAATCAGAACTTGGAGACATACCTCAGGTGTTCCATCTCCAAAAATCAGGAGGATTGGGCATCCTACTTACCGCTGGCAGAATTTGCCATCAATAATCATCAAGAATCCACTGGCAGGTCACCGTTTTTGGGTGCATACGGTTATCATCCACAGATTGGTACTTTCAGTGGGGGAGGAGCTTCAGGAGTTCCTGAAGAGGAACGGTTTGCTTCGTCACTCTCCTCAGTGTGGCAGGATGTTCTATGTAATTTGAAGACCATGGGTGACAGGTATAAACGTATGGCTGACAGAAACCGCTTGCCAGGTCCGGACCTGATTGTGAATGAGTTTGTGTGGTTGTCTACCAAGAATATAAGACTGAAAATTCCTTCCTGGAAGCTGGGACCTAGGCTCATTGGTCCCTACAAAATTGCCGCCATCATTAACCCAGCAGTGTTTAGTCTTGAACTTCCTCGGGCCCTTAAGGTTCACAATGTGGTCCACAGGTCCTTACTCAAAACGTACGTAGAACCTCTACCATCGCCCCCAGTAATGGTTGATGGTAATTTGGAGTTCGAGATTTTGAGGATCGTAGATTCTTGTCTCCAACGTCGTTCACTGCAATACTTGGTGCACGGGAAAGGCTATGGTCCAGAGGAGAGGACGTGGGTTTCAGCGTCAGAGGTGAACGCTCCCAGATTGGTTCTCTCTTTTCACACCTCTCTTCCTGAGAAACCTGATCCTGAGTGTTTGGAGGCCACTCGTAGAGGGGGGATACTGTCACGGGTGTCAGAGGTGACAGACAGTCGCCCTGCAGTCCTTTGCAGTTGTCTCCACGTTTGGCAACGCAGACAGCTGCCTAGATAGGAGGCTGTGTTTAGGACCCAGCGACTACCTCCCTTTAGTCTGGGTGTATATATACCTGGTGTGTCAAGGTGGGCATCGCCAGCTATACTCATTTCTACTTGGAACTTGGCTGAAGCAGCATCACATCCTCTTTGGAGTCTTGAGGCCGTGTGCCCTCTTGGAGTTCTTCTAAAGCTAAGTTATTATTTCCCTTTGTTGTCTTCCCTTTTTGTCTTTAGAGTGCTCATCTCCTTCAACCCCCATCTTTAGCCTTATGCCAGGGACAATAGGGCGAGGCACGTGATTGGCGACAGCTGCGAAGGCTGTATAGGGACGTTAAGGGGAGACACAGTGGCGCTAGTCCAGATTAGGACGTCACCTCTTCCCCCTTTCCCTAGTGTCTGGGCTCCCTTTCCTTTTCCCTTCTCTGTTGCACTCATACCTGGCGTGACAATATTAACCCCTTAACTGAGCTAGATTCCGAAATTCTGGTATGCGAGACTCTGTTAAGTAACACACTATTTAATAATAGTAATAACATTGTTTTTAGTTATGAATTGTTCTATATTTACGAGGCAAGTCAGCCACAATTTGTATTTTTTTAAATTAAAACACAATTTAGAATTTTTTTTCATATTTCAATCCCAATTTGTCATGTTTAAATACTGTACCAATCTTTGATTATATTTATAATTTACATATATTTGTTTTATACTTTGTTGCCATCAGAATCAAGTAAACAAACAAAACTAAACTTCGGATGCGGTCATTTTGGGCTTTCAGGACAAAGCTAATTTTTTTCATTGTCACATTCCAAGAGCCATAATATTTTTATTTTTTGTCGATGTACCTGTATGAGGACTTGTTTTTTCCAGGAAGAGTTGTTTTTGTAAGTGCCAGCATTTTGGGGTACATATAACTTAACGCTTTATGGGGAGAAATATAATACAAAACTAAAACTGTTTGTTCCCACTATTCACACTCTCTCAGAATATAGTTAATGCCTTATTTGTGCAGTCTGCAAGTTTGTAGCAATACCAAATTGATATAGTTTGTGTTTTACTACATTTGCACAATACATATACTGTTTGTAAAAAAATAAATAAAAAAAATTTGTTTTTGCATTTCCATTCTCACAGCCATTTTCTGTCAATTCAGCAATAGCAGAGCTTATTTTTCCAGGGACAATACGTTTTCACGGGTGCCATTTCTGGCAACATAACATTTTTTATCACTTTTTAATTCATTTTTTTTGAGAGACTGAATGAGCAAAATCAAGCAATGTGTTGTTTTTTGTTTTTTTATGTTTTTATATTTTATGGCGTGCAAGATATGTGATAAAGTTTTATACTGTAGGCAGAACGATTACAGTGATATCCAATAATTTTTAAATTTTACTACTTTTGATTAATAAATATATAATTTTTCACTAAAATGTGATTTTATCTTCATCATGTTCTGAGCGCCATAAGTATTTTTCCATTTACAAGCTGTATGAGTTTGTTTTTTGTGTAATAAGCTGTAGTATTTGATAAACTAGTACACTGTCACTGAGGTATGATTAGCGTCCAAGGTTAAATCAGAAACTTACTAAGAGAAAAGAATATTTCCATTAATTGAGGCATCAAAAAATTCAATGAATTAAAATATTTTTTTATTATGACAATAAATATAAAAACAGATATTAAAATTAAGCAGAAGGTATTAAGTGTAGCGAACAGGTAGCTGGACAGATCAAATGTATGTAATACAAACACCCTTTCCAACATTGATAGACTTATAGATGTATAAAATGCATGGTACTAATTTGCATAAGGAAGAATGAAAAATGCTATGATTAAAGTAAAAGTGCAAGTGATTAGGTTAAATCAAGCATAATGAATACTACATAATTATGCCACCATAATGGTATTAATGTTTGGAATGGAGATCAAAGTAAGAGACAAACATTGATAATGTAGTAATTTCTACTTACTGGTGATTCTGAAGTGTGGCTGACCCGGCTACCACCCCGACGATGCAGTTTCGCCTTAACTTTATCAAAAGGAGCATGCACAGATCTGGCATCGCCCACACTTGTGCGCCAAAAAGACGCCTAAATGATGGGATACTGCCAGAACATAGCAGTCCAAAGTGACTCCATCTGCCTAAGTGAGTGGTTCCGTCAGGAGTTGTGTCTGAACAGCGGTGTTGAGGAATTTACACAGAAACCCTGATGTAAGCGTTCAGTGGAGAGCGCAGGATAAATGTGAGCTGAGCCTTAGGCTATGTGCTCACGATGCAGAAATGCTCTGGATTTTTTCCTGAGCGTTTCTGCATCTCCCTTGCAGAAAAATCGCATGCGGATTGTACATGCGTTTTTCCTGCCAGGGACATGCGGATGTGAAGCGTTCTTCACTTGCATTTCAGCATGCGGGTTGTCAAGCGCTTTCCAAGCGATTTTAGCATCACTTGGAAAGTGCTTGACAACTTGGTCACACTATATAAATCCATGCAAACGGCATGGATTTATATAGCGCGACCGAAAGAATGTTAAAAAATAAATCTATACTTACCTTCTGATGGCCCCCAGAGTCTTTATCCGATGCGTCTCGGCTTGCCGGCAGCTCGCGGTACACTGAAGGACTGCCGATGTCAGCGTCGCATGACCAGTCACATGACTAAATGACGTCAGCGCAGGTCCTTCAGTCCACCGCGATCTGTCTGCAAGCACAGACAAGCACACCGCGGGCCATCAGAAGTATAATATTTATTTTTTATTTTATTCTTTTTTTTTTTTTTTTTTTTTTTTTTTTTTTTTACAGGTGCTATGGTACCCAGGTCCGGAGGAGAGTCTTCTCTCCTCCAGACCTGGGTACCATCCGCACATTGAAACGCATGGAATGCGCATCTACAGATCCAGTGATGCGGATTCCAAGCGTTCCAATGCAAGTCAATTGCGGCGAAAACGCAGCGCTTCAGCAAAATAATTGGTAGTGCTGCGTTTTTTTCCGCAATGATAATCCGCAGCGGAAATTTCCGCAGCATGTGCACAGCACATGCGGATTATCATTGGGGAACATGGCAGGCCTTCTACCAAGCGTTTATGCAGCGGAATTGCTGCTGCAAAAACGCTTAAAATATGCATCGTGGGCACACAGCCTTATTCAGATTTTTGGGAGGTAGAATGAATAAATAGACAGCAGTACAAGAATAGTCCTTATTTTTATTTTTGCGCTGTTTGTGTGGTATAAGTGACAAGGAGGATTTATTCTTTGGGTCAGTGCGATTACAGCGATACTAGATTTATATAGTTTTTTTAAGGTTTTGCTATCACAGTAGAAATGTTTTTTTATAAAGTTTTTCATCACCATATTCTGAGAGCTGTAACCTATTTTTTGGCGAACAGAGCTCTATGAGGGCTTAATTTTTGCAGGACGAATTTCAGATTTTTTTGGTATCATTTTGGGGCTCATTATTTGATCGCTTTTTATTCATATTTTCAAACACAGAATTAACAAAAAACTGCTATTGTATTTTTTTTGCGCTGTTCACCGTTCGGTAAAATAGAGAAGACAGATTTGTTTGTCGGATCGGTATGATAACAGACACCAGATTTATATTTTTTTATGCTTTCCTATTTTTACACAAACAATATTTTACAAAAATGAATTTGTTTTTGCATTGTTACATTCTAAGCTGTAACATTTTGTTGCCGAATGAGTCATATTAGACTTGTTTCTTGTGGAATGGTTTGGTGTTTATATATACAATTTTTTTTTTTTACCTACAACTTTTTAAAAATCGCTTTTTATTCACTTTTTTTGCGAGTCAGTATGATGAAAGTGATATTTGTGGCGTATATTTTTTTTTACGGCGTTCGCCATACGAAATAAATAACATGCCAGTTTTAGAGAGTGCTACCAAAGAAAAAAAAAAGTATATGCACACTATTGAGATCACCTCAAAAAATGACATTTTTATTGGTCACATAACAGAACATCAAACCACTAAAAGATTAAAAACATTAAAAAGCGCAAAAAGGCATAGAATAGAACACACTAGGTTAAGATCCAGTGACCCTAGCTCGTGGTTAGAAGTCCAAAACAACACATGAATAAGATAATAAAGTGCACCAATGGAATAATTAAATACACTGGTCAATAAAATAAAGGGAACACTTAAACAGAATATAACTCCAAGTAAATCAAACTTCTGTGAAATCAAACTGTCCACTTAGGAAGCAACACTGATTGACAATCAATTTCACATGCTGTTGTGCAAACGGAATAGACAATAGGTGGAAATTATTGGCAATTATCAAGATACACTCAATTAAGGAGTGGTTCTGCAGGTGGCGACCACATCTCAGTACCAATGCTTTCAGGCTGATGTTTTGGTCACTTTTGAATGTTGGTTGTGCTTTCACACAAGTGGTAGCATGAGACGGACTCTACAACCCACAGAAGTTGCTCAGGTAGTGCAGCTCATCCAGGAAGGCACATCAATGCGACCTGTGGCAAGGTTTGCTGTGTCTGTCAGCGTAGTGTCCAGAGGCTGGAGGCGCTACCAGGAGACAGACCAGTACACCAGGAGACGTGGAGGGGGCCGTAGGAGGACAACAACCCAGCAGGGGGACCGCTACCTCCGCCTTTGTGCAAGGAGGGACAGGAGGAGCACTGCCAGAGCCCTGCAAAATGACCTCCAGCAGGCCATAAATGTGCATGTGTCTGCAGAAACGGTTAGAAACAGACTCCATGAGGGTGGTATGAGGGCCCGAAGTCCACAGATGGGGGTTGTGCTCACAGCCCAACACCATGCAGGACACTTGCCATGGCGATCTGCCTGTAACATCCGTCAACATGACCGGTTTGGCAGTGGGTCAGTAATGGTGTGAGGTGTCATTTCTTTGGAGGGCCGAACAGCCCTCCATGTGCTCGCCAGATGTAAGCCTGACTGCCATTAGGTACCGAGATGAGATCCTCAGACCCCTTGTGAGACCATATGCTGGTGCAGTTAGCCCTGGGTTCCTCCTAATGCAGGACAATGCCAGACATCATGTGGCTGGAATGTGGCAGCAGTTCCTGCAAGATGAAGGCATTGAAGCTATGGACTGGCCCGTCCGTTCCCCAGACCTGAATCCGATTGAGCACATCTGGGACATCATGTCTCGCTCCATCCACCAACGCCACGCTGCACCACAGACTGTCCAGGAGTTGGCTGATGCTTTAGTCCAGGTCTGGGAGGAGATCCCACAGGAGACCATCCACAACCTCATCAGGAGCATGCCCAGGCGTTGTAGGGAGGTCATACAGGCACGTGGAGGCCACACACAATACTAAGCCTCATTTTGACTTGTTTTAAGGACATTACATCAAAGTTAAATCAGGCTGTAACGTGTTTTCCCACTTTAATTTTGGGGGTGACTCCAAATCCAGGCCTCCATTGGTTAATTAATTTGATTTCCATTAATGATGTGTGATTGTGTTATCAGCACATTCAACTTTGTACAGAACAAAGTACTCAATGAGAATATTTCATTCATTCAGATCTAGGATGTGTTATTTGAGTGTTCCCTTTATTTTTTGAGCATTGTATATGACTCACAATGAACCATGTACATATGATATGATGTTAATTCAATATATAAAGTGCTCAGTGCAATAAATGGACAAAATCCAATATGATATAAGGAAATATACCTGTATCAAGATTTTAAAATCTTGATACAGGTATATTTCCTTATATCATATTGGATTATTTTGTTCATTGTACTGAGCACTTTATATATTGAATTAATATCATGTCATCTACATCAGGGTTCCCCAACTCCAGTCCTCAAGGCCCACCAACAGGTCATGTTTTCAGGATTTCCTTAGTATTGCACAGGTGATGGAATTATTGCCTGTGCAGGTGATGCAATTATCACCTGTGTAATACTAAGGAAATCCTGAAAACATGACCTGTTGGTGGGCCTTGAGGACTGGAGTTGGGGAACCCTGATCTACATGGTTCATTGTGAGTCATCTTTAATTATTCCATTGGTGCACTTTATTATCTTACTTATCCATGTCTTGTTTTGGACCCATAACCACGAGCTAGGGTTACTGGGCCTTAACATAGACCTAGTGTGTTCTATTCTATGCCTTGTTGTGCTATTTAATGTTTTTAATCTTGTAGTGGTTTAATGTTCTGTTATGTGACCAATAAAAATTTGTCATTTTTTGAGGGAATCTCAATAGTGTGCATATACTTTTCTTTGGCAGCTTACTTATTTTGATATGCACCTGAGGATCCCTCCCCATCATTAGGTGGTGCCCTCCTTTGTTTCGTTTATATAAGTTTTATAGAGTGGGTTGTTCTGGACGCGGCAATACCAATTGTGTAATTTTTTGGGGGTTATCATAAATAGTGCATTTTGAGTGGCGAAACTGCTTTTACTGATGTGTGCCTTCTGTTTTTCTTTCACACATTTTATTTTACTTTCACTTAGTGCCGCTGTGGGACATATATAATTTTTATTTTGATCTTTTCTCATACACTGTATGAGACTGTCAGTGTCTCATTTACTGTGCCTGTGAGACCCAGCTTTTAGCTGGATCTCACAGGCCACCATTCCCTGGTGTCATCACATGACCTCAGTACCATGCCAACCATCAGCACCAGAGATTCTCATCGCGGGGTCTGATTGCTACAAAGGGGGTCTTGTAACCTCCCCTTTGTAACCAATTAAATACCGCTGTCAGGATTGACAGTGGTATTCAAGGATTTAATCGGTCCTGATTGGCCTAAAAACTGGCCGGAGCCAATACCACAGGGTGTCAGCTGTCTTACAGCTGACACCCGCGTGCATTTCAGCCACGGGGTGGCGCTATACTTTATTCCTCAGAGCCGTTAAAAGGCAGCGCTAAAGGAATAAGGTCCCTTAACGACCGCCGTTAAAAGGCGTATCGGCGGTCAATAAGTGGTTAAACTTTACTTTTTTACACTATTAAGCCCAATTCCAGTAGTTCTGTGAATTACACTACACCGTTAGTGTTTGACTGAAGGTTAGCTCATCAGGCCCTGCCCCCAGCAGGTTCCGATTGGCGGTCATGTGCAACAGGCTCATGGTTGCCATATCAAGTCATCGGCACCTGTGTCCGCACTATAGGGGTGCCAATGGGTTGTTATGGCAGGTGGGGGCCTGACAAAGGTCTCGGATCAGCCATACACTACAGGCAGCTTCTCATGTGCTTGTCACTCAGCAGCATATAACGGGTTATACTGCTAGAATTGGCGAGGATGCTAGTCCTACCAGTTACAGCTAGAGGCCGGCTGTGTATTACAGTTTGGCACCAGAAGCTGATCACACAGTTGTTGTACTGCACGATGAGCAAGATGGCTATATCCATCATAGAGCACCAAGTAACACGTTCTCGTTACAGATACATCTGTCATTCAGCGTTAAGGGTTAAAAGTAAATTGGTTGAACTACAAAGCCACATACAGTCCATCAGTTGTGGCACCATTTAAGTAAGCTTTCCTTGGTTAGGTTGGATAGATGTGAGACAATTTGAAAAAAAAAATACTTCAGATATGAAATGTAATAAGTTTATTTCTAAAGTACAAGTAACAGAAAAATCAGTCCCTTATTGATACAAAAATATCCAAAAGATTACAATTCTGTCCACAAGCCAACTACTTTATAGAAATGTATACTGATTAAAATGTTGCATTTTATCTTTGTTTGCATCCTCTAATAGCATATTCCTATTTACAGTAACAACTTGTAAGCATAACATCCATAAAAATATTGTTGAGATCTGAAGTGTTAAAGCATATCACAGTTTGTTAAAAATATGTAATGGGTAACTTGAATCAAAGTTAGTTACCTATGTTTAACTGAACTTACAAAAATAAAAAAAAAGAATGCACTGTCAATTTACAAGGTTTGCAATGAGCAGGTTAAATTGAACCCATTACAAGTTTGCTTATAATATCAAAAAATATAATAAAGATTAAAAAAAAATCTTGGAAAGGTGTAAAAGATACAAACTCCCAGGAATTTAGTGCAGAAGAAAAATCAAAGTTCAAGCTAATTTTCTACACAGTTACCTACTATATGACGCATACTAAAAAGTTTATATCAATAATGATGATAAAGTTTGGCATTGAACTGGGCGTATTCATGAACACAACGCATTACAATTAATCCTGAGCATCCCTTTACATACATTCAAATACAAAAATACATTTTACTTTAGTTCCATGCACCACTGTAGTTGGTGTAAACCCGTGCTCCCACATGAAGCAAGGCAGTCACCAGTTTTATTAATTACTTTGAGTAAAGTCTTTACATTGCAAAAAATTTAACTTTCTGGGAAACTAATTTTTCACCACATTTGAGAAGAGTATCAATGGCGCAAATTAAAGGTCAGTATATCACAAGCACAATATTCAATCCAACAATTTACCACACAATACAACTATAACAAAATGCTTCATGGTTCAAACCAGTGATCGCAAGTACAAACATTTAGCAATCAAGTTTTCATTAAGTCACTTTTTAAAAGATTTAAAAAGCTATTTCCCCCTCCCAGACATCTAAGAAACATGGGTTGATGAAAATCACATCCATTAACGAGGTTGTCCACTACTTTATTACCCCTGGCCAGAAATGCTCAATTGCAGAGCTGCTCAGTCTTCTGATAGTGGCTGCGCCCAGGGACTGCACATACGCCTCCTATTCATTTTAATAGGTGGAACTGCAGGACTCGGACGCAGCCACTATCAGAAGACTGAGCAGTTCCGCAGTTGAGCATTTCTGGCCAAAGCCACTGAGGACAGCTGATTGGTGGGGGTGCTGGACCCCTACCGATCAGATATTGATGACCTATCTTACGGATAGGTCATCAATGTCTGAAGTAGTGGACAAACTAAGCATGGAGCTGGTTTAGCAAGGAAATTAGCATAGCACTGGTCACAAGCCAACACTGAAAATGCTCACTGGTTTTAAGCACAGGACCAGGAGTGGGGCTGCTGATCCGAAGACAATAGGGCACAACCCAAGATCAGGGCACCTATGGTAATTGAGATTAACAATTTGTATAACATGTAATTTTACACACATTTGGGAAGAATTTCCTCAAACCTTTTATTTTCACATAAGTTTGCTAAAATTTCTTAAATACAAGCATTGTATTGCCAGCCTTATGCGCGTTTTAAAAAAACACTTAAAACAAAATTGCTACCTTTTTTCATTTTCACAGTCCTGTGCAGATTAATTTCATAATATAAGATTGTATAGTAGTAGTGATGCCGTTAAATGGTACCTTCACCAATTGGGTAAAGGGCGACTTACACAAGACTTCTTGGTTTAAAGTTATTCCTCCTGATCCCCCTTTACATATGCACTTCTGTATGGCTATATCCCAGAACTCTTCTGACATTGGATAATGGGCTCAGCCAATGTACCTTAGAGCAAAAACTGTTCACTTTTCCACTTTTGATCTGATGACAAGTTTTCTCTAACTTTGTTCCCACTGCCCGGTCATATTGTTCCGAAGATATGGAACTTTTAATTTTGTGCTAATCTTCATTGTCTTTGTCAAGGGTGTGTGTGGTGATCACATGAATCTATGGGGGAGCGTCCTTAGGCTGCTCTGCATTACTACCCTGTGAGTCACACCTCCTTGATAAAGACCATAAAACTTGGCACCAAATAAGAAAAGGCTCGTCTTTGGAACCATATGGAAAAAAAAACAAAAACAAAACAATACTTGGCGCTGAGGGGGGAAAAAAGGAATAAAAGAAAGAACTGTCCCTTTTGAAGTGCGAAGGTTGGAGGAGTGTTTAAACTAGGGATTGGGACGGAGGGTATTCATTTTATAGGTGGGGAAGATTGTGCTCAGGTCACTATCTGCACTAATAAAGAAATTGGGGGTGGGGTTAGAAGAGTCAATATAGTAAGAAGGAATAGAGGTACAGAGATGCATAAAATGCATGTACACTAATGCCAGAAGCCTCATCAACAAAATGGAGGAATTAGAATTAATTTTGTTGGAAAATAATTATGACATGGTGGGGATATCTGAGACATGGCTGGACGAGAGCCATGACTGGGCAGTTAATTTACAGGGCTTTAGTCTGTTCAGAAATTACCGTACAAACAAGCGAGGGTGGGGGGGTGTCTATATGTAAAATCATCCTTAAAACCCATCTTGCGTGAGAATATATGTGAATCTAATGAAAATGTAGAGTCCCTGTGGGTGGAGATAAGGGGAGGGGGAAAAATAAATTACTGATACTGGTTTGCTATAAGTCTCCAAAAATAATGGAAGCAGGGAGAATATCCTCATAAAGCAAATAGATGAAGCAGCGACTCAAGGATAAGTCATTATGGGGGACTTCAACTACCTTGAAATACATTGGGGAACAGAAACCTGTAGTTCAAGCAATGGTAATAGGTTTTTGACAACTATGAGAGACCATTATCTTTCACAACTGGTTCAGGACCCAACAAGAAGGGGGGCACTGCTAGACCTAATATTAACCAACAGGCCAGACCGCATATCAAATATACGAGTTGGGGGTCACTAGGGTAATAGCGATCACAACATAAGTTTTCATGTATCCTTTAATAAGATGTGTAGTAGACGGGTTACAAGGACACTAAACTTCAGGAAGGCAAATTTCCAACGGTTGAGAGATGATCTTAGTGCAATAAACTGGGACGATATCCTGAGACCTAAAACTACACAAAGCAAATGAGAGACATTCGCATCCTGAATAGGATCTGTGCACAATACATACCCTATGGGAATAAACATGCTAGAAACAGGAGGAAACCACTATGGCTAAATAGAGCTGTAAGGGGCGCAATAAGTGACAAAAAGAAAGCATATAGAGAACTAAAGCAAGTAGGTAGTGATGAGGCATTAAAAAAAATACAGAAAATTGAATAAATTCTGTAAAAACCAAATCAAGGCAGCAAAGATTGAGACAGACTCATTGCCAGAGAAAGTAAAAATAATCCCAAAATATTCTTTAACTACATAAACAGTAAAAAACTAAAAAATGATAGTGTGGGCCCCCTTAAAATTGTCTGGGTGAAATGGTGGATGAGGATGAGGAAAAAGCCAATATGCTAAATGATTTTTTTTCAACAGTATTTACACAAGAAAATCGCATGACAGAAAACATGATTAGTGATGACAAAAATTCTCCATTAAATGTCACTTGCTTAACCCAGCAGGAAGTACGGCAGCGTCTAAAAATCACTAAAGTTGACAAATCCCCGGGCCCGGATGGGATACAGCCGCGAGTACTGCAGGAATTAAGTAACGTCATAGATAGACCATTATTTGTAATCTTTAAAAATTCCATAATAACAGGGTCTGTACCACAGGACTGGCATATAGCAAATGTGGTGCCAATATTCAAAAAGGGGACAAAAACAGAACTTGGAAATTATAGGCCAGTAAGCTAAACCTCTACTATGAGGAACCAGGAAGATCCAGCTGAACAAATCTTCTAAAATCCATATTTTATTGGGTCATGCAAAAATTATTAAAAGTCCACCTTTGAGAGGAACAGCAAACGCGTTTCGAACTATAAGTTCTTAATCATTGCATAGAAAAAAAACAGCAAGGAAGTGGTATTTATATGTCATGTCCTGCTATGCACCTGTTCTAAGCTAGGTTAATCAAAAATTTAAACACATACCATATTAAAACCGTATAGCATAGAAACAATGCATATAAATGTGAATAATCCAAGAGAAATAAAAAAAAATAAAAAAAAACAAACATAATAATCTATAAATAATCACTCATAATAATATATCAAATCATGTCTGATATTCAAACCTGCTGGTACACGTGTATTTAAAGTATAAATCCACCAACTTTCTCTATTAAGGAGTTTTCTCCTGTGATCACCCCCTCTGAGGTTTCAACACTTTTTCTATGCCCGTTACTATAAATGTTGAAGTATCTCCATTATGGCATAACGAAAAATGTCTTGATGCTGCAGAACACCTGATACTTAATTTATTATGTACATCTGATAAATGCCGTCTGATGCGTTTTTTCAAGGGAGTACACGTACATCCCACGTATTGGAGACAGCACGCACTGCATGAAATAATATATATGACATAAGTAGTGTTACAATTAATAAAAATTTTTATGTTATATTTTATATTGGTAGAAAAAGATGTAAAAGTCGCTGCATTTTTAACATGGCTGCAGCAAGTGCAAATGGAGTGACCACATTTATAAAAACCAGTTGTGTGTAGCCAGGTACTAGAATTAGAAGGATCTTGTTTGAGAAAAAGACTAGGGGATAAAAGATCACCCAAAGTGGGTGCCTTATGAGCTGTGAACCTAACTGGTGTTAGTAGTACTTCTCTCAATTTGGGATCTGTAGAAAGCATAGGAAGATATTTGTTAATATTTTTGATCATAGAAAATTGGGGGCTATACTGAGAGACAAAGGTGACCTGGTTGGATCCATTCACACCATCTGAAAGGTGATTACTGAATTTAGGTCCAATCATATCACTCCTGTTTTTGGAGCTAACTATGTTGTATGCTCTTTTTAAAGTCCATTTGGGGTAATGTCTGGCTGATAGTCTATCTTACCTCTACTATGGGTAAAATCATGGAGGGTTTCCTAAGAGATGCTATACTAGAGTATCTGAAGAATAACCTCATGACCCAATATCAACATGGATTTACGAGGGACCGTTCCTGTCCAACTAATCTGATCAGCTTTTATGAAGAGGCAAGTTCCGGACTGGACCAAGGAAATGCAGTGGATGTTGTGTATATGGACTTTTCAAAAGCTTTTGATACGGTTCCACACAAAAGGTTGATACATAAAATGAGACCAATGGGGATAGGGGAAAATATATGTAAGTGGGTTAAAGAACTGGCTCAGTGATCGGAAACAAAGGGTGGTTATTAATGGAACACACTCAGACTGGGTCACAGTTAACAGTGGGGTACCACAGGGGTCAGTATTGGACACGCTTCTTTTTAACATATTTATTAATGACCTTGTAGGGGGCATAAAGAGTAGTATTTCAATATTTGCAGATGACACTAAACTCTGCAGGGTAATCAATACAGAGGAGGACAATTTTATATTACAGGAGGATCTATGTAAACTAGAAGCTTGGGCTAATAAATGGCAAATGAGCTTTAATGGGGATAAATGTAAGGTAATGCACTTGGGCAGAGGAAATAAAATGTATAATTATATGCTTAATTGTAAAACACTGGGCAAAACTAACTGAGAAAGACCTGGGTGTATTGGTGGACGACAAGCTCACGTTTGGTGGCCAGTGTCAGGCAGCTGCTGCAAAGGCAAATAAAATAATGGGATGCATTAAAAGAGGCATAGATGCTCATGAGGAGAACATAATTTTACCTCTATGCAAGTCACTAGTGCGACCACACTTAGAATACTGTGTACAGTTCTGGTCTCCGGTGTATAAGAAAGACATAGCTGAACTAGAGTGGGTGCAGAGAAGAGCGACCAAGGTTATTAGAGGACTTGGGGGGGTCTGCAATACCAAGACAGGTTATTACACTTGGGGTTATTTAGTTTGGAAAAACGAAGGCTTAGGGGTCATCTTATTACTATGTACAAGTATATAAGGGGACAGTACAATGACCTTTCTACAGATCTATTTACTCTGAGGCCTGAGACGGGGACAAGGGGGCATCTTCTACTTCTGGAGGAAAGAAGGTTTAATTATAATCACAGACGCGGATTCTTTACTGTAAGAGCAGTGAGACTATGGAACTCTCTGCCGCATGATGTTGTAATGAGTGATTCACTGTTAAAATTCAAGAAGGGCATGGATGCCTTTCTTGAAAAGTATAATATTACAGGTTATATATACTAGATTCCGTGATAGGGCATTGATCCAGGGAACAAGTCTGATTGGGGAAAATTCCTTCCTTACTCCATACAACAATGTGGAGCTTAGTGTTTGCCACATGGTTTTTTTTTTTGCCTCCTCTGGATCAACAAATTAGGCTATGGGTTGAACTAGATGGACTTAAGTCTTCCTTCAACCTTAAAAACTGTTACTATGTTACTTTTGATGTTGTGACAAGTCCTTTAAGTCCTATTGAATTCAATGTATAAACAGTACTTAACCAGAGCTCTTTATCTTGTCCTCTAGTCTTGACTGAGTCGTTTAGGCATGTCAATACTCAGGATTTTGATATTCATTTCAGAATCAGAACTCCAACTGCTGGAGCGATATTAAGTCAAATAGTACAGCATTGTAGATTTAGACAAAAAACAAAAAAAACAAGAACAGTAGTGTTTAAGAAGGTGGACATTCAGTTTATTGTAAAATGGATACAAGTTATATTCCACATTATAGTCATGTGATTAGTATGATCTCTTAACCGCATCTCCAAACTAAAATGTTTATTTGGTAGCAGGTTGGGAGCACGCATTTTGTTGGGTTGCTAGGTGCTATATCTTCTGCTGCCAACTACACATTTTGATAAAAACAGTTTACTATAGTGAAAATATAATGTTTAAAGTGTCTCAGAAAATTAAGATTGTCACTAGTTTTTAGGGAATATTTTTACAAAAGTGTTAAAAAGGCATATCTCTGTACAAATGACACTCCCAAAACTTACATAAATTTAGAGAGCGTTTTATGCAGCTAATAGACCATTGTTCGGATAGTCAACTACTAACACATGAAAATTGCAGCTAATCCACTGACTTAAGAAAAATGACAGGTATAATTTACATAAACTAAAAATATATCCAAGGCGCACACATTGATACAAAATCAATTAATGTGACTAGATCTGTTTTCTGCATTTCTATATGAAAATATAGTGGAAGTCTTTAACAATCCGTATGCAAAATGTATTTTAACAGTTTTAAAGTAAACTAAATACTATGGATTGGATATTTCCCACATTTCCACTTAAAGCTATGATTTGAGATGTTCTCATCCTTTTTGATTTTTTTTTATCATGTATACCGTGGAGTTTTCTATAGGAACATTCCCTAAAATTATTTAAAAAGGAAAATACCTTTATAATTGGAAAAAAAAACTCATGTATAAAGGTTTTGTATTGCAGTACTTACTGGTACATGCAAGTGCAAAAGGGGTTTCATGTTCAGTCTGCAAATTACTACTTGTTTATAGGATCACTTGGTTGTCTCCAGCAATCTTGTAGAATGGAGGTCACATTTTGGTATTTTATAATATCTCGATGCAAAGACCAGTACAATTTTGGTTTAAAGGGGTTTTCCTAAAAAGGACATTTCCTATGAACAGAATAGTGTCCACATCAGACTGCTGGCTGATCCATTAGAATAGAAAATACGTCATGTTTTCCCACCAGCAATGAGATTAAATGGGCTCATTTAACAATGCCACCCTATTCAATGTCCAAGAGGGCTGGCAGATACAAACGAGAGGAGCACTTTGTTCAGAACCCTGTTCAAGCTATTGGTGGCGGGCCCAGTAATCACATTTACAACCCATTTTGTGAAGTGGTGATAAATGTTCTTTGTGGGAAAATACCTTTAAAAAGGGGACGTTTTCATGCAAGGTAGTGTTCAGTAGTATTGTCTTCTAGATTTTTCACTAATATTTAACTACTGATCTATAAAATAAAGTCAAAGTTTTTGTTTTGAAATGATTCTTTAGATAGAGCTGAATGGACAACCATGATAGGGATTTTTTTTCTTTTGCAAATTCTATTAAAATTCAAGTAAATATCAGTTTTCAGAGATGTTTAAATGACCAGATTCAAAAGATTTTCTTACCATGTTTTTCATGGATACAACATGTACAGTATCGGGGTTAAGGAGTTTTTTGCAGAGATGGGTCCAAAGTTTGAGCCAAGACTCTGATCAAAATTACCCAAGCAAGTCTATGGATCAGTGAAAAACTGACTACTAGAATGCCAGACTTTTTCCACTAAGAAAGCATCCCTTGGCAGTAAAATGCAGCATACTATATGCATTTTTTTAATGAATTTACTTGCGTTTACATTTTTTTTATTAATTTGTAGGAGTGAAAACAAATACTGCAAAAAACACCATGAGCTGACATGCAAATTTCAAAAACTCATTGAAAATGCAAGAAAAATAAAAGCCACATGAGCTTGAGATTTCAGAAAATTGTTCATTTTGCTAGTACTGTAAAACTCATGTTTAAACATGAAAAACAGCACATGAACATTATAGGTTAATCTTGAGAATATTTTTGCACACTAGAAAAACTGATGAAATACTGATGGCAAAAACAAAAAACACTAAGAAAAATTGGTTTATTTTTCATACGTGCCAAAATGCAAAAATATTTTTTAAAAAAGTGTAAATGACGTTAAATCTGCTACATTCATGAATTGAGGGATTTTCTCTTCTATTGTAGTAGACAGAGGATTAATGACCGGATGACCTCTAACCTTACTGTACCTCATATCTGCTATTTGTAGGAAGCATTGGGGGAAACCGTACAGTACATCTGCAGATTTCAGCTCCTCAAATGAAGTATACATTTTCTATTGTAGAGAGGGTTGCAGTTTAAAAAGTTACATGTTTCTTCCAGACTTAAGTTAAAAAAATATTTTAACTCTAATGCTCCTGAAATGCTGGCAAATAAAATTAAATAGAGTTGTTTGACCCCTTCCCGATATATTACATAACATTACGTCATATTTCGGGTCCTTATCTTTTAAGCAGGCTTGGAAGCAGATGCCGCATTATTGTCAGCAGATGACGGCTGTGTTATTCAGTAACTACTTGACTAACAGCACTGGGTGGAACAGACTTCCGACCACTGCTAAGGCCACATGCACATGTTGCATATTTGTTGGGTTTTTTACATCTGTATTTGTAAGCCAAGACCAGGAGTGGGTGAAAAATACATAAGTGGTGACGTGCTTCTATTACTTTTACATGCCCCCTGACCGTTCCACTCCTGGTTTTGGCTTACATTTATGGAGGTAAGAAACTCAAATTCTCAACGTGTGCAAGCAACCTTACTCTTAAAATGCTGTTGTAAAATCTTAAGACAGCGGCATTTACAGCTCGAGGTCATGCCATTTCCACGCACATTGGCCCTCCCCACGATAACCTTGGAAAAAACGAAGTGGCCATGTTGTTAAAAGGTTAAAGATTTCAACTTCATTAAAAAATACCTGTACACAAAGAAGCTTAGTGTATGGCTACAATGTTAAAACAATGAATGCAACACAATTAGGTCAACAACTTAATTTGTCATTTCAAATGTGCGGACATATACTCCACAATATAGTCTAGGGTCAAAAAACATACTTTGAGTAATCCTGCAATAAACTGCAATGCAAAAAAAAAAAGTACAGACAAGTGACTGATCAGTACAAAGTATAAAAAAAAAACCAAAAAAACACTCAAAACAAAACAATGCTTCACTGACCACATGCAAACAGACTGGTGGAGGACTGATCAGTGGCATAGTTTGGATTCAGTCATGTTACTGTATTCTAGCTATTTTCTGGAGCCATAATCGTGCTACACCTGCTGTGCCTACAAATGACCTAGGATTTCATTTAAACAGACTTCTAGATACGTTTTTCATTCATCCAACGCCATACAAATCAGAAAGAAAAGCGTTAAAAAGATTCAAAGGGTTCTTCTTTCAAAATAAATAGGGCCTGCTCACCAACCTAAACATCAGATAACACCAAAAAATAGGTACATAAAAGCCCAATAATTAGTAAGTTCACAGTATTTATTAAAATATAAGACAGACATACATATTTACAACAGGTAGAGAAAAGGCAAATATACAACAGTATGGAAAAATACTAAATATTACTAATAATGGTGATTGCAGCAATATAGGCTTCACTGCACAAGAGAAATAAGCAAAAAAAAAAAGTTCAGTTTCTTGGGAAGATCAAAGTTCATTAAGATTATGTACTTTATTTGGAGGCTTAGCATTTCTAATGAAGACCAGCAGAATGTGGAAGAGCTGTGGTCCAAGCACCGCCACTTCTGGTAACACTTTCTATTTGCATGATGCTGATGCACTTTGTGGATATTTATTGCTTCACGTTCTACTAGTCTTAGAGCTTCCCTAGGGTTGCATCATCTTAAGGTCACGTTCACATGTTCAGTATTTGGTCAGAATTAGTGATGAGCGAGCTCGTTTAACCCTTTAAACGAGCAGGCTTTTACTCGGGAAGTAGTTGCGGAGTGCTCGGCATTTCATTAACAGTCGCCGCAGCTGCATGTGTCGCATCTGTTAAACAGCTGTGATACATGCAAGGATAGCCTGTCAAACAGATGTGACACATGAAGCCGCGTCGGTTGTTACTGAAATGCCGAGCATGCAGAAACTACTTGGAGAGTACCCAAGCGTGCTCGTTTAAAGGGTTCAAGGAGCACGCTCGCTCATCACTAGTTTGAATTTTCCATCAGTATTCATAAGTCAAAATCAGAAGTGGAACAATCAGAGGAAACGTTTAATAGAAACACGTCACCACTTCTGTATTTATCACCCACTCCTGGTTTTAGCTTACAAATACTGATGTAAAATACTGAACGTGCGAACGTGGCCTAAGGGTTTCTGCTTAATCTAAGAATGTAACACCTCGATTACTGCAAATTATTACCATTGTATTTTTCTTTGCCTCATCTCTGCCTGTGCTACACGCGTACAGTACGTTTTAGACTTCTGCTGTTTTGGTACATAAAGAGTGCTGGTCTTATTGAAGCTTACTTTTTGTTCTAGGAACCCAATATGTAGAAAAATATGGAATATTCCATCGAAATCCATATGTACATTCTACTATGTATTAGTACAGATAGGTATTCTTCCCTAGAGGAGAATATCTCCGTGCTATACAAACTGTGCACTGCTGTACAGGCCCCACACACCAGTGTGCATTTCTTAACAGTTTAGACAGCGGAATGTAGACATGTGAAGCCAAATTTTTTAATGGAGTGAAAATTAATTTACTTTTAGGATGCCTTTACACACTGCAAAATGAATAATTTTGAAATCAACAGATTGCACAATAATACTGTTCAATAGCAAAGGATTCAAAGTGAGCATTTACACAACACAAACTACATTGCTACCACATGGTTTAAGGGAAAAAGTCTAGATTAAGGATGCACAACTGCAGTCCCCTCAAGGTGCCACCAACAGTGCAATTCTATCAGGATTTCCCTAGCATTGCACAAGGTGTTGGCATCATCAACTGGGCAGGTGATTAAATTATCAGGAAATCCTAAACTCAAGACTTGTTGGTGTGCCTTAAGGACTAGTTGTGCATCCCTATCTAGATCTTCTAATTGTTTCAATAAATTGCTGGATTGTTTTGGTAAGGAACCTGTTTGATCAAATGGCCATTATTCTGATTGCAAATTTATAGCAAGGTAAATTGTCTATCACATGAAAATTTGATGATCGAGAGTAATTAACGTAAAACGCTTGTGATACAAATTCTATGGTCACTTTCAATAGGGCTTTCTAATATTTCTTCAGAAAACTTGTCACGCAGATTTGACTCTAGATATGTCCGTTCTGCCCAATTTAAAAAAAAACAACTTAATTTGCTATTCATTTTGAGAGGCCAATTAAAAAGTGACAAAATATGGTTATTGTTGTAATGGTGCCAAATTGAAAATAGTATGATACCAGCTCAGTTGAAATTCACCCGATCAGTTTGGAGCTCATACACGGCCAAAATGTGCAAATAAGAAGGAAAGGAAACATCTCAATGAACAGATTCTTCATTCAAATAATATTCATGCAAAGGACATTTAGTGAGATGATAGAGAAGTGGATTAGTGCTAGCATAGCGCTGACATCAAGCATTTCAGGTGTCAATGCACCTGACGAGTAGATGTCAGCGCTAATCCACTCGCTATCATCTCACTAGATGTCCTTCGCATGAATTTTATTTCAAGAACCTGTTTGTTGAGCTGGATTCCTTTCCTCCTCATTTCCAAAAATTTAAAATACCCCAACAATCACAAAGCAGCACAGTAAAAGAACATACTACAGTACATGTTTCTTTGTGGTATGTCTGTACTGCAAAGTCTAGAGGTGCATTCTTTTCAGTAAAAAAAAAATAAAATAAACTAAAATCTGCCGAGATGTACAACCCTCAACCTTCCAAACTAGATGTGAAAAAGGTCATCATTTCAGGATGCAAGTTAATGGGACTTTATGGATTTAAAACCTGACAGAGAAAAGCATTTAAGGCTGTGTGCCCACGATGCGTTTAAGCAGCGGCAAAAACGCTGCAGAAACGCTTAAAAAAACGCTTGGTAGAAGGTCTGCCATGTTCCCCAATGATAATCCGCATGTGCTGTGCACATGCTGCGGAAATTTCCGCTGCGGATTATCATTGCGGAAAAAAACGCAGCACTACCAATTATTTTGCGGAAGTGCTGCGTTTTCGCCGCCATTGACTTGCATTAGAACGCATGCATTCCGCTTCACTAGATAAGGACATGCGGAATGCACGTGTTCCAATGTGCGGATGGTACCTAGGTCTAGAGAAGAGGAGACTCTCCTCCGGACCCAGGTACCATAGAAACTGTGAAATAAAGAATAAAATAAAAAATAAAGATTATATTTACCTTCTGGCGGCCCCCGGTCTCCTTGTCTGTGCTTGCCGGCAGGTAGCGATGGACTGAAGGACCTGCGCTGACGTCCTAGTCATGTGACGGGTCACGCGACTCTGACTTCGGCAGGCCCTTCAGTCTACCGCTGCCGGTAGCCAGGACGGAGGGAATCAAGACTGCGGGGGCCATCGGAAGGCAAGTATAGATTTATTTTTTACCATTCTTTCTGTCACAGTATATAAATCCATGCCGGTTGCATGGATTTATATAGTGTAACCAAGTTGACAAGCACTTTCCAAGTTATGCTAAAATCGCTTGGAAAGCGCTTGTCAACCCGCATGTGGAAATGCAAGTGAAGAATGCTTCACATCCGCATGTCCCTGGCAGGAAAATGCATGTACAATCCACATGTACAATCCGCATGCGTTTTTTCTGCCAGGGAGATGCAGAAACGCTCAGGAAAAAATCCTGAGCATTTCTGCATCGTGGGCACATAGCCTAATAGTCAACTTTTTTCTAGATTGATAGAACTTGAGGAAACTTTTCAGCCAATAGCTATTCCTTCTGTGCCTGTGCTGCACTCCCCTAAAGATGTTAAATTGTCAGTGTCCCAAACTAATTAGGCTCTGCTGATGTTCCTATAGCATGTATAACCACTTTCCGTATTCACCTAGCTCATCCAAGTTAAAGTTTCGTGAAGGAGAGGTAGACATTGGTTGTTTGGACATTGTAGATTTTTTTTTTTTTTTTTTTTTTTTTTAACTACCTTGCTGTTTTTGTATTAAACAACCAAAAGACAAATCCAAACGTTCAAGTGTGGACAAGATATACTTCAATAATAGAAAAGCAATTGTAAAAAAAACAAAACCCCAAAAGAGTTTAAAAAACATCAGACTTAAAATTGCAACTTTTACCTGTTTAAAAATTTTGTATCTTGCCATTTTTTTTTAAAGGCAAGTGAAGAAAAAAAGTCCATGGATGGTCCATTTTTTTTTTTTTAAATAAAAGACTATGGGGTAAATCTAGTAGACTAGACAATTTAAAGCACCCCTCCAGTGTCTTATTTTATCGCTTGAATGGTATCGCTAATCTAAGTTCCCTCACCCTAGCATTACACTTACCAGCCGTCGTCTTCATCTGTTATTGGTGCCGCGCCAGGACATCATCTGCACGTTGCGAACTGCTGGTTTGCTCCAGTGTTTGCTGGGAAAGCTGGAAGTCACTATTCTAATGCAATTCTGAGAGCTAGAACAAAACTCAGACTTAGGCCACGTTCACACATTAAGTATTTGGTCAGTATTTCACATGAGTATTTGAGAAAACCAGAAGTGTGTGAGAAATGCAGAAGTGGTGACGTGTTTCTTTTATACTTTCCTTTGAATGTTCCACTCCGAGTTTGGCTTACACATACTGATGTAAAATAGTCTATAATATACTTGCGCTTCAAATGTAGCCATGTCTCTTCATGAATCACACCAAGTTATTCTCTAGGTGGTACTATACCACTATAAAACTTGCCCATATGGCTCCAGGTCAGTCTCCCTTATGTTTGAGACATTGTGGGAATAATGGGGACAATTTAATGTCTATTGGAAATGTCCAAAAATTAGAACACTATGGAGTCAAATCTCCGAATTTATTAACAAAATACTTATATGGAAAACTTATATGGACCCCTCAGTTAGATCCATCTCGATTCAGATCTTCTTGGTGGTGAAAATTTCAATTGCCTTTTTCTGGAAAGAAAACAACCCTCCCAAATTCTCTGATATTATTGAAATAACTGCACATAAGGCACACATACAGATTCGCTATTGCAAATGATTCCGTTAGAAAATTCCAAAAAAATGGGAACCTTGGGATCCTTCCCTTACTTAAAACTAGATGATAATCTTTGTAAAACGGTCTTACTTAGTTGTTTTAAAATGCCGCAGAATAACTGTTTATACACTTTTATTTTGTATGTTTCTATTGTTTAATGCATTTTTTTTTATTATCACACTTATTACTGTTTTACATATGACTTTAATCTGAGTTCTCCAATCTTCTCACCCCTTATTCGCTTATTTTTTTTCCAGTTCTCCCTTCTTATTTACTTCACCCCCCCTTTTTTCCTTAATCTTCCCCCCCTCCCCCCCCCTTTTAATATTTTTTAAAATTCAATAAAATCATGGAAACAAATGCTGACGTAAAACACTGACCAAATACTGAACGTGGCCTTACAACAAGAGCTTGGGACTGCTACCCCTGACTTCCAGTCAGAAGTTGCTGTCACAAGATAGTAGATCGGGACTGGAATGGCACTAGGACCAGCTGAAGACTGGAGGGGGGGGGGGGGGGCAAGTATACTAGGGTCAGGGAACTTACAATAGTGGCACCGCTCCAGCGATGAAATAAACTAAGCACTTAAGTGGTGCTTTAAGTGGTTACACTTATTTCTGGCAATTGACAGGCTAATCATGTACCAGCATATAGGGCAACCTGTTAAAATAGTAACCATGAAGGGGCTGGCCAAAAGGATTAAATGATCAGACAATTTAACAGTCCACTTTGAACCTTACTTTAACTTTGTTACTTGATAACATGAGAATTTATTGAATTCATAGCAAGACAAACTTAAAGTTTGTTAATAATCAGATTCTATGGGTGCTGGATGGCAGATAGACATGTCAGGAGCATCTCTTTATGAAGTGTTTCCTATGTTTTCAGGATTCACAAATCAAGTATGTCTGAAAACTGCAAAAGTTATTCAAAAAGGTACAGTTTGGCAGAGCAACAGTCTAAAAATCTAATTACAACTAAACTCATGTTTCACAACCTTTAAAAAAATCTGTCATCAGAACTTTTGCCACTGAATCAAACAGCAGAATAATGTAGACAGAGACCCCGATTCCAACGACGTGTCACTTACTGCGCTGCATGCTGTTGGTTTCATTTTAATTTTTTAAATAAAATCACTTAATCATCATCACTAGATGACTAGTAAACCTGCTGCCATGTAGTCTTCTATATGTATTAGCTCTGTATATTCCCACCACTGTTTGTCAGCTGTCTGCCTATGCACAGTGTACACAAAGCAGTCAATCATTTGTCAGCAGGGTTGTACAGAGCTCAGCATTCACAGAACTGGTAGATCAGCAGAAAAAGCTTCATTATGCAGCTCTCAGATGGAGTAGCAAAAACCTGGTCACAGATTTCCTTTGAGAAAGGTACAAGTTTTCTTTAGACGCTTAGAAAACATGGGATGCTTAAGTCTTCTATACTTTTGTAGAGATAATATAACAAAGCCTACATTTGACCAGGTCCGATAATTTGATCATTGTTCCAACACACCTTTAAATACTTTTTTTGCAGGCTCAATGTATACTTTTTAATTTATATTATCTCATGACACATCTTAAATATGTTGGGCTTTAGCAAAAAAAAAAAAGTTACGGACACATTTGAACTTGTACATTAAGATTCACGGTGTAAGTTATTGGTGGAGAAAACAATGCAAGCTAGTATGTTTTCAAATACTTTATGCCTTGCTTTGTCCATAGTCACACATCCTTCATGAGGATGGGCAGTGGACATAACAGTCTTTAAAATTTTGAATTTGAGAAAATGCATGAATCAAGAAATTGCAGTAATTTCAGTTAATATTACATCAAGCTTTATAGAAATTGCATAATAAAACTAAAGTACACATACAATTTTCAATTCAATTAGTAAAAGCTGCTGAGGTTTCAATTAAGTTTACAAAATTAAGATCAACTTCATAACTAGTCAAAATAGCAATGAAATGCAGTTGTATGGAAAAAAATAATAAAGTACAAAATAAGAGGAAAAACGGGCTAATGTTTTGCTAGTTCTGGAGCCATCAGAATGACATTAAGCTTTACATTAACGTAAACACTAGCCAAACTAAGACTAGGCATATAATAGATCTTTAGAGATGAAATACATAATATTAAAACAATATCTGTTCAGGTAATACCTTTGTGTTGTGAACAGAGGAATTCCAGACACAATGATCACAAAATTCTTCTCATAGAAAAGTATCCTCTAAAATCAGCAGGAATCTTTATTTGTAATCTATCACTCATTTCACAATATGTTTAAATACGGCAAGAATAACCTTCCGTTGGCCAAAGAGGAAATTTCACAGTCAAGTAACAGTATGTTTACTAAAATCATTGTTCCTTTAAAAAGTAATTTTTCTTCATTATGCTGAGTAATTATTATACACCTTTCTTTACAAGCCACGTTTAGCCAACACAAAGAAAAATGCATTTAATACTGCCTTTAATTCCCCAAACTTAAGATGTAGAATAGACTGGGTTGCCCATGTTCATAAATAACACATTAACCCAATGACAAGGCTCATTCACTTTAATCCAGAAAATAAAAACAAAAAAGGCTTTATAGGGAAGAAGACTGACTAGCATGAACCTGAATAAAATATAAATGGCACGACACATTTTAGGCCTCATTTTCAGTAATGTGCATATATTTCTATGATTTCACCACATTTAAAAAAAGACATCTTTGCCAGTGTCTGACATGGCATTTTGACCAATTTACAAAATACTGTACATTAGAATAGGAAAAACATAAAATCAAGTTTCTTCATTTTATAAGAGGCAAATACATGGAATAAAAGTATTGACAATGTGTTCTACAATCTAAAATACAGTGTTTCTATACTGTAGTTGCATGGTACAGCTGATATGTTTCACTGAAGCTCTTTATTGTCACAAATGATTCCCAGGTTAATACCATAGTCTTGCATTGCAATCTTCTATAGCTCTTCTATCAAGAGAATTTAAAGATATTACTTACCATTAGGATTAAATAATTCCATTTTGTTAAAAAATTCCCATTTCTAAGAGCGCCATTAGAGTAACTGAACTTTCCTCTTTGCAATGGGAGCCTCAGAGGTGTGTAAGTATTAATGGATAGAAATATAGTCACGGAACTTTGTGAAAGAATCGTCTACATAAAGTAACAATTACCAGCCTGTTCTTAGTTTACCATGACTGAGGCCAAATATGCCTGTACTCTTCCTGATAAAACAAGACTGAATGTAAAGTAGACACACTGCAGTTCAAACATTTATGCATAGTTATCACTTACAGACTCAAGCTTATTAGGACATACATAAAACAGCCATTATATTGGTGAGTGAGCAATGGGAATTAAGTCTTCTCCATTCTGCAGAGGAGTTCTTCAAAAGATGCATGCAGGTGGCAGGAGTCAAGCTCTGCAAGGATATTGATGGTCATTTCTTCCCAGTAAATCCATTTTAGGTTGAAGCATTTTACATATTACAGCACAGCAACTGCTGCTTAATTGAAAACGCCAAACCAGCTCTTTTCAAAAGGCTGTAATCCATTTTAAAAACGCATGAGTGCAAAAATGTATTTTAATAAAAAAATTAAAATAAAAAGTAAACAGATCAGTCTTAATTGTCAAGATTATTCCAGGGCAAAAAGTCCTCATTCCCACCCTCCCACTTGCTAAAACTATCTCCCATACGCATCCAACCCCAAGATTGTTGTTCAAGGCTTGTTGCTGGTGAGCAGTCCAATCTTCAAAGATGGCAGATATTATGCCTTTTTGAGATTACATATCACCGGAACAAGCTGAATTTACAAGAAACCAGCCTCTTGTGATAAGTTGGCACCGGCTGGATAGATCCAGAGTCACAAGGTGCATGTTTAAAAACAAGTCCCAATTCCCATCCCCCTCCCCCAACAGGACTGAGGCCCAGCCCATAGTCAATGTTCCAATTTGCTCAAACAGTCTAGTCAGAGGTCATAAGGCTACTCTGATGCAGTGGTATTTAAGTTTGCATGGCAGAACGCCTTTGTTTAGCTGATAAAACTCAACAAGTTGAATTAAATCTGTAAATTTGGTATTGCCATCATCTAGGCTAAAGAACATCTGCCCATCGTCTTCACACTGAAAGTTAAAAAGAACAAAAAAATGCTTTTAAATGTCTATAATAAGGTGTATAACAATAGTAATGAAACAGATTAAACCCTTCTTATAAGGACGCTAAAATGAGCACTACAGAAGCTTAATTCTCCAACTACAGATGTCAACCCACACCGTACATATGTTGCATATCCTAGTGCAAACACTTTATACAATAATGGATTACTCCCATCTTATAAATGTACTTTTTATATGATTAATGGTACTTTTTTTTTTAACACATGCTAACCAAAGGAGACAGACTACTTTTAATGGAAATTTAATGGTTTTTCAATGCACCTTTTGTCCAATCGGCTTCTGCAGGCTAAAATGGATCAAAACTTCAGAAATCACAGTAAAATATGCAGTTTTCTAACACTGTAAATTTACTGGTATTTATCGTATTTATAAAGCAGCATTTAGCACCAAAACCAGTGTATTACTTTTTCATGATAAAGAGCCTGATAAGTCTCATCCACATCTTACTGTCACATGAAAACGCAAAACAAATGTCAGCAAGCATGAACATCCGAACATAGAAATTCGCATGTGAATATGCATTTATTTGCTAAAATGTCACTACTGGGTGCTACTTTCCACGTATGTGATTTCATGTAGAGTATTTGCTCAATAACAGAATTCTACAGATCTTCATTTGGCAACGTACACCACATTTCCAACAGGCTAACAAATGTACACTGTTGCAAACGTTCCAACAGGCTAAACCAAACCATTACATGGAATGGAAAAAACACTAAAGTACAATAAATACCTGATTTTAAGAAATCATACTATATACAAAAAAAATAAAATGAATAGTAGGTTTTATTTTATTACCGAAAAAAAAATCTATATATAAGAATTAAGATATATTCATTAAATTACAATTGACAAAATATATAAAACCTGTATTTTAAATACTCACAGGTAAAATCTGGAAATGCTTAATCTTCTGGTGATGACACAGTGTAAGTACAAAAGCCTTTGGATTACTCTGACTGTCTCGAAGAAGAAAAAGTCTGAAAAAGTAAAAAAAGTTACATGTAAAGTTGTTCATCCAAATAAATCACTGGCATACACGTGCTCTTAAATAACACTGCAAAATAATGATCAAATATGAGAAAAATATAAAAAAAATGAATTGTAAAATTGCACACATCGCTGAAACTATATTCCCAACTCTCTTTAGGGCACAAACAGTGTCCTGATCTAGGATTATTAAGTGGTTTGGTCACAGCCAGATGCTTCTATCTAAAACATGTCTGATGTAATATACTCCTGCCCCTTAAAAACAGAGTTTATGCACTTTTTTGGTAGTACAGATAGTACGTGGTCATTGCTTTTCTATCATAGTAAGGGTTTATCATTTTCCTGTATTAATTACACATAAGTGTACATCTCTCTCCAGTTAGATACATTACACTTTATGAAAAAAATGACTTGCATATCTGTCAGCAGGTGGTCCACTGGGATGAAAGAAAAAGTCTCGTCTATCATACCATGCTTGGTAAGTACACTGAATAAATGAATACAATCACTACACAATTGTAAGCCGTCTACTTAAATCACAAGAACTGGTGACAATAGGGGCAGCACATTGACACTAGACAGCGGCACACAGCATGATTTTAAACACTGCAGTATATGCATATGCATATACATTGGCATGCACTTTCTCTCTCCATTCTAACATTTCCATTGAGTGTTTCTTCACTAGGGTATGAAGAGAAAAAAAAAACAGAAAAAACCCAAAAATGACTGCAATATAATACGGGTACTTTTGCTTACCCATCCACAAGCCCTTGTTGCTTAATGATTGTTTGAGATTCTTCTCTAGGTATTCTACCATGGAACCAAGGTTGCGTTCTATGGATTACTATTGAAACAGACAGAAAATGCTAAAATTTTAAACTCTTTATACCACCAGATTACACTTTTCTGCTCACAAGTAGAAAAAACCTCCAAGTAGAGAGCAATGATTTTTTTCGCTTTCGTTTTTTTACCTGTACTGAGAGTGGATGGATGAAGAGGACTTTGGTTTCCCAAAACATTCATACGTGAACTTCGCTTCTGGAGAAAAAAAAATATATATGTTTTTTGCAAGTTAAAGGGTTCCTAAAATATCATGCTATCCCCTAGCCATAGGATATGAATTCCATTTGTGGGCCTGCCAGAAACAGCTAAGCAATGTATTTTGCCTCTTCTCCATTCTTTGTGCGACTGCTGAAGGCAAAGTTGGACCCTGTTAAGATCACTGGGCGGTCTCAGAGTTCGGACCCCAGCAATCAGCAAGCTATGCTGCTGATATGATGAATTGGGAACAACGTGCCATTTTGGGAATAACCCTTTAAAGACTCAGATTCCAGCGCTATTTTTTTTTCTTAAAGAGAACCTGTCAACAGGATTATCCATGTTAAACTAAAGGTATGGACATAATGGCATTGTTAGGGTATGTGAACACTGTGCGTTTATGCTGTAGCAAATCCGGTCAGCTTTGGCCTCAAAAACGCATTGCAAACCTTATCCCAGCATTTTCTATGGGATTTTGGAAGATCTGTGCACATGATCAGGAATTTTCCTGACAGGATTTCATGTGCGGAAAAAGCAGCAAGCATGTCCATTCTTTCTGCGTTTTACCTATACAATGCATTGGAAAAAATGCATGGCAAATAAGCAGGCAAAAACGTATGTGAATGCAAAAAAACGCATCAAAAACGTGTGGAATTTCTGCAGCGTTTTTGATGCCAAGAGGTGCAGAACCTTACAGAAACACTGAAGAAATTTCTGCAAGAAATTCCTGATCGTGCACACATACCCTTATACTGATTTAATAGATCGCTTCAGTGAAGAAATCTGCAGCCCGATTCTTGATCTGGTGACGGGCTTCAGGAAAATCATTCCGGTGCATGCACAGTTTTGTTACACCGGCGTTATTTTCATGAAGCCTGCCACCAGATCAAGCTGCGCAAGCGCCGCCTGCAGCGGAGATTGCACCAGCACAAAATGTAAATGAGGAAGATAATAAATACATTACAGGCAGCAGAGGAGCTGTGGCAGAGCCCAAGACCCTACCCACAGTCCCGCCCTGATGCACGGAGAGTTTAGGAATCCAAAACTCCTAATGATTTAACAAAAACCAGGCTGCAGAAATCCTTCACTGAAGACATCTATAAAATTGTATGAAAGCGCCATTATGCTCATACCTTTAGATTAACATGCATATGAGTAGAGTGTCGCATAAAACAGAATCTTTATTTTACTAACGAGAGGCTTGGCAGAGGACCCATTTTGGGACAATAACACTGATCTGCATTATTGTACCATTTCATTATTTTGAAAAAGGGGTTGAACATTTACCCTCCATGCGTGACCTTCTTCCACCGCGGCACTTTGTGCTTCCAATGGATTTTCAATAACTCTTCCTGTCTGTCCAGAGAAATCCATTGCAACCAAGCAATTTTCTGACACACTTCTCTGAAACAAGAATATTAGAATTTGTATTTAATTTTCTAGTCAGCATTAAATTCTGCATCATATCAAATCCACCAAAAATATAAAACCTCTACCCACTTTAAAATGTTGCCAACTAGCTCAGCAGCACTCAGGAATTTTCTGCTGCCTGTAAATATGTCATATACATTGGCTCGGACTAACATTACTTTAACCGAGTAAAGAGAACCATAGGATTAAAAATAATCTTTATTAGAAACCACTTAAAACAACTGAAACAGAGGGCCCAGTAGGGGGGACACCTCAATCCAGTAGAATTACTATATTACTGCTATTTTTCAATAGGCAGAAAACAAATGGAGCAAAGAGATATGAACAATTAAAGTCATGTGACCTTCCTCTCCAAAATATTACATTTATGTGCCCAAATAATCACCACTTAAAAATAGGTATTTCTGATTAGACTACATAGATTAGAAATGTAATAGAACTCCAATTATAGCAGTGTGGACTGACACTAAGCCCACTCCAGATATAGCTATACAGTTTAGGTGCAAAGATTTATACCAATAGGCTAGACCAATATGGCTATGTAGGTAACCTCGCATATAAATATAATCAATATTATAATGGACACTAAACCACAGAATGAAATTGGTTCATACACCCATAGTGACTGTCACACAGTTATACGCTGGTTACATATGAATTAACTGTAGGAACCCCAATAATATAAAATTACACAGTTATGGGGTGACAAAAGCATATATATGAAGTTATTGAATTAAAGTGTATAGCATAGGAGCAGCAGTCAGCCAATAAATATGACCATATACAAATGGACAGTAATTACATATAAAATACAACCTACAGATACATATAGCAAAATAAATCAAATGCAGAGTATAACTTGTAAGCATATTGACACCAAACATCCGACGCGCGTTTCACAGTTGCTTCATTGCTTACAAGTTGTTATACTCTGCATTTGATATATTTTGCTATATGTATCTGCAGGATGCATTATATGTAATTACTCTATGGACATAGTTATTGGGTGACTGCTGCTCATATGCTATACACTTAATTCAATAACTTCATATATGCTTATTTGTGTCACTCCATAACTAAATTTTATACTATTACAGTTCCCACAATTGCTCATCCACCAATCTGTTTGTATTTTGGGATTTTATTATAGGTTTGTACTCAAGACATGCTTAAAAATAGATGAGTTTTATTAATTATTATTGTCCTGGCACATTTTTTGTTCTAGGTATTGTTATAAATTTAAAAGGAGTTGATTAAAGCATCTGGATGCAGCTTTCTATATATAATAAAAAAGGTAGATATCTGAAATTTGGAATACTGTGGATATTGAAAAATCCACAGCATGTCCTAAATGGAGTGGATCTTTATGCAAAGTATGAATGAGATTTAGAAACTGACATTCATCTTCAGCTTTGTTCACCCATTTTTATATACATCTGCAGAAAAAATGATAATTACTTACCGGTAATTTGATTTCCCTGAAACCCATGACAGCATCATACGAGAGATTAGTATCCACCCCTATTACTGGACAGGAAGCCCTGAACACAAAAAGACAACTCCCACTTCCTCCTTCAATGTGGTTTCCAGGAGCCAAGTAAGAGTCACCCAATTCATCATCATTTTTATTTATACATTCACTCAAGCCCCATTCTTCATTGTGAGAAGACAAGATTAAGAACCATCACCAACCAAAAGCCAGAGGGAGGGAAAATAGGATGCGGTCATGGGTTTCAGGAAAATCAAATAACCAGTAAGTAATTATTTTTCCCTTCCCCCATGACAGCACCATACGAGAGACGATAGCAAAGAAATCCTCTAATAGGGAGGGAGCACCCTTACAGGATCTTACAACTGAATATCGATCCCCGGAATCTCCTAGTTCAACGGACAGTGCTTCACGAAGGAAGATTGTGAAAGTTTTAGATATCAATCAAGATAATGTCTCAACCAATATGGAGCTTTAACCAAAAGTGCCAACAAGAGTAAAAAGGAATTTATAACAACTCTTCCCTCTCCCAGAAAAGGTCTATATTTAGACCTTCACTTACATGCATGGTTTTATAGCTTTCACAGATTTGATTAGATATTCTGTTCTCATTAAATCAACTAACAACTGAAGTATATAGGAACTGGTCCCATGGAAGCAGAAGTGAATTCGATTCAGGGAACCTGGTAACCTTAACCAGGCTTTGACTAGGGATTCTACCTTAATATTGTTGGCATTTTCCATTGAAGGCCCCCCTTAAGGCAAAGATATGGACCGTAAGAAACCTTTCTAGGGTCAATGATAACATAAAGTTGGGTAGTTTTGAAAAATTGTGATCAAGTGTAGACAGAGCATCCCAGATTGGTAAAATGGGGTTCCAGAAACCAGCAGAAATATTTAGTACTTTATAATCCTTAACGTTACACCCCAAGTCCCCCCAAGAAATGTATTTAAGCCGAACGGACACTTATAGCTTGAAATTTCCATCCTGGGGAGTTTCTGGCTACCACATTCTAGCCAAGTACTAACCGCTCATTCGACTAGAACGGGCAAAACACAGATCTGAGCGATTCCAAAATAAAAGCCACAATCCACCATTCATGCAGGGATGATAGTATTTACGCTATTCTCCTATAATAGCACCAATTCTGCAACTTAAATGGATGTGAATATAATCCAAACATGAAGTTTGTTAGTTGAAAATATTTCAAATACAAGAGATTAGTTTCCAAACAAAGAAACTAAGAAACCCGAGTGATAACCATCACTTCTGATACTGTTTTTCCCCTTTCTGAGGAAGCAACTCATTGAGAAAGACATCTCATGGTATTGGTCAAATCTCAGATGGTCTTAAGCTAAGGCATTAGCATCCTGTCCCGTTAAACATGTATCTTAAGTACGCATCACCCTGTGCTTGAGTAATAGTCAGAAAGGTCTTACCTCAGTGTGAAGGCATTAGTCTTACCTAAGAAAGATGCTTCATCACCACAGAAGTCTCACAGGTACAGGGTCATTTTAACTCATTCACTGATTTCTCCCTTTATAGGTTAATTGCAGAGTTGTCGTCTTATCATTCGAAGAGCGCACAGACGGGATATTTAACCAACTCGCCACTTAGTTGACTACCAGTTTATGACTTCAGTCCCAAGAAAACTTAGTGTAATATATTTCCATTGACTTAATTTTCAATTAGTCCATCTTCCCCACATTTAACTGGGAAGATACACTGGTCTTGAATTAATTTTACCAGATCCAGTATAATCATGTCTGTCGTGCAACTATTAGGAGGATGTACTGGGATATTTACTGGTTCTTCAGTCCCATACCAGCGAGTCCAACTCGTACCTCCCTTAGGAGGGCAGACCAATAGAGCTGCTCGCTCGTCACAATCAAGTTTATCTTACCATTCCATAACAGGAGGGTAGATTGAGGCAATTGCTGGTTTATCAGCCATCAATACAGGCAAATCCAGCTCGCACCTCCCTTAGGAAGACAGACCGGTATAGTGCTGCCTTACTAGGCACAATAGAGTTTCTTACCATTTCATACCAGGAGGGTAGATTGGGGCAATTAGTGGTTTATCAGCTTCTCTACCGGTGAGTCCAACTCAAACCTCTTAGGAGGAAAGACTGGTATAGTGCTGCCCCTCTTGGCACGATAAAGTTTCATATCACTGTATACTAGGAGGGTAGACTGGGGCATATGTTGGTTTTTCAGCACCCCCTCCCCTACCAGCGAGTCCAACTCACAGCTCTGTTAGGAGGGCAGACTGCTATAGTGCCGCTCGAATAGGCACAATCAAGTTCCTCTTACCATTCGCTATCAGGGGGATATGGGGTATAGAGAGTTGAATCACTTATCGTCCAAAAGGAAATTTGAGAACTCCAGCTAGGAGTTTTAACTGGACTTACAGTGGTTTTATTAAGCTTAGCCACGTCCATCTTGCACCTTCAACTAGGAGGGGGAAACTTAGCTGTAGATGTTTATCAGCCAGTTCATCTAACGATCCTAGATTGTGAAGATCAACTGGACTTAAATTGGCATTATTCTTTTTAGCACCACCATTTACACCTCTTTACCAAGAGGACCACTGGGACATAGATGTTAAATGCAGACCAGTTCAATAGGCTATCCAAGTGTGAGGTATTGACTGGACCTGTTACTCATCAGCTATCCTCTGGACTGTATTTAATAGAATCACCACAGACTGAGGGCATCATCCAAAAACCTCCTTACCAATATCAGAAATATTGCTAGTATGGTGTCAACGGAACAAGGGATTCCCTGCCAGTCTCCCATGTTGGTACTTTCACGGCCTCAAACTGCGCAGCGGCTGCGATCTGAAGAGGGCAGGAACAGTCAGCTTAGAATGGCAATTGACCTTTGTGAAACCAGATCTACAAGCCCCTAGTTGCCTGGCTAACCGGGCAACCCACCGTGAGGCAGACAGTTGAGGAAAATCCTAGACCTAACTTGGTAGTGTCTTCCGCAACTATGAAGCGGTCTGAAAGCCATGAGGCCCAATAACGCCAGCCATGAGGCCCAATAACGCCAGCCATGAGGCCCAATAACGCCAGCCATGAGGCCCAATAACGCCAGCCATGAGGCCCAATAACGCCAGCCATGAGGCCCAATAACGCCAGCCATGAGGCCCAATAACGCCAGCCATGAGGCCCAATAACGCCAGCCATGAGGCCCACCCCAGGCCAAACATTAAACATAGGTAGGTACTGAATTATTAAAGGTAGATTCTCCCAGACTGATGTTAGCATTTCAGAGCGCCACTGGGCCCTTGTACTCACTGCTATTCTTATTAGAGGTTGCTATAGAACATTGCATGGTATTCCATGATTCACGGCTGCTCCAACCATGTGCTACAGGCTCCTACACCCTTGAGGACAGGAAACCACATTGGAGGAAGTGGGAGTTGCCTTTTTATTTTGTGCTCAGGGCTTCCAGTCCAGTAATAGGGGCAGATGCTACTCTTTCATGATGCTGTCATGAGGGGGGGGGGGGGGGGGGATCAACACTTTCATCAGCATTACAGTCCACTTTATTATCAATATTACTACATGTATCTTACTGTGGCCATTAGTCAGCAGAAAACCAAACACCCCTATTACACATGTGAATAGCTGTAATATAATGCAATAAAGTATATATTAAAAGGGTTTTCCTATGAACAAAAGTTAATTTTAATCAATAAATCTTTGAATAAGAAGTTCCACAATTGAATGTACACTGCTCAAAAAAATAAAGGGAACACTCAAATAACACATCCTAGATTTGAATGAATGAAATATTCTCATTGAATACTTTGTTCTGTACAAAGTTGAAGGTGCTGACAAAAATCACCCAAAAATCATCAATGGAAATCAAATTTCTTAACCAATGGAGGCCTGGATTTGGAGTCACCTCCAAAATGAAAGGGGAAAAACACACTACAGGCTGATCCAACTTTGATGTAATGTCCTTAAAACAAGTCAAAATGAAGCTCAGTATTGTGTGTGGCCTCCACGTGCCTGTGTCCTCTCTACAGCGCCTGGGCATGCTCCCGATGAGGTTGCAGATGGTCTCCTGTGGGATCTCCTCCCAGACCTGGACTAAAGCATCCACCAACTCCTGGACAGTGTGGTGCAACGTGATGCTGGTGGATGGAGCGAGACATGATGTTCCAGATGTGCTCAATAGGATTCAGGTCTGGGGAACGGGCGGGCCAGTCCATAGCTTCAATGCCTTCATCTTGCAGGAACTGCTGACACACTCCAGCCACATGAGGTCTGGCATTGTCCTGCATTTGGAGGAACCCAGGGCCAACCGCACCAGCATATGGTCTCACAAGGGGTCTGAGGATCTCATGTCTGTACCTAATGGCAGTCAGGCTCTCTCTGGCAAGCACATGGGGGACTGTGCGGCCCTCCAAAGAAATGCCACCCCACACCATTACTGACCCACTGCCAAACCGGTCATGCTGAAGGATGTTGCAGGCAGCAGATCGCTCTGCACGGCGTCTCAAGACTGTCACATGTGGTCAGTGTGAACCTGCTTATATCTGTGAAGAGCACAGGGTGCCAGTGGCGACTTTGCCAATCCTGGTGTTCTGTGGCAAATGCCAAGCGTCCTGCAAGGTGTTGGGCTGTGAGCACAACCCCCATCTGTGGACGTTGGGCCCTCGTACCACCCGCATGGAGTCTCTTTCTAACCATTTATGCAGACACATGCACATTTGTGGCCTGCTGGAGGTCATTTTGCAGGGCTCTGGCAGTGCTCCTCCTCGCACAAAGGTGGCGGTAGCGGTCCTGCTGCTGGATTGTTGCCCTCCTAAGGCCCCCTCCATGTCTCCTGGTGTACTGGCCTTTCTCCTGGTAGCACCTCCAGCCTCTGGACACTATGCTGACAGACACAGCAAATCTTCTTGCCACAGCTCGCATTGATGTGCTATCCTGGATGAGCTGCACTACCTGAGCAACTTCTGTGGTTTGTAGAGTCCGTCTCATGCTACCACGAGTATGAAAGCACAACCAACATTCAAAAGTGACCAAAACATCAGCCAAAAAGCATTGGTACTGAGATGTTTGTGGTCCCCACCTGCAGAACCACTCTATTGAGTGTCTTGATAATTGCCAATAATTTCCATCTATTGTCTATTCCATTCGCACAACAGCATGTGAAATTGATTGTCAATCAGTGTTGCTTCCTAAGTGGACAGTTTAATTTCACAGAAGTTTGATTTACTTGGAGTTATATTCTTTTTAAGTATTCCCTATTTTTGAGCCGTGTATTTAAATAAAATGTTCCTCTGCTGAGATAATCTTATAAGTGTAAGGAACACGATCTGATCATACCACATCTCCTGGGCAGGGGGGACGGACAACACAGATATTACAGCATGGGTTCACAGCTGATTCTCAATTTCTATGAAGTAAAATATTGTTTAGAAACAGTAAGTGAAAGGTTTTACCTCACAAAAACAATCAGCTGTGATCCCCTGCTGTAATATCTGTATACTCTTGCTCCCTCCCCTGCCCAGGAGATGTGGTATGATCAGACCGTGTTCTGTACACTGTCAGACACAGACATTACACAGGGGCACATTTATAAGATTATCTCAGTAGAGGAACATTTTATTTAAATCACATCCAATTGTGGAACTTCTTATTCAAAGATCTACAGGTGCATCTCACTAAATTAGAATATCAAAAAGTTAATTTCAGTTCAATAAAAAAAGTGAAAGTCATTATATAGAGTCATTACAAACAGTGATCTATTTCAAGCGTTTATTTCTGTTAATGTTGATGATTATGGCTTACAGCCAATGAAAACACAAAAGTCATTATCTCAGCAAATTAAAATAAACAAAAAACACCTGCAAAGGCTTCCTATGCGTTTAAAAAGGTCCCTTAGTCTTTTTCAGTAGGCTCCACAATCATGGGAAAGACTGCCGACTTGACAGATGCCCAGAAGGCAGTCATTGACACCAAGTAAATGCAAAGTAAATTTTGCATTTCATTTGGAAATCAAGGTCCCAGAGTCTGGAGGAAGAGTGGAGAAGCCACAATCCAAGCTGCTTGAGGTCTAGTGTGAAGTTTCCACAATCAGTGATGGTTTGGGGAGCCATGTCATCTGCTGGTGTAGGTCCACTGTGTTTTATCAAGACCAAAGTCAGCGCAGCCGTCTACCAGGAAATTTTAGAGCACTTCATGCTTCCCTCTGCCGACATGCTCTTTGGAGATGGAAATTTCATTCTCCAGCAGGACTTGGCAACTGTCCACACTGCCAAAAGTACAAATACCTGGTTTACAAACAACAGTATCACTGTGCTTGATTGGCCAGCAAACTCGCCTGACCTTAACCCCATAGATTCTCTATTGTCAAGAGGAAGAAGAGACACCAGACCCAACAATGCAGACGAGCTGAAGGCTGCTATCAAAGTAACCTGGGCTTCCATAACACCTCAGCAGTGCCACAGGCTGATCGCCTCCATGCCACACCGCATTGATGCAGTAATTGATGCAAAAGGAGCCCCGGCCAAGTATTGAGGGCATTTACTGAACATACATTTCAGTAGACAAATATTTCGGATTTTAAAAACATTTTTGAAGCTGTTATAAAGTATTCTAATTTACTGAGATAGTGACTTTCGTGTTTTCATTGGCTGTAAGCCATAATCTTCAACATTAACAGAAATAAACACTTGAAATAGAGCACTCTGTAATGACTATCATATAGGAGTTTCACTTTTTGTATTGAAGAACTGAAATACATTAACTTTTTGATGATATTTTAATTTAGTGAGATGCACCTGTATTTATTAAAATTAACTTTCGTTTTTGAGAAAACCCCTTTAAGGCTGGATAATGCCTCTACATGCTTCAAGGTAACAGATCTAAGACCACAATAGAGCCCTATAAGGACTGGAGTTTAGTTTTGGAGAGTTGCAAGCTGGGTGTTGTGGCAACAAAAGGACTCTTAGAATGAGATGGCATCCGTTTCACTATAAAATGTATGTATAATGAGTACTAGAGACCTACTGGTGCAGAGAAGTTTGTGTGCAAAGTTTTCTGTAGAGGAATTCTATAGTTCTGATAAAGCAGCATGCCGTACTGTAAGGGAAAATAACAACATTAACATATTACTAAACTATTTGAAAAAAAAAACACATAGGTTTTCTTGTTTACCTTGTAATAAGCAATGCATTTATATTGCATCATATAATTACACGCCACTTCTATGGTGAATAATGCTTGTTGTTAAAGGGGTGGCCAAGGAACTTTAAAATGACTATTTATCCAAATGTAGATTGTACAACTTACTAGTGTACTTTAATTCTGGACAGTTCATCATTCACACAATAATGGCCATACTGGATGCCTTGTTCAGTTTATTACACAAGTCAGTCCCCTAGTGTACCAATACAGAAACAGGAGACGGCCAACTTAAATGAGCGGTGCTGGATAAATTGCCATATTAAAAAGTGTTATTCCCATCTTAAATGGATATTGTTTGTAATATCAAACACTTGCAATTTACCATTCAATATCTCAAGAATGACTACAGATTTTAATAAATACTTGTTTAAAGTTCATTGCCTAAGAGACCGACCACCAACGCTCTAGCTTGGAAGCACTGCACTGAAGCAGACCAGCATTAGGGACTGTAAGTGCGCTCAGCTTCAAAGTAGTGCTTACAAACTCAGACATGGGCTTGTAAGTACTGCTCATATTTGACCATCACTACCGAACAGCAGCGGTGGTCAGTTATGGCTATAACCATAGGAAAAAAAATATCTAAAGAACTGAAGCAAATTTTAAACAGTTAATTGCGAAAGCGCTAGTTTTTACAACCAATATCCATCCAGGAAGATTGAATAACTGTTTAAGCATGATACCAACAATATCGGGGAGGAAGCTGTCATGTTGGAACAACGGAAGTGAAGCTTTTGGGACCAGGAGGGCAGATTTAATATCAGGCCTATGTTGTAATATTAAAAATTAACCCCTTTTTGTATTAGGACATGAATCAGATGTCCTGAGTAGGGCACAAGTGCAGGCATGCTCAGGAGCGGTGCTCCCTCCAAACATGGTACATGCCAGCTTTGTGTCCAACCGCTGCAGTGGAGCGCCATTTAAATGCAGGTACCAATCTCTGGCAGCGGGCATTTAAGTGGAGCAATTGCTGGTGTATACACATATTAATTCCCATCCCACTCCCACTGCAATACTGTGGTGTTCTAGTGTACTGTTTGATGCAAGTGATCAAATGATCACAGGAAAAAAAATGGACATGGCAATGCCAAGTGTTTAAGAATCTGATCAATATATAAAATTGGTAAACACTATAAAAATGAAAAAAATACAATTTAAACACCACTCCTACATAAAAAACACAAACAAAAAAGCTATCAAAATATCATATGTACTCCAAATTGCTTTAAAAACATCAGCTCACAGAAAAGGAAAATCCTTACTCTGCTCAATCAATGGAAAAATACAATTCTATGGGTCTCTTAAAACAAAATCTTGATTTTTCTTCAACACTTGGGTGGAGAAAACAGCATAATTGTTTTTCTTTTTAAAAACACAATCCCCTCCTCCCACTATTTTTTCTTCAAGATTTAGACCCCTTCACAACCTTGGGATTTTCCGTTTTTTTTTTTTGCTCGCCTTCCCAGAGCCATAACATTTTTATTTTTCCATCAATATAGCCGTGTGATGGCTTATTTTTTACCGAGTTGTACAGTACTTTTGAACGACTCCATTGGTTTTACCATATCTTGTACTGGAAAACAGAAAAAAATTCCAAGTGTGGTGCAATTGCAAAAAAAAATTAAAAAAAATGCAATTCCACATTTTTAAATTTTTTTTTACCATTGTCACTAAATGCTAAAACTGACCTACCATTATGATTCTCCAGGTCATTAAGAGTTCACAGATATCAAACATGTATAGGTTCTTTTTTAAGTCAGGAAAATAATATCTAAAGCTCGGAAAAAAAAAAAAAAGCAAAAAAAGCACCATTTTGGGGTACATATGATGTTTTGATCGCCTGTTATTGCATTTTACTGCAGTGTTGTGGCAAACAAAAAAAAAAAGCAATTCTGGCATTTTAATTTTTTTTCGTTACACCATTTACCGATCGGATTAATTTATATATGTTGATTGGGGGGTTTCTGAACGCAGCAATACCAAATGTGGATTTTTTATTATAGTTTTATTTTGAATGGGGCAAAAGGGGGGTGATTTGAACTTTTATAATTTAACTTTTTTTTTTTTTTTTTTAACTTCGACTTGCTTCAATAGTCCCCTTAAGAGACTTGAAGCTTCGATCATTCGATCGCTTGTGCTACCCAAAGCAGGGCTTAATCCTTGCATGTGTAGCAGAAATGATCATCTCTTATGAACACTGGCCATGGGCATAGGAGATCTGCAATGACTCAGTAATGGGAATGAAAGATCAACCCAAGAGGTGAAAGATATTGATTTTAGAGAAATCTGCTTAAGTTGCCAATTTTCCTTGGTACTATTGATTCAGTTAATAAAAATTAAAACAGCGGTTACTCTAAGTTCCATTTACAAGCTGACTAGCAGCACTAAATGACCAATCAGTTACTGGTTTGCTGATCAGTCTAAACAGACCTTACAGGCTATTAAACCTAATGAGCAGTCCTTGGAATAACAGCAGTGTAAACAGGCTGCCGGTCACCAAATGAACAAACCAGTTACTCGTGAAAATAAAATAATTTTTGTTTATCCAAAAGGTCATCATCAACAGGACGTGTGCTGCCGAGAGCAATGGCAGCCTATGTGCCATGAGATGTATTACAGATTTGCTCAGTGTACATCTGAAGCATGGTCTGCCTGTGTAAACAGGCTTTTAAACGACCACTGATCAGTAAAGTAGCTGATGAGCGGTCGGACTGTACAGACCTTTACAAAGGCAGACCACACTTCAGCCGGTTCAGACTGCACAAATATTAACGAGTGCTTCCATGAACACTCATTCATGATCATTGTGTGATATAAATGGACGTTTCATTTTTTAAAAACATTTACACTAAGAAGATACCTTCAAGAGTCTGAACGCAGTCATCCAACAAGTTCGTGTTTGTTCATCTTCTGCACAAAGAAATCTTAGCTCTTTAATATCTGTTAGAACTCTGTTGGGCTACAGAAAAGGAAAGTTACAAAGGCATCTCTTCTAATAGTCTGAATTATATAGCCATCAATCATCCTACAGAAGCATACTTTACGTACAAACCTAATTACATTTAATGAAGTTCTGAATATGTAAGGTCACTATTAAATTACTTAATGCAAAACTACCATTTCTCTGCTGTAATGGTTTTGCTTTAAAACTTTTTAACTATAACTAACCAAAAAAAGATACTAGTTATTAAATTTCAAAATACTTACCTTCCCTAACCTGCACAGTGCAGCCAAGCTAAAAATGAACACAGCGGGCCAATTTTTGGGTAATGCATAGATTTTCATGCTTTATTCCCAGCGTACCACTAGTCAGAAGTTGGCCCACCTTTGGTACACTTGAAACTTAAAATTATAGAAGCAAAGTTTACATTTTCTCAAAGATGGAAGGAATTTCCATTTGTGGAGAGGAACACATACATTTCAATAAGTCTCTTAGTATCATACCTAGCAATGTAATTAGATTGGGGACCATCCTACCCTCCTGAAAGGCTACCTTTAAAGACAAGGTTGAACATTTTCTTTTTTAAAATATATGAATTCTCAGTTAACTTTACTCCAATCTTTATGCCCAATTGGCTGTTCACCAGTAGCATAGCTACCAGGGGCATAAAGGGTGCTGTCGCTCCAGGCCCCACCCTGAGCTACGCTACATTTAACTGTATTGGCGTGTGCAGCTAATGTGAGGGGCTACTACACAGTGTGGGAGCCAATGCGGGGGAACATACAGTATGGGAGCCAATGTGGGGAGGGGGGGGCAATTATAGTGTGGGAGCTAATGCAGGTGGCCATTATACTGTGTTTTGGGGAGCAGCGGGGACATACTATGTATAGAGGAGCTGTGGGCCCACCATACTGTGTATAGGGGAGCTGTGGGGACATCATACTGTGTATAGGGGAGCTGTACATTGAGGAACTCCATAGAATTATTAAAGTTTAGGTGGGCACAGAAGCATTGTTATAGGGGCACTCCATATTGTGGCTGTCAAATGGGCGAAATGTGGACACTTCAGGCATTAACATTTTCTAGGGGGTCAATTTTACCATCTAGAGGGCACAAAGGAGGCATTACCACCATGTAAGGGGCACAGTGGTGGGCATTACTATGTGGGGGACGAAGAGAAGCAATTATTGTAATAAACAGCAGGTGCAGTCATAGGGACACATACAGCAGCTCAGCATTGGGGTATCAGTAAAATGAGGCGTTTGTGCAGGTTGGGAATAGATTGGGACAGTGCTGAAATGTAAGAAGTCAAACGTGTCTTGTAATCTCTGCAGACAAATCGTGGATGGAAGAAGTTGCCATGTTGCTCTGGGCCAAATGGAAAAGATGTGAAAAATGAACGACAGCTGTAAATCACTATATATAAAATTGTACTGTAATCACTTCTATGTTCTGCAGGACTGATATCTACCACTGTGTCACCATTTAGCAGCAATACAAGTGTGCCACCATCGTTCTAATAAGGGTTTCCGATTAGGGGCCCACTCAGATGTTTCACTTCCCTCTTTCCCCCAGCTATGCCTGTGCTGGTCACATACCAAAAGCTCTGTTTACATACATACTATGAAAAATAACTGAAAAGAGCACACTGAATGCCATTCTATTCTTTCCAATACAAAAATGAATAAAGATAGATCACAATGGATCTGTGAAAGATCTGCCAAAGAGCCCAAGTGATAGAACATTATAAATTATGCACGGAAACACCTTTAAACTACAGAATATCATGCATGCTTTCCTCATTACCTTGACACAAAATCCAAAGTCAGTTGGTGAATTATACAGCTTCTTACAAGATATCAATGAATAAATATTGCTATCTTCTAAATCAGATATTCCTTGTAAGTGCCTGGGTTCCTGTATAAAAAGTAAAAGATACATTATAGTCTAAAATGAAAAAAAATCACTCAAGGCCAGCTTAGGAAGCATCAGATATACATGCCTATTTTCACCATGAGTATGTATGTAAATATACCGTAAATGCAATATCATTTCAATGTGCAAAGACCGCAAAATAGAATAAAAATTAGGACCAGTAGGAAGCCTCTATTGTGTACTGCGGTGCTATAAATACAATTATTGAGCATCTTTGGTGTGAACTCAATGTGTGATTATCTAGAACAAGGGTCCATTAAGTGCAGTAACGTCATTTGTTCCACAGTACCTGAGCCGCTGATCTTATTGGTGTCTGCACTGTAGCATGAAAGATACATGCGTGTAAAATATATGTGGCCATACATACTAATCATTAAACAGGAAATGGAAACAGTGGTGCTTAAACACTTAGGGGTACAAATTAGGAAACATAAGAAAATTAAAGTACTTGACATCCCAAAAAGGTTTTAAAATCCATAGTCAGAAAGAAAAACTTAAAAAATTAGCTATTATACACATCCATATATATATGGATGTTATGCCCCAGTGATACTGACCCAGTTACAGTATTAGCCTTTGTGTGATTAGGAAATACTTTAATTTTCCTAATTTTCTTTCATTATTTCCTAATCACACACAGGCCAATACTGCAACTGGGCCAGTATCACTGGGGCACAACATCCATATATATCTATATCTACATCTATATATAAGAATACTTATATAATAGAGCTCATGTTTAAAGGTTTTCTCTTTCTGACTAGTGATTTTAGAACCCTTTTGGGATATCAGTTACTTAATTTTCTTTTAATTGTTTCCTAATCACACAAAGGCCAATACTGTAACTGGGCCAGTATCACTGGGACACAACAAAAATGCAGTGGAACTTGAAGATCAAACACACCAAAGAACTCAATAGTCTAATTCATAATTCCTCAACATTGTAATCTATTGTGACCCTACTTGTGCAGTTCCTTCCTTACGGCACAGATTGCCACCCCCAAATAAAACTACAAATAAAATGGCACCTCTGGCCCCTCATTCCTCACTGAACTACACTAGCATAATTGATATGCTATTCTTTCATGTTTTTTTGTCACTTCCACAGCGTGTACTTCTAAAACAATGTATTAAATGGAGAATCTGCACTGTGCAGACAAATCAATAATTAGTGATTTAGTAGGCATACACTACTGAAGTGGGAAAATGTCACATTGTGTGATCAAATGCATTGTCCATAGTCCCTCTGACCCAAGCATAAAATCATAGAATATTAGAGTTGGAAGGGACCTTCAGGGTCGTGTCCAACCCCCTGCTCAATGCAGGATTCACTAAACCATCTCAGAAAGATGTCTGTCCAACGTCTGTTTGAAGCCTTCCACTGAAGGCGAACTGACCACCTCTCGTGGAAGCCTGTTCCACTCATTGATCACCCTCACTCCTCACTATCAAAGTTTTCTAATATCTAATCTGCATCTTCTCCCTTTCAGTTTCATTCCATTGCTTCTCGTGTTTCCATGTGCAAATGAGAATAAGGATGATCCCTCTTCACCGACATCCCTTCAGATATTTGTAGACCGCTGTTAAGACTCTTAGCCTCTTTTTTTGCAAGCTAAACATTCTCAGATCCTTTAACTGTTCCTCGTAGGACATACTTTGAAATCCGCTCACCATCCTGGTAGCTCTTCTCTGAACTTGCTCCAGTTTTTATGTCTTTTTTTTTTTTAAATGTTGTGCCCAGAACTGGACACAGTATAACAAATGAGGCCTGACCAAGGAGTAGAGGGGGATATACACTTCACGTGATCTAGACTATGCTTCTCTTAATACATCCCAGAATGGAGTTTGCTTTTTTTCTGCTGCATCACACTGCTGACTCCTGTGCAGTCTGAGCTATTAGCGTACCCAAGTCTTTTTCACACGTGGAGTTGCTTAGCTCTATTCCTCCCATTCTGTAGATGTAATTTTCATTTTTCATGCCCAGATCTAGAATCTTGCATTTCTCTGTTAAATACAATTCTATTAGTCGCTGCCCATTGTTCAAGCTCATCTAGATCCTTCAGAATCCTTTTCTCTGTCTTCTCTAGTGTTAGCAATCCCTCCTAGCTTTGTATAGTCTGCAAATTTGATTAGTTTACCTTCACTTCCCTTACCTATATCATTTATAAAAATGTTGAACACTGGGGCCAGGACAGAGCCTTGTTCTACCCCTCTTGAAACACTTTTCCAATTGGATGTGCAACTATTTATTACCACGCTGAGTATGATCACTGTGCCAGTTATGAAACCACCTAACCGTAGCCTTGCCAATCACTTCCCTAATCATTTTTGCAATAAGGATAGTATGAGATACTTTATCAAATGCTTTGCTGAAGTCGAGATATACTATATCTAAAGCATTTCCCTGATCCACCCAGTGATTCCATCACAGAAGGAAATTAGATTAGTTTGGCATGACTTTTTTGCTACAAACCCATGCTGGTTCTGGTTAATTACTGTATTCTTATCCAAGTACTTACATACATGCTGTTTAATAATTTGTTCAAAGATCTTTCCTGGTACAGAAGTAAGGCTCACTGGTCTGTAATTTCCTGGCTCCATCTTTTCCTTTTTTGAAGATGGGGACAACATTTGCCCTTCTCCAATCTTCTGGGACTTCTGTTCCCCAGGATTTTTCAAAGATTATTAGTGGTTCTGCAATTTCCTATGCTATCTTTCAGTACCCTGGGATGTAAATTCAACTGGACCAGGAGATTTAAATTCATGTAAATTAGCTAAGTTCTCCTTCACCATCTCTGTTTATAGTGTAGATTATTTTATTCCTTCGATAGCACCGTGAAGATCAATTGAGGTTATAGTTGCCTTAGACAACACATGCAAAAATAGGACTCAAAGTTCGACCTGCTCAGCATAATTTTTTTTTTTTTTTTTTTTTTTACTTCTTATGCTGGGGCCCATTCCATTTACAATGAAACCTCCCCATCTATCATATATAAGGCATTAACATAATAATGTGCTAGTAAGTAAGATTTGTATTTACTTTGTTTTTGATCTTTGCCTTTCTGCAGTTTTTGGTATGCAGTGTTGGTACTGGCCATGGCCCAGTTACACCAATAGTCTTTTGTACGTTTTTCAACATTTTGAATATTGTGAATAATTTTGATTACCCAAACATGGCAACATTTTAAATGCGTATATAATAAAGCTTATATTTTAAAGTTTTGTCCATTTTGCTATGACTAAGTGAACACAGTTTCAACAAGCTGTACAGCCTAATTGCACACACACACTCCACCAGATTGTGCTTTTTTTATATGAGCTCCCGGTGGACAGCATCAGGTTTTTTTTGTGGAGACATAGTAAACAGCCTACAGAATTATGTTAAATTACGGTAATCTGATTGCGTTATGTAGTTAAAAGGTAAAATAAAAACTATTAGCACCAGTACCCCTGAAGCAGCTACACACCAAGCTTCTGTGCCCCTATCAAACCACTCCTCTTTGGCTGTGGACATGTCTGGGTGACCAATTTAGATGTATCACTTTGCTCTATTTTTTTGCAATATTAAAGCAATACTGTTTTTCTATTGTGTTAGTGGTGGATATCAGCAATACCACCATAGCATATCTCCATTTTCTGTTTGTCAGGTGGTTTTTGGGGTCAGGATTTGAATGCTTATTAGGGCGTTCAGCCAGCAGAGTACTTCTATTCCTGGTAATTTTTGAGGTTTTCAGTCTGTGTTGCTGTTGACTGGACTCCTTTATTATCCCTCTGAATACACAATTTAGTGTAGTGAACATTAGCAGTACAAAAAATGGCTTTGCGAAAAAACTAAACTGTGAAGATTGTCTTCTAGAGTTTACCTTTAAGAGGTTTGTCTATAATGTTCTTTCTAACCTCAAACTCCCGTTTAGGTTTCTTTGCTCCATGTTCAGCATAGTACACCATGATAAGAAGCATAGTGACTACTTATCACTCTTTAAATGGGCAGACTGACTGACAAGTTTGGAATTTGAATCAAACATGTCTGCAGGACCTTCGTATAACATGTCTCTATGGTCAAAGCATTTTAATTCTTTTTCTAGGGATGCCATCTTCTTTAGTTTGCATTTAAAATAGTAGTTTAACAAAAAATGTAAAATATTCGTATAATGGTATATATCCACAGGTTTCAGAAAATGGTGAAACTACAAAAAAAATATTGGTGTAGCTATAATCCTACTGATGTGGAGAATTCTATTGCCAAGTCATGTTTGGTTCACCATAAAAACAGAATTCAAAAGTACAAATTATGTATTTTTTTTTTTTTTTTAACCATGAACCACCACTTCATTTTTTTTCCCGTACATTTTCAGATAAAATTGCTGGTCGTGTTCAAAACTACAACTCTCCCTGCAGAAAACGAGTACCCATGTGGCCATTTTGAAGGGGAAAAAAAAAATTTAAATGAAAGAAATTATGGCTCTTGGAAAATGTATGGGTTCGTAAAAGGGGTAAGGCACTGTAACCTGCAATTGCTTGATCAATTCACAGTATTTCAGTGTACTTCATAATTGGTCATCTCCCATGGGTGTACAAAAATGGTAGACACTAGGTCCTTCAGTATGCCCGTGTACAGTGGTGTTCAATATAATAGTGTGTTCAAAAACATGAGTTAAGCACAATCTTTATACTAGTTTTTATTTCCTTGCGTTGGGAACACTGCACACTTTAATTTAAAACATGAAGAGAAATGTAACTACTTTACAGAAAACAAAAAATTGAACATTGGGTTGTTGTAAAAAAAATAGTGTCTGCATTTGTCTTTATAAACTCACAATATGTGCTCTTTTTTTGAGGATTTAGCATTCCTGTGAATCACGAACCTAATATTTAGTTGTATACCCACAGTTTTTTAGAACTGCTTCACATCTATGTTGAATAGAGTCAACCAACTTCTGGCACCTGTCTACTGTTATTCCAGCCCAGGATGCTTTGACTGACTACATCCCACAACTTTTTGGCATTTGTTGGCTTTGCCTCAGAAACCGCATTTTTGATGTCACCCTAAAAGTGATCTGACTAAGGTCCAGGGATTGGGCTGGCCACTCCATAACCTGAATTTTGTTAGACTGGAACCAAGATTTGGCTCGTTTACTGGTGTGTTTAGGGTCGTTGTCTTGTTGAAACCCCCATTTCAAGGCCATATCCACTTCAGCATAAGGCAACATGACCTCTTCTAGTATGTTAATATATGCAAACTGGTCCATGATCCCTGGTATGCAGTAAATATGACCGGCAACCATAGTAAGAGAAACATGCCCATATTATGATGCTTGCACCACCATGCTTCACTGTCTTCAGAGTGTACTGAGGCTTGAATGCAGAGTTTGGGGGTCATCAACGAACTGTTAGCAGCCCTTGGACCCAAAAAGAACAATTCTACTTTCATCACTCCACAAAATGTTTCTCCATTTCTTTAGGCCAGTTGATGTGTTTTTTGGCAAATTGTATTCGCTTCTTTCCTTTTTTTTTTTTGGGACTTTGAAGAGACTTCTTGCTAAGAGAAGCTTCACATAGGTGTCTGTCACAGTACTCACAGGTAACTCGAGATAGTCTTTGATCCTGGAGCTGCTGGCAGGCAAGAGATCAGCTGCTGGCAGGCAAGAGATCAGCTGCTGGCAGGCAAGAGATCAGCTGCTGGCAGGCAAGAGATCAGCTGCTGGCAGGCAAGAGATCAGCTGCTGGCAGGCAAGAGATCAGCTGCTGGCAGGCAAGATGACAGGGTACCCAACAAGGACATCGCAGCTCTAAGGGACATGACCGGGTTTGATCACGCTTTCTCTACAAGAATTTTAACCTTTTGTTTTTTGGCTTCCGGGAGGAAACATATTTGAGGTTATGTGCACGCGATGCAGAAAATTTCTGCATCTCCCTGGCAGAAAAACGCATGCGGATTGTACATGCGTTTTTCCTGCGGAAAACATGCGTTTCCACATGCGGATTGACAAGCGCTTTCCAGGCGATTTTATCACCACCTGGAAAGTGCTTGACAACTAGCTCACACTATATAAATCCATGCAAACAGCATGGATTTATATAGTGTGACCCGAGAGAACGGTAAAAATAAATGTATACTTTACCCTCCGATGGCCCCCGGTGTCCTGCTCACTCAGTTCTCCCTTGCCGGCAACATTGAATTGAAAGACCTGCCGACGTCAGCGTCACGTGACCCGTCCCATGACTCTGACGTCAGCGCAGGTCCTTCAACTCACTGCAAAGTGCCGGGAACCAAGCAGGAGCGGTGCGCGGGCCGACAGAAGGTAAGTATACATTTATTTTTTATTTTATTCTTTTTTTACAGATTTTTTAATGGTACCTGGGTGTGGATGAGACTCTCCTCTCCTCCACACCCGGGTACCATCCGCACATTAGAACGCGCCAATAACACAAGTACAAATGCAGTCTTGCGGAATTGGCGCGTTCTAATGCAAGTCAATGGCGGCGAAAACGCCGCGTTTCCGCAAAATTAATGGACATTCTGCGGATTTTTGAGCGCAACAAACGCTGCGGAAAAATTCGCAGCATGGGCACAGCACATGCGGATTTCCATTGGGGAACATTGCTGCCCTTCTACCATGCGTTTTTAATGCGTTTCGCAGCTGCGGAAACGCATAAAAAACGCATCGTGTGCACACAGCCTGAAGGTCTGAATCCAGCATGATACCCAAGAACTGTTGTATTTTTGAAGGAACTACCCTGGACTTCTCTAGATTTAGGATCCAACCCAGACTTTCCAAGATGGAGGATACCAATTTAAGATGATTAACACATTGGGAGGCCGAGTATCCAACTATCAAGAAATCATCCAGGTAAGGGATAATTAAAATATTATGTTCCCTAACATGAGCCATGACTTCCGCTATAACCTTAGTAAATACCATGGGGGCTATGGCCAGACCGAAAGGTAAGGCTCTAAACTGGAAATGTTTAATTTCGGCACCTATGATCAAAGCCACCCTAAGGTATTTCTGGAAATCCATATGTATAGGTACATGGTAATTGGCATCTTTTAGGCCTAACACTACCATGTAACAGCCTGAAAAAAGTAACTTAATTGTAGATTTAATGGATTCCATCTTCAAGGTGGGAACGAACAAAAATTTATTAAGGGCTTTAAGGTTAATGATGCACCTAAAAGACCCGTCCGGCTTAGAAACCAAAAAGAGGCGAGTAGAATCCTAGCCCCCTTTCTGCTGTCTGGACTTCCACTAGGACCGCTTTATGGACCAAGTTCAGGACTTCCACTTGTAGGGCCGTCTGCTCTAAAGCTGAGGAACGGTTTGGGGTCAAGATGAATCTCCCACGAGGAATCTGCCGAAACTCGAACCTCAGTCCGGAACCTACCAGATCAAGGATCCTGTTACTAGAAGAAATTTTTGTCCAGGCAGGCAAGAAGCCCAACAGCCTCCCCCCTACCTGGGCTGCGAGTCATTGACTCAGTTTCCGGTGGACCTTGGTTAGAAGAAGAATAGCCTAATAGGAGTCCTCTACCTTTCAGTCTGCGGTCTTCCCATTTCTCCTGACCCTTCTGTGGTCTTTTTCGTAGAAACCTTCTCCTATGGAAAGGATGTTTATAAGTGGGGATAGACAAGCTAGGGAAACCTTTTTTGTAACTAGCTTTATCCAGAAGTTTGTCCAGAACAGGCCCAAAAAGATGCTCTCCTTCACATGGAATAGTACAGAGTCTCGTTCTTGCTTGAATATCACCTGGCCAACATTTCAGCCACAAGGCTCTACGGGCTGAGTTGGACATGGCGGCTGACGTCGCTGCCAATCTGACTGAATCCGCAGAGGCATCTGCCAGGAAGGCTGCTGCCCCCTGTAGGAGTGACATATCTGATAAAATCTCCTTCCTGGGGGTGTTATTTTTCAGATGGGATTCAAGTTGGTCAAGCCATATCATTAGGGACCTGGCGGTAGAAGTAGCGGCAACCGCTGGTTTTAAGGCCCCCGCAGATGTCTCCCAGGTCTCTTTCAGAAAAGTGTCAGCTTTCCTATCCAAAGGGTCCTTAAGAGCCCCCATATCGTCAAAGGGGAGAGAGGATCGTTTAGATGCCTTAGCTATAGCCACATCTATTCTGGGGGCTTTCTCCCAGGAGGAAGAAGCAGAGTCTTCAAAGGGGTATTTCCTTTTAAAGAACCGAGGAAGAATACCCTTTCTCTCTGGCCTTTTCCATTCTCTACGTATCAAGTCCTGAATTTTATCGTTAAAGGGAAAACTTTTTTTCCCTTTGTCCCAGCCCCCTGAACATAACATCCTGGACTGATTTTTCCGGTCTGGCATCTAATACCCATGGTTGACCGAATTGCTTTAATTAAACCATCGAGACCATTAAGGGGAAAACAATTCTGACCCGCACCACTATCTGAGGAAGTGGATGATGAAAAGGCTGCGTCGTCCGAGTCCAACTCATAAGCAGACGACAGGGAGTCATCAGGGGCTGGGGAGATCTCACGGTCTGTATCCACCTTTCTTTTAGTTTTTTTGGAGAGGATTTTACTAATTTCAGACTTGACCAAGGTTTTTAATCCCAAGGTCAGGCTAGGGGTCTCCTCTGCCAGCATTTGATTTATACAGGACTGACACGATTTTTTCAGATACGAGTCGGGAAGGACGTTGCTACACAATGCACACTGAATATGCTTGGTCTTGGAGGTACACTTCTTCCTCTATTAAAATTAGAAAGGGAGAAGGGATACTCCATTACTATGTGAACTTTCTTGAAGATCACTTACCCAGGTGGCTCAAAAAGGCTGGTACCGATTTGGAGGAAGGACCCTTCTCAGCCGGGGGATCATCCCTGGAGGCTGCAGATTCGTCCATCCTGCTGGAGCCGTGATGACTGGACTTAGACGCCGAACCTAGTTTTCCCGGGGACCGGGCATTACCAGAAACACGAGGGCGATGCACTTTTTGGGGATCCAAAACAGCCGCCGAGATGGTGGAGATGGCGGCTGCTCAACTTGCTGCTGCAGTAGCTGCTGTTCATTATCAGACTCCATGATAGGGAGAATGAAGCTGGGAAACCCTGATCAGTGGTGCCTGGGCCAGTTAAATAGCCCTTGATCCACCCCTCAGCCACCTGCTTTAAATCAACTTTTTTTTTTAACTTCCTACAGGGACGCTTGGCGCCCCCTCACCGCAGTTAATACCGCACTAACATCTAGGTGCAGGTGACCGGACTTCCGGGTTCCGGTCAAGTGATCGCCCCAAGGCGCGGTGACGTCATCGGGCCTCGACTTACAGGAGGAGGCCGGAAGTACGCGCCCGCAGGAGCCTTGCACCGGGAAGCTTCATACGCCGCCGGCGCTCCAAGGTAGGCCCTGCTAATAGCGATGGCCTGCTTCCCCAGAACGGGGGAGCAGCCCCCCCAGATATCCAGCGCACCGACCTCCACCGGGTGTCGATGGGGACAACATCCCACGCAACCTGCATCATCTCCAGGGCGATGGTGGGCTTGCCACCCCAGATAGGGGCGCAGTCCCACTGCAATCCGGATCAGACCAGGGGCAGACTCCTCCACAGAAAGGGGCGCAAACCTGGCTGAAGCAGATGAAAGGGCTGCCACCCCAGATAGGGGCGCAGCCCCCTGCATATCCGGTGCAAAATGCTGTGCCTTTCCCAGATAGGGGTGCACCCGCATAGGCAGAACGCTGGAGCAGCAGATCCCAGATAGGGGCGCTGCTCGACAGCCGTCGCCATCCGGTTCTTCCACGAGCCTGTAAAAAGGTTCCCTCAATCAAGGACAGGAAACCAAACTGAGGCGAGAGAGAGGGCCGCCCCCTTTTAAGCCTGTAGGTTTCCTGTCCTTGGTGGGCAGATCCCCTCTCTCTCGTGGTGCTGTCACGGTCGACCGATAAAAATTCTAAAAGTTTAAATCATCTCCTTTCGACCCATTCAAAATAAGATACAAAAAAAAAATACACATTTGATATCGCCGCATTCAGAATCGCCAGATCAATATATAGAAAGGATTATTCCAATCGGTAAACGGTGTAATGAGAAAAAAAATAAAATAAAAATTGCCAGAATTACATTTTGATTGCTGCAACATTGTAATAAAATGCAATAACGGGAGAGCAAAACAATGGATCTACCCCAAAATGGTATCCATAAAATGTCAGCTTGGTGTGCTAATAAGACCTCACCCTGCCCCAGATCCCGAAAAAAAATGCTTTTTTTTTTTTTTTTTTTTTTAACAAACTTTGGATTTTTTTCACCCACTGCTTAAATAAAAATGAACCTATACATGTTTGTTATCTACGAACTTGTAATGACCGGGGGAATCTTAATGGCCGGTCAGTTTTAGCATTTAGTGAACATGTTAAATATATATTTTAACATGTACAACTGTGGAATTGAATTTTTTTGCAATTTCACTGCACTTTGAATTTTTCTCCGCCTTTCAGTACACGATATGATGAAACCAATGGTGTCGTTCAAAAGTACAACTTGCACAGCAAAAACACACACCCTCACATGGCCATATTGATAGAAAAATAAAAAAAAGTTATGTCTCTGGGAAGAAGGGGAGCAAAAAACTAAAGCGCAAACAAGGAAAATGGCCTGGGGATGAAGAGGTTAAAAATGCATCAAACTTCAAAGTTTGAAAACTGCACGTTTTTCACCAAATTTTTGATATTTTCAAAAACAAAAACTTTATCAACCTAAATTCATGACCATCATGAAGTACAAAGCGTCATGAAAACATCTCAGAGAAACTGGAGAGGAGACAAAGTGCAAATAGGGTCTTTTCTGGGTAACAATATAGAAAGATATGCACGATTGCACTCCCCTGAATGGGTTGTATGCACACAACCATTTATAAGGCTTAAGACTGCTGCAGACCCACGAGGAGATAAATGCATAGAACTTAAATGGGTTGTTCTGCGCTGCAGTGGAGAAAACTAAAAATGAAGGATGCCAATCCAATTTCAGGTGGTTTTATTCGTCAATGCGTTTTGAAGTATATAACTTCATCAGGACAAAACCACGATAAAGATAGTCAGCATAGGCAGATATAAATAGACAAAACTTTACAAAAGGCGCGTATAACACAAAAGGATCATATGACCGGGGTGTGGCACTTCACCAGAGGTCAAGAATTGCATGTCACATGTTGCAGTTTGAAAGCACATTATTCAAAAAATCATAATGACAAGACATGAAAATATTCTTATTCAAAATAACAGATTTAGTGCTAAAAAAAAAAAAAAAAAAATGAAATGTTGCAGGAATGCCCCAAAATAAAAACATGTATATTACTTACCGGTAATGTGTTTTTTCAGAACCCATGACAACACCATCGAGAGAGGGGATCCGCCCTTCAAGGACAGGAAACCTTCAAGATAAAAAGGGCGGCGCCTCTCTCCGCATTAGTGGTTTACAGAGCATGAGAGGACATGCCAGTTAGAGTACATCATTCTTACAAAACTATAAATATATACAAACTTTCACCCACCTAGCGGAAGTTGATCACCTTAGTAACGGGAGGGAATATAAGAGTGCTGTTATGGGTTCCAAAAAAACACCTTACCGGTAAGTAATATACGTGTATTTCGGTCACCCATGACAGCACCAACAAGAGAATTAAGAGTATATTAGGGAGGGACCACAGCCTGCTGAACCCTTCTCTCAAACGTGAGATCAGAGGAGGCTGAAAGGTCAAGCCAATAGTGATTGTAGAAGGTGGATGGAGATGACCATGTGGCCGCCATATTTGTACAATGGGCACATCCGACCTTTCTGCCCAGGACGTTGCCATCTTTCTTGCAGAGTGGGCTTTCAAGTTGCCAGGAGGTTCTCTGCCTACCCCCATTGGCCATCTTGATGGCTTCTCTGATCCACCTTGATAGTAAATCTTTTGAAACCTTTGTTCCTTTCCTGGGACCCTGAAAGAAAGAGCCCTATGCTTCCTCCACGAGCTCGTGGATGCTAAATGTATAAGGCAGCCCCTAACATCCAAGGTGCGGTATTTATCCTCCTTACTAGTTTTAGGACAGAAGGATGGTAGAGCCATCACCTGTGACATGTGAAATTTAGATACAACCTTCGGCAAGAAGGCTGAGTCAGGTTTCAAAACTACTCTATCTTCCAATATTAAGGTGAAAGGTGGATCTGCAGAAAGGGCCTGTAAGTCACTCACCCTACGTGCTGATGTCAGGGCTACGAGAAGTATTGTCTTTAAGGCAAGTCATTTTATGGACCATGAGCTAAGAGGCTCAAATGGAGAGTCTGTTAATGCATTCAGCACTAAATTTAAATCCCAGGGAGGAACTTTTATTATAGGGACTGGCCTGGCACTACTGCATGCTTTAACGAATCTAGCCACCCATCTGTTTCCTGCTAGATTACAGTTATACAAGGCCCCCAGGGCTCAAAATCTGAACCTTTAAAGGTGTTAACCACCAGACCTTTTTCTAGCCCTTTCTGGAGAAACTCCAAGATGGCTTTTACGGAGACTTTTCCCCCCTATTGAGGACCCCGTGGATAAAAATTGCTTCCAGGTTCTACCATAAGTTTTTGTAGTGATCGGTTTTCTACTTCCTAGCAGGATAGTAACCAGATTTGAGGAGACTCCTGGGGCTCTAGTAATGACCTCTCAAGTTCCAAGCTGTTAAGTGTAGCCCTTTCACCTGAGGATGGAATATAGGACCTTGAGCAAGAAGGTCGCGGATCTCTGGAAGAATCCAGGGATCTGTGACGGACATATTTCTCAGCCAATAGAACCATGGTCTCTTGGGCCAAAAGGGGGCTATGAGTATCACCCGTTCCCCATCCTCCCAGATCTTCCTCAATACTGCTGGAACTAGACATGTCGGAAGAAAGGAATATGCCAGGCTGAAATCCCATTTGATCTGGAAGGCATCCACTAGATGAGGGTTTTCCCTTGGGCTAAAGGAATAGAACTTTTTTAACTTGCTGTTCTGACAGGTTGCAAAGAGGTCGATTTCTGGATAACCCCACATGGTCACTAACTGATGGAACACTGAACTGTGACCATTCCCCCTTTAACAGCGGTTTGCGGCTCAGAAAATCTGCTTTCGTGTTGTCCTTCCCCCTGTTATGAAGAGCGGACAATGACAGGATCTTCCCCCCCACTAGTGTAAAGATCTGCCCCGCCATCTGCATTAGGGATTTTGAGCGAGTTCCCTCTTGGTGGTTAATATATGCTACTGTAACTTTGTAGTCGGAGAGTATTCTTACATGGTGGCCTTGTAAGAGGTGTAATAGACTGATTAGTGTGTTTTCTACTGCACAAAGTTCCCACATGTTTGAGGAGCCCAGTCTTGCCAACTCTGACCATGTTCCTTGTATCAAGAGGCTGTCTAGATGAGCCCCCAAACCCCTGGGACTGGAGTCTGATGATCACTCTGGTAATATGGGGAACCCAGGGTATACCCTCCTGGACAGTGTCCACCCCTAACCACCAATGAAGCGAGTATTACTCTGAGGGAGCATCAGTTTTGCCTTCTAGAAATCCCTGAAGGGAACTTTCGTTTTTCAGGATGTCCCATTGCAACTCTTGTGTGGAACTGAGCCCAATTCACAGCCGGGATACAGGAGGTGAGGGAACCTAAAAGGGACATTGACCCTCAGTCATTACTGGATTTGTTATTGCTGCTGAAACAATGTTTTTTAGTTTTTAATTTTTTTGGTTGGGTAGGAGACACTCTTGTCAAACAGAGTCCAACGTAAGGCCTAAAAATATCTGAGTTCTCTGTGGATGTAACAGATTTTTCTAGGTTTAAACACCATCCTAAGTTTTTTTTTTAAGATGGTGCATACATGTTCCACTAGACTCATGCAATCATTGTAAGAATTTTCAACTATTACAAAATCGTCCAGGTAGGGGATAATCAACCTTTTTCCCTGAGATGGGCCATAACTTCCGCTATAAGTTTTGGGAATATGCAGGGTGCCATTGCTAGGCCAAAGGGGAGGGCTCTGTATTGAAAGTGCCTGATGACTCCTTGTACAGTTATTGCCACTCTGAGGTATTTCTGAAAAGTCGAATGGATTGGCACATGATAATGAGTCTCTCAGATCCAGGACGGCCATGTAACATCCCGGACAGCCATGTAACATCCAGGAAATAGAAAGCTCATCGTTGAGCTTATTGATTTAATCTTGAATGATGGTATGTTTAAGAATTTGTCCAGGCTTTTCAGGTTGATTATCACCCTCGTATGTATAGTCTGTTTTTTCACAAGGAACAAGGGGGAATAAAATCTTTCCCTCTTTCCGCCGGTGGTACTTTCCGTAAAACACTTTAGGAGGCTTAACACCTTTCTCCAATGCCTGCTGTTCCGGAGGAGATGTTCTTATAGTGGTCATGATGAATCTCTCTCTGCTGGGTTCTTTAGAAACTCCAGCCTCAATACCAATCTTATTAAATTGGGGATCCAAGCGCTAGAAGAAATCCTTTCCCAGGCTGGAAGAGTAAGAGCCTCCCCCCACCTGGGATACAGAGCCACTTTGGGGGGTTTCCTACTTTGAGATGGTCTGCCGAACAGGAATCCTTTCCCCTTCCTGGAATGATCCTTTCATCTAGATTGTTCCATGGTCGTTCTTTTTCGGTTAAATCTTTCTCCGAAAGGACTACTTAAATGATGGAAAGGATGGTTTGGGGAATCCCTTGTTGTCCCTCGCTTTCTCAAGGATAGTATCCAGAGTGGTGCCGAATAAGCAGTCTCCTTCACAAGGAAGAGCACAATTGCTTTCTTTACAATAGAGAAAAAGGAAAAGCTGCACTCACCGTACCATTAAAATAAATACTTAATTTCATATCCATATAAAAATAACAGCATGCAGGGAGTGTGGCGAGGAGGACGGACTCCTCCTCCCTGCAAGCCATTATTTTTATATGGATATGAAATAAAGGATTTCTTTTAATGGTACGGTGAGTGCAGCTTTTCCTTTTTCTCCATTGTAATGCTATTTTCCATTTTCCAAAGCATTGCACCACCATAACCATATTTGTGGATTTGTGCCTAAATTATGGGTTTTGTGTTCCTCCTGCTATATAGGTGGTGCAGGTATTCTTTCGCTTGTTGTACAATTTTTTTCTTGTCTGCATATCTCCTGGGCAGCATTTCAACCAGACCGCTCTTCGGCTTGCATTAGATAGGGCTGCAGACCTAGCTGCCAATCTAACGGAATCCGCAGAGGCATCGGACAAGAAGGCTGCGGCCCCTTTCAAGACCAGGAGAGTTTCTAGGATGGAGTCTTGGGGTGCATTGTTTAATTGATCCGCTAACCGGTAACCAAATCATGAGAGATCTGGCAGTACAGGTTGCTGCTATGGCTGGTTTTAGCGCCCCTGCAGATGACTCCCAGGAACCTTTAAGAAAGGTATCGACCTTTCTGTTCCATGGGATCTTTTAGTAACCCTGTTCCTCGATAGGCAGGGATGATCTTTTTGAAGCCTTGGACACCGCCACATCCAACTTCGGAGCTTTATTCCAGGATGCAGTAGCCTCCTCAAAGGGTATTTCCTTTTGAAGGAAGATGGGGGGAAAAACCTGAAAAAAAAACATCCCCTTCCACTCTTAATGAGCCCTTGTAACTGGTCATTAGATTGGGAAAAAAACAGAACCTTCCTGATTCAAGTCCCAAACATGTCTTGAATGGATTTTTTTTGCTTTCTGGTCAACTAAACCCATTGTGGACCGGACGGCTTTAATCAAATTGTCTACGCCTTCCAAGAGGAAACAGTGGCCTGTGCCCGAGTCCCTATCGGATGAGGAAGACTCCGTGGAATCATTTAAAATTCCTTCGTCAGAATCTGAACCTGAAAGAGTTGGTGGCAGTTTAGATCTGCAGCTCTAAGATGCTTCCCCTGAGTGAGAAAAGGATCTCAGTGACTTCTTTACTTCCGTCCTAATGAAGGAGCTTAAATTTGAGGCAAAGTTCAGAGCTCCCTCAGAGATTGACACAATTTTCTTAGCCAATCCTTAGCCAGCCCCTCTTCACAGAGCACACAACCTATGTTTTGATTTTCCTGTATGAGTGAGAGTGAGACCGACCTCATTAATAAGCCGACTTTCACATATCACTCAGACAAAAGGGGTACCGGAACGGGAGGCAGGATATTATCGGACATTTCTCCTCAGGAGACCGCGGAATCTTCAATCCTGCTTGAGCTGTGCCGGCTGGATCTTAAATCCCTAGTGCTACATACTCCACTCTGCTCAACTCCTATCCTGTGGTACACGTTGCTTCTCCTGGGTGCGCTTTTGATGCTCAGGCTGGACATGCTGCGGCTGCTCTATCTCCTCTTGCTTCTGCAGCATGGTATGCTGCTGTTGCGTGGGGAGGGCTGCTGTGAATCCATGCTTGATCACACTGTGCCCCTGCCTGGCTGGTGATCCTCCCTTAAGTACCATTGTGCCTGTGGGGGGTGTGGGATAACCGGCCGACATTGCCCTGCAGCTTCCGGTACCTCCCCCGGAAGTAATATCCTGGGTGAGAAGGTCCCGATGCACGTCGTCGAGACTTCAAATTTGTCACTTCCGGTCAAGCTCCGCGACGTCACCTCCAGGACTCGTGGTTGCCGGCCACCTTGCGGTACAGGTGCTGCAAACCTCCGCCATCTCTACGGGCGAGATCCCATCGGATCCCCCTGCAGCGCTGACCACAGCAGAGACTTGGCACTGCCCTAATCTATCAGTAAGCTCATCTTCTTGGTTTTCTGCCGCCAACGAGCTAGAAGGTCCCCCGTCAAGGACAGGAAACCACTGATGCGGAGAGAGGCGCTGTTTTTTTAATCTTGAAGGTTTCCTGTCCTTGAAGGGCAGATCCCCTCTCTTGTTGGTGCTGTCATGGGTGACCGAAAAACACTTGAACTTTGCTTTGCGTGTTCTTTAGTGGTAAGAAGTAGTGTGCTTATAAATATAAGCCACACTGTCAGTGGAAGTAACTATTCGAAAACCACTAGCGCAGGTACAAAAAAATGTGTAAGCTGCTATTACAAATTCATATGTGAGGATTAATGTATGTAAATATAAGCCGACATGCCCATAAGAGAATATATGGTCTATATAATATTGAGCATAGATATTTCTAAATCACATCCTAGTTCAAAATGCAGCAAAAACTTATGAATTCAAATAAATGCTGTATTTATTTTATTGCCGCATGGTATGAAAAGTAAATGCAATACTTAACATAGATAATCTCAAATCACATCAAGATATAGAAGAAAACAGAACTGGAAAGGGATATTAAATGTAGTATAGTGGTTCAGTAGTAGTCTTACCAGACACCCTAAAGTCATATGGTTTATTGCTAAGAGAATAAATAATAGTAAGAATTCAATGTAAGGACTTGATAGGATATGTCAGTTTAGACAATTAAAGATCATGCCACCTGAAATTGGATTGGCATCCTTCATTCTTTCTAAACAGCAGTGCAGAAGAACCCTTTTTTTTCTCCAGTTTTATGAAAACATCTCAGTATCACTGTAATAAGTAAAAAGTATTCCAAACTTGTTGCCATATAAAGTAACATGCCAGATTTGTAAAATGGGGCTCTCAAGGAAGCGAAAACCGGCTTAGGCGTTAAATATACTATTTTAATTTTCAGTTGAGTCTTTTCGGACATTTAATTTTTAAAGAGCAGCCTTTCTTATTGTGGCAAGTGTCATACAAATAAAGCTCAAGAAGTGCAATGTGTGTGCTCGGAATCATATCCATTACTGTAATGCAGATTACACCAGTCATGTTCGAGGGAAGTTTTTTTTTTTTTTTTCCTTTTTCTATAGCAGGCGCCTTTAGTTTTTGCTTGCAAAACTTAGTTAAAAAGTACAATATCTTTACCTTTGATGTTCCTTTTGTGGAGCAATAAAGACCTGAGCGTCTCAAACAAACAAAAAATTTCTTCCAAGACTTTTTTCCAATCTCTTTAACATACAAAGAGCCTTGTATTTCTGGACAACTGTTGGCATTCAAAAAATTCTGGAAAAAGGAAGAATATTGTGAGGAAGTTAGGTGGGGAGTGTGATTAGCATGAATTTTAGCAACTGCTAAGCACAAGACTAAAAATGTCAAACATTCATATACAAGTCTACATATACCAATTACAAAGTGAAACAAAGTTCAATACCTAAAGTGAGCGACATGGGTTACTTGTAATGTGACAAACATTAGCTCATTAAAACTCAACTTAAGGGTTTTTCCCACGAACAAAAGTTAATTTTAAAAATTGTCTTTATCCGGAACATACCACATCTCCTGGGCAGGGGAGGAAGCAAAAGACAATACAGATATTACAGCAGGGGATCGCAGAGGAGTCATTTTGTGAGATAAAACATTGTTTAAAAGGAGGCAGTGAAATGTTTTACCTCAGAAAATGAATCCTCTGTGATCCCCTGCTGTAATGTCTGTATTAATAATACTCTATATAGTGCCAACATATTCCGCAGCGCTTTACAATTCAGAGGTTCATATTCAACAGTCATAAGTAACATAACTAAAGATAATACAATAATTAAAGCAAAAATAATGACGACCCTGCTCCTAAGAGCTTACAATCTACAATGTGGGGGTGACACAAAGTACAGGGGCTTATTTACAATGATGGTCCAGCCATCTTGAGGGGATGAGGGATAGATAAAGGCTGCATGAGCTCATCACCAGCCAGTATCTGTAGAGCTTTTTGGTTCGCTGTATTCTCTTTTGCTTCCTCCCCTGCCCAGGAGATGTGGTATGTTCCGTACACGGTCAGACAGACAATTTTTAAAATGAACTTTTGTTTGTTTGAAACCCCTTTAAAAAGGCAGGCGAACATAGAATTACGGTAAGCATTGAAGGGCGATTCTGCTCATCACACTTGCTTTATTAGTCTACTGACAACTAGTCGATGGTATTCGGTCAATGCCAACCTAGTTTTTGACTCCCGTAAATTAAACTTTTAAAAGACATCGAATAAGTCCTTTGCGAAGGCCAGAAATGCTAGTAAATAATTCTGGAGCACCTTTCTCAGAACTCGAAATTGTGCCATTCCTGTTTTTTTTTTTTTAAAGATTTCTGGACAATTGGATATGGTCATTTACCATTTCAAAGGGCTGTGTCCTTCAAACACTGCTGACAATATAAAGACACCCCTTATTGATCGAGAAGTCCAAGTTGCTGCCTTTGCAGGAGGAATATGACCAGGTTTTATTAAGGGATGGAAAAATCAGCATGCCAGAAAAGCTGACAGTTTCTTTAATACAGGAGCTGTTTAGGGCCAGTTGTCAAAAAAATGCTATTTATTGCTTTTATTTTATTGACACCAATCCCCCGAGTATGCAGAGTTTTTTGTAATTAAAGTAACAATTTTTATGGTCTTTAGTAAAGGGGGTGTTGCTCATTGGGTTCTCCGGGGAAAGGTGGTGTGGAGCAGGGTTTGTTTTAAGGCTGCTCTGCATTATTACTATTAATATTATTTTATTGCATAAATTAGCACTACATAAAAAGGCACATACCTCTGGAACCATAAGACAGATTAATAAAAAGAAATTAATAAAAATTGCATATTCAGGAGTCCAGCAGGAACAAGAAAAGCTGGTCATTGTTGAACTGGTGACAGGGCCTCTAAACAAGTCTTCATTCTTGCATTTTATGTACTCCATAGAGCATCACAACACTAAATGCTAAACTAAACAAACTAATTTTTTTAAATCAAAATAGGTTATTGATAAATTTATAGGCAGACAAAACAGGAAGAGAAGTTATGTTAAGGGTTTTATTAAGGGATTCAATTTGCAATTGCATTGCTTTTTCTATTTTATGCTTTTTGCTGTCATTCTCCTGCAATTAAAGCTTTTTGATCTTTCATAGTCTACAGCTGGTTTCCATGAAACTTAGCCACTAGTACCTGTCCAAACCAGGCAGAGAGTGTAGTAGTTACATTCAAGGATAGAAGTTAACTCCTAACATACCTCTCACCTCTTTATTGCCCATTGAGATATATGTGCTCAACTCCCTCGCCCCTCACTTTTTGCTCCTGACAAGGTGTTATTATAGGCAATGCAAAATCACCAGCCTGAATCATCCTCATTTTCTCTGAGACCAGTTCTCCTAATCACTGCTCTAACTGTATGGATCTGTAAGCTTTTTCAAATGCCCTGTTATCTGTGTAAATATTGTGATAACAGTGAATACTTCAGAACAAGCCACTGATGTGTTCTAGCAAAACTTGGACGGAGCAGTCTAGTCTCTGTAATACTACAGTACAGCTCTACTACTCGAAAGAACTGTCCCTCAAGGAGTAGTGCCCGCCCTACCAGAAACTAGGTAAAAAGACTAACAAGACTGCACAGGTCTCAGCTACTGAGAACTTGAGAAAATCTCTTTAGGCAAGGTAAGGCTTTGGCTACACACATTTTAAGCTCCAGATATTGTCACACTAATCAAACTTAAAAAAAAAAAAAAAAAAAAAAAAAAAGAAAAATGAAAGAACTAACTGAAAAGTGTTGCCAAAATAAAAGGCTTTTCACATCCAAGTCCATCTCTGTTCTAGCAGCATCTTTTGGTGCTTTCCTTCATTTCTACATACCAATACACATTAAATTGAGTCCCATGAGCTTGATCAATTGTATGTCACATCGTTCATACAAAAAAGACTGAAGAACTGAAGTCATACCTGATTTAATTGGCAAATCATGGACTACGTGCTATATTCTTAACACTCAAGAAACCTAACCTTTATGAGAAAGTCTTTGGGAACATCTCCAAAAAGATACACAATACAAATACAATATACAATACAATTGCAGAACAAATAAGTTTTAAATCAGTAAATAGGCATTAGCTTTACCTGGAGTAATTCAGATTTGGGAATGCTACCATTTGATTGCTGACACCATGCTACCATCTGTTCTGGAAAGAAATTCTTTCAAAAAAGGAACAAAAAAAGTCAGCACATCATTTAAACTGTTAAGCCTGTGAAACACAATAAAACGGTTACCATTCACATTACATAGGTTATGTTTAGCATGTATGCTGGGAAAGTTCCGAAAATGCATGCTAAATATAACTTTAGGGAGCTTCATTAGTCAATGCATATGTCTATTGGCCCACCTCTAAGGCTACATTCCCACGATGAGGTTTTGAAGTTGCATAATTTCTGCACCTATTTAAATTCGGTTAGTTGTGTTTTTTTATTGCATGGTGTTTCTATAATATGCGTTTTCATAGCTTTTTTATGCTGCGTTTGTCTGTTGGTGTCATGATATAAATGAAGCAGCTTTGTTTTTGAAACCTCCTGGTATTTGGCCTTCACAAAACTTTATTGGCATACTTGGGTGCGGATTACATGCATTTCTGCTGCGGAAACTCTTAAAGCACACGTATGTTTACCTGTGAAATTTCTGCACCTAATGCAAGCCTATGGAGAAATGCCACACAGAAAACTCCGCGTACCCGCAAGAGAAATTGACATGATGTGGATTTGAAACATGCACCGCAGGTCAGTTTATGCTGCGTTAAAAAGAAGCACAGTAGGCATGAGGTTTCTATACATTCCATCCACTTTCTTAGAACTGTAATCCGGAGCAATAAAAGCTCATCGTGGGAACGTAGCCTAATAGTATACACAAAAAGAAGGCTTATGACAAATGGGTTAAAACAGATGCCACTTTAGTCTATGGTTTATTGATATTTGTGACAGATCCCTAGCAGTGTCCATCATCCATAAAATTATAATAGTAATCCATTTTATGGATCTGTATTTAAATGCTCATGATGTATAGGTAACTAACTGCTTCTTGCTGTAGCTTTGATTAAACCGTTTCATCTGCCACAGCTCTGCTAATCCTCTTAAATGATCAGCTCATGTCTTTGTAATTTTCAATATTTTTAAGCTGCTCATCACCGCCTCATAACAGAGGCAACTTTCTGCATATACACAGAAAAGTGTCAATCAATGGCAGAGGAGGGGTTATACACAATTATATGTGTTTAAATAAAATGTTCCTGTGCTGAGATAATCTTCTAAATGTGCCCCTGCTATCTACTGTGTAATGGCTGTGTCTGACTGTGCAGGAACATGGTCTGATCATACCACAGCTCCTGGGCAGGGAGGAAGCAAAAGAGTATACTGAGGGTCACACACAGCCATCACACAGGAGCGTATTTATAAGATTATCTCAGCACAGGAACATTTTATTTAAACACCTACAATTGTGGAAATTTCAAAATCTAGTTATTAAAATTACTTGTTTGTGGGAAAACTCCATTATAGACCAGGACTTCTAATAAGACCTTAATTATGGGCCACTTTATGCTTCTCCACATTTTAGCAGCCATAAAAAATATTTTTACACCAATCCGGTTGTTTATTTTGTGAGAAAATGTCATTTTTTCTACTGGCAAATATAAAAAAAATTTCCAAAACTCATTTGACAACGTTCCAGTTTCATACTAAACCAGATTAATTTGCCTTTTTTAAATTAAGCTTTTAAATACATTTCATGATTACATATTTGTTAAATAGGTTTCCTTAGAGGCAACAAAAAAACTGGGGACATTACATCTTTATTGCGCAGTGTTTCACTGTAACTTCCCTGTAACTGAGGCATGCGTAGGAACTCCATTTAAGAAGAAAAGCTCTGTTATTATACAAGTCACTGGCAGAGCTGATATGGGGGTGAGAAGACAAGGTAGGCATGTCTGACCACAAGAACCGATATGCTCCAACTAGATTGCAAGAACGTTAATGCAGCTAGCAGACAAGAGACACAAGGCCCCCTCTCCTGTGTGATCGACCCAATGAAATCCATGAACTCCAGATTCCTCACGAAAGTAAAAAGCAAAGCATGCAAGATGTGATTAGTATTCAAAGCATGCGTAAGTCATATATAGCAGTCACTGATTAAAGGAGAAAATGTGATAATTGTGCTGTGCTCTGCTCCTTTCCAATCATCGGGGCAGCACCGACCAGTCACAGCTGTTATTCACGCATTCAGTTCATTGATGTCCCCCTTACCCTGTAAATGTACTGAGTGGGCTGTTAATCAACTCAGTGGGTATGATCAGAGAACAACCATGACTGGAGAGCAGCTGGGTAAGGAACGATTAAAACATTTTCTCCTTCCACCAATGACTGCTACCTGTGACACCCACATGCTCTAAATGCCAATCACCACCCCCAACAGGCTGTGCTTTTACTTTTATGTGGAATCCAGACCAGACAGGTGACCTTGAAATTATTACATTTTGCTGACCTGAAAAGAAAAAAGTAATTAAAAGGGTTATTTACATTTCAATCACAATACAGTAGTCTTAAATATGGCCTTCTTACCACAGGATTTTTGAAAAATTCATATTTTGCATAATTCTTTCTGAACAGAAACTTGCTTTCACTTGTCATCATGGATTGAATTTGCAATACCAATTCATGGTCTTCAAGACATCGCTCTAATTTAAAGGATACAAAAAGTTTAGTATTTCTGATTATTCATGATCATTGGTGGCAGACAAGTAGTCTTTTCAAAAGTATGCCCACAGTATTTATTAGAAGACAAAACTATTTGAACTGTAGGTTGTTCCCTATCAAAGTAATCCTGCAATTTATTGCCTATCCTTTAACAGAAAATTAGACCAGTGGGGGTTTAAAAGTTGGAACACCTTTCCAGCAATTGGGGCCCCAAAATGCTCTATCAGAATGCAATGGCAGCCAACTCCGGTAGTCCCAAAAAGAATGAAACAAGCAGTGTTGGATATAAGGGGCAACAGCTGTATTCCAATGGAGTTTTTCATAGTGCTGTGCCTCTAAGTGCGTGGGTTCTACTAGTCGGACCCTCACCGGTCCACAAGTTATCACCATAGGTTGCTCAACCAAGAAATTTTCATTCCAGCAGCGCAGCCCATTTTTAACGCATTTCTTCCACCTCTGGTTCTTGTGGTGGAGTTACTCTCGCAGTCCAGAGGCAGCTGGAAACTACTGTATAAGTGGTGAGCAACACAGATTGTCTTTGTCCTCCACCATTAGGATTTTACTTTGTGTGCGCTATTTCCTTTAAAGCTTCACTTCTTAATCAAATCCAAAAAGACAGATTGTAGTCTCAGACCTTTAACATGAACCTTTGCAAATATTAACCGTACTTGCCAACGCCATGGCTTTAGCAGTCGCTTCCAATCACCATCCAGGAAAAGAACTGCGCAGACAGGCAGACTAAACCAGCTCGTGTTTCCACAGCTCAACTTTGACACCAATATACAGTACATGTAATGGGACCAAGACAAAAAGAAGGGTTGTGGGGGGCCAGGAGAACAAGCCATCCTAGACTAAACTATAAAAATGGGGCTTGTGCGAGTGTGGCTATGGGGTCCCTGTCATTCTACTACTATGCAGAATGTTGTGTATAATGGAACAAGTCACTAAAGCTTGGCTCACTAAAGAGTTTCCTAGCGGACATATTTGCTTGTGTTTATTCTGTATTTTAATTTCAGTATAACTTGCTCAAACTATAGGCTTACAAACTTTTCAGGGAGCTTATAAATAGTGGAGTTCTGGGGGAAGAAAAAAAAAAAGACTCAGATAAGAGCATCATTAGAGAACAATATATTCTATATACACCATGTCTATAATTTATTGATGCTCCTATCTGAGCCTCTTTTTTCCCCTAAAGTCTGCCATTATGACAACCCCAGGATTGTTATATGTTCTCAGTTAACCTCAGCTTATGCTAGTCTAAAGTGCATTACTGCCTTTAAAAATTTATGTTCTCATAGATAAATATAGTTTAAAACATCCTTTGTATAAATTGGTGCGAAAAACTGTGCAGCCTCAGAATACTAAGTTTAGTTACATATTTGTACCACTTTACAAAAGGGTATCTTGCATGCAGTGGCATAGCTAGAGTGATGTGCCCCGATGCAAGATTTAGACCGGGGCCGCCCCTCATTTTCAGTAAACGAAAGATTTGTAAGTAAATGAAATTTGGTATTTTCCTTAATGCTTATATTCAATTTTATACGCCTAGAAATGTACATATGGGTGCCCGAGGATTACACATAGGATTTAGCAATGTGTTTGTTTGCACTTAGATTCTGGTAAGCGAACTCAGTTCTTCGGCATTTCCAGTTATTTATATGACTTCATGCATCTCTCCACATAGTCCTTGTTGTAGATCAGGTTTTTACTGCTTATTTTTAATGGCGTTTTATGTATATATTTTCAATAAAAACTGTAGGTTTTAATTTACTAAAGCATATACCAAAATACAAATTGCCTGATATCGTGCACAAAGTATGTGACTGGAGCATTTTACTCTGACAGTAGGCCTGTTAGGCCTTCATATTTGAGATAATATTAAAGCGGTCTATGGAGCGCTAGGGTAATGATCGCTATGGGAACAGGATTATGGTTTTACAAAACCTTTTAACCCTCTCCACAATGCATTTCAATTAAGATAGTAAGCACTATAGAAACACATTGTGGAGAGGGTTAATAAAAGGTTTGTAAAGCCATAATCCTGTTCCCATAGTGATCATTACCCTAGCGCTCCATAGACCGCTTTAATATTATATCTCAATTGTTTCATCCCTCCACCTGAGGGAAAGCAGCAGAAGCAGCTTTGGGTTGATCCTATCCCATATTGGAGATACTAAAGGATCTGCTGTGACTGGATAAACTCCTCCTTGTCAGAAGGACCTACGGTGACGTACATCCGGTCCCCTACCACGTGATCAGAACTTGGAAACGCCATTAACGGGCAGCGGCAAGCAACATCCTGAGTGGGAACCAGCCTCCCCAGATTTAAGCGTAAACTGGGGTTGTGCACCCCTGCACAACCCCATTAGATAAGTGGCCAATTGGCACCTGATCTTATAATCCACTAGACCACCAGGTTCTTTCACAAAGTGCGCTCCTGTTATTTTTTGCTTTACATGTTAGGCCTTCATAAGCAGTGTCTAAACAGGACACCATAGTTTAAAGACCCAGAGGCCATGACTTAGCCTTGGGTTGTCTTAGCAACCACTGACGCCTCGTGATTGTGTCAAGAGAGTATGAGGTAGTGCTGTAAGGCGAATAATGAAGGCCCCTTTAAGCATTTAGAATCGGCTGTTGCCATTGACAGCATTTTGGGAGCCTGAATTTCATATCATGGGCTTGGTATATCAAACATCCATAGAGCGCCTTGTCATTGATAATTTATTCCATTACCATATATATTTGCAATTGCTTTATACACATTATATCTTAGGTTTGTAATAGAACAGAGTGGAGAACAGTCATAATTGGCAGAGTGGTATTCAGCAAAACCTGGTAGTCACCGTAGCCCATTGGCACCATGGGCCGTGCGCTGTAAAAGCCGCCTTCACAGATTTAGCATGGCATTTAACAGGTTAATAGCATTGTACCAAGATCAGCTCCATCAGCAGCAGTTAAAGAAAGATGATGGCTGTATAACGAAGGCCAAGTTTATGAGCGATCCTGCTTCAAAGAATTATGTAAATGTATGTCATATGTTGAAAAAGTGGGTTAAAACAAAACTCATCCTGCAAAAAAATAAATACAGCAATATGTAATGGAAAATTACAATTGTGATGGCTTTCAGAGGGTACAGAATTTATTTAAATGGCTATCATTTTTTGCCTAAATAGTATGCTAGACCCCCCTTAAGGTGAGCAGTAAGATGCAGAAATGAGGATAAGATTTTAGAGACTTGTCCTGCATATGGAGCTAAAGAAGCAGCCAAAAAGTAAGCAATTCAGCGGTGCACTTTTTTTTTTTTTTATAGCATCCAAGTTACCACTGATGTAAATGCAGAAAAAAAGAAAAAAAAAGATATAGATTTAAAATGAAATGCAGAAGTCATTATGATAGGAGGTGCCACCCAATTGAAAAAGATTATACCCTTGTGACGATACAGCTTAAAATCTTAATTAGCCAGACAATTCGATTTGTTAAGTCAACAGAAACACACTATTTTGTGTTTCTGTTGACTTGTACAAGTATGTGTATTTCAAGAAGGACAGACCAGTATTTGTATATTTCTGATTGTTATCTCCTCATGGGTTTGGAAACAATGATGTTGGCTAATATGCTAATTACATATTGTACTAAAAAGCCAGCTGAATGTTGATTTAAAGAGCCCACTATTTACCAGCTATATAAATTGATTAGCTAAAACAATGAGACCTGAGTGAGCCCTGCACCTTTACCTCTGACCCGTGACTGACATTTGACCTCTATATGTAAATATAAAAAGGGCTTTTCTATCCTGCTAAGAGACTTGAAACAGATTGAAAAAAGATTTTACAAGGAGAAAAAGACATCCTTCTGGACAGTAGATGGATAGCATGGCAGCTCCATCCAGAGACACAGATTTGGATTCTACATGATTCCAGTCTAAGGGTATCGGCCCTGACTGGAAAGATACAGATCTGCTCCATTAACCATCAGAGCCCATGGATACGTTTGGAGAGACCAGGTTGGGACGAAGAAGTCACCTGGCCCCATGGATATGTTGCTTGAGGTTGCCAGGAGGGACCATCCAGTCGCCTGGAACCCATGGAGACCGATGGAGACAGTTGGAGACAGTTGGGGAAGCCAGATTGGGACAAGCCAGTCATCTGGCCCCATGGAAACGCTCAGAGTCCAGAGTGGGACCCTCAGGTCTCCTGGCCTCGTACCTTGATGGATTGCTAGCTTTCTAAGCTTGCAGCTACCTTCTGTGGGGGCCCGCCAGAAGCGGGGGGCCACTGGTTGAGGTAGTTGGCCCTGTAAGTCCCAAAGTCGCAACTGTTCTCTCCCAGGAGGGCAGAGTGGAAGGGTGAGACTAATGTTGTACCATCTTGGGTATTTGCTGGGACGGTTCTGTTTATTGTCTGTTTTTTTGGTTCAATAAAGTATTGCCACACTGTTTTACCCTCACCCTGTGTTGCGTAGTGTTACGCCCACGGAAGACCCCGGGTCTTGACAGCTCTGATGCTTTCAAAGAAAAACAAAACAATCCACACTCCGAATGGAGGGGAGAGACATTTGGCTTTCAGAGTCCCGCAGTGTTCCCAAATAGAAGTTAACAGCACGTATGGTATTGCTGTACAGGAGGAATGAGTCTCCAGAAGCACAAGTTAGGCACAACGCATTGTGCAGCAAAATGGACAATTTTCACAGCAAGCCAATTTCTAGAACATAACTTGTGGGGTAAAAATGGTCACTATACCCCAAGATGAATACCTTATAGGGTGCCTATTCCAAGATAGGGTTCAAATCTTAGGGATTTCTTTATTTTATCTCAAAGCTCTACAATTGTTAGCCTCTGCTATGTAAATGACCATAGCCTCAAACGCACATTGTGCTTTGATCTGTGGCCTAATCTTTATCCTAGACATCCAAAAGGGCTCATGTCTAGAGTATTTTTACACCTAAAAACCGCATAATTGAAAGGTTGTATTTTTACAATAAGGCAAGTTGAGCACAGAAATTACTTAAGTAATGCAAATGCCTCTGTAAAATTTACTGTGCTTTAATTTCTGTAAAAACACCTGTGGGTTGTAAATGAATATTATATCCTTATGTGAAGTCCATGAAGAGTGGTTTACAAAATGGGGTCACCTCTAGGGCTCAGTGAATGCAAGAGGCACCCAAGAGCTATATTTTTGTAAAGTTAGCATTCCCAAAACCTAATGGCGTTCTTTCCCTAGGAACACCTGTTTCCCAATCAGTCTGTACAAAAAGGCTAGTTCATTGGTTGAAGTCATTTTTAAGATTGCGTAAAAATATTTGTTTTCAACAGCACAATTCAGCGTAAACAGGACATGTGCTACTGAGAACAATGACGCAGAACTGGTGTATTAATAATCATTCTATGCACATGAAAATGCCATGCAAGATATTAGAGCTAAAAACCACCTATGCTAGCTAGTGGGTCATGACCCAAAAAAAGCATCAAAGCAGCAAATGGCAACAACACCCCTGGTATCGTGAAATAAGAACTAGATATAAGCATAAATGAATATACCACTGCGCTAGGATGCTACGGTAATATATACCTGTAGGGCATAGCCCACGGGGTCTGCAACTAGGCAAAAATTTATTAAAAAGTGAAACAAAAAAAACTATTGCAGTGGTCCCCTTAGGGCTTGTTCCAATCACTTAGACCCTAGATACAAACAAATTAGAAAGCTGAATACCAGCTGTACAAATGTATACCATAGGCTGAGTACCCAGAGCTTGTAAAGGTCTACTACCAGACTGGTTGTGCTACCATCAATAAATTGGTGCATATAGTGTACATAGTGGGAAAAAAAAAAACATACAACTGTCCAACCAGTATGGTGCACATGAAGCATTAATAATTTAAATATAACTGAAGGCAAGACACATAAAACAATGATGATCACTATATTACAGTAGAGATACATAGGCTAGCTATTAAGTCCAAGAGTTCTATTCAAACTCACAATAAAACAGCATTATTATTAACCGAGATACGAGAACTCTTGGACTGAATAGCTAGCCTACGCACGATTTTGTGGGTGAAACTGAATTTCTTTTAAAATTGTGTGGCCATTACCAATTATATGTGGCTGCAGTCGCAAATGCAAGAAGTTTGGACAATATGAAGATGCTATATTAATTGTCAACCTTTAACAGGTAAAAAGATCACAACAGCTACAAAATAAGTTCTTGAAAAACTCAGACAGCCCAGAATATATTGTACAAATCCTTAAAGGGCAATTTCACCACCTCCCCCTAAGACCCCCCTCCCCAAAAAAACAAGTTATGTCCCAATCCATAGGTTAGGTGATAACATGCAGATTCCTCAGACCTCCAACAATTCCAATATCAGGGTTCTGCAGCAAAAGAGTGCATACTCCGTCTCTACTCAGTCTATGGTCTATGGAAGTGCCGAGTATACCGTTCAGCTAATTCCGGCAGTGAATGGAGGTTGAGCATGCATTCAAGACGGGGACTCCCTATGTAGAGATCACTGGGCGTCCCAGGGTCAGAACGGCAGCAATTAGCAAGTTATACCCCATCATCCGATATAACTGCGGAATAGAGAGATCTAGGATATATCCTACATTTTTCTGGAAATAGCCCTCTTTATTTTTGGGGAATTTAAAACTATTTAATCTAGTAAATAAGCAATTCAATCCAAATGACTATCTTTGCCTAAAATGCATTTATTAATATGTAACTGGCATTTTTACTGCAGCACAGAAACTGGAAATGCCAAGCTGTGAAAAAAGGTGCAAAGATTATATAACACCATGAAGTTACTGTACCACCAGTAAGGAGCAACACAATTCTAGATCATTTAAGCTGTATATAGGAGATGTCCTCAGTTCCTCTGGGTTTGCCATTACAGCATTTAAAGCTCACTAATTAGATTTAACCTACTTAAATCCATTTTACAATGGACTTTAAAATGCTCATTGTAGATGTAAGGTTGTACATTTCTACTTGAAATAATTCAACAGTGATTCTTCGCTTCTACTTTGTGCATATCTGCTTATTCTTACTGAGAAATAAGCAAGTCTATAGAAAAGCACATAACACTCTTCTGCAGGTCATGCTTAATATATTCTGCACTAGAGTTGCATTTTTATTGTAGTAAATCTGATGCGTTCACAAAAACATTCAAAATCATGGTGAAAGGTGTTAAAAAAAAGAGAAATATTGTCCCAATGTTGTATGATGAAAAATATTACATAGTAGTGAAAAAGCAGTTGTGTAAACTGGCTTCACCAATCCCTACCTAATCCTAGGTGAGGGTGGTGCTCCACAAGTGTCCAGCTGTTGTCATCCACACAATGACTTTTGTAAATCAGCAACTGGCAGAAGTCCCTGGCTGTCATGTCTCCTAGAATCTCCACCATTTTGCAAGTCCCATCTTCACTAAAGACTTTTACAACCTGTAACAAAAAAACACTTAATCTTATATTTCGGTCATTGCATTAATAGTATTTATTCTTTGCTTCCCACCTCAACATGCAATGAATGAATATGACTGTTTGCTGAAACTTTAGAATACAGTGAACAAGTCAGAGTCCTTCTGCCTTTCGCCTGTTTAGCAGGGAACTTACTTCAACTCCTTAGCTTCTTAAAAAAAAAAAAAAAAAATCTATATAATCGATATCTAGATATATTAATCTACTGTATCTAAAAGTCAAGACACTGACTAGAATTAAATTTTGCTGACATTGGAAGAAAAGAAATGCAAAGTTGTCTATTCAATAAAAGCTGAACATATGCGGGTGACATTCTATGCCATGAATTCTTTTTAAAAAGTAATCTTTATTTGAAAGTGTGGTTTTAAAAGGAATTTACAGTAAATGTTAAGCATGCAGTCATCTGAAAATGTCTGTTTTATAGAAATTAGACATTTCCCCTTTAACACTAATTACATAAAAGTGCATGATCTGCATGTTTAACCAAACCAGGATAACCTTTGAAAAATGTGCTTTAGATGCTTTAAGCACAGTACTGTACATTTACATAGGCAGTAGGAAAGACACCAGCATTATGACATGAAACATGCAATAAAATTATTTTCTTCAAAATACAGAAACATTTACAAGGATCGTTTGATGAGATCTATACACAGTACATGGTTAACATACAAGTGCATAAGCCACACATACAATCATTTGGTGAAACACTAATGACATTAGAAAATGATTTAAACATGAAGACTCTTACCTCTACTGCATGTAAAAGGCAGCAGTCAGGAGAACAAGATGGCATTTTTAAGTCTAGATTGCCTCTTGAAATACTTTTATTTTCCTTTCTCCCTTCCAAGCCTCTCTTGCAGACTAAAAGCTGCACACTCGGAAGAACACACAGTGTCAACGGATTACTGTACTGTACCTGTCACGTAGCCAGTCTTACATGGCACTGTTCCTGGGGAAAGGCAGGCAACTCTTCCAGAGCTCCTCTCAAAGGGTTACACAGTCAATCTTTTAGGTAGTGAATCAAACCACATTTTGCAGACCAATGGTAGTTCTCCACTGACTGATGTAATCATTTCCCACACACTCTTGCTGACTTAGTTTTTTTCATATATAAATGAAAAAAAATTAAAATCATACCAGAGAAAAATCTGTTTTATGACCACCCACATTAATATCCAAATCCCCAAGTTAATTAAAAAATAAAGTTCAAAGTGGAGAAGAAAAAAAAAAAAAGAAGAAGAATGGAGAGGAGGAGGGGGTGAACATTCTCTGCCAAAAGCATGCGTGTAGTCTGAATCCTGATTGCTGAGCCAAACAGCTCACACAATAGCCTGCCTGGAAGCAGCTGATGTCATCCACATGCAACTTAAGCATCTGAACTTCTGGTCTGCTTTATCACCATTTCCCCTTCTTCACAGGTTTACAAGATGCCAATTCACCCTTCATAGTGTTAACATTTGATTCTTAAATGAGAGCAGGTATTATAGTTTGCATTAAGCAGATTCTTGGTGTTCTGCTCAAAAACATTTTTTTAATAGAGAAACTAACGGAAGAGCGTCATTTTATTTTTAATACGTACAGCTAGCCACTCATTACCTTTTATCTGGTAGTGCACATAAAATATCCATACGCTGATGAGTTGAGCATGCACACACTTTGTAGTATATACAAAATAGATACACTGTAGCAAGAGCAACTTGGGCAAACTAAAATATTACAGCAAGTGTGGCCCAAGGAGCCATCTAGGTGGTATCACCAGCCTTACTCTGCAGCGCCAATTTAACTGTTTCTTAATCCCCCTCTATGATTAGTTTTAAATGTGATCCAAATTAAAAAGTATGATTTCTCAATAATCTCAGTACTTTCCATTTACCATTTTTTAGCAATTTTGTCTCTTATGTTTAGCTCTTCCCACACCCCTTCCAAAAGTCATAACTTTTTCCCCATTGGCATGGTCACATGAAACCTTGTTTGCTGTACAAGTTGTAGTTTTGAATGTCACCGTTTTATCATTTTACCATATTATATACTGAAAAATGGGAGCACTATTCCAAGTGGGTGAAATGGCGACAATGATTATCCATGTCAGTACGATTACAGCAATAAAAAAAGTTTTTTTTCAATATTATAAAAAAAAATGTCATAACTTTGTAACATCTATATATATTTTAGAATTTTTTTTATCCATCTATACATCTAATCTATGAATTGATAGTTTGAGACTTGTTACTTCCAGCAATGGAAGTGTGAGAACTTTTTCAGCTTGACAATGTTATCGATATTTTGAGCTACAGACATTTATTGCATTTTTGGGGAACGGGGTGGGGCGGTGAGGGAGTGCGGTGGCCAATAAGAAATAGAATTAGACATACCAGTAATTCCATTTCCAGGAGCCCACCAAGATATCACATTAAGAGGCAGATTCCCCACCCTAATTAGAGACATGAAACAAGTTCAATAGCCCCACCCCCTAACCACAGATTTCCTTTAAATTAGTAAACCGGAATGAATACTTAAATTATTTCACATCAAGAAGTAAAGTAAACAGAAGGGTGGGAAATACCCATGCTGTCAGGGAAAGTTCCTAGAAATGGAACTACAGTTAAGTTCAATTCTATTTTCTTAAGTTGCCCTTCACATTAGGAGGCATGCTAAAGGAACATTGTCAAAGAGAAGACTGCATGGAGAACTTTTTCTCCCTAAAGGGCAAGTCTTTAGCTGACAAAACATTTATAAAAAGGTTGATGGAAGACCAAGCAGCAGCTCTGCAAATCTGCTCATTGGAAGCACGAGCCCTTTTGGCCCAGGATAGAGTTTTTAGCTTTTGAGGGAGATAAATTGTTTTTCTTCAGCACCTCACAGATTGCATTTTCAAAACAAGTTGGCAATTTTTTCTTTGAAGCCTTCTTAGCCTTGTTATGCCCATACTACAGGACAAAGGTTTTGATCTTTTCTCCAATGTTTGATCGTTGTACATAGATGTATGCAGGAGTATCTTTAACCAAGTAGTGGAATTCTTTTTTGCTGGATTCCAACAGACTAAAGGAAAAATAATCTCATGAGACATGTAGAATTCGGATAGGACTTTAGGCTGGAATGATGGATCTAGATGGAAAACAATTTGATCCTCCAGTACCTTAAAGTAGGGTTCCCCAATAGGGAGGGCCTGAAGCTCATTGACTGCAGTTGTGATGGCTACCTAGAGGGTTGCTTTCCAGAAGTTTGTTTAGGTCTATTAAGGACAGTTCGAATTGAAACAGGATTAGGCCTTTGAGGACAATATTCAGATAACAGGATGGGACTAAGCTGGTTATTCTCAGGAATACCTGGGAGGCTGCGGTCATGAACCTTTTTATTCAATGTCACTCAGCAAGGTTAAAATTTGGACTTTTAGGTTACTCCCGTTTCAATCCTTTTGCAAAAAAGTCAAGAATTTTAGCAATATCTAGTTGGAGAATTCTGGGGAATAGGACCAGACCAGGATATAAAAAGTTTCCCACATTTTGTTATAGATGGCATTTTGTTACTTCCTTCCTACTCTTCTGAAGGGTACATATGATTGAAATGCCTCTCGCTTTTAGAATTAGGGTTTCAAAAGCCAAGTAGCAAAGCACACATTTTGAGGATTGGACCCCAATGTAGATTGCTGATTGGTGGGAGGATAAGAGGATTTTAAACCCTATGCAGCTTGAAGTGGGAAGATCAACTTCTCTTGCCAAAAAGGTGCTGTAAGAATTTTCTTGACCTTGTCCTGCATTTTTTTTTCTTTAAGTCCATGGCAACAGGGAAATCAGAGGAAAGGCATACACCAATTCCCAGGGATGAGACCATTTGTACACTGCCAAACAGGTATTGCTTTGGTTCAGGGAGAAGTCTTGTTTTACTTTTGCGTTTTGACGAGCAGCAACTAGATTAACTTCCGGATAGCACCATTTTTTGATCATCTGAAAGATTTTGACATTTAGATTCCATTTCACTGTATGTAAGCCTTTCCTGCTCAGGAATTAGCTTTGTTATTGGCTAAGCCTTTTAGGTGAAGTGCTGATACCGAGAAGCTACTGACTCAAATGAACTCTACATTGTTGTATTTTGTGCTTCTTTGACCACAAAGAAGAACCTCCATAGTTATCCCCATCCCCTCTTGCTGCCACTTTATTTCAAGATCTAGACAAAAACCCTGATGTAAGTACTCACCGTAGAGGACAGCATAAATGTGAATTGAGCCCTATTCCAATTGTTGGAAAGCAGAACAAATAGAAGCAGCTTTTTTCTTTTCTTTCAAACGCTGTTCATCATACAGTACAAGTGATAAGACCGCTTTGAAATTCAAGTCAGTGTGAAGACAGCAATACCTCATTAATAGTTTTTTTAGGTGTTGCTACTTTTGCACACTATGAACAATTTTATTTTCTAAAATAAAAACCCATCCGCCTTTGCATCGCCATATCATGAGAGCTACAACTTTTTCTAATTGACACAGTGTTGTAAGGTTGCAAGGTCAGACATGTGCCGCGGGGCCCTATGATGAGCAGTAACCTCAGAGGCCTTGACGTGGTCAGAAGTCCTGGCCAATATTGAAGAGGATGGAGATGCAGCGTCCTACGGCAGAAAGTATAGGACCAGAAGGCGGGTAGTGAGCAGCCAGAGTAGTAAGCAATGAGGCGATTATTCTTTGGCCTCTGGTTACCATAGCAAACATCGGGGCAGCAAAGTTAAAAAGGATGATTGTGTGAGGGAGCCCCCTCTCAATCTTCTAAATACCGCAGTCATTGATTGTGGCACCTAGACCGTTAAACAACCAAGGTAGTGCTGGCACTGGTTAATGTAGGAGCTTGGCTATTCCTGTTACATAATCACCTAGACATTACATCCAGTTGTAGGAGCTCCTTCCTGAATGAGATGTACTGTGACATCTTATATCAGGAAAGGGTTAAAGGGATGCAAGCCTCAAAAAATTACTTTTTAAATCAGGTTTTTGTTACATACAGGTGCATCTCACTAAATTAGAATATCAAAAAGTTAATTTCAGTTCTTCAATACAAAAACTGAAACTCATTATATAGAGTCATTACAAACAGTGTGATCTATTTCAAGTGTTTATTTCTGTTAATGTTGATTATGGCTTACAGCCAATGAAAACACAAAAGTCATTATCTCAGTAAATTACATTAACAAAAAACACCTGCAAAGGCTTTGTAAGCATTTAAAAAGGCCCCTTAGTCTGTTTTAGTAGGTTCCACAATCATGTGGAAGACTGCTGACTTGACAGATGTCCAGAAGGGAGTCATTGTACACACTCCACAAGGTCCCAGAGTTCCAATGTTCATTTGGAAATCAAGGTCCCAGAGTCTGGAGGAAGAGTGGAGAGGCACACAATCCAAGCTGCTTGAGGTCTAGTGTGAAGTTTCCACAATCAGTGATGGTTTGGGGAGCTATGTCATCTGCTGGTGTAGGTCCACTGTTTTATCAAGACCAAAGTCAGTGCAGCCGTCTACCAGGAAATTTTAGAGCACTTCATGCTTCCCTCTGCCGACAAGCTTTTTGGAGATGGAAATGTCATTCTCCAGCAGGACTTTGCACCTGTTCACACTGACAAAAATACCTGGTTTAAAAACAATCGCTGTGCTTGATTGGCCAGCAAACTCACCTGACCTTCACCTCAGAGAATCTATAGGGTATTGTCAAGAGGAAGATGAGAGACACCAGACCCAACAATGCAGACGAGCTGAAGGCTGCCATCAAAGCAACCTGGGCTTCCATAACACCTCAGCAGTGCCACAGGCTGATCGCCTCCATGCCACGCCGCATTGATGCAGTAATTGATGCAAAAGGAGCCCCAACTAAGTATTGAGTGCATTTACTGAACATACATTTCAGTAGGCCAACATTTCAGATTTTAAAAACATTTTTCAACCAGGTGTTATAAAGTATTCTAATTTACTGAGATAATGACTTGTGTTTTCATTGGCTGTAAGCCATAATCATCAACATTAACAGAAATAAACACTTGAAATAGATCACTGTTTGTAATTACTAATATAGGAGTTTCACTTTTTGTATTGAAGAACTACTGAAATAAATAAACTTTTTGATAATATTCTAATTTAGTGAGATGCACCTTTATAATTAAAAAAGGTAAAATCTACCCCTGTTGGACCAAAAACTGTTAAGTGTCACCATTAAAGAATAGAAATATATAGAATATAGTCATTTACATACAGATATTCAACCATTGAATTAGGTGACACTACTGAGGTGAAATGACTATTAAAGCTCAATACACCATCTTCATCCTGGTATTATAACTTTATACTTAATATTGGCACTTTTCTTGGTATGTATCCCTATTTGATATGTATTTTTCTGCTGTTATTCTGCACTGTCACTTTAGCATGCAATTCATCTTTGGCTTAGTTTGTATTCAATCTTCATGGTAATTCTAGAGGCTATTTCTGGTGATTTTTTTTAAGATGTGGTGTACTTTATATTTGCAGCTATCTTTTGCACTTTGTATTTGAATTTTTCTGCATCTTTCTCTCTATTACTTGGCTTATGGTCAGGTCAATTCCTCACATGAGCAGCACCCATTTAATATTTTTCTGTATTTTTATTCTGTCATTAATAAAAATTTATATTTTATTACATACTTCTGTTGTCACACGGTTCTTTCCACTTTCCTTGATTGGGACACTTGGAAGGCTGATTTTGATTTTCTATAATTAAAAAAAAAAGGTCTGCAATTTTATTTAATTTTTTCTTTAGATCACCATCTTCATTAAAAAGCAAAAATTTGTAATCTTCAAATTAACCTCCTGTCCTTTAAAGGGAATCTGTCAGTAGGATCAACCCTCCTAAACAGTCTATAGGGCATGAAGGTCATAGGAAGCAGAACATGCCTTGATATCAGTGATCCCATGTCTTATTCCAAAGACATCCACGTTTTTCTTATATGTAAATGAGCTGTTCCAGGATCTGACCGGAACACCGATCTGCATGAGAATCTGCTTCCATTACTTATTTTAAATGAAAGTGAGCATTACTGGTGTGAGACATGCAACTAACAATAGAAGTTACCTTTCTCTTATAACAAACATGTTGGCAGCTGCGGCTCAGCCCAGAAGGGGCTGGGCCACACACCACCCAGGAGGCGCTGGGGCTGCAGTTGTCATCAGTGGGACTAGAGCGCGCTGACCCCACCCACGTATGTCCTGACACGGGCACTCATTGCACGTGCCAGAGTGCAGTAGTGAACGATGTGTGATCTTGCAGTGTCAGGAGCGATTAAAGGGATAGCTTTTTGATGCCTGTTGGCCCAAGCACCACGATCGTTGGGAATATGCCAGAGAAAAATGACAATGTGGGATGTAAACAGCCTATGGGCCGGAAGTTCCCATCCCCTGTTGTCATGTAAAGTCAAGTCATTGCTGTAATACAGATTACATTGATACCTTTGGTGAAGAAATCAGCAACGTTCTTCTGTAAATCAGCATTTGAAGTCTTCTACTAATTAGGTCTTCTGTCTTCTCCTCCAGCCCCTCTGCTTGCCTCTGGTCTTTGAAATTCCAGCAACGACCTGTCATTCTAAGACCGGAGGGGGCTGGGGAAACAGATAGGGAGAAGATCCAGTGATCGAGCCCCTCTGCACCAAAATCTAATTAGCAGAAAACTTTAAATGCTGATAACTAAACAATGCAGATTTTTTAACCAAAGCCATCAATTTAATCAGTATTACAGTATCATTACAGCCATGTATTTACAAAATCCTGCAGACGGGTTCTATTTAAAAGCAGTCAGTGTGTAAGGCTGTGTGCCCACGATGCGTTTTTGGTGCGTATTTGCAGCGCATAATTGCTCCAGAAACGCATTGCATACCTTATCCCATGACATTCTGCAAGTTCTGTGCACATGATCCGTATTTTTTCTGCACAGATTTTACTCGCAGAAAAAATACGGACATGACCAATTCTTGTGCGTTTCTGCATGCGTATTTGCCTATACAATGCATTGAAAAAACCCATGGCAAATACGCATGCGTTTTTCTGCCAAGGAGATGCAGAAATGCTCAGGAAAATGTCTGCTTCATTTCTGCATCGTGGGCACTAAGCCTAAGGGTACGTGCCCACAATCTGGAATAGCAGCATTTCGGACTTGGCTCATCTGCGCTGCGTCCAAAACGCTGCGTTCTACGATACAAGCACAGTGGATCTGATTTATAGAAATCCTAGGCCCACTGTGCTTCTATAGGACGCTGCATAAACTCACCTGCAGTGTGGGCTTACGAGCCACAGAATGTCAATTTCCGTTGTGGAGACGCTAGTCTCCACAACAGAAATTTCCACAATAAAATGAACTGGATGCAGTCAATCCGCATAGTTGTATGAACATATGCGGATTTAACTGCGTGATTAGAACACAGCAAATAAATGCTGCTTCCAAAACAATATTTCCTGATTGTAGGCACATATCCCAAGACTGTCAACCAGGCGAGTTTCCATGTTACACCTATTATACCAAGGATCTTAAGATGGGAGGGGTGAGGAGAAGTGAGGAGCAGAGCAATAAACTGGCAGGGAAGCACACAGAAAAGCCAAGTCATTTGCTGGAAAGCTGCTGCACAACCCGAGAACTGGATTCACCGGTAAAGTGCTCAGTCCTGCTGCATAACAACCTTCACCCTGAGGCTGATATTCTTTGTGCTTCATGGGGAATAAAGCACAGAAAAGTACTGTTTCTGGGAGACCTAGCAGTTAGTCTTCTCCCACTAGTTCAAAGAACTGAAAATTGGAGAGGCTGCAGAGGGGAAAACTGGCAAAATTTACAGATGCAAGTTAACCAAAAACGCACAGCAGCTGGTAAAGAAAAAATACCTGAAGTGACAGGTTAGCTTTAGATGGTTTGGTGTATAAACTTTTTAACCCATTGCCGATTTAAAGAAAATCTATTTTAAGTGATTATAAACTTACTAAGAAAGGCCTTCCAGAGGTAAACTTGTGTGCAGAAAGGTTATTCTGATATGCTTCAGCCGCAAGAAAAAAAATTATGCGCCTTTGGCCTTACTTATATATTTGATGCTTATGGTGGCTAAAGGTGAAACCCATCTTTATATTAGCATGCCATACCTGGCCCACAATGTCAGTTGGACAACTTTCCCCTTCACCCTAAAAAGACATTTTCTACAAATGTATACAGTGCCTACAAGTAGTATTCAACCCCCTGCAGATTTAGCTGGTTGACACATGCGGAATTAACTTGGCATTGTGACATTTGTACTGTAGATCAGCCTGGAAGTGGGAAATGCACTGCAGCAAATTTTTTTATTTTTTTTATTTTTTTTAAAAACGTTAAAAGTTAATTCAGAGTGTCATTTATTATTCAACCCCTCAAACCACAAGAATTCTGTTTGGTCCCCCAAAAGTATTAAGAAGTAGTTCAGGCACCAAGAATGAGCTTCACATGTGTGGATTAAAGATCTTTTGCCAGCCTTTTCTGACTATTTAAGACCCTCCCCAAACTTGTGAACAGCATTCAGACATGGTCAACATGGGAAAGACAAAGGAGCATTCCAAGGCCATCAGAGACAAGATCGTGGAGGGTCACAAGGCTGGCAAGGGGTACAAAACCCTTTCCAAGGAGTTGGGCCTACCTGTCTCCACTGTTGGGAGCATCATCCGTAAGTGGAAGGCTTATGGAACTACTGTTAGCCTTCCACGGCCAGGACAGCCTTTGAAAGTGTCCTCCCGTGCCGAGGCCAGGCTTGTCCGAAGAGTCAAAGCTAACCCAAGGACAACAAGGAAGGAGCTCCGGGAAGATCTCATGGCAGTGGGGACATTGGTTTCAGTCAATACCATAAGTAACGTACTCCACCGCAATGGTCTCCGTTCCAGACGAGCCCGTAAGGTACCTTTACTTTCAAAGCGTCATGTCAAGGCTCGTCTACAGTTTGCTCGTGATCACTTGGAGGACTCAGACAGACTGGTTCAAGGTTCTATGGTCTGATGAGACCAAGATCGAGATCTTTGGTGCCAACCACACACGTGACGTTTGGAGACTGGATGGCACTGCATACGACCCCAAGAATACCATCCCTACAGTCAAGCATGGTGGTGGCAGCATCATGCTGTAGGGCTGTTTCTCTGCCAAGGGGCCTGGCCATCTGGCCCGCATCCATGGGAAGATGGATAGCACGGCCTACCTGGAGATTTTGGCCAAGAACCTCCGCTCCTCCATCAAGGATCTTAAGATGGGTCGTAATTTCATCTTCCAACAAGACAGCGACCCAAAGCACACAGCCAAGAAAACCAAGGCCTGGTTCAAGAGGGAAAAAGTCAAGGTGTTGGAGTGGTCTAGTCAGTCTCCTGACCTTAACCCAATTGAAAACTTGTGGAAGGAGCTCAAGAATAAAGTCCACATGAGACACCCAAAGAACCTAGATAACTTGGAGAAGATCTTCATGGAGGAGTGGGCCAAGATAACTCCACAGACCTGTGCCGGCCTGATCAGGTCTTATAAAAGATTATTAGCTGTAATTGCAAACAAGGGTTATTCCACAAAATATTAAACCTAGGGGTTGTATAATAATTGACCCACACTTTTATGTTTAAAATTTAATAAAATTCAACTGAGCAACATAACTTTTTGGTTTGTAAGATTTATGCTTCTGTTCATAAAACCTACTCTCGTTTGCAGTTTGAAGGCTCTAACTTGTTTGCATCTTATCAAACCAGCTAAATCTGCAGGGGGTTGAATACTACTTGTAGGCACTGTACATATCTGCATTTGTAGAGCTACATACTTTGTATAGTTAGTGGGGGAAAAAAACTGAAAAACGAAAAAACAACCCAATCTCCACCAAGTTTAGCCAGTCAGGTGGAGAATACTGATACAAGGAGCTTTATAATAAGGGGTTTTAACGAACTTATGACACCTTTTAGGCATTATACCTACAGAGGTTGAGGCTTGGTAAAAAGCTTTTTGTTAGTTTCTTCAGAAAACCCACATTGCTGTGCAGTGTCAGCTATCGCTTCATATTGCAAGTAGACATCTTGTCCTAATCACAAAATAAAGGTTTTCCTAACCTTCTGAGGGACATTAGAGTGTCAAGCACCAATTTCTGTCTGCTGGCATTGCAGATCAGAACAGGGCAAAGGCATACAATCCCAAAACCTACCTCCAGCAGCTGACAATCAACTGGCAACAATCAGAAAAAGGCCCCAAAGCCTACAGTCACCATATGCATAAACTCATATGTATGGCAAAAAAAAAAAAAAAACGCATTAGCCTTTTGCACACAAGCCATATAGTGTTACCTTAGGAGCACTCAAGCATTTTTTTTTTCCTCTTAGCCAATAATGACTTGATTCCCAAAGACCAGAGCAACTTATTCAGGGCAGAATCTATAAACTTGGAGCTCCTCGGCACCTATGTGACCCATCCTTTTGCTCACTAATGAAACACGTGCTGAAAACTTTACAGCTCACTTCCTCAAAGCATTAGAAATGACAAGAACACTTTTCCCCCGTCAAATTGCTTTATTAACAAAGTCAGTTAGTCTAAAAGTCAGGCACCCTTGGCCTCCACTACATTGAGCTGGATGTTGGGGAGTCTAAGACTTTGTATCAGCAGTCCTTCAGAGTGTTTCATCTACTTGGGGCAAGTGTTTATATTAAACTGCAAACAAAATTTGATCTTACATTCTTAGACTGCGAAGTTACCGTAATGTCTATGCATACTGTATATATGGGTATATTACTTTTATAAGCATACACCTCAATGTTTAGAGATTCTATGTAACCTACCATGATACATGATTACCCCAAAAGTGTAAGAGGACCCATTTTATTGTTTTCAATTGGTTGCAATTATGTTTGAAGTATCTGTAGGCCACAATAGAATTCTATAACTAAACGCCAGTGTATGGCTTGAAATATGCAATTGATCATGTGTATATCTGTTGGATTTTACCTGGATGAACATGTTATTGGAAACTGATGCTGGATTCCTTCTCCTTACATATTGAATGTGCTGCTTTGCACTTACTGCATCCTAAAAGGGAACAAGTGAGCTAGATTTAAAACCCAATTTTATCTTTTGTGATTAGTGTTCAACACTGCATAAGAAATGGTTGCCTGTTTTATATACAAAGTCTGTAGACTAAGCCTAGAATGGGAATTTACAGGAAAATTTAGTAAAAAAAAAAAAAATATGTATTTCCAACTAGAAGTGAGACTGCAGGGAGAACATGAAGTTATATTCTCCCTGCAGCCGCCAGTTTCCAGCCATTGGGGTGGTACAGTGACTGAACAGTCAGCGCTCACTAAACAGTGAATGTGCTATAATTAATCTCTGTACCTTGACTGACAGTGCTCAGTATAAAGTGACCCCTTTGCAACCCATGACGTCTTAGTACGTCATAGGGCTCCTCCCCTGGTTCAGTGAGGGCTCCGGCGCTGAGCCCGCACTGAACCGAGCACATGTCAGCTGATTCTTACAGCTGACATGTGCCCACAACAGCCGCGGGTGGAATCGCGATCCACCTGCGACTGTTAACATGTTAAATGCCGCTGTCAATCTCAGACAGCGGCATTTAACGCGCGCTTCCGGGAAGCGCGTCCTAAGCCCCACCCACCCCGTCACATGATCGCGGGTCACCGATGGATGGGCATGACAACCCAGGGTCTGTAACAGACGCCTGTGGTTGTCATGATATGGTCGCTATGAGTGCCACCTAGTGGTCGGCGCTCATAGCACAGGACCAATTCTGCTATATGCAGATCTGCTGATCCCCTGTATGTAGCAGAGCTGATCGGATAGTTGCTGCTTCTAGTCTCCTATGGAGACTATTGAAGCATGCAAAAAGTGAAAAAAAAAAAGTTTAAAAATATAAAAAAGTTTAAATCACCCCCCTTTCGCCCCATTCAATAAATATATATATATATATATATATATATATATATATATATAAATATATATATATATATATAAATATGTATAGATAAATATACATAGACATATTTGGTATCGCCGCATTCAGAATCGCCCAATCAATATAAAAAAAAGAATTAATCCGAACGGTAAAAGGCGCAACGAGAAAAAAATTCTAAATGCCAGAATTACGTTTTTTGGTCGCGCAAAATTGAAATAAAATGCAATAACGGGCGATCAAAACATCGGATCTACCCCAAAATGTTATCAATAAAAACGTCAGCCCGGCGCGCAAAAAATAAGCACTCACCCAGCCCCAGATTCCAAAAAATGGAGACGCTACGGGTCTTAGAAAATGGCGCTATATATATATATATTTTTTTTTTACCAAATTTTTGAATTTTTTTTTCAAATTTTTGAATTTTTTTTCACCACTTAAAAAAAAAAGGACCTATACATGTTTGGTGTCTACGAACTCGTAATGACCTGGAGAATAAGAATGGCAGGTCAGTTTTAGCATTAAGTAAACGTGGTAAAAAAAATAAAAAAAACAACTGAGGTATTGCACTTTTTTTGCAATTTCACCGCACTTGGAATTTTTTTCCCGTTTTTCTGTACACGATATGGTAAAACTAGTAATGGCGTTGAAAAGTACAACTCGTCCCGCAAAAAATAAGCCCTCAAATGGCCATATTGACAAAAAAATAAAAACGCTATGGCTCTGGGAACAAGGGGAGCAAAAAATGAAAACGCAAAAAGCTCTGGTCCTTAAGGGGTTAAGGAGGCAGACTGCATTTTCTCCCCGCAATTGTACGGGGACCATCAGCTGACTAAATGACGTCACCGCAGGTCCTGCCAGTACACCGCGGGCCACAGGGAGGAGACAGAAGAGGTGAGTATACGAGTTTTTTTCTTTTAATTTTTTTTACTATACATGCAGCATTTAAAGCATCTAAGTTAGTCACACAATATAAATCCATGCCAAGCACTTTTCCAAGTGATGCTCAAAATCGCTTGGAAAAGTGCTTGAAAAAACGCATGTAAAAACGCTGAAAAAACGCTGCTCTGGCAGAAAAAAAACGCATGTAAATCTGCATGAGTTTATTTCTGCCAGAGGGGCTAAAACGCTCTGCATCAAGTCAGCTACGTGGGCACATAGCCCAAGTCAGGAAGTTGGTGGAATGCCATTGAAGGAATATGGCATATGGAGTTATAGAGATCAGTTACTGACTGGTCTGGATAAACATGCTACAGTTGTGGCATCTGTCGTTTGAATTAAAGCTTTCTTAAAGGATTGTTGCTACTGGATACCTGTGCTTCCATCGTTATACCTGTCTTGAGGATCGGGGACTGTGATACAGACTATACTGGCACAAAGGCAGGGTAAATACCGTCCCGGAAAGGGGATCTGGTGGACTGAGACAATTGTATTTTGGACATTTACCTGTAGTTATTTTACCATGGTTGTGAGGAATAAAATATTGTTGCGTCGTTAACCTGCCTAGGTGATTATTAAAACCCACAAATCTCAGATCTTCACAACTTCCATCTCATAACTACAAAGATTAACAAAATACAGTAAACTTTAGAAGCTAATTACATTTCTCTGATCTGTCCGTCTCCTCTAGAGGTAAAAGAGAAAATGTTTTCATCCCTAAATGAACATTTTTCTTTACCAGCCTGAAAATTCACCTGGAAAAGGTGCATTTGGAACAGGTTTACATAATAGTATTTATTATATAGTAGTCTGCAACCCCTTATATAGCCAAGCTTCTACAAAAGTCGACTTTCAGCTCAAACACCAAAACTTTTACTAAAAGTTTCGCAAATCACAGTGATAAAACCTCAATATAAGTGTCAAGCTATTATTTCATGCCCGGCAGAAATATCAACAAGAGGATGAAAAATAGATGAAATCAAATCACCGTCAGCTATAACTTCAACAAATGCATTTGCTTTGCATATCAGGCGCTCTGAATTAGACTCAATACCAGCCCTTTTAAATTAAAGATGTCTAGTGGGCATCTTATTTAACTGTCATCTACAATATCTTAGCTAAGAAGTCTTGTAACCGTGATATCTTGTTAGCTAGCTCTCCTTGCTTCAGGACTTCAGGCACACCACTGGCAAGTACACTATTTAAAGCAGGCACAAGCCTTTTGACCATCGGCAGTGTATCAGCTGCCATTTAAAGGACGCAGCTTCTAGCCTGTCTTGACTCTGGATAGCCGATGTGGTCTCAGAATTGAATTACCAACTTATAGAGTTACAGCAAACTTTAGTGCCAAGTGGTCCGACCATGCCCCTTTCTAAGAAAAGCAGCTTATTGCCAATAGACAATGTACATAGAAAGCTGTTGCATGGGAGGGATCAGCTTTTAAGCTCTGCTACATCTAAAAACTGTCACAACTGCTGCACCCAGTAAACTAAGTGATACATCGCTGGATTCGGGGTCTCATCCTCGCTCATTACGCTGCTCTCAGATGAGGCAACAAAACCCTGGTGACAGGTTCCGTTTAACATTCTTAGAAAAAAAAATTACACCACCTTCACTTTTAACACCTGAGATCTTGGTTTATTCCCTTTCCACAAGACATAACTTGATTGGTGTTAGCATCAGGATGTATATTTACAGTGCCTTGAAAAACTATTCATAACCCGTAAACTTTCACAGATTTTCACATTATACCCACAAACAAATGTAATTTGGATTTTATATGATATACCAAAGCAAAGTAGCAAGTATTTGAAGTGTACGGAAAATGATACATTGTTTCCTAAATATTTAAAAACAAAAAAATCTGAAAACTGCATTTGCATTTAAACACCACCGCCCCCCCCAAGCCATAAGAAGTCCCATCTGCAGTTTGCAAAAAGCCATGAAGGGGACACAGCTAGTATGTGGAAGTATAATTTTTACAATGCAAAACGCTATGCGTGATGGAAAACTAAATACACCAACCTTTAAGCCACAGTACACTGAAGACTAAAACAAGGAGGTGCAAACAATGGTTTGGGGATGATTCTCATACTAAGAGTTGGGCCCATTTATAGCATACCAGGCACCATAGACCAGTTTGAATATATCAAACTATGAAAACTGGTCATGTTGCCTTATATTGAAGATATGCCCTTGAAATGGGCGTTTCAGCAGGCAAACTACCCCAAACCCCAGCAAGCAGTCAACATCCTGGTTCCAAACCAACAAGATTGAGGTTATGAAGTGGCCAGCCCAATCCCTAAACCGGAATCCAATTGATAATTTGTGGAGAGACATTAAAAATGCTGTCTTTGATACAAAGCCTAAGAATGCAAAAGTACTGTGGAATGTAGTCCAGTCAGCTTGGGCTGGAATATCAGTTCGCAGGTGTCAGATGTTCGTTGACTCCATGCCATACAGATGTAAAGCAGTTATCAGAAATAAAGATTATACAATTAAATATTAGTTCAGTGATTAACAGAAAAGCCAAGTCTGGAAACAAATTTCAGTTTATACTGCAAATATTCAGTTTTTAAATGAAAATGCAGACACGGCTTTTTTTTTTTTGAACAGCCTATTTTTCTTAATTTTCAGTTAACAAATTGATATTTTGTTCATATTTTCATTTGGCATTGAATGTGCAGTGCTCCCAGTGCCTGGGTGTATGGAAATAAAAAGTTCAATCCTCATAATGGCATTTATCAATTGTTTTAAAACACACTGCAAATATTTTGCACATAACTGTACATCACAGGAAGGCAAGAGACCAGATACACTAACCCCTCACATGCCACTGTCAAGCGTCAATAGTGATAGCAGCATGCGAGTCTGGCAAAGGCAAAGTGTTCCCTCTGTCCGGTCAGCCCATCAGTATGACAGCGAAAGCCTTAGTTACTTACCGGTAACGTGATTTTTCGGAGCCCATAACAGCACCACGTGAGAGAGAGGATCCGCCCATCAAGGACAGGAAACCTACAGGTTAAAAAGGGCAGCCCTCTCTTCCCACCTCAGTTTAGTTAACAGAGCATGAGAGTACCGCCAAGGTTAATTATAACAAAACAATCACATTAAGTACATTACTTTTCATCAATTTCCAGCAAGGGTGCACCAAAAGAAATCAACTCTACGGGAGTGCACAACACCAGTGAAGGGAGGGAATATAAAGGTGCTGTCATGGGCTCCGAAAAATCCCGTTACCGGTAAGTAACTAAGGCTTTATTCGGTCTCCCATGACAGCACCACGTGAGAGAATTACAGAGACGAAAGAAATTAGGGAGGGACCACAGCTTGAAGCACCCTTCTCCCGAAAGTAAGATCTGCAGAGCCACCCAGATCCAATCTATAGTGCCTATAGAAAGTAGAGGGAGAAGACCAAGTGGCAGCCTTACAAATTTCCTCAATGGAAAGCCCTGTCTTCTCCGCCCAGGAGGTTGATACCGCTCTGGTAGAATGCGCCCTCAATCCCTCCGGTATCTTTATCCCCTGAGGAGTATGCGAGGGAAATGGCCTCCTTGATCCATCTAGCGATTGTAGCCTTTGAGGCCTTACAACCCTTTCTAGCCCCCTGATAGCAAGTAAATAGGGACTTATCCTTTCTAAAGCCACGTGATACTTCTAAGTACTTTAGTACGCACCTCCTAAAGTCTAAAGTGTGAAGCCTCTTCTCCTTTTGATTTTTGGGCGGAAAGCAAAAAGTCGGGAGAACTATCTCCTGGGTTCTATGGAATCGAGTGGCCACTTTGGGAAGAAAGGCCGGATCAAGTTTTAATATAATCCTATCGTCCAGAATTTGCGTAAATGGAGGGCATATTGAAAGGGCCTGTAGGTCACTAACTCTCCTGGCTGAAGTTGGGGCTACTAACAGGACCATCTTTAGGAAAATAATTTTGGGGGAGACTAAATCTAGTGGCTCAAAAGGAGGACTGGTCAAGGCATCTAAGACAAAAATCAAATCCCAGGGAGACATCTTTACTTTGGTAATGGGTCTACACCTAAAGGAAGCTTTTATAAAACGGGCTATCCAATAGTTATCTGCAATATTGGAAGAAAATAAAGCTCCCAACGTCAACACCTGTACTTTCAAGGTACTGGTAGTGACACCTAATTCTAAGCCCCGCTGCAGAAATTCCAGAATTTCCCAATAGGGGGCCCCTCCTCCACCTTAACTTCTGCAAAGGACAGAAACTTCCTCCAGGTCGTGGCATAAATGCGGGTGGTAACAGGTTTTCTGCTAGCCAGGAGAGTATTCACTACATTTGCGGGGAATCCTTTGTTGGTCAATAACACCCTCTCAAATTCCACGCAGTCAAATATAGACTCGGGGTTGGAGGATGGGAAAGTGACCCCTGAGTGAGGAGGTCCGGAATCTCCGGAAGAACCCAGGGATCTGATATGGACATCTTCCGGAGACAAGGGAACCACGGTCTTTTGGGCCAAAAGGGGCATACGAGTATCACTCTGGCTCGGTCTGCCCTGATCTTTCTTATCACTGCTGGGAGCAGGATTATGGGAGGGAAGGCATATGCCAGAGGAAATCTCCAGGGAACCATGAAGGCGTCCACTGCCAGGAGTCCTTCTCTGGGGTCTAAGGAACAAAAATTTTCCACTTTCCGATTGGCCCTTGTTGCGAATAAATCCAGTCGGAAGGCCTCACGCTTCTACGATTCTGGAGAATATTTGCGCATTTAGGGACCACTCTCCCTCTTTTACAGAAGTACGGCTGAGGAAATCCGCTGTGATGTTTTCCTTCCCTTTTAGATGAGTAGCCAAAAGAGAGGGACAATGATCTTCGGCTTTCAGCAGAAGTGTGTTCTCTACCCTCATCAAGTTTCTTGAGCGGGTTCCCCCTTGGTGGTTTATGTAAGCTACCGTGACTTGATTGTCCGAGAGTATACGGACATGCTGGCCCTGTAAATATATAAGGAACTCGTTGAACGCATGCTGCACCGCCAGAAGCTCCTTAACATTTGATGACAACTGTCGCTCACTGCTTGACCAGGTTCCCTGCACGAATTTCCCTTCAAAGTGAGCCTGTAGCACTTGCATCAGTGGACAAGACTGCAGTTGGACTACATTCACAGGGAACCCCTTTAGCAAGATTGTCTTGTCGTAACCACCAACGAAGGGACTGTATGGCACAAGGACCTAGCGTAAACTCACAGTCTAGATGCCCCTCTAAAGCTGCGTTATTGTACAACACATCCCACTGAAAAGCTCTTGAATGTAATTGTGACCAACGAACCGCAGGAAAAGTGGAGGTGAAGGTTCCCAATAGTGACATGGCCTTACGGAGTGACAGAAGGTTTATGTATACACTGTGCTACCAACCCCCGGATTCTATCAATCTTTTCTTCTGTAAGACGACATAGCTGTTTCCTAGAATCTAAAATGACCCCCAGATATTGTTGTACCTTGAGTGGAGATAGTCTAGACTTTCCTAAATTTAGAAACCACCCAAAAACTCTTTAAGACCGACATGGTCTCCCGCACTGAACAAATGAGTTCCCCACTATCAGGAGATCATCCAGGTAAGGGATAATTAGAATGTCCCTTTCTCTTACATGGGCCATAACTTCCGCCATTACTTTAGTAAAAACTCGCGGGGCTATAGCTAAACCAAAGGGGAGTGCAGTGTATTGAAAGTGTTTAACCACCCCGTCAATTTCAATGGCCAGCCTCAAGTATTTCTGATAGTCACTATGAATTGGGATACGGTAATACGCATCTTTGAGATCGAGCACTACCATATAGCAGTGGGGAAAAAGTAACTTTATTACGGATTTTAAAGACTCCATTTTAAAGGTATGTATTTTAAGGAAATTATTCAGGGATTTCAGATTTATGATTGTCCTGAAACTCCCATCCGGTTTCGGAACCAAGAAGAGCGGGGAGTAGAAACAGAGACCCTTTTCCGCCTCCGTAACCTCAATCAGGTCGTGTTTTCTTATTAGGGCTTGTATTTCCGAAACGATGGCAGCCTGGCGTTCTGGGGAAGAACTGGAGGGAACAACCATGAATCTTTTGTGAGGCAATGCTTTAAATTGAAATTTAAGACCATACTTAATCAGGCTTAAAATCCAATTACTATGAGAAATCTGTTCCCAAGCTGGGACAAAAAACAAACAAAAAAAAAAAAAAAAAAATACAATCTCCCTCCCACCTGGGCTGATTGTGTATCCTCTGGCTTCTGCTCAATTTTTGGAGACGGACCAAAGAGTAGACCTCTACCTTTTCGACCCCTTTCGTCAGACTTGTCTTGCTCCCTGAAATATCTTTTCCGGAAAAATTTCCTCTTCCGGAACGATCTCTTAAAGGAGGGTAGAGGTACTGATGGAAACCCCTTCTTATGGTCCACAGCTTTCTCCAATAAGTCATCCATGGTCTGACCAAAGAGGTATTCTCCTTCGCACAGGATTGTGCACAGTCTGGATTTAGTCTGTAAATCCCCTGGCCAGCATTTAATCCACAAGGCTCGCAGAGCCGCATTTGACAGTGCTGCAGATTTTGCTGCCAACCTTACTGAGTCCACAGATGCATCAGCAAGAAAAGCTGCCGCCCCCTGAACCAGTGGAAGGGAAGAAAATGTCTTTCCTAGAAGTCCCATTCTTCAACTGACTGTCTAGCTGTTCAAGCCAAACCATCAGGGCTCTGGACGTGCAGGTGGCTGCTACTGTCGGCCTCCGTGCTCCCGCAGCTGTCTCCCATGCCCCTTTCAAGAAAGTATCAGCCTTGTCTGTCTAGGGGGGTCTCTCAATGCACCCATATCATCGAACAGGAGGGAAGTTCTTCTCGCTGCTTTGGTAACAGCAACATCCAGCTTGGGTGCTTTTAACCAGGAGGAACACATAGCATCCTCAAATGGATATTTCCTTTTAAAGGATGGAGGAACACTACCCTTCTTGTCAGGCTTTCTCCACTCCTTATCAATGAGGTCTTTCACCTTTGAATTTACCGGAAAGACCCTTCTTTTCTTTAGCCCCAGACCACCAAACATAACATCCTCAGCTGACTTCTCTGCCCTCGTGTCCACTATCCCCATTGTAGATCGGACGGCTTTTACTAGGGCATCGAACTCCTTCAGGGGAAAGCACTGTCTATCTGGCTCACTGTCAGAGGAAGAGAAGGCGGAGGAGGAAGCGACCGATAGCTCAGAGTCTGAACCCGGCTGCGTTTCTTGAGGAATATGCCCAGACTCTGAACCCTGCAATGCTTTGCCTATTTCTTCCCTAATTAAAGTTCTTAGGCCTAGGGAAAAATCTGGGGTTTCCTCCGACATCATCTTGCTAATACAAAGCTGGCATAACTTCTTGCTATATGAATCAGGGAGTGGACAGCTGCATAAGGCACATTCTCTGTGCTTGGATTTCGAGGAACATTTCTTGCTCTAAAAGAAAGTTATAGATAGAAAGAAGGAGGAAACATTAGTAGAACTTTCACGAAGATTCCACTCACCCCACAGAACCTTCGGTACCGTAGAAGCAGAAGAATCCAACATGCATGGCGAGGAATCACGCCGCACCGGACCGTCCTTCCTGCTCTTAGTGGTAGCTCTTCTAGCTGAACGACCAGACCCTAGCCGGGAATGACGCTGAGCCACTAATTGTGAGGGCTCCCCAGAGGGCTGCTCCTGCAGCAGCCTAGGTGACAACTCTTGTGAATCTTCCATAACTTACAGTGTAAGAATGGGCTGGGAAGCACCTCTGTATGTTACCAGACACTTTATATACTGGCCATACCGGTACCATGTGTGGGTGTGTTTCCTCTTTTTTTTTTTTTTTTTTTTTTTTTTTACCCAGGAGGGCGTTACCTGCTCCTTGGTCTTCCTCCCCAGGTGGCCAGATGGGTTCCAGGTGGGCTCCTCGCCGTCAGGTCCTTAATCCCCCGGCGTTCAGCTGCTCGCGCGCAAAATTCAAACGAGCTCCGGCCTCTTCCGGTGACGTCACAGGGACTTCCTGCCCGGCGCACCGGAAGTCACGTCACTAGGTCGCGCCTGTCACGTGCCCCGCCGTCGCGACCTGGATCTCCTGCAATTTGTAGCGGGGGGAGGAAGCCCGCTAGCGGCCCCACACCTGGCGGACATCTACCTCCCCGTGAGGCGATGTCACGCCCGCCGCAACGCTCACGGAGGCGCCCCACTGAGCCCTACCGTGGCGTCTCCAGAGGACCGGGACGGACCGGCTCCTACCACCTGCTGTGGCCCTCTCTGAGACAGGAGTCCATCTTCTGCAGGTAAGCCTGCGAGGTCTCCCATCATGGACAGGAAACCTAAACTGAGGCAGGAAGGGCCTTGATGGGCGGATCCTCTCTCTCACGTGGTGCTGTCATGGGAGACCGAATAAATTGTGAGATGTTGAACTAATGTAGCAACCAGAGGCTTAACCATGGTCTACGACCATACGCCAGGGATGGGTTCTGAACGTCTGATCATTGACAATGTCAGTGTTAAAAGGGGTATTCTCAAATTGTGTCTTAAGAAGCTCACAGCTCTGCAGTCTCTTTACTACCTGGTGTATGGGGAAGAGCTCCTCTGAGTGACACTTCTGGTCAATTCTGATAAGGTCCTCACTATGCTTACATGGAGATAACAGGGCATTTGAACAAGCACACAGCTCAGGAAAGCAAGAACCGTAATTAGGAGAACTGCCCTGGAAACCAATCATGCTGGGGAATTGTGATTATGCAGAACGGATAGCTTTGAGGGGGGGGGGGGGGGGGGGAAGTTGTATAGAATTCAATTACCTGGAGAAGGCTGAACTCTGATCTCCAAAGTCAACTCCTCTCCTGGAATGTAACCATGAATGGCCAAGCCTTGGAACAATGCCGTACACTAAAAAGGCTCGCATAGTAGGAGCAAAAAAAAGCATGTAAACAAGATGGCAAATGGCTTGCTTTTTCTAATGAAATCAATTTAATTTGGGAAAACCTATTTAAAAGATTGCATGCACAAGTCACCTTATAGGACTGTACAGCTTGTCCCCCTCCCCCCCCAAATATGTATACAAAAAAGAAAAAAATGTTATGGGTATCAAAATATTGAGACAAGAAAAACAGAAAACCCTATATATGCAGGATATAACATGTCAATTACACCTAAGTGGCAATGAGCAAAAAATAATTTCTAGTTTCTTAAATTTTGCCTCTGAGTAACAAGGACCAGTCACATTAGATTTAAACAACCCTAATCTTTGCTCTCAATGTCATGAATCTACTCATTTTCCTCTGAGAACACATGCATATATGGCCAACATGTATGTGTTTGGGGTAATCTGGAACAATAGTAGATTGCATTTCTCGTCTTCAATAGCTAAAGTCAATCTGGAGCTTACATACTCTCCAAGTCAGATTTTTTTTTTTGTTTTGTTTTTTTGTTACAAATTGGTTTAACCTAACTAAAACCCAGCCACTGCTTTACAGTTTTCTTAGAGAACTCCCCTGGGTGCCCCATAGTGTCTGGCAGGGGTTCCTTTTTAGTAATACTGCCATTTTTCATGACCAACATCTATGTGATTTTGTTACCAATGCTCACTCCTATATTAAGAATACTGGCGATTTTTGCAACATCAGAGACATAGGTGTGACAGATTCCACTATTTCAGCATCCTTTGATGCTGTTTCTCTGTATACCTCCTCCACTGAGCATGAGAAGGGACTTCTGGCTGTGGCAGATATGCTTTCCAGCTCAGACATTGGGCCCGAGCGTACACGTTGCCCTTGCGCTGGCGGGTTCATCCTAAGAAGGAACTACTTCCTATTTGGGGTTTATTCCTTCCTGCAGTGCTGGGGTACAGCCATGGGGTCCAATGTAGCCCCTACGTATGGCAACATCTACGTGGTGGTATTTGAGAGGTAGGTGTACAGCTACAATTTTTTTTTTTTTTTTTGGGGGGGGACTTGATATGCGCGCAGAATTTGTGCCTAGGGGTTACTCTACTCGTGGTCCTTAGGGACATGAGATTTAGAACTAAAACGGGAAGACCTTGTAAAAGTTTGTGTCCCTCACAGACACTCATGAGGATCCCCTTTGTCTCCATTTTTTGCCCTGTTAGTGGACAAGTAGCAGGGATATTGAACAGACCATGGCCCCAATTACATAGGAGAGACCCTTCTATTGCCAATTTCATATCCCGACCTCTGTTATACAGATGGGGTAGGAATTTAAAGGATAAGATGGTAAAATTGTACATTGGATCTTTGAAGACCGAAACAAATAACTTATTAGTGATTTATGTGATCTCATGTCCCTGTGGACTTCGTTACATTGAGGAGAAGACCATGGAGATTTGGGCCTGTATTAGCAAACGCACAAGGACCATCAGGACCGGTCTCTCTGATTTGCCAGTTCCCAAACATTTTTAGAAGAACAGATATTTGGTGAATCAATTGAGTTTGAGTCATTGATGGTAAACCTGTATAGAGGGGTGGAACTAGGCTTTAGCTACTGAAAAGGAAGGAACTAAAATGGATCCATGAACTGGAGAGTCTCCAGCCAATAGATCTTGGTATAGAATATAATTCTTAGTTGCCTATGATTATCCCTTGCCCTTCCATACATCTATTGTCTTTAGTATTTTTTTATTGCTTTTTTTATTACTTGAAGTTTTTTTTTTCTACCAGTGGGGATGTTTGACTCGGACGGTTGAATGTTGACCCAGATTCAAGTTGATTGACATGAATGGCGTTCCATACGATGCAATCTTACTGTATGATGCACTTTGTTGCCAATATATCAGTCTCCCCTGTGTTCCTTCCCCCCTCTTGGTCCTCCATTCTCCACCTTGCGCTCTGATCTAGAATAGTTTTCATATGCATTTTGACAAATGTTTTGTTTACTAACCTGTTATCACAGTACTCATGACAACAGGAAGCTTTGATCAAGAATAATCAGCGTCACCAACAAGCGCAGTTTGCCTTGGTCATTGCTGGGTTGCGGTTATGTGACAGATTCCCTGACGATGCCACTGATGTCTGCCCTGTGATCGGGCATCACCTGAGCAGTCACACTGCTTATGGTGCCAGGTTGTTTTTGCATTGGGTGGTGGTTTCCCTGGTTATTACATTGCCGCGCTCCTATTGGATGATAGTCGCTGTAGTTTTCATGCAAACCATGTTATGTATATTATCCCACATGATGGCCGTTTTATATTGTATCAGTGGTAAGTGGTGTCTATTTATGTATTGGCCTCCAGTCCTCTCTTGTCAGTGTATGTTTTTTTTATGTATATTGATAATTGCTCTAGCGGGTGGAACCATTTCGTGATTGGTGTATTCAAGTGAGCCACACTATTTAAGCACGTCATGCTGCTCTGGGTTTCTATTTGATGAAGACCTTTTGAAAGGTCGAACCATTGTCACCTTTTGTATATGGCAGAATAAGTTGTTTTATTTCTACACCTGTGCTTTGGATGCTGTCTCTTGTGATTGTACAGTTCAATGAAGTTGGCACTGGTTCTGCCAAGATTTCTTACAAGCGCAGTCTTTCCTTGCGGTGGTGCATGCGCTGTAAAGGTCCGAATGACATTGCAAAAAGAATGATCCATCAGTCACTGACAGCTGATGCCCTGAACTTACAGCTCTCTGGCATCTTTATCCTCCTGCAGTGAAGCCCTCTGCAACCTCATGCACAAATATTTGCCAACAGATACCTAAAAGAACGGAGAAATGGACTTCTAATGAAAAGGTCCAGCCACTAAACTGTGTCAAGCTGTGCTCTTTTGGTTGTGAACATTTAATCCAAAAAAAAAAAAAGAAAAAGAAAACTCTACCACCACTGATCGGATATTGATGTGTTAGTCCTCAAAATCTTTCAAAGCGAGACGAATTCAATAAAACACCGGAAAGGAGCTGTGACGTATTGCAGACGGATGGTATACATCCATGTTTTATTCCAACAGAACTGATACCATCTCTATCAGTCCCCACCCCACACACAATTGCTTTTCAAGATGTTTGCAATGAATGACTCAACTAGTACTGGTGGAAATACTGTGAAAATATCAGAATTTTGGCAAAAATATAGCACATTTTTAAACTTAAATTTTTACGCCCTTAAATCAAATAGTTCTATCACAAAAAAAAGTTAACATTTACCACAAGTCTACTTTACATCAGCATAATTTTCTAAGCTTTTAGTTAGGAAGTTAGAAGGGTTAAAAGTTTATCAGCAATTATTTCCTTTTGTAATAAAAAAAAAAAAAAATGATTGTAATTTCTTTTAGAAACATCACATTTGAAGTGACTGAGGGGCCTGTCACAGAAAGTACTCAAAAGTGACATTCTAAGAACTGCATCCCTCAAAGTGAACAAAACTACATTCTAGAAGTTTAACCCTTCAGGTGCTTCACAGGAATTAATGCAATATGGAAGAAAAACATGAACATTTTACTTTTCCTACAAAAATGTTGATTTATTCCTAATTTAATTTTTACAAAAGGTACAGGAGAAAATAGACCGCATCTGTTGTGCAATCTCTCCTGAGTACGCAGATACTGCATGTGTGATGGAAAACTACTTTTTGGGTGCACAGCAGGGCTTGGAAGGGAAGGAGCACCATTTGACTTTTGTAACACAAGTTTGGCTGTAATGGATAGCGGGCGACATGTCACGTTTGCAGAGCCCCTGATGTGCCTAAACAGTAGAAACCTCTCCCCACCCTCCCATTTTGGAAACTACACCCCTCAAGGAATTTATCTAGAGGTGTGGTGAGCACCTTGAACCCACAGGTGCTTTACAGAATTTTGTAAACGCTCAGCCTTAAAAAAAACACAACATTTTTCCGGCTTTATCCCCACAGTTATTTTCACAGAGGCAAGAGGAGAAAATGAACAGTTTATTTTTTTTACTCCATTCCTAGTGTGAGATACAAGTCATTAGACTATTCTCTGGGTTGGTGCGATTACAGATTTATATTCTTTATGTTTGGCTGCTATCACACCAGAAGACATTTTTATACACAAAAACATCAAGGCTACTTCCCGGTAAAGCCGGTTTTTTCAATAACCCATGACAACATACTTGAGAGATCCACCCACCAAGGACAAGAAACCTACTGAAATAAAAGGGTGGCACTTCTCCCCCACATCAGTTAGGTTACAGAGCACGAGTACCTCCAAAAAGATTATACATATAACAGACACCACATCAAAAAAAAACATCCAATCTATAGTGCACACCCATATGGTGAGAAAAAAATTAAGGGGGGTGGGTTGGGGGAAAGATCATATATGGGTGCTGTCATGGATTCCAGAAAAACCAGCTACCGGTAAGTAACCTTATTTTCCCTTCACCCATGACCGCACACCTGAGATTTCTTGAGAATAGAGAAACACCTTCGGGAGGGACCACCACTTGCAGCACCCATCTGCCAGAGTTTAAGTCAGCAGAGGAGAATAGATCTAGTCTGTGGTGCCCTAAGGAAAGTGAATGGTGAGGACCAGGTAGCAGCCTTACAAATTTGATCAATAAATACTTCACCTTTCTCGGCTCAGGAGGTCACAACAACTCTGGTGGAGTGAGCCTTTATGCCATCAGGAACCGGAGTGCCACTAGCCGAGTAGGCTAAACTAATGGCCTCCCTGATCCACCTTGCAATGGTACTCTTGGATACCCCGTATCCCTTCCTGCTACCTTGAAAGGCTACAAACAGGGACTGGGCTTTCCGCCACAGACTAGTCAGATATGTACTCTAACAGTGTTCTTCTAACATCCAGACTGAAATTTTCCTACCCTGAATTCCTAGGCCCATTACAAAAGGAGGGCATGATAATCTCCTGACTAAAACTTTAAGGCTACCTTGGAAAGGTAGACCGAATAAGGTCTCAGTATAACCCTATCTTCATATCTGTGTATAAGGAGGGCTTGTAGAAAGGGCCTGTATATCACTTACCCTGCGGGCTGATGTCAATGCTACCAATATGATAGTTTTAAGGGTAAGATACTTGGCAAACAACTCCTGTAGAGGGCTGAATGGGTATTTGGTCAATGCCTCTGGTACTAGGTTTAGATTCCATTGGGTAACCTTTTGAATTGGTAGGAAATGATCACCTGTAATGTCATTTTGTTACTTTATTACAATTATTTAAAAACACAGAAAACAGAGTAAAAATAAAAATCCAGCCCCTAAAAAATCCCATAAAACCACAAGGGTGGTGCGGTCCACCACTATCTTATTGGCATGAGGTAGTATGTTGTACAAGTTAGCTCAATGTACATCAGTATTACCAGCATATATACTGCATAGCATGAATTAATGCACTTAGTCAAATTCCAAAGAAGTCTATTATACAATTCTATCCCTAATAATAAATTGTGCAAAATAACTCGATATACAACAATATTGCCCATATACAATGCAAAATATGAATCAATTAGTTGGCCAAGTTGCAATCAAGGTATATTGCACATTTCCGTCAGATATATAATCACAGTATAATGCAAAATGTGAATCAATTAGTTGGTTATGTTACAATCAGAATATATTGCACAATTTCATCAAATATATAACCACATAGTTATGTATATTGCTTAACATCAGCATTTAATAACACATGTATATTCCTCAACATAAATCGAATATATAATGGCTAAAAATACAAACCAGATGCCATGGCAGTATCTCCACACCACCCAAGCACCCCAACGAACGTTTCGAAAACGTTGCTTCCTCGGGGGTTCCGGTGTGGAGATACTGTCATGGCATCCGGTTTGTATTTTTAGCCATTATATATTCGATTTATGTTGCGGAATATACATGTGTTATTAAATGCTGATTTTAACCAATTTACATAACTATGGTTATATATTTGATGGAATTGTGCAATATATTCTGATTGTAACAACCAACTAATTGATTCACATTTTGCATTATACTGATTATATATCTGACGGAATTGTACAACATACCTTGATTGCAACTTAGCCAACTAATTGATTCATATTTTGCATTATATATGGGCAATATTGCTGTATATCGAGTTTTGCACAATGTATTATAAGGGATAGAATTGTATAATAGACTTCTTTGGAATTTGACTAAATGCATTAATTCATGCTATGCAGTAGATATGCTGGTAATACTGATGTATATTGAGCTAACTTGTACAACATACTACCTCATGCCAATAAGCGTGGTGGACCGCACCACCCTTGTTTTATGGGATTTTTTAGGGGCTGGATTTTTATTTTTACTCTGTTTGCTGTGTTTAAATAATTGTAATAAAGTAACAATATGAAATAGATGACTTTCCTATTAATTGACTACTATAATGTAAGGAGGAAGTGTATATAGGCTATAATAATTTGGGTTACTTCTTATGAATTACCTATGGATCTATATAACCTTTATGTGGTTATTAACATTTGGAATTGGGACTGGCCTGGACCCCATCAATTTTTATGAATCTCTATACCCACTTATTGGCCCTGAGATTACAATTGTACAACACACCCAAGGCTGACACCTGAACCTTGAGAGTACTAGTAGCTAATCCAAACTCAAACCCCGTCTGGAGGAACTCTAGGATGGGACCATCTGGAGCCTTTTCTCCCAAAGCCTTACCGGAAAATTCCAGAATTTTTTTCCACGTCCTGCCGTAAATCTTTTTTATAGGCTTTCAACTTTAAAAAGGTGGAGACTAACCCTGGCGAAAAACCTTTCACATTCCGTATTGCCATTTCAAATTCAACACTGTTAGATGGAAGCCCTTCACTTGAGAGTGGAATACTGGACGCCGAGTAAGAAGGTCCAGGATTTCCAACAAAATCCATGGATCTGAGATATTTACCTCGATAATGAAAACCATGGTCTTTTAGGCCAGAATGGAGCAATCAGAATCTCTCGCTTTAGCTCCCTGATCTTTTTCATGACTGTTGAGATGATCACTATCAGATAGAAGGCATAAGCAATCCTGAAGTTCCAGGGGACCTGAAGGGCATCTACCGCATAGGAGTTTTCTCTTGGGTTTAGCGAACAGAACTTTACTTTTCTGTTTGTCGGCAAACAAATCCATTTCTGGCAACACCCATTAGAGAACTATCACCTGAAACTGGGAGTTTAGGGTCCATACTCCACGTTTCAGCCTGTTGCGGCTTAGGAAGTCTGCATTCGTGTTCTGCGCCCCTTTATGTTCAGCGCTGTTGGGGACAAAAGGTGTTGCTCTGCCAGCTGGAAGATTTTGCTTGCTGCTTCCATTAGGGAGTGGGACCTTGTTCTCTTCCCGGTGGTTGATGTATGCCACCATAGCCCGGTTGTTCAACATGACCAGACCTGGCGACCAAAGAGGAAGGGAAGAAAGTCATTTAGAGCTTTCTACAGCCCACAGTTTTTAGGTTTGACGACTGACCCCTCTCAGAGTGACCAAGACCCCCGAATTGTATTATCCCTCAGGAGCAACCCCCAACCAGAGTTGCTCGCATCGGTTGTGTCATTTATTGGCCTAACCACTGGACCCGATGTTAGGTTTTATATACAGATGGGAATAGGGAAGGGATGTCAGCTCACCAAATTGAAGATTGCCAGCAGGTATAAAGCCTCGCAATGAGCCATCCTAGCCTTGGACGTGAAGACAAATGCAAAAAGAGAAAAAGGATTATCCAGCGATGACCATTAAAAATCCATATTTAATTGTAAAAATATTAAAATCCGATTGTACCGATTCACAAGGAATACCCAAAGATTCAAAAGCCTATGCTTAATCATGTTAGGTTTGCCCTGTCTGGCCACCACAAGAGGGAGTTTGACTTCTAAAGAAAGTACCACCTTTAAATGTTCTTTTAGCAACCTCTGTGCAGACAATTTCCCACTGAAGCTGCCTCATGTGGAGCTGGGCCCATCTCACTGCTGGGATGCAGGATGTCAGGGTTCCTAACAGGGACATAGATCTTCCAAAAATGACCCTAAGGTAGGCAACTGCTGCCGAGGCAAGTTTTACTACCTTCTCCTCGGGTGAGAGACCAGTCTCAAGCATGGATTTTAGAACAAGACCCAGGAAAGACTGTACTCTTATTGGTTTTAGCCTTGACTTGAGTGCTCACCATCCAAGCCAAGATCTTCTAAGACTACTCACATCTCAGCTGTGCTGCCCAGTGGTCTTCTGATCTCCCCACTATAGAGGAAGTAGGCATCGAATGCGAAGGTAGGTAGTTATTTCGGCTATTATCATGGTGAAGATTCTCAGAGCCTCCGACAACCCGAATGGAAGGGCTCTGAATAGGTAATGCTTGATTTCCCCCTGTGCGTACAGGGCTAATCTCAGGTACCTCTGATGGTCTGGATGAATTGGGATGTGGTAATAAGCATCCTTTAAATAAACAACCACCATAAATCAAATAGGGATAGAGCAGTTTTATGGCCGTGCTCACAGATTCCATCTTGAAGGTACGATTTTATATCCACCAGTTGAGGTTCTTCAGATTTATGATTGTTCTGAATTAACCATCTGTTTTTTTTTGTTTGTCTTTTTAATCAAAAAGAGCAGGGAATAAAATCCCTTTCCCTTTTCTCTCTAGGGATAGCTCTTCCCTTGACTTCCTGGGTGGTGTCATTACACAGGTTTGATGTGGCAGATAAAATTCTATTTATAGACCTTCCCTTACTATGTCCAGAATCCAGCTGCTGGAGGAGATGTTCGCCCAGGCCTAAATGAAGAGGGAAAGCCTTCCCCCTACTTCTAGCCTGGCGTCATTGTGAGGATTTTATGGAAGCTGAAGACAGACCTCCGAACATAAATCCGGGCTCTTTCTTACTTTAAACTCCCACTTCCTTCTCTCCCTTGGAGGACATCCACTATTAAATTTTTTCCTCTGAAAGGAAGGCTTCCTCGTATCACTTGTGAGCCCAGGATAGCAGTTTCTCGTCACCAGCCTTTTCTAAGATGTCGTCTAATTTCTTCCCAAACAAAAATTGGCCATCACACAGTGTAGAGCATAGTTTATTTGACTGAATATCTCCCGGACAGCCTTTGAGCCAGAAAGCTAGTCTTGCTGCATTTGACAACCCAGCAGAGCTAGCTGCTAGCCTCACCTAGTCTACGCATGTATCTGCCAGAAATGCAGCAGCTCCCTGTAACAAAGGCATGTTGGCCAAAGTTTTATCCTTTGGGGTTTTATCTTTGAGCTGTTTAACTTTGTGAGGCCAAATCATAAGGGAATAGAGGTGCAGGTTTCGGCAATCACCGACTTCCCTTGTGTGCTTCAGATATCCACCTGCTTTTTTATCTAATGGATCTCTAAGCACTCCAGAATCTTCAAAGAGTAGGGCTGACCTCTGAGGATTTTGATACAGCCCCATCAATCCTAGGGACATTTTCCCATATCAAAGTCCTTATTTTCAAAAAGGAGATATTTTGAGGAGGGGAGGCGAGGCACCGAATCTCCGTTTTTTTCCCGTTCCTTGTTAATGAGTGCCTGGATTTTACCATTAACTGGAAAGGTGAGCTTTTCTCTGCTCCAACTCTCCAAACATCACGTCTTTAGGGACTTCGGTCAACAATGGGCCCAAGAGAGGAGAGACTAACAGCTTTAACTAGCCTATCTGTATCATCCACCAGAACGGCTGCTCACTCTGTGTCCATGCTGCTGATTGTGAGCTGGGGGTTGCAGCTGCTGCTGCCTCTGATCCTCCATATCAAGGAGGAGAGGTTGAGCTGGAGCATAAGCACTTCCCTTGTGGTCCGTTCCCCTTTATATGTGGGACCCACAGCGCTGTCTTCCGGGTCAACCTTGTCCGGTCCCTCCAGACGATTGCCTGCCCCCTCTCCCTCTGCCTGTGAGAACCAACCAGGATGCACCAATTCCGCACGCTACCGGCCAGCAATGCTCACATAAAGCGCGACCATTTTACCCCAGCGTGCCCCCTGTGACATCACTCAGGCACATCCATTCCCAGCGTGGATTGCGCCCGTGACGTCAGCAGGGTGCGCCATTGATAGCTGAGCATCCTGGCCGCTCAGCATGCCATGGAGAGTGGGCAGCGTGTTGGGGGGAGGGCGGCACCACAGTCCGAGACATGCCACGCATTTCAGTCTCTACCCCCTGCATATGCAATAGAGCCCCCTCTGAACCTGTGAATGGTGCGCTTTCAGCACCCTGAAGGTCAGCTCCACAGGCATGTAGCCTGCTCTTCTGGACGCCGGGACAGGGCTTGGCAAGATTCTTTATTCCATTCTTAACTGCAGATTTCAGCACGAGTTTCCCATCAAGGAAAGGAACCTGTTCATGCGAAGGAGAGGTGCTGCTCATTTAATTTCAGTAGGTTTACTGTCCTCAGGTGTGCAGTCATGAGTGAAGGGAAAAGAAAGTTTTTGCATAGTCATATTTTGAGCTATAAATTTCTCTATATTTCTGCCACTAGAGAAGTGTGAGGGTTTGATCGTTTTTGTATAAAAGAGGAAAAACATTTTATAGAAAAAACAATTGTTTTTGCATTACTATAATATGAGAGGTACAGCTTATTTCTTCACTGAATGATTTTTTTTTTCCATACAAGATAAAAATGGTATTGCTGAAAACGTTATTTTAATTTGTCTTTTTGATTGCATTCTATTCCACTTTTTGTTCAGAGGTAGTTTTTGCCCCTTTTTTGTTTTACAGTGTTCACCAAGGTGTTTACTAGTTTGACGGTGTTATAGATAGGGTCGTTCCGGATGTGGACATGCCATATTTATAAACTTTATTTTTGTTTTTACATAAATATACTGGTTTAATATTGTTTCATTGTTTTTAATTTTTTTTTATTAAAAAAAGTTATTATTTTACTTAGCCCCTGTATGGGACTTCAACTTTAATTTCTCTGATCGCAGGGCTCCAGCATTGCAATACACATGTATCCCAATGCATGAGAACTGTCAGTTTTACACTGACAGAAAGCCTGTTAGACCCTGCTGCTGGCTGAGTGTAACAGGCCAATGTAGCTGGTAGACCTGGTGGTTATCATTTGACCTCCGGTTGGCATGACAACCCTCAGCTCCCCTGTGATTATGTAACGGGGTGCCAGAGGTGTGAGCGAAGGCTCCCTCTGTCTCACTCAAACTTTTAAATGCTGCAATAGCTATTGATTGCGGCATCTAGAAGATAACACAGGGTTAATATAATCAGGATCTGAGCAAATCAGGTACCGATGAGCTTGCCGGCAAGAGCTATTGCACTGCACCAGAATCCCAGGGCTTGCAGGAATCTGGGTGTTTTCAGCACTTCAAGACAGCCGACCGTAGAGAAACATCAGCGCTGCACACAGCCCAGCAGATGTCAATGTTTGAATGTTGTGAAAGGGTTAAAGGGAATCTGGCAGCAGTTTTTTGCTACCTCATCTGAAAACAGCATGATGTAGGCAAAGAGACCCTGAATCCTTTGATGTATCAATTTACTGGGTGCAGCAGTGCGGACACAATCAGAGCTTTTAGATTTAGCAATGTAACAGAGCTGAGGAAGCTAACCCCGCCCACACCAGGCTCTTCGTGTACATTGTCTATAGATCATAACTGGCTTAACACAGAAGAGGGCACAGTTGAACCAGGAGGCACATACTGCTATGTACCAGCACCTGGTGCTAAAACAATCATTACAAGTGAATAAAACCTTAGAGCTTGATAAGAGGCATTGCGGAAATCTGCATTCTAACCCCTACAGCATGCTGTCTTCCAATTACATAGCAAAAATCTGCTGACAGATTCCTTTAAACTTGCATATATAGGGAGCTGCCAGCTTTTAGTCACTTAGGCGTGCCCAGAGCAATTACAGGTCACCATCCACAGCACAGAGCTGTGGGGAACCACACCCCACTCACATCCACTGACTGACAGCAGAGCTGGCTCTGTCACAATGGTTACACTTGACCTTCTCAGTGCTGTGACCGGTGAGTACCGTAATTGCTCCTGTAAGCTGGTGGCTTCATTTTCTCCAGGGTGCTGTACTCTGTGGCTGGGCACCTTCATGACCATTAGTCTGCAGATTAACCCTATATCTGCAGGTTAAAAGACATGACAAGTTTCCTTTTAAGCAGGTAGCTTTTATATCATTTACAAAGGTTGGGGAGAATTGCTTTTAATTCAGTGAAGGCTCTGAGCAATCACATTTAATGTGGCTAAAACAATAAATATAAGATCACATGATAATTCACTTCTACATGCATACTTAGTAAATGAAGGTATGTAAAAGATAGGGCAGAGCCTAATCAATATTCATAGGAAGCCATTTTGATGTGGATACCGTTTTAATAGTTCCAAGCACAAATGTATTAAGGTGATCGTTACTTTAAAAACATTAAAAAAATTTATCACAAAGCTTCATAACTTATTTATGTTGAAAAGACAAATTGCCAGATAATTACTGCCAGAAAATATTGTGGCAATGAAGGTACTGTACTTCCCAATTTCATGCATCTAGATCTTAACACAATAATGACCTAAGCATCTTTATTGTCTATTTAAACCGAGACCAACCACATAGAAATGGCACAGGAGGGTTTTCCAGGAAATGTAGGTCAGCATGGCCACCCAGATTTGATCTCCATGTGGGCAGGACTGAGGAATGAAAGTCAGAGATGCATTTCTTGCCAATAATTCCAAAAAGTGTCAGTATATATTAGCTAGGACATGTCTGAATAAAATCTGCACCAGAGCGATGCAATGGCTTACAAATGAATGCCTTAATAAAATTTTGCATAATGTAAACGGCTTTTTAATAGATTCACCAATTCTAAAATGAGCAACCCTTTATTACACCAAGAGATGGGAGTTTAGAAACTGAACACTAGACCCTGATCATTTAAATATAGTTATGTGCACAATACCCCTATATAAATACACTGCTCAAAAAAATGAAGGGAACACTCAAATAACACATCCTAGATCTGAATGAATTAAATATTCTCATTGAATACTTTGTTCTGTACAAAGTTGAATGTGCTGACAACAAAATCACACATCATTAATGGAAATCAAATTTATTAACCAATGGAGGCCTGGATTTGTAGTCACCCCCAAAATTAAAATGGAAAAACACACTACAGGCTGATCCAACTTTGATGTAATGTCCTTAAAACAAGTCAAAATCAGGCTCAGTATTGTGTGTGGCCTCCACGTGCCTGTATGACCTCCCTACAACGCCTGGACATGCTCCTGATGAGGTTGCGGATGGTCTGCTGTGGGATCTCCTCCCAGACCTGGACTAAAGCATCCGCCAACTCCTGGACAGTCTGTGGTGCAAGTGGTGGCTGGAGAGAGACATGATGTCCCAGATGTGCTCAATCAGATTCAGGTCTGGGGAACGGGCGGGCCAGTCCATAGCTTCAATGCCTTCATCTTGCAGGAACAGCTGACACACTCCAGCCACATGAGGTCTGGCATTGTCCTGCATTAGGAGGAACCCAGGGCTAACTGCACCAGCATATGGTCTCACGAGGGGTCTGAGGATCTCATCTCGGTACCTAATGGCAGTCAGGCTACCTCTGGCGAGCACAAGGAGGGCTGTGCAGCCCTCCAAAGAAATGGCACCCCACACCATTACTGACCCACTGCCAAACCGGTCATGCTGAAGGATGTTGCAGGCAGCAGATCGCTCTCCACGGCGTCTCCAGACCATCACATGTGCTCAGTGTGAAGCTGCTTTCATCTGCGAAGAGCACAGGGCGCCAGTGGCGACTTTGCCAATCCTGGTGTTCTGTTCTGTGACAAAAGCCAAGCATCCTGCATGGTGTTGGGCTGTGAGCACAACCCCCATCTGTGGAAGTTGGGCCCTCATACCACCCTCATGGAGTCGATTTCTAACCGTTTATGCAGACACATGCATATTTGTGGCCTGCTGGAGGTCATTTTCCAGGTCTCTGGCAGTGCTCCTCCTGTTCCTCCTTGCACAAAGGTGGAGGTAGCAGTTCTGCTGCTAGGTTGTTGCCCTCCTACAGCCCCCTCCACGTCTCCTGGTGTACTGGCTTGTCTCCTGGTAGCGCCTCCAACCTCTGGACACTACACTGACAGACACCGCAAACCTTCTTGCCACAGCTCGCATTGATGTGCCATCCTGGATGAGCTGCACTAGCTAGCAATGTCTGTGGGTTGTAGAGTCCATCTCATGTGACGTGTGAGTGTGAAAGCACAACCAACATTCAAAAGTGACCAAAACATCAGCCAGAAAGCATTGGTACTGAGATGTTGTTTGTGGTCCCCACCTGCAGAACCACTCCTTTATTGAGGGCGTCTTGATAATTGCCAGTAATTTCAATCTATTGTCTATTCCATTTGCACAACAGCATGTGAAATTGATTGTCAATCAGTGTTGCTTCCTAAGTGGACAGTTTGATTTCACAGAAGTTTGATTTACTTGGAGTTATATTCTGTTTAAGTGCTACCTTTATTTTTTTGAGCAGTGCAGTACTTTACATTGGGGGCTTAAAGTTCCTACTCTCTAAAAAATGCATGAATCTTATAAACGGTGGATCAGTGACTCTTTCTATATAACAAAGCACAAATCCATATTCATTTTGTTAAAACACACACCCAGACCTCTGTATAATAGTTACACTTTTATAATAGTTTGTTTTCAGCAAGAAAAATCTTCGCTACTTACCCGTAACAGGATTTTACAGAGTCCATGACAACGCCACCTGAGAGAGGGTATCCCGCCACTAAGGACAGGAAACCTACTGAATAGAAAGGTGGTACCTCTCCTCCGCATCAGTTGGTTTCAGAGCATGAGAGGACCTCCAGACAGTTCTTGATACAACCATCACCAATTAAAACATTTTTTAACTATACACCAAGAAGTAGCGCACACCAACTAGCGATAAAAGGAGTTAATATAAAAGGTCCTGTCATGGGCTCTGTAAAATCCTGTCATCGGTAATTTACTAAGATTTTTCCCTTTCTCCCATGACGCCACCACCTGAGTGATTTATATAGAACAAAACACCATAGAGAGGGATCACTGCTTGTAACACCTTTCTCCCAAAGGATAGATCATCAGAAGAAGACCGGTCAAGTTGATATAGTTTATAGAAGGTGGAAGGAGAGGACCAGGTTGCCACATTACATATCCAGTCGATAGACACTTCCACCTACTCTGCCCAGGAGGTCGCCACGGTCCAGGTAGAATGAGCCTTCAAGTTCTCTGGAAATGATATACTACTAGAGGAGTAGGTTAACCCACTGGCCTCTCTGAACCATCTAGCTAGGGTACCCCTTGTGACATTAAGGCCTTTCCTAACCCGCTGGAAGGAAACAAGGCTTCACTGTCTCTACCGTTTCATCATAGCCTACCAGAACCAGTCTAAAGTCTAGGTTGTGAAGTCACTGCTCCTCTGCCTTTTCAGGACACTTAAAGGGGATAATTTCCTGGCTTCTATGGAATTTGATGGCCACTTTGAGGAGATAAGACCAGACAATGCCTAAGACAATATTATCCTCAGCAATCTGCTTAAACGAGTGGTTAATAGACAATACCTATGTCAGTGATTGTACAGGCCGACGTTAGAGCCACCAATATCACCATTTTTAAGGAGAGTCTTGACCAGTAATCCCCTTCGTGTTTCAAAGGGGGATTTAGTTAATTCTTCCAGGACCAGATTTAAATCCCAGAGATGTGTTCTTGGTGCAGGTATTAGCCTGGACCTGTCACATGCCTTGAGAAATCTAATAACCCACCTATCATCTGAAAAATTATAGTTATATTAAGGCCCCCGGGGCAGACATCTGCACCTTAAGAGTGCTAGGAGATAAACCCATTTCCATACCTTTCTGGAGAAAGACGGATTTTGGTAAGAACTTACCTGTAAAATCCTTTTCAGCGAAGGAAGGAAGGGAGACAGATTCTCTACTTCGTGGGTAGGCGGTGCCCCATAGGATAGTCACCTCAGATTGGAAAAAGATGACCGGCCCCTCCAGTATATAGGCTCCTGCTACTCCCATGTTCATCAGTCCGTACACAAGCTAAGGAAGAGCAGACCAACATATCCCCTTCTGAAATTTCAGAAATGAGAGAAAACAGGTTATGTAATAGAAACACAGTCTTAGGCATACCCCATTGGACCTGACAACTGTGTAGAGCTGGCGAAACTGGAAGGAGAGCCGTAGAGCGCTAAACCCAGTCCAGAAGATCGACATCAGGAAGGAGACGCGCTGCATCTAGAAACAAAAAAACACTTCTGCCCTGGGAGGGTGCTGTGTCTCCCTTCCTTCCTTCCTTCGCTGAAAAGGATTTTACAGGTAAGTTCTTACCAAAATCCGGCTTTCAGCAGCAGAAGAGAAGGAAGGGAGACAGATTCTCTACTTCGTGGGACGTCCTAAAGCAGTACCTACTTAAGGGTGGGAAATAGAGGCAGAAGCTTCCATACCCCAAAACTTAGGCAAGAGCGCAAACCGCGCTAAATAACGGAAAACTAAGTAAAGGGATAACTTAAATTACCGCCGCCTGCTGGACCCTGCGTTCCAGGGCCGCATCGGCTGAAGCACTTACGTCCACCTTATAAAACTTAGTAAAGGTGTGAACGGAGCGCCAGGTGGCCGCCCGGCAGAGCTGCGCTGCCGAGGCCCCCTGACGAAAAGCCCACGATGAGCCAATGGCTCTCGTGGAATGAGCTTTAACTTTAAACCGGACAAGGCTCGCCCTTGAGCCGGTACGCTTCCAGGATAGCTGAACGGATCCACCGAACTATCGTGTCTTTGGAAGCACGTTGACCACGCCGACGACCTGCCGGAATTATAAAAAGAGAGTCCGACTTCCGAAAACCTTGGGTGATCGTAAGATAGAACTTCAATGCCCGCACTAAGTCCAACGAGTGCAAGGCCCACTCCCTTGAATTCTTAGGTCCTGGACAAAGAGAAGGCAACACAATGTCCTGATTAATGTGGAATTGTGACACTACCTTAGGCAAAAAAATCTTCACGAGTACGAAGCACCACGCGATCCGGAAAAAATTCCAGAAAAGGAGGTGAGCAAGAAAGTTCTGCCAATTCCGATACCCTTCTCAAAGAGGTGACTGCCACCAAGAAGGCCACCTTCCAAGAAAGTAGTGAAAGTTTAGCAGAATCCATAGGCTCAAAAGGCCTATGCTGAAGGGCTTCCAGGACTAGATTAAGCCGCCATGGAGCCACAACTGCCCTCCGTGGCGGAAACTGACGTGCGACTCCGCGAAAAAAAGAGCGCACATCCCTACGAGAGGCAATAGCTTTCCTAAAGTGCAGATACCTGTCCCCGCACCGTACTAACTGCCAAACCCCTGGCCAGACTAGATTGCAGAAAGGCCAAGAAGTTGGGGATGGAAAAAACCCTCGGGTTTCTTGAGGATCCAGAACACCATGAATAGAAAGACTCCCAAGTTCTGTGATAAATCCTGGACGTAGCTGGACTCCGGGCCGCCCGCAAGGTAGCAATGACCTCGGGCGAAAAACCGCGACGGGTCAAGATCTCGGTCTCAAGAGCCACGCCATCAAACGAAGGGACCTCAGGTCCGGATGACGAATGGGCCCCTGAGGGAGCAAGTCCGGGCAAAGGGGCAGCGGAAACGGAGGTGCCACCTGAAGAGACACCAGCGTCAAATACCATGTCCCCCGCGGCCAGTCTGGTGCTATCAGAATTGATACCCTTTCGAGTTTGATCCGTCGGATCACCAGAGGTAGTAAGGATATCGGCGGAAACGCGTAGATCAGCTTGAACTGACCCCACGGGGCCACTAGAGCATCCACCGCCACCGGGTCCCTGTACCTGGACATGAACGTCGGAACCCTGGCGTTCAGCCTGGATGCCATCAAGTCCACCTGAGGAGTCCCCCAACAGGAACACAGCAGAGAAAACACTTCTGGATGGAGACTCCATTCCCCAGGGTCCACTTGCTCGCGACTGAGGAAGTCCGCCGAGATATTCAACACCCCTGGAATGTGAATTGCAGAGATTGCTGGAACTTTGGACTCGGCCCAGACCAGGATCCGAGAGACCTCCGACATGAGACTGGAACTCCTCGTCCCGCCTTGGTGGTTGATGTACGCGACAGCCGTAGCGTTGTCCGACTGGATCCGGACCGGTAGACCGCTCAATAAGACCGCCCAATGTTGGAGGCAGAGAAATATTGCTCTCAACTCCAAAATGTTGATCGGGAGAGACGACTCCTTTGGCGACCAGACTCCCTGAATCCAGAGGTTGTTCCAAACTCCCCCCCAGCCTGTCCGGCTGGCATCGGTCGTCACCACCGACCATCTCGGAGGAAGGAAGGAAGGAAGGAAGGATTTCCCCACGGATAGAGTCTCCGGACGTAACCACCATCCAAGAGATTCTCGCACCCTGCGGGCGATAATGACCGAGTGATCCAGAGAAGTTAGCGATCGATCCCAATGGGTCAGAATAAGGCTCTGGAGATCCCGGGAATGAAATTGTGCAAATGGTACTGCTTCCATAGTTGCCACCATTTGACCCAGAAGGCGCATGCATTCCCAAAGGGACATTGACAGCACCAACCTCATAGCCTGGACCAGAAGACGAAGGTTCGTCTGTTTGACAGGAGGCAGGGACACAACTGCCCGAACAGTATCGAACTGCATCCCCAGGAAAAGAATGGACTGTGCTGGCTCCAATGACGATTTCTTCCAATTGATCAGCCACCCGAAGTCCATCAGGTACTGAAGGGAGAGATCGCGAGCCGCTATTGCCTCCTCCGCTGTGGGTGACACTATGAACAGATCGTAACCCCCTATCTTCGAAGAAGCGCCATGAGAGGAGCCAGAATTTTTGTAAAAACCCTGGGAGCTGAGGCCAACCCGAAAGGCAGGGACGACCTAATCTCCAAGAAGGCTGACTGAATCGTCCCCTGGCCCGAAAGGACCGAAGACCTCTGCCGGGCCCTGTCCTGCTGGCTGTGGATGCCACTGCCTTTTTCCCAGGCAGAGTAACATCCTTAGCTTTAGCTTTGGCAAATTAGTTCCGAAAGATCAGAACCAAAGAGCTGACCGCCCTTATATGCCAGACTAAGCAATCTCTGTTTGGATACTGCACCCCCGGTCCACTGTTTAAGCCACAGAGCTCTTCTAATCGTGACTGCCGAAGCCTGAGCCCTGGACAGAATTGAAGCAGTGTCCAGTACTGCATCTCTGCCATAACACAGCTTCCATTCGCTGAAAAAGCTTTTCCACTTCTGAACGCGAAGTCCCATCCTGCCACGCCGCACGCAGCTGATCCAACCACCACAGAGAAGCCTCACCGGCCCACATGGCCCCCAAGGCCGCTCAGAAACCATGACCCGCGGCTTCATAGATGGATTTCGCCGCTGACTCCGATCTTCTGTCCAAAGGATCCTGAAGATTGGCTCTCCCTTTAACAGGAAGCAGGGAAGACTTGGTCAGCTGAGACAGAGATATATCCACCTCAGGAGAGGGAACCCAATAAGTAACCATCTCCTTGACACAGGGATATAGGGCATCAAAAAACCGCGTTCCTCGGAAGCGTTTATCCGGACACTGACGCTCCTTCTCCACCACTTCGTTAAGTTCCTCATGCGCAGGGAATGTAGAACGAACACGGCGCGTCTTCTGATACAGACGGTCCGACCTAGACGGTCTTGTCGGCTCTTCAGACAGCTCTAATACTTCCCGCATGTCCTTAATAAGCCCATCTACGTGACCAGAAAGAGAAACAGAGCGATCCTGTTGATCCTCCTCTTCGGACTCAGAAATTTCATCAACCGAATCTGTTGGTGAATCCGAAGCCTCTGATGCGCTCTGCGAGGGAGACAACGCCACCATAGTCTTGCGGCGCTTTTTACCTCGTGGCATTGGGTGTGATCTAGCTGACACCCACTGTCCCAGGAGACAAGAGAGACTATCAATGGAGCGAGTGAGCGCCTCCAGCTTAACATCACTGAGCGTTGAATTTGATGTAGAAGAAGGCCTGAGTGTATCAGAGGCGTGCAACTGAACCTGAAACGGATCAGGAGACCGATCCGCACTCCCAGGCCCCTGATCCGACATGCCACCCACACCAGATGCCAGGATGTACAACAAGGATGGCAAAAAAAGTGTGAAAGCTGCACAGCCTGTTTTCAAAACTCCCTTTTTTTTTTTTTTTATATATGTGACAGGCTCTGAAGGGTTAAAGCTCACCCTTAGAAAAGAGCTACCCCAGAAATGCCGAGCAAAAAATCAATAGGGGGAAACTCCCTTAAACACCATGTGTTTCCCCTAAAGTTCCACTTTTTCAGAAGGGGTTAACATCACAGCAACTATAATACTACACAGCCTAAAAGGTCAGTGAAGTAAATACCTTTAGGAGAGAAAGCGGCAGTGCTCCTGAGGACTCCTAATAGGTAGCCTGGAGAGACAGCACTGACAAAGAACCCCTGCCAGAGGCAGAGGGGACTCACCGGTACTGCGGCAACCGCTCCTTCTAAGTGTGTGGACGGACGAGGAGCAGAGAGCAGGAGGCGCCGCTGGACGCCGGAGGGAGAAGCAGGGACCGCCAGCGCACGCTCAACTAAGCGCTTCCTGCCTAAGTAATGACGGCAGGAAGCCAGGAGACGCTAGGCCACGCCCCCCGCCTTATTCAAACAACAAAAATGAGGGCAGAAAACTTCCTACCTCTATGAAGGCAGGAAGCAAGTCAATAAAAGCAAGAAAACGCGCGCCAATACAGGGAGCTTCCTGCCTCAATGAAGGCAGGAAGCAAAAACGAAAAAGCATGCGCAAATAAAAAATAAAAATTACTGGCCTCCGTCTCTGCTCCCCAGTCAAGGCAGCGTCTGAAATAGACGAGAAACACAGGCAGTACACTTGCCGTAGCCGTCAAAGATACTCTTTAGACCAAAGAGCACTTACCCGGCTGAACGCCACAGGGATCCTCAGGGATGTGTGGCGCCATGGCTCTTTGCTCCCCCCTATGGCGGAGCACGCAGGGACCCTCTCATGTGTGGTGTGCGCCTCTGCCAGGGAGCGCCCTGTATCCCCCGGGGCCGGCAGGCATAAGTGGGAACCTCCTCAAGGGGTACACAGAGCTGCCAGGGGAGGGTCAGGGGTCTCCGCAGCGCCGAGACCCCCAGAGACCTCTAGACAACGGGGGGTCCAGGACTCGCTGGATATAAAATAACTCTTCTGAGGAGCTGCCGAAGCAGCGACTCTCCTCTGAGACCTCAGATAAAAAGACTGATGAACATGGGAGTAGGAGGAGCCTATATACTTGAGGGGCCGGTCGTCTTTTTCCAATCTGAGGTGACTATCCTATGGGGCTCCGCCTACCCACGAAGTAGAGAATCTCTGTCTCCCTTCCTTCCCTTCTGCTGCTGAAATTCTAATATAACATTTATCGGTATTCTACCCTCCAGGGTTTGCCCCCAACTAGCCAAGAACTTTGCCCAGGTTGTACGATATATATCCTAGTTACTGGTTTTGTGCAGATAGAGGCTAGGTTCGGGGAGAATCCTTTCCGAATAAATGCCCTTTCAAACTCCAGGCTTTCAAATGAAGGCCTAAACCTCTGCAGATTAAAAACTGAACCTTGGTTGAGGCGATCCGGAACATCTGGGAGGACCCAGGGTTCCGATACAGACATCATCCTTATCCATGATAACCATGGTCTCATGGGCCAGAATAGAGCAATCAGAATGATCCTCACTTGCTCCTCCCTGACTTTCCTCAACACTGCCGGGATCAACATCAATGGGGAAAAGGCATAGGCCAGGTCGAAGTCCCAAGGAATCGGTCGAGCATCCAATGCACAGGTTTTCTCTTTGATCCAGAGAGAAGAACTTTCCCATTTTCCTGTTTTGTCTGTTTGCAAACAGGACTATATTTGGCTGGCCCCAACAATCCACTATCTATTGAAATGTTGTATGATTTTGTTCCCATTCTCCTGGTTTTAGTCGATTTAGGAAATCTGTTCTTTTGTTTTTTTCCCCCCTTTATGTGAAGTGCTGTCGGTATTAAACAATGTTCCACAAACTGAAGGATCTTTCACCAGAGAGCGGGATCTCATGCCCCCTTGACTGTTCATGTAGGCAACTGTTGTCCGATTGTCTGATAGGATGCAAACATGATGCCCTTGCAGGAAGGAAAGGAACTTAATTATTGCCTTTTTTACTGTCAGCAACTCCTTCATGTTTGACAAATAGCTTCTCGGTCCTTGACCAGATTCCCTGAACTATGCAATCCTTCAGATGCGCTCCCCATACATCCCAGCTTGTGTCTGTCATATCGTTGATCTGATATGACCAAGTGACTCCTCATGACAGATTCTCCATTTCCATCCACCATGTCATAGTCACCAGGGAAAGTCATCTTTCCCTCTAAACAGACTTTAAGTCTTTTTTTCACCCCTTAGAATGTTCTGTTGCAAATGCCTGGAGTGCATCTTGGCCTACTGGACTGCTGGAATACAAGAAGTCATTGTCCCTATTAGTGACATTGCCTTTCTTAGGGTCATGATAGACTAAAATCCCTTCCCTTGCTGATGCACTGGTACCACCATCAGGAATTGTTTCTGCACCAGTTCAAAACTTCCATTTCCAGAGCCAATTGTGTCCTGCAACCCCTCAGATGATATACTGAAGGTGTGCCGGGGAACAGACTTGAATTCCAGCCTTAGCCCTGACCGTACTATCCCAAGACTCCAGGTGCTGGATGAAATATTTTCTCAGGCAGGCAGTGGGACAGCCTTCCTCCTACCTGGGGAAGCCAGTCACTTGGAAGGCTTGCTTTGTTTTGTGGAATTGCCTCCAAACCTGAAACCTCCACCTTTTTGGTTTCCCATCTTTCCATCTCCCCGATCTCTAGAGGGTTTGTTCCGATTATACCTATACGAAAGGGCTTCCTATATTGTGGCAGATACACTGGAAAATCCTTTCTTCTTGTCTCCCACTTTGTCTAGTATATCTAGTATCTAGTGCTTGTCCACAGACAAACTCTCCTTCGCATTGAATAGAGTACAGCTTGGCCTTGGGACTGAACATTCCCCAGACAGCTCTTGGGCCATAGTGCTTTACAGGCGACATTTGATAGTGAGGTTGGCAGCCAGGTCGGCAGGGCCGAGTCTGCCGAGGAGTCTGCGAAAAAAGCAGCTGCTCCTTGCAATGGGAGATTAGACAGGATGTTATGCCTAGGGACATTGTTAAACTGATTTAACTGCTGCAATCAAATCATTGATCTGGCCATGCAGGATGCAGCAACTGCTGGTTTTAATGCCCCTGCCGAAGACTCCCATGTCTACTTTAGAAACAGATCTACTTTTTTTTTTTTTTTTTTATCAAGGAGGATATTTAACAGTACCCAGATCTTCAAAGGGCAAGGTAGATATCTTGGATGAATTGGCCACTGCCATGTCCATCTTGGGGGTTTTGTCCCACATGGCCACTTATTCCTCAAACAGATACCTCCTTTTCGATGACAAGGGCAGCAGACCTTTTCTCAGGTTTCTTCCATTCCCTATTAATGAACATTTTAATTTTTTCATTAAGAGGAAATGTGCGTCTTTTCTTTTGTTCCAAACCCCTGAACATAATGTCCTGGAGGTTTTAGTATCAGATACCGATGCGGAGGAGAGGTACAGCCCTTTTATTCAGTAGGTTTCCTGTCCTTGATTGGCAGCTACCCTGAGGTGGTTCAGTCATGTGAGAAGGGGAAAATAATAGATTTAACCTTTATTGTAAAGTATCAAGACCCAGCATGATCATGTAGAATGAGTAAGATGTCATCTGAATGATAAAAGTAGTTTTGGCCCACCCATTCTGCCAACATCTAGGTTCAAACGATACACTGCTCTCTGGAGAGCACCAAGCTGTGCTTTTTCATGCAGGTCTGAAAAAGAAATACTACCATGATGGAAACCAGAGTCCACAGTGACTGTGCTGCATTCACCAGCACAAATCCATCAGAATTTTTTTTTTTTTTTTTTTTGAGGTTACGACAGTCCAGACCAAGCACTCGCCGAAAGAGCACTATATTAATGCAAGTTCATGAAGTTTGAGTGGTTTCAGATAATGTGAACCAAGCCTTTGTCCCATGGGTATATCCGTCCCCATCCTTTCTGCTATAACCAAATCACATTTTCATAAAATAAGGTAAAAAACAAGTAAAAATTGGCAACCCATGAAATTTTATGCAAAATGACCATTGTTCTGGATATTACACACAAGCTGCTTTTACTTTATCAATACCTATGAGTAGACCATTTTCAAATTCTACTTAAAGGGATTATCCAGGACTTTTTTTTTTCCTTACGGCCTAAAAACTAACAGGTAGATAGTCGTCAACTACCTGCCTGTTCTACCAATAGACAGCTCCTACTGACAATTCAGCTGCTCCACATCAGAGGCGCAATTTCTCTTCCGCGCTGCTCTGTCGACAGGGCGTGACAGTCATGCCGATTGCCCAATTGTGGGAAGCCAGCTGTCAGAGCGGAAGAGAAGCCGCTGCTGTAGATACATTAGTGGAAGCTGCTGAATTGCTGGCAGGAACAGTCTGACTGCTCTCTGCTGGTGGAGATTGGCACCGGGCAGAACAGGCAGGTAAGTAGAAACAAGAATTTTTTGAGAAATATTGTATTGCTCAAATGTTTTGCAACTTTTCAAAGTGTTTTATGCCATATTTATGGCATAAACACTTTGATATTGTTGCACCTCCTCTTAAAACTAGGCACATTGACCCCAATTCATCAACCATGCCCGTCCCTCGTAAACACACAAAGTTGTGATTCTACAAAAGCCATTTGGTAAAATCCAGGCCAGAGTGGGACAAAAAAAACCCTGGCACACTAACCCCACATACTACAACATCCATCACCCCCGATCATGGAATTTTGGTTTTACTTAGTAATGCCCCTCACCACTCTTACAGGAGTTATTTGAAGAGCTACATATAAATGTGCCTATGATAAACCACAGCTCCTTTTACATGGTGCTCTTCAAAGCTCCGGTTCTTGGGATCATGGGGGTCCCAGCGGTCAGGTCCACATTGATGGAGAATAACTTCCAAACTTGGGATAACCCATTTAAACAGGTTTTTTGGAGTGTTGTTCAAAAGACTATTGCTTGGTGATTTGTTTGTGTGCATATCCTCATCCTCTATTTGGCTTATCCTTCCTTTTAACTTCCTGGTGTTCCACTGAGTTCATATTTGTACGATTGTTTTTTTACATTTATCCCAGCAAGTCTTCCCTTGTTAGTCTGGTTTATGTATTCTTCTATACAACTACTCCCCACTTCGCTGGGTGGGGGAGGGGGTCAGATTAAGGCTGATTCAGGCGCTCAGCAAGGTACATGACACTAGCGTCTTCACCATTAGAAGTAATCTCGGGAGCAGGGATAGCAAGGGCGCCCCTAGCTTTAGGGATTGGGAAGGAGCCCCCAGCCTCAGGATATCAAACAGTCACATGACAGGTGGCCTCTATGGAAGAGTGGACAGAAAATTGTAAGGCTCGTTTTGAGTTTGCCAAAAGACATGAGGGAGACTCTGCAAATATATGGAGGAAGGTGCTGAGGTCAGATGAGACCAAAATTGAACTTTTGGGCCACCAAGGCAAATGCCATGTCTGGCGCCAAACCAATACCGCTCATCACCTCAAGAACACCATCCCCAAAGAGAAACATGGCGGTGGCAGCATCATGAGGTGGGGATGTTTTTCCGCAGCAGGAACAGGAAAATGGTTTGGCTCAAGGGACGATAGATGGTGCAAAAAGACAGGGATAATCTTGAGTAATACCGGTTTTAGTCTGTCAGCGATTTGAGACTGGGATGGAGGTTTACCTTCCAAGACCGTGAACCAAAGCATACAGCTAAAGCAACACTGGAGTGGATTAAGGGGAAACGTGTTAACTAGTGATGAGCGAGTATGTTCTGTTAACCCTTTCGGCGAGCATGCTCGAGAGCTCGCAGAGTATTTTCAGCGGCGGTGTTATGTTTTTGTCACTCAGTGCTCATGATTTGCGACTGACAGCTTTAATACATGTGAGGAATGCCTAAGAAACAGACATTCCTCACATGTATTAAAGCTGTCAGTCGCAAATCATGAACACAGTGCGACTAAAACATAACACTCGAGCACGCTGAAGATACTCGGGAAACACGCAAGCATGCTCGTAACTCGAGTAACAAGCATGCTCGCTCATTACTAGTGTTAACGTTTTGGAGCAGCCTAGTCAAAGCCCAGACCTTAATTCAATTGAGAATCTGTGGTCAGAGTTGAAGATTCATGTTCACCCTAGGAAACCATTTAAACTTGGAGTAGTTTTGCCTTGAGGAATGGCCAAAAATCCCAGTGGCAATATGTGGAAAGCTCAGAATTATCCAAAGCGACCTGCAGGTGGTAATTGCTCCAAAAGGAGACTCTACAAAAGTACTGGCTTTAGATGGGTGAATAGTTATGCACACTGAAGTTTTCAGTTATTTTGTCCTATTTGTGGTTTGCTTCACAATAAAAAGAAAACCAAATGTTCAGTTGAAGGCATGATCTTAACATGAACTGATGCAACCCCTCAAAAAAAGAAAAAGTGAAATTTGAGGTTGTGAGGTAGCAACACGAAAAATGCCATGTAGGGGGGTGTTAAAATTTTCACAAGCCATTGTACTTAATTATGCTGTTTACATCACATAGAATATGCGGAGGCTGATTTGAACTGCTTTAAAATAGTATTCTTACCCAGTGAACTTTTCACATTTTTTTCACATTATACCCACAAACCTAAATGTATTTTATTGGGATTTTATGTGATATACCAAAACTAAGTAGCAAGTATATGTGAAGTGTAAAGGAAACCATTCAGGGTTTTTGAATATTTTAAGAATATAAATGTAAAAATTGTGGCATGTATTTGTATTCAGTCCCCCCCAAAGTCAATACTTTGTAGGGCCGCCTTTCTCTGCAATTACTGCTGCAAGTTTTTTTTGGGTATGTCTCTACCAACTTTGCACATCCAGGAGGGGGAAATTTTTGCTTATTCTTTGAAAACTAGCTCTACCTCAGCAAGATTGGATGGTGAGCATTTGTTAACAGCAATGTTCAAGTCTTGCCACAGATGCGCAATTGAATTTAGGTCTGGACTTTGGCTGGGCCATTTAAACACATGATTATGCTTTAAGCTAAACCATTATACTGTAGCTCTGGCAGTATTTAGTATTTTTGTTCTGCTTGAAGATGATCCTACACCCCAGTCTAAAGTCTTTTGCAGCCTGTAACAGGTTTTCCTCCAGATTTTTCTGACCAGCTTCCCTGCCACTGCTGAAAAGCATCCCCACATGATGCTGACACCACTGTGTTTGGCGGTGGAGATGGAGATTTCAAAGTGTTAAGCAGTGTTAGTTTTCTGCCTCAGTGTTGCATTTAACCTAAAAAGTTCTACTTTGGTCTTATCTGACCACTTCTTCCACATGCTAGCTGTCCCCCTACATGGCATGTGGAAAAAGGAGCTCTCATCAAAATGAAACCAAAGTAGAACTTTTTGGGCTAAATGCAAGATGCTATGTCTGGTGGAATACTAACACTGTACATCACCCTGAAAACACCATTCCCACCGTCAAACATGCTGGCAGCATCATGCTGTGGTGATGCTTTTCTTCAGCAGGTGCATGGAAATTGGTCAGAGTTAATGGGAAGATGGATGGATATAAGTTATGGGGCAATCCTAGAAGAAAACCTGTTAAGAGGCTGAAAAAAGACTAGAGACTGGGATGTAGGTTCACCATCCAGCATGACAACCACCCCAAGCACACTGACAGAGCTACAATGGAATGGTTTAAATCAGAGCTTATTCATGTGTTTGACTGGTCCTGTCAATGTCCAGACAAATTCCACTGATAATCTGTGGCAAGACTTGAAAATTGCTGTTCAGACACGCTCCATCCAATCTCACTGAGCTACAGCTAATCTGCTAAGAAGAATGGGCAGATATTTCAGCCTCTTGATGTGCAAAGCTGGGAGAAACATACCCCAAAAGACTTGAGACCGTAATTGCAGCGAAACGTGGTCCTATAAAAGCGTTAACTCGGGGGGTGAATACAAATGCAAGTCATAATTTTCAGATTTACATTCTTAAAAATGAAGAGAAAACCAGGTCTCATTTCCTTTACACTTCACAAATACGTGCTACTCAGTGTTGGCATATCACATAAAATATATTTAAGTTTGTGGGTGCAACGTTAAAAAAAAAAAAAAATGTGGAAAAGTACACAGGGTACATACAGCACATATGATACAGTGGGCCCGATGTATAGACATTACATGGCCCCCATCTTGTTAAGTCACCCATTACCTGGAGATGGAACAGTACAGTATGCAGCCTGCCCAGAGCCCGCAGGAAAAGATTTAAGTAATGGAGCTGGAGTGCAGAGGGAGGCAACGCCGCCCACCAGGAAGGTCCTAACGTTGCCTGACACTTAGTCTGGCAGGGTGTATGCCGCTGCAATGTTCTGAACGCTGTAAGCATGCATTTAATTACACACTGAATGCTGTAAAAAGCTAAACCCAAGGATTACTGAACTAAGCGCCCCCACCCACATTTATTTCACCCTACTTGGAATTTTTCACACTTTATAGTACATGTGTGTACTATAAGGCTATGTGCCCACGATGGAGAAATGCTCAGGATTTTTTCCTGAGTGTTTCCGCATCTCCCTGGCAGAAAAAAACACATGCGGATTGTACATGCGTTTTCCTGCCAGGGGCATGCGGAATGAAGTGTTCTTCACTGGCATTTCCGCATGCGGGTTGACAAGCGCTTTCCAAGCGATTAGCATCACTTGGAAAGTGCTTGTGACAACTAGGTCACACTATAAATCCATGCAAACGGCATGGATTTATATAGTGTGACCCGAGAGAATGGTTAAAAATAAAAAAATAAACCTATACTTACCTTCCGATGACCCGCGCTGTCTTGCTGCGCTCCTGTGCTGGCTGTCGGCAGCTCACGGTACGCTGTACTGAAAGACCTGCCGTCATATGACTGACGTCACCGCAGGTCCTTCAGTCCTGAGCGATCTGTCAGCAAGCGAAGAGAAGGAGTCCGTGGGCCGTCGGAAGGCGAATATAATCTTTATTTTTTATTTTATTCTTTTTTTATGGTACCTTGGTGTGGAGAGTCTCCTGTCCTCCACACCCAGGTACCATCCGCACATTAGAACGCGCCAATTATGCAAGTACTGATGCAGTCTTGCGGAATTGGCGCGTTCTAATGCAAGTCAATGGCGGCAAAAACGCAGCGCTTCCGCAAAATTAATGGACATGCTGCGGATTTTTGAGCGCAGCATAAATGCTGCGAAAAAATACGCAGCATGGGCATTGAAAGTGCGGAATTGCATTGGAGACCAAGGGGTAAGGTTTACCAAGCATTTACACTGCGGAAATTCCGCAGCGTAAACGCCTGAAAAACACATCGTGGGCACACAGCCTAATGGTAAAGTGAATGGTGTCATTCATTCTAAATGACAATTTTATTTAAGTAAAATGACTTACACATCAATGGAGGTAAAGAAAAAGCAAACTGTCACCAATAACGAGTTCTAATTAAAAATGCATGGTCACAAATTTTATCACTTGTAATCACAGAATTGTCTCTATTATTGGCCCACATACTATAATCATGAACTCTTATCTACAATTAAGGCCTGCGCATGAATATGCTCTTGGGTTGGGGGAGGGACATTGTATACATTAAATGATGTATTTGCTTACTTGCAAAAATAAATACTACATTTAAGTTTGGGATGTTGGGGTTTTGAGTTTATTGTTTAAATTACTTAAAATTGTATAATGCTGTATTTAAACTGGTTTGGCCACACTGGCCTGAAGTACACACCGTTGGGCTTCAGTTCATGTGACCGCTCATATGCGATTATACACAAGCAGGCATGTGCCCACCAGCTGCTCTGCCAGCTTCTCTAATCGGAACACAGCCAGAAAGTTAAAGATCCTTTTCCCCAACATCTGTGCCTTGAATATTGTGGAATGGGTGATATCAAAGTCTAAATTGATTAAAAACTTGAGAGTTTTGTATTTTGCTTGCCTTTTAAAAACACAACATGTATGATACTTACAGTTTTGCTGGCAGGCTGATTTTGAGGTAAGGATCCTGGTGCAAGTACTGGGGAGCCTGCAGGTGTACAAAGCTCTGGAAAAGGATTTGGAATAGCTGGTAATGATGAGGTGCGCAGTTGTTCCTCTTGAAGTCGTCTAAAAAGTGAAAATTATAGTCTAATAAAGGTTTTTTTTTATTTTTTATTTTTATTTTTTAAGTAAACCGCTTCCTACAAAAATTCCATAATAAAGCTCGGAATTAGAAGGTAGTTTTATAGTAAACCAGAATATACAAAAGCATTCAAAATCTGGATTTGTCCAAAAGCCAACTTCATTCAGTCGAACCACTTAAATATTTAGTTATATTTTTAGTAAACTTTAAACACAAATAACTTAGTAAGATTTCCTTTGGGAGCAGCATGGTGTAGGGGCAGAGATCCCAATTCCAGCAATGTATCATTTATTGGACTCTTTGCTGCAGTTTTGATAACGTCCCTGTTTCAGATGCTGCAGATCTACCAGTTCTCTGAATGCGGAGCCCTGTATAACTGCGTCCACACCACTGATTGGTAGCTTTATGCCTATACAGTGTGAACCTAAAAAGCTGCCAGTGGTGGAAACATGGTTGGACTACCCAGCAACAGCCCAAGTGGTCCACTAGTGATAATACGGTGCTAATAAAGCAATGATAAAAAAAATTATACTTTGTAGTGATACATTGCTGGAATCAGGGTCTCTTAATACATTTTACTGCTCTCAGATTAAGAAGCAAAACCTGGTGAACGATTACTCTCTATAAGGGAATCTGTCACGACATTTGACCTATGTAAACTTAATATGGGCATACAGGTTATAGGCTGCTGAGGAGAGTGATGCCTGTATTGACATGTCGCACACTGGTAACTCACTTTTTAATTTAAAACAAAAAACTCTGTAGAAAGACCATCATGCAGATCAGTGTCCGGCCCATAGCAGTTCATTTACATATTTCAGATAAATCCATGTTTTTTCTTAAAACATAAGATCAGAGACTAGGCATTTTATTCAGCTTCCTATGACCTGCTGCCCATATAGAAGGCTTAGGAAGGAGGATCCTACTGACAGAGCCCTTTAAATTGGCTGTCTGGTCCAAATCGATAAGTTTGCAGTCACTGACTAGGTGTATGACTGCAGACTTCTGAATCCCCCCCAGAGCACTGTGCGCTGCAGGGATTCGCCGGTTTCAGGCCCAGTAACGAAGGGTATATATGAGCTATACATACTTCTGTCCAGTGGTCGTGGCCAACACACACTGGTCAGGAGCACATATAACTCAAATATACCATCCGTTACAGAGTCTGATACCAGGGAATCCCCGCACTGCGTGCGCTGGGAGAATTGATAAGTATAAAGTCATACAGTGACTGCAGACTTATCAGTTTGGACCGCACAACCCCTTTAAGGCATTGTTTGATTACAAATAAGAAAAGGCCTAGTCAGATAAAATATTAGTTCTACCAATACTACTACAGGATTCACTATGCTGTATAACCAACATGTTAACTTTATATTGCAGTATTTTTTTTTCTTCCTTTGATTTTCTTCTCCAATGAAAGTAACATTAGGGTACTTTCATTTATCCGTTTACAAAACTGCGTGAAGCCACTTGCATGAAACTGGCTACAATTGCAAGTGCTAAGCAAAGTTTTGAGGTTTGTGTAATAAGGGCTACAAAAGACTGTCCATATTTAAGACATGCAGCAATAAAAGTCTAAAAGTTATGGAAAATCGCTTGAATCTTTTGCTATTCTGCATGAATATGCGGCTGCAGTGTTTCTTTTAGTCCTCGCAAAAGGCTGCATGTAAGAAAGCAATTTATTAAATCCGTACACAACAGCTGACAAAGAAGAACCCACAAAAGAAATAAGTTGCCCACTCAGCCATTGAAACAAGGTTGGAATTTACAGACAAGCCTAGATTCACCCATCAGTGTGAGCGTTACCATCCAGGAGACGCCGACTAATATTTTCCTCAGCTGTCATCCTACTTGCATCACCTTTTCTGATCCCTTTCTCATTAGAGCAGGTAGATTGACTAATTTTACCCATCGACTGACTGTTCACATGCTGTGTTTTTTATGCAAACTAAGGCTATGTGCCCACGTAGCAGATTTGATCCAGAGCGTTTTTGCCTCTGGCAGAAAAACCGCATGCAGATTTACATGCGTTTTTTCTGCCAGAGAGAAGCGTTTTAACATTAGTTTTCGCATGCGTTTTTCAAGCAGTTTTCCAAGTGATTTTGAGCATCACTTGGAAAAGTGCGTGACAAGTTGGTCACACAATATAAATCCATGCAACCGGCATGGATTTATAATGTGTGAACAACTGATGCTTTAAATGCAGCATCTATAGTTAAAAAAAAAAAAAAAAAAACCTGTATACTCACCTCTCCAGTCTCCTCCCGGCAGCGATCCTGTGATCCTCTCTTCGGCGTCCCGCAGTGTACTGTCAGGACCTGCGGTGACGTCATTTAGTCAGCTGATGGTCACGCTACCATCACCTGACCGTCGACGTCAGTGGTCGCGTGACCATCAGCTGACTAAATGACATCACCGCAGGTCCTGACAGTACACCGCGGGACGCCAAGGAGAGAGGACATGGCCGGGAGCAGACCGGGGGCCGCTGGAGAGGTGAATATATAGGTTTTGTTTATTTTTAACTTTTTTAGTTCTTTTTTTCACCGCGTGGTAGCCGGGATGAAGAGGAGTTATAGTCTCCTCTCCATCCCGGGTACCACACGCACCGCGATTACGCTGCAAATTCGCGGCCATTGAAACGCAGCAAATCCACATATACCTGCAGGTTTGCTGCGTTTCAATGTTCCTCAATGGCCGCGAATTTGCAGCGTAATCGCGGTAGAAATGGTCATGCTGCGTTTTGCAACGCGAATTTGGCACGCTAATTGGCGCATCATGTGCACAGCACATCCGAATTCACATTGCTTTGCATGGCAGACTGTTTTACAAGAGTTTTCACAGCCGTAAAAACGTCACAAAAACGCTACGTGGGCACATGGCCTAAAAGCTGTTTAGGCTGTGTGCACATGTTGCAGATTTGGTGTAGATTGGCTAGCAAAACCTGATGCCAGCAAACTGAATGAGAAACCTTAAGTGTCATGCACACATTGAGTATTAGACTTGCAGATTTGGTGCAGAAAATCTACAGCATGTCAATTCTCTGTGCGCTCTTGCCTGCGTTTTTCACCCATTGAATGCACTGAAAAAAATGCAGGCAAAAAATGTGCCAAAACACATTTTTTTAGGCGGCTTTATCCTGCCAAGAGGCAGAAATGGTGCAGAAATTTGTCCACACAAAATACTCAACATGTGCACATACCCTTAGGTTAGGTTCACACGTTGCCATTTGGTTCTTTTTATGCAAATTTACAGCGGCATTTTACAGTACCAGCAAAATCTGAGATTTCAGAAATCTCATGCATACAGCTGGTTTTTCTCTGACGGTTGTCAAAGCTGTGTTTTTGCAAAATGCAGCATATCACTTTCAGCATTTTTTCACCCATTGGGTAAGGCAAAAACTCAGCAAAAAACGCAGGCATCAGGTTTTGCTGTGTTTTTTTGTGCCAAAATTGAGGAAATTGAATTAGGAAAGTTTAGCGGCAAAAAAAAAAAAAATCAGCATGCATAAAACACAAATGGACAGTGACAAAAACGCTGTAAAAACAGCACCAAAAAAACTAAGCAAAAACCTAGGAAACCCTGCTTTGAGGCTTTTTGAAACTTTACTGCCAAGAGAGCAGGTTTTGCTGCAGAAAAAACAACAACGCGTGAACATCGCCTTACAGTACCAGCAAAAGCTTTGAGATTTCAGAAATCTCATGCACAAGCTTTTTTTTACTGACAATTTAAGAACTGCAGCGCTTTTTAAACCTGCACCATGTCCATTCCTTCAGTGATTTTTGACCAATAGAAAGTTAAAAGAAAAAAAACCCTTAATGTTTGTGGTGTTTTTTAATAGACTTTGGTGAATAAAAATAACTTATTAAATCTGTACTGTAGACAAAGCACATGCAATCACAACAAAAAAGCCTGCCCAAAAAAAAGTTGACAAATCAGCGAAATCGCCATGAAATGGCTTTGAACACAGCTTTTTTTACTGCCAAGAGTACAGATTTTAGCTGCAGAAGAAAAAACCGCTGTGTGTGAACAAAGCGTGAATGCATCATTTAAAACAGAAGACCTTGTATTTCAGAGTTCCATTATAAAGTTTGTCTTCCTAGTTTCATCTTGGTCTCACTGATCGTGTCAGACTTTAATGGCAGAGGCTGATCGGGAAAACAGAGGAGAATAAAGACATGCTTTGAGGCTCACGGACTGGAGCCAGTCTTTTTAAACTGATGAGTGCATGGCCTAATGAAACTACGGACGGCACACTGTCCCAAGAAAGAAAACGGACCGCACTAGAAAGTCCCATATAAACGTGTGAATGCAACCTACAGTTCAGGGTACATTCCATAGGACTTCATGCTGCAATTGTATGTAAAAGTGTCCTTTAGTATAGGATGGGCTACTTTGTGTTGCATTTTCTATATGATTTGCTCTGCGTTTGGGTAATTTATAACCGTGTGAAATAAAGAAAAAAAAAACAAAGTGGAAGATGCCCACCATTGGCAGCCTACACAAAAGGTAGAAGTTGAAATTAACATGAGAAAAAAAAAAAAGACATCCCTTGCAAAAAGCCTATTCTCTCAAAATCCTGACGAACAGGGATAAATGATACCCATTATGTAGTGTAATGCAAGGCCCCCAATCACACAGCCATCTCTTCCATACATAGGCACTGTGCTCAGCTCTGAGCGCTCCAGTTTTACCTATGACCGCTGCTGCCACACATTTCTGGAGGCAGCTCATTTCTAGAAAACCGATGGATAGGCAGTGTGAAATCAGACATGATGGATCTGCACTTTGCTTTTTCTGGCAGTCTCAAAGAATGAATGGAATAGTGGTCAGGCATCTGATCTGCAGCTTTATTTTATAACGAGGATACAAGTTCTACCAGGGATAAAAATGCCCAGTTCTGACAATCTGTATGGGACACCCACCAATCAGCTAGTTAACAATACTGTTAGGCTGTGTGCCCACGTAGCGTTTTTCAAGCGTATATGCTGCGGAATTTCCGCAGCGTAAACGCTTGAAAAACGCATGTATATCCGCACCCCATGGTCCCCAATGGCATTCCGCAATGTCAATGCCCATGCTGCGGATTTTTCCGCAGCGTATATGTTGCGGTCAAAAATCCGCAGCATGTTCATTAATTTTGCGGAAGCGCTGCGGAATCAATGTGCGGATGGTACCCAAGTCTGGATGAGAGGAGACTCTCATCCAGACCTGGGTACCAAAGAACCTGTAAAAAAAAGAATAAAATAAAGTTTATACTTATCTTCTGATGTTTTCCCTCCGTCGCGCTGTTGTCTGAAGGACCTGCCACGTCATTGAGTCATGTGACCCACCACATGACTCAATGACGTCACCGCAGGTCCTGCTCACAACAGCGTGAGCCGCTCAAGACTCCGGACGGGGCAGAGAATGCATCAGAAGGCGAGTATAAAGTTTATTTTTTTATTTTTTACCATTCTGAACAAGTTGTCAAGCACTTTTCCAAGTGATGCTTGGAGAAGTGCTTGATAACCCGCATGCGGAAATGCATGCAAAGACGCCTCACAAACGCTTCTACCTGGCGGGAAAACCGCATGTAATATCCGCATGCGATTTTCCCGCCAGGGAGAAGCGTAAAAAATATGCTTCAGGTCCGCAACGTGGGCACATAGCCTTAATGGGAGGTAAAGGTTTGCCCAGTGAAAACAAGTTATATTTGGATGGCCTACTGGAGCAGTGGCTATGTAAAGGCCCCAACTACTAACGGCGGGGGTAAGATTCCGTTTTGATACAGCGATGCCACTGACATGAAAGATGAGCTTCAAAAGAAAAACGGTGGTAAAAACAACAAGATTTATTGTAACAAAACTCGCCCCTGTTTGTATGGGGAAGAAAAGTGAATAAAATAAAACAGTAACATTTTTAACCCAACAACTCGTACAAAAGAATTGTGTTTTATTTTTCTTACCAGGAGAACAGCCACATATTCCTGGTCCCAGTAAGGGGATGTCTTTCCAATAATGCCACCCCTCTCCCCTAAATGTGTCCGGACTTAAACAGGGCTAGTTCCTAAGGGGAAGCCGTAATGTGTCTTTTCTCCTGGTTCACAATCTTAATACTATTCCCAATCAATAAACTTTCTGGGATCCCAATATGACCAAACTCAGCTGTACAGCTAGGGGTATTCGAACCCAAGTTCACCTAACAAGATCATATAAAATAAGCAACCATATTCAATTCCCATTTACAAGAACACAGACAGCAAATTCATTTGATTGGCATGCTCTGCGGGAAATTCAATCCAGACAGGTGGGTGCCTTGGGAGCTTCACCACAGACTGCGGCCTTTCTGAACTTCGCACTGCGCTATCAACAGTCGATGACAAGATGAACACAGCTCGTGCCTCACTGACACTGTCCCATAGAGACTAGTCATTTAGATTGGTCTCAACACCTAGCTGACCCTAACTAACTCGTTGGACTGGTCAGGGAAAATTTAAAATAAGATCATGAGGTACCTCATCCTTCTTTAAAACATAGGGTGCTTTACCCTCCGCGGATGCAGTGTCACACTTCACAAGATGGCCGGCTCTTTTCAATGTTATCCCACTGTTGAACTTCCCAGCGCTCTTCACCGAACAGAAATAGAGGATTATGGTCCCAGACGTCACCAATCACAGGGGCACGAAACCGCTGCACTCCAAGGGGAGAACCAGACCTTCCTTTTTTTCCCTCAACCACCAGGAGCTCCCAGAACACACGCGTCACGTCCCAGCTCCGTCTTCCTGGCAACCCAACCCCTCTCCACCAAACAAAACTTTATCCATCCTCAGCTTGAGTGGCAGAGCAATGATGCAATGAAAGATTATAAATCAAGCAGCAAAATTGCATTTTCACTGCACAGTTCGTCTATTATTTGTAAGACTTGAAGATCGGAATAAAGGTAGCACTCACTGATATATCTGAAGAGATCCTTTATTATCACCAGTAAAGCATGCTGGCCAGTGACTTGGGATAGCGACCCCGAGGGGTGTGCAGGGGAGTGAGACTGAGGACGACGGCCGTTTCGCTGCCTTCCGGCGCTTCAACGGGTCCCTGCGAAATGGCCGTCGTCCTCACCCTCACTCCTCCGCACACCCCTCGGGGTCGCTATCCCAAGTCACTGGCCAGCATGCTTTACTGGTGATAATAAAGGATCTCTTCAGATATATCGGCGAGTGCTACCTTTATTCCTTTCTTCAAGTCTTATGATTACATACTTGGTAACGCACCACCGTTGATCTGGGAGCATATATTCTAAAAGGTGAATCAAATTGGAATAGAGGTGGCGAAGTATTTGCTTCTCTTTGCATGTGAATCGTCTATTTGCATCGCAGCATTCATAAAATTATTCAAGTATTGTTTTGCGAACACTTAATAAAATTTAGACCAACAGCGAGTGTCACTGACATCTAGTGGTCAGATGCCATTGTTACAGGTGTGGCCTCCACTCAGTCATCACCAACACACATCTCTATACACCCCCTTACACTTACAGGGAGAAAATTATGTTTTATTCTCCCTACAGCCGCTTTCTCAGAGTCACCCCGCAGTGCACAGTTAGTCATCGCGCACTACACAGTGAGCTTGCAGTTATTGCTCCCTTGTACTTTGACAACCTGCACTGCAGCGTATGCACAGAGCAGGCAGTCTGTGTGCAGGGAATCTATTACAGAATGCTCACTCAATGAGTGGTGACTAATGGCCCCCTGCACCGCCCCAATAACCCCATGAGAGCAGCAAAAGGGAACCTTCATTTTATACCCTGTAGCCACTGCTCAAGTAAACCAGCTTTTTTTTTTTTGAGAAGACCAGTACCCTTTAACACCGTGGTGCCCATCTGATAAATAAAATTATAGATTATAAAGAGTACAGTTAACTTAGTATTTACAGCCACATCAATTTTTGAGCCAAAGCCATAGTAATATCCAGCAAGGAGATATACGTTATCATTTTTAATTCCTTTCTAAAAACTGCAGTGTAGGAAACCACACTAAAACCTAACAATAGACCCATTATGTGTGGACAATGACTGCAAAGAAAGAAAAAAAAAACACAAAAAACCTGTCAATTCAACATTGACCTTTTTTTAAATATTTTTTTAAAAATGAGATCAATAAGAAAAAAAAAAAGTTGGTTACAGATTCATACAAAAAATGTAAGCAGGTATTGGGTCATTGTACCTTACTGCTTGAATTTGCATGGGTTGGGAGCGCTGCATTTTCTGTCTCTGTGGCATGGACGGAAGAGTGTTGGCTCCTGAGTTTGATAGCGGGATCCGATTAAGCTGACCATTTTTTAGAAGTGGCACAGAATCAGTCACCCTGCTGCATGTAGAGTATAAACTGTCCAACGAAGAGTTCATATCATTAACCAAAGCCTCTAGGTCAACATCGTCATCTAGGAATGAAAAAAAAAAAAAAAGCTAACCCATTGAATGCATTCTTCTAAATATCACCAAACTCAAAGAAAGGCTTATGTTTCACATAAACTATCACATTTCACATGACCAAGCTTTAAACAATGCAGTTATATTACAAAACAAAAACAAAGTTTAAATGTGTCTGAATACACCATGTAAAAAAAAAACTGCAGAATGTGTGTTTTCATATGCAAGAGATTCAATGCAGAAACTTGTGACTGGAAGTTTTTTTTAATATACCCTTAAGGCTAAGTCCCACGAAGCAGAAATGCTCCAGATTTTTTCAGCATCTCCCTGGCAGGAAAAACACATGCGGATTGTACATGTGTTTTTCCTGCCAGGTAGAAGCGTTCTTCACTTGCATTTCTGCATGCGGGTTGTCAAGCGCTTTCCAAGCTATTTTAGCATCACTAGGAAAGTGCTTAACGACTTGGTCACACTATATAAATCCATGCAACCGGCAAAAACTACAGGTACTATGGTACCCGGGTCTGGAGGAGAGTCTCCTCTTCTCCAGACCCAGGTACCATCCGTGCATTGAATCGTTTAATATCCGCATGTGCACATTGAGTCATGCGAATATTAATGTGATTGAATGCAAGTCAATGGCGGCAATTATGCAGCGTTTCCGCAAAATTAATGGACGTGCTGCGGATTTTTCCGCAATGATAATCCGTAGCGGAAATTTCCGCAGCACGTGCACAGCACATGCGGATCATCATTGGGGAATATTGCAGACCTTCTACCAAGCGTTTCCGCCGCGGAATTGCCGCTGCAGAAACGCTTAAAAAACGCATAGTGAGCATTCAGCCAAACAGTATATTCCCATTTTGGAATCAGAATAGCATCACGTGCATCTGCAGTTACATAAAATATTTATATAGTGTAGGACCTGATGGGTCTCACAAAATCACTGAGATTGGTGATTATGCACCCAAAAACAGCCAGTCCAATAGCCTCCAAGGTTTGTCTCCAGCACTGCACACTCATTACTTTCTACAACCATAATACGGATACTAGATACATCAAGGACTACAGCTGGCCTGCCCTGCATGAGAAAATGTCACTAATGTAAGGGATTTAGATAACTAATCGTGAAGGTTTAGCATGCAGAATGCTGCGCTTTACATACAAGTCTAAGTAGCCATTGTTCAGGCGATAACTAGTGAGCGCAGTGTCTGGAAGACCACGGATATGAAACCTGAGTGAATAAATCATACATAACTACAGAGAACACTATAGTGAACTGTTCTGGTTACTAAAAAAAAACAAATACTGTTACTAGAGACCATTTCAAGGATTATGTGCAAGTGTATATTTTTTGGAAGTGCATTGAGCTGAAGGGTACATTGCTGGAAAAGGAAAAAAAAAAAAACTCTTTAAATCTCTTAGTTTGCGAGTGTGAACGAGCTGCGTGTGTCCGGAGCGCAAGTGCGAACGAAAGTAAGTGTGTGACTTGTTTTTCAGTGACTTTGGAAGGGAGGACTTAGGACTGAATTGCTGACTGTATTTCATTCTCTCTTTACTTTACTTTTTACTTAATTAATCCACCGCCGATATCTAATTGATACACTTGCACATCCCTAATTGATCCCCGTCCATACACCTATATATAAATAATTGTGTTTTGTATTACATACATACATACATACATACATACATACATACACACACTGACTGTATCCCCATATTTAGAATGACGTCTATGTTGGCCGGAGCCGTGCAGTGTACATCTTGCGCAATGTATGCATTCCGTGAGCAACCGCTCGAGGATCCATACTGCTGCGAGAGATGTGAGCATATCGTGCACTTGGAAGCCCAAATTCTGGATCTAAGTGCTCAGATAGCGATACTGAGGAGCATCGACAACATGGAACGGAGTTTGCTGCTCACCAAGCAGACACTCAATGGGTCAATACTGGGGGTGGAGCATAGAGGGGAAGTGCAGGCTGAACAGGCAGGGAGCTGGATAACAGTTAGGAGGGATAGAGGGAAGAAGTATAGGAAGGCTGGTTCAGAACCGGCATTATTGGAGCACGACAGATCCTCTGACCGCCGGGGGAGTGTATGCTCCAGTAATGAGGGGGAGGGGGGGAAAGTGTAGGGCAGGCAAGACAGGTTCTGGTAGTGGGTGACTATTATTAGGGGGACAGACAGGGCAATCTGTCACAAAGACCGGGATCGCCGAACGGTGTGCTGCCTCCCTGGCGCTCAAGTCCGGGGGATCGGGTTGACAGGTTACTGGGTGGGGCTGGCGAAGACCCAGCGGTCATGGTCCACATCGGCACCAATGATAAAGTGAGTGGTAGATGGAGGGTCCTTAAAAATGATTTCAGGGACCTAGGTAGGAAGCTTAGGGCAAGGACCTCCAAGGTAGTTTTCTCAGAAATACTACCAATCCCGCGAGCCACACAGGAGCGCCAACGGGAAGTTAGGGAGGTGAATAAGTGGCTAAAGAGTTGGTGCAAGGCAGAAGGGTTTGGGTTCATGGAGAACTGGGCCGACTTCGCGGTCGGCTACAGGCTCTACCGTAGGGACGGGCTGCACCTCAATGGGGAGGGTGCAGCGGTGCTGGGGAAGAAGATGGCTAATAGGTTGGAGGAGTTTTTAAACTAGAGACGGGGGGGGAAACCAAGGAAATAGGTGGGATGTGAGGCAAGCAAGGGGGAAGGGGAGAAGTGAATATAATGAGGGTGGAGAGGGGGGTGGGGATAGTACAGTTAGAGCGTTAGAGAAGAATAGGATGCTAAATAACCCCAAAGTTTTATCTTGCATGCTGACCAATGCAAGAAGCCTGACCAATAAGGCGGATGAGCTGCGGGCGCTTATATCGGAGGAGAGGTATGACATAATAGGTATAACAGAGACTTGGCTAGACGATAGCTACGACTGGGCGGTAAATTTATTAGATTATAGTTTATTTAGAAGGGACCGGAAACAGGGGAAAGGCGGAGGAGTCTGCTTATATGTAAAGTCATGTCTAAAACCCAGACTAAGGGAAGATATAGGAGAGGGAGAAGAGGGGGTTGAGTCCATGTGGGTAGAGATAGAGGAGGTAAAAAAAAATAAAATATTACTGGGGGTCTGCTATAAGCCACCAAATATAACAGAGGAGAATGAGAATCTGCTATTAGGGCAAATAGACAAAGTAGCAAAACATAATGAAGTGATTGTAAAGGGGGATTTCAACTACCCGGATATTGACTGGGAAACAGAAACCTGTAGATCTCAGAAAGGAAAAAGGTTCTCGACAAATATTAAGGAGAATTATCTCTCCCAACTAGTGCAGGAACCAACGAGAGGGAAGGCCGTGTTGGACTTAATATTGACTAAACAACAAAACATTAAACTTTAGGAGGGCGAAGTTTGATCAGCTGATAGAAAACCTTCAACTTATTGACTGGGACAAAGTACTTAATCAATGAAATACTAATAGTAAATGGGAAACCTTCAAAAGAATTCTGAATACTCAGTGCGAGAGGTATATTCCGTATGGGAATAAAAGGGCCAGAAATAAGAGGAAACCAATATGGTTGAACAAGAACGTAAAAGGGGCGTTAAATAGCAAAAAAGAGGCATTCAAGAGATTAAAACAGGAAAACAGTAAGGAGGCACTAATGTGTTACAAGGAAAAAACGAGAACCTGTAAAAAACAAATTAAAATAGCAAAGGAGGAAACAGAGAAACGTATTGCTAGGGAAAGTAGATCAAATCCCAAACTGTTCTTTACGTATATAAATAGTAAAAGGATTAAATCGGATAATATTGGACCGATAAAAAGTGAGAAAGGCAAAATCAGAGAAAGATGAGGATAAAGCTAATCTATTAAATAATTTTTTTTCGACAACTTTCACAAAGGAAATAGAACAGGAGAAATGAGAAGTGACAAGCTTAATCCTCCACTAAGTATGACAAATCTAACCCAAGTTGAGGTATAGAAACGCCTCAGTAACATTAAAATAAACAAATCACCAGGACCTGATGGCATACACCCACGGGTACTAAGGGAACTAAGTAATGTGATAGACAGACAGTTATATCTTATATTTAAGGACTCTGTTGAGACTGGGTCTGTGCCACTTGATTGGCGACAGGCGAATGTAGTGCCAATATTCAAAAAGGGAGCGAAAAGTGACGCCGGAAACTATCGGCCGGTGAGTGACGTCCGTTGTGGGCAAAATTTTTGAAAGCTTCATTAAAGAGGCAATTACGGAGCATCTTGATGCGAATAATCTTTTAATCCCGAACCAACATGGATTCACGAGGAATCTCTGCTGCCAAACAAACCTGATTGACTTCTACGAGGAGGTTAGCTCTCGAGTAGATCAGGGGGAACCAGTGGATGTCATGTATCTCGACTTCTCAAAAGCGTTCGATAGCGTGCCACATAATAGGTTGGTATACAAAATGAGAATGATGGGGCTGGGGGAAAATGTCTGCAAGTGGGTAGCTAACTGGCTAAAGGATAGAAGGCAGAGGGTGGTTATAAATGGAATATACTCAGATTGGGTAAGCGTCACTAGTGGGGTACCACAGGGGTCTGTACTAGGCCCAACGTTATTTAATATCTTTATTAACGACATAGTCAACGGGATAAATAGTAAAATATCAACATTTGCAGATGACAGTTATGTAAAACAATTAATACAAAAGATGACAGTGCAGACTTACAGAGGGATTTGGATAAGCTGGGTAGGTGGAGCATTAAATGGCAAATGAGGTTTAACGAGGAGAAATGTAAGGTCATACATATGGGAAGGAAAAATGGAAGTCACCAGTACTCACTGAATGGGAAATCATTGGGGAATTCAGAGATGGAGAAGGACTTGGGCATCTTGATTGATAGCAAACTAAATTGGAGTGCCCAAAGTCAGGCCGCTGCTGTAAGGGCAAACAGGGTAATGGGATGTATCAGAAGAGGTATAGCTGCAAAGGATAAGAACATTGTTCTTCCACTGTACAAAGCACTGGTCAGACCACACTTGGAATACTGTGCTCAGTTATGGGCCCCAATATATAGAAAGGATATAAATGAGCTTGAAAAGGTACAAAGGAGGGCAACAAAATTAATAAAGGGAATGGAGGGACTGCAATACCCAGAGAGGTTGGCAAAACTAGGACTATTCAGCCTGGAAAAGAGAAGGTTGAGGGGGGACATAATAAATGTGTACAAATATGTTAGGGGACAGTATAGAGATCTTGCCCGGGATTTGTTCAAAAGGAGGGATATTACGGTAACAAGAGGGCATTCACTAAGACTGGAAGAGAAAAGGTTTCAGCACCAGCATAGGAAGGGGTTCTTTACTAGTGTTGAGCCACCCCCGTAGTGTTCGGGTTCGGTTCGGTTCGTCGAACACCTTAGAACACCGTCGAACACCGTTAAAACCAATGGCAGGCAAACAAAAACACATAGAAACACATAGAAAACACCTGCAAAGGTGTCCAAAAGCTGACAAACTGCTCAGAAGACACTCTCTTTAAAAAAGCCGGCCGGCAAATTCAGCAGCGGCATACACCGGTACCCGACAATTTAGACAAGAAGGAATAGAGCATCACACATAGATTAGATAGCTAGAAACATGTCAGTCACACATATAAGAAGCACAGTGACAGTGTTGGTTACTGCACTTGTCATTTAGTGTAAAGGATTTATTAAAAAAAATATATTAGTGTTTTCATGCACCGTCTCTTTAAAAAAGCCGGCCGGCAATTCAGCATCTGTACCCGACAATTTAGAACAGAAAGAATAGAGCTTCACACATAGATTAGATAGATAGAAACAGGTCAGTCACATATATAATAAGTACAGTGACAGTGTTGCTTACTGTACTTGTCATTTAGTGTAAAGGATTTATTTAAAAAAATAATAGTGTTTTCATGCACTGTCTCTTTAAAAAAGCCGGCCGGCAATTCAGCAGCGGTACCCGACAATTTAGAACAGAAAGATAGAGCATCACACATAGATTAGATAGATAGAAACATGTCAGTCACATATATATGAAGTACAGTGATAGTGTTGGTTACTGTACTTGTCATTTAGTATTAAAATAAAGGATTTATTATTAAAAAAATTGGCGTGGGGTTCCCCTTAATTTTAGGCTCTAGCGGAGGTTAAGCAGACAGCTGGGGCAGATGTTTGAAGCCTGGGAAGGGGGTAATACCCACGGAGCTTCCCAGGCTACTAATATCAGCCCCCAGCTGAATACATAGCCTTTACTAGCTATTAAAATGGGGGACCCCCCAAAAAAAATGACGTGGGGTCCCCCCTAATTTAATAGCTAGCAAAGGCTAGGCAGACAGCTGGGGGCTGATATTAATAGCCCAGGAAGGGAGCCATGAATATTGGCCCCCTCCCAGGCTAGAAACACCAGCCGTCAGCCGCCCCAGAAATGGCGCATTCATAGGATGCGCCAATTCTGGCACTTAGCCTCGCTCTTCCACGCTGCCCTGGTGCGGTGGCAGGGGGTAATAGGGTTGGGGTTGATGTCAGCTTATAATGCCAGCTGACATCAAGCCCAGGTTAGTAATGGAGAGGCGTCTATAAGACACCCCCATTACTAACCCCATAGTCAAAGTTAAAAAAAACACAAACACCCAGAATAAAGTCCTTTAATTGAAATAAAGACACAATCCTTTATTGTTCTAAATTAAACCATACTTACCGTCACGCCCATTCCAGCTGAAGCCAACGATCTCCTGCAATAAAAGAAAAATAATAAACCAACCTCATCCTTACCTTTCCATGGTTCCCACGACAGCTTCAGCTCTGCTACATCGAGATGACAGGCTGGACCGCAGCAGAACGCTGCCATCCAGCCTCTCATCCCGCAGACACTGAGAAGCGCAGGCTTGCTTGCGCTGCTCAGCGTCTCTCTGTGACGACATCCAGATGAGCCGAGTTCATGTCCAATGAACTCGGCTCACCTCATGCACGTCACTGACAGCGTGGGAAAATTCTCACGCTGAAGCGGTGAGTGCAGGAGAATTCTCCCACGCTGTCAGTGACGTGCATAAGGTGAGCTCATGTCCAATGAACTCAGCTCACCTCCTGCACGTCACTGACAGCGTGGGAGAATTCTCCTGCACTCAGCGCTTCAGCGTGAGAATTCTCCCACGCTGAAGCGCTGAGTGCAGGAGAATTTTCCCACGCTGTCAGTGACGTGCAGGAGGTGAGCTGAGTTCATTGGACATGAGCTCACCTCATGCACATCACTGACAGCGTGGGAGAATTCTCCTGCACTCAGCACTTCAGCGTGAGAATTTTCCCACGCTGTCAGTGACGTGCATGAGGTGAGCCGAGTTCATTGGACATGACCTCGGCTCATCTGGATGCCGTCACAGCGAGACAGTGAGGAGCGCAAGCATGCCTGCGCTTCTCAGTGTCTGCGGGATGACAGACTGGATGGCAGCGTTCTGCTGCGGTCCAGCCAGTCATCTCGATGTAGCAGAGCTGAAGCTGTCGTGGGAACCATGGAAAGGTAAGGATGAGGTTGGTTTATTATTTTTCTTTTATTGCAGGAGATCGTTGGCTTCAGCTGGAATGGGTGTGATGGTAAGTATGGTTTAATTTAGAACAATAAAGAATTGTGTCTTTATTTCAATTAAAGGACTTTATTCTGGGTGTTGTGTTTTTTTTAAATACTTTACTAGAAATTCATGGCGGTCATGTCTAATACTGGCGTGACCCCATGAATTTTGGGCTTGGGGCCAGCTGATAATACCAAGCTGGCCCTAACCCCTTTATTACCCAGTGAGCCACCGCACCAGGGCCCTGGATGAGTTGGGTACAGCGCCAGAAGATGGCGCTTCTATGAACGCGCCATTTTCCGGGGTGGCTGCGGACTGCAATTTGTAGCGGGGGGGGGGCCCAGAAAGCTTGGGCCTCCCTGCGCTGCAGATTCCAGCCCCCAGCTGCCTAGTTGTACCTGGCTGGACACAAAAATAGGGCGAAGCCCCACGTACTTTTTTTTTAATTATTTCATGAAATTCATGAAATAATTAAGAAAAAAAGGCCTTCCCTATATTGTTGTGTCCGGCCAGGTACAAATAGGCAGCTGGTGGTTGGGGGCAGCCCGTTCCTGCCTGCTGTACCTGGCTGGACACAAATATAGTGCGAAGCCCCACTTCAATTTTTTTAAATTATTTCAGGAAATTCATGAAATAATTTTAAAAAAATTGACGTGGGGCTTCGCCCTGTTTTTGTGTCCAGCCAGGTACAACTAGGCAGCTGGGGGCTGGAATCCGCAGCGCAGGGAGGCCCAAGCTTTCTGGGCCACCCCCGCTGCAAATTGCAGTCCGCAGCCACCCCGGAAAATGGCGCGTTCATAGAAGCGCCATCTTCTGGCGCTGTACCCAACTCATCCAGGGCCCTGATGCGGTGGCTCACTGGGTAATAAAGGGGTTAGGGCCAGCTTGGCATTATCAGCTGGCCCTAAGCCCGAAATTCATGGGGTCACGCCAATATTAGACATGACCACCATGAATTTCTAGTAAAGTATTTAAAAAAAACACAACACCCAGAAAAAAGTCCTTTAATTGAAATAAACACACAATTCTTTATTGTTCTAAATTAAACCATACTTACCATCACGCCCATTCCAGCTGAAGCCAACGATCTCCTGAAATAAAAGAAAAATAATAAAGCAACATCATCCTTACCTTTCCATGGTTCCCATGACAGCTTCAGCTCTGCTACATCGAGATGACAGGCTGGACCGCAGCAGAACGCTGCCATCCAGCCTGTCATCCCGTAGACACTGAGAAGCGCAGGCTTGCTTGCGCTCCACAGTGTCTCTCTGTGAGGGCATCCAGATGAGCCGAGTTAATGTCCAATGAACTCGGCTCACCTCATGCACGTCACTGACAGCGTGGGAAAATTCTCCTGCACTCAGCGCTTCAGCATGGGAGAATTCTCACACTGAAGCGCTGAGTGCAGGAGAATTCTCCCACGCTGTCAGTGACGTGCAGGAGGTGAGCTGAGTTCATTGGACATGAGCTCACCTTATGCACGTCACTGACAGCGTGGGAAAATTCTCCTGCACTCACCGCTTCAGCGTGAGAATTTTCCCACGCTGTCAGTGACGTGCATGAGGTGAGCCGAGTTCATTGGACATGAACTCGGCTCATCTGGATGTCGTCACAGAGAGACGCTGAGCAGCGCAAGCAAGCCTGCGCTTCTCAGTGTCTGCGGGATGAGAGGCTGGATGGCAGCGTTCTGCTGCGGTCCAGCCTGTCATCTCGATGTAGCAGAGCTGAAGCTGTCATGGGAACCATGGAAAGGTAAGGATGAGGTTGGTTTATTATTTTTCTTTTATTGCAGGAGATCGTTGGCTTCAGCTGGAATGGGCGTGACGGTAAGTATGGTTTAATTTAGAACAATAAAGGATTGTGTCTTTATTTCAATTAAAGGACTTTATTCTGGGTGTTTGTGCTTTTTTTAACTTTGACTATGGGGTTAGTAATGGGGGTGTCTTATAGACGCCTCTCCATTACTAACCTGGGCTTGATGTCAGCTGGCATTATAAGCTGACATCAACCCCAACCCTATTACCCCCTGCCACCGCACCAGGGCAGCGTGGAAGAGCGAGGCTAAGTGCCAGAATTGGCGCATCCTATGAATGCGCCATTTCTGGGGCGGCTGACGGCTGGTGTTTCTAGCCTGGGAGGGGGCCAATATTCATGGCTCCCTTCCTGGGCTATTAATATCAGCCCCCAGCTGTCTGCCTAGCCTTTGCTAGCTATTAAATTAGGGGGGACCCCACGTCATTTTTTTTGGGGGGTCCCCATTTTAATAGCTAGTAAAGGCTATGTATTCAGCTGGGGGCTGATATTAGTAGCCTGGGAAGCTCCGTGGGTATTACCCCCTTCCCAGGCTTCAAACATCTGCCCCAGCTGTCTGCTTAACCTCCGCTAGAGCCTAAAATTAAGGGGAACCCCACGCCAATTTTTTTAATAAATCCTTTATTTTAATACTAAATGACAAGTACAGTAACCAACACTATCACTGTACTTCATATATATGTGACTGACATGTTTCTATCTATCTAATCTATGTGTGAAGCTCTATTCTGTCTGTTATAAATTGTCGGGTACAGATGCTGAATTGCCGGCCGGCTTTTTTAAAGAGACGGTGCATGAAAACACTATTATTTTTTTTGATAAATCCTTTACGCTAAATGACAAGTACAGTAAGCAGCACTTTCACTGTACTTCGTATATATGTGGCTGACATGTTTATATCTATCTAATCTATGTGTGAAGCTCTATTCTTTCGGTTCTAAATTGTCGGGTACAGGTGTATGCCGCTGCTGAATTGCCGGCTTTTCATGTTTCACTGTTGGCACTGTTCCCATCGATTTGGGCAATCACTGTAATGCCACAACCACCATGGCTGTGGCATTACAGTGAGTGGCAGACAATCCCTGCATGATTGGTGCTCTAAATAGCGCCAGACATGCAGGACACGCTTTTGGTGCACGAACAGTTATCGAACATAACCTCGAACAGCCGAATTTTTTGCAAATCGTTCGGGTTCGTCGAACAACTCGAACACCGCCCAAAACAGCTCGAATTTGAGATTGGCGAACAGTTCTAGTCGAACACCGCTCATCTCTATTCTTTACGGTAAGAGCAGTGAGAATATGGAATTCACTGAGTGAGGAGACGGTAATGTCAGATTCACTACACCAGTTCAAGCGGGGACTGGATGCATTTCTAGATACCAGGCAGATTTCAGCATATACTTAAAAATAAAATAGTAGGTTGATACAGGGATTTATTCTGACTGCTGGTTTCAGAGTCGGGAGGGAATTTTTCCTCAGGTGAAGATTGGCTAAATCATTTGGGGTTTTTGCCCTCCTCTGGATCAACTTTAGCAATTACAGAACTAACAGGTCGAACTTGATGGACGCAAGTCTTTATTCGGCTTTACAAACTAATGTTACTATGTTACTATGTTAGGGCATTTACCTAATATATATTGTAATGCAATATTTAGTTGTAATATTTTAGATGGCAGAAAAGTTATATACAACAGGTTGTGATACAGCTATTGTTCATCTAGATGCACCTCTCAAGCTTAGAACAAGCTAAACATGTGTTACCTATCCACAGCACAGAAAATAAAGTATGGATGCTTGGGGTTACTGCCAGGACCCCACCAATCCGGAGAATGGGGAGTCAAAGTACTCTGCAACCTAAAACTCTTGCAATAAAGTTATTTACGAACAGCTGACAGTACAATCATGACAATGGCAATCCAGGCTTAAGAGTGAGTAGTCCAACTAAAGCCATCTAACAAGTCTGGTCTTAATACTAATGAGTTTACTTCGTTTCATTTAAATAAAAAAAAAGCTAAAATTTAAAAACTCAAAATACGATAAATATAAAAAAACAATACAATATATACACACACACACACGTATGTTACACACATACACATTTTACATACTATATATGATCTACATACACAAACCACTGAATTCAAATCATCTCCCACTCCTGGCTCCAAGACTTCTTCCGAGTTGTTGCACTTAATGCTGTACCCCAAAAAATTAGAACGAACCACAACTTACAGTTTTAGGCACTCCCTAAAAACACATCTTTTTAAAAGCTTGCCCATCATGTTCGCTAATCAAAGTCCCTTTGTATATAGCCCATTCACCATTTCTCTGAACATAATTGTCCATCAAACTCCACCGCACCCAAAAGCACTACAAATACTGGCTGATGATGAGCTCATGCAGCCTTTATCTATCCCCCATTCCCTCAAGATGGCTGGACCATCATTGTAAATAAGCACTTGTATTTTGTGTCACCCCCACCTTATTGTAGACTGTATTCTCTTATGAGCAGGGTTTTTATTTGTGCTTTAATTATTGTTATCTTTAACTGTTACTTATTACTGCTGTATATGAACCTCTGAATTGTAAAGCGCTGCGGAATACGTTGGCACTATATAATATATATTTTTATTATTTCAGGATGAACTAAAAGGGCATCTTCCGCAAGATGAGGATTAAGCAAATTCACTGTAGTAGCATTTTGAATAAGATTGAAAAAACAAAAAATCTAAATAAATCTGCAGAATACTTTGACCAGCTCCAGAAATCTACAGATTCTCAAACTGTCAGGCTGCGTGCACACTATGCATTTTTCAAGCGTTTCTGCTGTGGAATTTCCACAGCGAAAACGCTTAAAACGCTTGGTAATACGTGCCCCAAGGTCCCCAATGATAATCCACATGTGCGGATTATCATTGTGGAACAATACGCAGCATCTCCAATAATTTTGCGGACACGCAGCGTAATAGTCACCATTGACTTGCATTGGACCGCGTGACATTCACATCACTGCATCTGCACAAGCGGGTATCACAGGGTTCAATGTGCGGATGGTACCCAGGTCTGGAGAAGAGGAGACTCATCCAGACCTGGGTACTATAGAAACTGTCAAAAAAAAAAAGAATAAAAAATAAAGATTATATTTGCCTTCCGATGTCCCCCGGCCTCCTCAGCGATGCGTGCGATGTGTTGGGCGGCTCGCGGTGGTGTGAGGACCTGACATGACATCATTGAGTCATGTGACAGGTCACACGACAGCTGACGCCGGCGGTCGCGTGACCTGCCACATGACACAATGACGTCATTGCTGGTCCTTCACACCACCGCGAGCCGAACGGAGCGGAGAAGGAGACCGGAGGCTATCAGAAGGTAAGTATATTCTTTATTTTTTACCATTCTTATTCTTTTTTTTAACTATTACTTGGTCACACTATATAAATCCATGCCGGTTGCATGGTTTTATATAGTGTGAAAAAGTTGTCAAGCACTTTTCCAATTGATGCTAAAATCGCTTCGAAAAACGCTTGATAAGCGTTTTTGCATGCATTTCTGCATGCGGGTTGACAAACGCTTCTACCTGGCGGGAAAAACGCATGTAAAATCCGCATGCCTTTTTCCTGCCAGGGAGAAGCGTAAAAAATATACAGCATTTCTGCAGCGTTTCTGCATGTAAAAACGCTTGCAGATTTTACATGCGTTTGATACGTTTTTGTAGCGTTTTTACATGCGGATTTGACTTGCATTTTTCAAATGCATTGGAACCTCAAATCTGCATGCAGAAACACAGAAATAATGGACATGCTGCGGATTTTTATGCAAGGAAAATCCACTGCGGAAAATTCCGAAGCATGGGCACAGAACATGCAGACTTTCATTGGGGATCATGGGGCACAGATTACCAAGTGTTTTGCAAGCGTTTACGCTGCGGAAAATCCACATCAAAACAGCTTGAAAAATGCACAGTGGGCACACAGCCTAAATGTGCAGAAATTCTGTAACAGATACGGCATGTGGAAGATTACCCTTCATATGTCCACTGAAAACTTCAAACAAAATACATGGCTATTAGGCTATGTGCCCACGATGCAGAAATGAAGCAGAAAATTTCTGCAGCGTTTCTGCATGTTCCTGGCAGTCAAAAACGCTTGCGGATTTTACTTGCGTTTTTCAAGTGCATTGGGACCTCAAATCCACAAGCAGAAACGCACACATAATGGACATGCTGTGGATTTTTCCGCAAGGAAAATTCCGCAGCATGGGCACAGAACATGAAGATTTTCATTGGGGATCATGGGGCACGGATTACCAAGCGTTTTTAAAGCGTTTCTGCTGTGGAAATTCCGCATCAAAAACACATAGTGGGCACACAGCCTAAAAGTCAGCAGATTTATTCAATTTCCTGAAAAGGCACATTAAGCATTTACAAAATAAAATAAAAGGGATTTTCTCACGAACAAAGTACTTTTTAATTAACAGATCTTGGAATAAAAATAATTTTCACAATTGGATGTGTTAAAAAAAAAAAAAAAAATTATATATATGCTCATTCTGATAATCTTATAAATGGACCCCTGCAGACTACTGTGCAATGGCTGTGTCTGACCGTGCAGTAACATTGTCTGATTATACCACAGCTCCTGGGCAAAAGGCGTAGAGGGGCAAAATAAGTGATTATACAGACATAGCAGTGGTTTGCAACTGCTGTTTGTGAGATAAAACAGGCAGGTAATTGTTTTACCTCACAGAAAGCAAGTGTTTCTGCAGTACCTCCAGCTCCGAGCTAATCCAAAATCAAGTCAGTGAGGTAGGAGCTCTGGCTGCCGCAGGCTTTTTCGGTATGTGCAGTTGGGGTTGGAATCAGCGATTCAGATTAGCAGTGTTTTAAACCTTATTTTGACATTTTACTCACTGTTCCTTTCATAAGATCTTAAAAAGACCTGTAGGGTCATTTTAACATAATACATTCCTTATATTGCCAATTTGCCCTGTAACTAGACATAGTTTATTAGTTAAGTAATGTAAAAAACTGCACCCAGGAACCAAGGCTTTCTGAAAGGGAATAATACAGTCAACAGGCAGTGGTGGGAAGGAAAACTATAGTGCCTTTAGTTTAGTACATCTTTTGATACTACTCAAAAAGTGTCACATGAATTACAGTACATTATTCCCTACACATCCTGCCATATAGGAATGGTGGACATATGGTGCTTTTGAATACAGCATACTCAGGGGTCAGAGCCAGATACATACAGTGGTGTGAAAAAGTTTGCCCCCTTCCTGAGTTTTTATTCTTTTGCATGTTTGTTACACTTAAAATGTTTCAGTTCACAAAACAAATTTAAATAGACAAAGATAACACAAGTAAGCACAAAATGCAGTTTTTAAATGAAGGCCTCTATTAAGGGAAAAAGAAATCCAAACCTACAGGGCCCCGTGTGAAAAAGTGATTGCCCCCCCCACCTTACTTAAAACAAATTAACTGGTTTATCACTTCTTTGGGAAGCGGAGTTCAATTTCTCTAGAAACACTAGCCTGAATACAACTGTTCTTAATCAATAAGTCACTTAAAAAGGACATGCCTGACAAAGTGAAGTAGACCAAAAGGTCATCAAAATCTAGATAGACCTCATGCTGTAATCCAAAAATTCAGGAACAAATGAGAAAAAGTAATGGAGATCTCAGTCTGGAAAAGGATATAAAGCCTTTTCTAAAGTTTTGGGACTCCAGAGAACCACAGTGAGCCATCATACACAAACAGCAAAAAAAATGGAACAGTGGTGAACCTTACCAGGAGTGGCCAAGGTGCAAAAAGAACAAAAGCTCATTTCAGTTTTGCCAGAAAACATCTTTATGATCGCCAAGACTTTTGGGAGAATACTCTGGACTTGCTAGCCAAAAGTTGAACTTTTTGGAAGGTGTATGTCCCATTACATCTGGCATACAAGTACTGTAATACAGCATTTCAGAAAAGGAACATCCTACCAACCGTAAAATATGGTGGTGGTAGTGTGATTATCTGGGGCTGTTTTGCTGCTTCAGGACCTAGAAGACTTGCCGTGGTAAATGGAACCTTGAATTCTGCAGTCTACCAAAAAGTCATGAAGGAGAATGTCTGGCCAGCTGTTTGTGACCCCAAACTAAAGTGCACTTGGGTTATACACAGGACAATAATCCAAAAGACACCAGCAACTCCACCTCTGAATTGCTTAAGAAAAACAAAATTTAAGACTTTGGAGTGGCCTAGTCAAAGTCCTGACCTTAATCCAATTGAGATGCTGTGGCATGACCTTAAGGCGGTTCATGCTTGGAAATCATCCAATGTGGCTGAATTACAACAACTTTGCAAAGATGAATGGGCCAAAATTTCTCCAGAGCGTTGTAAAAGACTCATGGCCAGTTATCGCAAACGCTTCACTGCAGTTGTTGCTGCCAAGGGTGGCCCATCCAGTTACTAGGTTTAGGGAGCAATCACTTTTCCACAAAGGGCCACTGTAGGTTTGGATTGGTTTTTCCCTTAAGACCTTAACACAAACCTAAAATGCAGTTTTTAAATTGTCTAATTTAAATTTGTTTTGGGATCTGAAACATTTAGGGTATGTGCACACAATGCGGTTTTAATGAGTTTCCACGGTGGCTTTTCCACCTTGGAAACACATTAAAACTGCTTGTTAATAGGTCTGCCATGTACAGAAATGGTAATCAGCATGTGCACATGCTGCGGAAATTTCCACTCCGGATTACCATTGCGGCAAAACACGCAGCAGGACCATTCCTTGCGCGATTCCGATGCGATTTCGCACCCATTGACTTGCACTGAATCGCAGCAAACCCGCATGTATAATATCTATACATGCGGATTTGCTGCGTTTCAATGAAAATCAATAGGCGCGAAATCACACTGCGGGTGGTACCCAGGTCAGGAGAAGAGGCTACTACTCCTCTCATCCGACCACCGCTCAGGCTAACAACGTGAATGGGAGGAGCAGCAGTCTGCTCTTCCCAGCCCACGGTAGTAAAAAACACAAAACAAACACCTGTACACTCACCTGTCCGGTGGCCCCCGGTGTCCTCCTAATCCCCAGTGGCGATCTGATGCTCCTGGCAGCCAGCGGTACACTGATGGGAGTGGGCTTATAGATGCCCTCCATTACCAACCCGGGCTTCACGTCAGCCCGCAGCCATCTAGTTTAGACTTTGCTGGTTAGATTTTATAGAGGGACCCCAGGTCAGTTTTTTTCTTGGGTCCCCCTGTAATCTAGCCAGTAAAGGCTAAACAGCTGTGGATTGATATTAATAGCCAGGGAACATTGTTGGCTAATGGCCCCTTCCGCGGCTACTAATATCAGCCTCCAGCGGTCAGCTTTCTCTCCGCTGGTTATAAAAATGACATGAGCCCACGTCATTTTTTAATTTTAGGCTTTGTGCCCATAATTCAGACATAGCAGCGCTTTGGATGCAAATTTTTGCTGAGTCCAAAACGTTGCATTCTATTAAACGCAGGTAAATCCACATGTGTTCACTGAACCATGCGGATTTACCGCATTTAATACATTCTAGTGGTCAAATTTCTGTTGAGGAGACTAGCGACTTCACAAGAGAATTTGACATGCTGCGATCCTGAAAGTTGCGTTGTCAGTGTCCACGAGTGATTCGCAGCCTCTGATGCATGCATAGTGGATGTGGGATTTCTAGAGATCCCATCCACTATTCTGTACCATCTGGACGTTGCTGGTTTGACGCTGTATAAACCCACAGCGGCTCCAGATCATGGCCACGTACCCAAACTCACCCGCAGCGCATCAATTTCTGTAGCGGACACGCTAGTCTCGGCTGCAGATTTTAACCTATTGAAGTGTCATTATATGTGGTGGATTCACATGTTCTGACAAAAGTGCAGCATTAGAACACTGCGTTTTGGACGCAGCATAAATACATTTTGTCGAAAGCGCTGCAGAGTGCTGATCAGGGGGATCTAGTGGCTAACGAACCAGCTGTGAGATATTATTTAATGGCCAGGGACCATGTTTCCCTAATGACACCTTCCCAGGCTAAAATTAACAGCTTACAGCAGTCGCATAAATTACATGAATAGAAATGCTAATTAACATTGTGTGAATGGGATTAGCTGACACCTAGCTCTTTTATTTGGTCTGTCAAGGTGTCAGACCTTTTCATAGCCAAACTTTAATTAAAGTAAAGAAACACAGACACAGTGTAAACACTTTATTTGAAACACAAGAGACCCATTCTTTAATCATTTAAATAAACCAATATACTCACCCCAGTTCTTATGGTAATCCAGGAAGCAATGTCCCACCAAGTAACTTTATTTAGCTCCAAAAAACTCATTATGCATCTAAGGCTGTGAGCCCACGATGCAATTTTTAGGCAACGTCGCTGCAGAAACGCTTAAAAAACGCTTGGTAGAAGGCCTGCCATGTTCCCCAATAATCCGCATGTGCTGTGCACATGCTGCGGAAATTTCCGCTGCGGATTATCATTGCGGAAAAAAACTCCGAACTACCAATTTTGCGGAAGCGCTGCGTTTTCGCCGCCATTGACTTGCATTGGAATGCATGGAATCCGCATCACTGCATCTGTACATGCGGAATCCATGTGTTTCAATGTGCGGATGGTACCCGGGTTTCAAGAAGAGGAGACTCTCCTCCGGACCCTGGTACCATAGAACCTGTATAAAAAAAAAAAAAAAAAAAAAAAAAAAAAAAAAAGAATAAAATAAAAAATAAATATTATATTTACCTTCTGATGGCCCCCGGTGTGCTAGTCTTCGCTTGCCGGCAGATTGCAATGGACTGCAGGACCTGCGCTGACGTCATTTAGTCATGTGACGGCAGGTCCTTCAGTGTACCGCGAGCTGCCGGCAAGACAGGACGGATCGAATAAAGACTCCGGGGCCATCAGAAGGCAAGTATATATTTATTTTTTACCATTCTTTACGGTCACACTATATAAATCCATGACGTTTGCATGGATTTATATAGTGTGACCAAGTTGTCAAGCACTTTCCAAGTGATGCGGAAATGCATGTGAAGAGCGCTTGTCAACTCGCATGCGGAAATGCATGTCCAATCCACATGTCCAATCCACATGTGTTTTTTTCTGCTAGGGAGATGCAGAAACGCTCAGGAAAAAATCTGGAGCATTTCTTCATAGCCTAAAACCGCATGCGTTTTTTTTTCTGCCAGTGAGGGAAAAACGCTCAGGAAATTTCTGCTTTAAATCCTGAACGTGTGCACATACCCTTAAGTGTGACAAACATGCAAAAGAATAAGAAATCAAGAAAGGGGCACACTTTCACACCATGTACATATGAGATTGTTGTGCTGTTCAGTTCACACAAGCCTTTAATAGCAGCAATTAGAGCAAACTTGCTTCTTTGTTTAACCACTTAGGTGCCACTGTCAAATACAAAGAGCAGAATTTAAATGGATTAGATCCTGTGGGAAGCTGCATTTCCTCGCTCAGGGCAACATGATTGGGGCGCATGTGGGTCACCAGACATTTAGTGGCTACTATTGCAGCCATCTTGATCCTCATTTGGAACGGTCTGACTACCAGTGCATTTTCATCTATGAAGCCCAGTTAACCAAAGAATCACAGTTCAGTTGCTTAACCCCTTCACTCTGGGCCATTTTTTCAGTTTTCGTTTTTTTCCTCCCCTTCTGCCAAAGGCCATAACGCTTATATTTCTGTCAATATAGCCGTGTGAGGGCTTGTTTTTTGTGGGACGATATGTACTTTTAAATGGCACTTTAATTTGACCATAGTGTACTGGAAAAAAAATTCAGAGTGCAGTGAAATTGCAAAAAAGTGCAATTCCACAATTGTTTTTTGGGCTTTTTTTATTATGAATCTCCATGTCAGTAGGAGTACGCATATTTCAAACAAAAAAAAATAAGCCGGGAAAACAATTTGTATGACAACAATTTTTGCTTTTTTTTTTTATTTTTTTCTAAATCTGCGACTGAGGATTTATCTTTTGCACACTGAACTGACATTTTTACTGATGCCATTTTGGCTATTTTGCAGAGGGCAAAAAACCCTGCATTTCTGGAGTTTTGATTCTTTGTTACGCCGTTTACTGATCAGATTTTAAATATCACATTTCTGAAAGCGATGATACGAAATGTTTATTTCTCTTATTTTTCCAATCTAACACTTTCACCCCCCAAGGCTGTTTTCACCTTCCTGACCAGGCCAATTTTTACAATTCTGACAAGTGTCACTTTATAAGGTAATAACTCTGGAACGCTTCAACGGATCCCCCTGATGCGGAGACTGTTTTTTCGTGACATTGTACTTTGTCAGTGGTAAATTTAGGTTGATATTTTTTGTGCTTGTGAAAAGTATTGGAATTTTGATGAGAATTTTGAAAACTTTGCAATTTTTAAATCTTATTTCTATCTGGCTTAAGGGCATAAAAATCACAACATGGTTAATAAACATTTAACACATGTCTACTTTACATCACTAATTAAATTACATTAGGATATTAAAAAGGTTTCAAAATTGATCAACAATTTCTCGATTTGCCAACAAAATTTACAAAGCCAATTAATTTTTTTTTAAATTACATCACAATTGAACTGACTGAGTGGCTGAAATTATAGAAAATACCCAAAAGTGACACTATTTTAAAAAAACTGCACTCCACAAAGTGCTCAAAACCACATTCAATAAATGTACTAACCCTACAGGCGCTTCACAGGAATTAAAGCAATATGGGGAAAAAAAAAAAAAAAAGAATGTTTACTTTTTCACACAAAAATGTTAAGTTAGCCCAAAATGTTGCATTTTCACAAAGGTAACAGAAGTAAATGAACAGAACAATTCGTTGTGCAATTTATTCTGAGTACAGTAATACCCCATATGTGGTGGATAACTACTGTTTGGGCACACAGCAGGGCTCAGAAGGGAAGAAGAGCTAACTGAATTCTGGAGCACAATTGTCTGGAATAGATTGCAGATACCATGTCCCATTTGAAGAGCCCGTGATATGCCAAAACACCGGAAACCACAACAAGTAACCTCATTTTGGAAACTACACCTCTCGAGGAATTTATCTAGGGGTGTAGTGAGTTTTTAGGCTCTGTGCACACATTCAGTATTTCATTGCAGAAATTTCTGCAAGGTTTCTGCATCTCTTGGCAGCAAAAATGTGCATTTTGCTGAGATTTGGGGGCGTTTTTGTACAGCAATAAATGCTTTTTGGAGTTAAAGATTTAAAAAAAAAAAAAAAAAGTGGGGTGAGTACATTGGTTACTTTTAATGATTATCTGAAATAAAACCCATTTGTTAAAGTGTTCTATTCTCAGTGTGCATTTAACTCTTTACTTAGTAAAGATGGCAGACACCTCTCCATTACTAAAGCTACGGTCGGAGTCAACCACACCTAATTCCATTAATCCTAATGCTACACTTGTTCTGCCAGTATATGCAAATCCACCACATGTAATGCCATTTTAATTGGTCAAAATCTGCAGGGGAGACTAGCATCTCCACTACAGAAATGAAGATGCTGCGGGTGAGTTTGGGTACATGGCCATGATCAGGAAATGCTGCTGCGGATTTATGCAGCGTCAAACCTGCAGCGTCCAGATGTTACAGCATAGTGGATGGTATTTCTAGAAATCCCATGTCCACTATGCGAGCATCTGAGGCTACGGATCACACGCAGACAGTGACATGTGGAGCGTCTTTCAGGACAGCAGCATGTCAAATTCACTTGTGGAATAGCTAGTCTCTGCAACAGAAATTTGACCCCTAGAATGTTTTGAACGCGGTAAATCCACATGGTTCAGTGAACACATGCGTATTTACCCGTGTTCAATAGAGCAGTGTTATGGAAGCAGCAAAAATATGCTGCGTCCAAAGCGCTGCTACGTCCAGATCGTGGGCACATAGCCTAGAATAAAAAAATTTAAAAAATTGTGGCCTCCCGCTTCATTTTCATAACCAGCACAGGGAAAGCCAAACACTGGGGACTGATATTACTAGATGGGGAAGGGGCTATTAACCAAATATGTTCCCTGGCTATTAACAGACCACAGCTGTTTGTTTAGCCTTTACTGGCTACATTACAGGGGGACCCCCGGAAAAAAAAATTGACGTAGGGCCCCCTATAAAATATAACTAGCAAAGGCTAGGCAGACAGCTGCAGGCTGATCATAGCCAGGGAGGGGGCCATGGATCCTGGCATCCTCTGCGGCGAATATCAGCTCTCAGTGGCCCCAGGACTAGCGCATCCATAAGATGCACCAAATCTTTTGCTTAGCCTCTGCTCTTCCCACTTGCCCTGGTGCGGTGGCAAGCGGGGTAATAGGGTTGGGGTTCATGTCAGCCTAGTATTGGCAGCTGACATTAAGCCCAGGTTAGTAATGGAGGGGGTCTATAAGACACCCCATTACTAACACTGGAGTAAAGTTTTTGAAATAAAGACATTGCCAGAATGAAGTCTTAGTTTATATAAAACGCCACATGGTTTTAATTTATTACACATAAAACCCGTTCTACTCCTCACGCCCATTCGGCTGAAGCCATTGCTACCTGTAACAAAAGCAAAAACCACCATATCCCTCACCTATCCACCGATATCACATCCAGCAATCACTGGTGTGACTGTTCTAGACGACTCTATACACTGACAGGAGTGCAATCACTCCTGTCAGTGTATAGCGCTGAGCTGCCTGGAGTAAGATCACCAGAGTTCAATCAGCTGATAAGCTCTGGTGACCTCACTTACTGCATCAGTGTTGCGTGAGAAAATTCTCGCACAGAACTAGTGCCGTGAGGTCACCGGAGCTAGTCAGCTGATTGAACTCCAGTGACCCCACTCCCAGCAGTTTAGCGCTATACACTGCCAGGAGCAATCGCACTCCAGTCAGAATATAGAGTGCTGCCGGATGATCATAATAATAATAATAATAATAATCTTTATTTATATAGCGCCAACATATTCCGCAGCGCTTAACAATTCACAGGTTCATGTACAACAGTCATAAGTAACATAGCTAAAGATAATACAATAATTACAGCAAAAATAATGACGACCCTGCTCCTAAGAGCTTACAATCTACAATGAGGTGGGGGTGACACAAAGTACAATGGCTTATTTACAAGGATGGTCCAGCCATCTTGAGGGGATGAGGGATAGATAGAGGCTGCATGAGCTTATCACCAGCCAGTATCTAGTGCTTTTGGACATCAGGATTACAGCAGTGAGTATAAAGTGTTTATTTTAATATCAATTTAGGTTAACTTTTTTTTTTTTTTTTTTTTAAACACACACACTGTGCACAGACACCAGCTGAGGATACTACTTCTCCCCTCAGCCGTGCCTGCTCCTGCTATTATCAGTGGGAGCAGCCGTAGGATGATGGGAGGAGTAGTCTCAAGCAGGCAATTCTTTGTTTTTGAGACGTTGACTTGAATTGAGTCAGTCAAATACGCAGCAAAAATCTTCAGCAAATCTGCAAATATTTTCATACCTGCGTTTTTGCTGCGGATTTGACTGACTCAATTGAAGTTAATGGGTAAGAAAAAAAAAAAAAAAAAAAACTCTAAAAAAAATGCAATAAGAATGGACATGCTGCAGATTTAAACGCAATGACAATCCTGACAGGAAAATTCCTGATCATGTTCACAGCACTTCAGGATTGTCATTGCATTAGCTGGCACAAGGATTCCCTAGTGTTTTTTGGCCCATTTCCACACGGAAAACCACCACAAAAACGCACAGTGCACACATAGCCTAAACCTTCAGGCGCATTACAGAGATGTATAATATTGGGCTGAGTCAATGAAAAAATTACCAATTTTTCCACTTACCCGTTTTGCCCACAAGTTTGTAATTTTCAAAAAGAGTTAAAAGGAATGGTGCAATGTGTTACACAATTTCTTTTGAGTATGTTAATACCCCATAAGTGGTCTAAAACTTCTTTTGATGCAAAGTGCAAAGCTCAGAAGGAAAGAAACGCCATGCTCAAATTTTGCTGGAATGGTTTGAGGGTGCTATGTCACATTGGCAGAGACCCTCAGGTGCCAAACCCCTCCATAAGCAACCTCATTTTACAAACTAAACCCCTCCCAATAAATTCATCTAGGGGTGCAGAGAGCATGTTGACAACACATGTGCCTCACAATTTTATACCATTGGGTGGTGAAGAATGACATTTTTACCAATATAAAGTTTTAGCCCCATATTGTACATTTCACAAGAGAAAAATCGGCAAAAATTGCACCAATTTGTCTGAACGTGGAAATATCCCATATGTGGCTGTACAGTACTGCTTAGCAACACGGTGAGACTCTGGAAGGAAGGAGCGTTATGTGAACAAATCATAGAATAGTTTTTGGACTCCATATACCGAGCCCAATGTGTCAAGAGAAGAATCCCCCTCAAGTGACCTTATTTTGGAAATGATATCCCTCTGGGAATTTACAGGTATAGTTACGATTTTGACTCCATGGGTTTTTCCCAGAAACCAGAAACAGTGGATGTTGGAGTGAAAATTGCAAATCTGCCATTGTATTGCCCATACATTATGCCCAGTTCGTTCGTCTGGAGACATGCACTCATAAATTAGGTGGGCTCTCATTGCTACAGAAATTCCAAACATGCTGTGGTATACGCACATGGCACAGAAGGGAGGGGCAGCATTTGGGAGGGCAGAATTTGCTGAATTTATTTTGGGGGGGGCAAGCAGCTATAGCGTTTTTCTATAGCTTTTGTGCTAGCAGTAACATGGAAGCCCCCTATATTACCATTGACCGATGACAGACTTGAGTAGCGACTTGCTTTTTTGAGGATCGATTTGAAGCTTTTATTGGGAACATTTAATAACATTTTGGATCACATATATTCTGTGCTTGATGCTGAATACTTACATTGGGGTTTCCATCTAAATCTCCAAATGACGTGATTCAAATGGAACCCCCAATGGGTCTATTCACTATAATGAGGCAGCAAAGGTACTATGGACTCAGTCCTTTTCAGAGGTACACAACTGATTAAGTGTGCATAAAGGCGTTCAGTTAAATAGACTGACAGGGCTGGATCACAGGAAACACAGGGTCCACAGTTTAAGTCGTGAAGGGGTTAATAGTCCCCTTAGTACACTTGAAGCTGCAAACATCAGATAGCTTGTGCTATACATAGCAGTGCTTTGGCGTTCACAGGAGTATTTTAATGACAGGCAGAGGGGTTATCAGCAGACCCCCAGCTGTCATGACAACCCATCTGCGTCCCGCAATCACATCACAGGCCCACCGATGGGAGCGTGGAATGTCACACGCAGTCTAAGTTTTAAATTCTGCTGTCAGTGATTGACAGCAGGATTTAACAGGTTAACAGCAGCAGACATAGCACTGGGAACAAGAAAACTTGTGAAAATTTACTTACTCTAATGTCTATGAAAGCAGTAAAGGGTAAAGTTTAAAGTGAAAGCAGCAGCAAAGTTCTGCTAATCAAATTTCCTTGATTAAAAAGGGGAAGGTGCTGCAATTTTTATTTTTGTATTAATTACTACATAACCAATAGATTTTGGATGGATATAGCTGCACATTATCCTTATTGTACATGAAAATATTTTATTAAAATATAGACTTTTTAAAGATGGTGAAAGACAGCTTTATTGGGGTACACTGCTCTTGCGCTGTTTGAAAATCTTGTTGTGGTAATATGCGCTTTTGAGATTCAAGAAGGTTCTGTAAAAACTGTAGGAAATTTTAATATGGTTAAACTACTAGAAAAACATCCCTGAGGGTGTCACAGGTATGTCAGAGGTGACAGTTTCCTGCAGCGGGTTGCAGGAGATCTCTTCGTTTGGCATTGCAGACAGTTTCTTAGACAAGAGGCTGTCTTTAGGACCGAGCGGCTACCTCTCTCTTGCCAATTAGCTATCTGGCCTGGGTGTATATATACCTGGTGTGTCTGAGAGCGAGTCGCCAGCTATATCCATTTCTACTTGTGAAGCTTAGCAGGAGCAGTACTTTGTCCTCTCTGAGGCCGTGTGCTTATTTGGAGTTCATCTAAAGCCAAGCCATTTCTCCCCCCCCCCTTGTTGTCTATAGAGTTTAGTGGCGGTTGACTAGTGCTCATCTCCTTCCATCCCTAGCTGAAGACCGGACGCATTGTATAAGGAGACAGGGCTATCGGAAGGTTAGTATAATTTTTTTTTTTTTTTTTTTTTTTTTTTTTACCATTTTTCACCTTTTAACTAACTTGGTCACACTATATAAAATCCATGCTGGTTGCATGAATTTATATAGTGTTACCAAGTTGTCAAACACTTTCCAAGTGATGCTAAAATCGCTTGGAAAGCGCTGGACAACTCGCATGCGAAATACGCTTCACTTACGCTTGTCCCTGACAGAAACGCATGTACAATCCGCATGTACAATCCGCATGTGTTTTTTCTGCCAGGGAGATGCAGAAACGCTCAGGAAAAATCCGGAGCATTTCTGCATCGTGAGCACTTAGCCTAAGGCTATGTGCCCATGTTGCATTTATGAAGCAGAAAATTTCTGCTGCATAAATGCAAGTCCTCTCCCGGAAAAACGCATGCGGAATTCCGCACGCGTTTATCGCGCATTTTTCGCACGTTTATCACGTGTTTTCCACATGCGGAATTGCCTTGCGTTTTTTATGCATTGGACAAAGGCAATTCCGCTTGCGGAAACGCAAAATTAATTGACATGCTGCGGATTTTTGAACGCGGCATAAACGCTGCGGATTTTCCGCAGCATGTGCATAGAACTTGCGGAATCCCATTGGGGACCATGGGGTGCGGATATACATGCGTTTTTCAAGCGTTTACGCTGCGGAAATTCTGCAGCATATACGCTTGAAAAATGCTACATGGGCACACAGCCTAAGTCTTCCCCACACCTGGCTTGACAGGGGGTAAGGTTTGACACCTTAAATGGACAAGTAGGTGTTATAGATATAGTGGAAGGGGCGATTTCCAAATACTTAAGCTTAATCTTGAGCCTCTTGAAAGTTTCACTAACTGTACCATAAAGCAGCTATAGTAGTGTTCAAAATAATAGTCCAATATGACTTACTAGATTAATTGCCGTTTTTGGTATAAAATTATATTATCACATGTCAAACAATTTACCAGTTGGTGCAGTAGATTGTAAGAAAACCAACAGACTCCGCATTCATGATCTGCATGTTTTTGGGTCTGTGTATTTGAATAATTAATTGAAAGAGGTGTGTTCGAAATAATAGTGTGGAGTTCAATTAGTGAGGTCAATCATTCTGTGAAGAAACAGGTGCGAATCAGGTGGCCCTTATTTAAGGGTGAAGCCAGCACATGTTGTACATGCATTTCTCCTTGAAAGCCTAATATGGGTCGTTCAAGACATTGTTCAGAAGAACAGCGTATTGATTAAAAAGTTGGAGAGGGTAAAGTGTGTAAAGTGTATAAAGTGCAGACAATGATGGGCTGTTCAGCTAAAATGATTTCCAATGCTTTAAAATGGAAAGCAAAACCAGAGACGTGGAAGAAAACTGAAGACTACCATTCGAATGGATCGAAGAATAGGTAGAATGGCAAAGGATCAGCTCCAGGATGATCAAAGACAAGTCTCAAGTTACCTGTGAGTACCGTGTTAGAAGGCCCCACAAAGTCCCACTGTTAAAAAAGACATGTACTGAAGCAGATAATTTGCCAAAGAACACATCAACTGGCCTAAAGAGGAATGTATAAACATTTTGTGGACTGATGAAAGTAAAATTTATCTTTTTGGGTCTGAGGACTGCAGACAGTTTTTAGTCAGACGACCCCCAAACTCTGAATTCAAGCCACAGTACACTCTGAAGGCAGTAAGGCATGGTGGCGCAAACATGATATGGGCATGTTTCTCTTACTATGGTGCTGGACCCATTTACCACATACCAGGGATCATGGACCAGTTTGCATATATTAAAATATTTAAAGAGGTCATGTTGCCTTACGCTGAAGAGGATATGGCCTTGAAGTGGGTGTTTGTGGTGCCCCTGAGGGTTCGGTTGCCACAGAGGTGTTGCGTCTCAGCCAGAGATGTGGCATCTCACTTTCAGGTAAGGAAGGAGTACAGCTCAGGACCCTAACATCTGCATCCAACACACCACTCCAGGCCAGCAGGAGGGGCAAGATGTCTCTGGTGCTTGCTGAGCCCCTTTCCTGGCTGGAGTGGGGGAACCATGTAGTGGGTGTGGGTGGAGGAAGTAGCTCAGGGGAGCACAGGAGAAGAAGGTATAAATTGGGAAGCCATCTTAGAAAGACAGGCCAGTCAGAGGAGGAAAGTGAGGGGAGCAGAGGCTCTGCATGAGCTCTGCTCCAGAGGCAGGCCTAGCCAGTGAGGCCCAAGTCTGAAGAGAAGGAGAGGAGAGTGAGCAGGAGAAAGGCTCCAGGACCAGAAAGGACCCCAGGGGTATGGGCCGTGCAGAAGGCCACCCGTATGCCCGCATCTGCCAGGCGGTGGAGGGGGTCAGGCCACCAAAAGGGAACCGGTCCCTCAACTAGCAGAGGATTGCATGTCTCAACTAGAAACCGGAGGCTGCAGTACTTTAAGTCCTGTAGCCACAAGTCCACGCCATTCTCACCGAGAAGGTAGCCACATAGGACCCAGGGGACAGAACAGACAGCGCCCACCAAGGCCCGCGGGTACCGGATGGGAAATGCTAGGTTTGAGGTGCAGGGAAAAGGCCAGAGAGAGGACACAGAAGGGGGTCCTGCTAAGTACTACGAAGCTACCTGGGGGTAGACCGAGCCCCTCCCTGAGTAAACACAGGATGACGAGGGCAGTTACATGGATCCCTGTAATCTGGACTGCAACAACTGTGAGTAAAGACCCTGGGACTGCACTTCCTTGTCTCTGTGATTCTTTCTGCGCCATCAACCCCTGCACTAAAACGCCCAGCACAACCTGCAACATCTACACTGCCCAGGAGCTAGCTCTTCCTGTGGAGAGCTACACCATTCCTGCTGCAGTAACATCAGCTTCAGAGGACTGCTCCGCAGCGGCAGCTCCCTTTAGCCGCATTCCACAGGTGGCATCACGAACTCTATGAATCCCCCGATACATAACCCCTTTTATTGACTGCCCTGGGTCACGGACCAGGTCACCTCCACTGACATTCCCCCAGCATCTACCGGCCCGGCACCGGGTACCCCACGGCCCAGGGGGCTCGTCATTTCAACAAGACAACACCCTAAACACACCAGTAAATGTGCAAAAACTTGGTTCCAGTTTAACAAAACAGAGGCTATGGAGTGGCCAGCCCAATTGCCGGACCCTAATCCGATATAACACTTGTGGGGTGACATCAAAAATGTCGTTTGAGGCAAAGCCAACAACTACCAAAAAATTGTGGGATGTAGTCAGTCAAAGCATCCTGGACTGGAATAACAGTAGACCAGTACCAAAAGTTGAAGGGTGGGAAATGGAGCAGCTACTGGTAAATTTACCAATCCTGGTATGCACGGCACCCCTCATGCCCAATCTTAGAATGCACAGCACCCCATCACTGCACACATGAAAAAAATAAAGCACCCGTACTCCCCGTTGCTCCAGCGCTGCGTCCAGTCTGCCAGCATCTGAGCAACGTATGACATCACTGCCATGCGCCCTCGGAGGCCAAGGTGATCTGCGGGGATATTCACTAATCCACGCTGGGACTATATGCGTGTGGAGAGGAGAGAATAGTCATTTTCCTTAATAGCACAGTGAGTCAAAGCTTTTGCTTCCTGCAGCTGCTCTGCTATCACATGTGCCCGCTACTAAAGAGAATGAATATTCATTCTCTTTAATAGCTGATACAGATGATCGCTGAGCCGCAGCAGGAAGTGGCAGCTGTGACTCACACTGGGCTATTGAGAATGAATATTCACCCCTCTCTACTCCCATGGGTGTTGAGAGGGGTGAATATTCATTTTCTTTAGCAGCGGGCACATATGGTAGTTGCAGCAGCAGCTAATGCCTGTGCCCGGTCCTCTGCTGCAGCTCCCCCCACCGGTATATACTGTATATAGAAGTATAAGTATATACCTGAGTATAAGCTGAGTGGGGCTTTTTCAGCATAAAAAATGTGCTGAAAAAGTCAGCTTATACTCGAGTATATATATGTTACATTTCTCATGATTTAAATTAGAAAACAGTGTGCAGTGTTCCCAATGCATGGAAATACAAACTAGTATAAAGATTTTGTGCTTAACTCATGTTTTTGAACACTATTATTTTGAACACTACTGTACATAGTGTTAAATACTTGATAATTGAGGGTAATAATTTTCCTTGATAGCTATCAGATGACTCTCCCTTTATCAACCAGTAAAGATAAATTCCCTTTGGATTGGAAATTTATTCCCTTCTGTCCTAAGCTTATAAACTAAAAATTAAGAGGAAATTGTTTGAATTCTTTAAAATATATTTTAGGTACTACTTCTCCTCGATGTGGTTTGGGAAGCTATGAAAGCCTTTCAGGAGGGGGGAATTTATTAGGGAAATAAAGTAAAAATAATTGTAAAAATAGGGGTGACATTAAATAACCGGCAGAGGTACTGTATGTTGAGAATATGGAGACCTTGGTAAAAAAAAAAAAACTGCTTTTGAGCAGCCTTTCAAAGGGGAACAAGTGGATAAGCACATGTTCCTAAAACAAGCTGACCCAACCTCGATTGGAAAGCACCTTTTTATATATTAGGTTAAAAGATGGGGTGGACAGTACACCCAGACTCCAAGTTTTACATAAATTTAACAGCTGCATTCATCACGGGCAAACGAAACATTTTATGAGTTGGCGTATTACCTGGATGGAAGAAACATGGCAATCCTGAGGGATGAGAGTTTCTGGAACTGCCTATTTCTATTTGTGGAAATACAACAATCAGTGGGAAAGATGACAAATGATAAAGCATCCAGGGCCAAACAGCCTTACGAAAGGTTTTCAAAGGTAATTACTCTGGAACGCTTCAACGGATCCCCCTGATTCGGAGACTGTTTTTTCATGACATATTGTACTTCATGATTGTGGTAAAATTTCTTCTATATCACTTGTGTTTTTTTGTGAAAAAATGGAAATTTGGAGAAAATTTTGCAATTTTCAAAATTTTAATTTTTATGCCCTTAAAATCAGAGATATGTCATAAAATGGTTAACATTGCCCACATGTCTACTTTACATCAGCACAATTTTTATTTTTTTTTATTGGGGAGCTATAAGGGTTAAGTTGACCAGTGATTTCTCATTTTTCCAACAAAATTTACAAAAACATTTCTTTTTAGGGACCACATCATATTTGAAGTCACTTTGAGGGGTCTTTATGACAGAAAATACCCAAAAGTGACACCATTCTAAAAACTGCACCCCTCAAGGTGCTCAATACTACATTCAAGAATTATTAACCCTTCAGGTGCTTCACAGGAATTTTTCGAATGTGGAAGAAAAAAAATTAACTTTTTTCACAAAAATGTTACTTTAGACCCAATTTTTTTTTTTTTCGCAGGGGTAACAGGAAAAAATGGATCCCAAAATTTGTTGTGCAATTTCCCCTGGGCACAGAGATAACCCATATGTGGGGAAAAAACACTGTTTGGGCGCACGGCAGGGTTCGGAAGGGAAGGAGCGCCATTTGAATTTTTGATTGTAAAATTTGCTTGAATAATTAGCGGACGCCATGTTGCATTTGGGGAGCCCCTGACGTGCCTAAACAGTGGCAACCCCCCACAAGTGACATTTTGGAAACTAGACCTCTCAGGGAACTTATCTAGATGTGTGGTGAGCACCTTGAATCCCCAGGTGCTTCACAGAAGTTTATAACATTGAGCCGTAAAAATAAAATTTTCACATTTTTCCCACAAAAATGTTTTTTTTCAGCCCCCACTTTTGCATTTTCATAAGGGTAACAGGAGAAATTGCACCATGCAGTTTGTTGTTCAATTTCTCCTGAGTAAGCAGATACCCCATATGTGGGGGAAAACTACAGCTTGTGTGCACGGCAGGGTTCGGAAGAGAAGGAGCGCCATTTGACTTTTTGAATGTAAAATGTACTTGAATAATTAGCGGATGTGCCTAAACAGTGGAAACCCCCCACAAGTGACACCATTTTGGAAACTAGACCCCTCAGGGAACTTATCTAGATGTGTGGTGAGCACCTTGAACTTCCAAGTCCTTTACAGAAGTTTATAACATGGAGCCGTGAAAATAAAAAAAAAATCAAACTTTCCACAAAAATGAAGTTTTAGCCCCAATTTTTTTATTTTTACAAGGGTAAGAGGAGAAAAATGGACCCCAAAAACTTGTGCAATTTCTCTTGAGTACGCCAATACCCCATATGTGGGGAAAATAGTGTTTGGGCGCATGGCAGAGTTCAGAAGGGAAGGAGCACTGTGTGACTTTTTGAACGCAAAATCGGATGGAATTGAGAGCCAAATCCATGTTGCATTTGGAGAGCCCCTGATGTGCCTAAATAGTTGAAACCCCCCACAAGTGACCCCATTTTGGAAACTACACCCCTCAAGGATTTTATCAAGGGGTATAGTGAACATTTTGAACCCAGAGGTACGACAGAATTTGATAACATTAGGTCATCATATTGAATAAGTTGTCATTAGTCTTGAGCGCAAGTGCTCGCTCCTTGAGTTTGCATCGGGTACTCGGGTATGCACCATGTATCAAGGGTGCTAGAGTGACATGCTCGAATCCCCGCCCGCATGTTTCACGGTTATTAGACAGCCAAAAAAAAAAAAAAAAACACGTGGGGATCGCTCGTGCATGGCAGGCAATCGCGAGGTTTCTTGGCCACGAAGCATATGGGGCGGAGACTCGAGCATGTCACTCGAGCACCCGCGATACCCAATGCATACCTGAGCACCTGATGCAAACTCAAGTAGCGAGCACTTGCGCTCAAGACTAGTTGCCATAGTTTTTTTTTTTGTTTTTTTTTTTAACTTTTGAAAAAAAAAAAAAACACCAACCCCAGCCCTAGCGTTTATTTTTTACGCCATTCCTAATGCGGTATAAGTGATTAGACGACTTTATTCTTCGGGTCGGTGCGACTACAGGGATACCAGAATCATATCGGGTTTTTATGATTGACAGCCGTCACACACATTTTGTAAAATCTAGTTTTTGCATCGCCATATTTTCAGAGCTATGATTTTTCCATATTTTGGCCGACAGTCATGTGACTGCTTGTTTTTTGCGGATGAGTTGACGTTTTTATTGGTGCCATTTTCAGGCATGTGACATTTTTTGATCGCTTTCTATTCCGGTTTTTGGGAGGCAGAATAAACAAAAATCAACAATTCAGGAATTGTTTTTTTTTATTTCTTTATTCTGCTCCACGTGTGGTAAAATTGAAAAGGTAGCTTTATTCTTCAGTACGTTTACAGCGGTACCACATTTATATAGTTTTTCTATGTTTTGGCGCTTTTAAACAATAAAAGCTATTTTATAGAAAAAAATATTTTTTGCATCGCTTTATTCTGAGAACTATAACTTTTCAGCTGATGGATCTGTATGGCGGCTTATTTTTTGCGGGACGAGATGACGTTTTCAGCGGTATCATTTTTATTTATATTCGTCTTTTTGATCGCGTGTTATTCCATTTTTTGTTTGGCAGTATGATAAAGCATTGTTTATTGCTTCGTTCATTTATTTTTATTTTTTACAGTGTTCACTAAAGGGGTTAACCAGTGGGACAATTTTTTAGGTCAGGTCGTTCCAGACGCGGCGATACCAAGTGTGTACTTTTATTGTTTCTTTGTTTTTCATAATATTTATTGATGGGTACATTATATTTTTTATTTTTGGTGGATTTTTTTTTTTTTAAACATTTTTACAATTTTTTTTTTTTTTTTTTTTTCACTGACAGTTTTTTTATTTGTATACTTTGTCCCACTATGGGACTTTCACTTTTTTATTCTGATCGCCTGCATAGCATAGGGATGGAGCACCATCCCTGTGCCATGCAGGCTGTCAGCGCTGCACAGTGAGAAGATAGTTTGGTCATGTACGGTGCATGACCAAAAAATCTTCCTGCTGTCTAGTGACCCGGATGTTGTCATGACGACATCGGGTCGTCATGGCAACATCCAGGAAGCCGCGGCAGACAGCGCTGGAGGCAGGAAAAGGAGGCGAGTATACTGATCACCTCCCCTTAGCCACCGCAATGCTGCGATCGACTTAGATTGCAGCATTGAGGGGGTTAATGTGCCGGGAGCGATGCGAGACCGCTCCCTGCACATAGCACCAGGTGTCAGCTGTGACAATCAGCTGACACCCGGCAGCGATCGCGCCCGCACAGCCTGTGTGCGCGCGCGATCGCCATGACGTACCAATACGCGTCAGGCTCTTAAAGCCCAGGGCACAAATGCGTATTAGTACGTCTTGGGCTTTAAAAGGGTTAAAGAGTTAAAGTAAAAAAACAAAAAAAAACCACACTTACCTTGATGCGGACATCGGCGGTTGCATGACCTGTCACATGACTAAATGATGTCATAAATGGTGCTTTTTAGAGAACCGCGTGCTGCCGAAGACACCGGACGCACCGTAGTGGAGACCGGGGGACATCGGAAGGAGAGTATAATGTTTTTTTATTTTTCAATTTTTTTTTTATTTTTATTACACCATTGATGCTGCATTTGCAGCATCGTAACTTGGTCACACAACATAAATCAATGCCGGTTGCATGGATTTATATAGTGTGACCAAGTTGTCAAGCACTTTCCAAGTGATGCTAAAATCGCTTGAAAAAGTGCTTGACAACCCGCATGCGAAATTGCATGTTAAAAATGCTTCACAAACGATTCTATGTGGCAGAAAAAACGCACGTAAAATCCGCATGCGTTTTTCCTGCCAGGGAGATGCAGAAATGCTCTGCAGCATTTCTGCATCGTGGGCACTTAGCCTAAGGGTCTCATATTTGATGTACAAGTTCCTCTTGAAAATCCTGGAAGACCCCATGAAATTAGTTAAGTGGAGATTGGAGGATATGGGCCACATTGCTTTGAAAGAGTGGTGAGAAATCCTTTAGTCACCAGGACCGTTCTCAATAAATGTCGCACAAAGATCACAACTCTTATCCAGGGAGTATGTAGAACTCAGGGTATCGGAGGAAGGTGCAGATATGGTTTGTTTTTGGTTGTGCCCCCATTTGGCTCTGAATGTGGGAAAATTAATTAGGGAGATTTAACTTTGACACCTTTTAGAACCAAAGGTATGTTTATTGGGGCCATCTAGAAGCCTGTTAGGGTACAATAGCCAAAATGCTTTATCAAGACAGGAAAACCATAAGACATTAGCTAGCAAATGTTTACATTTTTATAGAGGAAGTGATTGTCTGAATACTATTCTTATGGACAAAAATTGATAGATGGTAGGTAGGATGAGTGGATTGGATGTCCATGGGTAGTGTCAGATGCTTTTGCATGGGATGGATTGTATGAATTCCTACAGCCGTTGAGAGGTTATATACGGTAACTTTTCTTATGAATGATTTATATCCCTTGTTTATGGATGTATTCCGTATTGATAGAAAGCATCACATCAAAAAGGATGGGGATAAGGGGGTAAAAGCTAAGGTATTTGCTTCCTTATGTTCATTAATCATTTTTATTGTCATTGTAATGATCTATCCTGTGTCATATAGGAATATGGAAGTGTTTCTGTTCTATAGGACTGTACAAATGTACCTTGTTGTACAATAAAATCTTCTTGATAAATAATCTTGGATGGTACCTGGAATAAAAAGTAACAGAATCTATTTTCTGAACCCTAGATTTACAAGGCCCTATACAATGTGAATACAAGGTATTGAAAGAGAAGTACTTTGGGGGGGGGGGGGGGAATCTTTCAACATGACCGATTGGCCCTTCTAAATATGATCTTTCTTCCACAGTTTTTGTATTTTCAGATTCACTAATACAATTATCCCTAGGAGTTTAGTAGATTGGACATTTTTTTTCCAGGGATCTGTTGTGGAAAGGGAAAAAGCAAAGACTATGGTGAACTACATTGCAAAAAAACAAAATGTAAACTGTTCCCAAGCGCCGGACTGCTGAACACTGCCCTCATCATGGTCCCCTGCCGGCACTGCGATCAGCATGAGCAAGGAACAATGATGAGTAGTATTCTGCTCCTGCTGTGTCCTGGTGAAAAAGAATGAAAAAAAAAAAAAAACAATACTTATACTCACCTGTCCGAAGATGTCCCCTGCTGTAACCCATCTGACCGCTCACACAGAGGAGCCGGAGAGAATGACTCACTCCAGCGAGCGGGCCCCAGAGCTGCGCTCAGCGAGCAGTGTGCAGTCACTCGCTGAGCTCCGCACAGCTGCGGGGCCCACTCGGAGTGAGTCATTCTTCCCAGCTCCTCTGTATGAACAGTCAGGTGGATTACAGCAGGGGACATCTTCAGACAGGTGAGTATAAGGATTTGGTTTTCATTTTATTCTCATTTTTAAACCAGGACACAGCAGGAGCAGACTACTACTCATTGTCCCTTGCTCACACTGATCTCAGCACCAGCAGAGGAGAATGATTCGGTTCAACATTCAGCGCTTGGGAACAGCAGTAACTGTAAAGCTGTTTCCCAGGCGTTGGTACATGTTACACTGACACATGGATGTCATCATTGTGGGACGTTTTGCCACCCATGCAGCGTGCAAAAAGTGGACTTGTTTCCACGGTCTGTGGAAACACTTATATGTGCACATTCATTTGAATGGGTAAGCGTGTGGAAACTCACCACATGTACTGGAGACACTGATGCAAGAAAGCCTAGCTCTGCTGCATCATTATAGTGAATGGATCCCTCGCCGGTTCATCTGAATTACGCAAGAGCTGTGTATGAGCCTGCATACTATTCCAGGAAAATCTGCGCTCCAAGAGATGAATTCATTGAGAGGTGTAGTCTGTAAAATGAAGTCTTATGTGGGGGGGTGGGTTCTGCAGTTCTTGCACTTTATGGGCTCTACCAATGTGACATGGCACTGTCAAACCAGCCCAGCACTGTGCGGCAAAAGTAGTTTTTGACCACATATGGGGTATCTGTGTTCTCAAGAAATTGCACAATAAATTTTAGGGTCCACTTTCTCCTGTTACCCTTGTGAAAAAAAAATTGGGGCTAAAAGATCGTTTTTGTGGAAAAAAAAAGTTTTAAATTTTCACGGCTCTATTTAATAAACTAGTGAAACACTTGGGGGGTTCAAAGTGCTCATCACACATTAGTTACATTCCAAAATGGGGTCACTTTTGGGGGGTTTCCTATGTTTAGGCACATAAGGGGGTCCCAAAACACGACATGGCATCCACTAATTATTCAAGCAAATTTTACATTCAAAAAGATGCTCTTCTTCCGAGCCCTTCGCCCAAACATTGGTTCCCCCCACATTTGGGTTATCGGCATGCTCAAGAATTTTGGGGGTCCATTTTTTCCTCTTACCCTTGCGAAAATAAAAAAAAAAAAAAATTGTGTTTAAAATAACATTTGTGAAAAAATGTCAAAATGTTCATTTTTTTCACATTCCCAAAATTTGAGAAGCACCTGAAGGGTAAATAAACTTCTTGAATGTGGTTTTGAGCACCTTGAGAGTTGTAGTTTTTAGACACTTTTGCATTTTTCTGTCAAAGGCCCCTCAAAGTCCCTTCAAATGTGATGTGGTCCGAAAAAAAAAAAAAAAAAAAAAGTTGTAGATTTTGTTGGGAAAAAAATGAGAAAAATCGCTGTTAACTTAACCCTTATAACTTTCTAACCCCCCCCCCCCCCACAAAAAAATGTTGGTTCCAAAATTGTGCTTTTGTAAGGTAGACATGTGGGAAATGTTATTTATTAACTATTTTGTGTGACATCTCTCTGATTAAAGGGCAGGAAAATTCAAAGTTTGAAATTTTCAAAAGTTTCACCAAATTTCAGATTTTTTCACAATAAAACACCAGTCATGACAAATAAATGTTACCACTATCATGAAGTACAATATGTCACGAAAAAACAAAAAGAATCAGTGGGATCCGTTGTAGCGTTCAAGTTATTACCTCAAAGTGACACTGGTCAGAATTGTAAAAATTGGCCTGGTCATAAACAAGCAAACCACCTTCGGGGGTAAAGGGGTGGGTCCTCCACATCATGCTGTTCACATTTTGACATCATGAGACGAAGACGACACCTAACAATTTATCAGCAGTACTCCCCACCGCGAGGCTTCAAGGAGGATGTTCTCAGTCGGAACTAGCCACTGAGATTCGTGTGTCAATCAGCAGGTTGCAACAGATAGACTAGAAGAGTCACAGAAAGGCAAAGAAGTAGACATCTTTTGGCCACATCCCACACAGATCACCGCTTCATTGTGAACAAGGATCTTCGGAATCGGATAAAACACACACAACCCAAGGCACATTAAAGGCAGGCGAGAGGCACCCAAGGGTCACATCAGACCAATAGAAACCGTTTACATCAGCGTGGTCTGCGTGCTAGACCAGGGTTCCCCAACTCCAGTCCTCAAGGCCCACCAACAGGTCATGTTTTCAGGATTTCCTTAGTATTACACAGGTGATAATTCCATCACCTGCACAGGCAATAATTCCATCACCTGTGCAATACTAAGGAAATCCTGAAAACATGACCTGTTGGTGGGCCTTGAGGACTGGAGTTGGGGAACCCTGTGCTAGACGACCTACCCTACTTTCATGATAAAATATCACTGTAGTGTGAACTTTACGTTTCTCCATAAATTTCACCCAAAAGCCAAATATTTTAGTGAGTGAAAAGGATTTGATAGAGAATTGTTTACCATCAACAGGTTCAAAGAACGTTACATGGCAGATATTGGTACAGGTTATGCGGTTTCTCAAATTACAGGCAAAATATGTATTCCTTGAAGATAGATTGTTACAGTACTGCGATAGGCGATGACCGTTACGACTAAGATTCTATGAAGAAAAACCTATTCACACAAGATTTAATGCCATAGGGGTAAGCATATAAAATTTTATTAAGCAAAGGGTCAGTTAAAAACACCTAAGGCAATAATCATGATGTGCAATAATAATGCTGTCTAATTAGCATCTTGATATGCCATACCTGTGAGGTGGATGGATTATCTCAAAGGAGAAGTGCTCACTAACAGTTTTAGACAAATTTGTGAAAGGCCTTTTGTTCAAAGAAAAAAAGTCTGATTTTTGAGTTCAACTCATGAAAACAGGAGAAAAAAAACAAAACAAAAAACAAAATGTTGCTTTTAGATTTCTGTTCAGTGCATTTTCATTGACATGTAGGTTTTTTTTGCTGGATAAGCATTCACTTTAGAAAAATATAAAAAATTGAGAGTTCTTAGTGGCTGTTTTGTTAGCCATTAGAAGGTAACAAATTGCAAGCTTTCAAGATTACTCCGGTTTCTTCCAGGGCTGTGGAGTCAGTCTGTATAAAATGGACCGACTCCAGCTCCTAAAATATATAATAAATTGGGTCCAGTAGTTCAATGCAGTTTGTGGGGAATATTTTTTCATAAGAATTTGGGAAAGTTATGAAATGTCCTATAAATGTCTGTCCTATTCCTGATCTAAGGGTCTAGACTTTTAGCGGAGATGAATCTGTACTACAGTAAATTTATCACTTAAACATGAGCCATGTATGAGGGAGTCGTGGAGTCGGTGTCATGGAAATTGAGCAGTAGGAGGTTTGGCTTACCGACTCCACAGCCCTGGTTTCTTCATCAGGCATAGTAAAGCACCGTATCTGAAGAGTCATGTTTATACACAGCATGACAGAATAGTGCAATTACTAAGAAATTATGTGAAGCAGAACTATTATGGGAGGGGAGAACCAGTTGTGGTAGTAAATATTGGAGGCATTCATAGTTCTGTGTGAAAAATTTGTCCCCGATTGAAGTCTGGTTCGAGAAGGGGGGTTGGTGATTCCCCCAAATGGTCTGAGAAGCACAATCCTTAATTGATGTAGAAAGACAAATCCATGTGACACATTAATTCCTACTCTGAGTGTGTCACAGGTTGTCCTAAGTTTGTACTCCCAGGCATTTCTACCTTTTTTTTTTTTTTTTTTTTTTTAATTCTGTGGCGATGAGAATTTATCCCTATTCTAAGTTTTTGCCCTGTCTCCCCAAATTAGACGCCTGCCGAATACTTGGAGCACGTAATTAAATACACTACATTAGATGTGATGCCGCTGAAAGTACCTGGAATTTTATAGTCCTGATGTAAGTTGGGAATCTATCTTGTCAGTTCTCATTTACAGACAGGTTTTACATTTACTTTACCATTTCATTTACTGACAAATTAGAGGAGGAGATTTAAGTTATGTGAGTGTTACAGATGCATAGGTTTTGTCTGTAATGGTGCTGACTGGGGTATAAATGACCCAAATGACAAATTATACAGGTCAGAAGAACTGTAAGCTTGCGAGCAGGGTCATCGCACCTCATGTAAATGTTGAACTGTTACTTTGTACAATCTTTATTGTTTATACGTATATGTACCCACTTAATTGTAAAGTACTGCAGAAATTATATTGCAAATACATTGTTATGAAATACTAAGACATGCCATTTCCTCAAAACCATTACCATATTAAAATAGGGGGGACCCCACGTCATTTTTTGGGGGGGTCCCCCATTCTAATAGCTAGTAAAGGCTAGGTATTCAGCTGGGGGCTGATATTAGTAGCCTGGGAAGCTCCGTGGGTATTACCCCCTTCCCAGACTTCAAACATCTGCCCCAGCCGTCTGCTTAACCTCCGCTAGAGACTATAATGATGGTGGATCCCATGCCAATTTTCTTTTTAAAAAATCCTTTATTTTAACACTAAATGACAATTGAGGGGTTAATAAAGATGCAGTCCCTAAATTATTATTAATTTTGTAATTAATTTTTCCCAAAAATGTTGACGTGGGCTTCGCCATATTTTTGTGTCCAGCCAGGTACAGCAGGCAGAAACGGGCTGCCCCCAACCACCAGCTGCCTATTTGTACCTAGCCGGACACAACAATATAGGGAAGCCCTTTTTTTTTTTTTAATTATTTCATGAAATAAATTTAAAAAAAAAAAAAGACGTGGGGCTTCGCCCTATTTTTGTGTCCAGCCAGGTACAACTAGGCAGCTGGGGGCTGGAATCTGCAGCGCAGGGAGGCCCAAGCTTTCTGGGCCCCCCCCGCTGCAAATTGCAGTCCGCAGCCACCCCGGAAAATGGCGCGTTCATAGAAGCGCCATCTTCTGGCGCTGTACCCAACTCATCCAGGGCCCTGGTGCGGTGGCTCACTGGGTAATAAAGGGGTTAAGGCCAGCTTGGCATTATCAGCTGACCCTAAGCCCGAAATTCATGGGGTCACGCCAATATTAGACATGACCGCCATGAATTTCTAGTAAAGTAATTAAAAAAAACACAAACACCCAGAATAAAGTCCTTTAATTGAAATAAACACACAATTCTTTATTGTTCTAAATTAAACCATACTTACCATCACGCCCATTCCAGCTGAAGCCAACGATCTCCTGCAATAAAAGAAAAATAATAAAGCAACCTCATCCTTACCTCTCCATGGTTCCCAGGACCGGTCCAGCTCTGCTACATTCACATGACAGACTGCACCGCAGCAGAACGCTGCCGTTCAGCTTGCCATGCGGCAGACACTGAGAAGCGCAGGCATGCTTGTGCTCCTCAGTGTCTGACTGTGATGGCATCCAGATGAGCCGAGATCATGTCCAATGAACTCGGCTCACCTCATGCACGTCACTGACAGCGTGGGAAAATTCTCCTGCTCCCCGCATGCGCAATAGAAGTTTCCCACGCTGTCAGTGACGGACGTCCAGGAGGTGAGCTGAGTTCATTGTCGGCTCATCTGGATGCCGTCACAGCCAGACACTGCAGAGCGCAAGCATGCCTGCGCTTCTCAGTGTCTGCGGGATGACAGGCTGGATGGCAGCGTTCTGCTGCGGTCCAGCCTGTCATCTCGATGTAGCAGAGCTGAAGCTGTCCTGGGAACCATGGAAAGGTAAGGATGAGGTTGGTTTATTATTTTTCTTTTATTGCAGGAGATCGTTGGCTTCAGCTGGAATGGGCGTGATGGTAAGTATGGTTTAATTTAGAACAATAAAGAATTGTGTGTTTATTTCAATTAAAGGACTTTATTCTGGGTGTTTGTGTTTTTTTTAACTTTGACTATGGGGTTAGTAATGGGGGTGTCTTATAGACGCCTCTCCATTACTAACCTGGGCTTGATGTCAGCTGGCATTATAAGCTGACAACCCCAGCCCTATTACCCCCTGCCACCGCACCAGGGCAGCGTGGAAGAGCGAGGCTAAGTGCCAGAATTGGCGCATCCTATGAATGCGCCATTTCTGGGGCGGCTGACGGCTGGTGTTTCTAGCCTGGGAGGGGGCCAATATTCATGGCTCCCTTCCTGGGCTATTAATATCAGCCCCCAGCTGTCTGCCTAGCCTTTGCTAGCTATTAAATTAGGGGGGACCCCACGTCATTTTTTTTGGGGGGTCCCCCATTTTAATAGCTAGTAAAGGCTATGTATTCAGCTGGGGGCTCATATTAGTAGCCTGGGAAGCTCCGTGGGTATTACCCCCTTCCCAGGCTTCAAACATCTGCCCCAGCTGTCTGCTTAACCTCCGCTAGAGACTAAAATTAAGGGGAACCCCACGCCAATTTTTAAAATAAATCCGTTATTTTAACACTAGATGACAAGTACAGTAATCAACACTATCACTGTACTTCATATATATGTGACTGACATGTTTCTATCTATCTAATCTATGTGTGAAGCTCTATTCTGTCTGTTATAAATTGTCGGGTACAGATGCTGAATTGCCGGCCGGCTTTCTTAAAGAGACGGTGCATGAAAACACTATTATTTGTTTTAATAAATCCTTTACACTAAATGACAAGTACAGTAAGCAACAGTCACTGTACTTCATATATATGTGACTGACATGTTTCTATCTATCTAATCTATGTGTGAAGCTCTATTCTTTCTATTCTAAATTGTCGGGTGTCAGCTTATGCCGCTGCTGAATTGCCGGCTTTTCATATATTGTCACAGAAGCGATGCAAACTTCCCTGCTCCGGACACAGCGCAGCGCTTCTGTGACAAGTGAAAGCTGTCGGCACAGAAGTCCTGCGCTGTGTCCGGAGCTGGGAATACGCAGCGATGTGTCAGTTTCAGCACAGAAGCGCTGACTGTCTGGACCTACCGCCGCCGTATTTTAACTCCCTCCACCTTATATTAACTCCGACATGGCAGGGATACGGCCACGGCAGCTTATTAACACCCCCAGAGTATCCCCGCATGTCAATTTCTGAAAGTTCAAAAGCATTACCGGCGTATAAGACGACCCCAGACTAGACAGAAGATTTTTCAGTCTTCAAAAGTCGTCTTATACGCCGGAATATACGGTGTGTGTGTGTGTATATATGTGTGTATATACATGTGTGTGTATGTATATATATATATATATATATATATATATATATATATATATATATATATATATATATATATATATATATATATATATATATATATATATATATATATATATATATATATATATATATATATATATATATATATATATATATATATATATATATATATATTACATAACATGTTGGTTTAGACCAAGCTTATTAAATTTATTTTTTTAAATGCAGCCACTGGGGACTGTCATTTTACTTTGTAAGTGTCATCCAGACCTGCAGTCTGCAAATATGGAATTTCCTGGGCATAGGAGACAGCGGTCAGACGCAGAACCCATCTCTTGCATTGTAGCCACATCAGTTGTGGGCTGTCCAATTCATAGTAGGTGTGGCCTAGGGCGATTTTATTGTAGCCCTGCACTATGAGCTCCGCTTAGCCTCCATCACCAGGACCTGTAACCGGAAGCTGTACCGTTCACTTCCTGTATTACAGGCCCTGGCTTGTGAGGAGACCAGAGGGGCAGCAGATAGCAGTGAAGATAGTGGACAGAGGTGAAAGGCCAGGAATGATGCTTTTGTGCAGATGAAAAAATATGAGGGGAGAGATGGCATATGAGGGGGAGAAGGGGTGAGACATGACATGTTGTGGGGAGAGACACTCCATGTTTCCCAGACACAAGACCGCATCCAGCTGTTACAGGCAAGAGGAGTATATGGCGCCGGAGATTTCGGTATGCATAGACACTGAACGCATACTGTGATCTCCGGCGCCATAAGGACATGCTTACCTGACCAGGAGGAGCGTTGCCTCTGTTCTGGCCAGAGTGCAGCATCTGAATTGGCGCATGCCCATAGCGCGCTGTCTGACGCCATTTTACTGAAGACACATTTGCAGCCGGCCTCCAGCAGAACGAGATGCAGCGCTGGAGGAAAGGTGAGTATAAGTGTTTATTTTTTTGTATGCGCAGCGTGATAGCGATGAGGGAGCGCCATGAGTTCCAGAATGGGGGGGGGGGCATGGGGCGCCATGCGTTCCAGAATTGGGGGGGCATGAGGGGGCGCCATGCGTTCCAGAATTGGGGAGGGAGAGGGAATGAGGGGGCGCCATGAGTTCCAGGATTGGGGGAGGTGAGGGGGCACGATGCGTTCCAGGATTGGGGGAAGGATGAGGGGGGCGCCATGCATAACAAGATTGGGGGGGGTGAGGGGGCAATGCATACCTGGATGGAAGGGGGCCACGCATACCGGGATGGGGATCAGGGGTGGCATGTATACTCGGATGGGGGCTGCGTATAAGAAGGGGGGCATATATACCAGAATGGGGGATTATGGGCACGCTCGTACTACGGTACCACAATCCTCCTCCGGTCTCTGGATGGGGGCAGCATATACCAATAAAAATACTCGCCCCACACTTTTATATACAATACTCACCTCTCAGCCTCGTTCCCTCAGCTGCTCTGAGCACCCGCACATCTCAACTATGTAGCGCCCGCGTTCAATGTCTGCATCAGTGACATCAGACGCAGAGGGGGATTGATGGGAGAGGGAGCGTCAATGCTCCATCACTCATCGCTGCTTTCAACTGTATCAGCATCCAGACGATACAGATGAACTTGTGATGACAGGCAGGGGCCCCTCCCGTCCGACTTATGGGCCTCACAGCAGGCAAGCAGCAGTGCAGGGGTATAATAAACTGCATCAGCGCATGCAGATAGAGTAGCGTAGCTCTGCGTGGGTCCCTCAGAGCGCGTGGCCTGGGGTAACCGCTCTCTCAGCAGCCAAGCTACTGTGTGTCACAGTATACACCACTGTTCCCATAGAAGTGGACGGAGAGAGGGCACATCTTACATACATTAGATACTGTGTATCCAATACCATCCTGTGTGATCCACTCTGCTGAGCTCAAGATCTAATCTCATTATGTGATACACTATAACACACAGATTAGAAACAGGGCAAAGTATCTAATCACGCACGTGATGCACTTCACGTATCCAACGCCAGCTTATCATACAGCGAGCAGCACCAACTACCAATCGGTGCTGTCGGCCATCCGCGATGACCGTGTACATGTCAGTATCACTTTGCAGTCACCAACCAAAGGTCTCCACACTGATCCCAAACTTCATCCTCTTATCCTATTACAAACATCTAGGAGGTGAGGGGAGGAGTGACATGTGAGCAGACCCCGTCCACATTTACTGCAGTCGTAATGCGTGCTAGTTGTACACTAGGTTTTCATTGCAAATTTCTGCAACTGCTCCCCCCAATGTTTAAAAGTGGAAATACCAAACCCTTTTAGGTTCTTTCAAATTTTACTTCAATAAAAACCATTTTAATAAAGTTAAACACATTACATTTTTTTCAATTGTTGAAAAAGAAAGTATTTGTGTTTTTATAATGGCATCTTCCTTTTAATGTGATTTTGGGGTAAATTCAATACTCCATAGCGCCAAAGATAAAGCTCCTGTATGGGATAAATTATATATTTTGAAAAGGATAGCAATGGCAAGTGTACTTTATATTTTCTGTATTTATGCTTTTTTTTATTTTACTTCTCAAAAATGGGCTGGAATAAGTCTTTGGTCTCCTTTTTACATTTTTTGGTTTCCTTAGGGAGCCCATTTCTGTAACAGTTTCATGAATATACTGCAATACTTTAGAATTGCAGTATATTGTCAAATTATTGATCTTATGAAACCCTGTAGGCCTCAGACTACAATGAAAACCATTTCCACGGAGTTGATATCTGGCGATATTAGGGACCTCATTGAAAGCAGCACTTATGCATTAAACTACTGTGATCCGAGTTAGCTTCTCTATAGGATTTTAAAAAGCACAAAAAAACCTTACTACTAAAAGAAGTAGTTTACATACACAGAGCTGACCTTTTAAAATGCATTTCAAAAACACTAGAAAAAACTCATTTTTACCACCGTAAAAGGCCTTATAGGTTAAATTAAAGGTAATCCAACACCAGGTTTTTGCCACCTAATCTGAAATCAACATGATGTAGAAAAAGGCCCCAATTCCAGCGATGTATCACTTACTCTGCTGCTTGATCTGGTTTTGATAATCTGTTGCCGATAAAGTAATTTTATGACTAGACTAGTAAACCAGTTGCCAATTTGTCTTCCATATTCATGAGCGCTGCATAATCCCACGCAAACAACTGATCAGCAGTTTTCTGTGTACATGGAGCATAGGCTAAAAGCTGTCAAATCAGTGGTATGGTTGGGGTTACAGAGCTCAGCATTCAGAGAACTGGTAGACCTGCAGCAGATAAAATTGTGATTTTAAACAAAGTGAAGCAAGCAGCCCAGTAAGTGATGCATTGCTGGAATCAGTCTCTGCCCCCATATCATGTTGATCCAGATGGTAGCAAATACCTGGTGACAGCTTCCCTTTAAAGCCTATGGTAAAGGATAAAATATAGACTTCCCACAACTTTGAAGTGTAAACTGAACAATTAAAAACACAAAGTGACCTCTCAGTATGTAAAACACTGAAAAGTTCAGTTATCTTGAAGGTAACCTTTGTACCAATGTTTTGTTTAACGGTACTGTAGATGGCCTGTGAATTTACTGAAAAAGAAATAGGCTGGCACCAAACCAAGTGTGATAAGTAAGAAGCATGGGGGGGGGGGAAGCCTCTTATTAATGCAGACTTAAAACTTCAAATTAGTAATAGCTTCAAAGAAACCACAATTACCATCAGTAGTGGGTCTATACATCCTCTCTGCACTAAAGGTAAAGTTTAAACAATGTAGTCATTTACCCTGCTCCACAAAGGTGTCTTGTCAGCATGCATAAACATCGCATAGGAGTGCTGTACATAGCGTCTCCGGCAGCTCAGGCAAAACTAATCTCTAACATGATCGGTTTTAATCCCGCCATGTTTAAACTAACAACTTGCATTTTCACAAAACAAGTAACAAAATATATTTACAAGGCAGTAGAAAATGAATAAAATAGTTATCAAGCACCATCTCTACATGATTGCCTATTCTAATGAAAAGGTACATGCATGGTACCTACCAATCATGCAGGGCATAGAGCAGGGGTCTCAAACACGCAGCCCGAGGGCAGCATGCAGCCTCTAGGGCTGCTTAATGGGGACCAGGAAGGGGCACATTGCTACAAGCTGGGGACATTACTATAAGAAGTTGGTCAGAATTACTATATTGTGCTAATTGTAAAGAAAAAAAAGAAAAATCACTATATGGCCAGTTAGGGGACACAAAAAGGAAATAAAAAAACTGTAAAACTATACCATAGCCCATAAAATTAACATGTAAAAGAATAAACTAAAGCCAAAAATGTACAAAAAATAATCCAGAAGGTGAACAGAAAAAATATGGTATTAAAAAGGTCATATCCTGCAAAGAATGCGACCCTTCAAATTCACATTTTTTCTATGTGCGGCCCATATACTTAGTAGAGTTTGAGACCCCTGATGTAGAGTCTGTAGGGCAGTAACATCAGAACTGCTCAACACTGATGCAGAAGCACAATATATGTTTCTCCATTTACCAATTACCACAAACTGCGCAGTTTGGTTTAATAGTCTGGTAGACTTCAGTATGCTGCCTATATAGGAGCAGCAGTTGAGAGCCATTTGAAACATCTAGCTTATTCTCTTAGTGCAGCTCTATGCAGTGTGTAGTAGCCACTGCAGTGACTGCAGAACTGCTCCCATTCAAAAGAATAGGATCCATACTGCTGTGCTGCAGCCGCTACAAATTGAAACAGATTGACTGGTGCTGTGATTTGCTGCTCTGTTCAAAGTGTGGACATCCAGCCACCACCACAGCTGATTAGGGTCTCACAACACCCCCAGACAATGATTACTAATCAAGCGCATAAGACATCAATATTTTATGACTGGACAACACCTTTAAAAAAAAAAAAATCTTATATTACACTGAGTACTAGCAGTTTTCCAACATATTAAAATGAAGGAACTGATGTTTCTACAAAAAATGGAGAGATGCACACAATGCTACATATCAATTTACCATACTCCCTGGTTGCACATACTGTCAAATTCATGAGCCATACAATGCTACAACTCCTCCCTCAGCTACAATTTATAAAATGTGTGCAAATGGACGCCATAACATTACAAGAGTACTGTTCTTGATTGGCTGCAGTGTTCATGTATGTGCATCACAGATCACAACCGCAGCCAAGTAAAAAGTTCCATGTCTGACATTTTTCCATAAAAGCACAAAAATCTTTGCGATCAGATTAAATATTTGATATCCAAAACTGAAGTCAAGCTTTCATTTGCACTTAGAGGATTTAGCTGACGTTCAAAGATTGCACATGTGGCATTACCATAAATATAGGTTTCTTGATATGCAACCAAAATACCTTTTTCTGGTTTACAACATTGCAAAAAGAAAGAAGATAGCCTTACAAGTTGTTCATAACAGGTGTCACTAAAACATTAAATAGATTCAGAAAATCATGCACACCGCCAAGCAATTTTCTTACTACTAGATTGGTAGTATGGGTCATCAAGGAGCACAGCGAATTTAAGTTTCATAGTTTTCACAAGTTGGTTGGAAAAGGTTCAAATCTCTGGCCAAGCTGTGACTCACACAGATTAGACAAAAACAGACCACACATTCACAGCTGCTAATAGTTTTCTGTATGGAGTATGGTACTGATTAACCCCTTAGTGAGCTAATTTTGATTTTAAAGGGGTTTACCCAACAAAAGTTCATTTTAATCAATAGATTTTGGAATAATATTCAAAATTGGATGTGTTGCAATAAAATGCTCCTGTGCGGAGATATCTTAGAAGTGTGCCCCTGCTATGTACTGTGTAATGACTGTTTGATCATACCACATTCCCTTAAATCCAATAGCTATAACAATAGTGAATTAACAACATTCCCATATGTCTACTTTACATCTGCATCATTTAAACAATTTTTTTTTTGTTAGGATGTTAGAGGCGTTAAAAGTTTAACAGGCATTTCTCATTTTTTTAATACATTTACAAAACCAGTCTCCTTAGGAACCTATTCAGATTTTTTTTATTCTGCTCTGCAGACATTGTACAGTGCAACATCAAGAGTTGGGAAGAAGGTCCTTTTTAATACTATGGCATACAATAACCTTTTAGACAATTTATGGCAACAGTTTGTTTACAGGGTCTAAAAGAAAAGACCTTTCCCAAAGGGATTAATAAATATGTTTGGCACGCTTCTGGAAAAACTTAAGACTTGCACAAAGCCATGAGCATCAAACACACACAAGATGAATTTGCTAGTCATTGACTGAAAGCACAAATTCTATTTAGGACAAATGGGCATAAATTACAAAAATACTACTTTAGTTAACAGTACAGAGAACACACAAAATGGTAAACCATGCCACAAACACCTAGAGCTTTAGAATAGGATGCACTAAAAGCCCATAGTCCATTTTACGCCCCAGGCAAAATGGGACATTTAATGAAGACCAGATAATGTATATATTAAAAAGGAAAGCACTCTAGTAACAAGTATGCCAGCTATAGAAAAATTTCTGGCACAAGTCATAGTAAATTTTTACTATGGGATCTCACTAATTTATTGGTGAAAAAAATGTTAAATTTGGGAGCACAAAAAAATTAAGTTTTAATCAAAATTCTGGCACAAATCTATGCAATCTCCCAGTGACTATACTATATACAATGTATGTAAATGGTATACACATGACGATCTTACAGGAATATAGCCAGTAATTTGATCAATCATTACATAATGAAAGGCAACACAGTTTTAAGTTAGCACACAAGTCTTGTAATCTTAAAGTAGGGATGTCTGATATACACAGAGGGACAAAATTAAAAACTTGGACAAAGTCACAGGCCAACCTTGGTATTTATTTAAAAAAAGCTATACAATTGAGGCAGTTTTTCCTTATCAAATATAAACAACGAAACTTTTCATATGGAAATTAACTTAAAGGGGTTTTGCAGGCCTTCCAACGTAAACTTTCCTCCTATTGAAGCCCCTAGGTTGTCCTTTCTTTGCCCCCATAAAGTAGGATGCCAACAAAAGTGCCCCTCAAACAGTATGTTATACCCACAGTGAATTCCTTCTTACACATGGTATGATGACCCTACTGTACCCCCTCAACAAAGTATGGTGACCCCCAACAAAGTATGATGCCCAGTATAATTGACCCCCACATTGAAAAAATATATAATTATTCACTTCTCCTCTTTCCTCTGACTGCTCCAGCCTAAGCAGCAAGCATTCTGTAGCTTTTCAATGCTTGGCATAGCAGTCGCAAACTGGAGAATGATGGGAGAAGGAGTGGACGGCTCCCTCTTTCATCATTGCTTTCAACTTTATCGGCATCCAGGATGCCGATGCAATTGGAAATGTGATGCAGTGGAAGGGGGTGACGGGGGAGGGGTTGATGGCTGCGTCAACATGGGCCAAATATAAATCACTCTGCGGGCCTGATTTGGCCAGCGGGCCAGAGGTTAACACGCATTTCTTTAAGAAAATATAATTAAATGAAACTGCTCACGATATCCCCGATCCACAAAAAAATAAAAATATTTACCTGGGTTTAAGGATATATTTTTGGCTGTATAGCCAGCGGCGTCCACCAACCCCCTTTGTGGGCATGCTGCTGTCTGTTCCACATTGTCCTTTAAAAAAGATAAAATTAGTGAAAAACAGTAAAGACTACATTAGTAAAGATTATAATGGTAGGTTTCACAATACTCCGCTTTGACCTGGTTAGCAAACATTTTACTCATAAGGAGTCACCCTTTTGCTGGTGGGGAGGTGCAGGAGATAAAGTCAGTGCAGTGGGGCTATATAGTCACTAAAGCTTATGGTATGTGGGTACTGGACATGGACAAGACACTGGACAGAGCGGTAGTAATTGGCAGAAAAGCCCTATAGCTGGATCATTTGGCAACAGTCAAAAAAGTCCTGCCCTTTTTGGATCCCAAAATTATCTTTATTAAATATATGTTCAAAATACCCCACCCATGCCAAAAGACTGCACACCTGCAGCCAGCGAGTGATCACATTGCTCTGGCTGGGTGGGCAGGTTGTCGGCCAACTTTGTAGCAAAAGACTTATTTTACCCTGTTCAGAAATTGACAGCAGCTGTCACTATAGTGTCGCCTACCAACATTAACAGAAAACAGCAGACTTTGCAGGAATGATCTAGTGATGGGTCATTCGCAGCTGGTCAGATACAAATAGCCTGCTTCCTGTTTGAAGAGTTCTTGAACACTAGCGCCACCTATTGGATGTAGCAATCCTGGAAGTCAATATAAACCTGCATCCAAGCATGCAATGATTTCACAATAATGTGCCTTTAGTTCAGTTTGTGCTTTAATCTTATGTAAAACAAGACCATATTGTAAAGTCGCAGTGCACACATACAGCAGAGTTAAGAGTGTAATATTGTTAAATAAGTGCCCAGATGTAGCTTGATTAAAGCTCAGACTCCGCTCTGCACAGGGGCAGGCTGGGCCGATGGGCAGAGGGGCATATGACCCCGTGTCTGGCCATCTGCTGAAGAAGTGGAGGGAGCTCAGCTGCATCTTCTTCCTGCCGGAGAGGAGCTTGTGGGCGGGAAAGAAGAGACATCTGTAAGTACAAACTCCTGCTCTCTGTGCGGTGAGGTGGACGCTGCTGACCTCTTCCAGGGCCAGGTCCTGTATGGTCTCTGCTGCCGCTCTTCTGATGCTCACTGAGATTTATTGTAGGAGTCTGAACTTTCAGGGCCCTGTCAGTGCCCAGTCATCAGCATCAGGATGACCAGACCACAGGAAATTCAATCTGCTGCAATAAATCTGCCTATACGTCAGTGTGACCAGAATCCTGCACTGGACTCATCAACTCTGAGTCAGGTTAATGGATATCACATGTTACTGCATATATACAGTTGTGCTCAAAAGTTTACATACCCCGGCAGATTTTTTCCTTTCCTGGCCTTGTTTCAGAGAATATGAATGATAAAAACTTTCTCCACTCATGGTTATTGGTTGGGTGAAGCCATTTATTGTCAAACTACTGTGCTCTCTTTTTAAATCTTAATGAAAACCTTAAACATCCAAATGACCCTGATCAAAAGTTCATATAACATGCACAGAATTTTACACAAATGGGTTTGAATGGCTACTAAAAGGTTACATCCTCACCTGTGACCTGTTTGCTTGTAATCAGTGTGTGTGCATAAAAGCTGAGTGAGTTTCTGGGAACCAGAGAGACTTTTGCATCTTTCATCCAGCCACTAATGTTTCTGGATTGTGAGTCATGGGGAAAGCAAAAGAATTGTCAACGGATCTATGGGAAAAAGGTAGTTGAACTGTATAACACAGGAAAGGGATACAAAAAAATATCCAAGTAACTGATAATGCTAGTCAGCAGCATCCAAACTGATTAACAAATAGAAAATCAGGAGTTCTTAAAAACCAAACCACGGTCAGGTACACCAACAAAAATTTCAGACAACTGCCAGGAAAATTGTTCGGGATGCAAAGAAAAACCTACAAACTACATCAGCTGAAATTCAGGACTCTCTGAAAACTAGCAGTGTGGCTGTTTCAAGATGCACAATAAGGAGGCACTTGAAGAAAAATGGGCTGCATGGTCGAGTCGCTAGAAGAAAGCCATTACTGTGCAAATACCACAAAGCATCTCGCCTTTCAATATGCCAAACAGAACAGAGACAAGCCTCAAAACTTCTGGAACAAGGTAATTTGGAGTGATGAGACCAAAATTGAACTTTTTGGCCACAACCATAAACATTACATTTGGAGAGAGGTCAACAAGGCCTATGATGAAAGGAACACCATTCCTACAGTAAAGCATGGAGGTGGATGGCTGATGTTTTGGGGATGTGAGCTACAAAGGCAAAGGAAACTTGGTAAAAGTTGAAGGAAATATGAATGCAGCACGTTATCAGCAAATACTGGAGGCAAATTTGCACTCATCAGCCCGGAAGATGCTCATGGGACGTACTTGGACGTTCCAACATGGTCTTGTGTTTTGGATCGTTGTCAAGTCGATCTGTCATTGGCTACAGCAGAACAAAGTGGAGATTCTGGAGTGGCCATCTCAGTCTCCTGACCTCAATATCATGGAGCCACACTGGAGAGATCTCAAGCATGCAGTTCATGCTAGAAAGCCCAGGAATTTACAGGAACTGGAGGCTTTTTGCCAAGAAGAATGGGCAGCTTTACCATCTGAGAAAATAAAGAACCTCATCCACAGCTACCACAGAAGACATCAAGCGGTCATTGATGTTAGAGGGGGCAATACACGGTATTAAGAACTGGGGTATGAACTTTTGATCAGGGTCATTTGGATGTTTTTGGCTGTCATTACAATTTAAAAAGAAAAAACACAGTGGTTTGACAAATTGCTTCACCCAACCAATAACCATGAGTGGAGAAAGTTTTTTTGTTATTTATATTCTCTGAAACAAGGCCATGAAAGGTAAAATTATGCCAGGGTATGTAAACTTTTGAACATGCATACATATGCCAGGTGCAGGATTTATCAATCCAGCGTATATAACATTGTACATCTGTGCATATAGTATATGTGTAGTACACAGGATAATACATGACCGGTCTATGATACTGTGACTACAGACATCACAGGTTATACACACACACACGTATAACATCCGATGCATGTATAACAGTGTATTATATACCAGTCAGATATTAAACTGTATAAGAGTATAGAAAACATTACACCAACACATGTCTTATATAACATCTGATGTCTAGTCATACTGTAACCTATACAGTCATATCATGTATATTTTGTGCACAAACATGGTATATACACAGCATAAGTGACTCTCAAGCGAACTCCACAATATGGAAAGGATAACAGTATGACGTGCTTGAGCAAGTAGGTTTAAAAAAAACAAAACATTTTTAACTGTTACCCCTATACTTGTGTGACCACCTTTACTCCGGGCATACGTTTTTCTCAGGAGTGTACAGCAGCACAGCGTACCTGGCATTACTTCACCTCTAAAAACACATCCTCATTCAGACGTCCATGTCTCCAGTAGGTGTGGTGACAGTTTCCACACGTACTGGAGACACTGACACACGTAGACCCATTCAAGTGAATGGATCTGTGCACATGTCAGCGTGTTTCCACGGACCGTGTGTCCGTGGGCTTAACACGCTGACATGTTCGTTTTTTGCACGCCGCACAGACTGCAAAACTTCCCACACACATGCAGTGACACGGACTGGCTCCTGGGAATCAGTGGTACAGTGTTCAATCGCCAGGTGCTGGAGGCAAGTCTCATCATTGTCCCCTACTTGCACAGAGATCAGTGCGAGCAAGTGACAATGTTGAGAGCAGTATTTAGCTCCTGCTGTCTCTAACCAGTGTAAAATACGAAAATAAAAAAAAAAAAAACACAATACTCCCCTTTACACCTAATTCCCGAAGCCATTGTCCCCTGTAAACAAACAAAAAAAAATATATATCCCTCACCTGTCCGAAGTTGAAATAATCCAGTGTCCCACGTCGCAATCCATTTGGGCAACATTTCTTCATCAGTATGCGCAGTGGCATAAGGCGAGCGCATACGCTGAGAATGATTTGATGCAGCGAGCGGGTCCCTGAGCTACGCTCACCGAGCGGTGTCCTGTCACTCACTGAGCTCAGTGCAGGTCAGGGGCTCGCTCGCTGCAGCAAGTCATTCTCCTCTACGCCTCAGCGTATGCGGTCACCTCATGCCACCCAAATGGATTGCGGCATGGGACACTGGATTATTTCAACTTCGAACAGGTGAGGGCTAGTGTTTTTATTTTTGGTTTGTTTACAGGGGACAATGGCTTCGGGGAATTAGGTGTAAAGGTGAGTAAAATTTACGTTCTATTTTATTCCTATTTTTACAATTGCTGCGACAGCGGGGGCTGAATATAACTCAACATTGTCACTTGCTTGATGACCGATTCCTCCAGCACCCGGGGAACAGCACAAACTGTACCGTTGATTCCCAGGTGCCAGTACGTACGATTCGGATATGGTTGCCACACAAGGACACAGACCCTGATCTCTGGTGGTTTATCCAATACCAAAAATATCAGGATGTGTGAAAGAGGCCTAAAGCCAGTCATACAGAAGCATAGGTACCACTGACTACTACTACAGTGTATGGTTCTGCAGAGCGCTCTCTCAATTCCTTTGTTTTGTTTTTTTTCCACATGCTCATTTGCCTGATGCTTAGATTTTAACAAGGACAACCACCTTAAAAGGTATGTGCACACGTTGCATTTTTGCTGCAGAAAACCACATTTTACAGTACCACCAAGGTGAATGATCTGAAATCTCATGCACATGCTGCATATTTTTTAATTGCAGAATTGAAGCAGTTTCAAATCTGCAGCATGCCCATTCTCTGTGTTTTTCACCCATTCAAATGAGTTGGGGGGGGGGAGAAACTGCATCAAAAATGTATGCATTTTTTTCAGCGTTTTTGGACACATTTTTGGTGCCATGTCTGCAGCAAATACCCATAGGCTATGTTCACACATGTTGGGTTTTTCAGCGTTTTTTTGCTGCAGATTTTTTTGCTAATTTTCAGCTGTGTTTTGCAGTACCAGCAAAGTCTATGAGAAACCAGAATTCTCTGTTCACACCATGGTTTTTTGTTGCGTATTTTGTGCATTGGTTGACCGGCAAGAGTGCATGGTCACTGTGCACCGAGAACAGAGCCCAGTGACAGGAATCTACCTAGTATCCATCAGAATTGACAACCAACATGCTCAGCAGAGCAAGGACTAGGCCAGCCCCTGTATTGCGGGTCACTGATGACTTCGTATCAGCGTGGGGACGGAGGAGGCTTCACCAGTGCCCCCCTGACGACAACTGATTTCAGTTACCCAGCATGCACTGGGGACTCAAACGAACAGTCAAAGAGGAAGTAAAAAAAATAAAGGAGTTAGTGTGGGAAGGATGGGGAATTTTTAATTAAGGTTCACGTGCTTCTCACTAAATTAGAATATCAAAAAGTTAATTTCAGTTCTTTAATACAAAAAGTGAAACTCAGTCCTTACAAACATTGATCTATTTCAGGTGTTTATTTCTGTTAATGTTGATTATGGCTTACAGCTAATGAAAACACAAGTCATTATCTCAGTAAATTAAAATAATTAACAAAAGACACCAGCAAAGGCTTCCTAAGCACTTAAAAAGGTTCCTTAACCTGTTTCAGTAGGCTCCACAATCATTGGGAGGACTGCTGACTTGACAGATGTCCAGAAGGAAGTCATTGACACTCCACAAGGAGGGTAAGCCAAAAAAGGTCATTGCTAAAGAAGCTGGCTGTTCAGAGTACTGTATCCAAGCAAATTAATGGAAGGTGTGGTAGAAAAAGGTGCACAAGCAACCGGGATAAAAGAAGCCTTGAAAGAATCATTAAGAAAAGGCCATTCAAAAATTTAGGGGAGATTCACAAGTCGTGGACTGCTGCTGGAGTCATTGCTTCAGGAGCCACCACACACAGACGTATACAGAACACAGACTACAAGTGTCGCATTCCTTGTGTCAAGCCACTCAAGAGCAATAGACAACGCCAGAAGAGTCTTACCTGAGCCAAGGAGAAAAAAAAAAAAAAAAAAAAAAGACCTGGACTGTTGCTCAGTGGTCCAAGGTGTTGATTTCAGATGAAAGTAAATTTTGCATTTCATTTGGAAATAAAGGTCCCAGAGTCTGGAGGAAGAGTGGAGAGTAAAGGAATCCAAGCTGCTTGAGGTCTAGTGTGAAGTTTCCACAATCAGTGATTGTTTTGGGAGCCATGTCATCTGCTGGTGTAGGTCCGCTGTGTTATATCAAGACCTAAGTCAGCGCAGCCATCTACGACAAAATTTTAGAGCATTTCATGCTTCCCTCTGTCGCCAAGATTTTTGGAGATGGATATTTCATTCTCCAGCAGGACTTGGCACCTGTCCACACTGCCAAAAGCACCAATACCTGGTTTAAAAACAACAGTATCACTGTGCTTGATTGGCCAGCAAACTCACCTGGCCTTAACCCCATAGAGAATCTATGGGATATTGTCAAGAGGAAGATAGACACCCAACAATGCAGACGAGCTGAAGGCTGCCATCAAAGCAACCTAGGCTTCCATAACACATAAGCAGTGCCACAGGCCGATCGCCTCCATGACACGCTGCATTGATGCAGTAATTGATGCAAAAGGAGCCCCGACCAAGTATTGAGTGCATTTACTGAACATACATTTCAGTAGGCCAACATTTCGGATTTTAAAAACATTTTTTCAAGCCGTTATAAAGTATTCTAATTTACTGAGATAATGACTTTTGTGTTTTCATTGGCTGTAAGCCATAATCAACATTAAGAGAAATAAACACTTGAAATATATTCTATTATATAGTCATCACAAACAGAATGATCTGAGTTTAACTTTGTATTAAAGAACTGAAATAAATTAACCGATATTCTAATTTAGTGAGAAGCACTTGTATAGTAGAAAAAAAAAAAAGAAGATCAGATTATGACAGTGGTGCAACCCCACACCATACTGACCCATTGTCAAACCGGTCATGCTGAAGGATGTTGCAGGCTGCAGATCTCTCCAAGGCGTCTCCAGACTGTCACGTGCTCAGTGTGAACCTGCTTTCATCTGAGAAGAGCACAGGGCGCCAGTGGCGACTTTACCAATCCTGGTGTTCTGTGGCAAATGCCAAGCATCCCGCACAGTGTTGGGCTGTGAGCACAAGCCCCATCTGTGGACTTCGGGCCCTCATATCACCCTCATTGAGTCTGTTTTTAACCGTTTGTGCAGACACGTGCACATTTGTGGCCAGCTTGAGGTCATTTTGCAGGGCTCTGGCAGTGCTCCTCCTTGCATAAAGGAGGAGGTCGCGGTCATGCTGCTGGGTTGTTCCCCTCCTACAGCCCCCTCCATGTCTCCTGGTATACTGGCCTGTCTCCTGGTAGCACCTCCAGCCTCTGACAAACACAGCAAACCTTCTTGCCACAGCTCGCATTGATGTGCCTTCCTGGAGGAGATCCCACAGTAGACCATCCGCAACCTCATCAGGAGCATGCCCAGGCGTTGTAGGGAGGTCATACAGGCATGTGGAGGCCACACACAATACCGAGCCTCATTTTGACTTGTTTTAAGGACATTACATCAAAGTTGGATCAGTCTGTAGTGTTTTTCCACTTTAATTTTGGGGGTGAAACCAAATCCAGGCCTTCATTGGTTAATAAATTTGATTTCCATTGATGATTTTTGTGTGATTTTGTTGTCAGCACATTCAACTTGGTACAGAAAGAAGTATTCAATGAGAATATTTCATTCATTCAGATCTAGGATGTGTTATTTGAGAGTTCTTTTTTTGAGCAATGTATACGACATGCTGATCTCGCAGTGTAACAGCTCAGTTTATCAGCAAAAGGTTGACCTTGAGTCTTCTCTAAAGCCATAAGTTATGTGGAGTTAAGTTTTCAGCTCTGTGGCTTTACATTTGACTGCAGGAGAACCTACTGTATTCCAATGCATAGACTAAACAGTTCACTGACCCACCGCTCATCTCTGTGGCAGTATTTATTATAGCGCCATTTATTCCATGGCGCTTTACATGTGAAAAAGGGGTAGAATACAAGAACAATTACAATAATCTTAAACACCATGTGACAGCGACTGGTACAGGAGGAGCGAGGACCCTGCCCGCGAGGGCTCAATCTACAAGGGATGGGTGAGGATACAGTAGGTGAGGGTAGAGCTGGTCGTGGAGCGGTATGGTGGAGCGGTGGTTACTGCAGGTTGTAGGCTTGTCGGAAGAGGTGGGTCTTAAGGTTCCTTTTGAAGGTTTCCACGGTAGGCGAGAGTCTGATACGTTGAGGTAGAGAGTTCCAGAGTAGGGGGGGGGGGGGGGGGGGAGCACGGGAGAAATCTTGTATGCGATTGTGGGAGTTGGAGATAAGAGGGGAGTAGAGAAGGAGATCTTGTGAGGATCGGAGGTTGCGTGCGGGTATGTAACGGGAGACTAGGTCAGAGATATATGGAGGAGACAGGTTGTGGATGGCTTTGTATGTCATGGTTAGGGTTTTGAACTGGAGTCTGAGCAATGGGGAGCCAGTGAAGAGATTGACCGAGGAGAGGCCAGGAAATGGCGGGGGGACAGGTTGATTAGTCAAGCAGCAGAGTTTAGGATAGATTGGAGGGGTGCGAGAGTGTTAGAGGCGAGGCCACAGAGCAGGAGGTTGCAGTAGTCAAGGCGGGAGATGATGAGGGCATGCACTAGTGTTTTTGCAGATTCATGGTTGAGGAATGTGCGGATCCAGGAGATATTTTTGAGTTGGAGTCGGCAGGAAGTGGAAAGGGCTTGGATATGTGGTTTGAAGGAGAGTTCAGAGTCCAGGGTTACTCCAAGGCAGTGAGCTTGAGGGACTGGGGAGAGTGGGCAGCCATTGACGTTGATAGGTCAGTTGGGGGGTTGAATGAGATGGCGGAAAGATGATGAATTCTGTTTTGTCCATGTTAAGTTTTAGAAATCTGGCAGAGAAGGATGAAATAGACATTGTGGGATTTTGGTTAGTAAGGAGGCGATATCGGGTCCAGAGAGGTAGATCTGTGTGTCATCAGCATAGAGGTGATAATGAAAGCCATGAGACTATGAGCTGTCCCAGGCCAAAGGTGTAGATGGAGAAGAGCAGCGGTCCTAGAACTGAACCTTGGGGGACACAGACAGATAGGGGGCGAGATGAGGAGGTGGTGTGTGAGTGGGAGACACTGAATGTCCGGTCTGTTCGGTATGAGGAGATCCAGGATAGGGCCAAGTCTGTGATGCCGATAGATGAGAAAGTCTGTAGTAAGAGGGAATGGTCCACTGTGTCAAAGGCAGATGACAGGTCTAGGAGGAGGACAGTAGTGTTGCTTAGATTTGGCAGTTAGTAGGTCGTTTGTGACTTTAGTCAGTGCAGTTTCAGTAGAATGGTGCGGTCGGAAACCGGATTGTAGGCGGTCAAAGAGGGAGCAGGAGGAGAGGTGGGAGGACAGTTCAGAATGGACATGTTCCAGTAGTTTTGAGGCGTAGGGGAGAAGTGATATGGGGCAATAGCTAGACACAGAGGATGGGTCAAGGGATGGCCTTTTGAGGATGGGTGTGATCGAGGCATGTTTGAAGCATGAGGGGAAGACACCAGTTGTTAGTGACAGGTTGAAGAGGTGGGCTAGGGCTGGGATGAAGATAGTGGTAAGGTTTGGGATGAGGTGGGAAGGGATTGGGTCAAGTTTACAGGTGGTGAGGTGTGATTTGGAGTGTAAGGAGGAAAGTTGATCTTCAGAAATGGTGGAGAAGGTGGTTTTGGAGGAAGAGGGTTGAATAGGTATGGGGAGGGGCTGTGGGGGCTTTAGGCAAAAGCTTTGTCTGATTGACACCAAGTCTTCAGCTGAAATAAGAGGAGAGGGAGGAGGCACTGGGGGACGGAGGAGAGAATTGAAGGTGTTGAATAGTCGTTTGGGGTTGTGAGACAGGGAGGATATGAGAGATGTGAAGTATGTTTGTTTGTTTTGCTGCAGTGAGTGTGAACTTGAAGGTAGTGAGGGACTGTTTGAATGCGATGAAGTGCTCACTGGAGTGGGACCTTTTCCATCTACGCTCAGCAACTCTGGAGGCCCGTCGCAGTTCTTTAGTTAGGCTGGTGTGCCAGGGTTGTCTGTTGATTGTGCGAGCCTTGGTATGTGTGAAGGGGGCGGCCGAATCGAGAGTTGCAGCGGTTGTGGTGTTGTATAAAGTGGCAGCAACTTCTGCATCATGTAAGGAACTAATGTCTGTAAGAGGGAGGAGGGATTCAGAGAGTGAGTGTAGGTCAAGGTGTTTGAGATTTCTGCGAGGGTATGCAAGTTTGTGGAGTGGGAATTGTTGCCCCGGGGAGGAGAGAAGAAGAGAATGAGTAGGTTGTGGTCAGAAAGAGGGAGAGGTGAGTTAGAGAGGTTAGATATGGAACAGAGGCGGGTGAAGAGGAGGTCCAGTGTGTGGCCGTCTTTGTGGGTGGGTGTGGAAGACCACTGAGTAAGACCAAAGGAGGAAGTGAGGGATAGAAGCTTAGAAGCAGCTGAGAGGGAACTGTCAATGGGGATGTTAAAGTCACCTATGAGGATAGTGGGGATGTCAACGGAGAGGAAATGAAGCAGCCAAGTGGTGAAGTGGTCAAAGAAAGTGGTGGTTGATCCTGGGGGGCGGTAGATGACAGCCAGTTGGAGGTTGGATGGGGAGTAGATGCGCACGCAGTGCACTTCAAAAGAGGGGAGAATAATTGAGGGCGGCAGTGGGATATGGGTGAAGGAGCAGTTTTATGAGAGGAGGAAACCTATTCCTCCACCATGCTTGCCAGTGGGGCAGGGGGTATGGGAGAGGTGGAATCCGCCATACGAAAGTGCAGCAGGAGAGGCTGTGTCGGAGGGGGTGAGCCAGGTTTCAGCGATGCCGAGGAAGGAAAGCTGGTTAGTGATGAAGAGATCGTGAATGTAGGAAAGTTTGTTGCAGACTTAGCGAGTGTTCCATAGAGCTCCTATTAGTGAGACTGGGGAAGCGGGGGCTGGGTGGATGGGTATAAGGTTAGAAGGGTTACGAGAGTTTGGGATAGATTGTGGGTAGGAGGTGGAAGTGAGTGTAGGGATGTGGTGAGGAGGACCGGGATGTGGAGAGAGGTCGCCGGCAGTAAGGAGGAGCAGAGAAAGCGTTAGTAGGTGGGAGCAGGAGAGGGCATGAGTTGGCTGTGTTTGTATGTTGAGGAATATGTCTGAGGAGGAGGTGAGATGGGTGGGGAGAATGGTGGGAGAGATGAAGAGTTCATTACTAGGTGTAGGGATTAGGGGTGGTTGTAAGAAGTGAAGAATTAAGGGGGTGAGAGTGAAAACAAAGAAACATTGTTCACTGTGACAAAGTATCCAGTTACCTTCAGGTTCAATTCAGGATTAAAGTATCTGCAGTTTGTTTTTATCTCAAGCTTAGTCAAACAGAAGAGGCTAGGCCTAGAGAAGCACTAGCTCAGACAGCAGGAGAAAGTCTTAATTGGGATTGATTTTTTACAGGGCACAAGCCACCTGATTTAAAATATGGTACCAGCCTGCATTTGATGCCCATTAGTAAGCATGAGACTTCTGCACTCAGACTTTAAAAAAAAAATACATGAAAACCGCTTTAGGGTATGTGCAGACTATCCGGAGACTGCTGCGGCCCCGAGGCTGCGGAAAAGCCGCCTCCTGCTTCAGCTCATTATGCAAATGAGTGCCGGCCTCTTTCTCACATGTAGACTTTCCCCTTAGAGATTAGGTCCATGGGGAAAGCCTGCATGCGGACCCGCAGGAGAAATTGACATGCTGCGGTCTGGAAACATGCGTTACATGACAGTTTCCATGGGTGTGCAGCAGAGTGGGCATGGGATTTGTATAAATCCCATCCACTATGCTGTAACATCTGGCTGCTGAGGATTGCACGCAGCGCACTTGCGCGTTGTCCAATCCACAGTGAACGCTGATAGTGTGCACATACCCTTAGGCACTATTGTGACCAATGCTTAACTATAGCATTGGAGACTATTCTAGGAGACAGCATAAAGACCATGACTGGCTTATGCTGTTCAAGCGCATAAAATCCCAAAAGGAAGTGATCTAGAAAAAAAATGCACCATAAATCAGATTGTAGAACTTGAGGGGCACATTAAATGGCTTGCATTTTCTAAGAAATTGACAAACAAGTAATTTGTATCATTTTGGCAATTGTAAAGTGACTTTTCAAATACTCACTTCCATTATAAAGAATACTCTCCTCTAAAAATGGGAGGATGAAGGCATAAACTTAATGGAAATACACATTTTGTTTTAAGCCCACATAGCAATAATTCTGCTTTATGCCAAGACAGATTCCAAATCTTGTTCATTATAAGATCAAGAGTTGGTAGTTATTCCTACTACTCCTCCAGGTACTTCATTTTAATCTGTTAGACTTTGTTTTAGAGATCAGGATTTTAATTTTAGCGGCCAGTTTTTATGGTCTTTAACCCTTTTAACGCCAAGAGTGGTTTGCACATAAATGACCATGTCAATTTTTACAATTCTGACCACTGTCACTTTAGGAGGTAATTACTCTGGAACGCTTCAACAGATCCCACTGACCGATGTTTTTTCGTGACATGTTGTACTTCATTATAGTTGTAAAATTTCTTCGATATGATGAAAAATTGGAAGTTTGGCAAAAATTTAGCAATTTTCAAACTTTGAATTTTCATGCCCTTAAATCAGAGTTAGGTCACACAATAATTCATAAACATTTACCATATACCTACTTTACATCAGCACAATTGTGGAACCAACTTTTTTTGGTTAGGAAGTTAAGGGTTAAAAGTTAACCAGCAATTTCTCATTTTTCCAACAAAATTTACACTTTTTTTTTTTTTTTTTTTTTTTTTTTTTAGGGACCACATCACATTTGAAGTGACTTTGAGGGGCCCTTATGACAGAAAATACCACATTCAAGAAGTTTATTAACCCTTCAGGTGCTTCACGGGAATTTTTGGAATGTGGAAGAAAACAATGCACATTTAACTTTCACAAAAATGTTACCTTAGACCCTAATTTTTTTATTTTTGCAAGGATAACAGGAAAAAATGGACCCCAAAATTTGTTGTGCAATTTCTCCTGAGCACGCCAATACCCCATATGTGGGGAAAAACCACTGTTTGGGAGCACGGCAGGGCTTGGAAGGAAAGGAGCGCCATTTGACTTTTTGAATGTAAAATTTGCTTGAATAATTAGATGCCATGTTGCGTTTTCAGAGCCCCCGATGTGCCTCAACAGTGGAAACCACCCACAAGTAGACCCCATTTTGGAAACTAGACCCCTCAGGGAACTTATCTAGATGTGTGGTGAGCACCTTAAACCCCCTGGTGCTTAACATGAGTTTATAACATTGAGCCATAAAATTTTTTTTACATTTTTTCCCAGCCCCCAATTTTGCATTTTCATAAGGGTAACAGGAGAAATTGCATTAGACTTTGTTGTGCAATTTCTTTGGAGTAAGTAGATACCCCATATGTGGGGTAAAACCACTGTTTGGGCGCACGGTAGGGTCTGGAAGGGAAGGAGCGCCATTTGACTTTTTGAATGTAAAATTTGCTTGAATAATTAGCGGATGCCATGTTGCGTTTTCAGAGCCCCTGATGTGCCTAAACAGTGGAAAACCCCCACAAGTGACACCATTTTGGAAACTAGACTCCTAAGGGAACTTATCAAGATGTGTGGTTAGCACCCTGAACCCCCAGGTGCTTCACAGAAGTTTATAACATTGAGCTGTGGGGAGAAAAAAAAAAAAAAAAAAAAATTTCCACAAAAATGTTTTAGCCCCAAATTTTTTTATTTTCACAACGGTAAGAGGAGAAAATGAACCTCAAAAACTTGTGCAATTTCTCCCGAGTATGCAGATACCTCAAGAGTGGGGAAAAAAACTGTTTGGGCTCACTGCAGGGTTCGAGGGAAGGAGCACTGACTTTTTGAACGCAAAATTGGCTGCAAATGAGAGCGGACACCATGTCACGTTTGGAGAGCCCCTGATGCGCCTCGATAATGGAAACCCACCACAAGTGACCCCATTTTGTAAACTAGACCCATCAAGGATTTTATCAAGGGGTTCAGAGAACATTTTGAACCCAGAGGTACGACAACTTGGTAACTTATTCAATATGATAACCTAATGTTATCATTAGTCTTGAGCGCAAGTGCTAGCTACTGTAGTTTGCATCGGGTACTCAGGTATGCACCATGAATTGCAGGTGCTCGAGTGACATGCTCGAGTCCTCACCCCGCATGTTTCACAGTTGTTAGACACCCAAAGAAAACCATGCGGGGGATCGCTCGTGCATGGCAGGCAATCCCCGTGAGGTTTTTTTGGCTGCAAAGCATGTGGGGCAGAGACTCGAGCATGTCACTTGAGCACCCTCGATACTCTGTGCATACCAGAGCACCCGATGCAAACTACAGTAGCGAGCACTTGCACTCAACACTAGTCACCATATCACCATTTTCTTTACCCTAGCAGAAACGCCATCCCTAGCGCTTTTTTTGCATCGCCATATTTTGAGAGCTATAATTTTTCCATATTTCGGCCAACAGTCATGTGACTGCTTGTTTTTTTGCGGGATGAGTTGACGTTTTTATTGGTACCAGTTTCAGGCATGTAACATTTTTTGATCGCCTTCTATTCCAATTTTTATGAAGCAGAACAAAAACCAACAATTCAGGAATTGTTTTTGGGGTTTATGCTATTCGGTGTGGTAAAGTTGAAAAGATAGCTTTATTCTTCGGGTCATTACGTTTACACGTACCGCATGGTACCACATTTATATAGTCTATTTTGTTGCTTTTACACAAAAGCCATTTTATATAAAAATTGTTTGCATCGCTTTATTCTGAGAGTACAACTTATTTTTGGGCTGATGGAAATGAATGGTGGCTTGTTTTTTGCGGGACAAGATGTTTTCAGCAGTACCATTTTTATTTCCATTAGTTTATCGCGTTTTATTAAATTTTTTGTTTGGCGGTATGATAAACGAAGCAAAAGACTGCTTTTTTTTTAATACAGTGTTCACTAAAAGGGTTAACTATTGGGATAGTTTTATAGGTCAGGTAGTTCTGGATGCGGCGATACCAAATGTGTGTACTTTCTTTTTTTCAGAATATTTACTCATGGGTACAATATATTTTTATTTTGGGGATTAATTTTTTTATTTTTTTTACAATTTTTTTTTTCCCCCCTCACTCTGATTCTTTAGCCTTTATACTTTGTTCCACTATGGGTCTTTCACTTTATTCACCCAGATCGCCTGTATAGTAGCAGAGAAATGCTGAAGCAGCATGTGCACACAAGTTAGGTAGACAGTGCTCAGTGCACGGTCCAACTTCCTGCTGTCTGGTGACCCGGATGTCATCATGACGATAGTCACCATGACAAGCACCAGGAGCCTGCACAGACAGCACAGTATGCCAGTGAGGAGCCAAGTATCTTCGCTTACCTCCCCTTGCCACCGGAATGCTGTAGCATTTCAGGGGTTAGTGTGTCAGGAGCGGTGCGGGACCGCTCCTGGCACATGGTACCAGGTGTCAGCTGTGACAATCAGCTGACACCCGGCAGCGATTGCCCAGCACCGCTTGTGTGCGGGCGCGATCCCATTATGCAGTAATAGTACATCCCTGGCCCAATAGGCCCAGGGACATACTATCACTGACCATGTCAGAAAGGGTTTAAAGGGACATGGGGGTGGTTCACAGAGTAATTATGCAAAGCAGCCTAAAGACCCACCCCCAGAGAATCCTGTAAGGACCACCAACGTGGTAAAGACAATGAAAGTTAGCATTAACCCCTTTACCCCCGAAAGTTGTTTGCACATTAATTACCAGGCCAATTTTTACAATTCTGACCAGTATCAATTTATGAGGCAATGACTCTGGAACGCTTCAGACATTCGTTTTTCGTGACATTGTATTTCATCATGATAGTGGTAAAATTTGATACGACTGGAGTGTGTGAGAAAAAAAAACTGAAATTTAGCAAAAATGTTAAAATTTAGCAATTTTCAAACTTTGAATTCTCATGCTCTTAAATTAGATATGTCACAAAATTAACATAACCCGTGCCCTCCCCAGTGCACTTAGTGGGAAGGACGGCCTAACCACAAACACGTGGACAAGTGAATGTAGCCAGAGACCGTACATCTCACTGATGCATCACTGGTCTAATATTGTGGAAGCCGGGACCCAGTGGGACTCTGGGATGGATAAAGTCTTCCCGACGCATAGGCTTGCGGGCCCTGGGTCAATCAATCTTCAACAAAATATTCACAAGGTAGACAGCAACGGTAGTAGTCAGTCTCCTAGTCAATGAGAAAATGATTCATTATGATAGAGGCCATCATCTCCTTAGCTTGCTGCTGTTACTTTTCTGTGGGAATCAGCTTGGCTCCAATCAGCCTGGAATATTTCCAGTGAACTATGGCACAATGCCATGGTATTAGCAGTGCCCCTAGTACCAGTAGCGAAGCCATCCACAATTTCATTTTCTTCTGCCCAAATGCATTAGTTTCTCACAAAGGAGCTAAAGATACTGAGTGGCAATAGGTGCAAGCTTCTCCAGCATGTTAGATATCAGAGGGAGAACAGAGGGCAGAACAGTGGCTCAGTGGTTAGCACTGTAGCCTTGCAGAGCTGGGGTCCTGGGTTCGAACGCTACCAAGGACAAAATCTGCAAGGACTTTGTATGTTCTCCCCGTTTTTTGCGTGGGCTTGCCCCCCTCAGTAAAAAAAAAAAAAAAAAAAAAGCAGCCATAGAGTGTCCAGGAACCTTCCCACACACTTTTCTTAGCCAGGACTGCTTCTCGGCAGGGTTGGATGGGCCCAGAGAACCGGGGAATCCTCCGGTGGGCCCAAGCTTCTCCATCAGGAGAGTTCATAGCGCAAACTTTGTAACTGCTATGGGGCTCTTGAGCGGGGGATAAAGGTGGTCCCTCAGAATCAAATCCTCTGATGGGCCCAGTGTTCTTCAGTCTGACACTTTCTCAGCGAGTTATATTTCACCACAGTCCGTCATTCTTTAGATCGGTGAAAAGACTGGCATAGAGGGAAAATGTATCTACTCCATCTGTCATTTATCCACCACCAGGATCCAGACATTGTCACACACAACCATGCCTGGCTATGTTCAGAGGCGAGAGCCACAGTTCTGCCTGCTGTGTTACAGCTTAACAACTCTGCAATAGTGTGCGGTTTGTCACCCAAGCAAAAGCATATCTTCAGCACAGCCTGTTGCCGCTTGGCTGCTGCAGTGCCTCCAGCTTGTGACTGATGTCATTTTGGAGATGGAGGCCAAACAGGAGGAGGTGGTGGTGCAGGAGTTGAACAATGCTTACATTGAGGTTTTTATACTAAAGGAAAGTTCCTACGGTGTTTATTTATTTTACGGTTCTTCAAATGTGTATTGGAGTGGGTCCTAATTTTTGGCAGCTCTTGAAATTTCTGCATATGCAGTAACAGTATAGGAAACCCACTCAATGGGAAGGACAACTCAAATAGATTCTATATTCTAAAATATTAACCGTCTTATCTGAAATTTTTTAACGGGTGAGGTATCTCAGAATGAATAGAGTATTACACAGATCCAGCCAGGTATTATTGCCCTATACTGCGTGCTGCCAAAAAATGTTTAAAATCTATTCTATTCCCCATCGATAACGCTGTTACATGCATTTACAATAGAGACAGGTGTTAGAAGGTGGAATCACCACTCCGCTCTAGATGAGTGTTCATTCTGGTCGCATAAATGTCTTGAACAGTCCACAAATTTTTTTTTAGTATTTCTTTGGCTTTATATACACAAGTCATTACCCTGGAAAAAATGTTTAACATTTTTTCCATTTTAGCTCGTTTTTTGTATGTTTTTTTTTTGTCAGTCTGTAAAAGTGGCGTGATACTCGGGCGAGTACCGAGCACACTCATTCATCAATAGTTAAGTTGACCAGCGATTTCTGATTTTTCAAAGAAAAATTACAATTTTTTTATTTTTTGGGACCACACCACATTTGGAGTGACTTTGGAGGGGTTCATATACAGACAATACCCAAAAGTGACACCCCTCAAGGTGTTTAAAACCACTCAAGTTTAACCCTTCACATGCTTTACAAGAATTTTTGGAATGTTGAAGAAAACCATGAACATTTAACTTTCACAAAAATGTTACTTTAGACTCAATTTTTTTTTTCGCAAGGTTATCAGGAAAAAGTGGACCCCAAAATTTGTTGTGCAATTTCTCCTGAGCATGCAGATATCCCATATGTAGGGGGAACACTGTTTGGGCGCACGGCAGGGAAGGAGCACCATTTGACTTTGAAAGTAAAATTAGCTTGAATAATTAGCGCACGCAACGTCGCAATTGGGGAGCCCCTATACATACTGTACATATACACACACACACACACACACACACACACACACACGGGAGGAATGTCTTTCTTACACATTCGTCACATGTAATAAAGCTGCCAAACAGTTGCAAATCATGCACACGGGAGCAATTTAACCTCATCACCGAGCAGCTATAAATACTCGGAGCTCAGCCCGAATGTACTCTGACAGAACATACTCTCTCAACACTAGTGACTACCTCTTGAAGCTCATCAAGAGAATGCCAAGAGTGTGCAAAGCAGCCATCAAAGCAAAAGGTGGCTACTTCGAAGAACCTAGAATATAAGACATATTTTCAGTTGTTTCACACTTTTTTGTTAAGTATATAATTCCACATGTGTTAATTCAAAGTTTTGATGCCTTCAGTGTGAATGTACAATTTTCATAGTCCTGAAAATACAGAAAAATCTTTAAATGAGAAGGTGTGTCCAAACTTTTGATATATACACTGCTCAAAAAAAATAGAGGGAACACTCAAACTAGATCTGAATGAATTAAATATTCTCATTGAATACTTTGTTCTGTACAAAGTTGAATGTGCTGACAACAAAATCACACAAAAATCAATGGAAATAAAGTTTATTAACCAATTGAGGCCTGGATTTGGAGACACCCCCAAAATTAAAGTGGAAAAACAATACAGGCTGATCCAACTATGATGTAATGTCCTTAAAACAAGTCAAAATGAGGCTCAGTATTGTGTGTGGCCTCCATGAGCCTGTATGACCTCCCTACAACACCTGGGCATGCTCCTGATGAGGTTGCAGATGGTCTCCTGTGGGATCTCCTCCCAGACCTGGACTATGTATCCGCCAACTCCTGGACAGTCTGTGGTGCAGCGTGACGTTGGTGGATGGAGCGAGACATGATGTCCCAGATGTGCTCAGATTCAGGTCTGCGGAACGGGCGGGCCAGTCCATAGCTTCAATGCCTTCATCTTGCGGGAACTGCTGACACTCCAGCCACATGAGGTCTGGCATTGTCCTGCATTAGGAGGAACCAAGGGCCAACCGCACCAGCATATGGTCTCACAAGGGGTCTGAGGATCTCATCTCAGTACCTAATGGCAGTCAGGCTTCCTCTGGCGAGCACATGGAGGACTGTGCGGCCCTCCAAAGAAATGCCACCCCACACCATTACTGACCCACTGCCAAACCGGTCATGCTGAAGGATAATGCAGGCAGCAGATCGCTCTCCACAGAGTCTCCAGACTGTCACATGTGCTCAATTTGACCCTGCTTTCATCTGTGAAGCACACAGGGTGTCAGTAGCGACTTTGCCAATCCTGGTGTTCTGTGGCAAATGCCAAGTGTCCTGCACAGTGTTGGGCTGTGAGCACAACCCTCATCTGTGGAAGTCAGGCCCCCATATCACCCTCAGTCAGTTTCTAACCATTTGTGCAGACACATCCACGTGCTCCTCCTTACACAAGGGCAGAGGTAGCGGTCCTGCTGCTGGGTTGCTGCCCTCCTACGGCCCCCTCCACATCTCCTGGTGTACTGGCCTGTCTCCTGGTAGCACCTCCAGACTCTGGACACTGCTGACAGACACAGCAAACCTTCTTGCCACAGCTCGCATTGATGTGCCATCCTGGATGAGCTGCACTACCTGAGCAACTTCTGTGGGTTGTAGAGTCGATCTCATGCTACCACAAGTGTGAAAGCACAACCAACATTCAAAAGTGACCAAAACAGTCAGAAAGCATTGGTACCGAGATGTGGTCTGTGGTCCCCACTCCTTTATTGAGTGTATATAATCAGCATATAATCACTTTCACAAAAAAAAAGGATAACAAGAGAAATTGGACCCCAAAAGTTGTGAAATCTCTTGAGCATTCAGATAGCCCGTATGTGGTCAAAACCTACTATTGATGCACATTGTAAAGCTCAGAAAGGAAGAAGCACCATAATTGAGTTCATATTTTGCTGGGCTGGTTTGACGGTGCCATGTCACACTGGCAGAGCCCCTAAGGTCCCAGAACAGCAGAACTCCCCCATAGGAGACCCCCATTTTACAAACTACACCTCTCAATGAATTCATCTAGGGGTGCAGTGAGCATGTTGACACCACATGTGCCTTACACCATTGGGCAGTGAAGAAAGAATAATTACATTTTTTACCAAAGTTTTGTTTTAGCCCCAGAATTTATACATCTTCACACTGGGCAATGGGTAAAAAGGGCACCAAAATTTGTCTCGGTGCTGAGATCTCAATCTGCACAAGCGCCACCCACGGTGGTTCATTTTCCTCGAGTCCACCTAATTGAATACCATGCAAGTGTGGGGGCTCTGGGCTCTCAAAATGTCAGCGGAGCTGCAGCACCAAACACCCACAGCATATCACATTCAAACACCCCCTCCTCCCAGCGTGGGGTCTGCAGCATCGCCCCACTCCTGCCTTCTGCCAGCAGCGACCCTGGGACCCCACTCCAGCCAGCAAGGTATATTCGCATTATAAGATGCACCCCTATTCCCCCCTCCCCCTTCAAATCTTGAGAGGGGCAGGTGAGGGGGGGGGGGGTGGAGAGTGGGTCTTATAAAGCAAAAAACAGTATATAATTTTAAACTACTTTACAGAAAACAAAAAATGAATATTGGGCCGTTCTAAAAAGTAGAGTCTGCATTTGTCTTTACATACTCACAATATGTACTCTGAGGATTTAGCATTCCTGTGAATCACTAACCTATAATTTAGCTGTATACCCACAGTTTAGACCAGCTTTACATCTATGTTGCAGAGTCAGCCAACTTCTGGCACCTTTTAACTGTTATTCCAGCCCAGGATGCTTTGACTAAATCCCACAATTTTGGGCATTTGTTGGCTTTGCCTCAGAAGCTGCATTTTTTCATGTCGCCCCACTAGTGTTCGGATTAAAGTCTGGTGATTGGCCTGGCCACTCCATAACCTCAGTTTTGTTGGACTGGAACCAAGATTTTGCTTGTTTACTTGTGTGTTTAGGGTCATTGTCTTGTTGAAACATCCATTTCAAGGGCATATCCTCTTCAGCGCAAGGCAACATGACCTCTTCTAGTATTTTAATATATGCAAACTGGTCCATGATCCCTGGTATGCAGTAAATAGGTCCAGCACCATAGTAAGACAAACATGCCCATATCATGATGCTTGCACCACCATGCTTCACTGTCTTCATAGCTTACTGTGGCATGAATGCAGAGTTTGGGGGTTGTCTGACAAAAAAAACCTGTCTGCAGTCCTTGGACCCAAAAAGATCAATTTTACTTTCATCAGTCCACAAAAGGTTTCTCCATTTCTCTTGAGGCCAGTTGGTGTTCTTTGGTAAAATGTATCCGCTTTAGTACATGTCTTTAACACTGGGACTTAGCGGATCCTTCTTGCTAAGAGATTAGCTTCACACAGGTGTCTGTCACAGTACTCACAGGTAACTTGAGACTCGTCTTTGATCATCCTGGAGCTGATCATTGGCTGAGCCTTTGCCATTCTGGCTATTCTTCGATCCATTCGAATGATAGTCTTCAGTTTTCTTCCACGTCTCTCTGATTTTGCTTTCCATTTTAACCCCTTTTCTACCCAAGGTGGTTTGCACGTTAATGACCAGGCCAATTTTTACATTTCTGACCACTGTCACTTTATGAGGCAATTACTCTGGAACACTTCAACAGATCCCCAATTGAGATTGTTTTTTCAAGACACTGTACTTCATGATAGAGGTAAAATTTAGTCGATATCACATGCGTTTATTTGTGAAAATGGAAATTTGGTGAAAATTTTGAAAAGTTAGCAATTTTTAAAATTTGAATTTATGCCCTCAAATCAGATATATCACAAAATAGTTCATAAATAACATTTCCCACATTTCTACTTTACATCAGCATAATTTTGGAAATATTATTGAGCTATAAGGGTTAAAAGTTGTCCAGCAATTTCTCATATACAACATTTTTTTTTTTTTTAGGGACCACATCACATTTGAAGTCACTTTGAGGGGTCATTATGACAGAAAATACCAAAAAGTGAAACAATTCTAAAAACTGCACCCCTCAAGGTGCTCAAAACCACATTCAAAAAGTTTAACCATTCAGGTGCTTCACAGGAATTTTAGGAATGTGGAAGAAAAAAAAATTTACATTTAACTTTTCACAAAAATGTTACTTTAGACCCAATTTATTTTTGCAGGGGTAACAGGAAAAAATGGACCCCAAAATTTGTTGTGTAGTTTCCCCTGAGCACGCCAATACCCCATATGTGGGGGGAAAAAAAACACTGTTTTGGCGCACGGCAGGGCTCAGAAGGGAAGGAGAGCCATTTGGCTTTTTGAATATAAAGTTTGCTTGAATAATTAGCGGATGCCATGTTGGGTTTGGGGAGCCCCTGATGAGCCTAAACAGTGGAACCCCCCCCCCCCCTCCCACAAGTAACCCCATTTTGGAAACTAGAACCCTCAGGGAACTTGTCTAGATGTGTGGTGGAGCACCATCCCTGTGCTATACAGGCTGTCGGTGCTGCAGAGACAGCATTGTGGGGGTTAATGTGGTGGGAGTGGTGCAGGACCGCTCCCTGCACATAGCACCGGGTGTCAGCTGTGATAAAAAGCTGACACCCGGCAGCGATCCTGCCTGCACAGCCTGTGTGCGGGCGAAATCAACAGGGCGTTCTAATACATACCTTGCTCTTAAAGCTCAGGGCGCAGATACGTATTAGTATGCCCTAGGCTGTAAAGGGGTTAAAGCATTGGAGATCATTTTAGCTAAACAGCCCATCATTGTCTGCACTTTATACACTTTACCCTCTCCAATCAACTTAATCAAAATATGCTTTTCTACTGAACAAAGTCTCGAATGACCCATATTTGTCAGGCTTTGAAGGAGAAATGCTTGTACAACATGTGCTAGCTTCACCCTTAAATAAGGGCCACCTGATTCACACCTGTTTCTTCACATAATGACCTCACTAATTGTGTATTTGAATTAATTGAAAATAGTGTGGAGTTCAGACAAAAACATGCAGATCATGAATGCAGAGTGTGTTGGTTTTCTTATCTACTGCAACAGGTAAATTCTTTGACATGTGGTAATATAATTTATTTCAAAAACCGTGATTAATCTGGTCATATTGGACAGCTATTTTGAACACTTCTGTATGGCAGATTACTCAGGGTAGCAGTGCAAAGAATCAAAAAACTGGTATTTTTGACCTGGTGAAGGTAATCAAAATTATTCAATGGTCAAATCAGCCAAGCTCATTTAGCAGGGTAAAAAAAAAAAAAAAAAAAAAGTTATGCATAAAAGTGCATGCACACAGTATATGATGCAAATATGATCAGAATACACCATCTAGTGGTCAATAAGAAAATATTTACTCCTTAGCACTTTACAGTGTATAATTTTTACAGCAGATTCGGAGATCATAATGTTTTCAGTTTCTGGAACAGTCAATGAAGTGACATTCTCATGAACATGGCTAAATAAGTCCCTTTTGTCTATTTTAACTGGGTTGTCTTGTACCACTTTTCCATATTCATAAGTGGACTTTGGTATTTATTTGAGTTATGTTGAAGTTTTTTGATACAACAGCAGAATGATTTAATGATTTAAAGGGCTGTCCAGTCCAAAGCGATAAGTCTGCAGTCATTCCATGACTGCAGACTTAAGATTCCCTCCAAGCACACACACTGTGCGCTGTGGGGATTCACTGGTATCTGAGCCAGGACCTGGAGGGTAAGTAAGCGTTATACATACTCCCGGTCAGAGACCATCCAGTGGGAGTAGCCTCGCTCCATACACTTATACGGTACACTTGCGTGCACAGTATGTTAGGCCGAGCTTGTGCTTCTGGAGACATGCACCCGTAAATTAGATGGACTCTAATCACTACAGAAATGCCAAACATGGGGATGCCAACTGTGGTTTAGGCACATTGGCTCAGAAGGGAGGGGGGGGGGGCATTTGGATGCGCAGTGTTCACCAAATTTATTTTTGGGGGGCAAGTAACCATAGTGTTCTTCCAGAGACTGCTTCCAGTAACATGGAAGCCCCCTATATTTCCATTAACAGATGGACCAGAGTGGGGACTTGTTCTTTTTGTGGATTGATTTGAAGTTTTTATTGGGAACGTTTTACATAACGTTTGGGATCACATTTAACTGGCGTGCTATGCAGAGCACTTTGGTATTTCCATCTAAATCTGAGTGACGTGATTCCGATGAAACACCTGAGGGCTCTCCATTTACAAAAATGAGGCAACAGTTACTCTGGACTCTATCTGGCCTCTGTTAAGCAGTGTCCTTTTCAGAAGTGCACAAAACTGTCTGATGGTACTCTCATGAATGCCTAAAAAGACGGGCACTGCGGGATCATAGGCCAGATGTTGTCCACAGTGCCTCCATCTGCTTCATTATAGCGAATCTTCCACCAGGGGTTCCATCTGAATTAGAGATTTACAGGGAAACCCCGGTATAAGCACTCAGCCTAAGGATCTGCTCACATTTATCATGCACTATGTGCCCACGATTCAGAAATGCTCCAGATTTTTCCTGAGCGTTTCTACATCTCCCTGGCAGAAAATATGCATGCGGATTGTACATGTGTTTTTCCTGCCAGGGACAAGCGGAAGTGAAGAGTCTTTCACACGCCATTTCGCATGCGGGTTGTCAAGCGCTTTCCAGGCGATTTTAGCATCATTTAGAAAGTGCTAGACAACTTGGTCACACTATATAAATCCATGCAACCAGCATGGATTTATAGTGTGACCAAGTTATAGTTAAAGAATGGTAAAAAATAAAAAACATTACACTCGCTTTCCGATGGCCCCCGGTCTCGTCCGGTGGTCTAAAAGGACCTTCCATGACGTCATTTAGTCATGTGACAGGTCACGCGACCGCCGACGTCAGCGGTCGCGTGACCAGTCACATGACTAAATAGCGTCACCGCAGGGCCTTTTAGACCATCGAGAGCTGCCGGGAAGGCAGGACGCATCACTATGGAGACCGGGGGCCATCAGAAGGTAAGTTATTAAAAAAAAAAAATATATATTACTTTTTTTTTTTTTACAGGTACTATGGTACCCAGGTCTGGGGGAGAGTCCTCTTCTCCAGACCCAGGTACCATCCGCACATTGAATTGCTTAATATCCGCATGTGCACATGTAGTCATGCAGATATTAAGCGTTCCAATGCAAGTCAATGGCGGCGAAAACGCTGTGATTACGCAAAATAATTGCAAGTGCTGCGGATTTTTCCACAATAATAATCTGCAGCAGATGCAGATCATTGGGGAACATAGACCTACCAAGCTTTTTTTTTTAGCGTTTCTGCGGCAGGACTGCCGCTGCAGAAACACTTAAAAAACGCATAGTGGGCAGAGCCTTACTGCGATCTTTGGAAGGCAGAATGAACAAAACAGCAGGTAAAGAATTGGTTTCATTTATGTTTTTGCACCATTCCTCATGCAGTTTAAGTGATTAGGCTACTTTATTCTCTGGGGTCAGCACGATTACAGAGATACCATATTATCTTTTATTCTGAAAAAACACTTATTGCAAAAACTAGTGCATTGCCATATGTTAAGAGCTATAATTTTTTTCCATATTTAGGCCGAACCGTCATGTGAGGTCTTGTTTTTTGGACGAGTTGACGTTTTTATTTTGGTCCAATCATTGGTCCATTTTTGGGCACATGACATCACAGAAATGTTATCGCTTTCTATTCCAATTTTTGGAAGGCAGAACAAACCAGCAATTCAGGAATTGTTTTTTTGGGTGTTTATGCTGTTCCACGTGTGAGGCAGCTTTATATTTTTACACAAACTTATATAGAAAAAATATTTTTTGCATCGCATTATTCTGAGAGATTTTTTATTTACATTCCTCTTATTGATAGTTCATTCCACCTTGTTCAGCAGTATGATGAGAGAGCATTGTTTTTTGCCCAGTTTTTTTTTTTTTTTTTTTTTTTTACAGTGTCCACTGAAGGGGTTTTTAATACAACAGTTTTATGAGTCAGGTTGTTCCGGACACAGCGATACTAAGTGTGTAATGGTTTATTTTTTTGTACATAATACAAAATTTCAGTACAATCAATATATATTAAAGTTAAATTGTAACGTTACATATTTACCATTTATCAATTACAATTTACAATTTAACTATCACTTTACTTAGTCCCACTAAGGGCTGACTTTCAGCAGCCTGACCATTGTTATAAACCATTGCAATGCTCATACATTGCAATAGTTTATAACTGCCAAGTCCTATAGACCATGCTCTGGGTAAAAGATTCTAGATTAAAAGTGGTCCACTACTTTCACATTGATGCCCCATGACTGATCGGCCGGGGTCCTGCACCAAACACCCCTGCCGATCAGCTGTTATTGGTGCCGGCCATGCTTACTTACGGAGCTTAGTAGTCTAGCTGTAGTGGGCACCGTGGGGTACTGCACATCCGCCTCTTATTCAATGGGAGGCGGATGTGTAGTACCCACGGCGGCCTCTACAGCAGCCAAGCTCCGCAAGTAAGCACTTCCAGCCAGTGGCTGCCACCACAGATAACAGCTGATCAGTGGGGGTGCCGGATCCCAGCCGATCAAACATTGATGCACTATCCTACAGATGGGGCATGTAAAAGTAGTGGACAACTTTAAGGATTTTTCCACGTGACTTCGTAAGTAGCACATCTAATCAAGTGTCTATGTGGCCTACTGTATACAGGGGAAACAACTCCGTTAAAGATCGTATCACAGAAGCAGAAATCAACAGATGTTGCAAAAATCTGTAAGATACCTCGTCATTTCATTACTACAGGACACACCATAGCACAGCTGAAATTTCAGATCATAGAACATGTTTCACTGTGTGTGGTACAAGAAACAAGTTGACTGAATCTTCCACGGTCTGGGGTTCCATGCAAGATCTCACCTGGTGGGCAGGGCTGTGGAGTCAGTAAGCCAAACCTCTGACACAGACTCCTCAATTTCCATGACACCGACACCCTCATACATGGCTCAAGTTTAAGTGATAAATTACTATAGCACAGATTCATCTCAGCTTTTCTGCAAAGGGGACAGGACCACGGCACTGTATTGAATGGAGAATGGATGGGGTCATGTATCATGAGATTTTGGCCAACAATCTCCTTCCATCAGAAAGAGAATTGAAGATGGGTCGTGGCTGAGTCTTTCAGCATGACAATGACCCGAAAAACAGCCAGTGGCCTTCCCAGTCACTAGACCTGAGCCAAGAAGAAAATATTTGAAGGGAGCTGAAACTCAAAATTGCCTAACAACCCCAAAACCGGAAAGATCTGGAGACCTGTATGAAGGAGTGGGCCAAAATCCCTGCTGCAGTGTGTGCAAACTTTGTCAATAACTACAGAAAACGTCTGACCTCTAATTGCAAACAAAAGGTTTCTCTACCAAATATTAAGTTCTGTTTTTTCATTGTATCAAATACTTATTTCATGCAATAAAATGCAAATTATGTAAAAATTAAAAAATCCAAAACATCACATTGTAAGATTGTCTCACAGTTGAAGTGTACCTACGATAAAAATCACATACCTCTCCATTCTTTGTAGGTGGGAAAATCAGCAGATTATCAAATACTTATTTTCCCCACTGTATGTATAAAATTGTTTATTACATCATACTAGAATACAATAGTTATGTCCTTGTTAAATCAAAAAATTCTCAAGTATTTTCTATTGTACATGATTTTATATACAATATGCCAAGAACAACTAGGATAGCTTTAAATTACATTCCATATTTATTTTGTTACTGTACTGCATATACTGATCAGTAACCTTTTCTATGTTTGTTTATGGTGCCTAATATATAGTGCCATCTACCATGGTATCCCTTCTGAGTATAACACCATATCTCCTTAAGCACCATGCCCTGTATGAGATCACAGCTGCAACTTCCTTTTTACTGTATACTGCCTGCATGGGTACTTGTGAAACGCATCCAACACTCAGCTGCCATGCACACCACTTTGGACTATTACGCTGTATACCTGAACACCTTCTGTTTACCAGTTTCCAAGACAACCTACACTTAATACTTCTCTCTCCCTGGCCAGCTTAGGACTGACGTCACTAAACACTCCTCTTGCTCTGATTGGTCATAGTGCCGCGAGTCACCAGTGTAAACGTGCCCACTCTACGTTGGATGTACTGTTGTATTCTATGCTCCCATTGGTGGAGCTGCTTCTTAGACCCACCTCTTCCCTTTATGTAACTCAATATTCATTAGGAAAACAGTCTGAACTAGAGGAGGACACCATGTTCAACACTTCCTAGCGGACGCAGGGGATAAAATGCAATCTAGTATCAGTCTCCTCACTCAAGCATTTACCTCTGCAGATCCACAGTGCATCCTTCTTACATGGGATTTCCTTTTCAATTGAACAATAGGGTATGTTGTGTTGATATACACTGCTCAAAAAAAAAAAATGGAACACTAAAATACCACATCCTAGACATCATTGAATGAAATATTCCAAATCTTTATTCCTTACATAGTGGAATGTGTTAATAAAACCAAAACAATGTAAATCAAAAATTAATATCCCATGAAGGTCTGGATTTGGAATGACACTCAAAATCAAAGTGGAAAATGAAATTACAAGCTAGTCCAACTTCAGTGGAAATACCTCAAGACAAGGAAATGATGCTCAGTGTGTGTGGCCTCCATGACCTCCCTACAACGCCTGGGCATGCTCCTGATGAGGCGGCGGATGTTATCCTGAGGGATGTCCTCCCAGACCTGGATTAAAGCAACAGTCAACTCCTGGACAGTGTGGTTCAATGTGGCATTGGTGGATGGAACGAGACTATGTCCCAAATGTTCTCGATTGGATTCAGGTCTAGGGAATGGGCAGGCCAGCCTAATGCATCAATGCCTTAATCATGCAGGAACTGCTGACACGTCATCCACATGAGGCTTAGCATGGTCATGCATCAGAAGGAACCCAGGGCCCACTGCACCTGGTCTCACAATGGGTCTGAGGATCTCATCCCAGTACCTAATGGCAGTCAGGGTACCTCTGGCTAGCACATGGAAGGCTGTGCAGCCCTCCAAAGAAATGCCTCCCCACACCATTAGTGAGCCACTGCCAAACTGGTCATGCTGGAGGATGTTGCAGGCAGAATGTTCTCCATGGCGTCTCCAGACTGTCACATGTGCTCAGTGTGAATCTGCTCTCATCTGAGAATAGCACAAGGCACCAATGTCAAATCTGTCAGTGTTCTCTGGCAAATGCCAATTGCCCTGCACGGTGTTTAGCTGTAAGTACAATACCCACTTGTGGATGTCAGGCCCTCATACCACCCTCATGGAGTCTGTTCCTGACTGTTTGAACAGATACATGGATGTTAGTGGCCTTCTGGAGGTCATTTTCCAGGGCTCTGGCACTGCTCCTCCTTGCACAAAGGAGGACGTAGCGGTCTTGCAACTGGGCTTCCCTCCTACGGCCCCCTCCATGTCTCTTGGTCTACTGGCCTGTTTCTTGGCATCTGCTCCATGCTCTGGACACCGCTACCCTTCTTGCATTGATGTGCCATCCTCGATGAGCTGCACTACCTGAGCAACTTCTGTGGGTTGTACGGTAGACCCCGCTTCATGATCCTGTACCACTAGGGGTGAGAGAAATGACAATGCAAAAGTGACCAAACGAACAGTCAAAAAGGATGAGAACATGGTCTGTGGTCACCACCTGCAGAACCACTCCTTTATAGGGGTTGTCTTGCTAATTTGCCCATCATATCTACTGGTTTTGTCTTCCATTTACACAAAAGCAGGATAAATTGCTTCACAATCAGTGTTGCTACATAACTGGACAGGTTGATTTCACAGAAGTGTGATTGACTTGGAGTTACATTGTGCCGTTTAAAGGCCCCGTCACACACGAAATCGCTAGCGAGATCATTATTACGTCACGGTTTTGGGATCGCTGGAGAGTCATTTCATGATCGCTGGGGAGCTGTCAAACATGCAGAACTTCCCAACGATTTCGGCCGCCCCAGCGATCTAACTAACGATCTCGGCGGTCGTTGGGACGCTTTCACACAGCTATTTCAACAATCCACACCTTGATAGGTACTGTACTGTGTCACAAAGGCGTGCATGAAATTACTTTTCCGTGCCCCCTCATCTCCGATTGGCGGCTGTGACTCTGTATCCATTCATCTGGGCTTTGTTCCTGACAAGCGTTCTGGTTTGTGGATTGTAGTAATGTTCTTCGGCTGTGACTCCACATATCAACAGCCCGGAGAATTCTGCTAGGATCTGCAATCCAGCACGAGGTCAGAAACAAAGGATGGAATCGCTATTCTGATGCCGCCTTTATGCACGGCGGAAAATGAGAACGCTGTAGCGACCAATCGGGACGAGGGGCACAGAAAAGTCCAATTTATGCATGTCTACGTGTCTCAGTTCTGAATCGCTAACGAGGTCGTTTATAAGGTGTCAAATACAGCGATGCACACTGCCCAGCAGGAGCGCAACGACCCAGGAAGCTTTGTAACGATCAGCGATCTCACAGCAGGGGCCTGATCGTTGCTACCCGTCAGACATAACGAGATCGCTAGCAAGATCGCTATTGCGTCACAAAAACCGTGACGTATCAACGATCTCGCTAGCGATCTCGTTATGTGTGACGGGACCTTAAGTGTTCCCATTTTTTGAGTAGTGTATGTAGGATTTGGGTTATGATGTTTGTATGCACTCATGATTATCTGAGTTTTGAATCTATGACAATTGATACACTTTGTCTTTTGTGAATTTTTTTTGTTTTATGTAGCACACTGAGAAAGGTCTAATGTAGACTGAAACATTTGTGAACATTTATTTATAGATTGCATATTAAAATTATTTTATTTCATCTACTTTGAGTGTCAAGTTCGCTCATGCAATTTTCTCAATTCTGACCATTATCACTATGTGGTAATAACTCAGGAACGCTTCAAAGTCCAGTGATTGAGACTTTTATTGCGACACATTGTACTTTACAGGGCTGTGGAGTCGGAGTCTGAGCCCATTTTGGTGGAGTCGGTATAAAATGGACCAACTCAGACTCCTAAAATATACATACACAGTAGTTCAATGCAGTTTGTGGGGAATATTTTTTCATAAGAATTTGGGAAAGTTATGACGTGTCCTATAAATGTCTGTCCTATTCCTGATCTAAGGGTCTAGACTTTTAGCGGAGATGAATCTGTGCTACAGTAAATTTATCAATTAAACATGAGCCATGTATGAGGGAGTCAGAGTCATGGAAATTGAGGCGTCAGAGGTTTGGCTTACTGACTCAGCCCTGGTACTTTACTTTATAACTTTGTAGGTTAGTGTTAGTGTTAAATTTAGGAATGTCATTTTGCGTTTGTGAAAAGAATTTTAGCGAATAAAACTTGGATTTAAAAATTGAAAGTTTAAAATTTGCAAGCCAGTCATGCTGTACAAAATTTATAAAAATTTCCCAAAAAAGGTCTGTACTTTACATCCCCATAATTTGAAACAATTTTTTTGTTAGGAAGTAAGAAGGCTTTAAAGTTGATCAGCAATGTCTCATTTTTCCAACAAAATTTACAAGTTGTTTTTTTAAGGTCTACATCACATTTGAAGTGACTGAGAGGCCAATATGACAAAGTAACCAAAAGTGAGTTTTAAAAACTACACACCTTAAAGTGCTCAAAACCACATTCAAGCAGTTTATTAACCCTTTAGGTGCTTCACATGAATTAAAGCAATGTGGAGGGGAAAAAAACACCAACATTTTAATTTTTCCCACAAAAATGTTGCTTTAGCTTCAAGTATTTCATTTTCACATGGGCAACAAGAGAATGGACCACACAATTTGTTGTGTAATTCCTCCTCCGAAGTACACAGATACCCATATGTGGTGGAAACCTGGGCGCACAGCAGGACTCTGAAGGGAAGGAATGCCAATTGACTTTTGCAAAGCCACATTTTCTGTAATAGATAGTGGACACCATGTCATGTTTGCAGAGCTCCTAATGTGCCATTTTGGAAACTACACCTCTTGAGGAGTTCACCTAGGGGTGTAGGGAGCATTTTTAACCCTCAGACAATTCACAGAATTGTATAACATTGGGATAATGGGAGAAAATGGACCACAAAAGGTTACGCAATTTCTCCTGAGTACACCAATTCCTCATATGTCGTCAAACTAATTTTGAGCCATAGTAGCCATGACAAAGTCCTTGCTGATTAATACGACTATTACAAACTGCATTTTGAATCCTTTGTACATTATGTACCGATTCAGTCATTTCAGGTTGATAATTACTTAAGGCCCAGTTTGTTTGTTTTTACAAGGAACAATTGGGAATAGTGGCTGCTGCTCTGTTGCGCTTACCGCTGAAAGAATCAGAACTTCAGGAGAGGAGATCTTTTCTAACTTTATTGATGGAAGAGATGTTACTTCCAGTCTTTGTCAGGATGGGAATAAAAATAGAGTTCTTAGTTTCCCAGAACAGAGTCCAGAATTTTCTTATCTGGCATCATCTTCTGCCACTGAGAAGAACCTTGAAGTTCTGCCCCCTACTTGTTTGAAGTAATTTTTTCCAAACAAACGTTTTGAAACTCTTCCCTCTTTTGGGTAGCTCCAACATCCTGTTTTAACTTTCCCTCTATACTGAAGGATTTGGGCTCCGGAAGAGTTTTTCTTCATCTGTCACTTTCTCTAACAAATGGTCCAGAGCTGAACCAGACACTTTCTCCCCTCTGAAGGGTAGATCACACAACTTTGATTTGGATAGAATGTCCCTGCTCCACATTTTTTAACCAAAGAGCTCCTCGTGGTGTTTGAGAGGACCGAAGCTCTTGCCGCTATCTGGATGGACTCAGTAGAGTCGTCCGCTAGGAATCCTGTTGCTTTCTGTAACAGGGGTAATGAGGCCAGTAGATCTTGCCTGGAGGTGCCTCCCTTGGTTACAACAGGTGGAGGATCATAGCAACAGAAAGTCGCAGGTGGCGGAGACGTTTATTTTCAAAGCAGCCGCAGATGTCTCCCAAGACTTCAATTTGGATGAACCTTCAATGGGTTAGGTAGTCTTAGCTACTAAACCAGCTTGTGAAAAACCCTTATTACTATTGAAAATGTTTTTTTTTAAAAAATACCACAAAACCACAAAGACACACACGAGTTAGATAAAGTGTATAATCTCAATGCAGGGAAAGAAGTGAGCTATTAGGTCCCTATCTGGATCCTATAGCAACCTCTGCCTGGCTGCGGGGGTTGGCACACTATTAATAGTCGAGAGGTGCCCCAGCTCTGCGATGACTGATCCTGTCGGTCCCCATTTCCCCCTACATAAACCAATGAATAAATAAGGATACACTTGTGGTGTCAGCCACTGGTGAATCACTTCACAAGACAGAAAAAGGAGGCACACAGCATCTCACTGAGGTCTTTTGGCTGCCATTTAGGTGCATATTAAGGCACCTCCAGGCGGTTTGGCAATAATTGAGGTGCACATTGATGGGCCTACTTCTACACCGAGCCCTGGATGAACCCCGAATTTGAAAAAAAAAAAAAAAGTGGGGGGCTTGTCAGGCAGCTTCTGGAGATACTCCTAAGATAAGTACAAGGGTGTTTTGCCTGAGACAGCCTTTGCATGATTATATTATATTCCTAGTTTATGACATTCTGTGCATACATGTAATGGAATTCTATTTGGATATATGTGTCTATGATTTCTGATTAAGGATTGTGGACCTATTAGTACTTGATATTTTTATACATTTAAAAAAAAAAAAAATCTCACACATTGCTACTGTACAGTTTGGTGAAACATTGGATGGAAAGTCTGCTGCAAATGTGCTTCATATGCACATAGCCTTACTATTTTCATTTGTCTACAAATAAAATAGCGAAAATGTCAGGAATTTATTCTCTGTGCTCAAAACATTATGCCTCATTGAGACTGTTCAGTAGTCAACAGTGCTGTAGCTTTTGAGACTGGGTGCACATCCCATAATCCTTCTACTGGAAGTGCATTACGAAGAAAATTACTATAAGTAAATATCTAGTCCATTAGCTTACCACACTGGGATGAAAAGCTGACTAACACTTAAGGAATCCAAGTCAAGACTGTTAACTTATTTCACAAGAGCAGAACCACTAAATCCTCCCATTTTCTGAGAAATCATAGAACGAATCATAGAACGAAGCAGAATTTCCAGGAATAAAAATACTCTGGTCTTGCCAATTTAGGTTTTTTGTTGGTGCAAAATACAAGGCAGTTGTATGACAACAGTAATTTAACATTTATAGTACTTTGCTAAAATGCAATGCCAGATTATTAAAAACACCACTGGCAATAGATTTTAAATTAGTGATCTGCCCAATATGAGACGTGGATGCCCAAGAAGTGCATATAGAAAGTGGCTGCAAGACAGAATGAACTTTATTATGCTGCAACCCATTTTGGTGCAACTATACGATAAAGTAACAGGAGCGTGGAGTGAACTGAGCTGCAAAATTGCAAGTATTTACATTTAGGGTATGTGCACACGTTGAGTATTGTATGCAGAAATTTCTGTACCATTTCTGCATCTCTTGGCAGGAAAATGCAGCCTCAAAAATGTTGCATTTTGCCCGTGTTTTCACTGCATTCAATGGGTGAAAAACACAGGCCAAAACACAGAATTGACATGCTGTAGATTTTCTGCACCAAATCTGCAAGTCAAATATTCAACATGTGTGACACTTCAGGGTTCTCATCAACTTTGCTGGCATCAATTTTTTTTTAGCAAATCTGCATGGCAAAACGCACCAAATCTGCAACGTGTGCACACAGCCTTAGCGATAAGATTTTTCGATCCAAACTTCATGATCCAAGTCTTTTAAATTGATGTCAATGTCAGACATGAAAAGGTTTATAATACAACTAGTTTGCCTAGTTGAGTGCCAAAGTCTGAACTTAACATTAATATGGGATATTGCATTTTGTATACTATTGTATGGGTGATTTTGCACAATATATTGTAATCAAAAAGTAAAAAAACTACCCAGTGGATAAAGTAGTAACTGGTTTCTCAAATCAAAGATCCTGAACTGACTGCTTATGAGCCCTAAAAACACTAAGATTTATTGTATGCAAATATAAATTAGGGTTAGAGTGTTCATACACTGCATAGAAAATGTTATTCCTTTCCTTAATTTTCTAGACCGTGCAGAATTTTAGAAATTGTGCCTCCAAAACTGCATATAGTTTTAAAATGAGGAACTGGGTTTTCAATTTTGAAAAATTTGTCTAACCTTCTTCCCAACATTTGACGCTACTGTACATGATCAGGAAGGGGTTTTAGCAAACTGGCGTACAGTTAGTGGTGATTATCGGGGCACAAGAGCTGTGTCTGCACAACTGCCAGGTATTCTGCTTAGCCCCTTAACGACTGCCATTACGCAAATTTTCAAAACGTTAATTTTTTATGCCCTTAAAATCAGAGATATGTCACAAAATAGTTAAACATTTCCCACATGTCTACTTTATATCAGCACATCTCTAGAATATATATATATATATATATATATATATATATATGGGAGCTAAAAAGTTGACCAGCGATTTCTCATTTTTACAACAATTTACAAAAACATTTTTAGGGACCACATCACATTTGAAGTGACTTTAATGGGTCTATATGACAGAAAATACCCAAAAGTGAAGCCATTCTAAAAACTGCACCCCTCAAAGTGCTCAAAACCACATTCAAGAAGTTTAACCCTTCAGATGCTTCACAGGAATTTTTGGAATCTGGTTAGAAAACAATGAACATTTAACTTTTTCACAAAATGTTACTTTAGACCCAATTTTTTTTTTTTTTTATTTTTGCAGGGGTAACAGGAAAAAAATGGAACCCAAAATTTGTTGTGCAATTTCCCCTGAGCACACAGATACACCATACGTGGGGAAAAACCAGTTTGGGCGCACGTCAGGGCTCAGAAGGGAAAGAGCGCCATTTGACTTTTTGAATCTAAAATTTGCTTGAATAATTAGCAGAAGCCATGTTGCATTTGGAGAGCCCCTGATGTGCCTAAACAGTGGAAACCTCCCACAAGTGACATTATTTTGGAAACGAGACCCCTCAGGGAACTTATCTAGATGTGTGGTGAGCAGCCTTAACCCCCAGGTGCTTCACAGAAGTTTATAACATGGAGCAGTGAAAATGAAAAAAAAATAACTTTCCACAAAAATGTTTTAGCCCCAATTTTTTTTTTTATGTTCACAAGGGTAAGAGGAGAAAATGGAACCTAAAAACTGTTGTGCAATTTCTCCTGAGTACACCAATACCCCATATGTGGGAAAATACACTGTTTGGGCGCACAGCAGAGCTCAGAAGGGAAGGAGCACTGACTTTTTGAAAGCAAAATTGGCTGGAATCAAGAGCAGACGCCATGTCACATTTCGGGAGCCCCTGAGGTGCCTAAATAGTGGAAACCCCCCCCCCACAAGTGACCCCATTTTGGAAACTAGACCCCTCAAGGATTTTATCAAGGGGTATAGTGTACATTTTGAACCCAGAGGTACGACAGAATTTGATAACATTAGATCATCATATTGAATAAGTTGCAATACGTTGTCGGTCGAGCGCAAGTGCTCGCTACTTAAGTTTGCATCGGGTACTCAAGTATGCACCATGTATCACGGGTGCTCGAGTGACATGTTAAAGTCCCCGTCCGTTTTACGGTTGTTAGACACGCAAAAAAAAAAAACACATGTGGTTATCGCTTGTGCATGGCAGGCGTTCCCAGTAACGTTTTTTTTGGCCGCAAACCATACGAGTCAGACTCTAGCATGTCACTTGAACACTCATGATACTCAGTGCATACCCAAGCACCTGATGCAAAATAAAGTAGCAAGCACTTGCGCTCAACACTGGTCGCCATATAGTAATCATTTTATTTCTCTTTACTTTTGAAAAAATCCCTAACCCTAGCCCAAACCTAACCCTAAACCAACCATAGAGTTTATTTTTTATGCCGTTCCTCGTACGGTATAAGTGATTAAACGACTTTATTCTTTGGGTTGGCGCGATTACAGCGATGCCAGATTCATATTGGGTTTTTATGATTGACAGCTGTCACACTAAAAGACACTTTTTTGCATTACAATATTTTGAGAGCTATAATTTTTCCATATTTTGGCCGACAGTCACGCAAGGGCTTGGTTTTTTGAGGGACAAGTTGACGTTTTTATTGGCACCATTTTCAGGCACGTGATATTTTTTTGATTGCTTTCTATTCAGATTTTTGGGAGGCCAAAAAAAAACAAAAAAAAAAAAAAACCCCAAATTCCGGAATTGCTGTTTTGTTTGCCATTCTGCGTGTGGTAAAATTGATAAGATAGCTTTATTCTTTAGGTCAGTACGTTTACAGCGGTACCGCATTTATACATTTTATGTTTTGCCACTTTTACACAAACTACTTTCTAGAAAATATATTTTTTTGTATAGCTTTATTCTGAGAGCTATAACTTATTTTTCGGATGGAGCTGTATGGCGGCTTGCTTTTTGGGTGACAAAATGACGTTTTATCAGCGGTACCATTTTTATTTACATTAGTCTTTTTGATCACGTGTTATTCCATTTTTTGTTTGGTAGTATGATAAAGCATTATTTATTTATTTTTTTTACAGTGTTCACTAAAGGGGTTAACTAGTGGGACAGTTTTATAAGTCAGGTCATTCCAGACACTGCGATACCAAATGAGTACTTTTATTGGTTTATTTTTCCTTCATATTAAATATTATGGGTACAATATATTTTATTTTTTTGGGGATTTTTTTTCACTTCCCTACACTTTTTTTTTTTTTTTTTTTTACTTTGAAACGTTGTCCCACTATGGGACTTTATGCTATACAGTCGTTCAGGCTGCAAAAAGTGAGAGAGTAGTAGCTCTTTGAGCCATGCAGCCTGCACTGCGCATGACCAGAGTAACTTCCTGCCTCCTGGTGACCCAGATGTTGTCATGACTACATCGGGTCGTCATGACTACATCCAGGAACCACAACAGACACCGCTGGACGCCGGAGAGGTGGTGAGAACCGACGCTTACCTCCCCCTTTGCCCCCGCTATGCTGCGATAGACTTCAATCACAGGATTTCGGGGGGGCACATAGCACCAGGTGTCAGCTGCAACAATCAGCTGACACCTGGCGGCGATCACCCCGCAGCGCTTGTGTGCGGGCGTGATCGCAGAGCGCGTAATAGTACGTAGCTGGTCCATAAGTCCCAGGGTGCAGCACGTACAATTACTGACTTGGTCATAAAGGGGTTAAGGGTAATTAGTCCACAGCGCTGTGAAAATGCATCGCTGTGGAATAAGTATAGTGCTGCCCGGCAGCGGCGATTCCTGTAGGTGTCCGCTGTGTGACAGCTGACACCATGCAGTATTGTACCCGGCCGGTCTAGTTGCCGATCAGGGCCGATAAACCCCTTAAATACTGCTGTCAATCGTGACAGTGGTATTTAAGTGCTTACCAGGAGGTCGCAAGACTCCCTTAGTAACCTGCGATGAGAATTACGGGTCTGATTGTTACCATGGTACCCTGAGATCATGTGATGATCCCAGGGTACGGTGGCCTGTGAGATCCAGCAATAAGCTGGATCTCACAGGCAGAGCCAGTGAGTTCATGGACTCACTGAAAGGGCTCATACACTGAAGTACTTTGCAGTGTACGAGATCAGCAATGAAAGTATAAATTGAAGTGAAACAGTAAAAAAAAGCAAAATAAAATGTAAAAAAAAATAAAAGAAAGTGCACACAAATCCCTAAAATCAGTTTTGCCGCTCAATACGCAGCATTTGTGATAAAACAAAGAAAAGTGTACACAATTGGTATAGCCGTGTCAGGAACGACCCCCGCTCTATAAAACTGTCGCGTTAGTCCATTTGGCAAATGCTGTGAAGAAAAAATAAATTAAAAAAACACTACACGCCGCTTTCATCATAGGGACTCACAAAAAAGTCAATAAAAAGCACCAAACCGTCCCACATAAAATATGGCTCATTCGGCATAAAAGTAAAAGTGTTACAGCTCTCAATGCGACGATGCAAAGTCTCTGTCTATATCTATCTGGTATCGCTGTAAACATACCGCCCTGACGGAACAAATCTGTCATATCACTGAGGCCATGTGCCCACGATGCAGAAATGCTGCATATTTTTTCCGCTTCTCCCTGGCAGGAAAACCGCATGCGTTTTTTCCGCCAGGTAGAAGAGTTTGTCAAGCGTTTTTGCATGCATTTCTACATGCGGGTTATCAAGTGCTTTTAGCATCACTTAGAAAGTGCTTGATAACTTGTTCACACTATATAAATCCATGCAACCGGCATGGAAGGAAGAAGGAAGGAAGAAGGAAGTCCTCCCGGTGTTTTTTTTCTCTGCCGAGTCCAGTGTCTTGGGTGGCTCGCAGTGGTGTGAAGGACCCTCAATGACGCCATGGCAGGTCCTTCACAACACCACGACCCATACAGCAGACCAGATGAAGGGGAGAAAACACTAGGAGGACATCGGAAGGCAAGTATTATCTTTATTTTAAATTCTTTTTTTTTGACATTTTCTATGGTACCCAGGTCTGGATGAGAGTCTCCTCTACCCAAGACTTGGGTACCATCTGCACATTGAACAGTCTGATATCCGCTTGTGCACATATGGTGATGCGGATGTCACGCGGTCCAATGCAAGTCAATGGCGGCGATTACACTGCGTGTCCGCAAAATTAATGGACATGCTGCGGATTTGAGCGCAGCATACATGCTGCGGAAAAATCCGCAGCATGGGCATTGACATTGTGGCTAGTCATTGGGGACCATGGGGGGCAGATTACCAAGCGTTTACGCTGTGTAAATTCCACAGCATAAACTCGGAAAATGCTTCGTGGGCACGCAGCCTTACCGCACGGCAAACGGAGCAAGAAGTAATAAACAGAATGGACACAAAAAAAAAAAAAACAGTAAATCAGTGTCTAAAAAATCTGAATAAAAAGCGATCAAAGATTACTATAAATAACTACTATTTATAAAATAAAAAAAATAAAAAAAACTGGTATCACTGTAAATCGCACCAACCTGAAGAACAAATCCGCCTTATCACTTGTACCGCACAGTGAAAATAAAAATAACTATTCTGGTATTGCATTCTATTTCTTATTGCTGCCTCCAAAAAAAAAAAAAAAAAAAAATCAGAATAAGGCTTGGCTCACGTTTATCCTGCGCTCTCTGCTGAGCGCTTAAGTTGGGGTTTCTGTGTAAAGTCACAAAAATCGCAATTTGGATAAAACACCCAGATGGAGCCACTCAATTATGAGGCTGATGGAGTCTCTTTGGACTGGTCTCTGTTTCAGCGGCGTATCATTTTAGGCTTCTAGCGCACAAGTGTGGATGACCACAGATCTGTGCAAGCCTAAAAAGATGGAGACCACTGAAACAAACGTCAAATGGAATCTGTCTTTGTGGTGGGTGGTTCCATTGGGGGTTTCATATGAATTGCATTTTTTGTGGGATTTACACGGAAACCCCGTTGTAAGTGCTCAGCATAGACTGGCGATCCAGTCTTATTCTGGAAGCAATCGAAAATTATGTACCCCAAAATGTTACCAATTAAACCCTTAATTTATCCCACACAAAACCAGCCCTTTCAGGCCTGTCATCTGTCGCTGGGACTACAAGGGGTCCCACGTTACTGGTAGAACAAACTCTGGAAAAGCGACAGCTCCCACTCCCTCAAAATCCAGTGAATTCTGCGCTCCCAAATCCAAATGCCCCCTCCGAGCCTCACTGTGCCTAAACCGCAGTAAGCGGCCACATGTTTGGCATTATTGTAGCGGGGAGAGCACTTCATTTACAGGATGTGTGTCACAGGGAGAAATGTATGAGGGCACTATACTTTATGGGGGCACAATGTATGGGCACTAAACTGGCATATTTGGAATTCTCCAGAATAAAGCCTGGCATGGATGTTACATAATAGTCACTGCAGCAGTAGATTAATTCATTGAGATGTGTAATTTGTACAATGGGGTCACTTTTGGGGTTTTTCTGCTGTTCTGGCAAGTTAGGGGCTCAACAAAGGTCACCCACAAACTATTCTACCAAAATCTATACTCCAAAAGCCAAATAGTGCTCATTCCTTCTCAGCCCTGACATATGGCTTAACAGTAATTTGATGACATATGGGGCATCATTGTGTTTGGGAAAAATAGCATAACAAATGGTCTGTTTTCTTCCATTATCCATTGCAAAAATTATAAATTTAAGGCTAAAACTACATTTTCATGAGAAAATGAAAATTCTTTATGATGACCTAAAGTTATCAAATTCTGTAGTACTTATGGGTTCAAAATGAGCACTATACCCCTGGATAAAGTCTTTGAGGGGTGTTTTCCACTATTTAGAGAGCCCCTGATGTGCCTAAACATGACATGACACTCGAAGACCATTCCATCAAAGTCTGTGTTCCAAACGTCACTCCTTCCTTTCCAAGACCAGCCGTGCACCCAAAATATAGTTTTCCCCTACATATATGGCATGTCTGTACTCAATAGGAAATGGACCCCAAACTTTGTTGTGCTTCTGTTACCCTTGTGGAAAAAAAAATAAAAATAAAAAATGGGGCTAAAAGTTCATTTTTGTGGGAAAAAAAATAAATTTGATTTCTTAATTTCACAGCTCTAAGTTATAAATTTTTGTGAAGCACCTGTGGGTTCAAGGTGCGCACACACATCCAGATAAGTTCTGAGGGGTTAGGTTTCAAAATGGAGTCACTTGTGGGGGGGTTTCCACTGTTTAGGCACATCAGGGGCTCCCCAAAAGCGACATGGCATCCGCTAATTATTCAAGCAAGTTAAGCATCAGCTTAACCCCTTAAAGACAGTCACTTTGTAGGTTAATGACTGGATTCCTTTTTAAAATCTGATCAGTGTCACTTTATGAGGTAACAACTCAGAATCAGTGGGATTCGATGAAGTGTTTCAGAGATTGTTTTTTCAGGACATTGTATTTCATGATAGTGGTGAAATTTGTTCAATGACTTTTCCACAAACAAACATAGGGAATTTGAAAATTGAAATTTTCTAAATTTTCTCCAAACTTCATTCTTAGGTACTTAACCCCTAATGACCACCAATATGTCTTTTTGCTGACCTGCGATATAAGAGACTAGCATCCCCCAACAGGTGACAATCCTGTAGCTTTCAGCTGTACACTATAGTTGACAACTTTCTGCATCAGCCAAGATTAGTGTTGGCACTGACCATAACCATTTAACCCCTTAGATGTTACTGTCAATAGTAACTACAACATCTAAATGGTTAACAGTTCGGGGGCTTCCTCTTTAACCCCATTGGCACCCTTAGATCTTATTAATGTGGTCATGATGGGGTTTAAAATATATAGGACCCCAAAGTCACTTCAAAACTCAACAGGTCCCTATAAAAAGAAAGTTTTGTAAATTTCCTTAAGAAAACTAAAATTACTGCTACATTTTTAAACCTTCTAAAATGTTAACATAAAACATTTTACAAATGGTGCTGAAGGCAGACATGTGGGAAATGTTTATTAAGAGTTGTGTGTGATATGACTATCTGGATTAAAGGTATAATCATTCAAAAGTTTGAAAATTGCAAGTTTGTTATATTTATCAAATTTCAGATATTTTTATAAATTAAGGCAAAACTTATGAACTTAAATTTACCATTACCATAAAGTATAATGCATCACGAAAAAAAAACAATCCCACACTCAAATGGAATCAGTTGAAGCATTCCAGAGTCATTGCTACATAATTTTTTTGAAGTCTGACCAGTGTCACTGACTCGTCACTAAGGGGTTAAACCAGAGAGTTGCATAGCACAAAAAAAGTAAACGTTTCTCACATGTACACTTTACAGCAGCACAATTTAAAACATTTTTTGTTAAAAAAGGTGTATCAGCAATTTCTCATTTATACAAAGTGTATAACATTTTTTTGGGACCACATTACATTTGAAGTGATGTTGGGGAGCCTATATGAAAGAAAATACCATTCTAAAAACTGCACCTTTCCAACTCTTCAAAAACACATTCAATAAGTTAATTAATCCTTCAGGTGCTTCACATGAGTTAAATGGAATGAGGAAGGAACAAAATTTTACTTTTTCACAAAAATGATATTTTAGCCCCAATTTTTTTGTTTTCACAAGGGTAACAGGAGAAAACAGACCCAAAATTTGTTGGGCAATTTTCCTGAGCGTGCCAATACCCCATATGTGGTTGAAAACTACTTTTGAGGCACCGTGAAAAGCTCAGAAGGGAAGAAGTTCCTTATTGAAGTTCAGATTTTGTTGGACTAGTTTGAGGGTGCCATGTCACATTGTCAGAGCCCCTGAGGTGCCTCAATTAATTCATCTAAGGGTGTAATGAGCATGCTGACACCACATGTGCCCCACAGAAATTTATACCATTGGCAGTGAAGAATGAATAATTACATTTTTACCACTAAAAATGTTGCTTTAGTCCCAAATTTTACATTTGGGCCAATAGGAAAAAAATTAACCACAGGTTTGTTGTGCAATATCTCCTCATTGCGCAAATATTCTGCACAATTTGGGAACTACTTTTGGAGGCACAGTACAAAAGCTCAGAAAGGAAGGAGCGCCATATTATAGTGTGGATTTTACTATTATGGTTTGCAGGCACCATGACCAACTGGAAGAGCCTCTGAGGTGCCAGAACAGCAGAACCCCCCCCCAAATGACCTTTTTACAAACTACACCTCTCAAATTCATCTAGGGTCTGCAGTGATCATATTAACACAGATGGGTCCCAGAATTTTATACTATTTGGCAGTGAAAAAAAATTACATTTTACCACTATTTGTTTTAGCACCAGATTTTACATTTTTTCACACAAAAAAATGGCACCAGGAGAGGTCACAATTTCTGCTGCAATCCAATATGTGGCTGTACAGAACAGCTTAGCCACAGGGCAAGACTCTGAAAGGAAGGAGCGATATTTGCCTCCTGGTGTGCAGATTTTACTAGAATAGTTTGCGGACTCCATATACAGAGCTACCAAGTGCTAGAAGAGCAGAATCCCACCTCAAGTGACCCCATTTTGGAAATTTTACCTCTGCCAAACATATGAACACTAAATTTGGTTTAGGCACACTGTGGGGCTCAGTAGGCAGGGGGGGGGGGGGATTTGGATGTGAAGAATTAGTTGGACTTATTTGAGGAGCCATAGCGCTTTTCCAGAGCCTTTGTACTACCAGTAATGTGGAAGCCCCCTATATTTCTGACGCGCCCCCTGGGCCTGTGCTGTGCAGGGGGATACCTGGAGCCAGATCACTGGGGGTTGTAGTCCTCCGTGGCGGTGACCCGGTCCGTGCCCAGGGCGGTCAAACCAGTGGCAGTCTATTTGTATTGTAATTGTCCGACTACGCCACCCGTGGATTGCGGTCAGTGGGGACAGTCGCTGCAAGGCAGACCGCTGAGGCTGATGTTATATGCGCAGCCAAGAATGGGATAACTCCCCACGGGAGAAGTATTGCCTCAGGGCAGCTAGAGTAGATGATGGGAGTGATGGTGTGAGCGTCCCAGTGCCAATGGTGCTGGTGTGGCGATGAACCACAGAGACATGCAGTTGCAGTTTTCAATGCTTTACAAACAGTTCTATATCAGGTCACTTGTGCGCAGTTAGGACCGCCCGAGTCATGCTGCGCCCACCAGGTGAGGGACTCTGTCAACTCCCAGGCAATTCCAGAGCGTGGCACAGGGCTCCCTTCCCTTTCCTTTATCTGGCCGTCCCCACCAGTGACCCACCTTTGTCCAGCTCCCTCGGGCCTTCTCTGGGCACGCTGATCTCTGCGTCCCTGACCCTATATGGTATGCCTTCCTGGTGGATGTAGTGAGGGGGTCACACCAAGATGTGGTAACAACCTCCGGTTTTGGCTGAGGATTAGTCGCCTCCACCAATTTGGGTTCCGGTACCCTGCTCTGCCAACCCTTCACCCAGTATCTCCTGGGCATAAGGTGTTCCTTCTGTCCTCGTGTCTCTGGGCCTCTCTCTGTGTTCCTTGCTTCCTTTCTCCTCTGTTCCAGTTCCTGTCTTACTTTCCTTTCCGTTCCTTCTCTCTCTTTCTGCTGTTTCTGGCCTCCACTCCAGGCCTTCCTCTGGAGCTGGGCCCAGACAGCCACAGCTCCCTGTCAGCCCTCTCTGGCTGAGCTCCTGTCTTCTTCTCCTCCTCTCTGAACTGAACACAGTTCTAAGATGGTGCCCACCTTATATACCTCCTTCTGACACCCGAGCCCAGGTGACTAGCAACCAATGGGCTCCTAACTATGCCCAGAGACCCACCCCTATCTGCTCCTACATCACTGGGTGTACTTTCCCCTCCCCACTCCAGCCAGGGACAGATGCTGTCGTGCCTGCACTTCTGTCTAGTGGGAGCACCGTTGAGCTGTCCCTCGGAAATGGGGGGGTGTGTGGTGCATGCAGCTACCGAGTCCTGGTCCACACTCCATCCTTACCCGAGAGTGGAATATCACACCTCTGGTCTGAGGTGCAATACCCCTGTAGCAGCCGAGCCCTCAGGGTGCTACATTTCCATTAACAGATGACAGACCTGAGAACGGACTTAATTTTTTTGTGGATTGATTTGAAGCTTTTATTGGGAACATTTTACATAACATTTGTGATCACATTTATCCAGTGCTCTATGCTGAACACTTATATCAGGGTTTCCATCTAAATCTCCAAGTAATGGGATTCAGATGAAACCCCCGAGAGATCTGTTAAGCAGTGTCCTTTTCAGAAGTGCACAAAACTGGTGGACCACGCTTTTATGCACACCTAAAAAGACAGACCCCACCAGATCATGGGCCAGACGGTGTCCACAGTGCCTCTATCTGCCTCACTAGAGAAAATTTTCTTCCGCTGGGGGTTCCGTCTGAATCACGTATTTCAGGGATTTACATGGAAATCCCTGTGTAAGCACTCAGCACAGGATAAATTGAGCCGAGCCTTACTGCGATCTTTGGGAGGCAGAATGAACAAAACAGCAGGTTTTATTTATTATTTTTTCTACACCTCATGCGGTATAAGGGTATGTGCACACGATGCAGAAATGCTCAGGATTTTTTCCTGAGCGTTTCTGCATCTCTCTGGCAGGAAAAAATGCATGCGGATTGTACATGCGGTTTCCTGCCAGGGACATGCGGAAATGAAGCGGTCTTCACTTTCATTTCCGCATGCGGGTTGACAAGCGCTTCCCAAGCGATTTTAGCATCACTTGGAAAGTGCTTCTCAACTTCACACTATATAAATCTATACGTTACCATCTGATGGCCCCCGGTGTCCTGCTTCATCGGTCCCGGCTGCCGGCAGTGAAGACTGTAGGACCTTCCGACATCAGCGTCACGTGACCCGTCACATGACTGACGTCAGCGAAGGTCCTTCATTCAACCGCGAAGTGCGCGGGAAGCCGGCAGGACGCAGCACGGGCCGTCAGAAGGTGAGAATATATATATTTTTTATTTTATTCTTTTTTTTTAATGGTACCTGGGTCTGGATGAGAGTCCTCTCATCCACACCCGGGTACCATCCGCACATTAGACCGCATGAAAAGCGCATCATATACAGTGATGCGAATTCCATGCGGTCTAATGCAAGTCAATGGCGGCAAAAGAGCAGCGTTTCCGCAAAATTAATTGACATGCTGCGGATTTTTGAGCGCAGCGTTTACGCTGCGGAAAAATCCGCATCATGGGCACAGCACATGCGGATTTCCATTGGGGAACAATGCTGCCCTTCTACCATGCGTTTTTCATGCGTTTCCGCGGCGTTTACGCAACTGCAAAAACGCCGCGGAAACGCATGAAAAACGCATCGTGTGAACTCAGCCTAAGCGATTAGACTACTTTATTATTTGGGTCGGCCCGATTACAGCAATACCAGATTTATAATCGGGTTTATGCCATCACACTAAGACATTTTTGCAAAAACTAGTTTTTGCATTACCATGTTTTGAGCACTAAAACGTTTCTGTATTTCGGCGGACATTTTTGCATGACGAGTTGACGTTTCAATTCTGATTTTTGGGAGGCAGAATGAACAAAAACCAACAATTCAGGAATTTTCTGGGGAAAGGGGGGGGGACTGGGTTATGCAGTGTTGCATATGGTAAAATTGATAAGACAACTGTATTCTTTAGGTCAGTATGATTACAGCAGTACCGCATGTAATGTGTTTTTTTTGCACTTTAACACAAACTTACAGAAAAAAAAAATTTTTGCATTGATATATTCTGAAAGCCATAGCTTTAATTTTTCTGCCGATGGAGCTGTATGTTGGCTTGTTTATTGCGTGACGAGATTACGTTTTCAGCGGTACCATTTTTATTTACTTACATCAGTCTTTTTGATCACGTTTTATTCCACTTCCCAGAGGTATGATTAAAGCATAGTTAACCCCTTTCATGAACGGCGTAAAAAGTGGTAAACTAGCGACACTCCTAGATCGGGTCTTCCTGGACGCAGCGATACCAAATGCGTTTGTTTGTTTTACAAAAGTGTATTAGTCTTTTATTTTTTTTATTATCCTTTATATTTACTTTTTTTTTTTTTTTTTTTTAAACATAGTCCTTCTATGGGACTTTCACTTTTTCACTTTGATTGCAGGTATAATGCATAGCAATGCACCAGAATTTAGGGAAAACTGACAAAAGGGATTCTACATTTAGAATCCCATCTATTACCTCGAACAAAATGTTCTGTAAGGATACCTATTCTAGATGACTTGCGCAACCCTTGTTTTCCAAGGATGGCCATTAACCTCTTAATGACCAGTGCCATACTACAGCACTTGTCAGAAGCAGGTGTATGGCGAAGGTTCAGGAGCTGAGCCAGGCTAATTCCTTGCAAATGGCAGCATTATTCAGCCCACGCAAGCCTCCAACAGCCGCAGGTGGAGCTGAGCTCTGTCTGCTGCCATTAACCTGTCAAACACTTCTTTCAATCTGACAGTGGCATTTAAGGCACACTGTCCGTGGGAGGTGGGGCTGCCATTCTAAGTGATCACTCACCTACAACCCCCTCCCCAGCAAAATGATCCTGGGGTGCGAATGGGTTGTCATGGCAGCTGTGGTTCAGCTCAATACTCTCCTACCATCTATGACAGTACTCTATGCAGGCCAGCCAGTGGCCGATTTCATAGAATGCGATTTCTTCTATATATTGCAAAACAGTATAATATAGGTTATTGCAGGCTTAAGTCCCCATATGGGCTAATAAATATACATACATACATATGTACACTGCTCAAAAAAATAAAGGGTACACAAACACCACAATGTAACTCCAAGTCAATAACACTTCTGTGAAATCTACCGGTCCAGTTATGAAGCAACACTGACCGTTCCATTTGCAGCAGGAAAAATGGATTCACAGACAACTGGTGGAAATGATAGGCAATTAGCAAGATACCCCCTATAAAAAGAGCGGTTCTGCAGGTGGTGACCACAGACCATTTCTCTGTTCTCATTCTTTTTGGCAGTTTTGGTCACTTACATTTTTCCATTGCTCTCACCCCTAGAGATACAGTAGCATGAGGCGGTGTCTACAGTACAACCCACAGAAGTTGCTCAGGTAGTGCAGTTCATCCAGGATGGCGCATCAGTGCGAGCTGTGGCAAGAAGGGTAGCAGTGTCTGTCAGCACAGTGTCCAGAGCATGAAGCAGATACCAGATGATGTGGAGGGAGCCATAGGATGGCAACAACCCAGCAGCAGGACCGTTACCGCCTCCTTTTTGCAAGGAGGAACAGGAGGAGCATTGCCAGAGCCCTGCAAAATGACCTCCAGCAGGCCACAAATGTGCATGTGTCTGCACAAACTGTTAGAAACAGACTCCATAAGGGTGGCATGAGGGCTCGACGTCCATAGATGGGGGTTGTGCTCACAGACCAACACTGCAGGATCCTTGTCATTTGCCACAGAACACCAGGATTGGCAAAGTCGCCTCTGGCGCCCTGTGCTCTTCACAGATGAAAGCAGGTTCACACTGAGCACATGTGACAGATGTGACAGGAGACGCCGTGGAGAGTGATCTGCTGCCTGCAACATCCTTCAGCATGACCGGTTTGGCAGTGAGTCAGTAATGGTGTGGGGTGGCATTTCTTTGGAGGGCCGACCAGCCCTCCATGTGCTCGCCAGAGGTAGCCCGACTGCCATTAGGTACAGAGATGAGATCCTCAGACCTTGTGAGACCATATGTTTGTGCGGTTGGCCCTGGGTTCCTCCTAATGCAGGACAATGCCAGACCTCATGTGGCTGGAGTGTGTCAGCAGTTCCTGCAAGATGAAGGCATTGAAGCTATGGACTGACCCGCCTGTTCCCCAGACCTGAATCCAATTGAGCACATCTGGGACATTATGTCTCGCTCCATCCACAAACGTCACGTTGCACCACAGACTGTCCAGGAGTTGGCGGATGCTTTAGTCTAGGTCTGGGAGGAGATCCCACAAGAGACCATAAGCAACCTCATCAGGAGCACGCCCAGGCATTGTAGGGAGGTCATACAGGCACGTGGAGGCCACACACAATACTGAACCTCATTTTGACTCGTTTTAAAGGACATTATCAAAGTTGGATCAGCTTGTAGTGTTTTTCCACTTTATTTTTGGGGGTGACCAAATCCAGGCCTCCATTGGCTAAGAAATTTGATTTCCATTGATTTTTGTGTGATTTTGTTGTCAGCACATTCAACTTTGTACAGAACAAAGTATTCAATGAGAATATTTCATTCATTCAGATCTAGGATATGTTATTTGAGTGTTCCCTTTATTTTTTTGAGCAATATATATATATATATATATATATATATATATATATATATATATATATATATATATATATATATATATATATATATATATATATATATATATATATATATATATATATATAATAATAATAATAATAATAAATAATAATAATAATTAATAATAATAATAATAATTAATAATAATAAATAATAATAATAATAATAATAATAAATAATAAATAATAAATAAATATATATAATAATAAATAAATATATATAATAATAAATAAATATATATAATAATAAATAAATATATATAATAATAAATATATATATATATATATATAATAATAAATATATATATATATATATATATATATATATTAAATAATTAATTAGCCCCATATATGGACTTAAGCTGATTGCAGGCTTCTCACCTATATTATTATATGCCTGGTCTTTAAGGCTATGTGCTCACAATGAGTTTTGGATGTGGCGCATTTTCGCGGTGTTAAAAATGCAGTGTTTTACAGTTCCAGCAAAGTGCATAGGATTTAGAGAAATCTCATGCCTACTGCACTTTTATTACTCAGCATAAACTGACCTGCGGTGCGCAATTCAAACCTACATGTCAATTTCTCTTGCGAGTACTCAGATTTAGGCTATGTGAACACATTCAGTATTTGAAGCAGAAATTTCTGTAGCGTTTCTGCATCTCCTTGGCAGGAAAAAACGAGTGTTTTTGACGCAGTTTTTGCACGTCAATGAATGCTTTTTGGAGCTAAATAAAGTTATTTAGTGGGGCATTGCTTTTTGGATTACAGTCAGAACTGAGGTGAGTATATTGGTTAATTTAAAATGATTAAAGAATGTGTTGTATTTCAAATAAAGTGTTTACACTGTCTAACTTTAATTAGGTTTGATGAAAGGGTCTGACACCTTGTCAAAGCTAGGTGTCAGATAATCCCATTCACCCAATCATTAGCATTTCTATTCATGTAATTTCTGGGGCAGCTGTGAGCTGCTATTTTTTAGCCTAGTAAGGTGCCATTAACATGGTCCCTGGCCTTTAACAGTTCACAGCTCTTTAGTTAGCCGCTACATCCCCCTGATCAGCACTAAGCAGCTCTTTGGACGCAGCATATTTTTTGCTGCATCCAAAACGGTTCTAATGCCGCACTTTTGTCGTCAGTACATGTGAATTCACCGCATACGACACTTCAATCGGTCACAATCTGCAGCGGAGACTACCGTGTCCGCTACAGAAATTGACATGCTGCAGATGAGTTTGGGTACATGCAGGCCAGGCTCCAGGTTTTTCTGGGCCCCGGGTGAAAGTCTGTGGGCCCCTTTAAACACATACCACGATTCATGATGCACAGGTAGCGCAGCAATATAGGTATAGTACAACGCAAAGATTTCACTTCTTACATTACATGACTGATATCTATTGTAAATTCCACAAAAGCTCAAACCGGCAAATCCCTCCATGAGGTATACTGGCTCCCATATATTGCTCCATGCAGGATGTCACCCCCCCTCTTTATAACGCCCCATGCCTCCATACATTAAAAAAATAAATCAAATACTCACCTCACTCCTCACCAGCTGCCGCTGCTCAGGTCCCGACTCCAGCGTCACCGGCATCTTCCCGCTCTGCGCTGCCTGTAACGGCTCAGGGGAGGGCGTGGTGGAAATACATCACTGCACCCTCTGACCTGAGACTTAACAGGGAGCGGCAAGTATCCAGCTACCGGGGCCCTGAGTGAGCAGGGGAGAAGGGCGGGCGCTGGCCCCGCTCTCCTCCACCCATTGCCCGGCAGGGTGCTCCCCCCGCCTGCTCAGGGCCCAGGTGCTGACGCCTGCCCTGGGTACATGGCCACGATCAGGAGCCGCTGCAGGTTTAACGCTGCGTGTTTATACAGCATCCAGATGTTACAGCATAGTGGATGGGATGTCTAGAAATCCCATGACCACTATGCGTGCCTCAGAGGCCGCGAATCACCTGTGGACAGACATGTGGAGCGTGTCTTTCAGGACCGCAGCATGTCAATTTTCTTACGGAGTCGCTAGCCTCCGAAACAGAAATTTGACCACTAGAATGTATTGAATGCAGTAAATACACATGGTTCAGTGAACACATGTGGATTTAACAAAAAAAAAAAATCCTATTTGACATAAGTTTATCACAAAATTATAGATTTTAAAGTGACATTTAATTTTAATTACACACAGAGCAAAGAAAATATAACCTAGCCCCTAAAAACCCTTTAAAAACATAGGTAGTGTGGTACATAATTATACAGTCACATGTATATTGGTCTATAGCTGGAGTATATAAATGGCAATAGGCTGGATCAGTATTAAACAGCAATCAAAAAGTTATAACTATATAAAAAGCAAATAGAATATATAATCCATTAGTATAAATAGTATACATGATTATTAACCATACATTATAAATCACTATATATGATCACTTACAATTCATTGCACAGCAGCATGCATGATTATATACAATTAGTTAGAAATATCATGGGACCCCATATACGGAAGCCCCATATAGAGAGGTACAATTGTATCGAAAATAGGACACCATATATTTGCTGATAACCCCCACTGGGGGTGTGGTACTTACATCAAAATGGCACATGGTCTGTATAATAGCCTCTGAATGGGTTATTTGTATATCTGGCAGTATTCTAATAACCCCTTCTCTAAGTGGGAAAAAGTATCAGCAAATATATGGTATCCTACTATGGATACACTTGTACCTCCCTATATGGGGTCCCATATGATAATCCTAATGAATGGTATGTAATCATGCATGCTGCTGTGCAATGAATTGTAAGTGATCATATATAGTGCTTTATAATGTATGGTTAATAATCTATACTATTTAAAATAATGGATTATATATTTTGATATTGGCAATTTATAGAGAGAGTTATGACTGATTGCTGTTTAATACTGATTCAGCCTATTGCCATTTATATACTCCAGCTATAGACCAATATACATGTGACTGTATAATTATGTACCACACTGCCCATGTTTTTAAAGGGCTTTTAGGGGCTAGGTTATATTTTAATGTCTTCTATGCTCTGTGTAATTAAAGTTAAATAAAATGTCACTTTATAAAGCGATAATTTTGTGATAAACATATGTCAAATGGGATTATTTTTGGTTAGCTAGCAAGTATAGGGAATTCCAATTATAATCAAATAATGGGTATCTGTATCCAAGTTTTGGTATTAACACATGTGGATTTACCTGCGTTCAGTAGAAGTCAACATTTTGGACGCATCAAAAAAATATGCGTCCAAATCGCTGCTACGTCCGGATCATGGGCAGAGAGCCTAAAATTTAAAAAAGCGTGAGCTCCTGCGTCATTTTTATAACGAGCAGAGGGAAAGCTGACCGCTGGGGGCTGATATTAGTAGCCAGGGAAGGGGCCAATAGCCAACAATGTTCCCTGGCTATCATCAGACCACAGCTGTCTGTTTAGCCTTTACTGGCTAGATTACTTGGGGACCTCAGAAAAAAAAAAAAAAATTGACGTGGGGTCCCCCTATAAAAACTAACCAGAAAAGTTAACAGCTGCGGGCTGATAATAGCCATGGAAGGGTCCATAAATACTAGCCCCCTGCGTGGCTATTAATATCACCCCTCAGCAGTCCCAGAAATGGCAAATCCATAAGATTCGCCAAATCTGACGCTTACCCTCAGCTCTTCCCACTGCCCTGTAGCGGTGGCAAGTAGGGTAATGGGGTTGGGGTTTCACATCAGCCTTGTATTAGCTGCTGACATGAAGCCCAAGTTAGTAATGAAGGGTGTCTATTAGATGTCCCCATTACTAACCATGTAGTAAAGTGGTCGCCGCTTTTTCAATAAATACACGGCCAGAATAAAAAGTATTTTAATGAAATAAACTGTTAAAAAAATAAATAAATAAAAAAGAAGAAGTTATTCTCTGTCCCGGAATCCCTCGATCTTCCGGGAAAAAAAAAAAATACCATATCCCTCACTTGTCCGCCGTCACGACTTAGTCCACAAATACCACCAACGATTGTCCCTCGGCGATCCAGGTAGCTTCTACAGCAGTGACCTCAGCAATCACAGTCACTGCTGTAGTAGGCAGCAATGTATACTGACAGGAGTGTAAAGTCACTGGGGTTCATCAGCTGATGATCAGCCCCAGTGAGCTCACCACCAGTACCGGTGGGAACATTAAGAATGTTCCCACAGGGAGGTCACTTGAGCAATCAGCTGATTGCTCATGTGACCACAGGTCCTAGCAGCACAGTACACTGCTGGCTGCCAGGAAACATCACTGGACATTGAGAATAAATGTTTTCTATTTTACTTTTTTTTTTTTTACTGCTCCCCTCAGCAGCACCGCTCTCCCTGTTATCAGCGGGAACGGAGGTCGGATGAGAAGAGTAGTAGTCCTCCAGTGCCGACTCTGGTATCACTCGCAGCGTTTCACCGCCCATTGGCTTTAATTGAAACACAGCAAATCTGCAAGTATAATTATACCTGTGGATTTGCTGCATTTAAATGAAGTAAATGGGCGGGAAACGCTGGGCATAATGGACATGATTCTGTCTTTTCCGCAATGGTAATCCTGAGCGGAAATTTCCGTATCATGTGCACAGCACATCAGGGTTACCATTGCAATAGCTGGCAGACAGTTTTGATGTGTTTTCGCACGGAAAAACCGCCGTGAAAACGCATCAAAAACGCTACGCGTGCACACGTTTATGGGTTGTTTTTCCCCAGACTTGCATTAGATGCGGAAAACCCAAAGTAAAAAACCAAAGTGAATGTAATCCACGCACAATCAATAACGTTTTATTGAAGGCAAAAATCAAGTAGTATCAAAAACAAAGCAGCTTTGATTAAAATATGACACCAAAAACAGACAAACTGCTAAAGTGCAGTTTTTACTTGTGTTTGACTCTGCAATGAAAAACTGGAAAGTAACCCAATTTACTTTTGTTACTGTAGGTGCAGAAATCATGCTACATAAAAATTAAAAAAAAAAAAAAAAAATCACCAAAAGCTCATGGTAACGTAGCCGATTGGGAATCGATCTTCCAAGTTTTTGGCCAACACTTTAAAAGGTTTGTCCGGTGTGACTGACTTATGAATCCCCCCCTCACATGCACACTGCTGCAGGGATTCGGCGGTTTGAGCCAGGACCGGCTGGTATGTATGCATTGTGCATGCTCAGCCAGAATCCTCACTGCATAAGCTTGCAACATCGTATAAAATCATTACACCTGGCAATATTTATTATAATTATAATCTATTTTTTACTTTTCAAAACTCAAATTTGGCATGTCTATGTATGCTCTTGATTTTGTGACTTGTCATGACTCATTGTCTCATTTAATTTTTTAGGTTACCGTAATTTATATTCTGGGGATATTTGATCATTTAGAATTTTTTTACTCCTTCACCACCAGGCCTGTTTTTCATCTTCATGACCAGGCCAAATTTTACAATTCTGACCACTCACTTTATGAGGTAATAACTCTGGAACACTTCAACGGATCTGTTTTGGAGACTATATTCGTGACATTGTACTTTATGATAGTGGTAAAATTTGACATGACTGGTGTTTGTGGAAAAAATAAATTTGTCAATTTTCAAATTTTGTATTCTGCCCTTAAATCAGAGATGTTCCACAAAATAGTAACATTTCCCACATGTCTACTTACATCAGCACAATTTTGGAACCCAAAAAAAATTAGTAAATTAAGGGTTAAAAGTCGGTCAGCTATTTTTCGTTTGTTCAAAATTTACAAAAAATTTTTTTCTTTTTTAGGGACCACATCACATTTGAAGTGACCGAGGGGCCTTTGTGCCCCCAAAAGTGACCATTCTAAAAACCGGCACCACTCAAGGTGTTCAAAACCACATTCAAGACGTTTATTAACCCTTCAGGTGCTTCACAGGAATTTTTGTAATGTGGAAGAAAACAATGAACATTAACTTTTCACAAAAATTTTACTTTATACCCCAAAATTTTTTTTATTTTTGCAAGGGTAACAGGAAAAAAAAATGGACCCAAAGATTTGTTGTGCAATTTCTGAGCACACAGATACCCCATATGCGGTGGAAAACTATTGTTTGGGTGCACAGCAGGGCTCAGAAAGGAAGGAGTGACATTTTGGAATGCAGACTTTGGCGGAACGGTCTGCGTGTGTCATATCGTGTTTGGAGAGCTCCTGATGTGCTTTAACATTGGAAAAACCCCACTTGTGACCTTATTTTGGAAACTAGACCACTCAAGGAATTTACTTAGATTTGTGGCGAGTACCTTGAACCCACAGGTGCTTCACAGAATTTTACAATGTGGATCTGTAGAAATTTATATTTCGCCCACAAGTGTTTTAAGCCCCAAGTTCTCATTTTCACAAGGATATCAGGAAAAAAAATGGACCCCAAAATTTGTTGTGCGATTTTTCCTGCGTACGCCGATACCCCCATATGTGTTCGAAAACTACTTTTGCGCACAGTGCAAAGCTCAGAAGGGAAGAAGAGCCATACTGAAGTTCAGATTTTGCTGGAGTGGTTTGGAGGGTGCCATATCACATTGGCAGAGCCCCTGATGTGCCAGAACTTCAGACCCCCCCCTCATAAGAGACCATTTTACAAACACCTCTTAATGACTTAATCTAGGGGTGATCATATTGACACCACAGGTGTCACAGAATTTTATAACATTGGGCAGTAAAGAAAAAAAAATTACATTACCACCAAAATTTTGTTTTAGCCCCAGATTTTAAATTTTTACCCTGGGAAAGCGATAAAAATGGCACAAAAAAAAATCGGTCCCACAATTGCTGCTGAATGTAAAATTACCCCATATGTGGCTGTACAGTACTGCTTAGCCACACAGCGAGGGATGGAGTGCAGTTTGCCTTCTGGAGCGCAGATTTATCTGGAATAGTATGCAGACTTCATATACACAGCTCTTAAGTGCTAGAAGAGCAGAAGCCCCCCCCCCCCCCCCCCCTCAAATTACCACATTTTGGAAATTTTACCCCTTTGGGGATTTATCTACAAGCAGTGTGACGATTTTAAGTCCATGGGCGTCTTCCAAAACAAGCAGCAGCAGATTTTGATGAGTGAAAATTGCAAACTGCCGTTGTAGTGACCAGCTCCTGCTTCTGGAGACGTACTCTGTAAATTACACAGACTCATTGCTACAGAAATGCCAAACATGTGGACGCCAACTGTGGTTAAGGTTAAGTGCACACGTAGCGTTTATGTGTTTTCACTGTGGTTTTTCACCGCGAGAATGCTATGTAATCCATCTGCCAGCTATTGCAATGGCAATCCTGATGTGTTGTGCAAATGATGCGATAATTTCCACTCCGGATTTGCTTTGTTTTTTTTTTCTGCAATGGCAATCCTTTCTATGCAGCATGTCCCACCCATTGACCAATTGAAACGCAGCAAATCCACAGGTATAACATTTATACCTGCAGATTTTCTGTGCTTCAATTAAAGCCATTGGGCGGTGAAATGCTGCGGAAACACTGCAGGTGGTACCCGGGTCAGAGGAGGAGTACTCATCCGACCGCCACTCCCGCTAACAGCGAGAGCGGCGCGGCTGAGGGTAGTAGTACTGTCCTGAGCCGGGAACCACACGGTGTGTAAGAAAAAAAAAATTTAAAAAACCTCTATACTCCCCTGTCCAGCGCCCCCAGCAGTGTCCTGCAGTCACGTCACCTCTCCGCTGAAAGCTCACGTGACCTCACTTTACAGCACCGGTGCTGCGTGGGAACACTCAAGAATGTTCCCCATCAGTACTGGTGCTGAGGTCACCGGGGCGGATCAGCTCATCTTCAGCTGATGAACCCCAGTAACCTCACTCCTGCAGCAGCATGTACACTGACAGGAGTGATTTTACACTCCTGTCCGTATACATCGCTGTCTACTAAAGCAGTCACTGATTCCTGATGTCATTGCTGTAGAAGAGACCAGGATCGCCGAGGGACAGTAGTGATGGAATCGTGGACTACATCATGACGGCAGACAGGTGTGGGATATGGCTTTTTATTTTACGTTTTTTTTTCAGGAGACAAAGGCTTCAAGGACTGAGTAAAAAAGATTTTTAAAACAGTTATTCATCAAAACACTATTCTGGCCGTGCATTTATTGAAAAGCAGCAAACACTTACTAACCTGGGCTTCACGTCAGCCGCCAATACAAGGCTGACGTGAACCCCAACCCCATTACTCCACTGCTACAGGACAGTGGGAAGAACGGAGGCCAAGCACCAGATTTGGCACATCTTATGGATGCGCCATTTCTGGGACTGCCAAGAGGTGATCTAAGCTGTGGAGGGGGCTAGTATCCATGGCCCCTTCCCTGGCTATTAACATCAGCCCACAGCTGTGTTTAGCCTTTTTTGGTTAGATTTTATAGGGGGACCCCACAATTTTTCTGGGGTCCCCCAGCAATCTAGCCAGTAAAGACTAAACAAACAGCTGTGGGCTGATAATAGCCAGGGAACATTGTTGGCTAATGGCCCCTTCCCTGGTACTAATAGCCCCAGCGGTCAGCTTTCCCTTGGCTGGTTATAAAAATGACACGGGAGCCCACGCCTTTTTTTTTTGTTTTTTTCACATTTTAGGCTCTGTGCCCACGATCCGGACGTAGCAGCGCTTTGGATGCATATTTCTGCTGCGTCCAAAACGTTGCATTCTATTGAACGCAGGTAAATAGGCATGTGTTCACTGAACCATGTGGATTTACCACATTCAATACTTACTAGTGGTCAAATTTCTGTTATGGAGACTAGTGACTCCACAAGAGAATTTAACATGCTGCGGCCCTGAAAGACGTGCCGCATGTCAGTGTCCAAGGGTGATTTGCAGCCTCTGATGCACACATAGTGGACATGGGATTTCTAGAGATCCCATCCACTATGCTGTAACATCTGGACGCTATGGGTTTGACACTATATACACGCAGCGTCTAATCTCCAGCGGCTCCTGATTGTGGCCACGTACCTAAACTCACAAGCAGAAGGTCAATTTCTGTAGACTTTGACCGATTGAAGTGTCATATGCAGTGGATGCACATGTACCGACAAAAGGACAGCATTAGAACATTGCGTTTTGGATACAGCAGCAATACGCTGGGTCCAAAGCGCTGCTTGTTTCTGCTCGTGGAGACGTAGCAGCTAATGAAACAGCTGTGAGCTAATAATGGCCAGGGATCATATTCACCTAATGGCACCTTTTAAGGCTAAAAATAGCAGCTCACAGCTGCCCCAGACATTACATGAAAATACTAATGAAGATAGGGTGAATGGGATTAGCTGACACCTAGCTCTTTTGTTTGGTTATGACAAGCTGTCAGACCCTTCCATCACCAAACCTAATTAGAGTAAAGTGTTAAATAGACAGAGTAAACACTATTTGAAATACAAGTCACTTTCTTTAATCAATTAAATTAACCAATATACTCACCCCAGTTCTGACAGTAATCCATGGGTTAAAGCAACGTCCCACCAAATAACTTTTGGACTCGGAAGAGAAGGGGGCATTTGGGAGCACAGAATTTGCCGAATTTCTTTGGAATGGTGGGGGGGGGGGGGTGGAAAGAAAGGGGGGTGATTAGATGCCAGTGTTTTTCAAGAGTCTTTGTGCTGCCAGTAACGTGGAAGCCCCCTATATTTCCAATAACAGATGACAGATCTGAGTGGGGACTTTTTTTGTGGATTGAATTGAAACTTAAGAACATTTTACATAACATTTTGGATCATATATCTGGCACTCTAAGCTGAGCACTTATATCAGGGTTTCCATCCAGATCTGAGTGATTTGATTCAGATGAAATCCAAGGGATCCATTCATTATAATGAGGCAGTAAGTTACTCTGGACTCAGTCTGGCCTCTGTTCAGCAATGTCCTTTTCAGAAGTGCACAAAACTGTGGCTGATGACCCTAATATGCACGCCTAAGACGACAGACCCCACCGGATCACAGGTCAGGCAGCATCCACAGTGACTCCATCTGCCTCATAGGGAATCTTCCGCCCGGGGTTCCATCTGAATTACATGTTTCAGAGAGATTTACACAGAAACCCCGGTGTAACTGCAGAATAAATGTGAGCCGAGCCTTACTGCAATCTTTGGGATGCAGAATGAACAAAACAGCAGGTGAAGAATTGGCTTTAATTTTTACACTGTTCCTTATGTGGTATAAGTGATTAGGCGACTTCATTCCTCGGGTCGGTATGATTACAGAGATACCAGATTTCTATCAGGTTTTTATGTTTGGCTGCTGTCACACTAAAAAACGCTTTTATTGCAAAAACTAGTTTTTGCAACGCCATATTTTGAGAGCTATAATTTCTCCAGATTTCAGCCAGTAGTCATGTGAGGGGTTTTTTCTAGGACGAGTTGACTTTACAAGTACCATTATCGGGCACATGAAATTTTTTGATCGCTTTCTATTCTGATTTTTGGGAGACAGACTGAAAAAAACAGTAATTAAGGAATTGTTTTTTGATTTTTATGTCGGGCCATGTGTGGTAAAATTGATATGGCAGCTTTATTCTTCGGGTCAGTATGATTACAGAGATACCACATTTAGATTTTTCTATGTTTTGGAGCTACAGGACAAATAGGCAAGCAGCTTGGTGAGAAGGCAACGACTGTTGGCACAATTATTAGAAAATGGAAGAAACAAGATGACTATAAATCTTACTCTGTCTTGGGATCCATGCAAGATCTCTCCTTGTGGGGTAAAAAAGGATTCTGAGAAAGGACAGGAATCAGCCCAGAACACCATGGGAGGACAATGCCTGAAGAGAGCTGGGACCACTGTCTCAAACATTACCATAACACTACATCATGGATTAAAATCCAGGCCTGTTTGAAGTTTGCCATTGACCATCTGGATGTTCCAGAGGAGGCATAGGAGACACTTATGTGGTCACATGGGACCAAAAGAGAACTTTTTGGTATCAACTTCACTCAGTGTTTGGGGGAAGGACAAGTACAACCCCAAGAACACAGACAACTGAAGCATGGTGGGGGAAACCTCATACTTTGGGGGTGCTTTTCTGCAAAGGGGACAGGATGACTGCACTGTATTGAAGGGAGGATGGATAGGGTCATGTATTGTGAGATTTTGGCCAAAAACCTCCTTCCCTCAGTAAGAGCACTGAAGATGGGTCATGGCTGGGTCTTCCAGCATGATTGACAATGACCTGAAACACAGCCAGGGCAACTAAGGAGTGGCTACGCAAGAAGCATTTCAAGGTCCTTGCGTGATCTTCCAAGTCTCCAGAGCTGAACACAATAGAAATATATTTGGAGGGAGCTGAAACTATGTTGCCCAGTGACCGCCCCGAAACCTGAAAGATTTGTATGGAGGAGCAGGCCAAAATCCCTGCTGCACTATGTGCAAACTTGGTTAATAACCACAGGAAACGTCTGAACTCTAATTGCAAACAAAAGCTTCAGTGCACAACAGTAAGTTCTGTTTTTTATTGTATCAAATACTTTTCATGCAATAAAATGAAAATTAATTAATGTAAAAATCTTAGAATCTAAAAAGAAAAAACAGTAAATCACTTTGTCTCACAATTGAAGTGTACCTATAATAAAAATTACAGACCTCTCCATTCTTTGTAGGTGGAAACTTGCAAAGTCGGCAGATACATGTGATTTTATTTTTCACTTTTTCACTTTGTCCTACTATGGGAATTTCCCTTTTTGCAGTCTGATCGCTTGTGTAGCATAGGGATGCCAGAGCATTCCTATGCTATGCAAAACTGTCAGCCCTGCACTGACATGCAAACTTGTTAGATGATGCACTGCGCATGATCTAGCAACTGGGCTAGCTCTGGTGACGACATTATGTCGCCACGACAACCAGGCCCCTCGATGTTGCAGGTTCTCTGATCCAAGGGCAAAGGGGCTTTCTTCCCTCTGCCTGCACACTAGATGCTGCAATTGCAGCATTTAGCAGGTTAAATTGCTGGGAGTGTTTGCAGGCAATCTTTCCTGACGATGACCTATACACTGAAAATGTCAGGAAGGGGTTGAAGGAGTTGTCCCAAAAAAAGTACAATTTAACGAGTAGATCTTGGAATAAGTTCCACAATTGGATGAGTGAAAAAGACGTAGTTACTTACCGTTAACGGGATTTCTCAGAGCCCATGACGGCACCACGGAGAGAGGGGATCCGCCCTTCAAGGACAGGAAACCTACAGATAAAAAGGGCGGCACCTCTCCCGCATCAGCTGTTTACAGAGCATGAGAGGACCACCAGGTTAGTAACACAAAATTTTACAATTTAAGACCTCGCTAGACACCACGTGGCTACAATAATTAACTAATAAGCGTGCGCACCCACACGTGAAGGGAGGGAATGTACGGGTGCAGTCATGGGCTCTGAGAAATCCAGTTACCGGTAAGTAACTACGTCTTTCTCCTTCCCCCATGACGGCACCACGGAGAGAATAACAGAGAAGAGACTCATTAGGGGGGACCACAGCTTCCAGAACCCTTCTCCCAAAAGTAAGGTCTGAAGAAGATGTTAAGTCTAGCCGGTAGTGATTAAAGAAGGTAGAGTGGGGAAGACCAGGTTGCCGCTCTACATATCTGCTCTATCGTAGCACCAGCCTTCTCCACCCAGGAGGCTGCCACCACTCTCGTTGAGTGGGCCTTCAGTTTCTCTGGGGCAGCTTCTCCACGTGAGGAGTAAGATAATGTGATGGCCTCCCTTATCCATCTGGCCAGTGTGCCCTTAGAAGCTTTCTTCCCCTTACGAGGGCCCTGAAAGCAAACTAAGAACTATCCTGCCTACACTATTGTGTTGCCTCTAGATACTGGATTAGGCACCTTCTGACATCTAGTGTATGCAGGACCCTCTCTTTCGTGTTCCTAGGGTTAGGGCAGAAAGAAGGGAGGGTGATTAACTGGGACCTGTGAAATCTTAACGCCACTTTTGGTAGATAGGCAAGGTCAGTTTTCAGAATAACCCTATCCTCTAAGATTTGTGTGAAGGGGGGGCCTGCCGATAGGGCCTGAATATCACTAACCCTACGTGCAGATGTGAGAGCTACCAAGAGTGCAGTTTTTAGGGATGCTTCTGACAGGGGTTCAAAAGGTGCCTCAGTTAGGGCTGAAAGGACCAAGTTCAAATCCCAGGGTGTAGTATTTCAGGATGGGATAGGGCAGGATCCATCTGATGCCTTAATAAATCTAGATGCCCATCTATCCCTGGCTAGATCAAAATTATAGAGTGCTCCCAGGGCTGCAACTTGAACTTAAGGTACTTGTGGCCAGGCCCTGCTCCAAACCACTCTAAAAATTCCAGGATAGCCGTCAACAGAACCTCCCCACCCAACCTGGAACCGGAGACTGACAGGAATTTCTTCCAGGTTTTCCCCGTATAGTTTGGTGGTGACTGGTTTTCTACTTTGAAGTAGTGTGGTGATCAAATTTGGGGAGAAACCTTTGTCCTTCAGAAGAGCCCTTTCAAAGTCCAGGCTGTCAAGTGTAAGCTTGACACCTGAGGATGGAGGACCGGACCCTGAGAAAGAAGGTCCGGGAGCACCCATGGATCGGAGATTGACAACCTCCTCAGCCATGAAAACCATGCTCTTTGGCCGAAAGGGAGCTATTAGGATTACCCTCGCTTCCTCTTCTCAGATTTTCCTCAGAACAGCTGGAATCAGAGCAGTCGGAGGAAAAGCGTAAGCTAGAGGGAAATTCCAAGGGATCATAAAGGCATCCACAGCTACCGGGTTCCCTTTGGGATCTAGGGAGCAAAAAGAGCGTATTTTTTGTTCTGATTGCTGGCAAACAGATCTATGGAGGGACGGCCCCACCTTTGCAAAATCTGCTGAAAAACCGCCTGACTTATTTCCCACTCGCCCTGCTTCAATTGAGTCTGACTCAGTCTGTAGTGCGGTTTTCTACCCCTTTTATGTGTAGAGCGGATAGGGATTGCAAGTTCTCCTCGGCTAGGTGAAAGATGACCTCTGTCGTCCGCATTAGGGAATGGGACTATGTAGCCCCCTGGTGGTTCAGGTATGCCACTACTACTTGGTTGTCTGAGAAGACCCTCAAGTGATGCCCTTGTAGTGTGTGTGCATGAACTCCTGGAGTGCCTGCTCTACAGCTAGGAGCTCCTTCATGTTTGAGGACATTAGTTTCACGCGCTCTGTCCAGACCCCCTGAGCTACCAGGTTGTTGAGGTGGGCCCCCCAGCCCCCAGGGCTTGCATCTGTGGTCAGGACTTGCGGTGTTGGGATTGTCCAAGGAATCCCCAGCCCAGATTGTGCATGTTCCCCCACCACTCTAGGGAAAGTGTGGTTTTGACAGATAGCGTTAACCGCCCTTCTAAACGCCCTTTTAGTGCTTTTTCTGCTTCTAGGATTTCCCACTGAAGGGTTCTGGTATGTATTTGAGCCCATTGAACGGCCGGAAAGCACGCCGTCAGGGAACCTAGCAGGGACATGGCCTTCCGAAGGGACATAGACGGGTGGGATTTTGCCTGTGATATCAGGTTTAAGATTTTTTTGAATTTTCCCTGAGGGGAGACGACACTCCTGAATTTTTGAGTCCAGTATAACGCCTAGGTACTCCTGTATCTTGCATGGTTCTGTCTTGGACTTTTCCAGATTCAAAAGCCACCCTAAGCGAGTCAAGGAATCCATGACCTTTCCCAGATGGGATTTGCAGTCCAGGAAGGAGCTGCCTATTATCAGGAAGTCGTCTAGGTATGGGACGACCAGGGTATTCTGCTCCCTTAGATGAGCCATCACCTCTGCAACCACTTTGGTGAAGACCCTTGGGGCTATGGCGATGCCGAATGGGAGGGCTGTATATTGGTAGTGCTTGACCACTCCACCCATAGGAACAGCTACCCTGAGGAACTTCTGGTAGTCCTTGTGTATCGGGACATGATAATAAGCGTCTTTTAAGTCCAGGACGGCCATGAAACAACCAGGAAACAGCATCCTGTCTTCCCACCTATCCTGCTCTTTAGGGGGTTTCCTACACATAAATCATCTGCTCCGAAAAGGTCTCCTGTAAGCAGTATTAGACGGGACAGGAAACAGTTTATTATCTCCTGCTTTATCCAGGATGTCATCAAGGGCAGACCCAAATAGAAACTCGCCCTCGCAGGGGATGGAGCACAATCTGGATTTAGTTTGTAAGTCCCCGGGCCAACATTTGAGCCAGAGGGCTCATCTAGCCACGTTGACAAGCCCCGCCGCTCTAGCACTTAACCTGACGGAGTCCGCTGAGGCGTCTGCCAGGAAGGCTGCTGCCCCTTTCATTATCAGGGTGGCTTCAATGATTGAGTCTCTGGATGTCTTCTGCCTCAGTTGAGATTCTAGCTGGTCCAACCAGACCATTAGACATCTGGCCGTAGACGTGGCAGCCATCGCTGGTTTTAAACCCCCCTAGCGGCTTCCCAGGAACCCTTTAAGAAGGTGTCTGCCTTTTTATCCATGGGGTCTTTCAAGACACCCATATCCTCAAATGGGAGGGAGTATTTTTTTGAAGCTTTAGCTATAGCGACATCCAGTTTCGGTGCTTTCTCCCAAAAGGAGCATATGGAGTCCTCAAATGGGTACTTTTGTTTAGGGGAAAGGAAGCCCTTCCTCTCTGGTCTTTTCCACTCTTTCATAATCAGCGAATGAACATGTTCATTGAGTGGAAAAGATCTCCTCTTTTTCTGTTCTAGGCCACTAAACATCAAGTCTTGTATGGATTTTTTGGGCCAGGGATCTGTTAGACCCATGGTAAACCTGACTGCCTTGATGAGGCAGTTTCCTCAACGGGAAAACAGCTCCAACCTCCTCTAACTGTAGACGAGGAGGAGGAGGAAGAGGTGGAAGTGTCCGAATCCCCGTCATCCTCAGAACTACTAGACGTGGACTCGGGGGATATGTCTTTAGTTTTCTTTACTCTTTTGCCCTGAAAAGATTTAATAGTGTTTTCCACTTGTGACTTAATTAGGTCTAAGATCAGAGGCAAATCTCAGGGTTCCCTCACATATGGTCTGCTCAATGCAGGAGCTGCAGAGTCTCTTTTCCCAAGGGCAAGTCCTCAGTGCATAATGCACAAGTCCTATTTTTTGTTTTTCCTTTACTCTTTTTTCCCTACGGGAGACAAAAGAGAGAGCAAGGGCCCCTAGTTACAAAGTGGACTTTCACAAAGTTCACTTACCAACCAGACGGAAGAGCAGGTACTGGTTCAGGAGGTGGAGCCATCTTTATAGCCGGAGTCCTCCTGGAAGATGCCGAAGTGGAGTCCTTGCTGCGCTGTGACGATCTGCCAGAGCACCCACTTCCACTCCGGTCCTGGCCATCCGGTCCCTTTTTCCGTTGGGTTGGCAGTGGCGACTGAGTATGTAGCTGCTGCTCCTCAGGTAGGTCCTGGTCACTCATTGTTACAGTATAAGAAATGTATTTTTTTTTTTTTCACCCCTCATAGCGTGCCAGAGCCCAGAAGAGCAAATACTGGCGTTCTCAGCTGTGATTTAAGGCACTGGGAGTCCCTCCCATAGTGCCTGTAGTGACCTGGCCACCTCCCCTTCCTCCCCCGCACCCGTGGGGGGGGGGGGGGGGACACCCGCGCCTGCACAGACCGGTTACCCAGTCATGCATTGCGGCGCCGCGTCATCCGGGGGCGCCCCTGCACGTGCGTGCGAGGACGCCCGTGCAGACTGGATTACCCAGTCATGCTTTGCAGCGCTGCATCATCTGGGGCGCCCGCTGGCATCCCACGACGTCCATCTTCTGGCACCCTGCAGGTATGCCTCCTCCGGAGTGTAGGGTCCCGTCAAGGACAGGAAACCAACTGATGCGGGAGAGAGGTACCGCCCTTTTTATCTGTAGGTTTCCTGTCCTTGAAGGGCAGATCCGCTCTCTCCGTGGTGCCGTCGTGGGGGAAGGAGAAAAAAGAAGAAAAAAAACAATACTACTACTCTGGTGCTGAGATGTGCCCCTGCTTTGTACTGTGTAATAGCTTTGTCTAATTGTACAAGGACCTGGTCTGAATATACCACAGCTCCTGGCCAAGCGAGGACACACGAGTATACAGAGTGAACAGCATGAAATTGCAGCTGCAGTTTTCAGTAAGGAAAACACTTCCCTGCCTGTTTAAAAAACTTTTACCTCACAGAAAGAATCAGCTGTGATCCCCTGCTGTCCTGTCTGTATACTCTTGCCTCCTCCCTGCCCGGAGCTGTGGTATGATCAGACCATGTTTTTTTTTTTATACACATTTATAAGACCGGAACTTTTTTTTTTTTTAGCTCCCATTGGGAAGTTGACCTGCCAACATCTGACCACTTGTTCTATATAGTGGATTTCACTGGAGTACAAACATAGCAGTAACAGGTGCCTTCAGTAGGTCACCCCCTCTCCACCCCCAACTACCATGGCACCCCTCAACTGCATCACAGATGGGGGCTTGATAGGCACCCAGGCATCATCACGTGGCTTCAATGAGCTGTCAGTCATTGACAGTGGCACTTAAGAGGTTAATCTGAGCTAGCTTCGATCACTGCTGTTAAGGAACATGGCGGCTAGTTAGTCAGAATCGGTCTCCACACCGTATAATGCACCACCCAAGTTTTATAAGCACCATGTACTCCGTTTTAAAAATAATTATAATACTCATCGCTTCTCGTTCCCTCGCCGCCTCACTTCAACAGCTCCACTGCTTGACAGCGTGGCACAATGGAGTATCATTGCGCCCGTTGCATGAAATGCAGAGGAGGAATGATGGGAGAGGGAGTGTCACATGACACTCCCTCCTCCTTCATTGCTTTCAACTGTATCGGCATCTGCAGATACAGTTGAGTGCGGGGCAGCCCTGACTGGCCAATGCGAGGAGGGGGGGCCTTGGTGCGGGCGCTGATACCAGGCCACCTGGCTCACAGGCCCCATAGCAGTCATGTGACCTGCCCCCATTTGTACGCCACTGGCTGTGCATTAGAGTTCCTGGCTTAGAAAAGCTAAAATGGTGGAAAGTGTAAGGTACGAAGGAAGTCTGCTAGCCACATAGCGCAAGAGGTGACTGGACAAAAAAAAAAGTGCTTAATGTTGCAGTTTAAGAAACAAACACTGGGAACAGACTAAGTCAACAAGGCCCTTTTGTTTTGGTGACACCTATTTTGGAGTGGATCAATTGCTACATTAAATTTATTTAATTCTAAAAATGGAACAGGCTCTGTCCACATTTACATTTTGAGTTCCATCTTTCCAACGCGTTTTGCCACAGAGCAATAATGATGCAACAATCTGCTAATTACACCCATACTACCAAAAAGGGATGGACATTTTTGATTTACTATCAAAGGGAATCTGTCAGCAGGTTGTTCTGTTATCGGAGGACAGCATGAGGTAGGAGAGACACAGATTCCAGGGATGTCACTTACTAGGCTGTTTGCATACAACATTTAATCACCAGGAGATCAGTGCCCAGACTAGCTCCCTTGTGCCAAGTGGTCAGCCACAGCCTGATATTTATTGCTATCATTTTACAGATATACTCGTCACTGTCCCCTTTGGAGCTCACAATCTACATTCCTTATCAGTAGGTCAAACACATGGAGAAGATACATATAAAGCAGCTTATTGTCACTAGTCAATTCTAGACAGAGCTCAGAAAGCCAACCTTGCCACACCAGTTGCGCCCAAGTACAGTGATACATTGCTGGAATTCGGGTCTCTCTACATTATGCAGCTCAGATGAAGTCGCAAAAACCTGGTAACAGATTCCCTTTAAGAGGGAGTGAGGGCACTACAGGAAAGCCTTAAAGTAGGTCTATTCAGACTAATGGATACCCCAAGCCAGACTCCTTGCTGCTGTAGATTTGTATATGTAGTAACATCAAAAAGAATTATAAAATGTACAATTTTAGTATTCCTTTACCTGATAATAGGGGAGTAAGAAAGCATCTGGACATCCAGATAAAGCCATCTGTTCAGTAATAGTTTAACTTTTGCCGACACCTGTTAAAACAAAATATATATTTCAAATGACATTTCTGAAGTTGAAAGCTGATCTGTTAACCAATTTCACAATAAAAACTTCATACATTATTAATTAGAATTAAGGCTTGTGTACTTAGTTATTCGGAGATGGATTTTCTAACACCAAAGCCTGTTTTCAACTACCTAAGTAAACAATGGTGCAGCGGTCTCAGGGAGCGCCAGAGGAATACTGGACAATTTAATAGATGGCAACCGACTTTTATTCTTCCTCCAATACCACTGCCACAACGCGTTTCAACGGTCTAAGCCGTCTTCATCAGCCACCGGGTTAAACTACTGAGGACCTGCGGTGACGTGGTGTCTGGTCCGGCAGGATCGTGTGACCACTTGAGGAGCACGGAGTTGCGAGGCAAACACCGACAGGACGGTACTACAAATAGAGGCGACCCGGAGCCTCATTAATCACACGCTTAATCTTGGTTGTGTAGACGTACACAACCATCACAGGTGAGTGTACTGGCACTTTTTAAATTAATTAAATAGCCCTGTGAGTCTATACATGCACCCTTTCTTTTCTTTTCACATGTTTTCAACTACCTGACCTGGCCAAATCTTGCAGATCTGACCAGTATCACTGAGGTAACTGGCATGCTAGAGGAAACCAGTGCAAAGACCGAGAAAAGATACAAATTCCTTACAGATTTTGCCCTTTGTACATCAGGGGTACTGAGTTCAAATCCCAAACAAGTTTTTTTATTTACACTTCCCAACCTCAACATTGAATAATGCAGAGATATTAAAGGGGTTGTCCATTATTAAAAATTGGTTAATGTATTTTTATTATGAAAATATCTTTGTAAATACCTTGCGCTTGTGTTACTGCCTGTGAACAGCGCTATAGCTGGCCGCTGACAGGCATCACATGGCTCAGCTGATGAACCCCAGTGACCTGCTGCAGCAGCATGTATACTGACAGGCATGATTTTACATCCCTGTCAGTATACACTGCTGTCTTCACCAGCAGTGACATCCGTGATTGCTGACGTCACTGCTGTAGAAGAGACCCAGATCGCCGTGGGACAATCGTTGGCAGTACGTGGACTACATAGTTGACGGAGGACAGGTGAGAAATATGGTTATTTTATGGTTTTTCATGAGAACGAGGGATTCGGGGACTGAGGGTATTTATATATATATATATATATATAAAAAAAAAAAAAAAAAAAAAAGCTGTTCTACAAATTTTTTTTATTTCATTAAAATATTTTATTCCGGCTGTGTCTTATTGAAAAAGCAGGAACCATTTTACTACGCAGTTAGTAATGGGGGCGTCTTATAAACACCCTCCATTACTAATCTGGGCTTCACATCAGCTGCCAATACAATGCTGATGTGGACCCCAACCCCATTACCCCCTGTCACCACTACAAGGCAGTGGGAAGAGCAGAGGCTAAGCGCCAGGTTTGGCACAGCTTATGGATGCACCATTTCTGGGACTGCTGAGGAGTGATATTAATAGCCACAGAAGGGGCTAGTATTCCTGGCCCCTTCTCTGGCCATTAATATCTGCCAGCAGCTGTCTGTTAAGCCTTTGCTGGTTAGATATTATAGGGGGGCCTCATTTTTTTTCTGGGGTCCCCCTGTAATCTAGTCAGTAAAGGATAAACAAACAGCTGTGAGCTGATATTAATAGCCAGGGAACATTGTTGGCTAATGGCCCCTTCCCTGGCTACTAATATCACCACCAGTGGTCAGCTTTCCCTCTGCTGGGTATAAAAATGACGCAGGAGCTCACACGCTTTTCTTTATTATTTTTTATTTTTATTTTAGTCTTTATGCCCACTATCCAGACGTAGCAGCGCTTTGGACGCATATTTTTGCTGCATCCAAAACATTGCATTCTATTGAACGCAGGTAAATCCACATGTGTTCACTGAACCATGTGGATTTACCACATTCAATACATTCTAGTGGTCAAATTTGTTGCAGAGACTAGAGACTCCACAAGAGAATTTGACATGCTGCAGTCCTGAAAGATGCGCCACATGTCAGTGTCCACGGGTGATTTGCAGCCTCTGATGTACGTATAGTGGACATGGGATTTCTAGAGATACCATCGACTATGATGTACCATCTGGACGCTGCAGGTTGACGCTGTAAACACGTCAACCTGCAGCAACCTGCGTCAAACCTGCAGCGGCTCCTGACCGTGGCCATGTACCCAAACTTGACCGCAGCATGTCAATTTCTGTAGCAGACAGACACTCTAGTCTCCGCTGCAGATTTTGACTGATTGAAGTGTCATATGGTGGACTCATGTACTGGCATCAAAAGTGCAGCATTAGAACACCGCGTTTTGGACGCAACAAAGTTATGCTGTGTCCAAAGTGCTGCTGATCGGGGTATGTAGCAACTAACGAGACAGCTGAGCGCTGTTAATGGCCAGGCACCATGTTTGCAAATGGCACATTCCCAGGCTAAAAATAGCATCTCTCAGCAGCCGCATAAATTACATGAATAGAAATGCTAATGAAGATTGGGTGAATGGGATCAGGTGACACCTACATCTTAGGTTTGGTCATGAAAATGTCTGATTGACACCTTGTCATTGCTTTGTTTGGTTAGGAGTTAAACACAGAGCAATCACTTTATTTTTAATACAACAGACACATTATAAATCAATAATCTAAATTAACCAATATACTGAAGTTCTGAAGGTAATCCAAGGGTTTAAGCAATGTCCCAAATAAGTTTATTTAGCTCCATAAAGCATTAGACCGCTTCAAAAAAAACACCGCAGAATTTCCACAGCATTTCCTGCTAAGGAGATGCAGAAACACTCAGGAAATTTAGGCTTCAAATCCTGATCGTGCAAACATAGCTTTACTGTGTCAGCATGAAGTCACAAGCCCATAAACTTACAACTTGATTTGCATGTACACTAGATTTCTCTTGATTGGCACATCAGATGTATACAAGAACGTATTTTTTTGTGGGACAATCACCTATCTAGTCATAACTACTGCCATAAGAAACATTGACCGCACAGGTTCCCTCTTGGGACTAAATTTACAACATGCAAAGGAACACGCACTAGTAATTTTCTCTAATCTGGACTCAACGGTCATTTAAAATCAGTAAAGATGTCTTTACACAGGTTAGGACCAGACTAGTCCATCAGATCAGTGTAAAGAGGACCTCAAAACTACATAGAGTACTGGGTGGCACGAGTAAGACTACAAAACATGGTATGGGTATGTGGTTTTTACAAGAAAACACCAGCTGTCAGTAATTGTTCAAGAGTTGGAAGTGAATCTAGCAAGATCAAAAGCAGGCTTTAGACAAAATAGCACAAAAAAATAAATTGCAGCTAGAATAAAGGACTAAAATCAATATGCTGAACTAAAAATTAGGCAGATTAGCATTATGCAAATTATGCATGCCATGTTAACCTTGTTGGTGAAACAAAGTGAATATGTACAAGCTCATGTTCCTTTCATAAGTGGCTGTCCTGGGTCAAAGACCACAAACAAGTGGAGATGTCCGCTAGAATTAGTTCCCTTCCCTACTCAGCAGTCTTAATATAGCAATGTTATTTTTAGATTCAGCACAGCAAGTATCTAGATAGTGATCTGAACTGTAAAAAGACAGCATTACAAACTGCTCCTGGAATTTTAATATTTACATGACCAAGTCCAACATGCCTGACTCCACCACTTTTTATGGCTTCCCTCTCCACGACGGATTCAAGTTGCATACCAAAGTAACAAAACTAAAAACTCTGGACAGTAGCAAAGTTATTTAATGAATTTGTCTCATCCACCTTAAGTGAGGAAGGTGTGAACTGCCTAACAAAACTGTCTACACAGGGCATGCATTTCCGTTAAGAATACACCACACAATCTGAATGTTTCACATGCCCATTTTGTTGCCGAGTTATTGCACATTTCACCCATGCACCTTGCAATTTGCTGTGAAATCATTCATTTAAGACATGCTCCACAGGTTCATTTCCATGCAGATTTATTTTTACAGCATGTAGAGAAGGGCTGTTTTCCTGCAAAGTGATTTTGGTTTAACAAAGTATAGTAGCTGCAAATTGACTGGATATATCGCAGATTTTCCATCCCAATTTACCCCAACTAAATAGATTTAAAAAAAAAAAAAAAAAAAAAAAAAAGGTCCAAGATGTTCAACTAAACCTGCCGCAATAAAACTCTGTATATTCATCTGGTTAAAGTCAGGTTCCCTGCCAGTCTATCCTGGCCTCCTGCGATAGCATCTTTTCACAGATATCTGTAGCCACAACTAAAACATTTAAATAAGATGTAATTGAAGGAAAAGTCCACAAAGGACAATCTTATCCTCACTCTCCTACCAGAGGAGTAGTGTATACTCAATTTAAAGTGGGGGAGGGGATGGGAATGGTAAAGTTTTTCCTAGACCTACAGATTTTAGGAAACCATCCATTTCAATTGTTTTATAGATTGAACTAATAAGTGACTGGTGACTAACTGCTCCAAAGAATACAAGAATGGCTGCAGGGAGAACAACTTCATTTTCTCTGTGTAGCTGCTGTTCCAGTAAACCTTGCCAGATTACCACTATGTGCATGTTAATACTGAATGTATAATATATATGGTTGCCTAGTAATTTGTTGCCATTGAAACACTCAAGCAGGAAACCATCAAGAGTGACACCCCTTGTGTTGCTTTCTGTATGTACATATTTTCCATTAGTTGCTATATGGTTAATAGTTTCCATAGTCAGCATACAACTACTCTAAGAGCTGCTGGGGGTACAACTATTAAAAGAGTTTGAAGATACAGTGCTGCTCACCATTATTGGCACCCCTTCATTTTTTTTTTCATAGACTGGTACATTTTCATTTATTTCTGAAGATCTTGTCCAAAATGATATACTCAGGATTTTTTAGTGGTCCAAAGTAATACAATAATAAAACATTGAAATTGCAACATGAAAGTGGAAAAACAAAGAAAAAACTGAACAGCATGAACAGCAGTAAAGACATCCCTATAATTAATGCTTGGTTGCAGACCCTTTGGCATTCCAGACAGCCTCCAAAATGTTTGTAGCAGTCTGTAAGCTTCTTGCACCTCAGCTGGAATTCTCCCACAATTCCTTTGCAGTTTGTTCAAGCTCTTGAATTTGCAGGGTTCTTTACCAACGGCAAATTTCAGCTCACTCCAAAGATTTTCAATGGGATTGGAGGTCAGGACTCATTGCTGGTCATTTAAAAAAAACAATAAATTTTTTTCTTTCAACCATTCCTGTGTACTTTTTGATGTGTGCTTTGTGTCAGTCTTGCTAGAGGACCCAAGATCTTCAACTCAAACCAAGTTCTTACACTGGGTAGGACATTTCGTTCTAAAATCTCGATAATTCTGATGTCATGACTCCTGTGATATGTTCAAAGCCTCGAGTACCAGACGCAGAAAAGCAACCCCACAGCATTATGAATCATCCACCATGCTTCACTGTTGGCAAGGTATTCTTTTCCTTATAAGCTTCATTGTGCCATCTGTAAACAAACTGTTGCTTTGCATTGCCAAAAAGCGCTATTTTTGTTACATCTATTCACAGAACTTTTTCTCAGAAGGATTGTGCTTTGTCAAGGTACTCTTTGGCACAGATCAGTTTCTTTTTATGCCTTTTCTTCAACAATAGTTTCTTCCTTGGCCTTTGCCCATAAAGCTCTGCTTTGTTTAGTTTTCGGTATATGGCACTTGTTGAAACCATGACCCCAGACTGTTGCAGGTTGGCCTTCAGGTCTTTGGATGTTTCACGTGTTTTTCCATTATTTGCACCAACCTTCGAAGACATCTCTTGTCAATTGTCCTCTTTCCTCCACGTCTAGGGAGGTTCTTGATGGTTCCATGCATGGCAAACATCTTGATATTGCACCCTGTTGAAACTGGGTTACCAAGGTCTTTGAGATGGCCTTATAACCTTCTGAAGTCTTGTGTTTGCTAATAGCAGTTTTAATGTCCTCAAACAGCTCCTTTGTCTTCACCATTGTGACAAAAGAACAGGGCCTACCAAGTGACTTTTTAGCCAATGAATGATTACTTCAGTGGTTTAATTCAGGTCACATGGGAACCGACAATCTCAGGAGAATCTCTTGTGACTTACCACAGGATAGTCAATGTGTTTCCATACTAAATTAATGTAAAGGGTGCCAATACCAGTGTCCAAACAAGCTTTAGGTTTTTTTATTTTTCCCTCCCATTGTTTTTAGTTTTAAATTGTTTATCATTTGCTCTTTTGTATTTAACCTCTTAATGACAGAGCCAAATTTTACAATTCTGACCAGTGTCCCTTTATGAGGCAATAACTCTGGAACACTTCCAACGGTTCCCACTGATTCTCAGATTGGTCCCCCCCATGACATATTGTACTTCGTGACGGTGGTAAAATTTCTTCGATAAGACTTGCATTTACTTCTGAAGAAAATGGAAATTTGGTGTAAATTTTGCAGTCAAACTTTGAATTTTCATGTCCTTTAATCAGATATGTCACAAAATAGTAAATAAAACATTTACCACATGTCTACATCTGAATAATTTTGGAGCCAAAATTTTTTGTTCGGAAGTAATAAGTGTTAAAAGTAGACCAGTGATCTCATTTTTCCAACAACTTTTTTTTTTGGGATCACATCACATTTGAAGTGACTTTGAGGGCCCTTTATGTCAGAAAATGCCCAAGAGACAGTCTAAAAACTGCACCCCTCAAGGTGCTCAAAACCACATCCAAGACGTTTATTAACCCTTCAAAGGAACTGAAGCAACATGGAAGGAAAAAAAATGAACATTTAACTTTTTCACAAAATGTTTACTTCAGACCCAATTTTTTTTTATTTTCACAAGGGTAACGATAGAAAGTGGACCACAAAATTTGTTGTGCAATTTCTCCTGAGCACACCGCTATCCCACATGTGGGGGAAAACCACTGTTCGGGCTCACAGAAGGGTTTAGAAGGGAAGGAGCGCCCTTTGACTTTTGAATGTAAAATTTGCTTGAATAATTAGCAAACCCCATTTTGTTTTTTGGGAGCCCCTGATGTGCCTGAACAGTGGAAACACCCCCCCCCCCCCACCAAGTAACCCCATTTTGGAAACTAGACCCCTCAGGGAACATCTAGATGTGTGGTGAGCACCATGAACTGCCAGGTGCTTCAGAGAAGTTTATAACGTAGAGCAGTGAAATTAAGAAATCAATTTTTCCACAAAATTTACTTTTAGCCCCAATTTTTATTATTTTCACAAGGGTAACAGGACAAAATGGACCCCAAAAATTGTGCAATTGCTCTCGAGTACAGACATAACCTATATGTAGGGGAAAACTATTGTTTGGTCACACAGCAGGGCTTGGAAAGGAAGGAGTGACATTTGGAACACAGACTGATGGAATGGTCTGCGAGTGTCTCGTCACATTTAGGCACATGAGCATCCTGAGCATTTCTGCATCGTGGGCACATCGCCTAATAGAAGAAACTGTAATTTGTTATGCCATTTCTCCCAAACACAATTATGCCCCATATGTCATCAGAAATTACTGTTAGGCCACACGTCAGGGCTGAGAGAGCACCATTTGGCTTTTGGAGAACAGATTTTGGTAGAATAGTTTGTGGCCGACATTTGCGGAGCCCCCAAGGTGCCAGAACAGAAAAATCCCAAAAGTGACCCCATTTTAGAAATTACACATCAATGAATTCATCTACTGCTGCAGTGACTATTATGTAACATCCATGCCAGGCTTTATTCTGGAGAATTCCAAATATGCCAGTTTAGTGCCCATACATTTCTCCTGGTGACAAAAATGCGTTACAGCGGTCATTAAAGGGATTAACACGAGTGCTGTATACAAAAAAAAAAAGTTTCACTTGATTTTTTTTCAGGAGATATTCCACATCTACTTAAACCTCATGGGTGCCAATGATGAGCTGGACTTTACACTCCTTTAAAAGTCCATGATATCACACAATAGACTTTGTTGACTTCCAAGTGATCACCAATGCTCTTAATCCCAAACTCCTCCTCTCCATGTGGTCCCCAGAATCCTACCACCTGATTATCTTCTGAACACAGGAATTTCATATGGAAGATCCAGGACAGAGTTTCCACTGGTAAAAGTACTATAAATTTTAGCAGTCTGATACAGAATGCTGGATCTCCGTGCTGGAGAAGTGACTGACCTTGGATTATAACATCTGGATACTATAAGGGACTGTGCTGCCACTGTTTTTTGCATCGTTGTCATGTTTCGCTCTGTGTTGACAGTTGTAGCTCACTAATGACTGATCAACTAATTTTGTTTCCATTATATCAAATTTTGTAAATTATGTTATTGGCATACAACCCCTGGCAAAAATCATGGAATCACCAGGCTCAGAGGATGTTCATTCAGTTTAATGTTGTTGAAAAAAAAAGCAGATCACAGACATGGCACAAAACTAATGTCGTTTGAAATGGCAACTTAGGGCTTTAAGAAACACTAAAAGAAAAGATAAAAAAATGTGGTACTCAGTAAGGGTAGTTTTCAGACAAAGCAGAGGGAAAAAATTATGGAATCACCCTGTAAATTTTCATTTCCAAAACTAACACCTGCATCAAATTAGATCTGCTCGTTAGTCTGCATCTAAAAAGGAATGATCACACCTTGGAGAGGTGGACTGACTTGAAACATGGCTTGAACATGAGAGATGTCAATTGAAACAAAGGAGAGGATTATCAAACTCTTAAAAGGTAAATCACGCAATGTTGCAAAAGATGTTGGTTGTTCAAAGTCAGCTGTGTCTAAAATCTGGACCAAATACAAACATGGGAAGGTTGTTAAAGGCAAACATACTGGTAGACCAAGGAAGACATCAAAGCGTCAAGGCCAGAAACTTAAAGCAATACGTCTCCAAAACAAAAAATGCACAAAACAAATGAGGGATGAATGGGAGGAAACTGGAGTCAATATCTGTGACCGGACTGTAAGAAAACGCCTAAAAGGAAATGGGATTTACATACAGAAAAGCTAAACAAAAGCTATCAGCCCATTGTAACCTTGTTTTTTAATGTTTAGGTGTTAAGGAAAAGCAATCGTGGACTGGATGACAGTCATATTCAGTGATGAATAGCAAATCTGCATTGGGCAAGGTGATTATGCTGGAACTTTTGTTTGGTGCCGTTCCAGTGAGATTTATAAAGATGACTGCATGAAGAGAACATGCAAATTTCAACAGTCATTGATGATATGGGGCTGCATGTCAGGTCAAGGCACTGGGGAGATGGCTGTCATTACATCTTCAATAAATGCCCAAGTTTACATTGATATTTTGAACAGTTTTCTTATCCCATCAATTGAAAGGATGTTTGGCAGGATGCATTATCTTGAAAAATGATGTCATCATCCCCATAGAGGAAAAACTGTGAAAACATTCTTTGAAAGAAGACACATAAGGTCAATGTCATAGCCTGAACATCATTCGGATCTCAATCCAATTGAAAATCTTTGGTGGAAGTTGAAGAAAATGGTCCATGACAAGGCTCCAACCTGCAAAGCTGATCTGGCAACAGCAATCAGAAAGTTGGAGCCAGATTGATGAAGAGTACTGTTTGTCACTCATTAAGTCCATGCCTCAGACTGCAAGCTGTTATTAAAGCCAGAGGTGGTGCAACAAAATACTAGTGATGTATTGGAGTGTTCTTGTGTGTTTTCTTCATGACTCCATAATTTTTTCCTCAGAATTGAGTGATTCTATAATTTTTTCCCTCTGCTTGGTCTGAAAAAAAATTACCCTTACTAAGGACCACATTTTTTTATCTTGATTTCTTTTAGTGTTTCTTAAAGCAATAAAGCTGCCATTTGAAATGACCTTAGTTTTGTGCCATGTCTGATCTGCTTTTTTTCAACATTAAACAACTGAATGAACATCCTCCGAGCCTGGTGATTCCATAATTTTTGCCAGGGGTTATAATATATGAATTTACAACATTAATCGCATATTCGTTTTTCCATCTAGATAGCATTAGAACATCTTAACACTTTATAGGTAAACAAAAAAAAAAAAAAACTGTTAGTTAATCTATGTTAAAAGCGTTCTGAAGCTGGCCAGCATGAAGCAAGTTCAATTCCTCCAGACAGGTTAAGACTTTGTCATAAAGGTATGACAGTCACTGCTCAGTACATTGTGAGCGCCGGCTGTAGCCAGATTAATGCCGAGCTGGCTGTCAGTGCCAGGGTCACAGTTACAGCTGCCGCTCACTATGTACCGAGCGGTGACTGAAGCTGTGCCAGATGCACCTTTGACTGAAAGTCAGCCCCCAGGAAGAATAAAGATAATTTCCTCCCGACAGCTAAAATAGGCTACGGTCACACCATCAGTATTTGGTCAGTATTTTACATTAGTATTTTTAAGGGAAAACCAGGAGTGGGTGATGAATACAGAAGTGGCGCACAGGTTTCTATTATACTTTTCCTCTAATTGTGTAAGCCATAATCAGGAGTGGCACATACTGATGCAACATACTGACCAAATACTGAATGTGTGAATGCAGCATAAAAGGAATAAGAATTCAAGTGTTTGAAAAACAAAAGTTTATCCAGCAGGTTCTTATCACAAGTGTCCATGTCACAGCTGCATGACTTTGCATCTTGCAGTTACAAGCCTTTTCAGCAGTAGTGAAAAGTACAATAAATAAAATACAAAAGACCACATAGTAACAAAGGACAATTTAGTGCAACAGTGACACAAAATACCCTGTCCATATTACTGAGCCCTACACACAATATAGAATACAGTGCTTGCCTGTACTCCATGGTCTTTCCAGCCTAGTTTTGGACAAGTAATTAGAGCAAAAGATGGCAATGGAGCCAGATGCAGTAAATGAAGCATTGGACCCCATGTACTTGACAAAGCAGGAGCTGACACCTCCTCGCTGACAGACACCGATCTAAGGCCCTGAGATGAAAAAGCATTGCAGATTATTAGATCAGTGCAGGGAAAGTTGATGTCACATCTTGTGACAAGGTAAGAAAAAAGTTAGCTTTGATAAATTTATTTATTTTTTTAATTGTAAAATCACAAAATGAAAAAAAAAAATCTCAAATACATACATTTCTGGGGAAAAAAAAATAAATCAAAGTACACATTTGGTATTGTTACATCCAGAAAGACTACCTATAAAGAAACGGTCCCACTAGTTAACTCCCTTAGTAAAACTCGTAGCAAAACAGCTTTTATTTATACGGCTGAACAAAAAAGTAGAATAAAACGCAATCAAAAAGTCAAATGTAAATAAAAATAGCACGTACTCCAAAAATCCAAGGCACTGGGTATCTTCCTTCCACAAAAAATATTTTTGTTACCAGCATACACAGGAAAATTAGCAATGTTTCAGCCACGCATGGTCTATGAAAAAAATGCTCTCATGTAATGTATTCATCTTCTACATTTAAAAAATTTTATAGCACATTTTTCCATATTGCAGGATGCAGTCCCTTTAGTGTTGGTTGGGTGAACTGGTGCATCTGTCTTGCAGGGTGCACTCAGTGCTGGGCAGCCTGCCTGATTTAAATCATATGGGTGTCATCAAGAGGCTGTGAGCCACTGTGCATCACACGCATCTGTGTGAGTGGCATCCTATGCAAGCCTCATCTGTTGGCATTTTTAATACTACACAGCCACCTCCTCCATAAATTGGTAGGTTTGTGAGTGTGTTTGCATCATTATGTTGCACCTGTGCTGCCCCCACTTTTATCATGGGGGTCTGCTGTATCCCGCTTGAGCACTGGTAACCTGACCTAGTGTTGGTAAGGCTGGTTTCTTTTTTGTGATTTTTTTTTTTTTTTTTTTTTTTTAACATAAGGGGTATAGCCACATTCAGTAAAAATTTGTGACAAATTTTGGTGCCATTTTTACAGTTTCCCAGGTGACCATGTAAAATCTGGAACAAACATTTGTGGTAAAAATTACATTTTTCTTTACCGCCCAATGGTGTAAGGTTCTGTGACACCCGTGATGTCAATATGATCACTGCACTCCTAGATTAATTCATTGAGAGGCATGTAAAATGTCACTTATGGGGGGAGAGGGAGGGTTCTGCTGTTGTCACCTCAGAGGCTCTGCCAATGTGACATTGCACCCTCAAGCCATACCAGCAAAATGTCAACTAAAATACGTCACTACTTGCCTTAGCTTCACACGGTCTCAAAAATAGTTTTCAACCACCTATGAGGTATTGGCAAACTCGGGAGAAAATGAACCACAATTTCTCCTATTGTCCCTTTCAAAAATTTAAAACTTTGAGGCCAAAGTAACATTTTAGTGGAAAAAAAAAACATGTAATTTTCCTTTGACTCCGCACAATGCTCTACAATTCTGTAAATCGTTTGAGGGTTAAAAAAGCTCACTACACCTCTACATGAATTTCTCAATAGGTGTAGTTTCCAAAATTGGGTCACTTGTGGGGTTTGTCCTGTTCTGGCATGTCAGGGGAATTAGCAATCTGTTCCAGCCAAAACTGCGCTCCAGAATTCAACTGGCGCTCTTTCCCTTCCAAACCCTGCTGTGCGCCCAGACAGTTTTCCATCACGTATGGGGCATATGGAGAAATTGGACCCCAAAATTTGTTGTGCAATTTGTCCTGTTACCCTTGTGAAAATGAAAACTTTGGGGCTGAAGCAACATTTGTGGGAAACATGTATCTTTTCAATTTCAGAGCTAAGCCTTCTAAACTTCTGTGAATCACCTGTGTGTTCAATGTGATCACCACACCTCTAGATAAGTTCCTTGAGGGGGTATGGTTTCTAAATGGCGTCACTCGTGGGGGGCATGGGTTCCACTGTTTAGGCACATCAGGGGCTCAGCAAAAGCAACATGGTGTCCACCATCTATTCCAGACAATTTTGCGTTTCAATAATCAATTGCTGCTTCTTCCCTCAAGAGCCCTGCCATGTGCCCAAACAGTTTTCTTACACATATGGGGTATCTGTGTGCTCAGGAGAAAGTCCACAAATTGTATGGTTCATTTTCTCCTGTTACCCTTGCAAAAATGCAAAATTTATGACTATAGGAACTTTTTGTGGGAAAAAATAAAATGTTCATTTACTACCACATTGCTTTAATTCCTGTGAAGCGACGAAAGGATCAATAAACTTTTCGAATGTGGTTTTGAGGACTATGAGGGATGCAGTTTTAAAATGTTGTCACTTTGAGGGGCCTATGACAGAAGATACCCAAAAAGTCACTTCAAATGTGATTTGGTCCCTAAAAAAAGGTGGTTGTAAATTTTGATGGAAAAATGAGAAGTTGATAAGCAACTTTTAACACTTTAAAAAAATGTTTAACATAATGCAGATAAATATTTCCCACATGTATACTTTATATTAACCATTGTGTGACAATTTTTATGCCCTTAAAGCAGTTAAGAGTTTGAAAATAGCAAGTTTTGCCAAATTTCCGATATTTTCACAAAGAAACGCAAGTCATAGCGAACCAATTTTACCACTACCTTGAAGTACAATGTCATGAAAATACAAATCTCAATAACTAGAATATATTGAAGCATTCTAGAGTTACAGGTGCTTCTCACTATATTAGAATATCAAAAAAAATTCAGTTCTTAATACAAAAAGTGAAACTCATAGCGTCATTACAGAACAGTGATCTATTTCAAGTGTTTTTGTTAATGTTGATTATGGCTTACAGCCAATGAAAACACAAGTCATTATCTCCGTAAATTAGAATAATTTATAACAGCTTGAAAAATTTAAAAATCAGAAATGTTGGCCTACTGAAATGTATGTTCAGTAAATGAACTCAATACTTGATCGGGGCTCCTTTTGCATCTATTACTGCATCAATGCGGCATGGCGGCGATCACTCAGTGGCACTGCTGAGAAGTTATGGAAGTCCAGGTTGCTTTGATAGCAGCCTTCAGCTCGTCCGCATTGTTATGTCTGGTGTCTCATCTTCCTCTTGAAAATACCCCATAGATTCTCTATGGGGTTAAGGTCAAGCAAGTTTGCTGGCCAATCAAGCACAGTGATTCTGTTTTTAAACCAGGTATTGGTACTTTTGGCAGTGTGGACAGGCGCCAAGTCCTGCTGGAGAATGAAATGTCCATCTCCAAAAAGCTTGTCGGCAGAGGGAAGAATGGAGTGCTTTGAAAGTTCCTGGTAGACGGCTGCGCTGACTTAGGACTTTATTAAAACACAGTGGACCTACACCAGCAGATGACATGGCTCCCCAAACCATCACTGATTGTGGAAACTTCACACTAGACCTCAAGCAGCTTGGATTGTGGCCTCTCCACTCTTCCTCCAGACTGAGACTTTGATTTCCAAATGAAAATTGGAACTCTGGGACCTTGTGGAAAGCATCAATGACTGCCTTCTGGATATCTGTCAAGTCAGCAGTCTTCCCCCATGATTGTTGACCCTACTGAAACAGACTAAGGAACCTTTTTAAATGCTTAGGAAGCCTTTGCAGGTGTTTTTTGTTAATCATTTCATTTGACTTGAGTTTTCATTGGCTGTAAGCCATCATCAACATTATCAGAAATAAACACTTGAAATGGATCACTGTTTGTAATGACTATATAAAATACGAGTTTCACTTTTTGTATTGAAGAACTGAATAATTAGAACATCAAATTTAATTTATGTGAGAAGCACCTGTATTACCTCAAAGGGACATTGGCCAGAATTGAAAAAATTGGCTGTCAGGTTTCACGCTTCCTAATGCACTAATTTATCTGATTTTTTTTTTTTTTTTTTGCCTCCTTACTCTTCTCGCTGCTACTTGCACAATAGAGTACATGATATATTATGTTTATAGGAGTATAAAATTTGATGTGGACTGCCACTTGTGATTAATGGATAGCTACACAAGACCATGCTTACGGCTGTTTATATGGTGTGCAATAGCATATTGACAGTTGTGAACTTTTTGATCCTTCTGTGTTTTCGCTCCATTCAATGAGGGGTGGGAGTATGATTATGACTATGTACGTTTATATATTTGATTGACCATGCGCTGGATAATATAATTAATGTTGAATCAGTGAATGCACACAGTTAAAAGGTTTATGAATTACGAGGGTCAGTCAATAAGTAATGCCTATTTTTTTTCCTCCTTAAATAAGGTAGTTATGTTAAATATTCGAATTTGGCGCAATTCCTCAAACCTTCTCCAATCCACAGCAAATGCAACTTCCTGCACCAACAGGTGGCAGGACTGCATCCGTTTGCAAAATGGCTGACATCGATGTTCATATTAGACAACGTTCTGTGATTGAATTCTTGCATGCAGAAGGTGAAACGCCCATTCGAATTCATGAGAGACTGAAAAATGTGTACGGTGATGCAACAGTGGATGTCAGTACTGTTAGACGATGGGTTTGTCGCTGTAACACAGCTGAAGGGCCATCACCGTTGGCTGACAAAATGCGGAGTGGCAGGCCAGTAACCGCAGTGACTCCAAGCAACATTCAGCGAGTCGATGACATCATTCGTGGTGACCGCTGGGTGACTGCAGATGAATTGTGTGGCATTATCTGCCTCAGTAAAGGCAGTGTGATGAAAATTATTGGACAACTGGGATCCAAGTCAGGCTCCTTGCAAATTGCTTTTATTCTTTTAAAAAAAAAAAAGAATGATTGTTCAAATAAAGTGCTTCATGGCAGGGCCAATCCTTTAAATACACCATCCCAACTGCTTGGTTTCCAACTATCTACACCTCTGCCTCTATGAAGCCAGAGCTGTCAATCAAAAAAGAGGGGGGTGGCGATTGAGGGACAACAAGCAAGTGGGAATTTGAATTTAACCCCATTACAACAAATGACGGGCATAGCACATGACATGCTATCAGTCATGGATTAAAATGGTCACTGTGCAAACACACTGACAGCTCCCTGCAGACAGCTGAGTGGCACAGGAAGAGGTGCGGGGACCCATGTAATCAGCCGTTGAACTCAGATCACTGATCGGTCAGCAATCTGACTGATCACAGAATGATTGTGCAGGAGGTGCACAAATATCAGCACCTTGTGCAGAAGTTTGGCTCATCTAACAGCTGAGCTCCTGCAGCGACTACACAGGCCCCCAGCCTTTTAACCCCCTTAATGCTGCAAACTACAGTGATTGCAACATTTAGGTGTCTGGGAGAAGGAAGGGGCTTTGATCAAAATAAAATTATACCCATAAATATGTATTTTGATAGAAAAAGAAAAAAGTACAAATTTGTTATCACCACGTCCTGAATGACCCCATCTATAAAATGGTCACACTAGTTAACCCCTAGAGTGAATGTCGTAAAAAAAAAAAAAAAAAAAAAAGTGGTTTTTCATCATGCCGCTGGCAAAAAAGTGGAGTAAAATAATCAAAAAGATGAATGTAAATAAAAAAATAGTATAGCTGAAAAAGTAATCTTGTCCCGCAAAAGACAAGCTGCGATACAGCTCAGTCAGTGGAAAAATAAAAAGTTACAGCGCTCAGAATATAGTTACGCAAAAATAATATTCCTCAATAAAATTGTTTGTGCAGAAGCAAAAAAAAAAAAAAAAAAAAGTTGCTTTTTGTTCACCGTCTCACAGAATAGAAAGCGATCAAAAACATGTGCCCAAAAATAGTACCAGTAAAAACGTTAGCTTGTACTGCAAAAAAAGCCCTTACATAACTCATGACTATAGAAAAATGATAGCTCTCAATATGGCGATGCAAAAACTTTTCCCAACAATATAAATAAAAAAGCATTGTGTGATAGCAGCCAAACACATACACATCTGGTACTGCTGTAATCAGACCCAAAAAATAAAAGTAGTCACATACCACATGAGGAACAGCGTAAAAAAATTCTTCACATGCTGTTTTGTTCATTCTGCCTCCCAAAGATTACAGTAAGACTCGGCTCACATTTATCCTGCGCTCTACACAGAGCACTTACATTGGTGTTTGTGTAAATCTCTGAAATACGTGATTCAGATGGAATCCCTAGCAGAAAACTCCCTAAAGTGAGGCAGATTGAGGCCCTGGATGCCATCTGGCCTATGAGCTGGTCGTACCCATATTTTTTAGGGATGCATAAAAGTGCGGTCGACCAGTTTGGTGCACCTCTTAACAGACGGGAACTGCCGAATAGAAGCCACACAGTCTAGAGTAACTCTGCTGCCTCATTAGGAAATGGATCCCTCGGGGTTTCATCCAAATCACATTTTGTGGATTAAGGTGAGGTCTAAGGGGTAAAGTTTTTCCTTGTGGAGAGTGACATACCAGCTCTGGCATGTCAAGGTAAGGAGGCTTATTTGCTGTGCAATGCTCCTCTGGGAAATTTAATATGCAAATTGCCTCTTCAGAGTAAGAGGACTTGAACTCTATAGCGCCACCTATTGGAAGCAGCAATCCTACAAGTCACAATCAACCCTTTAACAGGTCGTGCATTATGACTTGGGACAAAAGCCAAATCAGAATCTCAATTTGATGACCTGGTGTTTTGGGCTGTTGGCCCTAGTCAGTATAAAGTTCAAGTCCTCTTTCTCTGAAGAGGCAATTTGAATATTGAATTTCCCAGAGAAGCATTGCACAGTGAATAAGCCTCCTTACCTTAACATGCCAGAGCCAGTATGTCACTCTCCACAAGGAGACCATTAGAACTCAGTCCAGAGCCTCTCATCTAGCCAAATCAGTTCTCACACTTAACACGGACGAGGGCCAACAGCCTGAAACAGCGTGTCTACAAAGATTCTGATTTGGCTTTTGTCCCAAGTCATATTGCACGACTCGTTAAAGGGTTGATTGGCTTGTAGGATTGCTGCTTCCAATAGGTGGTGCTATAGAGTTCAAGTCCTCTTTCTCTGAAGAGGCAATTTGCATAGTAGATTAAGATGGAAAGCCAGATGCAAGTGCTCAGCATAAAGCACAGTATGTGATCCAAGATGTTCTGTAGCCCAAAAAGGCACCAATGAAAGCTTCTACTCAACGCAAAAATTACAAATCCTCACTCAGGTTTGTCATCTGTTAACAGAAATGTAGGAGTTGTCCACATTACTGGTAGCACTAGGGCTCTGGAAAAGTGACGTAGCTCCTACCAAAAGAAATCCAGAGCAATCTGCCCTCCCAAATCCCCTTCCTCTTGAGCCCCACCATGTGACTAACCCACAGTTAGCGTCCACATATTTGGCATTACTGTAGTGACAAGAGCCCACTTAAATTTACGGGGTGTGTCTCCAGAAGCATAAGCTGGGCACAATGTACAGGCACTAAAATGGCATTTTCACTTCGCAACATTCCTCGCTTTCAAAATCACCCTTTTACCTGTAAATGAATTCCCATGGGGGTGTAATTTCCAAATTGAGGCAAATCGAGAGGGGGGGGGGGGATACTGGCCTTTTGGCACTTAGAGGCTCTGTATAGAGAGTCTGCAAACTATTTTACAAAAAATTGTTCTCCAAGAGACAAATAGCGCTCCTTCCCTCCAAGTCTTGCCATGTGGCCAAACCATACTATACAGCCAGATATGGGGTATTATCAGGTTCACAAATAGTTAAAAGTTACCTCATGGTTGCACTTTCCCACTGTGAAAGTGTAAAATCTGGTGCTAAAGCATCAGTGGTAAAATGTAATATTTCTCACTGCTCAATGGTATAACATTTTGTGAAACACATTGTGTCAACATGCTCACTGTACCCCCTAGATTATTTCATTAAGAGGTGTAGTTTGTAAAATGAGGTCCTGCTGTTCTGACATCAGAGGCTCTGCCAAAGTGACATGGCACCTGCAAACCATTCCAGCAAAGTCTGTACTCAAATATTGCACTCCTTCCCTTTTGGAGCTTTGCACTGTGCCTAAAGTAGTTTTTGACCACATATGGGGCACTGTTGTACTCCAGAGAAAATGAACCACAAAATGTTTTACACAATGTCTGATTTTAGCCCAAAGTTTTTAATTTTCAGAAGGGCTAACACATTTTAGTGCAAAAAAATGTAACTTCATTTTCACAGCCCAACATACAATTCTGAGGGTGTACTAAGTATTTCAGAGGAATTCTTCAAGATGTAGTTTTCAAAATGGGGTCATTTATGACAGGTTTCCCTTGTTTAGGCACATCGGGAGCTCTCCAAATGAGACAAGAAATCGACAATCTATTCGACAATTTTGCACTCCAAAAGTCAAGCTGTGCTTCCTCCCTTCAGAGCCCTACCGTGCATCCAAACAGTTATCTGCCACATATGGGGTCTGTACTCGAGGACAAAAAATAAATAAACCCCACAACTAATTGTATGCTGCATTTCCTCTGTTATTTTTGATAAAATGAACAATTTACAGCCAAAATAAGTGGGTAAAAAAAAAAAAAAAAAAAAGTTCATTTTTTCTTCCACATGGCTTTAATTCCTGTGAAGCACTTGACGAGTTAAACTTCTTGAATGTGTTTGAGGACTGAGGGGTACAGTTTAGAATGGTGTCACTTTTGGGTATTTTCTGTCAGACCTCTCACTTCAAATGAGATGTGTTCCATAAAAAAGGTTTGGATTTTTTATGTAAAAATAAGAAATTGCTGATAAAAATAAAAAATATTGTTGTTAGGAAGTTAGAAGGGTTAAAAGTATGTTTCAAAAATGATGCTGGTGTAGAGTAGACATGTGATAAATGTACCACATTTTGTGTGGTATAACCATCTGGTTTAACCCCTTTATGTCAGCCGATACGCCTTTTAAACAGCAGTCGTTAAGGGTACTGAGGATGAAGAGTATAGTGCTGCCGAATTTCCAGCGGGTGTCAGCTGTATATGACAGCTGATATGCTGTAGCATCAGTCCTGGCCAGTTTTAAAGCTGATCGGGGCAATTAACCTAAATACTGCTGTGATTGACAGTGGTATTTAAGGAGTTACAAGGGATTTGGGGGGGGGGGGTGGTCGCAAGACCCCCACAATGAGAATTGTGGCTCTGAATGTTGCCATGGTACTCTGAGGTCATGTGATTACCCCAGGGTACAGTGGTTTGAGAGACCTGGCTACAAGCTGGGTTTAACAGGCTGAGTCTGAGACAGTCATGCACAGCAGTACACAATTACTGCAGTATATGACAGTGATCAAAGTGAAAATTTTACATGTCCCACAGTGGGACTAAGTGAAAAAAGTCAACTAAAAAGTGCACACAAAACAGCATGTGATAAAACAAAAAAAAAAAAAAAAAAAAAACACAAAATTGGTATTGCCACGTCTGTAAGAACCCACTCTATAAAACTGGCATGCTTAGTACGTATGGTGGGGAAAAAAAAAAAAAAAAAAGCCAAAAAAGTTGCTTTTTCAGCATACTGACTAACAGAAAAGTCAATAAAAAAAAACAAAGTCGTATATAAAAAGAAAGACATTTGAACAAATGAAAATGCCAAACTGTCCTGCAAACAAGTCCTAATATGGCTCATTCGGCAAAAAAAAATATATAACGTTACAGCTCTCAGAATAGGATGATGCAAAAACATTCATTTTGGCAAAATATTGTTTAGTCGAAAAATAGCAAAGCATAAAAATAAATAAACTATACAAATCTGGCATCACCGTCATCGTACCAACCAGAAGAAAAAAAAAATCTAATTTATCACTTACTGCACGGTGAATGGTGCAAAAAATAAAAGCTGAATTGCTAGTTTTTCAGCACAGAATGCACAATCTGAATTAAGTGATCAAAAATTACTGTGCCCCAAAATGGTGCCAAAAAAACTCTACAACTCGTCCCGCAAAAAATAAACAGTCATACAGCTCTGTTTGCCAAAAAAAAAAAGTTAAAGCTATCAAAAATGGTGCCGAAGTTTTTTTTTTTTTTTTTTATAAAAAAGCATTACTGTATAATAGCAGGAAAACACAAAAAAAAAAAAACAGATATGAATCTGGTATTGCTGTAATCACGTCGACCGGAAGAATAAATCCACCTTATCACTTATTGCACATGAACCACGCAAAATTAAAAAAGAACTATTCTTGTACTTTGTTTATTCATTCTACCTCCCAAATACAATAAAGCTCTGTTCACATTTATCCTGCACTCTCCGCTGAGCGCTTAAGTCGGGGTTTGTGTAAATTCTTCAAAACCACGATTCAGACAAAAATTGGGACCACTCACTTATGAGGCAAATGGGACACTGCCAGAACAGAGACCAGTACAAAGTGACTCCATTATTTTAGGTGTCTTTTTAGCACACAAGTGCGGGTGTCCACAGATCTGTGCATGCCTAAAAAGATAGATAGATCTCACCAGAGCAGAGACCAAACAGAGCCCAAATTGTCTCCATCTGCCTCATTAAAGGTGGGTGGTTTCTTTGGGAGTTTTGTCTGAATCGCATTTTTGTGGAATTTACATGGAAACCCTGACACAAGTGCTTAGCATAGAACTCAAGAATGTGATCCCAGCCTTATTCTGGAAGCAATTGAAATTAGGCACCCCAAAAGGTTGAAAAAAAAAAAAAAACACCAATTTATACTGCACAAATCTAGTCCCCACTCAAGTCCATCATCTGTCACTGGAACTATAGGGGGTTTCATGTTACTGGTAGAACAAAGTCTGGAAAAGGCATTGCTCCCACTCCCTCAAATAAAAACCAGTGAATTCTGCGCTCCAAATCCAAATGCCCCCTCCTGAGCCCCACTGTGCCTAAACCGCAGTAAAAGCAGCCTCATGTTTGGCTTTATTGCAGAGGGGAGACAGCACTGCATTTTCAGTGTGCGTGTCTCCAGAAGCACAAGCTGGACAAAATGTATAGTGGTCCTCCAATATATGGTGGAACAATGTATGGGCAATAAACTGGCATATTTGTAATTCTCCAGAAAAGCACAGCATGGATGCTACAAAAGTCACTGCAGCTGTAGATTAATTCATTGAGGTGCAATTTTTTACAATCTGGTCACCTTTGGGGCTCCGCAAAGGTTGTCCGCAAACTATTTTATCAAAATCTGTGCTCCAAAAGCTAAATAGTGCTCCTTTCTTCTCAGCCCTGACGTGTGGCCTAACAGTAATCTGACATATGGGGCATCACAGCGTTCGGGAGAAATTGCGCAATAAATTATGGGGTCCAGTTTCACTTAACCTTTGTGTACCTGACAAATTTGCAGTAAAATTTCTCACAAAAAGGTCATTTCCATAACTCAGTGTTATAAATTCTGAGAGGCACCTATGGGTTCAAAATACTCACTACACCCCTTGAATTCTTTAGGCAGTGAAGTTATCAAAATATGGGGTCACCTGGGGAAGGGGGGGGTGGTTCTGCTGTTCTGGCACCTCAAGGGCTAATTGAGCCCACGATCTATTCAAACTAAATCTGCGTTTTAAAAGCCAAGTAGCGCTCCTTCCCATCTGACTCCTGCTGTGTGATCAGTGTACAACCACATATTTGGTACCACTGTTAGGTGAAAATGGACCCCATCATTTGTGTGCAATTTTTACCAATTACCCCTCGTACAAGTTATAAATTTGGTGCTGAAACAAAACCGTATTTTAGTGGAAAACATTTTGATCTCACATCTAGAAGTTAAAGTTTTGTGAATCACCTGTAGGTTAAAAACACTCAGTATACCCCTAGATGAATTCCTTGAGGGGTCTAGTTTCCAAAACTGGGTCACTTGTGCGAAAACAGCAGAACCTTTTCCCGCAAATCAGGGGGCTCTCCAAATGCAATATGGAATTCACAATCTACTCCAGACAAAAATCACACTTTCCTTTCCTAGCCCTGCCATGTGCGCAAACCGCAGTTATTGACCACAAATAGGGTATCATTGTGTTTGACGAAATTGCATAACAAATGATAAGGTCAGTTTTCTCGTATTATCCATTGTGAAAATAGCAAATTTGAGTCTGAAGACTACATTTGTGGGAAAAGAAAAAATACAATTTTCAATATGACAACTTAAGGTTATCAAATTCTAATTCTATGTAGTACCTGTAGGCTCAAAATGCTCATACCTCGGATTTTATCCAGGGGTAAGGTAAAGTTTCCAAAGTGGGGTCACTTGTGGGAGGTTTCCACTATTTAGGCACATCAGGGGCTCTCCAAACGTTACATGACGTCAGCAAACCATTCCATCTAAGTATGCATTCCAGAATGTCAGTCCTTCCTTTCAGAGCCCTGTACCCAAACAATACTTTTCCCCTACATATGGGGTATTGGCATACTAAGGTGCAATGGCACAACAAATTTTGGGGTCCATTTTCTTTTGTAACCGTTGTGAAAATAAATTTGGGGTAAAGTAAAATTGTGAAAAAGGTACACTGTTCATTTTTTCCTTACACATTGCTTAGGTTCCTGTGAAGCACCTGAGGGGTTAAACTTCTTGAATGTGGTTTTGAGGGGTGCAGTTTTTAGAATGAAGTGACTTTGGGGAACCTATATAACAGAAAATACCCAAAAGTCAAAGCAAATGGGATGTGTTCCCTAAAAAAAAAAAAAAAAAAAAAAAAAGTTTAGCAACTTCTAGTTTTTTTTCAACAAGATTTACAAAATCAACTTTTAACCCTTCTAACGAATATATACACACATACTTGTGCTCAAAAGTTTACATACCCGGAAGGAATTTTTCCTTTGTGCTTGAGAATATGAACAAAAAAAAAAAAAAAAAACTCTCCACTTATGGTTATTGGTTGGATAAAGCCATTTATTGTCAAACTACTGTGTTTGCCCTTTTTAAATCTTAATGACAGCCAAAAACATCCAAATGACCCTGATCAAAAGTTCACATACCCCAGTTCTTAATACCGTGTATTGCCCCCTCTAACATCAATGAGCGCTTGATGTCTTCTGTGGATGAGGTTCTTTATTTTCTCAGATGGTAAAGCTGCCCATTCTTCTTGGCAAAATGCATCCAGTTTCTGTAAATTCCTGGGCTGTCTAGCATGAACTGCACGCTTGAGATCTCCCCAGAGTGGCTCAATGATATTGAGGTCAGGAGACTGAGATGGCCACTCCAGAATCTTCACTTTTTTCTGCTATAGCCAATGACAGGTCGACTTGGCCTTGTGTTTTCGATCGTTGTCATATTTGAATGCCCAGGTACGTGCCATGCGCAGCTTCTGGGCTGATAAGTGCAAATCTGCCTCCAGTATTTGCAGATAACATGCTGCATTCATTTTTCCTACAACTTTTACCAAGTTTCCTGTGCCTTTGTAGCTCACATCCCCAAAATATCAGCGATCCACCTAAGTGCTTTACTGTAGGAATGGTGTTCCTTTCATCATAGGCCTTGTTGACCCCTCTCCAAATGTAACACTTATGGTTGTGGCCAAAAAGTTCAATTTTGGTCTCGTCACTCCAAATTACCTTGTTCCAGAAGTTTTGAGGCTTGTCTCTGCTGTCTGGTGTACTGTAGGCAAGATACTTTGTGGTACTTGCGCAGTAATGGCTTTCTGGACACTCGACCATGCAACCCATTTTTCTTCAAGTGCCTCATTGTGCATGTTGAAACAGCCACACCGCTAGTTTTCAGAAAGTCCTGAATTTCAGCTGACGTTTTGTGGGTTTTTCTTTGCATCCTGAACAATTTTCCTGGCAGTTGTGGCCAAAATTTGTTGGTGTACCTGACCATGGTTTGGTTATTACAGAGCCCCTTATTTTCCATTTGTTAATCACAGTTTGAACGCTGCTGACTGGCATGATCAATTCCTTGGATATTTTTTGTATCCCTTTCCTGTGTTATACAGTTCAACTACCTTTTCCCATAGATCCGTTGACAATTCTTTTGCTTTCCCCATGACTCACAATCCAGAAATGTCAGTGGCTGGATGAAAGATGCAAGAGTCTCTCCGGATCCCAGAAACTCACTCAGCTTTTATGCACACACATGGATTACAAACAGGTCACAGGTGAGGATGTTACCTTTAGTAGCCATTCAAACCCATTTGTGTCAAATTCTGTGCATGTTATCAGGCCAAAATCACCAGGGTATGTGAACTTTTGATCAGTCATTTGGATGTTTTTGGTTGTTTTTTTTTTTTTTTTTTTTTTTTTTATAAAAGACGAGAAAAACACAGTAGTTTGACAATAAATGGCTTCACCCAACCAACCATGAGTGGAGAAAAAGTTTATCATTCATTCTCAAACAAGGCCAAGAAAGGAAAAAAAATTCTGCCAGAGTATGTAAACTTTTGAGCACAAGTGTTGTGTAAAATTATACACTGCTCAAAAAAATAAAGGGAACACTAACCCTAGATCTGAATGAAATATTCTCCTTGAATACTTTCTGTACAAATTTGAATGTGCTGACAACAAAATCACACAAATCAATGGAAATCAAATTCATTAACCAATGGAGGCCTAGATTTGGAGTCACCCCCAAAATTAAAGTGGAAAAACACTACAGGCTGATCCAACTTTGATGTAATGTCTGCAAAACAAGTCAAAATGAGGGTGGCCTCCACATGCCTGTATGCCTTCCCTACAATGCCTGGGCATGCTCCTGTTGCGGTTGGTCTCTTGTGGGATCTCCTCCCAGATTTGGACTAAAGCATCCGCCAACTCCTGGACAGTCTGGTGCAACGTGACGTTGGTGGATGGAGCGAGACATGATGTCCCAGATGTGCTCAATTGGATTCAGGTCTGGGGAAAGGCCGGGCCAGTCCATAGCTTCAATGCCTTCATCTTGCAGGAGCTGCAGACACACTCCAGCCACATAAGTCTATTTTATACTGCCTCCGACTCCACAGACCTGGCTACACCAGCAGATGACATGGCTGCGTGGATCTGGGTTCACACCAAGTAGGATCTTTGACATCATCCAATATGTTATCCTATTCCTCACCCTCAGAGTGACCCTTCTCTTGTTGCCCTGACAGCACAGTATAGTCCACATGAGCCTCAGGTATCCGAGTCTCATCAGGATCACCTCCCTCCCCAGTGGGAGGTCTGGTGACTAGGGTCAAGATCCTGCTCTGACCCTACTCAGTCCTGCCCCGAATCCAACAGAAAATAATGTTGGGCATCTGTGCAGACGTTTTCCTTCTCTTCTTGACACTGAATGTTTCGAGTATACTTCTGATGCCCATAGCATAGAATGGGTGAACAGTTCTACAGACTTGCTACAGTAAGTTGGACAGTTGTGATGTGGGGGGAGGGAAATGGGGTGCCACCTCTGGGCCATACTGTGTCATGTGGAGGTGAAGCAAGAAGTGGAGAGCCCACTTGAAGCAGCACTTGCCATCCACTTGAGCACCTGCTGTGTCTGGCCCTCATCAACAAGGTGCATCGCTGTGCAACTGCCAAAGAAAGGGAGTGGAGTAGTCTGTCCAGTAACAAACATGGTCAGTTGTCTTTGGATAGGACATGGTGTTGGTTCACCAGTGCTTTCACTAACATTACCACCTACCCCACGTATACCTTGAACACCAAGCCCATTTCCCATTCCACTGCAACCTCTTTTTCTCCACTCATGTTGCTCAGATAGTGTGGACAAAGTTAGATTTTTCCTCTGCAACAATTCCACACACATTGAATTACAGCGGCACTAAATGACAAAGTAAGATATGGCTTGCTGTATAACATTTCTGAATATGCCTAGCAAGAGAAAAAACAGCTGAAATTCAATACCACCAAGATAGTAAGTGGCTTTTAGCAGAGTATCACATTTGCAACAAAATTTTGGTGGACTCCTATGCACAGTAAAAAAAAGTTTTTTTTCCCTCTTGCTAGTTAAACTGAATTTCACCCACCAAAAAAAAAAAAAAAATTGACAAAGTGGGCTGCTATAGCTTGCACTATCACATTAGCAAATGGGAAAAAAAAAAAAAAAAGTTGTGCGCTCTGCACTGAAGCTCTGCAGAGTCTGCATACAGCTCAATTTCAACCCCACAAAATCAAAAGGTGGGCTACAAGGGCTTGCTTGATCACATTAGCAAGTGAAAAAATAGATTGAAGGCATATTCGTGCATGGAGCACAGTACAACCAGTGCACAACACTTCTATGGCATAGGTTTTGCTCTGTCAGAATCTCAGTAATGGCACAAAAAAAAAAAAAAAAAAAAAGTGGTGAAACATTGATTTAATAGGTAAACAGCACAGGACTTCTCTACACTGACGTCCACACAAGCGCCCATCTATCTAAAATCTCAGTACACAGGCGCACACTCCGCAAGAGCGTCTGGAGGCAGTGACATGGATAAAATGGCGCTGAGGGAAAATGGCCGCTTTTTATATAGAGATGGCATGTGATTTCAGCAGTCAATGGCAGAAGACCATGTGTCTGGACAGTGTGGATGCTTCCTGCACTCTGATTAACTTTGTGAGGAAAGCGCAGCTAGCCAAAGAAAAAAAAATGTGCCACTGCTCTGACCTATTCCAAGCTCTCACCAGCCCCTCCACTTATCTAACATGTCCTCCCACTCAAACAGGCACTATGCTAGCCAAATTGTTCATAACGCTGTAGTTGCCCCACAATCACGTTCCTGCACTTTTGAGGAACGGTGCCGATTTTACCGAATTTAAGAAAAAATGCTCGCCCTTCTGATCACAAATCTGAAAGTGCCACATCTCCAAAGTTTGGAGATCCTATTTTGAACATATTCGTTCATTACTACTTTTGAAGCACAGTGCAAAGCTCAGAATGGAAGGAGCACCATCCAGAGTGCAGATTTTTCTGGAAATTGTTTACAGGTGCCATGTTATACTGGCAGAGCCCCTGAAGTGGCAGAACACCAGAACCATCTATGTGACTACACTCCATTAAATCGAGGAGTGCATTCAGCATATGGACACCACATGTGCCTCACAGAATTTTATAGCACTGGGTGATGAAGAATTACATTTTTACCACTAAAATGTTTTAGCGGCAAGTCTTTTCTAAGGGTTGATGGGAAATAATGGACCTCAGTTTGCTGTGCAATTTCTCCTGAGTGAGTCATACCCTATATGTAAATTGGGGAATACTTGTCAGGCACAGTGCAAAGCTGAGAAGGGAAGGAGCACCATATTATAGTGCAGATTTTGTTGTGGTTTGCAGGTGATATGTCACATTGGCAGAGCCCCTCAGGTGCCAAAACAGCAAACCTCCCCCATAAGGTATCCTATTTTACAAACTACACCTCAAATTCATCTAGGGGTGCAGCGATTATAGTGACACCACAGGAAGGTCACAATTTTATACCATGGGGTGGTAAAGAATAATTAAATTTAAACCACAAATTTAGTTTCAGCCCAAGATGGTCATTTTCACGCAGAAAGTTGGGTAAAATGGCAAAAAAAAATTGTCAATTTCTGCTGAACATGGAAATACCCCATATGTGGCTGTACAATACTGCTTAGCCACATGGTAAGACTCAGAAGGGAAAAAGTGCTATTTGGCAAAAAAGACTAAATTAATTTCATGACTTAACGGAAGCATTCATTTGACTATTGTGAAATAGTGTCTCCCGGAGGGGGAAAAAAAAAAAAAAAAAAAAAAAAAAAAAACCATCTCTAATAAGACTTCATTGGCTAGATCTCAGCCGTGAGAAACCACTCCTTTCAAGAGCAGCCTTTCCTTGGTGACTTTGTAGATCAGTGCAAAAGGAATTTGTTCAGAAGGTTTCCTATGAAACTGCACAATTTATCCTGGCAGACTACACCTCTGCCAATGCCTATTCCCATATCCACATTGGTGTGTTTGTTCACTGAATGAGGCCCAAGACAAATAATACAGACATCCCTGATTTCTCATGTACCTAAAACAGACAGCCTTTTGGAACAAATTTTCTCCAGTGTTTGATTGTAAAGCCTGTCCAGTGTGTCAGTTTTTAGAACCAGTGTCATCAGTAAATGAATTTTTTTTTTTTTTTTTACAGTATCCTCCAAAAAAAATAACACCCACATAACATGTTAAAAACCCCATAGACCATAATTGATAGAGAGCCCCCAAGTGTTAGAAGAGCAGAATCCCCCACATTTACACCACTCTAGGAATTTCTCTACTGGAGGAGTAGTGACAATGGATGTTGCCAAGTGAAAATTGCAAATCTGCTGTTGTAGTGCCTAGTTCATGCTTCGAGACATGGATCCCATAAATTAAGTGGGCTCTCATCGCTATAGAAATGCCAAATGTGTGGACGCCAACTGAAGTTTAGGCACATTATGGGGCTCAGAAGAGAGGGGGAATTAGAATTTGGAAGTGCGGAATTCGCAGTATTTCTTTTGGGGGGCGAGCAGTCATTTAGTTTTTCCACAGCCTTTATGCTACCAGTAATGTGGAAGCCCCCTATATTTCCACTGACAGACCTGAGTGGGGACTGGCTTTTTTGTGGACTGAGTTGAAGCTTGTGATGGGATCATTTTACATAAGATTTTGGATCCCATTTATCCTGTGCTCCACACTGCTAACTTACATCAGGATTTTAATCTCAATCTTCATGTGACTTTATTCAGATGAAACCCCAGAGGAATCCATTCACTAATGAGGCAGCTGCATTACTCTGACCTCCGTTCAGCGGTGTCCTTTTCAGAACTTAAACAGGGCAGCCACATTTTTGTGCACATGTAAAAAAGACAGACACCGCCAGATCATAGGCCAGACAATGTCCACAATGTTTCCATCTGCCTTATAGGAAATCTTATGTCAGGGGTTCTGCCCGAATCACGTATTTCATAGATTCACGGAAACCCGGTGTAAGCGTTCAGTCCAGGATAAGTGAGCTGAACCTTGAGATCTTTGGTTGAAAGAGTAAACAAAACAGGTCATGAATGCCTTTTTTTTTTTTTTTTTTTTTTTTTTTTTTTACACCATTTCTTGTGCGGTATAAGTGATAAGACTGATTTATTTTGGTCAATGAGATTACAGTTCATCGCCACACTGCAGTGTGGACTCAAAACTCATGAGGCTAGTCAAATGACCGTACCATCCCTTCCCCAGCCCTCCCTCTGCCCCCTTTTCCACATTTTTACTTAGCCCCTTTATGGGACTTTAACTTTTATTACTCTGATCACTGGTAAAATGCATTGCAATCCACCAGGACTGCAATGCATTTTACCTTTCAGTGCTGCACTGACAGAATCCTCTTAGACCATGCTCTCAGGCTTGCTGTAGCTGGCAGACCCAGAGGTTCTCATGACAACCATCGGGCCCTCGCAATGTCGAAAGGGAGCGGGGCTTCTCCTAGCCTCCTAAATGTTGCATTCAATGTCGATCGCAGCATTTAGAAGTTAAATGCCCCATGGCAGTGAGGGCACTGCTTGTGGCCGTGAAAGCAGAAGCTCTACTATAAATTAAATAGTGCTTCCAGTTGGATTGTGCATACACAGCTCCTGTGCCTGCACAATCGCCATGACAAGTTTGTCATAGGTTGGTAAACCCTTTCCGACCAGGAGATTAACTCCCTTCACAACCTTTGGCATAAGTTTAAGTGCTAGTTTTTGCCAACTCTGCCCCCCAAAAAATCAGGATAGAAAGTAATCAAAAAATGTTATGTGCCAAAATATAGTACCAACAAACACCAATTCATCCTGCAAAATAGAAGCCCTCACATGAGTCACCAGAAAAAAATATATATATAGCTCTCGAAATATGGTGGTGCTAAAAAAAAAAAAAAACTTTTGTAAAATAAGTGCTTTAGTGTGATATAGTAGCAAAACCTATAAAAAATATAAATCTGGCATCACTAATTGTAATGACCTGAAGAATAAATCCATCTCATCCCTTGTGCCACAAGGTGGATGGCATAAAAAAAATTAAAAAAATATAAGTTCTTGAACTGCCGTTGATTTGTTCATTCTGCCTCCCAAGGATCATAGTAAGGCTTGGCTCACATTTATCCTGCGCTCAGTACTTTTACATTGGGGATTTTGAGTAAATCTATTTAATATGTGATTCACACAATCCCCAATGGGATTCTCTAATGAGGCAGATTGAGTAAATTTAGACTCGTCTGGCCTATGTTCCACCGATGTCAATCTTTTCAGGCTTGCACAAAAGCTGTCAGCCAGTTTTGTGCACTTTTGAAGTCAGACATTGCTCAAGAGGCCAAAGAGGACTGCCTCAGTGAATGGATCAGTTGGAGGTTTCATCTGAATCAGGCATTTCAGAGATTTAAGTGGAAACCCTAATTTAAGTGTTCAGTGTAGAGCACAGGATGTGGACCAATCCAAAATGCCACCAATAAGCTTCACCTGAACCCACAAAACACAACTAGTGTCATTAACAGAAATGTAGGGGGTGTCCAGGTTACAGTAGAACAAAGGCTCTGGAAAAGACAGCTCCCACCAAAAGAAATCCAGTGAAACCTGTGCTCCCAAGTCCAAATAACCCCCCCTCCTCTAAGCCCCACAATGTGCCTAAACAGTAGTTCACATCCAAATGGTTATTAATGTAAGGTAGGAGAGCACATTTATTTTCTAGGAATGTGGTACATAAGCGTTCCAAACATCCTTAAATATGAGGGTGTTCAAACTTTTCAAACAAATTGAGGGGGGGAAATAAAAATTACTAAAACAATGTGGTTGCAAAAGTTCTGAAGTGATTTGTATGATTTTTACATGACAAAAATTTAAACAGGGGCCTGTAAACCTTATAGCTACTATCTATGGTTTTCTTGTATAAATATGTAGATTAGGGATGGCCGTTACTGCTGTATACGGGTGCATTCTGGCTGCTGTGGTAACTCCTGACCTGCATTGTAGTGTTCACCCCCTCATTATAGGGTTATTCTTAAATAAATTCATATATAACCTTATTTCTATTTCCTAGCCATTTGGCTGTGAAATGCCCATGAGGTGAATTGCTCCTCTGATAACATGGATGCAGTTCGTGAGAACCAAGTATGTTCATAGAGGTGTTTTTGCTGACAGAAGATTGGTCCAAGTTTGTTTGAACATGAAAAATGTCTAAGGCAGTATGGCTGCATTCTGAACAAAAGCATTTGCTCCCCTACGGGTACACAAGCATTTCTATATGGCATCATTCTTGGTACAAGGAGTTTAGTACACTATAAACCCCTCAGGTCGACTGAGCTCAGTTATGTGGTCTGAAGTAAATGAAGGGATTGCTTCCTCATTTATGACCAAGCAGGACTCACGCAAGTTCAAGTTAACCGTCAAGTTCCATATTTTACCACTAAGATTCCTGTTGTACAGCTACCAAACCTGTAGGGGGCAGTGAAGGCAATTATAAAACGGTCTAGAGTGGCTTTGTATAAACCAATGTTCTTTCATATCTAAAAACGGAAAGTCCTCATATGAGCGAGTCTTTATAAAAAAACTTGGTAGGTCTTCATATTCAAGCCAACTGAACCTCGGAGCCAAATCTCCATCCATTGCTGAAGACTTGTCTCCGCTGATGAGATGCTACACTTCGATATGTCCTACAATTGACAATTTGTCATTTTGTACCTTGAAGCTTAGATTGAGCAAATCTCACGAGCACTGAAACTATTGTGTTCTTACTTGTGAGGGATTAACTACAAAATGTTCTGCAATTCAAACTGAAACAAAACACGGTAAACACAGCGTGTGCCAAAGAAGCCATTCCTGTGAAACTGCTGAACTGGTACACCTACACCAGCCATGCATGGTATAAGGAATGGGTTCACTATGCCTAGCAGATCACACCCAATTATACCATGTACAGGAATCTAAATTGCTAAAGTGCACAGTATTTATAGCCAAAGGATAAATTAAACAATTAGGATTTTATTTGTACCACTTTAAAACATGGAATCGAAAAAAAAAAAAAAGTTATTCACAGGATTAAGTTTTGTACAAGATACAAAATTAGTTTCATGCCTCAACAGAAGCATTCATTTTATGCTGTGAAAGTGTATCCCGGAGGGGGGAAAAAAAAAAAAAAAAATGGACCATCTCTAATAAGACTTCATTGTCTAGAGAACCACTCCTTTCAAGAGCAGCCTTTTCTTGGTGACTTTGTAGATCCAGTGCAAGAGGAATTGGTTCAGGTTTCCTATGAAACTGCACAATTTATCCTGGCAGACTACACCTCTGCCAATGCCTATTCCCATATCCACATTGGTGTGTTTGTTCACTGAATGAGGCCCAAGACAAATACAGACATACCCGATTTCTCATATACATAAAACAGACAGCCTTTTGAGACCAATTTTCTCCTACAGTGTGTCAGCTTTTAGAACCAGTGTCATCAGTAAATTAAATATTTTTGACAGTATTCTCCAAAAACTAACACCCACACAAACATGACACAAGCCCCATAGATAATTTGTATGTGCTCTGTGAAAAGTATTGATTGAAGACATGTCAAAAATGGAAGTGTAAATGAGGCTTTAAATTACCCATATTCGATCAAATACAATGGGGGCGATTCATTAAGGTACTTAAGCCAGAAATCTGGTGTAAAGACAATAAGTAGCAATATTTCTGCACAACTCTGCAGTTGAAAAAAAATTATATATTTTCCAACTTCGCATCTACATGCCAGTGCTGGTCAGCTATACCAATATAGGCGGGATAGGACTGTCACAACTGGAAGTAGAGTTTATCATACGTTATGCCACTAAAATGGTGTAACCTACGCCACAAAAACATGCAAGCCCATGGCTGGCGTACATTTGTGATTAAGTGCAATGGGCACCAGAATCAGGTCTGTACTTTGAATACAATCTTTATCAAGACTGGCAAGCATTACATTTAATGAGATCCTAGAACCATTTTGTCTGAATGTGCAAGCTTTAACATCTTGGAGGGGGGTGTACACTAAAGGTAACTTTACACAAAGAAAAGTAAAAACTATCATTTGGAGAATATAATGAAGATGATGTTTCCACAAACACCAGGAACCCTATTGTAATAGGCGAGCAAATTTGTTTTACGTAGGTATATTTGTTTTTCCAATGGCTAAAATTCACTGCAATATGGTTATGTCTGGTAGAGAAACTACTCCTACTCCTACTCGCTACAGGAGACTGTATTACTAAGCCATTTGTGGCTATTCAGGAATGACTTAAATGGTACTACCATCTCCAAGATCCTATCCCAATAAATGGGTGTATTAGCAAATACCTCCAATTAGAAATTTAGTATAGTTCTTCTGATTCACTATTTGCTTACCTCATGTGCAGGCCATTGCAGTAGCCTAGGTATCCATGGTTACAACCACTTATAGTGACCGTTAGCTGTTCGGTATCCATGGTTATGGCCACCTAAGCTACAGCGATATTACATTACATATTGGGATAGGATCTTGAAGATTGGAACACCTTTTTAAGGCCCTCCATATACACTGCTCAAAAAAATAAAGGGAACCGGATATAACTCCAAGTAAATCAAACTTCTGTGAAATCAAACGGTCCACTTAGGAAGCAACACTGATTGACAATCAATTTCACATGCTGTTGTGCAAATGGAATAGACAATAGATGGAAATTATTGGCAATCATCAAGACACCCTCAATAAAGGAGTGGTTCTGCAGGTGGGGACCAAGGACCACATCTCCGTACCAATGCTTTCTGGCTGATGTTTTGGTCACTTGAATGTTGGTTGTGCTTTCACACTCGCGGTAGCACGAGATGGACTCTACAACCCACAGAAGTTGCCCAGGTAGTGCAGCTCATCCAGGATGGCATATCAATGCAAGCTGTGGCAAGTAGGTTTGCAGTGTGTCAGCGTAGTGTCCAGAGGCTGGAGGCGCTACCAGGAGACAGGCCAGTACACGTGGAGGGGGCCATAGGAGGGCAACAACCCAGAAGCAGGACCGCTATCTCCTCCTTTGTGCAAGGAGGAACAAGAGGAGCACTGCCAGAGCCCTGCAAAATGGCCTCCAGCAGGCCACAAATGTGCATGTGTCTGCACAAACTGTTAGAAACAGACTCCATAAGGGTGGCATGAGGGCTCGACGTCCATAGATGGGGGTTGTGCTCACAGCCCAACACCGTGCTGGACGCTCGGCATTCGCCACAGAACACCAGGATTGGCAAAGTCGCCACTGGTGCCCTGTGTTCTTCACAGATGAAAGCAGGTTCACACTGAGCACATGTGACAGATGTGACAGAATCTGGAGACGCCGTGGAGGGTGACCTGCTGCCTGCAACATCCTTCAGCATGACCAGTTTGGCAGTGGGTTAGTAATGGTGTGGGGTGGCATTTCTTTGGAGGGCCGCACAGCCCTCCATGTGCTCGCCAGAGGTACCAAGATGAGATCCTCAGACCCCTTGTGAGGCCATATGCTGGTGGGGTTGGCCCTGGGTTCCTCCTAATGCAGGACAATGCCAGACCTCATGTGGCTGGAGTATGTCAGCAGTTCCTGCAAGATGACAGCATTGAAGCTATGGACTGGCCTGCCCGTTCCCCAGACCCGAATCCGATTGATGTCCCAGATGTGCTGATGTCTCCCTCCATCCACCAACGTCACACCACAGACTGTCCAGGAGTTGGCGGATGCTTTAGTCGAGGTCTGGGAGGAGATCCCACAGAAGACCATCCGCAACCTCAGCAGGAGCATGCCCAGGTGCTGTAGAGGACATACAGGCACGTGGAGGCCACACACAATACTAAACCTCATTTTGACTTGTTTTAAGGACATTACATCAAAGTTGGATCAGCCTGTAGTGTGTTTTTCCACTTGAATTTTGGGGGAGACTCCAAATCCAGGCCTCCATTGGTTAATAAATTTGATTTCCATTGATGAATGAGCTGGCAACAAAATCACACAAATCAACTTTGTACAGAACAAAGCATTCAATGAGAATATTTCATTCAGATCTAGGATGTGTTATTTGAGCGTTCCCTTTATTTTTTTGAGCAGTGTACATACTGTTGGACAAACTTCTTGATATCAGCCTGTTCAGCTGACTGTATAGGAGCGGTGGCTGAATGACTGTTGGAAAAGAAGTTAACTCGTCATGTTAGATTTCAGGATATTATATTGTTCTCCTGAAAATAAGCTGACAGTCGACACCTTTCTCACAGTTAACACCGGAGAGCTCACTCAACCAAGCAAATGCACCGATGTAGGAGAGAAAGCTGTTGGCGAAAAGATCTTATGGGGGCCTTAAGATTGTATTCACACACAGTTACCATCTGAGAGAAGCAGAATGATTTTTCCCCTCAGGTGTCCTTTAGGATATAATTGCTAATCTTTTTTACATTTCCACTGAAGCAGGTAGACTGCATTTATCCATTGACTCTTAGCAATATAATATAATTCTAGGATGTAACACAAACAATACATCTTCCATGTTTCATCACTTTGCCATTAAAGCCTATGGGGAGTCATGCAAGTCTGTTCCGCAAAAAGATAAGAAATGTTCCAGATCTCCCTGATTGGAGACAGATCAATGAAACTATGGGTTAAAGGGGTTGTCCACTACTAGGACAACCCCATCTTGATCTAAATGTTTGGCCCTGATGAAATAAAAAACCCTATACTCCCCTCCTGTGCCATGCTGTTCCAGCAGTGTCAGCATTCGCGGTCCAGGGGCTCTCCTGCGGTTGTGACATGTGACTCCGATGCCCAATCAATACTGGCGTTACTGTCCCCGCCTTTGTACAAATTGAACATGAAGTCAGATCTGCCACAGGGAAGACTTTGCACAAATTTAACATGAAGAGGGAAAGACACCAGCGTTGATTGGGTGCCAGGCTCACATGTCAACTGCACGAGAGCCCCAGGACTGCGAGTGCCGACATTTCTGGAATAGTGCTGGCACAGGATGAGAGTATATTTATTTTATTGGGGCCAAACATTTGGATCAAGAAGGGGTTGTCCTACTAGTGGACAACGCCTTTAATTTTCAGTCAAACAAAAATAAAAAAAAAATCACATGGATGTGAATGTAGACCAAGGCCATGTTCACACGTAACATACTGACCAAATAATGAACTTCAGTATTTGTAAGCCAAAACCAGCAGTGGGTCAAAAATGCTAAATTTATGAATAAGTTTCTATTATACTCTAAGTCAAAACCAGGTGAGGAACAATCAGAGAAAGTATAATAGAAGCATAGTCACAAATTCTGCATTTTTCAATAATTCTTTTTATTTGGGGGATTTTTTAACAATTTTTAGAGCGGGGATTATGGTCAATAAAGAGAGTGATCAAACATAACCGATTGATCTAATACTAGTTCAACTAAACAAGTAAGAAGTTCTATCCAAAGGAGAATCAAAAGAAAAAAAGGGTAGGTACAAGAGGAAAAGGATGTGGAAGGAAAAGTTAGGAAAGGTAGAGGGGAAGGAAAGATAAGGGCCAAGGGGAAGGTTGGATCAGATAAACGTGGAGAGTCGGGAAGGGGGAAAAAGATCATCCTTACTGAAACCATATTTATAACAACACACTTTTCAATTTGCTTCGTTAAATATGTGATTGTACTTTTACTTCTTGGCATATAATAAATCTTTTCATCTAAAAGGGGGCATTCGACTTGAGGAAAGAAATAGGTTCCAAGGTGACCATGTGGAAAAGTATTTTTTTAAAGAATTATTTCTTAGAGCACAAGAACGTTCAAAAGAATTATGGGTAGACATTCTTTTCATTATTTCTGGAATGGTAGGAACATCTATTGATTTCCACTTAGATGCTATAAGTATTTTTGTTACAGCAAATAGATGAATTCAAATTCTGCATTTTTGACCCACTGCTGGTTTTGGCTTACAAATACTGACCAAATATGGATAATGAGCATAGCCTTAATCATCCTATACACATTAGGCTAGCGATAGTATCAGTCAACACTAATGTGTATGGGGGGAGTCAGCCAAGTGATCTTTGGGGCCATGTCTGATTTTAGGCTGTAAATAAGTCGCTGACGAAGATGTCAGTTGGTGGCCTTCTCAGAAACCACAGGAATGCTTGGCAGAATGAGCACACCTGTATACGGGAGAGACAGTCGATACAGCAGTTGGCCGAATGATCAGTAGAAGCATCATTCAGCCGACAGCCATCTAATGTGTTTGGCCAGCTTTAGGCTTATTGTAATAATTTGTTATGAAGGCGTTTAATCAAATGCAGAGATTATAGCCCAATATATTTATACAACCCCTGGCAAAAATTATGGTATCACCAGACTCAGAGGATGTTCATTCAGTTGTTTAATGTTGGAAAAAAAAGCAGATCAGAGACATGGCACAAAACTAAAGTCATTTCAAATGGCAACTTTATGGCTTTAAGAAACACTAAAAGAAAAAAAAAAATGTGGTACTCAGTAAGGGTAATTCAGACCAAGCAGAGGGAAAAAATTATGGAATCAACCTGTAAATTTTCATTTCCAAAACTAACACCTGCTTGTTAGTCTGCATCTAAAAGGAGTGATCACACCTTGGAGAGCTGTTGCACCAAGTGGACTGACATGGATCATGGCTCCAACACGAGAGATGTCAATTGAAACCATGGAGAGGATTATCAAACTCTTAAAAGAAGGAAACTTGTTTGGTGCCATTCCAATGCAATTTATAAAGAAGACTGCATGAAGAGAACATGCAAATTTCCATGTCATTGATATGGGGCTGCATGTCAGGTCAAGGCACTGGGGAGATGGCTGTCATTACATCTTCAATAAATGCCCAAGTTTACATTGATATTTTGAACAGTTTTCTTATCCCATCAATTGAAAGGATGTTTGGGGATGACATCATTTTTCAAGATGATGCATCCTGCCATAGAGCAAAAACTGAAAACATTCCTTGAAAGACATAAGGTCAATGTCATGGCCTGCAAATAGTCCAGATCTCAGTCCAAATGAAAATCTTTGGTGGAAGTTGAAGAAAATGGTCCATGACAAGGCTCCAACCTGCAAAGCTGGCCTGGCAACAGCAATCAGAGAAAGTTGGAGCCAGATTGATGAAGAGTACTGTTTGTCACTCATTAAGTCCATGCCTCAGACTGCAAGCTGTTATTAAAGCCAGAGGTGGTGCAACAAAATACTAGTGATGTATTGGAGTGTTCTTGTGTTTTTTTCTTCATAATTCCATAATTTTTTCCTCCGAATTGAGTGATTCCATAATTTTTTTCCTCTGCTTGGTGTGAAAAAAAAATTACCCTTACTAAGAACCACATTTTTTATCTTGATTTCTTTTAGTGTTTCTTAAAGCCCTAAAGTTGCCATTTGAAGTGACTTGAGTTTTGTGCCATGTCTGTGATCTGCTTTTTTTCCAACAACATTAAACAACTGAATGAACATCCTCAGAGCCCGGTGATTCCATAATTTTTGCCAGGGGTTGTATATAAAATTTATATGTGCCCACAATCAGGAGCCGCTGCAGGTTTGAAGCCGCTTGTCTATGCAGTGTCAAACCCGCAGCAGCCAGATGTTACAGCATAGTGGATGAGATTTCTAGAAATCCCATGTCCACTATGTCTCCATGCACCTGCGGATCACCCACGGACACTGACATGCAGCATGTCTTTCAGACTCCCAGCATGTCAATTTCTCTTGCGGGACTGCATGCATGTGGACTTTCCCCATAAACTAACATCAATGAGGAAAGTCCACATGAAAAAAAAAAATCGTGGCTGCTCATTTGCATAGAGGGCAAAAGCCGGGCAGCGTCGGGGCTTCAGCGGCTCCAGATTGTGGGCACATACCCATTTATGTTTCGCTGGATACTGTCTCAAGTGTAAAAATTAAAGGAAAAATACAAATTTTGCATGGATAATTATGGCCTACAGAATCCTTTCATGCACCAAAGGGAAACCCTGAAACATGTTTTGGCAAAGCTTGGTGTAAAAGTGGACAAAATATTCTATAACTGTTGCCTGGCATTGATAAATTAGCTCACATGTTTACCGCTTTGAAAAGTATTTGGAGTAGGCTGTAATTAGTTTGTCTTCCTATTGGAAAGTGACAGATCTTGTTGCCATGTTCTAGGAAAATCACAACCAGTGATCCTTGGTCCCCGATTAGGAACTACTGTACGGACTTGATAAACACATTCCAATAAAGGCAGTACTGAAATAAATGAATATAGCTTCTACAGTTCACAAGTTTAGTGCCAGGTCATCCCCTAAAGAGAAAGATTGCAGGAATTCAATATACAGAACTATTTTCTCTAAGGAAAGGACAACCACAGCTACAGTGAACATTCCATCCTCCCAAGTTTAAGCTTACCATTACACTCAGAATTGCATCTCGTGTATTGTGGGCAGACCTAACAATTTACAAAGGCTGTATGTTATAGAAGTGTACATTTGTAATGCCATCTCAAATGACTCACCTTGACAAAACTAAATTGAAGTCCAACCTAGGCACAGCACCACCTCAATTAGGACTTCACCCAGTGACTGCTTTCTAAATTTCCTCTGAATAAAGTGAACGCATTAGTTTCCATGCAATCACCTATACCCAATAGCTGTTCCTGGAAGGGTGTCCTAGAGAAAAGAATGTATAAACCATAGTTTCCTGTAAACTCACAAGACAATCCTTTAAGGCCAGTTTCACACGTTCAGATATTTCGGTACCAGAAAAGCCAGTACCAGAGACATCCGTGTGGCACACGCACCAGTGCTACAGTTAGTGCTGTTCAAGCGCCAGGTTCTGAACGCTGCCCTCATCATTGTTCCCTGCTGGTGCTGCGATCAGCACCAGCAGGGACAGTGATGAGTAGTAGTCAGCTCCCACAAGGTCCACCTGTAAAAGTAGGAATAAAATAAAAAAAAATCTTTATACTCACCTGTCCTAAGCGACCCCCGCTATAATCAATGAGACCGCTGATGCCAAGGAGCCAGAAAGAATGACTCCTGCAGCGAGCAGGCCCTGGACCTCTGCTGCACTCAGTGAGTGACAGGACACCGCTCGCTGGAGCGAGTCATTCTCAGTGTGATTGGTCGCATGGATTACAGCAGGAGACACTTAGGACAGGTGAGTATATGGATTTTTTTTATTTTCTTATTTTTACGGGTGGACACTGCAGGAGCAGACACTACTACTCATAATATTCTCTGCTGGTGCTGATCGCAGCGCCAGCAGGAGACAATGATGAGTGCAGCATTCAGCACCCAGTGCTTGGGAACAGCGCTAACTGTACACAGATTCCCAGCTGCTGCTGTCACACATGGCATCTGTGTGCGGTACATGGTTACATATACCCAATAACTTGAACGGGTCCGTGTGATCCGTCCTGCCGGCCAAAAACGGACAAGTCTACGTGTGGATCACACGGTCCGTGGAAGCACATGTGCGTAGACTCATTAGTTTGAATGCGTTTATGTGTGTCAGTGTGTCTAGTAGATGTGGTTAGTTTCCACACGTACTGGAATCACTGACGTGTGAAAGAGCCCTTAAAGCCAGCTAGTTAAAGGGGCTGTCTGGTCCAAATCCATAAGTCTGCAGTCACTGACTGCAGACTTATGAATCCCCCCAGCACACACACTGCGCTGCAGGGATTTGCAGTTTACTGATCCAGGACCGGAGGGCATGTATGAGTTACACATACATGGGGCAGGGGGTATGGAAGTGAGGCTGCACCTACTTGTCGGGGGTAAGTATAACTTGTACATGTCCCTGCTCAGAAACCAGCAAATTCCCACAGCGCACAGAGCGTGCACTGGGGGGATTAATAAGTCTGCAGACTTCTAGATTTGGACCAGACAACTTAAGTTTATTTTTCCAGATAGTAAATTTGTGTTCTATTTTCTCTATATGATTATGGGGTAGTCCCATTGCCTTCTGTTAACAGCCTGTTAATATTTGCTTCACTGCAGTTATATGGACCATAGACCACAATAGACAGGGTAACTGATTTAAGAGCATTATTGGCATTTGCACAAAGGTGTATGGGGTGGGGAGGCAAGCTGCCTATGACTATTGACAGCAGTGTCATGTGGTTTTCTCTACACAAGTGTTGCCTTTCATTGTAATCCTGCCTGTGATTATTAGATGCCTTGGGGATTATTTAAACAGGCAAATAATGGAGAACCAGCAAAATGAAAGCGTAAACAGGATGTTTGAAGCCAACAGAGCACCACTCCAGCCTTTTGTTTATTTAAATTTTTTTATTTTTTTATTTCAGCACTGTAGTGGTGCCACTAAAAACTTCCTTGACCTAAATATTATACTTATTAGCTGCTGTCTTCAGCTGTTCCCAGCACTGCTTCAGTCCCACACCACCATCCTGTGACCACAACTTGTGACTGAAAGTCAGGGGTAACCGTCACAAGCTCTCAGTGCAAGTCTATGAGAGCCTTGTCCTGGCTCAGACACATTGAGTTGGGACTTTCAGATCACCCAACACTGGAGCAATACAGCAGGTCACAAACTGCTGGAGGCAGAATTGAACAGTTCAGATATAAAAGGGGAAGATAGGTAATGTCGGCAAGTATACTAGGGGATTAGTAGCACCATTACAGCCACAAAAAAAATTTAAAACCCTGCTTGAGTGGTGCTTTAACCCCTTCACAGCATGCACTGCACAAGTCAGAAGTGGGTGTATGGAGCAGACTGACTGGGTGAATCCACCCCATAACCAGGAGGTAAATGGCGTGTTACAGCCAGGACCTGCCTCCAACAATCACGGGTGATTCAAAGTGCTGCCCACAATAGTTAACCCCAGGAGGGGAAGGCACATCATTCCATGCGCCCATCACTTGATTATGGGTTGCTATGACAGCAGGTGGTCTATTGAAGTTTGGCTGGTCTTCAAAGGAGACTGATTCACTATATGCAACAATACTGTGCTATTGCTGTATATAGCACAAGCTATCAGAATTACAGGTTATAGTCTCCTAAGGGGACTAACAAGTGCAGTAAAAAAATTAAATAAAAATTACACGTGGTATTGCAACTTTCAAAAAAATTCCAATCAAAATATAAAAAGTAACCCGATCAGAAAACACTGCAAAGTTATGGGGTTTTTGGTCACTGCAATGCTACAAAAAAAACTTCAAAATGCTGTAACAAACTATCAAAAAGTCACATCTATCCCAAGATAGACCTTACCCCACAAAATATTAGCCCTCAGACAGCTTTAAAAGCCAAAAAGTGAAAATGTTACAGGTTTCGGAAAATTGGACATCCAAGAAGTTTTCTTCCCTTCAAACCTGTTTTTTTAGTGATGAAAAAAAATAACTGGACATGTTTGGCATTGCTGTAATCATACTGATGAGCAGAATCCTATTCAGATAAGCAGAATCCTATTCAGAGGTCAGTTTTACCACAAAATATACATTGTAAAAATGTCAGAATTGCATTTTCTTCACAATTTCTCCCCACTTGTAATTTTCCAGTTTTCCGAAATAAATGGAGAAATTTAAAAATACAACTCATCCTGCAAAATACAAGCCTTCATATGTATGTTTATGTGGACAAAAAAAAAAAGTTAAGGTGGTGAGAAAAAGAAAAAACCTTGCATCCTCACTACCCCACAAATTCATACAATGTTATTGGGGCTTCAACCTTCAGTCCTTGGATGTTACATCACATGGCATATCTGTCTTCTAGGTGACCCTAAACCAGTATATCACTTACCTAAAATTCCAGGAAAAGCTGCCTATAAAGTTACCCTTAAAGGGAATTGTCACCACTTTGGAGTTATCAGACTTCTACTATGGGCATACAGGGTATAGAAAAGTAAATCTATACATACCTGTATGGTCCATAGTAGAGGTTTGATTGCAGAGAAAAGCGCTTTAATCAATTCTATTCTGTATAGGCTTGGCGTCCCCAGGACGCCAAGCAAACCCCACCTATGTGCTTAATCATATTCCCCCCCTCCCCTGCACGACACTGACATGCACTGTGCTCCCTGACTTCCCAGGCATGCGTAAAGAGCCGATCACAGAGCAAGCTTTGCTTCATCTCGGCCCCGTCTCTCCGTGCACTGCGCTGCAGGGTTCTATTGTGCAGGCGCCAGTAAGTGACAGTGACTCCCCAGGGCCTGCACAATAGATTCCTGCTGCGCAGTGCACAGAGAGACGGGGCCGAGATGAAGCAAAGCTTGCTCTGTGATCGGCTCTTTACGCATGCCTGGGAAGTCAGGGAGCACAGTGCATGTCACAAGTAGAGATGAGCGGTGTTCGACTAGAACTGTTCGCCAATCTCAAATTCGAGCTGTTTTGGGCGGTGTTCGAGTTGTTCGACGAACCCGAATGATTTGCAAAAAATTCGGCTGTTCGAGATTATGTTCGATAACTGTTCGTGCACCAAAAGCGTGTCCTGCATGTCTGGCGCTATTTAGAGCACCAATCATGCAGGGATTGTCTGCCACTCACTGTAATGCCACAGCCATGGTGGTTGTGGCATTAGAGTGATTGCCCAAATCGATGGGAACAGTGCTCACAGTGAAACATGAAAAGCCGGCAATTCAGCAGCGGCGTATACCGGTACCCGACAATTTAGAACTGAAAGAATAGAGCTTCACACATAGATTAGATAGATAGAAACATGTCACATATATAAGAAGTACAGTGACATTGTTGATTACTGTACTTGTCATTTAGTGTAAAGGATTTATTAAAAAAAATTAGTGTTTTCATGCACCGTCTCTTTAAAAAAGCCGGCCGGCAATTCAGCAGCGGTACCTGACAATTTAGAATGGAAGGAATAGAGCATCACACAGATTAGATAGAAACATGTCAGTCACATATATATGAAGTACAGTGATAGTGTTGATTACTGTACTTGTCATTTAGTGTTAAAATAAAGGATTTATTTTAAAAAAAAATTGGCATGGGGTTCCCCATAATTTTAGGCTCTAGCGGAGGTTAAGCAGACAGCTGGGGCAGATGTTTGAAGCCTGGGAAGGGGTAATACCCACGGAGCTTCCCAGGCTACTAATATCAGCCCCCAGCTGAATGCCTAGCCTTTACTAGCTATTAAAATGGGGGACCCCCCAAAAAATTGACATGGGGTCCCCCCTATTTTAATAGCTAGCAAAGGCTAGGCAGACAGCTGGGGGCTGATGTTAATAGCCCAGGAAGGGTGCCATGAATATTGGCCCCCTCCCAGGCTAGAAACACCAGCCAGCCGCCACCCCAGAAATGGCACATCCATAGGATGCGCCAATTCTGGCACTTAGCCTCGCTCTTCCCACTGCCCTGTAGCGGTGGCAGTGGGGTAATAGGGCTGGGGTTGATGTCAGCTTATAATGCCAGCTGACATCAAGCCCAGGTTAGTAATGGAGGCGTCTATAAGACACCCCCATTACTAACCCCATAGTCAAAGTTAAAAAAAACACAAACATCCAGAATAAAGTCCTTTAATTGAAATAAAGACACAATTCTTTATTGTTCTAAATTAAACCATACTTACCGTCACGCCCATTCCAGCTGAAGCCAACGATCTCCTGCAATAAAAGAAAAATAAACCAACATCATCCTTACCTTTCCGTGGTTCCCATGACAGCTTCAGCTCTGCTACATCGAGATGACTGGCTGGACCGCAGCAGAACGCTGCCATCCAGCCTCTCATCCCGCAGACACTGAGAAGAGCAGGCTTGCTTGCGCTCCTCAGTGTCTCACTGTGACGGCATCCAGATGAGCCGAGGTCATGTCCAATGAACTCAGCTCACCTCATGCACGTCACTGACAGCGTGGGAAAATTCTCCTGCACTCAGCGCTTCAGCGTGAGAATTCTCCCACGCTCAAGCGCTGAGTGCAGGAGAGTTCTCCCACGCTGTAAGTAACGTGCATGAGGTGAGCCGAGTTCATTGAACATGACCTCTGCTCATCTGGATGCCGTCACAGCGAGACACTGGAGCGCAAGCAAGCCTGCTCTTCTCAGTGTCTGCGGGTTGACAGGCTGGATGGCAGCGTTCTGCTGCGGTCCAGCCTGTCATCTCGATGTAGCAGAGCTGGAGCTGTCCTGGGAACCATCGAAAGGTAAGGATGAGGTTGGTTTATTATTTTATTTTTATTGCAGGAGATCGTTGGCTTCAGCTGGAATGGGTGTGACGGTAAGTATGGTTTAATTTAGAATAAAGGATTGTGTCTTTATTTCAATTAAAGGACTTTATTCTGGGTGTTTGTGTTTTTTTTAACTTTGACTATGGGGTTAGTAATGGGGGTGTCTTATAGACGCCTCTCCATTACTAACCTGGGCTTGATGTCAGCTGGCATTATAAGCTGACATCAACCCCAGCCCTATTACCCCACTGCCACCGCTACAGAGCAGTGGGAAGAGCGAGGCTAAGTGCCAGAATTGGCGCATCCTATGGATGCGCCATTTCTGGGGTGGCTGACGGCTGGTGTTTCTAGCCTGGGAGAGGGCCAATATTCATGGCACCCTTCCTGAGCTATGAATATCAGCCCCCAGCTGTCTGCCTAGCCTTTGCTAGCTATTAAAATAGGGGGGACCCCACGTCAATTTTTTTGGGGGGGTCCCCCATTTTAATAGCTAGTAAAGGCTTGGTATTCAGCAGGGGGCTGATATTAGTAGCCTGGGAAGCTCCGTGGGTATTACCCCCTTCCCAGGCTTCAAACATCTGCCCCAGCCGTCTGCTTAACCTCCGCTAGAGACTAAAATTACGGGGAACCCCACGCTAATTTTTTTTTTTTAATAAATCCTTTTATTTAACACTAAATGACAAGTACAGTAACCAACACTGTCACTGTACTTATATATGTGACTGACATGTTTCTATCTAATCTATGTGTGAAGCTCTATTCTTTCTGCTCTAAATTGTCGGGTACCGCTGCTGAATTGCCGGCCGGCTTTTTTAAAGAGACTGTGCATGAAAACACTAATATTTTTTTTAATAAATCCTTTATTTTAACACTAAATGACAAGTGCAGTAACCAACACTGTCACTGTGCTTCTTATATGTATGACTGACATGTTTCTATCTAATCTATGTGTGATGCTCTATTCCTTCTTGTCTAAATTGTCAGGTACCTGTGTATGCCGCTGCTGAATTTGCCAGCCGGCTTTTTTAAAGAGAGTCTTCTGAGCAGTTTGTCAGCTTTTGGACACCTTTGAAGGTGTTTTCTATGTGTTTCTATGTGTTTTTGTTTGCCTGCCATTGGTTTTGACGGTGTTCTAAGGTGTTCGACGAACAGTTCCTCGAACATCCCGGTGTTCGACGAACCGAACCCGAACACTACGGGGGTGGCTCAACACTAGTCACAAGGCCCTGTGAAGTGCAGGGAACGGGGGGGGGGGGGGGGGGGGCAGGAATATGATAGCTAAGCATATAGGCAGGGGATAATAGGCACATAGGCGGGGATTGCTTGGTGTCCCCCAGATGCCAAGCCTGTACAACATAGAATTGATTAAAGTGCTTTTCTCTGCAATCAAATCTCTACCATGGGCCATACAGGTATGTATAGATTTACTTTTCTATACCCTGTATGCCCATAGTAGGAGGTCCAATATCTCCAAAGTGGTGACAGATTCCCTTTAAAAGGCAAATCACAATTTTGTATGTCTAATCACAGATCTGCAACATTTTGATATTGCCAGCAATGGGTGCTGCCTGGCATGCACTTAGTCAATGTAGAAATAATGCATAAAAAAGGAGGTGCGCATGGTAGTGAACAATCAGCCATCAGGATAAAAAAAAATAAAATACTTACTCCCTAAGACAATTTGAGGGTTGCATCATAGCCAGACAGGATTCAGCAACACCATGTATGGCATTGCTGTTTTCATTTATGCAGTGTGCATCTCCATATGCTGGGTACGATAAAAACAATGCAGTTTTCGCTCTGCAAAAATCAATGCTCCTTTCTAGAAAATATCTGTTGGGCCAGAGAAGTCACTGCACTTGTAGGTTCCAAAAGGAATGTATGTGGCAAACAATGGTGGGGAGTTAGGAGTTTGCTGTGCTGGTCCTCAACAGGTCTGCAAAGGGCACAGTAAAATATTCCAGGAAAATCTGCACTACAAGAGTCATGATGCTTTCCCTTCTGAGCTCCGCTGTGAGCTTAAACCATAGTTTCCAACCACTTTTGGAACAAATAGTTTGGTTCATTTTTTCTTATGTGCAGGATTCAAAGCGGTCTCCCTTGCGCTGCTGGCAGACACAAACAGACTCAGGAGATGGCGTTCAGGAAAAGGTTTACTGAAACAGTTGTAAAGTCAACATGTTTCAAAGTTATTCAACTTCAAGACATAACCATGCTGAAGATCCACAACTGACCGACAGTTATATACACTGATATTTTTTAAAAAGTGCCAAAAAGGCACAACATGACCAAGTTAAGCCAGTCTGTTAATGCATTGTACAAGCAATAGGAAAATAACTAACACTAAAATCAAATTTAAAACCACAAAAACTTTTTAAATGGCTAAAAGTGATAGTGTAAATTAGCTTCTGTGAATTATCTAAAACAATCCAAAATGAACGAAGATACCAGTGCGATTTGAACTTGGGATTGTTGTCCAAACCTCTGCTTGTGCTGATTGTGTGTGGTTCCATCAAGGCTGGTGAAAATAACACTGGGAAAATTGACTCTTGATTAAAGATCTTAATTGAATGACACATGTTCAGGTTCTCTGCTACAGTCACACTATCAGTATGCTACCTCAGTATTTGTAAGCCAAAGCCAGTTGAGGAACAGAGAAGTAATATAACACGTTACCACTTCCACATTTTGGCCCACTCCTAGTTTTGGCTTACAAGTACTGAACATGTAAACGTGGCTTTAAAAGGTGTTTTCCCACAAACAAAAGTTCATTTTAATCAATAGTTCTTGGAATGATAATACATTCCACAACTGAATATATCTGAATAAAATGTTCCTGTGTAGAGATAATCTTATACATGTGCCCCTGTGTAATGTCTGACCATGCAGGAACATGGTCTGATCATACCATGATCAAAGCTTGGCTGGTCAATGAGCACTTCAGCAACAAGTTTGCTGAGGTGCATGTTCCCCAAAGGGACATCTGCGTGGACAAGTCCCTAATACATTTCAAGGGGAGGCTCAAATTCAGGCAATACTTGCCCAATATAAAGGGCAAGGTACAGAATTAAACGCTACAAGCTGTGTGACAGTACCTCAAGGGAAAATGGTGTGGGAATTGGTGCACCCACTGCTAGATCAAGGTTATCACCTCTACGTAGATAACTTTTATACCAGCATGGCTCATATACCAGGCCAACATTTCCCTGGGGAGGTCCCTCAAACCACAGAGAAAGGAAGGTCACAAAAGATGCAGAGCATTACAGAAAGGGGATACACAAAGACACCACTTATCAATGTGACACCTGCCCTGACAAACCTGACCCGTGTATAAAAGAATGCTTCAAACTGTTACACACCTAAGGATTACTAAACAGGTTTGTGCAGTGTGAGTTGTGAAGTCGAAGTCCATTTTGGTAGAATCAGAATAAAATGGACTGACTCCTTAAAATATACAGTGCTGGCCAAAAGTATTGGCACCCCTGCAATTCTGTCAGATAATATTCAGTTTCTTCCTGAAAATGATTGCAATCACAAATTCTTTGGTCTTATTCTCTTCATTCAATTTGCTTGCAAGGAAAAAGCACAAAAGAGAATGAAGCAAAAATCAAATCATTGATCATTTCACACAAAACTCCAAAAAAGGGCCGGACAAAAGTATTGGCACCCTCAGCCTAATGCTTGGTTGCACAACCTTTAGCCAAAATAACTGCGAACAACCGCTTCCGGTAACCATCAATGAGTTTCTTACAATGCTCTGCTGGAATTGTAGACCATTCTTCTTTGGCAAACTGCTCCAGGTCCCTGATATTTGAAGGGTGCCTTCTCCAAACTGCCATTTTGAGATCTCTCCACAGGTGTTCTATGGGATTCAGGTCTGGACTCATTGCTGGCCACCTTAGAAGTCTCCAGTGCTCTCTCAAACCATTTTATAGTGCTTTTGGAAGTGTGTTTTGGGTCATTGTCCTGCTGGAAGACCCATGACCTCTGAGGGAGACCCAGCTTTCTCACACTGGGCCCTACATTATGCTGCAAAATTTGTTGGTAGTCTTCAGACTTCATAATGCCATGCACACGGTCAAGTAGTCCAGTGCCAGAGGCAGCAAAGCAACCCCAAAACATCAGGGAACCTCCGCCATGTTTGACTGTAGGGACCGTGTTCTTTTCTTTGAATGACTTTTTTTCCTGTACACTATGGTGATGCTTTTTCCCAAAAATCTCTACTTTTGTCTCATCTGACCAGAGAACATTCTTCCAAAACGTTTTAGGCTCTCTCAGGTAAGTTTTGGCAAACTCCAGCCTGGCTTTTTAATGTCTCGGGGTAAGAAGTGGGGTCTTCCTGGGTATCCTACCATACAGTCCCTTTTCATTCAGATGCCGACGGATAGTACAGGTTGACACTGTTGTACCCTCGGACAGCAGGGCAGCTTGAACTTGCTTGAATGTTAGTCGAGGTTCTTTATCCACCATCTGCACAATCTTGCATTGAAATCTCTCGTCAATTTTTCTTTTCAGTCCACATCTAGGGAGGTTAGCCACAGTGTCATGGGCTTTAAACTTCTTGATGACACTGCGCACAGAAGACACAGGAACATTCAGGTCTTTGGAGATGGTCTTGTAGCCTTGAGATTGCTCATGCTTCCTCACAATTTGGTTTCTCAAGTCCTCAGACAGTTCTTTGGTCTTCTTTCTTTTCTCCATGCTCAATGTGGTACACACAAGGACACAGGACAGAGGTTGAGTCAACTTTAATCCATGTTAACTGGCTGCAAGTGTGATTTAGTTATTGCCAACACCTGTTAGGTGCCACAGGTAAGTTACAGGTGCTGTTAATTACACGAATTAGAGAAGCATCACATGATTTTTCAAAGGGTGCCAATACTTTTGTCCACCCCCTTTTTTAGGTTTGGTGTGGAATTATATCCAATTTGGCTTTAGGTCAATTCTTTGTGTTTTTTTCATTGAAGACAAATTAAATGAAGAGAATACCAAAGAATTTGTGATTGCAATCATTTTCAGGAAGAAACCAAATATTATCTGACAGAATTGCAGGGGTGCCAATACTTTTGGCCAGCACTGTAGCAAATTGGGTACAGTACAGTATGTGCTTAAATTTTCAAAATTTGGGAAAGTTATTTCTACGATATTTCATGTGTTCTGTTGCTGATCTAATGATCTCGGCTTTTAGTTGAGATGAATCTGTGCTGAACTTTATGTACATGCTCAGTAGTGAGGCAGTGCTGTGGAGTCAGTCAGGAATCAGGGCGGTTTGGCTTACCAACTCCACAACCCTGCTAAATTGACTTCTGACAACTCATATGCCAACCTGAGGCACCATACTACTCATGTAAGCCACTACATTATAAAATTCACATAACAGAAAACAGACAAGTACCAAAATGGAGTCACTTGTGAGGGGAAAGGAGGGAGGGGGAGGTTTCCACTGTTTAGGCACATTGGGGGCTCTCCAAATGCAACATGATGCTGGCAGACCATTCCATCAAACTCTGTATTCCAAAACATCACCCCTTCCAAACCCTGCCATGCACCCAAACAGTAGTTTTCCTCCACATATGGGGAATCAGTGTACTCCGGAGAAATTGCACAAAAGATTGGAGTCTCATTTCTCATGTTACCCTTGTGAAAATAAAGAATTTGGGGCTAAAAGATCATTTGGAAAAAAAAAAAAAAAATTAATTTTCACATCACATCTTTATAAACATCTGTAGCACCTCAAGGGCTCAAGGTGCTCAACACATCTAAATAAATTCCTTGAGGGGTCTAGTTTCCAAAATGGTCAATTGTGGAAAGCTTACACTGTTTAGGCACATCAAAGGCTTTCCAAACACATGGTGTTCATTAATTCCAGCCAATTTTGCCTTAAAAAAAGTCAAGACTGTGCGCCTTCCCTCCCAAGCACCCTGTGTTTTCCCCCCACATATGGGGTATCGGATTGCTCAGGATAAATTACACAGATTTTGGGGCTCCATTTTCTCCTGTTACCCTTGTTAAAATAAAAATTGGGTCTAAAGTAAAATGTGAAGAAAAAAAAAAAAAGTTTAAAATGTTCATTTTTCCTTCCACATTGCTTCAGTTCTTGTGAAGCACTCAGGGGTATATAAAAAAAAAAAAAAAAAACCTTCCTGAATGTGGTTTTGAGCACCTTGAGGGATTCAGTTTAGAATGGTGTCACTTTAGGGTATTTTGCCATAAGCCCCTCAAAGTCCCTTCAAATGTGATGTGGTCCCAAAAAAAAAAATTTTTGTAAATTGTGCGGTGCGCCAGAAGGGAAGAGACATTTGCATCTCAAATGTGTTCCACTGGTAAACCGAAAAGGAGGTACTCTGTGTTCCAGATGACGTGGGGAATGTGATTCACAAGAGTCACTGAATCCCTCATTGGAGACTCTCATGGAACACATGCCTCATTTCTGGTATACTGGCAGAACCCTTTTTTATTTCGAGACGCAAAAAGTCACTTCCCGTTTGGCGCATTGCACAAGCGCAAAGACAGATGGAAATGTCTGCGTATCTCAGCACACATGCCTGTTGTCTCCTTAATTTGCCTGAGTATGGGCCAGGTTTATATGTAGAAGCCATGAGGCAAAGTACCCCTGACGAAGCTGCCAGTAGGCAGGGATACGTGTGGGGGACTTGCCTGCCCAGTCTCTTACCGTCACTGTTAGTCCTCTATGATTGTGCCTTATTGCTCCATTGCTGCTACTCTATCCAGACTAATTGGTATTGCACCTTTGTCACCATTTATCTTACGGTGATTAATTGTTTATATAGCATTTGTAGAATTCTCATTTACACCATCTAATTTTCTGTGTGTGGTTGTATTAAATCATGTTATTTATATTAACTGGGACAATCCTTAATATCTTTGCAAGTGCCTGAGGGAGGGGTAATTGGATAATTTGCTACCCCTTCTAGTTCTTATACATTAAAATCAATTAAAACAGTATGTTTGTTTGTGCTGTCAAATCTTGCAGTTTAATAAAATTGAGATTTATGGTTGTGCACAATGTGCCTTCCTTGCCCACAATTACATTGTGCAAGGCTATGTAGCACCCCTCCTTTTATCTGCTGTGTCTGTCTTCTGATTAGTTGTACAATGGCATGACAACCCATGTTTGAGAAATTCCTTCTGAATATTAGACCTATGAATTTATTTAGTCTGACGTAGAGGTTGAATGGTTCTTCAGACAAATTTTTTAGAAAAGATATTACATTAGTGGAGCAAGCCATCAGACTATTCATGGGGAACATTTCTCCTGTTACTAATTTTACTCATGATCTAAGTCCATGGCAAATAACCTGATTTTTCTGTATTACATTTGACTACTCCATTCAAGGAGCATTCAGAAGTTATTGGATCTGATTCCTAAATTGACTAAATTCTGAATGTTCCTTGAACAGAGTAGTCAAATGTAATACAGATTTACATGTCAGTCAATGGCGAGAATCTTCTCAAGTTAGTTCCCACTCTAATGTCACCGCTGACCTACATTCACAGGTGGCGTTAGGGACTTTGCCTGAGTGCTTACACTGATACAGTTGTATAAACTGCAATGTTCACACGTAGCGTTTTTGCTGTGTTTTTTTCTGCAGGCAGAACTTGCTCTTGGCAGAGGAACCCAGCAAGACTGGCACCAAACCAGCAAAGGCACAGACACATTGGCACAAGCTACCCAGCTAGGCGAGCCCTATAGAGCCAGGAATACGCTTCACCCTGCTGCCAGAAAATGGAAGGGGGACTTTGGCAAAGCCCTTCCCAGGCCCACTATCGCCAAACAACTGGTGTCTGGTGATGTGGCTGGTGCCTAGTCCAGAAGCAGGCGAGTATATCAGCAAGAATCCCAGAAAGTGAAACCAGAGAAAGCAAGAAAACTGCTGAAAAGACAGCAGCAGCACTAATGATAGCAACACTCACCCCACACAGCACATAGAAACAGCAATAAACAGCAAAAGGCTGATCAGGTGTTGACCTCCCAATCATCCCAAGACAGCCACTCCCTGCTAGCTTCAGCAGCAGACTGGACATCTTCCCACCACTGCCCTAGTACCAGACAACAGCATCCTGCAATGCCTGGCAACTGGGGAAAACCACATCCCATCTTCCCTAGGCAGAGAAATCTGAGAGAGACTGTCCCACAAGACTGGGAGTTTCCCCTGCATGAGTAGTAGCTCCACCTCCATGCTGAGGAAAATCGTGGCACTTTTGACCGGAGCAGTGCCGCACCAGACCCGCTTCATTCTCAGGTGGGAGCACAGAACCACGATTCGTAATCGCATTAAAGAGACTGCTTACAAAGAGCTGGGATCCTGAGCTTTGCTTCCACCACATAAGCATGAACACTGGTCACCATTGCAAGTCATATCTTTATGAAAAAATACGCTGCTGCTAAACCACAATAAGTGGGTTTCATATACTGTTGTACCTGCTTTTTTCACAAGAAAAAAAAATGCAGCAAAACCTGATACCTGCTTTTTTGCACTTACACACTGCTTTGTGGGTGAAAAAAAAAAAAAAAAAAAACTTAGTGACATTCTGTAGTTTGCAAACACTCCAGTTTTCCAAATCAGTCTGAAAAGAAAAAAAAAAAAAAACAGTGCTTGAGATTTTTGAAGTCGCAGCTTTTGCTGGTACTGTTAGGATGGTGTGCACATACCTTCCTTTCTGGCAGCGCTTTGAACACAGCATCTGCTATGCTGCGTCCAAAGCGCTGCACACAGGTGAATCTGCATGTGTTCATCCTATACATTGCACTGATAGAATTTCTCTTAAGGAGACTAGTGACTCTGCAAGAGAAATTAGCATGCTGCGGTCTGAAGACGTGCTGCATGTCCATCTCTGTGCTCCTGCAGCTAACCCCGCTATGCTCTAACATCTGCCTGCTGCAGGTTGCATGCAGAACAAGTCCACTGTGTCCACAGCCATTCCCGACTGTGTGCACATACCCCAAGAGAAGCTTTTATTTTACAGAATTTTGTATAAAGACAGCAAAAAAGGCAGCAAAAACATAACGTGTGAACATAGCCTTGATGAGTGGTTTCCCACACTCCGCTCCAGTTTCATATTGAAGTGGAACCACAATTCCTTACTAGATCTGGTGTTCTAAAGCATCTTTGATTATATTTAATAATTTAACCCCTTCACGACCTTGCAATTTTTTATTGTTTTTCTTGCTCCCCTTCCTCCCAGAGCCATAACTTTTATTTTTCTATCAATATGGCCAAATGAGGGCTTTTTTTGTTCAAAAAAGTACAACTGGTCCCACAACACTATTGATTTCTCCATATAGTGTACTGGAAAACAGGGAAAAAGTTCCAAGTATAATGAAATTGCAAAAAGTGATATTCCACAATTTATTTTTTTTTTTAATTTCCTATGTTCACTAAATGCTAAAACTGACCTGCCATTATGATTCTCCAGGTCAGTACAAGTTTACAGGTAAAAATGAACCTGTACATGTTTGGTATTTAAGTGGTGAAAAAAAATTCCAAATTTGTTTAAAAAAAAAAAAAAAAAAAAAAAAAAAAAACACAATTTTTAGAGAGCGTCTTCACTTTTTGGGATCTGGGGATTGTTGAGGGCTTATTTTTTGCACCCTGGGCTTTAGTTATTGATACCATTTTGGGGTAGATATGATGTTGTGATCACCTGTTATTTCATTGGTGTTGCAACCCAAAAAAAATAATTCTGGAGTTGTTTTCTCGTTACGCTGTTTACCAATCGGATTAACTGTTTATATTTTGATAGATCGGGTATTTCTGAAGCCAGCGATACCAAGTGTGTATTTTTATTGTTTTTTGAATGGAGCAGCAGGGTGGGGGTGATTTGAACTTTAACCCCTTTACCCCCCAAGGTGGTTTGCACATTAATGGCCAAGCCAATTTTTACAATTCTGATCAGTCACTTTATGAGGTAATAACTCTGGAATGCTTCAATGGATCCCCCTGATTCTGAGAGTGTGGTAAAATGTATTAGATATCACACGTTTGTGAAAAAAAATGGAAATTTGAGAGCGGTCACAAAATAGTTCAAACATTTCCCACATGTCTACTTTACATCAGCACAATTTTGGAACTAAAAAATTATTTTATTAGGGAGCTATAAGGGTTAAAAGTTGACCAGCGATTTCTCATTTTTCCAACAAAATTAACAAAACCATTTTTTTTTTTTTAGGGACCACATCACATTTGAAGTCACTTTGAGGGGTCTTTATGACAGAAAATACCCAAAAGTGACACTATTCTAAAAAACTGCACCCCTCAAGGTGCTCAAAACCACATTCAAGAACTTTATTAACCCTTCAGGTGCTTCACAGGAATTTTTGGAATGTGGAAGAAAACCATGAACATTTAACTTACACTTTAGACCCAATTTTTTTTTTTTTTTCGCAGGGGTAACAAAATTTGTTGTGGGAAGGAGAACCATTTGACTTTTTGAATGTAAAATTTGCTTGAATAATTAGTGGATGCCATGTTGCGTTTGGAGAGCCCCTGATGTGCCTAAACAGTGGAAACCCCCCACAAGTAACACCCATTTTTGAAACTAGGTGTGAGCACCCTGAACCCCCAAGTGCTTTACAGAAGTTTATAACATGGAGCTGTGAAAATAAATCAAACTTTCCACAAAAACTATGTTTTAGCCCCAAATTTTTTATTTTCACAAGGGTAAGAGGAGAAAATGTACCCCAAAAACTTGTGCAATTACTCCCGAGTACGCCAATACCCCATATGTGGGGAAAATACAGTGTTTGGGCACACGGCAGAGTCCAGAAGGGGAGGGGCACTGAATTTAACGCAAAATTGGATGGAATCAAGAGCGGGACGCCATGTTGCGTTTGGAGAGCCCCTGATGTGCCTAAAGAGAAACCCCCCCACAAGTGACCCCATTTTGGAAACTACACCCCTCAAGGATTTTATCAAGGGTATAGTGAACATTTTGAACCCAGAGGTACGACACAATTTGATAACGCATTCAATATGATGACCTAATGTTGTCAGTCTTGAGCGCAAGTGCTCGCTACTTGAGTTTGCATCGGGTACGCACCATGTGTCGTGCAGGCTCGAGTGACATACTTAAGTCCCCGCCTGCATGTTTCATGGTTATTAGACACCCCAAAAAAAAAATAAAATAAAAAATGCAGGGGGGGGGGGGGGGTCACTCGTGCATGGCAAGCAATCCCCGCAAGGTTTTTTTGGCCATGAAGCATATGGGGCGGAGACTCAAGCACCTGCGATACTCTGTGCATACCCAAGCCCCCGATTCAAACTCAAGTAGCGAGCACTTGCGCTCAACACTAGTCGCTTTATCGTTTTTTTACTTTTGAAAAAAATCCCTAGCCCAACCCCATTTTTTACGCTGTTCCTCGTGCGGTATAAGTGATAAGACTACTTTATTCTTCGGGTTGGTGAGATTACAGCAATACCAGAATCATATCAGGTTTTTGTGATTGACAGCTGTCACTAAAATATGCATTTTTTTGTAAAATTAGTTTTTGCATTGCCATATTTTGAGAGCTATAATTACTCCATATTTTGGCCAACAGTGATGTGATTGCTTGTTTTTTGCGGGATGAGTTGATGCTTTTATTGGGGCCATTTTCAGGCACGTGACATTTTTTGATAGCTTTCTATTCTGATTTTTGAGAAGCAGAACAAACAAAACAATTCAGGAATTGTTTATTTTTTATTCTGTTCCGCGTGTGGTAAAATTTATAAGGCAGCTTTATTCTTCGGGTCAGTATGTTTACAGCAGTAACACATTTATATAGTTTTTCTATGTTTTGGCGCTTTTACACAACAAAAGCTACACTGCTCAAAAAAATAAAGGGAACACTAACACATCCTAGATCTGAATGAATGAAATATTCTCCTTGAATACTTTGTTCTGTATAAAGTTGAATGTGCTAACAAAATCACACAAAAATCTATGGAAATAAAGATTTATTAACCAATGGAGGCCTGGATTTGGAGTCACCCCAAAAATTCAAGTGGAAAAACACACTACAGGCTGATCCAACTTTGATGTAATGTCCTTAAAACAAGTCAAAATGAGGCTCAGTATTGTGTGTGGCCTCAATGTGCCTGTATGACCTCTCTACAATGCCTGGGCATGCTCCTGATGAGGTTGCAGATGGTCTCCTGTGGGATCTCCTCCAGGATGGCACATCAATGTGAGCTGTGGCAAGAAGGTTTGCTGTGTCAGCATAGTGTCCAGAGGCTGGAGGTGCTACCAGGAGATGTGGCGTGGGCCGTAGGAGGGCAACAACCCAACAGCAAGACCAAAATCAGTGCAGCCGTCTACCAGGAACTTCCAAAGCACTTCATCTCCAAAAAGCTTGTTGGCAGAGGGAAGCATGGAAATTTCATTCTCCAGCAGGGCTTGGCACTTGTCCACACAGCCAAAAGTACCAATACCTGTTTAAAAACCATATCACTGTGCTTGATTGGCCAGCAAACTCGCCTGACATTAACTATGGGGTATTGTCAAGAGGAAGATGAGACACCAGACCCAACAATGCAGACAAGCTGAAGGCTGCCATCAAAGCAACCTGGGCTTCCATAACACCTCAGCAGTGCCACAGGCTGATCGCCTCCATGCCACGCCGCATTGATGCAGTAATTGATGCAAAAGGAGCCCCAACTAAGTATTGAGTGCATTTACTAAACATACATTTCAGTAGGCAAACATTTCGCATTTTAAAAACATTTTTTTCAAGCAGTTATAAAGTATTTTAGTTTACTGAGAAAATGACTTGTGTTTTCATTGGCAGTAAGCCATAATCATCAACATTAACAGAAATAAACACTTGAAATAGATCACTCTGTTTGCAATGACTACATAATATACTAGTTTCACTTTGTATTGAAGAACTGAAATAGAATATCAAAACGTTAATTCAATTTAGTGAGAAGCACCCGTGTCCTTCAATTCAGATCTTTAATGAAGTCAATTTTCACCAGTCTTGGTGGCACTACACAATCAAAACAAGCAGAGGTCTGCACAACAATCCTAAGTTAGTTCAAATCCCACTGTTCTGTTCATTTGTTGTTTGATATTTCACCAAAGCTAACAACTTCATTTCTAATCACTTTTAGCCATTTTTAAAATAAAATGTTTGTGGTTTTACATTTGATTTTAGTGTTTATACGCTTTCATATGTTTCTATTGCTTGTACAACGCATTAACAGACTGGCTGAACTTGGCCATGTCGTGCCTTTTTGGCACTTGTTAAAAAATATTAGTGTATATAACTGTCGGTCAGTTGTGGATACTTCAGCATGGTTATGTCCTGAAGAAGTTGGATAACTTTGAAACACATTGACTTTAACACTGTTTCAGTAAACAGCTTCCTGAACACCATCTCCTGAGTCTGTCCCTGTCTGCCAGCAGAACAAGGGAGACCGCTTTGAATCCGCACAGCATTTCTCTATAGCAGGGGTCCTTAAACTTTTTAAACAGGGGGCCAGAATATAGTTTTTAAAAAAAAACTATGAACAAATTCCTATGCACACTGCACATATCTTATTTTGAAGTAAAAAAAACAATACAGGAACAAATACAATATTTAAAATGAAGAACAAGTAAAGTTAAATCAACCGGTATTTCAATAGGTAGGTAACTGTACCCAATAGGCAGCATAGGTCCCCAATAGGCAGGTAAATATCGCCAATAGGCAGGTAAGTGTACCCAATAGGCAGGCTGTTTCCCCCTTATAATGCCATATGCAGGCTGTTCCCCCCCCCCCCCCCCCTTATAATGCCCCATGCTGGATGTCCCTTTCTCACACCATATAATGCCCCATGCAAGATATCACTCCCCTGTCTTTATAATGCCCCATGCTGGATGTCACCCCCCCCCCATACACAAAAAAATATATAAATCTATCTATCTATCTATCTATATCCAATACTCGCCTCACTTCTCACTTGCTGCCGCTGCTCTACTCTGGTCTGGACTCCAGCGTCGTTGTCCCGCTCTGCGCTGCCTGTGACTGCACTCGGGAGGGCGCGGTGTAAAGACGTCACCGCACCCTCTGACCTGAGACGTCACAGGAAGCGCAGAGCAGGAAGACAGCAGATCTGCAGAGGCACGGGGAGAGGTAAGTATCCACCTGCCGGGGCCCCGAGCAAGAGGCGGAGAAGGGCGGGCGCTGACACCGCTCTCCTCTCATCCGCCCATAGCCTGGCGGGCCGGATAAAAGTCCTCCGCGGGCTGCAGTTTGAGGAACCCTGCTCTATAGTCTGTTGACTTGTGGCTTGCAGCAGCTGGTACATGCTTAAAGATTGTTGCAATTGCAACATTTCCAGGTGTGTGAGCATTTGCTACTTTTAATCTGTTATTAATTGGTTAAAACCAGATTTGTGCTTTCCTTGCTGCCCAGCTACTCCTCACATTGTGAACAAGAGAAGTCTGGGATAAAAGAAGGAAACTAAAATATTTTATCTTCATGATCAGTGACAATTCTGTGAAAAACCTGTGGGGGTCAAAATGCTCATCACATCCATAGATGAATTCATTACAGGATGTAGTTTAGTCACTTTGTGGGTGAGGGATAGAAGGGTCTTGTCTTCTAACACCTTAAAGGGGTTCTCATGAACAAAAGTTCATTTTAAAAATTGTGTCTGACCATGTACGGAACATACCACAGCTCCTGGGCAGAAGAGGAAGAAAAAGACCATAGACATTACAGCAGGGGATCACAGAGGAGTCATTTTATGAGATAAAACATGTCACTACCTGTTCTTCATCTCACAAAATGAGTCCTCTGATCCCCTGCTGTAATGTCTGTATTGTCTTTTGCTTCCTCCCCTGCCCAGGAGCTGTGGTATGTTCCGTACACGGTCACAGAATTTTTAAAAGAAAGTTTTGTTGATGGGAAAACCGGAATTAGTCTTACCGGTAATGTTTCCAGGAGTCCACATGACAGCACCATAGGAGGAGTAATCCCATATCCTGTGTAGGGACAGGAAGCACAAGAGCTTAAAAGCCCTCCCACCCCCAACCTCAGTGATTTTCCAAGAACCACATTGGATGGGTACAACAAAATTTAATTTTAGACTGATTAGACATGTTAGAGTCACATACAGTAGCAATATAGGGAGGGAAATAAGGGAGCTGTCATGTGGACTCCTGGAGACATTACCAGTAAGACTAATTCCGGTTTTCCAGTACATCCCCATGACCGCACCATAGGAGTATACCCAAGAACTCATAGCTTAGGGTGGGATAACTGCCTGAAGTACCTTCCTACCAAATGCAGATCTCTGCTGTGAGAACATTAACTTGTAGTGTTTCCAGAAAGTAGTATTTCCTGACCATGTGGCTGCAGTACATATCTGTTCAATGGTAGCCCCTGCTCTAGTTGCCCATGAGGTGGAAATTGCTCTGGTGGAATGGGCTTTGATAATTTCAGGGGGAGGCTGTCCTTCTGAAAGATATGCTAGATTAATAATGGATGCGACCCATCTAGCCAAGGATGGTTTTGAAGCCTTCCTGCCTCTATTTTATCCCCCAAACTGTATAAAAAGGTTAGAGTCTAATCTCCAGTTCTGAGTGGCTTCCAAATAGGCCAACACTGCTCTGCAGACAGATGTTAGAACTCTACCTCCCTCTTATTCCTAGGGTTTTCACAGAATGATGGAAGAATCACTTCTTGGTTTAAAAAAGGTCAATGACACCACCTTCAGGGAGAAACTTGGATCCAGTTTCAGAATGATGCAATCATCCCGAATCTGCATACATGGCTCGATGACAGAGCCTGGATTTCACCCAACCGTTTAGCTGTGGCGATTACCACCAAGAAAACTGTTTTCGGAGGCAAGTTCTTTATTCCCAAATCATTAACTGGGCCGAAGGCAGGTTTGCAAAGGACTCAGGACAAGATTCAGATCCCACAGAGGGGGAAGAAATTCTCTGTGTAGGCCTAAGTCTCTGGATTGCCTTGACAAACCTGATTATCCAGGAATGTGAGGACAATGATGTGTCAAAGAAAGCACCTAGTGCCGCAATCTGCACCTTCAAGGTACTTTGTCTAAAGCCCCCGTTTCACATAGCAAGATAGCTAGCGAGATCGCTGCAGTGTCACAGTTTTGGTGACGCAAGAGCGACCTCACCAGCGATGTCGCTATGTGTGACACTTTGCAGTGATCAGGCCCCTGCTGTGAGGTCGCTGATCGCTGCAAAGTGTCCTGGACCATTTTTTGGTCGTTGCCCTCCCACTGGCGAGCACACATCGCTGTGTGACCAGCGGGAGCAGCGATCAGGCTGGTAACCATGATAAACATTGGGTTACTAGGGGCATACGCGCACTTAGTAACCCACTGTTTATCATGGTTACGAGCCTGCTAAAGTGAGCTGTAACCATGATAAACAACGGGTTACTAGGAGCGCGTGTGCCCCTAGTAACCAGATATTCATCATGGTTACCAGCCTGCTCCTCTTCAGCAGGCTGGTAACCAGGAGCAGGACATCGTGGGTGAGCCTGCCTGTTTGACAGCTCACCAGCGACCACATAGCGACACAGCAACGATCCCTGACAGGTCGTATCGTTGTTGGGATCGTTGCAGCGTCGCGAAGTGTGACGGGGCCTTAAGACCTGCATCAAATCCTGCCTGCAAGAAATCAAGGATCGCAGGGATGTCTGGCTGGGTGGTGTCTACCGTCCTGTGGAAGTGAGAAAAGGTCCTCCAGACTATGTATGGCCTGTGTTACAGGTTTTCTACTAGCCTGCATAGTCTGAATCACTCTGGCAGATAAGCCCTTGTTCCTCAGGATCTCCCCTTCAGAAGCCAAGCTGAGAGCTGGAGCTGTTGAGATTCTGATGAAACAGTGGACCTTGCGTCAGAAGATCTTCCTGAAAAGGTAAAATGATTGGGTCTTCCAACACTAGATTATGTAGAAGGGAGAACCAACTTCTCCTTGGCCAGAACGGGACAATTGCCATGACTGTCGCAGAATTTTCCACAGCATTCTCGGAATTAGAGGAGCAGGTGGGAAGGCATATGTTAGGCCCTCTCCCCAATATTGTGAGAGTGCGGCCACTGCCAGAGGATGATCTCCTGGGTCGAGAGAGAAGAAAGATGTAGTCTTCGCATTTATTCTGGATGCAAAAAAGTTTAGGTGTGGCTGACCCCATCAGTGGGTTAATTGCTGGAACACCTCTTCCTTCAGTTCCCATTCTGAAGGCTTCATCTGACACCTGCTGAGGTAATCTGCCTCCTGATTGTCAGATCCCCAAAGGTGAACTGCTGAAATGGAGCTCACCATCTTCTCTATACCTAAGAATATCCTGTTGGCCAGGGACTGGCAAATTGGATGTCTTGATCTGCCCTGACGTCTGATGAAAGACTGCCGTGATGTTGTCTGACAATTTTTACACGTTTGTCTTTTAAGACTGCCCAGCTTCTCTGTAAGGCTTCCCAGATTGCCTGTAGTTCCCGAAAATTCAATGATTGGGTCTGAATCTCTGTGGACCATGTTCCTTGGAGATAAGAATCTCCCACTCGAGCTCCCCATCCTGAGAGACTTGCATCCGTGGTCACTAACAGACAAGGTTCCAGAATCCACTGCACTCCCTTCCGTAGATTCTTCTGGTCGAGCCACCAGTGTAGAGAGTCCTGGGCATCTCTGGACAAAGACATCTTTCTGTCTAAGCAATTCTAATGTCAGTGTCACTTCCAGGATGCATTTCTGTAGAGGCCTGGATTGGAACTGGCTCCATCTGACGCAGGAGATGCATGACGTCATGATTCCCAAAATACTCATTGCATTCCGGATTGAAGGATTCCTCTCTTGCAAAAGAACAAATCCTTTGTGGAATTGAGAGCATCTTGTCTTCTGGGAGACAAGACATTCATATTCGGGAGTCGAGATTGACTCCTAGGAAGATGTGTGATGTACTTGGGACAAAACTGGATTTTTCTTTGTTCACAATCAAACCCAGGCTGGTTAGTGTGTGTAGGACAAATTCCAGATGTTGCGTCACATCTAGAGGAGATCCTGCTACCAATAGGAAGTCGTCCAAGTATGGAATGATGATAATATCCCCGAGTCGGATATAGGCCACCACATCTGCCAAGATCTTTGTAAAGATTCTGGGAGCAGATGACAGGCCAAAGAGAAGACATCAGAACTGGTAGTGTAGAATCTGACTGCCTGATAGTAGTGCAAACCTCAGATATTGCTGACTTGAGGAATGTATTAGCAGGTGGTAGTATGCATCCCTGAGGTCCAGGGTGCACATTACCACATCCATGTTCATTAGAGGGATGGCTGACCTTATTGATTCCATGCGGAATTTCTTGTAGCGGACCCACCGGTTTAGGGGTCTCGGGTTGATAATAGTACGGAACTCCCCTGACGGTTTCTTTATTGGAAAAAGGGGAGGAGTAATGGCCCCAACGTTGTTCGTGTTCTGGAACTGGTACAATAACCCTCTGATGCAGCAGCTTCTCTGTCTGCCTGCAGACAGGAAAGAGGTAGGGGAACCTCTCGTCTGGTGGAATTTGAGAGGGATTTTGAGAAAATTCTATCCTGTAACCCTGCACTATAGTTGTTAGTATCCAGGGATTTTGAGTTACCCGATGCCAACTGTTTCTGAAAAACTTTAATCGTCCCCCTACTCTGACAGTCTGTTTTGGACAGGAACTAGTACTGGGCTGGAATCTTATCTTTGTTTCCCTTATTAAAACTCCAGCTTGTGGACACCCCTTTTTCTGCGTGATACATTTACGGGAGAGGAACGGTTTACGAAAGGGCCGCTCCTTTTTCTCCTCAGGGAAGCTCTTTTTATCGGACACTTTCTAGAATGCCATCTAGTACAGGTCCGAATACCCTGAGCCCTGAAAATGGAATGGAGCACAGTTTATTCTTAGAAGCTGTATCTCCAGACCATGTCTTTAACCAAACAGCTCTACGGGCTGAGTTGGAAAGTGCATTATTTCTGGCCGCAAATCTGACAGATTCCGCTGAAGCATAGGCCATAAAGATCCTAGTTACTTACCGGTAACGGGATTTTACAGAGCCCATGACAGCACCACCTGAGAGAGGGTATCCGCCCACCAAGGACAGGAACCTACTGAATAAAAAGGCGGTACCTCTCCTCCGCATCAGTTTTTTGTTTCAGAGCATGAGAGGGCCTCCGAAGACAGGTTAATACATAACCACCACCTCAGCATATGTACTAAACACCTTAAAAAAAGTGCACACCACAGTGATAAAGGGGAGGGAATTAATAGGGTGCTGTCATGGGCTCTGTAAAATCCCGTTACCGGTAAGTAACTAGGATCTTTTCCCCTTCTCCCATGACAGCACCACCTGAGAGATTTATAGAGATTAAATACCAGAGGGAGGGATCACCGCTTGCAACACCCTTCTACCAAAGGACAGATCAGTAGAAGAGGAAAGGTCAAGACGGTAATGTTTGTAAAATGTAGCAGGGGATGACCAAGTTGCCGCCTTACATATAATGTCGATGGGCACATCCGCCTTCTCAGCCCAGGAAGCAGCTACCGTTCTGGTGGAATGGGCCTTCAGGTTCTCAGGAACCGGCAGATTGCTAGAAGAGTAGGCTAAGGTAATAGTATCCCTGACCCATCTAGCTATGGTCCCCCTTGTAACCTTAAGTCCTTTCCTAGCCCCCTGAAAGGATATAAATAAAGCGTCACTCTTTCTCCAGGCTTTTGTCACTTCCAAATACTGGACTAACACCCTCCTAACATCTAAGGTGTGAAGCTTATATTCCTCAGAATCCCTAGGATTAGGATAGAAGGAAGGGAGAGTGATTACTTGCGTCCTATGGAACTTGGAGGCTACCTTTGGAAGATAGGCCGGGTCTGGTCTTAAGATTACTCTATCCATACATACTTGAGTGAATGGATGGTTAATGGATAGTGCGTGTAAGTCACTGACTCTACGAGCTGATGTCAGGGCCACCAATAGCGCAGTCTTTAAGGTAAAGATTTTTTCTGAAACCTTCTCTAAGGGCTCGAAGGGAGGTTTGGTTAATGCTTCCAGAACTAAATTAAGGTCCCAAGGAGGCATTCTTGGAACAGGAATAGGTCTGGATCTATGACAGGCTTTAATAAATCTAATGATCCATCTATTTGCTGCCAAGTCATAATTATACAGTGCCCCCAGAGCAGATACCTGTACCTTAAGAGTACTGGTAGCTAGTCCCATGTTTAACCCCTTCTGGAGGAATTCTAGTATGGCCTCAATAGGAACCCTCCCTTTGGCAGACTGACCCGAGGTAGACAAGAACTTAGCCCAGGTTCTACCATAGATTCTAGTTGTTATCGGCTTTCTACTTGCTAGAAGGGTAGTAACAAGATCTGGAGAAAACCCCCTTTGCGTCAATAGCGACCTCTCAAAAGCCAAGCCGTCAAATGCAGGCCCGCTCTTTGGGGATGACAGACTGGGCCCTGCCTGAGGAGATCCGGGATGTCCGGAAGAACCCATGGATCTGCTTGGGACATTCTCTTCATCCAAGTGAACCATGGTCTCTTGGGCCAGAACGGGGCGATCAATATAACCCTCGCCCGTTCCTCTCGGATCTTCCTCAGGATAGTAGGGATCAGTACTAAAGGGGGAAAGGCATAAGCTAGAGTGAAATCCCACTGAATCTGCAGCGCGTCCACTGCAAACGCCCCCTCTTTTGGATTCAGGGAGCAAAAGGTTTCGGTCTTCTGATTGTGTCTGTTTGCAAACAGATCCATCTGGGGCTGTCCCCACCGATCCACAATCTGCTGAAAAACGGCTGGATTCAACTCCCACTCTCCTTGTTTCAAGATGTGACAACTCAAGAAATCGGCCTTCATGTTCTCTTCCCCTTTTATATGCAGTGCCGAGAGCGTAACCAGCCGACTCTCGGCAAACCTGAAGATCTGATCCGCTATTAACATCAGAGGGAGAGACCTGGTACCCCCCTGATGATTGATGTAGGCGACTGTTGATCTGTTGTCTGACATTATCCTGACGTGAGGACCCTGAACCACCTGCCTCTTCGCGTGCGCAGCCCAGCGGCACCCGGCGCGCTTGCAGCGGGATGACAGCTTCCCACCCGCGCATGCGCAGACCCGGTTTCCGGCGCACTCCGTGATAGGGCGCGTCAGCACCCCGCGCGTGCGCAGCCCGGACTTCCGGCACGCTCCGTCAGAGGGTGCGACGCGACCCCCACGTGCGCAGCCCGGAAGACCTGCCGGCCGGCGCGCTCAGTTCATCTTTGCGAGGCGCAGACCCGGCCGCAGGCCCCGGCGCACGCGGGGAGGCATCCGAAGGAAAACAGCACCTCCTCCCCACACGCAGACCCGGGCAGCAGCCAGACGGGCTGGGAACAGGGACCATCTGCTGCTTCCACGGCCTCCAGGCCGCACCGTCCATAATCCAGGTACGTGAGGTACCACCTGGTGAGGCTCCCATCAGGGACAGGAACCAAAAACTGATGCGAAGGAGAGGTACCGCCTTTTTATTCAGTAGGTTCCTGTCCTTGGTGGGCGGATACCCTCTCTCAGGTGGTGCTGTCATGGGAGAAGGGGAAAAATTTGTTGCCATTTTAATATGGGCAATGATTGAAGGAGAGATTGCCTCAGGGTGCCATCCTGTAGGTGACTAGCTCTTCTAGACAGACTCATGGATCTGGCAATAGATGTAGCAGTGATATTAGATTTAATAATTGCTACCGAAGCATCCCAGGCTTTTTTCAAAAGTCCATCTGCCTTCCTATCCATAGGATCTTTAAGTCCTGACGAGTCTTCAAAGGGGATAGAGGTTTTCTTGACCACCTTAGCCACCGGGACGTCAATTTTAGAAAGTGTCCCACACATTGGTGTCCCCTGGGTCAAAAGATAGTCGGGCGCAGAAGTCTCGTGGTATAGAGAGTCTCTTCTCCGCATCCTCCCATTCCTCTAGTATCATGTCCTTCACATGGGCATTAACAGGAAAAGCCATGGATCTCTGGGTTCTAAGACCACCAAACATCTCATCCTGAATGTTACTGCTCTTCTCCATTTCCTCTACCTGCATCGTGTTTCAGACTGCTTGTAGAAGAATATCCATACCATCTGAGTGGAACATGTATCTTTTCCTTTCCCTGCCCTGAGGTGGACTAATGGTCTCACTGTCAGTCGCCAGATGGGTCGATTTCACCCTCAGAAGATAGTGCTATATCATCTCTGGGTCTTTTGGGTCCCTGGACATCAGGGACTTCTGAACCTGGGGGTTGCAGAGACTTAATAGAAGCCTGAACCTTTGAGTAGATTATGTATCTCGTTTACTAAAGCCCCGTGCTCCTCCTTTAGAATGGAGGCTCTACACTCTGCACATAGACGCTTTGCATACGAGTCGGGAAGTCTGATTATACAATCCAGGCACCTCTTGGATTTTACTGTGGCCTTTTTCCCTGTATCCTTTTTCTTAGAAGGAGGTGGTAACTGCCCAGATAGATCCTATAAAAAAATATGGAGGGCCTGGTAAGAGTAAGCTCCATTAACCATATAAAGGAGGTAATGGTACACTCACATGACTGTGGGGTGATCCAGGGAGGGTATCAGGGTGAGACATCTCTGCCATTTTGCTGTCAGGGGTGCCCAAGCTGTAAGCCAGTCTTTGTGCTCCCAGCCCCCCTTCTTATACCTTACCTGGTCCTCCAGTCATTTTCCCTGCTCCCTGGGGTCTGGTCCTAACCGCGGTTTGAATTTCCCACACGACCGCCACCAGAAATAGTGATCCCGAACTTCTGGTTTCAACGCCAGGCGGTCCTGGAGCCAGGAGAAGCCAGACCCGCCCAGAGCAGGACACAGAGCCCCGGCGATGGGGAAGCAGCACCCGGAGGGCTGAGGGACTCCCGACAGGGAGTGTCGGCCCAGGACCCGCTTGGCGGCGGAAAGGAGAGAGCCGTTGCCCCCCCCCCAATCCATCCGGGGTCCCCTGAGGTATCTTTTCTTCACACCAGTGCTCCAACACCAGCACTCCTGTACTCCCTGTCCTGTGTAGGGACAGGAAAAACATTGAGGTTGGGGGTGGGAGGGCTTTTAACCTCTTGTGCTTCCTGACCCTACACAGGATATGGGATTACTCCTATGGTGCGGTCATGGGAACATACTGGAAAACCCCTTTAAGGGCTCTGTTCACACGAGATGGCACAGAAATTATTCCAGCAAAATCAGCATGCCAAAATGGTGAGCTTTCCAATACGCAACAAAACGTGCATTGGGGTGGTGGGAATACTACAGCAAACTGTGTGACATGTGTAAGTGCATTATTCTTACAAGCATCTGGGAAGGTGTAACCCGTATTACTGTTATATTTGGGCTCATACTTTAGTCATTTACTTAGTCACACATTTATAATCACCATTTGTATATTATGCAAGTGTCCCTCTGCATCAGTGCTTACCAGCCGCTGATTAATTGATTAATCTATATGTATAATATGATGACTGCAATAAAGTGGGGATAAAAACTGATGGAATGCTTCTATAAATGGAGATAGACCCTTTAATTTGTTACATAACTTGTCAAGAATGTGTCAATACTCCATATGTAGCTGTACACTGTTTGGGCACATGACCAAACTCAAGCTGCCAGAACATCGCCCCACCTCCCAAATACCTATGGGTGTTTGACTTTTTGAACACACATTTTAGTGCCCACTTCTTGTGCTTCAGGAGATGACCATATGGTAAATTAACAAATCCACCCTTATCACTACTTCAATTCCATACATTGGGATATTTACAAATTTAAAATAAAATATTTTATCATTCATCTTTTCTGCAGAATTTGTTAGAGTACATACTATGATTGGTTATATATCATGTTTTCATCACTTTCTCTTCATTTGGGGGAGTGAAGACTAACCAAACAGCAATTCAGGGTCTTTTCACAATTCATGGACCAAAAATCACCTGAGCAATGCACGCAACTAGTTTCTTCATACTGGAATCATCTTGAAGCTGTCACCAACAAAGGCTTTGTACAAAGCGTTAAACATTTCAGTAGGAGAGTTCAATACTTTATCCTTGTCATTTCTCGTTATTACATACCGTAACTTATGGACGTTAAAAAAGTTACACCTGACAAAATTAAGTGTGGAGGCAGCTATAACTGCATGGCTATAATATACAGCTACAACCGCACAAAAGGCGTATGGATGTTAAATATGTGAATTTAGAACTGCATCACTGCCATTCTTTAGTATATTCTAATTTTGAGGTACTTAGCACCCATCTGCACCAAATCCTTCACATTTAGAAGTATAGTTTTTACAGCAGAAATAAGATGGACAATTCATACAGTCATTGCCCACATATCCCAGCACACTTAGTTGTATTATGTTGATGCTAGGATAGGTCACTATAATTGAATCACCTGCACAGGCAATAATTCCATCACCTGTGTAATAGTAAGGAAATCCTGAAAACACAACTTGTGGATGGGCCTTGAGGCCTGGAGTTGGGGGTAACACTGCTATAGGGCTTGCCAGGTTCCAATGTGTCAATTCTAGAGCTGCACAGAAAACATAGGAACCTGCAATAAAGGACACCTGACACAAACCTGGATGCACAGTACTGCGGCTGAGATAGTACACCTCACTAGGGAACACGCAATTATGGGGCAGCATTACTTATATCACCATGTGTATGTGGGCACACCTCACTAGGGCTCATACACAGATTTTTCTGGTACATGTATAAATGCTGGTGGCTAGAGCAGACATCACTATGGCACAATTGTGGAACATCACAATAAACTGAATGGCATATAAATTGTTAGTGATACATGGTGGGCAGACCTCACTAGGACACTATTGCAGATTTTCTTCACGGTCACCCTCTTTCTGGTACCACATACATAGCAGACGGCACATGTGTGGCACAGCACTGGTTGTCAGGAGCAGAGCTCACTACGGCATGCACAGTTGTAGCTCCCCCTCATTGCAGTGCCATGTAAGTTATTAGCTGGCACAGCACTGGTCAGGGGCAGAGCTCACTAGGGCATGCACAGTTGTAGCTCCCCCTCATTGCAGTGCCATGTAAGTTATTAGCTGGCACAGCACTGGTCAGGGGCAGAGCTCACTAGGGCATGCCAGTTCTGGCTCCCCCACACTGCAGTGCCACATACACACAGGTTATTAGCTGGCACAGCACTGGTTGTCAGGAGCAGAGCTCACTACTGCATTCACAGTTGTAGCACCCCCTCATTGCAGTGCCATGTAAGTTATGAGCTGGCGCAGCACTGGTTGTCAGGGGTAGAGCTCACTACGGCATGCACAGTTGTAGCTCCCCCCTCATTGCAGTGCCAGGTAAGTTATTAGCTGGCGCAGCACTGGTCAGGGGCAGAGCTCACTAGGGCATGCACAGTTGTAGCTCCCCCCTCATTGCAGTGCCATGTAAGTTATGAGCTGGCACAGCACTGGTCAGGGGCAGAGCTCACTAGGGCATGCACAGTTGTAGCTCCCCCCTCATTGCAGTGCCATGTAAGTTATGAGCTGGCACAGCACTGGTCAGGGGCAGAGCTCACTAGGGCATGCACAGTTGTAGCTCCCCCCTCATTGCAGTGCCATGTAAGTTATTAGCTGGCACAGCACTGGTCAGGGGCAGAGCTCACTAGGGCATGCACAGTTCTGGCTCCCCCACACTGCAGTGCCACATACACAGGTTATTAGCTGGCACAGCACTGGTTGTCAGGAGCAGAGCTCACTACGGCATGCACAGTTGTAGCTCCCCCTCATTGCAGTGCCATGTAAGTCATTAGCTGGCACATGTGTGGCATGGCCGGGCAGCCTGTCACCTCCGCTGGCGTTTGTGTTGTGCCTCCCTTTCACGTGTTTCTTGGTGGTGGCAGACCTGTGGGCAGTGCCTCCTCCCCACTGTGCCAGGCTTGGCACCGAGTTGCCCTATAATGCGCCATGAGGGCTGCCCTGCTGTGGTGCCCGGAGGAGCTGGCAGCAGTGAGGCTCACACCACAAGTGTAAACAAGTGAAGTTGCTGCTCCCGGCCTCCACCCCCGAGCTGTGGAGCCTCCGCCAGCAGCAGCCTGCGCTCCCGCCTCCCCATTCCTCAGCTCACATTGCAGGAGCCGTGGACGGGGGGAGTTCCACAACGCTGGCGCTCTACCCACTGGCACAAACACCAGTAGTGGCAGCAGGAGCCCAGAGCCAGCCGGGACCGCACACGTGGAGAGGGCACCGCCGCCACCAGCTGCTGCACGGGCTGTTCCTAAAAAGCAGGAGCTGGCAGCTGCCCGGAGCCGCTTTGCCGCCCAGGGGCTACATGTCACTCAGGACAGCGAGCCGGGAGTGAGGGGAGCAGCGGACAGTGGCCGGCCTGCAGCCTGCAGCACGCGGGACGCCCGAGCCACAGCCGCACTAACTTCAGCACACACCGTTATGTCCAGTACCTGCTGCAGCTCGTGTCCGGGCCCGGGCTCAGGCGGGTCCTCCCACACTTTACACTTCTTGGGGCCAACTCCAGCTAGTGGCGGCGTGCAGAGAGCGCAGAGCCCCGCCAATCAGCAGGCTCCGTACCGCGGGAGGTCGTGCGTGTATTATCCCATATAGTCCGCGCCGCACAGCGCTCTGCTCTGGTCTGGTCCTGCGCTCGGCTCAGCTGACTCCGTCCTCAGGATGCGATCCTGCCACCTCCCCCCGCTCCCAGTCCGGCCTTATAAACCCTCCCCTCGGCTCACCAGTAATCGGGAGCGAGCAAGGGGTGGGAAGTGCCGTGCACTAGGCAGGAGCTGCCGGGAGGGCTGAGTGCGGGCGCTTCACCGGGTGAGGTACCACAGGTGATGGCATCTGCAGGGCGAGTGCAGCCACTGGTGAGGGCATCTGCAGGGCGAGTGCAGCCACTGGTGAGGGCATCTGCAGGGCGAGTGCAGCCACTGGTGAGGGCATCTGCAGGGCGAGTGCAGCCACTGGTGAGGGCATCTGCAGGGCGAGTGCAGCCACTGGTGAGGGCATCTGCAGGGCGAGTGCAGCCATTGGTGAGGGCATCTGCAGGGCGAGTGCAGCCACTGGTGAGGGCATCTGCAGGGCGAGTGCAGCCACTGGTGAGGGCATCTGCAGGGCGAGTGCAGCCACTGGTGAGGGCATCTGCAGGGCGAGTGCCGCCACTGGTGAGGGCATCTGCAGGGCGAGTGCAGCCACTGGTGAGGGCATCTGCAGGGCGAGTGCAGCCACTGGTGAGGGCATCTGCAGGGCGAGTGCAGCCACTGGTGAGGGCGAGTGCAGCCACTGGTGAGGGCATCTGCAGGGCGAGTGCAGCCACTGGTGAGGGCATCTGCAGGGCGAGTGCAGCCACTGGTGAGGGCATCTGCAGGGCGAGTGCAGCCACTGGTGAGGGCATCTGCAGGGCGAGTGCAGCCACTGGTGAGGGCATCTGCAGGGCGAGTGCAGCCACTGGTGAGGGCGAGTGCAGCCACTGGTGAGGGCATCTGCAGGGCGAGTGCAGCCACTGGTGAGGGTATCTGCTGGGCGAGTGCAGCCACTGGTGAGGGTATCTGCAGGGCGAGTGCAGCCACTGGTGAGGGCATCTGCAGGGCGAGTGCAGCCACTGGTGAGGGCATCTGCAGGGCGAGTGCAGCCACTGGTGAGGGCATCTGCAGGGCGAGTGCAGCCACTGGTGAGGGCATCTGCAGGGCGAGTGCAGCCACTGGTGAGGGCATCTGCAGGGCGAGTGCAGCCACTGGTGAGGGCATCTGCAGGGCGAGTGCAGCCACTGGTGAGGGCATCTGCAGGGCGAGTGCAGCCACTGGTGAGGGCATCTGCAAGGCGAGTGAGGGCATCTGCAGGGCGAGTGCAGCCACTGGTGAGGGCATCTGCAGGGCGAGTGCAGCCACTGGTGAGGGCATCTGCAGGGCGAGTGCAGCCACTGGTGAGGGCATCTGCAAGGCGAGTGCAGCCACTGGTGAGGGCATCTGCAAAGCGAGTGCAGCCACTGGTGAGGGCATCTGCAGGGCGAGTGCAGCCACTGGTGAGAGCATCTGCAGGGCGAGTGCAGCCACTGGTGAGGGTATCTGCAGGGCGAGTGCAGCCACTGGTGAGGGCATCTGCAGGGCGAGTGCAGCCACTGGTGAGGGCATCTGCAGGGCGAGTGCAGCCACTGGTGAGGGCATCTGCAGGGCGAGTGCAGCCACTGGTGAGGGCATCTGCAGGGCGAGTGCAGCCACTGGGGAGGGCATCTGCAGGGCCAGTGCAGCCACTGGTGAGGGCATCTGCAGGGCCAGTGCAGCCACTGATAAGGGCATCTGCAGGGCGAGTGCAGCCACTGGTGAGGGCATCTGCAGGCGAGTGCAGCCACTGGTGAGGGCATCTGCAGGGCGAGTGCAGCCACTGGTGAGGGCATCTGCAGGGCGAGTGCAGCCACTGGTGAGGGTATCTGCAGGGCGAGTGCAGCCACTGGTGAGGGTATCTGCAGGGCGAGTGCAGCCACTGGTGAGGGCATCTGCAGGGCGAGTGCAGCCACTGGTGAGGGCATCTGCAGGGCGAGTGCAGCCACTGGTGAGGGCATCTGCAGGGCGAGTGCAGCCACTGGTGAGGGCGAGTGCAGCCACTGGTGAGGGCATCTGCAGGGCGAGTGCAGCCACTGGTGAGGGTATCTGCTGGGCGAGTGCAGCCACTGGTGAGGGCATCTGCAGGGCGAGTGCAGCCACTGGTGAGGGCATCTGCAGGGCGAGTGCAGCCACTGGTGAGGGCATCTGCAGGGCGAGTGCAGCCACTGGTGAGGGCATCTGCAAGGCGAGTGAGGGCATCTGCAGGGCGAGTGCAGCCACTGGTGAGGGCATCTGCAGGGCGAGTGCAGCCACTGGTGAGGGCATCTGCAGGGCGAGTGCAGCCACTGGTGAGGGCATCTGCAAGGCGAGTGCAGCCACTGGTGAGGGCATCTGTTAAGCGAGTGCAGCCACTGGTGAGGGCATCTGCAGGGTGAGTGCAGCCACTGGTGAGGGCATCTGCAGGGCGAGTGCAGCCACTGGTGAGGGCATCTGCAGGGCGAGTGCAGCCACTGGTGAGGGCATCTGTTAAGCGAGTGCAGCCACTGGTGAGGGCATCTGCAGGGCGAGTGCAGCCACTGGTGAGGGCATCTGCAGGGCGAGTGCAGCCACTGGTGAGGGCATCTGCAGGGCGAGTGCAGCCACTGGTGAGGGCATCTGCAGGGCGAGTGCAGCCACTGATGAGGGCATCTGCAGGGCGAGTGCAGCCAGTGGCCGGGTGCAGTGGATAGCGGCCAGCAGCCGATTATTATAGCAGGGACCTCCCCACACTTTTAGGCTATGTGCCCACGATGTAGAAATTATCCGGATTTTTCCTGAGCGTTTCTGCATCTCCCTGGCAGAAAAAATGCATGCGGATTGTACATGTGGATTGTACATCCGTTTTTTCAGCCAGGAACAAGCGTTTGTCATGTGTTTTGCACATGCGATTTCGCATGCGGGTTGACAAGCGCTTTCCAGGCGATTTTAGCATCACTTGGAAATTGCTTGACAACTTGGTCACACTATATAAATCCATGTAACCGGCATGGATTTTATATAGTGTGACCAGGTTAGTGAATAAAAAGAATAAAAATGGTAAAAAAAAACATTATACTCACCTGCTGATGGCCCCAGGTATCCTCCGGTCTCCCCCGTGGCTCGCGATGGTCTAAAAGGACCTTCCATGACGTCATTTAGTCGTGTGACAGGTCACGCGACTGCCGACGTCAGCGATCGCGTGACCCGTCACAGGACTAAATGACGTCATGGAAGATCCTTTTAGACCATCACGAGCCGCCGGGGAGCCAGGACGCATCACTAAGGAGACCGGGGGCCATCAGAAGGTGAGTGTAATGTTTTTTTTTTTATTATTTTAAATTCTTTTTTTTTACAGGTACTATGGTACCTGGGTCTGGAGAAGAGTCTTCTCTTCTCCAGACCTGGGTACAATCCGCACATTGAATTGCTTAATATCCGCATGTGCACATGTAGTCATGCGGATATTCAATGCAAGTCAATGGCGGCAAAAACGCCGCTCTTAAATAATTGGTAGTGCTCCGGATTTTTCCACAGCGGAAATTTCCACAGCATGTGCACAGCTCATGCGGATTATCATTGGGGAACATGGCAGACCTTCTACTAAGCGTTTTTTAAGCATTTCTGTGCGGAATTGCCGCTGCGGAAACTCTTAAAAAACGCATAGTGGGCACACACCCATAGGCTATGTGCTTACAAAGTTCTTTTGTAGAAGAAACTTAGCAAAAACTCTCCCAAATTCTCAGACCCTTGGAGTTTCTGCTCGGTGGCTATGTGCTTCAGGGGCAGAGTCATCAAAGCTTTTAGTATAAAAAGTTTTGAAAAGTTGCATAATTTCTGGGTAACTCAAGGCTGCACAAAAATTTTGCGACTTTCGGCGTTCATACACCATTTTTACCCATTTCTGAGAAAGTGGGCAGAGCTGGGATGAGACGGGGGTATGGCGAACACCACTCGTCAAGTTCATGATGGAGGACAGGACACCAGAAGTGTCAACAGAACAGGTGACAATCCATCAATTACAGGTTTTCTCTGTATGTTCCCCTTCTGGTTTTGGCATACAAGTACTGACGTGTGAATAAGCCCTTACTGTCATTTTATTTACTCCATTGTATAATGGAGAAACTGCTAGTATTTTGTTAAGCAAATATTATGGTAAACTGCTAAAACAAAGTCCGGGTGTGATTGGAATTTTCCCGTTGACTTGTATTGTAAAGTACGGAGCAACTTCCAAGCGGAAAACGACAGAAGACTGGACATGTCACTTCTTTAACCGCTTGACGTTTTTAGAAACCTAAAGTGGTTAAAAGCTGGAACATAAGCACAGCAGGTCGTTTTACATAATAAAATTCATATGTTAATTCTTTTGAGGGTATTTACTCTCAATGCCTAATAAGTTCAGGCATTTGGTCTTCTTTCCATAAAAATCAAAAGGAAAGCTCAAAAGACGTCTGGACGTTTTTTTTGGAACGTTTTCCGATTTATTTTACTTAAGACGCTAGCAGTTTCTCGATTATTTAATGGACTGAAAAAATTTACAGTAAAAAACATATTATAAAAACCATGGGAAAACCATCCAAAAAAAAACACTAGCAGCCAAACCCATCGGATTAACACTTAGGAAACAGCCGAATAAAAAAAACACATAAAAGACACTTCAGGAAGGAAAAACACCAGAGTTTCTTCTGCTTGAAAAACTTGGCGGTTCAACTGAGTTTAAAATACATGTGACATACCCTTAGGTTTCCAAACACACCATACAATTAGGCTGTGTGCCCACGTTGCGTTTTTAAGCGTTTCCGCAGCGGCAAAAACGCTGCAGAAACGCTTAAACGCATGGTAGAAGGCCTGCCATGTCCCCCAATGATAATCCGCATGTGCTGTGCACATGCTGCGGAAATTTCCGCTGCGGATTATCATTGCGTAAAAATACGCAGCATGTCCATTACTTTAAAGGACACGCAGCGTAATTGCCGCCATTGACTTGCATTGGAATGCATGGATTCCGCATCACTGTATATGTAGATGCGTATTCCATGCGTTCCAATGTGCGGATGGTACCCGGGTGTGGAGGACAGGAGACTCTCCTCCGGACCCGAGTGCCATAGAACCTGTGAAAAAAAGAATAAAATAAATGTTATATTTACCTTCTGATGGCCCCCGCTGCGCTCGTCCTCCCTGCCGGCAGATCGCGGTGGACTGAAGGACCTGCGCTGATGTCATAGTCTTGTGACGGGTCACGCGATGCTGACGTCGGCAGGTCCTTCAGTGTACCGCGATCTGCCAGCAGCCAGGACGGAGGGAAGCAAGACTCCGGGGGCCATCAGAAGGTAAGTATAGATTTATTTTTTTTTTTTTTTTACCATTCTTTAAGGTCACACTATATAAATCCATGCCGGTTGCATGGATTTATATAGTGTGACCAAGTTGTCACAAGCACTTTCCAAGTGATGCTAAAATCGCTTGGAAAGCGCTTGATAACCCACATGCGGAAATGCATGTGAAGAACTCTTCACATCCACATGTCCCTGGCAGGAAAACGCATGTACAATCCACATGTACAATCCACATGTACAATCCGCATGTACAATCCGCATGTACAATCCGCATGTACAATCCGCATGTACAATCCGCATGCATTTTTTCTGCCAGGGAGATGCAGGAACGCTCAGGAAAAAATCCTGAGCATTTCTGCATCATGGGGAAGAAGTTTCACGATCATTCTTCCTGCCTTATCCGCTTTGAAGACTCTCAATACTTACAATACAAGTCTATGGAAAGGCTTAAAAGATCTGGTCATCTTATGGAGAGGTTTGTTAGTGTTTTTACCTAAATAACACATTTTACTCATTGTTTAACCCCTTTAACCCCAAAGGAGGTTTGCACATTATTGACCAGGCTAATTTTTACAATTCTGACCATTGTCAGTTTATGAGGTAATACCTCTGGAACGCTTCAACGGATCCCCCTGATTCTGAGATTGTTTTTTCCTGACATATTGTACTTCATGATAGTGGTAACATTTCTTCAATGTGACTTGCGTTACTTTGTGAAAAAATCGGAAATTTGGCAAAAATTTGGGAATTTTCAAACTTTGTATTTTCATGTCCTTAAATTAGAGAGATATGTGTGACACCCCAGGGGTCTGGTTGTCACAGTGATAGAGATATTACGTCTGAGAGCAGGTGGGAGGTCCTTTGGTCAGGGATCCTGTGCATGCCACACCTCCTGCCCAGCCTTGGGAGGGGAAGAACTTCCCCTGTATAAACCCGGGGCTGAGGCAGGGTTAGTGAGTCCAGGAAGAGTAGAGACAAGAGCAGCATAGGAAGCAGCAGAGTCACAAGGAGTCAGGGGCTGGCAGCTAAAGAGCTCGCCCTGACTAAGAAGATTCTTTACCGGACCCGGAGTCCGAGGCTGTGGGGACTAACTTCTACCCAGCAGCAGAATCCGTCAGGCAGGGGATTTCAGGTCCCCTGGCCCAGAAGCCCGAAGGCCCGGTCACACGCGTGGGACCAGCACCGCCATCGTGGAGCGGAAGCCATTAGAAGGCCCCGAGTCACCGGCCATATGGGTGAGCACCACACGGTACACTCAGGGACGTGGGCTATTTACATCAGCTTCTAGCAAGGTAGCCAGAAGAGTACAGTCAGCTTGGGAGGCCTACAACTACGCCTGGCCAGGGGAGATCCCATCTGCTCAAGGACTGACCAGGCCCCGTTCGCTAGCAAGTACTCCGGGAGGGTCTATCGTTGTTACCAGTAAAGACCCTGAACGCTACCATACCGTCTCTGAGTGGTTCCTGCTACCCCCATCATCCACGTCGGCTGCCCTGAGGCCATACCCCTCCCGTTGGGGGTTATACTATCACGCTGCACCATCCTTCCACCGGCCTCAGCGGTCTGCCCTGCAGCAGCAGCCCCCTGGCTGCATTCAACGGGTGGCGTAGTCATCAACCATTTTCTACCGCTAACAGACTGCCGTCCAGTTTGACTCCCTGGGCACGGACCGGGTCACCGCCACGAGACTACAACCCTAAACAGATCCGGCTCCGGGTAAGCTCCCGCGTGCGCAACGCAGCGCGACACAGGCCCAGGGGCGCGTCAACTTTGGCGTAGTCGGCAGGATCACGTGCCCGCAACCACCGGGTACTGCGTGCCTGAAAAGCAAAGACTGTTCAAACTTACCAGTGGTGAAGATTCCCGCCATCGGTGAAGATTCCCGCCATCCGGCGCCATCTTCAGCCTTCTTCCCGCCATCGGTGAAGTTTCCCGCCATCCGGCGCCATCTTCAGCCTTCTTCCCGCCATCCGTGGAGTTTTCCCGCCATTGGACGCCATCTTGAGGACGCCGCGCGGGAAGAAGAGGGGCGTGGACTCCGAAAGCGCGCGAGAACTGAAGCCCCGCCTCACGTCCGGACGTTGCGTAAGGTCCTGGAAGGAGCCCAGCAGATGCCGACGTCACAGGAGCGCGACGGAAGGTCCTCAACCCTGACGATCCACTGCGGAGCCGCGGCCTACGGAACAGGATCATCGCAAGGTAGGCCACGGTCCACTAGGGGGGAGGAAGATGTCGGATACGGAGGAGAGCTCCACTGCCTCAACCCCCGCCAGCGCTACCGCTGTTGCAGTTATGCCCTTCACCATGCCCTATATCCCGGGAGCAGCTTGGCTACCCCAGTACTCAGGGGAGTCACATACCCTGCATGACTTTAGAGAAAAGCTGGATAGCCTCTTCCAGGTGTACCCCCTCACAGAAGAGCAAAAAGTGAGCATCCTGGTGGCCCAACTAACTGGGGCAGCCAAAAGGGAAGTAAAATCCTGGCCACCTGGGAGGAAGACTGTCGCAGGGATACTAACCCGGCTGAAGGACACCTTTGATACCCGCACCTCAGCCGAGATTAAACTTAGATTCTACGGGTGCAAGCAGCGAGCGCATGAGAGTATAAGGGACTATGCACTCAACCTACAAGAGGCCCTGAGGGCCATTAAGCAGACCGACCCTAATGGAGTGGGAAACGAGGACAGGCTGTTGACCGAACAATTTATAGAGGGTTTATATTGCAATGCCCACCGCACCCAGTTGCGGGCAATGGCCTTACAGGACCCTCATCTAGAATTTGCACAGTTCAAGGACAGAGCCATCCGGGTGCTCCGAGAACCGGCACCAGGTGGCGTTGTGACCCACAGACGCCCCACTACCACTTACTACCAGGAGGCGGCGCCCTTGTCAGCAGGGCCTGTGGGAGCTGATGCGCAGGCTTTGGACAATGACCCGGCTCCAGACCTACACCATCAGGTCCAAGAGCTAGCTAAAAGCGTTGCTGCGCTAACCCGAACTGTGCAGTCTTTACAGGTTTCCACTCCAGGGAAGATCCAGCTGGCATCCGGACCGGAGGACATCCCGTGGCGTCGACCAAGGAGGACCCCACCGGCCAGAGGAAGACCCAGTGACCGATACAGCGAGGACGGACGACCCATCTGCCGCCGCTGCAATCAACCCGGACATATGGAAAGGTACTGTTCTTTAAACGGGCACAACCTGGGGTAGAGGGCCAACCCCCAGGAAAAAGATCACCAGGCCCATCGAACTGGCGCGACAGATATGTGGGAGGACGTCCAGTCTTGCCTGTGGTACTGGATGGCATTCCCATGGGTGCCCTACTGGACACCGGGTCACAGGTCACCACCATCCCGTACGTGCTCTTCAAGCAGTACTGGAATGACTCGGATATTACCCGCTACCCTGACGACGACTTGAGTATCATCGCCAGCAATGGTCAGCCCGTGCCACAGATCGGATTTAAAGAGGTGACCATCAAAATTGGTAGAGTCGAACTGGCCGCACAGGGACTGATCATTGTAGATATTGACAAACATGAGAGTCACCCAAAAATAACTCTAGGAACTAATGTAATTGAAAATTGTCTTGCAGAGGTGATTTTCCTTTTACAGCAGGTTGCCAAGAATGCCAGCTCCGGCGAGCAGCGGGTGCTCCAGAAAGAGATCCGGGCACTGATGCAACGGCAACAAGTGGAACTCTCCGGCGGTGAGATTGGTAGCGTAAGAATGTGTGACCCTTTTCCTATTGCCATGCCCCCAAAAAGTGAAATGATGATTTGGTGCCGGGCAGCTATTGGTCTGAGAGGTAGAGATTACCAGGCAATGGTAGAACCAGTTTACTCAGACAGTAGGCCCACCATTTTGACAGCACGGGGGGTGGTCAATGTACGCCATGGGAGGGTGCCCGTTCGCATAATAAATATCGGGGAGAGGGAAGTGTACCTGCCCCGGTATGCCACGCTAGCCAAATTATATACCACTAATCAAAATTCTATACAATCTGTGGAACCCTTGCCTCCATCTCACCCGGAGGAAGGTAACGGCTCTAAGAAAGACATGGAGGACTGGTGTCAGCAACTACATCTGGGTACTGACTCCACTCCCTCACACCAGAAACAAGGAGTCTATCGGGTGGTTCAAGAGTATGAGAGAGTGTTTAGTAAACACCCGTTAGACTTCGGGCGAGTCAAGGGGGTAGAACACCGCATCCCCACGGTAGATCATCCTCCCATAAAAGAGAGGTATCGACCCGTACCCCCTGCACATTACCAACACGCCAAGGGGATGCTTAGAGACATGAAGGAGGCTGGGGTAATCCGGGATAGCTGTAGCCCCTGGGCAGCCCCACTAGTTTTAGTCAAAAAGAAAGACAACACCATGAGGATGTGTGTAGATTACCGGAAAATCAACCGTATCACACACAAGGATGCGTACCCCTTACCAAGGATAGAGGAGTCATTGGCTGCTTTAAGATCTGCTAACTTCTTCTCTACCTTGGATCTCACTAGCGGGTACTGGCAGGTTCCTGTAGCAGAGGCGGACCGGGAGAAGACCGCATTCACCACCCCGATGGGACTTAGCGAGTTCACCTGCATGCCGTTCGGACTCTGCAACGCCCCAGGAACCTTCCAACGATTAATGGAGTGCTGTCTGGGCCACAGAAACTTCGAGACGGTCCTGTTGTACCTGGACGATGTCATCGTATACTCCAAAACTTATGAGGACCACCTGAAACACCTGGCGGAGGTGTTCGAAGCTCTGGCGAGTTACGGCCTAAAGGTGAAACCCTCCAAGTGTCACCTCCTGAAACCAAAGGTGCAATACCTGGGACACGTGGTGAGCGCTGACGGAGTGGCTCCCGACCCCGATAAGATCACCGCAATTAAGGGATGGCCAAGCCCCTCCAGCGTAAAAGAAGTGCGGCAGTTCCTAGGGTTGGTAGGCTACTACCGAAGGTTTATTCCCGGTTTCACCAAAAAGGCAGCACCTATGCAGGACCTCCTGATAGGCCAGTCCCGGAAGGCCAAGAACCAGAAGCCGCCCTTCAAATGGGAAAAGCTAGAAGAAGAGTCCTTCCGCCAGCTGAAGATGGCCCTCACGGGGGATGAAATCTTGGCGTACCCGGACTATAGCCAGCCCTTCATCCTCTACACCGACGCCAGTAACATCGGGCTAGGAGCCGTACTGTCCCAGATTCAGCAGGGGAGAGAACGAGTAATCTCCTATGCCAGCCGAAAACTGCGACCCACCGAAAGGAACCCCGAAAATTACAGCTCATTTAAGCTAGAGTTCCTGGCCGTGGTATGGGCAGTCACCGAGCGCTTTAGGCATTACCTCGCTTCTTCCCGGTTCACCGTATACACGGATAACAACCCGCTGACACACCTGGACACGGCAAGACTCGGTGCCCTGGAGCAGAGGTGGATGGCCCGTCTGTCCAACTACGAGTTCACAATTAAATACCGGGCAGGGCGCTCCAATACCAACGCGGACGCCCTGTCCAGGATGCCCAACCTGCCGGACGGAGGAGAAGATCCGGAGGGACTGGAAGAAGTTGAACTCCCTGCGTTCCACCGTCATGGGACTATCCAGTATTCCCACCAGGTAAGGAGTAAGCAGGCTGCTACGTTGAACCCCTTACCTCACTACAACTGGGCGGAAACGCAAGACAGCGACCCTGCCGTCCGACTGGTGAAGGAGATGCTGACTCGCCCGGAGGCTAGCCTGGAATCAGACGCTCCAGAGGAAGCCAAACAACTATGGGCAGAGAAGAGTCGACTGTTCCTTTACAAGGGGAAGTTGTGCCGCAGAATGGTTAACTCCAGGACGCATGAACTACTCTGGCAAGTAGTGGTGCCACGAAGAGACGCAGCCATGGTGATGGAGGCATACCACGACGGAGCTGGACACTTCGGGTGGAAAAAGCTGGAGTTCCTGCTGCGCGAGCGGTTCCACTGGGTAGGCATGAGGGGAACCATCGAGAAGTGGTGCAGAGACTGTGGCCCGTGCAATCTGAGAAGGAAGGACCGGGCCAGCCAGAAGACTCCCCTGCAGTCCATCGTCACCCGGCAACCGTTGGAACTGGTAGCCTTGGATCATGTAAAACTGACCCCCAGCAGAAGTGGCTACGTCTACGCGTTAACCATCGTGGATCATTACTCCCGGTTTCTGGTTGTCGTCCCCGTCAAGGACTTAACGGCTCGAACAGCAGCTAGAGCCTTCCAGCAGCACTTTTGCCGTCCACACGGGTACCCGGACCAAGTGCTGACGGACCAGGGACCTGCCTTTGAAGCGGAGGTCTTCCAGGAATTCTGCAATCTGTATGGCTGCCGGAAGATAAGGACGACACCCTACCATCCGCAAACTAATGGACTTTGTGAGAAAATGAACCAGGTGGTAATGGATCTTCTAAAAACGTTGCCCCTGGAAGAACGCAGTCTGTGGCCTGAGAAGTTGCCCGATCTGGTGGACCTATACAACCACATCCCGGTAGGTTCCACCAACTGTACCCCGGCTTACCTAATGAGGGCAAGACCTGGTAAGTTACCTGTTGACCTGGAAATGGGAGTCCTGACGCCCGAGGACACTTCACCAGAAACGGACTGGGACACAGAGAGGCAGCAGCAGTACCGGAAAGTACAGGAGAGCGTGGAGCGAAGTCTCTGTCAGGCTAGGGAAAGACAAGAGAAGACTTACAACCAGTATGCTCCCGCTGTTCCCCTGGTACCCGGAGAGCAGGTCTTGAAGAGGAAGAGACGGCTCCACAAGTTGGACGACCAGTGGGAGAAGGACCCGTACACCGTACTGCCCTCAAGCCACGAGAACCCGAAGGTCTGTACCATCAGTAAAGACGGAGGGGAAACCACAGCCATTGTATCCCGGGACCACCTGAAGAAGTGCCCCGAACAACTGAGGAACCCTGAGGAGGAACAGGAAGACCATCGACCCGTGGAAGAAAGGGAAGATATGGTTAGTACCGTGCTCGGGGACTTCCCTCGGTCTTGGACTCAAGTCAATGGTGCAGTTGTGGTACCCGTACTCACCTTCCTCCAACCATCATCCCAAGAACCTACGGAGCAACGGGTAGAGCTGGAAGAGCAGCCGGTCCAGGAGGCAGAAGACTCCACCCAAGCGGAACAGGAGAATCCACCCTCTGCTTATAGTGAGCCTGCCGTACCCCTAGTGAGACAAAGAGCCGGTAGACAGCTGCCCAGTTTACCCTTGACAGCTCCTACACCCTGTAGTTCAGGGCCAGACAGTCAGCTCCGTAGGTCCACTAGGGCCACTAGAGGCCAGTTACCCGCACGTTGGAGGATCTAAATGTTTAAGTTGTTTTACAATGTTTACCTGTTTATTGTTGCTTGTGTGTAATTTTGTGTTTCTAGTTGTTTTTAGGAGTCTTCGGTGGATTTACCGGGAATCCTTTGTATATAGTTGGAGCGTAACCCAGGATGGACTAGAGACTGTTAAGGACTCGGGGTAGGACAGACCCCTACCTGGTTACGTCTCCCTGTGTTGGTGAAATGGACACCTTTGCTTTTCTTCAAAGACTGCACCCGGTTGCGGACATCCGTGACCATCTTATTGTGTTTCCTTATTGTATTTTATTGTTCTTTGATATACCTTGTTATATTTTTCTAAAAAGTGTTTAGTCCCGGAGTACTAAATTTCACTAGGGGGGAGTGTGACACCCCAGGGGTCTGGTTGTCACAGTGATAGAGATATTACGTCTGAGAGCAGGTGGGAGGTCCTTTGGTCAGGGATCCTGTGCATGCCACACCTCCTGCCCAGCCTTGGGAGGGGAAGAACTTCCCCTGTATAAACCCGGGGCTGAGGCAGGGTTAGTGAGTCCAGGAAGAGTAGAGACAAGAGCAGCATAGGAAGCAGCAGAGTCACAAGGAGTCAGGGGCTGGCAGCTAAAGAGCTCGCCCTGACTAAGAAGATTCTTTACCGGACCCGGAGTCCGAGGCTGTGGGGACTAACTTCTACCCAGCAGCAGAATCCGTCAGGCAGGGGATTTCAGGTCCCCTGGCCCAGAAGCCCGAAGGCCCGGTCACACGCGTGGGACCAGCACCGCCATCGTGGAGCGGAAGCCATTAGAAGGCCCCGAGTCACCGGCCATACGGGTGAGCACCACACGGTACACTCAGGGACGTGGGCTACTTACATCAGCTTCTAGCAAGGTAGCCAGAAGAGTACAGTCAGCTTGGGAGGCCTACAACTACGCCTGGCCAGGGGAGATCCCATCTGCTCAAGGACTGACCAGGCCCCGTTCGCTAGCAAGTACTCCGGGAGGGTCTATCGTTGTTACCAGTAAAGACCCTGAACGCTACCATACCGTCTCTGAGTGGTTCCTGCTACCCCCATCATCCACGTCGGCTGCCCTGAGGCCATACCCCTCCCGTTGGGGGTTATACTATCACGCTGCACCATCCTTCCACCGGCCTCAGCGGTCTGCCCTGCAGCAGCAGCCCCCTGGCTGCATTCAACGGGTGGCGTAGTCATCAACCATTTTCTACCGCTAACAGACTGCCGTCCAGTTTGACTCCCTGGGCACGGACCGGGTCACCGCCACGAGACTACAACCCTAAACAGATCCGGCTCCGGGTAAGCTCCCGCGTGCGCAACGCAGCGCGACACAGGCCCAGGGGCGCGTCATATGTAACACAAAATAGTTAATAAATAACATTTCCCACATGTCTACTTTACATCAGAACAATTTTGGAACCAACATTTTTTTTTATTAGGAAGCTATAAGGGTTAAAAGTTGACCAGCGATTTCTCATTTTTCCTACAAAATTTACAAAACCATTTTTTTAGGGACCACATCACATTTGAAGTGACTTTAAGGGGCCTATATGACAGAAAATACCCCAAAGTGACACCATTCTAAAAACTGCACCCCTCAAGGTGCTCAAAACCACATTCAAGAAGTTTATTAACCCTTCAGGTGCTTCACAGGAATTTTTGGAATATGGAAGAAAACAATGAACATTTAACATTTTTTCACAAAAATGTTACTTTAGACCCAAATTTTTTTATTTTTGCAGAGGTAACAGGAAAAAGTGGATCCCAAAATTTGTTGTGCAATTTCTCCTGAGTATGCCAATACCCCTATGTTGGCGAAAACTACTGTTTGGCCACTGCCCCACTATCAGTATTTGGTCAGTATTCAGTCAGTATTTTTTCTCAGGAGTGGGAATGGGTGATAAATGCAGAATTGGTGCACTTGTTTCTATTTTACATTTTCTCTGATTGTTCTTCACCTGCTTTTGGCTCCCACTCCTGAGAAAAAATGCTGACCGAATACTGACCAAATACTGATAGTGGGGCCATAGCTTTTGGGTGCACAGCAGGGCTTAGAAGGGGAGGAGTGCAATTTGACTTTTTGAATGCAAAATTTGCTGGAATAATTAAAGGACGCTATGTTGTGTTTGGAGAGCCCCTGATGTGCCTAAACAGTGGAAATTCCCCCCACAAGTGACACCATTTTGGACCCTAGACCCCTCAGGGAAGTTATCTAGATGTGTGGTGAGTACCTTGAACCCCAAGGTGCTTCACAGAAGTTTATAACATTGAGCCGTGAAAACAAAAGTTTCACATATTTCCCACAAAAAAAAATTTTAGCTCCAAATTTAGCATTTTCATAAGGGTAACAGGAGAAAATAGAAAACAAAATTTGTTGTGTAATTTCTCCTAAGTACGCAGATACCCCATATGTGGGGGTAAACTACTGTTTGGGCACACGGCAGAACTCAGAAAAGAACGGAGTGTCGGTTTGGAATGCAGACTTTGATGAAATGGTTTCCAGGTGTCATTTCAGGTTTGGAGATCCCCTGATGTGTCTAAACAATGGAAATCCCCCACAAGTAACACCATTTTGGAAACTAGACCCCTCAGGGAGCTTATCTAGATGTGTGGTCAGCACCTTGAACCCACAGGTGCTTCACATAATTTTACAACGTTGATCTGTGAAAATGAAAAAAATTATTTTCCACACAAATATGTTGTTTTAGCCCCCAATTTTTTCATTTTCACAAGGATAGCAGGAGAAAATGGAGCCCAAAATTTGTTTCGCAACTTCTGAGTATGCCGATATCCCATATGTGGTCAAAAACTACTTTTGAGGCACATGGGAAAGTTCAGAAGGGAAGAAGTGCTATATTGGAGTTCATATTTTGCTGGACTGGTTTGACGGTGCCTTGTCACGTTGGCAGAGGCCCTAATGTGCCAGAACAGCAGAATCCCCCCATAAGAGACCACCATTTACAAACCACCTCGCAATTAATTTATCTAGGGGTGCAGTGAGCATGTTGACACCACATGTGCCATAAAGATTTCTGTTCTGCCTAGCCACACGGCGATACTCCAGAGGGAATGAACGCTATTTGCCTCCTGTAGCACAGATTTTCCTACAGTAGTTTGCGGATTCCATATACAGAGACCTTAAGTACTAGAAGAGCAGAATCCCCACTCAAGTGACCCCACTTTGGAAATTATACCCCTTTGGGAATTTATTTACAGGTGTGGTGAGGATTTTTCCAGAAACAAGCAGCAGCGGATGTTGTTGAGTGAAAATTGCAAACTGCCGTGACCAGTACGTTGTAGTGACCAGTACGTTATGCCCAGTTTATGCTTCTGGAGACATGCACCCATAAATTAGGCGGGCTCTCATCGAAGAAATGCCAAACATGTGGACGCTAACTGCGGTTTAGGCACACTTGGGGGGTCAGAAGGGAGAGGGGAATTTGCATTTGGGAGCACAGAATTGGCTGAATTTCATTTGGGGGGAAAGGGCCATTTCGCTTTCCAGAGTCTTTGTGCTACCAGTAAAGTGAAAGCCTATTTCTGTTAACAGATGACGGACCTGAGTGGGGACTTGCTTTTTGTTGGATTGAGTCAAAGCTTTTATTGTGATCCAAAATGTTATGTAAAATGTTCCCATTTATCCTGTGCTCTACGCTGAGCACTGATATTGGGGTTTCCATTTAAATCTCCGAGTGATGTAATTCAGATGAAATCCCCAAGGGATCCATTCACTATAATGAGGCAGCATAGTTACTCTGGACTCCGTCTGGCTTCTGTTTAGTGGTGTCCGTTTTTTCAGAGGTGCACAAAACTGTGGCCGACGGCGCTTTTATGCACGCCTAAAAAGATGGACTCCGCCGGATCATATGCTAGACTGCGTCAAAAGTGCCTCCATCTGCCTCGATATAGGGAATCTTCCACCTGGGGTTCCGTCTGAATCACGTATTTCAGAGATTTACATGGAAGCCCCAATGTAAGCCGAGCCTTACTGCGATCTTTGGGAGGCAGAATGAACAAATCAACAGCAGGTGAAGAATTGGTTTTATTTATTTTTTTTACGCTGTTCCTCGTGCGGTATAAGTGATTAGATAACTTTATTCTTCGAGTCGGTGCGATTACAGCGATACCAGATTTAAATCGGGTTTTTATGTTTGGCTCCTGTCGCATACTAAAAGATGCTTTTATTTTTGCAAAAACTGTTATTAGCATCGCCATATTATGAGAGCTATAATTTTTCCCTATTTCTGCCGACAAAATTCCAATTTTTGGGAGGCAGAATAAACAAAAACCAACAATTCAGGAAAAAATTGATAAGGTAGCTTTATTCTTCTGGTTAGTATGATTACAGCGATACCACATTTATATCGTTTTTTTATATTTTGGCGCTTTTACACAATAAAAACTATTTTGTAGAAAAAATAGTTATTTTTGTAGCACTTTATTCTGAGAGCTATAACTTTTTTATTTTTATGCTGATGGAGCTGTATGGAGACTTGTTTTTTGCATGACAAGATGACATTTTCAGCGGTACCATTTTTATTTATATTCGTCTTTTTGATCGCGTTTTATTCCACTTTTTGCTCGGCGGTATGATGATAAAGCATAGCTTTCCCTCTTTTTTTTACGGTGTTCACTAAAGAGGTTAACTACTGGGACAGTTTTATAGGTCAGGTCGTTCTGGACGTGGCGATACCAAATATGTGTACTTTTATTGTGTATTTTTTCTTTTCATAATAATTTTTATTTATGGGTACAATATATTTTTTATTTTATTTTCTGATTTTTTTTAAAAATAAAACATTTTTTATTTTTACTTTTTTTCTTAGTCCCACTATAGGACTTTCACTTTTAGCAGTCTAGTCACAGTTACAAGGTATAGCAGTGCAAGATCACTGCTATACTTCATAACTGTCGGTTCTGCACTGACACAAGTTAGTTAGATTATGCACTGTGCATGATCTAACTAACTTACTAGTGCCTGGTGACCCGCATGTTGTCATGACGACATCGGGTCACCATGGCAACGATCGGGACCCCGCAGTGAGGTTTCCGATCCAAGAGCAGAGGGGCTTCTGTCCCTCTGCTCGCTCACTAAATGCTGCAATTGCAGCATTTAGGAGGTTAAATTGTCCCTCCTGGCACTGAATACCGGGTGTCAGCTGTCAGAATTAGCTGACACCCGGCGGCGATCGCGCATGCGGCCTCTGTGCGCACAAAGTCGCCTAGATGTATCCATACGTCCCTGGTCAATTAGTAACAGGCCACAGGGACGTATGGTTATTCCCATGTCAGAAAGGGGTTAAAAAAGGGCTGGAAGATTTCCTGTATACACATAACATTGTGGGTTGTAGTTAATTTAGTAACAAAAAATGTATAATTGGTGGAGAAAGGTTGAACTTGATGTACCTAGATCTTTTTTCAACCTATGTAACTATGTAACCACCTCTTTAATACGAATATGAATATTACAGCATTGCACTGTATGTATAAATGTACTGCAGGAGTGCAGTATTAATAGGAGTCACTGCATTTGATTGCGTCGTTATTCCTCAGTTATTAACTCTTACTGTTCTTTATTGATTATTATTGTTCATATAGACTATTGGTTAATATCCTACACTAAATACATTTATATACAGTTGTGCTCCAAAGTTTCCATACCCCGGCAGAATTTTTCCTTTCTTGGCCTTGTTTCAGAGAATATGAATGATAACAAAAAACTTTCTCTCCACTCATGGTTATTGGTTGGGTGAAGCCATTATTTGCCAAACTACTGTGTTTTCGCTTTTTAAACTTACAAAAATATACCCTGCTATAAGTAGAAGCAATAGATTCATTTTTAAATTCTTATACCCCTTATATGTTTCAGAGCGCTTTATTATACAGCAAATAATCCTAATGTACAGTATATAAGTAGAAAAACCTCTGTAGGGTGGTTGCACACCGTTTCTTGCAGAAATGCAGCATTTTTTACACAGTTTTTTGGTAACTGTTTTGTGGCAAAAAAATACTACAACCACATGTTGGTTGTTAGTTTAAAATATGAAATGCACTACATGATATATACTGTACATACAAATTATTTTTACAAATTTAACATAAAATAGCGTGAGAATACAAAATGCGTCTTTTACTGTTGGTGGTCTCCGCTGCCAAGAAATGATGAACTCCAATTCATTTGTCACCTCCCTGTTAAGGCCTGTGATTGGCTGCATCGGTCAGGTGACAGGACTTCACCGGTGTGGCCTGCGTTGGACTGATAGGGGTTAGAAGCCGAAGAGTAGATATTCTTATATTATTTTATGCCATTCCCTCCCTTTTAAAAATGGTTTTGTAAGAAACATTAACCCCTTAACGACCGCCGATACGACTTTTAACGGTGGAAGTTAAGGGGCCTTATTCCTCAGCGCCACTTTTTAACATCACTGAGATATAAGTGAATAGCGCCCCCCAGCATCAGAAAATCTCCGGGGTTTCAGCTACCAGGAGTAGCTAAGACCCTGGAGAACACGATCAGGGCCCTTTTTTTTTCAGACCCCGGTTAGTAGAGAGAAATTATGTCCTCAGGCCCACCACGGTACCTTAGTACCAGATCTACCATCTCCGTCCCTCCTCCTCCTGAAGCAAAATTGTGGGCATATGCGCAGTGCGCCTGCCGTGATCAGCCAACCAGCATCATGCAACTGCAGGAATTATTCCTATTGATGCTTGACTGTTAATCACTGTGATAGATCCTATCACAGTGATCAAAAGCCCAATATTTGTCATCCCCCTTATCAGAATAATTTTTATTTCTCTCTGTCTTTGCCTTTAGCTAGGGTTAGGGTTTCTTCAAAAGTAAAAAAAATATAAAAAAAGCTACTATTGTTATGTTAGGTTTTCTAATGTTAGATTAGGTTAGGCTTACTAGTGTTAGATTAGGTTCATTTTTTGTTAGAGATTGTATAAAATAAAACAATGGCCCGCAGAATGTTTACCGCGGAGCAGGCATACACCCTGCTTTGGTCCTGCAGTTCGGGGAGTGAAGCCGAATCTGCTTCTGAAGCAGAACCGTTTTCAAGCAGTGAAACTCTTCCTCCATGGGATCCCACAGTCTTTCATTCCCATTCATGGATCCCCACAAATGTTCATTCCACTTTGTATTAATTCCTGTGAAGCACCTGAAGGGTTAAAACATTTCCTGACGACAGTTTTGAATTATTTTAGGGGTCTGGTTTTTAAAATGGTATCACATTTGGGGAGTTTCCAATATATAGGCCTATCAAGGCCCATTGAAATCTGAATAGATCCCTAAAGAAATTGCTGATAAACTTTTAACCCCTCTAACATCTGAACAAAAAAAAGTTATGTTTCAAAAATGATGCAGATGTAAAGTAGACATATGGAAATGTTATTTATTAATTATTTTGTGTGGTAAAACTATCTGATTTAAGGGCATAAAAATGTAAAGTTTGAAAATTGCGAACTTTTCAATTTTTGTTGTCAAATTTTCAATATTTTCACTGATAAACACAAATCTAAATTTACCATTAACATGAAGTACAATCTGTCACAAAATAACACTCTCAGAATCACCGGGATCCGTTAAAGCGTTCCAGAATTATTACCACATAGATTGACACAGGTCGAATTTCTAAAATTTGGCCCGGTCATTAACCCCTTAATAGCCTATGACGTATTAGTACGCTATAGGCTATCAGCCCCGATTCAGCGTGGGCTTCCGTGGAGAGCCCGCACTGAACATGGGCACATGTCAGCTGATTCTTACAGCTGACATGTTCCCACAACAGCCGCGGATGGAATTGCGATCCACCCGCGGCTGTTAACCAGTTAAACGCCGCTGTCAATCTATGACCAGCATTTAACATCGCCGCACCAGAAGCGCGGACTTAGCCCCGCCCATGATCACGGGTCACTGATGGGTGGGCATGGCAACCCGGGGTCTGCAGCAGACCCCTGTGGTTGTCATGCCTCACTAGCTATGAGCACCACCTAGTGGTCGGCGCTCATAGCACAGGAGCATTTCTCCTGCATACAGGCGATCTGCTCTTCGCCTGTATGCAGTAGAAACGATCAGCAAACTGCAGCTTCTAGTCTCCTATGGAGACTATTGAAGCATGCAGAAAGTGTACAAAAAATGTTTTTAAAAATAAAAAAAATATATAAAAGTTTAAATCACCCCCCTTTCGCCCCATTCAAAATAAAATAATAAAAAAAAATTCCCACATACACATATTTGGTATCGCCGCGTTCAGAATCGCCCAATCTATCAATATAAAAAAAGAATTAATCCGATTGGTAAATGGCGTAGCGAGAAAAAATTCTAAACGCCAGAATTACGTTTTTTTTTTATCATCACAACATTGCAATAAAATGCAATGACAGGCGATCAAAACATTGGGTTTATCCCAAAATGGTATCAGTAAAAATGTCAGCTCGGCACGCAAAAAATAAGCCCTCACTCGGCCCCAGATCACGAAAAATGGACACTCTACGGGTCTCGGAAAATGCCGCCATTTTTTTTTTTTTTTTTTGAGCAAATTTTTTTTTTTTTTTTCACCACTTAAATAAAAAATAATGTAGCACCCCTGTGGGGGATTACCACAGGATCCGTAGTTGCAGGGAGAGATGTACACTTGGGCACACACAACACCTTCCACCCCAGATCTGAGGGGAGGAGTCAGTTTCCAGGGAGACAGAAAAAGCGGCAGTTAGTCTTGTGAGGGGTGAAGGAGGAGAGAGACAGAGAGCTGTTGACTGAGGACCAGTTAAGCCCTAAACTAGGAAACAGGTCTGTGTTGTGAAGCGCCCTAGAGAGAGAGACGGAGGCTAAAAGGAGAGAGAAAGAGATAAAACTATTATCCCTTTAGCTCACCCGGACACCGGAGTCCGAGATTGCTATTAATTCAGGAATAGCATAGAAAACCCGGACAGATCAGGAGGATCTACTCCCCCTGAAGAAGAAGGGGAGAGAGTTGCCAAACTTGACCAAGTATAGGACCAGGGGCCCAGAAAGAAGAGAATTGGTAGCCCCAAGGAAAGGTCCTCATTGTCAGTTGTGGAGAAGGACCCCAAAGAAAGTGAAGGTGGCAGGTTCAGCTTAAGGCAGGACTGATCCCAAACAACGCACACAGTGTTAGAGGAGGCCTCACAAATCTCCAGAGTGAATATCTCTACCTGCACCGAAAACCTGGTTACCCTCCTGAACTGTACCTGTTACCGGACATCAGTAAAAGAAAGGTACTGAAACAAAGACTTAATGTGTGTGTGCCTACTTTGACATTACTGCCTATAGCGTTCGTACAAGCCGTATGCCGATCACCTCAGCAACCATACACAGCGCTGATAACCGATTTTACTAGTTACCACAAGAGGCGTCAGGACACAATTCTCCCATCATCCTGACCCCCATCCCTTTACTGACGGTCCAGGGCACGGAACCGACCAACCGTGATCCCCACAGAAGTAACCCATCCATCCCGGTATCCGAGTACCCCTACCCCTGTCGACCTACTCAGTTTGGCGTCACGAACAGGATACCGGGTACTGTGTGCTTAAATTGGACTTTATTGGAAGTTTGTGTACTGTAAAACGGGCCGTCATTACTGCGCGATAGAGAAATTAAACTGCGTCACAGAGCGGAGAGAGTCGCGGGGGCGCGGCTAAAGGAGCGCGAGGATAGCCCCGCCGTTTTTAGAGTCACCGGTTACCGAAGGAGCTAATCGTAGCGGCTGGCAACGGTTAACTAGGGGGGCACCGTCATGAGTGAAACAGATGATGTCCGAGACCTTGAGGGAGGGAATGCCCAAGACGCAGCAGCAGCCGGTTCCTCAGCTGGTGAAGGAGCCGCAGCATCTGAAGCCCCGATAATGCCAATTGCCTTGCCGTATGTACCGGGAGCCAAGTGGTTACCGACGTATGAAGGTAAACCCGGTACCTTAGCAGCTTTCAAACGTAAAATGTGTGCGGTGCTGGACATGTATGCGATGACAGGAAAGCAGCGAGCCTCCGTTGTGCAGGGACAATTAATAGGTGCAGCGGAGCAAGAAGCTGAGACTTGGAGCGATGCTGATGGAGACTCTATAGAAAATGTGTTTGATAAGCTCAAAGCTGCTTTTGAAAAACGCACACAGTCTGAGCTAAGGATGCTATTCTACCAATGCAAGCAGAGACCGCAAGATACCATCAGAGACTTTGCCCTACGTTTACAAGCGGCACTCCGGTCCATAAAACAGGTAGATCCAGCAAGTGTGCAAGACGAAGATAAATTGCTTGCAGAACAGTTTATGAATGGCTTGAGGTCAGACTTTCACCGTCAGCATGTGCACATGTGGGTCCTAGATCATCCAGATGTGGATTTTAATACCTTAAAGGACCGTGCTATAACTGTACTACGAGACCCATTACCTGCAAAACCTTCAATCCCATCCTGGCAGGTTAATAACTCTCACATGAACTTAGAGCCTACCCCTAAGGACTCTGTAAAAGCGGTAGGACAAGCTGTCGTACCCGAATCTGCTGATGACCTGCTTAATCAGGTGTTACAACTAACCAAAAACATGGACTACGTGTTAAAACTCTTGCAAGCCAGACCAGAGGCACAACCACCAAGCAAAATCCAGTTAGCTGAATCCCCTGAGGATGTTCCGTGGATGAGGAGAAAGCTCATGTCGCCCGTGCAGGGGACCAACGCACCATTCCGACGCAGAGCCATGTCGCCCGTGGAGGGGATCAACAAGTCGCCCGTTCAGGGGACCAACGCACCATTCCGATGCAGAGCCACCGACCACACGGATTCTTCAGGACAACCTGTTTGCCTTCGTTGCAACAAACCGGGCCACTTTGCAAGAGGATGTCGTTTAAACCCGAGATTCCTGGGTCCGTGGGCCAACCCCCAGGAAAAAAACGGCAGGGCCCATATGACTGGCGTAGTCGGTATGTGGGAGGCCGCCCGTACCTCAACATTATGCTAGAAGGAATCCCTACATCGGCCCTATTAGACACTGGGTCACAAGTCACCACTATCCCACATATCCTTTACAAGCAATTTTGGTCTGATGCTGATCTTAGCCCCCCAAACTCTAGTCTTGTCATTTTAGCAGCTAATGGTCAACCACTGAATCAGGTGGGGTTTAGAGAAGTGACAATAAAGCTGGGGAGGGTGGAGTTGAGAGGCCAAGGGTTATGTGTGGTAGAAGATGACCCCAATAACAAATGTCCTTACATGGTGCTTGGTACTAATGTGATTGAAAACTGCCTTGAAGAAGTGATGTTTTTACTCCAACAGATTACAGAGACTGCTGGCATTGGGCGGAGGAGAGTCCTTCAAAGAGAAATCCGTGCCTTAATTCACAAGCAACAGGTAAATCTGTCTGGGGGGGAGAATGGCAGTGCGCGGGTAACGGACCCGTTTCCCATTGTATTACCACCAAACAGTGAATTGATGATATGGTGTCGAGCAGCTATGGGTATCAGAAGAAAGGAATACCAGGCAATTGTAGAACCAGTATATTCAGACCATAGACCTACACTGCTGACAGCTAGAGGGGTGGTGGATGTACGCAGGGGAAGAGTACCAATCCGTGTGTTCAATTGTGGTGAGGAAGAAGTGAAACTACCCCGGTATGCTACTGTAGCAAAGCTGTACACTGTCAGTAATAACAACATACAGCACTAGAGCCCTTGCCCCCGTCAAGTCAGGCGGAGGACAACAACCCCAAGGGACAGCTGGAGGAGTGGTGTCAGCAGTTGCACATAGGGACTGATGCCACTCCCGACCACCAGAAGCAAGGAGTTTACCGGGTAGTACAAGAGTTTAGCCAAGTATTCAGTAAGCATCCATTAGATTTTGGGAGGATAAAAGAGGTACGCCATCACATACCCACAGGAGATCATCCCTCGATTAAAGTGAGACATAGACCCATCCCACCAAACCACTACCAGTGTGCTAAAGAGATGCTGCAGGACATGAAGGAGGCCAGAGTTATAAGAGATAGCTGTAGTCCCTGGGCGGCCCCCTTAGTCTTAGTCAGAAAAAAAGATGGCACTATGAGGATGTGTGTGGATTACAGGGAGGTCAATAAGATCACTCACAAAGATGCTTACCCGTTACCCCGGATAGAGGAGTCTCTTGCTGCATTAAAGACTGCTAAGTATTTCTCCACATTAGATCTCACTAGTGGGTATTGGCAGGTCTCCGTTGCAGAAGAAGACCGGGAGAAAACAGCATTCACAACACCAGTGGGCCTATGCGAATTCAATAGCATGCCATTTGGGTTATGCAATGCATCGGGGACGTTTCAGAGACTCATGGAGTGCTGCCTGGGACACCGGAATTTTGAGACGGTACTTTTATACCTGGATGACGTCATAGTGTATTCCAAAACCTATGAAGAACATCTGGAACACCTGGTGGAGGTATTTACAGCTCTAACAAAGTATGGAATGAAACTCAAACCATCTAAATGTTACCTGCTGAAGCCAAAAGTCCAATACCTAGGGCATGTGGTCAGCGCGGATGGCGTAGCATCAGATCCGGAAAAAGTGACAGCTATCCAGGACTGGCAGAGGCCGACCACCGTCAGAGAGGTACGTCAGTTCTTAGGTTTGGTTGGGTATTACAGAAGATTTATTAAGGGCTACACGAAGATGGCAGCTCCCCTACAAGATCTTCTCGTAGGCCAAGCTAAGAAGAGAAGGTCTTCAGAGCCGCCGTTGGAATGGGAAAAGAAACAAGAAGACTCCTTCCAACAAATGAAACAGGCCCTGACCGGTGAGGAAATCTTGGCATACCCAGATTATAACCTACCATTTGTCCTCTACACGGATGCAAGTAATGTAGGCCTTGGAGCAGTACTGTCCCAAATACAAGAAGGCAAGGAAAGAGTAATTGCCTATGCCAGTAGAAGACTTCGACCTACCGAGAGGAACCCGGAAAATTACAGTTCCTTTAAGTTGGAGTTCCTGGCCTTGGTCTGGGTAGTCACGGAGAGGTTCAAGCATTACTTAGCAGCTTCAAAATTTACCATCTTTACGGACAATAATCCGCTAACACACTTGGATACTGCAAAGCTTGGTGCATTGGAGCAGCGCTGGGTGGCCCGGCTATCGAACTACGACTTTACCATCAAGTACTGAACAGGCCGTGGAAATGCAAATGCTGATGCCCTCTCCAGAAACCCTCAAGTCCATTTGCAAGGGCTTGAAGAAGAAACAGATGACTTGGAGGAAATAGAACTTGCAGCTTTCTATAAAAGTAGAAAATGGAAAATGACAGAAACCCATATCTACCAGAACCGTCAGGATGTTGCACTAAACCCGCTGCCTCATTATGGATGGAAAGAAACCAAAGACAGCGATCCGGCAGTGAGCCTAGTGAAGAGGCTGGTAACCCAACCGGATTCCAAAATTGAGAAGAATGCTCCCCCAGAGGCCCAATACCTGTGGAAAGAAAGAAGCAGATTATTTATCTATAAAAACCAATTGTGCTGACGGTATATCAATCCAAGGACACATGAAATGGTATGGCAAGTTGTGGTTCCAAAGAGAGGCGTCCAAATGGTATTGGAAGCGTACCTGTTAAAACTCTCCTGTTAGGTTTTTTTCTATTTTGCTGGTCACATGACCTTTTTGCCTATTTAATCCTGCTCCGCCCTTCTGGCCATGCTGGACTTCATTGTAATTTCTACTCTTAAGCTAGCCAGGTGCTTTGTTATCTTTCTCAGTCAGTTTTGCTAGGTCTTTTTGACCTTTATGTTCTATGTTGTGTGTTTGTCCTTTTACTGCTACAATTTCTGCTAGGAGGTGTCCATCTTTCTCCCAGTCCCTAGTTCTTGTAAGGATCCCTCCCTCACATCTATAGGTCTTCGTTCAGACTAGCTGAGGACTTTAGCGGGTCTGATCGCAGGATCAGGTTCCCCGTTACATCGTAGGGATCTAGCTTAGTTCTATTGTAGGGACAGATCTCCTGTCTTTCCTTAGTGCTTGTAGCCTTTCATAACAGTAAGTCCAGCCCAAAAATATCTCTAAGGAAAGACCTCCAGTTTCCATCATGGTGTCAGTTCAGGATTTGGCTCAACGCCTGCAGGGACTCTCTCTGGAGGTGGCCGAGCTCCAACAACACGTGAGTAGCTGTTCTGGAGCGCATTTTGTGGAGCCAAAGGTACGATTGTCTGATTTATTTTTTGGTGAACAACAAGATTTTTTTTCCTTTAAAAATGCTTGTTTATTGTATTTTCGTTTGAGACCCAGATCCTCTGGTGATGAATCACAGCGCATAGGGTTCATAATGTCACTTTTGCACAAAGAACCTCAGGGATGGGCCTTTTCTCTCCAACCTAGTGATCCGTGCTTTAGATCAGTGGATAGTTTTTTTTCTGCTTTGGGGTTGTTGTATGATGATCCTGATCGTGTCTCATCAGCTGAGACGGAATTGAGACTTTTGAGACAGGGATCAGGTAATGTGGAAAATTATTGTACTCACTTCCGTCGGTGGTCTGCTCAGGTAGGGTGGAACGATTCAGCTCTGAAAAGTTTGTTTCTTTCCGGGCTAGGTGAAAGGGTTAAGGATCTGCTTATTGCTTATCCTACACCTGGAAACTTGCAGGAGGCAATGCAATTAGCTATACGGGTGGACAGGAGACTGCGTGCAAGGGTTAATGAGAGTAAATCCTTTGCTATGTCAGTTCCTAGCCTTGAGAGGGTCTGTACTGACATTGGAGAGCCGATGGAGATTGGGGCGATGTCACCCCGCTCTCAGGAAAAAGACCGCAGGTTTTCTGAAGGTTTGTGCTTTTATTGCGGAAAACCTGACCATTTCATTAAGAACTGTGTACTTCGTATGAAAAAAGAAAAAAAAGGTCAGTTACGCCCGTATAGCCTGTTTAAATACTAAGGGGGTATTTCTTTCTGCTACTACTGCAGCTCAGGAAGAATTAATTGAATTTCGGGTATTTGTGGATTGTGGTTCTACTCTGAATGTGATTGATGGGGGATTTTTGGAAAAACTTAAATTAAAACCCAAACCTTTGTCATCCCCTATTGCCGTGGTTTCTGTCGATGGCTCTCCCTTGAAATGTGTTACAAGGTTTATGAATTTCCCCTCACTATTAATGGTATTCACCAAGAAAATTTGGATTTGGTAGTATTAAATAATTGGCCTTCTCCAGTAATTTTGGGGTTACCCTGTGTGATGAACCCGTAGCCACCATCTTGGTAATGATAAATCATATCCAGGGATGGCCACACTTCAGCAGCCCCCACCCTTGGGACCTTCTGTTAAAACGTCAACTAGATAGTTTCCCCCATCCAGGCTCCTGTGAGATAAGAAGCCCCAGGGCCTACTTAACACTTGAATGCTAGGAGCTTCAAAGACTTCGAGAGGAAACACAGCCAGCAGGGGGGGGTGCTTCGTCCATCTGTGACTGACCTGAGGCTAAGAGGGCGCTAGCGAGTTGTGCTGTGTAGTGACGTTACGGTTTAGTGACGTTGAAGGGGAACACTCTACCGTGTTCCCTGCGCTGGTTGCAGCTTCCTGGCACTACTTTCTCTAGGTGCAGTACCTTGACTGACCTGAGAGGTAAGGGGGCGCCAGAGAGCTGCACCCACCGGCCGACTTTCATCACATTGGTGGCAGCGGTGGGATTGCAGAATAATAGTGTTGTGGGACCCCTACTCCCAGGCACTAAAGACTGCCAGTGGTAACTTCCACTGCTGGAGTCTTAAGGTCAGCCCAACGTTAGACGGTCAGGCTAAAAGTATAACAAGGTGTGTGCAAACTCAGGGTTGCAGCGGTGTCGGTTACCAAGATGGCAGACGGCACCAGGAGCAAGACCCTGCAGGAGGCTAATGCTACGGTCCGTGTGGCAGGAGGGGAGGACATTGTTACTCATGGCGAGGAGGAGTCCAGCCCGGGCACCTCAGGGAGCCAGTCCCCAGTATACGGTCCCGCAGTGGGCTGCCCACCACCTACCCAGCCCAGCCTGTCCAGATCACAAGCCCTTTTACAAGCGGCTATGGCAAGTCTCCAGTCTCATGGCGATGCCGTCTACAAAACCCTCCTGGCAGCATCAGAGAAGGCAGCGGAGGAGGAGCGCAAGGCAGCGGAGGAGGAGCGTGCAGAGCGGGCTGCGGAGCGGGCTGCGGAGCGTGAAGCTGCAGAGCGCCGGGAGGCTGCGGAGCGTGAAGCTGCAGAGCGCCGGGAGGCTGCGGAGCGTGCAGAGCGAGCTGCGGAGCGCCAGCACCGACTGGACCTGGCCCAGCGGGGGCTTACGCTAGAGCAACCAACCCATCAGGAGACCAAGTCGTCCAAAGTCCGAGCTGAGGACTTCCCTCTACTGGAGAAGGATAGGAACCTGGACTCCTTTCTGGTGGCATTTGAACGGACCTGTCTTCAGCACCATCTGGCCCGGGATCAGTGGGCCAGATACCTGACCCCCCGTTTGAGGGGTAAGTCCCTGGATGCCTTGGGGGACTTACCTGCCGGGGAGGTACAGAACTACGACTGCATCAAGCGGGCCCTGATCCGGCAGTACAACCTCACTCCCGAGTCGTACCGCCAGAAGTTCCGGAGCCTGCTGCGTGGCCCCAAGGACACCTGGACCGATCATATGCGGGCGCTGTTGAGAGCCGCAGAGCACTGGACCTCGGGTCTAGCGCTTACTACCCGCCAGGAGGTCCAGGAACTGTTCGTCACGGAGCAGTTCTTGTGGAACTGCCCAGAGGACCTCCGACAGTTCCTCCGTGACCGAAAACCAACAGGGGCTTCTGCTACAGCCGCCCTGGCAGACGAGTATGCCAATAACAGGGCGCCTGAGCTGAAGAAGTCTGCCAGCAGCACCTGGAGAGGGGGTAAGCCCAATCATGCCCCTGTTTCCCCGGCCCCTAGAACACAAGGGGTGTATCCCCCTGTTGCCCTCTCCAGGCAAGGACCAGACGTAAGACGTTGTCATCTATGCAACAAACCAGGACACTTTAGGGCTGAGTGTCCCCAGCGCCAAAAGACCCCATCCCAGTCCCAGAGAGCGCCCAATGTTTTGTGTGTGGGAGGGGGTGGTGGTAGGTCCCTGGACAACATCCAACCCGTCACCATAGGCCGTTCTGCGGTCATGGGACTGCGGGACACTGGCGCTGAACGAACACTGGTACGGCCTGAGGTGGTGTCCCCCCAGGACTTGGTACCAGGAAAGACTCTTTCCGTCTCCGGGGTTGGAGGCGTGGAGCCGGCACTTCCCGTTGCCATGGTGTATTTGGACTGGGGTGCCGGGAGGGGGATGCGGGAGGTGGGAGTAACGCCAAATATTCCCGCAAATGTTTCATTAGGGACCGACTTGGGGCGTCTAGTATTGCAGTATGTACCCTCTGAACCCCCAAGTTCGGCCCCCCAAGAGTGTATTGATTTGTCTGCTGCTAATGCCAACCATGTTGTATGTAGTGTGCGTCCTGCTGAGGAGGAGGGAGTGAAACCTGAGGGTAACACCTGCACAGACACAACACAAACAGGGTTAGTGAAAGCAGGTGGGGAGTGTGGGGATGCCCGCAGAGGTGCTCAGCCGGCGTGCCGTGACCTCTTGTCCTCCGGTGAGGGAGGGGGCGGGCAGGATTCTGTAGAGGGAAGCTCAGGGATGGAGAGGGGGGCAGCTACCGGCAGTGTAGGGCTCCCAGGGGTATCCAGGCTGCTGAGTATAGGCCCACTGCAGGGGGAGGAACAGGCCATGGGGGGTGGGGGTGTCCCAAGAGAGGAGCCGCCAGGTAAGACCCCAGGGCAGGAGTTCCCCACATCCGAGATGTCCAAAGGCCTAGGAAGCCTGCCTGATCGGGCGGCTTGGTCAGAAACAGAGGGGAAGCGGGCACTACCCACGGTCACAGCGGTCATAGCCGCTGTCACCAGGAGTGGGAGCGCCGGAGCCCAAGGAGCCTTGCAGAGGTCCGACGGCTTCCCCACTTCTGACCAAGTGTCTGCCGGGTCAGACAGTGGCCAGGTGACATGCCCGGAGGGGCTGACGGAGGATGTGGCAGTTTCGTCGATTCTGGCCACATCAAGTCAGGAATTTCAGGCTGCGTTGGAAGCAGACGACAGCCTGAAAGCTCTCAAGGAACAGGCGGCACAGCCTCCCATGGAGTCAGACTGCGAGCGTGTGGTCTGGGACCAGGGACGGCTGTACCGGGTAACGGTCCAGCAGGGTTCACCAGAGGCGTGGCCCTGGGACCGACAGTTAGTGGTACCCTATCCGTTCAGGGTGGAATTGTTGCGGATCGCACACGAGATTCCGATGGCCGGACACCTAGGGATCGCTAAAACCAAGGCCAGGATAGCTCAGCATTTCTACTGGCCTGGGATGGGAGCCGCGGTGGGTGCCTACTGCCGTTCGTGTGACACCTGTCAGAGGGTGGGGAAGGCGGGGCCGCTCCCCAAAGCCCCACTGGTAACTCTGCCAATCATCGAAGAGCCTTTCTCGAGGGTCGCTGTGGATCTTATTGGACCTCTGTCCACACCCAGCCACTCCGGGAAATGCTTCATACTCACGGTAGTGGACTATGCCACCCGGTACCCGGAAGCGGTAGCTTTGTCGTCCATTCGGGCCGACAAGGTGGCTACCGCCTTACTGGAGATCTTCTCCAGAGTGGGTTTCCCCCAGGAAATGCTCACCGACCGATGGACCCAGTTCATGTCGCGGCTGATGGAGTCCCTCTGTAAGCAAATGCAGGTGCAACATCTGGTGGCCAGCCCGTATCACCCACAGACTAATGGCCTGTCTGAGCGGTTCAATGGCACCTTAAAGCAGATGCTTAAGATGTTGGTCGACTCCCACGGGAGAGACTGGGAGCGTTACCTCCCACACCTCCTATTTGCTTACCGGGAGGTTCCGCAGGCCTCAACGGGGTTCTCCCCCTTTGAGCTCCTGTACGGGCGACGGGTACGGGGCCCCCTGGCTCTGGTGAAGGAAGCATGGGAAGGGGATTTGGCCACCCCCGAGGTGTCGGTCATCGAGTATGTCGTGCGCCACCGGGACAGGATGATGGTCTTGGCAAAGCTGGTGCAGGACAATATGGCCCAGGCCCAGGCCGACCAGAAGCGGTGGTACGACCAGAATGCTTGTGAGAGGACCTACCAGGTGGGTCAAAAGGTGTGGGTACTGGTCCCCGTACCACAGAACAAGCTTCAGGCAGCCTGGGAAGGTCCCTACTTCGTGCACCAGAAACTCAACGCCGTCACCTATCTGGTCACCCTGGATCACGCCCTTGTAAGGAGGAAGGCCTTCCACGTGAACATGATGAAGGCTCATCATGAGCGGGAAGCGACTGCCCACCCAGTGTGCAACCTTCCCGAGGAAGGAGAGGTAGAAACCCTCCTGGATCTGCTCACCCAAGCCAAGGCGGGTGGGTCCATCGAGGATGTGGGGGTTGGCCACCAGCTCACGGAGGACCAACGGTCGCAGCTGGGGACCACCCTGCACCCCTTCCGGGGGCTGTTCAGCAGCCTGCCCGGAAGGACTGAAATGGCTGTCCACGACGTGGACACTGGCGATCACCCGCCGATCCGGCGTTCAGCATATCGGGTCTCTTTCGAGGTGCAGGGAAACATGCGCCAAGAGATAGACGAGATGCTGAAGCTGGGGGTGATCCAGGCATCCAGCAGCGCGTGGGCCTCGCCTGTAGTCCTCGTTCCAAAAAAGGACCGAACTACACGGTTCTGCGTGGACTACCGGGGGCTCAACGCTGTAACGGCCACCGATGCGTTCCCCATACCACGCATCGATGACCTGCTCGATCGGATGGCCGGGGCTAAGTACCTGACCATCATGGATCTGAGCCGGGGGTACTGGAAGATTCCTCTGACCCCCGCGGCAAGGGAACGCTCTGCCTTTATCACCCCTTTTGGACTGTACGAGTCCACAGTGATGCCATTCGGCATGAAGAATGCCCCTGCCACTTTTCAGCGGATGGTCAATACGCTGCTTGAGGGACTTGAAGGGTACGCGGCTGCGTACTTGGACGATATTGCAGTCTTCAGTCCCACTTGGGAGGATCACCTAGAGCACCTGCGGCAGGTGCTCGGTCGGATCCACCGGGCAGGCTTGACCATCAAGCCGGAAAAGTGCCAGCTGGGCATGAGTGAGGTCCTCTACCTGGGTCACCGGGTAGGCGGGGGGGTTCTGAAGCCAGAACCTGGGAAAGTGGATGCCATCGCATCCTGGCCCACTCCTAGGACCAAAAAGCAGGTGATGTCCTTCTTGGGGACCGCCGGGTACTATAGGAGGTTCGTCCCACACTATAGCACCCTGGCCAAGCCCCTGACGGACCTCACCAAGAAGAAGCTGCTCGTCGCAGTCGACTGGACAGTCGCCTGCGAGACAGCTTTCGGGGCACTCAAGGCTGTCCTAAGTAGCTCCCCTGTACTGCAAGCTGCCGACTTCGACCGGCCGTTTGTGGTACAGACCGACGCCAGTGACTTTGGCCTTGGTGCTGTGCTAAGTCAGGTCAACACGACAGGCCAGGAACATCCTGTCTTGTACCTGAGCAGGAAGCTACTGCCCCGGTAGGTGGCTTACTCCACGGTGGAAAAAGAATGCCTGGCAATTGTATGGGCCCTGCAGCGTCTGCAGCCCTACTTGTACGGGAGCCATTTCACCGTGGAGACGGACCACAACCCCCTCAGCTGGTTACACACGGTCTCTGGGTCGAATGGCAGATTGCTACGCTGGAGCCTCGCTCTCCAGCAGTACCACTTCTCCATTCGCCACAGAAGAGGCCGTGACCACGGTAACGCTGACGGGTTATCCCGGCAAGGGGAGGGTGCAGAAGGACGCACGGGGGAACACAGGAATGTGCTACCCCCTCGCGCCCTCGTATAGGGGGAGGTGTGATGAACCCGTAGCCACCATCTTGGTAATGATAAATCATATCCAGGGATGGCCACACTTCAGCAGCCCCCACCCTTGGGACCTTCTGTTAAAACATCAACTAGATAGTTTCCCCCATCCAGGCTCCTGTGAGATAAGAAGCCCCAGGGCCTACTTAACACTTGAATGCTAGGAGCTTCAAAGACTTCGAGAGGAAACACAGCCAGCAGGGGGGGGGGTGCTTCGTCCATCTGTGACTGACCTGAGGCTAAGAGAGCGCTAGCGAGTTGTGCTGTGTAGTGACGTTACGGTTTAGTGACGTTGAAGGGGAACACTCTACCGTGTTCCCTGCGCTGGTTGCAGCTTCCTGGCACTACTTTCTCTAGGTGCAGTACCTTGACTGACCTGAGAGGTAAGGGGGCGCCAGAGAGCTGCACCCACCGGCCGGCTTTCATCACACCCTGGTTAAAATTGCACAATCCTGTACTGGATTGGTCTACTAATGAAATTAAGTCCTGGAGCCCTAAGTGTTATGACAAGTGTTGTAACGGGCGCATTGCTGCTGTGGATAAAGGGGAATTACCTGTACCTATTCAGGATTTTTGGAACGTTTTTTCTGAGGAGGAGTCGCAGATTTTGCCTCCCCATAGAGACTATGATTGTACCTTTGAATTTGTCCCTGGAGCGACTCTTCCTAAAAGTCGTTTATGTAATCTTACTATTCCTGAGAGAAAGGCTTTGGAGGAATACATACAGACGAGCTTGGCTGCCGGTCATATCAGACCCTCTAAGTCACCTGTGGCTGTTGGATTTTTTTTTGTTAAAAAAAAGGACGGCGGTTTACGTCTTTGTCTGGACTTTCGCAAGATTAATAAAATTACTGTGCGTAATCCCTACCCACTGCCATTGATTCCTGATTTGTTTAACCAGTTAGTGGGGGCCAAGTGGTTCTCTAAAATTGACCTCCGGGGGGCATACAATTTGTTGCGCATGAAGGAGGGTGATGAATGGAAGACTGCTTTTAACACTCCTGTGGGTCATTTTGAGAATCTGGTTATGCCTTTTGGTCTTACCAATGCACCAGCATTTTTTCAGAATCTTATTAATGACATCCTTAGACCTTTGATCGGCAAAAATGTGGTTGTGTATTTGGATGACATTTTGATTTATTCGCCTGATCTGGAGTCTCATTGGCGGAGCGTACGTGAGGTATTACAGTTATTAATTGACAATTCGCTTTTTGCTAAGCTAGAGAAATGTGAGTTCGCTGTACAGAGAATTAGTTTTTTGGGCTACATTATCTCCAGCGAGGGCTTTGAGATGGACCCGGTGAAAGTTCAAGCTGTGCAGGAATGGCCTAGGCCTATTGGTTTGAAATCGATACAGAGGTTTTTGGGTTTTGCCAATTATTACAGAAAATTCATTAAAAAAATTTCTATTATTGTTAAACCACTGACCGATCTCACCAGGAAGGGTGCTGATACGTGTAGCGCCGGCGTCCCTGCCCTCTGCTAGGCAGGGACGCTGTTCCCCTCACCTCTCTGCTCCGTGCCCGGCGTCCTCCTCCCGCTCTGCTGGCAGCGCGCGCTCCTTCCCGGCCACTGTGCTTAGGGCGCGCGCACGCGCTCTCCCTCCCTCTTAAAGGGGCCGCGTGCGCCGTCCTAAGGAGTCCCCGGCCAATGGCCGGAGGACTTCACCATATATAAGGCACCTCCTCCAAAATGGAGGTGCCCGAGCAATGTTGTTGCACTGTTCACTACTCTGCTTCAGCCCTCAGGTCCCGTTGCCAGTTACCTGCCAGATACCTGCCAGATTCCTGCCGGCTTGCTGTCTTATTCCTGCCTGATATTCTGCTACCTGCCTGCTAGCCTGAGGTCCGACGGTCTGCCTTACTACTCCTGTCAGTCTGTCTATGGACCAGCTTGCCCGCTCACCTGGGAGCGCACATCAACTACCTGCCTGCTTGCCTGAGGTCCGACGGTCTGCCTTCCAACTCTTGTCAGTCTGTCTATGGACCAGCTTGCCCGCTCACCTGGGAGCGCACATCTGCTACCTGCCTGCTAGCCTACCTGGAGGCTCTGCCGTCACGTGCTGTGACCACCTGCCTGTCCAGTGACTCCTGCCCGCTCACCTTGGAGCGCTCATCTGCTGCCTGTCTGCTAGCCTACCTGGAGGCTCTGCCGTCACGTGCTGTGACCACCCGCCTGTCCAGAGACTTCTGCCCGCTCACCTGGGAGCGCTCATCTGCCGCCTGTCTGTTGGTCTTCCTGGAGGCTCCGCCGTCACATGCTGTGACCACCCGTTTATCCAGAGACTCTCGCCTGCTCACCTGGGAGCTCACGTCTACCATCAGCCGCCACAGGTCGTACCAACCCTTTACCCAGAGACTGCCCCGGTCACTTGCTGTGACCATCTGCCCGTTCACCCAGAGACTGCCCCGGTCACTTGCCGTGACCATCTGCCCGTTCACCCAGAGACTGCCCCGGTCACTTGCCGTGACCATCTGCCCGTTCATCCAGAGACTGCCCCGGTCACTTGCCGTGACCTCCTGCCCGTTCTTCTAGAGACTGTCCCGGTCACCTGCTGTGACTGCCTGCCTGGTCGCCACCCGCTCCCTTACAAGGACCGCCCCCTTGTATAGTAGCTCAGAGGTTCCGCCTCCCAGACCCGTTACAGTTTGCTCGGGCCATGGAACCCGGTGGCACCCAAGCTCCCTCGCTCTCGGACCTGTGTCATGAACTGTCCCGTCAGAGGTCCCAACAGGAGTCCATCCTGGGTCACCTGCGGAATGTCAATTCTTGCCTGGACACTCTGACTGCTCCGCCAGCAACCTCCGCCAGTGCCATGACTCGCAATCCGGCAGCTCCGCTGTCCACCAATACCATGGTATCCTACCCCGAACCCCGGCTTTCTGCACCTCCTCGCTTCGGAGGCGACTCCGCCCAGGCTCGGGGCTTCATAAATCAGTGCACCCTGCACTTTGAACTCCTGTCCCACCAGTTTAACTCCGACCGGGCCAAAATTGCCTTCATCATGTCCCATCTCACCGGGGAGGCCCTGTCCTGGCTAAATCCTCTATGGGAGAGAGGAGACCCCCTGGTGTCCGACTTGCCTGCCTTTCTCATGGCTTTCCGGAAAGTCTTCGACGAACCCGGACGGAAGACCTCATCCGCATCATCACTGCTACGCCTCCGTCAGGGAAGTCTCACCGTGGGCCAATATGCCATACGGTTCCGTACCCTTGCCTCGGAGCTGGCCTGGGATAACGACGCTCTGGTATCCGTCTTCTGGGAGGGTCTGTCCGGCCGTATTAAAGATGAACTTGCCGGTCGGGACATTCCTACCACTCTCGATGACCTAATAACTCTTGCCACCCGGATTGACCTACGGTTCCAGGAGCGTGCCAAAGAGGTCACCCGTGAGAGGAGGTTTCCACGTCTAGCTCCTACTTTTCAGAAATCCGTCTCTCCCCAGGTACACTCTCCTGAGCCTATGCAGGTCGACCAGACCAAGATGGTCAAAACCCGTCAGGACTTACGCCGTGCCGAGGGGAGCTGCTTCTACTGTGGCAGTAAGGAGCACCGGATCCGTGCCTGCCCGGAGAGGTCGGGAAACGCCTGTGTCTAGGTTCGCTCAGAGAGGTCGACCTAGACAAGAATAAATCCTCTCCATCTCTGCTGCTGTCAGTCTCAATTGTCTGCGGGGAGAACCGTTATTTCGAACTAGCCCAACTTGACTCTGGAGCAGCCGGGAATCTTATTTCACAGTCCCTGGTAGAGAAATACCGCATCCCCACCAAACCTCTGGCTGTACCCTTGTCTGTTGCTGCCGTGGATGGGGGTCTCTTACCACGCCCCATCCAACTCATCACCGAATCCATTACTCTGCAGGTGGGAATGCTGCATTCTGAGAGTATCTCCTTTCATGTTCTGCCTGGACTCTCTCACGCCCTCTTGCTAGGTCTACCTTGGCTCCAGAGACATGCACCCGTGCTTGACTGGCAGACCGGAGAAGTCCTTCGCTGGGGACAGGACTGCCATAAGACCTGTCTGGTTCCCGTCCATCCCGTCCGTCCTTCTCCTACCCCAGCTAATCTACCTGGACTTCCGATTCCTTATTGGTCTTATGCTGATGTCTTTAATAAAAAGGAGGCAGAGACACTACCCCCTCATAGACCATTCGACTGCCCTATCAACCTGTTACCTGGTACTACTCCTCCCCGTGGGCGTATTTATCCATTATCCGCTGCTGAGACCCGGTCGATGTCCGAATATATTGAGGAGAATCTGGCCAGGGGATTCATCCGGAAATCTACCTCCCCGGCGGGAGCAGGCTTCTTTTTCGTCAAAAAGAAGGACGGCTCTCTCCGTCCCTGTATAGACTATAGAGGCCTTAACCAGATCACGGTGAAGAATAAGTACCCCCTTCCGCTCATTCCGGAGTTATTTGATCGTCTGAGGGGGGCTAGAATCTTCACCAAACTGGACCTCCGTGGGGCGTACAACCTGGTTCGTATCCGTCAGGGGGATGAATGGAAGACGGCATTCAACACCCGGGACGGCCACTATGAATATCTGCTAATGCCCTTTGGTCTCTGTAACGCTCCTGCCGTCTTTCAAGAGTTGGTCAATGACATCTTCTGGGACCTTCTCTACTCCTGCGTAGTGGTGTACCTGGACGACATCTTGGTCTTCTCTCCGGATCTCCAGACTCACCGGAGGGACGTTCGTCAGGTCCTGCTCAGGCTCAGGCAGAATCACCTCTTCGCTAAATACGAGAAGTGCCTCTTTGAGCAAACCTCGCTTCCGTTTTTGGGCTACATTATTTCTCAGACCGGCCTACGAATGGATCCAGAGAAACTGTCTGCCATCGAGAAATGGCCTCGACCGGAGGGGTTGAAGGCCATTCAGCGGTTCCTGGGCTTCGCCAACTACTACCGCCTCTTCATACCGCACTTCTCTTCCCGGACTGCCCCAATTTCCGCGCTCACCCGTAAGGGTACTAATCCCAAAGAGTGGCCGCCCGAAGCAGAGGAGGCCTTTCTTTCCTTAAAACAGGCCTTCTCTTCCGCCCCGGTGCTGCATCGCCCGGACGGCAACAAGCAGTTCTTCCTGGAAGTTGACGCCTCCTCCTCTGGAGCCGGAGCGGTACTTACTCAAAAATCATCTTCCGGGAGGATGGTAACTTGCGGCTTCTTCTCTAAACTCTTCTCCTCCTCAGAGCGCAATTATTCCATAGGAGACCGAGAGTTATTGGCCATCAAACTGGCATTGGAGGAGTGGCGTTACCTGCTCGAGGGGGCTCTTCACCCGGTAATAATTTACACTGACCACAAGAACTTGGCTTACCTCCAGCATGCCCAGAGACTTAACCCGCGCCAAGCCCGGTGGTCCTTGTTTTTTGCTCGCTTTGATTTTGTTCTTCATTTTCGCCCGGCTGACAAATACGTCAAGGCGGACGCCTTGTCTCGATCCTTTCTGGTGTCTGATCTCGAGGAAGATCCGAAACACATCATCGATCCCGCCAGAGTAATGCAGGTGGCTCCCGTGAGTCTAAATCGTCTCCCTCCCGGAAAGACGTTCGTATCAGTACCTGATCGGGAGAAGATCCTTCACTGGGGTCACTCGTCTAAACTGACTGGCCACGCCGGTCAGAAAAAGACCCTCCAGCTTATTACCCGGCACTACTGGTGGCCTACCCTGCACAAGGACGTAATAGACTTTGTTTCTGCCTGTGTGTCCTGCGCCCGCAACAAGGTTCCGAGACATCTGCCAGCCGGTCGCCTCCTTCCGCTTTCTGTACCTGCTGCCCCCTGGCAGCATATAGCAATGGACTTTATAACTGACCTCCCAGTCTCTGCCGGTTGTACGGTCATTTGGGTGGTCGCTGACCGCTTCTCCAAGATGGCTCATTTCGTTCCCCTGCCAGGCCTCCCGTCTGCACCCGAGCTAGCGAAAGACTTTATTCGTCACATCTTTCGTCTTCATGGCCTGCCCCTCCACATCGTGTCGGATCGTGGGGTACAGTTCACCTCACGCTTCTGGAGAGCCACTTGTAAACTGCTAGACGTCACCCTGGACTTCTCTTCCGCTTACCACCCACAGTCCAATGGTCAAGTGGAGCGGATCAATCAGAACCTGACCAGTTACCTCCGGCACTTCGTTAATGCCCATCATTCAGACTGGGTGGATCTCCTACCATGGGCCGAGTTCTCTTATAACAATCACGAGAGCGAATCCTCCTCCAAATCCCCGTTTTTTGTAGTCTTCGGTCAGCATCCTCGGATTCCTTTTCCTGTCTCCACCTCTGTGGACAACCCGGCTGCGGAATCTCTCGTTAGCAAATTTTCCTCCATTTGGGAGAGTACCCGATCCGCACTCCTTCAGTCGTCCGAACGGATGAAAAGACACGCTGACAAAAAACGCCTGGATCCTCCACAATTTCGTCCTGGAGATAAAGTCTGGCTCTCATCTAAATATGTCCGACTCAAGATACCTTCTTACAAGTTAGGGCCTCGGTTCATCGGTCCTCTGGAGGTCATCAGTCAGATCAACCCGGTGGCCTATAAATTGAAACTCCCGGCCAACTTACGGATCCCTAACTCCTTCCATGTATCTCTCCTCAAACCTGTGGTACTTAACTCTTTTTCCAAGTCTACAGGTACGCCTCCTGCTCCGGTTTCTGCTGAGAACGAGTTTGAGGTAGAGAACATTCTTGCCACCAAAAGGGTAAGAGGAAAGACCTTTTTTCTAGTATATTGGAAGGGGTTTGGTCCTGAGGAGAGAACGTGGGAGCCCCGGGAGAACATCCATGCCCCGCTCATCCTTGCTAAATTTCTGTCTGGCCTAAAAAAGGGGGGGCCTAAAGGGGGGGTACTGTAGCGCCGGCGTCCCTGCCCTCTGCTAGGCAGGGACGCTGTTCCCCTCACCTCTCTGCTCCGTGCCCGGCGTCCTCCTCCCGCTCTGCTGGCAGCGCACGCTCCTTCCCGGCCACTGTGCTTAGGGCGCGCGCGCTCTCCCTCCCTCTTAAAGGGGCCGCGCGCGCCGTCCTAAGGAGTCCCCTGCCAATGGCCGGAGGACTTCACCATATATAAGGCACCTCCTCCAAAATGGAGGTGCCCGAGCAATGTTGTTGCACTGTTCACTACTCTGCTTCAGCCCTCAGGTCCCGTTGCCAGTTACCTGCCAGATACCTGCCAGATTCCTGCCAGCTTGCTGTCTTATTCCTGCCTGATATTCTGCTACTTGCCTGCTAGCCTGAGGTCCGACGGTCTGCCTTACTACTCCTGTCAGTCTGTCTGTGGACCAGCTTGCCCGCTCACCTGGGAGCGCACATCAACTACCTGCCTGCTTGCCTGAGGTCCGACGGTCTGCGTTCCAACTCTTGTCAGTCTGTCTATGGACCAGCTTGCCCGCTCACCTGGGAGCGCACATCTGCTACCTGCCTGCTAGCCTACCTGGAGGCTCTGCCGTCACGTGCTGTGACCACCTGCCTGTCCAGTGACTCCTGCCCGCTCACCTGGGAGCGCTCATCTGCTGCCTGTCTGCTAGCCTACCTGGAGGCTCTACCGTCACGTGCTGTGACCACCCGCCTGTCCAGAGACTTCTGCCCGCTCACCTGGGAGCGCTCATCTGCCGCCTGTCTGTTGGTCTTCCTGGAGGCTCCGCCGTCACATGCTGTGACCACCCGTTTATCCAGAGACTCTCGCCTGCTCACCTGGGAGCTCACGTCTACCATCAGCCGCCACAGGTCGTACCAACCCTTTACCCAGAGACTGCCCCGGTCACTTGCCGTGACCATCTGCCCGTTCACCCAGAGACTGCCCCGGTCACTTGCCGTGACCATCTGCCCGTTCACCCAGAGACTGCCCCGGTCACTTGCCGTGACCATCTGCCCGTTCATCCAGAGACTGCCCCGGTCACTTGCCGTGACCTCCTGCCCGTTCTTCTAGAGACTGTCCCGGTCACCTGCTGTGACTGCCTGCCTGGTCGCCACCCGCTCCCTTACAAGGACCGCCCCCTTGTATAGTAGCTCAGAGGTTCCGCCTCCCAGACCCGTTACAGTACGGTTCAGTGGACCACTGAGGCCATTAAGGCGTTTGTGTTTCTAAAGGAGAGGTTCAGCTCTGCCCCCATCCTTATGCAGCCTGATGTGACTAAGCCGTTTTTGGTTGAGGTTGATGCTTCTTCTGTGGGGGTCGATGCGGTGTTGTCTCAGGAAAACAAGGATGGAGTACATCCCTGTGACTTTTTTTCAAAAAAAATTTCTGAGACTGAACTTAATTACGATATTGGTAATCGGGAATTTCTGGCTATTAAACTCGCATTTGAACACTGGCGTCATCTCTTGGAGGGTGCTGAATTTCCCATTCAGGTTTTCACTGATCATAAAAATCTGATCTATCTTGATGCTGCCAAGTGCTTGAATGCCTGTCAGGCTAGGTGGGCACTTTTTTTTTTGCGGTTTAATTTTTCCGTTACTTACATCCCGGGTACCAAGAATGTTAAAGCTGATGCGTTGTCTCGCAGCTTTTCTCCCATGGTCGGTGCTGAGGAGGAGGAGAGCATTTTACAAGAAGGTGTTGTGATTGCTGCATTGGACTCCGTTTTGGAAGAGGAGATTCTTAAAGCACAGGAGAATACCCCATCTAACACTTCCCATGGGAGGTTGTTTGTGCCTAGGACCTTTAGGAGAGATTTGTTTGTTGAGTGTCATGAGTCTCGGTTGGCAGGTCATCCAGGAATTTCTGAGACCAAGAGACTTGTGGGTCGCAGTTTTTGGTGGCCTGGATGGCAGAAGGAAGTCATTAAGTGGGTGCGTCAATGTACGGTGTGTGCTAGATCTAAGTCTTCTCATACTCCTGCTGCGGGGTTGCTTTGCCCTCTGGAGGTTCCTAGTGCACCTTGGACACATCTGGCTATGGACTTTATTACTGACCTTCCCTCCTCTGAGGGTTTCACAGTCATCTGGGTGGTCGTGGACCGTTTTAGCAAGATGTGTCACTTGGTTCCCTTCATCAAACTGCCCTGCGCTAAGACACTCGCTAAGGCCTTTGTCAAGGAAATTGTCAGACTCCATGGTGTTCCTACTGACATTGTTTCTGATAGGGGACCTCAGTTCGTGGCTCGTTTTTGGCGTGCCTTTTGTGACAGGTTGGGAGTTCATTTGTCGTTTTCATCTGGATATCATCCTGAGTCTAATGGCCAGACAGAAAGGAAGAATCAGGATGTTGAGCAGTTCTTGCGTTGTTTTGTGGCAGACAATCAAGAGGGGTGGTCTGAGTTTCTGCCGCTTGCTGAATTTGCTCTTAGCAACCATACATCCTCTTCTGCTGGGTGTTCGCCTTTTTTTTTGTTGTTCTGGGAGACATCCGTCTTTTGGGTCATTCTCCAAATTGGTATCGGCTGTGCCTGAGGAGGAGAGTTTTTCCCGTGATTTGGAGAGAGTTTGGACGGATGTGCGTGGTAATCTTCAGGAGGCTAACAAAAAATCTAAGAGGTACTTTGACAGGAAACGTCAAGAGGTTTTGTTTACGGTTGGTGACATGGTTTGGTTGTCCTCTAAGAATCTGCGGTTGAGGATTCCTTCTAAAAAATTGGGTCCCAAGTTTGTAGGGCCCTTTAAGGTGCTTCAGGTAGTTAACCAATCTGCTGTTAGGTTGGAGGTTCCTACCTCCTGGAAGATTAATCCGGTGTTTCATGTTTCTCTATTGAAAAAAGCTGATGTATCAGATAGAGACGCCACTGCCACTGTTCCTCCGGTGGTGGAGGACGGGGAATATGAAATTTCCCGCGTCCTTAATTCTAGACGGTATAGGGGGAGTTTGCAGTATCTCGTCGCTTGGAAGGGTTTCGGACCCGAGGATAACTCATGGGTGAGGGCGAATGATGTTTCTGCTTCCAGACTTGTCAGAGCGTTTCACAGGAGGTTTCCTGATAAGCCTGGTCCTAGGGGATCCGGAGGAGCCTCTTAGAAGAGGGGTACTGTTAGAACTCTCCTGTTAGGTTTTTTTCTATTTTGCTGGTCACATGACCTTTTTGCCTATTTAATCCTGCTCCGCCCTTCTAGCCATGCTGGACTTCATTGTAATTTCTACTCTTAAGCTAGCCAGGTGCTTTGTTACCTTTCTCAGTCAGTTTTGCTAGGTCTTTTTGACCTTTATGTTCTATGTTGTGTGTTTGTCTTTTTACTGCTACAATTTCTGCTAGGAGGTGTCCATCTTTCTCCCAGTCCCTAGTTCTTGTAGGGATCCCTCCCTCACATCTATAGGTCTTCGTTCAGACTAGCTGAGGACTTTAGCGGGTCTGATCGCAGGATCAGGTTCCCCGTTACATCGTAGGGATCTAGCTTAGTTCTGTTGTAGGGACAGATCTCCTGTCTTTCCTTAGTGCTTGTAGCCTTTCATAACAGTACCATAATGGAGCAGGACACTTTGGATGCAGAAAACTGGAAATACTGTTACGTGAGAGGTTTTATTGGATTGGCATGAGGTCTTCCATAGAAAAATGGTGTAAAAATTGTGGCCCATGCTCATTAAGAAGAGGAGATCGTAACAACCAGAAGGCACCACTCCAGCCTATCATAACCAAACAGCCCTTGGAACTAGTAGCCTTGGATCATGTCAAACTCACACCCAGTAGATCAGGCTATACTTATGCTCTTACCATGGTGGACCACTATTCCAGATTCCTAGTGGTAGCTCCTGTGAAGGACTTGACAGCTCAGACAGCAGCAAGAAACTTTCAAGCTTATTTCTGCAGGCCACATGGATATCCAGAACAGGTATTGACAGATCAGGGTCCTGCCTTTGAAGCGGAAATATTTCAAGAGTTCTGTAGCTTGTATGGATGCAAGAAAATTCGTACCACGCCTTACCATCCCCAAACTAACGGAATGTGCGAAAAAATGAATCACGTGGTAATAGAATTGCTGAAGACTCTACCCTTGGAAGACAGAAACAGATGGCCAGAGAAATTACCAGATCTTATTGACATCTATAACAACATCCCAGTAAGCTCAACTAATTGTACCCCGGCATACTTGATGAGAGCGAGACCAGGAAAATTGCCAGTGGACTTTGAAATGGGCATTGTAGTTCCTGAGGAAGACTCCTCAAGTACAGATTGGGATACTAGAAGAACAGAACAATACAAGAAAATACAGGAGTGTGTTGAGAAAAGTCTAGCAAAATCCAGAGAAAGACAAGAAACCAATTTCAATAAAAACGCACAAGGAACCCCGTTAACCCCCGGAGAATTGATTTTGAAAAGGAAAAAGAGACTTCATAAGCTAGATAATCAATGGGAAGAAGAACCATACACTGTATTACCATCCAATTTTGACAACCAGAAAACCTGTCTAATCAGCAAGGATTACGGAAAAACAACAACAACAGTGTCTCGAGACCACTTAAAGAAGTGTCCTCAACCCTTACAACAAAAAGAATATATCCCTTGTCCCATACCAGAAGAAGAGACGCCAAGGACAATTAAGACAATCTTAGGAGAGTTACCCACAGATTGGCCCCAAATAGAAGGAGCATATTTAATTCCCATGTTGACATTCCCACAACCAGTAGAAGGATTAAGAGCAGAAGAACCACCTGCTGCAGCCGAGCTAGGGAATCCTGCAATCGGTGTACCTGCCATTCCCACTAGGGGAGTGGGAAGACACTCCGGCATACCTGTGCTACGTAGACCAACACATGAGTCAGTAAGTAGTGTTCGCTCCACACCAGGCTTATGCACCAGTGGGATACCCGTTTTACGGAGGTCATCACATATTAATTTTGGACACCCACCACTCAGATACAGGGAGTAAACCATAACAAGTGGGAAATGTAAACAGGTTAAAAAATGTAAATATGTAGTTAAAGTCAGTATATAGAAGAGTGACGAGTAGACCAAAACAGGTTACACCAGGTACACAATATAAAAAAAGGGGTGAGTAGAGTTTGGCGTGAGAAGCTGTCTAGGGAGAGCAAAATCTTGGCCAATAGGTGACCCCAGGGCCAAAGGGCCTACAGTGCTTATGACCGGGAGAGGCCCCTGCAGTACCTAGGACCCTTGCGCCGAGGCACACGTAGTAAATGTTTTGTTGTGTATTGTGAATTATTAAGTCTATTTGAATCTTTAAGCCTACAGAGACTTTACCTGTTTGGACGTCTGAAACTTTTTGCAAATTTTTAAAAATGGACCGAAGCCACAGGACTGGTGGTGGCAAAAAGACTTTCCCTTTAACAGCCTGCAGCAGATTGACTAGCGTTGTATGGACTGGTTATCCATCTTTCCCATTATCCATGGTTTTTGTACATTTTATTTTTGAGACTCTGTTCAAATTACAAATATAAATGTTATGTTATCTTTGTTAAAAAAAAAAATGTTTCAGTCCCGGAGGACTGAAGTTAACTAGGGGGGAATGTGGCACCCCTGCGGGGGATTACCACAGGATCCATAGGTGCAGGGAGAGATGTACACTTGGGCACACACAACACCTTCCACCCCAGGTCTGAGGGGAGGAGTCAGTTTCCAGGGAGACAGAAAAAGCGGCAGTTAGTCTTGTGAGGGGTGAAGGAGGAGAGAGACAGAGAGCTGTTGGCTGAGGACCAGTTAAGCCCTGAACTAGGAAACAGGTCTGTGTTGTGAAGCGCCCTAGAGAGAGAGACGGAGGCTAAAAGGAGAGAGAAAGAGATAAAACTATTATCCCTTTAGCTCACCCGGACACCGGAGTCCGAGATTGCTATTAATTCAGGAATAGCATAGAAAACCCGGACAAATCAGGAGGATCTACTCCCCCTGAAGAAGAAGGGGAGAGAGTTGCCAAACTTGACCAAGTATAGGACCAGGGGCCCAGAAAGAAGAGAATTGGTAGCCCCAAGGAAAGGTCCTCTTTGTCAGTTGTGGAGAAGGACCCCAAAGAAAGTGAAGGTGGCAGGTTCAGCTTAAGGCAGGACTGATCCCAAACAACGCACACAGTGTTAGAGGAGGTCTCACAAATCTCCAGAGTGAATATCTCTACCTGCACCGAAAACCTGGTTACCCTCCTGAACTGTACCTGTTACCGGACATCAGTAAAAGAAAGGTACTGAAACAAAGACTTAATGTGTCTGTGTGCCTACTTTGACATTACTGCCTATAGCGTTCGTACAAGCTGTATGCCGATCACCTCAGCAACCATACACAGCGCTGGTAACCGATTTTACTAGTTACCACAGGAGGCGTCAGGACACAATTCTCCCATCATCCTGACCCTCATCCCTTTACTGACGGTCCAGGGCACGGAACCGGGAACCGACCAACCGTGATCCCCACAGAAGTAACCCATCCATCCCGGTATCCGAGTACCCCTACCCCTGTCGACCGACTCAATAACATATACATGTTTGGAGTCTACGAACTCATAATGACCTGGAGAATAATAATGGCAGGTCAGTTTTAGCATTCAGTGAACGTGGTAAAAAAAACAACTGTGGAATTGCATTTTCTTTGCAATTTCACCACACTTGGAATTTTTTTCCAGTACAAGATATGGTAAAACCAGTGATGGCGATTAAAAGAACAACTCGTCCTGCAAAAAATAAGCTCTCACATGGCCATATTGCCCAAAAAATAAAAAGGCTATGGCTCTAGGAAGAAGGGGAGCAAAAAACAAAAACGGAAAAATCCAAGGTCCTTAGGGTCAAAATTGGTTCCGTCACTAAGGGGTTAAACCTGTAGTTAGATCCCAGCAACATATTCCCTTTCATCATTACATTACTTTTTGCTAATCTAAGAAATGTATTGATACAGGATCAGACTAAACATAGTTTGTTTTACATAGTGTGGCATCCCGGTACCCATTCTACTACAGCTAAATGAGACAGTTGTAGTGTTGTATTAGATTTGTTCTATTGTGTGTTCTGAGTTAGGGAATATAATACATTGCATTGTAAATTGTACTTTCCTGCCACCTGCTGGCCAATGTGTATATATGAAGTAATGATTATACTCCTCACAACAAGTGGTCATAGCAACGGCTGGGAGGAACCACACAGCTCAGGGCTCTCACTCTGACTAGAAAGCTGGTACAAACCATTTGTGGGCGGTTCCTGCTGCCTCAGGAAGATTGAGGACAGACATTATTCTCTCAGAGAAGCGTTTTCAATGCCAGTCTACGCTGTGGGGACATTTTTCCTCACATAATCTCCTTCCCAAAAAGAGTGAAGTGTTTTCTAGTCAGGAGAGAGAATGCTGTACATGGACTCTCCTGCTCTCTGGTTATCCTGATCGCTTCTAGCCAGGAACAAATCCACGTGGCTGCCATGCCACCGACTTTGCTTAAACCTCCCCCCTGCAAGAGGGAACGGTGGGATAAAAACTGTGAGTACATCCACACTTTAGTGTGTTTCCGCAGAGAGCCAATCTGTGAAGGTCCCTGAATCAGTGTAATATTTCCTGGACTGTGCATAGCATTTCCTGTACAAGCAAGTGAAGAGAACTCTGCTCAAGCCGCCCTGAGAAGCCATGACAATGCTTGTCTCATGAGGAGAAAACCATAACTTTCATATGCACAATATACTGTGAACTTTGCCTGTAAGAGACACTGTACCCGTTACCTCATTCAGTAAAATTGATGTGTTTACAAGTTCACCTGCGTGTATGGCTGCTTGAGATTGCACAAACATCACGGGCACTACACAACCTGCCCCCAGACACCACCGCTACAGGAGTGCCCCCGGGGAGTCCTATACCATCCACAAGTGCCACCTCCTGCTTTTTAAATTGTTGTGGACACGAGGGAAGCATTGAGGGGTCCAGCGACCCACTTCAGCTACCGTGACATCATTATCTGCTGCCAGTGAGGCTACACACCCCAGCTGGCCCTTCTGCAACATCTGGCGCCTCCCCATTAGCCCACCCAATTTGTGGCGTCACGAACAGGATTCATCTGTGTGCCTGTATCAGAGACTCTGTCCGATTGTGAGCAGTCACCTCAGCATCTACATCATGAGTGAACCCAGCAACAACAGCCAAGCTGGTGCCAACAGCCCTGCTGTGCCCATCGCATGCAACATGCCATTCCCTGTCCCATTTTATCCTGGGACACCCTGGTTGCCACGCTACAAGGGGGAGCCGCACACCTTAAGGGACTTGCGTGACAAGTTGCTGGCTGTCTTTCTGTTTTATCCCCTCTCTTCAGAACAGCAAGTTCAGAACCTGCTGGGTCAGCTTGAGGGTGCTGCTTCCAGGGAAGTTCGATCCTGGCCCCCAACAGAAAAGAAAACGTCTGAGCAAATCTTTGCGAAAATGAAGGATGCCTTTGAGGTTACATCTATCTCTGATGTCAAGATGAGATTCTTTGCAAGACGACAACAGCCAGGTGAGACCCTACGGGACTATGCTCTATCCCTCCAAGAGGCTTTCTCCGCTGTTCTACAGGTTGATCCCCGTGAAAGTGTGGACTCTGACAAAATCTTCATAGAACGCTTCATAGAGGGGGCTCGCTCTGAGCTGTCACAGAGCCAACTCCGCATGCTCTCTGCACAACATCCCAGCTTCACCTTTGCAGACTTCAAGACCCTAGCCATCCGTGTCCTTGGCAATGAATAAGTACAGGGAAACTATGCCCCTTTGCTCCTCTAGCTGGGTCTATTACTGCAGCCCCTCCATCTTTCCAGATGACATCACCAGGTACCATGCAAGCTACACAAGCTGCGCTGACTCCTGCTGTGGACTCCAAGGCATCCCTTGAGGCCCGTGTAGATGACATTGCCAGAGGACTCGAACAAGTCTCTCCGCAGATCAAAAATCGGATTATTTCACCTTTGCGCTCCAGGGAGCAAGCCCAGGACAGAACTCTCTCCCCTGGGACTCCACCAAGAAGTCTACCTCCAGGCAAAGCTGCTAGCCGTAAAAGACCTTTCTGTCAGCACTGCCACAGATATGGACACACCAAGGCCCAGTGCTATCAGTTAAACAGGCCACCCCCGAGGCTGAGGACCGCCCCTCGGGAGGAAGAAGAAAAGATCCAAAGGGAGCATCCATGTGGGTGCCTCGCTTCATCTCACCCTGCCCGCACATAACTGTCCTGGTAAACGGTGTCCCTTTGGAAGCTCTCGTCGACACTGGCTTACAGGTAACTACTTTGCAGAAGCGGGCATATCTTGAACATTGGGACTTTAGTGACTTAAATAACCCTCCAGATGTCTGGATGAACATTATAGCTAGTATTAGTCAACCCATACCTCACGAGGGTTACTGGGAGCCCACTATTCGGATTGGGGACATTAAGCTCCAAAAACAGGGTGTAATTGTAACTTATGTAGAGGGTGAGGGTTTTGCTGTAATGGTTCTAGGCATGAATGTTCTTAAAAATTGTTTTCCAGAAGTGTTGTCTTCCTTGCATGCCTCTCTCCCTACAGCTACATCTTTTGATCAGCGGACCATTCAGCATGCCATCCATGTGCTTGTCGCCCAGCAGAAGTTTGCAAATAGCAAGGGTGAAATTAGTCGTGTCCGCAACTGAGACACCCGACCAGTGATTCTGCAGCCTAATTCAGAAACCATGGTTTGGTGCCGTGCCCGACCAGGTATTGAAAATCAAGATTATCAGGCTCTCCTCGAACCAATCCTGCTAGGACAGCCATTAGTGAAAGCTGCTTGCAGCATTGTAACTGTCTCCAACGGAAGAGAGCCAGTTCGACTGATTAACTTAAATGACGCACCTGTTAACCTTCACAAATTTCATCCAGTAGCGCAGTTGTCTCAACTCTCACCAGAAGACATCATCTCAAGTGAAGTAACTGCTAATCAACATTCTACCCAAGCTGCCCAAGACAGTAAGAAAGTTACTTCATACCCCTGGTGGACTGAGCTGAATGTGGGAGATGCCACTACTCAGTAGAGAGAGTCAATGGAGTTCTGAACATTGCCAAATGTTATCATCAAGCATTCAGTAAGCACCCATTGGATTTCGGTAAGACTACTGTGATTCAGCATCGATTCCTCACAGGTAATCATCCTCCCGTCAAGGAGCGACATCGTCCCATACCAACTGCGAAGTACCAGCCTGTCAAGAAAATGCTTCAAGACATGTAAGAGGCTGATGTCATACGTGAAAGTCAAAGCCCTTGGGGAAGTATGTGGCATCCCGGTACCCATTCTACTGCTGCTAAATGAGACAGTTGTAGTGTGGTACTAGATTTGTTCCACTGAATTAGGGGATATAATACATTGCATTGTAAATTGTACTTCCTTGCATCTGGCGCCTCCCCAGTGGCCCACAACAATAGTTTTTTTTTACCAAATTGCATATATTTGGATCTAAAATAATGTTTGCAATTGTGTTGCAGTTTCCCTCTGCGTTGTACTGTCTATTACTGACTGCAGAATGAATTAACTGAGCAGCAGCCAGTGAGTTTGTAACTCTTTTACCTGTCTTTTACTGAGCTCCTCTTCAATGTTTAATATGCAGTAAAACAATGACCCTGTAACACCCAAATGGTGCAACATTTTTCATGCAACCCAATTGCAGAAATAATTCTTAACCCCGAATACACGCATTTAAATAAAGAAAAAAAAAGGACTCACATGTGGACAACCTCTTTAACCCCCCGAGACTGTTTTCACCTTTGTGACCAGGCCAAATTTTATAATTCTGACCACTGTCACTTTATGAAGTAATTACTCTGGAACGCTTCAATGAATCCCACTGATTCTGAGACTGTTTATCGTGACATATTGTACTTCATGATAGTGGTAAAATTTATTTGATATGACTGGTGCTTATTTATGAAAAAATCAAAAAATGTATCGAAAATTTTGAAAATTTCGCAATTTTCAAACTTTGAATTTGTATGCCCTTAAATCAGAGAGATATGTCACACAAAATAGTTAATAAATAATATTTCCCACATATCTACTTTACATCAGCACAATTTTGGAAACAATTTTTTTTGTGTTATGAAGTTATAAGGGTTAAAAGTTGACCAGCGCTTTCTAATTTTTCCAACCAAACTTACAAAATTATTTTTTTTAGGGACTACATCACATTTGAAGTGACTTTAAGGGGCCTTTATGACAGAAAATACCCATAGGTGGCACCATTCTAAAAACTGCACCTCTCAAGGTGCTCAAAACCACATTCAAGAAGTTTATTAACCCTTCAGGTGCTTCACGGGAATTTTTGTAATGTGGAAGAAAACAATGAACGTTTAACTTTTTTTCACGAAAGTTATACTAGGACCCAAATCTTTTTACTTTCGCAAGGGTAACAAAAAAAAATTGACCCCAATCTTTGTTGTGCAATTACTCCTGAGAACGCTGATACCCCATGTGTGGGGGAAAACCACTATTTGGACACGCGACAGGGCTCGGAAGGGAAGGAGCGCCATTTGACGTTTCGAATGTAAAATTTGCTGGAATAATTAGCGGATGACATGTCGCATTTGGAGAGCCCCTGATGTGCGTAAACAGTGGAAACCTCCCACAAGTGACCCCATTTTGGAAACTAGACCCCTCAGGGAACTTATTTAGATGTGTGGTGAGCATCTTAAACCCCCAGGTGGTTCACAGAAGTTTATAACATTGAGCCATAAAAATAACATTTTCAAATTTTTCCCACAAAAATGTTTGTCAGCCCCAAATTTAGCATCTTCATATGGGTAACAGGAGAAACTGCACCATAACTGAGTAAGCCAATACCCCATATGTGGGGGAAAACCACTGTTTGGGCGCACAGCATGGCTCAAAGTGAAGAAGCGCCTTTTGACTTTTTGAATGTAAAATTTGTTGGAATAATTAGCGGACACCATGTCGTGTTTTGAGAGCCCCTGATGTGCCCAAACAGTGGAAATCCCCCACATTTGACCCAATTTTGGAAAGTAGACCACTCAGGGAACTTATCTAGATATGTGGTGAGCACCTTGAAGCCCCCAAGTGCTTCACAGAAGTTTATAACGTTGAGCCATGAAAATAAAAAAATCCCATTTTTCCCACAAAAATGTTTTTTAGCCCCAATTTTATTTTCAAAGGGGCAACAGGAGGAAATTGACCCCAACATTTGTTGTGCAATTTTTCCTGTGTACACCAATACCCCACATGTGGTATTGTGGTATATTTTGATGTGCATGCTGACCGCTTCCTTACTGATAGATCCAAAGTATTGTGTGAAATTATGGTGCTAAACTCACGAACGCTCGCCTGGGAGAATCCGATGATCGAGTCTCGTGATCCACGGTTAAATAATTTGGATGATTGCTTAGCCGCTATGGTATTAATGTTTGATGACCCTAACCGCCACGCAACCGCTGAGTCTGCTTTACTATCTTTACGCCAGGGTAAACGTTCTGTTATTGAGTATGCTACTGAATTTAGGAGATTAACGGTAGATACGAATTGGGACAGTTATGCACAATTACCTATTTTTAAGAGAGGTCTGTCTAGCATTGTAAAAAGATGAATTAGCCCGCTCTGAGTCACCTCAAGAGCTAGAAGTGTTTATACAGCATTGTGTTCGCATAGACATTCGCCTTACTCAGCGTAAGCAGGAGAAATTGGATGTATTTAACCGTATGTCTAACTTTTCCCTTCCTCCCAAAGAGCCTGCAGGTAAAACATCTCGGGAGGTTGAGGAGGTGCCCATGCAAATTGATTCTGTGCAGAGGCGTGAGAGTAATGAGCGCCGGGAGTATCGCCTTCGGGAAAGTCTATGTTTCTACTGCGGCCAATCTGACAACTTTCTAATCAACTGTCCCAAGCGGCCTAACAAAGTGCTAGCAGCAGTAGGAGAATATGATAAGTGTGATGATGAATCTGACATCTCTGAATGTAGCCTGACATTAAATGCTGTATTCCATTCTCTCTCTATGACTACACCTCCCAGGGAGTTGAAGGAAAAGAACTCTTACTGTTCACTCCCTATTAAGATCCTGTGTTCAGGACAGTGGATTTCCAGTGCAGCTATGATTGACTCTGGCACAGGGGGCAATTTTATGGATACTACATTTGACAAAGAACATGGTATTGAGATACAGCAAAGAGCCTCTCCGATTTCCATGGAAACAGTGGATGGGTCACCTTTAATCTCCGGGCCTGTGGATCAGGAGACTGTACCTCTTGAGATTTTGTTGGAGCCTAATCATCAGGAGCAACTTTCTTTCTTGTTAATTTTTTCTCCTCATTTCCCTGTGATTTTAGGCATCCCTTTGTTGCGTTCTCAGAACCCGACTATCAACTGAGAGACCAAGGAGATTATCTTTCCGACTAGGAGCAACTCAGCGATAACTGAAGCTGTCCCTGAGTCCACGGATACAGAATCTACTGTACAGGTATTCACTTTACCTTCAGCGTATAAAGAATTCTCTGACATCTGTGACAAGAAGAAGGCGGATCATAGGCATTATGACTGTCTCATTGAGCTGCTTCCTGGGGCGGCTATTCCTTTTAGCAACGTATATCCTTTGGCAGCACCTGAGCTTCAAGCCTTGAAGGAGTATATTGATGAAAATCTGGCCAAAGGCTTTATACGTCCTTTTTCCTCACCAGCAGGGGCGCCTATATTTTTTGTAAAAAAGAAGGATCGGACCCTAAGACCCTGTATTGACTATCGGGAACTCAATAAGGTAACCATATGGAATCGTTATCCTTTGCCTTTGATTCACAAATTATTGGAAAGAGTCCGCCATGCCAAGGTGTTCTCTTAACTAGATCTTCGTGGGGCTTATAATTTTGTGCTTATTCGTTCCGGTGATGAATGGAAGACAGCATTCAGATGTCGGTATGGACACTTTGAATGTCTTGTGATGCCTTTCGGGCTTTGTGATGCCCCTGCGACATTTCAACATCTGGCTAATGACATTTTTAGAGATTTATTGGATCAGTTTGTGGTGATCTATTTGGACGATATTCAAATTTTTTCTGACTCTCTACAGGAACATGAAGAACATGTCAAATCTGTTTTGAAACGTCTGAAAGAGAACCATCTGTATATCAAGCCGGAGAAGTGTGAGTTCCATCATTCTGAGATACAGTTTTTAGGTTATGTCATCTCTCTTCAGGGACTGAACATGGAATCTGGTAAGATTCAGGCAATCTTTGACTGGCCAGTACCCAAGAACCTTAAAGAGGTCTAACGTTTTATTGGTTTTACAAATTTCTATAGACTTTTTATTCGAAATTTTCTGACATTGTCCGTCCCATTACTTCCTTGACAAAGAAGGAAAAGCCCTTTAAGTGGTCATCACAGGCTCAAGAGGTTATTGATCGGCTTAAGACCTGTTTCACCTCAGCACCGCTGTTGATCCACCCAGACCCAGCACATCCTTTCATTGTGGAGGTGGACGCTTCTGATAATGCTTTGGGGGCCAGTCTCTCCCAAAGAACTGGAGAAAAGGGTCTGCTACATCCTTGTGTTTTCTTTTCTCGCAGACTTACCTCAGCTGAGAAGAACTATGATGTGGGAGACAAGTAACTGCAGGCTATTATTGTAGCTTTCAAGGAATGGAGGCATCATCTGCGAGAAGCCTCACAACAGATCGTAGTGCTGACGGACCATCGCAATTTAGAGTTCCTCAGATCCACTAGATGTCTTTCTCCTCAGCAGGCTTGTTGGAATCTGTTTTTACATCTATTTAATTGTGTTATTTCGTACTGTGCAGGTTCTCGTAATGGGAAGGCTGATGCTTTATCCCGAAACCATGCTGCGGATTCCATACCTGGAGCTCCGTCCAAGACCATTCTATCTGATGCCAACTTCATTGGAGTTATCCACGATCAGGACTTGTGGAAGGAGTTCAAGGAGGCCTATGACGGTGATGTATTTCTGGCCAATCCACCTGTTGATATCAATCTTGTCCTTAAGGGTGGCATGTGGTTCAGAGATCGACATATCTACGTCCCTGAGGCCGTCCGTCTGCAGATCCTCAAATTGGTTCATGACTCCAAGGTGGCTGGTCACAGGGGGTTACAGAAGACACAAGAGTTCCTAAGCCGATTTTTCTGGTGGCCGACTTGCCTGAAGGATACTAAGGACTATGTTCTCTCTTGTGAGGTATGTGCTCATTATAAGACTCCTGGTGTGTCATCTACAGATCTTCTTCAACCATTACTTGTTCCGTCCGACCCATGGGGGTCTATCTCAATGGACTTCATTGTGGAGCTGCCTACATCAGGTGGCATGAATTCGATCCTGGTGGTAGTGGATCGCCTGACTAAGGCCACTCATTTTGTTCCTTGCCCCGGCCTCCCCTCAGCTAAGGATACAGTGAACTTGGTTATACAGAATGTTTTTCGGCTGCATGGGGTCGCGGGTGAGATCATCTCTGACCGTGGAGTGCAGTTCACTTTAAGATTCTGGAAGGGGGTTAGCTCTGCACTCAATCTCAATATTAATGTCTGTCTTTCTTCCACTTATCACCCCCAGACGAATGGTCAGACTGAGCGTACCAACCAGACTTTGGAACAATATCTACGATGCTACGTCAGCCATCTTCAGGATGATTGGTTACTTCCATTAGCTGAATTCTCATATAACAATTCTCAGAGTGCCTCCATTAAGTTCACACCTTTCTTTGCCAATCTGGGTTACCATCCGAGTATCTTACCTAGGTCTCCGATTAATGCTCTGGTTCCGGCTGTAGAGGAAAGGCTGACTGCGATGAGGCAAAATCTGGAGGTTCTGAAGGAGTCTCTGACCTCAGCTCAAGAACGTTACAAGAGATCGGCTGATAGATTCCGTAAACCGGCACCCATGTTCAAGGTAGGAGATTCTGTGTGGTTATCCACTAAAAATCTGAAGTTGAACATTCCTTCACAGAAACTTTGACAGAAATTCATCGGCCCTTTCAAGATCAACTTTATTGTGAGCTCTGTGGCCTGACATCTGAAGTTGCCTAGGACTATGAAGGTACATCCAGTTTTCCATGTTTCTTTACTAAAGTCTGCATCTCCTAATACCTTCCAGGGACATGTTGTGCCACCTCCGCAGCCTGTGGTGATTGATGGGCAAGAACAGTTTGTGGTGGAAGAAATTATTGATTCTAGGATTCGCAGGAATCGGCTCCAATATCTGATAAGATGGTAGGGGTATTCCCCAGAAGAAGACTCTTGGGAACCTGTGGAAAACATCAATGCCCAACAGAAAATTTCTCGTTTCCATCAGAGATTCCCTGAGAAACCGGGTCCAGGATCGTACTGAGGCCGCTTCCAAGGAGGGAGTAATGTCAGGACTTTGAATATTTTTGATTACATTTTGGGCATTTTTGCCCTCTTTCAAGATGGTGTCTTTTGTCTCATGTGCCCCTTGTCTTCCTGCCTTATAACTCCACCCCAGCCTTTAGTCAGTGCTAGAGTATTCTGCCTGTGACCTGTTCCTGGTGGCTTCTTGGTTTCCTGCTTTCCCCTGCAAACCCGTGTGGATCTCCTGTTACCTACTCTCTGAGATTCTGCTGCATACACTTGTTACAAGCATTCCTCCTTCTCCTGGCTGCTCGTGCTGCTTCCTCTGAGCCTCAGTCCTCACCTGCATTTTGCTAACAAGTTAGCTGGTTTCTGCTCTGACTCACCTTCATTAGATAGTTGCAGAGCACGGGACTGTACACTATCAGAGACTTCCTACTCAGGCCTCCCTGGATAATCTAATATACACTGTGTGCTGAATTATTAGGCAAGTTGTATTTTAGAGGATTATTTTTATTATTGATCAACAACTATGTTCTCAATCAACCCAAAAGACTCATAAATATCCAAGCTTAATATTTTTGGAAGTTGGAGTGTTTTTTTTTTAGATTTGGCTATCTTAGGAGAATATCTGTTTGTGCAGGTAACTATTACTGTGCAGAATTATTAGGCAACTTAATATAAACCAAATATAATCCCATCTCACTTGTTTATTTTCACCAGGTAAACCAATATCAGTGCACAAAATTTAGAAATAAACATTTCTGACATGCAAAAACTAAAACCAAAAAAATTTGTGTTCAATATAGCCATCTTTCTTTATGATGACACTCAACAGCCTTCCATCCTTAGATTCTGTCAGTTGCTTGATCTGTTTTCGATCAACATTGCGTGCAGCAGCCACCACAGCCTCCCAGACACTGTTCCGAGAGGTATACTGTTTTCCCTTCCTGTAGATCTCACATTTTATGATGGACCACATGTTCTCTATGGGGTTCAGATCAGGTGAACAAGGGGGCCATGTCATTATTTTTTCTTATTTTAGACCTTTACTGGCCAACCACGCTGTGGAGTAGTTAGATGCATGTGATGGAGCATTGTCCTGCATGAAAATCATGTTTTTCTTGAACGATACCGACTTCTTCCTGTACCACTGCTTGAAGAAGTTGTCTTCCAGAAACTGGCAGTAGGTCTGGGAGTTGAGCTTCACTCCATCCTCAACCCGAAAAGGTCCCACAAGTTCATCTTTGATGATACCAGCCCATACCAGTACCCCTCCTCCAACTTGCTGGCGTCTGAGTCGGAGTGGAGCTCTCTGCCCTTTACTGATCCAGCCTCTAGCCCATCCATCGGGCCCATCAAGAGTCACTCTCATTTCATCAGTCCATAAAACCTTTGAAAAATTAGTCTTAAGATATTTCTTGGCCCATTCTTGACGTTTTATCTTATGTTTCTTGTTCAAAGGTGGTCGTTTTTCAGCCTTCCTTACCTTGGCCATGTCCCTGAGTATCGCACACCTTGTGATTTTTGATACTCCAGTAACGTTGCTCTGAAATATGGCAAAACTGGTGGCGAATGGCATTTTGGCAGCTTCACGCTTGATTTTCCTCAATTCCTGGGCAGTTATTTTGCGCCTTTTTTGGTCAACACGTTTCTTGCGACCCTGTTGGCTATTTGCCATGAAACGCTTGATTGTTCGGTGATCACGCTTCAAAAGTTTGGAAATTTCAAGAGTGCTGCATCCCTCTGCAAGACGTCTCACAATTTTGGACTTTTCATAGCCTGTCAAATCTCTCTTCTGACCCATTTTGCCAAAGGAAAGGAAGTTGCCTAATAATTAAACACACCTTATATAGGGTGTTGACGTCATTAGTCAGCACCCCTCCTCATTACAGAAATGCACATCACCAGATTTACTTAATTGGTTGTTGGCTCTCAAGCCTATGCTGCTTGGAGTAGAACAACATGTATAAAAAGTATCATGTGATCAAAATACTCATTTGCCTATTAATTCTGCACACAGTGTATATTGTATAGACTTACTTACATATGTATATTCGTGTATGGACTTGATAAAGACTTACTTGTTTTCTAGCATCCTCAAGTGTGAACTGCGCTGTATGGACTGCTCCGCTGATTGCATTTCCCCCTGAGTGTTTATGGACTTTGAGTTTTCGTCTGCGCTTGTTTGAAACACCGTGTGTTTATAATATAAACTTTGACACCTATAGACTGTGTTCTGCAGTATCTTGTTCCACGCAAAGAGACTCCTGGGGTATCCATTATAATTATTACAAGGTGCCATTTGATCGTATAACAATGGATCTTGTGGGACCCCTGGTCAAGTCTGCCAGAGGACATCGATATATCCTGGTGGTACTGGACTATGCTACGCGGTATCCGGAGGCCGTGCCACTACGTAACGCCTCTGTCAAATGTATAGTCCGGGAGTTAGTCCACATCTTCTCTAGAACGGGGTTGCCTAAGGAGATCCTCACGGACCAAGGGACCCCATTCATGTCACGGGTGATGAGGGAGTTGTGCAAAACCCTGCAAATCACACAACTCAGGACCTCAGTCTACCACCCCCAGATGGGTGGCTTAGTGGAGAGGTTTAATAAAACCCTGAAAGCCATGTTAAAGAAGGTCTTAGAGAAAGATGGCCGGGCCTGGGACTGTCTACTGCCGTACCTTCTGTTCTCTATTAGAGAAGTCCCATAGTCCTCTACTAGGTTCTCCCCGTTTGAACTGTTGCATGGCTGACACCCCCGTGGACTCCTGGACATGGCAAAGGAGACCTTGGAGGCGGAGTCTACACCCTACAAGAGAGTAATCGAACATGTGGCCCAGATGCAAGAGAGGATTGCAGAGGTGATGCCCATTGTGAAAGAACACCTCCTCAAAGCACAAGAGGCACAGTCGAGAGTGTACAATAGATCAGTGAGGGTGAGACACTTCCAACCTGGGGATCAGGTACTAGTGCTGGTACCTACGATGGAGAGCAAGTTCCTGGCCAAGTGGCAGGGCCACTATGAAGTGATTGAAAAGTTTGGCGACGTCAACTGTAGGATCCACCAACCAGGAAGAAGGAAGCCCTACCAGGTGTACCACTTCAACCTCATTAAGCCGTGATGAGACAGGGAGGGTGGAAGCTCCGTGTTTGATGGCAAAGTCTGAAACCATCTGGGAGGAAGTCAAGGTGGCAGAGTCGCTGTCATGTGCCTAGAAGCAACAATGCCGAAAGTTGTTACAGCAGAACAAGGACCTATTCTCGGATCTACTGGGCTGTACTCAGTGAGTGAATATGAAGCAATATCGGATTCCTGAAGCCCGCCGAGAGGTGATCTCGAAGGAGGTGAAGCGCATGCTGAATCTGGGGGTCATCGAAGAGTCCAACAGTGGCTGGTCCAGTCTCATAGTCTTAGTGCCGAAACCAGATGGAAAATGGCGCTTCTGCAATGACTATAGGAAGCGCCAAAGAAAAATAGTCATTACCACGTCAATTTGTTGATCAAAAAGACACATCAATTTTATTAATTAGATTAATCGACATGGTTATTGAGTCAGCTTCATCTATAATACATTGTTTTGTCCTTAAATATTGGTCTTCTCATGATTTGAAGCTTTTGATGGGAACTTTCTATATAACATTTTGGATCACATTTATCCGGCGCTCTATGCTGAGCACTTATATCGGGGTTTCCATGTCAATCTCCGAATGACATGATTCAGATGAAACCCCCGAGGGATCCATTCACTATTATGAGGCAACAGAGTTACTCTGGACTCAGTCTGGCCTCTGTTCAGCAGTGTCCTTCTTTTCAAAAGTGTACAAACCTGTGGCCAATGGCACTTTTATGCACGCCTAATAAAAAGACGGACACCGTGGGATCACAGGTCCTGCGGTGTCCACAGTGCCCCATCTGCCTCATTATAAGGAATCTTCCGCCAGGGGTTCCGTCTGAATCACGTACAGTGCCTACAAGTAGTATTCAACCCCCTGCAGATTTAGCTGGTTGACACATGCGGAATTAACTTGGCATTGTGACATTTGTACTGTAGATCAGCCTGGAAGTGGGAAATGCACTGCAGCAAATATTGTTTTGTTTTTTTGTTCTTGTTTTTTTTTAAAACATTAAAAGTTAATTCAGAGTGTCATTTATTATTCAACCCCTCAAACCACAAGAATTCTGTTTGGTCCCCCTAAAGTATTAAGAAGTAGTTCAGGCACCAAGAATAATGAGCGTCACATGTGTGGATTAAAGATCTCTTTTGCCAACCTTTTCTGACTATTTTAGACCCTCCCCAAACTTGTGAACAGCACTCAGACATGGTCAACATGGGAAAGACAAAGGAGCATTCCAAGGCCATCAGAGACAAGATCGTGGAGGGTCACAAGGCTGGCAAGGGGTACAAAACCCTTTCCAAGGAGTTGGGCCTACCTGTCTCCACTGTTGGGAGCATCATCCGTAAGTGGAAGGCTTATGGAACTACTGTTAGCCTTCCACGGCCTGGACAGCCTTTGAAAGTGTCCTCCCGTGCCGAGGCCAGGCTTGTTCGAAGAGTCAAGGCTAACCCAAGGACAACAAGGAAGGAGCTCCGGGAAGATCTCATGGCAGTGGGGACATTGGTTTCAGACAATACCATAAGTAACGTACTCCACCGCAATGGTCTCCGCTCCAGACGAGCCCGTAAGGTACCTTTACTTTCAAAGCGTCATGTCAAGGCTCGTCTACAGTTTGCTCATGATCACTTGGAGGACTCTGAGACAGACTGGTTCAAGGTTCTATGGTCTGATGAGACCAAGATCGAGATCTTTGGTGCCAACCACACACGTGACGTTTGGGGACTGGATGGCACTGCATACGACCCCAAGAATACCATCCCTACAGTCAAGCATGGTGGTGGCAGCATCATGCTGTGGGGCTGTTTCTCAGCCAAGGGGTCTGGCCATCTGGTCCGCATCCATGGGAAGATGGATAGCACGGCCTACCTGGAGATTTTGGTCAAGAACATCCGCTCCTCCATCAAGGATCTTAAGATGGGTCGTAATTTCATCTTCCAACAAGACAACGACCCAAAGCACACAGCCAAGAAAACCAAGGCCTGGTTCAAGAGGGAAAAAGTCAAGGTGTTGGAGTGGCCTAGTCAGTCTCCTGACCTTAACCCAATTGAAAACTTGTGGAAGGAGCTCAAGAATAAAGTCCACATGAGACACCCAAAGAACCTAGATAACTTGGAGAAGATCTGCATGGAGGAGTGGGCCAAGATAACTCCACAGACCTGTGCCGGCCTGATCAGGTCTTATAAAAGACAATTATTAGCTGTAATTGCAAACAAGGGTTATTCCACAAAATATTAAACAGGGGTTGTATAATAATTGACCCACACTTTTATGTTTAAAATGTAATAAAATTCAACTGAACAACATAACTTTTTGGTTTGTAAGATTTGTGCTTCTGTTCATAAATCCTACTCTCGTTTGCAGTTTGAAGGCTCTAACTTATTTGCATCTTATCAAACCAGCTAAATCTGCAGGGGGTTGAATACTACTTGTAGGCACTGTATTTCAGAGATTTACATGGAAACCCCGGTATAGGCGCTCAGCACAGAACGCAGGATAAATGTGCGCCGAGCCTTACTGCTATCTTTGGGAGGCAGAATGTACAAATCAACAGCAGGTGAAGAATTAGTTTTATTTATTTTTTACGCCGTAGCTCGTGCGGTATATGTGATTAGACTTTTTTAGGGCAGCACGCTGGCTCAGTGATTTGCAGCGCTGGGGTCCTGGGTTCAAATCCCACCAAGGGCAACATCTGCAAGGAGTTTGTATGTTCTCCCTGTGTTTGCGTGGGTTTCCTCTGAGTTCTCCAGTTTCCTCCCGCACTCCAAAGACTTACTGATAGGGAATTTATATTGTAAGCCACAATGGGGACAGCGATAATTATGTATGGAAAGTGCTGCGGAATATGTTAGCGCTATATAAAAATAAAGATTATTATTAGACGACTTTATTCTTCAGGTCGGTGCGATTACAGCGATACCTGATTTATATTGGGTTTTTATAGTTGGCAGCTGTCACACACTAAAAAACTAAAGACTAGTTTTTGCATTGCCATATTTTGAGACCTATAATTTTTCCATATTTCTGCCGACAGTCATGGGAGGGCTTGTTTTTTGTGCGACAAGTTGACGTTTATATTGGTACCATTTTCGGGCACATGACATTTTTTTATCGCTTTCTATTCTGATTTTTGGGAGGCAGAATGAACAAAAACCAACAATTCATGAAAAAAATTGATAAGGCAACTTTATTCTTCTGGTCAGTATGTTTACAGCGATACTACATTTACTGTATTTTTCAGACTATAAGATGCACTTTTTTCCTCCAAAATTTTGGAGGAAAGTGGGGAGTGCGTCTTATAGTCCGAATACTATATACATGTATATACTGTATGGCTGTGCGTGGTGGGAGGTGTGGGGGAGCGGCAGCGGGGGATCAGCATGGCACAGAAGGCAGTTGCCGCCTGCTGCAGCCTACGCTGTGCCCGCTGCTAAAGAAAATGAATATTCCCTGCTCCCCACGCCCATGGGCGTGGATAGCAATGAATATTCATTTTACTTAATAGCCGGCACACTGTAGCAGCAGGTGTGGCTTCTGCTGCCACTCTGCGGTCTGTGTGCCCGCTATTAAAGCTTATGAATATTCCCTACAATCCACTCCCATTGGTTGTAGTGAATATTCATGGTCTTTAATAGCGGGCACACTGACCGTCGGCCTCAGCAGAAGCCGCACTGTGGTGTAGTGTGCCGACTATTGAAGAGACTGAATGGTCACTGCTCCCCACGTACACATTCACAGTGCGAGGAGCAGTGACTATTCCGGCACAGCATCTCACACTGTGTGAGGGTGCATGGCAGGGACGCAATGCGCGCCCTGCCATGCGCGCCTCACACAGTGAGAGTGTCGGCAGCAGAGCAGGACAGCGCTGGTTGAGTGAGGAGGTGAGTATGAATGTTTATTTATTTTTTTTGTGGGCAGCGTGATGGGGGCTCAAGGTGTGCCATGCATACCAGGATGGGGGATCAAGGGGTCCCATGAATACCAGGATGGGGGATAAAGGGGTGCCATGCATACCAGGATGGGGGATAAAGGGGTGCCATGCATACCAGGATGGGGGATCAAGGGGTGCCATGAATACCAGAATGGGGGATCAAGGGGTGCCATGCATACCAGGAAGGGGGATCAAGGGGTGCCATGCATACCAGGATGGGGGATCAATGGGTGCCATGCATACCAGGATGGGGGATCAAGGGGTACCCTGCATACCAGGATGGGGGATCAAGGGGTGCCCTGCATACCAGGATGGGGGATCAAGGGGTGCCATGCATACCAGGATGGGGGATCAAGGGGTGCCCTGAATACCAGGATGGGGAATCAAGAGGTGCCATGCATACCAGGAAGGGGGATCAAGGGGTGCCATGCATACCAGGAAGGGAGATCAAGGGGTGCCATGCATACCAGGATGGGGGATCAATGGGTGCCATGCATACCAGGATGAGGGATCAAGGGGTGCCATGCATACCAGGATGGGGGATCAAGGGGTGCCATGCTTACCAGGATGAGGGATTAAGGAGTACCATTCATACCAGGATAGGGGCCACGTATACCAGGATGGGATGGGGGCCACGTATACCAGGAAGGAGGGGCCATACATACCAGGATGGATGATATTAACAGAATTTGGGACATTACCCCAATACCAGTGTCAGCAGCAGACTCCCTCCCCCATAACAGAGCATCTTGACCACATTTTTTGCGTAAATGTTCTTTTTCCTATTTTCCTCCTCTAAAACCTAGGTGCGTCTTATGATCCGGTGCGTCTTATAGTTTGAAAAATACAGTATATCTTTTTTTATGTTTTGGTGCTTTAACACAATAAAAGTAATTATTTTTGCATTGCTTTATTCTGAGAGCTATAACTTTTTTAATTTTCCACTGATGGAGCTGAATGGCAGCTTGTTTTTTGTAAGACAAATGACGTTTTCAGCGATTCCATTTTTATTTACATTTGTCTTTTTGATTGCGTTTTATTCCACTTTTAATTCGGCTGTATCATGATAAAGCATAGTTTTTTGGCTAGTGTTTTAGTCATTTTTTACGATATTCACTGAAGGGATTAATTTGTGGGACAGTTTTATAGGTCAGGTCGTTCCGGACGCGGCGATACCAAATATGTGTACTTTTTTTTTTCATAAAAATATTTCTTTATGGGTACAATATATATATATATATATATATATATATATAACTATGGGACGTTCACATTTTTCAGGCTGATCGCTTGTATAGCATAGGAATGTAACATCAGCATTCCTATGCTATGCAAACTGTTAGCATGATCGCATGATCTATCAACTTTGCTAGCTATGGTGACCCAGATGTTGTCGTGACGACATCGGGTCACCATGGCAACGATTGGACCCCATGATGACGTTGCGGGGTCTCCGATCCAAGGGCAGAGGGGCTTTCTTCCCTCTGCCAGCACCTCTGCCTGCACGATCACAGCATTTAGCAGGTTAAAGTTCCGGGAGAGGTGTGGGCCCTGAAGAAGGCAAGACGAAACGCGCGTCGGGGCGGCGGGCAGGCTTCTGCATAGAGCACTTTATTCAGGTAATGCCTTTCAGTATTTATTTACATATTTGAACTATTTATGCATGAGTTCCTTTGATTGACAGTTACTTATTATTATAAACATGTCAATCTGTTTTCATTTATCCCTATATTTATACAGGTGGTGCTTAATTTTTAATACATTTTCTATTATATGCACATAACATATGATACAGTCACAATTTGCGTTTGTGCTCATCCAATAGGTTACTATATTCAAATATATTTATTAATTAATTTTATTGTAGTAGTATACCATTTTTTTGGGATTGTTGAACAACCAATCATGATTACATCTTTTCATATCAAATATTCCACTTTTTGATAAGGTATTCATCTAGTATTTTTTACAATTGTGCATGTTAATATTTGCCCACCTCTTCTGTGAATCACTGTATTTTACAGTTTTTAATTTATTTTTCAATACAATAAAGTTTATTTTATGGTTCAACAATATACTCATACAAAATCTTTTTTTGGGGATCAATTTCCTGTGGAAAAAGAGGGTGTGTTATGATTGAGTTTACGATCAGAACTATTATGTAGGATGCCATTGGTGGAACTCTGTAGTTAATACTTTAATTAAACATGTACAGTATATTCCTGCTGACAGGTTACCTTTAAATAAAAAATGGTGGCATGCAGAGCCCAAATCACGAAGATTCAGTCACTGTCCAAATATTTCTGGGCCTAACTGTATATTATGCACAATTGTCATCATAAAATTTCACAAAATGTCTTAAATAATATAGTTTTATAAAAATTAAATCCTTGGTTAATCCTACATTTACTGACCATTACAATTTTTAATGGTTGTGCATTACTTAGATATTGATGTCTTGGTGGGTCAAGTAAACCCACCAATCAGCTATTTGCAGTGCTGGTAATCGTGTACGGAGCTGTAGTAGCACAGCGCTATACAATATGTAATGGACGTTCTTGCTTACTGTGGCACAGCTCGTATTGAAGTGGATTTATCCAGAAGAGGCTCAATTGTTTTCATAAATGCATGCAGCCACCTCTCAATCAATTCCCACCGTTATTTGTATGGTCATGTAGGTGCTTAGTAGTTTATTATATGTGTGTTTTATTAACAAATAATAGACCATTTTCAAGCATGATTGATTTGCAGTAGCATTTACATAGTGCTATATCTACCATAACTTGTCACGCTATGTAGTTTCAAACCTTTCATGCTTATGTGGCACCCCAGGGGTCTGGTTTCCACAGTAATAGCAGTATTACATCTGTGAGCAGGTGGGAGGTCTCCTGGGCAGGAATCCTAAGCATGCCACACCTCCTGCCCAGTCCTGGGAGGGGAAGAACTTCCCCTACATAAACTGGGGCTGAGGCAGGGTTAGGGTGAGGAGTTCCAGACAGAGACGGAGTCTGGTCTGGACACGCAGAAACAGGTACAGAGAGACATCAGGAGCTCTGTAGGAGCCGAGGAGAAGCGCCAGGGGCTGGAGCCGTGCAGAGCTCGCCCTGGGAGAAGGTACAAAAACCAGACACAGGAGTCCGAGGCTGTGGGGACTAAGATATACCCAGCAGCAGAATCCATCCGGCAGGGGATTCCAGGTCCTCTGGCCATAAAAGCCCGGAGGCTCAGTCACAACGAAGGGACCAGCACCGCCATCCCGGAGCGGAGGCTAACAGGAGGCCCCAGGTCACCAGCCATACGGGTGAGCACCACACGGTATACCCAGGGACGTGGGCTACTTGTAACCGCTGAAAGCAGGGTAGCCAGGAAGGGTACAGACTAACGGGAAGGCCTACAACTCCACCTGGCCAGGGGAACTCCGGCTTACTCGCAGACTAACCAGGCCCCAACTACTAGCCAGTACTCCCGGGGGAATTTGCCTTGTACCATCAGTAAAGGCCCTGAACTGTACCCTCGCGTCTCCGTGCTTCCTTGTCGCACCGTTAGTGCTGGGACATCCACACCATCACTCCCAACATCACCCACATCCGCTGCCCTGAGGCCATACCTCTCCCGTTGGGGGTTATATCAACATTGCTGCACACCTATACCACCGGCCTCAGCGGTCTGCCCTGCAGCGGCGGTTTCATAACCGCATTCAACGGGTGGCGTAGTCGGACACTAATATCATCATACCAATAACTGCCACTTAGTTTGACCACCCTGGACGCGGACCGGGTCACCGCCACACGAAGACTACTACCCCCATCGGATCCGGCTCCGGGTATCCCCCGCGCGCGCGCGCGCCGCACTACAGCACTGGCCCAGGGGGTGAGTCACTTACAAGCATAAAAATGCTAGCTACAATTACTAGAATGTTGTTCCTAGACTTTGGTAAAGTGTAACTAAACTTTCAGCAGTTTTTGTTATATTTTGCAAGCACCTTAACAGGGTTTTCTGGTCTTAAGTTACAAGTCTGCAGTAACTCCATGTGAGTGCAGACCTGTGAATCCTCACATCACGTGCACTTTGTCCTGCCTTGCTCAATACACTTGCATTAAGCGAGGCAGCGCTCTTCTAGTCGGCGCAAGACCACATATATGCAAATCAGATACTTGCAGTTACGCATCCGCTGGCACTGGAGAATTCCCAAATCGTGCAGTGCGTGCAATGTGAGGATTCACAAATCTGCAGTCACTATGTGACAGTGAAGCCTCAAGGCTGGACAGCCCCTTTAATTACCTGCAGATCGATGGTTGTCTGGGTCCTGAGACATGCAAGAAGTCTGAGCGTACACACAGAGCTGTGTACGGATTGAATAGGAAGCATGGACATCAGCATGGATAGCCTATACTTTCTATTGAATCTGTACACAATTCTGTGCCCTGGCTCAAGCAGGAGCTGTGTACTCTTGTTTCCTGAACTGTGCATTTCTCGGGGAAGGGGGTCTTTTGAGCTATAAGTGGCAGTCTCAAGACCCAAATTTCCACTGGTCTGCAATCAATTAAAGTGCCTACAAAATATAAAAAAATGGTTGAAGTTCAGTTACTGTTTAATCCCTTTATGACCTAGCCCATTTTTCAATTCTGACTTGTCACTCTATGTGATAATTACTTTATTGCTTCTACATATCCCTATGATTCTGAGAGTGTTCTTAGTGACGCATTGAACTTTGTCGTAAATTTGTCTGTAAACTTTGCATTTAATTATGAAATTATTGGAAATTTGGCAAAAACTTACAAAAAGTAACAGTTTTCAAACTTTGAATTTTTATGCCCATATAACACATAAAGTGACACGTAGCACACAAAATGGTTAATAAATATCATTTCCCACATATGCACTTTGCATCAGCATCATTTTTCCAGCAATCTCTTATTTTGGTAGCATGCTAGAAGGGTTAAACATTTAGCACCAAACTTTAGATTTTTTTTTTTTCAAAATAACGTACAAATTCTATTATATACTGGCTTTTGTAGGTTTGACGTGACTTTCAGGGTCCTATTTATTGGAAAACCCTCAAAACTGATAACATATTAAGAACTGCACCACTCATTGTATATAAAACAGCAGTCAGAAAGTTTGTTAACCCTTCAGGTTCTTCACTGGAGTTAATGCAAAATGAAGTAGTAAAAAAAATTAAAAATTATATTTGTCCCACTAAAATATTGCTATGGCCCTACATTTTTCATTTTCACAATTGGTAATAGGATAAAAATGAACAATTTTACACCATTTCTTCCAAACATAGCAATACCCCATATGTGGTCAAAAACTACTGCATTGGCATGCAGCAGGGCTTAAAAGTGAAGAACAAACTTTTGATTGTTGGAGAGAAATTTTAGCTGGAATAAATTAATGTGTTGCATTTTCAAAGCCACTGAGTTTCCAAAACAGCATAAACCCTCAATAAGTGACCCCATTTTGTAATCCATACTCTTTAAGGGCGTAGTATATGTAGGGGTGTAGTGAACATTTTGGACTTGTAATGGCTTTAAAAAAGTTTATAACATTTGGTCGCAAAAATAAAAAATGTCGCTTTAGCCTAAAGATTTTCATTTTCACAAGGGTCATAGAAATATATGGTCCCCAAAACTTGTTGCACAATTTCTCCAGAATATAGCAATATCCTATATAAAAAAATTGCTATTCAAGCACATGGCAGGGCTCGGAAGGGAGGGAGTGCAAATTTGCCTGGAGCAGATTGCAGTGTCCTTTAGGTGACAAAACAGCAGAAATCCCTCACACGTGACCACAATTTAGAAACTATACTGTTCAGAAATTCATCTAGGGATGTTGTGAGCATTTTTATTTTCGGTGGTGTCCCGATATATTTAGACAAAAATGCGGTCAGTCGTGACCAATGCAGGGGGGTGTAGAACACCCTATTGCAGTAGCAGTCGGCTCTGATCTGTGACATCACTGAGAAGATCAAAGCAGAAAAACACAGTTATACCAGCCTGCTTCACTGAGATTGGTCAAGTCAGTCTATGCAGACAGACCAATCACAGGACTGATGAACTGAGTCGGCAGGCAAAAGTTTAGTTTTCTGAGAGGGGACAACTCCAGTAAAGCAGAACTGTTTTTAAAATTTTTGTATGTATATATTCAATCTGCCACCAGGGTGAGTGGAATAAAATGAGAAATAAGTGAAATAAAGTTTTCAAATCTATAATAAAGCATTATTATTCCTCAGTCATGAAGTAGGTCTGTAGAACCATCAAATCACAAATGTTTCTGCTAGCAACAAAAAAGAATAGTTTATTCACTTACAATGTCATAATTTATTATTTATATTTAATTTATTTTCAGTTTTACTCACATTTGTAATTTAATGTGTGTAATGGATTGTGGTATGTACCGTATTTTTCGGACTATAAGACACATCGGACCATAAGACGCACCTAGGTTTTAGAGGAGGAAAATAGGAAAAAAATTGGAGCAAAAAATTTAGTCATGATGCACTGTTATGGGGGAGGGGGTCTGTTGCTGACACTTTTATAGGGGTAATGTCCCCCAATTCTGTACTAATATCCCCCATCCGGGTAAATATATGCCCCCCATCCTGGTGTATGTATATATATATATATATATATATATATATATATATATATATAGGTATGCCCCCATCCTGGTATACGTGGCCCCCATCCCCATTCTGGTATGCATGGCACCCCCATCCTGGTATGCATGGCACTAGGATTCTATGCACCCTCCCTCCCTCTGCTCTAGCACTGTGTCCTCTTCTGCTGCCAGATGTGTGAGAAGCTGCCATGCGCCTTCACACGCTGAGGTCAGCTATCGGAATATTCACTGCTCCCCACGCCCTAACTATGGGAGTGGGGAGCAGCGAATACTCATTCTCCTTATTAGATCGTACAGTGTCGGCCGCAGCCGCCGGCTCCTGCAGTGGCTTGGCGATCCGCATGAATATTCACTACTCCCCACACCCATGGGAGTGGAGATCAGTGAATATTCTTGCTCTTTTAACAGCAGGCACACTGTTAGCCACAGCCGGTGCCAGCAGCTGCAGCTGACACAGTGCGCGATATTAGGAGAATGAATATTCACTACTCCATACACCAATGGGTGTGGGATCAGTAAATATTCTTTTTAACAGCAGGCACAGTGGTAGCTGCAGCAGACGGCTCCTGCCTCCTGTGCCCCACTCCTCTGCCGCTCCCCTCACACTCCCCACCATTCACTGCTGGACCATACGTTCGTACTCTAAGACGCACACCCACTTTCCTCCAAACTTTTGGAGGAAAAAAGTGCATCTTATAGTCCAAAAATACAGTATTTTTTTAATAATAATAGAAATAAGAACTATGAAATTACTATTCCACTCTAGAACTGCTTCCTTTCTACAGCAGCAATGTCTACTTTGACACATTAAACTCCTTATTTTACTATTCAATATGCAAAAGAGGGTTTACCTTCATTTGCCTACGGGACTGCAGGAGCTATAATATTCATGGACTATTATTGAGGTTGTGACAATCACAAACTAACTTTTCAGGTGATCAACTTCATAACTCCCTTCTCATCTGTATCTTTCAATATCACCCTACGTGCAGTTGTTTTACTCCCTTTTTAGGCAGTATTCGGGTATGTGCACACGTTCAGGATATGATGGTAGAAATTTCTGTAAGGTTTCGGTATCTCTTGGCAACAAAAACGCACATTTTGCTGCGATTTTTGGTGCGTTTTTTTATGCATGTTTTGATGCATTTTTGTACAGCAATGAATGCTTTTTGGAGCTAAATAAAGATAATTGAAAAAATAAATGTAGGACATCGCTTTAACCCTTACTATCGGACCTGGGGTGAATATATTGGTTAATTTAAATGATTAAAGAATGTGTCTGTTGTATTTCAAATAAAGTATTTTACTCTCAATGTGTGTGTTTATTTAACTCTTTACTTACAGGTTTAATAATGAGGGTGTCTGGTTGACACCTCTTTATCATTAAACAAAGAGCTTGGTGTCAGCGACACCTAATGCCATAAACCCTAATCCCGTTAGCCCTAATTCCCATTCATGTAATTTCTGAGGCAGCTGAGAGCTGCTATTCTTAGCCTAGGAAGGGGCCATTAGGCCAACATATTCCCTGGCTATTACAGCTCACAGATGTTTGGTGAGCCGCTACATCCCCACAATCAGCAACTAGCAGCACTTTGGACCCAGCGTATTTTTGCTGCGTCTAAAATGCTGTGTTCTAATGCCACGCTTGTTTGCTCAGTACATAAGGATCCACCACATGTAATGACATTTCAATCGGTCAAAATCTGCAGTGGAGATGAACATCTCCGCTTCAGAGATTGGCATGCTACTAGCCAAGCGGAGCCAGGCTCAGGATTTAAAAAAAATAATATATATATTTTTTTTAAATCTACCCTCCCCAGACTCCATAAGAAAACCAGAGTCTTTTGTATATTGTATTTGTAATAAAACCTGTATTCATTTGTATTAGCGTTGGCATTGATGTCAGTAGCGTGATGAGGTCTCCTCATCGCGCTGCCATGACATCAGCAGAGTGTGCATGCCACAGCACATGGGGTCAGGAAGCTGATTGGAGCTCCACTGACCCCGGAAGACAAATGAAAGTCTGTATGAGCCAGTACTTCCAGGGTCAGTGGAGCTCCAATCAGCTCTCTGACCCCACGTGCTGTGGTGTGCGCACGCTGCTGATGTCACAGCAACGCGATGAGGAGACCTCAATGCAGAGCGCCAAGCTGAAGCAGGTAAGCGCTTACAGAGCTGAAGATGCAGCCTGGGTGGGGGGAGAAGCTGTATGGGGAACCTGGGGGGGAAGCTATATGGAGAACCTGGGGAAGGGGGAAATCTATATGGAGAACCTGGGGTGAAGGATAAGCTATATGGAGAACCTGGGGAGGGGGGAGAAGATATATGGAGAACCTGGGGGGGAGAAGCTATATGGAGAACCTGTGGGGGAGAAGTTATATAGAGAACCTGGGGACGGGGGGAAGCCATATGTAGAACCTGGCTAGGGGGGGAAGCTATATGAAGAACCTGGGGAGGGCGGAGCTATATGGAGAACATGGGGAGGGGGGAGAAGCTATATGGAGAACCAGGATATAGGGGGAAGCTATATGGAGAACCTGGGGAGGGGGGAAGCTATATAGAGAAGCTATTTAGAGAACCTTAGGAGGAGGGAGCTATATGGAGAACCTGGGGAGGGGGGAGAAGATATATGGAAAACCTGGGGAGGCTGGAAGCTATATGGAGAACCTGGGGAGGGAGAAGCTATATGGAGAAACTGGGGAGGGAGGGAGAAGATATATGGAGAACCTGGGGAGGAAGGGAGAAGCTATATAGAGAACCTGGGGAGGGGGAGAGAAGCTATATGGAGAGCCTGTGGAGGGGGAGAGAAGCTATATGGAGAACCTGGGGAGGGGGGAGAAGGTATATGGAGAACCTGGGGAGGAGGGGAGAAGCTATATGGAGAACTTGGGGAGGGAGAAGCTATATGGAGAACCGGGGGGTAAAGCTATATGGAGAATCTGGGGAGGGGGGGAAACTATATGGAGAACCCGGGGTGAAGGATAAGCTATATGGAGAACCTGGGGAGGGGAGAGAAGATATATGGAGAACCTGGGGGGGGAGAAGCTATATGGAGAACCTGGGGAGGGGGGAAGACATATGGAGACCCTGGAGAGGGGGAGAAGCTATATGGAGAACCTGGGGAAGGGGGAGTTAAATGGAGAACATGGGGAGGCGGGAGAGGCTGTATGAAGATACTGGGAAGGGGGGAGAATCTATTTGAAGAACCAAGATATGGGGGGAAGCTATATGGAGAACCTGGGGAGGGGGAAAGCTATATAGAGAAGCTATATGGAGAACCTGGGGAAGGGGGAGCTATATGGAGAAGCTGGGGAGAGGGGAGAAGATATATGGAAAACCTGGGGAGGGGGGGAAGCTATATGGAGAACCTGGGGAGGGGGGAGAAGCTATATATATATGTACCACACGACTGGCGTATAGCAAATGTGGTGGCAATATTCAAAAAGGGGACAAAAACTGAACTTGGCAATTATAGACCAGTAAGCTTAACCTCTACTGTGGGTAAAATCCTGGAGGGTTTCCTAAGAGATGCTATAATAGAGTATCTGAAGAAGAATAACCTCATGACCCAATATCAACATGGGTTTACGAGGGACCGTTCCTGTTAAACTACTCTGATCAGTTTTTATGAGGAGGCAAGTTCTGGACTGGACCAAGGAAATGCAGTGGATGTTGTGTATATGGACTTTTCAAAAGCTTTTGATACGGTTCCACACAAAAGGTTGATACATAAAATGAGAACAATGGGGATAGGGGAAAATTTGTATGTGGGTTAAGAATTGGCTCAGTGATAGGAAACAAAGTGTGGTTATTAATGGAAAGCACTCAGACTGGGTCTCAGTTAACAGTGGGGTACCACAGGGGTCAGTATTGGGCCCCCTTCTTTTTAACATATTTATTAATGACCTTGTAGGGGGCATACAGAGTAATATTTCAATATTTGCAGATGACACTAAACTCTGCAGGGTAATCAATACAGAGGAGGACAATTTTATATTACAGGAGGATCTATGTAAACTAGAAGCTTGGGCTGATAAATGGCAAATGAGCTTTAATGGGGATAAATGTAAGGTAATGCACTTGGGCAGAGGAAATAAAATGTATAATTATATGCTTAATTGTAAAACACTGGGCAAAACTATAACTGAAAAAGACCTGGGTGTATTGGTGGACGACAAGCTCACGTTTAGTGGCCAGTGTCAGGCAGCTGCTGCAAAGGCAAATAAAATAATGGGATGAATTAAAAGAGGCATAGATGCTCATGAGGAGAACATAATTTTACCTCTATACAAGTCATTAGTGCGACCACACTTAGAATACTGTGTACAGTTTTGGTCTCCAGTGTATAAGAAAGACATAGCTGAACTAGAGCGGGTGCAGAGAAGAGCAACCAAGGTTATTAGAGGACTGGGGGGTCTGCAATACCAAGACAGGTTATTACACTTGGGGTTATTTACTGTGGAAAAAAGAAGGCTTAGGGGTGATCTTATTACTATGTACAAGTATATGAGGGGACAGTACAAAGACCTGTCTACTGATCTTTTTACTCTGAGGCCAGAGACGGGGACAAGGGGGCATCTTCTACGTCTGGAGGAAAGAAGGTTTAATCATAATCACAGACGGGGATTCTTTACTGTAAGAGCAGTGGAACTATGGAACTCTCTGCCGCATGATGTTGTAATGAGTGATTCACTATTAAAATTTAAGAAGGGCATGGATGCCTTTCTTGAAAAGTATAATATTACAGGTTATATATACTAGATTCCTTGATAGGGCGTTGATCCAGGGAACTAGTCTGATTGTGGTATGGAGTCGGGAAGGAATTTTTTTCCCCAATGTGGAGCTTAGTGTTGCCACATGGTTTTTTTTTGCCTTCCTCTGGATCAACATGTTAGGCTATGGGTTGAACTAGATGGACTTAGTCTTCCTTCAACCTTAAAAACTATGTTACTATGTTACTATATGGAGAACCTGGGGAGGGGGGAGAAGCTATATGGAGAATCTGGGGAGGGGGGAGAAGATATATGGAGAACCTGGGGAGGAGGGGAGAAGTTATATGGAGAAACTGGGGAGGGGGAGAAGCTATATGGAGAACCCGGGGAGGGGGGAGAAGCTATATAGAGAACCTGGGGAGGGGGGAAGAAGGTATATGGATAACTTGGGGAGGGAGGGAAGAAGATATGTGGAGAACCTGGGGAGGGAGAAGCTATATGGAGAACCTGGGGAGGGGGGAAGACATATGGAGACCCTGGAGAGGGGGAGAAGCTATATGGAGAACCTGGGGAAGGGGGAGTTAAATGGAGAAAATGGGGAGGCGGGAGAGGCTGTATGAAGATACTGGGAAGGGGGGAGAATCTATATGAAGAACCAAGATATGGGGGGAAGCTATATGGAGAACCTGGGGAGGGGGAAAGCTATATAGAGAAGCTATATGGAGAACCTGGGGAGGGGGGAGCAATATGGAGAAGCTGGGGAGAGGGGAGAAGATATATGGAAAACCTGGGGAGGGGGGGAAGCTATATGGAGAACCTGGGGAGGGGGGAGAAGCTATATATATATGCACCACACGACTGGCGTATAGCAAATGTGGTGCCAATATTCAAAAAGGGGACAAAAACTGAACTTGGCAATTATAGACCAGTAAGCTTAACCTCTACTGTGGGTAAAATCCTGGAGGGTTTCCTAAGAGATGTTATAATAGAGTATCTGAAGAAGAATAACCTCATGACCCAATATCAACATGGGTTTACGAGGGACCGTTCCTGTTAAACTAATCTGATCAGTTTTTATGAGGAGGCAAGTTCTGGACTGGACCAAGGAAATGCAGGGGATGTTGTGTATATGGACTTTTCAAAAGCTTTTGATACGGTTCCACACAAAAGGTTGATACATAAAATGAGAACAATGAGGATAGGGGAAAATTTGTATGTGGGTTAAGAATTGGCTCAGTGATAGGAAACAAAGTGTGGTTATTAATGGAAAGCACTCAGACTGGGTCTCAGTTAACAGTGGGGTACCACAGGGGTCAGTATTGGGCCCCCTTCTTTTTAACATATTTATTAATGACCTTGTAGGGGGCATACAGAGTAATATTTCAATATTTGCAGATGACACTAAACTCTGCAGGGTAATCAATACAGAGGAGGACAATTTTATATTACAGGAGGATCTATGTAAACTAGAAGCTTGGGCTGATAAATGGCAAATGAGCTTTAATGGGGATAAATGTAAGGTAATGCACTTGGGCAGAGGAAATAAAATGTATAATTATATGCTTAATTGTAAAACACTGGGCAAAACTATAACTGAAAAAGACCTGGGTGTATTGGTGGACGACAAGCTCACGTTTAGTGGCCAGTGTCAGGCAGCTGCTGCAAAGGCAAATAAAATAATGGGATGAATTAAAAGAGGCATAGATGCTCATGAGGAGAACATAATTTTACCTCTATACAAGTCATTAGTGCGACCACACTTAGAATACTGTGTACAGTTTTGGTCTCCGGTGTATAAGAAAGACATAGCTGAACTAGAGCGGGTGCAGAGAAGAGCGACCAAGGTTATTAGAGGACTAGGGGGTCTGCAATACCAAGACAGGTTATTACACTTGGGGTTATTTACTGTGGAAAAAAAAAGGCTTAGGGGTGATCTTATTACTATTGCAATGCAGCAGCTTGCTAGCATTACTGTAAATGGTCCAGGATGTGTTTTACCTGACCATGTACCTTCCCCTTTAACTGACTGGTCACATGACTGTGACATCACACAGGTCCTGTATGCATAGTAAAGGTCTGTACACATGACTGAGACAGCACACAGGACCTATACACACAGCTGACTGATCACATGACTGTGACATCAGCAAGGTCCTGTCAGTATGGGTGTATGTGTGCACAGGATATATAAACCCCGGTAATTGGAGACAGGTGTGTTCAGTGAGAGAGGCGTGAGGCCTGTGCTCCGTGTGTGTGGGACACCGTTTGTGAGAGGCCTAGTGAGGCCGAGAGTGAAGTCTGGCAGCCTGAAAGGCCGAGCCTGGATCCTGTGCGTGGATGTCAGTGGCCTTTGAGGGAGAGCCGGCTTAGTGAAGAACCCTGAAAGGCGCAGGCTGGATGTCAAGTGTGGAAGACATACCAGTAGCCTACGAGGGGACGATGGCTAGAGACCCTCACCTGGGAAAGCCGCAAAGCCACAGTGGTGGCGGAATAAACGGACTGTAGCAGCAAAAACCCGCTAAAGGTAAAAACGCTGCGTTATATGAACATTTATGTTGTTGCCTAGCCGAGGGCTATAACGGGAGCCAAGTGGACGTATCTGTCGCTGGAAAGGCTCCCGAATTGTGATGTGTGTAATATGCCGGTCTGCCACTTGAGAAGCTCCCGGAGGTGATAGGTGTAAACATGCCGGGCGTATACTAAGATGGACTGTGTGATTAGCGGTTTATGACGAAATAATAAACTGCATTGGGAATTATCGGAAGGACATTGCTTATGTGCCTTAATTGACCTGGTGCAGCGAGTATCCCCCATTATGATGACTAGCGCTGCCTTACACTATGTACAAGTATATGAGGGGACAGTACAAAGACCTGTCTACTGATCTTTTTACTCTGAGGCCAGAGACAGGGACAAGGGGGCATCTTCTACGTCTGGAGGAAAGAAGGTTTAATCATAATCACAGATGGGGATTCTTTACTGTAAGAGCAGTGGAACTATGGAACTCTCTGCCGCATGATGTTGTAATGAGTGATTCACTATTAAAATTTAAGAAGGGCATGGATGCCTTTCTTGAAAAGTATAATATTACAGGTTATATATACTAGATTCCTTGATAGGGCGTTGATCCAGGGAACTAGTCTGATTGTGGTATGGAGTCGGGAAGGAATTTTTTTCCCCAATATGGAGCTTAGTGTTGCCACATGTTTTTTTTTTGCCTTCCTCTGGATCAACATGTTAGGCTATGGGTTGAACTAGATGGACTTAGTCTTCCTTCAGCCTTAAAAACTATGTTACTATGTTACTATATGGAGAACCTGGGGAGGAGGGAGAAGCTATATGGAGAATCTGGGGAGGGGGGAGAAGATATATGGAGAACCTGGAGAGGAGGGGAGAAGTTATATGGAGAAACTGGGGAGGGGGAGAAGCTATATGGAGAACCCAGGGAGGGGGGAGAAGCTATATAGAGAACCTGGGGAGGGGGGAAGAAGGTATATGGATAACTTGGGGAGGGAGGGAAGAAGATATGTGGAGAACCTGGTGAGGGAGAAGCTATATGGAGAGCGAGGGGAGGGGGGGAGAAACTATATGGAGAACCTGGTGAGGGGGGAGAAGCTATTTGGAGAACCTGGGGAGGAGGAGCTATATGGAGAACCTAGGGAGGGGGGGAACCTGGGGAGGGGGGAAGCTGTATGGAGAACTTGGGAAGGGGAGTGAAGCTGTATGGAGAACCTGGGGAGGGGGACGCTATATTTAGAACCTGGGCAGGGGGTGAAGCTGCATGGATAATCTGGGAGGGGGCAATAGCTATATGGAGAACTTGGGGAGGGGGAGAAGCTATATGGAGAACCTACATGGAGAACCTGGGGAGGGGGGGACGCTTTATGAAGAACCTGGGGAGGGGGGGAGGTGCTGTATGGAGATCTAGGGGCGGGAGAAGCTGTATGGAGAGCCTGGGGAGGGGGTGAGCTGTATGGAGAGCCTGGGGAGGGAGAGAGAAGCTGTATGGAGAACCTGGGGAGGGAGAATCTATATAGAGAACCTGCGGATGGGGTGAGATGCTGTATGGAGAATTTTGGTGGAGTTCTCTGTGTGGAGAACATGGGTGGGGTGCTCTTTGTGGAGAATGGAGAGGAAAGTGTTTGGGGTGAGGGGGTGCTTTGACTGTCATATATCACTAGGGCAAACAGTGTGGTGGGAATATTTCATAGGAGAGAATAGTGTGGAGATCATGTACCATAAGTGAAACAGTCTGGGGTAATTTTTTTACATAGGGAGCACAGTGAGGGGCAATTATTTATTCAGGGGCACAACATAGGGCTTATTTAGGGCACAGCATGGGTGGTTATTTTTATTCAGGAACATTATAATGATATTGTTATTTTTAATAGTTTAGAAGAACAAGACTCAGGATATAGAAACTGTGCACACCCAATGTAAGAAAAATATAACAAAATCTTTATTACAATTTTACAAATGACCATTGACAACAAAAAATAAGATAAAAACATTTAAAAGTAGGCAAGACATTGCACTACACATAACAGGGGGGGGGGGTATCAAATATGGTAACCCAAGGCAATAAATCCCCTTTAAGCCGCAGGTATGTTTCACATCATTTGTCATATCCCACAGTACACAACATTATTATCAAACATACCATGTAACCCAAATCATGAGTGACATGACATGACATGCAGAGGTATAAATGATGAGCTAAGTGTCCCTGGATGATCAGATCATGAGCATGGATGTATTAAGGGAATGAATTGGGATAGTTACATGCTGGCACTGAAGACCCTACGCGTTACGCTGCTAGACCGCAGCTTTGTCAGAGGTAAGTTGTCAGTGGGCACACATATTTTTAAATGCTGTGTCCAATTTGTTGTGACCCTTTTCAGGTGAGAATCTATGGTCTCACCTGATTTCTGCATCACCATAGAACGCCAGACGGCCACTTCCTGTTTCAGATGCGTTCCACCTGAGTCACGCGGTGGAACGCAACCGGAAGTGGGCGGTACGTCATATCCGGTTGGAAAGAAACGCCCCCATCATATGGTCATAGGACGCAGGAGAAGACTTCCCCATCGCACGACCGCAATGGAAGGGAAGCTTGCGTTCCATCAGGTGGTGCAACCCAAAAAACAGAAGTAGCGCGTCCACTACAGAGATACCGGTAAAAAAGAAATAACGTGCTAGCTGCATGAAAGCACTGATAAGATGGAAAGAAGGCCAGGTCAGAGGAGCAGTAGTATATAGTCCAAAAGGAGACTGTATCCCACCATGTGTGCATGGATATGTGGCCACATAAGACAAAACAGACATTAAATGACAAACAAAAGACAAAAACAACAGACAAACAAACAACAAACAAACAAGACCACAAACAAAACCACACAGGTATACAAAAGGCCACCACATGATGGCAAAACAGAGCAGATGCAAAATATATGAAAATATATGAATATATTTGCAACTGCATGCGTATGCCTAAAGAAAGTGCTCACAACTAGTCATACTTACCAATATTCTATGTAAGAGTAATTCAAAAGGGATATGTAGAACATTTATTAGTTAAGGGGAATCAGACGAAAATGCACAAGTCAGTCACAGGGAAGAAGGGACCACCAACTGGACCACACAGAATACCAAATAAGAGGAATGCTATAAGAGTGAAATGTTACGCCAAGTAACCAGTAAATGAAAAGTCCTCATTAATGCCCCTAGGGGCCACCGAATCAAGAATAAAAATCCACCTAGATTCTGATCTCAATAGATCTCTAGTAGTGTTGAGTGAGCATGCTCGACACTGCTCGGTACTCGCTCGAGCATCACGCTACTCGGGATGTTCGGTGAGCACCGAGCATTTCCGGGTTACTCGGGCGGGAGCTCGGGTCTCCACCCTGCATGTTTGGTGCTCTTTACAGAGCCAATGAACATGCAGGGATTGCCAGCCAGTCACTGTAATGCCGCAGCCAAGTTGTTTGTGGGCATTACAATGATTGGCTGGCCGCACAGCGTCACCTTGAGTATTTAAAACCGGGCGCCGCCATCTTGGACACAGTCGCTCCAGATTAGATAGTGTAGGGACAGCGCTGCTGAGCTAGGGAGAGATTTTTCCTGCGAAATAGTTAGTGTAGGGTCTGTAAAGGCTGCCAGAATAAACAAACAGTCCTTCTCAGGACTAATATCCATCCCAGATATCAGGCAGGCAGGCTGTATAGGAGACGCAGTGGCTATACCAGCAAACGCTGCATTGCAGTCCTGTGTGCTCCTGTTTCTGAAATTGCTGAAGTTAGCTCCAGGTCTCGGGGGCCAGTAAAAATCCTTTTTTTTCATCTAAATCCTCTTTTTTTTTCCTCCTTCACACTGTACAAATACCCGTCTTATTAACCTATTGGTGTCTCCCCCCACCCCCCAAAAAAAAGTGTGTCTCTGATTTTTCAGACACAAATATATCTGTTGAAAAGAGTCTGGTATAGGCCACAGAAACAGAAGTGTGGTTTTGCAGTTCCAGGGGTCAAATCTCTGTATTATCCAGTTTTGGGCCTTTTGTATATAAAAAAAAAAACAGTTTGAGTGTGTCGCTCACTGTTCAGCTGCAAATCTATATATTTAAAAAAGTCTGGTATACACCAGTAAATTATAACTGTGGTTTTGCTGTTCCACGGTAAAAAGTCTCCATTATCCTGCTTTTCGCATTTTTTAGCTTAAAAAAAAACAGTAGTGTCTCCTGACTGTTCTGACAAAAAAATATATCTGTTGAAAATAGTCTGTTGTAGGCCCGACAAATCCCAGTGTGGTTTTGCATTTCCACGGGTCAAATCTCTGTAGTATCCAGTTTTGGGCCTTTTGTATCTAAAAAAAAACAGTTTTAGTGTGTCGCTCACTGTTCAGCCGCAAATATATATATTTAAAATTTTATGGTATACCCCAGTAAACAATAACTGTGGTATTGCCATTCCACGGTAAAAAATCTCTATTATTCAGGTTTTGGTATTTTTTTTCCATAAAGAAAAACAGTAATAGTTTATCCCTGATTGTTCTGATTGTTTAAAAGAGTCGGGTGTAGGCCAGAGAAATAGAACTGTGGTTTTCCACTTCCACGGTTCTAATCTCCTTTTTATTACCCTTTTGCCATTGATAGTGCGAGTGTAAGCTATTTTACTTCCTTTACAATGGGCAAGGCGCGTTGCAAGGGACGTGGAAGTGGACGTTCTGGTGATCGTGCGTGCAGAGGACGGGGCCGTGGCCAAGGTGAAAATGTGCCACAACCAACAGCCACATCTTCTCGCTCCCACTTCTTGACCGAATTACTAGGGAAGCACAGAACAACACCAGTATTGTGAACTGATCAGTGTGAACAGGTTATTAATTGGATAGCAGATAATACTTCCAGTTACCTGAGCACCACCACCTCCGGTCTGTCTTCCACACGGTCAAATGTTAGTAGCCGTGAGTCTCGACCGCATACTCCTCCTCACCCTGATGCTCCTTCCTCCCACCATGCCGAGTGTCGTCAGACAGCAACTGATCCCACACTTGGACACTCAGAAGAGCTGTTCACTGTTCCATTTCCATATTTGTGCCCCTCGCCTGCTCCGCTTGAAGTGGTGGAAGAGGAGATCCCATGTAGAGATGCTCAAATATTTGAACAGCCACGGCCACAGGAAGTCGACGCTGGCAATTTGTCACAAGAGGTGGACAATGACGAGACACAATTGCCAGGAAGTGAGGAGGAGGATCGTGGTGCGCAAGTGGAAGAGGAGGAGGTGGTGGATGATCTAGTAACTGACCAAACGTGGCAGGAGGACATGCAGAGTGAGGCCAGCAGCACACAGGGGGAAGGAGGCAGAGTACCCCAACAGGCAGGAAGAAGCAGTGTGGTGGCCGCAGACAGAAGGCGGCCAACCGTTCCCCATAACACCAACATGAGGGACGTTGCCTTTACAAGCGGTAGGTCTTACAGAGTCTGGAATTTTTTTAAAGACTCTGCTGATAACCCCAAAAAGGCCATTTGTACCACCTGCCATGCCAGCATCAGCAGGGGTGACAAAACTACCAGCCTGACCACCACCAGCATGATCAGGCACATGGCAGCAAAGCACCCGACTTTGTGGGGCGAACCCCAGGGTCCACGACCAGTGTCAGCGGGTGTCACCACTGCTTCTTCCGCTGTTGTGCGTGCAATAGAACCCCCTGTTGTGTGTACAAGGCAATCCCCTGTCCATACTGCATGTAAAGATGCCCCCTCCTCTCAGTCTTCACTTGTTATGGCAGTTTCTCAAGAAACAGCATCAACGTCCACATCCACGTCCCACCGCAGCGTTCAATTGTCCATATCCCAGACCTTTGAACGAAAGCGGAAATTCACAGCTAACGCCAGACAGGCCACAGTCCTGAATTCGCACATTTCACGACTGCTTGCGTTGGAAATGCTGCCTTTTAGGCTGGTGGAGACGGAATCCTTCCGCAACCTTATGGCGGTGGCCGTCCCTCGGTACTCGGTCTCCAGCCGACACTATTTTGCCCGGTGTGCCATCCCCACACTACACAAGCACATGTCCCAAAACATCTGCCGTGCCCTCAACAACGCAGTTACTGGGAGAGTCCACCTGACAACGGACACGTGGACAAGTGCTTGTGGCCAGGGACGGTACATCTCCCTGACGGCACACTGGGTAAACATAGTGGAAGCCGGGACCCAGTCGGACCTTGGGACGGAACACATACTCCCCACACCGAGGATTGCGGGCCCTATGTCAGTCAGAGTTGCCCCCACAGTGTACAGCTCCTGCGCATCATCCTCCTCCTCATCATCATGCTCAGCCTCCATCTCAGATATCACCACATCAGTTACAATCTGGAAGCACTGCAGTACTGCCTCCGCCAAGCGGCAACAGGCTGTGCTGAAACTCATAAGCTTAGGTGATAAACCTCACACTGCTTGTGAGTTGTGGACAACTGTGAAAGAGCAGGCAGATCTGTGGCTCAGACCGCTGAACCTACATCCAGGCATGGTCGTGTGTGACAATGGCCGTAACCTGGTGGCGGCTCTGAGGCGAGGCGAGATCACACACGTACTATGCCTGGCTCATGTGCTTAACCTCGTGGTTCAGCGGTTTCTTAAATCGTACCCCGAGTTGCCAGATCTGCTCGTGAAAGTATGCCGCCTGTCAGCTCATTTTCGCAAGTCGGCTACAGCTTCCGCCGCCCTTGCTGTGTTGCAGCAGTGTTTGCAGCTTCCGGCACACCGACTGGTGTGCGATGTCCCCACACGTTGGAACTCTACCCTCCACATGTTGCTAAGGATTTGTGAGCAGAAGAGAGCAGTTGTGGAGTACCAGCTGCAACAAGGCCGTCGATATTCAGGTCAGACTCCACACATAAGACCTCAGGAGTGGACCTGGATGTCTGACATACGTACCATCCTGACTAGAGATGAGCGTTGTTCTACTCGAACTGTTCGCCAATCTCAAATTCGAGCTGTTTTGGGCGGTGTTCGAGCCGGTCGGCGAACACGAACAATTTGAGAAAAATTCGGCTGTTCGAGGTTATGTTCGATAACTGTTCGTGCACCAAAATCATAACTGGATTTTTTCTCAGTAATGATGAAAATTAATGTTAATACGCAGTTTGAGTGTACAGCGGGGCGGGGGGAGGGGCAGGGGATGGATCTCTGCAGGAACAATGAAGATCTCCATTTTTTTTTTCTCTTTCCCGCATTTGCAGTGGGGAGGTGCAATCTGTCAGCCTATCAGCAGCGCACACACGGAGCGAAGTGCTTTTTTTCACACAAGCAAGGGCATGTGTGATTGGCAGTGTATGTCACATGTCCTTGCCCTATAAGACCAAGCCATTTTCCCCGTCGCCACCATTTTCTCACTGCTGCAGCTGCGTGTTAGACGGCACCGCTGTTGCTGTGTGCGCTATACCTTGTTAATTTCAAGCCAATTTTCGCACAAATATACAGATAGCTTGGGAGTAGGGAATAGTTGTGATTGCAGTCCTTTTAAGGACTAGGTTACAGCATTTCCTACGACTTTTATCAGGCAGGTCTGTGCTCTTAAATAGATAGATTGTGGGAGTAAAGACTAATTGTAATTGGAGTCCTTTTCAGGACTAGGTTACATCAGTTCCTATCAGTTTTTGCCAGGCAGGTCTGTGCCAGTGCTGTGCAAGTTTTTTTCACAGCATTTGGCTGAATCTAGCAAAGCTAATCCTTTTTGGCCTATTGCAGAGTGTGTTAGTCAGTGGAGTAGCCTATCTGTGTTGCAAGATATACCACCTGTGTATAGAATACCAATTTTTTTACTGCACCTAGTGAAGTAAAATCTTTTGGGCATAGCATCATTCTATTAGTCCATCTATACTGACCTCCATCAGGTTGCAAACTGAATATAATTTTTTTCTGCATCTAGCTCTGAAAAAATATTTGGGCTTCTAGCGGTGTGTGGGACTTGGTCTATTAGTCCATCTATACTGACCTCCATCAGGTTGCAAATTAAAAATAATTTTTTTCTGCATCTAGCTCTGAAAAAATATTTGGGCTTCTAGCAGTGTGTGGGACTTGGTCTATTAGTCCATCTATACTGACCTCCATCAGGTTGCAAATTAAAAATAATTTTTTTCTTCATTTATCTCTGAAAAAATATTTGGGCTTCTAGCAGCGTGTGGGACTTGTTCTATTAGTCCATCTATACTGACCTCCATCAGGTTGCAAATTAAAAATAATTTTTTTCTGCATCTAGCTCTGAAAAAATATTTGGGCTTCTAGCAGTGTGTGGGACTTGGTCTATTAGTCCATCTATACTGACCTCCATCAGGTTGCAAATTAAAAATAATTTTTTTCTGCATCTAGCTCTGAAAAAATATTTGGGCTTCTAGCAGTGTGTGGGACTTGGTCTATTAGTCCATCTATACTGACCTCCATCAGGTTGCAAATTAAAAATAATTTTTTTTTTCATTTAGCTCTGAAAAAATATTTGGGCTTCTAGCAGTGTGTGGGACTTGTTCTATTAGTCCTTCTATACTGACGTCCAGCAGGTTGCAAATTGAATATAATTTTTTTCTGCATCTAGCTCTGAAAAAATATTTGGGCTTCTAGCGGTGTGTGGGACTTGGTCTATTAGTCCATCTATACTGACCTCCATCAGGTTGCAAATTAAAAATAATTTTTTTCTGCATCTAGCTCTGAAAAAATATTTGGGCTTCTAGCAGTGTGTGGGACTTGGTCTATTAGTCCATCTATACTGACCTCCATCAGGTTGCAAATTGAATAAAAAAATGTTCTGCATCTAGCTCTGACAAAATATTTGGGCTTCTAGCGGTGTGTGGGACTTGGTCTATTAGTCCATCTATACTGACCTCCATCAGGTTGCAAATTAAAAATAATTTTTTTCTGCATCTAGCTCTGAAAAAATATTTGGGCTTCTAGCAGTGTGTGGGACTTGGTCTATTAGTCCATCTATACTGACCTCCATCAGGTTGCAAATTAAAAATAATTTTTTTCTTCATTTAGCTCTGAAAAAATATTTGGGCTTCTAGCAGTGTGTGGGACTTGTTCTATTAGTCCTTCTATACTGACGTCCAGCAGGTTGCAAATTGAATATAATTTTTTTCTGCATCTAGCTCTGAAAAAATATTTGGGCTTCTAGCGGTGTGTGGGACTTGGTCTATTAGTCCATCTATACTGACCTCCATCAGGTTGCAAATTAAAAATAATTTTTTTCTGCATCTAGCTCTGAAAAAATATTTGGGCTTCTAGCAGTGTGTGGGACTTGGTCTATTAGTCCATCTATACTGACCTCCATCAGGTTGCAAATTGAATAAAAAAATTTTCTGCATCTAGCTCTGAAAAAATATTTGGGCTTCTAGCGGTGTGTGGGACTTGGTCTATTAGTCCATCTATACTGACCTCCATCAGGTTGCAAATTAAAAATAATTTTTTTCTGCATCTAGCTCTGAAAAAATATTTGGGCTTCTAGCAGTGTGTGGGACTTGGTCTATTAGTCCATCTATACTGACCTCCATCAGGTTGCAAATTAAAAATAATTTTTTTCTGCATCTAGCTCTGAAAAAATATTTGGGCTTCTAGCAGTGTGTGGGACTTGGTCTATTAGTCCATCTATACTGACCTCCATCAGGTTGCAAATTAAAAATAATTTTTTTCTGCATCTAGCTCTGAAAAAATATTTGGGCTTCTAGCAGTGTGTGGGACTTGGTCTATTAGTCCATCTATACTGACCTCCATCAGGTTGCAAATTGAATAAAAAAATTTTCTGCATCTAGCTCTGAAAAAATATTTGGGCTTCTAGCAGTGTGTGGGACTTGGTCTATTAGTCCATCTATACTGACCTCCATCAGGTTGCAAATTAAAAATAATTTTTTTCTGCATCTAACCCAGCCAATAGTTTTGGCCTAATACCACAGTTTGGCCACTCAGCTCTGCTCGGTTACCATCCATTGTTTTTTTGTGCAAACAACTCCAGAGTTGTGAATTAGTTAACCACCAAAATGAGTGGAAAAAGGCCTGCTGCTGGTGGAAAGGGGAATAGGCGTGTTGGGAAGGGGAAAAAAGGTTGTGTCCGTGGGGTAGGTGCAGAAGAAAGACCATCTTCCAGCCAAACTAAAATGTCTACTTCTTTTAGCGGACAATGTGATAAGATCCCTTTCTTACGGCCACGCCAATCGCTACAAATTCCAGATGAGGCACAAAAACAGCAGGTGCTTCAACGGATATCAAGTGCTCCTTTAAGTGGGCTCTCCTCCACATCAACTTCAACATCACAAATACTCCAGTCCTCAAAGGTGTCACCCAAATCGCACTTGCTTCCTCACAGCTCCCAAATCTCCAGCTGCCCGTCTGAGTATGAGGTAGAACAGATGGTTGAGTCTGCAGAGCTGTTTACTCATACTATAGCCTGGGAATCAGAGGTCGACTCCAGCGCTTCTGTGAATCCAGACGAGGAAATGATCTGCACTGATGCCCAGAATCTTTATGAGTCGGATCCAGGACCAGACGCAGAAGGTTCTGACCATAATGTAGACCAGGGGTCTCAAACTCGGCTGGGTATATGGGCCGCAAATGGAAAAAATTTGAATTTGGGGGGCCGCATTTTTTGTTCAATGTGACATTTTTAGTGATACCATTTTTTTTGTATACACCTTTTGAACAGTTTTGCCATGTTTATTTTTTTATGGCTTGGGTCCTTATGGATGTGGCGATAATAAACGTGTACTTTTTTGTGTTTACTTTAGTTTACATATAAAACAGCATTTTTAGTGCCCAATATTTTTTCATGCTTTATTTTTATTTTTTTGATTTTTACAATTTTGTTTCCCCCAATTGGCCACATACAGTAAAATTGTCTTACAATTAGCATCATATAGTAATAATGGCAAACATCTTGTAGTAATGTCCCCATCTTGTACTAATGTGCCCCAACCAGGTCCCCATCCTGTGGCTATGTGCCCCATCCAGGTCCCCATCCTGTGGCTATGTGCCCCATCCAGGTCCACATCTTGTGGCTATGTGCCCCATCCAGGTCCACATCTTGTGGGTATGTGCCCATCCAGGTCCCCTTCTTGTGACTATGTGCCCCATCCAGGTCCCCTCTTGTGGCTATGTGCCCCATCCAGGTCCCCATCTTGTGGCTCTGTGCCCCATCCAGGTCCACATCTTGTGGCTATGTGCCCCATCCAGGTCCCCCTCTTGAGGCTATGTGCCCCATCCAGGTCCCCATCTTGTGGCTATGTGCCCCATCCAGGTCCCCCTCTTGAGGCTATGTGCCCCATCCAGGTCCCCCTCTTGAGGCTATGTGCCCCATCCAGGTCCCCATCCTGTGGCTATGTGCCCCATCCAGGTCCCCATCTTTTGGCTATGTGCCCCCTGTGCTGTTCTTCACACACATAAAAAAAAAAAAGATGATTCTCACCTGTCCTCCGTTCCCTCGGCGGCCTTCCTGCAGATGTGGCCCGCAGGCACCACAGAGTCAGACCCCTTGACGATCCCGACCTGTCCAGGAGGAGCCGCCGACAGCAGCGCTGCATTGCCGCACAGAGACTGTCTCCCAGCACAGCATTTTCAATGTCAGCCGCCGGCCAATCAGAGGCCAGCAGCTGACATCAGCGTACGGCAATGACATCATACTCACTGCGCCGACACGCAGATATCAGCTGCTGGCCTCTGATTGGTCAGCGGCTGTCATTGGAAATGCAGTGCTGGGAAACAGTCTCTGTGCGGCAATTCAGCGCTGCTGTCGGCGGCTCCTCCTGGACCAGGTCGGGATCATCAAGGGGTCTGTGCCTGCGGGCCGCATAAAGCAGCCTCAGGGGCCGCATGCGGCCCGCGGGCCGCGTGTTTGAGACCCCTGATGTAGACCCTCATTCCCAAACTGTAACTCCTGTTGGTGGAGACAATGAGGAAGACGATGATAAGACTCAAATACCTGATTGGAGCGACAACTTTAGTTTTTTGTCAGGGCAGGAACAGGTTGGCTCTGAGGACGACGGGTGTGATAACACACAGGGTGATGATGATGAGGTCGGAGATCCCACTTACTGTCAACCCACAGTCAGCCAAGAGATGAGGTCAGCAGAGGAGGTGGAGGAAGATGCTAGTGACGACGAGGTCAGGTTGCGCCTTCCTGGACAGAGACGTAGTACTGGAAGCACGTCAACAACTGCATCCTCAAACACAACTCTGCCTCTCACCACAAGTCGTGGTGGCTCTTCAGGTCGCATGGGTGCTAAGCCTTGCATAGCCTGGGCATTTTTTCAGATCGATAAAGATGACCCAACTCGTGTTATCTGTAACATTTGTCAGCAAAAGCTAAGTAGAGGCCAAAAAATACATAGTTTGAGTACTTCATGCATGAACCGGCACATGGACATGAAGCATAAGTTGCAGTGGGAAGCTCAGTGTGCTACAATGCGGTCTAGCCGGCCGGGCCAACCACCGTCTGCCATATCTTGTGCATCCGCGGCCTCTTCATCCTCTGTGACTGGGGGGACAGCAGTCACACCTGTTTTGGGGCGCAGACCTGCCACCTCTTTACCCGCAACAGCCAGCGTGATTGGCAGGTCATCATTTTCTTTGGAGGTGGTAACACCAGCTGGTCTTGAGCGCTGTCCGACATCGATAGCACCACCTTTGGATCAAGGCAACCTAACATGTCCGCCTGCATCTTCCTCACAGACCGGCAGTTTGCCGGGGACACCCTTATCAACCCCGTCTAAGCACAATAGCCAGCCCTCGGTCCCTCAGATGTGGACAAGTAAAAGACCATTTCCTCCTAGCCATGAGAAAGCTAAGAGGTTGAATTTCACCATCTGCAAGCTCTTGGCTACAGAAATGCTGCCTTTCCGCCTGGTGGACACAGAGGATTTTCGAGACCTTATGTCCGTCGCAGTGCCCCAGTACCAGATGCCCAGTCGGCACTACTTCTCAAAGAAAGGTGTGCCTGCGCTCCACCAGCATGTCGCACACAACATCACCGCTTCTTTGAGAAACTCTGTGTGTGACAGGGTGCATTTCACCACAGACACTTGGACGAGTAGGCATGGACAGGGGCGTTACATGTCGCTGACTGGGCACTGGGTAACTATGTTGACAGCAGGACAAGGGGCTGCTGTCCAAGTCTTGCCGTCCCCACGAGTTGTGCGTCAATCCTCTTTATGTCATTTTTCCTCCACTGCTTCTGCCTCCTCAACCTCCTCTCGGTCTTCCACCTGCACCCAAAGCCTGTCTGGTCATGCCACAAGCTTTCTAACTGCGCAGAAGGGATCCTGCACACCTCCTTACTATGCTGGCAGTAGGGCTCAACGTCATCAGGCGGTTTTTACATTGAAATGTCTGGGAAATGTGAGTCACACAGCTGAGGAGTTGTGGTCAGCTCTGGAGAACCAATTTCATGAATGGTTGTCTCCACTGGACCTGAAACCAGGGAAGGCCGTGTGCGACAATGCTGCAAACCTGGGTGCGGCCCTTTGCCGGGGCAATGTCACACACGTGCCTTGTATGGCTCACGTGTTGAACCTGGTTGTCCAGCAATTTTTAGCCCACTATCCCAGACTAGATGGCCTTCTGCAGAGGGCACGGTCGCTGTGTGCTCACTTCCGCCGTTCGCATCCCGCAGCTCAGCGACTTACATCTCTACAGAAGTCGTTGGGCCTGCCACTTCACCGGCTAAAATGCGATGTGCCTACCCGGTGGAATTCAACTCTGCACATGTTGCAGCGACTGTGGCAGCACTGACAAGCCCTGGTGCAATACGTTCTGATGTATAGCCTGGGCCAACGAGATTCAGAGGTGGGGCAAATCACGCTGGAGGAGTGGTCTCAGATCAGGGACCTATGCACCCTTCTGCACAGTTTTGAAATGGCGACGAAGATGTTTAGTGCTGACGATGCCATTATCAGCATGACTATTCCGGTGATTTACATGCTGGAGCACATGTTAAACAGAATTCGGAGTCAGGTGGTGGCACAAGAGGAGGTGGAGGAAGTAGAGGAGGAGGAGTTGTATGCGGAAGGGCTAACATCTGCAAGGTCCAGACGGTCGGCAGCACCAAGGCGGCAGGCATGTGAGGGTGGGGGAGATGGTTTAACCAGGGCGCATGGTAGCAGCCAAACTAGTGAGGAAGGTGCAGGAGCCCAGGAAGAAGTGGAGGACGAACTGATGGAAGACTCATCAGATGAGGGAGACCTTGATCACATTTCTGTTGTGCGAGGTTGGGGTGAGAGGACAGAGGAAGGAAGCATGATTGTTACCTCGCCACCAACACAACAGGGACTTGGTGCTCCTGGATGCGCAACACACATGAGTGCCTTCTTGCTGCACTACCTGCAACATGACCCTCGAATTGTGAGAATTAGAAATAATCCTGACTACTGGGTTGCCACACTGTTAGATCCCCGGTACAAAAGTAAATTTGCAGAAATTATTCCTGCCATAGAAAGGGATGCACGCATGCAGGAGTATCAGCAGAGACTGTTGCAGAATCTTACATGTGCTTTTCCACAAAATACCAGTGGTGCACGTAGTGAATCTCACAGTTCCAACTTGCCAACCGTGGGACCGTCAAGTGTTCAGCACTCAAACCGTAACAGAACCACAGTATCTGCTGGTAACATCAATTTTGCGGAATCATTTCACCACTTTTTTAGCCCATCCTTTGCAAGGCCACAGGAGACAAGAAGTCTGACACATAGTCAACGCCTAGAGACGATGGTACAGGAGTATCTCCAAGTAAACATTGAAGCCACGACTGTGTCACTGGACCCTTGCTCTTTTTGGGCTTCCAATCTGGATAAATGGCCGGAGCTAGCCACTTACGCCTTGGAGATCTTGTCATGCCCCGCAGCCAGCGTTCTGTCTGAACGTGTGTTCAGCGCTGCTGGTGGTGTGCTGACAGATAAGCGCACGCGGCTCTCCACTGATAATGTAGACAGACTCACGTTCATAAAGATGAACAAATCATGGATCCGAAACGACTTTTCTACCCCTGTGTCATCCTGGGGAGAGTAAAAGCTTGATGATTGGTTAAAATCACCCTACCAACCGTTTTAAGCTTTCAAATTACTAATCATGTTTATCTGTATCTTGACTGGAAAATAATTTGGGCTTTGTAGCAGTGTGCAGCACTGATCCTATTAGGCCATCTATAATAAGCTTCACCAGATTTAAAATTAAAAATAATTTTTAGCTGCATCTAGCCCGGAAAATAATTTTGGAGCTCCGAGATGCGCAAGACACATAAGTGCCTTCTTGCTGCACTACCTGCAGCATGACCCTCATATTGTCAGAATTCGAAGTAATCATGACTACTGGGTTGCCACACTCTTAGATCCCCCAAACTTTTCGATCAACCTTTTCATTTTAATAAAGACCAAAAAAATGGTCATTTTTGAAATTATAAGCATTAGCAGGTTGTTAGAAACTGAAATCAAACAGTTTTCAACTCAAAACTTTATTCTAGGTGATGTTACATTTTCACATAGGACCCCTTGTTCGAAAGGAGCTTCTGAACTCTCTCGTCCATTGAATTTGTCAGGTTTTGGATGGTTTCTGCTTCAATTGTTTTGCATGAGGACAGAATACCCTCCCAGAGCTGTTGCTTAGATGTGAACTGCCTCCCGCCATCATAGACACTCCTTTTAATGATGCTCCAAAGGTTCTGAATGGGGTAGAGGTCAGGGGAGCATGGGGGTCACACCATAAGTTTGTCCCCTTTTATGCCCATATCAGCCAGAGATGCAGATGTTTTATGTGCAGCATGAGATGGTGCATTATCATGCAGAAAAATGATCTTGCTGTGAAATACACGGTTCTTCTTCTTGAGCCATGGCAGGAAGTGATGTTTGAGAAAATCCACATACATTATGGAGTTCATCTTTAGCACCTTCAGGGATCCTAAAGGGGCCGACAATCTCTCTCCCCATGATTCCAGCCCAAAACATTACTCCACCTCCTCCTTGTTGGCGCTGTAGCCGTGTTTGCGTGGGGTGTCCATCAACCAGCCATCCTCCACTCCATTCATCTGGACCATCGAGCGCTGCACGGCACTCATCCGTGAACAAAACAGTTTTGAAATCAGTCTTCATGTAATGTTTGGCCCACTGGAGCCGTTTCTGCTTGTGTGAAGTGGATAGAGGAGGTCGACAGGATGGCGTATGCACAGCTGCAAACCTCTGAAGGACCCTGCATCTTGTTGTTCGGGGGACGTTGGAGGCACAAGCAGCTTCAAAAACTTGTCTGCTGCTATGACAAGGCTTTTTTGCCGCTGCTCTTTCAACCTGACGTAATTGCCTGTAGGAAAGAGTCCTCAATTTGCCCTTATCAGCACGCACACGTGTGTACTGTGAATCAGCTACATACTTCTTGATTGCCAAAACACTTCATCCTGATCATCGCACAATGTTGATTGTAGTCATGCCTTGACCTAAACACTCCACAATTTGTTGCTTCTCAGCAGCCGACACATCCTTTTTCTTTCCCATTTTGGCAGAAAATGTAGGCTGCTTAATAATGTGAGAGAGCCTTCTTAAGTAGTCTTGCCTTTATTGGACACACCTGCCAAACTAATTAGCACAGGTGTCTGCAATTGCTTACAGTGATATAAAGAGCCCTGACACACATCACCATCAATGAGTTTAACTGACAAACAAACAAATTCTTCCCTTATCACTCCTAAACACTTTTTGCATAATAATTTGGAACGCGGTGTACATGTGCTTTTCCACAAAACACCAGTGGTTCACGTAGTGAATCTTACAGTTCTAACTTGCCAACCGTGGTCTGTATGGAATTGTTCAATAAAGGGCCCAAAATTAAGATAACATAGATGGGAGAGGTCTCTATGAATAGGAATTCCTAAGTATTTGATACCCTGTGAGGGCCAGGCAAAGGGAAAGTTGGACTGGATGGAATCCTATATTGATTTAGGGAGGGAGACATCGAGGGCCTCAGACTTCGCTGCATTGATTTTAAAATTTTACCATGTAACAAAGTGATCTATTTCAGCCATAACAGCAGGGATGGATATATGTGATTGAGTGATATATACTAGGACATCATCAGCAAATAGAGAGCACTTGTACTCGGTGCCTCCCACCTCAATCCACCTAATATTGGGGTTATGGCGAATTGATGAGAGCAGGTGCTCCGTCACTAGGATGTATAAGAGAGGGGACAGAGGACATCCCTGCCTTGTCCCATTGGTGATTGTGAAAGGTGATGAAAATGTTCTGACGCACCCCCTGGGCCTTGGGACACCCGGAGCCGGACCCTTTTTGGTGGATGCTGGTGGTTGTAGTCTTCGTGGCGGCGATCCGGTTCCGTGGCTCAGGGCGGTCAAACCAGTGGCGGAACTATTTATGTGGTTTTGATGTTTAAATGTCCGACTACGCCACCCGTGGATTGCGGTCAGAGTGAACCGCCGCTACAGGGCAGACCGCTAAGGCTGGTGTTGTGGGTGCAGCAGAGCGTAGCATAACTCCCCACGGGAGGAGTATAGCCTCAGGGCAGTGTATGCGGAGGATGGGGGTGATGGTGCAGGGCAGCAGCAGTAACGACACGGAGTCAGTGATGCAGTTCAGGGCCTTTACTCACAGTTCTTATTATCCAGACCACGTCTGCAGGTAACGGCTGCCCACGTCGTACTGTGCTCACCAGGTGAGGGGCTCAGACAACTCCCAGATAACTTTGGAGCGCTTCACAGGACCCCCTTTGTGTGTCCTTTGTCTGGCCTTTCTTACCAACACTTCTGTCCGGCTGCCTCGGGCCTCCTCTTGGTAAACTTGGCGCCAGTTTCCCTGACCCTATGTGGTGCCTTCCTAGCGGGTGGAGCAAGGGGCTGCGCCACATAAAATGTCAGAGCATCCGGTTTCTAGCTGAGGGTCGTTTCCTGCCTCCACTAGTTCGGGGACCGGTCTCCCCTTTTGGCCTGACCCCTCCACGCAGGTGGATTCGGGCGTGCGGTGGCGACTCGCCCGTCCGCACCCCTGGGATCCCTTCATTCCTCGTTCCTGGAGCCTTCTCCGCTCCTCTTCCTTCCTTCTCCCTCTTGCAGGCCTGGGCCTCTGTTACTAGGCCCGCCTCCGGAGCAGAGCTCATGCAGAGCCCCTGCTCCCTGCCACTTCTGCTCAGACTTCTCTGCACTGAACTAAGATGGTGCCCACCTTTTATACTCCCTTCTCAATGCACCCAGGAACTTCTTCCTCCCTGCTCCTGCACTGCAGGGTTCCCCTTCCTCAGTGTTCCCTCCCCCCACTCCAGCCAGGGACAGGGACTGTCGTGCCCATCTCAGGGGCATATTGGTCGCCCTGCCCCACGGCAATGTGGTGTAATGCATGCAGGTGTCGGGTCCTGATCCACACTCCATCCTTATCTGAGAGTGAGATATCACACCTCTGGGTGAGGTGCAATACGTCTGTAGCAACCGAGCCCTCGGTGCTACAGTTCCATTTATCTTCAGCCTAGGTGACGTATTGTGATACAGGGCCGTGATTTTGGCTATAAAAGGGTCCCCTAGACCCCTACCCCAAGCTTTTTAAGAGAATCATATATGGCGTGCCAGGAGACTCTATGGAATGCTTTCTCAGCATCCAACGAGAGTATCTACTTACAAATTTTTAACTGCATCTAGCCCAGGAAATACTTTGTGCCTAGTAGCAGTGTCTGCTAGTCAGCGGATTATCCCGGCTGTTAAGCAAGCTACACCACCTGTAGTTTGGACACTTAATTTTTTCAAAGGAAATGCTTCGGGACCACGGGATACTTAGTGAAGAGCATCAGGAGGCACCCCAAGGCATAGGGGCTGGGACTGGCACTAGGATGCCTTGCGGTGGACAGCCGAGCTCGATCCTTATAAAAGCTTTTTAACTGCAGCAGCTTTAGTGGACGCTACTGGAGCTGGAATTACGCGGCTGCTGGCATGAGACTTGCCCTCCAATAGATCCTTGTAAATGGATTTAAAGTGTATTCATTCAAATTAGAGGGACAATTTAAATTAAAAAGCTTAGAGCTGCCTCCACCACAGGGGGGCTCTCTCGACCCACCAGCGGACAGGCACCAGTATTGGGAGAGGGGGGCTGGCCGTCAGGGTTCACCGCGGCTCTGGCACAAACCCGGCGACACGGAGGTGGCACGGGCAGGAGCGGACTGGCCGTCTCGGCTTCTCACTTTTTGGATTTTAGAAGGGCATGACATGCCTATATCTGTGTCTCCCCCTCCTTTTACTCCTCCACCTCTTTTCTTTTCGCATGACTATATGTACTTGTCACTTTTCCATGTGTTAGTTGTGTCTTCTGAGCAGTTTGTCAGCTTTTGGACACCTTTGAAGGTGTTTTCTATGTGTTTCTATGTGTTTTTGTTTGCCTGCCATTGGTTTTAACGGTGTTCGAAGGTGTTCGACGAACAGTTCGACGAACTGTTCGGCGAACACACGGGTGTTCGACGAACCGAACCGAACTCGAACACTACGGGGGTGGCTCAACACTAATCCTGACAAACTTTGAGGAGGCCACCAAGATGGTGAGTGGCGATGACGCCATCATTAGTGTCAGCATCCCACTTGTCTGTCTTTTGCAACGCTCTCTGCAGAGAATTAAAGAGGAGGCATTGAAGCCAGAGTATGATGAGATGGAACAAGAAGCCGTAGCGGGCTATTACACACAGCCCAGCCTCATCTCATCCCAACGTGCATTGGGGGACAATGAGGGAGAGGAGGAGGAGGAGGAGGAAGAACAGGAGCTGGTATCATGCGATGTAGACGGTAGTACCTCTACAACTGTCATACCGTCGGTTCAGCGTGGGTGGCCTGAGGACAGGGGGGGGAGGAGGAGAAGGAGAGCATGGTCAGTCGTCATCTTGGTGAGGACACGGAAATCTTGCCCGCTACCAGTCTGGCACGCATGGCTGACTTTATGTTACGCTGCCTTAACCGTGACCCTCGCGTTGTCAAAATGTTGGGTGACAGTCATTACTGGTTGGTGACACTTGTAGACCCCCGCTACAAGGAGAACTTTCACTCTCTTATTCCTGAGGTGGAGAGGTCTAAAAAATGGGGCAATACCAGAAGGCCCTTGCTGCAGAACTGTTAAAAAAAATTCCCATCTGAACACGCTAGCGGCAGAGGTCACAGTTCGTTGTTGCCCAACCAAGGTGTACATGCGAGAGAGACGCAACTCCAATCCAGCAGAGGCAGGGGAACACTGTCAACGTTCTAGGACAGTTTTCTCAGACCCTCCCTTCGGACAGACCCTGAGGCGCGGGGTACTCTCACAAGGAATGGAAAGTTTCAAAAGATGGTGAGGGAGTACCTTGCCGACCGTACCAGCATCCTCCGTGATTCCTCTGTGCCTTTTAATTATTGGGTATCCAAGCTGGACACTTGGAATGAACTCACGCTGTACGCCTTGGAAGTCCTGGCCTGCCCTGCCGCTAGCGTGTTATCGGAGCGTGTTTTTAGTGCCGCTGGGGGAATTATAACTGATAAGCGCACTCGCCTGTCAACTGACAATGCTGACAAGCTGACCCTTATCAAAATGAACAAGGGCTGGATTGGGCCAGACTTCTCATCACCACCAAATGACAGCAGAGTGACATAAAGTCAAATACACTGTGTTATTTCGGGAGGTGTATTCACATGCACCGCTTCACACCCACACATGGGTATACGCTTCCTCATTTCAGCTGTTTTATGTTCTTCTCCTTATCCTCAGCCTCCACCACCACTATACCACCAGGGTGACCGTGGTCCGTGTTGCCATTATTGAACGTTCCTCCATCCTGATTTTTGTCAGCTTTTGCTTGGAAGGCATAAGCAAAGACTGTGGGAGGCCCACTCCCCAATAAAGGTAATAATATTTTTAAGATGCTGTACTGTATGGCTCTTCCAAGGGGCATTAAAAGAGTCTTGTTATACCACTCTGACCTCCACGTCTCTTATGAGGGGCATTAAAAGGGTCTTGTTATACCACTCTGACCTCCACGTCTCTTCTGAGGGGCATTAAAAGCGTCTTGTTATACCACTCTGACCTCCACATCTCTTCTGAGGGGCATTAAAAGCATCTTGTTTTACCACTCTGACCTCCACGTCTCTTGTAAGGGGCATTAAAACCGTCTGGTTATACCACTCTTACCTCCACATCTCTTGTAAGGGGCATTAAAACCGTCTTGTTATACCACTCTGACCTCCACGTCTCTTGTAAGTGGCATTAAAAGCGTCTTGTTATACCACTCTGACCTCCATGTCTCTATTGAGGGGCATTAAAAGCGTCTTGTTATACCACTCTGACCTCCACGTCTCTTCTGAGGGGCATTAAAAGCGTCTTGTTATACCACTCTGACCTCCACGTCTCTTCTGAGGGGCATTAAAGGCGTCTTGTTATACCACTCTGACCTCCGTGTCTCTTGTAAGGGGCATTAAAACCGTCTTGTTATACCACTTTGACCTCCACTTCTCTTGTAAGGGGCATTAAAACTGTCTTGCTATACCACTCTGACCTCCACGTCTTTTATAAGGGGCATTAAAAGCGTCTTGTTATACCACTTTGACCTCCACGTCTCTTGAAAGGGGCATTAAAAGCATCTTGTTATACCACTCTGACCTCCACATCTCTTCTGAGGGGCATTAAAAGCGTCTTGTTATACCACTCTGACCTCCTCGTCTCTTGTAGGGGGCATTAAAACCGTCTTGTTATATCACTCTGACCTCCATGTCTCTTCTGAAGGGCATTAAAAGCGTCTTGTTATACCACTCTGCCCTCCACGTCTCTTCTGAGGGGCATTAAAAGTGTCTTGTTAAGCTACTGGGACCTCCACGACTCTATGAACGGGCATTGCATTTCCTCATAATTTTTGGAAGCTTTTGCTTGGAAGGCATAAGCAAATACTATGGGAGACCCACTCCCCAATAATGGGACTAATGTTTGTAATATGCTGTACTGCATGGCTCTTGTAAGAGGCATTGCAAGTTGCTCCGTCCTAATTTTTGGAAGCTTTTGCTTGGAAGGCATAAGCAAATACTATGGGAGACCCACTCCCCAATAGTGGGACTAATGTTTGTAATATGCTGTACTGCATAGCTCTTGTAAGAGGCATTGCAAGTTGCTCGCTCCTAATTTTTGGAAGCTTTTGCTTGGAAGGCATAAGCAAATACTATGGGAGACCCACTCCTCAATAATGGGACTAATGTTTGTAATATGCTGTACTGCATGGCTCTTGTAAGAGGCATTGCAAGTTGCTCCGTCCTAATTTTTGGAAGCTTTTGCTTGGAAGGCATAAGCAAATACTATGGGAGACCCACTCCCCAATAATGGGACTAATGTTTGTAATATGCTGTACTGCATGGCTCTTGTAAGAGGCATTGCTAGTTGCTCTGTCCTAATTTTTGGAAGCTTTTGCTTGGAAGGCATAAGCAAATACTATGGGAGACTCACTCCCCAATAATGGGACTAATGTTTGTAATATACTGTACTGCATGCCTCTTGTAAGAGGCATTGCAAGTTGCTCCGTCCTAATTTTTGTAAGCTTTTGCTTGGAAGGCATAAGCAAATACTATGGGAGACCCACTCCCCAATAATGGGACTAAAGTTTGTAATATGCTGTACTGCATGGCTCTTGTAAGAGGCATTGCAAGTTGCTCCATCCTAATTTTTGGAAGCTTTTGCTTGGAAGGCATAAGCAAATACTATGGGAGACCCACTCCCCAATAATGTGACTTATGTTTGTAATATACTTTACTGCATGGCTCTTGTAAGGGGCATTGCAAGTTGCTCTGTCCTAATTTTTGTAAGCTTTTGCTTGGAAGACATAACCAAATACTATGGGAGACCCACTCCCCAATAATGGGACTAATGTTTGTAATATGCTGTACTGCATGGCTCTTGTAAGGGGCATTCAAACCATCTTGTTAAGCTACTGTGACCTCAACGTCTCTTCCAAGGGGCATTAAAACCGTCTTGTTAAACCACTCTGAACTCCACAGCTCTTCCAAGGGGCATTGAAATGTTGTTTTTAATTACCTTACCTCTAATCTCCATGACTCTTCCAATGGGCATTGCATTTCCTCGAGGCATTGATATTGTCTTTTTATTCCACTGTAACTTCCACCACTCTTCCAAGGGGCATTAAAACCGTCTTGTTAATCCACTCTGAACTCCACAGGTCTTCCAAGGGGCATTAAAACCGTCTTGTTAAGCTACTGTGACCTGCACGTCTCTTCCGAGGGGCATTAAAACCATCTTGTTAAGCTACTGTGACCTCAACGTATATTCCATGGGGCATTGATATTGTCTTTTTATTCCAATGTAACTTCCACCACTCTTCCAAGGGGCATTAAAACCGTCTTGTTAAGCTACTGTGACGTCCACGTCTCTTCCAAGGGGCATTAAAACCGTCTTGTTAAACCACTCTGAACTCCACAGCTCTTCCAAGGGACATTAAAACCGTCTTGTTAAGCTACTGTGACCTCCACGTCTCTCGGTGGCTGGGGACCGAGCGTGGACACCCGGCCGCCGGGCGGCTGGGGACTGAGTATGGATAAAAGGGCCGCCGACGCAGCAATGACATGGTGGCCGGCGTTTGCCTCCACATGCCTAAAAGGCCCAGTTTCAAATGCAAGCAAGCTGGGGGGTGGGTGGGTGGCAGGTTGCACACTTAAGCTTGCATTCCAACAAAACAAAGCAGATGCTAACTTCTATCATCATCATGCTCCTCACCTTGGCACTCTCAACTCCCCTGATGGAGAAGCCAGGGCCCACCGGAGGAGTCGGGTTCTCTGGTGGGCTCGTCCAATGCTGCCCTAAAGCAGGCCAGTCTAAGAAAAGTGTGTGGGGATGTTCCGCAGAGAAATCGGGGCGGCTGGGGACCGTTTATGGACACCCGGCCGCCCCCAGGCGGCTGGGGACCGAGTGTGGACACCCGGCCGCTCCCTGGCGGCTGGCGACCGAGCGTGGACACCCGGCCGCCGGGCGGCTGGGGACTGAGTATGGATACCTCGCTGCCGAAGCAGCCATGAGGTAGTGGCCAGCTTCGGCCTCCTCAAAACTAAAAGGCCCCATTTCAAGTGCAAGCTAGCAGTATGGTATTGCAGCCTGGGGGTGGGTGGGTGGTTGGCTGCATATTTGCGCTTGCATTGCATGGAATGGGGGAGGTACAATTGAACACTGCCCTGGGACAAGGACTTGCACTGGGATAGTTGCAAGTCTGCATCTTCTGATGCTGCAAGGATCACTTCTGATGGGCTCACTTTTAGGCAGTGACCTGGGAGTCAGAGATGCTTCCAGGGATCTTCCCCATGCTGTCCTCATGTCTTTTCAGCACTGTATGCATGTGTCACACAGCATATGGCCAGATAAGGTTGTAAAATGTTAAAATGACATTTCCCGGTGAATGCATTTGTCACAGTTGAAAGCAATACAAAAGTGCAAAAACGCATAAAAAATGCTACTTGTGAACATAGCCCAAGGTGTGGAGGAGTATTTTTGTTTTTGGTTATTTATTTTACCTTATACACAAGTCTTTACCCTGGAAAAGAAATTCCTTAACATATTTCACAGGAAAAAAGTTTCACTTTCGTTTTTGAACGTTTTATTATGAGCCCGTAAAAGTGGCTTAATACCTCTGAACACGTTGTTGACAACAGTGACCTGGGGGTCAGAAATGCTTCCTGGGGCGATCCCCATGCTGTTCCCATGTCATTTCCGCACTGTCACTATCGTTTTGGGCACTTTTTAGGCTTTCTACAGACTGCCGGGGGGTGCCGCCGCAAAAATCCTCGGGTCTCCCATAGACTAACATTGGGCTCATTGCTCGGGTCGAGCACTCGAGTATCACGGCGAGCTCCCGCTGAGCTTCGAGCACCCGAGCATTTTAGTGCTCACTCAACACCAATCACTAGTGTAATCTGATTTGCGTGAGTTGGGCCTCATTTTGTTGGGCCTCATATTGTTATTTTTAAGGGCACCGCTTTGAGATGTACTGCAGAACATCGGAGAAGATGGAGTCCTGCAGAGACGAGCTGTGGATGTAAGACGTCAGCATGGAGTCAGGTACTTAGATCTAAGGTGCATATACATTGGTCAGTTGTAGCATTTAATTGATCGCTGAGCTCCTATATGAAGCCGATCAGCAGCCACTTAATAGCCTGTTTACAGGATGTGGCCCCACTTTCATGTGCACAGAATGATCGTTAACATGATCGTCCTGTGCACATAGAAAAGCATTGTTCTCAGAAGCACATGTATACACAGGAGAATGTGTTGCTGAGAACGATGATATATAAAAGGAGTCTTTCACCCCCAAATTGCCAATTATTCTGCCTACACATTTATATAGGTGACATAGCACAGGCATATACAGTTTTAACTTAACTTATTGCTTATTATTTTTTATATTCAAATGAGGGCGTTTCTGTGCACCCTTGGTGCGGCCTGTGCCTTGGTGCACCGTTACACCCTCCTATTTGCATATTAAAGCCATTCCCTTGCTTTAATTCACAGAGGTCCATTGGTGAGAGTAAGTGCTGTCTAAGATAACTAGCGCTTCGAGTGTCAGTGTGAACACGCACACAATGAGTCTGCAGGCGCGTTCTGATGCCTGGTTGCTGCCTGCTTTTGGCTGAGGAGGAAGGGCGTTGAAGTGAGCAGACAGCACATCACGCCTTGTCCCCCTCCTCACTGATTCCAAGGGAATAACTTTCAAACTTGAGATATCTATTTACAATTCTATTTGGGGCTGACCTGACACTACAATTGATTGCTGTACTAAACTTGGTAATGTATTCATGTACTGATGGAGGTTCTGATGTTTTACTGCACTGACAGAGGTTCTGGTGATGTATTACTGTACTGACTGGTTCTGGTGATGTATTACTGTACTGATGGAGGTTCTGGTGATGTATTCCTGCACTGACGGAGGTTCTGGTGATGTATTACTGCACTGACTGTGGTTGTGGTGATGTATTACTGCACTGACTGTGGCTCTGGCAATGTTTTATTGCACTGACAGTGGTTCTGGTGATGTATTACTGTACTGACTGTGGTTCTGGTGATGTTTTACTGTACTGACGGTGGTTCTGGTGAATACAGGTTCAATGAGCTAGAGATATTGAACATTTCTTGGTTCTGAGATAATATTCTCTTGTAAAGTATTATCTTTGAGATATAATCCCACTAAATACTTACTTAAAATAAGTTCAGAATAAAAAAAATTTTAAGAATTTTCATAGTTGTCAACATAAATGCTTCAATATTATTTTTTACATGCATTATTTTTTACATCGGTGTTATTTTGAAAAAAAAATAAGCTGAACAAGAAATTGACTAAACCCCCATACACTATAGACAGCTGTCTGATCGTTTGGCTGGCAGCTATCTTGCCCATTTCTCCAATATACAGGATTGCTCACTGTACTGAGCATTCCTGTGTTCTCTATGAGAGCCACTGTTAGGCCACGGCCCCACTATCAGTATTTGGTCAGTATTCAGTCAGTATTTTTTCCCAGGAGTGGGAGACAAAACCAGGAGTGGGTGATAAATGCAGAATTGGTGCCCTTGTTTCTATTATACCTTTTCTCTGATAGTTCCTCACCTGGTTTTGGCTCCCACTCCTGAGAAAAAATACTGACCAAATACTGATAGTGGGGACGTGGCCTTAGACATTTGTGACAGCAGCTTATCACTTAGGCTGTGTGCCCACTATGCGTTTTTCAGCATTTCTGTAGCGGCAATTCCGCTGCAGAAACTTAAAAAACGCTTGGTAGAAGGTCTGCTATGTTCCCCAATGATAATCCGCATGTACTGTGCACATGCTGCAGAAATTTCCTCTGTGGATTATCATAGCGGAAAAATCCGCAGCACTACTAATTATTTTGCGTAATCGCGGCATTTTCGCCGCCATTCACTTGCATTGAACCGCATAATATCCGCATGACTACATGAGCACATGCGGATATTAAGCAATTCAATGTGCGGGTGGTACCCGGGTTTAGAGAAGAGGAAACTCTCCTCCAGACCCGGGTACCATAGGACCTGTAAAAAAGAAGAATTAAAATAAAAAATATACATTATACTTACCTTCTGATGGCCCCCGGTCTCCTCAGCGATGCGTCCTGGCCTCCCGGCAGCTCGCGATGGTCTAAAAGGACCTTCCATGACGTCATTTAGTCATGTGACAGGTCACGCAACCGCTGACGTCGGCGGTCGCGTGACCCGTCACATGACTAAATGACGTCATGTCAGGTCCTTTTACACAACCGCGAGACACCGGGAAGACCGGACGCACAGGAGAAAAGACCGGGGGCCATCAGAAGGTAAGTATAATATTTATTTTTTACCATTCTTTTACTGTCACACTATATAAATCCATGCCGGTTGCATGGATTTATATAGTGTGACCAAGTTGTCAAGCACTTTCCAAGTGATGCTAAAAGGGCTTGACAACCCGCATGCGAAATCACATGCTAAAAACGCTTGTCCCTGGCAGGAAAAACACATGTAAAATCCACATGCGTTTTTTATGCCAGGGAGATGCAGAAACGCTCAGGAAAAATCCGGAGCATTTCTGCATCGTGGGCACATAGCCTTAGAGGACAAAAGGATCTACAGTCTGATATCAGACATGCTGGATTCTTATCTCTCCTGACAATCATCAGTCAGAGCCACCCATACACATTGGACTGTCAGCGGAACCTGTTGATATCTGCGGGTTTGGCCAAATTTAGTCTAATGTGTATGAGGGTGTTAACTACTATCTGAAGGGTATGAGCACTGTCAGGGTATGTGTACACGACTTCTTTTAGACTTCTGCGAATCAGTGGAGATTTTGAGACAAAAGAAGCTTCAGGACACATAATCGTCATTTTGTCCTGAAGTAACTTTTTTTTCTTTTTGGTCATCTTTTCCGACATCTTTTAGCCATCAGTTTTTGTTTATTTATTTTTTTTAAATGGACCAGTCACTTCTTTTAGCTGCTTCATGTCTTAGGAAACCTGAAGTGTTTAAAAAACCCTCAAAAGACTGGACATATGAAAAGCGAGTCGTTTTTACAGTGCAGTGTATGAGTTCGTTGTTTTTAGCATATAGTTAGCACTTTTTCAGGCAGGTTACAGAGTGGATCTGCCAGTAAAAAACTCTGTGTGTACATACCCTCACTCTGACTGATTTGTAGGGGACGTGCCCACTTAAAGTGCCTAGGTCAGCATGAATGTCAAATATCGCCCTGGCTGCGGGTGAGTTTGGGTACGTGCCATGATCAGGAAATGCTGCGGGTTTGAAGCTGTGTATTTATGCAGCGTCAAACCCGTAGCAACCAGATGTTAAAGCTTAGTTGATGGTATTTTTAGAAATCCCATGTCCACTATGCGTGCATCTGAGACTGCGGATCACCCACGGACACTGACATGTGGCGCGTCTTTCAGGACCGCAGCATTTGAAATTCACTTGTGGAGTCGCTAGTCTCCGCAACAGAAATTTTAGCCCTAGAATGTATTGAATGCGTTAAATCCACATGGTTCAATGAACACATGCAGATTTACCTGTGTTCAATAGACGGCAGCGTTTTGGATGCAGCAAAAATATGCTGCGTCCAAAGTGCTGCTACATGCTGATCGTGGGCGCATAGCCTAAAATTAAAAAAATGGTGTGGGCTCCCGCGTAATTTTCATAACCAGCAGAGGGCAAGTCAACCACTGGGGACTGATATTACTAACCGGGGAAGGGGCCATTAGCCAAAAATGTTCCCTGGCTATTAATAACAACTCACATCTGTTTGCTTAGGGTTTACTGCAGTATTTCCCAAACCCCATCCTCACGGACCCCCACAGGTCATGTTTTCAGGCTCTCCTTAGTATTAGTACTCCTTTGCCACTAAAAGGAGTCCACAGGGGTGTCAACCGTACAGTAGTTCAAACTGGGAGAAGCCTGTGGAAGCTTGGGGAACTTCCCTGATGGAGAACAGCAAATAAGGTAAAAGACAGTCCCAGTCCCGGCTGCCTTTTTCTACCACTTTCTTTAACCCCTTTCTGACGTAAGACACATCTACACATCCCTGTGGCCTGGGCCTCAACGACCAGGTACGTATAGATACAGTAAAGACCAAAAGTTTGGACACACCTTCTCATTTAAAGATTTTTCTGTATTTTCATGACTATGAAAATTGTACATTCACACTGAAGGCATCAAAACTATGAATTAACACATGTGGAATTATATACTTAACAAAAAAGTGTGAAACAACTGAAAATATGTCTTATATTCTAGGTTCTTCAAAGTAGCCTTTTTTTGCTTTGATGATTGCTTTGCACACTCTTGGTATTCTCTTGATGAGCTGCAAGAGGTAGTCACCGGAAATGGTTTTCACTTCACAGGTGTGCGCTGTCAGGTTTAATAAGTGGGATTTCTTGCCTTATAAATGGGGTTGGGACCATCAGTTGTGTTGTGCAGAAGTCTGGTGGATACACAGCTGATAGTCCTACTGAACAGACTATTAGAATTTGTCTTATGGCAAGAAAAAAGCAGCTGAGTAAAGAAAAACTTTGTGCAGCTGGCCTTCATGTTAAAATAGCTGCTAGGAAACCACAGCTAAAGACAGGCAACAAGCAGAAGAGACTTGTTTGGGCTAAAGAACACAAGGAATGGACATTAGACCAGTGGAAATCTGTGCTTGTCTGATGAGTCCAAATTTGAGATCTTTAGTTCCAACCACCGTGTCTTTGTGCGACACAGAAAAGAAGATGTGTCCAAACTTTTGGTCTGTACTGTACGTCTCACAGGTTGTGTGTGTGCGATTGCCACCGGGTGTCAGCTGATTCTAAAAACCCAATATAAATCTGGTATTGCTGTAATCACACCGACCCGAAGAATAAAGTTGTCTAACCACTTGTACCGCACGAGGAACGTCGGAAAAAATAAACAAAGCCAATTTTTCACCTGCTGCTAATTTGAGCCTTACTGCCTCCCAAAGATCGCAGTATGGCTCAGCTCTCATTTATCCTGCGCTCTGCGTTGAGAGCTTACACCAGGTTTTCCATGTACTGTAAATCGCTGAAATATGTGATTCAGACGGAACCCCCGGCGGAAGAATCCCTGTAATGAGGCAGATGGAGGCATAGTGGACGCAGTCTGCCCTGTGATCCCACGGTGTCCATCTTTTCATTAGGCGTGCATAAAAGTGAGGCAAATAGCGCTCCATCCCTCCTGATCTCACCATGTGGCTAAGCAGTACTGTACAGCCACATAAGGGATATTTCTACATTCAGCAGAAATTGTGTGACTAATTTTGGTGCCATTTTACCCATTTCCCAGTATGAAAATGTAAAATCTGAGGCTAAAACAAAACTTTGGTGGTATAAATATAATTCTTTCTTCACCGCCCAATGGTGTAAAATTCTGTGAGGCACACGGGGTGTCAAAATGCTCACTTATCCCTAGATGAATTCATTAAGGTGTAGTTTGTAAAATGGGGTCTCTTATGGGGGGTCCTGCTGTTCTGGCACCTTAGGGGCTCTGCCAATGTGACATAGCACCGTCAAACCAGCCCAGCAAAATATGAACTCTAATATGGTGCTTCTTCTCTTCTGAGCTTTGCGCTGTGCCTCAAAAGTAGTTTTCGACCACATATGGGGTATCAGCGTACTCAGGAGAAATTGTACAACACATTTTGGGGTCCACTGTCTCCTGCTATCCTTGTGAAAATGAAAATATTGGGGGCTAAAACAACATTTTTGTGGGAAAAATATTTTTTTTTTCATTTTTACAGATCCATGTTGTAAAATCCTGTGAAGCACCTGTGGGTTCAAGGTGCTCACCACACATCTAAATAAATTCCTTGAGGGGTCTAGTTTCCAAAGGTAGGTCACTTGTGGGGAGTTTCCACTGTTTAGGGACATTAAGGGCTCTCCAAATGCGACATAATTATTCAAGCAAATTTTACATTCAAAAAGTCAAATGGCGCTCCTTCCCTTCCGAATCATGCCGTGTGCCCAAACAAGGGTTTTCCCCCACATATGGGGTATCAGTGTGCTCAGGAGAAATTGCACAACAAATTTTGGGGTCCATTTTTACCTGTTACCCTTGTGAAAATAAAAAAATTGGGTTTAAAGTTAAATTTTTGTGAAAAAAAGTTAAATGTTCATTGTTTTCTTCCACATTCCAAAAATTCCTGTGAAGCACCTGAAGAGTTAATAAACTTCTTGAATGTGGTTTTGAGCACCTTGAGGAGTGCAGTTTTTAGAATGTTGTCACTTTTTGGTATTTTCTGTCATAAAGGCCCCTCAAAGTCACTTCAAATATGATGTGGTCCCTAAAAATTGGTTTTGTAAATTTTGTTGGAAAAATTAGAAATCACTGATCAACTTTTAACCCTTATAACTGCCTAACAAAAAAAAAAATTGGGGTTCCAAAATTGTGCTGATGTAAAGTAGGCATGTGGGAAATGTTATTTATTAACTATTTTGTGTGACATATCTCACTGATTTAAGGGCATGAAAATTCAAAGTTTGAAAACTGTGAAATTTTCAACATTTTTGCCAAATTTCCAATTTTTTCACAAAGTAACACAAGTCATATCAAATAAATTACACCATGATCGTGAAGCACAATATGTCACGAAAAAACAATCTCAGAATAAGTGGGATCCGTTGAAGCGTTCCAGAGTTATTACTTCATAAAGTGTCACTGGTCAGAATCGTAAAAATTGGCCTGGTCATTGACGTGCAAACAGCCTTTGGGGGTAAAGGGGTTAACATGGGTTTTAAGGTTTTGTTGAACCTTTCCACTGACCAACAGTTTGCGGGTGGCATACCAAGGTCCAAAATTTCCAGGGCCATACATATCATGTTTCTCTAAAAATAAGACCGGTTCTTATATTATTTTTTGCTCCAAAAGATGGGTTAGGGCTTATTTTCAGGGGATATCTTATTTTCTTTTCCATGAACAGCAGTCCACATTTATTTTTGAACAAAAAAATCAAGATTTATTAAAATATAATGATATCACATTCTGAAACATCATCATAACTCTCCATACCCTGAATTCCATCATGAATTTCTTGAGATCTTATGTACTTTTTTCATGTACGTCAATCTACTCTTCATACATACTGACAATGAACTATGGGGTTAGAACGATCACTAATAGATCGTTCTGTCCCCATACATATCATGTAATTGGCAGCACATCTACAGTTATATGAAAAAGTTTGGGCACCCCTATTAATCTTAAGCTTAATGTTTTATAAAAATTGGTGTTTTTGCAACAGCTCTTTCAGTTTGATATATGTAATAACTGTTGGACACAGTAATGTTTCTGCCTTGAAATGAGGTTTATTGTACTAACAGAAAATGTGCAATCTGCATTCAAACAAAATTTGACAGGTGCATAAGTATGGGCACCCTTATCATTTTCTTGTTTTAAATACTCGTACCTACTTTTTACTGGCTTACTAAAGCACTTTTTTTGGTTTTGTAACCTCATTGAGCTTTGAACTTCATAGCCAGGTGTATGCAATCATGAGAAAAGCTACTTAAAGTGGCCACTTGCAAGTTGTTCTCCTGTTTGAATCTCCTCTGAAGAGTGGCATCATGGGCTCCTCGAAACAACTGTCAAATGATCTGAAAACAAAGATTATTCAACATAGTTGTTCAGGGGAAGGATACAAAAAGTTGTCTCAGCGATTTAACCTGTCAGTTTCCACTGTGAGGAACATAGTAAGGAAATGGAAGAACACAGGGACAGTTCTTGTTAAGGCCAGAAGTGGCAGGCCAAGAAAAACATCAGAAAGGCAGAGAAGAAGAATGGTGATATCAGTCAAGGACAATCCTCAGACCACCTCCAGAGAGCTGCAGCATCAACTTGCTGCAGATGGTGTCACTGTGCATCGGTCAACTATACAACGCACTTTGCACAAGGAGAAGCTGTATGGGAGAGTGATGCGAAAGAAGCCGTTTCTGCAAGCACGCCACAAACAGAGTCGGCTGAGGTATGCAAAAGCCAGTTTCTTTTTGGAAGAAGGTCCTGTGGACTGATGAAACCAAGATTGAGTTGTTTGGTCATACAAAAAGGCGTTATGCATGGCAGCAAAAAAACACAGCATTCCAAGAAAAACACTTGCTACCCACAGTAAAATTTGGTGGAGGTTCCATCATGCTTTGGGGCTGTGTGGCCAATGCCGGCACCGGGAATCTTGTTAAAGTTGAGGGAAGAATGGATTCCACTCAGTATCAGCAGATTCTTGACAATAATGTTCAAGAATCAGTGACAAAGTTGAAGTTACGCAGGGGATGGATCTTTCAGCAAGACAATGATCCAAAACACTGCTCCAAATCTACTCAGGCATTCATGCAGAGGAACAATTACAATGTTCTGGAATGGCCATCCCAGTCTCCAGACCTGAATATCATTGAACATCTGTGGGATCATTTGAAGAGGGCTGTCCATGCTCGGCGACCATCAAACTTAACTGAACTGGAATTGTTTTGTAAAGAGGAATGGTCAAAAATACCTTCCTCCAGGATCCAGGAACTCATTAAAAGCTACAGGAAGCGACTAGAGGCTGTTATTTTTGCAAAAGGAGGATCTACTAAATATTAATGTCACTTTTCTGGTGAGGTGCCCATACTTATGCACCTGTCAAATTTTGCTTGAATGCTGATTGCACATTTCCTGTTAGTACAATAAACCTCATTTCAAGGCAGAAACATTACTGTGTCCAACAGTTATTACATATATCAAACTGAAATAGCTGTTGCAAAAACACCAATTTTTATAAAACATTATGCTTAAGATTAATAGGGGTGCCCAAACTTTTTCATATAACTGTATTGTTTACACCAGACTATGTGCTAACGAGAACAATGGCCCTGATTCTCTAAAACTGACGTACATGCCAATCTTAATGAACGGAGCACCTAATTCATTAAAAGGCACACACCACTTAATAAATTAGGAATCTTACAAGTACCATGCGCCTCTTCCAGAAATGTACATACACATGTGTATATATACACACACTGCACGTACATACACATCAGTGTGTGTATATCTACACACACAGCACATAGACATGTTTATACAAACACTACACATACATAACATACTGTCTCCTCTGGACTCCTGCAGTTAAGAGACCTTTGGTAACATCTTGGTCACATGACTGCGATCACCAAAGGTCCTTAAACAGTGTTAACCATGGAATACAAATGCTGGTGGCCCCTAAGAGAGTGGGGGCCCTGGTGATTGCCCAGTTTGACTCCCTCTAACTCCAGTCCTGACTGTAACTAGGGCTTATTTTTTAAGTAAGCTTTATAATTCTAGCATACTCTAAAAATCCTGTAAAATAATGCTAGGACTAGTGATGAGCGAAAGTGCTCGCCACTGTTTGGTACTCGCCCGAGCATCACGGTGCTCGACAAGCTCGGCGAGTATTTCCGGGTTGCTTGGGCGAGAACTCGGGTTCCCGCCCTGCATGTTTGCCCCTCTTTAGAGAGCCAATGAACATGCAGGGATTGCTTGCCACGCACTGTAATGCCCTAGCCATGTTGGTTGTGGGCATTACAGTGATTGGCTGGCCACACAGCGTCATCAGGTCTATATAAGACCTGGCACCGCTATGTTCATCACAGTCTACCCGGGAATCAGGCAGAGTAGGGAGAGCTGCTGCTGAGTCAGGGAGAGATTTGCTTGTTTATAGTTAGTAAAAGTATTCCACAGCATATCTATATATCTATCTGAACTAACAGTCTTTCTGAGGGCTAATCCAGCTGCATATATTCAGTGGTGATAGCAGGAGTTAGGCAGGCAGGCAATGTATATAGTGCAAGAGGGTCCATAGCACATTCCTGCTGCTGTTCTTACAAATATTTGTAGACATAGCCCCAGGTATCAAGGGCCAGGGCAATTTTATTTTTATCTTAATCCTAGTTATTTGCTTAAAAACCAAGGCAGGCAGGGTATGTGACAGACTGCAGTGCATGATACAGCACAAGAGGGTCCATTCCATGTTCAACTTCTGAGTGATCCTGCTGTGACAAATATTTGTAGACATAGCCCCAGGTATCAGGGGCCAGGACAATTTATATTTTTATCTTAATCCTGGTTATTTGCTTAAAAAGCAAAGAAGAGTACACCATTTTTCTGATCCATTTGCTTTTTAGCACTGCAGAATACAGCCAGATCTTTTCCATATTACAGCGATAAAAATCCAGAAATTTGAACTGAACGTGGAAAATATTGGCCTCCTTTTCCATTTTGTTGCAGTGTGTCACTCAAGCTATTCACACTAGGTCTCTGTGAAGAATAGTATTAGTAAACTACAGGCCTGCTATTTAAAACCATGGTTCTCTGTCAGACGTATCACATATAACAGTGTTCCAAAATCAGCCATTTCCGCATTCCATTTCATTGCAGTGTGTCGTTCAAGTTATTCACACTAGGTCTCTGTGAAGAATTGTATTAGTAAACTACAGGCCTGCTATTTAAAACCGTGGTTCTCTGTCAAAGTGTCATGGGTATGTCAGAGGTGACAGACAGTCGCCTTGCAGTTGGTTGCAGGAGATCTCTACGTTTGGCATTGCAAACATTTTCCTAGAGGCTGGCTGTCTCTAGGACCCAATGGCTACCTCCCTCTGGCTAATTAGCTCCCTGGCCTGGGTGTATAAATACCTGGTGTGTCTGAGATGGAGGTGCTGGCGATATTCTTTACTACTTGTGAGGCTTTAGCAAGAGCAGTACTTCGTTCTCCCTGGAGCTTGAGGCCATGTTCGCATTTGTTTGGAGTCGTCTAAAGCGAAGCAATTTCCCCCTGTTTGTCTACCCTTGTTGTCTATAGAGTTTAGTGGAAATCGAATAGTGCTCATCTCCTTCCTTTCCTAGCCTTAGCCATGCGCAGGGAAAGTCAGGGCAAGCCACACGTGCGGAGATTGGTGAAGAGCTAATATAGGAACCGTAGTTGAGACAGGGTGACACTAGACCAGACTAGGAGGTCTCCACTCTACCTTTACCTAGTGTATGGGCTCCCTTTCCCTCTTCCCTCTGTGTTGCACTAAGTCTTTCCCACACCTTGTGTGATACAGACGTATCACATATAACATTGTTCCAAAATCAGCCATTTCTGCCTTCCATTTTGTTGCAGTGTGTCGGTCAAGCTATTCACACTAGGTCTCTGTGAAGAATAGTATTAGTAAACTACAGGCCTGCTATTTAAAACCTTGGTTCTCTGTCAGACGTATCACATATAACTGCGTTCCAAAATCAGCCATTTCTCGTGAACATGGAAAATATTGTCCTCCATTTAAAATGAGCAAGGTGCGTGGCAAGGGATGAGGAAGAGGACATGATGGTGATGGTGCATGCAGAGGCCGAAGATGTGGCCATAGGCAAGCTGAAATTGTGCCACAACAAATACCCATATCTTGTCGCTCGACCTTCCTGTCCCAATTACTAGAGGACCGCAGCACACCACTATTGAACCCAGAGCAGTGTCAAAAGGTTGTTAGTTGTATAGCAGATAATGCTTCCAGCCACCACCACCACCACCACCCTATCTTCCACACGGTCAAGTCTCAGTAGCCGTGAGTCTGGACCCCATATTCCTCACCCTGATCCTTTTTCCTCTCACCATGCTGAGTGCCCCTAGACAACTGACCCAACACTTGGACACTCAGAAGAGTTGTTCACTTTTCCATTTGTAAATTTGGGCCTCTCGCCCAGCCAGCTTCAAACGAGTCAAGAGGAGAACGCATGTAGCGATGCCCAAATATTTGAGCAGCCACGGTCACACGAAGATGACGGTGGGAAAGTGCAATTACTGTCACAAGAGGTGGATGATGATGATGAGACACAATTGCCAGAAAGTCAGGAGAAGGACCTGGGTGCGGAAGTGGAAGACGAGGTGGTGGATGATATAGTAAATGACCCAACCTGACAGGGGGACATGCAGAGCGAGGACAGCAGGACAAAGGGGGAGGGAGGCATAGCACCACATCAGCCAGGAAGAAGCAGTGTGGTGGCCGCAGACGCAAGGCGGGAAAGCGTTCCCCATAACGCCAACACAACGGAAGTTGCCAGTACAACTGTTAGGTCTTCCCGAGTCTGGTTGTTTTTTAAAGACTCTGCAGATAATCCCAAAAAGGCCATTTGCAACACCTGCCAGGCCAGCATCAGCAGGGGTAGCAAAACTAGCAGCCTGACCACCACCAGCATGATCAGGCACATGACAGCAAAGCACCCGACTAAGTGGGCCGAACCCCAGGGTCCAGAAGCAGTGTCTGCGGGTGACACTACTGCTTCTTCCGCTGTTGTGCGTGCACGCCAATCCCCTGTCCATGGCACATGCGAAGATGCCTCCTGCCCTGCACCTGTCATTGCACACTCTCAACTAGCACCATCAGCAAGCACATCCACATCCTTGTCCCAGCACAGTGTTCAGTTGTCCCTACCTCAGTCCTTGGAACGCAAGCGCAAATACACAACCAACGCCCCACAGGCCACACTACCAAATTCACACATTTCGTGAATGCTTGCACTCAAAATGTTGCCTTTTAAGCTCGTGGAGATGGAAGCTTTCTGCAACCTGATGGCGGCGGCTGTCCCTCGGTAATTGGTCCCAAGCTGTCACTATTTCTAAAGGTTTCTCGTCCCCGCATTACACGAACACGTGTCCCACAACATTAGCTGTGCCCTCAACAATGCAGTTACTGGGAAAGTCCACCTAACAACGGACACGTGGACAAGTGCTTGTGGGCAGGGAAGGTACATCTCGCTGACGGCACACTGGGTTAATATGGTGGATGCCGGGACCCAGTCGGACCTTGGGATGGAACTAGTCCTCCCGACGCCGAGGATTGCGGGCCCTGGGTCAATCAGGGTTGCCCCCACATTCTACAGCTCCTGCACCTCCTCCTCCTTCTCTTCAGCCTCCATCTCTGAAATAACCACATCAGTCACAAGCTGGAAGCACTGCAGCACTGCCTCAGCCAAGCGGCAACAGGCTGCACTGAAGCTAATATGCTTAGGTGACAAGCTGCACAGCGCTGAAGAGTTGTGGTCACAAAGATGAATGTCTGACTACTACTGCATTAAAAATTCCTCCTCAATGTGGTCATTTGGTCAGTAGGAATCCCCTGTTCTAGTGATCGGTGACTACATAAAGACCAAGCTGGATGACAGGTCTATCACCAGTCTAGCAAACATCAGAAGACTGACCGTCACTTCCAAACAGAATACTGGTCTGAACAGGAGCATACTAAGAGTAGCCATCTCCATACATAACTAACAATTAAAGTGCAAGAGAAAAAAGTATCATCGGCTTGAACACTATATCACCAATAAATCATGTTAAAACAACACTTTTTTTTTAGAAATAATTAAAATGTATCATAAATGTAATGAAAAACAATAGATTTGCCATATTGAGCGACTGCTGTCTCCCTGCATCTGCACAAATTGCGCCCCCTCTCACTGTTGACTATCCCAGTCTGGCCCTATATAAACAGTGGGTACGGAAAGTATTCAGACCTCTTTAAATTTTTCACTCTTAGTTTCATTGCAGCAATTTGGTAAATTCTAAAAAGTTAATTTATTTTTCTCATTAATGTACACTCTACACCCCATCTTGACTGAAAAAAAACAGAAATGTAGAAATTTTTGCAAATTTATTAAAAAAGAAAAGCTGAAATATCACATGGTCATAAGTATTCAGACCCATTTGCTCAGACACTCATATTTAAGTCACATGCTGTCCATTTCCTTGTGATCCTCCTTGAGATGGTTCTACTCCTTTATTGGAGTCCAGCTGTGTTTAATTAAACTGATAGGACTTGATTTGGAAAGGCACACACCTGTCTATATAAGACCTCACAGCTTACAGTGCATGTCAGACCAAATAAGAATCATGAGCTCAAAGGAACTGCCCAAGGAGCTCAGAGACAGAATTGTGGCAAGGCACAGATCTGGCCTAGGTTACAAAAGAATTTCTGCAGTACTCAAGGTTCCAAAGAGCACAGTGACCTCCATAATCCTTAAATGGAAGAAGTTTGGGACCACCAGAAGTCTTCCTAGACCTGGCCGTCCAGCCAAACTGAGCAATCGTGGGAGAAGAGCCTTGGTGAGAGAGGTAAAGAAGAACCCCAAGATCACTGTGGCTGAGCTCCAGAGATGCAGTAGGGAGATGGGAGAAAGTTGTACAAAGTCAACTATCACTGCAGCCCTCCACCAGTCGAACCTTTATGGCAGAGTGGCCCGAAGGAAGCCTCTCCTCTGTGCAAGGCATATGAAAGCCCGCTTAGAGTTTGCTCAAAAACACATGAAGGACTCCCAGACTATGAGAAATTAGATTCTCTGGTCTGATGAGATGAAGATAGAACTTTTTGGTGATAATTCAAAGCGGTATGTGTGGAGAAAACCAGGCACTGCACATCACTTGCCCAATACAATCCCAACAATGAAACATGGTGGTGGCAGCATCATGCTATGGGGGTGTTTTTCAGCTGGAGGGACAGGATGACTGATTGCAATTGAAGGAAAGATGAATGCGGCCAAGTACAGATATATCCTGGATGAAAACCTCTTCCAGAGTGTTCTGGACCTCAGACTTGGCCGAAGGTTCACCTTCCAACAAGACAATGCCCCTAAGCACACAGCTAAAATAACAAAGAAGTGGCTTCAGAACAACTCTGTGACCATTCTTGACTAGCCCAGCCAGAGCCCTGACCTAAACCCAATTGAGCATCTCTGGAGAGACCTGAAAATGGCTGTCCACCAATGTTTACCATCCAACCTGACGGAGCTGGAGAGGATCTGCAAGGAAGAATGGCAGAGGATCCCCAAATTCAGGTGTGAAAAACTTGCTGCATCATTCCCAAGAAGACTCATGGCTGTACCAGCTCAAAAGGGTGCTTCTACTCAATACTGAGGAAAGGGTCTGAATACTTATGACCATGTGATATTTCAGTTTTTCTTTTTTTAAAAATGTGCAAAAATTTCTACATTTCATTTTTTTTTCAGTCAAGATGGGGTGCAGAGTGTACATTAATGAGAAAAAAATGAACTGTTTGTTTAGAATTTACCAAATGGCTGCAATGAAACAAAGAGTAAAAAATTTAAAGGGGTCTGAATACTTTCCGTACCCACAGTATATCACACTTATGTATGGCAATCTGCTACATCAGGACTCTGCCAGCATACAACTAATCCAAAATAATGTGCACAGAAAGTGCCGAGTGCATGTCGTGATCTATTAGATATACGGTCACAGAGGTCAATATTTCTGTATATATATAATTACAACTTCAAAAAAGTCAAATCACTCAAATATATAAATTCATCCTTGTCCTGACAAAACGTAAACCAATATTTTACATACACAAAAATATTGTTTATATTACCATTCAAGTATGCATATTCTTGATACGTTTCTCCTCCAGTGGGTTCATCAGGATAACATACTCTGCTTTCATTATGGCAAAAAAAGCATGCAAGTATAGACATGCATCAATAGACTTCGTTTAACCCCTTTCTGACATGAGACGTATCCATACGTTTCTGTGGCCCAGTACTTATTGACCAGGGACGTATGGATACCGATCAGCGAATTTGCACACACAGAGGCTGTGCGCATGATCGCCACTGGGTATCAGTTGATTCTGACAGCTGACACCCGGCACTCAGTGCCAGGAGTGGTGTCCGCACCGCTCCCGACACTTTAGCCTGCTAAATGCTGCATTTAGCTTGCAAGCAGAGGGAAGAAAGCCCCTCTGCCTTTGGATCGGAGATCCCGATCATTGACATGGTGACTCGATGTCGTCATGACTACATCCGGGTCACCAGAGCTAGGAAACTTGGTAGATCATGTGCAGTGCATGATCTAACAAGTTTTCCTGTCAGTATAGACCTGACAGTTTGCATAGCATAGGAATGCTGCTGCATCCCTATGCTATACAAGCGATCAGCCTGCAATTAGTGAAAGTCCCATAGTGGGACAAAGTGTAAAAGTGAAAAAAATATGTAAAAATATTTTTAAAAAAATCAGAAAGTAATAATAAAAATATATATATATATATTGTACCCAAAAATAAATATTTTTATGAAAAAAAAATAAGCAAAAAATGAACACGTATTTGGTATCGCCACGTCCAAAATGACCTGACCTATAAAACTGTCCCACTAGTTAATCCGTTCAGTGAAAACTGTAAAAAAAAATAAAAAACGAGGCAAAAAATGATGCTTTATCATCATACCGCTGAACAAAAAGTGGAATAAAACGCGATCAAAAAGACAAATGTAAATAAAAATGGTACCACTGAAAACATGTCCCGCAAAAAACAAGCCACCAAACAACTCTATCAGCAGAAAAATAAAAAAGTTATAGCTGTCAGAATAAAGCGATGCAAAATAATTATTTTTTCTATAAAATAGTTTTTGTGTAAAAGCGTCAAAACATAAAAAACACTATGAATATGGTATCGCTGAAATCGTACTGACCCGAAGAATAAAGCTGCTTAATTTTACCAAATTTACCACATGCGAAACGACATTAAAAAAAAAACAAAAACAATTCCTGAATTGCTGTTTTTTGTTCATTCTGTCTCTCAAAAATCAGAATAGAAAGCAATCAAAAAATGTCACATGCCCAAAAATGGTACCAATAAAAACGTCAAGTTATCCTGCAAAAAACAAACCCCTACATGACTCTGCTGGCCGAAATATGGAAAAATTATAGCTGTCAAAATATGGCAATGCAAAAACTAGTTTTTGCAATAAAAAGTGTCTTTTAGTGTGTGAAAGGAGCCAAGCATAAAAACCCACTATAAATCTGGTATCGCTGTAATCGCACCGACCCAAAGAATACGCCTAATCAATTATACCACATGAGGAATGGAGTAAAGAATAAATAAAACCAATTCTTCACCTGCTGTTGATTTGTTCATTCTGCCTCCCAAAGATCACAGTAAGGCTCAGCTCACATTTATTCTGCACTCTGCGCTGATCACTTACATCGGGGTTTCCGTGTAAATCTCTGAAATACGTGATTCAGACAGAACCCATGGTGGAAGATTTCCTATAATGAGACAGATAGAGGCACTGTGGACGCCGTCTGGCCTATGATCTGTCGGCGTCCGTCTTTTTATTAGGAATTCATAAAAGTGCCGTCGCCCACAGTTTTGTGCACTTCTGGAAAGGACAAAGCTGAAAAGAGGCCAGACAGAGTCCAGAGTATCTCTGCTGACTCATTATAGTGAATGGATGCCACAGGGGTTCATCTGAAACACGTCACTTGAAGATTTAGATGAAAACCCCGATATAAGTGCTCAGCGTAAATTGCAGGATAAATGTGATCCAAAATGTTATGTAAAATGTTCCCAACAAAAGCTTTAACTCAATCCACAAAAAAAAGCAAGTCACGACTCAGGTCCGTCATCTGTTATCGGAAATATAGGGGCTTCCACATTACTGGTAGCACAAAGGCTCTGAAAAATGCTATGTCTCCTTGTCCTCCAAAAGAAATACAGCAAATTCTGCTCTCCCGAATCCAAATGCCCCCTCCCTTCTGAGCTCCAGTGTGTGCCTAAACCGCAGTTAGCGTCCACATGTTTGGCATCTCTGTAGCGATGAGAGCCCGCCTAATTTACATGTGCATGTCTCCAAAAGCATGAGCTGGGCATAATGTACTGGTCACTACAGCATACTGGTCACTACAATGGCAGTCTGCAATTTTCACTCAGCAACATCCACTAATGCTTTTTTTCTGGAAAAGACCCATTGAGTCAAAATCATGACTACACGTGTAAATAAAACTCCCAAAGGGGTATAATTTCCAAATTGGGGTCATTTTAGGGGGAATTCTGCTATTCTAGCACTTAGGGGCTCTGTATATGGAGTCTGCATACTACTCTAGAAAAATCTGCGCTCCAGGAAGAAAATTTTGGTGCCATTTTTACCCACTGCCCAGTGTGAAAAAGTAAAATCTGGGGCTAAAACAAAATTTTGGTGGTAAAAATGTAATTATGTTTTTCTTAACTGCCCAAAGGTTTAAAATTCTGTGATCCACCTGTGGTGTCAATATGCTCACTGCACCCCTAGATTAATTCATTGAGAGGTGTAGTTTGTAAAATGGGGTCTCTTATAGGGGTCTGCTGTTCTAGCACCTCAGGGGCTCTACCAATATGACATGGCACCCTGATACCAGTCCAGCAAAATCTGAACTCCAATATGGCTTGTTTTCCCTTCTGAGCTTTGCACTGTGCATTAAAAGTAGTTTTTGACCAAATATGGGGTATCTATGTACATAGAAAAAATTGCACAACAAATTTTGGGGTCCATTTTTTCTTGCTATCCTTGTGAAAATGAAAAAAATTGGGACTAAAACAACAATTTTGTGGGAAAAATATACTTTTTAATTTTTATAGATCCACATTGTAAAATTCTGTGAAGCACCTTTGGGTTCAAGGTGCTCACCACACATCTAAATAAATTCCATGAAGGGTCTAGTTTCCAAAATGGGGTCACTTGGGGGGGCTTCCACTGTTTAGGTGCATCAGGGGTTCTCCAAACGCGATATGAGACCCACAGACCATTCCATCAAAGTCTGCATTCCAAAATGTCATTCCTTCCTGAGCCCTGCCATGCACCCAAACAATAGTTTTCCCCCCACATATGAGGTATCTGCATACTTAGGAGAAATTGCACAACAAATTTTGGGGTCTATTTTATCATTACCCCTTTTAAAATAAAAAATTTAGGGCTAAAAAACATTTTTGTGGGAAAATGGGATTTTTTTTTCATTTTCATGGTTCCAGGTTATAAACTTCTATAAAGCACTTGGGGGTTCAAGGTGCTCACCACACATCTAGATAATTTCCCTGAGGGGTCTAGTTTCCAAAATGGTGTCACTTGTGGAGGGTTTCCACTGTTTAGGCACATCAGGGGCTTTCCAAACTCGTCATAGTGTCCTTTAATTATTCAAGCAAATTTTACATTCAAAAAGCCAAATGGCGCTACTTCCCTTCCAAGCCATGCTGTGCGCTCAAACTGTGGTTTTCCCCCACATGTTGGGTATTGCTGTGCTCAGGAGCAATTGCTCAACAAATTTTGGGGTCTATTTTTTCCTGTTACCCTTGCAAAAGTAAAGAAATTTGGGTCTAAAGTAAACTTTTTGTGAAAACAAGTTAAATGTTCATTCTTTTCTTCCACATTCCAAAAATTCCTGCGAAGCACCTGAAGAATAAGGTTAAGTGTCCACAATGCAGAAATGCTCCGGATTTTTCCTGAGTGTTTCTGCATCTCCCTGGCAGAAAAAACGCATGCGGATTTTACATGCATTTTTCCTGCAAGGCACAAGCTTAAGTGAAGCGTTTTTCACATGGGATTTTGCATGCGGGTTGTCAAGTGCTTTCCAAGCAATTTTAGCATCACTTAGAAAGTGCTTGACAACTTGGTCACACTATATAAATCCATGCAACCGGGTCCTTTTAGACCATCGCGAGCTGCCGGAGAGCCAGGACACATCACTATGGAGACCGGGGGCCATCAGACGGTAAGTATAATGTATTTTTTTATTTTAAATTCTTTTTTTTTACAGGTACTATGGTACCCTGGTCTGGAAGAAAATCTCTTCTTCTCCAGACCCGGGTACCATCCTCACATTCAATCGCTTAATATCCGCATGTGCACATGTAGTCATGTGGATATTAAGCGATTCAATGCAAGTCAATGGCGGCAAAAACGCCGCGGTTACGCAAAATAATTAGTAGTGCTGCGGATTTTTCCGCAATGATAATCCACAGCGGAAATTTCCGCAGCATGTGCACAGCGCATGCGGATTATCATTGGGGAACATTGCAGACCTTCTACCAAGCATTTTTTAAGCGTTTCTGCAGCGGAATTGCCGCTGCGGAAACGCTTAAAAATTGCCTTAATAAACTTCTTGAATGTGGGTTTGAGCACCTTGAATGGTGCAGTTTTTAGAATGGTGTCACTTTTCGGTATTTTCTGTCATAAAGGCCCCTCAAAGTCACTTCAAATGTGATGTGGTCCCTAAAAAAATGGTTTTGTAAATTTTGTTGGAAAAATGAGAAGTTGGTGGTCAACTTTTAACCCTTATAACTTCCTAACAAAAAAATTTTGGTTCCAAAATAGTGCTGATGTAAAGTAGACATGTGGGAAATGTTATTTATTAACTATTTTCTGTGACATATCTCTCTGATTTAAGGACATGAAAATTCAAAATTTGAAAATTGCAAAATGTTCAAAAATTTCGCCAAATTTCCGATTTTTGTCACAAATAAACTCCAGTCACATCAAATAAATTTTACCACTATCATGAAGCACAATATGTCACGAAAAAACGTGGGATCCGTTGAAGCGTTCCAGAGTTATTACCTCATAAAATGACAGTGGTCAGAATTGTATAAATTGGCCTGGTCATTAACATGCAAACCACCTTTGGGGGTAAAGGGGTTAAAAGATGGTTTAGTTATTCAGAAAATGTAGGGGTAACAGGGGAGCAGTGTCCATCCATGTATGTCAGGAGATCAATGTCAGCCACGTGTATTCGTTACCATTAGCCCTTTATTTATGGAAATTCAATCATAGCTTCCGGGTCAGGGTGTAATTTCCGTATTATGAAGGACCTGGCTCCTTGAAAGGTGACTGTATCTTGTACTTTCTAAGTAACTGAGGGAAAGTGCAGCATAAGAAAGAAACCCCAGCAGTACACTTATCTGACTGGCCTAGATACTCTGAAGTAGGACTAGAACTCCAAGCAGAATCCACTAAATACTATCACCAGCAGAGAATACCAGCGGGGAAAGGAAGGGGGAGGTAAATAATAGTACCTGCAGTGTGACAAGACAGGCTAGATAACAAATGAGAAACACCTCCTGTCCAAAAAGAATGGACAAACACAAAAGGTAATCAGCACCCAGACAGTGACAGAACTAGGTGTGGCTCAGAGACAGAGACACCGACAGAAGAGCACAGGACTGCCGGATCAAATTCCGATGCATAACATCTCCAATATCTGTATATAGGGAGAGACCTGTCTATCAACTATATCAGACAAGAGGCTCTTCAAACAATATTTTCCCTGAAACGTACCTGCCTTTAATTATGCAGCAAGGCTCTGATTCATGCTGACTGTGGTTTAAATAATTCCATACAGTGTGGGTATGTGTTTGCAGGGTGTTTATGGCATTGGGGACCTTACTGCAGTCTCCCATTTACACTATATTTGTAATACGATGAATTCCGGGCTTCAGAGGAGACAATATATGTCCCTATATACTGCTAATACTGAAGCGCAAATGATCAAAAAACATAGGTTCAAGTTCCACATGGGGCCTATTTAAAATATAAATTCAAATCACAAAAAGAAATAAAGATACATTTGGTATTCCCACCTCTGTAAAAGGCGAATCTTAAATTAATCAATGCTGTAAAGTGGTACCGCAAAATGGTACAAATAAATAGAGCTCTATTCATGTAAATATTGGAAGTTTCGATGTGACTATTATCTACACTGCTCAAAAAAATAAAGGGGACACTTAGGCTGAGTTCACACGATGCGTATTTAATGCGTTTCCGCGGCGTTTTTGCAGTTGCGTAAACGCCGCGGAAACGCATTAAAAACGCATGGTAGAAGGGCAGCAATGATCCCCAATTGAAATCCGCATGTGCTGTGCCCATGATGCGGATTTTTCCGCAGCGTAAACGCTGCGCTCAAAAATCCGCAGCATGTCAATTAATTTTGCGTAAACGCGGCGTTTTCGCCGCCATTGGCTTGCATTAGAACGCGCCAATTCCGCAAGACTGCATTTGTACTTGCGTTATTGACGCGTTCTAATGTGCGGATGGTACCCGAGTGTGGAGGAGAGGAGAGTCTCATCCACACCCAGGTACCATTAAAAAGCTGTAAAACAAGAATAAAATAAAAAATATATATATACTTACCATCTGTCGGCCCGCGCAGCGCTCCTGCTTGGTTCCCGGCACTTGCAGTGAGTTGTAGGACCTGCGGTGACGTCAGAGTCATGTGACGGGTCACGTGACGCTGACGTCGGCAGGTCTTTCAATTCAAAGTTGCCGGCGAGGGAGAATGGATTGAGCAGGACAGCGCGGGCCATCGGAGGTAAGTATATACACTCTCTTCTCACACTATATAAATCCATGCTGTTTGCATGGATTTATATAGTGTGACCTAGTTGTCAAGCACTTTCCAAGTGATGCTAAAATCGCCTGGAAAGTGCTTGTCAATCCACATGCGGAAACACATGTGGAAACGCATGTGAATCCGCATGTATTCCTCAGGAAAAACGCATGCACAATCTGCATGCGTTTTTTCTGCCAGGGAGATGCAGAAATGATGCAGAAATTTTCTGCTTCATTTCTGCATCGTGTGCACATACCCTTAAAAAACAGAATATAACTCCAAGTAAATCAAACTTCTGTGAAATCAAACTGTCCACTTAGGAAGCAACACTGATTGACAATCAATTTGACATGCTGTTGTGCAAATGGAATAGATAATAGATGGAAATTATTGGCAATTATCAAGACCCACTCAATAAAGGAGTGGTTCTGCAGGTGGGGACCACAGACCACATCTCAGTACCAATGCTTTCTGGCTGATGTTTTGGTCACTTTTGAATGTTGATTGTGCTTTCACACTCGTGGTAGCATGAGACGGACTCTACAACCCCCAGAAATTGCTCAGGTAGTGCAGCTCATCCAGGATGGCAAATCAATGCGAGCTGTGGCAAGAAGGTTTGCTCTGTCTGTCAGCGTAGTGTCCAGAGGCTGGAGGCACGACCAGGAGACAGGCCAGTACACCAGGAGACCTGGAGGGGGCCGTAGGAGGGCAATAACCCAGCAGCAGGACCACTACCTCCGCCTTTGTGCAAGGAGGAACAAGAGGAGCAGTGCCAGAGCCCAGCAAAATGACCTCCAGCAGGCCATAAATGTGCATGTGTCTGCACAAACGGTTAGAAACCAACCCCATGAGGGTGGTATGAGGGCCCAACTTCCACAGATGGGTGTTGTGCTCACAGCCCAACACCGTGCAGGAAGCTTGGCATTTGTCACAGAACACCAGGATTGGCAAAGTCTCCACTGGCGCCTAGTGCTCTTCACAGATGAAAGCAGGTTCACACTGAGCACATGTGACAGACATGACAGAGTCTGGAGACGCCTTAGAGAGCGATCTGCTACCTGCAACATCCTTCAGCATGACCGGTTTGGCAGTGGGTCAGTAATGGTGTGGGGTGGCATTTCTTTGGAGGGCCGCACAGTCCTCCATGTGCTCGCCAGAGGTAGCCTGACTGCCATTAGGTACCGAGGTGAGATCCTCAGACCCATTGTGAGACCATATGCTGGTGCGGTTGGCCTTGGGTTCCTCCTAATGCAGGACAATACCAGACCTCATTTGGCTGGAGTGTGTCAGCAGTTCCTGCAAGATGAAGGCATTGAAGCTATGGACTGGCCCGCCCGTTCCCCAGACCTGAATCCGATTGAGCACATCTGGGACATCATGTTGTTAGAACCTTCCTGTTTGTTTTTTCCATATTGTGTTTTGCGGTCACGTGACCATCTGCCTATATATTCCAGCTACGCCCTTCTGGCTGTGCTGGACTTCAGTGTTTGACTGTTTCTCTAGCCTGGTGCTTCGGTGACTTTCTCTGTCAAGTTCGCTTGGTCCTCTGGGACCCCTAGTACTTTTTTGTCAGTTTGTCTTTTTGTGTTCTGCAACAACTTCTCTGTTTAGGAGGTGTCTCATTTTTGTCCCAGTCCTTAGTTCTTTTAGGGAGCCCTCTCTTAATTCTATAGGTCTTCATTCAGACTAGCCGAGGACTAAGGCGGGTCTGTTCACTAGGAACAGGCAGCCCGCTACATCGTAGGGATTCAGCTTAGTCTTACTGTAGGGACAGCTTTCCCCATCTTTCCTTAGTACATGTTGCAGATCATAACAGTAAATCCAGCCCAAAAAACTAAAAGGAAAGAAATTCGGGGATCAGTGTGGTTTCCATCCAGGATTTGGCTCAACGCCTGCTGGGATTGTCTCTGGAGGTGGCCGAGCTTCAGCAACACGTGAGTAGCTGTTCTGGAGCGCATTTTGTTGAACCCAAGATAGGACTGCCTGATGATTTTTATGGGAAACAGCAAGATTTTTTTCCTTTAAAAATGCTTGTTTGTTATATCTACGTTTGAGACCAAGGTCCTCTGGGAATGAATCACAGCGCATTGGTTTTATTATGTCACTTTTGCGCAATGAACCACAGGGGTGGGCCTTTTCTCTCCAGCCTAATGATCCATGTTTAAGGTCTGTTGAAGAATTTGTCTGTAATTGTTAAACCTCTAACCGATCTCACCAGGAAAGGTGCGAATACGGCCCAGTGAACTACTAAGGCCATTGAAGCGTTTGAGTATCTCAAAGAGAGGTTCAGTTCTGCCCCTATCCTTATGCAGCCTGATGAGACCAAGCCTTTTTTGGCCGAGGTCGATGCTTCATCGGTGGGGGTCGGAGCAGTTTTGTCTCAGGAGAACAAGGGTGGAGTACATCCTTGTGCCTTCTTTTCGAAAAAAATTTCAGAAACCGAACTGAATTATGATGTTGGAAATCAGGAGTTGCTGGCCATTAAACTTGCGTTTGAACATTGGCGTCATTTTTTGGAAGGCGCTAGATTTCCTATTCAGGTTTTCACAGATCATAAGAATTTGATCTATCTGGATGCTGCCAAGTGCTTGAATGCCCGTCAAGCTAGGTGGGCACTTTTTTCTCGGTTTCATTTTTCTGTTACCTATATCCCTGGTACTAAGAATGTTAAAGCCGATGCTTTATCTCGCAGCTTCTCTCCTACGGTCGGTGCCGAGGAGGAGGAGAGCATTTTACAGAAAGGAGTTGTGGTGGCGGCGTTGGACTCCGTTTTGGAGAATGGGATTCTGAAAGCTCAAGATGATGCTCCATCTAACACTCCCCATGGGAGTTTGTTCGTGCCTAGAGTCTTTAGGAAAGATTTGTTTGTGGAGTGTCATGAGTCTCGGTTGGCAGGTCATCCAGGAATTTCTGAGACTAAGAGACTTATCAGTCGCAGTTTTTGGTGGAATGGATGGCAGAAGGAAGTCATCAAGTGGGTGCATCAGTGTACTGTGTGTGCTAGGTCAAAGGCTTCACATACTTCTGCTGCGGGGTTGCTTTGCCCTCTGGAGGTTCCTAGTGCACCTTGGACGCATCTCACAATGGATTTTATTACTGATCTTCCTGTGTCCGAGGGTTTTACTGTCATCTGGGTGGTCGTGGACCGTTTTAGTAAGATGTGTCATTTGGTTCCATTCATTAAGTTGCTCTGCGCCAAGACACTGGCTAAGGTGTTTGTTAAGGAGATTGTCAAGATCCATGGCGTTCCCACGGATATTGTTTCTGATAGAGGACCTCAGTTTGTGGCTCGCTTTTGGCGTGCTTTTTGTGACAGGTTGGGAGTCCATTTGTCATCTTCGACTGGTTATCATCCTGAGTCTAATGGACAGACTGAAAGAAAGAACCAGGATGTTGAACAGTTTTTGCGTTGTTTTGTGGTGGACAATCAAGAGGTGTGGTCTGAGTTTCTGCCTCTCGCAGAATTTGCTCTTAACAATCATACATCCTCCTCTGCTGGATGTTCTCCTTTTTTTTGTTGTACTGGGAGACATCTGTCTTTTGGTTCGTTCTTCAAATTGGGGTCGGCGGTGCCAGAGGAGGAGAATTTTACCGGCGATTTGGAGAGATTTTGGACTAATGTACGGTGCAACCTTCAAGAGGCTAACAAGAAGTCCAAGAAGTATTTTGACAGGAAACGTAAGGCGGTTTTGTTTACTGTGGGTGACATGGTTTGGTTGTCCTCAAAGAGCCTGCAGTTGAGGATTCCCTCTAAAAAACTGGGTCCTAAGTTTATGGGTCCATTTAAAGTGCTTCAGGTTGTTAACCCGTCTGCTGTTAGGTTGGATGTCCCTACTTCCTGGAAGATTAATCCTGTGTTTCATATTTCCTTGTTGAAAAAGGCTGATGTATCTGATAGGGACGCCTCTGTCTCAGTTCCTCCTGTTGTGGAAGACGGCGAATATGAAATTTCTCTTATCTTGAATTCTAGATGGCATAGAGGGAGATTACAGTCTCCTGGAAGGGTTTCGGTCCCGAAGACAACTCCTGGGTAAGGACGGATGATGTCTCTGCTCCTAGGCTTGTTAAAGTTTTCCACAGGAGGTTTCCGGATAAGCCTGGGCCTGGAGGATCCGGAGGAGCCTCATAAAAGAGGGGGTACTGTTAGAACCCTCCTGTTTGTTTTTTCCATCTTGTGTTTTGCGGTCACGTGACAATCTGCCTTTATATTCCAGCTCTGCCCTTCTGGCTGTGCTGGACTTCAGTGTTTGACTCTAGTGTTTCTCTAGCCTGGTGCTTCGGTGCCTTTCTCTGTCAAGTTCACTTGGTCCTCTGGGATCTCTAGTACTTTTTTGTCAGTTTGTCTTTTTGTGTTCTGCAACAACTTCTCTGTTTAGGACGTGTCCCATTTTTGTCCCAGTCCTTAGTTCTTTTAGGGACCCCTCCCTTAATTCTATAGGTCTGCGTTCAGACTAGCCGAGGACTAAGGCGGGTCTGTTCACTAGGACCAGGCAGCCCGCTACATCATAAGGATTCAGCTTAGTCTTATTGTAGGGACAGCTTTCCCCATCTTTCCTTAGTACATGTTGCAGATCATAACACATGTGTCGCTCCATCCACCAACGTCACATTGCACCACAGACTGTCGAGGAGTTGGCGGAAACTTTAGTCCAGGTCTGGAAGGAGATCCCACAGGAGACCATCCGCAACCTCATCAGGAGAATGCCCAGACCTTGTAGGGAGGTCATACAGGCACGTTGAGGCCACACACAATACTGAGCCTAATTTTGACTTGTTTTAAGGACATTACATCAAAGTTGGATCAGCCTGTAGTGTGTTTTTCCACTTTAATTTTGGGGGTGACTCCAAATCCAGGCCTCCATTGGTTAACAAATTTGATTTCCATTGATGATTTTTGTGTGATTTTGTTGTCAGCACATTCAACTTTGTACAGAACAAAGTATTCCATGAGAATATTTCATTCATTCAGATCTATGATGTGTTATTTGAGTGTTCCCTTTATTTTTTTGAGCAGTGTATTTTGTGTTGTTATATTGTACCACTTGTGCAATGGCTGCTAAGCTAGCAGAATACTCCAATACATATGTGATACTTCTTTTCCAGGAGGGTTATATAATTATATATATATATATATATATATATATATATATACATATATATATTTATACAGTACAGACCAAAACTTTGGACACACCTCATTTAAAGATTTTTCTATATTTTCTTGACTATGAAAATTGTACATTCACACTGAAGGCATCAAAACTATGCATTAACACATGTGGAATTATATACTTAACAAAAAAGTGAAAATATGTCTTATATTCTAGGTTCTTCAAAGTAGCCACCTTTTGCTTTGATGACTGCTTTGCACACTCTTGGCATTCTCTTGATGAGCAGCAAGAGGTAGTCACCGGAAATGGTCTTCCAACAATCGTGAAGGAGTTCCCAGAGACGCTTAGCACTTGTTGGCCCTTTTGCCTTCACTCTGCGGTCCAGCTCACCCCAAACCATCTCGATTGGGTTCAGGTCTGGTGACTGTGGAGGCCAGGTCATCTGGCGTAGCAGCCCATCACTCTCCCTCTTGGTCAAATAGCCCTTATACAGCCTGGAGGTGTGTTTGAGGATATTGTCCTGTTGAAAAATAAATGATGGTCCAACTAAACGCAAATTGGATGGAATAGCATGCCGCTGCAAGATGCTGTGGTAGCCATGCTGGTTCAGTATGCCTTCAGTTTTGAATAAATCCCCAACAGTGTCACCAGCAAGGTACCCCCACACCATCACACCTCCTCCTCCATGTGACGCGTCCCCAGGGCCGTGGGGTACTCGGTGCCGGGCCTATAGATGCTGGGGGAGGGATATGTCACAGTGGTGGCCCAGTCCGTGGCCCAGGGCAGTCAACAAAAAGGGGAAAGAAAATGTTTATATGGGATTTGTAGTTCTTAGGAAATGTTCGTGACGCCACCTGTGGTTTCTGGTAATAGGTACCAGCGCTGCTTCAGACCTCTGGGGCGGTTGATAGGGCAGCTGAGTTGGAACGGCTCCCCACAGGTGGAGCGGGCCCCAGGGCAATGGAGGTGCAGATGGTGGTGATGCTGGGCTTGTAGTGCAGGAGAGATGGCGCAGCGGAAATAACTGACGGAGGCAGTGGAGTGCAGTCATCCGAGTTTACTCACAGTTCTGTTCAAGTTCCTCAGGTACACTGTACGGGTGTCAGCCTCCCGCGTCGCACAGCGTCTACCAGACAAGGGGTTCAGCACTTTCTCAAATATATTAGGAGTGCTTGACGGAACCCCGCTTTCTTTATGTTCCTTACTAGACCGACTTCCCGCTCTGGGTCTTCTCCCTCCACCCTGTGCTTCCCCACACACAGTCCCGATCGGGTGGTCTGTAGTCCCTCTGGGCAACCTGGAGTTCCCGGACCTACTTGACGCGCTTCACGGTGACTAGGGTGAGACTGTGGCAACTGCACCATGGAAGTGCAGAAGCCTCCGGTTTTCCAGCCGAGACATGGAGTAACACGGCTGGTCCAGGGACCTGTTCCCTTCTTGCGGCCTGATCCCTCTGACACTTGGCAGATTCTGGCGTACGGGTGCCGTCCTGCACTCACCGTACCCCCTGGGATCCCTTATGTTACCAGAGCCTTTCTCCTCTGCTCCTCTCCAGGGCCTCTCTTACTAGGCCCCACTTATGGAGCAGAGCTCCTAAAGAGACTCTGCTCCCCTCCTCTCCTTGCTACTCACTGACTGAACTGAACTCCTCTCTAACTAAGATGGCTTCCCTATGTATACCTCCTATAATGGTGCTCCCCTACTCTACATCCTCCACCCACACCCACTACTGGTTCCCCCTCTCTTTGGATTCCCCCACTGGAAGTGGTGGAGGCGGAGCCTGCCGTGTGCTGCAAGAGTTGTGCTGTGTGTGGAGAGAGCTCCTGGGAAGGGAGGAGAGCCAGGCGGAGGTGACCGAGCGGACCGGGAGGACCAGTAGGAGGCGACCGGAGGGACGAGCGCAAGAGAGCGCTGTGGCAGCGTGCAGTGCCGGCCAGCAGAGGGTGCCAGGTGGTGGTGACCAGGAGGTGATCAGGAGGACCGGTAAGAGGCGACCGGAGGGACAAGCGCGCTGTGATAGCGTGCAGCGTCCCTAGAGGAGGTGAGTGAGGGGCAGGAGGCCGCGATAAGTGGCCCTACTGAACCCAAGTGTGTACTGTACTGTATTGTATTTGTATCTGTATTGTAATTGTATTGTATTCCCTAGTCCATATTTAATTGATTACCCCCCCGTCCATATTTAATTGATCACCCCCGTCCATATTTAAATTGATTCCCCTGAACACCCCCGTCCATATTTAACTGATCCCTCTGACCACATTAAATTGACCCCCGTCCTCATTTAATTGATCCCCGACCACCCCCCGTCCATATTAAAGTGATCCCCCTGACCACATTTAAATGATTGACCCCCCCAGCCCATAATTGATTGATCCCCCTTGTCCTATTTAATAGATTCCCCTTGTCCACTTTTACTCATCCCCAGTCCCTATCTATTTGCCTTATCCCCCACCATATTTAATTAACCCCTGTCCATAATTAATTGATTGATTCCCCAGACCACAATTAATTATTTCCCCAGTCCATATTTATTGATATTATTGATACTTATTGATCCCCAGTCCTTAGTTAATTGACCCACCGTCCATACCTATTTATTTGCTTTACCCCCCATCCTATTTAATTAAACCCCCTGTCCATAATTAATTGATTGATTCCCTAGTCCACAATTAATTATTTCCCCAGTCCATACTTATTGATCCCAGTCCATAGTTAATTGACACACCGTCCATACTTAATTAATCCACCTGACCCACTCAGCTGATCCCCCGTCCATACTTAATTGATACTTAATTGATCCCCTGTCCATACTTAACTGATCCCGCGCCGATATCTAATCGATACACTTGCACATCCCTAATTGATCCCCGTCCATACACCTATATATAAATAATTGTGTTTTGTACTTGTACATATATACTGACTGTATCCCCATATTTAGAATGACGTCCATGTTGGCCGGAGCCGTGCAGTGTACATCTTGCGCAATGTATGCATTCCCTGAGCTACCGCTCAGGGATCCATACTGCTGCGAGAGATGTGAGCATATCGTGCACTTGGAAGCCCAAATCCTGGATCTAAGTGCTCAGATAGCGGTACTGAGGAGCATCGACAACATGGAACGGAGTTTGCTGCTCACCGAGCAGACACTCAATGGGTCAACACTGGGGGTGGAGCTTAGTGGGGAAGCGCAGGCTGAACAGGCAGGGAGCTGGGTAACAGTTAGAAGGGATAGAGGGAAGAAGTATAGGAAGGCTGGTTCAGAACCGGCATTATTGGAGCACGACAGATCCTCTGACCGCCGGGGGAGTGTATGCTCCAGTAATGAGGGGGAGGGGGGAAGTGTAGGGCAGGCTAGACAGGTCCTGGTAGTGGATGACTCTATTATTAGGGGGACAGACAGGGCAATCTGTCACAAAGACCGGGATTGCCGAACGGTGTGCTGCCTCCCTGGCGCTCGAGTCCGGCACATCGCGGATCGGGTTGACAGGTTACTGGGTGGGGCTGGCGAAGACCCAGCGGTCATGGTCCACATTGGCACCAATGACAAAGTGAGTGGTAGATGGAGGGTCCTTAAAAATGATTTCAGGGATCTAGGTAGGAAGCTTAGGGCAAGGACCTCCAAGGTAGTTTTCTCAGAAATACTACCAATCCCGCGAGCCACACAGGAGCGCCAACGGGAGGTTAGGGAGGTGAATAAGTGGCTAAAGAGTTGGTGCAAGGCAGAAGGGTTTGGGTTCATGGAGAACTGGGCCGACTTCGCGGTCGGCTACAGGCTCTACCGTAGGGACGGGCTGCACCTCAATGGGGAGGGTGCAGCGGTGCTGGGGAAGAAGATGGCTAATAGGTTGGAGGAGTTTTTAAACTAGAGACGGGGGGAAACCAAGGAAATAGGTGGGATGTGAGGCAAGCAAGGGGGAAGGGGAGAAGTGAATATAATGAGGGTGGAGAGGGGGGTGGGGATAGTACAGTTAGATCGTTAGAGAAGAATAGGATGCTAAATAACCCCAAAGTTTTATCTTGCATGCTGACCAATGCAAGAAGCCTGACCAATAAGGCGGATGAGCTGCGGGCGCTTATATCGGAGGAGAGGTATGACATCGTAGGTATAACAGAGACTTGGCTAGACGATAGCTACGACTGGGCGGTAAATTTAACAGATTATAGTTTATTTAGAAGGGACCGGAAACAGGGGAAGGGCGGAGGAGTCTGCTTATATGTAAGGTCACGTCTAAAGCCCAGACTAAGGGAAGATATAGGAGAGGGAGAAGAGGGGGTCGAGTCCATGTGGGTAGAGATAGAGGGGGCAAAAAATAATAATAAAATATTACTGGGGGTCTGCTATAAGCCACCTAATATAACAGAGGAGAATGAGAAACTGCTATTAGGACAAATAGACAAAGTAGCAAAACATAATGAGGTGATTGTAATGGGGGACTTCAACTACCCGGATATTGACTGGGAAACAGAATCCTGTAGATCGCAGAAAGGAAAAAGGTTCTTGACAAATATCAAGGATAATTATCTCTCCCAACTAGTGCAGGAACCAACGAGAGGGAAGGCAGTGTTGGACTTAATATTGACTAATAGGCCTGATAGAATAACTGAGGTACAGATAGGGGGGCACCTAGGTAATAGCGATCATAATATTATCAATTTCAAAATGCCCTTCAGTAGGGTTATCAATAAGGGAACAACTAAAACATTAAACTTTAGGAGGGCGAAGTTTGATCAGCTGAAAGAAAACCTTCAACTTATAGACTGGGACAAAGTTCTTAATCAAGGAAATACGAATAGTAAATGGGAAACCTTCAAAAGAATTCTGAATACTCAGTGCGAGAGGTATATACCGTATGGGAATAAAAGGGCCAGAAATAAGAGGAAACCAATATGGTTGAATAAGAACGTAAAAGGGGCGTTAAATAGCAAAAAAGAGGCATTCAAGAGATTAAAACAGGAAAACAGCAAGGAGGCACTAATGTGTTACAAGGAAAAAACGAGAACCTGCAAAAAACAAATAAAAATAGCAAAGGAGGAAACAGAGAGACGTATTGCTAGGTAGATCAAATCCCAAACTGTTCTTTACGTATATAAATAGTAAAAGGATTAAATCGAATAATATTGGACCGATAAAAAGTGATGAAGGCAAAATCATAGAGAAAGATGAGGATAAAGCTAATCTATTAAATAAATTTTTTTCGTCAACTTTCACAAAGGAAAAAGAACTCACAGGCGAAATGAGAAGTGACAAACTTAATCCTCCACTAAGTATGACAAATCTAACCCAAGCTGGGGTACAGAAACGCCTCAGTAACATTAAAATAAACAAATCACCAGGACCTGATGGCATACACCCACGGGTACTAAGGGAACTAAGTAATGAGATAGACAGACCGTTATATCTTATATTTAAGGACTCTGTTGAGACTGGGTCTGTACCACTTGATTGGCGACAGGCGAATGTAGTGCCAATATTCAAAAAGGGAGCGAAAAGTGACGCCGGAAACTATCGGCCGGTGAGTCTGACGTCCGTTGTGGGCAAAATTTTTGAAGGCTTCATTAAAAAGGCAATTACGGAGCATCTTGATGCTAATAATCTATTAACCCCGAACCAACATGGATTCATGAGGAATCGCTCCTGCCAAACAAACCTGATTGACTTCTACGAGGAGGTTAGCTCTCGAGTAGATCAGGGGGAACCAGTGGATGTCGTGTATCTCGACTTCTCAAAAGCGTTTGATAGCGTGCCACATAATAGGTTGGTATACAAAATGAGAATGATGGGGCTGGGGGAAAATGTCTGCAAGTGGGTAGCTAACTGGCTAAAGGATAGAAGGCAGAGGGTGGTTATAAATGGAATATACTCAGATTGGGTAAGCGTCACTAGTGGGGTACCACAGGGGTCTGTACTAGGCCCAATGTTATTTAATATCTTTATTAACGACATAGTCAACGGGATAAATAGTAAAATATCAATATTTGCAGATGACACAAAGTAATGTAAAACAATTAATACAAAAGAGGATAGTGAAGACCTACAGAGGGATTTGGATAAGCTGGGTAGGTGGAGCATTAAATGGCAAATGAGGTTTAACGAGGAGAAATGTAAGGTCATACATATGGGAAGGAAAAATTGAAGTCACCAGTACTCACTGAATGGGAAATCATTGGGGAATTCAGAGATGGAGAAGGACTTGGGCATCTTGATTGATAGCAAACTAAATTGGAGTGCCCAAAGTCAGGCCGCTGCTGTAAGGGCAAACAGGGTAATGGGATGTATCAGAAGAGGTATAGCTGCAAAGGATGAGAACATTGTTCTTCCACTGTACAAAGCACTGGTCAGACCACACTTGGAATACTGTGCTCAGTTATGGGCCCCAATATATAGAAAGGATATAAATGAGCTTGAAAAGGTACAAAGGAGGGCAACAAAATTAATAAAGGGAATGGAGGGACTGCAATACCCAGAGAGGTTGGCAAAACTAGGACTATTCAGCCTGGAAAAGAGAAGGTTGAGGGGGGACATAATAAATGTGTACAAATATGTTAGGGGACAGTATAGAGATCTTGCCCGGGATTTGTTCAAAAGGAGGGATATTACGGTAACAAGAGGGCACTCACTAAGACTGGAAGAGAAAAGGTTTCAGCACCAGCATAGGAAGGGGTTCTTTACGGTAAGAGCAGTGAGAATATGGAATTCACTGAGTGAGGAGACGGTAATGTCGGATTCACTAAACCAGTTCAAGCGGGGACTGGATGCTTTTCTAGATACCAGGCAGATTTCAGCATATACTTAAAAATAGAATAAAATAGTAAGTTGATACAGGGATTTATTCTGACTGCTGGTTTCAGAGTCGGGAGGGAATTTTTCCTCAGGTGAAGATTGGCTAAATCATTTGGGGTTTTTGCCCTCCTCTGGATCAACTTTAGCAATTACAGAACTAACAGGTCGAACTTGATGGACGCAAGTCTTTATTCGGCTTTACTAACTATGTAACTATGTAACTTCAGCCAGGGACAGGGCTCAGCAGAAAGACAGTGCATCTTGCCCTTCCAGCCGGCCTGGAGCAGTGTAGTGTTGGATGCAGGTGTTGGGGTTCCGGCAGCACTCCCTCCTTACCTGAGAGAAGGAGACACCACACCTCTGGGTGAGGTGCAGTACCTCTGTGGCGACTGAACCCTCAGGGGCGCCACACATGCTTCACGGTGGGAACCAGGCATGTAGAGTCCATTCGTTCACCTTTTCTGCGTCGCACAAAGACACGGTGGTTGGAACCAATGATCTCAAATTTGGACTCATCAGACCAAAGCACAGATTTCCACTGGTCTAATGTCCATTCCTTGTGTTCTTTAGCCCAAACAAGTCTCTTCTGCTTGTTGCCTGTCCTTAGCAGTGGTTTCCTAGCAGCTATTTTACCATGAAGGCCTGCTGCACAAAGTCTCCTCTTAACAGTTGTTGAAGAGATGTGTCTGCTGCTAGAACTCTGTGTGGCATTGACCTGGTCTCTAATCTGAGCAGCTGTTAACCTGCGATTTCTGAGGCTGGTGACTCGGATAAACTTATCCTCAGAAGCAGAGGTGACTCTTGGTCTTCCTTTCCTGGGGCGGTCCTCATGTGAGCCAGTTTCTTTGTAGCGCTTGATGGTTTTTGCAACTGCACTTGGGGACACTTTCAAAGTGTATCCACCAGACTTCCGCACAACACAACTGATTGTCCCAACCCCATTTATAAGGCAAGAAATCCCACTTATTAAACCTGACAGGGCACACCTGTGAAGTGAAAACCATTTCCGGTGACTACCTCTTGAAGCTCATCAAGAGAATGCCAAGAGTGTGCAAAGCAGTCATCAAAGCAAAAGGTGGCTACTTTGAAGAACCTAGAATATAAGACATATTTTCAGTTGTTTCACACTTTTTTGTTAAGTATATAATTCCACATGTGTTAATTCATAGTTTTGATGCCTTCAGTGTGAATGTACAATTTTCATAGTCATGAAAATACAGAAAAATCTTTAAATGAGAAGGTGTGTCCAAACTTTTGGTCTGTACTGTATATATATATATATATATATATATATATATATATATATATATATATATATATTTCCTTCTGTTGTGTGTATTAATATTCTGAATTCTGGTTTATCAAACCCCAATTGGATTTTCTTGTATTACATTTTGTGTGCTTCTGCACTGAGGTCCAGAGCACTCTGGCAGAGGTTTTCATCCAGGATATATCTGTACTTGGCCGCATTCATCTTTCCTTCAATTGCAATTAGTCGTCCTGTCCCTGCAGCTGAAAAACACCCCCATAGCATGATGCTGCCACCACCATGTTTCACTGTTGGGATTGTATTGGGCAGGTCATGAGCAGTGTCTGGTTTTCTCCTCACGTACCGCTTAGAATTATCACCCAAAAGTTCTATCTTCGTCTCATCAGACCAGAGAATCTTATTCTCATAGTCTGGGAGTGCTTCATGTGTTTTTGAGCAAACTCTAAGCGGGCTTTCATGTCTTGCACTGAGAGGCTTCCTTCGGGCCACTCTGCCATAAAGGCCCAACTGGTGGAGGGCTGCAGTGATACTTGACTTTGTGAAACTTTCTCCTATCTCCCTACTGCATCTCTGTAGCTCAGCCACAGTGATCTTGGGGTTCTTCTTTACCTCTCTCACCAAGGCTCTTCTCCCACGATTGCACAGCTTGGCTGTACAGCCAGGTCTAGGAAGACTTCTGGTGGTCCCAAACTTCTTCCATTTAAGGATTATGGAGGCCACTATGCTCTTAGGAACCTTGAGTAATGCAGAAATTATTTTGTAACCTTGGCCAGATCTGTGCCTTGCTTCAATTCTGTCTCTGAGCTCTTTGGGCAGTTCCTTTGAGCTCATGATTCTCATTTGGTCTGACATGCACTGTGAACTGTGAGGTCTTATATAGACAGGTGTGTGCCTTTCCAAATCAAGTCCTATCAGTTTAATTAATCACAGCTGGACTCCAATGAAGGAGTAGAACCATCTCAAATTCTAAATGAACTTTTTAGAATTTACCAAATGACTGCAAATGAAACAAAGAGTGAAAAATTTAAAGGGGTCTGAATACTTTCTGTACCCACTGTATGTCCTTAAACTCAGTCCTATGGTTTCGAATAGTTAAAAGCTTTCTCTAAGAATAGAGAAAAATATATATTTTCATTATAAATTTCCAAATGCATTTAATTAGCAAATTACACTTGTTTTGTATACAGCAGGAATCACTATTGTATATTAAAATGGCCATGGAATTATTACCCTGACTTAAACATGTCCTAGAATGTTAGGATAGAAGCATGTGAGCATGTGCAGTAGGAAGCTCAGCTTTTGTGACCTGGTGATATCATGTACTCCCATACTATCACATGGTCACTGCCCCTGAGCTTTCTACTGCGCATGCTCACATGCACCTATACTATTAACATTCTAGGCCAGGTGTGTGACAGTTTAATAAGACAGTGGTCATTTTAATGAACTAGAGACATTACCTTCTTAAATCTAGTGACATTTCATTTTTATATATTTTTTTCTATTACCTGAGAACCACTTTAGGCAAGTGGTGTTTGGCAGTGACAGTAGAAAATATATGTTTTACCATATGTCCCAAAGATTCTTTGCTTTGTGTCTTTAAAGGGAACAGAGTGAGGGATGTGCAGCGGTCCTAAGTTTACATTTCCATCTGTGACTGCCTTTTGAAGATCTATAACAATATAAAGGTAATGCTTAAAAGATAACATATAAATTACAGTTCTACTTTAGGACTTCAAAAAGGGGTTAATAGTCAACATGGAACAATGAGTCGCTGCAAATAAGTTAGAAATTCATCTAATGTTTTCAGAGAATTTCCATAAAGAACAGCTTAGTATAAAACATGTTAAAAACAGGAAACTACATTTTATAAATGCATCCTAGTGTGCTCCTGATCATTTATTCAAAATATTCTCTGCAGGAATCCGAGAACACACTCTGCATCTCTCTTGGAGGTCATTAAAGGGGTATTCCCATCTCCAAAATCCTATCCCAATATGTAGTAGGTGTAATAATAATAATATTACCAAATATCTCCAATTAAAAATGTATAGTATTTTTGATTCGCTATCTCTTTTACCTCATGTGCAGGCATCACAGGACCTTAGGTATCCATGGTTACGACCACTAGCAACTAGCTAACTAACTGTTACTTTATCAGTGCACGTAACCATGGATACCTAAGGTCCTGCAATGCCTGCACATGAGGATAGAGACATAGCAAATCAAAAATACTATACTACATTTCTAATTGGAGATATTTGCTAATATTACTATTATTACACTTACTACATATTGGGATAGGATCTTGGAGATGGGAATATCCCTTTAATTATTTTTCTTTCCAATGAATTAAAAAAACACAAACAGATGTAGGAGAGTTCCTTTTTGTTTTGAAATCTATTTTTATCTCAAACAGGGAGCAAGGATAGTCTTTTACAAATGGTTGAACAAACTTTGATGTGAAATGTTATATACTATTGTGGCATGGTCAGAGCCCCTAATCAGTATGTCTGTACTAGATGACAAACTACTATATTTTCCAATTATATCCCTGGAAAATAAATAATTGACCATTGAAATCAAACATGTTTATATATTTCAATTTTTCAGGGATAAAACATGCTGTTGATGCATATGGTAGAAGATATGCATTTGCCATACGCATCAACAGAGCAGAATTTGCAGTTTCACATTGCTGACATGTTGGCAGCAGGCAACAAGCTCAGCACATCACTGCCTAGTTATTACAAGCTCCATTCTGCTATAAATCGGCTAACCATGATATAAAAGCACAGAAGCAGCTATACTGATGTAGATGGCAGAAGGTAAAATCGGTCAGACAGCCAGTGCACAGAAGCATGAGGGGATTTCTACACTTAGATTAGCTTAATGATTCAGATAGGTGGTGGTAGTCAGGAGCACACAGGAGAGGGAGTTTGGGGGGTTAGCAACACTGAAGAGAAGCAAGCTGCTTCTGGGAAATGTAGATTTAGCAATGTAAAACTAGGACCATTCAGCTATGTGAATATGAATGCACAAAAGCTCAGACAATGAACAAAAAGACATAGAGGGACAAGAAATAACTAATAGGTGGTATAAACTAGGAATGTCAAAAAATGTGCCATGCTTTAACACCACACTTAATAAGAGTTTTAGATGTGTCCCAGACACATTTTACATGTGCTTGACATGAAAGATTATGGACTTAATTACAATCCAATGCACCAAAATTGCCATGAAATCAATGAAAGCAAACTAACAAAGGGTATAAACATAGAATAAAATCTAAAAACCTGACTATTTTACAAAATCTGCCCCATAATTCTTTATATGGAGAGAGCCTGTCCTATTTCTTGCATCCCATTGTTAGGGACGCTTGAATTCACCAACAAGTTCCCTTTTATGCTAACCTATTGCTTTCTTTCCTATTTATATGAATACAATTAGATGATAAGTTATTTGAATATTAATGTATGTTTTTTCATTTATCATGACAACGTCTACAACAGTGATATCTGTTAGAGTGGTCACCATCTTTTTTAATAACAAACCTTAATGTTTTTGCTTAACATCTAAATATTGTTTTTATTTCTTTAAATCTACAGATCTTCTGATGATACTTATGAATATCTATCATGTAATGTTGTTACTTACAGCATTATGTTCAGTATTTGTTTACATCATTATATATGTTTGTCACTGTTTTGCATTCATTTCAGACACAGCAGTTTCATAAAGAAACAGCATTAACAAAAAAGGGCATATGCTAGATTTTCTCTTATGGGAGATGTGCTCAGATTACACATAAATGCAAATCAATATTGTGTCTAGCAATACATAGTAAAACATTTTAGCTCATCATCATGCCATGAATGGCTTTTAAAGTAGATTGTATAATTTATGAGACTTCTGTGACTTCTTGTGTGACATGATGTAACTTGAGCAATGAAAGCCATATTAGAACTTAATAGTAATGGCTATACAGTTACACGCTGAAATTAAAAAAAAATTAATCATGTACTAATGTGACAATTTTGCTTACAGCAAAATTCATTAGCATACTGCAGTTTTATGATACAGTTATTATTTGCTCTTTGTTTACAAAAGGATGATTGAACAGTGATTTCTTGCCTATTATTATTACTTATATGTCAATTTGGTCCCCAACTGGTTTCTCATGGCCAATATACAGGTACCCATAAACTGTTTCTATGTTGCTTACCGAATTCAGCCTGCAGAAGTCACCAAATGGGCTATAACTTCAACGCAATCTGATCCCTCTTCCACCAGTCCCAGTCTTAGTACTGTATTGATATCCTACACGCAATATACCTGTCTCTTTTAATTTATTTTGTCTTTTTAATAGGTTTTCACAAATATTTAGACCTCCTACTTTGCTGCCTACTCACTGCAAGCCTCTTACTATTCCTCCATTCCACCATAAATTGACAGAACTTTTTCCCAGCTATTGTGCTAATTGCATATGTCTTAAATATCCTACATTATGTACTGATCCCCCATAGTGTTTCCTATTTATTAGCCTTCTTCCCCATACTTACACTCCGAGTATACTCTAGTTCTTCACCCTCAAAACATTGAGTATCAATATGTGTTCCTCATTAATTTCAGAGTGTTATGAATATCTGTTTTCTTTTTACTTATGCTCCACGCAGGCTATTCACATCCTTTGCCTACCATTGTGCTTATATACACTTCTTTAATTGGATATTGTGTTCTGGTATGCACAGCTTAAAAATAAATGGATAGAGCAAATAAATATATAAGCGCAGAGTTGCCCAAGCAAGACTAACACAAGCTTAAAACAAGAACAGAACACAAAATGTTTAAAGAAGGTTGTAATAACTCAAAAATTTTAACATGTTACCTATAGATAGTTGTCAACATTATTGATGTCAAAGTGCAAGAGTCAACTGTTTTTACTTAGAAGATGCTGCTTAGAACTTATTTGCTGTACAAAATGAACATCAAACAGTAAATTTGCCCATGACCACCTAGGCAAACACAGGGAGCTGTAGTCATAAGAGGCAAAGATCAAGTTGTTTTTCCAAAACACTGGAAGACATGTTTTGCGAGAACCAAAAACTGAATTTTACTAGAAGAACCTGAAACCAACTGTAAAGATTGACAGTAGCAGTGTTATGCTTTGAGAATTCTTCAGGGTTTGCAATGCTCACCATTGGAGATTCCACTATGAATTTTTCATTATACTTCATAATAACAATCAATGTGAGCATCTGCCACAAGATTAAAGTTCAGCAGCAAGTGAAATGTAAGAAAGAAAAAACAACTCTCTAAATGCCATAAAATATTTCATTGAATGTTTCAAAATTACCTTTAGATACCTTATTTTTTATATTTCCTATATAGACTCCTCAACAATGAAATTGAAACAGCAAGAAGAAAAACTTGTGTAATTATAAAAATTACAGGATCAATAAATGTGTTAATGCTATGCAATTTAATGAATGTAAAAGTGGCAGCAACATTTTCAAAACATTAAGATTTATTTAGTATCGAGTATGAGCGCCACACACATAAATATATGTACTTGCACACGTTGGCATGCTGTCAATGATATTATTAATGGTTGAGGAATGTTCTGCAACTGTGAATGCACTTGGGCTATCAAATCATCAAGATGCACTGCTGGCAGCTCCCTTTTATGATAGTGTAGCAACTCACTTTGGAAAATAAATAACACACTTAAAACTGCAACTGACCCTGCTAGTTCCTTTACAGACTAGAGATCCTGACCCCGCAGTCCTTAGTGGTTCCTGTGTGAACTGAGATTGTGCTAACCAGAGACCAGACGATGGCAACTCGGACCTATGCTGCAAGAAAGGCTGTCGAGCACTTCACGTTCCTCCTAAAGAACCGGAGGGCAGAGCAGAGTGCAAATGACTTACAGAGGGGAAAATGTGCTGAAATAGAAAGAGATCCCAGAGTGAGTAAAACAAAAAACAAAATATAAAATAAAGGATTAAGTACGTACTGTTAGAGAATATGCCTCCTACTTCCTAAAAAGAAACAGAAGATAGATGCAGAGTAAGGAACATAAACAGCAGAGATATAAACCATAGCTGGTCTTTCACTGACTGTCTTAAACTACGGCAGTAAGGCTGGATATCCAAATGAGACTATCACCAGCAGGAAATACCAGAAAGGTGATAGGGCAGAAAAATGAGTAAATGGAAACACATGTTACTCTAAAAAGACTGAAGCAAAGATAACAGAAACTAAACACCCAGAGAAAAGGTGTATCTGCTATGTCTCGGTGGACAGAGAAGCCGACCACAAAGCACAAGTTCAATGGTTCGAACTCAAACGCATGACACTCCCTTGGTGACCAATGACGTTTAAATTTGTTCGATGGGAGATAAGTTGGGAGACACTGTAGGCTATGGCAGCACGTTTACTCCACATAGGCTTAGCATGAGCAATATGCGGCCTGGTGCAGTTGCGGTAAAAAAAATGACTCTTGGAACACTTTAGTGTAATCGTTGTACTACTGGTTCAACAACCAAATCAATGTAACGCTGAGCTGTTAGTATACCTGGAGTTAAGATTAGTGGGATTAGGCTACCATATATCATGCCATCCCACACCATAATCCCATTAGAAGGACTGATGTGATGTTCCCTTGTGAATGCCTCTTCATGTCATTGCCCATTTGGCCTTCAGACCAATCTCCGACTATTGTGAATTCAACAGTGGTACTTGTTGACTCAATTCCACATATCCCATTTTGGACCTTGGGAGCCAAAAATAAATGTGGATGCTGGTTAAACATAGTGACTGTGTACAAGTATATCACATAACATCTTTTTGCTGTTATTTGTGGACGATGAGGTAGAAATTTGGACGATACTGTATCTTGCTTTAATATAGGACAATATTTACAAATCATCTCCCATGGTAGTTGGTTATGAACCAAACAGATTTTTCAGAGTCTTTTTTTTTATTTTGGAATTCAGAAAAGCCTGTCAGCCTCTTTATCCGAAACATAGGCTTCACTGACATCTTTGTAGCCTCTCTGTAGGAATCTTTGGGTTGAATCTTGGTTTGATGTTCAAAATCCTCTTTGCAATCAGAAACATGTATGGCACAAAGAAATTGGCTGGTAGATATTGTTCGATTTGCCATGTAGGAGTGCATTTATACTTGTTTCTTTTCAAAATTTCATATTATACACTGGCATGTAAATGATTGGGTACCCCTGGTCAAAATTACTGTTATTGTTAAGCAAGTTAAAGATGAAATGATCTTTAAAAGGCGTAAAGTTAAAGATAACACATTTCCTTTTAATTTTAGTCAAATATATATATATTAATCTTTTACATTTTAAAAATTACCGTACAAAAAGGAAAATGGGCCGATGCAAACTTTTGGGTATCCTGCATGGTTAGTACCTAAGGGAAGCATCCAGGGAAAAGCAGTATAAATAATATCCATATATAAGGGAAATACTCCATATTAGATACTGCCCACCTAGGACCTAGCATAAAACAGGTTCATCATACAATGACTGAAAGAGGGGGAGGAGGAGGAGGCAGAAGCCAACAAGGATGAAACCAAACCAGAACGTAAAGTGCAAATGCTTTATTGGTAAAAAAACAAATGGACATGTGGAGTGGGAAACATATAGACCTCAATGTGGATGACATAGCAACACACAGCGTACAGACACAATTATTATAGAATAAGTATAGAGGAACATAGTAATAGAATAAAATATATCTCATATAGTCCTCATTAGGTCTGTACATAGGCATACAAATACAGACTGGCAGCCACCATTGTGGCCAACGAGTTCTATTTTAACCTCATCGATCCACAGGACTTGTTTCCAAAATGAATCAGGCTTGTTTGAATGTTCTTTTGCATACTTCCGAAGCTGAATTTTATGGTGAGGAGTCGGATGCAGGAGAGGTTTTCTTCTGATGACTCTTCCATGAAGGCCATATTTGTGCAGGTGTGATGTTCATTAGAAAAGTCAAATTCTCAACATCATATATATAAAAAACTCAACGCGTTTCCCCTTTCCACAAGGTTCATCAGAAGTGATAATATAGGTAGTACATTTTGAGCAAAAAGAACTGGATACTTAGCTGGTCAGAAGCAGAGATGCCTTTTGATGAGGCCCCTATCATTGTGAAGAGTGTGTGCTCCCTGGAATAGTCTATTACATTACTACCAGGTTCATATTAGAAAAGCTTTTTATTTTATCTATCTAGTTGTATTTCATAGATGAAGTCTATTCTTCTTGTCTGTTTAATACGTGATTAACCAAATTGCATACTGTGTTGATCAATGTTGGAGCACTTTTTTCCATTCATTCTATTCAGCCTGTTTTGGCTGCTCTAATCGGCTTCGATTTGATTTTCACTGAGAATATCCACTATTGGGGGTCAGGTTGATATCCATGAAATTTCATGATCCTTAGTGAGAGTGAGGAGGCTTGCTAAACTGAATGGTTTTTATAAGCTGTATCTTTCCATGTTGCATGTACTAGAACATATGCTATATATTTATAGTGGCATTATTGTTTCTTTATTATCTCTTCCATTATTAGAATGAAATATGGATAAAAGGGTCAGCCGTCAGTGAGTGGGGGCGCCATCTTTGCAGACCTAGGGTGCCAGCCTCCACTGTAAGGTAGGAGTAAGCTTGAGAGATTTAATAGGGGTAAGACTTTGTTCCCAAACTAGGACATCTCCGCTATACATACTCTCCCTATAACCAGTATTATCTGAATTCTGTTACTTGATACCATCAAGAGATAGTTGACATCCACAATAGATGGTCCACTTATACACCAGATACATGAATGTGCTTTAGTTCACATGAGTACGCCTCTTCCCACTATCAACTGAATACATAGTGCTCCTTTTTTCGTCACGCCATCAGTATTTTCAGAATAATTAATTTTCTTACCCTCTTTACCCTACATAGGGCTTAACAGGGAAAGCAGGGTCAGCCGTCGACGAGTTGGGTGCGCCACTGCGCAAGAATAGGGTGCCAACCTCCACTGGAAAGGCAGGGGACAGGCTGAGAGACTAAATAGGATTAAAATATGTCCCTATATACTTTTTATTGTTGATGTTTGTCTTATATGTGTTTTTTTTTATATATATTAATTAAAGGTTATACAGGTGCATCTCACAAAATTAGAATATCATCAAAAAGTTAATTTATTTCAGTTCTTCTATACAAAAAGTGAAACTCATATATTCTATAGAGTCATTACAAACCGAGTGATCTATTTCAAGTGTTTATTTCTGTTAATGTTGATGATTATGGCTTATAGCCAATGAAAACACAAAAGTTATTATCTCAGCAAATTAAAATAATTAACAAAAAACACCTGCAAAGGCTTCCTTAGCGTTAAAAAAGGTCCCATAGTCTGTTTCAGTAGGCTCCACAATCATGGGGAAGACTGCTGACTCGACAGATGTCCAGAAGGCAGTCATTGACACACTCCCCAAGGTCCCAGAGTTCCAATTTTCATTTGGAAATCAAGGTCCCAGAGTCTGGAGGAAGAGTGGAGAGGCGCACAATCCAAGCTGCTTGAGGTCTAGTGTGAAGTTTACACAATCAGTGATGGTTTGGGGAGCCATGTCATCTGCTGTTGTAGGCACACTGTGTTTTATCAAGACCAAAGTCAGCGCAGCCGTCTACCAGGAAATTTTAGAGCACTTCATGCTTCCCTCTGCCAATAAGCTTTTTGGAGATGGAAATTATATTCTCCAGCAGGACTTGGCACCTGTCCACACTGCCAAAAGTACCAATTCCTGATTTAAAAACAACAGTATCACTGTGCTTGATTGACCAGCAAACTCCCCTGACCTTAACCCCATAGAGAATCTATGGGGTACTGTCAAGAGGAAGATCAGAGACACCAGACCCAACAATGCAGACGAGCTGAAGGCGGCTGCTATCAAAGCAACCTGGGCTTCTATAACACCTCAGCAGTGCCACAGGCTGATCGCCTCCATTCCACGCCGCATTGATGCAGTAATTGATGCAAAAGGAGCCCTGACCAAGTATTGAGTGCATTTTCTGAACATACATTTCAGTAGGCCAACATTTCGGATTTTAAAAACATTTTTCAAGCTGTTGTTATAAAGTATTCTAATTTACTGAGATAATTACTTTTGTGTTTTCATTGGCTGTAAGTAGTGATGAGCGAACGTGCTCGCCACTACTCGGTACTCGCCCGAGCATCATGGTGCTCGACAAGCTCAGCGCTCGGCGAGTATTTCCGGGTTGCTCGGTCGGGAACTCGGGTCCCCTTCTTGCATGTTTGGCGCTCTTTAGAGAGCCAATGAACATGCAGGGATTGCCTGCCATGCACTGTAATGCCGTAGCCATGTTGGTTGTGGGCATTACAGTGATTGGCTGGCTGCACAGCGTCATCAGGTGTATATCAGACCTGGCGCTGCCATGCTCGTCACAGTCACTCCGGATCAGACAGTGTAGGGAGAGCTGCTGCTGTGTCAGGGAGAGATTTGCTTGCGTATTAGGTAGTGTATGGAGAAAAACCGTACATTACACCTATCCATCTTAACAAACAGTCCTTTTGAGGACTAACTAATCCATCTGCAGAGATATCAGGCAGGCAGTGTACATAGGCAGCCAGGCAGTGTATATAGCAGACTGCAGTGCACATAGCACTCCAGTCCAGTTCTGTCGGCTGCTGCTGTTAGATATTTTTGGAAACAGGCCCATGTCTCAGGGGCCATGAATAATTTTTTTTTGCATCTTAATCCTCATTATTTGCTTAAAAAGCAATCCAGAGAATTTTTCTGCGCCATTTGCTTGTTGGCACTGCAGAATACATACAGGTCCTTTCCATATTACAGCGCTAAAAATCCATCTATTTAAAACTGTGTTTTCCACGTCACACGGATCACAAATACGTTTTCAGAAAATACTACCATTTCTGGCCTCCATTAAACTTTTTTTTCAGTGTGTCAGCAAAGTTTTTGACACTGGTTTGCTGTTCAAAACAGTTACCTACAGGCCAGGTATTTAAAACTGTGTTTTCTCCGTCACACGGATCACATATACGTTTTCAGAAAATACTGCCATTTCTGGCCTCCATTAAAAAAATTTTTCAGTGTGTCAGTGAAGCAATTGACACCAGATTGCTGTTCAAAATAGTTACCTACAGGCCAGGTATCTAAAACTGTGTTTTCTTCATCACACGGCTCACATATACATTTTCAGAAAATACTGCCATTTCTGGCCTCCATTAAAAAATTTTTTCAGTGTGTCAGTGAAGCAATTGACACCAGATTCCTGTTCAAAATTGTTACCTACAGGCCAGGCATTTAAAACTGTGTTTTCTCTGTCACATGGCTCACATATACGTTGTCAGAAAATACTGCCATTTCTGGCCTCCATTAAATTTTTTTTTCAGTGTGTCAGCAAAGTTTTTGACACTGGTTTGCTGTTCAAAACAGTTACCTACAGGCCAGGTATTTAAAACTGTGTTTTCTCCGTCACACGAATTACATACCCGTATTTTTCGGACTATAAGACGCACCGGACCATAAGACGCACCTAGGTTTTAGAGGAGGAAGATAAAAAAAAAATGTAAGCAAAAAATGTGTTCATGATGCACTTTTAAGGGGGAAAGGGTCTTCCACTGACACTGGTATAGGGGTAATATCCCCCAATTCTGACAATATCCCCTATCTTGGTATATATGCCCCCCCCTTCCTTTTATACGTGGTCCCCATCCCCATCCTGGTATGCCTGGCATCCCTCCACCCTGGTATGCATAGAACCCCTCCATCCTGGTATGCATGGCACCCCTCATCCCTATCCTGGTATGCATGGCACCCCTCATCCCTGTCCTGGTATGCATGGCACCCCTAATCCCTATCTTGGTATGCATGGCACCCCTAATCCCTATCCTGGTATGCATGGCACCCCTAATCCCTATCCTGGTATGCATGGCACCCCTAATCCCTATCCTGGTATGCATGGCACAGCAATCCCCATCCTGGTATGCATTGCACCCCTCATCCCTATCCTGATATGCATGGCACCCCTAATCCCTATCCTTGCATGCATGGCACCCCTCATCCTTATCCTGGTATGTATGGCCCCCTCATCTTTATCCTGTTATGTATGGCCCCCTCATCTTTATCCTGTTATGTATGGCCCCCTCAGTGTTACCCTGGTATGTATGGCCCCCTCATCTTTATCTTGTTATGTATGGCCCCCTCATCTTTATGCTGTTATGTATGGCCCCCTCAGCGTTACCCTGGTATGTATGGTCCCCTCATCCTTACCCTGGTATGTATGGCCCCCTCATCCTTACCCTGGTATGTATGGCCCCCTCATCCTTATCCTAGTATGCATTGTCCCCCTAATCCCCATCAGGCTGCACATAAAAAAAATAAACACTCATACTCACCTTTCTTCTCTCTCCTCCTGTGCTGCGTCCTGTCTGCCCACACTGATCTCTCCATGTGAGCCGCGCATGATGTCACTGCCATGCGCGGCTCACATGGAGAGATCAGCTGCCGGAAGTCACTGCTCCCCACGCCGGGACTGTGTGTGCGGGGAGCAGTGACTTCACTCTCCTTCATAGCCGGCACACAGTGTAGCTGCGTTGCGGCTCCCGCTGCTGCCGGGCTATCGCATGTGCCCGCTTATTAAAGGGCATGAATACTCACCCCTCCCCACGCCCATGGGCGTGGAGAGAGGTTGAATATTCATGCCCTTTAACAGCAGGCACACACGATTCCGGCAGCAGCAGGAACCGCAGCGCGGCTACACTGTGTGCCGCTATTATGGAGCATGAATATTCAGTGCTCCCCACGCCCCATGGGCGTGGGGAGCAGTGAATATTAATTTTCTTTAGCAGCGGGGACAGTGTATACTGCTGCGGGCAGCTGCTGCCTCCTGTGCTCCGCTCATCCACCACTACCGCTCCCCCCACATCCCCCCCCCAACATTCAGACTATAAGACGCACCCTCCATTTTCCTCCAAAATTTTGGAGGAAAAAAGTGCGTCTTATAGTCTGAAAAATACGGTATACGTTTTCAGAAAATACTGCCATTTCTGGCCTCCATTAAAAATTTCTTTCAGTGTGTCAGTGAAGCAATTCACAGCAGTTTGCTGTTCAAACTACTTACCTACAGGCCAGGTATTTAAAACTCTGTTTTCTCCTTCACACGGATCACATATAAATTCGCTCCAAACTCAGTCATTTGTAGTTAGCAAGGAAGATACTGTCCTCCATTTAAAATGGGCAAGGCAAGTGGCAAGGAACAGGGAACTGGACGTGATGGTAATGGTGCATGCAGAGGCCGAGGACAAGGCCGTGGGCAAGCCGAAATTATGCCACAACAAACCCCCACATCTTCTCGCCTGACCTTCCTGTCCCAATTTCTAGGGGACCGCAGCACACCACTATTGAACCCAGAGCAGTGTCAAAAGGTTGTTGGTTGGATAGCGGATAATGCTTCCAGTCACTTAGCCACCACCACCACCACCCTGTCTTCCACACGGTCAAGTCTCAGTAGCCGTGAGTAGAGATGAGCGTTGTTCTACTCGAACTGTTCGCCAATCTCAAATTCGAGCTGTTTTGGGCGGTGTTCGAGCCGTTCGGCGAACACGAACAATTTGAGAAAAATTCGGCTGTTCGAGGTTATGTTCGATAACTGTTCGTGCACCAAAATCATAACTGGATTTTTTCTCAGTAATGATGAAAATTAATGTTAATACGCAGTTTGAGTGTACAGCGGGGTGGGGGGAGGGGCAGGGGATGGATCTCTGCAGGAACAATGAAGATCTCCATTTTTTTTTCTCTTTCCCGCATTTGCAGTGGGGAGGTGCAATCTGTCAGCCTATCAGCAGCGCACACATGGAGCGAAGTGCTTTTTTTCACACAAGCAAGGGCATGTGTCATTGGCAGTGTATGTCACATGTCCTTGCCCTATAAGACCAAGCCATTTTCCCCGTCGCCACCATTTTCTCACTGCTGCAGCTGCGTGTTAGACGGCACCGCTGTTGCTGTGTGCGCTATACCTTGTTAATTTCAAGCCAATTTTCGCACAAATCTACAGATAGCTTGGGAGTAGGGAATAGTTGTGATTGCAGTCCTTTTAAGGACTAGGTTGCAGCATTTCCTACGACTTTTATCAGGCAGGTCTGTGCTCTTAAAAAGATAGATTGTGGGAGTAAAGACTAATTGTAATTGGAGTCCTTTTCAGGACTAGGTTACATCAGTTCCTATCAGTTTTTGCCAGGCAGGTCTGTGCCAGTGCTGTGCAAGTTTTTTTCACAGCATTTGGCTGAATCTAGCAAAGCTAATCCTTTTTGGCCTATTGCAGAGTGTGTTAGTCAGTGGAGTAGCCTATCTGTGTTGCAAGATATACCACCTGTGTATAGAATACCAATTTTTTTACTGCACCTAGTGAAGTAAAATCTTTAGGGCATAGCATCATTCTATTAGTCCATCTATACTGACCTCCATCAGGTTGCAAATTGAATATAATTTTTTTCTGCATCTAGCTCTGAAAAAATATTGGGCTTCTAGCTGTGTGTGGGACTTGTTGTATTAGTCCATCTATACTGACCTCCATCAGGTTGCAAACTGAATATATTTTTTTCTGCATCTACCTCTGAAAAAATATTGGGCTTCTAGCTGTGTGTGGGACTTGTTGTATTTGTCCATCTATACAGACCTCCATCAGGTTGCAAACTGAATATATTTTTTTCTGCATCTACCTCTGAAAAAATATTGGGCTTCTAGCTGTGTGTGGGACTTGTTCTATTAGTCCATCTATACTGACCTCCATAAGGTTGCAAACTGAATATAATTTTTTTCTGCATCTACCTCTGAAAAAATATTTGGGCTTCTAGCTGTGTGTGGGACTTGTTCTATTAGTCCATCTATACTGACCTCCATAAGGTTGCAAACTGAATATAATTTTTTTCTGCATCTACCTCTGAAAAAATATTTGGGCTTCTAGCTGTGTGTGGGACTTGTTCTATTAGTCCATCTATACTGACCTCCATAAGGTTGCAAATTCAAAATAATTTTTTGTCTGCATCTACCTCTGAAAAAATATTTGGCCTTCTAGCTGTGTGTGGGACTTGTTCTATTAGTCATCTATACTGACCGCCATCAGGTTGCAAATTCAAAATAATTTTTTGTCTGCATCTACCTCTGAAAAAATATTTGGGCTTCTAGCTGTGTGTGGGACTTGTTCTATTAGTCCATCTATACTGACCTCCATAAGGTTGCAAATTCAAAATAATTTTTTGTCTGCATCTACCTCTGAAAAAATATTTGGCCTTCTAGCTGTGTGTGGGACTTGTTCTATTAGTCCATCTATACTGACCTCCATAAGGTTGCAAACTGAATATAATTTTTTTCTGCATCTACCTCTGAAAAAATATTTGGCCTTCTAGCTGTGTGTGGGACTTGTTCTATTAGTCCATCTATACTGACCTCCATAAGGTTGCAAACTGAATATAATTTTTTTCTGCATCTACCTCTGAAAAAATATTTGGGCTTCTAGCTGTGTGTGGGACTTGTTCTATTAGTCCATCTATACTGACCTCCATAAGGTTGCAAACTGAATATAATTTTTTTCTGCATCTACCTCTGAAAAAATATTTGGCCTTCTAGCTGTGTGTGGGACTTGTTCTATTAGTCCATCTATACTGACCTCCATAAGGTTGCAAACTGAATATAATTTTTTTCTGCATCTACCTCTGAAAAAATATTTGGCCTTCTAGCTGTGTGTGGGACTTGTTCTATTAGTCCATCTATACTGACCTCCATAAGGTTGCAAACTGAATATAATTTTTTTCTGCATCTACCTCTGAAAAAATATTTGGCCTTCTAGCAGTGTGTGGGTCTCATTGTATTAGGCCATCTATACCAAGCTCCACCAGCTTTTCAATTAATAATAATTTTTCACTGCATCTAGCCCTGAAAATAATTTTTCTTCCCAATAGTGGTAGCAATAGAAATATGGGGCGCGCTCCTGGCTTACAAAAATATACGCTTCATAACAAAAACCACCAGCTTAGCGCACTGCATTAATAAGATGGCATCATCGTCTCTCCCAGTGCTAGGCCTACTACCCAGGCTAGCATTCCTGTGCCTAAAACACAATGTATGGGTCCGCGCTAGCCACTATGCTGAGGGGTCTAAAGCTGCTGCTAACGCTTTATAACAATTCAATTGGCAGATTTTCACAAAGCTCTTCCACAATGCCCACCCATCGGGACAACAGTTGCCCACCTTCCCTATGGGATCTAGTGGCGAATAGTTGATGCCATTAATCAGAGCGTCAGTTGCCCCGTCGACGTGGCAAGCATACGGTAAGGCATGGGAAGAGTGGACACGACTAGTAGCAGGCAGACGGGTTGACCAATGTGAACAAGCCAGATCACAAGTCACCATAGATTTTCTCCACCAGCTAATGATGAGGGGCATATCAGGGGCGTCAGCGCAGCGGTGTCTGACCGGAGTAGCATTTCACTTCCAACTACTGAATTGGGGAGATGTGACAAAGATTCATCATCAGACAATCCATAAAAGGGTGGAAAAGGGGTCAGCCAAGTCAGGAGTGTAGACGTCCCGTCCCGTGTCACTAAAACTGATTTCTCACATCATATCCCTAACACCATTAACATGACACTCACAATTTGAAGCAACACTACTGTCTACTGCATTTGTGATCGCCTTCTTCGGGGCGCTATGCATAAGCGAATTAGTCCCTCAATCCAAAATTAGCACCAGTGGAGGCTTATTACACCAGGACGTAGTCATAGCCAATAATGCAATACGTCTACGCATACACAAATCGAAAATGGTTCCAGCGGGCAGGGGCACTTGGGTACTTCTACAACCCACAAACGGTACACTGAGTCGGGTAACAATAGTAAAACCATATCTAACCATCAGATCACAAAGTAATTTGTTCCTATCACACATTGATGGGACGCCATTAGCAAGATACCAGTTCCAAGCTATATTTAATAAATGCATAACATCGGCAGGGAACCACCCCAAAGATTACGGGACACACTCATTCCGCATAGGCGCGGCCACAGAAGCAGCAAGAGCAGGACTGTCAGAAACGGAAGTTCAGAGGATAGAGAGATGGTGATCCACGTGTTTGGCAAGATACATAAGACCGGACTTGTTATCCTAACGTGGTTTGTTTCTTTTACAGGTGACGCTAAGCCAACAGTGTGGGTGATAGGCCACTCGTATATATATTGGGCAGATTAAAGGGCGAAAGTCCGCCCAGGCGGGAGGAAATTAGAGTTTCATAACACATATTTCAACTGGAGAGGTATTAGAGGCCTGCTATGGCCACAGGTACTAATGGAGGTAATCAAGGTAGGGAGAGAGGCAAGAAGTCTGGTCATCTTAGTTATACAGGCCGGGAGAAACAACCTAGGTCATCACAAGAGCGCATAACTAATGGCAATAATGAAACTAGACACTGAGAGCTTCAGAGAATTTTTCACAAAACTAGCTATAGTATGGTCAGAGATTGTGCCGATAGCGGTATGGCAAGGTGCGCGAGACATCACAGCCATCGAACGGACAAGGCGGGTAATAAATATTCGGATGGCAAAATTTAGAAGAGACAGAGGCGGTGTAGTGGTACGACACCGACAACTGGAAGGAGATAAAGCAGGCCTCATACGGCCCGACGGTGTTCACTTAATGGATATTGGACTGGACATATTCCTGTCAGGACTCCAGGACGGAGTGGAACAAGCGTTAAGAGTGATGGGTGGGGGTCAGAGTCCTGCATACGAGTACGCAGGATCTTCCGTGGCCTGGAAATAGAAAGGACATGTTGGAGAGTTACACTTGTTGGCCAAGTTGCCGGAGTGGAGACCCAGGGCATGCTGCAACAAGCTGAATTATTTTAGAAATAAAATGTCTTTCTAATGGAATGAGTATAAAGAGTTAATAAAGCTGTGACCGATCCTCACCCATCCAGTTGTAAGAGTTACATTATTGTATTGTCAAGGAAAGGGGGGCGGTAGGGGGGCTGAGCGTCTGGGTTTGGTTCGGGGTCCGCACAGTCTGCCTAGGCTAGATGCATTTAAAAATTCTTATTAGATACACAGGCGGTGCAGCTTGCTTCGCAGCTGGGCTACTACGCCCAAAGTATTGCCTAGGCTAGATGCAGTTAAAAATTCTACGCTGACTAGCAGACACTGAAGATTTGGAGCAGACCTCTGAGTAAACAGCTCTTCAGACTCAATCATCTGTGTTACCCCAAGCCATAGTGTATGTAGTTTCTTACAGTTAAAAGGGGGGGGGGAGCGACCCAACCCACCTGGAATTGACGATGCCAACGTCACGTAAGACACAGCAAGGGGACTCCAAAAAGAGTTTCCATTTTTTCCCAAAATTGTGGCACAGACACCACTTAACCCTAGAACGCATACCTGGGGCCTCGCAGTCCCGCCCTGTTAATTGTTTTCTATTTTCTGCAAGATTACTTTAGTTAGAATTTTGAAACTCTAGGTATTCTTCATGTATATAGTTGTTTGTCATTTGAGTTTGAGTTATTCAATGTTATTTGCACACGGGCTTAAAAGGCCCCAGGTATATGAAAGTGTAGATTTTTATGGTCATGCGTTCTAGGGTTAAGTGGCATCAATTGCCCCACAGTTGCTTAAAACGGTTGGTGAGGTGATATTACCAAATCCTCAAGCTTTTAGCCTCCCAAGGATAACACAGGATTAGAAAAGTCCTTGCGAATCCATGATTTGTTCATCTTTATGAACGTGAGTCTGTCTACATTCTCAGTGGACAGCCGCGTGCGCTTATCTGTCAGCACACCATCAGCAGCGCTGAACACACGTTCAGAGAGAACACTGGCTGCAGGGCATGACAAGATCTCCAAGGCGTGAGTGGCGAGCTCCGGCCATTTTTCCAGATTGGAATACCAAAATGAGCAAGGGTCCAGTGACACAGTCATGGCTTCGATGTTCACTTGGAGATACTCCTGCACCATCCTCTCTAGGCATTGACTATGTGTCAGACTTCTTGTCTCCTGTGGCCTTGCAAAGGATGGTCTAAAAAAGTGGTGAAACGATTTCACAAAATTGCTGTTACCAGCAGATACTGTGTTACTGTTACGGTTTGAGTGATGAAGACTCGACAGTCCCGCGGTTGGCAAGTTAGAACTGTGAGATTCACTTCGTGCACCACTGGTGTTTTGTGGAAAAGCACATGTAAGATTCTGCAACAGCGTCTGCAGATACTCCTGCATGCGTCAATCCCTTTTTATGGCAGGAATTATTTCGGCAAATTTACTTTTGTACCGGGGATCTAAGAGTGTGGCAACCCAGTAGTCGAGATTACTTCGAATTCTGCAATCTGAGGGTCATGTTGCAGGTAGTGCAGCAAGAAGGCACTCATGTGTCTTGCGCATCCAGGAGGACCAAGTCCTTGTTGTGTTGGTAGCGAGGTAAGAATCATGCTTCTTTCCTCTGCCCTCTCCCCCCAACCTCGCACAACAGAAATGTGATCAAGGTCTCCCTCATCTGATGAGTCTTCCATGCCCATCGCCAGTTCATCCTCCACTTCTTCCTCGGCTCCTGCACCTTCCTCAACAGTTTGGCTGCTACCATGCGCCCTGTTTAATCCCTCTCCCCCACCCTCCCATGCCTGCCTCCTTGGTGCTGCCAACCGTCTGGACCTTGGAGATGTTATCCCTTCCGCATACGACTCCTCCTCTACTTCCTCCACCTCCTCTTGTCCGACCACCTGACTCTGAATTCTGTTTAATGTGTGCTCCAGCATGTAAATCACCGGAATAGTTATGCTGATAATGGCATCGTCGTCAGCACTAAACATCTTCGTCGCCATTTCAAAACTGTGCAGAAAGGTGTGTGGCGCCCCTGAGGGTGCAGTCACCACAGAGTTACTGCATCTCACCCAGAGGTGTGGTATCTCACCCTCAGGTAAGGAAGGCGTATGGCTCGGGACCCTAACACCTGCATCCAACACATACCCGCAGTGGGGTTAGGGCGAGATTGCTCCTAAGGGAGAGCACAGTCCCAGGTCCCTAGCTGGTGGGAGGATCCTATGTAGTGGGTGCTTAGGGGAGCAGCTTAGGGGAGCACATGACAGGGAGAGTATAAATAGGAAGCCATCTTAGAAAGAGCAAGCCAGTCAGAGGAGGAAAAGTGACAGGAGCAGAGGCTCGGCATGAGCTCTGCTCCGGAGGCGGGCCTAGCCTGGGAGGCCCAGGACTGAAGGAGAGAAGAGAGGAGTGGGAGCAGGAAGGCTCCAGGAACCGAAGGGACCCTAGGGCTACGGGCCATGCAGAAGGCCACCTGTACTCCCGCTGCTACCAGGAGGTAGAGGGGTCAGGCCAGATAAGGGGAACCGGTCCCTCAACTAGAGGAGAAACAGCAAGGCTCAACTAGAAACCGGAGGCTGCAGCATTTCATGTACTGCAGGCAAAAGTCCACACCAGTCTCACTAAGAAGGTAGCCACATAGGACCCAGGGGACGGAACACAAGTCGCCCGCCAAGGCCCGAGGATACCGGATAGAAGTGTCACTGGGTGTGAGGTGCAGGGAGAAGGCCAGAGAAAGGACACACAGAAGGGGGTCCTGCTAAGTACTCCGGAGCTATCTGGGGGTGGACTGAGCCCCTCACTGAGTACGCACAGCACGACGGGTGAGATAGCTCTGGTACCTGTAATCTGGACTGCAACAACTGTGAGTAAAGATCTTGGGACTGCATCACACGGACTCTGTGTTCATTACTGACTCCCTGCACTACAACCACCATCATCCACCCACACTGCCCTGAAGCTACACTCTTCCTGTGGTGAGTAATAATACCATTGCAGCAAAACCACCAGCTTCAGAGGACTGTTCCGCAGCGGCGGCCCCTTTGGCCGCACTCCACAGGTGGCGTAGTCGGACATTATAAAATCCATATATACAAATTACCGTTGGATTGACCGCCCTGGGTCACGGACCGGGTCACCGCCACAGTGACTACAACCCCCAGCGTCTACCGGCCCGGCTCCGGGTACCCCACGGCCCAGGGGGCGCGTCAACTTCATAGGTCCCTGATCTGAGACCACTCCTGCTGTGTGATTTGCCCCACCTCTGGATCTCGTTGGCCCAGGCTATACGTCAGAAACTATTGCACCAGGGCTTGTCGGTGCTGCCACAGTCGCTGCAACATGTGCAGAGTTGAATTCCACCGTGTCGGCACATCGCATTTCAGCCGGTGAACTGGCAGGCCCAACGACTTCTGTAGAGATGTAAGTCGTTGAGCTGCGGGATGCGAACGGCGGAAGTGAGCACACAGCGACCGTGCCCTCTGCAGAAGGCCATCTAGTCCGGGATAGTGGGCTAAAAATTTATGGACAACCAGGTTCAACACGTGAGCCATACAAGGCATGTGTGTAACATTGCCCCGGCGAAGGGCCGCACCCAGGTTTGCAGCATTGTCGCACACGGCCTTCCCTGGTTGCAGGTCCAGTGGAGACAACCATTCATGAAACTGGGTCTCCAGAGCTGACCACAAGTCCTCAGCTGTGTGACTCACATTTCCCAGACATTTCAAAGTAAACACTGATGCCGTTGAGCCCTGCTGCCAGCATAGTAAGGAGGTGCGCAGTTAGAAAGCAGGTGGCATTACCAGACAGGCTTTGGGTGCAGGTGGAGGACCGAGAGGAGGTTGAGGAGGCAGAAGCAGTGGAGGAACTTCTAGATAAAGAGGATTGACGTACAACTCGCGGGGACGGCAAGACTTGGACAGCAGCCCCTTGTCCTGCTGTCACCATAGTTACCCAGTGCCCTGTCAGCGACATGTAACGCCCCTGTCCATGACTACTCGTCCAAGTGTCTGTGGTGAAATGCACCCTGTCACACACAGAGTTTCTCAAAGAAGCGGTGATGTTGTGTGCGACATGCTGGTGGAGCGCAGGCACACCTTTCTTTGAGAAGTAGTGCCGACTGGGCATCTGGTACTGGGGCACTGCGACGGACATAAGGTCTCAAAAATCCACTGTGTCCTCCAGGCGGAAAGGCAGCATTTCTGTAGCCAACAGCTTGCAGATGGTGAAATTCAACCTCTTAGCTTTCTCATGGCTAGGAGGAAATGGTCTTTTACTTGTCCACATCTGAGGGACCGAGGGCTGGCTGTTGTGCTTTGACGGGGTTGAGTAGGGTGTCCCTGGCAAACTGCCGGTCTGTGAGGAAGATGCAGGCGGACATGTTAGGTTGCCTTGATCCAAAGGTGGTGCTCTCGATGTCAGAGAGCTCTCAACACCAGCAGGTGTTTCCACTTCCCAATGAACTGACGACCTGCCAATCACACTGGCTGTTGCAGGTAAAGAGGTGGCAGGTCTGCGTCCAAAAACATGTGTGACTGCTGTCCCCCCAGTCACAGAGGATGAAGAGGCCGCGGATGCACAAGATGGGGCAGACGGTGGTTGGCCCAGCCTGCTAGGCCGCATTGTAGCACAGTGAGCTTCCCACTGCAACCTATGCTTCATATCCATGTGACGGTACATGCATGAAGTACTCAAACTATGGATTTTTTGGCCTCTACTTAGCTTTTGGTGACAAATATTACAGATAACACGAGTTGGGTCATCCTTATCGATCTGAATAAATGCCCAGGCTATGCAAGGCTTAGAGCCCATGCGACCTGAAGAGCCACTACGAATTGTGGTCAGAGGCGGAGTTGTGGTTGAGGATGCAGTTGTTGACGTGCTTCCAGTACTCCGTCTCTGTCCAGGAAGGCGCAACCTAACCTCGTCGTCAATAGAATCTGTGACGCCCCGCTGCGCTTGGTATCACAGATCCTAGAAGAGTGTATTGATGGAATCCTCCACAAGAGGCCCCCATAAACATTCACACATCTCCACTTTCCACCTCAGACCAGCAGAGGGAGCCCGTTAGGGATATAAATAGGGAAGGTGGAGCTAGGCAGTTCAGTTTCTCTGAAGAGTTCCTGCAGTAGAGAAGCCTAAGAGAGGTCAGTCTGCAGTGGAGCTCAGTCTAGTCTAGAGAACTCAGTTAATAGTTCAGCAGTGGAGCATGAGGCTCCTGCTAGCTAGATTCAGGGAGCCCAGATAGAGCTTAAGGTGTGCCAGCGTCATAAGATCGGTGAAGCGCGGCAAGCTGCCGTTAGTGTGTATAGCCTATTGAGGGCCCGAGTAGGCCGAAGGCGAGTGGCGAGTTAGTACATAAGGGGCAGAGGAGCTTAACCAGCTCACCCCGAAGCATTTACCGGACACCGGATCCGAGCTTACCGGGATCTCTATGACCCAGTAAGGCATAACCGGAATCCCTGGAGAACTACAAGTCCCAGGATCGCTAAGGTGCTGATACGTAACAGAGCCAGGAGACGCTTAGGCCCCGCATACTGGGAGCGTGAACTTCAAGAGAAGGCCCTACCACAAGGTCAGCCAGCGCAGGACAGAGACAAAGTTAGGCCTAGCTCCAGGCAGGTCAGAAACTTACTGCACAGAGGCAAGAAACAGGAGGCCCTACACCCGCTCATTGGGGAGGATCCTGATATGCACCCTTCACCCTACAGTGCTCCAGGATGTGCCTGAATTTCCTCCAGTAAAAGGTACTGAAGTGACTACCGTGTCCGTTTCCGTTCTTGCTCTGACCCAGCTGGGTCTCGCCTGTCCTGCATTCCCCCTGCATACGCTGCCCTGAGACCTAGCTCCACCTGTGGGGAGCTATACCATCGAGCTGCCTTATCACGGGCCTCAGTGGACTGCTGCAGCGCTGGTGCTTCTCACCAGATACCACAGGTGGTGTCACAAACTCTTATAAAATTAACAATTATCCACCCTTTTAAAGAGTGACCCCAGGGTACGGGCCAGGGAGCCGACCACCGCGACATCCCAAAGGCCAGGCAAAGGCCCGGGTGACCTCATCGACTGGCTGACTGTGGGTTGACAGTAAGTGGGATCTCCAACCTTGTCATCATCACCCTGTGTGTTATCACACCCGTCGTCCTCAAAGCCAACCTCTTCCTGCCCTGACCGAAAAGTCAAGTTGTCGCTCCAATCAGGTATTTGAGTCTCATCATCGTCTTCATCATTGTCTCCACCAACAGGAGTTACAGTTTGGGAACGAGGGTCTACATTATGCTCAGAACCTTCTTCATCTGGTCCTTGATCCGACTTATAAAGATTCTGGGCATCAGTGCAGATCATTTCCTCGTCTGGATTAACAGAAGCTCTGGAGCAGACCTCCGTTTCCCAGGCTATAGTATGAGTAAACAGCTGTGCAGACTCAACCATCTGTGTTACCCCATACTCAGATGGGCAGCTGGAGACTTGGGAGCTGTGAGGAAGCAAGTGCGATTGGGGTGACACCTCTGAGGACTGGAGTATTTGTGATGTTGAAGTTGAGGTGGAGGAGAGCCCACTTGAAGGAGCACTTGATATCCGCTGAAGCACCTGCTGTTTTTGTGCCTCATCTGGAATTTGTAGCGATGGGCGTGTCCGTAACAAAGGGATCGTATCACATTGTCCACGAAAAGAAGTCGACATGTTAGTTTGGCTGGAAGATGGTCTTTTTTCTGCAGATGTTTCTCCCCCCCCACCGCGGGGGGCTCGACCCACCAGCGGACAGGCACCAGTATTAGGAGAGGGGGGCTGGCCGTCAGGGTCCACCGCGGCTCTGGCACAAACCCGGCGACACGGAGGTGGCACGGGCAGGAACGGACTGGCCGTGTCGGCTTCTCACTTTTTGGATTTTAGAAGGGCATGACATGCCTATATCTGTGTCTCCCCCTCCTTTTACTCCTCCACCTCTTTTCTTTTCGCATGACTATATGTACTTGTCACTTTTCCATGTGTTAGTTATGTCTTCTGAGCAGTTTGTCAGCTTTTGGTCACCTTTGAAGGTGTTTTCTATGTGTTTCTATGTGTTTTTGTTTGCCTGCCATTGGTTTTAACGGTGTTCGAAGGTGTTCGACGAACAGTTCGACGAACAGTTCGGCGAACACACGGGTGTTCGACGAACCGAACCGAACTCGAACACTACGGTGGTGGCTCAATACTAGCCGTGAGTCTGGACCACATATTCCTCACCCTGATTCTCCTTCCTCCCACCATGCCGAGTACCCAGAGACAACTGATCCCACACTTGGACACTCTGAAGAGTTGTTCACTTTTCCATTTATAGATTCGGGCCTCTCGCCCGGTCCACTTGAAGTGGGACAAGAGGATATAGCATGTAGCGATGCCCAAATATTTGAGCAGCCACGGTCACATGAAGGCGACGGTGGGAAAGTGTCACAAGAGGTGGACGATGATGAGACACAATTGTCAGAAAGTCAGGAGGAGGACCAGGGTTTGGAAGTGGAAGACGAGGTGGTGGATGATATAGTAACTGACCCAACCTGGCAGGAGGACATGCAGAGCAAGGACAGCAGCATACAGGGGGAGGGAGGCAGAGCACCCCAACAGGCAAGAAGAAGCAGTGCGGTGGCTACAGCCAGAAGGCAGGCAACCGTTCCCCGTAACACCAACAAGAAGATAGTTGCCAGTACAACTGTTAGGTCTTCCCGAGTCTGGTTGTTTTTTAAAGACTCTGCCGATAACCCCAAAAAGGCCATTTGCAACACCTGCCAGGCCAGCATCAGCAGGGGTGGCAAAACTAGCAGCCTGACCACCACCAGCATGATCAGGCACATGGCATCAAAGCACCCGACTTTGTGGGCTGAACTCCAGGGTCCAGAAGCAGTGTCTGCGGATGGCACCATTGCTTCTTCCGCTGTTGTGCATGCAAGCCAATCCCCTGTCCATGGTGCATGAAGATGCCTCCTGCCTTGCACCTGTCATTGCACACTCTCAAGTAGCAGCATCAGGAAGCACGTCCATGTCCTTGTCCCAGTGCAGCGTTCAGTTGTCCATACCCCAGTCCTTGGAACGCAAGCGCAAATATGCAGCCAACGCCCCACAGGCCACACTACTAAATTCTCTCATTTCACGACTACTTGCGCTCGAATTGTTGCCTTTTAGGCTCGTGGAGATGGAAGCATTCCACAACCTGATGGCAGCGGCCGTCCCTCGGTACTCGGTCCCCAGCTGCCACTATTTCTCCCGGTGTGCCGTCCCCGCATTACACAAGCACGTGTCCCAAAACATTAGCCGTGCTCTCAACAACGCAGTTACCGGTAAAGTCCACCTAACCACAGACACATGGACAAGTGCTTGTGGGCAGGGACGGTACATCTCGGTGACGGCACAATGGGTTAACATAGTGGAAGCCGGGACCCAGTCGGACCTTTGGACGGAACACGTCCTCCTGACGCCAAGGATTGCGGGCCCTAGGTCAATCAGGGTTGCCCCCACGTTCTACAGCTCCTGCACCTCATCCTCCTCAGCCTTCTCCTCCTCTTCAGCCTCCATCTCCGAAATGACCACATCAGTCACAAGCTGGAAGCACTGCAGCACTGCCTCGGCCAAGCGGCAACAGGCTGTGCTGAAGCTAATATGCTTAGGTGAAAAACCACACAACGCTGAAGAGTTGTGGACAGCTCTGAAAGAGCAGGCAGATCTGTGGCTCACACCGCTAAACCTACAGCCAGGTCGTGTGTGACAATGGCCGGATCCTGGTGGCGGCTATGAGGCGAGACGAGCTCACACATGTACCATACCTGGCCCATGTGCTTAACCTCGTGGTTCAGCGGTTTCTTAAATCCTACCCGGAGCTGCCGGATCTGCTTGTTAAAGTACGCCGCCTGTGTGCCCATTTTAGAAAGTCAGCTACAGCTTCTGCCACCCTTGCAGTGTTTCAGCAGCGTTTGCAGCTTCCGGCTCACAGAGTGGTGTGTGATGTCTCCACGCATTGGAACTCTACACTGCAGATGTTGGGAAGGATTTGTGAGCAGAAGAGGGCAGTTGTTGAGTACCAGCATCAACAAGGCCGTCGGTATTCAGTTCAGACTCTACACATAAGACCTCAGGAGTGGACATGGATGTCAGACATGTGTACCATCCTCCAAAACTTTGAGGACTCCACCAAGATGGTGAGCGGCGATGACGCCATAATTAGCGTCACGATCCCACTTCTCTGTCTTCTGAAACGCTCTCTGCTCACAATCAAAGAGGATGCATTGCAGGTGGAGCACGATGAGATGGAGCAAGGAACCATACAGGGTGATTACACACAGCCAAGCCTCATCTCATCCCAACGTGGATTGGGTGACAATGAGGAAGAGGAGGAGGAGGAGGAAGGACAGGAGCTAGTTTCATGCACTATAGACAGTACTACATGCACAGCTGTCATACCGTCTGTTCAGCATGGATGGCCAGAGGACAGAGATGAGGAGGAGGAGAGCATGGTCAGTCATCCTCTTGGTGAGGACACGGAAGTCTTGCCTGTTAGTAGTCTGGCACGCATGGCCGAGTTTATGTTACGCTGACAGGTCTACAAAAATGAGGCTGTACCAGAAGGCCCTTGTTGCGGAACTATTAAAAAAATTCCCATCTGAAAATGCTGGTGGCAGAGGGCACACTTCGTTGGACAACCAAGGAGTACAGGCGAGAGAGACACAACTTCAATCCAGCAGAGGCAGGGGAACACTGTCAAAGTCCTTGGAGAGTTTTCTCAGACCCTCGCATCGCACAGGCCCTGAGGCGTGGGGTACTCTCACAAGAAGTGCAAAGTTTGGGAAGATGCTGAGGGAGTACCTTGCCGACTGTACCAACGTCCTCCATGATCCCGCTGTGCCTTATAATTATTGGGTATCCAAGCTGGATACGTGGAATGAACTGGCTCTCTATGCCTTGGAGGTCCTGGCCTGCCCTGTGCCAGTGTTTTATCAGAGCGGGTTTTTAGTGCCGCTGGTGGAATTATAACTGATAAGCGCATCCGCCTGTCAACTGAAAATGCTGACAGGCTGACTCTTATAAAAATGAACAAGGGCTGGATTGGGCCAGACTTCTCAACACCACCGAATGATAGCAGCGTAACATAAACTCAAATCCAGAGTCTTTTCTTGGAAGGTGTATTCCCAGGCACCTTTTCACACCCACGCATGGGTATACGCTTCCTGATTTTGGCTATTTGCTCTTGTCCTCCTCCTTCTCCTCATCCTCCACCACCATATCACCAGGGTGACCATGGTCCGTGATGCAACACCCACCTAATTTTTGTAAATGGTGTTTATGATGCCCGTAAAAAAATTTTTTATTCAGTATGTTCATGTATACCCCCCCCAGGGGTAAATGTTTGTCAGCCCATACACTTAGTGCATGGTCATTACAAGCATAGGAGGCCCGCTCCTTTCTAATGGGAACATTTTTTTATGAGCCCCTCCTCCACGTCTCTTCCAAGGGGCATTGAAGTGCCTCCAAATTTTTGGCAGCCCTTGCATTCACTGCATAGGCCAACACTATGGGAGACTCTCTCCTTTCTAATGGGAATTTGTCGTTACTGTGGCCCTTCTCTGTGTGTCTTTAAATTCTTAGTGGGGTTTTTCCTAAAATTGTCAGCCGTTGGACTCACTGCATACCCTATAACTGTATAGCAGACCCTCTCCTTTCTAATGGGAACATGTCGTACCTTGTTACTGTGGCCCTGCTCTGTATGTCTTTAAATTCTTAATGGGGTTTTTCCTAAAATTGTCAGCCGTTGGACTCACTGCATACCCTATAACTGTATAGCAGACTCTCTCCTTTCTACTGGGAATATGTCGTACTTTGTTACTGTGGCCCTGCTCTGTGTATCTTTAAATTCTTAGTGGGGTTTTTCCTAAAATTGTCAGCCGTTGAACTCACTGCATACCCTATAACTGTATAGCAGACTGTCTCCTTTCTAATGGGAACATGTCGCACCTTGTTACTGTGGCACTGCTCCATGTGTCTTTAAATTCTAAGTGGGTTTTTTCCTAAAATTGTTAGCTGTTGGACTCACTGCATACCCTATAACTGTATAGCAGACCCTCTCCTTTCTAATGGGAACATGTCGTACCTTGTTACTGTGGCCCTGCTCTATGTGTCTTTAAATTCTTAGTGGTGTTTTTACTAAAATTGGTCAGCCGTTGGACTCACTGCATATCCTATAACTGTATAGCAGACCTTCTCCTTTCTAATGGGAACATGTCGTACCTTGTTACTGTGGCCCTGCTCTGTGTGTCTTTAAATTCCTAGTGGGGTTTTTCCTAAAATTGTCAGCCGTTGGACTCACTGCATACCCTATAACTGTATAGCAGACTCTCTCCTTTCTAATGGGAACATGTCATACCTTGTTACTGTGGCCCTGCTCCGTGTGTCTTTAAATTCTTAGTGGTGTTTTTACTAAAAATTGGTCAGCCGTTGGACTCACTGCATACCCTATAACTGTATAGCAGACCTCTCCTTTCTAATGGGAACATGTCGTACCTTGTTACTGTGGCAGTGCTTTTTGTGTCTTTAATTTCTTAGTGGGGTTTTTCCCAAATTTTGGCAGCCCTTGCAGTCCCAGCATGGGCATTACCACTATAGGAGACCCGCTCCTTTATAATGGGAACATTATTTTTACTGAGACCCTCCTCTATGTCTCTTCAAAGGGGTACTGGGTTGCGTCCAAATTTTTGGCATCCCTTGCAGTCACTGGATACGCAATAACAGTATAGGAGACCCACTTGTTAATAATGGGAACAACAAAGCATAGCCGGCTAATGGCTCTCTAACAATAGCTAGGGCCGACTGCTGGCCTTTTAAGAATAGTAAGGGCCGTCTGATGTCCCTATAAAAATAGACTTTATGACTTTCAGAGTCCTCCATCATAAATAAAACAGGATGTGTCTGATGGTGTGTCACACACCACATTGCCAGATAAGGTTTTAAAATGTTAAAATGACATTTCCCGGTGAATGCATTTGTCTTAAAAAAAACGTAAAGAAAACAAAACAATAGGATGTTTCTTTAATATAAAAAACAGCGTCACCAATTTAACAACAATGTAATCACATTGTTCAGCTCATGCACCTCCTCCTCCATCTCTGAAATGACCACATCAGTCACAAGCTGACAGCACTGCCTTGGCCAAGCGGCAACAGGCTGTGCTGAAGATAACATGCTTAATGCTTAATTGACAAACCGCCCAGCGCTGCAGAGTTGTTGAAAGCTGTAACACAGCAGCCTGATCTGTGGCTCTCACCGCTGAACATACAGCTAGGCATGGTCGTGTGTGACAATGGGTGGAACCTGATGACGGAGAAATGACAGCCGGGGTAGATACGGTTTCCCTCTATGCCAGTACTTTCGCCGAGCTAATGAATATGGCTGTGGTGAAATACAACTCCCACTGATAAGCTGTTTCAGATTGAAAAACATTGTGCCCACCAGAGGATTTGATTCTGAGGGCTAACCTTTCTCTCCCGCTCAAGAGCCCCATTGCAGCTGCAAAGTTAGCGCTATCATGAACTCTCCTGAGGTAGAAGCCAAGGCACACCAGAGGACTCTCTGGTGCGACCGTCCAACCCTGCAAAGAAGCAGTCCTGGCTGAGAAAAGTGTGTGAAAAGGTTCCTGGACACTTTATGGCTTCTTTTTTACTCAGGAGGAAACACACGCAAACACGGGGAGAACATACAAAGTCCTTGCAGATGTTATCCTTGCTGGGATTTGAACCCAGTATCCCAGGGCTGCAAGTCTTCAGTGCTAACCACTGATCCAATGTGATGCTGTTCCCCCTCTAATATCTAACCGGCGGAGAAACTTGTACCTACTGCCACTCTATCTTCAGCTCCTTTGTGAGAAAATGTATTTGGGCAGCCACTCAGTCTACCAAATAAAATTCCTGAGAAGGAAATTGGGGATGGCTTCGCTACTGGTACTGGGGGCAGTGCTAATACCATGGCGTCGTACCATAGTTTGCTGGAAATATTCCAGGCTGGTAGGAGGCAAGCAAATTCCCACAGAAAAGTATTAGCAGTAATGTTCAGGGACCCGCGCTTGTAGAAGACGGAGACAACACCGGGAGAAATAGTGACGGCTGGGGACCGAGTATGGACACGAGGCATGAGGCATGTGGCTGTGAAAAGCTTCCGCCTCCACGAGACTAAAAGGCCACATTTCAAGTGAAAGCAGCTTTACAGGACTTCCTGTGAGAAATGACACGCAGGGTAGATAGGGTTTCCCTCTATGCCAGTCCTTTCACCGAGCTAAATACAACTGTCAGCAAAAAAAGTTGTGGACTGGCTCCGTACCGTCCCTGGCCACATTCACCTGTCCACGTGTTTGTGGTTAGGCGGTCCTTCCCAGTAAGTACACTGGGGAGGGCACGGGTAATGTTGTGGGACCCGTGCTTGTGGAAGGTGGAGGTGATACCGGGAAATATAGTGGCGGCTGGGGACCGAGTATTGACACAAAGGTTGAGAAAAGCTTCCACCTCCACGAGCCTAAAAGGCCATATTTCAAGTGAAAAAAGCTGCCCAGAAATCTGGCAGTTTAGTGTTGCGGCCTGTGGGTGGGTGGCTGGCTACATACTTGCACTTGCATTCCAAGTAACAGAAAACTAAGCAGATGGTGGCCGCTATCATCATCATGGCCTCACCTCGGCACTATGAACTTTCCTGAAGGAGAAGCCAGGGCCCACCGGAGGAGTCTCCGGTTCTCTGGTGGGCCCGTCCAACCCAGCCGAAAAGCAGCCCTGGCTAAGAAAAGTGTGGAGGAAGCTTCCCAGACACTCTATGGCAACTTTTTTAATGTGGATCGGCAATGCATATGCATGTTATTTCTCAAACCGCATTACAGATCAGGCCATTGTCCAACTATGTATTCAAGAAATTAAATGCGCAAAGAAAGATGTGTGTGTGTCAAAGCACCACCGACAAGGCGAGTTGATGTTGGACGGGCTGCCATTACTTCTGCAACAAGCTGCATTACAGGACTTCCTGTGAGAAATGACATGCAGGGTAGATAGGGTTTCCCTCTATGCCAGTCCTTTCACCGAGCTAAATACAACTGTCAGCTAAAAAAGTTGTGGACTGGCTCCGTACCGTCCCTGGCCACGTGTTTGTGGTTAGGCGGTCGTTCCCAGTAAGTACACTGGGGAGGGCATGGGTAATGTTGTGGGACCCGTGCTTGTGGAAGGCGGAGGCGATACCGGGAAATATAGTGGCGGCTGGGGACCGAGTATGGACACCCGGATGCCGCCGGCATGAGGTTATGAAAAGCTTCCACCTCCACGAGCCTAAAAGGCTACATTTCAAGTGCAAGCAGCTGTCAAAAATTTGGCAGTATAGTATTGCAGCCTGTGGGTGGGTGGGTGGCTGGCTGCCTGCATACTTGCGCTTGCATTCCAAGGAATGGGGTATGGAAAACCGAACGCTGCAGTGGGACAAGGACGTGGGCGGTGATTGGTGCAAGTCTGCAACGACAGGTTCATGGCGGGGTGGCATCTTCGCATGCGCCAGGGATCACGTATGATGGGCACACTTTTAGGCAGTGATCTGGGAGTCAGAGATGCTTCCAGAGGTCTTCCCTATGCTGTTCCCATGACTTTTCAGCACTGTATGCATGTGTCTGATGATGTGTCACACACCACATGGCCAGATAAGGTTGTAAAATGTTAAAATGAAATTTCCTGGTGAATGCATTTGTCTTGGTTGAAAGCAATGCAAAAGTGCAAAAACGCATCAAAAACGCTACATGTGAACATAGCCCAAGGTGTGGAGGAGTATTTTTGTTTTTGGTTATTTATTTTGCTTTATATACATTGTACATGTCATGGAAAGGATGTTCCTTAACATATTTCCCAGGAAAATCCATTTTGGTTTCGTTTTGGTATGTTTTATTGTGAGTCCGTAAAAGTGGCATAATACCTCTGACAACGTTGTTGACAGAAGTGACCTGGGAGTCAGAAATGCTTCCAGGGGTCTTCCCCATGCTGTCCCCATGTCATTTGAGCACTGTTTCCATCGATTTGGGCAATTTTTAGGCCCTCTGCAGACTGCCGGCGGGAGCCGCCTGAAAAGTGCTCAGCTTTCCCATAGACTTACATTGGGCTTGTTGCTCGGGTTGAGCACCCGAGTATTCCAATTTGCTCGACCCGAGCAACAAGTACCCGAGCATTTTAGTGCTAGCTCATCACTAGCTGTAAGCCATAATCATCAACATTAACTGAAATAAACACTTGAAATAGATCACTCTGTTTGTAATGACTTTATATAATATATGAATTTCACTTTTTGTATTGAAGAGCTGAAATAAATTAACTTTTTGATGATATTCTAATTTAGTGAGATGCACCTATATTTTAATATCTTGCTTAAAGTACTTTTTCCTGAGGTGAATCATTTTGGCCTACTTAGTAAGTACTAAACTATTTAAATAAAACTGAGTTACGCTGTTCACAGGTACCTTTATTTTATTGACTTTATATTTATCCCTCAAATAGACATAAATCAATACAATCATGGATTAGTGCGCCTTCAATTTTTTAACATTTTTATCATGCCTTTTTGTGGTTCGTGTTTTTTATTGTGGCCTTTGTCAGCAATAAAGTTATTTTGTTTAAACCCTTAAGGACCGAGCCAATTTGTACGTTAATGACCGAGCCTCATTTTTTAAATCAGACCAGTGTCACTTTATGAGGTAATAACTCTGGAACGCTTGAACAGATCCCAGTGATTCTGAGATTGTTTTCTTGAGACATATTGTAAAATTTGTTCAATATGACTTGCGTTTATTTGTAAAAATATGGGAAATTTGGCCGAAATTTTGAAAATTTCACAATTTTCAAATTTTAATTCTTATGCCCTTAAACCAGAGAGCTATGTCACACAAAATAGTTAATAAATAACATTTACTACATGTCTACTTTACATCAGCACAATTTTTAAAACACAATTTTTTTTTTGTTAAGAAGTTAGAAGGGTTAAAATTTGATCAGCAATTTCACATTTTTCCAACAAAATTTACAAAACCATTTTTTAGGGACCACATCACATTTGAAGTGACTTTGGGGGCTTTATGACAGAAAATACCCAAAAGTGAAACCATTCTAAAAACTGTAGCCCTGAAAGTCCTCAACACCACATTCAAGAAGTTTATTAACTCTTCAGGTGCTTCACAGGAATTAATGCAATGTGGAAGAAAAAAATTAACATTTTACTTTTTTCAGAGTGTTAATTTAGCCCCAATTTTTTTACTTTAACAAGGGTAACACAAGAAAATGAACCTCAATATTTCTTGTGCAATTTCTCTTGAGTACGTAGATATCCCATATGTAGTGGAAGACTGGTGTTTTGGCGCACAGTGGGGCTCAGAAGGGAAGGAGCTGTTATGATCTGCAACATGTACTAAGGAAAGATAGGGGAAAGCTGTCCCTACAGTAAGACTAAGCTGAATCCCTACGATGTAGCGGGCTGCCTGTTCCTAGTGAACAGACCCGCCTTAGTCCTCGGCTAGTCTGAACGTAGACCTATAGAATTAAGGGAGGGGTCCCTAAAAGAACTAAGGACTGGGACAAAAATGGGACACCTCCTAAACAGAGAAGTTGTTGCAGAACACACAAAGACAAACTGATAAAAAAGTACTAGAGGTCTCAGAGGACCAAGCGAACTTGACAGAGAAAGGCACCAAAGCACCAGGCAAGAGAAACAGTCAAACACTGAAGTCCAACACAGCCACAAGGGCGGAGCTGGAATATAAAGGCAGATGGTCATGTGACCGCAAAGCACAAGATGGAAAAAACAAACTGGAGGGTTCTAACAGGAGCACCATTTGACTTTTTGAATGAAAAAATGTCTGGAATCAAGAGCAGACACCATGTTGCGTTTGCAGAGCCCCTGATGTGCCTAAACAGTGGAAACCCCCCACAAGTGAACCCACTTTTGAAACTAGACCCTTCAAAGAATGTATCTAGATGTGTAGTGAGCACCTAGAACCCCCAGGTACTTCACAGAAATTTATAACGTAGAGCTGTGAAAATAAAAAATCTAAATCTAAAAAATGTTCTTTTAGCCCCAATTTTTTTTATTTTCACAAAGGAACAGGAGAAAATGGACCCCATAATGTGTTGTGCAATTTCTCTTGAGTACGATGATACCTCATATGTGGGGGAAAACTACTATTTGGGTGCATGGCAGGGTTCAGAAGGGAAAGAGCACTGTTTGACTTTTTGAATGCAAAAATGGCTGGAGTCAAGTGCGGACACCATGTCGCGTTTGGAGAGCCTCTGATGTGCCTAAAAAGTGGAAACCCCCACAAGTGACCCTATTTTGGAAACTAGATCCCTGAAGGAATGTATCTAGATGTGTGGTGAGCACCATGAACCCCTAGGTGCTTCACAGAAGTTTTTAACGTAGAGACATGAAAATAATCATTTTTTGCATAAAAATGTTCTTTTAGCCCCAAATTTTTGGTTTTCACATGGGTACCTGAAGAAAACGCACAGTATATTTTTTGTAAAATTTTCCTGAGTGCGCCAATACCCCATATGTGGTCGAAAACTACTTTTGAGACACAGTGCAAAGCTCAGAAGGCAGAAGGAAAGAATTGCCTTATTAGTGTTCAGATTTTGATGTAATGGTTTGAGGGTACCATGTCCCATTGGCAGAGCCCCTAGGGTGCAGACATCCCCCATAAGTGATGTAATTTTACAAACTACACCTCTCAATTAATTCATCTAGGGGTGCAGTGAGCATGTTGACACCACAGGTACCTCATATAATTTTATACCATTGGGCAGTGAAGAAAGAATAATTACATTTTTACCTCTAAAATGTTGTTTTAGCCCCAAATTTTAAATTTTTAGAAGGGCTAATATGAAACAATGGACCTCACAGTTTGTTGTGAAATTTCTCCTGATTGCACCAATACCTTTTGATGTACAGTGCAAATCTCAAAATGGAAGGCGCGCCATAATGCAGTGCAGATCTTACTGTTATGGTTTGTGGGTGCCATGACCCACTGTAAGAGCACCTGAGGTACCAGGACAACAGAATCCCTCCCATAAGTGACCCCATTTTACAAACTGCACCTCTCCATAAATTCATCTAGGATGCAGTGATCATACTGACAACACGGGTGTGTCACAGATTTTTATACCATTGGGCAGTGACGAAAAAATAATTACATCTTTATTGCAAAAATTTTGTTTTAATCCCAGATTTTACATTTTCACATGGGAAAATAGATAAAAATGTCATCAAAATGTGTCACAATTTCTGCTGAACGTGTCAATACCCCATATGTGGCTGTACAGTACTGCTTAGCCACATGCTGAAACTCGGGAGGGATGAAACGCTATTTGCCTCCTGGTGCATAGATTTTACTAGAATAGTTTACAGACTCCATATACAGAGCCCCTAAATGTTAGAAGAGCAAAGTCCCCCCTCAAGTGACCATATTTTGGAAATTATACTCCTATTATACATGTGGATGCTAAATGTGGTTTAGACACACTGTGGAGCTGAGAAGGGAGAGGGGTATTTGGATTTGGGAGCGCAGAATTCGTTGAATTTCTTTTTGGAGGGCAAGGAGCTATTTTGCTTTTACAGAGGCTTTATACTACCAGTAATGTGGAAGCCCCCTATATTTCCATGGACAGATTACGGACCTGAGTGGGGACTTGCTTTTTTGTGGATTGAGTTGAAGCTTTTGTTGGGAACAATTTACATAACATTTTCAATCACAGGATAAATGTGATCACATTTATCCTGTGCTCTACAATGAGCACCTACATTGGGGTTTCCATCTAAATCCGCAAATGACGTTATTCAGATGAAGACCCCGAAGGATCTATTCACTATAATGAGGCAGAAGAGTTACTCTGGACTCTGTCTGGCCTCTGTTCAGTGGTGTCCCTCTTTTCAGAAGTGCACAAAAATGTGATGGACTGCGCTTTTATGCACACCTAAAACGACAGACACCGTGAGATTAAAGGCCAGACGGCGTCCACAGTTTCTCAATCTGCCTCATTATAGAACTTCTGCTGGAGGTTCCGTCTGAATCACGTATTTCAGAGATTTACATGGAAACTCCGGTGTAAGAGTACAGCGTAGAGTGCAGGATAAATGTGAGCCGAGCCTTATTGGGATCTTTGGGAGGCAGAATGAACAAATCAGTAGTAGGTAAAGAATTGGTTTTATTTATTTTTTCACCATTCCTCATGCGGTATAAGTGATTAGACAATGTTATTTTTTGGGTAGGTGCGATTACAGCTATACCAGATATACACAGTTTTTTTCTGTTTGGCTGCTGTCACACACTAAAAGACGCTTTTTTGTTATTGTTACAAAAACTAATTTTTATTGGTCCCATTTTCCAGGACATGCCATTTTTTGATCGCTTTCTATTCTGATTTTTGGGACGCAGAATGAACAACAACCAGCAATTCAGGAATTTTTTTATATGCTGTTTCTCATGTGGTAAAATTGATAAAGCAGTGTTATTCCTCAAGTCAGTATGATTACAATGATACCACATTTATGTCTTTTTTTATGTTTTGGTGCTTTTACACAATAAAATCTATCTTATAGAAATAATAATTATTTTTGCATAGCTGTATTATGAAAGGTATAACTTTTTAATTTTACTGCTGATGGGGCTGTATGGCAGCGTGTTTTTTGCGGAACAAGATGACATTTTTTAGCGATAACATTTTTATTTACATTCGCGTTTTATTCCACTTTTTTTCCAGTGTTATGAAAAACCATAATTACTACATTTTTATTTTTTTACTGCATTAACAGAAGGGGTTAACTAATGTGACAGATTTATAGATCGCGTAGTTTCGAACACAGTGATACCAAATATGTCACCTTTTTGTTTATTTTTTTACATAAAAATGTGTATTTATTGATGTAGTATTTTTTTATTATTATTATTTTGTAATTTTAAAAAAATATTTTGACTTTTTTTTTAACACTTTTTACTTAGTCCCTCTATAGGACTTTCACTTCTTTCACTTTGATTGCAGGTATAATGCATTGCAATACATTGCAACCCTGGGTTACCATGGCAACGATCAGGCCTCAGCAACAACGTTGCGGGTGCGCCAATTTGTAGGGATAGGGAGGGGGCTCCTCTCCCTACAAATGTTGTGCCCACTTTCGATTGCAGCATTTAGGGGGTTTAACAGCCAGGGGTGATGTTGGCATCTTCCCTGTCACAGGTGTGTCAGATGTGACAGACAGTCGCCCTGCAGTTGGTTGCAGAAGATCTCTTCGTTTGGCATTACAGACACCTTCTTAGATCTGTCTCACTCTAGGATACCTCCCTCCTGCTAATTGACATCAGGCCTGGGTGTTTAAATACTTGCTGTTTGCTACTGGCAGGTGCCAGTGATATTCACATACTCTCTTGTGAAGGCTTGGAGCTATTGCAGTCTGCTCACTTCCTCTTTGGTGCTAGGATGACGTTTGGTGTAATATCCCTGAAGTCGGCTCAAGCTAAGTTACTTCCCCTGTGTTTGTCTCCTTTGTTGTGTTTAGTTGTTAGTGGGGACTGACTAGTGCTCATCCCTCCCCATTCCCTATTCAGGGCCAAGCGCTCGGGAAATACAGGGTTTAGGTTCCTGTGCTGCGATTGGTGATGAACCAATATAGGGACGATAGGGGATACAGTGTGATATCAGATCAGCCTATGAGGTCTCCACTCCACTTTTCCCTAGAGTCTGGGCTCCCTTTCCCTCTTCCCTTCGTGTTGCACTTAGTCTTTCTCACACCTTGCATGGCATTATCACTGGCAGTGCACATTTAGAAAAAAAAAAAAAACTGACACTTTGGTTTATTTGGTGTTTTTTTTTTTTCGGGCGTGTTTTTTTTCTTTCTCCTTTGATGGGTTCAGTTGCAGAGCTCGCAGATCGGCTGCACTGTTTGTCTCTTGAGATTAATGACCTCCGCTGTGAGGTTCAGCAACAGCATCAGCAGCAACAGGTCGCTAATGTGGGGGTCTCTGCAGGTAGACCTGCCCAGCCAGAAACCAAGGTTGCCCTCCCGGACAGTTTTTCATGAATCATGAGGTAGGGACAAGTTTTTTGTGTTCAAGGAGGCCTGAAATCTGTACTTTAAACTTCATCCTTACTCCTCCGGAAGTGAGGAGCAACGTGTGGGAATTGTGATCTCACTGCTGCAGGGAGATCTGCAATCCTGGGCTTTCTCTTTGCCACAGGAGTTGGTTTGTCTCCAGTCCATGGAGGTTTTTTTTGTGGTCCTCATCTATGATGACCCTGACCAAATTGCCTTGGCTGAGTCTAGGCTATGTCACCTTCAGCAGGGGAATCGGTCAGTGGAGACATGCAGTTCTGAATTCCTTATATGGGCAACGGATTCTAAATGTAATGACTCAGCCCTCAGAAGCCAATTTTGTGAGGGTCTTTCTGAAAGGTTGAAAGATGCTTGGCAGTATATGAAACCTCTGGGTCCTTGAAGGCTGCTATGTCGTTGGCTATATATATTGATAGAAACCTTTGGGATAGGTGGGTGAGACCACCTTCTTCGGGGCCTTCTTGTCGGGGTTGTGTATCTCTGGCGGGGGAGCGGTCTGGTGGTAAACCAGGACTGGGGGAGGTGGAGGAACCCATGCAGTTAGGGTGTGCCTCTGCATCATGCATCTCCCCAGAGATTCGCAAGAAAAAAGGCATGTTTTTTTTTGTGGGGAAAAAGGGACATTTTATTGGGGCCTGTCCTTTGATTCCTAGGCAAAAGGAGACTCGTTTAACCCTTGGTAGTCTGGAGTTGGATAAGCAAGGGGTGCATTTATCGACCAACCTGCAGTTCCCAGTTTGTCCTGACAGCAGAGGTGGTGCTAGAGAGCAAAACTGAGAAAATTTATGTGTTTGTTGACAGTGGAGCTGGAGTCAGCATGGTTGATGCTGAGTTTGTGAAGACTCATGGTCTTGTTTGGTGTATGTTAGCTAAGCCTATTCCCATCTTCGCCATTGACTCAGCACCACCTGCACAGAAAGCACTAACCCAGATTGTACATAACGTAAAACTGAGGGTGGGGTCAGTTCATTGTGAGATAATCCCTTTCTATGTCCTGGACAATCTTCCCACCCCAATTGTTTTGGGTCTTCCCTGGTTGGTGAAACATAATCCGTTGGTGGATTGGCAAGCAAGGGAAATCATTGAATGGGGAGATTACTCCCATGAGAACTGTTTATACATTTCCCTTGCTACAGTCTCTATGGAAATATTACCTACTTTTCTGTCTGGTTTTGAGGACATTTTTTCTGAGAGGGGGTGTCAGGATTTGCCTCCTCATCGTGCATATGAGTGTCCTATTAGCCTGACCCCTGGAGCTAAACTACCAAAGTCCAGACTGTATAATCTTTCTGGCCCTGAGAGACAAGCCATGAAGGATTTCATTGCGAAAAGTCTGGAGAAGGAACATATCAGGTTCTCATCTTCCCCCGTGGCGGCAGGTTTCTTCTTCGTGAAGAAAAAAGATGGCGGTCTACGTCCCTCTTTAGATTTCCGGGAACTAAATCAAATTACCATCCGAGATCCATATCCTCTTCCTCTGATTCCATATTTGTTCAGCCAGGTTGTGGGAGCTAAGATATTCTCCAAGTTGTATGTAAGGGGAGCCTACAATCTGGTTAGAATCAGAGAAGGGGATGAATGGAAAACAGTGTTCAATACCCCTGAAGGGCATTTTGAGAGTCTGGTTATGCCCTTCGGTTTCACCAATGTACCTGCGGTGTTCCAGCATTTCATAAATAATTTTTTCCATCATTTGATGGGAAGGTTTGTGGTCTATCTGGACGATATTTTGGTTTACTCGCCTGATTTGGAGACACATCGGGGCATGTTAAACAGGTGCTCCAGATATTAAGTGATAACAAACTATATGCCAAACTACAGAAATGTGTTTTCGCCGTTCAGGAGGTGCAGTTTTTGGGGTACTTGTTGTCATCTTCAGGTTTTCGGATGCATCTGGAGAAGATCCGGGCAGTCCTTGATTGGGACCATCCCAGGAACCTGAAGGCTCTACAACATTTTCTGGGCTTTACTAATTTTTTTCAGAAATTCATCCAAAATTACTCAGTAATCATCAAACCCCTTACTGACATGACTAAAAAGGGGTCTGAGTTTCCAAATGGTCGGATGCCTCCCTCCAGGCGAACTGTTTTGCCACAACACCTATACTCAGTCAACCCGATGTTTCCGAGCCCTTTATTGTGGAAGTTGATGCATCGGAGGTGGGGGTTGGGGCTGTGTTGTCTCAGGGTCCGTCCCCTGGTAAATGGCATCCATGCTCTTTCTTTTCTAAAAAATTGTCTTTGGCTGAGAGAAATTATGACATGGGTAATAGGGAACTTTTGGCGATCAAATTGGCGTTCGAAGAATGGCGACATTGGTTGGAAGGAGCTGTCCATCCTATTACTGTTATTACTGATCATAAGAACCTGTCATATCTCCAATCAGCTAAATGTCTTAACCCTAGGCAAGACAGATGGTCCCTGTTTTTTACTAAGTTCAATTTTGTTGTCAACTTTTGTTCAGGGGTCAAAAATGTCCCGGAGCTTACCTTATGGTGGTGACCATGAGAACCCTGCGCCAATATTACAGAAGGGGGTAATCATTTTGGCATTGAACCCTGAACTGGAGGGTGAGGTGTTGGAGGTCCAGGGGGGCACCCCTGCCCTTCAGGAAGGTTATCTGTACCATCTAATCTGTGCCACAAAGTAATTACGGAACATCACAACTCTGTGCTTGCTGGTGGTAAGGCAACTGTGGACCTCCTCTCTTGTCATTTTTGGTGGCCAGGTTTGCATCAGGATGTCATTGAACACGTATCTGCTTGTAGTATTTGCGCGCGTTCTAAAGTATTGCATACCCGTCCATCTGGTACTCTTCTTCCGCTACCTATCCCTAGCAGGCCATGGACATGTTTGTCCATGGATATTATTACTGTCCTACAGGTTTCTGCAGATTGTGAAGCTTCACGGGGTTCCCTCCGATGTAGTTTCAGATCAGGGGACCCAGGTTGTTTCCAAGTTCTGGAAAGAATTCTGTTCTCGACTTGGGGTGCAGCTGTCCTTTTCCTCTACCTTCCACCCTCAGTTGAATGGACAGATCGAGCGCATCAATCAGAATTTGGAGACCTACCTCAGGTGTTTTGTCTCCGAAAATTAGGAGGATTGGGCATCCTACTTACCTCTGGCAAAATTTGCCATTAATAATCATCGTCAAGAATACACTGGCAGGTCACCAATCGTTAGTGCATACGGTTGCCATCCACAGTTTGGTACCTTTACTGGGGGAAGAAGCTTCAGGAGTTCCTGAGGAGGAATGTTTTGCTTTGCTGTTCTCCTCGGTGTGGAGGGGGGTTCTGAGTAATTTAAAGATCATGGGAGACAAGTATAAATGTATGGCTGACAGAAAACACTTGCCAGATCCGGACCTGAATATGAATTACTTTGTGTGGTTGTCTACCAGGAATATAAAGTTGAAAGTCCCTTCTTGGAAGCTGGGACCTAGGTTTATTGGTCCCTATAAAATAACTGCCGTCATTAAGCCAGCAGCATTTTGTCTTGAGCTTCCACAGGCCCTTAAGGTCCACAATGTTTTCCACAGGTCCTTATGTGGAACCTCTTGAGTCCTCACCCCTACTGCCGCCCCCAATAATGGTTGATGGTAATCTGGAGTTTCAGATTTCAAGGATTGTAGATTCTCGTCTCCAACGTCGTTCCCTACAATACTTGATGCACTGGAAGGGTTATGGTCCAGAAGAGAGAATGTGGGTTTCAGCATCAGAGGTGAATGCTCCCAGGTTGGTTATTTCATTCCACACCTATTATCCAGAGAAACCTGGTCTTGAGTGTCCGGGGGACACTTGTAAAGAAGGGGGTACTGTCACGGGTGTGTCAGATGTGACAGACAGTTGCTCTGCAGTTGGTTGCAGAAGATCTCTTCATTTTGCATTACAGACACCTTCTTAGATCTGTCTCACTCTAGTACCCAGCGGTTACATCCTTCCTGCTAATTGACACCCAAGCCTGGGTGTTTAAACACTGAAGAAAACAAAGAGGTATCCAGCTCCAGGATCCGAGGAGACAGGAAAATTTTAAAATAGCAACTTTATTAGAAAAATTCATAAAAATTACTCCATCCAAAATGAATGAATGAATAAAACTGAGGTACAGGTGCAGTTGAATAGCTGTTACTAGGACATTTTCAGCTGAAAATTTTCAGCTGGTCAGTACGAATTTCCGTGCTCCATTTTTTTAATTGCTCAGGTGAGCTGGCTGAAACTCTTTATATACTGGGTGTTTAAATACTTGCTGTTTGCTACTGGCAGGTGCCGGTGATATTCACATACTCTCTTGTGAAGGCTTGGAGCTATTGCAGTCTGCTTACTTCCTCTTTGGTGCTAGGAGGACGTTTGGTGTAATATCCCTGAAGTCGGCTCAAGCTAAGTTACTTTCCCCCGTGTTTCTCTCCTTTGTTGTCTTTAATTGTTAGTGGTGGCTGACTAGTGCTCATCTCCCCCCTTCCCTATCCAGTGCCAAGTCCTAGGGAAATACAGGGTTTAGGTTCCTGTGCGGCGATTGGTGAGGAACCAATATAGGGACAATAGGGGAGACAGTGTGATATCAGATCAGCCTATGAGGTCTCCACTCCCCCTTTTCCTAGAGTCTGGGCTCCCTTCCCCTCTTCCCTGCATGTTGCACTTAGTCTTTCCCACACCTTGCATGACAGTCCCTGACAGTCATAGCAGGAGTTCCGCCATTAGCAGTGCCGAGCCCCTGCTGGGATCGGGTGGAAGGTACTGATATTTCAACACCTCTTGTGTGATCATGCTGTGTCAGCTTGACTGACTGATCACATCTCTGGAAGTGTGGGGATAGATGGCCTGGGTCCCTGCACTTCCTCCTGTGCCGCTCAGCTGCCAGTTACAGCTGTCGGCACGGAACAGTTTAAATGCATGATGGACATAGCACATCAGGATTCGGGAACTGACACCTGCACATGATGTGTTATGTCCGTCATTCTTTGTTAAGGGGTTCATTTTGGGAATACATTGTTTTTGCTATATTTTTACTATTTTAGTTGCATAAAAAAATTCTGAACTTAATAAAATAAAATAAAATTATTTTTTATATCAGTGGAGCAATTTTTATTTTTTATTTTTTTATATCAGTGGAGCTACAAGTGCTTCTCACTAAATTAGAATATCATCAAAAAGTTAATTTATTTCAGTTCTTCAATACAAAAAGTGAAACTCATATATTATATAGTCATTACAAACAGTGGTCTATTTGAAGTGTTTATTTCTGTTAATGTTGATGATTATGCCTTACAGCCAATGAAAACACAAAAGTCATTATCTCAGTAAATTAGAATAATTAACAAAAAACACCTGCAAAAGCTTCCTAAGCATTTAAAAAGGTCTCTTAGTCTGATTCAGTAGGCTCCACAATCATGGGGAAGACTGCTGACTTTACCGATATCCAGAAGGCAATCATTAACACACTCCACAAGGAGGGTAAACCACAAAAGATCATTGCTAAAGAAGCTGGCTGTTCCAATTATATTAATGGAAAGTTGAGTAGAAGGAAAAAGTGTGGTAGAAAAAGGTGCCCAAGCTACCTGGATAAACGCTGCCTGGAAATGATTGTTAAGAAAAGGCCATTCAAAAATTTGGGGGAGATTCACAAGGAGTGGACTGCTGCTGGAGTCATTGCTTCAAGAGCCACCACACACTGATGTATCCAGGACATGAGCTACAAGTGTCGCATTCCTTGTGTCAAGTCACTCATGACCAATAGACAGCGCCAGAAGAGTCTTACCTGGGCCAAGGAGAAAAAGACCCGGACTGATGCTCAGTAGTCCAAGGTGTTGTTTTCAGATGAAAGTAAATGTTGTATTTCATTTGGAAATCAAGGTCCCAGAGTCTGGAGGAAGCGTGGAGAGGCACACAATCCAAGCTGCTTGAGGTCTAGTGTGAAATCTCCACAATAAGTGATGGTTTGGGGAACCTTGTCATCTGCTAGTGTAGGTCCTCTGTGTTTTATCAAGACCAAAGTCAGCGCAGCCGTCTACCAGGAAATTTTAGCGTACTTCATACTTCCCTCTGCCGACAAGCTTTTTGGAGATGGAAATTTCATTTTCCAGTAGGACTTGGCACCTGTCCACACTGACAAGAGTACCAATACCTGGTTTAAAAACAACAGAATCACTGTGCTTGATTGGCCAGCAAACTCGCCTGATCTTAAGCCCTTAGAGAATCTATGGGGTATTGTCAAGAGGAAGATGAGAGACACCAGACCCAACAATGCAGACGAGCTGAAGGCTGCTATCAAAGCAACCTGGGCTTCCATTACACCTCAGCAGTGCCACAGGCTGATCGCCTCCATGCCAAGCTGCATTGATGAAAAAGGAGAAGAGATGAGTATTGCGGCATAGAAAACATTATTTTATTCAATAAAGGTTACACCATAGCATATACAAAAAATCACATCACAGGATAGGAAATATAAAGTGCAAGGTGCCAGATATCAGGGGGTCACACAGATGATGGGTCATGCAGATTGTGCAGATATTCTGTATAGATTCTACTGGTGAGTATGGGAACGTATGTCAAGAGAGTTACAGGAATCACTGCTTAATAGTATACTGCTCAGCGCTAGTAAAACCCTGTTAGCCAAGGTATATAAGTGACCCCATTTAAAACTTGGTCCACTCTCCTATCATTAGAGTATCACAGATATAACTCACCCAGGAATAAGGACCTTAGGACCCTCAGGTCACAGTGACCCCCCGACAGATGTGGTGATGGTGATAGCGCTCCCCGGCGCGCGTTTCGCCAATCTTTATCAGGAGGCGCATAGAGAATCTGGAAGATGAGAGACACCAGACCCAACAATGCAGACGAGCTGAAGGCTGCTATCAAAGCAACCTGGGCTTCCATTACATCTCAGCAGTGCCACAGGCTGATCGCCTCCATGCCAAGCTGCATTGATGCAGTAATTGATGCAAAAGGAGCCCCGACCAAGTATTGAGTGCATTTACTGAACACATATTTCAGTAGGCCAACATTTCAGATTTTAAAATAATTTTTCAAGCTGTTGTTATAAAGTATTCTAATTTACTGAGATAATGACTTTTGTGTTTTCATTGGCTGTAAGCATGAAGTGCTCTAAAATTTCCTGGTAGATGGCTGCGCTGACTTTGGTCTTGATAAAACACAGTGGACCTGCATCAGCAGATGACATGGCTCCCCAAACCATCACTTATTGTGGAAACTTCACACTAGACCTCAAGCAGCTTGGATTGTGTGCCTCTCCACTCTTCCTTCGGACTTTGGGACCTTGATTTTCAAATGAAAATTGGAACTCTGGGACCTTGTGGAGTGTGTCAATGACTGCCTTCTGGACATCTGTCAAGTCAGCAGTCTTCCCCATGATTGTGGAGCCTACTGAAACAGACTAAGGGACCTTTTTAAAAGCTTAGGAAGCCTTTGCAGGTGTTTTTTGTTAATTATTCTAATTTACTGAGATAATGACTTCTGTGTTTTCATTGTCTGTAAGCCATAATTATCAACATTAACAGAAATAAACACTTGAAATAAATCGCTCTGTTTGTAATGACTCTATATAATATATGAGTTTCACTTTTTGTATTGAAGAACTGAAATAAATTAACTTTTTTATGATATTCTAATTTTGTGAGATACACCTGTGTGTGTGTGGCGTGTGTGTGTATATATATATTTAAATACATATATATATCTGTTATTTTTTTATCTAGGGAAAAGAGGTGGTTCATATATATATGTGTGTGTGTTTGTGTGTGTGTATATATATATATATATATATATATATATATATATATACACTGCTCAAAAAAATAAAGATAACACTCAAATAACACATCCTAGATCTGAATGAATAAAATATTCTCATTGAATACTGTACAAAGTTGAATGTGCTGACAACAAAATCACACAAAAATCATCAATGGAAATCAAATTTATTAACCAATGGAGTCCTTTATTTGTAGTCACCCCCAAAATTAAAGTGGAAAAACACACTACAGGCTGACCCAACTTTGATGTAATGTCCTTAAAACAAATCAAAATGAGGCTCAGCATTGTGTGTGGCCTCCATGTGCCTGTATGACCTCCCTACAACGCCTGGGCAAGCTCCTGATGAGGTTGCGGATGGTCTCCTGTGGGATCTCCTCCCAGACCTGTACTAAAGCATCCGCCAAGTCCTGGACAGTCTGTGGTGCAACGTGACGTCGGTGGATGGAGCGAGACATGATGTTCCAGATGTGCTCAATCGGATTCAGGTCTGGGGAACGGGCGGGCCAGTCCATAGCTTCAATGCCTTTATCTTGCTGGAACTGCTGACACACTCCAGTCACATGAGGTCTGGCATTGTCCTGCATTAGGAGAAACCCAGGGCCAACCGCACCAGCATATGGTCTCACAAGGGGTCTGAGGATCTCATCTCGGTACCTAATGGCAGTCAGGCTTACCTCTGGCGAGCACATGTAGGGCTGTGCAGCCATCCAAAGAAATGCCACCCCACACCATTACTGACCCACTGCCAAATCGGTCATGCTGAAGGGTGTTGCAGACAGCAGATCGCTCTCCACGGTATCTCCAGACTCTGTCACGTCTGTCACATGTGCTCAGTGTGAACCTGCTTTCATCTGTGAAGAGCGCAGGGCGCCAGTGGCGACTTTGCCAATCCAGGTGTTCTGTGGCAAATGCCAAGCGTTGTGCACGGTGTTGGACTGTGAGCACAACCCCCATCTGTGGATGTCGGGCCCTCATACCACCCTCATGGAGTCGGTTTCTAACCGTTTGTGCAGACACATGCACATTTGTGGCCTGCTAGAGATCATTTTGCAGGGCTCTGGCAGTGCTCCTCCTGTTCCTCCTTGCACAAAGGCGGAGGTAGCGGTCCTGCTGCTGGGTTGCTGCCATCCTACGGCTCCCTCCACATCTCCTGGTGTACTGGCCTGTCTCCTGGTAGCGCCTCCAGCCTCTGGACACTACGCTGACAGACACAGCAAACCTTTTTGCCACAGCTCGCATTGATGTGCCATCCTGGATGAGCTGCACTACCTGAGCAACTTCTGTCGGTTGTACAGTCCGTCTCATGCTACCACGAGTGTGAAAGCACAACCAACATTCAAAAGTGACCAAAACATCAGCCAGAAAGCATTGGTATTGAGATGTAGTCTGTGGTCCCCACCTGCAGAACCACTCCTTTATTGAGGGTGTCTTGATAATTTCCAATAATTCCATCTATTATCTATTCCATTTACACAACAGCATGTGAAATTGACTGTCAATCAGTGTTGCTTCCTAAGTGGACAGTTTGATTTTACAGAAGTTTGATTCACTTGGAGTTATATTCTGTTGTTTAAGTGTTCCCTTTATTTTTTTGAGCAGTGTATACAGTGCCTACAAGTAGTATTCAACCCCCTGCAGATTTAGCTGGTTGACACATGCGGAATTAACTTGGCATTGTGACATTTGTACTGTAGATCAGCCTGGAAGTGGGAAATGCACTGCAGCAAATTTTTTTTTTTTTTTTTTTTTTAAAAAACGTTAAAAGTTAATTCAGAGTGTCATTTATTATTCAACCCCTCAAACCAGAAGAATTCTTTTTGGTCCCCCAAAAGTATTAAGAAGTAGTTCAGGCACCAAGAATAATGAGCTTCACATGTGTGGATTAAAGATCTCTTTTGCCAGCCTTTTCTGACTATTTAAGACCCTCCCCAAACTTGTGAACAGCACTCAGACATGGTCAACATGGGAAAGACAAAGGAGCATTCCAAGGCCATCAGAGACAAGATCGTGGAGGGTCACAAGGCTGGCAAGGGGTACAAAACCCTTTCCAAGGAGTTGGGCCTACCTTTCTCCACTGTTGGGAGCATCATCCGTAAGTGGAAGGCTTATGGAACTGCTGTTAGCCTTCCACGGCCAGGACAGCCTTTGAAAGTGTCCTCCCGTGCCGAGGCCAGGCTTGTCCGAAGAGTCAAGGCTAACCCAAGGACAACAAGGAAGGAGCTCCGGGAAGATCTCATGGCAGTGGGGACATTGGTTTCAGTCAATACCATAAGTAACGTACTCCACCGCAATGGTCTCCGTTCCAGACGAGCCCGTAAGGTACCTTTACTTTCAAAGCGTCATGTCAAGGCTCGTCTACAGTTTGCTCATGATCACTTGGAGGACTCTGAGACAGACTGGTTCAAGGTTCTATGGTCTGATGAGACCAAGATCGAGATCTTTGGTGCCAACCACACACGTGACGTTTGGAGACTGGATGGCACTGCATACGACCCCAAGAATACCATCCCTACAGTCAAGCATGGTGGTGGCAGCATCATGCTGTGGGGCTGTTTCTCTGCCAAGGGGCCTGGCCATCTGGTCCGCATCCATGGGAAGATGGATAGCACGGCCTACCTGGAGATTTTGGCCAAGAACCTCCGCTCCTCCATCAAGGATCTTAAGATGGGTCGTAATTTCATCTTCCAACAAGATAACGACCCAAAGCACACAGCCAAGAAAACCAAGGCCTGGTTCAAGAGGGAAAAAGTCAAGGTGTTGGAGTGGCCTAGTCAGTCTCCTGACCTTAACCCAATTGAAAACTTGTGGAAGGAGCTCAAGAATAAAGTCCACATGAGACACCCAAAGAACCTAGATAACTTGGAGAAGATCTGCATGGAGGAGTGGGCCAAGATAACTCCACAGACCTGTGCCGGCCTGATCAGGTCTTATAAAAGACGATTATTAGCTGTAATTGCAAACAAGGGTTATTCCACAAAATATTAAACATAGGGGTTGTATAATAATTGACCCACACTTTTATGTTTAAAATTTAATAAAATTCAACTGAGCAACATAACTTTTTGGTTTGTAAGATTTATGCTTCTGTTCATAAAACCTACTCTCGTTTGCAGTTTGAAGGCTCTAACTTATTTGCATCTTATCAAACCAGCTAAATCTGCAGGGGGTTGAATACTACTTGTAGGCACTGTATATACTGTATATTTACAGTTTTGTAAAACTTTTTTTTTGCATTTCACAATTTAAATTTTCAAAGGGGATTGTTTGCTCGTACTATATACAGCTAAACCTGTATATAGTAAAAATTACAGTCTTCTATGAAGCCCTGTCTATGGCTTAATGTTACAGGAGAATGAACATTACAAACATTGGGGCCTTTAGGAGACCCCCAGCTGTCATTGCAACCTATTAACACCTCACAGTCATGTTTCTGGGCGGCCATGGATGCAGAAACAAATGCCTAGGCCAGACCACAGAGAGGTCAGTGATTGACAGCAGAATTTAAGAGTTTAAGACCGGTTTCACATGTCCGTATATTTCCGGAACCGGAAAAAACGGTACCGGAGATATCCGTGTCCCGTGAATCCGTGTGTGGCAACCGTGTGCCGCATCAGGATCACACGTACCGGCGTTTGGGAATCAATGTACAATTAGCTCTGTTCCTAAGCGCCGGATGCTGAACGCTGCCCTCATCATTGTTCCTTGTTCACGCTATGATCAGCACGAGCAAGAGACAATGTTGGGAGTAGTAGTCTGCTCACGCAGTGTCCCTGTGTCAAAATAAGAATAAAATAATAAAATCCTTATACTCACCTGTCCGGAGATGTCCCCCGCTGTAATTCTCTGACAGGTGATGCCGAGGAGCTGGGGAAAATGAGCCGCTCCAGCGAGCGGGGCCCGGAGCTGAGCTGAGCTCAGGAGCCCCGCTCAATGTAACCTCAATGATGTACATTGAGGTTATATTGGCGAGTCTGGTTTCTATATTAAAGATCCTGCTGTTTTTAATTTTTTTTTTTACATCTCTTCAAATGTGTATTGGAGTTCGTCATAATTTTTGACAGCCCTTGAAATTGCTGCATATACGCAATAACAGTATAGGAGACCCACTCTTTAATAATGGAAACGACAATTCAAATAGATTCTATATTCTAATATTCTAGAATATTACCTGTCTTATCTTAAATTCATTTACGAGTGAGGTATCACAGTATGGACAGTGTATTACACCGATCCAACCAGGTGTTATTGCCTTATACTGTGTGTTGCTGTTGCTGCCTATCGATACCGCTGTTAGATGCATTTACAATGGGGAGAGGTGCTGCTAGGTGGTATCATCAACTCGAGATGAGTGCTCACTCTGGTCGCATAAATGTCTTCCACAGTCCATAACTTTTTTTTTTATTTGGCTTTATATGCAAGTCATTACTCTGGAAAGAATGTTTCTTAACATTTCCTCTAGGAAAATGCATTTCAGCTTTGTTTTTGTATGTTTTATTGTCAGTCCGTAAAAGTGGCGGAATACTCTGACAACATTGTTCACAGATATGCTATTGGTCAGCAACCAACTGTGAATAGGTTTGAACACACAACTGCCATACTTTAAATGCAGGGCGGGCTCCATGTTTTTGTCAGACCCGAGCGAAAGAGTCTCAGTGGGCCCCTTTAACACATACCACGATTCATGATGCACAGATACCACAAAGAAATATATATATATATAGTACAATACCAAAGATTTCACTTCTTACATTACATGACCGATATCTATTGTAAATTCCACAATATCTCAGAAACCGGCAAATCGCTCCATACAGAATACTGGCCCCCATAAAATGCTCCATACAGGATACTGGCCCTCATATAATGCTCCATACAGGATACTGGCCCCCATATAACGCTTCATGCAGGCTGTGCCCCCACATAATGCTCCATGCAGGCTGTTCCCCCCACATAATGCCTCATGCAGGCTGTTCCCCCCACATAATGCCTCCTGCAGGCTATTCTTCCCATATAATGCCTCATACAGGCTGTTCCCCCCACATAATGCCTCATGCAGGCTGTTCCCCCCACATAATGCCCCACGCAGGCTGTTTCTCCTTTATAATGCCCCATGCAGGCTGTCCCCCCATATAATGCTCCATGCAGCATGTCACCTCCCCTTTTAATGCCCCATGCAGGATGTCACACCCCCTCCCTTATAATGCCCCATGCAGGATGTCACTTCTCCCCCATATAATGCCCCATGCAGGATGTCACTTCCCCCCCTTTTAATGCCCCATGAAGGATGTCACACCCCCCTCCCTTATAATGCCCCATGCAGGATGTCACTTCCCCCTTATAATGCCCCATGCAGGATGTCACTCCCCCCCTTTTAATGCCCCATGCAGGATGTCACTTCCCTCCTTTTAATGCCCCATGCAGGATGTCAAACACACCTCCCCCTCTCTTATAATGCCCCATGCTGGATGTCAAACATACCCCCTCCCTTATAATGCCCCATGCAGGATGTCATACCCCCCCTCCCTTATAATGTCCCATGCAGGATGTCACTTCCTCCCCTTATAATGCCCCATGCAGGATGTCACTTACCCCCATTTTAATGCCCCATGCAGGTTGTCACTTCTCTACTTTTAATGCCCCATGTAGGATGTCACTCCACCTCCTTTATAATGCCCCATACAGGATGTCACACCCCCCTACCTTATAATGCCCCATGCAGGATGTCACCCCCCCTCCCTTATAATGCCCCATGCAGGATTTCACTTCCCCCCCTTATAATGCCCCATGTAGGATGTCACTCCCCCCTTTTAATGCCCCATGCAGGATGTCACTCCCCCCCCCTTTTAATGCCCCATGCAGGATGTCACACACCTCCCCCTCCCTTATAATGCCCCATGCAGGATGTCACACCCCCCTACCTTATAATGCCCCATGCAGGATGTCACCCCCCCTTATAATGCCCCATGCAGGATGTCACCCCCCTCCCTTATAATGCCCCATGCAGGATGTCACTTCCCCTTACACATAATGCCCCATGCAGGATGTCACCCCCCCTTATAATGCCCCATGCAGTATGTCACTCCCCCCCTTTTAATGCCCCATGCAGGATGTCACCCCCCTTATAATGCCCCATGCAGGATGTCACTTCCCCTCCCATATAATGCCCCATGCAGGATGTCACACACACCCTCCCTTATAATGCCCCATGCAGTATGTCAATCCCCCCCTTTTAATGCCCCATGCAGGATGTCACCCCCCCTTATAATGCCCCATGCAGGATGTCACTTCCCCTCCCTTATAATGCCCCATGCAGGATGTCAAACACACCCTCCCTTATAATGCCCCATGCAGTATGTCACTCCCCCCCTTTTAATGCCCCATGCAAGATGTCACCCCCCTTATAATGCCCCATGCAGGATGTCACTTCCCCTCCCTTATAATGCCCCATGCAGGATGTCAAACACACCCTCCCCTCCCTTATAATGCCCCATGCTGGATGTCACCCCCCCACCATATAATGCCCCATGCCTCCATACATTAAAAAAAAAATCATATACTCACCTCACTTCTCATCCGCTGCCGCTGCTCAGCTTGGGACTCCAGCGTCGCCGGCGTCTTCACGCTCTGCACTGTGACGGCTCAGGAGAGACCGCGGTGGAAAGACATCACCACGCCCCTGACCTGAGACATCACAGGGCAGCAGCCGCGGAAGAGACCGGAGCTGCTACGGAGGCACAGGGAGAGGTAAGTATTGCGCTGGCTGCCGGGGCCCTGAACAAGTGGGGGGAGCGGGCACTGACACAGCTCTCCTCCGCTCACGGGTCCCATAGCGCGGCGGGGTGCCCAACAGCGAGTCGGCCCCCCCTCCTGCTCAGGGCCCTGGCACTTGCCCGGGTGCACCGGGTGCTGACACCGGCCCTGTTTAAATGCAGTATAATATTTCACAAGCTCAACAGAACATAGCTGGCTGATTTTAAATGGAGTGTAATATCTGACACGCTCCCCAAAATTTCAGGATTATTACAGAAGTAATATTGGGTCACGTCTGATGATCAGTTTCATCAATTGGCCTAATAGTATGGTATTGGTCAGCGACAAAGTGTGACTAGGTTCAACAAAACATAGTTGGCTGACTTTAAATGGAGTGTAATATTTGACACTCTCCCAAAAATTTCAGGATTATTACAGAAGTAATATTGGGTCTCGTCTGATGATCAGTTTCATCAATTGGCCTAATAGTATGGTATTGGTCAGCGACAAAGTGTGACTAGGGTCAACAAAACATAGCTGGCTGACTTTAAATGGAGTGCAATATTTGACATACTCCCAAAAATTTCAGGATGATTATGGCAGTAATATTGGATCACGTCCGATGATCACAGTTTCAGGCAATGTCCTAATAGTATGGTATTGGTCAACGACCAAGTGTGTATAGGTTCAACAAAACATAGCTGGCTGACTTTAAATGGAGTGTAATATTTGGCATGCTCTACAAAATGTCTGTATTATTACCGCAGTAATATGGGACCACGTGTGATGATGGAAAAGTTTCTCTGCTTCCACAATACAGCAATGTGAATATAATAAAAAAAAATCTGTCTGTATTCTGCTAGCCAACAAATGGAGCTGTAAAATAGTGTACTCTGTATTGCTTTTTAAGCAAATATTTAGGATTACGAGCAAAAAAAATAGCTCTGATTTGTAGGGCTATGAATATCTGTAACAGCAGCAGACAGAACGCGCAATGGACCCTATTGTTCACTGTCCACAAACCCTGCCTGCCTAACTCCTGCTATCACCAGTAATATATGCAGCTGGATTAGTCCTCAGAAGGACTGTTAGTTCAGATGGATATACAGGTGCATCTCACTAAATTAGAATATCATCAAAAAGTTAATTTATTTCAGTTCTTCAATGCAAAAGGTTAAACTCATATATTATATAGAGTCATTACAAACAGAGTGATCTATTTCTAGTGTTTATTTCTGTTAATGTTGATGATTATGGCTTACAGCCAATAAAAACACAAAAGTCATTATCTCAGTAAATTAAAATAATTAACAAAAAACACTGGAATGGCTTCCTAGGCATTTAAAAAGGTCTGTTTCAGTAGGCTCCACAATAATGGGGAAGACTGCTAACTGCTAACTTGACAGATGTCCAGAAGGCAGTCATTGACACACTCCACAAGGTGGTCCCAGATTTCCAATTTTCATTTGGAAATCAAGGTCCCAGAGTCTGGAGGAAGAGTGGAGAGGCACACAATCCAAGTTGCTTTAGGTCTACAACCCCTGGCAAAAATTATGGAATCACCGGGCTCGAAGGATGTTCATTCAGTTGTTTAATGTTGTTGAAAAAAAGCAGATCACAGACATGGCACAAAACTAAAGTCATTTCAAATGGCAACTTTAGGGCTTTAAGAAACACTAAAAGAAATCAAGATAAAAAATGTGGTACTCAGTAAGGGTAATTTTTTTCAGACCAAGCAGAGGGAAAAAATTATGGAATCACTCAATTCTGAGGAAAAAATTATGGAATCACCCTGTAAATTTTCATTTCCAAAACTAACACCTGCATCAAATTAGATCTGCTCATTAGTCTGCATCTAAAAAGGAGAGATCACACCTTGGAGAGCTGTTGCACCAATTAGACTGAAGTGAATCATGGCTTCAACACGAGAGATGTCAATTGAAACAAAGGAGAGGATTATCAAACTCTTAAAAGAAGGTAAATCATCACGCAATTTTGCAAAAGATGTTGGTTGTTCACAGTCAGCTGTGTCTAAAATCTGGACCAAATACAAACAACATGGGAAGGTTGCTAAAGGCAAACATACTGGTAGACCAAGGAAGGCATCAAAGCGTCAAGGCCGGAAACGTAAAGCAATATGTCTCCAAAACAAAAAATGCACAACAAAACAAATGAGGAACGAATGGGAGGAAACTGGAGTCAATGTCTGTGACCGAACTGTAAGAAACCGCCTAAAGAAAATGGGATTTACATACAGAAAAGCTAAACATAAGCCATTATTAACACCTAAACAGAAAAAAACAAGGTTACAATGGGCTAAGGAAAAGCAATCGTGGACTGTGGATGACTGGATGAAAGTCATATTCAGTGATGAATCGCGAATCTTCATTGGGCAAGGTGATGATGCTGGAACTTTTGTTTGGTGCCGTTCCAATGAGTTTTTTTTAAAGATGACTGCATGAAAAGAACATGCAAATTTCCACAGTCATTGATGATATGGGGCTGCATGTCAGGTAAAGGCACTGGGGAGATGGCTGTCATTACATCTTCAATAAATGCCCAAGTTTACATTGATATTTTGGACAGTTTTCTTATCCCATCAATTGAAAGGATGTTTGGGGATGATGACATCATTTTTCAAGATGATAATGCATCCTGCCATAGAGCAAAAACTGTGAAAACATTCCTTGAAAGAAGACACATAAAGTCAATGTCATAGCCTGCACATCGCCCGGATCTCAATCCAATTGAAAATCTTTGGTGGAAGTTGAAGAAAATGGTCTATGACAAGGCTCCAACCTGCAAAGCTGATCTGGCAACAGCAATCAGAGAAAGTTGGAGCCAGATTGATGAAGAGTACTGTTTGTCACTCATTAAGTCCATGCCTCAGAGACTGCAAGCTGTTATTAAAGACAAAGATGGTGCAACAAAATACTAGTGATGTATTGGAGTGTTCTTTTATGTGTTTGTTTTTCATGATTCCATAATTTTTTCCTCAGAATTGAGTGATTCCATAATTTTTCCCTCTGCTTGGTCTGAAAAAAATTACCCTTATTGAGTACCGCATTTTTTATCTTGATTTCTTTTAGTGTTTCTTAAGGCCCTGAAGTTGCCATTTGAAATGACTTTAGTTTTGTGCCATGGCTGTGATCTGCTTTTTTTACAACAACAGTAAACAACTGAATGAACATCCTCTGAGCTCGGTGATTCCATAATTTTTGCTAGGGGTTGTAGTGTGAAGTTTCCACAATCAGTGATGGTTTGGGGAGCCATGTCAAATGCCCCTGCACACTGTGTGCTCCTGCAGTTTGGAAATTTTGCTTGCATCATGTATTTATATATGGTACATACATGATACAAGCAAAGTTTCCAAGCTGGAGGGGCACACTGTGCAGGGGCATTTGACATGGTGTTAGCACAATTTCCAAAGTGGAGGGCACAGTGTGCAGGAGCATTTGCTCCATGTAGTTTGTCTACTCCCATCCCCCACATTTTATACACAACAATAAAAGACCCCTTGCCCTTAGATACAGAGCGCCGCTGCAAATTCTGCTTCTATGCATTCATACTACTGTCACTATTTCATGGTCTGCAGTCACATAGCGTGCCTGCAAATTAATGTTTGAAAACCAGTCAAGCCCTTTAAGGCTCTGTGCCCACGATCCAGACGTAGCAGCGCTTTGAACACGGCATATTTTTGCTGTGTCCAAAACACTGCTTTGTATTGAACATAGTTAAATCCGCATGTGTTCACTGGACCTTGCCGATTTAAAGCATTCAATACTTTCTAGTGGTCAAATTTCTGTTGTGGAGACTAGCGACTCCGCAAGAGAATTTGACATGCTGCGGTCCTGAAAGACGCACCGCATGTCCTTGTCCGTGGGTGATTCACACCCTCTGATACATGCATAGTGGACATGGGATTTTTTAGAAATCCCATCCCCTATGCTGCAACATCTGAATGCTGCGGGTTTGACACTGCATAAATACACAGCGTCAAAACCACAGAAAATCCTGATCGTGGGAACGTACCGTAAAGGGAATCTGTCTAGTAAAATAACGCTATTAACCTGCAGATATGGAGTTAATCTGCAGGCTAATAGCGTTCTGAAGTCGTGCGGCCACTGCACTAAGGCTATACTTTGAACGCAGCGTATTTTCACTGCATCCGATCACGCAGGTAAATCCGCATCCTATACATTGTATTGGGGACATTTCTGTTGCGGAGACTAGTGTCTCCGCAGCAGAAATTGACATGCTGCGGCTTGTAAATCGGCGCCACGGGTGAGTTTACGAGCGGCAATAGAAGCACAGTGGGCATGGGATTTCCATAAATTCATCCACTGTGCTTGTAATGTACAATGCAGCGGTTTGGACGCAGCGCAGGTGAGTGCCCCTGCCCTGACTGACAGCCTGCTCTAATGCTGAGCGGGCTGTCAGTGCCGGGGTGCGGTTACAGCCAGGATCTCTCTCACAGCTGTGGATGGAGCTGAGCTCCACCAGCTGCTAACTCCTTAAAGAGGTTTTTCTCTTCTCAGACAACCTCGTCTCAATGCCTATGTTTCCCCCTTGTAAAATAACGACACTTATACTCACCGTTTACATGCCACTGTCAATCTCTGTGGTTAGGCTTCACAGGCAATAGTGATTTTTCCTACATGCAGCAATGCAAAAGTACTGCTGTATATAGTACAAGTGATCAAACAATTCCAGGTTCAAGTCACCAAAGGGGACTAACAAAGTAAAAAATATATATTTAAAAAAAAATTAGAATCACTACCCATTTTCTCCCATTAAAAATAAAGATATTAAAGTGGTAGTCTGTTCCAATGGCGGTCATGTGACCGCAAGTAGATGATATGCATACTCTCAACCACAATGCGACTAAATTTCTTTCCGGCCTTGCTCAATACACTTGCATTGAGCAAGGCCAAACACATCTAGTGAGAATGTGGCCGGAAGAAGTATGCAAATTGCATACTTGCAGTCATGCACCCCCCACTATCGGCAGCACAGATTCATCACAGCGCACAGTGCATACCATATGAGGATTTACAAGTCTGCAGTCACAGCATTTTTGCCCCATGCTTGGCATATACACCTGAGAACCTCCTAAAAAAACACTGTACATATGGGTCCTTTAGTCAGAGGTCAAAAGAGTGTCCTTTTGGCCTCCGTCTGACAGTATACATGAGTGTCTTCCCATTAATATAACTTTGGCTGCATAACCTAAATAATTTCTCACGACCAGGCTACCTGGACCACCAACTGCTGAACAGTACTCCCAGCGCACAGGGCTCCTGGAGCAGCTGCGCGCTGTAAAACACCAAAACTGTACAGACCACCTTCCCCATTCACAGTAAGGACTGCCAGTTTAGTACCCTATTAATGTATACAGTCACCTCCCTTATCCCTTATTATTTTGTACTGTTTTCTTCCTTGCTACTATGTGTAACACTTCTTTCCCGTTTGGAATATCCAGGTTAGGTTATAGTTTCACTCAGAAGCTATTTTTCAGAAATAATCAGTTTCAGGTATATGATTATGACATTGGTCACGTTACTGTACTTGGACCGTCACATGAACTGTCACATGAGGGGGGGAACCCACACAGTGTGGACTGCCCGGGGCCCTGGCTGCCCTTAATCCACCCCTGATGACGCTTTGCGGCCAGCCAATCACTGTAATGCCACAACCAACATGGCTACAGCACTACAGTGCGTAGCAAGCAATCCCCGCATGTTAATTGGCTGTCTAAATAGCGGCAAACATGCGGGGCGGGGACCCGAGCTCCCGCCCCACTTAAGGACCAAGCCACTTTGTAGGTTAATTACTGGGTCTCATTTTTTAAATCTGACCAGTGTCACTTTATGAGGTAATAACTTTATAATCCTTCAACGGATCCCACTGATTCTGAGACTGCTTTTTCGTGACATATTGTACTTCATGGTAGTGGTAAAATTTGTGTGATATGGCTTGCATTTATTTGTGAAAATATTGGAAATTTAGCGAAAAGTTTGAAAATTTCACTATTTTCTAAATTTTAATTCTTATGCCCTTAAACCAGAGAGTTTAACATTTCCCACATATCTACTTAACATCAGCACAATTTTAGAAGCATACTTTTTTTTGCTAGGAAGTTAGAAGGGTTAAAAGTTGATCAGCAATTTCTCATTTTAACAACAAAATTTACTAAACTATTTTTTAGGGATCACATTTGAAGTGACTTTGGGGGGCCTATATGACAGAAAATACCAAAAGTGAAACCATTCTAAAAACTGCACCCCTCAAGGTGCTCAAAATCACATTCAAGAAGTTTATTAACCCTTCGGGTATTTCACAGGAATTAATGGAATTTGTAAGGAAAAAATTAACATTTAACTTTTTATTTTTTCCACAAAATTTTTTTTTTAGCCCCATATTTTTTTTTTTACCAGGGTAACAGTAGATATTGAACCACAAAATTTGTTGTGAAATTTCTCCTGAGTACGCCTATATCACATATGTGGAGGAACACTATTGTTTGGGAGAAGAATAGGGCTTGGAAGGAGCATCGTTTGACTTTTTAAATGCAAAAATGTCTGGAATCGAGAGCGGACACCATGTCGCATTTGGAGAGCCCCTAATGTGCCTAAACAGGGGAATCCCCCCACAAATGACCCTATTTTGGAAAATACACCCCTCGAGGAATGTATCTAGAAAAGTGGTGAGCACATTGAACCCCCAGGTGCTTCACAGAATTTTATAACATAGAGCTGTGAAAATAAAAAAATCACAAAAAAAAATCTTTTAGCCCCAAATTTTTTATTTTGACAAGGCTAAAAGGAGAAAATGGACCCCAAAATTTGTTTTGCAATTTCTTCTTAGTAGGCCGATACCCCATATGTTGGTGAAAATTACTGTTTGGGTGCATGGCAGGGCTCGGAAGGGAAGAAGCGCTGTATTGGAGTTCAGATTTTGCTGGAATGGTTTGAGGGTGCCATGTCACATTGGCAGAGCACCTTAGGTGGAAGAACACAGAAACCCTCCATAAGTGAACTGATTTTACAAACTACACCTCTCAATGAATTCATCTAGGGGTGCAGTGATCATGTTGATACCACATATGCCTCAAAAAATGGATAGCATTGAGTGGTGAAGAAAGAATAATTACATTTTTAGCGCTAAAATGTTGTTTTAGCCCCAAATTTTTAATTTTTATAAGGGCTAATAGGAAACAATGGACCTCACAGTTTGTTGAGCAATTTCTCCTGATTGCGCCAATACCCTGCATGTAATCGGGAACTACTTGTGAGGCACAGTGCAAAGCTCAGAAGGAAAGGAGCGCCATATTATAGTGCTGATTTTACTGCTATGGTTTACGGGTGCCATGACAAATTTTTAAAACTACACCTCTCAATAAATTCATCTAAGGTTGCAGTGATCATATTGACACCACGGGTGTGTCACAAAATTTCATACTATTGGGCAGTGAAGAAAAAATAATTAAAATTTTTACTATAAAATGTTTGTTTTAGCCCCAGATTTTACATTTTCACAAGGGAAAATGGGTAAAAATGGCACCAAAATTTGTCACACAATTTCTGCTGAACTTGGAAATACCCCATATGTGGTTGCACAGTACTGGTTAGCCTCACAGCCATAGCTCTTCTCCAGAGCCTTTGTGCTACCAGTACGGTGGAAGCCCCTTTATTTCCATTAACAGATGACGGACCTGAGTGGGGACTTTCTTTTTTTGTGGATTGAGTTAAAGCTTTTATTGGGAACATTTGACATAACATTTAGGATCACATTTATCCTGTGCTCTACGCTGAGCACTTACATCAGCGTTTACATCTAAATCTTCGAGTGATGTGATTCAGATGAAACCCCCAAGGGATCCATTCACCAGAGTTACTCTGGACTCCGTCTTGCCTCTGTTTATCGGTGTCCTTCTTTTCAGAAGTGCCCAATCTTTGACCAACCGTGCTTTTATGCACACCTAAAAAGATGGACACCGCCGGATCATAGGCCAGACGGCATCCATAGTCCATAGTGCCTCCATCTGCCTCACTACAAGGAATCTTCTACCAGGGGTTCTGTCTGAATCACGCATTTCAGAGATTTACATGGATACCCCGATGTAAGCGCTCAGGGCAGATTGCAGGATAAATGTGGACCGAGCCTTACTGCGATCTTTGGGAGGCAGAATGAGCAAATCAACAGCAGATGAAGAATTGGTTTTGTTTATTTTTTACGCCATTCCTCGTGTGATATAAGTGATAAGATAATTTTATTCTTCAGGTCGGTGCGATTACAGTGAAACCAGATTTATATCAGATTTTTATGTTTGACTGCTGGCACACACTAAAAGACACCTTTTTTTTTTTGCATTTGTGGCGCCCCTGCGGGTTCAGTCACCACAGACGTACTGCATCTCACCCAGAGGTGTAGTATCCCACTCTCAGGAAAGGATGGAGTACTGCCCAGGACCCAAACACCTGCATCCAACACTACACCACTCCAGACCAGCAGGCAGGGCAAGATGCACCTTGCTCACTGCTGAGACCTGCCCCTGGCTGGAGTGGGGGGAACCAAGAGAGGGGGAACCATGTAGTGGGTGGAGTAAGTAGTTTAGGGGAGCACTTCAGGAGTAGCATAAAAAGGGAAGCCATCTTGGGAGTTCAGTTCAGTGCAGTTCAAAACAGAGAGTGTGGACAGTGAAAGGAGCAGGAGCTCCGCAGGAGCTCTGCTCAGGAGGGGCGGGCCTGAGTGAAAGAGGCCCAGGAGGTAAGACTGACTGAAGAGAGGAGAGGAGCAGGAAGGAAGGCTCCAAGAAGGAAAGAGGAGATCCTAGGTGTAAGGAAAGTGCTGGAGGCCACCCGTACGCCAAAACCTACCAGGACGTGGAGGGATCAAGCTGCAGAGGGGACCGGCCCCTAACTAGTGAGAATTGCAATATTCAGCTAGAAACTGGAGGCTTCTACATTTCTAAGGTGTAGTTGCCACAGCCGCAATTAATCGCCAAAAAGGTAGCCACACAGGATCCAGGGAACTCCAGGTTGCCCTCCAAGATCTGAGGTTACCGGCTTGGGACACTGTTTGTAAGGAACAGGGCAGGAGGGTGAGAGCCAGCGCAGGAAGATGACTGAGAAAGGCACACAGAAAGGGGTCCCGCTAAGTGCTCTTGAATTACCTGAGGGATTGCTGAACCCCTCCCGTTGTGAACGCAGGACGACGTGGGTGTTTATAATCTACAGTTGTAACCAGGAGCAACGTGATAATCATGAGTAAACACTGAAGACTGCACCCCACTGTCTCTGTGAATTATTGCTGCACCATCATCCCCTGCACCACACTGCACAACAACATCTACCTCATCTATAATCACCACAGCAACGCCCTGGAGCTTAGCTCTACCTGTGGAGAACTGAACCAACTCTGCTGCATTACCAACAGCTCCAGAGGGCCTGCTCCGCAGCGGCGGCTCCCTTTAGCCGCATACCACAGGTGGCGTCACGAACATTAAACTTTAAAACTATAATCCTTTTCTTTAAAACCCCTTTTATTGACCGCCCTGGGTCAGGGACTGGGTCACCGCCACTGTGACATCTCCCCTAGCAACGACCGGCCCGGCTACCGAGGAACCCATGGCCCAGGGGGCATGTCAACTTTGGCGTCACGAACAGGATATGAACCCACCCGTTATCACCGGGTATTGTGCGCATAGAGACTGTGTTGTATTCTGAATGTGGCGCCCGCCCCAGAAGAACGGGCGCCATTATGTGCGCTATCAAGGACAACAAAGAACCTCCCATCGTGGGCCTGGTCCCAGAATGGCACCAAAAGCGCAACCCGCCCCATGCGCCTGTGGCCATATACTTGGATCAGTCCATCAGTCTGGGGAAGCCGACCCCAGGTGTGGCCGACAGCAAGCAGCCATGGGACCGCCCCAGAAAGAGGAGAGGAAAGAAGAAAGCTTGGAGACAGAGCGGAGTCTCCAGTCTAGACAGACCGCACCCGGCAGGCAAGATGGAGAGAGGTCAGCCTGAAGCTCCGTTTTGTGACCTGCAAAGGAAGGCAAATCACCCCTCACCCTGGAGGGGATCCTGATGAAACTGTCCCTGGAGGATACTGGATTCCTCCGAGATGAGGTGCAGGAGCTGGGCAGGAGAATATAGGAGGCCCAGCAAGCTGCAATTGCTGCCTGGAGAGTGGAGCTCGTGGAGAAGATGATGACCCGGCAGCAGTCGGCACTGCAAGTGATCGGCAGCGCCCCGGCACCGGCGGAGCTGCGTAAAGACCGGGAGGTGTCAGGCCGAGCTGAAGCAGTCGCGGGAGCAGGTAGGAATGAAGTCCCTGTCCCGGACGCGGCTGGAGCTGCTCCATCCCTGGTCCCCCTGCAGGAACCTCCGTCCCTGGGCGCTCACGCCCCAGATCTGCTCCTAGGCCCGGAGCCATCTACCCCGGGCGCTGGTGATGTAGACCTGCTCCTAGGCCCCCTGCTAGAGCCACCTGCCCCTACACCTGAATGTGTGTACGGACGCACGGCCTGGGACTGGTCCGCGGAGGTGAAAGATCAGAGCCTCCCGTTACCGCCCGCTCCTGTGCCCTCAAACGCCCATGGGGAAGAAGGAGACGAATTCCTGTGTGATAACCCAGGGGGACCTCATAGGTTTTCCCCGGGAGACCCGTAAGGAGGCTGCACGCCAAGAGGAGCATTGCCGGCGGGAGCTCCTGCAGCTAGGGAAGGAGCGGCGCACCAGGCGTGTGCGCTGGGAGAGAATGGAGGCCCGTAACATGGAGGAGAAGGCCCGGGCCCGCAAGGCAAAGCCGGCCAAGCCCGAGCCACGTGCCGAAGGAGTGGTGGTCAAGTTTGATTTAGATGGAGGATGGGGGTTCATCCGCGAGTCACAGCTTGGCACCGACCTTTTTGTCAGCCGGCGGGACGTGGAGTCCCATCTCCAACAGGGACATCCGGAGCGGGATCTGTACCCCGGTGACTGGGTCACCTATACCCGCCACAGAGGAAAGCGGGGCTGGTATGCCCTGAATGTATACAGGGTAGTGGAGGAGGACATGCCCCTGCAGGTTGAGGCTGATGACCCAGCTGGGCCAGCCTACAGCAAACAGGTGTCTCCCAGGAGGGAGCACCACTACTAAGTAATTTATGTGGAACTGTACTGTATATAGTTACCTGGAAGGGTAAGAAGCAGGAATGTTGTGTTTTAAAGTGAACTGCAAAAGTTTGGCGTGTGTTCATTTAGTTACCCAGTAAGGGTATAAGAACTGACAGGCTGTGGACTGTGAGCAACCAAAAACTTTTAAACTGTATATAGTTTGCACTTATTAAAGTGCCTCTTATTGGATTTATATTAAAAAAACCACTGAACAAAAACCCGTTTGGCGTGGTCAAAGACGTGGTCCAACAGCTGGATAACCTATGCCCTGCAGCCACGCTCAGGGCCTACATTGAGGTCCCTCATGTTCATCAGATTGCACCTTGTTCAGTGAAATGGACACCCGGCTATAGATTTTACTGTAGTCTATTGAAAATGTTTAATATGGAAAATGTATTATTGGAAGAAGGTTTTATAATGTTGTAAACTAATAAGAAACCTGTAACGTTCAAGAAAATGTGCCTCCCATAAAGGGAAGAAAAAGTTGAGTGGTATTCTTCTATGTGAATGCATTCTAAAAATTTGCATGTCTTTAAAATACTTTGTTTTTACTTTGTTCCAGGGCGCTGATGTGCTGTGTTTTTCCAGGGGGGTATGTGGCGCCCATGCGGGTTCAGTCGCCACAGAGGTACTGCATCTCACCAAAAGCTGTAGTATCCCATTCTCAGGTAAGGATGGAGTACTGCCCGGGACCCAAACACCTGCATCCAACACTACACCACTCCAGACCAGCAGGCAGGGCAAGACGCACCTTGCTCACTGCTGAGCCCTGCCCGTGGCTGGAGTGGGGGGAACCAAGAGAGGGGGAACCATGTAGTGGGTGTGGGTGGAGGAAGTAGTTTAGGGGAGCGCTTCAGGAGTAGCATAAAAAGGGAAGCCATCTTGGGAGTTCAGTTCAGTGTAGTTCAGAACAGAGAGTGTGGACAGTGAAAGGAGCAGGAGCTCCGCAGGAGCGGGCCAGAGTGAAAGAGGCCCAGGAGTTGAGACTGACTGAAGAGAGGAGAGGAGCAGGAAGGAAGGCTCCAAGAAGGAAAGAGGAGATCTTAGGGGTACGGGAAGTGCTGGAGGCCACCCGTATGCCAGAATCTACCAGGACATGGAGGGATCAAGCCGCAGAGGGGACCGGCCCCTAACTAGTGAGAATTGTAATATTCAGCTAGAAACCAGAGGCTTCTACATTTCTAGGGTGTAGTTGCCACAGCCGCAATTAATCGCCAAAAAGGTAGCCACACAGGATCCAGGGAACTCCAGGTTGCCCTCCAAGATCTAAGGTTACCGGCTTGGGACACTGTTTGCGAGGTGCATGGCAGGAGGGTGAGAGCCAACGCAGGAAGACGACTGAGAAAGGTACACAGAAAGGGGTCCCGTTAAGTGCTTTTGAATTACCTGAGGGATTGCTGAACCCCTTCCGTGGTGAGCGCAGGATGACGTGGGTGTTTATAATCTGCAGTTGTAACCAGGAGCAACGTGATAATTGTGAGTAAACCCTGAAGACTGCACCCCACTGTTTCTGTGAATTATTGCTGCGCCATCATCCCCTGCACCACACTGCACAACAACATCTACCTCATCTATAATCACCACAGCAACGCCCTGGAGCTTAGCTCTACCTGTGGAGAGCTGAACCAACTCTGCTGCATTACCAACAGCTCCAGAGGACCTGCTCCGCAGCGGCGGCTCACTTTAGCCGCATACCACAGGTGGCATCACGAACATTAAACATAAAAACTATAATCCTTTTCTTTAAAACCCCTTTAATTGACCGCCCTGGGTCACGGACCGGGTCACCGCCACTGTGACATCTCCCCTAGCAACGACTGGCCGGGCTACCGAGTAACCCACGGCCCTTTCGTCTTTTTGATCGCTTTTTATTCCACTTTTTTCTAGCGGTATGATGAAAAAAACTCAGTTTGCCTCACTTTTTTTAGTTTTTTTTTTACGCCGTTCTCTGAAGGGGTTAACTAGTGTGACACTTTTATAGATCGGGTCATTCCGGACTTGGCAATACCAAATATTTGTAGCTTTTTTATTTATTTATTTTACATAAAAATGTGTATTTATTAGTGTCATTTTTTTTATTATTTTGCACTTTTTTTTTTTACATATATTTTTACAATTTGTTTAAACTTCTTTACTTAGTCCCTCTATGTGACTTTCACTTTTTTTCACTTTCATTGCAGGTATAATTTCTGTACAGAAAGCTTCTGAGATCATGCTGAGATCATGACGACCCTGAGGCACCATGGCAATGATTGGGTCTGTGCGATGATGACGCGATGATGTTATTTATTAAATGTGTGTGTACATGTATGTTGTGTAGTGTGAGTGTATTAATATACCTACCATCGCTTTCTCCACTGTCCAGCACCGTTCTTCTTTACTTCTCTGTGATGTCACCGCAATTCTAACTAGCCGGCTCGTTCTATGCGCTATTCATGAGCCAGAAGTCTCTTTTTGGGCTCACTCACATGATCATAGATTCTCTTATTTGACAGAATCGGATGAATTATTGAAATGACACTCGGCTCAAACTCTGATCAAAGTTTGAGCCGAGTGTCTTCTTACTGTGATCCAATTCTCTCACATGCGACACTCAGAGCACAGGTGTGGAGAAGATAGGGAAATTAATTTCTCAATCTTCTCCATTGTCTGAGTCCGCAGATGTCGGACTGCACTCGAAGACATCCAAGCGAAATCTGGTGTTTCACAGGTATCCATAGACTTGAATGAGTGTGCGTGATCCAAATTGTGGAGCCACTTGCAGCATGCTGCAACTTTTTTCACAAACCGATTCGATTTGTCGAAAAAAATGCAGATCTGCCCTGCCCCATAGTATAACATTGTTCCAAGTGCTTTCCGATAAAACTTCGGATAGCACTCAACCGTGTTAAATGCTCATGTGAGCGAGCCCTTACAATGAAAGCCTATGGAGCCTCATTCTGACGCTCGATAGGTTTTCGTTGCAAAAGATACTTCCACATCATGCAGACTGCAGTGTGACCCGGCAGTCTACTATGTATTTGTGGTTTTCTAAAAAGACAGATACCACAAGAAAAAAAGCAGAGTCTATTTCAACTTTGTGTCATTGCAGTCTATGACTCAATCGGGTGATATGCCTGAATTTCAGACGGAACCTCTAGATACATGATCTACATTCCATAATTATAAGGAGATGGTGCCAAACTTAACATTTTAAAACTTCGACAAAAGCTCAATTTTTGCATCATCTGACTACAAAATCCAGATCCATCCTTCAGCGATTGTATTGCAAAACTCAAGATTCATTACTATGGGAAATCTAATTGGCTGTTCATATGAAGATCTTCTGATCATTTTTTCTGAAGAGGTTTTGATTAACTCCGGGTGGGAAAAAAAAAGTATACATGTGAAGCGGATCCTGATGGAATCTTCTCTAAAATAGGCACATTTATATCAAAAGGGTTTTAAAAAAAATGTTCCATGAATAAAATATTTTCAAAACTCTTCAAATTGATCAGGAAAATATTCCTCCAAAAACCAACATTTTCAGAAGTGGTTCCTGTTTGAAAAATTAGTCATTTTTGAATGCCTCAAATAACTCTATGTGAACATAGCCTGCAGCCATGTTATATTGAGAGCTTGTGATATAGTTGACTGCTACTCTAGTCTCAGTCACTGAATTCAGTAGCTTTTTAAAATTGTTAGTCTTTATTAGTGATGAGCGAGTATGTTTTGTTAACCCTTATCACATTGATCCTGGTGATTACAAGGATATGACATATGATGCTATCTCCATGCGGTTTTCCACTATACAATGATTAAGAATTCATAGTTCGAAACGTGTTTGCTGATGTCCTCCTAAGCGTGTGTTTTTATTATTTTTTTCTGTGACTGAATAAAGTACAATTGTTTTTAAATGATTTGTACAGCTGGATTTTCATCGGCTTCCTGATAAAAAGGTTGTTGGTTGGATAGCAGATAATGCTTCCAGTTACTTTGCTACCACCACCACCCTGTCTTCCACACGGTCAAGTCTCATTAGCTGTGAGTATGGACTGCATATTCCTCAACCTGATTCTCCTTCCTCCCACCATGCCGAGTACCCGGAGACAAATGATCTCACACTTGGACGCTCAGAAGAGCTGTTCATTATTCCATTTGTAGATTCCGGCCTCTCGCCCGGCCAGCTTCAAGCGAGTCAAGAGGAGAACACGTGTAGCGATGCCCAAATATTTGAGCAGCCACTATCACACAAAGGCAACTGTCAAGTATATACTCCTGAGGCTATGGAGACCGATGGCATGGGTCAGAGTGAAAACAGACACAGTATATCACGTCTTCAATAAGTATATTGTAGCAATTAGGATTTAGTAATAAATGATAAGCTAATACAGTCTCTAGAAACAGATCTGATGTCTTGTACGAACCGATAAGTATTCAAGGTCCAAAGTCCAAAGATCCGGAGCCCAGACTGGGCTCCTTGCGGAGACCAAGCCGCAATGGAGATAGATGCAGGGCAGATCCGGATGAGTTGAATCTTCAGACGAACCGTAGATAAGTAGCAGATGGGGAAACCCGATGAGAAGAGGCAAGTACAATACAAATCCTCCAAGCTTGGCAACAGGTGAAGCACGAGATACACAAGCAAAGGTATAGTGGACAGGGTCCCTTTATATATCCAGCAAACAGGAAGCAAGAAATGTCAGACAGGAAACAAGATGGCCCTCGTGAAGCTGTTAACTCCATCTTGGATAAGGGCAAAACCAAGCAGAACAGGTATATGGTTCAGATCCTTACAGCAACAGTGGGAAAGTGCAATTACTGTCGCAAGAGGTGGACGATGATGATGAGACACAATTGCCAGAAAGTCAGGAGGAGGACCAGGGTGTGGAAGTGGAAGACAAGGTGGTGGCAAACAGTATGGGAGACCCACTTCCTAATAATGGGAACATTGTTTTCAGGAGGCCCTCCAACGTCTACGTCTCTTGCAAGGGGCATTGGAGTTCCTCCAAATTTTTGGCAGCCATTGCATTCACTGCATAGGCAAACAGTTTGAGAGACCCACTTCTCAATAATGGAACATTGTTTTAAGGAGGCCCTCCGACCTCTATGTCTCTTGCTAGGGGCTTTGAAGTGTCTCCAAATTTTTGGCAGCCGTTGCAGTCACTGCATACGCAAGAACAGTACGGGAGACCCACTCCTTTCTAATGGGAACATGTCATTAGTGAGGCCCACCTTAATGTGTCTTTAAATTGTTATTGGCGTTTTTCCCAAATTTTGGTAGCCATTGAACTCACTGCATACCCTATAACTGTATAGCAGACCCACTCCTTTCTAATGGGAACATGCTGTTACTGCGGCCCACCTCATTGTGTCTTTAAATTATTATTGGGGTTTTTCCTAAATTTTGGCAACCGTTTGACTCACTGCATACCCTACAATTGTATAGCAGACCCGCTCCTTTCTAATGGGAACATGTCGTTACTGAGGCCCACCTCAATGTGTCTTTAAATTGTTATTGGGTTTTTCCCAAATTTTGGCAGTCATTGGACTCACTACATACCCTATAACTGTATAGCAGACCCACTCCTTTCTAATGGGAACATGTCGTTAGTGAGGCTCACCTCAATGTGTCTTTAAATTGTTATTGGGGTTTTTCCCAAACTTTGGCAGCCGTTGGACTCACTGCATACCCCATAGCTGTATAGCAGACCAGATCTTTTCTAATAGGAACATGTCGCTACTGAGGCCCACCTTAATGTGTCTTTAAATTGTTATTGGGGTTTTTCCCAAATTTTTGGCAGCCCAGGCAGTCACTGCATATGCAATAACAATATAGGAGACCCACTCTTTAATAATGGGAACAATAAAGCATAGCCGACTGCTGGCCCTTTAAGAATAGTAAGGGCCGCCTGATGGCCCTATAAAAATAGTGTTTGTGACTTTCAGAGTCCCTCCTTCATAAATGAAACAGGATGTGTGTGATGATGTGTCACACACCACATGGCCAGATAAGGTTGTAAAATGTTAAAATGACATTTACCGGAGAATGTATATTTCACCGTTGAAAGCACGCTACGTGTGAACATAGCCCAAGGTGTGGAGGAGCATTTTTGTTTTTGGTTATTTATTTTGCCTTATATACAAGTCATTACCCTGGAAAGGATGTTCCTTAACATATTTCCAAGTAAAATCCTTTTTGGTTTAGTTTTTGTATGTTTTCATGTGAGTCTGTAAAAGTGGAGTAATACTCGGACAACATTGTTGACAGCAGTGACCTGGGAGTCAGAGATGCTTCCAGGGGTGTTCTCCATGCTGTTCCCATTTCATTTCAGCACTGTTCCCATCGATTTGGGCAATTTTTAGGCCCTCCGAAGTGGAGGGGGGGAGCGCCGGGAAAATGCTTGAGTTTCCCATAGACTTCCATTGGGCTCGTTGCTTGGACCGAGCACTCGAGCATTCCAATTTACTCAACCCGAGCAACGAGTACCCGAGCATTTTAGTGCTCGCTCATCACTAGTGATATCATTGCGCCACCTGCGCTGAGACACCTTTTCTTGTCGTTACATAGACCACAGGTCAAAAGCAAAGTGCAAACTACTGAATGGAGAATGGTGGGACAGGTAGACCATTGCTCCTTGCTCACCCGCAGAGTTTAGCGGTATTTGCATGCTGTGCACGCTGATACAGTTATGAGAGCGGTCATTCCTTGTGTGCCCCGTCATGTGAGAGGGCTGGGTACCACCACCCCCTCTGCTTCTCCTATGCTCCCGGGCAGTGTATATACTCCGGTCCTCTTTCTATTTTGCTTTTTTAAAGAATTGTCTAGTTTCCTATAGTGTTTCTCATTATTTACTGTTCAAACATATAAAATAAATTCATTTATATCATGTACAGGTAAAATTGCAAGCGACATTGTAATGAAAGTACTGTATATACTGGTCATACACTTCTATTTATAAATTTGTTCATTTTGTTTTCTCTTAACTGCAATAAATACAGATGTATCAACTACAGTTCTCGGAGGGTTAACAGTACAGCCTTCTAATGTTTTAATGAGTGCTGGCAAAGAGCCACAAAGTGCATCTGTCTGTGAGTAGTGCTTGTAAAATGAAGATCTACAGCCACTACTACAGACACAAGTTCAGTCCGTGCAGAGGATTGCTGGAAAAGAAATGGAAGTTTCAGAGAAATTTGCAGCAATTGCAGTAAGATCATGTAACACCACCCTGCACTTACACAATGCCATAATGAGATTGATCCCATAAATCACGTGCCTTGCTGGGAAGTGTTTCTTGTGTTGCTTATTCATGCTGTTAAATTTATGTTATTGATTATTGCTGGAGAATGTTTTGACACATCACTTGTTAGTCACTCTTTGCGGAATTCACAGAACAATCCGTTACTATTTTAACCCATTAACTACTAAGTGTTTTAAGGCTGTGTGCCCACGTAGCGTTTTTCAAGCGTTTTTGATGCGGAATTTCCGCAGCGGAAACGCTTGTAAAACGCTTGGTAACCCGCACCCCATGGTCCCCAATGGGATTCCGCAAGTTCTGTGCACATGCTGCGGATTTTTCCGCAGCGTTTATGCCGCGTTCAAAAATCCGCAGCATGTCAATTAATTTTGCGTTTCCGCAAGCAGAATTGCCATAGTCCAATGCATAAAAAACGCAAGGCAATTCCGCATGTGGAAAACGCGTGATAAACGCGCGAAAAACGCGCGATAAACGCGTGCGGAATTCCGCATGCGTTTTTCCGGGAGAGGACTTGCATTTATGCAGCAGAAATTTTCTGCTTCATAAATGCAACGTGGGCACATAGCCTAAGAAAACTTCACATCCCACTGTTCTTGCATGTTATCTAGAAATTATACATGCATTTTTGTTTATTCTGCCCCTTTTTCCAAAAGACATCATTTTTTTCTATTTTAGTCCATGTATAAGGGCTTGTTTTTTGCGCGACGACTTGTACTTTCGAATGACACCAATCATTTTACCACATAATGTACTGGAAAAGGAGAAAAAAGTTCCAAGTGCAGTGGCATTGTGAAAATAAATGCAATTCTGAAATGTATTTTTATATTTTGATAGATTGGACTTCGACAAAACCAAATATGGGTATTTTTTTTATTACCTTTATTTTTAATGGAGGAAAAAAGGGGTGATTTAAACTTTTATGGGTTTTTTTTTCAACTTTTTTTAGCATTTTTTTCTCTATTTATTGAACCTTTGATAGTCTGATCACTTCTACTGTATACAGCAATACTATAGTATTCTTGTATATAATGAAAATCATAATTAAGGAACTCGGTGACGACAGGCATTGGGGTCTTCAGCAGACCGCCGGCTGTAATACCAACCCATTGGCACCCCATGATTGTGGCGTCTGATTTTTTAAGGATAAATTACAATTCTGTAGCATAGGAAACTGTAGATGGTCCTGTAAAAGATTAATAACTGCTGAGTAAAAAAACGGATTGCATACGGACAGCACACGGATGACAAGTAAGAAAAAATCGTCCCACTCTCCTAGAGGAGAATGGGACCAATTTTTTATATGGAGGTGTGAGTAAGCCCTTACACGCAGGTCCTGGTTGTGTGTCACAGCCATGATCTTCTGGGTATGATGTTGGCTCACTCTATTCACCCACTACTGATCTGCACAGTACATGTATGGCGGATGTTGGTATGGGGTTAAACAGAAATGTAATGATAGCTAAAGGTACTAATTGATTGGTGGTGCTATAAAAACAGCCCTACTATATCACTTCCTTTTTTTTAAAAAAAATAATACAGCTGACTAGCATCTGACTGGCATCCTACAGCCCACCCTGCATTGATCTATACAATGTGCGCTTCTAATGGCACTGTAAACATTAAAAATTATTTAAAAAAATAATATTTAGTTATTCTTCAGGTACCAAACAAGGCCAGGCCCTTAAAAAGGTTACATTTATGACTATCTTCTAAATTGCTACTAAAACAAAATATTTATCATTATTTCTATCCAGTATCTATTTTTAAAGGGTTATTAAAATGTGTCACGTGGGGTCCATTGAACCTCAAGTGAGTTTGTTTTCGTCATATTTCCGCAAGTGTGGAAGGTAGGTGTAACATACCTGGCGGCGTCCTTGCATAGTGGTCCATCTCCCACTGTGCAAGAGCGCGCACTTGATCTCCTGTCCAGAATGTCTCTCTGGCTTCCCTCCATGCTGTCGGTTTGTGTCTGTTTCTGCTGCTTAAGGGCGGCGCCCGATCACTTCCTGCTTTTTGTACCTGCTGTGGGTCACACCTCTTGTGCGTCCTCAGCCTATTGCTGTCTGTCACCTGGTATATAGCTCAGCTGCGCCCATCTATCCCTGCCTGAGCATAGTGTTTCTTTCAGTGTGTGCTTGCACTCTGAAGGTGCCAGGTCCCGTTCTGTGTTCTCTTGTCTGCTATCCTGGAGGCTGTATTTCCAGGCCTGTCTGAACACGCTCCTAGCCTGTTCCTCCTGCCTTCTAGGGGCCGATTACCTAGACCTGTTCCTGTATCTTGTCTGACCTGTCTGAACACGCTCCTAGCCTGTTCCTCCTGCCTTCTAGGGGCCGATTACCTAGACCTGTTCCTGTATCTTGTCTGACCTGTCTGAACACGCTCCTAGCCTGTTCCTCTCGCCTTCTAGGGGCTGATTACCTAGACCCGCTCCTGTATCTTGTCTGTCCTGTCTGAACACGCTCCTTGCCTGTTCGTCCTGCCTCTCTGGGGGCCGTATTCCCAGACCCGCTCCTGTATCCCGCTGCAGTGTCGGTCTCCTCCGTACACTCAGTTCCAGTCTGAACTCTCTCCTATCCTTTACCTGTTTTGCCTCTATGTCCGTTCCCTTCCTTTTTCTGCAGAGTCTGAACTCGTACCTAACTCCTGCTTGTTGTCTCTGTACTCCCGTTTGTGAGTTTGTGGTCCACTCGCTACTTCACTGCAAGTACCCTGTGGGTGTCTGGCTCTGCCTTTCCCTTCCTGTCTGTTCCGTGTGAACAGAGCCCTGTCCCCCCTACTCAGCCTAGCCTGCTCTGACTCCTTTGCTCACCGCTCCGGCGGTTCTAGCCTGCTCTGACTCCTTGCTCACTGCTCCGGCAGTCCTGTCCTGCCCTGCTTCTGCCCGCTGCTCCGGCAGTCCTGTCCTGCCCTGCTTCTGCCCGCTGCTCCGGCAGTCCTGTCCTGCCCTGCTTCTGCCCGCTGCTCCGGCAGTCCTGTCCTGCCCTGCTTCTGCCCGCTGCTCCGGCCGTCCTGTCCTGCCCTGCTTCTGCCCGCTGCTCCGGCAGTCCTGTCCTGCCCTGCTTGTGCTCGCTGCTCCTGCAGCCCTGTCCTGCTCTGTTCTTGCCCACCGCTTCGGGCGTTCCCTCTCTGCTGTGGTTGTCTACCGCATCTGCGGTTCTGTGACCCAGTCTGTACTGGGTCTTAACCTTTCTGTGCTCCAGCCCGTCCTTTCGGCCAGTACCTCCCTGCCTGCATACTCGCCTGTATCCACCCATCTGCATACCTGCCGTGTTTGCTTATATCCACCAGTCTGTGCCAGCCTAACCTGCCTGTTCCTGTGTCCCAGTGTGTACTGGGTCCTATCCCGCCTGTGTTCCTACCTGCTAGTGCCTCCCTGTCTGCACTCTAGCTGTGCTTGCCTGTACCCCTCTACCTGTATTGTTCCTGAGTCCCAGTGTGTACTGGGTCCTATCCCGCCTGTGTTCCTACCTGCTAGTGCCTCCCTGTCTGCACTCTAGCTGCGCTTGCCTTTACCCGCCTGCCTGCATACCAGTCGTGCCTGCCTATACCCTCCAGTCTGTGCGCCAGCCTATCCAGCCTGATCCAGTAATCCCTGTGTGGGTCAACCCCCGTGTCCGGAGTTTGACCTGGAGTAGCACCTGGTCCCTCTGCCCGGTTTCTCCCTGGTGCACTGGCGTCGTATGCCGTCGTGCCATCTTGGTCGGATCGGCCAGATACTTAGTCACGCCCCTCCAGGCACTCTCCGGTTCATGGTCCAGTGGAATCACTACAATCACACGCACACGCCGCTCAGCCCGGGCGTGTGCATAACAGCATGCTCAGGCCATGGTTCCCGTTGAGCCCCACGGCCTTCGCTCTCTGAGAAGTTTTCCAGCGAATACATGCATTAAAATAAATAAATAATTTTTTTTTTCCTTAGCTGAGTTCCAGGCGAATTACGCACCGTCCAGATGGATCTATCAGCTCTCGTTCCTGCGGATCCGCCACGTTACTATGGGGATCCAAGACAGTGTCGTGCATTTGTGGAGCAATGCATGCTACACTTTAAGGCCTACCCTCTCTATTTTCCTTCCGATTGGGCTAAAGTGGCCTTTATGATTGACTACCTAGCGGGTGATGCCTTGAAATGGGTCACCCCCCTATGGGAAGCATGGGATCCTGTCGTCCTTGACCTGCAGGCCTTCCTGGTGGCCTTTCGTATGGTCTTCGAGGACCCTAACCCTGAAGCCCCTGCTGAAGCTTCACTTCCCAATATCCCGGAGCAGCCCCGACGGGTAATGTGTGTGGGTAGCGCAATAGTCCTCCAGCCCAATGAGACTACTGCCCACCCAGAATCCTCACAGGGTGACTACGCTTTCCGGAATACTTCTTCCAACCTCAAGAGGCAGTCCAGACGTGCTAGACGTAGAGGCAAGCCGTCACGCCAGGGTCTGTCCTCCCTGAGACCTCCTGACCCCAACCTTGAAGTCCCTACTGAAGCTTCATCTCCCTGTATCCCGGAGAAGCCCCAACGGGTAATGTGCGTGGGTAGTGTACCAGTTCTCCTGCCCAAAGAGACTTCTGCCCATCCAGACTCCACACAGGAGAACTTCCTGCACCCGGCATCAGATGCTTCACCCACTTTAACCGGTGTGCATGTCCAAGGATGCTCCAAGGCTGTGGTTACCTCAGAGTCTGTGCACCTCTACTACCTGGTGGAGGACCCCCTGTTGCCTCCTGAATCCTCCGGGATACCACTCGATGACAAATGGAGAGAGACTTCTCTACACCCGGTACTCGATACTTTGTCCGCTTCGTCCTGTGAGCCTGACAATGGGTACCCCAAAGTGGTAGTTACCCCCGAGTCTCTACACCCCTCCGACCAGGCGGAGGACCTCCAGTTGTCTCCTGAACCCTTCGGGGTGCTACCTGGTAGCGAAAGGACAGAGACTCTCCTATACTCTGTACCTGATACCTCGCTCGCTTCGTCCGCTGAGTCCAACCTAGTGTACTCCGAAGCAGTGGTTACTCCCGAGTCTCTACACCCCTCCGACCAGGCGGAGGACCTCCAGTTGTCTCCAGAACCCTTCTGGGTGCCACCTGGTGGTGAATGGACAGAGACTCTCCTATATCCTAGATCTGATACCTCGCTTGCTTCGTCCAGTGAGTCCGACCTAGTGTACTCTGAAGCAGAGGTTACCCGTGAGTCTCTACACCCCTCTGACCAGGCGGAGGACCGCCAGTTGTCTCCAGAACCCTTCGGGGTGCCACCTGGTGGTGAATGGACAGAGACTTTCCTATACTCGGTACCCGATACCTCGCCTGCTTCGTCCAGTGAGTCCGACCTAGTGTACTCTGAAGCAGATGTTTTCTCTGAGCCTCTGCACTCTTCTGACCCGGCGGAGGACCTCCAGTTGTTTCCTGAATCCTCCGGGGTACCACCAGATAACAAAGAGACAGTGACTTTTCCTCATTATGTACCTGATAACCCGTCTATTTCTTCCTGTGAGCTTGACAAGATGTACCTCGAAGCAGAGATTACCCCCAAGTCTCTGTCCCCCTCCAACCCGGTGGAGGACTTCCAGTTGTCTCCTGTACCCTCTGGGGTGCCACCTGAAAATATGTGGAGACTTCCTTGTGTGCTGTTCCTGGTACTCCACCCGTTTCGTCTGTTGCTAAGGGTGGCTGGATGGGAGGTAGCATCCTAGCTACCCAGAGGAGACCAGTTTTTCCGGTGGACAGTGGAAGTGATCTCTTCGAAGTGAAGAATTGGCCCTCGAATTCCCTGCGGAAGATTCTGGCAGGCCTGAAGAAGAGGGGGCGTAAGGGGGGGGGTACTGTAACATACCTGGCGGCGTCCTTGCATAGTGGTCCATCTCCCACTGTGCAAGAGCGCGCACTTGATCTCCTGTCCAGAATGTCTCTCTGGCTTCCCTCCATGCTGTCGGTTTGTGTCTGTTTCTGCTGCTTAAGGGCGGCGCCCGATCACTTCCTGCTTTTTGTACCTGCTGTGGGTCACACCTCTTGTGCGTCCTCAGCCTATTGCTGTCTGTCACCTGGTATATAGCTCAGCTGCGCCCATCTATCCCTGCCTGAGCATAGTGTTTCTTTCAGTGTGTGCTTGCACTCTGAAGGTGCCAGGTCCCGTTCTGTGTTCTCTTGTCTGCCTATCCTGGAGGCTGTATTTCCAGGCCTGTCTGAACACGCTCCTAGCCTGTTCCTCCTGCCTTCTAGGGGCCGATTACCTAGACCTGTTCCTGTATCTTGTCTGACCTGTCTGAACACGCTCCTAGCCTGTTCCTCCTGCCTTCTAGGGGCCGATTACCTAGACCTGTTCCTGTATCTTGTCTGACCTGTCTGAACACGCTCCTAGCCTGTTCCTCTCGCCTTCTAGGGGCTGATTACCTAGACCCGCTCCTGTATCTTGTCTGTCCTGTCTGAACACGCTCCTTGCCTGTTCGTCCTGCCTCTCTGGGGGCCGTATTCCCAGACCCGCTCCTGTATCCCGCTGCAGTGTCGGTCTCCTCCGTACACTCAGTTCCAGTCTGAACTCTCTCCTATCCTTTACCTGTTTTGCCTCTATGTCCGTTCCCTTCCTTTTTCTGCAGAGTCTGAACTCGTACCTAACTCCTGCTTGTTGTCTCTGTACTCCCGTTTGTGAGTTTGTGGTCCACTCGCTACTTCACTGCAAGTACCCTGTGGGTGTCTGGCTCTGCCTTTCCCTTCCTGTCTGTTCCGTGTGAACAGAGCCCTGTCCCCCCTACTCAGCCTAGCCTGCTCTGACTCCTTTGCTCACCGCTCCGGCGGTTCTAGCCTGCTCTGACTCCTTGCTCACTGCTCCGGCAGTCCTGTCCTGCCCTGCTTCTGCCCGCTGCTCCGGCAGTCCTGTCCTGCCCTGCTTCTGCCCGCTGCTCCGGCAGTCCTGTCCTGCCCTGCTTCTGCCCGCTGCTCCGGCAGTCCTGTCCTGCCCTGCTTCTGCCCGCTGCTCCGGCCGTCCTGTCCTGCCCTGCTTCTGCCCGCTGCTCCGGCAGTCCTGTCCTGCCCTGCTTGTGCTCGCTGCTCCTGCAGCCCTGTCCTGCTCTGTTCTTGCCCACCGCTTCGGGCGTTCCCTCTCTGCTGTGGTTGTCTACCGCATCTGCGGTTCTGTGACCCAGTCTGTACTGGGTCTTAACCTTTCTGTGCTCCAGCCCGTCCTTTCGGCCAGTACCTCCCTGCCTGCATACTCGCCTGTATCCACCCATCTGCATACCTGCCGTGTTTGCTTATATCCACCAGTCTGTGCCAGCCTAACCTGCCTGTTCCTGTGTCCCAGTGTGTACTGGGTCCTATCCCGCCTGTGTTCCTACCTGCTAGTGCCTCCCTGTCTGCACTCTAGCTGTGCTTGCCTGTACCCCTCTACCTGTATTGTTCCTGAGTCCCAGTGTGTACTGGGTCCTATCCCGCCTGTGTTCCTACCTGCTAGTGCCTCCCTGTCTGCACTCTAGCTGCGCTTGCCTTTACCCGCCTGCCTGCATACCAGTCGTGCCTGCCTATACCCTCCAGTCTGTGCGCCAGCCTAACCAGCCTGATCCAGTAATCCCTGTGTGGGTCAACCCCCGTGTCCGGAGTTTGACCTGGAGTAGCACCTGGTCCCTCTGCCCGGTTTCTCCCTGGTGCACTGGCGTCGTATGCCGTCGTGCCATCTTGGTCGGATCGGCCAGATACTTAGTCACGCCCCTCCAGGCACTCTCCGGTTCATGGTCCAGTGGAATCACTACAATCACACGCACACGCCGCTCAGCCCGGGCGTGTGCATAACAGTAGGTAACCATCCATTTCTGTAGCTTCACAGCTCAGGCACCCCTCGCTCCTCAGTGCATTGTGAGATGCGGTGTCGACTACACGTGCCACAGTGAGGTTAAGTATTAAGTAGTGTAAATATTTTCTGGGCTGGAGAAAACATAGAGAATGGGGCTCTACAGTCTGGTTCTTAATGTGGAGGAGATGCGCATTTCTGGTCTTCGCCCCATTCACTGTCTTTGGGACTGCTGAGTACAGTGCTCGGCTAGTCCCATAGACAGTGGAGTGAGTGGAGGCCACATATGTTTTCCTCTGTTCCATTCACCATGGGACTGCAGAGCCCCTTTCTTGGGGTTCTAAATCCCCAATCTCGGAATTGATGAGTGACCCAGCGGTCAGACCCCAGGTTATCAACAAATCCCCTATCTCAAAGATAGGGGATAACTTGTGTTTTGGGAATAATGCTTTAATGTGCAATCATGTTCTAAGTTTTACTGTCATGACATGTCTTGCCTTGAGGAAGATTCATGTTATATTTTTTTTATTTTGTTAAAATTTTTCTCAGATTCTTTACACTCCTGTGTTAAAGGGTTTGGTCTCAGTGCTAGCCTGGAGGAACACATTTAGAGACAGAGAACCTGTTTGGTGGCTCTAAAGAAATAAACATCATGGTTCTGTGGGCTGATATATGCATAGTGGTATTATTAATCTATCATGTTGGATCACTTTTTTAAAACAAAAACATACTACAGTTTATTTACAATGATGCATGGGTGCAAATTAACAAATTAACTGAAATGCTAGTAAGACTGATATTAAAGATGTTTGCATTTTTTCAGTGTCTGTAAAAATGCTCAAACGTAGATTATGTAAACAACAGAGGTTACAATGTGAAGTCAAAACCCATCTTTTAAAGTTCATGTAGTTTATCTGCTATTTATACCGTAGATACCATAAGTTAAAGGGGTCGCCCTCAATTGAGCGAGGCACTCACATCTAGTCGAAATGTGGTTCAGAGTATGCATATTGTATACTTGCAGTCATATGACCACTGAGTCTTGCCACCTGCACCAGAGAATCCTGACAGAGTGACGAGAGTTGTGAGGATTCACAAGTCTGTAGTCACATGGAGTCATTCCATGTGTGTGGAGACTTTCATGAATAGCCTGGACAACCCTTTAAAGAGAACCTGTCATGGCTCCAAATGCTATTTAGCGTCAAACTGGAGATTAAATTTCTTCCAAAGCTGTCCAGATGCCTTACTGAAAGCAGGGTTGTGGAGTCGGTAAGCAAAACCACCAGCTCCGACTCCTCAATTTCCCTGACTTCCGACTCCAACTCCAACTCCACAACTCCAACTCCACAGCACTGCCTCACTACTGAGCATGTACATAAAGTGCAGCACAGATTTATCTCAACTAAAAGCCGAGATCATTAGATCAGGTATAGAATATACATTTATAGAACATTTCATGACTTTCCCACATTCTTATGAAAACTTTTACAGCACATAATGTATTGTACTACTGTACCCAATTTGTTATATATTTTAGGAGTCAGAGTTGATCCATTTTATACCGACTCCAACTCCGATACCACCAAAATGGACACTGACTCCAGCTCCACAACTCTGACTCCACAGCCCTGACTGAAAGCACTGCTATTGTGAGAAAATTAACTTTATCCCTCCTGGGAGACGCTGGTTTCCAGTCATATCCATACATGATGCATCACACTGCGACCAATGAACACATATACTCCAATATTGCTGTAAACGTTAGAAACGTAAGTTACTTATTTAGTGTTTATTGATCAAAGAGCACAAAAGCCATCCAACCACATCAAAGTATATTTTAATCAATATATCTTGGAATAATAATAAGTTTCACAATTGAGTGCGTTACAAAAAAAATGGTCCTGTGCCGAGATAATCTTAAAAATGTGCCCCTGCTATGTACTGGCTGTATCTGACCGTGAAGGAACATGGTCTGATCATACCACATCTCCTGGGCGGGGGAGAAGCAGAAGAGTATACAGACATCACAGCAGGGGCTCACAGCTGATTCTTTTTGTCAGGCAAAACATTTCACTGCCTGTTTTTAAGCAATGTTTTACCTCATAGAAATAATCAGCTGCAATCTTATGATGTAATGTCTGCTTAATCTTTTGCGTCCTCCCATAAGTACGCCCCAGTGCATTGTGATTTTTTTTTCACTGCACTTCCTGTGACGTTGTGCCTGAGAGGAGTCTTAAACAGGACATCACAGGAGGCTGGGGCTATACTCACTTTTGTGCAGCATCTATCACCCTTCCTGGAACAGGGCGTCATCAGGGGGCAGTGCTGCAGATACTTACTACAGTTTCTTGCATTGCTGCCCTCTGAAGATGTCCTGGATCCATGGTGATAGCCTGTGTGGGAGAGGTGAATGGAGTGCTGGCACTCTGCTTCTATCTCAGCCACATCTTCTAACTGTGAAACAAGATGTCATCATGGCGTGCAAAAAGAAGCAGTAAGAGTGAGCAGCACCACCCCACATCTTATAGCGCCGTCTTCAAATGAATCATCATCAGGGGGCGGTGATAGAAGCAGTGAGTAGCACCAATGCTGCCTCATAGCTTCTAGTACGGCCCTCAATCAAATCATTATCAGTGTGTCACTCACCCCTTCTATCTCCGCCCCTTGTCACTCACTGCTTACAACCTAAATATGCAGTAGATAACATACAGTAGGTAATAGTCAAGGTTCCCCCACCCCCATGTACAATGAACACTAAATAAACCTAGAACTCTCCTTTACAGATCTATTAAATGGATACTAAATATTGCTGTCAATAGTCAATGTGGGTTCTGTAAAGCACATGTTCAAATGATGTTAAAGAGTGTTTCTCAACTTGTAATCACAAAGACAAGGCCACCCCTGCCTCCCCGTATGCCAGTGGGCAGTGCGCTCTTGCATAATTAACAGTTCAGACCAGCGGCCTGGTTGAGCCACTAGCCGATATTGTGCGATCTTCAATGCTGCAAGCAAAAGCAGCTGTGCCTCTGCAGCATTGGAGGAACACTAGAGCACTGAAGCTGGCTGGCTTCAGAGTAGCATTTACAAACTAAATAGGAAAGAGCCTATGAGCTGTGCTGATTGACTAGGTGGCCAGCTACTGCTGATGGACTCTAGCTGTAACTAGGCAATCAGCAGTACGCATTAAAATAAAAATATCCCTCCATTCTTGAGAACGGAGAGGATTTTTATATCAACTAAATTACAAAGTTGGATGTTTTTACAAGCACTTTGCAATTTCAGTCATTTATGAAGATGAGACAAAATGAACAAAACCGACCTTAACAGTTGATTGTCCCACTCTGTGTTTATAGCACTGCTATGCACTCAGTCCCAAATACTGCCAAATACCGTTTATCAAATTTCATGTACAGAAAAATACATTCACAATTCTAAAACTTTTTATGCAAGGACTATCACCATTCTCACCACGGTGTACAAAGTCCAAGTTCACCCGGTGTGGATGTTAAGGAAAATTCCATTCCATTTAGTTGGAGCAGAGGCGCTGAATAATGAACTAAATGTCTTCACTTGTGGCAACGTTTTGGGATTCCCCTCCTTTCTCGAGGACACAACTTGAAACCACTTCCCCCTTTAAAACAAAAGCACCATGTGATTCCCAGTACCAGTTCCGTAAAAAGATACTTGAAACCTCTTTATAATCTTCAAATTCAGTATGAATTGGAAAAAAACTAACATTCTTATTAATAATTAACTTCAGCCTTATTTTGAATCAAAAATACTTTATTTTTCTAAACAAGAATATAATCTAGTCAGCTTCACAGCACCATTCACTGTGTCTATAATTACACAGGTACAAAAACAATGCACCATTTTCACAAGGTTCTACAAAACCCCCCACTAAAATTACAATTTTCATTCATCCCCTTTTGGCTGACTGGATTTAAAGGGAATCTATCACCAGGTTTTTGCCACCTATTCTGAGAGCAGCAAAACGTAGTGGCCAAGACCCTGATTACATCGATGAGTCAGAGCTGTTTGCTATAGTTTTGATTTATCAGCAGCAGATTATCAAAAGAGGACTATTAAACCTGCTGCCAGGTAGTAGAACATATTTATGAACTCTGTATTACCCTGCCACCAAAACTGATTGGCAACTTTCTGTGTACACTTGCCATGGACAGAAAGCTGCCAATCAGTGGTGTGGTGGGGGTTATACAGAACTGAACATTTAGAAAACTGCTAGATCTGCAGCAGATAAAACAGTGATTTATATCAAATTGATATCAAGCAGCTGGAATCAGGCTCTCTTCCCCAATATCATGCTGCTCTCAGATGGTGTAGCAAAAAACTCGGTGACAGATTCCATTTAAAGAATCAATATAGTTAACTTCTCTTTGTAACAATTTTCTAATTTTCATTATCTAGTGCAACTATGTATTGCATCCCACTCTTGGCATGAAAGTACCAATAAAAGGTTTATATATCTGCAATAGAGTTTCTGACCTTTACTAGTGATGAGTGAGTGTGCTCATTACTGCTTGGTACTCGCCCAAGCATCTCACTGTTTGAGATGCTAGGCACTCGGCGAGTACTTCCTGGATGCTTGGGCAGGAGCTCGAGTCCCCACCCCACATGTTTGGTGCTGTTTCGACAGCGAATAAACATGCAGGGATTGCCACCCAGTCCAGACTGTGTATGTGTAGCGCCCCGAGGGTTCGGCCGCTACAGGGGTATTGCACCTCAACCAGAGGTGTGGTATTCCACTCCCAGGTAAGGATGGAGTATGGACCAGGGCTCAGTTAGCTGCGTACACCACACACACCCCATTTCCGGAGGACAGCTCTACAGTGCTCCCATTTATATATATATGCAGGCACATCTGACTATGTCCCTGGCTGGAGTGGGGAGGGGGGAGGAAAACCCAGTAGTGTAGGAGCAGATAGGGGTTGGGTTCTGAGCATAGGTAGGAGCTCATTGGGTGCTGGTCACCTGAGCTCACACACAGAAGAGGAGGTATAAAAGGTGGGCACCATCTTAGTTCTGAGAGAAGTTCAGTGGAGAAGTGACAGGGAGCAGAGGCTCTGTAGGAGCTCTGCTCAGAGGCAGGCCTAGAGAAAAGGCCGGGGCCAGAGAGGAGGAAGGAAGGAGAAGTAGGCCTAGAGAAGAGGCCGAGGGAAGGAGGAGAAGAAGGAACAGGAAAGAAGGAGAAGAGACAGAGAAGCAGAAAGGCTCAGAAACAAGAAGGCAGAAGGGACCCTAAGAACCCACGAGATATCGGGTGAAGGGTCAGGCAGAATAAGGGTACCGGATCCCAAGTTGGTGGAGGTAAATAATCCCTCAGCCAAAGACCGGAGGTCGTGATCATCTATTGGTGCGACCCCCCGCCAAACCTGCTAGGAAGGCACCATATAGGATAGCGGGAAACGGGGCCCACGTTTGCCCGCATGGATGCGCGGCAGCTGGACAGAAGTTTTAGTCACTGGTGGGGCATGAGCCAGAGAAAGGACAGAAGGGGGTCCTGTGCCATACTCCTGAATTGCCTGGGGGTTGACCGAGCCCCTCACCTGGGGGACGCAGCACGGCTTTGGCAGTCATTACCGACTGAAGTGACTTGGATATCAACTGTGAGTAAAAGACCCTGGACTGCAACACGTTGTCTCTGTGTTTCTTACCGCGCCAGCACTAACGGTACTCGGATGCCCTGCACCACAACCCCCACCATCTACCCTCACTGCCCTGAGGCTACACTCCTCCCGTGGGGAGTTATACTATTCCCTGCTGCACCCACAACACCAGCCTCAGCGGTCTGCTCTGCAGCGACGGTTCACTCTGACCGCAATCCACGGGTGGCATAGTCAGACATTCCAAAATACTGATAAATAGACTGCCACACAATTTGGTCTGACCACCCTGAGCCACGGGATTGGGTTGCCACTACTACCCCCATCAGCACCGTACACTAGAAGGCCCGGTTCCGAGTACCCTATGGCCCAGGGGGCGAGTCATATGCCCCTTTAAGTACCCCTGGACCGTGAGTAGCCTCTGTACACTGCAGCTCAATCCTTAGCTACCTCCCTACCAGTATTACTGAGTGTTAGATATGCAGTTCAAGTAAATCCATTTATACCCAGTGTACTTTTCAGGCATTGTTCCAGATAGGTTTCATTTGTTATATAAATGCTCTTTTCATTTGCTTTGCTCCAGCATATCTGTTGGCAAAAGTATATGATTTATATCCCCTTTGCAATGTAAAGATCTGACATGAGAATTGAAGATTCAGTAGGGGGGGCTACCTCCAGTCTCTTGTCTAGACAGACAGAGCTGGGAAAGTCCCAGTCAGGCACAAGATGCCACAGGGGAGCAGAGCACACATGGAGAGTCCCTTACCACAGGATTTCCTGCCAGGCCTTAACCCCTTTATAAAACAAGGTGGTTTGCACGTTAATGACCAGGCCAATTTTTACAATTCTGACCACTGTCACTTTATGAGGTTATTACTCTAGAACACTTCAACAGATCCCCCTGATTCTGAGAATGTTTTTTCGTGACATATTGTACTTCATGATTGTGGAAAAATTTCTTCGATATCACTTGCGTTTATTTGTGAAAAAAACGGAAATTTGGTGAAAATTTTGAAAATTTTGCAATTTTCAAAATGTGAATTTTTATGCCCTTAAATCAGACAGATATGTCACACGAAATAGTTAATAAATAACATTTCTCACATGTCTACTTTACATCAGCACAATTTTGGAACCAATTTTTTTTTTTATTAGGGAGCTATAAGGGTTAAAAGTTGACCAGTGATTTCTCATTTTTCCAACAAAATTTACAAAACTATTTTTTTATGGACCTTATCACATTTGAAGTCACTTTGAGGGGTCTTTATGACAGAAAATACCCAAAAGTGACACCATTCTATAAACTGCACCCTTCAAGGTGCTCTAGACCACATTTAATAACTTTATTAACCTTTCAGGTGCTTCACAGGAATTTTTGGAATGTGGAAGAAAAAAATTAACACTTAACTTTTTTCACAAAAATGTTACTTTAGATCCAATTTTTTTTATTCTCACAGGGGTTACAGGAAAAAATAGACCCCAAAATTTGTTGCGCAATTTCCCCTGGGCACGCAGATACTCTATATGTGGGGAAAAACCACTGTTTGGGCGCATGGCAGGGTTCGGAAGGGAAGGAGCACCATTTGACTTTTTGAATGTAAAATTTGCTTGAATAATAAGCGGACGCCATGTTGCATTTTGGGAGCCCCTGATGTGCCTAAACAGTGGAAACCCCCCACAAATGACACCATTTTGGAAACTAGACCCATCAGGGAACTTATCTAGATATGTGGTGAGCACATTAAACCCCCAGGTGCTTCACATAAGTTTAGAACATTGAGCCGTAAAAATAAAATGTTCACATTTTTCCCACAAAAATGTTTTTCAGCCCCCACTTTTGCATTTTCATAAGGGTAACAGGAGAAATTGCAACATGCAGATTGTTGTGCAATTTCTCCTGAGTAAGCAGATACCCCATATGTGGGGGAAAACTCTGTTTGGGTGCATGGCAGGGTTCGGAAGTAAAGGAGCGCCATTTGACTTTTTGATTGTAAAATTTGCTTGAATAATTAGCGGACGCCATGCTGCGTTTGGAGAGCCCCTGATGTGCCTAAACAGTGGAAACCCTCCACAAGTGACACCATTTTGGAAACTAGACCCCTCAGGGAACTTATCTAGATGTGTGGTGAGCACCTTGAACCCCCAGGTGCTTCACAGAAGTTTATAACATTGAGCAGTAAAAATAAAATTTTCACATTTTTCCCACAAAAATGTTTTTCAGCCCACACTTTTGCATTTTCATAAGGGTAACAGGAGAAATTTCTGTTGTGAAATTTCTCCTGAGTAAGCAGATACCCAATATGTGGGGGAAAACCACTGCTTGTGTTCATGGCAGGGTTCGGAAGGGAAGGAGCGCCATTTGATTTTTTGATTGTAAAATTTGCTTGAATAATTAGCGGACGCCATGTTGCGTTTGGAGAGCTACTGATGTGCCTAAGCAGTGGAAACCCCCCCACAAGTGACCCCATTTTGGAAACTACACCCCTTTTATCAAGGGGTATAGTGAACATTTTGAACCCAGAGGTACGACACAGAATTTGATAACATTAGGTCATCATATTGAATAAGTTGTCATTAGTCTTGAGCGCAAGTGCTCGCTACTTGAGTTTGCATCGGGTACTCAGGTATGCGCCATGTATCGCGGGTACTCGAGTGACATGTTCGAGTCCCCGCTCGCATGTTTCATGGTTATTAGACACCCCAAAAAAACATGCGGGGATCGCTTGTGCATGGCAGGCAATCCCCGCGAGGTTTTTTTGGCCACGAAGCATATGGGGCTGAGACTCGAGCATGTCACTCGAGCACCCACGATGCTCAGTGCATTCCTGAGCACCCGATGCAAACTCAAGTAGCGAGCACTTGCGCGCAACACTAGTCTGCAAATATCGTTATCTTTTTTTTTATTTTTACTTTTGAAAAAAATCCCTAGCCCAACCCTAACCCTACCCTAACCCTAACACAACCCTAACCCCAACCCCAACCCTAACCCTACCGCAACCCTAACCCTAGAGTTTAGTTTTTACACCGTTCCTCGTGCGGTATAAGTGATTAGACGACTTTATTCTTCGGGTCGGTGCGATTACAGTGATACCAGAATCATATCGGGTTTTTATGATTGACAGCTGTCACACACTAAAAGACGCATTTTTTTGCAAAATCTAGTTTTTGCATCGCCATATTTTGAGAGCTATAATTTTTCCATATTTTGGCCGACAGAGTCATATGATGACTTTTTTTTTGCGGGATGACTTGACATTTTTATTGGTGCCATTTTCAGGCACTTGACATTTTTTGATCGCTTTCTATACCGATTTTTGGGAGGCAGAATAAACAAAAACCAGCAATTCCAGAATTTTTTTTTTTTTTTTTTTATGCTGCTCCGCGTGTGGTAAAATTGATAAGGCAGCGTTATTCTTCGGGTCAGTACATTTACAGTGGTACCACATTTATATCGTTTTTCTATGTTTTGGCGCTTTTACACAATAAAAGCTATTGTATAGAAAAAAATATTTTTTTGCATCGCTTTATTCTGAGAGCTATAACTTTTTTATTTTTCGGTTAATGGAGCTGTATGGCGGCTTGTATTTTGCGGGACAAGATGACGTTTTCAGCTGTACTATTTTTATTTATATTCGTCTTTTTGATCACGTGTTATTTCATTTTTTGTTTGGCGGTATGATGATAAAGCATTCGTTTTTTATTTTATTATTTTACCGTGCTCACTAAAGTGGTTAACTAGTGGGACAATTTTATAGGTCAGGTCGTTCCGGACGCGGCGATACCAAATATGTGTACTTTTATTGTTTTTTTTGTTTTTTTTCATAATAATATATATTGATGGGTACATTATATTTTTATTTTTGGTGGATTATTTATTTATTTATTTTTTATATTTTTACATTTTTTTTCCATTTTTTAACACTTTTTTGACTTTTATTTTGTGTCCCACTCTGGGACTTTCACTTTTTTTATTCTGATCGCCTGTATAGCACAGGAATGCAGCACCATCCTTGTGCTATACAGGCTGTCAGTGCTGCACAGGGAGAAGATTCTTTGGTCATGCACTGCGCATGACCAAAGAATCTTCCTGCTGTCTGGTGACCCGGATGTTGTCATGACGACATTGGGTCATCATGGCAACATCCAGGAAGCCGCGGCAGACAGCGCTGGAGGCCGGAAGAGGAGGTGAGTATTGCGATCACCTCCCCTTGCCAACGCAATGCTGCGATCGACTTCGATCGCAGCATTAAGGGGGTTAATGTGCCAGGAGCGGTGCGGGACCGCTCCTTGCACATAGTACCGAGTGTCAGCTGTGACTATCAGCTGACACCTGGCGGCGAACGCCCCGCACCGCTTGTGTGCGGGCGCGATTGCCATATGACCTAATAGTACATCATTTGTCCAATCGGCCCAGGTCACCAAGACTTACTATTAGGTCATACGTCAGAAAGGGGTTAAAACAAGTCAAAATGAGGCTCAGTATTGTGTGTGGCCTCCACGTGCCTGTATGACCTCCCTACAATGCCTGGGCATGCTCCTGATGAGGTTACGGATGGTCTCCTGTGGGATCTCCTCCCAGACCTGGACTAAAGCATCCACCAACTCCTGGACAGTCTGTGGAGCAACGTGATGTTGGTGGATGGAGCGAGACATGATGTCCCAGATGTGCTCAATTGGATTCAGGTCTGGGGAACGGGTGGGCCAGTCCATAGCTTCAATGCCTTCATCTTCACTAATAATATGACCCTTATACAACTATATTGGCGTGTGTGGGAGAAGGTACTTCCCACATATGCCAAACAATGCCAACTCATAATACACATGCTTAATATGGAGAATACAAAAAGTTATGACGGCGTAAAAGGAATATGTATATTTTATTAGTAACATTTAATCAGTACAAACAGTGATTAGGGTAAAGTGCAGGAAGATAGCAGCAGTAACCACTGGCATTTCGGCCTATAGTCCTATCGATAAATTAAACCCATACACACTAATGGAGGCAAAAAAGGAAAATACAGCATGCACGGGTTTTAAAATAAACAAATGGGTCAGTCCTAAGATAGAATTAATAATCAGTGCCACATTTCAGGTAAATAGTAGGAAGCTGAGCCAAATGCATTGCATGTATTTGCGTCAATGCTGTAAACATACCAATGAAAAAGTGTATAGTGCAGGTAAAGTGAATATAGCATATAAGTAAAGTTAGTCCTTCTTACTAGGTAAGGGGCCAGGTGGGAGCCAGTAGTGAAGGAGCGCAATGGCGTGCCCCGACGCGCGTTTCGTGGCCACCTGCGGCCGCTTTCTCAAGGGGAGTGGGGGATAATGGAGGAAGAGGTCCTTTAAACGCCATTGTGTCGGTCACGTGTGGCCTCACATGACCGATCACATGGAATGAGGGAGGGCGTGGCTTGGTGCTATAAGGCGGCGCATGCGCCGCTAACCCCCGCTCCAGGCGCCCGACTGAGCCATCAGGAACCAGTGCGCAGGCGCGGGCGTGTGGCACAAAAAGTGCCAGAGCGCCCGAGCGCACACCGGCGCCGCAGAGACAGCCGGGTGCGTGTCCAGCAGCGGAGGCAGCAGCGCAGGCGCACCGCATCCAAGTGTGCCAGAACATTAGGTAGGGAAGAGCACCAGTGGAGAACACATTAGAGATGACCAATAATCATTAAACATTTACTAAAAGAATGTATTATAACAATATGTAAAAACATTGATTCCTCTCCAGTGTTCTGTTCTTATTCCACTTTCCAAGCAATCAGTCCTCCGCCTTTCAGAGAAATTATTGTGCAGTCTGATCCAATTGGGAATGTATGCAGACACATGACAAGGACCAGATCCTCCAAACATATAGTGACAACTGAAAAAAACATCGAATGATTAAAAACAATAAAAGAGAAAACCCCATTGTGACAAATAAAACCAGAAGCACCAATGTGCTAGAGAGAATAGAGGAGGGGAGGCATACATAGCCCACATTATTGACAGAAAGTGAACTCAAAGAAAAGAGGAAAATGATAAAGATTCATTGAGGCCGTCTGGTGATAAGGTTACCAACATTACGATCCATTTAGCCTCAACTTGTGCCAAAATTTTCCTTACGCTACCCCCCCGAACACCCATATGGATCACATCCATTCCGCGAATCTTGAGACACCCAGGGTTGCAATTGTGGACGGCCGTGAAGTGTCTGGGGATTGTCTTGAGTTCAGCGGTATCGGCCACTGTCCTGGCGGCACTAATGTCCCGCACATGCTCACGCACACGTACTCGGAGTTCTCTTGATGTTAGCCCAATATAGATTAATGGGCAATCACATGTGGCATAATAGATCACATTGCTTGTGCCACAAGAGATGTGATGTCTGATGTTGAATTCTCTTTTACCATCCGAGGACGTGAACGTGCTACTGCGCAGGACATTGGTGCAGGCACGGCAATGGCCGCAAGGAAAAGTCCCCAATGTGGGACCATGGGAGCTGAAGGGATTTGGTTTTGCCGGAACATAATGGCTAGAAACCAAAATATCCTTTAAATTGTTCTATCGTCTAGGAGTCATAAGGGGATAATCACCAAGGATTGGTCCCAGGGAGGTATCGGTCGTCAAGATGTCCCAGTGTCTCATCATGATTTTCCTCATGTTCTCCCACTCATGGTTGTAAGTGGATATGTAACGAATCTTCTTCTGCCCATCACCAATTTCATTTTGTCTATATGAGTATAACAGGTGATTTGTTGGGGTCTGTCTTGCTCGATCATAGAGCCGCTTAATACACCTTTTACTATAGCCACGTGATTCAAATCTGTTTTTTAGATCACTAGCATGATGTTCAAATTTAAGGTCTGAAGAGCAGATCCATCTCGCCCTGAGGAATTGCCCGACCGGGATGGCCCTAATAGTTGCAGGATGGCGTGCGGTCTTTGCAAGGATTAGGGAATTGACTGACGTCGGCTTCCCGTAAATGCTAGTCTGGAGGCGCCCGGCGCCATCCACCCCGAGACCGACATCCAGGAACTCGATCCTGCGTGTATCGAATTTGTATGTCAGCCTAATGCCCCACATGTTTGAATTCAATTGTGCCATAAAACTCTTGAGCTTCCGCACCGTACCCCACCAAAAAAACAGAATGTCATAGATGTAACGAAGCCAGCACAGCACATGGTCCGCGGCCCCCGCACCCTCGCCGCCAAAAATCTGCCTCTCCCATGCGCCCAGGAAGAGGTTGGCTTACGAGGGCGCGCAGGCCGCCCCCATGGCCGTACCTCGCTTCTGCAAATAGATCATGTCCTTAAATAAAAAATAATTATGTGTAAGTATGAAATGCAGCAGCTCGAGAATTAGTCCGCACAAAGGACCGCCCAGGTCGGACACCCCCAGGAAGAGACGGACCGCGTCCAGACGAATCGTGTGTTCTATACAGGTGTATAAAGCCTCTACATCTGCCGTGACGAGCAAGACACCCTCCTCCAGAAGGACACCGTCGACCCGCGTTAGGACATCCGTAGTGTCCCTTACATACAATGGTAACGTCTCTACAATTGGTTTTAGATAGAAATCAATAAATTTACAGATTTTTTCACACAATCCTTTTAGACCGGACACAATCGGACGTCCAGGCGGGTCGACGGCGTCCTTATGGATTTTGGGCAGAAGGTAGAAACTTGACGTTTTAGGAAAGCGTACAGTGAGCGCTTCCACTGTTTTTTTGGTTATAGTATCTTCCTCACAAGCACGACCTAGAATACCCTGAAGTGCGGCGGAATAGGAGGCAGTCGGATTATAATGTAATCTGGAGTAAGTATTGGTGTCTCGCAACTGTCGAAAAGCTTCCTTTTCATATTTAGTGCATGGCCAGATCACGATATTTCCCCCCTTGTCCTCTGGTTTAATCACAATATCATCGTAAGCTTGTAGTTGTTTTATGCCTTCATCTTGCAGGAATTGCTGACACACTCCAGCAACATGAGGTCTGGCATTCTCCTGCATTAGGAGGAACCCAGGGCCAACCGCACCAGCATATGGTCTCACAAGGGGTCTGAGGATCTCATCTCAGTTCCTAATGGCAGTCAGGCTACCTCTGGCGAGCACATGGAGGGCTGTGCGGCCGTCCAAAGAAATGCCACCCCACACCATTACTGACCCACTGCCAAACCGGTCATGCTGAAGGATGTTGCTGGCAGCAGATCGCTCTCCACATGCACATTTGTGGCCTTCTGGAGGTCATTTTGCAGAGCTCTGGCAGTGCTCCTCCTTGCACAAAGGCGGAGGTAGCGGTCCTGCTGCTGGTTTGTTGCCCTTCTACGGCCCCCTCCATGTCTCTTGGTGTGCTGGCCCGTCTCCTGGTAGCGCCTCCCGCCTCTGGACACTACGCTGACAGACACAGCAAACCTTCTTGCCACAGCTCGCATTGATGTGCCATCCTGGATGAGCTGCACTACCTGAGCAACTTCTGTGGGTTGTAGAGTCTGTCTCATGCTACCACGAGTGTGAAAGCACAACCAACATTCAAAAGTGACGAAAACATCAGCCAGAAAGCATTGGTACTGAGATGTGGTCTGTGGTCCCCACCTGCAGAACCAATCCTTTATTGAGTGTGTCTTGATAATTGCCAATAATTTCCATCTATTATCTATTCCATTTGCACAACAGCATGTGAAATTGATTGTCAATCAGTGTTGCTTCCTAAGTGGACAGTTTGATTTAACAGAAGTTTGATTTATTTGGAGTTATATTCTGTTGTTTAAGTGTTCCCTTTATTTTTTTGAGCAGTGTATTATTAATTGTGACCTTTTTAGAGAGTTTAAGGGGTCAATGAGGCAGCTACTTAGCTATTATAACACACCATTGGTGGCCAGTATGTGAGTGCATATCTCTGCTTGTATATTCACTTGTTAACTGTTTTTAATTATTCTTATTTGTATGTGTATGGCTATTGAATCAAATAAAGATTTATTTTTACTACTTTGGCTGAACACTCCAATTTATGGGTAGGATTTATATGTAGCTTTGGAGTGCCCTCTATTGACCCTATTGTTTGGTTGACTATAAATATTGAGTCTGCATAACTTGATGTATTTTTCAATATAAAGTTCAAACTTATGATATGCTTATAATTGAACTTCAGTAACCATAGAAGCATCAAACTAAAAGATTTAAAAATACTGAAGCAGAAAACTTTTTAAAAAAAAAAAATTGCGCCAGTCTCAAAACTTTTGGCCAAAACTCTATGCTTTTCCAACTCATAAAAAAGTACCACACTTCCCAACTTTTGTCTACTCTGGCAAAAAAGGGAAAACATTGCATTCCAGCTCCAGAATAAATGTAAAAAGTTTTTTATTTGACAAATGCAGTGTGCAGTTGAAACACATCACTTTTTCTGTTTTGTATTATGCATAGTGCCGTGCTGTTTTTGCATTTGTCAAATAGAAAACTTTTTATATTTATTCTGGAGCTGGAACGTAACTTTTTCCCTTTTTTGCCATCTGATGCATTTGATCAAGACGAAGTTCCTTGCACCCGGAGGATTCAAAGTGGTGAGCTGACTTTTTCCATACATTGCCTTTTGTCTACTCTGCCTTTCTTTATTTGCTCTTATACCTATACAAGATTAAAAAAAAAAACACCTCTTTACTAATGCTTTCCTCAGTGAATTACACTCCATTCTTGAAAGAGCTGTTGAGGGGGAAATCATCCCCAAAAAAATCTTGGATGGACTAATGGCTAATCAACCTGTGGTATCCACCTTTTATTTACTACCTAAGGTACATAAAAATCTGCATGATCCTCCAGGGCGTCCTATTGTCTCTGGCATAGGAGGGCTTTGTGATCCGATTTGTAAATTTATTGAACATTATTTGCATCCCTTAGTGGAGACCCTGCCCTCTTATGTCAGGGACACTGTGGACATCCTTGCAAGAATTGATGGCATTTCCCTTGAACTGGACATGCCGGTGGATAGTTACCCTTGACACTGTGACTCCAAAGGGACTAAATGAAAAATTAAGCTTTGTACCATTCCTTTAACTTGTGCTCGTTTTTCTTTCCTTGTTTTTCTATTTTTAAGTTATTTTTATAACTTTTTTAATTTGTATGTATTTATATATTTTTGTTTTGTATTTAATCGTAGTTTTAACTCCTATTTCCCTTGAATGAAGAGGAGTATCCTGTCCAAAATATGGGGCTCATCTACTAAATGATTGGTGAAATTACCTGCGCCGCCATTTGTGTACACTTCTGGGGACGACCTACTCCATCATTTTGGAATATGTATGCACTTTCGTAGACTTTTTACATACCTCTGATTCAGTCTGAGGGTCATTAAGTGATATACAGTACAGACCAAAAGTTTGGACACACCTTCTCATTTAAAGATTTTTCTGTATTTTCATGACTATGAAAATTGTACATTCACACTGAAGGCATCAAAACTATGAATTAACACATGTGGAATTATATACTTAACAAAAAGGTGTGAAACAACTGAAAATATGTCTTATATTCTAGGTTCTTCAAAGTAGCCACCTTTTGCTTTGATGACTGCTTTGCACACTCTTGGCATTCTCTTGATGAGCTTCTTTGATGATGTATTTGAATTTTATATATATTTTTTCTCTATGTAATAATCCATTTACTATATATTTGAGGGACACATATATTGTATGGTATATCTATGAATTTCATTATGTCCCTACATGGAGATTATACCTTATTGCCCAATTGATTTGCCGCTGCTTTGGTCTACATAAACATGGCAATTCTTTGAGCCTCTATAGTATGTGATCGTGCGCATGTGCAACGTGTCTGTTTGCCTGCCGGAGACTTGGGCAATCCTGCCCCCTTTTAGGTCAGCGGAAGTGCACCCTCTGACCTGCACGCATCATTATGGGTGCCCGCCGACATGTGTACGATGGCGCGGACCTCGTTAACCATGAGCCGCATTAGAATCACCGGGTACACCTGGCGGAATACTATATATAAAAACACATACCACCCACAGATATAACAGCTCCACCCCCTGAGGAAGATTCAAAACGTGCGTTGGGGCACCAGGTCGTGATGTGTGGGGGCTGTGGGTGAGTGTAACTCTTTTCATTGACATGTGTATTATTGACCCTACTAGTCACTTGGGCTATATTATATTACTTGTGTGCCCTCTCTCATATGGCAGCCACTCTTATCTGAGTGCTGACTCTTTTCCTTTATATACTACATTGGCACAGTGGAATTGAGATTCAGCACTGTTACTTTGTGGCTTGCCTGTGAGATGGGGTCATACCAATGTGAGTAATGGACTCTTTAGATCTTTTGATATCCCATTAACTCCTGCTGTCCAATCCTGATTTTTTTCTGGGCTCTTGTGATTTACCTCTCTGTATATGTAAGGGAGCTTTCTCTTTGCTGGGTGTTTTAGGTAATATATCTACCCTATATGTTTTTTATCATGTTTGTCTTTTCTAAATTAATAAAATTTGTGTGTTTTTTGGTAACAAATTGAAGTGGTAATGACTCTATTTTTTCTATTGGCTGAACCTCTTTAGTTCAGTAAGAAAGACCCCTTCATTTATCCCAAAATAATAAGCAACACATTGGTAGAAATAAATATACAATTATGTGTTTCCAAAATATAAAACTGTTTTGGTCGCAACCTCTCAAGAAAAACATAGTCGTGAAAGAGTTAATGAATAAGCAATACAAAGAATTGATTGTGTTGTGAGCTCTCATGGGAAATTTTCTTATACTGCAGATGAGGTCATCCATAAGTAAATAGGTTTTCAGTGTCAGCCAAGGAAAAGAATGCAATATAAGGGGTTTATAGAATTACAACTGCATAACAAGCAACATTTTGGGTGGGGGGTGGACAAATTGTAATTTGCTACTGAATAATGTTGATTTAATATACAGAATTATGAATAACCATAAAACTGAGATGAAGTGATGTTCTTAATGAACACAGGACAGGAGATTTCTTCATTATTTTTTGTAATTGTGATGCAATATTATATGACACTGTCACAGAAATGGCTATGAAATGATATTTCAAATTGTCACATACCTAAAAACATAGCCAGTAGGAACACTAAATAAAAGCATTATGTATTATGTATATGACGCGCCCCTGGGCCTGTGCTGAGTAGCGTTGCGCACGCGGGGGCCTACCCGGAGCCGGATCTGATAGGGGTAGTAGTCTCGTGGCGGTGACCCGGTCCGTGCCCAGGGAGTCAAGCTGAGTGGCAGAGTTTAGCAGAAGATGGTACGGTGTTCGACTACGCCACCCGTTGAATGCGGCTATGAAGCCGCCGCTGCAGGGCAGACCGCTGAGGCCGGTGGTAAGGTTGTGCAGCGTAGCTGGTAGAACCCCCAACGGGAGGGGTATGGCCTCAGGGCAGCCGACGTGTTTGAAGGGGGTAGCAGGAACCACTCAGAGACGGTGCGGTGTAGTTTTGGGTCTTTACTGGTGACAAGGTAGACCATCCCGGAGTACTGGCTAGCGATCGGGGCCTGGTCAGTCCGTGAGCTGATGGGATCTCCCCTGGCCAGGCGGAGTTGTAGGCCTCCCCAACTAATCGTACTCTTCTGGCTACCTTGCTAGAGGCGGGTAAAAGTAGCCCACGTCCCTGAGTGTACCGTGTGGTGCTCACCCGTATGGCCGGTGACTCGGGGCCTTTTGGTAACTTCCGCTCCACGTCGCGGTGCTGGTCCCTTGCGTGTGACCGTGCCTTCGGGTTTCTTGGCCAGAGGGCCTGAAATCCCCTGCCGGGCGGTTTCTGCTGCTGGGTAAGGATTAATCCCCACAGCCTCGGACTCCGGGTCCGGTAAGAACTCTTCAATCAGGGCGAGCTCTACAGCTTCCAGCCCCTGATCTCTTTTAGCACAGCTCCCACAGAGCTCCTGATCTTTCTTGTTCCTAAAGCTGCTCCACTACAGACCAGACTGTGTCTCTGTCTGTGTTCTCTGCTCTTTCTCCCCCTAACCCTGCCTCAGCCCCAGCTTTATATAGGGGAAGTTCTTCCCCTCCCAGGACTGGGCAGGAGGTGTGGCATGCATAGGATGTCTGACCAGGAAACCTCCCACCTGCTCACAGACGTAATATTGCTATTACTGTGGGAACCAGACCCCTGGGGTGCCACATATACATATGCCTAGTAGTTCAAATCTCACTCGCGAGGTCACAACGAATTCAAGATTGCTAAATCTGAGATGCAGCTTGATTATTTTAATAAGAAGATTAATGTAAATTAGTTTCATTAAAGTATAAGCCAAAAGTATTTTCAAGTTGCAGAATGGCTAAAATTCTCATCTAAATTACCTGTTCTAAACAAGTGAAACTGTTTGCTATGACTTTTCTAATAAATATGATTTAAATGTAGGATAAATCCAACAATATGAAATATATCTTTCCTCCTCCTTCACAGCTGTCTCACCATTTCCCTACTCTTTCAGGAACAGTAAAGTGCATTAAAGGTAATGTATAGTGTTGAGCGATACCTTCCGACATCGGGAAATATCGGATCGGATTGGATCGGACCGATACCGAAAAAGTATCGGATATCGCCGATTCCGATACCGGAAACCAATGCAAGTCAATGGGACAGAAATATCGGAATGAAAATAAACCCTTTCTTTCCTTGTAGGTTAATTCTACATGAAGGAAAACAACTAAGAATAATGTAGAATGTATTGGGGGAGGTGGGGGAGACAATAAAGGCATAGAGGTTTAGCCCAATCAAATGGAATAGCAGGAATTAATATTTTTTAAGACGTTCTGAGTTACGGAAATATTGACTATCTTAAGTATTTTTATATTTTGTCAGATATTTATGTTTGACTACTTCCATGCTCTTCACCTTCTTTTTTACTTCTCCCACACTTTCTCCTTCATCATCCTCAGCATCTTTTTCATCCACTTCTTCTTCACCTTCTTCATCTTCTTCTTCTTCACCTTCTTCGTATTATTCTTTTTTTTTACATTCTTCATATTCTACTTCTTCATCTTCTTCATATTCTTCTTCTTCATCATATTCTTATTTGTGACAGGCATTCCTGTAGTTGTTATCTATAAAAGGTTGGACATTACACCTGTCGTTCTGCCCGTCACAAAAGATTTACAACAGGATTTGTCCGCGTTCAGTTTGGCCAACAGCAGGTCTTTTCCAGGGGCACCACGAGGAGGAACGGACTCACCCCCATACACTGCTTAGTCATCTTCTGCTTATAATTTAGATATTATCTTTTGCTCTGATTTTTAGTCTTATGCTTAATGTTCTTCCGCTTTTTGTTCTGCAGCTTCTTGTATGTCTGCTTCTTGGTTTTCTGTCTCTTGTTCTTCTGTATCTTGGTGCTTGTCTTCTCTTCTTTGTCCTCTTGGTCAACTTCTTCAGGGTCATCTTCTTGGTCTTCTTCGGGGTGGTCTTCAGGGTCGTCGTCTTCGGGGGTCCTCGTTTTCGGGGTCCTCGTCTTCTTCGGGTTGGTCTTCTGGGTCCTCGTCTTCGGGGTCCTCGTCTTCTTCGGGGTGGTCTTCAGGGTCCTCGTCTTCTTCGGGGTGGTCTTCAGGGTCCTCGTCTTCTTCGGGGTGGTCTTCAGGGTCCTCGTCTTCAGGGTCGTCGTCTTCGGGGTCCTCGTCTTCTTCGGGTTGGTCTTCAGGGTCCTCGTCTTCAGGGTCCTCGTCAGGGAGATCCAGAGTGATTACCAAGAACCATTTCAAAAAGCTTGAACTTGGAAATGTAGCAGAAGGTACAAGAAGGCTGAGGAACTACCGAGGACCAGCTGACGGTACTGGAACCCGGATGGGTAGCAGAAGATACAAGAGCCAATGGAACTACCGAGGACCAGCTGATGGTACTGGAACTCGGTTGCTAAGCAGGAGGTACCTGTGCCAGAAAGCACTACCAAGGACCAGCAGACGTTGGTGGAACTTGGATACCGAGAAGGAGGCACCTAATCCAAAGGCACTGCCGAGAACCAGCTGACGGTACTGGAACCCGGATGGGTAGCAGAAGGTACAAGAGCCAATGGAACTACCGAGGACCAGCTGACGGTACTGGAACTCGGTTACTAAGCAGGAGGTACCAGTGCCAGAAAGCACTACCAAGGACCAGCAGACGTTGGTGGAACTTGGATACCGAGAAGGAGGCACCTAATCCAAAGGCACTGCCGAGAACCAGCTGACGGTACTGGAACCCGGATGGGTAGCAGAAGGTACCCATGTAAAAAAAAGTTTCAAGGCCGCGAGCCGGCCGCAGTTACCAAAACCCACAGTCCTACAGGGGGTGCTTGTCCTATTGGCACTATGGAACCAGCCTTCATTGCCAGATCCCGCAGCCCACATAGGAGTCACCTAAACTGCAGGCACCATAGAGTCGGCTAACCCGACCGCAACACGACAGGACAACGCATTGGAGGCAAAGTGACGTTGACACTACCCGGAAACAGCTGGTGTGCTGGAACCAGGCTGGGCAAGAGGGAGTACCCGTGCCAAAGACACTGCCGAGAACCAGCTGACGGTACTGGAACCCGGATGGGTAGTAGAAGGTACAAGAGCAAATGGAACTACCGAGAACCAGCTGGCGGTACTGGAACCCGGATGGGTAGCAGAAGGTACAAGAGCCAATGGAACTGCTGAAGACCAGCTGACGGTACTGGAACTCGGTTACTAAGCAGGAGGTACCTGTGCCAGAAAGCACTACCAAGGACCAGCAGACGTTGGTGGAACTTGGATACCGAGAAGGAGGCACCTAATCCAAAGGCACTGCCGAGAACCAGCTGACGGTACTGGAACCCGGATGGGTAGCAGAAGGTACCCATGTAAAAAAAAGTTTCAAGGCCGCGAGCCAGCCGCAGTTACCAAAACCCACAGTCCTACAGGGGGTGCTTGTCCTATTGGCACTATGGAACCAGCCTTCATTGCCAGATCCCGCAGCCCACATAGGAGTCACCTAAACTGCAGGCACCATAGAGTCGGCTAACCTGACCGCAACACGACAGGACAACGCATTGGAGGCAAAGTGACGTTGACACTACCCGGAAACAGCTGGCGTGCTGGAACCAGGCTGGGCAGGAGGGAGTACCCGTGCCAAAGACACTGCTAGGAAATAGCTGGCGGTGCTGGAACCCAGGGTAAATACTAAAAACAGAGTGGAGCCAGAGGCGTAATTGGAGCAACTTTAAAATCTGTAGTAGTGTGAATGTGGACAGAGCAGGAGAATTTGCCGGACACACAGCTGGGGAACAGCTGACGTTACTGAACCACAATAACACTGGAGCAAGCGTTGACTGTGCAGACGGCACTTCTGAGCAGCAACTAGCGGTATTGGAGCCCAGGGTAAATACTAAAAACAGAGGAACCAGAGGTGTAATTGGAGCAAGTTTTAAATCAGTAGTACAGTGGATGTGGACAAAGCAGGAGAATTTGCCGGACACACAGCTGGGGAACAGCTGACGTTACTGAACCACAATAACACTGGAGCAAGCGTTGTGTAGCACCGGCGTCCCTGCCCTCTGCTAGGCAGGGACGCTGTTCCCCTCACCTCTCTGCTCCGAGCCCGGCGTCCTCCTCCCGCTCTGCTGGCAGCGCGCGCTCCTTCCCGGCCACTGTGCTTAGGGCGCGCGCTCCCTCCCTCTTAAAGGGGCCGCGCGCGCCGTCCTAAGGAGTCCCCGGCCAATGGCCGGAGGACTTCACCATATATAAGGCACCTCCTCCAAAATGGAGGTGCCCGAGCAATGTTGTTGCACTGTTCACTACTCTGCTTCAGCCCTCAGGTCTCGTTGCCAGTTACCTGCCAGATTCCTGCCAGTTTGCTGTCTGATTCCTGCCTGATATTCTACTTACCTGCCTGCTAGCCTGAGGTCCGACGGTCTGCCTACCGACTCCTGTCAGTCTGTCTAAGGACCAGCTTGCCCGCTCACCTGGGAGCGCTCCTCTGCTACCTGCCTGCTAGCCTTACGTCCGACAGTCTGCCCTCCAACTCCTGTCAGTCTGTCTATGGACCAGCTTGCCCGCTCACCTGGGAGCGCACATCAGCTACCTGCCTGCTAGCCTACCTGGAGGCTCCGCCGTCACGTGCTGTGACCACCTGTCATTCCAGAGACTCCTGCCTGCTCACCTGGGAGCGCACACCTGTTACCTGCCTGCTAGCCTACCTGGAGGCTCCGCCGTCACGTGCTGTGACCACCTGCCATTCCAGAGACTCCTGCCCGCTCACCTGGGAGCGCACACCTGTTACCTGCCTGCTAGCCTACCTGGAGGCTCCGCCGTCACGTGCTGTGACCACCTGCCATTCCAGAGACTCTCGCTTGCTCACCTGGGAGCACACATCAACCATCTGCCTGCTAGCCTACCTGGAGGCTCTGCCATCACAGGTCGTACCTACTCTTTACCCAGAGACTGCCCCGGTCACTTGCCGTGACCTCCTGCCCGTTCATCCAGAGACTGCCCCGGTCACTTGCCGTGACCTCCAGCCCGTTCACTCAGAGACTGTCCCGGTCACCTGCTGTGACTGCCTGCCCGTCTTCCCTGGTCGCCACCCGCTCCCTTACAAGGACCGCCCCCTTGTATAGTAGCTCAGAGGTTCCGCCTCCCAGACCCGTTACAGTTTGCTCGGGCCATGGAACCCGGTGGCACCCAAGCTCCCTCGCTCTCGGACCTGTGTCATGAACTGTCCCGTCAGAGGTCCCAACAGGAGTCCATCCTGGGTCACCTGCGGAATGTCAATTCTCGCCTGGACACTCTGACTGCTCCGCCAGCAACCTCCGTCAGTGCCATGACTCGCAATCCGGCAGCTCCGCTGCCCACCAATACTATGGTATCCTACCCCGGACCCCGGCTTTCTGCACCTCCTCGCTTCGGAAGCGACTCCGTCCAGGCTCGGGGCTTCATAAATCAGTGCACCCTGCACTTTGAACTCCTGTCCCACCAGTTTAAGTCCGACTGGGCCAAAATTGCCTTCATCATGTCCCATCTCACCGGGGAGGCCCTGGCCTGGCTAAATCCTCTATGGGAGAGAGGAGACCCCCTGGTGTCCAACTTGCCTGCCTTTCTCACGGCCTTCCGGAAAGTCTTCGACGAACCCGGACGGAAGACCTCATCCGCATCATCACTGCTACGCCTCCGTCAGGGAAGTCTCACCGTGGGCCAATATGCCATACGGTTCCGTACCCTTGCCTCGGAGCTGGCCTGGGATAACGACGCTCTGGTATCCGTCTTCTGGGAGGGTCTGTCCGGCCGTATTAAAGATGAACTTGCCGGTCGGGACATTCCTACCACCCTCGATGACCTAATAACTCTTGCCACCCGGATTGACCTACGGTTCCAGGAGCGTGCCAAAGAGGTCACCCGTGAGAGGAGGTTTCCACGTCTAGCTCCTACTTTTCAGAGACCCGTCACTCCCTCCGTCTCTTCCCAGGTACACTCTCCTGAGCCTATGCAGGTCGACCAGACCAAGATGGTCAAAACCCGTCAGGACTTACGCCGTGCCGAGGGGAGCTGCTTCTACTGTGGCAGTAAGGAGCACCGGATCCGTGCCTGCCCGGAGAGGTCGGGAAACGCCTGTGTCTAGGTTCGCTCAGAGAGGTCGACCTAGACAAGAATAAATCCTCTCCATCTCTGCTGTTGTCAGTCTGAATCGTCTGCGGGGAGAACCGTTATTTCGAACTAGCCCAACTTGACTCTGGAGCAGCCGGGAATCTTATTTCACAGTCCCTGGTAGAGAAATACCGCATCCCCACCAAACCTCTGGCTGTACCCTTGTCTGTTGCTGCCGTGGATGGGGGTCTCTTACCACGCCCCATCCAACTCATCACCGAATCCATTACTCTGCAGGTGGGAATGCTGCATTCTGAGAGTATCTCCTTTCATGTTCTGCCTGGACTCTCTCACGCCCTCTTGCTAGGCCTACCTTGGCTCCAGAGACATGCACCCGTGCTTGACTGGCAGACCAGAGAAGTCCTTCGCTGGGGACAGGACTGCCATAAGACCTGTCTGGTTCCCGTCCATCCCGTCCGTCCTTCTCTACCCCAGCTAATCTACCTGGACTTCCGATTCCTTATTGGTCTTATGCTGATGTCTTTAATAAAAAGGAGGCAGAGACACTACCCAGCTCATAGACCATACGACTGCCCTATCGACCTGTTACCCGGTACTACTCCTCCCCGTGGGCGTATTTATCCATTATCCGCTGCTGAGACCCGGTCGATTTCCGAATATATTGAGGAGAATCTGGCCAGGGGATTCATCCGGAAATCTACCTCCCCGGCGGGAGCAGGCTTCTTTTTCGTCAAAAAGAAGGACGGCTCTCTCCGTCCCTGTATAGACTATAGAGGCCTTAACCAGATCACGGTGAAGAATAAGTACCCCCTTCCGCTCATTCCGGAGTTATTTGATCGTCTGAGGGGGGCTAGAATCTTCACCAAACTGGACCTCCGTGGGGCGTACAACCTGGTTCGTATCCGTCAGGGGGATGAATGGAAGACGGCATTCAACACCCGGGACGGCCACTATGAATATCTGGTAATGCCCTTTGGTCTCTGTAACGCTCCTGCCATCTTTCAAGAGTTGGTCAATGACATCTTCCGGGACCTTCTCTACTCCTGCGTAGTGGTGTACCTGGACGACATCTTGGTCTTCTCTCCGGATCTCCAGACTCACCGGAGGGACGTTCGTCAGGTCCTGCTCAGGCTCAGGCAGAATCACCTCTTCGCTAAATACGAGAAGTGCCTCTTTGAGCAGACCTCGCTTCCGTTTTTGGGTTACATTATTTCTCAGACCGGCCTACGAATGGATCCAGAGAAACTGTCTGCCATCGAGAAATGGCCTCGACCGGAGGGGTTGAAGGCCATTCAGCGATTCCTGGGCTTCGCCAACTACTACCGCCTCTTCATACCACACTTCTCTTCCCGGACTGCCCCAATTTCCGCGCTCACCCGTAAGGGTACTAATCCCAAAGAGTGGCCGCCCGAAGCAGAGGAGGCCTTTCTTTCCTTAAAACAGGCCTTCTCTTCCGCCCCGGTGCTGCATCGCCCGGACGGCAACAAGCAGTTCTTCCTGGAAGTTGACGCCTCCTCCTCTGGAGCCGGAGCGGTACTTACTCAAAAATCATCTTCCGGGAGGATGGTAACTTGTGGCTTCTTCTCTAAACTCTTCTCCTCCTCAGAGCGCAATTATTCCATAGGAGACCGAGAGTTATTGGCCATCAAACTGGCATTGGAGGAGTGGCGTTACCTGCTCGAGGGGGCTCTTCATCCGGTAATAATTTACACTGACCACAAGAACTTGGCTTACCTCCAGCATGCCCAAAGACTTAACCCGCGCCAAGCCCGGTGGTCCTTGTTTTTTGCTCGCTTTGATTTTGTTCTTCATTTTCGCCCGGCTGACAAAAACGTCAAGGCGGACACCTTGTCTCGATCCTTTCTGGTGTCTGATCTCGAGGAAGATCCGAAACACATAATCGATCCCGCCAGAGTAATGCAGGTGGCTCCCGTGAGTCTAAATCGTCTCCCTCCCGGAAAGACGTTCGTATCTGTACCTGATCGGGAGAAGATCCTTCACTGGGGTCACTCGTCTAAACTGGCTGGCCACGCCGGTCAGAAAAAGACCCTCCAGCTTATTACCCGGCACTATTGGTGGCCTACCCTGCACAAGGACGTAATAGACTTTGTTTCTGCCTGTGTGTCCTGCGCCCGCAACAAGGTTCCGAGACATCTGCCAGCCGGTCGCCTCCTTCCGCTTTCTGTTCCTGCTGCCCCCAGGCAGCATATAGCAATGGACTTTATAACCTTCTTACAAGTTAGAGCCTCGGTTCATCGGTCCTCTGGAGGTCATCAGTCAGATCAACCCGGTGGCCTATAAATTGAAACTCCCGGCCAACTGACAGATCCCTAACTCCTTCCATGTATCTCTCCTCAAACCTGTGGTACTTAACTCTTTTTCCAAGTCTACAGGTACGCCTCCTGCTCCGGTTTCTGCTGAGGACGAGTTTGAGGTAGAGAACATTCTTGCCACCAAAAGGGTAAGAGGAAAGACCTTTTTTCTAGTAGATTGGAAGGGGTTTGGTCCTGAGGAGAGAACGTGGGAGCCCCGGGAGAACATCCATGCCCCTCTCATCCTAGCTAAATTTCTGTCTGGCCTAAAAAAGGGGGGGCCTAAAGGGGGGGGTACTGTAGCACCGGCGTCCCTGCCCTCTGATAGGCAGGGACGCTGTTCCCCTCACCTCTCTGCTCCGAGCCCGGCGTCCTCCTCCCGCTCTGCTGGCAGCGCGCGCTCCTTCCCGGCCACTGTGCTTAGGGCGCGCGCGCTCCCTCCCTCTTAAAGGGGCCGCGCGCGCCGTCCTAAGGAGTCCCCGGCCAATGGCCGGAGGACTTCACCATATATAAGGCACCTCCTCCAAAATGGAGGTGCCCGAGCAATGTTGTTGCACTGTTCACTACTCTGCTTCAGCCCTCAGGTCCCGTTGCCAGTTACCTGCCAGATTCCTGCCAGTTTGCTGTCTGATTCCTGCCTGATATTCTACTTACCTGCCTGCAAGCCTGAGGTCCGACGGTCTGCCTACCGACTCCTGTCAGTCTGTCTAAGGACCAGCTTGCCCGCTCACCTGGGAGCGCTCCTCTGCTACCTGCCTGCTAGCCTTAGGTCTGACAGTCTGCCCTCCAACTCCTGTCAGTCTGTCTATGGACCAGCTTGCCCGCTCACCTGGGAGCGCACATCAGCTACCTGCCTGCTAGCCTACCTGGAGGCTCCGCCGTCACGTGCTGTGACCACCTGCCATTCCAGAGACTCCTGCCCGCTCACCTGGGAGCGCACACCTGTTACCTGCCTGCTAGCCTACCTGGAGGCTCCGCCGTCACGTGCTGTGACCACCTGCCATTCCAGAGACTCCTGCCCGCTCACCTGGGAGCGCACACCTGTTACCTGCCTGCTAGCCTACCTGGAGGCTCCGCCGTCACGTGCTGTGACCACCTGCCATTCCAGAGACTCTCGCTTGCTCACCTGGGAGCACACATCAACCATCTGCCTGCTAGCCTACCTGGAGGCTCTGCCATCACAGGTCGTACCTACTCTTTACCCAGAGACTGCCCCGGTCACTTGCCGTGACCTCCTGCCCGTTCATCCAGAGACTGCCCCGGTCACTTGCCGTGACCTCCAGCCCGTTCACTCAGAGACTGTCCCGGTCACCTGCTGTGACTGCCTGCCCGTCTTCCCTGGTCGCCACCCGCTCCCTTACAAGGACCGCCCCCTTGTATAGTAGCTCAGAGGTTCCGCCTCCCAGACCCGTTACACGTTGACTGTGCAGACAGCACTTCTGAGCAGCAACTAGCGGTATTGGAGCCCAGGGTAAATACTAAAAACAGAGGAACCAGAGGTGTAATTGGAGCAAGTTTTAAATCAGTAGTACAGTGGATGTGGACAAAGCAGGAGAATTTGCCGGACACACAGCTGGGGAACAGCTGACGTTACTGAACCCCAATAACACTGGAGCAAGCGTTGACTGTGCAGACGGCACTTCTGAGCAGCAACTAGCGGTATTGGAGCCCAGGGTAAATACTAACAACAGAGGAACCAGAGGTGTAATTGGAGCAAGTTTTAAATCAGTAGTACAGTGGATGTGGACAAAGCAGGAGAATTTGCCGGACACACAGCTGGGGAACAGCTGACGTTACTGAACCCCAATAACACTGGAGCAAGTGTTGACTGTGCAGACGGCACTTCCAAGCGCCAACTGGCGGTGTTGGAGCTCAGGGATAATACTGAAAACAGAAGAGCCAGAGGTGTAATTGAAGCAACTTTAAAATCTGTAGCAGTGAGAATGTGGACAGAGCAGGAGAAATTGCCGTCCGCACAGCAGGGGAACAGCTGACGTTACTGAACCCCAATAACACGGCAGCAAGTGTTGACTGTGCAGACGGCACTTCCGAGCGCCAACTGGCGGTGTTGGAGCTCAGGAATAATACTGAAAACAGAGGAGCCAGAGGTGTAATTGGAGCAACTTTAAAATCTGTAGTAGTGAAAATGTGGACAGAGCAGGAGAAATTGCCGTCCGCACAGCAGGGGAACAGCTGACGTTACTGAACCCCAATAACACGGCAGAAAGTGTTGACTGTGCAGACGGCACTTCCGAGCCCCAACTGGCGGTGTTGGAGCTCAGGAATAATACTGAAAACAGAGGAGCCAGAGGTGTAATTGGAGCAACTTTAAAATCTGTAGTAGTGAAAATGTGGACAGAGCAGGAGAAATTGCCGTCCGCACAGCAGGGGAACAGCTGACGTTACTGAACCCCAATAACACGGCAGCAAGTGTTGACTGTGCAGACGGCACTTCCGAGCGCCAACTGGCGGTGTTGGAGCTCAGGGATTACAGTTCAAGTGGTAGAAACATGAACACAACAGGAGACCTGGATACTGTTGCCAACCAATTATTTATTCTGGAAGAGGACTGGCAAATTCATGAGAGATCCAGGCCTTGTTCATTTTGAGAAAAGTAAGCCGGTCAACGTTATCGGAGGATAGTCGCATGCGACGGTCTGTTAGTACACCACCTGCGGCACTAAAGACGCGTTCCGATAATACACTAGCCGCAGGGCAAGCTAGCACCTCCAATGCATACTGACTAAGCTCTGGCCATGTATCCAGCTTACAGACCCAAAACTTGAAGGGAGAAGAGCCGTCTGGGAGTACACTAAGAGGGCAAGACATGTAGTCTGTCACCATCTGACGGAAACGTTGCCTCCTGCTGACTGGAGCCGTCTGTGATGGTGTAGACATTTGTGGCGGCAGGGACACAAAACTTTGCCACATTTCTGCCATACTGGTCTTGCCTTGTGCTGAGGCGCTGCTTCTGCTCCCTCTTTGTGCAGAGCTTCCTCCACTGCCTCGACGCACTGAGCTACTTTGTAAAGCACTAGCAGCACTGCTCTCTGTTGGAATGGAGAACATGATGGAATGCACCAGTGCGTCTTGGTACTCCCGCATTTTACGCTCCCGGTTCAACGGTGTTATGAGGCTTTGTAAGTTGTCCCGGTAGCGAGGATCTAGGAGGGTGGACACCCAATAATCAGCCGTCTTGAGAATGTGGGCGATGCGGCGGTCGTTTCTCAGGCACTGCAGCATGAAATCAACCATGTGCTGCAGACTGCCAACTGGCCAAGAAACGCTGTCCCCTGCTTGAGGCGTGATCTCTGCCTGCTCTGCCTCACCCCACCCTCGCTCTAGATACTGACTACTAGAGCATTGTGTACCTCCCTCCTCTGGACAGATGTCTTCCTCATCCATTGACTCCTCCTCATCCTCCTCACAAAGTGTCCCCTGCCTAGGCCTTTGTGAGGAACCACGTTGCGATGACTGTAGAGAAGCAGATGGCATTTGTGACTCCTCATCCGCCACCTCTTCCAAAACCTCGTCCCTTAGTGCTTGCAGTTTTTTTTCAAGCAGGCAGATAAGGGGGATAGTCATGCTGACTAGTGCATCATCTGCACTCGCCATCCGCGTGGAATAATCGAAAGCACGCAAAACGTGGCAAATATCCTTCATAGAGGCCCACTCAGTGGTGGTGAAGTGTGAACGGCGCGCACTGCGACTTGTTTGCGCCTGCTGCAGCTGGTACTCCATTACTGCTGCCTGCTGCTCACACAACCTCTCCAACATATGTAACGTTGAATTCCACCTGGTGGGTAGGTCACATATGATGCGATGTTCCGGAAGACGTAATCGGCGCTGCAGAGCTGCAATGCGTGATGTTGCGTTGCTGGAACGCCGCAAGTGAGCGCACTCTATGCGGACCTTGTGAAGCAGTGCATCAAGATCCGGATAGTCCCTCAAAAAACTCTGCACGACCAAGTTGAGCACATGTGCCAGACATGGGATGTGAGTGAGGTTGCCTAGGCCCAGAGCTGCCACCAGATTTCGGCCATTGTCACACACTACCATGCCTGGCTGGCGATTCGCTGGCACAAACCACACGTCGCTCTGCTGCTTGATGGCATTCCAGAGCTCCTGCGCTGTGTGGCTTCGATTCCCCAAAGAAATAAATTTTAATACGGCCTGTTGACGTTTGGCCACGGCTGTGCTCATATCGGTCATCATAACAGGTAACCGTTCACGGGTCGATGTGGAGGTAGACCGTGACGGCTCCTGCAGCGCTGATTCAGAGGAACTGGAGTATGAGGAGGAGTCAATGTGTACAGACTGGATTCCTGCAATCCTTGGAGTTGGCAGAACACGTACAGCGCCACTCTCAAGATCTGTACCCGGCTCCACAACATTTACCCAATGGGCAGTGAGGGAAAGGTATCGTCCCTGTCCATGCTTACTGGTCCACGCATCGGTGGTCAGGTGGACCTTGCTACTGACGACGTTTTGTAGCGCATGTTTAATTTTTCCCTCCACATGATGTTGCAGGGCAGGGACGGCTTGCCTGCTGAAATAAAAGCGGCTGGGCACGTTGTATTGTGGGACTGCCAATGCCATAAAGTTACGGAATGTGTCAGTCTCCACCAGCCTGAATGATAGCATTTCAAGGGCCAGTAGTTTAGCAATGCCAGCATTCAGAGCCTGTGCTCGGGGGTGGTTTGCCGAGTATGGGCGCCTTTTCTCCCATGCCTGTGCTAACGATGGCTGTAGACTGGCCTGGGAGTGTGAGGATGACTGGGAAAGTGGTGCTGTGGGTGGAATTAGACTGTGTCTCTGTACAACAGTGCCAGAGATTCTTCCATGGCGATCCTGTGAGGAAGCCGAACCAGCTGTGTGTGAGCTGGAGGAAGAGGCTACAACACGAGCTGAAGAGGTGGTAGGTGGCGCTGTAGGTTGGCCTAGGTCTTCAGTGTGTTTTTGTAACTCCACCACGTGCTTGTTCCGCACATGTTTCCACATATTTGTGGTATTGAGGTTGCTGACACTTTTCCCTCTTTTCACCTTCTGATTACACAGCTTGCATTTGACAAAGCAAATGTCATCTGCAACTGTGTCAAAAAAGGACCAGGCACTGCAAGTCTTGGGAGCGCCCGCTTTGGATTTTGGAAGAGCCATGCTCCTAATGGGTGCCGAAGTGGAGGCTACAGGCAACCAAGTCTGCCCCCTCCCTCTCCCTCCTTTTTGGGCTGTTCGGGGAATCTCTTCCTCAGAGCTGCTCCCACCACCTTCCTGTCCCTCACGCCATGATGGGTCAAGGACCTCATCATCTACACCACCCTCTTCAAACAACTGCTTCTCCTGGGTAGTCTCGACAGCACAGTACGCACCAGAAAGTGGCACCTGAGTCTCATCATCAGATGCGTACTGAGGTGTGCTGCTGACCATAGGCACTGGCCCACCCGCCTCTTCAGATTCAGAGAGACAAAACGGTTGCGCATCACTGCATACTACCTCTTCTTCAAATTCTCGAATTCTGCTTGGCTGGCCCCCTCTTTCCAAGCCAAGAGATTCAGAGAACAGAAGTAGAGATGGCTCCTGTCCAGGGCTCTCTGACTGCCTGGGCAATTTGGCAGGTGGTGAAGAGACAGATGGGTGCTCTTCAGTGCTCAGGACCTGAGAGGATCTGGAACTAATTGAAGTCGATGAGTTAGCTGCCATCCATCCGACAACGGCTTCAATTTGGTCCTCCCGCAGCAGTGGGGTATGGCTAGCTCCTACAAAGCTGCGCATAAAGGACTGTTCCCTGGTAAAACTGGGGGATGCTGAGTCACTGGTGCCCGCAGCAGGCACAGAATCCCCACGTCCTCTCCCTGCAGGCACAGAATCCTCACGTCCTCTCCCTGCAGAAACTCTACGCCCACGACCACATGCCTTACTCCCTGCCTTCTTCATCTTGGTAGACTGATAAAGATAGGCAGAAAAGTACTAAGGGCTTAGTGTGCTTATTCCTGAACAGCTGCTAACAGATATAAGAAACACTAATTTTATAAAGTGTGGACTAGACTTTAATATGAGCTAATGTGGCCTACACAACTGTAAAGTGGAGTGTTTGGTGAACTTTATTTAGGTTTCTTTTGTCACAAAAAGACACTGGATGTGCCTAAAGATGTAATACCGATAGTATCACAAACTTTTTGTAGCTATTACAATGTAGGAAGGTAACCTACAATGCAATAGATGAGGCTACAAAAAATAGGCTAATACTAATCTGGCTGGGGCTGCAGGGCCCAATGCTGCAGAAAGGCTCCTCTAACTACTCCTATATAGTGTGTTTGGAACCAATTTAGCTGAATACGGATGGAACCACCACACTAATAGGAGATATCAGGAAAAATTAAGAATTGGCAAAAAAGGACAATGTATGAGGCAGTGACACACACTGAGTGCACTACAACAAGACGTGGCTGAAGTACACACTACAGGGTGAGCTGCACTCACACACACAGACCTTGCAGACAGCGGTGAACAATACAGATGCAGAGCACTATGCACTAGTGCTGCAAGACCAAAAAAATTTCTCTATCTACTCCTATATAGTGTGTTTGGAACCAATTTAGCTGAATACGGATGGAACCACCACACTAATAGGAGATATCAGGAAAAATTATGAAGCAACACTTATCATTGATGATCCCTCATATCTCGTCCCAACGCGTTTCTCCCTGGTACTCTCCAGGGTTCATCAGGGGAACTGGAGAGGCAATCAATCCTTCTCTCCAGACGCTCAGTCAGTGCTGCATGTGCATCATATCTATGATGAACTGTCGGCTTCTTAATCTGTACGTTCACTTTTCTCTATCTTTTATTCACGATTGTGGTTTTTTAAATATAAAGATAGATATTTACCAGGGATATTAGGGACACCGACGTTGAGCGGGGGCGCCACGGAGCAAAAATTAGGGTGCCAACCTCCGCTGTCAGGAAGGGAGAGAATTTAGGGACAAAATAGGGACAGATAGAGCCCGTAATCCTTCCTGACTGATGTGTGACTTATCCCTGTTCCCTGGCATTTTGTCTTGTTTTTGTGTTTGTTGTTATGGTGACTACTGAGTCCTTTTTAGCATATTCGAATAAAAGTTATATTTTAGGGGTCTAATCTCCTGTTGGTTGTCTAGTACCACATGCAAAACAGCTCAAGCTGCTTTTCTACTCAAACATCAGTTTTGTAGACTACTATTGGTAGAACAATTTAGGGATAGTAACACAGGTATTTGACTGAAAGTAAGTGCAGGCCTCCCGGTCTGGGAGCCCTACTGCTACAGGCAACACACATGAAGGGGACACCACTTGGAGTGTTCACATTTCAAAAAATTATTGCCATACAACACTAAAGTGGCATCAATTTCCCCAGAATATAAATATTATAATGGAGCTCTGACACCCCTTCCACTACAGGCAACCCAACAGATGGGGACCCAGCTTGGAGTCTCCATATTTCAAAAACGTAGGGGCAGCCAGACACCACTAAATTGGCATCATTTTCCCTAGAGTATAAATATTAGAATGGGGCTCTGACACCCCTTCCATTACAGGCAACCCAACAGATGGAGACCCAACTTGGAGTCTCCACATTTCAAAAAATTAGGGGCTGACACCACTAAGACTGGTGCAGTCGAAACACGTCGATCTTAATATTGGACACTTGGTGGTTGCTGATTTCCATATTTATGGATTTTCACAAATAAAGTTTTTGGACATTTTATTTCCTGATCGCTGGAGATTTCTTTCTATTTTCTGCACTGTGCGATGGCTCCTTAGAAGCAAGGTGCATATACTAATTGGTGAGCTGACTTTTCCTTTCCCCTTCTCCTTCTCTATGTTACTCAGACATCACTCATGTGGCATAAATTTCCGCAGAGTAGAAATAGTATAATGGGGCTCTGCCACCCCTCCCACTACAGGCAACCCACCAGATGGAGACCCAACTTGGAGTCTCCACATTTCAAAAAATTATTATTAAGATCAGCAGCAGTAGCAACAGGAGGCACATAAACTATGACAAAGGTGGCACAGATTAATAACGCAAGATCAATGCTGCACACTAAAAACTACAGTCTGCCAAGTCTACGACTGAGGTGCAAAAGTCATTGGAGATCCATGACTTGCTCATCTTGATGAAAGTTAGGCGGTCTACGTTTTCAGGGGACAGCCGGATGTGCTTATCCATCAGGAAACAACCAGCAGCTCTGAAGATACGTTCTGTGAGAACGTTGTCTGCCGGGCATGACAAAACCTCCAAGGCGTGACAGGTGAGCTACTCCTGCATCAACCTCTCCAGTCGTTCACTACATGTCAGACTTGTACTCTGTTCTGCTGGTGCATGGGCTGGTATAAAAAAATGTGTGAAACTACTTGTTAGAACCCTCCTGGCCTATAATTTCCAAGTTTGGTTTTTGTCCCCTTTTTGAATATTGGCACCACATTTGCTATACGCCAGTCCTGTGGTACAGATCCTGTTATTATGGAATCTTTAAAGATTAAAAATAATGGTCTATCTATGACGTTACTTAATTCCTGCAGTACTCGCGGGTGTATCCCATCCGTGCCCTGGGATTTGTCAACTTTAGTGATTTTTAGACGTCACCGTACTTCCTGCTGGGTTAAGCAAGTGACATTTAATGGAGAATTTTTGTCATCACTAATCATATTTTCTGTCATGCCATTTTCTTGTGTAAATACTGTTGAAAAAAAATCATTTAGCATATTGGCTTTTTCCTCATCCTCATCCACCATTTCACCCAGACTATTTTTAAGGGGGCCAACACTATCATTTTTTAGTTTTTTACTATTTATGTAGTTAAAGAATATTTTGGGATTATTTTTACTTTCTCTGGCAATGAGTCTCTCTGTCTCAATCTTTGCTGCCTTGATTTGGTTTTTACAAAATGTATTTATTTTTCTGTATTTATTTAATGCCTCATCACTACCTACTTGCTTTAGTTATCTAAATGCTTTTTTTTGTCACTTATTGCGCCCCTTACAGCTCTATATAGCCATAGTGGTTTCCTCCTATTTCTAGCATGTTTATTCCCATAGGGTATATATTGTGCACAGGTCCTATTCAGGATGCTAATAAATGTCTCCCATTTGCTTTGTGTAGTTTTATGTCTCAGGATATCGTCCCAGTTTATTGCACTAAGATCATCTCTCAACCGTTGGAAATTTGTCTTCCTGAAGTTTAGTGTCCTTGTAACCCCTCTACTACACATCTTATTAAAGGATAAATGAAAACTTATTATTTTGTGATCTCTATTACCCAAGTGACCCCCAACTTGTATATTTGATACGCAGTGTGGCCTGTTGGTTAATATTAGGTCTAGCAGTGCCCCCCTTCTTGTTGGGTCCTGAACCAGTTGTGAAAGGTAATGGTCTCTCATAGTTGTCAAAAAAATATTACCTTTGCTTGAACTACAGGTTGCTTCATCTATTTGCTTTATGAGGATATTCTCCGCAGCTTCCATTATTTTTAGAGACTTATAACAAACCCCTATCAGTAATTTATTATTTTTCCCCCCTCCCCTTATCTCCACCCACAGGGACTCTACATTTTCATTAGATTCACATATATTCTCACGCAAGATGGGTTTTAAGGATGATTCTACATATAAACACCCCCCCACCCTCGCTTGTTTGTACGGTCGTTTCTGAACAGACTATAGCCCTGTAAATTAACTGCCCAGTCATGGCTCTCATCCAGCCATGTCTAAGATATCCCCACAATTTCATAATTATTTTCCAACAAAATTAATTCAAATTCCTCCATTTTTTGGTGAGTCTTCTGGCATTAGTGTACATGCATTTTATGTATCTCTCTGTACCTCTATTCCTTCTTACTATATTGACTCTTCTAACCCCACCCCCAATTTCTTCATTTGTGCCCAGGTCACTATCTGCACTATCTTCCCCACCAATAAAATGAATACCCTCCGCCCCAATCCCTAGTTTAAACACTCCTCCAACCTTCTAGCCATTTTCTCCCCCAGCACAGCTGCACCCTCCTCATTGAGGTACAGCCCGTCCCTAGCATAGAATCTGTAGCCAACTGAGAAGTCGGCCCAGTTCTCCAGGAACCCAAACCCCTCCTTCCTACACCAGTTCCTGAGCCACTTATTTATCTCCATAATCTCCCATTGCCTCTCTGGCATGGCACGTGGTACAGGTAGTATTTCAGAGAATATCACCTTGGAGGTCCTTGCTTTAAGCCTGCAGCCTAATTCCCCGAAATCATCTTTAAGGACCTTCCACCTACCTCTAAATTTGTCATTTGTGCCAATGTGCACCATGACCGCTGGGTCCTCATCAGCCCCTCCCAGTAATCTGTTAACCCGATCAGTGATGTGCCGGACTCGAGCACCAGGTAGGCATCACACGATCCCTGTCTTTGTGACAGATTGCCCTATCTGTTCCCCTAATAATTGAGTTCCCCACTACCAGCACCTGCCTGGCCTGCCCTGCTCTCCTATTTCCCCCCTTACTGGAGTTGACACTCCTCCGGCTTTCAGAGAACATGCCTTGCTGCAGCAGTACTACCCCTGTACCGACACCCCCCTCATCTGCCAACTCTGCAAACTTATTGGGGTGTGCCAGATCAGGACTAGCCTCCCTGGCACTCTTCCCTCTACCCCGCCTTCTAACTGTCACCCAGCTAGATACCTCACTGTCCTGCAGCTCCCTACAACCACCCTACCCCACATCTACCCCAGTGAGCCACTGCTCAGTGAGCAGCAGACTCCTTTCCATATTGTCAATGGATCTCAGTGTTGCCAGCTGTTCATTTAGATCCAGTACCTGGGCTTTCAAACACACAACATGCACACATCTCGCACAGCAGTATGCTTCCACGACCGGCTGTTCACGGATTGCATACATGTGGCAAGATGTACACTGGATAGCATTGTCAATAATGAAGCTCATTTCCTAATGGGGATTGTACTAGACACAAATGTTAAGTAAAAAGAAATGTAAAGAATTGATAAAATACAGACAGCAATTCAGTCCAAATTCCTCCCTTCCAAACTCCCTGAATCTAAGTCACTGAAAAACAAGTCACACACTTACTTCTGTTTGCACTTACACTCGGGTCCCACTCAGCTCCTTCACACTCGCTAAGTAAGAAGATTTAAAGAGGTTTTTTTTTTCTATTTTAGCAGCAATCCACCCTACAGCTCAATGCACTACCAAAGGACTGGATGCCCCAACCAGCTGCCCCTTATAAGCCGTTAATTATGACCCCTCACCCTTAATTAACCCCTTGTGAGTATAGCTACAGCTCAGGATTTAAATGCAATGTAGTTAACCCTTAAATACACAGGTAGTAAAATAAGAGACTGTAAAACTGTAGAGAGAAAGTAGGTTTTAAAAAGCCCAGTAAAACTAAACAGGTAGAAAAGCACTCAGCAGTTCACAATTCAGCAACTTGCAGCAATTCACACAGGTATTTTCTGCAGGATTCTCAAATACCTCTTCACTTAAAAACAAGTCACACACTTACTTCGGTTTGCACTTACACTCCGGTCACACTCATCTCGTTCACACTCACTAAGTAAGAAGATTTAAAGAGTTTTTTTTTTTTCCCTTTTAGCAGCAATCCACCCTACAGCTCAATGCACTACCACTATGCACTATGCACTACTTAGTCACGCCCGTCTGGTCCCTCCTTTCACCGAAGCACAGAGGTTCCATCACCCGGACCCGTAACAGTTTGCACAGGCCATGGAACCCGGTAGCCCCCAGGCTCCTTCACTCTCTGACCTGTACCAGGAGGTCTCACATCAGAGATCCCAACAGGAGACTATCCTGTGCTATCTGCGGACTGTCAACTCCCACCTGGACACGCTGTCCACCCTGGCTGTGTTCGTCTCTAGCCGAGCGGCACCCGCTCTGGCGGCACCTCAACCTACTGGCACTATGGCACCCGGCTCTGGACCCCGGCTCTCTGCGCCTCCACGTTTTGGTGGTGACCCCGTCTTATGTCGGGGCTTGTTAAATCAGTGCACGCTACACTTTGAACTCCTGGCACATCAGTTCCCCTCCTACCGGGCCAAAGTGGCGTTCATCATGTCCCACCTCACCGGGGAGGCATTGCCATGGCTAAACCCTCTGTGGGAAAGAGGGGATACCCTGGTGTCCGATCTTCCGGCTTTCCTTGCTGCCTTCCGGAAGGTCTTCGATGAGCCCGAACGAAAATATTCTACTGCCTCCTCACTTCTCCGTCTCCGCCAAGGGAGTCTCTCCGTGGGCCAGTATGCCATACATTTCCGAACCCTCGCATCTGAGCTTGCCTGGAACAACGAGGCCCTGGTGTCCACCTTCTGGAAGGGTCTTTCCAGATGGATAAAGGATGAGCTAGCTGGTCGTGACATCCCTTCCACCCTGGACGACCTGGTGTCATTAGCTATTCGGGAACGTGCTAAGGAGACTACCCGGGAGAGAAGATTTCCGCGTCTCGCTCCTGTATTCCAAAAGCCAGCCTCCCAACCAGCAATTCCCTGGGCATGTTCGCCTGAGCCCATGCAAATTGACCAAACCAGGAAGGTCAAGTCTCGCCAGGAGACGCGCCGAGCCGTGGGGAGTTGCTTCTACCGTGGCAGTAAAGAGCATCTGATCCGTTCCTGCCCGGTGAGGCCGAGAAACTTCAGTGTCTAGGACCGCTTGGAGAGGTCGTCCTAGGCAAGAATAAATCCTCTCTGTCTTTGACTCTGTCTGTTTCTATTTCCAGTGGTGAGACCCGCTTCTTCGAGATTGCCCATCTGGATTCCGGAGCCGCTGGGAATCTCATTCAACAGGCAGTTGTGGAGCGGTATCAGATTCCAACTGTATGTCTGGCTGAACCGTTGGATGGGAGGCTTCTTCCGGAGACCATTGTACTCGTCACAGAGCCTGTAATCCTTCAGGTGGGAATGCTGTACTTGGAGAAGATCTCCTTTCATGTGCTGTCCGGTCTCTCTCACTCCCTCTTGCTTGGTCTACCCTGGTTACAAAGACATGAGCCCGTCCTGAATTGGAGATCTGGTGAAGTGCTCCGTTGGAGTCAGGGTTGCCATGAGTCCTGTCTGGTTCCGGTTCGTCCAGCTCGACCCCTGTCAACTCCGGCTAATCTACCTGGTCTGCCGGCACCCTACTGGTCCTATGCGGACATCTTCGACAAAAAGCAAGCGTGGACACTACCACCTCATAGGCCGTATGATTGCCCCATCGACCTGGTACCTGGCGCTTCTCCCCGCGGGCGTATCTACCCCTTGTCGCTGGCTGAGACCCGGGCCATGTCTGAGTAAATAGAGGAGAATCTTGCTAGGGGATTTATCCAGAAATCCACCTCTCCGGCTGGTGCAGGATTCTTCTTCGTCAAGAAGAAAGACGGCTCCCTACATCCCTGTATCGATTACAGGGGTCATAACCAGATTACCATCAAAAATAAGTACCCCCTGCCTCTCATCTCGGAGCTATTCGACCGCCTTAAAGGCGTGAAGATCTTCACTAAGCTCGATCTTCGTGGGGCGTACAATTTGATCCGGATCCGCCAGGGAGACGAGTGGAAGACGGCATTCAAAAACCGGGATGGTCACTACGAGTACTGCGTGATGCCCTTTGGTCTCTGTAATCTCCAGCCGTCTTCCAGGAGCTGGTTAACGACATCTTCCATGATCTTCGGTATCCTTGCGTAGTGGTATACCTGGATGATATCTTGGTCTTCTCTCCAGATCTGCCCTCACACCAGAGGGATGTTCGTCGGGCTCTGCTAAGGCTCCGGCAGAATCGCCTATACGCTAAGTTTGAGAAATGCGTCTTTGAGCAGACCTCTCTACCGTTCCTGGGCTTCGCAAATTATTACCGCCTCTTCATTCCTCATTTTTCCTCCTGGACTGCTCCCATCTCCGCGCTCACCCGTAAAGGAGCAAATCCCAGGGAATGGACTTCTGAAGCGGAGGAGGCCTTCATCTCCCTGAAACAAGCCTTTTCTTCCGCCCCTGTGTTACACCATCCGGATTGCAACAAGCAGTTCTTCCTGGAGGTTGATGCATCCTCCTCCGGAGCCGGACCGGTGGTCACCCAGAAGTCCTCGTCTGGGAGAATGGAAACCTGTGGCTTCCTCTCCAAGCTCCTCTCCTCGTCTGAGCGCAATTACTCCATAGGAGATCGTGAGCTGCTGGCCATCAAGCGCTGTAGGAGTGGCGCTACTTGCTGGAAGGGGCTCTGCACCCGGTGGACATCTACACTGACCAGAAAAACCTCGCTTATTTGCAGAACACACAAAGATTAAATCCGTGCCAGGCCAGGTGGTTTCTTTTCTTTGCCCAATTCTGCTTCACTCTGCATTACCGCCCAGCAGACAAGAACATTAAAGCTGACGCTTTATCCCGCTCATTATAGTATCGGCGTCTCTGCCCCCTGACAGGCAGAGATGCCGTCCCTCTTACCGCCGCGCTCCCCGCCCGACGTCCTCCTGCGCTCCTGCTTCTGCTGCTGCCGACGCGCGCAGCTTCCCAGGCACTGTGCTTAGGGCGCACGCGCGCTCCCTCCCTCTTAAAGGGGCCGCGCGCGTCTTCCTAAGGAGTCCCCGGCCAATGGCCGGAGGACCTGTCATATAAAAGGCACCTCCTCCAAAATGGAGGTAGCCATGCAAGGTTGTAGCTTTGTGGTTTAAACTCTGCTTCAGCCCTCAGGTCCCGCTGCTAGCCTGACTACCAGTCCAGCCCGCCAGCCTGACTACAAGTCCAGCCCGCCAGCCTGACTACCAGTCCAGTCCACCAGCCTGACTACCAGCCCTGTCCGCCAGCTTGTCTACTCTCCAGCCTGACAGTCTGTCTACAGTCGAGTCCGCCAGTCTGTCTATGGGCCCTGCCCACCTGCTTACCTGGAAGCACCTGCCTGTTACCTGCCGTGCCTGCCAGCCCGCTTACCTGGAAGCACCTGCCTGTTACCTTCCGTGCCTACCAGCCAGCCTACCTGGAGGCTCCTGCTTGTTACCTGCCGTGTCTTCCCGTCCGCCTACCCGGATCACCCATCAGCCTGCCAGCCGTGCCCATCTGCTGTACCGGTCAGTTCCTGCCTTCTGACCCGTGGGAGTCATCTGCTCTCATACAAGGTCTGGCCCAGAGTAGCACCTGTTCCCTCTGCTCGGTCCTTCCCTGGTCACGGAGTCGATTGAGCCGCTGTATGACCTTGGTCAGTCCGAGTTGATACCTAGTTACGCCCCTCTGGTCCCTCCTTGCACCGCAGCACAGAGGTTCCACCACCCGGATCCTTAACAGTTTGCACCTGCCATGGAACCTGGTGGCCCCCAGTCCCCTTCGCTTGCAGACCTGTACCAGGAGGTTTCTCATCAGAGATCCCAACAGGAAACCATCCTGACCTACCTGCGGTCTGTCAACTCTCGCCTGGACACGCTGTCTGTCCCACCTGGGACCGCCTCGAGTTGAGCGACACCCGCTCCGGCAGCGTCGCTGCCTACCAATACCACGGCATCCAGCCTAGGGCGCCGGCTTTCTGCGCCTCCTCATTTTTGAATTGACTCCGTCTTATGTCGTGGCTTTCTGAACCAGTGCACGCTGCACTTTGAACTTCTGGCACATCAGTTTCCCTCCAACCGGGCCAAGGTGGCGTTCATCATGTCTCACCTCACCGGGGAAGCATTGGCATGGCTAAACCCTCTGTTACGGGTCCGGGTGGTGGAACCTCTGTGCCGCGGTGCAAGGAGGGACCCAGAGGAGCGTAACTAAGTATCAACTCAGACCGACCCTGGTCGTACGGCGGCTAACGACTCCGTGACCAGGGAGGGACTGAGCAGAGGGACCAGGTGCTACTCTGGGGACGACCTTGTAAGAGAGCAGGTGGCTCCCATGGGTCAGATGACTGGGACTGACCGGTATAGCGGATGGGCACAACAAGCAGGCAGACGTCTCTGGGTTAGCTGACAGGTGGTCACGGCACGTGACGGCAGAGCAGGCAGAAGTCTCTAGGTTAGCAGACAGGTGGCCACGGCAAGTGACAGCAGAGCAGGCAGAAGTCTCTAGGTTAGCAGACAGGTGGTCACGGCAAGGGACAGCAGGAGCCTCCAGGTAGGCTATCAGGTGGTCACGGCAAGTGACAGCCAAGCCTCCAGGTTGGCTAGCAGGTAACAAGCAGGTAACAGGCGAGTGCTCCCAGGTGAGCGGGCTACCAGGCACGGCAGATAGCAGGCCGGTAACAGGCGAGTGCTCCCAAGTGAGCGGGCTAGCAGGCTCGGCAGGTAACAGGCAGGTAACTGGCAGGTGCTTCCTGGTAAGCAGGCGAACTTGCCCATAGACAGACTGGCTGGTAGAACGGAAGACAGATTGTCGGGCTGGAGAGTAGTCAGGCAGGCAGACTGGAACAGAAGTCAGGCTGGCAACTGGACCTGAGGGCTGAAGCAGAGGTAAGTATACTGTGCAACAACTATTGCTCGGGCACCTCCATTTTGGAGGAGGTGCCTTATATATGGGAGGTCCTCCGGCTATTGGCCGCGTGCGGCCACTTTAAGAGAGAGGGAGCGCGCGTGCGCCCTAAGCACAGTGCCCGGGAAGCAGCGCGCGCCGACAGCAGCAGCAGGAAGAGGAGCGTTGGAGGACGCCGCGCGGGGAGCGAGGAGGTGAGAGGGACGGCGTCTCTGCCTGGCAGGGGGCAGAGACGCCGATGCTACAGTACCCCCCATTACGCCCCCTCTTTTTTAGGCCAGAAAGAAATCTTTCAAGGAGAAGTGGGGCGTGGATGTTCTCCTTGGGTTCCCAAATTCTCTCCTCTGGGCCAAACCCCTTCCAATCCACCAGAAAAAAGGTTTTTCCTCTTACCCTCTTGGTGGCCAGAATATTCTCTACCTCAAAAACGTCCTCAGCGGAAACCGGGGCAGGGGAAGTAACTGGATTGTAGGAAAAAGAATTAAAGACAACTGGTTTGAGGAGAGATACGTGGAAGGAGTTGGGAATCTGTAAGGCGGCTGGAAGCTTTAACTTGTAGGCTACTGGATTGATTTGTTTACGAACTTCAAATGGACCGATGAACCGAGGACTCAACTTATAGGAGGGTATTTTGAGCTGAATATGTTTGGAGGAGAGCCAAATCTTGTCTCCTGGACGGAATTGAGGCGGATCCAGACGTCTTTTGTCAGCAAATCTCTTCATCCGCTCGGAGGACTGAAGAAGTGCGGTCCTAGTATTCTCCCAAATGGTGGAAAATTCGCTGACCCGAGACTCCGCGGCAGGGTTGTCCACAGAAGCGGAGACGGGAAATGGAATCCGGGGATGTTGACCATAGACTATAAAGAATGGGGACTTGGAAGTCGATTCGCTCTCATGGTTGTTATAGGAGAATTCGGTCCACCCAATCAGTATGGTGAGCATTAACAAAGTGCCGGAGGTAGCCGGTAAGGATCTGGTTGATCCGCTCCACTTGACCATTGGACTGTGGATGGTAAGCGGAGGAGAAATCTAGGGTGACATCCAGCAGCTTACACGTAGTTCTCCAGAAATGTGAGGTGAACTGAACCCCTCGATCCGACGCGATGTGGAGGGGAAGACCATGGAGACAGAAGATATGAAGGAAGAAGTCCTTAGCTAGCTCTGATGCAGACCGGAGACCAGGCAGAGGGATGAAGTGGGCCATCTTAGAAAAGCGGTCGGCGACCACCCAAATGACTGTACAACTGGCAGAGACAGGGAGATCTGTAATAAAGTCCATAGCAATGTATTGCCACGGGGCATCAGGTACGGGAAGAGGTAGGAGATGACCGGCTGGTAGATGTCTGGGAACTTTGTTGCGGGCACAAGACGAACAGGCTAAGACGAAGTCTACCACATCCTTGCGCAGTGTAGGCCACCAGTAATGCCGGGTAATGAGCAGGAAGGTCTCTTTCTGGCCAGCATGGCCGGCTAGTTTAGATGAATGACCCCAGTGAAGAACCTTCTTCCGATCTGGCACTGCTACAAGCGTATTTCCGGGTGGAAGACGAGTCAAATCCAAGGAGGCCACATTCATAACCTTGGAGGGATCGATGATGTGCATAGGCTCCTCCTCTTGGTCGGAGGACAGGAAGGATCGGGACAAGGCGTCGGCTTTGACATTCTTGTCCGCTGGGCGGAAATGTAGGACGAAGTCGAAGCGGGCAAAGAACAAAGACCACCGGGCCTGACGCGGATTGAGTCTTTGGGCATTTTGGAGGTATGCCAGATTTTTGTGATCTGTATAGATGATCACCGGGTATAGAGCCCCTTCAAGCAGGTAACGCCATTCCTCCAGTACCAACTTGATGGCTAACAATTCTCGGTCTCCAATGGAGTAGTTGCGCTCAGACAAGGAGAAGAGTTTGGAGAAGAAGCCGCAGGTTACCATTCTCCCGGATGAAGATTTTTGGGTGAGCACCGCTCCGGCTCTGGAGGAGGAAGCATCAACCTCCAGGAAGAACTGTTTGTTGCAGTCCGGACGGTGCAGTACTGGGGCAGAGGAGAAGGCTTGCTTTAAGGAAAGGAAGGCCTCCTCAGCTTCAGGCGACCATACCTTGGGATTTGCTCCCTTACAGGTGAGCGCAGATATGGGAGCAGTCCGGGAAGAGAAGTGCAGAATGAGGAGATGATAGTAGTTGGCGAAGCCCAGGAATCGCTGAATCGCCTTCAACCCCTCCGGACGGGGCCACTTTAGGACAGCAGAGAGCGTCTCAGGATCCATAAATAAGCCTGTCTGGGAGATGACATAGCCCAGAAATGGAAGAGAGGTCTGCTCGAAGAGGCACTTCTCGTATTTAGCATAGAGGTGGTTCTGCCTGAGCCTAAGCAGGACCTGACGAACATCCCTCCGGTGTGTGGGAAGATCCGGAGAGAAGACCAAGATATCGTCCAGGTATACCACCACGTAGGAGTAGAGAAGATCACGAAAGATGTCATTGACCAATTCTTGGAAGATGGCGGGAGCATTGCAGAGACTGAAGGGCATCACACGGTATTCATAGTGACCGTCCCGGGTATTGAATGCCGTCTTCCACTCACCTCCTTGACGGATACGGACCAGGTTATATGCTCCACGTAGATCCAACCTGGAAAAGATCCTGGCGCCCTTAAGGCGATCAAACAACTCGGAGATGAGCGGCAAGGGGTATTTGTTTTTTACCGTGATCTGATTGAGTCCTCTATAATCAATACAGGGGCGTAGCGAGCCATCCTTCTTCTTGACAAAGAAGAATCCGGCTCCAGCCGGGGAGGTAGATTTCCGGATGAATCCCCTAGCCAGATTCTCCTCAATGTATTCAGACATGGCCCGGGTTTTGGCCGCCGACAACGGATAAATACGCCCACGGGGTGGAGTGGCGCCAGGTACCAGGTCGATCGGGCAATCATTTGGCCTATGGGGTGGCAGTGTCTCTGCTTCCTTTTTTCCGAAGACATCCGCATAGGACCAGTAAGGAGTCGGAAGACCAGGTAAATTAGCTGGGGTAGGTGGTGGACGAGCCGGGCGAACCGGAACCAGGCAGGTCCTTTGGCAGTCCTGACCCCACCGGAGTACTTCACCGGATTGCCAGTTCAGCACGGGTTCATGTGTCTGGAGCCAGGGTAGACCTAGCAATAGGGAGTGGGAGAGTCCGGGTAGCACATGGAAGGAGATCTTCTCAGAGTGCAGCATTCCCACCTGCAGGGTTATGGGTTCAGTGATGAGCAGGATGGTCACTGAAAGGAGTCTTCCATCCACGGAGGCGATGGACAATGGTTCAGCCAGAGGTTTGGTGGGAATCCGGTATCTCTCTACCAGGGACTGGGAAATGAGGTTTCCAACTGTTAGAACTCTCCTGTTAGGTTTTTTCTATTTTGCTGGTCACATGACCTTTTTTGCCTATTTAATCCTGCTCCGCCCTTTTGGCCATGCTGGACTTCATTGTAATTTCTACTCTTAAGCTAGCCAGGTGCTTTGTACCTTTCTCAGTCAGTTTTTGCTAGGTCTTTTGACCTTTATGTTCTATGTTGTGTTTGTCTTTTTACTGCTACAATTTCTGCTAGGAGGTGTCCATCTTTCTCCCAGTCCCTAGTTCTTGTAGGGATCCCTCCCTCACATCTATAGGTCTTCGTTCAGACTAGCTGAGGACTTTAGCGGGTCTGATCGCAGGATCAGGTTCCCCGTTACATCGTAGGGATCTAGCTTAGTTCTATTGTAGGGACAGATCTCCTGTCTTTCCTTAGTGTTTGTAGCCTATTATAACAGTAAGTCCAGCCCAAAAATATCTCTAAGGAAAGACCTCCAGTTTCCATCATGGTGTCGGTTCAGGATTTGGCTCAACGCCTGCAGGGACTCTCTCTGGAGGTGGCCGAGCTCCAAAAACACGTGAGTAGCTGTTCTGGAGCGCATTTTGTGGAGCCAAAGGTACGATTGCCTGATTTATTTTTTGGTGAACAACAAGATTTTTTTTCCTTTAAAAATGCTTGTTTATTGTATTTTCGTTTGAGACCCAGATCCTCTGGTGATGAATCACAGTGCATAGGGTTCATAATGTCACTTTTGCGCAAAGAACCTCAGGGATGGGCCTTTTCTCTCCAACCTAGTGATCCGTGCTTTCGATCAGTGGATAGTTTTTTTTCTGCTTTGGGGTTGTTTTATGATGATCCTGATCATGTCTCATCAGCTGAGACAGAATTGAGACTTTTGAGGCAGGGATCAGGTAATGTGGAAAATTATTGTACTCACTTCCGTCGGTGGTCTGCTCAGGTGGGGTGGAGCGATTCAGCTCTGAAAAGTTTATTTCTTGCTGGGCTAGGTGAAAGGGTTAAGGATCTGCTTATTGCTTATCCTACACCTGGAAACTTCAGGAGGCTAACAAAAAATCTAAGAGGTACTTTGACAGGAAACGTCAAGAGGTTTTGTTTACGGTTGGTGACATGGTTTTGTTGTCCTCTAAGAATCTGCGATTGAGGATTCCTTCTAAAAAATTGGGTCCCAAGTTTGTAGGGCCCTTTAAGGTGCTTCAGGTAGTTAACCAATCTGCTGTTAGGTTGGAGGTTCCTACCTCCTGGAAGATTAATCCGGTGTTTCATGTTTCTCTATTGAAAAAAGCTGATGTATCAGATAGAGACACCACTGCCACTGTTCCTCCGGTAGTGGAGGACGGGGAATATGAAATTTCCCGCATCCTTAATTCTAGACGGTATAGGGGGAGTTTGCAGTATCTCGTCGCTTGGAAGGGTTTTGGTCCCGAGGATAACTCATGGGTGAGGGCGGATGATGTTTCTGCTTCCAGACTTGTCAGAGCGTTTCACAAGAGGTTTCCTGATAAGCCTGGGCCTAGGGGATCCGGAGGATCCTCATAGAAGAGGGGGTACTGTTAGAACTCTCCTGTTAGGTTTTTTCTATTTTGCTGGTCACATGACCTTTTTTGCCTATTTAATCCTGCTCCGCCCTTTTGGCCATGCTGGACCATTGTAATTTCTACTCTTAAGCTAGCCAAGTGCTTTGTACCTTTCTCAGTCAGTTTTTGCTAGGTCTTTTGACCTTTATTTTCTATGTTGTGTGTTTGTCTTTTTACTGCTACAATTTCTGCTAGGAGGTGTCCATCTTTCTCCCAGTCCCTAGTTCTTGAAACAAGAGGGGATTGTAGGGAGAGAAAATAGGAAGCGCAGGCTTCTAAGTGTAGTAGTTAGATTCCAAGGGTATATACTCAGTATAAATCCACTCACCTATTTGGTATCTTGAGGTAAAGCATGTAAATCCAATCAGTGGATCACTCCATTCCTCTTTCCATTCAGTTTGCTGCAGAAATCTGGGAGCTGATGAGAGCACTGGACAGAGCTTTCATAGGCAATACCACTTTGTAAATGTTTTTTCCCAGCAATATGCGCTCCTGAAGGATGATGATGGAACTTGATATTCGGATTCAAAGAATTTTTATTTCAAACTAAAATACAACCGGTTTCGACTTCTTTGAGTCTTCCTCAGGTATAACATCATGCATATAAACAGATCTATCTACACACTTTTTATAGCAGATATCCTTGCTTGTCATTTTGGGTGGAGACTGAAAGATCTGTTTTTCAGACACACCCAGATACTCAGATATGCAGGATTTTGCACTCTGAGGAATCTAACAAAACCCATATACTAAATGACTTTCATACAGTTTAAAAAAAAAAAAAAAAAAAAATTTTACACACAAATTTTTTCTTTTTTTTCTCCTTTCCTTCCTTCCTTCACACAGAAAGTATTTTCTTTTCTAAAAACACTATAAATATAATTATAATTTTACCATATATAAAATGTCTTCTAAAATGTTATTGAACATACTAAAAGTTTGATTTCATACAGAAATGTAAAATCCTGCAAAAATGTACATTATGACAAAATGTAAAACCTTTTCTTTCTTCATATTAAAACCATTATCAAATACAATTTAGTAGAGAAAAAAAAAAAATAAATAAATAAATATATATATATATATATATATATATATACATACATACACATATATACACATACATGCACACATGCATATATACACACAAAAAAAAATATATATATATGCATGCACATGCATACCTGTCGACATTTGCATGTCAAATACCCTCTATAATATCATTTAATCCATCTGGGTATAATGTACCCAGACGGAAGATCCAATATGATTCTTTCCGGTTTAAATTTTGTACCCTATTAGTACAATTCTCAGGTATTTGCTCCAACGGGGTCACGGAAATATTAAATATTTTATTATGCTTCAAACATAAGTGCCGAGATAAGCTCTGTTTTAAAAACCCATTTTTGGTATTGTGCCTGTGGCCATTCATACGGGATCGTAGGGACTGGATGGTCCGACCCACGTATTGCAGGCCACAGGTACAGGTAATGACATATATTACAAAATCACTATCACATGTTAATTTTTGTGTGATTGCTATAGTTTCACCCATACTGTACGATGTAATGTACTGAGTCATATGATTGATGATTTTGCAGGTACAACATTTTCGGGAGCCACATCGATGGACCCCCGATTTGAAAGCATCCGTTTTATTTGTCCTAGTTTTTTCTTTTTTCTTAATACATTCCTGTTCCCCATCTTTGGTCAGTCTGAGATTACTAGGGGCAATTATACCCTTCACTGTTTGGCCCCTACGAAAGGTAATATTGGGTCTATCTGGTAGAAGTTTTTTCAAAAATGTATCCTTTTTCAACAAGTACCAGTATTTATTTAAAATGTTTCTTATCTCCGTATTACTACGATTGAAAGCGGTAATAAAGTTATACTGCCACCCATCTTTTTTTCTTTCCTTATTCTTATTAATTATCTGCTTGGGCTTTTCTCCTCCTTCCTTCGTTATCCCCTCCTCCACATCCTTATTTTTGTTATTCTCTCTAGATAAGCACTCCTGCTGAGTTCTTGCTAGATTAGTTCTGTATGCTGCCATAATTAATCGTTTTGGATATTTCTTATCTGTAAACCTATTGATCAGAATTTTTGATTGTTCCACATAATCTTCCTTATTTGTATTATTTCTCCTAATTCGACGAAATTGGCTATAAGGAATGTTTTGCTTCCATTTTTGATGGTGTGCGCTCCGAAAATCAAGGAAGCCATTAGTATCAGTTTTCTTAAAGTACGTTTTAGTGCTGATTTTTTTATTTTTATGGGATATTTCTAAATCGAGGAAATTTATTTTTTCTTTATTGACCTGTGCAGAAAACGTGATCCCCCAGTCATTCCTATTTAATGTCGTGATGAATTCTCGAGCTTCAACCTCAGTACCTTTCCAAAAAATGATTAGATCGTCAATATAGCGACGATAATATAATATGTTGTTACAGTGGGGGTGCTGACACAAGGGCGATGAGGACTCGAAGCATCCCATGAAAAGATTTGCAAAACTTGGGGCTACCCGAGTCCCCATCGCTGTGCCAAGCCACTGTATATACAATTGCCCCTGGAAAGTGAAAAGGTTATGTTCCAATATAAATTTTAGACCCATTATTAAAAATCGTCTCTGATTTTCTGGCATATCTACTATCCCATTCAAATAATGTGAAACTGAATTGATTCCCAATATGTGTTCAATATTGGAGTAGAGAGCATGTACGTCTAAGGTTATGAACATGTAATCTTCTTCCCATGCAAAATGTTCACATTCTTTTATTAATTGACTGGAGTCTAGGAGAAAAGAGGGTAATTTTCTAACTAGATCCTGTAAGTGCAGATCGATGTAATGTGACAGTTGACTGGTTAGTGACCCTATACCCGAAATAATCGGTCGTCCGGGAGGTTTCACAGGGTCTTTATGCACCTTTGGCAGGTGATAAAAGAGGGCTGTATTTGGATTTTTGTTAGTCAGGAATCGTTTTTCCCTTTTATTTATGATGTCTTGTTTGAAGGCAGTGTCTATCAACCTATGATATTCTTCAATATGTTTTTTGGAAGGGTCAACATCTAATTTTTTATAATATTTTGCGTCTGATAATATATTGTATGCTTCCTCCAAATAGTCATCTCGGTCCTGAATGACAATACCCCCTCCTTTATCTGCCCCTCTAATCACGATTTTTTCATTGTCCTTTAGTTTTATTAAGGCTTCTTTTTCTTCCTTTGAAATATTCGTTTTTGAATAGATCTTTTATTCCTGGTTCTTACTCCAGAACTCATGTTTTCTGTTTTCCCTTTTTGTATGTTTTTCTCTCCAGTCCTATTTAATCCCCGAAATTCCTCGGATACCAAAGCGTAAAAAGTATCCAAATGGCTGCCCCGGTGGTGAGTGGGGTTAAAATTGGATTTGGGGCGGACATTTTTATGTATACTATTACTGGGTTGTATGGTATCAGCTTTTTCAATAGTTTTTCCTTCATTCGTATCTTTACACCCTGCTGTTCGATCCATTATAGCAAAATGTCTAATAAGTGTTAATTTGCGGACATATTTATTTAGATCTAGGAATAAATCAAAAGGCCTGGCTCTTTGTGTGGGACAGAAGCCCAGACCTTTAGATAGAATTGCTTCTTCAGCCTTAGAGAGTTGGTATTTAGATAAATTAAATAATTTTATCGTACTGTTCTCTACATTCCCTTCAATATTATTCTTTTTTATACACCTCCTTCTTATGGGGAGACCAGAGTTTTTTTCTTTTCTCCCTCCTCTAGAACCTCTGGTCCTCCTTTTCTTTTTGAGGATTGCAACGGTGTTGGAGGAAAATACTTTGTGATCAGATTCTTCTTTTGTACCTGTATTGGAGACGCTACCAGCGAGCCAGTCTCCAGACTGGGTAAAATGATCTCCGTGGGTGGTCGTGTTGGTCTTGGTACAATCTCTAAAAAAGATATATTTGAATTTGCTGGAGAAGGAGATGGTGCTTGCACTACTGTGGTGTAAAGATTAGGTGATTCAGTGGTGTTATGTGTTGTGAAAATACTATAGTTAGAGCATAATTCAGATATGTGATTCTGTGGTCGTATTATTACCTGTGATTTTGTATTAGACTCTACTAAATTGGGAGAAAGAAAGGAGAAGAGTGAATTGTTGAATTCCTCTTCCTCCATAATTGATATATCTCCCTCAGAATTATGTGTACTAGTCTCCTCGCTAGCTACCCCATAAATTCTTTTCTTATGTAACGGTAGAGAAATCGCACCTGGAGTGGAAGATATGACCCTAGTATTTTGTTTCTCTGGTTCCAAAATATTATTATTTTTATTCATGTTATTTTTGATATTCATTTTTGGAATAGCCCCTGCTTCCAACGCAGTAAAGGTTCTTTGGGGTTTAAATGAACCCTCCATACGGGCAGAATTAGTCTTAGAATTATAAAAGGTACGCAAACCCTTTACTATTTCATTTTGTTTTTTCAAAAACCTATTATTATCTACCTCTAATGCGGTTCCTATGGAGTTTACCTGACCAGAGGTTTTTGGTTTTGTGGCAACTTCATTATTTTTAGTCACTCTCCACCCCGGCTGCGGTTTCTCCGGATGTTTATTCACCCGTTTTTTTAGGTCAAAAAAATCTCTGCGAACCTTTTTGGTCTTCATCTCAATTAAATTGCTTTCAAAAGTTTGTAAATTTCTATTTGTATCCCTATTAAGTGCTTCATACAGAGGTAAAGAACTATACTCTACTAGTTCTCCAAGATCACTTTCACATAATGCCGCAAAATTTTTTGCCAACTTATTACGTTTTTCTATTAAAAGTTTCATAAGGTTGTAGGAACAATCATCTAATATATTGTACCATTTTTCCGTGAATTCCTTATCTTCTATGAATGTGCTATTAAAATGAATCCGCAGACCATTTGGGATAATTTGGGATAATTTTCTGCTCCAAACAGAAAATTATCCCAAAGGGTCATATCTTCCACTCCAGGTGCGATTTCTCTACCGTTACATAAGAAAAGAATTTATGGGGTAGCTAGCGAGGAGACTAGTACACATAATTCTGAGGGAGATATATCAATTATGGAGGAAGAGGAATTCAACAATTCACTCTTCTCCTTTCTTTCTCCCAATTTAGTAGAGTCTAATACAAAATCACAGGTAATAATACGACCACAGAATCACATATCTGAATTATGCTCTAACTATAGTATTTTCACAACACATAACACCACTGAATCACCTAATCTTTACACCACAGTAGTGCAAGCACCATCTCCTTCTCCAGCAAATTCAAATATATCTTTTTTAGAGATTGTACCAAGACCAACACGACCACCCACGGAGATCATTTTACCCAGTCTGGAGACTGGCTCGCTGGTAGCGTCTCCAATACAGGTACAAAAGAAGAATCTGATCACAAAGTATTTTCCTCCAACACCGTTGCAATCCTCAAAAAGAAAAGGAGGACCAGAGGTTCTAGAGGAGGGAGAAAAGAAAAAAACTCTGGTCTCCCCATAAGAAGGAGGTGTATAAAAAAGAATAATATTGAAGGGAATGTAGAGAACAGTACGATAAAATTATTTAATTTATCTAAATACCAACTCTCTAAGGCTGAAGAAACAATTCTATCTAAAGGTCTGGGCTTCTGTCCCACACAGAGAGCCAGGCCTTTTGATTTATTCCTAGATCTAAATAAATATGTCCGCAAATTAACACTTATTAGACATTTTGCTATAATGGATCGAACAGCAGGGTGTAAAGATACGAATGAAGGAAAAACTATTGAAAAAGCTGATACCATACAACCCAGTAATAGTATACATATAAATGTCCGCCCCAAATCCAATTTTAACCCCACTCACCACCGGGGCAGCCATTTGGATACTTTTTACGCTTTGGTATCCGAGGAATTTCGGGGATTAAATAGGACTGGAGAGAAAAACATACAAAAAGGGAAAACAGAAAACATGAGTTCTGGAGCAAGAACCAGGAATAAAAGATCTATTCAAAAAACGAATATTTCAAAGGAAGAAAAAGAAGCCTTAATAAAACTAAAGGACAATGAAAAAATCGTGATTAGAGGGGCAGATAAAGGAGGGGGTATTGTCATTCAGGACCGAGATGACTATTTGGAGGAAGCATACAATATATTATCAGACGCAAAATATTATAAAAAATTAGATGTTGACCCTTCCAAAAAACATATTGAAGAATATCATAGGTTGATAGACACTGCCTTCAAACAAGACATCATAAATAAAAGGGAAAAACGATTCCTGACTAACAAAAATCCAAATACAGCCCTCTTTTATCACCTGCCAAAGGTGCATAAAGACCCTGTGAAACCTCCCGGACGACCGATTATTTCGGGTATAGGGTCACTAACCAGTCAACTGTCACATTACATCGATCTGCACTTACAGGATCTAGTTAGAAAATTACCCTCTTTTCTCCTAGACTCCAGTCAATTAATAAAAGAATGTGAACATTTTGCATGGGAAGAAGATTACATGTTCATAACCTTAGACGTACATGCTCTCTACTCCAATATTGAACACATATTGGGAATCAATTCAGTTTCACATTATTTGAATGGGATAGTAGATATGCCAGAAAATCAGAGACGATTTTTAATAATGAGTCTAAAATTTATATTGGAACATAACCTTTTCACTTTCCAGGGGCAATTGTATATACAGCGGCTTGGCACAGCGATGGGGACTCGGGTAGCCCCAAGTTTTGCAAATCTTTTCATGGGATGCTTCGAGTCCTCATCGCCCTTGTGTCAGCACCCCCACTGTAACAACATATTATATTATCGTCGCTATATTGACGATCTAATCATTTTTTGGAAAGGTACTGAGGTTGAAGCTCGAGAATTCATCACGACATTAAATAGGAATGACTGGGGGATCACGTTTTCTGCACAGGTCAATAAAGAAAAAATAAATTTCCTCGATTTAGAAATATCCCATAAAAATAAAAAAATCAGCACTAAAACGTACTTTAAGAAAACTGATACTAATGGCTTCCTTGATTTTCGGAGCGCACACCATCAAAAATGGAAGCAAAACATTCCTTATAGCCAATTTCGTCGAATTAGGAGAAATAATACAAATAAGGAAGATTATGTGGAACAATCAAAAATTCTGATCAATAGGTTTACAGATAAGAAATATCCAAAACGATTAATTATGGCAGCATACAGAACTAATCTAGCAAGAACTCAGCAGGAGTGCTTATCTAGAGAGAATAACAAAAATAAGGATGTGGAGGAGGGGATAACGAAGGAAGGAGGAGAAAAGCCCAAGCAGATAATTAATAAGAATAAGGAAAGAAAAAAAGATGGGTGGCAGTATAACTTTATTACCGCTTTCAATCGTAGTAATACGGAGATAAGAAACATTATAAATAAATACTGGTACTTGTTGAAAAAGGATACATTTTTGAAAAAACTTCTACCAGATAGACCCAATATTACCTTTCGTAGGGGCCAAACAGTGAAGGGTATAATTGCCCCTAGTAATCTCAGAATGACCAAAGATGGGGAACAGGAATGTATTAAGAAAAAAGAAAAAACTAGGACAAATAAAACGGATGCTTTCAAATCGGGGGTCCATCGATGTGGCTCCCGAAAATGTTGTACCTGCAAAATCATCAATCATATGACTCAGTACATTACATCGTACAGTACGGGTGAAACTATAGCAATCACACAAAAATTAACATGTGATAGTGATTTTGTAATATATGTCATTACCTGTACCTGTGGCCTGCAATACGTGGGTCGGACCATCCAGTCCCTACGATCCCGTATGAATGGCCACAGGCACAATACCAAAAATGGGTTTTTAAAACAGAGCTTATCTCGGCACTTATGTTTGAAGCATAATAAAATATTTAATATTTCCGTGACCCCGTTGGAGCAAATACCTGAGAATTGTACTAATAATTTAAACCGGAAAGAATCATATTGGATCTTCCGTCTGGGTACATTATACCCAGATGGATTAAATGATATTATAGAGGGTATTTGACATGCAAATGTCGACAGGTATGCATGTGCATGCATATATATATATATTTTTTCGTGTGTATATATGCATGTGTGCATGTATGTGTATATATGTGTATGTATGTATATATATATATATATATATATATATATATATATATATTTATTTATTTATTTATTTTTTTTTTCTCTACTAAATTGTATTTGATAATGGTTTTAATATGAAGAAAGAAAAGGTTTTAAATTTTGTCATAATGTACATTTTTGCAGGATTTTACATTTCTGTATGAAATCAAACTTTTAGTATGTTCAATAACATTTTAGAAGACATTTTATATATGGTAAAATTATAATTATATTTATAGTGTTTTTAGAAAAGAAAATACTTTCTGTGTGAAGGAAGGAAGGAAAGGAGAAAAAAAAGAAAAAATTTGTGTGTAAAAAATTTTTTTTTTTTTTTTTTAAACTGTATGAAAGTCATTTAGTATATGGGTTTTGTTAGATTCCTCAGAGTGCAAAATCCTGAATATCTGAGTATCTGGGTGTGTCTGAAAAACAGATCTTTCAGTCTCCACCCAAAATGACAAGCAAGGATATCTGCTATAAAAAGTGTGTAGATAGATCTGTTTATATGCATGATGTTATACCTGAGGAAGACTCAAAGAAGTCGAAACCGGTTGTATTTTAGCTTGAAATAAAAATTCTTTGAATCCGAATATCAAGTTCCATCATCATCCTTCAGGAGCGCATATTGCTGGGAAAAAACATTTACAAAGTCCCTAGTTCTTGTAGGGATCCCTCCCTCACATCTATAGGTCTTCGTTCAGACTAGCTGAGGACTTTAGTGGGTCTGATCGCAGGATCAGGTTCCCCGTTACATCGTAGGGATCTAGCTTAGTTCTATTTTAGGGACAGATCTCCTGTCTTTTCTTAGTGCTTGTAGCCTAATATAACACCAGCAGCTCCAGAATCCAGGTGAGCAATTTCAAAGTGACGGTTTTCACCCCAGGTGATAGAGACGGACAAAGTCAGGGATGGAGAGGGCTTACTTTTGCCTAGGACGACCTCTCCGAGCGGTCCTAGACACTGGAGTTTCCCGGCTTCTCCGGGCAGGAACGGATCAACTGCTCCTTACTGCCACAATAGAAACAGCTCCCCTCGGCTCGGCGTAACTCTTGGCGAGATTTGACCATCTTGGTCTGGTCGATCTGCATGGGTTCGGGAGAGTGTGCCCGGGGAGTGACTGGTTGAGAGGCAGGTCTCTGGAAAGTGGGAGCAAGACGGGGAAACTTTCTCTCCCGGGTGGTCTCTTTGGTGCGTTCCTGGAACCGGATGTCAATCCGGGTGGCTAGTGACACCAGGTCATCCAGGCTGGTAGGAATTAGAGATGAGCGGTGTTTGACTCGAACTGTTCGCCAATCTCAAATTCGAGCTGTTTTGGGCGGTGTTTGAGCCTTTCGGCGAACACGAACGATTTGAAAAAAATTCGGCTGTTCGAGGTTATGTTCGATAACTGTTCGTGCACCAAAATCATAACTGGATTTTTTCTCAGTAATGCTGAAAATTAATGTTAATACGCAGTTTGAGTGTACAGCGGGGCGGGGGGAGGGGCAGGGGATGGATCTCTGCAGAAATAATGAAGATCTCCATTTTTTTTTCTCTTTCCCGCATTTACAGTGGGGAGGTGCAATCTGTCAGCCTATCGGCAGCGCACACACGGAGCGAACTGCTTTTTTTCACACAAGCAAGGGCATGTGTCATTGGCAGTGTATGTCACATGTCCTTGCCCTTTAAGACCCAGCCATTTTCCCTGTCGCCACCATTTTCTCACTGCTGCAGCTGTGTGTTAGACGGCACCGCTGTTTCTGTGTGCGCTATACTTTGTTAATTTCAAGCCAATTTTCGCACAAATCTACAGATAGCTTGGGAGTAGGGAATAGTTGTGATTGCAGTCCTTTTAAGGACTAGGTTACATCATTTCCTACGACTTTTATCAGGCAGGTCTGTGCTCTTAAATAGATAGGTTGGGAGTAAAGACTAATTGTAATTTCAGTCCTTTTCAGGGCTAGGTTACATCAGTTCCTATCACTTTTATCGGGCAGGTCTGTGCTCTTAAATAGATAGGTTGGGAGTAAAGACTAATTGTAATTGCAGTTCTTTTCAGGGCTAGGTTACATCAGTTCCTATCACTTTTTGCAAGGCAGGTCTGTGCCACTGCTGTGCAAGTTTTTTCACAGCATTTGGCTAAATCTAGCAAAGCAAATCCTTTTTGTCCTCTTGCAGTGTGTGTTAGTCAGTGGAGAAGCCTATCTGTGTTGCAAGCTACACCACCTGTGTATAGAATACAATTTTTTTTACTGCACCTAGTGAAGTAAAACCTTTTGGGCATAGCATCATTCTATTAGTCCATCTATACTAACCTCCATCAGGTTGCAAATTCAATATAATTTTTTTCTGCATCTAGCTCTGAAAAACTATTTCGGCTTCTAGCAGTGTGTGGGACTTGTTCTATTAGTCCATGTATACTAACCTCCATCAGGTTGCAAATTCAATATAATTTTTTTCTGCATCTAGCTCTGAAAAAATATTTCGGCTTCTAGCAGTGTTTGGGACTTGTTCTATTAGTCCATCTATACTAACCTCCATCAGGTTGCAAATTCAATATAATTTTTTTCTGCATCTAGCTCTGAAAAACTATTTCGGCTTCTAGCAGTGTGTGGGACTTGTTCTATTAGTCCATCTATACTAACCTCCAGCAGGTTGCAAATTCAATATAATTTTTATCTGCATCTAGCTCTGAAAAAATATTGGGGCTTCGGCTAGTAGCAGTGAGTGGGACTTGTTCTATTAGTCCATCTATACTAACCTCCACTAGGTTGCAAATTCAATCTATTTTTTTTCTGCATCTAGCTCTGAAAAAATATTTCGGCTTGTAGCAGTGTGTGGGACTTGTTCTATTAGTCCATCTATACTAACCTCCAACAGGTTGCAAATTTAATATAATTTTTTTCTGCATCTAGCTCTGAAAAACTATTTCGACTTCTAGCAGTGTGTGGGACTTGTTCTATTAGTCCATGTTTACTAACCTCCATCAGGTTGCAAATTCAATATAATTTTTTTCTGCATCTAGTTCTGAAAAAATATTTCGGCTTCTAGCAGTGTGTGGGACTTGTTCTATTATTCCATCTATACTAACCTCCATCAGGTTGCAAATTCAATATAATTTTTTTCTGCATCTAGCTCTGAAAAAATATTTCGGCTTCTAGCAGTGTGTGGGACTTGTTCTATTAGTCCATCTATACTAACCTCCATCAGGTTGCAAATTCAATATAATTTTTTTCTGCATCTAGCTCTGAAAAAATATTTTGGCTTCTAGCAGTGTGTGGGACTTGTTCTATTATTCCATCTATACTAACCTCCATTAGGTTGCAAATTCAAAATAATATTTTTCTGCATCTAGCTCTGAAAAAATATTTCGGCTTCTAGCTGTGTGTGGGACTTGTTCTATTAGTCCATCTATACTAACCTCCATCAGGTTGCAAATTCAATATAATTTTTTTCTGCATCTAGCTCTGAAAAACTATTTCGGCTTCTAGCAGTGTGTGGGACTTGTTCTATTAGTCCATCTATACTAACCTCCATCAGGTTGCAAATTCAATATAATTTTTTTCTGCATCTAGCTCTGAAAAACTATTTCGGCTTCTAGTAGTGTGTGGGACTTGTTCTATTAGTCCATCTATGCTAACCTCCAGCAGGTTGCAAATTCAAAATAATTTTTATCTGCATCTAACCCAGCCAATACTTTTGGGCTAATACCACAGTTTGGCCACTCAGCTCTGCTCGGTTCCCATCCATTGTTTTTTTGTGCAAACAACTCCAGAGTTGTGAATTAGTTAACCACCAAAATGAGTGGAAAAAGGCCTGCTGCTGGTGGAAAGGGGAATAGGCGTGTTGGGAAGGGAAAAAAAGGTTGTGTCCGTGAGGTAGGTGTTAAAGCAACAGTAACATCTGCAGAAGAAAGACCATCTTCCAGCCAAACTAAGATGCCTATTTCTTTTAGCGGACAATGTGACAAGATCCCTTTCTTACGGCCACGCCAATCGCTACAAATTCCAGATGAGGCACAAACACAGCAGGTGCTTCAACGGATATCAAGTATTCCTTTAAGTGGGCTCTCCTCCACCTCAACTTCAACATCACAAATACTCCAGTCCTCAGAGGCGTCACCCCAATTGCACTTGCTTCCTCACAGCTCCCAAGTCTCCAGCTGCCCGTCTGAGTATGGGGTAGAACAGATGGTTGAGTCTGCAGAGCTGTTTACTCATACTATAGCCTGGGAATCAGAGGTCAGCTCCAGAGCTTCTGTGAATCCAGACGAGGAAATGATCTGCACTGATGCCCAGAATCTTTATGAGTCGGATCCAGGACCAGACGCAGAAGGTTCTGACCATAATGTAGACCCTCGTTCCCAAACTGTAACTCCAGTTGGTGGAGACAATGAGGAAGACAATGATGAGAGTCAAATACCTGATTGGAGCGACAACTTTAGTTTTTTGTCAGGGCAGGAATAGGTTGGCTCTGAGGACGACGGGTGTGATAACACACAGGGTGATGATGACAAGGTTGGAGATCCCACTTACTGTCAACCCACAGTCAGCCAAGAGATGAGGTCAGCAGAGGAGGTGGAGGAGGATGCTAGTGACGACAAGGTCAGGTTGCGCCTTCCTGGACAGAAACGTAGTACTGGAAGCACGTCAACAACTGCATCCTCAAACACAACTCTGCCTCTGACCACAAGTCGTGGTGGCTCTTCAGGTCGCATGGGTGCTAAGCATTGCATAGCCTGGGCATTTTTTCAGATCGATAAAGATGATCGAACTCATGTTATCTGTAACATTTGTCAGCAAAAGCTAAGTAGAGGCCAAAAAATACATAGTTTGAGTACTTCATGCATGAACCGGCACATGGACATGAAGCATAAGTTGCAGTGGGAAGCTCAGTGTGCTACAATGCGGCCTAGCCGGCCGGGCCAACCACCGTCTACCACATCTTGTGCATCTGCGGCCTCTTCATTCTCTGTGACTGGGGGGACAGCAGTCACACCTGTTTTGGGACGCAGACCTGCCACCTCTTTACCCGCAACAGCCAGCGTGATTGGCAGGTCATCATTTTCTTTGGAGGTGGAAACACCAGCTGGTGTTCAGCGCTGTCCGACATCGATAGCACCACCTTTGGATCAAGGCAACCTAACATGTCCGCCTGCATCTTCCTCACAGACCGGCAGTTTGCCGGGGACACCCTTCTCAACCCCGTCTAAGCACAACAGCCAGCCTTCGGTCCCTCAGATGTGGACAAGTAAAAGACCATTTCCTCCTAGCCATGAGAAAGCTAAGAGGTTGAATTTCACAATCTGCAAGCTCTTGGCTACAGAAATGCTTCCTTTCCGCCTGGTGGACACAGAGGATTTTCGAGACCTTATGTCCGTCGCAGTGCCCCAGTACCAGATGCCCAGTCGGCACTACTTCTCAAAGAAAGGTGTGCCTGCGCTCCACCAGCATGTCGCACACATCACCGCTTCTTTGAGAAACTCTGCTTGTGACAGGGTGCATTTCACCACAGACACTTGGACGAGTAGGCATGGACAGGGGCGTTACATGTCGCTGACTGGGCACCGGGTAACTATGGTGACAGCAGGACAAGGGGCTGCTGTCCAAGTCTTGCCATCCCCACGAGTTGTGCGTCAATCCTCTTTATCTCAAAGTTCCTCCACTGCTTCTGCCTCCTCAACCTCCTCTCGGTCCTCCACCTGCACCCAAAGCCTGTCTGGTCATGCCACAAGCTTTCTAACTGCGCAGAAGAGATCCTGCACACCTCCTTACTATGCTGGCAGCAGGGCTCAATGTCATCAGGCGGTTTTTACTTTGAAATGTCTGGGAAATGTGAGTCACACAGCTGAGGAGTTGTGGTCAGCTCTGGAGAACCAGTTTCATGAATGGTTGTCTCCAATGGACCTGAAACCAGGGAATGCCGTGTGTGACAATGCTGCAAACTTGGGTGCGGCCCTTCGCCGGGGCAATGTCACACACGTGCCTTGTATGGCTCACGTGTTGAACCTGGTTGTCCAGCAATTTTTATCCCACTATCCCGGACTAGATGGCCTTCTGCAGAGGGCAGTGTCGCTGTGTGCTCACTTCCGCCGTTCGCATCCCGCAGCTCAGCGACTTACATCTCTACAGAAGTCGTTCTGCCTGCTACTTCACCGGCTAAAATGCGATGTGCCTACCCGGTGGAATTCAACTCTGCACATGTTGCAGCGACTGTGGCAGCACCGACAAGCCCTGGTGCAATACGCTGTGACGTATAGCCTGGGCCAACGAGATCCAGAGGTGGGGCAAATCACGCTGGAGGAGTGGTCTCAGATCAGGGACCTATGCACCCTTCTGCACAGTTTTGAAATGGCGACGAAGATGTTTAGTGCTGACGATGCCATTATCAGCATGACTATTCCGGTGATTTACATGCTGGAGCACATGTTAAACAGAATTCGGAGTCAGGTGGTGGCACAAGAGGAGGTGGAGGAAGTAGAGGAGGAGGAGTTGTATGCGGAAGGGCTAACATCTGCAAGGTCCAGACGGTCGGCAGCACCAAGGCGGCAGTCATGTGAGGGTGGGGGAGATGGTTTTACCAGGGCGCATGGTAGCAGCCAAACTAGTGAGGAAGGTGCAGGAGCCCAGGAAGAAGTGGAGGACGAACTGATGGAAGACTCATCAGATGAGGGAGACCTTGATCACATTTCTGTTGTGCGAGGTTGGGGAGAGAGGGCAGAGGAAGGAAGCATGATTGTTACCTTGCCACCATCACAACAGGCACTTGGTGCTCCTGGATGCGCAAGACACATGAGTGCCTTCTTGCTGCACTACCTGCAACATGACCCTCGAATTGTGAGAATTAGAAATAATCCTGACTACTGGGTTGCCACACTGTTAGATCCCCGGTACAAAAGTAAATTTGCAGAAATTATTCCTGCCATAGAAAGAGATGCACGCATGCAGGAGTATCAGCAGAGACTGTTGCAGAATCTTACATGTGCTTTTCCCCAAAACACTAGTGGTGCACGTAGTGAATCTCACAGTTCCAACTTGCCAACCGTGGGACCGTCGAGTGTTCAGCTCTCAAAACGTAACAGAAACACAGTATCTGCTGGTAACATCAATTTTGCGGAATCATTTCACCACTTTTTTAGCCCATCCTTTGCAAGGCCACAGGAGACAAGAAGTCTGACACATAGTCAACGCCTAGAGATGATGGTACAGGAGTATCTCCAAGTTAACATTAAAGCCATGACTGTGTCACTGGACCCTTGCTCTTTTTGGGCTTCCAATCTGGATAAATGGCCGGAGCTCGCCACTTACGCCTTGGAGATCTTGTCATGCCCCGCAGCCAGCGTTCTGTCTGAATGTGTGTTCACCGCTGCTGGTGGTGTGCTGACAGATAAGCGCACGCGGCTCTCCACTGATAATGTAGACAGACTCACGTTCATAAAGATGAACAAATCATGGATCCGAAACGACTTTTCTACCCCTGTTTCATCCTGGGGAGAGTAAAAGCTTGATGATTTGTTAAAATCACCTCACCAACCTTTTTAAGCTTTAAAATTACTAATCATGTTTATCTGTATCTTGGCTGGAAAATAATTTGGGCCTTGTAGCAGTGTGCAGTACTGATTCTATTAGGCCATCTATACTAAACTCCACCAGATTTAAAATTACTAATCATGTTTATCTGTATCTTGGCTGGAAAATAATTTGGGCTTTGTAGCAGTTTGCAGTACTGATTCTATTAGGCGATCTATACTAAGCTCCACCAGCTTTCAAATTAATAATAATTTTTAGCTGCATCTAGCCTGGAAAATAATTTTGGGGCTCCTAGATGCGCAAGACACATGAGTGCCTTCTTGCTGCACTACCTGCAACATGACCCTCAGATTGTCAGAATTCGAAGTAATCCTGACTACTGGGTTGCCACACTCTTAGATCCCCCACACTCTTCGATCAACCTTTTCATTTTAATAAAGAACAAAAAAATGGTCATTTTTGAAATTATAAGCATTAGCAGGTTATTAGGAATCAAACAGTTTTCAACTCAAAACTTTATTCTAGGTGATGTTACATTTGCACATAGGACCCCTTGTTCGAAAGGAGCTTCTCAACTCTCTCGTCCATTGAATTTGTCAGGTTTTGGATGGTTTCTGCTTCAATTGTTTTGCATGAGGACAGAATACCCTCCCAGAGCTGTTGCTTAGATGTGAACTGCCTCCCGCCATCATAGACACTCCTTTTGATGATGCTCCAGAGGTTCTGAATGGGGTTGAGGTCAGGGGAGCATGGGGTCACACCATAAGTTTGTCCCCTTTTATGCCCATATCAGCCAGAGATGCAGATGTGTTATGTGCAGCATGAGACGGTGCATTATCATGCATGAAAATGATCTTGCTGCGGAATACACGGTTCTTCTTCTTGAACCATGGTAGGAAGTGCTGTTTGAGAAACTCCACATACATTATGGAGTTCATCTTTACCCCTTCAGGGATCCTAAAGGGGCCGACAATCTCTCTCCCCATGATTCCAGCCCAAAACATTACTCCACCTCCTCCTTGTTGGCGCTGTAGCCGTGTTTGCGTGGGGTGTCCATCAACCAGCCATCCTCCACTCCATCCATGTGGACCATCGAGCGTTGCACGGCACTCATCGGTGAACAAAACAGTTTTGAAGTCAGTCTTCATGTATTGTTTGGCCGTTTCTGCTTGTGTGCAGTGGATAGAGGAGGTCGACAGGATGGCTTACGCACAGCTGCAAACCTCTGAAGGACTCTGCATCTTGTTGTTCGGGGGACGTTGGAGGCACCAGCCGCTTCAAAAACTTGTCTGCTGCTATGACAAGGCTTTTTTGCCGCTGCTCTTTTAACCTGACGTAATTGCCTGTAGGAAAGAGTCCTCAATTTTCCCTTATCAGCACGCACACGTTTGTACTGTGAATCAGCTACATACTTCTTGATTGTGCGATGATCAGGATGAAGTGTCTTGGCAATGTTGATTGTAGTCATGCCTTGACCTAAACACTTCACAATTTGTTGCTTCTCAGCAGCCGACACATCCTTTTTCTTTCCCATTTTGGCAGAAAATGTAGGCTGCTTAATAATGTGGGGCAGCCTTCTTAAGTAGTCTTGCCTTTCATTGGACACACCTGCCAAACTAATTAGCACAGGTGTCTGCAATTGCTTACAGTGATATAAAGAGCCCTGACACACATCACCATCAATGAGTTTAACTGACAAACAAACAAATTCTTCCCTTATCACTCCTAAACACTTTTTGCATAATAATTTGGAACACAGTGTACATGTGCTTTTCCACAAAACACCAGTGGTTCACGTAGTGAATCTTACAGTTCTAACTTGCCAACCGTGGTCTGTATGGAGTTGTTCAATAAAGGGCCCAAAATTAAGATAACATAGACGGGAGAGGTCTCTATGAATAGGAATTCCTAAGTATTTGATACCCTGTGAGGGCCAGGCAAAGGGAAAGTTGGACTGGATGGAATCCTGTATGGATTTGGGGAGGGAGACATCGAGGGCCTCAGACTTCGCTGCATTGATTTTAAAATTTGACCATGTAACAAAGTGATCTATTTCAGCCATAACAGCAGGGATGGATATATGTGATTGAGTGATATATACTAGGACATCATTAGCAAATGCAGAGCACTTGTACTCGGTGCCTCCCACCTCAATCCACATAATATTGGTGTTATGGCGAATTGATGAGAGCAGGTGCTCCGTCACTAAGATGTATAAGAGAGGGGACAGAGGATATCCCTGCCTTGTCCCATTGGTGATTATGAAAGGTGATGAACATGTTCCATTTATCTTCAGCCTAGGTGACGTATTGCGATACAGGGCCGTGATTTTGCCTATAAAAGGGTCCCCTAGAACCCTACCCCAAGCTTTTTAAGGGAATAATATATGGCGTGCCAGGAGACTCTATGGAGTGCTTTCTCAGCATCCAACGAGAGTATCTAATTACAAATTTTTAACTGCATCTAGCCCAGGAAATACTTTGTGCCTAGTAGCAGTGTCTGCTAGTCAGCGGATTATCCCAGCTGTTAAGCAAGCTACACCACCTGTAGTTTGGACACTTAATTTTTTCAAAGTGAATGGTTCGGGCCCCCGGGACACTCAATGAAGAGCATCGGGGAGGCACCCCAAGGCATAGGGGCTGGGACTGGCGGTAGGACGCCTTGCGGTGGACCGCCGAGCTCGATCCTTATAAAAGCTTTTTAACTGCAGCAGCTTTAGTGGACACTACTGGAGCTGGAATTACGCGGCTGCTGGCATGAAACTTGCCCTCCAATAGATCCTTGTAAAAGGATTTAAAGTGTACTCATTCAAATTAGAGAGACAATTTAAATTAAAAAGATTAGACCTGCCTCCACCGCAGGGGGGCTCGCTCGACCCACCAGCGGACAGGCACCAGTATTGGGAGAGGGGGGCTGGCCATCAGTGTCCACCGCGGCTCTGGCACAAACCCGGCGACACGGAGGTCGCACGGGCAGGAACGGACTGGCCGTGTCGGCTTCGCACTCTTTTGGTTTTAGAAAGGCATGACATGCCTATATCTGTGTCTCCCCCTCCTTTTACTCCTCCACCTCTTTTCTTTTTGCATGAATATATGTACTTGTCACTTTTCCATGTGTTAGTTGTGTCTTCTGAGCAGTTTGTCAGCTTTTGGACACCTTTGAAGGTGTTTTCTATGTGTTTCTATGTGTTTTTGTTTGCCTGCCATTGGTTTTCACGGTGTTCGACGAACAGTTCGACAAACAGTTCGGCGAACATACGGGTGTTCGACGAACCGAACCGAACTCGAACACTACGGGGGTGGCTCAACACTAGTAGGAATGTCCCGACCAGGTAGCTCGTCCTTAATTCGACCAGAAAGGCCCTCCCAGAAGACAGACACCAGAGCCTCGTTATCCCAGGCAAGCTCAGAAGCGAGGGTACGGAACCGTATGGCATATTGGCCCACGGTGAGATTCTCTTGGCGGAGACGTACCAAAGAGGAGGCTGAGGAGGTTTTTCGTCCTGGTTCATCGAAGACTTTCCGGAAAGCAGCGAGGAAAGACGACAGGTCAGACACCAGGGGATCCCCTCTCTCCCCTCTCTGGATTTAGCCATGCCAGTGCCTCCCCAGTGAGATGGGACATGATGAATGCCACTTTGGCCCGGTCAGAGATGAACAGATGTGCCAAGAGTTCAAAGTGCAGGGTGCACTGGTTTATGAAACCTCGAGCTAAGGCAGGGTTGCCACCAAAACGAGGAGGTGCAGAAAGCCGGGGACCGGGGCTGGATGCCATAGTATTGGTGGGCAGTGGCACTGCCGGAGCGGGAGTCGTACGACTCGAGGTGGACGCAGGAGGAACAGGCAGTGTGTCCAGGCGGGAGTTGACACTCCGCAGGAAGTTCAGGATAGTTTCCTGTTGAGATCTCTGACGGGACACCTCCTGGTATAGGTCAGAGAGCGAGGGAGCTTGGGTGCCACCGGGTTCCATGGCCCGAGCAAACTGTTACGGGTCCGGGTGGTGGAACCTCTGTGCCGCGGTGCAAGGAGGGACCCAGAGGGGCGTAACTAAGTATCAACTCAGACCAACCCTGGTCGTACGGCGGCTAACGACTCCGTGACCAGGGAGGGACCGAGCAGAGGGACCAGGTGCTACTCTGGGGACGACCTTGTAAGAGAGTAGGTGGCTCCCATGCGTCAGATGACTGGGACTGACCGGTATAGCGGATGGGCACAACAAGCAGGCAGAAGTCTCAGGGTTAGCTGACAGGTGGTCACGACACGTGACGGCAGAGCAGGCAGAAGTCTCTAGGTTAGCAGACAGGTGGTCACGGTAAGTGACAGCAGAGCAGGCAGAAGTCTCTAGGTTAGCTGACAGGTGGTCACGGCAAGTGACAGCAGGAGTCTCCAGGTAGGCTATCAGGTGGTCACGGCAAGTGACAGCTGAGCCTCCAGGTAGGCTAGCAGGTAACAAGCAGGTAACAGGCGAGTTCTCCCAGGTGAGCGGGCTACCAGGCACGGCAGATAGCAGGCAGGTAACAGGCGAGTGCTCCCAGGTGAGCGGGCTAGCAGGCTCGGCAGGTAACAGGCAGGTAACTGGCAGGTGCTTCCTGGTAAGCAGGCGGACTTGCCCATAGACAGACTGGCTGGTAGAACAGAAGACAGATTGTCGGGCTGGAGAGTAGTCAGGCTGGCAGACTGGAACAGAAGTCAGACTGGCAACTGGACCTGAGGGCTGAAGCAGAGGTAAGTATACTGTGCAGCAACTATTGCTCGGGCACCTTCATTTTGGAGGAGGTGCCTTATATATGGGAGGTCCTCCGGCTATTGGCCGGGGACTCCTTAGGACAGCGTGCGCGGACCATTTAAGAGAGAGGGAGCGCGCGCGCCCTAAGCACAGTGCCCGGGTAGCAGCGCGTGCCGACAGCAGCAGCAGGAAGAGGAGTTACATAGTTACATACATAGTTACAAAGTTTATAAGGCCGAAAAAAGACAAGCGTCCATCCAGTTCAGCCTATTTCTTGTGCACTGCAGCTATTCCGCAGCGTTGATCCAGGGGAAGGCAAAAAAAAAACATGCGGTATAGGCCAATTTACATCATTGAGGAAAAATGCACTTCCCGACTCCAATCTGGCAGTCAGATTAAATCCCTGGATTAATTAACTATCACTAAGCATAAGATGTAATTTTATTGTTCTCAAGAAAGGCGTCCAGGCCTCTCTTGAATTCATTAAGTGAGCTGGACATCACCACTTCCTCTCCCAGAGAGTTCCAGAGTCTCACGGCTCTGACCGTAAAGAATTCCCTTCTATGCTTGTGCAGGAACCTCCTTTCCTCCAGACGCATAGTGTGCCCCCTCGTCTTTTTCACCATCCTTGGTATAAACAGGTCATGGGAGAGATCTCTGTACTGCCCCCTGATGTATTTATACATGTTTATGAGGTCTCCCCTAAGCCTTCTCTTTTCCAACATAAATAGGCCTAATTTTGACAACCTCTCTGGGTATTCTAGTCCCTCCATTCCCTTTATTATCTTAGTCGCCCTCCTTTGTACCCTCTCTAGCTCCAATATGTCTTTCCTGACCATGACCACCGGAGCCCAGAACTGTGCACAATATTCTAAGTGCGGCCTTACCAGCTCTTTATACAGAGGAAGAACAATGTTCTCATCTTATGCCCTTATTCCTCTTCTGATGCATGCCATGACTCTATTTGCCTTCGCAGCTGCTGCCTGACACTGGGCACTCCAATTTAATTTGCTGTTAACCAAGACGCCCAGGTCCTTCTCCATGTCAGATTTCCCCAACGGTTTCCCATTTAATATGTATGGGTGACTGCTGTTTTTCTTTCCCATGTGCATGACCTTACATTTATCGTCATTAAACCCCATTTGCCATTTTTTGGCCCAACTCCCCAATTTATCTAAATCCTCCTGTAGCTGTGCCCTATCCTCATCTGTATTAACTACTTTACAAAGTTTAGTATAATCTGCAAATATTGATATTTTACTTTGCAACCCTTCCACTAGATCATTAATAAATATATTAAATAATATAGGGCCCAAGACAGACCCTTGAGGCACCCCGCTAGTAACCCTGACACACCCTGAGCTTACTCCATTGATAACCACCCTCTGCTTTCTATCACTCAGCCAGCTATTTACCCACTTGCACACATTATCCCCCAGACCAAGCATTCTCATTTTATATAGCAACCTGTTGTGTGGCACGGTATCAAACGCAGTCCAGCTGTGAGCTCACCTCCTCGTAGAAGGCGATCAGGTTTGTTTGGCAGGAGCGATCCCTCATGAATCCATGTTGATATGGAGTTAGACAGTTATTATCATTAAGATATTCTACAATAGCATCTCTAAGAAATCCTTCAAACAATTTACCCACAACAGATGTTAAGCTTACTGGTCTATAGTTCCCAGGGTCACTTTTAGACCCCTTTTTGAATATTGGTATCACATTTGCTTTGCGCCAGTCTAGTGGGACAGTCCCTGTCCATAAAGAGTGCTTGAATATAAGATACAGTGGTCTGTCTATCACATTACTTGATTCTTTTAGTACCCGGGGGTGTATGCCATCTGGGCCTGGTGACTTGTCTATTTTGATATTATTTAGGCGTTTCTGAACTTCCTCCTGGGTTAGGTGGGTGATATTTAGCGGAGGGTTTACTTTATCACTCTGCATTTCCTCCGATAAATTGTTTTCTTTTGTGAAAACAGTGGAGAAGAAGCTATTGAGTAGGTTTGCTTTACCCTCATCGCCCTCTATGATTTTACCCAGGTTATTTTTCAATGGGCCAACTCCATCAGTTTTAATCCTTTTACTGTTTATATAGTTAAAGAACAGTTTGGGATTCGTTTTACTTTCCTTGGCAATTAGTCTCTCTGTCTCCTCTTTTGCTATTCTTATTTGTTTCTTACAGATTTTGTTTTTTTCCCTATAAGATATTAGCGCTTCCTCGCTGCCTTCTTGTTTAAGTTTACCGAAAGCCCTTTTTTTGTTTTTCATTGCCCTCTTGACTTCCTTATTTAGCCACATTGGCTTCCTCCTATTCCTAGCCCTTTTATTCCCATAAGGTATGTACCTTCTACAGTGACTATGTAGGACTGTTTTGAAAATTTCCCATTTTCTATCCGTGCTCCTATTACTGAAGATACTATCCCAGTCTATAAGGTGAAGGGCATCTCTTAGCTGATCAAACTTTGCCCTCCTGAAGTTCAGCGTTTTTGTGACTCCCTTGCTGGGCACCCTACTGAAGCACATGTGGAATTGTATAATGTTGTGGTCACTTTTTCCCAGGTGCCCCCTGACCTGCACCTCAGTTATTCTGTCTACACTGTTAGTTAATATTAAGTCTAAAAGGGCTGTCCCTCTAGTTGGTTCCTGCACAAGTTGTGACAAATAATTGTCTTTGATAATTGACAGAAACCTGTTTCCTTTCTGAGATCTACAGCTTTCGGTTTCCCAGTCTATATCAGGGTAGTTGAAGTCCCCCAAAATAATCACCTCGTTATTTTTTGCTACTTCGTCTGTTTGTCTCATTAAAAGACTTTCTGTGGCTTCTGCTATATTTTGTGGTTTATAACAGACTCGACCTCCTCCCATAAGGACTCGACCTCCTCATTTCCCTCCCATACATCCTCCCGTATTGTAGGCTTTAGACACGTCTTTACATATAGACAGACTCCACCCCCTTTCCGATTTCTTCGATCCCTTCTAAACAGACTGTAACCCTGTAAGTTAACTGCCCAGTCATAGCTTTCATCTAACCATGTCTCGGTTATTCCCACTATGTCGTAGTTACCTGTAGATATTTCTGCTTCCAGTTCATCCATCTTGTTTGTCAGGCTTCTGGAATTTGCTAGCACGCAGTTTACACGATTTTGTTTTGTTCCAATCTTCTCCCTGTGGATTGTATTAGAAATTTTCTTACCTCCCTTCCAAGTATCTTGTCTTGGACCTTCTTTGTCGCACTTCATATCTTTCATTAGTATGTTCTCTGCTTTCATGTTCGTGTCCGGCGTTTTTCTTCCCATCCCCTCTTCTTCTAGTTTAACGCCCTCCTGATGGCAAGGAGTCCATCATAGAGGTAATTCACACTGTGGTCCAGGAATCCAAATCCTTGTTGTCTGCACCATCGTCTCAGCCAGTTGCTCACATCAAGGATCCTGTTCCATCTCCTGACGCCATGCCCGTCTACTGGAAGGATAGAAGAAAAAATTACCTGCGCATCCAGTTCTTTTACTTTCTTCCCCAATGCTTCAAAGTCCTAGCAGATTGTCGGTAGGTCCTTCCTTGCCGTGTCATTGGTGCCAACATGTATCAGAAGAAATGGGTGGACATCCTTGGAACTGATGAGCTTCGGTATCCTATCGGTAACATCCTTGATCTTCGCACCTGGGAGGCAGCATACTTCTCTTGCGGTTGTGTCCGGTCTGCAGATAGCTGCTTCTGTTCCTCTCGGTACTGAGTCTCCCACCACCACCACTCTTCTTCTCTTCTTGGCTGTCCTTTTTCTGGGTGTTTCTGGGTGCTCTTTTCTTCTTTGCTTGCTGGTAGTGCCTCATCCTTAGGTGTGCCATCTTCGTCCTCCACAAGTCCTTGGAATCTGTTTCTCAGTTGTGTGGTTGGTGGTGTCTCCATGGTCTTCTTGCTTCTTTTGGTCACTTGCCTCCACTTGTCTGCCTCTGGAGGTTCTCTGACGCTTCCTTCATTTTCCGTGACCTTTAGTGACGCTTCTGTTCTGTCCAGGAAGTCTTCATTTTCCTTGATGAGTTTTAATGTCGCAATTCTTTCTTCCAGTCCCCGCACCTTTTCTTCTAAAAGAGCCAGTAGTCTACACTTCAGGCAGGTGAAGTTGGTTTCATCTTCTGGTCGATCTATGAACATGTAGCACATGTTGCAGCTCACCATGTAGGTTGTCACATCTGCCATTCTGCTCCTTGTCCCTGCTGACTTGATGTCTGTCTTCTTTCTTGTGATACCCTAGGATAAACAAATTTGTTTGGCGATGCTTTCCAAGCAGCTGGTCCCGGCTGTACCCAACGATCTTCTAGCTGAGGGAGACTCTTCGCTTTTCCCAGAAGGCATCTGGAATATGCAAATTGTCCTCTTCAAGCTTCAATCCCTGGTTTGGCGATGCTTTCCAAGCAGCTGGTCCCGGCTGTACCCAACAATCTTCTAGCTGAGGGAGACTCTTTGCTTTTCCCAGAAGGCACCTGGAATATGCAAATTGTCCTCTTCAAGCTTCTATCCCTGGTTTGGCGATGCTTTCCAAGCAGCTGGTCCTGGCTGTACCCAACGATCTTCTAGCTGAGGGAGACTCTTCGCTTTTCCCAGAAGGCACCTGGAATATGCAAATTGTCCTCTTCAAGCTTCAATCCCTGGTTTGAGCGCTGGAGGATGCCGCGCGGGGAGCGAGGAGGTGAGAGGGACGGCGTCTCTGCCTGGCAGGGGGCAGATACGCCGATGCTACACCCTCTATGGGAGAGGGGGAATTCCCTGGTATCCGATCTTCCGGCTTTCCTCACTGCCTTCCGGAAGGTCTTTGATGAACCCGGACGAAGGATTTCTACTGCCTCCTCATTGCTCCGTCTCCGCCAAGGGAGTCTCACCGTGGGCCAGTATGCCATACGGTTCCGTACCCTCGCTTCTGAGCTTGCCTGGGACAACGAGGCCCTGGTGTCCACCTTCTGGGAGGGTCTTTCTGGTCGGATTAAGGACGAGTTAGCCGGCCGGGACATTCCTACCACCCTGGATGACCTGGTGTCACTAGCTACCCGGATTGACATCCGTTTCCTAGAACGTGCTAAGGAGACTACCCGGGAGAGAAGATTTCCTCGTCTTGCTCCTGTTTTCCAGAAACCGGCTGCCCAACCAGCAACTCCCCGGGCACGCTCGCCCGAACCTATGCAGATCGACCAGACCAAGATGGTCAAGTCTCGCCAAGAAACACGCCGAGCCAAGGGGAGCTGTTTCTACTGTGGTAGTAAGGAGCATCTGATCCGTTCCTGTCCGGTGAAGCCGGGAAACTCCAGTGTCTAGGACCGCTCGGAGAGGTCGTCCTGGGCAAGAGTAAATCCTCTCCGTTCTTGACTTTGTCCATCTCTATCTTCTGTGGAGAGAACCGCTTCTTTGAAACCGCACATCTGGATTCTGGAGCCGCTGGGAATCTCATTTCTTAGTCCCTTGTGGAGAAGTATCAGATTCCCACCAAACCTCTGGCTGAACCATTGGTAGTCACTTCTGTGGATGGAAGACTCCTTCCGGTGACCATCTTGCTCGTCACAGAGCCCGTAACCCTGCAGGTGGGAATGCTGCACTCAGAGAGGATCTCCTTCCATGTGCTTTCCGGACTCTCTCACTCCCTTTTGCTTGGTCTACCCTGGCTACAGAGACATGAACCCATTCTGAATTGGCAATCCGGTGAGGTGCTCCGTTGGGGGCAGGATTGCCACGAGACCTGCCTGGTCCCGGTTCGCCCGGTTCGACCTCCGTCTACTCCGGCTAATTTACCTGGTCTACCGGCACCATACTGGTCCTATGCAGATGTCTTTGACAAAAAGGAAGCAGAGACACTGCCACCTCATAGGCCATATGATTGCCCTATCGACCTGGTACCCGGTGCCACTCCACCCCGTGGGCGTATTTATCCGTTGTCGTTGGCCAAGACCCGGGCCATGTGGGAGTACATCGAAGAAAATCTGGCTAGGGGATTCATCCAGTGATCTACCTCCCCGGCTGGAGCCAGATTCTTCTTCGTAAAAAAGAAAGACGGTTCACTACACCCCTGTATCGATTATAGAGGGCTCAACCAGATAACTATCAAAAACAAATACCCCCTGACGCTCATCTCTGAGCTGTTCGACTGCCTTAAAGGCGCCAAGATATTCTCCAAGCTCGATCTTCGTGGGGCGTATAACTTGGTCCGGATCCGGCAAGGAGACGAGTGGAAGACGGCATTCAATACCCAGGACGGCCACTATGAATACCGTGTGATGCCCTTCGGTCTCTGTAATGCTCCAGCCGTCTTCCAAGAATTAGTTAACGACATCTTCCGTGACCTCTTATATTCTTGCATTGTGGTGTACCTGGACGACGTCTTGGTATTCTCTCCGGATCTTCCCACACACTGGAGGGATGTTCGTCAGGTCTTGCTTAGGCTCAGGCAGAATCACCTATGTGCAAAATTTGAGAAATGCCTTTTCGAGCAGACCTCTCTTCCGTTCCTGGGCTATATTATCTCTAAGACTGGTCTACAGATGGATCCAGAGAAGGTCTCCGCCGTCTTAAAGTGGCCCCGTCTGGAGGGGTTGAAGGCGATTCAGCGATTCCTGGGCTTCGCCAATTATTACCGTCTCTTCATCCCACATTTCTCTTCCCGGACTGCTCCCATCTCTGCGCTCACTCGTAAGGGAGCAAATCCTAAGGAATGGCCGTCCGAAGCGGAGGAGGCCTTCCTCTCATTAAAACAAGCCTTCTCTTCTGCCCCAGTGTTGCACCGTCCGGATAGCAACAAACAGTTCTTTCTGGAGGTTGATGCTTTCTCTTCTGGAGCCGGAGCGGTGCTCACTCAGAAATCTCCGTCTGGGAGAATGGTAACCTGCAGCTTCTTCTCCAAACTCTTCTCCTCGTCCGAGCGCAACTACTCCATAGGAGACCGAGAACTGCTAGCCATCAAATTGGCGCTGGAGGAGTGGCGTTACCTACTTGAAGGGGCTTTGAACCCGGTGGTCATCTATACTGACCACAAAAACCTGGCATATCTACAGAATGCCCAAAGACTCAATCCGCGTCAGGCGCGGTGGTCTTTGTTCTTCGCCCGCTTCAACTTTACCCTACATTACCGCCCGGCGGACAAGAACGTTAAAGCCGACGCCTTGTCCCGATCCTTCCTGTCTTCCGATCAAGAGGAGGAGCCTATGCATATCATCGATCCCTCCAAAGTGATGAATGTGGCCCCCTTGGACCTGTCTCATCTCCCACCCGGTAAGATGTTTGTAGCGGTTTCGGATCATAAGGAGGTTCTTCACTGGGGTCATTCATCTAAACTAGCCGGCCATGCTGGCTAGAAGAAGACCTTCCTGCTCATTACCCGGCATTACTGGTGGCCTACCCTGCGCCAGGATGTGGTAGACTTCGTCACGCCCTGTTCGTCCTGTGCCCGCAACAAGGTTCCCAGACTTCTTCCAGCCGGCCGTCTCCTGCCTCTTCCCGTACCTGCTGCCCCGTGGCAACACATTGCTATGGACTTTATTACCGATCTACTTGTTTCTGCCGGTTGTACGGTCATTTGGGTGGTCGCTGACTGCTTTTCTAAAATGGCCCACTTCATCCCTCTGCCTGGTCTCCCGTCTGTATCTGTGCTGGCTAAGGACTTCATCCATCACATCATTCATCTCCACGGCCTACCCCTCCATATTGTGTCTGATCGAGGGGTCCAGTTCACTTCGCGCTTCTGGAGAGCTACGTGTAAGCTGCTGGATGTCACCCTGGATTTCTCCTCTGCTTACCATCCGCAGTCCAATGGCCAAGTGGAACGTATCAACCAGACCCTTACCAGCCTCCTCCGGCACTTCGTCAACGCTCACCATACCATTTGGGTGGAGCTACTACCATGGGCCGAGTTCTCCTATAACAACCATGAGAGCGAATCTTCTTACAAGTCCCCGTTCTTTGTGGTCTACGGTCAACATCCCCGGATTCCTTTTCCCGTTTCTGCTTCAGTGGACAACCCTGCCGCGGAGTCTCTGGTCAGCGAATTTTCCACTATTTGGGAGGACACTAGATCTGCACTTCTTCAATCCTCCGAGCGGATGAAGAAACATGCTGATAACAGACGTCTGGATCCGCCTCAATTCCGTCCGGGAGACAAGGTTTGGCTCTCTTCCAAACATGTTTGTCTCAAAATACCCTCCTATAAGTTGGGCCCACGGTTCATCGGTCCATTTGAAGTTCTCAAGCTGTTCAACCCAGTAGCCTACAAGTTAAAACTCCTGGCCACCTTACGGATTCCCAACTCCTTCCATGTATCTCTCCTCAAACCAGTTGCGCTTAATTATTTTTCCGACAATCCCGGTACCTCCCCAGCTCCGGTCTCCGCTGAGGACATATATGAGGTAGAGAACATTCTGGCCACCAAGAGGGTAAGAGGAAAAAACTTTTTTCTGGTGGATTGGAAGGGGTTTGGCCCAGAGGAGAGAACTTGGGAACCCAGGGAGAACATCCTTGCCCCGCTTCTCCTTAAAAAATTTCTTTCAAGCCTAAAGAAGAGGGGGCGTAAAGGGGGAGGGGGTACTGTAGTATCGGCGTCTCTGCCCCCTGACAGGCAGAGATGCCGTCCCTCTTATTGCCGCGCTCCCCGCCCGGCGTCCTCCGGCTCTCCTGCTTCTGCTGTTGCCGGCGCGCGCAGCTTCCCGGGCACTGTGCTTAGGGCGCACACTTGCGCGCTCCCTCCCTCTTAAGGTTGCCGTGAACGTTGTCCTAAGGAGTCCCCGGCCAATGGCCGGAGGACCTGTCATATAAAAGGCACCTCCTCCAAAATGGAGGTGCCCATGCAAGGTTGTAGCTTTGTGGTTTAAACTCTGCTTCAGCCCTCAGGTCCCGCTGCTAGCCTGACTACCAGTCCCGCCCGCCAGCCTGACTACAAGTCCAGCCCGCCAGCCTGACTACCAGTCCAGTGCGCCAGCCTGACTACCAGTCCAGTCCGCCAGCCTGACTACCAGTCCAGTCTGCCAGCTTGACTACCAGCCCTGTCCGCCTGGTTACCTGGAATCACCTGCCTGTTACCTGCCGTGCCTGCCAGCCCGCTGACCTGGAAGCACCTGCCTGTTACCTGCCGTGCCTACCAGCCAGCCTACCTGGAGGCTCCTGCTTGTTACCTGCCGTGTCTTCCAGTCCGCCTACCCGGATCACCCATCAGCCTGCCTGCCGTGCTCATCAACTGTACCGGTCAGTTCCTGCCTTCTGACCCGTGGGAGTCACCTGCTCTCATACAAGGTCTGGCCCAGAGTAGCACCTGGTCCCTCTGCTCGGTCCTTCCCTGGTCACGGAGTCGATTGAGCCGCCGTATGACCTTGGTCAGTCCGAGTTGATACCTAGTTACGCCCCTCTGGTCCCTCCTTGCACCGCAGCACAGAGGTTCCACCACCCAGATCCGTAACACTCATTCTGGTCTTCCGACCAAGAGGAAGAACCTCTGCATATCATCGACCCCTCCAAAGTAATGACTGTGGCCCCGTTTGACCTGTCTCATCTTCCACCCGGTAAGACCTTTGTAGTGGTTCCGGATCGTAAGAAGGTTCTACTCTGGGGCCATTCATCCAAATTAGCCGGTCATGCTGGCCAGAGGAAGACCTTTTTGCTCATCACCCGACATTACTGGTGGCCTTCCCTGCGCAAGGATGTTGCGGACTTCGACGCAGCTTATTCCTCCTGTGCCCGTAACAAGGTTCCCAGGCACCTTCCATCCGGCCGTCTTCTTCCTTTTCCCGTGCCTTCCGCTCCGTTTCAACACATTGCAATGGACTTCATTTCGGATCTCCCTGTTTGTGCCGGTTGTACTATTATTTGGGTGGTTGCTGACTGCTTTTCTAAAATGGCCCACTTCATCCCTCTGCCTGGTCTTTCATCTGCATCTGTGCTGGCTAAGGACTTCATTCATCACATTTTTCGTCTCCACGGCCTACCCCTCCACATTGTGTCTGATCTCGGGGTTCAGTTCACTTTGCGCTTCTGGAGAGCTACGTGTAAACTGCAGGATGTCTCCTTGGATTTCTCCTCTGCTTATCATCCTCAGTCCAATGGTCAAGTGGAACGTATCAACCAGGTTCTCACCAGCTTTCTTCAGCACTTTGTCAACACTCATAATAACGATTGGGTTGAGCTCCTGCCCTGGGCCGAGTTCTCCTATAATAACCATGAAAGCGAATCCTCTTCCAAATCCCCGTTCTTTGTGGTCTACGATCAGCACCCCAGGATTCCATTTCCTGTCTACTCTTCAGTGGACAATCCTGCCGCAGAGACTCTGGTCAGCGAATTTTCAGCTATTTGGGAAGACACTAGATCTGCACTTCTTCAGTCCTCCGAGCGGATGAAGAAATAAGCTGATAAGAGAAGCCTGGATCCGCCTCAATTCCGTCCGGGAGACAAGGTCTGGCTTTCCTCCAAATATGTTCGTCTCAAGATACCTTCCTATAAGTTGGGTCCGCGGTTCATCGGTCCGTTCGAGGTTCTGAACCACATCAATCCCGTGGCTTACAAGCTGAAACTCCCGGTCACCTTACGGATTCCCAACTCCTTTCATGTATCCCTCCTCAAACCTGTTGTCCTTAATTCTTTCTCTGATGATCCAGGTACCGCTCCAGCTCCAGTCTCTGCTGAGGACGTCTTTGAGGTAGAAAACATTTTGGCCACCAAGAGGGTAAGAGGAAAGACTTTCTTTCTTGTGGATTGGAAGGGGTTTGGCCCTGAGGAGAGGTCTTGGGAACCCAGAGAGAACATTCATGCCCCTCATCTTCTTAAGAAATTTCTTGCGAGCCTGAAGAGAAAGGGGCGTGAAGGGGGGGAGGGGGTACTGTAGCATCGGTGTCTCTGCCTCCTGCCGGGCAGAGATGCCATCCCCTCACCGCCGCGGTCCGGGTCTGGCGTCCTCCCGCTCCCTTGCTGCTGTGGAGCGCACCGCACACAGCTTCCCGGGCATTGTGCTTAGGGCGCGCGCGTGTGCTCCCTCCCTCTTAAAGGGGCAGCGCACACCATCCTAAAGAGTCCCCGGCCAATGGCCGGAGGACTTCTCCTATATAAGGCGCCTCCTCCAAAATGGAGGTGCCTGTGCAAGGTTATTGTTCTGTGCGCTAACACTTGCTTCAGCCCTCAGGTCCCGCTGCCTGTCAGTCCTGCTCGCCAGTCTGTCTACAGTCCAGCCCGCCAGCCTGTCTATAGTTTTGCCCGCCAGCCTGCTTATCTGGAAGCAACTGTCAGTTACCTGCCATGCCTGACATCCTGCTTACCTGGAAGCACCTGTCTGTTACCTGTAGTGCCTGCCAGCCTGCCTACCTGGAGCACCTGCCAGTTACCTGTCGTGCCCACCAGCTCGCCTACCCGGAGCACCTGTCTGGCTATCTGCCAAACCAGCCTGTTTATCTACCCGGACCACCCGTCAGCTTCCTGCCGTGCTCATCCGCTGTACCGGTCAGTTCCTGCCATCTGACCCGTGGGAGTCACCTGCTGTCACACAGGGTCGGTCACAGAGTGGCACCTGGTCCCCCTGCTTGGTCACTCCCTGGTTCATGGAGTCGATTGAGCCGCCGTGCTATCTTGGTCAGGCCGAGTAGGCACTTAGTCATGCCCCTCTGGTCCCTCCTTGCACCGAAGCACAGAGGTTCCACTACCCGGACCCGTAACAGAGGGTATCATTATCTTCTTCAACTCCTGACTGATGCACACCATCAACTCTTCCTCCTCATCCTCCTCAAATTGTTCCTCGGCTTCTGCACCTTCACTAGCAGTTTGTCTGGTACCATGAGCCGCCCTTGATTGCTGTAATCCACCCTCCCTTGGCACCTGCCTGTACGACGACAGTCTGGGACTTAGAGATATTGTTATCCCCTCCGCATCCTCCTCTGCTTCCTTCTCTTTCTCTGGGACGACCACCTCCTCCCACAGACTATTCAAAGTGTTCTCCAACATGTGGATGATTGGAATTGTGATACTGATGAAGCGAAGGGCCGCCACCACCTTTGCACCTTTATCGCACACGGCCTTCCCTGGTTCCAGCTTCAGTGGAGACAGCCATTGCTCAAACTCAGCCTGGATAGCTGTCCACAACTCTTGAGCTGTGTGACTGCGATCTCCAAGGCATATTAATTCAAACACTGCCTTATTGCGGTAAGTACTGGCTGCACAGTACGGAGGTGGAGGGTTCTCTCTGCACTGTTGGAATTTATGTCTCATTAAGGGAGAGGTTGAGGACGCAGGTGGAGGCCCTAGAGGAGGCAGAAGCAGTGGAGGTAGTGTTAGATTACAGGGGTTTGTCCCACAAGCCTTGGAGATTCCAAGACTTGTGCAGCAGCTCCATCCCTGCCGGGTCCCACAGCCACCAGAGTCACCCAGTGCCCAGTCAGCAAGATGTAACGCCCCTGGCCATGCTTGTTCGTCCAGGTGTCAGTGGTGAAATGTACCCTGTCAGACAAAGATTTTTTCAATTAATGAGTGATGTTGCCTGTGACATCCTGGTGTAGCGAAGACACAGCTTTCTTAGAGAAGTAATGGCGACTGGGCAACTGGTACTGAGGACTACGATGGCCATCAGCTTTCGGAAACTGTCTGTATCCACCAGGTGGAAAGGCAGCATTTCCGTGGCCAACAAATTGGCGATGGTGGAGTTGAAGCTCTTAGCTTTGGTATAACTAGGAGGAAACAACCTTTTACGTGACCACAACTGTGGGACCAAGGGCTGGCTGCTGTGCTGAGAGAGGGTGGAGTAGGGTGAACATGAAAAACTGCTAGACTGTGAGTGAGGTGCAGGCGGAGATGTTTTGGTGATTTGAAAAAGATGTGATGTGCTCAGTGAAACAAAAAAGCAGACACTTTCGTAACAGCTGACGGACTTTCACTCACGCCGGCTGTAGCAGGTAAACAAATGGAGGTTCTGCGGACGGAGACCTGTATGAGAACACTCGCCACGGTGACGGAGGAAGAAGAAACAGCAGCTGCGGTTGATGGGGCGGCCGATGGTTGGCGAGGCCCGCTAGTCCGCATTTTAGTGCAATGAGATTCCCAGACTGACACATGTTGATCACGTATGTGTCGGTTCATGCATGTAGTAGTCAAATTATTGCAATTTTTGCCTCTACTGAGTAATTTTTTACAAAGTTGGCAGATAACGCGAGTTGGGTCATCCTTTGCAGTCTCAAAAAAGGCCCAGGCTAGGCAACCCATGCCGCCCCTGCGAACTGCAGACCCTTGACGGCCACAGCCAGAGTTGTGGCTGAGGATACAGTGCTTGTCGTGGTTGCATCACTCAGTGTCTGTGTGGGAGGCGGGATGAATCAATTTATATGTTACTGGGGCACCCTTTTATATGGATAATTTGAATAATTTGTCTATTAGATTATTTTCTTTTTAGTATTAAAATAGACATAAATCGTATACATCAGATTTATTCTGAATTTCAGGACTAAAACAGCTAATAATTATATATATATATTGCATGAGATGAATGTTGGTACGCAATAAGATCAGTCTAGCTAAATTAATAGAGTGCCGTTTATTGATATCTACTTGACTAATTAAGTGAGATTTGATCCCCCTACCCTAAATTAGTATTTTCTTTGCGTCCTACTGTAGAGATTATCGAGATATTTACCAGATTAATGGCCTTTCAGAGACACAAGGGACAGCCGCCGAGGAGTGGGGGCAACACAGTAGTTATACCTATGGTGCCATCCTCCGCTGTCAGGCAGACCCAGATTAGGGTCACTTAGGGCTGGATTAGGGTAGTTTTGTACCTTTTATGGTTTTGTATTTTTGCCATTTTTGTGGTGGTATTCGTGTTGTATTGTGTGTTTGGAATTCTAGATTCCTTTATGAAAGTATCTAATAAAATTAATGAATTTTAAGTTATTTTGATGATTTTTTTTTATTTTGAGGGCCTTTGACTATACATTTTTCTACATTTTTCAGTAGAGCTTTCAGTAACATTACCACCTACCACACCACCTTGAACACCAAGCCTATTCCACCTTCCACCATGACCTCACTTTTTCCCTTGTACCCTTCCCCTCTTTTAACGAGATGTTTCACAACCCTAGGCCCAGACCTGTCAGTCACCTGTCACTAAACAAACAAGTATTTATTTGCTGAGATAGTGTGGCTGGAGCACGCTATTTGCAGAATCAATTTAGATTCTGAAATGTAGACTCCTGGCTGGAGAAAAAAATATGAGCACAAAATATTTATATACAGAAATGAGGCCTGGTTTCAGGACCACAATATTAGCACAAAGAATTTAGATTTTCAAATGTGGACTCCTGGCTGGACAAAAATATTACCAGCACAAAATATTTATATGCAGAAACGTGGCCTTATTTCAGTACCACACTATTAGCACAAAATATTTAGATTTTCAAATGTGGACTCCTGGCTGGACAAAAATATTACCAGCACAAAATATTTATATGCAGAAATGTGGCCTTGTTTCAGGACCTCATTATTAGCACAAAGAATTTAGATTGTCAAATGTGGACTCATGGCTGCTGCAGCCTACACTGTGCCCGCTGCTAAAGAAAATGAATATGTACTGCTCCCCACACCCATGGGCGTGTAGAGCATTGAATATTCTTTCTCCTTAATAGCGCGGCTCCTGCTGTTGCCAGACGATTGCGTGTGCCCGCTTTTAAAGGGCATGAATATTCACCCCTCTTCACGCCCATGGGAGTGGAGAGGGGTGAATATACATGCTCTTTAATAGCGTGCACACTCAATCACCCGGCAGCAGCAGGAGCCATGATGCGGCTACATTATGTGCCAGCTATTAAGGAAAATAAAGTCACCGCTCCCCAAGCACACAGTCCCGTCGTGGGGAGCAGTGACTATTCCAGTAGCTGATCTCACCTTGTGAGGGTGCATGGCAGAGATCAGGGGTGCCTTACATACCAGAATGGAGATCAGGGGTGCCATGCATACCAGGATGGAGATCAGGGGTGCCATGCATACCAAGATGGAGGGGTGCCAGGCATACCAGGATGGAGGGGTGCCATGCATACCAGGATGGGGGGCACCATGCATACCAGGGTGAAGGGGTGCCATGCATACCAGGATGGAGGGGTGCCATGTATACCAGGATTGAGGGGTGCCATACATACCAGGATTAGGGGTGCCATGCATACCAGGATGAGAATTGCCATGCATACCAGGATGGGGATCAGGGGTGCCATGCATACCAGGATGGAGGGGTGACATACATACCAGGATGGAGGGGTGCCATGCATACCAGGATGGAGGGGTACCATGCATACCAGGATGGGGATGGAGGCCACATATAATAGTAAGGGGAGCCGTATATACCAGGATGGGGGATATTAACAGAATTGGGGGACATTACCCTTATAACAGTGTCAGCAGCAGACCCCCTCTCCATTACAGTGCATCATGACCACATTTTTTGCCTTTTTTTTTTTTCTATTTTCCTCCTCTAAAACCTAGGTGCATCCTATGGTCCGGTGCATCTTATAGTCCGAGAAATATGTTATATGCTGAAATGTGGCCTAGTGTCTCTGGACCACACAATTTTCAAAAAGGATTGATCTTCTGGAAGGTCGATTTAACAGTCACACAGGATCCTATCTGAACTAGCTGACTGACAATCAACCGCCTAGATAACTGCCTATCCAGTAGCAGCAGCAGGAGCAGCCTTTCTGCTCTGTTACACTGACAAAATAGCGCCAAAACAACATGTCCGCTTTTTATATGGAGAGGGACATGTGACTTTGGCAGCCCTTGTGTCTGTCCTTTGTGGATAGTTTCTGTGCCATGATTGGCTGCCAGAAACTCCACACATTGAGTTAAGGAAAAAAAATTAAGTAAGAATGTAACATCCCTGGCGGCATGCTTGCATAGTGCACCACCTCCCACTATGTAAGACCGCAATCTTACCTGTCAGTCCAGCCTGCAAACCTTGCTCCAGTTCATGCTGTGTGCATGTCTCTTGTCTGATTGCTTAGGGCGGCGGCCCGGTTACTTCCTGATTCTTATAGCTGCTGTGGGCGCACTCCTAATGCGTCCCCAGCCTATTGCTGTGAGTCACTGGATATTTAAACCCCCTCCACCCAGAAGGAGGTGCCTGAGCAACACCTTCACTCAGTTTGTCTTTGCAACTGAATTGCCAGGTCCTGTCCTGTATCTTGTCTGTTTCTGCCACTCTGGGGGCTGCATACCCAGACCTGTTATCTCTGACTTCTAGTCTGTTTCCGCCACTCTGGGGGCTGCATACCCAGACCTGTTATCTCTGACTTCTAGTCTGTTTCCGCCACTCTGTGGGCTGTATACCCAGGCCTGTTACCTGTGACTTCTAGTCTGTTTCCGCCACTCTGGGGGCTGTATACCCATGCTCGTTCTTGTATCTCATTGCAGTAGCAGTTCCTGTCTGAACTGTATCCTAGCCTGTTACCTGTTTGTCTCTATGTCCGTACCTTCCCTTTTCCTGCAGTATCTGAACCTGCACACAACTCCAACTCATTGTCTCTGTACTTCTGTTTGTGAGTTTTGTGTCCACTCGCTACTTCATAGTAAGTACCTTGTGTGTATCTGGTTCTGCTTGTCCCTTTTCCCTTCCTCCGTATCTTCCTCCTGTGTTCTAGAACAGAGCCCTATCCTCTCTGCCTGCACCTTCAGCCCTGTTCGGCTCTGCTTGCTCACCGCGCCAGCGGTTTCTCTCTGCTTTGACTTGCCCACCGCTCTGGCGGATTCCCTCTGCTCTGCCTTACCCACCGCTTCGGCGGATTCTCTCTGCTCTGACTTGCCCACCACTCCGACGGCTTCTCTCTGCTCTGCCTTGCTCACCGCGCCATTGGTTTCTCTCTGCTCTGACTTGCCCACTGCTCCAGCGGCTTCCCTCTGCTCTGCCTTACCCACCGCTCCGGCGGCTTCTCTCTGCTCTGACTTGCCCACCGCTCCGGCGGCTTCTCTCTGCTTTACCTTGCTCACCGCACCAGCAGTTTCTCTCTGCTCTGACTTGCCCACCGCTCCAGCGGCTCCTCTCTGCTCTGCCTTGCCCACCGCTTCGGCGGTTCCGCTCTGCTCTGCCTTGTCCACCGCACCTGCAGTTTCGCTCTGCTCTGCCTTGTCCACCGCACCTGCGGTTTCTCTCTGCTCTGCCTTGTCCACCGCACCTGCGGTTTTGCTCTGCTCTGCCTTGTCCACTGCTCCGGTGGTTCCTCTCTGCTCTGTCTTGCCCACCGCTCCGGCGGTTCCGCTCTGCTCTGCCTTGCCCACCGCACCTGCGGTTTTCGCTCCGCTCTGCTTGCTCACCGCACCAGCAGTTCCTCTCTGCTCTGCCTTATCCTCCGCTCCGGCGGTTTCGCTTTACTCTGCTTGTCTACCACATCTGCGGCTCTGTACCTGTCTCCCCGTCTATACTGGACCCTATCCAGCCTGCGCTCCAACCTGCTAGTACCTCCCTGTCTGCACTCCAGCCGTGCTTGCTAGTATCTCCCTGTCTGCACCCCAGCCGTGCTTGTGAGTGCCCACCTGTCTGCATACCAGCCGTGCTGGCCGGTGCCCACCTGTCTGCATACCAGCCGTGCTTGCCAGTGCCCACCTGTCTCCATACCAGCCGTGCTGGCCGGTGCCCACCTGTCTGCATACCAGCCGTGCTTGCCAGTGCCACCTGTTTCCATACCAGCCGTGCTTGCCAGTACTCACCTGTCTGCATACCAGCCATACTTGCCAATACCCACCTGCCTGTATGTCAGTCTAACCTGCCTGTTCCTGCATTCACCGGTGTGGGTCAACAACTGTGACCGGGGTCTGACCTGGAGTAGCACCTGATCCCTCTGCTCGGTTCCTCCTTGGTTCACGGAGTCGACTAAACCGCCGTGTGACCTTGGTCGGATCGGGTTGATACTTAGTTACGCCCCTCCAGGCACTCCTCAGTTCATGGTACAGTGGGATCACTAATCACGCTCACGCCAGTCAGTCCGGGCGTGAGTGTGGCGCCCTGCTGCGTATTGGTGCCACAGATCCTAGAGGGGTGCATGGACGGATTCCTCCACAAGAGGCCCTCACAGTATTCACACACCTCCACCTTCCACCTCAGACCACCAGAGGGAGCCCGATAGGGATATAAATAGGGAAGGTGGAGCTAGGCAGTCAGTAGTTCCTGCAGTAGAGAAGCCTGAGAGAGGTCAGCCTGCAGTGGAGCTCATTCTAGTCTGAGGAGAGCCCTTGCAGAAGTGATGCTGCAGTGGAGCTCAGTCAGTTTAGTCAGACTCAGTTGTAGCTCAGAATAGTGAGCTTAAGGCGTGCCGACGCCATAAGAGTGGTGAAGCGCGGCAAGCTGCCGCTAGTGTGTATAGCCTAGTGAGGGCCTCGAGCAGGCTGAAGGTTAGAGGAGTGAGTAGCATTGGGGGCAGAGGAGCTGTACAAGCTCACACCAGAAAACATATACCGGACACCGGGTCCGCGTCTACAGGGCCGTATATCCCCCTGTAGAGACAACCGGAGACCCCTGGAAGACTTCAGGTCCCAGGATCACCTAAGAGCTGATACGTACCAGAGCCAGGAGTTATGGAGGCCCCGCAAGCTGGGAGCGTGTACTCCAAGAGAATGCCCTACCACAAAGTCAGCCGGTGCAGGACAGAGACAAAGTTAGGCCTAGCTCCAGGCAGGTCAGAAACTTACTACACAAAGTCAAGAAACAGGAGGCCCTATACCCGCTCACTGGGGAGGATCCTGATATGCACCCTTCACCCTACAGTGCTCCGGAATGTGCCTGAACATCCATCAGTAAGAGGTACTGAAGGGAACTGTGTGTTTGCCTATCCTTCTTCAGTCCCGGCTGGGTTCCCCCTGTCCTGCATCCCTACATCCATGCTGCCCTCAGGCCTAGCTCCACCTGTGGGGAGCTATACCATTCAAGCTGCCTTAACACTGGCCTCAGTGGGCTGCCGCAGCGCTGGTGATCCTCAAAAGACACCACAGGTGGCATCACGATCTTTCATATAATTTTCCACCCTTTTAAAGAGAGGCCCAGGGTACGGGCCCGGGAGCCGACTACCGCGACATCCCTCAAAACTAACAACAAGGCCCGGGCACCGAGTCCTCCCCATCCCCTGGGCGCATCATCTCTTTCCTGGCGTCACGAACTGGATTCCGTGCCCGCTTCAGCAACAGAGTGTTATGCCCGTTGCCACTGGGTACTGTGCGCCTTTAATAAAAACTGTGTATTTAACTGTGGCGAAGATTGCCACCATTGTTGGGCCGCCGAGCGGGAAAAGGGGGCGTAACCGCAGGAAACTAAGAGGCGTACCTGCAAAAGTGCGCGAAGCCCCGGACACGCCCCATGCCTCGACGTCAAACCATGAAGCGCCAGGTCCTGGAAGGAGCGTCGCTGAACGCTCTGACATAGGACGCAAGGTCCTGAATAAGACCTTCACCTGCGGAGCTGCGGCCTACCGGAAGAAAAGAAAAGAAGGTAGGCCACGGTTTGCTAGGAGGGCACCAGAATGTCCGAGGAACAGCACAACACCGGAATACTGGTTAACCGCCCTGATGCTCAACCCGCGCCCGACGCCGAGCTGGCCGAAGCAACCGCTCCACCAGCAGGGCCTGTAACCCCTGTCATACCCATGGCCCTACCGTACATCCCTGGAGCAAAGTGACTCCCCCAGTACAGCGGCAAACCAGATACCCTGTCTGGATTTAAGCGGAAAATATGCGGTATACTGGACATGTACTCTATGACAGGCAAGCAAAGAGCCGCTGTTGTATTGGGACAATTGACTGGTGCTGCGGAGTGAGAAGTTGAAACCTGTTCGGCCACAGACCAGGAGTCAGTGTCCGCAATCTTTAAAAAGTTACAGACTGTCTTTGAGAATCGCACTGAGACAGACCTCCGGATGAGGTTCTACAACTGCTCTCAGCAACTGGAGGACAGTGTTCGGGACTATGCCTGGCGTTTACAAGGGGCCCTGCGAGCTCTGAAATAGGTTAGTCCAACCAGCATCAATGATGAAAATAAAATGCTGAAGGAACAGTTTATCCGGGGACTGAGGTCCCAAGAGGAGAGCAGGACTGTGCGTTGGTGGTCCCTGGATCATCCAGATGCCACCTTTGACACCCTTAAGGACATGGCTATAAAAGGACTGCAGCACCTGGAAACAACTGCTATCCAATGTTACCAGGGTGGGGCCACCCCAGTGCCTGCAGCGTCCACCTTTTCCCCAGTGGCTGCTGAAGCCAAGGTGCAAGCAACGTCCCCTAGTGAGCTGGACAGCCTGCGCTCTGAAGTGCGTCAGTTGAGCAAAACCCTGACCACTGTACTGAGTGCCCTGCAGCTGCGGAGGGAGCCCAAGGAGGAAGGAAGGATCCTGCTAGCCAACAGCCCTGAGGATGTCCCCTGGATGAGAAGGAGGAAGAGGACAACGCCACCCCCTGGGAGGATCAGTGACCAATGCTGTCCACCGAGGGACCCTGTCTGCCACCGCTGCCACAAGTCAGGTCACACCATCCAGATCTGTCCTTTAAATGAGAAAACCCTGGGTCCGAGGGCCAACACCCAGGAATAGACTCAGCAGGCCCCTCAGACTGGCACAGCAGGTACGTGGGAGGAAGACCTTTCCTGTCCATAATCCTGGACGGCATTGTGATACCTGCCCTGCTGGACACTGGATCTCAGGTAACAATTATGCCTGATGTCCTTTACAAGAGATACTGGTCCATGGACAGTCTCCAAACCCCGAACCCAGATTTTTCGGTATATGCCTCTAACGGCCTCCCTCTTAACCTAGTCGGGGTTAAGGATGTGACGGTAAAGGTGGGGAGAGTGGAGCTGAAGGACCAGGGACTCATTGTAGCAGAGATTGTCTCTGATGACTCAGGACTGAATATGGTACTAGGCACTAACATTGTTGGTAACTATTTGGAGGAAGTGGTGTTTTTGCTCCAACAGCTTGCTAACGCCGCCAGACTGGGGCAGAGAAGAGCAATCCAGAAGGAGATCCGAGCCCTGATGTACCAGCAGCAAGTAAAGCTATCCGGTGGTGAGATTGGTAATGTGCAGGTAACAGACCCCATACCCATTGTGATCCCCCCAATGAGTGAAATGCTTATCTGGTGTAGAGCAGCAATAGGTCTTAAAGGACAGAGCTACCAGGCTTTAGTAGAACCCCTTAGCTCAGAGCACAGACCTACACTCTTAACTGCCAGAGGGGTAGTGGATGTACGCAATGGGAGGGTGCCCGTCCGTCTTCTCAACTATGGGGAAGATGAGGTCAGATTACCATGCTATGCCACTGTTGCCAAGCTACATGCTGTAAATAACAACTCCATACACATGGCGGAGTCCTTTACCTCACCAGACGAAGTGGAGGCTAATGACCCGGCAACCCAGGTGGAGGATTGGTGTCAACAGCTCCATGTTGAGACGGACGCCACTCCTGCCCACCAGAAACAGGGGGTACACCGGGTGGTTCAGGAATACGCGCAGGTATTCAGCAAGCACCCACTTGACTTTGGGAGGATTAAGGGGGTTCAACACCATATCCCCACAGGTGATCATCCACCCATCAAAGAACGTTACAGGCCTATACCACCAGCACACTACCAGAAAGCCAAGGCGATGTTGCACGACATGAAGAAGGGGAAGTAAGGGATAGTTGTAGTCCCTGGGCAGCTCCCCTAGTGCTAGTCAGGAAAAAGGATGGAAGCATGAGAATGTGTGTAGATTACAGACAAGTAAATCGCATTACACATAAAGATGCATACCCTTTACCATGTATTGAGGAATCCCTGGCTGCCTTAAAGTTTGCAAATTACTTTTCCACCCTTGACCTCACTAGTGGGTACTGGCAAGTAGCTGTGGCTGAGGAGGATCGGGAAAGTCGGCCTTCACCACCCCGATGGGACTCTGCGAGTTCAACAGTATGCCGTTTGGACTCTGCAATGCCCCTGGAACATTCCAGAGATTGATGGAGTGCTGCCTGGGACACCGCAACTTCGAGACTGTGTTACTATACCTGCATGACGTGATAGTGTACTCCAAGAAGTATGAGGACCACTTGAAGCACCTGGCGGAGGTATTTGAGTCACTATCCCGGTATGGGATGAAGCTGAAGCCCTCCAAGTGCCACCTGCTCAAGAGAAAGGTACAGTACCTGGGGCATATTGTCAGTCCAGAAGGGGTAGCACCAGACCTGGAGAAGGTCACTGCCATCCAAAAGTGGCTGGAGCCGAAGAACCTCAAGGAGGTGCGTCAGTTCCTGGGACCAGTAGGATACTACCGGAGGTTTGTAAAAGACTACACTAAGAAAGCAGCCCCTCTGCAAGACCTCCTGGTAGGACAGTCCCCCAAAAGGCAGAAATCCCCCATTCCCCTGGGGTAAGGAGCAAGCCGAGTCATTTCAGGAGATGAAGGAGATCCTGACAGGAGACGAGATCCTAGCATACCCTGACTACAGCCAACCGTTCCTCCTGTATACTGATGCCAGCAACGAAGGAGTGGGAGCTGTCCTAAGTCAGAAGCAGAATGGCCAAGAGAAAGTGATCGCAAACGCAAGCAGGAAGCTCCGCCCGACTGAGAGGAACCCAGAGAACTATAGCAGCTTTAAGTTAGAGTTCCTGGCCTTGGTCTGGGCTATCACTGAAAGGTTCAAGCACTACCTAGCCTCCAGCAAGTTCACTGCCTACACAGACAATAACCCCTTGACCCATCTTTAGACAGCCAAGTTAGGAGCCTTGGAGCAACGATGGATGGCTCGGCTGTCAAACTACCAATTCACAATTAAATATCGGGCAGGCCGCAAGAATGCCAACGCCGATGCCCTGTCCACGATGCCTCACCAGTCAGACACAGAAGAAGAAGTGGATGACTTGGAGGAGATTGAGCTACCTGCCTTTCACCGGAATGGGATGATCCACGAGCAACGAGCCTTCAGGAGGCAGCATGGGAAGACGTTAAACCCTTTGCCTCACCACAGCTGGAAAGAGACCCAGGACAGTGACCTGGTTGTCAGCCATACCAAGGAGCTGATAACCGAAGAAGGTTCCTTCCTGGAGAAGGATGCGTCTCTGCAGGCAAAGCAGCTGTGGAACGAGAGAAGTCGGCTGTTTATCTACCGTGAGAAGCTGTGCCGGAGGTACGTCAATCCAAAAACCCATGAGATGGTATGGCAGATAGTGGTCCCCAAGACAGACATCCAAATGGTGTTGGAGGCCTTCCATGATCAGGCGGGGCACTTTGGCTGGAAGAAGCTAGAGACCCTGTTGAAGTGTCGATTCTACTGGGTAGGAATATGCAGCTCCATTGAGCGGTGGTGCCGAAACTGTAGACCCTGTAGCCTCAGAAGAAAAGACTACAGCAGCCAGAAGGCACCCCTGCAACCCATCAAGACGACTCGACCCTTGGATATCGTGGCCCTGGACCATGTCAAGCTGTCACCCAGCAGGTCAGGGTACTCCTATGCCCTGACCATGGTGGATCACTACTCCAGGTTCCTGGTGGTCGCCCCCGTCAAAGACCTGACGGCAGAGACAGCAGCAAAAACGTTCCAGGTGTGTTTCTGCAGACCCCATGGATACCCTGAGCAGGTGCTGACGGACCAAGGCCCCGCCTTTGAGGCTGAGTTGTTCAAAGAGTTCTGCCATATCTACGGGTGTAAGAAGATAAGAACTACACTGTGCCACCCACAAACCAATGGTCTCTGTGAAAAGATGAACAACATCGTCATCGACCTGCTGAAGACCTTACCACTTGAGGAGAGAAACCAGTGGCCAGACCTACTACCTGACCTGGTAGATCTGTACAATTACATACCTGTAAGTTCCACCAATTGCACTCCAGCATATCTCATGCGAGCAAGACCAGGAAAGTTGCCCATGGACCTGGAGCTCGGTGTTGTAGAACCAGAAGCAGTACAGAAGAGTACAAGCCTGTGTTGAGGACAGTCTCACTCGGGTGAGGGACAAGCAGGAAGCTCAATACAACAGAGGTGCCCCCGCAGAACCCTTCACACCTGGTGAAGTAGTGTTAAAAAGGAAGAGAAGAAACCACAAACTTGATGACCAGTGGGAGAAAGAACCCTACACTGTGTTGAATTCAAGATTTGATAATAAGAAAACCTGTTTGATTAGCAAAGGCGGGGGAAGAACAACTGCTACGGTATCTAGAGACCATCTGAAGTTGTGTCCAGACCTGCTAAAGCCCCAAGAAGAAGTGCCTCTCAATATCCCAGAGGAACCTAAAGAAACAGTAATCCATACTGACTTAGGAGACTTCCCGGCAGATTGGCCTCAACTAGGAGGAGCAGTAATAATACCTGTGATCCACTTCTTTCAACACCCAGAGTACCCTCCACTGCAAGTTGAACCTGTAAGTGCTGCAGAAGAGCCAGCTCAAGAAGAATCCCCGGACGAAGGATCTCCGGCAGGAGAAGAGCAAGAAGGCCCAGCCAATGGTATACTTGCCAGTCCCTTAGAGAGGTTAAGGCAACCCTGCAGTACCCCAACACTTAGAACTGACAGAATGGGAGGTAGTGCAAATACTAGTGCCTCACGCATCCCAGTACGACGTAGGTCTACACGTAGTACACTAGGTCAACCCCCTGTCAGATACACTGAGTAAAATAGTTAAACTTCTGACAAGTGTAGATAGTTACCCCTGGGGTATTATATAGCATTGTATTGTATATTACTGTATTATCTTGTATATTGCCATGTATTCATTGCCTTTTATATGCATTTAACTTATATTTTTGCCTTCATTAATGGACAATTCAAGTGATATGGACACTTTACCTATTTACTTCTCATTACCCGTATGGGTACCTAAGAACTCTGTGGCTGAGGACTATGTGCAGCCCAAAGACTTTTCTTTGTGAATATTTGCACTTCCTGGAGTGCCCCATTGAGCAACCTCTCCGGAAGAGACTTGGACTTCTAGGTTGCTTATTCCAATACATATATCTATTTATTACTTATTAATGTTATATGCAATGTTTAAGAATGTGCCTCCCATAAAGGGAAGATTGTTATTGTTCATGTTATATTGTTGTTTCAAAATGTACTTCAGCCCGGGAGTGCTGAGCTTTGCTAGGGGGGAATGTGGCACCCTGCTGCGCATGGGTGCGACAGATCCTAGAGGGGTGCATGGACGGATTCCTCCACAAGAGGCCCTCACTGCATTCACACACCTCCACCTTCCACCTCAGACCACCAGAGAGAGCCCGATAGGGATATAAATAGGGAAGGTGGAGCTAGGCAGTCAGTAGTTCCTGCAGTAGAGAAGCCTGAGAGAGGTCAGCCTGCAGTGGAGCTCAGTCTAGTCTGAGGAGAGCCCTTGCAGAAGTGATGCTGCAGTGGAGCTCAGTCAGTTTAGTCAGACTCAGTTGTAGCTCAGAATAGTGAGCTTAAGGCGTGCCGACGCCATAAGAGTGGTGAAGCGCCGCAAGCTGCCGCTAGTGTGTATAGCCTAGTGAGGGCCTCGAACAGGCCAAAGGCTAGAGGAGTGAGTAGCATTGGGGGCAGAGGAGCTGTACAAGTTCACCCCAGAAAACATATACCGGACACCGGGTCCGCGTCTACAGGGCCGTATATCCCCCTGTAGAGACAACCGGAGACCCCTGAAAGACTTCAGGTCCCTGGATCACCCAAGAGCTGATACGTACCAGAGCCAGGAGTTATGGAGGCCCCGCAAGCTGGGAGCGTGTACTCCAAGAGAAGGCCCTACCACAAAGTCAGCCGGTGCAGGACAGAGACAAAGTTAGGCCTAGCTCCAGGCAGGTCAGAAACTTACTACACAAAGGCAAGAAACAGGAGGCCCTATAGCCGCTCACTGGGGAGGATCCTGATATGCACCCTTCACCCTACAGTGCTCCGGCATGTGCCTGAACATCCATCAGTAAGAGGTACTGAAGGGAACTGTGTGTTTGCCTATCCTTCTTCAGTCCCGGCTGGGTTCCCCCTGTCCTGCATCCCTACATCCACGCTGCCCTGAGGCCTAGCTCCACCTGTGGGGAGCTATACCATTCAAGCGGCCTTAAAACCGGCCTCAGTGGGCTGCCGCAGCGCTGGTGATCCTCACCAGACACCACAGGTGGCGTCACAAACTTTCATATAATTTTCCACCCTTTTAAAGAGAGGCCCAGGGTACGGGCCCGGGAGCCGACTACCGCGACATCCCCCAAAACTAACAACAAGGCCTGGGCACCGAGTCCTCCCCATCCCCTGGGCGCGTCACGCGCATAACAAAAAATAACAGTTCGCCACTTCTCTGACGTCTCCCTACCCCCTTCCCTCATCAAACATGTCTGCCCTTCTCATCATACAGCACCACTATCCTAGCCAAAGTCTTAACAAAAGCATTAGTGGAAACCCGTTCGTGTAGCGAACTTTGGCCGACTTTTGCCAATTTTCAGGAAAATGCTCTGGGGTTCGAACACAAATCCGAATGTGCAATGTTCGTGCCGACTTTGAGATTGGCAAACGTTTTCTGAACAAGTTTGCTCATCGTTAGTGTTCACTTGGGCTACTATATTTAACAGAAGAAGACAATGATTTTGAGCAGTGCTTCTCACAGTCTCCTCTGGGCAGTTGATGTTGAGATGTGTTTTCTTTGATACATGTGCATCATTTATGAGGGCTCTTTTCTGAGGTGCTGTCAATTTGCGGTTTCTGAGGCTGATAACTCTGATTTACAGTTAGGTCCATATATATTTGGACAGAGACAACATTTTTCTAATTTTGGTTCTAGACATTACCACAATGAATTTTAAACAAAACAATTCAGATGCAGTTGAAGTTCAGACTTTCAGCTTTCATTTGAGGGTATCCACATTAAAATTGGATGAAGGGTTTATCCTGGGGAGGTCAGGCCTTGCGACCGGGCCTGAAGCGGACCGCTTCCGACCGCACCCGGAGTCAGGGGGCACGGCCTGGGGCGTGGTCCGGCTACTGTGTTCGCAGCTTGGGGCGGCGGGAGCGGGGGAGGCGCAGCGACTCCCGGGATGTCGGGCTCCGCGACGGGGTCCAGAGGCAGGTCTGTAGCATCAGGGCTGGTGGCAGGGGTGTCCCCCTTACCAGCTTCCAGGGCTGCGCTGTTCTCAGCTTCCGGCCTCCGCTCCTCGTCCCCAGGGGCTGGCTCGCTGTCCGGTGCTGGCGGCGTCACTTGCTGCCGGGTCGCGACCCGCCAGGCCATCTCCTCTCTCCATCCCGCTATGGCCTCCCATTGCGCCTGGACCATCCTCCGGTCCAGATCCTCCAGCGCAGTCCAAAGGAATTCCGGGTCTTCTCCAGGGAGCTGAGCCATCAGCTCCGTGAGGCTGTATGGGACCGCCTCGGCCTGCAGCAGGCCACCCGTCAGGGTGCTGGAGTCGGTGCTGCTCGCCATCTCCGGGTGTGGTCTGCCGAGACTGATCCAAACCACACCCTGCTCCCCGGTTTTCTTCTCCTTCCGCCCCTGTTGGGGGTGGTCCTGGGGCAACCTGCTGACAATCACTCTCAGGGGCAGCTCCCCCACGTTGATGGACATCTCTACTGCCGCACACAAGGCTGTTGGGGGTGGGCTCCTTCTTTGGCGCCATTCTGGGACCTGACCCACGATGGGAGGTGGCTTCTTGTTTTCTTTTGGCGTGCACATAATGGCATCCGTTCTGCTGGGGCGGGCGCCACATTCAATACAGTAAAACAGTCTCTTTTCAGGCTCGCAGTACCCGGTGGTTGCGGGCACGAAATCCTGCCAACTATGCCAAAGTTGACACGCCCCCTGGGCCGTGTGTGTGTGGGGATACCCGGAACCGGACCTTTTGTGGATGCTGGGCGTTGTAGTCTCCGTGGCGGCGACCCGGTCCGTGCCCAGGGCGGTCAAACCAAATGGCAGTCTATATGCTGAATGTCCGACTATGCCACCCGTGGATTGCGGTCAGAGTGAACCGCCGCTGCAGGGCAGACCGCTGAGGCTGGTGTGGAGGGTGCAGCTGAGGGTAGTATAACTCCCCACGGGAGGAGTATAGCCTCAGGGCAGCGAGTGCAGATGTTGGGGGTGATGGTGCGCGGGAGCAGCAGTAACGACACAGAGTCCTGTAATGCAGTCCAGGGTTTTTACTCACAGTTCTTTATCCACGTTACTCCAGCTGGTCATAACGTCCCACGTCGCACTGTGCTCACCAGATGAGGGGCTCGGCCTACTCCCAGATAACTTTGGAGCGTTTCACAGGACCCCCTTTTTGTGTACTTTCTCTGGCCTGTCATGCCCCACCAGTGACCTCGCTTCTGTCCGGCTGCCTCGGGCCTTCTCGGGTGAACATTGGTGCCGTTTCCCTGACCCTATGTGGTGCCTTCCTAGCGGGTGTAGCGAGGGGCTGCGCCACATAAAATGTCACAGCCTCCGGTTTCTAGCTGAGGGTAGTTCCCCGCCTCCACTAGCTTCGGGGACCGGTCTCCCCCTTTGGCCTGACCCCCCTACGCAGGTAGATTCGGGTGTGCAGTGGCGATTCGCCGGTCCACACCCATGGGGTCCCTTTGTTCCTTGTTCCTGGAGCCTCCTCCGCTCCTCTTCCTTCCTTCTCCATCCTCCAGGCTCTGGCCACTCTCTCAGGCCTGCCTGCGGAGCCGAGCTCGGTCTGAGCCTCTGCTCCCTGTCTTCTCCTCTTACTCTCAACCCTCTCTCTCTTTGCTCCTTCAGTGCTGGCTGGGCCTCACAGGCTAGGCCCGCCTACGGAGCAGAGCCCCATGCAGAGGCCCTTACTCTGTCACTTCTTCTCTCTGACTGCACTCAGAACTAAGATGGTGCCCACCTTTTATACCTCCTTCTCAATGCACCCAGGAACTGCCCTCTCCCTCCTATGCACTACAGGGTCCCCCCTTCCTCGGTGTTCCCTCACCCCACTCCAGCCAGGGACAGGGACTGTCGTGCTCTACTTGGAGCATATCAGTCGCCCTGCCCCCCGGAAATGTGGTGTAATGCATGCAGGTGTCAGGGTCCTGATTCACACTCCATCCTTACCTGGAAGTGAGATATCGCACATCTGGTTGAGATGCAATACCTCTGTAGCGACCGAACCCTCGGAGCGCTACACATTACAATAAGAACAGGGAAAACCATTGCATGATCAGGTATGATCAAACTTTTGACCAGTTCTCTATATAAAAAAGCCAAAACAATGTTTACCTCTTGTATTTGAATGTATAAAACACAAAATTGAGACTACAAACATTTTTGTTTAGATGTGGTTGCATCTTCTTTCATTGCTAAGTTTTTCTGGACCATTTTGAATATGAAAAATTGATACAATAAACTCAGAGTATTGTATAGGTCTACCCAACTCCTCCTTTCAGTTTTCAATAAAGATTTGTTAGGACAGCTGTGTGCATTCTTCAACTGATACATAAGAAAGATATCACAGCGCAGAAAGAAAATATTACAACAAAGCCATTGAATTTGTAATGTTAGATGTCGAATTACACTTTTATCTTTTTGAATCCTGATATTTTTGTAATTGTAAGAATGGATAAATCTGCAGCTTATCTAGTGTCTTCAACAACAGTCACGTATGCAACAACAGCAAAACAATAATGCCACAGCCCTGTTGAATTAGACAGCAAGTTAGACAGCAAGGAAGGCTGCTCCTCTCGCGCGCTTTCCACGAGAAGCGCGCCGTCTCTCTCTCCCCCCTCCCTCTCCCTCCCGCAACCCAGAAGAAGGCGAGCACGTGGTAGTCACCGGCCGGGACTCCGCTCTCGCCCCGAATCCCTGACACCTTCTGACACCACCGCTGGACAACTCACTGTAAGTAGGATCGGGCCACGGCCCCACTGGAACCGCCAAACTTATAGCCATACAGTACCCCTCATTTCTCGCCAACAGAACCTGCAGACGGACTCTGCAGTTCAACCCTACAATTCCAGCAAAGCTACCGCTAGTCCTATCTGACACTGACTTGTCAGCCAGAGCTTCCTGCTGCACCCGCCTCTGGAATTCTACACCAAGACAGGTACCTAGCCAATACTATACAGCCAGCCAATAGTGACCACTGACCACTCCATCTATATTAATACTACTACCACCTTAGCTTACAGACGCCGACCCTCTGGCATAGCCAGAGTGTCCTGCTGCAGCTAGAGCCTCGTACTGCACCCACCTAACGGGTACTACTATCAGAAACCCCAACTATCCTGAGACATCCCTGAGACCTCTCTGGACCACCCCTGCAAACCTACCTGGCAGGTAACTCTAGGCACCTAGTGTGCCAACCTTGTTACTACTGTGCTAACCTTGATATTAGTCCCCACTACTGCTACTATTAATAATCTTCCCTCCAGAACAACTCTGGACAAGCATCCAGATCCTCCTGGTGCATCTACTTAAAATAGGACAAAACCAAATCCGTAACACCTACAACGGAGCCTACCTTCTAACTACTGGACCCTCACAGGTACCCCCTACAGCTTACCTACAGGTAGCCAATTATCCTCCATCGCTCCTACAACTGGGAATTATCCCACTTGTCTCTCCTAGACCAATCTCTGTAAAGAGCCATACAGGACCACTGTCCAAGCAAGACACTGTCTACATCCTCCACCACCTGCTGATTGCCACACCAATAGCAGGTAAGTCACAAACCAATATACAGTTCGGCCAACATCTAAACATCGAACACTCAATCCCACAACCTTAATTACCTCTTCCCGCAGATACCACCAAAGGTGAGCATCTACCTACTGCAAGGAGGACATCACCACTGGACCTACAGTCTGCTGATTGCCTTATCAAAAGCAGGTAACTCAATTGGTATATCACTGACCACTGGTCACCCACCCCCAAAAAACCTAACCAGCTTGTCTTCATCCCAGGTACCACCACAATTCACCTTTAACCTCACTCCACCTACCACAAGGAGCCACCAATTAAGTACAGCGGATCTACGAACCTCTGTCTCCTAAAAATCAACCACTCATATTGAGCACTTTGACAACCTGAGAAGTAAGACACTATCCAACTATCCATTTACTTATTTTTTATTTATTATTTATTAATACCTTTTTATCCATTGTGTATATTTAGCTTGGTGATACTTATCACCAATTTTTAAACTACTTCCTTATTTTATATGTAATTTTATATCGCCTGTGTATCTCAATAAAAGTCTAATTCTTTTAACAAAGCATCTCTCCCCTCCTTTCTCCAATCTCACTACCATTAGCGCGAATTTATATTTTTACATTTTTACCTGGACCTAGTCCAAACTCGGACATCCGTGGTTCCCTGTCCACAAATTCGCTGCCATTGCTAGTGACTAGCTTTACAGCGCCTCCTATACCCAATACTACTAATTTGACACTTATGTTTAACAAAGTATAATATTGCATATAGGGTGTCTAGACACCTAGGAAGATCAAAGAAGACATCTTCCATATATGGAGGATGGTCAGGGTATATATATAAAGATAATTATAAGGTCCATGTAACAATGAGTGTTGATAAAACCCCAATACTAGCCAGAGTGGCCATGTGTCCAGAAAAGCACAGTGGCATATAAAGTCAATAGACTCACCCATAAAGGGCTGCAGTGCCAAGTTGATCAGAAACAGGAGCCCCTACACGCGTTTCGCGTAGGCTTCGTTGGGGGGCCTGTGTGTTATATGTGCCAGATGGGTTTTTATATATATGCCACCAAAGACGTGTGCGATAACCATCACTGAAGCGGCGCATGGGGGCGCAGTCTCCAACGTCACTTCCGTCCCGTTCGGCAGATCACGTGAGCGGTGCGTGTCAGAAAGAATACTTCCCATGACGTCAATAACACACATTGCGTCGTACTGATGCCATTGGGGGCGGGACGTATAGGGAACACCGCACACATGCGCACCCTGGTGGTACCGCACTTAAAGCTGCAATGTGTCTGACAGAGTTTGTAATTATGTATTGCAAGTATATTATGCAGGCACCCTTGTACTCAAGGACTCCGGGACAATATGTAAGTAAAATACAGTACAATATATAATACAGAAATGTGCATACCAAAAAAGATATAGATTTAATACATATAATCAGCACAAATTGATGTACACAATAAACATAATATCCAATCATAAAAAGTGGAGCACTGCCGCAGATGGTATTCGAAAAACTAAAATGCTTTCCATGATGGACAAAGAAGAATCAGACACAAAGAAGCTGGGTTGATGGCGGACACCATAGAAAAAAGAGGCTTCTAAATAAAATAAAATAAACATAGAACATACAAAATTAATTAATTAAAAAGCAATACCAGGGTGGCAAATCTAACACACCAGTAAAGAGGGGATGGGATGGGGGAAAAGAGGGGAAAGAGGGAAGGAAAAAAGGGGAAGGAGGGTAGAAGGATAGGAAAGGGGAGGAAAAGAAAGGATTATTCAGGATTTAGCATGATGTCTTCTTTGATCTTCCTAGGTGTCTAGACACCCTATGTGCAATATTATACTTTGTTAAACATAAGTGCCAAATTAGTCACACATTTGTGTCTTTTATCATTAACTTTTCACCATTATGATAATAATTATTTCTGTTTTTTAACTGATTAAATAAATGTCATTATGTTTGATATGCATTACTGTTGTACTGACTCCTTTTTGGGTTACAACTCCCTGGGGTTTCATATTGTTGCTCAGTGTCATTTTATGTAGTAATAACTGGAACGTTTCAACGGATCCCAGTGATTCTGAGAAAGTTTTTCCATGACATATTGTACTTCATGATAGTGGTAAATTTTGGTCGATATGATTTGAGTTTATTTATGAAAATATCGAAAATTTGGCAAAAATTTTGAAAATTTAGCAATTTTCAAACTTTTATTTTTATGCCCTTAAACTAGAGAGTTATGTCACACAAAATAGTTAATGAATAACATGTCCCATGTCTACTTTACATCTGCAACATTTTTAAAACATTATTTTTTTTATTAGTAAGTTAGAAGGGTTAAAAGTTGAACAGTTATTTCTCATTTTTCCAACAAAATTTACAAAACCATTTTTTTGGGACCAGATCACATTTGAAGTAGCTTTGTGACTTTGAAAGGACTATGTGACAGAAAATGCCCAAAAGTGACACCATTCTAAGGGCTCAAAACCACATTCAAGAAGTTTATTAACTTCACAGGAACTCAATGAATGGGAAAAATAGACATTTTACCTTTTCCCACAAAAATGTTACTTTATCCCCCACATTTTCCATTTTCACAAGGGTAACAGAAGAAAATGGACCATATAATTTGTTGTGCGAATTCTCCTGAGAACGCTGATACCCTATATGTGGGTGTTTGGGTGCATGGCAGGGCTCAGAAGGGAAGGAGCACCATTCGCCTTTTGCAACACAAAATTGGCTAGAATCCAGAGCGGACGCCATGTCACTTTTGGAGAGCCCCTGATGTACCTAAACAGTGGAAACCCCCCACAAGTGATCCCATTTTGGAAACTAGACAAATCATGGAATTTATCTAGATTTGTGATGAGCACCTTGAACCCCTAGGTGCTTCATAGAAGTTTATAACGTTGAGCCGAAAAAATAAAAAAATCATATTTTTACCACAAAAAAATTATTTTAGACACAAATTTATCATTTTTAGAAGGGTAAAAAGAGAAAATGCACCATACAATTTGTTATGCAATTTTTCCTGAATAAGCCGATACTCCATATGTGGTGGAAAACTACTGTTCAGGTGCACAGTAGGGCTTGGAAGTGAAGTACCACCATTCAATTTTTGGAATGCAAAATTGGCTTAAATTGGTAGCAGGTGACATGTTGCCTTTGGAAAGCCCCTGATGGGCCTAAACAGTGGAAAACTCCCATGAGTAACTCCATTTTGGAAATTAGACACCTCAAGGAATTTATCTAGATATGTGGTGACCTTGAAACTCCATGTGCTTCACAGAAGTTTATAACATTGAGCCGAGATAATAAAAAATCATATTTTTACCACAAAAATTTAGATTTAGGCGCAAATTTTGTATTTTCAGAAGGGTAAAAAGAGAAAATACACCACACAGTTTGTTGTGCAATTTCTCCTGAATACGCTGATACCCCATATGTGGTGGAAAACTACTGTTTGGCCACACAGCAGGGCTCGGAAGGGAAAGAACACCATTCTACGTTTGGAACACAAAATTGGCTGAAATCGGTAGCGGACACCATGTCACGTTTATAGAGCCCCTGATGTGCCTAAACAGTGAAAAATCCCCACAAGTGACCCCATTTTGGAGACTAAACACAACAAGGAATTTATCTAGATATGTGGTGAGCACCTTGAACCTCCAGGTGCTTCTCAGAAGTTTATAATATTGAGCCGAGATAATAAAAAAATCATATTTTTACCATAAAAACATTTTTTTAGATCCAACCCAAATGTTGCATTTTCAGAAGGGTGAAAAGAGAAAATGCACCATACAATTTGTTGTACAATTTCTCCTGAATACGCTGATACCCCATATGTGGTGGAAAACTACAGTTTGGGTGCATGGCAGGGCTTGAAAGGGAAGGAGCACCATTCAACTTTTGAAACAGTGTAAACCCCCCCCATAACTGACCCCGTTTTGGAAACTACACCCCTCAAAGATTTTATCCAGGGGTATAGTGAGGATTTGAGCCCACAGGTACCATACACAATGTGATAACATTAGGTTGTGATTAGTGATGAGTGAGCATGCTCGGATAAGGAATTATCCAAGCACGATAGGGAGCTAACTGAGTATCTTCGGCATGCTCTAAAATTAGCTTTGAGTCGCCACAGCTGCATGTCGTGCGTCTGTTCGACAGCTGCACCACAAGCAGGGATTGCCTGTTTGCTTGGCAATCCATGCATGTGTTGCGGCTGTCGAACAGACGCGCTACATGCAGCTGCGATGACTCAAACCTATTTTTCGAGCATGCCAAAGATACTCAGTTAGCACTCGAGCATGCTTGGATAACCCTATATATGACATAAGATCATTATTGCCGATCAGAGCTGCAGTTCCCACGCTGTCAGATGACAGAGTGGGAATGAGGGTCCAAACATCGGGTGTTTGCCCTGCTGTCAGATGACAGCGTGAGTGCGCAGCTGTGACCGGAGGTAAAAAGTTTACCTCCGGTCACAGGTGTCGGCAGATGGGACTATTACACCCATCAGCCTACGCCTGCTGTCACAGATTACAGCGAGAACAGGCGCGTCTGATGGGAGTATTCATCTGCCAGCGCCATAAATAAATAAAAAAATTAAAAAATGGTGTGGGTTCCCCTGTATTTCTGATAACCAGCCAGGCAAAACTGAAAGCTACGGGCGGCAACCCTCAGCTGTCAGCTTTAGCAAGGCTGATTATTTAAATAAATAATAAAAAAAAAAACGGCATTGGGTCCCCCCCATTTTTTACAACCAGCCAAGCTAAAGCAGACATCTAGGGGCTGGTATTCTCAGCCTGGTAAGGGGCCATGGATATTGGCCCCCCAGACAAAAAATAACTGCTCACAGCTGCTCCAGAAAAGGTGCATCTATTACATGAGCCAATTCTGGCACCTTGCCCGGCTCTCCCCATTGCCCTGTGGCGGTGGCAAGTGGGGTAATATTTGTGGGGTTGATGTCACCTTTGTATTGTCCGGTGACATCAAGCCCACGGGTTAGTAATGGAGCGGCGTCTATAAGACGCCGCTCCATTACTAATCCTATAGTCAAATTGTGAAATAAAGACAAACACCCAGAATAAAATCCTTTATTTGAAATAATGACACAATTTTTTATTAATGATTATTAATTTACCCAAAAAACTATTTTCCTAAAGCCCATTCCATTGAATCCCTCGTCTCCTGTAAGAAAAGAAAAATGAAAACCACTATATCCCTCACCTCTCCGAAGATCTATCCCACGCAGTAAACCAAATCTAGGCTAAATAGTTTTCAACCAGGAGGATGCCAAGATGCGACCGTCCTGGCTGAAAACCACTGAGAAATGAGCTGCTGTGCGCTCAGCCTCACTGACTAGCGGTGACATCATCAAGTTCACCACTGGTCATTGAGGCTGAGTTCCCGGCGGAGCCGCTAGCGGTGATCTCACTGAGTTCACCGCAGTTCATTGGCATGTCTGGGAACTCAGCCTCAATGACCGGCGGTGAACTCTATGACATCACTGCTAGTCACTGAGGCTGAGCTCGCAGCAGCTCATTCCTCAGTGGTTTTCAGCCAGGACAGTTGCTTCTTGGCACCTTCCAGGTTGAAAACTATTTATCCCAGACTTGGATTATGGCATGGGACAGAACTTTGGACAGGTGAGGAATATTGTTGTTTTTTTATTTTTGTTTTCTTACAAGAGACGAGGGCATTGGGGGATTAGGTGTTAGGTAAGTATAACCGTCTTTGTTATTTTTAAATAAAAAAGTAAAATTGCGTGTGTTTTATTTCAAATAAAATAATTTATTCTGGCTGTCCCTTTATTTAACAATTTATGATATAAAGAAGGGAGAGGGCTCAATACTGATAAGCAATTATAAATACAGGGTGCAACATCATATGGAGAAGAACAATATATTGAAGAAGGGGAGAAAAAAGCACCATACAAGGATGTGCACACCTGATATATAGGTAATAATACAAAAATATATAATTTTATTAAGTACAAGGAAACAGGGGAGATTAAAAACACTTAAAAACCAAGTAATGGTATATATATATCCCCGGGTGAATATATAATAATATCAATATAGGCAGCAACCTATGCACTACACAGCAATACAAATAAATAAACAAGTACATGTGATCTGTTGCACAATTGATAATAAGTGCACCTGACTATATAACTTATACAAAAATAATGATGGCCATCAAAAAGTAGATATATCAAATTGTGTAGCCTATACAGATATCACATAAATTAATATAGAGACCACTCCAGACCAAGTCAAAGTAATATGGTCACAGTCATAAGAGTTGTATATGTCATGTGTGTAGTGCTCGAGTGAACAAAGTAATTTGTCATGTAGGATACTCACATATAGCTCAGCATTGAGACTACCATCGATCCTGGTCAAGTATGCAACGCATTTGACTGTGAAACAACCCCATACCATCAGGCTTCCTTCACCAAACTTGACAGTTCCTTCAATTTTGCCATCCATTAGCCCCTTTTTCCCTTGTTTTTTCCAGACCCATTTGCACCCATCAGAGCCTAGTCTATTGACTTTTGTCTCATCGCTCCAAATCACCCACTTCCAAACTTCTACTGTTCACTTTTTGTACTTTCTTTGCAAACTCTAGCCGATGCTTCTTATGATGATATTGAGGTTGAGGCTCCTTCACCTTTTTTTGAGCCACCATCCAGACTTGTGTCACATGCGTTGCACGGTGCTTGCATGGTTGTCTGTGATCTGTCTATTACGAAGCATATGAGTCACCTCCACTGCCGTGTTTGTCGCATCAAAACTAATAGACCTTGTGATGAGACAACTTGTTGACTCCAATATTTTGCCTGGATGTCCACTCTTGGCTTTTAAATGGACGGACTGACTTCATTTCGTATTCTTCCAACTGTCATGGCACTGATATGATGCAGTTTGGCAACTTTCTTGGCCGAGAGACAGCTATTGAGCTGGATCATGCTGTTTCTATTTTCTTGGGAAATATTCTTCATGGCTGCTTCTCGATTCAAACCAGTTACCTTTCCCTTGGGAATCAACCTAATAACACACTGAGCTATTAGGGAATGTGGGAACAGGTTATTAGTATTATTAATATTATTAGAACATGTTGTATTTTGTAGTATTCAGGAAGAAAAAGACTTTTCCATCACCAGGAGCAAAACAGTAACAATGCAGTGACATGACAAGAATCTGCATAACTAATCATATGCTAAATAGTTGCAAGTCAAATTTATGTATGAGATAGCCAAGACAATTGCCTATAAAATGATGGTAGTCTCACGTTCAAAGCAGTAGTGGATGGTGAGATACGGAGCCTGAAAGTCAAAAGTTCAAAACATTGTTACCCTTTTGCTCCTCACTGTATATATGTGTAGAAATATATTTATAAATATTTGTGTGTGTACATATATATAATATATATAGAGTGCATTGTGAAAGTATTTGCCCCCCGTTAACTTTTCTACCTTTTGCCACATTTCTGGCTTCAAATATAAAGATATAAAATTCAAATTTTTGGGGAATAATCAACAAGTGGGACACAATCGTGAAGTGGAACGAAATTTTTTGGATATTTTAAACTTTAAAAAAAAAAAAAAAAAATGAAAAGTGGGGCGTGCAATATTATTCGGCCCCCTTGAGTTCATACTTTGTAGTGCCACCTTTTGCTGCGATTACAGCTGCAAGTCGCTTGGGGTATGTCTCTATCAGTTTTGCACATTGAGAGGCTGAAATTCTTGCCCATTCTTCCTTGCAAAAGAGCTCGAGCTCATTGAGGTTGGGTGGAGGGCATTTGTGAACAGCAGTTTTCAGCTCTTTCCACAGATTCTTGATTGGATTCAGGTCTGGACTTTGACTTGGCCATTCTAACACCTGGATACGTTTATTTTTGAACCATTCCATTGTAGATTTTGCTTTATGTTTGGGATCATTGTCTTTTTGGAAGATAAATTTCCGTCCCAGTCTCAGGTCTTTTGCAGACTCCAACAGGTTTTCTTCCAGAATGGTCCTGTATTTGGCTCCGTCCATCTTCCCATCAATTTTAACCATCTTCCCTGTCCCTGCTGAAGAAAATCAGGCACAAACCATGATGCTGCCACCACCATGTTTGATAGTGGGGATGGTGTTTTGAGGGTGATGAGTAGTGTTGAGCCACCCCCGTAGTGTTCGAGTTCGGTTCGGTTCGTCGAACACCCGTGTGTTCGCCGAACTGTTCGTCGAACTGTTCGTCGAACACCTTCGAACACCGTTAAAACCAATGGCAGGCAAACAAAAACACATAGAAACACATAGAAAACACCTTCAAAGGTGTCCAAAAGCTGACAAACTGCTCAGAAGACACAACTAACACATGGAAAAGTGACAAGTACATATAGTCATGCGAAAATAAAAGAGGTGGAGGAGTAAAAGGAGGGGGAGACACAGATATAGGCATGTCATGCCCTTCTAAAATCCAAAAAGTGAGAAGCCGACACGGCCAGTCCGCTCCTGCCCGTGCCACCTCCGTGTCGCCGGGTTTGTGCCAGAGCCGCGGTGAACCCTGATGGCCAGCCCCCCTCTCCCAATACTGGTGCCTGTCCGCTGGTGGGTCGAGCGAGCCCCCTTGTGGTGGAGGCAGCTCTAAGCTTTTTAATTTAAATTGTCTCTCTAATTTGAATGAATACACTTTAAATCCATTTACAAGGATCTATTGGAGGGCAAGTCTCATGCCAGCAGCCGCGTAATTCCAGCTCCAGTAGCGTCCACTAAAGCTGCTGCAGTTAAAAAGCTTTTATAAGGATCGAGCTCGGCTGTCCACCGCAAGGCATCCTACTGCCAGTCCCAGCCCCTATGCCTTGGGGTGCCTCCTGATGCTCTTCACTGAGTATCCCATGGTCCCGAAGCATTTCCTTTGAAAAAATTAAGTGTCTAAACTACAGGTGGTGTAGCTTGCTTAACAGCCGGGATAATCCGCTGACTAGCAGACACTGCTACTAGGCACAAAGTATTTCCTGGGCTAGATGCAGTTAAAAATTTGTAATTAGATACTTTCGTTGGATGCTGAGAAAGCATTCCATAGAGTCTCCTGGCACGCCATATATGATTCTCTTAAAAAGCTTGGGGTAGGGGTCTAGAGGACCCTTTTATAGCCAAAATCACGGCCCTGTATCGCAATACGTCACCTAGGCTGAAGATAAATGGAACTGTAGCACCCTGAGGGCTCGGTTGCTACAGACGTATTGCACCTCACCCAGAGGTGTGATATCTCACTCTCAGGTAAGGATGGAGTGTGGATCAGGACCCGACACCTGCATGCATTACACCACATTGCCGTGGGGCAGGGCGACCAATATGCCCCTGAGATGGGCACGACAGTCCCTGTCCCTGGCTGGAGTGGGGGGAGGGAACACTGAGGAAGGGGAACCCTGTAGTGCAGGAGCAGGGAGGAAGCAGTTCCTGGGTGCATTGAGAAGGGAGTATAAAAGGTGGGCACCATCTTAGTTCAGTGCAGAGAAGTCTGAGCAGAAGTGGCAGGGAGCAGGGGCTCTGCATGAGCTCTGCTCCGGAGGCGGGCCTAGTAACAGAGGCCCAGGCCTGGAAGAGGGAGAAGGAAGGAAGAGGAGCGGAGAAGGCTCCAGGAATGAGGAATGAAGGGATCCCAGGGGTGCGGACGGGCGAGTCGCCACCGCACGCCCGAATCCACCTGCGTGGAGGGGTCAGGCCAAAGGGGGAGACCGGTCCCCGAACTAGTGGAGGCAGGAAACGACCCTCAGCTAGAAACCGGAGGCTCTGACATTTTATGTGGCGCAGCCCCTCGCTACACCCGCTAGGAAGGCACCACATAGGGTCAGGGAAACTGGCGCCAAGTTTACCAAGAGGAGGCCCGAGGCAGCCGGACAGAAGTGTTGGTAAGAAAGGCCAGACAAAGGACACACAAAGGGGGTCCTGTGAAGTGCTCCAAAGTTATCTGGGAGTTGTCTGAGCCCCTCACCTGGTGAGCACAGTACGACGTGGGCAGCCGTTACCTGCAGACGTGGTCTGGATAATAAGAACTGTGAGTAAAGGCCCTGGACTGCATCACTGACTCCGTGTCATTACTGCTGCTGCCCTGCACCATCACCCCCATCCTCCGCATACACTGCCCTGAGGCTATACTCCTCCCGTGGGGAGTTATGCTACGCTCTGCTGCACCCACAACACCAGCCTCAGCGGTCTGCCCTGTAGCGGCGGTTCACTCTGACCGCAATCCACGGGTGGCGTAGTCGGACATTTAAACATCAAAACCACATAAATAGTTCCGCCACTGGTTTGACCGCCCTGAGCCACTGAACCGGGTCGCCGCCACGAAGACTACAACCACCAGCATCCACCAAAAAGGGTCCGGCTCCGGGTGTCCCAAGGCCCAGGGGGTGCGTCAGAACATTTTCATCACCTTTCACAATCACCAGTGGGACAAGGCAGGGATGTCCTCTGTCCCCTCTCTTATACATCCTAGTGATGGAGCACCTGCTCTCATCAATTCGCCATAACCCCAATATTAGGTGGATTGAGGTGGGAGGCACCGAGTACAAGTGCTCTCTATTTGCTGATGATGTCCTAGTATATATCACTCAATCACATATATCCATCCATGCTGTTATGGCTGAAATAGATCACTTTGTTACATGGTAAAATTTTAAAATCAATGCAGCGAAGTCTGAGGCCCTCGATGTCTCCCTCCCCAAATCCATATAGGATTCCATCCAGTCCAACTTTCCCTTTGCCTGGCCCTCACAGGGTATCAAATACTTAGGAATTCCTATTCATAGAGACCTCTCCCATCTATGTTATCTTAATTTTGGGCCCTTTATTGAACAATTCCATACAGACCACGGTTGGCAAGTTAGAACTGTAAGATTCACTACGTGTACCGCTGGTGTTTTGTGGAAAAGCACATGTACACCGCGTTCCAAATTATTATGCAAAAAGTGTTTAGGAGTGATAAGGGAAGAATTTGTTTGTTTGTCAGTTAAACTCATTGATGGTGATGTGTGTCAGGGCTCTTTATATCACTGTAAGCAATTGCAGACACCTGTGCTAATTAGTTTGGCAGGTGTGTCCAATGAAAGGCAAGACTACTTAAGAAGGCTCTCTCACATTATTAAGCAGCCTACATTTTCTGCCAAAATGGGAAAGAAAAAGGATGTGTCGGCTGCTGAGAAGCAACAAATTGTGGAGTGTTTAGGTCAAGGCATGACTACAATCAACATTGTGCGATGATCAGGATGAAGTGTCTTGGCAATCAAGAAGTATGTAGCTGATTCACAGTACACACGTGTGCGTGCTGATAAGGGCAAATTGAGGACTCTTTCCTACAGGCAATTACGTCAGGTTGAAAGAGCAGCGGCAAAAAAAGCCTTGTCATAGCAGCAGACAAGTTTTTGAAGCTGCTTGTGCCTCCAACGTCCCCCGAACAACAAGATGCAGGGTCCTTCAGAGGTTTGCAGCTGTGCATACGCCATCCTGTCGACCTCCTCTATCCACTTCACACAAGCAGAAACGGCTCCAGTGGGCCAAACATTACATGAAGACTGATTTCAAAACTGTTTTGTTCACGGATGAGTGCCGTGCAGCGCTCGATGGTCCAGATGGATGGAGTGGAGGATGGCTGGTTGATGGACACCCCACGCAAACACGGCTACAGCGCCAACAAGGAGGAGGTGGAGTAATGTTTTGGGCTGGAATCATGGGGAGAGAGATTGTCGGCCCCTTTAGGATCCCTGAAGGCGCTAAAGATGAACTCCATAATGTATGTGGATTTTCTCAAACAGCACTTCCTGCCATGGTTCAAGAAGAAGAACCGTGTATTTCACAGCAAGATCATTTTTCTGCATGATAATGCACCATCTCATGCTGCACATAAAACATCTGCATCTCTGGCTGATATGGGCATAAAAGGGGACAAACTTATGGTGTGACCCCCATGCTCCCCTGACCTCTACCCCATTCAGAACCTTTGGAGAATCATTAAAAGGAGTGTCTATGATGGCGGGAGGCAGTTCACATCTAAGCAACAGCTCTGGGAGGGTATTCTGTCCTCATGCAAAACAATTGAAGCAGAAACCATCCAAAACCTGACAAATTCAATGGACGAGAGAGTTCAGAAGCTCCTTTCGAACAAGGGGTCCTATGTGAAAATGTAACATCACCTAGAATAAAGTTTTGAGTTGAAAACTGTTTGATTTCAGTTTCTAACAACCTGCTAATGCTTATAATTTCAAAAATGACCATTTTTTGGTCTTTATTAAAATGAAATGGTTGATCGAAAAGTTTGGGGGATCTAAGAGTGTGGCAACCCAGTAGTCATGATTACTTCGAATTCTGACAATATGAGGGTCATGCTGCAGGTAGTGCAGCAAGAAGGCACTTATGTGTCTTGCGCATCTCGGAGCCCCAAAATTATTTTCCGGGCTAGATGCAGCTAAAAATTATTTTTAATTTTAAATCTGGTGGAGCTTATTATAGATGGCCTAATAGGATCAGTGCTGCACACTGCTACAAAGCCCAAATTATTTTTCAGTCAAGATACAGATAAACATGATTAGTAATTTGAAAGCTTAAAACGTTTGGTAGGGTGATTTTAACCAATCATCAAGCTTTTACTCTCCCCAGGATTACACAGGGGTAGAAAAGTCGTTTCGGATCCATGATTTGTTCATCTTTATGAACGTGAGTCTGTCTACATTATCAGTGGAGAGCCGCGTGCGCTTATCTGTCAGCACACCACCAGCAGCGCTGAACACACGTTCAGACAGAACGCTGGCTGCGGGGCATGACAAGATCTCCAAGGCGTAAGTGGCTAGCTCCGGCCATTTATCCAGATTGGAAGCCCAAAAAGAGCAAGGGTCCAGTGACACAGTCGTGGCTTCAATGTTTACTTGGAGATACTCCTGTACCATCGTCTCTAGGCGTTGACTATGTGTCAGACTTCTTGTCTCCTGTGGCCTTGCAAAGGATGGGCTAAAAAAGTGGTGAAATGATTCCGCAAAATTGATGTTACCAGCAGATACTGTGGTTCTGTTACGGTTTGAGTGCTGAACACTTGACGGTCCCACGGTTGGCAAGTTGGAACTGTGAGATTCACTACGTGCACCACTGGTATTTTGTGGAAAAGCACATGTAAGATTCTGCAACAGTCTCTGCTGATACTCCTGCATGCGTGCATCCCTTTCTATGGCAGGAATAATTTCTGCAAATTTACTTTTGTACCGGGGATCTAACAGTGTGGCAACCCAGTAGTCAGGATTATTTCTAATTCTCACAATTCGAGGGTCATGTTGCAGGTAGTGCAGCAAGAAGGCACTCATGTGTGTTGCGCATCCAGGAGCACCAAGTCCCTGTTGTGTTGGTGGCGAGGTAACAATCATGCTTCCTTCCTCTGTCCTCTCCCCCCAACTTCGCACAACAGAAATGTGATCAAGGTCTCCCTCATCTGATGAGTCTTCCATCAGTTCGTCCTCCACTTCTTCCTGGGCTCCTGCACCTTCCTCACTAGTTTGGCTGCTACCATGCGCCCTGTTAAAACCATCTCCCCCACCCTCACATGCCTGCCGCCTTGGTGCTGCCGACCTTCTGGACCTTGCAGATGTTAGCCCTTCCGCATACAACTCCTCCTCCTCTACTTCCTCCACCTCCTCTTGTGCCACCACCTGACTCCGAATTCTGTTTAACATGTGCTCCAGCATGTAAATCACCGGAATAGTCATGCTGATAATGGCATCGTCAGCACTAAACATCTTCGTCGCCATTTCAAAACTGTGCAGAAGGGTGCATAGGTCCCTGATCTGAGACCACTCCTCCAGCGTGATTTGCCCCACCTCTGAATCTCGTTGGCCCAGGCTATACGTCAGAACGTATTGCACCAGGTCTTGTCGGTGCTGCCACAGTCGCTGCAACATGTGCAGAGTTGAATTCCACCGGGTAGGCACATCGCATTTTAGCCGGTGAAGTGGCAGGCCCAACGACTTCTGTAGAGATGTAAGTCGCTGAGCTGCGGGATGCGAACGGCGGAAGTGAGCACATAGCGACCGTGCCCTCTGCAGAAGGCCATCTAGTCTGGGATAGTGGGCTAAAAATTGCTGGACAACCAGGTTCAACACGTGAGCCATACAAGGCACGTGTGTGACATTGCCCCGGCGAAGGGCCGCACCCAGGTTTGCAGCATTGTCGCACACGGCCTTTCCTGGTTTCAGGTCCAGTGGAGACAACCATTCATGAAATTGGTTCTCCAGAGTTGACCACAACTCCTCAGCTGTGTGACTCACATTTCCCAGACATTTCAATGTAAAAACCGCCTGATGACGTTGAGCCCTACTGCCAGCATAGTAAGGAGGTGTGCAGGATCCCTTCTGCGCAGTTAGAAAGCTTGTTGCATGACCAGACAGGCTTTGGGTGCAGGTGGAAGACCGAGAGGAGGTTGAGGAGGCAGAAGCAGTGGAGGAACTTTGACATAAAGAGGATTGACGCACAACTCGTGGGGACGGCAAGACTTGGACAGCAGCCCCTTGTCCTGCTGTCACCATAGTTACCCAGTGCCCAGTCAGCGACATGTAACGCCCCTGTCCATGCCTACTCGTCCAAGTGTCTGTGGTGAAATGCACCCTGTCACACACAGAGTTTCTCAAAGAAGCGGTGATGTTGTGTGCGACATGCTGGTGGAGCGCAGGCACACCTTTCTTTGAGAAGTAGTGCCGACTGGGCATCTGGTACTGGGGCACTGCGACGGACATAAGGTCTCGAAAATCCTCTGTGTCCACCAGGCGGAAAGGCAGCATTTCTGTAGCCAAGAGCTTGCAGATGGTGAAATTCAACCTCTTAGCTTTCTCATGGCTAGGAGGAAATGGTCTTTTACTTGTCCACATCTGAGGGACCGAGGGCTGGCTATTGTGCTTAGACGGGGTTGATAAGGGTTTCCCCGGCAAACTGCCGGTCTGTGAGGAAGATGCAGGCGGACATGTTAGGTTGCCTTCATCCAAAGGTGGTGCTATCGATGTCGGACAGCGCTCAACACCAGCTGGTGTTACCACCTCCAAAGAAAATGATGACCTGCCAATCACGCTGGCTGTTGCGGGTAAAGAGGTGGCAGGTCTGCGCCCCAAAACAGGTGTGACTGCTGTCCCCCCAGTCACAGAGGATGAAGAGGCCGCGGATGCACAAGATATGGCAGACGGTGGTTGGCCCGGCCGGCTAGGCCGCATTGTAGCACACTGAGCTTCCCACTGCAACTTATGCTTCATGTCCATGTGCCGGTTCATGCATGAAGTACTCAAACTATGTATTTTTTGGCCTCTACTTAGCTTTTGCTGACAAATGTTACAGATAACACGAGTTGGGTCATCTGCATCGATCTGAAAAAATGCCCAGGCTATGCAAGGCTTAGCACCCATGCGACCTGAAGAGCCACCACGACTTGTGGTGAGAGGCAGAGTTGTGTTTGAGGATGCAGTTGTTGACGTGCTTCCAGTACTACGTCTCTGTCCAGGAAGGCGCAACCTGACCTCGTCGTCACTAGCATCTTCCTCCACCTCCTCTGCTGACCTCATCTCTTGGCTGACTGTGGGTTGACAGTAAGTGGGATCTCCGACCTCATCATCATCACCCTGTGCGTTATCACACCCGTCGTCCTCAGAGCCAACCTGTTCCTGCCCTGACAAAAAACTAAAGTTGTCGCTCCAATCAGGTATTTGAGTCTTATCATCGTCTTCCTCATTGTCTCCACCAACAGGAGTTACAGTTTGGGAATGAGGGTCTACATTATGGTCAGAACCTTCTGCGTCTGGTCCTGGATCCGACTCATAAAGATTCTGGGCATCAGTGCAGATCATTTCCTCGTCTGGATTCACAGAAGCGCTGGAGTCGACCTCTGATTCCCAGGCTATAGTATGAGTAAACAGCTCTGCAGACTCAACCATCTGTTCTACCTCATACTCAGACGGGCAGCTGGAGATTTGGGAGCTGTGAGGAAGCAAGTGCGATTTGGGTGACACCTTTGAGGACTGGAGTATTTGTGATGTTGAAGTTGATGTGGAGGAGAGCCCACTTAAAGGAGCACTTGATATCCGTTGAAGCACCTGCTGTTTTTGTGCCTCATCTGGAATTTGTAGCGATTGGCGTGGCCGTAAGAAAGGGATCTTATCACATTGTCCGCTAAAAGAAGTAGACATTTTAGTTTGGCTGGAAGATGGTCTTTCTTCTGCAGATGTTACTGTTGCTTTAACACCTACCCCACGGACACAACCTTTTTTCCCCTTCCCAACACGCCTATTCCCCTTTCCACCAGCAGCAGGCCTTTTTCCACTCATTTTGGTGGTTAACTAATTCACAACTCTGGAGTTGTTTGCACAAAAAAACAATGGATGGTAACCGAGCAGAGCTGAGTGGCCAAACTGTGGTATTAGGCCAAAACTATTGGCTGGGTTAGATGCAGAAAAAAATTATTTGGAATTTGCAACCTGATGGAGGTCAGTATAGATGGACTAATACAGAAAGTCCGACACACTACTAGAAGGCCAAATATTTTTTCAGAGGTAGATGCAGAAAAAAATATATTCAGTTTGCAACCTGATGGAGGTCAGTATAGATGGACTAATACAACAAGTCCCGCACACAGCTAGAAGCCCAAATATTTTTTCAGAGGTACTGTAGATGCAGATAAAAATTATTTTTAATTTGCAACCTGATGGAGGTCAGTATAGATGGACTAATAGAGAAAGTACGACACACTACTAGAAGGCCAAATATTTTTGCAGAGGTAGATGCAGAAAAAAATATATTCAGTTTGCAACCTGATGGAGGTCAGTATAGATGGACTAATACAACAAGTCCCACACACAGCTAGAAGCCCAAATATTTTTTCAGAGGTACTGTAGATGCAGATAAAAATTATTTTTAATTTGCAACCTGATGGAGGTCAGTATAGATGGACTAATAGAGAAAGTACGACACACTACTAGAAGGCCAAATATTTTTGCAGAGGTAGATGCAGAAAAAAATATATTCAGTTTGCAACCTGATGGAGGTCAGTATAGATGGACTAATACAACAAGTCCCACACACAGCTAGAAGCCCAAATATTTTTTCAGAGGTACTGTAGATGCAGATAAAAATTATTTTTAATTTGCAACCTGATGGAGGTCAGTATAGATGGACTAATAGAGAAAGTCCGACACACTACTAGAAGGCCAAATATTTTTTCAGCGGTAGATGCAGAAAAAAATATATTCAGTTTGCAACCTGATGGAGGTCAGTATAGATGGATTAATAGAACAAGACCCACACACAGCTAGAAGCCCAATATTTTTTCAGAGGTAGATGCAGAAAAAAATATATTCAGTTTGCAACCTGATGGAGGTCAGTATAGATGGACTAATAGAACAAGTCCCACACACTGCTAGAAGCCCAAATATTTTTTCAGAGGTACTGTAGATGCAGATAAAAATTAGTTTTAATTTGCAACCTGATGGAGGTCAGTATAGATGGACTAATAGAGAAAGTCCGACACACTACTAGAAGGCCAAATATTTTTTCAGAGGTAGATGCAGAAAAAAATATATTCAGTTTGCAACCTGATGGAGGTCAGTATAGATGGATTAATAGAACAAGACCCACACACAGCTAGAAGCCCAATATTTTTTCAGAGGTAGATGCAGAAAAAAATATATTCAGTTTGCAACCTGATGGAGGTCAGTATAGATGGACTAATAGAACAAGTCCCACACACTGCTAGAAGCCCAAATATTTTTTCAGAGGTACTGTAGATGCAGATAAAAATTAGTTTTAATTTGCAACCTGATGGAGGTCAGTATAGATGGACTAATAGAGAAAGTCTGACACACTACTAGAAGGCCAAATATTTTTTCAGAGGTAGATGCAGAAAAAAATATATTCAGTTTGCAACCTGATGGAGGTCAGTATAGATGGATTAATAGAACAAGACCCACACACAGCTAGAAGCCCAATATTTTTTCAGAGGTAGATGCAGAAAAATATATATTCAGTTTGCAACCTGATGGAGGTCAGTATAGATGGACTAATACAACAAGTCCCACACACAGCTAGAAGCCCAAATATTTTTTCAGAGGTACTGTAGATGCAGATAAAAATTAGTTTTAATTTGCAACCTGATGGAGGTCAGTATAGATGGACTAATAGAGAAAGTCCGACACACTACTAGAAGGCCAAATATTTTTTCAGAGCTAGATGCAGAAAAAAATTATATTCAGTTTGCAACCTGATGGAGGTCAGTATAGATGGATTAATAGAACAAGACCCACACACAGCTAGATGCCCAATATTTTTTCAGAGGTAGATGCAGAAAAAAATATATTCAGTTTGCAACCTGATGGAGGTCAGTATAGATGGACTAATAGAACAAGTCCCACACACTGCTAGAAGCCCAAATATTTTTTCAGAGGTACTGTAGATGCAGATAAAAATTAGTTTTAATTTGCAACCTGATGGAGGTCAGTATAGATGGACTAATAGAATGATGCTATGCCCAAAAGATTTTACTTCACTAGGTGCAGTAAAAAAATTGGTATTCTATACACAGGTGGTATATCTTGCAACACAGATAGGCTACTCCACTGACTAACACACTCTGCAATAGGCCAAAAAGGATTAGCTTTGCTAGATTCAGCCAAATGCTGTGAAAAAAACTTGCACAGCACTGGCACAGACCTGCCTGGCAAAAACTGATAGCAACTCATGTAACCTAGTCCTGAAAAGGACTCCAATTACAATTAGTCTTTACTCCCACAACCTATCTATTTAAGAGCACAGACCTCCCTGATAAAAGTCGTAGGAAATGCTGTAACCTAGTCCTTAAAAGGACTGCAATCACAACTATTCCCTACTCCCAAGCTATCTGTATATTTGTGCGAAAATTGGCTTGAAATTAACAAGGTATAGCGCACACAGCAACAGCGGTGCCGTCTAACACGCAGCTGCAGCAGTGAGAAAATGGTGGCGACGGGGAAAATGGCTTGGTCTTATAGGGCAAGGACATGTGACATACACTGCCAATGACACATGCCCTTGCTTGTGTGAAAAAAAGCACTTCGCTCCGTGTGTGCGCTGCTGATAGGCTGACAGATTGCACCTCCCCACTGTAAATGCGGGAAAGAGAAAAAAAAATGGAGATCTTCATTGTTCCTGCAGAGATCCATCCCCTGCCCCTCCCCCCACCCCGCTGTACACTCAAACTGCGTATTAATATTAACTTTCATCATTACTGAGAAAAAATCCAGTTATGATTTTGGTGCACGAACAGTTATCGAACATAACCTCGAACAGCCGAATTTTTCTCAAATTGTTCGTGTTCGTCGAACGGCTCGAACACCGCCCAAAACAGCTCGAATTTGAGATTGGCGAACAGTTCGAGTAGAACAACGCTCATCTCTAGTGATGAGCTGTGTTGCTTTTACGTCAAACATATCGTTTTGCATTGTGGCCAAAAAGTTTGATTTTGGTTTCATCTGACCAGAGCACCTTATTCCACATGTTTGGTGTGTCTCCCAGGTGGCTTGTGGCAAACTTCAAATGAGAGTTTTTATGGATATCTTTGAGAAATGGCTTTCTTCTTGCCACTCTACCATAAAAGCCAGATTTGTTCAGTGTACGACTGATTGTTGTCCTATTGACAGACTCTCCCACCTCAGCTGTAGATCTCTGCAGTTCATCCAGAGTGATCATGGGCCTTTTGGCTGCATCTGTGATCAGTCTTCTTGTTCGAGATGAAAGTTTAGAGGGACGGCCGGGTCTTGGTAGGTTTGCAGTGGTCTGATACTCCTTCCATTTCAATATGATCGCTTGCACAGTGCTCCTTATGATGTTTAAAACTTGGGAAATCTTTTTGTATCCAAATCTGGCTTTAAACTTCTGCACAACAGTATCTCGGACCTGCCTGGTGTGTTCCTTGGTCTTCATGATGCTCTCTGCACTTGAAACAGAACACTGAGACTATCACAGAGCAGGTGCATTTATACAGAGACTTGATTACACACAAGTGGATTATATTTATCATTACCAGTCATTTAGGACAACATAGGATCATTCAGAGATCGTCACTGAACTTCTGGAGTGAGTTTGCTGCACTGAAAGTAAAGGGGCCGAATAATATTGCACGCCCCACTCTTCATTTTTTTAAAAAGTTTAAAATATCCAATAAATTTCGTTCCACTTCACGATTGTTTCCCACTTGTTGTTGATTCTTCCCAAAAAAATTAGAATTTTATATCTTTATGTTTGAAGCCAGAAATGTGGCAAAAGGTAGAAAAGTTCAAGGGGGCCAAATACTTTCACAATGCACAGTATATGTACATATCTATAATATAACACTGCAAGTGTCCCTCTGTCTGAAGCCTGTATAGACTGCGCATGCGCGACGCGCAGTCTGGCTCCAGACAGAAGAACGCATGGAGCCCCTACAGGTAAGAGCAGTGTGTATGGCGCTGGAAATCGCGATATGTGTAGACACTGAACACATACCGTGATCTCCAGCGCCATACTTACATATGTACCTGACCGGGAGGAGCGTCGATGCGGTGCCTCTCTTCTCGCCGGAGACCGGGGCAGGAGTGAAGGTGTCGGAGCTGGCGCATGCGCATTGCTCTGTCCGGCGCCATTTTACTGAAGACACATTTGCAAAATGGCGCCGGACAGCGCGCGTACTCTGGCACCACACTCCTCCCCTGGCCTCAGGCAGAACAGGACACAGCAGCGCTGGAGAACAAGGAAGAAAGGTGAGTATAAGTCGGGTTTTTTTGTATGTGTGCAGCGTGAAAGGATGAGGAGTGCCATACATACCAGGATTTGGGTGTGAAGGGGCCACACATACCAGGATTGGGGGATGAGGGGGCCACACATACCAGGATTGGGGGATGAGGGGTACCATACATTACAGGATTGGGGGATGAGGGAGCCACACATACCAGGATTGGGGGATGAGGGGTACCATGCATACCAGGATTGGGTGGTTAGGGGACCATGCACACCAGGATTGGGAGATGAGGGGTACCATGCATACCATGATTGGGGAATGAAGGGTGCCATGCATACCAGGATTGGGGGTTGAGGGGTGCCATGCATACCAGCATTGGGGATGAAGAGTACCATGCATACCAGGATAGGAATGCGGGGGAACCATGCATACCAGGATGATGGATGGGGTGCCATGCATACCAGAATGAGGGGTACCATGCATACCAGAATAGGGATGAGGGGTACCATGCATACCAGAATAGGAATATGTGGTGCCATGCATACCAGGATTGGGGGATGAGGAGTGCCATTCATACCAGGATAGGGATGAGGGAGCCATGCATATCAGGATTGGGGGATGAGGAGACCATACATACCAGGATTGGAGGATGAGGGGTGCCATACATACCAGAACTGGGATGAGGGGTGCCATGTATACCAGGATGAGGGGTACCATGCATACCAGAATAGGATTGAGGGGTACCATGCATACCAGGATAGGAATGCAGGGTACCATGCATACCAGGATTGAGGGATGAGGAGGCCATACATACCAGAATTGGGATGAGGGGTGCCATGTGTACCAGGATGAGTGGTACCATACATACCAGAATAGGGATGCGGGGTACCATGAATACCAGGATGAGGGATGGGGTGCCATGCATACCAGGATGAGGGGTACCATACATACCAGGATAGGGATGCGGGGTACCATGCATACCAGGATGAGGGATGGGGTGCCATGAATTCCAGGATGAGGGGTACCATACATACCAGGATAGGAATGAGGAGTGCCATGCATACCAGGATGAATGATGGGGTGCCATGCATACCAGGATTGGGGATGAGGGGTACCATACATACCAGGATTGGGGGATGAGGGGTGCCATACATATCAGGATTGGGATGAGGGGTGCCATGCATACCAGGATTCGGGATGAGGGGGCCATGCATACCAGGATTGGGGATGAGGGGTGCCATGCATACCAGGATTGGGGATAAGGGGTGCCATGCATACCAGGATTGGGGATGAGGGGTGCCATGCATACCAGGATTGGGGGTGAGGGGTGCCATGCATACCAAGATTGGGGGTGAGGGGTGCCATGCATACCAGGATTAGTGGTGAGGGGTGCCATGCATTCCAGGATAGGGATGAGGCGTGCTATGCATACCAGGATAGGGATATGCCAGGATGGGGGCAGCATAAATACCAGGATGGGGGCAGCACATACCAGCATGGGAGACCATATACCAATATATATATATATATATATATATATATATATATATATATATATATATATATATATATATGCAGTTGAAACCAGAAGTTTACATACACTATACAAAAAGACACATATGCATATTTTTCTCAATATTTGACATAAAATAAGAATAAACCTTTCCCGTTTTAGGTCAATTAGGATTACCACAATTTTTAATATTTGCCAAATGCCAGAATAATAAGAGAGAGAGAGAATGTTTTAAGGCATTTTTATTACTTACTGCAAAGTCAAAAGTTTACATACATTTCATTAGTATTTGGTACCATTGCCCTTTGACCCAAGTCATTCAGTTAAACATTTGGGATATCCTTCCACAAGCTTCTCACCATAGTTGGTCGGAATTTGGGCCCATTCCTCCTGACAAAACTGGTGTAACTGATCCACGTTTGTAGGTCGCCTTGCTCGGACCTGCGTTTTCAGCTTTACCCATACATTTTCAATAGGATTGAGATCAGGGCTTTGTGATGGGCACTCCAAACCATTGACTTTGTTATCCTTAAGCCACTTTGTTACCATTTTGGCAGTATGCTTTGAGTCATTGTCCATTTGGAAGACCCATTTCCGCCCAAGATTTAACTTCCTGAATGATGTCTTGAGATGTTGCTTCAGTATTGCCACATAATCTTCTTTTCTCATGATGCCATCTATTTTGTGAAGTTCACCAGTCCCTCTTGCAGAAAAACAACCCCACAACATGATGCTGCCACCCCCGTGTTTCACAGTTGGAATGCTGTTCTTAGGCTTCCAAGCTTCCCCTTTTTCCTCCAAACTTAACGATGGCCATTATACCCAAAAAGTTCAATTTTAGATTCATCAGACCAAAGGACATGTCTCCAAAAATTAAGGTCTTTGTTCCTGTGTGCATTTGCAAAGATTAATCTGGCTTTTTTATGTTTCTTTTGGAGTAATGGCTTCTTCCTGGTAGAGTGGCCTTTCAGCCCATGTTGACACAGTGCTCGTTTCACCGTGGATATTGACACAATCTTACCAGTTTCTGCCATCATCTTCACAAGGTTTTTTGCTTTTGTCCTTGGGTTGATATGCACATGTCGGACCAAATCACGTTCATCTCTGGGACACAGAACCCGTCTCCTTTCTGAGCGGTATGACGGCTGGACATTCCCATCTTGTTTGTACTTGCGTATAATGGTTTGAACAGATGAACTAGGCACTTTCGGGTATTTTGAATTTCTACCCAAGTATGAGCCAGACTTGTGCAAGTCCACAATTCTCTTCCTGATATCTTGGCTGATTTCTTTAGACTTTCCCTTGATGCTACACAAAGAAGCAGTGTGTTTCAGGTGTGCATTAAAATACATCCACAGGTGTGTCTCTAATTAACTCAGATGTTGCCAAAAAACCTATCAGAAGCTTCCAAACATATGACATCATCATATGGGCAGTCCAGAATTGTTTAAAGGCATAGTAATCTTAGTGTATGTAAACTTTGGACTTTGCAGTAAATAATAAAGTGCCTTAAAACATTCTCTTTCTCTCATTATTCTGACATTTGGAAAATATTGAAAATTATGGTAATCCTAATTGACCTAAAATGGGAAAGAATTATTCCGATTTCATGTCAGATATTGAGAAAAACATGCATATGTGTCTTTTTATGCAGTATATGTAAATTTCTGGTTTCAACTGTATATATGTAATAGAAACTGTTTGTTATTTTTACTTTTTTGATTTTTTTTTACTTTTTATATTAAAAAACAAAGCAAAAAACAAAGTCCCTAGGCCTATACCTAATGCTAACTTCCTTATCCTAACACTAGCCCTAGCTAATTATTTCTAAACTAATTTCCCCCCTAACTACCACCCTACACCGAACTAAAGCTATCTAATGACGGATGGATGGACAGAAGGACAAAAAAAAAACAGATACATTATATATATATATATATATATATATATATATATATATACATACATATATATATACTGCATATATATATATATATATACATATATATATATATATATATATACACTGCTCAAAAAAATAAAGGGAACACTCAAATAACACATCCTAGATCTGAATGAATGAAATATTCTCATTGAATTCTTTGTCCTGTAAAGTTGAATGTGCTGACAACAAAATCACACAAAAATCATCAATGGAAATCAAATTTCTTAACCAATGGAGGCCTGGATTTGGAGTCACCCCCAAAAATAAAGTGGAAAACACATTACAGGCTGATCCAACTTCGATGTAATGTCCTTAAAACAAGTCAAAATGAGGCTCAGTATTGTGTGTGCCCTCCACGTGCCTGTATGACCTCCCTACAACGCCTGGGCATGCTCCTGATGAGGTTGCGGATGGTCTCCTGTGGGATCTCCTCCTTGACCTGGACTAAAGCATCCGCCAACTCCTGGACAGTCTGTGGTGCAACGTGACGTTGCTGGATGGAGCGAGACATGATGTCCCAGATGTGCTCAATCGGATTCAGGTCTGGGGAACGGGCGGGCCAGTCCATAGCTTCAATGCCTACATCTTGCAGGGACTGCTGACACACTCTAGCCACATGAGGTCTGGCATTGTCCTGCATTAGGAGGAACCCAGGGCCAACCGCACCAGCATATGGTCTCACAAGGGGTCTGAGGATCTCATTCCGGTACCTAATGGCAGTCAGGCTACCTCTGGCGAGCACATGGAGGGCTGTGCGGCCCTCCAAAGAAATGCCACCCCACACCATTACTGACCCACTGCCAAACCGGTCATGCTGAAGGATGTTGCAGGCAGCAGATCGCTCTCCACGGCGTCTCCAGATTCTGTCACATCTGTCACATGTGCTCAGTGTGAACCTGCTTTCATCTGTGAAGAGCACAGGGTACCAGTGGCGACTTTGCCAATCCTGGTGTTCTGTGGGCTATGAGCACAACCCCCATCTTTGGACGTCGGGCCCTCATACCAATCTCATGGAGTCGGTTTCTAACCGTTTGTGCAGACACATGCACATTTGTGGCCTGCTGGAGGTCATTTTGCAGGGCTCTGGCAGTGTTCCTCCTGTTCCTCCTTGCACAAAGGCGGAGGTAGCGGTCCTGCTGCTGGGCTGTTGCAGCAAACCTTCTTGCCACAGCTCGCATTGATGTGCCATCCTGGATGAGCTGCACTACCTGAGCAACTTCTGTGGGCTGTAGAGTCCATCTCATGCTACCACGAGTGTGAAAGCACAACCAACATTCAAAAGTGACCAAAACATCAGCCAGAAAGCATTGGTACTGAGATGTGGTCTGTGGTCCCCACCTGCAGAACCACTCCTTTATTGAGGGTGTCTTGATAATTGCCAATAATTTCCATCTATTGTCTATTCCATTTGCACAACAGCATGTGAAATTAGCATGTGATATTATGTCAATCAGTGTTGCTTCCTAAGTGGACAGTTTGATGTCACAGAAGTTTGATTCACTTGGAGTTATATTCTGTTGTTTAAGTGTTCCCTTTATTTTTTTGAGCAGTGTATATAAAATGACACAGTAGATGGGAGAAGTGGCAGGAAGACTAGGATGACACTGGGAGTGGGGGATAAAATTGATTGTCGATTTCACACTTTCTCACTTTCTAACAGCAGCACAGCTCTGATCTCTAATAGTGTCACAGACAGAGTGACAAAATGGAGCTGTTCTGCTGTTTCCCCTCATTGGATACATTGCTGTGATTGGATAGTTACATTTTCAATCCAATCACAACTATCAGAGATGCAGGGACGCTGCAATTGGTCGCTGCATCTCTTCACTACCTTCCAAATGTCGTTATCACTTTCGATCGCGGCATCTGGGGGATTAATCAGCCAGGGGCGGTGCTTGGCACTGTCCCTGGCTGTTCTAGCAACTTACTGCATAAACTCGGCTACTAGCAGTGCCGAGCTTCTGCTGTGATCGTGCGAGAGGTACTGATATTTCAGCACCGCCTGCATGATTATGTTGTGATCGGTCAGTCAGATTGACTGACCGATCACAGACCTCTGAGTGCGCGGACCACTGGCATAGGTCCTCACACCTCTTCCCATGCTGCTCAGCTGTCTGTGACAGCTGTCGGCACGGAACTGTCACTATGTGTTTACACATACTGACAGTTTTAATGTATGACGGGCATAGCACGTCATGATGCGGGAATTGACACCCACTCATGATATGCTATGTCCCTCATTGGATGTAAAGGGGTTAAACAGCATTATATTTTTTTGTGCCACCAGAACCATAACTCAAGGCTTGTTTTCACAATCCCTGGCAGAGTCAGAGCCAGATACTGTGGTTTTAGTGGTCCAATTCCTCTTTATCCAACAGCATAAAACAAACAGATGCAATCAAAGGAACCAATCCAATTCGCATAGTGTCCCTCCATGAAGGAAGGAAACCACAGGTGGTGGTAAAGAATGTTGAAAAGAGGGTCCCACCGCGGACTTGACTTTTGTTTTCAACAACAGGACCAGAATTGGAGTGCTGTGTAAGATTAAGGAGTCCTTCCTTGTAGTTCAAATAATATTTTATTATAGAGGAAGGGGGACAGCTTCAACTGCAGGAGACCTCTAACAGTGATAACAGCGCTGAATGGAACATTGGACACACACTTGTGAAGCAGGGGACCTAAGAAAGAGATTAGACTAATCTCGAAACTCGTTGAACTGTTCATTATTTAAAGACCTTGAACTTAATCTTCAGTCCTGGCAGCACTTCTGTTGACAGTAATACTCTTTTTAGTACAATATTTTAAAAATGTCCTTTCAAGACAGGTCAGCTGTTCCTCCCTGTTTGTTGGGCTGGAACAGATATGATTATATCTGATGGCCTACCTGTAGACAATGAACTTTATAATGTGTTTGGGGTTGAAGCTTTCTCATCTGAGGTACAGTATGTGAGCTGGTCAACAGGTTTGCAAAAAAATACAGGTCTATATTAAACTGATTAAAATTATTAAGGTGTGTTCTGAAAATAAATTTTATATGTAAGTGGTACAATATCAGGTTTATGGAGGGATGAAATGTATTGAATATTTTATTGAATTTGTTAGCTTTTGTTCAGAGTCAGCTTAGAGTGATAAAATGGCATTAATGTATCAGAAGTATGTTAAAGGTTTGATGGAACAGGGTGCTAAAAAGTCAGTTTCCAGTTTTGCCATAAAAAGCTTAGCAAGCTGGCATTTAATTTTGCTGAAACATTATAGATAGGTCCATAAATAAAGCATAGTGTCACAGGATAAATAGTGAATCAAAAATTGCAACCCGCAATAACCACAATGTCGGTAGTTAGGTAAGCAACAGTGAACACTTAAATGATAGTGATGAGCGAGCACTATCCTCCCGAGCGCAATCCTCGGCGTCTGGAGGATGTGTTCCGTCCCAAGGTTCGACTTGGTCCCAGCATCCACTGTATTAACCCAGTGTGACGTCACCGAGATGTATCGTCCCTGCCAACAAGCACTTGTCCATGTGTCCGTGGTTAGGTGAATTTTACCAGTAACAGTGTTGTTGAGGGCATGGCTAATGTTGTGGGACATGTGCTCGTTTAATGCGGGGATGACACACCGGGAGAAATAGTGGTGTCTGGGAAATGAGTACCGAGGGACGGCCACCACCATCACGTTGCGGAAAGCTTCCGTCTCCACGAGAGTAAAAGGCAACATTTCGAGCGCAAGCATTCACGAAATGTGTGAAATTAGTAGTGTAGCCTGTGGGGCGTTGGCTGTGTATTTGCGCTTTCGTTCCAAGGACTGGGGTAGGGACAACTGAACGCTGCGCTGGGACAAACATATGGACGTGCTTGCTGATGGTGCTAGTTGAGAGTGTGTAACGGGAGGCAACTTCGCATGCGCCATGGACAGGGGATTGGCGTGCATGCACAACAGCGGTAGAAGCAGTGGTGTCACCCGCAGACACTGTTTCTGGACCCTGGGGTTCAGCCCACTTAGTCGGGTGCTTTGCTGCCATGTGCCTGACCATGCTGGTGAAGGTCTGGCTGATAGTTTTGCTACCCCTGCTGATGCTGGCCTGGCAGGTGGTGCAAATGGCCTTTTTGCCATTTAAAAAACAACCAGACTCTGGTAGACCTAACAGTTGTACTGCAACTTCCGTCATGTTGGTGTTACAGGGAGCGCTTTCCCACCTTGTGTCTGCGGCCACCACACTGCTTCTTGCTGTCTGTTGTGGTGCTATGCTTCCCTCCCCCTGTGTGCTGCTGTCCTTGCTCTGCATGTCCCCCTGCCAGGTTGGGTCAGTTTCTATATCATCCACCACCTCGTCTTCCATTTCCGCACCCTGGTCCTCCTCCTGACTTTCTGGCAATTATGTCTCATCATCATCATCCATCTCTTGCGACAGTAGTTGCACTTTCCCACTGTCACCTTCGTGTGACCGTGGCTGCTCAAATATTTGGGCATCGCTACACTCGTTCTCCTCTTGACTTGCTTGAAGCTGGCCGGGCAAGAGGCCCGAATCTACAAATGGAAAAGTGACCAGCTCTTCTGAGTGTCCAAGTATGGGATCAGTTGTCTCCGGGCACTCGGCATGGTGGGAGGAAGGAGGATCAGTGTGAGGAATATGCGGTCCAGACTCACGGCTTCTGAGACTTGACCATGTGGAAGACAGGGTGGTGGTGGTGGTGGCAAAGTGACTGGAAGCATTATCTGCTATCCAACCAACAACCTTTTGACACTGCTCTGTGCTCAATAGTGGTGTTCTGTTGTCCCCTAGTAATTGGGACAGGAAGGTCGAGCTACAAGATGTGGGTTTATGGCACAATTTCAGCTTGCCCACGGCCTCGGCCTCTGCATGCACCATCATGTCCACTTCCCAGTCCCTTGCCATGCACCTTGCCCATTTTAAATGGAGGACGATATTTTCCACGTTCACTAGAAATGGCTGATTTTGGAACGCAGTTATATGTGATACATCTGACACAGAACCACATTTTTAAATAGCTGGCCTTTAGTTTACTAATATTATTCTTCACAGAGACCTCATGTGAATACCTTGACCAACACACTGCAACAAAATGGAAATGGAAGCCAGAAATGGCTGATTTTGGAACACAGATATATGTGATACGTCTGACAGAGAACCATGGTTTTAAATAGCAGGCTTTTCATTTACTAATACTATTCTTCACAGAGACCTCATGTGAATAGCTTCAACGACACACTGCAACAGAATGGAAATGGAAGCCAGAAATGGCTGGTTTTGAAATGCAGTTATATGTGATACGTCTGACGGAGAGCCATGATTTTAAATAGCAGACCTGTAGTTTACTAATGCTATTCTTCACAGCAACAATACACTGCAACAAAATGGAAATGGAGGCCAATATTTTCCATGTTCAGTTCAAATTTCTGAATTTTTATCGCTGTAATATGGAAAAGATCTGGCTGTATTCTGCAGTACTAACAAGCAAATGGAGCACTAAAATGGTATACTCTGGATTGCTTTTTAAGCAAATAATCAGTATTAAGATTAAACAAAAATTAACCCTGGCCTCTGATATCTGGGGCTATGTATACAAATATTTGTCACAGCAGGATCAGTCAGAAGTTGAACGTGCAATGGACCCTCTTGTGCTGTATCATGCACTGCAGTCTGTCAAATAACCTGCCTGCCTGCCTAACTCCTGCTATCACCTTCACCACTAAAAATATGCAGCTGAATTAGTCCTCAGAAGGACTGTTAGTTCAGATGGATATATATATGTTGTGGAATATCTATACTAACTATAAACAAGCAAATCTCACCCTGACTCAGCAGCAGCTCTCCCTACTCTGCCTGTTTCCGGGGTAGACTGTGACGAGCATAGCGGCGCCAGGTCTTATATAGACCTGATGATGCTGTGTGGCCAGCCAATCACTGTAATGCCCACAACCAACATGGCTAGGGCATTACAGTACATGGTAAGCAATCCCTGCATGTTCATTGGCTCTCTAAAGAGCGCCAAACATGCAGGGTGGGGACCCTATCTCCCGCCCGAGCAACCCGGAAATACTCGCCAAGTGCCGTGCTTGTTGAGCACCGTGATGCTTGGGTGAGTACCGAGTAGTGGCGAGCACGTTTGCTCATCACTAGGTAAAACCAAACTGTGAAGGAACGCAAGCAACCCTGCCTGCTTTCATAAATTTGTGAGTACAGATCACCGTTAAAAATTAAGAATCAGTCAATGAGTGCACGGAAAGAATCAATCAAGTTATGCACTGTGGAAGAGATGTATGTGACCAGAATGAACACTGATTTACAGCTGACGTTACCACCCAGCACCTCTCCCTATTGTAAATGTAGCTAACATCTGTATCAATAAGGAATAGAATATATTTATTTGTTTAGTTTGGTTGCAGCAGGAAGGAGTATAAAGCAATAATCCCTGGCTGGATGTGTGTAATACGCTATCCGTAGAGCAAAAGCTCACCCGTACATGAATTACAGATAAGAGAGGTAATATTGTAGAATATAGAATCAATTTGAATTGGCCTTCCATTATTAAGGATGGGGTGTCCTATACTGTTATTGCGTATGCAGTAAGTACAAGGGCTACCAAAAATTAGGACGTACTCCAATACCACTTTGAAGAGATGTAGTGGAGGGCCTCAGTAAAAAAATGTTTTCCCATTTTTAAGGAGTGCGCCTCCTAGACTGGTAATACCCATGCACTAAGTGCATGGACTGAAAAACATTTACCCCTGCGGGGTGTATATATATATATATATATATATGTTATGGAATGTTAGAGGTAGACCTCTAAAAATTGTTTCTATGGGCACTCCTTCAGCAGCTTCCAAAACTTTTCCCTCCTTGTCAGAGTACCCCGCGCATCAGGGCCTGGGCACTGGGAGGGTCTGAGAAAACTGTCCCAGATGTTTGACAGTGTTCCCCTGCCTCTGCTGCATCGTATTTGTGTCTCCCATGCCTGTACTCCTTGGTTGTTCAAGAAACTGTGACCTCTGCCGCCAGTGTTGTCAAATAGGATTTTTTTTAATAATTCTTCAACAAGGGCCTTGTGCTACTGCAACATTTTATTAGACCTTTCCACCATGGGAAGGAGAGATAGAAAGTTCTCCTTGTAGCATGGGTCTAGAAGTGTCACCAACCAGTAATTACTGTTGCCCAAAATGTGTACAATGCCAGGGTCACGGGAAAGGCAGCGGGACATAAACTCAGCCATGTGTGCCAGACTGCCAAAAAACAAGACTTCCCTGTCCCCACCAAGAGGACGACTGTCCATGTTCTCCTCCTCATCCTCCTTCTGGTCCTCCTCCTCATCCTCCCTCTCCTCCCCCTCTTTAAGCCATCCATGCTGAACAGATGGGATGAATGTGGTGTGGGTAGTACCGTCTGTAGTGCAGGAAACCAGCTCCTGTTCCTCCTCCTCCTCATTATCACCCAATCCGCTTTGAGATGAGATGAGGCTGGGCTGTGTAGCACCACCCTGTATAGTTCCTTGCTCCATCTCATCGTGCTACTTCTGCAATGCCTCCTCTTTAATTGTGAGCAGTGAGTGTTTTATTAAACAAAGAAGCGGGATGGTGACGCTAATTATGGCGTGGCATCATCGCCACTCACCATCTTAGTGGAGTCCTCAAAGTTTTGGAGGAAGGCACAGATGTCAGACATCCATGCCCACTTATCAACTCTTATGTGCAGAGGCTAACCTGAATACTGATGGGCATGTTGAAGCTGGTACTCAACAACTGCCCTCTGCTGCTCACAAATCCTTCACAACGTATGCAACGTTCAGTTCCAATGGGTGGTGACATCGCACACAAGTTGGTGATCTGAAAGCTGCAAATGCTGCTGAAGAACGGCGAGAGCATGGAATCTGTAGGTGACATTTTGAAATGGGCACCCACGTGGCGTACTTTCACAAGCAGCTCAGGCAGATCAGGGTAGGTTTTGAGAAACCACTGAACCACTAAGTTGAGGGCATTGGCCAGACATGGTACATGTGCGAGATTGCCAAGCTTAAGAGTCGCCAACAGGTTCTGGCCATTGTCACACATAACCATGCCTGGTTGTAGGTTCAGGGATGATTGCCACAGATCTGCCTGCTCTATTACAGCTTTTAGCTACTCTGCAGCGGTGTGCTGTTTGTAACCTAAGCAGATTAGCTTCAGCGGAGCCTGTTGCCGCTTGGCCAAGGCAGTGCTGCAGTGCTTCTAGCTTGCGACTGATGTGGTTGTTTTGGAGATGGAGGTTGAAGAGGAGGATGTTCAGGAACTGCTGTAGAAGGTGGGCTCAACCCTGATTGAACCAGGGCCTGCAATGTAGCGTTGATAGCACGTATGAGTCGCATAGGGGGAGGAACAAATCTTTAAAGCTGGGTAAGCATATTGGATATAGTGGTGCTATCAGTGCTGAATGAAGTACATGAGAAAGTGCATCGTGCTATGGCCTCATGAATCAAAGTACAAAAAATAATAAATAAAAGGAGGCAATGTGACAACATGAAAAGTGATGAATCGGTAAAAGGATCCCAATGTGAAAAAAAATATAGTGGCCAATAAAGTAATAATAATAAAGTAAAATAAAGAAAAAAGAAAAAATAATAAATAAACAATAAATAATAAGTAACAAATTAAAAATAAATAAATAAATAATAATAAAAAATGATAATAAATAATAACAAATGAATAGTGGATATAAGTAATAAAATAAATAATGAAAAAGGTAAAAAGGAAAAAATATATAAAAAAAGCAAAAAACAAAAAAAAATAAAATAAAATAAAAAATAAATTAAGAAGAAAAATTATGTAAAATAAAATATAATACGAAGAAAGTAGTAATAAAGTAATATAATAGTGAACAGATATAAATGCAAGTATAAACACGAACAATAAGGATTAGATAAAGTGACACATGCAGCAGAAGGGCTCTTCCTCTAGAGATGGATTCATGACAGGCTTTGATGATCCATGGCTCTTCCTGCAAGTTGACTAAAGGGAAAGTGACCCGCCATAAGGTGGGTAACAATGGGCGAAAGAACTAGAAAGACTGAAATGAAAAAAAGCAAATTAAAATCAGAAATAAAAACAACCAAATTTAAAAACAAGCCACATAAGGACAAAAAATGCAGCGCATAAGGCTATGTGCCCACGTTGCGGACCTGAAGCATATTTTTTACGCTTCTCCCTGGCGGGAAAATCGCATGCGGATATTACATGCGGTTTTCCCGCCAGGTAGAAGCGTTTGTGAGGCGTCTTTGCATGCATTTCCGCATGCGGGTTATCAAGCACTTCTCCAAGCATCACTTGGAAAAATGCTTGACAACTTGTTCAGAATGGTAAAAAATAAAAAAATAAACTTTATACTCACCTTCTGATGCATTCTCTGCCCCGCCGGAGGCTTGAGCGGCTCACGCTGTTGTGTGCAGGACCTGCGGTGACGTCATTGAGTCATGTGGTGGGTCACATGACTCAATGACGTGGCAGGTCCTTCAGACAACAGCGCGACGGAGGGAAAACATCAGAAGATAAGTATAAACTTTATTTTATTCTTTTTTTTACAGGTTCTTTGGTACCCAGGTCTGGATGAGAGTCTCCTCTCATCCAGACTTGGGTACCATCCGCACATTGATTCCGCTGCGCTTCTGCAAAATTAATGAACATGCTGCGGATTTTTGACCGCAGCATATACGCTGCGGAAAAATCCGCAGCATGGGCATTGACATTGCGGAATGCCATTGGGGACCATGGGGTGCGGATATACATGCGTTTTTCAAGCGTTTACGCTGCGGAAATTCCGCAGCATATACGCTTGAAAAACGCTACGTGGGCACACAGCCTAAAGACAAGGAAATGTTTACAGAAAAGGTGCAAAACTATATGATTCATTTAGACCATGAGGTGATATCGCATCAAGAATGGTAATCCACCTCACCTCCTTTTGTGCTAATAATTTTTTACAATTACCCCCCCGAATGCCAGGGTAAACACTGTCAATGCCACTCACCTTCAATGTCGAAGGGTCACAATCATGGAACTTTTTGAAGTGGCGGGGAATGGTTTTCAAATCCTCAAGGCAGTCATTCTCTCTGGCTGCCTTTATATCTAGGACATGTTCTCGTGTTGCAGGGACACCTAGCGCTATAAATCACACCAACTGTGTCGCAAGACATGGTGTGAGTGATCTTAAACCTGCGTGAGTTATCAGCATTGGTAAAAATCTTAGTTGATTCAATACTTGGACAAGCTACACATCCGCCACAGGGACGGCAGCCCCATTGTGGGCCCTTAGAGCCGAATAGAAAATGCTTTTTCTTACTTGTTAAATGACTTTGGACCAACAAGTCCCGTAAGTTCTGGGATCGTCGATAGGTAATTTTTGGATTTCGTGAGATGTAAGGTACCAATGCTTGGTCTAATTGTAAAATTCGCTAGTGTTTCTTAAGTGCAGCCAAATATATTATTTATTATATTATATTTTATTTATTATTTTTTCTTTTTTCTTTATTTACTCTTTATTTTACTTTATTATTATTACTTTATTGCCCACTATATTTTTTTCACATTGGGTTCCTTTTACCCATTCATCACTTTTCATGTCACATTGCCTCCTTTTATTATTTTTGTACTTTGATTCATGAGGCCATAGCACGATGCACTTTCTCATGTACTTCATTCAGCACTGATAGCACCACTATATCCAATATGCTTAGCCTGCTTTAACGATTTGTTCCTCCCCCTATGCGACTCATGCTGACACGCATGCTAATATTACTTTCTGCTTCCCTTCATGCGGCTCCCGCTGACACGCACGCCGACGTCACTTCCTCCCTGGTGGCCGCGTTCCATGGAGACGCGTCTGCCTGGCAGGATGTGACGTCAGGATCTCCATGCATGGTATGTGCGCCTCCACCTGCCCACACTAATTAACCACCGGTCTCTCTGTATATATACACCAACTGTCATAATCTTGACAAAGCATTGGCGAAACGCGCGTCAGTTGTGAGGAGTGGCGTTCTGGGGGTTAGTATTTTCTATTTATCTTACTGCATATCTGACTTGGTTGTCTATTGTGGCCTATTGATGTAATTTTCTTTGGAGGTAATATGAGATTATTCGCAGCATTATGCACTTTACTAATCTGACTCTCTTATGTCACTGCTTCCATTAGTAATCACTGCTATTATCTACATATTTATTCATTGTGTTTATACAGCTCAAGTCATATGGTCATGCAAGTCTTCTTTACTTATTATTGCTATTTATTGATGCATTCTTTCCCTCCCCCTTCCTTTCAATATGTTTTATCATATGATTCAATAAAACTTTGCGATTTTATGACTTTATTATAGGGTTGATGTGTCCTTTTTAGGTCTTATATAGTTTGGAAGAAAAAAGACTCAGGATATACAACCGTGCACACCCAATATTAGAAAAATGAAAAAATCTTTATTACATGATTACACACTGACAACACAAGAAAAAATAAAAACATTTAAAAACAGACAAGGCATAACAATGTTCATGGGGGAAGAACAATAATAGTGTTCCAAAGCAATAAATCCCCCCTTAGGCCACAGGTATAATATATATCATTTTTAATATCTCATAATACAATAATGGTTTTTAACCAAGCTATGTCGCCCTAGTGGAGGGTAGCACAGCACCACTAGACCAAACATAGGTGATGAACCAGGCACTCCCAAATAATCAGACTATACATCATAATAGATCAAGGAATGAAGGAATGAGTGGGAGTAATAACCTGCTAGCACTAGGGGCCCGTATAGTATCAGCATTTACAAAAACATGTCATCCCACGTAATGTACGACATCGGATCATGAGTTAAATCATGTATGGCAGAACGGGCACTCCTGAGTAGTCAAGGGATAAATCAAAAATAATAAATTGACATAGTTACCTGTTGGCACCAAAGACCCTACGCGTTACGCTGCTGGACCGCAGCTTCGTCAGGGGTATGTTGTCAGTGGACACATGTGTACATTAAATAATCTATCCAATTTAGTGTGATTCCCTTCAGGTGAGTATAGATGCCCTCAGTAAGTCTCTCCAGCATCGTGGCAAATCGGACAGTAACTTCCTGTTTCCACAGCGTACCGCCCACGTGCTGTGATGTAACGCAACCGGAACTGGATAAGACGTCATATCCGGTCGGCGAACCGCCGCCCCTTCCTATCTCTCATGCGTTCCACCCAGACGCTATGGTGGAACGCAACCGGAGCTAGGTAAAAGATCATATCCGGTTTTGGAAACCGCCCCCTCAGAGATCAAAAGGGATGTAGTCCCTTGGGATGGTCACAATAGGAAAGAAGCTGGCATTCCCGGGGAAGATAGAACGCAAAAAATATACCCCCGGAAGTAGCGCGTCCGCTACAAAAAGTTACCGGTACAAAGAAAAGAGGGCTGGCCCTGATCAAGGAAAGTGCCTGGCCAGGCCAAAGAGCAAGATGAAAAATGTGATTGGAGTCAGAAAGTCACCAAATGTGCATAAAAGTGTGACCAATAATAACAATACAAACATAAACATAAAAGACTTACTAGACAAACCAACCACAAACAAACATAGAACAAACAACAATCATGTACAAATTGTGGGCCATTACAAAGGTGGCTAATGAAGCCAAACGGCAACATATATGGATATACGTACAATTATAAATAAGGACCTGGCATTTGAGATGATAAGAATGCTGGGGATTAACTTGTTATGGGATGGAGGAGATGCACAAGCCAGCCACACGAGAAGAGATGAAAGGATAAAAAGGATAAAGAGGAAAAAGGTTGAACCAGAGAGCCCTCAATCTAAAGCGGGATTCCAATAGCAAGGATACCATGGGAGTTTAAGCCAAGTAACCAGTGAATGAAAAGTCCTCATTTATACCCCTAGGGGCCACTGTATCAAGAACAAAGATCCACCTAGATTCAGATCTCAATAGATCCTTGGTGTGATCTGAATTACGTGAATTGGGCCTCATCTTCTGGAGGCCCATGACTCGCAATTTATTGGGGCTACCAGAGTGGCATTGGAAGAAGTGCAGAGCCACCGAAGAGATGGCTTTGCCCTTCTTCAAATCCTGTTCAGCAAGATGGATGTTGGAGACATGTTGCTGTACCCGTCTACGGAGTTCCTGCGACGTTTGACCAACATAAACCTTCGGACAGGGACAGGTCAATGCATATACAACATTAGTGGACCTACAATTGATAAAGTCCCTCAAAGGGTATTGATGGTTGTCAATCGGATTACTGAAAGTTTTACCAGAAGAGAGAAATGGACAAGCAGAACAATCGCCACAAGGGAATGAGCCCTTAAATTTACTGCCGCCCGAGGTACTACAACTGGGGCGTATATAGTGACTATGCATAAGTTTATCCCTTAAATTTGGGGCGCGTCTAGCCGACAACAACGGTCTCTCTGGTAAAATGCTAGAAAGACGACTATCCGTCTTAAGTATATTCCAATGTTTCCGAAATAGACTACCCACTTCATTCCATTGATTGTTAAACCTGGTGATAAATCTAATCTGTGTATCCTCCATATTGACACGTGATTGTAGCAACATCTCCCGTGGTTTGACCAAAACTTTCTGGTGAGCCTTGGAGATTACCGCTTTAGGATATCCGCGTTCCTGAAAACGTGAGGTTAAATTGCTGGCCTCGGTTTTGTAATCCTCCTGTGTTGTACAGTTCCTTTTGGCCCTTGAAAATTGTCCCACCGGTATGCTGTCTCTCAAGTTTCTAGGATGAAAACTTTGGTAGTGTAGGAGACTGTTTGTGGCAGTCGATTTCCTATGTAATTTGGATACAAGTGAGCCACCCACTTTCCTGATCTCCAGATCCAGGAAGTTAACTGCAGAGGAAGATATACAGTGGGTAAGATGAATGTTAAAATCATTAACGTTCAGCCTATCAATGAAGGTAAGTGCCTCGGCTTCCGTGCCCGTCCAGATAATCAAGATATCATCTATGAAGCGTAGCCACTTGAAGACCCCCCGATTGTATGCCTGTGAGGGGTACACGTATGTGTCCTCCCACCAACCCAGGAAAAGGTTGGCAAAGGAGGGCGCACACCGTGCCCCCATGGCGGTCCCAGAAATTTGTCGATAGAAGATATGATCAAACACAAAATAATTGTGGGTAAGAATGAAGTTCAAGAGGTCCACAATGAAAGAGTCATGTAAGCGATTACCTCCACTTGTAGCATTCAGAAAATAGAGGACTGCTGCTATGCCATCTTTGTGGGCTATATTTGAATATAGCGATTCAACATCAACAGTGATGAATAAGAACTGGTCAGGTAAGCAAAGAGAGTTGAGAGTCCGTATCAGATGAGATGAATCTCTGAGATAAGAGGGTAAACTGGTAACGAGGGGCTGCAAGAAAAAATCTATGTAAATACATGCCTTTTCACAAATGCTTCCTATGCCTGACACAATAGGTCGACCCGGTGGACATTCCAGATTTTTGTGGACTTTGGGCAAGACATAGAAGGTGGGTATGGTAGGTTTCCTCACTATCATAAATTCCCTCTCTTGTTTATTAATGGTTCCCATAGAGAAAGCCTTCAAAAGTAATCGTTCAAGCTTAGCCGAGAAGACCTGTGTGGGGTCCGAGGGAAGTCTCAAATAAAATCTGGTGTTATTGAGCTGTCTATGTACTTCAGCAGTATACATGCCACGAGGCCATAAAACAATATTTCCCCCTTTGTCTGCTTCCTTTATCAGGAATTCCTGTTTTTTCTGCAGGCGTTTGATTTTGAGGCCAGGGAAGCGGCTTGGAGCAAACAGAGTTTGACTGCTTTTCCTTCCCCTACATTGGCGGAGGATAATGATTTTAATCGTCTCGCACGGGATTTGACGGATCTGCACAAGTCAGTCACACGAGTCTGGTGGAACATATCTAGCCTTGAGGAATATCAGAGACTCTCTATCTATCCACGTGGACTGAGAGTCCAGATATTTCCAGCCTGGGAACCTACCCCAGAATTTAAGGCCACATGGGAATCAGGTTTATCACAGTGTTCTAATGTCCTAGTCAATATGCTAATCCAACATGACAGGGATCTTTTTCAGACATTGAAAATTCGTATTAAATCATTGGAAACACAGATGTCCAAATATGATTATAATAAATTTATAGTGCCCTTCCAAACTGAGTTGAGGGACACCATTGATCGTCTTGATAAAGATACCATGGAGAGGAAAAGAGCCAAGTTAAACAGGGACAAAGCTGATTATGACAGGAACCAAGCCTATAAATGGAAACACAGGGGTAACTTGCGTAAACTTTCATCTGTAAAATATACGGAAGGAGGATCTCTGTCAAGTATAGGCCATAGTGATCATTTTTTAAGCTCAGAAATGAGCGATACCGACGGCGGACGAGACGGGGGAAACGTAAGCAACGGCAGCAAAAAAACAGGGTCAAATTCTGTGAGGACCATGGCCACCAGGACATACAAGAAGAGGAACAGATTTTAAGTCAGAACTCTGACCAACTTCAGATTATCAACCTTTCTACTTATACATTAAATGATGTTGAAAGGTCTGTATTACAGAAGGGTCTCTCTTTCTCTCCCATGGTACCGGTCGATAAATTTATCTTGCTAAAAGACTTGTATCTTTTTTGTAGGAGAATTATTCTCAAAGTCATCTACACTAAATCTGATTCATTCTCAGACCTCTCTTCCCCTACTGATAAACAGGTCTTCCGTGACTTACTTGAACCCCTAGAGGACAACCAGTCATACCAAGGTAGGAAAAAGTTTCCGCATCGATTACCTTCTAATATTCTACCATCCCTGTCTTTGGTTCCAGCAGTTTCTACATTTTTTGAGGTTATGAAAGATGAGATCAGGAGATTACCTGTCAATAACATATCTCATCAAAATTTAACCATGATGGAGAGGCGTGCCCTCCTTTGCCTGCAGAAAAACCAGGAATTCCTGATAAAGGAAGCATACAAAGGGGGAAATATTGTTTTATGGCCTCGTGGCATGTATACTGCTGAAGTACATAGACAGCTCAATAACACCAGATTTTATTTGAGACTTCCCTCGGACCCCACACAGGTCTTCTCGGCTAAGCTTGAACGATTACTTTTGAAGGCTTTCTCTATGGGAACCATTAATAAACAAGAGAGGGAATTTATGATAGTGAGGAAACCTACCATACCCACCTTCTATGTCTTGCCCAAAGTCCACAAAAATCTGGAATGTCCACCGGGTCGACCTATTGTGTCAGGCATAGGAAGCATTTGTGAAAAGGCATGTATTTACATAGATTTTTTCTTGCAGCCCCTCGTTACCAGTTTACCCTCTTATCTCAGAGATTCATCTCATCTGATACGGACTCTCAACTCTCTTTGCTTACCTGACCAGTTCTTATTCATCACTGTTGATGTTGAATCGCTATATTCAAATATAGCCCACAAAGATGGCATAGCAGCAGTCCTCTATTTTCTGAATGCTACAAGTGGAGGTAATCGCTTACATGACTCTTTCATTGTGGACCTCTTGAACTTCATTCTTACCCACAATTATTTTGTGTTTGATCATATCTTCTATCGACAAATTTCTGGGACCGCCATGGGGGCACGGTGTGCGCCCTCCTTTGCCAACCTTTTCCTGGGTTGGTGGGAGGACACATACGTGTACCCCTCACAGGCATACAATCGGGGGGTCTTCAAGTGGCTACGCTTCATAGATGATATCTTGATTATCTGGACGGGCACGGAAGCCGAGGCACTTACCTTCATTGATAGGCTGAACGTTAATGATTTTAACATTCATCTTACCCACTGTATATCTTCCTCTGCAGTTAACTTCCTGGATCTGGAGATCAGGAAAGTGGGTGGCTCACTTGTATCCAAATTACATAGGAAATCGACTGCCACAAACAGTCTCCTACACTACCAAAGTTTTCATCCTAGAAACTTGAGAGACAGCATACCGGTGGGACAATTTTCAAGGGCCAAAAGGAACTGTACAACACAGGAGGATTACAAAACCGAGGCCAGCAATTTAACCTCACGTTTTCGGGAACGCGGATATCCTAAAGCGGTAATCTCCAAGGCTCACCAGAAGGTTTTGGTCAAACCACGGGAGATGTTGCTACAATCACGTGTCAATAAGGAGGATACACAGATTAGATTTATCACCAGGTTTAACAATCAATGGAATGAAGTGGGTAGTCTATTTCGGAAACATTGGAATATACTTAAGACGGATAGTCGTCTTTCTAGCATTTTACCAGAGAGACCGTTGTTGACGGCTAGACGCGCCCCAAATTTAAGGGATAAACTTATGCATAGTCACTATATACGCCCCAGTTGTAGTACCTCGGGCGGCAGTAAATTTAAGGGCTCATTCCCTTGTGGCGATTGTTCTGCTTGTCCATTTCTCTCTTCTGGTAAAACTTTCACTAATCCGATTGACAACCATCAATACCCTTTGAGGGACTTTATCAATTGTAGGTCCACTAATGTTGTATATGCATTGACCTGTCCCTGTCCGAAGGTTTATGTTGGTCAAACGTCGCAGGAACTCCGTAGACGGGTACAGCAACATGTCTCCAACATCCATCTTGCTGAACAGGATTTGAAGAAGGGCAAAGCCATCTCTTCGGTGGCTCTGCACTTCTTCCAATGCCACTCTGGTAGCCCCAATAAATTGCGAGTCATGGGCCTCCAGAAGATGAGGCCCAATTCACGTAATTCAGATCACACCAAGGATCTATTGAGATCTGAATCTAGGTGGATCTTTGTTCTTGATACAGTGGCCCCTAGGGGTATAAATGAGGACTTTTCATTCACTGGTTACTTGGCTTAAACTCCCATGGTATCCTTGCTATTGGAATCCCGCTTTAGATTGAGGGCTCTCTGGTTCAACCTTTTTCCTCTTTATCCTTTTTATCCTTTCATCACTTCTCGTGTGGCTGGCTTGTGCATCTCCTCCATCCCATAACAAGTTAATCCCCAGCATTCTTATCATCTCAAATGCCAGGTCCTTATTTATAATTGTACGTATATCCATATATGTTGCCGTTTGGCTTCATTAGCCACCTTTGTAATGGCCCACAATTTGTACATGATTGTTGTTTGTTCTATGTTTGTTTGTGGTTGGTTTGTCTAGTAAGTCTTTTATGTTTATGTTTGTATTGTTATTATTGGTCACACTTTTATGCACATTTGGTGACTTTCTGACTCCAATCACTTTTTTCATCTTGCTCTTTGGCCTGGCCAGGCACTTTCCTTGATCAGGGCCAGCCCTCTTTTCTTTGTACCGGTAACTTTTTGTAGCGGACGCGCTACTTCCGGGGGTATATTTTTTGCGTTCTATCTTCCCCGGGAATGCCAGCTTCTTTCCTATTGTGACCATCCCAAGGGACTACATCCCTTTTGATCTCTGAGGGGGCGGTTTCCAAAACCGGATATGATCTTTTACCTAGCTCCGGTTGCGTTCCACCATAGCGTCTGGGTGGAACGCATGAGAGATAGGAAGGGGCGGCGGTTCGCCGACCGGATATGACGTCTTATCCAGTTCCGGTTGCGTTACATCACAGCACGTGGGCGGTACGCTGTGGAAACAGGAAGTTACCGTCCGATTTGCCACGATGCTGGAGAGACTTACTGAGGGCATCTATACTCACCTGAAGGGAATCACACTAAATTGGATAGATTATTTAATGTACACATGTGTCCACTGACAACATACCCCTGACGAAGCTGCGGTCCAGCAGCGTAACGCGTAGGGTCTTTGGTGCCAACAGGTAACTATGTCAATTTATTATTTTTGATTTATCCCTTGACTACTCAGGAGTGCCCCTTCTGCCATACATGATTTAACTCATGATCCGATGTCGTACATTACGTGGGATGACATGTTTTGGTAAATGCTGATACTATACGGGCCCCTAGTGCTAGCAGGTTATTACTCCCACTCATTCCTTCATTCCTTAATCTATTATGATGTATAGTCTGATTATTTGGGAGTGCCTGGTTCATCACCTATGTTTGGTCTAGTGGTGCTGTGCTACCCTCCACTAGGGCGACATAGCTTGGTTAAAAACCATTATTGTATTATGAGATATTAAAAATGATATATATTATACCTGTGGCCTAAGGGGGGATTTATTGCTTTGGAACACTATTATTGTTCTTCCCCCATGAACATTGTTATGCCTTGTCTGTTTTTAAATGTTTTTATTTTTTCTTGTGTTGTCAGTGTGTAATCATGTAATAAAGATTTTTTCATTTTTCTAATATTGGGTGTGCACGGTTGTATATCCTGAGTCTTTTTCCTTCCAAACTATATTATACAATTATATCAGGTTACTGTAGCACCCCGTTTTGCTCACTATTCTATAGCAGTGCCCACCTCCTTGCAAAGGATATTTTCCTTTTTAGGTCTTGTTACTGAAATGTATGTTAAGTAAATGCACTCAATACTTGGTCAGGGCTCCTTTTGCATCAATTACTGCATCAATGCGGCGTGGCATGGATGCGATCAGCCTGTGGCACTGCTGAGATGTTATGGAAGCCCAGGTAATCTGCATTGTTGGGTCTGGTGTCTCTCATTTTCCTCTTGACAATACCCCATAGATTCTCTATGGGGTTAAGGTCAGGCGAGTTTGCTGGCCAATCAAGCACTGTGATACTGTTGTTTTTAAACCAGGTATTGATTTAAAACATGATGTTTTAATGATTTTTGCGGTTGCTGGATTTTCTTTTTTCCATGGTTCATGTGCTCAGGAAACCAGCCTGCAGTCTCTGTGCACCGCACCCTTATTCCAGGAATTTCTCAACCCGGTGAGCTGATGTTTGCTTCATTGTGTTTTTTTTACCTTGATAAAAACACAGTGGACCTACACCAGCAGATGACATGGCTCCTCAAACCATCACTGATTGTGGAAACTACACACTAGACCTCAAGCAGCTTGGATTGTGGCCTCTCCACTCTTCCTCCAGACTCTGGGACCTTGATTTCCAAATGAAATGCAAAATTTACTTTCATCTGAAAAATCTGAAAACAACACCTTGGACAACTGAGCAACAGTCCAGGTCTTTTTCTTCTTGGCCCAGATAAGACGCTTCTGGTGTTGTCTATTGGTCATGAGTGGCTTGACACAAGGAATGCGACACTTGTGTCTCCTGGTCCTGGTGTGCCCAGTCCTGTTCCCAAAGTCCCCTGGTCCTTGTGTGACCAGTTCCCCTAATATTGTCCCCTGGTCCTGGTGCGACCAGTCCTTTTCCAGAAGTCTCATGGTCCTGGTGTGACAAGTGCCCCCAACATTGTCTCATGGTCCTGGTGTGGCCAGTCCTGTTCCTGAAGTCCCTGCTCATTGTGTGGCCAGCGCCCTGAACACTGCCAACTGGTCCTGTTCCCAAAGTCCCCTGGTCCCAGCGCGGATAGCATCTGATCGTTTCCCTATCCAAGTATCCGGACTGCTACAACCTATCCCAGAAGTATCCGCCTGAGTCTCCGTGTCTGTCACCTTTCTGCAATAAACCTGAATCTACTAGTCTGAACGGAGCCCTTGTCTGTGTCAGCTAACCTGAGTCCTGAGGTCAGCTGATGTAGTACCGGCATCTGCCTGGGAGTGGTACCTGGAGGCTACCTGCAGCCCAGCTTGTCTCCACCATCTGGAGCTGCAGTGAACACTAGGTAGTCGCTTAGCTACGTCTCTACCTAGGCAGACCCGGATCTGTGGCACATCTGTTTCTAATCCACAAGCGCCACCGGGTGGCCTAACAGTTTGCTTCGGCCATGGTCCCCACTGAGCCCCATGGTCCTTCGCTCTTGAAGACATTTAAATCTTTGTTTGACAAGTATATGCAGCAAGATTTTTTATTTACCCGATCAGAAGCCCTCACTTTTACTGCAGCAGCCCAAGTCGCAGTACCTGCAGCTGTGCTTACTCAACCTGCCATTTGCGCACCCAGAGCAATGGAACTCATCCCGCCGGATCCGCCACGGTACTATGCGGATCCGAAGCAGTGCCGCGGGTTATTGGAGCAATGCATGCAGAACTTCAAATTTTTTCTCATTATTTTTACTCTGATCGGTTTAAAGTGGTATTCCTTATGTCATACTAAGCAGGAGATGCCCTGGCATTGCTCAACCCACTATGGGAAGCAAGGGATCCTATCACCTCGGACCTGTAGGCCTTCCTGGTGGCTTTCCAAAATGTCTTCGACAAGCCAAACCCAGAATCTTCTGCAAAGACTTCCCTTCCCAACTTCCAGGAACAGACCAGATGAGTGACGCGTGTGAGGAAACTGTCACGTCTGGCCCTGTACTCTCAAAGACCACCTGATCCCCAACCTGTTGACTCAGCTACCCATGCTAAATTCATGAAGGTCGACTGTGTCAGGCCATTTAAGCAGAAGTCGGAACTCAGTCATGAGATAGAATTGTGGTATCACTGCGGTTGCGTGGAACATCCTGACGGTCTGTGCCAGTGAAGTTTAAAAAACTCCAAAGCTTTGGGACAGTAGGATAGGCTGCCCTTGACCGGAGTGTTCCCTCTCCACAGATGACAGTGACTGTATCCGTGGCAAGTGGAGGCTTCAGTTCAAAGGGAAAATTCGGGCTGAAAGCCGTGAAGAGTCGGTGTCTGATTCCCCCTGTCCAACAGCTCCAGAATCCGGTGTGGGCATTGTCAAGTGAAGGACGAGCCATACTCAGAAGCAGTCACCAAATGTCTGTACAACTTAAGCTCCAGATCAGTGCATTATACAAGGAGAAGACTTTCCAGGTGCTGTCTGGTATTCCCATAGGTCGTCCGGAGCCATAGAGAACTCTAGTGCCCATTCCGGTCTGGAGACCCCACATGATGCTTCATTGGGGACAGCCGAGTCACAAGAGGTGTCTGGTCCCCATTCTTCCTGGTCAATCAGCAGTGTCATCTTCTTCTCTGCCAGTTCTGCTAGTCGATGACTCACTGTGTGCTGGTGCCTCCTAAGGAAGGGAAGCAGAGATGATGTCCCCACACTGTCCCAACAATTGTATCAATCTGCCTCCAGGACCCTTCACGCCATGTTGACGTGTCATCTTGGAGACCAGGCTGACGATGGACCCAGAGCAGGTATCTTTATTTTTTAGTAGGTCTGGTGAAGAGAACGTCAAGGCGGTGGCATCTTCCAAGTCTCTGCAATCCACCAACCAGGTGGAGGAACTCCAGTTGGTCCTTGAATCCTCCTGGGTGGTATCTGATCTTAACGTATGGAGAGAGACTTCCCAATTCCCAGTTCCTGGTATTACGCCAGCTTCGTCCTGTGCTGAGGATGGCTTGATGGAGAGAAGCATCCTACTCGTGAAGATAGTGAGATGTGTCACTTTTCTTCTAGTGGACAGAAGAAGTCGTGGTTCTGAAGAGAAGTCCTGGGAGTCTGTGAAGAGGTGTCGGACTTCAACTTCTCTGCAGAGAGTCCTCACGGGCTTGAAGAAGAGTAGGCGTAAAAAGGGAGTACTGTAACACAATTGCCAGCTTGCCTACATGGTTTCCCTTCCCCCTCCATGCAGGGACACTGGCATACTCACTGCTCCGGCCCTGTGGCATGGTCCCCTTCTGCTGGCATGTCTCCTGCTTGTACACACGCTGCACTTCCTGCCAGCTCGTCTAGAGTACGCACGGGACTGCTTCCCCATTCTTAATGGGGCAGCGCGCGCACATAGTGAAATGCCCTCAGCCTTTATCTGAGAGGCATTTAGTATAATTATTTCACCTGCTGGATGACTCTCAGCCTATTACTGACAGTCATCCTGTATAAAAGACGCCCTCTCACCTAAGGGTCGCCAAAGCAACAGCTTTAATTAGTATGTAGCCTCCCCTACTAGTGAGTTGTTAGGTCCTCTGATCCTGGTGTTGCCAGTGTCCTGTACCCAAATCCCTAGACCCAGTGTGGCCAGGTCCTAAACCTTGGTCCGTGTGCCGCCAGTGCCTCAACATTGTCCCCTGGCCCTGGTGTGGCCAGTCCTGTTCCTGAAGTCCCCTGGTCTTGGTGTGGCCAGTTCCCCAAACATTGTCCCCTGGTCCTGGTATGGCCAGTCCTGTTGCCGAAGTCCCCTAGTCCTGGTGTGGCCAGTGTCCACAACATTGTCCCCTGGTCCTAAAGTGGCCAGTCCTGATCCTGAAATCCCCTGGTCCTGGTGTGACCAGCATCCTGAACATTTTCCCCTGGTCCTGATGCAGCCAGTCCTGCTCCCAGAGTCCCCTGGTCCCGGTGAGACCAGTGTCTGAACATTTCCCTATCCAAGTATCCGGACTACTACAGCCTATCCCAGAAGTTTCTGCCTGAGTCTCTGTGTCTGTCAACGTTCTGCAGTACACCTGAACCTAATAGTATGTGAACATATAAAATAAATAACTTTCATTCAAGATTATTAAAACACACCAGATACCCGTGTAATAAAAAACAATTGGATGAGTAGTCATCCTACGTGTCACAAATCCACAATAAAGATATACAAATACCACACCATAAAGGAATAAACTTATAATGCCCTATTAGTGTCCTAAGGTAGACCTGCCTAACGCGGAGGTTGGCAGCCTAATAATAGTTTGGTGCCTCCGCTCACCAACGGCTGTCCCTCACTCTCCCCGTTAGGCCCTGATATGTGAACTACAACAGAAAAATGAATGACTGTCTGGTCTAATACAAATATAATCCTAGCATAAAAACAAGCCAGATATAGATAGATATGATAAAATGGTAAACGTATCTCATCATTGTGAGACTGCCTCCTGTCATTCTCCAGACCAGCATGCATTACTATCAGTCCTTTCCATAACACTGATTATTGGTCTCCTGATGAACCTAATAGACAGAGAAACGCGTCGAGGTAGTCTCACAATGAAGAGATAAGTTTACAAAGTTATCATATCTATATCTGGCTTGTTTTTATGCTAGGAATATATCTGTACTAGACCAGACAACCACTAATTTTTCTGTTAATAGTTCACATATCAGGACCTAACAAGGGAGAGTGAGGGACAGCCGTCGGTGAGCGGGGGTGCCAAACTCGTTATTAGTGTGCTTCTTTAGCATAGTGTGTTGATTTCATGAGGACTGTGGCACTACCTTTTTCTGCAGACTTGGGGAGCTCCTTGTTGCATATCTTTTGCTGTTGTGTTGTTGTCTTTATTGAAAATGCATGAAATGAGGATATGATGATTATCCTCCCACCCCGTCCATTTTTTCTCTTCAATATTATTTTTATACTTTTTCTTTTCTGTGCTGTGTTCAGTCAATGTCTCTACATCAGCAACATCCAGTTTCCGGAACATTGCAAACTACATTATTCATGAGAGCTTTCAATTCTTTCTGAACTCACCACACTATATAAGTAGAGCTCCCATGCTTTACACCAGCCACCTACCTCTAACTGTTTCTGTCCTTTCTCCCTCATCTGCATGCCATAACATATATAATCCTTCTGGTCATTGTTAAGATCTGAAGTTGTGGGTTGTAATAATCACCTAGGCAGGTTAACAATGCAACTATTTTTTATTCAATGGTCTTACAGCAACTTCGGGTAGATGACCAAAATGCAGTGCCCCTAAGTCCACAAGATCCCAAACCGGGGGCCGGTAGTTCCACTGCCCCTGAACCAGGCAATACCCACTGTCTCCCAACTTTTGGTTGGCCCTCAGCTTTTGTATCGCCTGCCAGCATAGTCTAAGTCACAGTCCATGATCCTCCACGACCACGAATGTGTATCCAACTCCAGCCAGAAACAACATATATTACAGTCTCAACAGGGGTTCTCCAAACGTCCTTGTGGGTTCAGTGATGGGCAGAAGAGTACACTTGTATTCCACCAGATGGAGCCATGATTCCTTGGGCTGTTGCTGAAGAAGTCTTTCTGGAGTGGGAGCCATAGACTTTATACTTACAGCTCCCATTCAGGACATTGTTTCACAGGATTGGGGGAAGGTAGGTGAAGGTAATCCTTTGATGTTTGACTGTTCAACTAACCTCCATATTTGTCCTAAATTGTGAAGATTAGTAAACAGCAGTGGGCTGATGCAGCAGGCATTTAAAAATTAACACAACATGAGTCAACGTACAGTCTCACATGAACAATGACTCAATTGAGGGCTCTGAGACACTAACAAGAGTAATGGAATGATTGCTTTACTTAATTACGAAGCTCAATCCTGGCCTTACATATACACAAGATCCATCCTGCACGTCTTCCTCTGTTTACTATCACGGAATGGGAACAGCGATTCCTGAGGATGAATCCTCTCCAGGAGAGACCTGTGTACCTCAATCTGATGAGCAAGCAAATCTCCAATAAAACACAACAATAAGATCAACATAACCAGTGCTCCGTGCTGGAAAAAGTCTGCATCCCGTAGAGCCGTGGAATCTGCTCTACATCCATTGGTCCAATGGTCTTTACTCTGTGGCCAGCTCCTCACAGTCATCTTGATTAGGGCTTCGTGTAATAGCACATGCACCAATAGAGACCCTGGGTTCTTCAACTCGAGTTCTCATTCTCTTTCTGATATGTGCAGTGGGTAACTAGCTGGATCATGTGCAGTTCAAAGAGAGGTTCCATTATTCAATACAGGCTCAGAAGATAGTAATGGATGGCCTGCCCACTGATAATGACTGATAGCCAGCATATGTATGGATCATCAGTGCAAGCAATGAAAATTTGAAGAGGGCGGCTCATGTGACCAGAGCGGAGCATGTGGAAATGGAGCAGAAGGGTGTAGAAAGTATATTAGGTAACCTAGTTATAGTCACTGCCACTTTGATTCGGGATATGGTTCAGTCCTGGACAACTATTTTAATGTTTGGAATGTAATAAGAATAGTGATGAGTGAACATGCTCGCCACTGCTCGGTACTTGCCCGAACATCAAGATGCTCAACAAGCTCGGCGAGTATTTCCGGGTTCCTCGGGCAGGAACTCGGGTCCCCCCCTTCATGTTTGGTGCTCTTTAGAGAGCCAATGAACACGCAGGAATTGCTTGCCACGCACTGTAGTGCCGTAGCCATGTTGGTTCTGGGAATTACAGTGATTGGCTGGCCGCGCAGCGTCATCAGGCCTATATAAGACCTGGCGCCGCTATGCTCGTCACAGTCTATCCCCGGAATCAGGCCGAGTAAGGAGAGCTGCTTCTGAGTCAGAGAGAGATTTGCTTGTTTACAGTTAGTATAGGTATTCCACAGCATATACAGTACAGACCAAAAGTTTGGACACACCTTCTCATTTAAAGATTTTTCTATATTTTCATGACTTTGAAAATTGTACATTCACACTGAAGGCGTCAAAACTATGAATTAACACATGTGGAATTATATACTTAACAAAAAAGTGTGAAACAACTGAAAACATGTCTTATATTCTAGGTTCTTCAAAGTAGCCACCTTTTGCTTTGATGACTGCTTTGCACACTCTTGGCATTCTCTTGATGAGCTTCAAGAGGTAGTCACTGGAAATGGTTTTCACTTCACAGGTGTGTCCTGTCAGGTTTAATAAGTGGGATTTCTTGCCTTATAAATGGGGTTGGGACCATCAGTTGTGTTGTGCAGAAGTCAGGTGAATACACAGCTGATAATCCTACTGAATAGACTGTTAGAATTTGTATTATGGCAAGAAAAAAGCAGCTAAGTAAAGAAAAACAAGTGGCCATCATTACTTTAAGAAATGAAGGTCAATCAGTGCGAAAAATTGGGAAAACTTTGAAAGTGTCCCCAAGTGCAGTTGCAAAAACCATCAAGCGCTACAAAGAAACTGGCTCACATGAGGACCGCCCCAGGAAAGGAAGACCAAGAGTCACCTCTGCTTCTGAGGATATGTTTATCCGAGTCACCAGCCTCAGAAATTGCAGGTTAATAGCAGCTCAGATTAGAGACCAGGTCAATGCCACACAGATTTCTAGCAGCAGACACATCTCTACAACAACTGTTAAGAGGAGACTTTGTGCAGCAGGCCTTCATGGTAAAATAGCTGCTAGGAAACCACTGCTAATGGCAGGCAACAAGCAGAAGAGACTTGTTTGGGCTAAAGAACACAAGGAATGGACATTAGACCAGTGGAAATCTGTGCTTTGATCTGATGAGTCCAAATTTGAGATCTTTGGTTCCAACCACCGTGTCTATGTGCGACGCAGAAAAGGTGAACGGATGGACTCTACATGCCTGGTTCCCACCGTGAAGCATGGAGGAGGAGGTGTGATGGTGTGAGGGTGCTTTGCTGGTGACACTGTTGGGGATTTATTCAAAATTGAAGGCATACTGAACCAGCATGGCTACCACAGCATCTTACAGCGGCATGCTATTCCATCCGGTTTGCGTTTAGTTGGACCATCATTTATTTTTCAACAGGACAATGACCCCAAACACACCTCCAGGCTGTGTAAGGGCTATTTGACCAAGAAGGAGAGTGATGGGGTTCTACGCCAGATGACCTGGCCTCCACAGTCACCAGACCTGATCCCAATCGAGATGGTTTGGGGTGAGCTGGACCGCAGAGTGAAGGCAAAAGGGCCAACAAGTGCTAAGCATCTCTGGGAACTCCTTCAAGATTGTTGGAAGACCATTTCCGGTGAATACCTCTTGAAGCTCATCAAGAGAATGCCAAGAGTGTGCAAAGCAGTCATCAAAGCAAAAGGTGGCTACTTTGAAGAACCTAGAATATAAGACATGTTTTCAGTTGTTTCACACTTTTTTGTTAAGTATATAATTCCACATGTGTTAATTCATAGTTTTGATGCCTTCAGTGTGAATGTACAATTTTCAAAGTCATGAAAATACAGAAAAATCTTTAAATGAGAAGTTGTGTCCAAACTTTTGGTCTGTACTGTATACAGTATATCCATCTGAACTAGTGTTGAGCGAACATGCTCGACACTGCTCGGTACTCGCCCGAGCATCACGCTACTCGGGATGTTCGGCGAGCACCGAGCATTTCCGGGTTACTCGGGCGGGAGCTCGGGTCTCCGCCCTGCATGTTTGGCGCTCTTTACAGAGCCAATGAACATGCAGGGATTGCCAGCCAGTCACTGTAATGCTGCAGCCATGTTGGTTGTGGGCATTACAGTGATTGGCTGGCCGCACAGCGTCACCTCGAGTATTTAAAACGGGGCGCCGCCATCTTGGACACAGTCGCTCCGGATTAGACAGTGTAGGGACAGCGCTGCTGATTTAGGGAGAGATATAAACTGCGAAATAGTTAGCGTAGGGTCTGTAAAGGCTGCCAGAACATACAGTCCTTTTCAGGACTAATATCCATCCCAGATACCAGGCAGGCAGGCTGTATAGGAGACACAGTGGTTATACCAGCAAACGCTGCATTACAGTCCTGCGTGCTCCTGTTGCTGAAATTGCTGAACTTAGCACCAGGTGTCGGGGGCCAGGAAAAATCCTTTTTTTTTCATCTAAATCCTCCTTTTTTTTTCCTCCTTCACACTGTACAAATACCCGTCTTATTAACCTTTTGGTGTGTCCCCCCCCCCCCCAAAAAAAAGCGTGTCTCTGATTTTTCAGACACAAATATAACTGTTGAAAATAGTCTGGTGTAGGCAAGAGAAACAGAAGTGTTGTTTTGCACTTCCACGGTTCAAATCGCTGTATTATCCATTTTGGGCCATTTGTATCTAAAAAAAAAAACAGTTTGAGTGTGTCGCTCACTGTTCAGCCGCAAATATCTCTATTTAAAAAAGTGTGGTATACCCCAGTAAACAATAACTGTGGTTTTGCCATCCCACGGTAAAAAATCTCTATTATTCAGGTTTTGGTAGTTTTTTCCGTAAAGAAAAACAGTAGTGTCTCCTGACTGTTGTGACACAAAAATATATCTGTTGAAAATAGTCTTGTGTAGGCCCGACATCCCAATGTGGTTTCGCAGTTCCACGGGTCAAATCGCTGTACTATCCAGTTTTGGGCCTTTGGTATCTAAAAAAAAAGCAGTTTGAGTGTGTCGCTCACTGTTCAGCTGCAAATATCTCTATTTAAAAAGTGTGGTATACCCCAGTAAACAATAACTGTGGTTTTGCCATCCCACGGTAAAAAATCTCTATTATTCAGGTTTTGGTAGTTTTTTCCGTAAAGAAAAACAGTAGTGTCTCCTGACTGTTGTGACACAAAAATATATCTGTTGAAAATAGTCTTGTGTAGGCCCGACATCCCAGTGTGGTTTCGCAGTTCCACGGGTCAAATCGCTGTACTATCCAGTTTTGGGCCTTTGGTTGCTAAAAAAAAGCAGTTTGAGTGTGTCGCTCACTGTTCAGCCGCAAATATCTCTATTTAAAAAATTGTGGTATACCCCAGTAAACAATAACTGTGGTTTTGCCATCCCACGGTAAAAAATCTCTATTATTCAGCTTTTGGTATTTTTTTCCGTAAAGAAAAACAGTAGTGTCTCCTGACTGTTGTGACACAAAAATATATCTGTTGAAAATAGTCTTGTGTAGGCCCGACATCCCAGTGTGGTTTCGCAATTCCACGGGTCAAATCGCTGTACTATCCAGTTTTGGGCCTTTGGTATCTAAAAAAAAAGCAGTTTGAGTGTGTCGCTCACTGTTCAGCCGCAAATATCTCTATTTAAAAAAGTGTGGTATACCCCAGTAAACAATAACTGTGGTTTTCCTCTTCCACGGTTCTAATCTACTCTTTATTACCCTTTTTCCATTGATAGTGCAAGTGTAAGCTATTTTACTTCATTTACAATGGGCAAGGCGCGTGGCAAGGGACGTGGAAGTGGACGTTCTGGTGATGGTTCGTGCAGAGGACGGGGCCGTGGCCAAGGTGAAAATGTGCCACCACCAACAGCCACATCTTCTCGCTCCCACTTCTTGACCGAATTACTAGGGAAGCACAGAACAACACCAGTATTGAGAACTGATCAGTGTGAACAGGATATTAATTGGATAGCAGATAATACTTCCAGTTACCTGAGCACCACCACCTCCGGTCTGTCTTCCACACGGTCAACTCTTAGTAGCCGTGAGTCTCGACCGCATACTCCTCCTCACCCTGATGCTCCTTCCTCCCACCATGCCGAGTGTCGTCAGACAGCAAGTGATCCCACACTTGGACACTCTGAAGAGCTGTTCACTGGTCCATTTCCATATTTGGGCCCCGCGCCTGATACGCTTGAAGTGGTGGAAGAGGAGATCCCATGTTGCGATGCCCAAATATTTGAACAGCCACGGCCACAGGAAGTCGACGTTGGCAATCTGTCACAAGAGGTGGACGATGACGAGACACAATTGCCAGGAAGTGAGGAGGAGGATCGTGGTGCGCAAGTGGAAGAGGAGGAGGTGGTGGATGATCTAGTAACTGACCCAACGTGGAAGGATGACATGCAGAGTGAGGCCAGCAGCACACAAGGGGAGGGAGGTAGAGTACCCCAACAGGCAGGAAGAAGCAGTGTGGTGGCCGCAGACAGAAGGCAGGCAACCGTTCCCCGTAACACCAACACGAGGGACGTTGCCAGTACAAGCGGTAGGTCTTCCAGAGTCTGGAATTTTTTTAAAGACTCTGCTGATAACCCCATAAAGGCCATATGTTCCACCTGCCATGCCAGCATCAGCAGGGGTGACAAAACTACCAGCCTGACCACCACCAGCATGATCAGGCACATGGCAGCAAAGCACCCGACTTTGTGGGGCGAAACCCAGGGTCCACGACCAGTGTCAGCGGGTGTCACCACTGCTTCTTCCACTGTTGTGCGTGCAATAGAACCCCCTGTTGTGTGTGCAAGGCAATCCCCTGTCCATACTGCATGTAAAGATGCCCCCTCCTCTCAGTCTTCACTTGTTATGGCAGTTTCTCAAGAAACAGCATCAACGTCCACGTCCACGTCCCACCGCAGTGTTCAATTGTCTATATCCCAGACCTTTGAACGAAAGCGGAAATTCGCAGCTAACGCCCCACAGGCCACAGTCCTAAATTCGCACATTTCACGACTGCTTGCATTGGAAATGCTGCCTTTTAGGCTGGTGGAGACGGAATCCTTCCGCAATCTTATGGCGGTGGCCGTCCCTCGGTACTCGGTCCCCAGCCGACACTATTTTGCCCGATGTGCCATCCCCGCACTACACAAGCACGTGCCCCAAAGCATCTGCGGTGCCCTCAACAACGCAGTTACTGGGAGAGTCCACCTGACAACGGACACGTGGACAAGTGCTTGTGGCCAGGGACGGTACATCTCTCTGACGGCACACTGGATAAACATAGTGGAAGCCGGGACCAAGTCGGACCTTGGGACGGAACACATCCTCCCCACACCGAGGATTGCGGGCCATATGTCAGAGTTGCCCCCACAGTGTACAGCTCCTGCGCATCCTCCTCCTCCTCCTCCTCCTCATGTTCAGCCTCCATCTCAGATATCACCACATCAGTTACAAGCTGGAAGCATTGCAGTACTGCCTCCGCCAAGCGGCAACAGGCTGTGCTGAAACTCATAAGCTTAGGTGATAAACCTCACACTGCTTGTGAGTTGTGGACAGCTGTGAAAGAGCAGGCAGATCTGTGGCTGAGACCGCTGAACCTACATCCCGGCATGGTCGTGTGTGACAATGGCCGTAACCTGGTGGCGGCTCTGAGGCGAGGTGAGATCACACACGTACCATGCCTGGCTCATGTGCTTAACCTCGTGGTTCAGCGGTTTCTTAAATCGTACTCCGTGTTGCCAGATCTGCTCGCGAAAGTACGCCGCCTGTCAGCTCATTTTCGCAAGTCGGCTACAGCTTCCGCCACCCTTGCTGTGTTGCAGCAGCGTTTGCAGCTTCCGGCACACCGACTGGTGTGTGATGTCCCCACACGTTGGATGTCTACCCTCCACATGTTGCAAAGGATTTGTGAGCAGAAGAGAGCAGTTGTGGAGTACCAGCTGCAACAAGGCCGTCGATATTCAGGTCAGACTCCACACATAAGACCTCAGGAGTGGACCTGGATGTCTGACATATGTACCATCCTGACAAACTTTGAGGAGGCCACCAAGATGGTGAGTGGCGATGACGCCATCATTAGTGTCAGCATCCCACTTGTCTGTCTTTTGCAACGCTCTCTGCAGAGAATTAAAGAGGAGGCATTGCAGCCAGAGTATGATGAGATGGATCAAGAAGCCGTAGCGGGCGATTACACACAGCCCAGCCTCATCTCATCCCAACGTGCATTGGTGGACAATGAGGGAGAGAAGGAGGAGGAAGAACAGGAGCTGCTATCATGCGTTGTAGACGGTAGTACCTGTACAAGTGTCATACCGTCGGTTCAGCGTGGGTGGCCTGAGGACAGGGGGGAGGAGGAAGAGGAGGAGGAGAGCATGGTCAGTCGTCATCTTGGTGAGGACACTGAAATCTTGCCCATTACCAGTCTGGCACGCATGGCTGACTTTATGTTACGCTGCCTTAACCGTGACCCTCGCATTGTCAAAATGTTGGGTGACAGTCATTACTGGTTGGTGACACTTGTAGACCCCCGCTACAAGGAGAACTTTCACTCTCTTATTCCTGAGGTGGAGAGGTCTACAAAAATGGGGCAATACCAGAAGGCCCTTGCTGCAGAACTCTTAAAAAAATTCCCATCTGAACACGCTAGCGGCAGAGGTCACAGTTCGTTGCCCAACCAAGGCGTACAGGCGAGAGAGATGCAACTCCAATCCAACAGAGGCAGGGGAACACTATCAACGTTCTGGGACAGTTTTCTGACACTCGCCTGTCAACTGACAATGCTGACAAGCTGACCCTTATCAAAATGAACAAGGGCTGGATTGGGCCAGACTTCTCATCACCACCAAATGACAGCAGAGTAACATAAAGTCAAATCCACTGTGTTATTTCGGGAGGTGTATTCACATGCACCGCTTCACACCCACACATGGGTATACGCGTCCTCGTTTCGGCTGTTTAATCTTCTTCTCCTTATCCTCAGCCTCCACCACCACTATACCACCAGGGTGCCAGCATTGCAAGTTCCTCCGTCCTTATTTTTGGCAGCTTTTGCTGGGAAAGCATAAGCAAATACTATGGGACACCCACTCCCCAATAATGGGACTTATGTTTGTAATATGCTGTACTGCATGGCTCTTGTAAGGGGCATTGCAAGTTGCTCCGTCCTAATTTTTGGCAGCTTTTGCTGGGAAAGCATAAGCAAATACTATGGGACACCCACTCCCCAATAATGGGACTTATGTTTGTAATATGCTGTACTGCATGGCTCTTGTAAGGGGCATTGCAAGTTGCTCCGTCCTAATTTTTGGCAGCTTTTGCTGGGAAAGCATAAGCAAATACTATGGGACACCCACTCCCCAATAATGGGACTTATGTTTGTAATATGCTGTACTGCATGGCTCTTGTAAGGGCCATTGCAAGTTGCTCCATCCTAATTTTTGGCAGCTTTTGCTGGGAAAGCATAAGCAAATATTATGGGACACCCACTCCCCAATAATGGGACTTATGTTTCTAATATGCTGTACTGCATGGCTCTTGTAAGGGGCATTGCAAGTTGCTCAGTCCTAATTTTTGGCAGCTTTTGCTGGGAAAGCATAAGCAAATACTATGGGACACCCACTCCCCAATAATGGGACTTATGTTTGTAATATGCTGTACTGCATGGCTCTTGTAAGGGGCATTGCAAGTTGCTCCGTCCTAATTTTTGTCAGCTTTTGCTGGGAAAGCATAAGCAAATACTATGGGACACCCACTCCCCAATAATGGGACTTATGTTTGTAATATACTGTACTGCATGGCTCTTGTAAGGGGAATTGCAAGTTGCTCTGTCCTAATTTTTGGCAGCTTTTGCTGGGAAAGCATAAGCAAATACTATGGGACACCCACTCCCCAATAATGGGACTTATGTTTGTAATATGCTGTACTGCATGGCTCTTGTAAGGGGCATTGCAAGTTGCTCTGTCCTAATTTTTGGCAGCTTTTGCTGGGAAATCATAAGCAAATACCATGGGACACCCGCTCCCCAATAATGTGACTTATGTTTGTAATATGCTGTACTGCATGGCTCTTGTAAGGGGCATTGCTAGTTGCACCGTCCTAATTTTTGGCAGCTTTTGCTGGGAAAGCATAAGCAAATACTATGGGACACCCACTCCCCAATAATGGGACTTATGTTTGTAATATGCTGTACTGCATGGCTCTTGTAAGGGGCATTGCAAGTTGCCCCGTCCTAATTTTTGGCAGCTTTTGCTGGGAAAGCATAAGCAAATACCATGGGACACCCACTCCCCAATAATGGGACTTATGTTTGTAATATGCTGTACTGCATGGCTCTTGTAAGGGGCATTGCAAGTTGCTCCGTCCTAATTTTTGGCAGCTTTTGCTGGGAAAGCATAAGCAAATACTATGGGACACCCACTCCCCAATAATGGGACTTATGTTTGTAATATGCTGTACTGCATGGCTCTTGTAAGGGGCATTGCAAGTTGCTCCGTCCTAATTTTTGGCAGCTTTTGCTTGGAAAGCATAAGCAAATACTATGGGACACCCACTCCCCAATAATGGGACTTATGTTTGTAATATGCTGTACTGCATGGCTCTTGTAAGGGGCATTGCAAGTTGCTCCGTCCTAATTTTTGGCAGCTTTTGCTGGGAAAGCATAAGCAAATACTATGGGACACCCACTCCCCAATAATGGGACTTATGTTTGTAATATACTGTACTGCATGGCTCTTGTAAGGGGAATTGCAAGTTGCTCTGTCCTAATTTTTGGCAGCTTTTGCTGGGAAAGCATAAGCAAATACTATGGGACACCCACTCCCCAATAATGGGACTTATGTTTGTAATATGCTGTACTGCATGGCTCTTGTAAGGGGCATTGCAAGTTGCTCCGTCCTAATTTTTGGCAGCTTTTGCTTGGAAAGCATAATCAAATACCATGGGACACCCACTCCCCAATAATGGGACTTATGTTTGTAATATGCTGTACTGCATGTGACGCGCCCCCTGGGCCGTGTGTACACGTGTGTGGGATACCCGGTGCCGGGTCTCTGGGGTCTGTAGTCTCCGTGGCGGTGACCCGGTCCCGTGGCTCAGGCTGGTCAAACCAGTGTCAGTCTTTCTTAGGTTTTGAGGTTAATTGTCCGACTGCGCCACCCGTGGATTGCGGTCAGGGAGTACCACCGCTGCGAGGCAGACCGCTGAGGCTGGTGTTGTGTGCGCAGCATAGAATGGGATAACTCCCCTTGGGAGGAGTATAGCCTCAGGGCAGTGAGTGTGGATGATGGGGGTGATGGTGCACGAGCGCAGCAGGAATTACTCAGAGTCTTTGCAGTGCAGTTCAGGGTCTTTACTGATGATTATAAGGTAGACCCTCCCGGGAGTACTGGCTAGCATAAGAGGCCTGGTCAGTCTGTAAGCAAGCAGGAGTTCCCCTGGCAAGATGGAGTTGTAGGCCTCCCCGTCTGTCTGCACTCTTCCTGGCTACCTTGCTGTAAGCGGGTAGAAGTAGCCCACGTCCCTGAGTGTACCGTGTAGTGCTCACCCCTATGGCTGGTGACTTGGGGCCTTCTGTTAGCCTCCGCTCCACGACGGCGGTGCTGGTCCCTTGCTTGTGACTGAGCCTCCAGGCTTCTATGGCCAGAGGACCTGAAATCCCCTGCCGGCTGGTTTCTGCTGCTGGATATATAAGTCCTCACAGCTTCGGACTCCTGTGTCCGGTTCCTATTGTCTTCTGCCAGGGCGAGCTCTGCTCAGCTTCCAGCCCCTGGTCTTTAGCTCCTAGCTCCTACAGAGCTCCTTGCTGTTACTTTCCCTTGCTCTCACTCTGACTCTGACTGTTCTCTGACTCACTCAACCCCACCCCAGATCCAGTTCATAAGGGCAGAATTCTCCCCTCCCAGGATTGGGGCAGGAGGATGTTGCATGTTTAAGGGATCCTGACCAGGAAACCTCCCACTTGCTCTCCGACGTAATATCTCTATTACTGTGGTGACCAGACCCCTGGGGTGCCACACATGGCTCTTGTAAGGGGCATTGCAGTTCCTCATAATTTTTGGAAAGCCTTCCATTCACTGCTTAGGCCAACAGTGCACGGGAGACCCAGTTGCTATAAATGGAAAAAAAGGTTTAGTTAACGCCCTCTGACCTCTATGTCATTTCCAAGGGGCATTGGAGTGGCTCGAAATTTTTGGTAGGCATTGCACTCACTGTATGCCCTATAACTGTGTAGCCGAACCACTCCTTTTGTTACAGAAACATATCCTACAAGACATATCTGGTTGACTGGCCTGATATTGATGTGAATGGTCCCTGTTCCTCCTGCTCTTTCTCCTTTGCCACTACCTCATCCATCATTTATCACCTGAAGCTTTGTTTTAACGGGAGTCATAGAACTTGAATAGTAGCAGGAAAACATCCAGCAATCCTCGGAGGAGGTAGGATATGCGCCAAAACGCTGACCACCTCAGGCCTAGCCGCTACTACATACATGCGCTTGCATTACAACAAAACAAAGCAGATGCTAACTTCTATCATCCTCATCATGCTCCTCACCTTGGCACTCTCAACTCCCCTGATGGAGAAGCCAGGGCCCACCGGAGGAGTCTGATAGTCCGGTGGGCTCGGCCAATGCTGCCCTAAAGCAGGCCAGGCTAAGAAAAGTGTGGGAAAGGTTACCGGGACAAATAGGGGTGGCTGGGGACCGAGTATGGACACCCGGCCACCCCCTGGAGGCTGGGGAGCAAGCGGGGACACCCGGCCACCAGGCGGCTGGGGACTGAGTATGGATACCAGGCCGCCGACACAGCCATGGCGTGGTGGCCAGATTCCGCCTCCACATGCCTAAAAGGCCCAATTTAAAGTGCAAGCAAGCAGTATGGTATTGCAGCCTGGGGGTGGGTGGGTGGCAGGCTGCATACTTGCGCTTGCATTGCAAGGAATGGGAGAGGTACAATTGAACACTGCCCTGGGACAAGGACTTGAATGGGGATAGTTGCAAGTCTGCAACGACAGGTGCAAGGTGGGAGGCATCTTCGCATGTACCATGAACAGGGGTTTGGCATGCACACACTACAGCGGAATAGGCTCTCCTTCCCACTAAATGCACTGGGGAGGGCACAGGTAATGTTTTGGTATACGCGCTTAATCTTATGTATAAGGCACACCAGGACAAATATGGGCGGCTGGGGACGGAGTATGGATACCTCGCTGCCGAAGCAGCCATGAGGTAGTGGCCAGCTTCGGCCTCCTCCAAACTAAAAGGCCCCATTTCAAGTGCAAGCTAGCAGTATGGAATTGCAGTCTGGGGGTGGGTGGGTGGCAGGCTGCACACTTACACTTGCATTAAAAGAAAACATAGCAGATGCTAACTTCTGTCATCATCATCATGCTCCTCACCTTGGCACTCTCAACTCCACCGATGGAGAAGTCAGGGCCCACCGGAGGAGTCTGGTTCTCTGGTGGGCTCGTCCAATGCTGCCTAAAGCAGGCCGGGCTAAGAAAAGTGTGTGGGGGGATGTTCCAAGGAGAAATAGGGGAGGCTGGGGACCGTTTATGGACACCTGGCTGCCCCCAGGCGGCTGGGGACCGTGTGTGGAGACCCGGCCGCGGGGCGGCTGGGGACTGTGTATGGACACCCGGCCGCCGGGCGGCTGGGGACTGAGTATGGATTCCAGGCCGCCAACACAGCCATGACGTGGTGGGCAGATTCCGCCTCCACATGCCTAAAAGGCCCAATTTCAAGTTCAAGCAAGCAGTATGGTATTGCAGCCTGGGGGTGGGTGGGTGGCAGGCTGCATACTTGAGCTTGTATTGCAAGGAATGGGGGAGGTACAATTGAACACTGCCCTGGGACTAGAACTTGCATGGGGATAGTTGCAAGTCTGCATCTTCTGATGTGGCAAGGATCACTTATGATGGGCACACTTTTAGACAGTGACCTGGGAGTCAGAGATGCTTCCAGGGGTCTTCCCCATGCTGTTCCCTTGTCTTTTCAGCACTTTATGCATGTGTCACACAGCACATGGCCAGATAAGGTTGTAAAATGTTAAAATGACATTTCACGGTGAATGCATTTGTCATAGTTGAAAGCAATACAAAAGTGCAAAAACGCATAAAAAATGCTACTTGTGAACATAGCCGAAGGTATGGAGGAGTATTTTTGTTTTTGGTCATTTATTTTAACTTATACACAAGTCTTTACCCTGGAAAGGATGTTCCTTAACATATTTCACAGGAAAAAAGTTTCACTTTCGTTTTTGAACGTTTTATTGTGAGCCTGTAAAAGTGGCTTAATACCTCTGACCACGTTGTTGACAGCAGTGACCTGGGGGTCAAAAATGCTTCCTGGGGCGATCCCCATGCTGTCCCCATGTCATTTGAGCATTGTCACTATCGTTTTGGGCACTTGTTAGGCTTTTAAAAGACTGCCGGGGGTGCCACCGCAAAAATGCTCGAGTCTCCCATAGACTAACATTGGGCTCGTTGCTCGGGTCGAGCACCCGAGTATCACGGCGAGCTCGGCCCGAGCTTCGAGCACCCGAGCATTTTAGTGCTCGCTCAACACTAATCTGAACTAAAAGTCCTTCTGAGAACTAATCCAGGTGCATATTTTCAGTGGTGAAAGTAATAGCAGGAGTTAAGCAGGCAGCAGTGTATGTGGTAAACTGCAGTGCATGATGCAGCAAAAGAGGGTCCATTGAACATTCTGTCTGCTGCGGCTGTTCTTACAGATATTTGTAGACATAGCCCCATACATCAGGGGCCAGGGCCAATTTTTTTTTAGCTTAATCTTGATTATTTGTTTAAAAGCAATCCAGAGTACACATTTTTCTGTTCTATTTGCTTGTTAGCACTCCAGAATACAGCCAGATATTTTCCATATTACAGAGATAAAAATCCAGAAATTTGAACTGAACGTGGAAACTATTAGCTTACATTTTCATTTTGTTGCAGTGTGTCGGTCAAGCTAGTCACACGAAGTCTCTGTGAAGAATAGTATTAATAAATAACAGGCATGCTATTAAAACCATGGTTCTCTGTCAGACGTATCAAATATATAACTGTATTCCAAAATCAGCCATTTCTGCCTTCCATTTCGTTGCAGTGTGTCAATCAAGCTATTCACACTAGGTCTCTGTGAAGAATAGTATTAGTAAATTACAGGCCTGCTATTTAAAACCGTGGTCCTCTGTCAGACGTATCTCACATATAACAGCATTCCAAAATCAGCCATTTCTGCCTTCTGCCTTCCATTGTTAGAACCCTCCTGTTTGTTTTTTCCATCTTGTGTTTTGCGGTCATGTAACCATCTACCTTTATATTCCAGTTCCGCCCTTTTTGCTGTGCTGGACTTCAGTGTTGTTTGACTGTTTTGCTAGCCAGGTGCTTCGGTGCCTTTCTCTGTCAGTTCACTTGGTCCTTCTGGAACCTCTAGTACCTTTTTGTCAGTTTGTCTTTTTGTGTTCTGCAACAACTTTCTCTGTTCAGGAGGTGTCCCATTTTTGTTCCAGACCTTAGTTCTTTTAGGGACCCCTCCCCTTATGCTATAGGTCTTCATTCAGACTAGCCAAGGACTAAGGCGGGTCTGTTCGCAAGGAACAGGCAGCCTGCTACATCATAGGGATTCAGCTTAGTCTTACTGTAGGGACAGCTTTCCCCTTTCTTTCCTTAGTACATGTTGCAGATCATAACAGTAAGTCCAGCCCAAAAACCTAAAAGGAAAGAAATTCGGGGATCAGTATGGTTTCCATCCAGGATTTGGCTCAATGCTTGCAGGGATTGTCTCTGGAGGTGGCTGAGTTCCAGGAACACGTGAGTAGCTGTTCTGGAGTGCATTTTGTGGAACCCAAGGTAGGACTGCCTGATGTTTTTTATGGTAAACAGCAAGATTTTTTTTCCTGTAAAAAATGCTTGTTTGTTATATTTTCGTTTGAGACCAAGGTCCTCTGGGAAAGAATCACAGCGCATTGGTTTTATTATGTCACTTTTGCGCAATGAACCACAGGGGTGGGCCTTTTCTCTCCAACCTAATGATCCAAGCTTAAGGTTGGTAGAAGAATTTTTTTCTGCTATGGGTCTTTTATATGACGATCCTGATGGAATCTCATCTGCTGAGGCAGAACTCAGGCGTTTGATTCAGGGGTCAGGTGATGTTGAAAATTATTGCACATACTTTAGAAGATGGGCTTCAGAAGTTAAATCGAATGATCCTGAGCTGAAATATTTATTTCTTGCTGGTCTGAGTGAAAGGGTTAAGGATTTGCTAATTGCATTCCCTGCACCTGAGACTCTACAGAATGCCATGCAATTAGCTGTTCGTGTGGATAGGAGGCTGAGGTCCAGGCAAAATGAGGTAAAGACTCCTGTAATGCCAGGTCCTAGTCCCCAGAAAATTTGCTCAGACGGCGGAGAACCGATGGAGATTGGGGCAATGTCACTCCGCTCTCAGGAAAGAGACCGGAGGTTCGTCGAGGGATTGTGTCTTTATTGTGGTAAACCTGACCATTTGATTAAGTATTGTGAGCTTCGTTTAAGTAAAGAAAAAAAAAAAGAGGTCAGGTACGCCCGTATAGCTCGTTTACGCTCTGCAAGAGTATTTCTTTCAGGGAGTACTGCTTTGCAGGAAAATTTGATTGAATTTCAGGTATTTGTGAATTGTGGTTCAACACTTAATGTGATTGATAAAGGGTTTTGGAAAAGCTTAAATTGAAATCCAAACCTTTGTCATCACCTATTTCTATGATTGCTATTGATAACACTCCCTTGAATTGTATTATTCACAAGGTTGCTGCACTTCCCCTCACTATCAATGGTCTTCACCAAGAAATTTTGGACTTGGTTGTATTAGATAATTTACCCTCTCCGGTCGTTCTAGGATTGCCTTGGTTGAAACTGCACAATCCTTTGCTGAACTGGTCTACTAATGTGATTAAGTCTTGGAGTCCGAAGTGCTATGATAAATGTTGTAATGGTCGCATTGCGGCTGTGAAAAAAGGGGAATTACCTGTCCCTATTCAAGATTTTTGGAGGGTTTTTTCGGAGGAGGAGTCGCAAATTTTACCTCTTCATAGGGATTATGATTGCGCCATTGAGTTTGTTCCGGGAGCTACTCTTCTCAAGAGTCTCTTGTTTAATCTGACTATCCCTGAAAGAAAGGCCTTGGAAGAATACATACAGACTAGCCTGGCTGCTGGTCACATTAGACCTTCTAAGTCGCCTGTGGCAGTAGGATTTTATTTTGTGAAAAAAAAGGACAGGGGGTTTACGTCCTTGTCTGGATTTTCGTGAAATTAATAAGATTACCGTACGCAATTCCTACCCATTGCCGTTAATTCCTGACTTGTTGAACCAGTTAGTGGGGGCCAAGTGGTTCTCTAAAATTGATCTCCGGGGGGCATGCAATTTCTTACGAGTGAAGGAGGGTGATGAATGGAAAACTCCTTTTAACACTCCAGTAGGTCATTTTGAGAATCTGGTGATGCCTTTTGGTCTTACCAATGCACCTGCATTTTTTCAGAACCTTATTAATGACATCCTGAGACCTTTGATTGGTAACAATGTGGTTGTGTATTTGGATGACATTTTGATTTATTCGCCAGATCTGGAGTCCCATTGGCAGAGTGTACGTGAAGTTTTGCAGTTATTGAGTGATAATTCACTCTTTGCTAAGTTGGAGAAATGTGAGTTCGCTGTGCAGAAAATTATTTTTTGGGCTACATTGTCTCCAGCGAGGGCTTTGAGATGGACCCAGTGAAGGTTCAGGGTGTGCAGGAATGGCCTAGGCCTATTGGTTTGAAATCTATACAGAGATTTTTGGGTTTTGCCAATTATTACAGGAAATGCATTAAGAATTTTTCTGTAATTGTTAAGCCTCTAACCGATCTCACCAGGAAAGGTGTGAATACGGTCCAGTGGACTACTGAGGCCATTGAAGCGTTTAAGTATCTCAAAGAGAGGTTCAGTTCTGCCCCTATCCTTATGCAGCCTGGTGAGACCAAGCCTTTTTTGGTCGAGGTCGATGCTTCATCGGTGGGGTCGGAGCAGTTTTGTCTCAGGAGAACAGGGATGGAGTACATCCTTGTGCCTTCTTTTCGAAAAAAATTTCGGACACCGAACTGAGTTATGATGTTGGAAATCGGGAGTTGTTGGCTATTAAACTCACGTTTGAACATTGGCATCATTTTTTGGAAGGCGCTAGATTTCCTATTCAGGTTTTCACATATAATAAGAATTTGATCTATCTGGATGCTGCCAAGCGCTTGAATGCCCGTCAAGCTAGGTGGGCACTTTTTTTTTTCTCGGTTTCATTTTTCTGTTACCTATATCCCTGGTACTAAGAATGTTAAAGCCGATGCTTTATCTCGCAGCTTCTCTCCTGCGGTCAGTGCCGAGGAGGAGGAGAGCATTTTACAGAAAGGAGTTGTGGTGGCGGCATTGGACTCCGTTTTGGAGAATGGGATTCTGAAAGCTCAAGATGATGCTCCATCTAACACTCCCCATGGGAGTTTGTTCGTGCCTAGAACCTTTAGGAGAGATTTGTTTGTGGAGTGTCATGAGTCTCGGTTGGCAGGTCATCCAGGAATTTCTGAGACTAAGAGACTTATCAGTTGATTATAGTTGATTATAGTTTTTAAGGTTGAAGGAAGACTAAGTCCATCTAGTTCAACCCATAGCCTAACATGTTGATCCAGAGGAAGGCAAAAAAAATCATGTGGCAAACACTAAGCTCCACATTGGGGAAAAAAATTCCTTCCCGACTCCATACGACAATCAGACTAGTTCCCTGGATCAACGCCCTATCAAGGAATCTAGTATTTATAACCTGTAATATTATACTTTTCAAGAAAGGCATCCATGCCCTTCTTAAATTTTAACAGTAAATCACTCATTACAACATCATGCGGCAGAGAGTTCCATAGTCTCACTGCTCTTACAGTAAAAAATCCCCGTCTGTGATTATGATTAAACCTTCCTTCCTCCAGACGTAGAAGATGCCCCCTTGTCCCCGTCTCAGGCCTCAGAGTAAAAAGATCAGTAGAAAGGTCTTTGTACTGTCCCCTCATATACTTGTACATAGTAATAAGATCACCCCTAAGCCTTCTTTTTTCCACAGTAAATAACCCCAAGTGTAATAACTAGTGTTGAGCATTCCGATACTGAAATATCGGGTATCGGCCGATATTCGCGGTATCGGAATTCCGATACTTAATTCCGATACTATTGCAATATCGTATACCGGAATCGGAAGTTCCCATAATGCAATGAGACATTTTCATTTTATTCAGCCAATGAGGATCCTAAGAAGTGTGGGCACATCCTGTTAGGCATGTAGGCATCTTAACTAATGGCATGGCTGTGATTGGCTGCTGAAATGATGTCATGATGCACTATAAAAGCCACCGCCGCCATTTTGAGCTCACTCTGCTGTGAATTCAGTTAGGGATAGGACGCTGTTGTTCTGAGGGACAGTTTTAGCTACCTATTTGCTCTATACTGCTTTACCCAAGCTACTTTCTAAATCACTGTGCCTTGCAGTGCTAGTGCACAGTTCCCTGTGCTGTTCACCGCTATCTGCAAGGTCTGTGTGTGTGAGTGCAGCTCACCCTGTAGTGTGTGCTTCAGCCAAGTCTGGTTGTAGTGCACTCAGTGTGTGTCACTGCCTCATACATTGTCCTTTTTTGCCAATTCATAATTTTTCCTGATATCTCCTATTAGTGTGGTGGTTCCATCTGTATTCAGCTAAATTGGTTCCAAACACACTATATAGGAGTAGATAGAGAATTTTTTTTCCGTCTTGCAGCACTAGTGCACAGTGCTCTGCATCTGTACTGTTCACCGCTGTCTGCAAGGTCTGGTGTGTGAGTGCAGCTCACCCTGTAGTGTGTGCTTCAACCCCGTCTGGTTGTAGTGCACTCAGTGTGTGTCACTGCCTCATACATTGTCCTTTATTGCCAATTCATAATTTTTCCTGATATCTCCTATTAGTGTGGTGGTTCCATCTGTATTCAGCTAAATTGGTTCCAAACACACTATATAGGAGTAGATAGAGAAATTTTTTTCCGTCTTGCAGCACTAGTGCACAGTGCTCTGCATCTGTACTGTTCACCGCTGTCTGCAAGGTCTGGTGTGTGAGTGCAGCTCACCCTGTAGTGTGTGCTTCAACCCCGTCTGGTTGTAGTGCACTCAGTGTGTGTCACTGCCTCATACATTGTCCTTTATTGCCAATTCATAATTTTTCCTGATATCTCCTATTAGTGTGGTGGTTCCATCTGTATTCAGCTAAATTGGTTCCAAACACACTATATAGGAGTAGATAGAGAATTTTTTTTCCGTCTTGCAGCACTAGTGCACAGTGCTCTGCATCTGTACTGTTCACCGCTGTCTGCAAGGTCTGGTGTGTGAGTGCAGCTCACCCTGTAGTGTGTGCTTCAACCCCGTCTGGTTGTAGTGCACTCAGTGTGTGTCACTGCCTCATACATTGTCCTTTATTGCCAATTCATAATTTTTCCTGATATCTCCTATTAGTGTGGTGGTTCCATCCATATTCAGCTAAATTGATTCCAAACACACTATATAGGAGTAGATAGAGGAGCCTTTCTGCAGCATTGGGCCCTGCAGCCCCAGCCAGATTAGTATTAGCCTATTTTTTGCAGCCTCATCTATTGCATTGTAGGTTACCTTCCTACATTGTAATAGCTACAAAAAGTTTGTGATACTATCGTTATTACATCTTTAGGCACATCCAGTGTCTTTTTGTGACAAAAAAAACCTAAATAAAGTTCACCAAACACTCCACTTTACAGTTGTGTAGGCCACATTAGCTCATATTAAAGTCTAGTCCACACTTTATAAAATTAGTGTTTCTTATACCTGTTAGCAGCTGTTCAGGAATAAGCACACTAAGCCCTTAGTACTTTTCTGCCTATCTTTATCAGTCTACCAAGATGAAGAAGGCAGGGAGTAAGGCATGTGGTCGTGGTCGTGGGCGTGGGCGTGGAGTTTCTGCAGGGAGAGGACGTGAGGATTCTGTGCCTGCAGGGAGAGGACGTGGGGATTCTGTGCCTGCTGCGGGCACCAGTGACTCAGCATCCCCCAGTTTTACCAGGGAACAGTCCTTTATGCGCAGCTTTGTAGGAGCTAGCCGTACCCCACTGCTGCGCGAGGACCAAATTGAAGCCGTTGTCGGATGGATGGCAGCTAACGCATCGACTTCAATTAGTTCCAGATCCTCTCAGGTCCTGAGCACTGAAGAGCACCCATCTGTCTCTTCACCACCTGCCAAATTGCCCAGGCAGTCAGAGAGCCCTGGACAGGAGCCATCTCTACTTCTGTTCTCTGAATCTCTTGGCTTGGAAAGAGGGGGCCAGCCAAGCAGAATTCGAGAATTTGAAGAAGAGGTAGTATGCAGTGATGCGCAACCGTTTTGTCTCTCTGAATCTGAAGAGGCGGGTGGGCCAGTGCCTATGGTCAGCAGCACACCTCAGTACGCATCTGATGATGAGACTCAGGTGCCACTTTCTGGTGCGTACTGTGCTGTCGAGACTACCCAGGAGAAGCAGTTGTTTGAAGAGGGTGGTGTAGATGATGAGGTCCTTGACCCATCATGGCGTGAGGGACAGGAAGGTGGTGGGAGCAGCTCTGAGGAAGAGATTCCCCGAACGGCCCAAAAAGGAGGGAGAGGGAGGGGGCAGACTTGGTTGCCTGTAGCCTCCACTTCGGCACCCATTAGGAGCATGGCTCTTCCAAAATCCAAAGCGGGCGCTCCCAAGACTTGCAGTGCCTGGTCCTTTTTTGACACAGTTGCAGATGACATTTGCTTTGTCAAATGCAAGCTGTGTAATCAGAAGGTGAAAAGAGGGAAAAGTGTCAGCAACCTCAATACCACAAATATGTGGAAACATGTGCGGACCAAGCACGTGGTGGAGTTACACAAACACACTGAAGACCTAGGCCAACCTACAGCGCCACCTACCACCTCTTCAGCTCGTGTTGTAGCCTCTTCCTCCAGCTCACACACAGCTGGTTCGGCTTCCTCACAGGATCGCCATGGAAGAATCTCTGGCACTGTTGTACAGAGACACAGTGTAATTCCACCCACAGCACCACTTTCCCAGTCATCCTCACACTCCCAGGCCAGTCTACAGCCATCGTTAGCACAGGCATGGGAGAAAAGGCGCCCATACTCGGCAAACCACCCCCGAGCACAGGCTCTGAATGCTGGCATTGCTAAACTACTGGCCCTTGAAATGCTATCATTCAGGCTGGTGGAGACTGACACATTCCGTAACTTTATGGCATTGGCAGTCCCACAATACAACGTGCCCAGCCGCTTTTATTTCAGCAGGCAAGCCGTCCCTGCCCTGCAACATCATGTGGAGGGAAAAATTAAACATGCGCTACAAAACGCCGTCAGTAGCAAGGTCCACCTGACCACTGATGCGTGGACCAGTAAGCATGGACAGGGACGATACCTTTCCCTCACTGCCCATTGGGTAAATGTTGTGGAGCCGGGTACAGATCTTGAGAGTGGCGCTGTACGTGTTCTGCCAACTCCAAGGATTGCAGGAATCCAGTCTGTACACATTGACTCCTCCTCATACTCCAGTTCCTCTGAATCAGCGCTGCAGGAGCCGTCACGGTCTACCTCCACATCGACCCGTGAACGGTTACCTGTTATGATGACCGATATGAGCACAGCCGTGGCCAAACGTCAACAGGCCGTATTAAAATTAATTTCTTTGGGGAATCGAAGCCACACAGCGCAGGAGCTCTGGAATGCCATCAAGCAGCAGAGTGACGTGTGGTTTGTGCCAGCGAATCTCCAGCCAGGCATGGTAGTGTGTGACAATGGCCGAAATCTGGTGGCAGCTCTGGGCCTAGGCAACCTCACTCACATCCCATGTCTGGCACATGTGCTCAACTTGGTCGTGCAGAGTTTTTTGAGGGACTATCCGGATCTTGATGCACTGCTTCACAAGGTCCGCATAGAGTGCGCTCACTTGCGGCGTTCCAGCAATGCAAGATCACGCATTGCAGCTCTGCAGCGCCGATTATGTCTTCCGGAACATCGCATCATATGTGACCTACCCACCAGGTGGAATTCAACGTTACATATGTTGGAGAGGTTGTGTGAGCAGCAGGCAGCAGTAATGGAGTACCAGCTGCAGCAGGCGCAAACAAGTCGCAGTGCGCGCCGTTCACACTTCACCACCACTGAGTGGGCCTCTATGAAGGACATTTGCCACGTTTTGCGTGCCTTCGATTATTCCACGCGGATGGCGAGTGCAGATGATGCACTAGTCAGCATGACTATCCCCCTTATCTGCCTGCTTGAAAAAACACTGCAAGCACTAAGGGACGAGGTTTTGGAAGAGGTGGAGGATGAGGAGTCACAAATGCCATCTGCTTCTCTACAGTCTGCGCAACGTGGTTCCTCACAAAGGCCTAGGCAGGGGACACTTTGTGAGGAGGATGAGGAGGAGTCAATGGATGAGGAAGACATCTGTCCAGAGGAGGGAGGTACACAATGCTCTAGTAGTCAGTATCTAGAGCGAGGGTGGGGTGATGCAGAGCAGGCAGAGATCACGCCTCAAGCAGGGGACAGCGTTTCTTGGCCAGTTGGCAGTCTGCAGCACATGGTTGATTTCATGCTGCAGTGCCTCAGAAACGACCGCCGCATCGCCCACATTCTCAACACGGCTGATTATTGGGTGTCCACCCTCCTAGATCCTCGCTGCCGGGACAACTTACAAAGCCTCATAACACCATTGAACCGGGAGCGTAAAATGCGGGAGTACCAAGACGCACTGGTGCATTCCATCATGTTCTCCATTCCAACCGAGAGCAGTGCTGCTAGTGCTTTACAAAGCAGCTCAGTGCGTCGAGGCAGTGGAGGAAGCTCTGCACAAAGAGGGAGCAGAAGCAGCGCCTCAGCACAAGGCAAGACCAGTATGGCCGAAATGTGGCAAAGTTTTGTGTCCCCGCCGCCACAAATGTCTACACCATCACAGACAGCTCCAGTCAGCAGGAGGCAACGTTTCCGTCAGATGGTGACAGACTACATGTCTTGCCCTCTTAGTGTACTCCCAGACGGCTCTTCTCCCTTCAAGTTTTGGGTCTGTAAGCTGGATACATGGCCAGAGCTTAGTCAGTATGCACTGGAGGTGCTAGCTTGCCCTGCTGCTAGTGTATTATCGGAACGCGTCTTTAGTGCCGCAGGTGGTGTACTAACAGACCGTCGCATGCGACTATCCTCCGATAACGTTGACCGGCTTACTTTTCTCAAAATGAACAAGGCCTGGATCTCTCATGAATTTGCCAGTCCTCTTCCAGAATAAATAATTGGTTGGCAACAGTATCCAGGTCTCCTGTTCTGTTCATGTTTCTACCACCTGAACTGTAATCCCTGAGCTCCAACACCGCCAGTTGGCGCTCGGAAGTGCCGTCTGCACAGTCAACACTTGCTGCCGTGTTATTGGGGTTCAGTAACGTCAGCTGTTCTCCTGCTGTGCGGACGGCAATTTCTCCTGATTTGTCCACATCCACTGTACTACACATTTTAAAGTTGCTCCAATTACTCCTCTGGCTCCTCTGTTTTCATTCTTATCCCTGGGCTCCAGCACCGCCAGTTGGCGCTCGGAAGTGCTGTCTGCACAGTCAACACTTGCTACCATGTTATTGGGGTTCAGTAACGTCAGCTGTTCCCCTGCTGTGCGGACGGCAATTTCTCCTGCTCTGTCCACATTCTCACTACTACAGATTTTAAAGTTGCTCCAATTACACCTCTGGCTCCTCTGTTTTCAGTATTATCCCTGAGCTCCAACACCGCCAGTTGGCGCACGGAAGTGCCGTCTGCACAGTCAACACTTGCTGCCGTGTTATTGGGGTTCAGTAACGTCAGCTGTTCTCCTGCTGTGCGGACGGCAATTTCTCCTGCTTTGTCCAAATCCACTGTACTACACATTTTAAAGTTGCTCGAATTACACCTCTGGCTCCTCTGTTTTCATTCTTATCCCTGGGCTCCAGCACCGCCAGTTGGCGCTCGGAAGTGCCGTCTGCACAGTCAACACTTGCTGCCGTGTTATTGGGGTTCAGTAACGTCAGCTGTTCTCCTGCTGTGCGGACGGCAATTTCTCCTGCTTTGTCCACATCCACTGTACTACACATTTTAAAGTTGCTCGAATTACACCTCTGGCTCCTCTGTTTTCATTCTTATCCCTGGGCTCCAGCACCGCCAGTTGGCGCTCGGAAGTGCCGTCTGCACAGTCAACACTTGCTACCATGTTATTGGGGTTCAGTAACGTCAGCTGTTCCCCTGCTGTGTTCACGGCAATTTCTCCTGCTCTGTCCATATTCACTGTGCTACTTATTTAAAACTTGCTCCAATTACACCTCTGGCTCCTCCGTTTTTAGTATTTACCCTGGGCTCCAACACCGCCAGTTGGCGCTCGGAAGTGCTGTCTGCACAGTCAACACTTGCTGCCGTGTTATTGGGGTTCAGTAACGTCAGCTGTTCCCCTGCTGTGCGGACGGCAATTTCTCCTGCTCTGTCCACATTCTCACTACTACAGATTTTAAAGTTGCTCGAATTACACCTCTGGCTCCTCTGTTTTCATTCTTATCCCTGGGCTCCAGCACCGCCAGTTGGCGCTCGGAAGTGCTGTCTGCACAGTCAACACTTGCTACCATGTTATTGGGGTTCAGTAACGTCAGCTGTTCCCCTGCTGTGCGGACGGCAATTTCTCCTGCTGTGTCCACATTCTCACTACTACAGATTTTAAAGTTGCTCCAATTACACCTCTGGCTCCTCTGTTTTCATTCTTATCCCTGGGCTCCAGCACCGCCAGTTGGCGCTCGGAAGTGCCGTCTGCACAGTCAACACTTGCTGCGGTGTTATTGGGGTTCGGTAACGTCAGCTGTTCCCCTGCTGTGTTCACGGCAATTTCTCCTGCTCTGTCCATATTCACTGTGCTACTTATTTAAAACTTGCTCCAATTACACCTCTGGCTCCTCCGTTTTTAGTATTTACCCTGGGCTCCAATACCGCTAGTTGCTGCTCAGAAGTGCCGTCTGCACAGTCAACGCTTGCTCCAGTGTTATTGGGATTCAGTAACGTCAGCTGATCCCCAGCTGTGTGTCCGGCAAATTCTCCTGCTTTGTCCACATCCACTGTAGTACGGATTTAAAACCTCCTCCAAATACACCTCTGGCTCTTCTGTTTTTAGTATTTACCCTGGGCTCCAGCACCGCCAGCTGGTTCTCGGCAGTTCCATTGGCTCTTGTACCTTCTGCTACCCATCCGGGTTCCAGTACCGTCAGCTGGTTCTCGGCAGTGTCTTTGGCACGGGTACTCCCTCCTGCCCAGCCTGGTTCCAGCACGCCAGCTGTTTCCGGGTAGTGTCAACGTCACTTTGCCTCCAATGCGTTGTCCTGTCGTGTTGCGGTCGGGTTAGCCGACTCTATGGTGCCTGCAGTTTAGGTGACTCCTATGTGGGCTGCGGGATCTGGCAATGAAGGCTGGTTCCATAGTGCCAATAGGACAAGCACCCTCTGTAGGACTGTGGGTTTTGGTAACTGCGGCCGGCTCGTGGCCTTGAACTTTTTTTTTACATGGGTACCTTCTGCTACCCATCCGGGTTCCAGTACCGTCAGCTGGTTCTCGGCAGTGCCTTTGGATTAGGTGCCTCCTTCTCGGTATCCAAGTTCCACCAACGTCTGCTGGTCCTTGGTAGTGCTTTCTGGCACAGGTACCTCCTGCTTAGTAACCGAGTTCCAGTAACATCAGCTGGTCCTCGGTAGTTCCATTGGCTCTTGTACCTTCTGCTACCCATCCGGGTTCCAGTACCGTCAGCTGGTCCTCGGTAGTTCCATTTGCTCTTGTATCTTCTGCTACCCATCCGGGTTCCAGTACCGTCAGCTGGTTCTCGGCAGTGTCTTTGGCACGGGTACTCCCTCCTGCCCAGCCTGGTTCCAGCACGCCAGCTGTTTCCGGGTAGTGTCAACGTCACTTTGCCTCCAATGCGTTGTCCTGTCGTGTTGCGGTCGGGTTAGCCGACTCTATGGTGCCTGCAGTTTAGGTGACTCCTATGTGGGCTGCGGGATCTGGCAATGAAGGCTGGTTCCATAGTGCCAATAGGACAAGCACCCTCTGTAGGACTGTGGGTTTTGGTAACTGCGGCCGGCTCGCGGCCTTGAACTTTTTTTTTACATGGGTACCTTCTGCTACCCATCCGGGTTCCAGTACCGTCAGCTGGTTCTCGGCAGTGCCTTTGGATTAGGTGCCTCCTTCTCGGTATCCAAGTTCCACCAACGTCTGCTGGTCCTTGGTAGTGCTTTCTGGCACAGGTACCTCCTGCTTAGTAACCGAGTTCCAGTAACATCAGCTGGTCCTCGGTAGTTCCATTGGCTCTTGTACCTTCTGCTACCCATCCGGGTTCCAGTACCGTCAGCTGGTCCTCGGTAGTTCCATTTGCTCTTGTATCTTCTGCTACCCATCCGGGTTCCAGTACCGTCAGCTGGTTCTCGGCAGTGTCTTTGGCACGGGTACTCCCTCCTGCCCAGCCTGGTTCCAGCACGCCAGCTGTTTCCGGGTAGTGTCAACGTCACTTTGCCTCCAATGCGTTGTCCTGTCGTGTTGCGGTCGGGTTAGCCGACTCTATGGTGCCTGCAGTTTAGGTGACTCCTATGTGGGCTGCGGGATCTGGCAATGAAGGCTGGTTCCATAGTGCCAATAGGACAAGCACCCTCTGTAGGACTGTGGGTTTTGGTAACTGCGGCCGGCTCGCGGCCTTGAACTTTTTTTTTACATGGGTACCTTCTGCTACCCATCCGGGTTCCAGTACCGTCAGCTGGTTCTCGGCAGTGCCTTTGGATTAGGTGCCTCCTTCTCGGTATCCAAGTTCCACCAACGTCTGCTGGTCCTTGGTAGTGCTTTCTGGCACAGGTACCTCCTGCTTAGTAACCGAGTTCCAGTAACATCAGCTGGTCCTCGGTAGTTCCATTGGCTCTTGTACCTTCTGCTACCCATCCGGGTTCCAGTAACATCAGCTGGTCCTCGGTAGTTCCATTGGCTCTTGTACCTTCTGCTACCCATCCGGGTTCCAGTACCGTCAGCTGGTTCTCGGCAGTGCCTTTGGATTAGGTGCCTCCTTCTCGGTATCCAAGTTCCACCAACGTCTGCTGGTCCTTGGTAGTGCTTTCTGGCACAGGTACCTCCTGCTTAGTAACCGAGTTCCAGTAACATCAGCTGGTCCTCGGTAGTTCCATTGGCTCTTGTACCTTCTGCTATCCATCCGGGTTCCAGTACCGTCAGCTGGTCCTCGGTAGTTCCTCAGCTTTCTTGTACCTTCTGCTACATTTCCAAGTTCAAGCTTTTTGAAATGGTTCTTGGTAATCACTCTGGATCTCCCTGACGAGGACCCTGAAGACGAGGACCCTGAAGACCAACCCTAAGAAGACGAGGACCCCGAAGACAATGACCCTGAAGACGAGGACCCTGAAGACCACCCCGAAGAAGACGAGGACCCTGAAGACCACCCCGAAGAAGACGAGGACCCTGAAGACCACCCCGAAGACGAGGACCCCGAAGACGAGGACCCAGAAGACCAACCCGAAGAAGACGAGGACCCCGAAGACGAGGACCCCCGAAGACGACGACCCTGAAGACCACCCCGAAGAAGACCAAGAAGATGACCCTGAAGAAGTTGACCAAGAAGACAAAGAAGAGAAGACAAGCACCAAGATACAGAAAAACAAGAGACAGAAAACCAAGAAGCAGAAATACAAGAAGCTGCAGAACAAAAAGCGGAAGAACATTAAGCATAAGACTAAAAATCAGAGCAAAAGATAATATCTAAATTATAAGCAGAAGATGACTAAGCAGTGTATGGGGGTGAGTCCGTTCCTCCTCGTGGTGCCCCTGGAAAAGACCTGCTGCTGCAGGCCAAACTGAACGCGGACAAATCCTGTTGTAAATCTTTTGTGACGGGCAGAACGAAAGGTGTAATGTCCAACCTTTTATAGATAACAACTACAGGAATGCCTGTCACAAATAAGAATATGATGAAGAAGAAGAATATGAAGAAGATGAAGAAGTAGAATATGAAGAATGTAAAAAAAAGAATAATACGAAGAAGGTGAAGAAGAAGAAGGTGAAGAAGAAGTGGATGAAAAAGATGCTGAGGATGATGAAGGAGAAAGTGTGGGAGAAGTAAAAAAGAAGGTGAAGAGCATGGAAGTAGTGAAACATAAATATCTGACAAAATATAAAAATACTTAACATAGTTAATATTTCCGTAACTCAGAACATAATAAAAAAATATTAATTCCTGCTATTCCATTTGACTGGGCTAAACCTCTATGCCTTTATTGTCTCCCCCACCTCCCCCAATACATTCTACATTATTCTTAGTTGTTTTCCTTCATGTAGAAATAACCTACAAGGAAAGAAAGGGTTTATTTTAATTCCGATATTTATGTCCCATTGACTTGCATTGGTTTCCGGTATCGGAATCGGCGATATCCGATACTTTTTCGGTATCGGTCCGATCCAATCCGATCCGATATTTCCCGATATCGGAAGGTATCGCTCAACACTAGTAATAACCTGTCTTGGTATTGCAGACCCCCCAGTCCTCTAATAACCTTGGTCGCTCTTCTCTGCACCCGCTCTAGTTCAGCTATGTCTTTCTTATACACCGGAGACCAGAACTGTACACAGTGGTGGTCGCACTAATGACTTGTATAGAGGTAAAATTATGTTCTCCTCATGAGCATCTATGCCTCTTTTAATGCATCCCATTATTTTATTTGCCTTTGTAGCTGCAGCCTGACACTGGCCACTAAACATGAGCTTGTCGTCCATCAATACACCTAGGTCTTTTTCAGTTACAGTTTTGCCCAGTGTTTTACAATTAAGCATATAATTATACATTTTATTTCCTCTGCCCAAGTGCATTACCTTACATTTATCCTCATTAAAGCTCATTTGCCATTTATTAGCCCAAGCTTCTAGTTTACATAGATCCTCCTGTAATATAAAATTGTCCTCCTCTGTATTGATTACCCTGCAGAGTTTAGTGTCATCTGCAAATACTGAAATAATACTCTGTATGCCCCCTACAAGGTCATTAATAAATATGTTAAAAAGAAGGGGGCCCAATACTGACCCCTGTGGTACCCCACTGTTAACTGAGACCCAGTCTGAGTGTTTTCTATTAATAACCACCCTTTGTTTAATATCACTGAGCCAATTCTTAACCCACATGTATATATTTTCCCCTGTCCCCATTGTTCTCATTTTATGTATCAACCTTTTGTGAGGAACCGTATCAAAAGCTTTTGAAAAGTCCATATACACAACATCCACTGCATTTCCTTGGTCCAGTCCAGAACTTGCCTCCTCATAAAAACTGATCAGATTAGTTTGACAGGAACGGTCCCTCGTAAACCCATGTTGATATTGGGTCATGAGGTTATTCTTCTTCAGATACTCTATTATAGCATCTCTTAGGAAACCCTCCAGGATTTTACCCACAGTAGAGGTTAAGCTTACTGGCCTATAATTTCCAAGTTCAGTTTTTGTCCCCTTTTTGAATATTGGCACTAGTGTTGAGCCACCCCCGTAGTGTTCGAGTTCGGTTCGGTTCGTCGAACACCCGTGTGTTCGCCGAACTGTTCGTCGAACTGTTCGTCGAACACCTTCGAACACCGTTAAAACCAATGGCAGGCAAACAAAAACACATAGAAACACACAGAAAACACCTTCAAAGGTGTCCAAAAGCTGACAAACTGCTCAGAAGACACAACTAACACATGGAAAAGTGACAAGTACATATAGTCATGCGAAAAGAAAAGAGGTGGAGGAGTAAAAGGAGGGGGAGACACAGATATAGGCATGTCATGCCCTTCTAAAATCCAAAAAGTGAGAAGCCAACACGGCCAGTCCGCTTCTGCCCGTGTCACCTCCGTGTCGCCGGGTTTGTGCCAGAGCCGCGGTGAACCCTGACCCCCTCTCCCAATACTGGTGCCTGTCCGCTGGTGGGTCGAGCGAGCCCCCATGTGGTGGAGGCAGCTCTAAGCTTTTTAATTTAAATTGTCTCTCTAATTTGAATGAATACACTTTAAATCCATTTACAAGGATCTATTGGAGGGCAAATCTCATGCCAGCAGCCGCGTAATTCCAGCTCCAGTAGCGTCCACTAAAGCTGCTGCAGTTAAAAAGCTTTTATAAGGATCGAGCTCGGCTGTCCACCGCAAGGCATCCTACTGCCAGTTCCAGCCCCTATGCCTTGGGGTGCCTCCTGATGCTCTTCACTGAGTATCCCGTGGTCCCGAAGCATTTCCTTTGAAAAAATTAAGTGTCCAAACTACAGGTGGTGTAGCTTGCTTAACAGCCGGGATAATCCGCTGACTAGCAGACACTGCTACTAGGCACAAAGTATTTCCTGGGCTAGATGCAGTTAAAAATTTGTAATTAGATACTCTCGTTGGATGCTGAGAAAGCATTCCATAGAGTCTCCTGGCACGCCATATATGATTCTCTTAAAAATATTGGGGTAGGGGTCTAGGGGACCCTTTTATAGCCAAAATCACGGCCCTGTATCGCAATACGTCACCTAGGCTGAAGATAAATGGAACTGTAGCACCCTGAGGGCTCGGTTGCTACAGAGATATTGCACCTCACCCAGAGGTGTGATATCTCACTCTCAGGTAAGGATGGAGTGTGGATCAGGACCCGACACCTGCAAGCATTACACCACATTGCCGTGGGGCAGGGCGACCAATATGCCCCTGAGATGGGCACGACAGTCCCTGTCCCTGGCTGGAGTGGGGGGAGGGAACACTGAGGAAGGGGAACCCTGTAGTGCAGGAGCAGGGAGGAAGCAGTTCCTGGGTGCATTGAGAAGGGAGTATAAAAGGTGGGCACCATCTTAGTTCAGTGCAGAGAAGTCTGAGCAGAAGTGACAGGGAGCAGGGGCTCTGCATGAGCTCTGCTCTGGAGGCGGGCCTAGTAACAGAGGCCCAGGCCTGGAAGAGGGAGAAGGAAGGAAGAGGAGCGGAGAAGGCTCCAGGAACGAGGAACGAAGGGATCCCAGGGGTGCGGACGGGCGAGTAGCCACCGCACGCCCGAATCCACCTGCGTGGAGGGGTCAGGCCAAAGGGGGAGACCGGTCCCCGAAACTAGTGGAGGCAGGAAACGACCCTCAGCTAGAAACCGGAGGCTGTGACATTTTATGTGGCGCAGCCCCTCGCTACACCCGCTAGGAAGGCACCACATAGGGTCAGGGAAACTGGCGCCAAGTTTACCAAGAGGAGGCCCGAGGCAGCCGGACAGGAGGGTTGGTAAGAAAGGCCAGACAAAGGACACACAAAGGGGGTCCTGTGAAGCGCTCCAAAGTTATCTGGGAGTTGTCTGAGCCCCTCACCTGGTGAGCACAGTACGACGTGTGCAGCCGTTACCTGCAGACGTGGTCTGGATAATAAGAACTGTGAGTAAAGGCCCTGGACTGCATCACTGACTCCGTGTCGTTACTGCTGCTGCCCTGCACCATCACCCCCATCCTCCGCATACACTGCCCTGAGGCTATACTCCTCCCGTGGGGAGTTATGCTACGCTCTGCTGCACCCACAACACCAGCCTCAGCGGTCTGCCCTGCAGCGGCGGTTCACTCTGACCGCAATCCACGGGTGGCGTAGTTGGACATTTAAACATCAAAACCACATAAATAGTTCCGCCACTGGTTTGACCGCCCTGAGCCACGGAACCAGGTCGCCGCCACGGAGACTACAACCACCAGCATCCACCAAAAAGGGTCCGGCTCCGGGTGTCGCAAGGCCCAGGGGGTGCATCAGAACATTTTCATCACCTTTCACAATCACCAATGGGACAAGGCAGGGATGTCCTCTGTCCCCTCTCTTATACATCCTAGTGACGGAGCACCTGATCTCATCAATTCGCCATAACCCCAATATTAGGTGGATTAAGGTGGGAGGCGCCGAGTACAAGTGCTCTCTATTTGCTGATGATGTCCTAGTATATATCACTCAATCACATATATCCATCCATGCAGTTAAGGCTGAAATAGATCACTTTGTTACATGGTCAAATTTTAAAATCAATGCAGCGAAGTCTGAGGCCCTCGATGTCTCCCTCCCCAAATCCATACAGGATTCCATCCAGTCCAACTTTCCCTTTGCCTGGCCCTCACAGGGTATCAAATACTTAGGAATTCCTATTCATAGAGACCTCTCCCATCTATGTTATCTTAATTTTGGGCCCTTTATTGAACAACTCCATACAGACCACGGTTGGCAAGTTAGAACTGTAAGATTCACTACGTGAACCACTGGCGTTTTGTGGAAAAGCACATGTACACTGTGTTCCAAATTATTATGCAAAAAGTGTTTAGGAGTGAGAAGGTAAGAATTTGTTTGTTTGTCAGTTAAACTCATTGATGGTGATGTGTGTCAGGGCTCTTTATATCACTGTAAGCAATTGTGCTAATTAGTTTGGCAGGTGTGTCCAATGAAAGGCAAGACTACTTAAGAAGGCTATCCCACATTATTAAGCAGCCTACATTTTCTGCCAAATGGGAAAGAAAAAGGATGTGTCAGCTGCTGAGAAGCAACAAATTGTGGAGTGTTTAGGTCAAGGCATGACTACAATCAACATTGTACGATGATCAGGATGAAGTGTCTTGGCAATCAAGAAGTATGTAGCTGATTCACAGTACACACGTGTGCGTGCTGATAAGGGCAAATTGAGGACTCTTTCCTACAGGTAATTACGTCAGGTTAAAAGAGCAGCGGCAAAAAAGCCTTGTCATAGCAGCAGACAAGTTTTTGAAGCTGCTGGTGCCTCCAACGTCCCCCGAACAACAAGATGCAGGGTCCTTCAGAGGTTTGCAGCTGTGCATACGCCATCCTGTCGACCTCCTCTATCCACTTCACACAAGCAGAAATGGCTCCAGTGGGCCAAACATTACATGAAGACTGATTTCAAAACTGTTTTGTTCACGGATGAGTGCCGTGCAACGCTCGATGGTCCAGATGGATGGAGTGGAGGATGGCTGGTTGATGGACACCCCACGCAAACACGGCTACAGCGCCAACAAGGAGGAGGTGGAGTAATGTTTTGGGCTGGAATCATGGGGAGAGAGATTGTCGGCCCCTTTAGGATCCCTGAAGGGGTAAAGATGAACTCCATAATGTATGTGGAGTTTCTCAAACAGCACTTCCTGCCATGGTTCAAGAAGAAGAACCGTGTATTCCACAGCAAGATCATTTTTATGCATGATAATGCACCATCTCATGCTGCACATAAAACATCTGCATCTCTGGCTGATATGGGCATAAAAGGGGACAAACTTATGGTGTGACCCCCATGCTCCCCTGACCTCTACCCCATTCAGAACCTCTGGAGCATCATCAAAAGGAGTGTTTATAATGGCGGGAGGCAGTTCACATCTAAGCAACAGCTCTGGGAGGGTATTCTGTCCTCATGCAAAACAATTGAAGCAGAAACCATCCAAAACCTGACAAATTCAATGGACGAGAGAGTTCAGAAGCTCCTTTCGAACAAGGGGTCCTATGTGAAAATGTAACATCACCTAGAATAAAGTTTTGAGTTGAAAACTGTTTGATTTCAGTTTCTAATAACCTGCTAATGCTTATAATTTCAAAAATGACCATTTTTTTGGTCTTTATTAAAATGAAAAGGTTGATCGAAAAGTTTGGGGGATCTAAGAGTGTGGCAACCCAGTAGTCAGGATTACTTCGAATTCTGACAATATGAGGGTCATGTTGCAGGTAGTGCAGCAAGAAGGCACTTATGTGTCTTGCGCATCTCGGAGCCCCAAAATTATTTTCCGGGCTAGATGCAGCTAAAAATTATTATTAATTTTAAATCTGGTGGAGCTTAGTATAGATGGCTTAATAGAATCAGTGCTGCACACTGCTACAAAGCCCAAATTATTTTCCAGCCAAGGTACAGATAAACATGATTAGTAATTTTAAATCTGGTGGAGCTTAGTATAGATGGCCTAATAGAATCAGTACTGCACACTGCTACAAAGCCCAAATTATTTTCCAGCCAAGATACAGATAAACATGATTAGTAATTTTAAATCTGGTGGAGCTTATTATAGATGGCTTAATAGAATCAGTGCTGCACACTGCTACAAAGCCCAAATTATTTTCCAGCCAAGATACAGATAAACATGATTAGTAATTTGAAAGCTTAAAACGGTTGGTGAGGTGATTTTAACCAATCATCAAGCTTTTACTCTCCCCAGGATGACACAGGGGTAGAAAAGTCGTTTCGGATCCATGATTTGTTCATCTTTATAAACGTGAGTCTGTCTACATTATCAGTGGAGAGCCGCGTGCGCTTATCTGTCAGCACACCACCAGCAGCGCTGAACACACGTTCAGACAGAACGCTGGCTGCGGGGCATGACAAGATCTCCAAGGCGTAAGTGGCTAGCTCCGGCCATTTATCCAGATTGGAAGCCCAAAAAGAGCAAGGGTCCAGTGACACAGTCATGGCTTCAATGTTTACTTGGAGATACTCCTGTACCATCGTCTCTAGGCGTTGACTATGTGTCAGACTTCTTGTCTCCTGTGGCCTTGCAAAGGATGGGCTAAAAAAGTGGTGAAATGATTCCGCAAAATTGATGTTACCAGCAGATACTGTGGTTCTGTTACGTTTTGAGAGCTGAACACTCGACAGTCCCACGGTTGGCAAGTTGGAACTGTGAGATTCACTACGTGCACCACTGGTGTTTTGTGGAAAAGCACATGTAATATTCTGCAACAGTCTCCGCTGATACTCCTGCATGAGTGCATCCCTTTCTATGGCAGGAATAATTTCTGCAAATTTACTTTTGTACCGGGGATCTAACAGTGTGGCAACCCAGTAGTCAGGATTATTTCTAATTCTCACAATTCGAGGGTCATGTTGCAGGTAGTGCAGCAAGAAGGCACTCATGTGTGTTGCGCATCCAGGAGCACAAAGTCCCTGTTGTGTTGGTGGCGAGGTAACAATCATGCTTCCTTCCTCTGTCCTCTCCCCCCAAATGTGATCAAGGTCTCCCTCATCTGATGAGTCTTCCATCAGTTCGTCCTCCACTTCTTCCTGGGCTTCTGCACCTTCCTCACTAGTTTGGCTGCTACCATGCGCCCTGGTAAAACCATCTCCCCCACCCTCACATGCCTGCCGCCTTGGTGCTGCCGACCGTCTGGACCTTGCAGATGTTAGCCCTTCCGCATACAACTCCTCCTCCTCTACTTCCTCCACCTCCTCTTGTGCCACCACCTGACTCCGAATTCTGTTTAACATGTGCTCCAGCATGTAAATCACCGGAATAGTCATGCTGATAATGGCATCGTCAGCACTAAACATCTTCGTCGCCATTTCAAAACTGTGCAGAAGGGTGCATAGGTCCCTGATCTGAGACCACTCCTCCAGCGTGATTTGCCCCACCTCTGGATCTCGTTGGCCCAGGCTATACGTCAGAACGTATTGCACCAGGGCTTGTCGGTGCTGCCACAGTCGCTGCAACATGTGCAGAGTTGAATTCCACCGGGTAGGCACATCGCATTTTAGCCGGTGAAGTGGCAGGCCCAACGACTTCTGTAGAGATGTAAGTCGCTGAGCTGCGGGATGCGAACGGCGGAAGTGAGCACACATTGACCGTGCCCTCTGCAGAAGGCCCTCTAGTCCGGGATAGTGGGCTAAAAATTGCTGGACAACCAGGTTCAACACGTGAGCCATACAAGGCACGTGTGTGACATTGCCCCGGCGAACGGCCGCACCCAGGTTTGCAGCATTGTCGCACACAGCCTTCCCTGGTTTCAGGTCCAGTGGAGACAACCATTCATGAAATTGGTTCTCCAGAGCTGACCACAACTCCTCAGCTGTGTGACTCACATTTCCCAGACATTTCAAAGTAAAAATCGCCTGATGACGTTGAGCCCTACTGCCAGCATAGTAAGGAGGTGTGCAGGATCCCTTCTGCGCAATTAGAAAGCTTGTGGCATGACCAGACAGGCTTTGGGTGCAGGTGGAAGACCGAGAGGAGGTTGAGGAGGCAGAAGCAGTGGAGGAACTTTGAGATAAAGAGGATTGACGCACAACTCGTGGGGACGGCAAGACTTGGACAGCAGCCCCTTGTCCTGCTGTCACCATAGTTACCCAGTGCCCAGTCAGCGACATGTAACGCCCCTATCCATGCCTACTCATCCAAGTGTCTGTGGTGAAATGCACCCTGTCACACAGAGTTTCTCAAAGAAGCGGTGATGTTGTGTGCGACATGCTGGTGGAGCGCAGGCACACCTTTCTTTGAGAAGTAGTGCCGACTGGGCATCTGGTACTGGGGCACTGCGACGGACATAAGGTCTCGAAAATCCTCTGTGTCCACCAGGCGGAAAGGCAGCATTTCTGTAGCCAAGAGCTTGCAGATGGTGAAAATCAACCTCTTAGCTTTCTCATGGCTAGGAGGAAATGGTCTTTTACTTGTCCACATCTGAGGGACCGAGGGCTGGCTATTGTGCTTACACGGGGTTGATATGGGTGTCCCCGGCAAACTGCCGGTCTGTGAGGAAGATGCAGGCGGATATGTTAGGTTGCCTTGATCCAATGGTGGTGCTACCGATGTCGGACAGCGCTCAACACCAGCTGGTGTTACCACCTCCAAAGAAAATGATGACCTGCCAATCACGCTGGCTGTTGCGGGTAAAGAGGTGGCAGGTCTGCGCCCCAAAACAGGTGTGACTGCTGTCCCCCCAGTCACAGAGGATGAAGAAGCCGCAGAAGCACAATATATGGCAGACGGTGGTTGGCCCGGCCGGCTAGGCCGCATTGTAGCACAGTGAGCTTCCCACTGCAACTTATGCTTCATGTCCATGTGCCCGTTCATGCATGAAGTACTCAAACTATGTATTTTTTGGCCTCTACGTAGCTTTTGCTGACAAATGTTACAGATAACACGAGTTGGGTCATCTGCATCGATCTGAAAAAATGCCCAGGCTATGCAAGGCTTAGCACCCATGCGACCTGAAGAGCCACCACGACTTGTGGTGAGAGGCAGAGTTGTGTTTGAGGATGCAGTTGTTGACGTGCTTCCAGTACTATGTCTCTGTCCAGGAAGGCGCAACCTGACCTCGTCGTCACTAGCATCTTCCTCCACCTCCTCTGCTGACCTCATCTCTTGGCTGACTGTGGGTTGACAGTAAGTGGGATCTCCAACCTCATCATCATCACCCTGTGCGTTATCACACCCGTCGTCCTCAGAGCCAACCTGTTCCTGCCCTGACAAAAAACTAAAGTTGTCGCTCCAATCAGGTATTTGAGTCTCATCATCGTCTTCCTCATTGTCTCCACCAACAGGAGTTACAGTTTGGTAATGAGGGTCTACATTATGGTCAGAACCTTCAGCGTCTGGTCCTGGATCCGACTCAAAGATTCTGGGCATCAGTGCAGATCATTTCCTCGTCTGGATTCACAGAAGCGCTGGAGTCGACCTCTGATTCCCAGGCTATAGTATGAGTAAACAGCTCTGCAGACTCAACCATCTGTTCTACCTCATACTCAGACGGGCAGCTGGAGATTTGGGAGCTGTGAGGAAGCAAGTGCGATTGGGGTGACACCTTTGAGGACTGGAGTATTTGTGATGTTGAAGTTGATGTGGAGGAGAGCCCACTTAAAGGAACACTTGATATCCGTTGAAGCACCTGCTGTTTTTGTGCCTCATCTGGAATTTGTAGCGATTGGCGTGGCGGTAAGAAAGGGATCTTATCACATTGTCCGCTAAAAGAAGTAGACATTTTAGTTTGGCTGGAAGATGGTCTTTCTTCTGCAGATGTTACTGTTGCTTTAACACCTACCCCACGGACACAACCTTTTTTCCCCTTCCCAACACGCCTATTCCCCTTTCCACCAGCAGCAGGCCTTTTTCCACTCATTTTGGTGGTTAACTAATTCACAACTCTGGAGTTGTTTGCACAAAAAAACAATGGATGGGAACCGAGCAGAGCTGAGTGGCCAAACTGTGGTATTAGGCCAAAACTATTGGCTGGGTTAGATGCAGAAAAAATGATATTCAGTTTCCAACCTGATGGAGGTCAGTATAGATGGACTAATAGAGAAAGTCCCACACACTGCTAGAAGGCCAAATATTTTTTCAGAGCTAGATGCAGATAAAAATTATTTTTAATTTGCAACCTGATGGAGGTCAGTATAGATGGACTAATAGAGAAAGTCCCACACACTGGTAGAAGGCCAAATATTTTTTCAGAGCTAGATGCAGAAAAAAATTATATTCAGTTTGCAACCTGATGGAGGTCAGTATAGATGGACTAATAGAACAAGTCCCACACACAGCTAGAAGCCCAAATAATTTTTCAGAGGTAGATGCAGATAAAAATTATTTTTAATTTGCAACCTGATGGAGGTCAGTATAGATGGACTAATAGAGAAAGTCCCACACACTGCTAGAAGGCCAAATATTTTTTCAGAGCTAGATGCAGACAAAAAATTATTTTGAATTTGCAACGTGATGGAGGTCAGTATAGATGGACTAATAGAACAAGTCCCACACACTGCTAGAAGGCCAAATATTTTTTCAGAGCTAGATGCAGAAAAAAATTATATTCAGTTTGCAACCTGATGGAGGTCAGTATAGATGGACTAATAGAACAAGTCCCACACACTGCTAGAAGCCCAAATATTTTTTCAGAGCTAGATGCAGAAAAAAATTATATTCAATTTGCAACCTGATGGAGGTCAGTATAGATGGACTAATAGAGAAAGTCCCACACACTGGTAGAAGGCCAAATATTTTTTCAGAGCTAGATGCAGACAAAAAATTATTTTGAATTTGCAACCTGATGGAGGTCAGTATAGGTGGACTAATAGAACAAGTCCCACACACTGCTAGAAGGCAAAATTTTTTTTTCAGAGCTAGATGCAGAAAAAAATTATATTAAGTTTGCAACCTGATGGAGGTCAGTATAGATGGACTAATAGAACAAGTCCCACACACAGCTAAAAGCCCAAATATTTTTTCAAAGGTAGATGCAGAAAAAAAATATATTCAGTTTGCAACCTGATGGAGGTCAGTATAGATGGACTAATAGGGAAAGTCCCACCCACTGCTAGAAGGCCAAATATTTTTTCAGAGCTAGATGCAGACAAAAAATGATTTTTAATTTGCAACCTGATGGAGATCAGTATAGGTGGACTAATAGAACAAGTCCCACACACTGCTAGAAGGCCAAATATTTTTTCAGAGCTAGATGCAGAAAAAAATTATATTCAGTTTGCAACCTGATGGAGGTCAGTATAGATGGACTAATAGAACAAGTCCCACACACTGCTATAAGCCGAAATATTTTTTCAGAGGTTGATGCAGAAAAAAATCATATTCAGTTTGCAACCTGATGGAGGTTAGTATAGATGGACTAATAGAACAAGTCCCACACACAACTACAAGCCCAAATATTTTTTCAGAGGTAGATGCAGAAAAAAAATATATTCAGTTTGCAACCTGATGGAGGTCAGTATAGATGGACTAATAGAGAAAGTCCCACACACTGCTAGAAGGCCAAATATTTTTTCAGAGCTAGATGCAGACAAAAAATTATTTTGAATTCGCAACGTGATGGAGGTCAGTATAGATGGACTAATAGAACAAGTCCCACACACTGCTAGAAGGCCAAATATTTTTTCAGAGCTAGATGCAGAAAAAAATTATATTCAATTTGCAACCTGATGGAGGTCAGTATAGATGGACTAATAGAATGATGCTATGCCCAAAAGATTTTACTTCACTAGGTGCAGTAAAAAAATTGGTATTCTATACACAGGTGGTATATCTTGCAACACAGATAGGCTACTCCACTGACTAACACACTCTGCAATAGGCCAAAAAGGATTAGCTTTGCTAGATTCAGCCAAATGCTGTGAAAAAAACTTGCACAGCACTGGCACAGACCTGCCTGGCAAAAACTGATAGGAACTGATGTAACCTAGTCCTGAAAAGGACTGCAATTACAATTAGTCTTTACTCCCACAACCTATCTATTTAAGAGCACAGACCTGCCTGATAAAAGTCGTAAGAAACGCTGTAACCTAGTCCTTAAAAAGACTGCAATCACAACTATTCCCTACTCCCAAGCTATCTGTAGATTTGTGCGAAAATTGGCTTGAAATTAACAAGGTATAGCGCACACAGCAACAGCGGTGCCGTCTAACACGCAGCTGCAGCAGTGAGAAAATGGTGGCGACGGGGAAAATGGCTTGGTCTTATAGGGCAAGGACATGTGACATACACTGCCAATGACACATGCCCTTGCTTGTGTGAAAAAAAGCACTTCGCTCCGTGTGTGCGCTGTTGATAGGCTGACAAATTGCACCTCCCCACTGTAAATGCGGGAAAGAGAAAAAAAAATGGAGATCTTCATTATTCCTGCAGTGATCCATCCCCTGCCCCTCCCCCTGCCCCGCTGTACACTCAAACTGCGTATTAACATTAATTTTCATCATTACTGAGAAAAAATCCAGTTATGATTTTGGTGCACGAACAGTTATCGAACATAACCTCGAACAGCCAAATTTTTCTCAAATCGTTCGTGTTCGCCGAACGGCTCGAACACCGCCCAAAACAGCTCGAATTTGAGATTGGCGAACAGTTCGAGTCGAACAACGCTCATCTCTAATTGGCACCACATTTGCTATACGCCAGTCCTGTGGTACAGACCCTGTTATTATGGAATCTTTAAAGATTAAAAATAATGGTCTATCTATGACGTTACTTAATTCCTGCAGTACTCGCGGGTGTATCCCATCCGGGCCCGGGGATTTGTCAACTTTAGTGATTTTTAGATGCCGCCGTACTTCCTGCTGGGTTAAGCAAGTGACATTTAATGGAGAATTTTTGTTATCTCTAATCATGTTTTCTGTCATGCGATTTTCTTGTGTAAATACGGTTGAAAAAAATCATTTAGCATATTGGCTTTTTCCTCATCCTCATCCACCATTTCACCAAGACTATTTTTAAGGGGGCCAACACTATCATTTTTTAGTTTTTTACTATTTATGTAGTTAAAGAATATTTTTGGGTTATTTTTACTTTCTCTGGCAATGATTCTCTCTGCCTCAATCTTTGCTGCCTTGATTTGTTTTTTACATAATTTATTTAATTTTCTATATTTATTTAATGCCTCATCACTACCTACTTGCTTTAGTTCTCTAAATGCTTTCTTTTTGTCACTTATTGCGCCCCTTACAGCTCTATTTATCCATAGTGGTTTCCTCCTATTCCCAAAGGGTATATATTGTGCACAGGTCCTATTCAGGATGTTAATAAATGTCTCCCATTTGCTTTGTGTAGCTTTATGTCTCAGGATATCGTCCCAGTTTATTGCACTAAGATCATCTCTTAACCGTTGGAAATTTGCCTTCCTGAAGTTTAGTGTCCTTGTAACCCCTCTACTACACATCTTATTAAAGGTTACATGAAAACGTATTATTTTGTGATCACTATTACCCAAGTGACCCCCAACTCGTATATTTGATATGCGGCCTGGCCTATTGGTTAATATTAGGTCTAGCAGTGCCCCCCTTCTTGTTGGGTCCTGAACCAGTTGTGAAAGGTAATTGTCTCTCATGGTTGTCAAAAACCTATTACCTTTGCTTGAACTACATGTTTCTGTCCCCCAATGTATTTCAGGGTAATTGAAGTCCCCCATAATAATGACTTCTCCTTGAGTCGCTGCTTCAACTATTTGCTTTACGAGGATATTCTCCGCTACTTCCATTATTTTTGGAGACTTATAACAAACCCCTATCAGTAATTTATTATTTTTTCCCCCTCCCCTTATCTCCACCCACAGGGACTCTACATTTTCATTAGATTTACATATATCCTCCCGCAAGACAGGTTTTAAGGATGATTTTACATATAAACACACCCCACCCCCTCGCTTGTTTGTACAGTCATTTCTGAACAGACTATAGCCCTGTAAATTAACTGCCCAGTCATGGGTCTCGTCCAGCCACGTCTCAGATATCCCTACCATGTCATAATTATTTTCCTACAAAATTAATTCTAATTCCTACATTTTGTTGGTGAGGCTTCTGGCATTAGTGTACATGCATTTTATGTATCTCTCTGTACCTCTATTCCTTCTTACTTTATTGACTGTTCTAACCCCACCCCCAATTTCTTTATTTGTGCCCAGGTCACTATCTGCACTATCTTCCCCACCTATAAAATGAATACCCTCCCCCCAATCCCTAGTTTAAACACTCCTCCAACCTTCTAGCCATTTTCTCCCCCAGCACAGCTGCACCCTCCCCATTAAGGTGCAGCCGGTCCCTAACGTAGAGTCTGTAGCCAACTGAGAAGTCGGCCCAGTTCTCCAGGAACCCAAATCCCTCCTTCCTACACCAGTTCTTGAGCCACTTATTTATCTCCCTAATCTCCCGTTGCCTCTCTGGCGTGGCACGTAGTACCGGTAGTATTTCAGAGAATACCACCTTGGAGGTCCTTGCTTTCAGCTTGCAGCCTAATTCCCTGAAATCATCTCTAAGGACCTTCCACCTACCTCTAACTTTGTCATTTGTGCCAATGAGCACCATGACCGCTGGGTCCTCACCAGCCCCTCCCAGTAATCTGTCAACCCGATCAGCGATGTGCCGGACTCGAGCGCCAGGTAGGCAGCACACTGTTCGACGATCCCTGTCTTTGTGACAGATTGCCCTATCTGTTCCCCTAATAATTGAGTCCCCCACTACCAGCACCTGCCTGGCCTGCCCTACTCTCCTATTTCCCTCTTTACTGGAGCTGACACTCCTCCGGCTTTCAGGGGACATGCCTTGCTGCAGTATTGCTACCCCTGTACCGTCACTCCTCTCATCTGCCAACTTTGCAAACTTATTGGGGTTTGCCAGATCAGGACTAGCCTCCCTGGCACTCTTCCCTCTACCACCCCTTCTAACTGTCACCCAACTAGCGACCTCACTGTCCTGCAGCTCCCGACTACCACCCTCCCCCACATCTACCCCAGTGAGCTGCTGCTCAGTGAGCAGCAGACTCCTTTCCATGTTGTCAATGGATCTCAGTGTTGCCAGCTGCTCATTTAGATCCAGTATCTGGGCTTCCAAACGCACAACGTGCACACATCTCGAGCAGCAGTAAGCAACCCCGACCAACTGTTCAAGGAATACATACATGTGGCAAGATGTACACTGAATAGCATTGTCAATAATGGAGCTCATTTCCTAATGGGGATTGCAATAGACAGAATGTTAAGTAAAAAGAAAAGTAAAGAATTAATGAAATACAGACAGCAATTCAGTCCAAAGTCCTCCCTTCCAAACTCCCTGAATCCAAAGTCACTGGAAAACAAGTCACACACTTACTTTCGTTCGCACTTACGCTCCGGACACACTCAGCTCATTCACACTCGCAAACTAAGAGATTTAAAGAGTTTTTTTTTTCCCTTTTCCTGCAATGCACCCTTCACCTCAATGCACTTCCAAAGGACTGGATGCCCAACCAGCTGCCCCTTATAAACCCTTAATTATGACCCCTTCCCCTTAATTAACCCCTTGTGAGTAAAGCTACACCTCAGGATTTTAGTGCAATGTAGTTAACCGTTAAATACACATGTAGTAAACTAAGAAACTAAAACTGTAGTGAGAAAATAGGTTTTAAAAAGCCCAATAAATCTAAACAGGTAGAAAAGCACTCAGCAGGTCACAATGCAGCACTCACCGCAATTCACACAGGTATTTTCTGCAGGATTCCCAATACCTCTTCACTGAAAAACAAGTCACACACTTACTTTCGTTCGCACTTACGCTCCGGACACACTCAGCTCGTTCACACTCGCAAACTAAGAGATTTAAAGAGTTTTTTTATTTTTTTTTCCCCTTTTCCAGCAATGCACCCTTCACCTCAATGTACTTCCAAAGGACTGCATGCCCAACCAGCTGCCCCTTATAAACCCTTAATTATGACCCCTTCCCCTTAATTAACCCCTTGTGAGTAAAGCTACACCTCAGGATTTTAGTGCAATGTAGTTAACCGTTAAATACACATGTAGTAAACTAAGAAACTAAAGCTGTAGCGAGAAAATAGGTTTTAAAAAGCCCAATAAATCTAAACAGGTAGAAAAGCACTCAGCAGGTCACAATGCAGCACTCACCGCAATTCACACAGGTATTTTCTGCAGGATTCCCAATACCTCTTCACTGAAAAACAAGTCACACACTTACTTTCGTTCGCACTTACACTCCGGACACACTCAGCTCGTTCACACTCGCAAACTAAGAGATTTAAAGAGTTTTTTTTTGTTTTTTTTTCCCTTTTCCAGCAATGCACCCTTCACCTCAATGCACTTCCAATCCAGTCACAGTTTTTGGTGGCCTGGATGGCAGAAAGAAGTCATCAAGTGGGTGTGTCAATGTACGGTGTGTGCTAGGTCAAAGGCTTCACATACTCCTGCTGCGGGGTTGCTTTGCCCTCTGGAGGTTCCTAGTTAGCCTTGGACGCATCTCACAATGAATTTTATTACTGATCTGCCTGTGTCTGAGAGTTTTACTGTCATCTGGGTGGTCGTGGACCGTCTTAGTAAGATGTGTCATTTGGTTCCATTCATTAAGTTACCTTTCGCCAAGACACTCGCTAAGGCATTTGTTAAGGAGATTGTCAAGCTTCATGGCGTTCCTACAGATATTGTTTCTGATAGAGGACCTCAGTTTGTGGCTCGCTTTTGGCATGCTTTTTGTGACAGGTTGGGAGTCCATTTGTCATTTTCATTTGGGTATTATCCTGAGTCTAATAGACAGACTGAAAGAAAGAACCAGGATGTAGAACAGTTTTTGCGTTGTTTTGTGGCGGACAATCAAGAGGTGTGGTCTGAGTTTCTGCCTCTCGCAGAATTTGCTCTTAACAATCATACATCCTCCTTTTGTTGTACTGGGAGACATCCGTCTTTTGGTTCGTTCTCCAAATTGGGGTCGGCGGTGCCGGAGGAGGAGAATTTTTCCAGTGATTTGGAGAGAGTTTGGACTAATGTACATTGCAACCTTCAAGAGGCTAACAAGAAGTCCAAGAAGTATTTTGACAGGAAAGGTAAGGAGGTTTTGTTTACTGTGGGTGACATGGTTTGGTTGTCCTCAAAGAACTTGCGGTTGAGGATTCCCTCTAAAAAACTGGGTCCTAAGTTTGTGGGTCCATTTAAAGTGCTTCAGGTTGTTAACCTGTCTGCGGTTAGGTTGGATGTCCCTACTTCCTTGAAGATTAATCCTGTGTTTCATGTTTCCTTGTTGAAAAAGGCGGATGTATCAGATAGGGATGCCACTGTCACAGTTCCTCCTGTAGTGGAAGACGGCGAATATGAAATTTCTTGTATTTTGAATTCTAGATGGCATTGAGGGAGATTACAATATCTCTTCTCCTGGAAGGGTTTCGGTCCCAAAGATAACTCCTGGGTAAGGGCGGATGATGTCTCTGCTCCTAGGCTTGTTAGAGCTTTCCACAAGAGGTTTCCAGATAGGCCTGGGCCTGGAGGATCTGGAGGATCCTCATAAAAAAAGGGGGTACTGTTAGAACCCTCTTGTTTGTTTTTTCCATCTTGCGTTTTGCGGTCACGTGACCATCTGCCTTTATATTCCAGTTCTGCTCTTTTTGCTGTGCTGGACTTCCGTGTTTGACTGTTTTGCTAGCCAGGTGCTTCGGTGCCTTTCTCTGTCAGTTCACTTGGTCCTTCTGGGACCTCTAGTACCTTTTTGTCAGTTTGTCTTTTTGTGTTCTGCAACAACTTTCTCTGTTCAGGAGGTGTCCCATTTTTGTTCCAGACCTTAGTTCTTTTAGGGACCCCTCCCCTTATGCTATAGGTCTTCGTTTAGACTAGCCGAGGACTAAGGCGGGTCTGTTCGATAGGAACAGGCAGCCTGCTACATCGTAGGGATTCAGCTTAGTCTTACTGTATGGACAGCTTTCCCCTTTCTTTCCTTAGTACATGTTGCAGATCATAACATCCATTTTGTTGCACTGTGTCGGCCAAGCTATTCACACTAAGTCTCTGTGAAGAATAGAATTAATAAATTACAGGCCTGCTATTTAAAACTGTGATTCTCTGTCAGACGTATCACATATAACAGCGTTCCAAAATCAGCCATTTCTGCCTTCCATTTCATTGCAGTGTCGGTCAAAATATTCACACTAAGTCTCTGTGAAGAATCGTATTAGAAAATTACAGGCCTGTATTTAAAACCATGGTTCTCTGTCAGATGCATATCACATATATCTGTGTTCCAAAATCAGCCATTTCTAGGGAACGTGGAAAATATCATCCTCCATTTAAAATGGACAAGGTGCGTGGCAAGGGATGGGGAAGTGGACTTGATGGTGGTGGTGCATGCAGAGACTGAGGCCGTGGGCAAGCTGAAATTGTGCTACAACAAACACCCAGATCTTGTCACCCGACCTTCCTGTCCTAATTGCTAGGGGACCGCAACACACCACTATTGAATCCAGAGCAATGTCAAAAGGTTGTTGGTTGGATAACAGACAATGCTTCCAGTCACTTTTCCACAACCACTACCAACCTGTCTTCCACACGGTCAAGTCTCAGTAGCCGTGAGTCTGGACCGCATATTCCTCAACCTGATCCTCCTTCCTCCCACCATGCCGAGTGCCTGGAGACAACTGATCCCACACTTGGACACTCAGAAGAGCTGTTTACTTCTCCATTTGTAGATTCGGGCCTCTTGCCCGACCAGCTTCAAGCCAGTCAAGAGGATAATGCGTGTAGCGATGCCCAAATATTTGAGCAGCAACAGTCACACAAAGGCAACGGTGGAAAAGTGCAATTACTGTCGCAAGAGGTGGATGATGATGATGAGACACCATTGCCAGAAAGTCAGGAGGAGAACCAGGGAGCGGAAGTGGAAGATGAGGTGGTAGATGATATAGTACCAGACCCAACCTGGCAGGGGATATGCAGAGCAAGGACAGCATCACACAGGGGAATGGAGGCTTAGCACCACAACAGGCTGGAAGAAGCAGTATAGTGGCCGCATAAACAAGGCGGGAAAGCGTTCCCCGTAACACCAACATGACGGAAGTTGCCAGTTCAACTGTTAGGTCTTTCCGAGTCTGGTTGTTTTTTTAAAGGCTCTGAAGATAACCCCTAAAAGGCCATTTGCACCACCTGCCAGGCCATCATCAGCAGGGGTAGCAAAACTAGCAGCCTGACTACCACCAGCATGATCAGGCATATGGCAGCAAAGCACCCGACTAAGTGGGCCGAACCCCAGGGTCCAGAAACAGTGTCTGTGGGTGACACCACTGTTTCTTCTGCTGCTGTGCGTGGACGCCAATCCCCTGTCCATATCGCATGCGAAGATGCCTCCCCCCCTGCACGTGCTGTTGCATACTCTCAACTAGCACCATCAGCAAGCACGTCCACGTCCTTGTCCCAGTGCAGCGTTCAGTTGTCCCTACTCCAGCCCTTGGAACGCAAGCACAAATATGCAGCCAACGCCCCACAGGCCACACTACTAAATTTATACATTTCGTGACTGCTTGCGCTCGAAATGTTGCCTTTTAGGCTCATGGAGATGGAAGCTTTCCGCAACCTGATGGCGGCGGCCATCCCTCAATACTCGGTCCCCAGCCGCCACTATTTCTCCCAGTGTGCCGTCCCACATGAGCACGTGTCCCACAATATTAGTCGTGCCCTCAACAACGCAGTTACTGAGAAAGTCCACCTGACCATGGACACGTGGACAAGTGCTTGTGGGCAGAGACGGTACATCTTGCTGACGGCCCCCTGGGTTAATATAGTGGAAGCTGGGACCCAGTCGGACCTTGGGACGGAACATGTCCTCCAGACACTGAGGATTGCGGGCCGTGGGTCAATCAGGGTTTCCCCCAACATTCTACAGCTCCTGCACCTCTTCCTCCTTCTCCTATTCAGCCTCCATCTCTGAAATGACCATATCAGTCAGAAGCTGGAAGCACTGCCGCACTGCCTCGGCCAAACAACAACAAGCTGTGCTGAAGCTAATATGCTTAGGTGACAAATCACACACCGCTGAAGAGTTGTGGATAGCTCTGAAAGAGCAGGCAGATCTGTGGCTAACACCGCTGAACCTACAGCCAGGCATAGTTATGTGTGACAATAGCTGGAACCTGGTGATGGCTCTGAAGTGAGGCGAGCTCACACACGTACTATGCCTGGCCCATGTGCTTAACCTCGTGGTTCAGCGGTTTCTCAAAACCTTCCCAGATCTGTCACATCTGCTTGTCAAAGTACGCCGTGTGTGTGCCTGTTTTAGACTGTCAACTACAGCCTCCGCTGCTCTTGTCGTGCTTCAGCAGCATTTGCAGCTTCCAGCTCACCGACTGGTGTGCAATGTCCTCTCGCACTGGAACTCTACATTGCAGATGGGAAAAATTGGTGAGCAGAAGATGGCAGTTGTTGACTACCAGCATCAACAAGGCCGTCGGTATTCAGGTCAGACTCCACATATAAGACCTCAGGAGTGGACATGGATGTCAGACATTGGTACCATGCTCCAGAACTTTGAGGAGTCCACCAAGATGGTGAACGACTATGATGCCATGATTAACGTCACGATCTTGCTTCTCTGTCTTCTGAAACGCTCTCTGCTCACAATTAAAGAGGATGCATTGCAGGCGGAGCACGATGAGATGGAGCAAGGAACCATACAAGGTGATTCCACACAGCCCAGCCTCATCTCATCCCAACGTTGATTGGGTAACAATGAGGAAGAGGAGGAAGAAAAGGAGGTAGTTTCCTGCACTATAGACGGCACTACCTGCACAACTGTCATACCTTCTGTTCAGTGTGGATGGCCTGAGGACAGGGAGGAAGAGGAAGAGGAGGACGAGGAATATGAGGAGGAGAGCATGGTCAGTCATCCTTTTGGTGACGACACAGAAGTCTTGCCTCTTTGCAATCTTTCACACATGGCTGAGTTTATGTTACGCTGCCTTTCCCATGACCCTCGTGTTGTCCAAATTTTGGATGACAGTAATTACTGGTTGGTGACACTTCTAGACCCACGCTGCAAGGAGAACTTGCTGTCTTTTAATCCCTTGCTGGACAGGCCTAGGCCTAATAAAATGAGGCAGTACCTGAATGCCGTTGTTGTGGAATTATTAAAAAAAATTCCCATCTGAAATCGCTGCCGGCAGAGGTCACAGTTCATTGGACAACCAAGGAGTACAGGTGAGAGAGACAGAAATGCAATCGAGCAGAGGCAGGGGAACACTGTCAAAGTTCTGGGACAGCTTTCTCAGACCCTTCCATCGCATAGGCCCTGAAGCACGGGGTACTCTCACAAGGAGGGAAGAGTTTCGGAAGATGCTAAGGGAGTGGCTTATAATTATTGGTTATCCAAGCTGGACACGTGGCATGAACTGGCTCTCTACGCCTTGAAGGTCCTGGCATGCCCTGCCGCTAGCGTTTTGTCAGAGCTGGTTTTTAGTGCCGCTGGTGGAGTTATAACCGATAGGCCCATCTGCCTGTCAACTGAAAATGCTGATAGTCTGACTCTCAACACCACCAAATGATAGCAGCGTAGCATAAACTCAAATACAGTGTCTTTTTTTGGGTGATCTAATTCTATTCACATGCACCTCTGTCTTCACACCCAGACATTGGTATACGCTTCCTGATTTTGTTTATTTACTCTTGTCCTCCTCCTTCTCCTCATCCTCATCCTACACCATCATATCACCACAATATCTACCATATCACCATATCTACATCTCTTGCAAGGGACATTGGAGTTCCTCCAAATTTTTGGCAGCTGTTGCATTCACTGCATAGGCAAACAGTATGGGAGACCCACTTCCTAATAATGGGAACATTGTTTTCAGGAGGCCCTCTGACCTCTACGTCTCTTGCAAAGGGCATTTGAGTTCCTCCAAATTTTTGGCATCCGTTGCATTCACTGCATAAGCAATAACAATATGGGAGTCCCACTCCTTTTTAATGGGAACATGTCGTTACTGTGGCCCAGCTCTATGTGTCTTTAAATTGTGTAGTAGGATGACTCGCTCGGCCACCTCTGGAAGTAGACTCAGGAACCCGGGTTTTCTTTGCAGGCTTTATTAACAGCATGAAGCTCTACACTCCAGCAAAATAAACACAGCCTTACTTGGCAAAACAACAAAACAAAAGATAAACTGTAGCAGAGTCAAATAGATGTGTGTGTGGTTTGCCCGTACAGATTATGTCCAGCCTTCAGCTCCCTCCTTAGCTATGGCTGTCCAGTCTGGAGACCTTGCCTCTCCAAACACAACCCAGAGAAAAAACAGGACTGAACATTGAAACGTTGCTCAGCCACACCCTAAGGGGGAGGTATGGGGAATGACGTCAGCTCTATGTGTCTTTAACCCCTTTACCTCCCAGGGTGGTTTGCACGTTAATGACCGGGACAATTTTTACAATTCTGACGACTGTCACTTTATGAGATAATTACTCTGGAATGCTTCAATGGATCCCACTGATTCTGAGAAAGTTTTTTCGTGACATATTGTACTTCTTGATAGAGGTAAAATTTCTTTGATATCACTTGCGTTTATTTGTGAAAAAAACGGAAATTTGGTGAAAATTTTGAAAATGTCGTAATTTTCAATTTCCATGCCCTTAAATCAGAGAGATATGTCACACAAAATAGTTAATAAATAACATTTCCCACATGTCTACTTTACATCAGCTCAATTTTGGAACCAAAATTTTTTTTTGTTAGGGAGCTATAAGTGATCGAAATTGACCAGAGATTTCTCATTTTTACAACAACCCCTCAGGGTGCTGAAAACCACATTCAAGAACTTAATTAACCCTTCAGGTGCTTCACAGGAATTTTTGGAACGTGGAAGAAAAAAATGAACATTTTTTTTTTCACAAAAATGTTACTTTAGACCCCAATTTTTTTTATTTTTACAAGGGTATCATTAAAAAATGAACCCCAAAATTTGTTGTACAATTCCTTCTGAGCACACTGATACCCCATATGTGTGGGAGCACCACTGTTTGGGCACACAGCAAGGTTTGGAAGGGAAGGAGCGCCATTTGACTTTTTGAATGTAAAATTTGTTTAAATAATTAGAGACGTCATGTTGCATTTGGGGAGCTCCTTATGTGCCTAAACAGTGGAAACCCCTAACAAATGACCCCATTTTTTAAACTATGCCCCTCAGGGAACTAAATCTATATGTGTGGTGAGCACCCTGAACTCCCAAGTTCTTCACAGAAGTTTATAACATGGAGCCGTATAAATAAAATTTTCACATTTTTCCAGCAAAAATGCTTTTCAGCCTTCAATTTTGCATTTTCATAAGGGTAACAGGAGAAATTGCCTCATACAATTTGTTGCGTAATTCATCGTGAGTAAGCTGATGCCCCATATGTTGAGGAAAACCACTGTTTGGGCGCACGGCAAGGTTCGGAAGGGAAGCTGTATGGTGGCTTGTTTTTTGCAGGACAAGATGACGTTTTCAGCGGTACCATTTTTTTTACATTTGTCTTTTTGATCGCGTTTTATTCTATTTGTTTGGCGGTATGATGATAAAGCATCCTTTTTTGCTTCGTTTTTTATTTATTTTTTTACCGTGTTCACTAAAGGGGTTAACTAGTGGGACAGTTTTATAGGTCAGGTCGTTCCGCACGCGGCGTTGCCAAATATGTGTACTTTTATTGTTTTGTTTTTTTCATAAGATTATTTATTTATGGGTACAATATATTTTTATTTTTATTTTATTATTTTTTTCATTTTTTTAAAAAAAAATTTACATTTTTTTTTACTTTTTGATCTTTTACACTATGTCATACTATGTGACTTTCACTTTTGGCAGCTTGATTGGCTGTATAGCATAGAGAGCAGCAGCTCCCTATGCTATGCAGCCTGTCAGCACTGCACAGGGAGGTCACTTTGGTCATGCACTGCGCATGACCAAAGTAACTTCCTGCCTCCTGGTTACCGAATGTTGCCATGATGAAATTGGGTCACCATGACAACATCCGGGACCGGACTCAGATGCCGCTGGATGCTGGAGAGGAAGTAAGTATCGCGCTTACCTCCCCTTGTCACTGGAATACTGTGATCGATTTTGATCACAGCATTTCGGGGGTTAATGTGCAGGGAGTAGTGCGGGACCACTCCCTGCACATAGCACTGGGTGTCATCTGTGACAATCAGCTGACACCCAGCGGGCGAAATCGCCAACGCGTACTAATTCGTATCTGGCGCAGTAAGTCCCAGGGCGCAGATATGTATTAGTACTCCTTGGGCTACAAAGGGGTTAAATTGTTATTGTGGTTTTTCCCAAATTTTGGCAGCCCTTGCAGTCACTGAATGGGCATTACCACTGAATGGGCATTACCACTATAGAAGACCCACTCCTTTATAATGGGAACATTTTTTTTAACTGAGGCCCTCCTCTAGGTCTCTTCAAAGGGGTATTGGGGTGCGTCCAAATTTTTGGCAGCCCTTGCAGTCACTGCATACCCAATAAGAAGTCCTTCCTTCATAAATGAAACAGAATGTGTCTGATCAGGTCTCATACATCACATGGCATGGTAAGGTAGTAAAATGTTAAAATGACATTTACCAGTGAATGTATTTTTCACCATTGAAAGCAATGCAAAAGTGCAAAAACGCATCAAAAACGCTATGTGTGAACATAGCCCAAAGTGTGGAGGAGCATTTTTGTTTTTATATATTTATTTTGCCTTATATACAAGTCTTTACCCTAGAAAGGATGTTCCTTAACATTTTTCTCAGGAAAATCCGTTTTGGTTTAGTTTTTGTAGGTTTTATTGTGAGTCCGTAAAAGTGGTGTAATGCCTCTGACAACATTGTTGACAGCAGTGACCTGGGAGTCAGAGATGCTTTCAGGGGTCTTCCCCATGCAGTTACCATGTCATCTAAGCACTGTTCCCATCGATCTGGGCAATTTTTAGGCCTTCTGCAGACTACAGGACACCGGAAAAATGCTCGAGTGTCCCATAGACTTATATTGGGCTCGTTACTCGGACCGAGCACTCGAGCATTCCAATTTTCTCGACCCGAGCAACAGGTACCCGAGCATTTTAGTGCTCGCTCATCACTAGATAAGAAATTACCTAGTCTAAGTTTTTCATAAAATGCATAAACATTCTATAGAAGATATAATACATAGTCATGATAAATTAACGTGTCACTTGCAGATGGCAAAATATATTACTGAGCAGTACAGATAATTCAATCTTTTGAAATTCAAATTTGCCAATTTTGACAATTTATTTCCAAAAATTTGATTCACGCTGAATATCAAGTGCTGCTAAGGCTTCAATTGGCCGGAAAAGATGTGTAACACTCTGATTTTCTGGGACTGTATTGAAAATCATTGTAGCCCTTTAAAGCAGTCTTATAAATAACAAGGTGACCTACACCCATTTGACTAGATGTAAATGAATGGTTACCTAGAAACCGGTAGTAACCAACAGCCCATTTAACAACACATGAACAGCCTATAAAGGCTACTTAAATTGTAAAACTGCAACATTTATCCCTTTTTGGGGTCAGATGTCTGTCATGCTGGTGTTTATTCATAAGCAAGCATTTTCAAAAGGGGTGGTGCTTATATTATCCTTGTTTGGGAGAACAAAGAGCTTTGTTCTTTGCTAAATTAAAAAACAATAGCTTTTACCTAGCCATCCAAAAATGATCCCTTTATTTAGGGAGCAGAAACAGGTGTGCTGCTTTAAAAATGAAGAAGAAATGGCTTCTCAACTGAGAGTTAAAAAATGATATTTTTGAGGGAATGGCAACATGTTTGCTGTTCTCAAAGCGAGTAAACAATTACATCCAAAAATGAATTGTTTATTTAGGGTACATGAACAGATTAGCTGTTTTAAAAGTGGAGACACAATGGCTTGAAAATTAGACTTGGGGGGCGTGGCCTAAGAGTGCATGGGTAATGTCACACTCTGCTAAAGCTCTGCTGTTACCAAGCCTGGGATGCCTTCTGTGATGACACAGCATTTAATCTTAATAATCCAGATGTAAATTCAGTAAGCCAGGAGAATACGCTATTATCTTCATGTTGACTTTTGAATTTATGTGTTTTTCTTTGTTTAAGAAACACAGACTATTGTTTGTATAAGTTTGTATAAGCCTAGATGTTGACACTTGAGTTATTTACTGCAACTTCTTGTCTGCTAACTTTGTAAGACCGGGTCATTGAACAATGATGTTTGCTAATATTTTGATTACCATTGTATAAGTCCTTGTGACTTGTTGACCTGCAGAGCAGTGGAGGACAAAATATTCAAATTAATTAAATGCTCAAACAATGAAAGATGAGCCCCTACCACCTTCCCCCTGACCTATGGATGATGACATGAACCACAGATATGGATATAAAAAGGACCCTTATCCTTCTGAGAGGATCTTTACAAAATCACAGCCAAATGAGACTCTTCAGAAGAGCAGATAGGACACATGGCTCCATTAAGAGGGACACAGATTTGACTCTGCAGGATGTCAGCTTAGGGGACCACGTTCTCAGCTGGAAGAACACAGATGTGCTCCATTTGCCATCACTGACCCTATGGAGAGGTTTGAGAAAGCCAGGATTGTGACTCTCAGGTCACCTGGTCCCATGGATTCATTCGGAGAAGCCAGGTCGGGACCATCCGGTCACCTGGCTCCATGGAGGTGTTTGTGAAAGCCAGGATTGTGACCCTCCAGTCACTTAACCCCATGCAGATGTTTGCGGAATCCAGGATTGTGACCCTCCGGTCACCTGGTCCCATAAAGATGTTTGGGAAAGCCAGTTTGGGACCATCCGGTCACCTGACCCCATGGAGAGGTTTAAGGAAGCCAGGATTGTAACCCTCCGGTCACCTGGCCCCATAGATAGATTCAGAGAAGCTAGGTTAGGACCATCCGGCCACCTGGCTCCATGGAGATGTTTGTGAAAGCCAGGATTGTGACCCGCCAGTCACTTAGCCCCATGCAGATGTTTGGGGAATCCAGGATTGTGACCCTCTGGTCACCTGGTCCCATAAAGATGTTTGGAAAAGCCAGTTTGGGACCATACGGTCGCCTGACCCCATGGAGAGGTTTAAGGAAGCCAGGATTGTAACGCTCCGGTCACCTGGCTCCATAGATATATTCAGAGAAGCTAGGTTAGGACCATCTGGTCACCTGGCTCCATGGAGATGTCTGGAGAAGCCAGGTTGGAACCATCCGGTCGCCTGGCCATGTACCTCAATTGACTGTCAGCTTCCTAAGCTTGTCCTTACCACCTCTCTTTGGGCGCATGCCAAAAGTGGGGGTAGTCAGCCCAGGAATCCCCGAAGTCGCAGCTGCTCTGATCCCGGTGAGTCAACGGAAGGGTGAGATTCTATAATTTTCACCATCTTGTGTATTTACTGCGACTGTTCTACATGTTTATTGTCTGTTTGGTGGTTCAATAAAGTATTGCCACGCTGTTTTACCCTCACCTTGTGTTGTCTGAGTAGAATTATGCCCATGGGAGACCTCCATGTCTCCACACCTTCATAAAGCGACACAAGAAGATCTGGACCTGCCATTTTGTACCTAAGACCTTCAAGACCCTGCCTGAATCTTTTTAGGAAAATTTAGACTGGACATAAATATGCAGTTCAACACGAAGAAGGAAAACAAGCCTGCTTCATTGCCATCCTCTCTGCTGAAATCATTAGCCTCAGTGAGTACCTTCTCTCTTCCCAAGATAGTGACTTTCAAAAGAAGTACCACGAACCTTCAACCTACTCCTGGACCCACCTCTGGACCTTCCCCCATCAAGATCCAATGGGACCACCACCTCCTCCTAAGGTAAAAAGAAAGGAACTCACAGTCTGATAGGAATCATTGCAGCATCAGCCATTGCAGCATCAGCTGTAAGAAAACTCCCTCTATCCCAGCACAGCAGTGCACGCTTCACTAATGACACGGAGCACTGTGCCAGCAATAGAGCGGGCAGCTCCGATGTCATTCAGAAGCCAGGCTACTTATCAGCACAGAAAATGCACTTAGGGAATCCCCTCTTGACAGACACTAGCAACGTGCCGCAATCATGCTGTTTAATAGCTGAGGCTCTGGATATTGAGCAAACCGCACAGATCCATAGGGAAATTATGACAGGCAAAAATGAGGAACTGTCTGATAATATTATTACATATACTTTCAGTACAATTCCTATTGATACGGACACATAGTTCACATTAGGTGGATCTCAAACAAGGAATAAAAGAAAGAAGCTGGCAAGTGGAATGAAGAAAAACAGAGATAATAAAAAGGACTTGTACTCATCTGAAACAGATGATGGTTCAGAGGACATATCCCCCAATTTGACCTCCTCTAAACAAAGACCTATAATGGAGCATACAACTCCTCCATATATGTCTCCCATTTTGATACCCATTAAAAGATATAGTGACAACTCTGACACAGTTTTAATAAAGGAGAAACCTGCTAATCTTTCTCCATCAGAAAAATACTTGCTAGACCTCCTTTCATCCTGCATTCAACAACTGAACATAAATATGATCAATGGATTCTAAAGCCTACACACAACACTGAAAGATATTAATCAGAAAATTGACGACACAAATAAAAAAAGTAAAATCCATATCTGACAAACAATCTGCTTTGGAAAAGAATCATTCTTTCTTTAAAAGCGAAATTAAAACACTAAAATTAAAACTTACACATTTAGAGGACTACAACAGGCGGAACAATCTAAAATTTAGGTGAATACCTAAGATTTTTTCCCCATCAGAACTGGCTCCATGTGTTAAAGACTTAATACATAAAACACTCCCATGAATTCCTAATGTAGAACTGACACTAGACGGAGCCCATAGGCTACCAAAACCTAGTTTTCTATCAAGAGACACTCCAAGAGAAGCGATTGCGAGAATACATTACTTCCAGATAAGGACCGCCTTCTGGACTGCCTAAGGAAAAATAAAAATCTACCTCCTCCTTTCCAGTCAATAAAAATATTTCCTGACTTCTAAAAAGACACCCCAAATGCTAGGAAATCTTTTGCTGGTGTCACGAGTGTGTCAGGTGTGACAGACAGTCGTTTTGGATCCAACTGTAGAAGGTTATTGCGCTTGGCTCTGCAAGCACCTTCTTGATCTTTTCATCTCTCTAGTGTAGTGATATCCTTCTCCCTCTAGGACCTAAAACCAATTTTATGTCAATCAAAATTGCTCCAAAATTAGTAATAGATGTATACTATGAGCAGTCTAGTACTATTGAACCATGGCTTATAAATATAAAATAATACCAAAAACAAAAAAGCCAATAAGGTAAATATAATAATTTATTTATTACTAAAAGAGTTACAACATGATAAGACAGAGGAAAAAATAGAGAGCAATACTAATGCGTCATGCAAACAGCAGAAGGAGATGGGATGTACATAAATTAAACAGTTCATAGATGGGCTCATATACAATACATATGACGCGCCCCAAGGGCAGTGGGGTACTCGGTGTCAGGGCCTCTGGATGCTGGGAGGGGAATATGTCACAGTGGCTGGCCCGGTCCGTGGCCCAGGGCAGTCAACAAAAAGGGGATAGTTTATATGGGATTTGTAGTTTGATCGTGACGCCACCTGTGGTTTCTGGTAATTTGTACCAACGCTGCTGCAGACCTCTGAGGCAGTTGATAGGCAGCTAGGATGGAACAGCTCTCCACAGGTTGAGTGGGCCTCAGGGCAGTGTAGAGTTTGACGGTGGGTGGTGATGCTGGGGCTTGTAGTGCAGTCGGGATGGCGCAGCTGAAATAACTGACGGAGGCAACGGAGTGCAGTCATCCGAATTTTACTCACAGTTTTTATTCAAGGTTCTCAGGTACACTGTATGGGTGTCCGCCTCCGCGTCGCACTGCGTCTACCAGACCAGGGGTTCAGCTCTTCCTCAGATGTGTCAGGAGCGCGTGACGGAACCCCGCTTTCTTTATGTACCTAACTAGACCGACTTCCCGCGCTGGGTCTTCTCCCTCCTGTCCTGCTTTTCCCACACAGAGTCCCGATCAGGTGCTCTGAAGTCCCTCTGGGCAACCTGGAGTTCCCGGATCTACTTGACCTTTACTGTGACTAGGGTGAGACTGTGACGACTGCACCATGGAAGTGCAGAAGCCTCTGGTTTTTCCAGCCGAGACCTGGAGCAACACGGCTGGTCCAGGGGCCGGTCCCCTTCTTGCGGCCTAATCCCTCTGACACCAGGCAGATTCGGGGTGTACGGGTGCCGTCCTGCACTCATCGTACCCCCTGGGATCCCTTCTGTAGAGCGGAGCCTTTCTCCTCTGCTCCCCTCCTGGGCCTCTATCACTAGGCCCCACTTGTGGAACAGAGCTCCTGAAGAGATTCTGCTCCTCAGTCTGCTTGCTGACTGTTCTCCACTGACTGCTCTGCCACCCTAAGATGACTTCCCTTTATATACCTCCTACAATGGTGCTCCCCTACTCTACATCCTCCACCCACACCTACTACTGGTTCCCCCTACCTTTGGTTCCCCCCACTCCAGCCGGGGACAGGACTCAGCAGGTGACACAGTGCATCTTGCCCTTCCAGCCAGCCTGGAGTAGTGTAGTGTTGAATGTGGGTGTTGGGGTTCCGGGCAGCACTCCCTCCATACTTGAGAGGAGACACCACACCTCTGGGTGAGGTGCAGTACCTCTGTGGCGACTGAACCCTCAGGGGTGCCATACATAGGGGGCATAGATATATTAAAGTTCTATTAAACATATGAAAAAAGCACTGTTGTCCAACATCCACCAAGTAGTATCAAAAAGCCAAACTTAAAAAAGATCACATATATTTCCCTGTAGCCATCCCCTCCTGCTGTGCCGAAGCCAGGTCCCTACACGTGTTTCGACATTCAGGCCTTCGTCAGGGGGTGCGTCGGAGTTGGGGGTCGGGGCTGTGTTGTCTCAGGGTCCGCCCCCTGGTAAATGCCATCCATGCGCTTTCTTTTCAAAAAAAATTATATTCGGCAGAGAGTAATTATGGGTGATAGGGAGCTTTTGGCAATTAAATTGGCATTGGAAGAATGGTGACATTGGAGGGGGCAGTCCATCCTATTACTGTTATCACGGACCATAAGAACCTGTCATATCTTCAGTCTGCTAAACGTCTCAATCCTAGGCAAGCTAGATGGTCCCTGTTTCTTACTATGTTGAATGTTGTTGTCACTTTCCGTCCAGGGGTTAAAAACATTAAGGCTGATGCTTTATCTCGGAGCTTCCCTGGTGGGGGTGACCATGAGAACCCTGCCCCTATTTTGCAAAAGGGGGTAGTCATTTCAGCATTGTACCCTGACCTGGAGTGTGAGGTGTTGGAGGCTTGGGGGGACTCCCCTGCCTCCTGCCCTTCTGGGAGGTTATTTGTACCATCTAATTTGCGCAGTAAAGTGATTAGGGAACATCATAACTCGGTGCTTGCTGATCATCCAGCTAGTAAGGCAACTGCGGACCCCCTTTCTTGTCATTTTTGGTGGCCAGGGTTGCATTGGGATGTGGTTCAACAGCAACAGGTGTCTACTTGCAGTATTTGCGCGCGTTCTAAAGTATCACATACCCGTTTGTCTGGTCCTCTTTTTCCACTGCCTATTCCTAGAAGGCCATGGACACACATTTTATTACTGACCTGCCGATATCTGCAGGCAAGACTTTGGCACTGGTGGTTGTAGATAGGTTCAGTAAAATGATTCATTTCATTGCATTACCGACACTTCTCAATCCCAAGACTCTTGCTCAGGTTTTTATTAATGAGGTTCCCTCTGATGTGGTGTCAGACTGGAGGACCCAGTTTGTTTCTAAGTTCTGGAATGCTTTCTGTACTCGACTGGGGGTGCAGCTGTCCTTTTTCTCTGTCTTCCATCCTCAGTCGAATGGACTAACTGAGCGCATTAATCAGAATTTAGAGACTTACCTCAGGTGTTTTGTCGCCGAAAACCAGAAGGATTGGGCATCTTACTTACCGTAGGCCAAGTTTGCTATTAATAATCATCGCCAAGAATGTACCGGCAGGTCACCGTTCTTTGGTGCATACGGTTTCCATCCAGTTTGGTACTTTTAGTGGGGGAGGGGCTTCAGGAGTTCCTGAGGAGGAACATTTTGCTTCATCGCTCTCTTCTGTGTGGCGGGGGGTTCAGAGTAATTTGAAGATCATGGGAGACAGGTACAAACGTATGACTGACTGGAAACGCTCGCTAGGTCCGGACCTAAGTGTGAATGACTTTATGTGGTTGTCTACCAGGAATATCAAGTTGAAAATTCCTTCCTGGAAGCTGGGACCTAGATTTATTGGCCCCTATAAAATAACCGTCATTAACCCTGCAGCGTTTCGTCTTGAGTTACCTCAGGCTCTCAAAATCCACAATGTGTTTCATAGATCTCTGCTCAAGAAATATGTGGAACCTCTTGAGTCCTCTCCCCTGCCGCCACCCCCAATCATGGTTCATGGTAATTTGGAGTTCCAAACTTCAAGGATTGTTGATTCCCATCACCAGCGTCCTTCCCTACAGTACTTGGTGCACTGGAAGGGTTATGGTCCAGAAGAAAGGATGTGGGTTTCAGCATCAGAAGTGAATGCCCCTAGGCTGGTTCGTTCGTTACATGCCTCTCATCCTGAGAAACCTGGTCCTGAGTGTCCTGAGGCCACTCGTAGAAAGGGGGGGTACTGTCACGGGTGTGTTAGGTGTGACAGATAGTTCTTCTGGATCCAACTGTAGAAGGTCATTGTGCTTGGCTCTGCAAGTACCTTCTTGATCTTTTCATCTCTGTAGTGTAGTGCTATCCTTCTCCCTCTAGGACCTAGCAGTGACCTCAACCTTCTGTGCTGATTGACACACCCTTGCTGGATGTTCAAATACCTTCAGTCTCTCCAGAGAGTTGCAGGTGATAGCTCTATTTTCCTCTGTCCAGGTTTGAAGTGCTAGTAGTCGGCTGGTGTCTTCCTGGAGTTTCCTTGGAGGATGGTTGGCATGAACTCTCTGGTGTCTTCTCAAGCTAAGTGTTTCCCTTGTCTGTTTACCTGTTTGTCTTTAGTTGCAATAGGGGCGGACTTGTGCTCACCCCATCCCCTCTCTACTTAGGGCCTATTGCTAGGGGCAGTCAGGGATTAGGTTTCCTGCTCTGCGATAGGTGCGAAACCTATTTAGGAACGTTAGGGGAGTCAGGGTGATTGTCAGATCTGCCTACGGGTCTCCACTCCCCCTTTCCCTAGTGTTTGGGCTTCCTTCCCCTCTTCCCGTCATTGTGCACTTAGTCTTTCCCTCACACTGCGTGACAGGAGGCGTAGCTAGCATCTTAAGAGTCAATAACATTTCGTATAAATGGGGTTTTCCCACTAGACTCATAGTCTTCTTCAATGGAAAATCCAACCTTATTTAAGACCCAGAGGATGGACGGAACTTTTTAAAATGCCACAACATCTCTAAGAATGGTCATAATCCAGAAGAAGAAAGAAAAGGACCCCTCGGAGTAAATTCTTTTGAAGGTCTAACCATAAGTGGATACATAATAATTTTACTGTGCAAATTAACATAATTTCTTGTTCTCCAAGTTTTATCTTTGTTTTCCCTACAATGTCTTAATTCCAGAACTTAGTGCAGAGCTTGCCGAACTTTTATTCTCCCCATATTTCAGGATGAGGTACTTGGGAACTTACGATATTCAGTTCCCAACCTCTTCCCCAGGTCATCTGAGGGAACTCAGATTCTGGATTTTTTTGGTTTGTATTTTGTTTTGTTTTATGATCGTATTTGTTTTCAAAATTGTGTGCTATTTATCTCTTCCTTTCACAGGACTATATGCCTAAATAATGGAAATTTTATTGTATGCATATTTATGGCTTACTACCACTCTTAAAACATGATGGAAAATGGCATTAAAAATTTTTTCTTTGAATGTTAAAGGGCTAAATAACCCATTTAAGAGATATACTGCCTGGAGGGAAGTCAAAATCTCTAAATATGACATCGTGGCATTTCAAGAAATCATCTTCCATAGCAACCCACCTAATTTCTCCCATAAGAACTATCCACATTTGTTTAGATCCTCTTCAGAGAAAAAAAAGCTAATGTGATCATAGCTATAAGTAGCTGTTACCTACAGTATCAATTAGTAGAGGAAATCCTGGACAATAATGGCCCGATACCACATCCTGATTTGTATCATTGACACAATAGCTTATACTTTAGTAAATTTATATGCACCTAAGAGAGGTCAAATATCATTTTAAATAAACTAATGAAAAAAATACAGAAATATCAAAAAGGAAACCTAATTATTTTACATGATTTTAATATAATGTATTTAGATGTTTAAACTCGACTTCAAGGGAATATTCATATTATTCCGACAATCGCAAGACATTTTCAAGAATAGATATGGTTCTGATAAATATACACACTCTTCAAAAATTCAAGGAGATTCAAATAGGTAGCATCTTTTTTCTACCATAAAACTTTGTTTAAAATCTGCATCATCAAATTACTATGTCAAAACATGGAAATGTAATTCCCTTTTGCTTCACTCCTCACCCAATAGAGAAAAAATTGATAATGGCATTAAAACTAATTAAACTATACTTTCAAGAGTACTTAGATAGATCATTATCCAACTCAATGCACAACACAAAGAAAACTAAAGAAAATATGCAAAAAATCACCCAAAAGATTAACAAGCAATGGAAAACAACAACAAACTCTGATGGAAAAAAAATCATCTTGCCTACACTGTGTGCAGAATTATTAGGCAAGTTGTATTTTAGAGGATTATTTTTATTATTGATCAACAACTATGTCCTCAATCAACCCTAAAGACTCATAAATATCCAAGCTTAATATTTTTGGAAGTTGGAGTGTTTTTTTTTTTTAGATTTGGCTATCTTAGCAGGATATCTGTTTGTGCAGGTAACTATTACTGTGCAGAATTATTAGGCAACTTAATAAAAACCAAATATAATCCCATCGCACTTGTTTATTTTCACCAGGTAAACCAATATCAGTGCACAAAATTTAGAAATAAACATTTCTGACATGCAAAAACAAAATCCCAAAAAATTAGTGATCAATATAGCCACCTTTCTTTATGACGACACTCAACAGCCTTCCATCCATAGATTCTGTCAGTTGCTTGATCTGTTTTCAATCAACATTGCGTGCAGCAGCCACCACAGCCTCCCAGACACTGATCCGAGAGGTGTACTGTTTTCCCTCCCTGTAGATCTCACATTTTATGATGGACCACAAGTTCTCTATGGGGTTCAGATCAGGTGAACAAGGGGGCCATGTCATTATTTTTCTTCTATTATACCTTTACTGGCCAGCCACGCTGTGGAGTAGTTGAATGCATGTGATGGAGCATTGTCCTGCATGAAAATCATGTTTTTCTTGAACGATACCGACTTCTTCCTGTACCACTGCTTGAAGAAGTTGTCTTCCAGAAACTGGCAGTAGGTCTGGGAGTTGAGCTTCACTCCATCCTCAACCCGAAAAGGTCCCACAAGTTCATCTTTGATGATACCAGCCCATACCAGTACCCCACCTCCACCTTGCTGGCATCTGAGTCGAAGTGGAGCTCTCTGCCCTTTACTGATCCAGCCTCTGGCCCATCCATCTGACCCATCAAGAGTCACTCTAATTTCATCAGTCCATAAAAACTTTGAAAAATCAGTCTTAAGATATTTCTTGGCCCATTCTTGACGTTTTATCTTATGTTTCTTGTTCAAAGGTGGCCGTTTTTCAGCCTTCCTTACATTGGCCATGTCCCTGAGTATCGCACACCTTGTGCTTTTTGATATCCAGTAATGTTGCAGCTCTGAAATATGGCAAAACTGGTGGCGAATGGCATCTTGGCAGCTTCATGCTTGATTTTCCTCAATTCATGGGCAGTTATTTTGGGCCTTTTTTGGCCAACACGCTTCTTGCGACCCTGTTGGCTATTTGCCATGAAACGCTTGATTGTTCGGTGATCACGCTTCAAAAGTTTGGAAATTTCAAGACTGCTCCATCCCTCTGCAAGACATCTCACAATTTTGGACTTTTCAGAGCCCGTCAAATCTCTCTTCTGACCTATTTTACCAAAGGAAAGGAAGTTGCCTAATAATTAAGCACACCTTATATAGGGTGTTGATGTCATTAGTCAACACCCCTCCTCATTACAGAGATTCACATCACCAGATTTACTTAATTGGTAGTTGGCTCTCAAGCCTATGCTGCTTGGAGTAGGACAACATGTATAAAAAGTATCATGTGATCAAAATACTCATTTGCCTAATAATTCTGCACACAGTGTAAGTCTTAGAGCTGAACTTAAATCCATACTTATGGATGATTATGACAAACTTATGAATTGAATCAAACTTAATCATTATTATTCAAATAATAAAATGACTAAGCTCATGGCTAATAAAGTTAAGAAAAATGTATAAAATCAAAGGTCATTTTCATTAAGAAAGATGGAATCAACTACATACACTCGTAGGATATAGCGGAACAATTTGCTACATTTTATTCTTCCCTATACAACCTGAAAGATGATAAAGAAACTACCCAACCAAACATTAAAGGATGAATTCCTTTCAAAGTTTCAAAAATTCCTTTCAAAAGTTAAACTTCCGCAATTAAACTTAGAACAAATTAAATTATTATTAAATTATTAAATTCCCCTTTCTTTACTAACAAAACTGATATTGCCATCATGAAATTGCAGGAAAATTAATCCCTTGGACCTGATGGAATACCCAACGAATATTATAAATTATTTAGACATCATCTCTCCATCCCCCTAACTTCTATGCTTAATCAAGCCACCAACGATGGACTATTCCCAAAGGAATCCCTAATAGCCGCTATTGTTGTTATACCTAAACCAAATAGTAATTCTGAGGAGATGTCGAACTACAGGCCGATATTTCTTCTAAACACAGACATAAAAATATAAGCTAAACTAATATCTGAAAGATTGATTAAAATCATGCCAATACTAATTCATTCTGATCAAGCAGGGTTCATTAAGGGAAGACAAGCCTCAGATGCCACAAGAAGAATTTTAAATTTACTTACATATGTGGAAAAACAAAAAACCCCTTCCATTCTACTATCTTTTGACACCAAAAAGGCATTTGATCGCATCAACTGGGATTTCTTGATTGCATGAACTGGGATTTCATGATCGCCACTTTTAACCCCTTCCCGACATGCGCCGTACATGTACTGCTCTGCGGGAGCTGCATTCCCGCAAAGAGCTGTACATGTACGGCGCAGTGATCGGACTGGCTCACGCTGAGTGCCGCCATGATCACATGCAGGTGTCAGCTCTGTGTGAGAGCTGACACCCCACAGCACCACCCACGATCGGTGCTAGCACCGATCCCGGGTGTTTAACCCCTCTGATGCCACTGTCAATAGTGACAGCGACATTGCAGGACATCGCAGAGGGAGTGGGCTCCCTATGTGATCCCATCAGCACAACGCAATGTGATCGCGTTGTGTTGATGGTCTCCATAGTTACCGCCGGTCCAAATATGGCCGCGGGGTCCTTCAGGGTCCTGCAGGAAGGTGGCCATTCAGCACCTGCTCAGAGAGCAGGAGCTGAGATGCCTCCTTCCTGCCTGTCAGACGCTGCTCTGATGCTCCTCAGTGCTGATGCATTGCAGAGCATCAGATCAACGATCTGAAAGTTTGAAAATGATGTCCCATCCTGAGAAAAAGTAAAAAAGTAAAAAAACATTTAATAAAAATATTTTTTTTAAAAATCACAAAATAAAGAAAAAAAAAGAAAATATATTAATCCAATAAATATACTTATCTGTGTAAATTTTTTTAAAAGTACACATATTTGGTATTGCCGTGTCCGTAACGACCTGACCTATAAAACTGTTCCACTAGTTAACTCCTTCAGTGAGCACCGTAAAAAAATAATAAAAAACAAGGCAAAAAACGATGCTTTGTTATCATACCGCCAAACAAAAAGTGGAATAAAAAAAGACGCCTGTAAATAAAAATGGTACTCATGAAAACATCATCTTGTCCCGCAAAAAACAAGCTGCCATACAGCTCCATCAGCCGAAAAATAAAAAAGTTACAGCTCTTAGAATAAAGTGATGCCAAAATAATTATTTTTTCTATAAAATAGTTTTTATTGTGTAAAAGCGGCAAGACATAAAAAAAAATATATAAATGTGGTATCTCTGTAATCATACTGACCCAAAGAATGAAGCTGCCTTATCAAATTTACCAAATGCGGAACGGCAAAAAAAAAATCCCCAAAAAACAATTCCTGTATTGATGGTTTTTGCCTTCTGCCTCCCAAAATAGGAATAGAAAGCGATCAAAAAAAGTCACGTGCCCGAAAATGCTACCAATAGAAACATCATCTCGTCCCGCAAAAAACAAGCCCTTACATAACTCTGTCAGACAAAACATAGAAAAATTATAGCTCTCAAAAAATGGCATTGCAAAAACTTGTTTTTACAATAAAAAGCATCTTTTAGTGTGTGACAGCTGTCAATCATAAAAACCCGATATGAACCTGGTATAGCTGTAATCGCACTGATCCGAAGAATAAAGTCGTCTAATCAATTATACTGCATGAGGATAGGCGTAAAAAATAAATGAAACATTCTTTTCCTGCTGCTTATTTGTTCATTCTGCCTCACAAAGATCGCAATAAGGCTCAGTTCACATTTATCCTGAGATCTGCGCTGAGCGCTTACACCGGGGTTTCCATGTAAATCTCTGAAATACATGATTCAGACAGAACCCACGGCTGAAGATTCCCTGTAATGAGGCAGATGGAGGCACTGTGGACGCCGTCTGGCCTGTGATCCCATGGTGTCCGTCTTTTTATTAGGTGTGCATAAAAGTGCCGTCGGCCACAGTTTTGTGCACTTCTGAAAAGAAGGACACCGCTGAACAGAGGCCAGATGGAGTCCAGAATAACTCTGCTGCCTCAGTAGTCTATAGTGAATAGATCGCTTGGGGATTTCATCTGAATCATGTCACTTGGAGATTTAGATGGAAACCCTGATATAAGTGCTAAGTGTAGAGCGCAGGATAAACGTGATACAAATGTTATGTAAAATGTTCCCAATAAAAGCTTCAACTCCATTCACAAAAAAGCAAGTCCTCACTCAGGTCTGTCATATGTTAACAATAATATAGGGGATTCTACATTACTGGTAGCACAAAGGCTCTGGAAAAACGAAATTGCTCCTCACCCTCCAAAAGAAATCCAATGAATTTTGCGCTCCCAAATCCAAATGTCCCCTCCCTTCTGAGCTCCAGTGTGTGTCTAAACCACAGTTAGCGTCCACATGTTTGGCATTTCAGTAGCGATGAGAGCCTGCCTAATTTACAGGTGCATGTCTCCAGAATCACGAGCCTGGCATAATGTACTGGTAACCACAATGTACTGGTCACTACAACGGCAGTTTGCAATCTTCACTTCTGCTTGTTTGTGGAAAACACCCATGGAGTCAAAATCGTCACTACACCTGTAGATAAATTCACAAAGGGATATAATTTCCAAAATGGGGTCACTTGAGGGGCGATTCTGCTCTTCTAGCATGTGCTCTTCTGTATATAGTATTGTACTCTGTATAGTACTGTATAGCCACATGTGAGGTATTTCTACATTCAGCAGAAATTGTGGGACAAATTTTTCTGCCATTTTTACCCATTTCCCAGTGTGAAAATGTAAAATCTGGGGCTGAAACAAAATTTCCATGTTAAAAATGTAATTATTTTTTCTTCATTGCCCAATGGTATAAAATTATGTGACCCACCTGTGGTGTCAATATGATCACTGCACCCCTAGATGAATTCATTGAAAGGTGTAGTTTGTAAAATTGGGTCACTTATTGGGGGGGTTCAGCTGCTCTGGCACCTTAGGGGCTCTACCAATGTGACATGGCACCCTCAAACCAGTCCTGCAAAATCTGAACTCCAATATGGTGCTTCTTCCATTCTGAGCTTTGTACTATGCCTCAAAAGTAGTTTTTGACCTCATATGGGGTAACTGCATACTCAAGAGTAATTGCACAACAAATTTTGGGGTTCATTTTCTCCTGTTATCCTTGTGAAAATGCAAAATTTTGTGCTAAAAAACATTCTTTTTGTTTTTTACTTTTTTATTTTCACTCTTCAATGTTGTAAACTTCTGTGAAGCAGCTGGGGGTTCAAGATGCTCACTATACATCTTGATAAGTTCCCTAAGGGGTCTAGTTTCCAAAATGGTGTCACTTGTGGGGGATTTCCACTGTTTAGGCACATCAGGGGCTCTCCTAACGCAACATGGCATCCGCTAATTATTCCAGCAAATTTTACATTCAAAAAGACAAATGGTGCTCCTTCACTTCCGAACCCTTCCGTGCGCCCAAACAGTGGTTTTCTCCCACATATGGGGTATCAGCTTACTCAGGAGAAATTGCACAACAAATGGTATGGTGCAATTTCTCCTCTTACCCTTATGAAAATGCAAAATTGGGGGCTGAAAAACATTTTTGTGGGAAAAATGTAAAAATTTTATTTTTACTGCTCAATGTTATAAACTTTTGTGAAGCACCTGGGGGTTCAAGGTGCTCACCACACATTTAGATAAATTCCCTGAGGGGTCTAGTTTTCAAAATGGGGTCACTTGTGGGGGGTTTCCACTGTTTAGGCACATCAGGGGCTCTCCAAACACAACATGGCGTCCGCTAATTATTCAAGCAAATTTTACATTCAAAAAGTCAAACCCTGCCATTCGCAGGTGGTTTTCTCCCACATATGGGGTATTGGCTTACTCAGGAGAAATTGCACAGCAAATTTTGGGGTCCATTTTTTCCTGTTACCCTTGCGAAAATAAAAATATTGGGGTCTAAAGTAACATTTTTGTGAAAAAAGTTAAATGTGTATTTTTTTTCCACATTCCAAAATTCCTGTGAAGCACCTGAAGGGTTAATAAACTTCTTGAATGTGGTTTTGAGCATCTTGAGGGGTGCAGTTTTAAGAATGGTGTCACTTTGGGGAATTTTCTGCCATAAAGGCTCCTCAAAGTCACTTCAAATGTGATTACGGTCCCTAAAAAAATGGTTTTGTAAATTTTGTTGGAAAAATGAGAAATCACTGGTCAATTTTTAACCCTTATAACTTCTTAACAAAAAAAAATTTTGGTTTCAAAATTGTGCTGATGTAAAGTAGACATGTGGGAAATGTTTTTTATTAACTATTGTTTGTGACATGACTCTCTGATTTAAGGGAATAAAGATGAAAATTGCAACATTTTCTAAATTTTTGCCAAATTTACGATTTTTTCACAAATAAACCTAAGTCATATCCAATACATTTTACCACTATCATTAAGTATAATATATCATGAAAAAAAACAGTCTCAGAATCAGTGGGATCCGTTTAAGCTATTACCTCAAAAAGTGACAGTGGTCAGAATTGTAAAAATTGGCCTGGTCAGGAAGGTGAAAACAGGCTGAAAGGGTTAAACTAATTTGGATTTCAAGGACAAATTCTTAAATCTATTACTGCTCTTTTTTCATGCCCTTCAGCAAAGATTCAAGTTAACAATTTACTCTCTAAATCTTTACTATTACTAATAGTACACGTCCAGTTGTATTTGATCTCAGTCATAATGGAACCCTTTGCTGAAATTATCAGAACCAACAACCTCATAAAGGGAATCCCACTTAATTTTAGGCAAGACAAAATTAGTTTATTTGACGATGACACGTTAATTTCCATTACTGACCGTATCAATATGGAGGAAATTATACATTATTACAAAAAATTACAAAAGCAGCTACCCATTGGATAAACTTCCTTATCTCTATTTCATGCTGCCCTTCCTAATTTTCCTATTGATAAATGGGAAAAATTTGCAATCTTAAACTACTCTGCTTTATTTACTGGCAAAAACAGAATCAATTCTAAACTTCCTCTCCCTAAAAACTCTTCAAAATCTTCTAGAAGAGGAATTCTACAATATTCTTAGGAAATACATTAGAAAGAAACTCTCCATACCCCCCGAGAGCTACTATTTCCATGTTGGAAAATCTCACAAATGATAATATCTGGAGCACAAGGAATATTTATGTTTTTTTTAATTCTGACATGCATTTTGAAAAATCAAAAGCTATGATAAAATAGGAAAAAAATTGAACTCATATTTCACCCCAGAAATGTGGAAGAAAACAATTTAAATAACATATAACTCTGATGTTAATTTGCATGAAAACTACTTTAAAATTTAACTCGCTGTTTTTTTTTTACGCAAGCCAGACTAAAGAAAGCCTTTGTGGACTCCTCTGATTCATGTTGAAGAAACTACGGACAAAAAACCAACTTATTTAATATCTTTTGGACGTGTCCTAAAGTTGTGTTAATATGGAAAGAGATCTTTAAATTGTGGAATAAAATCAACAATTCTACGGTTAAAATTTCACCACAACTAGCCATTCTATCTCTTGACCCAAATTCACTCCCACGGAAGAAAAAAACATATTTCCATTCATATATTTACTATAACTAAGCTACCTATTGCATCTAAATGGAAGTCAGTAAATGTTCCTACTATTTCAAAAATTATTGATAAAATGTTTATTCACACTTCTTTTGAACATTCCTATGCTTTAAGAAACAACTCTCTTAAGAAGTACTATTCTATATGGTCTTCCTGGAACTCATACCTTTCCCTGAATAAGAATACCTATCCAACCAAATAGCAACATCTACTTTTAGCCAAAAAGTATACAGATCTGTTTATTATTTTAATATAGTTAAACTGAAATCCTGTTATTCGATAACAAGGATTATACTGTAGATGATCTATTGTGTTTTCACGTTCCTTTACCTATTTTCCTCATTCATGCTTCACTTTTGTTTTTCCTTTTTTCCATCCCATTCCTCTCTCCCTTTCCTTCCTTTGTTTCCTTCCTTTCTCTCCTGCTTCCTTTCCCAGGTTCTTCCTCCAAGTTAAAAGTTTTGTTGTTAGGATGATATAACTGTTGTAATACTACTATACTGTCATTATTGTATTTTATTTTCCCTTTCCCTTGTTTTGTAAAAAACTCTTAATAAAAAGTATATTATTGAAAACCAGACTTGGAAAAATTGTCCCTATTTTGGGAGTAGCTTTATGTTTGGGTAACTGAAGAGTGCATGCTTCACAGCAGCAGTGTGTGGACATATAGCAGAGACAGCACAGTATAGAATAGGATGAGGCAGGCAAGGAGATGTCTGGCATTGTAGTGACAGTTCAGTACAACAGTACCACTATATAACACAGATGTACAAATATGCTATGTGGCCAATATACAAACATATACATACACTATGCATCAGCATACTGTGATCAGTGAATACCTTAACTCCACTATTGCTGTAAATACCAAAAATGTAAAGTACTTATGTGGCACCCCAGGGGGTCTGGTTGCCACAGTGGTAGTAATGCCATGTCTAGGAGCAAAACAGGAGTTTCCTGGTCAGGGAACACACTACATGCAGCACCTCCTGCTCCAGACCAGAAAAGGGGAGGATCCTGCCCTATATAACTGGATCTGGAGGCGGGGTTAGTCAGTCTGAGTTTAGTCTAAGTTCAGTTCAGTCAGTGTCAAGGAGTCAAGTAGGAGACACAGGAGTAAGAAGCCAGGGACTGGAGCTGTGCAGAGCTCGTTCTGGCCAGTGTACACAGAGGACCGGACACCGGAGTCCGAGGCTGTGGGACCCTTCAAGCCCAGCAGCAGATACCACAAGGCAGGAGATTGCAGGTCTCCTGGCCCCCAGAAGCCAGGAGGCTCAGCCACACGAAAGGAACAGTACCGCCACAGAGGAGCGAGGAATACACGGGATCCGAGTCGCCAGCCATACGGGTGAGCACAGCACGTCACACTCAGGGACGTGGGCTACAACACGACTATAAGCGGGATAGCCAAAAGAGTACAGTCAGAACGGCAGGCCTACAACTCCACCTGGTCAGGGGAATTCTAGGATTGCTCCCAGACTGACCAGGCCCTCATCTCTAGCAAGTACTCCCTTTGGGGCCTATATAATTGCCACCAATAAAGACTCTAGGACTGCACTGCAAAGACTCCGTGTTATTATTACTGATTCAGGCACTATCACCACCATTATCCACTCACGCTGCCCTGAAGCTACACTCTTCCTGTGGGGAGTTACACTACCTTGCTGCACATATCACCAGCTTCAGTGGACTGCTCCGAAGCGGTGGTTCCCAATAACCGCATTCCACAGGTGGCGTAGTCGGACTATGTAAACCAGATACACATAGACTACCCTGGTTTGACCGCCCTGGGTCACGGACTGGGTCGCCGCCACGGTGACTACTACCCCCAGCATCTACAAGGCCCGGCTCCGGGTATCCCCACGGCCCAGGGGGCGCATCAACTTTGGCGTAGTCAGCAGGATTGCGTGCCCGCTTCAACTGGGTACTGCGCGCCTTCACAGACTGTGTCGCATACCGTGAAGATTTCCCGCCATCTGTCGCCGTTTTCCCGCCATCGTCCGCCATTTTCAAGTCGCCGCGCGGGAAGAAGAGGGGCGTGATCGCTGAAAACACGCGAAGTCCAAAGCCCCGCCCCACGCACTGACGCAGCGCCAGGTCCTGGAAGGAGCTGCAGCGAGCGCTGACGTCAGACGCGAGCGATGCCAGGTCCTCGACGGAGACCATCGCCTGCGAAACTGCGGCCTACGGAAGGAAAGAGAAGGAAGGTAGGCCATGGTTCACTAGGGGGGAGGAAGAAGCCCGGTATGGAGGGAACTTCAACCACCGGCGCGGCCGCTGCCGCGGTAATGCCATTCACCGTGCCTTATATACCAGGGGCAGCATGGTTGCCCCTGTACTCAGGAGAGTCACACACCCTGAGTGACTTCAAGGAGAGACTAAGCAGTTTGTTTAAAGTATACCCCCTGTCCGAGGAGCATAAAGTGAGCATCCTTATAGGCCCATTGATTGGTGCAGCCCAGAGAGAAGTAAAGTCCTAGTCAACCAGGGAAAAAGGGACTGCAAAAGAGATACTGGCCCGCCTAAAGGACACTTTTGACACCCGTACTACAGCAGAGCTAAAGATGAAGTTTTATGGGTGCAAACAATGGGCACAGGACAGTGTACGGGACTATGCTTTAAACCTGCAGGAGGTGCTGAGGGCCATCAAACAGGTAGACCCTGACAGTGTGCGTGATGAAAACAGACTGTTAACTGAACAATTTATTGAGGGTTTACTGTCCAGCGCCCACCGAACCCAGCTGCGCATAATGGCCCTGCAAAACCCTGACTTGGACTTTGCTCAGTTTAAGGACAGGGCCATCCGGGTGCTACGGCAACCAGCACCAGGTGGCGCTACAGCTTACCGGCGCCCAGCTATCACCTACCACTAGGAGGTGGCACCCTTTTCCCTGGAGCCTGTAGGAGCTGATGCACAGACTCTGGACAATGCCCCATCTACAGACGTGCACCATCAGGTCCAAGAGTTAACTAAAAGTGTAGCTGGGCTAACCAAAACTGTGCAGTCCTTGCAGGTGTCTCCCAAAGGAAAGATCCAGCTGGCTTCCAGTCCAGAGGACATCCCGTGGCGCCAACAGAAGAGGATTCCACCATCCAGAGGAAGGAACAGCGACCGCTACGACCAGGACGGACAACCCATCTGCCGCCGCTGCAACCAGCCAGGACATTATGCAAGGTACTGTCATTTAAATGAGCAAAACCTGGGGCAGAGGGCCAACCCCCAGGCATAAGACCACCAGGCCCATAAAGTTGGCGAGACAAATATGTGGGAGGACAACCGGTCCTACCTGTCGTGCTGGATGGCTTTCCAATGAGCGCGTTGCTGGACACTGGATCCCAGGTGACCACCATCCCATACATTCTTTTCAAACGGTACTGGACTGACTCTGACATTACCTGCCATCCAGACGAACATTTGAGCATTTATGCCAGCAATGGTCAACCCAAACCTCAGGTGGGGTTCAAAGAAGTGACCATAAAGGTTGGCAAAGTTGAACTGCCAGCACAAGGAATGATTATTGTCGACATTGATCGCCGAGAAAGTCATCCTATGATAACCTTAGGCACTGATGTCATTGAAAATTGTCTTGCAGAAATAATTGTCTTGTTACAGCAGGTTGCGGAGACCGCCAGTTCCAGCCAGCAATGGGTTCTACAAAGAGACATCAGAGCCCTGATGAAAAGACAACAGGTAGAACTGTCTGGTGGTGAGATTGGCAGTGTCACGATGAGTGACCCATTCCCTATTGCCATGCCCCAAAGAAGTGAAATGCTGATATGGTGCCGGGTTGCCATCGGTCTAAGGGGTAGAGATTTCCAGGCCCTGGTAGAGCCCACTATTTTGACAGCCAGGGGGGTGGTTGATGTTCACCATGGGAGAGTGCCAGTCTGCATCCTGAACATTAGGGAAAAAGAAGTTCATTTGCCCCGGTATGCCACCCTAGCCAAGCTATTCACCGTCAATCAAAATTCTATAAAGACAGTGGAACCCTTACCTCCATCCAAACAGGCGGAGGATAATGGCTCCAAGGGACAGATGGAGGACTGGTGCCAGAAGCTGCATGTGGGCACTGACTCCACCCCTCCACATCAAAAACAAGGAGTATACCGAGTGGTCCAGGAATATGAGAGGGTCTTCAGTAAACACCCACTCGACTTCGGGCAGGTAAAGGGGGTTCAACACCATATCCCCACGGGAGACCATCCACCCATTAAAGAAAGGTACCGACCTGTACCGCCAGCACACTACCAAAATGCCAAAGGGATGTTACGAGAGATGAAGGAGGCTGGGGTAATAAGAGACAGTTGTAGCCCCTGGGCAGCTCCATTAGTTCTTGTAAAGAAAAAGGATGGCACAATGAGAATGTGTGTAGACTACAGGCAAATTAACCGCATAACTCATAAAGATGCGGACCCGCTACCCAGGATAGAGGAGTCACTAACTGCGTTAAAATCTGCTAATTATTTCTCTACTTTGGATCTTACTGGTGGGTATTGGCAGGCTCCTGTAGCAGAGGCGGATAAGGAAAAGACCGCATTCACCACCCTGATGGGCCTCAGCGAGTTCAACTGCATGCCATTCGGGCTCTGCAACGCCCCAGGAACCTTCCAGCGGTTGATGGAGTGATGTCTAGGACATAAGAATTTCGAGACAGTCCTCCTGTACCTGGATGACGTCATAGTATACTCCAAGACGTATGAGGATCATCTGGAGCACCTGGCAGAAGTGTTTGAAGCCCTGTCTAGCTTTGGTCTGAAGGTGAAGCCATCAAAGTGCCACCTGCTGAAGCCCAAAGTACAGTACTTGGGACATGTGGTAAGCGCTGACGGTGTAGCACCAGACCCCGACAAGATCACCGTAATCAAGGACTGGCCGAGACCTTCCACCATCAAAGAAGTGCGGCAGTTCCTCGGGTTGGTAGGCTACTACCGAAGGTTTATACCAGGCTTCACCAAGATGGCGGCACCCATGCAGGACCTCCTAGTATGCCAGTCCAGGAAGGCCAAAAACCAGAAACCGCCATTCAAATGGGAGAAGCTGGAAGAGGAGTCCTTCACCAGGTTGAAGATGGCCCTAACAGGAGACGAGGTCCTGGCCTACCCTGATTATAGACAGCCCTTCATCCTCCACATGGACGCGAGCAACGTGGGACTAGGAGCGGTGCTGACCCAGATCCAGCAAGGCAGAGAAAGGGTAATAGCCTACGCCAGCAGGAAACTCTGGCCCACTGAAAGAAACCCAGAGAACTACAGCTCCTTCAAGTTGGAGTTCCTTGCCATCGTCTGGGCTGTGACAGAGTGCTTCAAGCATTATCTCGCCTTCTCCAAATTCACCGTCTTCACGGATAATAACCCGCTGACACACCTGGACACTGCAAAACTTGGTGCCCTGGAACAAAGGTGGATGGCCCGGCTGTCTAATTACGAATTCACCATCAAGTATCGGGCTGGGCACGCAGATGCGCTGTCCAGGATGCCTAACTTGCCAGACGGGGGAGAAGACCCAGAGGAGCTGGAAGAGATAGAAATCCCCGCGTTCCACCACCATGGAATAAAGCAGTGCTCCCATTGTGTGAAGAACAGGTGCTCTGCCAACAGAGAAGTCACGTTCAATCCATTGCCCCACCATGGGTGGGCAGAAACACAAGACAGTGACCCAGCTGTCCACCTAGTCAAAGAGTTGCTGACACAAGCTGACTCATACCCTGATTCTGATGCTCCAGAAGAGACCAAACAGCTGTGGAATGAAAAGAGCAAGCTGTTCATCTATGAAGGGAAGCTGTGTCGAAGAACTGTCAACTCCCGGACACATGAGCTGGTCTGGCAGGTGGTAGTCCCGAGGCGAGATGCGTCTATTGTCCTGGAAGCGTACCACAATGGAGTGGGACATTTTGGATGGAAGAAGCTGGAAGTCCTGCTACGTGAATGGTTCTATTGGGTTGGCATGAGGAAAGCAGTCGAGATGTGGTGTCGAGAATGCGGAACGTGCAATCTGAGAAGAAAAGACCGTGACAGCCAGAGGGCTCCCCTGCAGCCCATCATCACCAAGCAGCCACTGGAACTGGTAGCCGTGGACCATGTGAAGCTATCCCCGAGCAGGTCAGGCTATGTCTACGCTCTCACCATCGTAGACCACTACTCCCGGTTCCTGGTAGTAGTGCCAGTCAAGGACCAAACGGCTCAGACAGCAGCCAGAGCTTTCCAGCAGCACTTCTGCCGCCCGCATGGTTACCCAGACCGTGTGCTAACTGACCAAGGTCCGGCCTTCGAAGTGGAAGTATTCCAGGAGTTCTGCAACCTGTATGGCTGCAAGAAGATCAGGACAACGCCTTATCACCCCCAGACCAACGGGATGTGTGAAAAGATGAATCAGGTGGTGATAGACCTACTGAAGATGTTGCCCCTGGAGGAACGCAGTCTGTGGCCAGAAAAGTTGCCAGACCTGGTGGACCTTTACAATCATATCTCAGTGAATTTCACCAACTGCACACCAGCTTACCTGATGAGAGCGAGACCTGGTAAACTGCCCATCGACCTGGATATGGGAGTCCTGACACCAGAGGACGCCTCACCGGATGCAGATTGGGATACTGAGCGGCATCAGCAGTACCGCAAGGTACAGGAAAGTGTTGAAAGAAGTCTGTCCCAAGCAAGAGAAAGGCAGGAGAAGACTTACAATCAACATGCACCTGCTGTTCCCCTATCACCTGGAGAGCAAGTCCTAAAGAGGAAGAGGCGACTCCACAAGTTGGATGACCAGTGGGAAAAAGAGCCGTACACTATTCTACCATCAAGTCATGACAACACCAAGGTGTGCCTCATAAGTAAGGACGGAGGTGAGACAACAGCAACAGTTTCCAGAGACCACCTGAGGAAATGTCCCGAGCAGCTACAGCATGCTGAAGAAGGCCAAGATATCCCTCAACCCACAGAGGAAGTGGAAGAAATGGTCAGCATAGTACTCAGAGAATTTCCACGGTCGTGGACACAAGTAAATAATGCAATAGTTGTGCCAGTCCTTACATTTCTCCAACTAGCCCCTCAAGAAGCTGTAGAAGTCCCAGTAGAGTTGGAAGAACCATTGGCCCCGGAGACAGAAGATTCCTCATCAGCAGACCAGGAGAATCTACCCTCTGCTAGTAGTGAGCCTGTCGTACCCACGGTAAGCCAAAGGATCCGTAGGAAGCTGCCCAACCTACCAGAGACACCTCCAAACACCTGTAGTGAGGTGAACATTGAGCCCACCACACCAGGGGTAAATACAGGGGACCAAGGTAGAACACAGACAGACAGTGTGTTACACAGGTCTACCAGAATCACCAGAGGTCAGATCCCTGCTCATTGGAAAATTTAAATGTAACTATAACTGTATTATTCCAAATGTTTTATGTGTGTATTAAATATGTTTTTTTCAGTTACCCTCCAGGGTCCAAAAAGACTTTCAGGTTATAGACAATGGATAACCAAAAACTTTGCCTGTAAATAGTTGCACCTGGAAAGTGCCCCTTTTGTGCCAGACCACAGAACAAAAACCCGTGGAGGTGGCTGAAGACGTGGTCCAACATCCGGATCATCAATGCCCTGTAGCCACCCCAGGGCCTCCGTGGAGGGCTTGGGACGGGTCCCTCAAACTACATCTTCAGTGAAATGGACACCTGGGTACGGATTATACCGTGACCTATAAAGACTGTAGTGTTTAGAATAGTACAATGTGCCTTGTTTATTGTTACCTGTTATTTTTGCAAAATATGTTCAGTCCCAGAGTACTGAAATTTACTAGGGGGGAATGTGGCACCTCAGGGGGTCTGGTTGCCACAGTGGTAGTAATGCCATGTCTGGGAGCAAAAAATGAGTTTCCTGGTCAGGGAACACACTACATGCAACACCTCCTGCTCCAGACCAGAAAAGGGGAGGATCCTGCCCTATATAACTGGATCTGGAGGCGGGGTTAGTCAGTCTGAGTTTAGTCTAAGTTCAGTTCAGTCAGTGTCAAGGAGTCAAGTAGGAGACACAGGAGTAAGAAGCCAGGGACTGGAGCTGTGCAGAGCTCGTCCTGGCCAGTGTACACAGAGGACCGAACACCGGAGTCCGAGGCTGTGGGACCATTCAAGCCCAGCAGCAGATACCACAAGGCAGGAGATTGCAGGTCTCCTGGCCCCCAGAAGCCAGGAGGCTCAGCCACACGAAAGGAACAGTACCGCCACAGAGGAGCGAGGAATACACGGGATCCGAGTCGCCAGCCATACGGGTAAGCACAGCACGTCACACTCAGGGACGTGGGCTACAACACGACTAGAAGCGGGATAGCCAAAAGAGTACAGTCAGAACGGCAGGCCTACAACTCCACCTGGTCAGGGGAATTCTAGGATTGCTCCCAGACTGACCAGGCCCTCATCTCTAGCAAGTACTCCCTTTGGGGCCTATATAATTGCCACCAATAAAGACTCTAGGACTGCACTGCAAAGACTCCGTGTTATTATTACTGATTCAGGCACTATCACCACCATTATCCACTCACGCTGCCCTGAAGCTACACTCTTCCTGTGGGGAGTTACACTACCTTGCTGCACATATCACCAGCTTCAGTGGACCGCTTTGCAGCGGCGGTTCCCAATAACCGCATTCCACAGGTGGCGTAGTCGGACTATGTAAACCAGATACACATAGACTACCCTGGTTTGACCGCCCTTGGTCACGGACTGGGTCGCCGCCACGGTGACTACTACCCCTAGCATCTACAAGGCCCGGCTCCGGGTATCCCCACAGCCCAGGGGGTGCGTCACTTAGTTAACGGTTTTTGACCAAAAAGTGCAAAAGCCATTCAATTACGTCCAAGTGTACGTAAATATGGATGTTCCCTATCACTAAAGTCCTACCTCTCCATGTGCCAAACCAGACCTCATCTGAACTGGGGAAGTGAAAGGAAGCCAGGCACACAGGTGCATATAGTACGAGTTAATACAGTGATTTACCAGTTAATCCTGAAATTGAAAGTAATTCATTTTTGCTTTTCTTCATCCAGCGCATACCACTATGACTTCTTCCAACTAGGACTCATTTCTGCAGAAATTAACACACATCCATGAATGATAACTTCTGTAACACCCTCCACACTTTTCCTACAATTATACACTGCATCAGATGAAGAAGAAAAGTGCCATATTACCACACTGGTGACTGACACAGTAACTCCCTTTTGTTCCCCCTATTGTAACACTATCCCCCCCAAAAATATGTATTATAGTAGGGGTCATCCTTTTTTTAACCTACTCACAGTAGAAATGTCCCCTATGTGGCCCCCAAACAATATTACTGCATATGTCTCCTGTTGAGCACCCCGTGAAATGGTAAAATTCCTCCTTTTGCCCCCATACAGTAGTGATATCTGTCTTTGTTCTCAAATACAACATAAATGCCCCCTCAACAGTGGAAAAAAATCTGCCTCCATACAGCAATAACATCCAACTTTTTATGCAGTCATATTTTCCCTATTTGGCCTCAGACATATGAGGTAGTGTGAGGGGACAGTATGGGGGGAAGTCTATGGGGACAGTATTAGGGTAGTGTGATAGGACATTATGGGTGGAAAAGTGTGAGGAGACAGTTTGGAGGGAAGTGTAATGGGACATTATGGATGGGAAAGTATGAGGGGACAGTATTGAGGGAGCTGTAAAGGAAGTTTAAAGGGACAATATGTGCGAGAATGTGTGACAGGACAGTATGGGGGGAATGTGAGGGGATAGTTGGACAGTATTGGAGGAATGTGAAGAGACAGCATGGGGGGGGAATGTAAGGGTACAGCATAGAAAGGAAAAGTTGGAGAGAAGCGTAAGGACAACAGTATGGTGGGAAAAGTGTGAGGAGGCAATAAGTGGGGAAAGCATGAGGGGACAATATGGGTGGGAGCTTGAGGGGACTGTATTTTGAAAAGTGTAATGAGACAGTATTTTCGAGAAAAATGCAAGGACAACAATATGGCAGTGGAAAAGTGTGAGGGAATAACATGAGGGTAAAAAGGGACAGTATGGGGGGAGAGTAACGGAACAGTATGGAGTAGAGTGTGATGGGACAGCATGAGGGTGAAAGTGTAAGAGGACAGTAAGAAGGATATAAGTGTGATGGAACAATATGTGTGGAAAGTATTAGGGAGAATAGTTTAGAGACTGGTCAGTGTTGGGGGTTATAATAATAATAATAATAATAATAGTTTATTTTTTTTTATAGCGCCAACATATTCCGCAGCACTTTACAATTTTAAGGGGGACATATACAGACAATACAGAATAAGCATATTTCATATCGAACGGAGTGAGGGCCCTGCTCGCGAGCTTACAGTCTATGAGGAAGTGGGGGAGACACAAAAGGTAAAAAGTACATATATTGTATAATGCAGCCTTGATATACTGAATAGGATAAATAATAATACATGGACTGGTCGCCAGCCAGTATGTGTGCAGTCCTGACAGAGGCTTTTATGTGCATGGTTGGTTTGAACCCGAAGTTGAAGAAGATTTTAATATGGGGGAAAGCTGGGATGGACAGAGTGTGTTTAGGTGATACGCCAGTCTAAAGAAATGTGTTTTTAGGGTTCGCTTGAAACTGTGGGTATTGGGAATTAATCGAACTGTCCTGGGTAGTGCATTCCAGAGAATTGGCGCAGCACGCGAGAAATCTTGGAGACGGGAGTGGGAAGTTCGGATTATGGAGGATTTTAGTTTCAAGTCATTTGCAGAACGGAGGGCACGTGTAGGGTGGTAGACTGAGACAAGGGAGGAGATGTAGGGGGGTACTGAAGCATGGAGCGCTTTGTGGGTAAGCGTGATAAGTTTAAAACAAACTCTATATTGGATGGGCAACCAATGCAATGACTGGCACAGGGAAGAGGCATCTGAGTAGCGGTTGGCGAGGAATATGATCCTGGCTGCTGCGCTCAGGACGGATTGGAGAGGGGAGAGTTTAGTAAGAGGGAGACCGATTAGTAGAGCGTTGCAATAGTCAAGACGAGAATGAATAAGAGCGACAGTAAGAGTTTTTGCCGAGTCAAAGGTGAGAAAAGTCCTGATTCTTGAGATGTTTTTGAGGTGTAGATGACATGAACGAGCGAGTGATTTGATGTGAGGAGTGAAAGAAAGATCTGAATCAAAAATGACCCCAAGACAGCGGGCTTGTAGCTGGGGAGTAATGGTTGAGCCACAAACGGAGATGGCAATATCGGGCACAGGTAGATTAATGGAGGGAGGAAAGACGAGGAGTTCAGTTTTTGACAGATTCAGTTTTAGGTAGAGGGAGGACATAATGTTAGACACAGCAGAAAGACAATCACTGGTCTTTTGTAGTAATGCAGGGGTGATGTCCAGAGCAGAGGTGTATAATTGGGTGTCATCAGCATAGAGATGGTACTGAAAACCGAATCTACTGATTGTTTGTCCAATAGGAGCGGTGTATAAGGAGAAAAGAAGGGGGCCTAGGACTGATCCTTGAGGAACCCCGACAGTAAGAGGAAGTAGGGAGGAGGAGGAGCCGGCAAAAGACACAGAGAAGGAGCGGTCAGAGAGATAAGAGGAGAACCAGGAGAGAACCGTGTCCTTGAGGCCAATAGTGCGGAGCATAGTGAGGAGGAGCTGATGATCCACAGTGTCGAATGCTGCAGAGAGATCCAGGAGAATCAGCAGGGAGTAGTGACCATTAGATTTAGCTGTTATTAGATCATTAGAGACTTTAGTGAGGGCAGTTTCAGTAGAATGTAAAGAGCGGAAACCAGATTGTAAAGGGTCAAGAAGAGAGTTGTCTGAGAGATAGCGGATTAGACGGGAGTGGACCAGGCGTTCCAGGAGTTTAGAGATAAAGGGAAGATTGGAAACAGGTCTGTAGTTGGCCGTGCAGTTCTGGTCGAGGGATGGTTTTTTAAGTAATGGTTGTATGCTGGTGTGTTTAAAAGAAAAGGGAAAGATATACCAGATGAGAGGGAAAGGTTGAAAATTTTAGTTAGGTGAGAGGTGACAGCTGGAGCAAGGGACTGAAGGAGATGTGAGGGAATAGGGTCGCTGGTGCAGGTGGTAGGGCGAGAAGATGCAAGGAGCCTGATCACTTCATCTTCCGTGACTGGTTCGAAGTCAGAAAATGAGCAAGATACAATGTGGCGGGGGGGAGCATGCATAACATTTAGGGATTGGGAGAAAATTTCCTGTCGGATATGGTCAATTTTTTCTTTGAAATAGTTAGCCAGATCGTCAGCGCTGAGGTCGGTGGTCGGGGCCTGTGCTGTTTGATTGAGGAGAGAATGAAATGTGTCAAAGAGTCGTTTAGGATTATTGGAAAGTGAGATGATGAGGTTGTTAAAGTAGGTTTGTTTGGAGAGGTGAAGGGCAGAGTTATATGTTTTCAGCATAAATTTATAGTGGAGGAAATCTTCGGGCAGATTTGATTTTCTCCACAGCCGTTCAGCGCACCTGGAGTACCTCTGGAGAAGACGTGTTTGAGGCATGTGCCAGGGTTGTCGCCGTCTATGCCGAATTGTTCTTTGTGTAGGAGGTGCAGCTTCATCCAGGGCGCATAGCATTATTTTGTTATAATGCTTCAATGCAGAGTCGGGACATGAGAGGGAGGAGATTGGGGCCAATGATGATTGCAACCTTTTTATAAATTTCTGGGTGTTAATGGCGCGTAAATTTCTATAAGTGTGGACGGTGGGAGTGTCTTGAGTAGAGTCACAGTTCTTGACAGAGAATGAAAGAAGATTATGGTCAGAGAGTGGAAGGGGCGAGTTAGTAAAGTCATGTACTGAGCAAAGCCGGGAGAAGATCAGGTCCAATGTGTTCCCGTCCTCATGTGTAGGAGAATTAGCAAGCTGTGAAAGGCCGAAGGAGGAGGTTAATGATAAAAGATGCGTGGCAGATGGGGAAAGAGGATCGCCAATTGGGATGTTAAAGTCTCCCATGATTATCGTGGGGATGTCGCAGGATAGAAAATTTGTAAGCCAGGCAGCAAAGTGATCCAGGAATTGACGGGGGGGACCTGGGGGGCGATAGACAACCGCCACTCGCAGGGAGAAGGGCCGGTAGAGTCTGACTGTGTGGGCCTCAAAAGAAGGGAAGATAAGGGAGGGTACTGGGGGGATAACCTGAAAAGTACATTTTGTTGAAAGAAGCAGACCAACACCTCCACCTGATCTGTTGTCAGGTCGCGGGGTATGAGAGAAATGTAGGCCACCATAGGAGAGAGCTGCAGCAGCGGTGGTGTCCGACTGCTGGATCCAGGTTTCAGTGAGAGCCAGAAGGTTGAGGGAATTAGAGAGGAAAAAGTCATGGATGTAAGAGAGTTTATTACAAGCTGAGCGTGCATTCCAAAGGGCACAGTTGAATGAGACAGAAGATATGCAGGGAATATTAATGAGATTAGCAGGGTTTCTGAATGTAACAGGGAAAGAGTTAGTGTTATTATTACTGGAGGGTCCTGGGTTGGGAGAAATATCACCTGCGACTAATAGAAGGAAGATACAGAGAGTGAGCAGATGATTGAGTGATTTGTGAGAGCGTTTACTGCGTTGTATGGTGGGAATGAATGGATCTGCGTGGTATAACATTGTGAAGAGAGCATGACAACTGTACATAGGAGAAGAGAGGAGTGAGGGATTAATATGGATGAAGTGTGCCGCATTTGTGGGAGAACGGTGAATGTGGATGATTGTAGCAACCAGAAAATAAATGGCACAGATACAAATGGTGAATACTGTTTGCCAAAAAGATGATCTGTAAGCAAGTTTGTTGGTTTGGCTTGCATGTCTTACCTGTCTCCTGCCCTGTCCAACTGCCATTTTCTAACTGCCAGGGCACTTTGCTAAATTATGGCACTTCGATAAAGTATGCATAAATGCTATATGCATAAATGCCCCCGCATAAATGCTGCCCCTTAACTAAGTCTCAATATATAGGGACGTATCTGCTTAGATCTGCACAGATTTAACTCATTAACAATCAATCACTAGCTTAAAAGACAACAGGAGACCATAAAGTGCAGGGAAAAAAAAAAAAAAAAAACAGACTAGTAAACTCGGCATGGATCATAAACTCTTAAAGTAAGTGTGATGACCTTTAAGTATCATGGAATAAAAAAGCTAGAGGAGTGAAAAAATATATACCAGAAATTGATAGGCTGCAGAGCATTGCATGGAGATATAATGCAGTTTTCAGGACAGATCACACAAGCAGTGAAAAATATATACCAGAAATTGATAGGCTGCAGAGCATTGCATGGAGATATAATGCAGTTTTCAGGACAGATCACACAAGCAGTGAAAAATATATACCTGTAAGAAGAGAAGAAAGATGAATATTAGCAATGCCATTTTCTAACTGCCAGGGCACTTTGCTAAATTATGGCACTTCGATAAAGTATGCATAAATGCTATATGCATAAATGCCCCCGCATAAATGCTGCCCCTTAACTAAGTCTCAATATATAGGGACGTATCTGCTTAGATCTGCACAGATTTAACTCATTAACAATCAATCACTAGCTTAAAAGACAACAGGAGACCATAAAGTGCAGGGAAAAAAAAAAAAAAAAAACAGACTAGTAAACTCGGCATGGATCATAAACTCTTAAAGTAAGTGTGATGACCTTTAAGTATCATGGAATAAAAAAGCTAGAGGAGTGAAAAAATATATACCAGAAATTGATAGGCTGCAGAGCATTGCATGGAGATATAATGCAGTTTTCAGGACAGATCACACAAGCAGTGAAAAATATATACCAGAAATTGATAGGCTGCAGAGCATTGCATGGAGATATAATGCAGTTTTCAGGACAGATCACACAAGCAGTGAAAAATATATACCAGAAATTGATAGGCTGCAGAGCATTGCATGGAGATATAATGCAGTTTTCAGGACAGATCACACAAGCAGTGAAAAATATATACATGTAAGAAGAGAAGAAAGATGAATATTAGCAATGCCATTTTCTAACTGCCAGGGCACTTTGCTAAATTATGGCACTTCGATAAAGTATGCATAAATGCTATATGCATAAATGCCCCCGCATAAATGCTGCCCCTTAACTAAGTCTCAATATATAGGGACGTATCTGCTTAGATCTGCACAGATTTAACTCATTAACAATCAATCACTAGCTTAAAAGACAACAGGAGACCATAAAGTGCAGGGAAAAAAAAAAAAAAAAAACAGACTAGTAAACTCGGCATGGATCATAAACTCTTAAAGTAAGTGTGATGACCTTTAAGTATCATGGAATAAAAAAGCTAGAGGAGTGAAAAAATATATACCAGAAATTGATAGGCTGCAGAGCATTGCATGGAGATATAATGCAGTTTTCAGGACAGATCACACAAGCAGTGAAAAATATATACCAGAAATTGATAGGCTGCAGAGCATTGCATGGAGATATAATGCAGTTTTCAGGACAGATCACACAAGCAGTGAAAAATATATACCTGTAAGAAGAGAAGAAAGATGAATATTAGCAATGCCATTTTCTAACTGCCAGGGCACTTTGCTAAATTATGGCACTTCGATAAAGTATGCATAAATGCTATATGCATAAATGCCCCCGCATAAATGCTGCCCCTTAACTAAGTCTCAATATATAGGGACGTATCTGCTTAGATCTGCACAGATTTAACTCATTAACAATCAATCACTAGCTTAAAAGACAACAGGAGACCATAAAGTGCAGGGAAAAAAAAAAAAAAAAAACAGACTAGTAAACTCGGCATGGATCATAAACTCTTAAAGTAAGTGTGATGACCTTTAAGTATCATGGAATAAAAAAGCTAGAGGAGTGAAAAAATATATACCAGAAATTGATAGGCTGCAGAGCATTGCATGGAGATATAATGCAGTTTTCAGGACAGATCACACAAGCAGTGAAAAATATATACCAGAAATTGATAGGCTGCAGAGCATTGCATGGAGATATAATGCAGTTTTCAGGACAGATCACACAAGCAGTGAAAAATATATACCAGAAATTGATAGGCTGCAGAGCATTGCATGGAGATATAATGCAGTTTTCAGGACAGATCACACAAGCAGTGAAAAATATATACATGTAAGAAGAGAAGAAAGATGAATATTAGCAATGCCATTTTCTAACTGCCAGGGCACTTTGCTAAATTATGGCACTTCGATAAAGTATGCATAAATGCTATATGCATAAATGCCCCCGCATAAATGCTGCCCCTTAACTAAGTCTCAATATATAGGGACGTATCTGCTTAGATCTGCACAGATTTAACTCATTAACAATCAATCACTAGCTTAAAAGACAACAGGAGACCATAAAGTGCAGGGAAAAAAAAAAAAAAAAACAGACTAGTAAACTCGGCATGGATCATAAACTCTTAAAGTAAGTGTGATGACCTTTAAGTATCATGGAATAAAAAAGCTAGAGGAGTGAAAAAATATATACCAGAAATTGATAGGCTGCAGAGCATTGCATGGAGATATAATGCAGTTTTCAGGACAGATCACACAAGCAGTGAAAAATATATACTAGAAATTGATAGGCTGCAGAGCATTGCATGGAGATATAATGCAGTTTTCAGGACAGATCACACAAGCAGTGAAAAATATATACCAGAAATTGATAGGCTGCAGAGCATTGCATGGAGATATAATGCAGTTTTCAGGACAGATCACACAAGCAGTGAAAAATATATACCAGAAATTGATAGGCTGCAGAGCATTGCATGGAGATATAATGCAGTTTTCAGGACAGATCACACAAGCAGTGAAAAATATATACCTGTAAGAAGAGAAGAAAGATGAATATTAGCAATGCCATTTTCTAACTGCCAGGGCACTTTGCTAAATTATGGCACTTCGATAAAGTATGCATAAATGCTATATGCATAAATGCCCCCGCATAAATGCTGCCCCTTAACTAAGTCTCAATATATAGGGACGTATCTGCTTAGATCTGCACAGATTTAACTCATTAACAATCAATCACTAGCTTAAAAGACAACAGGAGACCATAAAGTGCAGGGAAAAAAAAACAGACTAGTAAACTCGGCATGGATCATAAACTCTTAAAGTAAGTGTGATGACCTTTAAGTATCATGGAATAAAAAAGCTAGAGGAGTGAAAAAATATATACCAGAAATTGATAGGCTGCAGAGCATTGCATGGAGATATAATGCAGTTTTCAGGACAGATCACACAAGCAGTGAAAAATATATACCAGAAATTGATAGGCTGCAGAGCATTGCATTGAGATATAATGCAGTTTTCAGGACAGATCACACAAGCAGTGAAAAATATATACCAGAAATTGATAGGCTGCAGAGCATTGCATGGAGATATAATGCAGTTTTCAGGACAGATCACACAAGCAGTGAAAAATATATACCAGAAATTGATAGGCTGCAGAGCATTGCATGGAGATATAATGCAGTTTTCAGGACAGATCACACAAGCAGTGAAAAATATATACCTGTAAGAAGAGAAGAAAGATGAATATTAGCAATGCCATTTTCTAACTGCCAGGGCACTTTGCTAAATTATGGCACTTCGATAAAGTATGCATAAATGCTATATGCATAAATGCCCCCACATAAATGCTGCCCCTTAACTAAGTCTCAATATATAGGGATGTATCTGCTTAGATCTGCACAGATTTAACTCATTAACAATCAATCACTAGCTTAAAAGACAACAGGAGACCATAAAGTGCAGGGAAAAAAAAAAAAAAAAAACAGACTAGTAAACTCGGCATGGATCATAAACTCTTAAGGTAAGTGTGATGACCTTTAAGTATCATGGAATAAAAAAGCTAGAGGAGTGAAAAAATATATACCAGAAATTGATAGGCTGCAGAGCATTGCATGGAGATATAATGCAGTTTTCAGGACAGATCACACAAGCAGTGAAAAATATATACCAGAAATTGATAGGCTGCAGAGCATTGCATGGAGATATAATGCAGTTTTCAGGACAGATCACACAAGCAGTGAAAAATATATACCAGAAATTGATAGGCTGCAGAGCATTGCATGGAGATATAATGCAGTTTTCAGGACAGATCACACAAGCAGTGAAAAATATATACCAGAAATTGATAGGCTGCAGAGCATTGCATGGAGATATAATGCAGTTTTCAGGACAGATCACACAAGCAGTGAAAAATATATACCAGAAATTGATAGGCTGCAGAGCATTGCATGGAGATATAATGCAGTTTTCAGGACAGATCACACAAGCAGTGAAAAATATATACCTGTAAGAAGAGAAGAAAGATGAATATTAGCAATGCCATTTTCTAACTGCCAGGGCACTTTGCTAAATTATGGCACTTCGATAAAGTATGCATAAATGCTATATGCATAAATGCCCCCGCATAAATGCTGCCCCTTAACTAAGTCTCAATATATAGGGACGTATCTGCTTAGATCTGCACAGATTTAACTCATTAACAATCAATCACTAGCTTAAAAGACAACAGGAGACCATAAAGTGCAGGGAAAAAAAAACAGACTAGTAAACTCGGCATGGATCATAAACTCTTAAAGTAAGTGTGATGACCTTTAAGTATCATGGAATAAAAAAGCTAGAGGAGTGAAAAAATATATACCAGAAATTGATAGGCTGCAGAGCATTGCATGGAGATATAATGCAGTTTTCAGGACAGATCACACAAGCAGTGAAAAATATATACCAGAAATTGATAGGCTGCAGAGCATTGCATGGAGATATAATGCAGTTTTCAGGACAGATCACACAAGCAGTGAAAAATATATACCTGTAAGAAGAGAAGAAAGATGAATATTAGCAATGCCATTTTCTAACTGCCAGGGCACTTTGCTAAATTATGGCACTTCGATAAAGTATGCATAAACGCTATATGCATAAATGCCCCCGCATAAATGCTGCCCCTTAACTAAGTCTCAATATATAGGGACGTATCTGCTTAGATCTGCACAGATTTAACTCATTAACAATCAATCACTAGCTTAAAAGACAACAGGAGACCATAAAGTGCAGGGAAAAAACAAAAAAAAAAAACAGACTAGTAAACTCGGCATGGATCATAAACTCTTAAAGTAAGTGTGATGACCTTTAAGTATCATGGAATAAAAAAGCTAGAGGAGTGAAAAAATATATACCAGAAATTGATAGGCTGCAGAGCATTGCATGGAGATATAATGCAGTTTTCAGGACAGATCACACAAGCAGTGAAAAATATATACCAGAAATTGATAGGCTGCAGAGCATTGCATGGAGATATAATGCAGTTTCCAGGACAGATCACACAAGCAGTGAAAAATATATACCAGAAATTGATAGGCTGCAGAGCATTGCATGGAGATATAATGCAGTTTTCAGGACAGATCACACAAGCAGTGAAAAATATATACCAGAAATTGATAGGCTGCAGAGCATTGCATGGAGATATAATGCAGTTTTCAGGACAGATCACACAAGCAGTGAAAAATATATACCAGAAATTGATAGGCTGCAGAGCATTGCATTGAGATATAATGCAGTTTTCAGGACAGATCACACAAGCAGTGAAAAATATATACCAGAAATTGATAGGCTGCAGAGCATTGCATGGAGATATAATGCAGTTTTCAGGACAGATCACACAAGCAGTGAAAAATATATACCTGTAAGAAGAGAAGAAAGATGAATATTAGCAATGCCATTTTCTAACTGCCAGGGCACTTTGCTAAATTATGGCACTTCAATAAAGTATGCATAAATGCTATATGCATAAATGCCCCCGCATAAATGCTGCCCCTTAACTAAGTCTCAATATATAGGGACGTATCTGCTTAGATCTGCACAGATTTAACTCATTAACAATCAATCACTAGCTTAAAAGACAACAGGAGACCATAAAGTGCAGGGAAAAAAAAAAAAAAAAAACAGACTAGTAAACTCGGCACGGATCATAAACTCTTAAAGTAAGTGTGATGACCTTTAAGTATCATGGAATAAAAAAGCTAGAGGAGTGAAAAAATATATACCAGAAATTGATAGGCTGCAGAGCATTGCATGGAGATATAATGCAGTTTTCAGGACAGATCACACAAGCAGTGAAAAATATATACCAGAAATTGATAGGCTGCAGAGCATTGCATGGAGATATAATGCAGTTTTCAGGACAGATCACACAAGCAGTGAAAAATATATACCAGAAATTGATAGGCTGCAGAGCATTGCATGGAGATATAATGCAGTTTTCAGGACAGATCACACAAGCAGTGAAAAATATATACCAGAAATTGATAGGCTGCAGAGCATTGCATGGAGATATAATGCAGTTTTCAGGACAGATCACACAAGCAGTGAAAAATATATACCTGTAAGAAGAGAAGAAAGATGAATATTAGCAATGCCATTTTCTAACTGCCAGGGCACTTTGCTAAATTATGGCACTTCGATAAAGTATGCATAAATGCTATATGCATAAATGCCCCCGCATAAATGCTGCCCCTTAACTAAGTCTCAATATATAGGGACGTATCTGCTTAGATCTGCACAGATTTAACTCATTAACAATCAATCACTAGCTTAAAAGACAACAGGAGACCATAAAGTGCAGGGGAAAAAAAAAAAAAAAAACAGACTAGTAAACTCGGCATGTATCATAAACTCTTAAAGTAAGTGTGATGACCTTTAAGTATCATGGAATAAAAAAGCTAGAGGAGTGAAAAAATATATACCAGAAATTGATAGGCTGCAGAGCATTGCATGGAGATATAATGCAGTTTTCAGGACAGATCACACAAGCAGTGAAAAATATATACCAGAAATTGATAGGCTGCAGAGCATTGCATGGAGATATAATGCAGTTTTCAGGACAGATCACACAAGCAGTGAAAAATATATACCAGAAATTGATAGGCTGCAGAGCATTGCATGGAGATATAATGCAGTTTTCAGGACAGATCACACAAGCAGTGAAAAATATATACCAGAAATTGATAGGCTGCAGAGCATTGCATGGAGATATAATGCAGTTTTCAGGACAGATCACACAAGCAGTGAAAAATATATACCTGTAAGAAGAGAAGAAAGATGAATATTAGCAATGCCATTTTCTAACTGCCAGGGCACTTTGCTAAATTATGGCACTTCGATAAAGTATGCATAAATGCTATATGCATAAATGCCCCCGCATAAATGCTGCCCCTTAACTAAGTCTCAATATATAGGGACGTATCTGCTTAGATCTGCACAGATTTAACTCATTAACAATCAATCACTAGCTTAAAAGACAACAGGAGACCATAAAGTGCAGGGAAAAAAAAAAAAAAAAACAGACTAGTAAACTCGGCATGGATCATAAACTCTTAAAGTAAGTGTGATGACCTTTAAGTATCATGGAATAAAAAAGCTAGAGGAGTGAAAAAATATATACCAGAAATTGATAGGCTGCAGAGCATTGCATGGAGATATAATGCAGTTTTCAGGACAGATCACACAAGCAGTGAAAAATATATACCAGAAATTGATAGGCTGCAGAGCATTGCATGGAGATATAATGCAGTTTTCAGGACAGATCACACAAGCAGTGAAAAATATATACCTGTAAGAAGAGAAGAAAGATGAATATTAGCAATGCCATTTTCTAACTGCCAGGGCACTTTGCTAAATTATGGCACTTCGATAAAGTATGCATAAATGCTATATGCATAAATGCCCCCGCATAAATGCTGCCCCTTAACTAAGTCTCAATATATAGGGACGTATCTGCTTAGATCTGCACAGATTTAACTCATTAACAATCAATCACTAGCTTAAAAGACAACAGGAGACCATAAAGTGCAGGGAAAAAAAAACAGACTAGTAAACTCGGCATGGATCATAAACTCTTAAAGTAAGTGTGATGACCTTTAAGTATCATGGAATAAAAAAGCTAGAGGAGTGAAAAAATATATACCAGAAATTGATAGGCTGCAGAGCATTGCATGGAGATATAATGCAGTTTTCAAGACAGATCACACAAGCAGTGAAAAATATATACCTGTAAGAAGAGAAGAAAGATGAATATTAGCAATGCCATTTTCTAACTGCCAGGGCACTTTGCTAAATTATGGCACTTCGATAAAGTATGCATAAATGCTATATGCATAAATGCCCCCGCATAAATGCTGCCCCTTAACTAAGTCTCAATATATAGGGACGTATCTGCTTAGATCTACACAGATTTAACTCATTAACAATCAATCACTAGCTTAAAAGACAACAGGAGACCATAAAGTGCAGGGAAAAAAAAAAAAAAAACAGACTAGTAAACTCGGCATGGATCATAAACTCTTAAAGTAAGTGTGATGACCTTTAAGTATCATGGAATAAAAAAGCTAGAGGAGTGAAAAAATATATACCAGAAATTGGTAGGCTGCAGAGCATTGCATGGAGATATAATGCAGTTTTCAGGACAGATCACACAAGCAGTGAAAAATATATACCAGAAATTGATAGGCTGCAGAGCATTGCATGGAGATATAATGCAGTTTTCAGGACAGATCACACAAGCAGTGAAAAATATATACCAGAAATTGATAGGCTGCAGAGCATTGCATGGAGATATAATGCAGTTTTCAGGACAGATCACACAAGCAGTGAAAAATATATACCAGAAATTGATAGGCTGCAGAGCATTGCATGGAGATATAATGCAGTTTTCAGGACAGATCACACAAGCAGTGAAAAATATATACCAGAAATTGATAGGCTGCAGAGCATTGCATGGAGATATAATGCAGTTTTCAGGACAGATCACACAAGCAGTGAAAAATATATACCAGAAATTGATAGGCTGCAGAGCATTGCATGGAGATATAATGCAGTTTTCAGGACAGATCACACAAGCAGTGAAAAATATATACCTGTAAGAAGAGAAGAAAGATGAATATTAGCAATGCCATTTTCTAACTGCCAGGGCACTTTGCTAAATTATGGCACTTCGATAAAGTATGCATAAATGCTATATGCATAAATGCCCCCACATAAATGCTGCCCCTTAACTAAGTCTCAATATATAGGGACGTATCTGCTTAGATCTGCACAGATTTAACTCATTAACAATCAATCACTAGCTTAAAAGACAACAGGAGACCATAAAGTGCAGGGAAAAAAAAAAAAAAAAAACAGACTAGTAAACTCGGCATGGATCATAAACTCTTAAAGTAAGTGTGATGACCTTTAAGTATCATGGAATAAAAAAGCTAGAGGAGTGAAAAAATATATACCAGAAATTGATAGGCTGCAGAGCATTGCATGGAGATATAATGCAGTTTTCAGGACAGATCACACAAGCAGTGAAAAATATATACCAGAAATTGATAGGCTGCAGAGCATTGCATGGAGATATAATGCAGTTTTCAGGACAGATCACACAAGCAGTGAAAAATATATACCAGAAATTGATAGGCTGCAGAGCATTGCATGGAGATATAATGCAGTTTTCAGGACAGATCACACAAGCAGTGAAAAATATATACCAGAAATTGATAGGCTGCAGAGCATTGCATGGAGATATAATGCAGTTTTCAGGACAGATCACACAAGCAGTGAAAAATATATACCTGTAAGAAGAGAAGAAAGATGAATATTAGCAATGCCATTTTCTAACTGCCAGGGCACTTTGCTAAATTATGGCACTTCGATAAAGTATGCATAAATGCTATATGCATAAATGCCCCCACATAAATGCTGCCCCTTAACTAAGTCTCAATATATAGGGACGTATCTGCTTAGATCTGCACAGATTTAACTCATTAACAATCAATCACTAGCTTAAAAGACAACAGGAGACCATAAAGTGCAGGGAAAAAAAAAAAAAAAACAGACTAGTAAACTCGGCATGGATCATAAACTCTTAAAGTAAGTGTGATGACCTTTAAGTATCATGGAATAAAAAAGCTAGAGGAGTGAAAAAATATATACCAGAAATTGATAGGCTGCAGAGCATTGCATGGAGATATAATGCAGTTTTCAGGACAGATCACACAAGCAGTGAAAAATATATACCAGAAATTGATAGGCTGCAGAGCATTGCATGGAGATATAATGCAGTTTTCAGGACAGATCACACAAGCAGTGAAAAATATATACCAGAAATTGATAGGCTGCAGAGCATTGCATGGAGATATAATGCAGTTTTCAGGACAGATCACACAAGCAGTGAAAAATATATACCAGAAATTGATAGGCTGCAGAGCATTGCATGGAGATATAATGCAGTTTTCAGGACAGATCACACAAGCAGTGAAAAATATATACCAGAAATTGATAGGCTGCAGAGCATTGCATGGAGATATAATGCAGTTTTCAGGACAGATCACACAAGCAGTGAAAAATATATACCTGTAAGAAGAGAAGAAAGATGAATATTAGCAATGCCATTTTCTAACTGCCAGGGCACTTTGCTAAATTATGGCACTTCAATAAAGTATGCATAAATGCTATATGCATAAATGCCCCCGCATAAATGCTGCCCCTTAACTAAGTCTCAATATATAGGGACGTATCTGCTTAGATCTGCACAGATTTAACTCATTAACAATCAATCACTAGCTTAAAAGACAACAGGAGACCATAAAGTGCAGGGAAAAAAAAAAACAGACTAGTAAACTCGGCATGGATCATAAACTCTTAAAGTAAGTGTGATGACCTTTAAGTATCATGGAATAAAAAAGCTAGAGGAGTGAAAAAATATATACCAGAAATTGATAGGCTGCAGAGCATTGCATGGAGATATAATGCAGTTTTCAGGACAGATCACACAAGCAGTGAAAAATATATACCAGAAATTGATAGGCTGCAGAGCATTGCATGGAGATATAATGCAGTTTTCAGGACAGATCACACAAGCAGTGAAAAATATATACCAGAAATTGATAGGCTGCAGAGCATTGCATGGAGATATAATGCAGTTTTCAGGACAGATCACACAAGCAGTGAAAAATATATACCAGAAATTGATAGGCTGCAGAGCATTGCATGGAGATATAATGCAGTTTTCAGGACAGATCACACAAGCAGTGAAAAATATATACCAGAAATTGATAGGCTGCAGAGCATTGCATGGAGATATAATGCAGTTTTCAGGACAGATCACACAAGCAGTGAAAAATATATACCAGAAATTGATAGGCTGCAGAGCATTGCATGGAGATATAATGCAGTTTTCAGGACAGATCACACAAGCAGTGAAAAATATATACATGTAAGAAGAGAAGAAAGATGAATATTAGCAATGCCATTTTCTAACTGCCAGGGCACTTTGCTAAATTATGGCACTTCGATAAAGTATGCATAAATGCTATATGCATAAATGCCCCCGCATAAATGCTGCCCCTTAACTAAGTCTCAATATATAGGGACGTATCTGCTTAGATCTGCACAGATTTAACTCATTAACAATCAATCACTAGCTTAAAAGACAACAGGAGACCATAAAGTGCAGGGAAAAAAAAAAAAAAAAAACAGACTAGTAAACTCGGCATGGATCATAAACTCTTAAAGTAAGTGTGATGACCTTTAAGTATCATGGAATAAAAAAGCTAGAGGAGTGAAAAAATATATACCAAAAATTGATAGGCTGCAGAGCATTGCATGGAGATATAATGCAGTTTTCAGGACAGATCACACAAGCAGTGAAAAATATATACCAGAAATTGATAGGCTGCAGAGCATTGCATGGAGATATAATGCAGTTTTCAGGACAGATCACACAAGCAGTGAAAAATATATACCAGAAATTGATAGGCTGCAGAGCATTGCATGGAGATATAATGCAGTTTTCAGGACAGATCACACAAGCAGTGAAAAATATATACCAGAAATTGATAGGCTGCAGAGCATTGCATGGAGATATAATGCAGTTTTCAGGACAGATCACACAAGCAGTGAAAAATATATACCAGAAATTGATAGGCTGCAGAGCATTGCATGGAGATATAATGCAGTTTTCAGGACAGATCACACAAGCAGTGAAAAATATATACCAGAAATTGATAGGCTGCAGAGCATTGCATGGAGATATAATGCAGTTTTCAGGACAGATCACACAAGCAGTGAAAAATATATACCAGAAATTGATAGGCTGCAGAGCATTGCATGGAGATATAATGCAGTTTTCAGGACAGATCACACAAGCAGTGAAAAATATATACATGTAAGAAGAGAAGAAAGATGAATATTAGCAATGCCATTTTCTAACTGCCAGGGCACTTTGCTAAATTATGGCACTTCGATAAAGTATGCATAAATGCTATATGCATAAATGCCCCCGCATAAATGCTGCCCCTTAACTAAGTCTCAATATATAGGGACGTATCTGCTTAGATCTGCACAGATTTAACTCATTAACAATCAATCACTAGCTTAAAAGACAACAGGAGACCATAAAGTGCAGGGAAAAAAAAAAAAAAAAAACAGACTAGTAAACTCGGCATGGATCATAAACTCTTAAAGTAAGTGTGATGACCGTTAAGTATCATGGAATAAAAAAGCTAGAGGAGTGAAAAAATATATACCAGAAATTGATAGGCTGCAGAGCATTGCATGGAGATATAATGCAGTTTTCAGGACAGATCACACAAGCAGTGAAAAATATATACCAGAAATTGATAGGCTGCAGAGCATTGCATGGAGATATAATGCAGTTTTCAGGACAGATCACACAAGCAGTGAAAAATATATACCAGAAATTGATAGGCTGCAGAGCATTGCATGGAGATATAATGCAGTTTTCAGGACAGATCACACAAGCAGTGAAAAATATATACCAGAAATTGATAGGCTGCAGAGCATTGCATGGAGATATAATGCAGTTTTCAGGACAGATCACACAAGCAGTGAAAAATATATACCAGAAATTGATAGGCTGCAGAGCATTGCATGGAGATATAATGCAGTTTTCAGGACAGATCACACAAGCAGTGAAAAATATATACCTGTAAGAAGAGAAGAAAGATGAATATTAGCAATGCCATTTTCTAACTGCCAGGGCACTTTGCTAAATTATGGCACTTCGATAAAGTATGCATAAATGCTATATGCATAAATGCCCCCGCATAAATGCTGCCCCTTAACTAAGTCTCAATATATAGGGACGTATCTGCTTAGATCTGCACAGATTTAACTCATTAACAATCAATCTCTAGCTTAAAAGACAACAGGAGACCATAAAGTGCAGGGAAAAAAAAAAAAAAAAAACAGACTAGTAAACTCGGCATGGATCATAAACTCTTAAAGTAAGTGTGATGACCTTTAAGTATCATGGAATAAAAAAGCTAGAGGAGTGAAAAAATATATACCAGAAATTGATAGGCTGCAGAGCATTGCATGGAGATATAATGCAGTTTTCAGGACAGATCACACAAGCAGTGAAAAATATATACCAGAAATTGATAGGCTGCAGAGCATTGCATGGAGATATAATGCAGTTTTCAGGACAGATCACACAAGCAGTGAAAAATATATACCAGAAATTGATAGGCTGCAGAGCATTGCATGGAGATATAATGCAGTTTTCAGGACAGATCACACAAGCAGTGAAAAATATATACCAGAAATTGATAGGCTGCAGAGCATTGCATGGAGATATAATGCAGTTTTCAGGACAGATCACACAAGCAGTGAAAAATATATACATGTAAGAAGAGAAGAAAGATGAATATTAGCAATGCCATTTTCTAACTGCCAGGGCACTTTGCTAAATTATGGCACTTCGATAAAGTATGCATAAATGCTATATGCATAAATGCCCCCGCATAAATGCTGCCCCTTAACTAAGTCTCAATATATAGGGACGTATCTGCTTAGATCTGCACAGATTTAACTCATTAACAATCAATCACTAGCTTAAAAGACAACAGGAGACCATAAAGTGCAGGGAAAAAAAAAAAAAAAAAACAGACTAGTAAACTCGGCATGGATCATAAACTCTTAAAGTAAGTGTGATGACCTTTAAGTATCATGGAATAAAAAAGCTAGAGGAGTGAAAAAATATATACCAGAAATTGATAGGCTGCAGAGCATTGCATGGAGATATAATGCAGTTTTCAGGACAGATCACACAAGCAGTGAAAAATATATACCAGAAATTGATAGGCTGCAGAGCATTGCATGGAGATATAATGCAGTTTTCAGGACAGATCACACAAGCAGTGAAAAATATATACCAGAAATTGATAGGCTGCAGAGCATTGCATGGAGATATAATGCAGTTTTCAGGACAGATCACACAAGCAGTGAAAAATATATACCAGAAATTGATAGGCTGCAGAGCATTGCATGGAGATATAATGCAGTTTTCAGGACAGATCACACAAGCAGTGAAAAATATATACCTGTAAGAAGAGAAGAAAGATGAATATTAGCAATGCCATTTTCTAACTGCCAGGGCACTTTGCTAAATTATGGCACTTCGATAAAGTATGCATAAATGCTATATGCATAAATGCCCCCGCATAAATGCTGCCCCTTAACTAAGTCTCAATATATAGGGACGTATCTGCTTAGATCTGCACAGATTTAACTCATTAACAATCAATCACTAGCTTAAAAGACAACAGGAGACCATAAAGTGCAGGGAAAAAAAAAAAAAAAAAACAGACTAGTAAACTCGGCATGGATCATAAACTCTTAAAGTAAGTGTGATGACCTTTAAGTATCATGGAATAAAAAAGCTAGAGGAGTGAAAAAATATATACCAGAAATTGATAGGCTGCAGAGCATTGCATGGAGATATAATGCAGTTTTCAGGACAGATCACACAAGCAGTGAAAAATATATACCAGAAATTGATAGGCTGCAGAGCATTGCATGGAGATATAATGCAGTTTTCAGGACAGATCACACAAGCAGTGAAAAATATATACCAGAAATTGATAGGCTGCAGAGCATTGCATGGAGATATAATGCAGTTTTCAGGACAGATCACACAAGCAGTGAAAAATATATACCAGAAATTGATAGGCTGCAGAGCATTGCATGGAGATATAATGCAGTTTTCAGGACAGATCACACAAGCAGTGAAAAATATATACCTGTAAGAAGAGAAGAAAGATGAATATTAGCAATGCCATTTTCTAACTGCCAGGGCACTTTGCTAAATTATGGCACTTCGATAAAGTATGCATAAATGCTATATGCATAAATGCCCCCGCATAAATGCTGCCCCTTAACTAAGTCTCAATATATAGGGACGTATCTGCTTAGATCTGCACAGATTTAACTCATTAACAATCAATCACTAGCTTAAAAGACAACAGGAGACCATAAAGTGCAGGGAAAAAAAACAAAAAAAAACAGACTAGTAAACTCGGCATGGATCATAAACTCTTAAAGTAAGTGTGATGACCTTTAAGTATCATGGAATAAAAAAGCTAGAGGAGTGAAAAAATATATACCAGAAATTGATAGGCTGCAGAGCATTGCATGGAGATATAATGCAGTTTTCAGGACAGATCACACAAGCAGTGAAAAATATATACCAGAAATTGATAGGCTGCAGAGCATTGCATGGAGATATAATGCAGTTTTCAGGACAGATCACACAAGCAGTGAAAAATATATACCAGAAATTGATAGGCTGCAGAGCATTGCATGGAGATATAATGCAGTTTTCAGGACAGATCACACAAGCAGTGAAAAATATATACCAGAAATTGATAGGCTGCAGAGCATTGCATGGAGATATAATGCAGTTTTCAGGACAGATCACACAAGCAGTGAAAAATATATACCAGAAATTGATAGGCTGCAGAGCATTGCATGGAGATATAATGCAGTTTTCAGGACAGATCACACAAGCAGTGAAAAATATATACCAGAAATTGATAGGCTGCAGAGCATTGCATGGAGATATAATGCAGTTTTCAGGACAGATCACACAAGCAGTGAAAAATATATACCAGAAATTGATAGGCTGCAGAGCATTGCATGGAGATATAATGCAGTTTTCAGGACAGATCACACAAGCAGTGAAAAATATATACCTGTAAGAAGAGAAGAAAGATGAATATTAGCAATGCCATTTTCTAACTGCCAGGGCACTTTGCTAAATTATGGCACTTCGATAAAGTATGCATAAATGCTATATGCATAAATGCCCCCGCATAAATGCTGCCCCTTAACTAAGTCTCAATATATAGGGACGTATCTGCTTAGATCTGCACAGATTTAACTCATTAACAATCAATCACTAGCTTAAAAGACAACAGGAGACCATAAAGTGCAGGGAAAAAAAACAAAAAAAAACAGACTAGTAAACTCGGCATGGATCATAAACTCTTAAAGTAAGTGTGATGACCTTTAAGTATCATGGAATAAAAAAGCTAGAGGAGTGAAAAAATATATACCAGAAATTGATAGGCTGCAGAGCATTGCATGGAGATATAATGCAGTTTTCAGGACAGATCACACAAGCAGTGAAAAATATATACCAGAAATTGATAGGCTGCAGAGCATTGCATGGAGATATAATGCAGTTTTCAGGACAGATCACACAAGCAGTGAAAAATATATACCAGAAATTGATAGGCTGCAGAGCATTGCATGGAGATATAATGCAGTTTTCAGGACAGATCACACAAGCAGTGAAAAATATATACCAGAAATTGATAGGCTGCAGAGCACTGCATGGAGATATAATGCAGTTTTCAGGACAGATCACACAAGCAGTGAAAAATATATACCTGTAAGAAGAGAAGAAAGATGAATATTAGCAATGCCATTTTCTAACTGCCAGGGCACTTTGCTAAATTATGGCACTTTGATAAAGTATGCATAAATGCCCCCGCATAAATGCTGCCCCTTAACTAAGTCTGAATATATAGGGACGTATCTGCTTAGATCTGCACAGATTTAACTCATTAACAATCAATCACTAGCTTAAAAGACAACAGGAGACCATAAAGTGCAGGGAAAAAAAAAAAAAAAAAGACAGACTAGTAAACTCGGCATGGATCATAAACTCTTAAAGTAAGTGTGATGACCTTTAAGTATCATGGAATAAAAAAGCTAGAGGAGTGAAAAAATATATACCAGAAATTGATAGGCTGCAGAGCATTGCATGGAGATATAATGCAGTTTTCAGGACAGATCACACAAGCAGTGAAAAATATATACCAGAAATTGATAGGCTGTAGCATTGCATGGAGATATAATGCAGTTTTCAGGACAGATCACACAAGCAGTGAAAAATATATACCAGAAATTGATAGGCTGCAGAGCATTGCATGGAGATATAATGCAGTTTTCAGGACAGATCACACAAGCAGTGAAAAATATATACCAGAAATTGATAGGCTGCAGAGCATTGCATGGAGATATAATGCAGTTTTCAGGACAGATCACACAAGCAGTGAAAAATATATACCTGTAAGAAGAGAAGAAAGATGAATATTAGCAATGCCATTTTCTAACTGCCAGGGCACTTTGCTAAATTATGGCACTTCGATAAAGTATGCATAAATGCTATATGCATAAATGCCCCCGCATAAATGCTGCCCCTTAACTAAGTCTCAATATATAGGGACGTATCTGCTTAGATCTGCACAGATTTAACTCATTAACAATCAATCACTAGCTTAAAAGACAACAGGAGACCATAAAGTGCAGGGAAAAAACAAAAAAAAAAAACAGACTAGTAAACTCGGCATGGGTCATAAACTCTTAAAGTAAGTGTGATGACCTTTAAGTATCATGGAATAAAAAAGCTAGAGGAGTGAAAAAATATATACCAGAAATTGATAGGCTGCAGAGCATTGCATGGAGATATAATGCAGTTTTCAGGACAGATCACACAAGCAGTGAAAAATATATACCAGAAATTGATAGGCTGCAGAGCATTGCATGGAGATATAATGCAGTTTTCAGGACAGATCACACAAGCAGTGAAAAATATATACCAGAAATTGATAGGCTGCAGAGCATTGCATGGAGATATAATGCAGTTTTCAGGACAGATCACACAAGCAGTGAAAAATATATACCAGAAATTGATAGGCTGCAGAGCATTGCATGGAGATATAATGCAGTTTTCAGGACAGATCACACAAGCAGTGAAAAATATATACCTGTAAGAAGAGAAGAAAGATGAATATTAGCAATGCCATTTTCTAACTGCCAGGGCACTTTGCTAAATTATGGCACTTCGATAAAGTATGCATAAATGCTATATGCATAAATGCCCCCACATAAATGCTGCCCCTTAACTAAGTCTCAATATATAGGGACGTATCTGCTTAGATCTGCACAGATTTAACTCATTAACAATCAATCACTAGCTTAAAAGACAACAGGAGACCATAAAGTGCAGGGAAAAAAAAAAAAAAAAACAGACTAGTAAACTCGGCATGGATCATAAACTCTTAAAGTAAGTGTGATGACCTTTAAGTATCATGGAATAAAAAAGCTAGAGGAGTGAAAAAATATATACCAGAAATTGATAGGCTGCAGAGCATTGCATGGAGATATAATGCAGTTTTCAGGACAGATCACACAAGCAGTGAAAAATATATACCAGAAATTGATAGGCTGCAGAGCATTGCATGGAGATATAATGCAGTTTTCAGGACAGATCACACAAGCAGTGAAAAATATATACCAGAAATTGATAGGCTGCAGAGCATTGCATGGAGATATAATGCAGTTTTCAGGACAGATCACACAAGCAGTGAAAAATATATACCTGTAAGAAGAGAAGAAAGATGAATATTAGCAATGCCATTTTCTAACTGCCAGGGCACTTTGCTAAATTATGGCACTTCGATAAAGTATGCATAAATGCCCCCGCATAAATGCTGCCCCTTAACTAAGTCTGAATATATAGGGACGTATCTGCTTAGATCTGCACAGATTTAACTCATTAACAATCAATCACTAGCTTAAAAGACAACAGGAGACCATAAAGTGCAGGGAAAAAAAAAAAAAAAAAGACAGACTAGTAAACTCGGCATGGATCATAAACTCTTAAAGTAAGTGTGATGACCTTTAAGTATCATGGAATAAAAAAGCTAGAGGAGTGAAAAAATATATACCAGAAATTGATAGGCTGCAGAGCATTGCATGGAGATATAATGCAGTTTTCAGGACAGATCACACAAGCAGTGAAAAATATATACCAGAAATTGATAGGCTGTAGCATTGCATGGAGATATAATGCAGTTTTCAGGACAGATCACACAAGCAGTGAAAAATATATACCAGAAATTGATAGGCTGCAGAGCATTGCATGGAGATATAATGCAGTTTTCAGGACAGATCACACAAGCAGTGAAAAATATATACCAGAAATTGATAGGCTGCAGAGCATTGCATGGAGATATAATGCAGTTTTCAGGACAGATCACACAAGCAGTGAAAAATATATACCTGTAAGAAGAGAAGAAAGATGAATATTAGCAATGCCATTTTCTAACTGCCAGGGCACTTTGCTAAATTATGGCACTTCGATAAAGTATGCATAAATGCTATATGCATAAATGCCCCCGCATAAATGCTGCCCCTTAACTAAGTCTCAATATATAGGGACGTATCTGCTTAGATCTGCACAGATTTAACTCATTAACAATCAATCACTAGCTTAAAAGACAACAGGAGACCATAAAGTGCAGGGAAAAAACAAAAAAAAAAAACAGACTAGTAAACTCGGCATGGGTCATAAACTCTTAAAGTAAGTGTGATGACCTTTAAGTATCATGGAATAAAAAAGCTAGAGGAGTGAAAAAATATATACCAGAAATTGATAGGCTGCAGAGCATTGCATGGAGATATAATGCAGTTTTCAGGACAGATCACACAAGCAGTGAAAAATATATACCAGAAATTGATAGGCTGCAGAGCATTGCATGGAGATATAATGCAGTTTTCAGGACAGATCACACAAGCAGTGAAAAATATATACCAGAAATTGATAGGCTGCAGAGCATTGCATGGAGATATAATGCAGTTTTCAGGACAGATCACACAAGCAGTGAAAAATATATACCAGAAATTGATAGGCTGCAGAGCATTGCATGGAGATATAATGCAGTTTTCAGGACAGATCACACAAGCAGTGAAAAATATATACCAGAAATTGATAGGCTGCAGAGCATTGCATGGAGATATAATGCAGTTTTCAGGACAGATCACACAAGCAGTGAAAAATATATACCTGTAAGAAGAGAAGAAAGATGAATATTAGCAATGCCATTTTCTAACTGCCAGGGCACTTTGCTAAATTATGGCACTTCGATAAAGTATGCATAAATGCTATATGCATAAATGCCCCCGCATAAATGCTGCCCCTTAACTAAGTCTCAATATATAGGGACGTATCTGCTTAGATCTGCACAGATTTAACTCATTAACAATCAATCACTAGCTTAAAAGACAACAGGAGACCATAAAGTGCAGGGAAAAAAAAACAGACTAGTAAACTCGGCATGGATCATAAACTCTTAAAGTAAGTGTGATGACCTTTAAGTATCATGGAATAAAAAAGCTAGAGGAGTGAAAAAATATATACCAGAAATTGATAGGCTGCAGAGCATTGCATGGAGATATAATGCAGTTTTCAGGACAGATCACACAAGCAGTGAAAAATATATACCTGTAAGAAGAGAAGAAAGATGAATATTAGCAATGCCATTTTCTAACTGCCAGGGCACTTTGCTAAATTATGGCACTTCGATAAAGTATGCATAAATGCTATATGCATAAATGCCCCCGCATAAATGCTGCCCCTTAACTAAGTCTCAATATATAGGGACGTATCTGCTTAGATCTGCACAGATTTAACTCATTAACAATCAATCACTAGCTTAAAAGACAACAGGAGACCATAAAGTGCAGGGAAAAAAAAAAAAAAAAAACAGACTAGTAAACTCGGCATGGATCATAAACTCTTAAAGTAAGTGTGATGACCTTTAAGTATCATGGAATAAAAAAGCTAGAGGAGTGAAAAAATATATACCAGAAATTGATAGGCTGCAGAGCATTGCATGGAGATATAATGCAGTTTTCAGGACAGATCACACAAGCAGTGAAAAATATATACCAGAAATTGATAGGCTGCAGAGCATTGCATGGAGATATAATGCAGTTTTCAGGACAGATCACACAAGCAGTGAAAAATATATACCAGAAATTGATAGGCTGCAGAGCATTGCATGGAGATATAATGCAGTTTTCAGGACAGATCACACAAGCAGTGAAAAATATATACCAGAAATTGATAGGCTGCAGAGCATTGCATGGAGATATAATGCAGTTTTCAGGACAGATCACACAAGCAGTGAAAAATATATACCAGAAATTGATAGGCTGCAGAGCATTGCATGGAGATATAATGCAGTTTTCAGGACAGATCACACAAGCAGTGAAAAATATATACCAGAAATTGATAGGCTGCAGAGCATTGCATGGAGATATAATGCAGTTTTCAGGACAGATCACACAAGCAGTGAAAAATATATACCAGAAATTGATAGGCTGCAGAGCATTGCATGGAGATATAATGCAGTTTTCAGGACAGATCACACAAGCAGTGAAAAATATATACCTGTAAGAAGAGAAGAAAGATGAATATTAGCAATGCCATTTTCTAACTGCCAGGGCACTTTGCTAAATTATGGCACTTCGATAAAGTATGCATAAATGCTATATGCATAAATGCCCCCGCATAAATGCTGCCCCTTAACTAAGTCTCAATATATAGGGACGTATCTGCTTAGATCTGCACAGATTTAACTCATTAACAATCAATCACTAGCTTAAAAGACAACAGGAGACCATAAAGTGCAGGGAAAAAAAAAAAAAAAAACAGACTAGTAAACTCGGCATGGATCATAAACTCTTAAAGTAAGTGTGATGACCTTTAAGTATCATGGAATAAAAAAGCTAGAGGAGTGAAAAAATATATACCAGAAATTGATAGGCTGCAGAGCATTGCATGGAGATATAATGCAGTTTTCAGGACAGATCACACAAGCAGTGAAAAATATATACCAGAAATTGATAGGCTGCAGAGCATTGCATGGAGATATAATGCAGTTTTCAGGACAGATCACACAAGCAGTGAAAAATATATACCAGAAATTGATAGGCTGCAGAGCATTGCATGGAGATATAATGCAGTTTTCAGGACAGATCACACAAGCAGTGAAAAATATATACCAGAAATTGATAGGCTGCAGAGCATTGCATGGAGATATAATGCAGTTTTCAGGACAGATCACACAAGCAGTGAAAAATATATACCAGAAATTGATAGGCTGCAGAGCATTGCATGGAGATATAATGCAGTTTTCAGGACAGATCACACAAGCAGTGAAAAATATATACCTGTAAGAAGAGAAGAAAGATGAATATTAGCAATGCCATTTTCTAACTGCCAGGGCACTTTGCTAAATTATGGCACTTCGATAAAGTATGCATAAATGCTATATGCATAAATGCCCCCGCATAAATGCTGCCCCTTAACTAAGTCTCAATATATAGGGACGTATCTGCTTAGATCTGCACAGATTTAACTCATTAACAATCAATCACTAGCTTAAAAGACAACAGGAGACCATAAAGTGCAGGGAAAAAAAAAAAAAAAAAAACAGACTAGTAAACTCGGCATGGATCATAAACTCTTAAAGTAAGTGTGATGACCTTTAAGTATCATGGAATAAAAAAGCTAGAGGAGTGAAAAAATATATACCAGAAATTGATAGGCTGCAGAGCATTGCATGGAGATATAATGTAGTTTTCAGGACAGATCACACAAGCAGTGAAAAATATATACCAGAAATTGATAGGCTGCAGAGCATTGCATGGAGATATAATGCAGTTTTCAGGACAGATCACACAAGCAGTGAAAAATATATACCAGAAATTGATAGGCTGCAGAGCATTGCATGGAGATATAATGCAGTTTTCAGGACAGATCACACAAGCAGTGAAAAATATATACCAGAAATTGATAGGCTGCAGAGCATTGCATGGAGATATAATGCAGTTTTCAGGACAGATCACACAAGCAGTGAAAAATATATACCTGTAAGAAGAGAAGAAAGAAAAATATTAGCAATGCCATTTTCTAACTGCCAGGGCACTTTGCTAAATTATGGCACTTCGATAAAGTATGCATAAATGCTATATGCATAAATGCCCCCGCATAAATGCTGCCCCTTAACTAAGTCTCAATATATAGGGACGTATCTGCTTAGATCTGCACAGATTTAACTCATTAACAATCAATCACTAGCTTAAAAGACAACAGGAGACCATAAAGTGCAGGGAAAAAAAAAAAAAAAAACAGACTAGTAAACTCGGCATGGATCATAAACTCTTAAAGTAAGTGTGATGACCTTTAAGTATCATGGAATAAAAAAGCTAGACGAGTGAAAAAATATATACCAGAAATTGATAGGCTGCAGAGCATTGCATGGAGATATAATGCAGTTTTCAGGACAGATCACACAAGCAGTGAAAAATATATACCAGAAATTGATAGGCTGCAGAGCATTGCATGGAGATATAATGCAGTTTTCAGGACAGATCACACAAGCAGTGAAAAATATATACCAGAAATTGATAGGCTGCCGAGCATTGCATGGAGATATAATGCAGTTTTCAGGACAGATCACACAAGCAGTGAAAAATATATACCAGAAATTGATAGGCTGCAGAGCATTGCATGGAGATATAATGCAGTTTTCAGGACAGATCACACAAGCAGTGAAAAATATATACCAGAAATTGATAGGCTGCAGAGCATTGCATGGAGATATAATGCAGTTTTCAGGACAGATCACACAAGCAGTGAAAAATATATACCTGTAAGAAGAGAAGAAAGATGAATATTAGCAATGCCATTTTCTAACTGCCAGGGCACTTTGCTAAATTATGGCACTTCGATAAAGTATGCATAAATGCTATATGCATAAATGCCCCCGCATAAATGCTGCCCCTTAACTAAGTCTCAATATATAGGGACGTATCTGCTTAGATCTGCACAGATTTAACTCATTAACAATCAATCACTAGCTTAAAAGACAACAGGAGACCATAAAGTGCAGGGAAAAAAAAAAACAGACTAGTAAACGCGGCATGGATCATAAACTCTTAAAGTAAGTGTGATGACCTTTAAGTATCATGGAATAAAAAAGCTAGAGGAGTGAAAAAATATATACCAGAAATTGATAGGCTGCAGAGCATTGCATGGAGATATAATGCAGTTTTCAGGACAGATCACACAAGCAGTGAAAAATATATACCAGAAATTGATAGGCTGCAGAGCATTGCATGGAGATATAATGCAGTTTTCAGGACAGATCACACAAGCAGTGAAAAATATATACCAGAAATTGATAGGCTGCAGAGCATTGCATGGAGATATAATGCAGTTTTCAGGACAGATCACACAAGCAGTGAAAAATATATACCAGAAATTGATAGGCTGCAGAGCATTGCATGGAGATATAATGCAGTTTTCAGGACAGATCACACAAGCAGTGAAAAATATATACCAGAAATTGATAGGCTGCAGAGCATTGCATGGAGATATAATGCAGTTTTCAGGACAGATCACACAAGCAGTGAAAAATATATACCTGTAAGAAGAGAAGAAAGATGAATATTAGCAATGCCATTTTCTAACTGCCAGGGCACTTTGCTAAATTATGGCACTTCGATAAAGTATGCATAAATGCTATATGCATAAATGCCCCCGCATAAATGCTGCCCCTTAACTAAGTCTCAATATATAGGGACGTATCTGCTTAGATCTGCACAGATTTAACTCATTAACAATCAATCACTAGCTTAAAAGACAACAGGAGACCATAAAGTGCAGGGAAAAAAAAACAGACTAGTAAACTCGGCATGGATCATAAACTCTTAAAGTAAGTGTGATGACCTTTAAGTATCATGGAATAAAAAAGCTAGAGGAGTGAAAAAATATATACCAGAAATTGATAGGCTGCAGAGCATTGCATGGAGATATAATGCAGTTTTCAGGACAGATCACACAAGCAGTGAAAAATATATACCTGTAAGAAGAGAAGAAAGATGAATATTAGCAATGCCATTTTCTAACTGCCAGGGCACTTTGCTAAATTATGGCACTTCGATAAAGTATGCATAAATGCTATATGCATAAATGCCCCCGCATAAATGCTGCCCCTTAACTAAGTCTGAATATATAGGGACGTATCTGCTTAGATCTGCACAGATTTAACTCATTAACAATCAATCACTAGCTTAAAAGACAACAGGAGACCATAAAGTGCAGGGAAAAAAAAAAAAAAAAACAGACTAGTAAACTCGGCATGGATCATAAACTCTTAAAGTAAGTGTGATGACCTTTAAGTATCATGGAATAAAAAAGCTAGAGGAGTGAAAAAATATATACCAGCAATTGATAGGCTGCAGAGCATTGCATGGAGATATAATGCAGTTTTCAGGACAGATCACACAAGCAGTGAAAAATATATACCAGAAATTGATAGGCTGCAGAGCATTGCATGGAGATATAATGCAGTTTTCAGGACAGATCACACAAGCAGTGAAAAATATATACCTGTAAGAAGAGAAGAAAGATGAATATTAGCAATGCCATTTTCTAACTGCCAGGGCACTTTGCTAAATTATGGCACTTCGATAAAGTATGCATAAATGCTATATGCATAAATGCCCCCGCATAAATGCTGCCCCTTAACTAAGTCTCAATATATAGGGACGTATCTGCTTAGATCTGCACAGATTTAACTCATTAACAATCAATCACTAGCTTAAAAGACAACAGGAGACCATAAAGTGCAGGGAAAAAAAAACAGACTAGTAAACTCGGCATGGATCATAAACTCTTAAAGTAAGTGTGATGACCTTTCAGTATCATGGAATAAAAAAGCTAGAGGAGTGAAAAAATATATACCAGAAATTGATTGGCTGAGAGCATTGCATGGAGATATAATGCAGTTTTCAGGACAGATCACACAAGCAGTGAAAAATATATACCAGAAATTGATAGGCTGCAGAGCATTGCATGGAGGTATAATGCAGTTTTCAGGACAGATCACACAAGCAGTGAAAAATATATACCAGAAATTGATAGGCTGCAGAGCATTGCATGGAGATATAATGCAGTTTTCAGGACAGATCACACAAGCAGTGAAAAATATATACCAGAAATTGATAGGCTGCAGAGCATTGCATGGAGATATAATGCAGTTTTCAGGACAGATCACACAAGCAGTGAAAAATATATACCAGAAATTGATAGGCTGCAGAGCATTGCATGGAGATATAATGCAGTTTTCAGGACAGATCACACAAGCAGTGAAATATATATACCAGAAATTGATAGGCTGCAGAGCATTGCATGGAGATATAATGCAGTTTTCAGGACAGATCACACAAGCAGTGAAAAATATATACCAGAAATTGATAGGCTGCAGAGCATTGCATGGAGATATAATGCAGTTTTCAGGACAGAACACACAAGCAGTGAAAAATATATACCTGTAAGAAGAGAAGAAAGATGAATATTAGCAATGCCATTTTCTAACTGCCAGGGCACTTTGCTAAATTATGGCACTTCGATAAAGTATGCATAAATGCTATATGCATAAATGCCCCCGCATAAATGCTGCCCCTTAACTAAGTCTCAATATATAGGGACGTATCTGCTTAGATCTGCACAGATTTAACTCATTAACAATCAATCACTAGCTTAAAAGACAACAGGAGATCATAAAGTGCAGGGAAAAAAAAAAAAAAAACAGACTAGTAAACTCGGCATGGATCATAAACTCTTAAAGTAAGTGTGATGACCTTTAAGTATCATGGAATAAAAAAGCTAGAGGAGTGAAAAAATATATACCAGAAATTGATAGGCTGCAGAGCATTGCATGGAGATATAATGCAGTTTTCAGGACAGATCACACAAGCAGTGAAAAATATATACCAGAAATTGATAGGCTGCAGAGCATTGCATGGTGATATAATGCAGTTTTCAGGACAGATCACACAAGCAGTGAAAAATATATACCAGAAATTGATAGGCTGCAGAGCATTGCATGGAGATATAATGCAGTTTTCAGGACAGATCACACAAGCAGTGAAAAATATATACCTGTAAGAAGAGAAGAAAGATGAATATTAGCAATGCAATTTTCTAACTGCCAGGGCACTTTGCTAAATTATGGCACTTCGATAAAGTATGCATAAATGCTATATGCATAAATGCCCCCGCATAAATGCTGCCCCTTAACTAAGTCTCAATATATAGGGACGTATCTGCTTAGATCTGCACAGATTTAACTCATTAACAATCAATCACTAGCTTAAAAGACAACAGGAGACCATAAAGTGCAGGGAAAAAAAAACAAAAAAAAACAGACTAGTAAACTCGGCATGGATCATAAACTCTTAAAGTAAGTGTGATGACCTTTAAGTATCATGGAATAAAAAAGCTAGAGGAGTGAAAAAATATATACCAGAAATTGATAGGCTGCAGAGCATTGCATGGAGATATAATGCAGTTTTCAGGACAGATCACACAAGCAGTGAAAAATATATACCAGAAATTGATAGGCTGCAGAGCATTGCATGGAGATATAATGCAGTTTTCAGGACAGATCACACAAGCAGTGAAAAATATATACCAGAAATTGATAGGCTGCAGAGCATTGCATGGAGATATAATGCAGTTTTCAGGACAGATCACACAAGCAGTGAAAAATATATACCTGTAAGAAGAGAAGAAAGATGAATATTAGCAATGCCATTTTCTAACTGCCAGGGCACTTTGCTAAATTATGGCACTTCGATAAAGTATGCATAAATGCTATATGCATAAATGCCCCCGCATAAATGCTGCCCCTTAACTAAGTCTCAATATATAGGGACGTATCTGCTTAGATGTGCACAGATTTAACTCATTAACAATCAATCACTAGCTTAAAAGACAACAGGAGACCATAAAGTGCAGGGAAAAAAAAGAAAAAAAAAACAGACTAGTAAACTCGGCATGGATCATAAACTCTTAAAGTAAGTGTGATGACCTTTAAGTATCATGGAATAAAAAAGCTAGAGGAGTGAAAAAATATATACCAGAAATTGATAGGCTGCAGAGCATTGCATGGAGATATAATGCAGTTTTCAGGACAGATCACACAAGCAGTGAAAAATATATACCAGAAATTGATAGGCTGCAGAGCATTGCATGGAGATATAATGCAGTTTTCAGGACAGATCACACAAGCAGTGAAAAATATATACCAGAAATTGATAGGCTGCAGAGCATTGCATGGAGATATAATGCAGTTTTCAGGACAGATCACACAAGCAGTGAAAAATATATACCAGAAATTGATAGGCTGCAGAGCATTGCATGGAGATATAATGCAGTTTTCAGGACAGATCACACAAGCAGTGAAAAATATATACCTGTAAGAAGAGAAGAAAGATGAATATTAGCAATGCCATTTTCTAACTGCCAGGGCACTTTGCTAAATTATGGCACTTCGATAAAGTATGCATAAATGCTATATGCATAAATGCCCCCGCATAAATGCTGCCCCTTAACTAAGTCTCAATATATAGGGACGTATCTGCTTAGATCTGCACAGATTTAACTCATTAACAATCAATCACTAGCTTAAAAGACAACAGGAGACCATAAAGTGCAGGGAAAAAAAAACAAAAAAAAACAGACTAGTAAACTCGGCATGGATCATAAACTCTTAAAGTAAGTGTGATGACCTTTAAGTATCATGGAATAAAAAAGCTAGAGGAGTGAAAAAATATATACCAGAAATTGATAGGCTGCAGAGCATTGCATGGAGATATAATGCAGTTTTCAGGACAGATCACACAAGCAGTGAAAAATATATACCAGAAATTGATAGGCTGCAGAGCATTGCATGGAGATATAATGCAGTTTTCAGGACAGATCACACAAGCAGTGAAAAATATATACCAGAAATTGATAGGCTGCAGAGCATTGCATGGAGATATAATGCAGTTTTCAGGACAGATCACACAAGCAGTGAAAAATATATACCTGTAAGAAGAGAAGAAAGATGAATATTAGCAATGCCATATTCTAACTGCCAGGGCACTTTGCTAAATTATGGCACTTCGATAAAGTATGCATAAATGCTATATGCATAAATGCCCCCGCATAAATGCTGCCCCTTAACTAAGTCTCAATATATAGGGACGTATCTGCTTAGATCTGCACAGATTTAACTCATTAACAATCAATCACTAGCTTAAAAGACAACAGGAGACCATAAAGTGCAGGGAAAAAAAAGAAAAAAAAAACAGACTAGTAAACTCGGCATGGATCATAAACTCTTAAAGTAAGTGTGATGACCTTTAAGTATCATGGAATAAAAAAGCTAGAGGAGTGAAAAAATATATACCAGAAATTGATAGGCTGCAGAGCATTGCATGGAGATATAATGCAGTTTTCAGGACAGATCACACAAGCAGTGAAAAATATATACCAGAAATTGATAGGCTGCAGAGCATTGCATGGAGATATAATGCAGTTTTCAGGACAGATCACACAAGCAGTGAAAAATATATACCAGAAATTGATAGGCTGCAGAGCATTGCATGGAGATATAATGCAGTTTTCAGGACAGATCACACAAGCAGTGAAAAATATATACCAGAAATTGATAGGCTGCAGAGCATTGCATGGAGATATAATGCAGTTTTCAGGACAGATCACACAAGCAGTGAAAAATATATACCTGTAAGAAGAGAAGAAAGATGAATATTAGCAATGCCATTTTCTAACTGCCAGGGCACTTTGCTAAATTATGGCACTTCGATAAAGTATGCATAAATGCTATATGCATAAATGCCCCCGCATAAATGCTGCCCCTTAACTAAGTCTCAATATATAGGGACGTATCTGCTTAGATCTGCACAGATTTAACTCATTAACAATCAATCACTAGCTTAAAAGACAACAGGAGACCATAAAGTGCAGGGAAAAAAAAACAGACTAGTAAACTCGGCATGGATCATAAACTCTTAAAGTAAGTGTGATGACCTTTAAGTATCATGGAATAAAAAAGCTAGAGGAGTGAAAAAATATATACCAGAAATTGATAGGCTGCAGAGCATTGCATGGAGATATAATGCAGTTTTCAGGACAGATCACACAAGCAGTGAAAAATATATACCTGTAAGAAGAGAAGAAAGATGAATATTAGCAATGCCATTTTCTAACTGCCAGGGCACTTTGCTAAATTATGGCACTTCGATAAAGTATGCATAAATGCTATATGCATAAATGCCCCCGCATAAATGCTGCCCCTTAACTAAGTCTCAATATATAGGGACGTATCTGCTTAGATCTGCACAGATTTAACTCATTAACAATCAATCACTAGCTTAAAAGACAACAGGAGACCATAAAGTGCAGGGAAAAAAAAAAAAAAAAAACAGACTAGTAAACTCGGCATGGATCATAAACTCTTAAAGTAAGTGTGATGACCTTTAAGTATCATGGAATAAAAAAGCTAGAGGAGTGAAAAAATATATACCAGAAATTGATAGGCTGCAGAGCATTGCATGGAGATATAATGCAGTTTTCAGGACAGATCACACAAGCAGTGAAAAATATATACCAGAAATTGATAGGCTGCAGAGCATTGCATGGAGATATAATGCAGTTTTCAGGACAGATCACACAAGCAGTGAAAAATATATACCAGAAATTGATAGGCTGCAGAGCATTGCATGGAGATATAATGCAGTTTTCAGGACAGATCACACAAGCAGTGAAAAATATATACCAGAAATTGATAGGCTGCAGAGCATTGCATGGAGATATAATGCAGTTTTCAGGACAGATCACACAAGCAGTGAAAAATATATACCTGTAAGAAGAGAAGAAAGATGAATATTAGCAATGCCATTTTCTAACTGCCAGGGCACTTTGCTAAATTATGGCACTTCGATAAAGTATGCATAAATGCTATATGCATAAATGCCCCCGCATAAATGCTGCCCCTTAACTAAGTCTGAATATATAGGGACGTATCTGCTTAGATCTGCACAGATTTAACTCATTAACAATCAATCACTAGCTTAAAAGACAACAGGAGACCATAAAGTGCAGGGAAAAAAAAAAAAAAAAACAGACTAGTAAACTCGGCATGGATCATAAACTCTTAAAGTAAGTGTGATGACCTTTAAGTATCATGGAATAAAAAAGCTAGAGGAGTGAAAAAATATATACCAGCAATTGATAGGCTGCAGAGCATTGCATGGAGATATAATGCAGTTTTCAGGACAGATCACACAAGCAGTGAAAAATATATACCAGAAATTGATAGGCTGCAGAGCATTGCATGGAGATATAATGCAGTTTTCAGGACAGATCACACAAGCAGTGAAAAATATATACCAGAAATTGATAGGCTGCAGAGCATTGCATGGAGATATAATGCAGTTTTCAGGACAGATCACACAAGCAGTGAAAAATATATACCTGTAAGAAGAGAAGAAAGATGAATATTAGCAATGCCATTTTCTAACTGCCAGGGCACTTTGCTAAATTATGGCACTTCGATAAAGTATGCATAAATGCTATATGCATAAATGCCCCCGCATAAATGCTGCCCCTTAACTAAGTCTCAATATATAGGGACGTATCTGCTTAGATCTGCACAGATTTAACTCATTAACAATCAATCACTAGCTTAAAAGACAACAGGAGACCATAAAGTGCAGGGAAAAAAAAACAGACTAGTAAACTCGGCATGGATCATAAACTCTTAAAGTAAGTGTGATGACCTTTAAGTATCATGGAATAAAAAAGCTAGAGGAGTGAAAAAATATATACCAGAAATTGATTGGCTGAGAGCATTGCATGGAGATATAATGCAGTTTTCAGGACAGATCACACAAGCAGTGAAAAATATATACCAGAAATTGATAGGCTGCAGAGCATTGCATGGAGGTATAATGCAGTTTTCAGGACAGATCACACAAGCAGTGAAAAATATATACCAGAAATTGATAGGCTGCAGAGCATTGCATGGAGATATAATGCAGTTTTCAGGACAGATCACACAAGCAGTGAAAAATATATACCAGAAATTGATAGGCTGCAGAGCATTGCATGGAGATATAATGCAGTTTTCAGGACAGATCACACAAGCAGTGAAAAATATATACCAGAAATTGATAGGCTGCAGAGCATTGCATGGAGATATAATGCAGTTTTCAGGACAGATCACACAAGCAGTGAAAAATATATACCAGAAATTGATAGGCTGCAGAGCATTGCATGGAGATATAATGCAGTTTTCAGGACAGATCACACAAGCAGTGAAATATATATACCAGAAATTGATAGGCTGCAGAGCATTGCATGGAGATATAATGCAGTTTTCAGGACAGATCACACAAGCAGTGAAAAATATATACCAGAAATTGATAGGCTGCAGAGCATTGCATGGAGATATAATGCAGTTTTCAGGACAGAACACACAAGCAGTGAAAAATATATACCTGTAAGAAGAGAAGAAAGATGAATATTAGCAATGCCATTTTCTAACTGCCAGGGCACTTTGCTAAATTATGGCACTTCGATAAAGTATGCATAAATGCTATATGCATAAATGCCCCCGCATAAATGCTGCCCCTTAACTAAGTCTCAATATATAGGGACGTATCTGCTTAGATCTGCACAGATTTAACTCATTAACAATCAATCACTAGCTTAAAAGACAACAGGAGATCATAAAGTGCAGGGAAAAAAAAAAAAAAAACAGACTAGTAAACTCGGCATGGATCATAAACTCTTAAAGTAAGTGTGATGACCTTTAAGTATCATGGAATAAAAAAGCTAGAGGAGTGAAAAAATATATACCAGAAATTGATAGGCTGCAGAGCATTGCATGGAGATATAATGCAGTTTTCAGGACAGATCACACAAGCAGTGAAAAATATATACCAGAAATTGATAGGCTGCAGAGCATTGCATGGAGATATAATGCAGTTTTCAGGACAGATCACACAAGCAGTGAAAAATATATACCAGAAATTGATAGGCTGCAGAGCATTGCATGGAGATATAATGCAGTTTTCAGGACAGATCACACAAGCAGTGAAAAATATATACCAGAAATTGATAGGCTGCAGAGCATTGCATGGAGATATAATGCAGTTTTCAGGACAGATCACACAAGCAGTGAAAAATATATACCTGTAAGAAGAGAAGAAAGATGAATATTAGCAATGCCATTTTCTAACTGCCAGGGCACTTTGCTAAATTATGGCACTTCGATAAAGTATGCATAAATGCTATATGCATAAATGCCCCCGCATAAATGCTGCCCCTTAACTAAGTCTCAATATATAGGGACGTATCTGCTTAGATCTGCACAGATTTAACTCATTAACAATCAATCACTAGCTTAAAAGACAACAGGAGACCATAAAGTGCAGGGAAAAAAAAACAAAAAAAAACAGACTAGTAAACTCGGCATGGATCATAAACTCTTAAAGTAAGTGTGATGACCTTTAAGTATCATGGAATAAAAAAGCTAGAGGAGTGAAAAAATATATACCAGAAATTGATAGGCTGCAGAGCATTGCATGGAGATATAATGCAGTTTTCAGGACAGATCACACAAGCAGTGAAAAATATATACCAGAAATTGATAGGCTGCAGAGCATTGCATGGAGATATAATGCAGTTTTCAGGACAGATCACACAAGCAGTGAAAAATATATACCAGAAATTGATAGGCTGCAGAGCATTGCATGGAGATATAATGCAGTTTTCAGGACAGATCACACAAGCAGTGAAAAATATATACCAGAAATTGATAGGCTGCAGAGCATTGCATGGAGATATAATGCAGTTTTCAGGACAGATCACACAAGCAGTGAAAAATATATACCTGTAAGAAGAGAAGAAAGATGAATATTAGCAATGCCATTTTCTAACTGCCAGGGCACTTTGCTAAATTATGGCACTTCTATAAAGTATGCATAAATGCTATATGCATAAATGCCCCCGCATAAATGCTGCCCCTTAACTAAGTCTTAATATATAGGGACGTATCTGCTTAGATCTGCACAGATTTAACTCATTAACAATCAATCACTAGCTTAAAAGACAACAGGAGACCATAAAGTGCAGGGAAAAAAAAACAGACTAGTAAACTCGGCATGGATCATAAACTCTTAAAGTAAGTGTGATGACCTTTAAGTATCATGGAATAAAAAAGCTAGAGGAGTGAAAAAATATATACCAGAAATTGATAGGCTGCAGAGCATTGCATGGAGATATAATGCAGTTTTCAGGACAGATCACACAAGCAGTGAAAAATATATACCAGAAATTGATAGGCTGCAGAGCATTGCATGGAGATATAATGCAGTTTTCAGGACAGATCACACAAGCAGTGAAAAATATATACCAGAAATTGATAGGCTGCAGAGCATTGCATGGAGATATAATGCAGTTTTCAGGACAGATCACACAAGCAGTGAAAAATATATACCTGTAAGAAGAGAAGAAAGATGAATATTAGCAATGCCATTTTCTAACTGCCAGGGCACTTTGCTAAATTATGGCACTTCGATAAAGTATGCATAAATGCTATATGCATAAATGCCCCCGCATAAATGCTGCCCCTTAACTAAGTCTCAATATATAGGGACGTATCTGCTTAGATCTGCACAGATTTAACTCATTAACAATCAATCACTAGCTTAAAAGACAACAGGAGACCATAAAGTGCAGGGAAAAAAAAAAAAAAAAAAACAGACTAGTAAACTCGGCATGGATCATAAACTCTTAAAGTAAGTGTGATGACCTTTAAGTATCATGGAATAAAAAAGCTAGAGGAGTGAAAAAATATATACCAGAAATTGATAGGCTGCAGAGCATTGCATGGAGATATAATGCAATTTTCAGGACAGATCACACAAGCAGTGAAAAATATATACCAGAAATTGATAGGCTGCAGAGCATTGCATGGAGATATAATGCAGTTTTCAGGACAGATCACACAAGCAGTGAAAAATATATACCAGAAATTGATAGGCTGCAGAGCATTGCATGGAGATATAATGCAGTTTTCAGGACAGATCACACAAGCAGTGAAAAATATATACCAGAAATTGATAGGCTGCAGAGCATTGCATGGAGATATAATGCAGTTTTCAGGACAGATCACACAAGCAGTGAAAAATATATACCTGTAAGAAGAGAAGAAAGATGAATATTAGCAATGCCATTTTCTAACTGCCAGGGCACTTTGCTAAATTATGGCACTTCGATAAAGTATGCATAAATGCTATATGCATAAATGCCCCCGCATAAATGCTGCCCCTTAACTAAGTCTCAATATATAGGGACATATCTGCTTAGATCTGCACAGATTTAACTCATTAACAATCAATCACTAGCTTAAAAGACAACAGGAGACCATAAAGTGCAGGGAAAAAAAAACAGACTAGTAAACTCGGCATGGATCATAAACTCTTAAAGTAAGTGTGATGACCTTTAAGTATCATGGAATAAAAAAGCTAGAGGAGTGAAAAAATATATACCAGAAATTGATAGGCTGCAGAGCATTGCATGGAGATATAATGCAGTTTTCAGGACAGATCACACAAGCAGTGAAAAATATATACCTGTAAGAAGAGAAGAAAGATGAATATTAGCAATGCCATTTTCTAACTGCCAGGGCACTTTGCTAAATTATGGCACTTCGATAAAGTATGCATAAATGCTATATGCATAAATGCCCCCGCATAAATGCTGCCCCTTAACTAAGTCTCAATATATAGGGACGTATCTGCTTAGATCTGCACAGATTTAACTCATTAACAATCAATCACTAGCTTAAAAGAGAACAGGAGACCATAAAGTGCAGGGAAAAAACAAAAAAAAAAAACAGACTAGTAAACTCGGCATGGATCATAAACTCTTAAAGTAAGTGTGATGACCTTTAAGTATCATGGAATAAAAAAGCTAGAGGAGTGAAAAAATATATACCAGAAATTGATAGGCTGCAGAGCATTGCATGGAGATATAATGCAGTTTTCAGGACAGATCACACAAGCAGTGAAAAATATATACCAGAAATTGATAGGCTGCAGAGCATTGCATGGAGATATAATGCAGTTTTCAGGACAGATCACACAGGCAGTGAAAAATATATACCAGAAATTGATAGGCTGCAGAGCATTGCATGGAGATATAATGCAGTTTTCAGGACAGATCACACAAGCAGTGAAAAATATATACCAGAAATTGATAGGCTGCAGAGCATTACATGGAGATATAATGCAGTTTTCAGGACAGATCACACAAGCAGTGAAAAATATATACCAGAAATTGATAGGCTGCAGAGCATTGCATGGAGATATAATGCAGTTTTCAGGACAGATCACACAAGCAGTGAAAAATATATACCAGAAATTGATAGGCTGCAGAGCATTGCATGGAGATATAATGCAGTTTTCAGGACAGATCACACAAGCAGTGAAAAATATATACCAGAAATTGATAGGCTGCAGAGCATTGCATGGAGATATAATGCAGTTTTCAGGACAGATCACACAAGCAGTGAAAAATATATACCTGTAAGAAGAGAAGAAAGATGAATATTAGCAATGCCATTTTCTAACTGCCAGGGCACTTTGCTAAATTATGGCACTTCGATAAAGTATGCATAAATGCTATATGCATAAATGCCCCCACATAAATGCTGCCCCTTAACTAAGTCTCAATATATAGGGACGTATCTGCTTAGATCTGCACAGATTTAACTCATTAACAATCAATCACTAGCTTAAAAGACAACAGGAGACCATAAAGTGCAGGGAAAAAAAAAAAAAAAAAACAGACTAGTAAACTCGGCATGGATCATAAACTCTTAAGGTAAGTGTGATGACCTTTAAGTATCATGGAATAAAAAAGCTAGAGGAGTGAAAAAATATATACCAGAAATTGATAGGCTGCAGAGCATTGCATGGAGATATAATGCAGTTTTCAGGACAGATCACACAAGCAGTGAAGAATATATACCAGAAATTGATAGGCTGCAGAGCATTGCATGGAGATATAATGCAGTTTTCAGGACAGATCACACAAGCAGTGAAAAATATATACCAGAAATTGATAGGCTGCAGAGCATTGCATGGAGATATAATGCAGTTTTCAGGACAGATCACACAAGCAGTGAAAAATATATACCAGAAATTGATAGGCTGCAGAGCATTGCATGGAGATATAATGCAGTTTTCAGGACAGATCACACAAGCAGTGAAAAATATATACCAGAAATTGATAGGCTGCAGAGCATTGCATGGAGATATAATGCAGTTTTCAGGACAGATCACACAAGCAGTGAAAAATATATACCTGTAAGAAGAGAAGAAAGATGAATATTAGCAATGCCATTTTCTAACTGCCAGGGCACTTTGCTAAATTATGGCACTTCGATAAAGTATGCATAAATGCTATATGCATAAATGCCCCCGCATAAATGCTGCCCCTTAACTAAGTCTCAATATATAGGGACGTATGTGCTTAGATCTGCACAGATTTAACTCATTAACAATCAATCACTAGCTTAAAAGACAACAGGAGACCATAAAGTGCAGGGAAAAAAAAAAAAAAAAAACAGACTAGTAAACTCGGCATGGATCATAAACTCTTAAAGTAAGTGTGATGACCTTTAAGTATCATGGAATAAAAAAGCTAGAGGAGTGAAAAAATATATACCAGAAATTGATAGGCTGCAGAGCATTGCATGGAGATATAATGCAGTTTTCAGGACAGATCACACAAGCAGTGAAAAATATATACCAGAAATTGATAGGCTGCAGAGCATTGCATGGAGATATAATGCAGTTTTCAGGACAGATCACACAAGCAGTGAAAAATATATACCAGAAATTGATAGGCTGCAGAGCATTGCATGGAGATATAATGCAGTTTTCAGGACAGATCACACAAGCAGTGAAAAATATATACCAGAAATTGATAGGCTGCAGAGCATTGCATGGAGATATAATGCAGTTTTCAGGACAGATCACACAAGCAGTGAAAAATATATACCAGAAATTGATAGGCTGCAGAGCATTGCATGGAGATATAATGCAGTTTTCAGGACAGATCACACAAGCAGTGAAAAATATATACCAGAAATTGATAGGCTGCAGAGCATTGCATGGAGATATAATGCAGTTTTCAGGACAGATCACACAAGCAGTGAAAAATATATACCTGTAAGAAGAGAAGAAAGATGAATATTAGCAATGCCATTTTCTAACTGCCAGGGCACTTTGCTAAATTATGGCACTTCGATAAAGTATGCATAAATGCTATATGCATAAATGCCCCCACATAAATGCTGCCCCTTAACTAAGTCTCAATATATAGGGACGTATCTGCTTAGATCTGCACAGATTTAACTCATTAACAATCAATCACTAGCTTAAAAGACAACAGGAGACCATAAAGTGCAGGGAAAAAAAAAAAAAAAAAACAGACTAGTAAACTCGGCATGGATCATAAACTCTTAAGGTAAGTGTGATGACCTTTAAGTATCATGGAATAAAAAAGCTAGAGGAGTGAAAAAATATATACCAGAAATTGATAGGCTGCAGAGCATTGCATGGAGATATAATGCAGTTTTCAGGACAGATCACACAAGCAGTGAAGAATATATACCAGAAATTGATAGGCTGCAGAGCATTGCATGGAGATATAATGCAGTTTTCAGGACAGATCACACAAGCAGTGAAAAATATATACCAGAAATTGATAGGCTGCAGAGCATTGCATGGAGATATAATGCAGTTTTCAGGACAGATCACACAAGCAGTGAAAAATATATACCAGAAATTGATAGGCTGCAGAGCATTGCATGGAGATATAATGCAGTTTTCAGGACAGATCACACAAGCAGTGAAAAATATATACCAGAAATTGATAGGCTGCAGAGCATTGCATGGAGATATAATGCAGTTTTCAGGACAGATCACACAAGCAGTGAAAAATATATACCTGTAAGAAGAGAAGAAAGATGAATATTAGCAATGCCATTTTCTAACTGCCAGGGCACTTTGCTAAATTATGGCACTTCGATAAAGTATGCATAAATGCTATATGCATAAATGCCCCCGCATAAATGCTGCCCCTTAACTAAGTCTCAATATATAGGGACGTATGTGCTTAGATCTGCACAGATTTAACTCATTAACAATCAATCACTAGCTTAAAAGACAACAGGAGACCATAAAGTGCAGGGAAAAAAAAAAAAAAAAAACAGACTAGTAAACTCGGCATGGATCATAAACTCTTAAAGTAAGTGTGATGACCTTTAAGTATCATGGAATAAAAAAGCTAGAGGAGTGAAAAAATATATACCAGAAATTGATAGGCTGCAGAGCATTGCATGGAGATATAATGCAGTTTTCAGGACAGATCACACAAGCAGTGAAAAATATATACCAGAAATTGATAGGCTGCAGAGCATTGCATGGAGATATAATGCAGTTTTCAGGACAGATCACACAAGCAGTGAAAAATATATACCAGAAATTGATAGGCTGCAGAGCATTGCATGAAGATATAATGCAGTTTTCAGGACAGATCACACAAGCAGTGAAAAATATATACCAGAAATTGATAGGCTGCAGAGCATTGCATGGAGATATAATGCAGTTTTCAGGACAGATCACACAAGCAGTGAAAAATATATACCAGAAATTGATAGGCTGCAGAGCATTGCATGGAGATATAATGCAGTTTTCAGGACAGATCACACAAGCAGTGAAAAATATATACCAGAAATTGATAGGCTGCAGAGCATTGCATGGAGATATAATGCAGTTTTCAGGACAGATCACACAAGCAGTGAAAAATATATACCTGTAAGAAGAGAAGAAAGATGAATATTAGCAATGCCATTTTCTAACTGCCAGGGCACTTTGCTAAATTATGGCACTTCAATAAAGTATGCATAAATGCTATATGCATAAATGCCCCCGCATAAATGCTGCCCCTTAACTAAGTCTCAATATATAGGGACGTATCTGCTTAGATCTGCACAGATTTAACTCATTAACAATCAATCACTAGCTTAAAAGACAACAGGAGACCATAAAGTGCAGGGAAAAAAAAAAAAAAAAACAGACTAGTAAACTCGGCATGGATCATAAACTCTTAAAGTAAGTGTGATGACCTTTAAGTATCATGGAATAAAAAAGCTAGAGGAGTGAAAAAATATATACCAGAAATTGATAGGCTTCAGAGCATTGCATGGAGATATAATGCAGTTTTCAGGACAGATCACACAAGCAGTGAAAAATATATACCAGAAATTGATAGGCTGCAGAGCATTGCATGGAGATATAATGCAGTTTTCAGGACAGATCACACAAGCAGTGAAAAATATATACCAGAAATTGATAGGCTGCAGAGCATTGCATGGAGATATAATGCAGTTTTCAGGACAGATCACACAAGCAGTGAAAAATATATACCAGAAATTGATAGGCTGCAGAGCATTGCATGGAGATATAATGCAGTTTTCAGGACAGATCACACAAGCAGTGAAAAATATATACCTGTAAGAAGAGAAGAAAGATGAATATTAGCAATGCCATTTTCTAACTGCCAGGGCACTTTGCTAAATTATGGCACTTCGATAAAGTATGCATAAATGCTATATGCATAAATGCCCCCGCATAAATGCTGCCCCTTAACTAAGTCTCAATATATAGGGACGTATCTGCTTAGATCTGCACAGATTTAACTCATTAACAATCAATCACTAGCTTAAAAGACAACAGGAGACCATAAAGTGCAGGGAAAAAAAAAAAAAAAACAGACTAGTAAACTCGGCATGGATCATAAACTCTTAAAGTAAGTGTGATGACCTTTAAGTATCATGGAATAAAAAAGCTAGAGGAGTGAAAAAATATATACCAGAAATTGATAGGCTGCAGAGCATTGCATGGAGATATAATGCAGTTTTCAGGACAGATCACACAAGCAGTGAAAAATATATACCAGAAATTGATAGGCTGCAGAGCATTGCATGGAGATATAATGCAGTTTTCAGGACAGATCACACAAGCAGTGAAAAATATATACCAGAAATTGATAGGCTGCAGAGCATTGCATGGAGATATAATGCAGTTTTCAGGACAGATCACACAAGCAGTGAAAAATATATACCAGAAATTGATAGGCTGCAGAGCATTGCATGGAGATATAATGCAGTTTTCAGGACAGATCACACAAGCAGTGAAAAATATATACCTGTAAGAAGAGAAGAAAGATGAATATTAGCAATGCCATTTTCTAACTGCCAGGGCACTTTGCTAAATTATGGCACTTCGATAAAGTATGCATAAATGCTATATGCATAAATGCCCCCGCATAAATGCTGCCCCTTAACTAAGTCTCAATATATAGGGACGTATCTGCTTAGATCTGCACAGATTTAACTCATTAACAATCAATCACTAGCTTAAAAGACAACAGGAGACCATAAAGTGCAGGGAAAAAAAAACAGACTAGTAAACTCGGCATGGATCATAAACTCTTAAAGTAAGTGTGATGACCTTTAAGTATCATGGAATAAAAAAGCTAGAGGAGTGAAAAAATATATACCAGAAATTGATAGGCTACAGAGCATTGCATGGAGATATAATGCAGTTTTCAGGACAGATCACACAAGCAGTGAAAAATATATACCTGTAAGAAGAGAAGAAAGATGAATATTAGCAATGCCATTTTCTAACTGCCAGGGCACTTTGCTAAATTATGGCACTTCGATAAAGTATGCATAAATGCTATATGCATAAATGCCCCCGCATAAATGCTGCCCCTTAACTAAGTCTCAATATATAGGGACGTATCTGCTTAGATCTGCACAGATTTAACTCATTAACAATCAATCACTAGCTTAAAAGACAACAGGAGACCATAAAGTGCAGGGAAAAAAAAAAAAAAAAACAGACTAGTAAACTCGGCATGGATCATAAACTCTTAAAGTAAGTGTGATGACCTTTAAGTATCATGGAATAAAAAAGCTAGAGGAGTGAAAAAATATATACCAGAAATTGATAGGCTGCAGAGCATTGCATGGAGATATAATGCAGTTTTCAGGACAGATCACACAAGCAGTGAAAAATATATACCAGAAATTGATAGGCTGCAGAGCATTGCATGGAGATATAATGCAGTTTTCAGGACAGATCACACAAGCAGTGAAAAATATATACCAGAAATTGATAGGCTGCAGAGCATTGCATGGAGATATAATGCAGTTTTCAGGACAGATCACACAAGCAGTGAAAAATATATACCAGAAATTGATAGGCTGCAGAGCATTGCATGGAGATATAATGCAGTTTTCAGGACAGATCACACAAGCAGTGAAAAATATATACCAGAAATTGATAGGCTGCAGAGCATTGCATGGAGATATAATGCAGTTTTCAGGACAGATCACACAAGCAGTGAAAAATATATACCAGAAATTGATAGGCTGCAGAGCATTGCATGGAGATATAATGCAGTTTTCAGGACAGATCACACAAGCAGTGAAAAATATATACCAGAAATTGATAGGCTGCAGAGCATTGCATGGAGATATAATGCAGTTTTCAGGACAGATCACACAAGCAGTGAAAAATATATACCTGTAAGAAGAGAAGAAAGATGAATATTAGCAATGCCATTTTCTAACTGCCAGGGTACTTTGCTAAATTATGGCACTTCGATAAAGTATGCATAAATGCTATATGCATAAATGCCCCCGCATAAATGCTGCCCCTTAACTAAGTCTCAATATATAGGGACGTATCTGCTTAGATCTGCACAGATTTAACTCATTAACAATCAATCACTAGCTTAAAAGACAACAGGAGACCATAAAGTGCAGGGAAAAAAAAAAAAAAAAACAGACTAGTAAACTCGGCATGGATCATAAACTCTTAAAGTAAGTGTGATGACCTTTAAGTATCATGGAATAAAAAAGCTAGAGGAGTGAAAAAATATATACCAGAAATTGATAGGCTGCAGAGCATTGCATGGAGATATAATGCAGTTTTCAGGACAGATCACACAAGCAGTGAAAAATATATACCAGAAATTGATAGGCTGCAGAGCATTGCATGGAGATATAATGCAGTTTTCAGGACAGATCACACAAGCAGTGAAAAATATATACCAGAAATTGATAGGCTGCAGAGCATTGCATGGAGATATAATGCAGTTTTCAGGACAGATCACACAAGCAGTGAAAAATATATACCAGAAATTGATAGGCTGCAGAGCATTGCATGGAGATATAATGCAGTTTTCAGGACAGATCACACAAGCAGTGAAAAATATATACCAGAAATTGATAGGCTGCAGAGCATTGCATGGAGATATAATGCAGTTTTCAGGACAGATCACACAAGCAGTGAAAAATATATACCTGTAAGAAGAGAAGAAAGATGAATATTAGCAATGCCATTTTCTAACTGCCAGGGCACTTTGCTAAATTATGGCACTTCGATAAAGTATGCATAAATGCTATATGCATAAATGCCCCCACATAAATGCTGCCCCTTAACTAAGTCTCAATATATAGGGACGTATCTGCTTAGATCTGCACAGATTTAACTCATTAACAATCAATCACTAGCTTAAAAGACAACAGGAGACCATAAAGTGCAGGGAAAAAAAAAAAAAAAAACAGACTAGTAAACTCGGCATGGATTATAAACTCTTAAAGTAAGTGTGATGACCTTTAAGTATAATGGAATAAAAAAGCTAGAGGACTGAAAAAATATATACCAGAAATTGATAGGCTGCAGAGCATTGCATGGAGATATAATGCAGTTTTCAGGACAGATCACACAAGCAGTGAAAAATATATACCAGAAATTGATAGGCTGCAGAGCATTGCATGGAGATATAATGCAGTTTTCAGGACAGATCACACAAGCAGTGAAAAATATATACCAGAAATTGATAGGCTGCAGAGCATTGCATGGAGATATAATGCAGTTTTCAGGACAGATCACACAAGCAGTGAAAAATATATACCAGAAATTGATAGGCTGCAGAGCATTGCATGGAGATATAATGCAGTTTTCAGGACAGATCACACAAGCAGTGAAAAATATATACCAGAAATTGATAGGCTGCAGAGCATTGCATGGAGATATAATGCAGTTTTCAGGACAGATCACACAAGCAGTGAAAAATATATACCTGTAAGAAGAGAAGAAAGATGAATATTAGCAATGCCATTTTCTAACTGCCAGGGCACTTTGCTAAATTATGGCACTTCGATAAAGTATGCATAAATGCTATATGCATAAATGCCCCCGCATAAATGCTGCCCCTTAACTAAGTCTCAATATATAGGGACGTATGTGCTTAGATCTGCACAGATTTAACTCATTAACAATCAATCACTAGCTTAAAAGACAACAGGAGACCATAAAGTGCAGGGAAAAAAAAAAAAAAAAAACAGACTAGTAAACTCGGCATGGATCATAAACTCTTAAAGTAAGTGTGAAGACCTTTAAGTATCATGGAATAAAAAAGCTAGAGGAGTGAAAAAATATATACCAGAAATTGATAGGCTGCAGAGCATTGCATGGAGATATAATGCAGTTTTCAGGACAGATCACACAAGCAGTGAAAAATATATACCAGAAATTGATAGGCTGCAGAGCATTGCATGGAGATATAATGCAGTTTTCAGGACAGATCACACAAGCAGTGAAAAATATATACCAGAAATTGATAGGCTGCAGAGCATTGCATGGAGATATAATGCAGTTTTCAGGACAGATCACACAAGCAGTGAAAAATATATACCAGAAATTGATAGGCTGCAGAGCATTGCATGGAGATATAATGCAGTTTTCAGGACAGATCACACAAGCAGTGAAAAATATATACCTGTAAGAAGAGAAGAAAGATGAATATTAGCAATGCCATTTTCTAACTGCCAGGGCACTTTGCTAAATTATGGCACTTCGATAAAGTATGCATAAATGCTATATGCATAAATGCCCCCACATAAATGCTGCCCCTTAACTAAGTCTCAATATATAGGGACGTATCTGCTTAGCTCTGCACAGATTTAACTCATTAACAATCAATCACTAGCTTAAAAGACAACAGGAGACCATAAAGTGCAGGGAAAAAAAAAAAAAAAAAACAGACTAGTAAACTCGGCATGGATCATAAACTCTTAAAGTAAGTGTGATGACCTTTAAGTATAATGGAATAAAAAAGCTAGAGGACTGAAAAAATATATACCAGAAATTGATAGGCTGCAGAGCATTGCATGGAGATATAATGCAGTTTTCAGGACAGATCACACAAGCAGTGAAAAATATATACCAGAAATTGATAGGCTGCAGAGCATTGCATGGAGATATAATGCAGTTTTCAGGACAGATCACACAAGCAGTGAAAAATATATACCAGAAATTGATAGGCTGCAGAGCATTGCATGGAGATATAATGCAGTTTTCAGGACAGATCACACAAGCAGTGAAAAATATATACCAGAAATTGATAGGCTGCAGAGCATTGCATGGAGATATAATGCAGTTTTCAGGACAGATCACACAAGCAGTGAAAAATATATACCAGAAATTGATAGGCTGCAGAGCATTGCATGGAGATATAATGCAGTTTTCAGGACAGATCACACAAGCAGTGAAAAATATATACCTGTAAGAAGAGAAGAAAGATGAATATTAGCAATGCCATTTTCTAACTGCCAGGGCACTTTGCTAAATTATGGCACTTCAATAAAGTATGCATAAATGCTATATGCATAAATGCCCCCGCATAAATGCTGCCCCTTAACTAAGTCTCAATATATAGGGACGTATCTGCTTAGATCTGCACAGATTTAACTCATTAACAATCAATCACTAGCTTAAAAGACAACAGGAGACCATAAAGTGCAGGGAAAAAAAAAAAAAAAACAGACTAGTAAACTCGGCATGGATCATAAACTCTTAAAGTAAGTGTGATGACCTTTAAGTATCATGGAATAAAAAAGCTAGAGGAGTGAAAAAATATATACCAGAAATTGATAGGCTGCAGAGCATTGCATGGAGATATAATGCAGTTTTCAGGACAGATCACACAAGCAGTGAAAAATATATACCAGAAATTGATAGGCTGCAGAGCATTGCATGGAGATATAATGCAGTTTTCAGGACAGATCACACAAGCAGTGAAAAATATATACCAGAAATTGATAGGCTGCAGAGCATTGCATGGAGATATAATGCAGTTTTCAGGACAGATCACACAAGCAGTGAAAAATATATACCAGAAATTGATAGGCTGCAGAGCATTGCATGGAGATATAATGCAGTTTTCAGGACAGATCACACAAGCAGTGAAAAATATATACCTGTAAGAAGAGAGGAAAGATGAATATTAGCAATGCCATTTTCTAACTGCCAGGGCACTTTGCTAAATTATGGCACTTCGATAAAGTATGCATAAATGCTATATGCATAAATGCCCCCGCATAAATGCTGCCCCTTAACTAAGTCTCAATATATAGGGACGTATCTGCTTAGATCTGCACAGATTTAACTCATTAACAATCAATCACTAGCTTAAAAGACAACAGGAGACCATAAAGTGCAGGGAAAAAAAAAAAAAAAAAACAGACTAGTAAACTCGGCATGGATCATAAACTCTTAAAGTAAGTGTGATGACCTTTAAGTATCATGGAATAAAAAAGCTAGAGGAGTGAAAAAATATATACCAGAAATTGATAGGCTGCAGAGCATTGCATGGAGATATTATGCAGTTTTCAGGACAGATCACACAAGCAGTGAAAAATATATACCAGAAATTGATAGGCTGTAGAGCATTGCATGGAGATATAATGCAGTTTTCAGGACAGATCACACAAGCAGTGAAAAATATATACCAGAAATTGATAGGCTGCAGAGCATTGCATGGAGATATAATGCAGTTTTCAGGACAGATCACACAAGCAGTGAAAAATATATACCAGAAATTGATAGGCTGCAGAGCATTGCATGGAGATATAATGCAGTTTTCAGGACAGATCACACAAGCAGTGAAAAATATATACCAGAAATTGATAGGCTGCAGAGCATTGCATGGAGATATAATGCAGTTTTCAGGACAGATCACACAAGCAGTGAAAAATATATACCAGAAATTGATAGGCTGCAGAGCATTGCATGGAGATATAATGCAGTTTTCAGGACAGATCACACAAGCAGTGAAAAATATATACCAGAAATTGATAGGCTGCAGAGCATTGCATGGAGATATAATGCAGTTTTCAGGACAGATCACACAAGCAGTGAAAAATATATACCTGTAAGAAGAGAAGAAAGATGAATATTAGCAATGCCATTTTCTAACTGCCAGGGCACTTTGCTAAATTATGGCACTTCGATAAAGTATGCATAAATGCTATATGCATAAATGCCCCCACATAAATGCTGCCCCTTAACTAAGTCTCAATATATAGGGACGAATCTGCTTAGATCTGCACAGATTTAACTCATTAACAATCAATCACTAGCTTAAAAGACAACAGGAGACCATAAAGTGCAGGGAAAAAAAAAAAAAAAAACAGACTAGTAAACTCGGCATGGATCATAAACTCTTAAAGTAAGTGTGATGACCTTTAAGTATCATGGAATAAAAAAGCTAGAGGAGTGAAAAAATATATACCAGAAATTGATAGGCTGCAGAGCATTGCATGGAGATATAATGCAGTTTTCAGGACAGATCACACAAGCAGTGAAAAATATATACCAGAAATTGATAGGCTGCAGAGCATTGCATGGAGATATAATGCAGTTTTCAGGACAGATCACACAAGCAGTGAAAAATATATACCAGAAATTGATAGGCTGCAGAGCATTGCATGGAGATATAATGCAGTTTTCAGGACAGATCACACAAGCAGTGAAAAATATATACCAGAAATTGATAGGCTGCAGAGCATTGCATGGAGATATAATGCAGTTTTCAGGACAGATCACACAAGCAGTGAAAAATATATACCAGAAATTGATAGGCTGCAGAGCATTGCATGGAGATATAATGCAGTTTTCAGGACAGATCACACAAGCAGTGAAAAATATATACCTGTAAGAAGAGAAGAAAGATGAATATTAGCAATGCCATTTTCTAACTGCCAGGGCACTTTGCTAAATTATGGCACTTCAATAAAGTATGCATAAATGCTATATGCATAAATGCCCCCGCATAAATGCTGCCCCTTAACTATGTCTCAATATATAGGGACGTATCTGCTTAGATCTGCACAGATTTAACTCATTAACAATCAATCACTAGCTTAAAAGACAACAGGAGACCATAAAGTGCAGGGAAAAAAAAAAAAAAAAAATAGACTAGTAAACTCGGCATGGATCATAAACTCTTAAAGTAAGTGTGATGACCTTTAAGTATCATGGAATAAAAAAGCTAGAGGAGTGAAAAAATATATACCAGAAATTGATAGGCTGCAGAGCATTGCATGGAGATATAATGCAGTTTTCAGGACAGATCACACAAGCAGTGAAAAATATATACCAGAAATTGATAGGCTGCAGAGCATTGCATGGAGATATAATGCAGTTTTCAGGACAGATCACACAAGCAGTGAAAAATATATACCAGAAATTGATAGGCTGCAGAGCATTGCATGGAGATATAATGCAGATTTCAGGACAGATCACACAAGCAGTGAAAAATATATACCAGAAATTGATAGGCTGCAGAGCATTGCATGGAGATATAATGCAGTTTTCAGGACAGATCACACAAGCAGTGAAAAATATATACCAGAAATTGATAGGCTGCAGAGCATTGCATGGAGATATAATGCAGTTTTCAGGACAGATCACAGAAGCAGTGAAAAATATATACCAGAAATTGATAGGCTGCAGAGCATTGCATGGAGATATAATGCAGTTTTCAGGACAGATCACACAAGCAGTGAAAAATATATACCTGTAAGAAGAGAAGAAAGATGAATATTAGCAATGCCATTTTCTAACTGCCAGGGCACTTTGCTAAATTATGGCACTTCGATAAAGTATGCATAAATGCTATATGCATAAATGCCCCCGCATAAATGCTGCCCCTTAACTAAGTCTCAATATATAGGGACGTATCTGCTTAGATCTGCACAGATTTAACTCATTAACAATCAATCACTAGCTTAAAAGACAACAGGAGACCATAAAGTGCAGGGAAAAAAAAAAAAAAAAAACAGACTAGTAAACTCGGCATGGATCATAAACTCTTAAAGTAAGTGTGATGACCTTTAAGTATCATGGAATAAAAAAGCTAGAGGAGTGAAAAAATATATACCAGAAATTGATAGGCTGCAGAGCATTGCATGGAGATATAATGCAGTTTTCAGGACAGATCACACAAGCAGTGAAAAATATATACCAGAAATTGATAGGCTGCAGAGCATTGCATGGAGATATAATGCAGTTTTCAGGACAGATCACACAAGCAGTGAAAAATATATACCAGAAATTGATAGGCTGCAGAGCATTGCATGGAGATATAATGCAGTTTTCAGGACAGATCACACAAGCAGTGAAAAATATATACCAGAAATTGATAGGCTGCAGAGCATTGCATGGAGATATAATGCAGTTTTCAGGACAGATCACACAAGCAGTGAAAAATATATACCAGAAATTGATAGGCTGCAGAGCATTGCATGGAGATATAATGCAGTTTTCAGGACAGATCACACAAGCAGTGAAAAATATATACCTGTAAGAAGAGAAGAAAGATGAATATTAGCAATGCCATTTTCTAACTGCCAGGGCACTTTGCTAAATTATGGCACTTCAATAAAGTATGCATAAATGCTATATGCATAAATGCCCCCGCATAAATGCTGCCCCTTAACTAAGTCTCAATATATAGGGACGTATCTGCTTAGATCTGCACAGATTTAACTCATTAACAATCAATCACTAGCTTAAAAGACAACAGGAGACCATAAAGTGCAGGGAAAAAAAAAAAAAAAACAGACTAGTAAACTCGGCATGGATCATAAACTCTTAAAGTAAGTGTGATGACCTTTAAGTATCATGGAATAAAAAAGCTAGAGGAGTGAAAAAATATATACCAGAAATTGATAGGCTGCAGAGCATTGCATGGAGATATAATGCAGTTTTCAGGACAGATCACACAAGCAGTGAAAAATATATACCAGAAATTGATAGGCTGCAGAGCATTGCATGGAGATATAATGCAGTTTTCAGGACAGATCACACAAGCAGTGAAAAATATATACCAGAAATTGATAGGCTGCAGAGCATTGCATGGAGATATAATGCAGTTTTCAGGACAGATCACACAAGCAGTGAAAAATATATACCAGAAATTGATAGGCTGCAGAGCATTGCATGGAGATATAATGCAGTTTTCAGGACAGATCACACAAGCAGTGAAAAATATATACCTGTAAGAAGAGAGGAAAGATGAATATTAGCAATGCCATTTTCTAACTGCCAGGGCACTTTGCTAAATTATGGCACTTCGATAAAGTATGCATAAATGCTATATGCATAAATGCCCCCGCATAAATGCTGCCCCTTAACTAAGTCTCAATATATAGGGACGTATCTGCTTAGATCTGCACAGATTTAACTCATTAACAATCAATCACTAGCTTAAAAGACAACAGGAGACCATAAAGTGCAGGGAAAAAAAAAAAAAAAAAACAGACTAGTAAACTCGGCATGGATCATAAACTCTTAAAGTAAGTGTGATGACCTTTAAGTATCATGGAATAAAAAAGCTAGAGGAGTGAAAAAATATATACCAGAAATTGATAGGCTGCAGAGCATTGCATGGAGATATAATGCAGTTTTCAGGACAGATCACACAAGCAGTGAAAAATATATACCAGAAATTGATAGGCTGCAGAGCATTGCATGGAGATATAATGCAGTTTTCAGGACAGATCACACAAGCAGTGAAAAATATATACCAGAAATTGATAGGCTGCAGAGCATTGCATGGAGATATAATGCAGTTTTCAGGACAGATCACACAAGCAGTGAAAAATATATACCAGAAATTGATAGGCTGCAGAGCATTGCATGGAGATATAATGCAGTTTTCAGGACAGATCACACAAGCAGTGAAAAATATATACCAGAAATTGATAGGCTGCAGAGCATTGCATGGAGATATAATGCAGTTTTCAGGACAGATCACACAAGCAGTGAAAAATATATACCTGTAAGAAGAGAAGAAAGATGAATATTAGCAATGCCATTTTCTAACTGCCAGGGCACTTTGCTAAATTATGGCACTTCAATAAAGTATGCATAAATGCTATATGCATAAATGCCCCCGCATAAATGCTGCCCCTTAACTAAGTCTCAATATATAGGGACGTATCTGCTTAGATCTGCACAGATTTAACTCATTAACAATCAATCACTAGCTTAAAAGACAACAGGAGACCATAAAGTGCAGGGAAAAAAAAAAAAAAAACAGACTAGTAAACTCGGCATGGATCATAAACTCTTAAAGTAAGTGTGATGACCTTTAAGTATCATGGAATAAAAAAGCTAGAGGAGTGAAAAAATATATACCAGAAATTGATAGGCTGCAGAGCATTGCATGGAGATATAATGCAGTTTTCAGGACAGATCACACAAGCAGTGAAAAATATATACCAGAAATTGATAGGCTGCAGAGCATTGCATGGAGATATAATGCAGTTTTCAGGACAGATCACACAAGCAGTGAAAAATATATACCAGAAATTGATAGGCTGCAGAGCATTGCATGGAGATATAATGCAGTTTTCAGGACAGATCACACAAGCAGTGAAAAATATATACCAGAAATTGATAGGCTGCAGAGCATTGCATGGAGATATAATGCAGTTTTCAGGACAGATCACACAAGCAGTGAAAAATATATACCAGAAATTGATAGGCTGCAGAGCATTGCATGGAGATATAATGCAGTTTTCAGGACAGATCACACAAGCAGTGAAAAATATATACCAGAAATTGATAGGCTGCAGAGCATTGCATGGAGATATAATGCAGTTTTCAGGACAGATCACACAAGCAGTGAAAAATATATACCTGTAAGAAGAGAAGAAAGATGAATATTAGCAATGCCATTTTCTAACTGCCAGGGCACTTTGCTAAATTATGGCACTTCGATAAAGTATGCATAAATGCTATATGCATAAATGCCCCCACATAAATGCTGCCCCTTAACTAAGTCTCAATATATAGGGACGAATCTGCTTAGATCTGCACAGATTTAACTCATTAACAATCAATCACTAGCTTAAAAGACAACAGGAGACCATAAAGTGCAGGGAAAAAAAAAAAAAAAAACAGACTAGTAAACTCGGCATGGATCATAAACTCTTAAAGTAAGTGTGATGACCTTTAAGTATCATGGAATAAAAAAGCTAGAGGAGTGAAAAAATATATACCAGAAATTGATAGGCTGCAGAGCATTGCATGGAGATATAATGCAGTTTTCAGGACAGATCACACAAGCAGTGAAAAATATATACCAGAAATTGATAGGCTGCAGAGCATTGCATGGAGATATAATGCAGTTTTCAGGACAGATCACACAAGCAGTGAAAAATATATACCAGAAATTGATAGGCTGCAGAGCATTGCATGGAGATATAATGCAGTTTTCAGGACAGATCACACAAGCAGTGAAAAATATATACCAGAAATTGATAGGCTGCAGAGCATTGCATGGAGATATAATGCAGTTTTCAGGACAGATCACACAAGCAGTGAAAAATATATACCAGAAATTGATAGGCTGCAGAGCATTGCATGGAGATATAATGCAGTTTTCAGGACAGATCACACAAGCAGTGAAAAATATATACCTGTAAGAAGAGAAGAAAGATGAATATTAGCAATGCCATTTTCTAACTGCCAGGGCACTTTGCTAAATTATGGCACTTCAATAAAGTATGCATAAATGCTATATGCATAAATGCCCCCGCATAAATGCTGCCCCTTAACTATGTCTCAATATATAGGGACGTATCTGCTTAGATCTGCACAGATTTAACTCATTAACAATCAATCACTAGCTTAAAAGACAACAGGAGACCATAAAGTGCAGGGAAAAAAAAAAAAAAAAAATAGACTAGTAAACTCGGCATGGATCATAAACTCTTAAAGTAAGTGTGATGACCTTTAAGTATCATGGAATAAAAAAGCTAGAGGAGTGAAAAAATATATACCAGAAATTGATAGGCTGCAGAGCATTGCATGGAGATATAATGCAGTTTTCAGGACAGATCACACAAGCAGTGAAAAATATATACCAGAAATTGATAGGCTGCAGAGCATTGCATGGAGATATAATGCAGTTTTCAGGACAGATCACACAAGCAGTGAAAAATATATACCAGAAATTGATAGGCTGCAGAGCATTGCATGGAGATATAATGCAGATTTCAGGACAGATCACACAAGCAGTGAAAAATATATACCAGAAATTGATAGGCTGCAGAGCATTGCATGGAGATATAATGCAGTTTTCAGGACAGATCACACAAGCAGTGAAAAATATATACCAGAAATTGATAGGCTGCAGAGCATTGCATGGAGATATAATGCAGTTTTCAGGACAGATCACAGAAGCAGTGAAAAATATATACCAGAAATTGATAGGCTGCAGAGCATTGCATGGAGATATAATGCAGTTTTCAGGACAGATCACACAAGCAGTGAAAAATATATACCTGTAAGAAGAGAAGAAAGATGAATATTAGCAATGCCATTTTCTAACTGCCAGGGCACTTTGCTAAATTATGGCACTTCGATAAAGTATGCATAAATGCTATATGCATAAATGCCCCCGCATAAATGCTGCCCCTTAACTAAGTCTCAATATATAGGGACGTATCTGCTTAGATCTGCACAGATTTAACTCATTAACAATCAATCACTAGCTTAAAAGACAACAGGAGACCATAAAGTGCAGGGAAAAAAAAAAAAAAAAAACAGACTAGTAAACTCGGCATGGATCATAAACTCTTAAAGTAAGTGTGATGACCTTTAAGTATCATGGAATAAAAAAGCTAGAGGAGTGAAAAAATATATACCAGAAATTGATAGGCTGCAGAGCATTGCATGGAGATATAATGCAGTTTTCAGGACAGATCACACAAGCAGTGAAAAATATATACCAGAAATTGATAGGCTGCAGAGCATTGCATGGAGATATAATGCAGTTTTCAGGACAGATCACACAAGCAGTGAAAAATATATACCAGAAATTGATAGGCTGCAGAGCATTGCATGGAGATATAATGCAGTTTTCAGGACAGATCACACAAGCAGTGAAAAATATATACCTGTAAGAAGAGAAGAAAGATGAATATTAGCAATGCCATTTTCTAACTGCCAGGGCACTTTGCTAAATTATGGCACTTCGATAAAGTATGCATAAATGCACCCGCATAAATGCTGCCCCTTAACTAAGTCTCAATATATAGGGACGTATCTGCTTAGATCTGCACAGATTTAACTCATTAACAATCAATCACTAGCTTAAAAGACAACAGGAGACCATAAAGTGCAGGGAAAAAAAAAAAAAAAAAGACAGACTAGTAAACTCGGCATGGATCATAAACTCTTAAAGTAAGTGTGATGACCTTTAAGTATCATGGAATAAAAAAGCTAGAGCAGTGAAAAAATATATACCAGAAATTGATAGGCTGCAGAGCATTGCATGGAGATATAATGCAGTTTTCAGGACAGATCACACAAGCAGTGAAAAATATATACCAGAAATTGATAGGCTGCAGAGCATTGCATGGAGATATAATGCAGTTTTCAGGACAGATCACACAAGCAGTGAAAAATATATACCAGAAATTGATAGGCTGCAGAGCATTGCATGGAGATATAATGCAGTTTTCAGGACAGATCACACAAACAGTGAAAAATATATACCAGAAATTGATAGGCTGCAGAGCATTGCATGGAGATATAATGCAGTTTTCAGGACAGATCACACAAGCAGTGAAAAATATATACCTGTAAGAAGAGAAGAAAGATGAATATTAGCAATGCCATTTTCTAACTGCCAGGGCACTTTGCTAAATTATGGCACTTCGATAAAGTATGCATAAATGCTATATGCATAAATGCCCCCGCATAAATGCTGCCCCTTAACTAAGTCTCAATATATAGGGACGTATCTGCTTAGATCTGCACAGATTTAACTCATTAACAATCAATCACTAGCTTAAAAGACAACAGGAGACCATAAAGTGCAGGGAAAAAAAAAAAAAAAAAACAGACTAGTAAACTCGGCATGGATCATAAACTCTTAAAGTAAGTGTGATGACCTTTAAGTATCATGGAATAAAAAAGCTAGAGGAGTGAAAAAATATATACCAGAAATTGATAGGCTGCAGAGCATTGCATGGAGATATAATGCAGTTTTCAGGACAGATCACACAAGCAGTGAAAAATATATACCAGAAATTGATAGGCTGCAGAGCATTGCATGGAGATATAATGCAGTTTTCAGGACAGATCACACAAGCAGTGAAAAATATATACCAGAAATTGATAGGCTGCAGAGCATTGCATGGAGATATAATGCAGTTTTCAGGACAGATCACACAAGCAGTGAAAAATATATACCAGAATTTGATAGGCTGCAGAGCATTGCATGGAGATATAATGCAGTTTTTAGGACAGATCACACAAGCAGTGAAAAATATATACCTGTAAGAAGAGAAGAAAGATGAATATTAGCAATGCCATTTTCTAACTGCCAGGGCACTTTGCTAAATTATGGCACTTCGATAAAGTATGCATAAATGCTATATGCATAAATGCCCCCGCATAAATGCTGCCCCTTAACTAAGTCTCAATATATAGGGACGTATCTGCTTAGATCTGCACAGATTTAACTCATTAACAATCAATCACTAGCTTAAAAGACAACAGGAGACCATAAAGTGCAGGGAAAAAAAAACAGACTAGTAAACTCGGCATGGATCATAAACTCTTAAAGTAAGTGTGATGACCTTTAAGTATCATGGAATAAAAAAGCTAGAGGAGTGAAAAAATATATACCAGAAATTGATAGGCTGCAGAGCATTGCATGGAGATATAATGCAGTTTTCAGGACAGATCACACAAGCAGTGAAAAATATATACCTGTAAGAAGAGAAGAAAGATGAATATTAGCAATGCCATTTTCTAACTGCCAGGGCACTTTGCTAAATTATGGCACTTCGATAAAGTATGCATAAATGCTATATGCATAAATGCCCCCGCATAAATGCTGCCCCTTAACTAAGTCTCAATATATAGGGACGTATCTGCTTAGATCTGCACAGATTTAACTCATTAACAATCAATCACTAGCTTAAAAGACAACAGGAGACCATAAAGTGCAGGGAAAAAAAAAAAAAAAAAACAGACTAGTAAACTCGGCATGGATCATAAACTCTTAAAGTAAGTGTGATGACCTTTAAGTATCATGGAATAAAAAAGCTAGAGGAGTGAAAAAATATATACCAGAAATTGATAGGCTGCAGAGCATTGCATGGAGATATAATGCAGTTTTCAGGACAGATCACACAAGCAGTGAAAAATATATACCAGAAATTGATAGGCTGCAGAGCATTGCATGGAGATATAATGCAGTTTTCAGGACAGATCACACAAGCAGTGAAAAATATATACCAGAAATTGATAGGCTGCAGAGCATTGCATGGAGATATAATGCAGTTTTCAGGACAGATCACACAAGCAGTGAAAAATATATACCAGAAATTGATAGGCTGCAGAGCATTGCATGGAGATATAATGCAGTTTTCAGGACAGATCACACAAGCAGTGAAAAATATATACCAGAAATTGATAGGCTGCAGAGCATTGCATGGAGATATAATGCAGTTTTCAGGACAGATCACACAAGCAGTGAAAAATATATACCAGAAATTGATAGGCTGCAGAGCATTGCATGGAGATATAATGCAGTTTTCAGGACAGATCACACAAGCAGTGAAAAATATATACCTGTAAGAAGAGAAGAAAGATGAATATTAGCAATGCCATTTTTTAACTGCCAGGGCACTTTGCTAAATTATGGCACTTCGATAAAGTATGCATAAATGCTATATGCATAAATGCCCCCGCATAAATGCTGCCCCTTAACTAAGTCTCAATATATAGGGACGTATCTGCTTAGATCTGCACAGATTTAACTCATTAACAATCAATCACTAGCTTAAAAGACAACAGGAGACCATAAAGTGCAGGGAAAAAAAAAAAAAAAAAAAACAGACTAGTAAACTCGGCATGGATCATAAACTCTTAAAGTAAGTGTGATGACCTTTAAGTATCATGGAATAAAAAAGCTAGAGGAGTGAAAAAATATATACCAGAAATTGATAGGCTGCAGAGCATTGCATGGAGATATAATGCAGTTTTCAGGACAGATCACACAAGCAGTGAAAAATATATACCAGAAATTGATAGGCTGCAGAGCATTGCATGGAGATATAATGCAGTTTTCAGGACAGATCACACAAGCAGTGAAAAATATATACCAGAAATTGATAGGCTGCAGAGCATTGCATGGAGATATAATGCAGTTTTCAGGATAGATCACACAAGCAGTGAAAAATATATACCAGAAATTGATAGGCTGCAGAGCATTGCATGGAGATATAATGCAGTTTTCAGGACAGATCACACAAGCAGTGAAAAATATATACCAGAAATTGATAGGCTGCAGAGCATTGCATGGAGATATAATGCAGTTTTCAGGACAGATCACACAAGCAGTGAAAAATATATACCTGTAAGAAGAGAAGAAAGATGAATATTAGCAATGCCATTTTCTAACTGCCAGGGCACTTTGCTAAATTATGGCACTTCGATAAAGTATGCATAAATGCTATATGCATAAATGCCCCCGCATAAATGCTGCCCCTTAACTAAGTCTCAATATATAGGGACGTATCTGCTTAGATCTGCACAGATTTAACTCATTAACAATCAATCACTAGCTTAAAAGACAACAGGAGACCATAAAGTGCAGGGAAAAAAAAAAAAAAAAACAGACTAGGAAACTCGGCATGGATCATAAACTCTTAAAGTAAGTGTGATGACCTTTAAGTATCATGGAATAAAAAAGCTAGAGGAGTTAAAAAATATATACCAGAAATTGATAGGCTGCAGAGCATTGCATGGAGATATAATGCAGTTTTCAGGACAGATCACACAAGCAGTGAAAAATATATACCAGAAATTGATAGGCTGCAGAGCATTGCATGGAAATATAATGCAGTTTTCAGGACAGATCACACAAGCAGTGAAAAATATATACCAGAAATTGATAGGCTGCAGAGCATTGCATGGAGATATAATGCAGTTTTCAGGACAGATCACACAAGCAGTGAAAAATATATACCAGAAATTGATAGGCTGCAGAGCATTGCATGGAGATATAATGCAGTTTTCAGGACAGATCACACAAGCAGTGAAAAATATATACCAGAAATTGATAGGCTGCAGAGCATTGCATGGAGATATAATGCAGTTTTCAGGACAGATCACACAAGCAGTGAAAAATATATACCAGAAATTGATAGGCTGCAGAGCATTGCATGGAGATATAATGCAGTTTTCAGGACAGATCACACAAGCAGTGAAAAATATATACCTGTAAGAAGAGAAGAAAGATGAATATTAGCAATGCCATTTTTTAACTGCCAGGGCACTTTGCTAAATTATGGCACTTCGATAAAGTATGCATAAATGCTATATGCATAAATGCCCCCGCATAAATGCTGCCCCTTAACTAAGTCTCAATATATAGGGACGTATCTGCTTAGATCTGCACAGATTTAACTCATTAACAATCAATCACTAGCTTAAAAGACAACAGGAGACCATAAAGTGCAGGGAAAAAAAAAAAAAAAAACAGACTAGTAAACTCGGCATGGATCATAAACTCTTAAAGTAAGTGTGATGACCTTTAAGTATCATGGAATAAAAAAGCTAGAGGAGTGAAAAAATATATACCAGAAATTGATAGGCTGCAGAGCATTGCATGGAGATATAATGCAGTTTTCAGGACAGATCACACAAGCAGTGAAAAATATATACCAGAAATTGATAGGCTGCAGAGCATTGCATGGAGATATAATGCAGTTTTCAGGACAGATCACACAAGCAGTGAAAAATATATACCAGAAATTGATAGGCTGCAGAGCATTGCATGGAGATATAATGCAGTTTTCAGGACAGATCACACAAGCAGTGAAAAATATATACCAGAAATTGATAGGCTGCAGAGCATTGCATGGAGATATAATGCAGTTTTCAGGACAGATCACACAAGCAGTGAAAAATATATACCAGAAATTGATAGGCTGCAGAGCATTGCATGGAGATATAATGCAGTTTTCAGGACAGATCACACAAGCAGTGAAAAATATATACCTGTAAGAAGAGAAGAAAGATGAATATTAGCAATGCCATTTTCTAACTGCCAGGGCACTTTGCTAAATTATGGCACTTCGATAAAGTATGCATAAATGCTATATGGATAAATGCCCCCGCATAAATGCTGCCCCTTAACTAAGTCTCAATATATAGGGACGTATCTGCTTAGATCTGCACAGATTTAACTCATTAACAATCAATCACTAGCTTAAAAGACAACAGGAGACCATAAAGTGCAGGGAAAAAAAAAAAAAAAAAAACAGACTAGTAAACTCGGCATGGATCATAAACTCTTAAAGTAAGTGTGATGACCTTTAAGTATCATGGAATAAAAAAGCTAGAGGAGTGAAAAAATATATACCAGAAATTGATAGGCTGCAGAGCATTGCATGGAGATATAATGCAGTTTTCAGGACAGATCACACAAGCAGTGAAAAATATATACCAGAAATTGATAGGCTGCAGAGCATTGCATGGAGATATAATGAAGTTTTCAGGACAGATCACACAAGCAGTGAAAAATATATACCAGAAATTGATAGGCTGCAGAGCATTGCATGGAGATATAATGCAGTTTTCAGGACAGATCACACAAGCAGTGAAAAATATATACCAGAAATTGATAGGCTGCAGAGCATTGCATGGAGATATAATGCAGTTTTCAGGACAGATCACACAAGCAGTGAAAAATATATACCAGAAATTGATAGGCTGCAGAGCATTGCATGGAGATATAATGCAGTTTTCAGGACAGATCACACAAGCAGTGAAAAATATATACCAGAAATTGATAGGCTGCAGAGCATTGCATGGAGATATAATGCAGTTTTCAGGACAGATCACACAAGCAGTGAAAAATATATACCAGAAATTGATAGGCTGCAGAGCATTGCATGGAGATATAATGCAGTTTTCAGGACAGATCACACAAGCAGTGAAAAATATATACCAGAAATTGATAGGCTGCAGAGCATTGCATGGAGATATAATGCAGTTTTCAGGACAGATCACACAAGCAGTGAAAAATATATACCAGAAATTGATAGGCTGCAGAGCATTGCATGGAGATATAATGCAGTTTTCAGGACAGATCACACAAGCAGTGAAAAATATATACCAGAAATTGATAGGCTGCAGAGCATTGCATGGAGATATAATGCAGTTTTCAGGACAGATCACACAAGCAGTGAAAAATATATACCAGAAATTGATAGGCTGCAGAGCATTGCATGGAGATATAATGCAGTTTTCAGGACAGATCACACAAGCAGTGAAAAATATATACCTGTAAGAAGAGAAGAAAGATGAATATTAGCAATGCCATTTTTTAACTGCCAGGGCACTTTGCTAAATTATGGCACTTCGATAAAGTATGCATAAATGCTATATGCATAAATGCCCCCGCATAAATGCTGCCCCTTAACTAAGTCTCAATATATAGGGACGTATCTGCTTAGATCTGCACAGATTTAACTCATTAACAATCAATCACTAGCTTAAAAGACAACAGGAGACCATAAAGTGCAGGGAAAAAAAAAAAAAAAAAAACAGACTAGTAAACTCGGCATGGATCATAAACTCTTAAAGTAAGTGTGATGACCTTTAAGTATCATGGAATAAAAAAGCTAGAGGAGTGAAAAAATATATACCAGAAATTGATAGGCTGCAGAGCATTGCATGGAGATATAATGCAGTTTTCAGGACAGATCACACAAGCAGTGAAAAATATATACCAGAAATTGATAGGCTGCAGAGCATTGCATGGAGATATAATGCAGTTTTCAGGACAGATCACACAAGCAGTGAAAAATATATACCAGAAATTGATAGGCTGCAGAGCATTGCATGGAGATATAATGCAGTTTTCAGGATAGATCACACAAGCAGTGAAAAATATATACCAGAAATTGATAGGCTGCAGAGCATTGCATGGAGATATAATGCAGTTTTCAGGACAGATCACACAAGCAGTGAAAAATATATACCAGAAATTGATAGGCTGCAGAGCATTGCATGGAGATATAATGCAGTTTTCAGGACAGATCACACAAGCAGTGAAAAATATATACCTGTAAGAAGAGAAGAAAGATGAATATTAGCAATGCCATTTTCTAACTGCCAGGGCACTTTGCTAAATTATGGCACTTCGATAAAGTATGCATAAATGCTATATGCATAAATGCCCCCGCATAAATGCTGCCCCTTAACTAAGTCTCAATATATAGGGACGTATCTGCTTAGATCTGCACAGATTTAACTCATTAACAATCAATCACTAGCTTAAAAGACAACAGGAGACCATAAAGTGCAGGGAAAAAAAAACAGACTAGTAAACTCGGCATGGATCATAAACTCTTAAAGTAAGTGTGATGACCTTTAAGTATCATGGAATAAAAAAGCTAGAGGAGTGAAAAAATATATACCAGAAATTGATAGGCTGCAGAGCATTGCATGGAGATATAATGCAGTTTTCAGGACAGATCACACAAGCAGTGAAAAATATATACCTGTAAGAAGAGAAGAAAGATGAATATTAGCAATGCCATTTTCTAACTGCCAGGGCACTTTGCTAAATTATGGCACTTCGATAAAGTATGCATAAATGCTATATGCATAAATGCCCCCGCATAAATGCTGCCCCTTAACTAAGTCTCAATATATAGGGACGTATCTGCTTAGATCTGCACAGATTTAACTCATTAACAATCAATCACTAGCTTAAAAGACAACAGGAGACCATAAAGTGCAGGGAAAAAAAAAAAAAAAAACAGACTAGGAAACTCGGCATGGATCATAAACTCTTAAAGTAAGTGTGATGACCTTTAAGTATCATGGAATAAAAAAGCTAGAGGAGTTAAAAAATATATACCAGAAATTGATAGGCTGCAGAGCATTGCATGGAGATATAATGCAGTTTTCAGGACAGATCACACAAGCAGTGAAAAATATATACCAGAAATTGATAGGCTGCAGAGCATTGCATGGAAATATAATGCAGTTTTCAGGACAGATCACACAAGCAGTGAAAAATATATACCAGAAATTGATAGGCTGCAGAGCATTGCATGGAGATATAATGCAGTTTTCAGGACAGATCACACAAGCAGTGAAAAATATATACCAGAAATTGATAGGCTGCAGAGCATTGCATGGAGATATAATGCAGTTTTCAGGACAGATCACACAAGCAGTGAAAAATATATACCAGAAATTGATAGGCTGCAGAGCATTGCATGGAGATATAATGCAGTTTTCAGGACAGATCACACAAGCAGTGAAAAATATATACCAGAAATTGATAGGCTGCAGAGCATTGCATGGAGATATAATGCAGTTTTCAGGACAGATCACACAAGCAGTGAAAAATATATACCTGTAAGAAGAGAAGAAAGATGAATATTAGCAATGCCATTTTTTAACTGCCAGGGCACTTTGCTAAATTATGGCACTTCGATAAAGTATGCATAAATGCTATATGCATAAATGCCCCCGCATAAATGCTGCCCCTTAACTAAGTCTCAATATATAGGGACGTATCTGCTTAGATCTGCACAGATTTAACTCATTAACAATCAATCACTAGCTTAAAAGACAACAGGAGACCATAAAGTGCAGGGAAAAAAAAAAAAAAAAACAGACTAGTAAACTCGGCATGGATCATAAACTCTTAAAGTAAGTGTGATGACCTTTAAGTATCATGGAATAAAAAAGCTAGAGGAGTGAAAAAATATATACCAGAAATTGATAGGCTGCAGAGCATTGCATGGAGATATAATGCAGTTTTCAGGACAGATCACACAAGCAGTGAAAAATATATACCAGAAATTGATAGGCTGCAGAGCATTGCATGGAGATATAATGCAGTTTTCAGGACAGATCACACAAGCAGTGAAAAATATATACCAGAAATTGATAGGCTGCAGAGCATTGCATGGAGATATAATGCAGTTTTCAGGACAGATCACACAAGCAGTGAAAAATATATACCAGAAATTGATAGGCTGCAGAGCATTGCATGGAGATATAATGCAGTTTTCAGGACAGATCACACAAGCAGTGAAAAATATATACCAGAAATTGATAGGCTGCAGAGCATTGCATGGAGATATAATGCAGTTTTCAGGACAGATCACACAAGCAGTGAAAAATATATACCTGTAAGAAGAGAAGAAAGATGAATATTAGCAATGCCATTTTCTAACTGCCAGGGCACTTTGCTAAATTATGGCACTTCGATAAAGTATGCATAAATGCTATATGGATAAATGCCCCCGCATAAATGCTGCCCCTTAACTAAGTCTCAATATATAGGGACGTATCTGCTTAGATCTGCACAGATTTAACTCATTAACAATCAATCACTAGCTTAAAAGACAACAGGAGACCATAAAGTGCAGGGAAAAAAAAAAAAAAAAAAACAGACTAGTAAACTCGGCATGGATCATAAACTCTTAAAGTAAGTGTGATGACCTTTAAGTATCATGGAATAAAAAAGCTAGAGGAGTGAAAAAATATATACCAGAAATTGATAGGCTGCAGAGCATTGCATGGAGATATAATGCAGTTTTCAGGACAGATCACACAAGCAGTGAAAAATATATACCAGAAATTGATAGGCTGCAGAGCATTGCATGGAGATATAATGAAGTTTTCAGGACAGATCACACAAGCAGTGAAAAATATATACCAGAAATTGATAGGCTGCAGAGCATTGCATGGAGATATAATGCAGTTTTCAGGACAGATCACACAAGCAGTGAAAAATATATACCAGAAATTGATAGGCTGCAGAGCATTGCATGGAGATATAATGCAGTTTTCAGGACAGATCACACAAGCAGTGAAAAATATATACCAGAAATTGATAGGCTGCAGAGCATTGCATGGAGATATAATGCAGTTTTCAGGACAGATCACACAAGCAGTGAAAAATATATACCAGAAATTGATAGGCTGCAGAGCATTGCATGGAGATATAATGCAGTTTTCAGGACAGATCACACAAGCAGTGAAAAATATATACCTGTAAGAAGAGAAGAAAGATGAATATTAGCAATGCCATTTTCTAACTGCCAGGGCACTTTGCTAAATTATGGCACTTCGATAAAGTATGCATAAATGCTATATGCATAAATGCCCCCGCATAAATGCTGCCCCTTAACTAAGTCTCAATATATAGGGACGTATCTGCTTAGATCTGCACAGATTTAACTCATTAACAATCAATCACTAGCTTAAAAGACAACAGGAGACCATAAAGTGCAGGGAAAAAAAAAAAAAACAACAGACTAGTAAACTCGGCATGGATCATAAACTCTTAAAGTAAGTGTGATGACCTTTAAGTATCATGGAATAAAAAAGCTAGAGGAGTGAAAAAATATATACCAGAAATTGATAGGCTGCAGAGCATTGCATGGAGATATAATGCAGTTTTCAGGACAGATCACACAAGCAGTGAAAAATATATACCAGAAATTGATAGGCTGCAGAGCATTGCATGGAGATATAATGCAGTTTTCAGGACAGATCACACAAGCAGTGAAAAATATATACCAGAAATTGATAGGCTGCAGAGCATTGCATGGAGATATAATGCAGTTTTCAGGACAGATCACACAAGCAGTGAAAAATATATACCAGAAATTGATAGGCTGCAGAGCATTGCATGGAGATATAATGCAGTTTTCAGGACATATCACACAAGCAGTGAAAAATATATACCAGAAATTGATAGGCTGCAGAGCATTGCATGGAGATATAATGCAGTTTTCAGGACAGATCACACAAGCAGTGAAAAATATATACCTGTAAGAAGAGAAGAAAGATGAATATTAGCAATGCCATTTTCTAACTGCCAGGGCACTTTGCTAAATTATGGCACTTCGATAAAGTATGCATAAATGCTATATGCATAAATGCCCCCTCATAAATGCTGCCCCTTAACTAAGTCTCAATATATAGGGACGTATCTGCTTAGATCTGCACAGATTTAACTCATTAACAATCAATCACTAGCTTAAAAGACAACAGGAGACCATAAAGTGCAGGGAAAAAAAAAAAAAAAAAACAGACTAGTAAACTCGGCATGGATCATAAACTCTTAAAGTAAGTGTGATGACCTTTAAGTATCATGGAATAAAAAAGCTAGAGGAGTGAAAAAATATATACCAGAAATTGATAGGCTGCAGAGCATTGCATGGAGATATAATGCAGTTTTCAGGACAGATCACACAAGCAGTGAAAAATATATACCAGAAATTGATAGGCTGCAGAGCATTGCATGGAGATATAATGCAGTTTTCAGGACAGATCACACAAGCAGTGAAAAATATATACCAGAAATTGATAGGCTGCAGAGCATTGCATGGAGATATAATGCAGTTTTCAGGACAGATCACACAAGCAGTGAAAAATATATACCTGTAAGAAGAGAAGAAAGATGAATATTAGCAATGCCATTTTTTAACTGCCAGGGCACTTTGCTAAATTATGGCACTTCGATAAAGTATGCATAAATGCTATATGCATAAATGCCCCCGCATAAATGCTGCCCCTTAACTAAGTCTCAATATATAGGGACGTATCTGCTTAGATCTGCACAGATTTAACTCATTAACAATCAATCACTAACTTAAAAGACAACAGGAGACCATAAAGTGCAGGGAAAAAAAAAAAAAAAAAAAACAGACTAGTAAACTCGGCATGGATCATAAACTCTTAAAGTAAGTGTGATGACCTTTAAGTATCATGGAATAAAAAAGCTAGAGGAGTGAAAAAATATATACCAGAAATTGATAGGCTGCAGAGCATTGCATGGAGATATAATGCAGTTTTCAGGACAGATCACACAAGCAGTGAAAAATATATACCAGAAATTGATAGGCTGCAGAGCATTGCATGGAGATATAATGCAGTTTTCAGGACAGATCACACAAGCAGTGAAAAATATATACCAGAAATTGATAGGCTGCAGAGCATTGCATGGAGATATAATGCAGTTTTCAGGACAGATCACACAAGCAGTGAAAAATATATACCAGAAATTGATAGGCTGCAGAGCATTGCATGGAGATATAATGCAGTTTTCAGGACAGATCACACAAGCAGTGAAAAATATATACCAGAAATTGATAGGCTGCAGAGCATTGCATGGAGATATAATGCAGTTTTCAGGACAGATCACACAAGCAGTGAAAAATATATACCTGTAAGAAGAGAAGAAAGATGAATATTAGCAATGCCATTTTCTAACTGCCAGGGCACTTTGCTAAATTATGGCACTTCGATAAAGTATGCATAAATGCTATATGCATAAATGCCCCCGCATAAATGCTGCCCCTTAACTAAGTCTCAATATATAGGGACGTATCTGCTTAGATCTGCACAGATTTAACTCATTAACAATCAATCACTAGCTTAAAAGACAACAGGAGACCATAAAGTGCAGGGAAAAAAAAACAGACTAGTAAACTCGGCATGGATCATAAACTCTTAAAGTAAGTGTGATGACCTTTAAGTATCATGGAATAAAAAAGCTAGAGGAGTGAAAAAATATATACCAGAAATTGATAGGCTGCAGAGCATTGCATGGAGATATAATGCAGTTTTCAGGACAGATCACACAAGCAGTGAAAAATATATACCTGTAAGAAGAGAAGAAAGATGAATATTAGCAATGCCATTTTCTAACTGCCAGGGCACTTTGCTAAATTATGGCACTTCGATAAAGTATGCATAAATGCTATATGCATAAATGCCCCCGCATAAATGCTGCCCCTTAACTAAGTCTCAATATATAGGGACGTATCTGCTTAGATCTGCACAGATTTAACTCATTAACAATCAATCACTAGCTTAAAAGACAACAGGAGACCATAAAGTGCAGGGAAAAAAAAAAAAAAAAAAAACAGACTAGTAAACTCGGCATGGATCATAAACTCTTAAAGTAAGTGTGATGACCTTTAAGTATCATGGAATAAAAAAGCTAGAGGAGTGAAAAAATATATACCAGAAATTGATAGGCTGCAGAGCATTGCATGGAGATATAATGCAGTTTTCAGGACAGATCACACAAGCAGTGAAAAATATATACCAGAAATTGATAGGCTGCAGAGCATTGCATGGAGATATAATGCAGTTTTCAGGACAGATCACACAAGCAGTGAAAAATATATACCAGAAATTGATAGGCTGCAGAGCATTGCATGGAGATATAATGCAGTTTTCAGGACAGATCACACAAGCAGTGAAAAATATATACCAGAAATTGATAGGCTGCAGAGCATTGCATGGAGATATAATGCAGTTTTCAGGACAGATCACACAAGCAGTGAAAAATATATACCAGAAATTGATAGGCTGCAGAGCATTGCATGGAGATATAATGCAGTTTTCAGGACAGATCACACAAGCAGTGAAAAATATATACCAGAAATTGATAGGCTGCAGAGCATTGCATGGAGATATAATGCAGTTTTCAGGACAGATCACACAAGCAGTGAAAAATATATACCAGAAATTGATAGGCTGCAGAGCATTGCATGGAGATATAATGCAGTTTTCAGGACAGATCACACAAGCAGTGAAAAATATATACCAGAAATTGATAGGCTGCAGAGCATTGCATGGAGATATAATGCAGTTTTCAGGACAGATCACACAAGCAGTGAAAAATATATACCTGTAAGAAGAGAAGAAAGATGAATATTAGCAATGCCATTTTTTAACTGCCAGGGCACTTTGCTAAATTATGGCACTTCGATAAAGTATGCATAAATGCTATATGCATAAATGCCCCCGCATAAATGCTGCCCCTTAACTAAGTCTCAATATATAGGGACGTATCTGCTTAGATCTGCACAGATTTAACTCATTAACAATCAATCACTAGCTTAAAAGACAACAGGAGACCATAAAGTGCAGGGAAAAAAAAAAAAAAAAAACAGACTAGTAAACTCGGCATGGATCATAAACTCTTAAAGTAAGTGTGATGACCTTTAAGTATCATGGAATAAAAAAGCTAGAGGAGTGAAAAAATATATACCAGAAATTGATAGGCTGCAGAGCATTGCATGGAGATATAATGCAGTTTTCAGGACAGATCACACAAGCAGTGAAAAATATATACCAGAAATTGATAGGCTGCAGAGCATTGCATGGAGATATAATGCAGTTTTCAGGACAGATCACACAAGCAGTGAAAAATATATACCAGAAATTGATAGGCTGCAGAGCATTGCATGGAGATATAATGCAGTTTTCAGGACAGATCACACAAGCAGTGAAAAATATATACCTGTAAGAAGAGAAGAAAGATGAATATTAGCAATGCCATTTTTTAACTGCCAGGGCACTTTGCTAAATTATGGCACTTCGATAAAGTATGCATAAATGCTATATGCATAAATGCCCCCGCATAAATGCTGCCCCTTAACTAAGTCTCAATATATAGGGACGTATCTGCTTAGATCTGCACAGATTTAACTCATTAACAATCAATCACTAACTTAAAAGACAACAGGAGACCATAAAGTGCAGGGAAAAAAAAAAAAAAAAAAAACAGACTAGTAAACTCGGCATGGATCATAAACTCTTAAAGTAAGTGTGATGACCTTTAAGTATCATGGAATAAAAAAGCTAGAGGAGTGAAAAAATATATACCAGAAATTGATAGGCTGCAGAGCATTGCATGGAGATATAATGCAGTTTTCAGGACAGATCACACAAGCAGTGAAAAATATATACCAGAAATTGATAGGCTGCAGAGCATTGCATGGAGATATAATGCAGTTTTCAGGACAGATCACACAAGCAGTGAAAAATATATACCAGAAATTGATAGGCTGCAGAGCATTGCATGGAGATATAATGCAGTTTTCAGGACAGATCACACAAGCAGTGAAAAATATATACCAGAAATTGATAGGCTGCAGAGCATTGCATGGAGATATAATGCAGTTTTCAGGACAGATCACACAAGCAGTGAAAAATATATACCAGAAATTGATAGGCTGCAGAGCATTGCATGGAGATATAATGCAGTTTTCAGGACAGATCACACAAGCAGTGAAAAATATATACCTGTAAGAAGAGAAGAAAGATGAATATTAGCAATGCCATTTTCTAACTGCCAGGGCACTTTGCTAAATTATGGCACTTCGATAAAGTATGCATAAATGCTATATGCATAAATGCCCCCGCATAAATGCTGCCCCTTAACTAAGTCTCAATATATAGGGACGTATCTGCTTAGATCTGCACAGATTTAACTCATTAACAATCAATCACTAGCTTAAAAGACAACAGGAGACCATAAAGTGCAGGGAAAAAAAAACAGACTAGTAAACTCGGCATGGATCATAAACTCTTAAAGTAAGTGTGATGACCTTTAAGTATCATGGAATAAAAAAGCTAGAGGAGTGAAAAAATATATACCAGAAATTGATAGGCTGCAGAGCATTGCATGGAGATATAATGCAGTTTTCAGGACAGATCACACAAGCAGTGAAAAATATATACCTGTAAGAAGAGAAGAAAGATGAATATTAGCAATGCCATTTTCTAACTGCCAGGGCACTTTGCTAAATTATGGCACTTCGATAAAGTATGCATAAATGCTATATGCATAAATGCCCCCGCATAAATGCTGCCCCTTAACTAAGTCTCAATATATAGGGACGTATCTGCTTAGATCTGCACAGATTTAACTCATTAACAATCAATCACTAGCTTAAAAGACAACAGGAGACCATAAAGTGCAGGGAAAAAAAAAAAAAAAAAAACAGACTAGTAAACTCGGCATGGATCATAAACTCTTAAAGTAAGTGTGATGACCTTTAAGTATCATGGAATAAAAAAGCTAGAGGAGTGAAAAAATATATACCAGAAATTGATAGGCTGCAGAGCATTGCATGGAGATATAATGCAGTTTTCAGGACAGATCACACAAGCAGTGAAAAATATATACCAGAAATTGATAGGCTGCAGAGCATTGCATGGAGATATAATGCAGTTTTCAGGACAGATCACACAAGCAGTGAAAAATATATACCAGAAATTGATAGGCTGCAGAGCATTGCATGGAGATATAATGCAGTTTTCAGGACAGATCACACAAGCAGTGAAAAATATATACCAGAAATTGATAGGCTGCAGAGCATTGCATGGAGATATAATGCAGTTTTCAGGACAGATCACACAAGCAGTGAAAAATATATACCAGAAATTGATAGGCTGCAGAGCATTGCATGGAGATATAATGCAGTTTTCAGGACAGATCACACAAGCAGTGAAAAATATATACCAGAAATTGATAGGCTGCAGAGCATTGCATGGAGATATAATGCAGTTTTCAGGACAGATCACACAAGCAGTGAAAAATATATACCAGAAATTGATAGGCTGCAGAGCATTGCATGGAGATATAATGCAGTTTTCAGGACAGATCACACAAGCAGTGAAAAATATATACCAGAAATTGATAGGCTGCAGAGCATTGCATGGAGATATAATGCAGTTTTCAGGACAGATCACACAAGCAGTGAAAAATATATACCTGTAAGAAGAGAAGAAAGATGAATATTAGCAATGCCATTTTTTAACTGCCAGGGCACTTTGCTAAATTATGGCACTTCGATAAAGTATGCATAAATGCTATATGCATAAATGCCCCCGCATAAATGCTGCCCCTTAACTAAGTCTCAATATATAGGGACGTATCTGCTTAGATCTGCACAGATTTAACTCATTAACAATCAATCACTAGCTTAAAAGACAACAGGAGACCATAAAGTGCAGGGAAAAAAAAAAAAAAAAAACAGACTAGTAAACTCGGCATGGATCATAAACTCTTAAAGTAAGTGTGATGACCTTTAAGTATCATGGAATAAAAAAGCTAGAGGAGTGAAAAAATATATACCAGAAATTGATAGGCTGCAGAGCATTGCATGGAGATATAATGCAGTTTTCAGGACAGATCACACAAGCAGTGAAAAATATATACCAGAAATTGATAGGCTGCAGAGCATTGCATGGAGATATAATGCAGTTTTCAGGACAGATCACACAAGCAGTGAAAAATATATACCAGAAATTGATAGGCTGCAGAGCATTGCATGGAGATATAATGCAGTTTTCAGGACAGATCACACAAGCAGTGAAAAATATATACCAGAAATTGATAGGCTGCAGAGCATTGCATGGAGATATAATGCAGTTTTCAGGACAGATCACACAAGCAGTGAAAAATATATACCAGAAATTGATAGGCTGCAGAGCATTGCATGGAGATATAATGCAGTTTTCAGGACAGATCACACAAGCAGTGAAAAATATATACCTGTAAGAAGAGAAGAAAGATGAATATTAGCAATGCCATTTTCTAACTGCCAGGGCACTTTGCTAAATTATGGCACTTCGATAAAGTATGCATAAATGCTATATGCATAAATGCCCCCGCATAAATGCTGCCCCTTAACTAAGTCTCAATATATAGGGACGTATCTGCTTAGATCTGCACAGATTTAACTCATTAACAATCAATCACTAGCTTAAAAGACAACAGGAGACCATAAAGTGCAGGGAAAAAAAAAAAAAAAAAAACAGACTAGTAAACTCGGCATGGATCATAAACTCTTAAAGTAAGTGTGATGACCTTTAAGTATCATGGAATAAAAAAGCTAGAGGAGTGAAAAAATATATACCAGAAATTGATAGGCTGCAGAGCATTGCATGGAGATATAATGCAGTTTTCAGGACAGATCACACAAGCAGTGAAAAATATATACCAGAAATTGATAGGCTGCAGAGCATTGCATGGAGATATAATGCAGTTTTCAGGACAGATCACACAAGCAGTGAAAAATATATACCAGAAATTGATAGGCTGCAGAGCATTGCATGGAGATATAATGCAGTTTTCAGGACAGATCACACAAGCAGTGAAAAATATATACCAGAAATTGATAGGCTGCAGAGCATTGCATGGAGATATAATGCAGTTTTCAGGACAGATCACACAAGCAGTGAAAAATATATACCAGAAATTGATAGGCTGCAGAGCATTGCATGGAGATATAATGCAGTTTTCAGGACAGATCACACAAGCAGTGAAAAATATATACCAGAAATTGATAGGCTGCAGAGCATTGCATGGAGATATAATGCAGTTTTCAGGACAGATCACACAAGCAGTGAAAAATATATACCTGTAAGAAGAGAAGAAAGATGAATATTAGCAATGCCATTTTCTAACTGCCAGGGCACTTTGCTAAATTATGGCACTTCGATAAAGTATGCATAAATGCTATATGCATAAATGCCCCCGCATAAATGCTGCCCCTTAACTAAGTCTCAATATATAGGGACGTATCTGCTTAGATCTGCACAGATTTAACTCATTACCAATCAATCACTAGCTTAAAAGACAACAGGAGACCATAAAGTGCAGAGAAAAAAAAAAACAGACTAGTAAACGCGGCATGGATCATAAACTCTTAAAGTAAGTGTGATGACCTTTAAGTATCATGGAATAAAAAAGCTAGAGGAGTGAAAAAATATATACCAGAAATTGATAGGCTGCAGAGCATTGCATGGAGATATAATGCAGTTTTCAGGACAGATCACACAAGCAGTGAAAAATATATACCAGAAATTGATAGGCTGCAGAGCATTGCATGGAGATATAATGCAGTTTTCAGGACAGATCACACAAGCAGTGAAAAATATATACCAGAAATTGATAGGCTGCAGAGCATTGCATGGAGATATAATGCAGTTTTCAGGACAGATCACACAAGCAGTGAAAAATATATACCAGAAATTGATAGGCTGCAGAGCATTGCATGGAGATATAATGCAGTTTTCAGGACAGATCACACAAGCAGTGAAAAATATATACCAGAAATTGATAGGCTGCAGAGCATTGCATGGAGATATAATGCAGTTTTCAGGACAGATCACACAAGCAGTGAAAAATATATACCAGAAATTGATAGGCTGCAGAGCATTGCATGGAGATATAATGCAGTTTTCAGGACAGATCACACAAGCAGTGAAAAATATATACCAGAAATTGATAGGCTGCAGAGCATTGCATGGAGATATAATGCAGTTTTCAGGACAGATCACACAAGCAGTGAAAAATATATACCAGAAATTGATAGGCTGCAGAGCATTGCATGGAGATATAATGCAGTTTTCAGGACAGATCACACAAGCAGTGAAAAATATATACCAGAAATTGATAGGCTGCAGAGCATTGCATGGAGATATAATGCAGTTTTCAGGACAGATCACACAAGCAGTGAAAAATATATACCAGAAATTGATAGGCTGCAGAGCATTGCATGGAGATATAATGCAGTTTTCAGGACAGATCACACAAGCAGTGAAAAATATATACCTGTAAGAAGAGAAGAAAGATGAATATTAGCAATGCCATTTTCTAACTGCCAGGGCACTTTGCTAAATTATGGCACTTCGATAAAGTATGCATAAATGCTATATGCATAAATGCCCCCGCATAAATGCTGCCCCTTAACTAAGTCTCAATATATAGGGACGTATCTGCTTAGATCTGCACAGATTTAACTCATTACCAATCAATCACTAGCTTAAAAGACAACAGGAGACCATAAAGTGCAGAGAAAAAAAAAAACAGACTAGTAAACGCGGCATGGATCATAAACTCTTAAAGTAAGTGTGATGACCTTTAAGTATCATGGAATAAAAAAGCTAGAGGAGTGAAAAAATATATACCAGAAATTGATAGGCTGCAGAGCATTGCATGGAGATATAATGCAGTTTTCAGGACAGATCACACAAGCAGTGAAAAATATATACCAGAAATTGATAGGCTGCAGAGCATTGCATGGAGATATAATGCAGTTTTCAGGACAGATCACACAAGCAGTGAAAAATATATACCAGAAATTGATAGGCTGCAGAGCATTGCATGGAGATATAATGCAGTTTTCAGGACAGATCACACAAGCAGTGAAAAATATATACCAGAAATTGATAGGCTGCAGAGCATTGCATGGAGATATAATGCAGTTTTCAGGACAGATCACACAAGCAGTGAAAAATATATACCAGAAATTGATAGGCTGCAGAGCATTGCATGGAGATATAATGCAGTTTTCAGGACAGATCACACAAGCAGTGAAAAATATATACCAGAAATTGATAGGCTGCAGAGCATTGCATGGAGATATAATGCAGTTTTCAGGACAGATCACACAAGCAGTGAAAAATATATACCAGAAATTGATAGGCTGCAGAGCATTGCATGGAGATATAATGCAGTTTTCAGGACAGATCACACAAGCAGTGAAAAATATATACCTGTAAGAAGAGAAGAAAGATGAATATTAGCAATGCCATTTTTTAACTGCCAGGGCACTTTGCTAAATTATGGCACTTCGATAAAGTATGCATAAATGCTATATGCATAAATGCCCCCGCATAAATGCTGCCCCTTAACTAAGTCTCAATATATAGGGACGTATCTGCTTAGATCTGCACAGATTTAACTCATTAACAATCAATCACTAGCTTAAAAGACAACAGGAGACCATAAAGTGCAGGGAAAAAAAAAAAAAAAAAAACAGACTAGTAAACTCGGCATGGATCATAAACTCTTAAAGTAAGTGTGATGACCTTTAAGTATCATGGAATAAAAAAGCTAGAGGAGTGAAAAAATATATACCAGAAATTGATAGGCTGCAGAGCATTGCATGGAGATATAATGCAGTTTTCAGGACAGATCACACAAGCAGTGAAAAATATATACCAGAAATTGATAGGCTGCAGAGCATTGCATGGAGATATAATGCAGTTTTCAGGACAGATCACACAAGCAGTGAAAAATATATACCAGAAATTGATAGGCTGCAGAGCATTGCATGGAGATATAATGCAGTTTTCAGGACAGATCACACAAGCAGTGAAAAATATATACCAGAAATTGATAGGCTGCAGAGCATTGCATGGAGATATAATGCAGTTTTCAGGACAGATCACACAAGCAGTGAAAAATATATACCAGAAATTGATAGGCTGCAGAGCATTGCATGGAGATATAATGCAGTTTTCAGGACAGATCACACAAGCAGTGAAAAATATATACCTGTAAGAAGAGAAGAAAGATGAATATTAGCAATGCCATTTTCTAACTGCCAGGGCACTTTGCTAAATTATGGCACTTCGATAAAGTATGCATAAATGCTATATGCATAAATGCCCCCGCATAAATGCTGCCCCTTAACTAAGTCTCAATATATAGGGACGTATCTGCTTAGATCTGCACAGATTTAACTCATTAACAATCAATCACTAGTTTAAAAGACAACAGGAGACCATAAAGTGCAGGGAAAAAAAAACAGACTAGTAAACTCGGCATGGATCATAAACTCTTAAAGTAAGTGTGATGACCTTTAAGTATCATGGAATAAAAAAGCTAGAGGAGTGAAAAAATATATACCAGAAATTGATAGGCTGCAGAGCATTGCATGGAGATATAATGCAGTTTTCAGGACAGATCACACAAGCAGTGAAAAATATATACCTGTAAGAAGAGAAGAAAGATGAATATTAGCAATGCCATTTTCTAACTGCCAGGGCACTTTGCTAAATTATGGCACTTCGATAAAGTATGCATAAATGCTATATGCATAAATGCCCCCGCATAAATGCTGCCCCTTAACTAAGTCTCAATATATAGGGATGTATCTGCTTAGATCTGCACAGATTTAACTCATTAACAATCAATCACTAGCTTAAAAGACAACAGGAGACCATAAAGTGCAGGGAAAAAAAAAAAAAAAAACAGACTAGTAAACTCGGCATGGATCATAAACTCTTAAAGTAAGTGTGATGACCTTTAAGTATCATGGAATAAAAAAGCTAGAGGAGTGAAAAAATATATACCAGAAATTGATAGGCTGCAGAGCATTGCATGGAGATATAATGCAGTTTTCAGGACAGATCACACAAGCAGTGAAAAATATATACCAGAAATTGATAGGCTGCAGAGCATTGCATGGAGATATAATTCAGTTTTCAGGACAGATCACACAAGCAGTGAAAAATATATACCAGAAATTGATAGGATGCAGAGCACTGCATGGAGATATAATGCAGTTTTCAGGACAGATCACACAAGCAGTGAAAAATATATACCAGAAATTGATAGGCTGCAGAGCATTGCATGGAGATATAATGCAGTTTTCAGGACAGATCACACAAGCAGTGAAAAATATATACCTGTAAGAAGAGAAGAAAGATGAATATTAGCAATGCCATTTTTTAACTGCCAGGGCACTTTGCTAAATTATGGCACTTCGATAAAGTATGCATAAATGCTATATGCATAAATGCCCCCGCATAAATGCTGCCCCTTAACTAAGTCTCAATATATAGGGACGTATCTGCTTAGATCTGCACAGATTTAACTCATTAACAATCAATCACTAGCTTAAAAGACAACAGGAGACCATAAAGTGCAGGGAAAAAAAAAAAAAAAAAACAGACTAGTAAACTCGGCATGGATCATAAACTCTTAAAGTAAGTGTGATGACCTTTAAGTATCATGGAATAAAAAAGCTAGAGGAGTGAAAAAATATATACCAGAAATTGATAGGCTGCAGAGCATTGCATGGAGATATAATGCAGTTTTCAGGACAGATCACACAAGCAGTGAAAAATATATACCAGAAATTGATAGGCTGCAGAGCATTGCATGGAGATATAATGCAGTTTTCAGGACAGATCACACAAGCAGTGAAAAATATATACCAGAAATTGATAGGCTGCAGAGCATTGCATGGAGATATAATGCAGTTTTCAGGACAGATCACACAAGCAGTGAAAAATTTATACCAGAAATTGATAGGCTGCAGAGCATTGCATGGAGATATAATGCAGTTTTCAGGACAGATCACACAAGCAGTGAAAAATATATACCAGAAATTGATAGGCTGCAGAGCATTGCATGGAGATATAATGCAGTTTTCAGGACAGATCACACAAGCAGTGAAAAATATATACCTGTAAGAAGAGAAGAAAGACGAATATTAGCAATGCCATTTTCTAACTGCCAGGGCACTTTGCTAAATTATGGCACTTCGATAAAGTATGCATAAATGCTATATGCATAAATGCCCCCGCATAAATGCTGCCCCTTAACTAAGTCTCAATATATAGGGACGTATCTGCTTAGATCTGCACAGATTTAACTCATTAACAATCAATCACTAGCTTAAAAGACAACAGGAGACCATAAAGTGCAGGGAAAAAAAAAAAAAAAAAAAACAGACTAGTAAACTCGGCATGGATCATAAACTCTTAAAGTAAGAGTGATGACCTTTAAGTATCATGGAATAAAAAAGCTAGAGGAGTGAAAAAATATATACCAGAAATTGATAGGCTGCAGAGCATTGCATGGAGATATAATGCAGTTTTCAGGACAGATCACACAAGCAGTGAAAAATATATACCAGAAATTGATAGGCTGCAGAGCATTGCATGGAGATATAATGCAGTTTTCAGGACAGATCACACAAGCAGTGAAAAATATATACCAGAAATTGATAGGCTGCAGAGCATTGCATGGAGATATAATGCAGTTTTCAGGACAGATCACACAAGCAGTGAAAAATATATACCAGAAATTGATAGGCTGCAGAGCATTGCATGGAGATATAATGCAGTTTTCAGGACAGATCACACAAGCAGTGAAAAATATATACCAGAAATTGATAGGCTGCAGAGCATTGCATGGAGATATAATGCAGTTTTCAGGACAGATCACACAAGCAGTGAAAAATATATACCTGTAAGAAGAGAAGAAAGATGAATATTAGCAATGCCATTTTCTAACTGCCAGGGCACTTTGCTAAATTATGGCACTTCGATAAAGTATGCATAAATGCTATATGCATAAATGCCCCCGCATAAATGCTGCCCCTTAACTAAGTCTCAATATATAGGGACGTATCTGCTTAGATCTGCACAGATTTAACTCATTAACAATCAATCACTAGCTTAAAAGACAACAGGAGACCATAAAGTGCAGGGAAAAAAAAAAAAAAAAAACAGACTAGTAAACTCGGCATGGATCATAAACTCTTAAAGTAAGTGTGATGACCTTTAAGTATCATGGAATAAAAAAGCTAGAGGAGTGAAAAAATATATACCAGAAATTGATAGGCTGCAGAGCATTGCATGGAGATATAATGCAGTTTTCAGGACAGATCACACAAGCAGTGAAAAATATATACCAGAAATTGATAGGCTGCAGAGCATTGCATGGAGATATAATGCAGTTTTCAGGACAGATCACACAAGCAGTGAAAAATATATACCAGAAATTGATAGGCTGCAGAGCATTGCATGGAGATATAATGCAGTTTTCAGGACAGATCACACAAGCAGTGAAAAATATATACCTGTAAGAAGAGAAGAAAGATGAATATTAGCAATGCCATTTTCTAACTGCCAGGGCACTTTGCTAAATTATGGCACTTCGATAAAGTATGCATAAATGCTATATGCATAAATGCCCCCGCATAAATGCTGCCCCTTAACTAAGTCTCAATATATAGGGACGTATCTGCTTAGATCTGCACAGATTTAACTCATTAACAATCAATCACTAGCTTAAAAGACAACAGGAGACCATAAAGTGCAGGGAAAAAAAAAAAAAAAAAACAGACTAGTAAACTCGGCATGGATCATAAACTCTTAAAGTAAGTGTGATGACCTTTAAGTATCATGGAATAAAAAAGCTAGAGGAGTGAAAAAATATATACCAGAAATTGATAGGCTGCAGAGCATTGCATGGAGATATAATGTAGTTTTCAGGACAGATCACACAAGCAGTGAAAAATATATACCAGAAATTGATAGGCTGCAGAGCATTGCATGGAGATATAATGCAGTTTTCAGGACAGATCACACAAGCAGTGAAAAATATATACCAGAAATTGATAGGCTGCAGAGCATTGCATGGAGATATAATGCAGTTTTCAGGACAGATCACACAAGCAGTGAAAAATATATACCAGAAATTGATAGGCTGCAGAGCATTGCATGGAGATATAATGCAGTTTTCAGGACAGATCACACAAGCAGTGAAAAATATATACCTGTAAGAAGAGAAGAAAGATGAATATTAGCAATGCCATTTTCTAACTGCCAGGGCACTTTGCTAAATTATGGCACTTCGATAAAGTATGCATAAATGCTATATGCATAAATGCCCCCGCATAAATGCTGCCCCTTAACTAAGTCTCAATATATAGGGACGTATCTGCTTAGATCTGCACAGATTTAACTCATTAACAATCAATCACTAGCTTAAAAGACAACAGGAGACCATAAAGTGCAGGGAAAAAAAAAAAAAAAAACAGACTAGTAAACTCGGCATGGATCATAAACTCTTAAAGTAAGTGTGATGACCTTTAAGTATCATGGAATAAAAAAGCTAGAGGAGTGAAAAAATATATACCAGAAATTGATAGGCTGCAGAGCATTGCATGGAGATATAATGCAGTTTTCAGGACAGATCACACAAGCAGTGAAAAATATATACCAGAAATTGATAGGCTGCAGAGCATTGCATGGAGATATAATGCAGTTTTCAGGACAGATCACACAAGCAGTGAAAAATATATACCAGAAATTGATAGGCTGCAGAGCATTGCATGGAGATATAATGCAGTTTTCAGGACAGATCACACAAGCAGTGAAAAATATATACCAGAAATTGATAGGCTGCAGAGCATTGCATGGAGATATAATGCAGTTTTCAGGACAGATCACACAAGCAGTGAAAAATATATACCAGAAATTGATAGGCTGCAGAGCATTGCATGGAGATATAATGCAGTTTTCAGGACAGATCACACAAGCAGTGAAAAATATATACCGGTAAGAAGAGAAGAAAGATGAATATTAGCAATGCCATTTTCTAACTGCCAGGGCACTTTGCTAAATTATGGCACTTCGATAAAGTATGCATAAATGCTATATGCATAAATGCCCCCGCATAAATGCTGCCCCTTAACTAAGTCTCAATATATAGGGACGTATCTGCTTAGATCTGCACAGATTTAACTCATTACCAATCAATCACTAGCTTAAAAGACAACAGGAGACCATAAAGTGCAGGGAAAAAAAAAAACAGACTAGTAAACGCGGCATGGATCATAAACTCTTAAAGTAAGTGTGATGACCTTTAAGTATCATGGAATAAAAAAGCTAGAGGAGTGAAAAAATATATACCAGAAATTGATAGGCTGCAGAGCATTGCATGGAGATATAATGCAGTTTTCAGGACAGATCACACAAGCAGTGAAAAATATATACCAGAAATTGATAGGCTGCAGAGCATTGCATGGAGATATAATGCAGTTTTCAGGACAGATCACACAAGCAGTGAAAAATATATACCAGAAATTGATAGGCTGCAGAGCATTGCATGGAGATATAATGCAGTTTTCAGGACAGATCACACAAGCAGTGAAAAATATATACCAGAAATTGATAGGCTGCAGAGCATTGCATGGAGATATAATGCAGTTTTCAGGACAGATCACACAAGCAGTGAAAAATATATACCAGAAATTGATAGGCTGCAGAGCATTGCATGGAGATATAATGCAGTTTTCAGGACAGATCACACAAGCAGTGAAAAATATATACCTGTAAGAAGAGAAGAAAGATGAATATTAGCAATGCCATTTTCTAACTGCCAGGGCACTTTGCTAAATTATGGCACTTCGATAAAGTATGCATAAATGCTATATGCATAAATGCCCCCGCATAAATGCTGCCCCTTAACTAAGTCTCAATATATAGGGACGTATCTGCTTAGATCTGCACAGATTTAACTCATTAACAATCAATCACTAGCTTAAAAGACAACAGGAGACCATAAAGTGCAGGGAAAAAAAAACAGACTAGTAAACTCGGCATGGATCATAAACTCTTAAAGTAAGTGTGATGACCTTTAAGTATCATGGAATAAAAAAGCTAGAGGAGTGAAAAAATATATACCAGAAATTGATAGGCTGCAGAGCATTGCATGGAGATATAATGCAGTTTTCAGGACAGATCACACAAGCAGTGAAAAATATATACCTGTAAGAAGAGAAGAAAGATGAATATTAGCAATGCCATTTTCTAACTGCCAGGGCACTTTGCTAAATTATGGCACTTCGATAAAGTATGCATAAATGCTATATGCATAAATGCCCCCGCATAAATGCTGCCCCTTAACTAAGTCTCAATATATAGGGACGTATCTGCTTAGATCTGCACAGATTTAACTCATTAACAATCAATCACTAGCTTAAAAGACAACAGGAGACCATAAAGTGCAGGGAAAAAAAAACAGACTAGTAAACTCGGCATGGATCATAAACTCTTAAAGTAAGTGTGATGACCTTTAAGTATCATGGAATAAAAAAGCTAGAGGAGTGAAAAAATATATACCAGAAATTGATAGGCTGCAGAGCATTGCATGGAGATATAATGCAGTTTTCAGGACAGATCACACAAGCAGTGAAAAATATATACCTGTAAGAAGAGAAGAAAGATGAATATTAGCAATGCCATTTTCTAACTGCCAGGGCACTTTGCTAAATTATGGCACTTCGATAAAGTATGCATAAATGCTATATGCATAAATGCCCCCGCATAAATGCTGCCCCTTAACTAAGTCTCAATATATAGGGACGTATCTGCTTAGATCTGCACAGATTTAACTCATTAACAATCAATCACTAGCTTAAAAGACAACAGGAGACCATAAAGTGCAGGAAAAAAAAAAAAAAAAACAGACTAGTAAACTCGGCATGGATCATAAACTCTTAAAGTAAGTGTGATGACCTTTAAGTATCATGGAATAAAAAAGCTAGAGGAGTGAAAAAATATATACCAGAAACTGATAGGCTGCAGAGCATTGCATGGAGATATAATGCAGTTTTCAGGACAGATCACACGAGCAGTGAAAAATATATACCAGAAATTGATAGGCTGCAGAGCATTGCATGGAGATATAATGCAGTTTTCAGGACAGATCACACAAGCAGTGAAAAATATATACCTGTAAGAAGAGAAGAAAGATGAATATTAGCAATGCCATTTTCTAACTGCCAGGGCACTTTGCTAAATTATGGCACTTCGATAAAGTATGCATAAATGCTATATGCATAAATGCCCCCGCATAAATGCTGCCCCTTAACTAAGTCTCAATATATAGGGACGTATCTGCTTAGATCTGCACAGATTTAACTCATTAACAATCAATCACTAGCTTAAAAGACAACAGGAGACCATAAAGTGCAGGGAAAAAAAAACAGACTAGTAAACTCGGCATGGATCATAAACTCTTAAAGTAAGTGTGATGACCTTTAAGTATCATGGAATAAAAAAGCTAGAGGAGTGAAAAAATATATACCAGAAATTGATAGGCTGCAGAGCATTGCATGGAGATATAATGCAGTTTTCAGGACAGATCACACAAGCAGTGAAAAATATATACCAGAAATTGATAGGCTGCAGAGCATTGCATGGAGATATAATGCAGTTTTCAGGACAGATCACACAAGCAGTGAAAAATATATACCAGAAATTGATAGGCTGCAGAGCATTGCATGGAGATATAATGCAGTTTTCAGGACAGATCACACAAGCAGTGAAAAATATATACCAGAAATTGATAGGCTGCAGAGCATTGCATGGAGATATAATGCAGTTTTCAGGACAGATCACACAAGCAGTGAAAAATATATACCAGAAATTGATAGGCTGCAGAGCATTGCATGGAGATATAATGCAGTTTTCAGGACAGATCACACAAGCAGTGAAAAATATATACCAGAAATTGATAGGCTGCAGAGCATTGCATGGAGATATAATGCAGTTTTCAGGACAGATCACACAAGCAGTGAAATATATATACCAGAAATTGATAGGCTGCAGAGCAATGCATGGAGATATAATGCAGTTTTCAGGACAGATCACACAAGCAGTGAAAAATATATACCAGAAATTGATAGGCTGCAGAGCATTGCATGGAGATATAATGCAGTTTTCAGGACAGATCACACAAGCAGTGAAAAATATATACCTGTAAGAAGAGAAGAAAGATGAATATTAGCAATGCCATTTTCTAACTGCCAGGGCACTTTGCTAAATTATGGCACTTCGATAAAGTATGCATAAATGCTATATGCATAAATGCCCCCGCATAAATGCTGCCCCTTAACTAAGTCTCAATATATAGGGACGTATCTGCTTAGATCTGCACAGATTTAACTCATTAACAATCAATCACTAGCTTAAAAGACAACAGGAGATCATAAAGTGCAGGGAAAAAAAAAAAAAAAAACAGACTAGTAAACTCGGCATGGATCATAAACTCTTAAAGTAAGTGTGATGACCTTTAAGTATCATGGAATAAAAAAGCTAGAGGAGTGAAAAAATATATACCAGAAATTGATAGGCTGCAGAGCATTGCATGGAGATATAATGCAGTTTTCAGGACAGATCACACAAGCAGTGAAAAATATATACCAGAAATTGATAGGCTGCAGAGCATTGCATGGAGATATAATGCAGTTTTCAGGACAGATCACACAAGCAGTGAAAAATATATACCAGAAATTGATAGGCTGCAGAGCATTGCATGGAGATATAATGCAGTTTTCAGGACAGATCACACAAGCAGTGAAAAATATATACCTGTAAGAAGAGAAGAAAGATGAATATTAGCAATGCCATTTTCTAACTGCCAGGGCACTTTGCTAAATTATGGCACTTCGATAAAGTATGCATAAATGCTATATGCATAAATGCCCCCGCATAAATGCTGCCCCTTAACTAAGTCTCAATATATAGGGACGTATCTGCTTAGATCTGCACAGATTTAACTCATTAACAATCAATCACTAGCTTAAAAGACAACAGGAGACCATAAAGTGCAGGGAAAAAAAAAAAAAAAAAACAGACTAGTAAAGTCGGCATGGATCATAAACTCATAAAGTAAGTGTGATGACCTTTAAGTATCATGGAATAAAAAAGCTAGAGGAGTGAAAAAATATATACCAGAAATTGATAGGCTGCAGAGCATTGCATGGAGATATAATGCAGTTTTCAGGACAGATCACACAAGCAGTGAAAAATATATACCAGAAATTGATAGGCTGCAGAGCAATGCATGGAGATATAATGCAGTTTTCAGGACAGATCACACAAGCAGTGAAAAATATATACCAGAAATTGATAGGCTGCAGAGCATTGCATGGAGATATAATGCAGTTTTCAGGACAGATCACACAAGCAGTGAAAAATATATACCAGAAATTGATAGGCTGCAGAGCATTGCATGGAGATATAATGCAGTTTTCAGGACAGATCACACAAGCAGTGAAAAATATATACCAGAAATTGATAGGCTGCAGAGCATTGCATGGAGATATAATGCAGTTTTCAGGACAGATCACACAAGCAGTGAAAAATATATACCAGAAATTGATAGGCTGCAGAGCATTGCATGGAGATATAATGCAGTTTTCAGGACAGATCACACAAGCAGTGAAATATATATACCAGAAATTGATAGGCTGCAGAGCAATGCATGGAGATATAATGCAGTTTTCAGGACAGATCACACAAGCAGTGAAAAATATATACCTGTAAGAAGAGAAGAAAGATGAATATTAGCAATGCCATTTTCTAACTGCCAGGGCACTTTGCTAAATTATGGCACTTCGATAAAGTATGCATAAATGCTATATGCATAAATGCCCCCGCATAAATGCTGCCCCTTAACTAAGTCTCAATATATAGGGACGTATCTGCTTAGATCTGCACAGATTTAACTCATTAACAATCAATCACTAGCTTAAAAGACAACAGGAGACCATAAAGTGCAGGGGAAAAAAAAAAAAAAAAACAGACTAGTAAACTCGGCATGGATCATAAACTCTTAAAGTAAGTGTGATGACCTTTAAGTATCATGGAATAAAAAAGCTAGAGGAGTGAAAAAATATATACCAGAAATTGATAGGCTGCAGAGCATTGCATGGAGATATAATGCAGTTTTCAGGACAGATCACACAAGCAGTGAAAAATATATACCAGAAATTGATAGGCTGCAGAGCATTGCATGGAGATATAATGCAGTTTTCAGGACAGATCACACAAGCAGTGAAAAATATATACCAGAAATTGATAGGCTGCAGAGCATTGCATGGAGATATAATGCAGTTTTCAGGACAGATCACACAAGCAGTGAAAAATATATACCAGAAATTGATAGGCTGCAGAGCATTGCATGGAGATATAATGCAGTTTTCAGGACAGATCACACAAGCAGTGAAAAATATATACCTGTAAGAAGAGAAGAAAGATGAATATTAGCAATGCCATTTTCTAACTGCCAGGGCACTTTGCTAAATTATGGCACTTCGATAAAGTATGCATAAATGCTATATGCATAAATGCCCCCGCATAAATGCTGCCCCTTAACTAAGTCTCAATATATAGGGACGTATCTGCTTAGATCTGCACAGATTTAACTCATTAACAATCAATCACTAGCTTAAAAGACAACAGGAGACCATAAAGTGCAGGGAAAAAAAAAAACAGACTAGTAAACGCGGCATGGATCATAAACTCTTAAAGTAAGTGTGATGACCTTTAAGTATCATGGAATAAAAAAGCTAGAGGAGTGAAAAAATATATACCAGAAATTGATAGGCTGCAGAGCATTGCATGGAGATATAATGCAGTTTTCAGGACAGATCACACAAGCAGTGAAAAATATATACCAGAAATTGATAGGCTGCAGAGCATTGCATGGAGATATAATGCAGTTTTCAGGACAGATCACACAAGCAGTGAAAAATATATACCAGAAATTGATAGGCTGCAGAGCATTGCATGGAGATATAATGCAGTTTTCAGGACAGATCACACAAGCAGTGAAATATATATACCAGAAATTGATAGGCTGCAGAGCATTGCATGGAGATATAATGCAGTTTTCAGGACAGATCACACAAGCAGTGAAAAATATATACCAGAAATTGATAGGCTGCAGAGCATTGCATGGAGATATAATGCAGTTTTCAGGACAGATCACACAAGCAGTGAAAAATATATACCTGTAAGAAGAGAAGAAAGATGAATATTAGCAATGCCATTTTCTAACTGCCAGGGCACTTTGCTAAATTATGGCACTTCGATAAAGTATGCATAAATGCTATATGCATAAATGCCCCCGCATAAATGCTGCCCCTTAACTAAGTCTCAATATATAGGGACGTATCTGCTTAGATCTGCACAGATTTAACTCATTAACAATCAATCACTAGCTTAAAAGACAACAGGAGACCATAAAGTGCAGGGAAAAAAAAAAAAAAAACAGACTAGTAAACTCGGCATGGATCATAAACTCTTAAAGTAAGTGTGATGACCTTTAAGTATCATGGAATAAAAAAGCTAGAGGAGTGAAAAAATATATACCAGAAATTGATAGGCTGCAGAGCATTGCATGGAGATATAATGCAGTTTTCAGGACAGATCACACAAGCAGTGAAAAATATATACCAGAAATTGATAGGCTGCAGAGCATTGCATGGAGATATAATGCAGTTTTCAGGACAGATCACACAAGCAGTGAAAAATATATACCTGTAAGAAGAGAAGAAAGATGAATATTAGCAATGCCATTTTCTAACTGCCAGGGCACTTTGCTAAATTATGGCACTTCGATAAAGTATGCATAAATGCTATATGCATAAATGCCCCCGCATAAATGCTGCCCCTTAACTAAGTCTCAATATATAGGGACGTATCTGCTTAGATCTGCACAGATTTAACTCATTAACAATCAATCACTAGCTTAAAAGACAACAGGAGACCATAAAGTGCAGGGAAAAAAAAACAAAAAAAAACAGACTAGTAAACTCGGCATGGATCATAAACTCTTAAAGTAAGTGTGATGACCTTTAAGTATCATGGAATAAAAAAGCTAGAGGAGTGAAAAAATATATACCAGAAATTGATAGGCTGCAGAGCATTGCATGGAGATATAATGCAGTTTTCAGGACAGATCACACAAGCAGTGAAAAATATATACCAGAAATTGATAGGCTGCAGAGCATTGCATGGAGATATAATGCAGTTTTCAGGACAGATCACACAAGCAGTGAAAAATATATACCAGAAATTGATAGGCTGCAGAGCATTGCATGGAGATATAATGCAGTTTTCAGGACAGATCACACAAGCAGTGAAAAATATATACCAGAAATTGATAGGCTGCAGAGCATTGCATGGAGATATAATGCAGTTTTCAGGACAGATCACACAAGCAGTGAAAAATATATACCAGAAATTGATAGGCTGCAGAGCATTGCATGGAGATATAATGCAGTTTTCAGGACAGATCACACAAGCAGTGAAAAATATATACCAGAAATTGATAGGCTGCAGAGCATTGCATGGAGATATAATGCAGTTTTCAGGACAGATCACACAAGCAGTGAAAAATATATACCAGAAATTGATAGGCTGCAGAGCATTGCATGGAGATATAATGCAGTTTTCAGGACAGATCACACAAGCAGTGAAAAATATATACCAGAAATTGATAGGCTGCAGAGCATTGCATGGAGATATAATGCAGTTTTCAGGACAGATCACACAAGCAGTGAAAAATATATACCAGAAATTGATAGGCTGCAGAGCATTGCATGGAGATATAATGCAGTTTTCAGGACAGATCACACAAGCAGTGAAAAATATATACCAGAAATTGATAGGCTGCAGAGCATTGCATGGAGATATAATGCAGTTTTCAGGACAGATCACACAAGCAGTGAAAAATATATACCAGAAATTGATAGGCTGCAGAGCATTGCATGGAGCTATAATGCAGTTTTCAGGACAGATCACACAAGCAGTGAAAAATATATACCAGAAATTGATAGGCTGCAGAGCATTGCATGGAGATATAATGCAGTTTTCAGGACACATCACACAAGCAGTGAAAAATATATACCTGTAAGAAGAGAAGAAAGATGAATATTAGCAATGCCATTTTCTAACTGCCAGGGCACTTTGCTAAATTATGGCACTTCGATAAAGTATGCATAAATGCTATATGCATAAATGCCCCCGCATAATAGAGAGGGGACAGCATGTGGGGACTGTGTGAGGTCACAGAAAGAATGAGATAGTATGCAAAGGGGGAGTGAGGAAGGGACACAGAATAGAGACTGTGCAATATTGGAGGGACATTATGAGGGGACAGTGTGAAGAGGGCTGCAGTATGGAAATGGGTCAGCATGGTGAGGAACAATTAGATAAGGACAGTGTGGCAGTAATAGCTAATCAGGGTGGACAGTGAGGTAGTTATAGCTAATAAGGGAGGACAGTGTGGTGGTAATAGCTAATAAGGGTGAATGGAGGTAATATTTTCTAGGAGAAGACTGTGTGGAGGATATGTACAATAGGATGGTGAGTGTGGGGGGTCATATTATGTGCAGGGTGCACAGTGTGGGGCGATTATTTATTCAGGGGCACAAGGGTAGATATTTGTTACTTTTAAGGACATTGTGTTGGGGTGTGTTGCAGAAGACTAGAGAAGAGAGAAGTTTGCAGAGACAAGCTGTGCATGTGAAAAGTCATGGCATCTGGACAAGATTGAGAAGAAAAGAAAGAAAACTACTCGAATCAGAGAAGATGTCACCTATAAAGTAATGTCTCTACGGATTTGTTTTTTCTTTTTTTCCCCCATTTTTTATTGATTGATACATTGAGATATTATTTAATAGTGTAGCATAATGTCTATCCTAAGATTTAAACCATGTGGGAGCCTGGTGTATAGTTTGAAAATCCACCAGCCTTTCTTATTTTTCAATATTTCTTCCCTTTATCCTCCAGTCCAGCAAAAGAGGAGGAGATAAGGAAGAACTTTTGAAAAATAAGGGAGCCTGGTGGGTTTTGTAAATATGTAAATATGTATATGGTGCTCAACATAATTGAGTACACCCCATTGAAAAGTAAGATTTTAACCAATATCTCACTGAATACATGAACAATTTCCAAAATTTTCACAAAACAGTTTCATAGAACATTTTTAACTTATAACTAGTGATAAGCAAGCACTAAAATGCTCGGGTGCTCGATGCTCAGGTCGAGCACATTGGAATACTCGGGTGCTCAACCCAAGCAATGAGCCCAATGTAAGTCTATTGGAAGCTCGAGCATTTTTCAGGCAGCTCCCCCCGGCGTTCTGCAGAGGGCATAAAAATTGCCCAAATCGATGGGAACAGTGCTCAAATGACATGGGGACAGCATGGGGAAGACCCTTGGATGCATTTCTGACTCCCAGGTCACTTCTGTCAACAACGTTGTCAGAGTATTACGCCACTTTTACGGACTCACAATAAAACATACCAAAACGAAACCAAAATGGATTTTCCTGGGAAATATGTTAATGAACATCCTTTCCAGGGTAATGACTTGTTAATAAAGCAAAATAAATAACCAAAAACAAAAATGCTCCTCCACACCTTGGGCTATGTTCACATGTAGTGTTTTTGATGCGTTTTTTCACTTTTGCATTGCTTTCAACCGTGACAAATGCATTCACCAGGAAATGTCATTTTAACATTTTATAACCTTTTATAACCTCTGGCTATGTGGTGTGTGAGATATCATCAGACACATCATGTTTCATTTATGAAGGAGGAACTCTGAAAGTCAGAAAGCCTATTTTTATAGGGCCATCAGGTGGCCTTTACTATTCTTAAAGGGCCAGCAGTCGGCCCTCACTATTCTTAGAGAGCCATCAGCTGGCTATGTTTTATTGTTCCCATTACTAAAGAGTGGGTCTCCTATACTGTTATTGCGTATGCAGTGAGTGGCAGGGCTGCCCAAAATTTGAATGCACCCCAATACCACTTTGAAAATTTGGATGCAACCCAATACCCCTTTGAAGAGACTTAGAGGAGGGCCTCCTGAAAACAATGTTCCCATTATTAGGAAGTGGGTCTCCCATTGTGTTTGTGTCACGCTGTCTCTGTGTACTGGAGGTAGGGGGCCTAAGCTGACCCTAAGCTGGGGCCCTGACTAATCCCTCTACCTGGAGGTACTGTTAAAGGTACAGAGGTCCAGGCCGCCAGCGTAACCCCTACCTCCTGAGGATCCCTGCACCTAAGTAATCTAGTCCTGAGAAGGACCCCTGATCACAACAAAAGGGGACAGGTAATAATATGCCCACACACAATACTTAGACGAACGAGACAGTACAAGGGTAAAACCAAAACCACCTTGCATACAAAAACTACACAACTACAACAGAGGGAACACCAACGGGAAAGGAGATAAATGATAAAGCGAGGAAGGGAAAAACACTCCAAATACACTTAGCTCTGAAACTCCAAATACCACGATCCGCTCTGTTAGTCTCCATGAAATGCTTTCACCGACACTTCCCTAACAGACCGGCAGGCATTTGAAGGAGTCCCACTACAGCAGCATTGATTGCAGCTGGGCGAGGCTGGACCTCGTCTAGCACAGAGAGAGAGAGAGTTAACTCCCTCACTGCCGAAAAACACAAAGCACCAAAAACTCAGCTGCGAGAAGTCAGGCTGTGTAATCGTGACGATCTTCATGGCGACACACCCGTGACAGTTTGCCCATGCAGTGAATGCAAGGGTTGCCAAAAATTTGGAGGCACTCCAATGCCTCTTGGAAAAGAAGTAGAGGAGGGCCTCCTGAAAATTTTTTTTCCCATTTTAAGTAAGTGGGTCTCCCATTGTGTTTGCCTATGCAGTGAATGCAAGGGATGCCAAAAATTGGGAGGCACTCCAATGCCCCTTGGAAGAGACGTGGAGGAAGGCCTCATAAAAAAATGTTCCCATTAGAAAGGAGCGGGCCTCCTATACTTGTAATGCCCATGCACTAAGTGTATGGGCTGACAAACATTTACCCCTGGGGGGTATACATGAACATACTGTATAAAAATTTTTTTTATGGGCATCATAAACACCCTTTAAAAAAATTATGTGGGTGTTGCATCACGGAGAATGTTCACCCTGTTAATATGGTGGTGGAGGAGGAGGAGAAGGAGAAGGAAAAGAGCAAATAGCCAAAATCAGGAAGCGTATACCCATGCGTGGGTGTGAGGAGGTGCATGGCAATACATCTCCCAAAAAAAGACACAGGATTTGAGTTTATGTTACACTGCCATCATTCGGTGGTGTTGAGAAGTCTGGCGCAATCCAGCCCTTGTTCATTTTTATCAGAGTCAGCCTGTCCGCATTTTAAGTTGACAGGCGGATGCGCTTATCAGTTATAATTCCACCAGCGGCACTAAAAACCCGTTCTGATAAAACGCTTGCGGCAGGGCAGGCCCGGACCTGCAATGCATAGAGGCCAGTTCATTCCACGTATCCAGCTTGGATACCCAGTAATTATAAGGCACAGAGGAATCACGGAGGACTTTGGTACGGTCGGCAAGGTACTCCCTCAGCATCTTCCCAAACTTTGCACTCCTTGTGGGAGTACCTCATGACTTAGGGCCTGTGTGATGGGAGGGGTTGACAAAATTCTCCCAGAACTTTGACAGTGTTCCCCTGCCTCTGCTGGATTGAAGTTGTGTCTCTCTCACCTGTACTCCTTGGTTGCCCAACGAACTGTGACCTCTGCCGCCAGAGTTTTCAGATAGGAATTTTTTTAATAGTTCCGCAACAAGGGCCTTCTGGTACAGCAGCATTTTTGTAGACCTGTCTGCCTCAGGAATAAGAGATATAAAGTTCTCCTTGTAGCATGGGTCTAGAAGTGTCACCAACCAGTAATGACTGTCACCCAAAATTTTGAGAATGCTAGGGTCATGGGAAAGGCAGCGTAACATAAACTCAGCCATGCGTGCCAGACTGCTAACAGGCAAGACTTCTCTGTCCTCACCAAGAGGATGACTGACCATGCTCTCCTCCTCCTCCTCCTCTCTGTCGTCTGGCTATCCACGCTGAACAGACAGTATGACAGCTGTGCAGGTAGTACCGTCTATAGCGCATGAAACTAGGTCCTTTTCTTCCTCCTTCTCCTCCTCTTCCTCATTGTCACCCAATCCACGTTGGGATGAGATGCGGCTGGGCTGTGTGGAATCACCCTGTATTGTTCTTTGTTCCATCTCATCGTGCTCCGCCTGCAATGCATCCTCTCTGCATTGATTGTGAGCAGAGAGCGTTTCAGAAGATAGAGAAGCGGGATGGTGATGCTAATTATGGCATCATCGCCGCTCACCCTCTTGGTGGAGTCCTCAAAGTTTTGGAGGATAATACAAATGTCTGACATCCATGTCCACTCCTGAGGTCTTATGTGTGGAGTCCCAAGGTCCGACTGGATCCCTGCTTCCGCTATGTTAACCCAGTGTGCCATCAGCGAGATGTACCGTCCCTGCCCACAAGCACTTGTCCACGTATCCGTGGTTAGGTGGAGTTTCCCGGTAACTGCGCTGTTGAGGGCAGGGCTATTGTTTTGGGACACGTGCTTGTGTAATGCGGCGACGGCACACCGGGAGAAATAGTGGCGGCTGGGGACCGAGTACCGAGGGACGGCCACTGCTATCAGGTTGCGGAATGCTTCCGTCTCCATGAGCCTAAAAGGCAACATTTTGAGCGCAAGCAGTCGTGAAATGTGAGAATTCAGTAGTGTGGCCTGTGGGGCGTTGGCTGCGTATTTGTTCCAAGGACTGGGGTAGGGACAACTGAACGCTGAGCTGGGACAAGGACGTGGAAGTGCTTCCTGATGCTGCTACTTGAGAGTGTGCAACGACAGGTGCAGGGCAGGAGGCATCTTCGCATGCACCATGGACAGGGGATTGGCTTGCATGCACAACAGCGGAAGAAGCAATGGTGCCACCCGCAGACACTGTTCCTGGACCCTGGGGATCGGCCCACAAAGTCGGGTGCTTTGCTGCCATGTGCCTGATCATGCTGGTGGAGGTCAGGCTGCTAGTTTTGCCTCCCCTGCTGATGCTGGCCTGGCAGGTGGTGCAAATGGCCTTTTTGGGGTTATCGGCAGAGTCTTTAAAAAACAATCAGACTCAGGAAGATCTAACAGTTGTACTGGCAACTTCCTTCATGTTGGTGTTACAGGGAACGGTTGCCTGCCTTCTGTCTGTGACTGTATTGCCAAGTTTTTAGCATTAAGGTTCGGATATGGCTTTAAAGAAGGCAACCACTTGTAATATAATGCAATTTTATTTATAACAGTTAATTTGAAAGATAAAATATAGAATCAAAGGAATAGTATAATATTATGATATTGCGTACACTTTTATAGATTAAAGGTTACAAAGGTTAAATACTTATAAAGGTTACATACTTACTTTTAGATAGAAGAAGAAAAATATTTCCCTAGTAGCATGTACATCATCTGTCCGGAAACTTCAGCTGGAGAAGCATTCAGCGATGGGCAGAGAATGCGTCCTAGGTCCTACACTGTAAAGAGCGTCCTCTTCACAGGTCCACAATGCTTCTGCCATAACTGAATTCTTCAACAGCTTTTATATTTAACAAAAAAGGCTTACCCAATCTAATATTACGTAAGCATGAAAATTCATAGGTTGTTCTCCAACATTCCAATCCTGTGACAGTGGCCAGCTATCACAGATAAGCAATACTGGACAAGACCTGTTCACGGACCACTCTTCTGTCATAATGTTTACATATGATAAGAGTAAATCCTATAACGGGTTATAAATCAGAACAAGGTTTTCTTCCCAGACAGTATATTGTGTTAAGAAGCTATGTATCAGTGAGATACATTCACAGATAACGTATACCTTAACAAAGAATATATAATAAGAATATTTAATTAAAGGTTGGATACATCATAATGGGTTTCAGATAGCCACTTATATTTTTGGTACTACAATAAGCTTCTCCATCTTAAGCCATATGCCTGTAGTCTTATTTACAATATTGTGCAATCGTCTGTCTCTGGTTCTAGCAAACACAGTGTATACAAAAGTCTAATTCCCTTCAGTAATAAAGATTAAACTTCAGACTGTTATCAAACTTAAACTAAAGCTATGTTTTAGTATGTCTGGACTAATGACCCCTAGTCTACTGACGTAAGATACAGTACCTACAAATGCTGACATGTCTAGTTCCTATTTTATTTCAATATGGATTTGAAATATAAAATAGCCATTTTTCATGTTCATACTACAATCCACCCTTGGTTATCTGAAACCATATATTATTTATATCCAACGCCATATCCCAAAGGAATAACTTCAACAGATTCAATGTTTTGAGTCTTTATAGTGATCATATCTTCAGTAATAAAATCTTCTCCACTACAGTTTATACAAGCGTAATACGGGTTGTATGTATAATTCTGAAGCACATCTCCTTCTTCCACCTCCTCATCTTGGATAAATCCCCCTATCAATTTGGTCCACAGCTGTAAGGGGATTGGTATAGCTACCATACAAGTTTCCAACACATTTGTTGCCGTAGCAGTCTTTCCCATACAAAAATGGCTCATGTTTGTCAGTTGCACCAAGTAACTCCATAAATTCTGCTTAATTTTCCATAAAGCCTCATTCTCCTCATCCGGTGTTTCTCTTTCCCATCTGTATAATGATTGGGTAGTGACAGAGACCAAAAGGACCATGCCTGTAACACCGATCATCCACCATATCCAATTTTGAATCTAAAATGGAAATATATACATTAGTCTCTGAGATATCAACTATCTGCAGGAACATGTTCCCACTTCTCTTGTCTTGGCTTCATCACTATTAACACATTGTCTGCCCCTTGGGCGATCACCTCTGCAGGTTCTGCAGGACCTCTATCTCCAGGTTGCTTCAGCCAGATTTTTGCACCATCATTCAGAAAATGAGTGGAGCCAAAACCTCTGTCTCCTCCAACTGTTATTATTGTAGGAGCTGTTCCCTTGATTATTTTCAATTTCTAGATAGACAAAATTGAGCTATCCTGTCTCCTTTTTGGATCAACAAGTCACTATCCCCACTATTCAACAGGAGTACCTTGATTTCACCTTGATAATCCTGATCTATCACTTCTCCCATCACTTGAATTCCTCTCAGGGCCAAACCTGATGTTGGAGCAATAAGACCAAAATGCTCAGGAGGCATTTGTAATCCTATAGCAGTTCTGATTGCCTTTACAACCCCTATTTCTAATATAATTTCCTCATGAGAGTGTAAATCTAGTCCTGCTGCCTGTGGGGTGGCTCTATTAGGTCCCAGAGCCCCTGGCTCTAATTCCCAATAGAGAACTGTCTGTCCTTTGGTAGTAGCTTTTAAAGGCATGATCTGTAAATTGGGGGTAATCATTCTCATTAATGGTGTTTCCTGTTCTCCAACTGGTCTGTTATTAAGAATGTTAAGGGCTTCACTTAAATGTTTTCTCCACCCTTTGTAGTTTCCATTTCCCAATTTCTTCAACTGTTCTTTCAATAGCACATTCATCCGCTCTACCAATCCTGTGGCTTGAGGATAATATGGGATATGAAAGATCAACTCAATATTATGTTCTGAGCAGAACTCTGCAACCTTCCTGTTCTTGAAGTGACTACCACGGTCACTCTGAATTTGCAATGGAATACCGTAATACAATATTATGGTCTCCATGGTTTTAATGGTACTGTTAGCATTGTCCGTTTTACATCATATACCCTGAGTATGTATCCACAGCCGTGTATACATACACACACCCTCCATCTTATGGAAGGGGGCTGACGTAATCTAACTGCCAAATTTGTCCAGGTAGTTTACCTCAGGCTATTTGACCCCTAATAACATGGAGGACAGGTCTTTGTAGTGAATATTGGCATACTGAACATTTCATAATTGTTTCCTTGATTACATCTAACCTGATGGACACCACCCTCTGGTCTGTGCCCATTGATTGAGTCCAAGCAGCTCCTCAGTGGTGTCAGTCTTTACTGGATTCAGTGACTGATATTTTGGACTGTTCGTCTGCTACTGAGTTGAAGAATCTTTCCAGGGTATCTGAAGCACAAATAGCATCAACATGAAACACAGTCACTTTAATTATTTGTACAATTGCCCTGATATCTTGCTACAACTCGTTTCCCCATACTTCTTTGCTATGTATACTTGTAGTCTGATAGTCCACTGCGTTCCACACACGGTTGTTACCTTGGTAACTAGCTGACCCTTCTGTAAACCACGCTTGTTCCCTCTGCTCAGGATTCAATTATTCGAAGGGTATCTCCTGCTCCTGAAGTCCCACAGGGACTTTGCTTAACTTCTCATGCAATGTGGAGATTCCACTAACTCCTGGTTTTGCTTTGTCCTGAATTGCCACAATTTGCTTTCCTCCTAGTTCTGTAGTTATAACCTTGCACTCACTGAATTGTTTTGGAGTTCCATTAATCAAATTGGCCTCTGCCCCTGTATCTACCAACGTTTGTGGGGTGTGGCCAGCATGTCAATCACTTTTATCTGTCTCCCTCCATCGATCCTCCAATTTAGATGAAGACATCATATTAGGAGAAAATGATGCCCCCTTCTGTTGGGCTTTGAATTCCTGTATCAAGGATTTAACTTCAGCACAAAGATCCTCAAACCCCGGTGCTGTGGGCTTTGCTGGCAACGAGGAGGAAGTGGGATCTCTCTCTCCCCATGTCCTGCCCGGCCCCTGCTGTGGGAATCCAGGATCTTTTACTGTAACCTTTCTATTATGTGAAACCCCTGACTTTTTATTAACTTTCCCTCGCCTCCTTTTGTATTTGTACTGTGCTACACATACAGCAGCCCTTTCTGGGACATGTTGATACCCATCACATTTATCCATTAGCAGCCTATTCTGACATTGCACCACTATCAAAGCACTCTGCATTTCACACCTTTGCTGTTCTAATGCTTGCATTCTTTGCAGCAATTGAAGCTGTTCCTCATACTGTCTCCTATAAACATGTAACAAAATCCATCCTCTCCTGCTCACAGCATCCAATTCCTGTTTTTTTTCCACTCTCACTTTTTGCAGACATGTCACCACATCAGCAGGTTCAGCATCATTCAAACATTTGTCCCATGATTCACTTAATCCAACACATTGCGACCACTCTTTGGCCAAAATATGGTAAGGAGCCTGCTCCCACCCTGGAATTTCTACAGAAACACTTACAACCTCTTTTTTCTTAAAGAGAGGCATGTTTTACGTAATATCACACTATCACACAGAGTCCCTTCTACTTTCCAATAAAAAGAACTTCTGAGTCTTCTGTGTATCCTGCCGACTACGCCAAATTATGTATTACCAAGTTTTTAGCAATAAGGTTCGGATATGGCTTTAAAGAAGGCAACCATTTGTAATATAACGCAATTTTATTTATAACAGTTAATTTGAAAGATAAAATACAGAATCAAAGGAATAGTATGATATTATGATATTGCGTACACTTTTCTAGATTAAAAGTTACAAAGGTTAAATACTTATAAATGTTACATACTTACTATTAGATAGAAGAAGAAAAAGATTTCCCTAGTAGCATGTACATCATCCGTCCAGGAACTTCAGCTGGAGAAGCGTTCAGCGATGGGCAGAGAATGCGTCCTAGGTCCTACACTGTGAAGAGCGTCCTCTTCACAGGTCCACAATGCTTCTGCCATAACTGAATTCTTCAACAGCTTTTATATTTAAAAAAAAAAAGGCTTACCCAATCTAATATTACGTAAGCATGAAAATTCATAGGTTGTTGTCCAACATTTCAATCCTGTGACAGTGGCCAGCTATCACAGATAAGCAATACCGGACAAGACCTGTTCACGAACCACTCTTCTGTCATAATGTTTAGATGTGATAAGAGTAAATCGTATACCGGATTATAAATCAGAACAAGGTTTTCTTCCCAGACAGTATAATGTGTTAAGAAGCTATGTATCAGTGAGATACATTCACAGATAATGTATACCTTAACAAAGAATATATAATAAGAATATTTAATTAAAGGTTGGATACATCATAATGGGTTTCAGATAGCCAATTATATTTTTGGTACTACAATAAGCTTCTCCATCTTAAGCCATATGCCTGTAGTCTTATTTACAATATTGTGCAATCGTCTGTCTCTGGTTCTAGCAAACACAGTGTATACAAAAGTCTAATTCCCTTCAGTAATAAAGATTAAACCTCAGACTGTTATCAAACTTAAACTAAAGCTATGTTTTAGTATGTCTGGACTAATGACCCCTAGTCTACTGAGGTAAGATACCTACAAATGCTGACTTGTCTAGTTCCTATTTTATTTCAATATGGATTTGAAATATAAAATAGTTCATACTATAGCGACCACCACACTGCTTCTTCTTGCCTGTTGGGGTGCTCTGCCTACCTCCCCCTGTGTGCTGCTGTCCTCGCTCTGCATGTCCTCCTGCCAGGTTGGGTCAGTTACTATATCATCCACCACCTCGCCTTCACTTCCGCACCCTGGTCCTCCTCCTGACTTTCTGGCAATTGTGTCTCATCATCGTCCACCTCTTGTGACACTTTCCCACCGTCGCCTTCGTGTGACTGTGGCTGCTCAAATATTTGGGCATCGCTACATGCAATCTCCTCTTGCCCCGCTTCAAATGGACCAGACGAGAGCCCTGCATCTACAAAATGGAAAAGTGAACAACTCTTCAGAGTGTCCAAGTGTGGGATCATTTGTCTCTGGGTACTCAGCATGGTGGGAGGAAGGAGGATCAGCGTGAGGAATATGCGATCTAGACTCACGGCTACTGAGACTTGACCGTGTGGAAGACAGGGTGGTGGTGGCGGTGGCAAAGTGACTGGAAGCATTATCTGCTATCCAACCAACAACCTTTTGACACTGCTCTGGGTTCAATAGTGGTGTGCTACGGTCGCCTAGGAATTGGGACAGGAAGGTCAGGTGACAAGATGTGGGTGTTTGTTGTGGCACAATTTCAGCTTGCCCACGGCCTTGGCCTCAGCCTCTGCATGCACCATCACCATCACGTCCAGTTCCCCGTCCCTTGCCACGTGCCTTGCCCATTTTAAATGGAGGACAATATCTTCCACGCTCGCTACAAATGGCTGAATTTGGAGCGAAGTTATATGTGATCCGTGTGATAGAGAAAACAGAGTTTTAAATACTTGGCCTGTAGGTAACTATTTTGAACAGCAAACCGGTGTCAAAAACTTCGCTGACACAGTGAAAAAAATTGGAATGGAGGCCAAAAATGGCAGTATTTTCAGTGCAATTATATGTGATCCGTGTGACAGACAAACCACAGTTTTAAATAGCTGGATTTTTAGCGCTGTAATATGGAAAGGACCTGGCTGTATTCTGCAGTGCCAGCAAGCAAATGGCGCAGAAAAACAATGTTCTCTGGATTGCTTTTTAAGCAAATAATGAGGATTAAGATCCAAAAAAAATTATTCCTGGCCCCTGAGACCTGGGCCTTTGTCTAGAAATATCTAACAGCAGCAGAAGGCAGGATTGTTTGTTGAGATGGATATGTGTAATGTACTTGTTTTCTCCCTACAATACCTAATACACAACCAAATCTCTCCCTATCTCAGCAGCACCTCTCCCTACACTGCTTGATTGCGGAGTAGACTGACGAGCACAGCGGCTCCAGGTCTGATATAGACCTGATGACGCTGTGCAGCCAGCCAATCATTATAATGCCACAACCACCATTGCTGCGGCATTACAATGAGTGGCAGGCAATCCCTGCATGTTGATTGGCGCTCTAAATGCTTGCGAGTATGATCGCTCATCACTACTCATAACATGAAAGTAAGGTTAACAATGTAACTTTCATTACAAAATCTTCAGTTTTATTCAAATTTGTTAATGCAAAAATGAATACAACCCATACATCCCACATAAAAAACAACTACATCTAGTATTTTGTATGACTTCCATGAATTTTAAGGACAGAAAGTTGGCAACCTATTGCAACATCTATTTTTTCCATTCTTCAAGAACGACCTCTTTAATAGCTTGGATATTTGATGGAGAGTGATGCTAAGCCTGTCTCTTCAGAATTCCCCATAGGTGTTTCAATTGGGTTCAAATCAAGAGACATTCTTGGTCACTCAATCACTTTTACCCTGTTTTTCTTCAAAAATTCAACAGAAGTATATTTTGGATCATTGTGATTTTGGCAGGTGTGGAAAAAATGCTGCAAAGAATGCATTGGTTTATTTTTATCAATTAAAAAATTGAATGTGAGTGAAAAATGTAAAAATCTATATCAAATCAATATTTGATTTGAGGGTTTGAGCAGCCTTTGTAATCAAAGCAGCAGCAGCAATCCTTGTAGGTAATCTTGCACAGTGTTTAAAGCAACGAGACAAGAAAGTTGTTCCATTCAACTTGGAGAACTAACCACAGATCTTCTGCCGATGTAGGCTTGTGCAAAACTTCTGTCTTTTCATGTAATATCAGACATATCTGGAGGTGGCTTATCTCTGGAACTCCATGGAAATCAGACAGACTAGATCAATACTATTTCCAGCAATAAATTGTTTGGGTTCCTCATACAGTTAGACTGTTGGCCAAATCAGTCAATTTTGGCTGGTTTGGCCGAGATTAATCTATGGAGGCTGAGGCTAATTAGTGTATGTGGATTTAAGGAGTAAGTTAGTGTAAGAAGACTTAATTTGCAGACATGTGTTTTGGGGTGTTTGCCCCCCTTCAGTGCAAAGCAGTAAAATTAATTTGGCTAGGTGAGAAGCCTCTTTCAGGGATCCAAAGTGGAAAAGTTTCTGAGTTTATCTTTGTGATGAGTGACAAGGAGACTTATAAGATATGCAATGCTTCTCGTGGAATTTAAATATGCAAATAGCCTCTTCAGGTAGCTGTTTCCAATAGGTGGCACTTGAGTTCCTGTTCTCTTCCTCTTTGATGAGGCTATTTGCATATTTAAATTTCCAGAGGAGCATTGCACTCTACAAGCAGAAACTTTACCACTTAGGGTATGTGCACATGATGCAGATTTGAAGCAGAAATTTTTTTGTCTCTCCTTGCCATAAAAAACACATGCGGTTTTTACATGCGTTTTTGATGCATTTTTACATGCGTTTTTGAGCATCAATGAATGATTTTTGGAGCTAAATAAACATCTCACAGCTGGTTCGTTAGCCGCTATATCCCCCTCCCCGATCAACACTCAGCAGCGCTTCGGACACAACATATTTATGTTGCGCCAAAACGCGGAGTTATAATGCCTCACTTTTGTTGTTGGTAAATGTGAATCCACCACATATAATGATACTTCAATCGGTCAAAATCTGCAATGGAGACTAGCGTGTCCGCTACAGAAATTGATATGCTGCAGATGAGTTTGGATACATGGCCAGGGTCAGGAGCCGCTGCAGGTTTGACGCTACGTGTATATACAGCGTCAAACCCGCAGCGTCCAGATGTTACGTTATAGTGGATGGGATCTCTAGAAATCCCATGTCCGCTATGTGTGCATCAGAGGCTGCAAATCACCCGCGGACACTGACATGTGGCGCGTCTTTCACTACCGAAGCATGTCAAATTCTCTTGTGAAGTTGCAAGTCTCCAGAACAGTAATTTGACCACTAGAAAGTATTGAATGTGGTAAATCCGCATGGTTCAGTGAACACATGTGCATTTACCTGCATTCAATAGAATGCAATGTTTTGGATGCAGCAAAAATTTGCGTCCAAAGCGGTGCTACATCTGAATTATGGGCACAAAGCCTAAAATAAAAAAATGGCGTGGGCTCCCGCGTCATTTTTATAACCAGCAGAGGGAAAACCGACCTCTGGGGGCTGATATTAGTAGCCGCCGAAGGGGCCATTAGCCAACAATGTTCCATGGCTATTAATATCACCCCACTGATGTGTGTTTAGCCTTTACTGACTAGATTACAGGGGGACCCCAGAAAAAAACTGACGTGGGGTCCCCCTATAAAATCTAGCCAGCAAAGGCTAAACAAGACAGCTGCGGGCTGATATTAATAGCTATGGAAGGGGCCATGAATACTAGCCCCCTCCTCGGCTATTAATATCACCCCTCAGCAGTCCCAGAAATGGCAAATCCATAAGATGCGCCAAATCTGACGCTTAGCCTCGCTCTTCCACACTGCCTTGCAGCGGTGGCAGGGGGTAATGGGGTTGGGGTTCACGTCAGCCTTGTATTGGCGGCTGACGTGAAGCCCAGGTTAGTAATGGAGGGCGTCTATAAGACGCTCCCATTACTAACTGCGCAGTAAAATGGTCGGCTCATTTTCAATAAAGGACTCGGCCAGAATAAAGAATTTTAATGAAATAAAACAGACATGGTTCTGCAATTTTTTTTATTACACGACTCCACAAAGCCCTCGATCTCCTAAAAAAAAATCAAAAAAACAAACAACAATATCCCTCACCTGTCCGCCATCAATGACGTAATCCATGTAATGTCAAGGTCCCACGATGATCCGGATCATTTCTACAGCTGTGACATCAGCAATCACTGATGTCACAGCTGTAGAATACAGGACTATATACTGACAGGGGTGTAAAATCACCCCCTGTCAGTTTACAGTGCTGCAGGGGGTCACTGGGGTTCATCAGCTGAAGATCAGCTGATGAGCCCCAGTGAGCTAGAGAGCATGGAAAAATTCTTGTGAATCTTCCCACCCTCAGCATCAGCTAATTGGTCATGAGACCGATCAGCTAATAGCAATCAGCTGGTGGTCACGTGACCATCAGCTGATTGCTGTGCTGCGGCACTGATCACCTGATGGTCACGCGATCATCAGCTGATCGGTGACGTCACCGATCACCTGATGGTCGTGTGACCATCAGGTGATTAGTGATGTCACCGCAGGTCCTGGAAGCACACTGCGGGGTAAAAAGGACAGCATCGCCCAGGAGGACACCGGGGCCTGCCAGAGAGGTGAGTATGAAGGTTTATTTTTTTATTTTTACTTTTTGATTCTTTTTTTACACTGCCGCTGGCACGCGGGCTGGTGGAAGCAGGCTGCCGCTTCTCCCATCCACGCTGCTCTCGCTGTTATCAACCAGAGAAGTGATCGGATGAGAGGAGTAGCAGCCTCCTCTCCCGACCTGGGTACCAGCCGTGGCGTAATTTTGCTCCTATTGTTTTACATTGAAAAGCAGCAAATCCCCATGTATAGATATTATACACACGGGTTTGCTGCGATTCAATGCAAGTTAATGGGCGCGATTTCGCCGCAAAATCGCGCCTAAATTGTTTGTTCTGCGGTTTGTGCCGCAATGATAATCCCTAAGCATGGCACACCTCTTAGCAAATGGTTTTAATGCATTTCTGTGGCAATTTAAACGCCGTGGAAACGCATTAAAACCGCATCGTGTGCACTCAGCGTTAAGCCTCCTATTAGAGGCCCTATCCCTGCCAATTCAGCTTTACTACTTTATAATGATGAGGGGCAAACACCTTCAAACACGTCGATGCCATGGTCATACATTAGCATCCCTAAATGGTATATCTTTGGCCAGCCACTTAAAGGCTATGGTTGATCACAGAATCTGAAGAGTTAAGCTGCTGGGATTTAAGTTATGTTCCATGATACAGTTAAGATCCATTTACGTGGACAGGCCGGTGATACTAGACTAAATATTGAAGGATCGGCGGTCATATTAATAGCCTGTTTACACTGTCAGATCATTATGAAAAATGTGCACTGACTTCTCTGTAATATATCGTTCAGTGTGCATAGGCTGCCACACATAGCATATTGCTCTGCTGAAAATTATGATATTTTGTTTTGCACAAAAGATTATTTCACCCACTGTTCGAGTATTTTTCTCGTTCATTGGGAATCAGCAGCCTCTTTACACGGAAAGATTATCATGAAACAAGCATTCCTATCTCATTCACAATAATCTTTCAGTGTACATGCACCTTTAGGATATGTGCCCACGATGCAGAAATGCTCCGGATTTTTTCCTGAGCGTTTCTGCATCTCCTTGGCAGAAAAAAACGCATGCGGATTGTACATGCGGATTGTACATGCGGATTGTACATGCGCTTTCCTGCCAGGGACATGCGGAAATGGAACGTTCTTCACTTGCATTTCCGCATGCGGGTTGTCAAGCGCTTTCCAAGCGATTTTAGCATCACTTGGAAAGTGCTTGTCAACTTGGTCACACTATATAAATCCATGCAACCGGCATGGATTTATATACTGTGACTGAAAGAATGTCAAAAAATAAAAAAATAAATCTATACTTACCCTCCGATGGCCCGCGCTGTCTCGCTTCGCTCGGTCCCGGCTGCAGGCAGCGGTAGAGTGAAGGACCTGCCGACGTCAGCGTCGCGTGACCCGTCACATGACTCTGACGGCAGCGCAGGTCCTTCATTCCATCGCAAAGTGCCGGGAAGCAAGGAGGAGCGCAGCGCGGGCCACCAGAAGGTAAGTATACATTTTTTTTTTTTTTTTTTACAGCTTTTTTAATGGTACCTGGGTGTGGATGAGACTCTCCTCTCCACCCGGGTACCGTCCGCACATTAGAACGCGCCAATTATGCAAGTACAGTTGCAGTCTTGCGGAATTGGCGCGTTCTAATGCAAGTCAATGGCGGCGAAAACGCAGCACTTCCGCAAAATAATTGGTAGTGCTGCGTTTTTTTCCGCAATGATAATCCGCAGCGGAAATTTCCGCAGCATGTGCACAGCACATGCGGATTATCATTGGGGGACATGGCAGGCCTTCTACCATGTGTTTTTTAAGCGTTTCTGCAGCGCTTTTGCCGCTGCGGAAACGCTTAAAAAATGCATCGTGGGCACACAGTCTTAGAATGGGGTGTCATTTGTATAATCACCAAAGCAGATGGTAGATGAAACTGTGAAAACTTCAGCCCATCAGCGGCCACTGATAAGCCGCAGCTCCCACGTGACATCACAATGTGGAAACAGCACCTTTCTGGGAGATAAATATGCATCTTTTTTCTTTTGTTTCATTTAAGAAGAAATTTTCCAGTAGTGGACAACCTCTTTTAGCATTTACATCATAACCTCTGGGTAGGTGGTTTGTACAAATAGCTGGATATCTTCTGTTTTAACACTGACAATTTCATTAAAGAGTAACCATCATTTTAATTTTTATTTCCCAATTCTATTGAATTTGGAAATAAAACACACCAAAGTAAGAAATTGTGTGATATATCTTGTCAAAGAAATTTGCTTCTTTCACCTCCTGGATTAATATTTCACTTTCAATTCTGGGGTAAAATCTATTTTCAGTGAAGTCAGATTTTAACTTTACTGAGATAGGGGATGACAATTGATTCTATTGATTCTATTTAATTCTAGACAGAGGAGGGAGAGCAGTAGGGAGGAGCTAGAGGCAAATACATAGTTTATGCTGCAAGTTCTTCTGAAAGGACAGCTACAGTACTACATAGACCTTTTGCACTGATTTCCATCTCCTATCTCAGTAATGAGAAAATCTGTATTCCGTCAGATTTCACCCATGAACTGAGAATTTTGAGAATGACTGATCAGTTGAGTAGGAGAAAGAATTCTCTACCAAGATGTATTGCAATGTTTTAATGTGTCCTATTTTTACATGTACTTTTGATTTATGAAAACAATCAAAATGATAGTATGACGTTCCCCCTGGGCCGTGGGGTACTGGGTGCAGGGCCGGTCGTTGCTAGGGGAGATGTCACAGTGGCGGTGACCCGGTCCGTGACCCAGGGCGGTCAATAAAAGGGGATATTTACAGGGGATTTATAGTTTATATATAAAGTTTGTGACGCAACCTGTGGTATGTGGCTGTATGGAGCCGCCGCTGCGGTGCAGAACCTCTGGAGCTGATGTTAGTGCAGCAGAGTTGGTTCAGCTCTCCACAGGCAAAGCTTAGCTCCAGGGCAGGAAATTGTGATGTTATAGATGTTGCTGTGCAGTGTAGTGCAGGGGGTGATGGCGCAGCAGTAATAATTCATAGAGACAGTGGGGTGCAGTCTTCCAGATTTTCTCACAGTTCTCACTTTGCTCCTGGTTACAACTGCAGATCATAACTTCCCACGTCGTTCTGTGCTTACTCAGGGAGGGGTTCAGCCAACCCTCAGGTACCTCCGGAGTACATAACGGGACCCCCTTCTGTGTGTTCCTTCTGGCCGTCTCCCTGTACCTCACACCCAGTGTCCCAATCCAGTGAAAGCGGACCTTGTCGGGCGATGTCTTCTCTGTCCCCTGGGTCCTCTATGGCCACCTTTCCGGTGAGTTAGATGTGGCTTTTGGGCTGCAGCGCCTGAAATGCTGCACCCTCCGGTTACTTAGTTGAATATTGTAATTCTCACTAGTTAGGGGCCGGTCCCCTCTGCGACCCGATCCCTCCACCGCCTGGTAGACTCGGGCGTACGGGTGGCCTCCAGCACTGTCCAAACCCCTGGGATCCTTTCTTCACTCCTGGAGCCTTCTCTCTGCTCCCATTCCATCCTCCTCTCCTTCTCCTGAGCCTCCTCACTCAGGCCCACGCTTCCCTGAGCAGAGCTCCTGCTCCCAACTCCTCCTCTGACTCAATCTCCTCAGACTCTCCTCCTCTAGAATGTTCCACCCTCTCTTTTTTATTGCTTGTTACTGAGCTCCCCTGAACTTCTTCCTACACCCACAACCACTACATGGTTCCCCCTACTTTGGTTCCCCCCACTCCAGCCAGGGACAGGGCTCAGCAGAGGAGCAGTGCATCTTGCCCCTCCTGCTGGTCTGGAGTAGTGTAGTGTTGGATGCAGGTGTTAGGGTCCCAGGCAGTACTCCATCCTTACCTGAGAGTGAGATACCACACCTCTGGGTGAGATGCAGTACCTCTGTGGCGACTGAACACTCAGGGGCGCCACATACCCCCCTGGTAAAACACAGCACGTCCGCGGGCTGGAACAGAGTAAAACACGGTTTTAGACATACAATTTTTAGAATGCATTCACATGTAAGATCACAAACAAACTTTTTCTTCCCTTTAAGGGAGGCACATTACTTGAACGTTACATGTTTCTTATCAAGACTTTTTAAAACATTATAAAACTTTTTGAAGAACATTTTTCTTTATACTCATAAAACATTTCTCACATAAAAACATTTTTAGCAGGTTACAGCACGATCTGTAACCAGGTGTCCATTCCACTAAATAAGGTGCAATTTGAGCAACATGAGGGACCCGTCCGAAAAACCCTCAACGTAGGCCCTGGGCATAGCTGCAGGGCATAGATGATCCAGTCATTGGACCACGTCTTCGGCCACGCCAAATGGGTTTTTGTTCTGAGGTCTTCATATATAAAACCAATAAGGGGCACTATAAGAAGTGCAAACTATTTACATGGAAAGTTTGTCGGTTACTCATCGTCCATAACCCTTCAGTCCTTTTACCCTTACTGGGTACATTTATTGAACTTTAATGTCACACAAAAACAAACTTCTTCAACATAAACTTAAGCAGTGCTGTACCCTTCCGGGTAACTATATACAGTTCAGTTTCCACTAGAGTCACTCAGTAGTGGTGCTCCCTCCTGGGAAACAACTGATTCCTGCAGGCTGACTCAGCCAGGTCATCAGCCTTGTACTGTGGGGTATGTCCTCCTCCACTACTCTCTACACCTGGAGGGCATACCACCCACGCTCTCCCTTGTGTCGAGTAAAGGTGACACAGTCACCGTGGTAGAGGTCTCTGCCAGGATGCCCCTGTTAGAGATGGGGTTCGACGTCCCGCCGATTCACAAAGACGTCCAGGGACATTTGCGGCTCTCTAATGAAGCCCCATCCGGCTTCCAGGTCGAATTTCACTACTATCCCCTCCAGACAGGGACTGGACGTGGCAGATCTTGTCTGGAGGGCCCGGGTATTGGCCGCCATATTCCGAGCCTCCATCTGCTCCCAACGCACCTGCCGGTCGTGCCGCTCCTTTTCTAACTGCAGAAGCTCCCATCTGCAGTGTTCCTCCCTCCTGAGGGCCTGGGTCTGGGTCTCCCACGGGAACCCCATGAGGTTCCCCTCCCGATTGTCCCACCGAAACTCTTCTCCTCCTTGGCCGGCAACCGGGGGTGCAGGTGTGGGTGTCAGAGGAAGTCCCTGCTGGTCCTCGAACTTGGCGGACCAGTCATAGACAGGGCTTCCGTACACCCACTCGGGTGCGGGGGCAGGTGGCTCTGGTAGGGGGCCTAGTAAGGCTGCGGAGTCGGCGCCCGGGATTGGAGGCTCTGTCTGGGGGCCCAGGAGCAGGTCAGCACTCTCAGTGCTCGGGACAGGGAGACTCCTCTTACCTGCTCCCGCGGCCACTCCTGTGCTGCTCTCTGCCTCCTGGCTCCGTTCAGGCTCCTCCGGGGCTGGGGCGCTGCTGGTGGAACGCAGCGCTGGCTGCTGCCGGGTCACGATCTTCCCCAGCAGCTCCTCCTTCCAGCTAGTGATGGCATCCTGCTGGGCTTTCTCCTTCCTCCGGCCTAGCTCTTGTACTTCGGCGTGGAGGAATTCCGTATCCTCCAGGGATAACTTGGAGATCACCTCCTCCAGGGTGAGGGGCATCTCGGGTTGCTGCAGGCCACGGGCGGGAGCTCGGTCCTGACTCCTCTCCATGCTCCCTGCTGGGTGCGGTCTGTCTAGACTGCTGGAGACTCCGCCCTGTCTCCCAGGTTTCTTCTCTCTTCTCCCCTTTCTGGGGCGGTTCCATGGCAGCTTGCTGTCGGCCACACCTAGGGGCGGCCCCACCATCTTGATGGACACATCTACATACATGGCCACTTCTGCTCGGGGCGGGCCCCGCTTTTGGTGCCATTCTGGAACCCGGCCCACGATTGGAGGTGGTTTCTTGTTGTCTTTGGTCTCGCACATAATGGCGCCCGTTCCTCTGGGTCGGGCGCCACATTCAGTATAGAACACAGTCTCCAAGCGCACAATACCCGGTGATAACAGGTGGGTTCATATCCTGTTCGTGACGCCAAGTATGACGCGCCCCCTGGGCCGTGGGGTACTCGGTGCAGGGCCGGTCGTTGCTAGGGGAGATGTCACAGTGGCGGTGACCCGGTCCGTGACCCAGGGCGGTCAATAAAAGGGGATATTTACAGGGGATTTATAGTTTTTATATAAAGTTTGTGACGCCATCTGTGGTATGCGGCTATATGGAGCCGCCGCTGCGGTGCAGAACCTCTGGAGCTGATGTTAGTGCAGCAGAGTTGGTTCAGCTCTCCACAGGCAGAGCTTAGCTCCAGGGCAGGAAATGGTGATGTTATAGATGTTGCTGTGCAGTGTAGTACAGGGGGTGATGGCGCAGCAGTAATAATTCAAAGAGACAGTGGGGTGCAGTCTTCCGGATTTACTCACAGTTCTCACTTTGCTCCTGGTTACAACTGCAGATCATAACTTCCCACGTCGTTCTGTGCTTACTCAGGGAGGGGTTCAGCCAGCCCTCAGGTACCTCCGGAGTACATAACGAGACCCTCTTCTGTGTGTTCCTCCTGGCCGTCTCCCTGTACCCACACCCAGTGTCCCAATCCAGTGAAAGCGGACCTTGTCAGGCGACGTCTTCTCTGTCCCCTGGGTCCTCTATGGCCACCTTTTCGGTGAGTTAGATGTGGATTTTGGGCTGCAGCGCCTGAAATGCTGCACCCTCCGGTTACTTAGTTGAATATTGTAATTGTCACTAGTTAGGGGCCGGTCCCCTCTGCGACCCGATCCCTTCACCGTCTGGTAGACGTACGGGTGGCCTCCAGCACTGCCCTTACCACTGGGATCCTTTCTTCATTCCTGGAGCCTTCTCTCTGCTCCCGTTCCTTCCTCCTCTCCTTCTCCTGGGCCTCCTCACTTAGGTCCGCGCTTCCCTGAGTAGAGCACCTGCAGAGCTCCTGCTCCCAACTCCTCCTATGACTCAATCTCCTCAGACTCTCCTCCTCTAGAATGTTCCACCATTTCTTTTATATCGCTTCTTACTGAGCTCCCCTGAACTTCTTCCTCCACCCACACCCACTACATGGTTCCCCCTACTTTGGTTCCCCCCACTCCAGCCAGGGACAGGGCTCAGCAGAGGAACAGCGCATCTTGCCCCTCCTGCTGGTCTGGAGTAGTGTAGTGTTGGATGCAGGTGTTAGGGTGCTGGGCAGTACTCCATCCTTATCTGAGAGTGAGATACCACACCTCTGGGTGAGACGCAGTACCTCTGTGGCGACTGAACCCTCAGGGGCGCCACAATAGTTATACGCTAAGTAACGTAGCTTACATAAATGAACAGAACAAAACTTCGCAATTCTGTTGTCGTTTCTGGTTGAACTGCTGCATCTGGTATTAGCAAGTTGACAAAGTATAAAGCCTTTGCTAAACTCTGGGAATTGTCCATACAGAGCAAACAGGGGCAGGACGTCAAGAGATTTTACGAATATATAAGGCAAATAGTACTATATGAGTTCTTTTCTTTGAGCTTTGTTAATAAAAGACATATAACCTATAATAAAGCAAAAATGTAATGGGAGTTTGCACTACAAGTTCTATTTCCTAGCAAAGCTTGCTGAATGAGTGAGGATTGCATTAAATACAAGGAGGCAGAAAAGTGCATAGTTTAACATAATTATATATTCTGTGATGACTGTGCCACTGATTTATTGTTTGGGACATTGTCTGTTTGTTCATTTGTGTTATGATTAAAGATTTAGCTTAAAGGGAACCTGTCACATCCTAGTTGCTATCTACACTGCCCCCATAACGTTGTTGACACTGCATCGTCACTGCGCATGTGGTGACCACAAGATACATTGACTGCGCACGCTCCGGGAGCCACAGGTCACATCACGTGCATACTGAAGCTAATAATCACACAGCCTCAGTGCGCACTCGCTGGACCAACGACCCGACGTGTGCAAATGTGCATGCTTCCCTCAAACCCAGCGCTTGCCAGGAGCAATATTCAAATGTCATGCGCTGCGCCAGCACTAACTGAACGCGGCGACCGCCATGACTGAATCTGAGAATCACACCCCTATGACTGAATACGAGCAGGCAAGACAAAATATATAAAACATTATAACATCATTATACTACCACCGATTTTCATGAAAACAGCTTGTTAGTGATGCACATTGCATCACTAACAGTGCTATGGGGGCAGTGTAGATAGCAACTAGAACAAGACAGGTTCCCTTTAAAGGAAACCTGACAGCAGTTTTTTAGACCCCAAACTAAAGTCATCTATATATGTCCCTATAATGTTGATGACATTCCAATGCTTGTTTGGTAAGTCCGTGCCTCTTTTCTTTATAGAAATCCATTAGTGAATTTTTATGCAAATGAATCACAAGGGGAGCGGTTTGGCCCTGCTGTTACAGCTTACTGGGCCTCTCTCACTCTTTCCCAGCATGCCACTTGCCTCTTGTCAGTGACTGACAAGTCACTCTTCGCCATGACATTCTCCCCCACCAAGATCTCACGCAAATGCCATCATTCCCGGGGGTGGAGCATGCACAGTAAGGTCCTCATGACATTCAAGAGCCGGATGATTGATTTGCGCATGCTTTGCCCCAAGGATGACAGTGCTTGTACAATATCTCAGGAAGGGGAGCATGTCGCAGGGAAGACTGACCTGTCTGTCACTATGAAGGCCAACAGCAGGCGGGGAGAGAAGCTGGGAAAACTGTAAGTGCAGGGCCAAGCCCCCTGCACTTGAGGCTCATTTGCATGAACATTCACAGATGGATTTCTATACAACGCATAGTTTAACACAATACCGTAGTCTGTGATAACTGTGTAATTGGTTTATTGTTTGGAAAATTGTATATTTGTTCATATACTTTGTAATTATCTTTGATTAAAAAGTTATTCCTTCAATGGGAATATATTTTTTATAAAGCACAGTATCTGCATGACTAATGCTCATGTACAGTACGAGCCCACCATAAAGTTTCTTCTGATACCTTTGTGTCTTTTTTCATCTTCTTCTGCCCCTTTGTGCACCTAGCTTCACATAGCTAAATGGGTTGTGCTATTCTTATTTGTAAAAACGACATATCCCAGCAGAACACTGCTTCTTCTCAGTGCTGCAGGTCCTTCCTTTGGTCTCCTGTGTGCTTCCTGATAGATTTCAACATGGGCAATTTTTTTTATATAAATAAGGTGGCTAATGATGCGTGCAAATACTCGTTACTCGAGTTTGCCAAAGGTGCTCTGGTATGCACCGAATATTGTGGATACTCGAGTGACATGTTAGCGTCCTGCACCCACATGTTTCTTGGCTGTTTGTCAGGCAAACCATGTCTAAGAGCCGCAAAATGTGCAGGGCACCCTTAGCAAATTAAAGTCACAAGCACTTGCGCTCATCACTAGAGGTCACCATTGATGGTTTTGAATGCAGTGAATGTAACCTACTATTTGACCAATATTCATTACTAGATATCATCTCTACATTTCATTCATGGTTCACGGGAATCTTCAGAGCATGATCATGCTCTCACCTGCTTGCATAGCAAAGGTGAGCACAGAATAGCTGAGCTGTGCTACACCATGTCTAGAACAGTGAGGATGCCATAAGAAAGTGTGGGAGATGTTTTATTAGACAGGGTCATAGGTGCATCTGTTTTTAATGAATTTAATAAGGTTCTTAATGCAAATGCAGCTGGTTTAAGTGGGAGCTTTTGGACAGCATAGCTAAAATGTGCTACTTCCCGGCTGTCCAATGTTTTATTAGACAAGGTCGTTAGATGTATCAAAGCATGCTTGGCTGATAGCATAAAACTTCTGAAGAATGGATTGAGTGGCAAAGAGCTGTACCATAAAGTAAGCCTTAAGAGGATCATCATTAGCAAGATAATAGTGGAAAAGCAGTGCTGATTTAAAAATAGGTCATATTGGCACCCAAGATTAATTTTGTATTTACAGAAAAATCAGACCATATTATGATTTTGGAAATAACCTTTAAAAGGTAAAAAAAGTTGTTCAGCTTTAATTACTGCATCATCAGCTTGTGTGCTTATTGCATTACAAGTTCCAGAGACTACAAATGTGGCATAAGTGCATATTTTAACACACTCATCTAGACATCCATTTTTCTCATGTACAGGAAAAACAGACCAATTAGCTTGGTCAGACAATTATGTACACTAAAAAATTATATTGTGGTACCGTGTTAGCCAGAAAAATCAATGTAAATACTTTTTATGCCCAAAAATGACAAAAGTATTCTCGGAGTGATACCTTTATTGGCTAACCCGAACAAAATATATTTTTTTGCAAGCTTTCAGAGCACGAGGCTCCTTCTTCATGCAGAATTACAAATTAATTAATAAGATAAGAACACAGCATTTAAGAGATATTGCAACACAACATTTGTTCATGAGGTGGAAGGAGTGATGCCTCTTAAAGATAAACCAAGGATATCAAATTAGGGATTTTGTTACGAATGGAGAGGCAGTGGGAATGTTCTCTTAGTTATCTAGAATCTGTCTGGTGGAGGTGTGAATTGCATCCATATAATGAGTCATAAATCCAGGTGTTCAATTGAGTCATATTGTCAAAGAATTGAAAATCCTTCTCTCTGTGTAGTCCTTAAAATGACCTTTTAAGACTTTTAAATCTGTCATGCAGTGGCCAGGTCAAGAGAAATGTATTCCCACAGGTGTGTCCAGTTCAATTTTTTATTGTTACGTGGGAATGTGCTCGTCACTGATGGTGATGACAGGACTCTTCTGACAAGGAGATTCCGTAAGTTAGGGTGCTGTTTGTAGGAGAGAAGTGGTAGTTCTGGGAATATTTTTTTCAGTTTGTGGTCTCTGTGGAACATGGGTTGGAGATCAGCACCAATTGTCCCTAGGATGCTTATGTGGGAGTTGTATGTGACTAGAGATGAGCGTTGTTCTACTCGAACTGTTCGCCAATCTCAAATTCGAGCTGTTTTGGGCGGTGCTCGAGACGTTCGGCGAACACGAACAATTTGAGAAAAATTCGGCTGTTCGAGGTTATGTTCGATAACTGTTCGTGCACCAAAATCATAACTGGATTTTTTCTCAGTAATGATGAAAATTAATGTTAATACGCAGTTTGAGTGTACAGCGGGGTGGGGGGAGGGGCGGGGGATGGATCTCTGCAGGAACAATGAAGATCTCCATTTTTTTTTTCTCTTTCCCGCATTTACAGTGGGGAGGTGCAATCTGTCAGCCTATCAGCAGCGCACACACGGAGCAAAGTGCTTTTTTTCACACAAGCAAGGGCATGTGTCATTGGCAGTGTATGTCACATGTCCTTGCCCTATAAGACCAAGCCATTTTCCCCGTCGCCACCATTTTCTCACTGCTGCAGCTGCGTGTTAGACGGCACCGCTGTTGCTGTGTGCGCTATACCTTGTTAATTTCAAGCCAATTTTCGCACAAATCTACAGATAGCTTGGGAGTAGGGAATAGTTGTGATTGCAGTCCTTTTAAGGACTAGGTTACAGCATTTCCTACGACTTTTATCAGGCAGGTCTGTGCTCTTAAATAGATAGATTGTGGGAGTAAAGACTAATTGTAATTGGAGTCCTTTTCAGGACTAGGTTACATCAGTTCGTATCAGTTTTTGCCAGGCAGGTCTGTGCCAGTGCTGTGCAAGTTTTTTTCACAGCATTTGGCTGAATCTAGCAAAGCTAATCCTTTTTGGCCTATTGCAGAGTGTGTTAGTCAGTGGAGTAGCCTATCTGTGTTGCAAGATATACCACCTGTGTATAGAATACCAATTTTTTTACTGCACCTAGTGAAGTAAAATCTTTTGGGCATAGCATCATTCTATTAGTCCATCTATACTGACCTCCATCAGGTTGCAAACTGAATATATTTTTTTCTGCATCTACCTCTGAAAAAATATTGGGCTTCTAGCTGTGTGTGGGACTTGTTGTATTAGTCCATCTATACAGACCTCCATCAGGTTGCAAACTGAATATATTTTTTTCTGCATCTACCTCTGAAAAAATATTGGGCTTCTAGCTGTGTGTGGGACTTGTTGTATTAGTCCATCTATACTGACCTCCATCAGGTTGCAAACTGAATATATTTTTTTCTGCATCTACCTCTGAAAAAATATTGGGCTTCTAGCTGTGTGTGGGACTTGTTCTATTAATCCATCTATACAGACCTCCATCAGGTTGCAAACTGAATATATTTTTTTCTACATCTACCTCTGAAAAAATATTGGGCTTCTAGCTGTGTGTGGGACTTGTTCTATTAATCCATCTATACAGACCTCCATCAGGTTGCAAACTGAATATATTTTTTTCTGCATCTACCTCTGAAAAAATATTGGGCTTCTAGCTGTGTGTGGGACTTGTTGTATTAGTCCATCTATACTGACCTCCATCAGGTTGCAAACTGAATATATTTTTTTCTGCATCTACCTCTGAAAAAATATTGGGCTTCTAGCTGTGTGTGGGACTTGTTCTATTAATCCATCTATACAGACCTCCATCAGGTTGCAAACTGAATATATTTTTTTCTGCATCTACCTCTGAAAAAATATTGGGCTTCTAGCTGTGTGTGGGACTTGTTGTATTAGTCCATCTATACTGACCTCCATCAGGTTGCAAACTGAATATATTTTTTTCTGCATCTACCTCTGAAAAAATATTGGGCTTCTAGCTGTGTGTGGGACTTGTTCTATTAATCCATCTATACAGACCTCCATCAGGTTGCAAACTGAATATATTTTTTTCTGCATCTAGCTCTGAAAAAATATTTGGCCTTCTAGCAGTGTGTGGGACTTTCTCTATTAGTCCATCTATACTGACCTCCATCAGGTTGCAAATTGAATATAATTTTTTTCTGCATCTAACCCAGCCAATAGTTTTGGCCTAATACCACAGTTTGGCCACTCAGCTCTGCTCGGTTCCCATCCATTGTTTTTGTGTGCAAACAACTCCAGAGTTGTTAATTAGTTAACCACCAAAATGAGTGGAAAAAGGCCTGCTGCTGGTGGAAAGGGGAATAGGCGTGTTGGGAAGGGGAAAAAAGGTTGTGTCCGTGGGGTAGGTGTTAAAGCAACAGTAACATCTGCAGAAGAAAGACCATCTTCCAGCCAAACTAAAATGTCTACTTCTTTTAGCGGACAATGTGATAAGATCCCTTTCTTACGGCCACGCCAATCGCTACAAATTCCAGATGAGGCACAAAAACAGCAGGTGCTTCAACGGATATCAAGTGCTCCTTTAAGTGGGCTCTCCTCCACATCAACTTCAACATCACAAATACTCCAGTCCTCAAAGGTGTCACCCCAATCGCACTTGCTTCCTCACAGCTCCCAAATCTCCAGCTGCCCGTCTGAGTATGAGGTAGAACAGATGGTTGAGTCTGCAGAGCTGTTTACTCATACTATAGCCTGGGAATCAGAGGTCGACTCCAGCGCTTCTGTGAATCCAGACGAGGAAATGATCTGCACTGATGCCCAGAATCTTTATGAGTCGGATCCAGGACCAGACGCAGAAGGTTCTGACCATAATGTAGACCCTCATTCCCAAACTGTAACTCCTGTTGGTGGAGACAATGAGGAAGACAATGATAAGACTCAAATACCTGATTGGAGCGACAACTTTAGTTTTTTGTCAGGGCAGGAACAGGTTGGCTCTGAGGACGACGGGTGTGATAACGCACAGGGTGATGATGATGAGGTTGGAGATCCCACTTACTGTCAACCCACAGTCAGCCAAGAGATGAGGTCAGCAGAGGAGGTGGAGGAAGATGCTAGTGACGACGAGGTCAGGTTGCGCCTTCCTGGACAGAGACGTAGTACTGGAAGCACGTCAACAACTGCATCCTCAAACACAACTCTGCCTCTCACCACAAGTCGTGGTGGCTCTTCAGGTCGCATGGGTGCTAAGCCTTGCATAGCCTGGGCATTTTTTCAGATCGATAAAGATGACCCAACTCGTGTTATCTGTAACATTTGTCAGCAAAAGCTAAGTAGAGGCCAAAAAATACATAGTTTGAGTACTTCATGCATGAACCGGCACATGGACATGAAGCATAAGTTGCAGTGGGAAGCTCAGTGTGCTACAATGCGGCCTAGCCGGCCGGGCCAACCACCGTCTGCCATATCTTGTGCATCCGCGGCCTCTTCATCCTCTGTGACTGGGGGGACAGCAGTCACACCTGTTTTGGGGCGCAGACCTGCCACCTCTTTACCTGCAACAGCCAGCGTGATTGGCAGGTCATCATTTTCTTTGGAGGTGGTAACACCAGCTGGTGTTGAGCGCTGTCCGACATCGATAGCACCACCTTTGGATCAAGGCAACCTAACATGTCCGCCTGCATCTTCCTCACAGACCGGCAGTTTGCCGGGGACACCCTTATTAACCCCGTCTAAGCACAATAGCCAGCCCTCGGTCCCTCAGATGTGGACAAGTAAAAGACCATTTCCTCCTAGCCATGAGAAAGCTAAGAGGTTGAATTTCACCATCTGCAAGTTCTTGGCTACAGAAATGCTGCCTTTCCGCCTGGTGGACACAGAGGATTTTCGAGACCTTATGTCCGTCGCAGTGCCCCAGTACCAGATGCCCAGTCGGCACTACTTCTCAAAGAAAGGTGTGCCTGCGCTCCACCAGCATGTCGCACACAACATCACCGCTTCTTTGAGAAACTCTGTGTGTGACAGGGTGCATTTCACCACAGACACTTGGACGAGTAGGCATGGACAGGGGCGTTACATGTCGCTGACTGGGCACTGGGTAACTATGGTGACAGCAGGACAAGGGGCTGCTGTCCAAGTCTTGCCGTCCCCACGAGTTGTGCGTCAATCCTCTTTATGTCAAAGTTCCTCCACTGCTTCTGCCTCCTCAACCTCCTCTCGGTCTTCCACCTGCACCCAAAGCCTGTCTGGTCATGCCACAAGCTTTCTAACTGCGCAGAAGGGATCCTGCACACCTCCTTACTATGCTGGCAGTAGGGCTCAACGTCATCAGGCGGTTTTTACATTGAAATGTCTGGGAAATGTGAGTCACACAGCTGAGGAGTTGTGGTCAGCTCTGGAGAACCAATTTCATGAATGGTTGTCTCCACTGGACCTGAAACCAGGGAAGGCCGTGTGCGACAATGCTGCAAACCTGGGTGCGGCCCTTCGCCGGGGCAATGTCACACACGTGCCTTGTATGGCTCACGTGTTGAACCTGGTTGTCCAGCAATTTTTAGCCCACTATCCCAGACTAGATGGCCTTCTGCAGAGGGCACGGTCGCTGTGTGCTCACTTTCGCCGTTCGCATCCCGCAGCTCAGCGACTTACATCTCTACAGAAGTCGTTGGGCCTGCCACTTCACCGGCTAAAATGCGATGTGCCTACCCGGTGGAATTCAACTCTGCACATGTTGCAGCGACTGTGGCAGCACCGACAAGCCCTGGTGCAATACGTTCTGATGTATAGCCTGGGTCAACGAGATCCAGAGGTGGGGCAAATCACGCTGGAGGAGTGGTCTCAGATCAGGGACCTATGCACCTTTCTGCACAGTTTTGAAATGGCGACGAAGATGTTTAGTGCTGACGATGCCATTATCAGCATGACTATTCCGGTGATTTACATGCTGGAGCACATGTTAAACAGAATTCGGAGTCAGGTGGTGGCACAAGAGGAGGTGGAGGAAGTAGAGGAGGAGGAGTTGTATGCGGAAGGGCTAACATCTGCAAGGTCCAGACGGTCGGCAGCACCAAGGCGGCAGGCATGTGAGGGTGGGGGAGATGGTTTTACCAGGGCGCATGGTAGCAGCCAAACTAGTGAGGAAGGTGCAGGAGCCCAGGAAGAAGTGGAGGACGAACTGATGGAAGACTCATCAGATGAGGGAGACCTTGATCACATTTCTGTTGTGCGAGGTTGGGGGGAGAGGACAGAGGAAGGAAGCATGATTGTTACCTCGCCACCAACACAACAGGGACTTGGTGCTCCTGGATGCGCAACACACATGAGTGCCTTCTTGCTGCACTACCTGCAACATGACCCTCGAATTGTGAGAATTAGAAATAATCCTGACTACTGGGTTGCCACACTGTTAGATCCCCGGTACAAAAGTAAATTTGCAGAAATTATTCCTGCCATAGAAAGGGATGCACGCATGCAGGAGTATCAGCAGAGACTGTTGCAGAATCTTACATGTGCTTTTCCACAAAATACCAGTGGTGCACGTAGTGAATCTCACAGTTCCAACTTGCCAACCGTGGGACCGTCAAGTGTTCAGCACTCAAACCGTAACAGAACCACAGTATCTGCTGGTAACATCAATTTTGCGGAATCATTTCACCACTTTTTTAGCCCATCCTTTGCAAGACCACAGGAGACAAGAAGTCTGACACATAGTCAACGCCTAGAGACGATGGTACAGGAGTATCTCCAAGTAAACATTGAAGCCACGACTGTGTCACTGGACCCTTGCTCTTTTTGGGCTTCCAATCTGGATAAATGGCCGGAGCTAGCCACTTACGCCTTGGAGATCTTGTCATGCCCCGCAGCCAGCGTTCTGTCTGAACGTGTGTTCAGCGCTGCTGGTGGTGTGCTGACAGATAAGCGCACGCGGCTCTCCACTGATAATGTAGACAGACTCACGTTCATAAAGATGAACAAATCATGGATCCGAAATGACTTTTCTACCCCTGTGTCATCCTGGGGAGAGTAAAAGCTTGATGATTGGTTAAAATCACCCTACCAACCGTTTTAAGCTTTCAAATTACTAATCATGTTTATCTGTATCTTGGCTGGAAAATAATTTGGGCTTTGTAGCAGTGTGCAGCACTGATTCTATTAGGCCATCTATAATAAGCTCCACCAGATTTAAAATTACTAATCATGTTTATCTGTATCTTGACTGGAAAATAATTTGGGCTTTGTAGCAGTGTGCAGCACTGATCCTATTAGGCCATCTATACTAAAGCTTCACCAGATTTAAAATTAATAATAATTTTTAGCTGCATCTAGCCCGGAAATTAATTTTGGGGCTCCGAGATGCGCAAGACACATAAGTGCCTTCTTGCTGCACTACCTGCAGCATGACCCTCATATTGTCAGAATTCGAAGTAATCATGACTACTGGGTTGCCACACTCTTAGATCCCCCAAACTTTTCGATCAACCTTTTCATTTTAATAAAGACCAAAAAAATGGTCATTTTTGAAATTATAAGCATTAGCAGGTTGTTAGAAACTGAAATCAAACAGTTTTCAACTCAAAACTTTATTCTAGGTGATGTTACATTTTCACATAGGACCCCTTGTTCGAAAGGAGCTTCTGAACTCTCTCGTCCATTGAATTTGTCAGGTTTTGGATGGTTTCTGCTTCAATTGTTTTGCATGAGGACAGAATACCCTCCCAGAGCTGTTGCTTAGATGTGAACTGCCTCCCGCCATCATAGACACTCCTTTTAATGATGCTCCAAAGGTTCTGAATGGGGTAGAGGTCAGAGGAGCATGGGGGTCACACCATAAGTTTGTCCCCTTTTATGCCCATATCAGCCAGAGATGCAGATGTTTTATGTGCAGCATGAGATGGTGCATTATCATGCAGAAAAATGATCTTGCTGTGAAATACACGGTTCTTCTTCTTGAACCATGGCAGGAAGTGCTGTTTGAGAAAATCCACATACATTATGGAGTTCATCTTTAGCGCCTTCAGGGATCCTAAAGGGGCCGACAATCTCTCTCCCCATGATTCCAGCCCAAAACATTACTCCACCTCCTCCTTGTTGGCGCTGTAGCCGTGTTTGCGTGGGGTGTCCATCAACCAGCCATCCTCCACTCCATCCATCTGGACCATCGAGCGCTGCACGGCACTCATCCGTGAACAAAACAGTTTTGAAATCAGTCTTCATGTAATGTTTGGCCCACTGGAGCCGTTTCTGCTTGTGTGAAGTGGATAGAGGAGGTCGACAGGATGGCGTATGCACAGCTGCAAACCTCTGAAGGACCCTGCATCTTGTTGTTCGGGGGACGTTGGAGGCACAAGCAGCTTCAAAAACTTGTCTGCTGCTATGACAAGGCTTTTTTGCCGCTGCTCTTTCAACCTGACGTAATTGCCTGTAGGAAAGAGTCCTCAATTTGCCCTTATCAGCACGCACACGTGTGTACTGTGAATCAGCTACATACTTCTTGATTGCCAAGACACTTCATCCTGATCATCGCACAATGTTGATTGTAGTCATGCCTTGACCTAAACACTCCACAATTTGTTGCTTCTCAGCAGCCGACACATCCTTTTTCTTTCCCATTTTGGCAGAAAATGTAGGCTGCTTAATAATGTGAGACAGCCTTCTTAAGTAGTCTTGCCTTTCATTGGACACACCTGCCAAACTAATTAGCACAGGTGTCTGCAATTGCTTACAGTGATATAAAGAGCCCTGACACACATCACCATCAATGAGTTTAACTGACAAACAAACAAATTCTTCCCTTATCACTCCTAAACACTTTTTGCATAATAATTTGGAACACAGTGTACATGTGCTTTTCCACAAAACACCAGTGATTCACGTAGTGAATCTTACAGTTCTAACTTGCCAACCGTGGTCTGTATGGAGTTGTTCAATAAAGGGCCCAAAATTAAGATAACATAGATGGAAGAGGTCTCTATGAATAGGAATTCCTAAGTATTTGATACCCTGTGAGGGCCAGGCAAAGGGAAAGTTGGACTGGATGGAATCCTATATGGATTTGGGGAGGGAGACATCGAGGGCCTCAGACTTCGCTGCATTGATTTTAAAATTTGACCATGTAACAAAGTGATCTATTTCAGCCATAACAGCATGGATGGATATATGTGATTGAGTGATATATACTAGGACATCATCAGCAAATAGAGAGCACTTGTACTCGGTGCCTCCCACCTCAATCCACCTAATATTGGGGTTATGGCGAATTGATGAGAGCAGGTGCTCCGTCACTAGGATGTATAAGAGAGGGGACAGAGAACATCCCTGCCTTGTCCCATTGGTGATTGTGAAAGGTGATGAAAATGTTCTGACGCGCCCCCTGGGCCTTGGGACACCCGGAGCCGGACCCTTTTTGGTGGATGCTGGTGGTTGTAGTCTCCGTGGCGGCAACCCGGTTCCGTGGCTCAGGGCGGTCAAACCAGTGGCGGAACTATTTATGTGGTTTTGATGTTTAAATGTCCGACTACGCCACCCGTGGATTGCGGTCAGAGTGAACCGCCGCTCCAGGGCAGACCGCTGAGGCTGGTGTTGTGGGTGCAGCAGAGCGTAGCATAACTCCCCACGGGAGGAGTATAGCCTCAGGGCAGTGTATGCGGAGGATGGGGGTGATGGTGCAGGGCAGCAGCAGTAACGACACGGAGTCAGTGATGCAGTCCAGGGCCTTTACTCACAGTTCTTATTATCCAGACCACGTCTGCAGGTAACGGCTGCCCACGTCGTACTGTGCTCACCAGGTGAGGGGCTCAGACAACTCCCAGATAACTTTGGAGTGCTTCACAGGACCCCCTTTGTGTGTCCTTTGTCTGGCCTTTCTTACCAACCCTTCTGTCCGGCTGCCTCGGGCCTCCTCTTGGTAAACTTGGCGCCAGTTTCCCTGACCCTATGTGGTGCCTTCCTAGCGGGTGTAGCGAGGGGCTGTGCCACATAAAATGTCACAGCCTCCTGTTTCTAGCTGAGGGTCGTTTCCTGCCTCCACTAGCTTCGGGGACCGGTCTCCCCCTTTGGCCTGACCCCTCCACGCAGGTGGATTCGGGCGTGCGGTGGCGACTCACCCGTCCGCACCCCTGATATCCCTTCGTTCCTCGTTCCTGGAGCCTTCTCCGCTCCTCTTCCTTCCTTCTCCCTCTTCCAGGCCTGGGCCTCTGTTACTAGGCCTGCCTCCGGAGCAGAGCTCATGCAGAGCCCCTGCTCCCTGCCACTTCTGCTCAGACTTCTCTGCACTGAACTAAGATGGTGCCCACCTTTTATACTCCCTTCTCATTGCACCCAGGAACTGCTTCCTCCCTGCTCCTGCACTACAGGGTTCCCCTTCCTCAGTGTTCCCTCCCCCCACTCCAGCCAGGGACAGGGACTGTCGTGCCCATCTCAGGGGCATATTGGTCGCCCTGCCCCACGGCAATGTGGTGTAATGCATGCAGGTGTCGGGTCCTGATCCACACTACATCCTTACCTGAGAGTGAGATATCACACCTCTGGGTGAGGTGCAATACCTCTGTAGCAACCGAGCCCTCAGGGTGCTACAGTTCCATTTATCTTCAGCCTAGGTGACGTATTGCGATACAGGGCCATGATTTTGGCTATAAAAGGGTCCCCTAGACCCCTACCCCAAGCTTTTTAAGAGAATCATATATGGCGTGCCAGGAGACTCTATGGAATGCTTTCTCAGCATCCAACGAGAGTATCTAATTACAAATTTTTAACTGCATCTAGCCCAGGAAATACTTTGTGCCTAGTAGCAGGGTCTGCTAGTCAGCGGATTATCCCGGCTGTTAAGCAAGCTACACCACCTGTAGTTTGGACACTTCATTTTTTCAAAGGAAATGCTTCGGGACCACGGGATACTCAGTGAAGAGCATCAGGAGGCACCCCAAGGCATAGGGGCTGGGACTGGCAGTAGGATGCCTTGCGGTGGACAGCCGAGCTCGATCCTTATAAAAGCTTTTTAACTGCAGCAGCTTTAGTGGACGCTACTGGAGCTGGAATTACGCGGCTGCTGGCATGAGACTTGCCCTCCAATAGATCCTTGTAAATGGATTTAAAGTGTATTCATTCAAATTAGAGAGACAATTTAAATTAAAAAGCTTAGAGCTGCCTCCACCACAGGGGGGCTCGCTCGACCCACCAGCGGACAGGCACCAGTATTGGGAGAGGGGGGCTGGCCGTCAGGGTTCACTGCGGCTCTGGCACAAACCCGGCGACACGGAGGTGGCACGGGCAGGAGCGGACTGAACGTGTCGGCTTCTCACTTTTTGGATTTTAGAAGGGCATGACATGCCTATATCTGTGTCTCCCCCTCCTTTTACTCCTCCACCTCTTTTCTTTTCGCATGACTATATGTACTTGTCACTTTTCCATGTGTTAGTTGTGTCTTCTGAGCAGTTTGTTAGCTTTTGGACACCTTTGAAGGTGTTTTCTATGTGTTTCTATGTGTTTTTGTTTGCCTGCCATTGGTTTTAACGGTGTTCGAAGGTGTTCGACGAACAGTTCGACGAACAGTTCGGCGAACACACGGGTGTTCGACGAACCGAACCGAACTCGAACACTACGGGGGTGGCTCAACACTATATGTGACCACAAGAGGTATCCTGCTGTTGTCCTCCCTCTGTCTGTAATCCAGGAAGTTGCTTTTTGGGATCCTTGTAGCTCTGTGGATCTGTTCATCTTTTACCAGTGGATGGTATCCTTGTTGTAGAAATGTATTCCTCAGTGAAAGCAGCTGTAGTTTTCTTTCCTTACTGTCTGAACAGATTTGAATGTACCCCTGAGCTTGACTATTCATGATGGATTTTTTTGCATGTCTTGCATGAAAACTGTTCCATCTAAGGTACGCTGGCCGTCCTGTGGGCTTATGGCAAGTTGATGTTTGTATGGTGTTGTCTTTGATGCATATGGTTGTGTCCAGCAAATGTATTTGGGAAGTTGAGAGTGAGCTTGATGGTTGGGTGGAACTTGTTGAAGTTATAGTGGAAGGTAAGCAGATCATCCTGTCCAGATTTTTAGCAGATCATCAATGTAGTGGAAGTAAGCTAGAGGTTTAATAGAGCAAGATGAGAAAAACTCCTCCTCTAGTTTAGCCATAAATAGGCTAGCATATTGTGGGGACATTTTGCTTCCCATGGCACTGTCCATACACTGTTGGTATAAAATGTTCCCAAAGGAAAAATATTTGTGAAGGAGCACAAACCTGATAAATTGCAGTGTTGATTCTGTGGCCAGATTGTTTTTTTGAAGGAAATATATGCATGCTGCAATCCCATCCTCATGAGGAATGTTGGAATAGAGAGGACTATACATCCATGTTGGCTAGTACTGTGTACTCTGGAAGTGGGCCAAGGGCTGACAATCTACAGAGAATTTCCGTGGTGTCCTAGATATTGCTGAGTGTGCACCTCACCAAGGGTTTCAGAATATTCTCCAGCCAGCCTGAGATATTCTCAGTTAATGTCCCAATCCCAGAGATGATTGGCCTCCCAGGATTACTTTCTTTATGTATTTTAGGTAACATGTAGAAGTTACCTGTTTGGGGATTGTCTGGTATTAGTTCCAGTATCTAGGATGAACAATTGGAAAAAGTTTTGGACTCTGGCAGTATACATATGTCAATATGATACAGGGAAAAGTGATGTCAATCACACATTAATTAAATTGACACATGTCTGCCCAGACCATAAATGGCTGACCATTCGGGAATATTCAAACAACCTTCAAAGAGAAATCCGAACCTTGGATCATAGAATGACAGGACAGTAGATGCTAATAAAAAACCTTAATTACAACCAGTGGTTAGTAGATAACAATGCACACACACATATTTACATAAAAGATATATTAAAACCAGACTCAAGCCATAACATGACTATACAAAATTCAATAACTATGTAGCAAAACAGAAGGTCAGATAGTGTGGAAAAGAAAAATGCAGTATAGCTATATCATATATAGTAACCATCTCACAATAGGCACTTGATGTTATCGCCTGTTCAATGTAATAAAATTCAGCTGCAAACTATATATAGTATGGATACAAATATTCCACCAAAACACTGCTCTCAATGATCTTAAAGTTAGGGAAAGTCATAGAGGATGTAAACCATTATTATAAATATGGCATATCCAAACTAAATTGATGCACGAAGGCATGCATACAGACCAAAAATCAAAAAAAGCCACATGATTTGCAATCGTGTATATGTAGTTAGTGTGTAGACAAGATTATCTGGCTGACCGGACGCCTGTGTGTGGCACGCCAAAAACCCATGCGTTTTGGAACGTGCTTCCTTCGTCAGGGGTTTTAAGGGGGTTGTGATCGCACTATCTGCGACTGCGATTGTTATGTCGCTGCATGTGGGCCCCATGATGTGTTCTAAAGAAGGGCAGGCAGATCAAACATGCTTGGAGCAGAGACAAAGGAGAGAGAGATGCTGGCGGCCTATAAAGTAAGCTTAGCACTGATAGGCTAAACACAGAACCATCTTCCTCTGAGCAGCAAGAAGTGAAACTGGCTGAGTGCAGGATCCCCTTGCCATTGCAGTCCTAAACATCAGCATGGAGATCAGCCTTGGTGAAGCACATGCCCTTCTGCCCCCTGGCTGAGCACACCCCTGTAGAATGAGATCATGTCCTGATTAATTGGGATATTGACGATAAACGGGGAGTGTTTAATCATATATTACAACAGTCCTGTAGTAAGTTTATACCCTCTAGGAACAAAATGCCAGGAATAATAAGAAACCTCTATTATTATATAGGGCAGCACTGGGTATAATAAGGCAAAACCAAAGATATTTAAAACTTTGAAGACCGAGGGGTCCAAAAAGACATTCCAGGTATATAAAGTTCTCAATAGGGAACTGTAAAACTGAAATCAGGTTAGCAAAGATAGCTAAAGAGAAATACATCGCCAATGGCATTAAAATAAATTCACTTTCTTTTTTATAAATATACAGTACAGACCAAAAGTTTGGACACACCTTCTCATTTAAAGATTTTTCTGTATTTTCATGACTATGAAAATTGTACATTCACACTGAAGGCATCAAAACTATGAATTAACACATGTGGAATTATATACTTAACAAAAAAGTGTGAAACAACTGAAAATATGTCTTATATTCTAGGTTCTTCAAAGTAGCCACCTTTTGCTTTCATGACTGCTTTGCACACTCTTGGCATTCTCTTGATGAGCTTCAAGAGGTAGTCACCGGAAATGATCTTCTAACAATCTTGAAGGAGTTCCCTGAGATGCTTAGCACTTGTTGGCCCTTTTGCCTTCACTCTGCGGTCCAGCTCACCCCAAACCATCTCGATTGGGATCACGTCTGGTGACTGTGGAGGCCAGGTCATCTGGCGTAGCACCCCATCACTCCCCATCTTGGTCAAATAGCCCTTACACAGCCTGGAGGTGTGTTTGGGGTCATTGTCCTGTTGAAAAATAAATGACGGTCCAACTAAACGCAAACCGGATAGAATAGCATGCCGCTGCAATATGCTGTGGTAGCCATGCTGGTTCAGTATGCCTTCAATTTTGAATAAATCCCCAACAGTGTCACCAGCAAAGCACCCCCACACCATCACACCTCCTCCTCCATGCTTCATGGTGGGAACCAGGCATGTAGAGTCCATCCGTTCACCTTTTCTGCGTCGCACAAAGACACTGTGGTTGGAACCAAAGATCTCAAATTTGTACTCCTCAGACCAAAGCACAGATTTCCACTGGTCTAATGTCCATTCCTTGTGTTCTTTAGCCCAAACAAGACTCTTCTGCTTGTTGCCTGTCCTTAGCAGTGGTTTCCTAGCAGCTATTTTACCATGAAGGCCTGCTGCACAAAGTCTCCTCTTAACAGTTGTTGTAGAGTTGTGTCTGCTGCTAGAACTCTGTGTGGCATTGAACTGGTCTCTAATCTGAGCTGCTGTGAACCTGCGATTTCTGAGGCTGGTGACTCGGATAAACTTATGCTCAGAAGCAGAGGTGACTCTGGGTCTTCCTTTCCTGGGGCGGTCCTCATGTGAGCCAGTTTCTTTGTAGCGCTTGATGGTTTTTGCAACTGCACTTGGGGACACTTTCAAAGTTTGCCCAATTTTTCAGACTGACTGACCTTCATTTCTTAAAGTAATGATGACCACTCGTTTTTCTTTACTTAGCTGCTTTTTTCTTTCCATAATACAAATTCTAACAGTCTATTCAGTAGGACTATCAGCTGTGTATCCACCAGACTTCTGCACAACACAACTGATGGTCCCAACCCCATTTATAAGGCAAGAAATCCCACTTATTAAACCTGACAGGGCACACCTGTGAAGTGAAAACCATTTCCAGTGACTACCTCTTGAAGCTCATCAAGATAATGCCAAGAGTGTGCAAAGCAGTCATCAAAGCAAAAGGCTACTTTGAAGAACCTAGAATATAAGACATATTTTCAGTTGTTTCACACTTTTTTGTTAAGTATATAATTCCACATGTGTTCATTCATAGTTTTGATGCCTTCAATGTGAATGTACTATTTTCATAGTCGTGAAAATACAGAAAAATCTTTAAATGAGAAGGTGTGTCCAAACTTTTGGTCTGTACTGTATTAATGTAAAAAAGAAAAAATCTGAATATATCGCATCATTAAAAGATAATCGTAGTAATATAAATGTAGAGGAGGACGAGAAAGCTGAGATATTAAATGTGTACTTTTCATGTGTGTTAACTAATGAACTGCCTTTGCAATGTATCACTCAGCAAGGAAGTAATAAAGCTTCACCACCCAATATAACTAATTTAACATTAGAAGTACAGCTACGTCTGAGCCAATTAAATATTGATAAATCCCCCGTGCCGCATGGTATTCATCCACGGATATTGAGGAAATTGAGCCCAGTAATTGACAGACCGAGGTATCTCATCTTCTTAGACCCTGTTGTAACAGAGTCAGTGCCACACGCCAGGACAGGGGTCTCAAACGTGGCTGGGTATATGGGCCGGACATTGAATAAATTTGAACTTGGGGGCCACATTCTTTGCAGGACAAAGTGACATTTTTAGTGATACCATTTTTTTTCTATACACCTTTTGATCATATCTTATGAACATTTGTGGCATGTTTATTTTATTTTTTTAAATGGCATTCATCATATGGGTTATGGTGCAGTTTTATAGGTTGGGTTGTTATGGATGTAGCGATAACAAACATGCACTTTTTTGGTTTACTTTAGTTTATGTATAAAACAGCATTTTTAGTGGCAAATATTTTTTCATGCTTTACCTCTTATTTTACAGTTAGCACCATATAAAAAAATGTTGGCAAACATCTTGCAGTAATGTGCCCCATCCTGGTCCCCATTTTGTAGTAATGTCCCACGTACTGGTCCCCATCTTGTAGTCATGTACCATCCTGGTCCCAGTTTTGTAGCAATGCCCAAGCCTGGTGCCCCTTTTGCAGTAATGTCTCCATCCAGGTCCCTATCTTGTAGTAATGCCCCATCCTGGTCCCTTTCTTGTAGTAATGTCCCCATCCAGGTCCCCTTCTTGCAGTAAGATCCCCATCCAGTTCCCTCTTGTAGTAATATCCCTATTTGGGTCCCCATCTTGTAGTAATGTCCCCATCCAGGTCCCGATATTGTAATAAAGTCCCCATCCTGGTCCTCATTTCATAGTAATGTCCCCATCCTGGTCCCCTTCATGTAGTAATGTCCCAATTCTGGGCCCCTTCTTGCAGTAATCTCCCCATACAGGTCCCCATATTATAGTAATGTCCCCATCCTGGTCCCCATCTTGTAGTAATGCCCCATCCTGGTCCTCATCTTATAGTAATAACCCATCCTGGTCCCCTTCTTATAGTAATGCCCCATCCAGGTCCCCTACTTATAGTAATAATGTCCCATCCTGGTCCTCATCTTATAGTAATGCCCCATCCTGGTCCCTTTCTTATAGTAATGCCCCATCCTGGTCCCCTACTTATAGTAATGCCCCATTCTGGTCTCCATATTATAGTAAAGTCCTCTATTGTGCTGTTCTTCACATACAGATAACAGAAAAAAAAATTCTCACTTGTCCTACATTCCTTTGGCATGCTTTCTGCACATGAGGCCTGCAGGCAGTGTAGATCCCTTGACGATCATGGCATAATCGGCGTGCCGGCGCATGGCAGTGACGTCATAAGCTGCCGTGTCGGCACTCCGATATCAGCTGCTGGCCTCTGATTGGCCGCCGGATGGCATTGATTTTACTGTGCAGCGAGCTTGTCTCTGGGCGGCAAAACATTTCAATTGAATGTGCATTCAAGGCAGCACATTCAACTGAAATATAGCGCTGATGTTGGCGGCCCCTGGACCGGGGCACGATCATCAAGGGGTGTACAATGCCTGCGGGTCTCATGAAGCAGCCTCAGGGGCCGCATGCTGATGTGGTAACAATCTTCTACCTTTCAGTAAGTTTGATATCAGTGAAGTCCAAAATTTTTGAGGGCATTATAAGAGATGACCCACAAAAATATATTGCAGAGAATAATATACCTGACAACCAACATGGATTTATGAAAGAAAAGTGATATCTGACAAAATGCTGAGTTTCCAAAAGGAAATACGTGCAAATCTGGATGTTGGTCATGTGGCTAATGTGATATAACTGGCCTTGTACTGGTTAATGAAAAATATAAACATTGTTAATGGTACTTTCTCTAGGTGGGCTAAAGACAGCAATGGGGTAGCACAAGGATCATTATTAGACCCAATTCTTTTTTGTCTCTTTATTAATGACCTTGTGCATGGGATAGAGTAAAGTGTCAGTCTTTGCTGATGGCACAAAACTTTGTAGGACAATAAAAACTGAGCCAGACTGTTATAATATTACAGAACAATGTAGAAAACATTTATTTCATTTTCATTTATTAATTTAAAGACATGCACCTCTACCGCACTATACATTAAATGGAAGGATATTTGGGATTACAGAACAGGAAGGCTTGTTTAGCTTAGAATATAGCCGATGGACACCATTTTTCTAAACCGTAAATGGCCATCAAAATGTTAGAAAAGGAAAAAAATCCCTATCTGTACATCACAGCTCACCTCTCCGGTTCCTCCGCTCCTCACTGTCACCTGTCTAGACCTTGCTGTATCTTCTCATCAGTGCCACTAACACTGAGATCCTGACAACTCTTACGCTAGGCGGGGACTTCTGGCTCTGATTAGATCAAGGAGTGTTTTGCGCATGCGCGTGTATGGTCACGGCACATATCATGATGTCATGAAATTGTGACCTTCTGCTCCTCTCAGACCTCATTAGAGCCAGAGGTCAGGGGGTAGCTTGAGAGGCCTACAGATTTCAACATGTGCGATGGTGATCAAAAAATGCGGCGCGCACCAGATGGATGACCATGAGGAGTGAGTATAAATATTCTTTTACTTTTTACATCTTACGTTTATTATAATATGGGGTCTGGATAAAACAAGCACATCATTTGTGACATTACATTCGAGGAGAATAGCGAATAACTTCTCTGCAAATCAAAATTCTTGGAAAAATCTGCATGAAAAGGCAAATTCAAATTTTTCCTGATCCGCTCATCTCTACCTTTAATAGTCTGACCCGTGATGCTCTTAATTAAACACTAGTGTGAAATAGTCTAATGCTACAAGATTATTTTTTGATTAGGAGAGGCTCTACATATTTATGTCAATGCAGGCATCCTCCTCCTATCACAATTTTTATGAACAGATAAAAGCAATGTAATAGCAAGGTATACCTTTTAACAGCACATTATTTTTAAGTTTGACGTTCTGTGCTCATTAATTTCCTAACATACCTCTGTAGAGTGTGGAGCTCCCTTGCTCCAAATCCCTAGATATAAGAATTTCATGATACATTTCTGTCTACCAATATGGTAGCTTACTGCATACAGTAATGTTATTTTATTGAATTCAAAATATACATAATGTGCCGGAAGCTCCAAAGCCATACCTCCCAACTTTTACAGAACAGGAGGAGGATTAATTATGAGGTACACGTAGTGGAAATTTTCGACAATGTCCCTAGCCATACCCTCAAGTTACACTCATTTACCATCTACACTGGCAGGAGTAGATATCAGAGGGGTCATGGTAGCAGTGAAGGACGTTCAGCAGACCACCAGGGACTACGAAGCATAGCCCCGAATCCAAGACTATCTCGGAGGGACTTATGGATTTATTTTCTTGTTTGTTCAGGCTATGTGCCCACGATGCAGAAATGAAGCAGAAAATTTCTGCAGCATTTCTGCATCTCCCTGGCAGAAAAAACACATGCAGATTGTACATGCGTTTTTCCTGCAGAATACATGCAGATTCACATGCGTATCCACATGCGTTAACGCATGTGTTTCCGCATGCGGACTGACAAGCACTTTCCAGGCGATAGCATCACTTGGAAAGTGCTTGACAACTAGGTCACACTGTATAAATCCATGCAAACGGCATGGATTTATATAGTGTGACCGTAAAAATAAAAAAAATAAAGCTATACTTACCTCCGATGCCCCACCGCTTGTGCTGTCGTGCTCGTCCTGGCTTCTTCCTGGTTGCCGGGCTCTCGCGAGACAGCCTGCGGTCACATGACCGCGACGTCATCTCAGGTCCTGGAAGGAGAAGCGCTGCAGGGGCCACCGGACAGGTGAATATAAACTTTATTTATTATTTTATTCTTTTTTTACAGGTACAATGGTACCCAGGTCTGGATGAGAGTCTTCTCTCCTCCAGAACTGGGTACCATACGCACATTGAAACGAATATTATCCGCTTGTACAAATGTACAGACACGGATTCTATGCGTCTCAATGCAAGTCAATGGCGGCGCTTCCGCTGCGCTTCCGCAAAATTAATGAACATGCTGCGGATTTATGAGCGCTGCAGAAACGCTGCAGAAAAATCCGCAGCATGTGCATTGACATTGCAGAATGCCATTGGGGACCATGGGGTGCGGATTACCATGCGTTTTTGATGCGTTTCCGCTGCAGAAAGTCCACAGCGGAAACGCATGAAAAACGCATCGTGTGCACGCAGCCTCACTCATAGTTGTAGCAGCCATAATGTTTTCACTTTTACAAAATCTTCTCTATAAGTAGTGCTGTTTTGTGTTTGCAAGGCCACGTTCACACATTACATAAATACTGTGGGTTTATTTCTGCACGTTTTCTATAGGTGTCCATGCCAAACTATGCAATAGCAGTCTTCTCTGGTTATTGCATTTTTGCTGCATTTTTTAGGTGTTTTCCCCCTTATTTCATATATTTCTGGTGCACATTTGAAGCATAATTTTAATGTCTCTTTTATAGTACAGAAAAGCTTTGATTCTGCACTTAAAAAAGCAACTTCCTTTTTTAAATGATTTTTACATACTGTTTTTTTCAGGCAAGCCTATAGAAAAAGCCTATAGAAAAATACCCAACAAAATGGCACAATTCACTAGCGTCTTTAGATTCACAGTGGGCAGGAATGCCTGAAAAAAGACATGTAAAAAAGCGTAGCATTTTAAAGTGCATAATCAGAGTTTTTCAGTACTATAAAAAAGCATTAAAAACTGCTGCTTCAAATCTACCCAAAAATGCATCAAATAAGGGGGAAAATGGCATAAAAAATGCAAAAACGCAATAATCAGAGAAGATTGTTATGGAGTAGTTTGGTGCAAACACCTGCCGAAAACGTGCAGATTTAAAGCAGCAGAGAAAAATGCATTATTTATGCTACTTGTGAACACAGCCTCAGCATTTTTATATGGGTTTAATGGAGAACAAAATTCAATCACACCATTTTTTATGCCATTTACTGATCACCATAAATATAATCTGATCACTGTGTTGAGAGGGTTTCTAGGATTAGAGGGAGATCAAATATGTCTGCTAGTTGCTGATTTGTGATTTTTTTTAAATGTGCAATAAAAATCTCATTATTTAAATTGTTCTTCACTATTTTTTAGTAATTTTATAGAAAGAAAAATATCTGACTTTTATTTTCCCTCTAGAAAACAGGTATATATAAAATGCGCTGGTATATACCGAAGAAGCTTTATGTGTCAGTACAATCTACCTGTAATTTAGATGAATACATTGCACATTTAAGTAGAGCAAATTCTCCCATACCTGTGAGTGTTCAAATCGCTATGAGTCCAGATCTCAAGAAAATAGAATAATTGTTTACTTAATTGAATGTAAGTTTGAAGAGAGTAGAGAGATGTCAGCCTTGCCCCCAAAGAAGGAGAAGCTATAGGACAATGAAGACAGCAGGAGAGGAGACATCACACTGAGTGGAAGTTGGGACACAGCCCTGATTTCCTGGGACAGTTATACATTCTCGCTGGATGGTTAGAAACTATGCCTAAGCTTCCCCTTATGTTTTCTGCAATTAGCTATAATTATATTGTTTAAATTGAGCTTGAGGTTCTTTATCACAAAAAAAGAGCTGTGACCACTTTAACCTTAATATTTTGAAAAACATACAGTATTATTACTAGTGATGAGCGAACTTGCTCAGTACTCGCCCGAGCATCACGGTGCTCGACAAGCTCTGCGAGTATTTCTGGGTTGCTCGGGCGGGAACTCAAGTCCCCGCCCTGCATGTTTGGCGCTCTTTAGAGAGCCAATGAAAATGCAGGGATTGCTTGCCACACATTGTAATGCCGTAGCCATGTTGGTTGTGGGCATTACAGTGATCGGCTGGCCGCACAACGTCATCAGGTCTATATAATACCTGGCGCCGCTATGCTCGTCACAGTCTACCCCAGAATCAGGCAGAGTAGGGAGAGCTGCTGCTGAGTCAGGGAGAGATTTGCTTGTTTAGAGTTATGTAACACCCCTTTAGGGCTACCACGGTACACTGGGTGTTATGGGGGGTCTCACCTCTCTAGGGCGCAGTGCCTCCACCCGAATCTTGATTGGAGCTCTCTCTCTGGGACTGCAGAAGGACGGTTATCTTCTGCCAGGGGCTGATTCGGGAAGCCCCTGCCACAGCTCAGTACACACTCAGAGGGAACAGGAGTAAAACCGTTTAACAGGTTTATTGCTATGCAGCAGAATTAAGGTGGGTTTAAAGGAATAGCATACAATACAAGTAACGGTGCTCTATAAAAGTCATATACACATCACAATCTACTTCTGCTCCGACCCTGCAAATATAACGTAGCAGGTTTTCCCTTTTTGTATTAACTCAGTCCAAACGTTGGTGCCCAGTTGCTGTGGATGTTGGCGCGCAAATTAGAACCGTTGGTGCACTTAGATGAAAATTAATGTCAATAGTATGGGTTGTAGTGTACTCACTGTAAATAGCACTGGTAGAACCACAAGTCTCAGAAGGGCACTCACTGTGTGTCTCAAACGGTCGGATGGTTCTCTGGACACCAGCTGGGGGCGGCAGGATTCAGGCCTTTATACGGTTGGAGTGCCGGCAGAACTCTCCGAGTCCTTGATGTAACTTGCTTCAGAGGGTGACAAGGCCGCGCTCTCTCCAGCAGCGTGGGTATCTCAGAGGGGGCAGCCACACTCTGCAGCATAGAGGAATGCCAATCCACACCACTCCGTCCCTCACAGCAAGCTGCCACGCTCTTTCTCCTCAGAACTTTCACTTTCACTTCCTGCCCAGCTCCCTCCCCCAAGTCCCTCCTCATCCAATCCACTCTCTCTCCTTCTATCCTTCCAGGGTGTGTCATCTGACTGAAACAAGGGTCCCTGGGAATTGTAGTCCACTGCAGCTCAGGGGAAAAATGGTTAATGTCTGTAGGTCCCTGTTTAACAGCAGCTGCAAAGCTCTTCTTTGTGTCTGTAAGTTCCAGTATACCGGTAGTTGCCCTGACAGTTCCTTGTGCAGGTGTTACAGTTAGTATAGGTATTCTACGACATATACACTGCTCAAAAAAATAAAGGGAACACTTAAACAACAGAATATAACTCCAAGTGAATCAAACTTCTATGAAATCAAACTGTCCACTTAGGAAGCAACACTGATTGACAATCAATTTCACATGCTGTTGTACAAATGGAATAGATAATAGATGGAAATTATTGGCAATCATCAAGACACCCTCAATAAAGGACTGGTTTTGCAGGTGGGGACAACAGACCACATCACAATACCAATGCTTTCTGGCTGATGTTTTGGTCACTTTTGAATATTGGTTGTGCTTTCACACTCGTGGTAGCATGAGACGGGCTCTACAACCCACAGAAGTTGCTCAGGTAGTGCAGCTCATCTAGGATGGCACATCAATGCGAGCTGTGGCAAGAAGGTTTGCTGTGTCTGTCAGCGTAGTGTCCAGAGGCTGGAGGCGCTACCAGGTGACAGGCTAGTACACCAGGAGACGTCGAGGGGGCCGTAGGAGGGCAACAACCCAGCAGAGCAGGACCACTACCTCCGCCTTTGTGCAAGGAGGAACAGGAGGAGCACTGCCAGAGCCCTGCAAAATGACCTCCAGCCAGCCACAAATGCGCATGTGTCTGCATAAACGGTTAGAAACCGACTCCATGAGGGTGGTATGAGGGCCCGAAGTCCACAGATGGGGGTTGTGCTCACAGCCCAACACCGTGCAGGACGCTTGGCATTTGCCACAGAACACCAGGATTGGCAAAGTCGCCACTGGCGCCCTGTGCTCTTCACAGATGAAAGCAGGTTCACACTGAGCACATGTGACAGACGTGACAGAGTCTAGAGACGCCGTGGAGAGCGATCTGCTGCCTGCAACAACCTTCAACATGACCGGTTTGGCAGTGAGTCAGTAATGGTGTGGGGTGGAATTTCTTTGGAGGGCCGCTCAGCCCTCCATGTGCTCGCCAGAGGTAGCCTGACTACCATAAGGTACCGAGATGAGATCCTTAGACCCCTAGTGAGACCATATGCTGGTGCGGTTGGCCCTGGGTTCCTCCTAATGCAGGACAATGCCAGACCCCATGTGGCTGGAGTGTGTCAGCAGTTCCTGCAAGATGAAGACATTGAAGCTATGGACTGGCCCGCCCGTTCCCCAGACCTGAATCCGATTGAGCACATCTGGGACATCATGTCTCGCTGCGTCCACCAACGTCACATTGCACCACAGACTGTCCAGGAGTTGGCAGATGCTTTAGTCCAGATCTGGGAGGAGATCCCATAGGAGAACATTCGCAACCTCATCAGGAGCATGCCCATGCGTTGTAGGAAGGTCATACAGGCACGTGGAGGCCACACACAATACTGAGACTCATTTTGACTTGTTTTAAGGACATTACATCAAAGTTGAATCAGCCTATAGTGTGTTTTTCCACTTTAATTTTGTGGGTGACTCCAAATCCAGGCCTCCATTGGTTAATAAATTTGATTTCCATTGATGATTTTTGTGTGATTTTGTTGTCAGCACATTCAACTTTGTACAGAACAAAGTATTCAATGAGAATATTTAATTCATTCAGATCTAGGATGTGTTATTTGAGTGTTCCCTTTATTTTTTTGAGCAGTGTATATATATATATATATATATATATATCCATCTGAACTAACAGTCCTTCTGAGGACTAATCCAGTTGCATATTTTCAGTGGTGAAGGTGATAGCAGGAGTTAGACAGGCAGGCAGTGTATGTGACAGACTGCAGTGCATATAGTGCAAGAGGGTCCATAGTACGTTCCTGCTGCTGCTGTTCTTACAGATATTTGTAGACATAGCCACAGGTATCAGGGGCACGGGCAAATTTTTCTTATCTTAATTCTGGTTATTTGCTTAAAAACCAAGGCAGGCAGGGTATGTGACAGACTGCAGTGCATGATACAGCACAAGAGAGTCCACTGCATGTTCAACTTCTGTGATCCTACTGTGACAAACATTTGTAGACATAGCCCCAGGTATCAGGAGCCAGGGCAATTTTTTTTTATATTAATCCTGGTTATTTGCTTAAAAAGCAATCCAGATTATACCATTTTTCTGCTCCATTTGCTTGTTAGCACTGCAGAATATAGCCAGATCTGTTCCATATTTCAGCGATAAAAATCCAGAAATTTGAACTGAACCTGGAAAATATTGGCCTCCTTTACTATTCTGTTGCAGTGTGTCAGTCAATCTATCCACACTAGGTCTCTGTGTAGAATAATATTAGTAAATTACAGGCCTGCTATTTAAAACTGTGGTTCTCTGTCAGAGATATCACATATAACAGTGTTCCAAAATCAGCCATTTCTGCCTTCCATTTCGATGCAGTGTGTCGGTCAAGCTATTCACACTAGGTCTCTGTGAAGAATAATATTAGTAAATTACAGACCTGCTATTTTAAACCGTGGTTCTCTGTCAGACATTTCACATATAACAGTGTTCCAAAATTAGCCATTTCTGCCTTCCATTTTGTTGCAGTATGTCGGTCAAGCTATTCACACTAGGTCTCTGTGAAGAATAATATTAGTAAATTACAGGCCTGCGATTTAAAACCGTGGTTCTCTGGCAGACGTATCACATATAACTGCTTTCCAAAATCAGCCATTTCTAGTGAACGTGGAAAATATTGTCCTCCATTTAGAATGGTCAAGGTGCGTGGCAAGGGACGGGGAAGTGGACGTGGTGATGGTGCATGCAGAGGCCGAGGCCGTGGGCAAGCTGAAATTGTGCCACAACAAACACCCACATCTTGTCGCCTGACCTTCCTGTCCCAATTGCTAGGGGACCGCAGCACACCATTATTGAACCCAGAGCAATGTCAAAAGGTTGTTGGTTGGATAGCAGATAATGTTTCCAGTCACTTTGCCACTACCACAACCACCCTGTCTTCCACACGGTCAAGTCTCAGTAGCTGTGAGTCTGGACCACATATTCCTCATCCTGATCCTCCTTCCTCCCACCATGCCGAGTGCCCGGAGACAACTGATCCCACACTTGGACACTCAGAACAGCTGTTCACTTTTCCATTTGTAGATTCGGGCCTCTCGCCCGGCCAGCTTCAAGCGAGTCAAGAGGAGAACGTGTGTAGTGATGCCCAAATATTTGAGCAGCCACGGTCACACAAAGGAAATGGTGGGAAAGTGCACTTACTGTCGCAAGAGGTGGATGATGATGATAATGAGACACAATTGACAAAAAGGCAGGAGGAGGACCAGGGAGCGAAAGTGGAAGACGAGGTGGTGAATGATAAAGTAACTGACCCAACCTGGCACGGGGACATGCAAAGCGAGGACAGCAGCACACAGGGGGAGGGAGGCGAAGCACCACAACAAGCAGAAAGAAGCAGTGTGGTAGCTGCAGACATAAGGCGGGAAAGCGTTCCCGTAACGCCAACACGACGGAAGTTGCCAGTACAACTGTTAGGTCTTCCCGAGTCTGCTTGTTTTTTAAAGACTCTGCAGATAACCACCAAAAGGCCATTTGCACCACCTGCCAGGCCAGCATCAGCAGGGGTAGCAAAACTAGCGACCTGACCACCAGCTGCATGATCAGGCATATGGCAGCAAAGCACCCTACTAAGTGGGCTGAACCCCAGAGTCCAGAAACAGTGTCTTCCGCTGTTGTGCATGCATGCCAATCCTCTGTCCATGGCCCTATCACCAAGCATGTCCACTTCCTTGTTCCAGCGCAGCGTTGAGTTGTCCCTACCCCAGTCTTTGGAACACAAGTGCAAATACACAGCCAACGCCCCATAGGCCACACTACTAAATTCACACATTTCGCGACTGCTTGAGCTCAAAATGTTACCTTTTAGGCTTGTGGAGAGGGAAGCTTTCTGCAACTTGATGGCGGCGACCGTCCCTCGGTACTTAGTCCCCAGCCGCCACTATTTCTCCCTGTATGCCATCCCCGCATTACACGAGCACGTGTCCCACAACATTAGCCATGCCCTCAACAACGCAGTTACTGGGAAAGTCAACCTAACCACGGACACGTGGATAAGTGCTTGTGGGCAGGGACAGTACATCTCGCTGATGGCACACTGGGTTAATATAATGGAAGCCGTGACTAGTGTTGAGCCACCCCCGTAGTGTTCGAGTTCGGTTCGGTTCGTCGAACACCCGTGTGTTCGCCGAACTGTTCGTCGAAGTGTTCGTCGAACACCTTCGAACACCGTTAAAACCAATGGCAGGCAAACAAAAACACATAGAAACACATAGAAAACACCTTCAAAGGTGTCCAAAAGCTGACAAACTGCTCAGAAGACACAACTAACACATGGAAAAGTGACAAGTACATATAGTCATGCGAAAAGAAAAGAGGTGGAGGAGTAAAAGGAGGGGGAGACACAGATATAGGCATGTCATGCCCTTCTAAAATCCAAAAAGTGAGAAGCCGAGACGGCCAGTCCGCTCCTGCCCGTGCCACCTCCGTGTCGCCGGGTTTGTGCCAGAGCCGCGGTGAACCCTGATGGCCAGCCCCCCTCTCCCAATACTGGTGCCTGTCCGCTGGTGGGTCGAGAGAGCCCCCCTGTGGTGGAGGCAGCTCTAAGCTTTTTAATTTAAATTGTCCCTCTAATTTGAATGAATACACTTTAAATCCATTTACAAGGATCTATTGGAGGGCAAGTCTCATGCCAGCAGCCGCGTAATTCCAGCTCCAGTAGCGTCCACTAAAGCTGCTGCAGTTAAAAAGCTTTTATAAGGATCGAGCTCGGCTGTCCACCGCAAGGCATCCTAGTGCCAGTCCCAGCCCCTATGCCTTGGGGTGCCTCCTGATGCTCTTCACTAAGTATCCCGTGGTCCCGAAGCATTTCCTTTGAAAAAATTAAGTGTCCAAACTACAGGTGGTGTAGCTTGCTTAACAGCCGGGATAATCCGCTGACTAGCAGACACTGCTACTAGGCACAAAGTATTTCCTGGGCTAGATGCAGTTAAAAATTTGTAAGTAGATACTCTCGTTGGATGCTGAGAAAGCATTCCATAGAGTCTCCTGGCACGCCATATATGATTCTCTTAAAAAGCTTGGGGTAGGGGTCTAGGGGACCCTTTTATAGCCAAAATCACGGCCCTGTATCACAATACGTCACCTAGGCTGAAGATAAATGGAACTGTAGCACCGAGGGCTCGGTTGCTACAGACGTATTGCACCTCACCCAGAGGTGTGATATCTCACTCTCAGATAAGGATGGAGTGTGGATCAGGACCCGACACCTGCATGCATTACACCACATTGCCGTGGGGCAGGGCGTCCAATATGCCCCTGAGATGGGCACGACAATCCCTGTCCCTGGCTGGAGTGGGGGGAGGGAACACTGAGGAAGGGGAACCCTGCAGTGCAGGAGCAGGGAGGAAGCAGTTCCTGGGTGCATTGAGAAGGGAGTATAAAATGTGGGCACCATCTTAGTTCAGTGCAGAGAAGTCTGAGCAGAAGTGGCAGGGAGCAGGGGCTCTGCATGAGCTCTGCTCCGGAGGCGGGCCTAGTAACAGAGGCCCAGGCCTACAAGAGGGAGAAGGAAGGAAGAGGAGCGGAGAAGGCTCCAGGAACGAGGAATGAAGGGATCCCAGGGGTGCGGACGGGCGAGTCGCCACCGCACGCCCGAATCCACCTGCGTGGAGGGGTCAGGCCAAAGGGGGAGACCGGTCCCCGAACTAGTGGAGGCAGGAAACGACCCTCAGCTAGAAACCGGAGGCTCTGACATTTTATGTGGCGCAGCCCCTTGCTCCACCCGCTAGGAAGGCACCACATAGGGTCAGGGAAACTGGCGCCAAGTTTACCAAGAGGAGGCCCGAGGCAGCCGGACAGAAGTGTTGGTAAGAAAGGCCAGACAAAGGACACACAAAGGGGGTCCTGTGAAGCACTCCAAAGTTATCTGGGAGTTGTCTGAGCCCCTCACCTGGTGAGCACAGTACGACGTGGGCAGCCGTTACCTGCAGACGTGGTCTGGATAATAAGAACTGTGAGTAAAGGCCCTGAACTGCATCACTGACTCCGTGTCGTTACTGCTGCTGCCCTGCACCATCACCCCCATCCTCCGCATACACTGCCCTGAGGCTATACTCCTCCCGTGGGGAGTTATGCTACGCTCTGCTGCACCCACAACACCAGCCTTAGCGGTCTGCCCTGTAGCGGCGGTTCACTCTGACCGCAATCCACGGGTGGCGTAGTCGGACATTTAAACATCAAAACCACATAAATAGTTCCGCCACTGGTTTGACCGCCCTGAGCCACGGAACCGGATCGCCGCCACGAAGACTACAACCACCAGCATCCACCAAAAAGGGTCCGGCTCCGGGTGTCCCAAGGCCCAGGGGGTGCGTCAGAACATTTTCATCACCTTTCACAATCACCAATGGGACAAGGCAGGGATGTGCTCTGTCCCCTCTCTTATACATCCTAGTGACGGAGCACCTGCTCTCATCAATTCGCCATAACCCCAATATTAGGTGGATTGAGGTGGGAGGCACCGAGTACAAGTGCTCTCTATTTGCTGATGATGTCCTAGTATATATCACTCAATCACATATATCCATCCCTGCTGTTATGGCTGAAATAGATCACTTTGTTACATGGTAAAATTTTAAAATCAATGCAGCGAAGTCTGAGGCCCTCGATGTCTCCCTCCCTAAATCCATATAGGATTCCATCCAGTCCAACTTTCCCTTTGCCTGGCCCTCACAGGGTATCAAATACTTAGGAATTCCTATTCATAGAGACCTCTCCCATCTATGTTATCTTAATTTTGGGCCCTTTATTGAACAATTCCATACAGACCACGGTTGGCAAGTTAGAACTGTAAGATTCACTACGTGAACCACTGGTGTTTTGTGGAAAAGCACATGTACACCGCGTTCCAAATTATTATGCAAAAAGTGTTTAGGAGTGATAAGGGAAGAATTTGTTTGTTTGTCAGTTAAACTCATTGATGGTGATGTGTGTCAGGGCTCTTTATATCACTGTAAGCAATTGCAGACACCTGTGCTAATTAGTTTGGCAGGTGTGTCCAATGAAAGGCAAGACTACTTAAGAAGGCTCTCTCACATTATTAAGCAGCCTACATTTTCTGCCAAAATGGGAAAGAAAAAGGATGTGTCGGCTGCTGAGAAGCAACAAATTGTGGAGTGTTTAGGTCAAGGCATGACTACAATCAACATTGTGCGATGATCAGGATGAAGTGTCTTGGCAATCAAGAAGTATGTAGCTGATTCACAGTACACACGTGTGCGTGCTGATAAGGGCAAATTGAGGACTCTTTCCTACAGGCAATTACGTCAGGTTGAAAGAGCAGCGGCAAAAAAGCCTTGTCATAGCAGCAGACAAGTTTTTGAAGCTGCTTGTGCCTCCAACGTCCCCCGAACAACAAGATGCAGGGTCCTTCAGAGGTTTGCAGCTGTGCATACGCCATCCTGTCGACCTCCTCTATCCACTTCACACAAGCAGAAACGGCTCCAGTGGGCCAAACATTACATGAAGACTGATTTCAAAACTGTTTTGTTCACGGATGAGTGCCGTGCAGCGCTCGATGGTCCAGATGAATGGAGTGGAGGATGGCTGGTTGATGGACACCCCACGCAAACACGGCTACAGCGCCAACAAGGAGGAGGTGGAGTAATGTTTTGGGCTGGAATCATGGGGAGAGAGATTGTCGGCCCCTTTAGGATCCCTGAAGGCGCTAAAGATGAACTCCATAATGTATGTGGATTTTCTCAAACAGCACTTCCTGCCATGGTTCAAGAAGAAGAACCGTGTATTTCACAGCAAGATCATTTTTCTGCATGATAATGCACCATCTCATGCTGCACATAAAACATCTGCATCTCTGGCTGATATGGGCATAAAAGGGGACAAACTTATGGTGTGACCCCCATGCTCCCCTGACCTCTACCCCATTCAGAACCTTTGGAGCATCATTAAAAGGAGTGTCTATGATGGCGGGAGGCAGTTCACATCTAAGCAACAGCTCTGGGAGGGTATTCTGTCCTCATGCAAAACAATTGAAGCAGAAACCATCCAAAACCTGACAAATTCAATGGACGAGAGAGTTCAGAAGCTCCTTTCGAACAAGGGGTCCTATGTGAAAATGTAACATCACCTAGAATAAAGTTTTGAGTTGAAAACTGTTTGATTTCAGTTTCTAACAACCTGCTAATGCTTATAATTTCAAAAATGACCATTTTTTTGGTCTTTATTAAAATGAAAAGGTTGATCGAAAAGTTTGGGGGATCTAAGAGTGTGGCAACCCAGTAGTCATGATTACTTCGAATTCTGACAATATGAGGGTCATGCTGCAGGTAGTGCAGCAAGAAGGCACTTATGTGTCTTGCGCATCTCGGAGCCCCAAAATTATTTTCCGGGCTAGATGCAGCTAAAAATTATTTTTAATTTTAAATCTGGTGAAGCTTATTATAGATGGCCTAATAGGATCAGTGCTGCACACTGCTACAAAGCCCAAATTATTTTCCAGTCAAGATACAGATAAACATGATTAGTAATTTGAAAGCTTAAAACGGTTGGTAGGGTGATTTTAACCAATCATCAAGCTTTTACTCTCCCCAGGATGACACAGGGGTAGAAAAGTCGTTTCGGATCCATGATTTGTTCATCTTTATGAACGTGAGTCTGTCTACATTATCAGTGGAGAGCCGCGTGCGCTTATCTGTCAGCACACCACCAGCAGCGCTGAACACACGTTCAGACAGAACGCTGGCTGCGGGGCATGACAAGATCTCCAAGGCGTAAGTGGCTAGCTCCGGCCATTTATCCAGATTGGAAGCCCAAAAAGAGCAAGGGTCCAGTGACACAGTCGTGGCTTCAATGTTTACTTGGAGATACTCCTGTACCATCGTCTCTAGGCGTTGACTATGTGTCAGACTTCTTGTCTCCTGTGGCCTTGCAAAGGATGGGCTAAAAAAGTGGTGAAATGATTCCGCAAAATTGATGTTACCAGCAGATACTGTGGTTCTGTTACGGTTTGAGTGCTGAACACTTGACGGTCCCACGGTTGGCAAGTTGGAACTGTGATATTCACTACGTGCACCACTGGTATTTTGTGGAAAAGCACATGTAAGATTCTGCAACAGTCTCTGCTGATACTCCTGCATGCGTGCATCCCTTTCTATGGCAGGAATAATTTCTGCAAATTTACTTTTGTACCGGGGATCTAACAGTGTGGCAACCCAGTAGTCAGGATTATTTCTAATTCTCACAATTCGAGGGTCATGTTGCAGGTAGTGCAGCAAGAAGGCACTCATGTGTGTTGCGCATCCAGGAGCACCAAGTCCCTGTTGTGTTGGTGGCGAGGTAACAATCATGCTTCCTTCCTCTGTCCTCTCCCCCCAACCTCGCACAACAGAAATGTGATCAAGGTCTCCCTCATCTGATGAGTCTTCCATCAGTTCGTCCTCCACTTCTTCCTGGGCTCCTGCACCTTCCTCACTAGTTTGGCTGCTACCATGCGCCCTGGTTAAACCATCTCCCCCACCCTCACATGCCTGCCGCCTTGGTGCTGCCGACCGTCTGGACCTTGCAGATGTTAGCCCTTCCGCATACAACTCCTCCTCCTCTACTTCCTCCACCTCCTCTTGTGCCACCACCTGACTCCGAATTCTGTTTAACATGTGCTCCAGCATGTAAATCACCGGAATAGTCATGCTGATAATGGCATCGTCAGCACTAAACATCTTCGTCGCCATTTCAAAACTGTGCAGAAGGGTGCATAGGTCCCTGATCTGAGACCACTCCTCCAGCGTGATTTGCCCCACCTCTGAATCTCGTTGGCCCAGGCTATACGTCAGAACGTATTGCACCAGGGCTTGTCGGTGCTGCCACAGTCGCTGCAACATGTGCAGAGTTGAATTCCACCGGGTAGGCACATCGCATTTTAGCCGGTGAAGTGGCAGGCCCAACGACTTCTGTAGAGATGTAAGTCGCTGAGCTGCGGGATGCGAACGGCGGAAGTGAGCACACAGCGACCGTGCCCTCTGCAGAAGGCCATCTAGTCTGGGATAGTGGGCTAAAAATTGCTGGACAACCAGGTTCAACACGTGAGCCATACAAGGCACGTGTGTGACCTTGCCCCGGCGAAGGGCCGCACCCAGGTTTGCAGCATTGTCGCACACGGCCTTCCCTGGTTTCAGGTCCAGTGGAGACAACCATTCATGAAATTGGTTCTCCAGAGCTGACCACAACTCCTCAGCTGTGTGACTCACATTTCCCAGACATTTCAATGTAAAAACCGCCTGATGACGTTGAGCCCTACTGCCAGCATAGTAAGGAGGTGTGCAGGATCCCTTCTGCGCAGTTAGAAAGCTTGTGGCATGACCAGACAGGCTTTGGGTGCAGGTGGAAGACCGAGAGGAGGTTGAGGAGGCAGAAGCAGTGGAGGAAAAATGACATAAAGAGGATTGACGCACAACTCGTGGGGACGGCAAGACTTGGACAGCAGCCCCTTGTCCTGCTGTCACCATAGTTACCCAGTGCCCAGTCAGCGACATGTAACGCCCCTGTCCATGCCTACTCGTCCAAGTGTCTGTGGTGAAATGCACCCTGTCACACACAGAGTTTCTCAAAGAAGCGGTGATGTTGTGTGCGACATGCTGGTGGAGCGCAGGCACACCTTTCTTTGAGAAGTAGTGCCGACTGGGCATCTGGTACTGGGGCACTGCGACGGACATAAGGTCTCGAAAATCCTCTGTGTCCACCAGGCGGAAAGGCAGCATTTCTGTAGCCAAGAGCTTGCAGATGGTGAAATTCAACCTCTTAGCTTTCTCATGGTCTTTTACTTGTCCACATCTGAGGGACCGAGGGCTGGCTATTGTGCTTAGACGGGGTTGATAAGGGTGTCCCCGGCAAACTGCCGGTCTGTGAGGAAGATGCAGGCGGACATGTTAGGTTGCCTTGATCCAAAGGTGGTGCTATCGATGTCGGACAGCGCTCAAGACCAGCTGGTGTTACCACCTCCAAAGAAAATGATGACCTGCCAATCACGCTGGCTGTTGCGGGTAAAGAGGTGGCAGGTCTGCGCCCCAAAACAGGTGTGACTGCTGTCCCCCCAGTCACAGAGGATGAAGAGGCCGCGGATGCACAAGATATGGCAGACGGTGGTTGGCCCGGCCGGCTAGACCGCATTGTAGCACACTGAGCTTCCCACTGCAACTTATGCTTCATGTCCATGTGCCGGTTCATGCATGAAGTACTCAAACTATGTATTTTTTGGCCTCTACTTAGCTTTTGCTGACAAATGTTACAGATAACACGAGTTGGGTCATCTTTATCGATCTGAAAAAATGCCCAGGCTATGCAAGGCTTAGCACCCATGCGACCTGAAGAGCCACCACGACTTGTGGTGAGAGGCAGAGTTGTGTTTGAGGATGCAGTTGTTGACGTGCTTCCAGTACTACGTCTCTGTCCAGGAAGGCGCAACCTGACCTCGTCGTCACTAGCATCTTCCTCCACCTCCTCTGCTGACCTCATCTCTTGGCTGACTGTGGGTTGACAGTAAGTGGGATCTCCGACCTCATCATCATCACCCTGTGCGTTATCACACCCGTCGTCCTCAGAGCCAACCTGTTCCTGCCCTGACAAAAAACTAAAGTTGTCGCTCCAATCAGGTATTTGAGTCTTATCATCGTCTTCCTCATTGTCTCCACCAACAGGAGTTACAGTTTGGGAATGAGGGTCTACATTATGGTCAGAACCTTCTGCGTCTGGTCCTGGATCCGACTCATAAAGATTCTGGGCATCAGTGCAGATCATTTCCTCATCTGGATTCACAGAAGAGCTGGAGTCGACCTCTGATTCCCAGGCTATAGTATGAGTAAACAGCTCTGCAGACTCAACCAAATGTTCTACCTCATACTCAGACGGGCAGCTGGAGATTTGGGAGCTGTGAGGAAGCAAGTGCGATTTGGGTGACACCTTTGAGGACTGGAGTATTTGTGATGTTGAAGTTGATGTGGAGGAGAGCCCACTTAAAGCAGCACTTGATATCCGTTGAAGCACCTGCTGTTTTTGTGCCTCATCTGGAATTTGTAGCGATTGGCGTGGCCGTAAGAAAGGGATCTTATCACATTGTCCGCTAAAAGAAGTAGACATTTTAGTTTGGCTGGAAGATGGTCTTTCTTCTGCACCTACCCCACGGACACAACCTTTTTTCCCCTTCCCAACACGCCTATTCCCCTTTCCACCAGCAGCAGGCCTTTTTCCACTCATTTTGGTGGTTAACTAATTCACAACTCTGGAGTTGTTTGCACAAAAAAACAATGGATGGTAACCGAGCAGAGCTGAGTGGCCAAACTGTGGTATTAGGCCAAAACTATTGGCTGGGTTAGATGCAGAAAAAAATTATTTTTAATTTGCAACCTGATGGAGGTCAGTATAGATGGACTAATAGACCAAGTCCCACACACCGCTAGAAGCCCAAATATTTTTTCAGAGCTAGATGCAGAAAATTTTTTTATTCAATTTGCAACCTGATGGAGGTCAGTATAGATGGACTAATAGACCAAGTCCCACACACTGCTAGAAGCCCAAATATTTTTTCAGAGCTAGATGCAGAAAAAAATTATTTTTAATTTGCAACCTGATGGAGGTCAGTATAGATGGACTAATAGACCAAGTCCCACACACTGCTAGAAGCCCAAATATTTTTTCAGAGCTAGATGCAGAAAAAAATTATTTTTAATTTGCAACCTGATGGAGGTCAGTATAGATGGACTTATAGACCAAGTCCCACACACCGCTAGAAGCCCAAATATTTTTTCAGAGCTAGATGCAGAAAAAAATTATATTCAATTTGCAACCTGCTGGACGTCAGTATAGAAGGACTAATAGAACAAGTCCCACACACTGCTAGAAGCCCAAATATTTTTTCAGAGCTAAATGAAGAAAAAAATTATTTTTAATTTGCAACCTGATGGAGGTCAGTATAGATGGACTAATAGACCAAGTCCCACACACTGCTAGAAGCCCAAATATTTTTTCAGAGCTAGATGCAGAAAAAAATTATTTTTAATTTGCAACCTGATGGAGGTCAGTATAGATGGACTAATAGACCAAGTCCCACACACCGCTAGAAGCCCAAATATTTTTTCAGAGCTAGATGCAGAAAATTTTTTTATTCAATTTGCAACCTGATGGAGGTCAGTATAGATGGACTAATAGACCAAGTCCCACACACTGCTAGAAGCCCAAATATTTTTTCAGAGCTAGATGCAGAAAAAAATTATTTTTAATTTGCAACCTGATGGAGGTCAGTATAGATGGACTAATAGACCAAGTCCCACACACTGCTAGAAGCCCAAATATTTTTTCAGAGCTAGATGCAGAAAAAAATTATTTTTAATTTGCAACCTGATGGAGGTCAGTATAGATGGACTAATAGAACAAGTCCCACACGCTTCTAGAAGCCCAAATATTTTTTCAGAGATAAATGAAGAAAAAAATTATTTTTAATTTGCAACCTGATGGAGGTCAGTATAGATGGACTAATAGACCAAGTCCCACACACTGCTAGAAGCCCAAATATTTTTTCAGAGCTAGATGCAGAAAAAAATTATTTTTAATTTGCAACCTGATGGAGGTCAGTATAGATGGACTAATAGACCAAGTCCCACACACCGCTAGAAGCCCAAATATTTTTTCAGAGCTAGATGCAGAAAAAAATTATATTCAGTTTGCAACCTGATGGAGGTCAGTATAGATGGACTAATAGAATGATGCTATGCCCAAAAGATTTTACTTCACTAGGTGCAGTAAAAAAATTGGTATTCTATACACAGGTGGTATATCTTGCAACACAGATAGGCTACTCCACTGACTAACACACTCTGCAATAGGCCAAAAAGGATTAGCTTTGCTAGATTCAGCCAAATGCTGTGAAAAAAACTTGCACAGCACTGGCACAGACCTGCCTGGCAAAAACTGATAGGAACTGATGTAACCTAGTCCTGAAAAGGACTCCAATTACAATTAGTCTTTACTCCCACAATCTATCTATTTAAGAGCACAGACCTGCCTGATAAAAGTCGTAGGAAATGCTGTAACTTAGTCCTTAAAAGGACTGCAATCACAACTATTCCCTACTCCCAAGCTATCTGTATATTTGTGCGAAAATTGGCTTGAAATTAACAAGGTATAGCGCACACAGCAACAGCGGTGCCGTCTAACACGCAGCTGCAGCAGTGAGAAAATGGTGGCGACGGGGAAAATGGCTTGGTCTTATAGGGCAAGGACATGTGACATACACTGCCAATCACACATGCCCTTGCTTGTGTGAAAAAAAGCACTTCGCTCCGTGTGTGCGCTGCTGATAGGCTGACAGATTGCACCTCCCCACTGCAAATGCGGGAAAGAGAAAAAAAAATGGAGATCTTCATTGTTCCTGCAGAGATCCATCCCCTGCCCCTCCCCCCGCCCCGCTGTACACTCAAACTGCGTATTAACATTAATTTTCATCATTACTGAGAAAAAATCCAGTTATGATTTTGGTGCACGAACAGTTATCGAACATAACCTCGAACAACCGAATTTTTCTCAAATTGTTCGTGTTCGCCGACCGGCTCGAACACCGCCCAAAACAGCTCGAATTTGAGATTGGCGAACAGTTCGAGTAGAACAACGCTCATCTCTAGCCGTGACCCAGTCAAACCTTGGGACAGAACATGTCCACCCGACGCTGAGGATTGCGGGCCCTGGGTCAGTCAGGGTTGCCACCACATTCTACAGCTCCTGTACCTCCTCTTGCTCCTCTTCAACCTCTATCTCCGAAATGAGCACATCAGTCAGAATCTGCAAGCACTGCAGCACTGCCTCGGCCAACCGGCAACAGGCTGTACTGAAGCTAGTATGCTTAGGTGACAAACCGCACACCGCTGAAGAGTTGTGGATAGCTCTGAAAGAGCAGGCAGATCTGTGTCTGACACCGCTGAATCTACAGCCAGGCATGGTCGTGTGTGACAATGGCTGGAACCTGGTGGCGGCTCTGGAGTGAGGAAAGCTCACACACATACAATGCCTGGCCCATGTGTTTAACCTTGTGGTTCAGTGGTTTCTCAAAACCTACCCAGATCTGTTGCATCTGCTTGTCAAAGTACGCCGCCTGTGTGCCCATTTGAGAAAGTCAGCTACAGCTTCTGCCTCCCTTGCCGTGCTTCAGCAGCATTTGCAGCTTCCAGCTCACCGACTGGTGTGTGATGTCCCCACGCATTGGAACTCTACATTGCAGATGTTGAGAAGGATTTGTGAGCAGAAGAGGGCAGTTTGTGACTACCAGCATCAACACAGCCTTCGGTATTCAAGTCAGACTCCACACATAAGACCTCAGGAGTGGACATGGATGTAAGACATCTGTACCATACTCCAAAACTTTGAGGAGTCCACCAGGATGGTGAGCGGCGATGATGCCATAATTAGCATCACCATCCTGCTTCTCTGTCTTCTGAAACTCTCTCTGCTCAGAATTAAAGAGGACGCATTGCAGGCGGAGAACGATGAGATGGAAAAAGAAACTTTAAAGGGTGATTCCACACAGCCCAGCCTCATCTCATCCCAATGTGGATTGGGTGCCAATGAGGAGGAGGAGGAGGAGGAAAAACAGGAGCTAGTTTCCTGTGCTATAGACGGTACTACCTGCACAACTGTCATACCGTCTGTTCAGCGTGAATGGCCTGAGGACACAGAGGAGGAGGAAGAGGAGGAGGAGGAGTCTCTTATACCCTTGCCGGACAGGCTAAATAAAATGGGTCAGTACAAGAATGCCCTTGTTGCAGAATTATTGGAAAAATTCCCATCTGAAAACACTGGCGGCAGAGGTCACAGTTCGTTGGACAACCAAGGAGTACAGGCGAGAGGGACACAAATGCAATCCAGCAGAGGCAGAGAAACGCTGTCAAAGTTCTGGGACTTTTTTCTCAGACCCTCCCATCGCACAGGCCCTGGGGCGCAGGGTACTCTCCCAAGATGGGAAAAGTTTTGGAAAGATGATGAGGGAGTACCTTGCCGACACAAACGTCCTCCGTGATTCCTCTGTGCCTTATAATTTTTGGGTATCCAAGCTAGACATATGGCATGAACTGGCTCTCTACGCCTTTGAGGTCCTGGCCTGCCCTGCCGCTAGCATTTTGTCAGAGCGGGTTTTTAATGCCATTGGTGGAATTATAACTGATAGGCGCATCCGCCTGTCAACTGAAAATGCTGACTGGCTGACTCTTATAAAAATGAACACGGGCTGGATTGGGCCATACTTCTCAACACCACCGATTGATAGCAGCGTAGCATAAATTCAAATACAGTGTCTTTTTTTTGGGCAGTCTAACTCTATTCACATGCACCTCTATCTTCACACCCAGACATGGGTATAAGCTTCCTGATTTTGTCTATTTGCTCTTGTCCTCCTACTCATCCTCCACCATAATATCTACCATATCACCATATCTACGTTTCTTGTGAGTTCCTCCAAATTTTTGGCAGCCGTTGCATTCACTGCATAGGCAAACAATATGGGAGACCCACTTCCTAGTAATGGGAACATTGTTTTCAGGAGGCCCTCCGACCTCTACGTCTCTTGCAAGGGGCATTGGAGTTCCTCCAAATTTTTGGCATCTGTTGCATTCACTGCATAGGCAAACAGAATGGGAGACCCACTCCTTTCTAATGGGAACATGTCATTACTGTGGCTCAGCTCTATGTGGCTTTAAATTGTTATTGGGGCATTTCCTAAATTTTGGCATCCGTTGGACTCACTGCATACCCTATAACTCTATAGCAGACCCGCTACTTTCTAATGGGAACATGTCGTTACTGTGGCCCAGCTCTATGTGTCTTTAAATTGGTATTTTCCAAAATTTTGGCAGCCCTTGCAGTCACTGCATGGGCATTACCACTATAGGACACCCACTCCTTTATAATGGGAACACTTTTTTTACTGAGATCCTTCTCTATGTCTCTTCAAAGGGGTATTTGGGTGCATCCAAATTTTTGGCAGCCCTTGCAGTCACTGTATACCCAATAACACTATAGGAGACACACTCTTTAATAATGGGAATAATAAAGCATAGCCGACGGCTGGCCCTTTAAGAATAGTAAGGGCCGCCTGATGGCCCTATAAAAATAGTGTTTGTGACTTTTAGAGTCCCTCTTTCAGAAATGAAACAGGATGTGTCTGATGATGTCTCACACACCACATGGCCAGATAAGGCAGTAAAATGTTAAAATGACATTTCCTGTTGAATGCATTTTTCACCGTTGAAAGCAATGAAAAAGTGCAAAAACGCATAAAAAATGCTACGTGTGAACATAGGCCAAGGTGTGGCGGAGTATTTTTGTTTTTGGTTATTTATTTTGCCTTATATACAAGTCATTACCCTGGAAAGGATGTTCCTTAACATTTTTCCCAGAAAAATCTATTTTGGTTTTGTTTTTGTATGTTTTATTGTGAGTCCGTAAAAGTGGTGTAATACCTCTGACAAAGTTGTTGACAGCAGTGAGTCAGAGATGCTTCCAGGGGTCTTCCCCATGCTGTTCCCATGTCATTTGAGCACTGTTCCCATCGATTTGGGCAATTTTTAGGCCCCCTGCAGACCGCCGTGGGGGGGGGCAACCGGAAAAATGCTCGAGTTTCCCATAGACTTACATTGGGCTTGTTACTCGGACCAAGCACTCGAGCATTCCAATTTGCTCGACCCGAGCAACAAGTACCTGAGCATTTTAGGGCTTGCTCATCACTAATTATTACAATTATATATCATTCAGACATGTATTATTTAGTCTATCAATATCCCACCATTGCTACTATATATTACGACTTGCTAATGTTTTATATCAGCTCTCTAATTGCAAATAATAATTGAATCACTGTTCCACGGTCCTGCTTAAATGAACAATAATGATGTAAGTATTTAGAATATATTACATATGTGGTTTATATGTCACTTCTGTTTTTAAGACATGATTCATCTTTCCCATGACAACTATATATTCGCTTCTATGTATCCCAAACCAATAACAGCTTAGGGTCAGAGGTCATGTGAAAACTCAGTCAAGAAAGGGCTTGCAAGTGTTCAAGTAGTCAATATGTTTATGTGATTGTCTGTTATATTGAAGGAACATCTTGGTTCGTTATTCATAAGGTCTCGAACACTGTTCTTTAATAAAGTTTCATACAATCATTCACAAAAGTTATTTGACCAGTGATCTGAAATAACATGTAATTTTCAAAATTAAGAAATACGATTTTATGAAATTATGTTTTATTATATCCTCAGCATTGATGATAAAACAGCTTTCTTTTACATGTTTGTTTTTTTTAGTCTAAAACTTAGTATATTATATTTTTATTATATGAAAATAGGTTATTAATAAAAATAGCTGATTTAGGTTCTGCTGTTCTGACGTCCTTTTTATTATATCAATAGTTACTGTATTCGTCTTAGAAGTGGACCAATCTCTCCCATCTCCTTTGTGGCATTTGTAACTTTCTAGTTGTCTCACATAGGAATAGGAAGCAAAACTGGGGTTTCTTTAACTGGATGTTTTGTTTTTTTAAAAATTTGTTTTTACCTCCCTTTCTTTCAAGAGACATAACTTTTTTTTTTCTGACAATGTCATGAACAGCACACCTCTTGCCAAGAATCGTCTGGACAATCACGCAATTGACTGACGATTGATGGAAGAGGCAATGGCTGCTTTCTCTACTAAGCAGGTTATTCGTCACTTCTCAAAGAACATATAGTACACTGCTCAAATAAATAAAGGGAGCACTCAAATAACACATCCTAGATCTGAATGAATGAAATATTCTCATTGAATACTTTGTTCTGTACAAAGTTGAATGTGCTAACGATAAAATCACACAAAAATCATCAATGGAAATCAAATTTATCAACCAATTGAGGCCTGGATTTGGAGTCACCCCCAAAATTAAAGTGGAAAAACACACTACAGGCTGATCCAACTTTGATGTAATGTCCTTAAAACAAGTCAAAATGAGGCTCAGTATTGGGTGTGGCCTCCACGTGCCTGTATGACCTTCCTACAACGCCTGGGCATGCTTCTGATGAGGTTGCGGATGGTCTCCTGTGGGATCTCCTCCCAGACCTGGACTAAAGCATCCGCCAACTCCTGGACAGTGTGTGGTGGATGGAGCGAGACATGATGTCCCAGATGTGCTCAATCGGATTCAGGTCTGGGGAATGGGCAGGCCAGTCCATAGCTTCAATGCCTTCATCTTGCAGGAACTGCTGACACACTCCAGCCACATGATGTCTGGCATTGTCCTGCATTAGCAGGAACCCAGGACCAACCGTACCATCATATGGTCTCTGAGGATCTCATCTCTGTACCTAATGGCAGTCAGGCTAGCTCTGGCGAGCACATGGAGGACTGTGCGGCCCTCCAAAGAAATGCGCCCCACACCATTACTGACCCACTGCCAAACCGGTCATGCTGAAGGATGTTGCAGGCAGCAGATCGCTCTCCACGGCATCTCCAGACTCTGTCATGTCTGTCACATGTGCTCAGTGTGAACCTGCATTCATCTGTGAAGAGCACAGGGCGCCAGTGGCGACTTTGCCAATCCTGGTGTTCTGTGGCAAATGCCAAGCGTCCTGCACGGTGTTGGGCTGTGAATTCAACCCCCATCTGTGGACATCGGGCCCTCATACCACCCTCATGGAGTCGGTTTCTAACCGTTTGTGCAGACACATGCACATTTATGGCCGGCTGGAGGTCATTTTGCAGGGCTCTGGCAGTGATCCTCCTGTTCCTCCTTGCACATAGGCGGAGGTAGAGGTCCTGCTGCTGGGTTGTTGCCCTCCTATGGCCCCCTCCACATCTCCTGGTGTACTGGCCGGTCTCCTGGTAGCGCCTTCAGCCTCTGGACTCTACGCTGACAGACACAGCAAACCTTCTTGCCACAGCTCGCATTGATGTTCCATCCTAGATGAGCTGCACTACCTGAGCAACTTCTGTGGGTTGTAGAGTACGTCTCATGCTACCACGAGTGTGAAAGCACAACCAACATTCAAAAGTGACCAAAACATTAGCCAGAAAGCATTGGTACTGAGATGTGGTCTGTGGTCCCCACCTGCAGAAACACTCCTTTATTGAGGGTGTCTTGATAATTGCCAATAATTTCCATCTATTGTCTATTCCATTTGCACAACAGCATGTGAAAATGATTGTCAGTAAGTGTTGCTTCCTAAGTGGACAGTTTGATTTCACAGAAGTTTCATTTATTTGGAGTTATATTCTGTTGTTTAAGTGTTCCCTTTATTTTTTTGAGCAGTGTATATACACATCCGATTTCCACACATGGGTATAAATATATACTTCAGTATGGTCACTACCAAGATCCGCAATAACCACAGAAAAGCTAGCTGCCAACGCCAATTGTTTATTACAGGCCGATTGGACCCCTGATACTGGTAACGTGGGACCTCATGAGATTTCAGGGGCGTGCTTTACAGAGCAAGAGGAACGAAGTTAGTAAATTTTATATATTTAATCTAGCAATTAGACAGTGTTTATAAAAATATACAAAAGATGTTACAAAGGGGACAAGACAATATAGTATATATAGTCACATCTAAATAAAAGGGATAAACAAAAGAAAATTACTAAACCTATTGTCATTAGAATGGCACAGATCTTGTGGAGGGGAGCACTCCGATTAGGAAATGGTGTAGCATTACAGCGAGCTGTATCTCACCAATACTGAACAATAGTTGTAGGTCACATCCTGCTTTTATCTGGTACAAGTCACCCTCATTGGCGACCTCAGATGGGGCCCGGTAAATGATATGCAGCTCAGGTACCAAAAAATGTGAGATCCAAGATCTTAACAATATCCACTCCCTGGAGACATGGCATATACAACATTATCATCTGGTTGATATTACTTCTGGGCTGATGTGCAGACCGCACAGCAATGCAAGTAAATATGTTCACCCCTATGTCACGATACTGAAAATATTTCTTCCATAATTATAGGACCTACACTTGTCACAAAAAAAAAAACAATATTTATATCTGGTATTCAGCGCAGATGAGTCTGCCATATTTGCCCTGTGTTGCTTTGAAGCTAGGAAAACTTATTTACAAAGGGAAGGGAAGTATCACCACACAGTCTGTTGTTTTCTTTACATGTCTCTCCATCAGATAACCTACTTCAATTACTTGTTCACATTGGGGGGTTCCTCTCTTGGGGAACAGCCTAAGGCTCCAATTTCTGGTGGAGCAGCTAAGCTCCAGTTTCAACTCCCGTCCCACTACGCTGGAGATTCCAGGAGAGCTGTGGCTTCATAAATCGGTGCCAAATCCATTTCATGCTCCACGTCCATCTCTTCCATCATATCAAACCAATATTGAATTTATGGTCTCTCTGCTATCCGGCCAGGCCCTGGCTTGGGCAAACCCTATTTGGGAGCGTGGAGGTCCAGAGACCTGCGATTTAGGGAAGTTTCTTGTGATGTTTCATGCGGTGTTCTAGGAACCAGGCCTCATCTCCTCAGCCGACTTATCCCTTTTGAGACAAAACACGGACACCATTGCTCAGTATGCTTTATCCTTTCATACCCTGGCTGCGGAGCTTGCTTGGAATTAAGAAACTCTGATGTTATTATAAATTAGGATAAATTGGAAGGCAGAGATTTACCATCTTCCCTGGATGCCCTTATATATCTGGCTACTAGGATCAATCTCCATTTCAATGACAGAGCTCTAATACATGCTCAGGTATCTTCTCTAATCAGAAAACTACCCAAATTGGCTCCAACATTCCAGTACCCCTTGCTGTCACAAGCCACACCTCCTGCTATAGAGCCAATGCAAGTAGAGTGGGCCAAACTTTCTGTACAGAAGCGACAGTGAAGGTATAGGGAGAACAAGTCCTTTGCCATAGAGGCAAAGGACATTATGTTCGTTTGTGCCCAGTGAAGCTGTGAAACTCCAGCACCTAGGGTTGTTAGGAGAGCTGACCCTAGGTGAGAAAGATTACTCTCGAAAACTGTTAAATGAGGTCACCCTGACCTGGGGGAGGGATCTCTGCCCGCGGCAGCCCATTTAGACTCTGGATCCACTGCCAACTTCATCCATCAGAATCTGGTTCTCCAACTTCAGCTTCCTACACAACAACTAGATTAACCCCTAGTTATAGCCCCATTGATGGACAACCCCTGACGAAGCCTATCCGATATATCACGCAGCAAGTCATGTTGTAGATTGGAGTTCTGCATTGCAAAAGAATCTCTACGTGCTACCTAAATCTGTAAACTCTGTTCTCCTGTGCCTTCCAAGGTTGCGTTTACACACGCCGGTTGTTGACTTGTCCCCCGGCCAGGTGCTTCAGTGGGAACCATGTTGTGCTACAAACTGCCTTGATAAGGTCTAGCCCAAATTTACGCCTGCCGTGCCTTCGAACCTTTCTTCTCTGCCCACCTATTATTGTGCCTTTGCAGACGTCGACTCAATTTTGTGAAAAGAAGGCAGAAGTTTTTCCACCCCATAGATCATTATTATTATTATTAATTTATATAGCGCCATTGATTCCATGGTGCTGTAAAGATAATATGATTGTCCCATCAATCTTCAGCCTGACACCTCTCCACCCCTGGGCCGGGTATATCCTCTATCTCTACCAGACAGTAGTGCCATGTTGGAGTACATCCATGAGAACTGAGCCAAAGGATTCATTCGTAAGTAATGGTAAGCAAACGTGCTCGGATAATGTGCTATCCGAGCATGCTCGGTATTATCCGAGTATCTTCGGCGTGCTATGCTAATACGTTTGACTCCCTGAGGCTGCATGTTTTCCGGCAATAGACAGACTCAACACATGTGGGGATTGCCTGTGGTAGACAGATGCAGCACATGCAATCCCCGCATGTGCTGCATCTGGCTACCACCGGAAAACCAGCCACAGGGAGTCAAACATAGTTACATAGTTACATAGTTACATAGTTTATAAGGCCGAAAAAAGACAAGCGTCCATCCAGTTCAACCTATTTCTTGTGCACTGCAGCTATTCCGCAGCGTTGATCCAGAGGAAGGCAAAAAAAAACATGCTTTATAGGCCAATTTACCTCATTGAGGAAAAATTCACTTCCCGACTCCAATCTGGCAGTCAGATTAAATCCCTGGATTAATTAACTATCACTAAGCATAAAATGTAATTTTATTGTTCTCAAGAAAGGCGTCCAGGCCTCTCTTGAACTCATTAAGTGAGTTGGACATCACCACTTCCTCTCCCAGAGAGTTCCAGAGTCTCACGGCTCTGACCGTAAAGAATCCCCTTCTATGCTGGTGCAGGAACCTCCTTTCCTCCAGACGCATAGTGTGCCCCCTTGTCTTTGTCACCATCCTTGGTATAAACAGGTCATGGGCGAGATCTCTGTACTGCCCCCTGATGTATTTATACATGTTTATGAGGTCTCCCCTAAGCCTTCTCTTTTCCAACGTAAATAGGCCTAATTTTGACAACCTCTCTGGGTATTCTAGTCCCTCCATTCCCTTTATTACCTTAGTCGCCCTCCTTTGTACCCTCTCTAGCTCCAATATGTCTTTCCTGAGCACCGGAGCCCAGAACTGTGCACAATATTCTAAGTGCGGCCTTACCAGCGCTTTATACAGAGGAAGAACAATGTTCTCATCATATGCCCCTATTCCTCTTTTGATGCATGCCATGACTCTATTTGCCTTCGCAGCTGCTGCCTGACACTGGGCACTCCAATTTAATTTGCTGTTAACCAAGACGCCCAGGTCCTTCTCCATGTCAGATTTCCCCAACGGTTTCCCATTTAATATGTATGGGTGACTGCTGTTTTTCTTTCCCATGTGCATGACCTTACATTTATCGGCATTGAACCCCATTTGACATTTTTTGGCTCAACTCCCCAATTTATCTAAATCCTCCTGTAGCTGTGCCCTATCCTCATCTGTATTAACTACTTTACAAAGTTTAGTATCATCTGCAAATATTGCTATTTTACTATGCAACCCTTCCACTAGATCATTAATAAATATATTAAATAATATAGGGCTCAAGACAGACCCTTGAGGCACCCCGCTAGTAACCCTGACACACCCTGAGCTTACTTCATTGATAACCACCCTCTGCTTTCTATCACTCAGCCAGCTATTTACCCACTTGCACACATTATCCCCCAGACCAAGCATTCTCATTTTATATACCAACCTTTTGTGTGGCACGGTATCAAACGCTTTGGAGAAGTCAAGGTATACAACATCCACTGACTCTCCCCGGTCCAGCTGTGAGCTCACCTCCTCGTAGAAGGCGATCAGGTTTGTTTGGCAGGAGCGATATTCTACAGTAGCATCTCTAAGAAATCCTTCAAACAATTTACCCACAACAGACGTTAAGCTTACTGGTCTATAGTTCCCAGGGTCACTTTTAGACCCCTTTTTGAATATTGGTACCACATTTGCTTTGCGCCAGTCTAGTGGGACAGTCCCTGTCCATAAAGAGTGCTTGAATATAAGATACAGCGGTCTGTCTATCACATTACTTAATTCTTTTAGTACCCGGGGGTGTATGCCATCTGGGCCTGGTGACTTGTCTATTTTGATATTATTTAGGCGTTTCTGAACTTCCTCCTGGGTTAGGTGGGTGATATTTAGCGGAGGGTTTACTTTGTCACTCTGCATTTCCTCCGATAAATGGTTTTCTTTTGTGAAAACAGTGGAGAAGAAGCTATTGAGTAGGTTTGCTTTACCCTGATCGCCCTCTATGATTTTACCCAGGTTATTTTTCAATGGGCCAACTCCATCAGTTTTAATCCTTTTACTGTTTATATAGTTAAAGAACAGTTTGGGATTCGTTTTACTTTCCTTGGCAATTAGTCTCTCTGTCTCCTCTTTTGCTATTCTTATTTGTTTCTTACAGATTTTGTTTTTTTCCCTATAAGATATTAGCGCTTCCTCGCTGCCTTCTTGTTTAAGTTTACCGAAAGCCCATTTTTGTTTTCCATTGCCTTCTTGACTTCATTATTTAGCCACATTGGCTTCCTCCTATTCCAAGCCCTTTTATTCCCATAAGGTATGTACCTTCTACAGTGACTATGTAGGACTGTTTTGAAAATTTCCCATTTTCTATCCGTGCTCCTATTACTGAAGATACTATCCCAGTCTATAAGGTGAAGGGCATCTCTTAGCTGATCAAACTTAGCCCTCCTGAAGTTCAGTGTTTTTGTGACTCCCTTGCTGGGCACCCTACTGAACCACATGTGGAATTGTATAATGTTGTGGTCACTATTTCCCAGGTGCCCCCCGACCTGCACCTCAGTTATTCTGTCTGGCCTGTTAGTTAATATTAAGTCTAAAAGGGCCGTCCCTCTAGTTGGTTCCTGCACAAGTTGTGACAAATAATTGTCTTTGATAGTTGACAGAAACCTGTTTCCTTTCTGAGATCTACAGCTTTCAGTTTCCCAGTCTATATCGGGGTAGTTGAAGTCCCCCATAATAATCACCTCGTTATTTTTTGCTACTTCGTCTATTTGTCTCATTAATAGACTTTCCGTGGCTTCTGCTATATTTGGTGGTTTATAACAGACTCCTATGATAATTTTATTATTGTTTTTTGCCCCATGTATCTCCACCCATAAGGACTCGAACTCCTCATTTCCCTCCCATACATCCTCCCGTATTGTAGGCTTTAGACACGTCTTTACATATAGACAGACTCCACCCCCTTTCCGATTTCTTCGATCCCTTCTAAACAGACTGTAACCCTGTAAGTTAACTGCCCAGTCATAGCTTTCATCTAACCATGTCTCGGTTATTCCCACTATGTCATAGTTACCTGTAGATATTTCTGCTTCCAGTTCATCCATCTTGTTTGTCAGGCTTCTGGCATTTGCTAGCATGCAGTTTACACGATTTTGTTTTGTTCCAATCTTCTTCCTGTGGATTGTATTAGAAATTTTCTTACCTCCCTTCCAAGTATCTTGTCTTGGACCTTCTTTGTCGCACTTCATATCTTTCATTAGTATGTTCTCTGGTTTCATGTTCGTGTCCGGCATTTTTCTTCCCATCCCCTCTTCTTCTAGTTTAACGCCCTGCTGATGAGTGTTGCGAGTCTCCTGGCGAATGTGTGTTTCCCGGGTTTGTTGAGGTGTAGTCCGTCTCTGGCAAGGAGTCCATCATAGAGGTAATTCACACCGTGGTCCAGGAATCCAAATCCTTGTTGTCTGCACCATCGTCTCAGCCAGTTGTTCACATCAAGGATCCTGTTCCATCTACTGGAAGGATAGAAGAAAAAACTACCTGCGCATCCAGTTCTTTTACTTTCTTCCCCAATGCTTCAAAGTCCTTGCAGATTGTCGGTAGGTCCTTCCTTGCCGTGTCATTGGTGCCAACATGTATCAGAAGAAATGGGTGGACATCCTTGGAACTGATGAGCTTCGGTATCCTATCGGTAACATCCTTGATCTTCGCACCTGGGAGGCAGCATACTTCTCTTGCGGTTATGTCCGGTCTGCAGATAGCTGCTTCTGTTCCTCTCAGAGCACGCGGAAGATACCCTCCTACAAGTTTTCCCTTACGCACCTTGGACCATTCAAAATCCTCACACTAATCAATCCGGTGACCTACAGTCTTCAGCTCCCAGGGAATCTACAGATTCGGAACTCATTCCACGTCTTGCTCCAGAAACTGGTGGTCTTGAATCGCTTCTCTAATCCCCTTACACCTGCCCCTACTTTTTTTTCTGAGGGTCCATCGGATTTGTTTGAAGTTAAGGGCATCCTGAATTTTAAGAAGGTTTGGGGGAGGACCTTCTTCTTGATCGATTTAAAGGGCTTTTGTCCTGAGGAGAGATCTTGGGAGCCTGCTGAAAACATCTGCACCCATACCATTCTTGAGAGGTTTCTCCGTTGGTCTGGCCAAAAAAAGAGGGGGCATAAGGTGAGGTGTACTGTCACGCTGGTAACTCGCACGCCTTCTCAGTGCAATCCTACTCACTGTGGTCATCGCTCAGCTTCTCCTTGTGTCAGGCCATCTCACTGAATTAGCCTCTTGCAGCACTCCCTTACACTGCTGCATTTTCCTGCTGTGTCCACCTGGCTATATCGGAGCGCGGCTAATCGCTGCAGAAATTTAACCCTGCTGTGTCCTGCAGAGATTAGCATCCTTGGCCACTGCCAGCAGGGGATATATTAGGTTTTTCTCCCTCTATTCCTTGCCTGAGCTTTGGTTCTAGTCAGCAGTTTTTTAACTAGCTTCCAGTCAAGGTGTGCTCTTGTTTTATCTCCTGTTACAGACCCGGCTCGTCTACACATTCTGTCTGATTTCTCCGCTCCTGACCTTGGCTTTGTATCTTGAATCTGTGCTGCCTGCCCCGACCTTGGACTGTCTGACTACATCTCTGCCTGTGCCCTCTGTACCTTGACTCATTGGTCAGCTACTGCTGGTGGCTATCATGTGGCACAAGCCTATCCTCACCATCAGAGGCTCTAGTGAAGACCAGGTAGCCACTTATTAGTGCCCCTCCAGGGGTCCACCCCCAATGTAATCACAGATAGGTCATCAATGTCTGATCGGTGGGGGTGCGAAACCTGGCACCTGCATGAATTAGCTGTTCTCAGCACCTGTGGCTGCCAGAAGTGCTTAGTTACGGAGCTGCTATGTCTACTGATAGTGGCCATGGCTGGGTACTGCACAGCTGCCTCTTATTCAAATCAATAAGGGGCAGATGTGCAGTACCTGGCCATACAGTACTGTGCCAAAGATTTAGGCAGGTGTGGTACATATGCTGTACAATAAGAATGTTTTCAAACATAGAAGTGTTAATAGTTAACTTTTACGAATTAGCAAAATGAATAAACAAAAGATAAATCTAATTAAATCAGTGTTTTGTGTGACCATCATTTCACTTCAAACGAGCATTCATTCTTCTAGATACACTTGAACAAAGTCAGAGATTTTGAAGGATTATAGTCAGGTGTATAATAACCAATTATACCAAACAGGTAATAATGATCATAATTTTCATCTGTAATTAAAAATACAGTCATTAAGTTAAACAGAAACTGCCGTGAAAGAGGCTTAGAACTAGGTGAGGAACAGTTGAACTCTCCTATAATGTTGAGGTTGTGGAAGACAGTTTCATGTCACAGGTCATATATAGTGTTGAGCGATACCTTCCGATATCGGGAAATATCGGATCGGATTGGATCGGACCGATACCGAAAAAGTATCGGATATCGCCGATTCCGATACCGGAAACCAATGCAAGTCAATGGGACATAAATATCGGAATTAAAATAAACCCTTTCTTTCCTTGTAGGTTATTTCTACATGAAGGAAAACAACTAAGAATAATGTAGAATGTATTGGGGGAGGTGGGGGAGACAATAAAGGCATAGAGGTTTAGCCCAGTCAAATGGAATAGCAGGAATTAATATTTTTTTATTATGTTCTGAGTTACGGAAATATTAACTATGTTAAGTATTTTTATATTTTGTCAGATATTTATGTTTCACTACTTCCATGCTCTTCACCTTCTTTTTTACTTCTCCCACACTTTCTCCTTCATCATCCTCAGCATCTTTTTCATCCACTTCTTCTTCACCTTCTTCTTCTTCACCTTCTTCGTATTATTCTTTTTTTTACATTCTTCATATTCTACTTCTTCATCTTCTTCATATTCTTCTTCTTCATCATATTCTTATTTGTGACAGGCATTCCTGTAGTTGTTATCTATAAAAGGTTGGACATTACACCTTTCGTTCTGCCCGTCACAAAAGATTTACAACAGGATTTGTCCGCGTTCAGTTTGGCCTGCAGCAGCAGGTCTTTTCCAGGGGCACCACGAGGAGGAACGGACTCACCCCCATACACTGCTTAGTCATCTTCTGCTTATAATTTAGATATTATCTTTTGCTCTGATTTTTAGTCTTATGCTTAATGTTCTTCCGCTTTTTGTTCTGCAGCTTCTTGTATTTCTGCTTCTTGGTTTTCTGTCTCTTGTTTTTCTGTATCTTGGTGCTTGTCTTCTCTTCTTTGTCTTCTTGGTCAACTTCTTCAGGGTCATCTTCTTGGTCTTCTTCGGGGTGGTCTTCAGGGTCGTCGTCTTCGGGGGTCCTCGTCTTCGGGGTCCTCGTCTTCTTCGGGTTGGTCTTCTGGGTCCTCGTCTTCGGGGTCCTCGTCTTCTTCGGGGTGGTCTTCAGGGTCCTCGTCTTCTTCGGGGTGGTCTTCAGGGTCCTCGTCTTCTTCGGGGTGGTCTTCAGGGTCCTCGTCTTCAGGGTCATTGTCTTCGGGGTCCTCGTCTTCTTAGGGTTGGTCTTCAGGGTCCTCGTCTTCAGGGTCCTCGTCAGGGAGATCCAGAGTGATTACCAAGAACCATTTCAAAAAGCTTGAACTTGGAAATGTAGCAGAAGGTACAAGAAAGCTGAGGAACTACCGAGGACCAGCTGACGGTACTGGAACCCGGATGGATAGCAGAAGGTACAAGAGCCAATGGAACTACCGAGGACCAGCTGATGTTACTGGAACTCGGTTACTAAGCAGGAGGTACCTGTGCCAGAAAGCACTACCAAGGACCAGCAGACGTTGGTGGAACTTGGATACCGAGAAGGAGGCACCTAATCCAAAGGCACTGCCGAGAACCAGCTGACGGTACTGGAACCCGGATGGGTAGCAGAAGGTACAAGAGCCAATGGAACTACCGAGGACCAGCTGATGTTACTGGAACCCGGATGGGTAGCAGAAGGTACAAGAGCCAATGGAACTACCGAGGACCAGCTGATGTTACTGGAACTCGGTTACTAAGCAGGAGGTACCTGTGCCAGAAAGCACTACCAAGGACCAGCAGACGTTGGTGGAACTTGGATACCGAGAAGGAGGCACCTAATCCAAAGGCACTGCCGAGAACCAGCTGACGGTACTGGAACCCGGATGGGTAGCAGAAGGTACCCATGTAAAAAAAAAGTTCAAGGCCGCGAGCCGGCCGCAGTTACCAAAACCCACAGTCCTACAGAGGGTGCTTGTCCTATTGGCACTATGGAACCAGCCTTCATTGCCAGATCCCGCAGCCCACATAGGAGTCACCTAAACTGCAGGCACCATAGAGTCGGCTAACCCGACCGCAACACGACAGGACAACGCATTGGAGGCAAAGTGACGTTGACACTACCCGGAAACAGCTGGCGTGCTGGAACCAGGCTGGGCAGGAGGGAGTACCCGTGCCAAAGACACTGCCGAGAACCAGCTGACGGTACTGGAACCCGGATGGGTAGCAGAAGATACAAGAGCAAATGGAACTACCGAGGACCAGCTGACGGTACTGGAACCCGGATGGGTAGCAGAAGGTACAAGAGCCAATGGAACTACCGAGGACCAGCTGATGTTACTGGAACTCGGTTACTAAGCAGGAGGTACCTGTGCCAGAAAGCACTACCAAGGACCAGCAGACGTTGGTGGAACTTGGATACCGAGAAGGAGGCACCTAATCCAAAGGCACTGCCGAGAACCAGCTGACGGTACTGGAACCCGGATGGGTAGCAGAAGGTACCCATGTAAAAAAAAAGTTCAAGGCCGCGAGCCGGCCGCAGTTACCAAAACCCACAGTCCTACAGAGGGTGCTTGTCCTATTGGCACTATGGAACCAGCCTTCATTGCCAGATCCCGCAGCCCACATAGGAGTCACCTAAACTGCAGGCACCATAGAGTCGGCTAACCCGACCGCAACACGACAGGACAACGCATTGGAGGCAAAGTGACGTTGACACTACCCGGAAACAGCTGGCGTGCTGGAACCAGGCTGGGCAGGAGGGAGTACCCGTGCCAAAGACACTGCCGAGAACCAGCTGACGGTACTGGAACCCGGATGGGTAGCAGAAGATACAAGAGCAAATGGAACTACCGAGGACCAGCTGACGGTACTGGAACCCGGATGGGTAGCAGAAGGTACAAGAGCCAATGGAACTACCGAGGACCAGCTGATGTTACTGGAACTCGGTTACTAAGCAGGAGGTACCTGTGCCAGAAAGCACTACCAAGGACCAGCAGACGTTGGTGGAACTTGGATACCGAGAAGGAGACACCTAATCCAAAGGCACTGCCGAGAACCAGCTGACGGTACTGGAACCCGGATGGGTAGCAGAAGATACAAGAGCAAATGGAACTACCGAGGACCAGCTGACGGTACTGGAACCCGGATGGGTAGCAGAAGGTACAAGAGCCAATGGAACTACCGAGGACCAGCTGATGTTACTGGAACTCGGTTACTAAGCAGGAGGTACCTGTGCCAGAAAGCACTACCAAGGACCAGCAGACGTTGGTGGAACTTGGATACCGAGAAGGAGGCACCTAATCCAAAGGCACTGCCGAGAACCAGCTGACGGTACTGGAACCCGGATGGGTAGCAGAAGATACAAGAGCAAATGGAACTACCGAGGACCAGCTGACGGTACTGGAACCCGGATGGGTAGCAGAAGATACAAGAGCAAATGGAACTACCGAGGACCAGCTGACGGTACTGGAACCCGGATGGGTAGCAGAAGGTACAAGAGCCAATGGAACTACCGAGGACCAGCTGATGTTACTGGAACTCGGTTACTAAGCAGGAGGTACCTGTGCCAGAAAGCACTACCAAGGACCAGCAGACGTTGGTGGAACTTGGATACCGAGAAGGAGGCACCTAATCCAAAGGCACTGCCGAGAACCAGCTGACGGTACTGGAACCCGGATGGGTAGCAGAAGGTACCCATGTAAAAAAAAAGTTCAAGGCCGCGAGCCGGCCGCAGTTACCAAAACCCACAGTCCTACAGAGGGTGCTTGTCCTATTGGCACTATGGAACCAGCCTTCATTGCCAGATCCCGCAGCCCACATAGGAGTCACCTAAACTGCAGGCACCATAGAGTCGGCTAACCCGACCGCAACACGACAGGACAACGCATTGGAGGCAAAGTGACGTTGACACTACCCGGAAACAGCTGGCGTGCTGGAACCAGGCTGGGCAGGAGGGAGTACCCGTGCCAAAGACACTGCCGAGAACCAGCTGACGGTACTGGAACCCGGATGGGTAGCAGAAGATACAAGAGCAAATGGAACTACCGAGGACCAGCTGACGGTACTGGAACCCGGATGGGTAGCAGAAGGTACAAGAGCCAATGGAACTACCGAGGACCAGCTGATGTTACTGGAACTCGGTTACTAAGCAGGAGGTACCTGTGCCAGAAAGCACTACCAAGGACCAGCAGACGTTGGTGGAACTTGGATACCGAGAAGGAGGCACCTAATCCAAAGGCACTGCCGAGAACCAGCTGACGGTACTGGAACCCGGATGGGTAGCAGAAGGTACCCATGTAAAAAAAAAGTTCAAGGCCGCGAGCCGGCCGCAGTTACCAAAACCCACAGTCCTACAGAGGGTGCTTGTCCTATTGGCACTATGGAACCAGCCTTCATTGCCAGATCCCGCAGCCCACATAGGAGTCACCTAAACTGCAGGCACCATAGAGTCGGCTAACCCGACCGCAACACGACAGGACAACGCATTGGAGGCAAAGTGACGTTGACACTACCCGGAAACAGCTGGCGTGCTGGAACCAGGCTGGGCAGGAGGGAGTACCCGTGCCAAAGACACTGCCGAGAACCAGCTGACGGTACTGGAACCCGGATGGGTAGCAGAAGGTACAAGAGCCAATGGAACTGCCGAGAACCAGCTGGCGGTGCTGGAGCCCAGGGTAAATACTAAAAACAGAAGAGCCAGAGGTGTATTTGGAGGAGGTTTTAAATCCGTACTACAGTGGATGTGGACAAAGCAGGAGAATTTGCCGGACACACAGCTGGGGATCAGCTGACGTTACTGAATCCCAATAACACTGGAGCAAGCGTTGACTGTGCAGACGGCACTTCTGAGCAGCAACTAGCGGTATTGGAGCCCAGGGTAAATACTAAAAATGGAGGAGCCAGAGGTGTAATTGGAGCAAGTTTTAAATAAGTAGCACAGTGAATATGGACAGAGCAGGAGAAATTGCCGTGAACACAGCAGGGGAACAGCTGACGTTACCGAACCCCAATAACACCGCAGCAAGTGTTGACTGTGCAGACGGCACTTCCGAGCGCCAACTGGCGGTGCTGGAGCCCAGGGATAAGAATGAAAACAGAGGAGCCAGAGGTGTAATTCGAGCAACTTTAAAATGTGTAGTACAGTGGATGTGGACAAAGCAGGAGAAATTGCCGTCCGCACAGCAGGAGAACAGCTGACGTTACTGAACCCCAATAACACGGCAGCAAGTGTTGACTGTGCAGACAGCACTTCCGAGCGCCAACTGGCGGTGTTGGAGCCCAGGGTAAATACTAAAAACGGAGGAGCCAGAGGTGTAATTGGAGCAAGTTTTAAATAAGTAGCACAGTGAATATGGACAGAGCAGGAGAAATTGCCGTGAACACAGCAGGGGAACAGCTGACGTTACCGAACCCCAATAACACCGCAGCAAGTGTTGACTGTGCAGACGGCACTTCCGAGCGCCAACTGGCGGTGCTGGAGCCCAGGGATAAGAATGAAAACAGAGGAGCCAGAGGTGTAATTGGAGCAACTTTAAAATCTGTAGTAGTGAGAATGTGGACAGAGCAGGAGAAATTGCCGTCCGCACAGCAGGGGAACAGCTGACGTTACTGAACCCCAATAACATGGTAGCAAGTGTTGACTGTGCAGACAGCACTTCCGAGCGCCAACTGGCGGTGCTGGAGCCCAGGGATAAGAATGAAAACAGAGGAGCCAGAGGAGTAATTGGAGCAACTTTAAAATGTGTAGTACAGTGGATGTGGACAAATCAGGAGAAATTGCCGTCCGCACAGCAGGAGAACAGCTGACGTTACTGAACCCCAATAACACGGCAGCAAGTGTTGACTGTGCAGACGGCACTTCCGAGCGCCAACTGGCGGTGCTGGAGCCCAGGGATAAGAATGAAAACAGAGGAGCCAGAGGAGTAATTGGAGCAACTTTAAAATGTGTAGTACAGTGGATGTGGACAAATCAGGAGAAATTGCCGTCCGCACAGCAGGAGAACAGCTGACGTTACTGAACCCCAATAACACGGCAGCAAGTGTTGACTGTGCAGACGGCACTTCCGAGCGCCAACTGGCGGTGCTGGAGCCCAGGGATAAGAATGAAAACAGAGGAGCCAGAGGTGTAATTGGAGCAACTTTAAAATCTGTAGTAGTGAGAATGTGGACAGAGCAGGAGAAATTGCCGTCCGCACAGCAGGGGAACAGCTGACGTTACTGAACCCCAATAACATGGTAGCAAGTGTTGACTGTGCAGACAGCACTTCCGAGCGCCAACTGGCGGTGCTGGAGCCCAGGGATAAGAATGAAAACAGAGGAGCCAGAGGTGTAATTCGAGCAACTTTAAAATCTGTAGTAGTGAGAATGTGGACAGAGCAGGAGAAATTGCCGTCCGCACAGCAGGGGAACAGCTGACGTTACTGAACCCCAATAACACGGCAGCAAGTGTTGACTGTGCAGACAGCACTTCCGAGCGCCAACTGGCGGTGTTGGAGCCCAGGGTAAATACTAAAAACGGAGGAGCCAGAGGTGTAATTGGAGCAAGTTTTAAATAAGTAGCACAGTGAATATGGACAGAGCAGGAGAAATTGCCGTGAACACAGCAGGGGAACAGCTGACGTTACTGAACCCCAATAACATGGTAGCAAGTGTTGACTGTGCAGACGGCACTTCCGAGCGCCAACTGGCGGTGCTGGAGCCCAGGGATAAGAATGAAAACAGAGGAGCCAGAGGTGTAATTCGAGCAACTTTAAAATGTGTAGTACAGTGGATGTGGACAAAGCAGGAGAAATTGCCGTCCGCACAGCAGGAGAACAGCTGACGTTACTGAACCCCAATAACACGGCAGCAAGTGTTGACTGTGCAGACAGCACTTCCGAGCGCCAACTGGCGGTGTTGGAGCCCAGGGTAAATACTAAAAACGGAGGAGCCAGAGGTGTAATTGGAGCAAGTTTTAAATAAGTAGCAGAGTGAATATGGACAGAGCAGGAGAAATTGCCGTGAACACAGCAGGGGAACAGCTGACGTTACTGAACCCCAATAACATGGTAGCAAGTGTTGACTGTGCAGACGGCACTTCCGAGCGCCAACTGGCGGTGCTGGAGCCCAGGGATAAGAATGAAAACAGAGGAGCCAGAGGTGTAATTCGAGCAACTTTAAAATGTGTAGTACAGTGGATGTGGACAAAGCAGGAGAAATTGCCGTCCGCACAGCAGGAGAACAGCTGACGTTACTGAACCCCAATAACACGGCAGCAAGTGTTGACTGTGCAGACGGCACTTCCGAGCGCCAACTGGCGGTGCTGGAGCCCAGGGATAAGAATGAAAACAGAGGAGCCAGAGGTGTAATTCGAGCAACTTTAAAATGTGTAGTACAGTGGATGTGGACAAAGCAGGAGAAATTGCCGTCCGCACAGCAGGGGAACAGCTGACGTTACTGAACCCCAATAACATGGTAGCAAGTGTTGACTGTGCAGACAGCACTTCCGAGCGCCAACTGGCGGTGCTGGAGCCCAGGGATAAGAATGAAAACAGAGGAGCCAGAGGAGTAATTGGAGCAACTTTAAAATGTGTAGTACAGTGGATGTGGACAAATCAGGAGAAATTGCCGTCCGCACAGCAGGAGAACAGCTGACGTTACTGAACCCCAATAACACGGCAGCAAGTGTTGACTGTGCAGACGGCACTTCCGAGCGCCAACTGGCGGTGTTGGAGCTCAGGGATTACAGTTCAGGTGGTAGAAACATGAACAGAACAGGAGACCTGGATACTGTTGCCAACCAATTATTTATTCTGGAAGAGGACTGGCAAATTCATGAGAGATCCAGGCCTTGTTCATTTTGAGAAAAGTAAGCCGGTCAACGTTATCGGAGGATAGTCGCATGCGACGGTCTGTTAGTACACCACCTGCGGCACTAAAGACGCGTTCCGATAATACACTAGCAGCAGGGCAAGCTAGCACCTCCAGTGCATACTGACTAAGCTCTGGCCATGTATCCAGCTTACAGACCCAAAACTTGAAGGGAGAAGAGCCGTCTGGGAGTACACTAAGAGGGCAAGACATGTAGTCTGTCACCATCTGACGGAAACGTTGCCTCCTGCTGACTGGAGCTGTCTGTGATGGTGTAGACATTTGTGGCGGCGGGGACACAAAACTTTGCCACATTTCGGCCATACTGGTCTTGCCTTGTGCTGAGGCGCTGCTTCTGCTCCCTCTTTGTGCAGAGCTTCCTCCACTGCCTCGACGCACTGAGCTGCTTTGTAAAGCACTAGCAGCACTGCTCTCGGTTGGAATGGAGAACATGATGGAATGCACCAGTGCGTCTTGGTACTCCCGCATTTTACGCTCCCGGTTCAATGGTGTTATGAGGCTTTGTAAGTTGTCCCGGTAGCGAGGATCTAGGAGGGTGGACACCCAATAATCAGCCGTGTTGAGAATGTGGGCGATGCGGCGGTCGTTTCTGAGGCACTGCAGCATGAAATCAACCATGTGCTGCAGACTGCCAACTGGCCAAGAAACGCTGTCCCCTGCTTGAGGCGTGATCTCTGCCTGCTCTGCATCACCCCACCCTCGCTCTAGATACTGACTACTAGAGCATTGTGTACCTCCCTCCTCTGGACAGATGTCTTCCTCATCCATTGACTCCTCCTCATCCTCCTCACAAAGTGTCCCCTGCCTAGGCCTTTGTGAGGAACCACGTTGCGCAGACTGTAGAGAAGCAGATGGCATTTGTGACTCCTCATCCTCCACCTCTTCCAAAACCTCGTCCCTTAGTGCTTGCAGTGTTTTTTCAAGCAGGCAGATAAGGGGGATAGTCATGCTGACTAGTGCATCATCTGCACTCGCCATCCGCGTGGAATAATCGAAGGCACGCAAAACGTGGCAAATGTCCTTCATAGAGGCCCACTCAGTGGTGGTGAAGTGTGAACGGCGCGCACTGCGACTTGTTTGCGCCTGCTGCAGCTGGTACTCCATTACTGCTGCCTGCTGCTCACACAACCTCTCCAACATATGTAACGTTGAATTCCACCTGGTGGGTAGGTCACATATGATGCGATGTTCCGGAAGACATAATCGGCGCTGCAGAGCTGCAATGCGTGATCTTGCATTGCTGGAACGCCGCAAGTGAGCGCACTCTATGCGGACCTTGTGAAGCAGTGCATCAAGATCCGGATAGTCCCTCAAAAAACTCTGCACGACCAAGTTGAGCACATGTGCCAGACATGGGATGTGAGTGAGGTTGCCTAGGCCCAGAGCTGCCACCAGATTTCGGCCATTGTCACACACTACCATGCCTGGCTGGAGATTCGCTGGCACAAACCACACGTCACTCTGCTGCTTGATGGCATTCCAGAGCTCCTGCGCTGTGTGGCTTCGATTCCCCAAAGAAATTAATTTTAATACGGCCTGTTGACGTTTGGCCACGGCTGTGCTCATATCGGTCATCATAACAGGTAACCGTTCACGGGTCGATGTGGAGGTAGACCGTGACGGCTCCTGCAGCGCTGATTCAGAGGAACTGGAGTATGAGGAGGAGTCAATGTGTACAGACTGGATTCCTGCAATCCTTGGAGTTGGCAGAACACGTACAGCGCCACTCTCAAGATCTGTACCCGGCTCCACAACATTTACCCAATGGGCAGTGAGGGAAAGGTATCGTCCCTGTCCATGCTTACTGGTCCACGCATCAGTGGTCAGGTGGACCTTGCTACTGACGGCGTTTTGTAGCGCATGTTTAATTTTTCCCTCCACATGATGTTGCAGGGCAGGGACGGCTTGCCTGCTGAAATAAAAGCGGCTGGGCACGTTGTATTGTGGGACTGCCAATGCCATAAAGTTACGGAATGTGTCAGTCTCCACCAGCCTGAATGATAGCATTTCAAGGGCCAGTAGTTTAGCAATGCCAGCATTCAGAGCCTGTGCTCGGGGGTGGTTTGCCGAGTATGGGCGCCTTTTCTCCCATGCCTGTGCTAACGATGGCTGTAGACTGGCCTGGGAGTGTGAGGATGACTGGGAAAGTGGTGCTGTGGGTGGAATTACACTGTGTCTCTGTACAACAGTGCCAGAGATTCTTCCATGGCGATCCTGTGAGGAAGCCGAACCAGCTGTGTGTGAGCTGGAGGAAGAGGCTACAACACGAGCTGAAGAGGTGGTAGGTGGCGCTGTAGGTTGGCCTAGGTCTTCAGTGTGTTTGTGTAACTCCACCACGTGCTTGGTCCGCACATGTTTCCACATATTTGTGGTATTGAGGTTGCTGACACTTTTCCCTCTTTTCACCTTCTGATTACACAGCTTGCATTTGACAAAGCAAATGTCATCTGCAACTGTGTCAAAAAAGGACCAGGCACTGCAAGTCTTGGGAGCGCCCGCTTTGGATTTTGGAAGAGCCATGCTCCTAATGGGTGCCGAAGTGGAGGCTACAGGCAACCAAGTCTGCCCCCTCCCTCTCCCTCCTTTTTGGGCCATTCGGGGAATCTCTTCCTCAGAGCTGCTCCCACCACCTTCCTGTCCCTCACGCCATGATGGGTCAAGGACCTCATCATCTACACCACCCTCTTCAAACAACTGCTTCTCCTGGGTAGTCTCGACAGCACAGTACGCACCAGAAAGTGGCACCTGAGTCTCATCATCAGATGCGTACTGAGGTGTGCTGCTGACCATAGGCACTGGCCCACCCGCCTCTTCAGATTCAGAGAGACAAAACGGTTGCGCATCACTGCATACTACCTCTTCTTCAAATTCTCGAATTCTGCTTGGCTGGCCCCCTCTTTCCAAGCCAAGAGATTCAGAGAACAGAAGTAGAGATGGCTCCTGTCCAGGGCTCTCTGACTGCCTGGGCAATTTGGCAGGTGGTGAAGAGACAGATGGGTGCTCTTCAGTGCTCAGGACCTGAGAGGATCTGGAACTAATTGAAGTCGATGCGTTAGCTGCCATCCATCCGACAACGGCTTCAATTTGGTCCTCGCGCAGCAGTGGGGTACGGCTAGCTCCTACAAAGCTGCGCATAAAGGACTGTTCCCTGGTAAAACTGGGGGATGCTGAGTCACTGGTGCCCGCAGCAGGCACAGAATCCCCACGTCCTCTCCCTGCAGGCACAGAATCCTCACGTCCTCTCCCTGCAGAAACTCCACGCCCACGCCCACGACCACGACCACATGCCTTACTCCCTGCCTTCTTCATCTTGGTAGACTGATAAAGATAGGCAGAAAAGTACTAAGGGCTTAGTGTGCTTATTCCTGAACAGCTGCTAACAGGTATAAGAAACACTAATTTTATAAAGTGTGGACTAGACTTTAATATGAGCTAATGTGGCCTACACAACTGTAAAATGGAGTGTTTGGTGAACTTTATTTAGGTTTTTTTTGTCACAAAAAGACACTGGATGTGCCTAAAGATGTAATAACGATAGTATCACAAACTTTTTGTAGCTATTACAATGTAGGAAGGTAACCTACAATGCAATAGATGAGGCTGCAAAAAATAGGCTAATACTAATCTGGCTGGGGCTGCAGGGCCCAATGCTGCAGAAAGGCTCCTCTATCTACTCCTATATAGTGTGTTTGGAATCAATTTAGCTGAATATGGATGGAACCACCACACTAATAGGAGATATCAGGAAAAATTATGAATTGGCAATAAAGGACAATGTATGAGGCAGTGACACACACTGAGTGCACTACAACCAGACGGGGTTGAAGCACACACTACAGGGTGAGCTGCACTCACACACCAGACCTTGCAGACAGCGGTGAACAGTACAGATGCAGAGCACTGTGCACTAGTGCTGCAAGACGGAAAAAAAATTCTCTATCTACTCCTATATAGTGTGTTTGGAACCAATTTAGCTGAATACAGATGGAACCACCACACTAATAGGAGATATCAGGAAAAATTATGAATTGGCAATAAAGGACAATGTATGAGGCAGTGACACACACTGAGTGCACTACAACCAGACGGGGTTGAAGCACACACTACAGGGTGAGCTGCACACACTACAGGGTGAGCTGCACTCACACACCAGACCTTGCAGACAGCGGTGAACAGTACAGATGCAGAGCACTGTGCACTAGTGCTGCAAGACGGAAAAAAATTTCTCTATCTACTCCTATATAGTGTGTTTGGAACCAATTTAGCTGAATACAGATGGAACCACCACACTAATAGGAGATATCAGGAAAAATTATGAATTGGCAATAAAGGACAATGTATGAGGCAGTGACACACACTGAGTGCACTACAACCAGACGGGGTTGAAGCACACACTACAGGGTGAGCTGCACTCACACACCAGACCTTGCAGACAGCGGTGAACAGTACAGATGCAGAGCACTGTGCACTAGTGCTGCAAGACGGAAAAAAATTTCTCTATCTACTCCTATATAGTGTGTTTGGAACCAATTTAGCTGAATACAGATGGAACCACCACACTAATAGGAGATATCAGGAAAAATTATGAATTGGCAAAAAAGGACAATGTATGAGGCAGTGACACACACTGAGTGCACTACAACCAGACTTGGCTGAAGCACACACTACAGGGTGAGCTGCACTCACACACACAGACCTTGCAGATAGCGGTGAACAGCACAGGGAACTGTGCACTAGCACTGCAAGGCACAGTGATTTAGAAAGTAGCTTGGGTAAAGCAGTATAGAGCAAATAGGTAGCTAAAACTGTCCCTCAGAGCAACAGCGTCCTATCCCTAACTGAATTCACAGCAGAGTGAGCTCAAAATGGCGGCGGTGGCTTTTATAGTGCATCATGACATCATTTCAGCAGCCAATCACAGCCATGCCATTAGTTAAGATGCCTACATGCCTAACAGGATGTGCCCACACTTCTTAGGATCCTCATTGGCTGAATAAAATGAAAATGTCTCATTGCATTATGGGAACTTCCGATTCCGGTATACGATATTGCAATAGTATCGGAATTAAGTATCGGAATTCCGATACCGCGAATATCGGCCGATACCCGATATTTCAGTATCGGAATGCTCAACACTAGTCATATACCATGTCAAAGAAACAAAAATATTTCTCAAAATAATATATAAAGAAATCCCTTCAAATCAAAGAACTCAACCTGCAGTGACCAAGAAGGAGTAATATGATCCAGAATATAAAACTATATCAATAAATGCGGCGTGCAGAAGCTAAAAAGACTGTGCAGAGTGCTGCCTGGTCCAAAAAGAGAGGACAAGGGAGCACTCTACACAGTCTTTTCATTATGTGACTGCCACTGCAGCACTTGGCATTTTTTTGCATGTAGTATAGACCCTATATGGTTCTTTCTTTCCCCGCATACAAGTGGACCTTCTGTCCTTATTTGACAAATTATTTCAAGTACACTCCCCTGAAGAGGCCGCACCAGTGAGGCAGAAACGCGTTGGTAGGTTTGTTTTTCTTTTGGGGTTATTTAATTGATATAGGCTACACTTGGTGTGAAGACCTGGGGTCTTCCGTGGGCATAATGCTACTCAGACAACACAGAGTGCAGGTAAAACAGTGTGGCAATACTTTATTGAACCACAAAGTGGACAATAAACACAAAGACCTGTCCCAGCAAGTACCCAAAATGGTACAACAATACACAGTCTCACCCTTCCTTCTCCGTCCACCTGGGATAGAACAGCTGTGACTTTGGAGACTTCCAAGGCTGACTACCTCAACCAGTGACCCCCCACTTCTGGCGGGCCCCCACACAGAGAAGGTAGCAGCAAGCTTAAGAAGCTAGCAGTCCATTGAGGTACAAGGCCAGGAAACCCGAGGGTCCCACTCTGGCCTCTCCGAGAGTTTCCATGGAGCCAGTCGACTGGAGGCTCCCAATCTGACTTCTCCAAATGTCTCCGTGGGTTGTAGGCGACCGGTGGGTCCCTCCTGGCTACCCCAAACAACATATCCATGGGGCCAGGTGACTTCTTCGTCCTCTCCTGGTCTCCCCAAAATGTATTCATGTCTCTCTGATGGTTAATAGAGCAGATCCGAATCTTTCCAGTTAGGGCCGATACCCTTTGACTAGAATCATTTAGAATACAAATCTGCGTCTCTTTGGGTAATGCCATGCAATCCATCTGCTGTCCTGAAGGATGTCTCTCATTCTCCTTGTAAAGCCTTTCTGATGCTCCTTGATTCTGTTTTCCAAGTCTGACTGCTAAAAAAACACATGTCCCTTCTGCTTCTCTGGGCTCAGCCCCCTGAATAGCAAAACTGCTTTCACCCTACCCCCAAAGCTAAGTGTGCATTAGTGGGGGTATCTTTCTCAGGTCCACCGCATCACCTGGGTCTACATGTGAGACTCCCTGTGGTGAAGGCTCCGTCGGAACTTCTTTCAACACTTACATAATTGGCCTAGACGATTTTTGAACAATGGTTGGGGGCTCCTGAGATACTAATGAGATTAGTGGAATGCTGGACACTTTACAAGTTAATTTAGTGTACATAGACTGACGAGCAAGCAGAACATTAATAAAACACAGCCAGCAATCTCTAATTAAACACAATAAGGTATTTTTCTTGGATTAACAAATCTAATCGTCTAGCTAATTAAGTTGTATCGTCATACTTGGGTAGTGCTCTTGTTACTGCTCTGTACCCCTGCATTTCGGCTGACCTGTCTCCATACCTAGGATCCATCTGAGTTACCAAGTTCTGGGTGAGATCGTGATTTTTTAATGAGCACTGCCACTACGAGCAATTTTCTATGTGGTTTATGCTATTTTGATATATCTAATTAAATGTTACAGTTTAGAAATACTTTGGCTTTATATAACCCAGAGAAATGGTGTATCTGTTGTGGCTCTGCAGACAGATAAGCAAAGCACAGGCTCAAGGGTTCAAATCCAGACACATGGCAGCTGGCTGTCAGTGTCTAATTATTAGGCCACGGTCCCATTATCAGTATTCGGTCAGGATTGGGAGCCAAAACCAGGTGAGCAACAATGAGAGAAAAGGTATAATAGAAACAAGTGCATCAATTCTGCATTTATCACCCACTCCTGGTTTTGGCTCCCACTCCTGAGAAAAAATACTGACCGAATACTGAGCAAATACTGATAGTGGGGCCGTGGCTTTATATAAGGATAACCTTCGGTACAGAACAACAAAAAATAAAGTAAATATTGCTCAAAATTTCATGTTTATTTGAGAAGCTTTGACACCAACAGATAAAGAACAGATATAATCTTTCAATGTTTCGGCTTGAATGCCTTCATCAAGATTATCTGTATCCATGATAATATAAATATAAACACATAATCAAAAAAGGAAAAAAAAACATATAATAAATGACATCGATTAATGTGATTATCCAAATATAAGACATGTAGTATTCAATCGTTGAGTTGGTAAGAACCATTTCCAGTATTTTTCTCAAAAGGACCAACAATATCCTGTCCACTAGGTAAGGCACTGGTATACATATCAAGGATATATCAAATGTATAAAGATAGAAGATATAAATATATATATATATATATATATATATATATATATGTGTGTGTGTATGACACACTTATAAAGGATCTTGATATACGGTATGTGTAGAAAATATATACACATCTATCACATAATGTATGATTCCCAGTCATATAATTCATACTAACTGACAATACAACTGAATAAAATGAAAGGAAAGGTAAAGAAAAGAAAAAAAAGGAAAAAGAAATATACATGTAGCCAATAAGGGGATATATAGGGAACACGTCCATACCTGTATGTCGTAAATAGGCATAGGTCAAATATGCGATAGATGATAGATGCTGCAGAATGAACCATTATGTCCGCAACTCAACTCTCCCAGAATGGCTCTAGTTAACACTTATCTCCCTTTTAATAAGATTATATATTCTTGCATTAGGAAACATTGGTCGTTGCTTCGTAACGCATATGCGATGATCGCTGAATTTAAATCTAATCCCTTGATTTGTAACAAGAAACCCCAGAGTTTACGTAACAGTTTAGTCAGAGCCGATATTGGTTCTAACAGACTTAAACTCATTCAGGGTACCCTTGCCACACAAAAGAGAAGGACTTTCCCATGCCTCCACTGTCTACAGTGCTCTAACGTATTCAAAGGGGATACTTTTACTCACCCTAGAACGGAAAAAAGCTTTACCGTCCGGGTGTTCTACACTTGTGACTCATCGTTTGTGATATATCTGATAAATGCCCATGCGGTCTCGAATAAGTTGGGGAAACTACGCAACATATCCGAGACTACATATCTCAACATAAATAGACTATTCGGTGTAAGAGGATGATGCTACCCATTCCCGCTCACTTTATTTCTGCTGGGCAAAATATCTCCCAGTTAAGATTTAACGTTCTAGAGAGTGTACAATTGAATAGATGTGGTGGGAATAGGATTCAGAAACTAAAAGATAGAGATATTTTCTGGATCTACACATTGCAGACACTGGAATATATATATATATTTATATATATATATATATATATGTATATATATATATATATATATATATTTATATCTTCTATCTTTACACATTTGATATATCCTTGATATGTATACCATTGCCTTACCTAGTGGACAGGATATCGTTGGACCTTTTGAGAAAAATACTAGAGACGGTTCTTACCAACTCAACGACTAAATACTAAATGTCTTATGTGAAGAATATTCAAGACAATCCCATGTCAATCACTGTGCACTAATTGACGGTGTTTACAGAGATCTCCATGTACTGTAATTCGGATAGGGAGATATGCGGCACAGCCTTTCAGAAGCCCCTAGGGCCACTGTGTTTGGTCTCCATGCGTAGCAGGGGCCCGGCTGGATCCGATGACACCAGAACCGGCTCCCTAGGATCGTCCAGTAAGGAGGTATAGCCCATCTTAGTTTTGGGAATCTGTAGCTGGGAGAGAACCGGGGTGGAGACTTGGGATTTTGCTGGGGGCAGTAGGGGGAGTGACCCAGAGAGTTTAAAGGTCTCTGTAGCTAGAGCCCAGTGTCTTTTTCCAGGGGAGATTGTGACATCAAGATGTGTGGGAAAAGTCCATCCCCCAAGTGAGGGCCCACAGCCTCCAATGTGGCAGCCCACCCCCACAAGCCATGCCTTTCCATCTAAACTGGTAATGGACTCTTAAGTTCTGCTTATACTTGTCGTACCATACTTTTTTATTTGTAACTCTGACCACTGTGTATGTATAACCCTTATGTAAATAGTATATTGTTTAGTGTGCCCTTACGGCGATTAAATATATAATTTAACCTTGGGCTGTTCTTTTATCTCGATCCACAAACCTTACGCCTGTTGTTTGGTCCAACGAACACGCTACCGGGCTGGTTTCTAGCCTGATATAAGTCCATTATATCAAATAGAAACTGGTGGCAGTTCTACCATGCAGACAAGGCTCTGCTTCACTGGGGCCAGTGAAAGAGCCTCTAGGCCTGTCAGGGGGTGTGAGCGAGTGTGGTGCCACATCAGTGACTGAGTGGACCACCTTTGCTCCCTCCCTGGTGCCTTTCTGTACCTGTGTGGACAGGGAGTGACTGAGTAGAACTGAACCAATTTGACCTCTGCGTCCTTGAGGGGGGTGCGGAACATAACGTTGGTGCAAAGGGTAGATCCATATCAGGTGCTCCGTCTGGCATAGTGTGACATCAGGCGGTTGGCGGGGTGTGGATCCATCACAAGTGGTGGCAACAGCGAGATTATGCGGGATCTCCCTGCTGACGTTTCTTCACATCTTATATTTGGATAATCACATCATTCGATGTAGTTTATTACATGTTTTGCTGTTATTTTTTTATTCTTTACTTTTTTGATTATGTGTTATATTTATATTTTCATGGATACAGATAATCTTGATGAAGGCATACAAGACAATACGTTGAAAGATCATATCTGTTCTTCATCTTTTGGGGACGGAGCTTCTCATATAAACATAAAATTTTGAGCAATATTTACTTTATTTTTCGTTGTTCTGTACTGCAGGTTATATTTATACATATTGACCTTTTTCTTCTGAACACAAACCATCTGTTATTCCTTGGAGTGCGGGCCTTTATCCATTTAGTGTCTAATTATTGCCAGTCATAGATTTAGCTCAGTGGTGTGTATGACTTGTTTTCCAGTGCCATGTTTCTGATCTTTTGCTGCCTGACTTTGACCATCCATTTGCCTATCCCCTTTGTCTTGATCCACTACCTTCCTGGAATTCTAACCTCGGACTGCAACCTTACTATGCCTTTGTATTACCTCTCAATTTATGATGTCAACTCTTGGTATCTGACACCAGACCTGTCTGAGACTACCCTGTCTTACAGCTTCTCCGTAAGTAGTGACTCAGCATCACATTTGTGACTTAGCTTCACATTACGACTGGACTTATACTTCCCTCCCACCCCCAGTATGAATCCAATTCGTACACTTTGCGATCAGGTGGCGAATCTGACCCAGAAGATTCTGGAACTGGCTAAGGAGCACAAGAATCTAGAATTATCGCATTCCCAGCTGCAGGGTCAGTTTTCTAGCGTGATGATTGCTTCCCAGAGCTCTCCACTGCCGGTAGTAGCTATGATGTCTGTACTTTCTGACATGCAGGTGGTCTCTCCTGAACCAGTAGTGGCCCTTACTGACAAATTTTTGGGGGGAGAAAAAACAGTTTATGGTGTTCAGGAAGAGCTCTAGGCTATTTTTTATCCTGCAATCCAACTCTTCAGAGGATGAGCCCCAACGGGTGGTAAAAATCATGTTCCTACTGCGAGGGGGCCCTCAGACTTGGGCATTTTCTTTGTCCTCACAAGCCCCAGGATGGTCTATTGTTGATGCTGTTTTTGACGCCCTAGGGTTGATCTCTGACGAACCCGACAGGATCCAAGTCACGGATAAAAGAATCGTGAGCCTGACACAGGGAGGCTACACTGCTGAGGACTATAGTACCGAGATATGGCAATTGCCCACTGAAGTTCTGTGGAATGATGCAGCTGTCAGGTACCAGCGCCATAGAGGTCTTTCTGAAATACTTAAGACCCTCTGGCTTTGCATACTCCACCTTGTTTCTTGGGGAAGGCCATAACACAGGCCATTTGACTGGATCACAGATTTTGGGAGAGGTGTTGTGAGCGGCAGGGAATTTTGGTCAGCCCCCCCCCCCCGAATCTGTTCAATTACCTGAGGAGGAACCGATGGAAGTTGGAGCTGCCAGCTTTCGGACTATTGAGAGGAAACGGCGCAATCTCGGACTCTACCTCTACTTTGGTCAAGATGGCATTTTCTTAAGGACTGCTCGATATGCCCTCAAGAAAGCAGGTTATCGGGAAATGCCTAATTCTGGATGAATGTCAAGGGGGTCACCCCTTCCAGGTACCTTTATTCTCCTCCCATAAAGTACTGCTAAACATGGAACTTCTTTTCAAGAACCAGTTGCTATCAGCTTTCATTGATGTTATGAAAGTAACACACACTCATTCACAGGTAACGGAAAAAGAAAACACCAACTACAAGGAGATGCTGTACCCACACCAACTGGTCCCTGTACAGACTAGAAAGACCCTAAATGCACAACTCAAAAAGGCTTCCTCATACCTCACTCCCTAAAAGGCCATCAAGGGATTTCTTGTACCTCCTGAGGAACCAGAGGGGAGGCTGAAACACACTGCCAACAAGAGGAGAGGAAAATGTGCAGGAAAAAATGAAAACTCAAAGTGTAAAAATTAAAACACGTTCATATAAGGTAGAGAGGGAAAGCTAAGGAGAGCCAAAAATAATCAGAACAACAATAACATCCCATAAACCTAAAGAGGTAAAAAAAAGAGGAACTGGGAAAGAAAGCAAATAAACTCACTGCAGGAATTCTAATGGTGTTTACAATGCAATGTAAGTCCCAAAGCTGAAGGGCTGGAACTCCGAAACCCAAGTCCACCTAGTGGTATAGCCAACAAGGAAGTGCAGTGAAGGGTAAACATATAAAACCCAACCCAGCATGTGATAGGGCGGTCTAAAATGGGAAAATGGAAAACATCTAGGGAGAAGCAAACCAAGAAGGGGGAACAAATTCAATTGGAGCCATCAATATTCGGACTCGGAAGAAAAGACAAATGCTCAAATGACAGAGGGAGCGACCACAGAGCAACAGGTCAGCTGATCAAATCCCCAAACCGAGCCATGACAATTGATTGAGGGTCTGTAGCCAACTTTATCAATTCAGGACTGGTCCTGAAATTAGGATTAGGGATAGTTTAACTGGAAAGACCCATTCACATTTTTGCCATTGGCAGGACACCTTTACTTCAGAATCTTGTCCATCTGGTAACAATAGAGTTCACACTGAGTGGGAGCACTTCACTCTGAGTCCATATCCTGGTTTGATTTGAATAATTTACCTGCTGGGTTGGTACTGGGGTTTCCAAGGCTGCTTACTCCAATCCTGTTATCAATTGGTGTCGGAAGGATATTGTTAAGTGGAGGCTTAATTGTCATAAGAGATGTCTTAGTTTTGTACAAATTTGCTCCGTTAGTCTGGAGGGTCTGCCGGGGTACCTGAAAGACTCAGGTGATGTGTTTTCAGAAAATGAGTCAGAGATATAACCTCCCCCATCATCCTTATGATTGTGCTATTAATCTTGCCCCTAATGCCAAATTACCTACAGCTCGCCTGTTCAATATGTCTGGGCCTGAACGAACCACCATGATAGAATATGTTAACGAAAGTTTACAAAAAAAGGTCATATCCGTCCTTCCTCCTCGCCTGTAGCTGCTGGGTTTCCCTTTGTTAAAAAGAAAGATGGTGTTCTCCGTCCTTACCTCAATGTCTGTGAATTAAACAAAATTATGGTTAAGAATACATACCCACGTCCACTCATCCCCGACCTATATAGTCAGTTTATGGGGGCTAAATGGTATGCATCCAGAAGAGTGATGACTGGAAAATAGCGTTTTTAACGGCTAATGGTTTATTTGAAAATCTTGCCATGCCCTTTGGGTTAACCAATGCGCCAGTAGTATTTCATGAATGATATCTTTTCTGATTGCATTGGAAGGTTTATTGTGGTATACACCACGTGCAGAATTATTAGGCAAATGCGTATTTTGATCACTTTGATACTTTTTATACATGTTGTCCTACTCCAAGCTGCATAGGCTTGAGAGCCAACTACCAATTAAGTAAATCTGGTGATGTGCATCTCTGTAATGAGGAGGGGTGTTGACTAATGACATCAACACCCTATATAAGGTGTGCTTAATTATTAGGCAACTTCCTTTCCTTTGGTAAAATGGGTCAGAAGAGAGATTTGACCGGCTCTGAAAAGTCCAAAATTGTGAGATGTCTTGCAGAGGGATGGAGCCGTCTTGAAATTTCCAAACTTTTGAAGCGTGATCACCGAACAATCAAGCGTTTCATGGCAAATAGCCAACAGGGTCGCAGGAAGCGTGTTGGCCAAAAAAGGCCCAAAATAACTGCCCATGAATTGAGGAAAATCAAGCGTGAAGCTGCCAAGATGCCATTCGCCACCAGTTTTGCCATATTTCAGAGCTGCAACATTACTGGATATCAAAAAGCACAATGTGTGCGATACTCAGGGACATGGCCAATGTAAGGAAGGCTGATTTTTCAAAGGTTTTATGGACTGATGAAATAAAGTGACTCTTGATGGGCCAGATGGATGGGCCAGAGGCTGGATCAATGAAGGGTAGAGAGCTCCACTCCGACTCAGACGCCAGCAAGGTGGAGGTGGGGTACTGGTATGGGCTGGTATCATCAAAGATGAACTTGTGGGACCTTTTCGGGTTGAGGATGGAGTGAAGCTCAACTCCCAGACCTACTGCCCGTTTCTGGAAGACAACTTCTTCAAGCAGTGGTACAGGAAGAAGTCAGTATCGTTCAAGAAAAACATGATTTTCATGCAGTACAATGCTCCATCACATGCATCCAACTACTCCACAGAGTGGCTGGCCAGTAAAGGTCTAAAAGAAGAAAGAATAATGACATGGTGCCCTTGTTCACCTGATCTGAACCCCATATAGAACCTGTGGTCGATCATAAAATGTGAGATCTACAGGGAGGGAAAACAGTACACCTCTCGGAACAGTGTCTGGGAGGCTGTGGTGACTGCTGCACACAATGTTGATCGAAAACAGACAGAATCTATGGATGGAAGGCTATTGAGTGTCATCATAAAGAAAGGTGGCTATATTGATCACTAATTTTTTTGTTTTTTGTTTTTGCATGTCAGAAATGTTTATTTCTAAATTTTGTGCACTGATATTGGTTTGCCTGGTGAAAATAAACAAGTGAGATGGGATTATATTTGGTTTTTCTTAAGTTGCCTAATAATTCTGCACAGTAATAGTCACCTGCACAAACATATCCTCCTAAGATAGCCAAATCTAAAAAAACCCCACTCCAACTTCCAAAAATATTAAGCTTGGATATTTATGAGCCTTTTCGGTTGATTGAGAACATAGTTGTTGATCAATAATAAAAATAATCCTCTAAAATACAACTTGCCTAATAATTCTGCACACAGTGTACATAGATGATATTCAAATTTTTTCACCCTATCTGGATTTGCACTATGAACTAGTGATGAGCGAACGTGCTCACCATTGCTCGGTACTCGCCCGAGCATCACAGTGCTCGACAAGCTTGGCCCTCGTCGAGTATTTCCGGGTTGCTCGAGAGGGAACTCGGGTCCCCTCCCTTCATGTTTGGCGCTCTTTAGAGAGCCAATGAACATGCAGGGATTGCCTGCCACTCACTGTATTGCCGTAGCCATGTTGGTTGTGGGCATTACAGTGATTGGCTGGCCGCAAAGCATCATCACGTCTATATAAGACCTGGCGCCGCTATGCTCATCACAGTCTACCCCGGAATCAGGCAGAGTAGGGAGAGGTGCTGATGTGTCAGGGAGAGATTTGCTTGTTTATAATTAGTATAGGTATTCCACAACATATATATATCCAACTAAACTAACAATCCTTTTGAGGACTAATCCAGCTGCATACATTTAGTGGTGATAGCAGGAGTTAGGCAGGCAGGGTATGTGGCAGATTTCAGTGCATATAGTGCAAGAGTTGAACGTCCTGTTAGTACAGGTATTCCATAACATATATGTATATATACATGTAACATCCCTGGTGGCGTGCTTGCATAGTGCACCACCTCCCACTATGCAAGACCGCAATCTTACCTGTCAATCCAGCCTGCAAACCTTGCTCCAGTTCATGCTGTGTGCATGTCTCTTGTCTGATTGCTTAGAGCGGCGGCCCGGTTACTTCCTGATTCTTATAGCTGCTGTGGGTGCGCTCCTAATGCGTTCCCAGCCTATTGCTGTGAGTCACTGGATATTTAAACCCCCTCCACCCAGAAGGAGGTGCCTGGGCAACACTAACTATCAGTGTGCTCCTTGCCTCTGAGTTGCCAGGTCTTGTCCTGTATCTTGTCTGTTTCTGCCACCCTGGAGGCTGCATACCCAGGCCTGTTATCTCTGACTTATAGTCTGTTTCTGCCACCCTGGGGGCTGCATACCCAGGCCTGTTATCTCTGACTGCTAGTCTGTTTCCGCCACTCTGGAGGCTGTATACCCAGGCCTGTTACCTGTGAAATCTAGTCTGTTTCCGCCACTCTGGGGGCTGTATACCCAGGCTCGTTCTTGTATCTCGCTGCAGTAGCAGTTCCTGTCTGAACTGTATCCTAGCCTGTTACCTGTTTGTCTCTATGTCCATACCTTCCCTTTTCCTGCAGTATCTGAACCTGCACCTAACTCCAACTCGTTGTCTCTGTAATTCTGTTTGTGAGTTTTGTGTCCACTCGCTACTTCATAGTAAGTACCTTGTGTGTATCTGGTTCTGCTTGTCCCTTTTCCCTTCCTCCGTATCTACCTCCTGTGTTCTAGCCATCTTCCTGCATTTTCCAGTCTGTTCCATGTGAACAGAGCCCTGTTCTCTCTGCCTGCACCTTCAGCCCTGTTCTGCTCTGCCTTGTCCACCGCACCTGCGGTTTCGCTCCACTCGGCTTGCTCACCGCGTCTGCGGTTTCTCTCTGCTCTGTCTTGCCCACCGCTCTGGCGGTTCCTCTCTGCTCTGCCTTGCCCACCGCTCCGGCGGTTCCTCTCTGCTCTGCCTTGTCCACCGCACCTGCGGTTTCACTCTGCTCTGCTTGCTTACCGCACCGGTGGTTTCGCTCTGCTCTGCTTGCTCACCGCACCAGCGATTCCTCTCTGCTCTGCCTTGTTCACCACTCCGGCAGTTTCGCTCTGCTCTGCCTTGTCCACCGCACCGGCAGTTTTGCTCTGCTCTGCCTTGCTCACCGCACCGGCGGTTCCTCTCTGCTCTGCCTTGTCCTCCTCTCCGGCGGTTTCGCTTTGCTCTACTTGTCTACCGCATCTGCGGCTCTGTTCCTGTCTCCCAGTCTGTACTGGACCCTATCCAGCCTGCGCTCCATCCTGCTAGTACCTCCCTGTCTGCACTCCAGCCGTGCTTGCCAGTATCTCCCTGTCTGCACTCCAGCCGTGCTTGCCAGTACCCACCTGTCTGCATACCAGCCATGCTTGCCAGTACCCACCTGTCTGCATACCAGCCGTGCTTGCCAGTACCCACCAGTCTGCATACCAGCCGTGCTTACCTGTATCCACCTGTCTGCATACCAGCCATGCTTGCCAATACCCACCTGCCTGTATGCCAGTCTAACCTGCCTGTTCCTGCATTCCCCAGTGTGGGTCAACAGCTGTGACCGGGGTCTGACCTGGAGTAGCACCTGGTCCCTCTGCTCGGTTCCTCCTTGGTTCACGGAGTCGACTGAGCCGCCGTTCGACCTTGGTCGGATCGGGTTGAAACTTAGCTACGCCCCTCCAGGCACTCCTCGGTTCATGGTACAGTGGGATCACTAATCACGCTCACGCCAGTCAGTCCGGGCTCGAGCGTAACAATCCATCTGAACTAACAGTCCTTCTGAGGACTAATCCAGCTGCATATAATCAATGTTAGGCAGGCAGGCAGTGTATGTGGCAGACTGCAGTGCATATAGCGCAAGAGGGTCCATTGAACGTCCTGTCTGCTGCTGCTGTAATAATTATAGAGATTTGTAGACATAGCCCCAGATATCAGGGGCCAGGGCAATTTTTTTTTATCTTAACCCTGGTTATTTGCTTAAAAAGCAATCCAGAGTACACAATTTTTTCTGCTCCATTTGCTTCTTAGCACTGCAGAATACAGCCAGATCTGTCCCATATTTCAGCGATAAAAAGGCAGAAATTTGAACTGAACCTGGAAAATATTGGCCTACTTTTCCATTCTGTTGCATGGTGTCGGTCAAGCTATTCGCACTAGGTGTTTGTGAAGAATAGTATTAGTAACTTACATGCCTGCTATTTAAAACCATGGTTCTCTGTCAGACATATCACCTATAAGAGTGTTCCAAAATTAGCCATTTCTTCCATTTTCATTTCGTTGCAGTGTGTCGGTCAAGCTATTCACAATAGGTGTCTGTGAATAATAGTATTAGTAAATTACAGGCCTGCTATTAAAAACCATGTTTCTCTGTCATACATATCACCTATATAAGAGTGTTCCAAAATCAGCCATTTCTTCCATTTTCATTTCATTGCAGTGTCAGTCAAGTTATTTACACTAGGTCTCTGTATAGAATAATATTAGTAAATTACATGCCTGCTATTTAAAACTGTGGTTCTCCGTCAGACGTATCACATATAAGAGTGTTACAAAATCAGCCATTTCTTCCATTTTCATTTCGTTGTAGTGTGTTGGTCAAGCTATTCATACTAGGTCTCTGTATAGAATAATATTAGTAAATTACATGCCTGCTATTTAAAACCGTGGTTCTCTGTCAGACATATCACCTATAAGAGTGTTACAAAATCAGCCATTTCTTCCATTTTCATTTTGTTGCAGTGTGTCGGTCAATTATTCACATTAGGTCTCTATATAGAATAATATTAGTAAATTACATGCCTGCTATTTAAAACCGTGGTTCTCTGTCAGACATGCAGTGGTGGATAAAAGTATTGGCACCCCTGCAATTCTGTCAGATAATACTCAGTTTCTTCCTGAAAATGATTGCAATCACAAATTCTTTGGTATTATTATCTTCATTTAATTTGCTTGCAAGGAAAAAACACAAAAGAGAATGAAGCAAAAATCAAATCATTGATCATTTCACACAAAACTCCAAAAATGGGCCAGACAAAAGTATTGGCACCCTCAGCCTAATACTTGGTTGCACAACCTTTAGCCAAAATAACTGCGAACAACCGCTTCCGGTAACCATCAATGAGTTTCTTACAATGCTCTGCTGGAATTGTAGACCATTCTTCTTTGGCAAACTGCTCCAGGTCCCTGATATTTGAAGGGTGCCTTCTCCAAACTGCCATTTTGAGATCTCTCCACAGGTGTTCTATGGGATTCAGGTCTGGACTCATTGCTGGCCACCTTAGAAGTCTCCAGTGCTTTCTCTCAAACCATTTTATAGTGCTTTTGGAAGTGTGTTTTGGGTCATTGTCCTGCTGGAAGACCCATGACCTCTGAGGGAGACCCAGCTTTCTCACACTGGGCCCTACATTATGCTGCACAATTTGTTGGTAGTCTTCAGACTTCATAATGCCATGCACACGGTCAAGCAGTCCAGTGCCAGAGGCAGCAAAGCAACCCCAAAACATCAGGGAACATCCGCCATGTTTGACTGTAGGGACCATGTTCTTTTCTTTGAATGCCTCTTTTTTTTTCCTGAACACTCTATGTTGATGCTTTTTCCCAAAAAGCTCTACTTTTGTCTCATCTGACCAGAGAACATTCTTCCAAAACGTTTTAGGCTTTCTCAGGTAAGTTTTGGCAAACTCCAGCCTGGCTTTTTTATGTCTCGGGGTAAGAAGTGGGGTCTTCCTGGGTATCCTACCATACAGTCCCTTTTCATTCAGACGCCGACGGATAGTACGGGTTGACACTGTTGTACCCTCGGACTGCAGGGCAGCTTGAACTTGTTTGGATGTTAGTCGAGGTTCTTTATCCACCATCCGCACTATCTTGCGTTGAAATCTCTCATCAAATTTTCTTTTCCGTCCACATCTAGGGAGGTTAGCCACAGTGCCATGGGCTTTAAACTTCTTGATGACACTGCGCACGGAAGACACAGGAACATTCAGGTCTTTGGAGATGGACTTGTAGCCTTGAGATTGCTCATGCTTCCTCACAATTTGGTTTCTCAAGTCCTCAGACAGTTCTTTGGTCTTCTTTCTTTTCTCCATGCTCAATGTGGTACACACAAGGACACAGGACAGAGGTTGAGTCAACTTTAATCCATGTTTGGCTGCAAGTGTGATTTAGTTATTGCCAACACCTGTTAGGTGCCACAGGTAAGTTACAGGTGCTGTTAATTACACGAATTAGATAAGCATCACATGATTTTTCAAACAGTGCCAATACTTTTGTCCACCCCCTTTTTTAGGTTTGGTGTGGAATTGTATCCAATTTGGCTTTAAGACAATTCTTTTTGTGTTTTTTCATTGAAGACAAATTAAATGAAGATAATAATACCAAAGAATTTGTGATTGCAATCATTTTCAGGAAGAAACTGAGTATTATCTGACAGAATTGCAGGGGTGCCAATACTTTTGGCCACCACTGTATCACCTATAAGAGTGTTCCAAAATCAGCCATTTCTTCCATTTTCATTTCGTTGCAGTGTGTCGGTCAAGCTATTCACACTAGGTCTCTGTGTAGAATAATATTAGTAAATTACATGCCTGCTATTTAAAACTGTGGTTCTCTGTCAGACATATCACCTATAAGAGTGTTCCAAAATCAGCCATTTCTTCCATTTTCATTTCGTTGCAGAGTGTCGGTCAAGTTATTCACAATAAGTGTCTGTGAAGAATAGTATTAGTAAATTACAGGCCTGCTATTTAAAACCGTGGTTCTCTGTCAGACATATCACCTATAAGAGTGTTACAAAATCAGCCATTTCTTCCATTTTCATTTTGTTGCAGTGTCTCGGTCAAGCTATTCACACTAGGTCTCTGTGTAGAATAATATTAGTAAATTACAGGCCTGCTATTTAAAACCGTGGTTCTCCGTCAGACGTATCACATTTAACTGCGGTTCAAATCCAGCTGTTTGTAGTGAACGTGGAAAATATTGTCCTCCATTTATAGATTGTAGCAGTGTGTCAGTGTACACCATTTTACAGCTCTATTTTCTTGTTCGCAGAATACATACAGATTTTTTTTAGTTTTATCCATATTACTGTATTGCGGAAGCAGAGGAACTTTTTTCAATGATCAGACGCACGTGACCCATATGACTGTCATAATAATACAGAAATTTTGTGGAGCATGCTAAATATTCCACTCCTTTTATAGTCAGTCACCAGTGCTTTGTTGAACCAATTGACACTTGGTTGCTGACAAATACCATACTATTAGGCGACTGCCTGAAACCGTGGCCATCAGACTTTATCCCATATGACTGCACTAATAATCCAGCAATTATTGTGAGCGTGTCAAATATTACACTCCATTTAAAGTATTGCAGTTGAGGGTTCAAACCTATTCTCAGTTGGCCGCTGACAAATAGCATTTCTCTGAACAATGTTGTCAGAGTATTAAGCCACTTTTGTGGACTGACAAAAAAAAAAAACATACAAAAAGCTACAATGGAAAAAATGTTAAGAAACATTCTTTCCAGGGTAATGACTTGTATATAAGGTCAAAGAAATAAAAATAATAAAAGTTATGGACTGTGGAAGACATTTATGCGACCAGACTGAACACTTATGTGTAGCTGGTGATGATACCACCTAGCAGCAGCACCTGTTCCTATCGTAAATGCATCTGACAGTGTTATCGATAGGGAATAGGATAGATTTAAACAATTTTTGGGCAGCACCAGCAGCATGCAGTATAAGGCAATAATACCTGGCTGGATCTGTGTAATACGCTACCCATACTGCAATACCTCACCCGTAAAAGAATTTCAGATAAGACAGTTAATATTCTAGAACATAGAATCTATTTGAATTGTCCTTCCCATTACTAAGGAGTGTGTTTCCTATACTGTTATTGCATGTGCAACAATTTCAAGGGCTGCCAAAAATTAGGACGCACTCCAAAACACATTTGAAGAGACTTAACTACTTTACAACCTTATTAGTACGCACCAGGCTGTCACCCCCTGTTCAGTGCGGGCTACGGCGGTGAGCCCACACTGAACCGGGCACATGTCAGCTGATTCTTACAGCTGACATGTGCCCGCAACAGCCGCCGGAAGCGCGTCACTTACCCCCCCCATCGGTGACCCCGTCACATGATTGCGGGTCACTGATGGGTGGGCATGACAACCCTGGGTCTGTCATGTGCTGATCGCTATGAGCGCCACCTAGTGGTCGGCGCTCATAGCACAGGAGCATTTCTGCTTCATAAAGGTTATCTGCTCATCACCTCTATGTAGAAGAGGCGATCAGACAAGTGCTGCTTTTAGTCTCCTATGGAAACTATAGAAGCATGCAAAAAGTGAAAAAAAAAATGTTTTTACATTTTTTTTAAAAATATAAAAGTTTAAATCACTCCCCTTTCGCCCCATTCAAAATAAAATAATAAAAAAAAAACACATACACATATTTGGTATCGCTGCGTACAGAATCGCCCGATCTATCAATGTAAAAAAAGAATTCATCCGATCGGTAAACGGTGTAACGAGAAAAAAGTTCCAGAAAAATTTGCTGCAACATTGCAATAAAATGTAATAACGGGCGATCAAAACATCAGATCTACCCCAAAATGGTATCAATAAAAACTTCAGCTTGGCGCGCAAAAAATAAGCCCTCACCCGGCCCCAGATCCCGAAAAATGGAGACGCTACGGGTCTTGGAAAATGGCGCCATTTTTTAATTTTTTTTTTAAGCAAACTTTGGAATGTTTTTTCACCACTTAAATAAAAAAGAACCTGTACATGTTTGGTATCTACAAACTGGTAATGACCTGGAGAATAAGAATGGCAGGTCAGTTTTAGCATTCAGTGAACGTGGTAAAAAAAAAAAAAACATGTGGGGAATTGCACTTGAAATTTTTTTCCTGTTTTCTCGTACGCAATATGGTAAAACCAGTAATGTCGTTCAAAAGTACAACTCATCCGGCAAAAAAATAAACTCTCACATGGCCATATTGACCAAAAAATAAAAACGCTATGGCTCTGGGAACAAGGGGAGCAAAAAACGAAAATGCAAAAACTGAAAATCCCAGGGTCCTTAACGGGTTAAAAAAAAATAATTAAAACACAATAGGATCTTTCTTTAGTATAAAAACCAGACTCGCCAATGTAACCTCAATGTAATCACATTCTTCAGCTCCTGTACCTCCTCCTCCAGTTCGGCCTCCATCTCCAAAATGACCACATCAGTCACAAGCTGGAAGCACTTCAGCACTGCCTTGGCCAAGCGGCAACAGGCTGTGCTGAAGATAATATTCTTAATGCTTTTGTGACAAACTGCCCACCGCTGCAGAGTTGTTGAAAGCTGTAACACAGCAGCCTGATATGTGGCTCTCACCGCTCAACATACAGCCAGGCTTGGTAGTGTGTGATAATGGGCAGAACCTGGTGGCGGAGAGATGACAGCCAGAGTAGATACTGTTTCCCTCTATACCAGTCCTTTCACCGAGCTAAAGAATATGACTGTGGTGAAATACAACTCTCACCGAGAAGCAGTGTCAAACTGAAAAATATTGGGCCCACCAGAGGATTTGATTCTGAGGTCCCACCTTTCTCCCCCACTCAAAAGCCTCATAGCAGCTGCAAAGTTTGCGCTATCATGAACTCTCCTGATGGAGAAGCCAGGGCCCACCTGAGGATTCTCCGGTGGGCCCATCCAACCCTGGCAAGAAGCAACCCTGGCTAACAAAGGTGTGTGGGAAGGTTTCTGGACACTCTATGGTTGCTTTTTCACTGAGAGGGAAACCCATGCAAACATGGGGAGAACATACAAAATCCTTACAGATGTTGTCCTTGGTGGGATTTGAGCCCAGGACCCCAGCGCTGCAAGGCTTCAGTGCTAACCACTGAGTCACTTTTCTGCCCTCTCTGTTTTCCCTCTGATATATAACATGCTGGAGAAACTTCCACCTACTGCCACTCAGTATCTTCAGCTCCTTTGTAAGAAACTAATGTATTTGGGCAGCCACTCAGTCTACCAACTAAAATTCCTGTGAAGGTAATTGTGGATGGCTTTGCTACTGGTACTGGGTGCCAATACCAAACCACTGGAAATATTCCAGGCTGGTTGGAGCCAAGCTGATTCCCACAGAAAAGTGGCAGCAGCAAGCTAAGGAGATGGTGGCCTCTATCATCATCACAAACTCACCTCGGCACCATGAACCGTCCTGATAGAGAAGCCAGGGCCCATCGGAGGAGTCTCCGGTTCTCTGGTGGGCTGTCAAACCCTGCCAAGATGCAGTCCTAGCTAATAAAAGTGTGTGTGTGAATGTTCCCGGACACTCTATGACTGTTTTTTTTTTTACTGTGGGCTGGCTTTGTACCGTCCCTGGCCATATTCACCTGTCCATGTGTTTGTTATTAGGCGGTCCTTCTCAATAAGTGCACTGGGGAGGGCACGGGTAATTTTCTGGGACCCGCGCTTGTGATAGGCAGAGACAATACCGAGAGAAATAGTGGCGGCTGGGGACTGAGTATGGACACCCGGCCACCGCCGGCATGAGGTTGTGAAAAGCTTCCGCCTCCACGAGCCTAAAAGGCAACATTTCAAGTGCAAGCAAGCAGTCCAGAAATGTGGCAGTTTAGTATTGCAGCCTGTGGGTGGTTGGCTGCATACTTGCGCTTGCATTCCAAGTAACACAAAGCCAAGGAAATGGATGATCCAACCATCATCAATAATTTGGTCATTGTCTAGGAAACCAAGCACAATATTAACCCAGTGACATGCGTCAAAGAGATGTACTGTCCCTGGCCACATTCACTTGTCCACGTGTTTGTGGTTAGGTGGTCCTTCCCACTTAAGTGCACTGGGGAGGGCACGGGTAATGTTCTGGGACTCGTGCTTGTGGAAGGCAAAGATGATACTGGGAGAAATAGTGGCGGCTGGAGACCGAGTATGGACACCCAGCCACCACCATGAGGTTGTGGAAAGCTTTCGCCTCCACGAGCCTAAAAGGCAACATTTCAAGTGCAAGCAGTCCAGAAATGTGGCAGTTTAGTATTGCAGCCTGTAGGTGGCTGGCTGCATACTTGTGCTTGCATTCCAAGGACTGTGGTAGGGACAACTGAATGCTGCAAAGGGACAAGGACGTGGACGGTGATGGTTGCAAGTCTGCAATAACAGGTGCAGGGCGTGAGGCATCTTTGTATGCTCCATGGACAGTGGATTGGCGTTCACGCACACAGTGGAAGAGGCAGTGGTGTCACCTGCAGACACGGTTTCTGGACTTTGGTGTTCGGCTCAGCTAGTCAGGTGCTTTGCTGTCATGTGCCTGAGCATGTTGGTGGTGGTCAGGCTGGTAGTTTTGCTGATCTTGATGCTGGCCTGGCAGATGTTGCAAATGGCCTTTTTGGGGTTATCTAAACAGTCTTTAAAAAAGAACCAGACTCGGGAAGACCTAACAGGTGTACTGGCAACTTCCATCGTGTTAGTGTTCCAGGGAGCGTTTGCCCACTTTGTGTCTGTGGCCACCACATTGCTTGTTCCTGACTGTTGTGGTGCTACGCCTCCCTCCCCCTGTGTGCTGCTGTCCTCGCTCTACATGTCCCCTTGCCAGGTTGGGTTAGTAATTTCATCGTCCACAGCTTCGTTTTCCACTTCCGCACCCTGGTCCTCCTCCTGACTTTCTGTCCGTTGTGTCTCATCATTATCCACCTCTTGCGACAGTATTTGCACTATCCCACCGTCACCTTCGGGTGACCATGGCTCCTCAGATCCCTACATGTGATTTTCTGTTGCCCTGCTCGAAGCAGTCCAGTCGAGAGGCCCAAGTTTATGGATGGAAAAGTGAACAGCTCTTGGGTTAACCCTGGACTCTAATCTCTCCTTCAAACCACATATCCAAGCTCGTTCCACTTCCGAGCGGACTGAGCGAGAGGCCAGAATCTCTAAACGGAAAGATGAACAAAACAGCTCTTCGAAGTGTCCAAGTGTGGGATCAGTTGTCTCAGGGCACTCGGAATGGTGGGAAGAAGAAACACTAGTGCACACGCTCATCATCTTCCTTCTCGACGACTGCAACCTCCTACTCTGTGGCCTCCCTTCTAACACTCTCGCATTCCTCCAATCTAAGCTAAACTGTGTTGCCCGACTAATCCACCTGTCTCCTCGCTATTCCCTAGCCTCTCCTCTCTGTCAATCCCTTCACTGGCTCCCCATTCATTACCCAGAGGCTCCAGTTCAAAACCCTAACCTTGTAATGCAAAGCTATCCATAACCTGTCTCCTCCATATGTGAAGCCCAGCTGTGCTTGGTATCACAACTCCTGAAAGGGTGTATTGAAGGATTCCTCCACAAGAGGCCCCCATAACCATTCACACATCTACACCTTCCACCTCAGACCACCAGAGGGAGCCCGTTAGGGAGATATAAAAGGGAAGGTGGAGCCAGGCAGCCGTTAGTCTAGACTGGAACTGACAGAGAGCAAACCTGTTGAGAGAGTTTCTGCAGTAGAAGCCTGAGAGAGGTCAGCCTGCAGTGGAGCTTATCCAGATCGAGAGTAGCTCAGAGAGGTGAGCGTTAGGTGTGCCGGCGCCATAAGATCGGTGAAGAGCGGCACGCTGCCGTTAGAGTGAGTAGCCTATTGAGGGTCCGAGTAGGCCAAAGGCGAAAGAGTAGTGAGAGTTAGTTCATAGGGGGCGGAGGAGCTTAATTAGCTCAACCCGAAGAAGAAGTTACCGGACATCGGGTCCGAAGCTTGCCGGGATCTCCACGACCCAGTAAGATAAACCGGAATCCCTGGAGAACTACAAGTCCCAGGATCGCTAAAGTGCTGATACGTACCAGAGCCAGGAGACACATAGGCCCCGTAGGTCGAGAGCGTGCACTGCAAGAGAAGGCCCTACCACAAGGTCAGCCAGCGCAGGACAGAGACAAAGTTAGGCCTAGCTCCAGGCAGGTCAGAAACTTATTACGCAGTAGCAAGAACCAGGAGGCCCAAAACCTGCTCATTGGGGAGGATCCGGACATACACCCTTCACCCTACAGTGCTCCGGGGAGTGCCTGAATTTCCATCAGTAAAAGGTACTGAAGTGACTATTGTGTCCGTCCCTGTTCTTGCTCTGACCCGGCTGAGTCTCTCCGTCCTGCATACCCCGTCCGTACGCTGCCCTGAGGACTAGCTCCACCTGTGGGGAGCCATACCATCTAGCAGCCTTATCACCGGCCTCAGTGGACTGCGCCGCGCTGGTGAATATCACCAGAAACCATAGGTGGCATCACAAACTTTTATAAACTTGATATCTATCAACGCCTTTTTAAAGAGAGACCCCAGAGTACGGGCCCGGGAGCCGACCACCGCGACCTCCTTAAGGCTAAAGGCCCGGGTAACCGAGTCATCCCTCATCCCCTGGGCTTGTCACATACATCTGTGACCTAGTCTCCCGGTACTTTCCTGCACGCAACTTCTGATCCTCATAAGATCTCCTTCTCTACTCCCATCTTATCTCCTCTTCCCACAATCACATACAAGATTTCTCCCGTGCATCCCCCCTTCTCTGGAATGCTCTACCTCACCATTTCTGATTCTCGCCTACTGTTGAAACCTTTAAAAGGAAGCTGAAGACCCACCTCTTGCAACGTGCGTACAATCTGCAGTAACCCTCGCTCCACCATACTGCTGCAAGAACAGCTCTATCTTCACCTACTGTATCCTCACCCATGCCTTGCAGACAGAGCCCTAGCGGGCAGGGTCCTCTCCTGTACCAGTCGCTGACACATTTTTTCTCAAGATTATTGTAATTGTTTTTGCGATGTATACCCCTTTTTCACATGTAAAGTGCCATGGAATAAATGGCGATAAAGTAATAATAATGTGATCCAGACTCACATATACTGAGACTGGACCATGTGGAACACAGGATGGTGGTGGTAGCAAAGTGACTGGAAGCATTATCTGCTATCCAACCAACAACCTTTTCATACTGCTCTGGCTTCAATAGTGGTGTTCCGCGGCCCCCTAGACATTGGAACAGGAAGATAGTTCGACATGACGTGGGTGTTTATTGTGCTCCCTCAGCAGGCTCAGTTTCATCTTGCCCACGCCCTCTGCGTGCACTATCACCATCAACATAACGTCCACTTCTGCGTCCCTTGACACACACCTTGCCCATTTTAAATGAAGTTTAAGATTTGTCACATTGCTAAAAATGTCTGTATTATAACCGCAGTAATATAGGATCACGTCTGATGAGAAAACCACAGTTTTAGGCAGTGCCCTTGGAGTCAGAGATGATTCCCGGAGTCTTACCCATGTTGTTCCCATGTCACACACCACATGGCCAGATAAGGTTGTAAATTGTTAAAATGACATTTCCCGGTGAATGCATTTGTCTTGGTTGAAAGCAATGCAAAAGTGCAAAAATGCATCAAAAACGCTATGTGTGAACATAGCCCAAGGTGTGGAGGAGCAGTTTTGTTTTTGTATATTTATTTTGCCTTATATACAAGTCATTACCCCGGAAAGGATGTTCCTTAACATATTTCCCAGGAAAATCCATTTTGGTTTAGTTTTGGATGTTTTATTGTGAGTCCGTAAAAGTGGCGTAATACCTCTGACAACGTCGTTTTGACAGCAGTGACCTGGGAGTCAGAAATGCCTCCAGGGGTCTTCCCCATGCTGTTCTTATGTAATTTGAGCACTGTTCCCATAGAACTGGGCAATTTTTAGGCCCTCTGCAGTCCACCGGGGGGAGCCACCAGAAAAATGCTTGAGCTTCCCATAGCACATTGGGTTCGTTACTCGGACCGAGCACTTGAGCATTCCAATTTGCTCAACCCGAGCATCGAGTACCCAAGCATTTTAGTGCTCGCTCATCACTATTATGAACATGTCTGCTTTGTATTACGAAAGTTGAGAGAGAATTCTTTGCTTGATAAATTAGAGAAATGTACTTTTTCTGTTCAAGAAATATCGTTCTTGGGGTTCATTGTATCGGTTGAAGGGTTTAAGATTGATCCTGGGAAGGTGCAGGCCATAATTGATTGGATTCAACGTCGTGACCTTAAAACGTTGCAAAGTTTTCTAGGATTCGCCAATTCTTATAGAAAATTTATTAGGGGTTTTTCTCAGATCGTTAAACTTCTTACGGATCTCACATGTAAGGGGGCAAATTTTGTATTTCGGTTGCTGGATGCTATTGGGGATTTTAAAAAATTTAAAGAGTGTTTCATATCATCAGTTTTAATCCAACCCGATATCCAGAAACCGTTCATTGTGGAGGTGGATGCTTCAGAGGTTGGGGTTTTAGCTGTATTATCTAAAAGTCCCAAACTCTGACCAATTTACGGACATGTACATTTTTTTTAGGAAATTTTAGTCTGCTGAAAGAAATTATGATGTTGGCAATCACAAGCGTCTTGCTGTCAAATTAACATTTGAAGAAAGGAGACAGTTCATCAAGTCACTGTGGTGACGGATCAAAAGAATTTAGCTTATATTGAGTCAGCTAAATGGTTAACCCCAAGGCAAGCCAGAAGTTCCTTATTTTTTTCCTAGATTCAATTATTCTTTCACGTTCAGGCCAGGGTCCAAGAATGTGAACTCTGACGCTTTATCACGCAGCCTTGATTCAGTTTCTCCTCCAGAAACCTCCATCCTCCACTCTTCCTCAGCACATATTGGTTTCCATGTTATCCTCGGAGTTGCAAGCGGAAATACGTATAGTCCAGCCGTTGCCCCTTTTGCTACTCCAGGATTCAAATTATTTAAACCTGTGTGCCTAACATTGTGTCTTTTACAAGAGTTTCATGATTCCATCATGAGTGGTCACCCTCAGGTCACAGCTACACGAAAATCCATTGCTAGACATTTTTGCTGGCCACCAATATACACTTTGTGCAGAATTATTAGGCAAGTTGTATTTTAGAGGATTATTTTTAATATTGATCAACAACTACGAGGGTCAGTCAATAAGTAATGCCTCCTATTTTTTTTCTCCTTTTAATTGGCAAGAAATTCAAAGGCAATTACATAGGTTGAAAACCACAACATTAACGATTAATTTGTCACTTTTCAATATAATCTCCATCCATTTCCACAGTCTTGGTCCATCGTTTAACAAGGGCATGTATTCCAGCATGGTAAAAAGCATTCTTGGGACCCACTGTGCACAAACTTTTCTGTATCCCAGTTGTCCAATAATTTTCATCACACTGCCTTTACTGAGGCAGATAATGCCACACAATTCATCTTCAGTCACCCGGCGGTCACCACGAATGATGTCATCGACTCGCTGAATGTTGCTTGGAGTCACTGCGGTTACTGGCCTGCCACTCCGCATTTTGTCAGCCAATGGTGATGGCCCTTCAGCTGTGCTACAGCGACGAACCCATCGTCTAACAGTACTGACATCCACTGTTGCATCACCATACACATTTTTCAGTCTCTCATGAATTCGAATGGGCGTTTCACCTTCTGCATGCAAGAATTCAATCACAGAACATTGTCTAATACGAACATCGATGTCAGCCATTTTGCAAACGGATACAGTCCTGCCACCTGATGGTGCAGGAAGGTGCAATTGCTGTGGATTGGAGAAGAAGGTTTGAGGAATTGTGCCAAATTCGAATATTTAACATAACTACCTTATTTAAGGAGAAAAAAAATAGGAGGCATTACTTATTGACTGACCCTCGTATGTTCTCAATCAACCCAAAAGACTCATAAATATCCAAGCTTAATATTTTTGAAAGTTGGAGTGGGCTTTTTTTCGATTTGGCTATCTTAGGAGGATATCTGTTTGTGCAGGTAACTATTACTGTGCAGAATTATTAGGCAACTTAAGAAAAAAGAAATATAATCCCATCTCACTTGTTTATTTTCACCAGGTAAACCAATATCAGTGCACAAAATTTAGAAATAAACATTTCTGACATACAAAAACAAAAACAAAAAAAATTAGTGATCAATATAGCCACCTTTCTTTATGATGACACTCAACAGCCTTCCATCCATAGATTCTGTCAGTTGCTTGATCTGTTTTCGATCAACATTGCGTGCAGAAGCCACCACAGCCTGCCAGACACTGTTCCGAGAGGTGTACTGTTTTCCCTCCCTATAGATCTCACATTTTATGATGGACCACAGGTTCTCTATGGGGTTCAGATCAGGTGAACAAGGGGGCCATGTCATTATTTTTTGCTCTTTTAGACCTTTACTGGCCAGCCACGCTGTGGAGTAGTTGGATGCATGTGACGGAGCATTGTCCTGCATGAAAATCATGTTTTTCTTGAACGATACCGACTTCTTCCTATTCCACTGCTTGAAGAAGTTGTCTTCCAGAAACTGGCAGTAGGTCTGGGAGTTCAGCTTCACTCTATCCTCAACCCGAAAAGGTCCCACAAGTTCATCTTTAATGATACCAGCCCAAAACAGTACCCCACCTCCACCTTGCTGGCATCTGAGTCGAAGTGGAGCTCTCTGCACTTTACAGATCCAGCCTCTGGCCCATCCATCTGGCCCATCAAGAGTCACTTTCATTTCATCAGTCCATAAAACCTTTGAAAAATCAGTCTTAAGATATTTCTTGTCCCATTCTTGATGTTTTATCTCATGTTTCTTGTTCAAAGGTGGTCGTTTTTCAGCCTTCCTTACCTTGGCCATGTCCCTGAGTATCGCACACATTGTGCTTTTTGATACTCCAGTAACGTTACAGCTCTGAAATATGGCAAAACTGGCGGCAAATGGCATCTTGGCAGCTTCAAACTTGATTTTCCTCAATTCATGGGCAGTTATTTTGTGCCTTTTTTGGCCAACACGCTTCTTGCGACCCTGTTGGCTATTTGCCATGAAACGCTTGATTGTTCGGTGATCACGCTTCAAAAGTTTGGAAATTTCAAGACTGCTGCATCCCTCTGCAAGACATCTCACAATTTTGGACTTTTCAGAGCCCGTCAAATCTCTCTTCTGACCCATTTTGCCAAAGCAAAGGAAGTTGCCTAATAATTAAGCACACCTTATATAGGGTGTTGATGTCATTAGTCAACACCCCTCCTCATTACAGAGATGCACATCACCAGATTTACTTAATTGGTAGTTGGCTCTCAAGCCTATGCAGCTTGGAGTAGGACAATATGTATAAAAAGTATCAAAGTGATCAAAATACGCATTTGCCTAATAATTCTGCACACGGTGTATAATGATATTAAAGATTTTGTTTCTGCCTGTGCACGCGCTAAAATCTGTCATGACCGGCTGACAGGGAATTGGATCCATTGCCAATGCAAGAAAGACCGTGGACTCATTTGACCATGGATTTCATCACGGATTTGCCTTTGTCTGATGGAAAAATGGTTATTTGGGTTGTGGCTGACCAATTCAGCAAACTGCCTCATTTTGTTCCTTTATCAGGGTTACCAAATGCTGAAACACTTTCCAGGTTGTATATAAGTCATGTTGTGAGATTGCATGGAATTCCTGTTAGCATTGTATCTGATATGGGGGTTCAATTTGTCCCCAAGTTTTGGAGAGTTTTGTAGGAAATTGGGAATTGACTTGTCATTTTCCTCTGCTTACCACCTTGAAGGGTCAGACAGAAAGGACAAATCTATCGTTGGAACAAATTTTAAGGTGTTTCGTTGCAGCTCTGTAGATGGACTGGTCCTTATTTTTACCTCTTGCTGAGTTTGCCTTTAACAGTCTGATCAGTCTTCTGGAACTTCACCTTTTTTTTGTAATAAAATAATATTGGGTGGCTCAGCTTGCTAAAATGCAGAAAGCCAATAGTAAATGTTCAGCGGTTCCTGTATGCGAAGTAGGTGATAAGGTTTAGTTGTCATCTTAAAATATTAGGCTGAAAGTACTATTGGTGAAGTTGGGTCCTAAATTTATTGGCCCTTATGAGATTTTGGAAATATTCAATCCGGTGGCCTTTTAGATTAAAACTCCCTCTGTCTCTTTGCATTCCAAATTTTTCCACAGATCCCTGTTTAAAGAGTTTGTCCCTTTATTGTTGTCTCCCTCGTCCCCGGCTCCTGTCAATGGTTTGGAGTACAAGGTGCAGAGGATTGTGGATTCTTGGAGGGTCCAAAATTCCCTCCAATATCTTGATCATTGGAGGGAATATGGAACTGAGGAGAGAACTTCGGATCCTGCTCGTTACGTCAAGGCCGATCATTTGGTCAGGGCCTTCAATCTTATGTGTCCTAGGAAACTTGGGGGTCCACTGGCCCTCTAGAAGAAGGGATACTGTCATGATTACACCACTCACTGTGTACTGGATGCAGTGAGTGACAGTTCAACTGCTCTCTAGAATCAGGGATGTGCTTAGCTGTCAGTATTGTGAGAGACAGTTTAGCCGTCCAATCATGGCAGGGGTGTGCTGAGTTTCTTCCAGGTGTCTCCCGTTCTGGGTGATTACCTGGCTATTAAGCTGGCTGTCAGTGTCTTATTTTTGCCAGTCATAGCTTTAGCTCAGTGGTATGTGTGCCTTGTTTTTCAGTGCTCTGTTTCTGATCTTTTGCTGCCCGACCTTGAACTTTGCCTTTGGCCATCTATTTGCCTAGCCCTTTGTCTTGATCCGCTACCTTCCTGGATGTCATGCCTTTAAGTTCGTACCCTTGAGCTTGTGCTCTGTAGTCAGCTTCTCTATCCTGTGAGCCACAGCAGATACACCTTTTCTTTGGGTGTTTAGTTTCTTTTATCCTTGATTCAGTTTTTTTAGGATAACAGGTCCGCAGTTCACTAAAGGAGACTCCCGTTCTAAAATATAGTCTTTACTAAAAGGTAACTTGACAAGGGTTATGTACAAGGTATAGCGTTCCTTTGCAGTACAAAGCATTTTCATACACAGAGTATCCTTCTACTCCAAGGCTAGTGAGACACACTGTTTTGCCCTAATTTGTGTCAGCCTAGCTTGTCGCCACAGTTCTTATCAGCAAGTCTCTCTACTTGCTCAGTGGTTCCGAGTCCTATTTCTTCCACTACTGGCACCCGGGATCTATCGCTCGGAACCCCCACTAGTCTCATGAACTCAGTCCTGTTTAGGTCCGTTACCTTTGGTGTTTTGCAAGCTCACGGTTTCTCGCGACATGTCATCCTATCCAAGGACCCCTTTTCTGAAAAGCCGCTCTGTCTCGTCGGATACTTCAGGATCTCACTATTATGCGTCTGGTTAAGAATCCTTGAGCCTTAGCTTTGTGGTCAGATTCTCTGTCTGCTGAGCAACATCAGACATACCTTTTCTTTGGGTGTTTATTTTCTTTTATCCTTGCCTCAGTCTTTTCAGGGAAACAGGTGTTTTCATTTACTTATTTTTCTGCCCTATCACCTTTCGCATGCAGCTTTATATACTTTCCCCCGGCTGGTATTTCCTGCTGGTGATAGTCTAATTTGGATGTCCAGCCATATTGCTGTAGTTTAAGCCAGTCACTGAAAGACCAGCTAAGGTTTATCTCTCTGATATCTAAGTTCTTTACCCTGCACTTATTTTCTGTTTCTTTTTAGGAAGTAGCCGGCACATTCTCTAACAGTATATACTTAAGCCTTTATTTTGTATTTTGTGGTTTGTTTACTCACTTTTCTGTATGTATTTTTCACTCTTTCACTTCGCTCTGCCCTCCAGTTCTTTAGGAGGAACATGATGTGCTTGCCAGACTTTCAGGCAGCATAGGTCCGAGCTGCCATTGTCTAGTCTGTGGTTAGGGCTGTCTCAGCTAACGCAATAACCTCTTGGGTCTGTGGGGTCAGGATTTCTAGTCTGTACAGGATCTTGCAAGGTCAGTTCCAGTTTTTGGTGTGTTACCTATTTTCCCAAGTGACTTGCTACACTATCATAACATTATCACCAGCCTACTTCATTTTTTGTGTGCTGAGAAGACATTGTGGACGCCGTTGACACCCTGGAGGTGGCAGGTTTCAACAACAGCATGCATTTTCCGCTGCTATGCAGGTTCTGCTCCACTCTAAACAGTCCTCTGAACCTAAGGTAAATTTACCGGATTGTTTAGATTGGGACCAAAGTAAATTTTTTAGCTTTCTTTCTTCATGGAAGTTGTATTATCATCTCCGTCCTGCCTCATCCAGAGGAGAGAGTCAATACATGGGTATTGTTCTGTCATTGCTCAGTTTGGGCATTTTCTCTGCCTGAGGATTCTCCAGTGTTTTTCTCAGTTGATGCTTTTTTCTCTGCTCTGAAGCTCATTTTTGACAACCTTGATTAAGTTGCTGTTGCTGAATCAATGATCAGCACGTTGGTGGTTTTGGTGTCCATGTGCATATTTGTCTAGAAAACAGTTGTCCGCTTTGAAAAACTATGACATTGGTAATAGGGACCTCTTGGCAATTAAGTGGACTTTTAAAAAGTGGCGACATTTTCTTGAGGGGACAGTACATCCAGTTATGGTAATCACTGATCATAAAAATCTTTGACATTTAGAATCTGCTCAGCGTCTGACGCCTAGACAGGCAAGATAGTCGTTCTTCACCAGATTCTACTTTTTTGTGACGTGTAGCCCGGGGAATAAGAACATTAAGGTGGATGCCTTATCTCATTGTTTTCCTAGAGTAAGGGGTAGTTATTGCTTTCTATATGTTCTGATCTTGAAAAGGAGGCTGTAAAAGAGGCTCAGGGGGATGCACCTGCTGCCTGTCCATTAGGCAAACTGTTTGTACCTGTAAATCTCCGTCTTAAAGTTCTAAGTGAACATCATGATTTGGTCTTGGCGGAAACATCCTGATACTCGCCATTTTTGGTGGTTTGTGGTACACCAGCATGTTCAAGAGTATGTAGCTGCCTGTAGTGTTTGTGGGCATTCTAAGACTCCTCATACTCGTCCGTCTGGGTCTCTCCAAGCATTGGCGATTCCCAGTAGACCTCGGACTCATTTATCGGTTGATTTTCCTGTATCTGCAGGTAATATACACTGCTCAAAAAAATAAAGGGAACACTTAAACGACACAATGTAACTCCAAGTCAATAACACTTCTGTGAAATCTACCTGTCCAGTTATGAAGCAATACTGATTGTGAATCAATTTCTCCTGCTGTTGTGCAAATGGAACAGGCAACTGCTAGAAATGATACGCAATTAGCAAGATACCCCCTATAAAGGAGTGGTTCTGCAGGTGGTGACCACAGTCCATTTCTCTGTTCTCATCCTTTTTGGCTGTTGTTTTGGTCACTTTTTCATTTTGCCATCTCACCCCTAGAGGTACAGTAGCATGAGGCGGTGTCTACAGTACAGCCCACAGAAGTTGCTCAGGTAGTGCAGTTTCATCCAGGATGGCACATCAGTGCAAGCTGTGGCAAGAAGGGCAGCTGTGTCTGTCAGCACAGTGTCCAGAGCATGGAGCAGATACCAGGATATGTGGAGGGAGCCATAGGAGGGCAACAACCCAGCAGCAGGACCGTTACCTCCTCCTTTGTGCAAGGAGGAATAGGAGGAGCACTGCCAGAGCCCTGCAAAATGACCTCCAGCCAGCCACAAATGTACATGCGTCTTCACAAACGGTTAGAAACCGACTCCATGAGGGTGGTATGAGGGCCCGACGTCCACAGATGGGGGTTGTGCTCACAGCCCAACACCGTGCAGGACGCTTGGCATTTGCTACAGAACACCAGGATTGGCAAAGTCACCACTGGTGCCCTGTGCTCTTCACAGATGAAATCAGGTTCACACTGAGCACATGTGACAGACAAGACAGAGTCTGGAGACGCCGTGGAGAGCAATCTGCTGCCAGCAATATCCTTCAGCATGACCAGTTAGGCAGTGGGTCAGTAATGGTGTGATGTGGCATTTCTTTGGAGGGCCGCACAGCCCTCCATGTGCTCGCCAGAGGTAGCCTGACTGCCATTAGGTACCGAGATGAGATCCTCAGACCCCTTGTGAGACCATATGCTGATGCGATTGGCCCTGGGTTCCACCTAATGCAAGACAATGCCAGACCCCATGTGGCTGGAGTGTGTTAACAGTTCCTGCAAGATGAAGGCATTGAAGCTATGGACTGGCCTGCCCGTTCCCCAGACCTGAATCCGATTGAGCACATCTGGGACATCATGTCTCACTCCATCCACCAACGTCACGTTGCACCACAGACTGTCCAGGAGTTGGCGGATGCTTTAGTCCAGTTCTGGGAGGAGATCCCACAGGAGACCATCTACAACCTCATCAGGAGCATGCCCAGGCCTTGTAGGGAGGTCATACATGCACGTGGAGGCCACACACAATACTGAACCTCATTTTGACTTGTTTTAAGGACATTACATCAAAGTTGGATCAGCCTATAGTGTGTTTTTCCACTTTAATTTTGTGGGTGACTCCAAATCCAGGCCTCCATTGGTTAATAAATTTGATTTACATTGATGATTTTTGTGTGATTTTGTTGTCAGCACATTCAACTTTGTACAGAACAACGTATTCAATGAGAATATTTAATTAATTCAGATCTAGGATGTGTTATTTGAGTGTTCCCTTTATTTTTTTCAGCAGTGTAGTTATTTTGGTGGTGGTGACAGATTCAGCAAGATGTCTCATTTCATTGCACTATTCGCTTTACCCAATGCCAAGACCTTGGCGCAAATTTTCATCAAAGAAATCGTGAAATTACATGGGATTCCTAAACGATATTGTTTCTGACTGGGGGATGCAATTTATTTCCAAATTTTGGAAAGCGTTTTGCGCTCATTTGGGGATCCATCTGTCATTTTCCTCAGCCTTTCATCCATAGTCTAATGGGTAAACTGAACATGTTAACCAAAATCTTGAGACTTATCTTAGGTGTTTTGTGTCTGAGAATCAGAGGATTGGGTTACTTACTTACCTCTAGATGAATCGTGGTGAATAACCGTTGTCCTGAATCTACTGATAAGTCCCCGTATTTTGGGACCTATGGGTTTCATCCTCAGTTCAACTCTTTTAATAGGAATCATTTTTTAGGAATACCTGAAGAGAAACGTTTTTCATCATCATTTTTTTTCATTGTGTTACTTCTGTGTGGTAAGGGGTTCTAAATAATTTGAAGAAGATGGGGTCGAAATATAAGTGTGGGGCTGATGGGAGACATTTGGTGGGTCGGGACCTGTGTGTTGGTGATTTGGTGTGGTTGTCCTTGAGGAACATTAAGTTGAAGGCTCCTTCTTGGAAACTGGGTCCCAGGTTCATCGATCCTTATAAGATTGTGGCCGTTGTCAATCCTGTTGTTAGAACCCTCTTGTTTGTTTTTTCCATCTTGTGTTTTGCCGTCATGTGACAATCTGCCTTTATATTCCAGCTCTGCCCTTTAGGCTGTGCTGGACTTCAGTGTTTGACTGTTTCTCTAGCCAGGTGCTTCTGTGCCTTTCTCTGTCAGTTCGCTTGGTCCTTCTGGGATCTCTAGTACCTTTTTGTCAGTTTGTCTTTTTGTGTTCTACAACAACTTCTCTGTTTAGGAGGTGTCCCATTTTTTGTCCCAGTCCTTAGTTCTTTTAGGGACTCCTCCCTTTATGCTATAGGTCTTCGTTCAGACTAGCCGAGGACTAAGGCAGGTCTGTTTACTAGGAACAGGCAGCCCGCTACATTGTAGGGATTCAGCTTAGTCTTACTGTAGGGACAGCTTTCCTCTATCTTTCCTTACTTCATGTTGCAGATCATAACACCTGTAGCATTCCGCCTTGCTTTGCCACCTACTTTTAGTATTCATAATGTGTTTCACCTGTCTCTATTCAAAAAATACATTGGTGCTCATCATCACCACCTCCATCTCCAGTCATTGTTGATGGGAATTTGGAATTTTAGATAGCTAAGATTGTTGATTCTCGCTTGGCTCGTCGGTCTCTTCAGTATCTGGTACACTGGAAGGGTTACGGTCCTAAGGGGGAAAGTGGGCACCAGCATCTGACGCCCATGCGGTCAGGTTGCTTCAGTCTTTTCACGCAGCACACCCTGATAGACCTGGCCCTGAGGTCCCTCTTAGAAGGGGGGTATGGTCACAGGTGTATCAGGACAGAAAGGAGCCAGAAGACCGTGGTGTATGATTTCACATACTCCTGCACCGATTAGAAGCAGTTCACCATCGTATTAAACAGTGCAGGTTTCTGCTAGCAGTGCATGGGTTAATCTGTTCAGTTGAGAGCTTCTGGAGCTTTCCTGCTTTGATAGTCTTAGCTGTTCAGCTGCTATATATACTTGGCTCTGGCAATTAGGGATTGCCATTGTTAGTTTCATACTGCCTGGTACTGAAGTTGGAGGTGTTGGTTGTTTGAGGAGGCATTTGAAGTGTTCTAAAGACTGTTGCTTTGTGATATCAACATTCAGGAGGCAGGCAGAGGGATGGCAGCTCCCTCTGCCTTCAGATGAGCGCCCCAGAGACGTCTTTGCGGGGGCCCGATCTTTGCCTTGGTGACCCGGGGGTCATCATGACGACCCCCGGGTCACCAAGCTACGGATAGCGTCTGACACCATGCTCAAAGCATGGTCTCAGAAGCTTTCTGTACAGGTATAATGTACTGCAATGCTGGTGCATTGCAATGCATTATGCCTGTAAAAAAAGTGAAAGTCCCATAGAGGGACTAAGTAAAAAAAGTATAAAAAAAAGCAAAAAAAAAAAGGGGAAAATATTAAAAAATATATTAAAAAATAATAAAAAATATTACACTAAAATACACATTTTTAGGTGAAAATAAAAACAAACAAAAAAAGTACACACATTTGGTATCTCGGTGTCCAGAACGACCCTATCTATAAACTTGTCACACTAGTCAACCCCTTCAGTGAATGCCATAATTAAAAAAAACATGGCAAACTATGCTTTTTCATCCTACTGCTGGAAAAAAGTGGAATAAATCGCGAACAAAAAGACGAATGTAAATAAAAACAGTACCGCTGAAAATTGACCAGGCCAATTTTTACAATTCTGACCAGTGTCACTTTATGAGGTAATAATTCTGGAATGCTTTAAGAGATCCCACTGATTCTGAGATTGCTCTTTCATTACATATTTTGCTTCATGACAGTGGTAAAATTTATTTTATATGACTGATGTTTATTTGTGAAAAATTTGGAAATTTGGTGAAAATTTTGAAAATTTTGCAATTTTCAAACTTTGAATTTTCCTGCCCTTAAATCAGAGAGATATGTCACACAAAATAGTTAATAAATAACATTTCCCACATGTCTAATTTACATCAGTACAATTTTGGGAACCATTCCTTTTTTTTAGGAAGTTATAAGGGTTAAAAGTTGACCAGCGATTTCTAATTTTTACAACAAAATTTACCAAACCATGTTTTTAGGGACCACATCACATTTGAAGTGACTTTAAGAGGTCTTTACGACATAAAATACCCAAAAGTGACACCATTCTAAAAACTGCACCCCTCAAGGTGCTCAAAACAGCATTCAAGATGTTTATTAACCCTTCAGGTGCTTCACAGGAATTTTTGGAATGTGGAAGAAAAAAATGAATATTTAACTTTTTTTCACAAAAATTTTATTTAGACTCAATATTTTTTATTTTCACAGGAAAAAATGGACCCCAAAATTTCTCCTGAGCAATTGAGAGCAGATGTCATGTCGCGTTTGGGGAGCCTTTGATGTGCCTAAACAGTGGAAACCCCCCACAAGTGACACCATTTTGGAAACTAGATCCCTCAGGGAATTTATCTAGATATGTGGTGAGCACCTTTAACCTCCAGGTGAGCCGTAAAAATTGAATTTTCACATTTTTCCTACAAAAATATTTTTCAGCCCCAAATTTTGCATTTTCATAAGGGCAACAGGAGAAATTGCACCATACCATTTGTTGTGCAATTTCTCCTGAGTAAGCCGATACCCAATATGTGGGGGAAAACTACTGTTTGGGTGCACAGCAGGGCACAGAAGGGAAGGAGCGTCATTTGACTTTTTGAATGTAAAATTTGCATGAATAATTAGCGGATGCCATGTCACGTTTGGAGAGACTCTGATGTGCCTAAACAGTGGAAACCCCCCACAAGGGACCTCATTTTGAAAATTAGACCCCCTTAAGGAATTCATCTAGATGTGAGATGAACCCTTTGAACCCCAAAGTGTTTCACAAAAGTTTATAACATAGAGCCGTAAAAAGAAAAAAATCACTTTTTTTTCCACAAAAATGATCTTTTAGCCCCGATTTTTTTATTTTCACAAGGGTAACAAGAGAAATTGGACCCCAAAAGTTGTTATGCAATTTCTCCTGAGTATGCTGATACTCCATATGTGAGAGAAAACTACTGTTTGGGCGCACGTCAGGACTCGGAAGGGAAGAAGTGACGTTTTGAAATGCAGACTTTGATGGAATGGTCTGCGGCTGTCATGTCGCGTTTGCAGAGCCCCTGATGTTCCTAAACAATTGAAATGCCCAGCATGTGCCCCCTTTATGGAAACTAGACCCCCCAATTAATTTATCTAGATGTGTGGTGCACACCTTGAACCTCCAGGTGCTTCATAGAAAATTATAACATTGACTTATGAAAATAAAAAAAATAAAAAACATTTCCACCAAAATGTTATTTCAGCCCAAAAAAAATATTTTCACAGGAGTAAGAGAAGAAAGTGTACCCCAAAATTTGTTGTGCAATTTCCTGAGCACGCAGATACCCCATGGGTGTGGGGAAAACTATTGTTTGGGTGCACAACAGGGCTCAGAAAGGAAGAAGTGACATTTTGGAACGCAGACTTTGATGGAATGGTCTGAGGGGTGTCATATCGCGCTTGGAGAGCCCCTGATGTGCTTAAACTGTGGAAAGCCCAAACAAGTGACCCCATTTTGGAAACTATACCCCTCAAGGAATTTATTTAGATGTTTGTTGAGCACTTTGAACCCACAGGTGCTTCACAAAATTTTACAACGTGGATCTGTAAATATGAAAAAAAATGTATTTTTCCCATAAAAATGTTGTTTTAGCCCCCAATTTTTTCATTTCACAAGGATATCAGGAAAAATGGAACCCAAATTTTGTGGAATTTCCCCTTAGTATGCTGATACCAAGGATGTGGTTGAAAACTACTTTTGAGGCACAGTGCAAAGCTCAGAAGGGAAGAAGTGTCATATTGGAGTTCATATTTTGCTGGGCTAGTTTAACGGTGCATGTCACATTGGCAGAGCCCCTAAGGCGCCAGAACAGCAGAACCCCCCATAAGAGACCCCATTTTACAAACTACACCTCTCAATGAATTTATCTAGGGGTGCAGTGAGCATGTTGACACGACATGTGCCTCACAGAATTTTAAACTATTGGTCGGTGAAAAAAGAATAATTAAATTTTTACCACCAAAGTTTTGTTTTAGCCCCAGATTTTACATTTTCACACTGGGAAATGGGTAAAAATGGCACCAAAATTTATCACACAATTTTTGCTGAATGTAGAAATACACCATATTTGGCTGTACAGTACTGATTAGGCACATGGCGAGACTCGGGAGGGACAGAGCGCTATTTGCCTCCTGGAGCACAGATTTTCCTACAATAGTATGCAGACTCCATATACACAGCTCCTAAGTGCTAGAATTCCCCCTCAAGTAACCACATCTTGGAAATAATACCCCTTTGGGAATTTATCTACTGGTGTGGTGAGGATTTTAACTACATGGGTGTTTTCCACAAACAAGCCGCAGTGGATGCTGCTGAGTGAAAATTTCAAACTGCCTTTGTAGTGACCAGACATGCATCTAAATTAGGCGGGCTCTCATCGCTTCAGCAATGTCAAACATGTGGACACCAACTGCGGTCTAGGCACACTGTGGGGCTCAAAAGAGAGGTGGGCATTTGTTTTTGGGAGCACAGAATTTACTGAATTTCTTTTGGGGGGGCAAGGGCCATTTCTCTTTTCCAGAGCCTTTGTGCTACTAGTAACGTGGAAGCCCCCTATATTTCCGTTAACAGATGAGGGACCTGAGTGAGGACTTGCTTTTTTTGTGGATTGAGTTGAAGCTTTTATTGTGATCCAAAATGTTATGTAAAATGTTCCCATTTATCCTGTGCTCTACGCGGAGCATTGATATCGGGGTTTCCATTTAAATCTCTGAGTGACGTAATTCAGATAAAACCCTCGAGGGATCCATTCACTATAATGAGGCAGCAGAGTTAGTCTGGACTCCGTCTGGCCTCTGTTTAGCTGTGTCCTTTTTTTCAAAGGTTCACAAAACTGTGGCCGACGGGACTTTTATGCAAGCCTAATAAAAAGACGGACACCGTGGGATCACAGGCCAGACTGCGTACAGGGTGCCTCAATCTGCCTCATTACAGAGAATCTTCCACCGGGGTTCCGTCTGAATCACGTATTTCTAAGATTTACACGGAAACTCCGATGTAAGCGCTCAGCGCAGAGTGCAGGATAAATGTCAGCCGAGCCATACTGCGATCTTTAGGAGGCAGAATGAACAAATAAACGGCAGGTGAAGAAATAGTTTTATTTATTTTCTCATGCGGTATAAGTATAAGTGATTAGATGTCTTTATTATTCGGGTTTGTGCGATTACAACAGATTTATATTGGATTTTTATGTTTTACTTCTGTCGTAGTGGGTGGTGCGGTGTGGTGTCGCGCTGGAATAAGGGACCGGAGGCAATGGATGCAGTCTTCCAAGCTTTTCTCACATTGTTAGGTATCAGCTGCAAGACCTCTCCTTGCTCCTCACGGCGCTGCGGCCACCAGGAAGGGGTTCAGTACACTCTGGGTAGTTCGGGTGCATCAATCAGGACCCCCTGCACCAGAGTGTTCCTAGACTTTCCCACTAGGTCCTCTCCTGTCTGTATGTGGTGCGTGTTACAAGGCTGGGTCTCCCTCTGGACTATGCATATAACAAGGGTATGGGTGGCGACTCTGCTCTGTCCGTTACCCGGTGGGATTCTCCAAGGGCTTTTCTGACTGGGACATGAAGTAGCAAAGCCAGATATCGAGGACCGGTACCCCTTTTGCAGCAGGAGTCCCTCTGACTAGGCCAGAATAGTGAGGACAGGTGGCGTATGCCGCTCCGTCTGCATCCCCCTGGGATCCTTTTGTCGGTGGTGCTTGTCTCCTCTGCTCCCCTCCAGGCCTTCTTGGGTAGGGACCTTGACCGGGTAGAGACAACCGTTAACTCTAGCCCGCTCCTCGCCTCAATGCCAGAGCACGAGGACCGTGCATCTTCAATCAGCTGCAGGTTCACACAGAAAGCCACGTTCAGTGATGAAGATCACAATCAAAGACCATAAGCCCAAGATGGCCGTTTATTAAATATGAATTTTGTAGTGTAACCTAAAGTGCGTCCTCCACCCTCACCCACTACATGGTTCCCCCTATCTTTTGGTTCCCCCATCTCCTCTTATCCTGACTGGGGCAGCACTATGGTGCCTTAAAACCCCCCTCAGGTGGGAGAGGTGTAGTGTCGGATGGATGGCTGAGTCCTGAGAGGTGCTCCTTCCTTACCTTGGAGAGGAGATACCACACCTAGGTCTGAGGTGCAGTACCCCTGTGGCGACTGAACCCTCAGGGGTGCCACATTCCCTCCTGGTGAAACATAGCACGTCCGCGGGCTGGAATAGAGAAAAACATGGTACAGACTTTTAAAATTTTTGTAACAACATAACAATCTTCCCATTATGGGAGGCACTTTTTCTTGAACGTTGCAAACTTTAAATAGTACAAAGGTGTAAAAACATCACAGAGACATTATGTACGTAGACAGATTATAGAAAAGTAGAAAATGAGTCAGTTCAGCAGCTTGAGGGACCTGTCCCAAACCCTCAACGTGGGCCTTGGGGTGGCTGCAGGGCATGAAGATCCCGAGTTGGACCTCCAGTAGAGCCACTCCAGACAGGTTTTGCTTCTGAGGTCTGAGGTAGTAGTAGAGCAGTTTTGCATAAAACCAATAGGGAGCACCTAAATAGATGCAAAACTATATACAAGAAATAGAAGAGTCTGTCTACTGCCAGTCCGCAGGGACAAATGTCTCTCTAAACCGGGAGGAAAAATAACATAATGAACATAAAATGGTACTTAAACAACAGGGATGTGCAACCTCCGGGGCTGCTTAGTCCAGGTATCCCCACCGCAGAAAAGGCTCGTTTCTCCCTACGGAGCCCGACCGGTCCTCTACTGGCAGGCGCGTGGGGGTGTCACTGCTGAACACCCTGTGGACGTCCAGGGCGTACCAGCCACGCACTCCATGATGGCGCGTGTATGATACTAAATCGCCCGGATAGAGGTTCCGACTAGGGTGTCCCTCTTTCAGTTGTGGCTCGACGTCCTGCCGGCTGACGAAGACATCCTGCTCAAACTGGGGACTCTGTATGAAGCCCCATCCCACCTCCTGGTGAAAGCGGACTATCAACCCCTCCTCCCGAGGGCTTGGATGGGCAGCCTCCGCCTGGCGGCCCTTGGACTTCGCGGCTTTGGAGCGCACCTCCAGGTGCTCGCAGCAGATCCTCCTCTCCCGACGCTCCTTGTCGTATTGAAGGAGCTGCTTCTTACAGAACTCCTTCCTTCGCGCATCAGCCCGGGTCTCCTGGGGGAAGCCCATCAGGTCCTCCGCCTGGTATTCCCAGGCCATCTCTTCCGCTGCCGGGCAGGCAACCGGAGGCGCAGGAAGCGGCGTCATCAGAGGTTGCTGCAGGTCCTCTGTAAGTACGGACCAGTCCGGGTTGGGGCAGGTGGATTCCCCGTAAAACTCAGGACTCCCTGGGACAGGAGTCGGGAGGCACAGCAGGTCTCCGGTGAAGGCGGTAGCTTGGGCCTCAGCCTCCAGAGCCGATAGCTGCTCCCATATGATGGCGGCTGGGGACGGGGGTACTGGAACGACACCAATTAGGGATACAGTGCGTTCCGTGCGTGGGCTGGGGATTTCCGTCTTACCCGCTCCTGGGTCACATACGGCCTCCTGGGTTCCCTCCGTCTGGGCTGCAGCCTCCTCGGACTGACATGAGGAGCTTTGGCGGCGGGCCTGGATCCTTTGTAGCACCGACTCCCTCCACTCCGCGGCGACCAATCTCTGGGCCTCCTCGACCCTCCGGGTGAAGTCCGGGGTTTCTCCTCGGAGGAACTCGACCTCCTCCGGGGTTAGACATATCCCCTTCACACTGAGGAAGGTGGCAGCTCGTGGACCAGCTCTGGAGGACTCGGCGGAACTCTCCGCGGCGGCGTCCATTGCTCCTGCAGGGTGCGGAGTGTCTAGGATTGTTGCAGCCACACCTTGTTGTTGCTTTTGTCTCCTCCTCTTTTCGGGGCGGCTCCAGGTTGGCTGGCTGACGGGCACTCCCAGGGACATCCCATCCACTTTGACGGACATTACCTTGCGGACTGTCTCTGCTGGAGGGGGCAGTCTGCATTTTTGGTGCCATTGGGGAGCCAGGCCCATGATGGGAGGTGCTGAGTCGCTGTCCTTTTTGCACATAATGGCGTCTGCTCTTCTTGGGCGGACGCCACATGAAATGTGAAACGACAGTCTTTCTGTAAAGGCACACAGTGCCCGGTAGCAATTGGGACAACTTCTTTCGTTGCTACGGGCACGCAATCCTGCAGACTACGCCAAGTTGTGACGCTCACAGCCCACCCTGGGAGATGAGGGTACTCGGAGCCATGTCGGATGTTTGGGGGGTTGCAGCCGTGGCCTGGTCCCGTTCTGGGCCCAGGGCCGTCACATAAAAGATTTAATGGGCTTTCAGAGTTTGGTGTTAATCGAGTGGATTAAATGACTACGCCACCTGTGGTTTCTGGTGATTTTCCACCAGTGCTGCGTTCAATCCTCTGAGGCGGGATGTAGTGGCAGCAGAAGACGGTACTACTCCCCACAGATGGAGCAGGGCCTCAGGGCAGAGAAGACGGATGAGGGGGGTCGTAGTGGGTGGTGCGGTGTGGTGTCGCGCTGAAATAAGGGACCGGAGGCAATGGATGCAGTCTTCCAAGCTTTACTCACGTTGTTAGGTGTCAGCTGCAAGGCCTCTCCTTGCTCCTCACGGCACGCTGCGGCCACCAGGAAGGGGTTCAGCACACTCCGGGTAGTTCGGGTGCATCAATCAGGACCCCCTGCACCAGAGTTTTCCTAGACTTTACCACTAGATCCTCTCCTGTCCGTATGTGGTGCGTGCTACAAGGCTGGGTCTCCCTCTGGACTATGCACAGAACAAGGGTATGGGTGGCGACTCCGCTCCGTCCGTTACCCGGTGGGATCCTCTAAGCCTCCGGGCTTTTCTGACTGGGACATGAAGTAGCAAAGCCAGATATCGGGGGCCGGTACCCCTTTTGCAGCAGGAATCCCTCTGACTAGGCCAGAATAGTGAGGACAGGTGGCGTATGCCGCTCCGTCTGCATCCCCCTGGGATCTTTTTGCCGGTGGAGCTTGTCTCCTCTGCTCCCCTCCAGGCCTTCTTGGGTAGGGACCTTGACCGGGTAGATACAACCGTTAACTCTAGCCTGCTCCTCGCCTCAAGGCCAGAGCACGAGGACTGTGCATCTTCAATCAGCTGCAGGTTCACACAGAAAGCCACGTTCAGTGATGAAGATCACAATCAAAGACCATAAGCCCAAGATGGCCGTTTATTAAATATGAATTTTGTAGTGTAACCTAAAGTGCGTCCTCCACCCTCACCCACTACATGGTTCCCCCTATCTTTTGGTTCCCCCCATCTCCTCTTATCCCGGCTAGGGCAGCACTATGGTGCCTTAAAGCCCCCCTCAGGTGGGAGAGGTGTAGTGTTGGATGGGCGGCTGAGTCCTGAGAGGTGCTCCTTCCTTACCTCGGAGAGGAGATACCACACCTCGGTCTGAGGTGCAGTACCCTTGTGGCGACTGAACCCTCAGGGGCGCCACAATCCGGTGGTGTCCGTCTTTTTAGGCATGCATAAAAGTGCCGTTGGTGACTGTTTTGTGCACTTCTGAAAAGTAGGATACCGCCAAATACAATCCAGAGTAACTCTGATGCCTCAGTATAGTAAATGGATCCCTTGGGGGTTTCATCTGAATCATATCATTTGGAGATGGAAACCCCGATGCAAGTGCTCAGTGTAGAGCGCGGGATAAATGTAATCCAAAATGTTATATGAAATGCTCCCAATAAAAGCTTTGACTCAATCCACAAAAAAAGTCTCCACTTCTGTGAAGCATCGGGGGGTTCAAAGTGCTCACCACACATCTAGATACATTTCTTAAGGAATGTATCTAGATGTGTGGTGAGCGCCGTGAACCCCCAGGTGCTTCACAGAAATTTATACCATAGCGTCTTGGTAAGAAAAAAATCAAATTTTTCCCACAAAAATTTTGTTTTAGCCCCAAATTGTTTCTTTTCACAATTGTAACAGGAGAAAAGGTACCCTAAAATTTGTTGTGCAATTTCTCCTGAGTACACTGATACCTAATATGTGGGTGCATGACAGGGCTGGGAAGGGAAGAAGCATAGTTTGATTTTTTGAATGCAAAATGGATGGAATCAAGAGCGGATGCCATGTTGCATTTGGAAAGTCCCCGATGTGCCTAAACAGTTGAAACCCCCCACAAGTGACACCACTTTGGAAACTAGACCCCTTGAGGGGTCTAGTTTCAAAAATGGGGGGAATTCCACTGGGGGAATTCCACTGTTTAGGCACATCAAGGGCTCTCCAAACTCGATATGGTATCCGCTCTCGATTACATCCCTTTTTGCGTACTCAGGAGAAATTGTCCAACAAATTTTGAGGTTCATTTTCCCCTGTTACCCTATGAAAATAAAAAAATTTGGGTCTAAGCTAAAATTTTGTAAAAAAAAGTTCATTGTTTCCATCCACATTACATTAATTCCTGTGAAGCACCTTAATAAACTTCTTGAATATGGTTTTGAGGACTTTGAGGGGTGCAGTTTTTAGAATGGTGTCACTTTGGGGTATTTTCTGTCATATAGACCCTCCAATGTCACTTCAAATGTGACATGGTCTCTAAAAAAATGTTTTTGTAATTTTTGTTGTAAAAATGAGAAATTACTGATCAACTTTTAACCCTTATAACTTCCTAACAAAAAAATGATGTTTCCAAAATTTTGTCGATGTAAAGTAGACATGTCGGAAATGATATTTATTAACTATTTTGTGTGACATGACTCTCTGATTTAAGGGCATAAAAATTCAAAGTTTGAAAATTGCAAAATTTTCACAATTTTTGCCAAATTTAAGTCATATCAAACAAATTTTACCACAATCATGAAGTATAATGTCACAAAAAAAGAATCTCAATCTTGTTAAGCAACTTTGTTACCATTTTGTCAGTGGTATCAGTGGTAATTAAAAATTACAATTGGTGTACAGCTTTGTAAATATATTACATGTTCATCTGTAATAGTGCCCCATGTGGTTTCCCCTGCGGTTAGAATCTTTATCCTCCTTCAGTGGTGGACCAACATGGTCATTTGCTTTCCTACCATGTATGAACAGGGACAGCATAAGGATCTGACAGTGAAGAGGTTGTCACTTTATGGTAATGAGAGAACTACCACATGAGATGTAGTAGCAACAAGACAGGGCAAGAGAGAGGAGGTGATAGATAGATAGATAGATAGATAGATAGATAGATAGATAGATAGATAGATAGATAGATAGATAGATAAAAATGAAGCAGCACAAAATGCAAAAAAAATGAAAACAACTCATGGTGCTAGCCTCCTGGACTTACAATCCCATAATGCTTTAGATATACAAAGACAAGAAGAGGCAGCAGTCCATTAATAGCCAAAAAGTGTGGACTTTATTAGCCCATGTGGTGATATTTCGGTCTATCACAGAACCTTTTTCAAGTCAAGGGCTTGAGAAAGGTTCTGTGATAGGATCAAAACATCGCCACATGGGCTAATAAAGTCCACACTTTTTGCCTATTAATGGACTGCTGCCTCTTCTTATAAATAGACAGATGATAGATAGATAGATAGATAGATAGATAGATAGATAGATAGATAGATAGATGATAGATAGATAGATAGATAGATAGATAGATAGATAGATAGATAGATGGGATTGCTAAGGCTAAGGCTGAGGCTAAGGCTGAGGCTGAGGCTGAGGCTGAGGCTGAGGCTGAGGGTGAGGGATTATTTTCTCTTCAGGTCTGTGGAGAAAGAAAGGAGATAAATTAGCAAAAGTTGACTGCAGTTCAAATAAATTCTGTTTCTTTTTTGTTACATAGATGAGCTACTGTCACTCACAGGAAGTGAAGAAACCAAAATTACAGAGAAGAAAAGAGGCTGAAAAATGTGAAAATTACACTGGAGAGTGACATTTTTTGCATTGATATGGTTAAAGTCAAAGTAATGATATTATATTGATAATTATATTGACAACTTATAATGATGATACATAATAAATGCCTGTATTCTAACTTTATATTTTCAAAAGAATCATAAACAATTTACATGCTCTAGAACTGCTAGCTGACTTTACATATAAGTCGCTGAAAGCATCAACATTATTAGGATGACCACAAATATTGACAATTCGCAGTTTATAAATTGCACCAGATCTGAATGTTGGTAACACAAAAAGCCCCAAAACACAAAGAAACAATGATTTTTAAGGGACTTTTTCCAGAATCAAGACTTTTCACTTATCCACTCAAAAGGTGGTATCTGAAAGCTGAGAACCCACAATGTGCACATTTTTGCTTCAGACATCATGTACAAGACTGACACAGGCAGCTATGGACAGTGCTGGGCCACCAGTCTATTAACTTTGAATTGGGAACATGGGATAGAGACATTTACAGTAACTAATGCGGAAAGTCTGAGCATTTGCCATGGGTGCAGCCAGCAAGGGGCACTGTCAGGTTTTCTAATGCGGCGGTCTGAGATGTATCCCAGGGGGGCACTGCCCCCCCAGGAGTTGGATTTGACCATTCTCCAAACCAGTTGTTACACAGACAGCCAGCTCAAAGAACATGTAAAATGTCGGCTCCCTGCAATCAATTGTACTCACGTCTTTCAGGCATGAGTACAACTGAAGCACTAACTGCCAGAACTTCCATGGTCAAGGCAATGTCAGCAGCTTGATCAGGTCTTCTGTTAATGCAGCTGCCAGCACTCCACAAAAGATGTTGACAGCGATAAGCTAAGCGCTCGAATCGAGCCAAAGAAACAGTGGAATTTTATTGGGGGTGGAGGGACGCTATGGGAAGAAAAGTGTAAAGAGACAGTATGGAGGGAGAAGTGTGAGGGGACCCAATGGGGGAAAAAGTGTATGTGGGCAGTATGGAGGTGAGTGTGAGAAGACAGTATGAGGGAAGAGTAGTGTAAGGAGACAGTATGTGGGAGCAGTGGCAGTTATAGTTCATAGAGGTGAACAATGTAGAGTCAATATTTTATAGGTGAGGACAGTGTGGAGGCCATGTACCATAACAGGGACAGTGTGAGGGTCATATTTGGTGCAAGGAGCATAATGAGGCGCAATTATTTAATCACGAGCAGATATTTTTGTTTAGGAGCATTAAACTTACACTTTTATTTTTCAGGGCACTGTGTCGGGTTGTGCTGCAGAGCACCATAGACGATGGAAGTCTGTAGAGAAGAGGTGTGGATGTGAAAAAGTGTGTCCATGACATCAGGACAATATGGAGAAGAAAAGAAAGAGAACAACTCCAATCAGAGAAGATGTAATCTATAAGGTACCTGAATGCAATTTTATATTGGTGATATTGACTGCATCTTATTAGTACTGGCTGTTATCAACAACTCCCAGTATCTCCTTACCATTGTTAAGGACATACTCTGAGTTGTAGTTTTATGCGATTCAATTGTATATAAACTGGCATTGCAATGATTATTATTATTATTTATTATTATAGCGCCATTTATTCCATGGCGCTTTACATGTGAAAAAGGGGTATAATACAAGAACAATTACAATAATCTTGAACACAATGTGACAGCGACTGGTACAGGAGGAGCGAGGACCCTGCCCGTGAGGGCTCACAATCTACGAGGGATGGGTGAGGATACAGTAGGTGAGGGTAGAGCTGGTCGTGGAGCGGTGGTTACTGCAGGTTGTAGGCTTGTCGAAAGAGGTGGGTCTTCAGGTTCCTTTTGAAGGTTTCCACGGTAGGCGAGAGTCTGATACATTGGGATAGAGAGTTCCAGAGTAGGGGGGAAGCACGGGATAAATCTTGTATACGGTTGTGAGAGGAGGAGATAAGAGGGGAGTAGAGCATGAGATCTTGTGAGGATCGGAGGTTGCGTGCAGGTATGTAACGGGAGACTAGGTTGGAGATATATGGAGGAGACAGGTTGTGGATGGCTTTGTATGTCATGGTTAGGGTTTTGAACTGGAGTCTCTGAGCAATGGGGAGCCAGTGAAGAGATTGACAGAGAGGAGAGGCCAGGGAATAGCGGGGGGACAGGTTGATTAGTCGAGCAGCAGAGTTTAGGATAGATTGGAGGGGTGCGAGAGTGTTAGAGGGGAGGCCACACAGCAGGAGGTTGCAGTAGTCAAGGCGGGAGATGATGAGGGCGTGCACTAGTGTTTCTGCAGATTCATGGTTTAGGAATGTGCGGATCCGGGAGATATTTTTGAGTTGGAGTCGGCAGGAAGTGGAAAGGGCTTGGATATGTGGTTTGAAGGAGAGTTTCGAGTCCAGGGTTACCCCAAGGCAGCGAGCTTGAGGGACTGGGGAGAGTGGGCAGCCATTGACGTTGATAGATAGGTCAGTTGGGAGGGTTGAATGAGATGGCGGAAAGATGATGAATTCAGTTTTGTCCATGTTAAGTTTTAGAAATCTGGCAGAGAAGAAGGATGAAATAGCGGACAGACATTGTGGGATTTTGGTTAGTAAGGAGGTGATATCGGGTCCAGAGAGGTAGATCTGTGTGTCATCAGCATAGAGGTGATAATGAAAGCCATGAGACTCTATGAGCTGTCCCAGGCCAAAGGTGTAGATGGAGAAGAGCAGGGGTCCAAGAACTGAACCTTGGGGGACACCGACAGATAGGGGGCGAGATGAGGAGGTGGTCTGTGAGTGGGAGACACTGAATGTCTGGTCTGTTAGGTATGAGGAGATCCAGGATAGGGCCAAGTCTGTGATGCCGATAGATGAGAGAGTCTGTAGTAAGAGGGAATGGTCCACTGTGTCAAAAGCAGATGACAGGTCTAGGAGGAGGAGGACAATTGATTGCTGTACTACGTTTGGTGATGTATTCGTGTACTAATGATGGTTTTGATGATGTATTCAAGTACTGATGGTATTTGTGATGATGTATGGATTAGAGATGAGCGGTGTTTGACTGGAACTGTTCGCCAATCTCAAATTCGAGCTGTTTTGGGCGGTGTTCGAGCCGTTCGACGAACCCGAACGATTTGAAAAAAATTTGGCTGTTCAAGGTTATGTTCGATAACTGTTCGTGCACCAAAATCATAACTGGATTTTTTCTCAGTAATGCTGAAAATTAATGTTAATACGCAGTTTGAGTGTACAGCGGGGTGGGGGGAGGGGCAGGGGATGGATCTCTGCATAAATAATGAAGATCTCCATTTTTTTTTCTCTTTCCCGCATTTACAGTGGGGAGGTGCAATCTGTCAGCCTATCAGCAGCGCACACACGGAGCGAACTGCTTTTTTTCACACAAGCAAGGGCATGTGTCATTGGCAGTGTATGTCACATGTCCTTGCCCTATAAGACCCAGCCATTTTCCACGTAGCCACCATTTTCTCACTGCTGCAGCTGCGTGTTAGACGGCACCGCTGTTGCTGTGTGCGCTATACTTTGAGTGTTAATTTCAAGCCAATTTTCGCACAAATCTACAGATAGCTTGGGAGTAGGGAATAGTTGTGATTGCAGTCCTTTTGAGGACTAGGTTACATAATTTCCTACTACTTTTATCTGGCAGGTCTGTGCTCTTAAATAGATAGGTTGGGAGTAGGGACTAATTGTAATTGCAGTCCTTTTGAGGGCTAGATTACATCAGTTCCTATCACTTTTGGCCAGGCAGGTCTGTGCCAGTGCTGTGCAAGTTTTTTTTCACAGCATTTGGCTAAATCTAGCTAAGCAAATCCTTTTTGGCCTCTTGCAGTGTGTGTTAGTCAGTGTAGTAGCCTATCAGTGTTGCAAGCTACACCACCTGTGTATAAAATATAAAATTTTTTACTGCACCTAGCAAAGGAAAACCTTTTGGGCATAGCATCATTATATTAGTCCATCTATACTGACCTCCATCAGGTTGCAAATTCAAAATAATTTTTATCGGCATCTAGCTCTGAAAAAATATTTGGGCTTGTAGCAGTGTGTGGGACTTGTTCTATTAGTCCATCTATACTAACCTCCACCAGGTTGCAAATTCAAAATAATTTTTATCTGCATCTAGCTCTGAAAAAATATTTGGGCTTGTAGCAGTGTGTGGGGCTTGTTCTATTAGACCATCTATACTAACCACCACCAGGTTGCAAATTAAAAATAATTTTTATCTGCATCTAGCTCTGAAAAAATATTTGTGTTTGTAGCAGTGTGTGGGACTTGTTCTATTAGTCCATCTATACTAACCTCCACCAGGTTGCAAATTCAAAATAATTTTTATCTGCTTCTAGCTCTGAAAAAATATTTGGGCTTGTAGCAGTGTGTGGGACTTGTTCTATTAGTCCATCTATACTAACCTCCACCAGGTTGCAAATTCAAAATAATTTTTATCTGCTTCTAGCTCTGAAAAAATATTTCGGCTTGTAGCAGTGTGTGGGACTTGTTCTATTAGTCCATCTATACTAACCTCCACCAGGTTACAAATTCAAAATAATTTTTATCTGCATCTAGCTCTGAAAAAATATTTGGGCTTGTAGCAGTGTGTGGGACTTGTTCTATTAGTCCATCTATACTAACCTCCACCAGGTTGCAAATTCAAAATAATTTTTATCTGCATCTAGCTCTGAAAAAATATTTGGGCTTGTAGCAGTGTGTGGGACTTGTTCTATTAGTCCATCTATACTAACCTCCACCAGGTTGCAAATTCAAAATAATTTTTATCCGCTTCTAGCTCTGAAAAAATATTTGGGCTTGTAGCAGTGTGTGGGACTTGTTCTATTAGTCCATCTATACTAACCTCCACCAGGTTGCAAATTCAAAATAATTTTTATCTGCATCTAGCTCTGAAAAAATATTTGGGCTTGTAGCAGTGTGTGGGACTTGTTCTATTAGTCCATCTATACTAACCTCCACCAGGTTGCAAATTCAAAATAATTTTTATCTACATCTAGCTCTGAAAAAATATTTGGGCTTGTAGCAGTGTGTGGGACTTGTTCTATTAGTCCATCTATACTAACCTCCACCAGGTTGAAAATTCAAAATAATTTTTATCTGCATCTAGCTCTGAAAAAATATTTGGGCTTGTAGCAGTGTGTGGGACTTGTTCTATTAGTTCATCTATACTAACCTCCACCAGGTTGCTAATTAAAAATAATATGTATCTGCATCTAGCTCTGAAAATATATTTGGGCTTGTAGCAGTGTGTGGGACTTGTTCTATTAGTCCATCTATACTAACCTCCACCAGGTTGCAAATTAAAAATAATTTTTATCTGCATCTAGCTCTGAAAAAATATTTCGACTTGTAGCAGTGTGTGGGACTTCTTCTATTAGTCCAACTATACTAACCTCCACCAGGTTGCAAATTAAAAATAATATGTATCTGCATCTAGCTCTGAAAATATATTTGGGCTTGTAGCAGTGTGTGGGACTTGTTCTATTAGTCCATCTATACTAACCTCCACCAGGTTGGAAACTAAAAATAATTTTTATCTGCATCTAGCTCTGAAAAAATATTTCGGCTTGTAGCAGTGTGTGGGACTTGTTCTATTAGTCCATCTATACTAACCTCCACCAGGTTGCAAATTCAAAATAATTTTTATCTGCATTTAGCTCTGAAAAAATATTTGGGCTTGTAGCAGTGTGTGGGACTTGTTCTATTAGTCCATCTATACTAACCTCCACCAGGTTGCAAATTAAAATTAATTTTTATCTGCATCTAGCTCTGAAAAAATATCTGGGCTTGTAGCAGTGTGTGGGACTTGTTCTATTAGTCCATCTATACTAACCTTCACCAGGTTGCAAATTAAAAATATTTTTTATCTGCATCTAACTCTGAAAAAATATTTGGACTTGTAGCAGTGTGTGGGACTTGATCTATTAGTCCATCTATACTAACCTCCACCAGGTTGCAAATTCAAAATAATTTTTATCTGCATCTAGCTCTGAAAAAATATTTGGGCTTGTAGTAGTGTGTGGGACTTGTTCTATTAGTCCATCTATACTAACCTCCACAACGTTGCAAATTCAAAATAATTTTTATCTGCATCTAGCTCTGAAAAAATATTTGGGCTTGTAGCAGTGTGTGGGACTTGTTCTATTAGTCCATCTATACTAACCTCCACCAGGTTGCAAATTAAAAATAATTTGTATCTGCATCTAGCTCTGAAAATATATTTGGGCTTGTAGCAGTGTGTGAGACTTGTTCTATTAGTCCATCCATACTAACCTACACCAGGTTGCAAATTAAAAATAATTTTTATCTGCATCTAGCTCTGAAAAAATATTTGGGCTTGTAGCAGTGTGTGGGACTTGTTCTATTAGTCCATCTATACTAACCTCCACCAGGTTGCAAATTCAAAATAATTTTTATCTGCATCTAGCTCTGAAAAAATATTTTGGCTTGTAGCAGTGTGTGGGACTTGTTCTATTAGTCCATCTATACTAACCTCCACCAGGTTGCAAATTAAAATTAATTTTTATCTGCATCTAGCTCTGAAAAAATATCTGGGCTTGTAGCAGTGTGTGGGACTTGTTCTATTAGTCCATCTATACTAACCTTCACCAGGTTGCAAATTAAAAATATTTTTTATCTGCATCTAACTCTGAAAAAATATTTGGACTTGTAGCAGTGTGTGGGACTTGATCTATTAGTCCATCTATACTAACCTCCACCAGGTTGCAAATTCAAAATAATTTTTATCTGCATCTAGCTCTGAAAAAATATTTGGGCTTGTAGTAGTGTGTGGGACTTGTTCTATTAGTCCATCTATACTAACCTCCACAACGTTGCAAATTCAAAATAATTTTTATCTGCATCTAGCTCTGAAAAAATATTTGGGCTTGTAGCAGTGTGTGGGACTTGTTCTATTAGTCCATCTATACTAACCTCCACCAGGTTGCAAATTAAAAATAATTTGTATCTGCATCTAGCTCTGAAAATATATTTGGGCTTGTAGCAGTGTGTGGGACTTGTTCTATTAGTCCATCCATACTAACCTACACCAGGTTGCAAATTAAAAATAATTTTTATCTGCATCTAGCTCTGAAAAAATATTTGGGCTTGTAGCAGTGTGTGGGACTTGTTCTATTAGTCCATCTATACTAACCTCCACCAGGTTGCAAATTCAAAATAATTTTTATCTGCATCTAGCTCTGAAAAAATATTTTGGCTTGTAGCAGTGTGTGGGACTTGTTCTATTAGTCCATCTATACTAACCTCCACGAGGTTGCAAATTCAAAATAATTTTTATCTGCGTTTAGCTCTGAAAAAATATTTGGGCTTGTAGCAGTGTGTGGGACTTGTTCTATTAGTCCATCTATACTAACCTCCACCAGGTTGCAAATTAAAATTAATTTTTATCTGCATCTAGCTCTGAAAAAATATCTGGGCTTGTAGCAGTGTGTGGGACTTGTTCTATTAGTCCATCTATACTAACCTCCACCAGGTTACAAATTAAAAATATTTTTTATCTGCATCTAGCTCTGAAAAAATATTTGTGCTTGTAGCAGTGTGTGGGACTTGTTCTATTAGTCCATCTATTCTAACCTCCACCAGGTTGCAAATTCAAAATAATTTTTATCTGCATCTAGCTCTGAAAAGATATTTGGGCTCGTAGCAGTGTGTGGGACTTGTTCTATTAGTCCATCTATACTAACCTCCACCAGGTTGCAAATTCAAAATAATTTTTATCGGCATCTAGCTCTGAAAAAATATTTGGGCTTGTAGCAGTGTGTGGGACTTGTTCTATTAGTCCATCTATACTAACCTCCACCAGGTTGCAAATTCAAAATAATTTGTATCTGCATCTAGCTCTGAAAATATATTTGGGCTTGTAGCAGTGTGTGGGACTTGTTCTATTAGTCCATCTATACTAACCTTCACCAGGTTGCAAATTAAAAATAATTTTTATCTGCATCCAGCTCTGAAAAAATATTTGGGCTTGTAGCAGTGTGTGGGACTTGTTCTATTAGTCCATCTATACTAACCTCCACCAGGTTGCAAATTCAAAATAATTTTTATCTGCATCTAGCTCTGAAAAAATATTTTGGCTTGTAGCAGTGTGTGGGACTTGTACTATTAGTCCATCTATACTAACGTCCACGAGGTTGCAAATTCAAAATAATTTTTATCTGCATCTAGCTCTGAAAAAATATTTGGGCTTGTAGCAGTGTGTGGGACTTGTTCTATTAGTCCATCTATACTAACCTCCACCAGGTTGCAAATTAAAATTAATTTTTATCTGCATCTAGCTCTGAAAAAATATCTGGGCTTGTAGCAGTGTGTGGGACTTGTTCTGTTAGTCCATCTATACTAACCTCCACCAGGTTGCAAATTAAAAATATTTTTTATCCGCATCTAGCTCTGAAAAAATATTTGGGCTTGTAGCAGTGTGTGGGACTTGTTCTATTAGTCCATCTATACTAACCTCCACCAGGTTGCAAATTCAAAATAATTTTTATCTGCATCTAGCTCTGAAAAAATATTTGGGCTTGTAGCAGTGTGTGGGACTTGTTCTATTAGTCCATCTATACTAACCTCCACCAGGTTGCAAATTCAAAATAATTTTTATCTGCATCTAGCTCTGAAAAAATATTTGGGCTTGTAGCAGTGTGTGGGACTTCTTCTATTAGTCCATCTATACTAACCTCCACCAGGTTGCAAATTCAAAATAATTTTTGTCTGCATCTAGATATGAAAAAATATTTGGGCTTGTAGCAGTGTGTGGGACTTGTTCTATTAGTCCATCTATACTAACCTCCACCAGGTTGCAAATTAAAAATAATTTGTATCTGCATCTAGCTCTGAAAATATATTTGGGCTTGTAGCAGTGTGTGGGACTTGTTCTATTAGTCCATCTATACTAACCTCCACCAGGTTGCAAATTAAAATTAATTTTTATCTGCATCTAGCTCTGAAAAAATATTTGGGCTTGTAGCAGTGTGTGGGACTTGTTCTATTAGTCCATCTATACTAACCTCCACCAGGTTGCAAATTCAAAATAATTTTTATCTGCATCTAGCTCTGAAAAAATATTTGGGCTTGTAGCAGTGTGTGGGACTTGTTCTATTGGTCCATCTATACTAACCTCCACCAGGTTGCAAATTCAAAATAATTTTTATCTCCATCTAGCTCTGAAAAAATATTTGGGCATGTAGCAGTGTGTGGGACTTGTTCTATTAGTCCATCTATACTAACCTCCACCAGGTTGCAAATTAAAAATAATTTTTATCTGCATCTAGCTCTGAAAAAATATTTGGGCTTGTAGCAGTGTGTGGTACTTGTTCTATTAGTCTATCTATACTAACCTCCACCAGTTTGCAAATTAAAAATAATTTGTATCTGCATCTAGCTCTGAAAATATATTTGGGCTTGTAGCAGTGTGTGGGACTTGTTCTATTAGTCCATCTATACTAACCTCCACCAGGTTGCAAATTAAAAATAATTTGTATCTTCATCTAGCTCTGAAAAATTATTGGGGCTTGTAGCAGTTTGTGGGACTTGTTCTATTAGTCCATCTATACTAACCTCCACCAGGTTGCAAATTCAAAATAATTTTTATCTGCATCTAGCTCTGAAAAAATATTTCGGCTTGTAGCAGTGTGTGGGACTTGTTCTATTAGTCCATCTATACTAACCTCCACCAGGTTGCAAATTCAAAATAATTTTTATCTGCATCTAACTCTGAAAAAATATTTGGGCTTGTAGCAGTGTGTGGGACTTGTTCTATTAGTCCATCTATACTAACCTCCACCAGGTTGCAAATTAAAAATAATTTGTATCTGCATCTAGCTCTGAAAATATATTTGGGCTTGTAGCAGTGTGTGGGACTTGTTCTATTAGTCCATCTATACTAACCTCCACCAGGTTGCAAATTCAAAATAATTTTTATCTGCATCTAGCTCTGAAAAAATATTTTGGCTTGTAGCAGTGTGTGGGACTTGTACTATTAGTCCATCTATACTAACGTCCACGAGGTTGCAAATTCAAAATAATTTTTATCTGCATCTAGCTCTGAAAAAATATTTGGGCTTGTAGCAGTGTGTGGGACTTGTTCTATTAGTCCATCTATACTAACCTCCACCAGGTTGCAAATTAAAATTAATTTTTATCTGCATCTAGCTCTGAAAAAATATCTGGGCTTGTAGCAGTGTGTGGGACTTGTTCTGTTAGTCCATCTATACTAACCTCCACCAGGTTGCAAATTAAAAATATTTTTTATCCGCATCTAGCTCTGAAAAAATATTTGGGCTTGTAGCAGTGTGTGGGACTTGTTCTATTAGTCCATCTATACTAACCTCCACCAGGTTGCAAATTCAAAATAATTTTTATCTGCATCTAGCTCTGAAAAAATATTTGGGCTTGTAGCAGTGTGTGGGACTTGTTCTATTAGTCCATCTATACTAACCTCCACCAGGTTGCAAATTCAAAATAATTTTTATCTGCATCTAGCTCTGAAAAAATATTTTGGCTTGTAGCAGTGTGTGGGACTTGTACTATTAGTCCATCTATACTAACGTCCACGAGGTTGCAAATTCAAAATAATTTTTATCTGCATCTAGCTCTGAAAAAATATTTGGGCTTGTAGCAGTGTGTGGGACTTGTTCTATTAGTCCATCTATACTAACCTCCACCAGGTTGCAAATTAAAATTAATTTTTATCTGCATCTAGCTCTGAAAAAATATCTGGGCTTGTAGCAGTGTGTGGGACTTGTTCTGTTAGTCCATCTATACTAACCTCCACCAGGTTGCAAATTAAAAATATTTTTTATCCGCATCTAGCTCTGAAAAAATATTTGGGCTTGTAGCAGTGTGTGGGACTTGTTCTATTAGTCCATCTATACTAACCTCCACCAGGTTGCAAATTCAAAATAATTTTTATCTGCATCTAGCTCTGAAAAAATATTTGGGCTTGTAGCAGTGTGTGGGACTTGTTCTATTAGTCCATCTATACTAACCTCCACCAGGTTGCAAATTCAAAATAATTTTTATCTGCATCTAGCTCTGAAAAAATATTTGGGCTTGTAGCAGTGTGTGGGACTTCTTCTATTAGTCCATCTATACTAACCTCCACCAGGTTGCAAATTCAAAATAATTTTTCTCTGCATCTAGATATGAAAAAATATTTGGGCTTGTAGCAGTGTGTGGGACTTGTTCTATTAGTCCATCTATACTAACCTCCACCAGGTTGCAAATTAAAAATAATTTGTATCTGCATCTAGCTCTGAAAATATATTTGGGCTTGTAGCAGTGTGAGGGACTTGTTCTATTAGTCCATCTATACTAACCTCCACCAGGTTGCAAATTAAAATTAATTTTTATCTGCATCTAGCTCTGAAAAAATATTTGGGCTTGTAGCAGTGTGTGGGACTTGTTCTATTAGTCCATCTATACTAACCTCCACCAGGTTGCAAATTCAAAATAATTTTTATCTGCATCTAGCTCTGAAAAAATATTTGGGCTTGTAGCAGTGTGTGGGACTTGTTCTATTGGTCCATCTATACTAACCTCCACCAGGTTGCAAATTCAAAATAATTTTTATCTCCATCTAGCTCTGAAAAAATATTTGGGCATGTAGCAGTGTGTGGGACTTGTTCTATTAGTCCATCTATACTAACCTCCACCAGGTTGCAAATTAAAAATAATTTTTATCTGCATCTAGCTCTGAAAAAATATTTGGGCTTGTAGCAGTGTGTGGTACTTGTTCTATTAGTCCATCTATACTAACCTCCACCAGTTTGCAAATTAAAAATAATTTGTATCTGCATCTAGCTCTGAAAATATATTTGGGCTTGTAGCAGTGTGTGGGACTTGTTCTATTAGTCCATCTATACTAACCTCCACCAGGTTGCAAATTAAAAATAATTTGTATCTTCATCTAGCTCTGAAAAAATATTGGGGCTTGTAGCAGTTTGTGGGACTTGTTCTATTAGTCCATCTATACTAACCTCCACCAGGTTGCAAATTCAAAATAATTTTTATCTGCATCTAGCTCTGAAAAAATATTTCGGCTTGTAGCAGTGTGTGGGACTTGTTCTATTAGTCCATCTATACTAACCTCCACCAGGTTGCAAATTCAAAATAATTTTTATCTGCATCTAACTCTGAAAAAATATTTGGGCTTGTAGCAGTGTGTGGGACTTGTTCTATTAGTCCATCTATACTAACCTCCACCAGGTTGCAAATTCAAAATAATTTGTATCTGCATCTAGCTCTGAAAATATATTTGGGCTTGTAGCAGTGTGTGGGACTTGTTCTATTAGTCCATCTATACTAACCTCTACCAGGTTGCAAATTCAAAATAATTTTTATCTGCATCTAGCTCTGAAAAAATATTTGGGCTTGTAGCAGTGTGTGGGACTTGTTCTATTAGTCCATCTATACTAACCTCCACCAGGTTGCAAATTCAAAATAATTTTTATCTGCATCTAGCTCTGAAAAAATATTTGGGCTTGTAGCAGTGTGTGGGACTTGTTCTATTAGTCCATCTATACTAAGCTCCACCAGGTTGCAAATTAAAAATAATTTGTATCTGCATCTAGCTCTGAAAATATATTTGGGCTTGTAGCAGTGTGTGGGACTTGTTCTATTAGTCCATCTATACTAACCTCTACCAGGTTGCAAATTCAAAATAATTTTTATCTGCATCTAGCTCTGAAAAAATATTTGGGCTTGTAGCAGTGTGTGGGACTTGTTCTATTAGTCCATCTATACTAACCTCCACCAGGTTGCAAATTCAAAATAAATTTTATCTGCATCTAGCTCTGAAAAAATATTTCAGCTTGTAGCAGTGTGTGGGACTTGTTCTATTAGTCCATCTATACTAACCTCCACCAGGTTGCAAATTCAAAATAATTTTTATCTGCATCTAGCTCTGAAAAAATATTTGGGCTTGTAGCAGTGTGTGGGACTTGTTCTATTAGTCCATCTATACTAACCTCCACCAGGTTGCAAATTAAAAATAATTTGTATCTGCATCTTGCTCTGAAAATATATTTGGGCTTGTAGCAGTGTGTGGGACTTGTTCTATTAGTCCATCTATACTAACCTCTACCAGGTTGCAAATTCAAAATAATTTTTATCTGCATCTAGCTCTGAAAAAATATTTGGGCTTGTAGCAGTGTGTGGGACTTGTTCTATTAGTCCATCTATACTAACCTCCACCAGGTTGCAAATTCAAAATAATTTTTATCTGCATCTAGCTCTGAAAAAATATTAGGGCTTGTAGCAGTGTGTGGGACTTGTTCTATTAGTCCATCTATACTAAGCTCCACCAGGTTGCAAATTAAAAATAATTTGTATCTGCATCTAGCTCTGAAAATATATTTGGGCTTGTAGCAGTGTGTGGGACTTGTTCTATTAGTCCATCTATACTAACCTCTACCAGGTTGCAAATTCAAAATAATTTTTATCTGCATCTAGCTCTGAAAAAATATTTGGGCTTGTAGCAGTGTGTGGGACTTGTTCTATTAGTCCATCTATACTAACCTCCACCAGGTTGCAAATTCAAAATAAATTTTATCTGCATCTAGCTCTGAAAAAATATTTGGGCTTGTAGCAGTGTGTGGGACTTGTTCTATTAGTCCATCTATACTAACCTCCACCAGGTTGCAAATTCAAAATAATTTTTATCTGCATCTAGCTCTGAAAAAATATTTGGGCTTGTAGCAGTGTGTGGGACTTGTTCTATTAGTCCATCTATACTAACCTCCACCAGGTTGCAAATTAAAAATAATTTGTATCTGCATCTAGCTCTGAAAATATATTTGGGCTTGTAGCAGTGTGTGGGACTTGTTCTATTAGTCCATCTATACTAACCTCTACCAGGTTGCAAATTCAAAATAATTTTTATCTGCATCTAGCTCTGAAAAAATATTTGGGCTTGTAGCAGTGTGTGGGACTTGTCCTATTAGTCCATCTATACTAACCTCCACCAGGTTGCAAATTCAAACTAATTTTTATCTGCATCTAGCTCTGAAAAAATATTTGGGCTTGTAGCAGTGTGTGGGACTTGTTCTATTAGTCCATCTATACTAAGCTCCACCAGGTTGCAAATTAAAAATAATTTGTATCTGCATCTAGCTCTGAAAATATATTTGGGCTTGTAGCAGTGTGTGGGACTTGTTCTATTAGTCCATCTATACTAACCTCCACCAGGTTGCAAATTAAAAATATTTTTTATCTGCATCTAGCTCTGAAAAAATATTTGGGCTTGTAGCAGTGTGTGGGACTTGTTCTATTAGTCCATCTATACTAACCTCCACCAGGTTGCAAATTCAAAATAATTTTTATCTGCATCTAGCTCTGAAAAAATATTTGGACTTGTAGCAGTGTGTGGGGCTTGTTCTATTAGTCCATCTATACTAACCTCCACCAGGTTGCAAATTCAAAATAATTTTTATCTGCATCTAGCTCTGAAAAAATATTTGGGCTCGTAGCAGTGTGTGGGACTTATTCTATTAGTCCATCTATACTAACCTCCACCAGGTTGCAAATTCAAAATAATTTTTATCTGTATCTAGCTCTGAAAAAATATTTGGGCTTGTAGCAGTGTGTGGGACTTGTTCTATTAGTCCATCTATACTAACCTCCACCAGGTTGCAAATTCAAAATAATTTTAATCTGCATCTAGCTCTGAAAAAATATTTGGGCTTGTAGCAGTGTGTGGGACTTGTTCTATTAGTCCATCTATACTAACCTCCACCAGGTTGCAAATTCAAAATAATTTTTATCTGCATCTAGCTCTGAAAAAATATTTGGGCTTGTAGCAGTGTGTGGGACTTGTTCTATTAGTCCATCTATACTAACCTCCACCAGGTTGCAAATTAAAAATAATTTTTATCTGCATCTAGCTCTGAAAAAATATTTGGGCTTGTAGCAGTGTGTGGGACTTGTTCTATTAGTCCATCTATACTAACCTCCACCAGGTTTCAAATTCAAAATAATTTTTATCTGCATCTAGCTCTGAAAAAATATTTGGACTTGTAGCAGTGTGTGGGACTTGTTCTATTAGTCCATCTATACTAACCTCCACCAGGTTGCAAATTAAAAATAATTTGTATCTGCATCTAGCTCTGAAAATATATTTGGGCTTGTAGCAGTGTGTGGGACTTGTTCTATTAGTCCATCTATACTAACCTCCACCAGGTTGCAAATTAAAAATAATTTTTATCTGCATCTAGCTCTGAAAAAATATTTGGGCTTGTAGCAGTGTGTGGGACTTGTTCTATTAGTCCATCTATACTAACCTCCACCAGGTTGCAAATTCAAAATAATTTTAATCTGCATCTAGATCTGAAAAAATATTTCGGCTTGTAGCAGTGTGTGGGACTTGTTCTATTAGTCCATCTATACTAACCTCCACCAGGTTGCAAATTCAAAATAATTTTTATCTGCATTTAGCTCTGAAAAAATATTTTGGCTTGTAGCAGTGTGTGGGACTTGTTCTATTAGTCCATCTATACTAACCTCCACCAGGTTGCAAATTAAAATTAATTTTTATCTGCATCTAGCTCTGAAAAAATATTTGGGCTTGAAGCAGTGTGTGGGACTTATTCTATTAGTGCATCTATACTAACCTCCACCAGGTTGCAAATTAAAAATATTTTTTATCTGCATCTAGCTCTGAAAAAATATTTGGGCTTGTAGCAGTGCATGGGACTTTTTCTATTAGTCCATCTATACTAACCTCCACCAGGTTGCAAATTCAAAATAATTTTAATCTGCATCTAGCTCTGAAAAAATATTTGGGCTTGTAGCAGTGTGTGGGACTTGTTCTATTAGTCCATCTATACTAACCTCCACCAGGTTGCAAATTCAAAATAATTTTTATCTGCATCTAGCTCTGAAAAAATATTTGGGCTTGTAGCAGTGTGTGGGACTTGTTCTATTAGTCCATCTATACTAACCTCCACTAGGTTGCAAATTCAAAATAATTTTTATCTGCATCTAGCTCTGAAAAAATATTTGGGCTCGTAGCAGTGTGTGGGACTTATTCTATTAGTCCATCTATACTAACCTCCACCAGGTTGCAAATTCAAAATAATTTTTATCTGCATCTAGCTCTGAAAAAATATTTGGGCTTGTAGCAGTGTGTGGGACTTGTTCTATTAGTCCATCTATACTAACCTCCACCAGGTTGCAAATTCAAAATAATTTTTATCTGCATCTAGCTCTGAAAAAATATTTGGGCTTGTAGCAGTGTGTGGGACTTGTTCTATTAGTCCATCTATACTAACCTCCACCAGGTTGCAAATTAAAAATAATTTTTATCTGCATCTAGCTCTGAAAAAATATTTGGGCTTGTAGCAGTGTGTGGGACTTGTTCTATTAGTCCATCTGTACTAACCTCCACCAGGTTGCAAATTCAAAATAATTTTTATCTGCATCTAGCTCTGAAAAAATATTTGGACTTGTAGCAGTGTGTGGGACTTGTTCTATTAGTCCATCTATACTAACCTCCACCAGGTTGCAAATTAAAAATAATCTGCATCTATCTCTGAAAATATATTTGGGCTTGTAGCAGTGTGTGGGACTTGTTCTATTAGTCCATCTATACTAACCTCCACCAGGTTGCAAATTAAAAATAATTTTTATCTGCATCTAGCTCTGAAAAAATATTTGGGCTTGTAGCAGTGTGTGGAACTTGTTCTATTAGTCCATCTATACTAACCTCCACCAGGTTGCAAATTCAAAATAATTTTTATCTGCATCTAGCTCTGAAAAAATATTTTGGCTTGTAGCAGTGTGTGGGACTTGTTCTATTAGTCCATCTATACTAACCTCCACGAGGTTGCAAATTCAAAATAATTTTTATCTGCATTTAGCTCTGAAAAAATAATTGGGCTTGTAGCAGTGTGTGGGACTTGTTCCATTAGTCCATCTAAACTAAACTCCACCAGGTTGCAAATTAAAATTAATTTTTATCTGCATCTAGCTCTGAAAAAATATCTGGGCTTGTAGCAGTGTGTGGGACTTATTCTATTAGTCCATCTATACTAACCTCCACCAGGTTGCAAATTAAAAATATTTTTTATCTGCATCTAGCTCTGAAAAAATATTTGGGCTTGTAGCAGTGTGTGGGACTTGTTCTATTAGTCCATCTATACTAACCTCCACCAGGTTGCAAATTCAAAATAATTATTATCTGCATCTAGCTCTGAAAAAAAATTTGGGCTTGTAGCAGTGTGTGGGACTTGTTCTATTAGTCCATCTATACTAACCTCCACCAGGTTGCAAATTCAAAATAATTTTTATTTGCATCTAGCTCTGAAAAAATATTTGGGCTTGTAGCAGTGTGTGGGACTTGTTCTATTAGTCCATCTATACTAACCTCCACCAGGTTTCAAATTCAAAATAATTTTTAACTGCATCTAGCTCTGAAAAAATATTTGGGCTTGTAGCAGTGTGTGGGACTTGTTCTATTAGTCCATCTATACTAATCTCCACCAGGTTGCAAATTCAAAATAATTTTTATCTGCATCTAGCTCTGAAAAAAATATTTGGGCATGTAGCAGTGTGTGGGACTTGTTCTATTAGTCCATCTATACTAACCTCCACCAGGTTGCAAATTCAAAATAATTTTTATCTGCATCTAGCTCTGAAAAAATATTTGGGCTTGTAGCAGTGTGTGGTACTTCTTCTATTAGTCCATCTATACTAACCTCCACCAGGTTGCAAATTAAAAATAATTTGTATCTGCATCTAGCTCTGAAAATATATTTGGGCTTGTAGCAGTGTGTGGGACTTGTTCTATTAGTCCATCTATACTAACCTCCACCAGGTTGCAAATTCAAAATAATTTTTATCTGCATCTAGCTCTGAAAAAATATTTTGGCTTGTAGCAGTGTGTGGGACTTGTTCTATTAGTCCATCTATACTAACCTCCACGAGGTTGCAAATTCAAAATAATTTTTATCTGCATTTAGCTCTGAAAAAATAATTGGGCTTGTAGCAGTGTGTGGGACTTGTTCCATTAGTCCATCTAAACTAAACTCCACCAGGTTGCAAATTAAAATTAATTTTTATCTGCATCTAGCTCTGAAAAAATATCTGGGCTTGTAGCAGTGTGTGGGACTTATTCTATTAGTCCATCTATACTAACCTCCACCAGGTTGCAAATTAAAAATATTTTTTATCTGCATCTAGCTCTGAAAAAATATTTGGGCTTGTAGCAGTGTGTGGGACTTGTTCTATTAGTCCATCTATACTAACCTCCACCAGGTTGCAAATTCAAAATAATTATTATCTGCATCTAGCTCTGAAAAAAAATTTGGGCTTGTAGCAGTGTGTGGGACTTGTTCTATTAGTCCATCTATACTAACCTCCACCAGGTTGCAAATTCAAAATAATTTTTATTTGCATCTAGCTCTGAAAAAATATTTGGGCTTGTAGCAGTGTGTGGGACTTGTTCTATTAGTCCATCTATACTAACCTCCACCAGGTTTCAAATTCAAAATAATTTTTAACTGCATCTAGCTCTGAAAAAATATTTGGGCTTGTAGCAGTGTGTGGGACTTGTTCTATTAGTCCATCTATACTAATCTCCACCAGGTTGCAAATTCAAAATAATTTTTATCTGCATCTAGCTCTGAAAAAAATATTTGGGCATGTAGCAGTGTGTGGGACTTGTTCTATTAGTCCATCTATACTAACCTCCACCAGGTTGCAAATTAAAAATAATTTTTATCTGCATCTAGCTCTGAAAAAATATTTGGGCTTGTAGCAGTGTGTGGTACTTGTTCTATTAGTCCATCTATACTAACCTCCACCAGGTTGCAAATTAAAAATAATTTGTATCTGCATCTAGCTCTGAAAATATATTTGGGCTTGTAGCAGTGTGTGGGACTTGTTCTATTAATCCATCTATACTAACCTCCACCAGGTTGCAAATTAAAAATAATTTGTATCTGCATCTAGCTCTGAAAAAGTATTTGGGCTTGTAGCAGTGTGTGGGACTTGTTCTATTGGTCCATCTATACTAACCTCCACCAGGTTGCAAATTCAAAATAATTTTTATCTGCATCTAGCTCTGAAAAAATATTTCCGCTTGTAGCAGTGTGTGGGACTTGTTCTATTAGTCCATCTATACTAACCTCCACCAGGTTGCAAATTCAAAATAATTTTTATCTGCGTTTAGCTCTGAAAAAATATTTCGGCTTGTAGCAGTGTGTGGGACTTGTTCTATTAGTCCAGCTATACTAACCTCCACCAGGTTGCAAATTAAAATTAATTTTTATCTGCATCAAGCTCTGAAAAAATATTTGGGCTTGTAGCAGTGTGTGGGACTTGTTCTATTAGTCCATCTATACTAACCTCCACCAGGTTGCAAATTAAAAATATTTTTTATCTGCATCTAGCTCTGAAAAAATATTTGGGCTTGTAGCAGTGTGTGGGACTTGTTCTATTAGTCCATCTATACTAACCTCCACCAGGTTGCAAATTCAAAATAATTATTATCTGCATCTAGCTCTGAAAAAATATTTGGGCTTGTAGCAGTGTGTGGGACTTGTTCTATTAGTCCATCTATACTAACCTCCACCAGGTTGCAAATTCAAAATAATTTTTATCTGCATCTAGCTCTGAAAAAATATTTGGGCTTGTAGCAGTGTGTGGGACTTGTCCTATTAGTCCATCTATACTAACCTCCACCAGGTTTCAAATTCAAAATAATTTTTATCTGCATCTAGCTCTGAAAAAATATTTGGGCTTGTAGCAGTGTGTGGGACTTGTTCTATTAGTCCATCTATACTAACCTCCACCAGGTTGCAAATTCAAAATAATTTTTATCTGCATCTAGCTCTGAAAAAATATTTGGGCATGTAGCAGTGTGTGGGACTTGTTCTATTAGTCTATCTATACTAACCTCCACCAGGTTGCAAATTAAAAATAATTTTTATCTGCATCTAGCTCTGAAAAAATATTTGGGCTTGTAGCAGTGTGTGGTACTTGTTCTATTAGTCCATCTATACTAACCTCCACCAGGTTGCAAATTAAAAATAATTTGTATCTGCATATAGCTCTGAAAATATATTTGGGCTTGTAGCAGTGTGTGGGACTTGTTCTATTAATCCATCTATACTAACCTCCACCAGGTTGCAAATTAAAAATAATTTGTATTTGCATCTAGCTCTGAAAAAGTATTTGGGCTTGTAGCAGTGTGTGGGACTTGTTCTATTGGTCCATCTATACTAACCTCCACCAGGTTGCAAATTCAAAATAATTTTTATCTGCATCTAGCTCTGAAAAAATATTTCCGCTTGTAGCAGTGTGTGGGACTTGTTCTATTAGTCCATCTATACTAACCTCCACCAGGTTGCAAATTCAAAATAATTTTTATCTGCGTTTAGCTCTGAAAAAATATTTGGGCTTGTAGCAGTGTGTGGGACTTGTTCTATTAGTCCAGCTATACTAACCTCCACCAGGTTGCAAATTAAAATTAATTTTTATCTGCATCTAGCTCTGAAAAAATATCTGGGCTTGTAGCAGTGTGTGGGACTTGTTCTATTAGTGCATCTATACTAACCTCCACCAGGTTGCAAATTAAAAATAATCTGTATCTGCATCTAGCTCTGAAAATATGTTTCGGCTTGTAGCAGTGTGTGGGACTTGTTCTATTAGTCCATCTATACTAACCTCCACCAGGTTGCAAATTAAAAATAATTTTTATCTGCATCTAGCTCTGAAAAAATATTTGGGCTTGTAGCAGTGTGTGGGACTTGTTCTATTAGTCCATCTATACTAACCTCCACCAGGTTGCAAATTCAAAATAATTTTTATCTGCATCTAGCTCTGAAAAAATATTTTGGCTTGTAGCAGTGTGAGGGACTTGTTCTATTAGTCCATCTATACTAACCTCCACGAGGTTGCAAATTCAAAATAATTTTTATCTGCATTTAGCTCTGAAAAAATAATTGGGCTTGTAGCAGCATGTGGGACTTGTTCTATTAGTCCATCTATACTAACCTCCACCAGGTTGCAAATTAAAATAAATTTTTATCTGCATCTAGCTCTGAAAAAATATCTGGGCTTGTAGCAGTGTGTGGGACTTATTCTATTAGTCCATCTATACTAACCTCCACCAGGTTGCAAATTAAAAATATTTTTTATCTGCATCTAGCTCTGAAAAAATTTTTGGGCTTGTAGCAGTGTGTGGGACTTGTTCTAATAGTCCATCTATACTAACCTCCACCAGGTTGCAAATTCAAAATAATTTTTATCTGCATCTAGCTCTGAAAAAATATTTGGGCTTGTAGCAGTGTGTGGGACTTGTTCTATTAGTCCATCTATACTAACCTCCACCAAGTTGCAAATTCAAAATAATTTTTATCTGCATCTAGCTCTAAAAAAATATTTGGGCTTGTAGCAGTGTGTGGGACTTGTTCTATTAGTCCATCTATACTAACCTCCACCAGGTTGCAAATTCAAAATAATTTTTATCTGCGTTTAGCTCTGAAAAAATATTTGGGCTTGTAGCAGTGTGTGGGACTTGTTCTATTAGTCCAGCTATACTAACCTCCACCAGGTTGCAAATTAAAATTAATTTTTATCTGCATCTAGCTCTGAAAAAATATCTGGGCTTGTAGCAGTGTGTGGGACTTGTTCTATTAGTCCATCTATACTAACCTCCACCAGGTTGCAAATTAAAAATATTTTTTATGTGCATCTAGCTCTGAAAAAATATTTGGGCTTGTAGCAGTGTGTGGGACTTGTTCTATTAGTCCATCTATACTAACCTCCACCAGGTTGCAAATTCAAAATAATTTTTATCTGCATCTAGATCTGAAAAAATATTTGGGCTTGTAGCAGTGTGTGGGACTTGTTCTATTAGTCCATGTATACTAACCTCCACCAGGTTGCAAATTCAAAATAATTTTTATCTGCATCTAGCTCTGAAAAAATATTTGGGCTTGTAGCAGTGTGTGGGACTTGTTCTATTAGTCCATCTATACTAACCTCCACCAGGTTGCAAATTCAAAATAATTTTTATCTGCGTTTAGCTCTGAAAAAATATTTCGGCTTGTAGCAGTGTGTGGGACTTGTTCTATTAGTCCAGCTATACTAACCTCCACCAGGTTGCAAATTAAAATTAATTTTTATCTGCATCAAGCTCTGAAAAAATTTTGGGCTTGTAGCAGTGTGTGGGACTTGTTCTATTAGTCCATCTATACTAACCTCCACCAGGTTGCAAATTAAAAATATTTTTTATCTGCATCTAGCTCTGAAAAAATATTTGGGCTTGTAGCAGTGTGTGGGACTTGTTCTATTAGTCCATCTATACTAACCTCCACCAGGTTGCAAATTCAAAATAATTATTATCTGCATCTAGCTCTGAAAAAATATTTGGGCTTGTAGCAGTGTGTGGGACTTGTTCTATTAGTCCATCTATACTAACCTCCACCAGGTTGCAAATTCAAAATAATTTTTATCTGCATCTAGCTCTGAAAAAATATTTGGGCTTGTAGCAGTGTGTGGGACTTGTCCTATTAGTCCATCTATACTAACCTCCACCAGGTTTCAAATTCAAAATAATTTTTATCTGCATCTAGCTCTGAAAAAATATTTGGGCTTGTAGCAGTGTGTGGGACTTGTTCTATTAGTCCATCTATACTAACCTCCACCAGGTTGCAAATTCAAAATAATTTTTATCTGCATCTAGCTCTGAAAAAATATTTGGGCATGTAGCAGTGTGTGGGACTTGTTCTATTAGTCTATCTATACTAACCTCCACCAGGTTGCAAATTAAAAATAATTTTTATCTGCATCTAGCTCTGAAAAAATATTTGGGCTTGTAGCAGTGTGTGGTACTTGTTCTATTAGTCCATCTATACTAACCTCCACCAGGTTGCAAATTAAAAATAATTTGTATCTGCATATAGCTCTGAAAATATATTTGGGCTTGTAGCAGTGTGTGGGACTTGTTCTATTAATCCATCTATACTAACCTCCACCAGGTTGCAAATTAAAAATAATTTGTATTTGCATCTAGCTCTGAAAAAGTATTTGGGCTTGTAGCAGTGTGTGGGACTTGTTCTATTGGTCCATCTATACTAACCTCCACCAGGTTGCAAATTCAAAATAATTTTTATCTGCATCTAGCTCTGAAAAAATATTTCCGCTTGTAGCAGTGTGTGGGACTTGTTCTATTAGTCCATCTATACTAACCTCCACCAGGTTGCAAATTCAAAATAATTTTTATCTGCGTTTAGCTCTGAAAAAATATTTGGGCTTGTAGCAGTGTGTGGGACTTGTTCTATTAGTCCAGCTATACTAACCTCCACCAGGTTGCAAATTAAAATTAATTTTTATCTGCATCTAGCTCTGAAAAAATATCTGGGCTTGTAGCAGTGTGTGGGACTTGTTCTATTAGTGCATCTATACTAACCTCCACCAGGTTGCAAATTAAAAATAATCTGTATCTGCATCTAGCTCTGAAAATATGTTTCGGCTTGTAGCAGTGTGTGGGACTTGTTCTATTAGTCCATCTATACTAACCTCCACCAGGTTGCAAATTAAAAATAATTTTTATCTGCATCTAGTTCTGAAAAAATATTTGGGCTTGTAGCAGTGTGTGGGACTTGTTCTATTAGTCCATCTATACTAACCTCCACCAGGTTGCAAATTCAAAATAATTTTTATCTGCATCTAGCTCTGAAAAAATATTTTGGCTTGTAGCAGTGTGAGGGACTTGTTCTATTAGTCCATCTATACTAACCTCCACGAGGTTGCAAATTCAAAATAATTTTTATCTGCATTTAGCTCTGAAAAAATAATTGGGCTTGTAGCAGCATGTGGGACTTGTTCTATTAGTCCATCTATACTAACCTCCACCAGGTTGCAAATTAAAATAAATTTTTATCTGCATCTAGCTCTGAAAAAATATCTGGGCTTGTAGCAGTGTGTGGGACTTATTCTATTAGTCCATCTATACTAACCTCCACCAGGTTGCAAATTAAAAATATTTTTTATCTGCATCTAGCTCTGAAAAAATTTTTGGGCTTGTAGCAGTGTGTGGGACTTGTTCTAATAGTCCATCTATACTAACCTCCACCAGGTTGCAAATTCAAAATAATTTTTATCTGCATCTAGCTCTGAAAAAATATTTGGGCTTGTAGCAGTGTGTGGGACTTGTTCTATTAGTCCATCTATACTAACCTCCACCAAGTTGCAAATTCAAAATAATTTTTATCTGCATCTAGCTCTAAAAAAATATTTGGGCTTGTAGCAGTGTGTGGGACTTGTTCTATTAGTCCATCTATACTAACCTCCACCAGGTTGCAAATTCAAAATAATTTTTATCTGCATCTAGCTCTGAAAAAATATTTGGGCATGTAGCAGTGTGTGGGACTTGTTCTATTAGTCCATCTATACTAACCTCCACCAGGTTGCAAATTAAAAATAATTTTTATCTGCATCTAGCTCTGAAAAAATATTTGGGCTTGTAGCAGTGTGTGGTACTTGTTCTATTAGTCCATCTATACTAACCTCCACCAGGTTGCAAATTAAAAATAATTTGTATCTGCATCTAGCTCTGAAAATATATTTGGGCTTTTAGCAGTGTGTGGGACTTGTTCTATTAGTCCATCTATACTAACCTCCACCAGGTTGCAAATTAAAAATAATTTGTATCTGCATCTAGCTCTGAAAAAATATTTGGGCTTGTAGCAGTGTGTGGGACTTGTTCTATTAGTCCATCTATACTAACCTCCACCAGGTTGCAAATTCAAAATAATTTTTATCTGCATCTAGCTCTGAAAAAATATTTTGGCTTGTAGCAGTGTGTGGGACTTGTTCTATTAGTCCATCTATACTAACCTCCACCAGGTTGCAAATTCAAAATAATTTTTATCTGCGTTTAGCTCTGAAAAAATATTTGGGCTTGTAGCAGTGTGTGGGACTTGTTCTATTAGTCCATCTATACTAACCTCCACCAGGTTGCAAATTAAAAATATTTTTTATGTGCATCTAGCTCTGAAAAAATATTTGGGCTTGTAGCAGTGTGTGGGACTTGTTCTATTAGTCCATCTATACTAACCTCCACCAGGTTGCAAATTCAAAATAATTTTTATCTGCATCTAGATCTGAAAAAATATTTGGGCTTGTAGCAGTGTGTGGGACTTGTTCTATTAGTCCATGTATACTAACCTCCACCAGGTTGCAAATTCAAAATAATTTTTATCTGCATCTAGCTCTGAAAAAATATTTGGGCTTGTAGCAGTGTGTGGGACTTGTTCTATTAGTCCATCTATACTAACCTCCACCAGGTTACAAATTCAAAATAATTTTTATCTGCACCTACCTCTGAAAAAATATTTGGGCCTGTAGCAGTGTGTGGGACTTGTTCTATTAGTTCATCTATACTAACCTCCACCAGGTTGCAAATTCAAAATAATTTTTATCTGCATCTAGCTCTGAAAAAATATTTGGGCTTGTAGCAGTGTGTGGGACGTGTTCTATTACTCCATCTATACTAACCTCCACCAGGTTGCAAATTCAAAATAATTTTTATCTGCATCTAGCTCTGAAAAAATATTTGGGCTTGTAGCAGTGTGTGGGACTTGTTCTATTAATCCATCTATACTAACCTCCACCAGGTTGCAAATTAAAAATAATTTTTATCTGCATCTAGATCTGAAAAAATATTTGGGCTTGTAGCAGTGTGTGGTACTTGTTCTATTAGTCCATCTATACTAACCTCCACCAGGTTGCAAATTAAAAATAATTTGTATCTGCATCTAGCTCTGAAAATATATTTGGGCTTGTAGCAGTGTGTGGGACTTGTTCTATTAGTCCATCTATACTAACCTCCACCAGGTTGCAAATTAAAAATAATTTGTATCTGCATCTAGCTCTGAAAAAATATTTGGGCTTGTAGCAGTGTGTGGGACTTGTTCTATTAGTCCATCTATACTAACCTCCACCAGGTTGCAAATTCAAAATAATTTTTATCTGCATCTAGCTCTGAGAAAATATTTCGGCTTGTAGCAGTGTGTGGGACTTGTTCTATTAGTCCATCCATACTAACCTCCACCAGGTTGCAAATTCAAAATAATTTTTATCTGCGTTTAGCTCTGAAAAAAATATTTGGGCTTGTAGCAGTGTGTGGGACTTGTTCTATTAGTCCAGCTATACTAACCTCCACCAGGTTGCAAATTAAAATTAATTTTTATCTGCATCTAGCTCTGAAAAAATATCTGGGCTTGTAGCAGTGTGTGGGACTTGTTCTATTAGTCCATCTATACTAACCTCCCCCAGGTTGCAAATTAAAAATATTTTTTATGTGCATCTAGCTCTAAAAAAATATTTGGGCTTGTAGCAGTGTTTGGGACTTGTTCTATTAGTCCATCTATACTAACCTCCACCAGGTTGCAAATTCAAAATAATTTTTATCTGCATCTAGCTCTGAAAAAATATTTGGGCTTGTAGCAGTGTGTGGGACTTGTTCTATTAGTCCATCTATACTAACCTCCACCAGGTTGCAAATTCAAAATAATTTTTATCTGCATCTAGCTCTGAAAAAATATTTGGGCTTGTAGCAGTGTGTGGGACTTGTTCTATTAGTCCATCTATACTAACCTCCACCAGGTTGCATATTCAAAATAATTTTTATCTGCATCTAGCTCTGAAAAAATATTTGGGCTCGTAGCAGTGTGTGGGACTTATTCTATTAGTCCATCTATACTAACCTCCACCAGGTTGCAAATTCAAAATAATTTTTATCTGCATCTAGCTCTGAAAAAATATTTGGGCTTGTAGCAGTGTGTGGGACTTGTTCTATTAGTCCATCTATACTAACCTCCACCAGGTTGCAAATTCAAAATAATTTTTATCTGCATCTAGCTCTGAAAAAATATTTGGGCTTGTAGCAGTGTGTGGGACTTGTTCTATTTGTCCATCTATACTAACCTCCACCAGGTTGCAAATTAAAAATAATTTTTATCTGCATCTAGCTCTGAAAAAATATTTGGGCTTGTAGCAGTGTGTGGGACTTGTTCTATTAGTCCATCTATACTAACCTCCACCAGGATGCAAATTCAAAATAATTTTTATCTGCATCTAGCTCTGAAAACATATTTGGACTTGTAGCAGTGTGTGGGACTTGTTCTATTAGTCCATCTATACTAACCTCCACCAGGTTGCAAATTAAAAATAATTTGTATCTGCATCTAGCTCTGAAAATATATTTGGGCTTGTAGCAGTGTGTGGGACTTGTTCTATTAGTCCATCTATACTAACCTCCACCAGGTTGCAAATTAAAAATAATTTTTATCTGCATCTAGCTCTGAAAAAATATTTGGGCTTGTAGCAGTGTGTGGGACTTGTTCTATTAGTCCATCTATACTAACCTCCACCAGGTTGCAAATTCAAAATAATTTTTATCTGCATCTAGCTCTGAAAAAGTATTTGGGCTTGTAGCAGTGTGTGGGACTTGTTCTATTGGTCCATCTATACTAACCTCCACCAGGTTGCAAATTCAAAATAATTTTTATCTGCATCTAGCTCTGAAAAAATATTTCCGCTTGTAGCAGTGTGTGGGACTTGTTCTATTAGTTCATCTATACTAACCTCCACCAGGTTGCAAATTCAAAATAATTTTTATCTGCGTTTAGCTCTGAAAAAATATTTCGGCTTGTAGCAGTGTGTGGGACTTGTTCTATTAGTCCAGCTATACTAACCTCCACCAGGTTGCAAATTAAAATTAATTTTTATCTGCATCAAGCTCTGAAAAAATATTTGGGCTTGTAGCAGTGTGTGGGACTTGTTCTATTAGTCCATCTATACTAACCTCCACCAGGTTGCAAATTCAAAATAATTTTTATCTGCATCTAGCTCTGAAAAAATATTTGGGCTTGTAGCAGTGTGTGGGACTTGTCCTATTAGTCCATCTATACTAACCTCCACCAGGTTTCAAATTCAAAATAATTTTTATCTGCATCTAGCTCTGAAAAAATATTTGGGCTTGTAGCAGTGTGTGGGACTTGTTCTATTAGTCCATCTATACTAACCTCCACCAGGTTGCAAATTCAAAATAATTTTTATCTGCATCTAGCTCTGAAAAAATATTTGGGCATGTAGCAGTGTGTGGGACTTGTTCTATTAGTCTATCTATACTAACCTCCACCAGGTTGCAAATTAAAAATAATTTTTATCTGCATCTAGCTCTGAAAAAATATTTGGGCTTGTAGCAGTGTGTGGTACTTGTTCTATTAGTCCATCTATACTAACCTCCACCAGGTTGCAAATTAAAAATAATTTGTATCTGCATATAGCTCTGAAAATATATTTGGGCTTGTAGCAGTGTGTGGGACTTGTTCTATTAATCCATCTATACTAACCTCCACCAGGTTGCAAATTAAAAATAATTTGTATTTGCATCTAGCTCTGAAAAAGTATTTGGGCTTGTAGCAGTGTGTGGGACTTGTTCTATTGGTCCATCTATACTAACCTCCACCAGGTTGCAAATTCAAAATAATTTTTATCTGCATCTAGCTCTGAAAAAATATTTCCGCTTGTAGCAGTGTGTGGGACTTGTTCTATTAGTCCATCTATACTAACCTCCACCAGGTTGCAAATTCAAAATAATTTTTATCTGCGTTTAGCTCTGAAAAAATATTTGGGCTTGTAGCAGTGTGTGGGACTTGTTCTATTAGTCCAGCTATACTAACCTCCACCAGGTTGCAAATTAAAATTAATTTTTATCTGCATCTAGCTCTGAAAAAATATCTGGGCTTGTAGCAGTGTGTGGGACTTGTTCTATTAGTGCATCTATACTAACCTCCACCAGGTTGCAAATTAAAAATAATCTGTATCTGCATCTAGCTCTGAAAATATGTTTCGGCTTGTAGCAGTGTGTGGGACTTGTTCTATTAGTCCATCTATACTAACCTCCACCAGGATGCAAATTAAAAATAATTTTTATCTGCATCTAGCTCTGAAAAAATATTTGGGCTTGTAGCAGTGTGTGGGACTTGTTCTATTAGTCCATCTATACTAACCTCCACCAGGTTGCAAATTCAAAATAATTTTTATCTGCATCTAGCTCTGAAAAAATATTTTGGCTTGTAGCAGTGTGTGGGACTTGTTCTATTAGTCCATCTATACTAACCTCCACGAGGTTGCAAATTCAAAATAATTTTTATCTGCATTTAGCTCTGAAAAAATAATTGGGCTTGTAGCAGCATGTGGGACTTGTTCTATTAGTCCATCTGTACTAACCTCCACCAGGTTGCAAATTAAAATAAATTTTTATCTGCATCTAGCTCTGAAAAAATATCTGGGCTTGTAGCAGTGTGTGGGACTTATTCTATTAGTCCATCTATACTAACCTCCACCAGGTTGCAAATTAAAAATATTTTTTATCTGCATCTAGCTCTGAAAAAATATTTGGGCTTGTAGCAGTGTGTGGGACTTGTTCTATTAGTCCATCTATACTAACCTCCACCAAGTTGCAAATTCAAAATAATTTTTATCTGCATCTAGCTCTAAAAAAATATTTGGGCTTGTAGCAGTGTGTGGGACTTGTTCTATTAGTCCATCTATACTAACCTCCACCAGGTTGCAAATTCAAAATAATTTTTATCTGCATCTAGCTCTGAAAAAATATTTGGGCATGTAGCAGTGTGTGGGACTTGTTCTATTAGTCCATCTATACTAACCTCCACCAGGTTGCAAATTAAAAATAATTTTTATCTGCATCTAGCTCTGAAAAAATATTTGGGCTTGTAGCAGTGTGTGGTACTTGTTCTATTAGTCCATCTATACTAACCTCCACCAGGTTGCAAATTAAAAATAATTTGTATCTGCATCTAGCTCTGAAAATATATTTGGGCTTGTAGCAGTGTGTGGGACTTGTTCTATTAGTCCATCTATACTAACCTCCACCAGGTTGCAAATTAAAAATAATTTGTATCTGCATCTAGCTCTGAAAAAATATTTGGGCTTGTACCAGTGTGTGGGACTTGTTCTATTAGTCCATCTATACTAACCTCCACCAGGTTGCAAATTCAAAATAATTTTTATCTGCATCTAGCTCTGAAAAAATATTTTGGCTTGTAGCAGTTTGTGGGACTTGTTCTATTAGTCCATCTATACTAACCTCCACCAGGTTGCAAATTCAAAATAATTTTTATCTGCGTTTAGCTCTGAAAAAATATTTGGGCTTGTAGCAGTGTGTGGGACTTGTTCTATTAGTCCAGCTATACTAACCTCCACCAGGTTGCAAATTAAAATTAATTTTTATCTGCATCTAGCTCTGAAAAAATATCTGGGCTTGTAGCAGTGTGTGGGACTTGTTCTATTAGTCCATCTATACTAACCTCCACCAGGTTGCAAATTAAAAATATTTTTTATGTGCATCTAGCTCTGAAAAAATATTTGGGCTTGTAGCAGTGTGTGGGACTTGTTCTATTAGTCCATCTATACTAACCTCCACCAGGTTGCAAATTCAAAATAATTTTTATCTGCCTCTAGATCTGAAAAAATATTTGGGCTTGTAGCAGTGTGTGGGACTTGTTCTATTAGTCCATGTATACTAACCTCCACCAGGTTGCAAATTCAAAATAATTTTTATCTGCATCTAGCTCTGAAAAAATATTTGGGCTTGTAGCAGTGTGTGGGACTTGTTCTATTAGTCCATCTATACTAACCTCCACCAGGTTACAAATTCAAAATAATTTTTATCTGCACCTACCTCTGAAAAAATATTTGGGCCTGTAGCAGTGTGTGGGACTTGTTCTATTAGTCCATCTATACTAACCTCCACCAGGTTGCAAATTCAAAATAATTTTTATCTGCATCTAGCTCTGAAAAAATATTTGGGCTTGTAGCAGTGTGTGGGACTTGTTCTATTACTCCATCTATACTAACCTCCACCAGGTTGCAAATTCAAAATAATTTTTATCTGCATCTAGCTCTGAAAAAATATTTGGGCTTGTAGCAGTGTGTGGGACTTGTTCTATTAGTCCATCTATACTAACCTCCACCAGGTTGCAAATTAAAAATAATTTTTATCTGCATCTAGATCTGAAAAAATATTTGGGCTTGTAGCAGTGTGTGGTACTTGTTCTATTAGTCCATCTATACTAACCTCCACCAGGTTGCAAATTAAAAATAATTTGTATCTGCATCTAGCTCTGAAAATATATTTGGGCTTGTAGCAGTGTGTGGGACTTGTTCTATTAGTCCATCTATACTAACCTCCACCAGGTTGCAAATTAAAAATAATTTGTATCTGCATCTAGCTCTGAAAAAATATTTGGGCTTGTAGCAGTGTGTGGGACTTGTTCTATTAGTCCATCTATACTAACCTCCACCAGGTTGCAAATTCAAAATAATTTTTATCTGCATCTAGCTCTGAGAAAATATTTCGGCTTGTAGCAGTGTGTGGGACTTGTTCTATTAGTCCATCCATACTAACCTCCACCAGGTTGCAAATTCAAAATAATTTTTATCTGCGTTTAGCTCTGAAAAAAATATTTGGGCTTGTAGCAGTGTGTGGGACTTGTTCTATTAGTCCAGCTATACTAACCTCCACCAGGTTGCAAATTAAAATTAATTTTTATCTGCATCTAGCTCTGAAAAAATATCTGGGCTTGTAGCAGTGTGTGGGACTTGTTCTATTAGTCCATCTATACTAACCTCCCCCAGGTTGCAAATTAAAAATATTTTTATGTGCATCTAGCTCTAAAAAAATATTTGGGCTTGTAGCAGTGTTTGGGACTTGTTCTATTAGTCCATCTATACTAACCTCCACCAGGTTGCAAATTCAAAATAATTTTTATCTGCATCTAGCTCTGAAAAAATATTTGGGCTTGTAGCAGTGTGTGGGACTTGTTCTATTAGTCCATCTATACTAACCTCCACCAGGTTGCAAATTCAAAATAATTTTTATCTGCATCTAGCTCTGAAAAAATATTTGGGCTTGTAGCAGTGTGTGGGACTTGTTCTATTAGTCCATCTATACTAACCTCCACCAGGTTGCATATTCAAAATAATTTTTATCTGCATCTAGCTCTGAAAAAATATTTGGGCTCGTAGCAGTGTGTGGGACTTATTCTATTAGTCCATCTATACTAACCTCCACCAGGTTGCAAATTCAAAATAATTTTTATCTGCATCTAGCTCTGAAAAAATATTTGGGCTTGTAGCAGTGTGTGGGACTTGTTCTATTAGTCCATCTATACTAACCTCCACCAGGTTGCAAATTCAAAATAATTTTTATCTGCATCTAGCTCTGAAAAAATATTTGGGCTTGTAGCAGTGTGTGGGACTTGTTCTATTTGTCCATCTATACTAACCTCCACCAGGTTGCAAATTAAAAATAATTTTTATCTGCATCTAGCTCTGAAAAAATATTTGGGCTTGTAGCAGTGTGTGGGACTTGTTCTATTAGTCCATCTATACTAACCTCCACCAGGATGCAAATTCAAAATAATTTTTATCTGCATCTAGCTCTGAAAACATATTTGGACTTGTAGCAGTGTGTGGGACTTGTTCTATTAGTCCATCTATACTAACCTCCACCAGGTTGCAAATTAAAAATAATTTGTATCTGCATCTAGCTCTGAAAATATATTTGGGCTTGTAGCAGTGTGTGGGACTTGTTCTATTAGTCCATCTATACTAACCTCCACCAGGTTGCAAATTAAAAATAATTTTTATCTGCATCTAGCTCTGAAAAAATATTTGGGCTTGTAGCAGTGTGTGGGACTTGTTCTATTAGTCCATCTATACTAACCTCCACCAGGTTGCAAATTCAAAATAATTTTTATCTGCATCTAGATCTGAAAAAATATTTCGGCTTGTAGCAGTGTGTGGGACTTGTTCTATTAGTCCATCTATACTAACCTCCACCAGGTTGCAAATTCAAAATAATTTTTATCTGCATTTAGCTCTGAAAAAATATTTCGGCTTGTAGCAGTGTGTGGGACTTGTTCTATTAGTCCATCTATACTAACCTCCACCAGGTTGCAAATTAAAATTAATTTTTATCTGCATCTAGCTCTGAAAAAATATCTGGGCTTGAAGCAGTGTGTGGGACTTATTCTATTAGTCCATCTATACTAACCTCCACCAGGTTGCAAATTAAAAATATTTTTTATCTGCATCTTGCTCTGAAAAAATATTTTGCTTGTAGCAGTGTGTGGGACTTGTTCTATTAGTCCATCTATACTAACCTCCATCAGGTTGCAAATTCAAAATAATTTTAATCTGCATCTAGCTCTGAAAAAATATTTGGGCTTGTAGCAGTGTGTGGGACTTGTTCTATTAGTCCATCTATACTAACCTCCACCAGGTTGCAAATTAAAAATAATTTTTATCTGCATCTAGCTCTGAAAAAATATTTGGGCTTGTAGCAGTGTGTGGGACTTGTACTATTAGTCCATCTATACTAACCTCCACTAGGTTGCAAATTCAAAATAATTTTTATCTGCATCTAGCTCTGAAAAAATATTTGGGCTTGCAGCAGTGTGTGGGACTTGTTCTATTAGTGCATCTATACTAACCTCCACCAGGTTGCAAATTAAAAATAATCTGTATCTGCATCTAGCTCTGAAAATATATTTGGGCTTGTAGCAGTGTGTGGGACTTGTTCTATTAGTCCATCTATACTAACCTCCACCAGGTTGCAAATTAAAAATAATTTTTATCTGCATCTAGCTCTGAAAAAATTTTTGGGCTTGTAGCAGTGTGTGGGACTTGTTATATTAGTCCATCTATACTAACCTCCACCAGGTTGCAAATTCAAAATAATTTTTATCTGCATCTAGCTCTGAAAAAATATTTTGGCTTGTAGCAGTGTGTGGGACTTGTTCTATTAGTCCATCTATACTAACCTCCACGAGGTTGCAAATTCAAAATAATTTTTATCTGCGTTTAGCTCTGAAAAAATATTTGGGCTTTTAGCAGTGTGTGGGACTTGTTCTATTAGTCCATCTATACTAACCTCCACCAGGTTGCAAATTAAAATTAATTTTTATCTGCATCTAGCTCTGAAAAAATATCTGGGCTTGTAGCAGTGTGTGGGACTTATTCTATTATTCTAGCTATACTAACCTACACCAGGTTGCAAATTAAAAATATTTTTTATCTGCATCTAGCTCTGAAAAAATATTTGGGCTTGTAGCAGTGTGTGGGACTTGTTCTATTAGTCCATCTATACTAACCTCCACCAGGTTGCAAATTCAAAATAATTTTTATCTGCATCTAGCTCTGAAAAAATATTTCGGCTTGTACCAGTGTGTGGGACTTGTTCTATTAGTCCATCTATACTAACCTCCACCAGGTTGCAAATTCAAAATAATTTTTATCTGCGTTTAGCTCTGAAAAAATATTTGGGCTTGAAGCAGTGTGTGGGACTTGTTCTATTAGTCCATCTATACTAACCTCCACCAGGTTGCAAATTAAAATTAATTTTTATCTGCATCTAGCTCTGAAAAAATATCTGGGCTTGTAGCAGTGTGTGGGACTTGTTCTATTAGTCCATCTATACTAACCTCCACCAGGTTGCAAATTAAAAATATTTTTTATCTGCATCTAGCTCTGAAAAAATATTTGGGCTTGTAGCAGTGTGTGGGACTTGTTCTATTAGTCCATCTATACTAACCTCCACCAGGTTGCAAATTCAAAATAATTTTTATCTGCATCTAGCTCTGAAAAAATATTTCGGCTTGTAGCAGTGTGTGGGACTTGTTCTATTAGTCCATCTATACTAACCTCCACCAGGTTGCAAATTCAAAATAATTTTTATCTGCATCTAGCTCTGAAAAAATATTTGGGCTTGTAGCAGTGTGTGGGACTTGTTCTATTAGTCCATCTATACTAACCTCCACCAGGTTGCAAATTCAAAATAATTTTTATCTGCATCTAGCTCTGAAAAAATATTTCGGCTTGTAGCAGTGTGTGGGACTTGTTCTATTAGTCCATCTATACTAACCTCCACCAGGTTGCAAATTCAAAATAATTTTTATCTGCATCTAGCTCTGAAAAAATATTTGGGCTTGTAGCAGTGTGTGGGGCATGTTCTATTAGTCCATCTATACTAACCTCCACCAGGTTGCAAATTAAAAGTGATTTGTATCTGCATCTAGCTCTGAAAATATATTTGGGCTTGTAGCAGTGTGTGGAACTTGTTCTATTAGTCCATCTATACTAACCTCCACCAGGTTGCAAATTCAAAATAATTTTTATCTGCATTTAGCTCTGAAAAAATATTTGGGCTTGTAGCAGTGTGTGGGACTTGTTCTATTAGTCCATCTATACTAACCTCCACCAGGTTGCAAATTAAAATTAATTTTTATCTGCATCTAGCTCTGAAAAAATATTTCAGCTTGTAGCAGTGTGTGGGACTTGTTCTATTAGTCCATCTATACTGACCTCCACCAGGTTGCAAATTAAAAATATTTTTTATCTGCATCTAGCTCTGAAAAAATATTTGGGCTTGTAGCAGTGTGTGGGACTTGTTCTATTAGTCCATCTATACTAACCTCCACCAGGTTGCAAATTCAAAATAATTTTTATCTGCATCTAGCTCTGAAAAAATATTTGGGCTTGTAGCAGTGTGTGGGACTTGTTCTATTATTCCATCTATACTAGCCTCCACCAGGTTGCAAATTCAAAATAATTTTTATCTGCATCTAGTTCTGAAAAAATATTTCGGCTTGTAGCAGTGTGTGGGACTTGTTCTATTAGTCCATCTATACTAACCTCCACCAGGTTGCAAATTCAAAATAATTTTTATCTGCATCTAGCTCTGAAAAAATATTTGGGCTTGTAGCAGTGTGTGGGACTTGTTCTATTAGTCCATCTATACTAACCTCCACCAGGTTGCAAATTCAAAATAATTTTTATCTGCATCTAGCTCTGAAAAAATATTTGGGCTTGTAGCTGTGTGTGGGACTTGTTCTATTAGTCCATCTATACTAACCTCCACCAGGTTGCAAATTAAAAATAATTTTTATCTGCACCTAGCTCTGAAAAAATATTTGGGCTTGTAGCAGTGTGTGGGACTTGTTCTATTAGTCCATCTATACTGACCTCCACCAGGCTGCAAATTCAAAATAATTTTTATCTGCATCTAGCTCTGAAAAAATATTTTTGCTTGTAGCAGTGTGTGGGACTTGTTCTATTAGTCCATCTATACTAACCTCCACCAGGTTGCAAATTCAAAATAATTTTTATCTGCATCTAACTCTGAAAAAATATTTGGACTTGTAGCAGTGTGTGGGACTTGTTCTATTAGTCCATCTATACTAACCTCCACCAGGTTGCAAATTCAAAATAATTTTTATCTGCATCTAGCTCTGAAAAAATATTTGGGCTCGTAGCAGTGTGTGGGACTTATTCTATTAGTCCATCTATACTAACCTCCACCAGGTTGCAAATTCAAAATAATTTTTATCTGCATCTAGCTCTGAAAAAATATTTGGGCTTGTAGCAGTGTGTGGGACTTGTTCTATTAGTCCATCTATACTAACCTCCACCAGGTTGCAAATTCAAAATAATTTTTATCTGCATCTAGCTCTGAAAAAATATTTGGACTTTTAGCAGTGTGTGGAACTTGTTCTATTAGTCCATCTATACTAACCTCCACCAGGTTGCAAATTAAAAATAATTTGTATCTGCATCTAGCTCTGAAAATATATTTGGGCTTGTAGCAGTGTGTGGGACTTGTTCTATTAGTCCATCTATACTAACCTCCACCAGGTTGCAAATTAAAAATAATTTTTATCTGCATCTAGCTCTGAAAAAATATTTGGGCTTGTAGCAGTGTGTGGGACTTGTTCTCTAAGTCCATCTATACTAACCTCCACCAGGTTGCAAATTCAAAATAATTTTTATCTGCATCTAGATCTGAAAAAATATTTCGGCTTGTAGCAGTGTGTGGGACTTGTTCTATTAGTTCATCTATACTAACCTCCACCAGGTTGCAAATTCAAAATAATTTTTATCTGCATTTAGCTCTGAAAAAATATTTCGGCTTGTAGCAGTGTGTGGGACTTGTTCTATTAGTCCATCTATACTAACCTCCACCAGGTTGCAAATTAAAATTAATTTTTATCTGCATCTAGCTCTGAAAAAATATCTGGGCTTGAAGCAGTGTGTGGTACTTATTCTATTAGTCCATCTATACTAACCTCCACCAGGTTGCAAATTAAAAATAATTTTTATCTGCATCTAGCTCTGAAAAAATATTTGGGCTTGTAGCAGTGTGTGGGACTTGTTCTATTAGTCCATCTATACTAACCTCCACCAGGTTGCAAATTAAAAATAATTTTTATCTGCATCTAGCTCTGAAAAAATATTTGGGCTTGTAGCAGTGTGTGGGACTTGTTCTATTAGTCCATCTATACTAACCTCCACCAGGTTGCAAATTAAAAATAATTTTTATCTGCATCTAGCTCTGAAAAAATATTTGGGCTTGTAGCAGTGTGTGGGACTTGTTCTATTAGTCCATCTATACTAACCTCCACCAGGTTGCAAATTCAAAATAATTTTTATCTGCATCTAGCTCTGAAAAAATACTTAGGCTTGCAGCAGTGTGTGGGACTTGTTCTATTAGTGCATCTATACTAACCTCCACCAGGTTGCAAATTAAAAATAATCTGTATCTGAATCTAGCTCTGAAAATATATTTGGGCTTGTAGCAGTGTGTGGGACTTGTTCTATTAGTCCATCTATACTAACCTCCACCAGGTTGCAAATTCAAAATAATTTTTATCTGCATCTAGCTCTGAAAAAATATTTGGGCTTGTAGCAGTGTGTGGGACTTGTTCTATTAGTCCATCTATACTAACCTCCACCAGGTTGCAAATTAAAAATAATTTTTATCTGCATCTAGCTCTGAAAAAATATTTGGGCTTGTAGCAGTGTGTGGGACTTGTTCTATTAGTCCATCTATACTAACCTCCAAGAGGTTGCAAATTCAAAATAATTTTTATCTGCATCTAGCTCTGACAAAATATTTGGGCTTGCAGCAGTGTGTGGGACTTGTTCTATTAGTGCATCTATACTAACCTCCACCAGGTTGCAAATTAAAAATAATCTGTATCTGCATCTAGCTCTGAAAATATATTTGGGCTTGTAGCAGTGTGTGGGACTTGTTCTATTAGTCCATCTATACTAACCTCCACCAGGTTGCAAATTCAAAATAATTTTTATCTGCATCTAGCTCTGAAAAAATATTTGGGCTTGTAGCAGTGTGTGGGACTTGTTCTATTAGTCCATCTATACTAACCTCCACCAGGTTGCAAATTAAAAATAATTTTTATCTGCACCTAGCTCTGAAAAAATATTTGGGCTTGTAGCAGTGTGTGGGACTTGTTCTATTAGTCCATCTATACTGACCTCCACCAGGCTGCAAATTCAAAATAATTTTTATCTGCATCTAGCTCTGAAAAAATATTTTTGCTTGTAGCAGTGTGTGGGACTTGTTCTATTAGTCCATCTATACTAACCTCCACCAGGTTGCAAATTCAAAATAATTTTTATCTGCATCTAACTCTGAAAAAATATTTGGGCTTGTAGCAGTGTGTGGGACTTGTTCTATTAGTCCATCTATACTAACCTCCACCAGGTTGCAAATTCAAAATAATTTTTATCTGCATCTAGGTCTGAAAAAATATTTGGGCTCGTAGCAGTGTGTGGGACTTATTCTATTAGTCCATCTATACTAACCTCCACCAGGTTGCAAATAAAAAATAATTTTTATCTGCATCTAGCTCTGAAAAAATATTTGGGCTTGTAGCAGTGTGTGGGACTTGTTCTATTAGTCCATCTATACTAACCTCCACCAGGTTGCAAATTCAAAATAATTTTTATCTGCATCTAGCTCTGAAAAAATATTTGGACTTTTAGCAGTGTGTGGAACTTGTTCTATTAGTCCATCTATACTAACCTCCACCAGGTTGCAAATTAAAAATAATTTGTATCTGCATCTAGCTCTGAAAATATATTTGGGCTTGTAGCAGTGTGTGGGACTTGTTCTATTAGTCCATCTATACAAACCTCCACCAGGTTGCAAATTAAAAATAATTTTTATCTGCATCTAGCTCTGAAAAAATATTTGGGCTTGTAGCAGTGTGTGGGACTTGTTCTCTAAGTCCATCTATACTAACCTCCACCAGGTTGCAAATTCAAAATAATTTTTATCTGCATCTAGATCTGAAAAAATATTTCGGCTTGTAGCAGTGTGTGGGACTTGTTCTATTAGTTCATCTATACTAACCTCCACCAGGTTGCAAATTCAAAATAATTTTTATCTGCATTTAGCTCTGAAAAAATATTTCGGCTTGTAGCAGTGTGTGGGACTTGTTCTATTAGTCCATCTATACTAACCTCCACCAGGTTGCAAATTAAAATTAATTTTTATCTGCATCTAGCTCTGAAAAAATATCTGGGCTTGAAGCAGTGTGTGGTACTTATTCTATTAGTCCATCTATACTAACCTCCACCAGGTTGCAAATTAAAAATAATTTTTATCTGCATCTAGCTCTGAAAAATTATTTGGGCTTGTAGCAGTGTGTGGGACTTGTTCTATTAGTCCATCTATACTAACCTCCACCAGGTTGCAAATTAAAAATAATTTTTATCTGCATCTAGCTCTGAAAAAATATTTGGGCTTGTAGCAGTGTGTGGGACTTGTTCTATTAGTCCATCTATACTAACCTCCACCAGGTTGCAAATTCAAAATAATTTTTATCTGCATCTAGCTCTGAAAAAATACTTAGGCTTGCAGCAGTGTGTGGGACTTGTTCTATTATTGCATCTATACTAACCTCCACCAGGTTGCAAATTAAAAATAATCTGTATCTGAATCTAGCTCTGAAAATATATTTGGGCTTGTAGCAGTGTGTGGGACTTGTTCTATTAGTCCATCTATACTAACCTCCACCAGGTTGCAAATTCAAAATAATTTTTATCTGCATCTAGCTCTGAAAAAATATTTGGGCTTGTAGCAGTGTGTGGGACTTGTTCTATTAGTCCATCTATACTAACCTCCACCAGGTTGCAAATTAAAAATAATTTTTATCTGCATCTAGCTCTGAAAAAATATTTGGGCTTGTAGCAGTGTGTGGGACTTGTTCTATTAGTCCATCTATACTAACCTCCAAGAGGTTGCAAATTCAAAATAATTTTTATCTGCATCTAGCTCTGAAAAAATATTTGGGCTTGCAGCAGTGTGTGGGACTTGTTCTATTAGTGCATCTATACTAACCTCCACCAGGTTGCAAATTAAAAATAATCTGTATCTGCATCTAGCTCTGAAAATATATTTGGGCTTGTAGCAGTGTGTGGGACTTGTTCTATTAGTCCATCTATACTAACCTCCACCAGGTTGCAAATTCAAAATAATTTTTATCTGCATCTAGCTCTGAAAAAATATTTGGGCTTGTAGCAGTGTGTGGGACTTGTTCTATTAGTCCATCTATACTAACCTCCACCAGGTTGCAAATTAAAAATAATTTTTATCTGCATCTAGCTCTGAAAAAATATTTGGGCTTGTAGCAGTGTGTGGGACTTGTTCTATTAGTCCATCTATACTAACCTCCACCAGGTTGCAAATTCAAAATAATTTTTATCTGCATCTAGCTCTGAAAAAATATTTGGGCTTGCAGCAGTGTGTGGGACTTGTTCTATTAGTGCATCTATACTAACCTCCACCAGGTTGCAAATTAAAAATAATCTGTATCTGCATCTAGCTCTGAAAATATATTTGGGCTTGTAGCAGTGTGTGGGACTTGTTCTATTAGTCCATCTATACTAACCTCCACGAGGTTGCAAATTAAAAATAATTTTTATCTGCGTTTAGCTCTGAAAAAATATTTGGGCTTGTAGCAGTGTGTGGGACTTGTTCTATTAGTCCATCTATACTAACCTCCACCAGGTTGCAAATTCAAAATAATTTTTATCTGCATCTAGCTCTGAAAAAATATTTGGGCTTGTAGCAGTGTGTGGGACTTGTTCTATTAGTCCATCTATACTAACCTCCACCAGGTTGCAAATTCAAAATAATTTTTATCTGCATCTATCTCTGAAAAAATATTTGGGCTTGTAGCAGTGTGTGGGACTTGTTCTATTAGTCCATCTATACTAACCTCCACCAGGTTGCAAATTCAAAATAATTTTTATCTGCATCTAGCTCTGAAAAAATATTTGGGCTTGTAGCAGTGTGTGGGACTTGTTCTATTAGTCCATCTATACTGACCTCCACCAGGCTGCAAATTCAAAATAATTTTTATCTGCATCTAGCTCTGAAAAAATATTTTTGCTTGTAGCAGTGTGTGGGACTTGTTCTATTAGTCCATCTATACTAACCTCCACCAGGTTGCAAATTCAAAATAATTTTTATCTGCATCTAACTCTGAAAAAATATTTGGGCTTGTAGCAGTGTGTGGGACTTGTTCTATTAGTCCATCTATACTAACCTCCACGAGGTTGCAAATTCAAAATAATTTTTATTTGCGTTTAGCTCTGAAAAAATATTTGGGCTTGTAGCAGTGTGTGGGACTTGTTCTATTAGTCCATCTATACTAACCTCCACCAGGTTGCAAATTAAAAATAATTTTTATCTGCATCTAGCTCTGAAAAAATATTTGGGCTTGTAGCAGTGTGTGGGACTTGTTCTCTAAGTCCATCTATACTAACCTCCACCAGGTTGCAAATTAAAATTAATTTTTATCTGCATCTAGCTCTGAAAAAATATCTGGGCTTGAAGCAGTGTGTGGGACTTATTCTATTAGTCCATCTATACTAACCTCCACCAGGTTGCAAATTAAAAATATTTTTTATCTGCATCTAGCTCTGAAAAAATATTTGGGCTTGTAGCAGTGTGTGGGACTCGTTCTATTAGTCCATCTATACTAACCTCCACCAGGTTGCAAATTCAAAATAATTTTTATCTGCATCTAGCTCTGAAAAAATATTTGGGCTTGTAGCAGTGTGTGGGACTTGTTCTATTAGTCCATCTATACTAACCTCCACCAGGTTGCAAATTAAAAATAATTTTTATCTGCATCTAGCTCTGAAAAAATATTTGGGCTTGTAGCAGTGTGTGGGACTTGTTCTATTAGTCCATCTATACTAACCTCCACCAGGTTGCAAATTCAACATAATTTTTATCTGCATCTAGCTCTGAAAAATATTTGGGCTTGCAGCAGTGTGTGGGACTTGTTCTATTAGTGCATCTATACTAACCTCCACCAGGTTGCAAATTAAAAATAATCTGTATCTGCATCTAGCTCTGAAAATATATTTGGGCTTGTAGCAGTGTGTGGGACTTGTTCAATTAGTCCATCTATACTAACCTCCACCAGGTTGCAAATTAAAAATAATTTTTATCTGCATCTAGCTCTGAAAAAATATTTGGGCTTGTAGCAGTGTGTGGGACTTGTTCTATTAGTGCATCTATACTAACCTCCACCAGGTTGCAAATTCAAAATAATTTTTATCTGCATCTAGCTCTGAAAAAATATTTTGGCTTGTAGCAGTGTGTGGGACTTGTTCTATTAGTCCATCTATACTAACCTCCACGAGGTTGCAAATTCAAAATAATTTTTATTTGCGTTTAGCTCTGAAAAAATATTTGGGCTTGTAGCAGTGTGTGGGACTTGTTCTATTAGTACATCTATACTAACCTCCACCAGGTTGCAAATTAAAAATAATTTTTATCTGCATCTAGCTCTGAAAAAATATTTGGGCTTGTAGCAGTGTGTGGGACTTGTTCTCTAAGTCCATCTATACTAACCTCCACCAGGTTGCAAATTCAAAATAATTTTTATCTGCATCTAGATCTGAAAAAATATTTCGGCTTGTAGCAGTGTGTGGGACTTGTTCTATTAGTTCATCTATACTAACCTCCACCAGGTTGCAAATTCAAAATAATTTTTATCTGCATTTAGCTCTGAAAAAATATTTCGGCTTGTAGCAGTGTGTGGGACTTGTTCTATTAGTCCATCTATACTAACCTCCACCAGGTTGCAAATTAAAATTAATTTTTATCTGCATCTAGCTCTGAAAAAATATCTGGGCTTGAAGCAGTGTGTGGTACTTATTCTATTAGTCCATCTATACTAACCTCCACCAGGTTGCAAATTAAAAATAATTTTTATCTGCATCTAGCTCTGAAAAAATATTTGGGCTTGTAGCAGTGTGTGGGACTTGTTCTATTAGTCCATCTATACTAACCTCCACCAGGTTGCAAATTAAAAATAATTTTTATCTGCATCTAGCTCTGAAAAAATATTTGGGCTTGTAGCAGTGTGTGGGACTTGTTCTATTAGTCCATCTATACTAACCTCCACCAGGTTGCAAATTAAAAATAATTTTTATCTGCATCTAGCTCTGAAAAAATATTTGGGCTTGTAGCAGTGTGTGGGACTTGTTCTATTAGTCCATCTATACTAACCTCCACCAGGTTGCAAATTCAAAATAATTTTTATCTGCATCTAGCTCTGAAAAAATACTTAGGCTTGCAGCAGTGTGTGGGACTTGTTCTATTAGTGCATCTATACTAACCTCCACCAGGTTGCAAATTAAAAATAATCTGTATCTGAATCTAACTCTGAAAATATATTTGGGCTTGTAGCAGTGTGTGGGACTTGTTCTATTAGTCCATCTATACTAACCTCCACCAGGTTGCAAATTCAAAATAATTTTTATCTGCATCTAGCTCTGAAAAAATATTTGGGCTTGTAGCAGTGTGTGGGACTTGTTCTATTAGTCCATCTATACTAACCTCCACCAGGTTGCAAATTAAAAATAATTTTTATCTGCATCTAGCTCTGAAAAAATATTTGGGCTTGTAGCAGTGTGTGGGACTTGTTCTATTAGTCCATCTATACTAACCTCCAAGAGGTTGCAAATTCAAAATAATTTTTATCTGCATCTAGCTCTGAAAAAATATTTGGGCTTGCAGCAGTGTGTGGGACTTGTTCTATTAGTGCATCTATACTAACCTCCACCAGGTTGCAAATTAAAAATAATCTGTATCTGCATCTAGCTCTGAAAATATATTTGGGCTTGTAGCAGTGTGTGGGACTTGTTCTATTAGTCCATCTATACTAACCTCCACCAGGTTGCAAATTCAAAATAATTTTTATCTGCATCTAGCTCTGAAAAAATATTTTGGGCTTGTAGCAGTGTGTGGGACTTGTTCTATTAGTCCATCTATACTAACCTCCACCAGGTTGCAAATTAAAAATAATTTTTATCTGCATCTAGCTCTGAAAAAATATTTGGGCTTGTAGCAGTGTGTGGGACTTGTTCTATTAGTCCATCTATACTAACCTCCACCAGGTTGCAAATTCAAAATAATTTTTATCTGCATCTAGCTCTGAAAAAATATTTGGGCTTGCAGCAGTGTGTGGGACTTGTTCTATTAGTGCATCTATACTAACCTCCACCAGGTTGCAAATTAAAAATAATCTGTATCTGCATCTAGCTCTGAAAATATATTTGGGCTTGTAGCAGTGTGTGGGACTTGTTCTATTAGTCCATCTATACTAACCTCCACGAGGTTGCAAATTAAAAATAATTTTTATCTGCGTTTAGCTCTGAAAAAATATTTGGGCTTGTAGCAGTGTGTGGGACTTGTTCTATTAGTCCATCTATACTAACCTCCACCAGGTTGCAAATTCAAAATAATTTTTATCTGCATCTAGCTCTGAAAAAATATTTGGGCTTGTAGCAGTGTGTGGGACTTGTTCTATTAGTCCATCTATACTAACCTCCACCAGGTTGCAAATTCAAAATAATTTTTATCTGCATCTAGCTCTGAAAAAATATTTGGGCTTGTAGCAGTGTGTGGGACTTGTTCTATTAGTCCATCTATACTGACCTCCACCAGGCTGCAAATTCAAAATAATTTTTATCTGCATCTAGCTCTGAAAAAATATTTGGGCTTGTAGCAGTGTGTGGGACTTGTTCTATTAGTCCATCTATGCTAACCTCCACCAGGTTGCAAATTCAAAATAATTTTTATCTGCATCTAGCTCTGAAAAAATATTTGGGCTTGCAGCAGTGTGTGGGACTTGTTCTATTAGTGCATCTATACTAACCTCCACCAGGTTGCAAATTAAAAATAATCTGTATCTGCATCTAGCTCTGAAAATATATTTGGGCTTGTAGCAGTGTGTGGGACATGTTCTATTAGTCCATCTATACTAACCTCCACGAGGTTGCAAATTAAAAATAATTTTTATCTGCGTTTAGCTCTGAAAAAATATTTGGGCTTGTAGCAGTGTGTGGGACTTGTTCTATTAGTCCATCTATACTAACCTCCACCAGGTTGCAAATTCAAAATAATTTTTATCTGCATCTAGCTCTGAAAAAATATTTGGGCTTGTAGCAGTGTGTGGGACTTGTTCTATAAGTCCATCTATACTAACCTCCACCAGGTTGCAAATTCAAAATAATTTTTATCTGCATCTATCTCTGAAAAAATATTTGGGCTTGTAGCAGTGTGTGGGACTTGTTCTATTAGTCCATCTATACTAACCTCCACCAGGTTGCAAATTCAAAATAATTTTTATCTGCATCTAGCTCTGAAAAAATATTTGGGCTTGTAGCAGTGTGTGGGACTTGTTCTATTAGTCCATCTATACTGACCTCCACCAGGCTGCAAATTCAAAATAATTTTTATCTGCATCTAGCTCTGAAAAAATATTTTTGCTTGTAGCAGTGTGTGGGACTTGTTCTGTTAGTCCATCTATACTAACCTCCACCAGGTTGCAAATTCAAAATAATTTTTATCTGCATCTAACTCTGAAAAAATATTTGGGCTTGTAGCAGTGTGTGGGACTTGTTCTATTAGTCCATCTATACTAACCTCCACCAGGTTGCAAATTCAAAATAATTTTTATCTGCATCTAGCTCTGAAAAAATATTTGGGCTCGTAGCAGTGTGTGGGACTTATTCTATTAGTCCATCTATACTAACCTCCACCAGGTTGCAAATTCAAAATAATTTTTATCTGCATCTAGCTCTGAAAAAATATTTGGGCTTGTAGCAGTGTGTGGGACTTGTTCTATTAGTCCATCTATACTAACCTCCACCAGGTTGCAAATTAAAAATAATTTGTATCTGCATCTAGCTCTGAAAATATATTTGGGCTTGTAGCAGTGTGTGGGACTTGTTCTATTAGTCCATCTATACTAACCTCCACCAGGTTGCAAATTAAAAATAATTTTTATCTGCATCTAGCTCTGAAAAAATATTTGGGCTTGTAGCAGTGTGTGGGACTTGTTCTATTAGTCCATCTATACTAACCTCCACCAGGTTGCAAATTCAAAATAATTTTTATCTGCATCTAGATCTGAAAAAATATTTCGGCTTGTAGCAGTGTGTGGGACTTGTTCTATTAGTCCATCTATACTAACCTCCACCAGGTTGCAAATTAAAATTAATTTTTATCTGCATCTAGCTCTGAAAAAATATCTGGGCTTGAAGCAGTGTGTGGGACTTATTCTATTAGTCCATCTATACTAACCTCCACCAGGTTGCAAATTAAAAATATTTTTTATCTGCATCTAGCTCTGAAAAAATATTTGGGCTTGTAGCAGTGTGTGGGACTCGTTCTATTAGTCCATCTATACTAACCTCCACCAGGTTGCAAATTCAAAATAATTTTTATCTGCATCTAGCTCTGAAAAAATATTTGGGCTTGTAGCAGTGTGTGGGACTTGTTCTATTAGTCCATCTATACTAACCTCCACCAGGTTGCAAATTAAAAATAATTTTTATCTGCATCTAGCTCTGAAAAAATATTTGGGCTTGTAGCAGTGTGTGGGACTTGTTCTATTAGTCCATCTATACTAACCTCCACCAGGTTGCAAATTCAACATAATTTTTATCTGCATCTAGCTCTGAAAAATATTTGGGCTTGCAGCAGTGTGTGGGACTTGTTCTATTAGTGCATCTATACTAACCTCCACCAGGTTGCAAATTAAAAATAATCTGTATCTGCATCTAGCTCTGAAAATATATTTGGGCTTGTAGCAGTGTGTGGGACTTGTTCAATTAGTCCATCTATACTAACCTCCACCAGGTTGCAAATTAAAAATAATTTTTATCTGCATCTAGCTCTGAAAAAATATTTGGGCTTGTAGCAGTGTGTGGGACGTGTTCCATTAGTCCATCTATACTAACCTTCACCAGGTTGCAAATTCAAAATAATTTTTATCTGCATCTAGCTCTGAAAAAATATTTTGGCTTGTAGCAGTGTGTGGGACTTGTTCTATTAGTCCATCTATACTAACCTCCACGAGGTTGCAAATTCAAAATAATTTTTATTTGCGTTTAGCTCTGAAAAAATATTTGGGCTTGTAGCAGTGTGTGGGACTTGTTCTATTAGTCCATCTATACTAACCTCCACCAGGTTGCAAATTAAAATTAATTTTTATCTGCATCTAGCTCTGAAAAAATATCTGGGCTTGTAGCAGTGTGTGGGACTTGTTCTATTAGTCCATCTATACTAACCTCCACCAGGTTGCAAATTCAAAATAATTTTTATCTGCATCTAGATCTGAAAAAATATTTCGGCTTGTAGCAGTGTGTGGGACTTGTTCTATTAGTCCATCTATACTAACCTCCACCAGGTTGCAAATTCAAAATAATTTTTATCTGCATTTAGCTCTGAAAAAATATTTCGGCTTGTAGCAGTGTGTGGGACTTGTTCTATTAGTCCATCTATACTAACCTCCACCAGGTTGCAAATTAAAATTAATTTTTATCTGCATCTAGCTGTGAAAAAATATCTGGGCTTGAAGCAGTGTGTGGGACTTATTCTATTAGTCCATCTATACTAACCTCCACCAGGTTGCAAATTAAAAATATTTTTTATCTGCATCTAGCTCTGAAAAAATATTTGGGCTTGTAGCAGTGTGTGGGACTTGTTCTATTAGTCCATCTATACTAACCTCCACCAGGTTGCAAATTCAAAATAATTTTTATCTGCATCTAGCTCTTAAAAAATATTTGGGCTTGTAGCAGTGTGTGGGACTTGTTCTATTAGTCCATCTATACTAACCTCCACCAGTTTGCAAATTAAAAATAATTTTTATCTGCATCTAGCTCTGAAAAAATATTTGGGCTTGTAGCAGTGTGTGGGACTTGTTCTATTAGTCCATCTATACTAACCTCCACCAGGTTGCAAATTCAAAATAATTTTTATCTGCATCTAGCTCTGAAAAACATATTTGGGCTTACAGCAGTGTGTGGGACTTGTTCTATTAGTGCATCTATACTAACCTCTACCAGGTTGCAAATTAAAAATAATCTGTATCTGCATCTAGCTCTGAAAATATATTTGGGCTTGTAGCAGTGTATGGGACTTGTTCTATTAGTCCATCTATACTAACCTCCACCAGGTTGCAAATTAAAAATAATTTTTATCTGCATCTAGCTCTGAAAAAATATTTGGGCTTGTAGCAGTGTGTGGGACTTGTTCTATTAGTCCATCTATACTAACCTCCACCAGGTTGCAAATTCAAAATAATTTTTATCTGCATCTAGCTCTGAAAAAATATTTTGGCTTGTAGCAGTGTGTGGGACTTGTTCTATTAGTCGATCTATACTAACCTCCACGAGGTTGCAAATTCAAAATCATTTTTATCTGCGTTTAGCTCTGAAAAAATGTTTGGGCTTGTAGCAGTGTGTGGGACTTGTTCTATTAGTCCATCTATACTAACCTCCACCAGGTTGCAAATTAAAATTAATTTTTATCTGCATCTAGCTCTGAAAAAATATCTGGGCTTGTAGCAGTGTGTGGGACTTATTCTATTAGTCCATCTATACTAACCTCCACCAGGTTGCATATTCAAAATAATTTTTATCTGCATCTAGCTCTGAAAAAATATTTCGGCTTGTAGCAGTGTGTGGGACTTGTTCTATTAGTCCATCTATACTAACCTCCACCAGGTTGCAAATTCAAAATAATTTTTATCTGCGTTTAGCTCTGAAAAAATATTTGGGCTTGTAGCAGTGTGTGGGACTTGTTCTATTAGTCCATCTATACTAACCTCCACCAGGTTGCAAATTAAAATTAATTTTTATCTGCATCTAGCTCTGAAAAAATATCTGGGCTTGTAGCAGTGTGTGGGACTTGTTCTATTAGTCCATCTATACTAACCTCCACCAGGTTGCAAATTAAAAATATTTTTTATCTGCATCTAGCTCTGAAAAAATATTTGGGCTTGTAGCAGTGTGTGGGACTTGTTCTATTAGTCCATCTGTACTAACATCCACCAGGTTGCAAATTCAAAATAATTTTTATCTGCATCTAGCTCTGAAAAAATATTTGGGCTTGTAGCAGTGTGTGGGACTTGTTCTATTAGTCCATCTATACTAACCTCCACCAGGTTGCATATTCAAAATAATTTTTATCTGCATCTAGCTCTGAAAAAATATTTGGGCTTGTAGCAGTGTGTGGGACTTGTTCTATTAGTCCATCTATACTAACCTCCACCAGGTTGCAAATTCAAAATAATTTTTATCTGCATCTAGCTCTGAAAAAATATTTGGCTTGTAGCAGTGTGTGGGACTTGTTCTATTAGTCCATCTATACTAACCTCCACCAGGTTGCAAATTCAAAATAAATTTTATCTGCATCTAGCTCTGAAAAAATATTTGGGCTTGTAGCAGTGTGTGGGACTTGTTCTATTAGTCCATCTATACTAACCTCCACCAGGTTGCAAATTAAAAATAATTTGTATCTGCATCTAGCTCTGAAAATATATTTGGGCTTGTAGCAGTGTGTGGGACTTGTTCTATTAGTCCATCTATACTAACCTCCACCAGGTTGCAAATTAAAATTAATTTTTATCTGCATCTAGCTCTGAAAAAATATTTGGGCTTGTAGCAGTGTGTGGGACTTGTTCTATTAGGCCATCTATACTAACCTCCACCAGGTTGCAAATTCAAAATAATTTTTATCTGCATCTAGCTCTGAAAAAATATTTCGGCTTGTAGCAGTGTGTGGGACTTCTTCTATTAGTCCATCTATAATAACCTCCACCAGGTTGCAAATTAAAAATAATTTTTATCTGTGTTTAGCTCTGAAAAAATATTTGGGCTTGTAGCAGTGTGTGGGACTTGTTCTATTAGTCCATCTATACTAACCTCCACCAGGTTGCAAATTCAAAATAATTTTTATCTGCATCTAGCTCTGAAAAAATATTTGGGCTTGTAGCAGTGTGTGGGACTTGTTCTATTAGTCCATCTATACTAAGCTCCACCAGTTGGCAAATTAAAATTTAATTTTTATCTGCATCTAGCTCTGAAAAAATATCTGGGCTTGTAGCAGTGTGTGGGACTTGTTCTATTAGTCCATCTATACTAACCTCCACCAGGTTGCAAATTAAAAATATTTTTTATCTGCATTTAGCTCTGAAAAAATATTTGGGCTTGTAGCAGAGTGTGGGACTTGTTCTATTAGTCCATCTATACTAACCTCCACCTGGTTGCATATTCAAAATAATTTTTATCTGCATCTAGCTCTGAAAAAATATTTGGGCTTGTAGCAGTGTGTGAGACTTGTTCTATTAGTCCATCTATACTAACCTCCACCAGGTTGCAAATTCAAAATAATTTTTATCTGAATCTAGCTCTGAAAAAATATTTGGGCTTGTAGCAGTGTGTGGGACTTGTTCTATTAGTCCATCTATACTAACCTCCACCAGGTTGCAAATTCAAAATAATTTTTATCTGCATCTAGCTCTGAAAAAATATTTGTGCTTGTAGCAGTGTGTGGGACTTGTTCTATTAGTCCATCTATACTAACCTCCACCAGGTTGCAAATTAAAAATAATTTGTATCTGCATCTAGCTCTGAAAATATATTTGGGCTTGTAGCAGTGTGTGGGACTTGTTCTATTAGTCCATCTATACTAACCTCCACCAGGTTGCAAATTAAAATAAATTTTTATCTGCAGCTAGCTCTGAAAAAATATTTGGGCTTGTAGCAGTGTGTGGGACTTGTTCTATTAGTCCATCTATACTAACCTCCACCAGGTTGCAAATTCAAAATAATTTTTATCTGCATCTAGCTCTGAAAAAATATTTCGGCTTGTAGCAGTGTGTGGGACTTGTTCTATTAGTCCATCTATACTAACCTCCACCAGGTTGCAAATTCAAAATAATTTTTATCTGTGTCTAGCTCTGAAAAAATATTTGGGCTTGTAGCAGTGTGTGGGACTTGTTCTATTAGTCCATCTATACTAACCTCCACCAGGTTGCAAATTCAAAATAATTTTTATCTGCATCTAGCTCTGAAAAAATATTTGGGCTTGTAGCAGTGTGTGGGACTTGTTCTATTAGTCCATCTATACTAAGCTCCACCAGTTGGCAAATTAAAATTTAATTTTTATCTGCATCTAGCTCTGAAAAAATATCTGGGCTTGTAGCAGTGTGTGGGACTTGTTCTATTAGTCCATCTATACTAACCTCCACCAGGTTGCAAATTAAAAATATTTTTTATCTGCATTTAGCTCTGAAAAAATATTTGGGCTTGTAGCAGTGTGTGGGACATGTTCTATTAGTCCATCTATACTAACCTCCACCAGGTTGCAAATTAAAAGTAATTTGTATCTGCATCTAGCTCTGAAAATATATTTGGGCTTGTAGCAGTGTGTGGAACTTGTTCTATTAGTCCATCTATACTAACCTCCACCAGGTTGCAAATTCAAAATAATTTTTATCTGCATCTAGCTCTGAAAAAATATTTGGGCTTTAAGCAGTGTGTGGGACTTGTTCTATTAATCCATCTATACTAACCTCCACCAGGTTGCAAATTCAAAATAATTTTTATCTGCATCTAGCTCTGAAAAAATATTTTGGCTTGTAGCAGTGTGTGGAACTTGTTCTATTAGTCCATCTATACTAACCTCCACCAGGTTGCAAATTCAAAATATTTTTTATCTGCATTTAGCTCTGAAAAAATATTTGGGCTTGTAGCAGTGTGTGGGACTTGTTCTATTAGTCCATCTATACTAACCTCCACCAGGTTGCAAATTAAAATTAATTTTTATCTGCATCTAGCTCTGAAAAAATATTTGGGCTTGTAGCAGTGTGTGGGACTTGTTCTATTAGTCCATCTATACTAACCTCCACCAGGTTGCAAATTCAAAATAATTTTTATCTGTGTTTAGCTCTGAAAAAATATTTGGGCTTGTAGCAGTGTGTGGGACTTGTTCTATTAGTCCATCTATACTAACCTCCACCAGGTTGCAAATTCAAAATAATTTTTATCTGCATCTAGCTCTGAAAAAATATTTGGGCTTGTAGCAGTGTGTGGGACTTGTTCTATTAGTCCATCTATACTAAGCTCCACCAGTTGGCAAATTAAAATTTAATTTTTATCTGCATCTAGCTCTGAAAAAATATCTGGGCTTGTAGCAGTGTGTGGGACTTGTTCTATTAGTCCATATATACTAACCTCCACCAGGTTGCAAATTAAAATTAATTTTTATCTGCATTTAGCTCTGAAAAAATATTTGGGCTTGTAGCAGTGTGTGGGACATGTTCTATTAGTCCATCTATACTAACCTCCACCAGGTTGCAAATTAAAAATATTTTTTATCTGCATCTAGCTCTGAAAAAATATTTGGGCTTGTAGCATTGTGTGGGACTTGTTCTATTAGTCCATCTATACTAACCTCCACCAGGTTGCAAATTCAAAATAATTTTTATCTGCATCTAGCTCTGAAAAAATATTTGGGCTTGTAGCAGTGTGTGGGACTTGTTCTATTAGTCCATCTATACTAACCTCCACCAGGTTGCAAATTCAAAATAATTTTTATCTGCATCTAGCTCTGAAAAAATATTTGGGCTTGTAGCAGTGTGTTGGACTTGTTCTATTAGTCCATCTATACTAACCTCCACCAGGTTGCAAATTCAAAATAATTTTTATCTGCATCTAGCTCTGAAAAAATATTTGGGCTTGTAGCAGTGTGTGGGACTTGTTCTATTAGTCCATCTATACTAACCTCCACCAGGTTGCAAATTCAAAATAATTTTTATCTGCATCTAGCTCTGAAAAAATATTTTGGCTTGTAGCCGTGTGTGGGACTTGTTCTATTAGTCCATCTATACTAACCTCCACGAGGCTGCAAATTCAAAATAATTTTTATCTGCATCTAGCTCTGAAAAAATATTTGGGCTTGTAGCAGTGTGTGGGACTTGTTCTATTATTCCATCTATACTAACCTCCACCAGGTTGCAAATTCAAAATAATTTTTATCTGCATCTAGCTCTGAAAAAATATCTGAGCTTTTAGCAGTGTGTGGGACTTATTCTATTAGTCCATCAATACTAACCTCCACCAGGTTGCAAATTAAAAATATTTTTTATCTGCATCTAGCTCTGAAAATATATTTGGGCTTGTAGCAGTGTGTGGAACTTGTTCTATTAGTCCATCTATACTAACCTCCACCAGGTTGCAAATTCAAAATAATTTTTATCTGCATCTAGCTCTGAAAAAATATTTGGGCTTGTAGCAGTGTGTGGGACTTGTTCTATTATTCCATCTATACTAACCTCCACCAGGTTGCAAATTCAAAATAATTTTTATCTGCATCTAGCTCTGAAAAAATATTTGGGCTTGTAGCAGTTTGTGGGACTTGTTCTATTAGTCCATCTATACTAACCTCCACCAGATTGCAAATTCAAAATAATTTTTATCTGCATCTAGCTCTGAAAAAATATTTTGGCTTGTAGCCGTGTGTGGGACTTGTTCTATTAGTCCATCTATACTAACCTCCACGAGGTTGCAAATTCAAAATAATTTTTATCTGTGTTTAGCTCTGAAAAAATATTTGGGCTTGTAGCAGTGTGTGGGACTTGATCTATTAGTCCATCTATACTAACCTCCACCAGGTTGCAAATTAAAATTAATTTTTATCTGCATCTAGCTCTGAAAAAATATCTGGGCTTGTAGCAGTGTGTGGGACTTATTCTATTAGTCCATCAATACTAACCTCCACCAGGTTGCAAATTAAAAATATTTTTTATCTGCATCTAGCTCTGAAAAAATATTTGGGCTTGTAGCAGTGTGTGGGACTTGTTCTATTAGTCCATCTATACTAACCTCCACCAGGTTGCAAATTCAAAATAATTTTTATCTGCATCTAGCTCTGAAAAAATATTTCGGCTTGTAGCAGTGTGTGGGACTTGTTCTATTAGTCCATCTATACTAACCTCCACCAGGTTGCAAATTCAAAATAATTTTTATCTGCATCTAGCTCTGAAAAAATATTTGGGCTTGTAGCACTGTGTGGGATTTGTTCTATTAGTCCATCTATACTAACCTCCACCAGGTTGCAAATTAAAATTAATTTTTATCTGCATCTTGCTCTGAAAAAATATCTGGGCTTGTAGCAGTGTTTGGGACTTGTTCTATTAGTCCATCTATACTAACCTCCACCAGGTTGCAAATTAAAAATATTTTTTATCTGCATCTAGCTCTGAAAAAATATTTGGGCTTGTAGCAGTGTGTGGGACTTGTTCTATTAGTCCATCTATACTAACCTCCACCAGGTTGCAAATTCAAAATAATTTTTATCTGCATCTAGCTCTGAAAAAATATTTCGGCTTGTAGCAGTGTGTGGGACTTGTTCTATTAGTCCATCTATACTAACCTCCACCAGGTTGCAAATTCAAAATAATTTTTATCTGCATCTAGCTCTGAAAAAATATTTGGGCTTGTAGCAGTGTGTGGGACTTGTTCTATTAGTCCATCTATACTAACCTCCACCAGGTTGCAAATTCAAAATAATTTTTATCTGCATCTAGCTCTGAAAAAATATTTCGGCTTGTAGCAGTGTGTGGGACTTGTTCTATTAGTCCATCTATACTAACCTCCACCAGGTTGCAAATTCAAAATAATTTTTATCTGCATCTAGCTCTGAAAAAATATTTGGGCTTGTAGCAGTGTGTTGGACTTGTTCTATTAGTCCATCTATACTAACCTCCACCAGGTTGCAAATTCAAAATAATTTTTATCTGCATCTAGCTCTGAAAAAATATTTGGGCTTGTAGCAGTGTGTGGGACTTGTTCTATTAGTCCATCTATACTAACCTCCACCAGGTTGCAAATTCAAAATAATTTTTATCTGCATCTAGCTCTGAAAAAATATTTTGGCTTGTAGCCGTGTGTGGGACTTGTTCTATTAGTCCATCTATACTAACCTCCACGAGGTTGCAAATTCAAAATAATTTTTATCTGCGTTTAGCTCTGAAAAAATATTTGGGCTTGTAGCAGTGTGTGGGACTTGTTCTATTAGTCCATCTATACTAACCTCCACCAGGTTGCAAATTAAAATTAATTTTTATCTGCATCTAGCTCTGAAAAAATATCTGGGCTTGTAGCAGTGTGTGGGACTTATTCTATTAGTCCATCAATACTAACCTCCACCAGGTTGCAAATTAAAAATATTTTTTATCTGCATCTAGCTCTGAAAATATATTTGGGCTTGTAGCAGTGTGTGGAACTTGTTCTATTAGTCCATCTATACTAACCTCCACCAGGTTGCAAATTCAAAATAATTTTTATCTGCATCTAGCTCTGAAAAAATATTTGGGCTTGTAGCAGTGTGTGGGACTTGTTCTATTATTCCATCTATACTAACCTCCACCAGGTTGCAAATTCAAAATAATTTTTATCTGCATCTAGCTCTGAAAAAATATTTCGGCTTGTAGCAGTGTGTGGAACTTGATCTATTAGTCCATCTATACTAACCTCCACCAGGTTGCAAATTCAAAATAATTTTTATCTGCATTTAGCTCTGAAAAAATATTTGGGCTTGTAGCAGTGTGTGGGACTTGTTCTATTAGTCCATCTATACTAACCTCCACCAGGTTGCAAATTAAAATTAATTTTTATCTTCATCTAGCTCTGAAAAAATATTTGGGCTTGTAGCAGTGTGTGGGACTTGTTCTATTACTCCATCTATACTAACCTCCACCAGGTTGCAAATTAAAAATATTTTTTATCTGCATCTAGCTCTGAAAAAATATTTGGGCTTGTGGCAGTGTGTGGGACTTGTTCTATTAGTCCATCTATACTAACCTCCACCAGGTTGCAAATTCAAAATAATTTTTATCTGCATCTAGCTCTGAAAAAATATTTGGGCTTGTAGCAGTGTGTGGGACTTGTTCTATTAGTCCATCTATACTAACCTCCACCAGGTTGCAAATTCAAAATAATTTTTATCTGCATCTAGCTCTGAAAAAATATTTGGGCTTGTAGCAGTGTGTTGGACTTGTTCTATTAGTCCATCTATACTAACCTCCACCAGGTTGCAAATTCAAAATAATTTTTATCTGCATCTAGCTCTGAAAAAATATTTGGGCTTGTAGCAGTGTGTGGGACTTGTTCTATTAGTCCATCTATACTAACCTCCACCAGGTTGCAAATTCAAAATAATTTTTATCTGCATCTAGCTCTGAAAAAATATTTTGGCTTGTAGCCGTGTGTGGGACTTGTTCTATTAGTCCATCTATACTAACCTCCACGAGGTTGCAAATTCAAAATAATTTTTATCTGTGTTTAGCTCTGAAAAAATATTTGGGCTTGTAGCAGTGTGTGGGACTTGTTCTATTAGTCCATCTATACTAACCTCCACCAGGTTGCAAATTAAAATTAATTTTTATCTGCATCTAGCTCTGAAAAAATATCTGGGCTTGTAGCAGTGTGTGGGACTTATTCTATTAGTCCATCAATACTAACCTCCACCAGGTTGCAAATTAAAAATATTTTTTATCTGCATCTAGCTCTGAAAAAATATTTGGGCTTGTAGCAGTGTGTGGGACTTGTTCTATTAGTCCATCTATACTAACCTCCACCAGGTTTCAAATTCAAAATAATTTTTATCTGCATCTAGCTCTGAAAAAATATTTCGGCTTGTAGCAGTGTGTGGGACTTGTTCTATTAGTCCATCTATACTAACCTCCACCAGGTTGCAAATTCAAAATAATTTTTATCTGCATCTAGCTCTGAAAAAATATTTGGGCTTGTAGCAGTGTGTGGGACTTGTTCTATTAGTCCATCTATACTAACCTCCACCAGGTTGCAAATTAAAATTAATTTTTATCTGCATCTAGCTCTGAAAAAATATCTGGGCTTGTAGCAGTGTTTGGGACTTGTTCTATTAGTCCATCTATACTAACCTCCACCAGGTTGCAAATTAAAAATATTTTTTATCTGCATCTAGCTCTGAAAAAATATTTGGGCTTGTAGCAGTGTGTGGGACTTGTTCTATTAGTCCATCTATACTAACCTCCACCAGGTTGCAAATTCAAAATAATTTTTATCTGCATCTAGCTCTGAAAAAATAGTTCGGCTTGTAGCAGTGTGTGGGACTTGTTCTATTAGTCCATCTATACTAACCTCCACCAGGTTGCATATTCAAAATAATTTTTATCTGCATCTAGCTCTGAAAAAATATTTGGGCTTGTAGCAGTGTGTGGGACTTGTTCTATTAGTCCATCTATACTAACCTCCACCAGGTTGCAAATTCAAAATAATTTTTATCTGCATCTAGCTCTGAAAAAATATTTGGGCTTGTAGCAGTGTGTGGGACTTGTTCTATTAGTCCATCTATACTAACCTCCACCAGGTTGCAAATTCAAAATAATTTTTATCTGCATCTAGCTCTGAAAAAATATTTGGGCTTGTAGCAGTGTGTGGGACTTGTTCTATTAGTCCATCTATACTAACCTCCACCAGGTTGCAAATTAAAAATAATTTGTATCTGCATCTAGCTCTGAAAATATATTTGGGCTTGTAGCAGTGTGTGGGACTTGTTCTATTAGTCCATCTATACTAACCTCCACCAGGTTGCAAATTAAAAATAATTTTTATCTGCATCTAGCTCTGAAAAAATATTTGGGCTTGTAGCAGTGTGTGGGACTTGTTCTATTAGTCCATCTATACTAACCTCCACCAGGTTGCAAATTCAAAATAATTTTTATCTGCATCTAGCTCTGAAAAAATATTTCGGCTTGTAGCAGTGTGTGGGACTTGTTCTATTAGTCCATCTATACTAACCTCCACCAGGTTGCAAATTCAAAATAATTTTTATCTGTGTTTAGCTCTGAAAAAATATTTGGGCTTGTAGCAGTGTGTGGGACTTGTTCTATTAGTCCATCTATACTAACCTCCACTAGGTTGCAAATTCAAAATAATTTTTATCTGCATCTAGCTCTGAAAAAATATTTGGGCTTGTAGCAGTGTGTGGGACTTGTTCTATTAGTCAATCTATACTAAGCTCCACCAGTTGGCAAATTAAAATTTAATTTTTATCTGCATCTAGCTCGGAAAAAATATCTGGGCTTGTAGCAGTGTGTGGGACTTGTTCTATTAGTCCATCTATACTAACCTCCACCAGGTTGCAAATTAAAAATATTTTTTATCTGCATTTAGCTCTGAAAAAATATTTGGGCTTGTAGCAGAGTGTGGGACTTGTTCTGTTAGTCCATCTATACTAACCTCTACCAGGTTGCAAATTAAAAATAATTTGTATCTGCATCTAGCTCTGAAAATATATTTGGGCTTGTAGCAGTGTGTGGGACTTGTTCTATTAGTCCATCTATACTAACCTCCACCAGGTTGCAAATTAAAAATAATTTTTATCTGCATCTAGCTCTGAAAAAATATTTGGGCTTGTAGCAGTGTGTGGGACTTGTTCTATTAGTCCATCTATACTAACCTCCACCAGGTTGCAAATTCAAAATAATTTTTATCTGCATCTAGCTCTGAAAAAATATTTCGGCTTGTAGCAGTGTGTGGGACTTGTTCTATTAGTCCATCTATACTAACCTCCACCAGGTTGCAAATTCAAAATAATTTTTATCTGTGTTTAGCTCTGAAAAAATATTTGGGCTTGTAGCAGTGTGTGGGACTTGTTCTATTAGTCCATCTATACTAACCTCCACTAGGTTGCAAATTCAAAATAATTTTTATCTGCATCTAGCTCTGAAAAAATATTTGGGCTTGTAGCAGTGTGTGGGACTTGTTCTATTAGTCCATCTATACTAAGCTCCACCAGTTGGCAAATTAAAATTTAATTTTTATCTGCATCTAGCTCTGAAAAAATATCTGGGCTTGTAGCAGTGTGTGGGACTTGTTCTATTAGTCCATCTATACTAACCTCCACCAGGTTGCAAATTAAAAATATTTTTTATCTGCATTTAGCTCTGAAAAAATATTTGGGCTTGTAGCAGAGTGTGGGACTTGTTCTGTTAGTCCATCTATACTAACCTCCACCAGGTTGCAAATTCAAAATAATTTTTATCTGCATCTAGCTCTGAAAAAATATTTGGGCTTGTAGCAGTGTGTGGGACTTGTTCTATTAGTCCATCTATACTAACCTCCACCAGGTTGCAAATTGAAAATAATTTTTATCTGCATCTAGCTCTGAAAAAATATTTGGGCTTCTAGCAGTGTGTGGGACTTGTTCTATTAGTCCATCTATACTAACCTCCACCAGGTTGCAAATTCAAAATAATTTTTATCTGCATCTAGCTCTGAAAAAATATTTGGGCTTGTAGCAGTGTGTGGGACATGTTCTATTAGTCCATCTATACTAACCTCCACCAGGTTGCAAATTAAAAGTAATTTGTATCTGCATCTAGCACTGAAAATATATTTGGGCTTGTAGCAGTGTGTGGAACTTGTTCTATTAGTCCATCTGTACTAACCTCCACCAGGTTGCAAATTCAAAATAATTTTTATCTGCATCTAGCTCTGAAAAAATATTTGGGCTTTAAGCAGTGTGTGGGACTTGTTCTATTATTCCATCTATACTAACCTCCACCAGGTTGCAAATTCAAAATAATTTTTATCTGCATCTAGCTCTGAAAAAATATTTCGGCTTGTAGCAGTGTGTGGAACTTGTTCTATTAGTCCATCTATACTAACCTCCACCAGGTTGCAAATTCAAAATAATTTTTATCTGCATTAACTCTGAAAAAATATTTGGGCTTGTAGCAGTGTGTGGGACTTGTTCTATTAGTCCATCTATACTAACCTCCACCAGGTTGCAAATTAAAATTAATTTTTATCTGCATCTAGCTCTGAAAAAATATTTGGGCTTGTAGCAGTGTGTGGGACTTGTTCTATTAGTCCATCTATACTAACCTCCACCAGGTTGCAAATTAAAAATATTTTTTATCTGCATCTAGCTCTGAAAAAATATTTGGGCTTGTAGCAGTGTGTGGGACTTGTTCTATTAGTCCATCTATACTAACCTCCACCAGGTTGCAAATTCAAAATAATTTTTATCTGCATCTAGCTCTGAAAAAATATTTGGGCTTGTAGCAGTGTGTGGGACTTGTTCTATTAGTCCATCTATACTAACCTCCACCAGGTTGCAAATTCAAAATAATTTTTATCTGCATCTAGCTCTGAAAAAATATTTGGGCTTGTAGCAGTGTGTTGGACTTGTTCTATTAGTCCATCTATACTAACCTCCACCAGGTTGCAAATTCAAAATAATTTTTATCTGCATCTAGCTCTGAAAAAATATTTGGGCTTGTAGCAGTGTGTGGGACTTGTTCTATTAGTCCATCTATACTGACCTCCACCAGGCTGCAAATTCAAAATAATTTTTATCTGCATCTAGCTCTGAAAAAATATTTGGGCTTGTAGCAGTGTGTGAGACTTGTTCTATTAGTCCATCTATACTAACCTCCACCAGGTTGCAAATTAAAAATAATTTTTATCTGCACCAACTCTGAAAAAATATTTGGGCTTGTAGCAGTGTGTGGGACTTGTTCTATTAGTCCATCTATACTAACCTCCACCAGGTTGCAAATTCAAAATAATTTTTATCTGCATCTAGCTCTGAAAAAATATTTGTGCTTGTAGCAGAGTGGGACTTGTTCTATTAGTCCATCTATACTAACCTCCACCAGGTTGCAAATTCAAAATAATTTTTATCTGCATCTAGCTCTGAAAAAATATTTGGGCTTGTAGCAGTGTGTGGGACTTGTTCTATTAGTCCATCTATACTAACCTCCACCAGGTTGCATATTCAATATAATTTTTATCTGCATCTAGCTCTGAAAAAATATTTGGGCTTGTAGCAGTGTATGGGACATGTTCTATTAGTCCATCTATACTAACCTCCACCAGGTTGCAAATTCAAAATAATTTTTATCTAGATCTAGCTCTGAAAAAATATTTGGGCTTGTAGCAGTGTGTGGGACTTGTTCTATTAGTCCATCGATACTAACCTTCACCAGGTTGCAAATTCAAAATAATTTTTATCTGCATCTAGCTCTGAAAAAATATTTGGGCTTGTAGCAGTGTGTGAGACTTGTTCTATTAGTCCATCTATACTAACCTCCACCAGGTTGCAAATTAAAAATAATTTGTATCTGCATCTAGCTCTGAAAATATATCTGGGCTTGTAGCAGTGTGTGGGACTTGTTCTATTAGTCCATCTATACTAACCTCCACCAGGTTGCAAATTAAAATTAATTTTTATCTGCATCTAGCTCTGAAAAAATATTTGGGCTTGTAGCAGTGTGTGGGACTTGTTCTATTAGTCCATCTATACTAACCTCCACCAGGTTGCAAATTCAAAATAATTTTTATCAGCATCTAGCTCTGAAAAAATATTTCGGCTTGTAGCAGTGTGTGGGACTTGTTCTATTAGTCCATCTATACTAACCTCCACCAGGTTGCAAATTCAAAATAATTTTTATCTGTGTTTAGCTCTGAAAAAATATTTTGGCTTGTAGCAGTGTGTGGGACTTGTTCTATTAGTTCATCTATACTAACCTCCACCAGGTTGCAAATTCAAAATAATTTTTATCTGCATCTAGCTCTGAAAAAATATTTGGGCTTGTAGCAGTGTGTGGGACTTGTTCTATTAGTCCATCTATACTAAGCTCCACCAGGTTGCAAATTAAAATTTAATTTTTATCTGCATCTAGCTCTGAAAAAATATCTGGGCTTGTAGCACTGTGTGGGACTTGTTCTATTAGTCCATCTATACTAACCTCCACCAGGTTGCAAATTAAAAATATTTTTTATCTGCATTTACCTCTGAAAAAATATTTGGGCTTGTAGCAGAGTGTGGGACTTGTTCTATTAGTCCATCTATACTAACGTCCACCAGGTTGCAAATTCAAAATAATTTTTATCTGCATCTAGCTCTGAAAAAATATTTGGGCTTGTAGCAGTGTGTGGGACTTGTTCTATTAGTCCATCTATACTAACCTCCACCATGTTGCAAATTCAAAATAATTTTTATCTGCATCTAGCTCTGAAAAAATATTTGGGCTTGTAGCAGTGTGTGGGACTTGTTCTATTAGTCCATCTATACTAACCTCCACCAGGTTGCAAATTCAAAATAATTTTTATCTGCATCTAGCTCTGAAAAAATATTTGGGCTTGTAGCAGTGTGTGGGACATGTTCTATTAGTCCATCTGTACTAACCTCCACCAGGTTGCAAATTAAAAGTAATTTGTATCTGCATCTAGCTCTGAAAATATATTTGGGCTTGTAGCAGTGTGTGGAACTTGTTCTATTAGTCCATCTATACTAACCTCCACCAGGTTGCAAATTCAAAATAATTTTTATCTGCATCTAGCTCTGAAAAAATATTTGGGCTTGTAGCAGTGTGTGGGACTTGTTCTATTATTCCATCTATACTAACCTCCACCAGGTTGCAAATTCAAAATAATTTTATTCTGCATCTAGCTCTGAAAAAATATTTCGGCTTGTAGCAGTGTGTGGAACTTGTTCTATTAGTCCATCTATACTAACCTCCACCAGGTTGCAAATTCAAAATAATTTTTATCTGCATTTAGCTCTGAAAAAATATTTGGGCTTGTAGCAGTGTGTGGGACTTGTTCTATTAGTCCATCTATACTAACCTCCACCAGGTTGCAAATTAAAATTAATTTTTATCTGCATCCAGCTCTGAAAAAATATTTGGGCTTGTAGCAGTGTGTGGGACTTGTTCTATTAGTCCATCTATACTAACCTCCACCAGGTTGCAAATTCAAAATAATTTTTATCTGCATCTAGCTCTGAAAAAATATTTGGGCTTGTAGCAGTGTGTTGGACTTGTTCTATTAGTCCATCTATACTAACCTCCACCAGGTTGCAAATTCAAAATAATTTTTATCTGCATCTAGCTCTGAAAAAATATTTGGGCTTGTAGCAGTGTGTGGGACTTGTTCTATTAGTCCATCTATACTGACCTCCACCAGGCTGCAAATTCAAAATAATTTTTATCTGCATCTAGCTCTGAAAAAATATTTGGGCTTGTAGCAGTGTGTGGGACTTGTTCTATTAGTCCATCTATACTAACCTCCACCAGGTTGCAAATTCAAAATAATTTTTATCTGCATCTAACTCTGAAAAAATATTTGGGCTTGTAGCAGTGTGTTGGACTTGTTCTATTAGTCCATCTATACTAACTTCCACCAGGTTGCAAATTCAAAATAATTTTTATCTGCATCTAGCTCTGAAAAAATATTTGGGCTTGTAGCAGTGTGTGAGACTTGTTCTATTAGTCCATCTATACTAACCTCCACCAGGTTGCAAATTCAAAATAATTTTTATCTGCATCTTGCTCTGAAAAAATATTTGGGCTTGTAGCACTGTGTGGGACTTGTTCTATTAGTCCATCTATACTAACTTCCACCAGGTTGCAAATTCAAAATAATTTTTATCTGCATCTAGCTCTGAAAAAATATTTGGGCTTGTAGCAGTGTGTGGGACTTGTTCTATTAGTCCATCTATACTAACCTCCACCAGGTTGCAAATTCAAAATAATTTTTATCTGCATCTAGCTCTGAAAAAATATTTGGGCTTGTAGCAGTGTGTGGGACTTGTTCTATTAGTCCATCTATACTAACCTCCACCAGGTTGCAAATTCAAAATAATTTTTATCTGCATCTAGCTCTGAAAAAATATTTCGGCTTGTAGCAGTGTGTGGGACTTGTTCTATTAGTCCATCTATACTAACCTCCACCAGGTTTCAAATTAAAAATAATTTTTATCTGCATCTAGCTCTGAAAAAATATTTGGGCTTGTAGCAGTGTGTGGGACTTGTTCTATTAGTCCATCTATACTAACCTCCACCAGGTTGCAAATTCAAAATAATTTTTATCTGCATCTAGCTCTGAAAAAATATTTGTGCTTGTAGCAGAGTGGGACTTGTTCTATTAGTCCATCTATACTAACCTCCACCAGGTTGCAAATTCAAAATAATTTTTATCTGCATCTAGCTCTGAAAAAATATTTGGGCTTGTAGCAGTGTGTGGTCTTGTTCTATTAGTCCATCTATACTAACCTCCACCAGGTTGCAAATTAAAAATAATTTTTATCTGCATCTAGCTCTGAAAAAATATTTGGGCTTGTAGCAGTGTGTGGGACTTGTTCTATTAGTCCATCTATACTAAACTCCACCAGGTTGCAAATTCAAAATAATTTTTATCTACATCTAGCTCTGAAACAATATTTGGGCTTGTAGCAGTGTGTGGGACTTGTTCTATTAGTCCATCTATACTAACCTCCACCAGGTTGCAAATTAAAAATAATTTTTATCTGCATCTAGCTCTGAAAAAATATTTGGGCTTGTAGCAGTGTGTGGGACTTGATCTATTAGTCCATCTATACTAACCTCCACCAGGTTGCGAATTCAAAATAATTTTTATCTGCATCTAGCTCTGAAAAAATATTTGGGCTTGTAGCAGTGTGTGGGACTTGTTCTATTAGTCCATTTATACTAACCTCCACCAGGTTGCAAATTCAAAATAATTTTTCTCTGCATCTAGCTCTGAAAAAATATTTAGGCTTGTAGCAGTTTGGGGGACTTGTTCTATTAGTCCATCTATACTAACCTCCACCAGGTTGCAAATTCAAAATAATGTTTAGCTGCATCTACCTCTGAAAAAATATTTGGGCTTGTAGCAGTGTGTGGGACTTGTTCTATTAGTCCATCTATACTAACCTCCACCAGGTTGCAAATTCAAAATAATTTTTATCTGCATCTAGCTCTGAAAAAATATTTGGGCTTGTAGCAGTGTGTGGGACTTGTTCTATTAGTCCATCTATACTAACCTCCACCAGGTTGCAAATTCAAAATAATTTTTATCTGCATCTAGCTCTGAAACAATATTTGGGCTTGTAGCAGTGTGTGGGACTTGTTCTATTAGTCCATCTATACTAACCTCCACCAGGTTGCAAATTCAAAATAATTTTTATCTGCATCTAGCTCTGAAAAAATATTTGGGCTTGTAGCAGTGTGTGGGACTTGATCTATTATTCCATCTATACTAACCTCCACCAGGTTGCGAATTCAAAATAATTTTTATCTGCATCTAGCTCTGAAAAAATATTTGGGCTTGTAGCAGTGTGTGGGACTTGTTCTATTAGTCCATTTATACTAACCTCCACCAGGTTGCAAATTCAAAATAATTTTTCTCTGCATCTAGCTCTGAAAAAATATTTGGGCTTGAAGCAGTGTGGGGGACTTGTTCTATTTGTCCATCTATACTAACCTCCACCAGGTTGCAAATTCAAAATAATGTTTAGCTGCATCTACCTCTGAAAAAATATTTGGGCTTGTAGCAGTGTGTGGGACTTGTTCTATTAGTCCATCTATATTAACCTCCACCAGGTTGCAAATTCAAAATAATTTTTATCTGCATCTAGCTCTGAAAAAATATTTGGGATTGTAGCAGTGTGTGGGACTTGTTCTATTAGTCCATCTATACTAACCTCCACCAGGTTGCAAATTAAAACGAATTTTTATCTGCATCTAGCTCTGAAATAATATTTTGGCCTGTAGCACTGTGTGGGACTTGTTCAATTAGTCCTTCTATACTAACCTCCACCAGGTTGCAAATTCAAAATAATTTTTTTCTGCATCTAGCTCTGAAAAATATTTGGGCTTGTAGCAGTGTGTGGGACTTGTTCTAATAGTCAATCTATACTAACCTCCACCAGGTTGCAAATTAAAATTAATTTTTATCTGCATCTAGCTCTGAAAAAATATTTGGGCTTGTAGCAGTGTGTGGGACTTGTTCTATTAGTCCATCTATACTAACCTCCACCAGGTTACAAATTAAAAATATTTTTTAACTGCATCTAGCTCTGAAAAAATATTTGGGCTTGTAGCACTTTGTGGGACTTGTTGTATTAGTCCATCTATACTAACCTCCACCAGTTTGCAAATTAAAAAAATTTTTTATCTGCATCTAGCTCTGAAAAAATATTTGGGCTCGTAGCAGTGTGTGGGACTTGTTATATTAGTCCATCTATACTGACCTCCACCAGGCTGCAAATTCAAAATAATTTTTATCTGCATCTAGCTCTGAAAAAATATTTGGGCTTGTAGCAGTGTGTGGGACTTGTTCTATTAGTCCATCTATACTAACCTCCACCAGGTTGCAAATTCAAAATAATTTTTATCTGCATCTAACTCTGAAAAAATATTTGGGCTTGTAGCAGTGTGTGGGACTTGTTCTATTAGTCCATCTATACTAACTTCCACCAGGTTGCAAATTCAAAATAATTTTTATCTGCATCTAGCTCTGAAAAAATATTTGGGCTTGTAGCAGTGTGTGGGACTTGTTCTATTAGTCCATCTATACCAACCTCCACCAGGTTGCAAATTCAAAATAATTTTTATCTGCATCTTGCTCTGAAAAAATATTTGTTCTTGTAGCACTGTGTGGGACTTGTTCTATTAGTCCATCTATACTAACTTCCACCAGGTTGCAAATTCAAAATAATTTTTATCTGCATCTAGCTCTGAAAAAATATTTGGGCTTGTAGCAATGTGTGGGACTTGTTCTATTAGTCCATCTATACTAACCTCCACCAGGTTGCAAATTCAAAATAATTTTTATCTGCATCTAGCTCTGAAAAAATATTTGGGCTTGTAGCAGTGTGTAGGACTTGTTCTATTAGTCCATCTCTACTAACTTCCACCAGGTTGCAAATTCAAAATAATTTTTATCTGCATCTAGCTCTGAAAAAATATTTGGGCTTGTAGCAGTGTGTGGGACTTGTTCTATTAGTCCATCTATACTAACCTCCACCAGGTTGCAAATTCAAAATAATTTTTATCTGCATCTAACTCTGAAAAAATATTTCGGCTTGTAGCAGTGTGTGGGACTTGTTCTATTAGTCCATCTATACTAACCTCCACCAGGTTGCAAATTAAAAATTTTTTTTATCTGCATCTAGCTCTGAAAAAATATTTGGGCTTGTAGCAGTGTGTGGGACTTGTTCTATTAGTCCATCTATACTAACCTCCACCAGGTTGCAAATTCAAAATAATTTTTATCTGCATCTAGCTCTGAAAAAAATATTTGTGCTTGTAGCAGAGTGGGACTTGTTCTATTAGTCCATCTATACTAACCTCCACCAGGTTGCAAATTAAAAATAATTTTTATCTGCATCTAGCTCTGAAAAAATATTTGGGCTTGTAGCAGTGTGTGGGACTTGTTCTATTAGTCAATCTATATTAACCTTCACCAGGTTGCAAATTAAAACGAATTTTTATCTGCATCTAGCTCTGAAATAATATTTTGGCTTGTAGCACTGTGTGGGACTTGTTCTACTAGTCCATCTATACTAACCTCCACCAGGTTGCAAATTCAAAATAATTTTTTTCTGCATCTAGCTCTGAAAAATATTTGGGCTTGTAGCAGTGTGTGGGACTTGTTCTAATAGTCAATCTATACTAACCTCCACCAGGTTGCAAATTAAAATTAATTTTTATCTGCATCTAGCTCTGAAAAAATATTTGGGCTTGTAGCAGTGTGTGGGACTTGTTCTATTAGTCCATCTATACTAACCTCCACCAGGTTACAAATTAAAAATATTTTTTAACTGCATCTAGCTCTGAAAAAATATTTGGGCTTGTAGCACTTTATGGGACTTGTTGTATTAGTCCATCTATACTAACCTCCACCAGTTTGCAAATTAAAAATAATTTTTATCTGCATCTAGCTCTGAAAAAATATTTGGGCTCGTAGCAGTGTGTGGGACTTGTTATATTAGTCCATCTATACTGACCTCCACCAGGCTGCAAATTCAAAATAATTTTTATCTGCATCTAGCTCTGAAAAAATATTTGGGCTTGTAGCAGTGTGTGGGACTTGTTCTATTAGTCCATCTATACTAACCTCCACCAGGTTGCGAATTCAAAATAATTTTTATCTGCATCTAACTCTGAAAAAATATTTGGGCTTGTAGCAGTGTGTGGGACTTGTTCTATTAGTCCATCTATACTAACTTCCACCAGGTTGCAAATTCAAAATAATTTTTATCTGCATCTAGCTCTGAAAAAATATTTGGGCTTGTAGCAGTGTGTGGGACTTGTTCTATTAGTCCATCTATACCAACCTCCACCAGGTTGCAAATTCAAAATAATTTTTATCTGCATCTTGCTCTGAAAAAATATTTGTTCTTGTAGCACTGTGTGGGACTTGTTCTATTAGTCCATCTATACTAACTTCCACCAGGTTGCAAATTCAAAATAATTTTTATCTGCATCTAGCTCTGAAAAAATATTTGGGCTTGTAGCAATGTGTGGGACTTGTTCTATTAGTCCATCTATACTAACCTCCACCAGGTTGCAAATTCAAAATAATTTTTATCTGCATCTAGCTCTGAAAAAATATTTGGGCTTGTAGCAGTGTGTAGGACTTGTTCTATTAGTCCATCTCTACTAACTTCCACCAGGTTGCAAATTCAAAATAATTTTTATCTGCATCTAGCTCTGAAAAAATATTTGGGCTTGTAGCAGTGTGTGGGACTTGTTCTATTAGTCCATCTATACTAACCTCCACCAGGTTGCAAATTCAAAATAATTTTTATCTGCATCTAACTCTGAAAAAATATTTCGGCTTGTAGCAGTGTGTGGGACTTGTTCTATTAGTCCATCTATACTAACCTCCACCAGGTTGCAAATTAAAATTTTTTTTTATCTGCATCTAGCTCTGAAAAAATATTTGGGCTTGTAGCAGTGTGTGGGACTTGTTCTATTAGTCCATCTATACTAACCTCCACCAGGTTGCAAATTCAAAATAATTTTTATCTGCATCTAGCTCTGAAAAAAATATTTGTGCTTGTAGCAGAGTGGGACTTGTTCTATTAGTCCATCTATACTAACCTCCACCAGGTTGCAAATTAAAAATAATTTTTATCTGCATCTAGCTCTGAAAAAATATTTGGGCTTGTAGCAGTGTGTGGGACTTGTTCTATTAGTCCATCTATATTAACCTTCACCAGGTTGCAAATTAAAACGAATTTTTATCTGCATCTAGCTCTGAAATAATATTTTGGCTTGTAGCACTGTGTGGGACTTGTTCTACTAGTCCATCTATACTAACCTCCACCAGGTTGCAAATTCAAAATAATTTTTTTCTGCATCTAGCTCTGAAAAATATTTGGGCTTGTAGCAGTGTGTGGGACTTGTTCTATTAGTCAATCTATACTAACCTCCACCAGGTTGCAAATTAAAATTAATTTTTATCTGCATCTAGCTCTGAAAAATATTTGGGCTTGTAGCAGTGTGTGGGACTTGTTCTATTAGTCCATCTATACTAACCTCCACCAGGTTGCAAATTAAAAATATTTTTTAACTGCATCTAGCTCTGAAAAAATATTTGGGCTTGTAGCACTTTGTGGGACTTGTTGTATTAGTCCATCTATACTAACCTCCACCAGGTTGCAAATTAAAAATAATTTTTATCTGCATCTAGCTCTGAAAAATTATTTGGGCTTCTAGCAGTGTGTGGGACTTGTTCTATTAGTCCATCTATACTGACCTCCACCAGGCTGCAAATTCAAAATAATTTTTATCTGCATCTAACTCTGAAAAAATATTTGGGCTTGTAGCAGTGTGTGGGACTTGTTCTATTAGTGCATCTATACTAACTTCCACCAGGTTGCAAATTCAAAATAATTTTTATCTGCATCTAGCTCTGAAAAAATATTTGGGCTTGTAGCAGTGTGTGGGACTTGTTCTATTAGTCCATCTATACTAACCTCCACCAGGTTGCAAATTCAAAATAATTTTTATCTGCATCTTGCTCTGAAAAAATATTTGTTCTTGTAGCACTGTGTGGGACTTGTTCTATTAGTCCATCTATACTAATTTCCACCAGGTTGCAAATTCAAAATAATTTTTATCTGCATCTAGCTCTGAAAAAATATTTGGGCTTGTAGCAGTGTGTGGGACTTGTTCTATTAGTCCATCTATACTAACCTCCACCAGGTTGCAAATTCAAAATAATTTTTATCTGCATCTAGCTCTGAAAAATATTTCGGCTTGTAGCAGTGTTTGGGACTTGTTCTATTAGTCCATCTATACTAATTTCCACCAGGTTGCAAATTCAAAATAATTTTTATCTGCATCTAGCTCTGAAAAAATATTTGGGCTTGTAGCAGTGTGTGGGACTTGTTCTATTAGTCCATCTATACTAACCTCCACCAGGTTGCAAATTCAAAATAATTTTTATCTGCATCTAGCTCTGAAAAATATTTCGGCTTGTAGCAGTGTTTGGGACTTGTTCTATTAGTCCATCTATACTAACCTCCACCAGGTTGCAAATTAAAAATAATTTTTATCTGCATCTAGCTCTGAAAAAATATTTGGGCTTGTAGCAGTGTGTGGGACTTGTTCTATTAGTCCATCTATACTAATCTCCACCAGGCTGCAAATTCAAAATAATTTTTATTTGCATCTAGCTCTGAAAAAATATTTGTGCTTGTAGCAGAGTGGGACTTGTTCTATTAGTCCATCTATACTAACCTCCATCAGGTTGCAAATTCAAAATAATTTTTCTCTGCATCTAGCTCTGAAAAAATATTTGGGCTTGTAGCAGTGTGGGGTACTTGTTCTATTAGTCCATCTATACTAACCTCCACCAGGTTGCAAATTCAAAATAATGTTTAGCTGCATCTATCTCTGAAAAAATATTTGGGCTTGTAGCAGTGTGTGGGACTTGTTCTATTAGTGCATCTATACTAACTTCCACCAGGTTGCAAATTCAAAATAATTTTTATCTGCATCTAGCTCTGAAAAAATATTTGGGCTTGTAGCAGTGTGTGGGACTTGTTCTATTAGTCCATCTATACTAACCTCCACCAGGTTGCAAATTCAAAATAATTTTTATCTGCATCTTGCTCTGAAAAAATATTTGTTCTTCTAGCACTGTGTGGGACTTGTTCTATTAGTCCATCTATACTAATTTCCACCAGGTTGCAAATTCAAAATAATTTTTATCTGCATCTAGCTCTGAAAAAATATTTGGGCTTGTAGCAGTGTGTGGGACTTGTTCTATTAGTCCATCTATACTAACCTCCACCAGGTTGCAAATTCAAAATAATTTTTATCTGCATCTAGCTCTGAAAAATATTTCGGCTTGTAGCAGTGTTTGGGACTTGTTCTATTAGTCCATCTATACTAATTTCCACCAGGTTGCAAATTCAAAATAATTTTTATCTGCATCTAGCTCTGAAAAAATATTTGGGCTTGTAGCAGTGTGTGGGACTTGTTCTATTAGTCCATCTATACTAACCTCCACCAGGTTGCAAATTCAAAATAATTTTTATCTGCATCTAGCTCTGAAAAATATTTCGGCTTGTAGCAGTGTTTGGGACTTGTTCTATTAGTCCATCTATACTAACCTCCACCAGGTTGCAAATTAAAAATAATTTTTATCTGCATCTAGCTCTGAAAAAATATTTGGGCTTGTAGCAGTGTGTGGGACTTGTTCTATTAGTCCATCTATACTAACCTCCACCAGGCTGCAAATTCAAAATAATTTTTATTTGCATCTAGCTCTGAAAAAATATTTGTGCTTGTAGCAGAGTGGGACTTGTTCTATTAGTCCATCTATACTAACCTCCATCAGGTTGCAAATTCAAAATAATTTTTCTCTGCATCTAGCTCTGAAAAAATATTTGGGCTTGTAGCAGTGTGGGGTACTTGTTCTACTAGTCCATCTATACTAACCTCCACCAGATTGCAAATTCAAAATAATGTTTAGCTGCATCTACCTCTGAAAAAATATTTGGGCTTGTAGCAGTGTGTGGGACTTGTTCTATTAGTCCATCTATACTAACCTCCACCAGGTTGCAAATTCAAAATAATTTTTATCTGCATCTAGCTCTGAAAAAATATTTGGGCTTGTAGCAGTGTGTGGGACTTGTTCTATTAGTCCATCTATACTAACCTCCACCAGGTTGCAAATTAAAACGAATTTTTATCTGCATCTAGCTCTGAAAAAATATTTTGGCTTGTAGCACTGTGTGGGACTTGTTCTATTAGTCCATCTATACTAACCTCCACCAGGTTGCAAATTAAAATAAATTTTTATCTGCATCTAGCTCTGAAAAAATATTTGGTGCTTGTAGCAGTGTGTGGGACTTGTTCTATTAGTCCATCTATACTAACCTCCACCAGGTTGCAAATTAAAAATATTTTTTAACTGCATCTAGCTCTGAAAAAATATTTGGGCTTGTAGCACTTTGTGGGACTTGGTCTATTAGTCCATCTATACTAACCTCCACCAGGTTGCAAATTAAAAATAATTTTTATCTGCATCTAGCTCTGAAAAAATATTTGGGCTTGTAGCAGTGTGTGGGACTTGTTCTATTAGTCCATCTATACTAACCTCCACCAGGTTGCAAATTCAAAAATAAGTTTTATCTGCATCTAGCTCTGAAAAAATATTTGGGCTTGTAGCAGTGTGTGGGACTTTTTCTTTCATTCCATCTATACTAACCTCAACCAGGTTGCAAATGAAAATTAATTTTTATCTGCATCTAGCTCTACAATAATATTTGGGCTTGTAGCAGTGTGTGGGACTTGTTCAATTAGTCCATCTATACTAACCTCCACCAGGTTGCAAATTAAAAATAATTTTTTTCTGCATCTACCTCTGAAAAAATATTTGGGCTTGCAGCAGTGTGTGGGACTTGTTCTATTAGTCCATCTACACTAATCTCCACCAGGTTGCAAATTCAAAATAATTTTTATCTGCATCTAGCTCTGAAAAAATATTTGGGCTTGTAGCAGTGTGTGGGACTTGTTCTATTAGTCCATCTATACTAACCTCCACCAGGTTGCAAATTCAAAATAATTTTTAGCTGCATCTAGCTCTGAAAAAATATTTGGGCATGTAGCAGTGTGTGGGACTTGTTCTATTAGTCCATCTATACTAACCTCCACCAGGTTGAAAATTCAAAATATTTTTTAGCTGCATCTAGCTCTGAAAAAATATTTGGGCTTGTAGCACTGTGTGGGACTTGTTCTTTTAGTCCATCTATACTAACCTCCACCAGGTTGCAAATTCAAAATAATTTTTATCTGCATCTATCTCTGAAAAAATATTTGGGCTTGTAGCAGTGTGTGTGACTTGTTCTATTAGTCCATTTATACTAACCTCCACCAGGTTGCAAATTCAAAATAATTTTTATCTGCATCTAGCTCTGAAAAAATATTTGGGCTTGTAGCAGTGTGTGGGACTTGTTCTATTAGTCCATCTACACTAACCTCCACCAGGTTGCAAATTCAAAATAATTTTTATCTGCATCTAGCTCTGAAAAAATATTTGGGCTTGTAGCAGTGTGTGGGACTTGTTCTATTAGTCCATCTATACTAACCTCCACCAGGTTACAAATTCAAAATAATTTTTAGCTGCATCTAGCTCTGAAAAAATATTTGGGCATGTAGCAGTGTGTGGGACTTGTTCTATTAGTCCATCTATACTAACCTCCACCACGTTGAAAATTCAAAATATTTTTTATCTGCATCTAGCTCTGAAAAAATATTTGGGCTTGTAGCACTGTGTGGGACTTGTTCTATTAGTCCATCTATACTAACCTCCACCAGGTTGCAAATTCAAAATAATTTTTATCTGCATCTATCTCTGAAAAAATATTTGGGCTTGTAGCAGTGTGTGTGACTTGTTCTATTAGTCCATTTATACTAACCTCCACCAGGTTGCAAATTCAAAATAATTTTTATCTGCATCTAGCTCTGAAAAAATATTTGGGCTTGTAGCAGTGTGTGTGACTTGTTCTATTAGTCCATCTATACTAACCTCCACCAGGTTGCAATTTCAAAATAATGTTTAGCTGCATCTACCTCTGAAAAAATATTTGGGCTTGTAGCAGTGTGTGGGACTTGTTCTATTAGTCCATCTATACTAACCTCCACCAGGTTGCAAATTAAAAATAATTTTTATCTGCATCTAGCTCTGAAAAAATATTTGGGCTTGTAGCAGTGTGTGGGACTTGTTCTATTAGTCCATCTATACTAACCTCCACCAGGTTGCAAATTCAAAATAATTTTTATCTGCATCTAGCTCTGAAAAAATATTTGGGCTTGTAGCAGTGTGTGGGACTTGTTCTATTAGTCCATCTATACTAACCTCCACCAGGTTGCAAATTCAAAATAATTTTTATCTGCATCTAGCTCTGAAAAAATATTTGGGCATGTAGCAGTGTGTGGGACTTGTTCTATTAGTCCATCTATACTAACCTCCACCAGGTTACAAATTAAAAATAATTTTTATCAGCATCTAGCTCTGAAAAAATATTTGGGCTTGTAGCAGTGTGTGGTACTCATTGTATTAGGCCATCTATACCAAGCTCCACCAGCTTTGAAATTAATAATAATTTTTAGCTGCATCTATCCCGGAAAATAATTTTTCTTCCCAATAGTGGTAGCAATAGAAATATGGGGCGCGCGCCTGGCTAACAAAAATATACGCTTCATAGCAAAAAACACCAGCCTAGTGCACTGCATTAATAAGATGGCATCATCTTCTCTCCCAGTGCTAGGCCTACTAAGCCGGAAACACAATGTATGGGTTCCCGCTAGCCACGATGCAGAGGGGTCTAAAGCTGCTGCTAACGCTTTATCACAATTCAATTGGCAGATTTTCACAGAGCTCCTCCCCAACGCCCACCCATCGGGCAACAGTTGCCCACCCTCCCTATGGGATCTAGTGGCAAATAGTTGATGCCATTAATCAGAGCATCAGTTGCCTCGTCGACGTGGCAAGCATACGGTAAGGCATGGGAAGAGTGGACACGACTAGCAGCAGGCAGACGGGTTGACCAATGTGAACAAGCCAGATCACAAGTCACCATAGAATTTCTCCACCAGCTAATGATGAGGGGCATATCAGGGGCGTCAGCGCAGCGGTGTCTGACCGGAGTAGCATTTCACTTCCAACTACTGAATTGGGGAGATGTGACAAAGAGATTCATCATCAGACAATCCATAAAAGGGTGGAAAAGGGGTCAGCCAAGTCAGGAGTGTAGACGTCCCGTCCCATGTCACTAAAACTGATTTCTCACATCATATCCCTAACACCATTAACATGACACTCACAATTTTAAGCAACACTACTGTCTACTGCATTTGCGATCGCCTTCTTCGAGGCGCTATGCATAAGCGAATTAGTCCCTCAATCCAAAATGCCACCAGTGGAGGCTTATTACACCAGGACGTAGTCATAGCCAATAATGCAATACGTCTACGCATACACCAATCGAAAATGGTTCCAGCGGGCAGGGGCACTTGGGTACTTCTACAACCCACAAACGGTACACTGAGTCGGGTAACAATAGTAAAAACATATATAACCATCAGATCACAAAGTAATTTCTTCCTATCACACATTGATGGAATGCCATTATCAAGATACCAGTTCCAAGCTATATTTAATAAATGCATAACATCGGCAGGGAACCACCCCAAAGATTATGGGACACACTCATTCCGCATAGGCGCGGACACGGAAGCAGCAAGAGCAGGACTGTCAGAAACAGAAGTTCAGAGGATAGGGAGATGGCGATCCACGTGTTTGGCGAGATACATAAGACCGGACTTGTTATCCTAACGTGGTTTGTTTCTTTTACATGTGACTCTAAGCCAACAGTGTGGGTGATAGGCCACTCGTATATATATTGAGCATAAAAAAGGGCGAAAGTCCGCCCAGGCGGGAGGAAATTAGAGTTTCATAACACATATTTCAACTGGAGAGGTATTAGAGGCCTGCTATGGCCATAGGTACTAATGGAGGTAATCAAGGTAGGGAGAGAGGCAAGAGGTCCGGTCATCTTAGTTTAACAGGCCGGGGGAAACGACCTAGGTCATCACAAGAGCGCATAACTAATAGAAATAATGAAACTAGACACTGAGCGCTTCAGAGAATTTTTCACAAAACTAACTATAGTATGGTCAGAGATTGTGCCGATAGCTGTATGGCAAGGTGCGCGAGACATCACGGCCATCGAACGGACAAGGCGGGTAATAAATATTCGGATGGCAAAATTTAGAAGAGACAGAGGCGGTGTAGTGATACAACAGCGACAACTGGAAGGAGATAAAGCAGGTCTCATACGGCCCAACGGTGTTCACTTAATGGATATTGGACTGGACATATTCCTGTCAGGACTCCAGGACGGAGTGGAACAAGCGTTAAGAGTGATGGATGGGGGTCAGAGTCCTGCATACGAGTACGCAGGATCCTCCGTGGCCTGGAAATAGAAAGGACATGTTGGAGAGTTACACTTGTTGGCCAACTTGCCGGTGTAGAGACCCAGGGCATGCTGCAACAAGCTGAATTATTTTAGAAATAAAATGCCTTTCTAATGGAATGAATATAAAGAGTTAATAAAGCTGTGACCGATCCTCACCCATTCAGTTGTAAGAGTTACATTATTGTATTGTCAAGGAAAGGGGGGCGGTAGGGGGGCTGAGCGTCTGGGTTTGGTTGGGGGTCCCCACAGACTGCCTAGGCTAGATGCATTTAAAAATTCTACAGGCGGTGCAGCTTGCTTTGCAGCTGGGCTACTACGCCCAAAGTATTGCCTAGGCTAGATGCAGTTAAAAATTCTACGCTGACTAGCAGACACTGAAGCTTTGGACCAGACCTCTGAGTAAACAGCTCTTCAGACTCAATCATCTGTGTTACCCCAAGCCATAGTGTATGTAGTTTCTTACAGTTAAAAGGGGGGGGGCGACCCAACCCACCTGGAATTGACGATGCCAACGTCACGTAAAACACAGCAAGGGACTCCAAAAAGAGTCTCCATTTTTTCCAAAAATTGTGGCACAGACACCACTTAAGTGGCATCAATTGCCCCAGAGTTGCTTAAAACGGTTGGTGAGGTGATTTTACCAAATCCTCAAGCTTTTAATCTCCCCAGGATGACACAGGGGTAGAAAAGTCCTTGCGGATCCATGATTTGTTCATCTTTATGAACATGAGTCTGTCTACATTCTCAGTGGACAGCCACGTGCGCTTATCTGTCAGCACACCACCAGCAGCACTGAACACACATTCAGAGAGAACGCTGGCTGAAGGGCATGACAAGATCTCCAAGGCGTGAGTGGCGAGCTCCAACATTTTTCCAGATTGGAATCCCAAAATGAGCAAGGGTCCAGTGACACAGTCATGGCTTCGATGTTCACTTGGAGATACTCCTGTACCATCCTCTCTAGGCGTTGACTATGTGTTAGACTTCTTGTCTCCTGTGGCCTTGCAAAGGATGGTCTAAAAAAGTGGTGAAACGATTCCACAAAATTGCTGTTACCAGCAGATACTCTGTATCAAGAAAACTTCGGCACTCCAATAGTTATGCTTGAAAAAATTATAAATTTTATTTACATATGCCCCTTGTTACACAGAACAGGGTATGAGCCCAAGGTAAAGGAAAACAGACCAACGTTTCGACCTTTAGGGCGGTCTTTCTCAGGGTCATCACTAGGTATAAACAAACGAATAATTAATGCAATAATCCATATACAATGAATTCCATTATGTAGTGTGTAAACAGCAGGAGGATGAAAATGCATGGATATAATCGAATTAAAATATAATGTATGCACCAAATTTTTTCATAAGATAGAAAATAATAGAAGAGGCTATGCTTTATGAGAAAACATTTCACATGGGTCAAATTACAAACTTATGGATATAAACCTCATGGGAGGCCAAAGAGTCTACCAATACATTAACTGGAACTAAAGGTGCATAAAACAAAGTTCATATTACCAGTTTGAGAAAGCTGTCTCACTCAGAGTTTAGAGAACTGGAGGTATCCTATGTAATATAAGAATAGGGATTATACTTTTAAGACAGCGTAACAGGTCAGCAATGGCTAGTATATAGGTGTAAAAGACACCTATGGTCCCATTCACTCACTAGCGGTATCTTACCTGTGCCTGGGGTGAGAGTGGATAAGGCTGCACGTGATGTGGGGAAGTATGGAGTGCTGATTATTTTTATATCCAGTGCCGTATTCTCATTGGTGATTCCGGTGAGGGCGCGTACTGCGTGAGCAGAGTGTGCATCACTGGTGGTTTGAGGACCTTCAGGTCCTACAGGTCACCTGTATTACGACTTCCTGTCACATGACTCGTGACTTCCGGGAGCCGTGGAACGCATATGCGTTCCACAGCCTCCGCTACACATGAATTACGACTTCCTGTCACATGACTCGTGACTTCCGGGAGCCGTGGAACGCATATGCGTTCCACAGCCTCTGCTACACATGAATTACGACTTCCTGTCACATGACTCGTGACTTCCGGGAGCAGTGGAACGCATATGCGTTCCATAGCCTCCGCTACTACATAGCGTATTATTACAAGGGGGAAGAACTGAGTCACCAATGTGGTATGGGAGTGTATTCACGGTGGTTAGAAGGAAAAGGGACCTATCCACAGGGTGCCAAGGGAATAATCACAACATATAAATGGACGTGGAAAGTGCGGTCCTTAAAGAATGAGGAAGTGAAAATCCATTACTGATCAGGCATCCTGGAGTGCAGTGAGATGGGACTCTGGTGAGATTAATGAGTGACCTAAACATGGAGAAAAGAGAAAACAGATGAACAATATGGCTAATAAGTCTTGAATATGACAGATCGTATACAGTATTGACAAATAGACAATATAGGGAAGAGGTCTCGGAATCTATTAATAGTATATTTCATGCATATTAATACTGATGATCAAAACAATGTTTCATATTCCCTATTGAGACCTTTGGGATATAGGGTCTGAAGGGTGTGAATCCAAAAGGATTCACGCTCCTTCAACCTTCTGATCCGATTGCCACCTCTACGGGCCAGAGGTACATGATCTATCACTTGATATCTCAATTGGGATATATTATGGGATTTATCCAGAAAATGTGCAGGTATGGGTAGCATAGTGCGTTTGCATCTGATTGTTGATTTGTGCTGAGATATGCGATCTCGGATATGCTGGGTGGTTTCCCCAACGTACCCGAGACCGCAAGGGCATTTGATAAGGTATACAACGTATGTAGATTCACATGTATAGTATCCCTGAATAAAGAATCTCTTACCTGAGAGGGGGTGTGTGAAAGAACCACCTTTTATGATATTAGAGCATTGGAGGCACCCCAGACATGGGAAAGTGCCCCGGCGGGGTGTCAATAAAGTGCGTTGTATTGGTCCACTTTTTAAGGGACCTACATCTGCTTTAACCAGATGGTCGCGTATATTTCGTGGGCGTTTGTGACATATCAGTGGTTGGTTGGCAAATTCAGGTATAGTTGGGTATGACTTGGTCAATAGGGACCAATGCCGTGATATACATCGTTGTATCGCATTTCCAAAGGGGTGATATGTATTAACAAATACAATCCGCTGGATTTTCTCCTGTGTGGAGGGACGTGGATTGTCTTGTTTTAGAAAACGTTCTGGATAACCCCGTTGTAAAAATTTCTGGTTCATTTCCATATGTCTAATGCCTCTGAGTCCATTATCAGAGACTATACGTTCGACTCTGTGGTGTTGAGACCGGGGTAAAGACCTTTTAATGTGCCGTGGATGGCAGCTGGAGTATAAGAGTAGGCTATTTCTGTCGGTGGGTTTGGTATACAGGTCACTATCTAAAGAGCCGGTCTCAGTTAGAGTAATTATAGTGTCCAAAAAATGGATGGAATGGAAGTCAGAGTGCATTGTGAAGGTCAAATCAGGAATGCATGTATTAAGATATGAAAAAAAAGAGTATAGTTCATGGGTAGTCCCTGTCCAAATGAAAAAAATGTCATCAATGAATTGTTTCCAATATAGTATGTATCTTGGAAAGCAGTCATGGGTATACACGAAAACGTCCTCGAAGTGTGCCATAAAGATGTTGGCATACGGAGGTGCCACATTGGATCCCATTGCAGTACCCTTTATTTGAAAATAAAAAGTGTCCTCGAAAAGAAAATAATTTTTAGTGAGGATTAGTGTGAGCAAATCCACACAAAAAAGAATTTGTTGTGGGGTTAAGGGGGTCAATGTATTAAGAAAGTTCGTGGTGGCTGCAATACCCTCCTTATGGCCAATGCTTGTATAAAGGCTATTGACATCCATTGTCACAAGTATACTGTTAGGAGGAATAGTATTGATGTCTCGCAAGGTGGTGAGAAAATGGTCAGTATCCTTAAGGTATGAGGTAATTTGAGGAATGTATGGTGTCAGAATCTTTTCGAGTGTAATGGCGAGGGGTGACAGAATAGAGTCTGTGGAAGCAACAATGGGCCTACCTGGTGGAGCTTGTAAGTTCTTGTGAATTTTTGGTAATGTATAGAAAACTGGTATGGTGGGATGATGGTTAAGCAAGAATTCGCCCAATTTGGAGTCAATGGTACCTTTTTCTAGATATTGAGAGATTAATCTGGTGATAAGATCTCTTATCTGCGATGTGGGATTGGAAGGTATCACAGAATAAGTATCACTGTCATGTAATTGTGATCTAATTTCAGTGACATAATATGCCCGGTCTAACACGACCACTGATCCGCCTTTATCGGCTGGTTTAATGATAATGTCCTTGTTATTTTTGAGGGACTGAAGTGCCTTAGATTCCTCATTGGTGAGGTTGTTTTTATTATGAAATAGTCCCCTCTTGATGGAGGAGAGGGTCTGCTCAATATCCCTATTTACCAGATCTATAAAGGTTTCGGCATGGTGATAATGGCGAGGGGGTTGGAATCGGCTTTTGACCCCTAGCTTTAAATCATTTAAAGAGAATCTGCCTTCACTCTTATTCTCAATATTTCCACTATTATCGTTTTTATCACTAGAAATATCGTTTTTGTTACTCGAAAAATGTACCTTAAGTCTTATATTCCTATAAAATCTCTGGAGTTCTTGTTCTAACGCAAATGTGTCAAGAGCTGGGGTAGGACAAAAAGAAAGTCCCTTCTGGAGGACAGTTAGTTCTGTTGACGTTAAATTATATTTTGAGATGTTGTATACAATGTTCTCCGTCCTACCTGGGAGCGTGTCGTCATTCGATTGTAGTCTTGTGGACGTCCGCCTCCCCCTCCGCGTCCTATTTTGTATGGTCGGCGTCCTCGTTGTTCTAAAAAATGACTCGGATATTGGGTACTGTGGTCGCTGTCGGTTGAGGAATTGCGGCCTGATGAGGTGTAGTAGCCCCTTCGTGGTGGTCTTGGAGTCCGGTAGGAATCGGAGGAACGCCATCTGTACACTTGATGGTGTAAGTAATCTTCTGCTTCGCGGAGAAATTTGGATTTTTTTCTCACTTGTAATTCTGTGCGATAATCGGCGATAGACTTATCAATCCTAGTCTTCAGGGTGGAGAACTCTTCAGGCGTTACCGTATTATTCAGTTGTTGTTCCGTGGTAGCTATGCGGGTGTTCAAGTCTGTTATCTCCTTCTGTAAAAAGTCAATGGTTAGAAGAATAATGTCCATAGAACATTTATTTAGAATCCCTTCAAATTTGGTACAGAAATCTTGATTGTCACTGAATAGAGTGGGGCGTAAGGAGACTCTAAGGCCCCTCGGTATTCGTTGGCTCCTATGATATTCAGCTAGAGTAATACAATGGAGATCCAATGCTGTATGTCGTTTAAGCTCTTTCTCCAAGTCTCTTGCACGTACCTCCTCAACAGGGGTATGGAGAAAAGAGCCAGGGGTAGTGACCCGTGATATGATGCCACTGGCCTCTTCTTGATTAAAGGCAAATGTTGAAAATGACATGGGTGCTACAGGAGCGGGATCCCAAAAGAACAATAAGTAGCAAAAGAATGAGGGGTCGCTCACTGTTTTGTAGTGGGTGCTCAGAAGAAAAAAGGTGTACACTCTGTATCAAGAAAACTTCGGCACTCCAATAGTTATGCTTGAAAAAATTATAAATTTTATTTACATATGCCCCTTGTTACACAGAACAGGGTATGAGCCCAAGGTAAAGGAAAACAGACCAACGTTTCGACCTTTAGGGCGGTCTTTCTCAGGGTCATCACTAGGTATAAACAAACGAATAATTAATGCAATAATCCATATACAATGAATTCCATTATGTAGTGTGTAAACAGCAGGAGGATGAAAATGCATGGATATAATCGAATTAAAATATAATGTATGCACCAAATTTTTTCATAAGATAGAAAATAATAGAAGAGGCTATGCTTTATGAGAAAACATTTCACATGGGTCAAATTACAAACTTATGGATATAAACCTCATGGGAGGCCAAAGAGTCTACCAATACATTAACTGGAACTAAAGGTGCATAAAACAAAGTTCATATTACCAGTTTGAGAAAGCTGTCTCACTCAGAGTTTAGAGAACTGGAGGTATCCTATGTAATATAAGAATAGGGATTATACTTTTAAGACAGCGTAACAGGTCAGCAATGGCTAGTATATAGGTGTAAAAGACACCTATGGTCCCATTCACTCACTAGCGGTATCTTACCTGTGCCTGGGGTGAGAGTGGATAAGGCTGCACGTGATGTGGGGAAGTATGGAGTGCTGATTATTTTTATATCCAGTGCCGTATTCTCATTGGTGATTCCGGTGAGGGCGCGTACTGCGTGAGCAGAGTGTGCATCACTGGTGGTTTGAGGACCTTCAGGTCCTACAGGTCACCTGTATTACGACTTCCTGTCACATGACTCGTGACTTCCGGGAGCCGTGGAACGCATATGCGTTCCACAGCCTCCGCTACACATGAATTACGACTTCCTGTCACATGACTCGTGACTTCCGGGAGCCGTGGAACGCATATGCGTTCCACAGCCTCTGCTACACATGAATTACGACTTCCTGTCACATGACTCGTGACTTCCGGGAGCAGTGGAACGCATATGTGTTCCATAGCCTCCGCTACTACATAGCGTATTATTACAAGGGGGAAGAACTGAGTCACCAATGTGGTATGGGAGTGTATTCACGGTGGTTAGAAGGAAAAGGGACCTATCCACAGGGTGCCAAGGGAATAATCACAACATATAAATGGACGTGGAAAGTGCGGTCCTTAAAGAATGAGGAAGTGAAAATCCATTACTGATCAGGCATCCTGGAGTGCAGTGAGATGGGACTCTGGTGAGATTAATGAGTGACCTAAACATGGAGAAAAGAGAAAACAGATGAACAATATGGCTAATAAGTCTTGAATATGACAGATCGTATACAGTATGGACAAATAGACAATATAGGGAAGAGGTCTCGGAATCTATTAATAGTATATTTCATGCATATTAATACTGATGATCAAAACAATGTTTCATATTCGTTCCACGGCTCCCGGAAGTCACGAGTCATGTGACAGGAAGTCGTAATTCATGTGTAGCGGAGGCTGTGGAACGCATATGCGTTCCACGGCTCCCGGAAGTCACGAGTCATGTGACAGGAAGTCGTAATACAGGTGACCTGTAGGACCTGAAGGTCCTCAAACCACCAGTGATGCACACTCTGCTCACGCAGTACGCGCCCTCACCGGAATCACCAATGAGAATACGGCACTGGATATAAAAATAATCAGCACTCCATACTTCCCCACATCACGTGCAGCCTTATCCACTCTCACCCCAGGCACAGGTAAGATACCGCTAGTGAGTGAATGGGACCATAGGTGTCTTTTACACCTATATACTAGCCATTGCTGACCTGTTACGCTGTCTTAAAAGTATAATCCCTATTCTTATATTACATAGGATACCTCCAGTTCTCTAAACTCTGAGTGAGACAGCTTTCTCAAACTGGTAATATGAACTTTGTTTTATGCACCTTTAGTTCCAGTTAATGTATTGGTAGACTCTTTGGCCTCCCATGAGGTTTATATCCATAAGTTTGTAATTTGACCCATGTGAAATGTTTTCTCATAAAGCATAGCCTCTTCTATTATTTTCTATCTTATGAAAAAATTTGGTGCATACATTATATTTTAATTCGATTATATCCATGCATTTTCATCCTCCTGCTGTTTACACACTACATAATGGAATTCATTGTATATGGATTATTGCATTAATTATTCGTTTGTTTATACCTAGTGATGACCCTGAGAAACACCGCCCTAAAGGTCGAAACGTTGGTCTGTTTTCCTTTACCTTGGGCTCATACCCTGTTCTGTGTAACAAGGGGCATATGTAAATAAAATTTATAATTTTTTCAAGCATAACTATTGGAGTGCCGAAGTTTTCTTGATACAGAGTGTACACCTTTTTTCTTCTGAGCACCCACTACAAAACAGTGAGCGACCCCTCATTCTTTTGCTACTTATTGTTCTTTTGGGATCCCGCTCCTGTAGCACCCATGTTATTTTCAACATTTGCCTTTAATCAAGAAGAGGCCAGTGGCATCATATCACGGGTCACTACCCCTGGCTCTTTTCTCCATACCCCTATTGAGGAGGTACGTGCAAGAGACTTGGAGAAAGAGCTTAAACGACATACAGCGTTGGATCTCCATTGTATTACTCTAGCTGAATATCATAGGAGCCAACGAATACCGAGGGGCCTTAGAGTCTCCTTACGCCCCACTCTATTCAGTGACAATCAAGATTTCTGTACCAAATTTGAAGGGATTCTAAATAAATGTTCTATGGACATTATTCTTCTAACCATTGACTTTTTACAGAAGGAGATAACAGACTTGAACACCCGCATAGCTACCACGGAACAACAACTGAATAATACGGTAACGCCTGAAGAGTTCTCCACCCTGAAGACTAGGATTGATAAGTCTATCGCCGATTATCGCACAGAATTACAAGTGAGAAAAAAATCCAAATTTCTCCGCGAAGCAGAAGATTACTTACACCATCAAGTGTACAGATGGCGTTCCTCCGATTCCTACCGGACTCCAAGACCACCACGAAGGGGCTACTACACCTCATCAGGCCGCAATTCCTCAACCGACAGCGACCACAGTACCCAATATCCGAGTCATTTTTTAGAACAACGAGGACGCCGACCATACAAAATAGGACGCGGAGGGGGAGGCGGACGTCCACAAGACTACAATCGAATGACGACACGCTCCCAGGTAGGACGGAGAACATTGTATACAACATCTCAAAATATAATTTAACGTCAACAGAACTAACTGTCCTCCAGAAGGGACTTTCTTTTTGTCCTACCCCAGCTCTTGACACATTTGCGTTAGAACAAGAACTCCAGAGATTTTATAGGAATATAAGACTTAAGGTACATTTTTCGAGTAACAAAAACGATATTTCTAGTGATAAAAACGATAATAGTGGAAATATTGAGAATAAGAGTGAAGGCAGATTCTCTTTAAATGATTTAAAGCTAGGGGTCAAAAGCCGATTCCAACCCCCTCGCCATTATCACCATGCCGAAACCTTTATAGATCTGGTAAATAGGGATATTGAGCAGACCCTCTCCTCCATCAAGAGGGGACTATTTCATAATAAAAACAACCTCACCAATGAGGAATCTAAGGCACTTCAGTCCCTCAAAAATAACAAGGACATTATCATTAAACCAGCCGATAAAGGCGGATCAGTGGTCGTGTTAGACCGGGCATATTATGTCACTGAAATTAGATCACAATTACATGACAGTGATACTTATTCTGTGATACCTTCCAATCCCACATCGCAGATAAGAGATCTTATCACCAGATTAATCTCTCAATATCTAGAAAAAGGTACCATTGACTCCAAATTGGGCGAATTCTTGCTTAACCATCATCCCACCATACCAGTTTTCTATACATTACCAAAAATTCACAAGAACTTACAAGCTCCACCAGGTAGGCCCATTGTTGCTTCCACAGACTCTATTCTGTCACCCCTCGCCATTACACTCGAAAAGATTCTGACACCATACATTCCTCAAATTACCTCATACCTTAAGGATACTGACCATTTTCTCACCACCTTGCGAGACATCAATACTATTCCTCCTAACAGTATACTTGTGACAATGGATGTCAATAGCCTTTATACAAGCATTGGCCATAAGGAGGGTATTGCAGCCACCACGAACTTTCTTAATACATTGACCCCCTTAACCCCACAACAAATTCTTTTTTGTGTGGATTTGCTCACACTAATCCTCACTAAAAATTATTTTCTTTTCGAGGACACTTTTTATTTTCAAATAAAGGGTACTGCAATGGGATCCAATGTGGCACCTCCGTATGCCAACATCTTTATGGCACACTTCGAGGACGTTTTCGTGTATACCCATGACTGCTTTCCAAGATACATACTATATTGGAAACGATTCATTGATGACATTTTTTTCATTTGGACAGGGACTACCCATGAACTATACTCTTTTTTTTCATATCTTAATACATGCATTCCTGATTTGACCTTCACAATGCACTCTGACTTCCATTCCATCCATTTTTTGGACACTATAATTACTCTAACTGAGACCGGCTCTTTAGATAGTGACCTGTATACCAAACCCACCGACAGAAATAGCCTACTCTTATACTCCAGCTGCCATCCACGGCACATTAAAAGGTCTTTACCCCGGTCTCAACACCACAGAGTCGAACGTATAGTCTCTGATAATGGACTCAGAGGCATTAGACATATGGAAATGAACCAGAAATTTTTACAACGGGGTTATCCAGAACGTTTTCTAAAACAAGACAATCCACGTCCCTCCACACAGGAGAAAATCCAGCAGATTGTATTTGTTAATACATATCACCCCTTTGGAAATGCGATACAACGATGTATATCACGGCATTGGTCCCTATTGACCAAGTCATACCCAACTATACCTGAATTTGCCAACCAACCACTGATATGTCACAAACGCCCACGAAATATACGCGACCATCTGGTTAAAGCAGATGTAGGTCCCTTAAAAAGTGGACCAATACAACGCACTTTATTGACACCCCGCCGGGGCACTTTCCCATGTCTGGGGTGCCTCCAATGCTCTAATATCATAAAAGGTGGTTCTTTCACACACCCCCTCTCAGGTAAGAGATTCTTTATTCAGGGATACTATACATGTGAATCTACATACGTTGTATACCTTATCAAATGCCCTTGCGGTCTCGGGTACGTTGGGGAAACCACCCAGCATATCCGAGATCGCATATCTCAGCACAAATCAACAATCAGATGCAAACGCACTATGCTACCCATACCTGCACATTTTCTGGATAAATCCCATAATATATCCCAATTGAGATATCAAGTGATATATCATGTACCTCTGGCCCGTAGAGGTGGCAATCGGATCAGAAGGTTGAAGGAGCGTGAATCCTTTTGGATTCACACCCTTCAGACCCTATATCCCAAAGGTCTCAATAGGGAATATGAAACATTGTTTTGATCATCAGTATTAATATGCATGAAATATACTATTAATAGATTCCGAGACCTCTTCCCTATATTGTCTATTTGTCCATACTGTATACGATCTGTCATATTCAAGACTTATTAGCCATATTGTTCATCTGTTTTCTCTTTTCTCCATGTTTAGGTCACTCATTAATCTCACCAGAGTCCCATCTCACTGCACTCCAGGATGCCTGATCAGTAATGGATTTTCACTTCCTCATTCTTTAAGGACCGCACTTTCCACGTCCATTTATATGTTGTGATTATTCCCTTGGCACCCTGTGGATAGGTCCCTTTTCCTTCTAACCACCGTGAATACACTCCCATACCACATTGGTGACTCAGTTCTTCCCCCTTGTAATAATACGCTATGTAGTAGCGGAGGCTATGGAACGCATATGCGTTCCACTGCTCCCGGAAGTCACGAGTCATGTGACAGGAAGTCGTAATTCATGTGTAGCAGAGGCTGTGGAACGCATATGCGTTCCACGGCTCCCGGAAGTCACGAGTCATGTGACAGGAAGTCGTAATTCATGTGTAGCGGAGGCTGTGGAACGCATATGCGTTCCACGGCTCCCGGAAGTCACGAGTCATGTTACAGGAAGTCGTAATACAGGTGACCTGTAGGACCTGAAGGTCCTCAAACCACCAGTGATGCACACTCTGCTCACGCAGTACGCGCCCTCACCGGAATCACCAATGAGAATACGGCACTGGATATAAAAATAATCAGCACTCCATACTTCCCCACATCACGTGCAGCCTTATCCACTCTCACCCCAGGCACAGGTAAGATACCGCTAGTGAGTGAATGGGACCATAGGTGTCTTTTACACCTATATACTAGCCATTGCTGACCTGTTACGCTGTCTTAAAAGTATAATCCCTATTCTTATATTACATAGGATACCTCCAGTTCTCTAAACTCTGAGTGAGACAGCTTTCTCAAACTGGTAATATGAACTTTGTTTTATGCACCTTTAGTTCCAGTTAATGTATTGGTAGACTCTTTGGCCTCCCATGAGGTTTATATCCATAAGTTTGTAATTTGACCCATGTGAAATGTTTTCTCATAAAGCATAGCCTCTTCTATTATTTTCTATCTTATGAAAAAATTTGGTGCATACATTATATTTTAATTCGATTATATCCATGCATTTTCATCCTCCTGCTGTTTACACACTACATAATGGAATTCATTGTATATGGATTATTGCATTAATTATTCGTTTGTTTATACCTAGTGATGACCCTGAGAAACACCGCCCTAAAGGTCGAAACGTTGGTCTGTTTTCCTTTACCTTGGGCTCATACCCTGTTCTGTGTAACAAGGGGCATATGTAAATAAAATTTATAATTTTTTCAAGCATAACTATTGGAGTGCCGAAGTTTTCTTGATACAGAGTGTACACCTTTTTTCTTCTGAGCACCCACTACAAAACAGTGAGCGACCCCTCATTCTTTTGCTACCAGCAGATACTGTGTTACTGTTACGGTTTGAGTGATGAAGACTAGTGTTGAGCGAGCACTAAAATGCTCGCGTGCTCGAAGCTCGGGCCGAGCTCGCCGTGATACTCGGGTGCTCGACCCGAGCAACGAGCCCAATGTTAGTCTATGGGAGACTCGAGCATTTTTGCGATGGCACCCCGGCAGTCTTTTAAAAGCCTAACAAGTGCCCAAAACGATAGTGACAGTGCTCAAATGACATGGGGACAGCATGGGGATCGCCCCTGGAAGCATTTCTCACCCCCAGGTCACTGCTGTCAACAACGTGGTCAGAGGTATTAAGCCACTTTTACAGGCTCACAATAAAACGTTCAAAAACGAAAGTAAAACTTTTTTCCTGTGAAATATGTTAATGAACATCCTTTCCAGGGTAAAGACTTGTGTATAAGTTAAAATAAATGACCAAAAACAAAAATACTCCTCCACACCTTCGGCTATGTTCACAAGTAGCATTTTTTATGCGTTTTTGCACTTTTGTATTGCTTTCAACTATGACAAATGCATTCACCGTGAAATGTCATTTTAACATTTTACAACCTTATCTGGCCATGTGCTGTGTGACACATGCATAAAGTGCTGAAAAGACAAGGGAACAGCATGGGGAAGACCCCTGGAAGCATCTCTGACTCCCAGGTCACTGTCTAAAAGTGTGCCCATCATAAGTGATCCTAACCGCATCAGAAGATGCAGACTTGCAACTATCCCCATGCAAGTTCTAGTCCCAGGGCAGTGTTCAATTGTACCTCCCCCATTCCTTGCAATACAAGCTCAAGTATGCAGCCTGCCACCCACCCACCCCCAGACTGCAATACCATACTGCTTGCTGGCTATTCCACTGTAGTGTGTGCATGCCAAACCCCTGTTCATGGTACATGCGAAGATGCCTCCCACCTTGCACCTGTCGTTGCAGACTTGCAACTATCCCCATTCAAGTCCTTGTCCCAGGGCAGTGTTCAATTGTACCTCTCCCATTCCTTGCAATGCAAGCGCAAGTATGCAGCCTGCCACCCACCCACCCCCAGGCTGCAATACCATACTGCTTGCTTGCACTTGAAATTGGGCCTTTTAGGCATGTGGAGGCGGAATCTGGCCACCACGCCATGGCTGTGTCGGCGGCCTGGTATCCATACTCAGTCCCCAGACGCCTGGTGGCCGGGTGTCCCCGCTTGCTCCCCAGCCTCCAGGGGGTGGCCGGGTGTCTATACTCGGTCCCCAGCCACCCCTATTTGTCCCAGTAACCTTTCCCACACTTTTCTTAGCCTGGCCTGCTTTAGGGCAGCATTGGCCGAGCCCACCGGACTATCAGACTCCTCCGGTGGGCCCTGGCTTCTCCATCAGGGGAGTTGAGAGTGCCAAGGTGAGGAGCATGATGAGGATGATAGAAGTTAGCATCTGCTTTGTTTTGTTGTAATGCAAGCGCATGTATGTAGTAGCGGCTAGGCCTGAGGTGGTCAGCGTTTTGGCGCATATCCTACCTCCTCCGAGGATTGCTGGATGTTTTCCTGCTACTATCCAAGTTCTATGACTCCCGTTAAAACAAAGCTTCAGGTGATAAATGATGGATGAGGTAGTGGCAAAGGAGAAAGAGCAGGAGGAACAGGGACAATTCACATCAATATCAAGCCAGTCAACCAGATATGTATTGTAGGATATGTTTCTGTAACAAAAGGAGCGGTTCGGCTACACAGTTATAGGGCATACAGTGAGTGCAATGCCTACCAAAAATTTTGAGCCACTCCAATGCCCCTTGGAAATTACATGGAGGTCAGAGGGCATTAACTAAACCTTTTTTTCCATTTATAGCAACTGGGTCTCCCGTGCACTGTTGGCCTAAGCAGTGAATGGAAGGCTTTCCAAAAATTATGAGGAACTGCAATGCCCCTTACAAGAGCCATGTGTGGCACCCCAGGGGTCTGGTCACCACAGTAATAGAGATATTACGTCGGAGAGCAAGTGGGAGGTTTCCTGGTCAGGATCCCTTAAACATGCAACATCCTCCTGCCCCAATCCTGGGAGGGGAGAATTCTGCCCTTATAAACTGGATCTGGGGCAGGGTTGAGTGAGTCAGAGAACAGTCAGAGTCAGAGTGAGAGCAAGGGAAAGTAACAGCAAGGAGCTCTGTAGGAGCTAGGAGCTAAAGACCAGGGGCTGGAAGCTGAGCAGAGCTCGCCCTGGCAGAAGACAATAGGAACCGGACACAGGAGTCCGAAGCTGTGAGGACTTATATATCCAGCAGCAGAAACCAGCCGGCAGGGGATTTCAGGTCCTCTGGCCATAGAAGCCCGGAGGCTCAGTCACAAGCAAGGGACCAGCACCGCCGTCGTGGAGCGGAGGCTAACAGAAGGCCCCAAGTCACCAGCCATACGGGTGAGCACTACACGGTACACTCAGGGACGTGGGCTACTTCTACTCGCTTACAGCAAGGTAGCCAGGAAGAGTGCAGACAGACGGGGAGGCCTACAACTCCACCTGGCCAGGGGAACTCCTGCTTTCTCACAGACTGACAAGGCCTCTTATGCTAGCCAGTACTCCCGGGAGGGTCTACCTTATAATCATCAGTAAAGACCCTGAACTGCACTGCAAAGACTCTGAGTCATTCCTGCTGCACTCGTGCACCATCACCTCCATCATCCACACTCACTGCCCTGAGGCTATACACCTCCCGAGGGGAGTTATCCCATTCTATGCTGCGCACACAACATCAGCCTCAGCGGTCTGCCTCGCAGCGGTGGTACTCCCTGACCGCAATCCACGGGTGGCGCAGTCGGACAATTAACCTCAAAACTAGAGATGAGCGTTGTTCTACTCGAACTGTTCGCCAATCTCAAATTCGAGCTGTTTTGGGCGGTGTTCGAGCCGTTCGGCGAACACGAACAATTTGAGAAAAATTCGGCTGTTCGAGGTTATGTTCGATAACTGTTCGTGCACCAAAATCATAACTGGATTTTTTCTCAGTAATGATGAAAATTAATGTTAATACGCAGTTTGAGTGTACAGCGGGGTGGGGGGAGGGGCAGGGGATGGATCTCTGCAGGAACAATGAAGATCTCCATTTTTTTTTCTCTTTCCCGCATTTGCAGTGGGGAGGTGCAATCTGTCAGCCTATCAGCAGCGCACACACGGAGCGAAGTGCTTTTTTTCACACAAGCAAGTGCATGTGTCATTGGCAGTGTATGTCACATGTCCTTGCCCTATAAGACCAAGCCATTTTCCCCGTCGCCACCATTTTCTCACTGCTGCAGCTGCGTGTTAGACGGCACCGCTGTTGCTGTGTGCGCTATACCTTGTTAATTTCAAGCCAATTTTCGCACAAATCTACAGATAGCTTGGGAGTAGGGAATAGTTGTGATTGCAGTCCTTTTAAGGACTAGGTTACAGCATTTCCTACGACTTTTATCAGGCAGGTCTGTGCTCTTAAATAGATAGATTGTGGGAGTAAAGACTAATTGTAATTGGAGTCCTTTTCAGGACTAGGTTACATCAGTTCCTATCAGTTTTTGCCAGGCAGGTCTGTGCCAGTGCTGTGCAAGTTTTTTTCACAGCATTTGGCTGAATCTAGCAAAGCTAATCCTTTTTGGCCTATTGCAGAGTGTGTTAGTCAGTCGAGTAGCCTATCTGTGTTGCAAGATATACCACCTGTGTATAGAATACCAATTTTTTTACTGCACCTAGTGAAGTAAAATCTTTTGGGCATAGCATCATTCTATTAGTCCATCTATACTGACCTCCATCAGGTTGCAAATTGAATATAATTTTTTCTGCATCTAGCTCTGAAAAAATATTGGGCGTGTAGCTGTGTGTGGGACTTGTTCTATTAATCCATCTATACAGACCTCCATCAGGTTGCAAACTGAATATATTTTTTTCTGCATCTACCTCTGAAAAAATATTGGGCTTCTAGCTGTGTGTGGGACTTGTTCTATTAATCCATCTATACAGACCTCCATCAGGTTGCAAACTGAATATATTTTTTTCTGCATCTACCTCTGAAAAAATATTGGGCTTCTAGCTGTGTGTGGGACTTGTTCTATTAATCCATCTATACAGACCTCCATCAGGTTGCAAACTGAATATATTTTTTTCTGCATCTACCTCTGAAAAAATATTGGGCTTCTAGCTGTGTGTGGGACTTGTTGTATTAGTCCATCTATACTGACCTCCATCAGGTTGCAAACTGAATATATTTTTTTCTGCATCTACCTCTGAAAAAATATTGGGCTTCTAGCTGTGTGTGGGACTTGTTCTATTAATCCATCTATACAGACCTCCATCAGGTTGCAAACTGAATATATTTTTTTCTGCATCTACCTCTGAAAAAATATTGGGCTTCTAGCTGTGTGTGGGACTTGTTCTATTAATCCATCTATACAGACCTCCATCAGGTTGCAAACTGAATATATTTTTTTCTGCATCTACCTCTGAAAAAATATTGGGCTTCTAGCTGTGTGTGGGACTTGTTGTATTAGTCCATCTTTACTGACCTCCATCAGGTTGCAAACTGAATATATTTTTTTCTGCATCTACCTCTGAAAAAATATTGGGCTTCTAGCTGTGTGTGGGACTTGTTCTATTAATCCATCTATACAGACCTCCATCAGGTTGCAAACTGAATATATTTTTTTCTGCATCTACCTCTGAAAAAATATTGGGCTTCTAGCTGTGTGTGGGACTTGTTCTATTAATCCATCTATACAGACCTCCATCAGGTTGCAAACTGAATATATTTTTTTCTGCATCTACCTCTGAAAAAATATTGGGCTTCTAGCTGTGTGTGGGAATTGTTGTATTAGTCCATCTATACTGACCTCCATCAGGTTGCAAACTGAATATATTTTTTTCTGCATCTACCTCTGAAAAAATATTGGGCTTCTAGCTGTGTGTGGGACTTGTTCTATTAATCCATCTATACAGACCTCCATCAGGTTGCAAACTGAATATATTTTTTTCTGCATCTACCTCTGAAAAAATATTGGGCTTCTAGCTGTGTGTGGGACTTGTTCTATTAATCCATCTATACAGACCTCCATCAGGTTGCAAACTGAATATATTTTTTTCTGCATCTACCTCTGAAAAAATATTGGGCTTCTAGCTGTGTGTGGGACTTGTTCTATTAGTCCATCTATACTGACCTCCATCAGGTTGCAAACTGAATATATTTTTTTCTGCATCTACCTCTGAAAAAATATTGGGCTTCTAGCTGTGTGTGGGACTTGTTCTATTAATCCATCTATACAGACCTCCATCAGGTTGCAAACTGAATATATTTTTGTCTGCATCTAGCTCTAAAAAAATATTTGGCCTTCTATCTGTGTGGGACTTGTTCTATTAGTCCATCTCTACTGACCTCCAACAGGTTGCAAACTGAATATAATTTTTTTCTGCATCTACCTCTGAAAAAATATTTGGGCTTCTAGCTGTGTGTGGGACTAGTTCTATTAGTCCATCTATACTGACCTCCATAAGGTTGCAAACTGAATATAATTTTTTTCTGCATCTACCTCTGAAAAAATATTTGGCCTTCTAGCTGTGTGTGGGACTTGTTCTATTAGTCCATCTATACTGACCTCCATCAGGTTGCAAACTGAATATAATTTTTATCTGCATCTAGCACTGAAAAAATATTTGGCCTTCTAGCAGTGTGTGGGACTTGTTCTATTAGTCATCTATACTGACCTCCATCAGGTTGCAAATTCAAAATAATTTTTTGTCTGCATCTACCTCTGAAAAAATATTTGGCCTTCTAGCAGTGTGTGGGACTTGTTCTATTAGTCCATCTATACTGACCTCCATCAGGTTGCAAACTGAATATAATTTTTTTCTGCATCTAACTCTGAAAACATATTTGGCCTTCTAGCAGTGTGTGGGTCTCATTGTATTAGGCCATCTATACCAAGCTCCACCAGCTTTTCAATTAATAATAATTTTTCGCTGCATCTAGCCCTGAAAATAATTTTTCTTCCCAATAGTGGTAGCAATAGAAATATGGGGCGCGCTCCTGGCTTACAAAAATATACGCTTCATAACAAAAAACACCAGCTTAGCGCACTGCATTAATAAGATGGCATCATCGTCTCTCCCAGTGCTAGGCCTACTACCCGGGCTAGCATTCCTGTGCCTAAAACACAATGTATGGGTCCGCGCTAGCCACTATGCTGAGAGGTCTAAAGCTGCTGCTAACGCTTTATAACAATTCAATTGGCAGATTTTCACAGAGCTCTTCCACAATGCCCACCCATCGGGACAACAGTTGCCCACCTTCCCTATGGGATCTAGTGGCGAATAGTTGATGCCATTAATCAGAGCGTCAGTTGCCCCGTCGACGTGGCAAGCATACGGTAAGGCATGGGAAGAGTGGACACGACTAGTAGCAGGCAGACGGGTTGACCAATGTGAACAAGCCAGATCACAAGTCACCATAGAATTTCTCCACCAGCTAATGATGAGGGGCATATCAGGGGCGTCAGCGCAGCGGTGTCTGACCGGAGTAGCATTTCACTTCCAACTACTGAATTGGGGAGATGTGACAAAGATTCATCATCAGACAATCCATAAAAGGGTGGAAAAGGGGTCAGCCAAGTCAGGAGTGTAGACGTCCCGTCCCGTGTCACTAAAACTGATTTCTCACATCATATCCCTAACACCATTAACATGACACTCACAATTTGAAGCAACACTACTGTCTACTGCATTTGTGATCGCCTTCTTCGGGCGCTATGCATAAGCGAATTAGTCCCTCAATCCAAAATTAGCACCAGTGGAGGCTTATTACACCAGGACGTAGTCATAGGCAATAATGCAATACGTCTGCGCATACACAAATCGAAAATGGTTCCAGCGGGCAGGGGCACTTGGGTACTTCTACAACCCACAAACGGTACACTGAGTCGGGTAACAATAGTAAAACCATATCTAACCATCAGATCACAAAGTAATTTGTTCCTATCACACATTGATGGGACGCCATTATCAAGATACCAGTTCCAAGCTATATTTAATAAATGCATAACATCGGCAGGGAACCACCCCAAAGATTATGGGACACACTCATTCCGCATAGGCGCGGCCACAGAAGCAGCAAGAGCAGGACTGTCAGAAACGGAAGTTCAGAGGATAGAGAGATGGTGATCCACGTGTTTGGCAAGATACATAAGACCGGACTTGTTATCCTAACGTGGTTTGTTTCTTTTACAGGTGACGCTAAGCCAACAGTGTGGGTGATAGGCCACTCGTATATATATTGGGCAGATTAAAGGGCGAAAGTCCGCCCAGGCGGGAGGAAATTAGAGTTTCATAACACATATTTCAACTGGAGAGGTATTAGAGGCCTGCTATGGCCACAGGTACTAATGGAGGTAATCAAGGTAGGGAGAGAGGCAAGATGTCTGGTCATCTTAGTTATACAGGCCGGGGGAAACAACCTAGGTCATCACAAGAGCGCATAACTAATGGCAATAATGAAACTAGACACTGAGCGCTTCAGAGAATTTTTCACAAAACTAGCTATAGTATGGTCAGAGATTGTGCCGATAGCTGTATGGCAAGGTGCGCGAGACATCACGGCCATCGAACGGACAAGGCGGGTAATAAATATTCGGATGGCAAAATTTAGAAGAGACAGAGGCGGTGTAGTGGTACGACACCGACAACTGGAAGGAGATAAAGCAGGCCTCATACGGCCCGACGGTGTTCACTTAATGGATATTGGACTGGACATATTCCTGTCAGGACTCCAGGACGGAGTGGAACAGGCGTTAAGAGTGATGGGTGGGGGTCAGAGTCCTGCATACGAGTACGCAGGATCCTCCGTGGCCTGGAAATAGAAAGGACATGTTGGAGAGTTACACTTGTTGGCCAAGTTGCCGGAGTGGAGACCCAGGGCATGCTGCAACAAGCTGAATTATTTTAGAAATAAAATGTCTTTCTAATGGAATGAGTATAAAGAGTTAATAAAGCTGTGACCGATCCTCACCCATCCAGTTGTAAGAGTTACATTATTGTATTGTCAAGGAAAGGGGGGCGGTAGGGGGGCTGAGCGTCTGGGTTTGGTTGGGGGTCCCCACAGTCTGCCTAGGCTAGATGCATTTAAAAATTCTTATTAGATGCACAGGCGGTGCAGCTTGCTTCGCAGCTGGGCTACTATGCCCAAAGTATTGCCTAGGCTAGATGCAGTTAAAAATTCTACGCTGACTAGCAGACACTGAAGATTTGGAGCAGACCTCTGAGTAAACAGCTCTTCAGACTCAATCATCTGTGTTACCCCAAGCCATAGTGTATGTAGTTTCTTACAGTTAAAAGGGGGGGGAGCGACCCAACCCACCTGGAATTGACGATGCCAACGTCACGTAAGACACAGCAAGGGGACTCCAAAAAGAGTTTCCATTTTTTCCCAAAATTGTGGCACAGACACCACTTAACCCTAGAACGCATACCTGGGGCCTCGCAGTCCCGCCCTGTTAATTGTTTTCTATTTTCTGCAAGATTACTTTAGTTAGAATTTTGAAACTCTAGGTATTCTTCATGTATATAGTTGTTTGTCATTTGAGTTTGAGTTATTCAATGTTATTTGCACACGGGCCTAAAAGGCCCCAGGTATATGAAAGTGTAGATTTTTATGGTCATGCGTTCTAGGGTTAAGTGGCATCAATTGCCCCACAGTTGCTTAAAACGGTTGGTGAGTTGATATTACCAAATCCTCAAGCTTTTAGCCTCCCAAGGATAACACAGGATTAGAAAAGTCCTTGCGAATCCATGATTTGTTCATCTTTATGAACGTGAGTCTGTCTACATTCTCAGTGGACAGCCGCGTGCGCTTATCTGTCAGCACACCATCAGCAGCGCTGAACACACGTTCAGAGAGAACACTGGCTGCAGGGCATGACAAGATCTCCAAGGCATGAGTGGCAAGCTCCGGCCATTTTTCCAGATTGGAATACCAAAATGAGCAAGGGTCCAGTGACACAGTCATGGCTTCGATGTTCACTTGGAGATACTCCTGCACCATCCTCTCTAGGCATTGACTATGTGTCAGACTTCTTGTCTCCTGTGGCCTTGCAAAGGATGGTCTAAAAAAGTGGTGAAACGATTTCACAAAATTGCTGTTACCAGCAGATACTGTGTTACTGTTACGGTTTGAGTGATGAAGACTCGACAGTCCCGCGGTTGGCAAGTTAGAACTGTGAGATTCACTTCGTGCACCACTGGTGTTTTGTGGAAAAGCACATGTAAGATTCTGCAACAGCGTCTGCAGATACTCCTGCATGCGTCAATCCCTTTTTATGGCAGGAATTATTTCGGCAAATTTACTTTTGTACCGGGGATCTAAGAGTGTGGCAACCCAGTAGTCGAGATTACTTCGAATTCTGCAATCTGAGGGTCATGTTGCAGGTAGTGCAGCAAGAAGGCACTCATGTGTCTTGCGCATCCAGGAGGACCAAGTCCTTGTTGTGTTGGTAGCGAGGTAAGAATCATGCTTCTTTCCTCTGCCCTCTCCCCCCAACCTCGCACAACAGAAATGTGATCAAGGTCTCCCTCATCTGATGAGTCTTCCATGCCCATCGCCAGTTCATCCTCCACTTCTTCCTCGGCTCCTGCACCTTCCTCAACAGTTTGGCTGCTACCATGCGCCCTGTTTAATCCCTCTCCCCCACCCTCTCATGCCTGCCTCCTTGGTGCTGCCAACCGTCTGGACCTTGGAGATGTTATCCCTTCCGCATACGACTCCTCCTCTACTTCCTCCACCTCCTCTTGTCCGACCACCTGACTCTGAATTCTGTTTAATGTGTGCTCCAGCATGTAAATCACCGGAATAGTTATGCTGATAATGGCATCGTCGTCAGCACTAAACATCTTCGTCGCCATTTCAAAACTGTGCAGAAAGGTGTGTGGCGCCCCTGAGGGTGCAGTCACCACAGAGTTACTGCATCTCACCCAGAGGTGTGGTATCTCACCCTCAGGTAAGGAAGGAGTATGGCTCGGGACCCTAACACCTGCATCCAACACATACCCGCAATGGGGTTAGGGCGAGATTGCTCCTAAGGGAGAGCACAGTCCCAGGTCCCTAGCTGGTGGGAGGATCCTATGTAGTGGGTGCTTAGGGGAGCAGCTTAGGGGAGCACATGACAGGGAGAGTATAAATAGGAAGCCATCTTAGAAAGAGCAAGCCAGTCAGAGGAGGAAAAGTGACAGGAGCAGAGGCTCGGCATGAGCTCTGCTCCGGAGGCGGGCCTAGCCTGGGAGGCCCAGGACTGAAGGAGAGAAGAGAGGAGTGGGAGCAGGAAGGCTCCAGGAACCGAAGGGACCCTAGGGCTACGGGCCGTGCAGAAGGCCACCTGTACTCCCGCTGCTACCAGGAGGTAGAGGGGTCAGACCAGATAAGGGGAACCGGTCCCTCAACTAGAGGAGAAACAGCAAGGCTCAACTAGAAACCGGAGGCTGCAGCATTTCATGTACTGCAGGCAAAAGTCCACACCAGTCTCACTAAGAAGGTAGCCACATAGGACCCAGGGGACGGAACACAAGTCGCCCGCCAAGGCCCGAGGATACCGGATAGAAGTGTCACTGGGTGTGAGGTGCAGGGAGAAGGCCAGAGAAATGACACACAGAAGGGGGTCCTGCTAAGTACTCCGGAGCTATCTGGGGGTGGACTGAGCCCCTCACTGAGTACGCACAGCACGACGGGTGAGATAGCTCTGGTACCTGTAATCTGGACTGCAACAACTGTGAGTAAAGATCTTGGGACTGCATCACACGGACTCTGTGTTCATTACTGACTCCCTGCACTACAACCACCATCATCCACCCACACTGCCCTGAAGCTACACTCTTCCTGTGGTGAGTAATAATACCATTGCAGCAAAACCACCAGCTTCAGAGGACTGTTCCGCAGCGGTGGCCACTTTGGCCGCACTCCACAGGTGGCGTAGTCGGACATTATAAAATCCATATATACAAATTACCGTTGGATTGACCGCCCTGGGTCACGGACCGGGTCACCGCCACAGTGACTACAACCCCCAGCGTCTACCGGCCCGGCTCCGGGTACCCCACGGCCCAGGGGGCGCGTCAACTTCATAGGTCCCTGATCTGAGACCACTCCTGCTGTGTGATTTGCCCCACCTCTGGATCTCGTTGGCCCAGGCTATACGTCAGAAACTATTGCACCAGGGCTTGTCGGTGCTGCCACAGTCGCTGCAACATGTGCAGAGTTGAATTCCACCGTGTCGGCACATCGCATTTCAGCCGGTGAACTGGCAGGCCCAACGACTTCTGTAGAGATGTAAGTCGTTGAGCTGCGGGATGCGAACGGCGGAAGTGAGCACACAGCGACCGTGCCCTCTGCAGAAGGCCATCTAGTCCGGGATAGTGGGCTAAAAATTTATGGACAACCAGGTTCAACACGTGAGCCATACAAGGCACGTGTGTAACATTGCCCCGGCGAAGGGCCGCACCCAGGTTTGCAGCATTGTCGCACACGGCCTTCCCTGGTTGCAGGTCCAGTGGAGACAACCATTCATGAAACTTGGTCTCCAGAGCTGACCACAAGTCCTCAGCTGTGTGACTCACATTTCCCAGACATTTCAAAGTAAACACTGATGCCGTTGAGCCCTGCTGCCAGCATAGTAAGGAGGTGCGCAGTTAGAAAGCAGGTGGCATTACCAGACAGGCTTTAGGTGCAGGTGGAGGACCGAGAGGAGGTTGAGGAGGCAGAAGCAGTGGAGGAACTTCTAGATAAAGAGGATTGACGTACAACTCGCGGGGACGGCAAGACTTGGACAGCAGCCCCTTGTCCTGCTGTCACCATAGTTACCCAGTGCCCTGTCAGCGACATGTAACGCCCCTGTCCATGCCTACTCGTCCAAATGTCTGTGGTGAAATGCACCCTGTCACACACAGAGTTTCTCAAAGAAGCGGTGATGTTGTGTGCGACATGCTGGTGGAGCGCAGGCACACCTTTCTTTGAGAAGTAGTGCCGACTGGGCATCTGGTACTGGGGCACTGCGACGGACATAAGGTCTCAAAAATCCACTGTGTCATCCAGGCGGAAAGGCAGCATTCTGTAGCCAACAGCTTGCAGATGGTGAAATTCAACCTCTTAGCTTTCTCATGGCTAGGAGGAAATGGTCTTTTACTTGTCCACATCTGAGGGACCGAGGGCTGGCTGTTGTGCTTTGACGGGGTTGAGTAGGGTGTCCCTGGCAAACTGCCGGTCTGTGAGGAAGATGCAGGCGGACATGTTAGGTTGCCTTGATCCAAAGGTGGTGCTCTCGATGTCAGAGAGCTCTCAACACCAGCAGGTGTTTCCACTTCCCAATGAACTGACGACCTGCCAATCACACTGGCTGTTGCAGGTAAAGAGGTGGCAGGTCTGCGTCCAAAAACATGTGTGACTGCTGTCCCCCCAGTCACAGAGGATGAAGAGGCCGCGGATGCACAAGATGGGGCAGACGGTGGTTGGCCCAGCCTGCTAGGCCGCATTGTAGCACAGTGAGCTTCCCACTGCAACTTATGCTTCATATCCATGTGACGGTACATGCATGAAGTACTCAAACTATGGATTTTTTGGCCTCTACTTAGCTTTTGGTGACAAATATTACAGATAACACGAGTTGGGTCATCCTTATCGATCTGAATAAATGCCCAGGCTATGCAAGGCTTAGAGCCCATGCGACCTGAAGAGCCACTATGACTTGTGGTCAGAGGCGGAGTTGTGGTTGAGGATGCAGTTGTTGACGTGCTTCCAGTACTCCGTCTCTGTCCAGGAAGGCGCAACCTAACCTCGTGGTCAATAGCATCTGTGACGCCCCGCTGCGCTTGGTATCACAGATCCTAGAAGAGTGTATTGATGGAATCCTCCACAAGAGGCCCCCATAAACATTCACACATCTCCACCTTCCACCTCAGACCAGCAGAGGGAGCCCGTTACGGACATAAATAGGGAAGGTGGAGCTAGGCAGTTCAGTTCCTCTGAAGAGTTCCTGCAGTAGAGAAGCCTAAGAGAGGTCAGTCTGCAGTGGAGCTCAGTCTAGTCTAGAGAACTCAGTTAATAGTTCAGCAGTGGTGCACGAGTGTAACGGGTCTGGGAGGCGGAACCTCTGAGCTACTATACAAGGGGGCGGTCCTTGTAAGGGAGCGGGTGGCGACCAGGGTAGACGGGCAGGCAGTCACAGCAGGTGACTGGGACAGTCTCTGAATGAACGGACAGGAGGTCACGGCAAGTGACCGGGGCAGTCTCTGGATGAACGGGCAGGAGGTCACGGCAAGTGACCGGGGCAGTCTCTTGATGAACGGGCAGGAGGTCACGGCAAGTGACCGGGGCAGTCTCTGGATGAACGGGCAGGAGGTCACGGCAAGTGACCAGGGCAGTCTCTGGGTAAAGGATTGGTACGACCTGTGGCGGCAGATGATAGACGTGAGCTCCCAGGTGAGCAGGCGAGAGTCTCTGGATAATCGGGTGGTCACAGCATGTGACGGCGGAGCCTCCAGGAAGACCAACAGACAGGTAGCAAATGAGCGCTCCCAGGTGAGCGGGCAAGAGTCTCTGGAATAGCAGGTGGTCACAGCACGTGACGGCGGAGCCTCCAGGTAGGCAAGCAGGCAGGTAGCGGAGGAGCGCTCCCAGGTGAGCGGGCAGGAGTCTCTGGAATAGCAGGTGGTCACAGCACGTGACGGCGGAGCCTCCAGGAAGGATAGCAGGCAGGTAGCAGATGTGCGCTCCCAGGTGAGCGGGCAGGAGTCTCTGGAATAGCAGGTGGTCACAGCACGTGACGGCAGAGCCTCCAGGAAGGCTAGCAGGCAGGTAGCAGATGTGCGCTCCCAGGTGAGCGGCCAAGCTGGTCCATAGACAGACTGACAGGAGTAGGAAGGCAGACCGTCAGACCTCAGGCTAGCAAGCAGGTAGCAGGAATATCAGGCAGGAAACAGACAGAAAACTGGCAGGACTCTGGCAGGAATCAGGCAGGTAACTGGCAACGGGACCTGAGGGCTGAAGCAGAGTAGTGAACAGTGCAACAACATTGCTCGGGCACCTCCATTTTGGAGGAGGTGCCTTATATATGGTGAAGTCCTCCGGCCATTGGCCGGGGACTCCTTAGGACGGCGCGCGCGGCCCCTTTAAGAGGGAGGGAGCGTGCGCCCTAAGCACAGTGGCCGGGAAGGAGCGCGCGCTGCCAGCAGAGCGGGAGGAGGACGCCGGGCTCGGAGCAGAGAGGTGAGGGGAACAGCGTCCCTGCCTAGCAGAGGGCAGGGACGCTGACGCTACAACGAGGCTCCTGCTAGCTAGATTCAGGGAGCCCAGATAGAGCTTAAGGTGTGCCGGCGTCATAAGATCGGTGAAGCGCGGCAAGCTGCCGTTAGTGTGTATAGCCTATTGAGGGCCCGAGTAGGCCGAAGGCGAGTGGCGAGTTAGTACATAAGGGGCAGAGGAGCTTAACCAGCTCACCCCGAAGCATTTACCGGACACCGGATCCGAGCTTACCGGGATCTCTATGACCCAGTAAGGCATAACCGGAATCCCTGGAGAACTACAAGTCCCAGGATCGCTAAGGTGCTGATACGTAACAGAGCCAGGAGACGCTTAGGCCCCGCATACTGGGAGCGTAAACTTCAAGAGAAGGCCCTACCACAAGGTCAGCCAGCGCAGGACAGAGACAAAGTTAGGCCTAGCTCCAGGCAGGTCAGAAACTTACTGCGCAGAGGCAAGAAACAGGAGGCCCTACACCCGCTCATTGGGGAGGATCCTGATATGCACCCTTCACCCTACAGTGCTCCAGGATGTGCCTGAATTTCCTCCAGTAAAAGGTACTGAAGTGACTACCGTGTCCGTTTCCGTTCTTGCTCTGACCCAGCTGGGTCTCGCCTGTCCTGCATTCCCCCTGCATACGCTGCCCTGAGACCTAGCTCCACCTGTGGGGAGCTATACCATCGAGCTGCCTTATCACGGGCCTCAGTGGACTGCTGCAGCGCTGGTGCTTCTCACCAGATACCACAGGTGGTGTCACAAACTCTTATAAAATTAACAATTATCCACCCTTTTAAAGAGTGACCCCAGGGTACGGGCCAGGGAGCCGACCACCGCGACATCCCAAAGGCCAGGCAAAGGCCCGGGTGACCTCATCGACTGGCTGACTGTGGGTTGACAGTAAGTGGGATCTCCAACCTTGTCATCATCACCCTGTGTGTTATCACACCCGTCGTCCTCAAAGCCAACCTCTTCCTGCCCTGACCGAAAAGTCAAGTTGTCGCTCCAATCAGGTATTTGAGTCTCATCATCGTCTTCATCATTGTCTCCACCAACAGGAGTTACAGTTTGGGAACGAGGGTCTACATTATGTTCAGAACCTTCTTCATCTGGTCCTGGATCCGACTCATAAAGATTCTTGGCATCAGTGCAGATCATTTCCTCCTCTGGATTAACAGAAGCTCTGGAGCAGACCTCCGTTTCCCAGGCTATAGTATGAGTAAACAGCTGTGCAGACTCAACCATCTGTGTTACCCCATACTCAGATGGGCAGCTGGAGACTTGGGAGCTGTGAGGAAGCAAGTGCGATTAGGGTGACACCTCTGAGGACTGGAGTATTTGTGATGTTGAAGTTGAGGTGGAGGAGAGCCCACTTGAAGGAGCACTTGATATCCGTTGAAGCACCTGCTGTTTTGTGCCTCATCTGGAATTTGTAGCGATGGGCGTGTCAGTAAGAAAGGTATCGTATCACATTGTCCACGAAAAGAAGTCGACATGTTAGTTTGGCTGGAAGATGGTCTTTATTCTGCAGATGTTACTCCCCCCCCACCGCGGGGGGCTCCACCCTCCAGCGGACAGGCACCAGTATTAGGAGAGGGAGCTGGCCGTCAGGGTCCACCGCGGCTCTGGCACAAACCCGGCGACACGGAGGTGGCACGGGCAGGAACGGACTGGCCGTGTCGGCTTCTCACTTTTTGGATTTTAGAAGGGCATGACATGCCTATATCTGTGTCTCCCCCTCCTTTTACTCCTCCACCTCTTTTATTTTCGCATGACTATATGTACTTGTCACTTTTCCATGTGTTAGTTATGTCTTCTGAGCAGTTTGTCAGCTTTTGGACACCTTTGAAGGTGTTTTCTATGTGTTTCTATGTGTTTTTGTTTGCCTGCCATTGGTTTTAACGGTGTTCGAAGGTGTTCGACGAACAGTTCGATGAACAGTTCGGCGAACACACGGGTGTTCGACGAACCGAACTCGAACAATACGGGGGTGGCTCAACACTACTCAAAACCTAAGAAAGATTGCCACTGGTTTGATCAGCCTGAGCCACGGGACCGGGTCACCGCCACGGAGACTACAGACCCCAGAGACCCTGCACCGGGTATCCCACACACGCGTACACACGGCCCAGGGGGCGCGTCACATGCAGTACAGCATATTACAAACATAAGTCCCATTATTGGGGAGTGGGTGTCCCATGGTATTTGCTTATGCTTTCCAAGCAAAAGCTGCCAAAAATTAGGACGGAGCAACTTGCAATGCCCCTTACAAGAGCCATGCAGTACAGCATATTACAAACATAAGTCCCATTATTGGGGAGTGGGTGTCCCATAGTATTTGCTTATGCTTTCCCAGCAAAAGCTGCCAAAAATTAGAACGGAGCAACTTGCAATGCCCCTTACAAGAGCCATGCAGTACAGCATATTACAAACATAAGTCCCATTATTGGGGAGTGGGTGTCCCATAGTATTTGCTTATGCTTTCCAAGCAAAAGCTGCCAAAAATTAGGATGGGGCAACTTGCAATGCCCCTTACAAGAGCCATGCAGTACAGCATATTACAAACATACGTCCCATTATTGGGGAGTGGGTGTCCCATGGTATTTGCTTAAGCTTTCCCAGCAAAAGCTGCCAAAAATTAGGACGGAGCAACTTGCAATGCCCCTTACAAGAGCCATGCAGTACAGCATATTACAAACATAAGTCCCATTATTGGGGAGTGGGTGTCCCATAGTATTTGCTTATGCCTTGCAAGCAAAAGCTGCCAAAAATAAGGACGGAGGAACTAGCAATGCTGGCACCCTGGTGGTATAGTGGTGGTGGAGGCTGAGGATAAGAAGAAGAAGATTAAACAGGCGAAACGAGGACGCGTATACCCATGTGTGGGTGTGAAGCGGTGCATGTGAATACACCTCCCGAAATAACACAGTGGATTTGACTTTATGTTACTCTGCTGTCATTTGGTGGTGATGAGAAGTCTGGCCCAATCCAGCCCTTGTTCATTTTGATAAGGGTCAGCTTGTCAGCATTGTCAGTTGACAGGCGAGTGCGCTTATTAGTTATAATTCCTCAAGCGGCACTAAAAACACGCTCCGATAACACGCTAGCGGCAGGGCAGGCCAGGACCTCCAAGGCGTACAGAGCGAGTTCATTCCAAGTGTCCAGCTTGGATACCCAATAATTAAAAGGCACAGAGGAATCACGGAGGACGCTGGTACGATCGGCAAGGTACTCCCTCACCATCTTTTGAAACTTTCCACTCCTTGTGAGAGTACCCCGCGCCTCAGGGCCTGTAAGCTGGACGGGTGTCAGAAAACTGTCCCAGAACATTGACAGTGTTCCCCTGCCTCTGCTGGATTGGAGTTGCATCTCTCTCGCCTGTACGCCTTGGTTGGGCAACGAACTGTGACCTCTGCCGCTAGCGTGTTCAGATGGGAATTTTTTTAAGAGTTCTGCAGCAAGGGCCTTCTGGTATTGCCCCATTTTTGTAGACCTCTTCACCTCAGGAATAAGAGAGTGAAAGTTCTCCTTGTAGCGGGGGTCTACAAGTGTCACCAACCAGTAATGACTGTCACCCAACATTTTGACAACGCGAGGGTCACGGTTAAGGCAGCGTAACATAAAGTCAGCCATGAGAGCCAGACTGGTAACGGGCAAGATTTCCGTGTCCTCACCAAGATGACGACTGACTATGCTCTCCTCCTCCTCCTCCTCTTCCTCCTCCCCCTTGTCCTCAGGCCACCCACGCTGAACCGACGGTATGACACTTGTACAGGTACTACCGTCTACAATGCATGATAGTAGCTCCTGTTCTTCCTCCTCCTCCTCCTCCTCCTCCTCTCCCTCATTGTCCCCCAATGCACGTTGGGATGAGATGAGGCTGGGCTGTGTGTAATCACCCGCTACGGCTTCTTGATCCATCTCATCATACTCTGGCTGCAATGCCTCCTCTTTAATTCTCTGCAGAGAGCGTTGCAAAAGACAGACAAGTGGGATGTTGACACTAATGATGGCGTCATCGCCACTCACCATCTTGGTGGCCTCCTCAAAGTTTGTCAGGATGGTACATATGTCAGACATCCAGGTCCACTCCTGAGGTCTTATGTGTGGAGTCTGACCTGAATATCGACGGCCTTGTTGCAGCTGGTACTCCACAACTGCTCTCTTCTGCTCACAAATCCTTTGCAACATGTGGAGGGTAGAGTTCCAACGTGTGGGGACATCACACACCAGTCGGTGTGCCGGAAGCTGAAAACGCTGCTGCAACACAGCAAGGGCGGCGGAAGCTGTAGCCGACTTGCGAAAATGAGCTGACAGGCGGCGTACTTTCACGAGCAGATCTGGCAACTCGGGGTACGATTTAAGAAACCGCTGAACCACGAGGTTAAGCACATGAGCCAGGCATGGTACGTGTGTGATCTCACCTCGCCTCAGAGCCGCCACCAGGTTACGGCCATTGTCACACACGACCATGCCGGGATGTAGGTTCAGCGGTCTCAGCCACAGATCTGCCTGCTCTTTCACAGCTGTCCACAACTCACAAGCAGTGTGAGGTTTATCACTTAAGCTTATGAGTTTCAGCACAGCCTGTTGCCGCTTGGCTGAGGCAGTACTGCAATGCTTCCAGCTTGTAACTGATGTGGTGATATCTGAGATGGAGGCTGAACATGAGGAGGAGGAGAAGGAGGATGCGCAGGAGCTGTACACTGTGGGGGCAACTCTGACTGACATAGGGCCCGCAATCCTCGGTGTGGGGAGGATGTGTTCCGTCCCAAGGTCCGACTGGGTCCCGGCTTCCACTGTTTACCCAGTGTGCCGTCAGAGAGATGTACCATCCCTGGCCACAAGCACTTGTCCACGTGTCCGTTGTCAGGTGGACTCTCCCAGTAACTGCGTTGTTGAGGGCACGGCAGATGCTTTGGGACACGTGCTTGTGTAGTGCGGGGATGGCACACCGGGCAAAATAGTGTCGGCTGGGGACCGGCCACCGCCATAAGATTGCGGAAGGATTCCGTCTCCACCAGTCTAAAAGGCAGCATTTCCAATGCAAGCAGTCGTGAAATGTGCGAATTTAGGACTGTGGCCTGTGGGGCGTTAGCTGCGAATTTCCGCTTTCATTCAAAGGTCTGGGATATGGACAATTGAACGCTGCGGTGGGACGTGGACGTGGACGTTGATGCTGTTTCTTGAGAAACTGCCATATCAAGTGAAAACTGAGAGGAGGGGGCATCTTTACATGCAGTATGGACAGGGGATTGCCTTGCACACACAACAGGGGGTTCTATTGCACGCACAACAGTGGAAGAAGCAGTGGTGACACCCGCTGACACTGGTCGTGGACCCTGGGTTTCGCCCCACAAAGTCGAGTGCTTTGCTGCCATGTGCCTGATCATGCTGGTGGTGGTCAGGCTGGTAGTTTTGTCACCCCTGCTGAGGCTGGCATGGCAGGTGGAACATATGGCCTTTTTGGGGTTATCAGCAGAGTCTTTAAAAAAAATTCCAGACTCTGGAAGACCTACCGCTTGTACTGGCAATGTCCCTCCTGTTGGTGTTACGGGGAACGGTTGCCTGCCTTCTGTCTGCGGCCACCACACTGCTTCTTCCTGCCTGTTGGGGTACTCTGCCTCCCTCCCCCTGTGTGCTGCTGGCCTCACTCTGCATGTCCTCCTTCCACGTTGGGTCAGTTACTAGATCATCCACCACCTCCTCCTCTTCCACTTGCGCACCACGATCCTCCTCCTCACTTCCTGGCAATTGTGTCTCGTCATCGTCCACCTCTTGTGACAGATTGCCAACGTCGACTTCCTGTGGCCGTGGCTGTTCAAATATTTGGGCATCGCAACATGGGATCTCCTCTTCCACCACTTCAAGCGTATCAGGCGAGGGGCCCAATATGGAAATGGACCAGTGAACAGCTCTTCAGAGTGTCCAAGTGTGGGATCACTTGCTGTCTGACGACACTCGGCATGGTGGGAGGAAGGAGCATCAGGGTGAGGAGGAGTATGCGGTCGAGACTCACGGCTACTAAGAGTTGACCGTGTGGAAGACAAACCGGAGGTGGTGGTGCCCAGGTAACTGGAAGTATTAACCTGTTCACACTAATCAGTTCTCAATACTGGTGTTGTTCTGTGCTTCCCTAGTAATTCGGTCAAGAAGTGGGAGCGAGAAGATGTGGCTGTTGGTTGTGGCACATTTTCACCTTGGCCACGGCCCCGTCCTCTGCACGAACCATCACCAGAACATCCACTTCCACGTCCCTTGCCACGCGCCTTGCCCATTGTAAATGAAGTAAAATAGCTTACACTTGCACTATCAATGGAAAAAGGGTAATAAAGAGTAGATTAGAACCGTGGAAGAGGAAAACCACAGTTATTGTTTACTGGGGTATACAACACTTTTTTAAATAGAGATATTTGCGGCTGAACAGTGAGCGACACACTCAAACTGCTTTTTTTTTAGTTACCAAAGGCCCAAAACTGGATAGTACAGCGATTTGACCCGTGGAACTGCGAAACCACACTGGGATGTCGGGCCTACACAAGACTATTTTCAACAGATATATTTTTGTGTCACAACAGTCAGGAGACACTACTGTTTTTCTTTACGGAAAAAACTACCAAAAGCTGAATAATAGAGAATTTTTACCGTGGGATGGCAAAACCACAGTTATTGTTTACTGGGGTATACCACACTTTTTAAATAGAGATATTTGTGGCTGAACAGTGAGCGACACACTCAAACTGCTTTTTTTTTAGATACCAAAGGCCCAAAACTGGATAGTACAGCGATTTGACCCGTGGAACTGCGAAACCACACTGGGATGTCGGGCCTGCACAAGACTATTTTCAACAGATATATTTTTGTGTCACAACAGTCAGGAGACACTACTGTTTTTCTTTACGGAAAAAAATACCAAAACCTGAATAATAGAGATTTTTTACCGTGGGATGGCAAAACCACAGTTATTGTTTACTGGGGTATACCACACTTTTTTAAATAGAGATATTTGCGGCTGAACAGTGAGCGACACACTCAAACTGCTTTTTTTTCAGATACCAAAGGCCCAAAACTGGATAGTACAGCGATTTGACCCGTGGAACTGCGAAACCACACTGGGATGTCGGGCCTACACAAGACTATTTTTAACAGATATATTTTTGTGTCACAACAGTCAGGAGACACTACTGTTTTTCTTTACGGAAAAAACTACCAAAAGCTGAATAATAGAGATTTTTTACCGTGGGATGGCAAAACCACAGTTATTGTTTACTGGGGTATACGACACTTTTTTAAATAGAGATATTTGCGGCTGAACAGTGAGCGACACACTCAAACTGTTTTTTTTTTAGATACAAATGGCCCAAAATGGATAATACAGAGGTTTGAACCGTGGAAGTGCAAAACAACACTTCTGTTTCTCTAGCCTACACCAGACTATTTTCAACAGTTATATTTGTGTCTGAAAAATCAGAGACACGCTTTTTTTTTCTGGGGGGGGGGGCACACCAAAAGGTTAATAAGATGGGTATTTGTACAGTGTGAAGGAGGAAAAAAAAAGGAGGATTTAGATGAAAAAAAAGGATTTTTCCTGGCCCCCGACACCTGGTGCTAAGTCCAGCAATTTCAGCAACAGGAGCACAGAGGACTGTAATGCAGCGTTTGCTGGTATAACCACTGTGTCTCCTATACAGCCTGCCTGCCTGGTATCTGGGATGGATATTAGTCCTGAAAAGGACTGTTTGTTTGTTCTGGCAGCCTTTACAGACACTACACTAACTATTTCGCAGTTTATATCTCTCCCTAAATCAGCAGCGCTGTCCCTACACAGTCTAATCCGGAAAGACTGTGTCCAAGATGGCGGCGCCCCGTTTTAAATACTCGAGGTGACGCTGTGCGGCCAGCCAATCACTGTAATGCCCACAACCAACATGGCTGCAGCATTACAGTGACTGGCTGGCAATCCCTGCATGTTCATTGGCTCTGTAAAGAGCGCCAAACATGCAGGGCGGAGACCCGAGCTACCGCCCGAGTAACCTGGAAATGCTCGGTGCTCGCCGAACATCCCGAGTAGCGTGATGCTCGGGCGAGTACCGAGAAGTGTCGAGCATGTTCGCTCAACACTAATGAAGACTCGACAGTCCCACGGTTTGCAAGTTAGAACTGTGAGATTCACTATGTGCACCACTGGTGTTTTTTGGAAAAGCACATGTAAGATTCTGAAACAGCCTCTGCTGATACTCCTGCATGCGTCAATCCCTTTCTATGGCAGGAATTATTTCGGCAAATTTACTTTTGTACCGGGGATCTAAGAGTGTGGCAACCCAGTAGTACTTCGAATTCTGACAATCCAAGGGTCATGTTGCAGGTAGTGCAGCAAGAAGGCACTCATGTGTCTTGCGCATCCAGGAGGACCAAGTCCTTGTTGTGTTGGTAGTGAGGTAAGAATCATGTTTCCTTCCTCTGCCCTCTCCTCCCAACCTCACACAACAGAAATGTGATCAAGGTCTCCCTCATCTAATGAGTCTTACATTCCCATCTCCAGTTCGTCCTCCACTTCTTCCTCGGCTCCTGCACCTTCCTCAACAGTTTGGCTGCTACCATGCGCCCTGGTTAATCCCTCTCCCCCACCCTCCCATGCCTGCCACCTTGGTGCTGCCGACTGTCTGGACCTTGGAGATGTTATCCCTTCCGCATACGACTCCTCCTCTACTTCCTCCACCTCCTCTTGTCCCACCACCTGACTCTGAATTCTGTTTAACGTGTGCTCCAGCATGTAAATCACTGGAATAGTCATGATGATAATGGCATCGGCGTCAGCACTAAACATCTTCGTCGCCATTTCAAAACTGTGCAGAAGGGTGTGTGGCGCCCCTGAGGGTTCAGTCACCACAGAGTTACTGCATCTCACCCAGAGGTGTGGTATCTCACCCTCAGGTAAGGAAGGAGTATGGCTCGGGACCCTAACACCTGCATCCAACACATACCCGCAGTGGGGGTAGGGCGAGATTGCTCCTAAGGGAGAGCACAGTCCCAGGTCCCTAGCTGGCGAGAGGGTCCTATGTAGTGGGTGTGGGTGGAGAAAGCAGCTTAGGGGAGCACATGACAGGGAGAGTATAAATAGGAAGCCATCTTAGAAAGAGCAAGCCAGTCAGAGGAGGAGAAGTGACAGGAGCAGAGGCTCTGCATGAGCTCTGCTCCGGAGGCGGGCCTAGCCTGTGAGGCCCAGGACTGAAGGAGAGAAGAGAGGAGTGGGAGAAGGAAGGCTCCAGGAACCGAAGGGACCCTAGGGGTACGGGCCGTGCAGAAGGCCACCTGTACGCCCGCTGCTACCAGGAGGTAGAGGGTGTCAGGCCAGATAAGCGGAACCGGTCCCTCAACTAGCGGAGAAACAGCAAGGCTCAACTAGAAACCGGAGGCTGCAGCATTTCATGTACTGCAGGCCAAAGTCTACACCAGTCTCACTAAGAAGGTAGCCACATAGGACCCAGGAGACGGAACACACGTCGCCCGCCAAGGCCCGAGGATACCGGATAGAAGTGTCACTGGGTGTGAGGTGCAGGGAGAAGGCCAGAGAAAGGGCACACAGAAGGGGGTCCTGCTAAGTACTCCGGAGCTATCTGGGGGTGGACTGAGCCGCTCACTGAGTACGCACAGCACGACGGGGGAGATTGCTCTGGTACCTGTAATATGGACTGCAACAACTGTGAGTAAAGATCTTGGGACTGCATCACACGGACTCTGTGTTCATTACTGACTCCCTGCACTACAACCACCATCATCCACCCACATTGCCCTGAAGCTACACTCTTCCTGTGGGGAGTAATAATACCATTGCTGCAAAACCAACAGCTTCAGAGGACTGTTCCGCAGCGGCGGCCCCTTTGGCCGCACTCCACAGGTGGCGTAGTCGGACATTATAAAACCCATATATACAAATTACCCTTGGATTGGCCGCCCTGGGTCACCGACCAGGTCACCGCCACAGTGACTACAACCCCCAGCGTCTACCGGCCCGGCTCCGGGTACCCCACGGCCCAGGGGGCGCGTCAACTTCATAGGTCCCTGATCTGAGACCACTCCTGCAGCGTGATTTGCCCCACCTCTGGATCTTGTTGGCCCAGGCTATACATCAGAACATATTGCACCAGGGCTTGTCGGTGCTGCCACAGTCGCTGCAACATGTGCAGAGTTGAATTCCACCGAGTCGGCACATCGCATTTCAGCCGGTGAACTGGCAGGCCCAACGACTTCTGTAGAGATGTAAGTCGTTGAGCTGCGGGATGCGAATGGCGGAAGTGAGCACACAGCGACCGTGCCCTCTGCAGAAGGCCATCTAGCCCGGGATAGTGAGCTAAAAATTGCTGGACAACCAGGTTCAACACGTGAGCCATACAAGGCACGTGTGTGACATTGCCCCGGCGAAGGGCCGCACCCAGAATTGCAGCATTGTCGCACACGGCATTCCCTGGTTGCAGGTCCAGTGGAGACAACCATTCATGAAACTAGGTCTCCAGAGCTGACCACAACTTCTCAGCTGTGTGACTCACATTTCCCAGACATTTCAAAGTAAACACCGCCTGATGCCGTTGAGCCCTGCTGCCAGCATAGTAAGGAGGTGTGCAGGATTCCTTCTGCGCAGTTAGAAAGCGGGTGGCATTACCAGACAGGCTTTGGGTGCAGGTGGAGGACCGAGAGGAGGTTGAGGAGGTAGAAGCAGTGGAGCAACTTCTAGAAAAAGAGGATTGATGTACAACTCGTGGGGACGGCAAGACTTGGACAGCAGCCCCTTGTCCGGCTGTCACCATAGTTACCCAGTGCCCAGTCAGCGACATGTAGCGTCCCTGTCCATGCCTACTCGCCCAAGTGTCTGTGGTGAAATGCACCCTGTCACACACAGAGTTTCTCAAAGAAGTGGTGATGTTGTGTGCGACATGCTGGTGGAGCGCAGGCACACCTTTCTTTGAGAAGTAGTGCCGACTGGGCATCTGGTACTGGGGCACTGCGACGGACATAAGGTCTCGAAAATCCTCTGTGTCCACCAGGTGGAAAGGCAGCATTTCTGTCGCCAACAGCTTGCAGATGGTGAAATTCAACCTCTTAGCTTTGTCATGGCTAGGAGGAAATGGTCTTTTACTTGTCCACATCTGAGGGACCGAGGGCTGGCTGTTGTGCTTAGACGGGGTTGAATAGGGTGTCCCCGGCAAACTTGCCGGTCTGTGAGGAAGATGCAGGCGGAAAAGTTAGGTTGCCTTGATCCAAAGGTGGTGCTCTCGATGTCGGAGAGCGCTCAACACCAGCTGGTGTTTCCACTTCCAAATGAAATGATGACCTGCCAATCACACTGGCTGTTGCGGGTAAAGAGGTGGCAGGTCTGCGTCCAAAATCATGTGTGACTGCTGTCCCCCCAGACACGGAGGATGAAGAGGCCGCGGATGCACAAGATGGGGCAGACGGTGGTTGGCCCGGCCCGCTAGGCCGCATTGTAGCACAGTGAGCTTCCCACTGCAACTTATGCTTCATATCCATGTGACGGTTCATGCATGAAGTACTCAAACTATGGATTTTTTGGCCTCTACTTAGCTTTTGGTGACAAATATTACAGATAACACGAGTTGGGTTATCCTTATCGATCTGAAAAAATGCCCAGGCTATGCAAGGCTTAGAGCCCATGCGACCTGAAGAGCCACTACGACTTGTGGTCAGAGGCAGAGTTGTGGTTGAGGATGCAGTTGTTGACGTGCTTCCAGTACTCTGTCTCTGTCCAGGAAGGCGCAACCTAACCTCGTCGTCAATAGCATCTGTGACACCCAGCTGCGCTTGGTATCACAGATCCTAGAAGAGTGCATTGATGGAATCCTCCACAAGAGGCCCTCATAAAGATTCACACATCTCCACCTTCCACCTCAGACCAGCAGAGGGAGCCCGTTAGGGATATAAATAGGGAAGGTGGAGCTAGGCAGTTCAGTTCCTCTGATGAGTTCCTGCAGTAGAGAAGCCTAAGAGAGGTCAGTCTGCAGTGGAGCTCAGTCTAGTCTAGAGAACTCTAGAGTTAATAGTTCAGCAGTGAAGCACGAGGCTCCTGTTAGCTAGATTCAGGGAGCCCAGTTAGAGCTTAAGGTGTGCCAGCGCCATAAGATCGGTGAAGCGCGGCAAGCTGCTGTTAGTGTGTATAGCCTAGTGAGGGCCCGAGTAGGCCGAAGGCGAGTGGAGAGTTAGTACATAGGGGGCAGAGGAGCTTAACCAGCTCACCCCGAAGCATTTACCGGACACCGGATCCGAGCTTACCGGGATCTCTATGACCCAGTAAGGCATAACCGGAATCCCTGGAGAACTACAAGTCCCAGGATCGCTAAGGTGCTGATACGTAACAGAGCCAGGAGCCGCTTAGGCCCCGCATACTGGGAGCGTGAACTCCAAGACAAGGCCCTACCACAAGGTCAGCCAGCGCTGGACAGAGACAAAGTTAGGCCTAGCTCCAGGCTGGTCAGAAACTTACTACGCAGAGGCAAGAAACAGGAGGCCCTACACCCGCTCATTGGGGAGGATCCTGATATGCACCCTTCACCCTACAGTGCTCCGGGATGTGCCTGAATTTCCACAAGTAAAAGGTACTGAAGTGACTACCGTGTCCGTTCCCGTTATTGCTCTGACCCAGCTGGGTCTCGCCTGTCCTGCATTCCCCCTGCAAACGCTTTTCTGAGGCCTAGCTCCACCTGTGGGGAGCTATACCATTGAGCTGCCTTATCACCGGTCTCAGTGGACTGCTGCAGCGCTGGTGCTTCTCACCAGATACCACAGTGGCGTCACGAACTCTTATAAAATTAACAATTATCCACCCTTTTAAAGAGTGACCCCAGGGTACAGGCCCGGGAGCCGACCACCGCGACATCCCCAAGGCCAGGCAAAGGCCCGGGTACCGAGTCATCCCCATCCCCTGGGCTAGTCACATCCTCCTCCACCTCCTCTGCTGACCTCATCGACTGGCTGACTGTGGGTTGACAGTAAGTGGGATCTCCAACCTCGTCATCATCACCCTGTGTGTTCTCACACCCGTCGTCCTCAGAGCCATCCTCTTCCTGCCCTGACCGAAAAGTCAAGTTGTCGCTCCAATCAGGTATTTGAGTCTCATCATCGTCTTCATCATTGTCTCCACCAACAGGAGTTACAGTTTGGGAACGAGGGTCTACATTATGCTCAGAACCTTCTTCATCTGGTCCTGGATCCGACTCATAAAGATTCTGGGCATCAGTGCAGATCATTTCCTCCTCTGGATTAACAGAAGCTCTGGAGCAGACCTCCGTTTCCCAGGCTATAGTATGAGTAAACAGCTGTGCAGACTCAACCATCTGTGTTACCCCATACTCAGATGGGCAGCTGGAGACTTGGGAGCTGTGAGGAAGCAAGTGCGATTGGGGTGACACCTCTGAGGACTGGAGTATTTGTGATGTTGAAGTTGAGGTGGAGGAGAGCCCACTTGAAGGAGCACTTGATATCCGTTGAAGCACCTGCTGCTTTTGTGCCTCATCTGGAATTTGTAGCGATGGGCGTGTCCGTAAGAAAGGGATCGTATCACATTGTCCACGAAAAGAAGTAGACATCTTAGTTTGGCTGGAAGATGGTCTTTCTTCTGCAGATGTTACTCCCCCCCCACCGCGGGGGGGCTCGACCCACCAGCGGACAGGCACCAGTATTGGGAGAGGGGGTCTGGCCGTCAGGGTCCACCGCGGCTCTGCACAAACCTGGCGACACAGAGGTCGCACAGGCAGGAACGGACTGGCCGTGTCGGCTTGGCACTCCAGCGTAGTCCCTCTGCCCGCTCGCGCCCGTAACCTCAAAGGGATGCGCAAGCGGCTTTTCTTCCCAGGGCTGTTCCCCGCCCAGCAGGAACGTGGGGGAGCTCAGGTCGGCCTTCCACTGTACTCCCTTACCTCCCTCGCCCTCTTTCCTTCTTCCGTTCTCCATCTAACCCCTCAGCTCTGTGGTGTCCGCTCTCCCTCCAACTCTCTCCTTCTCACAGGTGGACTACTGCGTGTATTCACACTGTGGCGAATCTTTTGGGCCCAGGCATAAGAAGTTGTCGAGGTAATGGATAATATGTGCCCCCTTAGAAACGTCCATTACAACCCATTCGAGGAAGCAACTAAACGCCTCAAATAGTGAGCAGGATCTGGAGCACCCCATGGGCAAACAGCGATCTATATAGTATGCTCCTTCCCAGAAGCAGCCCAATAGGTGGACACTATTCGGAGGCACAGGTAGTAAGTAACCGGAACGCCGCATCAATGTCTGTTTTGGCCATTATAGTGACCCTTCCCAACTTCTTGATCCGCCTGATTGCCTTGTCAAAGGATGTACAGTATATACTACTGTACTTGGTTCCACGTCGATGTTGTCGTTTACGGACCGGCCCCTTGGATATGACAAATGGTGGATTAGTCCGAATGTATTGGGTTCCGTTTTTGGCACAACTCACAACGGGGATACCACTACGTCTTGTAAGGAAAGTCTTCTGAATGGAACCGCCATTCTACCTAAAGATATTTCTTTTTTTAATTTTCTTGTCACGACGTCTGGGTGTTGGTAGGCTGATTTTAGATTTTTACTCCAGCCTTTCTTGATTTTAGAAGGGCATGACATGCCTATATCTGTGTCTCCCCCTCCTTTTACTTCTCCACCTCTTTTCTTTTCGCATGACTATATGTACTTGTCACTTTTCCATGTGTTAGTTGTGTCTTCTGAGCAGTTTGTCAGCTTTTGGACACCTTTGAAGTGTTTTCTATGTGTTTCTATGTGTTTTTGTTTGCCTGCCATTGGTTTTAACGGTGTTCGAAGGTGTTCGACGAACAGTTCGACGAACAGTTCGGCGAACATATGGGTGTTCGACGAACCGAACCGAACTCGAACACTACGGGGGTGGCTCAACACTAGTATGGATAGGTAATAAATAAGTATAATTTCTTGGTAAATCCTTTTGAGAATACACTTCCCTGGCTTTAATTAATTCTTCCTAACACAAATTAAAGCAGCACTCCAGTGGGGGGTTTTTTCAACGCTGGAGTGGCACTTTAAATGTAACGCCCCTGCACCCAGTCATATAATCACCCTCCGGCATTGTCACTGTTTTTTCGGTGCCGCTCTGGTTCCCCTGCACCATCTTGTGAGCGCAGCTTCTGACTGGCCGGAAGTCAGAAGCTACCTCACAAGAGCGCAATGCAGGTCAATGAGAGTCAGAATGAGGCTCTCATAGACTTGTATTGTAAAGTGTCCTCCGCCCAGCTCCATGAAACACTGGAGCTGCTGGCAGGTAACTTTTCGTCGGAGACCGAAGGGTGCAGCGGCGAAAACGGATGTAAACACCCGAAAGTGAGTATGAGAGTGGGGACAGGGGACTTACATTTAAAGCACCACTCCAGCATTGCAATAAAAAAATGCTGGAATGGTGCTTTAATGAAGAAATATAGTTTTTAAGAAACTCAAAAATACAAGCCAAATTTGAAAAATGGCACTGTGTTTAAGCCCTTAAAGAGATATTCCTATGTTGGACATTTATCTAATCTTTTTACATTTTATCAAATTAATCATATTAATTAAACTATTTTTGAGGAGGCTTACTTTTTTATTTAAAACACATTGAGGGGGATTGATCATGATGGGAATTTTTTAAGTCAGTTTTGTCTTTGACCATGGTTTCTTTTTTATTTTTACACCAAATTCATCAAAGTGTCACACAACGGTTGATAAATTTGGTGCATCTTCAGATGTAAAACTTTTGTCACACCTCCACTGCAGTAATGCTCCTCTACTGGAGTGATTTTGCAACATCTCATGTGACATTTTAAAAAGTTGAATGTCATAAATATGATTAAAACTATAAAAATGCCAGGGACATGCCTCTTTAATAAATTAAAAATAAATATGTGCATATTGTGGGTTCACTGGGAATGCTTTAAAAATCGAGCATGATTTTTATAAATTTGTCTAAAAACTAAAAACAAAAACACACAAAAAACATGATAAATTCCCCCTTCTCTTAGAATGGAGATAGGTCCCCTTTTATGTATTTGTTTTGGAGAAGTGGAGCTGTGAATATGAGAAAGCACCTAACATGTACCAGATATCCCTGAGCAACAACAAAAATCTAAAATGTTACTAAGGTGGTATCAATCGACATGTTTGATAATAGAAAATGAGTTACCTTATCGTTCTGTTATACGTACACCAATGTAATTAATGAGAATTTAAAGAGGGCAATTAGGGAGTTTCCATGTAAGCAACAAATTAGCAAAAGTAAAGAGCAGTGTGAAAACTGATATCACAAAGTTCCTAGGATACAAAATGAACTATTGAATAGGACTAGGAAATATAAACACGTTAGCTATCACTGAGATAAGTAGTTCTTTACCCTGGCTTATTTCTGTAGTAATTAAAAGCTTGATTAACAATAGCATCTATGCTAGGTTATAAATGTTATTTAGAATGTGACTGGAAATGTGACATTGAAAATACTCAAAATGTAATTAATTATTTGAAATAATAATAAAAACATATTTTTATATATAACATTTAACTAAATGAAATTGTTGGAAAATATTTATCATCGTTTATTTGCCTTTAGTAAGTTAATCTTGAGCAGCAGAGATTTGGCAGAGAAGAATTCTAACTTTGATCAAGCCTAAGGGTATGTGCACACCGTCAGGAATGGCTGCAGATTGGACGCAGTGCACTTGTACTGCGTGCAATCTGCAGCGGCCAGGTGTTAGAGCATAGTGAATGGGAATTCAAGAAATCTCATGCCCATTATGCGTCACCGTGCACCTGCGGATCACCCGCAGAGACGGAGATGCGGCGCGTCTTCACAGACAGCAGCATGTCAATTTCTCTTCTGGAGACGCTGGTCTCCGCAAGAGAAATTCTATCAGTGCAATGTATAGGATGCGGTGAATCCGCATGGTTCAATGAACACATGCGGATTCACCTGCGTGCAGCGCTTTGGACGCAGCATAGAGTATGCTGCGTTCAAAGTGCTGCCAAAAAGGATCGTGGGCACATACCCTAATACATTATGTTTAACAAGGTTCTCCAAGTTACTAAAGAAAAGCTTAAAGGAATTGTCTCATTACAGAAAGACACCATGATCAGCTGGGTGCAGCTCCCCGGCAAACCAAAATACCTAATTTTACTGGAAAAAAAAACTATGAGCAGCCAGCTATTTGCCCTGCAGTGGTAACTTCAAGATAAATGTAACATTACATGGGAAGCATTCAGAATACATAGACAGGACAAGTGCACATTTTTTTCATTTCTATGAAGGATGCAGCTAATTCCAGGCCTATCATTGTTGGACCTGTAAACTTGGGTGTCTGTCCTTGTGGGGTGCACTTATATAGTGCTGGGCAGCCCACCTAATCTAATAGTATGGGCGTCACTAATAAGCTGTGAGCCAAACATGGTGAGCTACATCTGTGTGACTGGCGCCCTATACAAGCCTTATACATGTGCATTTATAATACTAGGCGACCACCCCCTCCATGTACTGGTCAGTGTGTGAAGGGTTTTCTCATCACTATTTTGCACCTATGCTGCCTCTACCTTTAACCTCGGGTTGCTGCATTAGTTTCTGTGACCTTTGTTGGTAAATAAGGCTGACATTTTTCAGCTTTTTTTTTTTAAATAGAAAAATACATGACTTACTTCTCTCATGGCATTTTTTGGACCATCAACTCTACAAAATGGAGAAACAGTTGAATTACTCCCTTCACTCAGAGTTCTGCCAGATTTGGGCACAAAACTCTACCATTCAGAGTCTGTAAAGAATCACAATTGGCATCTCCCAGAGAAAATGAAAATTGCATTCCTGTGAGTACTAAGGTAAATCATTTGATTTGCTAATGATATATAGTATGTGTTTGGAAAAAGTCTTGTAATTTCCTCCCATATTATTTTTCATGTTTTTTTCTTAGAAGCTAAAGATCTGTGAATGCCTTCAGTGGACTAGTGTATTAATTGTGAGTTCACAATATTTATATAGTTAGTTACTATTTATTTCATAGAAAATATAGTATGTAAGAATCTACAGATCTGTTTTATAATTATGTCATAATAGAGAGATGGCTGCATGTGCATTTATGTAATGATGCCATGAGTTTACATCACCACAATCTCTCTTGCATTTAGGTTGTCAGTAAAGATGAGCAAATCTTTTAAAATTCTAAATTCTCCAACTTGGCCAAATTTTTCCCAAAAGTTAGAGCAATATTGGAAATAAATAATAATAAATAATTGCTCATAAAATACATGTGGGAGAGAGGAGAGAGAGAACCTTGCTGACCACTGGAGCTTAAAGTTCACAGGCAATAAATAGAGGACCCTGCTAAGTATAAGAGCTTACAATTTATAGACGAGAGAGATAGAGGACCCCACTGACCATAAGAGCTTAAGCGCTACAGGTGATAGAAGACCCCACTGATCACAAGAGCTTATGTGTCACCCTGGCCTGGATGCCACAAAATGTACTAAAGCTGTGTCTGGGAGCAAGGGGGAGGTTCTCTAATCAGGGGAACATTAGCATGCAATACCTCCTGTCTCAGGTCAGTAGGGGGAGCAGGCTGCCCCTATAAAAGCTGGTGCTGGGGGCAGGGTTAGAGAGAGCTGGACGACCTGTCTCAGGATTCAGGTCCCAGAGCAGAGAGGGACAGTTGTATTGCACCTAAGAGGAAGTGTGGCAGGAGGAGAGCCACAAGCCAGAGACAAGAGGCGAAGTGAGCCTGTCTTGGCAGATAAAGGACTTACTTTACCAGACTTTGGTGTCTGAGGCTGGAAGGATTTCACATTCTCCAGCGGATAACCAGTCCACAGGGGACTATACATTCCTTGGCCTAAGAAGCCTGGAGGCCCTGCCACAACAGAAGGGACCAGCAAAGCCGTACAAGGCTGGGAGCAGAAAGGAACCCACGTCGCAGGCCATACAGGCGAGAATACACGGAAAGCTCAGAAACGTGGGCTGTTACCCTATAACGAGGAGATAGCCAGAAGGAGCACAGAGAGCACGGAAGGCCTACACCCTCACCCTGACCAGGGCCAATTTCCCCGTTACTCTCAGACATCCAGGTCCCCTCCTAGCTGGGACTGTTTGTGGGTCAATTTACCTGTTCTAGTAAAGACCCTGAACTGCAACATGTTGTCTGCGTGCTCCTTGCTCCTCCAGCACTATCAGCACTGGGACTCTCACTACCATCACTCCCAACCTCCATTATACTGCCCTGGGGCCGCACTCTTCCCGTGGGGAGTCACACTACCCTAGCTGCACACCTCATCAGCTCCAGCGGTCTGCATGCAGCGGCGGTTCCTAATAACCGCAATCCACGGGTTGCGTAGTCGGACATAATCATCAGCACATAACGGACTACCACTGGCCTGACCACCCTGAGCCACGGAACCGGGTTGCCACTACTACCCCCACCGTTTCCCTATTGCCCGGATCCGAGTGCCCCACGGCCCAGGGGGCGAGTCACTTACACTCTACAGGAGATAGAGGACCCCGCTGACCATAAGAGCTTAAGCGTTACGTTAGAGGTGATAGAGGATCATGCTGATCACAAGAGCTTACATTCTACAAGAGTTAGAGGACCCCGCTGACCATAAGAGCTTAAGCGCTACAGGTGATAGAGGAACCCACTGATCACAAAATCTTATACTCTACAGGAGATAGAGGACCCTGTTGATCACAAGAGCTTACATACACTCTACAGGAGATAGAGGACCCCGCTGATCACAAGAGCTTACACTCTACAGGAGATAGAGGATCCCGCTAATCACAAGAGCTTACACTCTACAGGAGATAGAAGACCCCGCTGATCACAAGAGCTTACACTCTACAAGAGATAGAGGACCCCATTGATCACAAGAGCTTACACTCTACAGGAGATAGAGGATCCCGCTGATCACAAGAGCTTAAACTCTACAGGAGATAGAGGACCCCTCCGCACACAAGAGCTTACACTCTACAGGAGATAGAGGACCCCACTGATCACAAGAGCTTACACTCTACAAGAGATAGAGGACCCCGCTGATCATAAGAACTTAAACTCTACAGGACATAGAGGACCCAGCTGATCACAAGAGCTTACATTTCACAGCCGAGAGATCGAGAGCTCCGCTGACCATAAGAGCTTACACACTACAGAAGAGAGAGACTTACCCAGTGAATTAGAACATGGAAAATGACTTTGCTGTATAAAATGTGCTCTGCTGGGAACCGCTGATTTCTGATTGCCGAGGTACTGTCCACTGCTGTACAAGCTATGATAATCCGTAAGGTGTCATAGCTACAGGGCATTATGGAGAAGCCATTCTGGTAATGCAAAATTACGTTTGCCTGCTCTCTGATGCTTCAGCAGTGTGGAACATGGTGCCTGTCAAGGTTTTTTTTGCAAACCATGAATCAAATCTCAATATTTTTTAATTTGTGCAAAGCCGCGGATTCCAGGAAGTTCAGCTCAAACTTGATCCTCCACAAATCGATCCGCTCATCTCTAGTTGTCAGCATACATATATACCAGCACTGCAACTCCAAGTGATAGCTCACAGAAGCCTTTAATGCTCAATACTTTACTCAACACAGAATTGCAATCAGGTCGGCTCATTTTATATTAAGGTTTATTCATTATATTGTTTTGCTGGGTTTTTCCACAGTTGTCTTGCATTACACAGAAATTATACTTTTTATAGTTGTTTAACAACTGTACGAAGTGCAAGTATTGTTTTATTTACAGGCAGACCAAAGCCAGAAAAGTGTAATTTACTCAAGTGTTTGGCTGCTTTACATTTAGATACCTAGGATGCTATATTTTTCTTATAGTCAAGATGCAAAAAAAATTGTCTAAAATATTTTATGGTGATTAATGTCAGATAAATCCAAATATATGGTTGTATGCTGGTATATGTTTGAATGGTATACTTTAGCATATACCTGAAGAAAAAAAGGCTTTTTATACTAATCTATATTTTTTAGGCTATGTGCCCACGATGCAGAAATGCTCCGGATTTTTTCCTGAGCATTTCTACATCTCCCTGGCGGAAAAAAAACGCATGCGGATTGTACATGTGGATTGTACATGCGTTTTCCTGTCAGGACATGGGGAAATGGAGCGTTTTCACTGACATTTCCGCATGCGGGTTGACAAGCGCTTTCCAAGCGATTAGCATCACTTGGAAAGTGCTTGTGACAACTAGGTCACACTATATAAATCCATGCAAACGGCATGGATTTATATAGTGTGGCCCGAGAGAGTGGTTAAAAATAAAAAATAAATATATACTTACCCTCCGATGGCCCCCGGTGTCCTGCTCACTCCGTTCTCCCTTGCCGACAGCGGTGGATTGAAAGACCTGCCGACATCAGCGTCGCGTGACCCGTCACATGACTCTGACGTCAGCGCAGGTCCTTCAATCCACCGCGAAGTGCCGGGAAGCAAGGAGGAGCGCAGCGCGGGCCGCCGGAAGGTAAATATACATTTATTTTTTATTTTATTCTTTTTTTACAGTTTTTTTTATGGTACCTGGGTGTGGAGGAGAGTCTCCTCTCCTCTACACCTGGGTACCATCCGCACATTAGAACGCGCCAATTACGCAAGGACAGATGCAGTCTTGCGGAATTGGCGCGTTCTAATGCAAGTCAATGGCGAAAACGCAGCACTTCTGCAAAATAATTGGTAGTGCTGCGTTTTTTTCCGCAATGATAATCCGTAGCGGAAATTTCCGCAGCATGTGCACAGCACATGCGGATTATCATTGGGGAACATGGCAGGCCTTCTACCAAGCGTTTTTAATGCGTTTCTGCAGAAACGCATTAAAAACGCATCGTGGGCACACAGCCTTAGGGTTTATGAGAAGTTGAGTAAGCACTTTATTGTTATCATATTGTATCCAGTGATATATAAATATAAGATATAAATGTGAATATGCAATGAGAATATTAAATAAAAAATATATAATCAGCACTTCATTCTCAATAGAGATTTGGAATGATAGCCAATTTACAGTTTCAGGATCCAGAATAATCCCTAATTAACAATCTTGCTTCATTTTAATGTAGATTGGCATTGTTGAATCTGGTAAGAATGGCTAGACAGTCTCAGATTTCTATAGCTGATTATTCATGCCCTTACTTTCTTTTTCTTAGAAACTTTACAGAGAATATAAGAAGACTTTCTTAGGGTTTTAATTAAACATTGAACTCTATTCACCGACTTATGTTCAATGCCACAATACTTTTCTACTTATCCATTTATTTAGTGAAGGAGCTATCCAGGCTTGCTGGCCAGGGAATAAAAGTCCTGTGTATGTTTCAGGAGGAGCTCTCAACATAGTAACATGTCCACTTAGTACACTACATTTCAATCTATTGTTTTCTGATTACTTAGGCACCTTGCCAACTAATACTGACAAAATGGACTGATTCGACCTGAATCATGCAAAGCTTAAGAAGTTCAAACCAGGCAAAGAGGTCATAATTCCAAACAAAAAGATAAAATCTCTCATGTCTTTCCACCTTTCTGTTTAATTGTCAGACAAATACAGAGGAGAAAATACTTAATTGTTCCTTTTATAATATTGTCCTTTTAATATAGCACATTAAAGATTAAAGTTGTTTGTTGCTTCTATATAATCTAAGAACTTTTACTTAAAAGCAAATCTCCCTAAAAAGGAATTCAGGTCTTCATATTCAAATCCACTGGATACGTGATTAGGTGATAAGTCTTATCCAAAGATGGGAGAAGCCAGCATCAATGAATAAAACCACTTTATTTTCTTCTTATTAAAATAGTACTCGAACCATATAAAAACACAGGAGAAAGTATACACTAGATTATGTGTTTTAGGCTCTTTCAGTCTTTAGTCATAGCCCTTAGTCGATACTATTAGTCAATACTATGGCTAAGGGTAGAAAGAGCCTAAAATGCATAATACACAGTATACTTTCTCCTTTGCTTTTATATGGCTCGTGTACTATTTTAATAAGAAGAAAATAAAGTGGTTTAATTCATTGATGCTGACTTCTCCTATCTTTAAATTATACTATTGACTGAACCTTGCCCCCCATCTCCTTCTGCAGAGGGTGAGCTGACAATGTTGCCTTTCTCCCAGGTGATAAGTCTTAGATCTGAATGAGTACCACTTCCACTTCTAAGATCCACAGATCACCAAAACATCTCTGAAAGAATGTTACTAGGTGCATGTGACATGCAGAAGTAGTGCTGTTGCTTCAAAAGCATCCAGCAACTATTAGAAGTAACACAAGCACAGAAGACAGGAAGTGTTGTGCTCCAGAAGCATCCAGCAACTAGAGGGGTTAACACAGTCACAGGAGAAGGGGAGTGTTTTAGCAGAGCCCCAGGGGGATTGTGGTCAAGTTGTTTACTGTCTGGCTAGAGCCAAAGAGAAAGGTGGTGTGTTTTCTGGATCTGACAGAAGGCAACTGAACAGGATTCAGATCAGGAGAGAAACTAAATACAGGTCAGATAAACTCCCTGAACTAACAGTGCAGAGTATTATCGGGCAGGAAGATAAGGACTGGAAGAAATTGTGTCATAGGGATCATCTCCCTCATCAAACCCTCCCCCCTCCATCTCCATGCAGGATAAAGAATGTTGTGTACTATTGAGTCCTTGTGAAAGATAATAGACTGTGTACTGCTGTGCTGCAAAGAAGACTGCAAAGAAGACTGTACTGTTATTACGGAGAATGTTGCTCAAAGAGACATTTGCATTGCACTGGCCGTGCCTCAATAAATGTTACTTTTCTACCGTTTATGAAGACTCTTGTCAAATGTGTCTGGTCAGCAACTGAATCTATCGTGTGCCTGAGAGAAGCTGCAGCCTATGGTCGCCCTGAGTAACAGTTCCCCCAGGATTCCAACAAATTCATGTAACCGGTCTCGCCCCTATATGAACTTAGGCGGCGTGCATGTAACATTGGTGGCCCATACGGGGAATCCTGAGCGGGAATTAGCATGTAGAGGGAGAAGAGGAAAAGTGTCTGGAAAAACACAGCAGCACAGAACCTCAACTCAACTCTACTACACCAGTTAAAGGGGACCAGCCCTAAAGAAAAACTCACTAGCAGCAATGGATATGGAAATACAAATGGACAGAATTAGTGAGCTGCTTCTTCAGTTAACCTGTGAAGAATTGAGAACAGTAGCAGAAAATATAAAGATGTCAATAGAACAGATTTCTAAAGCACACAACCGCAGGCAACTGTTAGCTATCAATAATGCAAAAATGGATGAGCTGGGGGAGAAAGAGGCTGAAGACGTCATGAGGACATTCCTTCAGGAACTAGCACAGTTTATAACCAGGTTGAAGTTGGAGGATGGTGGGGCGGCATCAATTACCAAAAGCGGGAATCTCCGTCCACAGACTGAACTACAGGAATTGAAAGAACAATTCAAAGCCCTAGCAACAGCCCTGCAGGAATCGACTAAAGTCTCTGAACGGGTGATAAACTCAGACAGGGATCAGGGAGACAGTCCTCTCTAACACCACAAATCACCATAAGGAAAGAATTCAAGATCCTGGGACAGATGGGAGAGTGTGAACAGAAAGAGAGACTGTCTTATAGGAACTTGTTGCACCAGATCGATGCAGGCTTGCAGAAAGGCTACCAGACAGATGAGATTGTTGAGGGGGTGGTGAAAGCTATCAGCCCAGGACTGAACCTCCATAGTATGCTAGAAATGAAAAGTCAATTGACCTTGCAACAGCTGAAGATGATTTTAAAAGGGCACTATAAAGAAGAGAGTACTTCAGAATTGTTCCACTGACTCATTAACCTCTCATAGAAAAATAGTGAATCACCCCAAAGTTTCTTGTTCAGAGCAATTGAACTGAAGGATAGACTGTTGTTTGCATACAGAGATGTAGAAGCGGAAGAGAAGTTTGATGCTGGACTAGTACAGAAGAAGTTCTTGAGATCATTGGGAAAAGGGATTAATCAGCAAAGATATCAAGTTGCAGCTGAAACAGTACCTAGAAGATCCCGGCATTTTGGACGAAGTCCTAATTGAAAAAATGAATAAGGCTGCTAGTTTGGAGTCAGAGAGTGAACAGAAGTTAAAGAAAGGCTCTGCTCCTAAACCCACCAAAATGAGTCAGCTGCAGTTGGAGACCCCCGGTGGCCAGTCCAAAGATCATCATAGAGACCCTCCAGCGCGTGCCTCCGAGAGGGGACCTTAAATCACCAACAAAAGAAAGGACCGCCAGAGCTGACTGGGAGGAAGTAATAGGAGAACTGGGAGCCAAGTTGATTGAGGTGAAAAAGTTGATTCGTTCCAGGCCAGAACTGGTATCCCTCAGACCCAGGAGTGGGTTCCAAAACAGAAGATACCCGGCTTGTGAAGCGTGCCATTTATCAAATCAGAGTATGGTGTGTGTCCACTGTCTAAGATGTGGTGAGGAAGGACATTATGCCAAGGTAACCAGTGAGGGTCGACTGGTAACCGCGACACAGAGGAGGCGCCAGAAGCAAATCCAAATCTCACCAAACCCCAGAACGGCGCATGAGGTAAAATGGCTGCGTCAGTACTATCCCCAAGTGTGTAACCGTCTACAATAGCTACAAGGGAGACAGGGGCAACAGTTACTTAATGCCCAATGCGGAGGTCAAACGATGTACTCCTGGGAGGAGGATTCCTAGGTCAGTAAAGATAGCCTCATCAGCCTAATCAGTGAAAGGTGCTTTATACAGTGCCAGCTAGACGGACTCCAAGTAAAAGCACTCTGGGACACAGGAGCCCAAGCGAGCCTTTTAAATGAAGAATGGAGAAGGCGCTACCTGCCACACACTTGCCTTCGGTCACTAAAAGAACTCTTGGGACCAGTGGAACTCCACGGCGAAGCCGTCAACCAGACCAAAGTCCCTTTCATAGGCTGGGTGGAAGTGACTTTCCAACTCAGGGCCACGAAGAACAGTAACACCATCGAGCTTGTGGTACCTTTTCTCGTGACCAGTGATCAGAACGTGGCAGAGGATCCTATCCTGGGTTATAATGTAATCAATGAGGTCATCACGAAACACAAGGCAGGGGCGCTGGTAGTGGATGCAATCGCCACGTCGCTCACCATACCCGTGGTGGAAAACGTGATTCATAGAGTAAAGAAAGCACAGAATACAATGGACCTAAAAGAAGCTTGCGCCCAATCATCATCCCTGCAAACCAAATGGAGGGGGTGAGGTGTGGAGTCCGAGTAGAACCAGGAAGAAAAGTCCAGAAAATAATGTTTGTGCCAAAACACTCCTCAGAACTTCCAGAAGGCCTAGTTCAAGGTGAGACTGTGCTTATGATGCGCCCCCTGAGCCGTGGGGTACCTGGAGCCGGGCCTGTAGATGCTGGGGGTTGAAGTCACCTTGGCGGTGACCCGGTCCGTGACCCAGGTGGTCAATCCAAGGGTAGTAGATGTATATAGGGGTTTTATAATGTCCGACTACGCCACCTGTGGAGTGCGGCTAATGAGGCCGCCGCTGCGGAACAGTCCTCTGAAGCTGGTGGTTTGGCAGCAAGGGTGGTATAACTCCCCACAGGAAGAGTGTAGCTTCAGGGCAGTGTGTGTGGATGATGGTGGTTGTGCAGGGGGTCGCGGTGCAGAAATAACCACAGAGTCCATATAGTGCAGTCCCAGGGTCTTTACTGGTAGCAATTAGACTGGCCTGGACTGGAGTACTGGCTAGAGATAAGAGTCTGGTCAGTCTGGGAGCAAGCATAGGGTCCTCCTGGACAGGTGGAGTTGTAGGCCTGCCGTTCTCACTATACTCTTTTGGCTATTCTGCTTGTAGCTGTATTGTAGCCCACGTCCCTGAGTGTAACGTGCTGTGCTCACCCGTATGGCTGGCAGCTCGGGCCTTGTGGATGCCTCACTCCTCCTTAGCGGTACTGGTCCTTCGGTGCTGCTGAGCCTCCGGGCGTCTGATGGGGCCAGGAGACCTGCAATCTCCTGCCCTGCGGTATCTGCTGCTGGGCCTGAAGTATCCCACAGCCTCGGACTCCAGTGTCCGGTTCCTTGAGTAGTCCAGCTAGGACGAGCTATCTCAGCTCCAGTCCCTAGCTCCTCTCTCTTCAGTGTCCTAATCTCGACTCCTGACACTAGACTGAACTAACCCCGCCTCCAGATCCAGTTGCTAAGGGGAGGAGCTCCCCTTGCTGGCCTGGAGCCAGGAAAGTGTTGCATGTATAGTGTTCCTGACTAGGAAACCCCTGCTCGCCTCCAGACATGGCATTACCTCTTTTGAGGGAAGCAATACCAGTGTGGCAACGAGACCCTTGGGGTGCCACATTCCCCCCTAGTTAATTTCAGTACTCCGGGACTGAACATATTTTAGCAAAATAACAGGTAACAATAGCAATAACAAGGTACATTAGAATATTTACAAGCATTATAGTCTTTTACAGGTTACAGTATAATCTGCAAACAGGTATCCATTCCACTGAAACAAGGTGCAAATTTGAGGGACCCGTCCAAAACCCTCCACGGAGGCCCTGGGGTGGCTGCAGGGCATTGATGATCCAAGTGTTGGACCAGGTCTTCAGCCACCTCCAAAGAGTTTTTGTTCAGTGGTCTGTCACAAGGGGGCACTTTTACAAGTGCAACTATTTACAATGGAGAGTTCTTGGTTATTCACTGTCCATAACCTAAAAGTCTTTGTACCCTTGTCGGGTAACTGGATAAACACGTTAAATGCACACATATAAAACATTTAAAACATTTTCTATACTTTAAATTTCTGCAGTTTAAATTCTCCAACGGGCAGGGGGCTGACCTCTTGTACTTCTGGTAGATCTACGGAGTACACTATCTGTCAGTGCTCTACCCTGGTCCCTTGTGTCTACCCCTGGTGTGGTGGGTTCAGTGTGAACTGCATCACTAATATTTTGAGGTAACACTGGTAGGTTGGGCAACTTCCTATGGATTTTTGGCTCACCGTGGGTACGACAGGTTCACTATTAGCAGAGGGTTTATTCTCCTGGTCTGCTGATGAGGAAACTTCTGCCTCCGGGGCTCCGGGGCAACTGTTCTTTCAACTCTTCTGGGACTTCTGCAGCTTCCTGAGGGGCTGGTTGGAGAAAGGTAAGGACTGGCACAACAATTGCATTGCTCACTTGTGTCCACGACCGGGGAAATTCTCCGAGTACCGTTTTGACCATTTCTTCCACTTCCTCTGTGGGTTGAGGGCTATCTTGGTCTTATTTAGGGTGTTGCAGTTGCTAGGGACATCTCTTCAAGTGGTCTCTTGAAACTGTTGCTGATGTTTCACCTCCATCCTTACTAATGAGGCACACCTTGGTGTTATCATGACTAGTGTTGAGCCACCCCCGTAGTGTTCGAGTTCGGTTCGGTTCGTCGAACACCCGTGTGTTCGCCGAACTATTCGTCGAACACCTTCGAACACCGTTAAAACCAATGGCAGGCAAACAAAAACACATAGAAACACATAGAAAACACCTTCAAAGGTGTCCAAAAGCTGACAAACTGCTCTGAAGACACAACTAACACATGGAAAAGTGACAAGTACATATAGTCATGCGAAAAGAAAAGAGGTGGAGGAGTAAAAGGAGGGGGAGACACAGATATAGGCATGTCATGCCCTTCTAAAATCCAAAAAGTGAGAAGCCGACACGTTCAGTCCGCTCCTGCCCGTGCCACCTCCGTGTCGCCGGGTTTGTGAAAGAGCCACGGTGAACCCTGACGGCCAGCCCCCCTCTCCCAATACTGGTGCCTGTCCGCTGGTGGGTCGAGCGAGCCCCCCTGTGGTGGAGGCAGCTCTAAGCTTTTTAATTTAAATTGTCTCTCTAATTTGAATGAATACACTTTAAATCCATTTACAAGGAACTATTGGAGGGCAAGTCTCATGCCAGCAGCCACGTAATTCCAGCTCCAGTAGCGTCCACTAAAGCTGCTGCAGTTAAAAAGCTTTTATAAGGATCGAGCTCGGCTGTCCACCGCAAGGCATCCTACTGCCAGTCCCAGCCCCTATGCCTTGGGGTGCCTCCTGATGCTCTTCACTGAGTATCCCGTGGTCCCGAAGCATTTCCTTTGAAAAAATTAAGTGTCAAAACTACAGGTGGTGTAGCTTGCTTAACAGCCGGGATAATCCGCTGACTAGCAGACACTGCTACTAGGCACAAAGTATTTCCTGGGCTAGATGCAGTTAAAAATTTGTAATTAGATACTCTCGTTGGATGCTGAGAAAGCATTCCATAGAGTCTCCTGGCACGCCATATATGATTCTCTTAAAAAGCTTGGGGTAGGGGTCTAGGGGACCCTTTTATAGCCAAAATCACGGCCCTGTATCGCAATACGTCACCTAGGCTGAAGATAAATGGAACTGTATTACCCTGAGGGCTCGGTTGCTACAGAGGTATTGCACCTCACCCAGAGGTGTGATATCTCACTCTCAGGTAAGGATGGAGTGTGGATCAGGACCCGACACCTGCATGCATTACACCACATTGCCGTGGGGCAGGGCGACCAATATGCCCCTGAGATGGGCACGACAGTCCCTGTCCCTGGCTGGAGTGGGGGGAGGGAACACTGAGGAAGGGGAACCCTGTAGTGCAGGAGCAGGGAGGAAGCAGTTCCTGGGTGCATTGAGAAGGGAGTATAAAAGGTGGGCACCATCTTAGTTCAGTGCAGAGAAGTCTGAGCAGAAGTGGCAGGGAGCAGAGGCTCTGCATGAGCTCTGCTCCGGAGGCGGGCCTAGTAACAGAGGCCCAGGCCTGGAAGAGGGAGAAGGAAGGAAGAGGAGCGGAGAAGGCTCCAGGAACGAGGAATGAAGGGATCCCAGGGGTGCGGACGGGCGAGTCGCCACCGCACGCCCGAATCCACCTGCGTGGAGGGGTCAGGCCAAAGGGGGAGACCGGTCCCTGAAACTAGTGGAGGCAGGAAACGACCCTCAGCTAGAAACCGGAGGCTGTGACATTTTATGTGGCGCAGCCCCTCGCTACACCCGCTAGGAAGGCACCACATAGGGTCAGGGAAACTGGCGCCAAGTTTACCAAGAGGAGGCCCGAGGCAGCCGGACAGAAGGGTTGGTAAGAAAGGCCAGACAAAGGACACACAAAGGGGGTCCTGTGAAGCGCTCCAAAGTTATCTGTGAGTTGTCTGAGCCCCTCACCTGGTGAGCACAGTACGACGTGGGCAGCCGTTACCTGCAGACGTGGTCTGGATAATAAGAACTGTGAGTAAAGGCCCTGGACTGCATCACTGACTCCGTGTCGTTACTGCTGCTGCCCTGCACCATCACCCCCATCCTCCGCATACACTGCCCTGAGGCTATACTCCTCCCGTGGGGAGTTATGCTACGCTCTGCTGCACCCACAACACCAGCCTCAGCGGTCTGCCCTGGAGCGGCGGTTCACTCTGACCGCAATCCACGGGTGGCGTAGTCGAACATTTAAACATCAAAACCACATAAATAGTTCCGCCACTGGTTTGACCGCCCTGAGCCACGGAACCGGGTCGCCGCCACGGAGACTACAACCACCAGCATCCACCAAAAAGGGTCCGGCTCCGGGTGTCCCAAGGCCCAGGGGGCGCGTCAGAACATTTTCATCACCTTTCACAATCACCAATGGGACAAGGCAGGGATGTTCTCTGTCCCCTCTCTTATACATCCTAGTGACGGAGCACCTGCTCTCATCAATTCACAATAACCCCAATATTAGGTGGATTGAGGTGGGAGGCACCGAGTACAAGTGCTCTCTATTTGCTGATGATGTCCTAGTATATATCACTCAATCACATATATCCATCCATGCTGTTATGGCTGAAATAGATCACTTTGTTACATGGTCAAATTTTAAAATCAATGCAGCGAAGTCTGAGGCCCTCGATGTCTCCCTCCCCAAATCCATATAGGATTCCATCCAGTCCAACTTTCCCTTTGCCTGGCCCTCACAGGGTATCAAATACTTAGGAATTCCTATTCATAGAGACCTCTCCCATCTATGTTATCTTAATTTTGGGCCCTTTATTGAACAACTCCATACAGACCACGGTTGGCAAGTTAGAACTGTAAGATTCACTACGTGAACCACTGGTGTTTTGTGGAAAAGCACATGTACACTGTGTTCCAAATTATTATGCAAAAAGTGTTTAGGAGTGATAAGGGAAGAATTTGTTTGTTTGTCAGTTAAACTCATTGATGGTGATGTGTGTCAGGGCTCTTTATATCACTGTAAGCAATTGTAGACACCTGTGCTAATTAGTTTGGCAGGTGTGTCCAATGAAAGGCAAGACTACTTAAGAAGGCTGTCTCACATTATTAAGCAGCCTACATTTTCTGCCAAAATGGGAAAGAAAAAGGATGTGTCGGCTGCTGAGAAGCAACAAATTGTGGAGTGTTTAGGTCAAGGCATGACTACAATCAACATTGTGCGATGATCAGGATGAAGTGTCTTGGCAATCAAGAAGTATGTAGCTGATTCACAGTACACACGTGTGCGTGCTGATAAGGGCAAATTGAGGACTCTTTCCTACAAGCAATTACGTCAGGTTAAAAGAGCAGCGGCAAAAAAGCCTTGTCATAGCAGCAGACAAGTTTTTGAAGCTGCTGGTGCCTCCAACGTCCCCCGAACAACAAGATGCAGGGTCCTTCAGAGGTTTGCAGCTGTGCATACGCCATCCTGTCGACCTCCTCTATCCACTTCACACAAGCAGAAACGGCTCCAGTGGGCCAAACATTACATGAAGACTGATTTCAAATCTGTTTTGTTCACGGATGAGTGCCGTGCAGCGCTCGATGGTCCAGATGGATGGAGTGGAGGATGGCTGGTTGATGGACACCCCACGCAAACACGGCTACAGCGCCAACAAGGAGGAGGTGGAGTAATGTTTTGGGCTGGAATCATGGGGAGAGAGATTGTCGGCCCCTTTAGGATCCCTGAAGGCGCTAAAGATGAACTCCATAATGTATGTGGATTTTCTCAAACAGCACTTCCTGCCATGGTTCAAGAAGAAGAACCGTGTATTTCACAGCAAGATCATTTTTTTGCATGATAATGCACCATCTCATGCTGCACATAAAACATCTGCATCTCTGGCTGATATGGGCATAAAAGGGGACAAACTTATGGTGTGACCCCCATGCTCCCCTGACCTCTACCTCATTCAGAACCTCTGGAGCATCATCAAAAGGAGTGTCTATGATGGCGGGAGGCAGTTCACATCTAAGCAACAGCTCTGGGAGGGTATTCTGTCCTCATGCAAAACAATTGAAGCAGAAACCATCCAAAACCTGACAAATTCAATGGACGAGAGAGTTCAGAAGCTCCTTTCGAACAAGGGGTCCTATGTGAAAATGTAACATCACCTAGAATAAAGTTTTGAGTTGAAAACTGTTTGATTTCAGTTTCTAATAACCTGCTAATGCTTATAATTTCAAAAATGACCATTTTTTTGGTCTTTATTAAAATGAAAAGGTTGATCGAAAAGTTTGGCGGATCTAAGAGTGTGGCAACCCAGTAGTCATGATTACTTCGAATTCTGACAATATGAGGGTCATGTTGCAGGTAGTGCAGCAAGACGGCACTTATGTGTCTTGCGCATCTCGGAGCCCCAAAATTATTTTCCGGGCTAGATGCAGCTAAAAATTATTATTAATTTTAAATCTGGTGGAGCTTAGTATAGATGGCCTAATAGGATCAGTGCTGCACACTGCTACAAAGCCCAAATTATTTTCCAGCCAAGATACAGATAAACATGATTAGTAATTTTAAATCTGGTGGAGCTTATTATAGATGGCCTAATAGAATCAGTGCTGCACACTGCTACAAAGCCCAAATTATTTTCCAGCCAAGATACAGATAAACATGATTAGTAATTTGAAAGCTTAAAACGGTTGGTAGGGTGATTTTAACCAATCATCCATCTTTTACTCTCCCCAGGATGACACAGGGGTAGAAAAGTCGTTTCGGATCCATGATTTGTTCATCTTTATGAACGTGAGTCTGTCTACATTATCAGTGGAGAGCCGCGTGCGCTTATCTGTCAGCACACCACCAGCAGCGCTGAACACACGTTCAGACAGAACGCTGGCTGCGGGGCATGATAAGATCTCCAAGGCGTAAGTGGCTAGCTCCGGCCATTTATCCAGATTGGAAGCCCAAAAAGAGCAAGGGTCCAGTGACACAGTCATGGCTTCAATGTTTACTTGGAGATACTCCTGTACCATCGTCTCTAGGCGTTGACTATGTGTCAGACTTCTTGTCTCCTGTGGCCTTGCAAAGGATGGGCTAAAAAAGTGGTGAAATGATTGCGCAAAATTGATGTTACCAGCAGATACTGTGGTTCTGTTATGGTTTGAGTGCTGAACACTTGATGGTCCCACGGTTGGCAAGTTGGAACTGTGAGATTCACTACGTGCACCACTGGTGTTTTGTGGAAAAGCACATGTAAGATTCTGCAACAGTCTCTGCTGATACTCCTGCATGCGTGCATCCCTTTCTATGGCAGGAATAATTTCTGCAAATTTGCTTTTGTACCGGGGATCTAACAGTGTGGCAACCCAGTAGTCAGGATTATTTCTAATTCTCCCAATTCGAGGGTCATGTTGCAGGTAGTGCAGCAAGAAGGCACTCATGTGTGTTGCGCATCCAGGAGCACCAAGTCCCTGTTGTGTTGGTGGCGAGGTAACAATCATGCTTCCTTCCTCTGTCCTCTCCCCCCAACTTCGCACAACAGAAATGTGATCAAGGTCTCCCTCATCTGATGAGTCTTCCATCAGTTCGTCCTCCACTTCTTCCTGGGCTCCTGCACCTTCCTCACTAGTTTGGCTGCTACCATGCGCCCTGGTAAAACCATCTCCCCCACCCTCACATGCCTGCCGCCTTGGTGCTGCCGACCGTCTGGACCTTGCAGATGTTAGCCCTTCCGCATACAACTCCTCCTCCTCTACTTCCTCCACCTCCTCTTGTGCCACCACCTGACTCCGAATTCTGTTTAACATGTGCTCCAGCATGTAAATCACCGGAATAGTCATGCTGATAATGGCATCGTCAGCACTAAACATCTTCGTCGCCATTTCAAAACTGTGCAGAAGGGTGCATAGGTCCCTGATCTGAGACCACTCCTCCAGCGTGATTTGTCCCACGTCTGGATCTCGTTGGCCCAGGCTATACGTCAGAACGTATTGCACCAGGGCTTGTCGGTGCTGCCACAGTCGCTGCAACATGTGCAGAGTTGAATTCCACCGGGTAGGCACATCGCATTTTAGCCGGTGAAGTGGCAGGCCCAACGACTTTTGTAGAGATGTAAGTCGCTGAGCTGCGGGATGCTAACGGCGGAAGTGAGCACACAGCAACCGTGCCCTCTGCAGAAGGTCATCTAGTCTGGGATAGTGGGCTAAAAATTGCTGGACAACCAGGTTCAACACGTGAGCCATACAAGGCACGTGTGTGACATTGCCCCGGCGAAGGGCCGCACCCAGGTTTGCAGCATTGTCGCACACGGCCTTCCCTGGTTTCAGGTCCAGTGGAGACAACCATTCATGAAATTGGTTCTCCAGAGCTGACCACAACTCCTCAGCTGTGTGACTCACATTTCCCAGACATTTCAAAGTAAAAACCGCCTGATGACGTTGAGCCCTACTGCCAGCATAGTAAGGAGGTGTGCAGGATCCCTTCTGCACAGTTAGAAAGCTTGTGGCATGACCAGACAGGCTTTGGGTGCAGGTGGAAGACCGAGAGGAGGTTGAGGAGGCAGAAGCAGTGGAGGAACTTTGACATAAAGAGGATTGACGCACAACTCGTGGGGACGGCAAGACTTGGACAGCAGCCCCTTGTCCTGCTGTCACCATAGTTACCCAGTGCCCAGTCAGCGACATGTAACGCCCCTGTCCATGCCTACTCGTCCAAGTGTCTGTGGTGAAATGCACCCTGTCACACACAGAGTTTCTCAAAGAAGCGGTGATGTTGTGTGCGACATGCTGGTGGAGCGCAGGCACACCTTTCTTTGAGAAGTAGTGCCGACTGGGCATCTGGTACTGGGGCACTGCGACGGACATAAGGTCTCGAAAATCCTCTGTGTCCACCAGGCGGAAAGGCAGCATTTCTGTAGCCAAGAGCTTGCAGATGGTGAAATTCAACCTCTTAGCTTTCTCATGGCTAGGAGGAAATGGTCTTTTACTTGTCCACATCTGAGGGACCGAGGGCTGGCTATTGTGCTTAGACGGGGTTGATAAGGGTGTCCCCGGCAAACTGCCGGTCTGTGAGGAAGATGCAGGCGGACATGTTAGGTTGCCTTGATCCAAAGGTGGTGCTATCGATGTCGGACAGCGCTCAACACCAGCTGGTTTTACCACCTCCAAAGAAAATGATGACCTGCCAATCACGCTGGCTGTTGCGGGTAAAGAGGTGGCAGGTCTGCGCCCCAAAACAGGTGTGACTGCTGTCCCCCCAGTCACAGAGGATGAAGAGGCCGCGGATGCACAAGATATGGTAGACAGTGGTTGGCCCGGCCGGCTAGGCCGCATTGTAGCACACTGAGCTTCCCACTGCAACTTATGCTTCATGTCCATGTGCCGGTTCATGCATGAAGTACTCAAACTATGTATTTTTTGGCCTCTACTTAGCTTTTGCTGACAAATGTTACAGATAACACGAGTTGGGTCATCTTTATTGATCTGAAAAAATGCCCAGGCTATGCAAGGCTTAGCACCCATGCGACCTGAAGAGCCACCACGACTTGTGGTGAGAGGCAGAGTTGTGTTTGAGGATGCAGTTGTTGACGTGCTTCCAGTACTACGTCTCTGTCCAGGAAGGCGCAACCTGACCTCGTCGTCACTAGCATCTTCCTCCACCTCCTCTGCTGACCTCATCTCTTGGCTGACTGTGGGTTGACAGTAAGTGGGATCTCCAACCTCATCATCATCACCCTGTGCGTTATCACACCCGTCGTCCTCAGAGCCAACCTGTTCCTGCCCTGACAAAAAACTAAAGTTGTCGCTCCAATCAGGTATTTGAGTCTCATCATCGTCTTCCTCATTGTCTTCACCAACAGGAGTTACAGTTTGGGAATGAGGGTCTACATTATGGTCAGAACCTTCTGCGTCTGGTCCTGGATCCGACTCATAAAGATTCTGGGCATCAGTGCAGATCATTTCCTCGTCTGGATTCACAGAAGCGCTGGAGTCGACCTCTGATTCCCAGGCTATAGTATGAGTAAACAGCTCTGCAGACTCAACAATCTGTTCTACCTCATACTCAGACGGGCAGCTGGAGATTTGGGAGCTGTGAGGAAGCAAGTGCGATTGGGGTGACACCTTTGAGGACTGGAGTATTTGTGATGTTGAAGTTGATGTGGAGGAGAGCCAAGTTAAAGGAGCACTTGATATCCGTTGAAGCACCTGCTGTTTTTGTGCCTCATCTGGAATTTGTAGCGATTGGCGTGGCCGTAAGAAAGGGATCTTATCACATTGTCCGCTAAAAGAAGTAGACGTTTTAGTTTGGCTGGAAGATGGTCTTTCTTCTACAGATGTTACTGTTGCTTTAACACCTACCCCACGGACACAACCTTTTTTCCCCTTCCCAACACGCCTATTCCCCTTTCCACCAGCAGCAGGCCTTTTTCCACTCATTTTGGTGGTTAACTAATTCATAACTCTGGAGTTGTTTGCACAAAAAAACAATGGATGGGAACCGAGCAGAGCTGAGTGGCCAAACTGTGGTATTAGGCCAAAACTATTGGCTGGGTTAGATGCAGAAAAAAATTATATTCAATTTGCAACCTGATGGAGGTCAGTATAGATGGACTAATAGAACAAGTCCCACACACAGCTAGAAGCCCAAATATTTTTTCAGAAGTAGATGCAGAAAAAAAAATATTCAGTTTGCAACCTGATGGAGGTCAGTATAGATGGACTAATAGAGAAAGTCCCACACACTGCTAGAAGGCCAAATATTTTTTCAGAGCTAGATACAGAAAAAAATTATATTCAGTTTGCAACCTGATGGAGGTCTGTATAGATGGATTAATAGAACAAGTCCCACACACAGCTAGAAGCCCAATATTTTTTCAGAGGTAGATGCAGAAAAAAATATATTCAGTTTGCAACCTGATGGAGGTCAGTATAGATGGACTAATACAACAAGTCCCACACACAGCTAGAAGCCCAATATTTTTTCAGAGCTAGATGCAGAAAAAAATTATATTCAATTTGCAACCTGATGGAGGTCAGTATAGATGGAGTAATAGAACAAGTCCCACCCACAGCTAGAAGTCCAAATATTTTTTCAGAGCTAGATGCAGATAAAAATTATTTTTAATTTGCAACCTGATGGAGGTCAGTATAGATGGACTAATAGAGAAAGTCCCACACACTGCTAGAAGGCCAAATATTTTTTCAGAGCTAGATGCAGAAAAAAATTATATTCAGTTTGCAACCTGATGGAGGTCAGTATAGATGGACTAATAGAACAAGTCCCACACACTGCTAGAAGGCCAAATATTTTTTCAGAGCTAGATGCAGAAAAAAATTATATTCAGTTTGCAACCTGATGGAGGTCAGTATAGATGGACTAATAGAGAAAGTCCCACACACTGCTAGAAGGCCAAATATTTTTTCAGAGCTAGATGCAGAAAAAAATTATATTCAGTTTGCAACCTGATGGAGGTCTGTATAGATGGATTAATAGAACAAGTCCCACACACAGCTAGAAGCCCAATATTTTTTCAGAGGTAGATGCAGAAAAAAATATATTCAGTTTGCAACCTGATGGAGGTCAGTATAGATGGACTAATACAACAAGTCCCACACACAGCTAGAAGCCCAATATTTTTTCAGAGCTAGATGCAGAAAAAAATTATATTCAATTTGCAACCTGATGGAGGTCAGTATAGATGGAGTAATAGAACAAGTCCCACACACAGCTAGAAGCCCAAATATTTTTTCAGAGCTAGATGCAGATAAAAATTATTTTTAATTTGCAACCTGATGGAGGTCAGTATAGATGGACTAATAGAGAAAGTCCCACACACTGCTAGAAGGCCAAATATTTTTTCAGAGCTAGATGCAGAAAAAAATTATATTCAGTTTGCAACCTGATGGAGGTCTGTATAGATGGATTAATAGAACAAGTCCCACACACAGCTAGAAGCCCAATATTTTTTCAGAGGTAGATGCAGAAAAAAATATATTCAGTTTGCAACCTGATGGAGGTCAGTATAGATGGACTAATACAACAAGTCCCACACACAGCTAGAAGCCCAATATTTTTTCAGAGCTAGATGCAGAAAAAAATTATATTCAATTTGCAACCTGATGGAGGTCAGTATAGATGGAGTAATAGAACAAGTCCCACACACAGCTAGAAGCCCAAATATTTTTTCAGAGGTAGATGCAGAAAAAAATTATATTCAGTTTGCAACCTGATGGAGGTCTGTATAGATGGATTAATAGAACAAGTCCCACACACAGCTACAAGCCCAATATTTTTTCAGATGTAGATGCAGAAAAAAATATATTCAGTTTGCAACCTGATGGAGGTCAGTATAGATGGCCTAACAGAGAAAGTCCCACACACTGCTAGAAGGCCAAATATTTTTTCAGAGCTAGATGCAGAAAAAAATTATATTCAATTTGCAACCTGATGGAGGTCAGTATAGATGGACTAATAGAATGATGCTATGCCCAAAAGATTTTACTTCACTAGGTGCAGTAAAAAAATTGGTATTCTATACACAGGTGGTATATCTTGCAACACAGATAGGCTACTCCACTGACTAACACACTCTGCAATAGGCCAAAAAGGATTAGCTTTGCTAGATTCAGCCAAATGCTTTGAAAAAAACTTGCACATCACTGGCACAGACCTGCCTGGCAAAAACTGATAGGAACTGATGTAACCTAGTCCTGAAAAGGACTCCAATTACAATTAGTCTTTACTCCCACAACCTATCTATTTAAGAGCACAGACCTGCCTGATAAAAGTCGTAGGAAATGCTATAACCTAGTCCTTAAAAGGACTGCAATCACAACTATTCCCTACTCCCAAGCTATCTGTAGATTTGTGCGAAAATTGGCTTGAAATTAACAAGGTATAGCGCACACAGCAGCAGCGGTGCCGTCTAACACGCAGCTGCAGCAGTGAGAAAATGGTGGAGATGGGGAAAATGGCTTGGTCTTATAGGGCAAGGACATGTGACATACACTGCCAATGACACATGCCCTTGCTTGTGTGAAAAAAAGCACTTCGCTCCGTGTGTGCGCTGCTGATAGGCTGACAGATTGCACCTCCCCACTGTAAATGCGGGAAAGAGAAAAAAAAATGGAGATCTTCATTATTCCTGCAGAGATCCATCCCCTGCCCCTCCCCCCACCCCGCTGTACACTCAAACTGCGTATTAACATTAATTTTCATCATTACTGAGAAAAAATCCAGTTATGATTTTGGTGCACGAACAGTTATCGAACATAACCTCGAACAGCCGAATTTTTCTCAAATCGTTCGTGTTCGCCGAACGGCTCGAACACCGCCCAAAACAGCTCGAATTTGAGATTGGCGAACAGTTCGAGTAGAACAACGCTCATCTCTAATCATGACTCGAGGGTAGGATGGTGTACGGCTCTACCTCCCACTGGTCATCCAATTTGTGGAGTCGCCTCTTCCTCTTAAGGACTTGCTCTCCAGGTGACAAGGGGACAGCAGGTGTGTGTTGATTGTAGGTCTTCTCTTGTCTTTGTCTTGCTTGAGACAGACTTCTTTCAACACTCTCTTTCACTTTGCGGTATTCTTGTTGCCGCTCAGTGTCTCAATCAGCATCTGGTGAGGCCGTCTCTGGTGTTAGGACTCCCATGTCCAGGTCGATGGGCAGCTTACCAGGTCTTGCTCTCATCAGGTAAGCAGGTGTGCAGTTGGTAGAGTTCACTGGGATATGGTTGTATAGGTCCACCAGATCCGGTAACTTTTCTGGCCACAGGCTGCGTTCTTCAAGGGGCAACGTCTTCAACAGGTCTATCACCACCTGGTTCATCTTCTCACACAACCCATTGGTTTGGGGGTGATAAGGCGTTGTCCTGATTTTCTTGCAGCCGTACAGGTTGCGGAATTCCTGGAACACCTCCACTTTGAAGGTCGGACCTTGGTCAGTAAGCACACAGTCAGGGTAACCGTGAGGGCAGCAAAAGTGCTGCTGGAAAGGTTTGGCTGCTGTCTGAGCCGTCTGGTCCTTTACTGGCACTACTACCAGGAACCGGGAGTAGTGGTCTACGATGGTGAGAGCGTAGACATAGCCTGACCTGCTTGGGGCTAGCTTCACGTGGTCCAAGGCTACCAGTTCAAGTGGCTGTTTGGTGATGATGGGCTGCAGGGGAGCCCTCTGGCTGTCACGGTCTTTTCGCCTTAGGTTGCATGGTCCGCATTCTCGACACCACCTCTCGATTGCTTTCCTCATGCCAGCCCAGTAGAACCGTTCACGTAGCAGGACTTCCAACTTCTTCCAGCCAAAGTGTCCAGCTCCATCGTGGTACGCTTCCAAGACCATTGACGCATCCCGCCTCAGGACTACCACCTGCTAGACCAATTCATGTGTCCGGGAGTTGATGGCTCTTCGACACAGCTTCCCTTCATAGATGAATAGCTTGCCCTTCTCCTTCCACAGCTGTTTAGTCTTCTCTGGAGCATCTGGATCAGGGTACGAGTCAGCTCGTGTCAGCAACTCCTTGACTAGGCGGACAGCCGGGTCACTATCTTGTGTCTCTGCCCATCCATGGTGGGGCAATGGATTGAACGTGGCCTCTCTGTTGGCGGAGCACCTGTTCTTCACACAATGGGAGCACTGGGTTACTCCATGACGGTGGAAAGCTGGGATCTCTATCTCCTCCAGCTCTTCCGGGTCTTCTCCCCCATCTGGCAGGTTAGGCATCCTGGACAGCGCATCTGCGTTTGCATTCTTGCGCCCAGCCTGGTACTTGATGGTGAACTCATAATTAGACAGTTGGGCCATCCATCTTTGTTCCAGGGCACCAAGTTTCGCAGTGTCCAGGTGCGTCAGCGGGTTATTATCCGTGAAGACGGTGAATTTGGAGGAGGCGAGATAATGCTTGAAGCGTTCTGTCACAGCCCAGACTACGGCAAGGAACTCCAACTTGAAGGAACTGTAGTTTTCGGGGTTCCTTTCTGTGGGCCGGAGCTTCCTGCAGGCATAGGCAATCACTATTTCTCTGCCTTGCTGTATCTGGGACAGCACTGCTCCTAGCCCCATGTTACTTGCGTCTGTATGGAGTATGAAGGGTTGGCCATAGTCAGGGTAGGCCAGGATCTCGTCTCCTTTGAGAGCCATCTCCAGCCTACTGAAGGATTCGTCTTCCGGCTTTTCCCATTTGAATGGAGGCTTCGGGTTTTTGGCCTTCCTGGACTGGCCTACTAGGAGGTCCTGCATGGGTGCCGCCAGCTTGGTGAAGCCTTAGATAAATCTTCGGTAGTAGCCCACCAACCCGAGGAACTGCCGCACTTCCTTGATACTGGAGGGTCTCGGCCAGTCCTTGATTACGGTGACCTTATCAGGGTCTGGTGCTACACCTTCAGCGCTTACCACATGACCTAGGTACTGTACCTTGGGCTTCAACAGGTGGCATTTTGACGGTTTCACCTTCAGGCCAAAACCAGCTAGGGCTTCAAACACCTCTGCCAGGTGCTTCAGGTGATCTTCATAGGACTTGGAGTATACTATGACATCATCCAGGTACAGCAGGACTGTCTCAAAGTTCTTATGTCCTAGACAGCACTCCATCAACCGCTGGAAGGTTCCTGGGGCGTTGCAGAGCCCGAATGGCATGCAGTTGAACTCGCTGAGGCCCATCGGGGCTGTGAATGCGGTCTTTTCTTTATCCGCCTCCACTACAGGAACCTGCCAATACCCACTAGTGAGATCCAAAGTAGAGAAATAATTAGCAGATCTTAATGCAGCTAGTGACTCCTCAATCCTGGGTAATGGGTATGCATCTTTATGTGTAATGCGGTTAATTTGCCTGTAGTCTACACACATTCTCATTGTGCCATCTTTTTTTCTTACAAGAACTAATGGAGCTGCCCAGGGGCTACAACTGTCTCTTATCACCCCAGCCTCCTTCATCTCTCGTAACATCCCTTTGGCATTTTGGTAGTGTGCTGGTGGTACAGGCCGGTACCTTTCTTTAATGGGTGGATGGTCTCCCGTGGGGATATGGTGTTGAACTCTTTCACCTGCCCGAAGTCGAGTGGGTGTTTAATGAAGACCCTTTCATACTCCTGGACCACCCGGTATACTCCATGTTTTTGGTGCTGAGGGGTGGAGTCAGTGCCCACGTGTAGCTTCTGACACCAGTCCTCCATCTGTCCCTTGGAGCCATTATCCTCCGCCGGTTTGGATGGAGGTAAAGGTTCCACTGTTTTTATAGAATTGCTGCTGACGGTGAATAATTTGGCAAGGGTAGCATACCGGGGCAAATGAACTTCTTTCTCCCCAATATTTAGGATGCGGACTGGCACTCTCCCATCAACTACCCCTCGGGCTGTCAAGGTGGTGGGCCTACTGTCAGAGTATACGGGCTCTACCAGGGCCTGGTAATCTCTACCCCTCAGACCGATTGCTGCCCGGCACCATATCAACATTTCACTTCTTGGGGGCATGGCAATGGGGAACGGGTCACTCATCCTGACACTGCCAATTTCACCACCAGACAGTTCTACCTGTTGTCGTCTCATCAGGGCTCTGATTTCTCTCTGCAGAACCCGCTGCTGACTGGAACTGGCGGTCTCCGCAACCTGCTGTAACAAGACAATAATTTCTGCAAGACAATTTTCAATGACATTAGTGCCTAAGGTTATCATGGGATGACTTTCTCGGCGATCAATGTCAACAATTATCATTCCTTGCGCCGGCAATTCCACTTTGCCAACCTTTATGGTCACTTCTTTATACCCCACTTGAGGTACAGGCTGACCATTGCTGGCATAAATGCTTAAATGTTCATCTGGATGGCGCGTAATGTCTGAATCAGTCCAGTAGCGTTGGTAGAGAATGTAGGGGATAGTGGTCACCTGGGATCCAGTGTCCAGTAACGCGCTCATTGGGATGCCGTCAAGCACGACAGGTAGGACCGGTCGTCCCCCCCACATACTTGTCTCACCAGTTGCGTGGGCCTGGTGGTCTTACGCCTGGGGTTTGGCCCTCTGCCCCAGGTTTTGCTCGTTTAAATTAAAGTACCTTGCATAATGTCCTGGCTTGTGACAGCGGCGGCAGATGGGCTGTCCATCCTGGTCGTAGCGGTCACTGTTCCTCCCTCTGGTTGGTGGAATCCTCCTCTGTTGTCGCTGCGGGACGTCCTCCGGACTGGAAGCCAGCTGGATCTTCTCTTTGGGGGACACCTACAAGGACTGCACAGTTTTGGTTAGTGCAGCTACACTTTTAGTCAGCTCTTGGACCTGAAGGTGCTGGTCTGTAGACGGATCATTGTTCAGAGTCTGTGCATCAGCTCCCACAGGCTCTGGGGAAAAGTGTGCCACCTCCTGGTGGTAGGTGATAGCTGGGCGCCGGTGAGATGTAGCGCCACCTGGTGTTGGTTCTCGCAGCACCCGGATGCCTCTGTCTTTAAATTGTGCAAAGTCCAGATCAGGGTTTTGCAGAGCCATTATGCGCAGTTGTGTCCGGTGAGCGCTGGACAGGAGCCCCTCAATAAACTGCTCAGTTAACAGTCTGTTCTCATCATGCACACTGTCGGGGTCTACCTGTTTGATGGCCCTCAGCGCTTCCTGCAGGTTTAAAGCATAGTCCCGTACACTGTCCTGCGCCCGTTGTTTGCACCCATAAAACTTCATTTTTATCTCAGCTGTAGTACGGTTGTCAAAGGTGTTCTTTAGGTGGGCCAGTATCTCTTTCGCAGTCACTTTGTCTCTGCCTGACCAGGACTTCACTTCTCTTTGGGCTGCACCAATCAACTGGCCTATGAGGATGCTCACTTTCTGCTCCTCTGACAGGGAGTATACTTTAAATAAGCTGCTCAGTCTTTCTTTAAAGTCACTCAGGGTGTGTGACTCTCTTGAGTACTGGGGCAACCACGCCGCCCCCAGTATATATGGCATGGAGAATGGCATTACCGCGGCAGCGGTCGCGCTTGCGGCTGAAGTTCCCTCCATATTGGGCGTCTTCCTCCCCCCTAGTGAACCGTGACCTACCTTCTTTCGCTTCCGTAGGCTGCAGTTCCGCAGGCGATGGTCTCCTTTGAGGACCTGGCGTCGCTTGCTTCTGACGTCAGCGCTTGCTGGGGCTCCTCCCAGGACCTGGCACTGCGTCAGTGCATGAGGCGGGGCTTGGGCTTCGCGCGCTTCCAGCGGTTACGCCCCTCTTCTTCCCGCGCGGTGATCTGGAAATGGCGGCCAATGGCGGGAAACAGCGGTAATTGACAGGAAAACTTCACCACGGTATGCGACACAGTTCGTGAAGGCGCACAGTACCCGGTGATAACGGGCACGTAATCCTGCAGACTACGCCAAACACTTACGATTCCTACTGGTGAGTTTGCTCGAGTGACAGTACTGGTGATGAATACTATGAAACACGTAATTAGACTGGATCCAAAGACTGTGTTAGGTCACACTGAAACCGTTAAAACGGTATATCCAGCCAGTGTGAGACCAGCCAAGGGGTCTACAGTGAATTCAGTCTCCCCACCAAGCAAGGAATTGACCAGGGGAGGAAATTGTGCAACCCACCTTGGGGTCCTGGGATCCCCCAGTACCCTTGGAAGACTTGTGTGCTGAAGATCTATGGGTAGCAAAACAGAAAACAGATGCTGAGAGAAGAGTGTCACGCGTTCTCCAAAGATGACTCTGAAATAGGCTGTATCCAGTCGTTGCATTTGAAAGTCAATTTTAAAGACGTGCCCCTAGTAACCAGAAGTTACATGTCTGTGCCAAAACTATTACATTGTGAAGTGAAAGAATATTTACAAGATATCATCAACAGAGGTTGGGTCCAAAAGTCTAAGTAGTCTTATTCCTCTACTATTGTCTGTGTTAGGAAGAAGGAAGGTACGATGAGACTCTGTTGTGATTACCGGGAACTAAACAGAAAATCAGTACCTGATCGACACCCGATACCAAAGATCTAAGATATGCTGGATAGGCTATCAGGAAGCACCTGGTTCTCTGTCCTTGATCAGGGTAAGGCATACCACCAAGGGTTTGTTGAAGAGTCCAGTAGACCCTTGACAGCATTCATCACACCGTGGGGATTATATGAGTGGATCCACATACCGTTTGGGCTCAGTTCAGCTCCAGCAGAATCCCAGAGGAGCATGGAGACATGTTTAGAAGGATTGAGGGACTGTTAGAACCTTGCTCTTAGGTTTTTTCCTTTGCTGGTCACATGACCTTGTTGGCCTATTTAATCCTGCTCCGCCCTTCTGGCTTTGCTGGACTTCATTGTATAACTACTTTCTAGCTAGCCTGTGCTCTGTATCTAACTCTGTTAGTTTGCTTGGTCTACGGACCTCTATGTTCTATATATTTTGTTTGTTCGTCTGTCTGCTACTATTTCTTTTAGGAGGTGTCCCATTTTCCTCCCAGTCCTTAGTACTTGTAGGGATTCCTTCCCCACATCTATAGGTCTCCGTACAGACTAGCTTAGGACTTTAGCAGGTCTGATCGCAGGATCAGGTTCCCTGTTACATCGTAGGGATTCAGCTGAGTTCTATCGTAGGGACAGATCTCCTCTCTTTCCTTAGCTCTGGTAGCAGAACATAACAGTAAGTCCAGCCTGCAAATTCTCTAAGGAAAGATTTTTCTGTTCCATCATGGTGTCGGTTCAGGATTTGGCTCATCGCCTGCAGGGACTCTCTCTGGAGGTGGCCGAGCTCCGTCAGCACGTGAGTAACTGTCCTGGAGCACATTTCTTGGAGCCTAAGGTATGTTTGCCGGATTTATTTTTTGGTGAACACCGAGAATTTTTTTCATTTAAAAATGCTTGCTTATTGTATTTTCGTTTGAGACCCAAGTCCTCTGGGGATGAATCCCAGCGCATAGGGTTCATAATGTCACTTTTGCGCAAAGAGCCTCAGGAGTGGGCCTTTTCTTTGCAACCTAGTGATACATGCTTCAGATCAGTGGATAGTTTTTTTTCTGCTTTGGGACTATTATATGATGATCCTGACCGTGTCGCATCAGCTGAGACTGAGTTGAGACGTTTGAAACAGGGATCAGGTAATGTGGAAAAATATTGTACTCATTTCCGTCGTTGGTCTACTCAAACAGGGTGGAACGATTCTGCTCTGAAAAGTCTATTTCTTGCTGGGCTCAATGAAAGGGTTAAAGACCTGCTAATTGCTTATCCTACACCTGAAGATTTGCAACAGGCTATGCAATTAGCTATACGGGTGGATAGGAGACTGCGTGCAAGGGTTAATGAGAGCAAATCCTCTGCTATGTCAGTTTCTGGTTATGAGAATGTGTGTACTAACAGTGGTGAACCGATGGAGATTGGATCGGTGGCACCTCGCTCTCAAGAAAAAGACCGTAGATTTTTTGAAGGCTTGTGTTTCTATTGCGGAAAATCTGGTCATTTGATTAAAGGCTGTGAGCTTCGTATGAAGAAAGAAAAAAAAATGGTCAGTCATGCCCGTATTGCCTGTTTAAATTCCAAGGGTGTATTTTTAGCTGATTCCAATATTGCTCAGGAAAAATTAATGGAATTTCGGGTGTTTGTTGATTGTGGGTCTACTCTGAATGTAATTGATGGGGGATTCTTGGAAAGACTCAATTTAAAACCCGAACCTTTATCATCCCCCATTGCTGTGGTTTCTGTGGATGGTTCCCCTTTGAAGAATATTACTCTCAAGGTCTGTGAATTTCCTCTCACTATTAATGGTGTTCACCATGAGAAATTGGATTTGGTAGTTTTGAATAACTTGCCTTCTCCAGTAATATTGGGATTGCCCTGGTTAAAATTTCACAATCCTGTACTGGATTGGTCTACCAGTGAAATTAAATCCTGGAGCCATAAATGTTATGACAAGTGTTGTAACGGGCGTATTGCAGCTTTGGATAGGGGAGAATTGCCTGTTCCTATTCAGGATTTTTGGAGAGTTTTTTCTGAGAAGGAATCGCAGGTTTTGCCTCCCCATAGAGACTATGATTGTTCTATTGAATTTGTCCCTGGAGCGACTCTTCCTAAAAGTTGTTTATTTAACCTTACTATTCCTGAGAGGAAGGCTTTGGAGGAATACATACAGACAAGTTTGGCCGTCGGTCACATTAGGCCCTCTAAGTCTCCTGTGGCGGTTGGATTTTTTTTTGTAAAAAAAAAGGACGGCGGTTTACGTCCTTGTCTGGATTTTCGTGAGATTAACAAAATTACTGTACGCAATCCTTACCCACTGCCATTGATTCCTGATCTGTTTAACCAGTTAATGGGGGCCAAGTGGTTCTCTAAAATTGACCTTAAGGGGGCATACAATCTGTTGCGCATGAAGGAGGGTGACGAATGGAAGACTGCTTTTAACACTCCTGTGGGTCATTTTGAGAATCTGGTTATGCCTTTTGGTCTTACTAATGCTCCTGCATTTTTTCAGAATCTTATTAAAGACATCCTTAGACCTTTGATCGGCAAAAATGTGGTTGTGTATTTGGATGACATTTTGATTTATTCGCCGGATCTGGAGTCTCATTGGCGGAGCGTACGTGAGGTATTACAGTTGTTAATGGACAATTTGCTTTTTGCTAAGCTGGAGAAATGTGAGTTCGCTGTACAGAGAATTAGTTTTTTGGGTTACATTATCTCCAGCGAAGGTTTTGAGATGGACCCGGTTAAAGTTCAAGCTGTACAGGAATGGCCTAGGCCTATTGGTTTGAAATCGATACAGAGGTATTTAGGTTTCGCCAATTATTACAGAAAATTCATAAAAAAATTTTCTAGTATTGTCAAACCTCTGACCGATCTCACCAGGAAAGGTGCTGATGCGGTTCAGTGGTCTTCTGAGGCTATTGAAGCTTTTGTGTATCTCAAGGAGAGGTTCACCTCTGCTCCCATCCTTATGCAGCCTGATGTGACTAAGCCGTTTTTGGTTGAGGTTGATGCTTCCTCTGTGGGGGTTGGCGCAGTATTGTCTCAGGATAACGGGGATGGATTACATCCCTGTGCATTTTTTTCAAAAAAATTTTCGGAGACTGAACTGAATTACGATATTGGTAATCGGGAATTATTGGCTATTAAACTCGCATTTGAACACTGGCGCCACTTCTTGGAAGGTGCGGAATTTCCCGTTCAGGTTCTTACGGATCATAAAAATCTGATATATCTTGATGCTGCCAAGCGCCTGAATGCCCGTCAGGCTAGGTGGGCACTGTTTTTCTCGCGGTTTAATTTCTCCGTTACTTACATCCCTGGTACTAAGAATGTTAAGGCGGATGCCTTGTCTCGCAGTTTTTCTCCCATAGTCGGTGCTGAGAAAGAGGAGAACATTTTACAAGAAGGTGTTGTGATAGCAGCTTTGGACTCCGTTTTGGAAGATGAGATTCTTAAAGCACAGGAGAATGCCCCATCTAACACTCCTCATGGGAGGTTGTTTGTGCCTGGGACCTTTAGGAGAGATTTGTTTGTTGAGTGTCACGAATCTCGGTTGGCAGGTCATCCCGGAATCTCTGAGACCAAGAGACTGGTGGGTCGCAGTTTTTGGTGGCCTGGATGGCAGAAGGAAGTCATTAAGTGGGTGCGTCAATGTACTATATGTGCTAGATCTAAGTCCTCACATACTCCTGCTGCGGGGTTGCTTTGTCCTTTGGAGGTTCCCAGTGCTCCTTGGACACATTTGGCTATGGACTTTATAACTGACCTTCCCCCCCTCTGAGGGTTTTACTGTCATCTGGGTGGTCGTGGACCGTTTTAGCAAGATGTGTCACTTGGTTCCCTTCGTCAAACTGCCCTGCGCTAAAACTCTCGCTAAGGCCTTTGTCAAGGAAATTGTCAGACTTCATGGCGTTCCTACTGACATTGTTTCTGATAGGGGTCCTCAGTTCGTGGCTCGTTTTTGGCGTGCCTTTTGTGACAGGTTGGGAGTTCATTTGTCGTTTTCGTCCGGATATCATCCTGAATCTAATGGCCAGACAGAAAGGAAAAACCAGGATGTTGAGCAGTTCTTGCGTTGTTTTGTGGCAGACAATCAAGAGGGGTGGTCTGAGTTTCTGCCACTTGCTGAATTTGCTCTGAACAATCATACATCTTCTTCTGCTGGTTGTTCGCCTTTTTTTTGTTGTTCTGGGAGACATCCGTCGTTTGGGTCGTTCACCAAGTTGGGATCTGCCGTGCCTGAGGAGGAGAATTTTTCCGGTGATTTGGAGAGAGTTTGGACGGATGTGCGTGGTAATCTTCAGGAGGCCAACAGAAAATCTAAAGACTACTTTGATAGGAAACGACAGGAGGTTTTGTTCGCTGTTGGTGACATGGTTTGGTTGTCCTCTAGGAATCTGCGGTTGAGGATTCCTTCTAAGAAATTGGGTCCCAAGTTTGTAGGGCCCTTTAAGGTGCTTCAGGTTGTCAACCAATCTGCTGTTAGGTTGGAGGTTCCTACCTCCTGGAGAATTAATCCGGTATTTCATGTCTCTCTGTTAAAAAAAGCTGTTGTGTCGGATGGTGACGCCTCTGCCTCTGTTCCTCCGGTGGTGGAGGACGGGGAATATGAAATTTCTTGCATCCTTAACTCTAGACGGTATAGAGGTAGTTTGCAGTATCTTGTGGCCTGGAAAGGTTTCGGACCCGAGGATAACTCTTGGGTGAGGTCAGATGATGTTTCCACGTCCAGACTTATCAGAGCGTTTCACAGGAGATTTCCTGATAAGCCTGGTCCTAGGGGATCCGGAGGATCCTCTTAGAAGGGGGGGTACTGTTAGAACCTTGCTCTTAGGTTTTTTCCTTTGCTGGTCACATGACCTTGTTGGCCTATTTAATCCTGCTCCGCCCTTCTGGCTTTGCTGGACTTCATTGTATAACTACTTTCTAGCTAGCCTGTGCTCTGTATCTAACTCTGTTAGTTTGCTTGGTCTACGGATCTCTATGTTCTATATATTTTGTTTGTTCGTCTGTCTGCTACTATTTCTGTTAGGAGGTGTCCCATTTTCCTCCCAGTCCTTAGTACTTGTAGGGATTCCTTCCCCACATCTATAGGTCTCCGTACAGACTAGCTTAGGACTTTAGCAGGTCTGATCGCAGGATCAGGTTCCCTGTTACATCGTAGGGATTCAGCTGAGTTCTATCGTAGGGACAGATCTCCTCTCTTTCCTTAGCTCTGGTAGCAGAACATAACAGGGACGATATCTGACAGCCGTACTTGGATGACAATGTGGTACACAGCAAAACCTTCCGGGAGCATGTTGAACCCGTGGGGACCGTATTACAACGTTATCAACAACACGGAGTTTAGTTGACCCCAAAGAAGAGTGAACTGTTCAAAGGACAAGTCCGATTTCTAGGTACAATTGTGTCCAGAGAAGGATATATCATGGACCCAGCAGAAATCTCTCTGGTACTGGCCATGAAAGACAAGCGTCGGGGAGTTGAGGCAGATATTAGGATTCCTCTCCTACTATCATACTTACGTTCGGAACTTCTCCAGGATTGCCGCCCTACTATAGCTCCTCTCGGGGGGACGACAGAGACAACAACACCCACGGAGAAAAAGAAGAGCGCGGGTAGGACTGGGCTTTAAAGAAACAATGCCGTTTCGTCCCAACAGCCCATTCTCTGGACAGCAGACCACCAGGAGGTATTGGAAGAACTAGTAGACTACCTGGTAAAACCACCCATCTTGAGATATCCTGATTTCAATTTACCATTTGTTCTTCATTGTGACGCTTCTCAAGTTGGACTGGGAGCTGCCCTGTATCAGCATCAAGATGGAAAAATGAGAGTCATCGGTTACGGTTCTAGAACGCTGACTGACGCCGATAAGAATTACAATCTACATTCTGGAAAATTGGAGTTCCTGGCATTGAAATGGGCTATCTGTGAACGATTTAGAGATTATCTCTACTACAACAAAGTTTGAGGTATACACTGACAACAACCATTTGACCTATGTCCTTACTACAGCCAAACTGAATGCAACGGGCCAGAGATGGGTCGCTGAACTAGCTGACTTCAATTTCAGCATCAAGTACAGGCCAGGAAAATGCAATGCGGATGCTGATGGATTGTCAAGAATGCCACTAGAGCCTGAGGAATTCATGCAAGAATGTTTGGAGGAAGTCAGTCTGGAAGTAATTGAGAGCACTACCCAAGTAGTACAAGCATATCAGGAGGAAGGCACACCATTGTGGTATCCGTTGACGGTGGAAACCACCATAAAAGTGTGAGAACAAGATCACCCCCAGTCTATTCAACAACTACCAAAAGGGAAAATCCGTAGAGCACAATGGGAAGATCAGATAATTGGTAGAATACTACTTTATGTGGACCAAAATCGGTTTCCAAGTAAACGAGAGAGAGACAATGAGTCACCAGCAGTATCTGTTTTAATTAAAGAATGGACGAAGCTCTACCTCAGTGAATACGGTATCCTTTATCGTAAAGGAGGACAAAACTGGCAGTTGGTACTACCCATAGTATTCTGTAGGTTGGTCTTCAAAGAACTTCATGAAAACATGGGAGACCTGGGAGTGGAAAGGACAACAAATTTGATCCGTGAACATTTCTTCTGGCCGCACATGAAGAGAGATATTGAGAGGTGCGTGACCAGGGAGTGTGGGTGTCTGAAAGATAAACGTCCCAACACATCAAACCGGGCACCTATGGGCAACATCCAAACTATGTATCCGTTTGAGATGGTCTCAATAGACTTTCTACATCTCGAGACATGCAAGTGTGGTTACGAATACATTATTGGTGGTGATGGACCATTTTACTCAATTTGCTCAAGCATATGCCACCACCAATAAAGCAGGTCGAACAGCGGCAGAGAAGATCTTCAATGATTTTGCTTTAAGGTTTGGGTTCCCTATGAGGTTACTCCACTACCAAGTTAGAGAATTTGAAAACCAGCTCTTTGCCAAGCTAGGAAAGTACTGTAGAATTCAGAGGATGTCGACTCGAGAAGTGAGGAGGCCCGTGATGCTGACGTATGAGACACTTGGTAAACCGAGTCAAGTGCCAAGGCCTGTTGACTGGAAACAGGTATCGCTGCCTACAGACCAGGTAAGCCCACTGGAGTGGTATTCACCACCAAGAGGCAGTATGGAAGATGCTGCCTACTGGAGAGACTTGTTTTCATGCTTTGATTTTCCTTAAAGGCTTTGTAGAAACAAAGAACTGTTAAAGCCTAATGAGAGAGAGAGAGCTGGTTGAAGACATACGAAAAGCTCCAGCTGAAGAGATGCTGATTCTGTTATTTGTGTTAAATGTTTATTTCTTACAGGCGTCCTACAAGAAAAAGGTCGTAAGAATAGGTTGTTATCAATGTTTATGAACATTATACCAATTTGACAATGCCAATCTGTATATGAACTTTCAACTTTCACCACTGTCTCAGAATTGGTCAGATTGACCAATTAAGACGAATGTCAAGGACGACCTTCAAAAAGGAGGGAAGAGTGTGACATGCAGAAGTAATGATGTTGCTTCAAAAGCATCCAGCAACTATTAGAAGTAACACAAGCACAGGAGACAGGAAGTGTTGTGCTCCAGAAGCATCCAGCAACTAGAGGGTGACGCGCCCCCTGGGTCGTGTGGGGAACCCGGAACCGGGCCTTTTGTGGTATGCTGGGGGTTGTAGTCTCCATGTGGCGGTGACCCGGTCCGTGGCTCAGGGTGGTCAAACCGAATGGCAGTCTGTTTGTTGCATTTTAAATGTCCGACTACGCCATCCGTGGATTGCGGTCAGGATGAACCGCTGCTGCAGGGCAGACCGCTGAGGCTGGTGTTGTGGGTGCAGCAGAGAGTAGTACAACTCCCCACGGGAGGAGTGTAGCCTCAGGGCAGTGTATAGGGATGTTGGTGGTGATGGTGCGCGGGAGCAGCAGTAACCACACGGAATCTGTCATGCAAGTCAGGGTCTTTACTGTTGGTGGTATTAAAGGACCCGTCCGGTATACAGGTTAACAATGGAGGCCTGGTCAGTCTGAGAGCAACTGGGAAATCCCGCTGGTCAGGGGGAGTTTGTAGGCCTACCGTGCTGACTTCACTCTTTCTTGGCTATCCCGTTGTAGTGTAGTGGTAGCCCACGTCCCTGAGTGTACCGTGTTGTTCTCACCCGTATGACTGGTGACTCGGGCCTTCCATGCTTCTCACCCCTCCAGGGCAGTAGTGGTCCCTCTCGTGTGGCTGAGCCTCCGGGCTTCCTTGGGCCAAAGGACTTGAAGTCCCCTGCGTGGTGGTTTTCTGCTGCTGGGCTTATAACCCTCACAGCCTCGGACTCCAGTGTCCGGCTTAGTAAGTCTCTGGTCAGGACGAACTCTGCTAGTTCCCCTCCTGGCCTCGTGTTCCTCCTCTGCCTATAGGGACTCCTCAGCCTGCTGCTGACCTGTCCCTATCTCTGGAACTAGACTGGAACTTGTCTCTGGCTTCACTGGACTCTCTAACCCCGCCTCAGATCCAGTTTATAAAGGGCAGGTTTCTCCCCTCCCTGGACTGAGGCAGGAGGTGCTGCATGCTAATTGTCCCCAACCAGGGAACCTCCCACCTGTTCTCAGACATGACATTGCTGCCGCTGTGGCAACCAGACCTGGGGTGCCACATTCCCCCCTAGTGAAATTTAGTACTCCGGGACTAAACACATTTTGCAAAAACACAACAGGTAATAACAATACAGTAACATACTGTATATACAAGAAGTTTAGTCTCTTTAGGTCACGGCGCTCCCGTAACCAGGTGTCCATATCACCCAACAAGGTAAAGTCTTGAACGGTGCGGGGACCTGTCCCCACAAACCCCAAATTCCTGGCCTTGGGCGTGGCAGCAAGGCTGAAGCTAGCTACTTTGGACCACAAGGGGGCCACGCCGGACAGGTTTTTCTTCTGTGGCCATCTTCGCAAGAGGGCACCAGGTGCAACTATCTACAGGGTAGTTCCGGTTATTCACTGTCCATAACCTGTTAGTCCATGAACCCTGTCGGGTAACTAGAAAAACATAATTAGTATTCAGGCAACACAGACATTAAACATTTTAACATTTGCAATTTACAGGCATATATACATTGCATTTAGATTCTCCAGCGAGCTGGTATTTGACCCCTAGTGCTCCTGTTGGACCTACGTAACCCACTGTCTGGTGTTACTCTACTCGGGTCCCCTATTTCCACCCCCTGTGTACTGGGTGTGCTCATGTCTGCACTAGAGGTGTTTGCAGATGTCACGGGTAGGTTGGGCAGCTTTCTGCGTACTCTTTGGCTCACTACGGGCATGGCAGGTTCGCTACTAGCAGAGGGTTGATTCCCCTGAGCTGCTGGTACGGAATCTTCTGCCTCCGGGGCCACTTGCTCTTCCAACACTACTGGCTCTTCTGCGGGCTCTTGAGGGGATGGCTGGAGGAAGGTAAGGACGGGTACCACTATGGCGTTGTTGATTTGTGTCCAGGACCGGGGAAATTCTCCAAGCACTGTACTGACCATTTCTTCCCTTTCCTCTGCGGGTTGAGGGCTATCTTGGTCTTCATCAGCACTTTGCAGCTGCTCGGTACAGCTCTTCAGGTGATCTCTGGAGACAGTGGCTGTGGTCTCTCCTCCATCCTTACTGATAACACACACCTTTGGGTTTTCATGGCTTGAGGGCAGTACGGTGTACGGGTCTTTCTCCCACTGGTCATCCAACTTGTGGAGCCATCTCTTCCTCTTCAAGATCTGCTCTCCAGGTGCCAGGGGAGCAGCAGGAGCATGCTGGTTGTAATTCCTTTCTTGCCTCTCTCTTGCTTGAGATAGATTTCGCTCCACACACTCCTGTACTTTCCGGTACTGCTGCTGTCATTCTGTGTCCCAGTCTGCTTCTGGTGAGGTGTCCTCGGGTGTCAGGACTCCCATCTCCAGGTCAATTGGCAGCTTACCAGGTCTTGCTCTCATTAGGTAAGCTGGGGTGCAGTTGGTAGAACCCACTGGGATATGGTTATACAAGTCCACTAGATCCGGCAGTTTCTCAGGCCACAGGCTGCGTTCCTCCAGGGGCAATGTCTTGAGCAGGTCTATTACTACCTGGTTCATTTTCTCACACATCCCGTTGGTTTGGGGGTGGTAAGGCGTTGTCCTTATCTTCCTGCAGCCATACAGGTTGCAGAATTCCTGGAAGACTTCAGCCTCGAACGCTGGACCTTGATCAGTCAACACTTGCTCTGGATACCCGTGGGGGCAGCAGAAATGCTGCTGAAAGGCTCTGGTGGCCATCTGAGCTGTTAAGTCTTTGACAGGGACCACCACTAGGAACCGGGAGTAGTAATCTACGATTGAGAGGGCGTAGACGTATCCCGATCTGCTTGGAGCCAGCTTTACGTGGTCCAGGGCCACCAACTCAAGGGGCTGCTTTGTGATGATGGGCTGCAGTGGAGTCTTCAGGCTGGCGCGGTCCTTCCTCCTTAGGTTGCACGGGCCACAGTCTCTGCACCATCTCTCTATAGCCCCTCTCATGCCTACCCAGAAGAACCACTCACGCAACAGGAACTCCAGCTTCTTCCATCCAAAGTGCCCTGCGCCGTCATGGTATGCTTCTAGGACCATAGCCGCATCCCGCCTTGGGACCACTACCTGCCTGATCAGCTCATGTGTTCGAGAGTTGACGGTCCTGCGGCACAGCCTCCACTCGTAGAGAAACAGCATGCTCCTTTCCTTCCACAGCTTCTTGGCCTCTTCTGGAGCATCCAGATCAAGGTGAGCATCAGCCTCTCTTTTACCAGGAGGACTGCGGGGTCACTATCTTTGTGTCTCTGCCCAGCCGTGGTGGGGTAAGAGATTGAACATAACGGTGGCAGAGCACCTCTCCTTTACGCAGTGGGAACACTGGGTGATCCCATGACTGTGGAATGCAGGGAGTTCAATTTCTTCCAGTTCTTCTGGATCCTCTCCTCCGTCCTGCAAGTGAGGCATTCTGGACAATGCATCTGCGTTGGCATTTGCGCGCCCTGTCCGGTATTTGATGGTAAATTCATTATTGGACAGCCGGGCCATCCATCTCTGCTCTAGGGCACCAAGTCTTGCAGTGTCCAGGTGTGTCAGCGGGTTGTTGTCCGTGTACACAGTGAACTTAGAAGAAGCCAGGTAATGTTTGAAGCGTTCGGTGACTGCCCACACCACTGCCAGGAACTCTAGCTTGAAGGAGCTATAATTCTCAGGGTTTCTCTCTGTGGGTCTCAGCTTTCTGCTAGCATAAGCAATTACCCGTTCTCTGCCCTGCTGGATCTGGCACAGTACGGCTCCTAGCTCCACGTTACTGGCGTCGGTGTGGAGGATAAAAGGCTGGCCGTAATCAGGGTAGGCCAGGATCTCATCCCCCGTTAAGGCCATCTTCAGCTGGCGGAAAGACTCCTTTTCCAGCTTGTCCCACTTAAAGGGCGGCTTCTGACTTTTAGTCTTTGACGGACCTAACAGGAGGTCCTGCATAGGGGCTGCCATTTTGGTGAACCCGGAGATGAATCTTCGGTAGTAGCCTACCAACCCGAAGAACTGCCGCACTTCCTTTATGCTGGAGGGTCTTGGCCAGTCCTTAATCACCGTGATCTTGTAAGGGTCTGGGGATACTCCGTCAGCACTCACCACGTGTCCCAGGTACTGTACTTTTGGCTTCAGTAGATGACACTTGGAGGATTTTACCTTTAGGCCGAAGCCTGCCAGGGCATCGAACACCTCTGCCAGGTGCTTTAGATGGTCCTCATAGGTCTTGGAATACACGATGACATCGTCCAGGTAGCGTAGGACCGTCTCGAAATTTCTGTGCCCCAGACAGCACTCCATCAGCCTCTGGAAGGTCCCCGGTGCGTTGCAGAGTCCGAACGGCATACAGTTGGATTCACTGAGACCCATCGGGGTGGTGAAGGCGGTCTTCTCCTTGTCTGACTCTGCTACAAGAACCTGCCAGTACCCGCTAGTGAAGAAGTTAGCAGATTTTAATGCAGCCAAAGACTCCTCTATCCTAGGTAACGGGTACGCATCTTTGTGTGTTATTCTGTTGACCTTTCTATAATCTACACACATCCTCATCGTGCCATCTTTCTTTTTTACAAGAACTAGAGGAGCTGCCCAGGGGCTACAGCTATCCCTGATCACCCCAGCCTCCTTCATTTCTCGCAACATACCCTTGGCATTCTGATAGTGTGCAGGGGGTACAGGCCGGTATCTCTCTTTTATGGGTGGATGGTCTCCTGTGGGGATTTGGTGTTCTACCCCCTTTACTTGCCCAAAGTCTAGTGGGTGTTTACTAAAGACTCTTTCGTACTCCTGAACCACCCGGTAGACTCCCTGTTTTTGGTGTGAGGGAGTGGAGTCGGTGCCCACATGCAGTTTCTGACACCAGTCCTCCATTTGTTTCTTGGAGCCGTTACCCTCCTCTGGTTGAGATGGAGGCAAGGGTTCCACGGCCTTTACAGAGTTCTGGTTAATGGTGAACAATTTGGCTAGAGTGGCATACCGGGGCAAGTGTACTTCTCTGTCCCCAATATTTAGGATGAGGACTGGTAACCTCCCATGGCGGACATCAACCACCCCCCGTGCTGTCAAAATGGTGGGCCTACTGTCGGAGTTAACGGGTTCTACCATAGCTTGGTAGTCTCTACCTCTTAACCCGATTGCAGACCGGCATCATTTCACTTTTTGGGGGCATGGCGATAGGGAATGGGCACTCATCCTAACGCTTCCAATCTCACCATGAAACAGTTCTACCTGTTGCCGCTTCATCAGGGCTCTGATCTCCTTTTGTAAGACACACTGCTGGCTGGAGCTGGCATTCATTGCGACCTGCTGTAATATAACAATTATCTCTGAAAGACAATTTTCAATTACGTTAGTACCCTAGGTTATTTTAGGGTGACTTTCACGACGGTCAATGTCCACAATGATCAGTCCTCGTGCCGGCAGTTCGACTTTACCAATTTTTATGGTCACCTCCTTGAACCCCACCTGCGGCACGGGCTGACCATTGCTGGCGATGATGCTCAAGTCATTATCTGGGTAGCGGGTAATATCCGTGTCATCCCAGTACCGCTTGAAAAGTACATAGGGGATGGTGGTTACCTGTGACCTGGAGTCCAACAGTGCACTCATGGGAATGCCATCCAGTACCACTGGCAAGACCGGTCGTCCCCCCACATACTTTTCACGCCAGTTTGACGGGCCTGATGATCTTACACCTGGGGGTTGGCCCTCTGCCCCAGGTTGGGCCCGTTTAAATTACAGTACCTCACAATATGTCCTGGCTGGCTGCAGCGGCGGCAGATGGGTTGTCCATCCTGGTCGTAGCTGTCCGTTGGCTTCCCTCTGAACGGTGGGATCCTCTTCTGTCGGCGCCACGGGACGTCCTCCGGACTGGTAGCCAGCTGGATCTTTCCTGGAGAGGATACCTACAACGACTGCACAGTCCTGGTTAGTGCGGCACCGCTTTTAGTCAGTTCTTGGACCTGATGGTGCAGGTCTGTAGACGGGGTACTATTCTGTGCGGTGGCCCCTGCAGATTCTGTAGACTGGGGCGCCGCCTCTTGGTGATAAGTGATAGCAGGGTGCCTGGAGGCCGCAACACCACCGGGTACGGGTTCTCAGAGTACCCGGATGGCTCTGCCCTTAAACCGTGCAAAGTCTAACCCAGGGTTCTGCAGGGCCATCAGGCATAACTGAGTTCGGTGGGTGCTGGACAGCTGACCCTCAATGAATTGTTCGGTCAGTAGTTCATCTGTATTCCTCACACTGTCGGGGTCTGCCTGCTTAATGGCTCCCAGGGCCTCTTGAAAATTCAGAGCATAGTCTCTTATACTGTCTTGGGCCCGCTGCTTGCACCCATAAAATCTCATTTTGATCTCTGCTGAGGTGCGGGTATCAAAAGTGTCCTTTAGACGGGCTAAAATCTCCTTCATGGTCCCCTTATCCCTGACTGACCAGGACTTTACTTCTCGTTGGGCCGCGCCGGTTAACTGGCCTATTAGTATGGTCACTTTTTGTTCCTCCATCAGCGGGTACACCTTGAATAGGCTATATAGCTTCTCTTTAAAGTCGCTCAGGGTATGCGACTCCCCTGAGTACTGGGGCAACCAGGAAGCTCCGGGGATATAAGGCATCGTGAACGGCATTACCGCGGCAGCAGCCGCGCTGGCGGTGACAGTTCCCTCTGCTTCCGTCATCCTCTTCCCCCTAGTCACCCGTGGCCTACCTTCCGTTGCTTTTCTTCTGTAGGCCGTGGCTCCGCAGACGATCGTCGGGGTTGAGGACCTTGCGTCGCGTCCTGGTGACGTCAGCATCCGCTCGGCTCCTTTCAGGACCTTGCGCAACGTCCGTGCGTAAGGCACGCTTTCGTCGTCCACGCCCCTCTTCTTCCCGCGCGACGTCCCATAAATGGCGCCCGATGGCGGGAAAATGGCCGCGGATGGCGGGAAACGGCTGTGGATGGCGGGAAACTCCACCAAATGTCAGACTACGCCACCCATGGATTGCGGTCAGGATGAACCGCCGCTGCAGGGCAGACCGCTGAGGCTGGTGTTGTGGGTGCAGCAGAGTGTAGTACAACTCACCACGGGAGGAGTGTAGCCTCAGGGCAGTGTATAGGGATGTTGGTGGTGATGGTGCGTGGGAGCAGCAGTAACCACACGGAGTCTGTCATGCAAGTCAGGGTCTTTACTGTTGGTGGTATTAAAGGACCCGTCCGGAATACAGGTTAACAATGGAGGCCTGGTCACTCTGAGAGCAACTGGGAAATCCTGCTGGTCAGGGGAAGTTTGTAGGCCTACCGTGCTGACTTCACTCTTTCTTGGCTATCCCGCTGTAGTGTAGTGGTAGCCCACGTCCCTGAGTGTACCGTGTTGTTCTCACCCGTATGACTGGCGACTCGGGCCTTCCGTGCTTCTCACCCCTCCAGGGCAGTAGTGGTCCTTCTCGTGTGGCTGAGCCTCCGGGCTTCCTTGGGCCAGAGGACTTGAAGTCCCCTGCGTGGTGGTTGTCTGCTGCTGGGCTTATAACCCTCACAACCTCGGACTACAGTGTCCGGCTTAGTAAGTCTCTGGTCAGGACGAACTCTGCTAGTTCCCCTTCTGGCCTCATGTTCCTCCTCTGCCTACAGGGACTCCTCAGCCTGCTGCTGACCTGTCCCTATCTCTGGAACTAGACTGGAACTTGTCTCTGGCTTCACTGGACTCTCTAACCCCGCCTCAGATCCAGTTTATAAAGGGCAGGTTTCTCCCCTCCCTGGACTGAGGCAGGAGGTGCTGCATGCTAATTGTCCCCAACCAGGGAACCTCCCACCTGCTCTCAGACATGACATTGCTGCCACTGTGGCGACCAGACCTGGGGTGCCACAAGGGGTTAACACAGTCACAGGAGAAGTGGAGTGTTTTAGCAGAGCCCCAAGGGGGATTGTGGGGAAGTTGTTTACTGTCTGGCTAGAGCTGAAGAGAAAGGTGGTGTGTTATCTGGATCTGAAAGAAAGCAACAGAACAGGATTCAGATCAGGAGAGAAACTAAACACAGGTCAGATAACCTCCCTGAACTAACAGTGCAGAGTATTATCGGGCAGGAAGATACAGAATCTTGATGTGCATGAAGACAGCAGACTATAATTGACAAATGTATACACTATTCAGTGTTAATGTGGAGAATCACTTTAAAAAGTATCTTTTGGCATCATATATTCCAGCTAATAGTACTTAACTCCTTCACAACATACAAGTATGATGTATATTTAAGTCATGTCATGTCCCTGTCTTTGATGCAGTTATCATATGCCTTTAACAGCTGCGGGTGGAGCAGCGCTGTTAACGTGTTAAATCCCACTGTCAATCACTGACAGCAGGATTTAACACATGCCAACCGGAAGGGCGTCATTAATCCTCCCCATCGGCACCCCTATCATGTGATCATGATTCGCCAATGACTTGTCATGACAGCCGGGGGTCTGCTGAAAATCCATGTGCCTGTCATTACGATCCTCCTGTGAATGCTGGCCCGTGGCCGGCATTCATAGGTGATCGTGATTTTTGCTATACATAGCAGTGCTGATGACGCGCCCCCTGGGCCGTGGGGTACTCGGTAGCTGGGCCGGTCGATGCAGGGGGATGTCACAGTGGCCGTGACCCGGTCCGTGACCCAGAGCGGTCAATAAAAGGGGGGCACTCTGGGACCGTGACCCAGGGCACTCTGTGGTTGGGCCCGGTCTTCGGCCACGCCTGCGGTTTATTTTCAAGGCCACTTATTAACTATTTTCAATATTGTCCTGACCACACCTAGTCCTGTGGTCCGATTGTCCACAAATTTAACAATTACGAGGGTCAGTCAATAAGTAATGCCTCCTATTTTTTTTCTCCTTTTAATTGGCAAGAAATTCAAATGCAATTACATAGGTTGAAAACCACAACATTAACGATTAATTTGTCACTTTTCAATAAAATCTCCATCCATTTCCACAGTCTTGGTCCACCGATTAACAAGGGCATGTATTCCAGCATGGTAAAAAGCATTCTTGGGACCCACCGTGCACAAACTTTTCTGTATCCCAGTTGTCCAATAATTTTCATCACACTGCCTTTACTGAGGCAGATAATGCCACACAATTCATCTGCAGTCACCCGGCGGTCACCACGAATGATGTCATCGACTCGCTGAATGTTGCTTGGAGTCACTGAGGTTACTGGCCTGCCACTCCGCATTTTGTCAGCCAACGGTGATGGCCCTTCAGCTGTGTTACAGCGACAAACCCATCGTCTAACTGTACTGACATCCACTGTTGCATCACCGTACACATTTTTCAGTCTCTCATGAATTCGAATGGGCGTTTCACCTTCTGCATGCAAGAATTCAATCACAGAACGTTGTCCAATACGAACATCGATGTCAGCCATTTTGCAAACGGATGCAGTCCTGCCACCTGTTGGTGCAGGAAGTTGCAATTCCTGTGGATTGGAGAAGAAGGTTTGAGGAATTGTGCCAAATTCTAATATTTAACATAACTACCTTATTTAAGGAGAAAAAAAATAGGAGACATTATTTATTGACTGACCCTCGTATATATATCCAAGATTATTTAACGGTCACAACTATAAATAACATACACTTTAGTTCCTCCAGCGGGCAGGGAGCTGACCTTTAGTACTTCTGGTCGATCTACGTAGTACAATTGTTGTCACTGACCTACCCTGGTCCCTAGTGTCTACCTCTGGTGTGGTGGGTTCAGTGTGAACTACACTACGGGTAGTCTGAGGTAACATCGGTAGGCTGGGTAATCTCCTATGAATTCTTTGGCTCACCCTTGGTACGACAGGTTCACTGCTAGCAGAGGGTAGATTCTCCTGATCTGCTGCTGATGAAGCATCTGTCTCTGGGGCTGATTGGTCTCTCTGCTGTTCTGTAGTCTCTGCAGCTTCCGGTGAGGCCGCTTGGAGAAAGGTCAGGACCGGTACCACAATTGCTCTGTTCACCTGCTTCCCAGACCGGGGAAATGCTCCAAGGACTGTCTGGACTGTTTCCTCCACCTTTTCTGTCGGCTGAGGGCTGTCTTGGTCTTCTTCTTTCTGTTTCAACTGTTCAGGGCATATCTTCAGGTGGTCTCTTGAGACTGCCGCTGAAGTTTCTCCTCCATCTTTACTGACGAGGCACACCTTGTTGTTATCAAAATTTGAAAGTATGACGGTGTATGGCTCAACCTCCCACTGGTCATCTAATTTATGGACTCATCTCTTCCTCTTAAGTACCTGTTCTCCAGGTGATAAGGGAACTGCAGGTGCATGCTGATTGTAAGTTTTCTCCTGCTTCTGTCTTGCCTGGGACAAACTTCTCTCCACACATTCTTGCACCTTGCGGTATTGTTGCTGCCGCTCTATATCCCTATCTGCATCTGGTGATGTCGTCTCTGATGTTAAAACTCCCATGTCTAAGTCAATGGGTAGCTTACCAGGTCTTGCTCTCATAAGATAAGCGGGTGTACAGTTGGTGGAGTTCACCGGGATGTGGTTATATAGGTCCACCAAATCTGGTAACTTCTCTGGCCACAGGCTAAGTTCTTCAAGGGGCAACGTCTTCAACAGGTCTATTACCACCTAGTTCATTTTCTCGCACAACCCTTTGGTCTGGGGATGATACTACATCATCCTTATTTTCTTGCAGCCGTACAAGTTGCAGGCTGGACCTTGGTCGATCAGCACTCGTTCAGGGTAACCGTGCGGGCAACAAAAGTGTTGTTGAAACGCTTTGGCTGCCGTCTGAGCCGTCCGATCTTTCACTGGCACTACTACCAGGAATCGGGAGTAGTGGTCTACTATGGTGAGAGCGTAGACATAGCCTGACCGGCTTGGGGCTAGCTTCACTTGGTCCAAGGCTACCAGTTCAAGTGGTTGTTTGGTGATTATGGGCTGCAGGGGAGCCCTCTGGCTATCACGGTCTCAGGTTGCATGGACCACATTCTCGACACCATCTCTCATTTGCTTTCCTCATGCCAACCCAGTAGAATCGCTCACATAGCAGGACTTCCAACTTCTTCCACCCGAAGTGTCCAGCTCCATCGGGGTATGCTTCTAAGACCATTGGCGCATCCCGCCTCGGGACTACCACCTGCCAGACCAGTTTGTGTGTCCGGGAGTTGATACTTCTTCGACACAGCTTTCCCCCGTAGATGAACAGTTTGCCCTTCTCCTTCCACAACTGTTGGGCATCCTGTGGAGCATCTGGATCAGGGTGCGAATCAGCTTGTATCAGCAACTCCTTTACCAGGCGGACAGCCGGGTCGCTATCCTGCGTCTCTGCCCTTCCATGATGGGGCATTGGGTTGAAAGTGGCCTCTCTGCTGGTGGAGCACTTGTCCCTCACACAGTGGGAGCACTGGGTCACCCGGTGACGATGGAAAGCGGGTAGCTCTATCTCCTCCAGATCTTCCGGGTCTTCTCCCCCATCTGGCAAGTTGGGCATTCTGGACAGCACATCAGCATTAGAGTTTTTATGCCCCGCCCGATACTTGATGGCAAACTCATAGTTAGACAGTCGGGCTATCCATCGTTGCTCTAGGGCACCAAGCTTCGCAGTCTCCAGGTGCGTCAGTGGGTTGCTGCCTGTGAAGACTGTAAATCTGGAGGAGGCGAGCTAGTGTTTAAAGTGCTCTGTTACAGCCCAGACTATGGCTAAAAACTCCAACTTGAAGGAACTATAGTTGTCGGGGTTCCTTTCCGTAGGACGGAGCTTCCTGCTGGCGTAGGCAATCACTCTCTCTCTGCCCTGCTGTACCTGGGACAAGTCAGTGCCCACTTGTAGCTTATGACAGCAATCCTCCATCTGCCCCTTGGAGCCATTATCCTCCCCCAGTTTGGATGGAGGCAAGGGTTCCACTGTCTTTATTGCGTTGTTACTGACAGTGAATAGCTTAGCAAGGGTAGCATACCAGGGTAAATGGACCTCTTTCTCCCCACAATTCAGGATGCGTATTGGTACTCTCCCCTTGCGGACATCGACTACCCCCCTGGCTGTCAAGATGGTGGGCCTACTATCAGAGTACACGGGTTCTACCAGGGCCTGATAATCTTGACCCCTGAGACCGATTGCTGCCCGACACAATATTAACATTTCACTCCTAGGGGGCATTGCAATGGGGAATGGATCACTCATTCTGACACTGCCAACTTCTCCTCCAGACAGCTCTACCTGTTGTCTTTTCATCAGGGCTCTGATTTCCTTCTGCAGAACTCGCTGCTGACTGGAACTAGCAGTCTCTGCGACCTGTTGCAACAAAAGAATAATTTCCCCAAGACAATTCTCTATCACATTGGTGCCTATACTTATCATAGGATGACTTTCTCGGCGATCAATATCAACAATAATCATTCCTTGTGATGGCAATTCTACTGGGCCAACTTTTATGGTCACCTCTTTATACCCCACCTGAGGCAAAGGCTGACCATTGCTGGCATAGATGTTAAGATGTTCATCTGGACTGCGGGTCATGTCCAAGTCAGTCCAGTATAATTATAAAGGATATATGGCATCGTTGTCACCTAGGAACCAGTGTCCAGCAATGCGTTCATCGGGATGCCATCAAGCACGACAGGTAGGACCGGTCGTCCTCCCACGTACTTGTCTCGCCAGCTTTGTGGGCCTTGTCTTCTTACTCCTGGGGATTGGCCCTCTGCCCCAGGGGTTGCTCGTTTAAATTACAGAATCTTGCATAGTGCCCCGCCTTTTGACAGCGGCGGCAGATGGGTTGTCCGTCCTGGTCGTAGTGATCGCTGTTCCTCCCTCTGGTCGGTGGAATTCTTCTCTGTCGTCGCCACGGGACGTCATCTGGACTGGAAGCCAGCTGGATCTTTTCCTTTGGAGACACTTGCATGGCCTGCACGGTTTTGGTTAGTGTAGCCACACTTTTGGTCAGCTCCTGGACCTGAAAGCGTAGGTCTGCAGATGCGTCATTATCTAGGGTCTGCATGTCAGCCTCCACAGGTGCTGGGGAAAAGGACGCCACCTCCTGGTGGTAGGTGATACCTGGGCGCCGGAGGGATTCAGTGCCACCTGGGGTTGGTTCTCGTAGCACCTGGATGGCTCGGTCTTTAAATTGCGCAAAGTCCAGATCAGGGTTTTGCAGAGCCAAGCCATAATGCGCAGCTGTGTCCGGTGAGCATTAGACAGGAGCCCCTCAATAAACTGCTCAGTTAGCAATCTGTCCTCGTCTCGCACACTGTCGGGGTCTACCTGTTTAATGGCCCGCAGCGCCTCCTGCAGGTTTAGAGCATAGTCCCGCAGACTATCCTGCACCCTTTGTTTGCACCCATAGAACTTCATTTTAATCTCTGCTGCAGTGCGGATGTTAGAGGTATCTTTCAACCGGGCCAGTATTTCCTTAACAGTCTCTTTGTCCCTGCCCGGCCAGGACTTTACCTCTCTCTGGGCGACACCGATTAGCTGGCCTATGAGGATGCTGACATTTTGCTCCTCAGACAGGGGTACACTTTAAAAAAACTGCGCAGCCTCTCCTCAAAGTCGGTGAGGGTGTGCAACTCCCCTGAGTACTGGGGCAACCACGCCGCCCCTGCTATATATGGCATTGACAACGGCATTACAGTAGCGGCAGCCGTGCCTGCGGCTGAATCCTCTCCCAGGTTGGGCATCTTCCTCCCCCCTAGTGAATCTCAGCCAGGTCTGGGATTTCTGCTGATGTACCAGTATGCTGCTCTGCAGGCGGGAGGGATCGCTTACCCAGCAGTTCCGGATCGGGGCCTCTTGCTTCTCCTCGGCGGACGGCAAATGACGTAAAGTCTATGGCACACAGTACCCAGTTATACCGGGCTTCATGAATCCTGTTCGTGACGCCAAGTTGACGCCCCCCCTGGGCCATGGGGTACTCGGTAGCCGGGCCGGTCGATGCTGGGGGATGTCACAGTGGCGGTGACCCGGTCCGTGACCCAGGGCGGTCAATAAAAGGGGTTTTAAAGAAAAGGGAATATAGTTTTTATATAATGTTCGTGACGCCACCTGTGGTATGTGGCTATATGGAGCCGCTGCTGCGGAGCAGATCCTCTGGAGCTGATGATGACGCAGCACAGTTGGTTCAGCTCTCCACAGGCAGAGCTTAGCTCCAGGTCAGGAAATGGTGATGTTATATACAGTACAGACCAAAAGTTTGGACACACCTTCTCATTTAAAGATTTTTCTGCATTTTCATGACTATGAAAATTGTACATTCACACTGAAGGCATCAAAACTATGAATTAACACATGTGGAATTATATGCTTAACAAAAAAGTGTGAAACAACTGAAAATATGTCTTATATTCTAGGTTCTTCAATGTAGCCACCTTTTGCTTTGATGACTGCTTTGCACACTCTTGGCATTCTCTTGATGAGCTTCAAAAGGTAGTCACATTAAATGGTCTTCCATGTATTGACAGTGAGCTGCTTATCAGAGGAGGGGGCGGAGTCGGACAACTTGGCAGGAGGCAACTAGTCTGGGCAATGATAATGTCCTAGTGAGAAAACCTTTATTGTAACTAAACAACAGTTGTGATGAGTCAATATGTTCGAAATCCGATCTCCAAACTTAAATTCAACACGAATATGGCACATTCGGATTCGTGATCGGAAAGGCAAGCAGTTTTACTTAAAATCGGGAAAAACGGTAACGTTCAGTGAATAAGTGGGGGAAAATGATTTCGGGGCAACTACAGTGCTTTTAACAGTTTGGCTAGCATAGTGCTTGTGTGTGATCAGCGGGGGGATGTGTTTGATTAGAGGAGGGGCTGGTGAGAGCTCAGAAGAGGTCAGAGGAGCGGCGCGCTTGTAATCTTTTTTTTTTTTTTTTCCTGTAACTTTAAGTGATCAAATGTCCTCTCTATATAGAGTGGTCATGTTCCCTCAGCGCCATTTTATGCATGTCACACTGCTGATAGACGCTACTACAAGTGTGCTCCTGTTTAATGAGAGATATAAGCTAGCTAGATAGGCTGTTGTTTTTAGTACTCTGCTGTGGGCGTGTGAAATCGACCTTGCAGCACATTCTTTTTTCTTGTGCAATTACTCAGGTTCAGACAAAATCAGCACGGCCCATGGCATAGAACTGTGTTGTGCACTACTTGTATTGTGCTTTATGCACAAGTGTGAAGAATATTCAAGACAAACCCATGTAAATTACTGTGACCTGTTTGGCAGGTTTTAGAGAGATCTCCATGCACAGTGTAGTCCAACTCTTTTGAATACTCTGCAGCTTGCAAAGGAGGGGGCCTATAGGCTGTGAGTGAAAAACCCCCGCCAGCAGCTGGGAAGCAGCTACAGCCCAGCCATGCGGTCCTTTGTGTGATAAACTATAATTTAACAGCGAGTTATAGGAAAACAATTCATCTCAGTGATACACAAAATAAATTGTTGGAAACCTGAGGGGATGGGGAATATAACCCAAGTTTTAAACATAGTCCAGTGCGTAAGGAAAAGAAGATACCCAGCACAGCTTTGCAGTGGCCCCTAGGACCCTGATAATTGGTATTCACGCGTAGCAGGGGCCCGGTTGGGTCCAATGACACCATGACCAGCTCCCTAGGACCATCCAGTAAGGACGTATGGCCCATTTTAGTTTTGGGAGCTCTTAGCTGGGAAAGAACAGAGAGTTTGAAGGTCTCTGTAGCTTGAGCCTATTGTCTTTTTCCTGGAGCGGTCGTCAAGACGTGTGGGAAAAGTCCATCCACCAAGTGAGGGCCCACAGCCTTCCATGTGGCAGCCCTCCCCCACAAGCCAGGCCTTTCCATCCAAACTGGTAATTGACTCATTGACTCTTAAGCTCTGCTTATACTTGTTGTACCATACTTTTGTATTTGTAACTCTGACCACTGTGCTTATGTATATAGTATATTGTTTAGTGTGCCCTTATGGCGATTAAATATATAATTTAACCTTTGGCTGTTCTTTTATCTTGATCCACGAACCCCACGTCATTTGTTTGGTCCAACGAACACGCTACCGGGCAGATTTCTAGCCCGATATAAGTCTGTTATATCAAATCGAAACTGGTGGCAGCTCTCCCAGGCCGACCAGGCTCTGCTTCACTGGATCTAGTGAACAGAGCCTCTCAGCCTGTCAGGGGGTGTGAGCAAGTGTGGTGCCACGTCAGTGTCTGAGTGGACCACCTTTGTTCATTCCCTGGTGCCTCTCTGTAACCGTGTGGACAGGGGGTGACTGTGTAGAACTGTACCTATCTGACCTTACGCGTCCTTGAGGGGGGTGCGGAACATCGCATTGGTGCAAATGGTAGATCCGTATCACGTGCTCCGTCTGGCGTAGTGTGACGGGGTGTTGATCCATCACGAGAGGCGGCAACAGCAAGATTCTGCGGGGTCTCCCTGCTGCCGTTTTTTTACCTTGGTGGCAAGTGGTGTGAGATTGAGATAATAGTGTGTGTGAGTGTGGAACGCATACTCACAGATACTAAAGACTGCCAGTAGTATCTTTTGCTGCTGGGGTATTATGATCAGCTCAGCACTAGACAGTCAGAGTGCAAATACTGTAAGGTGTGTGGGTGCATCTGGTTGCAGTTCCTTGTAAGTGACCATAGAGTGCAAGGATGGCCATTGCCACCAGGGGCAAAACCAAAGAGATGTCCAATGCTCCGGATGGTAGGGATCAGGTGGAAGACTATGTTGCTCTAAGAGAAGGGGAGTCAAACCAAGGCTCTGCAGAGAGAGAATCACTGGTGGTGGGTCCTGCAGTGGGCCACCCACCACCTGACCCCAGCATGCAAGTTAACCTTGCGAGTGTCCAGAATGGGGACAGGACAACCTTCGAGACCCTCATTGTGGAACGTCAGCGGGAGCGCGAGAACCAGGAGAAAATACTTCAGCTCCAGATTCAGCGGCAGGCCCCACCCAGTACCGAGTCCCCCGAGATCCAAGTTCCGAAGCTACAGGCCTTAGTGCTTCCCCCTGCAGGACAAAGGAGGGGACCTTGACATGTTCTTGCTGGCATTTGAAAAAACCTGCCATCAGTACCATCTGCCTGAGGACCAGTGGGTCCACTTCTTAACCCCTCGCCTTAGGGGTAAGGCCCTGGAAATATTTGGGTACTTGCCAAGTGAGACCACCCTGAGCTATGAGGAAATCAAGCAGGCTCTGGTCTGGCAGTACAACCTAACCCCTGAGATGTAGCGGAAGAAGCTCTGTAGTCTGCATCAGGGTCCTGCAGACAGCTGGGCTGATCACATGCGGGCCCTATTGAGAGCAGTTAATCAATGGACCACATGACTGGAGCTCATCACCGTCCAGCAGCTGAAGGAGCTCATCGCAACTGTGCAGTTTCTGTGGAAATGCCCAGAGGACCTCCAACAGTACCTCCATAAACGGAAGCCAAAGGGGGCCTCTGCAACAGCGACACTTGCTGATGAGTACTCCAACAACAGGACTCCAGAGGCCAAGAAACTTGCCAGCTGGAGAGGGAGTAAGACGAATGCGGTGCCTGCTGTCCCTGCCTCCAAGCCCAAGGGGGCAACTACCCATGCTTTCCTCTCCACACCGGTAAGGGAACCCCAACTGTGTCACCTTTGCAGCCAGCTGGGCCACTTCAAAGCCACGTGTCCCCAGCGCCAGAAGGACCCGTCCCAGAAACCTTCCACTGTTTTGTGTGTGAGTGATGGTGGTGATAGGTCCCTTGACAACCTTCAGACTGTCACCATAGGCCATGCCAGGGCCATGGGACTGAGAAACACCGGCGCTGAGATGACCCTTGTGCGGCCCGAACTGGTGTCACCCCAGGATTTGATACCATGGAAAACTCTCGCCGTCTCTGGGATTGGAGGCGTCGAGCCGGCGCTGTCCGTTACCAAAGTGTATTTGGGCTGGGGTTCCGGGAGAGGAGTGCGGGAAGTGGGGGTAACTCCGAACATTCCCACGAGTGTTTTACTTGGGAGAGACTTGGGGTGGCTAGTGTCCCACTTTGTGGCCACTGAACCCCCAAGGCCTAACTCTCCAGACAATGTCATGTCCACCCCTATTGCTGCTAATGTTATTAACATGTCTACTGATGGGGATGTGGGGGTGGGTGAGGTACTGTATCCCTCTCCCCTAGGGGGAGAGGAGATTAATCCAGCTGTGATAAGGCCCTAGAGTGTGGCTAGCTGGCGGGCTGGAGCAGTTCGTCCTCTGAGGTTGTCACAGAGGTGACAGACGGGACAAACAGCTGCAGAAGAGGAGCATGCCATGGAGGGTGTTACAGATCCGGGTGGTGGAACCTCTGTGCTGCGGTGCAAGGAGGGACCCAGAGGGGAGTAACTAGGTATCAACTCGGAGCGACCCAGGTCGTACGGCGGCTCAATCGACTCTGTGACAAGGGAGGATCCGAGCAGAGGGACCAGGTGCTACTCTGGGGATGACCTTGTAAGGGAGCAGGTGACTCCCACGGTACAGATGGCAGGGACTGACCGGAATTGCAGATGGGCACAGCAGGCAGGCTGACGAGTGATCCGGGTGGATGGACTGGCAGACACAGCAGGCGGCAGGCGGGAGCCTCTAGGTAGGCAGTTAGGTGGTCACGGCAGGTGACAGGCAGGAGCCTCTAGGTAGGCTGTCAGGTGGTCACGGCAAGTGACGGGCAGGAGCCTCCAGGTAGGCTGACAGGTGGTCACGGCAAGTGACAGGCAGGAGCCTCTAGGTAGGCTGTCAGGTGGTCACGGCAAGTGATGGGCCGGAGCCTCCAGGCAGGCTGACAGGTGGTCACGGCAAGTGACAGGCAGGAGCCTCCAGGTAGGCACGGCAGGTAGCGGACAAGTGCTTCCAGGTAAGCAAGTGAGCAAAGCCCATAGACAGACTAGCGGACTGAACGGAAGACAGACTGTCGGGCTGGAGAGTAGTCAGGCTGGTGGACTAGACTGGTAGTCAGGCTGGCGGGCAGGACTAGTAGTCAGGCTAGCAGCGGGACCTGAGGGCTGAAGCAGAGGTAAGTACACTGTGCAACAACTATTGCTCGGGCACCTCCATTTTGGAGGAGGTGCCTTATATATGGGAGGACCTCCGGCAATTGGCTGGGGACTCCTTAGGGCGGCGCGCGCGGCCCCTTTAAGAGGGAGCGCGCGCGCCCTAAGCACAGTGCCTGGGAAGCTGCGCGCGCTGGCAGCAGCAGGAAGAGGAGTGCGGCAGAAACGCCGATGCTACAGTACCCCCCCCCTTACGCCCCCTCTTTTTTAGGCCAGAAAGAAATTTTTAAGGAGAAGCGGGGCATGAATGTTCTCCCTGGGTTCCCAAGTTCTCTCCTCTGGGCCAAACCCCTTCCAATCCACCAGAAAAAAGGTTTTTCCTCTTACCCTTTTGGTGGCCAGAATGTTCTCTACCTCAAAAACGTCCTCAGCGGAAACCGGAGCAAGGGGAGTACCTGGATTGTTGGAAAAATAATTAAACACAACTGGTTTGAGGAGAGATACGTGGAAGGAATTGGGAATCCACAAAGTGGCCGGGAGTTTTAACTTGTAGGCCACTGGGTTGATTTGTTTGAGGACTTCAAATGGACCGATGAACCGAGGACCCAACTTATAGGAGGGTATTTTGAGCCAAACATGTTTGGAGGAGTGCCAAACCTTGTCTCCCAGACGGAATAGAGGCGGATCCAGACGTCTCATGTCAGTATGTCTCTTTATCCACTCGGAGGACTGAAGAAGTGCGGACCTAACATTTTCCCAAATGGTGGAAAATTCGCTGACCAGAGACTCCGCGGCAGGGTTGTCCACAGAAGCGGAGACAGGAAACGGAATCCGGGGATGTTGACCATAGACTACAAAGAACGGGGACATGGAAGCAGATTCGCTCTCATGGTTGTTGTAGGAGAACTCGGCCCATGGTAGGAGCTCCACCCAATCGGTATGGTGGGCGTTAACAAAGTGCCAGAGGTAGCTGGTAAGGATCTGCTTGATACGCTCCACTTGGCCATTGGACTGTGGATGGTAAGCGGAGGAGAAATCCAGGGTGACATCCAGCAGCTTACACGTAGCTCTCCAGAAACGTGAGGTGAACTGAACCCCTCGATCCGACACAATGTGGAGGGGTAGGCCATGGAGACGGAAGATGTGAAGGATGAAGTCCTTAGCCAGCTCTTATGCAGACGGGAGACCAGGCAGAGGGATGAAGTGGGCCATTTTGGAAAAGCGGTCGGCGACCACTCAAATGACTGTACAACCGGCAGAAACAGGGAGATCTGTAATAAAGTCCATAGCAATGTGCTGCCACGGGGCAGCAGGTACGGGAAGAGGCAGGAGGTGACCGGCTGGAAGATGTCTGGGAACTTTGTTGTGGGCACAGGACGAACAGGCCGAGACGAAGTCTACCACATCCTTGCGCAGGGTAGGCCACCAGTAATGCCGGGTAATGAGCAGAAAGGTCTTCTTCTGACCGGCATGGCCGGCTAGTTTAGATGAATGACCCTAGTGAAGAATCTTCTCCCGATCTGGAACTGCTACAAACGTTTTACCGGGTGGGAGATGAGTCAGAGCCAAGGGGGCCATACTCATCACTTTGGAGGGGTCGATGATGTGCAAAGGCTCCTCCTCTAGATCGGAGGACAGGAAGGATCGGGACAAGGCGTCAGCTTTAACATTCTTGTCCGCCAGGCGGTAATGTAGGATAAAGTCGAAGCGAGCGAAGAACAAAGACCACCGGGCCTGACGCGGATTGAGTCTTTGGGCATTCTGGAGATATGCTAGGTTTTTGTGATCAGTATAGATGATCACTGGGTATAGGGCCCCTTCAAGCAGGTAACGCCACTCTTCCAGTGCCAATTTGATGGCTAGCAGTTCTCAGTCTCCTATGGAGTAGTTGCGCTCAGACGAGGAGAAGAGTTTGGAGAAGAAGCCACAGGTTACCATTCTCCCGGATGAAGATTTTTGGGTGAGCACCGCTCCGGCTTCGGAGGAGGAAGCATCAACCTCCAGGAAGAACTGTTTGTCGCAGTCCGGACGGTGCAGCACTGGGGCAGAGGAGAAGGCTTGCTTTAAGGAAAGGAAGGCCTCCTCAGCTTCGGGTGGCCATTCCTTGTGATTTGCTCCCTTACGGGTGAGTGCAGAGATGGGAGCAGTCAGGGAAGAGAAGTGCGGGATGAAGAGACGGTAATAGTTGGCGAAGCCCAGGAATCGCTGAATCGCCTTCAACCCCTCCGGACGGGGCCACTTTAAGACAGCAGAGAGCTTCTCAGGGTCCATTCGTAGACCTGTCTGGGAGATAATATAGCACAGGAACGGAAGGGAGGTCTGCTCGAAGAGCCACTTCTCAAATTTGGCATAGAGGTGATTCTGCCTGAGCCTAAGCAGGACCTGACGAACATCCCTCCGTTGTGTGGGAAGGTCCAGAGAGAAGACCAAGATGTCGTCCAGGTACACCACTACGCAGGAATATAGAAGGTCACGGAAGATAACATTGACTAATTCTTGGAAGACGGCGAGAGCATTGCAGAGACCGAAGGGCATCACACGGTATTCATAGTAACCATCCCGGGTATTGAATGCCGTCTTCCACTCGTCTCCTTGACGGATCCGGACCAGGTTATACGCCCCACGTAGATCCAGCTTGGAAAAGATCCTAGCGCCCTTAAGGCGGTGTAAGGTAGCGGTATTGATCATGTTGGGGGGCACTCACTTCACCCGGTCAATTAAAGCACACAAGCCACGTTTTCCAGTAAACTAAAGTCCAGCAGTTTATTACACGTCATAAACGGCTTATAACATCGTCCATCTCAGTGGCTCGCAGGAATGTTACACATGTAATGTCCTAGAGCCTTTTCAGTGGCAGCTATGCCCGCTTGGCTTTAGATACAGACTTCAGCAAGGTACAACATCAATGTCCATATAAATAACCATTTTTACCTTTGCCGGGTCTTAGCTGCTTCTCTCAGCTCTGTTCTGCCACAGCTGTGGCTTTAAGGTTCCCCAGCCGTGGTCTCCAAACCACGTGCCTTCCAGGGCTACTGCGTCCCAAACACAGGGCTCTAGCTTCTTGCCTCACCAGGCCTCTCTCTTCCAGCCTCTCCAGGCTAATGGTGTCCCACACACAGGGATCAGGCCTCACGCCTTTCACACCTGTTTCAAAACTACCAGGGTTTATATATCAGTCTGTGCACACAGGACCTGTGATGATGTCACAGTCATGTGATCAGTCACCTGAGGGGAGGTACATGGTCAGCCAGAACACACCCCCTGGACATTTTAGCAATGCAGCAAGGCGCTGCATTACAGCGGTCAAACAACTCGGAGATGAGCGGCAGGGGATATTTGTTTTTGACCGTGATTTGGTTGAGTCCTCTATAGTCAATACAGGGGCGTAGTGAACCATCCTTCTTGACAAAGAAGAATCCGGCTCCAGCCGGGGAGGTAGATTTCCGGATGAATCCCCTAGTCAGATTCTCCTTAATGTACTCCGACATGGCCCGGGTTTCGGCCGACGACAACGGGTAAATACGCCCTCGGGGTGGAGTGGCACCGGGTACCAGGTTGATCGGACAATCATATGGCCTATGAGGTAGCAGTGTCTCTGCTCCCTTTTTGTCGAAGACATCTGCATAGGACCATTAAGGTGCCGGTAAGAGGTGCCTTATATATGGGAGGACCTCCGGCAATTGGTCGGGGACTCCTTAGGGCGGCGCGCGTGGCCCCTTTAAGAGGGAGGCGCGCGCGCGCTATGCACAGTGCCCGGGAAGCTGCGCACGCCGGCAGCAGCAGGAAGAGGAGCGCTGGAGAACGCCGGGCGGGGAGCGTGGCGGTGAGAGGGACGGCGTCTCTGCCTGACAGGGGGCAGAGATGCCGATGCTACAGAGGGCAGGTCAGTCCCAGGGGAGGTAGGGCTCCCAGGTAAGGCCGCATGGCAGGGTTCCTCCACAAACGGCATGTCAGAGGGACAGAGTAGTCCATTTAGACTGGAGGCTTGGTCAGAAGAAGAGGTGAAGTGGGCGCTACCCGCGGTCACAGCGGACATGGCCGCTGTCACGCGCAGTGGTGGCACCTGGGCCCCAGGGGCACCTCAGGAGTTCAGTGGCTTCTCCCCTTCCAACCAAGTGGCTGCTGGCTCAGATGGAGGCCAGGAAACAGGTCCCAGGGAACTGACAGAAGACATGGCAGTTTCGTCTATTCTGGCCACGTCCAGTCAGGGGTTTCAGGCGGCGTTAGAGACTGACAACAGACGGAAAGCTCTTAAGGAGCAGGTGGCACAGCCTCCCTTGGACTCAGACCTTGAGCGGGTGGTCTGGGACCAAGGGCGGCTGTACCTGGTAACGGTCCAACGATGTTCACCGGAGGTGTGGCCCAGGGACCGACAGTTAGTGGTACCCTATCCGTTCAGGGCGGAGTTGTGGCGGACAGCGCATGAGATTCCGATGGCCAGACATTTAGGGATCCATAAGACCAAGGCCAGGTTAGCCCAGCATTTCTACTGGCCAAGGATGGGGGCCGAGGTAGCTGACTACTGCCTGTGGTGTGACAACTGTCAGAGGGTGGGGAAGGCGGGGTGGCCCCCAAAAGCCCCACTGGTAACTCCATCATTGAAGAGCCTTTGGCCACTCCCAGCAGCTCCAGGAAATGCTTCATACTGATGGTAGTAGACTATGCCACCAGGGACCCGGAAGCGGTAGCTTTGTCATCCGTTCGGGCTGACAAGGTGGCCACCGTTTTACTGGAGATTTTCTCCCGAGTGGGTTTTCCCCAGAAAATGCTCACTGACCGGGGGACCCAGTTCATGTCACAGCTAATGGAGTCCCTCTATAAGCAAATACAGATGCAACAAATGCTGACCAGCCCGTAGCACCCACAGACCAACGGCCTATGCGAATGGTTTAATGGCACCCTGAAGCAGATACTTAAGATGTTGGTCGACTCCCACGGGTGCGACTGGGAGCGGTACCTCCTACACCTGCTATTTGGCTACTGGGAGGTTCCACAGGCCTTGACTGGGTTCTCCCCCTTTGAGCTCCTGTACGGCCGGTGTGCACGGGGCCCCCTGGCTCTGGTGAAGAGGTCTGGGAAGGGAACTTAGCAACCCCTGGACTGTCGGTCATCGAATATGTCGTGTGTTTCCGTGACAAAATGCAGGCCTTGGCGCAGCTGGTGCATGACAATATGACCCGAGCCCAAGCCGACCAGAAGTGATGGTACGACCAGAATGCTTGTAAGAGGATCTACCAGGTGGGTCAAATGGTGTGGGTACTGGTCCCCATACCCCAGGACAAGTTTAAGGTGGCCTGGGAAGGCACCTTGTGCACCAGCAGCTCAATGCCGTCACGTACCTGGCCATCCTGGACTACACCCGGGGAAGGCGGAAGGCCTTCCATGTAAACATGATGAAGGCTCATCATAACCGGGAGGTCTGAACCCTCCCCGTGTGCAACCTGCCAGAGGAGGGAGAGGCGGAGACCCTCCCGGACATTCTCGCCCAGGCTGGGGAGAGTGGGACCCTTGAGGAAGTGGAGGTTTGCCACCAGCTGTTGTCAGACCAATGGTCCAGCTGTGGACAACCCTGCACCCCTTCTGGGATTTGCTCAGCAACAAGCCTGGAAGGACAGAATCGGCCGTCCATCACGTGGACACCGGGGATCACCCCAAAATCTGGTGTTCAGCATATTGAGTCTCCCTGGAAGTACAGCAGCACATGCGCCAGGAGATTGACGAGATGCTGAAGCTGGGGGTCATCCAACCCTCCAGCAGTGCTTGGCCTCACCCTTGGTCCTTGTCCCAAAGAAGGACCAGACAACCTGGTTCTGCGTGGACTACAGGGGGCTCAACGCTGTCACAGTCACTGATGCGTACCCAATGCCGCGCATTGATGACCTACTCGATCAGTTGGCCGGGGCCAAGTACCTGACCATCATGGATCTGAGCCAGGGATATTGGCAGATTCCCCCGACCCCCGAGGCACGGGAACGCTCTGCCTTTATCACCCCATTCGGACTGTATGAGTCCACGGTGATGCCATTCGGCATGAAGAAGCCAGGGAAGGTGGATGCCATCGCATCCTGGCCCACACCCAGGACCAAGAAACAGGTGATGTCCTTCCTGGGCACCGCTGGGTATTATAGTATAGAAGCAAGAGACGAAAGGAGCTTTTTGATGCAAATAGAAAAATATTTTATTAAATATTATAATACACTATAAAAGTTCATAGAAAGTCCATAAAAGGATTTATAAACGATGTGTTAGAAAAAGAGCAGACACCCCAACAGAGTAGTCAGCCCTCAGTAGGTAGTGCAGGATAAAGAGAGATTATAATAAAGCACAACCAGCAGTCAGCACTTTAAACACCTGGCCAAATGGGGGCTTTAGAAAACAGGGGAGCAGACAATGCTGCTATAGTACCCCACAATAAGTCAAAGTCAAAAAGATGGAAGGCAACAGGTGAAAGACATAAAAGTGCAGTATGCTAAGAAGTGAAATGTAAGTGAACAGCAGTAGTAAGGCACTTACCCGAGGGCTGAGAAACCCCCTAATGGGGATGAAAGGGTGCAAGGACACCTACCCAAGGCGCGTTTCACGTGGACAATGCGTTGCTTTCTCAAGGGATGGTATAGTGAAGCCCTTCCAGGACCTTTAAGTAACCCTGACAACCGGTCACGTGTAGTATCACGTGGCCGGAAACCAGCCAATGGCGCTGCATATAATGGCGCATGCGCGTCCGGCAGGCCACGCCCACCGTCAGTCATCTGAGCCGGCTGATGAAGTGCACGCACGGGCATAGAGACGCCGGGAAGCGGCAAGGTGGCACGACCCCGGGAGGCGCATGCGCTCCACAGCGCCACCAATGGTAGATACAAATATTCAAACTCCTATATTGTGAGGGAAGATCGGTTTAGAACCCCTTCAAAGGCATACAGTGAAACACAGACAAAAAAAGCATGAAATATGAAGGGTACAACAACATCACAGGTAAAAGTTTGGTTCCATTCAGATGAAATCCATTTGGAAGAAAGGATTCATAATTGCCTCAGAACCGATCGTCCATAGGTGGGGAAGATTAAATGATGACTGCTGGGTTGTTTGTATGAGCCACAGGGTAAACGCAAAAAGGATCCTAAATAGAATACAGTTAAATTAGTAATAATAAAAAACAGTATATAAAACAGGGCGACCATAGCAAAACCAGGCACCAATCATAAGATAGTGAGAACAAAATAGAAAAAGTGAAATAAAAAAACCCATAAGGGGAAATAATAAAGACACTAAAAAGGAAAAGAGGGGGAGGGGGGGAGTGAAACAAAAATGAAAAAAATAAAAAAAAAGGGGGGCAGCACTGAGAACAAGAACAATGGGGAACGCAGGAAAACAATGATGACAAAGTATGGTCAATACAATAGGCACTAAGAGGAATGACTACAGGAATGAGGCGAAGCTAAGTGACTCATTAAGGCCAGATGGGGCCTTGTACTTCTGTCTCTAGGTGTCCACCTCCTTCGCCTCATTCCTGTAGTCGTTCCTCTTAGTGCCTATTGTATTGACCATACTTTGTCATCATTGTTTTCCTGCGTTCCCCATTGTTCTTGTTCTCAGTGCTGCCCCCCTTTTCTTTTATTTTTTTCATTTTTGTTTCGCTCCCCCCCTCCCCCTCTTTTCCTTTTTAGTGTCTTTATTATTTCCCCTTATGGGTTTTTTTATTTCACTTTTTCTATTTTGTTCTCACTATCTTATGATTGGTGCCTGGTTTTGCTATGGTCGCCCTGTTTTATATACTGTTTTTTATTATTACTAATTTAACTGTATTCTATTTAGGATCCTTTTTGCGTTTACCCTGTGGCTCATATAAACAACCCAGCAGTCATCATTTAATCTTCCCCACCTATGGACGATCGGTTCTGAGGAAATTATGAATCCTTTCTTCCAAATGGATTTCATCTGAATGGAACCAAACTTTTACCTGTGATGTTGTTGTACCCTTCATATTTCATGCTTTTTTTGTCTGTGTTTCACTGTATGCCTTTGAAGGGGTTCTAAACCGATCTTCCCTCACAATATAGGAGTTTGAATATTTGTATCTACTATTGGTGGCGCTGTGGAGCGCATGCGCCTCCCGGGGTCGTGCCACCTTGCCGCTTCCCGGCGTCTCTATGCCCGTGCGTGCACTTCATCAGCCGGCTCAGCTGACTGACGGTGGTGCGCGCACTTCCAGGGCTTGACTGCCGGAATGCAGCGGGGGGGCGTGGCCTGCCAGATGCGCATGCGCCATTATATGCAGCACCATTAGCTGGTTTCCGGCCACGTGATACTACACGTGACCGGTTGTCAGGGTTACTAAAAGGTCTTGGAAGGGCTTCACTACACCATCCCTTGAGAAAGCAATGCATTGTCCACGAGAAACGCACCTTGGGTAGGTGTCCTTGCACCCTTTCATCCCCATTGGGGGGGTTCTCAGCCCTCGGGTAAGTGCCTTACTACTGCTGTTCACTTACATTTCACTTCTTAGCATACTGCACCTTTATGTCATTCACCTGTTGCCTTCCATCTTTTTGGCTTTGACTTATTGTGGGGTACTATAGCAGCATTGTCTGCTCCCCTGTTTTCTAAAGCCCCCATTTGGCCAGGTGTTTAAAGTGCTGACTGCTGGTTGTGCTTTATTATAATCTCTCTTTATCCTGCACTACCTACCGAGGGCTGACTACTCTGTTGGGGTGTCTGCTCTTTTTCTAACACATCGTTTATAAATCCTTTTATCGACTTTCTATGAACTTTTATAGTGTATTATAATATTTAATAAAATATTTTTCTATTTGCATCAAAAAGCTCCTTTCGTCTCTTGTTTCTAAATGTATTTTGGAGCTATGTTGCTGGCACGGCACGTGCATACTCTTATTACCCATAGGTATTGATGTGTCCCCAGCAATCATGTTTTTGGGTTTACTGATCCTAATGGGTATTATGGTAGCCTGGCAAAGCCCTTGACAGACCTCACCAAGAAGAAGCTGCCCTCCACAGTCAATGGGACAAACGACAGCGAGACAACCTTCCAGGCACTGAAGACCGCCCTTTCTAGCTCCTTGGTACTACCGGCAGCCGATTTCACGCGGCCATTTGTATTGCAGACCAACGCCAGTGACTTTGGCCTCGGTGCTGTGCTCAGCCAGGTCGGCATTACAGACCATGAACACCCTGTTTTGTACCTGAGCTGGAAGCTCCTGCCGAGGCAGGTGGCTATTCCACGATGGAGAAGGAATGTCTGGCAATTGTGTGGGCCCTGCAGCGTCTGCAGCCATACTTGTACGGATGCCAATTCACCGTGGAAACAGATCACAACCCCCTTAGCTGGTTACACACCGTGTCCGGAACAAATGGGAGGTTGCTGCGCTGGAGCCTTGCGCTGCAACAGTACCACTTCGCCATTCGCCAAAAAGGGCCGCAAACTTGGCAATGCCAACAGCTTATCCCAACAAGGGGAAGTTGCGGATGGGTGCACGGGGGAACACCAGGTGGTGCTACCCCCTGGCGCCCTCTAAAGGGGGAGGTGTTAAGAATATTCAAGACAAACCCATGTCAATCACTGTGACCTGTTTGGCAGGTTTTAGAGAGATCTCTATGCACAGTGTAAGCCGACTCTTTTGAATACACTGCAGCTTGCAAAGGAGGGGGCCGACAGGACATGAGTGACAAAACCCCCGCCAGCAGCTGGAAAGTTGGTACAGCCCAGCCATGTGGTCCCTTGTGTGAGAAACTATAATTTAACAGCGAGTTATGGGAAAACGATTCATCTCAGTGATACACAAAATAGATTGCTGGAAACCTGAGGGGCTGGGGAATGTAACCCTTGTTTTAAACATAGTCCAGCGCATAAGGAAAAGAAGATACCCAGCACAGCCTTTCAGGGGCCCCTAGGACCCCAATGTTTGGGATCCAGCGTAACAGGGGCCCGGCTAGGTCCTATGACACCAGGACCGGCTCCCTAGGACTGTCCAGTAAAGATGTATGGCCCATTTTAGTTTTTGGAGCTCTTAGATGGGAAATAACAGGGGTGGAGACTTGGGCTCGACCAGGGGGGCAGTAGGGGGGGTGACCCAGAAAGTTTGAAGGTCTCTGTAGCTAGAGCCTATTGTCTTTTTCCTGGGGAGGTCGTGACATCAAGACGTGTGGGAAAAGTCCATCCACCAAGTGAGGGCCCACAACCCTTATGTATATAGTATATTGTTTAGTGTGCCCTTACGGCGATTAAATATATAATTTAACTTTCGGCTGTTCTTTTATCTCGATCCACGAACCTCACATCATTTCTTTGGTCCAACGAACACGCTACCGGGCGGGTTTCTAGCCCGATATAAGTCTGTTATATCATATAGAAACTGGTGGCAGCTCTCCCAGGCCGACCAGGCTCTGCTTCACTGGATCTAGTGAACAGAGCCTCTCAGCCTGTCAGGGGGTGTGAGCGAGTGTGGTCAGTGTCTAAGTGGACCACCTTTGTTCACTACCTGGTGCCTCTCTGTAACTGTGTGGGCAGGAGGTGACTGTGTAGAACTGTACCTATCTGACCTTACGCGTCCTTGATGGAGGTGCGGAATATCGCATTGGTGCAAAGGGAAGATCCGTATCACGTGCTCCGTCTGGCGTAATGTGACATCGGGTGGGTGACGGGGTGTGGATCCATCACGAGAGGCGGCAACAGCCAAATTCTGTGGGGTCTCCCTGCTGTCATTTCTTCACAACCAGTATCCCTTCAATCTACAGGGTGGGCAATTTATATGGATACACCTAAATTAAATGGGAATGGTTGGTGATATCAACTTCCTGTTTGTGGCACAATAGTATACGGGAGGAAGAAAACTTTTCCAGATGGGTGGTGACCATGGCGGCCATTTTGAAGTCGGCCATTTTGGATCAAACTTTATTTTTCAATCGGAAGAGGGTCATGTGACACATCAAACTTATTGAGAATTTCCTAAGAAAAACAATGGTGTGCTTGGTTTTAACGTAACTTTATTCTTTCATGAGTTTTTTACAAGTTTATGACCACTTATAAAATGTGTTCAAAGTGCTGCCAATTGAGTTGGATTGTCAATGCAACCCTCTTCTCCCACTCTTGACACACTGATAGCAACACCACAGAAGAAATGTTAGCACAGGCTTCCAGTATCTGTTGTTTCAGATGCTGCACATGGTTCAATGCGATCGAGGGGGGTTGATGATACCAGAAAAACTGTTAGTGAAGGCGCAAGAGACGAGGAACAAATGGAAGAGGAAGAGGTGATGGGTGAGCAACAGTCAGAAGATGAAGAGGATAATCATCCCCTCTCTGTTCATGTTTGGCGGGAAGGGACGGAGGAAACAAGCATCATAGTTACCCAGCCACCAACACAACATGGGCTTGAACTTCATGGACGAGCCCGACATATGAGTGCCTTCTTGCTGCACTATCTGCAACAAGATCCCCGTATAGTTATGATTCAAAATAGTGCTGACTACTGGGTTGCCACTCTGTTACATCCACGTTATAAGAGTAAATTTTGCCAGATGCTTCCCGCACTGGAAAGGGACCCGCGAATGCTGGAGTATCGAAACACGCTTTTACACAATCTTAAGGTAGGTTTTCCCCAAAACATCAGTGAGGCACACAGAGTGCATCGCAGCTTTACACTTCCAACCTCTGTCACGTTAATTCGTCAACGTCAAAATATTAGCAGCAGCAGTAGTGTAAGTGGCAGAAGCAATTTCTGTGAGTCCTTTCACACATTTTTTAGACCAGCTTGTGCACCAGCACAACAGAGTACAAGTCTGACACGTGGTTAACGACTGGAGAGGATGGTTCACTCCTGATTGAGTCTCCATCTGCTGGGTTGGCTGTAGTGGAAGAGGTGTCCTTCCTAATTCTACTTTTTCTACTGTAATGAAATTGATGCCACTTCACTGGTATCTGCCACTAATTTTTGTAAATGTGGAGAATCCTGATTGGGTCTCCATCTACTGGGTTGGCTGTAGCGGAAGAGGTGTCTGTCCCCATTATGCTAATTCTAATCTATTGAAATTGATGCCACTTCGGTGGTGTCAGGGCCTAATTTTTTTTAATGTGAACACTCTTGGTTGGGTTAGTTGTCTTAGGAGACTTGAACCTGCGACTTGAAGCTGCGATGTCTGATCGTTGTTCTATACACAGCAATACCACACTATTGCTGCATATAGTAAAAATCCCAGTCTCCTATGAAGCCCAGCAACAGACTGGGTTTCAAAGAAAGTCTGTAATGACAGGCACAAAGGTCTTCAACAGACCACTGGTTGTCAATGCAACCCATTGACGTTGCATGATTGCGTTAAAGGGGCACCGATGGGTGCATAGAATAATGTGCTCCTAACCAACAGGTTAACAGTCATGAGCTCTGCTCCCCCTATGGCTGTTAGAGGCAGGTCCTGGCCGTGTATCACAGACATTATCTGCTGAGTATGGGGCAGGCTCAGCCTGTGAGCCCACTCCATACACTCGCTACCGACTTATGCCATACATGTACCTGTATGCCAGACGTGAATAAGGGGTTCATGGTTGTCTGAGGATTGTTCTGCCATCCTGAATGCACTTGGACATGCAAATCATCAAGATCTGCTTCTGACAGCTCCCTTTGCAATTGTCAACCAAAGACGTTCCAGATGTACTGGACATGTCTGGAGACACTGCAGGTGTACATTCAGGCCAAACAGACTGCTCTCAGTAGCACAAGTAATATGCAGCCTGGCATTGTTGTTCTGAAACATGGATCCTGGGACACTTTGAAGAAATAGCTGTACTACTGGTTCCATGACCAAATCAAGGTAACCGCGAAATGTTAATGTACCTAGAATGAGGACTGCAGGGGTCTGGCTACCATACATTATGCCACTCTGTATCATAATTCCAGGAGCAGTACCTGAGTGACATGCCTTCAGCTTCGAAGATTGGTGCGTAGTGATCCATTCTACACTTAAGTTAAATTAGACATCAAATACCAAGCCTATGGCATCAAACAGTGTCCACTAGTGATGAGCGAGCACTAAAATGCGTGGGTGCTCATTGCTCGGGTCGTGCAAATCGTAAAGCTCGGATGCTCGATCCCAGCAACAAGCCCAATGTAAGTCAATGGGAAACTTGAGCATTTTTCCGGCGGCCCCCCCAGGAGGACTGGAGGGGGCCTAAATTTGGCCAAATCAATGGCAACAGCATGGGGAAGACCCCTGGAAGCATCTCTGACTCCCAGGTCACTGCTGTCAACAATGTTGTCAGAGTATTATGCCACTTTTATGGACTCACAATAAAACATATAAAAATGAAGCCAAAATGGATTTTCCTGGAAAAAAAAGTTAAGGAACATTCTTTCCAGGGTAATGACTAGTGTTGAGCGATACCTTCCGATATCAGGAAATATCGTATCGGATTGGATCGGGCCGATACCCAAAAAGTATCGGATATCGCCGATTCCGATACCGGAAACCAATGCAAGTCAATGGGACACAAATATCGGAATGAAAATAAACCCTTTCTTTCCTTGTAGGTTAATTCTACATGAAGTAAAACAACTAAGAATAATGTAGAATGACATGAAAAGCCGGCAATTCATCAGCGGCATACACCGGTACCCGACAATTTACAACAGAAAGAATAGAGCTTCACACATAGATTAGATAGATAGAAACATGTCAGTCACATATATATGAAGTACAGTGACAGTGTTGCTTACTGTACTTGTCATTTAGTGTAAAGGATTTATTAAAAAAAATATTAGTGTTTTCATGCACCGTCTCTTTAAAAAAGCCGGCCGGCAATTCAGCAGCGGTACCCAACAATTTATAACAGAAAGAATAGAGCTTCACACATAGATTAGATAGATAGAAACATGTCAGCCACATATATAAGAAGTACAGTGACAGTGTTGCTTACTGTACTTGTCATTTAGTGTAAAGGATTTATTTAAAAAAATAATAGTGTTTTCATGCACCGTCTCTTTAAGAAAGCCGGCCGGCAATTCAGCAGCGGTACCCGACAATTTATAACAGACAGAATAGAGCTTCACACATAGATTAGATAGATAGAAACATGTCAGTCACATATATATGAAGTACAGTGACAGTGTTGATTACTGTACTTGTCATTTAGTGTTAAAATAAAGGATTTATTTAAAAAAAAATTGGCGTGGGGTTCCCCTTAATTTTAGGCTCTAGCGGAGGTTAAGCAGACGGCTGGGGCAAATGTTTGAAGCCTGGGAAGGGGGTAATACCCACGGAGCTTCCCAGGCTACTAATATCAGCCCCCAGCTGAATACCTAGCCTTTACTAGCTATTAAAATGGGGGAACCCCCCAAAAAAAATAACGTGGGGTCCCCCCTAATTTAATAGCTAGCACAGGCTAGGCAGACAGCTGGGGGCTGATATTAATAGCCCAGGAAGGGTGCCATGAATATTGGCCCCCTCCCAGGCTAGAAACACCAGCCGTCAGCCGCCCCAGAAATGGCGCATCCATAGGATGCGCCAATTCTGGCACTTAGCCTCGCTCTTCCACGCTGCCCTGGTGCGGTGGCAGGGGGTAATAGGGTTGGGGTTGATGTCAGCTTATAATGCCAGCTGACATCAAGCCCAGGTTAGTAATGGAGAGGCGTCTATAAGACACCCCCATTACTAACCCCATAGTCAAAGTTAAAAGAAAACACAAACACCCAGAATAAAGTCCTTTAATTGAAATAAAGACACAATTCTTTATTGTTCTAAATTAAACCATACTTACCATCACGCCCATTCCAGCTGAAGCCAACGATCTCCTGCAATAAAAGTAAAATAATAAAGCAACCTCATCCTTACCTTTCCATGGTTCCCAGGACAGCTTCAGCTCTGCTACATCGAGATGACAGGCTGGACCGCAGCAGAACGCTGCCATCCAGCCTGTCATCCCGCAGACACTGAGAAGCGCAGGCTTGATTGCGCTCCTCAGTGTCTCTCTGTGACATCATCCAGATGAGCCGAGTTCATGTCCAATGAACTCAGCTCACCTCATGCACGTCACTGACAGCGTGGGAAAATTCTCCTGCACTCAGCGCTTCAGCGTGAGAATTCTCCCACGCTGTCAGTGACATACATGAGGTGAGGTCATGTCCAATGAACTCAGCTCACCTCATGCACGTCACTGACAGCGTGGGAAAATTCTCACGCTGAAGTGCTGAGTGCAGGAGAATTTTCCCACGCTGTCAGTGACGTACATGAGGTGAGCTGAGTTCATTGGACATGACCTCGGCTCATCTGGATGCCGTCACAGCCAGACACTGAGGAGTGGAAGTATGCCTGCGCTTCTCAGTGTCTGCGGGATGACAGGATGGATGGCAGCGTTCTGCTGCGGTCCAGCCTGTCATCTCGATGTAGCAGAGCTGAAGCTGTCGTGGGAGCCATGGAAAGGTAAGGATGATGTTGCTTTATTATTTTACTTTTATTGCAGGAGATCGTTGGCTTCAGCTGGAATGGGCGTGATGGTAAGTATGGTTTAATTTAGAACAATAAAGAATTGTGTCTTTATTTCAATTAAAGGACTTTATTCTGGGTGTTGTGTTTTTTTAAATACTTTACTAGAAATTCATGGTGGTCATGTCTAATATTGGCGTGACCCCATGAATTTCGGGCTTAGGGCCAGCTGATAATGCCAAGCTGGCCTTAACCCCTTTATTACCCAGTGAGCCACCGCACCAGGGCCCTGGATGAGTTGGGTACAGCGCCAGAAGATGGCGCTTCTATGAACGCGCCATTTTCTGGGGCGGCTGCGGACTGCAATTTGCAGCGGGGGTGGCCCAGAAAGCTTGGGTCTCCCTGCGCTGCGGATTCCAGCTCCCAGCTGCCTAGTTGTACCTGGCTGGGCACAAAAATAGGGCGAAGCCCCACGCATTTTTTTTTTAAATTATTTCATGAAATTCATGGAATAATTAAGAAAAAAAGGGCTTCCCTATATTGTTGTGTCCAACCAGGTACAAATAGGCAGCTGGTGGTTGGGGGCAGCCCATTCCTGCCTGCTGTACCTGGCTGGACACAAATATAGTGCGAAGCCCCACGTCAATTTTTTTTTAATTATTTCATGAAATAATTTTTTTAAAAAAGGGCTTCCCTATATTGTTGTGTCCGGCCAGGTACAAATAGGCAGCTGGTGGTTGGGGGCAGCCTGTTCCTGCCTGCTGTACCTGGCTGGACACAAATATAGGGCGAAGCCCCACGTCAATTTTTTTTAAAATAAATCCTTTATTTTAACACTAAATGACATTTGAGGAGTTAATAAAGATGCAGTCCCTAAATTATTATTTATTTTTTAATTAATTTTTCCCAAAACTTTTGACGTGGGCTTCGCCATATTTTTGTATGCCAGCCAGGTACAGCATCCAGCTTCTATGAACGCGCCATTTTCCGGGGTGGCTGCGGACTGCAATTTTCAGCGGGGGGGGGGGGGCAGAAAGCTTGGGCCTCCCTGCGCTGCAGATTCCATCCCCCAGCTGCCTAGTTGTACCTGGCTGGACACAAAAATAGGGAGAAGCTTCACGTATTTTTTTTTTTTAATTATTTCATGAAATTCATGAAATAATTAAGAAAAAAAGGGCTTCCCTATATTGTTGTGTCCAACCAGGTACAAATAGGCAGCTGGTGGTTGGGGGCAGCCCGTTCCTGCCTGCTGTACCTGGCTGGACACAAATATAGTGCGAAGCCCCACGTCAATTTTTTTTAAATCATTTCAGGAAATTCATGAAATAATTAAAAAAAATTGATGTGGGGCTTCGCCCTATATTTGTGTCCAGTCAGGTACAGCAGGCAGGAACGGGCTGCCCCCAACCACCAGCTGCCTATTTGTACCTAGCCGGACACAACAATATAGGGAAGCCCTTTTTTTCTTAATTATTCCATGAATTTCATGAATTTAAAAAAAAAAAAACGTGGAGCTTCGCCCTATTTTTGTGTCCAGCCAGGTACAACTAGGCAGCTGGGGGCTGGAATCTGCAGCGCAGGGAGGCCCAAGCTTTCTGGGCCCCACCCGCTGCAAATTGCAGTCCGCAGCCGCCCCGGAAAATGGCGCGTTCATAGAAGCGCCATCTTCTGGCGCTGTACCCAACTCATCCAGGGCCCTGGTGCGGTGGCTCACTGGGTAATAAAGGGGTTAAGGCCAGCTTGGCATTATCAGCTGGCCCTAAGCCCGAAATTCATGGGGTCACGCCAATATTAGACATGACCACCATGAATTTCTAGTAAAGTATTTAAAAAAAACACAAACACCCAGAAAAAAGTCATTTAATTGAAATAAACACACAATTCTTTATTGTTCTAAATTAAACCATACTTACCATCACGCCCATTCCAGCTGAAGCCAACGATCTCCTGCAATAAAAGAAAAATAATAAAGCAACCTCATCCTTACCTTTCCATGGCTCCCACGACGGCTCCAGCTCTGCTACATCGAGATGACAGGCTGGACCGCAGCAGAACGCTGCCATCCAGCCTGTCATCCCGCAGACACTGAGAAGCGCAGGCATACTTCCACTCCTCAGTGTCTGGCTGTGACGGCATCCAGATGAGCCGACAATGAACTCGGCTCACCTCATGTACGTCACTGACAGCGTGGGAGAATTCTCCTGCACTCAGCGCTTCAGCGTGAGAATTTTCCCACGCTGTCAGTGACGTGCATGAGGTGAGGTCATGTCCAATGAACTCGGCGCACCTCATGCACGTCACTGACAGCGTGGGAAAATTCTCACGCTGAAGCGCTGAGTGCAGGAGAATTTTCCCACGCTGTCAGTGACGTGCATGAGGTGAGCTGAGTTCATTGGACATGACCTCGGCTCATCTGGATGCCGTCACAGCAAGACACTGAGGAGCGCAAGCATGCCTGCGCTTCTCAGTGTCTGCGGGATGACAGGCTGGATGGCAGCGTTCTGCTGCGGTCCAGCCTGTCATCTCGATGTAGCAGAGCTGAAGCTGTCCTGGGAACCATGGAAAGGTAAGGATGAGGTTGCTTTATTATTTTACTTTTATTGCAGGAGATCGTTGGCTTCAGCTGGAATGGGCGTGACTGTAAGTATGGTTTAATTTAGAACAATAAAGAATTGTGTCTTTATTTCAATTAAAGGACTTTTTTCTGGGTGTTTGTGTTTTTTTTAAATACTTTACTAGAAATTCATGGTGGTCATGTCTAATATTGGCGAGACCCCATGAATTTTGGGCTTTGGGCCAGCTGATAATGCCAAGCTGGCCTTAACCCCTTTATTACCCAGTGAGCCACCGCACCAGGGCCCTGGATGAGTTGGGTACAGCGCCAGAAGATGGCGCTTCTATGAACGCGCCATTTTCCGGGGCGGCTGTGGACTGCAATTTGCAGTGAGTGGGGCCCAGAAAGCTTGGGCCTCCCTGCGCTGCGGATTCCAGCCCCCAGCTGCCTTGTTGTACCTGGCTGGACACAAAAATAGGGCGAAGCCCCACGTATTTTTTTTTTAAATTATTTCATGAAATTCATGGAATAATTAAGAAAAAAAGGGCTTCCCTATATTGTTGTGTCCGGCTAGGTACAAATAGGCAGCTGGTGGTTGGGGGCAGCCCGTTCCTGCCTGCTGTACCTGACTGGACACAAATATACGGCGAAGCCCCACATAATTTTTTTTTAATTATTTCATGAATTTCCTGAAATAATTAAAAAAAAATTGACGTGGGGCTTTGCACTATATTTGGGTCCAGCCAGGTACAGCAGGCAGGAACGGGCTGCCCCCAACCACCAGCTGCCTATTTGTACCTGGTTGGACACAACAATATAGGGAAGCCCTTTTTTTCTTAATTATTCCATGAATTTCATGAAATAATTAAAAAAAAAAAAACGTGGAGCTTCTCCCTATTTTTGTGTCCAGCCAGGTACAACTAGGCAGCTGGGGGATGGAATCTGCAGCGCAGGGAGGCCCAAGCTTTCTGCCCCCCGCTGAAAATTGCAGTCCGCAGCCGCCCCGGAAAATGGCGCGTCATAGAAGCTGGATGCTGTACCTGGCTGGCATACAAAAATATGGCGAAGCCCACGTCAAAAGTTTTGGGAAAAATTAATTAAAAAATAAATAATAATTTAGGGACTGCATCTTTATTAACTCCTCAAATGTCATTTAGTGTTAAAATAATGGATTTATTTTAAAAAAAAATGGCGTGGGATCCCCCATAATTTTAGTCTCTAGCGGAGGTTAAGCAGACGGCTGGGGCAGATGTTTGAAGCCTGGGAAGGGGGTAAAACCCACGGAGCTTCCCAGCCTACTAATATCAGCCCCCAGCTGAATACCTAGCCTTTACTAGCTATTAAAATGGGGGACCCCCCCAAAAAAAATGACGTGGGGTCCCCCCTATTTTAATAGCTAGCAAAGGCTAGGCAGACAGCTGGGGGCTGATATTAATAGCCCAGGAAGGGTGCCATGAATATTGGCCCCCTCACAGGCTAGAAACACCAGTCGTCAGCCGCCCCAGAAATGGCGCATCCATAGGATGCGCCAACTCTGGCACTTAGCCTCGCTCTTCCACGCTGCCCTGGTGCGGTGGCAGGGGGTAATAGTGGTGGGGTTCATGTCAGCGCCAGCTGCCATGAAGCCCAGGTTAGTAATGATGGGCGTCTATAAGACACCCCCATTACTAACCTACAAAGTGTTAAAAAGAAAAAACACACTACACCCAGAAAAAAATAATTTATTTGAAATAAAACACACAATTTTATTTAATTCTTAGTTTACTAAAAATAATAGTTACCTGTCCACGTTCCTGCGCTGATCTCCCATGCACAGCTGTCACATCTGGAGATGGTGACAGCTGTGCATGGCTGCTGTAAGCTCACGCTGCCGGGAACACGTCCGCTCCCGGCAGCGGGAGCCACTGACTGAGGTCACCGGAGTGCATTCAGGCAGCGCAGCTCCGGAGACCTCCTTTACGGCACTGCTGTACCGTGGGAATTTCTCACGATACAGCAGGGCCGTAAAGGAGCTAACCAGAGCAGCGCTGCCTGAACTCTGGTGAACCCTTACGGCCCCGTCATTCTAGCGGCGGCAGCGGTTCAGAGCGGTCACATTCTATGTGCCTGCTCTGAACTGGAGATCTTCGTGGGACACTCGTGGACTGCTACGGAGGGGTAAGGATAAGGTTGTGGTTTATTATTTTATATTTTATTACAGGAGATCAATGGCTTCGGGGAATTAGGTGTCTAGGTGAGTATAGGTGTAGTTTTTTATTTTTTACTTTATTTTAGGTGGCGATCGGCGGGGACAGGTAATGTATGAACTAATTTATTGTAGGTAACCACTGGCCACCAATGACATGTATTTAACATTTATTGGGGACACAGTAGGGCAATTTAAATAGCAGGATCAGTCTGATGGGAACTACTGCTCCCATCGAGCTGATCCTGCTGGCAGGAGTGGACGGGGGACAGACATAGGCCGATGGGAGTAGTAGTGTCACATCGGCCTATGTCTGCCTGCACGCACACACCCGCACAGACACCGCACACACCCGCACACATCGCACAGACACCGCGCACACCCGCACAAACATCGCGCACACACCCCGCACACACACCCCGCACACACACCCCGCACACACACTAATCATGACGGGCTGATGGTCTGGGAGGTGTGGCTGACCTGTGCGGCCGTGGGAAAGTTCATGTGAGTTCATGCAGTCAAGCATGAACTCACATGAACCCTCTGAGGGCACCGCGGCGACTTCAAATGAACAGCTGATCGGCATCAGCTGATACCTCAGCTGTTCATTTGAAATAACCGGCGGGAAAGCGCAGCACAGAACGGGAAAGCCGGCGGTGAAGTCTTTTCACTGCCGGCTTCCCCGCCCGGGTCCTTCACTCCCCGCTCCTTGGAGCTGCGCTCCCCGCCCGGTCCTAACTTACGATCAGGATGGGAGGTGGCGAGGGGAGCGGAGGATCGGGGTGGGAGGCTGCGGGGAAGCAGTATGGGGCTGTGTGATTGTTTAAAAGCCGGCGGCTTTATACCGCCTGCCGGCTTTTAAACAATCAGGAGAATTCTCCCCCGCTGGGATGGCATTCTGATGACAGGCTGGATCGCGCTGCCATCCAACTTGTCATCCTTCACAGACACTGCAGAGCGCAGGCATTATGGGAACTTCCGATTCCGGTATCCGATATTGTAAAAGTATCGGAATTAAGTATCGGAATTCCGATACCGCGAATATCGGCCGATACCCGATATTACAGTATCGGAATGCTCAACACTAGTAATGACTTGTATATAAGGCAAAATAATTAACCAAAAACATGCTCCTGGGCTATGTTCACACGTAGCATTTTTGATGCGTTTTTGCACTTTTGCATTGCTTTCAACTGTGAAAAATACATTCACTAGTAAATGTAATTTTTTAACATTTTACTACCTTATCGGGCCATGTGGTGTGTGAGGCATGATCATACATATCCTGTTTCATTTATGAAAGAGGAACTCTGAAAGTCACAAAGCCTATTTTTACAAGGCCATCAGGCAGCCCTTACTATTGTTAGAGGGCCAGCAGTCGTTCCTCACCATTGTTAGAGGGCCATCAGCAGGCTATGATTTGTTGTTCCCATTATAAAGGAGTAGGTCTCCTAAACTTTTATTGTGTATGCAGCAAGTTCAAGAACTGTCAAAAATTAGGACACACTCCAATACCCCTTTGAAGAGACATAGAGGAGGTCCTCATTTAAAAAATTGTTCCCATTATAAAGGAGTGGGTCTCCTATAATGGTAATGCCCATGCAGTGATTGCAAGGGCTGACAAAAAATTTGACGCAGTCCAATACCCCTTTGAAGAAACGTAGAGGGGGTCCTCATTGAAAAAAATAGTTACCATAGTTAAGGAGTGGGTTTCCTATACTGGTAGTGCCCATGCACTAAGTGCATGGGCTGAAAAACATTTACCCCTGGGGGAATATACATGAACATACTGTATAACATACAGAATGTTAGAGGTAGGCCTCTACAAAATTTCCTATGTGCATCATAAACACCCTTAAAAAATGATGTGGGTGTTGCATCATATTCACCCTGATATGGTGGTGGAGGATGAGGAGAAGGTGGAGGACAACAGAAAACAGACAAAATCAGGAAGCGTACACCGCGTGCAGAATTATTAGGCAAATGCGTATTTTGATCACTTTGATACTTTTTATACATGTTGTCCTTCTCCAAGCTGCATAGGCTTGAGAGCCAACTACCAATTAAGTAAATATGCTGATGTGCATCTCTGTAATGAGGAGGGGTGTTGACTAATGACATCAACACCCTATAAAAGGTGTGCTTAGTTATTAGGCAACTTCCTTTCCTTTGGCAAAATGGGTCAGAAGAGAGATTTGATGGGCTCTGAAAAGTCCAAAATTGTGAGATGTCTTGCAGAGGGATGCAGCAGTCTTGAAATTTCCAAACTTTTGAAGCGTGATCACTAGTGTTGAGCGAACATGCTTGACACTGCTCAGTACTTGCCCGAGCATCACGCTACTCGGGATGTTCGGCGAGCACCGAGAATTTCCGGGTTACTCTGGCGGGAGCTCGGGTCTCCGCCCTGCATGTTTGGCGCTCTTTACAGAGCCAATGAACATGCAGGGATTGCCAGCCAGTCACTGTAATGCCGCAGCCATGTTGTTTGTGGGCATTACAGTGATTGGCTGGCCGCACAGCGTCACCTCGAGTATTTAAAACCGGGCGCCGCCATCTTGGACACAGTCGCTCCGGATCAGACAGTGTAGGGACAGCGCTGCTGATTAAGGGAGAGATATATCCTGCAAAATAGTTAGTGTAGGGTCTGTAAAGGCTGCCAGATCAAACAAACAGTCCTTCTCAGGACTAATATCCATCCCAGGTATATCAGGCAGGCAGGCAGGCAGGCTGTATAGGAGACGCAGTGGTTATACCAGCAAACGCTGCATTACAGTCCTGTGTGCTGCTCCTGTTGCTGAAATTGCTGGACTTAGCTCCAGGGGGGCCAGGAAAAATCCTTTTTTTTTATCTAAATCCTCTTTTCTTTTTCCTCCTTCACAATGTACAAATACCCATCTTATTAACCTTTTGGTGCCCCCCCCCCCCCCCAAAAAAAAAGTGTGCCTCTGATTTTTCAGACACAAATATATCTGTTGAAAATAATCTGGTGTAGGCCAGAGAAATAGAAGTGTGGTTTTGCAGTTCTATGGGCCATTTGTATCTAAAAAACACAGTTTGATTGTGTCGCTCACTGTTCAGCCGCAAATGTATATATATTTTAAAAAGCCTGGTATACACCAGTAAATTATTACTGTGGTTTTGATGTTCCACGGTAAAACATCTCAATTATCCTGTTTTTGGCATTTTTTGCTGTATAAAAATAATAAGTGTCTCCCTGATTTTTCAGACACAAATATGTCTGTTGAAAATAGTCTGGTGTAGGCCAAAGAGACAGAAGTGTGCTTTTGCTGTTCCACGGTAAAAAAATCTCTATTATCCTGCTTTTTGCATTTTTTGCTGTAAAAAAAAAAAATAGTGTCTCCCTGATTTTTCAGACACAAATATATCTGTTGAAAATAGTCTGGTGTAGGCCCAAGAAATACGTGTGGTTTTGCAGTTCCACGGAACAAACCTCTGTATTATCCACTTTTGGGCCATTTGTATCTAAAAAAAACAGTTTGAGTGTGTCGCTCACTGTTCAGCCGCAAATATATATATATTTTAAAAAGCCTGGTATACACCAGTAAATTATTACTGTGGTTTTGATGTTCCACGGTAAAACATCTCTATTATCCTGTTTTTGGCATTTTTTGCTGTATAAAAATAATAATAGTGTCTCCCTGATTTTTCAGACACAAATATATCTGTTGAAAATAGTCTGGTGTAGGCCAGAGAGACAGAAGTGTGCTTTTGCTGTTCCACGGTAAAAAAATCTCTATTATCCTGCTTTTTGCATTTTTTGCTGTAAAAAAAAAAAAAATAGTGTCTCCCTGATTTTTCAGACACAAATATATCTGTTGAAAATAGTCTGGTGTAGGCCCGAGAAATACAAGTGTGGTTTTGCAGTTCCACAGTACAAACCTCTGTATTATCCACTTTTGGGCCATTTGTATCTAAAAAAAACAGTTTGAGTGTGTCGCTCACTGTTCAGCCGCAAATATATATATATTTTAAAAAGCCTGGTATACACCAGTAAATTATTACTGTGGTTTTGATGTTCCACGGTAAAACATCTCTATTATCCTGTTTTTGGCATTTTTTGCAGTATAAAAATAATAATAGTGTCTCCCTGATTTTTCAGACACAAATATATCTGTTGAAAATAGTCTGGTGTAGGCCCGAGAAATACAAGTGTGGTTTTGCAGTTTCACAGTACAAACCTCTGTATTATCCACTTTTGGGCCATTTGTATCTAAAAAAAACAGTTTGAGTGTGTCGCTCACTGTTCAGCCGCAAATATATATATATTTTAAAAAGCCTGGTATACACCAGTAAATTATTACTGTGGTTTTGATGTTCCACGGTAAAACATCTCTATTATCCTGTTTTTGGCATTTTTTGCTGTATAAAAATAATAATAGTGTCTCCCTGATTTTTCAGACACAAATATATCTGTTGAAAATAGTCTGGTGTAGGCCAGAGAGACAGAAGTGTGCTTTTGCTGTTCCACGGTAAAAAATCTCTATTATCCTGCTTTTTGCATTTTTTGCTGTAAAAAAAAAAAAAAAATAGTCTCTCCCTGATTTTTCAGACACAAATATATCTGTTGAAAATAGTCTGGTGTAGGCCCGAGAAATACAAGTGTGGTTTTGCAGTTCCACGGTACAAACCTCTGTATTATCCACTTTTGGGCCATTTGTATCTAAAAAAAACAGTTTGAGTGTGTCGCTCACTGTTTAGCCGCAAATATATATATATTTTAAAAAGCCTGGTATACACCAGTAAATTATAACTGTGGTTTTGCTGTTCCACGGTAAAAAATCTCTATTATTCAGGTTTTGGTAGTTTTTTCCGTAAAGAAAAACAGTAGTGCCTCCTGACTGTTGTGACACAAAAATATATCTGTTGAAAATAGTCTTGTGTAGGCCCGACATCCCAGTGTGGTTTCGCAGTTCCACGGGTCAAATCGCTGTACTATCCAGTTTTGGGCCTTTGGTATCTAAAAAAAAAGCAGTTTGAGTGTGTCGCTCACTGTTCAGCCGCAAATATCTCTATTTAAAAAAGTGTGGTATACCCCAGTAAACAATAAATGTGGTTTTCCTCTTCCACGGTTCTAATCTACTCTTTATTACCCTTTTTCCATTGATAGTGGAAATGTAAGCTATTTTACTTCATTTACAATGGGCAAGGCGCGTGGCAAGGGACATGGAAGTGGACGTTCTGGTGATGGTTCGTGCAGAGGACGGGGCCGTGGCCAAGGTGAAAATGTGCCACAACCAACAGCCACATCTTCTCGCTCCCACTTCTTGACCGAATTACTAGGGAAGCACAGAACAACACCAGTATTGAGAACTGATCAGTGTGAACAGGTTATTAATTGGATAGCAGACAATACTTCCAGTTACCTGGGCACCACCACCTCCGGTCTGTCTTCCACACGGTCAACTCTTAGTAGCCGTGAGTCTCGACCGCATACTCCTCCTCACCCTGATGCTCCTTCCTCCCACCATGCCGAGTGTCGTCAGACAGCAAGTGGTCCTACACTTGGACACTCTGAAGAGCTGTTCACTGGTCCATTTCCATATTTGGGCCCCTCGTCTGATACGCTTGAAGTGGTGGAAGAGGAGATCCCATGTTGCGATGCCCAAATATTTGAACAGCCACGGCCACAGGAAGTCGACGTTGGCAATCTGTCACAAGAGGTGGACGATGACGAGACACAATTGCCAGGAAGTGAGGAGGAGGATCGTGGTGCGCAAGTGGAAGAGGAGGAGGTGGTGGATGATCTAGTAACTGACCCAACGTGGAAGGAGGACATGCAGAGTGAGGCCAGCAGCACACAGGGGGTGGGAGGCAGAGTACCCCAACAGGCAGGAAGAAGCAGTGTGGTGGCCGCAGACAGAAGGCAGGCAACCGTTCCCCGTAACACCAACACGAGGGACGTTGCCAGTACAAGCGGTAGGTCTTCCAGAGTCTGGAATTTTTTAAACACTCTGCTGATAACCCCAAAAAGGCCATATGTTCCACCTGCCATGCCAGCATCAGCAGGGGTGACAAAACTACCAGCCTGACCACCACCAGCGTGATCAGGCACATGGCAGCAAAGCACCCGACTTTGTGGGGCGAAACCCAGGGTCCACGACCAGTGTCAGCAGGTGTCACCACTACTTCTTCCGCTGTTGTGCGTGCAATAGAACCCCCTGTTGTGTGTGAAAGGCAATCCCCTGTCCATACTGCATCAACGTCCACGTCCACCTCCCACCGCAGCGTTCAATTGTCCATATCCCAGACCTTTGAACGAAAGCGGAAATTCGCAGCTAACGCCCCACAGGCCACAGTCCTAAATTCGCACATTTCACGACTGCTTGCATTGGAAATGCTGCCTTTTAGGCTGGTGGAGACGGAATCCTTCCACAATCTTATGGCGGTGGCCGTCCCTCGGTACTCGGTCCCCAGCCGACACTATTTTGCCCGGTGTGCCATCCCCGCACTACACAAGCACGTGTCCCAAAGCATCTGCCGTGCCCTCAACAACGCAGTTACTGGGAGAGTCCACCTGACAACGGACACGTGGACAAGTGCTTGTGGCCAGGGACGGTACATCTCTCTGACGGCACACTGGGTAAACATAGTGGAAGCCGGGACCCAGTCGGACCTTGGGACGGAACACATCCTCCCCACACCGAGGATTGCGGGCCCTATGTCAGTCAGAGTTGCCCCCACAGTGTACAGCTCCTGCGCATCCTCCTCCTCCTCCTCATGTTCAGCCTCCATCTCAGATATCACCACATCAGTTACAAGCTGGAAGCATTGCAGTACTGCCTCCGCCAAGCGGCAACAGGCTGTGCTGAAACTCATAAGCTTAGGTGATAAACCTCACACTGCTTGTGAGTTGTGGACAGCTGTGAAAGAGCAGGCAGACCTGTGGCTGAGACCGCTGAACCTACATCCCGGCATGGTCGTGTGTGACAATGGCCGTAACCTGGTGGCGGCTCTGAGGCGAGGTGAGATCACACACGTACCATGCCTGGCTCATGTGCTTAACCTCGTGGTTCAGCGGTTTCTTAAATCGTACCCCGAGTTGCCAGATCTGCTCGTGAAAGTACGCCGCCTGTCAGCTCATTTTCGCAAGTGGGCTACAGCTTCCGCCGCCCTTGCTGTGTTGCAGCAGAGTTTGCAGCTTCCGGCACACCGACTGGTGTGTGATGTCCCCACACGTTGGAACTCTACCCTCCACATGTTGCAAAGGATTTGTGAGCAGAAGAGAGCAGTTGTGGAGTACCAGCTGCAACAAGGCCGTCGATATTCAGGTCAGACTCCACACATAAGACCTCAGGAGTGGACCTGGATGTCTGACATATGTACCATCCTGACAAACTTTGAGGAGGCCACCAAGATGGTGAGTGGCGATGACGCCATCATTAGTGTCAGCATCCCACTTGTCTGTCTTTTGCAACGCTCTCTGCAGAGAATTAAAGAGGAGGCATTGCAGCCAGAGTATGATGAGATGGAGCAAGAAGCCATAGCGGGCGATTACACACAGCCCAGCCTCATCTCATCCCAACGTGCATTGGGGGACAATGAGGGAGAGGAGGAGGAGGAGGAGGAAGAACAGGAGCTGCTATCATGCGTTGTAGACGGTAGTACCTGTACAAGTGTCATACCGTCGGTTCAGCGTGGGTGGCCTGAGGACAGGGGGGAGGAGGAGGAGGAGGAGAGCATGGTCAATCGTCATCTTGGTGAGGACACGGAAATCTTGCCCGTTACCAGTCTGGCACGCATGGCTGACTTTATGTTACGCTGCCTTAACCGTGACCCTCGCGTTGTCAAAATGTTGGGTGACAGTCATTACTGGTTGGTGACACTTGTAGACCCCCGCTACAAGGAGAACTTTCACTCTCTTATTCCTGAGGTGGAGAGGTCTACAAAAATGGGGCAATACCAGAAGGCCCTTGCTGCAGAACTCTTAAAAAAATTCCGATCTGAACACGCTAGCGGCAGAGGTCACAGTTCGTTGCCCAACCAAGGCGTACAGGCGAGAGAGATGCAACTCCAATCCAGCAGAGGCAGGGGAACACTGTCAATGTTCTGGGACAGTTTTCTGACACCCGCCCAGCTTACAGGCCCTGAGGCGCGGGGTACTCTCACAAGGAGTGGAAAGTTTCAAAAGATGGTAAGGGAGTACCTTGCCGATCGTACCAGCGTCCTCCGTGATTCCTCTGTGCCTTTTAATTATTGGGTATCCAAGCTGGAAACTTGGAATGAACTCGCTCTGTACGCCTTGGAGGTCCTGGCCTGCCCTGCTGCTAGCGTGTTATCGGAGCGTGTTTTTAGTGCCGCTGGGGGAATTATAACTGATAAGCGCACTCGCCTGTCAACTGATAATGCTGACAAGCTGACCCTTATCAAAATGAACAAGGGCTGGATTGGGCCAGACTTCTCATCACCACCAAATGACAGCAGAGTAACATAAAGTCAAATCCACTGTGTTATTTCGGGAGGTGTATTCACATGCACCGCTTCACACCCACACATGGGTATACGCTTCCTCGTTTCGGCTGTTTAATCTTCTTCTCCTTATCCTCAGCCTCCACCACCACTATACCACCAGGGTGCAAGCATTGGAAGTTCCTCCGTCCTAATTTTTGGCAGCTTTTGCTGGGAAAGCATAAGCAAATACTATGGGAGACCCACTCCCCAATAATGGGACTTATGTTTGTAATATGCTGTACTGCATGGCTCTTGTAAGGGGCATTGCAAGTTGCTCCGTCCTAATTTTTGGCAGCTTTTGCTGGGAAAGCATAAGCAAATACTATGGGAGACCCACTCCCCAATAATGGGACTTATGTTTGTAATATGCTGTACTGCATGGCTCTTGTAAGGGGCATTGCAAGTTGCTCCGTCCTAATTTTTGGCAGCTTTTGCTGGGAAAGCATAAGCAAATACTATGGGAGACCCACTCCCCAATAATGGGACTTATGTTTGTAATATGCTGTACTGCATGGCTCTTGTAAGGGGCATTGCAAGTTGCTCCGTCCTAATTTTTGGCAGCTTTTGCTGGGAAAGCATAAGCAAATACTGTGGGAGACCCACTCCCCAATAATGGGACTTATGTTTGTAATATGCTGTACTGCATGGCTCTTGTAAGGGGCATTGCAAGTTGCTCCATCCTAATTTTTGGCAGCTTTTGCTGGGAAATCATAAGCAAATACTATGGGAGACCCACTCCCCAATAAAGGGACTTATGTTTATAATATGCTGTACTGCATGGCTCTTGTAAGGGGCATTGCAAGTTGCTCCGTCCTAATTTTTGGCAGCTTTTGCTGGGAAAGCATAAGCAAATACTATGGGAGACCCACTCCCCAATGATGGGACTTATGTTTGTAATATGCTGTACTGCATGTGACGCGCCCCCTGGGCCATGTGTACACGTGTGTGGGATACCCGGTGCCGGGTCTCTGGGGTCTGTAGTCTCCGTGGCGGTGACCCGGTCCCGTGGCTCAGGCTGGTCAAACCAGTGGCAATCTTTCTTAGGTTTTGAGGTTAATTGTCCGACTGCGCCACCCGTGGATTGCGGTCAGGGAGTACCACCGCTGCGAGGCAGACCGCTGAGGCTGGTGTTGTGTGCGCAGCATAAAATGGGATAACTCCCCTCGGGAGGAGTATAGCCTCAGGGCAGTGATTGTGGATGATGGGGGTGATGGTGCACGAGCGCAGCAGGAATGACTCAGAGTCTTTGCAGTGCAGTTCAGGGTCTTTACTGATGATTATAAGGTAGACCCTCCCGGGAGTACTGGCTAGCATAAGAGGCCTGGTCAGTCTGTGAGCAAGCAGGAGTTCCCCTGGCCAGGTGGAGTTGTAGGCCTCCCCGTCTGTCTGCACTCTTCCTGGCTACCTTGCTGTAAGCGGGTAGAAGTAGCCCACGTCCCTGAGTGTACCGTGTAGTGCTCACCCGTATGGCTGGTGACTTGGGGCCTTCTGTTAGCCTCCGCTCCACGACGGCGGTGCTGGTCCCTTGTTTGTGACTGAGCCTCTGGGCTTCTATGGCCAGAGGACCTGAAATCCCCTGCCGGCTGGTTTCTGCTGCTGGATATATAAGTCCTCACAGCTTCGGACTCCTGTGTCCGGTTCCTATTGTCTTCTGCCAGGGCGAGCTCTGCTCAGCTTCCAGTCCCTCGTCTTTAGCTCCTAGCTCCTACAGAGCTCCTTGCTGTTACTTTCCCTTGCTCTCACTCTGACTCTGACTGTTCTCTGACTCACTCAACCCCACCCCAGATCCAGTTTATAAGGGCAGAATTCTCCCCTCCCAGGACTGGGGCAGGAGGATGTTGCATGTTTAAGGGATCCTGACCAGGAAACCTCCCACTTGCTCTCCGACATAATCTCTATTACTGTGGTGACCAGACCCCTGGGGTGCCACACATGGCTCTTGTAAGGGGCATTGCAGTACCTCATAATTTTTGGAAATCATTCCATTCACTGCTTAGGCCAACAGTGCACAGGAGACCCAGTTGCTATAAATGGAAAAAAAGGTTTAGTTAATGCCCTCTGACCTCCATGTCATTTCCAAGGGGCATTGGAGTGCCTCGAAATTTTTGGTAGGCATTGCACTCACTGTATGCCCTATAACTGTGTAGCCGAACCGCTCCTTTTGTTACAGAAACATATCCTACAAGACATATCTGGTTGACTGGCCTGATATTGATGTGAATGGTCCCTGTTCCTCCTGCTCTTTCTCCTTTGCCACTACCTCATCCATCATTTATCACCTGAAGCTTTGTTTTAACGGGCGTCATAGAACTTGGATAGTAGCAGGAAAACATCCAGCAATCCTCGGAGGAGGAAGGATATGCGCCAAAACGCTGACCTCCTCAGGCCTAGCCGCTACTACATACATGCGCTTGCATTACAGCAAAACAAAGCAGATGCTAACTTCTATCATCCTCATCATGCTCCTCACCTTGGCACTCTCAACTCCCCTGATGGAGAAGCCAGGGCCCACCGGAGGAGTCTGATAGTCCGGTGGGCTCGGCCAATGCTGCCCTAAAGTAGGCCAGGCTAAGAAAAGTGTGGGAAAGGTTACCGGTACAAATAGGGGTGACTGGGGACCGAGTATGGACACCCGGCCACCCCCTGGAGGCTGGGGAGTAAGCGGGGACACCCGGCTTCCAGGCGGCTGGGGACTGAGTATGGATACCAGGCCGCCGACACAGCCATGGCGTGGTGGCCAGATTCCGCCTCCACATGCCTAAAAGGCCCAATTTAAAGTGCAAGCAAGCAAGCAGTATGGTATGGCAGCCTGGGGGTGGGTGGGTGGCAGGCTGCATACTTGTGCTTGCATTGCAAGGAATGGGAGAAGTACAATTGAACACTGCCCTGGGACAAGGACTTGAATGGGGATAGTTGCAAGTCTGCAACGACAGGTGCAAGGTGGGAGGCATCTTCGCATGTACCATGAACAGGGGTTTGGCATGCACACACTACAGCGGAATAGGCTCTCCTTCCCACTAAATGCACTGGGGAGGGCACAGGTAATGTTTTGGTATACGCGCTTAATCTTATGTATAAGGCACACCGGGACAAATAGGGGCGGCTGGGGACTGAGTATGGATACCTCGCTGCCGAAGCAGCCATGAGGTAGTGGCCAGCTTCGGCCTCCTCTAAACTAAAAGGCCCCATTTCAAGTGCAAGCTAGCAGTATGAATTGCAGTCTGGGGGTGGGTGGGTGGCAGGCTGCACACTTACACTTGCATTAAAAGAAAACATAGCAGATGCTAACTTCTGTCATCATCATCATGCTCCTCACCTTGGCACTCTCAACTCCACCGATGGAGAAGTCAGGGCCCACCGGAGGAGTCTGGTTCTCTGGTGGGCTCGTCCAATGCTGCCTAAAGCAGGCCGGGCTAAGAAAAGTGTGTGGGGGGATGTTCCAAGGAGAAATGGGGGCGGCTGGGGACCGTTTATGGACACCCGACTGCCCCCAGGCGGCTGGGGACCGTGTGGACACTCGGCCGTGGGGCGGCTGGGGACTGAGTATGGACACCCATCCGCCGGGCGGCTGGGGACTGAGTATGGATTCCAGGCCGCCAACACAGCCATGACGTGGTGGCCAGATTCCGCCTCCACATGCCTAAGAGGACCAATTTCAAGTTCAAGCAAGCAAGCAGTATGGTATTGCAGCCTGGGGGTGGGGGGGTGGCAGGCTGCATACTTGCGCTTGTATTGCAAGGAATGGGGGAGGTACAATTGAACACTGCCCTGGGACTAGAACTTGCATGGGGATAGTTGCAAGTCTGCATCTTCTGATGCGACAAGGATCACTTATGATGGGCACACTTTTAGACAGTGACCTGGGAGTCAGAGATGCTTCCAGGGGTCTTCCCCATGCTGTTCCCATGTCTTTTCAGCACTTTATGCATGTGTCACACAGCACATGGCCAGATAAGGTTGTAAAATGTTAAAATTACATTTCACGGTGAATGCATTTGTCATAGTTGAAAGCAATACAAAAGTGCAAAAACGCATAAAAAATGCTACTTGTGAACATAGCCGAAGGTGTGGAGGAGTATTTTTGTTTTTGGTCATTTATTTTAACTTATACACAAGTCTTTTCCCTGGAAAGGATGTTCCTTAACATATTTCACAGGAAAAAAGTTTCACTTTCGTTTTATTGTGAGCCTGTAAAAGTGGCTTAATACCTCTGACCACGTTGTTGACAGCAGTGACCTGGGGGTCAGAAATGCTTCCTGGGGCGATCCCCATGCTGTCCCCATGTCATTTGAGGACTGTCACTATCGTTTTGGGCACTTGTTAGGCTTTTAAAAGACTGCCGGGGGTGCCACCGCAAAAATGCTCGAGTCTCCCATAGACTAACATTGGGCTCGTTGCTCGGGTCGAGCACCCGAGTATCACGGCGAGCTCGGCCCGAGCTTCGAGCACCCGAGCATTTTAGTGCTTGCTCAACACTAGTGATCACCGAACAATCAAGCGTTTCATCGCAAATAGCCAACAGGGTTGCAAGAAGCGTGTTGGCCAAAAAAGGCACAAAATAACTGCCCATGAATTCAGGAAAATCAAGCGTGAAGCTGCCAAGATGCCATTCGCCACCAGTTTTGCCATATTTCAGAGCTGCAACGTTAATGGGGTATCAAAAAACACAAGGTATGTGATATTCAGGGATATGGCCAAGGTAAGAAAGGCTGAAAAACGACCACCTTTGAACAAGAAACATAAGATAAAATGTCAAGAATGGGACAAGAAATATCTTAAGACTGATTTTTCAAAGGTCTTATGGACTGATGAAATGAGAGTGACTCTTGATGGGCCAGATGGATGGGCCAGAGGCTGGATCTGTGAAGGGCAGAGAGCTCCACTTCGACTCAGACGCCAGCAAGGTGGAGGTGGGGTACTGGTATGGGCTGGAATCATCAAAGATGAACTTGTGGGACCTTTTTGGGTTGAGGATGGAGTGAAGCTCAACTCCCAGACCTACTGCCAGTTTCTGGAAGACAACTTCTTCAAGCAGTGGTACAGAAAGAAGTGGGTATCGTTCAAGAAAAACATGATTTTCATGCAGGACAATGCTCCATCACATGCATCCAACTACTCCACAGCGTGGCTGGCCCATAAAGGTCTAAAAGAAGAAAAAATAATGACATGGCCCCCTTGTTCACCTGATCGGAACCCCATAGAGAACCTGTGGTCCATCATAAAATGTGAGATCTACAGGGAGGGAAAACAGTACACCTCTCAGAACAGTGTCTGGGAGGCTGTGGTGGCTGCTGCACGCAATATTGATCGAAAACAGATCAAGCAACTGACAGAATCTATGGATGGAAGGCTGTTGAGTGTCATCATAAAGAAAGGTGGCTATACTGATCACTAATTTTTTTGTTTTTTGTTTTTGCATGTCAGAAATGTTTATTTCTAAATTTTGTGCACTGATATTGGTTTATCTGGTGAAAATAAACAAGTGAGATGAGATTATATTTGTTTTTTATTAAGCTGCCTAATAATTCTGCACAGTAATATTTACCTGCAAAAACAGATATCATCCTAAGATAGCAAAATCGAAAAAAAGCCCACTCCAACTTCCAAAAATATGAAGCTTAGATATTTATGAGTCTTTTGGGTTGATTGAGAACATAGTTGTTGATCAATAATAAAAATAATCCTCTAAAATACAACTTGCCTAATAATTCTGCACACAGTGTATATCCATGTCTGGTTGTGAAGAGGTGCTATCATCCGGTGGTGTTGAGAAGTCTAGCTCAATCCAGCCCTTGTTCATTTTGATAAGAGTCAGCGCATTTTCAGTTGACTGGTGGACGAGCCTATCAGTTATACTGCCCCGGCTGCACTAAAAACCCGCTCTGACAAAACGTTAGTGGCAGGGCAGGAGCTCCAAGGCGTAGAGAGTAGTGTTGAGCGTGCATGCTCGACACTGCTCGGTACTCGCCCGAGCATCTCACTACTCGGGATGTTCGGCGAGCACCGAGCATTTTTGGGTTACTCGGGTGGGAGCTCGGGTCTCCGCCCTGCATGTTTGGTGCTCTTTACAGAGCCAACCAACATGCAGGGATTGCCAGCCAATCACTGTAATGCCGCATCCATGTTGGTTGTGTTCATTACAGTGATTGGCTGGCCGCACATCGTCACCTCGAGTATTTAAAACTGGGCGCCGCCATCTTGGACACAGTCGCTCCGGATCAGACAGTGTAGGGAGAGTGCTGCTGAGCTAGGCAGAGATTTATACTGCGAAATAGGTAGTGTAGGGACTCTAAAGCCTGCAAAATCAAACAAACAGTCCTTCTGAGGACTACTATCCAGCCCAGATATCAGGCAGGCAGGCTGTATAGGAGACGCAGTGGTTATACCAACAAAAACTGCATTACAGTCCTGTGTGCTGCTGCTGCTCAAATTGCTAGACTTAGCCCCAGGTCTCAGGGGCCATGAAAAATCCTTTTTTTTTCATCTAAATCCTCTTTTTTTTTTTCCTCAGTCAGACTGTACAAATACCCATCTTATTAACCTTTTGGTATTCCCTCAACCCCTCCCAAAAAAAATTGAGTGCGTCTGTGAGTGTTCAGACACAAATATATCTGTTTAAAAGAGTCTGGTTTCGGCCAGATAACTAGAACTGTGGTTTTGCAGTTACACGGTTCAAATCTCTGTATTATCCACTTTTTTGCCTTTTTTCCATAAAAAAAAAACAGTTTGAGTGTCTCGCTGACTGTTCAGACACAAATATATCTATTTAAAAAAGTCTGGTATATGCCAGGAAATTAGAACTGTGGTTTTCCTCTTCCACGGTTCAAATCTGGGTGTTAGCCACTTTTTTGCCTTTTTTCCATAAAAAAAACAGTTTGAGTGTCTCGCTGACTGTTCAGACACAAATATATCTGTTTAAAAGATTCTGGTGTAGGCCAGAGAACTAGAACTGTGGTTTTCCTCTTCCACTGTTCAAATATCCTTTTTATTACCCTTTTGCCATTGATAGTGCGAGTGTAAGCTATTTTACTTCATTTACAATGGGCAAGGCGCGTGGCAAGGGACGTGGAACTGGACGTTCTGGTGATGGTGCGTGCAGAGGACGGGGCCGTGGCCAAGGTGAAAATGTGCCACAACCAACAGCCACATCTTCTCGCTCCCAGTTCTTGACCGAATTACTATGGAAGCACACAACAGCACCACTATTGCAAACTGATCAGTGTGAACAGGTTATTAATTGGATTGCAGATAATACTTCCAGTCACCTGGGCACCACCATCTCCGGTCTGTCTTCCACACGGTCAAGTCTTAGTAGCCGTGAGTCTTGACCACATACTCCTCCTCACCCTGATGCTCCTTCCTCCCACCATGCCGAGTGTCGTCAGACAGCAACTGATCCCACAGTTGGACACTTTGAAGAGCTGTTCACTGGTCCATTTCCATATTTGGTCCCCTCGCCTGCTCCGCTTGAAGTGGTGGAAGAGGCGATCCCATGTAGCGATGGCCAAATATTTGAACAGCCACGGCCACAGGAAGGCGACGCTGGCAATTTGTCACAAGAAATGGACGATGACGAGACACAATTGCCACGAAGTGAGGAGGAGGACCATGGTGCGGAAGAGGAGGAGGTGGTGGATGATCTAGTAACTGACCCAACGTGGCAGGAGGACACGCCGAGCGAGGCCAGCAGCACACAGGGGGAGGGAGGCAGAGTTCCCCATATCAGATATCACCACATCAGTTACAAGCTGGAAGCACTGCAGTACTACCTCAGCCAAGCGGCAACAGGCTGTGCTGAAACTCATAAGCTTAGGTGATAAACCTCACACTGCTTGTGAGTTGTGGACAGCTGTGAAAGAGCAGGTAGATCTGTGGCTGAGACCGCTGAACCTACATCCAGGCATGGTCGTGTGTGACAATGGCCGTAACCTGGTGGCAGCTCTGAGGCGAGGCGAGATCACACACATAGCATGCCTGGCTCATGTGCTTAACCTCGTGGTTCAGCGGTTTCTTAAATGGTACCCCGAGTTGCCAGATCTGCTCGTCAAAGTACGCCGCCTGTCAGCTCATTTTCGGAAGTCGGCTACAGCTTCCGCGGCCCTTGCTGTGTTGCAGCAGCGTTTGCAGCTTCCGGCACACCGACTGGTGTGTGATGTCCCCACACGTTGGAACTCTGCCCTCCACATTTTGCAAAGGATTTGTGAGCAGAAGAGAGCAGTTGTGGAGTACCAGCTGCAACAAGGCCATTGATATTCATGTCAGACTCCACACATAAGACCTCAGGAGTGGACCTGGATGTCTGACATATGTACCATCCTGACAAACTTTGAGGAGTCCACCAAGATGGTGAGTGGCGATGATGCTATCATTAGCATCAGCATCCCACTTGTCTTTCTTTTGCAACGCTCTCTGCAGAGAATTAAAGAGGAGGCATTGCAGCCAGAGTATGATGAGATGGATCAAGAAGCCGTAGCGGGCGATTACACATAGCCCAGCCTCATCTCATCCCAATGCGTATTGGGGGACAATGAGGGAGAGGAGGAGGAGGAGGAAGAACTGGAGCTGGTATCATGCGCTGTAAACGGTAGTACCTGTACAACTGTCATACCGTCGGTTCAGCATGGGTGGCCTGAGGACAAGGGGGAGGAGGAGGAGGAGAGCATGGTCAGTCGTCATCTTGGTGAGGACACGGAAGTCTTGCCCGTTACCAGTCTGGCACGCATGGCTGACTTTATGTTACGCTGCCTTAACCGTGACCCTCGCGTTGTCAAAATGTTGGCTGACAGTCATGACTGGTTGGTGACACTTTTAGACCCCTGCTACAAGGAGAACTTTCACTCTCTTATTCCTGAGGTGGAGAGGTCTACAAAAATTGGGCAGTACCAGAAGGCCCTTGCTGCAGAACTGTTAAAAAATTCCCATCTGAACACGCTAGCGGCAGAGGTCACAGTTCATTGCCCAACCAAGGCGTACAGGCGAGAGAGATGCAACTCCAATCCAGCAGAGGCAGGGGATCACTGTCAAAGTTCTGGGACAGTTTTATGAGACCCGCCCAGCTTACAGGCCATGAGGCGTGGGGTACTCTCACAAGGAGTGGAAAGTTTCAAAAGATGGTGAGGGAGTACCTTGCCGACCGTTCCAGCGTCCTCCGTGATTCCTCTGTGCCTTTTAATTATTGGGTATCGAAGCTGGACACTTGGAATGAACGCCTGCTCTGTACGCCTTGGAGGTCCTGGCCTGCCATGCCGCTAGCATGTTATCGGAGCGTGCTTTTAGTGCCGCTGGGGGAATTATAACTGATAAGCGCACTCGCCTGTCAACTGACAATGCTGACAAGCTGACCCTTATCAAAATGAACAAGGGCTGGATTGGGCCAGACTTCTCATCACCACCAAATGACAGCAGAGTAACATAAAGTCAAATCCACTGTGTTATTTCGGGAGGTGTATTCCCATGCACCGCTTCACACCCACACATGGGTATACGCTTCCTCATTTCTGCTGTTTTTTGCTCTTATCCTCAGCCTCCACCACCACTATACCACCAGGGTGACCGTGGTCCGTATTGCCAGCATTGCAAGTTCATAGGTAAAGACTATGGGAGACCCACTTCCCAATAATGGGAATAATGTTTTTAATATGCTGTTCTGCATGGCTCTTGTAAGGGACATTGCAAGTTCCTCCGTCCTAATTTTTGGCAGCTTTTGCTTGGAAGGCATAGGCAAAGACTATGGGAGACCCACTCCCCAATAATGGGAATAATGTTTTTAATATGCTGTACTGCATGGCTCTTGTAAGGGGCATTGCAAGTTCCTCCGTCCTAATTTTTGACAGCTTTTGCTTGGAAGGCATAGGCAAAGACTATGGGAGACCCACTCCCCAATAATGGGAATAATGTTTTTAATATGCTGTACTGCATGGCTCTTGTAAGGGGCATTGCAAGTTCCTCCATCCTAATTTTTGACAGCTTTTGCTTGGAAGGCATAGGCAAAGACTATGGGAGACTCACTCCCCAATAATGGGAATAATGTTTTTAATATGCTGTACTGCATGGCTCTTGTAAGGGGCATTGCAAGTTCCTCCATCCTAATTTTTGGCAGCTTTTGCTTGGAAGGCATAGGCAAAGACTATGATAGACCTACTCCCCAATAATGGGAATAATGTTTTTAATATGCTGTACTGCATGGCTCTTGTAAGGGGCATTGCAAGTTCCTCTGTCCTAATTTTGGCAGCTTTTGCTTGGAAGGCATAGGCAAAGACTATGGGAGACCAACTCCCCAATAATGGGAATAAAGTTTTTAATATGCTGTACTGCATGGCTCTTGTGAGGGGCATTGCAAGTTCCTCTGTCCTAATTTTTGGCAGCTTTTGCTTGGAAGGCATAGGCAAAGACTATGGGAGACCCACTCCCCAATAATGGGAATAATGTTTTTAATATGCTGTACTGCATGGCTCTTCCAAGGGGCATTAAAATCGTCTTGTTAAGCTACTGTGACCTCCACGTCTCTTCCACGGGGCATTGATATTGTCTTTTTATTCCACTGTAACCTCCACCATTCTTCCAAGGGGCATTGATATTATCTTTTTATTCCACTGCGACCTCCACCACTCTTCCAAGGAGCATTAAAACCATCTTGTTAAGCTACTGTGACCTCCACATCTCTTCCAAGGGGCATTGATATTGTCTTTTTATTCCACTGTAACCTCCACCACTCTTCCAAGGGGCATTAAAACCGTCTTGTTAAGCTACTGTGACCTCCACGTCTCTTCCAAGGGGCATTAAAACCGTCTTGTTAAACCATTCTGAACTCCACCGTTCTTCCAAGGGGCATTGAAATGTTGTTTTTAATTACCTCTAACCTCCACGACTCTTCCAACGGGCATTGCATTTCCTCCTAATTTTAGTCAGCTTTTGCTTTTCAATGCATAGGCGAACACTAAGGGAGACCCACTCCCCAATAATGGGTAGAAGGTTTTTAGTAATCCACGTCTGTTTCAAGGGGCATTGCAGTTCCTCATAATTTTTGGAAAGCCTTCCATTCACTGCTTAGGCCAACAGTGTACAGGAGACCCAGTTGTTATAAATGGAAAAAACGGTTTAGTTAAGCCCTCTGACCTCCATGTCACTTCCAAGGGGCATTGGAGTGCCTCGAAATTTTTGGTAGGCATTGCACTCACTGTATGCCCTATAACTGTGTAGCCGAACGGCTCCTTTTGGTACAGAAACATATCCTACAAGACATGTGTGGTTGACTGGCCTGATATTGATGTGAATGGTCCCTGTTCCTCCTGCTCTTTCTCCTTTGCCACCACCTCATCCATCATTCATCACCTGAAGCTTTGTTTTAACGGGAGTCATAGAACTTGAATAGTAGCAGGAAAACATTCAGCAATCCTTGGAGGAGGTAGGATATGCACCAAAACGCTGACCACCTCAGCCCTAGCCGCTACTACATACATGCGCTTGCATTCCAAGGAGTATAGACACCCGGCCGCCCCCTGGCGGCTAGGGACCGAGTGTGGACACCCAGCCGCCGGGCGGCTGGGGACTGAGTATGGATACCAGGTCGCCGACGCAGCCATGACATGGTGGTCGGCGTCTGCCTCCACAAGCCTAAAAGACCTCATTTCAAGTGCAAGCAAGCTAGCAGTATGGTATTGCAGCCTGGGGGTGGGTGGGTGGCAGGCTGCACACTTACGCTTGCATTCCAAGAAAACAAAGCAGATGCTAACTTCTATCATCATCATCTTGCTCCTCACCTTGGCACTCTCAACTCCTCTGATAGAGGAGCCAGGGCCAACCGGGGGAGTCTGGTTGTCTGGTGGGCTCGTCCAATGCTGCCCTAAAGTAGGCCAGGCTAAGAAAAGTGTGGGGAAGGTTACCAGGACAAATAGTGGCGGCTGGGGACTGAGTATGGAGACCTCGCTGCCGAAGCAGCCATGAGTTAGTGGCCAGCTTTGGCCTCCTCCAAACTAAAAGGCCCCATTTCAAGTGCAAGCTAGCAGTATAGTATTGCAGCCTGCGGGTGGGTGGGTGGTTGGCTGCATATCTGCGCTTGCATTGCAAGGAATGGGGGAGGTACAATTGAACACTGCCCTGGGACAAGGACTTGCACGTGGGATAGTTGCAAGTCTGCATCTTCTGATGCGGCAAGGATCACTTCTGATGGGCACACTTTTAGGCAGTGACCTGGGTGTCAGAGATGCTTCCAGGGGTCTTCCCCATGCTGTTCGCATGTCTTTTCAGCACTGTATGCATGTGTCACACAGCACATGGCCAGATAAGATTGTAAAATGTTAAAATGACATTTCCCAGTGAATGCATTTGTCACGGTTGAAAGTAATACAAAAGTGCAAAAACGCATAAAAAATGCTACATGTGAACATAGCCCAAGGTGTGGAGGAGTATTTTTGGGTTATTTATTTTACCTTATACACAAGTTTTTACCCTGGAAAGGATGTTCCTTAACATATTTCACAGGAAAACAGTTTCGTTTTTGAACGTTTTATTGTGAGCCCGTAAAAGTGGCTTAATACCTCTGACTACGTTATTGACAGCAGTGACCTAGGGGTCAGAAATGCTTCCTGGGCGATCCCCATGCTGTCCCCATGACATTTGAGCACTGTCACTATTATTTTGGGCACTTTTTAGGCTTTCTACAGACTGCCGGGGGTGCCGCCGCAAAAATGCTCGGGTCTCTCATAGACTAACATTGGGCTCGTTGCTCGGGTCGAGCACCCGAGTATCACGGTGAGCTTGGCCCGAGCTTCGAGCACCTGAGCATTTTAGTGCTCGCTCAACACTAGTAGAGAGCCAGTTCATGCCATGTGGCCAGCTTGGATACCCAATGGTTATAAGGCACAGGGGAATCACGGAGGAGGTTGGTATGAATGGCAAGGTACTCCTTCAGCATCTTACAAAATGTTTCCCTCCCACCCTGTGCATCAGAACTTGTGCACTGGGAGGGTCTGAGAAAACTGTCCCACACCTTTGACAGTGTTCCCCTGCCTCTGTATTTGGGTCTCCCTCATCTGTACTTCTTGGTTGTCCAATGAAATGTGACCTCTGCCGCCAGCAACATATTCTGCAGCACTTTACAATTCAAGCATTTTTTACAGACAATATTGGCACTATCCCCATTGGGGCTGACAATCTACATTCCTTATCAGTATGTCTTTGGGGTGTGGGAGGAAGCCAGAGAACCCAGAGGAAACCCACACAAACACAGGGAGAACATACAAACTCCTTGCAGATGTTGTCCTAGGTTGGAATTGAACCCAGGACTCCAGCACTGAAGGACTTCAGTGCTAACCACTGAGCCACCATGCTGCCCCATGGTATGAATGTTGTGTGGGTAGAACTGTCTGTAGCACAGGAGACCAGCTCCTGTTCCTCCTCCTCTTCCTCATTATCACCCAATCTGCGTTGAGATGAGATGAGGCTGGGCTGTGTGGCATTACCCTGCATAGTTCTTAACTCCATCTCATCGTACTCTGCCTGCAATGCCTCCTCTTTAATTGTGAGCAGCGAGCGTTTCAGTAGACAGAGAAACGGGATGGTGACACTAATTATGGCGTCATCGCCAATCACCATCTTGGTGGAGTCCTCAAAGGTTTGGAGGATGGCACATCTATGCCCACTCATCAGCTCTTATGTGCAGTGGCTGACCTGAAAAACGACGGGCGTGTTGATGCTGGTACTCAACAACTGCCATCTGCTGGTCACAAATCCTTCCCAACATACGCAAGTTTGAGTTCCAATGTGTGGTGACATCGCACATCAGTCGGTGAGCAGGGAGCTGCAAACACTGGTGAAGCATGGCGAGGGCGGCAGAAGCTGTAGCAGACTTTCAGAAATGGGCAGACACACGGCGTACTTTGACAACCGTTGAACCATTTAGTTGAGCACATGGGCCAGGCATGGTATGAGTGTGAGGTTGCCTAACTTCAGAGCCTCCACCAGGTTCCGGCCATTGTCACACATGACCATGCCTGGCTGTAGGTACAGCTGTCAACAAATCTTCAGAGGTGTGCGGTTTGTCCCCTAAGCATATTAGCTTCAGCACAGCCTGTTGCCGCTTGGCCGAGGCCGTGCTGCAGTGCTTCCAGCTTCCGACTAATGTGATAATTTCAAAGATGGAGGCTGAAGAGGAGGTACAGGAGCTATAGAATGTGGAGGCAACCTTGATTGAGCCAGGGCCCGGGATCCTCTGCATCGGGAGGACGTGTTCCATCCCATGGTCCGACTGGATTCCGGCTTTCACTATATTAACCCAGTGTGCCGTGAGTTGTGCCGTCCCTGGCCACAAGCAGTTGTCTATGTGTCCATGGTTAACTGGACCTTCCCAGTAACTGCATTGTTGAGGGCACGGGTAATGTTCTGGGACACGTGCTTGTATAAGGCGGGGACGGCACACCGGGAGAAATAGTGGTGGCTGAGGACTGAGTACCGAGGGACGGCCACCGCCATGGGGTTGCGGAAAGATTCTGTCTCCACAAGCCTAAAAGGTAACATATCAAGTGCAAGCAGTCTAGAAATGTGGCAGTTTAGCACTGTGGGTGGTTGGCTGCATATTTGCGCTTGCGTTCGAAGGACTGGGGTGGGGACAACTGAACGCTGCGCTGTGACAAGGATGTGGTTGATGACTGTGGTGGTTGCGAGGTGCATCTTTGCCTGCACCATGGACAGGGATTTGGCGTGCACGCACAACAGCGGAACAGGCAGTGGTGTCTCCTACAGACACCGATTGTGAACCCAGGCATTCAGCCCACCTAGTCGGGTGCTTTGTTTTGCTGTCATGTGCCTGAGCATGCTGGTGGTGGTCAAGCTGGTAGTTTTGTTGCCCCTGCGGATGCTGGCATTGCAGATGTTGCAAATGGTCTTTTTGGGGTTATCTGGACATTCTTTAAAAAAGAGCCAGACTCTGGAAGACCTAACAATTGGACTGGCAACGTCCAGGGAACCATTGCCCGCTTTGTGTCTGTGGTCACCCCACTGCTTGTTCCTGCTTGTTGTGGTGCTAGGTCTCCCTCGCCCTCTGTGCTGCTGTCCTTGCTATGCATGTCACCTTGCCAGGTTGGGACAATGACTTCATCGTCCACCACCTCGTCTTCCAAGTACGCAGCCTGGGCCTCCTCCTGACTTGCTGGCAATTGTGTCTCATCATCATCCACCTCTTGCGGCAGTAATTGCACTTTCCCATCGTCGCCTTCGTGTGACTATTGCTGCTCAAATATTTAGGCATTGCTACATGCGATCTCCTATTGGCCTGCCGAATCTATAAATGGGAAAGTGAACAGTTCTTCAGAGTGTGCAAGTGTGAGATCACTTGTCTCCGGGCACTAGGCATGGTGGGAGGAAGTAAGATCAGGGTGATGAATATGTGGTCCAGAATCATGGCTACTGAGACTGGACAGTGTGGAAGACAGGGTGGTGGTGGTGGCAAACTGAATGGAAGCATTATCTGCTATCCAACCACCAACCTTTTCACACTGGCTTCAAGAGTGGTGTTCCGCGGCCCCTAGAAATTGGGACAGAAAGGTAGTTCGACATGATGTGGATGTTTTTTTGTGCTCCCCCAGCAGGCACAGTTTCATCTTGCCCATGGCCTCGGCCTCTGCGTGCTCCCTCAGCAGGCACAGTTTCATCTTGCCCATGGCCTCGGCCTCTGCGTGCACTATCAGCATCACGTCCACTTCCCCATCCCTTGCCACACGCCTTGACCATTTTAACTGGAGTGCAATATTTGGCACGCTCCAAAAACGATTATTACCGCAGTAATATCGGATCACATCTGATGACCACAGTTTTAGGCAGTGGACTTATAGATGTGGTATTAGTCGGCGACCAAGTATGAATAGGTTGAACAACACACAACTGGCAGACTTTAACTGGAGTGTAATATTTGTCACGCTCCAAAAAATATGATAATTATTACCGCAGTAATATTGGATCACGTCTGATGACCATGGTTTTTGGCAGTGGCCTCATAGATGTGGTATTTGTCAGCGACCAAGTGTGAATAGGTTAAACAACACACAACTGGCAGACTTTAACTGGAGTGTAATATTTGTCACGCTCCAAAAAATGTCACAATTATTACCGCAGTAATATCGGATCACGTCTGATGACCATGGTTTTAGGCCGTGGCCTTATATATGTGGTATTGGTCAGCGACCAAGTGTGAATAGGTTGAAAAACACACAACTGGCAGACTTTAACTGGAGTGTAATATGCGGCATGCTCCAAAAAATGTGACGATTATTACCGCATTAATATCGGATCACGTCTGATGACCACGGTTTTAAGCAGTGACGTTAAACGATAAATAATCAGGATTAAAAGCAAAAAAAAAAATTAGCCCTGATATCTAGGGCTATGGAAATCTATAACAGCAGCAGACAGAACGTGCAATGGACCCTATTCTGAAGTATACAGTGTTCACAAACTGACTGCCTAACTACTGCTATCACCAGTAATATATGCAGCTGGATTAGTCCTTAGAAGGACTGTTAATTCAGATGTGTATATGTAGCTGTAGAATACCTAATACCTCACTAATAAACTGCCAATTCTCTCCCTAGCTCAGCAGCTCCTCTCCCTACTCTGCCTGCCAGAATGGTAGACTATGACGAGCATAGGGTCACCGGGTCTGATATAGACCCGATGACGCTATGTGACTAGCCAATCACTGTAATGCCACAACCAACATGGCTGCAGCATAACGGTGAGTGTCAGGCACTCTTATGCTATGCAAGCAATCATCTTGCAAAAAATGAAAGTCCCATAGTGGGACAAAGTGTAAAAGTACAAAGAAGTGTCAGAAAGTGAAAAAAAAATGTAAAAAACAAAATGAAAAAAATAATTGAAAAATATAAAAATATACTGTACCCATAAATAAATATTATGAAAAAAACAAAACAATAAAAGTACACGTTTGGTATCTCCATGTCCGTAACGACCTAACCTATAAAACTGTCCCACTAGTTAACCCCTTTAGTGAACACGGTAAAAAAAAAAAAATGAAGCAAAAAACGATGCTTTATCATCATACCACCAAATAAAACGCGATAAAAAAGACGAATGTAAATAAAAATGGTACCGCTGAAAACGTCATCTTGTCCCACAAAACACAAGCCATCATACAGCTCCATCAGCCGAAAAATAAGAGTAAGGCTATGTGCCCACGTTGCATTTATGAAGCAGAAAATTTCTGCTTCATTTCTGCAAGTCCTCTCCCGGAAAAACGCATGCGGAATTCCGCACGCGTTTATCGCGCGTTTTTCTCGCGTTTATCGCGCGTTTTCCACATGCGGAATTGCCTTGCGTTTTTTATGCATTGGACAAAGGCAATTCTGCATGCGGAAACGCAAAATTAAATGACATGCTGCGGATTTTTGAACGCGGCATAAACGCTGCGGAAAAATCCGCAGCATGTGCATAGAACTTGCGGAATCCCATTGGGGACCATGGGGTGCGGATATACATGCGTTTTTCAAGCGTTTACGCTGCGGAAATTCCGCAGCATATACGCTTGAAAAATGCTACGTGGGCACACAGCCTTATAGCTCTCAGAATAAAGCGATTCAAAAAAAAGTATTTTTTCTATAAAATAGTTTTTATTGTGTAAAAGCGGCAAAACATAAAAAAAGATATAAATGTGGTACCGCTGTAAACGTACTGACCCGAAGAATAAAGCTGCCTTATCAATTTTACCACACGCTGAACGGCATAAAAAAAAATTCTTAAATTGTTGTTTTTTGTTTATTCTGCCTCCCATAAATTAGAATAGAAAGCGATCAAAAAATGTCACATGCCCGAAAATGGTACCAAGAAAAACGTCAATTTGCCCCACGAAAAACAAGCCCTTACATAACTCTGTCGGCCGAAATATGGAAAAATTATAGCTCTCAAAATATGGCGATGCAAAAACTAGTCTTTGCAAAAAAAAAGGTTTCTTTAATTTGTGACAGCTGTCAATCATAAAAACCCAATATGAGTTTGGTATCGCTGTAATCGCACTGACTCGCAGAATAAAGTCGTCTAATCACTTATACCACACGAGGAACGGCGTAAAAAATAAACACTAGGGTTATGGTTGTGCTAGGGTTAGGCTTGTGTTAGGGTTATGCTAGGGTTAATGTTGCGCTAGGGTTAGGGTTGTGCTAGGGTTAGGTTTGTGCTAGGGTTAGGGTTGTGCTAAGGTTAGGATTGTGCTAGGGTTAGGGTTACGGTTGTATTAGGGTTAGGGTTGTATTAGGGTTAGGGTTGAATTAGGGTTGGCATAAGGGTTGTGTTAGGGTTAGGGTTGGGCTAGGGTTAGAGTTGTGCTAGGGTTAAGCTTACGGTTAGGGTTATGGTAAGGGTTGTATTAGGGTTGGAGTTAGGGTTGTGTTGGGGTTGGGATTTTTTCAAAAGTAAAGAAAAAAAATGATGACAATATGGTGACCAGTGTTGAGCGCAAGTGCTCGCTACTTGAGTTAGCATCGGGTGCTAGGGTATGCACTGAGTATCGCGGGTGCTCGAGTGACATGCTCGAGCCTCCGACCCATAGGTTTCGTGGCTGTTATACAGCAAAAATAAACATGCGGGGATTGCCTGCCATGCACGGGCAATCCCTGCATGTTTTTTTTGGGTGTCTAACAACCGTGAAACATGCGGGGTGGGGACTTGAACATGTCACTCGATCACCCGCAATACTTGGTGCATGCCTGAGTACCCGATGCAAACTCAAGTAGCGAGTACTTGCGCTCAAGACTAATGAAAACGTATTCAATATGATGACCTAATGTTATCAAATTCTGTATCGTACCTCTGGGTTAAAAATGTTCATACACCTTGATAAAATCCTTGAGAGGTCTAGTTTCCAAAATGGGGTCACTTGTGGGGCGTTTCCACTCTTTAGGCGCAGCAGGGGCTCTCCAAACGCGACATGGCGTCCTCTCTCGATTCCAGCCAATTTTGCGTTCAAAAAGTAACACAGTGCTCCTTCCCTTCTGAACCCTGGCATGTGCCCAAACAGTGGTTTTTCCCCACATATGGGGAATCGGCGCACTCAGGAGAAATTGTACGACAAATTGCATGGTTCAATTTTTCCTGTTACCCGTATGAAAATGCAAAATTGGGGGCTGAAAAATATTTTTGTGGGAAAAATGTGAAAATTTTTTTTTTTACGGCTCAATGTTATAAACTTTTGTGAAGCACCTGGGAGTTCAAGGTGCTCACTACACATCTAGATAAGTTTCCTGAGGGGTCTAGTTTCCAAAATGGTGTCACTTGTGGGGGGTTTCCACTGTTTAGGCCCACCAGGGTCTCCCCAAACACGACACGGCGTCCGCTAATTATTCAAGCAAATTTTACAATCAAAAAATCAAATGGCACTTCTTCCCTTCCGAACCCTGCCGTGTGCCCAAAGTGTGGTTTTCTCCAACATATGGGGTATCGGCTTACTCAGGAGAAATTGCACAACAAACTGCATGGTGCAACTTCTCCCGTTTCCCTTAAAAAATGCAAAATTAGGGGCTGAAAAACATTTTTGTGGGAAAAATGTGAAAATGTTATTTTTATGACTGAATGTTATAAACTTCTGTGAAGCACCTTGGGGTTCAAGATGCTCACTACACATCTAGATAAGTTCCCTAAGGGGTCTAGTTTCCAAAATGGAGTCACTGGTGGGGGGTTTCCACTGTTTAGGCACATCAGGGGCTCCCGAAAAGCGACATGGCGTCCGCTAATTATTCAAGCAAATTTTACATTCAAAAAGTCAAATGGCGCTCCTTCCCTTCTGAACCCTGCCGGCTGCCCAAACAGTGGGTTTCCCACACATATGGGCTATTGGCATGCTCAGGAGAAATTGCATAACAAATTTTGGGGTCCATTTTTTCCTGTTACCATTGCGAAAATAAAAAAAATTGCGTCTAAATTAACATTTTTGTGAAAAAAGTTAAATGTTCATTTTTTTCTTCCACATTCCAAAAATTCCTGTGAAGCACCTGAAGGGTTAATAAACTTCTTGAACATGGTTTTGAGCACCTTGAGGGGTGCAGTTTTTAGAATGGTGTCACTTTTGGATATTTTCTGTCATAAAGGCCTCTCAAAATAACTTCAAATGTGGTGTGATCCCCAAAAAAATGGTTTAGTAAATTTTGTTAGAAAAATGAGAAATCGCTTGTCAACTTTTAAGCCTTATAACTTCCTAACCCCCCAAAAAATGTTGGTTCCAAAATTGTGCTGATGTAAAGTAGACATGTGGGAAATGTTATTAACTATTTTGTGTGACATATCTCTCTGATTTAAGGGCATGAAAATTCAAATTTTGAAAATTGCAATTTTTTTTCCAAATTTCTGATTTTTTCACAAATACACTACCGTTCAAAAGTTTGGGGTCATTTAGAAATTACATTATTTTTTAAAGAAAAGCAAATTTTTTTTCAATGAAGCTAACATTAAATGAATCAGAAATACACTCTATACATTGTTAATGTGGTAAATGACTATTCTAGCTGCAAACATCTTGTTTTTATTGCAGTATCTACATAGGTGTATAGAGCCCCATTTCTAACAACCACTACTCCAGTGTTTTAATGGTACATTATGTTTGCTAACTGTGTAAGAAGTCTAATGGATGTTTAGAAAACCCTAGAAAACCCTTGCACAAGTATGTTAGCCCAGCTGAAAACGGTTTGGCTGATTTGAGAAGCTATAAAATTGACCTTCCTTTGAGCTAGTTGAGAATCTGGAGCATTACATTTGTTTGTTTTATGAAACTCTCAAAATGGCCAGAAAAAGAAAACTTGCATGTGAAACTTAGCTGTCTATTCTTGTTCTTAGAAATGAAGGCTATCCCATGCGAGAATTGGCCAAGAAACTGAAGATTTCCTACAACGGTGTGTACTAGTCCCTTCAGAGGAGAGCACAAACAGGCTCTAACCAGAGTAGAAAGAGAAGTGGGAGGCCCCGCTGCACAACTGAGCAACAAGACAAGTACATTAGAGTCTCTAGTTTGAGAAATCGACGCCTCACAGCTCCCCAACTGGCAGCTTCATTAAATAGTACATGCAAAATGCCAGTGTCAACGTCTACAGTGAAGAGGTGACTCCGGGATGCTGGCCTTCAGGGCAAAGTGGCAAAGAAAAAGCCATATCTGAGACTGTCTAATAAAAGGAATAGATTAATATGGGCAAAAGAACACAGACATTGGACAGAAGAAGATTGGAAAAAAGTTTTATGGATAGGCGAATCAAAGTTTGAGGTGTTTGGATCACACAGAAGAACATTTGTAAGATGCAGAACTGAAAAGATGCTGGTAGAGTGCCTGACGCCATCTGTCAAGCATGGTGGAGGTAATGTGATGGTCTGGGGTTGCTTTGGTGCTGGTAAAGTGGGAAATTTGTACAAGGTAAATGGGATTTTGAATAAGGAAGGCTATCACTCCATTTTGCAACACCATGCCATACCCTGTGGACTTGATTGGAGCCAATTTCACCCTACAACAGGATAATGACCCAAAGCACACCTCCAAATTATGCATGAACTATTTAGGGAAGAAGCAGGCAGCTGGTATTCTATCTGTAATGAAGTGGCCTGGGCAGTCACCAGATCTCAACCCCATTGAGCTGTTGTGGGAGCAGCTTGACCGTATGGTACGGAAAAAGTGCCCATTAAGCCAATCCAACTTGTGGGAGGGGCTTCAGTAAGCATGGGGTAAAATTTCTCAAGATTACCTCAGCAAATTAACAGCTAGAATGCCAAAGTTCTGCAATGCTGTAATTGCTGCAAAGGGAGCATTCTTTGGCGAAAGCAAAGTTTGAAGGAGAAAATTATTGTTTCAAATAAAAATCATTATTTCTAACCTTGTCAGTGTCTGGGGTATATTTTCTATTCATTTTGCAACTCATTTGATAAATAAAAGTATGAGGTTTAATGGAAAACACAAAATTGTCTGGGTGACCCCGAACTTTTGAACGGTAGTGTAAATGCAAGTTATATCGAAGAAATTTTACCACTATCATGAAGTACAATATGTCACGAAAAAAGATTCTCAAAATCAGTGGGATCCGTTGAAGCGTTCCAGAGTTATTACCTAATAAAGTGACAGTGGTCAGAATTGTAAAAATTTGCCTGGTCATTAACCTGCAAACCACCTTTGGGGGTAAAGGGGTTAAATTCTGCCACATTTACACCATTTAGTGTTGATGTAACCTCCAAAACTAGTGGTCACGCATGCAATGCTTCTTGTCCATGCTACATCATGACATGTAGTCAGTTACTAGGACAGCACATACATTACTCAATGCACGTACCTCACCTTGGTGTCTCCTGGGCATGTCCTGAATCCCCAACTAAACATATGTACAGTAATAGTAACATGATTATAGTAAAAGTGAGAATTTACTATAAATGCATTGCTTCTGCTGTGCAAACACCAGACATGGATATCAGTTCATGTGCAACAGAAGCTAAGGGATATTGGTGCTGAGATATCTCTACTATGCAGAAACTGGACAGGAGATTTACAAAAATCACAGTAAAATCTAAAGCAAGGGGGAGAACACATCACGGGCATGTGGGTCAGGTAGTCCCTAGTTCCTCCATTATGGCATGTCTGTAACATCCCTGGCGGCGTGCTTGCATAGTGCACCACCTCCCACTATGCAAGACCGCAATCTTACCTGTCAGTCCAGCCTGCAAACCTTGCTCCAGTTCATGCTGTGTGCATGTCTCCTGTCTGATTGCTTAGGGCGGCGGCTCGGTTACTTCCTGATTCTTATAGCCACTGGGGACGCACTCCTAATGCGTCCCCAGCCTATTGCTGTGAGTCACTGGATATTTAAACCTCCTCCACCCAGAAGGAGGTGCCTGAGCAACACCTTCATTCAGTTTGTCTTTGCAACTGAATTGCCAGGTCATGTCCTGTATCTTGTCTGTTTCTGCCACCCTGGGGGCTGCATACCCAGGTCTGTTATCTCTGACTTCTAGTCTGTTTCCGCCACTCTGGGTGCTGCATACCCAGACCTGTTATCTCTGACTTCTAGTCTGTTTCAGCCACTCTGGGGGCTGTATACCCAGACCTGTTATCTCTGTATCTTGTCTGTTTCCGCCACTCTGGGGGCTGCATATCCAGACCTGTTATCTCTGACTTCTAGTCTGTTTCTGCCACTCTGGGGGCTGTATACCCAGGCCTGTTACCTGTGACTTCTAGTCTGTTTCCGCCACCCTGGGGGCTGTATACCCAGGCTCATTCTTGTATCTCGTTGCAGTATCAGTTCCTGTCTGAACTGTCTCCTAGCCTGTTACCTGTTTGTCTCTATGTCCATACCTTCCCTTTTCTTGCAGTGTCTGAACCTGCACCTAACTCCAACTCGTTGTCTCTGTATTTCTGTTTGTGAGTTTTGTGTCCACTCGCTACTTCATAGTAAGTACCTTGTGTGTATCTGGTTCTGTTTGTCCCTTTTCCCTTCCTCCGTATCTACCTCCTGTGTTCTAGCCATCTTCCTGTATTTTCCAGTCTGTTCCATGTGAACAGAGTCCTGTCCTCTCTGCCTGCACCCTCAGCCCTGTTCGGCTCTGCTTGCTCACTGCGCCAGCGGTTTCCCTCTGCTCTGACTTGCCCACCGCACCTGCGGTTTCGTTCTGCTCTGCCTTGTCCACCGAACCTGTGGTTTCGCTCTGCTCTGCCTTGTCCACCGCACTTGCGGTTTCGCTCTGCTCTGCCCTGTCCACCGCACTTGCGGTTTCGCTCTGCTCTGCCCTGTCCACTGCACTTGCAGTTTCGCTCTGCTCTGCCCTGTCCACTGCACTTGTGGTTTCGCTCTGCTCTGCCCTGTCCACCGCACTTTCGGATTCGCTCTGCTCTGCCTTGTCCACCACTCCGGCGGTTCCTCTCTGCTCTGCCTTGACCACCGCTCCGGCGGTTCCTCTCTGCTCTGCCTTGACCACCGCTCCGGCGGTTCCTCTCTACTCTGCCTTGTCCACTGCTCTGGCGGTTCCGCTCTGCTCTGCCTTGCCCACCGCACCTGCGGTTTTCGCTCCACTCTGCTTGCTCACCGGCGGTTCCTCTCTGCTCTGCCTCGTCCTCCGCTCCGGCGGTTTCGCTTTCCTCTGCTAGTCTACCGCATCTGCGGCTCTGTTCCTGTCTCCGAGTCTGTACGGGACCTTATCCAGCCTGCGCTCCAACCTGCTAGTACCTCCCTGTCTGCACTCCAGCCGTGCTTGCCAGTGCCCACCTGTCTGCATACCAGCCATGCTTGCCAGTGCCCACCTGTCTGCATACCAGCCGTGCTTGGCAGTGCCCACCTGTCTGCACTCCAGCCATGCTTGCCAGTGCCCACCTGTCTGCATACCAGCCGTGCTTGCCAGTGCCCACCTGTCTGCATACCAGCCGAGCTTGCCAGTGCCCAGCTGTCTGCATACCAGCTGTGCTTGCCAGTACCCACCTGTCTGCATACCAGCCGTGCTTACCAGTATCCACCTGTCTGCATACCAGCCGTGCCTGCCAATACCCACCTGCCTGTATGCCAGTCTAACCTGCCTGTTCCTGCATTCCCCGGTGTGGTCAACAGCTGTGACCGGGGTCTGACCTGGAGTAGCACATGGTCCCTTTGCTTGGTTCCTCTTTGGTTCACGGAGTCGACTGAGCCGCCGTGCGACCTTGGTCGGATCGGGTTGATATTTAGCTACGCCCCTCCAGGCACGCCTCGGTTCATGGTACAGTGGGATCACTAATCACGCTCACGCCAGTCAGTCCGGGCGCGAGTGTAACAATTAGAGTTGAGCCACCCCCGTAGTGTTCGAGTTCGGTTCGGTTCGTCGAACACCCGTATGTTCGCCGAACTGTTCGTCGAACTGTTCGTCGAACACCTTCGAACACCGTTAAAACCAATGGCAGGCAAACAAAAACACATAGAAACACATAGAAAACACATAGAAAACACTTCAAAGGTGTCTAAAAGCTGAAAAACTGCTCAGAAGACACAACTAACACATGGAAAAGTGACAAGTACATATAGTCATGCGAAAAGAAAAGAGGTGGAGGAGTAAAAGGAGGGGGAGACACAGATATAGGCATGTCATGCCCTTCTAAAATCAAGAAAGGCTGGAGTAAAAATCTAAAATCAGCCTACCAACACCCAGACGTCGTGACAAGAAAATGAAAAAAATAAATATCTTTAGGTAGAATGGCGGTTCCATTCAGAACACTTTCCTTACAAGACGTAGTGGTATCCCCGTTGTGAGTTGTGCCAAAAACGGAACCCAATACATTCGGACTAATCCACCATTTGTCATATCCAAGGGGCAGGTCCGTAAACGACAATATTGACGCGGAACCAAGTACAGTAGTATATACTGTACATCCTTTGACAAGGCAATCAGGCGGATCAAGAAGTTGGGAAGGGTCACCCTAATGGCCAAAACAGATATTGATGCGGCATTCCGGTTACTTACTACCTGTGCCTCCGAATAGTGTCCACCTATTGGGCTGCTTCTGGGAAGGAGCATACTATATAGATCGCTGTTTGCCCATGGGGTGGTCCAGATCCTGCTCACTATTTGAGGCATTTAGTTGCTTCCTCGAATGGGTTGTAATGGACGTTTCTAAGGGGGCACATATTATCCATTACCTCGACAACTTCTTATGCCTGGGCCCAAAAGATTTGCCACAGTGTGAATACACGCGGTAGTCCACCTGTGAGAAGGAGAGAGCTGGAGGGAGAGCGGACACCACAGAGCCAAGGGGTTAGATGGAGAACGGAAGAAGGAAAGAGGGTGAGGGAGGTAAGGGAGTACAGTGGAAGGCCGACCTGAGCTCCCCCATGTTCCTGCTGGGCGGGGAACAGCCCTGGGAAGAAAAACCGCTTGCGCATCCCTTTGAGGTTACGGGTGCAAGCGGGCAGAGGGACTACGCTGGAGTGCAAAGCCGACACGGCCAGTCCGTTCCTGCCCGTGCGACCTCCGTGTCGCCGGGTTTGTGCCAGAGCCGCGGTGGACCCTGACGGCCAGACCCCCTCTCCCAATACTGGTGCCTGTCCGCTGGTGGGTCGAGCCCCCCCGTGGTGGGGGGGAGTAACATCTGCAGAAGAAAGACCATCTTCCAGCCAAACTAAGATGTCTACTTCTTTTCGTGGACAATGTGATACGATACCTTTCTTACTGACACGCCCATCGCTACAAATTCCAGATGAGGCACAAAACAGCAGGTGCTTCAACGGATATCAAGTGCTCCTTCAAGTGGGCTCTCCTCCACCTCAACTTCAACATCACAAATACTCCAGTCCTCAGAGGTGTCACCCTAATCGCACTTGCTTCCTCACAGCTCCCAAGTCTCCAGCTGCCCGTCTGAGTATGGGGTAACACAGATGGTTGAGTCTGCACAGCTGTTTACTCATACTATAGCCTGGGAAACGGAGGTCTGCTCCAGAGCTTCTGTTAATCCAGAGGAGGAAATGATCTGCACTGATGCCAAGAATCTTTATGAGTCGGATCCAGGACCAGATGAAGAAGGTTCTGAGCATAATGTAGACCCTCGTTCCCAAACCGTAACTCCTGTTGGTGGAGACAATGATGAAGACGATGATGAGACTCAAATACCTGATTGGAGCGACAACTTGACTTTTCGGTCAGGGCAGGAAGAGGTTGGCTCTGAGGACGACGGGTGTGAGAACACACAGGATGATGATGACGAGGTTGGAGATCCCACTTACTGTAAACCCACAGTCAGCCAGTCGATGAGGTTAGCAGAGGAGGTGGAGGAGGATGTGACTAGCCCAGGGGATGGGGATGACTCGGTACCCGGGCCTTTGCCTGGCCTTAGGGATGTCGCGGTGGTCAGCTCCCGGGCCCGTACCCTGGGGTCACTCTTTAAAAGGGTGGATAATTGTTAATTTTATAACAGTTCATGATGCCACCTGTGGTATCTGGTGAGAAGCGCCAGCGCTGCAGCTGTCCACTGAGGCCGGTGATAAGGCAGCTCGATGGTATAGCTCCCCACAGGTGGAGCTAGGCCTCAAGAAAGCGTATGCAGGGGAAATGAAGGACAGGCGAGACCCAGCTGGGTCAGAGCAAGAACGGAAACGAACACGGTAGTCACTTCACTACCTTTTACTGGTGGAAATTCAGGCACATCCCGGAGCACTGTAGGGTGAAGGGTGCATATCAGGATCCTCCCCAATGAGCGGGTGTAGGGCCTCCTGTTTCTTGCCTCTGCGTAGTAAGTTTCTGACCTGCCTGGAGCTAGGCCTAACTTTGTCTCTGTCCTGCGCTGGCTGACCTTGTGGTAGGGCCTTGTCTTGGAGTTCACGCTCCCAGTATGCAGGGCCTAAGCGTCTCCTGGCTCTGTTATGTATCAGCACCTTAGCGATCCTGGGACTTGTAGTTCTCCAGGGATTCCGGTTATGCCTTACTGGGTCATAGAGATCCCGGTAAGCTCGGATCCGGTGTCCGGTAAATGCTTCGGGGTGAGCTGGTTAAGCTCCTCTGCCCCCTATGTACTAACTCTCCACTCGCCTTCGGTCTACTCGGGCCCTCACTAGGCTATACACACTAACGGCAGCTTGCCGCGCTTCACCGATCTTATGGCGCCGGCACACCTTAAGCTCTAACTGGGCTCCCTGAATCTAGCTAGCAGGAGCCTCGTGCTCCACTGCTGAACTATTAACTGAGTTCTCTAGACTAGACTCAGCTCCACTGCAGACTGACCTCTCTTAGGCTTCTCTACTGCAGGAACTCTTCAGAGGAACTGAACTGCCTAGCTCCACCTTCCCTATTTATATCCCTAACAGGCTCCCTCTGCTGGTCTGAGGTGGAAGGTGGAGATGTGTGAATGCTTATGGGGGCCTCTTGTGGAGGATTCCATCATTGCACTCTTCTAGGATCTGTGATACCAAGCGCCGCTGGGCGTCACAGATGCTATTAACGACGAGGTTAGGTTGCGCCTTCCTGGACAGAGACGGAGTACTGGAAGCACGTCAACAACTGCATCCTCAACCACAACTCTGCACCTGACCACAAGTCGTAGTGGCTCTTCAGGTCGCATGGGCTCTAAGCCTTGCATAGCCTGGGCATTTTTTCAGATCAATAAGGATGACCCAACTCGTGTTATCTGTAATATTTGTCACCAAAATCTAAGTAGAGGCCAAAAAATCCATAGTTTGAGTACTTCATGCATGAACCGTCACATGGATATGAAGCATAAGTTGCAGTGGGAAGCTCACTGTGCTACAATGCGGCCTAGTGGGCTGGGCCAACCACCGTCTGCCCCATCTTGTGCATCCGCGGCCTCTTCATCCTCTCTGACTGGGGGGACAGCAGTCACACATGTTTTTGGACGCAGACCTGCCACCTCTTTACCGGCAACAGCCAGTGTGATTGGCAGGTCATCATTTCATTTGGAAGTGGAAACACCAGTTGGTGTTGAGCGCTCTCCGAAATCGAGAGCACCACCTTTGGATCAAGGCAACCTAACTTTTCCGCCTGCATCTTCCTCACAGACCGGCAGTTTGCCGGGGACACCGTACTCAACCCCGTCTGAGCATAACAGCCCTCGGTCCCTCAGATGTGGACAAGTAAAAGACCATTTCCTACTAGCCATGACAAAGCTAAGAGGTTGAATTTCACCATCTGCAAGCTGTTGGCTACAGAAATGCTGCCTTTCCGCCTGGTGGACACAGAGGATTTTCGAGACCTTATGTCCGTCGCAGTGCCCCAGTACAAGATGCCCAGTCGGCACTACTTCTCAAAGAAAGTTGTGCCTGCGCTACACCAGCATGTCGCACACAACATCACCGCTTCTTTGAGAAACTCTGTATGTGACAGGGTGCATTTCACCACAGACACTTGGACGAGTAGGCATGGACAGGGGCATTACATGTCGCTGACTGGGCACTGGGTAACTATGGTGACAGCAGGACAAGGGGCTGCTGTCCAAGTCTTGCCATCCCCACGAGTTATATATCAATCCTCTTTATCTAGAAGTTCCTCCACTGCTTCTGCCTCCTCAACCTCCTCTCGGTCCTCCACCTGCACCCAAAGCCTGTCTGGTAATGCCACCCGCTTTCTAACTGCGCAGAAGGAAACCTGCACACCTCCTTACTATGCTGGCAGCAGGGCTCAACGGCATCAGGCGGTGTTTACTTGGAAATGTCTGGGAAATGTGAGTCACACAGCTGAGGAGTTGTGGTCAGCTCTGGAGACCCAGTTTCATGAATGGTTGTCTCCACTGGACCTGAAACCAGGGAAGGCCGTGTGCGACAATGCTGCCAACCTGGGTGCGGCCCTTCGCCGGGGCAATGTCACACACGTGCCTTGTATGGCTCACGTGTTGAACCTGGTTGTCCAGCAATTTTTAGCCCACTATTCCGGACTAGATGGCCTTCTGCAGAGGGCACGGTTGCTGTGTGCTCACTTCCGCCATTCGCATCCCGCAGCTCAACGACTTACATCTCTACAGAAGTCATTGGGCCTGCCAGTTCACCGGCTGAAATGCTATGTGCCGACACGGTGGAATTCAACTCTGCACATGTTGCAGCGACTGTGGCAGCACCAACAAGCCCTGGTGCAATACGTACTGACGTATAGCCTGGGCCAACGAGATCCATAGGTGGGGCAAATCACGCTGCAGGAGTGGTCTCAGATCAGGAACCTATGAAGTTGATGCGCCCCCTGGGCCGTGAGGTACCCGGAGCCGGGCCGGTAGACGCTGGGGGTTGTAGTCACTGTGGCGGTGACCCAGTCCGTGACCCAGGGCGGTCAATCCAAGGGTAATTTGTATATATGGGTTTTATAATGTCCGACTACGCCACCTGTGGAGTGCGGCCAAAGGGGCCGCCGCTGCGGAACAGTCCTCTGAAGCTGGTGGTTTTGCAGCAATGGTATTATTACTCCCCACAGGAAGAGTGTAGCTTCAGGGCAGTGTGGGTGGATGATGGTGGTTGTAGTGCAGGGAGTCAGTAATGAACACAGAGTCCGTGTGATGCAGTCCCAAGATCTTTACTCACAGTTGTTGCAGTCCAGATTACAGGTACCAGAGCAATCTCCCCCGTTGTGCTGTGCGTACTCAGTGAGGGGCTCAGTCCACCCCCAGATAGCTCCGGAGTACTTAGCAGGACCCCCTTCTGTGTGTCCTTTCTCTGGCCTTCTCCCTGCACCTCACACCCAGTGACACTTCTATCCGGTATCCTCGGGCCTTGGCGGGCGACGTGTGTTCCGTCCCCTGGGTCCTATGTGGCTACCTTCTTAGTGAGACTGGTGTGGACTTTGACCTGCAGTACATGAAATGCTGCAGCCTCCGGTTTCTAGTTGAGCCTTGCTGTTTCTCCGCTAGTTGAGGGACCGGTTCCCCTTATCTGGCCTGACCCCTCTACCTCCTGGTAGCAGCGGGCGTACGGGTGGCCTTCTGCATGGCCTGTACCCCTAGGGTCCCTTCGGTTCCTGGAGCCTTCCTGCTCCCACTCATCTCTTCTCTCCTTCAGTCCTGGGCCTCCCAGACTAGGCCCGCCTCCGGAGCAGAGCTCATGCAGAGCCTCTGCTCCTGTCACTTCTCCTCCTCTGACTGGCTTGCTCTTTCTAAGATGGCTTCCTATTTATACTCTCCCTGTCATGTGCTCCTCTAAGCTGCTTTCTCCACCCAGACCCACTACATAGGACCCTCCCGCCAGCTAGGGACCTGAGACTGTGCTCTCCTTTAGGAGCAATCTCGCCCTACCCCCACTGCGGGTATGTGTTGGTTGCAGGTGTTAGGGTCCCGAGCCATACTCCTTCCTTACCTGAGGGTGAGATACCAGACCTCTGGGTGAGATGCAGTACCTCTGTGGCGACTGAACCCTCAGGGGTGCCACACACCCTTCTGCACAGTTTTGAAATGGAGACGAAGATGTTTTGTGCTGACGATGCCATTATCAGCATGACTATTCCGGTGATTTACATGCTGGAGCACACGTTAAACAGAATTCAGAGTCAGGTGGTGGGACAAGAGGAGGTGGAGGAAGTAGAGGAGGAGTCGTATGCGGAAGGAATAACATCTCCAAGGTCCAGACGGTCGGCAGCACCAAGGCAGCAGGCGTGGGAGAGTGGGGGAGAGGGATTAACCAGGGCACATGGTAGCAGCCAAACTGTTGAGGAAGGTGCAGGAGCCGAGGAAGAAGTGGAGGACGAACTGGCGATGAGCATGTAAGACTCATCAGATGAGGGAGACCTTGATCACATTTCTGTTGTGTGAGGTTGGGGGGAGAGGGCAGAGGAAGGAAGCATGATTCCTACCTCGCTACCAACACAACAAGGACTTGGTCCTCCTGGATGCGCAAGACAAATGAGTGCCTTCTTGCTGCACTACCTGCAACATCACCCTTGGATTGTCAGAATTCGAAGTAATCCCGACTACTGGGTTGCCACACTGTTAGATCCCTGGTACAAAAGTAAATTTGCCGAAATAATTCCTGCCATAGAAAGGGATTCACGCATGCAGGAGTATCAGCAGAGGTTGTTGCAGAATCTTACATGTGCTTTTCCACAAAACACCAGTGGTGCAAGTAGTGAATCTCACAGTTCTAAATTGCAAACCGTGGGACTGTCGAGTCTTCATCACTCAAACCGTAACAGTAACACAGTATCTGCTGGTAACAGCAATTTTGTGGAATCGTTTCACCACTTTTTTAGACCATCCTTTGCAAGGCCACAGGAGACAAGAAGTCTGACAGATAGTCAACACCTAGAGAGGATGGTACAGGAGTATCTCCAAGTGAACATCGAAGCCATGACTGTGTCACTGGACCCTTGCTCAATTTGGGATTCCAATCTGGAAAAATGTCCGGAGCTCGCCACTCATGCCTTGGAGATCTTGTCATGCCCTGCAGCCAGCGTTCTCTCTGAATGTGTGTTCAGCGCTGCTGGTGGTGTGCTGACAGATAAGCGCACGCGGCTGTCCACTGAGAATGTAGACAGACTCACGTTCATAAAGATGAACAAATCATGGATCCGCAAGGACTTTTCTACCCCTGTGTCATCCTGGGGAAACTAAAAGCTTGAGGATTTGGTAAAATCACCTCACCAACCGTTTAAGCAACTCTGGGGCAATTGATGCCACTTAAGTGGTGTCTGTGCCACAATTTTTGGAAAAAATGGAGACTCTTTTTGGAGTCCCCTTGCTGTTATACGTGACGTTGGCATCGTCAATTCCAGGTGGGTTGGGTCGCCCCCCCCCCTTTAACTGTAAGAAACTACATACACTATGGCTTGGGATAACACAGATGGTTGAGTCTGAAGAGCTGTTTACTCAGAGGTCTGCTCCAAAGCTTCAGTGTCTGCTAGTCAGCGTAGAATTTTTAACTGCATCTAGCCTAGGCAATACTTTGGGCGTAGTAGCCCAGCTGCGAAGCAAGCTGCACCGCCTGTGTATCTAATAAGAATTTTTAAATGCATCTAGCCTAGGCAGACTGTGGGTACCCCCAACCAAACCCAGACGCTCAGCCCCCCTACCGCCCCCCTTTCCTTGGCAATACAATAATGTAACTCTTACAACTGGATGGGTGAGGATCGGTCACAGCTTTATTAACTCTTTATACTCATTCCATTAGAAAGGCATTTTATTTCTAAAATAATTCAGCTTGTTGCAGCATGCCCTGGGTCTCCACACCGGCAAGTTGGCCAACAAGTGTAACTCTCCAACATGTCCTTTCTATTTCCAGGCCACGGAGGATCCTGCGTACTCGTATGCAGGACTCTGACCCCCATCCATCACTCTTAACGCTTGTTCCACTCCGTCCTGGAGTCCTGACAGGAATATGTCCAGTCTAATATCCATTAAGTGAACACCGTCGGGCCGTATGAGGCCTGCTTTATCTCCTTCCAGTTGTCGCTGTTGTATCACTACACCGCCTCTGTCTCTTCTAAATTTTGCCATCCGAATATTTATTACCCGCCTTGTCCGTTCGATGGCCGTGATGTCTCGCGCACCTTGCCATACCGCTATCGGCACAATCTCTGACCATACTATAGTTAGTTTTGTGAAAAATTCTCTGAAGCGCTCAGTGTCTAGTTTCATTATTGCCATTAGCTATGCGCTCTTGTGATGACCTAGGTCGTTTCCCCCGGCCTGTATAACTAAGATGACCGGACCACTTGCTTCTCTCCCTACTTTGATTACCTCCATTAGTACCTGTGGCCATAGCAGGCCTCTAATACCTCTCCAGTTGAAATATGTGTTATGAAACTCTAATTTCCTCCCGCCTGGGCAGACTTTCGCCCTTTTTTCTGCCCAATATATATACGAGTGGCCTATCACCCACACTGTTGGCTTAGCGTCACCTGTAAAAGAAACAAACCACGTTAGGATAACAAGTCCGGTCTTATGTATCTCGCCAAACATGTGGATCGCCATCTCTCTATCCTCTGAACTTCCGTTTCTGACAGTCCTGCTCTTGCTGCTTAAGTGGCCACGCCTATGCGGAATGTGTGTGTCCCATAATCTTTGGGGTGGTTCCCTGCCGATGTTATGCATTTATTAAATATAGCTTGGAACTGGTATCTTGATAATGGCATTCCATCAATGTGTGATAGGAAGAAATTACTTTGTGATATGATGGTTATATATGTTTTTACTATTGTTACCCAACTCAGTGTACCGTTTGTGGGTTGTAGAAGTAACCCAAGTGCCCCTGCCCGCTGGAACCGTTTTCGATTGGCGTATGCGTAGACGTATTGCATTATTGGCTATGACTACGTCCTGGTGTAATAAGCCTCCACTGGTGGTAATTTTGGATTGAGGGACTAATTCGCTTATGCATAGGACGTCTACACTCCTGACTTGGCTGACCCCTTTTCCACCCTTTTATGGATTGTCTGATGATGAATCTCTTTGTCACATATCCCCAATTCAGTAGTTGGAAGTGAAATGCTACTCCGGTCAGACACCGCTGCGCTGACGCCCCTGATATGCCCCTCATTAGCTGGTGGAGAAATTCTATGGTGACTTGTAATCTGGCTTGTTCACATTGGTCAACCCGTCTGCCCGCTACTAGTCGTGTCCACTCTTCCCATGCCTTACCGTATGCTTGCCACGTCGACGGGGCCACTGACGCTCTGATTAATGGCATCAACTATTCGCCACTAGATCCCAAAGGGAGGGTGGGCAACTGTTGCCCAATGGGTGGGCGTTGGGGAGGAGCTCTGTGAAAATCTGCCAATTGAATTGTGATAAAGCGTTAGCAGCAGCTTTAGACCCCTCAGCATCGTGGCTAGTGCGGACCCATACATTGTGTTTTAGGCACAGGAATGCTAGCCAGCGTAGTAGGCCTAGCACTGGGAGAGACGATGATGCCATCTTATTAATGCAGTGCGCTAGGCTGGTGTTTTTTGTTATGAATCGTATATTTTTGTTAGCCAGGCGCGCGTCCCATATTTCTATTGCTACCACTATTGGGAAGAAAAATTATTTTCCGGGCTAGATGCAGCTAAACCTTATTATTAATTTCAAAGCTGGTGGAGCTTGGTATAGATGGCTTAATACAATGAGTACCACACACTGCTAATATGCCCAAAATTATTTTCCAGGCAAGATGCAGCTAAAAATTATTAGTAATTTGAAAGCTGGTGGAGCTTAGTATAGATGGCCTAATAGAATGAGTACCACACACTGCTAATATACCCAAAATTATTTTACAGGCAAGATGCAGCTAAAATTATTATTAATTTCAAAGCTGGTGGAGCTTGGTGTAGATGGCTTAATACAATGAGTACCACACACGGCTACTATGCCCAAAATTATTTTCCAGGCAAGATGCAGCTAAAAATTATTAGTAATTTGAAAGCTGGTGGAGCTTAGTATAGATGGCCTAATAGAATGAGTACCACACACTGCTAATATGCCCAAAATTATTTTACAGGCAAGATGCAGCTAAAAATTATTATTAATTTCAAAGCTGGTGGAGCTTGGTATAGATGGCCTAATACAATGAGTACCACACACTGCTACTATGCCCAAAATTATTTTCCAGGCAAGATGCAGCTAAAAATTATTAGTAATTTGAAAGCTGGTGGAGCTTAGTATAGATGGCCTAATAGAATGAGTACCACACACTGCTAATATGCCCAAAATTATTTTACAGGCAAGATGCAGCTAAAAATTATTATTAATTTCAAAGCTGGTGGAGCTTGGTATAGATGGCCTAATACAATGAGTACCACACACTGCTACTATGCCCAAAATTATTTTCCAGGCAAGATGCAGCTAAAATTATTATTAATTTCAAAGCTGGTGGAGCTTGGTGTAGATGGCCTAATACAATGAGTACCACACACGGCTACTATGCCCAAAATTATTTTCCAGGCAAGATGCAGCTAAAAATTATTAGTAAATTGAAAGCTGGTGGAGCTTAGTATAGATGGCCTAATAGAATGAGTACCACACACTGCTAGTATGCCCAAAATTATTTTACAGGCAAGATGCAGCTAAAAATTATTATTAATTTCAAAGCTGGTGGAGCTTGGTATAGATGGCCTAATACAATGAGTACCACACACTGCTACTATGCCCAAAATTATTTTCCAGGCAAGATGCAGCTAAAAATTATTAGTAATTTGAAAGCTGGTGGAGCTTAGTATAGATGGCCTAATAGAATGAGTACCACACACTGCTAGTATGCCCAAAATTATTTTACAGGCAAGATGCAGCTAAAAATTATTATTGATTTCAAAACTGGTGGAGCTTGGTATAGATGGCCTAATACAATGAGTACCACACACTGCTACTATGCCCAAAATTATTTTCCAGGCAAGATGCAGCTAAAAATTATTAGTAATTTGAAAGCTGGTGGAGCTTAGTATAGATGGCTTAATAGAATGAGTACCACACACTGCTAATATGCCCAAAATTATTTTACAGGCAAGATGCAGCTAAAAATTATTATTAATTTCAAAGCTGGTGGAGCTTGGTATAGATGGCCTAACACAATGAGTACCACACACTGCTACTATGCCCAAAATTATTTTACAGGCAAGATGCAGCTAAAAATTATTATTAATTTCAAAGCTGGTGGAGCTTGGTATAGATGGCCTAATACAATGAGTACCACACACTGCTACAGGCCCAAAAGGTTTTACTTGGCTAGGTGCAGTAAAAAATTTGTATTACATACACAGGTGGTGTAGCTTGCAACACAGATAGGCTACTCCACTGACTAACACACACTGCAAGACGCCCAAAAGGATTTGCTTAGCTAGATTTAGCCAATTGCTGTGAAAAACACTTGCACAGCACTAAAACAGACCTGTCTGGCAAAAAGTGATAGGAACTGATGTAACCTAGCCCTCAAAAGGGCTGCAATTACAAACTAGTCCCTACTCCCTAAAACTTTCTGTCTATTTAAGAGAAAATTCGCTTGCAATTCAGTTACACAATATAGCGCTAACAGCAGCAGCAGTGCCGTCTAACACTCAGCTGCAGCAGTGAGAAAATGGTGGTGATGGGGAAAATGGCTGGGTCTTATAAGGCAAGGACATGTGACATACACAGCCAATGACACATGCCCTTGCTTGTGTGAAAAAAAGCACTTCGCTCCGTGTGTGCGCTGCTGATAGGCTGACAGACTGCACCTCCCCACTGTAAATGCGGGAAAGAGAAAAAAAAATGGAGATCTTCATTATTTCTGCAGAGATCCATCCCATGCCCCTCCCCCCGCCCCGCTGTACACTCAAACTGTGTATTAACATTGATTATCAGCATTACTGTGAAAAAATCCAGTTACGATTTGGGTGCACGAGCACGAACAGTTATCGAACATAACCTTGATCAGCCGAATTTTTTTCAAATCGTTCGGGTTCGTCGAGCGGCTCGAACACCGCCCAAAACAGCTTGAATTTGAGATTGGCGAACAGTTCAAGTCGAACACCGCTCATCTCTAGTAACAATGTCATGGTCAACCAATTACAGTTCAAACCAGAAGTTTACATACACTACATAAAAAGACACATATGCATGTTTTTCTAAATATCTGACATGAAATCAGAATAAACCTTTCCCGTTTTAGGTCAATTAGGATTACCATAATTTTTAATATTTGCCAAATGCCAGAATAATGAGAGAGAGAGAATGTTTTAGGCTGTGTGCCCACGATGCGTTTTTAATGCGTTTCTGCAGCGTTTTTGCAGCTGCGGAAACGCTGCGGAAAAGCAATAAAAACACATTGTAGAAGGCCTGCAATGTTCCCCAATGATAATCCGCACGTGCTGTGCACATGCTGCGGAAATTTCCGCTGCGGATTATCATTGCGGAAAAAAACGCAGCCCTACCAATTATTTTGCGGAAATGCTGCGTTTTCGCCGCCATTGACTTGCATTAGATCGCGCCAATTCCGCAAGACTGCATCTGTACTTGCATAATTGGTGCGTTCTAATGTGCGGATGGTACCCGGGTGTAGATGAGAGGAGAGTCTCATCCACACCCAGGTACCATTAAAAAATCTGTAAAAAAAAAGAATAAAATAAAAAATAAATGTGCGCTCCTACTTGCTTTCCGGCACTTTGCAGTGGATTGAAGGACCTGCGCTGACGTCAGAGTCATGTGACGGGTTACGCGACGCTGACGTTGGCAGGTCTTTCAATCCACTGCTGCCGGCAGCCAGCACAGGACCGCAGCAAGTCTCGGGGGCCATCGGAAGGTAAGTATATATTTATTTTTTTATTTTTAACCACTCTCTCGGGTCACACTATATAAATCCATGCCGTTTGCATGGATTTATATAGTGTGACCTAGTTGTCACAAGCAGTTTTCAAGTGATGCTAATCGCATGGAAAGCGCTTTTTAATCCGCATGCGGAAATGTCAGTGAATAACGCTCCATTTCCGCATGTCCCTGGCAGGAAAACGCATGTACAATCCGCATGTACAATCCGCATGTACAATCCACATGTACAATCCGCAGGCGTTTTTTTCTGCCAGGGAGATGCAGAAACGCTCAGGAAAAAATCCTGAGCATTTCTGCATCGTGGGCACATAGCCTTAAGGCATTTTTATTACTTACTGCAAAGTCAAAAGTTTACATACACTAAGATTAAACTGCCTTTAAACAATTCTGGGCTGCCCATATGATGATGTCATGTGTTTGAAAGCTTCTGATTTTTTGGCAACACCTGAGTTAATTAGAGACACACCTGTGGATGTATCTTAATGCACATCTGAAACACACTGCTTCTTTGTATAGCATCATGGGAAAATCTAAAGAAATCAGTCAACAAAGGAACAAAGACCTTAATTTTTGGAGACGTCCTGTGGTCTGATGAAACTAAAATTTATCTTTTTGGGCATAATGACCATTGTTACGTTTGGAGGAAAAAGGGAGACGCTTAGAAGCCTAAGAACACCATCCGAACTGTGAAACACGGGGGTGGCAGCATCATGTTGTGGGGTTGTTTTACTGCAGGAGGGACTGGTGAACTTCACAAAATAGATGGCATCATGAGAAAAGAAGATTATGTGGCAATACTGAAGCAACATCTCAAGACATCAGCCAGGAAGTTAAAGCTTGGGCAGAAATGGGTCTTCCAAATGGACAATGACCCGAAGCATACTGTGTATGTAAACTTCTGGTTTCAACTGTATCTCTGTCAAAACCCTCTTTGCACATGCACATAGTGCAAATTTTATGGTCTGAAAAATTGAATAATTAGCACATTACAAAGTTTACTGTATAATGTGCTGTGTTTTTCCCTAGAAGCACAGCTTTCTGTGCGGCACATGGCACAAGATTGAGCATGTCAATTTTTTTTTATGTGGAAAACTTGTATAACACCATACATTTATATGATAGTATCAATGTGATACCATTCACAAATACTATTATTTGATGTTTAAATGTAATAATACCCCATGCACATAGTTATTGTAACACACATTGAGGCATTTTTATTCATACTGGGAATATTTATCAAGTTAATTGTTCTGGAATTCTGGCTTAACTTGCACCAAAAACTATGTTTCAAGAACTATACCATGTTTATGATATGTTTTAGACACTTTTTAGACTTGCCTGTCTAGGGAAGTGGACACCTCTAAAAAGGTGTGGCTTATCAAAGAAAGATCAATTTAATGTGAAATCAATTCAAACAAAATTTTATGACATGAGTAGGTACGATGATTTCGAAAAATGAAGTTCAGTTCATGCGAATCACCAAAAAAGACAGCAACCTGTTAACACATTACAGGAGTTGTATCAGTAAAAAAAAGCGGAAACAATCTCAGGAGTGACCTTCCCCAAAATGGCTTGCAGCTATAACATTACATGGTATAGTTCATCCAATCAGGAGGGACTATCATAGCTTTTACAAAAGCCAAGGCAAGAAATGAAGCAGCCATTATAGGTTGATTTTAAGATAGTGAGATTAGATCAGATATCATGTGTGGGAAAAGATGTTGGCTCAGCACCGGAGTGCACATCAAAGGGAGAGACATGACATATGACATATTTAAACATACGTCATATGCTGTGAAGGGGTTAAAAGCATGAAAAGTCTGTCAGTACTCTGTGTTATTAAATGGGCTATTGGTTAGTATAAAGTTACTATCCAAACGTTTCTACTGTGATGTCATTTAAACATTACTAAGGCTGTGTTTGCATTACATAGATTGAAAAGGATTGAATACAGCCCTAGGAGATGTCAGATACACATTTTTGGGGGAAAATACACATATTTTGGGGGCAAATGGGGTATCTGCGCTTAGTGGCAAATTTATTAGCTAATAATCACATTTTTTGGAAAAATTCACTGAACCTGGTGATTTTGAATTTCAAAAAGATTTAATCATCTTTACTATTTAGTTTAAGTCGTTAAATGTGCCAAATTTATCATAGTTGTTCAAGTGCTGTGATAAATCTGTCAAGCCATAATTTTGGTGCATTTTTAGCACAGTGTACTGCAATGCCCTTTACAGGCAATTCACGCCTCATAATTGGACAAGTCGAAAACTTATCTGATATTCACAAACTATGTTGCAAGTCATAACAGATGTTTATTGGTGCACATTTCGACAGAATTCATGTGTGTTTAGGTTGATAAATATTCCCCATTATGTCAACATTTTATTGCAGCACCTTCAAATAATACAAGCTGTCAAAGTGGTCCTAAGGTCAAAAGAGGTTTACCATGAACATGTAAACTTCATTATTAGAATATACTTTTGTAGATGTACATACACAGTGAAGGAAATAATTATTTCATCCGTTGCTGTTTTTGTAAGTTTGCCCACTGACAAAAGACATGAACAGTCTATAATTTTAAGGCTATGTGCCCACGATGCAGAAATGAAGCAGAAAATTTCTGCAGCATTTCTGCATCTCCCTGGCAGAAAAAACGCATGCAGATTGTGCATGCGTTTTTCCTGCAGAATACATGCGGATCCACATGCGGATTCACTTGCGTTTCCGCATGCAGATTGACAAGCGCTTTCCATGCGATAGCATCACTTGGAAAGTGCTTGACAACTAGGTCACACTATATAAATCCATGCAAACAGCATGGATTTATACAGTGTGAACCGTAAAAATTAAAACAAATAAAGCTATACTCACCCCTGATGTCCCGGCGTGGCTGCAGCGCTGCTTCCTGGCTGGTTCCCGGCTGCCGGCATATCGCGAGACAGAGCGGTGACGTCACCGCAGGTCCTCAAGCGATGCCGGCATTCAGAGAGAAGCCGCCGGACAGGTGAATATAAACTTTATTTGTTATTTTATTCTTTTTTTACAGGTAGAATGGTACCCAGGTCTGGATGAGTCTCCTCTCCTCCAGAACTGGGTACCATCCGCACACAGAGACGCATAGAAGCCGCTTGTAAAAATGTACAGTCGCGGTTTCTATGCGTCTCAATGCAAGTCAATGACGGGAGTTCCACTGCGCTTCCGCAAAATTAAATGACATGCTGCGGATTTTTGTACGCAGCATAAACGCTGCGGAAAAATCCGCAGCATGTGCATAGAACATACGGAATCCCCTTGGGGACCATGGGGTACGGATTACCTAGCGTTTCACAAGCGTTTATGCTGCGGAAATTCCGCAGCATAAACGCTTGAAAAACGCTACGTGGGCACTCAGCCTTAGGGTGGGTTAATTTTAACATTGAGAGATAGAATATCCCCAAAAAATCAAGAAAATCATATTGTATAAATTAGATACATTTACTTGCATTTTGCAGTGAGAAATAAGTATTTGATCCCTTACAAACCATTATGAGTTCTGGCTACTACAGACCAGTTAGACGTCCAAAAGTCTTTCTCCAAAAGTCATTTGTGAAACTTCACGCCCCAAAATGAATAATGTTATTTTTAACCCCTTTAAAGTCCAAGACGTATTAATGCGAATCTGTGCCCTGGGCTTTAAGAGCCTGACCCGTATTAATACGTCATTGCGATCGCGTGCGCACACAGGCTGTGCGGGCGCAATCGCCGCCGGGTGTCAGCTGATTGTCACAGCTGACACCCGGTACTATTTGCAGGGAACGGTCCCTGCACCGCTCCCGGCACATTAACCCCCTCAATGCTGCGATCGAAGTCGATCGCAGCATTGCGGTGGCTAAGGGGAGGTGATCGGTATACTCACCTCCTCTTCCGGCCTCCAGCGCTGTCTGCCGCGGCTTCCCGGATGTTGCCATGATGCCCCTATGTCGTCATGACAACATCTGGGTCACCAGACAGCAGGAAGATTTTTGGTCATGCGCAGAGCATGACCAAACTATCTTCTCCCTGTGCAGCGCTGACAGCCTGCATAGCACAGGTATGGTGTTCCATTCCTGTGCTATGCAGGTGATCAGAATAAAAAAAGTGAAAGTCCCATAGTGGGACAAAGTATAAAAGTAAAAAAAACTGTCAGAAAGTGAAAAAAAAAAAAATTAGTAAAAATATATAAAAAAAAATAAAATAAATAAAAGTACACATATTTGGTATCGCCGCGTCCGGAACGACCTGACCTATAAAATTGTCCCACTAGTTAACCCCTTCAGTGAACACGGTAAAAAAAATAATAAAAAATGAAGCAAAAAACAATGCTTTATCATCATACCGCCAAACAAAAAATGGAATAACACGCGATCAAAAAGATGAATATAAATAAAAATGGTACCGCTGAAAATGTCATCTTGTCCCGCAAAAAACAAGCTGCCATACAGCTCCATCATCCAAAAAATCAAAAAGTTATAGCTCTCAGAATAAAGCAATGCAAAAAAATAACTTTTAGTATAAAATTGATTTTATTATGTAAAAGAGCGAAAACATAGAAAAACTATATAAATGTGGTACCGCTATAAACGTACTGACCCGAAGAATAAAGCTACCTTATCAATTTTTCCACACGCGGAGCAGAGTAAAAAAAAAAAACAAAAAAAAAACAATCCCTGAATTGTTGGTTTATGTTTATTCTGCCACCCAAAAATTGGAATAGAAAGCGATCAAAAAAGGTCACGTGCCTGAAAATGAAAGCAATAAAAACGTCAATTCATCCCGCAAAAAACAAGGCGTCACATGACTCTGTCGGCCAAAATATGGAAAAATTATAGCTCTCAAAATATGGCGATGCAAAAACTAGATTTTACAAAAAAATGTGTCTTTTAGTGTGTGACAGTTGTCAATCATAAAAACCCGATATGATTCTGGTATCTCTGTAGTCGCACCGACCCGAAGAATAAAGTCATCTAATCACTTATACCACATGAGGAACGGCGTAAAAAATAAACTCTCGGGTTAGGGTTGTGCTAGGGTTAGGGTTGGGGTTGGGGTTAGGGTTGGGTTAGGGTTAGGTTAGGTTGGGGTTGGGCTAGGGTTGGGTTACTGTTAGGGTTGGGGTTAAGGTTGGGCTAGGGTTGGGGTTGGGATTTTTTTCAAAAGTAAAAAAAAAAGATGATGATATGGCAACTAGTGTTGAGCACAAGTGCTCGCTACTTGAGTTTGCATCGGATGCTCGGGTATGCATTGAGTATCATAGGTGCTCGAATGACATGCTCGAGTCTTTGCCCCATATGCTTCGCGGCCCAAAAAAACTTGCGGGGATTGCCTGCCATGCACGAGCGATCCTCGCATGTTTTTTTTGGGTGTCTAATAACCGTGAAACATGCGGGCGGGGACTCGAGCATGTCACTCGAGCACCCTTGATACATAGTGCATACCCGAGTACCCGATGCAAACTCAAGTAGCGAGCACTTGCGCTCAAGACTAATGACAACTTATTCAATATGATGACCTAATGTTATCAAATTCTGTGTCGTACCTCTGGGTTCAAAATGTTCACTATGCCCCATGACAAAATCCTTGAGGGGTGTAGTTTCCAAAATGAGATCACTTGTGGGGGGTTTCCACTATTTAGGCACATCATGGGCTCTTCAAATGCGACATGGCGTCAGATCTCGATTCCAGACGATTTTGCATTCAAAAAGTCACACAGTGCTCCTTCCCTTCTGAACTCTGCCGTGTGCCCAAACGCTGTATTTTCCCCACATATGGGGTATTTGCGTACTCAGGAGAAATTGCACAAAAGTTTTTGGGGTCCATTTTCTCCTCTTACCCTTGTGAAAATAAAAAAATTGGGGCTAAAACATCATTTTTGTGGAAAAAGTTTGATTCTTTTATTTTCACGGCTCCATGTTATAAACTTCTGTAAAGGACTTGGGGGTTCAGGGTGCTCACCACACATCTAGATAAGTTCCCTGATGGGTCTAGTTTCCAGAATGGTGTCACTTGTGGGGGGATTTCCACTGTTTAGGCACATCAGGGGCTCTCCAAACGCAACATGGCGTCCGCTAATTATTCAAGCAAATTTTACAATCAAAAAGTCAAATGGCGCTCCTTCCCTTCCGAACCCTGCCATGCGCCCAAACAGTGGTTTTACCCCACATATGGGGTATCTGCTTACTCAGGAGAAATTGCACAACAAACTGCATGGTGCAATTTCTCCTGTTATCCTTATGAAAATCCAAAATTGGGGGCTGAAAAACATTTTTGTGGGAAAAATGTGAAAATTTCATTTTAACGGCTCAATGTTATAAACTTCTGTGAAGCACCTGGGGGTTCAAGGTGCTCACTACACATCTAGATAAGTTCCCTGAGGGGTCTAGTTTCCAAAATGGTATCACTTGTGGGTGGTTTCCACTATTTAGGCACATCAGGGGCTCTCCAAACGCATCATGGCATCCGCTAATTATTCAAGCAAATTTTACAATCAAAAAGTCAAATGGCGCTGCTTTCCTTCCGAACCCTGCCGTGCGCCCAAACAGTGGTTTTACCCCACATATGGGGTATCTGCTTACTCAGGAGAAATTGCACAACAAACTGCATGGTGCAATTTCTCCTGTTATCCTTATGAAAATCCAAAATTGGGGGCTGAAAAACATCTTTGTGGGAAAAATGTGAAAATTTCATTTTAACGGCTCAATGTTATAAACTTCTGTGAAGCACCTGGGGGTTCAAGGTGCTCACCACACATCTAGATAAGTTCCCTGAGGGGTCTAGTTTCCAAAATGGTATCACTTGTGGGTGGTTTCCACTATTTAGGCACATCAGGGGCTCTCCAAACGCAACATGGCATCCGCTAATTATTCAAGCAAATTTTACAATCAAAAAGTCAAATGGCGCTCCTTTCCTTCCGAACCCTGCCGTGCGCCCAAACAGTGTTTTTTCCCAACATATGGGGTATCTGCGTGCCCAGGGGAAATTGCACAAATTTTGGGGTCCATTTCTTCCTGCTACCCCTGCGAAAATAAAAAAAATTGGGTCTAAAGTAAAATTTTTGTGAAAAAAGTTAAATGTTAATTTTTTTCTTCCACATTCCAAAAATTCCTGTGAAGCACCTGAGGGGTTAATAAAGTTCTTGAATGTGGTTTTGAGCACCTTGAGGGGTGCAGTTTTTAGAATGGTGTCACTTTTGGGTATTTTCTGTCATAAAGACCCCTCAAAGTGACTTCAAATGTGATGTGGTCCCTAAAAAAATGGTTTTGTAAATTTTGTTGGAAAAATGGGAAATCGCTGGTCAACTTTTAACCCTTATAGCTCCCTAATAAAAAAAAATGTTGGTTCCAAAATTGTGCTGATGTAAAGTACACGTGGGAAATTGTATTTATTAACTATTTTGTGTGACATATCTCTCTGATTTAAGGGCATAAAAATTCAAATTTTGAAAATTGCAAAATTTGCAAAATTTTCGCCAAATTTCCATTTTTTTCACAAATAAATGCAAGTGATATCGAAGAAATTTTTCCACAATCATGAAGTACAATATGTCATGAAAAAACAGTCTCAGAATCAGGGGATCCGTTGAAGCGTTCCAGAGAAATTACCTCATAAAGTGACAGTGGTCAGAATTGTAAAAATTGGCCTGGTCATTAACGTGCAAACCACCTTGGGTTGTAAAGGGGTTAAGTCAAATATAAGCTTCAAATCTTGAGTGCATTTTCTGATATGGTTTGTATAACAATAACATTGCTCACGTTAATCTAAAATGCAACTTGACAGCCATCCATGCCTGAGATGTGTGCAATACACCTGCATTACTTGTCAAAGGATATATACAGCTTTTCAATACGTGTCACTTGGCAGCTGCCCTTCCATAATGCAGCATTTTAGTCTTGTACTGCAATAGTCTTTATTCTGTTAATGTATAGAATTATATTATAGCTTGTGATAGAAAAATCCAATCCACAGTTAAATTTCTGATTCCTTTATTTGTGGCACAATTCAGAAGACAATATTTATTTCCTTTTATTTGGCTCATACATTCTTGTTCTTGTTTACAACTTTTCCAGTAAAGATAGATCTAAAAATAATCTTTAAGAAACAATTGCATAAAAATATAATATATGTTTATAGATATTTTCAGATCTCAATTTCTAGTGTCTTAGTTTAACAAAAATAAGTCATATTAACATTTAAGTTATCATTTTAATTTAATGCATTTAAATATAGACATCTCGGTCAGTGAATTAATGCAGCTAACAACAGCAAATACTGTTAACCAATGTCTAGTGTAACATACAGTCTATATTAGCAGTGATTGAATAGAAGCACAAGGACAGTTACACAGACTGCATGAATACATCCTTAGGTCAGGAGCACTTCTTGAAAAGTCTACTTTGCAAATAGTTTGTAAGCAGCACATTGTAGCTGATATATTGGACTATCCTTATTATGGAGCAGCATGGACAAATGCATATTGAAATATGTAATTAATTACTTATTTTTCCAGTTGTCAACCACTTTTGATTTGTTGGATCTAGACCCTTGCATGAAAAATTGTCTAGTGTAGAAATAGAGGGCACTACAGTGCTTTCTGGAAGCTCCATCAGCTGGCACTATTAGTCTCATATTAACACCTTTCCTGTATCTCCAGTGCCTTAACCTGCTGAGCATTACTTCATAAGGCATGCCATTAACATTGAAATCATATGCAGCATTTTGTTTTGTAAAGGTTTTGAACCAAGTATGATAAAGACCCAACAGAAAATATGTATAATTGTGCTGAAGACTAGGGTTTATGCACACAAGTATGTGTCTACCCTAAATGTTTCTTTAATTGCGTTAAAGAGTAACTGAACTCTCTTTTTTTTCATTATTTATGACACGTTGTAATTCACTTCATTAGGTGATTTGGCTTCTTTCATGGTCATGACAATGATTTCCTTGGCACAACAGCATGAGAGGAGCACATCTTTTGTTTATCCAGTGCTCCTCTCTCGCTGTGTCGGCATCTTTCACTCATAGTGCATTATACAAAGTACAGGAGACATGGCGCTCAGTGAAGACTACACATCAGAGCATTATCACCTCAGGAGCAAGAATGCTCTTGAGGTGCCACCCCCCTCTTGAGACAGAATCTGTATCCGTACTCCAATTACATAGACAGGGAGTCCATATGTTGCACATCAGTAAGAAAAGCCTGGAGAAAGCTAGGTGTTTGGAGGTGTCTGATCATATTTTTGAACGGGAAAGAAGCCAAATTGTCCAATAAAGTGAAGTACAAGATTTCAAACTTTCCAAATGAGCACAATAATGAAAAAAATGATAGTATAGTTATTCATTAAGTTATACAATTTGTCATAATACCAATTCAATACAATCTTGCCCCATCTAATAAAAAAAATATCTCTTAACATTTACATTTTTTTTTTTACATAGAAGCCTATGACTGATGAATTGCATCTGTCAGAGGTATCCGACACAACAATCCAGAAAAACAAGTAGGGGCAACACACTAGATCTATTAAGGCATTGATCAGATCGTATCAGCTTAATCTCACAGTACATTTCAGGATCTGCTGGTTTAGAAACAAATTAAGGAAGAACACATCTGTATTTATGAATACAGCACCTACACATTTCTATGAGGTGCATTTTGCCTTTTTTTTTGGAGGGGGGGTGTTCTGTAATAAGAGAGACACCACAGCCTCCATGCACAAGGTGTTGTATATGCAGATTATGGAATTTGCTCCCCACAATGACTGACATGCAGCAACTTCAACACTCTGTTGCCTGAGATCCTGACAAATAGTCGTCTCGTATAGTCTTGACAAAATGCGGGGAATGCTTTAGATTACACTCATGCAGGAATGAACTCAGGGGATTTAGTATTGACGAGGCTACAGTCACTATGTGGAAGCTGCGGGTGGAAGCCAATAGAGCGCCATAATGAGGCTCCATATTCGTACAATGTAATATCGAACTCCTGCTCACACATAAACCACAGTATGTGCCGGCAAATCGGCATAGTCATCATGTGAACCAGAAGAGGCCTGAGCCACACTGGAAATCAGAAAAGACGGAGATTAGTGAGTATATTAATATCCCTACATTACATATACATTCACACATTTTAATAGGAGTGCTTGCTTGTTTAAATAATGGGAGCAATTTATTTTGCAAGCAGAGAATTCTGGTCCTGGGTATTATTTCATACAAAAAATTGTTCTAGCCTCATCTCTATGTCCTGTGGTATTGTGCTGCAGGCAATTTGTTGCTGTCAGTTCAGCATTAACATTTTCAAATATACAAAGGGAAAAACACTACTTCAACACCTGACTGCTGCGGTGATAAATTCTAGTGCAGGTTCTTTCAAACTGCTGAGAATTTCTGAGAAGGCAGCCTGATCTATAAGACAGCCCTCTGAGGAGGACATATCAATAACCAGCTACTGTGCACTTAGAAAAGTAGACTGTGCATCATCCTATTGATAGTATACCTAACACCATTGTCTTCTTGCATTCTAAAACCACAGACTATAACATAGTTATCAACATACAGTTTTAAGTAATACACATTACTTATTACTCAGATATAGCATTGCCAAATGAATCACTAAACTGTGTCATGCCTTTAAAGAAGCACTCTCGTTAATCTTTTTATTCCCTAAACCTGTGTAAATGTTAGTATAGTGTAGTATCAGTGTGATAGTATACATTCAGATTGCTGTCTTCTCCAGTAACCAGCACCTCTCTGGTCTTCTTCTTAGTCACGTGACAGTGATTCAAACTCTCTGGATCACGCTGTGATATGTGTGACATGGAAGTGACTTTTACAATGTAAGTCACAGAATGAGGCTCCATAGATTTACATTGAAAGGCCACGTTCAGTATTTGGTCAGAATTTTACATCAGTACTTATAAGCCAAAACCAGGTGAGTGTGAAAAACGCTGAAGTGGTGATGTGTTTCTATTAGTCTATGAGCCCACGATCAGGAAATAGCAGCGTTTTCGCTGCATCCAAAACTCTGCGTCCGATCATGTAGGTAAATCCGCATGTGTTCAGTGAACTGTGCGGAGTTACCGCATTCAATACATTCTATTGGGGATTGCTATAATTGTGCCCATTGTACGGTTATCTTTTTGAACAACACAACATGGGGTAGGCAATATTTTTTCTTAAGTCTTCTTCTCCTTCTATAGTTTAGGGAATATCAACCAAGTAATATTATACTGCTTTTTTCTGTATAATGGAAGACAGCACAGGTAACTATGTCACTAAAGAACTGGATGGCTTTTCTAAGTCACATGCTGGTACTGCCTGTATCTTTCCATGCTCATAAGGCTACACAAATATTATTAACAGGGCCACATAGCTTTCAAAATAGCTGTAAACAGGCCCATGATGGGGCCTATCCTCTATTCACCTCCCAAATCTCCTCCACAATAGCTCCTGTGCCCCTGACAGTCTCGGGGCATCAACATGTTAACAGAAATTGACATACTGCGGCTCATAAACCCGCACCGTGGGTGAGTTTTCGCAGCGTTAAATAGAAGCAAACGGGGCATGGGATTTCTTGTATTGTACAACACAGCATTTTGGACGCAGCGTAGGTGAGCTGAGTCCAAAACGCTGCTATTCCTGATTATGGGCACGTACACTTATACTTTACCTCTGATTGTTCCACTTCTGATTCTGGCTTACAAATACTGAGGTAACATTAAAATTCTGACAAAATACTGAACGTGTAAACATGGCCTTAACGTCACCATCACGTGACTCAGGAGAGGACTGGAGTGGTGTTGGATATTGGAGAATATAGCAATCAGTGAGTATAATAACACACTAACACTACACAACATTTACACAGGTTTAGGCAATAAAAGAATTAACTTGAGTACTTCTTTAAAACATACTGGCTTAAGAAAACTCAGCAGGTTTTCCTGCAGCCCTATGAAAAACCACATGTGGTATCATGATGTTATTTGCTGATTGACAAACTGAGCACTACTACATCTGTACAGTTTTAACTTATAAACTAATTTGGATATATTAGATTCCCTTATCATTTAATAAAAAGACTTTAACAATAAAGAACAAACTAGGAGTCAGCAAGTCATATCTTATGATATGAAATACTTCATTTTCCTTCACAAATATGCGCAACATGTACAAATATATCACATAAATCGTATAAGCATGTGTGTTTTATAATACTGGGATAATTCAGGTGTCTGATACATAAATCAGACAACTGCACTGCTCTATGGATTTCTTTAAAGGGGTCCTACAGTTTCAAAAAGGTTGGCATATGGGCATGAATTGGAATGGTAAGTACATGTCTACAATGAGCGCATCCACACAAGGCTTGCAGGGGGAACACTAGTGCAGACACAGGAAGGAAATTTGCAGATTTCTTGTACAGGAAGTGATTACATCGATGCTTTTGCAAATGCATGAGATGAGAAGTCATAAGATGTACTGCACTTGCGGTCTTTCATCTGCACTGCTGCCCCGTTCCAGGAAAAGCCACACAACCAGTGTGGAGGAGGCAAAATTGGGACAGGGTGGAATGTTTAAAGATGATAGATAACCTACATACAGTACAAAGGAGGCAGTGAGAAAGAGTAATACCCTAGATAATGAGAACCAATGTTTCACCAACCCTGTCCTGCCAAAGATTAGTTCATTACAGAAAATCTAGCTGCTTTGCCAGTCAGAAGGAAAATCACAAAAACAGGTCAAGCCTTACATTCGGTTAAGCCCTACATAAAAAGTGGAGTTTACACTAAGAGATGAGAGGACAAGCCATGACTGCATTGAAAAATAGTATTTCAGAGGCATCGTTATCTGAAAAATGAGGTCTAATGTAAATAGGCTAAAAGGGAAAAACCAGCACAGAAATATCTGATATAGAAGTTTTAGTATATTTTATTATTTTAATATTGTATCTTCTAACTATAAAAAGCAGGAAGACAATTGAAGATCTAGCTAATATTTACAACTGATTGTACAATATTTTATTGGACCCAAAATGTTACTAAAATTACGAGATCGTAGAAATATATTCTGAGTTGATCAGTAGAAGATCTGCTCTTTGAATATGTCCTATATGAAACCATTATTTATCTTATTTCAATATACACAATTTTACCAAATGGCCAGATCTTCTGTAAAAAAAATATTTTACTGGTAAACTTCTAAAAGGTTCATATTCTTGCAAATAAATCTTTCTATGGTGAAACTACATTTCACAAACCTGAGAACAGAAAAATTAATAGAAAAATGATTTTTAATTGGAAGCAAAGCTTTGACTTCCATTCATTTTGACCTTAATTTTCACTAATATAAAATACCATGAAGAACAAATTCTGTAAACTAGAAAAAATTATGCCCCCTTCCTTATCCAATTTTGAAGTATCACAGAAACTGGCAGTAATTTTTGGTCCTATAACAACTTTCCTCTCCACTACAAAATGAAATCACAAACTGCAGCCTTGTCACAAATAGACATAAATGTAAAACTTCTAATTCATGGGTTGCATATAGTATTCACACAGAGGCTTTTCAGTGAATAACACAAGCACAAGATGGCTGTGTTGGTCTGTAGTGTTTGCTTCCTGTTTTCAAGATCTTAGGTAGAATTTCTTGAGTTGGGCCATACATTAGCTATCAGCTGACTGCTATCTTATCCAAACGCATGCAGAATCCTTCTCTCTCTTGGTATCAGGAGGCCTCCATACACATTAAATGGTGGGCTAGACCCACTGAAGTCAGCAGGTTCGACTGATTTCTATCTAATGATTATTGCTATAATTGTGCCCATTGTACGGTTATCTTTTTGAACAACACAATATGGGGTAGGCAATATTTTTTCTTAAATCTTCTTCTCCTTCTATAGTTTAGGGAATATCAACCAAGTAATATTATATTGCTTTTTTCTGTATAATGGCAGACAGCACAGGTAACTATGTCACTAAAGAACTAGATGGCTTTTCTAAGTCACATGCTGGTACTGCCTGTATCTTTCCATGGTCATAAGGCTACACAAATATTATTAACAGGGCTACCTAGCTTTCAAAATTGCCTTAAACAGGCCCATGATGAGGCCTATACTCTATTCACCTCCCAAATCTCCTCCACAATAGCTCCTGCGCCCCTGCCAGTCTCGTGGCATCAACATCCAGAAGGCTGCAGTCTTCCCAGTTTGTCTGGAAGAAGTAGATTGGCTGAAGCAGTCACGGATCATGAGGCCCCGAGACCAGCATGGGGCAGAGTAACGCTGGTTCAAAGGGTGAGGATAGGATTGTTTGTTTTTTTATTGCCTCACAATGTGGCCAATTGTAAAGGGGATTGAAGGGGTTTTCCCCTACTTTAAATGCAATGTTGAAAGGAACTTAAAAAGTAACTGTGGTTTTATTTTTTTTCCATAAATCAAAAGTATATATGAAAATAATAAACTTTGTAATATATCTTATTAGAGAGATCCAAGACTGATCATTCATTCTAAATGTTCTCAGTGTGTCGTCAGTGAATACAGATTTTCCCACTACTGACACAGGAGATGGCAGCTGGTGCTCATAAGAAGAACTTGCAGCAGAATGTCTGTGTCTGCCTTCAGCTCCTCCTCACTCTCATATTCATAGAATTTTAAGAGCACCAACTGTCATCTCTTATCTCAGAAATAGGAAAATCTGTATTCACTGACTAAAGATTTTACCCATGAAATGAGAATAAATATCAATCCAAGAGGTAAAAGAAGCTAATTAATTTAATAACATCTTTAACAAAGTTGCCTATTTTCATGTGTGCTATTGATATATGAAATAAAAACTATGGTTACCCTTTAAACTTACTTCTACTACACACAATTGTATCATATTACTAGAATATTCATAATGGTGATAAAATGTCAGTTATCTGATATCAATCTAAACTCTTTTGTCCTAATATTTTCTTTTTTGATCGTTGAGTTTTCTATTCTAATTTCTATACGATTGTGGGAGTCACCATCTTGCCAAGGCTGTTAGCAACATTTACAGATAAGCTGTATAAAAGGCACATGGACCAGAAATACCAGTCTGGATATAACAATTAACTTTGGTAGGAAAGACTTCTAGCCATGCTGTGCAATTCTTGCAGAGTTCATTGCACAGGTAGGGGGAGGAGGTGATCTGCAACCATTATTTACTGTTAAAAGGAACATCACATTTTTACATATGGAATTAAAGGTATGGCTGTATAGCAGGTTGTCCTCCAATAAAAATGAAAATTTTTGTATTATTAAAATCATTGGAAGTACACTGGGGGTAAGTCAGTGCACTTGGTCTATGTCTTCTAAATATATTGGCTAACTCAGTGCACTTCCAGCCTTATTTGATATGGTCTCTATGCTAAATGTCTCCTAGCTGGCACATCATATTTCTACAAGAAGGGTAACACTTTTATTGGGGGATAAGAGCCTATACAGCCATACTATAATTCTATATGTGAAAAAGTGTTGACTGTTTTTTCTCTAATGGTGTGATCCTGTGTTACTTATATAGAGGAGTTATCTGTCATTTATATCCTGCCTGTGATGACAATGAGATGACCACAGAAAATGTAAGGGCGGTAATCCATCTTTGATGATATTCTCTCCATACTATGCAATTTAACTAATCATGTTTAAGATGCAAGTAAACGAATATGCACTAAACCTACAGACTCAAAGTTCATATAGAGAGGCTGATAGTTATAGATCCATTTATACTGCACAATTATCATGTACAAGCGTTCCTTGGTATGATCATTCGCAATAACTGTGCTGTCCAAACAGGATACCTATCACTCGATAAATGAGCAAAAAGCTTGTTTGTCAGGTGAAATGAGTGTTTAGTTTGCACAAAAGATCATCATCTCGGCAGAGAATCCTCCTGTGTAAACAGGACTACGCTGCCGAGAATAATGGCAGCTTATGTTCAGAAAACGATCTATTACTTATTGTTCTATGTGAATCTGAATAGCGTTTCGGCCTGTGTAAACAGGCTATAAACTACAGCTGACCAGCAGACATGTTGACAGATGGGCGTTGTTTAGTGCTGTGCATCACACAGTGGAAATGGATTCTATGAATGATATGCAACAGGAAATACATTCTTTACAAGGCATCATCAGTTCTATACAGACAATTGAATTTTCAGATTTCCTTTTGTGAATTTAGTATTCTGTTTGATTATTTGAATCCGACCTTAAAAATTATGTAATTTACTAAAATTGTCAGCTGAACACTTTCTATATTATATACTGTACACCTCAATATTCCATATTAGTTAGACATAATATATAATAATAAACCACATAGTTGAATCTCAAGCTTGAATATTTTCTGATTATTTGTTTCTTAATTCATTCTATAGTTAGCTTACAGCATAAAGACAATTCCAATCCTGGTAAAAATAAAATCATTTCACCAGTGTTGCTCTCAGAAAAAGGTGTATTGTTTAATTTCTAGGATTTTTCTTGCCAACAAGAATATTTTATTGGCAAACTCTGAATGCATTTCAAAGCAAAACACATTTTCCTTGGCACATATATTGTGCAGCATAGTGATGCATTATTTTCCCTTTTGAACCATTATTTTGAAACAGCAAACCAAGTAAAAAATTTGGCCAGTTGACAAAATAATCAAGGCAGACTTGCTGTTCTGGACTTCTCAAGTGTGTCGTTGACTGGGCATTGCAGATAGGTACAGTTGCTTTCTTCAGTTATTTTGTTCTACAATGTACGCACTGAAGCAGAAACCTGGAACAAAAGAAATGTACAATTAAATCAGCATTTTTAATGTAAACACCAGGATTTAAGTTTGGTAACTGCTCAATCTAGATTACTGTTAATAATATTTGGCTCTAAACACAAATGCTTTCTAAGAAAGTTAATTTAGCCCAAAACAAATGAGTTACTAGTTACATCAAGTTTTAATTACATTTAATATAATGGAAGGGGTGATTTTAAATGAAAGGGGGTGATACCAGTGTGAGACAAGAAGATCAGGAGAGCAGACTGTCAGTCATTATATGTCTCACACTGGTAACACCCCCTTTCATTTAAAATCAGCTCTGGATTCTTGGGGCGATCTGTGTCTAGCTGACAGATTTTAACAGCTAATTTACACATAAGAAAAGTGTGGATTTCTTTGGAACAAGACATCGGATCATAGATATCAAGGTATCATTTTATTCAGCTTCCTATGACCTACATGCCCATATAGAAGACTTGGAAGGGATGATCCTACTGACAGATGCCCTTTAATTCACATGTGGAGAGTGTGGATAAACTACATACAGTTTGTACTTTTTTTTTTACTGCAGTTACATAGTTACACGGGTTGAAAAAAGACCTAGGTCCATCAAGTTCAACCTTTCTCCACCAATTATACATCTTGTCACTAAATTATCTAAAACCCACAATGTTATGTGTACAGAGGAAATCATCCAGCCCTTTTTTAAAAGCTATTATTGTGTCTGCCATTACTACCTCTTGTGGTAGGACTGTGAAGAACCCTTTCCTATTTAGCTGCCGGAATTGCCTTTCCTCCACCCATAATGAGTGCCCCCTGGTCCTTAGTATGGTCTTTGGAAGGAATAAGTCATGTGCTAGTACTTTGTACTGACTACACATATATTTATACATGTAAATGAGATCTCCTCTGAGATGTCTTTTTTCTAAGCCAAATAAGCCCAACTTTTCCAACCTCTCATCATGTGAGAGACCTTCCATGTCTTGTAATAATGTAGTTGCCCGCCTTTGAACTGACTCTAACTTCTGAATTTCCTTTTTAAAGTGTGGAGCCCAAAACTGGATCCCATATTCTAGATGTAGCCTCGCAAGCGATTTATAAAGGGGTAACAATACATTGGGATCACAGTATTTTATTTCTCTTTTTATACACCCTAAAATCTTGTTTGCTTTTGCAGCTGCTGCTTGACATTGAGTGCTGCTGCTCAGCTTACTTGTGACCAGATTACCCAAGTCCTTCTGTTCTGTAGTCCCGAGTATACTTCCATTTAAAGGGGTTGTCTACTACTTTCACATTGATGCCCCATCCGTAGGATTGGGCATCAAGTATGACCGGCCAGGGTCCTGCAGCTGGCATCCCCGCCGATCACTTGTTATCGGTGCTGGCGGCTACGGCTGCCGGCAGGAAGTGCTTACCTGCGGAGCTTGGCCGTCAAGTTGCAGTGGCCAGCGCTTGTTACTGCACATCTGCCTCCTATTCAATTCAATGAGAGGAGGATGTACAGTAGCCCGCGGCGGCCACTACAGATGGACGGCCAAGCACCGTAAGCACTTCCGGTTGGCGGCCACTGGCACCGAAAACAGCTGATCGGCGGGGGTGCCAGTGTGGGACCCTAGCCGATCATACATTGATATCCTATCCTACGGATAGGGCATCAATGTGAAAGTAGTGGACAACTCCTTTAATGAATATGTAGCCAGGGCCGGCTCCAGGTTTTCGTGGGCCCCGGGCAAAAAAGTCTCATTGGACTTTAACACATACCATGATTAATGATGCACAGATATGGCAGAGAAATATAGGTATAGTACAATGCCAAAGATTCCACTTACTTCTTACATTATATGAGTGATATCTATTGTAAATTCTACAATAGCACAGAAACCACCGAATCCTCGCAGAGCACAGTTCGTGCCCTGAGGGATTCAAATGTTTTCATTTTAGACCGAACAGTATAGTCCTCCATACAGTATTATGGGCACCACATAATCTTCCATTCAGTATAATGAGCCCCATATATTGCTCCATACAGTATAATAGACCCCATAAATTGATTCATACAATATAATGAGCCCCATATATTTCTCCATACAGTATGAGCCCAAAATATTGCGCCATACAGAAAAATGGGCCCAAATAGCGCTCCATACAGAATAATGGACCCAATATATTGCTCCATACAGAATAAGGGGCCTCATATAATGCTCCATACAAAATAATGGGCCTCATATAATGCTCCATACAGAATGGACCCCATTTAATACTCCACACAGAATAATGGGCCCCATATAATACTCTATACAGAATTGCCCCCATATAATGCTCCATACAGAATAATGAACACCATATATTGCTCTATACAGAATAATGGGCCTCATATAATGCTCCATATAGAATAATGGGACCCAAATAATACTCTACTACAAAATGGGCCACATATAATGATCCATACAGAATGGGCCCCATATAATGTTCTATACAGAATGGGCCCCATATAATGCTCCATACAGAATAGTGGACCCCATATAATGCTCCATACAGAATAATGGACCTCATATAATGGACCCCATATAATGCTTCATGCAGAATAATGGGACCCATATAATGCTCCATACAGAATAATGGACCCCATATAATGCTCCATATAAAATAATGGACCCCATATAATGCTCCATACAGAATGGGCCCCATATAGTGTTCTATACAGAAAGGGCCCCATATAATATGCCATACAGAATGGGCCTCATATAATGTTCCATACAGAATGGGCCCCATATAATGCTACATAAATAAAAAATAAATAATCAAATACTCACCATTCCTCGCTCTCCGCTGGACAGAGGCTGCTGCTCCAGACTCTTCAGTGTCTTCTAGCTGTCTGCACTGCTCGGCAGAGGGTGCGCTGTAGTGATGTCATCGCGCCCTTTACCCTGAGATGTCAGAGAGTCAGAAGACGCAGAAAAGACCAGGCAGTGGAGGAACAGGGAGAGGTTAAGTATTTCAAACAGTTTAAAACACGGTGAGGTTGGGGGGGGGGACTCATGGGGCCCATAGCATGCCGGTGTCCCTGACGTCGAGTGGGCCCCCCCCACTTGCTCAGGGCCCCTGCACTTGCCCGGGTGCGCCGGGTGGTGACGCTGGCCCAGTATGCAGCAATAAGATTACTCCATCCTAGGTGCATTACTCTACATTTATCTACATTAAATCTCATCTGCCAAGTGTTTGCCCATTCAGTCATCTTATCCAGATCGTACTGCAATATCGTAATGTCAAGATCAGATTTTAATATCCTACATAGTTTGGTGTCGTCAGCAAAAACTGACACTTTACTCTCAATCCCATCCCCAAGGTCATTAATAAAACGGTTAAAAAGAATTGGTCCTAGCACAGATCCCTGCGGCACCCCACTGCTGACTATATCTCATTTAGAGAACGTACCATTTATGACGACTCTTTGTTTCCTGTCTTTTAGCCAGTTACTTACTCATCTGCATATAGTCTTCTTCTGTTGGGGAAAATCGAGAGGTCTCCCACACAAAACACAGTTTGCTCATTCCACTGACACTGTTCTAATATGTATAGGCACCTAAGTTGTTATTGTAATTAATACAATAACAATAATTAAAACAAATTTGTATTCTTATTGCACAGATAAGCTTTTCATGGCCCACGACTATTGTCTCTTTATTCACCAAGTACAGAAAAATCTTATCTACTTGAAGAACTGCATTGTCAGCAGACTAATAATAAGAGATAATACGGTCCCTACATAATGGATATCTTAATCTCTGCTTAATAAACTCCAACCCTCCAATTACCTAGCTACATCCATTACTGTCTGTCTTGAGACTGTACAGTCTTTTCCTCATAATCCTTTCAACAGTCAGCTCCACCTTAGCTCTAGATCACAAGCCTGCAACATTAAAGTTCTGCTAAGGATAGAAAGCATCTTTATCTGAGTGTAAGGGGGAGCTATGTGAGGCTGATAGTCTTCATTTAAATGATCTGGAAAGGATGACACAAGTCTTCAGGGAATCCAACAGAGATTTAAGCTTAATAACTAGTGTTGAGCGATACCTTCCGATATCAGGAAATATCGTATCGGATTGGATCGGGCCGATACCCAAAAAGTATCGGATATCGCCGATTCCGATACCGGAAACCAATGCAAGTCAATGGGACACAAATATCGGAATGAAAATAAACCCTTTCTTTCCTTGTAGGTTAATTCTACATGAAGGAAAACAACTAAGAATAATGTAGAATGACATGAAAAGCCGGCAATTCATCAGCGGCATACACCGGTACCCGACAATTTACAACAGAAAGAATAGAGCTTCACACATAGATTAGATAGATAGAAACATGTCAGTCACATATATATGAAGTACAGTGACAGTGTTGCTTACTGTACTTGTCATTTAGTGTAAAGGATTTATTAAAAAAAATATTAGTGTTTTCGTGCACCGTCTCTTTAAAAAAGCCGGCCGGCAATTCAGCAGCGGTACCCGACAATTTATAACAGACAGAATAGAGCTTCACACATAGATTAGATAGATAGAAACATGTCAGCGACAGTGTTGATTACTGTACTTGTCATTTAGTGTTAAAATAAAGGATTTATTTAAAAAAAAATTGGCGTGGGGTTCCCCTTAATTTTAGGCTCTAGCGGAGGTTAAGCAGACAGCTGGGGCAAATGTTTGAAGCCTGGGAAGGGGGTAATACCCACGGAGCTTCCCAGGCTACTAATATCAGCCCCCAGCTGAATACCTAGCCTTTACTAGCTATTAAAATGGGGGAACCCCCCCAAAAAAAATAACGTGGGGTCCACCCCTAATTTAATAGCTAGCACAGGCTAGGCAGACAGCTGGGGGCTGATATTAATAGCCCAGGAAGGGTGCCATGAATATTGGCCCCCTCCCAGGCTAGAAACACCAGCCGTCAGCCGCCCCAGAAATGGCGCATCCATAGGATGCGCCAATTCTGGCACTTAGCCTCGCTCTTCCACGCTGCCCTGGTGCGGTGGCAGGGGGTAATAGGGTTGGGGTTGATGTCAGCTTATAATGCCAGCTGACATCAAGCCCAGGTTAGTAATGGAGAGGCGTCTATAAGACACCCCCATTACTAACCCCATAGTCAAAGTTAAAAGAAAACACAAACACCCAGAATAAAGTCCTTTAATTGAAATAAAGACACAATTCTTTATTGTTCTAAATTAAACCATACTTACCATCACGCCCATTCCAGCTGAAGCCAACGATCTCCTGCAATAAAAGTAAAATAATAAAGCAACCTCATCCTTACCTTTCCATGGTTCCCACGACAGCTTCAGCTCTGCTACATCGAGATGACAGGCTGGACCGCAGCAGAACGCTGCCATCCAGCCTGTCATCCCGCAGACACTGAGAAGCGCAGGCATGCTTGCGCTCCTCAGTGTCTCTCTGTGACGTCATCCAGATGAGCCGAGTTCATGTCCAATGAACTCAGCTCACCTCATGCATGTCACTGACAGCGTGGGAAAATTCTCCTGCACTCAGCGCTTCAGCGTGAGAATTCTCCCACGCTGTCAGTGACATACATGAGGTGAGGTCATGTCCAATGAACTCAGCTCACCTCATGCACGTCACTGACAGCGTGGGAAAATTCTCACGCTGAAGTGCTGAGTGCAGGAGAATTTGGGCGTGACTGTAAGTATGGTTTAATTTAGAACAATAAAGAATTTTTTTTTAATTATTTCATGAATTTCCTGAAATAATTTAAAAAAAATTGACGTGGGGCCAATACTTTTGGCCACCACTGTATATATATATATATATATATATATATATACACAGTATATCCAGAATTATTTGCACAGTGACACAAGTTTTGACAGTTTACCTGTTTACCAAAACATATTCAAGATAAAGCGGTATAATCAATATGGGCTTAAAGTGCAGACTCTCAGCTTTAATTTGAGGGTATTCACATCCTAATTTTAGTAAGGGTTTAGGAATTACAGCACTTTAATATGTAGCGGCCTCTATTCAAGGGGACCAAAAGTAATTGGTCAATTATCTCAAGAGCTCTTTAATGGGCAGTATGGGATTTTCCCTTGTTAATTCATCATCAGTTAAAAAGGTAAGAGGTCTGGAGCTGATTCCAGGTGTGGCATTTGCATTTGGAAGCTGTTGCTGTGAACCCACGACATGCAGTCAATGGAATTCTCAATGGAAGTGAAACAGACCATCATTAGGCTGAAAAAAAAGAAATCCATCAGAGATATAGCAGAAATGTTAGGAGTTGCCAAATCAATAGTTTGACACATTCTGCAAAAATAAACGCACTGATGAGCATGGGAACTCAAAAAGGCCTGGACGTCCAAGTAAAACAACAGTGATGATCGCAGAATCCTTTCCATGGTGAAAAAAAACCCCTTCACAGCATCCACTCAAGTGAAGAACACTCTCCAGGAAGTAGGTGTTTCAGTATCTAAGTATACAGTACAGACCAAAAGTTTTGACACACCTTCTCATTTAAAGATTTTTCTGTATTTTCATGACTATGAAAATTGTACGTTCACACTGAAGGCATCAAAACTATGAATTAACACATGTGGAATTATATACTTAACAAAAAAGTGTGAAACAACTGAAAATATGTCTTATATTCTAGGTTCTTCAAAGTAGCCACCTTTTGCTTTGATGACTGCTTTGCACACTCCTGGCATTCTCTTGATGAGCTTCAAGAGGTAGTCACCGGAAATGGTTTTCACTTCACAGGTGTGCCCTGTCAGGTTTAATAAGTGGGATTTCCTTATAAATGGTGTTGGGACCATCAGTTGTGTTGTGCAGAAGTCTGGTGGATACACAGCTGATAGTCCTACTGAATAGACTGTTAGAATTTGTATTATGACAAGAAAAAAGCAGCTAAGGAAAGAAAAACTAGTGGCCATCATTACTTTAAGAAATGAAGGTCAGTCAGTGCGAAAAATTGGGAAAACTTTGAAAGTGTCCCCAAGTGCAGTTGCAAAAACCATCAAGCGCTACAAAGAAACTGGCTCACATGAGGACTGCCCCAGGAAAGGAAGACCAAGAGTCACCTCTGCTTCTGAGGATAAGTTTATCCGAGTCACCAGCCTCAGAAATCACAGGTTAACAGCAGCTCAGATTAGAGACCAGGTCAATGCCACACAGAGTTCTAGCAGCAGACATATCTCTTCAACAACTGTTAAGAGGAGAATTTGTGCAGCAGGCCTTCATGGTAAAATAGCTGCTAGAAAACCACTGCTAAGGACAGGCAACAAGCAGAAGAGACTTGTTTGGGCTAAAGAACACAAGGAATGGACATTAGACCAGTGGAAATCTGTGCTTTGGTCTGATGAGTCCAAATTTGAGATCTTTGGTTCCAACCACCATGTCTTTGTGCGACGCAGAAAAGGTGAACGGATGGACTCCACATGCCTGGTTCTCACCGTGAAGCATGGAGGAGGAGGTTTGATGGTGTGGGGGTGCTTTGCTGGTGACACTGTTGGGGATTTATTCAAAATTGAAGGCATACTGAACCAGCATGGCTACCACAGCATCTTGCAGTGGCATGCTATTCCATCCGGTTTGCGTTTAGTTTGACCATCATTTATTTTTCAACAGGACAATGACCCCAAACACACCTCCAGGCTGTGTAAGGGCTATTTGACCAAGAAGGAGAGTGATCGGGTGCTACGCCAGATGACCTGGCCTCCACAGTCACCAGACCTGAACCCAATCGAGATGGTTTGGGGTGAGCTGGACCGCAGAGTGAAGGCAAAAAGGCCAACAAGTGCTAAGCATCTCTGGGAACTCCTTCAAGATTGTTGGAAGACCATTTTCGGTGACTACCTCTTGAAGCTCATCAAGAGAATGCCAAGAGTGTGCAAAGCAGTCATCAAAGCAAAAGATGGCTACTTTGAAGAACCTAGAATATAAGACATATTTTCAGTTGTTTCACACTTTTTTGTTAAGTATATAATTCCACATGTGTTAATTCATAGTTTTGATACCTTCAGTGTGAATGTACAATTTTCATAGTCCTAAAAATACACAAAAATATTTAAATGAGAAGGTGTGTCCAAACTTTTGGTCTGTACTGTATATAGCCAGAAACTGTTTCTAAGAGCAGAGGATGGAGTTGCTAACCACGTATCTGCTGCTGTTGTCAATCTCCTACAGCAACTTTTAAATAACGTCAAGGTATGCTGGCTGTCATTGGACGCTGATGGGTTACTGTAACTGGCACAGGCCTGCTGAATGCCTCTGTCACTGCCATCTTCATCCTCCTCTGAATCTTTGCTATATGCTGAGCTTCAAAGAAGAACGCAATTTACACCATATACTGCAATACTGTAGTATTGTAGGATATAGAATAAAGGATCAGACAAAGGCAGGTTCAAGTCCCTTAAGAAAACTAAAAAATAAAGTGCAAAAAAAAATATATATATATTTTTTAAAAATATACAAATTCAAATCACTCCCACTTTTTCCTCCATTAAAAAATAAAGAAATAAAAAAATGAGTCAAATGTTATGTTCAGAAAAGTCCAACCTATCAGGATATAAAATTAATTAACCTGATTGATAAACTCCATAACAATGAAAGGGATCAAAACGCCAGAATTGTGTTTTTAGAAACATGTTTAACTTATGGGCTTAACTTTATGTGCAATGTACTTGATCATAGATATTTATAATATAGAATTAGATAAATATTTGAGAATATAGGTTGATAAAACCTAAACCGATTACCTATTGGAAATTGAAAATAGAGGGTATATATCCTTCCAATACACTCCCATTTGGCAAAATATACAAGCCACTGTGAACTCACGTAGTGTTTTAAATGAGCGGCAGAAACCAACGACAGGGCAAGGTTCAAGAGTTTGTTTAGATAAAGTTCAGGATGGGCCCCTGACACCTCTTTAACAAAAATGCAGTAATTTTTATATTACATGTTGAGATGAGTGGATCGATCCACGCAGGATCAAATGTGAGTCAAATTTTCCACGCAAATTCGTATAAACTGCAATTTAATTTGTGAATATCGCCAAAAAAATATGTCAGGTGCCATTTCACACATGCTGCACACTCAGTGAATGGGTTAAATCAGGCGTAGCACTGTGGGCTTCCCTTTACTGCGGCAGGGGGGACTATCATAGGCAGATTAAAATATATGGGCCAGCTAGAGTATGCCATTTTATAAATGTACTGTAAAGGGATAGAAGGTTGAGGAACACAGCATAGGGATAGAAAAGGACTTAATGTGATTGTGGTGTACTTCCTCAGTGCTCATGTACCACACTGAAAATGGGAGCGATAATCTCAGTCTGTGAATAGAAATCCAACATTCAAGTGATATACAGTGAGCTGTTGTAGCATCTCATCATCACCACTCAGTGAGTGACTGTGAATGTATACATTTATGATATACAGCAACAAAAGTACCTTAATACCTGCCTTTTTTTTGTTTTCACACAGTGACAGCAAGCAAGGGTATTATTTAACCACTCATTGCCTATTTTGCAACTAAATTCATACTCTGCAATTCAAGGATTGTTTTGTTATTAAATCTAAGTGTGATACCTCTGTTTGAGAGACACATTTTTTTTTAAAGAGAGATATTCCTAATCCTCAAAATTAAGTATAATTGTTTGCCTACCAAAGTGTGTGCATAGTTTAATCCCTTAGTGACGGAGCCAATTTCGACTTTAATGTCCAAGCCAAATTTTACAATTCTGACCAGTGTCACTTATGTGGTAATAACTCTGGAAAGCTTCAATAGATCCCCCTGATTCTGAGTCAGTTTTTTCGTGACATATGGTACTTCATGTTAGGGGTAAAATTTATTCGATATCACTTGTGTTTATTCATGAAAAAAATTAAAATTTAGTGAAAATTTGGAAAATTTCACAAATTTCAAACTTTTAATTTTTATGCCCTTAAACCAGAGAGTTATGTCATAGAAAATAGTTAATAAATAACGTTTCCCACATATCTACTTTACATCAGCACAATTTTTGAAACATCATTTTTTTTGTTAGGAAGTTAGAAGGGTTAAAAGTTGACCAGCGATTTCTCATATCTCAGAGATAATTGTGGCACCCAACCATTATCAAAAGGGATAATTTTTATACGGTTTATACAATTTAGCCAACAAAGTCTGATACTGCAGTCCGTCATTAAATAAGCTCTGGTTACCTCTGTTTGCCATCTGTTTTCCCCTGGCCAGATAGGCTGAAGTCATTTGGACAATAAAAAGGCTAATTAAAGAGATTAAAACATATTCATTTGACTCTAAGAGGAACTCAAGGTGTTCTACACATATTTTCATGTCAATTAGGGGCTTTTTAATTATGCAATTCACGCAAATAAAATTTTCTGGGGAAATTCGGGGAAGCCTGAAAATGTGAAATTCAACAGAGCTGCCCATCTCTAATTAGCTGCAATCAGGGGCCAAATTGTTCTCTACTAAAGTACAAAACAATGAGTACACATTTGCTAGTTCCCTGTGAGTGTTACCGCCTGAGAGAAGCAGACTAATTTTTTTCTCGGGTGTCATCATAGTTGCTTCCTAGTTGCTTCAGTTTTTTTCTCCTTTCCTCTTTGTCACTTAAGTAGATAGACTCTCTGAACTTTTTTTATCTATTGTCTAATAACAATGTATCAGTTAACAAGAGATGAAACTAGGAAAGAACTTTTTAGGTACAAAGTCTGTCTTCGTAGCTTCATCCGTGTCTCACGGATTACCATAGACTATAGTGGCTAAGTCTGATCTTCAAAATTTGATCAGAATAGGACATTCTTTGAGTCTTACTGAATGAAAACATGGACCCGTTTTTAAAACTAAAGTTTCAATGGATCAATGAAACTCTATGCGCCAGTGTGCTGTCCACGAAAAAAAAAGGACAGCACTGGGATGAGTCACACAATTGTCTAAAACTAATCTTAGAGAGGAATTTAGCAAGTTCCATGTTTTAGAGGTCAAAGAATTTCAAATTTTGTTGCATGCCTTTTATCACATAAACCACTCTCACCACTTTTAAAAATTGAGGTAATCTGGGTGTTTAGTCATGCAAATAAGGATTAAGCCAGATTTATGATCTGAAAGTTTTTAAAAAGTTGCAAATTTATTCTGGTGTGTGATGGTAGTGAGGTAGGGGTGAGTGTTAAAAAGTGGAAAATTTTACAGTTGTGGCCAAAAAAGTTTTGAAACCTACAAATTTTACTTTTCATGAAGTTTGCTGCGTAAATGTTTGTAGATCTTTAGTCAGATGTTTCTACAGTATACTGAAGTACACTTATAAGCATCTCATAAGTTTTTAAGCTTTTATTGACAAGTACTTCAAGTTTATACAAAGACCTAATATTTACAGTGTTGAAACTTATTTTTCAAGACTTTTGCAATTTTTCCTGGCATACTATACTGTATATCAGCCTCTGGGCCAAATCCTGACTGATGGCAACCCATTCATGCCTAAACAGTGCTTGCAGTTTATCACAAAGATGGTGAGAGGTTCACCATTCGGTGAACAACTGCATCTAAACATTGTGCAACATTTTCAGAAAAATGTTCCTAAACGTAAAATTGCAAAGACTTTGAACATCCCATCATCTACAGCAGGGGTCCTCAAACTTTTTAAACAGGGGGCCAGTTCACGGTCCCTCAGACCATTGGAGGGCCGGAATATCGTTTTTAAAAAAAACTATGAACAAATTCCTATGCACACTGCACATATCTTATTTTGTAGTAAAAAAAAAAACAATACAGGAACAAATACAATATTTAAAATGAAGAACAAGTAAAGTTAAATCAACCGGTATTTCAATAGGTAGGTAACTGTACCCAATAGGCAGCATAGGTTCCCCAATAGGCAGGTAAGTGTACCCAATAGGCAGCATAGGTCCTCAATAGGCAGGTAAATGTCCCCAATAGGCAGCATCGGTCCTCAATAGGCAGGTAAATGTCCCCAATAGGCAGGTAAATGTACCCAATAGGCAGCATAGGTCCCCAATAGGCAGGTAAATGTACCCAATAGGCAGCATAGGTCCCCAATAGGCAGGTAAATGTCCCCCATAGGCAGGTAAATATCCCCAATAGGCAGCATAGGTCCTCAATGGGCAGGTAAATGTTCCCAATAGGCAGGCTGTTTCCCCCTTATAATGCCCCATGCAGGCTGTTCCCCCCTTATAATGCCCCATGCTGGATGCCACCCCCATATAATGCCCCATGCAGCATGTCACCTGCCCCCATATAATGCCCCATGCAGCATGTCACCCCCCCATATTATGCCCCATGCAGCATGTCACCCCCCCCATATTATGCCCCATGCAGCATGTCACCCCCCCATATTATACCCCATGCAGGATGTCCCTTTCCCCCCAAATAATGCCCCATGCAGGATGTCCCTTTCCCCCCCATATAATGCCCCATGCAGGATGTCACCCCCCATATAATGCCCCATGCAGGATGTCACCTCCCATATAATGCCCCATGCAGGATAACACTCCCCTGTCTTTATAATGCCCCATGCAGCATGTCACCCCCCCATATAATGCCCCATGCAGCATGTCACCGCCCCCATATAATGCCCCATGCAGCATGTCACCCCCCCATATAATGCCCCATGCAGCATGTCACCCCCCCCCATATAATGCCCCATGCAGGATATCACTCCCCTGTCTTTATAATACCCCATGCAGCATGTCACCCCCCCATATAATGCCCCATGCAGCATGTCACCCCCCATATAATGCCCCATGCAGCATGTCACCCCCCCATATAATGCCCCATGCAGCATGTCACCCCCCCATATAATGCCCCATGCAGGATATCACTCCCCTGTCTTTATAATGCCCCATGCAGCATGTCACCCCCCCATATAATGCCCCATGCAGCATGTCACCCCCCCCATATAATGCCACATGCAGCAAGTCACCCCCCCATATAATGCCACATGCAGCATGTCACCCCCCCATATAATGCCCCATGCAGGATGTCACCCCCCATATCATGCCCCATGCAGGATGTCACCCCCCCCATATAATGACCTATGCCTCCATACATTAAAAAAAAAAAAATATCCAATACTCACCTCACTTCTCCTCACCTGCTGCCGCTGCTCTACTCGGGTCTGGACTCCAGCGTCGCGGCGTCGTCGTCCCGCTCTGCGCTGCCTGTGACGGCACTCGGGAGGGCGCGGTGTAAAGACGTCACCGCACCCTCTGACCTGAGACGTCACAGGAAGCGCAGAGCAGGAAGACAGCGGATCTGCAGAGGCACGGGGAGAGGTAAGTATCCGCCTGCCGGGGCCCCGAGCAAGCGGGGGAGAAGGGCGGGCGCTGACACCGCTCCCCTCTCCTCCGCCCATAGCCCGGCGGGCCGGATAAAAGTCCTCCGCGGGCCGTAGTTTGAGGAACCCTGATCTTCAGTATAACATATCAGAAAAAGATTCAGAGATTCTGGAGAAATCCATATGCACAAAGGATAGGCAGACAATATTGGATGCTCATGATCTATGGGCCCACAGGGGGCACTGCATTAAAAACATGTATGATTTGGTCTTACAAATCACTGCATGAGCTAAGGTATTCTTCCAAAAATCATTGTCTGTAAACACAGTTCGCTATGCAATCTACAAATGCAAGTTAAAGCTCTCTTCAGCAAATTAACCCCTTAACCCCCGAGGGTGGTTTGCACGTTAATGACCAGGCCAATTTTTACAATTCTGACCACTGTCACTTTATGAGGTAATTACTCTGGAATGCTTCAACGGATCCCCCTGATTCTGAGATTTTTTTTTGTGACATATTGTGCTTCATGATTGTAGTAAAATTTCTTCGATATCACTTGCGTTTATTTGTGAAAAAAACGGAAATTTGGCGAAAATTGAATGGAAAATCGGCTCAATTTGTTAGCGGACACCATGTTCCGTTTGGAGAGCCCCTGTGTGCCCAAACATTGGAGCTCCCCTACAAGTGACCCCATTTTGGAAACTAGACCCCCCAAGGCACCTATCTAGATGCATAGTGAGCACTTGGAACCCCCAGGTGCTTCACAAATTGATTCGTAAAAATGAAAAAGTGAAAAAAAAATACTTTTCCATTTTTACGAATCAATTTGTGAAGCACCTAAGGGTTCCAAGTGCTCACTATGCATCTAGATAGGTGCCTTGGGGGGTCTAGTTTCCAAAATGGGGTCACTTGTGGGGGAGCTCCAATGTTTGGGCACACAGGGGCTCTCCAAACGCAACATGGCATAAGCTAACAATTTGAGCCGATTTTCCATTCAATTTGTTAGCGGACACCATGTCGCGTTTGGAGAGCCCCTGATGTGCCTAAACAGTGGAGCTCCCCCACAAGTGACCCCATTTTGGAAACTATACCCCTCAAGGATTTTATTAAGGTGTATAGTGAACATTTTGAACCCAGAGGTACGACACAGAATTTGATAACATTAGGTCATCATATTGAATAAGTTGTCATTAGTCTTGAGCGCAAGTGCTCGCTACTTGAGTTTGCATCGGGTACTCAGGTATGCACCATGTACTGCGTGTGCTCGAGTGACATGCTCGAGTCCCCGCCCGGATGTTTCACGGTTATTAGACACCCAAAAAAAAACATGCGGGGATCGCTCGTGCATGGCAGGCAATCCCCGCAACGTTTTTTGGGCCGTGAAGCATATGGAGCGGAGACTCGAGCATGTCACTCAAATACCCACGATACTCAATGCATACCAGAACACCCGATGCAAACTCAAGTAGCGAGCACTTGCGCTCAACACTAGTTGCCATATTGTCATCTTTTTTTCTTACTTTTGAAAAAAATCCCAACCCCATCACAACCCCAACCCCAGCCCTAACCCTAACACAACCCTAACCGTAGCACAACCCTAACCGTAGCACAACCCTAACCCTAGCACAACCCTAACCTTAGCACAACCCTAACCTGAGAGTTTATTTTTTACGCCGTTCCTCATGCGTTATAAGTGATTAGACGACCTTATTCTTCGGGTCAGTGAGACTACAGCGATACCAGAATCATATGGGGTTTTTATGACTGACAGCTGTCACACACTAAAAGACGCATTTTTTTGTAAAATCTAGTTTTTGCATCGCCATATTTTGAGAGCTATAATTTTTCCAGATTTTGGCAGACAGTCATTTGACGGCTTGTTTTTTGCGGGATGAGTTGACGTTGTTATTGGTGCCATTTTCAGGCACGTGACCTTTTTTGATCGCTTTCTATTCCGATTTTTGGGAGGCAGAATAAAGAAAAACCAACAATTCAGGAATTGTTTTTTTTTTTTTTTTTACTCTGTTGCGCGTGTGGTAAAATTGATATGGCAGCTTTATTCTTCGGGTCAGTACGTTTACAGCGGTACCACATTTATATCGTATTTCTATGTTTTGCACTTTTACATAATAAAAGCAATTTTATAGAAAAAAATATTTTTTAGCATAGCTTTATTCTGAGAGCTATAACTTTTTTATTTTTCGGCTGATGGAATTGTATGGTGGCTTGCTTTATGCGGGACGAGATGACGTTTTCAGCGGTACCATTTTTATTTATATTTGTGTTTTTGATCGCGTGTTATTCCATTTTTTTGTTTGGCAGTATGGTGATAAAGCATTGTTTTTTGCTTAGTTTTTTATTTTTATTTTTTACCGTGTTCACTGAAGGGGTTAACTAGTGGGACAGTTTTATAGGTCAGGTTGTTCCGGACGCGGTGATACCAAATATGTGTACTTTTATTGTTTTGTTTTTTTTTAATAATAATATTTATTGATGGGTACATTATATTTTTATTTTTGGTGGATTATTTTTTTTTTTATATTTTTACAATTTTTTTTTATTTTTTTTTCACTTTCTGATAGTTTTTATACTTTATTACTTTGTCCCACTGTGGGACTTTCACTTTTTTTTCTCTGATCGCCTGCATGGCACAGGAATGCAGCACCATCCCTGTGCCATGCAGGCTGTCAGCGCTGGACAGGGAGAAGATTGTTTGGAGATGCACTGCGCATGTCCAAAAAATCTTCCTGCTGTCTGGTGACCCGGATGTTGTCATGACGACATCGGGTTGTCATGGCAACATCCTGGAAGCCACGGCAGTCAGCGCTGGAAGCCGGAAGAGGAGGTGAGTATCTGCGATCACCTCCCCTTGCCACCGTAATGCTGCGATCGACTTCGATCGCAGCATCGCGGGGGTTAATGTGCTGGGAGCGGTGCAGGACCGCTCCCTGCACATAGTACCGGGTGTCAGCTGTGACAATCAGCTGACACTCGGCGGCGATCGCGCCCGCACAGCCTGTGTGCGCGCGCGATCGCCATGACGTACTAATACGGGTCTGGCTCTTAAGTCCCAGGGCACAGACGCATATTAGTACGTCAAATGTTGTTAAGGGGTTAAAAGCCATATATCAACACAAGCCAGAAACACTGTTGTCTTCTCTGGATCATAACTCATTTAAAATGGTCTTAAGCAAAATGGAAAACTGTTCTGTGGTAGGAAATTCTTCATAGAAACCACAGACGCTGTGTCCTGGAGACTCAAGAGGAGAGGGACCATCCAGCTAGTTATCAGCACATAGTACAAAAGCCGGCATCTCTGATGGTATGGGGTTGTATTAGTGCTTATGGCATGGGTAGCTTACACATCCTGAAGGGCACTATCAATGCAAAGGATTATACAGAGAGTTTAGAACAACTTATGCTCCCATTCAGACAATGTCTATTTCAGGGAGGGCCTGGTATTTTTCAGGAAGACAACGGTAAACCACATACTGCTACCATCACAACAGCATGCTTCACAGAAGAAGAGCAGTCCATAAGTATTTGGCGTATTATGAAACAAAAAATCCAGCAACAAAGACTCATGACTGTTGACCAACTAGAATCCTACATCTGACAAGAATGGGACAATATGCCTCTCCCAAAACTCCAGCAATTGGGCTCGTCATTTCCCAGACATTTACAGACTGTTGTAAAAAGAAGTGGTGATGCTACACAGTGGTGGGCAACTTTTTTACGATATGCTGTTGCCATCAATTTCTAAATGAGTCAGTTTTTTTAAATGAAATGGAAAAATGTCTACATTTCAACTTCTGATATATGTTCTATGTTCTGTTGTAAATAAAATATGAATAAACGTAGGACTATATGGCACTCCTGGAAAATAGCGTAAGGTGCCCAAGTAGGGTTCCAACCCGTCACTCAGTAGTAGAAGAGTGCCAAGTTGTAAATAAAATATGGCTATAAGAGATTTCCAAATCATTGCATTCTTGTTTTCTTTACATTTTACACAGCGTCCCAACTTTTTTTGGAATTGAAATTGTAGTTATATTGATCACTTTTAAATAGGAGGAAATATGTTTTACTATTAACTGTAGTCTAAACCTGGGGTGAGGCTTGTAGTAAGGTGCTTCTTATAGTCCAAAAATATGGTAGGTAGTAACTTCAAAGTCTTGCAATAAAACTAATGTCATTAAATTATTCACTCACTGAATCTGAGTTTTTGCTTTTCTTCAACAATTTAGTATAAACAAAGTGCTGTCATTATCCAACTGAAGGATTGTAAATGCTGGTAAAACAATAACCACAGCTGAATTTATACACTTATATGACACAATACAGCACAATTACTAACTTTAGGCTGCGTTTACACATTGTAGTTGTATTGTCTTTTTTTCATATTTGCAATAGAACCGCAAAGTTTTCGCCACGGTTTTGGAAAATCTTTGCCAAACAATGCGTTTTTTTTCCATGACTGTGGCAAATAAATACAACACTGCCACAATGTATCAACGCAGCCTCAAAGACAATAAGAGTTTGACCGCTCATGCAAGCTAAAAGACAATTTTAACAAAACAAGTGAGTTTAAAGCCAGAGTACAGGTCAACGTGAAAACAAAAGAAAAGCAAAAGAGAGATAAATGCTTCTCTTTGCACTTCGAACCGACATAAAAATAAAAACACCTACATTATATCTAATTCTATATATATTTAGGCCAGCATCAGACAAGCATATAAAAAATTATGCGATTTTCATCCCTATTGTCATCGGTGTGCCATATGTGTACAATCCATGTGTCCATATTTTATGTCTGCGTAGCATCCACGTGGCATCCGCATTTATACATAAACATTTTAAAATGTACATGATCGAAAAGAATTCCACAGATTAATAACAGAAATGTATCCGTAAAAATCAGATACTATACGGATAATCTGAATGGGATCTGATTTTTTTTTGCGCACCCATAGACTTGTATATCCAAGATACGCAAAAAAATAATGCAGGCCGAGATTTTTTTCACACGGACAGCAAATCCATGTGAATAAAATGACAGCTAAAAAGCCCTATTGAATTACTTTGGTCAGTGTGCTGTCCGATTTTTACTGAGAGCACACATCCAAATAATATGCTTGTTTGAACTAGCCCTAATTATAATTTAATAATGCAAAACTCTTCAATAAAAAGAAAGCACATGTACCAGGTACAAATTATCTAAAGAAAGTTATTGGAACTTTCCACAGCCGTGAGTTACGGCTGTATCAGTGAGTTCAATGTATAAACCTCATTCTGTAAGTTCCTAGTGTTCTGTGATCAGCAATGTCATCTTTTAAATTTGAGCATATGCAGTCAATTTGGAGCTCTATCCACTACAAACATGTACTATAAAAACAAGCAGAATATTATTATTTTAATTATAGTTACGGTTGGCAATTCAATTTGAGGATATTGAAAACTGCTATCACACAACATTATTATTCTAATATATGAGAGATTTTCTGTGAAGTTAGTTCTTTGACAGCATAATTTGAATACAAGTACCTTTTTCAATCTGGAAGCCCCTGCACCTGAACGAATTGCTTCTAATAACGCTTCTCTTGCATCCACTGAACTGTTTAGAGAGGCTGGGGGTGATTTTGCTGCTGCATTTAGTATAGATGGTGGTGGAGGAGGTGGTGAACAAGGTGGAGGGGGAATTGATGTATTCATTGTTACAAAATCATTATACTGCAATGTTTCCACGCTTCTTAAGGTCTGGAGTTCATCCGATGCAGTAGAAGATACCTAGCCAAAGGAAACATTTATTACGTTTCAAAAATATATGAGAATGGAATACACCTTGTCAAACAACAGTCAATTGTATATCTAAAAACCTTGTTCTTATTATGCAGTGACACTAAAAAAAAGTTCTGAGTGATGACCAACTAAACTGAGTTTCTCCAAAGTGTCTCTGCAACTATTTAAGGCCACAGATTTCTATAGGAGCTATCCACAGATACAAATGTATTAATAAGGAGAGCACTTCCCCATCACCACTCAGCAGTGACTGATGGCTGACTCCTGTATACACAATCTTCTGTCAATCATTGCTGCCAGAAGGAAGGTTGGGGAAGGTAGGGAGAAGTGGGTGTGTTTCTCTGACATCTCATTCTATTTACACCATAGTATATAAAGTTTTATCACAGTGTGATCCAATTCTCTCAGATCAGGATAAGATGGAGAAAAAATTTCTCTCATCTTCTCTATTCTGTCAGTCCGTGGAAATCGGACTGCACTTAGATGTCATCCAAGTGCAGTCCGGTGGTTTCTATGTACTCATTGACTTGCATGACCGAGTGCAATCCAAATATCGGATTAAACTTGGGAATGCTGTGATTTTTTCCCCGGACTGGCTCTGTATGTGGAAAAAACTGACATGTGCACAGCCCTATAGTCTAACATTGCTCTGGATGTGATCCGATGTTTTGTTGGATCGCACTGGGACCGATAATATGCCCATGTGCACGAGCCCTTATACTCACCTATCTGCATTTGCATTACATAATCTGATCATGTATCCTTTTGAATTTATATAGTACCATATGTCACTCCATGAGAATTTTGGTGCCTGAGTAGGGATCCAGTCCGTAACATAAATAGAGAAAAACTCGGCACTTGGGATGAGCAGTAGAATAGTGATTTTATTCAGACAATCCAATTGCACAATATATTTGACGCTTTGGTCCTAAGTTCCAGACCTTCGACAGAAAGCAGCAGATTGCCGTAAATATAGAATTCCCAGGAAGCGTAGCACAGAGGGATTGCGACAACAGTCGCACGCGCAATGGCGATAGCAATTGGATTTTCACTATTCTACTGCTCAACCCCTGAGTGCCGAGTTTTTCCCTATATATACATCTTTTTGAAGTTATGAATGAAAATACAATTTGTGCCTTGGCCATTCCTAAATGTAATATGACCATCTAATGTAACTCTAATCTGAATTTGATCTTCAGTATAATTTTAACAGGCTTCCCTAAGTTCATTAACTGATTTATTGCATTCTGATGGTAATAATAACCATTTCTAACACTCTGGATTGCAACATCTTCTGAGCTACTAAGAACCAAAATATAAGAGTTTACACTACAATATTGATACAAAGTATTGCTCTATACAATGTGGGCCACAAAAAAACACGAAATCCTACTTCCCTTGTGTTGCTTGTACAGCATTATGCTTATTGGGCCTTATTAATTTGAAATGACCTACAGTAAAGCCGTTTTTGTTGCTCATAGCAACCAATCAGAGCTCAGCCTTCATTCCTATTCAATTCAACAAAGAACTGAAATAGTGGGCTTTGTGCACGCATGAGCTCATGCACAGAAGTAAAGAACTTTTAGCTAGTCATGAATACATGGCTTGGGGTGAAAGTGTCAGGATCCATCGTCAATGCAATTAAAAAAATAGACAATCTTGTATTTGGACACCCTTTGTTGGTGCAGACATCCAGTAGAGAATTATGGAAGCCCAAAGAAATTTATGTAAAGAGGATCAATTGGTCATATTTATCAAGTTAAAGCAGTCAGAATTTTGGTTTAATTTATGCAAAAAAACCTGCATATTTTGACTTGAACCTTATTCATGTGTTTTAGAAACGTTTTTCATCTTGTTTGAAGAGGGAGTGCGTGACCTCACTGAAGACCTTACAAGGTTTACAGGATAATACGCATCCAATAATGTGCCAAAATTTTGGCACAAAAGTAAGCTAATAGGTGTATAAACTTAGACTAGTCTTAACATACTCAATATTTATCAAACAGCATGAACCACATTGATAAAGTTTAAGACTATTAAGTCTAAGTTTGCACTGTCTACAGAGTGTTTACTAATATGTTCCAATATGTCAATGCAAACTGAAATTGCTTCACCTCTGTTACATACTCACCTTGCTTCACTCCTTAGCTATCCATCTCTCCACTATTAAGCACTACTGCTCTGACTTCATAATCAGCGCTGACAGTGAAGGGGACGCCACTGACGACATTGTTAGGCAGTGAATTCATCCCCCTAGCTGGAGGGGAACATCTAGCTGGAGATGAACACCTCCCAGCCAAGCCACCACAATGTCAGCATGATTACTGCCCAGTTACTACCAATTTTTTTTATATATTTAGATTAGTTCCTGTTGACTGGCAAATGGCTGTGGCTGATCAGCGAATGAAGGGCAGAACAAGTTCAGTGGACAATTAGGATGTACACCACCCTGATTAAGTCAATGACATTCTGCTCGCTCACTTTCCGTGAGCAAGAAACTGTATTTTAGACTCTGCAGCTCCGGTACAGAGTAACACAAGGTGGGCCTGAGCTTGGCTGTTTTTCAAAACCAAAAATCTCCAGATCTCTTGAGGTGGCTTTCATGGCTGGACTACTGACTCCCAATGGAACGACTTAGGTGTTCATCACAATGGGTGTATGATTGCTAAATCACCTTGGTACCTAACTCCAATCTCCCTAAGGGTAAAATATAAAATGTTTCTTGTCCTATAAAACTAGGCTATCAAAGATTATATAGCAGGCTGTCTGCAAAGAGGGTTTATTGCATCTTCAAATTCTCTAGATGATGCAGGGTTTTCTTTGTTGCTAAAATAAACAGTGGTCTCAGCAATTGTATTGATTACTGTGATCTTAACAAAATTACTGTTTAAAATTTCAATTGTAATCCTAGATCCTACAATCGGATTTTCTGTGCTTGTTGCTACACCAAACTTGATCTTATTGGAATAAGGGGATGGATAGAACAATGGAACACATCATTTTTGAAAGTGAAAATGGTGGAAGCCCACAAAGCAGGAGAAGGCTATAAGAAAATAGCAAAGCGTTTTCAAGTTGCCCTTTCCTCAGTTCGAAATGTAATTAAGAAATGGCAGTTAATAGGAACAGTGAAGGTCAAGATAAGGTCTGGAACACCAAGCAAAATTTCAGTGAGAGCTGCTCATAGGATTGCTAGAGAGGCAAATCAGAACCCCAGCTTGACTGCAAAAGACCTTCACAAAGATTTAGCACGCTCTGGAGTTGTCGTACATTGTACTGCTGTTCAGAGACACCTGCACAAATATGGCCTTCATGGAAGAGTCATCGGAAGAAAACCTCTCCTGTGTCCTCTCCATAAAATTCAATGTAGAAGTATGCAAAAGAACATCTAAACAAGCCTGGTGCATTTTAGAAATAAGTCCTGTAGACCAATGAGGTTAAAATAGAACTCTTTGGCCACAATGATCAAAGGTATGTATGGAGAAAAAAGGGCACAGAATTTCAGGAAAAGAACATCTCGCCAACCATTAAGCATGGGGGTAGATCAATCATGCTTTGGAGTTATGTGTCAGCCAATGGCACGGGGAAAATTTCTCAGGTAGGGGGAAGAATGGATTCAATGAAATTTCAACAAATTCTTGATGCAAAAATAACACCATCTGTAAAAAAGCTGAAGTTTAAAAGAGGATGACTTCTACAAATGGATAATGAGCCTAAAGACATGTTAAAATCCACAATAGACTACCTGAAAAGGTGCAAGCTGATGGTTTTACAATGGTCCTCACAGTCCCCTGATCTGAACATCCTTGAAAGTCTAGGCTGGGGTCTAGGCTGGAGGTGTGCTGGAGCACTTTATAATGGGTAAAGAATCTATCTATCCACCGCTTGTTACCTTATGATGAGTAGAACTTAATGAATCTGCCCTCTGTCTCTTTGAAGACTTGATAGACAATCTTGAAGTGTGATCTGCCCTCACTGTGCCACCAAGCACATGCTTTGTTTATATTAAATAGACTGCCTATGCTGATGTAAATGGTAGCCCTATGCCCTATATGGGTTATATTAGAAATGCATGGATCTACTTCCCAGGCATTGGCAGCTATATAGGTGAGACATGTGAGATCCACTAAATAGCTTGTCTTTATATCTACAAGTGTTCCTTTCTCACTTTAGGGTGGGTGCAGTACTTTTTTTATAGGTGTTTAGAGGACCTAATTTTCAGCCTCTATATTGGGTATCTAAATTGTATAACTTCACATTTGTTACATGTATGTAACTGAATATGCAATATTTTTAATAGCATTAAATAAACTATTGATTTTATGATATCTCCAACTCAGTGTTCTCTGTCTTTGTAAATCATTGAAAATCTGTGGCTAGACCTCAACATAGCAGTGCATGCAAAACGACACAGGAATCTCACAGAACTGGAAGAATTTTCCAAGGAAGAATGGATTAAAATCCCTTAGGCTGTTTGCCCACGATGCGATTTTTAAGCGTTTCCGCAGCGGCAATTCCGCTGCAGAAACGCTTAAAAAACGCTTGGTAGAAGGCCTGCCATGTTCCCCAATGATAATCCGCATGTGCTTTGCACATGCTGCGGAAATTTCCGCTGCGGATTATCATTGCGGAAAAAAACGCAGCACTACCAATTATTTTGCAAAAGCGCTGCGTTTTCGCCGCCATTGACTTGCATTGGAACGCATGGAATCCGCATCACTGGATCTGTACATGCACATTCCATGCGTTTCAATGTGCGGATGGTACCCGGGTCTGGAGGAGAGGAGACTCTCCTCTGGACCCGGATACCATAGAACCTGTAAAAAAGAGAATAAAATAAAAAATAAATATTATACTTACCTTCTGATGGCCCCCGGTGTGCTGGTCTTGGCTTGCCGGCAGATCGAGGTGGATTGAAGGACCTGCACTGACGTCATTTAGTCATGTGACGGCAGGTCCTTCAGTGTACCGCGAGCTGCCGGCAAGCCAGGACGGATAGAATAAAAACTCCGGGGGCTATCAGAAGGTAAGTATATATTTATTTTTTTATTTTTTACCATTCTTTACGGTCACACTATAGAAATCCATGGCGTTTGCATGGATTTATATAGTGTGACCAAGTTATCAAGCACTTTCCAAGTGATGCTAAAATCGCTTGGAAAGCGCTTTTCAACTCGCATGCGGAAATGCATGTGAAGAATACTTCACATCCGCTTGTCCCTGGCAGGAAAAACGCATGTACAATCCGCATGCATTTTTTCTGCCAGGGAGATGCAGAAACGCTCAGGAAAAAATCCGGAGCATTTCTGCATTGTAGGCACATAGCCTCAAGACGGTTACAAGTTGTAGTACTTTCAAAAGTGTGTGCTACTAGGTACTAACCATGCAGGGTGATCAAACATTGCATCAGCCCATTTTCCTTTTTGCAATTTTTAAAATGTAAAATATGAATATATATATATATATATATATATATATATATATATATATATATACAGTACAGACCAAAAGTTTGGACACACCTTCTCATTTAAAGATTTTTCTGTATTTTCATGACTATGAAAATTGTACATTCACACTGAAAGCATCAAAACTATGAATTAATACATGTGGAATTACATACTTAACAAAAAACGGTGAAACAACTGAAAATATGTCTTATATTCTAGGTTCTTCAAAGTAGCCACCTTTTCGCTTTGATGACTGCTTTACACATCTTTAAATGAGAAGGTGTGTTCAAACTTTTGGTCTGTACTGTAGCACAACTACCAGGATGGGGGCAGCACAAATACCTGCATGGGAGACCATATACCAATAAAAATGCTCGCCATATATATACTGTATATACTAGCTATTGAGCCCGTTCTATGCCCGGGTGGCGAGCATTTTTATTGGTATATGGTCTCCCATGCAGGTATTTGTGCTGCCCCCATTCTGGTATTTGTGCTGCCCCCTCACCCCCAATCCTGGTATGCATGGCACCCCTCACCCCCAATCCTGGTATGCATGGCACCTCTCACCACTAATCCTGGTATGCATGGCACCCCTCATCCCTATCCTGGTATGCATGGCACCCCTCACCTCCAATCCTGGCATGCATGGCACCCCTCATCCCAATCCTGGCATGCATGGCACCCCTCACCCCAATCCTGGTATGCATGGCACCCCATCCCTCATCCTGGTATGCAAGGTACCCCTCATCCCTATCCTGGTATACATGGTACCCCTCATCTATATCCTGGTATGCATGGCACCCCTCATCCCCAATACTGGTATGCATGGCACCCCTCATCCCTATCCTGGTAAGTATGGTACCCCTCATCCTGGTATGCATGGCACCCCATCCCTCATCCTGGTATGCATGGTACCCCTCATCCCTATACTGGTATACATGGTACCCCTCATCCCTATCCTGGTATGCATGGCACTCCTCATCCCCCAATCCTGGTATGCATGGTACCCCTCATCCCCCAATCCAGGTATGCATGGTACCCCTCATCCCCCAATCCTGGTATGCATGGTACTCCTCATCCCCCAATCCTGGTATGCATGGTACCCCTCATCCCTCAATCCTGGTATGCATGGTACCCCTCATCCCCCAATCCTGGTATGCATGGTACCCCTCATCCCCCAATCCTAGTATGCGTGGTACCCCTCATCCCCCAATCCTGGTATGCGTGGTCCCCTCACCCCCAATCCTGGTATGCATGGCCCCCTCAACCCCCAATCCTGGTATGCATGGCACCCCTCATCCCCTAATCCTGGTATGCATGGTACCCCTCACCCCTCAATCCTGGTATGTATGGTACCCCTCATCCCCCAATCCTGGTATGTGTGGCCCCCTCACCTCCCAATCCTGGTATGCGTGGTCCCCTCACCCCCAATCCCGGTATGTGTGGTCCCCTCACCCCCAATCCTGGTATGCGTGGTCCCCTCACCCCCAATCCTGGTATGTATGGTACCACTCATCCCCCAATCCTGGTATGTATGGTCCCCTCATCCCACAATCCTGGTATGCATGGTCCCCTCACCCCCAATCCTGGTATGCATGGTCCCCTCATCCCCCAATCCTGGTATTCATGGCACCCCTCACTCCCCAATTCTGGTATGTGTGGTCCCCTCACCCCTAATCCTGGTATTCATGGCACCCCTCACAACCCCAATCCTGGTATGTGTGGTCCCTTCACCCCCAATCCTGGTATGCATGGTACCCCTCATCCCTTTCACGCTGCACACATACAAAAAAAAATAAACACTTATACTCACCTTTCCTCCCTGTGCTCCAGCGCTGCTGTGTACTGTTCTGCCGGAGGCCGGGGGAGGAGTGTGGCGCCGGAGTACGTGTGTGCCCATACCGCGCTGTCCAGCGCCATTTTGCTTAAGACACACTGCAAATGTGTCTTCAGTAAAATAGCGCCGGATAGCGCTATGCGCATGCGCAGATTTTGACGCCTAAACGCCGCCCCCGGTCTCCGGCAAGAAAAGAGGCGCCGCGGCAACGCTCCTCCCGGTCAGGTAAGTATGCAGCCGGAGATCGCAGTATGCGTTCAGTGTCTACGCATATCGCGATCTCTGGCGTCATACACTCCTCTTACCAGTAACTGCTCCATGAGTGCTTCTGTCTGGAGCCAGACTGTGCAGGCGTGTCGCGCTTGCGCAATCTATAAAAACTTCAGACAGAGTCATGCATCCCAGATTATATTATAGATATATATATATGCTATGCTTGGTAGATCTACAGACATTATAAATAGCATTAACACTTATGAAATACTGGTTTCCACGTACCTTTTTCAGCCTTGAAGTGCCATTATGAGCTCGAATTGCTGAAAGTAATGCAGACCTTTCATTCTCTGGCTCAGCAAACTTTCGCTCATCTCCATCTGTTGGTGAGCTCTAATGTAAACATATAAAAATTTAGTTGTAAATTTATATTTTAGGCAGTTAAAAATTCATGTCAATGAATCACAATAAAATTGCATTTTAAGGATAATCATAGGCCAATACATGAAGAAAACTAACATCAACACATTTTTTTTGCAAATCAAGTCAAAAATAATCTTTGATAACATAGTGGACCTCATGTTACTGGGTGTAAGCCACTCATCTTGCAATTCTGGCAAATGTCAGATGGTCCAGACAGATAGCAAGCCATTTGGTGACAGGATGGCAAAGGGGTATCTTGAGGATACAATGTAGGGGCACAGAGGGTGCACAATTACTATGTGTGGGCACATAGGGGACCATGGGTAGGCACAATGGTAGCAATATTATTTAGTGGGGGTCTATAGGGGGCATTACTACTGTGTGGAGGCCCAATGTGGGCACCACTACCATGTGGAGGAACTATTACTACATGAAAGCAAAATAGGGGCACTAATATTGTGTGGGGATATCAAGGGGAATTAATACTATGTGGAGGCACAGAGGAGGCAATATTAGCATATCAAGGCACAATGGGGGCACTACTATTATGTGGATCCATAGAGACTGTACTATTTATATAGAATGTGGAACCACAACAGGGGCAGTATTATTATGTGAACTCATAGAGGGGGCATTATTGCTGTTTGGAGGCCCAATGGGAGTACTATTACCTATTTCCAATCTGTAATATTATTGCATAGCCTATGTATTTGGAAATATTTTTATGCATGTTACTGATGTATTTGGTCTATGACTTCTACAATACTGTTTTGGATATGTTCTGATACCTATGTAAGTATACTTCTTTTTGTAATTTTTTTCTATTCTTTCTCACAGTGTGTTTGAGAAAGGTCTGTTACGTGAGACCGCTATGTCACTTTGTAGATTTACTGTACTCTGAAAATAAAATCAATCTTTGCTTCAGCTACAAATTGTGGAGTGCCAAGTTCTTTGGTAAACAATATCTTAAGGAGTTCAATTCTATTCGGGAACCAGAAGGTACGGTGTGCAGTGTATTTAAAAGCATGCTGTACTATTACAATATGGCAGCACCATTACTATGTGAAAGCAAAATATGCATACTATCACTTATTTGGGGCACCATGAAAGTGTGCTATTATTGTGTGGAGGTGTTAAGGTCCCAATTACCACATGGAGGTACAGTGGGAAGACCATGTGTCAGGCACATGATTGGTCTTGGTAAGTGTTTTTGTTATAATTAAGAGTATGGTGGTATTATTTGTTCACTATGTGGTGGTAATATGTTTACATTTGTCCCTTATATGGTACTATTATGGGAAATATTTGATTTGGTTCACTGGGTCATCATGTGTGTTCATTGCACAGTAAAATTATTTCATAATTGAATGACTTTTATATACAGTGGCATGTAAAAGTTTGGGCACCCCTGGTCAAAATTACTGTAATTGTGAACAGTTAAGCAAGTTGAAGATGAAATTACCTCTAAAAGGACTAAAGTTAAAAATGACACATTTCCTTTGTATTTTAGGCAACAACAAAAAATTATCATTTTTTACATTTTAAAAATTACAAAAATGAAAATGGGCCGATCCAAAAGTTTGGGCACCCTTGGAGATTTGTGTGCTGAGATAACTTTTCAGGTTTCAGACCTTAATTAGCCTGTTAGGGTTATGGCTTGTTCACTATCATTGTTAGGAAAGGACAGGTGATGCAAAATTCCCAGTTTTATAAAAACCCAGCCTCCTCTAACCTTGTGCCAAAAAACAGCAGCCATGGGATCTTCTAAGCAGCTGCCTAGCACTCTGAAAATGAAAATAGTGGAGGCCCACAAAGCAGGAGAAGGCTATAAGAAGATAGCAAAGCATTTTCAAGTTGTTTTTTTCAAGGGAACATCCCTCAAACAAGAATTGAAAGACTCTTGGCTGGCTACAAAAAGCATTTACAAGCTATGATATTTTCAAAAGAGGATGCTACTAGGTACTAACCATGCAAGGTACCCAAACTTTTGCATCAGTCCATTTTCCTTTTTGTAATTTTTAAAATGTAAAAGATGTGTCATCTTTAACTTTAGGCCTTTCAGAGATAATTTAATCTTCAACTTGATTAACTGTTCACAATAACAGTAATTTTGACCAGGGGTGCCCAAACTTTAACATGCCACTGTAGAGTTGTATTAAAAGATGACATATAAAAAATGATCTCATAACTATGCTGCTTATGTCATTGCATCAGTTTGAGCTTGAAACAGAGTATCTCAGTATGGCCTACTAATCAGGAGAAAAGAGGCCTAGCACACACTAAATTTAGGAATTACTGTAGATTTTGATTGCCTATAATGTAAGGCAGGCACTTATTTGCATTAGAGATGCCCATCTACTAAAACGTGTGCGAGAGCAACATTTTGTCCTGTGTGCTTTAAAAAATGCCAGGGCTAAATTTCAGTCTCATTCCAGACCTGCTTGTTAACCTCTGCAACCAATGTTTTCCAAGTTTAATTTTCTTACAGAAAATATGATAAGGCTAGATATGTAAAGTTCTAACCTCTGAGGTTAGAACTTTACTACCTAAATACCATACCAATAATCAGAATCATACAATGTATATGGAATATTTATTCTTCATTTTCCCATCTTTGAGGACATCTCTACCTAAAGTTATATAATTAATCAGGAAAGATTTTAACTATTACTGAAGTTTGAGTAATACCTGGAATATCTGTGTAAAACTGGATTTCATATCATTGAGTAGATCATATGTATATACAGCTCTAGCAAAAATTAAGAGACCACTGCACAGTTTTCTAAAAATCACCATCTATACATGTCTGATAGCCATTCCATTCCAGTGTCAGTTGAATTCCAACCAAAGTACACCTCATTCTATTTAATATGCTTCTGATTAGGTGGTCACCTGAATCAAATCTTAGGAAAGTATAAAAACACTGCCGTGGTCTTCACAATCCTCTTGCAATAGGACAAGCTGGATGGCAAAACAAGTGCTAGGAATAGCCCAAAAGTAATTTGAATGAAAAAATAACTTTTAACCATGCCAAAGCAGTTGAAAAGAAAAGTCTTGAGTGAGGAAAAGAAGGGCTCAATTCTAGCTTTACTAGCAGTGGGATACAGCGAGCGTCATGTTGCCTCCATCCTTAAAATTTTGAAGACAGCAGTCCATTACAACAAGGTCGAGCAGCAGACATTGGGGACAACAAAGCTACAGACCGGCAGAGGGCGAGAGCGACTCTCCACTGACCGGGATGACCGTCATCTTATTTGAATGTCACTCAGAAACCGCATGATGACATCAAGTGACCTACAAAAGGAATGGCAAATGGCAGCTGGGGTTAAGTGCATGGCAAGAACAGTTGGTAACAGTCTCCTAGAGGCAGGCCTCAAGTCATGTAAAGCTAGAAAAAAGCCTTTCATCAATGAGAAGCAAAGGAGAGCCAGGCTGAAGTTTGCCAAAGACCATAAGAATTGGACCATAGAGGACTGGAGTAAGGTAATCTTCTCTGATGAGTCTAATTTTCAGTTTTGCCCAACACCTGGTCGTCTAATGGTTAGACAGAGACCTGGAGAGGCATACAAGCCACAGTGTCTTGCACCCACTGAGAAATTTGGCGGAGGATCGGTGATGATCTGGGGATGCTTCAGCAAGGCTGGAATTGGGCAGGTTAATCTTTGCGAAGGATGTATGAATCAAGCTTCATACAAGGTTATCCTTGAAAAACACTTGCTTCCTTCTGCTCAGGCAATGTTCCCCAACTCTGAGGACTGTTTTTTCCAGCAGGACAATGCCCCACGTTACACAGCTAGGTCAATCAATGTGTGCATGAATGAGCACCACATCAAAACCCTGTCATGACCAGCCCAATCTCCAGACCTGAACCCCGTTGAAAACCTCTGGAATGTAATCAAGAGGAAGACGGATAGTCACAAGCCATCAAACAAAGAACTGCTTAAATTTTTGTGCCAGGAGTGGAATAAGGTCACCCAAAAGCAGTGTGAAAGACTGGTGGAAAGCATGCCAAGACGCATGAAAGCTGTGATTAAAAATCATGGTTATTCCACCAAATATTGATTTCTGAACTCTTCCTGAGTTAAAACATGAGTATTGTTGTTTCTAAATGAATAAGAACTTGTTTTCTTTGCATTATTTGAGGTCTGAAAGCACTGTTTCTTTTTTTTATTATTTTGACGATTTCTCATTTGCTGCAAATAGATACAACATTTTTAGCTTTGAATTTCGGAGACATGTTGTCAGTAGTTTATACAATAAAACAACAATGTACATTTTACTCAAAAATATACCTATAAAGAGAAAAATCAGAGAAAATGAAAATTTTGCAGTGGTCTCTTAATTTTTGCCAGAGCTGTAAATATACAGTTGAAACCAGAAGTTTACATATCTATAATATAACGCTACAAGCGTCCCTCTGTCTGAAGCCTCTATAGACTGTGCAAGCGCGACACGCCTGCGCAGTCTGGCACCAGACAGAAGAACGCATGGAGCCGTTACAGGTAAGAGGAGTGTGTATAGCGCCGGAGATCGCGGTATGCATGGACACTGAACGCATACCACGATCTCCGGCGCCATATTTACATACTTACCTGACCGGGAGGAGCATTGCCGTGGCGCCTCTCTTCTGGCCGGAGACCGGGGGCGGAGCGAAGGCGTCAGAATGGGAACATGCGCATAGTGCTATCCGGCGCCATTTTACTGAAGACACATTAGCAGTGTATCTTCAGCAAAATGGCGCCGGACAGTGCGGTATGGGCACGCACGTACTCCGGCGCCGCACTCCTCCCCTGGCCTCCGGCAGAACAGGACACAGCAGCGCTGGAGCACAGGGAAGGAAGGCGAGTATAAGTGTTTTTGTTTTTGCATGTGTACAGCGTGAAAGGGATGAGGGGTGCCATACATACCAGGATTGGGAGGTGAGGGGGCCACACATACCAGGATTGGGGGATGAGGGGGCCACACATACCAGGATTGGTGGATGAGGGGTACCATGCATACCAGGATTGGGGGGGTGAGGGGTGCCATGCATACCAGGATTGGGGAATGAGGGGACCATGCATACCAGGAATGGGGGATGAGGGGTACCATGCATACCAGGATTGGGGGATGAGGGGTACTATGCATACCAGGATTGGGTGTGAGGGGTACCATGCATACCAGGACTGGGGTGAGGGGTACCATGCATACCAGGATTGGGGGATGAGGGGTACCATGCATACCAGGATTGGGGGATGAGGGGTACCATGCATACCAGGATTGGGGGATGAGTGGTACCATGCATACCAGGATTGGGGGATGAGGGGTACCATGCATACCAGGAGAGGGGACCATGCATACCAGGATTGGGGGTGAGGGGTACCATGCATACCAGGATTGGGGGTGAGGGGTGCCATACATACCAGGATTGGGGGATGAGAGGGTGCCATGCATACCAGCATTGGGGATGAGGGGTGCCATGCATACCAGCATTGGGGATGAGGGGTGCCATGCATACCAGCATTGGGGATGAGGGATACCATGCATACCAGAATAGGGATGAGGGTTAGGAATGCGGGGTACCATGCATACCAGGATAAGGGATGTGGTACCATGCATACCAGAATAGGGATGAGGGGTACCATGCATACCAGAATAGGAATATGTGGTGCCATGCATACCAGCTTTGGGGGATAAGGAGTGCCAGGCATACCAGGATAGGGATGAGGGGGCCATACATACCAGGATTAGGGATGAGGCAGCCATGCATATCAGGATGAGGGATTGGGTGCCATGCATACCAGGCTTGGGGGAGGAGGGAGCCATGCATACCAGGATGAGGGATTGGGTGCCATGCATACCAGAATTGGGGATGAGGGAGCCATGCATACTAGGATGAGGGATTGGATGCCATACATACCAGAATTGGGATGAGGGGTGCCATGTATACCAGAATGAGTTGTACCAAACATACTAGAATAGGGATGTGGGGTACCATGCATACCAGGATGAGGGATGGGGTGCCATGCATACCAGGATGAGTGATGGGGTGCCATGCATACCAGAATAGGGATGAGGGATACCATGCATACCAGGATGAGGGATGGGGTACCATGCATACCAGGATGAGAGATGGAGTGCCATGCATACCAGGATTGAGGGATGAGGAGGCCATACATACCATAATTGGGATGAGGGGTTCCATGTATACCAGGATGCGGGGTACCATACATACCAGAATAGGGATGCGGGTACCATGCATACCAGGATGAGGGATGGGGTGCCATGCATACCAGGATGAGGGGTACCATACATACCAGGATAGGGATGAGGAGTGCCATGCATACCAGGATTGGGGGATGAGGAGTGCCATGCATACCAGAATAGGGATGAGGGGGCCATACATACCAGGATTGGGGATGAGAAAGCCATGCATACCAGGATGAGGAATTGGGTACCATATACACCAGGATTGGGGGATGGGGGGTGCCATACATACCAGGATTGGGATGAGGGGTGCCATGTATATCAAATTTGGCATGGGGGGCCATGCATACCAGGATGAGTGATGGGGGTGCTTTGCATACTAGGATTGGGGATGGGGGATGCCATGCATACCAGGATGAGGAATTGGGTGCTATGCATACTAGAATTGGGAATGAGGGAGCCATGCATACCAGGATGAGGGATTGGATGCCATACATACCAGAATTGGGATGAGGGGTGCCATGTATACCAGGATGAGTTGTACCATACATACTAGAATAGGGATGTGGGGTACCATGCATACCAGGATGAGGGATGGGGTGCCATGCATACCAGGATGAGGGATGGGGTGCCATGCATACCAGAAGAGGGATGAGGGATACCATGCATACCAGGATGAGAGATGGGGTACCATGAATACCAGGATGAGGGGTACCATACATACCAGGATAGGGATGAGGGATGGGGTACCATGCATACCAGGATAGGGATGAGAAGTGCCATGCATACCAGGATGGGAGTGAGGGGCCCATGCATACCAGGATTGGGGATGAGGGGGCCATGCATACCAGGATTGGGGATGAGGGAGCCATGCATACTAGAATTGGGTATGAGGGAGCCATGCATACCAGGATGAGGGGTGCAAAGCATTCCAGGATTGGGATGAGGGGTGCCATACCATGCATACCAGGATTGGGGGTGAGTGGTGCCATGCATACAGGATTGGGGGTGAGGGGTGCCATGCATACCAGGATAGGGATGAGGGGTGCCATGCATAACAGGATAGAAATGAGGGCAGCACAAATACCAGGATGGGGGCAGCACATATACCAGGATGGGGGATTATCTACCAATAAAAATGCTCGCCACCCGGGCATAGAACGGGCTCAATAGCTAGTACTATATAAAAAGACACATATGCAGGTTTTTCTCAATATCTGACATGAAATCAGAATAAACCTTTCCCGTTTTAGGTCAATTAGGATTACCATAATTTTTAATATTTGCCAAATGCCAGAATAATGAGAGAAAGAGAATGTTTTAAGGCATTTTTATTACTTATTGCAAAGTCAAAAATTTACATACACTAAGATTACTATGCCTTTAAACAATTCTGGACTGCCCATATGATGATGTCATGTGTTTGGAAGCTTCTGATAGGTTTTTTGGCAACATCTGAGTTAATTAGAGACACACCTGTGGATGTATTTTAATGAACACCTGAAACACACTGCTTCTTTGTGTAGAATCATGGGAAAGTCTAAAGAAATCAGCCAAGATATCAGGAAGAAAATTGTGGACTTACACAAGTCTGGCTCATCCTTGGGTAAAATTTCAAGATACCTGAAGGTGCCTCGTTCATCTGTACAAATAATTATGCGCAAGTACAAACAAGATGGGAATGTCCAGCCATCATACCACTCAGGAAGGAGACGGGCTCTGTGTTCCAGAGATGAACGTGCTTTGGTCCGACATGTGTATATCAACCCAAGGACAAAAGCAAAAGACCTTGAAGATGATGGCGGAAGCTGGAAAGATTGTGTCAATATCCACAGTGAAACGAATACGGTATCAACATGGGCTTAAAGGCCCCCGACAGGAAGAAACCATTACTCCAAAAGAAACATAAAAAAAGCCAGATTAAGGTTTGCAATTCCTTAATTTTTGGAGACATGTCCTGTGGTCTGATGAAGCTAAAATTGAACTTTTTGGGCATAATGACCATCGTTATGTTTGGAGGAAAAAGGGAGAAGCTTGGAAGCCTAAGAACACCATCCCAACTGTGAAACACGGAAACACGGGGTGGCAGCATCATGTTGTAGGGTTGTTTTGCTGCAAGAGGGATTGGTGCACTTCACAAAATAGATCATGAGAAAAGAAGATTATGTGGCAATACTGAAGCAACATCTCACGACATCAGCCAGGAAGTTAAAGCTTGGGCAGAAATGGGCCTTCCAAATGGACAATGACCCAAAGCATACTGCCAAAATGGTAACAAAGTGGCTTAACGATAACAAAATTAATGTTTTGGAGAGGCCATCACAAAGGCCTGATCTCAATCCTATTCCAAATTTATGGGCAAAGCTGAAAAGGCAGGTGGAAGCAAGGCGACCTACAAACCTGGATCAGTGACACCAGTTTTGTCAGGAGGAATGGGCCCAAATTCCGACCAACTATTGTGAGAAGCTTGTGGAAGGATATCCCAAACGTTTGACCCAAGTCATTCAGTATAAGGGCAATGGTACCAAATACTAATGAAATGTATGTAAACTTTTGACTTTGCAGTAAGTAATAAAAATGCCTCAAAAAATTCTCTCTCTCTCATTATGCTGGCATTTGGCAAATATTAAAAATTATGGTAATTCTAATTGACCTAAAACGGGAAAGGTTTATTTAGATTTTATGTCAGATATTGAGAAAAACATGCATATGTGTCTTTTTATAGTGTGTGTAAACTTCTGGTTTCAACTGGATGTATATCTATATATTATATATACTTAACAATTATAAGCATATGCACATGTTTAATTAAATATGATATAGAAGCCATAAACTCGGCAATAAGTGAAACAGATTACCTGAATTTTTCGAAGCTTCTCTTTGCCTTCTCCAGACTGAATAGCTCCCATTAAGGCACTATGGACTGAGGTATCTTTTTGCATAGGCATCTGTATAACTGGTCGGAATCTAGCCTTAGGTCCAAAAATATTACTGCCACTGGCATTATCTGGTTCATCTATTACTGTTGAAGGTATAATATCATGATCATCATCATTCTTTTCTTCAAATTCGGGGGTTATTGCGGTAGCAGGTGCTGCTTTTATGGAGACAATAGAATTGGTCTGTTCTATTTTAACAGACTTCTCTCTAACAGCTTTTAAAAAGGCATTGGACGGCAGGTCAGATATTGGTTGAGAAAGACGGGAAGATTCTGGAGCAGAAAAATTTATGTTTGTCCTTTTAGTTACAGTTGTGTTTCCCCAAATACTTTGTGATCCAACTAAACCATTTTGTTCTGACAACGATCTTTCTATTTTAAACGCCATACCTTGCTTGCCCTCAGAATTAATTTTAGTTGCTGGTTCCATTTGGAGATTTCTACTTATTATTTTTCCATCATTACTGTTGCTGAAGTTTTTCTTCCAATCTGCACTTACTTCTTGCTTATTTATAACATTGACTTCTACTTTTGGCTTCTCTGCTATAAAGTTTCCATTGTTCTTTAATATGTTGTCCTTATTACCACAGTTTGCATTCTGTTTGGCCTCTGAAGTTTGTTCAGATGTTATATTTACAGGTCCGGTATACTTGGATATAGCAGATGCAACATATTGGCTAGATGTCCGCTTGGAAGACTTCAGAAATGGCAAATCTTTTCTCTCCATGTTTGGTTGCTCAACAATAATTAATTTTTCCTGTGAAGCTGCTGGAAAGTAAATTGGTTTGGTATGTTGTGATCCTTTTGGTATTTCATTAACTGGACTTTGTAGGTTAGTTTTCCCCTTAATTGTGCTTTCAATAATGCTCCTGTTTTCACTTGAACCTTTTACAGATTTTGTTTGCTGTACTCCATTAAATTTACCATGAACTGTAGGCTTTACCATGTCGGATCTTCCCTTGCTAGTATTTTCAATAATAATCATCCTATCTGGAGCAGATGTTGATTTTGGAGTTGATTTTGTCATCAGCAACTGATTATTAGTATCATTTACCTTATTTCCAGGTATCTGTTGAATTAAACCCATAACTGATGTAGAATTTACTTTATTTTCTAGAACTTGATTTGACTTATAACTTTTGACTGGGTCTAACTTTTTGACAGTTTGTTCTTTTGAGTCCACAACTTGTGGTTCCATAGAATTTGATCTCCAGAACTCTTTAGCTTTTTCCAAAAGAGGCTTCTCAATAAGGGTTCCCTCTGTTTCATTAATTATATTATTTTTCAGATATTTTTTATCAAATGAAGACTGTGGGCTTATTAGGTTTCCCTGATCATCTATCTTAATGGCACTGGCTGAAATGGAAACCTCTCTGTCATATTTTTTTATATCTGGTTTGGGAGGAACAACTGTAAAAGTGGTCATGCCTGCTTTTGCTTCATATGTTTGTTGTCGCCTCAGTACTGATTTAGATGGCTCTATTGTCTTATAAACATTACTTGAAGCATGGTTGTCTTTGATTTGAATTTTGTCGGGCAATATATCACTTTTTTCCTTTGTTTGTCTGGTTTCTTGAAATACCTTGATTGAGGAAGCAACTATATGACTTGATTGACTTTCTTTAACAGCAGATTGTTTTTGAGAAATATCACGCATTGCTATATTTGATGTGTTGTGATTTTCCTCAAGTTTCAAATGTTCAGCCTTCAATTTTACTTCTTGTGAAGAGGGTTGGGAAGTTTTGTATGTTTTATTATTTTTCTTTTCTATTTTGTCTACTTCTGGAAGAATACCAATACTCTGCCTGTTACTGACAGCAGAAGAATTGAGTATTTTACTGTATTCTTTCACTGTTGTGAGATTGTGTGGATTATATTTTAAAGTGCTAATTTCTGGAACCTCATCTATAACGGTAACGGGAACAGTAGCAGTATGCTCACTGGAGTTATTGTAATGACTTGACTCTTCACCTACAGGACTTGATCTAGTACCAATATGATTTCTCTCTCCAATGTCTCCATCATCCATATCTGTAAAGTAAATATCATCATTATTGTACATATAATTCCCTTTAAATAAATCTGGGTCAAGGAACGAAGCATTGAGGCCAAATTTATGATATTTATAAGCCTATAAGATTTATAGCAGTTCATGAAGGTGCATCTTTTGTGCAGCACAGCTTTGGTATAATATCGATAATGTCTAGCAGTTTGAAGTAAAAATTACATAAATTTACACAACCCTGTTCTGATATCTTTATCCAATAGAAATATAAAATATTCATGGCAGAAAAAGACCTCATGGTTCAAGTCTGGGAGACCAGAGGAAGATAGCAGTCGAAACCCAAGTCAGGGTGATTGTGATCACTACATGGATTATTTTTAAATATAATTTGAACATGTTCACTTGTGAGTATAATAAAACTACTTGCAACACTTTTATGATGTGAAATATTGATCCACTACAATCTTTCTGAATGTTGGCCCTTACAGTAAGGAAATAAAAACAATATGAACAACCCAATAACCTGATGAATGTGCATTTTGCATGCCGACATGCTTACACAAGCAGATAATTGGTGAATGGGTGTTCCAACAAATGCTCCTTCTAGATTATGGGTTCTTCTAAATGGGCCCTTACAAACATAATAACCCCTTTAAAGCTATATGATCCAAATATTGGTCATGAGCATGTGTCACTTTGTGCTCCATGACTGATATGTACGCACATCCGATCTCACAGTGTAGCTTGTGTAATGGTGAGATCAGCTGTATGAGTCCGGTTGATATAAACGACATGGCTCCTGATCAGTTTAAACTCTGATGTGAAAAGTTTCACAGAGGGGAAGCAGTCCCTCTGTCAGCCCTTTGGCAACTAGAGGCCTGAAAAGGACCTCCAAGTCTTCCATACATTATAGTCAATCAGAGTCCGCTTTTGAAATGCAAAAGAAAAAAAAGACATATACATTGTGCAATTTCTCCTGAGCAAGATGATACCCGATATGTGGGGGAAAACCACTGTTTGTGCGCATGGAAGAGCTCGGAAAGGAAGAAGCTCCATTTGACTTTTTAAATGTAAAATTTGCTGGAATAAATAGCAGACGCCATGTCGCGTTTGGAGAGCCCCTGATGTGCCTAAACAGTGGAAACCGCCCACAAGTGACATCATTTTGGAAACTAGACCGCACAAGGAACTTATCTAGATGTGTGGTGAGCACCTTGACCCCCCAGGGTGCTTCACAGAAGTATATAATGTTGAGCCATAAAAATTAAAAAAATGAAAAATCACATTTTTCCCACAAAAATGTTTTTTAGCTCCAAATTTTGCATTTTCACAAGGGTAATAGGAGAAATTGCACCATACAATTTGTTGTGCAATTTCTCCTGAGTACACTGATACTTTTCTTGCAAAAGAAAAAAAAGACATATACATTGTGCAATTTCTCCTGAGCAAGATGATACCCGATATGTGGGGGAAAACCACTGTTTGTGCGCATGGAAGAGCTCGGAAGGGAAGGAGCGTCATTTCACTTTTTGAATGTAAAATATGCTGGAATAATTAGCGGATGCCATGTCAAGTTTGGAGAGCCCCTGATGTGCATAAACAGTGGAAACCCCCCACAAGTGACCCCATTTTGGAAACTAGACCCCTCAAGGAATGTATCTGGATGTGTGGTGAGTACCTTGAACCCACAGGTGCTTCACAGAAGTTTATAACGTGGAGCCATAACAATAAAAAAAAAATCCCCCAAAAATGTTCTTTTAGCCTCAAACTTTGCATTTTCACAAAGGTAACAGGAGAAAATGAACCCTAAAATTTGTGCAATTACTCCTGAGTACGCCGAGTGACGATTTGGAACGCAGACTTTGATGGAATGGTCTGCTAGTGGTATGTCGCAATTGGGGAGCCCCGATGTGTCTAAACAGTGGAAAATCCGCACAATTGACCCCATTTTGGAAACTAGACCCCTCAAGAAATTTATCTAGATGTGTGGTGAGCACCTTGAACCCACAGGTGCTTCACAGAGTTTTACAATGTTGATCTGTGGAAATAAAAAAAAAAAATTCCCATAAAAATGTTGCTTTAGACCCACGTCTTTTCATTTTCACAATTTCTTCTGAGTACGCCGATACCCCATATGTGGTTGAAAATCAGCTGGATCACAGGTCAGACGGCACCCACAGTGTCCCTATCTGCCTCATTATAGGGAATATTCCACCAGGGATTCCATCTAAACCACGTATTTCAGAGATTTACATGGAAACTCCAGTATAAGTGCTCAGCGTAGAGCACAGGATAAATATGAGCCTTACTGCGATCTTTGTGAGGCAGAATGAACAAATCTATAGCAGGTGAAGAATTGGTTTAATTTATTTTTCACGCCGTTCCTCGTGTGGTATAAGTGATTAGATTACTTTATTCTTCGGGTTGCTGCGATTACAGTGATACCAGATTTATATCTTTTTTTATGTTTGGCTGCTGTCACGCACTAAAAGATCCTTTTTTTTTACAAAAACAAGTTTTTACATTGCCATATTTTGAAAGCTATAATTTTTCCATATTTCTGCAGACAGAGTCATGTGATGGCTTGTTTTTTGCGGGACGAGTTAATGTTTTTATTGGTACCATTTTCGGGCACATGACATTTTTTGATCGCTTTCCTCTCCAATTTTTGGGAGGCAGAATGAACAAAAACCAACAATTCATAATTTTTTTTTATGCTCTTCCGCGTGTAGTAAAATTGCTAAAGCAGCTTTATTATTCTTTTGGTCAGTATTAGTGATGAGCGAGCACTAAAATGCTCGGGTGCTCGAAGCTCGGGTCGAGCACATTGGAATACTTGGGTGCTCGACCCGAGCAACGAGCCCAATGTAAGTCTATGGGAAACTCGAGCATTTTTCTGGCGGTCCCCTCCATTGGTCTGCAGAAGGTCAAAAATTGTCCAAATCGATGGGAACAGTGCTCAATTAAAGGTCAGGCAGGCAAAATATAGCATGCCTGCGCTCCTCAGTGTCTCTGAAGGATGGCATGCTGGATGGCAGCGTTCTGCTACCATCCAGCCTGCCATCTCAATGCCGTCCCAGCGTGGGAGAATTCTCCTGCTCAAGCGGTGACATCATTTGCCGGCACCGCATGCGCAGGAGAATTCTCCCACGCTGTCAGTGATGTGCATGAGGTGAGCTGAGTTCATTGGATATGAACTTGGCTCATCTGGATGCCATCACAGCCAGACACTGAGGAGCTTCACTGAGGAGCTTCTCAGTGTCTGCGGCATGGCAAGCTGGATGGCAGCGTTCTGCTGCGATCCAGCCTGTCATGTCAATGTAGCAGAGCTGAAGCCGTCCTGGGAACCATGGAAAGGTAAAGATGAGGTTGGTTTATTATTTTACTTTTATTGCAGGAGATCGTTGGCTTCAGCTGGAATGGGGGTGACGGTAAGTAGAGTTTAATTTAGAACATTAAAGAATTGTGTCTTTATTTCAATTAAAGGACTTTATTCTGGGTGTTTGTGGTTTTTTCTAACTTTCACTATGGGGTTAGTAATGGGGGTGTCTTATAGACGCCTCTCCATTACTAACCTGGGCTTGATGTCAGCCGGCATTATAAGCTGACATCAATCCCAACCCTATTACCCCACTGCCACCGCTACAGGGCAGTGGGAAGAGCGAGGCTAAGTGCCAGAATTGGCGCATCCTATGGATGCGCCATTTCTGGGGCAGCTGACGGCTGGTGTTTCTAGCCTGGGAGGGGGCCAATATTCATGGCACCCTTCCTGGGCTATTAATATCAGCCCCCAGCTGCCTGCCTAGCCTTTGCTAGCTATTAAAATAGGGGGGACCCCACGTCATTTTTTTTTTGGGTCCCCCATTTTAATAGCTAGTAAAGGCTAGGTATTCAGCTGGGGGCTGATATTACTAGCCTGGGAAGCTCCGTGGGTATTACCCCCTTCCCAGGCTTCAAACATCTGCCCCAGCTGTCTGCTTAACCTCCGCTAGAGACTAAAATTACGGGGAACCCCACGCCAATTTTTTTTAAAATAAATCCTTTATTTTAACACTAAATGACAAGTACAGTAACCAACACTGTCACTGTACTTACTATATATGTGACTGACATGTTTCTATCTATCTAATCTATGTGTGATGCTCTATTCTTTCTGTTCTAAATTGTCAGGTACCGATGTATGCCGCTGATGAATTGCCGGCCGGCTTTTTTAAAGAGACAAAAACATTATTATTTTTTTTTTTAAGAAATCCTTTATTTTAACACTAAATAACAAGTACAGTAGCCAACACTGTCACTGTACTTATTATATATGTGACTGACATGTTTCTATCTATCTAATCTATGTGTTATGCTCTATTCTTTCTGTTCTAAATTGTCGGGTACCGGTGTATGCCGCTGATGAATTGCCGGCTTTTCATGTTTCACTGTGAGCACTGTTCCCATCGATTTGGGCAATCACTGTAATGCCACAACCACCATGGCTGTGACATTACAGTGAGTGACAGACAATCCCTGCATGATTGGTGCTCTAAATAGTGCCAAACATGCAGGACGGGGACCCGAGCTCCCGCCCGAGCATCTCGAAAGTACTCGGCGAGCTCCGAGCATCTCGAGTACTGAGATGCTCGGGCGAGTACCAAGCAGTGGCGAGCATGCTCGCTCATCACTAGTCAGTATGATTACACATTTATGTTTTGGCACTTTTATTTAATAAAAACTACTTTATAGAAAAAATTATTATTTTTGCATCGCTTTATTCTGAGAGCTATAATTTTTTTATTTTTCTGTGCATGGAGCTGTACGGTGGCTTGTTTTTTGCAGGATAAGATGTTTTCAGCAATACCATTTTTATTTACATTTGCATTTCTGATCGCATTTTATTCCACTTTTTGTTCAGCGATATGATGAAAAAGCATAATTTTTTGCCTCTTTTTTTTTACGGTGTTCACTGAAGGGGTTAACTGGTGGGACAGTTTTATAGGTCGAAGGAAATACCAAATAAGTGTACTTATATTCATAAAAATATTTTTTTATGGTTACAATATATATTTTTTATTATTATTTTGTGATTTTTTTTTATATTTTTACAATTTTTTTTTACTTTTTTACTCAGTCCCTCTATGGGACTTTCACTTTCTGCAGTCTGACATCATGGGGGCACCGTAATGTAATGACATCATGGGGGCACCGATCAGAGTGCAGAGGGGGCTACCTCCTTCTGCATGCCTGCTAATAGCTGCAATCGCAGCATTTAGGGGCTTAAAGTGTCGGGAGCAGTGCGGGCACCGCTCCTGGCAATGAGTGCTGGGTGTCAACTGTGAGAAACAGCTGACACCACGTGGCGATCGCGTGCGCACAGTCTCTGTCTGCGCAAAATTGCCTGGACGTATCCATACTTAAGTACCTAGCAATCTGGATGTATGAATATGTTCAAGGTCGTGAAGGGGTTAATATTTTTAAAAACTTTTTTGTTCTACTTTTAACTTGCTTTAATAGTCCTCTTTGGAGACTTGAAGCGGCGATAATCCAATCGCCTGTGCTACACATAGCAAGGCTTCAGCCATGCTATATGTAGCAGAAATCATCATCTCCTATAAACAACAGCCATGGGCCGACATTCATAGGAGATCTGCAACGACAAGCATGGGGGTCTTCTGCAGACCCCCGGCTGTCATGACAACCCATCGACGCCCCGCGATCATGTGACAGGGGTGCCGATGGTTGTGTCTTATAACGTGCATTCAGTATGCATGAGCTAAATGCCGCTGTCAGAGATTGACAGCGGCATTGAACATGTTAACAGACGCAGGTGGATCGCGATTCCACAAGTGGCTGTTACAGGCACATGACAGCTGATCAAATCAGCTGTCATGTGCAGGGAAAGATTCTCAGCACCGGAGCCCGCATCAAAGGCAGGGACATGGCCTATGATGTACCTATACGTCATAGGTCGTGAAGGGGTTACTACTGTCTCTATTTTTCACACTATATGGAAACAACATTTTGTCACGATTACAAGCCAAAGGGCAACAGAGAAAAGGCATATCAGATGGTAAATGAATTAGTACTTTGTAAACACTTCACCTGCGCAGATCATTAAATTACTGTTTATCTATAATTTTATAGATTATTGCAGGACCACGGTAGGTATTGGTGAAAACATAAAGTACCTTCTGAGTCTTCATCAAGCTCCGCTAGTGTCTTCTGGAATTGCTCAGATATAAATCTTTCTTCTTCTCCATCTTTTACTAGTGCCACTTCATCTTCGGTTCTGATAGAACTACAAAACAGTTGTGTTAATTTTAATACATGCAAGCATACATATGTATATATATCTATAATATAACGGGAGATGTGTCCGTCTGTCCGAAGCCTCTATAGAGTGAGCAAGCGCGATGCGCCTGCGCGATCTGGACCCAGACAGATGAAGATATCCCGCCGTTACAGGTAAGAGGAGTACGGCGCTGGAGATCGCGGTATGCATAGGCACTGAATGCATACTGCAATCTCTGGCGCCATAAGTACATACCTGACCAGGAGGAGTGTTGCCGTGGCACCTCTGTTTGGTCCGGAGGGCGGGGAAGGAGTGCGGCGTCGGAATCGGCGCATGCGCATAGCGCGCTATCCGGCGGCATTTTAGTGAAGACACATTTGCAGTGTATCTTCAACAAAATGGTGCCGGACAGCGCGGCATGGGCACGAGCGTACTCCGGTGCCATTTTGCTGAATACACTCTGCAAATAGGTCTTCACTAAAATGGCGCTGGATAGGACAGTACGCAGGCGCTGATTCCGGCGCCATTTTAGTAAAATAACACAGGCGACGCGCTGCAGGGGAGCGATGGAAAGGTGAGTAGGAGTGTTTTTTTTTTATTTAATTGATGGAGGATGGGGCAGCACAAACCAGGATGGGGGTGCATTATGGGGGCAGCACATAACAGGATGGGGGCAGCACAAAAAAAGATGGAGCGCAGGACGGGGGCAGAACAAGAGAGGATTGGGGCAGAACAAGAGAGGATTGGGGCAGCACAAAAGAGGATGGGGGCGCAGGATGGGGGTAGCACAAAAGAGGATGAGGGAACAGGATGGGGGTAGCACAAAAGAGGATGGGGGAACAGGATGGGGGTAGCACAAAAGAGGATGGGAGCGCAGGATGGGGGCAGCACAAAAGAGGATGGGGACAGCACAAAAGAGGATGGGGGTGCCAGGTGGGGGCAGCAAAAAAGAGGATGAAGGCAGCACAAAAACATGATGGGGAGCAGGGTGGGTGCAGCACAAAAGAGGATGGGGCAGCACAAACAAGGATGGGGGCACAGGATGGGGGAAGCACAAAACAGGATGGGGCCAGCACAAAAGAGGATGGGGACAGCACAAAAGAGGATGGGGAGCAGGATGGGGGCAGCACAAAAGAGGATGGGGGTGCAGGATGGGGGCAGCACAAAACAGGATGGGGGCAGCACAAAACAGGATGGGGGAGCAGGATGGGGGCAGCATGAAAGAGGATGGGGGAGCAGGGTGGGGGCAGCACAAAAGAGGATGGGGCTGCACAAAAGAGGATGGGGCGCAGGATGGGGGCAGCACAAAAGAAGATGGGGAGCAGGATGAGGCAGCACAAAAGAGGATGGGGCGATGGATGGGAGCAGCACAAAACAGGATGGGGGCAGCATAAAACAGGGTGGGGGCAGAACAAAAGAGGATGGGGGGCAGCACAAAAGAGGATGGGGGTGCAGGATGGGGGCAGCACAAAAGAGGATGGGGGTGCCGGATGGGGGTGCCAGATGGGGGAAGCACAAAAGAGGATGGGGAAGCAGGGTGGGGACAGCAGAAAACAAGATGGGAGGCAGCATAAAAGAGAATGGGGGCATCACAAAAGAGGATGGGGGCAGGACAAAAGAAGAATGGGGGTAACACCGAAGAGGAGGGGGGCGCAGGATGGGGACAGCACAAAACAGGATGGGGCCAGCACAAAACAAGATTGGAGCAGCACAAAAGAGGATGGGGCAGCACATAACAGGATGGGAGTAGCACATAACAGGATGGGGGCAGCACAAAAAGGATGGGGCAGCACAAAAGAGGATGAGGGAGCAGGATGGGGGCAGCACAAAAGAGGATGGGGCAGCACAAAACAGGATAAGGGAGTAGGGTGGGGGCAGCACAAAAGAGGATGGGGCAGCACAAAAGAGGATGGGGCACAGGATGGGGGCAGCACAAAAGAGGATGGGGAGCAGGATGAGGCAGCATAAAAGAGGATGGGGGCGCAGGATGGGGCAGCATAAAACAGGATGGGGGAAGCATAAAACAGGATGGGGAAGCATGATTGGGGCAGAACAAAAGAGGATGGGGAGCAGGGTGGGGGCAGCACAAAAGAGGATAGGGGTGCAGGATAGGGGCAGCACAAAAGAGGATGGGGCGCAGGATGGGGGCAGCACAAAAGAGGATGGGGCACAGGGTGGGGACAGCACAAAACAAGATGGGGCAGCATAAAAGAGGATGGGGGAACAGGATGGGGACAGCACAATAGCGGATGGGGACGCAGGATGGGGCAGCACAAAAGAGAAATGGGGGCAGCACCAAAGAGGATGGGGGTGCAGGATGGGGGCAGCACAAAAGAGGATGGGGCACCACAAAACAGGATGGGGGTGCCGGATGGGGGCAGCACAAAACAGGATGGGGGCACCGGATGGGAGCAGCACAAAACAGGATGGAGGCACCAGATGGGGGTGCACAAAAAAGGATGGGTGCAGCACAAAAGAGGATGGGTGTAGCACAAAAGAGGATGGTGGCAGCACATAACAGGATGGAGGCAGCACAAAACAGGATGGGGGCAGCACAAAAAAGGATGGGGCAGCACAAAAAAGGATGGGGCAGCACAAAACAGGATGGGGGAGCAGGATGGGGCAGCACAAAAGAGGATGGGGGCAGCACAAAAGAGGATGGGGCGCAGGATGGGGGCAGCCCAAAAAAGGATGGGGGCAGCACAAAAGAGGATGGGGAGCAGGAAGAGTCAGCATAAAAGAGAATGGGAGCATAGGATGGGGGCAGCACAAAACAGGATGGGGGCAGCATAAAACAGGATGGGGGAGCAGGATGGGGGCAGCACAAAAGAGGATGGGGAGCAGGGTGGGGGCAGCACAAAAGAGGATGTGGGTGCAGGATGGGGGGAAGCACAAAAGAGGGTGGGGGTGCAGGATGGGGGCAACACACAAGAGGATGGGGGCGCAGGATGGAGGCAGCACAAAACAGGATGGGGTGCCGGATGGAGGCAGCACAAAAGAGGATTGGGAGCAGGGTGGGGACAGCACAAAACAAGATGGGGGGCAGCATAAAAGAGGATGGGGGTGCAGGATGGGGGCAGCACAATAGAGGATGGGGACTCAGGATGGGCGCAATAGAATAGCTATAATCTGCTTAACATACGGCAGACAATTTTCCTCAGTATTAACAACATATAACAGCCACGAGGTATCTCTTAAATATAACCTTTAATAAATCTCTAAAAGAGAGTATATAATAAATACCTCTAAAATCTGATACCAGTCCTTAATTACATCTTATTCCTATCCAAATTGACAAATACAACCTCTAAAAGTATATCAGACAAGAGGCAGAAGATGCCAAAAATAACCAAAATAAATCTAAAACATATAGTGTCTGAACAGCCCTATTAGAATGCAAACATATGACCTACAAAAGGCCAATGATTTCCAACCAATCCTGGTCAGTAAATGAAAAAACATACAGTGTTATCAAATATTGGTGACATGTGTGGATCTCACCCATTTTTTTGCACGTGGACATCATTCGGGTTTTTTCATCCCCTTCTGTCCATTGGTTACTCAGAAGAAAATCTACCCTGTCGTGCCCCTGGTGTTAGCTCCAGCCCTAACAAGGGCAATACCCAAATATGTCCTAAAAATGTCACCAACAAAAAAGATCCCTCCCAACTCGTTTCTTCCTCCTTATCGGGGATTCATCAGGGGAGTGTATTTGGTATTTTTTGGGGAGCAACAGCCATACAAAAGAGCCAAAAAGTGACTCTGTGCCATAAAGTGCCAAGTGACTTAAAAAACGTACTGAACCTCACAATGCTGTGTCCATCTCAGTGGTACAGAGTGCTGCTACCACTTTCTACAAATGCAAAAATTGGGGATGCTCACACATCAACCTTCTCTGTTTAAATGCATTCATTTTCCCTCCATTTCTTAGCGTTCTATGTCACTTCCTGGGTGGGGCTTATTTTCTAATTTAAATACCTTGCCATGATTCATAATTTCTTTTCATGAAGTGTAAAATTTCACTTCCTCCAGATTAAGTTTGGTAATAAATCTCAATCAAATAGATTTGAATGCAATACATTTACTTCATATACTCTCATAATGATGTCATGTGACTCCATATACTCCCATAGTGATGTCATGTGACCTATCCCCAAGTCAAATGTGGCTTTTCTTAATCTTTTATATATGTATATCCGCGATTTATAGCCTTTCAATGTGTAACTTAGGTTATTATCTTCATATTTAACTTTCCGGCACCCGGGACGTCTGTTTATCATGTCATTTCCGGGCACCTGGAACGCATATCACCTGCATTTCTTCCGGCTGCCTGGGACGCATCTTGTTCGTGTCATTACCGGGCGTCTGGAACGCACATTCCGATATCATTTCCGGGTGCCCGAAACGCATATTGTCCACGTCATCTCCAGGCACCCTGAAACGTAGATTCCTCGCAGTATCTCTGGATATCTATCACATATACTCTTCCCTTTATTTCTAGGTGTCTGTGACGCATAACTCCTGCGCCCTTGTCAAAAGCGGTTTCCGAAACATGAATCTCACATAGATTTTTTTTTTTTAAAAAAAAATTTAAAATTGCACGCCACTCTCCTCTCTCCTCGGGGAAACTCAGCCTTGCTCTCATGGTCACTTCCTCTTATTATCACATGTCATGGGGGCCGATTATCGTTCTTATTCTCATTACAGAAGTAAATCTATATTCTCCATATATGAAAATAAACGTATCTCCTTTATACATACATTACCATTTTAACCAATCGTTCTAAACATCACTTAAATCCAGAGGTTGTTATTTAGGCAAGTTTTGGTATCAGAACATCGGAGGCTTTTATTGCCCATCTTTATATTTGGGGGCATATAAACCTTAAGCCTTCTTTTTTATTTAAGAGGGCCTTCATTATCGTTTTTTTTTTAATAAATCTGATTTTCGGCGGGTCCATATAGGAGGGTCCTCTGGAGCATAAATTTATCAGCATAATACATATCGCATATTGATGGGGGCAAAAATGATAGCTAGATGAAACAGTTAGATGAAACAGCTATAACTAATCTGCCCATTTAGTCCCCTAGGGGTCATGGTGCCTAGACGGAATATCCATCTTGCTTCTTTCTGTTGCAAGATCTTATCCATGTTTCCACCTCTATTATTGATTTTCATACAGTCAATCCCAACAAAAGAAATTACCTTAGGATCTCTTCCATGTACTAAATTTACATGTTTCGCAATAGGTGTCTCTTTTTGGTTTAAGATATCATTGAAATGTTCTCCCACTCATCTCCTCATCTCTCTTATAGTTTTTCCAACATATTTCTTATTGCAAATACATGTTGCTTTGTACACCACAAATTTGGTTCTACAATTTATGAAATTCCTGTACTCAAAAGACTCACCAGTAATCTTACTTGTAAACGTTTTTGTAGTTCTAATATTCGGGCAGGTCACACAACCCCTACATTTGTAGCAGCCTCTTGGTCTTGTTGGTAACCATGATTGATCTCTTTTTGGAGGGACATAATGGCTTTTAACCACCAAAGAAGATGGGGGCGCAGGATGGGGGCAGCACAAAAGAGGATGGGGTAGCACAAAACAGGATGGGGGCAACACAAAAGAGGATGTGTCACAGGATGGGGGCAGCACAAAAGAGGATGGGGCAGCACATAACAGGATGTGGGCAGCACGTATCAGGATTGGGGCAGCACAAATAAGGAAGGGGACAGCACAAAAGAGGATGGGGCAGCACAAAAGAGGATGGGGGCGCAGGATGGGGGCAGCACAAAAGAGGATGGGGCGCAGGATGAGGGCAGCACAAAAGAGGATGGGGCAACACAAAAGAGGATGGGGCAGCACACAACAGGATGGGGGCGCAGGATGGGGGCAGCACAAAAGAGGATGGGGTGCAGGATGGGGGCAGCACAAAAGAGGATGGGGCAGTACAAAAGAGGATGGGGGCAGCACAAAACAGGATGGGGGCGCTGGATGGGGGCAGCACAAAACAGGATGGGGGAGCCGGATGGGGGCAGCACAAAACAGGATGAGGGCACTGGATGGGGGCAGCACAAAAGAAGATGGGGGCGCAGGATGGGGGCAGCACAAAACAGGATGGGGGAGCAGGATGGGGGCAGCACAAAAGAGGATGGGGCAGCACAAAATAAGATGGGGGGAGCAGGGGTGGGGGCAGCACAAAAGAAGATGGAGGAGCAGGATGGGGCAGTACAAAAGAGGATGGGGGTGGCAGATGGGGCAGCACAAAAGAGGATGGGGGCGCAGGATGGGGGCAGCACAAAAGAAGATGGGGCGCAGGATGGGTGCAGCACAAAACAGGATGGGGGAACAGGATGGGGGCAGCACAAAAGAGGATGGGGGAGCAGGATGGGGGCAGCACAAAACAGGATGGGGGGAGCAGGGGTGGGGGCAGCACAAAAGAGGATGGGGGCACAGGATGGGGGCACCACAAAAGAGGATGGGGGTGGCGGATGGGGGCAGCACAAAACAGGATGGGGCAGCACAAAACAGGATGGAGAGCAGGATGGGGGAAGTACAAAAGAGGATGGGGCAGCACAAAACAGGATGGGGGCACATGATGGGGGCAGCACAAAATAAGATGGGGGCGCAGGATGGGGGCAGCACAAAAGCGGATGGGGGCAGCACAAAACAGGATGGGGCACCACAAAACAGGATGGGAGCAACACAAAACAGGATGGGGGCAGCACAAAACAGAATGGGGGCACTGGATGGGGGCAGCACTAAAGAAGATGGGGGGGCAGGAATGGGGTAGCACAGAAGAGAATGCGGCAGCACAAAACATGATGGGGGAGCAGGATGGGGGCAGCACAAAAGAGGATGGGGCAGCACAAAAGAGGATGGGGGCAGCACAAAACAGGATGGGGGAGCAGGGGTGGGGGCAGCACAAAAGAGGATGGGGACGCAGGATGGGGCAGCACATAACAGGATGTGGTACCAGGATAGGAGAGCATATGCCAGGATGGGGGACCATATACCAGGATGGGGGACCATATACCAATAAAAATGCTCGCCACCCGGGCATTGAAAAGGTTCAATAGCTCGTATATATATATATATATATATATATATATATATATATATATACACAAACACATAGTTATGTACACACTGTATACACATATATAGATGTATACAGTGCTCAGCATAAATAAGTACACCACCTTTGAAAAGTAAGACTGTCATCAATGTCTCACTACTTACAAAAACTATTTCCACAAGGCTGACAAGACAAGGCTGAGTTTTAACATTTCTTAACCCATAACATGAAAGTAATATTAATAATATAACTTTCAATACTTAATTTTAAATTCAAGTGCTAGTCCAGACGACCGTATGTTCAGTCTGGGTGCAATCCAACAAAATATCGGATCACATTCGGACAAGTGCTATTCTATGGGGCCGTGCACATGTCCAATTTGCATCCGTACATCGGATAAAACTCTGATCAGAGTGTGGTCAAAGTGTAATTAGCATAATCGAACAAATTTTATCAAATGAGAGAAAATATGGTCATGTGACCTAAAGCCTTACTCAAATTACAGTAGTTGAGGCAAAAATGAATAAACCCCACATCAAAAAATACTACGTCTAATATTTTGTATGACATCCATGATTTTAAGGGACAGCACTAAGGCTTCTAGTTATGGATTGAACAAGTTGGCAACATATTGCAACATCTTTCTTTCTCCACTCTTCAAGAATGACCTCTTTTAGAGCCTTGATGCTAGATGGAGAGTGAAGCTCAACTTGTCCCTTCAAAATTCCCCATAGGTGTTTTTATTTGGTTCAGCTCAGGAGACATACTTGGCCACTGAATCATTTTCACTCTGTTTGTCTTCAAAAATGTAACAAATATGCGTTTTGGATCACTGTCATGTTAGAAAAGTGCACGACTACCAAGGGCACGGAGTGATGGTAGCATCTACTCTTTCAACATAGAGCAGTACATCTGTGAATTCACAATACCATCAATGAAATGTAGCTTCCTGACACCAGGAGCACTAAGGACAACCCCACAAGAGGACACTGCCACCACCATGTTTCACTGTAGGCACCATGCATTTAGAAAATTGAATTTAGAAAAATGCACGGATCCTGATAACATGTGCTCAAAGATGATGGATTGTATCCCCTTCCAAAGAGAAAGACTAGCCCATCTTGGGAAGATATCGCGCAGAGCAACGTGACCACTAGCCCAACTTACTGAAGTAGTAGCCTGAGTAATAAAGTGCCCTGTGAAAAACAGAAGGCTAGTTGTGAGAGGTGCACAGCAAAGGAAATTGTCATGGAAGGAAAAGGCATACCCCGGGGAGGTGAAGACAGAACACAGGAGATGTGGCTAAGAGTGGTGACACTGAAGGACAAGAAGAACAACAATTGGAGAAGTGAAGGGACAGCCCCAAGAAAAGATAAATCAAAGCTGTACAAAAACGATGAACAGGAAGTGGCCGCCATTGCACCACAAGGTGTACAGCAATGAGCAGTGTGTTCTGCACAGAACTAGTATGACTGAACACAGAAATATTAGTTCTTGACAGTGGTGGTTTACAGACAAGCCAAAGTTAGTAGCCGAGATGTTGGAGGATCCAAGAGAAAATGTTCAGCTGAACCAAAGGCATGACTAGAGTACTTGTCTAACCATGCTGGCTCAGCCAGCACAAGATCTACCGTGGGAGACAAGACCCATGCAGCAACCACACCATTGCTTTTTCCGATCAACATCCAAGTGTCCACTGTCTATCGGTAGTATATTTGGAAGGTACACACCAGGAAAACTATGATCAGTCCTAGAGGAAGCTGACATCTTCAGCAGAGAAGAAACCTGCCCCTGAGGATCCAGCCATAAAGGAGAGAGGGAAGAAGAAGCTATGGACAAGTACCAGTTGGCCGAGTATTGATTGTTGTACCCTTGCTGTTCCTTGTGGGCTTGATAATCTATTGTTGGTAAGAGAGATTGTTTTTGTGTTAGTCTTCTCAGGGCTGAAATATGGCATGACTAAGCCAGATAGGCTAGACTTATTTTTACTTTGTTTCGCCTTGTGAATGGCACTTGTGCAATTGGAGGGTCCTATACTCTCAACTATGGTGTAAGTTGCATCCACTTCTGACTGTATTACTTGCCCTGTTACAAGAAGAATTGTGTCCTTTGCCACTATATTAATGGACTGTATCTTTTCACAAAGTACCATGGACTGTGTTCTTCTATCACGCCACAGAGTACTGCGCCTGTTATAGAAAGGATGGTGATCTTTTACTATATTGAAAAAGCATACTTTGTCCTATGTAAGGACTGTGACTTACCGTCAGGAGAAATTATCCTGCTTGCCTTATTTAGAAAGAAATGTAATGTATTGCATTGTTGCATTGCTGTTTTTGTCGAGGACAGCAACAGTTAAAGAAGGCATGTATAAGAGTGCAGAAACAGAAGAAACACCCTCCTGAAGACTTTATAGTGCTGCTATGTGTTATATTACTGCATTTTCTACATACTGATATTTGATGCTACTGTTTAATGTGGAATTAATGCCCCTATGTGCACTTGTGTTGGAAAAATGAAAGTAACAGTTTAAATGCAGGATATAGAAGAGTTAATAGTTAGCCAGTTATACAGATTGGAGAAGTTTTTGGGAGGAAAATGAGACTTACTTAATGGTTAGAGTGAGTCAGCAGTTAGTAGTTAAGTACAGAGAGTGAAGCCACTCACATGGAATGTGAGAGACTAGGCAGCATACTGGGAGGAGATTTTCTGAGGTAGTAAGGCTTGCAACTGTACTGAATAAAAAGGCAGTCTGGATCTTAATATGGCCAGAAGATCCTGGACCCTGGGAAGCTAGGAAGTGGAACAGACAGGAGAGCTTAATTGCAGTGGGTACAGCCAGGAGCACAAGGAAGTGTAGTTGCGGGTTGTGGGTAACCCTGAGACAACACAGATGAAGTGGAGCTGAAGAGGCAACGTGTAGGCCAGACCTGGGTGAAAAAATCCTGGACTGAAGCATGAGGTGCAACTGAAAGTGGGCTGATCGTAGTGAAGGACAGATAAAAAGAATTGAGTATTCAAGTCACCTATGCTGTATTGCTGAAATGTTATTTACTAATTATATGCCGCTACATGAAACCAATATGCCTGTGCCTCTGTGTAAAACAAAAGAAGATGCAAAAACCAAGCTTTGTACCTACTATCTATTGTACATAAGCTACACCAGTTCCAACAGTAAAGTTCACTTTATTCGTAAAATGGACTTAATCTTTCCTTGGTAATGTACTACATCTGGAGTTCCTGTGTCATCAGAGGGTATGCGGCCTGAGTGGGAAATATTTACAGCAAATAACATCACACACATTCAGAGAAACCCATCTAACTGATGCCTAGGGTCACAGCACAACTTGGTTCATGTGAAAATTACAAGCCTATATACAGAAGGTTCCAAAAGCTTTAAGTTAAAGGGTTTTTCCCACAAACAAAAGTTCATTTTAAAAATTGGCTTTGTCTGACCGTGTACGGAACATGGTCTGATCATACCACATCTCCTGGGCAGGGGAGGAAGCAAAAGACAATACAGACATTACATCAGGGGATCGCAGAGGAGTCATTTTGTGAGATAAAATATTGTTTAAAAACAGGCAGTGAAATATTTTACCTCACAAAATGACTCCTCTGTGATCCTCTGCTGTAATGTCTGTATTTTCTTTTGCTCCTTCCCCTGCCCAGGAGCTGTGGTATCTTCTGTACACGGTCAGACACAGACAATTTTTAAAATTAACTTTTCTTCATGGGAAAACCCCTTTAAGTCTCTGAAAAAGGATCTTAAACTGAGTAAGGCGATTTCAATTTTCAAATATCTTCAATATTAAAATGTATCAGTAAAGTTAGGCAGCTCCTATAACTGCAGTAACTGAATTGTACTAATTTTTAGGAACAAACATGAATATGTTTGCACTTGGCTTCTCTGTTGCTTTATTAAATAAGCTTGTTCATGCTTGAGTCTATGAGAACTTATTGTAAAATGTAAAAATGTACAAAACATTTCTGAAACCTCTGTAAAGCTTAAAATAGAAATCAGATAAATCCTAGAAATGGATTTCACATCAGACTGTGCATAAACATTTTCTTATGTGTCAGGCACACAAGGAAGGATAAGGAAGCATTTCTTTCTGATAATGAATTCCTGACATGCTGGGCATTTCTCCGAGCAAAATTTTTAACAGTGGAGTTAATTGTATTGTTGCCAACATCTGCACTTTCACTGTGGGATACATACTGGAGATTTTGGGCATAGTGGTTCGTCAAGGAAATAGTGGTTGCAGTGTGAAAGCATAACGGCTGGAGTTACAGATCAACTTTTTATATTTATATTGCTAGTGTATTTCTTTATACATTGGTTATATTAACTTCATACCTAATTCGTACATTTTTTCTTCTTAGTCATGCTCAATAATTTTCCACTATTTCCATGAACCTTCATACAAAACAAAAGTTTGAAACATCTTTACTGTGACGTACGTCTGACATTCAGTTGTTATAGTTATGTGGTGACAGTTTACCTACAGTTAGGTCCATATATATTTGGACAGAGACAACATTTTTCTAATTTTGGTTCTAGACATTACCACAATGAATTTTAAACAAAACAATTCAGATGCAGATATAGATAGATATGGGGTAGATAGCTAGATATCAATGAGATATCTAATTAGTGTCTTGTATGTGTAGTTTACTGTATTTGTTAATAAATAAAAGAAAAAAATGATGTGGGGCCCCCCCTATTTTTGATAGCCAGCCAAGGTAAAGCAGACAGCTGCAGGCTTATAATATCAGGCAGGGTGTTACGGGTTTTACGTACTCCTATGTTGAGTAGAAGCACTTCTCCCTCTTATTAAATGGTGCTAGTTTCTTTCAGAATTGCAGGAGTTAAACTACTCAGCTTTGAGTCTCTGTAGCTTTATTCTGGAAGTTCTCAGCTGTGCAGCAACAGCCACTCCCTTCTCCTATATAGTCTCTGCTCTGGCAATCTTTATTGCCAGTGTTAAGTCTTGTACTGCCTGGTGAGGAGTGGAGGATTTGGTGTTCGGTTGAGACGTTTAAGGAGAGTTGTTCTGTGACTATTGCTTGGAGTGTTGGTTGTGTGCATATGTCTCACCCTCTTCTATTTTTGTTTACTTTCCTATTTCCTTCGGTGTATCACTCTGTTGTCTGTAAGTGCATATTTTGTGTGTTTGGTATTTTCATTTGTCCCTGTACATCCTCCCTTGTTTGTCTGGTTGGTGTATTTACATATACTATTCCTTCCCAGTTCCCTGGGTGGGAGAGAGGACAGATAAGGGCTGATTCAGGAGAACAGCAATGTACGTGGCCCCAGCATCTTCGCCATCTGAAGTAACCCGGAGAACAGGGATAGATAGGGCATCCCTAGAGTTAGGACAGGGTAGGAGCCCCTGGTCCCGGGTTGTCAGACAACAACATTGTGACACTGGGAAGATCCATGGTTATTGGGCCCTTCCCAGCTTAAACATACCAGCCAGTAACCATCCCAGAATTGGTGCATCACATTAGATGCGCCAACTCTAGCACTTTGCCAGGCTCTTCCCGATTGCCCTGGACCGGTGGCAATCGGGGTAATGGGGCTGATGTCAGCTGTAATTTGGCAAAAATTACAGCTGACATCAACCCAGGGTAATAAAAAATAAAAACACATACAGAAAAAAAACACTTTATTTAAGACTCCCCCACACTATCCAGTGCATATGCTTTGACTTTTTATTTCCCAGCTTCAATATGCATGCCTTGGATGTTGGCTGTCAGTGCAAAGCTGTGGTATTTCCTAAAAGAGGGCCATAACACCGGAGCAGTTCATAATTTAAACTGTGGTGAGTGAGACTATTAGCTGGAGTAGCGGGACTAAACCAATGTCCAGCACAACCCATGGATTTACATAGAAAGTGAGTAAAGATTAAAAGTGTTTTTCTCCTACTCACCTGTATATACTGGGGCACTTAGCTTTATAGACACCTTACATAACTTTCTACAGCATTAGAGGGCAGTTTAGTAAGGCAAAATTACATAGCGGTTTCCCTTTAAAATATATTTCTTTTTAAGGTAAATTCTGACAGACTATACTGCAGCAAAACATTGTTTTGGCTTCAAATTTCAGCACATTTCATAAACACAATTTAACATTCCATTTCATGCAAGTCTAGGCCTCCATGAAAACCACAGGAAAGTATGTTTTTCTTCTAAGGAGAACACTTTGCAGTGGTTATCTTTGTTGACAGTTCATCTTTGGTTTGCTCTCAGGAAAAATATGTCCTTTAGTCTACCATTAAGTTTAACATATGAAACTGAAAAGACTATTACTAAAAATTTACTCCATTATGATTTCTTAAGTTACTTTTGTCTAATTTCTGTTAAATTGATCTTTCTTAGCTTAGTAGCAAGACTGAATTTATGACATGAAACACCCAGCTCTTATGTAGGGGGCTCCGTCAGCCAGAAGCTGATGAATAATGGACACTAGCCTTCTACAGAGAAGTTCAATAGTTGAGTGGTGGGATCTTACAACAATGTAGGCAAATCTTATAGACTGCTGTAGAAGTACTATGGTTGTCTTCCTACTGGCACAAACAAAGGACTGACATTGTATTCAGTAAGCTTATCTAATAAGATATATACAAAAGAAGCAGACATCTTGGACTCCTGAATGGACAGAACAGCTGTATGGACACATATCCAACATTAAGATCTCTAAAATAATTTTATAGGTGCAAGTGATAGCCATCTTGTGAATGCTGGAAGCATTATATGAGTACTAATATAGCACTGCTATTACAGCTTTACTGATGTATGGGGATTAAGATTTAAACTAAAATGGCAGGATAATTACTAGTATGTATTTTTTTATTTTTTTATGGTCACTAATAAATTTAGCACTCCAGCATAAGCCAGAATATTTAGCTGCTACATTTGTATAGACACTTTAAAAAATGGTGCTTCTTTTTGGAAAATAAGTGCAGTCAATGGATATATAACTCAAGTTCAATATATTTTCCTTCAGACTTTACTGTTCAAATATAAAAAAAAAGAATGACCTGTCACATCTAATGTCTCTAAAGAGATAAACCAAGACTACCATTACAATGCTGTACGCCATCTCATTACACCTGTTGTAGAGATTAGTCCTACCATGGACTGGTTTTCAGTTAACTGCCTAATAAGAAGAGTTAACTTCCCCACCCAAACTATTTACAGTTATATGAAAAAGTTTGGGCACCCCTATTAATCTTAAGCTTAATGTTTTCTTAAAATTGGTGTTTTTGCAACAGCTATTTCAGTTTGATATATGTAATAACTGTTGGACACAGTAATGTTTCTGCCTTGAAATGAGGTTTATTGTACAGAAAATGTGCAATCTGCATTCAAACAAAATTTGACAGGTGCATAAGTATGGGCACCCTTATCATTTTCTTGTTTTAAATACTCCTACCTACTTTTTACTGACTTACTAAAGCACTTTTTTTGGTTTTGTAACCTCATTGAGCTTTGAACTTCATAGCCAGGTGTATGCAATCATGAGAAAAGCTACTAAAAGTGGCCACTTGCAAGTTGTTCTCCTGTTTGAATCTCCTCTGAAGAGTGGCATCATGGGCTCCTCAAAACAACTGTCAAATGATCTGAAAACAAAGATTATTCAACATAGTTGTTCAGGGGAAGGATACAAAAAGCTGCCTCAGAGATTTAACCTGTCAGTTTCCACTGTGAGGAACATAGTGAGGAAATGGAAGAACACAGGGACAGTTCTTGTTAAGGTCAGAAGTGGCAGGCCAAGAAAAACATCAGAAAGGCAAAGAAGAAGAATGGTGAGATCAGTCAAGGACAATCCTCAGACCACCTCCAGAGAACTGCAGCATCAACTTGCTGCAGATGGTGTCACTGTGCATCGGTCAACTATACAACGCACTTTGCACAAGGAGAAGCTGTATGGGAGAGTGATGCGAAAGAAGCCGTTTCTGCAAGCAAGCCACAAACAGAGTTGGCTGAGGTATGCAAAAGCACATTTGGAGAAGCCAATTTCTTTTTGGAAGAAGGTCCTGTGGACTGATGAAACCAAGATTGAGTTGTTTGGTCATACAAAAAGGCGTTATGCATGGCGGCAAAAAAACACAGCATTCCAAGAAAAACACTTGCTACCCACAGTAAAATTTGGTGAAGGTTCCATCATGTTTGGGGCTGTGTGGCCAATGCCGGCACCGGGAATCTTGTTAAAGTTGAGGGACGCATGGATTCCACTCAGTATCAGCAGATTCTTGACAATACTGTTCAAGAATCAGTGATAAAGTTGAAGTTACGCAGGGGATGGATCTTTCAGCAAGACAATGATCCAAAACACCGCTCCAAATCTACTCAGGCATTCATGCAGAGGAACAATTACAATGTTCTGGAATGGCCATCCCAGTCCCCAGACCTGAATATCATTGAACATCTGTGGGATCATTTGAAGAGGGCTGTCCATGCTCGGCGACCATCAAACTTAACTGAACTGGAATTGTTTTGTAAAGAGGAATGGTCAAAAATACCTTCATCCAGGATCCAGGAAATCATTAAAAGCTACAGGAAGCGACTAGAGGCTGTTATTTTTGCAAAAGGAGGATCTACTAAATATTAATGTCACTTTTCTGGTGAGATGTCCATACTTATGCACCTGTCAAATTTTGTTTGAATGCAGATTGCACATTTTCTGTTAATACAATAAACCTCATTTCAAGGCAGAAACATTACTGTGTCCAACAGTTATTACATATATCAAACTGAAATAGTTGTTGCAAAAACACCAATTTTTATAAAACATTAAGCTTAAGATTAATAGGGGTGCCCAAACTTTTTCATATAACTGTATATGTGTATTTAGCTCTTTCAAAGACAAGTCCATCAAAACCTTTACTTGGCCAAACCTTTTATCCCTTACTGAGAAATCAGAGTTGAATTGAGTTGAATTGATATACAAATGAGGCTGAAGAGCTACTGTAGATCGGAAGCTTTTGTCACTCCATCTCTATTCCCCGCTCAGCGCCGCCTCCTCCTGCCTGACTGACTGCTCCTTTGCCTGAAGTTGCATAGTATAGAGGCTGTCAGCCAAGCAGTAGGAGGCGGCGTTGGGCAGGGAATAAAACTAATAATGGACAGGTATTCTCTACTGCATAAGTTCGTGCTCAGAAGAAAAACAAAAGTCTAGAGCTCTTAGAGGTTACTTTGGTCCTGAAATGTGAACAAATGCAATGTTGTGGCATAAGTGATGTTTATTCAATCCGACAAGTATATACAGACATCAATTTACGACCATCAGCGGTCTTTGTCAAGTTCATCACAAGGGAGAAGAAGTGGATGCAATGTGTAAAATGGGACTCACTGTGCTACTGTATGACAGGGAATAGAGCTGGAGTAAGGCTGTGTGCACACGTTGCGTTTTTAATGCATTTCCGCGGCATCTTTGCAGCTGCGGAAACGCCGCGGAAACGCATTAAAAACGCATGGTAGAAGGGCAGCAATGTTCCCCAATGGAAATCCGCATGTGCTGTGCCCATGCAGCGGATTTTTCCGCAGCGTTTATGCTGCGCTCAAAAATCCGCAGCATGTCCATTAATTTTGCGGAAACGCGGCGTTTTCGCCGCCATTGACTTGCATTAGAATGCGCCAATAAAGCAAGACTGCATTTGTACTTGCGTTATTGGCGCGTTCTAATGTGCGGATGGTACTCGAGTGTGGAGAAGATGAGACTCTCCTCCACACCCAGGTACCATTAAAAAGCTGTAAAAACAAGAATAAAATAAAAAAATAAGATATATTCACCTTCCGACGGCCCCTGGCCTCCTTCCCTCTGCTTGCGTGCAAGACTGAAGGACCTTCGGTGACGTCACAGTCATGTGACCGCAGGCCCTTCAGCGCAGTGTCTCGCGATATCCCGGCAGCCAGGAACGAGCCAGGAACGAACGCGGCAGCACAAGCCGGGGCCATCAGAGGGTAAGTATAGCTTTATTTTTTTATTTTTAAACATTCTTACGGTCACACTATATAAATCCATGCCGTTTGCATGGATTTATATAGTGTGACCTAGTTGTCAAGCACTTTCCAAGTGATGCTAAAAGCGCCTGGAAAGCGCTTGTCAGTCCGCATGTGGAAACGCATGTGAATCCGCATGTATTCCGCAGGAAAAACGCATGTACAATCCGCATGCGTTTTTCTGCCAGGGAGATGCAGAAATGATGCAGAAATTTTCTGCTTCATTTCTGCATCGTGTGCACATACCCTTACAGAGGCTTCAGTTCTACAATAGCTCTTCGCCTCACATGCATATTAGTGCAAACGCTGATTACTCAGCAACATAAGAACGGACTGGCCATGTAAAGGTATTGCTGGACTAGTTTTTTAAGGAGCTACATGACATATAAATAATTTGGGGGGTGAAATTCTGCTGACATATTCACTTTAAAGTATTACTGTCAATTCAGTTAACTTTTCAGAATAAACCATTTGTCAATATGATTATATATTGCAAAGTTTCTAGCCGTTTGTACTGTTGAAAATTCCTTTTAACTATGCACCCCTAACCTGACTGATTTGCAGTGGGGGTGATTTTGGATCTGTTTTACCCACAATAGGATTTTTAAAACACAAATATGTTTAGTACTGGCATTCAAAACCAGATCTTACATCCTAAGAGGAAGTAGTTGCCCAAGTCTAAAGAGACTTCTGAGTTAGAAGAGAACTTGTAAATGTTTCTTCCCTCTAAAAGTTCTCTTGAAACCTAAGAACATAAACATCCCCTTCATTTTTTAACCTATGCCTTATTATTAAATTAGGTCTCCAAGGACTGTATTGAACCCCTTTTAGGCCGTTTAACACAAATAAAGCCTTGGAAACCTACAAAAAATAAGCAATCAAAAAATAGCTACAAATTCAGTTTTAATAAAGAATTAAATATTAGACAAAAATTACATTCAAATATGTGTGGAGCTTCACACAAAAGTAAGTTCATGGAAAATGTATCAGATATGGGTATGGTATAAATGATATGTATTCAAGTCTTTAGTAAGTAAAGTGGTTGTGCATTAGACACATAGTGTTAATAAAAATAGAAAATGTAAAGCCCTATATTGTATAGTGTGATAAAATCGCATAGCAATAATGCAATACAAATGTCTAATATAAACATATCATGTGCATGAAGAGAAACTAACCTAAATAGTGAACACCCCAGAATGGCCATGCTAAACTGAATATGCCAGCCCTTGTCAGATCGCCAACGTTACGCAGTTTTACAAGAGTACAAGCATGGAAGACTAGCTGGGAATACCAGGTTCCATCGACTAGGAGACCTGGACACCCGTAAGGTTGGAAGAGACAGAGACAAAGATGAAGAAAGATGCTGCGGTAGGCCTATCTGACCCATTGCCTGTGACAGACCATATTGGATTTTACATTGGAATAATATTGGGCATGTGTCACTCAAAACATTATTTAAAAGTAACCATAACTTGGGGGCACTGAGTGGCGGCATAATAGCTTTTATGGTCACTATGTGTAAGAGCACTATGTGTAACGGCATTATATCTTATGAGGTCACTATCTATAAGATAGCTATGTCTGTGGGGTCATTGTTATTTCGGCAGTACAGTATCAGGAACCAAGTAGCACATCATTGGGCGCATGGGAGATGCAAGTATAGTAAACTGACAGTATAAGAGTTAAAACAGGATGGCATTATTAGCCTCTTACCAACTACTGGGGTGCCTTCTCATGGTGGTCATAAAGGGGCCCTATTCCTTAGAGCTGAGAAATAAGCGAGTATTGCTCCCCAATGGGCAAAAACAGTGCGGGTCTCGGATATATATAACAGGCATCGGTCTTGCCCAGTTTTAGACCTGATCAATACTGATTAAACCCTTAGATGCTGCTGTCAATCGCGACAGTAGCATCTGTATGGCTAAAAGTGGGAGATAGCTCCCTCTTTAAAATTATCGGCCCCACGCAATCGTCATTGTGGGTGCCGATATTTGCTTTGCATCTCAAGATCATCTGATGACCTCAGTGTATGGTGGCCTGTTAGACCCTGCAATAAGGGTCTAAAAGGCTGAGTCAGTGAAAAACTGACAGGTTTCATGCACTGCAGTATCTAAGTACTCTCCAGAGCATGAGATCAGCAATCAAAATGAAGACTTTTCATGTCACACAAGTGGGACTAATTAAAACATTTTAAAAAGTTAAAATGTGTAAAAATGTAACAAAAACATAAACATAAAAATAATAAAAAAAACACAAAAATGTATTCTTTTCATGTTACTGACACCCCCAAAAATTGAAATAAATAAAAAAGAAATAAAAAACAATCATTTGTAAAAAAAAAAAAAAAGGATATAACGAAAACGCCAAATCGTCACACAAAAAATAAGCCCTAATATGGCTCTTTCTGTGAAAAGATAGAAAAAAAGTTACAGCTCTCACAGTATGGCGATTCAAAAGTAAATTTATTTTTGTAAAATATTGTTTATAGCATGTAAAGCAAAGCTTTTAAAAAAAACTTATAAATCTGGTATCGCTATATATTTATACCACTTGGTGAACCGCATCCCCCCAAAAAATATAAAAACAATAACTGAACTTCTGTTTTTTGTTCAATCTACATATGAAAACTAGGAATAAAAATTGATCAAAAAATATTATGTACCCCAAAATGATACAAAAAAATTCTTCAACTAATGCTCCTGTTCGCCAAAAAATAAAAAAGTTATAGCTCACATAATATGGTGACGAAAAATCAATACATTTTTTTTAAAAAGCAGTTTTAGAGTGTAAAATTAGCAAAACATAAAAAACCCCATATAAATCTGGTATTGCTGTAATTGGACAGACCAGAAGAATAAAGCCGTCTTATCACTTATACCACAAGGAGAATGGCATAACATTTTTTTAACTGTTTATTTGTTCATTCTGCCTCCCAAAAAATCAGAGTAAGGCTTGGTTCACATTTATCCTGTTATCTCCACTGGGAGCTTACGTCGGGGCTTCTGTGTAAATCATCAAAAAACCCTATTCAGATGAAACACCCAACAGAACCACTCACTGTCATGAGGGAGATGGAGACACTTTGGGCTCAGTTTGACCCCTGTTCCTGCGGTGTCTCATCATTTTAGGCTTCATTTTAGTGCATAGACCTAAGGGATTACATTTAGGAGCCCAAAGAATTCCCTATTTTTGAATGTGTGTGTCTGGATGTACTTTTGCAGTGTTACCATCAATACAACCACTTATACGCTGATCTGCAAGTAACATAAAATTATAAATTCCTGGCCCTTGCATGATGTCAGCACACCCACGGTTGCAAAAATTACATAGTGATAATCCTTTTTGGGTTAAGTTTTGGAGCGTTGTGTGTATGCGCTGTAGATTGAGTCTGAATTCTTCTATTACCTTCTCCAACAAGGGTTAACAATAAATCATCTATAATTTCTCTATAAAATAGACATGCTTGCCAGTCATAGCAAAAGGTTATTATTATACTGCATAGATCTTATTTTCTAAAGGTGACCAACCATGCTGTATAATAAAGACAATGTGAGAAAAAAAAGTTTTTAAAAATATGAAAAAACAAACAAACAAAAAAATACAAAAGTTCAAATTACCCCCCCCCCTTTTGCCCCATTAAAAAAAATAAAACAATTAAAAAAATGCACATATTTGGTACAGCTGAGTCTAATTTATCAAAATATAAAATAAATTAATCCGATCAGTAAACAGCGTAACGAAAAAAAATTGAAAACGCCAGAATTACAATTTTATGGCTGCCGCAACATTAGAATAAATTTCAATAAGAGGCGATCAAAGTATCATATCTACCCCAAAATTATATTAATAAAAACATCAGGGTGCAAAAAATAAGCCCTCACATAGCCCCATATCTCCAAAAATGAAAATGTTATGGGTCTCGGAAAATGGCGACATAAGCAAGAAAAAATTTTCTTACAAATTTCTGAATTTTTTTTCACAACTTAACTAAAAAAAAAAACTATAGATGTTTGGTATCTGCGTACTCATACTGACCTGGATAATCATATTGCTAGGTCAGTTTTACCATATAGTGAGATGGTAAATGAAAAAAACAAACAACAATTGGAATTGGAAGTGAATTTGTACTTTTTTTGCATTTGGAATTTTTTTCCCAATTTCCAGTGCATCACATGATAAAATGAATGGTGTCATTCAAAAGTACAACTTGGCCCACAAAAAAACAAGCTCACGTATGTGGACAGAAGAATAAAAAAGTTATGGCTCTTAGAAAAAGGGGAGGAAAAAATTAAAAAGCAAAAACGGAAAATCACAAGGTCATAAAAGGGTTAAAAGTTGCCTTATAATTATGCTGTCATTGATATTTTAGGGGCTTGGTAAAATTCTCGCCTTAAGGTCATTTTTGAGTAACAGAGCCTCTAATGCAGGTGTGAACACAGCCTCAATTTTTCTTGATATGTGTAAAATGGTTAGGCTTACTTCTCTTCTGCTAATTACATTGTTTTTCTCATGGAGGCAAAACCACAAAATTAACAGCAATGTCCAGTATTGTTCGCTGGATCTGCATCAAATCTTCCAATGCAAATGTGAACATAGACTTATAGAAAAAAATTGATATTTAGAGCATTGTTATTTTAACAAATATACAATTTAATTTTGCAACACCTTTTTCAAAGGAAATGTGTAAATTGTTGTATCAAATCTCATCTACAAAATGTAGAGTTTTTCCTTTACATGTAGTAAAGATTTTAAATTCTCTTTAAATCCACTGTGAAATACGCATGCCATAAGTAAAGATATTATTGCCGATTTGTGTTGAAATCTGCCTTCTAACTTGGGTGGAAAAATCCGCCCCTTGTGCAGTATGTGTGTTTGTCTAGTGAGACCAATAATTTGTTTTCTTCTGTCTCTCTGAAGACAGTCTGTCAATGAATTGAAAGGGAGTGATCAGTGAATGGTGCAGGGTTGAGAATAAGAGTAGTCTATCAAGCTGGGAAAGGGTATTTTCTTGTAATCAGACATTTTACAATGTTTCTTATCACTGCTTGTGCCATTGATTTTTGGGGAATAAATTAAAACCACTTTAATAAGTCTATGGCTTCCATTCAATCTGAAATAACCATATGTGATATTTAGAACAAATATCACATAATGCACCGTTTATAAGCCACATATCCTCTGATCCAGAAAACAAATCACTCACAGACTGTGCTTATTAAAAACACAACATGAAGATGGTGTAAGTCCTCCTTGCCTACATAAACCATAGGTTGAAAATCGAGGACATGATGCATGCACGGAAAAACAAATTGTATGCATCATCAAAAGAAAGGTTGCATCTGATGGAACTTTTGCTGGCCCTTCTACTACCCTGTATTGGACAAAGAAAACCACATGATTTTCATTTAAACTCTCATGGTTTGAGGTGGAACAAATTTTCCTCTACCCCAATCTGTTAATGCAGTGACTTCAACGAGACCTTTAAAAAAGTAGGATCAAACTAATATCTTTATTTTTTAAGAAACAAAAATTGTGTAATACTTGTACTAGGCATCTTATTTTATTCTGAATATTATTTTTTGTCAACTAAAATGCATCGTTAAAGGGGTTTTGTTGGATTTTATGAAATTTTCTTAACAGCAGGCAATGAATCAATGACATAACTTCCTTTGTTCTAGAGCCAGTGGTCCCAATTCTGCAGCTGGTCACATGCTATGCATCATTCACATCACTGCTGAAGTCAGGGACTGACTGCAATTATGTGCAGGGTCAGACAGACCCACCGGTGGATTGGAGGATTCTCCGGTGGGTCCAGGCACTAGCACATGCTGGCACAGAAGACAAGTGTGTGTCAGCGATTCGTGCGCCGTGGGCCCGTTCACAGGTGGGCCCAGGCACTGGCACATGCTGTCACAGAGGACACGTGTGTGTCAGTGATCCGTGAAATAAAAATCCATCATGAGCTCAACACTCTGTTCCTTACAACTAGTGAGTTTCAGTCTGCAGAAGATGGTCGTGTCCGCAGTGACACGTGCATTGCTCTCCCAGGTTGTCTAATGGTGGGGGGAGTGGCGAGCAGTATGTAATTTCTCCTCCCAGCCTTAAAAAAGCCGGGAGAGCATTGCGCACGTCACTGTCGACACGATCATCTTCTGCAGACTCGAGATCACTAGGTGTAAGGAATAAGAGCTGTTCCGTCATGATGGATTTTTTCCTGTGTTGAAGAAGCCGGGAGAGTGGTGTTGCAGTTGATAAGGCAAACGCAGCACAGCCAATCAGTGTTAGTCTTATTTGTGTGCTCCTCTCCCCGGCTGTACAGGACAGCTCAAGTAATGAGCTATGCTGTAATTCATAAAGTGCACGCTCCCTTCCCCCCTTCCCCACCCATGCAGGTGTAGTGTAGGACCAGATGGAGATAGATAGCTCCCTGGTACATCAATTACTAATGGAGGGCTCCTTGCCAGCTTAACACAGTGAGTAAGTGTAAATGGGGGGCCTTTAGTCAGGGGTGATATGGGGAGAAGGGGCTAAGTAACTTAGGGATGAATGAAGGCCCCATTCCCTCATTTCTTTCATCCCTGACTGCGCTCCCTCCCCCTGTATCACCCCTAACAGCCTGCGCCCCTCCCCCTGTATCACCCCAAATGGACTCCACCCCCTCACCTTGTATCACCCCTAACAGACTGTGCCCTTCTCCTTGTATCATCCCAGATGGAATGCGCCCCCTTACCTTGTATCACCCCTGACTGACTCTGTCCCCTCCCCCCATATAACCCTGACTGACTGTGCCCCTCTCCGTGTATCACCTTTATGGACTGCACCCTCTCCCCCTGTATCACTCCTAACAGACTGTGTCCCTTCTCTCTGTATCACCCCGGACCGACTGAGCCCCCTCTCTCCTCCTGTGTCACCCCTGAATGATTGAGCCCCCTTCCCCTGTATCACCCCTGACTGACTGAGCCCCTTATCCATGTATCACCCCTGACTGAGCCTCTCTCCCCCTGTATCACCTATGACTGACTGAGCCCCTTCTCCATGTATTACCCATGACTAACTGAGACCCATCTCCCTGTATCACCCTGACTGACTGAACCCCTCTCCATGTATCACCCCTGACTGACTGAGCCCCTTTTCAATATATCACCCATGACTGACTTAGCCCCCTCTACATGTATCTCCCCTGACTGAGCCCCATCTCCCTGTAACACCCATGACTGACTAAGCCCCATCTCCCTGTATCACCCCTGACTGACTAAGCCCCATCGCCCTGTACCACCTCTGACTGACTGAGCCCCATCTCCCTGTATCACCCCTGACTTACTAAGCCCCATCTTCCTGTATCACCCCTGACTGACTGAGCCCCATCTTCCTGTATCACCCCTGACTGACTGAGCCCCATTTACCTGTATCACCCATGACTGACTGAGCCCCTTCTCAATGTATCACCCCTGAGTGACTGAGCCCCATCTCCCTGTATCACCCCTGACTGACTGAACCCCTTTCCATGTATCATCCCTGACTGACTGAGCCTCCTCCCCCTGTATAACTCTTGACTTACTAAAAGTTTCCATCCCCCACCACTAACAAAATCAGGCCCTTCATAAAAAGCTATGCCTGAAAAGTGGCAGAGCGATTTCCGTAAAAAGTGTATGGGGGATGTGAAGGAAAGCTCTTATGATATTACTCCAATGTCATACATAAGTGATTTAGGGCCCCCACCACTATTAATGGGTACATTCACATAATGTACTTGCTGCAGAATTGGAAATCCCATAGCAAATTAACATTGGTAATATCCACAAAAATATTGTGCAGATATTGCTGCGTTTACTACTATACAATGGTGCACTGACTTGATCCTTTGTATTGCAATGGATGAAATCAGTGGTGACTATCCGTAGCATAAATTGACACATTGTTCATGTCAAATCTGCATCATTGGTTAATTCTAAGTCTATAGATAAGATGTCATAAAATCTCATTCACCACGCTGGTGCTATAGAACATTGGCTTAGTAGTTAATAAACACCAGGGGACATTTATCAATGAGTTTGCACCAAAATGTCGGCGCCAGCTCTTTCTATAAAATTAAGAAGTGTACTACTAGCATGTTTTACCACACAATTGGTGGTTTTGTATTTATTTCTATGTAGCTACATAATGGGCCCCAAGAATGATTTTCTCTGGTGGGCCCAAGGTACTCCAGTCCGATGCTGGTCATGTGAATGATGTACAGCATGTGACCAACTGCAGGACCATCTGGGACTATCAGAGTTACAGCACTTTAACAGGGAATTGAAAGTTATTGTTATGTTATTGTATTATATTATCATTTAACAACCTCATCCTGTTAGGCAAATTTCATAAAATCCCGGAGAACCTTTCATCAACCTTAATACCATATTTTTATAGGGGTTTTAACACTGTGAAAGATATCTGTGTCACTGCTTTCGATCATATAATCAAATGATAAAAATATGGCTTCCTACACAAGGTGGATATTGTGTTTCTAGAAAATGTCTTTTCCAGATATATCCTACATTGGATAGGTGAAGGAGGTTCCGATTAGCTTCCTTGCATCACAGAATACAGTTTAGAACAAAAGTTAAGGGACTTGTGCTCAGTAAGGATAATATGACATTTTGCACAGCTAGATCTTAGTTTTCAGGGCCATATAATAAGCTCTGTTTAGTGGTGCATACTTTGGGTGAGAGCCAAGCTTGGAAGACAGCCACTGATTATGGTCTGCTTCAGTGTTTGATAAACTTTTCCCTAGAATAGCTACTTCACAAATGCATGTGCATGAAGATTATCATGTATTCTACTGTAACTAGTATGTCTTTGCAGTATATAGTAATTTTCAGGGCAAAGCTATCTTAGCTTTTTTTTTGTTATTGGTAAACATTGACTGGCAAAAATATTAATTTCAATTTGCATATTACTTACCTGTTAAAAGTGTAAGTTAAACCCATATGAAAAAGCTATTTAATTATCAGAATAAAATCAATGTGAATCAGTTGTAACTAGAACAGTAAACCAGAATGGCTGCAATCCAGGAATCCAGACTTCTGCTAAACTGTCATTACCAGTTGATAAAAAAAATAAATAATAAAGCTATTATAATCTATAATTTGTCAATATGTTATATTACTTGTTATATGCCTACTACAGTTGTGCTCAAATGTTTACATACCTCAGCAGAATGTTTCCTTTCTTGGCCTTGTTTCAGAGAATATGAATGGTAACAAAAAAAAATTTCTCCACTCATGGTTATTGGTTGGGTGAAGCCATCTATTATCAAACTAGTAGTGTTTTCTCTTTTTAAATCTTAATGACAACCAAAAACATCCAAATGACCCTGATCAAAAGTTCACATACCCCAGTACTTAATACCGTGTATTTCCCCCTCTAACATCAATGAAAGCTTGAAGTCTTTTGTGGTAGTTGTGGATGAGGTTCTTTATTTTCTCAGATGGTAAAGCTGCCCATTCTTTTTGGCAAAAAGCCTCCAGTTCTTGTAAATTCCTGGCATGAACATGAACTGCGCGCTTGAGATCTCCTCAGAGTGGCTCAATGATATTGAGGTCAGTGTTATGTTCTGCTACCAGAGCAAAGGAAAGAGAGGAGATCTGTCCCTACGATAGAACTCAGCTTTATCCCTACGATGTAACAGGGGACCTGATCCTGCGATCAGACCTGCTAAAGTCCTAAGCTAGTCTGTACGGAGACCTATAGATGTGGGGAAGGAATCCCTACAAGTACTAAGGACTGGGAGGAAAATGGGACACCTCCTAACAGAAATAGTAGCAGACAGACGAACAAACAAAATATATAGAACATAGAGGTCCGTAGACCAAGCAAACTAACAGAGTTAGATACAGAGCACAGGCTAGCTAGAAAGTAGTTATACAATGAAGTCCAGCAAAGCCAGAAGGGCGGAGCAGGATTAAATAGGCCAACAAGGTCATGTGACCAGCAAAGGAAAAAACCTAAGAGCAAGGTTCTAACAGTACCCCCCCTTCTAAGAGGATCCTCCGGATCCCCTAGGACCAGGCTTATCAGGAAATCTCCTGTGAAACGCTCTGATAAGTCTGGACGCGGAAACATCATCTGACCTCACCCAAGAGTTATCCTCGGGTCCGAAACCTTTCCAGGCCACAAGATACTGCAAACTACCTCTATACCGTCTAGAGTTAAGGATGCGAGAAATTTCATATTCCCCGTCCTCCACCACCGGAGGAACAGAGGCAGAGGCGTCATCATCCGACACAACAGCTTTTTTTAACAGAGAGACATGAAATACCGGATTAATTCTCCAGGAGGTAGGAACCTCCAACCTAACAGCAGATTGGTTGACAACCTGAAGCACCTTAAAGGGCCCTACAAACTTGGGACCCAATTTCTTAGAAGGAATCCTCAACCGCAGATTCCTAGAGGACAACCAAACCATGTCACCAACAGCGAACAAAACCTCCTGTCGTTTCCTATCAAAGTAGTCTTTAGATTTTCTGTTGGCCTCCTGAAGATTACCACGCACATCCGTCCAAACTCTCTCCAAATCACCGGAAAAATTCTCCTCCTCAGGCACGGCAGATCCCAACTTGGAGAACGACCCAAACGACGGATGTCTCCCAGAACAACAAAAAAAAGGCGAACAACCAGCAGAAGAAGATGTATGATTGTTCAGAGCAAATTCAGCAAGTGGCAGAAACTCAGACCACCCCTCTTGATTGTCTGCCACAAAACAACGCAAGAACTGCTCAACATCCTGGTTTTTCCTTTCTGTCTGGCCATTAGATTCAGGATGATATCCGGACGAGAACGACAAATGAACTCCCAACCTGTCACAAAAGGCACGCCAAAAACGAGCCACGAACTGAGGACCCCTATCAGAAACAATGTCAGTAGGAACGCCATGAAGTCTGACAATTTCCTTGACAAAGGCCTTAGCGAGAGTTTTAGCGCAGGGCAGTTTGACGAAGGGTACCAAGTGACACATCTTGCTAAAACGGTCCACGACCACCCAGATGACAGTAAAACCCTCAGAGGGGGGAAGGTCAGTTATAAAGTCCATAGCCAAATGTGTCCAAGGAGCACTGGGAACCTCCAAAGGACAAAGCAACCCCGCAGCAGGAGTATGTGAGGACTTAGATCTAGCACATATAGTACATTGACGCACCCACTTAATGACTTCCTTCTGCCATCCAGGCCACCAAAAACTGCGACCCACCAGTCTCTTGGTCTCAGAGATTCCGGGATGACCTGCCAACCGTGACACTCAACAAACAAATCTCTCCTAAAGGTCCCAGGCACAAACAACCTCCCATGAGGAGTGTTAGATGGGGCATTCTCCTGTGCTTTAAGAATCTCATCATCCAAAACGGAGTCCAAAGCAGCTATCACAACACCTTCTTGTAAAATGTTCTCCTCTTTCTCAGCACCGACTATGGGAGAAAAACTGCGAGACAAGGCATTCGCCTTAACATTCTTAGTACCAGGGATGTAAGTAACGGAGAAATTAAACCGCGAGAAAAACAGTGCCCACCTAGCCTGACGGGCATTCAGGCGCTTGGCAGCATCAAGATAAATCAGATTTTTATGATCCGTAAGAACCTGAACGGGAAATTCCGCACCTTCCAAGAAGTGGCGCCAGTGTTCAAATGCGAGTTTAATAGCCAATAATTCCCGATTACCAATATCGTAATTCAGTTCAGTCTCCGAAAATTTTTTTGAAAAAAAGGCACAGGGATGTAATCCATCCCCGTTATCCTGAGACAATACTGCGCCAACCCCCACAGAGGAAGCATCAACCTCAACCAAAAACGGCTTAGTCACATCAGGCTGCATAAGGATGGGAGCAGAGGTGAACCTCTCCTTGAGAAACACAAAAGCTTCAATGGCCTCAGAAGACCACTGAACCGCATCAGCACCTTTCCTGGTGAGATCGGTCAGAGGTTTGACAATACTAGAAAATTTTTTTATGAATTTTCTGTAATAATTGGCGAAACCTAAAAACTTCTGTATCGATTTCAAACCAATAGGCCTAGGCCATTCCTGTACAGCTTGAACTTTAACCGGGTCCATCTCAAAACCTTCGCTGGAGATAATGTAACCCAAAAAACTAATTCTCTGTACAGCGAACTCACATTTCTCCAGCTTAGCAAAAAGCGAATTGTCCATTAACAACTGTAATACCTCACGTACGCTCCGCCAATGAGACTCCAGATCCGGCGAATAAATCAAAATGTCATCCAAATACACAACCACATTTTTGCCGATCAAAGGTCTAAGGATGTCATTAATAAGATTCTGAAAAAATGCAGGAGCATTAGTAAGACCAAAAGGCATAACCAGATTCTCAAAATGACCCACAGGAGTGTTAAAAGCAGTCTTCCATTCGTCACCCTCCTTCATGCGCAACAGATTGTATGCCCCCTTAAGGTCAATTTTAGAGAACCACTTGGCCCCCATTAACTGGTTAAACAGATCAGGAATCAATGGCAGTGGGTAAGGATTGCGTACAGTAATTTTGTTAATCTCACGAAAATCCAGACAAGGACGTAAACCGCCGTCCTTTTTTTTTACAAAAAAAAATCCAACCGCCACAGGAGACTTAGAGGGCCTAATGTGACCGGCGGCCAAACTTGTCTGTATGTATTCCTCCAAAGCCTTCCTCTCAGGAATAGTAAGGTTAAATAAACGACTTTTAGGAAGAGTCGCTCCAGGGACAAATTCAATAGAACAATCATAGTCTCTATGGGGAGGCAAAACCTGCGATTCCTTCTCAGAAAAAACTCTCCAAAGATCCTGAATAGGAACAGGCAATTCTCCCCTATCCAAAGCTGCAATACGCCCGTTACAACACTTGTCATAACATTTATGGCTCCAGGATTTAATTTCACTGGTAGACCAATCCAGTACAGGATTGTGAAATTTTAACCAGGGCAATCCCAATATTACTGGAGAAGGCAAGTTATTCAAAACTACCAAATCCAATTTCTCATGGTGAACACCATTAATAGTGAGAGGAAATTCACAGACCTTGAGAGTAATATTCTTCAAAGGGGAACCATCCACAGAAACCACAGCAATGGGGGATGATAAAGGTTCAGGTTTTAAATTGAGTCTTTCCAAGAATCCCCCATCAATTACATTCAGAGTAGACCCACAATCAACAAACACCCGAAATTCCATTAATTTTTCCTGAGCAATCGTGGAAGCAGCTAAAAATACACCCTTGGAATTTAAACAGGCAATACGGGCATGACTGACCATTTTTTTTTCTTTCTTCATACGAAACTCACAGCCTTTAATCAAATGACCAGATTTTCCGCAATAGAAACACAAGCCTTCAAAAAATCTGCGATCTTTTTCTTGAGAGCGAGGTGCCACCGATCCAATCTCCATCGGTTCACCACTGTTAGTACACACATTCTCATAACCAGAAACTGACATAGCAGAGGATTTGCTCTCATTAACCCTTGCACGCAGTCTCCTATCCACCCGTATAGCTAATTGCATAGCCTGTTGCAAATCTTCAGGTGTAGGATAAGCAATTAGCAGGTCTTTAACCCTTTCATTGAGCCCAGCAAGAAATAGACTTTTCAGAGCAGAATCGTTCCACCCTGTTTGAGTAGACCAACGACAGAAATGAGTACAATATTTTTCCACATTACCTGATCCCTGTTTCAAACGTCTCAACTCAGTCTCAGCTGATGCGACACGGTCAGGATCATCATATAATAGCCCCAAAGCAGAAAAAAAACTATCCACTGATCTGAAGCATGTATCACTAGGTTGCAAAGAAAAGGCCCACTCCTGAGGCTCTTTGCGCAAAAGTGACATTATGAACCCTATGCGCTGGGATTCATCCCCAGAGGACTTGGGTCTCAAACGAAAATACAATAAGCAAGCATTTTTAAATGAAAAAAATTCTCGGTGTTCACCAAAAAATAAATCCGGCAAACATACCTTAGGCTCCAAGAAATGTGCTCCAGGACAGTTACTCACGTGCTGACGGAGCTCGGCCACCTGCAGAGAGAGTCCCTGCAGGCGATGAGCCAAATCCTGAACCGACACCATGATGGAACAGAAAAATCTTTCCTTAGAGAATTTGCAGGCTGGACTTACTGTTATGTTCTGCTACCAGAGCTAAGGAAAGAGAGGAGATCTGTCCCTACGATAGAACTAAGCTTTATCCCTACGATGTAACAGGGGACCTGATCCTGCGATCAGACCTGCTAAAGTCCTAAGCTAGTCTGTACGGAGACCTATAGATGTGGGGAAGGAATCCCTACAAGTACTAAGGACTGGGAGGAAAATGGGACACCTCCTAACAGAAATAGTAGCAGACAGACGAACAAACAAAATATATAGAACATAGAGGTCCGTAGACCAAGCAAACTAACAGAGTTAGATACAGAGCACAGGCTAGCTAGAAAGTAGTTATACAATGAAGTCCAGCAAAGCCAGAAGGGCGGAGCAGGATTAAATAGGCCAACAAGGTCATGTGACCAGCAAAGGAAAAAACCTAAGAGCAAGGTTCTAACAGTCAGGAGACTGAGATGGCCACTCCAGAACCTTCACTTTGTTCTGATGTAGCCAATGACAGGTCAACTTGGCCTTGTGTTCTGGATCGTTGTCATGTTGGAATGTCCAAGTACATCCCATGCGCAGCTTCCGGGCTGATGAGTGCAAATTTGCCTCCAGTATATGCTGATGACATGCTGCATTCATCTTTCCTTCAACTTTTACCAAGTTTACTGTGCCTTTGTAGCTCACACATCCCCAAAACATCAGCGATCCACCTCCGTGCTTTACTGTAGGAATGGTGTTCCTTTCATCATAAGCCTTTTGACCCCTCTCCACATGTAACGTTTATGGTTGTGGCCAAAAAGTTCAATTTTGGTCTCATCACTCCAAATTACCTTGTTCCAGAAGTTTTGAGGCTTGTCTCTGTGCTGTTTGGCATATTGTAGGCGAGATATTTTGTGGCATTTGCACAGTAATGGCTTTCTTCTGGTGACTCGACCACGCAGTCCATTTTTCTTCAAGTGCCTCCTTATTGTGCATCTTGAAACAGCCACACCGCTAGTTTTCAGAGAGTCCTGAATTTCACCTGATGTTATTTGTAGGTTTTTCTTTGCATCATGAAGTTGTGGCCGAAATTTTTGTTGATGTACCTGACCGTTGCTTGGTTTTTACAGAACCCCTGATTTTCCGTTTGTTAATCACAGTTTTAACGCTGATGACTGGCATTATCAATTCCTTGGATATTGTTTTATATCCCTTCCCTGTATTATACAGTTCAGCCACCTTTTCCCATAGATCCATTGACAATTCTTTTGCTTTCCCCATGACTCACAATCTAGAATCGTCAGTGGCTGGATGAAAGATGCAAGAGTCTGTCTTGATCCCAGAAACTCACTCAGCTTTTATGCACACACACTGATTACAAGCAAACAGGTCACATGTGAGGATGTTACCTTGAGTAGCTATTCAAACCCATTTGTGTCAAATTCTGTGCATGTTATCAGGCCAAAATCCCCAGGGTATGTGAACTTTTGATCAGGGTCATTTGGATGTTTTTGGTTGTCATTAAGATTTAAAAAGAGAAAAAACACAGTAGTTTGACAATAAATGGCTTCACGAAACCAATAACGACGAGTGGAGAAAAAGTTTTTTTGTTATCATTCATATTCTCTGAAACAAGGCCAAGAAAGGAAAAATTCTGCTGGGGTATGTAAACTTTTGAGCAAAACTGTATATACCAGTTTTACACAATCATGTCGGGGCTCTAGCGTGGTACCAGGTATTTACCTCCAATATGGGTGAATCATACAGTCTGAGAGATGGGTAGTCTGACCAATCTCTTTCTACCGCTCCCAATCCATTTACACTTGCTATTTCAGGCTTAACAATTAATGTGTGGGGATAGGCACTTTCTTTCTACTTCTTACTCTACTCTCTACTTCCGTCCTATTGGCTGAGAATTAGAGATTCTAAAACATATTTTGATCGATTTATAAATGTGCCTATTATCCCTACACCCTTTAATCGTGTATACAAAACCCTATATTAACCCTAATGGTTATCACTCTGATTTTGTGTATTCCCCTCCACTTGACCTGCTATTTTTAATATTGTGTGTCTTTTATTATGAATATTCAATAAAATCATGTTTTAGCTTTATTTTCATCTTTATTGTCATTATTTAGAATTATTTCTGGGTATCTTACTCCGTTTGCTTGTAGGATTATATTAATTGGGAGTGCCCACATTGATTATAGACCAATTATGGTTATAATTGTCTCTCATATTGTTCGGTTCAATTGTTGGAATGTTTATGTACTATTTAGTTGAATCTCAGCAGAACGTATAGCCCTGTACATTTCCGAATTCATCAAGCTGCTTCTGTCTTTAGTCACATCATCAACAAACATTAGTGACCCAGTGCCATTGGAAGCCAGTGCGTTGTGCTTTGGAACATGAGCCGTTCCAAGCCTTCTCCATACTTTCTTCTTTTTCCCATCATTCTGGTACAGGTTGATCTTAGTTTCATCTGTCCACAGAATGCTTTTCCAGAACTGAGCTGGCTTCTTTAGATGTTCTTTAGCAAATTCTAACCTGGCCTTTCTATTTTTGAGGCTGATTAATAGTTTGCACCTTGTGGTGAACCCTCTGTATTTGCTCTCATGAAGTCTTCTCTTTATGGTAGACTTGGACACTGAAACACTTACTTTCTGGAGAGTATTCCTCACTTGGGTGGATGCTGTGAAAGGGTTTTTCTTCACCGTGGAAAGGATTATGAGATCATCCTCAAATGTTGTCTTCTGTGGATGTCCAAGCCTCTTTGAGTTTCCAAGCTCACCAGTGCGCTCTTTTTTTTTCTTTTTAGTAAAATGTACCAAACTATTGATTCCGTCACTCCTAACATTTCTGCTGTCTGCTTGATGGGTTTCTTCTTTTTTTCAGCCTAATGATGGTCTGTTTCTCTTCTATTGAGTGTAGATAAATGAAAAAATGGATCTGATGCCGCGCTGTACAACGCTGCCAATATTCCACCAGACGATGAGAAGACAATGAAGTACATTTAAAAGCATTTTTTATTTGTCAACGCATTTCGAAGCATACAACACTTCTTCATCAGGACAAATCACTATACTCTACAGTATGCTTTGAAATGCGTTGACAAATAAAAAACGCTTTTAAATATACTTCATTGTCATCTCATCGTCTGGTGGAATATTGGCAGTGCGGCATCAGATCCATTTTTATTTTTCTCTTTATCTGCACCCTATCTGTTTTGATGGATACACAGCATTCCTCTCTGTCCATGAGCTAACAATAGAGGTTGTTACTGTCACAACTCCACAAAGTGAGCGCAAACTGTGTTTTATTCTCTCCCATTTATACTGGATAAGACCCTACTTCATTTTATTGTCTCCTCAACTTTCACCTATCTATCCTCTCTTTCACTGAGAGCTCATTTAACCGCATGTTGTGGGTTCACAGCAACAGCTTCCAAATGCAAATGCCACAACTGGAATCAGCTCCAGGCCTTTCGCCTGCTAAATTGATGATGGATTAACCAGGGAATAGCCCATGGAGCCCATTAAAGAGCTTTTGAGTTAATTGTCCAATTACCTTTGGAACCTTTAAAAAGAGGCAACTACATTTTAAAGAACTGTAATTCCTAAACCTTTACTCCAATTAGGATGTGAATGCCTCAAATTAAACCTGAGAGTCTTCACTTTAAGGCCATATTGGTTATATAACTGTATCTTGAATATGTTTTGGTAAACAGATAAAAAGCCAAATCTTATGTTAATACTCACTATCCAAATATTTCTTGATCTAACTGTAAGTGGAATGTTATTTTGTATTTTATTTTTCTGTAAATCAAAATGAATGGAAAGAAATAAGAAAGTATTTTATTTAAAAATGATTTGCAAGGGTGAATGCCATAAGACAATCCTGAATTATTTTTAGTAACTGTTCTTCTATGACAAGAAGAATGTGAAAATATGTAGGAGGGGTAGCCTTGACAAGAATCTGAAAAAGGAAAATACTTTAACCTTTGGCAGTGTAAGACCAGTCAAATGAATTGCTCTTCCTTTATTTTACCAATTATCTCTTTTTCATTAATCTCATCTAGCAAATCATTAATGTGATATCAAAGGCATTCCTACGCAAAAATGAGAAGGCAAAACGAAAAACAAATGAAGAGCTTGTACAGAAACACCTGATTTATAGAGCTTCAGTTCAGGATCAAGAGTATGTTGTTCATGTTATGAAGATATGATGTTCTCTTCCTTGCAGCAGTCAGGACTTAAAATTACCATAATGACTGCCAGAAACTAGATAGAGGCAGAGGGATGGTTGTTCCAGACACAGACCGCACTTGGACAAGAAGAGTATGCACAATTTCTACAGTGTACAACCAGTAAATGTTTTACTCTGTCAGGAGAACATTAGCAGAACATTCTCTATTTGGTCAGAGAACAATTGATCAGTCAATCATGCTATTCAAACATGTCATGATTACGTTATTGTTTGGGAGGAACAGAACATTGAAATATCCTATAAACTTTATGTTCAATGTCACTTCTTTATGAAATATTCTATCATGAGATCAAAGCACCTTGTCTCCTAAATGTTTCATGGCTAACATTAGAGTGAATATGTGGCAAACATATTCTGTTTCTTTAATCAATATGGTTGTCGTGTCTGACAATGTACATAATAGCAGAATTGTACAGTGTTAGTTGACTCACATTTTTTATATACCGTATTTTTCGGACCATAAGACGCACTTTTTTTCCCCCAAATTTGGGAGGAAAATGGTGGGTGCGTCTTATCGTCTGAATGTTAAAACGGGATAGTTGCGGTGGTGGTGGAGCGGGATCGCAGGGCCCTCCGTGCCCTCCTCCCTTCAGGAACCTGGTGGCGGCGACAGCAGAAGAAGAGGTGAGATGTTTTTGGTGGTAAAGGAGTGAGGCAGAGCGGCTGGGGTCGGGACCTGTGCTTGTCCGGGGCTGGTGTCGGGCTGTGAGCGGCGTCAGGCGGTGAAGCAGAGCTGCAGAGCTGCCTGTGCGGATTTCCAGTGTGCGCAGCCATCTTCCTGAGGCCGTGATCTACAAGAAAATGGCCGCCTGTGCAGGCGCATGGGCAGAGCGGGAGCTCCGACGGCCATTTTCCTGCAGATTACAGATTTAGGAAGATGGCCGCGCACACCGGAAACCCGCAGACGCCGCTCTGCCTCACCGCCCGACACCGCTCACAGCCCGGCCTCAGCCCGGTACAGGTCCCGGCCTCAGCCACATGCCCCAGGCCAGGCCCCAGCCCAGGAGCCAGACACAGGCCATGGCCTCAGCCACAGGCCCCAAACTCAGCTCCAGCCACAGGCCCCGGCCTCAGCCACAGGCCCCAGCTCGGCACAGACCCCGACCTCAGCCCCAGCCCGGCACAGGCCCGGCCTCAGACCGGCACAGGCTCCATCCCAGCACAGACCCCGGTCCCAGCCCGGCTAAGGGCCCCAGCCAGGCACAGGAACCGGCACAGGAACCGGCCTGGCACAGACCCCACAGCATCTCACCTTTTCTGCTGTAGCCGCCGGGTTCCTGAGGGAGGGAACAGAGGGCCCTTCGATCCTGCTCTATCACCTCCGCAACTCTCCATTGCTGGAGCACCGGCTTTTTGCATCCGGGGTCCGCAGCATTCCTCCACTTTCACCGGCTTCCTGAGGGACCCTGCCTCCTTGCTCCACCGCCCCCCAGGTTAGATACCATACCTATTTAGACTATAAGAAGGACCCCCATCTTATAAAAAATATTTTTTTTCCTATTTTCCACCCCAAAATTTGAGGAGCGTCTTATGGTCTGGTGCGTCTTATAGTCCGAAAAATATGGTACATTTTTACGATATTTAAATAGTGGAGAGATTACAGACACTAAAGACCTATAGGGATCAGCTCTGACATTTGTTTTTGTTTATTAAACAGGACTTTCTGGCAGATGTTAAAGAGACCCTTTACTCACCACATTAAAATGTAACGTTACACCTCTAATGTATAGTCACCATACCTGATGTCTTCTGTTCAGCGGCTACCTCCCTGTTAGATAGGCGCCCCATTTTCTCTGACTCGAAAATGGCCACAGAGGAGGCATGGGGAACACTGTGGAAAGTTTGAGCCACACCTCCCTTGCCTATTTATTGCAATGGGATGGACGAGCAGCAATGATTACAGTGCTGTGGCCATTTCAAGAATGAGAAAGGCAAGGGAATCATGCTCTACATACCTCTTTGAGATGAAAAAAATTAGAGCCCATCAAACAGGGAGGTAAAGGTAGCAGAACAGAGAACATTAGAAATGTATGGTCACATTTAATATTCGGTGTGGTGGGATGATCAACAGATGACACTATTTGGTAACAGTAAATACTGATAATGTAGCAGTTTGAAGTTTGTTGCTAAGAAGAAAATGTTAGGATTTTATATGTCGTGAGAAAAATGTCAGAAACTAGAAAGTCTTACTTTAAAATTTTGTGTCTCCTTTGGAGGAACCTGCTTTCAGTATGTAATAAAAGATGTCTATTATGAAATAAGTAAAACAGGGAATCTAAATTTTTCACTTTCTTGTAAATCTTTCAGCAGAATACAGGCTTCTGTTAAAGGGTTTTCCTTATCTTATAAGCTGATAGCATTTTTCTAGGATATATAATCACTCCCTCGAAATGTAAAGACTAAAATTCTGGTTTACCTTTCTAATTTTTCCCTGCACAGCGGTGTTATTGGACTCCTGGCTGTGCTGGGAACTGCAATCAGAACCATTTGAATGGTGCTAAACTACAATTCAATGCAGAGAGAGTTAACTGAAAAAAAATGAACTGGGGTATAAGTTGGTATACATGCAAAATATAGGAGAATGTTCACACTGGCCATTAAACAGACGAAACATAAGATAGAAACAAAATGAACATATACCCTGCAGTAAGTAAATAAGTGAAAGCAATAGTGCATATAAATAACACTCGGTACTTAGTAAACACCGTTTTTGATTAAAAAAAGCGTAAAACCCATCCCACCAGCGTCAAGGTGAACCCAAATCAGGATGGTCCTAACCTCTAATATTACTTAGAAACAGTGTTATCATGACACATGGTAAGGTTTTAATATTAGCGGTTAGGACAATCCCGATTTGAGTACACCTGGACGCGGGTGGGATGGCTTTTAAATTTTTTTTAATCAAAAACAGTGTTTACTAAGTACCCAATGTTGTTTATATGCACCATTGCTTATACTTATTTACTTACAGAAGGGTATATGATTATTTTGTTTCGGTGTAAGGTTTTGTCTGTTTTATGGCCAGAGTGAACATGCTATTATTTTGCATGCACACCAACTTATTCTCCAGTTCATTTTTTTCGGTTTAGTTTTAGGTTTCTGCATTTAGTGAAGATAACGGTGTGGTCTCCCTTCCTTTGAGCTGAACATTACATTTAAATAGCTTCCCATTTGCTGTGTGTCCATGTTCGGGACCAGGTCCTGCTCAGCCCTTATTCAGACAGACGTCACTATGATGCCTGGTAAGGTTTTAATACTAGAGGTTAGGACAATTCCAAATTTAGGCACATCTTGGCACTGGTGGGATGGCTTTCACGCTTTTTTTAAAATCAAAAATGGTGTTTACGAAGTACCCAATGTTGTTTATATGCATTATTGCTTTTACTTATTTACTTACTGCAGGGTATATGTTCATTTACTTGCTATCTTAGGTTTTGTCAGTTTAACGATCAGTGTGAACATGCTCCAATATTTTGCATGTATACCAATTTATACTCCAGTTAATTTTTTTTGGTTAAGATTCAGGTTTTTTCACTTACTGCAAGTAAGAGTGTGGCCTCCCTTTCTTTGAGCTGGGCATTACATTTAGGCTATGTGCCCACGATGCAGAAATACTCCGGATTTTTTCCTGAGCGTTTCTGCATCTCCCTGGCAGAAAAAACGCATGCGGATTGCACATGCGTTTTTCTGCCAGGGACAATCGTATGTCCCGCGTTTTTCACATGCGATTACGCATGCGGGTTGTCAAGCGCTTTTCCAAGCGATTTTAGCATCACTTGGAAAAGTGCTTGACAACTAGGTCACACTATATAAATCCATGCAACAGGCATAGATTTTTATAGTGTGACCAAGTTAATAGTAAAAGAATGGTAAAAAATAAAAAATAAACATTCTACTCACCTTCTGATGGCCCCCGGTCTCCTTGTCCGGTGCGTTGGGCGGCTCGCGGTGGTCTAAAAGGACCTTCCATGACGTCATTTAGTCATGTGACAGGTCACGCGACCGCCGACGTCAGCGGTCGCGTGACCAGTCACATGACTAAATGACGTCATGGAAGGTCCTTTTGGACCATTGTGACCCGCCGGGGAGCCAGGACGCATCGCTAAGGAGACCAGGGGCCATCAGAAGGCGAGTATAATGTTTATTTTTTATTTCAAATTTTTTTTTTTTTTACAGGTACTATGGTACCCGGGTCTGGAGGAGAGTCTCCTCTTGTCCACACCAGGGTAGCATCCGCACATTGAATCGCTTAATATCTGCATGTGCACATGTAGTGATGCGGATATTATGCGATTCAATGCAAGTCAATGGCGGCGAAAATGCTGCGATTACGCAAAATTAATGGTAGTGCTGCAGATTTTTCCATAATGATAATCTGCAGCGGAAATTTCGTCAGCATGAGCACAGCACTTGCGGATTATCATTGGGGAACATTGCAGACCTTCTACAAGCATTTTTTAAGCATTTCCGTGGCAGAACTGCCGCTGCGGAAATGCTTAAAAAACGCATCGTGAGCACACAGCCTTATATAGCCCCCTATTGTTGGGTATCCATATTCCGGACCAGGTCCTATTCAGCCCTTTTCACAATGACATCATTTTGACATAAGGTAAGGTTTTAATATTAGAGGTTAGGACTATCCCGATTTGGGTAAATCTTGATGTTGGTGGGAAGGCTTTTACACTTTTTTTGATCAAAAATGGTGTTTATGCTGTTCCCCCAGATATAATAACTATTCAACTATTCTGTTTTGCATATCCTAGAAAATACATTTTGCATTTGCTTGCTACCTGCTAAATGTATTATCTTCCTAGACTGCCATCAAGTATTTGTTTACTACTTGCTCTTGATCGTTTCAATTAAGTTGGTTCAAACAGGGTGTGGCTTCACACTGCAGTTCATGGGTCACTTCCTCTAGGCAGCCATTTTATAGTTTGAGTTGCAGCAGCAACCGACATCAGCGGCTTCAGACAAAGTTACAGTTTTATACAGACAAGTATTATTTCTGTATCCAGTTTCAATAAGCCAAAGTCTTGAATTGTAGCCACGCTGTGGTTCTACATTTGGGTCTATGGACTCTGAGTCTGTGCTGGTCCTGACTGCTCCTCATCTTGGATACAAAGGTTGGAAAAATCTCACAGCACCTTATCAGTCAGCTATACCTCCATTCGCCTTATGTGGAGACAGAACAGTGTTTACTAAGTACCCTATGTTATTTATATGCACTATTGCTTTTAATTATTTACTTAGAGCAGGTTGTATGTTCATTTTGTTTCTATCTTAGGTTTTAACTGCAGATGGAGGCCTAGGCACTTCTACAATAGTACTGCAGCCCCTTCATGATCCCACATTACTGACATTTAGTTGGGAAAGAATTTTACAAATAATAGCTAATGTTCAGCCAATGTGCCCCCAGTGATCACTATAAAAAGTGAGACATTGAGCCAGTGGCGTACCGGCAATGGCGGCAGGCCACACCACTGCTCTGAGGCCCGTGAGCCGGGGGATGACCCATAGCAGTCCTGGGGCGGGCATACTGCCGCCGGTGCAGCTGCATCGGGGGGCCCGCCGGTGCAGTTGCTCCCTGAATGCGGCGGGCAGGGAGTGATCCATCTTCTGCTTTCTCCCTGACACAGACGCGTGCAGACTGATGACGTCATCATGCTGCGTGCGCCTGGGTCAGGAATAAAGTTGCCAGCTGTAGGGCAGCGATCTGAGAGGTAAGGTTTTTTTTTTGTTTTTTTTTACTGAAATGCTAGGGAGAGGAACAGGAGTATGAGGGGAGGTGGGGGAGAGCAATGATGGGGATGGTGGAGCTAGGGAGAGCAATGTTGGGGATGGTGGGGTTGGGGAGAGCAATGGTGGGGCTGATGGAGCTGGGGAGAGCAATGATGGGGCTGGGGAGAACAATGATGGAGATAGTGGGGCTGGGAAGAGCAATGATGGGGATGGTGGGGCTGGGGAGAGCAATGATGGGCCTGAGGAGAGGAATTATGGGGCTGATGGGGCTGGCGAGAGCAATAATGGGGATTGTGGGGCTGGGGAGAGCAATTATGGGGCTGGGGAGAGTAATGATGGGGATGGTGGGGCTGGGGAGAGCAATGATGAGGCTGATGGAGCTGGGGAGAGCAATGATGGGGATAGTGGGGTTGGAGAGAGCAATAATGGGGATGGTGGAGCTGGGGAGAGCAATGATGAGGCTGGGGAGAGCAATGATGGGGCTGGGGAGAGCAATGATGGGGATGGTGGGGCTGGGGAGAGCAATGATGGGGATAGTGGGGCTGGGGAGAGCAATGATGAGGCTGATGGAGCTGGGGAGAGCAATGATGGGACTGATGGGGCTGGGGAGAGCAATGACGGGGATAGTGGGGCTGGGGAGAGCAATGATGGCGCTGGGGAGAGCGATGATGGGGTTGATAGGGCTGGGGAGAGCAATGATGGGGATGGTAGGCCTGGGGAGAGCAATGATGGGGCTGATGGAGCTGGAGAGAGCAATGATGGGGATGGGAAAAGCAATTATGGGGCTGGGAAGAGCAATGATGGGGCTGGGAAGAGCAATGATGGGGCTGGGGAGAGCAATAATGGGACTGGGGAGAGCAATGATGGGGATAGAGGTGATGGGGAGAGCAATGATGGGGCTGGGAAGAGCAATGATAGGGATGGTGGGGATGGGGAGCGCAATGATGGGGCTGGTGAGAGCAATGATGGGAATGGTGAGGATGGGGAGAGCAATGATGTGGAGAGCAATGGTGGGGCTGGGGAGAGAAATGATGGGGAGAGCAATGATGGGGCTGGGGAGAGAAATTAAGGGGAGAGCAATGATGGGGATGGTGGCGATGGGGAGAGCAATGATGGGGCTAGTGGGGCTGGGAAAAGCAATTATGGGGCTGAGAAGAGCAATAATGGGGATGGTGGGGATGGGGAGAGCAATGATGGGGATGGTGAGAGCAATGATGGGGATAGTGTGGATGGGGAGAGAAATGATGCAGCTGGGGAGAGCAGTGATGGGGAGAGCAATGATGGGGCTGGGGAGAGAAATGATGGGGAGAGCAATGATAGGCCTGGGGAGAGCAATTATGGGGATGGTGGCGATGGGGAGAGCAATGATGGGGATGGTGGGGCTGGAGAGAGCAATGATGGAGATGGTTGGGCTGGGGAGAGCAATGATGGGGCTGGGGAGAGCAATGATGAGGATGGTGGTGATGGGGAGAGTAATCATGGGGCTGGGGAGAGCAATGATAGGACTGGGGAGAACAATGATGGGGATGGTGAGGATGGCAAGAGCAATGATGGGGAGAGCAATGATGGGGCTGATGGGTCTGGGGAGAGCAATGGTGGGGCTGGGAAGAGCAATGATGGGGATGGATGCGATGGAGAGAGCAATGATGGGGCCGGGGAGAGCAATGATGGGGATGGTAAAGCTGAGGAGAGCAATGATGAGGCTGGGGAGAGCAGTGATGGGGATGGTGGGGCTGGGAAGAGCAATGATGAGGCTGATGGAGCTGGGGAGAGCAATGATGGGGATAGTGTGGTTGGGAAGAGCAATGATGGGGATGGTGGAGCTGAGGAGAGCAATGATGAGGTTGGGGAGAGCAATGATGGGGCTGGGGAGAGCAATGATGAGGCTGATGGGGCTTGAGAGAGCAATGATGGGGATAGTGGGGATAGTGGGGCTGGGTGAGCAATGATGAGGCTGATGGAGCTGGGGAAAGCAATGATGGGACTGATAGGGCTGGGGAGAGCAATAATGGGGATAGTGGGGCTGGGGAGAGCATTGATGGGGCTGGAGAGAGCAATTATGGCACTGGGAAGAGCAATGATGGGGCTGGAAAGAGCAATGGGGATGGGGAGAACAATGGTGAGGACGGGGAGAGCAATGATGAGGATGAGGAGAGCAATGATGGGGATGGGGAGAGCAGTGATGGGTTGCTGAGAGAGCAATGATGGGGGTGCTGGGAGAGAGAAATGGGGTGCTGGGAGAGGGCAATGATGGAGGTGCTTGGAGAGAGCAATGATGGGGGTGCTGGGAGAGAGCAATGACGGGGGTGCTGGGACAGAGCAATGATGGAGGTGCTGGGAGAGAGCAATGATGGGGCTGCTGGGAGAGAGCAATGATGGAGGCGCTGGGAGAGAGCAATGACGGGGGGTGCTGGGAGAGAGCAATGATGGGGGTGCTGGGAGAGAGCAGTGATGGTGGTGCTGGGAGACAGCAATGATGGGGGTGCTGTGAGAGAGCAATGATGGGGGTTGCTGGGAGAGAGCAATGATGTAAAGCCTTGTATATTTTCCGTGTGCACATAGCCTTACAGTTAATTGGGGAGAGTCACAGAGACTGGATAATTTATATTATTGGCCGGTGGAGATTATAGTTAATGGGGGGCACAGTGCTGCTTATCACTTTATATTTTGATTACAAAGTGGCTAATAGTATGTTAATGGTGCGGTACATATCTGTAGTCAGGGGCGCAGTGTGGGGAAGATACATGTATCTATACAATATATGTGACCTTGTTATTTTCTAGGCTGGAGATCATTGTGACAAGACGAGTCGTGACTAGGAGACGACGACATGAAGGTCTGACCAGATGGAGAAGAAGCAGCAGAAACCGACTCTGATCAGATGAGACGTCAGCGGTAAGTGCCTGGATGTAAATATTATTCTGTATCTGCACTGTGTGACTTGGAGTAATAATGTTATCTGTAAAATCCCTTAGGCTGCATTCTCACATTTGTGTGAAATGTCCATGAGCTGCCAGATTTTTTTATCGGATGGTCCACAGGCTCGCAGAGTTTTATAGATCCATTCACACATCCATGAAAATCACGGATCTGAGAATGAGAACCGTGAGGATCAGAGAATGTCCTGTTCTGATCCGATTTTGAGGATTAGAATAGGACATGCTCAATGCATCTGTAAAACAGGGCAGCACACCGACACTGCACACAGAAGCAGGAATGTAGCCATATTATTTATAGCACAGTCCCTTAGTATATAGTGTACTCACTTATTATGTATAGAGCTGACCTTAGTTATATAGTTTCATCTTTTATTATGTATAACACCCTCACTTATTACATACTATCCTCTCTAGCTCTAGGGGGTCACAGTTGGGGGATCATACTATGTTGGGGTCAGCATACTTTGCCCTGGGAGTTGAGGTGGGGTACAGCAGGGTCATTATACTGCGCATGTGCAGGAATTCACCATGGGGGTATCATAATGTGTCTGGGGGACACTTTTGTTGGCATTACACTTTATGGGACAATGAAAGAGGAATCTAGGACTTCGGCAGGAGGAAAATTACTATGTAAAGAATGGAAAGTTGTGAGATCTGCTCTTCTGTGACCCTGTCGATTTTTTAATTTTTTTTTTTGGGGGGGGGGGGGCAAATTAGAAATTCTGCTATGGGGCCCCATGATTCCTATGCATGCCCCTGCATTGAGCCTCTTTAAATAAACAAGAGAAGCCAATAAGACCAAAGATGTCAAATTGCTGTCCTAGCACTGTTAACAATTTGTCATGCCATAAAGCAAGGGACACAGTGGTGGGACTGCTTGGACATTGATGGAATATCTTGATGATCTGTCACAAATGTCTTTTAGGTGGGAATACTTCTTGCTTGCTTTTTTTACTTTTCATTAAGATTATATAATACTAGATGGTGGCCCGATTCTAAAGCATCGGGTATTCTAGAATATGTATGTAGTTACTGAAATAACCATTATTGTAAAGTAAACTGTACTGTTAAGTACCTACTACTGCTACTGAGAGTTCTGCCACCTCTACAGAGCCAAGACACCCAGCGCAAACCCAAAACCTCACATATATAAGCTACGACAATTACAAACCCTCCCTACTACTGTCCACCTTCACCTCTCCTTCCTCCCCACACAAAAAATCTTACATATTACAACCTAGCCATCATCTAACGCTACTTCCTTGTAATAAGCTACTCAATATTACACACATATTTCTATAACTAGACATAACGTACTCTTGATCTCCTTCTAAATCATTCAACTGTTTCTCACTGCTTCCGGTCCAAGATCTGAAACTCCAAATATCGATCCCGATTAAAGAGATCTCCCGAACACTAATACAAATAAAATGCCTCCAAAAACAAAATCTAATCTTAATAATAAACCAGCTAATAACGACCAAACAACTGATTCAGGTAAAGATCAACAAAAACTCAAATCAACTTCTTCGGTTCAAACTACCACTGACCTAAAACCTGAAGGCAACTCAGAAATAATTGAAACTCATCCAGAAAATCAAAGATCATCGCCTGAAGACTTAATGGCATATGAAAATTCACAACTCATCACTAAACGTAAAGAAAGAAAAATACAGACCAAACCTCATCTAAATTACAGTCTTCCAGACGATACTGACTCTGAAGATGACACTAAATTCAAAAGCCCAGTTCGACGAAGATCAAGAAAGGATAACTCTGAAGACGACCCTTTACTGGACTTCAACGTGGGTCAACCTATGGATAGAGACTTTTTTCACAAACTCTTCTCTGCTTTCAAGCAGTCTCTAAAGGAAGACCTCACAGAACAGTTTGATGACATGCGATAATCACTAGCGACAGTTGTCTCCAGAACAGAAAACAATGAGAGATCAGTACTTGACCTGAAGAAGGAAAGTAAAGAACAAGACCAGATGAGAGAAGAAATAAAGTTTCTGAAAGATAAACTAGCAGATAGAGAGGATCTAGACTGCCGCAACAACCTCAAATTTAGAGGAATTCCGGAAAAGGTCAAAAACCCCGAACTCATGTCCTTCATGAAAGACCTGATTAAAACAACAATTCCCACCTTATCGGATATCCAATATTAATTAGAAAGAGCACATAGACTACCCAAGCCATCCCATCTACCCAATGATATCCCTAGAGATGTCATAGTAAAATTTTCATTTTATCATATGAGGGACCAGATCACCAACTTCTTAAGGATCAATAAAACATTGCCCTCTCCATTCGATAAAATTAAAGTCTTCACAGACATATCAAAAGAGACTATGACTAGACGCAAGGCACTGAAACCGATCACTGATATCCTCCAAGAGAAAAAAATTCTGTACAGATGGGGACGACCAACCACTAATGTCATCTTCTCCTTTAAACAAAAGATGATTACAATTGACGAGACAGCAGCGGGATTAAAAACTCTTAAGGATCTCCATATATCCAATACATGAAGCTTCATATGACACCTAAGCACTTAACCCATTTCTCTCTAACTAAGGTCCAGCCTAGGCACAAAGGCTAAAACTTTAGTCTCCTCGGAAGTTTTACATTTGCTTTGACCCTTCCGCTCTACCAGCTCTTTAGTGACCTAGGAGTCCCTTAAAATTTACGGGTGCCTCTGAACCCGGTTGTTCATTCACCGTTCATTTACTATTAACCCCTCTTGAAAATGGAAGTCACAGAATTACTATCTCAAAATGTTACCCCTATGCCCTCTATCTTACCAAAAATTCCACATTGCTACCCAAGCACCTGACTCAGACTATGGCTAACAAATTCTTATCCTACAACGTTAAAGGTCTAAATTCACCCCAGAAACGATTCCTAATATGGAAAGAACTTACAGAATTAAATATTGACATTGCAGGCATACAGGAAACTAAGTTTTCAATTGATAATCCACCTAAATTCATGAACAAAAACTACCCAAATATTTTTTTATCTTCTAATAAAAAGAAAAGGGCAGGGGTAGCTATCATTGTCAAAGACACTGTTAAATTTGAAAAAATCAACTTAATTAAAGATGAAGATGGCCGCTTTCTAATTCTCATCTGCAAAATAAATGATACATGCTACACCCTAGTCAACGTGTATGCCCCTAACAAGGGACAAATTACTTTCCTAAAAAGACTAATCAAAATTATACATGAATCACAAAAAGGACAGTTACTCATATTCGGAGACTTCAATGCAGTACCTAACCCTTCCTTGGATACTTCCAACAAATCTAGGAATTTAAACACTTCACTCGATCCCTGGTTAAATAGAGAGGAACTTTTTGATGCTTTTTGCTGCATTAATTCTTCCTCAATTGAGTACACCCACTACTCTGATACCCATAAATCATTTGCCCGATTTGACCTACTCTTAACTGATATCCGTACACTTCAAAACATTAAATCTGTTAATATCCTTTCCAAGTCATGGTCTGACCACTCGCTGATCATTTTCGAAGTCACCCATGGCCCCACCCACTCTGTAAAAAAGCTCTGGCGAGCAAACTCTTACCTATTCCACCACCCACAATATAGAGAAGCAATACAAAATTCTATAAATCTTTATTTTCAGGAGAACAATTTAGAAAACATCGCAATTTCAACCCTCTGGGCCGTTCATAAAGCAGTAATAAGAGGCCACCTAATTCAACTGAACTCTAGACTAAAACGCGACAACATTAAAAATTCTGAAAACATTATTAAAAAAATCAAAAACTTAGAGATCCAACTAGAAATGTCCCCTAATGATAAAACTCACACAGAAATCCTTCAACTGCGAGTTCAACTTAAGAATCTGCTAACATCTGAATATGACAAATACATCCGTACTATCAAAAGCAATTTCCACAACTGCATGGACAAACCATCTAAACTCTTTGCCAACAAAATTAAGATTCATAGACACAAAACTAGAATCCTAAAAATCAAAGATAAGCAAAACTCAATACATAAAAACCCGAAAGACATCTCAAATGTTTTAGCCAGTTTCTATAGAAAGCTCTATAATCTGAAAGAAGACCCAACAGAAATCTCTCCCTCAAAGTCTGACATAGACAAATTCCTAGACTCTATCCAACTCCCCTCTCTTTCAAACGAAGACTTGAACTTTCTCAATTCCCCCTTTACTGAAACAGAAATTTTGGCGACAATCAATTCATTAGCAAAATGCAAATCTCCCGGCCCAGACGGCCTACAGAATGAATATTACCTAAACTTTAAAAACTCTCTTGCTCCCTTCCTTACTAAACTTATCAACTCCTCCACTACATGCCAAGACGCCTTCCCAGCAGAAATGCAGGAGTCAATAATCACGGTCAATAAACAAGGGTGACACCGAGAATGTCAGCAACTACCGCCCTATCTCACTTCTAAATACAGACCTAAAAATCATCGCCAAAACTATTACCTCAAGACTTCAAAAAATCTCCCCTAGGCTTCTTCAAAAAGATCAAGTGGGATTTATCCCTGGAAGGGGAACGTCTGATGCTACTAGACGTGCCATTAATCTGCTATCCTATATTGAAAAAACTAAAACTCCCGCCCTGGTGGTCGCTGTCGACGCAGAAAAAGTGTTCGAAAGAGTCCACTGGGGCTTCCTCTTTCAAACTCTAAAAAAATTTGGATTTGAGGGAAACATCTTAAATGCTATCACATCTCTCTATTCTTGCCCCTCAGCAAAAATTCTGACCAACAAAGTTCTGTCAGATGGAATTGCACTTACCAATGGCACGAGGCAAGGTTGTCCCCTTTCTCTCACCTTTTTCGTTCTCTATATAGAACCTCTGGTTGATAAAATTCAAGCAAATCCCCTAATAAGTGGTATCTAGATACATCAGAGACAATACAAAATTTCATTGTTCGCAGATGATATTCTTATAACTCTTTCAAACCCACTTAACTCAATTAGAAATCCACTGGACACAATTAAACACTTCTCCAAAATTTCATATTACAAAATAAATTTGACTAAAACCCAAGTCCTCCACCTAAACCTTGATCCACAAATCTTGGAAACTCTTAAAATGGAGTTTGAACTGTCCTGGGAAAATAATAATATCAGCTATCTTGGAATAAAACTCACCAAACCATTAGCATTAATCATAGACACAAATTTAAATGATATTTACAAAACCATACAGATCGACATTATGCATATAGCTAAACTAGAAGTCTCCTGGCTTGGCAAAATTAATGCCTACAAAATGAGCCTTTTACAAAACTCCTATACATCTTTAGATTTATCCCTTTATTAATCCCGAAGAAGTGGCTACAAAAATTTCATACACAGCTGGTCACCCTTACCTGGGCTAAAAAGAAACCTAGGGTAGCTAGGTCTGTCCTAGAAAAGAACAAAAAAAGAGGTGGACTCGCCTTGCCCAACTTAACTGCCTACTACCAAGCCACCTTAGTCAAACTTAGCCAGAATTGGTGGGCAGAAAAAGAAAAGCCGAACTGGATAGCCCTAAAAGAACATTTGAAACCCAGTGGCAGACTTAGCCTAATCACCCTCTCCTACTTATGCGACAAAACTAAGAGACTTCCAGAAGAAATCACAGATAAATCTGCAATTCTCTCTTGGAGATTAACCCCTTTAGAGCCCATGACGTCTTAGTACGCACATTTGCGTACTGCCCATTCAGTGACGGCTGCTGCGCTGAGCCCTCACTGAACCGAGCACATGTCAGCTGATTCTTACAGCTGACATGTGCCCGCAACAGCCGCGGGTGGAATCGCGATCCACCCGCGGCTGTTAACCTGTTAAATGCCGCTGTCAATCTCCAACAGCGACATTTAACGTGCGCTTCCTGGAAGCGCGTCCTAAGCCCCGCCCACCGGCGACCCCGTCACCTGATCGCGGGTCGCCGATGGGCGTGCATGACAACCCAGGGTCTGCAGCAGACGCCTGTGGTTGTCATGATCTGGTCGCTATGAGCGCCACCTAGTGGTCGGCGCTCATAGCACAGGACCAATTCTGCTATATGCAGGGGATCTGCTGGTCCCCTGTATGTAGCAGAGCCGATCAGACAACTGCTGCTTCTAGTCTCCTATGGAGACTATTGAAGCATGCAGTAAGTGAAAAAAAAAAGTTTTTAAAAAAATAAAAAAAATTAAAAATATATAAAAGGTTAAATCACCCCCCTTTTGCCCCATTCAAAATAAAATAATAAAAAATAAACCCCACATACACATATTTGGTATCGCCGCGTTCAGAATCGCCAGATCTATCAATATAAAAAAGAATTAATCCGATCGGTAAACGGCGTAACGAGAAAAAAATTCTAAACGCCAGAATTACGTTTTTTGGTCGCCGCAAAATTGCAATAAAATGCAATAACGGGCGATCAAAACATCGGATCTACCCCAAAATGTTATCAATAAAAACGTCAGCCCGGCGTGCAAAAAATAAGCCCTCACCCAGCCCCAGATCACGAAAAATGGAGACGCTACAGGTCTCGGAAAATGGCGCTATTTTTTTTACCAAATTTTGGAATTTTTTTTCACCACTTAAATATAAAAGAACCTATACATGTTTGGTGTCTATGAACTCGTAATGATCTGTAGAATAAGATTGGCAGGTCAGTTTTAGCATTCAGTGAACGTGGTAAAAAAATAAATAAAAAACAACTGTGGTATTGCACTTTTTTTGCAATTTTGCCGCATTTGGAATTTTTTTCCCGTTTACCCGTACATGATATGGTAAAACTAGTAATGGCGTTGAAAAGTACAACGCGTCCCCCAAAAAATAAGCCCTCACATGGCCATATTGACTAAACAATAAAAACGCTATGGCTCTGGGAACAAGGGGAGCAAAAAACGAAAAAGCAAAAACGACAAAACCCAAGGTTGCGAAAGGGTTAATACTAAAACTATCTCACAAAAGCTACCCCACGGTTTCTCCAACCTGGATAGTTGTAGATATTCTTGAACTGTTATCCTCAAGAATCAAACTAGATTCATGGAAGAAGTTAGGCATTAAATTGATCTCAGATATAATGAATGACAAGAAACAACTCATACCTTTTCAATCTCTTAGAGATAAATTCAAACTCAACATTCTAGAAGAAAAGACATGGAAGAAGATTCAAAACATCCTCAACTCTCACAACCTAAACTTTTTTCTCCCTCAAAATCTAGCTCAGATGTTCAAATACCCACAAACTCCCCTTTTCTGGAAAACTGGTCACATATATCAGAACTTCAACCAAGACACTCACTTTCCACATACAACAAATATAGAAGCATGGAAAAAAGAATTAAGTATAGAAATTAAGACCGATCTTTTGCACAAAGTCTTCAAATCTATCTATACTGACATTCCCTGCTCATCCCTTGTAGAAACCCACTACAAGATCTACACACGCTGGTATTTTACTCCGCTTAAACTTCATAAAATTCAGAACACTAACTCCCCCCTTTGCTGGAGGAATTGTAATGCTACTGGCAGTCTGACCCACATCTTTTGGAGCAGTAAAGCTCTCAAATCATACTGGTCTGGAATTGAATCCTTAATTAACAACATCACAGGTTTAAACATACATCTTTCACCAGAACTGGTGCTCCTCCTTTTGGGCCTTGATACCCTCCCATGCAGATACAGACCTATCATCACTCATATACTCCTTACAGCAAAAAGCAATATTGCCGCCCTTTGGAAAGACCCTCTTCCCCAAACTGTGGAAAAAACTATAGAAAAATTAGCATGCCACAACACGTATGAATATACATACGCCCTTAGAAACAATCTTTTAAAAAAATACTTCAGAAAATGGGAGGATTGGAACTCTATTATGATTCCAAAACATTCACCGTAGAGACCTTAGCGTTGTTTAAGACTATATTAGTCTTCTCAATATAACTCGACTCATCATCCTCATTCATCTTACTGTATCTAACTTACGGGATAGTCATAGCGGGCATATCGTGTCTTAATATCACCATCCGATTTTCCCTTCCCCCTTGTTTTCCTGAAACATGTCTGTGTACTTCCAAATATGTAAATAGTTATCTTTGTATACCTTGGCAACTTATGTTATGAACGAATCAACAAAGTTACCCGTCTATAAAATGCACCTATAAGATATAGCTTGCGTATCTAAAGCTATGAATCATATCACCAACCGAATAATTTCAGGTTTACGATGGTATTCACCTTGCTTACTTGTGTACCTCTATTTCACTATATATGTACTGTTTGTATGAAATCTATATATTTTTTTTTTCTCATTCTACTTGAAAATTTAATAAAAAAATATTTGAACATAGAATATGTATGTAGTTTATTCTGTCATCCTCATTGGCGTATTTTCGCTTACGACCCATTGGAAGACAGGAAGCGTAAATCGTGATAGCGTACCGTAAAGAAGTATCTGTTCAGTGCGCTGTGACTGACAGAACTTGTCCAGTAAACGTGACTGAACTACGTCGCGCTGTGACTGGGTTAAATTCCGCACCAATATCTCTGATTGGTCGCGGCCGGCCTGGCGCGACCAATCAGCAAAGCGGGGTTTAAAGGAGTTGTCCACTACTTTAAATTAACCCCCCAATGTATCCCCCTGGGGCCCCTAATGAATTTCGTAAATACCTCATGTTGCTAATACTGCCTGTGTGCGGCGCTATCGCTGACCGTGCACAGGCAGCACGTGACCCCCGGCTGCCTCATTGAGAGAGCGTGTGGTGGATGCCGGGTGTGACGCGATGGGGGATAACCCCGCCCACAACCCGTCACTCACTGTGGAAAGCGGAACAGGAGACCCCTGGCTGCAGCCGCAAATAGTCGTGATGTAAGCGGAAGCAAGAATCGGCTGCAGCAGGGGGTCACATGGTGCCTGTGCACGATCAGCGATAGCGCCGCGCACAGGCCGTATTGGCAACATGAGGTATTCACGAAATTCATTAGGGGCCCCGGGGGGATACATTGGGGGGTTAATTTAAAGTAGCCGCGCCAGTATCGCTGATTGGTCGCGGCCAGCGGGCGCGACCAATCAGCGAAGCGTGGTTCAAATCCCGCGCCAATTCCCTGCCGGACTGCGCCTGTCGCTGATAGGTCGCGGCCCGCCGGGCGCGACCTATCAGCGAAGCGTGGCTCAAATCCCGCGCCTTACTTACTTACAGTCACATGACCGCCATTCCCAGTGCTGACATTCCAAAACTTTGATCTTCTTCTGGTGAAGCCATTCTTTAGTTGATTTGAGGGTATGCTTAGGGTTGTTGTAATGCTGAAAGATTAAATTCTTTTTCATCTTCAGCTATTTAGTAGAGGTCTGAAGGTTTTGATGCAAAATTGACTGATATTTGGAACAGTTCATACATAATTCCCTACATCTTAACTAAAGCACCAGTTTCAGCTGCCAAAAAATAACCCCAAAGCATAATGCTGCTTCCACCATGCTCCACTGTGGTTATCATGTTCCTTGGTGTTGCACCAAACATACCTTTTAGAATTATGTTCAAAACGTACAAACTTAGTCACATCAGACCATGTTTTTGGCAGACTTGATGGTAATTTTGGCAAAACATAGCCAGGTTTGGGTGTTTTTCTTTGTAAAAAAAAAAAGACATTCATCTTGTCACCTTACCCCAAAGGTCAGACATATGAAGAAAATGGGACATGGTTGTCACATGCAGTACACACCTAATACTGGCCAGAAATTCATGAAGCTCCTTTAATGCTGTAGGCCTCTTGGCAGCCTCCCATATCAATTTTCTTCTTGTATTATCATCAATTTATGAGGGATGCTCAGTTCTAGATAACGTCGCGGTTATACCAAATTTAAGCCATTTCTCGATGACTATCTTCACAGTATTCCAAGGTATATTTTATGCCTTGTAAATGTTTTTGGATTCTTCTCCTAACTGATAACTTTAAAAAATGAGATCCTTTTGCTGTGTTATAATCTGCTTATGGACCATGGCCTTTGCTGTAAAATGGAACTAACAAAATGGCAGGAAAATCCTCCTAGAAACAGCTAAACTTTATATGGGGTTAAGCAGAATCACTTTAACTGGTGGCAGCTGTGTACTGACTACTATTTAATATGAGTATAAATGTAATTGCCTAATTCTGAACACAACCACATCCACAATTATAAGAGGGTGTCCCCACATTTGCAACCACATTATTTTAGTTTTGCTATTTTTACTTGCCCTCTCAAAATGATTTCAGTTTCTTTCTCAATACATTTGTACAGATTATGGGTGACATTAAAGGTTGAAAAAATTCTTCTTGGTATGATTTTTCTTTTACATGACAAAAACCTGGCATTTTAATAGGGGTGTGTAGACTTTTCATATCCACTCTATAATTACATTTTTTTTTTTTTTTTCCATTCCCAAATAACCCATTTAAGCAAAGTATGCAACATTCTCTTTAAAAATCATCCAAAATTAAATACAAAATCTTTTATTACCATCAGACGTTTCTAAAGCATTTAATACATACCTTGTATTTAGAATCCATGAGTTGTCACTGTTAAAAGATCCAGCTCTGGCAGGGTGCATATTGTCCATAAGGGTGTTGCATTCATTCAATTGTTTCTCAGTTTTATCTTTTCTTTTGCTACTATAAATATGCAAATCTAGTGAAGTGTTGTCTGATGGGGAGCTCACAATGCCTGAGTTCTGTCTGTAACTATTTACAGATCCAGCATCATCAGTTGTCAAAAGTTCCTCCGATGAAACACTGTTGCATCGAGATAAGTGTTTTTCACCTGCATGTTGATTTAATTATGGAAAAATGTTAGTAATACTGATTAACATCTGAAAAAATAAATATAGTTAAAAAAAAACAGCAATATATGACAAGGAGAAATAGAACAAATGTGTGTATAAACATGTCTTTACTACTTCAGCTATTTAAAATGGTCCGCACAATCACTATAGGGCTGGAACTCTTTGTTTTATATCAATATGGGGCTGGAAAACTGCTGGAAAACTCCTATTAGAGAATTCTCAGTTAATAGATTGGACTCTACCCTTCAGAACTCTCATCTAGTAACCAGAGTGGAGGTTGCCTACAAAAAATCATATCTAGCCCTGGAGAACCAGGCAAGCCTTAGCATTATGATATAGTTGCATGCCATGGATTTACCATAGGCAATAGCTAATAAAATCATAGTTTGTTTCTAAAAGAAATGCAACACATGCAAAATACATCAATATACACAATTATCTAGTTAATTGTGTTTAATTATACCTACACAAGCATGATGATATCCAACCATATTTCTATTTTATCCATTTTCCCATCATTCTTACATATACACTTAATAGTTAGTTGTAAGGATGGACACATACAGCTGAAGCCTGCAGGCACACAACCATTAGTACCCTAAAGACCACTATATCTAATAGCGGTTCATTTTTACTGTGCCTAATGAAATTTAAGTCTGAACGTAGAAAGCTACAGAAGAAATCATACATGGATCTTATGAGCCAGTCATTTAGTAATTTACTTAGAAAACACCTGCAGTTGTTCCATACCTTCTGGCAGATAAGCAAACATACTTCTATCAGTCTGCGGCATTAAACCATAGCAGTTCTGTGCTGCTGTGGTGTTTCCACTGTTTTCCTGAATAATCACTTAATTCTCCAAGGAAACAGCTGTTTCATCTGCAAGATTAAGTGATTGCGCAGGGAAACTGTGGAAAGACCACAACTGCACAAAATTGAGAACGCAGCCTCAAATTGATACAAAACTGCAGTGATAAATGAAAGCTTCATGGTTTATTACACACTGTACATTATGCACAGCTGTTTTCCAATGTTTTGTATATTATAGTATTTTTTGTTTAATTAACAAAGCAATCTAAAGGCGATACATATAAATAATGTGGTGTGTTTTTTCTAGTTTGTTACATTTATTAAAGGGAATCTTTCAGTAGGATGAACCCTCCTAAGCCATCTATATGGGTGTGTAGGTCATAGGAAGCTGAATACAATGATGCCTTGATATCTTATTCCAGAGAAATCCACGTTTTTCTTACATGTAAATGAGCTGTTCCAGGATATGGGCCGGACACTGATCTGCATGAGACTGTCTCCAGAGATTATTTTAAATGAAAGGGAAAGTTACCAGTGTGAGACATGTCAATCAGAAGAGCAGACAGTCAATCATTACACTGGTAACGCTCCTTTCATTAAAAATAATCCCGGAGGCAGATTCTCATACAGATCAGGGTCCGGCCCATATCCTGGAACAGCTCATTTACATACAAGAAAAACGTGGATTTCTCTGGAATAAAACACCAGGTCACAGATATCAAGGTATCATTTTATTTCAAACTTTTGAAAACAGTATTATTAAGGATGAAAGGAGACAAAATCCATATTGCCGTCTGCATAGCCTGGTATGGGAGTCTAATGTACCTGTTTTATATAAAGTTCAATAGAAGGTTTTTTTTTTCAGTAAATTATACAAATCCCATAATAATAAATATGGTATGTTTCATTGCATTGCATTGTTTTTCCCTAGAGCATTGCTTCTGGGGCAGAATATGGTGACTTTTGGTGCAACCCACATTAATAGTAAGTTGAGACAAGTTCAGTAAGTTTTTGGTCTGTGCGCTGTCAGTGAGGAGAATGCCCCAGTGCACGTAAATTGCAGAGAGCTTCTTCATTCATCCACTAAGTACACGGTTAGTGGAACAGCACACGGAGCCCCAAGTTGTACAGTGCTGTCTGAACACACCCATAGAGTTTATAAAATGGGACTGCAGAGATACACGCTAACTCTTTAGTGTCCATGAACCCTTGATCTGAACATATGTACAGCATTCGTATTACGCCATGTGAAATATTTTCTATTAAAAAATATACAATCTATAGCATAACTTTAAAAAAAAAAAAAAAATGAAAGGCTTATTTTCTATTATTATGGCCAAATAAAGACAAATATCATCAGGGAATTTAAAACACCATCTGTATATTGACTGTGCAGCTAATTTTTGACCCCACAAAACAATTTGTGAAACACATATTCACAATACACAAGTTATGTAAAGACAATTTTATAAATGATTAAAATAATTTAAAGTTTTAAATGGAGTTGAAATTCTACTAAGGAAGTCAGAAAATTCAGCAGTGGTTGTACATTGCCTTTTGGCAGAAAATTCTTTTGATGACAGCAAAACCAATGAAATTTATTGAGTTGCAAATCAAACCTACAGCTGTAAAGGCTGACAGGCATTGAAATAAATGAGAACATTAAGCAATTTTCATTGTGGCTCTGCTTGTAAGAAGAGGTTTTTAACACAGGGGTCATTTCAGATCCTTTGAGAGTCATTGTGCCAAGCAAGAACAATCATCAGCACAATTTTCACACTAAATGCACATACCATGTAAGGTTTCAGTGGGTGCAACACTGACATATTTTGCAAGTAAATGTAAATCACAAAGTGCTTATAACCATTAAGTAGGGATTGGCAGACCTGTGGATGCTCAGGTCCTTCGGGTTCAACTGAACTTTATAAAAAAGTTTGATTCAGGTACTAGAACGGAACCTGAACTTGATCCCGAACCCAGACCCCATTCAAGTGAATGGGGGCCCGAACATCTGGTGGTTCCCACGCTGTCATCTACAGTACAGACCAAAAGTTTGGACACACCTTCTCATTTAAAGATATTTCTGTATTTTCATGACTATGAAATTTGTACATTCACACTGAAGGCATCAAAACTATGAATTAACATATGTGGAATTATATACTTAACAAAAAAGTGTGAAACAACTGAAAATATGTCTTATATTCTAGGTTCTTCAAAGTAGCCACCTTTTGCTTTGATGACTGCTTTGCACACTCTTGACATTCTCTTGATGAGCTTCAAGAGGTAGTCACTGGAAATGGTCTTCCAACAATCTTGAAGGAGTTCCCAGAGATGCTTAGCACTTGTTGGCCGTTTTGCCTTCACTCTGCGGTCCAGCTCACCCCAAACCATCTCGATTGGGTTCAGGTCTGGTGACTGTGGAGGCCAGGTCATCTGGCGTAGCACCCCATCACTCTCCTCCTTGGTCAAATAGCCTTTACACAGCCTCGAGGTGTGTTTGGGGTCATTGTCCTGTTGAAAAATAAATGATGGTCCAACTAAACGCAAACCGGATGGAATAGCATGCCGCTGCAAGATGCTGTGGTAGCCATGCTGGTTCAGTATGCCTTCAATTTTGAATAAATCCCCAACAGTGTCACCAGCAAAGCACCCCCACACCATCACACCTCCTCCTCCATGCTTCACGGTGGGAACCAGGCATGTAGAGTCCATCCGTTCACCTTTTCTGCATTGCACAAAGACACAGTGGTTGGAACCAAAGATCTCAAATTTGGACTCATCAGACCAAAGCACAGATTTCCACTGGTCTAATGTCCATTCCTTGTGTTCTTTAGCCCAAACAAGTCTCTTCTGCTTGTTGCCTGTCCTTAGCAGTGGTTTCCTAGCAGCTATTTTACCATGAAGGCCTGCTACACAAAGTCTCCTCTTAACAGTTGTTGTAGAGATGTGTCTGCTGCTAGAACTCTGTGTGGCATTGACCTGGTCTCTAATCTGAGCTGCTGTTAGCCTGCGATTTCTAAGGCTGGTGACTCGGATAAACTTATCCTCAGAAGCAGAGGTGACTCTTGGTCTTCCTTTCCTGGGGAGGTCCTCATGTGAGCCAGTTTCTTTGTAGCGCTTGATGGTTTTTGCAACTGCACTTGGGGACACATTCAAAGTTTGCCCAATTTTTCAGACTGACGGACCTTCATTTCTTAAAGTAATGATGGCCACTCGTTTTTCTTTACTTAGCTGCTTTTTTCTTGCCATAGTACAAATTCTAACAGTCTATTCAGTAGGACTTTCAGCTGCGTATCCACCAGACTTCTACACAACACAACTGATGGTCCCAACCCCATTTATAAGGCAAGAAATCCCACTTGTTAAACCTGACAGGGCACACCTGTGAAGTGAAATCCATTTACGGTGACTACCTCTTGAAGCTCATCAAGAGAATGCCAAGAGTGTGCAAAGCAGTCATCAAAGCAAAAGGTGGCTACTTTGAAGAACCTAGAATATAAGACATATTTTCAGTTGTTTCACACTTTTTTGTTAAGTATATAATTCCACATGTGTTAATTCATAGTTTTGATGCCTTCAGTGTGAATGTACAATTTTCAAAGTCATGAAAATACAGAAAAATCTTTAAATGAGGTGTGTCCAAACTTTTGGTCTGTACTGTATATGACAGCTTGCGAAACACCGTCTCTGACCAGTGGTAACCTTACTGAAGTCACCGCCGGTCACAGCCGCTGGGTATCACGGTTCCCACGCTGTCACAGAGAGGACAGCGTGTAAGCCAGCAGCTGTGACCGGCGGTGAAACCGTTACCGCCGATCAGGCATTGGCTGATGACTACTAATCTCATCATTGTACGCCTGGTGTTGCTGACAGCAGCGAGTGCAGGCAATGCTGATGAGAGTATTCATCAGTCGGCGCCTGTGCAAAGTAAGAAAGATGTCAGTGAGATATATAATTAGTGCAGTGCATGTGTAACTAACTTACTGTACATGTATTTAGCTAATAAAGAAAATAAAAACAGTGTAGGGTTCCCCTTATTTTTAATACTCAGCTGAGGGAAAGCAGACAGCTGGGGGTTGGTGTTATTATTCTGGGAAGGGGCAATAAACATGGAGCATCCCAGGCTCTTAAGATCAGCTCACAGCTGTCTGCGTAGCCGTTACTCATTATTAAAAAGGGGGGACCCTAAAAAAAATGAACCCCACAATATTATCCCACTTGCCAACACACCAGGGCAAGTGGGAAGAGCCAAGCAAAGTGCCAGAATTGATGCATCTAATGGATGCGCCTTTTCTGGGTCGACTGCGAGCTGCTATTTTTAGGCTGAGGATGGCCAAATATCTATGGGCCTTTCCAGCCTGAAAATGCTAGCCCCCAGCTATCTGCTTTTGCTTGGCTGGCTATCAAAAAGGGGGGACCCCACGCCATTTTTTTCATTTATTTATTACTAATAAATAAGTAATTTAATGAAAAAACGATGTGCGGTTCCCCCTATTTTAATAACCAGCCAAAGGAAAGCAGACAGCTGTGAGTGGGTCTTATTATGCTGGGAAGCGGCCAATATCCATGTCTCTTCCAAAACTATTAATATCAGCCCCCAGCAGTCGGCTTTGCCTTTGCTGGTTACTACAAATAGGGGGGACCCTAAAAAAATGATGTGGAGTCCCCCCTATTTTTAATAACCAGATAAGGCAAAGCAGACAGCTGGGGGGCTGATATTAATAGAAAGGGAAGAGCCATGGATATTGGCTGCTTCCCAGCCTAATAAGACCAGCCCGCAGCCACCTCAGAAATGGCGCATCCATTAAGTATGGCAATTTTAGCGCTTAGCCTTGGCTCTTCTTGCTTTTCCTGGTGCATTGGCATGCGGGGTAATATTTGGGGGTTGATTTCAGCTGTGTAATGTCTGCTGACATCAAGCCCAGAAGTTAGTAATGGGGCAGTGTTTACCAGACACCCCATCACTTACCCAGTAAGTAAAAAGAGAAAAAAACACATAGGAAAAAAATCATAATTTGAAAAAAAATCTCCCCAACAAATTTCTTCTTTCCCCTATTTATTTTTAAAATATAATAATGAATAAATAAAAGTCCGTTGTAGTCCAAATGGGGGTCCCACGACGATTCCAGTCTTCTTCATCTAGTCTATGGAGCTCCATTCAGAGACTTCATAGATTGGAGCAGTAGCTACTGCCGGGTCTCGCGCTGTGCTCCGTGAGAACTCGGCAGCTGTGAACTGAGGTGACGTCAGTAAGGTTATCTTAGTTTACAGCGGCCGGTTCTCATGAGGGCAACACAAGTGCCGGAGACTGCTGGTCACTCGCTCTGCCCTCGTGAGAACTGGCTGCTGTGAACTGAGATAACCTTACTGATGTCACCTCAGTTCACAGCAGCCAGGTATGGCAGTGGCTGCTGCTCCAGTCTATGGAGCTGCGTTCTTTGACAGAGCTCCATAGACTGGATGAAGAAGACTGGGATCATTGTGGGACCTCCATTTGGACTATGGCGGACTGGTGTGTATTTTGTTTTCTTTTTAAATAAATGTAGGATAGAGGGAAATTGTTGGGGAGCTTTTTTTTCAAATAAAGATTTTTTTGGCTGTTTTTTTTCATTTTACTTATGGGGTTAGTAATGTGGGTGTCTGATAGACACAGCCCCATTACTAACCACTGGGCTTGATGTCCGATGACATTACACAGCTGACACCAACCCCAAAATATTACTCCACTTGCCAACGCACCATGGCAAGCGGGAAGAGCCGGGCAAAGTGCCAGAATTGGAGCATCTAATGGATGTGCATTTTCTGAGTCGGGTGCGGGCTGGGGAAGGCCAAATATCCATGGGCCTTCCCAGCCTGAGAATACCATCCCCCAGATGTCAGCTTTAGCTTGGCTGGCTATCAAGAATGGGGGGACCACACGGCAGTTCTTTATATTATTTATTTCAATAATTAAAAAAACAGCGTGGGTCTGCCCTATTTTTCATAACCAGCCAAGATAAACCAGACAGCTGAGGGCTGCAGCCCGCAGCTGTCTGCTTAACCTACGTTGGTTATCAATAATAGAGGAGACTCTACGTCTTTTTTTTTATTATTATTATTATTTTTTACATGGTGCGCCGGCCAATCACAGCCATGCCATTACTCGACAAGGCTGTGATAGGGCAGGAAGTGCCCACACAGGTAAAGTTTGTTGTTTGGCTGTGCTGCAGCCTTTCAACAAGCTTTGTTTGGGCTGCCGAATCCGAACAGTAACACAGACTTTTGTGAGAAGTCCTTGTTCGGGGTCCACGCATGGACCTCAATCTTTACCGTTTGGGTTTGCCCATCTCTACTTAAGGGGTTATTTTTATCTTTAAAGATGGGTACAATTGGAAAGTGTTTGCAAAATTAAGCAACATTTCAATTTAATATTCATTAAAATCCTCCATCCCCTCACAATAAAATTTTTATTTTTTATCGTTTAGTGCTCATTGGCAAGGACTGCCAAGCAGCCGAACATGTGCAGTACTTACAAGTTCTTTTTATTGAGCTTCAAAGCACAAAACTGAATTAGCTGGGATTAATGGAGAGCGCTCTTAAGTCCCAATCCTGGTCAGCTTCAGTGCTATTGCTGTCCTCAGACAATGCTAACGCAAAGCTATCTCATATAGCAGCATCTCAATTCATGGGTATATTCTGTAAAATCTATGTTCAGTGCAGAAGTGGTGCTTTTAAAATTCTATGAAGAAGGGAGGAAGAGGGAGGAGCTAGAGGCAGACACAGACATTCTGTTGCAAGTTCTTCTGAAATGCCAGTTACAGTTCTCCATAGAGTTTTATTAGTACCACCTTTCATCTCTTATCTTAGTAAAGGGAAAATCTATATTCAATGAAGAAAGATTTTTCCAGTGAATTGAGAATTTTAAGAATAAATTATCAGTTCAAAAGGATAAAGGAGCAGATTTTTCTGATTAGATATGTTAAATAGTTATTTTCACGTGTAATATTGATTAATGAGAAGAAAAAAACACAAAAACAGAGGGTTACTCTTTAAGGCCAAAATCTTGGTGGGCTGTGGGGCTGGCGTAAATATTGAACACAGGCAATGCCAGCTTTTTACCCTTCACAATGTTAGTGTGATGGTGCATTGTGAAAGGATGCTTGTAAAGCAGTTGTTTGAAATTTTTAGAAATTTCCAGAGACAGCTCAACTCATGTCAACGTGTTTGGTATTCGCACCTTGTGCTATTCTGAGAGGTATTAGCTTTAATTCAACTTTAGGCTGACATAGACATTTGTTGCGCTTGTTTTTCTATTATGGACATGTTCAGTGGACCTCCAAACAGTCCTTAATAGCGTTTACTTAGAAGGTTAATCATCAGGTTTTTCTACCCCAAACTATTGCCATCTGTGTATGGGCACTGTAGAACTGATTACATCCATAGCTTTACATTAGAAATTTGTGTTAATGGTTCAGAGAAATGAATGGTTGAATAGTTATGCAAATGAACTGCAACTGCCTGTCAGAGAGTGACAGGTCACTTTTCTTTTAGTGACCTGTCTACCACACCCACAATCGAGTACAAGCATTGTCATTCCTCATGACAATGGGGAAAGCTGGTGATGAGGAAGACTGTCAATGTCTGGTGAGATCTGCATAGTTTTCATTACTCCTGCTGCTCACTTCCAGACAGGTCATCCTAGTTAAGAAAATGGCCAGTGTCTGATGCGATCTGAAAACTATGAAGATTGCACAAGACACTGACAGTCTTCCTCATCAATAATTTTCTTTCACACCGCGGGAAATGACGGCACTTGCACTAGATTGCGGGAGTGGGACTTAGGTCACAGAAAGAAAAATTACCTGTCTTTCACTGACAAGAGACAGACAGTGGACGGTAGGCTAGGGAAGAGAGGCAGCAGAGCTTGCAACCCAAGTCAAGGGTACTCACTGTCTTGCGAGTCCTTACACTACTGTAAAATATAAAGCACAGCCAAAGTGTCATGCACCTGGGTTCGAACACTTGAACCTATGTTTTGTAGACGGCTTCTCTTTCCTCCGAGCCACACCAGACACATCTTTTCTCTGGGTGTTTAAGTTCCGTTATTCTGGCTGCAGTCTGTTTATCATTACACAGGTGTTTTAATTTGTCTGCCCTATCACCTATCGGGTGTGGCTTTATATTCTTTCTCCCTGCTCGCACTTCCTGCTGGTGATAGTCTCTTTTGGATGTTCAGCTATTCTGCTCTAGTTTAAAGCCAGTCAGTGAAATTCCAGCTAGGGTTTATCTCTTTGCTGTTTCTGTTCTGTACTCTGTACCTATCTTCTGTTTCTTTTTAGGAAGCAGGCTGCATATTATCTAACAGTAAGTGCTTTATACTTTATTTTGTATATCATGGTTTATTTTACTTCTCTGAGATCTTTCCTTTTTCAGCACAATTTCCTTTTTGCAGGTAATTCACACTCTGCTCTGACCTCTGTTTTTTTAGGAGGAACGTGAAGCACTCAACAACCTTTCAGGCAGCATAGGTCTGAGTTGCCATCTTCTAATTTGTGGTTAGGGCTATCTCGGCTCAAGCAGGAACCAGTAGGGACTGTGAGGTTACAATCTCAAGTATGTACAGGAACCGGCAGGGTGAATTTCAGTTTTCTAGCTTTACCTATTATCCCGAGTGAGTTGCTACTCTAGCATAACACAAAGCAATAAAATGAACTTAAAGGTACTTGCAAGACATTGAGGACCCTTGACGTGGGTGTGAACTTGCGTATTTTGGCCAAAATATTAACCAATACCTCCTAATATACAATTATATGAAAAAGTTTGGGCACCCCTATTAATCTTAAGCTTATTGTTTTTTTAAAAATTGGTGTTTTTGCAACAGCTATTTCAGTTTGATATATGTAGTAATTGTTGGACACAGTAATGTTTCTGCCTTGAAATGAGGTTTATTGTACTAACAGAAAATGTGCAATCTGCATTCAAACAAAATTTGACAGGTGCATAAGTATGGGCACCTCACCAGAAAAGTGACATTAATATTTAGTAGATCCTCCTTTTGCAAAAATAACAGCCTCTAGTCACTTCCTGTAGCTTTTAATGAGTTCCTGGATCCTGGATGAAGGTATTTTTGACCATTCCTCTTTACAAAACAATTCCAGTTCAGTTAAGTTTGATGGTCGCCGAGCATGGACAGCCCTCTTCAAATGATCCCACAGATGTTCAATGATATTCAGGTCTGGGGACTGGGATGGCCATTCCAGAACATTGTAATTGTTCCTCTGCATGAATGCCAGAGTATATTTGGAGCGGTGTTTTGGATCATTGTCTTGCTGAAAGATCCATCCCCTGCGTAACTTCAACTTTATCACTGATTCTTGAACATTATTGTCAAGAATCTGCTGATACTGAGTGGAATCCATGCGTCCCTCAACTTTAACAAGATTCCCGGTGCCGGCATTGGCAACACAGCCCCAAAGCATGATGGAACCTTCACCAAATTTTACTGTGGGTAGCAAGTGTTTTTCTTGGAATGCTGTGTTTTTTTGCCGCCATGCATAACGCCTTTTTGCATGACCAAACAACTCAATCTTGGTTTCATCAGTCCACAGGACCTTCTTCCAAAAAGAAATTGGCTTCTCCAAATATGCTTTTGCATACCTCAGCCGACTCTGTTTGTGGCGTACTTGCAGAAACTGCTTCTTTCGCATCACTCTCCCATACAGCTTCTCCTTGTGCAAATTGCGTTGTATAGTTGACCGATGCACAGTGACACCATCTGCAGTAAGTTGATGCTGCAGCTCTCTGGAGGTGGTCTGAGGATTGTCCTTGACATATCTCACCATTCTTCTTCTCTGCCTTTCTGATGTTTTTCTTGGCCTGCCACTTCTGGCCTTAACAAGAACTGTCCCTGTGTTCTTCCATTTCCTTACTATGTTCTTCACAGTGGAAACTGACAGGTTAAATCTCTGAGACAGCTTTTTGTATCCTTCCCCTGAATAACTATGTTGAATAATCTTTGTTTTCAGATCATTTGACAGTTGTTTTGAGGAGCCCATGATGCCACTCTTCAGAGGAGATTCAAACAGGAGAACAACTTGCAAGTGGCCACTTTAAGTAGCTTTTCTCATGATTGCATACACCTGGCTATGAAGTTCAAAGCTCAATGAGGTTACAAAACCAAAAAAAGTGCTTTAGTAAGTCAGTAAAAAGTAGGTAGGAGTATTTAAAACAAGAACATGATAAGGGTGCCCATACTTATGCACCTGTCAAATTTTGTTTGAATGCAGATTGCACATTTTCTGTTAGTACAATAAACCTCATTTCAAGGCAGAAACATTACTGTGTCCAACAGTTATTAAATATATCAAACTGAAATAGCTGTTGCAAAAACACCAATTTTTATAAAACAATAAGCTTAAGATTAATAGGGGTGCCCAAACTTTTCCATATAACTGTATATATATATATATATATATATATATATATATATATATATTTGTACATTTTATCTTTACAGGGTGCAGCCAGGCCCATCAATGGTGACCTTGTAAACTAGGGGCTTGAACCTCTGTGATGCACTGGTAGAGTGCTGGGCAGCCTACCTAAGCGTGTAATAGGCTGTTAGCTGGCCACTGTGCTTTAAATGTGTGTGACTTGCGCCCTATTGCAAGCTTCATCTGTGGGCAATTCTGATGCTAGGCAATTACCCCTCCCCTCCATGGATTGGTAGGATGAGAGTGGTTGCTCCATTAGTATTTTGCACCTTTGTTACCTCCTTTAGTAAGGGGGTCTGCTGCATCCTGTTTGTGACCTTGGCTGGTAAATACCATTGCCTTTTTGCTATGTCTATAACTGAATTATTTTGGGAATTTTTAAAAGTTCCTTTTATTGCTTTGGCTGTGCTTTTTATTTAAAAAAAAAAGAAAGAGCCAACATCACAAATCTATTGTACCAGCAGATTCATGGATGGAGCATGTCAATTATGGAGGACAATTATTTTTTTTTTTAAATAACACCGATGTAAAAAATAATGCATGTAAAAATAATATTGAACCATTTATGTTGGTAACTATATGACAATTCTTACAATTTTTTTCATTCTGAACTTATTTTAAGTATGTATTTAGTGGGATTATATCTCAAAGATAATTCTTTACAAGAGAAGATTATTTCAGAACCAAGAAATGTTCAATATCTCTAGCTCATTGAACCTGTCTTCAAAAACAGTAAGACTCAGAAAAGAATGCCAATGTAGCAATAGGCTCTCACAATATGTAAATTGTCAAGAAGTAGCTGTCTACAGGACTACAATTAAGGGTTCATACTGCTCTAGGCACTTGCAAAGCAATTCTCCACCCACCCCCTCCATGGGTTGACAGCACACTGATGAGAAAACAAAAGGTGCATACAGGTATACACAGTAGAATGGTGTACTATTTATTTGCTACACTAAAATGCTCATGGAGTGGTGATGCAGGAGCGCTGGTGGTGGGGAGTGACAGTGTCTTCTGTGATGGTCAGTGTTCTAGTGTAGTAGCAGGACACACTGTTCCAACATCAACCAGAGTAGCACTCATATCCAACTCATACCATCTGCTGCTATGTTACCAGATGACTTGCACTACAAGAACATGTACAGACGGGGATAGTCTGGGAGTGTGAGACAAGGATGCAAATGTCTGCCCTACACCTCTGGAGTAACCAGTGCTCCCCTTCCCACCCATCCTCCACTAGCAGAATTATTGCCTCCTTCCCCACTAGCAGCAGTTTCCCTACTCCCTATCCTCCCAAACTGCAGCCGATTTAATATTGAGAAAGGAAGAAATGTATTGAGAGCTCATATATTGGCCACCTCAAGTGCCTAGTGGCAAATATAGTAATATAGTATTGGCTCTCTAGTAAGAGCTTATAAACATTAATAGTTGTCAAATTTTTATATATTTTCTTGCTGTAGAGTGTAGAAGTTGGAAAAACTATAAACTTTTCTTAAAAAATGAAAAAAAAAAATCCTGAAGATAAACAATTATACATAGTATGATTGGCTATTCTGTTCATTTTGGCTGGCCCTCATGATGCATCAAAGATAAATCTCATAATGTTTATGAAAAAAAATTGTGGCGTGATCCATGAAAAAAGCATTAATTGCATGGGAGAATGTGGTGCTTGACGGAGAGCGAAGAGTCTGTAATAAGGAGTCAGGACCCATGTTTTTGGAATTAGATGTCTACCATGCTTATATTAGTAGCATAGCCATCAGGGAATAGGGGATGGTGGTGATTGTTTTGGGCCCATTTACAAAGTGGGACTCAAAACAACCACCATTCGTAACAGTATTGATGTCCATAAAATTCTGATACAATTAAACCATAGTGTCTCTGCTCTACCGCTCTCTGGTTTGTATTTAAGCCATGGTTTCCTTGTGCTACCACATTCCATTTTGTAGGCTACAGGTCCCTTTAAGAATATCGGGGCCATATGCAATAGGTATGATGATGTTAATATGCCGCTCTCCCTACCCAAGGTCACTGACTGTGCTAGTGGATTCATCAAAATGCAAGGTTGAATGGACAGGCAGGTGGAATTATGAAAATAACAAGATGAATAGTAATGATATGAAAATGATGAAAAAATGGAAACTACATTTTTTAAACATTTTGATTTATTCTGTATCTAGTATGAGCACCACGTGCAAAAATACACGCAATTATATGACTTGACATGCTATCAATGAGGTTATTAATGGTTGTCTGAAGAATGTTCTGCCACACTGAAACACTTGTACACTCAAATCATCAAGATCCGCAATTGGCAGCTTGCAGCGGTATGTGCTCACTTGGCTGTGTTGTGTGAAGGCACAGAACCTGTAGATACGTGTAACTGTTGCTGCGGCCCTGTAACTGAAGGAAAAAAACTTCTAGATGATTAATAGTAGATGAGGATGATATCATGTTGCATGGGCTATGCTACAGTAAATGAGAAGCCTTTAGTTTTACAAAATGGTTCTTTATTGTCAAAACATGTTTCAGCACCGGGCCAGTGCCTTTCTCAAGGTAGAAACCAAGTAATAATGATGGCTGGGTATTTTCCAGTAAGGCTGACCACACTTCCTCATTTCTCTAAAGCCAGTAAAATCCACTAAGTGGTACGGCAGTGACTACACCGCCAGCAACATGACCAGGTTGGGGATGAGTTGGCACACAGGCAGAAGACTAGGACCATATCGTTATTTTTTAGCCACAAAATCAGGTATAGATATCTGAAAGTGCTACAGAAAAGAAGGAGAAGTAGTCTGGGTAGGACTTCCAGTAGATGATGTTAATTATGATTGAGATGACACTTACAAGGTGCTACTTGAGGATGGGGCCTGGATACCAGAAAAGCAAGCATGTAGATGAGAGGGGTAGAAGGATAGCTTGAGCCTTTCTCATATTGCTTGCCAGCTTGCTTTTCCCACATGAGCAGGTAATGTCACTTCATGTGCAGATGGAGAGCAGTAATTCAAAGTAAAATAATTTTCCTTATACAGGGCATGCACAAGGCAAAACATACGTCGGCAAGCCACACTCAAATGATTTCCCATACCTGAGATGCGTGGACGTAAAACTTCCCACAACCAAGACTGGGGATTTATAGCACTGTTGCACCTTCTCCACCTAAAGCAGTTGTTGTATCACCTGTTTTGGAGCAGACTAAAAAAGAAGCAGATCTGTCCCAGGAAAATCTTTTGAGAGGAAGTCAGCTACTGTATTTATTGCTGACACACCCACCCTCCACTTCTGATGACATCACCTCTTTGTCACCCCGATCTGGTTAACAGGTTTTGTCCACTACACAGTCATGATAATCATCATCATCTTTGACTCAGCTGACAGTTGTCTCAGTGGGGGATATGTCCTCTGCTACTTGTCACCTCCTCCTGATTCCCAGCTCTAGATTTACCCTGACTCAGACTGCCATTACCACCTTAGCTGCCAATGCCAGTAACCCTACCATCGGAACTGACAAAATCCTCAACACGGGTAAGAATCATGTCCTCCATCACCGCAACCACTATCTCATCTGAGTACAAATGCTGACTTTTCATCTAATAAATGAATTGGAAACAATGGTTTTGTTAAATATCCATATCCCCTAGAGTGCTGTTGCTTAGGGGACTAGGAGACTGAAAAGGTAGACATGTTATTGACTGAAATGAAAGTCTGCAATATGAATGATTTACTGGTCTGTAAATTCTATTATGTAATTCTGACATGGCGGTTTTCATGTAGATTTGAGGTTCTGATTCCACACCACATATTCACAGAAGTTTATAATACAATATACTGTATGTGGTGGGGTCATTTCATGTCAGGGAAAAAACAGTGTGATGAAAGCCTAAATTAATTTTCCAATGTAAAAGATAGTCTCCTACTCCTGCATGTGTCCTTGGAAAAGTGAGTAAAGAATCAATGGGGTGCGGACACCAAAAGGCAATTTTGCACAGGGCCACATTCAGTCTAATGTCGCATTCATATATCCGTGTGTCATGGTCCGAGTACAGAGCGTGATGCACGGACGGTCCGCGGGTCTCTGCCTGGAATGTGACAGCCTCATAGACACATATGAAGCCGTCTAGTTAGGGTGCCTTCACATTGCGCTCTGTGTCCCCGTCGGGGTATACGTCCTACAATTTCCCGCAAAACGGGGTCCGGACGTATGCTGTGACGGGGGCCATAGACCGCAATGGTGAGGCAGAGCGTACGTGCGCTCTGCCGTGCACTTTTTTCGGGAGTGTACGCACACAGGAGGCGGACACTCAGACGCAGCAGCTTAAGTGTAAGTGTCCGCCTCCTGTGGGTGTACACTCCCGAAAAAAGTGCACAGCAGAGCACACGTTCGCTTGGCCATCACTATAGCGGTCTATGGCCCCCGTCACAGCATATGTCTGGACCCCGTTTTGCGGGGAATTTTAGGACGTATGCCCCGACGGGGACACAGATCGCAATGTGAAAGCACCCTTAGGGCCAGCAGACCAATGGACCGTCAATGCATCTCGGTCAATGCTCACACCAACTTTATTCACTTACAGGTAGCATACAGTACAGACCAAAAGTTTGGACACACCTTCTCATTTAAAGATTTTTCTGTATTTTCATGACTATGAAAATTGTACATTCACACTGAAGGCATCAAACTATGAATTAACACATGTGGAATTATATACGTAACAAAACAGTGTGAAACAACTGAAAATATGTCTTATATTCTAGGTTCTTCAAAGTAGCCACCTTTTGCTTTGATGACTGCTTTGCACACTCTTGGCATTCTCTTGATGAGCTTCAAGAGGTAGTCACCGGAAATGGTTTTCACTTCACAGGTATGCCCTGTCAGGTTTAATAAGTGGGATTTCTTGCCTTATAAATGGGGTTGGGACCATCAGTTGTGTTGTGCAGAAGTCTGGTGGATACACAGCTGATAGTCCTACTGAATAGACTGTTAGAATTTGTATTATGGCAAGAAAAAAGCAGCTAAGTAAAGAAAAACGAGTGGCCATCAGTACTTTAAGAAATGAAGGTCAGTCAGTCCGAAAAATTGGGAAAACTTTGAAAGTGTCCCCAAGTGCAGTTGCAAAAACCATAAAGCGCTACAAAGAAACAGGCTCACATGAGGACCGCCCCAGGAAAGGAAGACCAAGAGTCACCTCTGCTTCTGAGGATAAGTTTATCTGAGTCACTAGCCTCAGAAATCGCAGGTTAACAACAGCTCAGATTACAGACCAGGTCAATGCCACACAGAGTTCTAGCAGCAGACACATCTCTACAACAACTGTTAAGAGGAGACTTTGTGCAGCAGGCCTTCATGGTAAAATAGCTGCTAGGAAACCACTGCTAAGTACAGGCAACAAGCAGAAGAGACTTGTTTGGGCTAAAGAACACAAGGAATGGACATTAGACCAGTGGAAATCTGTGCTTTGGTCTGATGAGTCCAAATTTGAGATCTTTGATTCCAACCACCGTGTCTTTGTGCGACGCAGAAAAGGTGAACGGATGGACTCTACATGCCTGGTTCCCACCGTGAAGCATGGAGAAGGAGGTGTGATGGTGTGGGGGTGCTTTGCTGGTGACACTGTTGGGGATTTATTCAAAACTGAAGGCATACTGAACCAGCATGGCTACCACAGCATCTTGCAGAGGCATGTTATTCCATTCGGTTTGCATTTAGTTGGACCATCATTTATTTTTCAACAGGACAGTGACCCCAAACACACCGCCAGGCTGTGTAAGGGCTATATGATCAAGAAGGAGAGTGATGGGGTGCTATGCCAGATGACCTGGCCTCCACAGTCACCAGACCTGAACCCAATCGAGATGGTTTGGGGTGAGCTGGACCGCAGAGTGAAGGCAAAAGGGCCAACAAGTGCTAAGCATCTCTGGGAACTCCTTCAAGATTGTTGGAAGACCATTTCTGGTGACTACCTCTTGAAGCTCATGAAGAGAATGCCAAGAGTGTGCAAAGCAGTCATCAAAGCAAAAGGTGGCTACTTTGAAGAACCTAGAATATAAGACCTATTTTCAGCTGTTTCACACTTTTTTGTTAAGTATATAATTCCACATGTGTTAATTCAAAGTTTTGATGCATTCAGTGTGAATGTACAATTTTCATAGTCAAGAAAATACAGAAAAATCTTTAAATGAGAAGGTGTGTCCAAACTTTTGGTCTGTACTGTACATTTATTACTGTATAAAGTAAGACTACAGCTCTTTATATACCCCTTGCCGAGGAAGAGATAAATAAATAGGTAGACAAATAAAAAGAAACAGAAAGAACTATTTGAATGTGACACCCAAAGATGGTGATACAAATTTTTTATTGTCTACAAAATGAACTTGCTAGTTAATAAAGGATACTGATCCATGTAAGCAGTTTTCTGTGGTATGAATGAGGTGAAGAAGGAGCAATGGCAAGTGTAATGGGATTGTAGGATTGTAGGAACAGTGACTATGACCGGGCAACAGCTCTAGTCTATTGCCCCGATTCATAAAAGATATTTCGCCAGAACTTTGGCATAAATTGCTTTGAAAAGTCGCAAAAATTTTTGTGCAACTCAGAGTTGTGCAAAAACGTTATGACGTTTGGTGTTTTTATGACAGTTTTTTATAACTCTGCCAAAATGGGTGGAGCTGTGGTGGGACGGGGTAGCAGCAGGGACATTACGCCACAGCTTGTCAAATTCATATCGAGCTGTGGTGTTCCTTACGCCAGTAATTGGAGTAAGATTTATGATGGGGTGCACCCAGAGGTGCATGTGACGCGCCCCCTGGGCCATGTTCAGGGGATACCCGGAGCCGGATCTGGATAGGGGTAGTAGTCCTTGTGGCGGTGACCCGGTCCGTGCCCAGGGTGTCAAACTAAGTGTGTGGCAGTCTTGGTAGATGTTGTTTCTGTGTCGACTACGCCACCCGTTGATTTGCGGTCACAAGGCCGCCGCTGCAGAACAGTCCGCTGAGGCCGGTAGTATGTGTGCAGCGATGGTGGTATAACCCCCAACGGGAGGGGTATGGCCTCAGGGCAGCTGGTGCGGATGTTGGAGGTAGTGATAGTGCAGAAAGGAAAGTCAGAGACGTGAGATGCAGTTTCAGGGTTTTTACTCACTGGTGTTCCTTCAGTCACTCTGGCCTTGAGTGACCACCCGAGCCGTGCTGCATTCACCAGATGTGGGACTCGGCTAACCCCCAGGCAGTTACGGAGCGTGGTCCTGAGCTTCCCTCTCTCTCTCTTTCTCCTGGCCGTCCCCACCAGGGATCCACCTTTGTCCGGTTCCCTTGGGCCTTCTATGGTAAAACCTTCTCTGGCTTTCCTGACCCTACTCTTGGTGTACCTTCCTGGTGGATGTGGTGAGGGTCGTGGCAAAGCTTGCCCACGACCTCCGGTTCCTGGTTAAGGGTTACTTTTGCCTCCGCCAGCTTGGGATCCGGTGCCCTCTTCTGCCAACCCTTCACCCTTCTGGCTTAATTCTGGGATCTCAGGGTTCCCTCTGGCTCTGCGTCTCTGGGCCTTTCTTCTTCCTCTCTGCTTCAGGCCTGGCCCTGGAGCTGGGCCCAGCCGGAGCCACAGCTCCCTGTCAGCCCTCCTGGCTGAACTCCTCTGCTCTGCTTCTCCTCAGACTGACTGACTCTATCTCTAGATGGTGCCCACCATATATACTCCCTCTATGTGTGAGCCCAGGTGACCAGCACCCAATGGGCTCCTATCTCTATGCCCAGAGCCCCTCCCCTATCTGCCCCTACACTACTGGGATGTTCCACCCCCCCTCCCACTCCAGCCAGGGACAGACGCTGTCGTACCTGCACATCTACTTGGTGGGAGTACCGCAGTTCTGTCCCCCGGAAATGGGATGTATGTAGTGCATGCAGCCTACTGAGCTCAGTCCCACACTCCATCCTTACCCGGGAGTGGAATACCACACCTCTGGTTTGAGGTGCAATACCCCTGTAGCAGCCGAGTCCTCAGGGTGCTACATTCCCCCCTGGTAAATCACAGCACGTCCTCGGGCTGTAAAAGAATAAAACATACCAAAACATACAAACTTTTTAAAACATACACCAACATATAAAACATTATCAGATTCTAGCAATATAAACTTTTTCATATAAAACCCTTTTGTATAAAATGTTCTTGAGCTTCTGGCCACTGTGCACTTGTGACCAGGTAAAGTGCTACAGTCACTGGGAGGAAAACAGTAATCCTCCTATAAAACCGGTAGGGGGCGCCTTAGGAAGCGCAACTATTTACAAGGGTATGGCCGCTCTCAGTCCTCGGCCAGGTAGAGGGAATAAGGGATGGCTGCTCACAGTCCTCAGCCTGTTAAGGGATAGGGACACACGGGTAACAGTTTGCTGGTCCCTACGGGGACTATACTTTACTGGTAACAGTTCTTGTACCCTTACGGGTAACTATTTACAGCTTCACTGTACCGTACTTTAATAACGGCATCCTCCTGCTCCTTCTTGAGGGTAATCTTCAGACCCGTCCGGGTCCTCTTGACCTTCCTCGAACCGCAGCTCTTCCTCAGTCAATCTGTGCACATGGAGAGCATATGGACCTTTGGCACATTGATGCCGGGTGAAGGTGACCTCATCACCCAGGTAAAGATCACGTCCTCTGTGTCCCTCCGGCAGATGGCTCTCGACGTCCCTGCGGGTGACAAAGACGTCGCCGGGGGTTCTGTGGTCCCGGATAAAACCCCAACCGTGCTGCAGTTGAAACTTGATTACGGTCCCGGTGGCGCGGGGACCATGGGCTGCACGGGGGTTTCGTCTGGTCCGGCTTTTCTGTTCTGCACTCTGTATTTGCGGCCGCTCCTCGCGGACCCGTCTCTCTCGCCGTTCCTGGTCGAAGACCTTCAGCTGTTGCCGGCAGCACTCTGCTCGCTGGGCTGCGGCCGCCCGGGTCTCATGGGTGAACCCAATGAGGTTTTCTCCGGTGGGGTCCCATTCGAACTGCGCCTCCTCCAACGGGAGTGGGGTGATCTTGACAGGCGCCGGAGCCGGGATCAGGGGCTCACACAGAGGCCTTTCCTTCCGGAGTCGGGGATGGAGGTACTCCGGTGGCCACTCAAAGGGCTGCCCATCCGGGCAAGTGTGCTGGGCGAACAGGTCTTCACCCAAGGGTAGCACGGTGGAGGTTGAGGGCGCGATGGTAGTAGCGGCGCCCGAATTCACCAGGCCTTGCGACCAGGCCGGTGGCGCTCTAAAGGTAAAGGGCACTGTGGAGACGGCGGCGCCCGGGGGCACTCGACCTTGCGACCAGGCCAGTGACTTGGTGGAGATAGAGGGCTCTGTTGGAACTGCGGCGCCCGGGGGTACTCGGCCCTGCGACCAGGCCGGTGGCGTCTCCTGCTTGGCCGCGCTCGGGGTTGAGGCACGTGACGTCACAGGGGGCGTGGCCGCGGCTCCTGCTTGAGGCCTAGTCTGGAGCGGTGGCGGTGCAGCGACGAGCACGGTAGGGGGAATTTCGGGCTCTGCGACGGGGAGCTGGGGCAGGCTCACGGTTTCTAGACTTGGGGTAGTGTCGTCCCCTTTACCTGCCTCCGTCTCTTCAGCTCCTTCCACGGCGTCGCCTCCGGCCTTCATTCCTCCTGCACCATCCTCAGAGGCGGTCAGACTCCTCGTCTCGGGTGGCGTGCTCCGCTGGCGGGTTCCAGCCTGCTGGGCCATCTCCCTACTCCACTCAGTCAGCGTTTCTCGCTGCACCTGGGCCATCCTCCGTGCGAGGCCCTCCAGCGCGGTCTGTGCACGCTCCCGGTATCGGGGGAGCTGTGCCAAGATCTCCACCAGGTCTTGTGGGGTGGTGGCTTGCAACAGGCTCCTGACCACAGGGTCGGTACTGCCTGACTCTCCCTCCATCTCCGGGTACGACCTCTCCAGACTCCTCCAGGCTGCACCCATCCTCTCTCTTTTGTTCTTGATCCGCCCATACTGAGGGCGGTCCTGGGGCAACTTGGTGATTGTCAGTTCCAGGGGCAGACCCCCCACGCTGACGGACATCTCAATCATTACAGTCTCTGATGGTGGGGGCGGTCTTCGCTTTTGGCGCCATTCTTGGACCTGGCCCACGATGGGAGGTGGTCTCTTGCCACCCTCTGGCACGCCCATAATGGCGTCCGCTCTGCCAGGGCGGGAAATCTTCTCTGATGGCGGGAATCGTCTCCCAGTGGCGGGAAACTCCGTGGATGGCGGGAAAAGGCTGCAGATGGCGGGCAACCGGCGGGAAATGATCCGAGATGGCGTCCGATGGCGGGGACCCTCCGGAACTGGCGGGAGACTCCTTTTTACGGTAAATATGAACTTTTCTTCAGGCACGCAGTACCCGGTGGTTGCGGGCACGTTATCCTGCCGACTACGCCAAGGTTGACGCGCCCCCTGGGCCATGTTCAGGGGATACCCGGAGCCGGATCTGGATAGGGGTAGTAGTCCTTGTGGCGGTGACCCGGTCCGTGCCCAGGGTGTCAAACTAAGTGTGTGGCAGTCTTGGTAGATGTTGTTTCTGTGTCGACTACGCCACCCGTTGATTTGCGGTCACAAGGCCGCCGCTGCAGAACAGTCCGCTGAGGCCGGTAGTATGTGTGCAGCGATGGTGGTATAACCCCCAACGGGAGGGGTATGGCCTCAGGGCAGCTGGTGCGGATGTTGGAGGTAGTGATAGTGCAGAAAGGAAAGTCAGAGACGTGAGATGCAGTTTCAGGGTTTTTACTCACTGGTGTTCCTTCAGTCACTCTGGCCTTGAGTGACCACCTGAGCCGTGCTGCATTCACCAGGTGTGGGACTCGGCTAACCCCCAGGCAGTTCCGGAGCGTGGTCCTGAGCTTCCCTCTCTCTCTCTTTCTCCTGGCCGTCCCCACCAGGGATCCACCTTTGTCCGGTTGCCTTGGGCCTTCTATGGTAAAACCTTCTCTGGCTTTCCTGACCCTACTCTTGGTGTACCTTCCTGGTGGATGTGGTGAGGGTCGTGGCAAAGCTTGCCCACGACCTCCGGTTCCTGGTTAAGGGTTACTTTTGCCTCCGCCAGCTTGGGATCCGGTGCCCTCTTCTGCCAACCCTTCACCCTTCTGGCTTAATTCTGGGATCTCAGGGTTCCCTCTGGCTCTGCGTCTCTGGGCCTTTCTTCTTCCTCTCTGCTTCAGGCCTGGCCCTGGAGCTGGGCCCAGCCGGAGCCACAGCTCCCTGTCAGCCCTCCTGGCTGAACTCCTCTGCTCTGCTTCTCCTCAGACTGACTGACTCTATCTCTAGATGGTGCCCACCATATATACTCCCTCTATGTGTGAGCCCAGGTGACCAGCACCCAATGGGCTCCTATCTCTATGCCCAGAGCCCCTCCCCTATCTGCCCCTACACTACTGGGATGTTCCACCCCCCCTCCCACTCCAGCCAGGGACAGACGCTGTCGTACCTGCACATCTACTTGGTGGGAGTACCGTAGTTCTGTCCCCCGGAAATGGGATGTATGTAGTGCATGCAGCCTACTGAGCTCAGTCCCACACTCCATCCTTACCCGGGAGTGGAATACCACACCTCTGGTTTGAGGTGCAATACCCCTGTAGCAGCCGAGTCCTCAGGGTGCTACACATGCCACTTATCACAATGCTCCTGATTCATTAATAGGCATGCACCTCTTAACGCACCACCTCATCAAGACAGGCAAGAAAATTGCCAATCTTGATGAATCAGGGCCTTTATGTAGCTTGGCAGACAAGTGTCAAGATTTAATACTCTACAATACCACAAAGGTTCATAAGAAGAATGTAAAAAAAACAACTAATGCAAGTCAATAATTTTTTAGCCTGAAACATAATTGTATATAATCTTCATGTAGATACAAAGGAAAAGCTATTGTTTAATAAATGTACAAAACTATTCTCAGTTTCTTTTTCTTCTTGAGCACTAATATGATAATAATAATAATAACTAATATGACTAATATTTTACTTTTTGTGTTTGTGTATTCACACATTTGCATTCATATACACATAATTAACAAATATAAAGACAGTAAAACACTTTAGAATTTAGAAAATTCCTAGTAGATAAATGATGCACTTTCTGGTGAAGAAAATAATTCCTACTCTTGGTGCAGAGTAAATAACTTTACTTCATCACTCAATCTTTTAGGAAGTTTTACAATGTGAACACCACATCAAAAAATCATCATATCTATATATTGTGAAATTAGAAAAAAAAAACAACAACTTTCGAATATGACTTTGCAAATACATTTCAGACCTTTTACAGTACAAGAAAATTTGTGTCATTAAGTTAAATAAGAAAGTGTGATATACAGAAAAAACACATTCATTCCAAGATATTCTTTGAAGCCCATAAATCTAAAAGAAAAGGACAGGAACAGTAGAGATCAGGTGAAAAATGGGAAGTGTATGGATAGAGCCTTTTCAGCAGCGCTCGGTTTGTGAAGGGAATGATGCACAGCAGTAAACTGCGGAGAAGAGAAACAAGATAGAATGCAGGATGAGTAAGTGTAACTGTAAGGGTCACATCAGGCCATCATTTCCGCACTGTTTTCAGAAAATAAGGCAATCACAAAACAAAAATTTCTCAGCAAACCACTGATTGTTAGTTAGGCTTTGACTTTGAAATCAGAACATTCCAAAAACACAATGAGTTATAAGAAGTGAAATGCATGCAATAACCTTACAAAAGCAAGTACAAAATAACACACATACAGAAGCTGAGAGCAATCTTACAAGACTGGAGAGCAGTGCCCAAGAGGCCAAACATACAGAACCCAAATTTGGGACTGCAATGGCATGTGACTCTCAGCAGAACTGATGGAACTTTCTCATTCAGTTTCTTTGAGCAAAAAGTCACTTAGCAGTACATTTTGTTAAGATTGTAATATATAAGTCCCCTTTCATTAAAGTAATTTTGTAAGATTTCTATCGGAAATGGTTTTGAAAAGTCACAACATTTTTGCGGAATGCGGAGTTACGCAAAAATGTTGCAACCTTTGGGATTTTTACGCAATTTACACCGAGCTCCAACAAAATGGGAAGAGCTGGAGCAGGACCGGGGCACAATGGGGATGTGACACCACAGCTGGAATAAATTTAGTGGTGAGGTACACGCCATTTGTCAGACACCCCTGATTTATTAAGAGGCATGTGCCTCTTAATGAATCAAGAGCATCTGACTCCAACAGGCCCCTCCACCTAAACTGAGGTGGACATCTCTGGTCTTGATGAATCGGGGCCTAAGTGTTTTTAGTAAAATTGGACAGGAAAGTTACAGTAATGATAAAACAAATAAATATCACAATGTCACATATGCAGGCAGCTATATTTTCTCTTGGCTGTAGAAAATTCTTGAGATGTACTGGCACAACCGTTTTCTTAAGTTAAAATATCAGATTCATTTTTACTTTATGTGATGTTAATATAGGTGTCATTTTTTTATTTTTTTTATATTACTATGCTTTTTTGGAGTAATATGGACTGCAATAATATTTAACTTCTCAAAATTATCCAACAGTACCATAGACCATTAACGAAAGATTATCTCTTTGAAGAGGCTACAGTGCACGGTTGAACGCTATCACCACTTGATAGTTTACACTGCATTGTCTATCTGCATACCATACGCTTAGTAGTAGCTGTGCTGAATATTGCAGCACTTGAATACTCTCCACTGCTGTTACTAAGGGTATGATATTTAGGTAGGCAGACCAATGTATAAGAAAAGACTGCAGTCCTCGGCTGACCAACATAACCTTCTTGAACAGCTGATCTGCAGGTGTGCCGAGCATTGGGCTTTCACGATCTGATATTGATCCATAAAAACCTTATGAGTGTATGTTCACATGTTGCACATTTGCTGCAGATTTTGTTACAGAAAGTTAGAAATTGTCCCATTTATCTGAAACAAATTGATTTAGATATCAGAAATTTTTGCAACAAAATCTGCAGCATGAGAATTCACCCTTAAGGGGTATTACGGTTTCAGCTCTTATATATTCATTGTATAGTGAAATATTAAACCATATTGTACTGAGGGGTGCTCAGGCATTTTTACAAGGTATTTAATGCATTTTTTGGAGCAAGTGGAAGGTCGTTTTTAAAGCAAAATGACACAACAGGTATATCACAGTATGCCTTCAGTTAATGTATCAAGATGTACAATAAGTCAGAGTGATTGCACAGGTTCACAAGTTCTGCCGGAGCAATAACACCTGGAGCCCAGGACCTAATTTGTTGGATGGAACCAGAGAAACTTCTGATTCTAGCCTCTTGCTTATCCTCTTGGTGGTTATACAGAATAAGGGAGCTTCCTTTGGCACCGCATTAGCTCTTACAACGAGATTGTGGGGCGTACATTTGGCTTACAATTACTGATGTAAAATACTGACCAAATGCTGAACGTGTGAATGTGGCCTAACTCTCAGAATTTTATAGCCCAAAAAAATGTTAACGATGTAAAAAAACAATGCCAAAATTGCTATTTAATAAAATAGAGTAAGGGCTCGCTCTCACTTGCGATTAAATTGGGCGAATGCAATCCCATAAAAAATCAAATTGCATTCACACCAATTTAATCCTATGATGGTGTGCTCAGTGGCGTTTTTTCTTCCAGCTCCGATCAGATTGCGATCGGGCTGGAAAAAAATCGCAGCATGCTGTGATTGCATGCTGGATTCAGATCGCACGCACCCATATACGTCTATGAGTGCGTGTGAAACATCGCACTCCACTCGGATATCACCTGAGTGCAGAGCGATTCCCACCGGTGCCAGCAACAGAGGATATGAAGAAATTGATTTCTCCGTCCCCTCCGCAGCTGTACTGTGATCCTCTCTGTGTGAGAGGACTGACACTCGGCTCCCTCTCGCAGCAGAGCAGGAGCCGAATTGCATCCGATGCTCTCGCACCGGATGCCATACGCTAGTGGCACCCCCACCTAAGGCTAAGATCCCACAATGAGTATTTGGTGCATTTTTGATGCAGCAGATTGTCTACGTGAGCTTTATTGTTTTTCTCACCTGTGTTTTTGTCTCTTTTTGGTATGTCATGTCTCAACTAAAAGGTATTAATTTTGGATACTTCCTCTAACTTGGCTTTGCTAAAAGTTATAGTGTGATGTGCATATTAAATGCGTACATGGGCTGCGTAAACACACTAAAAATGCACGTGTTTTTTTCTCTGCAGATTTTTCTCTTTTCATTCAAGTCTATGTGGAAAATTTTGCGGGTTTCACAAATGCACTGCTGGTCAGTTTACATAATATTACAAAAAAAGCACAGTGAGCACGAGATTCCTTTACACCTTTCTGGAAATGTAAGACGAAAATAGGTAGTGTCAAAAGTGCACCAAATACTCATCGAGGGATCAATAATTTGCATGTTCCCCAAAATTAAAATACATTTTGCCCTGCAAAAAACAAACCCTTATAAATTAGCAGAAAATGTAAGCGTTATTGTTCTTGAAAGACAGCGACGCAAAAAAAATGGTCTCTTATGTAAAAAACATAAAAATAAAACAAAAAAAAATGGCATAGATTAGCTGTTACTAAAGATGAGCGAACCCAAACTTAAAAGTTCAGGGTCGTTCAGGGTTAGTACCGGACAGTTAGTGTCCAGTGCTAAATGACGAACACAGACTTCTCTCGTAAGTCCGTTACAATGTTCAGAATTACGGGGGAAGTCCGAGAGGGAGAGAGAAAGGGAGAAGGAGAGGGAGAGGAGAAAGATCGCCATTGTTTTTAATAGGGTTCAAGTTCTGGTTCAAGTGTGGGTAAAGTTCTGGTACCAGAACCGAATTTTGGAATAAAGTTCGGGTAGGGTACCAGAAATCGAACTTCCACGGATCCACTCATCCTTAGCTATTACCATAATTGTCCTGACCCACAGATCAAAATAAACGTGGTAAATGCAGGATAATTGCCATGAAGAGAAAAAAAAAGAACACAATTCCATTCAGCTTTTACTTGTCTTGAAGTGTTTTTTCCTTCTTCACAGGTCAATTTCCCTTCAGTGCTTCAGAAGAAAAAAGTGGTACTATCACCTCCTGTAATTACTACGTAGTGCTAATTAAAGGTATTTAGAAATGGGCAACCATGGACTGTCCGCATACAGTCATGGCCAAAAGTGTTGGCACCCTTGATATTGTTCCAGAAAATGAAATATTTCTACCAGAAAATGATGGCAATTACATTTTTTGTTATACACATGTTTATTTCCTTTGTGTGTGTTGGAACAACACAAAAAACAAAGAAAAAAGGCAAATTGAACATAACTTCACACAAAACCCTAAAAATGGGCTGGACAAAATTGTTGGCACTTTATCAAAATTATGGGTAAACAACTTTGTTTCAAGCATGTGATGCTCGTTCAAAATCACCTGTGGCAACTAACAGGTGTGGGCAATATGAAATTATACCTGAAACAAGATAAAAAGGAGAGAAGTTGACTCAATCTTTGCATTTTTGTGTCTGTGTGTGCCATACTAAGCACGGAGAACAGAAGGAGAAGAAGAGAATTGTCTGAGGGCTTGAGAATGAAAATTGTTAAAAAATATCAACAATCTCAAGGTTACAAGTCCATCTCCAGAGACCTTGATGTTCCTTTGTCCACAGTGTGTAACATATTCAAGAAGTTTAAAAACCCATGGCATTGTAGACAATCTTCCTGCATTTGGATGGCAGACAAAAACTGATGAAAGGTTGCAACGCATGATAGTCCAAATGGTGGATAAGCAGCCCCAATCAAGTTCCAAAGAAATTCAAGTTGTCCTGCAGGCTCAGGGTGTCAGCGCAAACTATCCGTCAACATTTGAATGAAATTAAATGCTATGGCGGGAGACCCAATAGGACCCCACTGCTGACACAGAGACATAAAAAACCTAGACTGCAGTTTGCCAAAATATACGTGAGTAAACCAAAATCCTTCTGGAAAAGCGTCTTGTGGACAGATGAGACCAAGATACAACAGTTTGGTAAAGCACATCATTTTACTGTTTACTGAAGTTGGAATGTGGCCTACAAAGAAAAGAACACAGTACCTAGTGTCAAATATGGTGGAGGTTCAAAGATGTTTTGGGGTTGTCTTGCTGCTTCTGGCACTGAGTGCCTTGACAGTGTGCAAGGCATCATGAAATCTGAAGATTACCAAAGGATTTTGGGTAGCAATGTAGTGCTCAGTGTCAGAAAGCTGGGTTTGCGTCCAAGGTCATGAGTCTTCCAGCAGGACAATGACCCTAAACATACTTCAAGAAGCACCCAGAAATGAATGCAAATAAAGCGCTGGAGAGTTCTGAAGTGGCCAGCAATGGGTCCGGATCTAAATCCCATTGAACATCTGTGGAGAGATCTTGAAATGGCTTTTGAGAGAATACACCATTCAAATATGAGAGACCTGGAGCAGTTTGCAAAAGGAGAGTGGTCCAATATTCCAGTTGAGAGGTGTAAGAATCTTGTTGATGGTTATAGGAAGCGATTGACTGCAGTTATTTTTTCCAAAGGGTCTGCAACTAAAAATTGAGCTGAGCGTGTCAACAATTTTGTACGGCCCATTCTGAGGATTTTGTGTGAAATCATGTCCAATTTTCAGTTTTTTCAATTTTTTTGTGTGTTTTTCCAACACATACAAAGGAAATAAACATATCTATAACAAAACATGTGAAATTGCAATAATTTTCTGGGAGAACTACTTCATTTTATGGAACAATTTCAAGGGTGCCAACACTTTCGGCCATAACTGTATGATGATATACATATCTTCTCATTTGTGTGGATCAGCTGAGTGTAGCATTCACAGATCCTCCCATGGCGTGAGTAGGGTGTTTAGTGCCATACTTTAAATAATTCTTCCATACATCACATTTTCTAGTACAGTATTTAAAATAAGATAAAAATTCTATAGTTACATCTCTTAGCTTCATAATATCCATCTATTGTCTCTATAATGTCCAATTCATCTATTATTAGAAATAGTAATAACAATGCACTTGCCATTTCATATTGACCATATATTTAAATATTTGTAATAACTAAAATGAATGATCAATATTAAACAGCAGGTGCGCTGCTATTACGATTCTAGCATTGCATAAATTAGACATTATGGAGTCAATATGGATATTATCAAACTATTTAAAGAGTAACTAACTGTTTGGAACATTTTATATTCTTGTGTCACTTTTTCTTTTCCAGGTCCTGAGACATCCACCAATCACTCAAAAGACCCACAAGAAGTGAGCAGCTTAGAAGACATGATTATATACCTCCTCCCTAAGCGCACACACAAAGCATAGTATAAATTCAATAGAAACTCTATGCTTTCTTGGTGCACACTTAGGCACTCTTGTTTCCTGAGCTGTGCACTTCTCAGCAGTCTTTTGAATAATTTAAGGGGCTTCAAGTCTGCAGAAAATTAAAAAGACACAAAAGTATATAATTTTGTCCCAAATATTTAATTATTCTTTAAAGTGTGGCACTAGACACACTAGACAGACCCTGGAAAAAGCTGTGAAAGCTTTTTACCCAAAATCGGGCAGAAGTCAAGTGTGCCACGAGGATTATACATAATTTTATACAACTCGTGTTTTTATTGCTATTTGTGAGTATATAAGAATATACATTTTCTTTATTATGCCAGCTTGAGGCCTGCTACACTATGTTATTGTGCTTAATATTTTTCAAGGAATATCCGAGATAGAGATCGGAATGAATAAATGTTGATTAATCAACTACAAGCGCCAGCAGAAAACTACTGCACACAAGCTGACTTGTCATTTTATTCTTATGGAACAAGGATGGTGAGTGAAAACCACTGTGACTTTATGTGCAGTGTGAGCTGCAGGAGTATGAATTTGGACTCATCGTAAATTTAAAGAATTGTGGACTTTCCTTTATTTCTCCTGCTAATGCTCCTCCACAATTAAAAATAATGGCTATTAAATTCTTCCTCACAAGAGTATTGTTGTGTTTGTATACAACTAATCATATAAGTGCACATAATATAAATATTTTAAATGAACTGAAAATATATTTCTGACGTTGGCACATTCCCTAATGCTTAAATAGTAACCGTCATTTTATATTTTTGCCAGAAATTCATAGTACATATGAAAATAAGAAACTTTCATATATATCTTATCAGAGAAATCAGCTTCTGTCTCCTCCTGGACTGTTCTTTCATTTTGTAAACTTTGTATTCAGTGGTAAAATCAGTTTTCACTGATGTCAGATTTTTCTATTACTGAGATAGATGACATTTTCTGCTAATGTTCAATGGGGAGGAAAGGAGGAGGAAGGAGCTAGCTGCAAAAGTGAAAAATCATTGCAGGAGGAGAAAGAAACAGATTTCTGATAAGATATATGACAAAGTTGCTTATTTTCATGTGTATTATCGATTTATGAAATAAAAATGTAAACCAGACCGCACAACATATGGGCTGTGGGCCACATACGGCCCACCAAAGGATTTCTTGAGGAACAAGGAGACACCTGTTTTGTTTTTCCTGTATTCAAATGTATTTGCATATTTTAGAATATTTGAATGCTGGAACAGGGACAGAGAAGTGCTCTTCAGCTGCCCACCCCAACATGGAGTGCCAGCGGCATGATGAGGCCATCATGCTGCTGACCTCATCACACTGCTGCTGTCACCGCAGTGCAGCAGAGGCAGCGGAGATGACAGGGAACAATAAATACTCCATGGAGGAGTTGAAATGTAAATGTCATATTATTGTAGATGGGAGGGTGGTTAGTCATTGTGAGGGCACGTTATAGGGCGATGGGTGGAAAATTGTGAAAAGTGGCTCAGTATAGACAGGGAGCTGTTTGGGGGGGGAGCTGAATAAAGAAGGGCAGCGTGGGGGACATTACGGAGAAGGGCAGTGTGTGGTGAAATTATGGAGAGGGGTAGTGTGGGGGATATTATGGAGACGGGGCATGTTAGGAGGGGTGTGCGGGCATTACAGAGAGGGGCAATGTGGGGGACATTATGGAGAGGGGCAGTGTAGGGGACAGTATGGAGATCAGGCAGTAGGGAGAGGTGGAAGCATGGGTATGGGGCAATAGGAAGAGGAGTCAGTGTGAGATGGCATGATAGAGAAGTGGGAGTATTGGTGGACACAGTATACACTTGGGGGACAACATGGAGTGGTGTGAACATGGGTGGACACAGCATGGAGTGTGGGGACACTATGGAGTGATGGGAAAGGGAGGGGCAGTATGGAGTGGTAGGAGCGTGGAGGGACAGTTGGGGTTGCTAGCACTGTGGGGGTGGGAGCATGGGGGGACACGGAAGATGAAGATAGCATGAGGGAGGACAGTATTGAGGCCATAGTTCACAATAAAGGACAGCGTGGCAGTTATAGTTCATAAGGGAGGACTGTAGTGGTTATAATTTATAAGGGAGGACATGGTTGTGGTTATAATTTATAAAGGAGGGACAAAAAGGAGGCAATGTATTATAAGAAGGATAGTGTGGGGGACATGTTTTGTGCAGGAAGCACAGTGAGGGGCAATTATTTATTCAAAGGCACAGCATGGGTGATATTTTCATTCAAGGGGAATTATAATGATACTTTTATTTTTAAGGGCACTGTGTCGGAAAGTGCTGCAAAAAACCTGAGATGGAAATATTTATACTGACATTGACTACATCTCATCAGTACTGCGGTTCCTGTATGGTCCGCAGTCTGATGATGACTGTCAACAATTTCCAGCATCTCATTACCATTATTAAGGAAATACTGGGAGTTGCAGGTTCAGGCAGTACAGTGACCTGACATTGCAATTTATCACTGTAATAAGCTTGGTGATATATTCATGTACTGACAATAGTTCTGGTGATGTATTCATATACTGACAGTGGTTCTGGTGCTGCATTCGTGCACTAACAATGGTTCTGGTGGTGAATTCACATACTATTGGCGGTTCAGTTACTGCATGCATGCACTGACAGTGGTTCAGGTGTTACATTCATTTAATGATTGTGGTTACAGTGCTGCTTTTATGTACTGATGTGGATCTGATGATGTATTCAAGTGCTGGCAATGGTTTTGGTGATGTATTCATAAACTGATGGTGGTTTTGATACAGCATTCATGTACTGATGGTTGTTCTGGTGATGGATTCATGTACTGGCAGTGGTCCTAATCTTCTACACATGTAGTAATTCATAACTGGTCAGATGATGTGCTACATGGCTATGTTAAAGCTCAAAAACCCTCAAAACTTTGGGTCTTGAGATTATGAGGAGGATTTGGAGAGTATTTGCTCCAAAAACTTCGTGCAAGTTAGGGTGTTTTGTTTTGTAGCAGAAACTCTTGAAATCTTACTCAAATACTCAAAACGTTATTCTGGTGATGTATTCATGTACTGATGGTGGTTCTGGTGATTTATTCATGTAAGTAGCCATTTAAATTTTTTTGTGGCACTTGGGATCAATTGGTTCACTATGACAATGTGGTCCTTAGAACAAAAAAAATGTGTGCACCCCTGTTTTAAACCAACAAAGTGCTTCTTAATGAAACAGATGAAGTGCACAGTAGCGTGCATCTTGCACAAATCTTACTACAGCGTTGTCACGCTCCTGTCGCACCCACTTTGATAGAGCCAAGCAAAAAAGTCGTGAAAATTCAAAAGTTGCAATCTTTTTGAGCAGCCTTGCCTTGTGTTTTCAATGTTTTTTTGCCAGAAATCTGAAGATAAAGCTTGGGTGCATCGCCCCCAATAAGTTTTCTTTGTTTCTTAAAAAGTAATATAGGTGATACCTTCCCTTTAATGGGTATTTACTACTGCATACCAAGAATATCCCACAAGTCCTGCTTTTTTGGAGATGTTCTGACCTAGTACTCTAGCCATCTCAATTTGGCCCTAGTCAAAGTTGCTCATATCCTTATGTGACACCCCAGGGGTCTGGTTGCCACAGTGATAGAGATATTACGTCTGAGAGCAGGTGGGAGGTCCTTTGGTCAGGGATCCTGTGCATGCCACACCTCCTGCCCAGTCTTGGGAGGGGAAGGACTTCCCCTATATAAACCTGGGGCTGAGGCAGGGTAGGGAGTTCTGAGAGGAGAAGACAGGGAGCAGAGCTGCTCTATGGGCTCTGCTCCACAGGCAGGCCCTGTCCAGGGGCCTGAGCCTGGAGTCAAGGAGAGTAGAGACAAGAAACAGCAGAAGCATTACTACTACGAGTCAGGGGCTGGCAGCTGCAGAGCTCGCCCTGACTGAGAAGCTTTCTTACCGGACCCGGCGTCCGAGGCTGTGGGGACTAACTCTTACCCAGCAGCAGAAGCCGACCGGCAGGGGATTTCAGGTCCTCAGGCCCAGAAACCCGAAGGCACGGTCGCATGCGTGGGACCAGCACCGCCATCGTGGAGCGGAAGCCATTAGAAGGCCCCGAGTCACCGGCCATACGGGTGAGCACCACACGGTACACTCAGGGACGTGGGCTACTTTTATCCGCTTCTAGCAAGGTAGCCAGAAGAGTACAGTCAGTTTGGGAGGCCTACAACTCCGCCTGGCCAGGGGAGATCCCATCTGCTCAAGGACTGACCAGGCCCCGTTCACTAGCAAGTACTCCGGGAGGGTCTATCGTTGTTACCAGTAAAGACCCTGAATTACACCGCACCGTCTCTGAGTGGTTCCTGCTACCCCCATCATCCACATCTGCTGCCCTGAGGCCATACCCCTCCCGTTGGGGGTTATACCATCTACGCTGCACCATCCATCCACCGGCCTCAGCGGACTGTCCTGCAGCGGCAGCTCCATAGCTGCATTCAACGGGTGGCGTAGTCGTCCTACATCTACCGCTGTTACATCGCCCCTCAGTTTGACTCCCTGGGCACGGACCGGGTCGCCGCCACGAGACTACAACCCTCAAGAGATCCGGCTCCGGGTAAGCTCCCGCGTGCGCAACGCAGCGCGACACAGGCCCAGGGGCGCGTCAACTTTGGCGTAGTTGGCAGGATTTCGTGCCCGCAACCACCGGGTACCGCGTGCCTGAAAAAGAGACTTTTCAAACTTACCAGTGGTGAAGATTCCCGCCATCTGTGAAGATTCCCGCCATCCGTGGAGTTTTCCCGCCATCCGGCGCCATCTTCTGCCTTCTTCCCGCCATCCGAGGAGTTTTCCCGCCATCCGGCGCCATCTTGGAGACGCCGCGCGGGAAGAAGAGGGGCGTGGACTCCGAAAGCGCGCGAGAACTGAAGCCCCGCCTCACGTCCGGACGTTGCGTAAGGTCCTGGAAGGAGCCCAGCAGACGCCGACGTCACAGGAGCGCGACGCCAGGTCCTCTACCCCGACGATTGACTGCGGAGCCGCGGCCTACGGAAGAGGATCTCCGGAAGGTAGGCCACGGTCCACTAGGGGGGAGGAGGACACCAGGAACGGACAGCAAGATGGCGGACCGGCAGCAGACTAAGCTGCCCAGCATCGGCAGTGCCCCAGTCGTCGCCGGCCCCGACCAGCGCCGGGAGAAGACGCGTGACGCAGGAGCGGTCGCGGGAGCAGGTAAGAGGAGTCTCCCTGTCCCGAACGCTGCCAGCGTCAGCCTGCTCCCGGGCCCCCTGGTGGAGCCGCCGATTCCGGGCGCTGCAGACACCGACCTGCTCCAGCCCCCGCAACAAGCCCTGCGGCCAAGCCCTCCAGCCCTGGGCACTACCACCACCAGCCCGCGCCCAGGCCCAAAGTTGCACCCTCTGACCCCGGGCGTCATCAACGGCGACCCTCTCCACGCCTGGTCGCAAGGCCTGAACTCCCCAGGTGCAAAAGGACTGTACGCCCTCCACGTTAACCAAGGAGGAGCTGCAGTACTACCAATACGAGGAAAGCCAAGAGGACCCGGACGGGTCTGAAGCCTACACACAAGAAGGAGCAGGAGGATGCCGTTACTGAAGTACGGTAAAGTGGAACTGTACATAGTTACCCGTAGGGGTACTTGTGTTGCTAATTAAAATATGGTCCCCGTTGGGACAAGTGTGAACTGTTCCCGTGTGTCCCCTATCCTTAACCAGGCTGAGGACTGTGAGCAGCCATCCCATCTCCCCACAGGCTGAGGACTGTGAGCAGCCAATCCTTATCCCCACTGGCCGAGGACTGAGAGCGGCCATATCTTGTAAATATTATGTGTTTCCAGTTATTTATAGGAGTCCTTGGTGGATTTACCGGGAATCCTTTGTACAGTTAGTGGAGCGTAACCCAGGATGGACTAAAAGACTGTTAAGGACTCGGGGTAAGACAGACCCCTACCTGGTTACGTCTCCCTGTTTTGGTGAAATGGACACCTTGCTTTCTTCAAAGACTGCACCCGGTTACGGACACGCCGTGACCAGCTTTATGCGTTTCCTTATTGTAATGTTATTGTTTATACTTTGTTATGTTACAAAAATATGTTTAGTCCCGGAGTACTAAATTTCACTAGGGGGGAATGTGACACCCCAGGGGTCTGGTTGCCACAGTGATAGAGATATTACGTCTGAGAGCAGGTGGGAGGTCCTTTGGTCAGGGATCCTGTGCATGCCACACCTCCTGCCCAGTCTTGGGAGGGGAAGGACTTCCCCTATATAAACCTGGGGCTGAGGCAGGGTAGGGAGTTCTGAGAGGAGAAGACAGGGAGCAGAGCTGCTCTATGGGCTCTGCTCCACAGGCAGGCCCTGTCCAGGGCCTGAGCCTGGAGTCAAGGAGAGTAGAGACAAGAAACAGCAGAAGCATTACTACTACGAGTCAGGGGCTGGCAGCTGCAGAGCTCGCCCTGACTGAGAAGCTTTCTTACCGGACCCGGCGTCCGAGGCTGTGGGGACTAACTCTTACCCAGCAGCAGAAGCCGACCGGCAGGGGATTTCAGGTCCTCAGGCCCAGAAACCCGAAGGCACGGTCGCACGCGTGGGACCAACACCGCCATCGTGGAGCGGAAGCCATTAGAAGGCCCCGAGTCACCGGCCATACGGGTGAGCACCACACGGTACACTCAGGGACGTGGGCTACTTATATCCGCTTCTAGCAAGGTAGCCAGAAGAGTACAGTCAGTTTGGGAGGCCTACAACTCCGCCTGGCCAGGGGAGATCCCATCTGCTCAAGGACTGACCAGGCCCCGTTCACTAGCAAGTACTCCGGGAGGGTCTATCGTTGTTACCAGTAAAGACCCTGAATTACACCGCACCGTCTCTGAGTGGTTCCTGCTACCCCCATCATCCACATCTGCTGCCCTGAGGCCATACCCCTCCCGTTGGGGGTTATACCATCTACGCTGCACCATCCATCCACCGGCCTCAGCGGACTGTCCTGCAGCGGCAGCTCCATAGCTGCATTCAACGGGTGGCGTAGTCGTCCTACATCTACCGCTGTTACATCGCCCCTCAGTTTGACTCCCTGGGCACGGACCGGGTCGCCGCCACGAGACTACAACCCTCAAGAGATCCGGCTCCAGGTAAGCTCCCGCGTGCGCAACGCAGCGCGACACAGGCCCAGGGGCGCGTCACTTACACTTGTTCATTTTTCTTGCTTTCAACACAACATCAAAAACTGACTGTTCTCTTGCTACCTAATATATCTAACCCCTTGACAGGTGCCATTGTAATGAGATAATCATATTATGCACTGTACCTATCAGTAGTTTGTTGTGCATGTAATAGTTTCAGTCTAGTAGTTTTTTTCTGGGAATATATAGTGATCAATGTACAGTTGAAACCAGAAGTTTACATACACTATATAAAAAGACACATATGCATGCTTTTCTCAATATCTGACATGAAATCAGAATAAGCCTTTACCATTTAGGTCAATTAGGATTACCATAATTTTTAATATTTGCCAAATGCCAGAATAATAAGAGCGAGAGGATGTTTTAAGGCATTTTTATTACTTACAGCAAAGTCAAAAGTTTACATACATTTCATTAGTTTTGCCCTTAAACTGAATGACTTGGGTCAAACGTTTGGGATATCCTTCCACAAGCTTCTCACAATAGTTGGTCGGAATTTGGACCTATTCCTCCTGATAAAACTGGTGTAACTGATCCAGGTTTGTAGGTCGCCTTGCTCGCACCTGCCTTTTTAGCTTTGCCCATAAATGTTCAATAGGATTGAGATCAGGGCTTTGTGATGGCCACTCCAAAACATTGACTTTGTTATCCTTAAGCCAATTTGTTACCATTTTGGCAGTATGCTTCGGATCATTGTCCATTTGGAAGACCCATTTCCCCTCAAGCTTTAACTTCCTGGCTGATGTTTTGAGATGTAGCTTCAGTATTGCCACATAATCTTCTTTTCTCATGATGCCATCTATTTTGTGAAGTGCACCAGTCCCTCCTGCAATAAAACAACCCCACAACATGAAGCTGTCACCCTCGTGTTTCACAGTTGGGATGGTGTTCTTAGGCTACCAAGCTTCTCCCTTTTTCCTCCAAACGTAATGATGATCAGTATGCCCAAAAAGTTAAATTTTAGTTTCTTCAGACCACAGAACATATCTCCAAAAATTAAGGCCTTTGTTCCTGTGTGAATTTGCAAACATTAATCTGGCTTTTTTATGTTTCTTTTGGAGCAAAGGCTTCTTCCTGGCAGAGTGGCCTTTCAGCCCATGTTGATACAGTACTCATTTCACTGTGGATATTGACACAAGCTTACCAGCTTCCGCCATCATCTTCACAAGATCTTTTGCTTTTGTCATTGGGTTGATATACACATGTCGGACCAAAGCATGTTCATCTCTGGGACACAGAGCCCGTCTCCTTCCTGAGCAGCATGATGGCTGGACATTCCATCTTGTTTGTACTTGCGTATAATTGTTTGCACAGATGAACGAGGCACCTTCAGGTATCTTGAAATTGGACCCAAGGATGAGCCAGACAAGTCCACAATTCTCTTCCTGATATCTTGGCTGATTTCTTTAAACTTTCCCATGATGTGCACAAAGAAGTAGTGTGTTTCACATGTGCATTAAGATACATCCACAGGTGTGTCTCTAATTAAATCAGATGTTGCCAAAAAAAACTATTAGAAGCTTTCAGACACATGACATCATCATATGGGCACTCCAGAATTGTTTAAAGGCATAGTAATCTTAGTGTATGTAAACTTTTGACTTTGCAGTAAGTAATAAAAATGCCTTAAAACATTTTCTCTCTCTTATTATTCTGGCATTTGGCAAATATAAAAAATTATGGTAATCCTAATTGGCCAAAAACGGGAAAGGTTTATTCTGATTTCATGTCAGATATTGAGAAAAACATGCATATGTGTCTTTTTATATAGTGTATGTAAACTTCTGGTTTCAACTGTATGATCAATACTGATCTTCAGAAAGCACAAGGATGAGCTGCAGCACCAGGCACTGACACATGTACATGTTGTGTCTGGTTAAATAAGGGGATCTTGGGTATAAACACACATACTGTATATATAATGAGCAAGGAACAATAACTCAGACAAGTGACAATTTTCAAGCTGCAAACACAAAACTCAACATCATATATGCAATCAAACAAAAATAATTATACCATATATATATATATATATATATATATATATGTATACACATATACAGATACACACACATATATATATGTACAAATAGTGGCTTGCGAAAGTATTCATCTCCCTTGGCTTTTTGCTATTTTTATAATCGGATTTATGTGTGATGCATCAGCAATAAATAGTCTAAGATGGTGAAGCGAAGTGAGAAAAATACAGGCATAAATTAAATTTATGGGATCAAATAACTAAAAATTGGCATGTGCATATGAATTGACCCCTTTTGCGATGAAGCCCCTAAAAACTTCTGGTGCAAGCAATTACCTTCATAAGTCACATGCTTAGTGAAAGGAAGTCCACCTGTGTGCAATCTAAGTGTCTGTCATTATATGCACACCTTTTCTGAAAGGCCATTGAGGCTGCAACACCATTAAGCAAGAGGCACCACTAACCAAACAACACCATGAAGACCAAGGAGATCTCCAAACAAGTCAGGAATAAAGTTGTAGAGAAGTTCAAGTGAGGGTTGGGCTATTAAAAAATATCTCAATCTCTGATCATTCCTCGAGCACCATCAAATTGATTATCATCAAAAGGAAAGAATATGGTACCACAACAACCCTGTCAAGAGAGGGCCCACCAAAACTCTCAGCTCTGGCAAGGAGGGCATTAATCAGAGAGGCAGCACAGAGACCCAAGATAACCCTCAGGGAGCTGTAGAGTTCCCAAGCAGAGACTGGAGTAGTTGTCAGCCAGGTGGACTTTATAGAAGAGGGGGCAGAAAAAAGTCTTTAATTACACACAAAAATTATAAGGCTTGCTTTGAGTTTGCCAAAAGACTTGTGGGAGACTCCCCAAATGTATGGAGGAAGTGCTGTTGTCAGATGAGACCAAAATTGAACTTTTTGGCCACCAAGGTAAAAACAATGTCTGGCACCAAACCAACACAGCTCATCATTTCAAGAACACCATCCTCACAGTGAAACATGGTGGGCTGGCAGCATCATGCTGTGGGGATGTTTTTCGGCAGCAGGGAAAGGAAAAATGGTCCAAGTCGAGGGGAAGATGGATGGTGTGAAATATAGGGATATTCTGGAGCAAAACCCGTTCCAGTCTGTCAGTGATTTGAGACTAGAATGGAGGTTCACCTTCCAACAAGACAATGACGCAAAGCATACTGCTAAGGCAACACTCAAGTGGTTTAAGGGGAAACGTGTAAATGTTTTGGAGTGGCCTAGTCAAAGCCCAGACCTTAATCCAATTGAGAATTTGTGGCCAGACTTGAAGATTGCTGTTGACCAGAAGAAACCATTTAACTTGAAGGAGCTGGAGCAGTTTTGCCTTGAGGAATGGGCAAAATTCCCAGTGGCAAGATGTGGAAAGATCATAGAGACTTATCCAAAATGACTTGCAGCTATAATTGCCGCAAAAGGAGGCTCTACAAAGTACTGGCTTTAGGGGGTAAATAGTTATGCACACTAAAGTTTTCAGTTATTTCGTCCTATTTGTTGCTTGCTTTACAAAAAAAGAAAACCAAATGTTCACAGTTGTAGACATGTTCTTTACATGAACCGATGCAAACCTTAAAAAAAAACAATGAAATTCTAGGTTGTGAGGTAGCAAAATATGAAAAATGCCAAGAGGGGTGAATACTTTTGCAAGCCACACACACACACACACATTATATATATATATATAATGTGTGTGTGTGTGTAGACTATCTATTTTCTAATATTGATCACTGTGAATGTTTCCATAGATACAGTTATATGAAAAAGTTTGGGCACCCCTATTAATCTTAAGCTTGATGTTTTATAAAAATTGGTGTTTTTGCAACAGCTATTTCAGTTTGATATATGTAATAACTGTTGGACACAGTAATGTTTCTGCCTTGAAATGAGGTTTATTGTACTAACAGAAAATGTGCAATCTGCATTCAAACAAAATTTGACAGGTGCATAAGTATGGGCACCCTTATCATGTTCTTGTTTTAAATACTCCTACCTACTTTTTACTGACTTACTAAAGCACTTTTTTTGGTTTTGTAACCTCATTGAGCTTTGAACTTCATAGCCAGGTGTATGCAATCATGAGAAAAGCTACTTAAAGTGGCCACTTGCAAGTTGTTCTCCTGTTTGAATCTCCTCTGAAGAGTGGCATCATGGGCTCCTCAAAACAACTGTCAAATGATCTGAAAACAAAGATTATTCAACATAGTTGTTCAGGGGAAGGATACAAAAAGCTGTCTCAGAGATTAAACCTGTCAGTTTCCACTGTGAGGAACATAGTAAGGAAATGGAAGAACACAGGGACAGTTCTTGTTAGGGCCAGAAGTGGCAGGCCAAGAAAAACATCAGAAAGGCAGAAAAGAAGAACGGTGAGATCAGTCAAGCACAATCCTCAGACCACCTCCAGAGAGCAGCAGTATCAACTTGCTGCAGATGGTGTCACTGTGCATCGGTCAACTATACAACGCACTTTGCACAAGGAGAAGCTGTATGGGAGAGTGATGCGAAAGAAGCCGTTTCTGCAAGCACGCCACAAACAGAGTCGGCTGAGGTATGCAAAAGCACATTTGGAGAAGCCAATTTCTTTTTGGAAGAAGGTCCTGTGGACTGATGAAACCAAGATTGAGTTGTTTGGTCATACAAAAAGGCGTTATGCATGGCGGCAAAAAAACACAGCATTCCAAGAAAAACACTTGCTACCCACAGTAAAATTTGGTGGAGGTTCCATCATGCTTTGGGGCTGTGTGGCCAATGCCGGCACCGGGAATCTTGTTAAAGTTGAGGGACGCATGGATTCCACTCAATATCAGCAGATTCTTGACAATAATGTTCAAGAATCAGCGATAAAGTTGAAGTTACGCAGGGGATGGATCTTTCAGCAAGACAATGATCCAAAACACCGCTCCAAATATACTCAGGCATTCATGCAGAGGAACAATTACAATGTTCCGGAATGGCCATCCCAGTCCCCAGACCTGAATATCATTGAACATCTGTGGGATCATTTGAAGAGGGCTGTCCATGCTCGGCGACCATCAAACTTAACTGAACTGGAATTGTTTTGTAAAGAGGAATGGTCAAAAATACCTTCATCCAGGATCCAGGAAATCATTAAAAGCTACAGGAAGCGACTAGAGGCTGTTATTTTTGCAAAAGGAGGATCTACTAAATATTAATGTCACCTGTCAAATTTTGTTTGAATGCAGATTGCACATTTTCTGTTAGTACAATAAACCTCATTTCAAGGCAGAAACATTACTGTGTCCAACAGTTATTACATATATCAAACTGAAATAGCTGTTGCAAAAACACCAATTTTTATAAAACATTAAGCTTAAGATTAATAGGGGTGCCCAAACATTTTCATATAGCTGTACATAATATGGTTAAGATTTGCTGGGAGATGTTATACTGAAATTGCAGTTGGTGTTTATAATCATTTCTTGTGTCTTGATACAAGACACAATTATTGTATCTTCTTGTCCACAATACTGTACATTCCTTTCTTATTTTTTTCTAGAAGCTCAGACATTTCTTTTCTGAACTTGTTCAAAATGTAAATATTAACCTAAATATATAATACAATAGAAAGTAGCATACCATATATTAAAATTATTTAAATTGATAGTCCTGCTAGTGAGTGGAGCAGATGACATCATGCCTATTGATATTTGCTGTCAGCTGGTATAATGCATATGTTCTATTCATAATAAAGGGACAGGTGAAAGACATCTACAGATAGTGGAAGTGTAGATGTGATGTCACTTGGCCCGCCCACATGTGGCTGTGGAGATGAGCGGAGCAGGACTAAACCTTTAAAAGAAAGTATTAAGGTAAATGCATATACAAAAAAGTGACACCAAGGAATAGAATGTAGACCTAGGTAGTCTTCCAAGATCACTTTGGCTATCGCCATTTTCCTTGAAAGGTGACAAGACAATCAGATTCTGTTTCTTATTTTCTATAAGAAATTTCAGTGATCTGTAAAGACCCCAGAAAGGAAGAATGTGAAGGGAAAGAGAAAGGGCATAGACACTTATAGGAGAAGCAGGACATATCAAAGTAAAAGTGGAGCTGACAGGAGGATATCAAAATTTAGATTTGTTCAGAACCTACGTTTAGCAGGTATGGGTCTAGTTGGTCCTGTTAGAGGAGCTCCATTTTCAAACACTGATGGGTCCACAATGTCATGATCAGGAGGAGGGTAGGGAGGGGGTGGGGGTATCATTAACTGGGGTGGGCTTCGGGAGTTTCCTCTTGGGGGCTTTTGTGGTACCTGCCGTCCATTACCTATATGAAGATACACAAGTTATTTTATGCAGACTGTATTAATTGTACCTTATTTCTACTATACTGTAATTATGCAAACCCATTAGATTAGAAAATGGGTGCCATTATTTCAATAAGAAATCTGGATCAAATAATGTATTAAAGTGAGGTGAGGAGTAATTGGGGCAATTGTAGCAGGCTATGATTATCTGAGCATATTTAAAATCTTCCAGAAAAAAATGGACAATTTTCATCTATAACGTCATTCTTATGCCATTCATAAGTCAGTTTCTTCTTACAAACATACAACATCTATAAGGATTGTTTTTATACATCAACAATTAATTTTTTTTTACCAAATACAGTTTCCTGTTATTAATTGTAATGGATCAGTTAAAAGTGGATGCCTTAGGAATGGTGTACATATGGCATCTGCTTTTTAATATACTCATTGAGTTGATTCTGACCCAAAAAGTCAGAGTAGTGCATGCTGTGATTTTTTCCACACATCATTCTGCATGTTAAAGCACACATGTTAATTACCCCAATGACTTCCTTTGGTAAGTGAGGTATATTTACTTTCCGTTTTCCATATGGATAGCATCAGGACGTAAAATACCCTTATCTGAGTCCTTAGATGTACAAATGTTTTACTGAAATGTTGAGAATTAATATGCTGTAATAAAAATAAATCTCAGAAATGTGAGGCACTTTTGAAGATACAGCATCTTTAAAGGGGATCTATCAACAGGATCAACCCTCCTAAGCTGTTTATATGGCCATGTAAGTCATAGAAAGTTGAATAAAATTATAGCTTGCGGTCTGTAATGCCAGAGAAAACCACCTTTTTCTTAAGGTACGCTCAAACTAGCATATAAAAAATGGGTCCCATTCTTATCCAGAAAAGTGGGACAATTTTTTTCTTACTTGTCATACGTGTGCAATCTGTTTTTTTACTCAGCAGTTATTAATCATTTACAAGACTATTTAGTTTCCTGTGCTACAGAATTGTAATGTATCCGGAAAAATTGGATACTGATGGTCCGTATGGCATCCGATTTTTTTCTCGCACTGTACCGATTTTGGAGTCAAATAGCAACATGCTGCAACTTTTTTACCATGCCGAATACAGCTGAGAAAAAATACACAGATCTGCATTGCCTCATTGAATAACATTGGTCCGAGTGCAATCCAACTTTTAATCTGATTGCATTCGTCCGATTTATACGCTAGTGTGAATGTACCCTAAATATGTAAATGAACTGTTCAGATCTATGGGCCAAGGATCAGCTCTGCTGTGAGATCAGGAGTGCAGGCTGTCATTCCCTACATGGCTCACACTGGTAATGCCCCATTCATTTAACTAAGCTCTGGAGGCAGATTCTCATGCAGATCAGTGTCCCGCCCATAGATCTTAACAGCTGATTTACAAATTAAGAAAAATGTGGATTTCTCTGGAATAAATCATCAGATGACAAGGTATCATTTTATTCAGCTTCCTATGACCTACATGCACATATAAACTGCTTAAAGGAGTTAATCCTACTGATAGAATCTGTAGCATTCTTTACCTAATTTTACCAGTATAATAAACAAAATTCCTTGCTAATGTTTCTACCATGTCTGTGATGCCAGCAATTTCAGCAATGAATGTGTACATAGGAAGCAGGCAGTAAAGTGTGTGCAACATGAGCCAAAACATGAAGTCGTGATAAGGGCAGGACTGAGATTTCAGTTACTGAATGAAGATAACAATATGGTTTAGAAAATTATGAAAATTCTAAGCAAAATGAATGGAAAATTAGTATAATAAAGGTTGTGAGAATGTCTAGCAATCCATAAATGAAAGACTGCAAATTATTAAGATCTCATATAGACTTTTTATTGTCTATTAATAGTACATTTCCCATATCTTACATATCTATGTTCTCTGATGGCAATATGAATTATTGCTTTAAAGAAGGCCTTTCACTATATTTAGCAGGTTAAACTGGCCACATCATGAAATAGTGCCTGAAGTGCTGAATAAAACAGCTTTTATTTCTGAATTTCTCATCGTCCTTGCAGAGATATTAGCTTGTAATTTTTATATGCTAATTTTCACTATAAGCCAGGGGGCCTTAGCATAGAATCCATTCTGGGGGCACTTACTTTTTCCTCTGCATGTTGACTCATCATTGGCGTAAGAAAAAAGCATCATGAATGGAAAAAATAAAGAAAATGTCCCTTGTGAAAGTCAGAATCGTCTTTTTCGGGGTGATATGGAAAGACATTTAATGACTCACAGCTCTGCTCTCTTCACTCATCTTACTGCTGGAAGCCTAATGTGATTCCAAGTACAGTAGGTGAGAGGAGTAAAGCAGAGCTGTGTGTCATTACTAGTGTTGAGCCACCCCGGTAGTGTTCGAGTTCGGTTCGGTTCGTCGAACACCCGTGTGTTCGCCGAACTGTTCGTCGAACTGTTCGTCGAACACCTTCGAACACCGTTAAAACCAATGGCAGGCAAACAAAAACACATAGAAACACATATAAAACACCTTCAAAGGTGTCCAAAAGCTGACAAACTGCTCAGAAGACACAACTAACACATGGAAAAGTGACAAGTACATATAGTCATGAGAAAAGAAAAGAGGTGGAGGAGTAAAAGGAGGGGGAGACACAGATATAGGCATGTCATGCCCTTCTAAAATCCAAAAAGTGAGAAGCCGACACGTTCAGTCCGCTCCTGCCCGTGCCACCTCCGTGTCGCCGGGTTTGTGCCAGAGCCGCGGTGAACCCTGACGGCCAGCCCCCCTCTCCCAATACTGGTGCCTGTCCGCTGGTGGGTCGAGCGAGCCCCCCTGTGGTGGAGGCAGGTCTAAGCTTTTTAATTTAAATTGTCTCTCTAATTTGATTGAATACACTTTAAATCCTTTTACAAGGATCTATAGGAGGGCAAGTGTCATGCCAGCAGCCGCGTAATTCCAGCTCCAGTAGCGTCCACTAAAGCTGCTGCAGTTAAAAAGCTTTTATAAGGATCGAGCTCGGCTGTCCACCGCAAGGCATCCTACTGCCAGTCCCAGCCCCTATGCCTTGGGGTGCCTCCTGATGCTCTTCACTGAGTATCCCGTGGTCCCGAAGCATTTCCTTTGAAAAAATTAAGTGTCCAAACTACAGGTGGTGTAGCTTGCTTAACAGCCGGGATAATCCGCTGACTAGCAGACACTGCTACTAGGCACAAAGTATTTCCTGGGCTAGATGCAGTTAAAAATTTGTAATTAGATACTCTCGTTGGATGCTGAGAAAGCATTCCATAGAGTCTCCTGGCACGCCATATATGATTCTCTTAAAAAGCTTGGGGTAAGGGTCTAGGGGACCCTTTTATAGAAAAAATCACGGCCCTGTATCGCAATACGTCACCTAGGCTGAAGATAAATGGAACTGTAGCACCCTGAGGGCTCGGTTGCTACAGAGGTATTGCAACTCACCCAGAGGTGTGATATCTCACTCTCAGGTAAGGATGGAGTGTGGATCAGGACCCGACACCTGCATGCATTACACCACATTGCCGTGGGGCAGGGCGACCAATATGCCCCTGAGATGGGCACGACAGTCCCTGTTCCTGGCTGGAGTGGGGGGAGGGAACACTGAGGAAGGGGAACCCTGTAGTGCAGGAGCAGGGAGGAAGCAGTTCCTGGGTGCATTGAGAAGGGAGTATAAAAGGTGGGCACCATCTTAGTTCAGTGCAGAGAAGTCTGAGCAGAAGTGGCAGGGAGCAGGGGCTCTGCATGAGCTCTGTTCCGGAGGCGGGCCTAGTAACAGAGGCCCAGGCCTGGAAGAGGGAGAAGGAAGGAAGAGGAGCGGAGAAGGCTCCAGGAACGAGGAACGAAGGGATCCCAGGGGTGCGGACGGGCGAGTCACCATCGCACGCCCGAATCCACCTGCATGGAGGGGTCAGGCCAAAGGGGGAGACCGGTCCCCGAAACTAGTGGAGGCAGGAAACGACCCTCAGCTACAAACCGGAGGCTGTGACATTTTATGTGGCGCAGCCCCTCGCTACACCCGCTAGGAGGGCAGCACATAGGGTCAGGGAAAATGGCGCCAAGTTTACCAAGAGGAGGCCCGAGGCAGCCGGACAGAAGTGTTGGTAAGAAAGGCCAGACAAAGGACACACAAAGGGGGTCCTGTGAAGCGCTCCAAAGTTATCTGGGAGTTGTCTGAGCCCCTCACCTGGTGAGCACAGTACGACGTGGGCAGCCGTTACCTGCAGACGTGGTCTGGATAATAAGAACTGTGAGTAAAGGCCCTGGACTGCATCACTGACTCAGTGTCGTTACTGCTGCTGCCCTGCACCATCACCCCCATCCTCCGCATACACTGCCCTGAGGCTATACTCCTCTCGTGGGGAGTTATGCTACGCTCTGCTGCACCCACAACACCAGCCTCAGCGGTCTGCCCTGCAGCGGCGGTTCACTCTGACCGCAATCCACGGGTGGCGTAGTCGGACATTTAAACATCAAAACCACATAAATAGTTCCGCGACTGGTTTGACCACCCTGAGCCACGGAACCGGGTCGCCGCCACGAAGACTACAACCACCAGCATCCACCAAAAATGGTCCGGCTCCGGGTGTCCCAAGGCCCAGGGGGTGCATCAGAACATTTTCATCACCTTTCACAATCACCAATGGGACAAGGCAGGGATGTCCTCTGTCCCCTCTCTTATACATCCTAGTGACGGAGCACCTGCTCTCATCACTTCGCCATAACCCCAATATTAGGTGGATTGAGGTGGGAGGCACCGAGTACAAGTGCTCTTTATTTGCTAATTATGTACTAGTATATATCACTGAATCACATATATCCATCCATGCTGTTATGGCTGAAATAGATCACTTTGTTACATGGTCAAATTTTAAAATCAATGCAGCGAAGTCTGAGGCCCTCGATGTCTCCCTCCCCAAATCCATATAGGATTCCATCCAGTCCAACTTTCCCTTTGCCTGGCCCTCACAGGGTATCAAATACTTAGGAATTCCTATTCATAGAGACCTCTCCCATCTATATTATCTTAATTTTGGGCCCTTTATTGAACAACTCCATACAGACCACGGTTGGCAAGTTAGAACTGTAAGATTCACTACGTGAACCACTGGTGTTTTGTGAAAAAGCACATGTACAATGTGTTCCAAATTATTATGCAAAAAGTGTTTAGGAGTGATAAGGGAAGAATTTGTTTGTTTGTCAGTTAAACTCATTGATGGTGATGTGTGTCAGGGCTCTTTATATCACTGTAAGCAATTGCAGACACCTGTGCTAATTAGTTTGGCAGGTGTGTCCAATGAAAGGCAAGACTACTTAAGAAGGCTGTCTCACATTATTAAGCAGCCTACATTTTCTGCCAAAATGGGAAAGAAAAAGGATGTGTCGGCTGCTGAGAAGCAACAAATTGTGGAGTGTTTAGGTCAAGGCATGACTACAATCAACATTGTGCGATGATCAGGATGAAGTGTCTTGGCAATCAAGAAGTATGTAGCTGATTCACAGTACACACGTGTGCGTGCTGATAAGGGCAAATTGAGGACTCTTTCCTACAGGCAATTACGTCAGGTTAAAAGAGCAGCGGCAAAAAAGCCTTGTCATAGCAGCAGACAAGTTTTTGAAGCTGCTGGTGCCTCCAACGTCCCCCGAACAACAAGATGCAGGGTCCTTCAAAGGTTTGCAGCTGTGCATATGCCATCCTGTCGACCTCCTCTATCCACTTCACACAAGCAGAAACGGCTCCAGTGGGCCAAACATTACATGAAGACTGATTTCAAAACTGTTTTGTTCACGGATGAGTGCCGTGCAGAGCTCGATGGTCCAGATGGATGGAGTGGAGGATGGCTGGTTGATGGACACCCCACGCAAACACGGCTACAGCGCCAACAAGGAGGAGGTGGAGTAATGTTTTGGGCTGGAATCATGGGGAGAGAGATTGTCGGCCCCTTTAGGATCCCTGAAGGCGCTAAAGATGAACTCCATAATGTATGTGGATTTTCTCAAACAGCACTTCCTGCCATGGTTCAAGAAGAAGAACCATGTATTTCACAGCAAGATCATTTTTTTGCATGATAATGCACCATCTCATGCTGCACATAAAACATCTGCATCTCTGGCTGATATGGGCATAAAAGGGCACAAACTTATGGTGTGACCCCCATGCTCCCCTGACCTCTACCCCATTCAGAACCTCTGGAGCATCATCAAAAGGAGTGTCTATGATGGCGGGAGGCAGTTCACATCTAAGCAACAGCTCTGGGAGGGTATTCTGTCCTCATGCAAAACAATTGAAGCAGAAACCATCCAAAACCTGACAAATTCAATGGACGAGAGAGTTCAGAAGCTCCTTTCGAACAAGGGGTCCTATGTGAAAATGTAACATCACCTAGAATAAAGTTTTGAGTTGAAAACTGTTTGATTTCAGTTCCTAATAACCTGCTAATGCTTATAATTTCAAAAATGACCATTTTTTTGGTCTTTATTAAAATGAAAAGGTTGATCGAAAAGTTTGGGGGATCTAAGAGTGTGGCAACCCAGTAGTCATGATTACTTCGAATTCTGACAATATGAGGGTCATGTTGCAGGTAGTGCAGCAAGAAGGCACTTATGTGTCTTGCGCATCTCGGAGCCCCAAAATTATTTTCCGGGCTAGATGCAGCTAAAAATTATTATTAATTTTAAATCTGGTGGAGCTTAGTATAGATGGGCTAATAGGATCAGTGCTGCACACTGCTACAAAGCCCAAATTATTTTCCAGTCAAGATACAGATAAACATGATTAGTAATTTGAAAGCTTAAAACGGTTGGTAGGGTGATTTTAACCAATCATCAAGCTTTTACTCTCCCCAGGATGACACAGGGGTAGAAAAGTCGTTTCGGATCCATGATTTGTTCATCTTTATGAACGTGAGTCTGTCTACATTATCAGTGGAGAGCCGCGTGCGCTTATCCGTCAGCACACCACCAGCAGCGCTGAACACACGTTCAGACAGAACGCTGGCTGCGGGGCATGACAAGATCTCCAAGGCGTAAGTGGCTAGCTCCGGCCATTTATCCAGATTGGACGCCCAAAAAGAGCAAGGGTCCAGTGACACAGTCATGACTTCAATGTTTACTTGGAGATACTCCTGTACCATCGTCTCTAGGCGTTGACTATGTGTCAGACTTCTTGTCTCCTGTGGCCTTGCAAAGGATGGGCTAAAAAAGTGGTGAAATGATTCCGCAAAATTGATGTTACCAGCAGATACTGTGGTTCTGTTACGGTTTGAGTGCTGAACACTTGACGGTTCCACGGTTGGCAAGTTGGAACTGTGAGATTCACTACGTGCACCACTGGTGTTTTGTGGAAAAGCACATGTAAGATTCTGCAACAGTCTCTGCTGATACTCCTGCATGCGTGCATCCCTTTCTATGGCAGGAATAATTTCTGCAAATTTACTTTTGTACCGGGGATCTAACAGTGTGGCAACCCAGTAGTCAGGATTATTTCTAATTCTCACAATTCGAGGGTCATGTTGCAGGTAGTGCAGCAAGAAGGCACTCATGTGTGTTGCGCATCCAGGAGCACCAAGTCCCTGTTGTGTTGGTGGCGAGGTAACAATCATGCTTCCTTCCTCTGTCCTCTCCCCCCAACCTCGCACAACAGAAATGTGATCAAGGTCTCCCTCATCTGATGAGTCTTCCATCAGTTCGTCCTCCACTTCTTCCTGGGCTCCTGCACCTTCCTCACTAGTTTGGCTGCTACCATGCGCCCTGGTAAAACCATCTCCCCCACCCTCACATGCCTGCCGCCTTGGTGCTGCCGACCGTCTGGACCTTGCAGATGTTAGCCCTTCCGCATACAACTCCTCCTCCTCTACTTCCTCCACCTCCTCTTGTGCCACCACCTGACTCCGAATTCTGTTTAACATGTGCTCCAGCATGTAAGTCACCGGAATAGTCATGCTGATAATGGCATCGTCAGCACTAAACATCTTCGTCGCCATTTCAAAACTGTGCAGAAGGGTGCATAGGTCCCTGATCTGAGACCACTCCTCCAGCGTGATTTGCCCCACCTCCGGATCTCGTTGGCCCAGGCTATACGTCAGAACGTATTGCACCAGGGCTTGTCGGTGCTGCCACAGTCGCTGCAACATGTGCAGAGTTGAATTCCACCGGGTAGGCACATCGCATTTTAGCCGGTCAAGTGGCAGGCCCAACGACTTCTGTAGAGATGTAAGTCGCTGAGCTGCGGGATGCGAACGGCGGAAGTGAGCACACAGCGACCGTGCCCGCTGCAGAAGGCCATCTAGTCTGGGATAGTGGGCTAAAAATTGCTGGACAACCAGGTTCAACACGTGAGCCATACAAGGCACGTGTGTGACATTGCCCCGGCGAAGGGCCGCACCCAGGTTTGCAGCATTGTCGCACACGGCCTTCCCTGGTTTCAGGTCCAGTGGAGACAACCATTCATGAAATTCATGAAATTCTCCAGAGCTGACCACAACTCCTCAGCTGTGTGACTCACATTTCCCAGACATTTCAAAGTAAAAACCGCCTGATGACATTGAGCCCTACTGCCAGCATAGTAAGGAGGTGTGTAGGATCCCTTCTGCGCAGTTAGAAAGCTTGTGGCATGACCAGACAGGCTTTGGGTACAGGTGGAAGACCGAGAGGAGGTTGAGGAGGCAGAAGCAGTGGAGGAACTTTGACATAAAGAGGATTGACGCACAACTCGTGGGGACGGCAAGACTTGGACAGCAGCCCCTTGTCCTGCTGTCACCATAGTTACCCAGTGCCCAGTCAGCGACATGTAACGCCCCTGTCCATGCCTACTCGTCCAAGTGTCTGGGGTGAAATGCACCCTGTCACACACAGAGTTTCTCAAAGAAGCGGTGATGTTGTGTGCGACATGCTGGTGGAGCGCAGGCACACCTTTCTTTGAGAAGTAGTGCCGACTGGGCATCTGGTACTGGGGCACTGCGACGGACATAAGGTCTCGAAAATCCTCTGTGTCCACCAGGCGGAAAGACAGCATTTCTGTAGCCAAGAGCTTGCAGATGGTGAAATTCAACCTCTTAGCTTTCTCATGGCTAGGAGGAAATGGTCTTTTACTTGTCCACATCTGAGTGTCACGCTGTCTCTGTATACTGGAGGTAGGGGGCCTAAGCTGACCCTAAGCTGGGGCCCTGACTAATCCCTCAACCTGGAGGTACTGTTAAAGGTACAGAGGTCCAGGCCGCCAGCGTAACCCCTACCTCCTGAAGATCCCTGCACCTCAGTAATCTAGTCCTGAGAAGGACCCCGATCACAACCAAAGGGAACAAGAAATAATATGCCCAAACACAGTATTTAGACGAACGAGACAGTACAAGGGAAAAACCAAAACCACCTTGCATACAAACAACTACTCAACTACAACAGAGGGAAAACCAACGGGAAAGGAGATAAATGATAAAGCGAGGAAAGGGAAAAAACACTTCCAAATACACTTATCTCAGCAACTCCAAACACCACGATCCGCTCTGTCAGTCTGAATGAAATGCTTTCACCGACACCTCCCAAACAGACCAGCAGGTATATGAAGGAGTCTCACTACAGAAGTATTGATTGCAGCTGGGCGAGGCTGGACCTCATCTAGCCCAGAGAGAGAGAGAGAATTAACTCCCTCACTGCCGAGAAACACAAAGCACCAACAAGTCAGCTGCGAGAAGTCAGGCTGTGTACTCGTGACGATCTTCGTGGCAACACACCCGTGACAGTACCCCCCCTTCTACGAGGGGCCTCCGGACCCTCAGGGCCAGGTTTATCCGGGTGAGTCGTGTGGAAGGCCCGAACTAATCGGTCTGCGTTGATATCCGACGCAGGAACCCACATCCTCTCCTCAGGACCATACCCCTTCCAATGAACCAGGTACTGAAGGGACCGGCGATTAAAGCGTGAATCAATGACCCTCGATACCTGGAACTCCAAGTTACCATTGACAACCACTGGAGGGGGAGGTAAAATTGACGGTACCACCGGCGCCACATACCTCTTAAGCAATGATCTGTGAAACACGTTGTGAATTTTAAACGTAGGGGGGAGGTCAAGACGGAATGACACCGGATTAATAATAGAACTGATTCTGTACGGCCCGATGAACCTGGGACCCAGTTTCCAGGAGGGAACCTTAAGTTTTATATTCCTGGTAGACAACCATACCCGATCGTTCACACTTAGGTCCGGACCAGACACTCTCCTCCTATCAGCCATACGTTTGTATCGGTTCGCCATAGTATTCAGATTCTTCAGCACCCCTCTCCATACTGAAGCGAGTGATGAGGAAAATCGTTCCTCCTCAGGAACCCCCGAAGAGCCCCCCCCACTGAAAGTACAAAACTGGGGGTGAAAACCATATGCCCCAAAAAACGGGGACTTACCAGTGGACTCGCTCCGCCTATTATTAAGAGCAAACTCTGCCAGAGGTAAGAAAGAAGCCCAGTCCTCCTGGTTCTCTGACACAAAACACCGGAGATATGTCTCCAAGCTCTGGTTCATACGTTCCGTCTGACCATTGGTCTGAGGATGAAAAGCCGATGAGAATGACAACTGCATCCCCCGCCGTGCACAAAACGCCTTCCAGAACTTAGACACAAACTGAGACCCCCGATCAGACACCACCTCGGAGGGTACCCCGTGAAGCCTCACAATCTCCCCAATGAACACCTGCGCAAGAGTTTTAGCATTAGGGAGAGCCGGAAGAGCGATAAAATGTGCCATCTTGCTGAACCTGTCCACTACAACGAGTATGACCGTTTTACCCGAAGACGGAGGGAGGTCCGTAATAAAGTCCATAGACAGATGAGTCCAAGGACGCTCCGGGATCTTCAAAGGTAAGAGGGCCCCAGACGGACGGGTATGTGAGGTCTTAGAGCGCGCACAAACCCCACAGGACGCGACAAAAGTTACCACCTCCTTATGTAAATTAGGCCACCAAAACCGACGCGAGAGGAGATCCACAGTAGCTTTACTCCCCGGGTGTCCTGCAAAAACTGAGTTATGGTGTGCCTCGATCACCTTTTGTCGCAACTGATCTGGAACAAACAATCTCCCTGGAGGTCCAACAGGGGCGTCCCCCTGAGCCTCCAATACCTCCTCCTCCAGCTCAGAGCATACTGCCGAAACCACCACCCCCTCCTGAAGGATAGGAATCGGGTCGTCCGTATTCCCGGCCCCCGGGAAACTACGAGATAAGGCATCCGCCTTTACATTTTTTGACCCAGGACGATATGTAACGACAAAATTAAACCTGGTAAAAAACAATGACCACCTAGCTTGTCTGGGATTCAGACGTTTCGCGGACTCCAGATATAGCAGGTTCTTGTGATCGGTGATGACGGTGACCGGATGAACAGCCCCCTCCAGAAAATGGCGCCACTCCTCAAAAGCTAACTTAATGGCCAAGAGTTCCCTATTGCCGACATCGTAATTCCTCTCAGCGGACGACAATTTTTTAGAGAAAAAGGCGCACGGATGCCACTTACCAGGGGACGAACCCTGTGACAATACTGCTCCCACCCCTACCTCGGAAGCGTCTACCTCTACAATGAATGGCTGAGACGCATCAGGTTGAATGAGTATGGGCGCCGAGGCAAAACATTTTTTCAAAGAGGAGAATGCTTGACAAGCCTTGTCAGACCACCTAGAAAAATCCGTCCCCTTTTTAGTCATGTCAGTGAGAGGCTTAACCATGGACGAGAAATTACGAATGAACTTCCGGTAATAATTAGCAAACCCCAGGAAACGTTGTAGTGCCTTAAGATTCTCTGGCCAATCCCACTCAAGAACTGCCCGCACTTTCCCAGGGTCCATACGAAAACCGGACGCTGAAACCAGGAAGCCTAAAAACTGGAGTTCCTGTACGGCGAACACACACTTTTCCCACTTGGCATACAGTTTATTATCCCGCAAGATCTGTAACACCTGCCTAACGTGCTCCTGATGAGACACCAGATCCGGCGAGTAAATTAGGATATCATCCAGATATATGACAACAAACTGTCCCACCAAGCGGCGAAAAATGTCATTAACAAAGTGTTGAAACACCGCCGGGGCATTAGTCAGACCGAATGGCATGACAAGGTTCTCATAATGCCCCTCCGGAGTGTTAAACGCCGTCTTCCACTCATCCCCCTCCTTCATCCTAATCAGATTGTACGCCCCCCTGAGATCCAACTTAGAAAACCATTTGGCGCCCACGATCTGATTAAAGAGATCGGGAATAAGTGGGAGCGGATACGGATCTCGGACCGTAATCCGATTAAGTTCACGGAAATCCAGGCAAGGGCGTAGGCCTCCATCTTTCTTCTTAACAAAGAAGAACCCCACAGCCACCGGTGAAGATGAAGGTCTAATATGCCCCTTAGCCAGACTTTCTGAGATATAATCCTTCATGGCCTGCTCTCAGGACCAGAAAGGTTATACAACCTAGCTTTAGGTAACTTGGCCTCAGGGAGCAGTTTTACAGAACAGTCATACACGCGATGAGGAGGTAGTTCCTGACACCCTTTCTCCGAGAATACATCCTCAAAGTCCGCCAGAAATGGAGGTAAGACCCAAGGAGTAACCGCACCAATGACCGTGTTCATGCAGTTTTTATTACAGAATTTACTCCATTGGCTTATCTCCCTGGTTTGCCAATTAATAACCGGGTTATGCTTAGCTAACCAAGGAAGGCCCAACACAATAGGAGTGGGAAGACCCTCCAACACATAGCAAGACAACAGTTCTTTATGTATTGCCCCCACTTGAAGTTTTACGTTATGCACAACTTGCAAAAAACTTCCCTGCCCGAGAGGCCTGGCATCGATCGAGAATATGGGGATGGGTTTAGCCAACTCACTCAACCGCATACCTTGAACCCGGGCAAACCGAGCATCAACCAGATTAGCCCCGGCCCCACTATCCAGAAGAACAGATATCCTCTCAGTTCTCGTACCCACCACCACCTCCGCCGGTACGAGAAACTGAGACGAACCTAGGGACGAAATACCTACTCCCAGATTGCCGTCCACCACACAACCTGGGATCAACAGTTTTCCGACGACTCTTCACTCTGCAAGGGACGGGATGGACACCCCCCAATAAAATGTCCCTTTCTCCCGCAGAAGAAACACCTTCCTGCCTTATGGCGCACCACCGGTCCCCTCCCCCGAAATGATGTCCCTCCTAATTGCATAGGCTCCTCTGGACTGACCAGGGGAACCACCATATGAGGGGACCTTGTAGGAGGTGGAGTCATCACAGGGGGTAGAGTTATCCCGCACCTCTCCCGAAGCCGTCTGTCCACGCGAATAGCGAGGGCCATAGCGGCTTCCAGAGACACGGGAGAGTCATACTGTGCCAACACATCCTGTAATTTGTCGGATAAACCATGACAAAACTGGCTCCTAAGAGCCGGGTCATTCCACTGGGTGTCCGTGGCCCACCTACGGAACTCCGAACAGAATTCCTCTGCCGGACGATCTCCCTGCTGGATCCTACGTAACTTAGACTCAGCAAGGGAGATCCGATCTGGGTCATCATATACGAGTCCCAGGGCAGCGAAAAACCTATCCACTGACTGGAGAGCCGGGGAACCCGGGGGAAGAGAGAACGCCCAAGATTGTGGGTCCCCTTGTAGGAGCGAGATGACAATTCCCACCCTTTGTTCTTCACTCCCCAATGACCGAGGCCGCAGCCGAAAGTACAATTTACATGCCTCCCGGAAAACAAAAAACTTGTCCCGCCCCCCAGTGAACCTATCAGGGAGAGCTACTTTAGGTTCTGGTCCGGCTTGCTCCTGAGGATGCCAAACCTTGGACCTAACGTCCGCCAGCTCCATGGACAAACTCTGCAATTGCCGAGCTAGACCGGCTACTGGATCCATAGTAGCTGGAGAAAAACTAAGTGGGTCGGTGAAAATGTCACGCTGTCTCTGTATACTGGAGGTAGGGGGCCTAAGCTGACCCTAAGCTGGGGCCCTGACTAATCCCTCAACCTGGAGGTACTGTTAAAGGTACAGAGGTCCAGGCCGCCAGCGTAACCCCTACCTCCTGAAGATCCCTGCACCTCAGTAATCTAGTCCTGAGAAGGACCCCGATCACAACCAAAGGGAACAAGAAATAATATGCCCAAACACAGTATTTAGATGAACGAGACAGTACAAGGGAAAAACCAAAACCACCTTGCATACAAACAACTACTCAACTACAACAGAGGGAAAACCAACGGGAAAGGAGATAAATGATAAAGCGAGGAAAGGGAAAAAACACTTCCAAATACACTTATCTCAGCAACTCCAAACACCACGATCCGCTCTGTCAGTCTGAATGAAATGCTTTCACCGACACCTCCCAAACAGACCAGCAGGTATATGAAGGAGTCTCACTACAGAAGTATTGATTGCAGCTGGGCGAGGCTGGACCTCATCTAGCCCAGATAGAGAGAGAGAATTAACTCCCTCACTGCCGAGAAACACAAAGCACCAACAAGTCAGCTGCGAGAAGTCAGGCTGTGTACTCGTGACGATCTTCGTGGCAACACACCCGTGACACTGAGGGACCGAGGGCTGGCTATTGTGCTTAGACGGGGTTGATAAGGGTGTCCCCGGCAAACTGCCGGTCTGTGAGGAAGATGCAGGCGGACATGTTAGGTTGCCTTGATCCAAAGGTGGTGCTATCGATGTCGGACAGCGCTCAACACCAGCTGGTGTTACCACCTCCAAAGAAAATGATGACCTGCCAATCACGCTGGCTGTTGCGGGTAAAGAGGTGGCAGGTCTGCGCCCCAAAACAGGTGTGACTGCTGTCCCCCCAGTCACAGAGGATGAAGAGGCCGCGGATGCACAAGATATGGCAGACGGTGGTTGGCCCGGCCGGCTAGGCCGCATTGTAGCACACTGAGCTTCCCACTGCAACTTATGCTTCATGTCCATGTGCCGCTTCATGCATGAAGTACTCAAACTATGTATTTTTTGGCCTCTACTTAGCTTTTGCTGACAAATGTTACAGATAACACGAGTTGGGTCATCTTTATCGATCTGAAAAAATGCCCAGGCTATGCAAGGCTTAGCACCCATGCGACCTGAAGAGCCACCACGACTTGTGGTGAGAGGCAGAGTTGTGTTTGAGGATGCAGTTGTTGACGTGCTTCCAGTACTACGTCTCTGTCCAGGAAGGCGCAACCTGACCTCGTCGTCACTAGCATCTTCCTCCACCTCCTCTGCTGACCTCATCTCTTGGCTGACTGTGGGTTGACAGTAAGTGGGATCTCCAACCTCATCATCATCACCCTGTGCGTTATCACACCCGTCGTCCTCAGAGCCAACCTGTTCCTGCCCTGACAAAAAACTAAAGTTGTCGCTCCAATCGGGTATTTGAGTCTCATCATCGTCTTCCTCATTGTCTCCACCAACAGGAGTTACAGTTTGGGAATGAGGGTCTACATTATGGTCAGAACCTTCTGCGTCTGGTCCTGGATCCGACTCATAAAGATTCTGGGCATCAGGGCAGATCATTTCCTCGTCTGGATTCACAGAAGCGCTGGAGTCGACCTCTGATTCCCAGGCTATAGTATGAGTAAACAGCTCTGCAGACTCAACCATCTGTTCTACCTCATACTCAGACGGGCAGTTGGAGATTTGGGAGCTGTGAGGAAGCAAGTGCGATTGGGGTGATACCTTTGAGGACTGGAGTATTTGTGATGTTGAAGTTGATGTGGAGGAGAGCCCACTTAAAGGAGCACTTGATATCCGTTGAAGCACCTGCTGTTTTTGTGCCTCATCTGGAATTTGTAGCGATTGGCGTGGCCGTAAGAAAGGGATCTTATCACATTGTCCGCTAAAAGAAGTAGACATTTTAGTTTGGCTGGAAGATGGTCTTTCTTCTGCAGATGTTACTGTTGCTTTAACACCTACCCCACGGACACAACCTTTTTTCCCCTTCCCAACATGCCTATTCCCCTTTCCACCAGCAGCAGGCCTTTTTCCACTCATTTTGGTGGTTAACTAATTCACAACTCTGGAGTTGTTTGCACAAAAAAACAATGGATGGGAACCGAGCAGAGCTGAGTGGCCAAACTGTGGTATTAGGCCAAAACTATTGGCTGGGTTAGATGCAGAAAAAAATTATATTCAATTTGCAACCTGATGGAGGTCAGTATAGATGGACTAATAGAGAAAGTCCCACACACAGCTAGAAGCCCAAATATTTTTTCAGAGGTAGATGCAGAAAAAATATATATTCAGTTTGCAACCTGATGGAGGTCAGTATAGATGGACTAATAGAGAAAGTCCCACACACAGCTAGAAGCCCAAATATTTTTTCAGAGGTAGATGCAGAAAAAATATATATTCAGTTTGCAACCTGATGGAGGTCAGTATAGATGGACTAATAGAGAAAGTCCCACACACTGCTAGAAGGCCAAATATTTTTTCAGAGCTGGATGCAGATAAAAATTATTTTTAATTTGCAACCTGATGGAGGTCAGTATAGATGGACTAATAGAGAAAGTCCCACACACAGCTAGAAGCCCAAATATTTTTTCAGAGGTAGATGCAGAAAAAATATATATTCAGTTTGCAACCTGATGGAGGTCAGTATAGATGGACTAATAGAGAAAGTCCCACACACTGCTAGAAGGCCAAATATTTTTTCAGAGCTGGATGCAGATAAAAATTATTTTTAATTTGCAACCTGATGGAGGTCAGTATAGATGGACTAATAGAGAAAGTCCCACACACTCTTAGAAGGCCAAATATTTTTTCAGAGCTGGATGCAGATAAAAATTATTTTTAATTTGCAACCTGATGGAGGTCAGTATAGATGGACTAATAGAGAAAGTCCCACACACTGCTAGAAGGCCAAATATTTTTTCAGAGCTAGATGCAGACAAAAAATTATTTTCAGTTTGCAACCTGATGGAGGTCAGTATAGATGGACTAATAGAACAAGTCCCACACACAGCTAGAAGCCCAAATATTTTTTCAGAGGTAGATGCAGAAAAAAATTATATTCAGTTTGCAACCTGATGGAGGTCTGTATAGATGGATTAATAGAACAAGTCCCACACACAGCTAGAAGCCCAATATTTTTTCAGAGGTAGATGCAGAAAAAAAATATATTCAGTTTGCAACCTGATGGAGGTCAGAATAGATGGACTAATAGAGAAAGTCCCACACACTGCTAGAAGGCCAAATATTTTTTCAGAGCTAGATGCAGACAAAAAATTATTTTTAATTTGCAACCTGATGGAGGTCAGTATAGATGGACTAATAGAGAAAGTCCCACACACTGCTAGAAGGCCAAATATTTTTTCAGAGCTGGATGCAGATAAAAATTATTTTTAATTTGCAACCTGATGGAGGTCAGTATAGATGGACTAATAGAGAAAGTCCCACACACTGCTAGAAGGCCAAATATTTTTTCAGAGCTGGATGCAGATAAAAATTATTTTTAATTTGCAACCTGATGGAGGTCAGTATAGATGGACTAATAGAACAAGTCCCACACACAGCTAGAAGCCCAAATATTTTTTCAGAGGTAGATGCAGATAAAAATTATTTTTCATTTGCAACCTGATGGAGGTCAGTATAGATGGACCAATAGAGAAAGTCCCACACACTGCTAGAAGGCCAAATATTTTTTCAGAGCTAGATGCAGACAAAAAATTATTTTCAGTTTGCAACCTGATGGAGGTCAGTATAGATGGACTAATAGAACAAGTCCCACACACAGCTAGAAGCCCAAATATTTTTTCAGAGGTAGATGCAGAAAAAAATTATATTCAGTTTGCAACCTGATGGAGGTCTGTATAGATGGATTAATAGAACAAGTCCCACACACAGCTAGAAGCCCAATATTTTTTCAGAGGTAGATGCAGAAAAAATATATATTCAGTTTGCAACCTGATGGAGGTTAGTATAGATGGACTAATAGAACAAGTCCCACACACTGCTAGAAGCCCAAATATTTTTTCAGAGGTAGATGCAGAAAAAAATTATATTCAGTTTGCAACCTGATGGAGGTCAGTATAGATGGACTAATAGAACAAGTCCCACACACTGCTAGAAGCCCAAATATTTTTTCAGAGCTAGATGCAGAAAAAAATTATATTCAATTTGCAACCTGATGGAGGTCAGTATAGATGGACTAATAGAATGATGCTATGCCCAAAAGATTTTACTTCACTAGGTGCAGTAAAAAAATTGGTATTCTATACACAGGTGGTATATCTTGCAACACAGATAGGCTACTCCACTGACTAACACACTCTGCAATAGGCCAAAAAGGATTAGCTTTGCTAGATTCAGCCAAATGCTGTGAAAAAAACTTGCACAGCACTGGCACAGACCTGCCTGGAAAAAACTGATAGGAACTGATGTAACCTAGTCCTGAAAAGGACTGCAATTACAATTAGTCTTTACTCCCACAATCTATCTATTTAAGAGCACAGACCTGCCTGATAAAAGTCGTAGGAAATGCTGTAACCTAGTCCTTAAAAGGACTGCAATCACAACTATTCCCTACTCCCAAGCTATCTGTAGATTTGTGCGAAAATTGGCTTGAAATTAACAAGGTATAGCGCACACAGCAACAGCGGTGCCGTCTAACACGCAGCTGCAGCAGTGAGAAAATGGTGGCGACAGGGAAAATGGCTGGGTCTTATAGGGCAAGGACATGTGACATACACTGCCAATGACACATGCCCTTGCTTGTGTGAAAAAAGCACTTCGCTCCGTGTGTGCGCTGCTGATAGGCTGACAGACTGCACCTCCCCACTGTAAATGCGGGAAAGAGAAAAAAAAATGGAGATCTTCATTATTCCTGCAGAGATCCATCCCCTGCCCCTCCCCCCACCCCGCTGTACACTCAAACTGCGTATTAACATTAATTTTCATCATTACTGAGAAAAAATCCAGTTATGATTTTGGTGCACGAACAGTTATCGAACATAACCTCGAACAGCCGAATTTTTCTCAAATCGTTCGTGTTCGGCGAACGGCTCGAACACCGCCCAAAACAGCTCGAATTTGAGATTGGCGAACAGTTCGAGTAGAACAACGCTCATCTCTAGTCATTACCAACACCGGTGCATATGTAGCTTCCATCCCACAGCCCCATCATCACTGCTCTACTATCCCTACCACCACATTGACAGTGCTGTGGGAAGACAGCTGTACAAGTGTTTGTAATGACACAACTCTGCTCGAGCGTCTTCCACTCTTGTAATGACAGTAGGTGCTGGCAGTAAATTCAGTGAGAAGAGTAAAGTTGTGATTCAATATGTTTCCATATCACACAGAGAAAGCAGATTTTGACATTCTCCAGGGTGTTTCATTTTTGTTTTTCTGCATGATGCTGCCTGGTTATGATTAGTCAATGTCAAGAATGGGAAAAATTACATGCCCCCAGTTAAGAATCCATCTTAATGCCCATAACCTATAACATATGTTATAAATTAGCATATAAACTTTACTAGCTAATATCTCCACAACAGAGACAAGAAATTAAAAAATAAAAATTATGTTTTATTGAGCTCTGTAGCCACTATTCCATGATTTGGCATAATTAGTATGCTAAAACTGGTGAAAGGTCCTCTTTAAAGTAAAACTAAATTTTTAGTACATAACTATAACACATTGCAGAAAACACAACACAACCTCCCCCAAAAAACTGTCTTACAACAGTTAGACACTATGGCTTCCATTTATGACAGATCTATCCATCAAGGTTCCAAAAAAATGTTGACATTTTTTACTCCAAGAATACTACTAAAACACTTCCATGCTCTATTGTTGCAAAACACTGTGGGAGACCTGAGCATTAGTATCATCATAGTCTTATTAATAAAGCTGTTGTGTAAAAAGTGGAGCCATGGTCTGTATTGTATCCGATTGACCCCACAGCTCACAATAACTGCAGTTTTGCTTTGGCCTTCATGATTCAAAAGTAATTAAAATGTAAAACAAGTAGGTGACAAAATAGTTGTCATCATCTTTAACATGTAGATGTTACATATCATTTGTTACACAAATGGGTGGCTCTTATAATGTGTTCTAATTAATGTATTTAGCCTGTGTTTGAGAAAAGCAGTTCAACTAAGGATAACGTAATATCTAGATAAATATTTAAATTTACAGTGCAAAACTATACTTCAATATGCAGCCACTCCATTTACCTAACTAGATCGAGGTGTTTAAGGGACATACATATTCTTTAGCTACACAAAAACAGTAATACATACTACAGATCCCTTTATATCTACAGACATTACATGTTAGAAGAGAGGCCTACCTAGAGCAAGCAATTTTCTCCTGCGAACTGCACCTAGCAAAATCCTAAAAGGGATTGTCCAGGTTTGAGCTCCAAGTCTGCAGTCACTCTATGTCACTTCAATATTTTGAATCCTGACAGCGTGAGGTGCGCACGCTGTCAGGATTTACTGGTATTACCAATGAGAGCGGGTGGTCAGGTGACCACATGTATGCAATTTGCATACTTACAGTCACATTCTAACTAGACGTGCTGATTGAGAGAAGTAGAGCACTTCTAGTAAGAATGTGACCAAAAGTATTTAAATTCCATACATGCGGTCAACTCCTCTCATGAGTAATACTCGTGAATTTTGACAGAATGCACACTGCAAGCTATCAGGACTCAGAAGTATGCACTCACATAAAGTTATAAATGAGAATCTCTAAACTATGTTACATCCCAGTTAGCAGTTGTTGTGGCTGCATAGTTGAAGCGAAGCTGATTCCAAATATGTCATTTTTATCTGTACTTTCTGTCATTCCAATACAATTAGTTTGCAAACGGTCAGTATGCTGCACGATAATGCATACTAAATAAGGGAGAGGACTCCAGCTATAGCACACAGAACCATATCATCAGCATCAGAGTTGTTACATGTATGCAGATATAAAAGCCATATGATAGTGGGTCTCATGCATGAGATTTCTTCCTAATTTCTCCCTAAATGGGTCTGGAGCCATAATATTAAATATGTTTTTTAAAGCCTGGGTTTATCTCACTTAGTTTTGACAAGTGCCACATAAAACTGAATTCCTTCTCACTATGCTCAACAGAATTGAAAAAATAAATATGGACAATTAAAAAATTTTAGAGACAAATCATTGAAAAGAAAATAAGTGATTAAGAATATGAATACAACATGTCTGTGAACTTAGAATGTAAGGTCCTACAGTTCAGAGTGATCAGTAGGTTGCCCCGTAAATAATTAGGGTCTGATTACTAATATTAGAAAATTGATGGTAAAAAAAGAAAAGATCATTTTATGCTTAACTTAATCCTGACTAGTGTTGAGCCACCCCCGTAGTGTTCGAGTTCGGTTCGGTTCGTCGAACACCCGTGTGTTCGCCGAACTGTTCGTCGAACTGTTCGTCGAACACCTTCGAACACCGTTAAAACCAATGGCAGGCAAACAAAAACACATAGAAACACATAGAAAACACCTTCAAAGGTGTCCAAAAGCTGACAAACTGCTCAGAAGACACAACTAACACATGGAAAAGTGACAAGTACATATAGTCATGCGAAAAGAAAAGAGGTGGAGGAGTAAAAGGAGGGGGAGACACAGATATAGGCATGTCATGCCCTTCTAAAATCCAAAAAGTGAGAAGCCGAGACGGCCAGTCCGCTCCTGCCCGTGCCACCTCCGTGTCGCCGGGTTTGTGCCAGAGCCGCGGTGAACCCTGACGGCCAGCCCCCCTCTCCCAATACTGGTGCCTGTCCGCTGGTGGGTCGAGAGAGCCCCCCTGTGGTGGAGGCAGCTCTAAGCTTTTTAATTTAAATTGTCCCTCTAATTTGAATGAATACACTTTAAATCCATTTACAAGGATCTATTGGAGGGCAAGTCTCATGCCAGCAGCCGCGTAATTCCAGCTCCAGTAGCGTCCACTAAAGCTGCTGCAGTTAAAAAGCTTTTATAAGGATCGAGCTCGGCTGTCCACCGCAAGGCATCCTAGTGCCAGTCCCAGCCCCTATGCCTTGGGGTGCCTCCTGATGCTCTTCACTAAGTATCCCGTGGTCCCGAAGCATTTCCTTTGAAAAAATTAAGTGTCCAAACTACAGGTGGTGTAGCTTGCTTAACAGCCGGGATAATCCGCTGACTAGCAGACACTGCTACTAGGCACAAAGTATTTCCTGGGCTAGATGCAGTTAAAAATTTGTAAGTAGATACTCTCGTTGGATGCTGAGAAAGCATTCCATAGAGTCTCCTGGCACGCCATATATGATTCTCTTAAAAAGCTTGGGGTAGGGGTCTAGGGGACCCTTTTATAGCCAAAATCACGGCCCTGTATCACAATACGTCACCTAGGCTGAAGATAAATGGAACTGTAGCACCGAGGGCTCGGTTGCTACAGACGTATTGCACCTCACCCAGAGGTGTGATATCTCACTCTCAGATAAGGATGGAGTGTGGATCAGGACCCGACACCTGCATGCATTACACCACATTGCCGTGGGGCAGGGCGACCAATATGCCCCTGAGATGGGCACGACAGTCCCTGTCCCTGGCTGGAGTGGGGGGAGGGAACACTGAGGAAGGGGAACCCTGCAGTGCAGGAGCAGGGAGGAAGCAGTTCCTGGGTGCATTGAGAAGGGAGTATAAAAGGTGGGCACCATCTTAGTTCAGTGCAGAGAAGTCTGAGCAGAAGTGGCAGGGAGCAGGGGCTCTGCATGAGCTCTGCTCCGGAGGCGGGCCTAGTAACAGAGGCCCAGGCCTCCAAGAGGGAGAAGGAAGGAAGAGGAGCGGAGAAGGCTCCAGGAACGAGGAATGAAGGGATCCCAGGGGTGCGGACGGGCGAGTCGCCACCGCACGCCCGAATCCACCTGCGTGGAGGGGTCAGGCCAAAGGGGGAGACCGGTCCCCGAACTAGTGGAGGCAGGAAACGACCCTCAGCTAGAAACCGGAGGCTCTGACATTTTATGTGGCGCAGCCCCTTGCTCCACCCGCTAGGAAGGCACCACATAGGGTCAGGGAAACTGGCGCCAAGTTTACCAAGAGGAGGCCCGAGGCAGCCGGACAGAAGTGTTGGTAAGAAAGGCCAGACAAAGGACACACAAAGGGGGTCCTGTGAAGCGCTCCAAAGTTATCTGGGAGTTGTCTGAGCCCCTCACCTGGTGAGCACAGTACGACGTGGGCAGCCGTTACCTGCAGACGTGGTCTGGATAATAAGAACTGTGAGTAAAGGCCCTGAACTGCATCACTGACTCCGTGTCGTTACTGCTGCTGCCCTGCACCATCACCCCCATCCTCCGCATACACTGCCCTGAGGCTATACTCCTCCCGTGGGGAGTTATGCTACGCTCTGCTGCACCCACAACACCAGCCTTAGCGGTCTGCCCTGTAGCGGCGGTTCACTCTGACCGCAATCCACGGGTGGCGTAGTCGGACATTTAAACATCAAAACCACATAAATAGTTCCGCCACTGGTTTGACCGCCCTGAGCCACGGAACCGGATCGCCGCCACGAAGACTACAACCACCAGCATCCACCAAAAAGGGTCCGGCTCCGGGTGTCCCAAGGCCCAGGGGGTGCGTCAGAACATTTTCATCACCTTTCACAATCACCAATGGGACAAGGCAGGGATGTCCTCTGTCCCCTCTCTTATACATCCTAGTGACGGAGCACCTGCTCTCATCAATTCGCCATAACCCCAATATTAGGTGGATTGAGGTGGGAGGCACCGAGTACAAGTGCTCTCTATTTGCTGATGATGTCCTAGTATATATCACTCAATCACATATATCCATCCCTGCTGTTATGGCTGAAATAGATCACTTTGTTACATGGTAAAATTTTAAAATCAATGCAGCGAAGTCTGAGGCCCTCGATGTCTCCCTCCCTAAATCCATATAGGATTCCATCCAGTCGAACTTTCCCTTTGCCTGGCCCTCACAGGGTATCAAATACTTAGGAATTCCTATTCATAGAGACCTCTCCCATCTATGTTATCTTAATTTTGGGCCCTTTATTGAACAATTCCATACAGACCACGGTTGGCAAGTTAGAACTGTAAGATTCACTACGTGAACCACTGGTGTTTTGTGGAAAAGCACATGTACACCGCGTTCCAAATTATTATGCAAAAAGTGTTTAGGAGTGATAAGGGAAGAATTTGTTTGTTTGTCAGTTAAACTCATTGATGGTGATGTGTGTCAGGGCTCTTTATATCACTGTAAGCAATTGCAGACACCTGTGCTAATTAGTTTGGCAGGTGTGTCCAATGAAAGGCAAGACTACTTAAGAAGGCTCTCTCACATTATTAAGCAGCCTACATTTTCTGCCAAAATGGGAAAGAAAAAGGATGTGTCGGCTGCTGAGAAGCAACAAATTGTGGAGTGTTTAGGTCAAGGCATGACTACAATCAACATTGTGCGATGATCAGGATGAAGTGTCTTGGCAATCAAGAAGTATGTAGCTGATTCACAGTACACACGTGTGCGTGCTGATAAGGGCAAATTGAGGACTCTTTCCTACAGGCAATTACGTCAGGTTGAAAGAGCAGCGGCAAAAAAGCCTTGTCATAGCAGCAGACAAGTTTTTGAAGCTGCTTGTGCCTCCAACGTCCCCCGAACAACAAGATGCAGGGTCCTTCAGAGGTTTGCAGCTGTGCATACGCCATCCTGTCGACCTCCTCTATCCACTTCACACAAGCAGAAACGGCTCCAGTGGGCCAAACATTACATGAAGACTGATTTCAAAACTGTTTTGTTCACGGATGAGTGCCGTGCAGCGCTCGATGGTCCAGATGAATGGAGTGGAGGATGGCTGGTTGATGGACACCCCACGCAAACACGGCTACAGCGCCAACAAGGAGGAGGTGGAGTAATGTTTTGGGCTGGAATCATGGGGAGAGAGATTGTCGGCCCCTTTAGGATCCCTGAAGGCGCTAAAGATGAACTCCATAATGTATGTGGATTTTCTCAAACAGCACTTCCTGCCATGGTTCAAGAAGAAGAACAGTGTATTTCACAGCAAGATCATTTTTCTGCATGATAATGCACCATCTCATGCTGCACATAAAACATCTGCATCTCTGGCTGATATGGGCATAAAAGGGGACAAACTTATGGTGTGACCCCCATGCTCCCCTGACCTCTACCCCATTCAGAACCTTTGGAGCATCATTAAAAGGAGCGTCTATGATGGCCGGAGGCAGTTCACATCTAAGCAACAGCTCTGGGAGGGTATTCTGTCCTCATGCAAAACAATTGAAGCAGAAACCATCCAAAACCTGACAAATTCAATGGACGAGAGAGTTCAGAAGCTCCTTTCGAACAAGGGGTCCTATGTGAAAATGTAACATCACCTAGAATAAAGTTTTGAGTTGAAAACTGTTTGATTTCAGTTTCTAACAACCTGCTAATGCTTATAATTTCAAAAATGACCATTTTTTTGGTCTTTATTAAAATGAAAAGGTTGATCGAAAAGTTTGGGGGATCTAAGAGTGTGGCAACCCAGTAGTCATGATTACTTCGAATTCTGACAATATGAGGGTCATGCTGCAGGTAGTGCAGCAAGAAGGCACTTATGTGTCTTGCGCATCTCGGAGCCCCAAAATTATTTTCCAGGCTAGATGCAGCTAAAAATTATTTTTAATTTTAAATCTGGTGAAGCTTATTATAGATGGCCTAATAGGATCAGTGCTGCACACTGCTACAAAGCCCAAATTATTTTCCAGTCAAGATACAGATAAACATGATTAGTAATTTGAAAGCTTAAAACGGTTGGTAGGGTGATTTTAACCAATCATCAAGCTTTTACTCTCCCCAGGATGACACAGGGGTAGAAAAGTCGTTTCGGATCCATGATTTGTTCATCTTTATGAACGTGAGTCTGTCTACATTATCAGTGGAGAGCCGCGTGCGCTTATCTGTCAGCACACCACCAGCAGCGCTGAACACACGTTCAGACAGAACGCTGGCTGCGGGGCATGACAAGATCTCCAAGGCGTAAGTGGCTAGCTCCGGCCATTTATCCAGATTGGAAGCCCAAAAAGAGCAAGGGTCCAGTGACACAGTCGTGGCTTCAATGTTTACTTGGAGATACTCCTGTACCATCGTCTCTAGGCGTTGACTATGTGTCAGACTTCTTGTCTCCTGTGGCCTTGCAAAGGATGGGCTAAAAAAGTGGTGAAATGATTCCGCAAAATTGATGTTACCAGCAGATACTGTGGTTCTGTTACGGTTTGAGTGCTGAACACTTGACGGTCCCACGGTTGGCAAGTTGGAACTGTGAGATTCACTACGTGCACCACTGGTATTTTGTGGAAAAGCACATGTAAGATTCTGCAACAGTCTCTGCTGATACTCCTGCATGCGTGCATCCCTTTCTATGGCAGGAATAATTTCTGCAAATTTACTTTTGTACCGGGGATCTAACAGTGTGGCAACCCAGTAGTCAGGATTATTTCTAATTCTCACAATTCGAGGGTCATGTTGCAGGTAGTGCAGCAAGAAGGCACTCATGTGTGTTGCGCATCCAGGAGCACCAAGTCCCTGTTGTGTTGGTGGCGAGGTAACAATCATGCTTCCTTCCTCTGTCCTCTCCCCCCAACCTCACACAACAGAAATGTGATCAAGGTCTCCCTCATCTGATGAGTCTTCCATCAGTTCGTCCTCCACTTCTTCCTGGGCTCCTGCACCTTCCTCACTAGTTTGGCTGCTACCATGCGCCCTGGTAAAATCATCTCCCCCACCCTCACATGCCTGCCGCCCTGGTGCTGCCGACCGTCTGGACCTTGCAGATGTTAGCCCTTCCGCATACAACTCCTCCTCCTCTACTTCCTCCACCTCCTCTGCTGACCTCATCTCTTGGCTGACTGTGGGTTGACAGTAAGTGGGATCTCCGACCTCATCATCATCACCCTGTGCGTTATCACACCCGTCGTCCTCAGAGCCAACCTGTTCCTGCCCTGACAAAAAACTAAAGTTGTCGCTCCAATCAGGTATTTGAGTCTTATCATTGTCTTCCTCATTGTCTCCACCAACAGGAGTTACAGTTTGGGAATGAGGGTCTACATTATGGTCAGAACCTTCTGCGTCTGGTCCTGGATCCGACTCATAAAGATTCTGGGCATCAGTGCAGATCATTTCCTCGTCTGGATTCACAGAAGCGCTGGAGTCGACCTCTGATTCCCAGGCTATAGTATGAGTAAACAGCTCTGCAGACTCAACCATCTGTTCTACCTCATACTCAGACGGGCAGCTGGAGATTTGGGAGCTGTGAGGAAGCAAGTGCGATTTGGGTGATACCTTTGAGGACTGGAGTATTTGTGATGTTGAAGTTGATGTGGAGGAGAGCCCACTTAAAGGAGCACTTGATATCCGTTGAAGCACCTGCTGTTTTTGTGCCTCATCTGGAATTTGTAGCGATTGGCGTGGCCGTAAGAAAGGGATCTTATCACATTGTCCGCTAAAAGAAGTAGACATTTTAGTTTGGCTGGAAGATGGTCTTTCTTCTGCACCTACCCCACGGACACAACCTTTTTTCCCCTTCCCAACACGCCTATTCCCCTTTCCACCAGCAGCAGGCCTTTTTCCACTCATTTTGGTGGTTAACTAATTCACAACTCTGGAGTTGTTTGCACAAAAAAACAATGGATGGTAACCGAGCAGAGCTGAGTGGCCAAACTGTGGTATTAGGCCAAAACTATTGGCTGGGTTAGATGCAGAAAAAAATTATTTTTAATTTGCAACCTGATGGAGGTCAGTATAGATGGACTAATAGACCAAGTCCCACACACCGCTAGAAGCCCAAATATTTTTTCAGAGCTAGATGCAGAAAATTTTTTTATTCAATTTGCAACCTGATGGAGGTCAGTATAGATGGACTAATAGACCAAGTCCCACACACTGCTAGAAGCCCAAATATTTTTTCAGAGCTAGATGCAGAAAAAAATTATTTTTAATTTGCAACCTGATGGAGGTCAGTATAGATGGACTAATAGACCAAGTCCCACACACCGCTAGAAGCCCAAATATTTTTTCAGAGCTAGATGCAGAAAAAAATTATTTTTAATTTGCAACCTGATGGAGGTCAGTATAGATGGACTAATAGACCAAGTCCCACACACCGCTAGAAGCCCAAATATTTTTTCAGAGCTAGATGCAGAAAAAAATTATATTCAATTTGCAACCTGCTGGAGGTCAGTATAGAAGGACTAATAGAACAAGTCCCACACACTGCTAGAAGCCCAAATATTTTTTCAGAGCTAAATGAAGAAAAAAATTATTTTTAATTTGCAACCTGATGGAGGTCAGTATAGATGGACTAATAGACCAAGTCCCACACACTGCTAGAAGCCCAAATATTTTTTCAGAGCTAGATGCAGAAAAAAATTATTTTTAATTTGCAACCTGATGGAGGTCAGTATAGATGGACTAATAGACCAAGTCCCACACACTGCTAGAAGCCCAAATATTTTTTCAGAGCTAGATGCAGAAAAAAAATATTTTTAATTTGCAACCTGATGGAGGTCAGTATAGATGGACTAATAGACCAAGTCCCACACACCGCTAGAAGCCCAAATATTTTTTCAGAGCTAGATGCAGAAAAAAATTATATTCAATTTGCAACCTGCTGGACGTCAGTATAGAAGGACTAATAGAACAAGTCCCACACACTGCTAGAAGCCCAAATATTTTTTCAGAGCTAAATGAAGAAAAAAATTATTTTTAATTTGCAACCTGATGGAGGTCAGTATAGATGGACTAATAGACCAAGTCCCACACACTGCTAGAAGCCCAAATATTTTTTCAGAGCTAGATGCAGAAAAAAATTATTTTTAATTTACAACCTGATGGAGGTCAGTATAGATGGACTAATAGACCAAGTCCCACACACTGCTAGAAGCCCAAATATTTTTTCAGAGCTAGATGCAGAAAAAAATTATTTTTAATTTGCAACCTGATGGAGGTCAGTATAGATGGACTAATAGAACAAGTCCCACACGCTGCTAGAAGCCCAAATATTTTTTCAGAGATAAATGAAGAAAAAAATTATTTTTAATTTGCAACCTGATGGAGGTCAGTATAGATGGACTAATAGACCAAGTCCCACACACTGCTAGAAGCCCAAATATTTTTTCAGAGCTAGATGCAGAAAAAAATTATTTTTAATTTGCAACCTGATGGAGGTCAGTATAGATGGACTAATAGAACAAGTCCCACACGCTGCTAGAAGCCCAAATATTTTTTCAGAGATAAATGAAGAAAAAAATTATTTTTAATTTGCAACCTGATGGAGGTCAGTATAGATGGACTAATAGACCAAGTCCCACACACTGCTAGAAGCCCAAATATTTTTTCAGAGCTAGATGCAGAAAAAAATTATTTTTAATTTGCAACCTGATGGAGGTCAGTATAGATGGACTAATAGACCAAGTCCCACACACCGCTAGAAGCCCAAATATTTTTTCAGAGCTAGATGCAGAAAAAAATTATATTCAATTTGCAACCTGCTGGAGGTCAGTATAGAAGGACTAATAGAACAAGTCCCACACACTGCTAGAAGCCCAAATATTTTTTCAGAGCTAAATGAAGAAAAAAATTATTTTTAATTTGCAACCTGATGGAGGTCAGTATAGATGGACTAATAGACCAAGTCCCACACACTGCTAGAAGCCCAAATATTTTTTCAGAGCTAGATGCAGAAAAAAATTATATTCAGTTTGCAACCTGATGAAGGTCAGTATAGATGGACTAATAGAATGATGCTATGCCCAAAAGATTTTACTTCACTAGGTGCAGTAAAAAAATTGGTATTCTATACACAGGTGGTATATCTTGCAACACAGATAGGCTACTCCACTGACTAACACACTCTGCAATAGGCCAAAAAGGATTAGCTTTGCTAGATTCAGCCAAATGCTGTGAAAAAAACTTGCACAGCACTGGCACAGACCTGCCTGGCAAAAACTGATAGGAACTGATGTAACCTAGTCCTGAAAAGGACTCCAATTACAATTAGTCTTTACTCCCACAATCTATCTATTTAAGAGCACAGACCTGCCTGATAAAAGTCGTAGGAAATGCTGTAACCTAGTCCTTAAAAGGACTGCAATCACAACTATTCCCTACTCCCAAGCTATCTGTATATTTGTGCGAAAATTGGCTTGAAATTAACAAGGTATAGCGCACACAGCAACAGCGGTGCCGTCTAACACGCAGCTGCAGCAGTGAGAAAATGGTGGCGACGGGGAAAATGGCTTGGTCTTATAGGGCAAGGACATGTGACATACACTGCCAATCACACATGCCCTTGCTTGTGTGAAAAAAAGCACTTCGCTCCGTGTGTGCGCTGCTGATAGGCTGACAGATTGCACCTCCCCACTGCAAATGCGGGAAAGAGAAAAAAAAATGGAGATCTTCATTGTTCCTGCAGAGATCCATCCCCTGCCCCTCCCCCCGCCCCGCTGTACACTCAAACTGCGTATTAACATTAATTTTCATCATTACTGAGAAAAAATCCAGTTATGATTTTGGTGCACGAACAGTTATCGAACATAACCTCGAACAGCCGAATTTTTCTCAAATTGTTCGTGTTCGCCGACCGGCTCGAACACCGCCCAAAACAGCTCGAATTTGAGATTGGCGAACAGTTCGAGTAGAACAACGCTCATCTCTAATCCTGACGTAAAAGTTTGTTGCTTGACTGCATGAGTGCTATAAAACTTACATTTATAGAAAAACACACACACCCCTCATAAACATTTCATACAATAGGTGCCTAACTGTTCAACCAAAAGTAAAAAGGCCAGGTGATCTAAAGGCCCACTTAGAACGCTCATTCCCGAATGAACTCGTATAAACAGGACAGCAATCACTAGACAAATGAGCAAAACGTTCGTTAGTCTGGTGTGATGATTTTTAAGCAAGCTTAAAATCAGGAACATTGGCCACATATCTTCATGTGTAAAATGGTGATTTGCTTAGGACAGCGGTGGGGAACCTTTTTTCTGCCAAGGGCTATATGGATATTTATACCATCCTTCGAAGGCCATACAAAATTATCAACTTGAAAATTACCCTGCTATATTACTTCAAACACTTAATTAACTCACCCCTAATGTGATGGCTGGAACTGCCTCTCTTTGATGCGGTTGTTATGTTAGGTGGAATAGATGATGTTGCTACTCGTAACGGCTTTTCCAGGTTTGCGTCGGTCTGGAGCGCATGTGAATCTTTGCAATGATACGTTTTGTAAAGAACTCTCAACAGTAAGTTGTACCAAACACAAATGTATACTACATTGCAAGTCTATTCACAGTGGGAAATTCATCACTACTCACGTTACATTTATAGAACTCAAGTAGTCGGAGGTCTGCAGCATACAGCACATAGGGGACATTGCGACTACTGTACATACAGTACATCACATAGTAGACACCGAGGCTGGAGTGTATACATCACATAGTAGACACAGGGCTGGAGTATATACATCACATAAGGGACACTGAGACTGCTGTATATACATCACATAAGAGATACTGAGACTGTTGTATATACAGTGGGAAAAATAAGTATTTGATACACTGCCGATTTTGCAAGTTTTCCCACCTACAAAGAATGGAGAGGTCTGTAATTTTTATCGTAGTTATACTTCAACTGTAAGAGACAGAATCTAAAAATAAAATTCAGAAAATCACATTGTATGATTTTTAAATAATTAAATTGCATTTTATTGCATAAAATAAGTATTTGATCACCTACCAACCAGCAAGAATTCTGGCTCCCACAGACCTATTAGTTTTTCTTTAAGAAGCCCTCCTACTCAGCACTCATTACCTGAATTGCACCTGTCTGAACTTGTTACCTGTATAAAAGACACCTGTCTACACAATCAATCACACTACAACCTCTCCACCATGGCCAAGACAAAAGTGCTGTCTAAGGACACCAGGGACAAAATTATAGACCTGCAAAAGGCTGGGATGGGCTACAGGACAATAGGCAAGCAGCTTGGTGAGAAGGCAACAACTGTTGGCGCAACTATTAGAAAATGGAAGAAACCCAAGATGACTGACAATCTTCCTTGGTCTGGGGCTCCATGCAAGATTTCGCCTCGTGGGGTAAGGATGATTCTGAGAAAAGTCAAGAATCAGTCTAGAACTACACGGGAGGACCTGGTCATTGACCTGAAGACAGCTGGGACCACAGTCTCAAACATTACTGTTAGTAACACACTACGCCGTCATGGATTAAAATCCTGCATAGCACGCAAGTTCCCCCTGCTCACGCCAGCACATATCCAGGCCCATTTGAAGTTCACGAATGACCACCTGGATAATCCAGAGGAGGCATGGGAGAAGATCATGTGGTCAGATGAGACCAAAACAGAACTTTTTGGTATCAACTCCACTTGCCGCATTTGGAGAAAGAAGAAGAATGAGTGCAACCCCAAGAACACCGCCCCAACCGTGAAGCATGGTGTGGGAAACATCATACTTTGGGGGTGCTTTTGTGCAAAGGGAACAGGACGACTGCACAGTATTGAAGGGAAGATGGATGGGTTAATGTATTGCGAGATTTTGGCCAATAACTTCCTTCCCTCAGTAAGAGCATTGAAAATGGGTCATGGCTGTGTCTTCTAGCATGACTATTGAACCACAAGTGTTCATAAGAACCAGCGTAGGGTATTAAATTCTTTATTTATGAATTGCTGTAAGGCAAATAAACCCTAACTAAAGATTCAATAAAGATTAAAATGTAATCTTTATTGTTTATCATTTTAATAACTGATATGCAATATTAAAACCACAAGTTTGTGTTGGTCCTTCCTTAGGACAATTTTTCAAATACTGACTTTTTGATAATTATAATAGTATCAGTGAATGTGGGACGTCTCGCAGCCAGAGAACTCAATGATGTTATTAGTGAGAAATAACTCCTAATGGACAAATGTCTCACATTTGAGTGAAGTCTTAACTCAGTATTTGATAAATTGTCCTAAGGTAGGACCAACAAAAACTTGTGGTTTTAATATTGCACATCAGTTATTAAAGTGATAAACAATAAAAATTACATTTTAATCGTTATATAATAGTTAGGGCTTATTTGCCTTACGTCAATTCCAGCATGACAATGACCAGAAACACACACCCAGGGCAACTAAGGAGTGGCTTTGTAAGAAGCATTTCAAGGTCCTGGAGTGGCCTAGCCAGTCTCCAGACCTAAACCCAAAAGAAAATCTTTAGAGGGAGCTAAAACTCAATGTTGCCTAGCGACAGCCCCGAAACCTGAAATATCTGGAGATGATCTGTATGGAGGAATGGGCCAAAATCCCTGCTGCAGTGTGTGCAAACTTGGTCAAGAACTACAGTAAACCTCTGACCTCTGTAATTGCAAACAAAGGTTTGTACCAAATATTAAGCTCTGTTTCTCTATTGTAATCAAATACTTATTTCATTCAATAAAATGCAAATTAATTATGTAAAAATCATACAATGTGATTTTCTGGCTTTTATTTTTAGATTCTGTCTCTCACAGGAGAAGTGTACCTATGATAAAAGTTACAGACCTCTGCATTCTTTGTAGGTGGGAAAACTTGCAAAATCGCCAGTGTATCAAATACTTATTTTCCCCTACTGTATATCTCCTAGAAGACACCGGGGATGGAGTATATACATTGCAGGAGAAATGAGGGCTGCGGAATATACAGTGGCTTGCGAAAGTAGTTACCCCCATTGGCATTTTACGTGTTTTGCTACCTCACAACCTAAAATTTCACTGTTTTTTTTGAGGGTAAAGAACATGTCTACAACTGTGGACATTTCGTTTTCTTTTGATTGTGAAGCAAACAACAAATAGGACAAATTAACTGAAAACTTTAGGGTGCATAACTAATCATCCCTACTAAAGTCAGTACTTGCAGAGCCTCCTTTTGCAGCAATTCTAGCTGCAAGTCGCTTTGGATAAGTCTCTATGAGCTTTCCACATTTTGTCACTATGATTTTGCCCATTCCTGAAGGCAAAACTGCTCCAGCTCCTTCAAGTTAGATGGTTTAATCTGGTGAACAGCAATCTTCAAGTCTGATGACAACCTCTCAATTAGATTAAGGTCTGGGCTTTGACTAGGCCACTCCAAAACATTTACACGTTTCCCTTTAAACCACATGAGTATTGCTTTAGCAATATTCTTTGGGTCATTGTATTGTTGGAAGGTGAATCTCCATTCGAGTCTCAAATCACTGACAGACTGAAATAGGTTTTGCTCAAGAATATCCCTGCATTTCGCATCATCCACCTTCCCCTTGATTGGGACCATTTTTCGGTCCCTGTTGCCGAAAACATCCCCACAGTATGATGTTGTCACTACAGTGTTTCACTGTGGGGATGGTGTTCTTGGGGTGATGAACTGTGTTGGTATGGCACCAGACATAGTGTTTACCTTGGTGGCCAAAAAGTTCAATTTTGGTCTCATCTAACCACAGCACCTTCCTCCATACATTTGGGGAGTCTGCCACATGTCTTTTGACAAATTCAAAATGAGGCTAACAATTTGTGTGTGTAAGTAAAGGCTTCTTTCTGCCCACTCTTCCATAAAGGCCTCCTCTATGGAGTGTATGGCTCATTGTGGTTATATGGACAGATACTCTAGTCTCTGCTTGGTAACTCTGCAGTTCTTTTAGGGTTACCTTAGGTCTCTATGCTGCATCTCTGATTAATGCCCTCCTTGCCCCGGCTGAGAGTTTTGGTTGGCCCCCTCTTGGCAGGTTTGTTGTGGTACCATGTTCTTTCTGTTACGGGTCCGGGTGGTGGAACCTCTGTGCTTTGGTGCAAGGAGGGATAAGAGGGGCGTGACTAAGTGCCTACTCGGCCTGACCCAAGTCACACGGGGGCTTAGTTGACTCTGTGAACCAGGGAGGGACCAGGCAGGTGAACCAGGTGCCACTCTGGGACCGACCTTGTGTGAGAGCAGGTGACTCCCACGGGTCAAATGACAGGAGCTGACCGGTACAGCGGATGAGCACGGCAGGCAGGCTGGCAGGTGGTGCAGATAGATAAAAGGCAGGTACGGCTGATAGCCAGACGGGCGCTCTGGGAAGGCAAGCAGGCGAGCACGACAGGTTACTTGGCAGGTGTTCCGGGTAGGCAAGCTGGCGGGCACGACAGGTTACTTAGCAGGTGCTCCGGGTTGGCAAGATGGCGGGCATGGCAGGTAACTGGCAGGTGCTCCGGGTAGACAGGCTGGCGGGCACGGCAGGTAACTGGCAGGTGCTCCAGGTAGGCAGGCTGGCGGGCACGGCAGGTAAGTGGCATACTGGTGGGCAGAACTATTAGACAGACTGGCAGGCTGGACTGTTAGACAGACTGGCGGGCAGGACTGACAGGCAGCGGGACCTGAGGGCTGAAGCAAGTGTTAGCACATGGAACAACAACCTTGCACAGGCACCTCCAATTTGAAAGAGGAGCATTATATAGGAGAATTCTTCCGGCCATTGGCCGGGACTCTTTAGGACGACGTGCGCGGCCCCTTTAAGAGGGAGGGAGCGCGCGCGCGCCCTAAGCACAGTGCCCGGGAAGCTGCGCACGGCGCTCACCACAGCAGCAGGAGAGCAGGAAGAAGCCGGACCAGGACCGCGGCGGTGAGGGGAGCGGCGTCTCTGCCCGTCAGGAGGCAGAGATGCCGATGCTACAGTACCCCCCCTTTATGCCCCCTCTTCTTTAGGCCCGCGAGAAATTTTTTAAGAAGATGAGGGGCATAAATGTTCTCCTTGCGTTCCCAAGACCTCTCCTCTGGGCCAAACCCCTTCCAATCCACAAGAAAGAAAGTCTTTCCTCTTACCCTCTTGGTGGCCAAAATGTTTTCTACCTCAAAGATGTCCTCAGCGGAGACTGGAGCAGGAGTGGTACCTGGATCGTCAGAGAAGGAATTAAGGACAACAGGTTTGAGGAGGGATACATGAAAGGAGTTGGGAATCCGTAAGGTGACCGGGAGTTTCAGCTTGTAAGCCACCGGATTGATTTGGTTCAGAACATCGAAAGGACCGATGAACCGCGGACTCAACTTAAAAGACGGTATCTTGAGACGGATATATTTGGAGGAAAGCCAGACCTTGTCTCCCGGACGGAACTGAGGCGGATCCAGACATCTCTTATCAGCATGTTTCTTCATCCGCTCGGAGGACTGAAGAAGTGCAGATCTAGTGTCTTCCCAAATAGCCGAAAATTCGCTGACAAGAGTCTCCGCGGCAGGATTGTCCACTGAAGAGGAGACAGGAAACGAAATCCGGGGGTATCAACCGTAGACCACAAAGAATGAGAATTTAGTAGAAGACTCACTCTCATGGTTGTTATAGGAGAACTCGGCCCAGGGCAGGAGCTCAACCCAATCGTTATGGTGAGCGTTGACAAAGTGCCGAAGAAAGCTGGTCAGGATCTGGTTGATACGTTCCACTTGACCATTGGACTGAGGATAATAAGCAGAAGAGAAATCCAAAGAGACATCCAGCAGGTTGCACATAGCTCTCCGGAAGCGCAAAGTGAATGGAACTCCGCGATCAGACACAATGTTGAGGGGTAGGCCGTGAAGACGGAAGATGTGATGGATGAAGTACTTAGCCAGCACCGATGCAGACGGAAGACCAGGGATGAAGTGGGCCATTTTAGAAAAACAGTCACCGACCACCCAAATGACAGTACAACCGGCAGAAACAGGGAGATCCGTGATGAAGTCCATTGCAATGTGTTGCCACGGAGCGGAAGGCACGGGAAGAGGAAGGAGACGGCCGGATGGAAGGTGCCTGGGTATCTTGTTATGGGCACATGAGGAACAAGCCGCGACAAAGTCCGCAACATCCTTGCGCAGGGAAGGCCACCAGTAATGTCGGGCGAGAGCAGAAAGGTCTTCCTCTGACCAGTATTGTCTGGCTAGTTTGGATGAATGGCCCCAGAGTAGAACCTTCTTTCAATCTGGAACCGCTACAAAGGTCTTACTGGGTGGAAGATGAGACAGGACAAACAGAGCAACAGTCATTACTTTGGAGGAGTCAATGATATGCAGAGGTTCCTCCTCTTGGTTGGAAGACAGGAATGAGCGGGATAGAGCATCAGCTTTAATGTTCTTGTCCGCCGGGCGGTAATGCAGAGTGAAGCAGAATCGGGCAAAGAATAGAGACCACCCAGCCTGATGCGGATTTAGTCTTTGGGCGTTCTGCAAATAACCGAGGTTTTTGTGGTCAATGTAGATGACCACCGGGTGCTGAGCCCCCTCCAGCAAGGACGAGGAGAAGAGCTTGGAGAAGAAGCCGCAGGTCACCATTCTCCCGGACGAGGATTTCTGGGTGAGCACCGCTCTGGCTCCGGAGGAGGAAGCATCAACCTCCAGGAAGAACTGCTTGTTGCAATCTGGACGGTGCAGCACAGGAGCGGAGGAGAAGACTTGTTTAAGGGAGATGAAGGCCTCCTCCGCTTCTGAAGTCAATTCCCTGCGATTTGCTCCTTTGCGGGTGAGTGCGGAGATGGGAGCAGTCCGGGAGGAGAAATAAGGAATGAAGAGGCAGTAATAGTTTGCGAAGCCAAGGAATCGCAGAATCGCCTTCAACCCCTCCGGTCGGGGCCACTTTAAGACGGCAGACACCTTCTCGGGATCCATCCGCAGACCAGTCTCGGAGATAATATAGCCCAGGAACGGCAGAGAGGTCTGCTCAAAGAGGCATTTCTCGAACTTTGCGTATAGGCGATTCTGCCGGAGCCTTAGCAGAACCTGACGAACATTCCTCCGCTGTGAGGGCAAATCTGGAGAGAAAACCAAGATATCGTCCAGGTACACCACCACGCAAGAATACAGGAGATCACGGAAGATGTCGTTAATCAGCTCCTGGAAGATGGCTGGAGCATTACAGAGACCAAAGGGCATCACGGGGTATTCGTAGTGACCGTCCCGGGTGTTGAATGCCATCTTCCACTCGTCTGCCTGGCGGATCCGGACCAAATTGTACGCCTCACGAAGATCGAGCTTGGTGAAGATCTTCGCACCTGTAAGGCGGTCAAACAGCTCCGAGATGAGAGGCAGGGGGTACTTATTTTTTATGGTAATCTGGTTAAGGCCCCTGTAATCGATATAGGGACGTAGAGAGCCGTCTTTCTTCTTGACGAAGAAGAATCCTGCTCCAGTCGGAGAGGTGGATTTCTGGATAAATCCCCTAGCAAGATTCTCCTCTATGTACTCAGACATGGCACGGGTCTCAGCCAGCGACAAGGGGTAGATTCGCCCGCGAGGAGGTGAAGCACCAGGTATTAGGTCGATGGGGCAATCATACGGCCTATGAGGTGGTAGTGTCTCCGCTTCCTTTTTGTCAAAGATGTCCGAATAGGACCAGTACGGTGCCGGCAGACCAGGTAGATTAGCCGGAGTAGACGGGGGTCGAGAAGGACGAACAGGAATCAGACAGGACTCAGGGCATTCCTGACCCCAACGGAGCACTTCACCAGTTCTCCAACTCAGGATGGGCTCATGTCTTTGTAACCAGGGTAGACCAAGCAAGAGGGGGTGAGAGAGACCAGACAGCACATGAAAGGAGATCTTCTCCGAGTGCAGCATTCCCACCTGGTCTCCGGAAGAAGCCTCCCATCCACGGACACAACCGCCAACGGTTCAACCAGACGTACGGTGGGAATCTGGTACCGCTCCACAACAGCTTGTTGAATGAGATTCCCAGCGGCTCCGGAATCCAGATGGGCAATCTCGAAGAAGCGGGTTTCACCACAGGAAATAGAAACAGACAGAGTCAAGGGCGGAGAGGATTTACTCTTGCCTAGGACGACCTCTCCGAGCGGTCCTAGACACTGGAGTTTCCCGGCCTCATCGGGCAGGAATGGATGAGATGCTCTATACTGCCACAGTAGAAGCAACTCCCCTTGGCTCGGCGCGTCTCCAGGCGAGAGTTGACCATCTTGGTTTGGTCAATTTGCATAGGCTCAGGTGAACATGCTCGGGGGTTGCTGGTTGTGAGGCTGGCCTTTGGAAAGTTGGAGCGAGATGCGGAAATCTTCTCTCCAGGGTAGTCTCCTTAGCACGTTCCAGAAAACGGATGTCAATCTGGGTAGCTAATGACACCAGGTCGTCCAGGGTGGAAGGGATGTCACGACCGGCTAGCTCATCCTTGATTTGTCCGGAAAGACCCTCCCAAAAGGTGGACACCAGGGCCTTGTTGTTCGAGGCAAGTTCAGATGCAAGGGTTCGGAAGCGTATGGCATACTGGCCCACAGTGAGACTCCCTTGGCGGAGACGGAGAAATGAGGAGGCAGTAGAAGATTTTTGTCCAGGTTCATTGAAGACCTTCCAGAAGGCAGCGAGGAAAGCCAGAAGATCGGACACCAGGGGATTCCCTCTTTCCCACAGAGGGTTTAGCCATGCCAATGCCTCCCCAGTGAGGTGAGACATGATGAATGCCACCTTTGCCCGATCGGAGGTGAACTGGTGTGCTAGGTGTTCAAAGTGCAGCGTGCACTGATTTATGAAGCTCCGACATAAGATGGGGTCACCATAAAAACGTGGAGGCGTAGAGAGCCGGGGTCCAATGCCGGGTGCCACAGAGCCACTGGTTTGAGGTGCCGCTCAGCAAGAGACAGACACAGACGGGGTGGACAGCGTGTCCAGGCGGGAGTTGACAGTCCGCAGATAGGACAGGATAGTTTCCTGTTGGGATCTCTGATGTGAGACCTCTTGGTACAGGTCAGAGAGCAAAGGAGCCTGGGAGCCAACGGGTTCCATGGCCTGTGCAAACTGTTACGGGTCCGGGTGGTGGAACCTCTGTGCTTTGGTGCAAGGAGGGACCAGAGGGGCGTGACTAAGTGCCTACTCGGCCTGAGCCAGGTCACATGGTGGCTTAGTCGACTCCGTGAACCAAGGAGGGACCGGGCAGGTGAACTAGGTGCCACTCTGGGACCGACCTTGTGTGAGAGCAGGCGACTCCCACAGGTCAGATGACAGGAGCAGACCGGTACAGCGGATGAGCACGGCAGGAAGGCTGGTGGGTGGTCCAGGTAGATAAACAGGCAGGTACGGCTGATAGCCAGACAGGCGCTCCGGGAAGGCAAGCAGGCGGGCATGACAGGTTACTTGGCAGGTGCTCCGGGTAGGCAAGTTGGCGTGCATGACAGGTTACTTGGCAGGTGCTCCGGGTTGGCAGGCTGGCGGGCACGGCAGGTAACTGGCAGGTGCTCCGGGTAGACAGGCTGGCGGGCATGGCAGGTAACTTGCAGGTGCTCCAGGTAGGCAGGCTGGCGGGCACAGCAGGTAAGTGGCAGACTGGCGGGCAGAACTATTAGACTGGAGGGCTGGACTGTAGACAGACTGGCGGGCTGGACTGTTAGACAGACTGGCGGGCAGGCCTGACAGGCAGCGGGACCTGAGGGCTGAAGCAAGTGTTAGCACACGGAACAACAACCTTTCACAGTCACCTCCATTTTGGAGGCGGTGCCTTATATAGGAGAAGTCCTCCGGCCATTGGCCGGGGACTCTTTAGGACGGCGCGCAACAGCAGCATGAAGACGCCGGACTGGGTGTGAGGGGAACGGCGTCTCTGCCCAGCAGGAGGCAGAGACGCCGATGCTACACTTTCCATTTGATGATAATGATTTTGATGGTGCTCCGGGGAATTATCAGAGATTGCAACAATATTTTATAACCCAACCCTGACTTGTATTTCTGAACAACTTTGTCCCTGACTTGTTTGGAGATCTCCTTGGTCTTCATGGTGTTTTTGTTTATTGGTGCCTCTTGCTTAATGGTGTTATGATCCCATAAATTTAATTTATGCCTATATTTTTCTCACTTCACCAACTTAGGCTATCACACACAAATCAGATTACAAAACTATTTAAACACAGGTTGTAAAGTAACAAAATAAGTAAAAACCAACCGGCGTGAATACTTTCGTGAGCCATGGGGCTGCAGTATAGACATCATGGGAGACATAAGGCTGCGGTATAGAAATCACAGGAGACATGGGGCTGTGTATAATCATCGCAGGAGACATGGGGTTGAGGTATAATCATCACGATATATGGGGCTGCGGTATAATCGTCACAGGAGACATGGGACTGTGGTATAATAAGCACAGGAGACATGGGGTTGCGGTATAATCATCACAGTATATATGGGGCTTCGGTGTAATCATCACAGGAGACATGGGCCTGCCATATAATCATCATAAGAGACATTGGGCTACAGTATAAACATCACAGGAGATGCTGGGTCTGCGGTATAATCATCACAGTAGACACTGGGGCTACAATATAAACAACAGAGGAGAGGTTGGGGCTAAGGCATAATCAACACAATAGACGCTGGGGCTGCGATATAGACATCACAGGAGATGCTGGGGATGTGGTATAGACATCAAAGGAAATGCTGGGGCTGCTGCTGCTCTCTTCTGTGGAGGGAAGCACATTGTGTGCTAACTCCAACCACAAAGTACGTCCTGACACTGGCACTGGCCAGCGTGAGGATGTAATCTTTCATTGCATGTGCCGCAGCGTAGTGAGCACAGAGCAAGAAGAAATTAAAGGGCCAGCAGCCATCAAAATGATGTGGCTGGCAAGAGCACTACAGTTCACAGGAATCTGCCCAGAGGTTGGAGAAAAGGTCACCTTTCACCAAATTTTTCATATTGAACTGGACAAATGATGTAATAGTGGCTGCAGAGTGGAATAAAAGGTTGTTTTTTTTATTTCCCATCTGTGTTTGCGAAGATATTAGCAATTAAACTATTTGGCACCTAATGAGTTAACTTTTATTAAGTCCAAGTGGGTGTTATCAGACAGCAACTCATACAGGGAGATGAAGTGCATGCCCCCAGTGAAAACACCCACTTAGACTTAATATGTAAAGTCCAAGTGAGTGTTAGTTGAACTAAACACGTGTCCAGTTCAACATGTAAAATTTGGTGAAAGGTCCTTTAATGGTAAAAGATGTACAGCTTAAAGGGTTTATCAAGGACATTTTTATTTACTATGGGCCTAAAAACTAACAGGCAGGTAGTTGCATCCTTCCTGCCTGTTGTGCCAGGCGCCAATCTTTGCCAGCACAGAATGGTCACAGACCACGCCAGCCAGCAATTCAGCAGCTTCCGTTGATGTCCCATCGACAGAGCAGCAGCTTCTATTCTGCTCTGCTGACGAGGCGTGACTATCAATGTCACGTCGACAGAGCAGCCCAAAAGAAGAGCTGCTCTGTTGACCTGGAGCAGCTGAATTGATGGCAGGATTGGTCAGTGACCATTCTGTGCCATGTAGAACAGCCTGTTACATATCTGTGAGTTTTTAGACCCACAGTAAAAAAAAGTCCTGGATAAACCCTTTAATTATTACAAAAATATACTTACTTTTTGATATGACATATCAGGAAAAAAGGGTGCAATTATGTACAGTTGAGAATTTTCTTTTTTAAAGGTAAAGATTTTTTTGGAATTTGTCTCAAGACACATTCTATTCACTACAACCAACTCTGTGGGTTGTAGTGAATATTCATGGTCTTTAATAGCGGGCACACATGACCGCCGAGCAGCTGCAGGAGCGGCGCTGCGGGTACAGTGTGCAAGTGTGCACGCTATTAAGGTGAGTGAATGGTCACTGCTCTCCACGTCCATAGTTCCGGTGTGGGGAGCAGTGACTATTTTGGCACAGCATCTCACAGTGTGAGGGCGCATGGCAGTGACATCATGGGTGGCTCACACAGTGAGATCAGTGTCAACAGAAGAGCAGGATGCAGTGCTGGAGCAGAGAGGAGATGAGTATAATTGTTTGTTTTTTGTGTGCAGCGTGATGAGGATGAGGGGGGTGCCTTGCATATGGGGATGGAGGGTGCCATGCATGCCAGGATGAGGGATGAAGAGTGCCATGCATACCAGGAAGAGGGATGAGGGGTGCCATGCATACCAAGATGAAGGGTGCCATGCATACCAGTACGGGGGGGCCAAGCATACAAGGATGTGGGGTGCCATGCATACCAGGATGAGGGGTGCCATGCACACCAGGATGAGGGGTGCCATGCATACCAGGATGAGGGGTGCCATGCATACCAGGATGGGGATCAGGGGGTGCCATGCATAACTGGATGAGGGATTGGGGTGCCATGCATACAAGGATGGGGATGAGGGGTGCCAAGCATATCAGGATGGGGATGAGGGCCACGTATAACAGGAAGGAGGGGGGCATATATATCAGGATGGGGGATATTAACAGAACTGGGGGACATTACCCCTATAACAGTGTCAGCAGCAGACCCCCTCCCCCTTAACAGTGCATCATGACCACATTTTTTGCTTAATTTTTTTTTCTATTTTCCTACTCTAAAATCTAGGTGCGTCTTATAGTTCAAAAAATACGGTACATATATTTTTTCATTTTTTACATTTTAAAAATGACAAAAAGGAAAATGGGCCGATGCAAAAGGTTGGGTACCTTGCATGGTTAGAACCTAGTAGCACACCCTTTTAAAAGTATCACAGCTTGTAAATGCTTTTTATAGCCAGCCAAGAGTCTTTCAATTCTTGTTTGAGGGATTTTCATCCATTCTTCCTTGTAAAATTCTTCCATATCTGTGAGATTCCTGGGTCTTCTTGCATGTAGTGCTATTTTGAGGTTTAGTTACTGATTTTCAATGATTTTTAAATCAAGGGACTGTAGTAGCTATAAAACCTTCAGCTTGCGCCTTTTGAGTTAGTCTATTGTGGATTATGATGTGTGTTTAGGATCGTTATCCATTTGTAGAAGCCATCCTCTTTTCAGCTTCAGCTTTTTTACAGAAGGTGTTATGTTTGCATCAAGAATTTGTTGAAATTTCATTGAATCCATTCTTCCCTCTACCCGTGAAATGTTCCCCGTGCCATTGGCTGCAACACAACCCTAAAGCATGATTGATTCACACCCATGCTTAATGGTTGGTGAGATGTTCTTTTCCAGAAACTCTGTGCCCTTTTTTCTCTACACATACCTTTGATCATTGTGGCCAAAGAGTTCTAATTTACCCTCATCGGTCCACAGGACTTATTTCCAAAAGGCATCCGGCTTGTTTAGATGTTCTTTTGCTTACTTATGATGCTGAATTTTATGGCATGGTCGCAGGAGAGTTTTTTTTCTGATGACTCTTCCATGAACGCCATATTTGTGCAGGCGTCTCTGAACAGTAGAACACTGTACCACAACTCCAGAGTCTGCTAAATCTTTCTGAAGGTCTTTTGCAGTCAAGCGGGGTTCTGATTTTCCTCTCTAGGAAGCCTACAAGCAGCTCTAATAGAAATTTTGCTTGGTCTTCCAGATCTTATCTTGACCTACCCTGTTCATGTTAAATGCCATTTCTTAATTACATTTTGAACTGAGGAAAGGGCAACTTAAAACACTTTGCTATCTCATTATAGCCTTCTCTTGCTTTGTGGGCCTCCACCATTTTAATTTTCAGCGTGCTAGGCAGCTGCTTAGAAGAACCTATGGGTGCTATTTTTTGGCACAAGGTTAGAGGAGGCTGTCATTTTATAAAACTGGGAAATTTGAATCACCTGGCGTCTCCTAATGATGATAGTGAACAAGCCATAACCCTAAAAGGCTAATTAAGGTCTGAAACCTTGGTCAAAATTCTCTGAGCTCACAAATCTCCAAGGGTGCCCAAACTTTTGCATCAGACCATTTTCCTTTTTATAATTTTTAAAATGTAAAAAATTACAATATATTTTTTGTGCATAAAATACAAAGGAAATGTGTCATCTTTAACTTTAGCCCTTTTAGAGATCATTTCATCTTCAACTTGGCTTAACTGTTCACAATAACAGTAATTTTGACCAAGGGTGCCCAAACTTTTACATTCCACTGAAAATCATACCTGCCTGTCTATTGTGATCAATACAAACTAGCATATTAAGCAATACATTTCCATAGTGAAATGTGTTGGTGTAAACCAATAAAACTAGAACTTGTATTATAAATGCAGGATCTTCTTAAATAAGCTTCTTATAGACATCAGACCACAGATAGTTTGGGACTCTTTTGGACATTGATCTAATTTAAACTTAATCTACATTAGTGAGCAAACTTAAAAAGCACCAGCACTGCTACATTATAAAAAAAATTTTGTAAACTATCTAAAATAAACAGTCTGAACATGGAGAAAAGTCCAAAAAAATATCTTAAAATGCATCAAACCTATAGGTCTAAAGATAGGCAACAATCTGCAATCGCATGCAAGATACAGGTTATTTCACTCACTGCATACTCTATAAATTGGGAGCAAAAAACAATGCAGTACATTAGTACAGTCAGTTGTTAGAACATGCTGTCTTCACAACTGTTACTACTTACCAGTATAGCTTTTCCTGTTTTCCAAATCTTCATGCTTTTGATTTGGCATCTGAGAGGTTGGCGGTGGAGGAGCTCTTCTTTTCTTTTTCTGCTGTTCTTTTTGAAGTGCAGCATATAGCTGAAATAGGAGCAACATTGTTTGAGACCTCACTTATAGAGCATTCAGTTTTTCATTGACATTTTTTTTCAAGAAAAATAAAAACAAATTAAATGATTTTAAAGTACCTGTGAATAATTGTATTTCCTTACATTTTAGCACATCCTGTATAATCTATTAGTGTATATAATACATTCCTCTCATCTGTTCTGACAGCTCCTAAGCAATTGCATTTAATATGATATTTTGCATGATTTTTAGCTTGATCAAAGATGTGTTTAGACCTGTGTTTCTTGACCAGGGATTCTTGAAATCCAGATGTTTCGTAAACTCTGACCACGGTTCCTCAAAGCACTGAATAAAGAGCAGTTATTTTTACAGTACAGTTGGTAAACTGAGGTCTATCTGATTAAAGATGCTCGGCAAGAGTCAACACATGTCAATCAGAATATAGTTCTAGCTGAGAATTTAAGAATACAGATCACAGCCTGTATTAAAAATAAAAATAGACCTCTATTAATTTTTACACTTGCCACTGGGGCTTTTTAAGACTCTAACTAACAGTCTTAACTATTGTTTCAGGAAATAACACATGTACATAGCCAGAATGGTTGGATTCCGACCCTATCTTTTGTGTTGAAGTGTCTAATGAGCCTATGCAATATTCTTTGTAAAGGCAGGTGTGAATGTGAAGCAGGGTCAGGTGTGATATTGTCTATTGCAGTGTTTCCCAAACTCCAGTCCTCAAGGACCCCACAGGTCATGTTTTCAGGATTTCCATAGTATTGCACAGGTGAGAGAATTCCTGATGCCTTGATGGTACTTCCATCACCTGTGCAATACTAAGGAAATCCTGAAAACATGACATGTGGGGTCCGTGAGGGCTGGTGTTTGGGAAACACTGGTCTATTGTGAATGGTGGATGCTGTATTATAAGCTTGGTATAGAGGTGTAACCGGTCATTGTAACCCTGTATCTGATAATTCTGAGCCTTACTGAAAACTCTTCCTAAAAAGGCCGTCTAACAAAAGAGTCTAAAAAATCCCTAGTGGCCAGTCTTAAAATTGCAAGATTACGAACTATATTTTTTTTAAAAAAACATCATGATATAAAAAACAGTCATTTTTTTAAATGCATGTAACAAAAAAAAACTAATTTAAACAATAGGTCATTTTCTGATTATAACTTCCCTTTAAAGGAAACAGAAGAAAACAATGAATGTTAATTAGATAAGCAGGTATCACGCCAGGTAGGTGTGGGAAAGACTTAGTGCAACACAAAGGGAAAGGGAGCCCAGGCTCTAGGGAAAGGGGGGAGGGCAGACAGCCTAGTCTGGTCTGGTGTCACCCTGTCTAAACTACCGTGCCTATATTGGCTCTTCACCAATCGCCGCACGCGTGCCTCCCCCTGACTTTTCCTGGCATATGGCTAAGGCTAGGGATGGGAGGAGATGAGCACTAGTCGATCTCCACTAAACTCTATAGACAAGGGTAGACAAACAGGGGGAGATTGCTTAGCTTTAGACGACTCCAGACAAATGCGAACACAGCCTCAAGCTCCAGAGAGGACGAAGTACTACTCTTGCTAAAGCCTCACAATTAGTAATCAATATCGCCGGCACCTCCCTCTTAGCTCCCACGCCAGGGAGCTAATTAGCCAGAGGGAGGTAGCCGCTGGGTCCTAGAGACAGCCAGCCTCTAAGTGTTAGAACCCTCCTGTTTGTTTTTGTTTCTATTTTGTGTTTTGCAGTCACGTGACCATCTTCCTATATATTCCAGCTCCACCCTTCTGGCTTTGCTGGACTTCAGTGTTGTTTTGACTGTCTCTCTAGCCAGGTGCTTTTGTGCCTATCTATCTCTAGTTTGCTTGGTACTCTGGGACCTCTAGTACTTTTGTCAGTTTATCTTTTGCTCTGCAACAACTTCTGTTAGGTGTCCCATTTTTGTCCCAGTCCTTAGTTCTTTTACGGACCCCTCCCTTCTCTATAGGTCTCCGTTCAGACTAGTTGAGGACGAAGGCGGGTCTGTTCACAAGCTACAGGTTGCCCGCTACAACGTAGGGACTCAGCTTAGTCTTACTGTAGGGACAGCTCTCCCCATCTTTCCCTAGTTTATGTTGCAGATCATAACAGTAAGTCCAGCCCAAACAAAAACTTTATGGAAAGAAATCCGGGGATCAGTATGGTTTCTGTTCAAGATTTGGCTCAACGCCTGCAGGGATTGTTTCTGGAGGTGTCTGAGCTCCGGCAACACGTGAGTAGCTGTTCTGGAGAGCATTTTGTCGAACCCAAGGTAGGACTCCCTGATATTTTTTATGGTAAACAACAAGATTTTTTTTCCTTTAAAAATGCTTGTTTATTATATTTTCGTTTGAGACCAAGGTCCTCTGGGAATGAATCACAGCGCATTGGGTTTATCATGTTACTTTTGCGCAAGGAACCACAGGGGTGGGCCTTTTCTCTCCAACCTAATGATCCGTGTTTTAGGTCAGTGAAGGATTTTTTTCTGCTATGGGGCTATTGTATGACGATCCTGATCGAGTCTCATCTGCTGAGACAGAACTGAGGCGTTTGAATCAGGGGTCAGGTGATGTTGAAAATTAATGTACACACTTCAGAAGGTGGTCCTCAGAAGTGAAATGGAATGATTCGGCGTTAAATTGTTTTTTTCTTGCTGGTCTAAGTGAAAGGGTTAAGGATCTGCTGATTGCATTTCCTGCACCTGAGACCTTGCAGGAAGCCATGCAATTAGCTATACGTGTGGACAGGAGACTGCGTGCCAGGGTTAATGATGAAAAAATTCCTGCAATGGCAGCTCCTAGTCCCCAGAGGGTCTGCTCGGACGGCGGAGAACCGATGGAGGTTGGGGCGATGTCACTCCGCTCTCAGGAAAGAGACCGCAGGTTTTCCAAGGGATTGTGTTTTTATTGCGGTAAAACTGACCATTTGATTAAGAACTGTGAGCTTCGTTTAAGTAAAGAAAAAAAAAGGTCAGTTACGCCCGTATTGCTTGTTTGAGCTCTAAGGGAGAATTTCTTTCAGGAAGTACCTCATTGCACGAAGATTTGATTGAATTTCAGGTATTTGTGGATTGTGGTTCAACACATAATGTGATTGATAAGGGGTTTTTGGAAAAACTTAAATTGGAATCCAAACCTTTGTCATCACCTATTTCTGTGATTGCAATTGATAACACTCCTTTGAAATGTATTACTCACAAGGTTGCTGCATTTCCCCTCACTATCAATGGCATTCACCAAGAAAATTTTGATTTGGTGGTATTAAATAATTTACCCTCTCCAGTCGTTTTAGGTTTGCCTTGGTTAAAATTGCACAATCCTTTACTGGACTGGTCTACTAATGAGATTAAGTCTTGGAGTCCTAAGTGCTATGATAAATGTTGTAATGGTCGCATTGCGGCTGTGGAAAAAGGGGAATTACCTGTACCTATTCAGGATTTTTAGAAGGTTTTTTCAGAGGAGGAGTCGCAAGTTTTACCTCCTCATAGGGACTATGATTGCACCATTGAGTTTGTTCCTGGAGCTACTCTTTCCAAGAGTAGCTTATTTAATCTGACTATCCCTGAAAGAAAGGCCTTGGAGGAATACATACAGACGAGCGTGGCTGCTGGTCACATTAGACCTTCTAAGTCGCCTGTGGCCATTGGATTTTTCTTTGTTAAAAAAAAGGACGGCGGTTTACGTTCATGTCTGGACTTTCGTGAAATTAATAAGATTACCGTACGCAATTCCTACCCATTTCCATTGATTCCTGACTTGTTTAACCAGCTAGTGGGGGCCAGGTGGTTCTCTAAAATTGATCTCCGGGGGGCATACAATTTGTTACGAATGAAGGAGGGTGATGAATGGAAAACTGCTTTTAACACTCCGGTAGGTCATTTTGAGAATCTGGTTATGCCTTTTGGTCTTACCAATGCACCCGCATTTTTTCAGAACCTTATTAATGACATCCTGAGACCTTTGATTGGTAAGAATGTGGTTGTGTATTTGGATGACATTCTGATTTATTCACCAGATCTGGAGTCCCATTGGCAAAGCGTACGTGAGGTGTTGCAGTTATTGAGTGTTAATTCAGTTTTTGCTAAGCTGGAGAAATGTGAGTTCGCTGTGCAGAGAATTAGTTTTTTGGGCTACATTATCTCCAGCGAGGGCTTTGAGATGGCCCCGGTGAAGGTTCAGGCTGTTCAGGCTGTGCAGGAATGGCCTAGGCCTATTGGTTTGAAATCAATACAGAGATTATTGGGTTTCGACAATTATTACAGGAAATTCATTAAGAATTTTTCTATAATTGTTAAGCCGCTGACCGATCTCACCAGGAAAGGTGCGAATACGGTCCAGTGGACTACTGAGGCCATTGAAGCTTTTGTGTATCTCAAGGAGAGGTTCAGTTCAGCCCCTATCCTTATGCAGCCTGATGAGACCAAGCCTTTTTTGGTCGAGGTTGATGCTTCTTCGGTGGGTGTCGGTGCAGTTTTGTCTCAGGAGAACAAGGATGGAGTACATCTCTGTGCTTTTTTTTCGAAAAAAAATTCAGAAACCAAACTTAATTACGATGTTGGTAATCGGGAATTGCTGGCTATTAAACTCGCGTTTGAACATTGGCGTCATTTCTTGGAAGGTGCTAAATTTCCTATTCAGGTTTTCACAGATCATAAGAATTTGATCTATCTGGATGCTGCCAAACGCTTGAATGCCCATCAAATTTTTCTGTTATCTATATCCCTGGTACTAAGAATGTTAAAGCCGATGCTTTATCTCGCAGCTTTTCTCCCATGGTTGGTACCAAGGAGGAGGAGAGCATTTTACAGGAAGGAGTTGTGGTAGAAGCATTGGACTCCGTTTTGGAAGATGGGATTCTGAAAGCCCAAGAGGATGCTCCATCTAACACTCCTCATGGGAGGTTGTTTGTGCCTAGAACTTTTAGGAGAGATTTGTTTGTGGAGTATCATGAGTCTCGGTTGGCAGGTCATCCAGGAATTTCTGAGACTAAGAGACTTATCAGTCGCAGTTTTTGGTGGCCTGGGTGGCAGAAGGAAGTCATCAAGTGGGTGCGTCAATGTACGGTGTGTGCTAGGTCAAAGGCTTCACATACCCCTGCTGCGGTGTTGCTTTGCCCTCTGGAGGTTCCTAGTGCGCCTTGGACGCATCTGGCAATGGATTTTATTACTGACCTTGCTGTGTCCGAGGGTTTCACTGTCATCTGGGTGGTCGTGGACTGTTTTAGCAAGATGTGTCATTTGGTTCCATTCATTAAGCTACCCTTTTATAAGACACCCGCTAAGGCGTTTGTTAAGGAAATTGTCAGGCTCCATGGCGTTCCCACCGACATTGTTTCTGATAGGGGACCTCAGTTTGTTGCTCGCTTTTGGCGTGCCTTTTGTGACAGGTTGGGAGTCCATTTGTCATTTTTGTCTGGTTATCATCCTGAGTCTAATGGACAGACTGAAAGAAAGAACCAGGATGTTGAACAGTTTTTGCGTTGTTTTGTGGCAGACAATCAAGAGGGGTGGTCTGAGTTTCTGCCACTCACAGAATTTGCTCTTAACAACCATACATCCTCCTCTGCTGGGTGTTCTCCTTTTTTTTGTTGTACTGGGAGACATCCATCTTCTGGTTCGTTCTGCAAATTGGGGTCGGCAGTGCCGGAGGAGGAGAATTTTTCCGGTGATTTGGAGAGAGTTTGGACTAATGTACGTTGTAACCTTCAAGAGGCTAACAAAAAGTCCAAGAAGTATTTTAACAGGAAACGGAAAGAGGTTTTGTTTACTGTGGGTGACATGGTTTGGTTGTCCTCAAAGAATCTGCGGTTGAGGATTCCCTCAAAAAAATTGGGTCGGAAGTTTGTGGGGCCATTTAAGGTGCTTCAGGTGGTTAACCAGTCTGCTGTTAGGTTGGAGGTTCCCACCTCCTGGAAGATTAATCCTGTGTTTCATGTTTCCTTGTTGAAAAAGGCTGATGTATCGGATAGGGAGGCCACTGTCACAGTTCCTCCGATGGTGGAAGACGGCGAATATGAAATTTCTCGTATCCTGAATTCCAGAGGGCATAGAGGGAGATTGCAGTATCTCGTCGCTTGGAAAGGTTTTGGTCCCGAGGATAACTCCTGGGTAAAGGCGGATGATGTCTCTGCCCCTAGACTTGTCAGAGCTTTCCACAAGAGATTTCGGGATAGGGCTGGGCCTGGAGGATCCGGAGGATCCTCATAAAAGAGGGGGTACTGTTAGAACCCTCCTGTTTGTTTTTGTTTCTATTTTGTGTTTTGCGGTCACGTGACCATCTTTCTATATATTCCAGCTCCGCCCTTCTGGCTTTGCTGGACTTCAGTGCTGTTTTGACTGTCTCTCTAGCCAGGTGCTTTTGTGCCTATCTATCTCTAGTTTGCTTGGTACTCTGGGACCTCTAGTACTTTTGTCAGTTTATGTTTTGCTCTGCAACAACTTCTGTTAGGAGGTGTCCCATTTTTGTCCCAGTCCTTAGTTCTTTTAGGGACCCCTCCCTTCTCTATAGGTCTCCGTTCAGACTAGCCGAGGACGAAGGCGGGTCTGTTCACAAGGAACAGGTTGCCCGCTACAATGTAGGGACTCAGCTTAGTCTTACTGTAGGGACAGCTCTCCAAATCTTTCCCTAGTTTATGTTGCAGATCATAACACTAAGAAGATGTCTGTAATGCCAAACGTAGAGATCTCCTGCAACCAACTGCAGGGCGACTGTTTGTCACTTCTGACACACCCGTGACAGTAGCCCCCCTCTACGAGTGGCCTCCGGACACTCAGGATCGGGTTTCTCAGGAAAAGAGGTGTGAAATGAGCGAACCAATCTGGGAGCGTTCACCTCTGATGTTGAAACCCACATCTTATCCTCTGGACTATAGCCTTTCCAGTGTACCAAGCATTGTAGAGAAAGACGTTGAGGATGAGAATCTACAATCCTCGAAATCTGGAACTCCAGATTACCATCAACCATTACTGGGGGCGGTGGCAGAGGTGAGGGCTCAAGAGGTTCCATATATTTTTTAAGTAAGGACCTATGGAACACGTTGTGGACTTTAAGGGCCTGAGGAAGTTCAAGACGAAACGCTGCTGGGTTAATGACGGCGGTTATTTTATAGGGAACAATAAACCTAGGTCCCAGCTTCCAAGAAGGAACTTTCAATCTTATATTCCTGGTAGAGAATCACACAAAGTCATTCATATTCAGGTCCGGACCTGGCAATCGTTTTTCTGTCAGCCATACGTTTATACCTGTCTCCCATTGTCTTTAAATTACTCAGCACGCCCTGCCATACCGAGGAGAGCGATGAAGCAAACCATTCCTCCTCAGGAACTCCTGAAGCTCCTCCCCCACTAAAGGTACCAAACTGTGAGTGATAACTGTATGCACCAAAGAACGGTGACCTGCCAGTGGATTCTTGATGATGATTATTAACCCCTTTACCCCCCAAGGTGGTTTGCACGTTAATGACCAGGCCAATTTTTACAATTCTGACCACTGTCACCTTATGAGGTAATAACTCTGGAACGCTTCAATGGATTCCCCTGATTCTGAGACTGTTTTTTCGTGACATTGTACTTCACGATAGTGGTAAAATTTATTTGATATCACTTGCATTTATTTGTTAAAAAAATGGAAATTTGGTGAAAATTTTGAAAATTTCGCTATTTTCAAACTTTGAATTTTCATGCCCTTAAGGGGAATCTGTCACCACTTTAGAGTTATCAGACCACTACTATGGCCATACAGGGTATAGAAAGTAAATCTATACATACCTGTATGGCCCATAGTAGAGGTCTGATTTCAGAGAAAAGCGCTTTAATCAATTCTATTTTGTACAGGCTTGGCATCCGGGGGACGCCAAGCAATCCCCGCCTATGTGCTTATTTTTCCCCCAAATCCCCGCCTACATGCTTAATTATCATATTCCCTCCCTCCCTTACACGACACAGGGCCTTGCACGGCAGGGTTCTATTGTGCAGGCGCCGGGAAGTGACAGTGATGAAGCAAAGCACGCTCTATGTGAGCCGTGCTTTGCGCATGCCCGGGAAGTCAGGGAGCACAGTGCATGTCACAGGGCCTGTCACAGGGCCCTGTGATGTGCAGGGGAGGGAAGAATATGATAATTAAGCATATAGACGGGGATTTGGGAGAATAATAAGCACATAGGCGGTGATTGCTTGGCGTCCCCCGGATGCCAAGCCTGTACAAAATAGAATTGATTAAAGCGCTTTTCGCTGCAATCACACCTCTACTATGGGCCATACAGATATGTATAGATTTACATTTCTATACCCTGTATGGCCATAGTAGAGGTCTGATAACTCCAAAGTAGTGACAGATTCCCTTTAAATCAGAGAGATATGTCACACTAAACAGTTAATAAATAACATTTCCCGCATGTCTAATTTACATCAGCACAATTTTGGAACCAAATTTTTTTTTTGTTCTGGAGTTATAAGGGTTAAAAGTTGACCAGGAAATGCTCATTTTTACAACAAAATGTAAAAAAACATTTTTTTAGGGACCACATCACAATTGAAGTGACTTTGAGGGGTTTATATGACAGAAAATATCCAAAAGTGACACCATTCTAAAAACTGCACCCCTCAACATGCTCAAAACAATATTCAAAAAGTTTATTAACCCTTCAGGTGCTTCACAGGAATTTTTGGAATGTGGAAGAAAATAATGAACATTTAACTTTTTTCACAAAAATGAACATTTAACTTTTTTCACAAAAATGATACTTTAGACCCCAATTTTTTTTATTTTCGCAAGGGTATCAGGAAAATATGGACCCCAAAATTTGTTGTGCAATTCCTCCTGAGCATGCCGATACCCCATATGTGGGTGAAAATCACTGTTTGGGCACAGGGTTCAGAAGGGAAGGTGTACCATTTGACTTTTTGAATATGCTTGAATAATTAGGGCATGCCATGTTGCGTTTGGGGAACCCCTGATGTGCCTAAATAGTAGAAACCCCCCACAAGTGACTCGATTTTGGAAACTACACCGCTCACGGATTTTATCAAGAGGTATAGTGAACATTTTGAACCCAGAGGTACGATACAGAATTTGATAACATTAGGTCATCATATTAAATAAGTTGTCAATAGTCTTGAGTGCAAGTGCTCACTACTTGAGTTTGCATTGGGTACTCAGGTATGCACCAAGTATCGCGGGTGCTCAAGAGACATGCTCGAGTTCCCGCCCGCATGTTTCACGGTTGTTAGACACCCTAAAAAACATGCGGGGATCGCTTGTGCATGGCAGGCAATCCCCGCAAGGTTTTTTTGCCTGTATAATAGCTGCAAAACATACGGGGCGAAGAATCAAGCACCCGTGATACTTGGTGCATACCCGAGTACCCGATGCAAACTCAAGTAGCGAGCACTTGCGCTCAACACTAATCGCAATATCATCATTTTTTTTCTTTACTTCTGAAAAAATCCCAATCCTAACCCTAGCACAACCCTAACCCTAGCCCAACCCTAACCCTAGCCCAACACTAATCCTAGCCCAGCCCTAACCCTAACACAACCCTAACCCTAGCCCAACCCTAACCAGAGCTGAACCCTAACCCTAGCCCAACTCTAACCCTAGCACAACCCTAACCCTAGCACAACCCTAACCATAGCACAACCCTAAACCTAGCACAACCCTAAACCTAGAGTTTATTTTTTACGCCGTTCTACATGCGGTATAAGTGATTAGACGACTTTATTCTTTGGGTCGGTGCGATTACAGTGATACCAGATTGATATCGGGTTTTTATGATTGACAGCTGTCACACACTAAAAAACCCTTTTTTTTGCAAAGACTAGTTTTTGCATCACCATATTTTGAAAGCTATAATTTTTACATATTTCAGCCGACAGAGTCATGTGATGGCTTGTTTTTGCGGGACAAGTTGACGTTTTTATTGATACCATTTTCAGGCACGTGACATTTTTTGATCGCTTTCCATTCCGATTTTTAGGAATTCAGGAATTGTTTTTCTTTTTTTTTTTATGCCGTTCTGCGTGTGGTAGAATTGATAAGGCAGCTTTATTCTTCGGGTCAGTACGTTTACAGCGGTACTACATTTATATTTTTTTTATGTTGTTGGCGCTTTTACACAATAAAAACTATTTTATAGAAAAAATAATTGTTTTTGCATCGATTTATTCTGAGAGCTATAACTTTTTTATTTTTCGGCTGTTGCAGCTGTATGGCGGCTTATTTTTTGCTGGACAAGATGAGGTTTTTGCCATTTTTATTTACATTCATCATTTTGATAGCATTTTATTCCATTTCTTGTTTGGCGGTATGATGATAAAGCATCGTTTTTTGCTTCGTTTTTATTTTTTATTTTTACCGTGTTCACTAAAGGGGTTAAATAGTGGGACAATTTTATAGGTCAGGTCGTTCCGGACGCGGCAATACCAAATATGTGTACGCTTATTGTACGTTTATAATATGTATTTATGGGTACAGTATATTTTTATTTTTTGGGGATTATTTTTTTCCTTTTTTTATATTTTTACAATTTTTTTGTATTTATTTTTTCACTTTCTGACACTTTTCTTACTTTTACACATTGTCCCACTATGGGACTTTCACTTTTTACATTCTTATCGGCTGTATAGCATAGAAATTCAGCAGTATCCCTGTGCTATTCAGCCTTTCAGTGCTGCACAGGGAGAAGTTACTTTGGTCGCGCTCTGCGCATGACCAAAGTAACTTCTTGCCTCCTAGTGACCCGGATGTTGTCATGACGACATCGGGTCACCATGACAACATCCAGGACCCAACACAGACACCTTTGGACGCCGGAGAGGAGGTAAGTATTGACGCTTATCTCCCCCCTTGCTCCCGCAATGCTGCGATCGACTTAGATTCTGCCAGCGGCAGGTAGGATACCCAATCCTCCTGATTTTCAGAAAGGAAACACCTGAGGTAGGTCTCCAAATTCTTATTGACACGCTCTGTCTGTCCATTCGACTGAGGGTGGAAAGCAGAGGAAAAGGCCAGCTGCACCCCCAGTTGAGAACAGAATGCCTTCCAGAACTTGGAAACAAATTGAGTCCCCTGATCTGACACCATATCGGAGGGAACCCCGTGAAGCTTCACAATCTCATTTATGAACACCTGAGCAAGTGTCTTGGCATTTGGAAGCGCAGGAAATGCAACAAAATGAACCATTTTACTGAACCTATCTACTACCACCAAAACCACCGTTTTGTCTGCAAAAAATGGTAGGTCAGTAATAATATCCATGGACAAGTGTGTCCATGGCCTACTAGGGATAGGTAGCGGAAGAAGAGTACCAGACAGACGGGTATGCAAAACCTTAGAAGGCGCGCAAATACTACAAGCAGCTACGTGTTCAATTACATCCTGATGCAACCCCGGCCACCAAAAACGACGAGAGAGGAGGTCCGTGGTTGCCTTACCATCTGGATGCCCAGCAAGCACAGAGTTATGATGCTCCTTAATTACTTTGCGGTGCAGATTAGATAGTACCAATAACTTTCCTGAATGACAGGAGGTAAGGGCGTTCCCCTGTGCCTCCAACACCTCACCCTCCAGTTCAGGATAAAGTGCTGAAATTACTACCCTTTTCTGCAATATCGGGGCAGGGTTCTCATGGTCACCACCACCAGGGAAGCTCCAGGACAAAGCAACAGCCTGGACATTTTTGACCCCTGCACGAAAAGTGACAACAAAATTGAACCTAGTAAAAAACAGGGACCATGTAGCTTGCCTAGGGTTGAGACGTTTAGCTGACTGGAGATATAACAGGTTCTTATGGTCAGTAATAACAGTAACAGGATGGACAGCCCCCTCCAACGAATGTCGCCATTCCTCGAACGCCAATTTGATCGCCAAAAGTTCCCTATTACCTACGTCATAATTTCTCTCAGCCGAAGACAATTTTTTAGAAAAGAAGGTGGATGGACGCCATTTACCAGGGGATGAACCCCGAGACAACACAGCGCCAACCTCCACAATAAAGGGTTGAGAAACATCGGGTTGACTGAGTATAGGTGCAGTGGCAAAATGATTCTTTAAGGAAGAAAAAGCCTGGAGGGAAGCATCCAACCATTTGGAAAAATCAGACCCCTTCTTAGTCATGTCAGTAAGGGGTTTCACTATAACAGATTAATTTTGGATGAATTTCTGGTAAAAATTAGTGAAGCCCAAAACGTTGTAGAGCCTTCAGGTTCTCGGGACGTTCCCAGTCAAGGACTGAACAGATCATCTCCGGATCCATCCGAAAACCCGAAGATGACAAGTACCCAAAAAACTGCACCTCCTGAACAGCGAAAACACATTTTTCTAGTTTGGCATGAAGTTTGTTATCCCTTAATATCTGGAGCACTTGCTTAACATTTCCCCGATGAGCCTCAAAATCAGGTGAGTAAATCAAAATATCGTCCAGATAGACCACCACAAACCTCCCCACCAAATGATGGAAAATTTCATTTATGAAATGCTGGAATACCGCAGGTGCATTGGTCAAATCAAAAGGCATAACCAGAATCTAGAAATGTCCTTCCAGGGTATTGAACGCTGTTTTCCATTCGACCCCTTCTCTGATTCTAACCAGGTTGTGGGCTCCCCTTAAATCCAACTTGGAGAATATCTTAGCTCCCACAACCTGGCTGAACAAATAAGGAATCAGAGGAAGAGGATATGGATCAAGGATGGTAATTTGATTTAATTCCTGGAAATCTAAACAGGGACGTAGACCGCCATCTTTTTTCTTCTTCAGGGTCTGATATGTCCCTTCTCCAGACTTTCCGCAATGAAATCCTTCATGACTTGTCTCTCAGGGCCAGAAAGATTATACAGTCTGGACTTCGGTAGTTTAGCTCCGGGGGTCAGGTTAATAGGACAGTCATAAGCACGATGAGGAGGCAAATCCTGACAGAAAAAAACGTCCTCAAAACCAGACAGAAAAGCAGGTAATATTTCCGTAAAGACAGTAGCAAGGGAAATATCTAAACTGCTCTCATGGCAGTAATCTCCCCATTCAATAATCTCCCCGACTTGCCAATCCACCAACAGATTATGTTTAACAAGCCAAGGGATACCCAAGACAATCGGTGTGGGAAGATTGTCCAGGACATAGGAAGGGATTATTTCACAATGAACTGACCCCACCCTGAGTTTCACATTATGTACAATCTGAGTAAATGCTTTCTGTGCAAGTGGTGCCGAGTTGATGGCGAAAATGGAAATAGGTTTATCTAAAGTACAGCACGCAAGACCATGAGTTTTCACAAACTCATCATCCACCATGCTGACTCCACTGTCAACAAACACAGACATTTTCTCGGTTTTGCTCACTAGCACCACCTCTGCTGTCAGGACAAAGCAGGAACTGCAGTTTGGCCACAAATGCACCCCTTGTTTATCCAACTCCAGACTACCAAGAGTTAATGGAGTCCCCTTTTGTTTAGGAATTGAAGGACAGGTCCCAACAAAATGTCCCTTTTTCCCACAAAAAAAAATATGCCTTTTTTCCTGCGAATCTCCGGGGAGATGTATGATGGAGAGACACCCCCCAACTGCATGGGTTCCTCCACCTCCCTCAGTACTGGTTCACCCCCAGACTGCTCCCCTGGAAGAGGTACACAACCCTGACAAGAAGGCCCCGGAGAAGGTGGCCTCACCCGTCTATCCCGAAGGCGTCTATCAAGACATATGGCCAAAGACATGGCAGCCTCCAAGGACTGAGAGGTTTCATATACTGGCAAGGTATCTTTTAACCTTTCAGTAAGCCCCTCACAAAATTGACTTCTAAGGGCTGAGTCATTCCATTTGGAATCCATTGCCCATCTAGGTAATTCCGAACTGTACGTCTCCACTGACCGAGTTCCCTGCTGAAGGCGACGTAGCCTAGACTCAGCCAAGGCGACTCGGTCAGGGTCATCATAGATAAGGGCCAGAGCCCCGAAAAACCCCTCCACAGACTGGAGACAAACCGAGCCCTGCGGTAAAGAAAACACCCAGGATTGAGGATCGCCCTGCAGTAGAGAGATCACAATTCCAACCCGTTGCTCCTCATTTCCAGAGGAATAGGGATGAAGTTTAAAATACAGTTTGCAGGCCTCCTTGAATAAAAAAAACTTGTCCCTACCACCAGAAAACCTGTCCAGGAGGGCAACCTTGAGTTCAGGCTGGGCAGGCCTACCTGCAGAGACCCCCATATTGGCAAACTGTAGCCGCTGATGCTGCTGTACCTCACCGCGGAGGTCTTTCACCTCCAGAGACAGCCTGAGCAGTCGCTCTGCAACTGAACCCATACCAAGGGAAAAAGGAAAAAAAAAGGTTCACGCCCAAAACCACACAGAAAAAAAACAAAAACAAAATGTCAGTTTTTTTTTTTTCCTTTTCAGAACGTGCTCGGCCAGCGATAATGTCAAGCCAGGTGTGTGAAAGTGCAACACAAAGGGAAAAGGGAAAGAGAGCCGAGACTCTAGGGAAAGGGGGGAGGGGAGACCTCCTAGTCTGGTCTAGTGTCACCTTGTCTCAACTACCATCCCTATATTGGCTCTTCACCAATTGACACACGGGTGCCTCGCCCTGACTTTTCCCTGGCATATGGCTAAGGCTAGGGACGGGAGGAGATGAGCACCAGTCGATCTCCATTAAACTCTATAGACAACAAGGGTAGAGAAACAGGGGGGAATTGCTTAGCTTTAGATGACTCCAGACAAATGCGCACACGGCCTCAAGCTCCAGAGAGGATGAAGTACTGCTCTTACTAAAGCCTCACAAGTAGTAATGAATATCGCCGGCACTTCCCTCTCAGACACACCAGGTATTTATACACCCAGGCCAGGGACCTAAATAACCAGAGGGCGGTAGCCGCTGGGTCCTAGAGACAGCCAGCCTCTAAGAAGAAGTCTGTAATGCCAAACGTAGAGATCTCCTGCAACTAACTGCAGGGCGACTGTCACCTGTGTCAACCCGAGACAGAGGGTTAGTGAATTACTAGTCAAAAACAGCAACATGTGAATAAACCCTAAGGGCTCATAGACAGTGCAATGTTTCAAAGCTATGCTCACTGATCCTTTGTAACCTACCAAAATCTGCACTAACCCCCACGGCACTAATATTGATGAAGTGGGGGTTTCGCTTTATGAATTAATATACTATTGGCTGATGTGTCATGTGAAGTAAAGTCACATAACTGATGACGATGGTTTGCTTATCATGAAGCAGACCATTAGCAATGGACCACATCATCTATGGGCACCATTTAGGAAGTCCTCCTATTGGTGAGTGGTATTTGACACATATCATTTCTTGGTAGGACTGGGTGTTTACAATAGAGTGATGACTTCCTAAGTGACAACGTAATAATAATGACAATAATAATAATTTTTATTTATATAGCGCCAACATATTCCGCAGCACTCTACAAATAAGCAGTGACATACATATACAGACAATAAATTCAATACAAGGTAAGACAGTTTAAAAAGTTACATTAGGAGTGAGGTTCCGCTCACAAGCTTACAATCTACAAGGAAATAGGGGGGACAAAATAGGTGAAAAGTGCTTGTTATTTCTGGCCTAGCAATTATAATAAATATGGATTTTCATAAAGCTGCATGATCCGATATGTTTAAGTGCAATTATCAAGTATCAAGTGCAGTTATCGTGTGCATAGAGGGTGTGGAGACAGATGAATAGGAGGGAGCATATTCTGAATAATATTTAGAAGGAGGGAACAGGGGAAAGAGTTAGGTTAGTGAGTTGAGGTGATAGGCTTGTTAAAAGAGATGGGTTTTTAACCCCTTTACCCCCGAGGGTGGTTTGCATGTTAATGACCGGGCCAATTTTTACAATTCTGACCACTGTCACTTTATGAGGTAATTACTCTGGAACGCTTTGATGGATCCCCCTGATTCTGAGAGGATCCCCTGATTCTGAGATAGTTTTTTCGCGACATATTGGACTTCATGATAGTGGTAAAATTTCTTCGATAACTCTTGCGCTTATTTGTGAAAAAATGGAATTTTTGAGAAAATTTAGAAAATTTAGCAATTTTCAAAATTTTAATTTTTATGCCCTTAAATCAGAGAGATATGTCACACAAAATAGTTAATACATGACATTTCCCATTTACATCAGCATTAATTTGGAACCAATTTTTTTTTTATAGGGAGCTATAAGGGTTAAAAGTTGACCTGCGATTTCTAAATTTTCCAACAAAATTTACAAAACCATTTTTTTAGGGACCACATCACATTTGAAGTGACTTTATGACAGAAAATACCCAAAAGTGACACCATTCCAAAAGATGCAAACCCTCATGGTGCTCAAAACTACACTCAAGAAGTTTATTAAACCTTCAGGTGCTTCACAGGAATTTTTGGAATGTGGAAGAAAAAAATGAACATTTAACTTTTTTCACAAAAATGTTAATTTAGACTAACATTTTTTTTTTATTTTTGCAAGGGTAACAGGAAAAAATGGACCCCAAAATGTGTTGTGCAATTTCTCCTGAGCACGCCAATACCCCATATGTGGGGGCAAACCACTGTTTGGGCGCATGGCAGGGCTCGGAAGGGAAGGAGCGCCATTTGACTTTTTGAACGTAAAATTTGCTTGAATAATTAGCGGACGCCATGTTACGTTTGAAGAGCCCCTAATGTGCCTAAACAGTGGAAACCCCCCACAAGTGACACTATTTTGGAAACTAGCCCCTCAGGGAACTTATCTAGATGTGTGGTGAGCACCTTGAACCCTCAGGTGCTTCACAGAAGTTTAGAACATTGAGCTGTAAAAATAAAATTTTCACATTTTTGCAACAAAAATGTTTTTCAGCCTCAAATTTTGCATTTTTATAAGGATAACAGGAGAAATTGCACAATGCAATTTGTTGTGCAATTCCTCCTGAGCAAGCCGATACCCCATATGTGGGGGAAAACCACTGTTTGGGCACCGCAGGGTTCAGAAGGGAAGGAGCGCCATTTGACTTTTTGAATGTAAAATTCGCTTGAATAATTAGCGGACGCCATGCTGCGTTTGGAGAGCCCCTGATGCGCCTAAACAGTGGAAAACCCCCACAAGTGACCCCATTTTGGAAACTAGCCCCTTCAAGGAATTTATCAACGGGTATAGTGAACATTTTGAACCCAGAGGTATGACACAGAATTTGATAACATTAGGTCATCATATTGAATAAGTTGTCATTAGTCTTGAGCGCAAGTGCTCGCTACTTGAGTTTGCATCAGGTACTCAGGTATGCACCATGTATCGCGGGTGCTCAAGTGACATGCTCGAGTCCCGGCCCGCATGTTTCACGGTTATTAGACACCCAAAAAGAAACAATATGCAGGGATCGCTCGTGCATGGCAGGCAATCCCCGCAAGGTTTTTTTGGCTGTATAACAGCTGCAAAACATATGGGGAGGAGACTCGAGCATGTCACTCCAGCACCCGCGATACTCGGTGCATACCCGAGCACCCGATGCAAACTCAAGTATCGAGCACTTGTGCTCACTAGTTGCCATATCGTCTTCATTTTTTTTCTTTACTTTCGAAAAAATCCCAATCCTAACCCTAACACAACCCTAACCGTAGCACAACCCTAGAGTTTATTTTTTACGCTGTTCCTCGTGCAGTATAAGCGATTAGACTGCCTTATTCTTTGGGTCGGTGCGATTATAGCGACACCAGATTCATATCGGATTTTTATGATTGACAGCTGTCACACACTAAAAGATGTTTTTTTTTAAAAAAAGACTAGTTTTTGCATCGCCACATTTTGAGAGCTATACTTTTTCCACATTTCGGCCAACAGAGTCATGTGCTTGTTTTTTGCAGGACAAGTTGACGTTTTTATTGGTACTATTTTTGGGCACGTGACATTTTTTGATTGCTTTCTATTCCGATTTTTGGGAGGGAGAATAAACAAAAACCAACACTTCCGGAATTGCTTTTGTTGTTTTTTTTTCATACCGTTCCGCTTGTGGTAAAATTGATAAGGCAGCGTTATTCTTTGGGTCAGTATGATTACAGCAGTACCACATTTATATTTTTTTTATGTTTTGGCGCTTTTACACAATAAAAACTATTTTATAGAAAAAATATTTTTTTGTATCGCTTTATTCTGAGAGCTATAACTTTTTTATTTTTCGGCCGATGGAGCTGTGTGGCGGCTTGTTTTTTGCGGGACAAGATGACGTTTTCAGCGGTAGCATTTCTATTTGCATTCATCTTTTTGATCGCGTTTTATTGCATATTTTGTTTGGCGGTATGATGATAAAGCATGATTTATTGCTTTTTTTTTACCGTGTCTACTAAAGGGGTTAACTAATGGGACAGTTTTATAGGACAGGTCTTTCTGGACACGGCGATACCATATATGGTTACTTTTATTGTTTTTTTTTTTTTTCCACAATAATATTTATTTATGGGTACAATATATTTTTCTTTTTTTGGATTATTTTTTTCATTTTTTTTTATATTTTTACAAAAAAAAATTTCACATTCTGATTCTTTTTTTTACTTTTACACCTTGTCCCACTATGGGACTTTCACATTTTATTTTAACATCGCCTGTATAGCATAGAGAGCAGCAGCAGCTCCCTGTGTTATACAGGCGGTCACTGCTGCAGAGGGAGAAGATACTTTGGTCATGCACTGCGCATGACCAAAGTATCTTCCTGCTGTCTGGTGACCTGGATGTTGTCATGACGACATTGGGTTGTCATGGCAACATCTGGGAGTCGCGGCAGAAAGCATTGGACGCCGGCAGGAAAAGTGAGTATCTGCGATCACCTCCCCTTGCCCCCGCAATGCTGCGATCGACTTCGATCGCAGCATTGAGGGGGTTAATGTGCAGGACCGCTCCCTGCACATAGTACCGAGTGTCAGCTGTGACAATCAGCTGACACCCGGCGGCGATCGCCCCACACGGCTTGTGTGCGGGAGCGATCGCCATATGACCTAATAGTATGTCATTGGTCCAATCGGCCCAGGTCACCAAGACGTACTATTAGGTCACACATCAGAAAGGGGTTAAAGCACACTTTAACGTGGGGACTAGGTATCAGTGGGATTGTCTGGGGTAGTGCATTCCAGAGAACTGACGCATCATGAGAGAAGTCTTGGAGACGGCGGTGCGAAGTTTGGATTATGGAGGATGTTAGTCTTATGTCATTTGTAGAACGGAGGGCACGTGTAGTGCGATAGACAGAGATGAGAGTGGAGGACAACATGACCATAAGCTACTGTATATATGAGACATGTCCAGTTAACACGCCATTCACGCTAATGTCTCATCCCCTGACGATGACGATTATTCAGTGAAACATGTTGTTAAGACTGCACAGGCACAAGCACAAGGGTAGCGTGCAAACCAAGGGGACAAAAACCTGAACCTGAAACATCCCTGTTTAGGCTGGTATAAACCCTATTCTGACCCTGGTCGGTCCCTACCTGACCACAGAAGTTGGCACCCTAAGATAACGCAATGGCGCCCCCACTTGATGGCGGCTCACCCTGAATGCCCCTAACAGCTACTAGAATAGTTATGCCTGTGTAGCAACTCTCTAGGAAAATAGGTTATAGTGTACAAAATTGCAACTGACCTTGCCGGTTCCTGTAGAGCCTAGATATCCTGACTCTGCAGTCCCTAGTGGTGCCTGCGGATTCAGAGAAAGACCTAACCACAGACTAGGAGATGGCAACTCTGGCCTAAACTGCTTAAAAGGCCCACAAGTTGCTCCACGTTCCTCTTTAAGAACCAGAGGGCAGAGCAGAATGTGAATTACCTACAAGAAGAGAAGTGTTCTGAACAAAGGAAAGTGAATATAGATAATAACGAAATACCAAACAAAGAATAAAGCAAGCACTGTTAACAAATATACTGCCTATTTCCTAAAGATAAACAGAAAATAGGAGCAAAGTATAGCAAAGAAACAGCAAAGCGAAAATCCTTAGCTGGAATCTCACAGACTGGCTCCAAACATCATAAGAATGTCAGAATATCCAAATGAATCTATCACCAGCAGGAAACGAAAGCAGGGGGAAAGGATATAAAACTGCACCCAAAAGGTGATAGAATGACAAATGAAAACACCTGTGTTAAACTAAGTAGACTGTAGCCAGAAAAGCAGAACCCAAACACTCAGAGAAAAGGTGTGTCTTCTGTGGCTCAGCAGAAAGAGAAGCCGACCACAGAATACAACTCAAGGGATTAAATCCAGGAGCATGACACATGTTGTGGGGATTTAAAATGTGTGTATGAGATTTTAAATACCCACAATTTTCCTATTGAACATGAATTTATGGTACTCTAGGATGCCATCTATTTAATTACTAGCAAATCAATATGCTGATAAAAGTTATATGGAATGTCTAATATTGGCTAATGTTGGTGTTTTAACCTATTAACCCCTTGAGAATGTTCTATATAAATAATGATTTAGTGGCTATAATAAAGGCTTAATTTTACTGGCCTGTTAGTCAGGTGTGTATAACTAGTAGGGCTTTGCCCTTTCAGGGTATCTATATACTTTGTATGATATTTTCATTTATTGACAAGAAAATGTGCTTTTTAGGTGTTATCCCACTTTCAGATACTTGTTTTGTTAATGACAGTCCCCTACTGCAGTATTGTGTGTGACAGTCCATAAATTCATTCAGTCAGAAATGTTTTCAGATCAAAAGTAATTGTTATAAGGATTTCTGGATAGTACATAAACACATTTAGTCTGCATTCAAGGGAAATCTTATTAATAATTTATTAACTTGTTTTTGAACTGGGTTTGCATACACATGACCAACAAATGTGTTGCATTAGCCAATCCAAGAATCCAAACCCCAATACACTTTAGAGATGGTTGATTCCCTTTACAAGTTAAAGTCCATTCAGACCATGGTGATTTATTTCACAAATACCACTACACTTGGCAGTACAAATTAACAATATAACACCCCAATAGTTGAGACGTGTGTGAAAAAGTTACAGGATAGAATAGCAAGGAACCACAAAAATACTTTGGCTCACATAGATGGCAATAATAGCATACATTGTATTTCACGCACAAGAACTCAAGACAGTTTTTAACTCATGTACAAAAATACCGTCCAGATTTTCTTGGCTGATTGCTTGAAAGGTTAATGGATATGTAAGGTGCCATATCCCTACAAACAAACTGTTTCATATTTTTTGCAGAGCTGATGACAGACAAGTGCCCTTAAGTCTTGACAAAACCAACACCACACATTTTTCTATAACTTATTACCACAAATAACCAAGTTTTGAAGAAATGTTATGTTAGTAAAAATACTAAAATTGATAAGGTCCCCTTCAGTTCTGTTGACGGTCCCTTTTATTTTTTTTATCCTGTTTTCAAAGAACCACCAATATCCTTAGACAATCTTTGTGACAAAATAATACTGCTCTTCAATATTTTCTTTTGTTTTTATATTTCCAATTATTAAAAATGTACATTCTTAGGTTTCCTTTCACGCAAACTCTTAAAGAGGTGGTCCACTACAATCTTTATTGTGCACATCGATTTAAACCATTTCGGATACATTCTTTTTTCATATTTGCCTGTGAGCGGCGCTATCTCTGCTCGCTCAGTGCCAATCACATGATCGCTGGCTGCAGCCTCCACTGGTATCCGGTGATGTCACCTCAACTTCAGTACTCTGGAAGTTTAGGTTGCATCACCGAGGTGTGACTCAGCCTTATGCAGACAGCGGGCACTTCCTCTGATTGACCGGGCTGTGGGCGTTGTTTCACCGCACATCACAACCGAGTATGGAGCGCGCACTGTAGAAGATTTTCTTCTCTCCTTCTCTGCTTTCATTGGCACATGCTTGTGGGACTTTGCCAATGAAAGCAGAGAAGGAGAAAGGAAAATTTTCTGCAACGCGCGCTTGATACTGGGCGGTGACGTGCAGTAAAACACAGCTCACAGCCCAGTCAATAAGGGGCTTCGGTGATGAAATCTCAACTTCCAGAGTCTGGAAGTTGACGTGACAATACTGGATATCAGCGGCAGCTGCAGCCGGGGGTCACGCGATAAGCACTGAGCGAGCAGAGATAGCACCACTCACAGGCAAATATGAAAAAAAAATGCATTTGAAAAAATACTTATTTCAATGGTTTAAATCGATGTGCACAATAAAGATTGTAGTGGAACACCTCTTTAAGGCGAGTTCACATTGCATACATGCGGTCTCGTGCCTAACTGTTCTAGCTGAGAATTGTGGGACAATGCTGCACACTGTCACGATTTAGCAGTTTGCAGTCACAAAGTATAACTGCAGAAATCTGTTGAGCCCAGGTAACCCCCTTACTTAAACTGCCACATCGTGGTCGAGTTGCTATGGCTCCTGAACACCTCCATTTTTCTGTAATACCATTCACAGTTGATTGTTAAAAGTAAGAAATTTGTGTTCCAACATTTGGTACTGCAAGAGTAGCATTATGTTACAGTACCACACTGAAATTCAGTTAGTGCTTTGTAATGACCCACTCTTTAATAAATGTTTGGAAAGGTAGACTGCATTGCTATGTGCTTGATTTCATACACTGGTAGTTTTGTGACTAAATTAAAAACTTGATTAAATGATCATGAGATATATTCCCGTATGTGGACAATCAGGGTCTAACTTATGAACCTGGTATAAAATAACTGGAGACTAAGTACTACAGGTAGAACCCATATGTCCTAGTTTTGGGTTTCCCTTCACAGATGAAATGACTATCTCAGGAAGTGATCTATGATTTCTAGCTTCTGGATACCTGGGAAATTTAAGTCAGAATAAACAGAGAAATGAGTTACAGACATATCTGGTAGAAATTGATTCAGAAAACCCTGAAAGATCTAATAGGAACTGTAATGTAATTACAATTACATTAAAAGGAATGGATATCTGACATAAATGATACTTTATTACGAACATAGTATTAAAGGAGTTGTCATGAGTTCTTAAATGGGTAAAAAGTTCTTGCAAAAACAAGCAACTTTGCAGTTCACCTCTTATTAAAAATCCTCTTCATTTACCTAGAGGAGTATGCACCGCTTACAGGCTCTATTCTCCAGAGCCTGCTCACGTAGCTGTAAAGCTGGCTGGTTCATTGGATCCTGTGCCCCTCAGTAGCCCTGTGTCTCAGTGCCCCTTGCACTTCTCAAATGCTGCACAGAAAATGTAGTAAACACAATATCCATAAAAACCCAAAAGCAGCAGAAATTCTATATTTTAAAATCAGAATTGGCGGCTAAGTATAGTTCACACAGGAAGCAGATCCTTGAACAGGCTAAATGGAGGTGTCAAATGAATTTTTTTGTTCTTCATTCTCAATCCTTATCAGGCGGTATGACCCTACGGCACTAATCTAAAAGTCTATGCTCCTTAACCTGCTGTAGAGAATGCTTACTTATATAAACACTAGCTATTGAACCCGTTCTATCCCCAGGTGGCGAGCATTTTTATTGGTATATGCTCCCCCATCCTGGTCCATGCTCCCCCATCCTGGAATATGCTCCCCCATCTTGGAATATGCTCTGTCATCCTGGTCCCCCATCCTGTTATGTGCAGCCCCCATACTGTTTTGTGCTGCCCCCATACTGTTTTGTGCTGCCCCCATCCTGCTCCCCCATCCGGAGGCCAGAGGAGAAGTGTGGTACGTGCCCATACTACGCTGTCCGGCGCCATTTTGTTGACTACACACTGCAAATGTGTCTTCACTAAAATGGCACCGGATAGCGCGCTATGCACATGCATCGATTCCGACGCCACACTTCTCCCCCGGGCTCCGGCCCGAACAGAGGCGCCGCAGCAACACTCCTTTGGGTCAACTATACACTTATGGCGGCGGAAATCCCAGTATGCATTCAGTACCTACGCATACTGCGATCTCCGGCACCATATACTCCTCTTACCTGTAACGGCTGGATGCATTCTTCTGTCTGGAGCCAGATGGCACAGGCACATCGCTCTTGCACAGTCTATAGAGGCTTCGGACAGATGGAGACATCCCTAATTATATTATAGATGTCCCCACAATTCTGTTAATGTCCCCCATCCTGATATATATGTCCCACCTTCCTATTATACGTGGCCCCCATGCCCATCCTGGTATGCATGGCACCCCTCCATCCTGGTATACATGGCATCCCATGATCTCCATCCTGGTATGCATAGAACCCCCTGATCTCCATCCTGGTATGCATGGCACCCCTCATCATGGTATGCATGGTACCGCTGATCCCCATCCTGGTATGCATGGCATCCCTCATCCTGGTATGCATGACACTCCTCATCCTGGCATGCATGGCACGCCTCCATCCTGGTATGCATGGCACCCCTGATCCCCATTCTGATATGCATGGCACCCCTGATCCCCATCCTGGTATGCATGGCACCCCTCATTCCCATCCTGGTATGCATGACACCCCTGATTCCCATCCTGGTATTCATGGCACCCCTGATCCCCATCCTGGTATGCATGGCACCCCTGATCCCCATCCTGGTATGCATGGCACCCCTGATCCCCATCCTGGTATGCATGGCATCCCTTATCCTGGTATGCATGGCACTCCTCCATCCTGGTATGCATGGCACCCCTCCATCCTGGTATGCATGGCACCCCTCCATTGTGGTATGCATGGCACCCCTCCATCCTGGTATGCATGGCACCCCTGATCCCCATCCTGGTATGCATGGCACCCCTGATCCCCATCTTGGTATGCATGGCACCCCTCATCCTGGTATGCATGGCACCCCTCCATCCTGTTATGCATGGCACCCCTCCATCCTGGTATGCATGGCACCCCTCCATCCTGGTATACATGGCACCCCTCCATCCTGGCATGCACAGCACCCCTCCATCCTGGTATGCATGGCACCCCTCATCCTTATCCTGCTATGCATGGCCTCCCTCATCCCTATCCTGGAATGCATGGCACCCCTCCATCCAGGTATGCATGGCACCCTTCCATCCTGGTATGCACGGCACCCCTCCATCCTGGTTTGCATGGCACTCCTCCATCCTGGTATGCATGGCACCCCTCCATTCTGGTATGCATGGCACCCCTCATCCCTCATGCCGGTATGCATGGCACCTCTCATCCGTATCCTGGTATGCATGGCACCCCTCTTCCCTATCCTGGTATGCATGGCACCCCTCATCCCTCTTCCTGGTATGCATGGCACCCTCATCCCTCTTCCTGGTATGCATGGCCCCCCTCATCTCCATCACTATGCACACAAAAAAAATAAACAATTATACTCAACTTTCTTCCCTGTGCTCCAGCGCTGCGTCCCGTTCTGCTGCCGGAATAGTCCTCTGGAGGCTGGGGGAGGAGTGTAGAGCCGGAGTACGCGCATGCCCATACCGCGCTGTCCGATGCAATTTTGTTGAAGATACACTGTCTTCACTAAAATGGCGCTGGATAGCAAGCTATGCGCATGCGGCAATTCCACCGTGGCACTCGTCCCCAGGCCTCCGGCCTGAATAGAAGCACCGCGAGAACACTCCTCCAGGTCAGGTGTGTACACATACCACGATCTCTGTCGCCATATTCTCCTCTTACCTGTAACGGCTGGATGTGTTCTTCTGTCTGGAGCCAGACTGCGCAGGCGCATCGCACTTGCGCAGTCTATAGAGGCTTCGGACAGAAGGACACATCCCTGGTTATATTATAGATTGGTCATACTGGAAGAACTATGTGGGAATACTTGTATTTTGTGGCTAAAAATCATTTAGTCTAAAGAAACTACACACTTTACAACCCTAGAGGAGAGACCCTTATATAAATGTTTGTCTTAACATTTTCATTTTTGTTCTGGAATAAAGAAACTAGCTGGCACCAAATACCAATGTGTATTAAACCATTCCAAATACATGAATTGAATGAAATACAGAAAATAGTGACACTCACAGGACCCGTAGAAGCGCAGGCTAGCGTGAAACAGCCGTCGTCCTCCAGACATGCTCTCTTCTTCCCTGCAGCCGATTTTAATGTGTCGTTAAATAAAAACCCCACTATTTTCTCTATTTTATTTTCATTTTTCTATCGACACAGTCATATAAGGGCTTGTTTTTTTGCGAGATGAAGTGTAGTTTTGAATGACACCAGTCACTTTTTCATATAATGTGCTGAAAATTGGGAAAAAAAATCCAAGGCATTCTTTAACTGTGCCTTCACTGTGCATTAAAAATGACTGTGGTTGTCAAGAAGACTCCCACAAAAAAAAGTGTTAAGGATCACACCCGTTTGGCTAAAAAGACTAGATTTACAAACAGGGAGGAGGATGCCATGTCTCAGTAATGGTGAGGTGCAGAAACAAAAGAAAAATCTCATCTCTCGGCATCACTTCACAGACTTGGCCATAATCTGGATCTCCTCATACCTAACAGACCGGACACCACCTCCTCATCTCACCCCCTATCTGTCGGTGTCCCCCAAGGTTGAGTTCTAGGACCCCTACTCTTCTCCATCTACACCTTAGGCCTGGGACAGCTCATACGAGTTTCATGGCTTTCATTATCACCTCTATGCCAACAACACACAGATCTACCTCTCTGGACCCGATATCTCCTCCCTACTAACCAAAATCCCACAATGTCTGTTCGTTATTTCATCCTTCTTCTAGATTTCTAAAACTTAACATGGACAAAACAGAATTCATCATCTTTAAGCCATCTCATTCAACCTCTGGAACTCTCTACCTCAACATATCAGACTCTCGCCAACCGTGGAAACCTTCAAAAGGAACCTGAAGACCCACCTCTTCCAACAAGCCTACAACCTGCATTAACCATCACTCCACCATACCGCTCCACGACCAGCCCTGCCCTAACCTACTGTATCCTCACCCATCCCTTGTAGATTGTGAGCCCTCACGGGCAGGGTCCTCGCTCCTCCTGTACAAGTCACCGTCACGTTTTGTTCAAGATTATTGTAATTGTTTTTGCTATGTATACCCCTTTTTCAATTGTAAAGCGCCATGGAATAAATTGTGCTATAATAATAATAAATATTAGTAATATTATTATTATTAATAATAAAACAAAGCCAAATTCACGAGAACAGCGGCATTTACATCAGGTGAAGAAATTACATATCAATGGCAAGTAACAGCTGCTATTTAAAGAGGCTATCCAGGCTTGGGGCTCAAGTCTGCAGTCACTCTATATGACTGAAGACTGGTGAATCCTTACAGAACACATATTGAGTACAGTCATGATTTGCAGGTGCAAATCACATACTTGCAGTCACATGACTGCCTGCTCCTGGCGCAGTCACCAGAGAATCCTTATGATGACTATAAAAGGCCTTTAACAGTAATAAGACAAATAAGTTCCTAAACAAAGAACTCTCCTTTGTATCATGTATCTGACTTCTATTACAGTGCTATCTGCTGTGACAGTGCTCTTACTCTGTATAAATAAGGTACCCTGATTAATAGAATTGAATGGCTTTACATACAATATGTCTATCTAAATCAACCTTATGATTCATAGCTTGTGGAAGGCAGGCATAGGTTCTGTCAGTAGCCGCTGCAACCTGATAACATCTTATGTATGCAGTCAAAACAAAACCTGAAATAAACATGTTTTCACCCTGGCCTTAAAAACCCCCAGACATTATAGTTCAGTGGAAGACTCAGGACAAACATAAGTGTAATAGGAATAGACCTAAGCAACAGTACATGTGAAAAAGACTTAGGTATACTAATAGATCATAGACTGAACATGAGTCAACAGTGTGATGCAGCAGCAAAAAAGGCAAATACAATTCTGGGATGTATTAACAGAAGCATACAGTCTAGATCACGTGAAGTCATTATCGGTCTTTACTCCTCTTTGGTCAGACCTCATCTGGAATACTGTGTACAGTTTTGGGCACCACATTTTAAAAAAGACATAGACAAACTGGAGCAAGTTCAGAGAAGAGCGACCAGAATGGTGACTGGTCTGCAAACCATGTCCTATGAGGAACGGTTGCAGGATTTGGGAATGTTTAGCTTGCAAAAAAGAAGACTGAGAGGAGACTTAATAGCTGTCTACAAATATGTCAAGGGCTGTCACATTGTAGAAGGATCATCTTTATTCTCATTTGCACAAGGAAAGACTAGAAGCAATGGGATGAAACTAAATGGGAGGAGACACAGATTAGATATTAGAAAAAACTTTTTGAAAGTTAGGGTGATTAATGAGTGGAACAGGCTGCCACGAGAGGTGGTGAGTTCCCCTTCAATGGACGTCTTCAAACAGAGGCTGGACAGACATCTGTCTGAGATGATCTAGTGAATCCTGCTTTGAGCAGGGGGTTGGACCAGATGACCCAGGAGGTCCCTTCCAACTCTACCATTCTATGATTCTATGATTCTATGTATATCTAAATTCTTGGAAATGTGAAAAGAGTTAATTATGTCTATGTATAGAAATCAGCAGATTTCTTTTACTTCTATTTAATACATAAAATATAATCAATTAATTATATATACTGTGAGAAGGTCACTGGTAAAATATTGAATGGGAGATATGTGACACTGAGGATGTTAGCCTTAGTGATATGAACCTGGAAAAATGAGCCAGCATATTATATGCTGAGAAGGGTTTATCGGCCATATTAAGGGCTGATTTTTTGCGAACAGTAAAGAGTGGGTGGAAGGCTGTTCACGATATCTCTACCCCAGCGTGTAGTCCAGAAGGTAATTGTGGAGCCTTTGGATTCATTCAGTGTTCGGTTGTCTGGAGATGAGATCTCTAGAGCTGTGCTTGTATTAAAGAGAGCTGAACCTTGCTTTTTTTTCCCTGAGTGGGCAAACCCCGCAGCCACACAGACTTTACTGTATGTTATATTATTTTCCCGCCATACCAGAAGGGCCGTGTTTGTTTACCTAAATTTGGACTGGTTTATGCAGTACAGTTATTTAATAAACCAGTTCGAAACTTAAACGGAAAGTGTTCCTGTGACTACCTCTTGGAGCAGCTGAGTGAGCTGATCTACTACAGTTGGTGGAGAATGCAGGCAACTTCCCCAGGAAGCACATGTGACAGCTGTACACAAACTGCATGTCTTGGGTAAAGGCAGCTGCAGGATTAAAGCAGACAACATGGAGGAGATGTTAAAGCAGCTACTGTAGGTTAATCTCCAGCAGCAGCAAACGGCAACAGGAAAAGTAGCAGCATCAGTAGACACAATTCTAGCAGCAGCAGTTGGCGCTCCTGATCAAGGCGATCCACGGCAGGACGACCGCCCTTCCCCCAAGTTCAGATCATAACTCATACATCCGGAAGGCGGTAAGACATGCCAGACAAAAGATGACCCCAGGCGATGATGTCGAGGCTTGTCCAGAGTGATGAGGGAGTTTCATGTCATGTCCAGAGTGATGAAGGAGTTGTGTAAGACTATCCAGATTACGCAAATCATGACGTCTGTGTACCATTTGCAGACGGATCTGCAGCCTGGTGGAGAGGTTCAACAAAACCATGAAGTCCATGCTCAATAAGGTCGTAGAGAAGGATTGCAAGGACTAGGATTGTCGACTTCTGTATCTGTTGTTTTCTATCAGGGAAGCTCCACAGGCCTCTACAGGGTTTTCACCATTTGAGCTGTTGTACAGAAGGCACCCTTGGGGACTTCTGGATATTGCAAAAGAGACATGGGAAGCAGAGGTTACACCCCACAGAAGCATTATTGTAAATGTGGCCCAGATGCAGGAAAGGATGTCTGAGGTGAAGCCGAGTGGCAGGGGGCATATGAACTGGTTAAAGATCTGGGTGATGTCAACTACAAGGTCCACCAGCCAGGGAGAAGAAAACTCTACCAGGTATACCACGTCAACCAGCTTAAGCCATGGCAAGATGGGGTACCGCAGGAAGCTACGTGCCTGGAGGCCTATCCCGAAGCCAAGATCGAGGATGTCACAGTGGCAGAGACACTATCACTGGCTCAAAAATAACAGTGCTGAGAACTGCTTCAGCGGAACCGAGACCTGTTTTCAGACCTGTCAAGATGAAAGCAGGTCGTCGAGCACAGAATCCTGAAGGAACCGCATGTGCGGGTACACCTAAAGCCATATCGAATTTGCGAAGCCCGCCGCGAGGTGATTTAGAAGGGGTTGAAGAGAATGCTGAGCCTGGACGTCATTGAGGAGTCAAAAAACATCTGGTCCAGTCCCATTATCCTTGTGCCAAAGCCCGATGGAGAATGGTGCTTTGTAATGATTATAGGAAACTGAATGAGGTGTCCAAGTTCGATGCTTATCCAATGTCCAATGACGATTAACTCGTTGAGAGGCTAGGATCAGCCAGATACATCCCTACCCTTGACTTAATGAAAGAGTACTGGCAAATTCCCATGTTCCAAAGTGCCAAGGAGAAGGCGGCATTCTCTATACCTGACGGTTGCTTCCAATACACCAAAATGCCTTTTGGGCTGTAAGGAGCCCAAGCCACCTTCCAGAGGGCCAAGGATTGGATCCTAGCCCCTCACAAGAAGTATGCCATAGTTTACCTGGACGATATTGGAATCATAATTCCCCAGCATATCCAGTACAATCTACTAACACTGACTTACAAAACCATCCATAACCTGTCTCCTCCATACATCTCCAAACAAATCTCCCGATATCATCCCTCACATAATCTCCGGTCCTCCCAAGACCTCCTTCTCTCCTCCACACTTATTCAGTCCTCACCCAATCGTCTCTAAGACTTCTCCCAAATATCCCCCATCCTCTGGAATTCTGTGACCCAACATGTCCGATTATACACCACATTCGGATCCTTCAGACGGAACCTGAAAATCCATCTCTTCAAGAAAGCTTACAACCTGCAATGACCACACTGCCACCTCAACACCACCGGAGCTACTGCAACCCCCAACCTACTGTCTCCTTCCCCATCATCCAGTAGAATGTAAGCCCACAAGGGCAGTGTCCTCTTCTCTCTGTACTAGTCTATCATTGTTAGTTTGTTTACTGTATTTATAAGTGATATCTGTATTTTGTATGTAATACCTCCTCATGTACAGCACTCGATGGAATCAATGGTGCTATATAAATAAATAATAATAATAATTGTGATCTTCAGCCCAGATTGAGGAAGTCATCTGCAGAAGGTCCAGACAGTACTGGATGTGGTGAGGAAGGTGGGGTTTATCATAAAAACAAAGAAGTGCACCTTGGGGAAGGAGGAGTCAAAATACTTAGGCTATATCATCGGAAGGGGCGAAATAAAGCCAAAAGTGAACAAAGTAGAGGCGATCCAAAATTGGCCGCAACCGATTTCCAAGAAACAGGTTAGGGTGTTTCTGGGAATTGTGGGGTACCATCGGCGATTTATCTTAAATTTCACCATGATAGCCACACACATGATCGACCTCCTAAAGGGCACAAAGACGTTGATGACCAAGTGGACCAAACTCAGAAGTCAGGTTGGGAGCCACGTTGTCATGTTCAGTGGAAGAAGCCTGATGATATGGGGTTGTTTCAAGCCCAAAAGTGTTGGATACTTGACCAGGATTGATGGTGGTCTCAATACTGAGCTATAAGTGAGCATCCTACATAACGAGTTACTTCATACACCTTAGTACTTTGGGTAAGAAAAAGGACGACCTACTGTTCCAGCAGGACAATGAACTAAAGCCTAAATCGAGATTGGTGAATAAATGTTTCAATGACAATGCAGTAGAGGTGTTGGATTGGCCCCCACAGTCCCCAGAGTTGAAGAAAAAGCTGTATACATACAGACCTCAGACCTCAACCTAATGGAACACTTGTGGTTAGAGTTGAAGAAAAAGCTGTATACACCCAAGTGAGTCGACAAGTACACACAAACTTTGGGAATGGGTAGAAGACACCTGGGATCAGATTTTGGTTGAGACATGAGTGAATCTGATCGAGAGTATAAGCAGAACGATTCAGACAGTGTTGAAAGCCAAAAGTGGATTTATAAAATACTAACAAAATAATAAAAATTAAAATTGAGATTTTTAGGAGCAAAACAGTAACAATACAGTGACATTACAAGAATCTACATAACTAATCATATGCAAAATAATTGAAAGTCAAATATATGTATGAGATAGCCAAGATGATTGCCTATAAAATGATTATAGTCTGACATTCGAAGAAGTAGTGGATGGTGAGATATGGAGCCTGAAATTCAAAAGTTCAAAACATTGTTACCTTTTTTCTAATCCGTGTATATATATTTTAGCACGTCCGATTGTCTCTGGCATTGGAGGGCTCTGTGACCCTGTGTGCAGGTTTATTGAACACTATTTGCACCCCTTGGTTGAAACTTTACCCTCCTTTGTCAGGGACACTACGGATGTCCTTAGGAAAATTGATGGTCTGTACTTAGATTCAGACATGATTTTGGTTACTGCGGATGTCGAGTCTCTGTATACCAGCATCGATCATTCGGATGGATTAGAGGCAGTGGAATTCTTCTTTAATATGAGTAATCTAGATTCGGCACTATGGCACCTTGTCTTGGAACTCCTACAGTTTATTTTAACGCATAACTTTTTCACGTTCAAGGACCGTTTCTTTCTACAGAGACGAGGCACTGCGATGGGGGCGGCATGCGCGCCGTCCTATGCCAACCTCTTTCTGGGATACTGGGAGAGGGAGGTTGTCATGGATGGTGCGGGTGCCTCCTCCTATGCGCAGTGCTGGTACAGATATATAGACGATCTTTTTATCATCTGGCAGGGGCCTGAGCCTGGGCTTCATGACTTTATCTGTGAACTTAATAAGAACAAAAGAAATATTAAACTCACTTATATATACTCAAGGAAAGAAATTGATTTTTTGGATGTGAAAATTAGAGTGCAAAATAATGGTGCACTCCAGACGGATGTGTATCGGAAGGAGACATCAGTCAACTCTCTCCTCCATGCAACATCGGCACATACTGTGCATACAATCCGTGCTGTACCAACAGGTCAATTCCTTAGAATGAAGCGCATTTGTTCTTCAGAGGAGATTTTTGAGGCTCAGGCTCGGGACCTATCAGATCGATTCCTTGAACGTGGATATAGTAGGAGAGCCGTTAAACGGGGATACCATCGTGCCAAAAAAACACCGAGAGATTTATTATTGGCGAATAAAAGTAAAAACGATAAGAAAGATCCTCCTTTGAGATTTATCTCAACCTTTAACAATCAATGGGTAAGGATGAGACAAACATTACAAAAATATTGGTCAATGCTCACCTCAGAACCTACTTTAAGGAGAATTCTTTCTGATCACCCATTGCTCACTGCAAGGAAGAGTCCAAATTTGAAGGACATCCTAGTAAGGAGCCACTATGTGGCAAATCCTCCGAATCAGTTCGGTGCTGGTCTACAGAGATGGGGCTGTTTTCCATGTGGATCTTGCATGGCATGCAGAAACATCACTAGAGCCACTAATTTTGCATCTTTTGATGGGGGTAGGGACTACCGGATCACTCACTACATTTCATGTAGCACGAGTTATATTATCTACCGGGCCACTTGCACCTGCAACCTCCACTATGTGGGACTCACATCTTGTGAGTTCCGCATACGAGTGAGGGAACATATTAGAGATATTAAAGCTGCGAGTACAGCTGAGGATATTTCTACATTAAAAACCATCCCAAAACACTTCAGGCTACATCACAAGTGCAATACTGATGAAATCAAATTCATTGGAATAGACAGAGTATTGTGCGGTATCAGGGGTGGTGACAGAAGGAAAATCCTAGCCCAACGAGAATGTCGTTGGATTTTTACTCTGAATACCATGTCCCCCTCTGGACTTAATGAAAAACTATCATTTTCACCTTTTCTATAAAAACCAATCCGCGTCATTCGATACCTCTCTCTTCTATTTGTTTTTAAAGTGTATGTTATACTTTTAATTAATTATCTTTTTATTTCTATGTTTTTTCACACTTTATAGCTGGATACGATTATATTTGATGTCTCTATCTATATGCCCTACCTATTGATGGACGTGATCTCAACTCTATATATCCTTATGGGATCTTGTGAGGAATGGAGCGCGTATGGAGAAAAATACAGTCACATGTCTGGAAATGCAGAGGAAATATAGGACTGTCTCCTTTGGGACCACATATGCTGATATACATTTGAGTGTTTGTCCCATATAATGAGATTAATATGCTTTTTTCCTCTCATATGAACTGTGACTGTTTTGTCTGCTGCTCTTTTACGCTCCTCTCCTGGCTCCCTGTTCTTAAATATCTCCCATATGATAAGAACTTAACATTGGTTTTGAATGAGTGAGTGATAAGTCCTGCCCTTCACCTTTTGCCCACAAGAAAGATGGCCAACTGGATGTGCGCACGCGTAGTGAGTCCCCATGGTACCATTATCATCTAAGGCATCCGTATGATGCGACGCGGGAAGTGACGTCACAGGAAATGCTTTCCTGACCCGCGCCGTCATCAGTACAGCCGGAAATGATGTATGGACACCGGGATCTCGCCCGCGTGCGCCGCTACCAATGGCTGTGGTAAGGAGGGATATATAAAGAGACAAGGGACTACATACACACCACACTGCCCCCCGAGGAAGCCCACCACGCGAAACGCGTGTCGGGGCGCGATCACAGCGGACATATATGGGTAAGCTTGATTTACACTGACTTATATTTAATAGCGAGCGCATAGATATACCCATACACTAATGGTTAAATTGACACTGGTAATTATGCGTATGACAGTGGTACCGTCATATGGGTCCATGTATGTTTGTGCCTTTAACGATGTACACTGTCCTTTTTTGTGCTAATTTATATAGAGGATTCCTCATGCACTGCCTATTGAGCCCTTATGTCCTTCTGTGATCGTCTTTTTTATGTATTTCTCACTTTCATACCTATTGACCTTCATCTTATACTTTTGTAGTGTTTCTTGTTCTTAACATACCTAAATAAAATATATACCTTTTAAATTCATCTGTTCGCACTAATTGTATTTTCTGGGGTGTACCATTTCTCTTATAGGTTCATATTTAGCACAGCCAGGTAGGCTGAGGTTAACTCCTAAGTTTACAAGTACTGATTAGATCATCTGGCTGCCCTGCATATAACCAGTCTAGCTGTTCTCCTTAGTCAAATCAGTAAAGCTGACCAGACTGGATGTGTCTTAGAGCTAAAGAGAGAGACAGGACAAATTTCCTCTCTGAGAAGAGTCTGTATGGGCTGTGTGCAAAGAACCGTAAGTATTAGTGGTGCTATGGATAAAAGCTTTTTTTTTTGACCGAGCTGGGACTAACTCAGCCGTGTATGAGTAGCCAGGGGTTGTTTTGTTTAGTTAGCACTCGGACAAGGCTAAGGCTTTATGTTCATGAGTTTGTTTTGGTGCTGTGCAATCTGTGGAAAGAAATAAAAACTGCACGTATTTGGACCAAAGTTGTATTGCCTGTGTGAACGCTATCTAAGGCCTAATGTCTACAAGAGAGAGTGAAACCCTACAATTGGTGGAGAATGTGAAATATGAATTCCCAGAGAGAATAGGCGATTGCAGTGTAAAGACTGAATGTCCTGGGTAAAGTCAGCTACAGCATTGCGAACACAGTTTGAAAGCATGGAGGAGCCTGTTAAGCAATTAGTCCAGGTGCAGCAACAGCAGAATCAGCAGCAGCAGACCCAACAGGAAACCAATAAACTCTTGATACAGCAGTATCAACAGCAGCAAAATAATTGCAAGTCAAATTTATGTAAGAGATAGCCAAGATGACTGTCTATAAAATGATGGTAGTCTCACGTTCAAAGCAGTAGTGGATGGTGAGATATGGAGCCTGAAATTCAAAAATTCAAAACATTGTTACCTTTTTGCTCGTCATTGTATATTCAAACTGCTGCAGCTTCCAATAAATTGTGTATAACTTTGCCAAGGGTAAAGGAAGTAACCTGCGCTGATGAATGTCCTGGGTAAAGGCAGCTAAAGCATTGCGAACACAGTCTGAAAGCATGGAGGAGCTTGCTAAGCAATTAGTCCAGGTCCAGCAACAGCAGCATCAGCAGACCCAACAGGAAACCAGTAAACTCCTGATCCAGCAGTATCAACAGCAGCAAGAGTTAAAGCAGCAGCTTCTGCAGCAGCATCAGCAGCAGTTATAGCAGGTTCAGCAGCAAATGGCTCTCCTGTCAAAACTGTCCGGGCCAGGGAGATGGCATCACTTGCCAGCCAAAGTGAACGTATCCGGGTGAGGCGAACGGTATGGGTGGCCTTACAGAAAATGACTCTGGTGGATGACGACGAGGCTTTCCTGACTATGTTTGAGAGGGTGGCAGAAAGATAGAAACTGTCCCAAGTGCAATGGCAGAAGTCGATACCTTATTGGGGAACTGCAGAAAGTGTTCTATGACCTTGACCTGCAGGATGCCAAGGAGTATGACAAGCTGAAGGTGGAGATTATGGCACGTTTAGGAGTCTCCCTGGCAGTCTAGGCACAACAAGTGCACCTCTGGCACTACCAAAGGGAAAAACCTCCCCGGCCCCAGATGTTCGACCTGTTACACCTGGTGCAAAAATGTCTGCAAAGCTGGGTTGCCGAAAGAGATCTCCAGAATACAGATGACCTTGTGAGCCTCGTGGAAAGATAATTGGCCATGGAGAACTCCCTGAGCAATCAAGGGAGCCTTTTCTGGGAGACCCAAAAGAAGGGGCCCAGGGTCATGTCTAAGAGGAACATAAAGAGGGGTCAGAGCCAAGTTCAAACATAAAGAGGGGTCAGAGCCAAGTTCAAAGGTTACAAACTCATATCTTTATCTGTTGGAGATGTCGAGTCCTGAGTCATATATAAGCCATTTGTCCTTTGATCTCGGAGCCGATGGACTGCAGCGTAGGATTGCGCTACTCCTTCTTTGTTTACCCTGCCTGCAGTGCTGCTCCTCATCCTGACAAGGGGTCTCAGAAATGCCGGGTGACTGTGAATGGTGTCCAAGTGACGGGATTTCTGAACTCAGGGAGTTTGGTGACTCTGGCAGGGGTTAAAGCTGTAGCACCCAGTAGTCCATTGCCAGGAGTCAGCTATGGTAACAAAGTCACATGATGTAAATGGTGAATTTCCATTCAATCTACTGGCTAGAAAGGAGGATGAAGAAGCATACCCTGAAGCCAATACCTTCGACCTGGAGGACTCCCAGGACAACTTTGGGACTGCCCAGTTTAGAGACTTAACAGTAAAAGGTACATTAGAAAATGTAAATGGGGTTTACCAGAAGCCGATAGTCAGTTTCCGCCAGGGGCCAGGCATAATGACTTGTTGTGTCATGGGAACAAAGTGAAGGGACAGGTAAAAGAGCGCCTCCTCAAGGCCCAAGAGGAAAAATCCAGGGGGTATAATCGGTCGGCTAGAGTGAGACAATTTAAGCCTGGGGATCGGGTGGCAGCGGCCGTTTAGGGTGGTGGAAAAGGTGGGAGAGGTCATCTATAAAATACACCAACCAGGTAAAGGAAGGCCTTTCCAATATATTATGGCAACCTACTAAAACCCTGGAATGGTAGGGACCCGCACGAGACCCCTTGCTGGTTGGCCTGGTCAGAAGCAAACCTTGCGGTTGTCAAAGTTGTAGGAACTTCACTGCCTTCCGAAAAACAGCACGGCCGAAAATCGGTACCCATAAATAGGGGCAGATTTTTGGAGTTACTAGCCTACCCTTGTGTCATCAAGCAGAAGCCTCACGTTTGGGTCAATTTAAAGCCCTTTAGGTTCTGTGTGTGGGCAGATGGTTCCCAGCACCCCGCTTTGGGCAAGTGGGTATGCAGCAAATCCAGGTAGGCTAGGGTTAAATCCTAGCTCTACAGGTGCTGATTAGATCACCTGGCTGGCCTGCATATAACCAGGCTAAGTGTTCTCTTTAGGTCACATTCACACGTTCAATATTTGGTCAGTATTTTACATCAGTATTTGTAAGCCAAAATCGGAAATGGAACAATCAGATGAAAAGTATAATAGAAACACGTGCACCACTTTTGCTTTTTTCACCCACTTCTGGTTTTGGCTTACAAATACTGATGCAAAATACTGACCAAATACTGAAAGTGTGAACGTGGCCTTAGTCAGTCAGCTCATGAAAGTTGACCAGGCTGGATGTGTCTTGGAGCTAAAGGGAGAGATAGGACAGAATTCCTCTCTGAGAAGAGTCTGCAAAGGCCTTGTGCAGAGAACCACAACTATTAGTGACTGCTATGGAAAATAGCAGTTTTGTTTGAATGAGCTGGGACTATCTAATCCGTGTATGAGTAGCCAAGGTTTGTTCTGTTTAGATAAATCCCTAGCCTTGTCCAGGCCCTATGTTTGAGTTTTTGCTTTTGGTGCTGTGCAACCTGTGGAAAGCAATAAAAACTGCACGTGTTTGGATGAAGGCTGTATTGTCTGTGTGAACGCTACCTAATTCATAGAGTACAGTATCATCTATACTACTCTAAGCTCTTTTTCTGAAAGACAATGCCTGATTTTGAACATTTTTTTTCTTCATGTCCCCTAATAGAACTGATTAGATTAGCACTATTTGAACCATATAGATCATTCCGTAAAAGAAAACACTGCAAAAAAACACTTTGGTGGAATTAATATTTTTCTCAATACCCCCATAAAATCTAAAAAAAAAATTTAACACATCCACTATGGTGTAAAGAAACAGTTTTCTTTTAGTTAAAGGCTCTGTAGCCTTTAACTAAAAGAAAACAGCTTTGACTTGGAAACTCGATTTCATATATGTTAGTGGAAAACTTTAGTAAAAAATACACTAAGTTTCAGCCTGCAATCTTAATTCTATCATTCATTTTCAGACCCCTGAAATGTAGTTAGTATCTTGCTACTAGTTTCAGATTTTTCTCTAGTGAGTGTGTCCCTCCCAGTAATATTTGCTGCATGAGAGATTTGTGTGTCCACTGCATTGGTGTATTCATTAATACTGGTGTAACAACACAGCTTTATTTCTGAAGTGCTTTCCTCCTTATCTACAATCTGTTTTCACAGCCCTTCCGGAGAATATACAGTAGATCCCCCCCCCTTTTTGATACTCTCATCATCTGGGTACAACCCCCTGACTACTCTTATCCCTAAGGCCTCTTTCAGACGTCAGTGTTTCGAGTACGTGTGGTGTCCGTTTCCACATGTACTGGAGACACTGACATACGCAGACCCATTCAAATGAATGGGCCTGTGCACATGTCAGTGTGTTTTTACAGACCGTGTGTCCGTGGGCAAAACAAGTTGACATGTCCGTTTTTTACCTGCAGTAAGGGCCACAAAACTTCCCACACTGATGACACACGGATGACATCCGTGTGTCATCCGTGTGACAAGTACCAGCGCCTGGGAATTAGCGGAACAGTTAGCGCTGTTTCCAAGCGCTGGGTGCTGGACACTACCTTAATCATTGTCCCCTACCGGCGCTGCAATCTGCACCAGCAGGGGACCATGATGAGATTAGTAGTCGGCTCCCGCTGTCTCCAACTGTTAAAATAAGAATAAAATAAAAAATCCTTATACTCACCTGTCCGAAGATGTCCCACACTGTAATCCACGAGACCGCTCACACCGAGGAGCCGGGGAGAATGACTCGTTACAGCGAGTGGGCCCCAGAGCTGCGCTCAGCTCGGTGGATGACAGGACACAGCTCGCTGCAGCGAGTCATTCCACCCAGCTCCTCGGCATGAGTGGTCGCATGGATTACAGCGGGGGACACTTAGGACATGTGACTGTAAGGCTTTTTATTTTATTCTTATTTTAACAGTTGGAGACAGCAGGAGCAGACTACTACTGTCATCATGGTCCCCTGCTGGTGCTGATTGTGGCGGCGGCAGGGGACCATGATGAGGGCAGCATTCAGCACACGGCACTTGAGAACAACGCTAACTGTATGCTGATTGCCAGGCGCCGGTACGTGTGGTCCTGATGCGGCACACAGGCGACACACGGTTGCCACACATGTGCCACACAGGTGCACACGGACATCTCAGGTACGGGTTTTTCCAGTACCGGAAAAATCCGGACATGTGAAAGAGGCCTCAAGTTGAGAGGGGGGAGGGCAGAGAGAGGAGTCAGAAATCCTAGCTCTAGCAAAAGTAGAGTAGCCAGATTAGTGTAAGTGATTTGAACTCATATGTTTATTTATTTTTTTATATTTTTTTAAACTTTTTTAAACTTTTTACTGTCTTTTTTACTATTTATTTTACTGCTATGTATAGCTAAAATCACAATCTTCTGTGAACGCCAAGAAAAGGCTGACATTCAGAGAAGTATCATAGTGATAGACACAAGGGTCTTCAGCAGATCCCCCAGCTGTGGCAGCAACCTATTGGCACCCCACGATCAAGTCACATTGAATGGCGTGGGGAATGACGCGCTCCCTGCTGGCGTGTGTTAAATGCCGCTATAAGTGATTGACAGCGTCTTTTAACAAGTTAACAGCCATAGGCAAAGCTCTGCTCCATCCCTGGCTGTTGAAGGCACATAATCAGCCATCATCTGCCAGGAAAAATGCGGCCTCAGCATGCGAGGGCAGGGACACACGTTTTTAATGTACATGTCCGTCAAAGGTCATGCAGGAGTTAAAGCGGTTGACCAGTCTTAAACTACAAGTCTACAGACACTCTATGTGACTGCAGACTTGTGAATTCTCACATCGCGTGACCTGCGCACTGAGAGGATTCTCCTGTATCAGTGCCGGGAACAGTGGTCATATGACCGCAAGAATGTGATACTGTATGTATACTCCTGGCCACATTCTGACTAGATGAATGTGGCCTTACTCAATGCAAGAAATGTCACAAATAAGGAAGAGCAACCAGACACTTTAATGACAAATGTGTAAGTAAAATAACAGTAAATGAAATCAAAGATGAAACTCATTGTGCCAAACTTAATGACATGGTCATAGCAAGGAGAGTATAGTTATTTATGTTTTTTTTCTCTAAATGGAAAAGTGATGAAAACTATAATAAATATGTGACACACAGTGGAAATGAAATAGAAAGATGTGCCCCATTACTGTCACAAAGAAGGAGGATTGAAAAATGCATGTGAACTTAGGCAGAACATAGCATCTCAGAACATATCCAAGTACTACTACTTTTGCCCCCACAATCACATGTATAGATACTGACCTTGTGAACATTTGCACTGTTATAGCCTTGGCCTTTACTATGTCAGTCCCCCCAACTCACAATCAGACTAGAAATGAAGGAAAAGGTTCATTTCCTTTCAGTCACAAATGTTCTCATTCCATTCATGCTTGCTGAAATGTCAAGGTCAGTGGCTGTTAAACATTAATAAGTGCGTAATCTTTATCAAACAATTCACCAAGTACTGGATGTGTCAGGTAGGAAGTTGCCCATAAACAAGACAAGGCTATTAAATGATTAAAATAGCTGAGATTTCCTATACTTCATGCGTCCCACTATTTCCCTGCCGTCTCCATACAGTTGAGGAAGTCGGTCTGTGCTGTACTTTCACATCCTCGTCGACAGGAAATCATGAATGTTTGTTTTGACAACTGCGTTGACATCCTCTAATGTTTCCAGTACCATAAATTTAGCTTGTTTTCCACCTGTCTGATAACCTCTCACACAAATTCATGATGTGCTCCACAAGAAAGGCCATTCTGTGTGCACAGTGACAGACATGCTCTGATATACAAAAGAATAGTCCTAAGGTTTTCATCCATTGGATGTCCAGAGGTGGCTTTTATTTCCTTATTAGGATTTCAATTGCCATAACCATGTCTATAAAAGTCCACTTTCCCTTTGCTAATCGTAAACCAATCTGAAGACATTTTAACTGTTCAATTTACTAAAAGGAAACCATATCATCAGCCATAAAGAGGCAAACATTGTACATTTTTTCTTCCAAATGATTTTGTTGTCTTTTTAAAGATGATGTATGTCTCCTTGCTACAAGTTTCATTAACTGCCTGTCCACTTCAGTTTGCTTTAACACAGTTCTTAGGTTAGATAATCCTAAGAATTTGATAAATGGCAGATGTTCCTCTTACATGTGCTGCAGAAAATAATCAATGCAATTTAAATTACACTTATTATAAGGATTTATGTATTATCACTTTAAAAAGTTGGCAATGCTTTCTGTAATATCTTGTATATCAGGAGGCTATTAATGGAGGTGACATCATGGTGGCCAATGGCACTGATCTCATCACAGAGTTTATAATCTGTGCAGGAAATGAATCCAGAAATATAATGCTCCGGACAAAACGGTGGAGGACTTGACCTTTCAAAGCAACTGTTTCAATAAAGTCCCTACGGCACATGACATCATAAAAGCTATAAAACAATAATAATCATCACTATTCTAATTTACCTTTTTCTAATCTGAAAATTATCATTGCCCCTGGCATTATGCTCAAGAGATGGCATTATAACAGCACTAATCAATCAGGTTACATCTAACACAATTTAAGCCCAACTCTATCATCAGTATAGCAATACATTGCTGTTTACAGGTCCTATTCTTGAGCTTTCCTACTGAGTCAAGTTTGACTTTAGTTGTCTTTTTCTTAGTACTGTGATTCTCCATAGTTATAAATTTACGACTGTGAAGATATTCAAGGTAATACCCTGTCCATCACTGGGCACTGGCAGGCGGATTTTACAGAGATCTACATATGCAAATCCGACACTTCTCACAGCAAGCAGGAGGGAGGGGGGCTGAGAAGCAGGGAGTGAGATTCCTAACAGCTGCTGCAGACAGGCAAGCCCATCCCTGCAGCCATGTGTTCTTTGTGTAAACTACGATACTTCAACACCGAATTATGGGAAAAAGATACATCCGAGTGATACACTAAATAGATTTTCGGAAACCTAAAAGAATTGGGAAACTCACCATTCCTTTCTTCACCGCATAGCAAGCAAGAATAGGGAGATATGCAGCACAGCCTTTCAGAAACCTACAGAGCCACTGTGTTTGGTCTCCACGCATAGCAGGGGCCCGGCTGGGTCTGTTGACCGGTTCCCTAAGGCCATCCAAAACCGGTTCCCTAAGGCCATCCAGTAAGGAGGTATGGCCCATTTTAGTTTTGGAAGCTTTTAGCTTGGAAAGAACAGGGGTGGAGACTTGGGCTCGACTGGGGGGGGCAGTAGGGGGAGTGACCCAGAGAGTTTGAAGGTTTCTGTAGCTAGAGCCTATTGTCTTTCCCTGGGGAGGTCGGGACGTCAAGTCATGTGGGAAAAGTCCTGCAACAACAAAGAAGGCCCACAAACCTCCCATGTGGCAGCCCTTCCCCCGAAAGCCAGATCATCCATCTAAACCGGTAACTGACTTGTAATAACTGCTTTATATCTTTTGTACCCATGCTTTTGTGTCTGCAACTCTGACCACTGTGTATGTATAACCCTTATGTATATAGTGTATTGTTTAGTGCGCCCTTACGGCAATTAAATATATAATTTAACCTTGGGCTGCTCTTTTATCTCGATCCACGAACCTTACGTCTGTTGTTCAGTCCAACGAACATGCTACCCGGCTGATTTCTAGCCCGATATAAGTCTGTTATATCAAATAGAAACTGGTGGCAGCTCTACCAGACCGACAAAGCTCTGCTTCACTGGAGTAGCGAAAGAGCCTCTCAGCCTATCAGGGGCATGAGCAAGTGTGGTGCCACGTCAGTGGCTAAGTGGACCACCTTTTTTCACTCCCTGGTGCCTCTCTGTACCCATGTGGACAGTGACTGTGTAGAACTGTACCAATCTGAAGCGTCCTTGAGGGGGGTGCGGAACGTCACGCTGGTGCAAAGGGTAGATCCATATCACGTGCTCCGTCTGGCGTAGTGTGACGTCAGGTGGGTGATGGGGTGTGGATCTTTCACAAGAGGCGGCAACAGCGAGATTCTGCGGGGTCTCCCTGCTGCCGTTTCTTCACACCGACCTTCCGTGACTACAGTGCCATATCACAATTTTGCATCACACTGTCATGACGCTGTTGATCTTCGGTATGAGTTCTGACTCAAGCTGTCTGACTACTATGCCAGCCGATAAAAGTACTGTTTGCTGCCAATATAGAAAAGCTGTCCTGTATGATAGTAATTCTCTCTTGGTACAATGAGTATAAACAATTACTCTGGTCCTTAGTCTGAAAGCGATCCTATTGAAAATGTAGCTGTAAATGGCAAATGTGTAATCAACATGCCTAATGCCCTCCTTTAGAATGATACTGCCACTGTTTCATTTTATAAATGCCCTCTTCCCTATGATGGGCAAACATCAATTATGTGGGCACAGTAACCCGAGAGATGATCTAGCAACAACATGTGCAGCACATTTCAAAGGTGACACTTCACAGTGGCTCAGCCAAGTGCTCCTGCGCTCTCTGGATTGAGCCACAGTCAGACTCCTCTGGCAGCATTTTATCCCCCAGAAAATAAAGTGACTGGCAGTCGTAAATTAAAAGTTCTGAATCCTTCTCTTATCACCTGTCAGGTGAGAGTTGCGAGGCCCACATACACATTAGATTGTAGGAAGAGCCAACCGATATCAGCAGGTTTGGCCGATATTAAATGGGTCAAATGTAAAAGTTTTACACTATCCACGCAACATGGTACAACTTTCAGATTGCTGAGGGTCTAACCGCCATCGTCCCCACTGATCCCAAGAACTGAGGCTCTTAAGAGTCCCTAGCTGAATGGCGCAGAGGTCAATCATGCACACCGCCTCTCCATACATTCTAAGAAGATCAGCCTAACGCTCCACTCAGCAATCTCCTGCACTCCCATTAAGAATGAACAGAGCGGTACTGTGCATGATCGACCTTCGCTCCATTCAGCCGGGGCTCTTTAGGGCTCTGATTCTTGGGAACGATGGGGGCCACAACGGTTGGACCCCCAGGCATTGGAAAGTTATCCCTTATCCACTGGATAGGGGATAACATTTAAACTTGAAAACACCTTTAAAGGGGGTTTCCCACAAACAAAAGTTAATTTTCATTAATAGATCTTGGAATGATAATAACTTCCACAATTGAATGTGTTTAAATGAAATGTTCCTGTGCTGAGATAATCTTATAAATGTTCCCCTGCTGTGTACTGTGTAATGGCTGTGTCTGACCGTGCAGGTACATGGTCTGATCATACCACAGCTCCTGGGCAGGGGAGAAGCAAAAGAGAGTACAGACATTACAGCAGGGGATCACAGAGGATTCTTTCTGAGGTAAAACATTGTTTAAAAACAGGCAGTGAAATGTTTTATCTTACTAAAAGAATCGGCTGGGATTCCATGCTGTAATGTCTGTATACTTTCTCTTCCTTCCTCCCCTGCCCAGGAGATGTGGTATGATCAGACCGTGTTCCGTACACGGTCAGACACAGACATTACACAGGGGCACATTTATAAGATTATCTCAGTAAAGGAACATTTTATGTAAACACCTACAATTGTGGAAATGTTATTATTCTGACATCTATTGATTAAAATGAACTTTCATTTTTGGGAAAACCCCTTTAAGATAAGGGCCTTTATAAAGTCCATACTCCTTAGACTGCTGTCAGCCAACAGCTATATCTCCTATCCCTTCCAATATACATGAACACATGGCTTAGCATTCATATGTTCTATATGGGGAAAGAATAGCGAGCAGTTACCAAAGACGCTGCCAGAGACATGTCTCGCCAGAGAAGGGAATGATCGGGCTTTGTGTGAATGCCTTTAGACTTCTACTTTACTTTTAGCTGTTGAAACATGAATAAAGGATAGCTTAAACCTTTTCTAAATATTTAAAATAATAATAATAATAATAATACAAAAAGCTGTAAAACCTTATATGTGAACCAGGCCTTACCTACGATGCTATTTTTATGTCATTGGCAAAGCACCTTTTTGATTCTGGCAACAGGTTGCTGTCACCTGCTCTTCAGTACTTTCATCACACAGTATGCTAACTTTTATACATTCACACACTGAGAGCTACATGGGAACATTTTGCATGGTTTTAATTTAAAAAAAAAAAAAAAAGAACCTTGAAAATCAGGCTTTTCTCATGCGTCACTACAAATATAAACTAGTTGCTCTCTTACAGGATTTTCCTGTTAGCAACAGTGGCATTAAAATGTACTAAACAAACATGTTATCTTTTTAAGGAAGCTCCACTAATGAGGAATTGACGTTCTTCCCTACTGATAAAAAAACCATTTGACTTCCTACAAATCAAAAGTTGAAGTTCAAATCTACATGAACATTTTTCACTATTTAAATATTTAAAGATTTGATCATGCCTGACCTCTCTGTTCTTGTTGGCTAAAATTGTTAAATACTATAAACTGTTTTGTACTGATCAAAGCATTCATAAATCCCCTCAACTGCTTACTCCTGCAGTAGATGTTAAGGTTCTTTGCTGCCCACAACTCAGCAATGTAAACAATGGATGGCAGCGGCTACCACGCCAATAGTATTAAAGATGGACAACATGGCTTCTTCCAACCAGACTACTTTCATGGTTTTGTACTCTTATTTGCTGGTGGTGAAAACACTCAGTGCATATGCGGTATGCATTAGGGGTAGGCAAACTGGGCATTTGCCCAGGGGCCCCATACCCTTGAGGGCCCCCAGCTCCTACAGCAGAAGCTACACTGATAATAGCATTAAAACAATTAAATAAAATAAAAAATACACATATTTGGTATCGTTGCGTTCGTAAAAGTCTGATATATCAAAAAATAAAGTCCCGTTTGCTTGTATGGAGTTGAACTGCAATACTAGGCAAAATGCATGTGATACTATTCTTGGCAGAAACTGAAGGGGCCGTGGAGCTCAACATTTGTGGTAAGATCTGTTGGACAAGTTCTAATCACATTTAGGCCACGTTTACATGTTCCTTATTTGGTCCGTATTTCACATCATTATTTGTAAGTTAAAATCAGGAGTGGAACAATCAGAGAAATAGTATAATAGAAAAACATGCACCACTTCTGCATTTTCCAATGGCTTACAAATACTGATGTAAAATACTGACCAAATACTAAATATGTGCATGTCGTACATGTCACATCATAGTAAAATACTATCAATCATTAATAGTATGAAACCAGTCAGTCAAGAAAAGTGCTAATTTTTTATAATTTTATATATAATAAATAGTGATGAGTGAACGTGCTCGAATAACGTGTTATCCAAGCATGCTCGGGTGTTATCCCAGTATCTTGGACGTGCTTGGATAATGTTTGAGTTCCTGTGGCTGCATGTTTTGCGGCGGCTGCGGGGTTTGCCTAACAAACAGGCAATCCCTGCATGTGTTGCGTTCATCTACCGCCGAAAAACATGCAGCCACAGGGAGTCAAACATATTAGCAGAGCACACTGAAGATACTCAGATAACATGTTATCTAAGCACGTTCACTCATCACTAATAATAAATCTTACTTTTTTAACGTTCCAGCAACACCGGACTAATCAACTCTATTGCTATAGTCCCATGCTGCATCCACAAACTATGTTTTCAAAGAAACGTCGGAGAATTTTAGGAAAAAACATACCTGGGTGCAGGCAGTATGCATTACGTGACAGATTCCCTTTAACTGCTGGTCTAGCTCAATGGCAGCAGAACAAAAAATCTCCATATAGCAGCACAGGTAAAGTTAGCTGTCTCATTAGAAACCCTTTTCTCTGCAGCCACTATTACATCCTATGTCAAATTCAAAGTGAAGCACTTGGTGATACGTCCTCTGTTATGCACATAACTCACTCATACACAGGTAACAGGAATAATGAAGCCTACAACACACAGAAGCCACACCCACACCCTACTGGTCCCTGTACAGACTAGACTATCCCTAGCCGCACAACTAAAAAAGACCACCTCAGACCTGGCTCCCTAAAAGGCAGTTCAGCAGTTTCTCGTACCTCTTGAGGAACCAGAGGAGAGGCTGCTATGCATAGCTAACCAGGAGAGGGAAAGTGGGCAGATGGATTTGAGCACACAGTGTGAGGAAACTTAAAGCATGTGCACGAAAGGGAAATAAGGAGAACTAAGGAGAATAATAAATGAAACAAGAATAATCTCCCACAAACCTAATTGAGGAAAGGTGCTAGGAAGGCAGGCAAACAAACACACAGCAGAAATACAAACGGTGTTTGACTAGCAGGGAAAATCCTTTTGCTGAAGAGCTAGAAAACAAGCAAGTGTAAAGAAGGGAGTATATAGCCCAACGCAGAATGTGATATTGCAACCAAAACAGGACAATGGGAAACACCTGAAGAGGAGCAAAACCAGAAAGGAAAAATAAAGGCAATAGGAACCATAAGCATAAGGTCAGGGGGAAAAAAAGGGCAATAGCTCAGCAGACAGGATAACCAACAACAGAGTAAGAGGTCACCGGATCAAATCCCCAAACATAAGAATGAGATAGTTGACATCCACACATTTTTCCAAAATTTCAGAATACTGATATTTGTTAATACACTAAATTTCTTAATACGTTACAGTACACCAGTATTAATAATAGCATACCGGCCCAGTTGACATATCTTCGGGAGTTTTCTCAACAGCAGCTATTGGGGATGTTGGTTCTGGAGGAGGAGGTGCTCTACGCTTCTTTATCTCAGTTCTAGCACCAATCCCAGAAATATTGCAAAGTGACAATGACGCACCAAGTGCACTAGGACGTGAATTCACAGATGGGGAACTTGGAGCGGTTAAAAAGCCCTGTAAAGGAAAATGAGAACGTAAGTATGACATGAAATATTATCCACTGCTTTTGGTGACACACATTACATTATAACAAAAAGCATGCAGCTCTAAAACAATTGCCATTTACTTTGCTGCTGTGATGATATAGTTTATAATCTTAATCAGCCAGACAATTAGATTTGTTAAGCCAAGAGAAATACACTATTATCTTTATGCTGACTTGTGAATGTATGTGTATTTCTGTTGCTGGTCAAGACAGACAGACCAGTATTTGTAGAACCCTGAATGTTGTCTTCTCTTTGATTCTGAAACAATGATGTTTATTTACAAGAGCCCCTGCAATACCAACTATGTAAATTGATAAGCTCAAACAATGAGACCTGAGACCTGTGAGTAATGCCCTCCCTAACCCCTTGACCTGTGGATGTACCTGTGTACTTAAAAAGGAGATATGCTTCTGTAGCAGTCAGACTTGAAACAGAAATTGCAAAGAGACTTTAAAAGGAGAATCAAAGCTCAGACTCTCTCACACCATCAGCTTGCAAGCATGGCATTAACCAAAGAGATACAGATTTGAATTCTACATGATTACGGCTTAAGGGTATATAACCTTGAATGAAAAGATATGGATCTGCTCCACTGACCATCAGAGAGCCCACGGTAACATTTGGGGAGACAAGGTTGGAACAATAAAGTCACCTGGCCCCATGGATATGTTGTTTGGGGTTGCCAGGTGGGACACTCCGGTCGCCTGAAACGCATGGAGACATTCGGAGAAGCCAGATTTGGACCCACCGGTCATCGGGCCCCATGGAAACTCTTGGAGAGGCCAGGGTGGGACCTTCGGGTCTCCTGGCCTTGTACCTCGATGAACTGCTAGCGTCCTAAGCTTGCCGCTACCTTCTCTCTGTGGGGGCCCGCCAAAGCGGGGGACAACTGGTTGAGGTAGTTGGCCCTGGAAGTCCCAAAGTCGCAGCTGTTCTATCCCAGACGGGCCAGCGGAAGGGTGAGGACTGTGTAATGTTGTACCATCTTGGGTATTTGCTGGGACTCTTCTATGTGTTTATTGTCTGCTTTGTGATTCATTAATGTATTGCCACGCTGTTTTACCTTCACCCTGTGTTGTCTGAGTAGTATTACGCCCACGGAAGACCCCGTGTCTTCACAGCTGCCAGCAAGGTAAAAATAACTAATATCACTGGTAAATGATTCTAATTGTAATTTATAAGGTATTTTTACATGGGGTTATTATTTTGCAATATTCATTTTAACCAATATATATTACTTTTTTCAGTTATAATGTTTTTCTCAGGCTCATTTTAACCAATATATATTACTTTTTTCAGTTATAATGTTTTTCTCAGGCTATGTGCACACGGTGCTTTATGGTGTGTGGGCCAAAAACGCTAGGTAATCCGTGTGCCAGATAATGCAATGACAATCCTGAAGTGCTGTGCACATGATCAGGAATTTTCCTGTCAGGATTGTTATTGCGTTTAAATCTGTAGCATGTCAATTCATTGTGCGTTTATGCAGCGTTTTTCACCCATTGACTTCAATTGAGTCAGTCAAATCCATAACGGATAAACATGCAACAACAAACCCACAGCATTTCTTTCTCTCCGCTGCAGATTTTGACTGATTGAAATACTGTACTGACAAAACAAGTGCGGCATAAAAACACAGTGTTTTGGATGCAGCAAAAATATGCTGCGTCCAAAGCGCTGATGGTTGCTGATCGTGGGGACATAGCGACTAACCAAACAGATGTGAGCTGTTATTAATAGCCACGGAACATGTTGGCCTAATGGCCTTTTTCTAGGCTAAAAATAGCAGCTTTCAGCTGCCCCAGAAATGACTTGAATAGGAATTAGGGCTTATGGGATTAGTGTTTATGGGGTTAGTTATCGCTGACACCAAGCCCTTTGCTTAATGATGAAGAGGTGTCAATCAGACACCCTCATTACTAAACAAACTTGTAAGTAAAGAGTTAAATAAACTGAGAGTAAAACACTTTATTTGAAATACAACAGACACATTCTTTAATCATTTAAATTAATCAATATACTCACCCCAGATCTGATGGTGATACAAGGGTTAAAGCGATGTCCAACGTTTCTTTTTTCAAATATCTTTATTTAACTCCAAAAAGCATTCATTGCTGTACAAAAACGCATCAAAAAAACGCATCAAAAACGCACCAAAATCATGGCAAAAAGTGTGTTTTTGCCACAGCGGTTTTCCTGCCGAGAGATGCAGAAACCTTGCAGAAATTTCCGCAATTAAATCCTGAACATGTCATGCGCGCATATATACCATCCGTAATGTAAAAACTGTATTTTATGGATTGATACAGTGAAGTTGGAAACATTCTGATCTATCCAGGTAGTGTGCTGACCATAAAAATATAGCCTTAAAATGTCATTTTGAAAAATGAAAACAACAACATGCTCAGCAGTTTATTGGCTATTACTACATTTTTTTACTCGAAACATCTTGACTGCAGTAACCACAATATGATCAAAGATTCATGCATCCATTTTTACCACAATAGTAATAGAACTTCTATACTGACTTCAATTACACCTTTTTTTATAGAATTTTGTGATGTGGGAACTTAGTCTCACAGGTTTACATTGATGTATTTCTGTTATCTACGCTATATTTATATTTTTCATAAAAAGCATGTGTCTGTGTTGTGAACAATTACCCCAGTTTATGCAAGAGGTATGGCTGGCTAAAAAGCAGTGAAGCGCTGATGCTTGTTCATTGTATATAAAACATAATACATAATCTGATACAATGCTTTGTACTCACATCTATATCCTACATGTATTTTAGTGGGTTGGACAGTCCAGACAATGTCCGATTGCATTACCAGCCAAGAACTGTTCTTAGCTCATTGTTTACTTAGGCAAAAACATTATGTTACAGAGCCAAAGGATATTGTACAGCGTGTAAAGGGCTGGCGAGATCTCTGCTGGAACCCAAATGTACTTTAGCTGCTTCCAGAAGCAATATTGCAATCAAGATATTTGTTTGACGACATTCTAGTGATCTGTCTTTAGTTGTGTTAATATCTTTAAACAGCATTCTTAGAATATAATGTCTAGTTATGTTTCATGTCTACACATCCTTCCTTTAGAAAGTACATTTAATAGACATGGTAAACAATAAAAAGAAATGTAACAAATATTGGACATCTGACAATTTTAGTAATTTTGAGTGTTCATCTGAAAGAGGTTTACCGTATTTGTTTGAAAGAGTATAAAAAGGTGTTTGCATAATTTTCGCAACAATTTTCAATCTTGGTGGTAAATAATTTTGCACAAAAAATAAAAAAAAAGCATGAAATGTGAATGTTAGGCTATGTCCATATAATGAATGTCTTTTTATAAGACATATCCTGTTTACTCCTAGCCTGCACTTTAAGACCCTTGTGACAGAAGCATATTAAAATGTTTCCTGCTGTTTTAAAGCAAAAAAAAACCATTCAGATCCTTTAAAGGGGCTCTGTTAGCACAGGATGACTGTCCAAACCAAGCACAGGCGATCGGGGCACCTTGGTGGGGAAAAACATTAAGTGCAATTTCCCACCTCTTTCTTTTCCCTCTATCTCTGTCCCACTTTTCTTTGATTGACAGCTTTGGTTTTACAGAGCCAAAAAAGGGCGCAGATAGATGGAAAACAAGCAGGTGGGAAGGTGCATCTAAATGTTTGGCCCAGCCATAAGGCACTGAGGGCCTGGACTTGGTTTGAACAGTCATTTTGTGCTGAATCTCTTTAAGTTCTGCGAGTTAAAAGTGGGGTCTCTGTGCATTAGATTTGTTTTTCCAGCACATAATATAGATGCACAATCCTGTTAAGATTTGAGATATTTGGTAGCCAAGTAAACATCTTTAACTTTTTGCCATGCTCCTCAAACACACAAAAATGTCCCTATTGTGAATTCTCAGCAAAGGTTATGCACTTTGAACCAATACATTTTGTGTAGTATTTGTGTAGTCGAGCTAAAATAAAAAAATAAGGACAAAATATGCTGTTCAGCAAACTTCATTATTTGCTTATAGACAAGTAGTTCTGCTCATGGAAGCCAAATATAAGCTCTGAAGAGATTTAGAAGTGAATGAACTCTTGCAGAGATTAAAACAGTGACATTCCTGACTGACTGAACAACTCCTGAGAGTACTTGAGAATTATTGTAGGTAAACAGCTGCTGAATAAAGGAAGCTTCAGCTTAAGGCAATGTGCTTGGCACCCCTATTTAACCTAAGTCTATTTCTCATGCTGTCCTAAAGCAAGGTAACGTTGTCTGCACCCTTAGAGTTGTTGTGCAATGTAAGCAAGTATTCTACTCAAACTTGACATCTGGTTCATAATCCATACGCACTGTTCACACCATATTTTTGACTTATGTTAGGTGTATGTATCTGCATGCCAAGAAGATGTATGCATCGTTTAAGCACATTTCTGGTGGTCAGAACCAGGGCTGTGGAGTCAGAGTTGTGGAGTCGGTGTCGGTATAAAATGGACCGACTCCAACTCCTAAAATATATAATAAATTGGGTACAGTAGTTCAATGCAGTTTGTGGGGAATATTTTTTCATAAGAATTTGGAAAAGTTATGAAATGTCCTATAAATGTCTGTCCTATTCCTGATCTAAGGGTCTAGACTTTTAGCTGAGATTAATCTGTGCTACAGTAAATTTATCAATTAAATTTGAGCCAAGTATGAGGGACTCGGAGTCGTGGAGTCGGAGTCGGTGTCATGGAAATTGAGGAGTCGGAGTTGGAGGTTTGGCTTACTGACTCCACAGCCCTGGTCAGAACCTGTCCTTTTAGCATATATTTGGAAGTTTACATCTGGATAACTTTTTGTAAAACTAGTAGAAAGCATATAGTAGCTATTACACTTTTCAAAATCACAAAAGAGGGTGAACTGCACTATTTTATTTTATAATTCAAGTCAATATGAGGTGGATGCAAACATATAGTCATATGTATGAAACAGTATGAAGTGTTCAGCATAAATGAGTACACCCAAGGCCGGTTTTAGACAAAGTGGGGCCCTGGGTAGAAGTGTAAATTGGGACCCCAAATGCTAACATATTGCACCATCACACAGAAACATTTCGGTTGTATTTACATGCGCTGAGTGCAGTTCGCTAAACGAGCGTAATCGACAATATCGAAGTCGTTCGACGCTTGTTTCTCGGCCTCTTTACACCGGCTGAGGAATTATGATGGGCACAGAACAATCACTAATAGATCAATTTGTCCCCATACAGTATCATGTTAACAGCAGCACATCTGCAGTTTTCACCAGGCGATGTGCTGCTGAGAACAATGATTTTTGTTCCAGCATAAACAATCCAATCCCTCGATGAATAGGCAGCATTTTGCTTGTTTAGTATAATACACCCCATAGTCCTTCATATTGTATAATGCATACCACATAGTCCTCCATATAGTATAATGTACCCCATAGTCCTCCATATAGTATAATGCACACCCCGTAGTCCTCCATATAGTATAATGCACAACCCATAGTCTTCCATACAGTATAATGGACTCCCCAAAGTTCTCCATATAGTATAATGCACAGCCTATATCCTCCCTATAGTATAATGTACTCCCCATAGTCCTCAATATAGTCTAATGCATCCCATAGTCCTCCATATTGTATAATGCACCCCCCATAGTCCTCCATATAGTACAATGCACTCCTCATAGTATAATGCACCCCATAGTCCTTCATATAGTATAATGCATTCCCCATAGTCTTCAACACAGTATAACGCAGCTCCCATATAGTGCATACAGTATAATGCACTTCCCATAGTCCTTGATAGAGTATAATGCAGCCCCCATATAGTATAATGCAGCCCCCATATAGTACACATAGTATAATGCACTGCGCAGTCTTCGATACAGTATAATGTAGCCCCCATATAGTACAATGCATCCCCCATATAGTACATATAGTATAATGCACCCAATAGTCCTCGATAGAGTACAACGCAGCCCCACAGAGTACAACGCCGCCCCACAAAGTACAACACAGCCCCAGAGCACAACGCAGCCCCACAGAGTACAAAACAGCCCCACAGAGTACAATGCAGCTCCACAGAGTATAATTCAGCCCCACAGAGTACAATGCAGCCCCACAGAGTACAATGTAGCCCCACAGAATACAACGCAGCCCCACAGAATACAAGGCTGCCCCACAGAGTACAACGCAGCCCCACAGAGTACAATGCAGCTCCACAGAGTATAATGAAGCCCTGCCCCCAAAGAGTATAATGTAGCCCATAGAGTACAATGCAGCCCCATATAGTACAATGCAGCCCCATAGACAATGCAGCCCTATAGAGTACAATGCAGCCGCAGAGAGTATCATGCAGCTCCATAGAGTATAATGCAGCCCCATAGAGTACAATTCAGCCAAAATGCAGCCCAACAGAGTACATATAGTATAATGTAGCCCCATAGAGTATATAGAGTACAATGCAGCCCCATAAAGTAAATAGAGTATAATGGAGCCCAATAGAGTATAATTCAGCTCCATATCTCATAAATACCGGTCTCTCGGCCATGAAAATTGCCAAACTGCATCATGTGAGTGTCATGACAGTTGGAAGAATACGAAATGAAGTCCGTCCATCCATTCAATAGCCAAGAGGTGGACGCCCAGGCAAAATATCAGAATCAACAATTCGACTCTTCACAAGGTCTATCAGTTCCGGCGCAACAAACACGCCAGTGCAAGTGGCTCGTGTGCTTCCATGCAATCACTGTGCGACGCATGCTACACAAGTGTGGAATGGCAGCCCGAAAAAAGGTGAAGAAGTCTCACTTTCAATATTGTCATAAGAAGCGTCGGCTCGAGTTTGCAAAAAATAACGAAAAGTGGACAGTAGAAGATAGGAAACGGGTGATTTGGAGCGATGAGACAAACATCAATATACTATGCTTTGATGGGTGCAAATGGGTCTGGAAGAAACAAGGGAAAATGGGGATAAAGGATCGAGAAATTGAAGGAAGTATCAAGTTCGATGGAGGAAGCCTGATGATATGAGGTTGTTTCACAGCCAAAGGCATTGGATACTTGACCAGGATCGATGTGGTCTCAATGCTGAGCTGTATGTGAGTATCCTACAAAATGAGTTACTTCGTACACTCGAGAACTATGGGTATGAGAAGAACAACATAGTGTTCCAGCAGTACAATGACATGAAGATACATCAAGATTGGCGAAGAAATGGTTCAATGACAATAAAGTTGAGGTGCTACATTGGCCCCCACTATCCCCAGACCTCAACCCAAACAATTACTTGTGGGTAGAGTTGAAGAAAAAGCTGTATACATACTCAAGTGAGTCGACCAATATGCACCAACTTTAGGAAAGTGTACAAGAGACCTGGGATCAGATTTCGGTTGAGACATGCTTGAATCTGATCAAGAGCATGCCCAGAAGGATTCAGGCAGTGTTGAAAGCCAAAGGTAGATTTACAAAATACTAACAAAATAATAAAAAATTTAATTTAGAATTTTAGGAGCAAAACAGTAACAATGCAGTGAAATGACAAGAATCTACATAACTAATCATATGCTAAATAGTTGCAAGTGAAATTTATGCTTGAGATAGCCAGGATGATTCTATAAAATGATAGTAGTCTCACATTCGAAACAGTAGTGGATGGTGAGATATGGAGCCTGAAATTCAAAAGTTCAAAATATTGTTATCCTTTTGTTCGCCAGTGTAACTTTCATTACAAAATCTTTAGTTTTACTCAAATTAGTTGATGCAAAAATGAATACACCTCAGATAAAAACTGCTACATCTAGTATTTTGTATGGCCTTCATGATTTTTAAGGACAGCACCAAGTCTACCAGGCATGTAATGAACAAGTTGGTGACATATTGCAACATATATCGCTTTCCATTCTTCAAGAATGACCTCTTTTAGAGCCTGGATGCTGGATGGAGAGTGATGCTCAACTTGTTTCTTCAGAATTCCCCAGAAGAGTTTCATTTGGGCTCAGATCAGGAGACATACTTGAGCACCGAATCACTGTTCTTCTTCAGGAATACAACAGTGGCTTTAGATGCTTGTTTTGGATCATTGTCCTGTTGGAAAAGAGAAAGTCTACAAAGGGCAGGGAGAGATGGAGGCATCTCCTCTTTCACTATAGAGCAGCACATCTGTAAATTCATGGTACTATCAGTGAACTGTAACTCCCCAACACCAGCAATACTCATGCAGCCCCATGTAAGAACACGGCTACCACCAAGTTTCACTGTAGGCACTGTTTGTACTCCCCCCTGTGCGACATCATACAGTTTTGAAGCCAACAATTCCAAAAACATGTATCTGGGTCTCATCGCTCTGCAATATAGAGTCCTAGTAGTCTTCATATTTTACAACATGGCCCTGGCAAACTGTAGGTGAGCTTTTTTGGGCACAGGCTTTAGGAGAGGCTTCTATTGTGGATGACACCCAAACATGCCATTCCTCTGCAGTATGCACCATATTGTGTCATGGGAAACACTCACCCCACTTGCTTTCTACTTCTTTAGCTAACAGCAGTGAACTTGAGTGTCAATTTTCTTCAATCCTTCTCATCAGGAGATGCTCATGTTTAGGCCTTAACCTGTGGTCGGCCTGGATGTCTCTTTGAGATGGTTGCATTTCCATCTTTTTTAATCACTTTTGTTACAGTATTCCAACTGATAAGTAAAGCTTTGCTGATCTTTTTGTAGCCTTCCCCTTTCATGTGTAAATAAATTATTTTCTTTTTCAGGACTTGTGATATTTCACTTACAATGTGGTACAATTGCTGACAGCATGACATGTGATTGTGTTTTCTTTGTTAAGGTATGCCCTTTTATAGCCTACTGTTTGCTGGACACCTCTTTAATGACTAATTAGACTAGATTAAAAATAGAATTTTGTAGTCTAAACTTTGGATTTGCTCCTAAGAGTTTCATTTGGGTGTACTTATTTTTGCAACAAGGTCTTGAATGAATTTGTTAGCAAAATTACCTTTTCAGATATGCAAAATAACAAATCTTATTCACAATCAATGACCCACATTTGTGGGAGTATTTTGTAATATGGTAACACATAGAAAATGTTGATTCTGAGAGGAAACTGACAAGTCTGTTGTTGGGTACTCATTTATACTGAGCACTCTATTTATTCATCTATCTGAAGAAAATGTACAGTACAGACCAAAAGTTTGGACGCACCTTCTTATTTAAAGATTTCTTTGTATTTTCATGACTATGAAAATTGTACATTCACACTGAAGGCATCAAAACTATGAATTAACACATGTGGAATTATATACTTAACAAAAAAGTGTGAAACAACTGAAAATATGTCTTATATTCTAGATTCTTCCAAGTAGCCACCTTTTGCTTTGATGACTGCTTTGCACACTCTTGGCATTCTCTTGATGAGCTTCAAGAGGTAGTCACCCGAAATGGTCTTCCAACAATCTTGAAGGAGTTCCCAGGGATGCTTAGCACTTATTGGCCCTTTTGCCTTCACTTTGCAGTCCAGCTCACCCCAAACCATCTCGATTGGGTTCAGGTCTGGTGACTGTGGAGGCCAGGTAATCTGGCGCAGCACCCCATCACTCTCTTTCTTGGTCAAATAGCCCTTACACAGCCTGGAGGTGTGTTTGGGGTCATTGTCCTGTTGAAAAATAAATGATGGTCCAACTAAACGCAAACCGGATGGAAGAGCATACCGCTGCAAGATGCTGTGGTAGCCATGCTGGTTCAGTATGCCTGCAATTTTGAATAAATCCCCAACTGTGTCACCAGCAAAGCACCCCCACACCATCACACCTCCTCCTCCATGCTTCACGGTGGGAACCAGGCATGTAGAGTCCATCCGTTCACTTTTTCTGCGTCGCACAAAGACACGGTGGTTGGAACCAAAGATCTCAAATTTGGACTCATCAGACCAAAGCACAGATTTCCACTGGTCTAATGTCCATTCCTTGTGTTCTTTAGTCCAAACAAGTCTCTTCTGCTTGTTGCCTGTCCTTAGCAGTGGTTTCCTAGCAGCTATTTTACCATGAAGGCCGGCGGCACAAAGTCTCCTCTTAACAGTTGTTGAAGAGATGTGTTTGCTGCTAGAACTCTGTGTGGCATTGACCTGGTCTCTAATCTGAGCTGCTGTTAACCTGTGATTTCTGAGGCTGGTGACTCGGATAAACCTATCCTCAGAAGCAGAGGTGACTCTTGGTCTTCCTTTCCTGGGGCGGTCCTCATGTGAGCCAGTTTCTTTGTAGCGCTTGACGGTTTTTGCAACTGCACTTGGGGACACTTTCAAAGTTTGTCCAATTTTTCGGACTGACTGACCTTCATTTCTTAAAGTAATGATGGCCACTCATTTTTCTTTACTTAGCTGCTTTTTTCTTGAAATAATACAAATTCTAACAGTCTATTCAGTAGGACTATCAGCTGTGTATCCACCAGACTTCTGCACAACACAACTGATGTTCCCAACCCTATTTATAAGGCAGGAAATCCCACTTATTAAACCTGACAGGGCTCACCTGTGAAGTGAAAACCATTTCCGGTGACTACCTCTTGAAGCTCATCAAGAAAATGCCAAGAGTGTGCAAAGCAGTCATCAAAGTAAAAGGTGGCTACTTTGAAGAACCTAGAATATAAGACATATTTTCAGTTGTTTCACACTTTTTTGTTAAGTATATAATTCCACATGTGGTAATTCATAGTTTTGATGCCTTCAGTGTGAATGTACAATTTTCAAAGTCATGAAAATACAGAAAAATCTTTAAATGAGAAGGTGTGTCCAAACTTTTGGTCTGTACTGTACGTAAAATTAAACTTTAAAGAAAATGTATCCATCAAACTGATGCCAACAGCATGCAAATCTATGGTATGCAAAATTTGGGTTTATGAAAATTGTTTCAAATTCAGTGACTGATTCTGCAGGTTTATTTTATCAGCATAAAGCACTGCAGACTTCAACAAAATAAACTCAGCATTGTTGGCATAAAGGTAAAACAAAAGACAAAGGATAACACAGTGGTTCACCTGCACCACTTTACAGCAAACTTCAGCTCCTCCTGAGCTGAAGCTCCACAGTCTGAAGACTTGACTCTCCAAACTCCCAACACAGAAAAAAAATGTGATTGAGCATTTAACCTAGCTCAGCCACACCCTGAGGTGGAGATAGGGTGAATGACTTCCCTCCCATCCCTATGTCATTCACACAAAACCACTCCCTTCACAATGGTGATTTAACCCCCCAACATATAACATGCTGGAGAAAAGTTGTAGGTTCAGACTCTGTCACAATATAAAAATGTATTGAACATTTATTTTGCAACTTTAATTCTTTCATTCTCATGCATTTTCCTTTTCTTTTCAAAGCTTCTCTTCATACTTTTTCTCTTACAGAGCCAGCAAATCTTCTCTGTGAAGCATTCAGCAATAGTTCATCCAGCAATAGTCCCTTGGTATTGTCGCTCCATCTCCTTGATATTCTGATTCTATTGAGAAAAATAATGCATCTTTAACCATCCTTATCCTCCTTTTTTCTACTACACTTGATATTCTGATGAAATATTTCTCCTTGCTCTTCACTAACAGCACCAAGGTTTTCAGGAAAGTAGTCCAAATGTGAATGTAAAAAATGTAACTTCAAATTCATCAGATAAACCAAGGCTTTGAAACGTTTCAGCATGTTCTCCACGATGGAGTTAAATTTCGGATTTTTGTTGTTACCTAGACATTCCTTCATGACTTCTTTAAAAGAATCCCAAGCCATTTTCTCAATAGCTTTCATTTTTGTTTCAAACACGTTATCCTTCATCAATTTCCAAATATCTGGACCCACAAAAATGCCTTCCTTCAGTTTTGCTTCAGACAGTCCCTGAAACTTGATACACAGGAAAGTCTTTCCTTCTTTCGGTAAAGCTTTCATAAACTGCTTCATCAGTCCAAGCTTAATGTGGATTGGTGGCAGGAAAACTTTAGTGATATCAACTAAACTTTCAGCAATTATGTTCTTGAGTCTAGGTTGCAAAGATATTTTTGGTCACATTCAAAAAGCATGGGTACTTAGTGTATCCTCCTTGCTGCCCAAAGAGCAAAGACAGAACTTTCAGATCACCCTTGATCTTCATTGTTAAGTTTCTTGAGAATAATGTCTAAATTCTCACAGCTTTTCTTCAAGTGCACAGAATGCCCTACAGGCACAGAAGCATACTTGCTGCCATTGTGCAGTAGAACAGGTTTTGGACTTTTTTTGGACGAATCATTAAAGAGTCTCCACTTACTCACATTGTACTTAATGTTAAATTTTCTCATCAGCCCAGGAACATTACTGCGATACACTAGAGAACAGTCTTGAGAAAAGTATGGAAGGAATTCCTTTTCTCTGCTTCTGTATCATGTAGAACAGCTACCAGGAGCTAGCAGGTTCTTTTCCAAGTCCATGACTATATCATTTAATTTGCGCTGTGAAAAAAGCTGTGGCTCATTGGGACTAGCGTGAAAGTCTTTGGCAGAATGCTGCTCTTCATGTTCTGAATCTTCTGAATCTGGTGTATCTTAATTTTCTTCGGAGGTGAAGGGACAGGTATTCATGGACCGTGAGGCACAGAGCAAATCGCTAAAGGGAGGTCCATATATATAATTTCCTTTTTATTTTTAAGTTTGAATCCTTCCACGTTGCACGCACAAAAGTAGCAGTCATCACTATGATTTCGCAGTTCCTTGCAGATCATAGGCATGTCAAAACAAAAGCTCTCTTCCCTTTAGACCACTGTTGTAGTTCTTCTAAACAAAAAGAATACACTACATGTGGAGCCCACGACTTGTCCTGATCACCTAGTTTCACCCCAAAGTACGCATAATACACTTTTCTAACAAACTCCGTAATGTTCCTTCGTTGTTTTTTTCACTACAAAACCACTACATATGTAGAAAAAGTTGTTTGTTGAATTACACACTCTTTGGAAGCTGGGTTAAGAAAATGTTCTCTGCCCACAGCAGCCAATCGCAGCACAGCGTCTATTAATTTCTAACCAATCCAATGATACCAAAATCATCCACCAAAGATCATGCAAAGGAGTCAAATTACGGTGCAAGAAAAAACCTATGGAGTCGGTGTTTGTGAAAAAACTGGACGTGATGGAATTTTTTTTCGATATTTTCAGTGATCTAAAGTATATAAAAATCATCTCTTAGTTTTCAAACACTTTTACGCTTGTAGACCTATAACAATTTCATTTTTTATAGAATTAGTTTGAATCAACCATGGAAAAAGTATATAGTCATCTTTCTTGCATATGAAGCCTCAAAGTCCTTCGATTCCATGCAAAGTAACTAAGGATTCACAATACAGCCATGTCATGAAACTTAACATTGTAAAATAGCCAATAGATATAATTTATTAATATACATAAGATTTGCTATGTAACTTAAAGGGAACTTGTCAGGCGATTCATGCTGTTCAAAACTGTAGTCAGCATAAATTGCCACCTGGCTGCATGATTACAGCCAGGTATATTTTTCTTTGAAATGCTTTGGCAGTTCAGAGAAGTATAGTTAGAAGAACCAGACAGAGACCATAGCCGGAGAGTTAGTTAGTCCAGTGTCACCCTCAACCAGCTCTTCCCAGGGCCGTTGCAGGTGACTGGCAGGTCTCTACCTAATTACACACAACAGAGAGACCTATCAATCACCAGCAGCGGCACTTGATCATTAATATGTACATCCTCTAAAAGGCCATAGCATTTCAGAGGATAATATCTGGCTGTAATTGTATGGCCAGGCTGCAATTCATGCTGTCCACGGTTTGAACAGCATGAAGCTCTTAATAGGTTCCCTTTAAAATCTGTAATGGTCAGTCACAAAGGATAGACTCCAGTTGCTTCTAATTATCAAACATTCTTAATCAATGTAAAGATAGTTAAAGAAATGGAAAGCAATCACATTTTAAGCATTTTACAGATAAGTCAAAAAGCATTGCTTACTTCTGAAAACAGGTATCACAATTTCTAAATTGTAAACTTATAATATTACACAAAAGTTTTACTTGAAAGCATTTTACATGTTATCAAACATCAAAGACTTTTATTCTTAAACCATATGTAACATTTTTATAACTTGTCTTAAAGTACAGAAAACGTGAAAAACACTATATTTTGATCAAACAAAGGATGTAAAGTTTGATCTCATTCTCACAGTAATTAGACCCTCTGCATACCGAATGATATTCCCTTTGACCATTAGAAGTATTGCTCATAGTGCGTCATCACAGTAAAGGTCAGGGATCCAGCTATCAGCTTGATGTAAATAATGCTAGTGACTGACATGAAAACAGTTTCTTCTAATTGATATGTTTAAGTAGTCACACATTTGGTTAAATTCTGAGACAACTATTTATTGGATTAATCTGAAATGCTGAAAATGCAGCTTACAATGTTTTCACATTTCCCTACTTAAGAGAACCTGTTGCCTTCTATGTATGGTGCGACCAATGTGGTAGAAATCCAGTATGTGAGAGATTAGTGAGGTGTGAGTGAATCCATTTTGTTAGAAAAATCCCAGCTCTCACATGACCAGAGAGGGTGCGGAGTAGCCATGAATGGCAGAGATTTCTGTGTGAGATGCTGAGTCATGAGGATGGTGGAGTTATCATTAGCATTCTTACCCAAGTCCCATAGGTGTGTACAGAGAGGTGTATTCTTCTGTGCCTACAGAACTCTCATGTAGGGGCGCAGCTAGGCAAAAACAGAAAAGGAGATGTCTGCAACATAGAAAGCTAGCAAGTAAGGGGAGAATAAAACTTGCCAATTGGTGTGCCAAAGAGGAGCACGTAAAAAGCTCCAGTCTGAACTGCAGTTGATGTAGTCTTCCTCATGTGTAAGAGTTTCGTCATTTCAGAGGGAGCACAGAGGCTTATTTGTGAGAGTGAAAAGTGCATTTGCCAATAGGGTGAAGATGAGCTGTCATAAGAGGGAAGATTTGCCACAACAGATTGGAGCATAAGGGCCTATTCCGACAGTGACAATAGCCACATAAGCAGAGTCTGAGTGCTGATGATGAGAGACGACAAGAGACAAGTGTCTGTGTGGAAAGAACTGCAAATAAGCCACAGGAGTGTGCAAATTGCCCAACAAGGACCAATGTTGCCATGTTAAGTGGTCACAAGGAGGGGCCATGACCAACACTGTGAGTATTTGCTGTGCTGCACTGCAAAAGTAGCAATGACACTGTGTGAGAAATGTAGTTGCTACTGAAATGTTGCCATCAGATCAGAAATGTTACTGGTATCCTATGATAGTGCCATATTCATGTTAGCACAATGCATAGTGTAACCAATATTAGATATGTGCTTAGTTTTTTAAAATGTTTGCAAAAAGAGTGGATAAAACCTTTGAACTCAATAATCAGAAGGATGTCTGCATATATTTGGCCATGTGGCGGTCCAAAAATAGGAAAGGCCATACACACACTAAATGGACACTAAATGGACAAAAGTATAGGGACACGTCTCTTAATTCTCTGAATTATTAAATTCAGGTTTTTCACTCAGTCACATTGACACGAGTATAAAATCAAGCACATAGCCATGTTGCCTACTTTTACAAACATTTGTGGAAGAAACTCACAGAATTTAGGTTTGGTATTGTAACAGGATGTCACCGTTACAAGTCCGTGCGTAAAATCTCTTCCCTTCTAATTATTCCACGATCAACTGTGAGTCGTATTGTTGAAAAGTGTAACCATTTATTAACTCCCGCAAGCCAGTCATGAAGTGGCAGACTACTTATAGTTACAGTGCTGGGTCAACCGAGTGCTAAGAAGCATAGTCCAAAAAAGTCGTAAACACTTTGCTGATTCAATAACTGCAAAAACTTCCAAATCTCCTCTGGCATAGATATCAGCACAAAAACTGTTTCCTTGGGGTTTCACCAGCAAGCACAATGCCGAGTGTTCTGAAAGTTGACGCTCCTGGACTCTGGAGCAGAAATAAATGTGTTTTGTGAAATCTGGCAGTCTGATGGATGAGTCTGGGTATGCCAAAGGCCACGTTACTTGTCTGACTGCCTTGTGCCAACTGTAGAGTTTGGTGAAGGAGAGATAATGGTATGGAGTTACTTTTTGGGAATTGGCCTACGCCTCATAGTTTTAGTGAAGGGAAATCTTAAGGGCATTTATTCTGTTAGTGCAGCTTTCCTCACAAACTATACAGCCCATCTGTCCATACAATGGCTGATTGTGTAGGAGCATGTGACCAGAACAGTCCATCAGCCTCCTCCAAAAAGAAAGCAGCTTTCCCATGAGAGGTGTTTTGCAGTTGGAGGAGGCTGATGGACAGGTGTGGTCACTGCTCCTCTGCCAGCAGCCATTGTATGGACAGGAGTGCTTGTGAGGTACAGTGGTGGCCAAAAGTATTGGCACCCCTGCAATTCTGTCAGATAATACTCAGTTTCTTCCTGAAAATGATTGCAATCACAAATTCTTTGGTATTATTATCTTCATTTAATTTGTCTTCAATGAAAAAACACAAAAGAGAATGAAGCAAAAATCAAATCATTGATCATTTCACACAAAACTCCAAAAATGGGCCAGACAAAAGTATTGGCACCCTCAGCCTAATACTTGGTTGCACAACCTTTAGCCAAAATAACTGCGAACAACCGCTTCCGGTAACTATCAATGAGTTTCTTACAATGCTCTGCTGGAATTGTAGACCATTCTTCTTTGGCAAACTACTCCAGGTCCCTGATATTTGAAGGGTGCCTTCTCCAAACTGCCATTTTGAGATCTCTCCACAGGTATTCTATGGAATTCAGGTCTGGACTCATTGCTGGCCACCTTAGAAGTCTCCAGTGCTTTCTCTCAAACCATTTTATAGTGCTTTTGGAAGTGTGCTTTGGGTCATTGTCCAGCTGGAAGACCCATGACTTCTGAGGGAGACCCAGCTTTCTCACACTGGGCCCTACATTATGCTGAAAAATTTGTTGGTAGTCTTCAGACTTCATAATGCCATGCACACGGTCAAGCAGTCCAGTGCCAGAGGCAGCAAAGCAACCCCAAAACATTAGGGAATCTCCACCATGTTTGACTGTAGGGATCGTGTTCTTTTCTTTGAATGCCTCTTTTTTTTTCCTGTACACTCTATGTTGATGCTTTTTCCCAAAAAGCTCTACTTTTGTCTCATCTGACCAGAGAACATTCTTCCAAAAAGTTTTAGGCTTTCTCAGGTAAGTTTTGGCAAACTCCAGCCTGGCTTTTTTATGTCTCAGGGTAAGAAGTGGGGTCTTCCTGGGTATCCTACCATACAGTCCCTTTTCATTCAGATGCCGACGGATAGCACGGGTTGACACTGTTGTACCCTCGGACTGCAGGGCAGCTTGAACTTGTTTGGATGTTAGTCGAGGTTCTTTATCCACCATCCGCACAATCTTGCGTTGAAATCTCTCGTCAATTTTTCTTTTTCGTCCACATCTAGGGAGGTTAGCCACAGTGCCATGGGCTTTAAACTTCTTGATAACACTGCGCACGGAAGACACAGGAACATTCAGGTCTTAGGAGATGGACTTGTAGCCTCCAGATTGCTCATGCTTCCTCACAATTTGGTTTCTCAAGTCCTCAGACAGTTCTTTGGTCTTCTTTCTTTTCTCCATGCTCAATGTGGTACACACAAGGACACAGGACAGAGGTTGAGTCAACTTTAATCCATGTTAACTGGCTGCAAGTGCGATTTAGTTATTGCCAACACCTGTTAGGTGCCACAGGTAAGTTACAGGTGCTGTTAATTACACGAATTAGAGAAGCATCACATGATTTTTCAAACAGTGCCAATACTTTTGTCCACCCCCTTTTTTAGGTTTGGTGTGGAATTGTATCCAATTTGGCTTTAGGACAATTCTTTTTGTGTTTTTTCATTGAAGACAAATTAAATGAAGATAATAATACCAAAGAATTTGTGATTGCAATCATTTTCAGGAAGAAACTGAGTATTATCTGACAGAATTGCAGGGGTGCCAATACTTTTGGCCACCACTGTAAGTTGAACTAACAAGACAAAGTAGTTGACCCCTTTAATGTTTCGGCATACCAAGACATTTTGTACAAAATCATATATCCAAGCTTGTGGGAACAGATTGAGGAAAGCGCTTTTCTGTTGGAGCATGAGTGCGCCCCATGACACCAAGCATGCAAAGGCAAGGTTGGGGAAGTTTGGTGTGGAAGAACTTGACAGTCTTAGACAGAGCCCTGACTTAAACTCTATCGAACATCTTTGGGATGAACTTGAATGGAAAGTGAGAGCCAGACACTCTCAACCGGCATCAGTGTCTGACCTCACACATACTGATAGGGAATTTAGTTTGTGAACCCCAATGGGGACAGTGCTGTGGAATTAATGGTGCTATATAAGTGAGTGAAATAGTAATAGTAATAAGAATAATAATAATATGGTTCCACTCTACCACACTATTTTAAATTTTATTTTTTTCTGAATGATAAATTTATGGTTGGGTGTTTCACCTTCACTGATCTAAACAATTAGACATATTTGTTCAGCATTTTAAGGTATTATTTGGTGGATTATTTTTTACACCAATAGTTAGCAACTGCACAAGAGGAGCAGTCAGAACAAAACTGACACACTGGGGCATATTAACCAATAATATTGTGGACATATAATTGATTCGCTATAAATCTTGGGAGTCTAATGGATGAAACCCTTGTTTATTTTGCTGCTGTAATATTGCCAAATTAGCTGTTGGTAAGGTAGGAATCTGCATATGCAAATTAGGTAAGCTAATTGGATAGGTTTTAGATAGGGTCCATAACTATCATGGCTTTTACTCTGCAAGGGGTTGGCTACCGACTAAATAATCTTTAGAAAAGAGACATACAACCTTCTGGTGAATAATCTTATGTCAGCAACATGTATGTGGTCACTAAAGGATCTGATTTTACAGCATGATGGCAAAGCTCATGTGCACATTAAGTTTTAAGTCAGCAACTAAATTTATCTTGAGAGTCACTGCAAGAAGAATGACAGTCATGCTTCTGAACAAACAAAAACCTGAGAGCATGTGAGGTCTCAGAATAAGGAAGAGACCTTACATGACTCTAAAATAAGGTTACTCCGGTATTTCTGAGTACATTTCTACCAGGCATAACACTAAACCTTGAATATGGTAGAAAACAGATTTTGACTTGATTTATACTTGCTTATATGTGCCAAGTAAACCATATTCCCACAAGCATGTATTTCCTATAAAGCAATTAGATTAGTTAGATAGTTAAAGAATATTTTACAGACAATACACTACTTCATAACTAATGTATCTAATATATATATAATTTAGTATGTATGGAAGTATATGCTAATTCTGATCGGACCAAACGAGCCCACTGCAATAAACTAACATTAGCTTTCTTAGGAAATGAAGAAACTGGTATGAAATCGTGCAGCATGCAACAGATTCTGGAATCCCAATAAATATTACAGCAGCAAAATAAACAAGGGTCTCATCCATTGGACTCCCAAGATTTATAGCGAATCAATTATGTGTCTACAAGTGGCATTACAGAAAACTGCAGGCAACATTATCTGGTACTACATTACACATAATATGCTTAACCCCTTCATGACCTTGTGATTTTCCGCTTTTGCGCTTTTGTTTTTCCTCCCCTTATTCCAAGAGCCGAGTTGCACTTTTGAATGGCACCATTCATTTTACCATATAGTGCACTGGAAAGCGGGAAAAAAATTCCAAGTGTGCTGAAATTGCAAAAAAAAGTGCAATTCCACAAAGTTTTTTGGGGTATTTAATTTACCATGTTCACTATATGGTAAAACTGGCCTGACAATATGATTCTCCAGGTTAGTACAAGTATGCAGATACCAAAAATGTATAGTTTTTTTTATTTAAGTGGTTAACATTTTGGGGGGAAATTTGAAAGTAAAAAAAATTTGCTCATGTCACCATTTTCCAAAACCAGTAGCATTTTCATCTTTTTTGGCATATGGGTCTGTGTGAGGGCTTATTTTTTCGTTTTTATTGATACCATTTTGGGGTAGATACAATGTTTTAACTGCCTGTTATTGCATTTTATTGCAACGTTGCAGAGGCTAAAAAACGTAATTCTGGAGTTTTGATTTTCTTTTTCTGTTACGCTGTTTACCAATTGGATTAATTTATTTTATATTTTGACAGATCGGACATTTCTAAATGCAGCGATACCAAACATTTGTATTTTTTTGTTTTATTTTTAATGGGGCAAACGGGGTGATTTGAACTTGTGTTTTTTTGTTTTTTTTTTCATATATATAATTTTTTAATTTCTCACTTTTTAATCACATCAATCATCCCCTTAGGAGAATTTAAGCTGCGATCGTCTGATCACCTGTGCTATACAATAGCAGTGCTTCAGCCCTCCTACTTAAAGACGAAATCATGATCTCCTATGAACGCCGGCCATGAGCAGGTGTTCACAGAAGTATCACAATGACAGGCATGGGGGTCTTCAGCAGACCGTTAGCTGTCATGAAGACCCATTGGTGTCCCGCAATCACAATCCAATGGGTGGGATGTATGACGTGCTTTCTGCTGGCGCGCGTTAAATTCCAATGTCTGTGATTGATAGTGGGATTTAACTGGTTAACAGTGGAGGGTGGAGCACATGATTAAATCAGTTCAGTTCAGGGAAAGATGTGGGCTCGGCATGCAAGCCCTCATCAAAGGCAGGGACTTGTTCTTTGACGTAAATATACCTGAAAGGTCATGAAGGGGTTAACTAACAATGAGTGGAGACATTTTAATGAAACGGTTTTATTTAGACCTGAATATCCCTCTCATTGGAATGCTTTTATAACATGGAAGTCAAAGTGTAACTGCACTTTCAGATCAATTTACAAAATAATCTGTTACAGGTGCATCTCACAAAATTAGAATATCATCAAAAAGTTAATTTATTTCAGTTCTTCAATCCAAAAAGTGAAACTCATATATTATATAGAGTCATTGCAAACAGAGTGATCTATTTCAAGTGTTTATTTCTGTTAATGTTGATGATTATGGCTTACAGTCAATGAAAACACAAAAGTCATTATCTCAGTAAATTAGAATACTGTTCTGTGAGAGAGTGACTTGGGCATGTCACCCTGTGGGCAGCAGGGTATGTGACCATGGGGAGCCACAGGGTATACGACCATGGGGGGAGCCACAGGGTATGTGACCATGGGGGGGCTGCAGGGTATGTGACCATGAGGAGGGGCGCAAGGTATGTGTCCATGGCGGGGCCACAGGGTATGTGACCATGGGGGCTGCTAGTGGCTGCATAGTATATTACCTTGGGGCTACATATTAATGTTATCCTGTGGGCTTGGGGGCTGCAAGGAGCTATGTGGGGGCTCATACTATACATTGGGAGCTATGTGAGGACTCATACTGTATGTATATGGCTGTGTGGGGGCTCAGGTTGTATGTAGGGGGCTATGTTGGTGGCTCATACTGTATATTGGGGGACTGTGTGGTGTCATTGTAAATAGGGGACTTTGGGTGGATTCATACTATATAAAGGGAGTTAAGTGGGTGCTCATACTGTATCTATGGGGCTGTGTGAGGGTTTTTACCATAGCTATGTAGGGGCTCATACTGTACAGTTGTGCTCAAAAGTTTACGTACCCCGGCAGAATTTTTCCTTTCTTGGCCTTGTTTCAGAGAATATGAGGGATAACAAAAAACTTTTTCTCCACTCATGGTTATTGGTTGGGTGAAGTCATTTATTGTCAAACTACTGTGTTTTCTCTTTTTAAATCTTAATGACAACCAAATACATCCAAATGACCTGATCAAAAGTTAACATACCCTGGTGATTTTGGCCTGATAACAAGTACAGAATTTGACACAAATGGGTTTGAATGGCTATAAAGGTAACATCCTCATCTGTGACCTGTTTGCTTGTAATCAGTGTGTGTGCATAAAAGCTGAGTGAGTTTCTGGGATCCAGACAGACTCTTGCACCTTTCATACAGCCACTGACGTTTCTGGGTTGTGAGTCATAGGGAAAGCAAAAGAATTGTCAACGGATCTACGGGAAAAGGTAGTTGAACTTTATAACACAGGAAAGGGATACAAAAAGATATCCAAGGATAATGCCAGTCAGCAGCGTTCAAACTTTGATTAACAAATAGAAAATCAGGAGCTCTGTAAAAACCAAACCACGGTCAGGTAGACCAACAAAAATTTCGGGCCACAACTGCCAGGAAAATTGTTCGGGATGCAAAGAAACACCCACAAAGAACATCAGCTGAAATTCAGTACTCTCTGAAAACTAGCAGTGTGGCTGTTTCAAGATGCACAATAAGGAAGCACTTGAAGAAAAATGGGCTGCATGGTCGAGTCGCCAGAAGAAAGCTATTACTGCGCAAATGCCACAAAGTATCTCGCTTACAATACGCCAAACAGCACAGAGACAAGCCTCAAAACTTCTGGTACAAGGTAATTTGGAGTGATGAGACCAAAATTGAACTTTTTGGCCACAACCATAAACGTTACATTTGGAGAGAGGTCAACAAGGCCTATGATGAAAGGAACACCATTCCTAAGGTAAAGCACGGAGGTGGATCGCTGATGTTTGGGGATGTGTAAGCTACAAAGGCACAGGAAACTTGGTCAAAGTTGAAAGAAAGATAAATGCAGCACGTTATCAGCAAATACTGGAGCCAAATTTGCACTCATCAGCCCAGAAGCTGCGCATTGGACGTACTTGGACATGACAATGATCCAAAACACAAGGCCAAGTCGACCTGTCATTGGCTACAGCAGAATAAATGAAGGTTCTGGAGTGACCATCTCAGTCTCCTGACCTCAATATCATTGAGCCACTCTGGGGATATCTCAAGCGCGCAGTTCATGCTAGACAGCCCAGGAATTTACAGGAACTGGAGGCTTTTTGCGAAGAAGAATGGGCAGCTTAATCATCTGAGAAAATAAAGAACCTCATCCACAACTACCACAAAAGACTTCAAGCTATCATTTATGTTAGAGGGGGCAATACACGGTATTAAGAACTGGGGTATGTGAACTTTTGATCAGGGTCAATTGGATGTTTTTGGTTGTCATTAAGATTTAAAAAGAGAAAACACAGTAGTCTGACAATAAATGGCTTCACCCAACCAATAACCATAAGTGGAGAAAAATTTGTTTTTGTTATCATTCATATTCTCTGAAACAAGGCCAAGAAAGCAAAAATTCTGCCAGGGTATGTAAACTTTTGAGCACAACTGTATATTGGGTGCTATGTGTGGGCTCATACTGTATGTACAGGACTGTGTGGGTGCTCGGGGCTCATATTGTATGTAGAGACTTTGTGGGGGCATATTGCCTGGACCTGTGAGCTGTTATTCTCATTGCCGTTCGGCTTATAGTCTCCTTTTCTTGTCCTGATTGAAGGAATTCCCTGATGGATCCCTGAATGACCAAAGGAGGAGAAAAAGCATCAGAAGAAGACGCCATTAAGCTAAGTACACAACTGTTCAGGCCCTATAGGGTCTATATATATAGTGTTGTATCTGCTGTTAGACAGATGCAACACATGCGGGGATTGCCTGTTTGTTAAGTGTTGTGGTTGTCTAACAGACAAAAACATAACATGCAGCCGCAGGGACTCGAATATATTATCCAAGCACTACAAGATACGAGCGTGCAGGGATAACAAGTTATCTGAGCACGTTTGCTCATCACTAATGCCTTTATGAATTGAGTTTTTCAAATAAAGAGAATTTTTTTTAGTTTTTTTTTAAATGGTTTACGTGTAGGCTGATTGTTTTGGTTGTTGATTGAGGGGGCTATGTGGGGGCTCGTACTGTATATAGGGTATGTCAATATATTAATTCTGCTCAATATTAAGTGATACAAATAATATTATGTATGGCGCTATGTTATATATAGTTCTGTACATAAGGGAAAAATGTGGGCGCCGCGATACGCTCACCGCTATTTCTGTCAGCGGGGAGGGGCCACGCCTTCTAAACTGCCAGGGGCCCTGGCTACTCTTAATCCACCCCTAGGTCTAAGGACCTGATTCATCAAAAAAACGTTGGCCTTGATGAGGGGGCGTGGTGGAGTCAGACACACGCTTCTTCATGAATCAGGAGTGGCTGACGAGAATTCTGGTGAAACTGCTTTGATGAATAAGGGCCTAAAAGTATAAAACCCCTTTAAGAATATTTGGGCAAGTATATGTAGCAGCATATATTTTCTGTGAAGCCTGGAAACCCCTAGCTTTGAGATAAAGATCTTTATGTTTATAAGAAAGTCATAAATGGACAGCATTCCTAAAATGCTTACATTATGATCTCCACATACGTGAAATATTTGTTGGCAGCTTTTTGATATTTCTTGCTAACAAAGCTATAACCTATAGTACAGACCAAAAGTTTGGACACACCTTCTCATTTAAAGATTTTTCTGTATTTTCATGACTTTGAAAATTGTACATTCACACTGAAGGCATCAAAACTATGAATTAACACATGTGGAATTATATACTTAACAAAAAAGTGTGAAACAACTGAAAATATGTCTTATATTCTTCAAAGTAGCCACCTTTTGCTTTGATGACTGCTTTGCACACTCTTGGCATTCTCTTGATGAGCTTCAAGAGGTAGTCACCAGAAATGGTTTTCACTTCACAGGTGTGCCCTGTCAGGTTTAATAAGTGGGATTTCATGCCTTATAAATGGAGTTGGGACCATCAGTTGTGTTGTGCAGAAGTCAGGTGGATACACAGCTGATAGTCCTACTGAATAGACTGTTAGAATTTGCATTATGGCAAGAAAAAAGCAGCTAAGTAAAGAAAAACGAGTCAGTCCGAAAAATTGGGCAAACTTTGAAAGTGTCCCCAAGTACAGTTGCAAAAACTATCAAGCGCTACAAAGAAACTGGCTCACATGAGGACCGCTCCAGGAAAGGAAGACCAAGAGTCATCTTTGCTTCTGAGGATAAGTTTATCCGAGTCACCAGCCTCAGAAATCGCAGGTTAACAGCAGCACAGATTAGAGACCAGGTCAATGCCACACAGAGTTCTAGCAGCAGAAACATCTCTACAACAACTGTTAAGAGGAGACTTTGTGCAGCAGGCCTTTATGGTAAAATAGCTGCTAGGAAACCACTGCTAAGGACAGGCAACACGCAGAAGAGACTTGTTTGGGCTAAAGAACACAAGGAATGGACATTAGACCAGTGGAAATCCGTGCTTTGGTCTGATGAGTCCAAATTTGAGATCTTTGGTTCCAACCACCATGTCTTTGTGCGACGCAAAAAAGGTGAACGGATGGACTCTACAAGCCTGGTTCTCACCGTGAAGCATGGAAGAGGTGTGATGGTGTGGGGGTGCTTTGCTGGTGACACTGTTGGGGATTTATTCAAAACTGAAGGCATACTGAACCACAGCATCTTGCAGCGACATGCTATTCCATCCGGTTTGCGTTTAGTTGGACCATCATTTATTTTTCAACAGGACAATGACCCCAAACACACCTCCAGGCTGTGTAAGGGCTATTTGACCAAGAAGGAGAGTGATGGGGTGCTACGCCAGATGACCTGGCCTCCACAGTCACCAAACCAGAACCCAATCGAGATGGTTTGGGGTGAGCTGGACCGCAGAGTGAAGGCAAAAGGGCCAACAAGTGCTAAGCATCTCTGGGAACTCCTTCAAGATTGTTGGAAGACCATTTCCGGTGGCTACCTCTTGAAGCTCATCAAGAGAATGCCAAGACTGTGCAAAGCAGTCATCAAAGCAAAAGGTGGCTACTTTGAAGAACCTAGAATATAAGACATATTTTCAGTTGTTTCACACTTTTTTGTTAAGTATATAATTCCACATGCGTTAATTCATAGTTTTGATGCCTTCAGTGTGAATGTACAATTTTCATAGTCATGAAAATACAGAAAAATCTTTAAATGAGGTGTGTCCAAACTTTTGGTCTGTACTGTATATCTTAAGTGACCTTTACCCTCACCCTCCTCTTATATTGAGAAGACTAGAACAAAGGCTATTATAAGTCTAATTGCAGATCTTTAACCATTTATAGTTAAGACAAAAACATACATCTCTGCGTATCCCTGATGCCAAGAGAAAATGAAGGCGAGACAGGTTATTGAACAACTGACGATGACTTCATCCCTGACCTGAGTGAAAATGTCTCGATTTTCAGAGCTGTAAAAGTTTACAATATCTTATTACTATATTACAGGCATTAAGCAGTTCAGGTTTAAGAACGATGTGACTCATTACTGACTGATTTATATGCCAGTCATGGACATGCAATGACATAAATCTTATGTACAAACTGCACTGAGAATACTTTAGACTTTTAATCAAGAACCTGCAAGACTTATGTGGTGAGAACAGCTTCCGAATAGTAATTAGAAGTTCTCATTGCATGGCCACTGCCTTTTTGTCTAATTATCCTATAAATTATATATCCTATTTTTATTGTTTGTATTGGATTACATAGAGTCCCCCGGTCACGGGGCAAAGTAAATCCACTGAATCAGCATGGCAGTATCTAATGTCCATATAGCCACATTTTCCAATACATTGTTTTATAGGAAGCTCCATCCCTCACTTAACCAGTCCTCATTCCTAAAATACTAACAATCTCGCAGCCCCTGGAGTCAGTGTATGAAGGGCTTAGGATGCCATCTGCAGAAGTGAAGAAACCTTGCTACAGAGGAGCGGACTGTGGCCAGGGCAGGTCAAATTGAATTGAGCATCTCTAAATGTAGACCTCATATCATCCAGATTTTTTAACCCTGGTTGAGGTGTTCAGAACTGCAAATAAATATTTTAAATTTCTCCCCAAAACTTTTGGATGTTGCACAAACAGCAAAATATTTTAATTTGTCTTCTCCAAAAAGCCCAAGGGAACCTGTCTGGTTCCATAATTGTAATGAAACTGGTTCCATCACATTTTAGAGCCTTTTTCTGCTATATAGTGTTTATTGTTATATACAATACATGGACACATTATGTTAAAATTCCATTCGCTGTATGGAAATGAAGACAGATTGGTCTGGATGTTTACACACAGAGACTAGTCCGGCCTCAGCTGCTACAGTCACATCCCCTGGGCATGACTGAATGTTCCTGCACTGCTGTGTCTTCTCCTCAGTCCTAGGCAATTTAACACACATGGCAAATAAATAAAAAATACCCTTAGGCTGCGTGCCTACTATGCGTTTTTTAAGTGTTTTTGCTGTGGAATTTCCGCAGCGAAAACGCTTAAAAAACGCTTGGTAATACGTGCCCCATGGTCCCCAATGATAATCCGCATGTACTGTGCACATGCTGCGGAAATTTCCACTGCGGATTATCATTGCGGAAAAATCCGCAGCATGTCCATTAATTTTGCAGACACGCAGCGTAATTGCCGCCATTGACTTGCATTGAATCGCTTAATATCTGCATGACTACATGTGAACATGCGGATATTAAGTGATTCAATGTGCGGATGGTACCCGGGTTTGGAGAAGAGGAGACTCTCCTCCAGACCCAGGTACCATAGTACCTGCTGAAAAAAGAATTTAAAATAAAAAATAAACATTATACTTACCTTCTGATGGCCCCCGGTCTTTTCGCTGCGTCCGGTCTCTTGTATGGCTCGCCATGGTCTAAAAGGACCTGCGGTGATGTCATTTAGTCATGTGACAGGTCACGCGACCGCCGACGTCAGCGGTCGCGTGACCTGACACATGACTAAATGACATCACCGCAGGTCCTTTTATCCTTTTAGACCATCGCGATCCGTACAAGAGACCGGACGCAGCGGAGAAAAGACCGGGGGCCATCGGAAGGTAAGTATAATGTTGATTTTTTATTTTTTACCATTTTTATTCTTTTTTTTAACTATTAACTTGGTCACCCTATATAAATCCATGCCGGTTGCATGGATTTATATAGTGTGACCAAGTTGTCAAGCACTTTTCCAAGTGATGCTAAAATCGCTTGGAAAAGCGCTTGATAACCTGCATGCAGAAATGCATGCAAAAACGCTTGACAAACGCTTCTACCTGGCAGGAAAGACGCATGTGAAATCTGCATGCGTTTTTCCTGCCAGGGAGATGAGGAAAAATCTGCAGCATTTCTGCATCGTGGGCACTTAGCCTTATGGTTGCATAATGGCAGTATAATAAACTAATGAACACAGTGGGGAGTTTTATCAAGCTTAATGTGCCAGAATTCTGGTATAATTCGCAAAAAAGTGTCTTGTGTGTCTTTCACCAAATTAATTATTTTAGGCACTTTCTTTGTTTCGCCCAATGAGGGGGCATGGTCTAAGCGAGCAAGGCTCAAAAAGTGCCTAAAATAAATAATAAATATGATGACAGTTTTGGGCACAAATTATGCCAGAATTCTGTCACATTTAGCTTGAAAAGGGGTGTGACCTACACGCAATTATGCAAGTAAATTGCTTTAAAAAGTCACATTTTTGCGCAACTCAGAGTTTTCATGGGAATTTTACCCATCTCTGCCAAAATGGGGCAGAAATTATGCAGAGCGGGGGTGGCATGACGCCACTGGTTGTCTAATTCATGACGAGCTATGGTGTAAGTTACACCAGAAATCTTACTCCAGTCTCTGACTGGAGTAAGATTGGTGATGTGGCACATGGACAAGTACACCACTTGTCAAATGCCTCTGATTCATTAATAAGTGTACGCCACATAATGAATCAGGAGCGTCTGACTCCAGCTCGCCCGCCCATCACCACTGGCATGAACATTGGGGTCTTAATGAATCAGGACCTTAGACTAGACAGCACTAAAATATGCCAGATTTATTGACCTGCATGAACCACTAGGATGAATGTGGTGCATTTTAACCCCTTAGTGATGGAACCAATTATGTCCTTAATGACCAAGCCAAATTTTACAATTCTGACCATTGTCACTTTAAGAGGGAATAACTTTGGAACATTTCAATGGATCCCACTGATTCTCGGACTGTTTTTTCGTGACATATTGTACTTCATGATAGTGGTAAAATTTAATAGATATGACTTATTTATTTGTGAAAAAAAATGGAAATTTGGCAAAAATGTTGACAATTTTGCAATTTTCAAACTTTGAATTCTTATGCCCTTAAATCAGAGAGATATGTCACACAAAATAGTTAATAAATAACATTTCCCATATGTCTACATATTCTAGGTTTCCCTGAATATGCAATTAAATACTAGGGCTCAAGAAATCTTCCAGAATCCCTTGTTTCTGGGGGATTTTGGTGGGACTTGGAGATTTACAGAATCATCAAGGAGTCCAGAAGGTCACTCCTTTTTCTGGAATTCTCACAGGCATTTTACGAAAATTGACACACTAATAACAATGGCCTCTCTGAGAAGAATGATCTCAGCCACATTGCAAAAATTGTATAGTTTAACAACAACTTCAAGGTGCTGACTTGGCTTCCAAATTCCCTAGATCTCAATCTTATTAAGCATCTGCGGGATATGTTAAGACAAGTCATAAAGGCTCCACTTTGCAACTCAAAAAATGTAAAGAATCAGCTGCAAAATTTTGGGGTTTGACATCTTCAGAGCGCTTGTGAAGTGTGTGCCTCAATGGGTCAGACCTGTTTTTGTTGCAAGTAAAGATTCACTTTTCAAGTATGCAAAAAACAACAACAACTGATGGATGTCTACCAAGCTTCCCCTAGGAACCAATCAGTGAAATCCAAACAGCAAATAGGTGCAACAAAGATGACATCCACGTGTGGTCTTTTTCTCAGACCCACTCATTTGAATGGCAGAGTAAGGCCCACAAATCGGTCAACAGAGAGACATGTTTGTGCAAACCACTGATAAGAAGAAAAAAACATCACTATAATGGCTGATCAATACATTCTACAATAGAATATTCTACAATACAGTAACCGCTTAACATTTAGTCCATGATTCTGGAGTGTGAGAGGAAACTGAATATAACCAGTGAGAACATACAAACTCCATGCATCTGTTGTTCTTAGTCAGTCTAAACCAGGGCTTCATGGTAAGATAACAGTATTATTAATAATAATTTTCAACCATGTTTATAATTGTATGCTTTTAATAAACATCACAATAAAGCAGGAATAATCTCTAGTGTTATCGTACAATATGGTAGACACAAATCCGAGTATTTTATTCCTGGAAGCAGACTTTAGTTCTCAGTACTGCTACTAGTTCAGTAGCATAATCATAAACACTTTCACACTGAGTATCCAGTCACAGTTGTTTTGGCTTCCATCATAGGAGTACGAACCAAAATAACTGTCTGAATAAGTACCTATATTGATTCATGACGAACATCAACAGTATGTAAGAGAAGTCTCCCGTTCTACTATGCTTTTACAGTATATCGTTGATATATTGCTTCTGTGCACCTTCTTTTAGAATGAAGTAACACATTTTACTGCAGTCAACAATGAGGCTATTTGTAATAATAGATCGTCCTCTAGTGGCAAGATGTATAAATGTAAAATACATGGACATTGAAGGGAAAAATAAGAAACTAGATATCTAGAGAACAAGTGTTTTTTATTGCAAGCATGGACAAACGTTATGGCACATAAATAATATGGTTTGTAAAATTTGGAAAACACAGTGACTAAGTGATTAAGGATGGATTCACGTAGCATTTGCCACTACATTCAATGGCTCTGTAGAGGTTCACGTCCAAAAACTAGATTCGGGCATATGCATGGACGGGGCCAATGACTATAATGATGCTATAATGATAAAGTGCTGGTGCAAGGTCCATGGGGAGACTCCCAATGCGCAATTTGCATGTGCTTTCTCATGGGAAAGCAAACGCAAAACGTGCGTTGGGGTCTCCCCCTTGACCTTGCACCAGCATTTTATCATTTTATCACTTTTTTCACTTTTCCATCACTGTGAATTGTTGTTATGCCCTCTGTCCCATATTTATCTATTTACCATTAGCTACTATTCATCATTTCTATGGGCCAGCTTCCCATTTATATAAGGTCTTGCATTTATTATGTCACAGATATACTTTGATGTATTTTTTCCAGTCAATGTCATTATGGTTCACATTGCATTTAGCACTTATATTTATTTATTTAATTGTTTACTATGAGACTACATATCCTATGAGACTTTGCTATATACAGTATGTACCATTATTGCGATATAAGAAAAAAAGGTAAGTAAAGTCCGCTCACTATTGGGGTGTGCAGTCTCAGCCTCGCTCGGATCCAGCGAGAGCAGGCTGGTTCATGAATCAGAAAATAGGAGGAATGATCCACCGTATCAGGCTATAAACTTGAATAAAACATACCTTTTATTGAGCCATTGTTACGCACACGCCCGGACTGACTGGCGTGAGCGTGGTTAGTGATTCCACTGGACCATGAACCGAGGAGTGCCTGGAGGGGCGTGACTAAGTATCAACTCGGTCCGACCAAGGTCGCACGGCGGCTCAGTCGACTCCGTGAACCAGGGAGGAACCGAGCAGAGGGACCAGGTGCTACTACAGGTCAGACCCCGGTGACAGCTGTTGACCCACACTGGAGAATGCAGGAATGGGCAGGCACAGCTGGTATGCAGACAGGTGGGTACTGGCAAGCACGGCTGGTATGCAGGCAAGCGGCTACTGGCAGGCACGGCTAGTATGCAGACTGGCAGATACTGGCAGGTAGGAACGCAGGCTGGATAGGGACCAGTACAGACTGGGATACAGGTACAGAGCCTCGGGTGCGGTGGACTAGCAGAGCAGAACCGCAGGCGCGGAGGACAAGTGGAGCAGAACAGAGCGAAACCGTAGGTGCGGTGGACAAGAAGAGCAGAGCGAAACTGCAGGTGCGGTGGGCAAGCAGAGCAGAGCGAAACCGCAGGTGCAGTGGACAAGCAGAGCGGAGCGAAACCGCAGGTGCGGTGGACAAGCAGAGCAAAACTGCAGGTGTGGTGGACAAGCAGAGCAGAGCGAAACCGCAGGTGAGGTGGACAAGCAGAGCAGAGCCAAACCGCAGGTGCGGTGAACAAGCAGAGCAGAGCGAAACTGCAGGTGCGGTGGACAAGCAGAGCAGAGTGAAACCGCAGGTGCAGTGAACAAGCAGAGCGAAACCGCAGGTGCGGTAGACAAGCAGAGCAGAGAGAAACCGCAGGTGCGGTGGACGAGCAGAGTGAAACCACAGGTGCGGTGGACAAGCAGAGCAGAGCGAAACCGCAGGTGCGGTGGACAAGCAGAACCAGATACAAACAAGGTACTTGCAATGAAGTAGCGAGTGGACACAAAACTCACAAACAGAAGTACAGAGACAACGAGTAGGAGTTAGGTGCAGGTTCAGACACTGCAGGAAAAGGGAAGGTTCGGACATAGAGACAAAACAGGTAACAGGCTAGGACACAGTTCAAACAGGAACTGAACCAGGAACAAGATACAGGAACGAGCCTGGGAACTCAGCCCCCAGGGTGGCGGAAACAGACTAGAAGTCACAGATACAGGTAACAGGCCTGGGTATACAGCCCCCAGGGTGGCGGAGCAGACTAGAAGTCACAGATACAGGTAACAGGCCTGGGTATTCAGCCCCCAGGGTGGCGGAAACAGACAAGATACAGGATAGGACCTGGCAACTCAGTTGCACAGAACACACTGAAAGAAAGTGTTGCTCAGGCACCTCCTACTGGGTGGAGGGGGTTTAAGTATCCAGTGACTCACAGCAATAGGCTGGGGACGCATTAGGAGTGCGCACACAGTAACTATAAGAATCAGGCAGTAACCGCGCCGCCGCCCTAAGCAATCAGACATGAGACATGCACACAGCAGGTACTGGAGCAAAGTGTGCAGCCTGGACTGATAGGTAAGATGGCGGTCTTGCATGGTGGGAGGTGGTAAGCCATGCCAGCACGCCTCCAGGGATGTTCCAGTACCCCCCCCTTACGCCTGCTCTTCTTCAAGCCTGCAAGGATTTTCTGCAGAGAATTTGGAGGCCGATCCTTCTCTTCAAGAAGATTACCTCTTCTGTCCACTAGAGGGAACGAATCCGGTCTCATCATCTTGGTGACTAGGATGCTTTCTCCCATCGAGCCATCCTCAGCAACAGATGAAGTGGGTGAAGTACCAGGAACAGGACACAGGAAAGTCTCTCTCCATTTATTAATATTGGGTAGCACCCCAGAAGATTCACGGGACAACTGGAGATCCTCCACCAGGTTGGAGGGGTGCAGAGACTCGGGGGGAACCACCGCCTTGACGTACACTTTGCCAAGCTTACTGGAAGAAGTGGGTGAAGTATTAGGTACAGGGTGTAGAAAAGTCTCTCTCCCTTTGTTATCAGGTAGCACCCCGGAGGATTCAGGAGACAACTGGAGGTCCTCCACCTGGTTGGAGGGGTGCAGAGACTTGGAGGAAGCCACCGCCTTGATGGACTTATTGCCAGATTTATTAGGGATGGAGTATCCTTGCTTTGGGACCAACTTCAGTCTGGTTTCAGAGATGACACGTCTGCGAGGCGGGGCAGTACCTGAAGTCAGATCATTGGTACAATCGTCGAGATTGTGTGGGGACATTGCCTCCGCTTCCCTTCCTTCGGAGACTTCAGCGCCCAGCGAGTCAGCGACTAGCTGATCTGGTGAAGAAGAAGAAGAAGACACTGCTGACTGTCCTGAAGATATGGGGACTGGACAACCCTTGTACCTCAGCAGTCCCCCAGGAATCACCATGCAGGATCTCCAGACCTGAGCGGGCACTAGATCTCTCGGCTCTGGACGACCTTTGGGTAAACCAGACAGCACCTGGAATGTGAACTTCTTCATGTGTAATGCTCCAATCTGGAGCTTAATTTGTACAGACATATTCTGACTGTTTCTGAGTAGGGCTCGTCCTTCCGCTGACAATGCCCAAACCGGATTCTGGAGTTCTCGGACGGGAATCAGACACCGACTCTTCAAGGCTTTAAGCCCGAAACTTCCGGTTAATCCGAGGCCTTCACTTGCCATGGAGACAGTCATGGTCATCTGTGGGGAGGAAACACTAACGCCAAGGGCAGCCTCTCCTACAGGCCTAATGTCTTGGGATTCTTCAACCTTCACAGGACAAAGACCGTCAGGGTGGTCCAAACAACTGCAGCGGGACCGCAATCCGATTTTGTGACTGAGTTCCGGCCTCTGCTTTGCCTGACGAACATGGTCAACCTTCATGGATTCTGTGCGGATAGCTGCCTCTACAGGCTGGGGAACAGGAGGTCTTTGGGAGGACAGAACCTGACGTGACGGTTTACCTCTACGCCTTGCACGTCTGGACTGCCTCTTGAGGCTGGGAAGGGAAGTATTCTGTGGAGCATTGTCATCCTGTGTGGATGCTGTGTTGGCAGCAGCCTCTTCTGGCTGGGGAACTGGTGGGCTACCTACACGCATCACCCATCGGAACTGCTCCACGACATTGGGAAGGGAAGCTTTAGCAGAAGCTTCAGGGTTAGGGTCATCGAAGACCATTAGAAAGGCCACCAGGAAGGCCTGCAGGTCAGAGACGATAGGATCCCATGCTTCCCATAGGGGGGTGATCCAATTCAAGGCATCACCCGCTAAGTAGGACATCAGAAATGCTACTTTAACCCGATCGGTGGGAAAATAGTGAGCATAGAATTTGTAATGCAGCATGCATTGCTCCACAAATGCACGACTTTGTTTTGGATCCCCATAGTACCGTGGTGGATCCGAAGGAACGAGTGCTGATAGTTCCATTTGGGCTGGTGCGTAAATCGCCTGGACTTCAGCTTGAGAAAATTTTTTTCCTTGGTGCACGTATTCGCCAGACAAGGATTCAAATGTCTCCGAGAGCAAAGGGCCGTGGGGCTCAAAGGGGACCATGGCCTGAGCAAACTGTTACGCACACGCCCAGACTGACTGGCGTGAGCGTGGTTAGTGATCCCACTGGACCATGAACCGAGGAGTGCCTGGAGGGGCGTGACTAAGTATCAACTCGGTCCGACCAAGGTCGCACGGCGTCTCAGTCGACTCCGTGAACCAGGGAGGAACCGAGCAGAGGGACCAGGTGCTACTACAGGTCAGACCTCGGTCACAGCTGTTGACCCACACCGGGGAATGCAGGAATGGGCAGGCACAGCTGGTATGCAGACAGGTGGGTACTGGCAGGCACGGCTGGCATGCAGACAGGTGGGTACTGGCAGGCACAGCTGGTATGCAGACAGACGGGTGCTGGCAGGCACGGCTAGTATGCACACTGGCAGATACTGGCAGGTAGGAACACAGGCTGGATAGGGACCAGTACAGACTGGGATACAGGTACAGAGCCGCGGGTGCGGTGGACTAGCAGAGCAGAACCACAGGCGCGGAGGACAAGCGGAGCAGAGCAGAGCGAAACCGTAGGTGCGGTGGACAAGCAGTGCAGAGCGAAACCACAGGTGCTGTGGGCAAGCAGAGCAGAGCAAAACCGCAGGTGCGGTGGGCAAGCAGAGCAAATCAAAACCGCAGGTGCGATGGACAAGCAGAGCAGAGTGAAACCGCAGGTGCGGTGGACAAGCAGAGCAGAGCGAAACCGCAGGTGCGGTGGACAAGCAGAGCAGAGCGAAACCGCAGGTGCGGTGGACAAGCAGAGCGGAGCGAAACCGCAGGTGCGGTGGACAAGCAGAGCGGAGCAAAACCGCAGGTGGGGTGGACAAGCAGAGCAGAGCGAAACCGCAGGTGCGGTGGACAAGCAGAGCAGAGCGAAACCGCAGGTGCGGTGGACAAGCAGAGCAGAGCGAAACCGCAGATGCGGTGGACATGCAGAGCAAAGCGAAACCGCAGGTGCGGTGGACAAACAGAACCAGCTACACACAAGGTACTTGCAATGAAATAGCAAGTGGACGCAAAACTCACAAACAAAAGTACAGAGACAACGAGTAGGAGTTAGGTGCAGGTTCAGACACTGCAGGAAAAGGGAAGGTTCGGACATAGAGACAAAACAGGTAACAGGCTAGGACACAGTTCAGACAGGAACTGAACCAGAAACAAAATATAGGAACGAGCCTGGGAACTCAGCCCCCAGGGTGGCGGAAACAGACTAGAAGTCACAGATACAGGTAACAGGCCTGGGTATACAGCCCCCAGGGTGGCAGAACAGACTAGAAGTCAAAGATACAGATAACGGGCCTGGGTATACAGCCCCCATGGTGGCGGAGCAGACTAGAAGTTACAGATACAGGTAACAGGCCTGGGTATTCAGCCCCCAGGGTGGCGGAAACAGACAAGATACAGGATAGGACCTGGCAACTCAGTTGCACAGAACACACTGAAAGAAAGTGTTCCCCAGGCACCTCCTACTGGGTGGAGGGAGTTTAAGTATCCAGTGACTCACAGCAATAGGCTGGGGACGCATTAGGAGTGCGCACACAGTAACTATAAGAATCAGGCAGTAACCGCGCCGCCGCCCTAAGCAATCAGACAAGAGACATGCACACAGCAGGTACTGGAGCAAAGTGTGCAGCCTGGACTGATAGGTAAGATGGCGGTCTTGCATGGTGGGAGGTGGTAAGCCATGCCAGCACGCCGCCAGGGATGTTACAGCCATTAAAAAATGCTGCTATTACCATAATAAGTCTTAGTGCACACAAGGATCACAGCTATCTTGACCTACGCGTTTGGACGTGCAGTCTTTATCATGGACCATGATTAAGACTGCACGTTGAAACGAGTAGGTCAAGACAGCTGTGATCCTTGTGTGCACTAAGACTTATTATGGTGGTAGCAGCATTTTTTAATGGCTCAATAAAAGCTATGTTTTATTCAAGTTCATAGCCTGATACGCTGGATCATTCCTCCTATTTTCTGATTATTGCGATATACTTCCTGTAACGGGTCTGGGAGGCGGAACCTCTGGGCTACTATACAAGGGAGCGGTCCTTGTAAGGGAGCGGGTGGCGACCAGGCAGGCAGTCACAGCAGGTGACCGGGACAGTCTCTGGGTGTACGGGCAGGAGGTCACGGCAAGTGATCAGGGCAGTCTCTGGAAGAACGGGCTGGAGGTCACGGCAAGTGACCGGGGCAGTCTCTGGAAGAACGGGCTGGAGGTCACGGCAAGTGACCGGGGCAGTCTCTAGGTAAAGGGTAGGTACGACCTGTGATGGCTGAACCTCCAGGTAGGCTAGCAAGGCAGATGGAGGATGTGTGCTCCCAGGTGAGCAAGCGAGAGTCTCTGGAATAGCAGGTGGTCACAGCACGTGACGGCGGAGCCTCCAGGTAGGCAAGCAGGCAGGTAGCGGAGAAGCGCTCCCAGGTGAGCGGGCAAGAGTCTCTGGAATAGCTGGTGGTCCCAGCACGTGACAGCGGAACCCCCGGGCAGGCAAGCAGGCAGGTAGCGTAGAAGCGCTCCCAGGTGAGCGGGCAAGAGTCTGGAATAGCTGGTGGTCACAGCACGTGACAGCGGAGCCTCCGGGCAGGCAAGCAGGCAGGTAGCGGAGAAGCGCTCCCAGGTGAGCGGGCAAGCTGGTCCATAGACAGACTGACCGGAGTTGTAAGGCAGACCGTCGGACCTCAGGCAGGCAGGCAGGTAACAGGAAATCAGGCAGGATTAGGACAGCAAGCTGGCAGGAATCTGGCAGGTAACTGGCAACGGGACCTGAGGGCTGAAGCAGAGTAGAACGGTGCAACAACATTGCTCGGGCACCTCCATTTTGGAGGAGGTGCCTTATATATGGTAAAGTCCTCCGGCCATTGGCCGGGGACTCCTTAGGACGGCGCGCGCGGCCCCTTTAAGAGGGAGGGAGGGCGCGCGCACGCGCCCTAAGCACAGTGGCCGGGAAGGAGCGCGCGCTGCCAGCAGAGCGGGAGAGGGACGCCGGGCACGGAGCAGAGTGGTGAGGGGAACAGCGTCCCTGCCTAGCAGAGGGCAGGGACGCCGGCACTACAGTACCCCCCACTTTAGGCCCCCCCTTTTTTAGGCCAGATAGAAATTTAGCTAGGATGAGAGGGGCATGGATGTTCTCCCGGGGCTCCCACGTTCTCTCCTCAGGACCAAACCCCTTCCAATCTACCAGAAAAAAGGTCTTTCCTCTTACCCTTTTGGTGGCAAGAATGTTCTCTACCTCAAACTCGTCCTCAGCAGAAACCGGAGCAGGAAGCGTACCTGTAGACTTGGAAAAAGAGTTAAGCACCACGGGTTTGAGGAGAGATACATGGAAGGAGTTAGGGATCCGTAAGTTGGCCGGGAGTTTCAATTTATAGGCCACCGGGTTGATCTGACTGATGACCTCCAGAGGACCGATGAACCGAGGCCCTAACTTGTAAGACGGTATCTTGAGTCGAACATATTTAGATGAGAGCCAGACTTTATCTCCTGGACGAAATTGTGGAGGATCCAGGCGTTTTTTGTCAGCGTGTCTTTTCATACGCTCGGATGACAGAAGGAGTGCGGACCGGGTACTCTCCCATATGGAGGAAAATTTGCTAACGAGAGATTCCGCAGCCGGGTTGTCCACAGAGGTGGAGACAGGAAAAGGAATCCGAGGATGCTGACCAAAGACTACAAAAAACGGGGATTTGGAGGAGGATTCGCTCTCGTGATTATTATAAGAGAACTCGGCCCATGGTAGGAGATCCACCCAGTCAGAATGGTGGGCATTAACGAAGTGCCGGAGGTAACTGGTCAGGTTCTGATTGATCCGCTCCACTTGACCATTGGACTGTGGGTGGTAAGCGGAAGAGAAGTCCAGGGTGACGTCTAGTAGTTTACAAGTGGCTCTCCAGAAACGTGAGGTGAACTGTACCCCACGATCCGACACGATGTGGAGGGGCAAGCCATGAAGACGGAAGATGTGGCGGATAAAGTCTTTAGCCAGCTCGGGTGCAGACGGAAGGCCTGGCAGGGGAATAAAGTGAGCCATCTTGGAAAAGCGGTCAGCGACCACCCAAATGACCGTACAACCGGCAGAGACGGGGAGATCAGTTATAAAGTCCATTGCTATATGCTGCCAGGGGGCAGCAGGTACAGGAAGCGGAAGGAGGCGTCCGGCTGGCAGATGTCTCGGGACTTTGTTGCGGGCGCAGGACACACAGGCAGAAACAAAGTCTATTATGTCCTTGTGCAGGGTAGGCCACCAACAGTGCCGGGCAATAAGCTGGAGGGTCTTTTTCTGACCGACGTGGCCAGCTAGTTTAGACGAATGGCCCCAGTGTAGGATCTTCTCCCGATCAGGTACTGAAACAAACGTCTTACCGGGAGGGAGACGATTTAGACTCACGGGAGCCACCTGCATTACTCTGGCGGGATCGATGATATGTTTAGGTTCTTCCTCGAGATCGGACACCAGAAATGATCGGGACAAGGCGTCTGCTTTGACGTTTTTGTCAGCCGGGCGAAAATGAAGAACAAAATCAAAGCGAGCAAAAAACAAGGACCACCGGGCTTGGCGCGGGTTAAGTCTCTGGGCATGCTGGAGGTAAGCCAAGTTCTTGTGGTCAGTGTAAATTATTACCGGATGAAGAGACCCCTCGAGTAGGTAACGCCACTCCTCCAACGCCAGCTTGATGGCCAATAACTCTCGGTCTCCTATGGAATAGTTGCGCTCAGAAGAGGAGAAGAGTTTGGAGAAGAAGCCACAAGTTACCATTCTCCCGGAAGATGATTTTTGAGTAAGTACCGCTCCGGCTCCAGAGGAGGAGGCGTCAACTTCCAGGAAGAACTGCTTGTTGCCGTCCGGGCGATGCAGCACCGGGGCGGAAGAGAAGGCCTGTTTTAGGGAAAGAAAGGCCTCCTCTGCTTCGGGCGGCCACTCTTTGGGATTAGTACCCTTACGGGTGAGCGCGGAAATTGGGGCAGTCCGGGAAGAGAAGTGCGGGATGAAGAGGCGGTAATAGTTGGCGAAGCCCAGGAACCGTTGAATAGCCTTCAACCCCTCTGGTCGGGGCCATTTCTCGATGGCAGACAGTTTCTCAGGATCCATTTGTAGGCCGGTCTGAGAGATAATGTAGCCCAGAAACGGAAGCGAGGTCTGCTCAAAGAGGCACTTCTCACATTTAGCGTAGAGATGGTTCTGCCTGAGCCTGAGCAGGACCTGACGAACATCCCTCCGGTGAGTCTGGAGATCCGGAGAGAAGACCAAGATGTCGTCCAGGTACACCACTACGCAGGAGTAGAGAAGGTCCCGGAAGATGTCATTGACCAACTCTTGAAAGACGGCAGGAGCGTTACAGAGGCCAAAGGGCATTACCAGATATTAATAGTGGCCGTCCCGGGTGTTGAATGCCGTCTTCCATTCATCCCCCTGACGGATACGAACCAGGTTGTACGCCCCACGGAGGTCCAGTTTGGTGAAGATTCTAGCCCCCCTCAGACGATCAAATAACTCCGGAATGAGCGGAAGGGGGTACTTATTCTTCACCGTGATCTGGTTAAGGCCTCTATAGTCTATACAGGGACGGAGAGAGCCGTCCTTCTTTTTGACGAAAAAGAAGCCTGCTCCCGCCGGGGAGGTAGGTTCCGGATGAATCCCCTGGCCAGACTCTCCTCAATATATTCGGACATCGACCGGGTCTCAGCAGCGGATAATGGATAAATACGCCCACGGGGAGGAGAAGTACCAGGTAACAGGTCGATAGGGCAGTCGTATGGTCTATGAGGGGGTAGTGTCTCTGCCTCCTTTTTATTAAAGATATCAGCATAAGACCAATAAGGAATCGGAAGTCCAGGTAGATTAGCTGGGGTAGGAGAAGGACGGACGGGATGAACGGGAACCAGACAGGTCTTATGGCAGCCCTGTCCCCAGCGAAGGACTTCTCCGGTCTGCCAGTCAAGAACGGGTGCATGTTTCTGGAGCCAAGGTAGGCCTAGCAAGAGGGCGTGAGAGAGTCCAGGCAGAACATGGAAGGAGATACTTTCAGAATGCAGCATTCCCACCTGCAGAGTAATGGATTCGGTGATGAGTTGGATGGGGCGTGGTAAGAGCCCCCCATCCACGGCAGCAACAGACAAGGGTACAGCCAGAGGTTTGGTGGGGATGCGGTATTTCTCTACCAGGGACTGTGAAATAAGATTCCCGGCTGCTCCAGAGTCCAGTTGGGCTAGTTCGAAATAACGGTTCTCCCCGTAGACGATTGAAACTGACAACAGCAGGGATGGAGAGGATTTATTCTTGTCTAGGTGGACCTCTCTGAGCGAACCTAGACACAGGCGTTTCCCGACCTCTCCGGGCAGGCACGGATCCGGTGCTCCTTACTGCCACAGTAGAAGCAGGTCCCCTCGGCACGGCGTAAGTCCTGACGGGTCTTGACCATCTTGGTCTGGTCGACCTGCATAGGCTCAGGAGGGTGTACATGGTTAGAGACAGAAGGAGTGACGGGTTTCTGAAAAGTAGGAGCTAGACGTGGTAACCTCCTCTCACGGGTGACCTCTCTGGCACGCTCCTGGAACCGTAGGTCAATCCGGGTGGCAAGAGTTATTAAGTCATCGAGAGTGGTAGGAATGTCCCGACCGGCAAGTTCATCTTTAATACGGCCGGACAGACCCTCCCAGAAGACGGAAACCAGAGCGTCGTTATCCCAGGCCAGCTCCGAGGCAAGGGTACGGAACCGTATGGCATATTGGCCCACGGTGAGACTTTCCTGACGGAGGCGTAGCAACGATGATGCGGATGAGGTCTTCCGTCCGGGTTCGTCGAAGACTTTCTGGAAAGCCGTGAGAAAAGCAGGCAAGTTGGACACCAGGGGGTCTCCTCTCTCCCATAGAGGATTTAGCCAGGCCAGGGCCTCCCCGGTGAGATGGGACATGATGAATGCAATTTTGGCTCGGTCGGAGTTAAACTGGTGGGACATTAGTTCAAAGTGCAGGGTGCACTGATTTATGAAGCCCCGAGCCTGGGCTGAGTCGCCTCCGAAGCGAGGAGGTGCAGAAAGCCGAGGTCCGGGGTAGGATATCATGGTGTTATTGGACAGCGGAGCTGCCGGATTGCGAGACATGGCACTGGCGGAGGTTGTTGGTGGAACAGTCAGAGTGTCCAGGCGAGTATTGACATTCCGCAGGTGACCCAGGATGGACTCCTGTTGGGACCTTTGACGGGACAGTTCATGACACAGGTCCGAGAGCGAGGGAGCTTGGGTGCCACCGGGTTCCATGGCCCGAGCAAACTGTAACGGGTCTGGGAGGCGGAACCTCTGGGCTACTATACAAGGGAGCGGTCCTTGTAAGGGAGCGGGTGGCGACCAGGCAGGCAGTCACAGCAGGTGACCGGGACAGTCTCTGGGTGTACGGGCAGGAGGTCACGGCAAGTGATCAGGGCAGTCTCTGGAAGAACGGGCTGGAGGTCACGGCAAGTGACCGGGGCAGTCTCTGGAAGAACGGGCTGGAGGTCACGGCAAGTGACCGGGGCAGTCTCTAGGTAAAGGGTAGGTACGACCTGTGATGGCTGAACCTCCAGGTAGGCTAGCAAGGCAGATGGAGGATGTGTGCTCCCAGGTGAGCAAGCGAGAGTCTCTGGAATAGCAGGTGGTCACAGCACGTGACGGCGGAGCCTCCAGGTAGGCAAGCAGGCAGGTAGCGGAGAAGCGCTCCCAGGTGAGCGAGCAAGAGTCTCTGGAATAGCTGGTGGTCCCAGCACGTGACAGCGGAACCCCCGGGCAGGCAAGCAGGCAGGTAGCGGAGAAGCGCTCCCAGGTGAGCGGGCAAGAGTCTGGAATAGCTGGTGGTCACAGCACGTGACAGCGGAGCCTCCGGGCAGGCAAGCAGGCAGGTAGCGGAGAAGCGCTCCCAGGTGAGCGGGCAAGCTGGTCCATAGACAGACTGACCGGAGTTGTAAGGCAGACCGTCGGACCTCAGGCAGGCAGGCAGGTAACAGGAAATCAGGCAGGATTAGGACAGCAAGCTGGCAGGAATCTGGCAGGTAACTGGCAACGGGACCTGAGGGCTGAAGCAGAGTAGAACGGTGCAACAACATTGCTCGGGCACCTCCATTTTGGAGGAGGTGCCTTATATATGGTAAAGTCCTCCGGCCATTGGCCGGGGACTCCTTAGGACGGCGCGCGCGGCCCCTTTAAGAGGGAGGGAGGGCGCGCGCGCGCGCCCTAAGCACAGTGGCCGGGAAGGAGCGCGCGCTGCCAGCAGAGCGGGAGAGGGACGCCGGGCACGGAGCAGAGCGGTGAGGGGAACAGCGTCCCTGCCTAGCAGAGGGCAGGGACGCCGGCACTACACTTCCCCATTGCTTTTTGGTGCAACTGGGGGATTTTCTTGGATTCCTCCTTAGTAACCCTCATAATATTTTTTCTTATTTCTGTATATTTCTATGTTTTGTACACCAATAAAAATGAATTTCTTACATTAATTGAATACAGTACTTCATTCTGTCAGACAATTGTAGGCTTAGTATTCGACGGAGTGTATTCTTATATTTTTTGACATTAAGAGGGATCATTTTGTTTTGGCTGACAACATGCTCCTAGCCAGATTATTATATTTATCCCCTGTAATCTTTATTATCTTAATGTTGATATGCTGTAGTGAATAGAACTGTAATGTTATTTTACAACGTGACTTTCAATTGTAAGTATTTTGGTCAAAGGGATCCAGGCTTTGTAGGCCTAGAGCTCCAAAATGTTATCTTGTAATCGACTAAAGCTCTACATTTGTAATGAATATATACAATTAAAAAGTGACATAAAACATTAAATATTTTTTATTACAAAATGTGTACAGTGAAGGCAACATGCTTCATACTAAGGGTAATGGAAGTAACCTGCAGTCACGGATGTGTCAGGGTTGACAGATAGTCATTTGGTGTCCGGCTGTAGAAGGTCGCTGCGTTTGGCCTTACAAACATCTCCCAGATCCTTTTATGATTCCTCTCTGTTTAGGGACCAGCGGTGATCCTCATCTTGTTTGGGGATTATACCTTTCCCTTTAGGACCCTGAGGTATCCTCACCTTTCTGCTGTTAATCAGCACTTCCTTGCTGTGTCCTTAAATACATTGAGATCCTCAGAGAGTTGCTGGTGATAGCGTATTATACCTATTCAGGCCTGGGATTCTAGTAGTCGACCAGAATTACCTTGGAGTTCCTTTGTGGATTGTTGCTCAGCTTTCTCCGGTGTCATCTTGGAGCTAAGTGTATTCCCATTTGTTTCCCGTGTGTACTTTAGCTTGTAGTGGGGCTAACTTAGTGCTCACCCCTCCCGTTCAGCAGCAACAGCAGCAGCAGCAGACTCCTAATGTTGGGGATTCTGCGGGAAGGCCGGCCCAGCTTGAGCCCAAAATTGCCCTCCCAGACAGGTTTTCAGGAGGTAGAGATACATTTTTACTGTTTAAAGAAGCTTGTAAATTATACTTTAAGCTTTGACCCTTCTCTTCTGGAGATGAGGAGAAGCTAGTGGGGATTGTGAGCTCACGTGTACAAGGAGATCCTCAATCCTGGGTTTTCTCTTTGCCTAAGGGCTCTGTTTGTCTCCGATCAGTTGAAGGATTTTTCGGGCCTCTGGCTCTCATCTATGATGATCCTGACCGAATCTCCTTGGCTGAATCCAGGCTGCGTCGCCTTCAGCAGGGGGATCGGTCAGCAGAGACTTATAGCTCTGAATTTCGTAGATGGACAACTGATACCAAGTGGAATGACCCGGCTCTTAGAAGCCAATTTTGTCAGGGTCTTTCAGAAAGGTTGAAGGATGCCTTGGTAGTTTACGAAACCCCTGGGTCTTTGGAGGCTGCCATGTTGTTGGCTATACGCGTGGATAGATGCCTACGAGGTATAGGAGGGTGAGGCCACCTTCTCCGGAGCCCTTTTGCGGGGAAACACCTCATTGCCGGGGGGCGGTCTGAGGAAGCTAAACTACCCAAATCCAAATCTTTCTGGGCCTGAGAAACAAGCCATGAAGGATTTCATTGCTGAGAGTCTGGACAAGGGACATATCAGACCGTTCTCCTCACCCGTGACGGCAGGGTTCTTCTTTGTGAAGAAGAAAGATGGAGGTCTCCGTCTCTGTTTAGATTTCCGGGAACATAATCAAATTACCGTCCAAGATCTGTATCCTCTTCCACTGATTCTGGATTTATTCAACCATATTGTCGGAGCTAAAGTGCCCTCCAAGTTGGATTTAAGGGGAGCCTACAATCTGGTTAGAATCAAAGAGGGGGATAAATGGAAAATGGCTTTCAATACCACTGAGGGGCATTTCGAGAGTCGGGTTATGCCTTTTGGTCTCACCAATGCACCTCCGGTTTGCCAGCATTTCGTACTGTGTTCAAATGTCGAATAAGATGCGCTTACAGGGGTTCTCTGGGGAAAACAAGTAATTGCCTCTCAACAGGATAAGTTATAAATTATTGATTGGTGAGGGTCTGACTGCTGAAACCAGCACCGATTGGTAGAATGTGGAGTTTTTATCCCATTAGACTGGAGATCATGTGCGACTTGACCACTGATCCATTCATTCCCTCAGTGACTGTTCTTGTTTTTTTCTGGAAGCCACAAAGAGAATGAATGAGGCTGTGGTCAGACGTCCCACCTGCTGCTGCATTTTAAAATGGGGATAAGTGTCCTGACAGGGATAAAACTTCCCCATTCTTCCGATCAGTGCGTTTTCCAATGTTCGAACCTAAACGATCAATAAGTTATCACCTATTTTGTGGAGCCCATGGATCGGTGATAACTTCTTTTAACCAAAGAACCCCTTTAATGCAAGCTAAAGTAATTGTACATCCCAGTAATGGTGGCGCACAGTAGATGTGCAGGAGCCGCCTGTGATTTACAGTCGACGCTCCACTATAACAAGGATAACGGTTAACAGGTATTTGCATATAGCAGTAGGGTGGGCCCCGAGGATCAATTCCTCCTGTGGGCCCCAGACACCTCAGTCCGACACTGCTGGTGTGTCAGGGTTGACAGACAGTCATTTGGTGTTCAGCTGTAGAAGGTCGCTGCGTTTGGCCTTACAAACATCTCCCAGTTCCTTTTATGATTCCTCTCTCTTTAGGACAAAGCAGTGATCCTCACCTTGCTTGGGGATTATACCTTTACCTTTAGGACCCTGAGGTATCCTCACCTTTCCGCGGTTAATCAGCACTAAATTGCTGTGTCCTTAAATACACTGAGATCCTCAGAGAGTTGCTGGTGATTGCGTGTTATACCAATTCAGGCCTGGGATTCTAGTAGTCGACTAGAGTTACCTTGGAGTTCCTTCATGGATTGTAGCTGTGCTTTCTCCGGTGTCATTTCGGATCTAAATGTATTCCCCTATTTGTTTCCCCTGTGTGTACTTTAGTTTGTAGTGGGGCTGACTTAGTACTCACCCCTCCGTATCCATGCCTAGGGCCTAGCCATGGGGTCAGCTAGGGCCAGGTTTCCTGCTTGGCAATAGGGGAGTCAGGGTTTGTCGTTAGATCTGTTTATGGGTCTTCACTCTCCCTTTCCCTAGTTGTAGGGCTCCCTCCCCTTTTCCCGGTGTTATACGCTGGGCTCTCACAATACCCAGCGTGACACCTGAACTGATGGATAAATAATAAACCAGGTGAGGAACAATCAGATAAAAGGTATAATAGAAACAAGTGCACCAATTCTGCATTTATCACCCACTCCTGGTTTTGGCTCCCTCTCCTGAGAAAAAATACTGACCGAATACTGACCAAATACTGATAGTGGGGCCGTGGCCTTAGAAGCAATGTTTCTGGGGAATGAGCACGCCTCAGTATAAATCTGTATTTAGAAAAGTTTATTTAGAGAGCATTTAATTTTTTAAATTTACAATTACTGCAGTTTTCACAGCTTAAAAATTTCAATGAGAATTTATTATCCAGTATGAAAGGAAAATATATATACAGTGCCTTGTGAAAGTATTTGGCCCCCTTGAACTTTTCTACCTTTTGCCACATTTCTGGCTTCAAACATAAAGATATAAAATTCTATTTTTGGGGGGAAGAATCAACAACAAGTGGGACACAATCGTGAAGTGGAACGAAATTTATTGGATATTTTAAACTTTTAAAAAAAATTAAAAACTGAAAAGTGGGGTGTGCAATATTATTCAGCCCCCTTAAGTTAATACTTTGTAGCACCACCTTTTGCTGCGATTACAGCTGCAAGTCGCTTGGGGTATGTCTCTATCAGTTTTGCACATCGAGAGGCTGAAATTCTTGCCCATTCTTACTTGCAAAACAGCTCGAGCTCAGTGAGGTTGGATGGAGGGCGTTTGTGAACAGCAGTTTTCAGCTCTTTCCACAGATTCTCAATTGGATTCAGGTCTGGACTTTGACTTGGCCATTCTAACACCTGGATACATTTATTTTTGAACCATTCCATTGTAGATTTTGCTTTATGTTTGGCATCATTGTCTTGTTGGAAGATAAATCTCCGTCCCAGTCTCAGGTCTTTTGCAGACTCCAACAGGTTTTCTTCCGGAATGGTCCTGTATTTGACTCCGTCTATCATCCCATCAATTTTAACCATCTTCCCTGTCTCTGCTGAAGAAAAGCAGGCCCAAACCATGATGCTGCCACCACCATGTTTGACAGTGGGGATGGTATTTTGAGGGTGATGAACTGTGTTGCATTTATGCCAAACATATCGTTTTGAATTGTGGCTAAAAAGTTGATTTTGGTTTCATCTGACCAGAGCACCTTATTCCACATGTTTGGTGTGTCTCCCAGGTGGCTTGTGGCAAACTTCAAACGAGACTTTTCATGGATATCTTTGAAAAATGGCTTTCTTCTTGCCACTCTTCCATAAAGGCCAGATTTGTGCAGTGTACGACTGATTGTTGTCCTATGGACAGACTCTCCCACCTCAGCTGTAGATCTCTGCAGTTCATCCAGGGTGATCATGAGCCTTTTGGCTGCATCTCTGATCAGTCTTCTCCTTGTTCGAGATGAAAGTTTAGAGGGACAGCCGGGTCTTGGTAGATTTGCAGTGGTCTGATACTCCTTCCATTTCAATATGATCGCTTGCAGAGTGCTCCTTGAGATGTTTAAAGCTTGGGAAATCTTTTTGTATCCAAATCCGGCTTTAAACTTCGCCACAACAGTATCTCGGACCTGCCTGGTGTGTTCCTTGGTCTTCATGATGCTCTCTGCACTTGAAACAGAACCCTGAGACTATCACAGAGCAGGTGCATTTACACGGAGACTTGATTACACACAGGTGGATTCCATTTATCATTACCAGTCATTTAGGACAACATTGGATCATTCAGAGATCCTCACTGAACTTCTGGAGTGAAAGTAAAGGGGCCGAATAATATTGCACGTCTCACTTTTCAGTTTTTAATTTTTTTAAAAAAGTTTAAAATATCCAATAAATTTCGTTCCATTTTACGATTGTTTCCCACTTGTTGTTGATTCTTCCCCAAAAAATTAGAATTTTATATCTTTATGTTTGAAGCCAGAAATGTGGCAAAAGGTAGAAAAGTTCAAGGGGGCCAAATACTTTCACAAGGCACTGTATATTTCCACCAATGCAAATACCTCTATGAACTGGAGCATTTCATTGAGTCTATACATTTTGGGGGTTTTCATGTACTCGCTTGTAAACATTCTCTCTATTCACCCGTATATACGCTTAAGCTAAAAACATGCAGACAATCCTTATAAAATACATTATGGGGCAGAACTGTATATATGTCAATTGTGTATGACAGTTCGGAAAACTATTTCAGATGAGGTCAGGAATTATTTTTTTTCACAAATCAGCCTTTTCTTACATATTTTCCTTATTTCTAATAGTTTAACGTTCCAGTGTGTCTAATTTGTCACACTCACCTCACATCTGTTTCCACTGGTGGGTGCAGTTCTGAAAACCTCCTCATAATCATCACTTTCGACATTCCCTATGCTTCCCTCATTCTGCAAAAAAAAATCCATTTATTTTAATAATATTAATTGTCCAATTAGAACTACAAGGCTAAGAGTAGCAACATTATTTCACTTAAAAAGGTTATTTCACATTGTTTTCAGAAAAGGTTAGCAGATAGAGATGATCGTCGAATTGCTCAGCTCTGAATCAACTTCTAGTTGAAATTAAATAATTTCACAGATCCCGATGCTTTTGTACAATTTGTGAATTTGCGCAGATCGCTAATATTATGCACAGTGCCATCTCACACATTGCTGAAGATGGCATTAAAGAGAGGGCTCGTATCATGTCCGGCACAGTCATGTGGCTTTCCCATAATGCCTATCAGCTATTACATCAAATGGATAAAAACATTTTAGGGTTTTACAGCCTTTTGCACCATTTGAAGTGGCTTTGAGGGCCCTATGTGACAGAAATTACCCAAAAGTGACACCATATTAAAAAATGCACCCCTCAAAGTGCTCAAAACTACATTCAAGAAGTTTATTAACCGTTTAGGACTTCAACAGAATTAAAGCAATGTGGAAAGAAAAAATTAATATTTTACCTTTTCCCATCAAAATATTGATTTAGCCCCAAATTTTGAATTTTCAAAAGGGTAACAGGAGAAAATGGACCATACAATTTGTTGTGCAGTTTCTCCTGAGTATGCTGATACCCCATATGTGAGGGAAAACTACTGTTTGGGTGCCCAGCAGGGCTAGAAGGGAAGGAGCACCATTTGACTTCTGGAGCGCAAAATTGGCTAGAATAGATAGCGGATGCCATGTCGCATTTGCAAAGCCCCTGATGTGCCTAAACAGTGGAAACCTCCCACAATTTACCCCATTTTGGAAACTGCACCCCTTAAGAAACTTATCTAGAGGTGTGGTGAGCTCCTTGAACCCACAGGTGCTTCCCAAAACTTTAGAACGTTGAGTCATGAAAATGAAAAAAATATATTTTTCCTGCAAAAATGTTGCTTTAGCCCCAGATTTTTCCCTTTCACAGGGATAACAGGAGAAAATGGACCCCAAAATATGCTGTACACTAATACCCTATATGTGATGGGAAACTACTGTTTGGGCACATGGCAGGGCTTGGAAGTGAAGGAGCGCCAATTAAATTCTGCAATTTTGGCTGGAATAGATGGAGGATGCCATGTCACATTTGAAGAGCCCCTGACATGCCAAAACAGTAAAAATCTCCACAAGTGACCCCATTTTTGAAACTACACCTCTTGAGGATTTCATCTAGGAGTGCAATGAGCATCTTTAACAAGTTTCAAGAATTGTATAAAATTGGGCTGAGTCAATGGAAAATTACAATTTTTCCACTAAAATGGTGCTTTGGCCCCAAGTTTTTAATTTTCCAAAGAGGTAATAGGAGAAAATGGACCTTACAATTTGTTACGCAATTTCTCCTAAGTACACCAAACTTTTTGGTCGAAAACTACTTTTGAGGCACAGTGAAAAGCTCAGATGGGAAGGAACGCCATATTGAAGCTCAAATTTTGCTGAAATGTTTTTAGGGAGCCATGTAACATTGGCAGAGACCCTGAGGTGCCAGAACAGTAGAATACATTCCATAAGTGACCCCATTTTACAAACTACACCTATCAGTGCCACACAGAATTTTATGCCATTGGGCGGTGAAGAAATAATATATTTTTACCACTATAATGTTGTTTTTAATTTTTATATGGGTTAACAGGAAAAAAATGGACCTCACAGTTTGTTGTGCAATCTGTCCTGAGTGTGCCAATACCCTACATGTAATCGGAACTACTTTTCAGGCACAGTATAAACTACTCAACGGATACTTGTGCATCATTATAAATAGTACATAGTAATAATACCCAATTTATATGCACTAGTGGACTTTAATCAAACAAAGGGACATCATCGCTAAAGCACATATGAACAAGCGGAAGGATGAAAAACGATCAAAAAATCCCAAATACCATAAAATATCTAATTTAATACATTAAATTTTATTCAAACAATATTAAAAATTACAGGTAAATGGTGACAGAAAAACATGCACGTGACACGAAGGACGTACGTACCACACAGGACTAAATCAAGATATCCTATACATCACATAAAATTGTGGACACCAAAATGTGTCAGTATTCTAATTATGCCATATTGCAACACCCCATTTGATTTACAGCTCCACGTGTAATGTTAATACAATACATAACCCATATATCAGTAGCTGAAAGAAACTGATGACAAATATTAGGCAGATCAATGTATCATATACCTGATGGAATGTGACCAAAGGGGCAATAGATTCTCTGGGTGGGCGCACGTCCACCCCAACACACGTTTCGGTGATAACTATTTTTGTTCATTTTTTTACATAAATATGTGTATTTATTGATAATATTTTACTTTAACTTCTAATACTCTTGATAGCTGGTATAATGCATGGCAATGCACCTGCATTGCAATACAGTATACCTGTTAGTGCTTCACTGACAGAAGCCTCTTAGAATATGCTCCTGGCATGGTCTAACAGGCTTGTTGCAGCTGGCTGACCTGGAGGTCGTCATTATGACTTCGGGTTGCCATGGCAACCATCGAGCCCTTGCAATGACATCGTTGGGGCGACGATCAGAAGGGAGAGGGAGCCCCCAGCCTCTCCCAGCCTTCTAAATGCTGCGATCGATACAGATACCGTGGCATTTAAGGGGTTAATTGGCCCAGAGCAGTGCAGGCTCCACTCCTGGCTGTGACAGCCGGAGCTTGGCTATCATTTAAGCAGCGGCGCGCGCGGGTACAGCTCCTATACACCAAAGGTTGGGAACCCCTTCCAGACCATGACGTATAGGTATGTCAAAGGTCGTGAAGGGGTTAATAATACCTGATTTTTTTTTTTCATTCTTGACACAATACAAAACAAAGAGTGCGGTTTAAGTTCCCTCAATCCCAATTTTACTACTGAAGGAAAATACTGAAATTAAGGCTTGTCTGTCTGAGAAAGTATGCTTCCTTATTTGTGTGGCTGACATCTTTTGAAAATTATTTTTTCAATTTTATTTATTTATTAATAATTTAAAAAAAAGACAAAAAAAAAATTCCCAACATTTCAAAAACTTAAATGCAAATGTCTATCTCAAAACATGTGTGTTTTAAAAAATTCTCAGTTTTTTTGCACACTTGTTTTAATAGGTCAATAGTACATGAATACTGTGGCCTGTTGGAGGTACTGGCTTTTAGGTTGTGTGTCTGCCTAGATTTTCTTGACAAGTTCTTTTTAAAAAGGGGGGGTCGTAGTCCAATTTAGCAATCGTACACTCTACGACAAAACTGCATGCTGTTCGTTTACAGTCGTGTATCTATCTAGCAACTCAGCTATTTTTGACTATGGAATATTTTTCCAAGGGAAGGGGAATAAACGGGAAAAAAAAGTTTTACATTTTACATAATTGTTTTATTATCCCAGTTAAACAACCATACACAGCACAAAATACCAAAGACTCCTGCGGCATCTTCCATAATGTACCTACCAACATAGCATTCTTGGTTAGAATAGTGTTTAAAATTAGATAAAAAAATCTACAACAAATAAACACATTAAAACATTTTGTATACTTGTTTCATTAGTCCATTTAGGCAACCGAACACCACTCAACTACACTGTGGGCTTTTGCCACATTTGGAAGCTGTGTGCCTAGCCAGCATTTGTTATTAAATTATTCTTTTTGACCAGGGGGATTTAATTTGCTCAACACAAAGTCTAAAAAGAAATTACACTAAATTGAGACATTTAACTGTGCAGTCATGCTTTGGAATTCAATGCTGCATATGTTGGAGTGACTCTACCAGCAGTGTAAAGAATTGCCAAACTATATTATGCAGCAACCAAACTGGAGGGTTACTTTGAGATCTGCCATTGACAGCTGGATGCCTTTCGCCATCTAAGCCTGCAGCCATGTCCAATTCCAAGAGCTGACAATGCCATAAGTATAGAAAGCTCTTCTTTCTGTCAGTGCAACACACCTTAGGCTATGTGCACACTATGTTTTTAGGAGCTTTTGTAACTTACTGGAAACTCTCCAAATCTTCCCCCAAATCTGAAATCTCAAATACTTTGAGTTTTTGGTAAATTTCTGCTACGATAACTCAGCAAAAAGATTTTGTATGCACATAGCCTTAGGGTATTGGCAAACGCTTCGGAGCCACTGCGGGTTTGACGCTGCGTGTTATGCAGCATCAAACCCGCAGTGGCCAGATGTTACAGTATAGTGGATTTGTAGAAATCCCATGTCCACTATGCGTATCTGGGCATCTGCGGATCACCCGCGGAAACTGACATGCGGCGCGTCTTTCCAGACTGCAGCATGTCAATTTTTCTTGCGGGTCCGCTTTCTCCAGAGACCTAACATCTTTGAGGAATGTCCACAGGTGAAAAAAAAATGGCACTACTCATTTGCATAAAGAGAGGAAGCCGCCGGCGGCTATTCCGCAGCGTCAGAGCCGCAGACTGGTACGCATCATGGGCACATACCCTTAAACTGTTCTGCCACAAAACTTTTCCTGATTACTCAGCCTGCCTATTTAAATAACAATAGGAATCTGCCAATACAGTACAAGTTTGTTCCCTATTATCACACAGGCAAGCTAGATATTGGTAAATATAAGATGCATTATTCCACTATGGTATAAATATCCCTTTTTCCACCAACTCCTTAACCCCTTTACCCCCCAAGGTGGTTTGCACGTTAATGACGAGGCCAATTTTTACAATTCTGACCACTGTCACTTTATGAGATAATTACTCTGGAACGCTTCAACGGATCCCCCTGATTCTGAGATTGTTTTTTCATGACATATTGTACTTCATGATTGTGGTAAAATTTCTTCCATATCATTTGCGTTTATTTGTGAAAAAAATGGAAATTTGGCGAAAATTTTAAAAATGTTGCAATTTTCCAAATTTGAATTTTTATTCCCTTAAATCAGAGAGATATGTCACACAAAATAGTTAATAAATAACATTTACCACATGTCTACTTTACATCAGCACAATTTTGGAACCAAATTTTTTTTTTTTATTAGGGAGCTATAAGGGTTAAACGTTGACCAGCGATTTCTCATTTTTCCAACAAAATTTACAAAACCATTTTTTTAGGGACCACACCTCATTTGAAGTCACTTTGAGGGGTCTTTATGATAGAAAATACCCAAAAGTGACACCATTCTAAAAACTGCACCCCTCAAGGTGCTCAAAACAGCATTCAAGAAGTTTATTAACCCTTCAGGTGCTTCACAAGAATTTTTGGAATGTGGAAGAAAAAAATTAACATTTAACTTTTTTCACAAAAATGTTACTTTAGACCCAATTTTTTTTATTTTCGCAGGGGTAACAGGAAACAATGGACCCAAAAAATTGTTGTGCAATTTCCCCTGAGCATGCAGATACCCCATATGTGGGAGAAAACCACTGTTTGGGCGTACGGCAGGGTTCGGAAGGGAAGGAGCACCATTTGACTTTTTGATTGCAAAATTTGCTTGAATAATTAGCGGACGCCATGTTGTGTTTGGGGAGCCCCTGATGTGCCTAAACAGTGGAAACCCCCCACAAGTGACACCATTTTGGAAACTAGACCCCTCAGGGAACTTATATAGATGTGTGGTGAGCACCTTGAACCACCAGGTGCTTCGCAGAAATTTAGAACATTGAGCCGTAAAAATAAAATTTTCACATTTTTGCAACAAAAATGTTTTTCAGCCTCCAATTTTGCATTTTCATGAGGGTAACAGGAAAAATTGCACATACGTTTACAACGGTACCACATTTATATTGTTTTTCTATGTTTTGCTTTTACTACTATTTTATCGAAAAAATTATTTTTTTGCACCGCTTTGTTCTGAGAGCTATAACTTTTTTATTTTTCGGTCGTTGGAGCAGTATGGTGGCTTTTTTTTGCAGGACAAGATGCCGTTTTCAGCCGTACCATTTTTATTTATATTCGTCTTTTTGATCGCGTGTTATTCCATTTTTTGTTTGGCAGTATGATGATAAAGCATTGTTTTTTGCTTCGTTTTTTTTTTTTTTTTTTTTACCGTGTTCACTAAAGGGGTTAAATAGTGGGACAGTTTTATAGGTCAGGTTGTTTGCTGCGATACCAAATATGTGTACTTTATTGTTTTTTTTTATAATAATATTTATTGATGGGTACATTATATTTTTATTTTTGGTGGATTATTTATTTATTTTTTTTAAATATTTTTACAAATTATTTTTTTTTTCATTTTTTAACACTTTTTTTACTTTTATTCTTTGTCCTACTATGGGACTTTCACTTTTTTTATTCTGATAGCTTGTATAGAATAGGGATGGAGCACCATCCCTGTGCTATACAGGCTGTCAGCACTGCAGAGACAGAAGATACTTTGGTCATGCACTGCGCATGACCAAAGTATCTTCCTGCAGTCTGTTGACCCGGATGTTGTCATGATGACATCGGGTCGTCATGGCAAATTCCGGGAAGCCGCGGCAGACAGCGTTGGACGCCGGCAGGAGAGGTGAGTATCGCGATCACCTCCCCTTGCCACCGCAATACTTCGATCGCAGCATTGCGGGGGTTAATGTGCCGGGAGCTCCCAGCACATAGAACCGGGTGTCAGCTGTAGCAATCAGCTGACATCCGGCAGAGATCTCGCCCCCCGCAGCCTGTGTGCGGGCGAAATTGCAAAGGCGTACTAATACGTACCTGGCTCTTAAGTCCCAGGGCACAGGTACGTATTAGTACGCTTTGGGCTTTTAAGTGGTTAATATGCATATATCCTCTATGTGGCAGCCACACATATGCCTATAGCAGTGTGGTCTATACATCCCCCATAATAGTGTGTCAAGCACTCTATTAAATGTTGTAGCATATTATTTGGTTTGAACTTTTTTTTATTTATTATCTTTCATCTAAAATGTATGTATGGGTTACGGTCAGGAATAGTGGCGTATTTTCACTGCGTCCAAAGCGCTGCATTCTACATTAAACGCATGTTTTTTTGAACTACACTGATTTACCGCATCTAATGACAGTCTATTGGGGAAAATATGCACTGGAGAAAAGCGTCTCCGCTACAGAAATTTACATGCTACGGCTCGCAAACCTGCACCACAGGCAATTTTTCGCAACATTAAAAAGAAGCACAATGGGCATTGGATTTCTATAGATCCCTTCCACTGTGCTTGTAATGTAGAATGTAGCATTTTGGAAGCAGCGAAAATACACTACGTTCAAAACGCTACTATTCCTGATTGTAGGCACGTACCCTAAGGTTTCTGTTGATAGCAGGCAGAACAGCATACCTGTCCATACCAAATCCCAAACTTTTTCTTCTTGGGACTCACCAGACCACGGAGATGCCTGATTTCAGCTGATAGACTAAGAAGAATCCTGGGACTCCCTATGTATAGTGGAAGTCCATGTGAAAAGTAAAAAAATTGCTCAATTTACTTTTCATTTGTCCTTTGAATGTTGATACAGCAAAGATTGCTACAGCCAGAGAAAGGACTGCTCAAATTTTAAATGAGCTGTCCATTACTAGGATAAACCATTCTTTACTATCATTCAGTGATGAGCAAAAGGATAACAATGGTTTGAACTTTTGAATTTCAGGCTCCATATCTCGCCATCCACTACTGCTTTGAACGTGAGACTACATCATTTTATAGACAGTCATCTTGGCTATCTCATACATAAATTTGACATGCAACTATTTAGCATATGATTAGTTATGCAGATTCTTGTCATGTCACTGCATGGTTACTGTTTTGCTTCTAAAAATCTAAATTTAAATTTTTATTATTTTGTTAGTATTTTGTAAATCCACCTTTGGCTTTCAACACTACCTTAATCCTTCTGGGCATGCTTTCGATCAGATTGGTATCTAAGGGGTAACTTTTCTCCTTGTGGAGAGTGACATGCTAAGCATGTCAAGGTGAGGAGACTTTTTAAGCCGCAATGCTCCTCTGGAAAATATGCAAATTGTCTCTTCAGAGAGGAAGAGAACTAGAACTCTAGTGCCACCTATAGGAAGTAGCAATCCTAAAAGTCAATATTGACCCTTTAACGAGCCTTATCACATGACTTAGGATAAAAGCCAGAACCTCAATTTGCAGACACTGTGTTTCGCAGTGCAGCCCCTCGTCAGTGCGAAGTGTGAGTTCTGCAAAGAACAGGCCTTTCCTAACGTTGATAGTGTACAAGCCATAACCTTAACAGGCTAATTAAGGTCTGAAACCTTGTTCAAAGTTCTCTGAGCACACAAATCTCCAAGGGTGCCCCAACTTTTGCATCGGCCCATTTTCCTTTTTGTGATTTTTAAACTGTAAAAAATGACTATATATTTTGCCTAAAATACAAAGGAAATGTTTATATTAACAATGACATAGTAATTTTGACCAGGGGTGCCCAAACTTTTACATGCCACTGTAGCTCTGTTTTGAGAACACCATCAATCCTGGTCAAGTATCCAACGACTTTCGTTGTGAAACAACCCTATATCATCAGGCTCCCTCCACTGAAGTTGACAGTTCCTTCAATTTATCGATCCATTAGCCCCTTTTCCCTTGTTTTTTCCGGTCCCGTTTGCACTCATCAGAGGCCAGTTTATTGACTTTTGTCTCATCGCTCTATCGCTTCTCGTACCTTTTTGCAAACTCGATCCGATGCTTTTTATGACGATGTTGAAGTCAAGGTTTCTTCACCTTTTCTCAGGCCACCATTCCAGACTTATGTAACTTATGTCTCACGGTGCTTGCATGGACGTCTATGATCTCACTATTATAAAGCATATGAACCACCTCCATTGCCGTGTTTGTCACGCCATAATTGATAGACTTTGTGATAAGCCGACTTGTTGACTCCGATATTTTGCCTGGATGTCCACCTCTTGGCTTTTGAATGGATGGACAGACTTCATTTCATATTCTTCCAACGATCATGGCACTCACATGATGCAGTTTGTCAATTTTCTTGGCCGAGAGACAGCTATGATGAAACTGTTTCACTTTTCTTGTGAAATATTCTTCATGGCTGCTCCTCGATTTGAACTAGTGACCTTTTGATTGGGAATCAACCTAATAACACACTGAGCTATTAGGGAATGTGAGAACAGGTTGTATTTTGTAGTATGCAGACAGAAAAAGATTTTTCCACCACCAGAAGCAAAATAGTAACAATACAGTGACATGATAAGAATCAACATAATTAATCATATGCTAAATAGTTGCAAGTCAAATTCATGTATGAGATAGCCAAGATCAGACCTGGGCAAAGTGCGGCCCGCGGGCCACATCCGGCCCTCTGGCTGTTCCAGACCTGCCCGCGGACCGAGACAGCCGAGGGGCTGGTAACAGTGGCCGCACTGTACCCTTCCCCGCCTGCACGCACGCCGTCACGACTGTCTCAATCAGCGGTGAATGCATTGGTGGAGGAGGGGCCACCGCCTCCCTCTTCCACCAATCAGCGTTAGAAACAGCTGACGTGATGACATCAGCCTGCGCACTGCGGAGAGTCAGTGCATCGCAGACAGGAGCGCCAGGAGAACAGGGAGTGAGGTAAGTATATGCTGGACACAGTGGGGGGGGCTCTCATGCTGGACACAGGGGGGGTCTCTCATGCTGGACACAGGGGGGCTCTCATGCTGGACAAGGGGGGGCTTTAATGCTGGACACAGGGGGGGCTTTAATGCTGGACACGGGGGCTTTAATGCTGGACACAGGTGGGCTCTCATGCTGGACACAGGGGGCTCTCTCATGTTGGACACAGGGGGCTCTCATGCTGGACATAGGGGGGGCTCTCATGCTGGACACAGGGAGGCCTGTCATGCTGGACACAGGGGGGCTCTCATGCTGAACACAGAGGGGGACTCTCATGCTGGACACATGGGGGCTCTCATGCTGTACATAGGGGGATTCTCATGCTGGACACAGGGAGTGCTGTCATGCTGGACACAGGGGAGCTCTCATGCTGGACACAGGGGGAGCTCTCATTCTGGACACAGGGGGAGATCTCATGTTGGACACTGGGGGTTTAATGCTGGACACTGGAGGGCTGTCATGCTGGACACTGGGGAGGGCTGTCATGCTGGACACTGGGGAGGGCTGTCATGCTGGACACTGAGGAGGGCAGTCATGCTGGATACTGGGGAGGGCTGTCATGCCGGACACTGGGGAGGGCTCTCTTGCTGGACACTGGGGAGGCTCTCGGGCTCTCATAATGGACATGGGGGGGTGGGTGGTGCTCATGCTGGACACGGGAGGGCTGTGTGGGGCTCATGCTGGACATGGGTGGCTGTGTGGGGCTCATGCTGGACACGGGAGGGCTGTGTGGGGCTCATGCTGATCACGGGGGGGCTGTGTGGGGCTCTTGCTGGACATGGGGGGCTGTGTGAGGCTCATGCTGGACTTGGAGGGCTGTGTGGGGCTCATGCTGTACATAGGGTGACTGTGTGGGGCTCATCCTGGACATGGGGGGGCTTTGTGGGGCTCATTCTGGACATGGGGGGCTGCGTGGGGCTCATGATGGTCATGGGGGGCTGTGTGGGGCTCATGCTGGACATGGGGGGGATGTGTGTGGCTCATGCTGGACATGGGGGGGCTGTGTGGGGCTTATGCTGGACATGGGGGGCTCTGTGGGACTCATGCTGGAAATGGAGGGGGGCTGTGTGGGGCTCCTGCTGGACATGTGGGCTGTGTGGGGCTCATGCTGGACATGGGGGGGCTGTGTGGGGCTCATGCTGGACATGGAGAGGCTTTGTGGGGCTCATGCTGGACACGGAGAGGCTTTGTGGGCCTCATGCTGGACACGGGAGGGTTGTGTGGGGCTCATGCTGGACATAGGGGGGCTGTGTGGGGCTCATGCTGTGTATAGAGAGGCTGTGTGGGGGGCTCAAGCTGTATATAGGGGGATGTCTGCTCAATATTAAGTTATACATTTAATATTAATGTAATTGTTACTGTAAAAGTCAGAAGGCCGGTAAAACCTAGGATTTACCGGTCAATCTGGACATTTACCGAGGCAATCGGTAAAAGCTCAAAATGAAAAGTAAAATTGGACTTTTACCGGTGAAGTCTTGGTAAATCTTAACATTTCTCAACAGCGTTGGTAAAAGTCAGATGTATTCCATATAAACGAACGATTTTGGACTTTTACCTGGGCGAATTGGTAAATGTTTACATTTACCAGCATGTGTTGGTAAAAGTAACTACCAGCATGTGTTGGTAAAAGTAACTTTGAGTCACAGAATTCTGACTCTTACCAGCAGATGATGGTGGTAAAAGTTAACTAAACGCAATTTCCGCCTCTGATGAAGGCCTTAATCGTTAGAAATATTTTTATTCTTCAAAATGCAAATGCAAATGAACAAATACAAATAGGAAAATGCAAATAGAACACATTTATGTAGGAAAATACTTCTCAAAAATGACAAATTACCGCAAATACAAGAATAACGCAACTTCAAAACTATGTAATTCTGAATTCAAATACGAAACATTTATGTAGGAAAATACTTCTCAAAAATGTCAAATTAACGCAAATACATGAATAACGCAACTTCAAAACTATGTAATTCTGTAATTATGACTAGGGATAAGCGGATAGATCCGTCCAGACCCGTTATCCGAGCGGATAACGGGCTGTACGGATACGGATACGGACACGGGGGGGCTTTAATGCTGGACACAGGGGGGGCTTTAATGCTGGACACGGGGGCTCTCATGCTGGACACAGGGAGGCCTGTCATGCTGGACACAGGGGGGCTCTCATGCTGAACACAGAGGGGGACTCTCATGCTGGACACATGGGGGCTCTCATGCTGTACATAGGGGGATTCTCATGCTGGACACAGGGAGTGCTGTCATGCTGGACACAGGGGAGCTCTCATGCTGGACACAGGGGGAGCTCTCATTCTGGACACAGGGGGAGATCTCATGTTGGACACTGGGGGTTTAATGCTGGACACTGGAGGGCTGTCATGCTGGACACTGGGGAGGGCTGTCATGCTGGACACTGGGGAGGGCTGTCATGCTGGACACTGAGGAGGGCAGTCATGCTGGACACTGGGGAGGGCTGTCATGCCGGACACTGGGGAGGGCTCTCTTGCTGGACACTGGGGAGGCTCTCGGGCTCTCATAATGGACATGGGGTGGTGGGTGGTGCTCATGCTGGACACGGGAGGGCTGTGTGGGGCTCATGCTGGACATGGGTGGCTGTGTGGGGCTCATGCTGGACACGGGAGGGCTGTGTGGGGCTCATGCTGATCACGGGGGGGCTGTGTGGGGCTCTTGCTGGACATGGGGGGCTGTGTGAGGCTCATGCTGGACTTGGAGGGCTGTGTGGGGCTCATGCTGTACATAGGGTGGCTGTGTGGGGCTCATCCTGGACATGGGGGGGGGCTTTGTGGGGCTCATTCTGGACATGGGGGGCTGTGTGGGGCTCATGATGGTCATGGGGGGCTGTGTGGGGCTCATGCTGGACATGGGGGGGATGTGTGTGGCTCATGCTGGACATGGGGGGGCTGTGTGGGGCTTATGCTGGACATGGGGGGCTCTGTGGGGCTCATGCTGGAAATGGAGGGGGGCTGTGTGGGGCTCCTGCTGGACATGTGGGCTGTGTGGGGCTCATGCTGGACATGGGGGGGCTGTGTGGGGCTCATGCTGGACATGGAGAGGCTTTGTGGGGCTCATGCTGGACACGGAGAGGCTTTGTGGGCCTCATGCTGGACACGGGAGGGTTGTGTGGGGCTCATGCTGGACATAGGGGGGCTGTGTGGGGCTCATGCTGTATATAGAGAGGCTGTGTGGGGGGCTCAAGCTGTATATAGGGGGATGTCTGCTCAATATTAAGTTATACAATTAATATTAATGTAATTGTTACTGTAAAAGTCAGAAGGCCGGTAAAACCTAGGATTTACCGGTCAATCTGGACATTTACCGAGGCAGTCGGTAAAAGCTCAAAATGAAAAGTAAAATTGGACTTTTACCGGTGAAGTCTTGGTAAATCTTAACATTTCTCAACAGCGTTGGTAAAAGTCAGATGTATTCCATATAAACGAACGATTTTGGACTTTTACCTGGGCGAATTGGTAAATGTTTACATTTACCAGCATGTGTTGGTAAAAGTAACTACCAGCATGTGTTGGTAAAAGTAACTTTGAGTCACAGAATTCTGACTCTTACCAGCAGATGATGGTGGTAAAAGTTAACTAAACGCAATTTCCCACTCTGATGAAGGCCTTAATCGTTAGAAATATTTTTATTCTTCAAAATGCAAATGCAAATGAACAAATGCAAATAGGAAAATGCAAATAGAACACATTTATGTAGGAAAATACTTCTCAAAAATGACAAATTACCGCAAATACAAGAATAACACAACTTCAAAACTATGTAATTCTGAATGCAAATAGGAAAATGCAAATAGAAAACATTTATGTAGGAAAATACTTCTCAAAAATGACAAATTACCGCAAATACAAGAATAACGCAACTTCAAAACTATGTAATTCTGAATTCAAATACGAAACATTTATGTAGGAAAATACTTCTCAAAAATGTCAAATTAACGCAAATACATGAATAACGCAACTTCAAAACTATGTAATTCTGTAATTATGACTAGGGATAAGTGGATAGATCCGTCCAGACCCGTTATCCGAGCGGATAACGGGCTGTACGGATACGGATAATCCCGATATCTGTCGGATATATCCGTGCCTTCACATAATGCATGTTTCATGCATCATCGGAAGGCATGGATGGTGAGAGTGTGCAGGGCAGACAGGTATAAAGCTAAATTGCTACTTACCGGAGGTTTCCCAGGTCTCGCCGTCCGCGTTCTCCTTCCGAGTCACATGACTGCATACGTCACCACGCAAGTGACGCATGCGTAAGTCATGTGACACAACTTGTGTCACATGACTTATGCACCTGTCAATTTCGTGGTGACGTATGCAGTCATGTGACCCGGAAGAAGGAGGATGCGGCCGGCCGACGAGACCTGGGAAGCCTCTGGTAGCCTCCAGTAAGTAGTGATCTTTAAGTGGCGGAGAAGGGGGGTCCGGCCAGAGGGCGGGATGACCCTAGTGGGCGGGGAGTTCCTACTGCATTTAGGATCCCAGCGGTAGTCCCCACTTGGTAGAAGTCATCTTCTTTTTTTATAATAATCGCAATGATCGACTTAGGGTCCATTTTTCAACGGCCGACGTCTGAAATTCTGATTCTGATGTTCTGTCCAATGTTAGGTTCGGGTAATTTTTGACTGGAACATTTCAACATTTTCTTGGCCTGTGTTTCAAGTCCTTCTCTTGCAGCTTTTCGAACTCTTCTGACCGCACCAATTCTTCTATTGATTGTATGCGAAATCAAAACGTCAGGTTGCTGATCATCATGAAGTTCTCCATCTTTCTTAGAAGGCTTTGACTCGACACTTTTTTCTTTTAGGTCTTCATTATTCTTGGATGGCAAAATTGGTGGAGTTTCATATGCTGTTAAGGTGTGCGGACAGTTGGATAAGTCCAAAGCTTCTCCTTCCGTTGTGAACAGCTGATGACAGTTGGATTCATCCGAAGCTTCTGCTGCTGTTGGTGCTAACGTGTGATGAAAGTTAGATTCATCTGACCCTTCGGCTTCTGTTGGTGATGTCGGATCACTAGCTTCCTCTTGCAAACCAACAAACATTTTTTCAAGGTCTTCTTCTGAAGAGAGATTTCTGATCCCATCACTAGGAATTTTGGAGGTAGCTAGACCCATCTGCATTGGTACTTCGAACATAGCTTCATAGGGCGAGCATTTAATTCCCTCATGGTATACTCTATTTTTCATTGCTTGTACAAAGCGAAGGCCCTCAGACCACTTGGGTGTCTTATTTGTTTCCATCCACGTTGACAACATGTTTTCAATGTCTTGATTTGCTCTTTCCACGGAGCCTTGGGACTGGCTGTGTCTTGGTTTACCATGCACTATTTTCATATCAGGCCACATCGCGCACAAACTCTGTATGACCTTGTTACAAAATTCCCTCCCATTATCAGAAAGCAGAATACACCGGGCACCAAAAGTGGAAAAAATGTCAAGGAGGTGGTACGCAACCTCTTCTGCTCTTTTAGCACATAAAGCACGTAGAAGAACAAATTTAGTGACGTGGTCTTGATAGACGAATATGAGCTTGAAATCATTATCACAATTGGATTGCATGTCAATGAGATCGACTTGAGCATGAGAATTCATTTCACTGTGTAGGATGGGTTTCACAACAAGGTCTTTTTTGGTAATCTTCTGTTTTTTCTGGCATGGCTGGCAGAGTCGCAGATAAATAACTATTGACTCCGTTGTGACATTTTTGAACTTACGGTTCACCTCCTTTAGGATCCTGGTCCGCCCTCCGTGGCCGGTACTGATGTGCGCATTATGAATGACACTAAAGAGTTCTGCACACCGAAAGTAATGCAACACGTTGTCTTTTTCACACGAGATTGGTGCAATTAACTTTTCATCACTTCCGACGGTCATGATGTCGTACCTCTTCAAACGCCTGTAGTGAATACTCCGTTTAGGTACCGCCACCTTAGCCTCCTTCACTTCTTTCAATATATTCTCGTATTTATCGTCCGCGAGATAAAAATGATTAGCTCGCTTTTTCTCCACCACTTCATTCAAGAGCTCCGAAAAACGATCTTTCATTTCCTCACTCATGATCTGACAATCAGCTAGTGCCTGTGCAGCTTTGACAGGCAGTCGGCTATGCAGTTTTGAGCAGTATGTGCAGCTTGCAAAACACTCAGGCAGTCGTCCAGCATGAGGACACAAACCGGAAGTACGCCCATTTACCCACACTGCTTGGCAAGAATCCCATGTTCTTTTGTAATAGGGTTACTCAGCATTGTGTGAAAGACTGTACAACAGCACCATCTACTGGTCTAACACTGCCATTGATGAGTTAGTGATTTTCTTCAGGCAGTGATTGGGCAGCAATCTAAGAAGAGAACCCCAGGAAACTAGGACTTGAGGCAGGAGCTATTTTAGGGAGAGTGAGAGGACTGGTGCTGTGCTGACTAGACTGAGCCCAGACAGGGCTGTTGCGCTGTTTCCTTCCAGCCTTTTCTCGGAATGCGCTGTCTTCCGATTCCCCTGATCAGAGACTACGGTGCTCGGGTGGAACAGACCGTTCATGGCACCCAGCAACTCCGGCTCAGAGCTTATCTGCATATCTTCTGGTTCTACCACATTGGCGCGGCAACGGTAAATCGTGTGAGCAGTGTTAGCGTCCACCTTGCAAGGGGCCCTTGGAAAGACTTTGGACTCTGCGCTCTACAGGAAGCTAAGTACAGGACAATTTTTACACTACTACACCGGCAGCGTGTGTACTTCTTGTAACTTTTGTGAGAGGGTGCTGCAGAACACTGATACCCTAAGATTCATAGGACGTTCTCTTTTGCATATTTTAGTGAGGGGTTAGTGGTTGTATGTTAGCGGGAAGTGGGCACTTTTTGTATGATCGGAACAATAATCATAGGATAGTCAGGATTGACATCTGTATATGTAGAACGTACATACGTTAAGGATAGTCAGGATTGACATCTGTATATATAGAACGTATATACGTTACAGGGTAGCAGATACCTTACAGGGTAGCAGATTTTGTTCATTGTTATTACCATATTTTCCCCATTTACTCTTATTACATTTATAAAAACTTTGAACACTGTGTCCTCCATTTCCTCGCCGTATCTGCCTAATCAGACACCTTTCCCGCGGTGGCTTACACTTTTTATTACACCCTTCTCAGCTACATTTACCAAGAAGCCATGGTAAATGTGCACATTTACCAACTGCGCTTACACCCTTCTCAGCTACATTTTAATGTGCACATTTACCAACTGCGCTTACACCCTTCTCAGCTACATTTTAATGTGCACATTTACCAACTGCGCTTACACCCTTCTCAGCTACATTTTAATGTGCACATTTACCAACTGCGCTTACACCCTTCTCAGCTACATTTACCAAGAAGCCGTGGTAAATGTGCACATTTACCAACTGCGCTTGGTTAAAGTCAGATGTTCCATCTTCACACCTGATATTTCTGACTTTTACCACGCTCGAGGGTAAATGTTAACATTTACCAAGATTTCACAGGTAAAAGTCCAATTTTACTTTTCATTTTGAGCTTTTACCGATGGCCTCGGTAAATGTCCAGATTGACCGGTAAATCCTAGGTTTTACCGGCCTTCTGACTTTTACAGTAACATAATCATTAATAATATAATAATTAGAATTATATGTTAATATTAATATTGAGCAGAATTCATTTCAGCCTATTGCTTCGGCCCTCCCCAACAGTCACAGTCTCTCATGTGGCCCCTCGGGAAAATTAATTGCCCACCCCTGGCCAAGATGAAGGTCTATAAAATTATGGTAGTCTCACGTTCCAAGCAGTAGTGGATGGTGAGATATGGAGCGTGAAAGTCAAAAGTTCAAAATATTGTTACCATTTTGCTCATCACTGCATTTCCCACTGTAAAATAAAAATACACTATACATACTTCTCATACAGGCTATATTCCAGCAATGTCGATGCCAAGTCTTCAGAGGCTCAAATAACATACAGTATTTTTTCCATGTGAGCCCTACATCCAATCAGTGGACATTATGGACCATTGTGCTCTCATTTCCTGCAGCCCATTAGTGAGCTTTGGAAAACCTGACGTCTCCGGTTTGGGGAGGGGAAAGGGAAGTATAAGCTGTTTTTATTTTACAAGTGGCAATAGAATATTTATAAACTGGTGGCCTGAATAGTGGCCGACCTCTTAAACTACTTAAATACTGCTTCTCCAACTGCACCTCACCAAGAATTAGGGGTGGTGTTGCAGAGTTTGAGAACAACTGATCTATACTATAATACCCCATGAAATGACTTCTGATAGCTTCCATTGCAATCAATGGAATCCATTAGGATCTGTAATACTTCCCTTTTTATATGTTAAAACAGAGCCATCAGAAAAAGAACCTTTGATGCAAAAGTGAACAGAGCTCCAAATATAATTGGATATACAGTTGTGCAAAAGTTTACATACCCCGGAAGAATTTTTCCTTTCTTGGCCTTGTTTCAGAGAATATGAATGATAACAAAAATATTTTTTCTCCACTCATGGTTATTGGTTGGGTTAAGCCATTTATTGTCAGACTACTGTGTTTTCTCTTTTTAAATCTTAATGACAACCAAAAACATCCAAATGACCCTGATCAAAAGTTCACATACCCTAGTGATTTTGGCCTGATAACATGCACAGAATTTGACCCAAAGGGATTTGAATGTCTACTAAAGGTAACATCCTCACCTGTGACCTGCTTGCTAGTAATCAGTGTGCGTGCATAAAAGCTGAGTGAGTTTTTGGGATCCAGACAGACTCTGGGATCTTTCATCCAGCCACTGACGTTTCTGGATTGTGAGTCACGGGGAATCAAAAGAATTGTCAATGGTTCTACGGGAAAAGGTAGTTAAACTGCATAACACAGGAAAGGGATACAAAAAAATATCCAAGGAATTGATAATGCCAGTCAGCAGTGTTCAAAATGTGATTAACAAATGGAAAATCAGGGGCTCTGTAAAAACCAAACCACAGTCAGGTAGACCAACAAAAATTTAGGCCACAACTGCCAAGAAAATTGTTCGGGATGCAAAAAAAACCCCACAAATAACATCAGCTGAAATTCAGTACTCTCTGAAAACCAGCGATGTGGCTGTTTCAAGATGCACAATAAGGAGGCACTTGAAGAAAAATGGGCTGCATGGTCGAGTCGCCAGAAGAAAGCCATTACTGCGCAAATGCCACAAAGTATCTCTCCTACAATACGCCAAACAGCACAGAGACAAGCCTCAGAACTTCTGGTACAAGGTAATTTGGAGTGATGAGACCAAAATTGAACTTTTTGTCCACAACCATAAACGTTACATTTGGAGAGAGGTCAACAAGGCCTATGATGAAAGGAACACCATTCCTACAGTAAAGCATCGCTGATGTTTTGGGGATGTGTGAGGTACAAAGGCACAGGAAACTTGGTAAAAGTTGATGGAAAGATGAATGCAGCACGTTATCAGCAAATACTGGAGGCAAATTTGCACTCATCAGCCCGGAAGATGCGCATGGGACGTACTTGGACATTCCAACATGACAACGATCCAAAACACAAGGCCAAGTTGACCTGTCATTGGCTACAGCAGAACAAAGTGAAGGTTCTGGAGTGGCCATCTCAGTCTCCTGACCTCAATATCATTGAGCCACTCTCGGGAGATCTCAAGCAGGAAGTTCATGCTTGACAGCCCAGGAATTTACAGGAACTGGACGATTTTTGCCAAGAAGAATGGGCAGCTTTACCATCTGAAAAATTAAAGAACTTCATCCACAACTACCACAAAAGACTTCAAGCTGTCATTGATGTTAGAGGGGGCAATACACGGTATTAAGAACTGGGGTATGTGAACTTTTGATCAGGGTCATTTGGATGTTTTTGGCTGTCATTAAGATTTAAAAAGAGAAAACACAGTGGTTTGACAAAAAATGGCTTCAATCAACCAATAACCATGAGTGGAGAAAAAGTTTTTTTGCTATCATTCATATTCTCTGAAACAAGGCCAAGAAAGGAAAAATTCTGCCGGGGTATGTAAACTTTTGAGCACAACTGTACATTGGAGTTCAGTTTCATTTTTTAAAGGGGATCTCTCGCGGTACACATGCAGTCTGATCTGTGAACAGTATGGTATAGAGGAGAAACTGAATAGAATGGAAACAGGTTAGTTGGAAAAGATTCAGTATAACTTGAATTTTATTCATTGAAATGCCTGGTGTTTGCATGTGTAAGTGGACAATGGGTGGTTCTAGCCAGTGATTGACAGCTGTCTCTACATGCAGAGTCATACAGGAATCACTGTCAATCACTGAATAGGCCCACCCACTTGACTTATAGACATACAAACACCAAAGATTGCAATGCAAAAATGCAATAAAACTTTTCACACAAAAAAGTGTATGAATCTCATCAGCTCCACCTTCTGTACAACATCAGGCCTGCAGATCAGATACCATTTTCAACATGACAGGTTCCCGTTAAACAGCCAAAGAAAACAAAACATGGCCTCTCATGTTGCTATGACCAAATATGGACCATCTTTTTCAATCTAAATAAGCAAATGGTTGCTGAGTATAAAGTGTTCTCTACTACCCAATAGCTATAGAATTTTTTCTATTTTTGACATTTGTTCATGTGCAAAGGAATGCTTTAATGTGAAAAATAAAGAAAAGACACTCCTTAAAGTTTCCATAAATAGCATATGCAAGGCCATTTCCTTATCGTCTTACTCATAAACATACTATTTCCTTTCTTGCGCATTTTACATTCAGGAATTGTATTTGAATCTGAATATTCTTTCATTTAACTCTTATTGTGTAACCATTCCTTTTATGCTTCTTTTATCTATCTTGACATTAATACTTAAGGTGGTTGTCTCATCTTTTATTTTCAGGAATACATTGCTCCTCAGCCTCCCAAAGGTGGGGCAGGTGGGTACACTCATGATGACTGACAATTTGGACCAACAGCATGGCTGCACCATTGTCCCGAACTGTGGTCACTCTCATACTGCAAGCCGAGATTGCTTTACCTCTGCAGCAATGGAGGGGTGCAGGGTCACCGAAAAGTGGCTTGATGCAAAGATCTACAGCAAAGAGCTTATAAGCGCTGAGCTCTTTTCCTTAGAGACCGGCCACTGCTGATAGACTGCAGAAGTGGCTGATAAACTAGACAATGAGAAGTAAAGTATGGAGTTGAAAACCCCTCAGTTTTTGAGAAAGCTAGGATTTTTAACAAGTGTTAAACTGCAAAGTTAGTTGTTCTTATAAGCACTTTGCAATTTTACCCATTTAAGAAGATGAGACAACACCTGTAATATAGATTTAACTCTTGCCTATCATTGGTTTGGCATAAAATTCCCATAGCTTAGATTTAAATCAGACCTGCTGTTTCAGATGACTTTTCAGAATAAGCTTTAGAGTGTGTCTATTAGTGTGTTTATATAACAACATTTCTGGGCGTTGTATAAATGCATCTTGCAGTCTTCATCAGTTTTCTCATGTGCATTACATGACTCTAATTTTCAGTGGTTTGTAAACTGGTCATTAGAGACTAACTGCTATGTGTTATGTTCTGCTACCAGAGCTAGGGAAAGAGAGGAGATCTGTCCCTACGATAGAACTCAGCTTAATCCCTACGATGTAACAGGGGACCTGATCCTGCGATCAGACCTGCTAAAGTCCTAAGCTAGTCTGTACGGAGACCTATAGATGTGGGGAAGGAATCCCTACAAGTACTAAGGACTGGGAGGAATATGGGACACCTCCTAACAGAAATAGTAGCAGACAGACGAACAAACAAAATAAATAGAACATAGAGGTCAGTAGACCAAGCAAACTAACAGAGCAAGACACAGAGCACAGGCTAGCTAGAAAGTAGATATACAATGAAGTCCAGCAAAGCCAGAAGGGCGGAGCAGGATTAAATAGGCCAACAAGGTCATGTGACCAGCAAAGGAAAAAAAACCTAAGAGCAAGGTTCTAACAGTACCCCCCCTTCTAAGAGGATCCTCCGGATCCCCTAGGACCAGGCTTATCAGGAAATCTCCTGTGAAACGCTCTGATAAGTCTGGACGCGGAAACATCATCCGACCTCACCCAAGAGTTATCCTCGGGACCGAAACCTTTCCAGGCCACAAGATACTGCAAACTACCTCTATACCGTCTAGAGTTAAGGATGCGAGAAATTTCATATTCCCCGTCCTCCACCACCGGAGGAACAGAGGCAGAGGCGTCACAATCCGATACAACAGCTTTTTTCAACAGAGAGACATGAAATACCGGATTAATTCTCCAGGAGGTAGGAACCTCCAACCTAACAGCAGATTGGTTGACAACCTGAAGCACCTTAAAGGGCCCTACAAACTTGGGACCCAATTTCTTTGAAGGAATCCTCAACCGCAGATTCCTAGAGGACAACCAAACCATGTCACCAACAGCGAACAAAACCTCCTGTCGTTTCCTATCAAAGTAGTCTTTAGATTTTCTGTTGGCCTCCTGAAGATTACCACGCACATCCGTCCAAACTCTCTCCAAATCACCGGAAAAATTCTCCTCCTCAGGCACGGCAGATCCCAACTTGGAGAACGACCCATACGACGGATGTCTCCCAGAACAACAAAAAAAAGGCGAACAACCAGCAGAAGAAGATGTATGATTGTTCAGAGCAAATTCAGCAAGTGGCAGAAACTCAGACCACCCCTCTTGATTGTCTGCCACAAAACAACGCAAGAACTGCTCAACATCCTGGTTTTTCCTTTCTGTCTGGCCATTAGATTCAGGATGATATCCGGACGAGAACGACAAATGAACTCCCAACCTATCACAAAAGGCACGCCAAAAACGAGCCACGAACTGAGGACCCCTATCAGAAACAATGTCAGTAGGAACGCCATGAAGTCTGACAATTTCCTTGACAAAGGCCTTAGCGAGAGTTTTAGCGCAGGGCAGTTTGACGAAAGGAACCAAGTGACACATCTTGCTAAAACGGTCCACGACCACCCAGATGACAGTAAAACCCTCAGAGGGGGGAAGGTCAGTTATAAAGTCCATAGGCAAATGTGTCCAAGGAGCACTGGGAACCTCCAAAGGACAAAGCAACCCCGCAGCAGGAGTATGTGAGGACTTAGATCTAGCACATATAGTACATTGACGCACCCACTTAATGACTTCCTTCTGCCATCCAGGCCACCAAAAACTGCGACCCACCAGTCTCTTGGTCTCAGAGATTCCGGGATGACCTGCCAACCGAGATTCGTGACACTCAACAAACAAATCTCTCCTAAAGGTCCCAGGCACAAACAACCTCCCATGAGGAGTGTTAGAAGGGGCATTCTCCTGTGCTTTAAGAATCTCATTTTCCAAAACGGAGTCCAAAGCAGCTATCACAACACCTTCTTGTAAAATGTTCTCCTCTTTCTCAGCACCGACTATGGGAGAAAAACTGCGAGACAAGGCATCCGCCTTAACATTCTTAGTACCAGGGATGTAAGTAACGGAGAAATTAAACCGCGAGAAAAACAGTGCCCACCTAGCCTGACGGGCATTCAGGCGCTTGGCAGCATCAAGATATATCAGATTTTTATGATCCGTAAGAACCTGAACGGGAAATTCCGCACCTTCCAAGAAGTGGCGCCAGTGTTCAAATGCGAGTTTAATAGCCAATAATTCCCGATTACCAATATCGTAATTCAGTTCAGTCTCCGAAAAAATTTTTGAAAAAAAGGCACAGGGATGTAATCCATCCCCGTTATCCTGAGACAATACTGCGCCAACCCCCACAGAGGAAGCATCAACCTCAACCAAAAACGGCCTAGTAACATCAGGCTGCATAAGGATGGGAGCAGAGGTGAACCTCTCCTTGAGATACACAAAAGCTTCAATGGCCTCAGAAGACCACTGAACCGCATCAGCACCTTTCCTGGTGAGATCAGTCAGAGGTTTGACAATACTAGAAAATTTTTTTATGAATTTTCTGTAGTAATTGGCGAAACCCAAAAACCTCTGTATCGATTTCAAACCAATAGGCCTAGGCCATTCCTGCACAGCCTGAACCTTAACCGGATCCATCTCAAAACCTTTGCTGGAGATAATGTAGCCCAAAAAACTAATTCTCTGTACAGCGAACTCACATTTCTCCAGCTTAGCAAAAAGCGAATTGTCCATTAATAACTGTAATACCTCACGCACGCTCCGCCAATGAGACTCCAGATCCGGCGAATAAATCAAAATGTCATCCAAATACACAACCACATTTTTGCCGATCAAAGGTCTAAGGATGTCATTAATCAGATTCTGAAAAAATGCAGGAGCATTAGTAAGACCAAAAGGCATAACCAGATTCTCAAAATGACCCACAGGAGTGTTAAAAGCAGTCTTCCATTCGTCACCCTCCTTCATGCGCAACAGATTGTATGCCCCCTTAAGGTCAATTTTAGAGAACCACTTGGCCCCCATTAACTGGTTAAACAGATCAGGAATCAATGGCAGTGGGTAAGGATTGCGTACAGTAATTTTGTTAATCTCACGAAAATCCAGACAAGGACGTAAACCGCCGTCCTTTTTTTTTACAAAAAAAAATCCAACCGCCACAGGAGACTTAGAGGGCCTAATGTGACCGGCGGCCAAACTTGTCTGTATGTATTCCTCCAAAGCCTTCCTCTCAGGAATAGTAAGGTTAAATAAACGACTTTTAGGAAGAGTCGCTCCAGGGACAAATTCAACAGAACAATCATAGTCTCTATGGGGAGGCAAAACCTGCGATTCCTTCTCAGAAAAAACTCTCCAAAAATCCTGAATAGGAACAGGCAATTCTCCCCTATCCAAAGCTGCAATACGCCCGTTACAACACTTGTCATAACATTTATGGCTCCAGGATTTAATTTCACTGGTAGACCAATCCAGTACAGGATTGTGAAATTTTAACCAGGGCAATCCCAATATTACTGGAGAAGGCAAGTTATTCAACACTACCAAATCCAATTTCTCATTTTGAACACCATTAATAGTGAGAGGAAATTCACAGACCTTGAGAGTAATATTCTTCAAAGGGGAACCATCCACAGAAACCACAGCAATGGGGGATGATAAAGGTTCAGGTTTTAAATTGAGTCTTTCCACAAATCCCCCATCAATTACATTCAGAGTAGACCCGCAATCAACAAACACCCGAAATTCCATTAATTTTTTCTGAGCAATCGTGGAAGCAGCTAAAAATATACCCTTGGAATTTAAACAGGCAATACGGGCGTGACTGACCATATTTTTTTCTTTCTTCATACGAAGCTCACAGCCTTTAATCAAATGACCAGATTTTCCGCAATAGAAACACAAGCCTTCAGAAAATCGACGGTCTTTTTCTTGAGAGCGAGGTGCCACCGATCCAATCTCCATCGGTTCACCACTGTTAGTACACACATTCTCATAACCAGAAACTGACATAGCAGAGGATTTGCTCTCATTAACCCTTGCACGCAGTCTTCTATCCACCCGTATAGCTAATTGCATAGCCTGTTGCAAATCTTCAGGTGTAGGATAAGCAATTAGCAGGTCTTTAACCCTTTCACTGAGCCCAGCAAGAAATAGACTTTTCAGAGCAGAATCGTTCCACCCTGTTTGAGTAGACCAACGACGGAAATGAGTACAATATTTTTCCACATTACCTGATCCCTGTTTTAAACGTCTCAACTCAGTCTCAGCTGATGCGACACGGTCAGGATCATCATATAATAGTCCCAAAGCAGAAAAAAAACTATCCACTGATCTGAAGCATGTATCACTAGGTTGCAAAGAAAAGGCCCACTCCTGAGGCTCTTTGCGCAAAAGTGACATTATGAACCCTACGCGCTGGGATTCATCCCCAGAGGACTTAGGTTTCAAACGAAAATACAATAAGCAAGCATTTTTAAATGAAAAAAATTCTCGGTGTTCACCAAAAAATAAATCCGGCAAACATACCTTAGGCTCTAAGAAATGTGCTCCAGGACAGTTACTCACGTGCTGACGGAGCTCGGCCACCTCCAGAGAGAGTCCCTGCAGGCGATGAACCAAATCCTGAACCGACACCATGATGGAACAGAAAAATCTTTCCTTAGAGAATTTGCTGGCTGGACTTACTGTTATGTTCTGCTACCAGAGCTAAGGAAAGAGAGGAGATCTGTCCCTACGATAGAATTCAGCTTAATCCCTACGATGTAACAGGGGACCTGATCCTGCGATCAGACCTGCTAAAGTCCTAAGCTAAATCAATATGCAGCAACGGGGATTGTAGAAATAACTACACAAAAGTAAATATAAATACAAGCAGGTGTAGTACTATAAGAACTTAAAACTTAACGTTTATTACCATTAGATAAAATATGTGCAAAATGCAAGGACCTAAAAACACACAGTTTGACTGTCTGTGATATAGAATAGCCAAAAGAACTTCCATATATTGTTGCTTCCAGAGATCTAAATATATGTCATATAAGCATATTGTATCTCTAACACAAACCAAGGAAAAAATGGCAATAAGAAATAGTGGAGCCCACGGTACACTATATCAACTTATTGTACCCCAAAATGTGAGAACATGAAAACACTCGCCCTGAGATATGGGAACATGAAAACACTCGCCCTACCAGTGGTGACTATTTAACTTTGTTATGTATAGAAATGGAACATCCTCACCAATTTTGATATCTGTTCCTGCTCTCAGACTTCAGAGGGGGCTCCATATAATGGAGGTGAACCGAAACTCATGAGGTCACCAGCCAAATACCGCTCCCTAGATGCCGCTCCCGACGCGTTTCTTAGCCTTAGCTATTCATCAGGGGAAAAGGGAAGAGGACATGCGGTATGCACGCTGCCCAAAATCACGCAGCTCATTCAACAGACAGCGCTACTTAACGTTCTAATAGATCCTCTTTTAAATCCTGGTCGCGCTCTGTTCATAATCGTGTCACTTCCGGTTCCGGTCACCTGACATCCGGTATGTGGAACGCAGATGCCGGCCGTGACACGCAAGCGTCACTTCCGGTGTGCGCGTCATAGACATGATGAAATCGCACACAACGGAGCGACGGCCAGGGGGGACGCAGGATCGCCAATTGACATCCTACGTTGGATGGCACCATGGAAACCTCCCATCCATAAATACCCCAAGCCGGGGCAGGTGTCCAGAGCATATAGTAGCTGACACTCATCCAGGCACATACCATATGTACCGCGGTATATATAACCGCGTCCATTCTGCCCCAGTGGTAAAAGAGCTGAAAATACTTCATAGGTCCAGAACCGCACAGTGAAGCTATGGCCCGGCCCCTAGAGCGCACTTGAGACCCAAATAAAGAATTATGATGATAAAAATGTAAAGGTGAAAATGAAAATATGGATATGTGACAAAAACAAAAATATGAAAGGAAGGGGGGTATGAAGAAATGCGAGGGAGCATAAGGGAAAATGGGCAGGGACCGCGCCTCACAAGAATGGAGAGCTAGAGAGATTCATGTGGGGGGCAAAGGGACCTATAAAAGCCCTATTAAGCAGCTAGAGTAATATCCCTACCTGACAGTGGAGGTTGGCACCCTATGAACCTGCGCAAGTGGCGCCCCCACTCCTCGACGGCTGTCCCTACACTCCTCTCCCTAATTCACCCTACATTATAGGAATGGCCTGTAGGACAGCTGCTCATTAAGGCCGTAGGGAGCCATTGTCCGCAGTCTAAAGATCCACTTCGTCTCTCTTTGCAGGATCAGTTTGTCCCAGTCGCCCCCTCTTGGTGGGGCCGTAACTTTGTCAATTCCCATGAAACGTATTATATCCCTACTGTTCGGGTGTACGTTGTTCACATGTTTCGCCAGGGGGGTATCTCTTTTCAGGACAATATCCCTTTGGTGCTCCCCTACTCTTCTTCTCAATTCTCTCCTTGTTTTCCCCACATATTCCATTCCGCAGACACATTTAGCCATGTAGATAATTCCCTTGGATCTACAGTTAATGAAATGTTTGACAACAAATGTTTTTCCAGTGACATTACTTATGAAGTCTTTCCCTTGCGTGATAACTTTACATGATACGCATCCACTGCATCTAAAAAAGCCGATTATGGAACTTTTCAACCTTTTGTTCCCCATATGGCCCATATAGTGACTGTGGACCAATCTGTCCCTAAGGGATCTACCCTTTTTATAGGTAATCATAGGTCTTGAATCGACCACGTCACCAATATCCTCGTCCATTAGTAAAATCGGCCAATGTTTTTGTAGTATCCTACGGACTGTATATGACTGATTGGTGACAGTAGTGATGAGTCTGCAGAAAGTGTTGTCCTTATCCAAATTTGGGGATGGGTGTAACAAGGAGGAGCGGTCCCTGGCCAGAGTCCCCCCATAGGCCTCGGCTATCACCTTCTTTGGATAACCCCTCTCATAGAATCTTTGACAAAGATCGATGGCCTGGGCTCTAAAATGGCATCGTCCGAACAGTTCCTCCGGACCCTCATGAATTGCCCCTTCGGTATGCCCCTCTTAAGCGGGACTGGATGGTTGCTTTCCCACCTGAGGAGAGAATTTGAGGCGGTTGTTTTCCTATATGTACTGGTCTCTATCTCTCCATCCTTCCCTATCCGTATCAAAATGTCCAGGAAGGGCAACTCATGGGGGTCAAACTCAAAAGTGAAATGCAGGTTAAGGTCATTGTGATTAAGCCTTTCCACGAGGTTACCAAAGGATGTTTTATCCCCTTTCCACAGAACTAGGACGTCGTCAATATATCGAACCCATAGCAAAATATTTTCACCACCTACAATGGGGATGTCTCCAAACACCACGGTTTCCTCCCACCAACCCAGGTACAAATTGGCATACGATGGGGCACAAGGGCTCCCCATCGCAGTACCCCTGAGTTGGTGGAAGTACTTCCCACCGAAGAGGAACACATTTTTTGTCAAGCAGAACTGAAGGGCCTTCATCACGAAGTGATTGTGTCGCTCAAATTGTTTGCCTCTCCCCATAAGGAAAAAGCGTATCGCCTCCAGACCCCTATCATGGGGTATTGAGGAGTATAGTGACTCGACATCGATGCTGGCTAGAGTCACGTCTTTATCAACTGTCATACCTTCTAGTTTGCGAAGCAGGTCATTGGTGTCACCGATAAATGAGTTCAAGCTTAAGACAAAGGGTTTAAGTACCTTCTCCAAATATATTCCCAGATTTTGGGTTAGATTGTTTATTCCCGATATTATGGGTCGTCCCTTCAGTGGGTTCAGGCCCTTATGTACCTTTGGAAGACTATAGAAGGTGGACATAACTGGATGGGTTGGACAGATAAAATCTCTCTCCTGTTTATTTAAGATCCCATCCCTCATAGCCTCATTTGCCAATTCCTCTAATTCTTGAGAGAATCTCCTCGTGGGGTCCGCCTTTAATGTGCTATAACACTCCTTAGCATTTAGTATTACACTGCACATCAAATAGTACTCACTGGTATCCATGATCACCACGTTACCCCCTTTATCTGAAGGTTTTATGGTGATCTGTTCATCATTTTCTAGGGACCTCAATGCCTGCATCTCACAACGAGTGAAATTGTGTCTAAAACGTCTGGAATCATTTTCCAGGTCCCTCAAGTCTTTAGTCACCATGTTCAGGAATACATCAATGGGACTCAAATCACTCTGTGGAGGTGGCATTTTGGTACTCTTCAGTTTCAGATTGGTGAATGGACCATTACCCTCAAGGTTAGGATCAACATCACCGAGGTGAAAAAGGGTTCTAATGTCAGGTAGGAGTTCTTCACGAACCCCCAATTCCGCGCATGCCTGTTTATCAATCTTAATGTAGTGCTTGCGCCACTTCAACTTGCGCACAAACAAATTTACGTCCTTTATGACCTCAAAAGAATTATAATCTGTTGTCGGTACAAAAGTCAGACCCCTATTCAAGACCTCCACTGTGCGGTTCTGGACCTATGAAGTATTTTCAGCTCTTTTACCACTGGGGCAGAATGGACGCGGTTATATATACCGCGGTACATATGGTATGTGCCTGGATGAGTGTCAGCTACTATATGCTCTGGACACCTGCCCCGGCTTGGGGTATTTATGGATGGGAGGTTTCCATGGTGCCATCCAACGTAGGATGTCAATTGGCGATCCTGCGTCCCCCCTGGCCGTCGCTCCGTTGTGTGCGATTTCATCATGTCTATGACACGCACACCGGAAGTGACGCTTGCGTGTCACGGCCGGCATCTGCGTTCCACATACCGGATGTCAGGTGACCGGAACCGGAAGTGACACGATTATGAACAGAGCGCGACCAGGATTTAAAAGAGGATCTATTAGAACGTTAAGTAGCGCTGTCTGTTGAATGAGCTGCGTGATTTTGGGCAGCGTGCATACCGCATGTCCTCTTCCCTTTTCCCCTGATGAATAGCTAAGGCTAAGAAACGCGTCGGGAGCGGCATCTAGGGAGCGGTATTTGGCTGGTGACCTCATGAGTTTCGGTTCACCTCCATTATATGGAGCCCCCTCTGAAGTCTGAGAGCAAGAACAGATATCAAAATTGGTGAGGATGTTCCATTTCTATACATAACAAAGTTAAATGGTCACCACTGGTAGGGCGAGTGTTTTCATGTTCCCATATCTCAGGGCGAGTGTTTTCATGTTCTCACATTTTGGGGTACAATAAGTTGATATAGTGTACCGTGGGCTCCACTATTTCTTATTGCCATTTTTTCCTTGGTTTGTGTTAGAGATACAATATGCTTATATGACATATATTTAGATCTCTGGAAGCAACAATATATGGAAGTTCTTTTGGCTATTCTATATCACAGACAGTCAAACTGTGTGTTTTTAGGTCCTTGCATTTTGCACATATTTTATCTAATGGTAATAAACGTTAAGTTTTAAGTTCTTATAGTACTACACCTGCTTGTATTTAAAGTCCTAAGCTAGTCTGTACGGAGACCTATAGATGTGGGGAAGGAATCCCTACAAGTACTAAGGACTGGGAGGAATATGGGACACCTCCTAACAGAAATAGTAGCAGACAGACGAACAAACAAAATAAATAGAACATAGAGGTCAGTAGACCAAGCAAACTAACAGAGCAAGACACAGAGCACAGGCTAGCTAGAAAGTAGATATACAATGAAGTCCAGCAAAGCCAGAAGGGCGGAGCAGGATTAAATAGGCCAACAAGGTCATGTGACCAGCAAAGGAAAAAAAACCTAAGAGCAAGGTTCTAACACTATGATGTCTCTAAAACAAAACACATAGAGAGAAAAGGGATCCATACATTCCTGCCTCTATGTAGCAAGTGCTCAGACGCAACAGAAACATTAAGCACATTATACAGCATTAATGAGCAATGTAGCTCTGGTGATATCAAACACTGATTAGAAAGCAGCAACACAGTCCGCGTGTGGATCTTTTTTCATATTTTACACCTTCCTCCTCCTAACTCTCCATCTCTACAAAGAACAGCTGTAATCTGATCTATCAGTAAACTGGGAGAAAATCTTGTTTTGACCAAGGCAGATTATAGCTTTTTTCAAAACTCAATGATGAGATAAGGAGACAGGGGGTTGGAGAAGAAGTGCTGGTAAGAAAAAAAGTCCAATTTCTCTCAGTAGATATATAACAAAGTTTCTTATAATCACTTATACTATACAAAGGTTGTTGAATTGACATTGGCCAGTCATATTTCCTGTACTAGGTTATCCTAGTCAGTGATCAAATTAAATTGAATTTGTTAAACAGCAAACAAACTGAAGATGGCCACAGGTATGCTGATAATCCAAGACATACGGAAAGTTATTGCAGTTGACAAAGAAGTAAAAAAAATACAAGATTTCAAAGAACAAAAAAGCCTACAAACTATACAAAGAAATATAAATAAACTGAATATAAAAATCAAAGCTTTTATCAACTATTCATAAAACAGGTAATTTCCTGAAAATGCAGTCTAAAATATAAAATGTTGAAAATATTGTCCACCTGTCAAGGATAGCTCTAGTCAACAATGTACACTGATACAAACTGTCATACCAAACAAACAAAATACCCCACGAGTTAATAGTCCCAGAAGAGACAAATAATAAAGTTTAAATTGACCAAAATTTCTTCATATATACAATAAATCCTCAACCAAAAACTGGACATTTGGCAGCAAAAAGCAAAATGCAAACCTATTTTTTTTATATATGAGCAAAGTATAAACTAAAGCTAGAAGGACCCTAATGGTTCAACACGTTTCACTATAGGTTTATTCAAGAGGTTTATGGGGGTCACAATTTTTAAATTTCTAAGAAACTGGCCCAATTGACGTCACTATCTTTGAGCTTAGATGTCTATAAAATCTTCACTACAAGGTATTGAACTAAACATTTAGCGAGCTATCATGCACTCTTCAAGATGGTAAAAACACTGTGTGAATACATCAGTGTTCAGAACTAAAGGGCGGCACTAATACAGTATATAAACTGTAAAAAGAAAACCAGAGCCTAAAAGTAGTAAACACCTAGAGGAAGAACAACAGCAATTGATGAGGAACAGTCTTTTCTGAGCAATCCATCTCCCACACCTGATCCGATAGTGTATGATAGCATTAAATTTGATATAATGCCTATAGAAGCTTTCTCTTGCTGCAAAGGAAACACTAAAAACTGGAATCATTTACCTTGTTTACTTTCTTATTGCTTCGGAAAAATCCAAAGATTCCCTTTTTCTCTTTTTCTGTTGTGTCGCTGTTTGAGGAAAGGTTACGATTCTTTTCTGGAAAGAGTAATACAGTTAGCACTGAAGCATAACAACAGATTAAACAATATTACAAATATATGTTGTATTAATTATGATAATTGTTGAGGTAAACAGAGGAATAGAACTCACTTTTTCAGCATACCTATAAAACCTGATTTCTTCCCCACTGCCTACCTTCGTGTGTACCTTAAACCTTTGTTACGGAACAACTAAAACAGATCTCATTGGAAACTTGTACTTTACTTTTACAAGGTGGACTTTGCAAGACAGATTAGCTACAATTGGCGTGTAGTCTAAGTGCAAGGTCCCAATACTATAAAAGAGTTTATGGCTCATGTTTATTATCATTGCAGATTTTTATATTCTCTATATGTTTAAAAAGACAGTTAACATTTTTACATACATTTCAAGCACTGCAAACATAATCATTACAGTTAATCTATAATCACAGGTACAGACAACAATTACAATTTCAGAACCAAACAATGATTAGTTCTTGTTCAGGTGTCCTTTTTTCACTTTTGTGTTCTATCTGTATGTTTCACAGATTGAAAACGTACCCATTATAATCTGTGGAGTTATTTACATGTCTGTATTTTTTCAGCAGATCGCAAAATATATGTCAGTTTTTTATCTGAGTCACAGATCACTATTATCCAAGTCCTTGGGTCTGATGAACGTATACCATCCATGTGCAATCCGTATGCCGTTTTTAAAAGTTGCATTGGGTAGGAGAGGCCGTGCAATTTTTTATTTTCATATAAGAAAATCATCGTTGAACCACTCATGGAAAAACTGACACCCTGACCAAAGGCCCAAAATATGATGATGAAAATTGGGTTATTTTTTGGCGAAAGAGAAAGATCACCCCCTGCTCTTCTCCATTTACACTTTCGGTCTGGGACAGCTCATAGAGTCTCACGGCTTTCAGTATCACCTTTATGCTGATGACACACAGATCTACCTCTCTGGACCCGATATCTCCTCCCTACTAACCAAAATCCCACAATGTCTGTCCGCTATTTCATCCTTCTCCTCTGCTAGATTTCTAAAACTTAACACGAATGAAACTGAATTCATCATCTTTCTACCATCTCACTCAACCCCCCCCATCTGACCTATCCATCAAAGTCAATGGCTGCCCACTCTCCCCAGTCCCACAATCCGGCTGCCTCGGGGTAACTCTGATCTCTCCTTCAAACAACATATCCAAACCCTCTCCACTTCCTGCGGACTAAAACTCAAAAACATCTCCCGGATCCATACTTTCCTCAACCATGAATCTGCGAAAACATTAGTGCACGCCCTCATCATCTACCGCCTCGACTACAGCAACCTCCTGCTATGTGGCCTCCCCTCTAACAATCTTGCACCCCTCCAATCTATCCTAAACTCTGCTGCCCAACTAATCCACCTGTCCCCCCACTATTCCCCGGCCTCTCCCCTCTGTTAATCCCTTCACTGGCTCCCTATTACTCAGAGACTCTAGTTCAAAACTCTAACCATGGCATACAACCTGTCTCCTCCATACATCTGTGACCTAGTCTCCCGATACTTAGCTGCACACAACCTCCCATCCTTACAAAATTTACTTCTCTACTCCCCTCAAATTTCCTCTTCCCACAATCGCATACAATATTTCTCCCGTGCATCGCCCCTACTCTGATATGTTGGGGTAGAGAGTTCTACAAATTTTTGCCCAGTCTCTTTCTTATGGTGGAGTCATAAACACTGACCTTAAAGCGGATATCCTGGACTTTAAAAAAAAAAGCATGTAGTTGCTAACAGAGACTACTACCTGTCTGTCATTGACCGCTCCTACCAGAGATTCAGCTACTCCCTGTCAACAGAGCAGCAGTTTCTCTTCCTGTTGACAGGACGGGACTACTGGTGTCATGCTGATTGACAGCCTGCTCTCTGATGCCTAATTGGGGGAAGCTGGCTGTCAATCAGTATAACACCAGTAGTCCCGCCCTGTCACGGAAGAGAAACTGCTGCTCTCTTGACAGGGAGTAGCTGAATCTCTCACAGGAGCAGTCAATGATATGCACCGATTACAACAGACAGGTAGTTGCCTCTCTTAGCAACTACATGCCTTTTTTTAAAAGTCCAGGATATCGACTTTAACTGGGGCAAGTGAGGCCTGCAGCTCTTTGGATGTTGTTGTGGGGTCTTTTATGACCTCTTGTATGAGTTGTTGCTGCGCTCGTGGGGTAATTTTGGTCGGCCGGCCACTCCTGGGAAGGACTCTCACTGTGGTCCGCTGGAGTGCCAAAGCTTTAGGAATGGCTTTATAATCTTTTCAAGACTGATACATCCTAAGGCTGTGTTCACACGTTGCGTTTTTCCTCCGTTTTTTTTTCTGAAGACAAAACCTGCTCTCTTGGCAGTAAAGAAGCTGCTTGCAAAAGCAGGTTTTGCTGGTGGAAGCAAAGCTGAACTTTGGAATCCTTAAAAACGCAGCAATAAAAACGCAGCAAAATCGGCTTTTTGTAAGCAGCTTCTTTACTGCCAAGACAGCAGGTTTTTCGTGCAGAAAAAGGTTTTGCCTACGTACCCTTACACTACTATGTCAACCGCTACTTATAAGTACTGATTTATTATACAAACTTTCAAACCAAAGACATAAAAGTTTGGATATCTTTGTCTTCATGGTGTTCCTCCAAGAATACTTTCCAGTCCTATCTGACAATAAGTGTGGAAAGATGTCACTGCACACCAGGTGGAACAGCTGGCCAGGCAGTAAAACAAAGCCCAGCGAGTATGTACAGGTTTCATTAATAGATATAAAACCCGTTCACAATACTCGTTGGTCTTCATATGGTTGTACTGTCAAGTGCACTTCCCTCCGCACACTTGGGTCTCTCCATATTGTAAGGCAGCTACCGGACATACACAGTTGAAACCAGAAGTTTACATACACTATATAAAAAGACACATATGCATGTTTTTCTCAATATCTGACATGAAATCAGAATAAACCTTTCCCGTTTTAGATCAATTAGGATTACAAATTTTTTTTATATTTGCCAAATTCCAGAATAATAAGAGAGAGAGGATGTTTTATGGCATTTTTATTACTTACTGCAAAGTCAAAAGTTTACATACACTAAGATAACTATGCCTTTAAACAATTCTGGACTGCCCATATGATGATGTCATGTGTTTGGAAGCTTCTGATAGGTTTTTGGGCAACATCTGAGTTAATTAGAGACACACCTGTGGATGTATTTTAATGCACACCTGAAACACACTGCTTCATTGTGTAGCATCATGGGAAAGTCTAAAGAAATCAGCCAAGATATCAGGAAGAGAATTGTGGACTTGAACAAGTCTGGCTCATCCTTGGTACAATTTCAAGATACCTGAAGGTGCCTTGTTCATCTGTACAAACAATTATATGCAAGTAAAATCAAGATGGAATGTCCAGCCATCATACCGCTCAGGAAGGAGACGGGTTCTGTGTCCCAGAGATGAAAGTGTTTTGGTTCGGCATGTGCATATCAACCCAAGGACAAAAGCAAAAGACCTTGTGAAGAAGATGGCGGAAGCTGGTAAGATTGTCTAAATATCCACAGTTAAACGAGTACTGTATCGACATGGGCTGAAAGGCCACTCTGCCAAGAAGAAGCCATTACTCCAAAAGAAACATAAAAAAGCCAGATTAATGTTTGCAAATGCACACAGGAACAAAAACCTTAATTTTTGGAGACATGTCCTGTGGTCTGATTAAACTAAAATTGAACTTTTTGGGCATAATGACCATCGTTACGTTTGGAGGAAAAAGGGAGAAGCTTGGGAGCCTAAGAACAACATCCCAACTGAGAAACAAGGGGTGGCAGCATCATGTTGTGGGGCTGTTTTGCTGCAGGAGGGCTTGGTGCACTTCACAAAATAGATGGCATCATGAGAAAAGAAGATTATGTGGCAATACTGAAGCAACATCTCAAGACATCAGCCACAAAGTTAAAGCTTGGGCGGAAATGGGTCTTCCAAATGGACAATGACCCGAAGCATACTGCCAAAATGGTAACAAAGTGGCTTAAGGATAACAGAGTCAATGTTTTGGAGTGGCCATCACAAAGCCCTGATCTCAATCCTATTGAAAATTTATGGGCAAAGCTGAAAAGGCAGGTTGGAGCAAGGTGACCTACAAACCTGGATCAGTTACAACAGTTTTGTCAGGAAGAAAGGGCCCAAATTACGACCAACTATTGTGAGAAGCTTGTGGAAGGATATCCCAAACGTTTGACCCAAGTTATTCAGTTTAAGGGCAATGGTACCAAATACTAATGAAATGTATGTAAACTTTTGACTTTGCAGTAAGTAATAAAAATGCCTTAAAACATTCTCTATCTCTCGCATTATTCTGGCATTTGGAAAATATAAAAAATTATGGTAATCCTAACTGACCTAATACCGGAAAGGTTTATTCTGATTTCAGGTCAGATATTGAGAAAAACATGCATATGTGTCTTTTTATATGGTGTATCTAAACTTCTGGTTTCAACTGTAGTTGATGGGAGGTATGTGTCACAGAGATGGTTGTCATCTGTGATGTAATCATAGAGTGTTGTTCTAGTGCACTTAGCACTAAGAGGATTGTTTGGTGCATCTGTGGCAGGTTTTACAGGCAGTCTGAGAGATGGGCGGGTCCCGCTGCCAACATACCCCACTTCTGGGTGTGGTTAAGCGGTTAAAATGGAGTCTGTTGTTTGACACATGGTCGTGTCAAAAGGCCTCCTGTGTGATATCCAGACTGAGCCAGTGTACTGGATGCTATCCAGCCTGTGTGACCACAGGACTAGCTAACCAGAGACTTTGTCTAAAGGACTATTTTCTTTGTTTTGCCGGCATTGAAGGCTGTTAATTTTTCCTTTTGCTTGTGGACGGTTCCTGTTTTGCCTCCCAACGCACCCAAATGAGTAGTATTCCCTACAATATACAAGATAAGATGCAGAGAGAGACTTTTGCAGCCCCCTAGCCCTTACTACTTTTACAGCCATTTTACAGCACCAAAGTTCGGATCCCCATTGGTTTCTATGGGGTTCGGGTTCAAGTTCGGGTAGAGTTCTGGTACCCGAACCAAACTTTTAACTAAAGTTCGCTCAAACCCAACCATCCATGGGTCCACTCATCCCTAAATATAGATTACATTATCAAGATTTCAAGGATGAGAGGAAGTCACACCAAATCCCAAGCAAAAATGTAATCAAGCAGAATGAATGATATGAGATGAACTTAACAAGAAAGAGAATTGACGAGAGTAAGGCTCCGTTCAAACTAGTTATGTGAACATGTTTAGGAAAGTCCCTAGTGTGTTCCCTGAACATATCCATCCATGCACATGGCTTTTGCCAAAAGAATGTCCTTTTAGACTGGGCAAGTATGTCTCTGCATACATTTTATTACCTTATTACAAAGTTTAGTCTGCTGCACTTGTTTTATAATTGAGATAATGAGTGATGCGCGTCATGTGTGTTTATATAGTAACATATTGTCAGAGAAATATAGCAGGCATGTGCTAATGCCCTCTGTTTCCTCTCCACTAATACGCTTGCCAGAAGAAGGAGGCCAGTTGTGACCTTTGTTTGGTAGAACTGTTCCCCAAATGGATGTGCCAGTGGTGGTAGTGCTTCTGCAAGCAGCTTTCAAATTCTTCACCATGATTTTTTTTTCTTTTACACTACCACGTCCTTTGCCATTGTTTCTATTTCTTTCACCATAGATTCTGTACAACATTATAATAAACTTTTGAGTATCATGAAGAACCCCAGTTATTCAATCCTTGCCAAAGAATATATGACAAGAAATGCTAGGTAGGTACGTGTCGAAAAAGCAAAGTATGGTAGCAGGCCGCAGTATAGGTGTCAAATTGGACTGGTAAAACAGGTATGCACAGATAAATCTCTACATTTTTTATATAACAAAATTCAACCCCTTCCCACAAATGAGATAAGAAAATGCTAGGCATGTAGATGTCCAAAATATAGTATCTGCAACAGTTGCATTGGTGTTGGTGTGGCGTGTACAGAAATAAAATGTAACTAGTAAAACAAAATGTACAAAAACAAATAATTGCATACTAATGGAGAAAGAAAGAAGTACACCAAAAAAGGGATCACCTACAAAATTACAAATATCTATTATATGAAATATCAAAACAAAAAGACAGACAGCACATAATGGAGCTTTTGTCTAACCTCTAATGCCATTTAAAGGGAACCTGTCACCAGCAAAAAAGCTATTAATCTGCAGATATGGGGTTAATCTGCAGGTTAGTAGCATTATTATGCTGGCTGACACCTGCACGTAGTCGAACGTTGCAGGGAGAAAGTGAACTCTATTCTCCCCAGCAGCATTCGGTTTCAGTCAACGCTCTAAAAATACAGAGCAGCGGCTGTAACCTCGCCCCTGGCCCTGACTGGCAGCCGGCCCCAATGTAGAGCCAGTGTCAGTCAGGGACGGGGGTATAATCAGAGCGGTGACTGAACTCGCACTGGTGCCGGGGAGAAATCGAATGCTGTCAGGGAAAATAAAGTTCATTTTCTCCCCACAGCGATCAGCTATGTGCAAGTGCTGGGCAGGTTGGTAATGCTATTAACCAGCAGATTAAGCCCAAATCTGCAGGTTATTAGCATTTTTGTTGGTAACAGGTTCCCTGCAGGTACCTAATGCAGTATCTCAGAATATGTGATGATAAAAAACAATATTAACCGACTACATTAGACCCAAAATGAGGTGAGTACAATGTTATTAGCATGTAAGCACAAAAACGCTTGACGCGGGTTGTGAGCTTGCGTATTTTGGCCAAAATATCGACCAATACATCATGTAATGTATTTATTGTATACGTTATTATTCATCTTTTTATTGCACATTTTTCATTTTTTGCAGGATGCAGCCGGGCCTTTTAGTGTTGGTTGGGTGAACTGGGGCGTCTGTCTTGAGCGGTGCACATATATAGTGCTGGACGGCACGCTTGATTTAAAATTATAGGCGTCATTAATAGTGTTGAGCGAACATGCTCGACACTGCTCGGTACTCGCCCGAGCATCACGCTACTCGGGATGTTCGGCGAGCACCGAGCATTTCCGGGTTACTCGGGCGGGAGCTCGGGTCTCCGCCCTGCATGTTTGGCGCTCTTTACAGAGCCAATGAACATGCAGGGATTGCCAGCCAGTCACTGTAATGCTGCAGCCATGTTGGTTGTGGGCATTACAGTGATTGGCTGGCCGCACAGCGTCACCTCGAGTATTTAAAACCGGGCGCCGCCATCTTGGACACAGTCGCTCCGGATTAGACAGTGTAGGGACAGCGCTGCTGATTTAGGGAGAGATATAAACTGCAAAATAGTTAGTGTAGGGTCTGTAAAGGCTGCCAGAACAAACAAACAGTCCTTTTCAGGACTAATATCCATCCCAGATACCAGGCAGGCAGGCTGTATAGGAAACACAGTGGTTATACCAGCAAAAGCTGCATTACAGTCCTGTGTGCTCCTGTTGCTCAAATTGCTTGACTTAGCACCAGGTGTCGGGGGCCAGGAAAAATCCTTTTTTTTCCATCTAAATCCTCCTTTTTTTTTCCTCCTTCACACTGTACAAATACCCGTCTTATTAACCTTTTGGTGTGTCCCCCCTCCCCCCCACCCCAAAAAAAAGCGTGTCTCTGATTTTTCAGACACAAATATAACTGTTGAAAATAGTCTTGTGTAGGCTAGAGAAACAGAAGTGTTGTTTTGCACTTCCACGGTTCAAACCTCTGTATTATCCATTTTGGGCCATTTGTATCTAAAAAAAAAAACAGTTTGAGTGTGTCGCTCACTGTTCAGCCGCAAATATCTCTATTTAAAAAAGTGCGGTAAAAAATCTCTATTATTCAGCTGTTGGTAGTTTTTTCCGTAAAGAAAAACAGTAGTGTCTCCTGACTGTTGTGACACAAAAATATATCTGTTGAAAATAGTCTTGTGTAGGCCCGACATCCCAGTGTGGTTTCGCAGTTCCACGGGTCAAATTGCTGTACTATCCAGTTTTGGGCCTTTGGTATCTAAAAAAAAGCAGTTTGAGTGTGTCGCTCACTGTTCAGCAGCAAATATCTCTATTTAAAAAAGTGTGGTATACCCCAGTAAACAATAACTGTGGTTTTGCCATCCCACGGTAAAAAATCTCTATTATTCAGCTTTTGGTATTTTTTTCCGTAAAGAAAAACAGTAGTGTCTCCTGACTGTTGTGACACAAAAATATATCTGTTGAAAATAGTCTTGTGTAGGCCCGACATCCCAGTGTGGTTTCGCAGTTCCACGGGTCAAATCGCTGTACTATCCAGTTTTGGGCCTTTGGTATCTAAAAAAAAAGCAGTTTGAGTGTGTCGCTCACTGTTCAGCCGCAAATATCTCTATTTAAAAAAGTGTGGTATACCCCAGTAAACAATAACTGTGGTTTTGCCATCCCACGGTAAAAAATCTCTATTATTCAGCTTTTGGTAGTTTTTTCCGTAAAGAAAAACAGTAGTGTCTCCTGACTGTTGTGACACAAAAATATATCTGTTGAAAATAGTCTTGTGTAGGCCCGAAATCCCAGTGTGGTTTCGCAGTTCCACGGGTCAAATCGCTGTACTATCCAGTTTTGGGCCTTTGGTATCTAAAAAAAAAGCAGTTTGAGTGTGTCGCTCACTGCTCAGCCGCAAATATCTCTATTTAAAAAAGTGTGGTATACCCCAGTAAACAATAACTGTGGTTTTCCTCTTACACGGTTCTAATCTACTCTTTATTACCCTTTTTCCATTGATAGTGCAAGTGTAAGCTATTTTACTTCATTTACAATGGGCAAGGCGCGTGGCAAGGGATGTGGAAGTGGACGTTCTGGTGATGGTTCGTGCAGAGGACGGGGCCGTGGCCAAGGTGAAAATGTGCCACAACCAACAGCCACATCTTCTCGCTCCCACTTCTTGACCGAATTACTAGGGAAGCACAGAACAACACCAGTATTGAGAACTGATCAGTGTGAACAGGTTATTAATTGGATAGCAGACAATACTTCCAGTTACCTGGGCACCACCACCTCCGGTCTGTCTTCCACACAGTCAACTCTTAGTAGCCGTGAGTCTCGACCGCATACTCCTCCTCACCCTGATGCTCCTTCCTCCCACCATGCCGAGTGTCATCAGACAGCAAGTGATCCCACACTTGGACACTCTGAAGAGCTGTTCACTGGTCCATTTCCATATTTGGGCCCCTCGCCTGATACGCTTGAAGTGGTGGAAGAGGAGATCCCATGTTGCGATGCCCAAATATTTGAACAGCCACGGCCACAGGAAGTCGACGTTGGAAATCTGTCACAAGAGGTGGACGATGACGAGACACAATTGCCAGGAAGTGAGGAGGAGGATCGTGGTGCGCAAGTGGAAGAGGAGGAGGTGGTGGATGATCTAGTAACTGACCCAACGTGGAAGGAGGACATGCAGAGTGAGGCCAGCAGCACACAGGGGGAGGGAGGCAGAGTACCCCAACAGGCAGGAAGAAGCAGTGTGGTGGCCGCAGACAGAAGGCAGGCAACCGTTCCCCGTAACATCAACACGAGGGACGTTGCCAGTACAAGCAGTAGGTCTTCCAGAGTCTGGAATTTTTTTAAAGACTCTGCTGATAGCCCCAAAAAGGCCATATGTTCCACCTGCCATGCCAGCATCAGCAGGGGTGACAAAACTACCAGCCTGACCACCACCAGCATGATCAGGCACATGGCAGCAAAGCACCCGACTTTGTGGGGCGAAACCCAGGGTCCACGACCAGTGTCAGCGGGTGTCACCACTGCTTCTTCCACTGTTGTGCGTGCAATAGAACCCCCTGTTGTGTGTGCAAGGCAATCCCCTGTCCATACTGCATGTAAAGATGCCCCCTCCTCTCAGTCTTCATTTGTTATGGCAGTTTCTCAAGAAACAGCATCAACGTCCACCTCCACGTCCCACCGCAGCATTCAATTGTCCATATCCCAGACCTTTGAACGAAAGCGGAAATTCGCAGCTAACGCCCCACAGGCCACAGTCCTAAATTCGCACATTTCACGACTGCTTGCATTGGAAATGCTGCCTTTTAGGCTGGTGGAGACGGAATCCTTCCGCAATCTTATGGCGGTGGCCGTCCCTCGGTACTCGGTCCCCAGCCGACACTATTTTGCAATCCCCGCACTACACAAGCACGTGTCCCAAAGCATCTGCCGTGCCCTCAACAACGCAGTTACTGGGAGAGTCCACCTGACAACGGACACGTGGACAAGTGCTTGTGGCCAGGGATGGTACATCTCTCTGACGGCACACTGGGTAAACATAGTGGAAGCCGGGACCCAGTCGGACCTTGGGACGGAACACATCCTCCCCACACCGAGGATTGCGGGCCCTATGTCAGTCAGAGTTGCCCCCACAGTGTACAGCTACTGCGCATCCTCCTCCTCCTCCTCCTCCTCATGTTCAGCCTCCATCTCAGATATCACCACATCAGTTACAAGCTGGAAGCATTGCAGTACTGCCTCCGCCAAGAGGCAACAGGCTGTGCTGAAACTCATAAGCTTAGGTGATAAACCTCACACTGCTTGTGAGTTGTGGACAGCTGTGAAAGAGCAGGCAGATCTGTGGCTGAGACCGCTGAACCTACATCCCGGCATGGTCGTGTGTGACAATGGCCGTAACCTGGTGGCGGCTCTGAGGCGAGGTGAGATCACACACGTACCATGCCTGGCTCATGTGCTTAACCTCGTGGCTCAGTGGTTTCTTAAATCGTACCCCGAGTTGCCAGATCTGCTCGTGAAAGTACGCCGCCTGTCAGCTCATTTTCGCAAGTCGGCTACAGCTTCCGCCGCCCTTGCTGTGTTGCAGCAGCGTTTGCAGCTTCCGGCACACCGACTGATGTGTGATGTCCCCACACTTTGGAACTCTACCCTCCACATGTTGCAAAGGATTTGTGAGCAGAAGAGAGCAGTTGTGGAGTACCAGCTGCAACAAGGCCGTCGATATTCAGGTCAGACTCCACACATAAGACCTCAGGAGTGGACCTGGATGTCTGACATATGTACCATCCTGACAAACTTTGAGGAGGCCACCAAGATGGTGAGTGGCGATGACGCCATCATTAGTGTCAGCATCCCACTTGTCTGTCTTTTGCAACGCTCTCTGCAGAGAATTAAAGAGGAGGCATTGCAGCCAGAGTATGATGAGATGGATCAAGAAGCCGTAGCGGGCGATTACACACAGCCCAGCCTCATCTCATCCCAACGTGCATTGGGGGACAATGAGGGAGAGGAGGAGGAGGAGGAGGAGGAGGAGGAAGAACAGGAGCTGCTATCATGCGTTGTAGACGGTAGTACCTGTACAAGTGTCATACCGTCGGTTCAGCGTGGGTGGCCTGAGGACAGGGGGGAGGAGGAAGAGGAGGAGGAGGAAAGCATGGTCAGTCGTCATCTTGGTGAGGACATGGAAATCTTGCCCGTTACCAGTCTGGCACGCATGGCTGACTTTATGTTACGCTGCCTTAACCGTGACCCTCGCATTGTCAAAATGTTGGGTGACAGTCATTACTGGTTGATGACACTTTTAGACCCCCTCTACAAGGAGAACTTTCACTCTCTTATTCCTGAGGTGGAGAGGTCTACAAAAATGGGGCAATACCAGAAGGCCCTTGCTGCAGAACTCTTAAAAAAATTCCCATCTGAACATGCTAGCGGCAGAGGTCACAGTTCGTTGCCCAACCAAGGCGTACAGGCGAGAGAGATGCAACTCCAATCCAGCAGAGGCAGGGGAACACTGTCAACGTTCTGGGACAGTTTTCTGACACCCGCCCAGCTTACAGGCCCTGAGGCGCGGGGTACTCTCACAAGGAGTGGAAAGTTTCAAAAGATGGTGAGGGAGTACCTTGCCGATCGTACCAGTGTCCTCCGTGATTCCTCTGTGCCTTTTAATTATTGGGTATCCAAGCTGGACACTTGGAATGAACTCACTCTGTATGCCTTGGAGGTCCTGGCCTGCCCTGCCGCTAGCGTGTTATCGGAGCGAATTTTTAGTGCCGCTGGGGGAATTATAACTGATAAGCGCACTCGCCTGTCAACTGACAATGCTGACAAGCTGACTCTTATCAAAATGAACAAGGGCTGGATTGGGCCAGACTTCTCATCACCACCAAATGACAGCAGAGTAACATAAAGTCAAATCCACTGTGTTATTTCGGGAGGTGTATTCCCATGCATCGCTTCACACCCACACATGGGTATACGCTTCCTCATTTCGGCTGCTTTTTGCTCTTCTCCTTATCCTCAGCCTCCACGACCACTATACCACCAGGGTGACCGTGGTCCATGTTGCCAGCATTGCAAGTTCCTCTGTCCTAATTTTTGGCAGCTTTTGCTTGGAAGGCATAGGCAAAGACTATGGGAGACCCACTCCCCAATAATGGGAATAATGTTTTTAATATGCTGTACTGCATGGCTCTTGTAAGGGACATTGCAAGTTCCCCCTTCCTAATTTTTGGCAGCTTTTGCTTGGAAGGCATAGGCAAAGACTATGAGAGACCCACTCCCCAATAATGGGAATAATGTTTTTAATATGCTGTACTGCATGGCTCTGGTAAGGGGCATTAAAATCGTCTTGTTAAGCTACTGTGACCTCCACGTCTCTTCCAAGGGTCGTTAACATTGTCTTTTTATTCCACTGCGACCTCCACCACTCTTCCAAGGGGCATTAAAAGCGTCTTGTTAAGCTACTGTGACCTCCACGTCTCTTCCACAGGGCGTTGATATTGTCTTTTTATTCCACTGTAACCTCCACCACTCTTCCAAGGGGCATTAATATTGTCTTTTTATTCCACTGCGACCTCCACCACTCTTCCAAGGGGCATTAAAACCGTCTTGTTAAGCTACTGTGACCTCCATGTCTCTTTCACGGGGCATTGATATTGTCTTTTTATTCCACTGTAACCTCCAACACTCTTCCAAGGGGCATTAAAACTGTCTTGTTAAACCACTCTGAACTCCACGTCTCTTCCAAGGGGCATTAAAACCATCTTGTTAAGCTACTGTGACCTCCACATCTCTTCCAAGGGGCATTAAAACTGTCTTGTTAAACCACTCTGAACTCCACATCTCTTCTAAGGGGCATTAAAACCGTCTTGTTAAACCACTCTGAACTCCACAGCTCTTCCAAGGGGCATTGACATGTTGTTTTTAATTACCTCTAACCTCCACGACTCTTGCAACGGGCATTGCATTTCCTCCTAATTTTTGTCAGCTTTTGCTTTTCAATGCATAGGCGAACACTAAGGGAGACCCACTCCCCAATAATGGGTAGAAGGTTTTTAATACGCTGTAATCCACGTCTGTTTCAAGGGGCATTGCAGTGCCTAATCATTTTTGGAAAGGCTTCCATTCCCTGCTTAGGCCAACAGTGTACAGGAGACCCAGTTGCTATAAATGGAAAAAACGGTTTAGTTAAGGCCCTCTGACCTCCATGTCACTTCCAAGGGGCATTGGAGTGGCTCGAAATTTTTGGTAGGCATTGCATTCACTGTATGCCTTATAACTGTGTAGCTGAACCGCTCCTTTAGGTACAGAAACATATCCTACAAGACATGTGTGGTTGGCTGGCCTGATATTGATGTGAATGGTCCCTGTTCCTCCTGCTCTTTCTCCTTTGCCACCACCTCATCCATCATTCATCACCTGAAACTTTGTTTTAACGGGAATCATAGAACTGGGATAGTAGCAGGAAAACATCCAGCAATCCTCGAAGGAGGTAGAATATGCGCCAAAACGCTGACCACCTCAGGCCTAGCTGCTACTACATACATGCGCTTGCATTCCAAGGAACAGAAAGCTAAGGAGGTGGATGGCCTCATGATCATGAATAATTTACTCGTTGTGTAGGAGGCCGACCACTGCTGCTGTCTACCTTCTGAACTTTGTGTTGAAGCCTGATTGACCCAGGACCCACAATCCTCTATGTCTGGAGGACGTGTTGCATCCCAGTGTCCAACTGTGTCCCGGCTTCCACAATATTAACCCAGTGTGAAGGCGTCAGTGAGATGGACCATTCCTGGCCACATTCACTTGTCCACGTGTTTGTGGTTAGGCTGTCCTTCCCACTAAATGCACTGGGGAGGGCACAGGTAATGTTTTGGTATGCGCGCTTGTGTATAAGGCGCACCGGGACAAATAGGGGCGGCTGGGGACCGTTTATGGACACCCGGCCACCCCCACGTGGCTGGGGACTGTGTGTGTGCACCCGGCCGCGGGGCGGCTGGGGACTGAGTATGGACACCCGGCCGCCCCCTGGCGGCTGGGGACCAAGCGTGGACACCCGGCCGCCGGGCGGCTGGGGACTGAGTATGAATACCAGGCTACCGATGCAGCCATGACGTGGTGGCCAGATTCCACCTCCACATGCCTAAAAGGCCCAATTTCAAGTGCAAGCAAGCTAGCAGTATGGTATTGCAGCCTGGGGGGTGGGTGGGTGGCAGGCTGCATACTTGCGCTTGTATTGCAAGTTATGGGGAGGTACAATTGAACACTGCCCTGGGACAAGGACTTGCACGGGGATAGTCTTCCGATGCGGCAAAGATCACTTCTGATGGGCACACTTTTAGGCAGTGACCTGGGTGTCAGAGATGCTTCCAGGGGTCTTCCCCATGCTGTTCCCATGTCTTTTTAGCACTGAATGCATGTGTCACACAGCACATTGCCAGATAAGGTTGTAAAATGACATTTCCCGGTGAATGCATTTGTCACGGTTGAAAGCAATACAAACGTGCAAAAACGCATAAAAAATGCTACTTGTGAACATAGCCCAAGGTGTGGAGGAGTATTTTTGTTTTTGGTTATTTATTTTACCTTATACACAAGTCTTTACCCTGAAAAGGATGTTCCTTAACCCCTTTCCGACCTGGTCAGTAATAGTACGCACCAGGTCGGGAAGGCCGGTTCAGCGGGGGCTCCGGCGGTGAGCCCGCACTGAAGCGAGCACATGTCAGCTGATTATTGGAATTGCAATCCACCCGTGGCTGTTAACATGTTAAATCTCTGACAGTGGCATTTAACTTGTGCTTCCGGGAGTCCTAAGCCCCGCCCATCAGTGACCCCGGTCACCAATGGGTGGGCATGACAACTCAGGGTCTGCAGCAGACGCCTGTGGTTGTCATGTCTCAATTGCTATGAGCGCCACCTAGTGGTCAGCGCTCATAGCAAGTGAGCATTTCTCCTGCATACAAGAGATCTGCTCATCGCTTGTATGCAGTAGAAGCAACCAGACAACTGCTGCTTCTAGTCTCCTCTGGAGACTATAGAAGCAAGCAGAAAGTGTAAAAAAAAAAGTTTTTAAAAAAATAAAAAAAATAAAAAATATATAAAAGTTTAAGTCACCCCCCTTTCGCCCCATTCAAAACAAAATATATATATATAAAAAAAAAACACATACACATATTTGGTATCGCCGTGTTCAGAATCGCCCGATCTATCAATATAAAAGAAGAATTAATACAATCAGTAAACGGCGTAACGAGAAAAAAATTTTAAACGCCAGAATTAAGTTTTTTTGGTCGCTACAACTTTGCAATAAAATGCAATAACGGGCGATCAAAACATCGGATCTACCCCAAAATGGTATCAATAAAAACGACAGCCCGGCACGCAAAAAATAAGCCCTCACCTGGCCCCAGATCCCGAAAAATGGAGAAGCTAAGGGTCTCGGAAAATGGCGTCATTTTTTTTTGTTTTTTTAGCAAGCTTTGGATTTTTTTTTCACCACTTAAATAAAAAAGAACCTATACATGTTAGGTGTCTATGAACTCGTAACGACATGGAAAATAATGATGGCAGGTCAGTTTTAGCAATCTGTGAACGTGGTAAAAAAAGGATCCAAAAAACAACTGTGGAATTGCATTTTTTTTGCAGTTTCACTGCACTTGGAATTTTTTTCCCATTTTCCAGCACACGATATGGTAAAACCAGTGATGGTGTTTAAAAGTACAACTCGTCCCGCAAAAAATAAGCCCTCACATGGCCATATTGAACAAAAATTAAAAAAGTTCTGGCTCTGGGAAGAAGGGGAGCAAAAAAGGAAAACACAAAAACAGAAAGACCCATGGTCATTAAGGGGTTAACATATTTCACAGGAAAGCACTTTCACTTTCGTTTTTGAACATTTTATTGTGAGCCTGTAAAAGTGGCTTAATACCTCTGACCACGTTGTTGACAGCAGTGACCTGGGGGTCAGAAATGCTTCCAGGGGCGATCCCCATGCTGTCCCCATGTCATTTGAGCACTGTCACTATCGTTTTGGGCACTTTTTAGGCTTTCTACAGACTGCCGGGGGAGCCGCCGCAAAAATCTTCGGGTCTCCCATAGACTAACATTGGGCTCGTTGCTCGGGTCGAGCACTTGAGTATCACAGTGAGCTCGGCCCGAGCTTCGAGCACCCGAGCATTTTAGTGCTCGCTCAATACTAGTCATTAATAGATTGTAAGCCAGACACTGTGCATCACACCTATCTATGTGACTAGCATCCTATGCAAGCCCCATCTGCGTGCATTTGTGATAATACACAGCCATTCACATATCTGCCAATTCATGGAGGGGGTGGCTTTCGCATCAGTATTTTGCACCTGTGCTTGCCCCGCCTTTATCATGGGGGTCTGCTGCATCCTGCTTGTGCTTTGGTAATCTGACCTGGTCTTGGTAAGGCCTGTTTATTTTCTGTGATTTTTTTTTAGCAAGGAAGCACACCAACAACATCAGCATGTAATATATATATATATATATATATATATATATATATATATATATATATATATATATATATATATATATATATATATATATATATATACAGTACAGACCAAAAGTTTGGACACACCTTCTCATTTCAAGATTTTTCTGTATTTTCATGACTATGGAAATTGTACATTCACACTGAAGGCATCAAAACTATGAATTAACACATGTGGAATTATATACTTAACAAAAAAGTGTGAAACAACTGAAAATATGTCTTATATTCTAGGTTCTTCAAAGTAGCCACCTTTTGCTGTGATGACTGCTTTGCACACTCTTGGCAATCTCTTGATGAGCTTCAAGAGGTAGTCACCAGAAATGGTTTTCACTTCACAGGTGTGCCCTGTCAGGTTTAATAAGTGGGATTTCTTGCCTTATAAATGGGGTTGGGACCATCAGTTGTGTTGTGCAGAAGTCAGGTGGATACACAGCTGATAGTCCTACTGAATAGACTGTTAGAATTTGTATTATGGCAAGAAAAAAGCAGCTAAGTAAAGAAAAACGAGTGGCCATCATTACTTTAAGAAATGAAGGTCAGTCAGTCCAAAAAATTGGGCAAACTTTGAAAGTGTCCCCAAGTGCAGTTGCAAAAACCATCAAGCGCTACAAAGAAACTGGCTCACATGAGGACCGCCCCAGGAAAGGTAGACCAAGAGTCACCTCTGCTTCTGAGGATAAGTTTATCCAAGTCACCAGCCTCAGAAATCGCAGGTTAACAGCAGCTCAGATTAGAGACCAGGTCAATGCCACACAGAGTTCTAGCAGCAGACACATCTCTACAACAACTGTTAAGAGGAGACATTGTGCAGCAGGCCTTCATGCTAGGAAACCACTGCTAAGGACAGGCAACACGCAGAAGAGACTTGTTTGGGCTAAAGAACACAAGGAATGGACATTAGACCAGTGGAAATCTGTGCTTTGGTCTGATGAATCCAAATTTGAGAACTTTGGTTCCAACCACCGTGTCTTTGTGCGACGCAGAAAAGGTGAACGGATGGACTCTACATGCCTGGTTCCCACCGTGAAGCATGGAGGAGGAGGTGTGATGGTGTGGGGGTACTTTTGCTGGTGACACTGTTGGGGATTTATTCAAAATTGAAGGCATACTGAACCAGCATGGCTACCACAGCATCTTGCAGCGGCATGCTATTCCATCCGGTTTGCGTTTAGTTGGACCATCATTTATTTTTCAACAGGACAATGACCCCAAACACAGCTCCAGGCTGTGTAAGGGCTATTTGACCAAGAAGGAGAGTGATGGGGTGCTACGCCAGATGACCTGGCCTCCACAGTAACCAGACCTGAGCCCAATCGAGATGGTTTGGGGTGAGCTGGACCGCAGAGTGAAAGCAAAAGGGCCAACAAGTGCTAAGCATCTCTGGGAACTCCTTCAAGATTGTTGGAAGACCATTTCCGGTGACTACCTCTTGAAGCTCATCAAGAGAATGCCAAGAGTGTGCAAAGCAGTCATCAAAGCAAAAAGTGGCTACTTTGAACAACCTAGAATATAAGACATATTTTCAGTTGTCTCACACCTTTTTGTTAAGTATATAATTCCACGTGTTAACTCATAGTTTTGATGCCTTCAGTGTGAATGTACAATTTTCATAGTCATGAAAATACAGAAAAATCTTTAAATGAGAAGGTGTGTCCAAACTTTTGGTCTGTACTGTATATATATATATATATATAAAAAAAATATATATATATATATATATATATATATATATAAAATCACTGAGAGAACGAAAGGCAATATATGTACAAAATGGAGAATCCAAGCATGAAGTACCTATGTTGTAATATTTGAAAAGACAATTTCAGAGAATTTTAACTACAATGACAGCATACTACCAGCACATTGTGGGAGATTCCATAGTCATAAACGCGTATCGCCACTGGCATTGTGGCTTCCTCAGGAGTAGCGGTAATTAAAGCTGGAGTGGAGCTTTAAAGAAGTTGTCCAAGAAAAATTGTACAATCATCTCAAGTATGACCAAAGCACTCTTTTGTCAAATGAAATTATTTTTAAGCTTGCATTATTCTTGGCTGCACATCGTCAGGTGTAAATGATACATGTTCAGTTAAGAACAGTGCTGTTCTTTGCCCAAGAACGATCAACCTAAGAACTGTTTTCTGAGCATGGAAGTGCAGTCAGCCCGACAAAACAAGCTATTAAACAACCACCAATCGGCTTACATATAGACCATCGGCAGTTGTTTAATGGTCACTATCCAGCTGTCTAAATGAAACCTGATCACATTTGGTAAGCCTGATTGTAGGTGTTAAATGCCCACTGATCAACTAAATGTAAGCAACTGATCGACTAAATGTAAGCTGATCATTAATGCTTTAATAGTCTGTTTAGTCAAGCTACGCTTCCATGGGCACAAAACAACTGATAATATGTTTGTTCTTGGGCATGGAACATCGCAGCTTACACAGGACACAGGACAATGTGCTGCTGAGAACAATGTTTTTAAGCAAGCTTAAAGGGAACCTGTCAAAAGAAAAAATGCTATTAATCTGCAGATATGGGGTTAATCTGCAGGTTAATAGTGTAATTAGCCGGCCTGGCGCCTGCACTTAGCCGAACACTGCAGGGAGAAAATTAACTTTGTTCTCCCTGGCCGCATTAGGTTTTAGTCACCGCTATGAGTATACAGAGTGACGGCTGTAACAGCACCCCCAGCCCTGACTGACACTCGCTCTGCACTGGGGCTGCCTCTCAGTGAGGCCGGGTGGGCGGTTACAGATGCCGCTCTGTATACTCAGAGTGGTGACTGAACTCACGCCGCCGGCGCCGCCCTCGTGACTGAACCCGGAATGCTGCCGGAGGAATAAATTTCATTTTCTCCCTGCAGCGTTCGGCTATGTGCAGGCACCGGACAGGTTAATAACGCTATTAAGCTGCAGATTAACCCGATATCTGCAGGTCAACAGCGTTTTTTCTGGTGACAGGTTCCATTTAAAAATCATTTCACATGATGATTAAACATTTTGCTTGTTCATCAGTTGATTGCCACCTGTGTAGACTAGAAACGTTTGTTTCCTAGAAACACTTGTTCCCGATCATCAGCCAGTGTAAATGGGCGCTTTGAGTTAAAGGTGTTTTTCGGCCTTAGGCTGGAGTCACACGAGGATCTAGCATCCAGTGTGAGAGCATCGGATGCGATATGCTAATGACACTCAGCCCAACTCTGCTCTGAGCGGGAGTCGAATGTCAGTGCTCTGTGCTCCGATCCTCTCGCATGAGAGAATCACAGCACAGGTGTGGAGGAGACAGAGAATGTAATTTCTCCATCTCCTCCGTTACTTGTCTCGGCGTATATCGGACTGCACTGGGAAGACATCTGAGTGCAGTCTGATGTTTCACACGCACCTGTGGCACCCTGCTGTTCACAGGTACCAAAGGACCTAAAAGGGTGCATGGATGGACTCCTCCACAAGAGGCCCTCATTACAAACAAACACCTCCACCCTGCCACCTCATACCACCAGAGGGAGCCCTGTTAGGGATATATATATATGGAGGGTGGAGTCAGGCAGTTCAGTTAGTCTGAGGAGAGCGTGCTGACGGTGAGAGTAGTGAAGACGCAGCACGTCTGCTGCTGTATTGAGGGCCCCGAGTGTAGCCGGAGGCAAAGAGGAGAGGAGAGAGGAATTGAGGGGGCAGAGGAGCATCATAGGCTAACCCCAAGACACAAACCGGACACCGGGTCGGCGCCTACAGGGTTCTCTATACCCAGTAGGGACTACCGGCATACCAGGAGGATTACAGATCCCTGGTCTACCTGAAGCTAAACCCTTACAGGACTAGGAACCACGAAGGCCCTGGCGTCCAGGGATAGTGGTTGCCAAAGAAAGGTCCTACTACCAAGCGGTCAGGTGAGAGAGCAACACAACACAGAAGCTAGGCCAAGCTCCAGGCTGGCTAGAAGCTTAGAGAGAGGGAGACACGGATCAGGAGGCCTTATACCCGCTCACTGGGGGGGAAGTCCTGAAGTGCATCCTTCCTAGCAAGTACCCTGGACCATACCTGCCATTACACCAGTAAAGGTACTGAAGCGAATCCCCTGAGTGCATGTTAGTCATTCCCCCTGACCTGGCCATCTCTCACCTGCATCCCTTCCATCAACCCTGCCCCGGGGGTCCGCTCCGCCTGTGGGGAGCAGAAACATCCCAGCTGCCATCCCATCACCCCCGGAGGTCTGCAGCAGCGCCGGTAACCGTTACCGGAAACCACAGGTGGCGTCACGAAACAAACTGTACACTAAAAACCCCTTTTTCAAGAGAGACCCCAGAGTACGGGCCCGGGAGCTGACTGCCGTGACATCCTAAGCAAGGTAAAAGGCCCGGGTACCGAGTCCCCTATATCCCCCTGGGCGACACACACCCATAAACTTGTATTGGTGCATGTGACCCAAGATTTGCTGCTAATCGCAGCATGCTGCGACTCTTTTCTCATACCGAATCGGCAGGAGAAAATAATCGCTGATGTGCACTGCCCCATAGTGTAACCCTGGGACAAGTAAAACATCAGATAGCACTCGGTCATATGTTATACAGCTGTGTGAGTGAGACCTTAGGCTGCAAGTCTGCAGTCACTCACACTGAGCGTTGTGAGGATTCCCTGGTGCCGGAAGCAAGTAGATGCGTGACCACAAGTATGCAATATGTGCAGTCATGTACTGACTAGACATGCGTGGCCTCGCTCATTACAAGCAAGGCTGGATACAGCTAGTCAGAATGTGGCCGAAAGTATGCAAATTGCATGCATGCGATCACATGCTCCCAACACCGGAAAATCCTCACAGTGTGCAGTGTGCGTGATGTGAGGATTGACAAGAACGCAGTCACATTGAGTGACTGCAGACTTGCAGCCTAAGGCCATGGCCCCACTATCAGTATTTGGTCAGTATTCGGTCAGTATTTTTTCTCAGGAGTGGGAGACAAAACCAGGTGAGGAACAATCAGAGAAAAGGTATAATAGAAACAAGTCACCGATTCTGCATTTATCACCCTATCCTGGTTTTGGCTCCCACTCCTGAGAAAAAATACTGACCGAATACTGACCAAATACTGATAGTGAGGCTGTGGCCTAAAGCCAGAAAACCCCTTTAAATTGAAATTAAATGAGGTGTCCCTTTTTGCAGTGTGAATGCCTTAAATTTAGAGCACATAACTACCTGCTGCTCTTCCTTATGCCTCATCATTCTAAAAGATCAATGCAAGCACAGATAATAAAAAGAAAGATAAATTTTATTGTTAGATCTGATTTCTTGGGGCAATGATACAATATTTATCAGCATACCTCCCAACTGTCCACTAGAACTATAATGAATTATGGAAGCTGCCCCACTGTCCTGGGAAGTTGGAAGTATATCCCAACTTCAGCTGCATCTGTATCCTCAGGATACAGATACAGGTGTATCTAATGGACAGAGCATAGAACCATCAGATCTTTCCTCCACCATTCAGTCTATGTGAAGACTGAAGGTCCAGAACAGACCTTTAGGTCATCTAACAGTTTCAGGTCACGTGATTAGGTAGCTGAAAAGAGGAGCAGGACACACAGGAAAGGTGTATGTGTTTAGCTGAGTGTGTGTGTGTGTTTATCAGAGATGATTGTGAATATATGTGTTGAAGTAGCAAAGATATACATGTGTTATAGCAGAGCTGTGTGTTCATACAGCTGAATTGTTTGTGTTGATGTTGCACACTAGGAGCACACTGTGTTGATTTAGCATAGTTGATGTAGATTTGATATAGCAAATTTGTTGATATTGTAGAGTATTGTATTTGTGTTGATGTAACAGACTTGTATTTGTTGATGTAGTAGATTTATTTGTGTTAATGTAGCAAACTTGGGTTTATTTATGTAGCAGAATTATGTGTGAATGTTTATGTAGCAGAGTTACGTGTTGATGTAGAAGTTTTGTGCATGTGTCTATGACTCGCCCCCTGGGCCGTGGGGCACGCGGATCCGGGCGATAGGGGAACGATGGGGGTAGTAGTAGTGGCGGCCCGGTCCCGCAGCTCAGGGTGGTCAGGCCAATGGTAGTCTGCTATGCGCTCCAAATAATGTCCGACTACGCCACCCGTGGATTGAGGTTATTAGGAACCGCCGCTGCAAGGCAGTCCGCTGGGGCTGATGATGGGTGCAGCTGAGGTGATGTGACTCCCCACGGGAAGAGTGCAGCCCCAGGGCAGTGTAGTGGATGGTGGGAGTGATGATAGTGCGAGTCCCGGTTCTAATAGTGCTGGAGGCGCGAAGGAGCACACAGACAACAAGTTACAGTCCAGGGTCTTTACTCACAGTTCGTTTGTTCCAGGTCACTTCGGCCAGCAGTGACCGCCCGAGCCGTGCTGCGTCCACCAGGTGAGGGGCTCGGTCAACTCCCAGGCAGTTCAGGAGCATGGCACAGGACCCCCTTTTATCCTTTCTCTGGCCTGCCTCACCAGTGACCCACTTTTGTCCAGCTGCCGCGGACCTGTGCGGTTAAACGTGGGCCCCGTCCTCCGCTGTCCTATATGGTGCCTTCCTAGCAGGTTTGATGAGGTGTCGCACCAATATATGATCACGACGACCGGTCTTTGGCTGAGGGTTGTTTCTCCTCCACCAACATGGGATCCGGTACCCTTAATCTGCCTGACCCTGCACCCTGGATTCTCGTGGGTTCTTAGGGTCCCTTCCACCTTCTTGTTCCTGAGCCCTTCTGTTTCTCTGTCTCTCCTTCTTTGCAGTTCCTTTCTGTTTCTGTTCCTTTCTCTTGGAGCTGAGATGAGCCAGAATCTCAGCTCCCCTTCACCTCCTCCTCGGCCTCTTCTCCAGGCCCACTTCTCCTTCTCCTCTCAGGCCCCGGCCTCTTCCCTAGGCCTGCCTCTGGAGCAGCACTCAGCCTGAGCTGCTGCTCCCTGTCTTCTCCTCTCCACAGAACTGAACCTAGATCTAAGATGGTGCCCACCTTTTATACCTCCCTCTAGCCATGAGCCCAGGTGACCAGCAACCAATGGGCTCCTTCCTACGCTCAGGAACCGCCCCCTATCTGCCCCTACAGCACTGGGTGTTCCACCCCTCCCTCCCCACTCCAGCAGGGACATGGTCGGTCGTGCCTGCACTTCTGTCTAGTGGGAGCACCGTTGAGCTGTCCCTCGGAAATGGGGTGTGTGTGCTGCATGCAGCTAACTAAGCCCTGGTCCACATTCCATCCTTACCTGGGAGTGGAATATCACACCTCTGGTCTGAGGTGCAATACCCCTGTAGCGGCCGAACCCTCGGGGCGCTACATTCCCCCCTGGTAAAGCACAGCACGTCCTCGGGCTGGAAAAGAGCAAAAACAGTTGATTACAGGACATGCAAAGACTTTTTCAATGACTTTTTACATTAGAAACAGACATTACGGTTCAACTCCCTTTATGGGACACACTTTTCTTTTCACTAGACATTATAGAAAACTTTTTCAATACTTCCGGAACTCTTTTGTATAAAACATTATAGAAAACTTTCACATGACTATTTAGCAGCATATAAAACCTTTTCACATAAAACATTTTTTTTTTTTAAGTAAAGCACATTCTTGGATCCTTGGCCGCAGTGCAACTTGCGACCAGGTGCTCTTTCTTCTCAAAGGTGCAACAGTCCAGTAAATCTTGAGGTAGACGTTGCGGTTTTTGTATAAAAACAGTAGGGGGCGCTTTAAGAAGCGCAACTATATACATGGGATTGGCCGTTCCCAGTCCTCGGCCGGTGGGGATAGGGGAATGGCTGCTCACAGTCCTCAGCCTGCTAGGGGAAGAGGGATGGCTGTTCTCAGTCCTCAGCCAGGTTACTTAGGGGATAAGGCATAACGTTCACACAGTCCTATATCAGTCCCAACGGGGACCACACTTCAATCTAGTAACAGTCCCACACAGTTCCTTTACACCCTTACGGGTAACTATTTACAATGCCACTTGACCGTTCACTGGTAACGGTGTCTTCGTGACGCTCCTTCTTCCTCCTCATACGGACCTTCAGGCCCGTCCGGGCCCTCCTGGTACTCAGCATCCGAGTAGTGCTGTTCCTCCTCCTCTACTACTCGGCGGACGTGTAGGGCGTACCACCCCTTCACGCCTTGGTGTCGGGTTTAAGACACCACGTCGCCTGGGAATAGATCCCGCCCACGATGGCCTTCCGGTAGGTGACTCTCCACATCTCTCCTTGTCACAAACACGTCACTGATGGTCTCGGGGTCTCGGATGAAGCCCCAGCCGCGCTCCACCTGGAACTTCACCACAGTCCCGGTGACTCGGGGTCTGCGGGCAGTTCGGGGATCTCGTCGCGCCTTCATTTTCTGCTCCGCGCTCTGAACCTGCAGCTTCTCTTGCTTCACCCGCCGCTCTCGCTGGTCCTTCTCAAACATCTCCAGCTGTTGGCGGCAGGCCTCCCGCCGCTCAGCTGCGCCCGCTCGCGTTTCTTTCGTGAACCCCATCAGGTCCTCCCCTGTGGGGTCCCATTCAAACTGGGCATCTTCCAATGGCAGCTGGGGGATTTCCTGAGGCGCCGGAGCAGGTATGAGGGGCTCAGAGGGTACTTCGACCTCCGCGGACGGGCTCCTCTGGAAGCGGGGGTTGACAAACTCGGGGGGCCAGATAAAAGGCAGCCCATCCGGAGTGGTGTATTGGGCGAAGAGATCCGCGCCCAGTGGTGGTACTGCAGCAGCAGGGGGCGCAGGTGGGTTGGCGGCGCCCGGGGGCACGTGACCTTGCGACCAGGCCCGTGCTGGTTGTTTCCTGGTTGCTCCCAAGGGCGGTACAGCAGGTGCAGGGGGTTCCGTCGGGGCAGCGGCGCCCGGGGGCGCAGGGCCTTGCGGCCGGGCCTGCGATGGTGGTTGGCTGAGCACGCCCGGGGTCAGAGGGCACGGCGTGGGGCGGGGCTCACCGGCAGCGTCGACGGCCTGGGGGCCGGTTGATGGCGGCGGGGGCACGGTGTCGACGGCGGGTCCCGGTGCGTTGGGCTCCGTGACGTGCTGCAGGGGCAGGTCGGCGGCCTCAGGATTCAGTGCAGGGGCGTCTCCGTTACCTGCCTCTGCTGTCGCGGCCTCCTCCGCGGCGGCGTTCTCGGCCTCCGCTCGGCCTTCACTGCCCTGGGTGGCTGGTGCGCTGCTCGTCGATGGCGCCTTCGGCTGCAGGATCACAGCCCGCCGGGCCACTTCCTTCTTCCATCCGGCGATCACGTCCTACTGCGCCCGGACCATCCTCCGGTCCAGCTCTTCCAACGCCGCCCGTGTATATTCGGGGTCCTCCTTGGGGAGATGGGCTAACAGCTCGGTGAGGCTGCATGGTGGTGTAGCTTGCAGCAGGCCCTTTGCCAGGGTACCGGAACTGGTTTCTCCCTCCATCTCTGGGTGCGGCCTGGCCAGACTGATCCAGACTGCGCCCTGCCCCACAGTTTTCTTCTCTCTCCGCCCCCAGAGGGGGTGGTCCTGGGGCATTCTGCTGACAATCACTTTCAGGGGCAGCCCCCCCATGTTGATGGACATCTCCACTGCTGCATTCATGGCTGGTGGGGGCGGGCTCCTTCTTTGGCGCCATTCTGGGACCTGGCCCACGATGGGAGGTGGCTTCCGGCTGTCTTTTGGTGCGCACATAATGGCGTCCGCTCTGCCAGGGCGGGAAAGACGGATGAAGATGGCGGGAAACGGTCCAAGATGGCGTCTGATGGCGGGAATCGGCTCCGGATGGCGGGAAACGACTCCAGACGGCGGGAAACTTCTTTTTAAGGTACATGTGCAATTTTCTTCAGGCACGCAATACCCGTTTGTGGCGGGTTGGTCACGATCCTGCCGACTACGCCAAAGCTGACTCGCCCCCTGGGCCGTGGGGCACGCGGATCCGGGCGATAGGGGAACGATGGGGGTAGTAGTAGTGGCGGCCCGATCCCGCGGCTCAGGGTGGTCAGGCCAATGGTAGTCTGCTATGCGCTCCAAATAATGTCCGACTACGCCACCCGTAGATTGCGGTTATTAGGAACCGCCGCTGCAAGGCAGTCCGCTGGGGCTGATGATGGGTGCAGCTGAGGTGATGTGACTCCCCACGGGAAGAGTGCAGCCCCAGGGCAGTGTAGTGGATGGTGGGAGTGATGGTAGTGCGAGTCCCGGTGCTAATAGTGCTGGAGGCGCGAAGGAGCACACAGACAACAAGTTACAGTCCAGGGTCTTTACTCACAGTTCGTTTGTTCCAGGTCACTTCGGCCAGCAGTGACCGCCCGAGCCGTGCTGCGTCCACCAGGTGAGGGGCTCGGTCAACTCCCAGGCAGTTCAGGAGCATGGCACAGGACCCCCTTTTATCCTTTCTCTGGCCTGCCTCACCAGTGACCCACTTTTGTCCAGCTGCCGCGGACCTGTGCGGTTAAACGTGGGCCCCGTCCTCCGCTGTCCTATATGGTGCCTTCCTAGCAGGTTTGATGAGGTGTCGCACCAATATATGATCACGACGACCGGTCTTTGGCTGAGGGTTGTTTCTCCTCCACCAACTTGGGATCCGGTACCCTTAATCTGCCTGACCCTGCACCCTGGATTCTCGTGGGTTCTTAGGGTCCCTTCCACCTTCTTGTTCCTGAGCCCTTCTGTTTCTCTGTCTCTCCTTCTTTGCAGTTCCTTTCTGTTTCTGTTCCTTTCTCTTGGAGCTGAGATGAGCCAGAATCTCAGCTCCCCTTCACCTCCTCCTCGGCCTCTTCTCCAGGCCCACTTCTCCTTCTCCTCTCAGGCCCCGGCCTCTTCCCTAGGCCTGCCTCTGGAGCAGCACTCAGCCTGAGCTGCTGCTCCCTGTCTTCTCCTCTCCACAGAACTGAACCTAGATCTAAGATGGTGCCCACCTTTTATACCTCCCTCTAGCCATGAGCCCAGGTGACCAGCAACCAATGGGCTCCTTCCTACGCTCAGGAACCGCCCCCTATCTGCCCCTACAGCACTGGGTGTTCCACCCCTCCCTCCCCACTCCAGCAGGGACATGGTCGGTCGTGCCTGCACTTCTGTCTAGTGGGAGCACCGTTGAGCTGTCCCTCGGAAATGGGGTGTGTGTGCTGCATGCAGCTAACTAAGCCCTGGTCCACACTCCATCCTTACCTGGGAGTGGAATATCACACCTCTGGTCTGAGGTGCAATACCCCTGTAGCGGCCGAACCCTCGGGGCGCTACATCTATTTGTGTGGTAATGATACATAGCTGTGTGTGTCGATGTAGCAGAATGTGTTGTCTTTGAGTGTTTTGATGTAGTCAGTCTGTGTTTGTTGATGCATACAGTGAGTACACTGTGGGCAGTATCATTCCATGTGGGCATCATAATGTGTGCTGGAGAATGTACTGTAGAGGGCATCATACGGTGTGTGGGAGAATCTACTATGAGGACATCATTTTGATGGTGGGGGAGTACAATGTGTGAGCATCATGCTACAGTACAGACCAAAAGTTTAGACACACCTTCTCATTTAAAGATTTTTCTGTATTTTCATGACTATGAAAATTGTACATTCACACTGAAGGCATCAAAACTATGAATTAACACATGTGGAATTATATACTTAACAAAAAAGTGTGAAACAACTGAAAATATGTCTTATATTCTAGGTTCTTCAAAGTAGCCACCTTTTGCTTTGATGACTGCTTTGCACACTCTTGGCATTCTCTTGATGAGCTTCAAGAGGTAGTCACCGGAAATGGTCTTCCAACAATCTTGAAGGAGTTCCTAGAGATGCTTAGCACTTGTTGGCCCTTTTGCCTTCACTCTGCGGTCCAGCTCACCCCAAACCATCTCGATTGGGTTCAGGTCTGGTGACTGTGGAGGCCAGGTCATCTGGCGTAGCACCCCATCACTCTCCATCTTGGTCAAATAGCCCTTACGCAGCCTGGAGGTGTGTTTGTGGTCATTGTCCTGTTGAAAAATAAATGATGGTCCAACTAAATGCAAACCGGATGGAATAGCATGCCGCTGCTACATCCTGTGGTAGCCATGCTGGTTCAGTATGCCTTCAATTTTGAATAAATCCCCAATAGTGTCACCAGCAAAGCACCCCCACACCATCACACCTCCTCCTCCATGCTTCATGGTGGGAACCAGGCATGTAGAGTCCATTCGTTCACCTTTTCTTCGTCGCACAAAGACACGGTGGTTGGAACCAAAGATCTCAAATTTGGACTCATCAGACCAAAGCACAGATTTCCACTGGTCTAATGTCCATTCCTTGTGTTCTTTAGCCCAAACAAGTCTCTTCTGCTTGTTGCCTGTCCTTTACAGTGGTTTCCTAGCAGCAGTGAGAGGTAAGTATCCCGATCACTTCGATCGCAGCATTGCAGGGGTTAATGTGCCGGGACTGGGACCGCTCCCTGCACATAGCACCGGGTGTCAGCTGTGACAATCAGCTGACACCCGGCAGCGATCGCGCCTGCACAGCCTGTGTGCGCGCGCGATCGCAAAGACGTATTAATACGCGCCAGGCTCTTAAAGCCCAGGGCGCAGACACGTATTAATACGTCTTGGGCTTTAAAGGGGTTAAGGATGGACTGGAGAGGGGAAAGTCGAGTGAGGGGGATGCCAATTAATAGAGAAATACAGTAGTCAAGGCGGGAGTGGATCAGGGCCGTGGATCAGAAAGATGGCCGTGGCCACAAGAAAACCAATGCACTCTGCCTGACCGCCGACACTGGCCCTGCAGCATTTCACCGCTTCTGCTGCCGCCAGGTTCCTGAGGGAGGGACCCTGTTTCCTGCAATCCCACTCGAGCACCACCACAACCAACGCTGCTGGGGAACCCCCTTCTCCCACCCAGGGCCCACAGCATTGCTCCACTTCTGCCGCCGCCAGCTTCCTGAGGGACCTTGCCTTCTGAGACCACCACTCCAGGTAAGATACCTATTCGGACTATAAAACGGACCCTCATCTTGGAAAATTTTTTTTTTTTTACTATTTTCCACCCCAAAATTTGGGGAGCGTCTTATGGTCCGGAGCGTCTTATAGTCCAAAAAATACGGTACTTTAGGGAGCAAACTATCCCCTAGTTTCTATCTGAATAATGTTGCAAACATGGCGCTAATACCACTCATTTTACATCCTTAGTAACTAATAAGACTTATAAATGTAACAATTTCACCAATTGCAATTCAACATATATAGTCTACCTTATTACTTGTCAAATCTGTAACACATAATATGTAGGCTGCACATGCGGTCCCTTAAAAACCCGTATTAGACGACATATATCGGTTGTGTCTAATAAACTTGCATCCAAATGTTCTGCAGCTACAAAAAACTCAGCAAAATGGCAGCTGCAGCCATTTTATTGAATTTGCGAGGATCAAATTACAAAAAATCAGTATCCTGGAGAATAAAATTTTTTGTAAGATTTGTGGAGATTTCAATTCAACTTGCATAAATATGCTCATCTTTATTATCCACGTATATAGCCTAGTGTGCTTGCACTGTCCTGAAGGCATGGATATTATACAATGTGGAAAGCAGAGGGTAGCAAAACCAAGACAATCATGCTATGCCTATGCTACAGTATGTTTGTATATTTTGTATCTCATTAGATCCACATTAGATTTGCAGAGACTCATTATTTGCCTAGTGGGTATGTCTGCTCAGTATACGCAGTGTAAATAATATGCTGATCTGATGTTAATGTGCTACTATATTAGTTCAATAAACCTATGTACCAAAAAGCAAATTAAAAATAAAGACAGGAGCAATCAGAACCAAACTATAAACCAAATAAAGTTTACTCCAATAAAAAGTGGACAAAGTACATATATAATTGACATTTATTATTAATGTTAAATTTAACGCTTATTGAAAAACAAGACACAATTAATATAAAATAACATGTATGCAAGAACATACACAAACAGGAGAAGGCTGAAGCAGAACACTACTATTCACGGGAATATGTTATGATGTAATACCTAAATTAATCACTAGATGGCAGAAAATTAGAGACGTAGTGGTGGTTTTAATAAAATATATACAAATAGTGGTATACTATATGTGGAATATATGGATATGGTATAGAAGCTACCATACTATGTCCATATGTTCCACATATAGCAGGGATGTCAAACTCAAACTCAGATTTGGCCCACGGGCCAGAGTTTGACATGTATGACATATAGTATAGCACTATTTGTCTCTCCTTCAAATTGCCACCACTATTTCTCTAATTCTCTGCCATCTAGTAACACATTTTGGTATTACATCATAAATACCAGACTTCAGTTGTTTTGGTACCATGAATATAATACACAATCCGGTTCCTATATCATTCCCTACCTGCTTAATGACCACAAATATGACTTGGTCAAATGCTTCATAATTAAGCCACCTATAGTTATTATTACTTGCCATAAATATTTGTTTTCTGTGGGAAGACTTGTAATTTTGAATGACACCATTCATTTTACCATACAATGTACTGGAAAATTGGAACAAAATTACAAGAGTGATAAAATGGTTAAAAAATAAGTAATGCCACCATTGTTGTTTGTATTCTATTTTAACAATGTTGTTTGTGGGATAAAAATAACCTGGAAATATAATTCACCAGGTCAGTATAATTACATCCATACCAAATTTGTACAGTTTTTTTTATTGACGTGGAAAAAAATGTAGACATTATTTGAAAAAAAAAAGGTTGTGTCACCATTTTCCATTTTCTGAGATCTGTAACTTTTTAATTTTACCGTTGATTGAGATGTCTCAAACATCCCTCAAGGCTTTTCTTTTGTGTAGATTACTTTGGTACCATTTTTGGGTGCATATAATATTATCACTTTTTAGCGCATTTTGAGGGAGGTACAGCAACCAAAACAATGGCATCTGGATTTTTTTAGTTTTGATTTTCGGCGTTTACTGTTCATGATAACTAACTTTATATTTTGACAGATTAAACGGTTGTGGATGCGACAATACAGAATATGTGTTCTTTTATTTCACTTCTTTATTACTAAAAGGGGATTAGGTTGGTGGCTCAATTTTTTAGGTTGTTTTTATTTTTTAAACATTTTTTAAAATCAATTATTCACTTTTCATTATTTAGTCCCAGAGACACTTAAACTTTGATAGTCGGTTCTTTATACTGCAAAACCTCTGTACTGCAGTATATAACACAAATTATGGTTGCTTATGAAGACCTGCATAATTAGCATGATTTACATACACACACAAATACACAGATAAACACACAGATAAACATACACAAACACAAATACACAGATAAACACACACAAACATACACAAACACACACAAACAGAAACACACACAAATACACAGATAAACACACACAAACAGAAACACACACAAATACACAGATAAACACACACAAACAGAAACACACACAAATACACAGATAAACACACACAAACATACACAAACACAAATACACAGATAAACACACACAAACATACACAAACACACACAAACAGAAACACACACAAATACACAGATAAACACACACAAACAGAAACACACACAAATACACAGATAAACACACACAAACAGAAACACACACAAATACACAGATAAACACACACAAACAGAAACACACACAAATACACAGATAAACACACACAAACAGAAACACACACAAATACACAGATAAACACACACAAACAGAAACACACACAAATACACAGACAAACACACACAAACAGAAACACACAAATACACAGATAAACACACACAAACAGAAACACACACAAATACACAGATAAACACACACAAACAGAAACACACACAAATACACAGATAAACACTCACAAACAGAAACACACACAAATACACAGACAAACACACACAAACAGAAACACACAAATACACAGATAAACACACACAAACAGAAACACACACAAATACACAGATAAACACACACAAACATACACACACAAATACACAGATAAACACACACAAACATACACAAACACAAATACACAGATAAACACACACAAACAGAAACACACACAAATACACAGATAAACACACACAAACAGAAACACACACAAATACACAGATAAACACACACAAACATACACACACAAATACACATATAAACACACACAAACAGAAACACACACAAATACACAGATAAACACACACAAACAGAAACACACACAAATACACAGACAAACACACACAAACAGAAACACACAAATACACAGATAAACACACACAAACAGAAACACACACAAATACACAGATAAACACACACAAACAGAAACACACACAAATACACAGATAAACACACACAAACAGAAACACACACAAATACACAGACAAACACACACAAACAGAAACACACAAATACACAGATAAACACACACAAACAGAAACACACACAAATACACAGATAAACACACACAAACATACACACACAAATACACAGATAAACACACACAAACATACACAAACACAAATACACAGATAAACACACACAAACAGAAACACACACAAATACACAGATAAACACACACAAACATACACAAACACAAATACACAAACACACACAAACAGAAACACACACAAATACACAGATAAACACACACAAACAGAAACACGCACAAATACACAGATAAACACACACAAACAGAAACACACACAAATACACAGATAAACACACACAAACAGAAACACACACAAATACACAGACAAACACACACAAACAGAAACACACAAATACACAGATAAACACACACAAACAGAAACACACACAAATACACAGATAAACACACACAAACATACACACACAAATACACAGATAAACACACACAAACATACACAAACACAAATACACAGATAAACACACACAAACAGAAACACACACAAATACACAGATAAACACACACAAACATACACAAACACAAATACACAAACACACACAAACAGAAACACACACAAATACACAGATAAACACACACAAACAGAAACACGCACAAATACACAGATAAACACACACAAACAGAAACACACACAAATACACAGATAAACACACACAAACAGAAACACACACAAATACACAGATAAACACACACAAACATACACACACAAATACACATATAAACACACACAAACAGAAACACACACAAATACACAGATAAACACACACAAACAGAAACACACACAAATACACAGATAAACACACACAAACAGAAACACACACAAACACACACAAACAGAAACACACACAAATACACAGATAAACACACACAAACAGAAACACACACAAATACACAGATAAACACACACAAACAGAAACACACACAAATACACAGATAAACACACACAAACAGAAACACACACAAATAGACAGATAAACACACACAAACAGAAACACACACAAATACACAGATAAACACACACAAACAGAAACACACACAAATACACAGATAAACACACACAAACAGAAACACACACAAATACACAGATAAACACACACAAACAGAAACACACACAAATACACAGATAAACACACACAAACAGAAACACACACAGATAAACACACACAAACAGAAACACACACAAATACACAGATAAACACACACAAACAGAAACACACACAAATAGACAGATAAACACACACAAACAGAGACACACACAAATACACAGATAAACACACACAAACAGAAACACACACAAATACACAGATAAACACACACAAACAGAAACACACACAAATACACAGATAAACACACACAAACAGAAACACACACAAATACACAGATAAACACACACAAACAGAAACACACACAAATACACAGATAAACACACACAAACAGAAACACACACAAATACACAGATAAACACACACAAACAGAAACACACACAAATACACAGATAAACACACACAAACAGAAACACACACAAATACACAGACAAACACACACAAACAGAAACACACAAATACACAGATAAACACACACACAAATACACAGATAAACACACACAAACAGAAACACACACAAATACACAGATAAACACACACAAACAGAAACACACACAAATACACAGACAAACACACACAAACAGAAACACACAAATACACAGATAAACACACACAAACAGAAACACACACAAATACACAGATAAACACACACAAACATACACACACAAATACACAGATAAACACACACAAACATACACAAACACAAATACACAGATAAACACACACAAACAGAAACACACACAAATACACAGATAAACACACACAAACATACACAAACACAAATACACAAACACACACAAACAGAAACACACACAAATACACAGATAAACACACACAAACAGAAACACGCACAAATACACAGATAAACACACACAAACAGAAACACACACAAATACACAGATAAACACACACAAACAGAAACACACACAAATACACAGACAAACACACACAAACAGAAACACACAAATACACAGATAAACACACACACAAATACACAGATAAACACACACAAACAGAAACACACACAAATACACAGATAAACACACACAAACAGAAACACACACAAATACACAGACAAACACACACAAACAGAAACACACAAATACACAGATAAACACACACAAACAGAAACACACACAAATACACAGATAAACACACACAAACATACACACACAAATACACAGATAAACACACACAAACAGAAACACACACAAATACACAGATAAACACACACAAACAGAAACACACACAAATACACAGATAAACACACACAAACAGAAACACACACAAATACACAGATAAACACACACAAACAGAAACACACACAAATACACAGACAAACACACACAAACAGAAACACACAAATACACAGATAAACACACACAAACAGAAACACACAAATACACAGATAAACACACACAAACACACCTAAACATACAAATAAACACACACACAAACACACATACATAAAAACACACGAAAACACAGATAAACACACACAAACATACACAAACACACACACAGATAAACACACACAAACAGAAACACACACAAATACACAGATAAACACACACAAACAGAAACACACACAAATACACAGATAAACACACACAAACAGAAACACACAAATACACAGATAAACACACACAAACACACCTAAACATACAAATAAACACACACACAAACACACATACATAAAAACACACGAAAACACAGATAAACACACACAAACACACATCAACACATACACACACTAAGGCATTACAATTAAATGCAGCAATCTAGCAGTCCAAATAGTTACACATGAATTTAACCAAAGGCCCCTGCCAACTGGCAGTGTTTCCTTGGAAGATGTATTATGTTTACAGAGCAGCCGCATAATGGCAAGAATCCTAACAGCTGATGTGGCATGTGCACACTAAGTAAATATCATACATATAATGTGAACCATCTCAACAAAGGAATGTCTAGAAATTGCTCAACACCCACAAAATAATTAATGCAGTATCAGGATTGCATTTTCTTTATCACATTAGAGGTGTACGGTAAGAAACAAAACAGAAAGAGAAAACATTGCCACCTCGAGAATAATCTATTAGATAAGTGTTTGGTGACTTTTTGATGTTGCAGATTTTCTGCACCTATTAGGTAAATTAAATTACTTGTATTTTTTTTCTTTGTGTTGTTGAGTGCGTTTTTTTTTACATGTGGTTTTATCACACTTTTGACGTTACAAATTTTGTCTCTTTATGGTAGTTGGTCGTGTTATAAAGCTGCTTTGTTTTTGATACTTCCTGGTATTTGGTTTTGACAAAACTTTATCAACACAGTCATGTGCAGATTACTTACATTTTAATGCACTTCTGCAGGAGAAACTCACAAAAAACATATATGCGTTTTTTTACCAGCGGATTTTCTGCATCCAATGCAATTTTATCTGCGCATAAAACTCAGAGTGTCCGCAAGAGAAACTGACATGTTGCGGACCTCAAACATGCAGGTCAGTTTACGTTGGGTAAAACAAAAGCACGGTGGGAATGAGATTCCTATAAATCCCAAAGTGAAAATACGCAGCATCATGAACTCATGCGGGAACTTAACCTTACATTACGGGGGCGCCAAATAAGTAAAGATGCAAGGACCAACAGGAGCCTTAGAAACTGTGGTGACATCCTGGATCTTCAGGCTCTGTTCTTGTCACCCACTATACTGCAGAGTCGCCATGAACTGATGACAAGTCTTTAGTACTTCTTTCTAAAGGATGTCTCCGTGCAGAAACCTATTGATTTCATATTGTTATAGCTCTATAGAAGAACTACTAGAAGTTAAAGTCCCAATGCAAAACAACTCCTGCCATACTAGTGGGTCTTTTTGAGGGTACAAATCACAAATGTGCACACTTTATGTGGACATTGATATTTATGGCCATGTGTGTATAACAAATGTAAAGTCATTATGTTATAGGACATGAAGATGTGCCATGAGACTCAGTTCTGTAACTACAAGCACTGTTGGACTGACAAATGAGTGCCCCAGAGTAAATTATGTGGCATCAATAGATGCTATAAGTATTTCATGTCCCTATATAACTAAACTAATAATTATCCTATAAACACTATGTTGTATCATAAAAATATCTTTGCATTAAATATAATTAATATGTTCTGTTGTTACACCTCCTTATTGTTTCATTGTTAGTTTATTTTTTTCACAACCACAGTATGAATTAATTTATTACAGGTACATGGAGTATTAGATGGCTTACTTCTCTACATCTGTTACATAACTTGACAAGAATTAAAATGTACTACTTTGAGAGTTATATACATTATGTATTTGCACTTTTTTCTTCATCCTTTTTGGTTATTTTGCCTCTACACTTTCTGCTTTGCTTTTTTTTTTTTGCTTCATTTCAATTATTTGTATCTAGTATATTGTTCTAGTTCTATGCTTCACCTTATGTGTGAGCTTCATACTCCCCCTACCCTTATATGCCGTTATCTTTATGACCGTGCTCTTATTTGCCTTTGTGTCAATTGTCCAATCGGATAAGGGCCCTGAAATTTAACTAATTTTTCCACCAAAAAAATAATGTATTCCTTTATCATGGAAGAAAGCACATACATATATATCATACATCATTTATACTACTGGTGTCTTTTTATGATGCCTAAGGCACCAGGGCCAGGATAACATGTTGTTGAAGTAGTCTCGCCTCATCCATCTATCTACTGCTCGCTCAGATGACCAACTGCCCTGCACCAGGCTTTTGTGCCCTGATCATTAGCTTCTATCATAGATCCAGTCACCTATTCTATAACTGTCTAAACCTGAAATTGGAGACCCAGGATTAACTAGCCTTGTGTTCCAAGTCTATTAATATTTACATAACCTTCATAAATGCTGTGTACTTTCCTCTCCGCGACATATTAAAAAATCCTGAAAGGAAGGCTTTCACATATATGGAAATATATTTTCTATTTGCTTTTTATCATTTAATAGTGTTGAAGAGCAAAGGGAATACGGCGTAATTGAAGTTCATACTGTAAGTTTCAAGCAAATGTTACACTAGTTGCACTTAAATTTAATGAAATCTGCATCTATAAATAAGCTAACAAAATTAATAAGATACAGCTGAAAACAAAGTTATTACAAAAAAGAGAGATGGGTGGCTATATGAGCAGACAGCTAGATAAAAATTAAAGCAGCGCACATTGCTGAAGGAATCTGTAGACGCTCCTTAGGGAGACACGCAAGGAGGCACAGAGTGTTGGCTGCCGTACATGGACACACCTCATGTACAAAGTCCACAGCACATTTCACAGACAGCTGTTCGCCCACACTGGCTGCATGCCTGACATGTCACGTTTATTAGCAAACAGAAAGGAATTACAATTGCTAGGATGCAAGGATGCATAATACATTATAGTGATTAAGGCTGCGTGCCCACTATGCGTTTTTCAAGCGTTTTTGCTGTGGAATTTCCACAGCGAAAATGCTTAAAAAACGCTTGGCAGTACGTGCCCCATGGTCCCCAATGATAATCCACATGTGCTATGCCCATGCTGCGGAAATTTCCACTGCGGATTATCATTGCGGAAAAATCAGCGGCATGTCCATTATTTTTGAGGAAACGCAGCGTAATTGCCGCCATTGACTTGCATTGAATCGCTTAATATCCGCATGACTACATGTACACATGCAGATATTAAGCGATTCAATGTGCGGATGGTACCCGGGTCTGGAGAAGAGGAGACTCTCATCCAGACCCGGGTACCATAGTATCTGTTAAAAAAAAAAGTAAAATAACAAATATTCATTATACTCACCTTCTGATGACCACCGATCTCCTGTACGGTGTGTCCTGGCTCCCCAGCGGCTCGCGGTGGTGTAAAAGGACCTTCCATGGCGTCATTTTGTCATGTGACAGGTCACGCGACTGCTGATGTCGGCGGTTGCGTGACCTGTCACATGACTAAATGATGTCATGGAAGGTCCTTTTACACCACCGTGAGCCGCCAAGACACCGGACGCATCGGAGAGAAGACCGGGGGCCATTAGAAGGTGAGTATAATGGGTTTTTTTTACCATTTTTATTCTTTTTTTAACCATTAACTTGGTCACAATATATAAATCCATGCCGGTTGCATGGATTTATATAGTGTGACCAAGTTGTCAAGCACTTTTCCAAGTGATGCTAAAATCGCTTGGAAAAGCACTTGATAACTCGCATGCGAAAATGCATGTGAAGAACGCTTGACAAACGCTACCTACCTGGCAGGAAAAACGCATGTAAAATGCATGCGTTTTTCCTGCCAGGGAGATGCAGAAAAAATCCGGAGCATTTCTGCTTTGTGGGCACTAGGCCTAAATGCAGTACTTTCTTATATGTGAAGTCACTATAGAAATCTTCCAAACCATTACCCCATATCTACAACTCTTCAGAGTATGCAGTATTCCACTGTGACTGCACTGGGTAAAAAGAAATAGTACTTTATAGAAAATATCCAAATAAATTAAAATCTATAAAGGACTGGGGTATTTAACTAGCAGACAAGAGAAAGAGGTCTATTTGTCAATATGTCAGCGCCAACAAAAATGATAAGGCCGGGGTAACAAAAGTGAAGATTTTCTTTTCCAAGAGAATCAGGCTGATTATGTAAATGACACTAGGATCAAACTCTGATCACAGTTTTATCCGAGTGTCAGCTTAGTGTGATCCGATTCTCTCGGATGAGAGAATCGGAGCACAAAGTCAGGAGAAGAGGAAGAACAAAATTTCTCCATTTTCTTCACTCTGTGAGTCCACGAAAATCAGACTGCACTCGGATGATTTCCATGCACCCATAGAACCCTAGGTCCAGAATGGGGATAATGCCATCAGGTTTAATGCTAATTACCATTTATCATGCCCTTACTGTGCCCAATCAGGCTTGAATGATGTTTAAAAGAACAGGGTAAATCATCCTTCTTCATCTGTATTGCCAGGTCAATACATGATTTTCCAGGTCAGCATGATTATGGTGATACCAAACTTGCATGTTTTTTTAAAATAATGTATAAAAAAAAAGAAATTCTTAAAGAAAAATTTTTAGTTGTGTCACCATTTTCCCAGACTGGTACATTTTAATCTTTGGTCAATGGAGCAGGGTCATAGCTTGCTTTTTGTACACCAAGCTGAATTTTTTATTGATACAATTTTGGGGTAGACACAATGTTTAATTGCTTCTTGTTGTATTTTTTTTGCAAAGACTGAAATGCTACAATCTTGCGGTTTCAATTTTTTTTTCAATTTACATTTTTTACCAATCAGGCTAATTAATTTAATATTGTGACAGATCTGACTTATACGGATTTAGCGATACCAAACACAGTGGCATGTAAAAGTTTGGGCACCCCTGGTCAAAATTACTGTTATTGTGAACAGTAAAACAAATTGAAGATCAAATCATCTCTAAAAGGCCTAAAGTTAACACCTTAGTGACCGAGCCAATTATGTCCTTAATAACCAAGCCAAATTTTACAATTTTGACTACTGTGACTTTATGAGGTAATACCTCTGGAACACTTCAACGGATCCCACTGATTCTGAGATTGTTTTTGGTGACATATTGTACTTTATGATAATGGTAAAATTTCTTCGATATGAGTTGTGTTTATTTGTGAAAAAAAAGAAATTTGGCGAAAATGTTAAAAATTTAGCAATTTTCAAAATTTTAATTTTTATGCCCTTAAATCAGAGAGATATGTCACACAAAATAGTTAATAAATAACTTTTCCCACATGTCTACTTTACATCAGCACAATTTTTGAAACATTTTTTTTTGTTAGGAAGTTATAAGGGTTAAAAGTTGACCAGCGACTTCTCATTTTTCCAACAAAATTTATAAAACCATTTTTTTAGGGACCACATCACATTTGAAGTGACTTTGAGGGGTCTATATGACAGAAAATACCGAAAAGTGACACCATTCTAAAAACTGCACCCCTAGAAGTGCCCTAAGCCACATTGAAGAAGTTTATTAACCCTTCACGTGCTTCACAGGAACTGAAGCAACGTGGAAGGAAAAAATGAACATTTTACTTTTTTTCACAAAATGTTTATTTCAGACCCAAATTTTATATTTTATATTCACAAGGGTAAGGAGAGAAAATGCACTATAACATTTGTTGAGCAATTTATCCCGAGCATGCTGATATACCATATGTGGGGGAAACCACTGTTTGGGCACACGGCAGAGCTCGGAAGGGAAGGAGAACCATTTGACTTTTGGAATGCAAAATGGGCTGGAATCGAGATTGGACGCCAAGTTGTGTTTGGAGACCCCCTGTTGTGCCTAAACAGTATAAACCCCCCACAAGTGACCCCATTTTGGAAACTAGACCCCTCAAGGAATGTATATAGATATCTGGTGAGCACCTTGAATTCACAGGTGCTTCACAGAAGTTTATAAAGTAGAGCCGTGAAAATTAAAAAAAATTACGTTTTTACCACAAAAATTTATTTTTAGCCCCAATTTTGTTATTTTCCCAAGGATAAAAGGAGAAAATGGACCCCAAAATTTGTTGTGCAATTGCTCCTGAGTACGGAGATACTCCATATGTAGGGGAAAACTATTGTTTGGGCGCATGGCAGAGCTTGGAAAGGAAGGAATGACGTTTGGAATGCAAACTTTGATGGAATGGTCTGTTATGTCGCGTTTGGAGAGCCCCTGATGTGCCTAAACAGTGGAACTCCCCCACAAGTTACCCCATTTTGGAAACTTCACCCCTCATGGATTTATTCAGGGTTATAGTGAGCACTCTTTACACTACAATAATGCCAAACATGTGGCTGCTTACTGCAGTTTAGGCACAGAGGGGCTCAAAAGGAAGGGGGCATTTAGGAGCACAGAATTCACTGGATTTTATTTGAGGGGGTGGGAGCGGTCGCTTTTCCAGAGTCTTTGTTCTACCAGTAACGTGGGACCCGCTATAGTTCCAGTGAAAGATGATGGACCTGAGTGGGGGCTGGTTTTGTGTGGTATAAATTATGGGTTTTATTGGTAACATTTTGGGGTACATCATTTTTGATTGCTTCCAGAATAAGACTGGATTGCCAATCTACGCTGAGCACTTACGTTGGGGTTTCTGTATAAATCCCTCAAAGATGCGATTCAGACGAAACCCCCGATGGAACCACACACCATAATGAAGCAGATGGAGACACTTCGTACTCTGTTTGGTGTCTGCTCTGGTGGTATCCATCTTGTCAGGCATGCATAGATCTGTGCTAAAAAAAAGCCTAAAATGGAACAGAGACCAGTCCAAAGTGACTCCATCTGCCTCATAAGTGAGTGGTTCCCTCGGGGGTTTTGTCTGAATCGTGGTTTTGGAGAATTTACAAAGAAACCCTGATGTAAGCGCTAAGCGGAGAGCGAAGGATAAATGTGAGCCGATCCTTATTCCGATTTTTTGGAGGCAGAATGAACAAATAGACAGCAATACAAGAATAGTGCTTATTTTTATTTTTGCATGGTTCACTGTGCGGTATAAGTGATTCTTCGATTTATATGTTTTTTTTTTAGGTTTTGCTGCTATCACACAGTAAAAATGCTTTTTCATAAAAAGTAGTTTTTTTCGTCACCATATTATGAGCGCTGTAAGTTTTTTATTTTTTGGTGAACAGAGCTGTATGAGGACTTCTTTTTTGCAGGACGAGTTGCAGATTTTTTTGGTACCATTTTGGGGCATATAGTAGTTTTTGATAGCTTTTTATTCAGATTCTTCAGACACAGAATGAACAAAAACCAGCAATTCAGTTATTGTTTTTTTCTTCATTTTTTGTGGTAAAAGTGATAAGACTAATTTATTCGTCGGGTCGGTACGATGACAGCGATACCAGATTTATATTTTTTTTTTATGCTTTGCTATTTTTACAGACTAAAAAAATATTCTACAAAAAATGAATTTGTTTTCGCATCATCATAATCTGAGAATCTGAGAGCTGTAACTTTTTTATTTTTTTCCTGATTTGTTTTTTTGCAGGACGGTTTAGCATTTTTATTTGTATAATATTTTTCACATACGACTTTTGATCGCTTTTTATTCACTTTTTTGTGAGTCAGTATGATGAAAAAGTTACATCTTTGGCGTGTTTTTATATATTCTTTTTATGGTGTTCAACAAACGGATTAAATAACGTGCCAGTTTTAATAGAGTGGGTCGTTCCGGACGCGGCAATACAAATTATGTGTAAGTTTTTTTATTTATTTTTGTTTTATCACAAATGCTGCGTTCTGAGTGACGGAACGGATTTTAGTGATTTGTGTGCACCTTTTTTGTGTTTTTTTTTGTTACTTTTTTACATATTTTATTTCACTTTTTTTAGTTTTTCACTAAGTCCCATTTGCAATTTTCACTAAGTCACATGTGTAATTTTCACTTTGATCACTGATCTCATACTCCTGTACTGCAGTGCATGAGACCTATCAGAGAGTCACTGACTCAGCCTGACTGTGCCTGTCTGTGCCTGTGAGACCCAGCTTATAGCTGGATCTCAGAGGCCACCGTACCCTGGGATCATCATATGATCTCAGTGTACCATGGTAACCATCAGGACCCGTGATTTTCATTGCAGGGGTCCGATGGTTACTAAGGGGGTCTTGCGACCCCCTTGTAACCACTTAAATAGGGCTGTCATTATTGACAGCAGTATTTAAGGAGTTAATCGGCCCCGATCGGCATCAAAACCATCCGAGGCTGATACTGCAGGGTGTCAGCTGTCATATACAGCTGACACCCAAGGGAATTGCCACCGCTAGGCGGCGCTACACCAATATTTCTCAGCGCCGTGAAAGAGTGGCGCTGAAGAATAAGTACCCTTAATGACCGAAGTTAAAAGGCGTATTGGTGGTCGTTAAGGGGTTAAAGATGACACATTTCCTTTGTATTTTAGGCAACAAAAAATATATATATTGTCATATTTTACATTTTAAAATTTACAAAAAGGAAAGTGGGCCAGTGTAAAAGTTTAGTCATCCTTGGAGATTTGTGTGCTCAGATAACTTTGACTAAGTTTTAGACCTTAATTACCCTTCAGAAAGATTTAGCAGACTCTGGAGTTGTGCTACATGTTTCTACTGTTCAGAGACACTTGCACAAATTTAGCCTTCATGGAAGAGTCATCAGAAGAAAAGTGCTCTTGTGCCCTCACCATAAAATTCAGGATCAGAAGTATACAATAGAACATTTAAACGAGCCTGATGCATTTTGGAAACAAGTCCTGTGGACCGATGAGGTTAAAATAGAACTCTTTGACTACAAAAGGTATGTGTGGAGAAGAAAAGGTCTAAGGGGTAACGTTTGGAGCGTGACATACCGGCTGTGGCATGCCAAGGTAAGGCGGCTTATTCGCTGTTAAATGCTCATCTGGGAAATTTAATATACAAATTGCCTCTTCAGAGATGGAGAGGATTTGAACTCTATAAAGCGCCACCTATTGGAAGCAGCAATCCTACGAGTCACAATAGACCCTTTAATGAGTCTTGCAATATGACATAGGATAATAGCCAAATCAGAATCTCAATTTGCAGACACGGTGTTTCGGGCTATCGGCCCTCGTCCTTGCAAAGTATGAGATCTGATTTGGCTAGGTGAGAGGCTCTGGACTGAGGTCTAAGGGGTAAAAAAAGGACACACAGTTTCAGGAAAAGAACATCTCGCCAAGAAGATGGAAGAATTTTCCAAGGAAGAATGGATGAAAATCCCTCAAACAAAAACTGAAAGACTCTTGGCTGGCTACAAAAAGCGTTTACAAGCTGTGATACTTTCAAAAGGGAGTGCTACTGTGTACTAACCATGCAGTGTGCCCAAACTGTTGCATAGGCCCATTTTCCTTTTCGGAATTTTTAAAATTTAAAAGATATATATATATATATATATATATTATTTTTTTTGCCTAAAATACAAAGGAAAGGTGTCATCTTTAACTTTAGGCCTTTTAGAGATCATTTCATCTTAAACTTGCTTAACTGTTCACAATAACAGTAATTTTGACTAGGGGTGCCCAAACTTTTTCATGCCACTGTATGTTTATTTTTTGAATATTTTTAATAGGGAAAAGGGGTGTGATTAAAATTGTTATGTTTTTGTTACATGCATGCCGCTGGGTTCAGATAGGGGCGAGACAGGTTACATGAATTCTTTGGAATTTGGAACCGTTACTTAGGGCAACCATAGAGCATGTGTTACAGCTTCTCTCAGGCACACAGGGGTATTGACCTTCAGGCACAGACACGTAAGTTGTTTCACTTGCTGACCAGACACAGTTGACAAGAGTCCTCATCAACGGTAGAACAGTAGTATTTAATAAGAAGCCGCACAGCCAGTGCAAGTTAAGACTTATGAGTAACAGGTTCCAGTGACAAACAGTACAGTTTCCTTAGCAGCACAGCGGTTCACAGTCTTCCCAGTAGTACAGGAGAGCACAGTTCTAATGCAAAGGCACATTAATGAACACAGCATTCTTTACAGCACAGTGAGATGGAGGAGAGGGGGAGGGTTTGCTGAGGGAGTTGATCCCTGTGACACCATTTCTTCCAGTCCTTATTTTTCTGCCTGACAATACTCTGCACTGCTAGTTCAGGAACTCTACCTGACCATTGCTTAGCTTCACTCCTGACTTGAATCCTTTTCACTTGCAGGGGCACTTCTGTGAGATACAGAACATACACACCACCATTCTCTTCCGCTCCAGCAACAACTTCCCCACAATCCCCCTGGTGCTCTGCTAAAACACTCCCCTTCTCCTGTGACTGTGTTAACCCTTCTAGTTTCTGGATGCTTCTGGAGCACAACACTTCCTGTCTCATGTGCTTGTGTTACTTCTAATAGTTGCTGAATGCTTTTAAATGAACAGCACTACTTCTGCATGTCACATTTTTAAACCTTTTTTTATGTTTTTTTTAAGGAAATTGAAGTTTCAATCTTCTAATTGCTTATACTATATAGTGCAATACATTTGTATACTATATAGTAAAAATCACAGCCTCCTAAGCATGCCAGCCACAGACTTCAGCAGATCCCCAGATCTCATGGAAATCACTTTCCAGCCCTTGATCACGTTGCCAAGAGGCTGATGGATCCATGGAATGGTTCATCCCCATGCTGTACTCTGTAAATGCCGCTGTCAGAGATAGACAGCATTATTTAACAGGTTGACAGCAGTCAGCAGAGCTCAGCTCGACCAATAATTGTTAGAGGCAATGATCACTGTATTATACAATCATCATCTGCCAGGAAAGATGCAGGCTCAGCTTTTAAGCCTGCTCCATACACCAGCTTACAATAAGCATAGTACACGTATGGCACTCGTTGTTATGGGTTTAAAAGGGATTTTCGAATTCATAAAACAAAGCCATATCACAAGAATATTCCATTACTATTCCATTCCATTGGGACAGATCCTGCAGAGAATGAAGGGAAGCAGTGTACTTGAATAGGGACGTGTTGCAGTTCCCTGAATAGCCTGGTATACTTAGGCCACTGTGTAACGCACAAACAGTAGAGTGGGCATAGATGCGCCCCCTTCCTTTTTAAGTCGGTGTCACAAAAGCTGGACCTCACCAAACATAATGTAATTAAACATCCTATCCATTAATTATCACTTTATGAGAGTGAAAAAACCTTTTTAAGGAGTTGTATGCCCCTAAAAATTAGTTTTACCTTTTCACACTATCAAATTATTTTGATTACAAAAATTTGTATTTATTGTATTTATTCATGATGCAGAATCATGTAGTTTAAACTTTGCAAAAATCACTAGTACAAGTAGAAATTAGCTTTTTTTCTCCAGTTGAACATGCTTGTTCAAAGTGCGACTGGCTGCCAACAGGAGTGAGGTGTGAGGTTACTACTGTTGTAGAACTATAAAAGGGAGAGAAAGATGGGGTACAAGGGAGGAGCAATCAGCTCAGTGAGAAAACAGGTGGCTATAGGCAGATTGAGCTGGAGTTTCTAGTAAATGTATTTCAATTCAGTGCTGGATTCACAGTCATACAGCTCAATACTGATGTACAGTGGTGGCCAAAAGTATTGGCACCCCTGCAATTCTGTCAGATAATACTCAGTTTCTTCCTGAAAATGATTGCAATCACAAATTCTTTGGTCTTATTATCTTCATTTAATTTGCTTGCAAGGAAAAAACACAAAAGAGAATGAAGCAAAAATCAAATCATTGATCATTTCACACAAAACTCCAAAAATGGGCCAGACAAAAGTATTGGCACCCTCAGCCTAATACTTGGTTGCACAACCTTTAGCCAAAATAACTGCAAACAACCGCTTCGGCAACCATCAATGAGTTTCTTACAATGCTCTGCTGGAATTGTAGACCATTCTTCTTTGGCAAACTGCTCCAGGTCCCTGATATTTGAAGGGTGCCTTCTCCAAACTGCCATTTTGAGATCTCTCCACAGGTGTTCTATGGAATTCAGGTCTGGACTCATTGCTGGCCACCTTAGAAGTCTTCAGTGCTTTCTCTCAAACCATTTTATAGTGCTTTTGGAAGTGTGTTTTGGGTCATTGTCCTGCTGGAAGACCCATGACCTCTGAGGGAGACCCAGCTTTCTCACACTGGGCCCTACATTATGCTGCAAAATTTGTTGGTAGTCTTCAGACTTCATAATGCCATGCACAAGGTCAAGCAGTCCAGTGCCAGAGGCAGCAAAGCAACCCCAAAACATCAGTGAACCTCCGCCATGTCAGACTGTAGGGACCGTGTTCTTTTTTTTGAATGCCTCTTTTTTTTTCCTGTACACTCTATGTTGATGCTTTTTCCCAAAGAGCTCTACTTTTGACTCATCTGACCAGAGAACATTCTTCCAAAACGTTTTAGGCTTTCTCAGGTAAGTTTTGGCAAACTTCAGCCTGGCTTTTTTATGTCTCGGGGTAAGAAGTGGGGTCTTCCTGGGTATCCTACCATACAGTCCCTTTTCATTCAGACGCCGACAGATAGTACAGGTTGACACTGTTGTACCCTCGGACTGCAGGGCAACTTGAACTTGTTTGGATGTTAGTCGAGGTTCTTTATCCACCATCCGCACAATCTTGCGTTGAAATCTCTCGTCAATTTTTCTTTTCCGTCCACATCTAGGGAGGTTAGCCACAGTCCCATGGGCTTTAAACTTCTTGATGACACTGCGCACGGAAGACACAGGAACATTCAGGTCTTTGGAGATGGACTTGTAGCCTTGAGATTGCTCATGCTTCCTCACAATTTGGTTTCTCAAGTCCTCAGACAGTTCTTTGGTCTTCTTTCTTTTCTAGATGCTCAATGTGGTACACACAAGGACACAGGACAGAGGTTGAGTCAACTTTAATCCATGTTAACTGGCTGCAAGTGTGATTTAGTTACTGCCAACACCTGTTAGGAGCCACAGGTAAGTTACAGGTGCTGTTAATTACACGAATTAGAGAAGCATAACATGATTTTTCAAACAGTGCCAATACTTTTGTCCACCCCCTTTTTTAGGTTTGGTTTGGAATTATATCCAATTTGGCTTTAGGACAATTCTTTTTGTGTTTTTTCATCGAAGACAAATTAAATGAAGATAATAATACCAAAGAATTTGTGATTGCAATCATTTTCAGGAAGAAACTGAGTATTATCTGACAGAATTGCAGGGGTGCCAATACTTTTGGCCACCACTGTATAATGCTTTCCATGCTGTTGCTTGTGTGCCGCAGAGATAGAAGACCAGGAATCTCTCATGCATCTCTGTACTTTTTATGAAAAATAAAAGAGAGACAAGCCCTCATGGGGTAATAACATTAAGTGGTGAGCATGATGCTCACCTGTTTGGGTTGTGTATATCACAACTCCAATAATGCCCATATAAAATAAAGCTGCTGCAGTCACATCTGTAAGAAGAAGTGGTTCCTCTTCTTGATATGTTGAGAATAGTGGAGAAATAGATATATACCTGACCATGTAGCTGTGTAGAAGTGGTTCCAAAGTGTAGTTGTGCTACAATTAGTTATATTACACGTTTCGAGTTTGTACTGGTTTCTTTCTCAAATGAAGCTACATATACCATGTGTAATTTGATTCGAGAAAGAGACCAGTAAGGACTCGAAACATGTAATAAAAATACTTGAAGAAAACTCCAAGTTTGGAACCACTACTTCTATCACAGAATGGTCAGGTATACGTTTATTTCTCCACTATTCTTTACATTTTATGTAAGACATCATAGCAGCTAGTCACCGACTAGGTCAAAGACAACTGAAAATTAACTCCTTCCCAACATAAGGCATAATATTATGTCTTATGTTGGGTCAGGAGCCGAGCCTGCACAATACCAGGCAGATGCCAGTTGTAATATATAGTTGGCAACCACTCATAACTGCATTGGCTGAATTGCACTCTAATTGCTGTAGTATAAACTTAAATGCCGCAGTCAATTCCTCACACCATCTCCCCACTTTGGCGATCGGGAGGAACTGATGGATTGTTATGGCAGCCATTTTGGTATGTTAATGAAGCCCAGCCTATGAGTGGATCTCATGGGACAACAGATTTTTCACCATATACTGCAACATTGTGGAATTGCAGTATGTAGTACAAGTGATTTAGTAATCATAGATTAAAGTTCCTGAAAAGGACTAAAAAATAGAGTAAAAATGTAAAAAAATATATAAAGATTAAAATTTTTCACATACCGTATTTTTCGGACTATAAGACGCACTTTTTTCCTCCAAAATTTTGGAGGAAAGTGGGGGGTGTGTCTTATAGCCCGAATACTATCTCCCTGTATATACTGTGGCTCTGCATGGTAGGAGGTCTGGGGGAGCAGCAGCGGGGGATCAGCGGGGCACAGGAGGCAGCAGCCAACTGCTGCAGTCTACGCTGTGCCCGCTACTAAAGAAAATTAATATGGGCGTGGGGAGCAGGGAATATTCATTTTCCTTAATAGCCGACACACTGTACCGCAGAGCGGCTCATGCTGCGCTCTGCGGTCTGTGTGCCCGCTATTAAAGCTCATGAATATTCACTACAACCCACTCCCATGGGTTGTAGTGAATATCCATGGCCTTTAATAGCAGGTACACTGACCGCAGAGCGGCAGCAGGAGCCGCGCTGCGGTACAGTGTACGCGCTCTCACACTGTGTGAGGGCGCAAGGCAGGGACGCCATGCATGCCCTGCCATGCGCGGCTCACACAGTGAGAGTGTCGGTAGCAGAGCGGGACAATGCTGGAGGAGAGAGGAGGTGAGTATGATTGTTTATTTTTTTTGTGGCAGCAGGATGGGGTCTCAAGGGGTGCCAAGCATACCAGGATGGGGGCTCAAGGGGTGCCAAGCATAAGAGGATGGGGGCTTAAGGGGTGCCAAGCATACCAGGATGGGGGCTCAAGGTGTGCCAAGCATACCAGGATGAGAGCTTAAGGGTTGCCAAGCATACCAGGATGGGGGCTAAAGGGGTGCCAAGCATACCAGGATGGGGGCTCAAGGGGTGCCATACATACCAGGATGGGGGCTCAAGGGGTGCCAAGCATAAGAGGATGGGGGCTTAAGGGGTGCCAAGCATACTAGGATGGGGATCAGGGGGTGGCATGCATACCAGGATGGTAGATCAAATGGGTGCAATGCATACCAGGATGGGGGCTCAAGGGATGCCATGCATACCAGCATGGGGGAATCAAGGGGTGTCATGCATACCAGGATGGGGATGAGGGGGGCCATACACACCAGGATGTGTGATCAAGGGGTGCCATGCATACCTGGATGGGGGCTCAAGGGGTGCCATGCATACCAGAATGGGGGCTCAAGGGGTGCCATGAAAACTAGGATGGAGCTCAGGGGGTGCCATGCATACCAGGATGGTAGATCAAATGGGTGCCATGAATACCAGGATGGGGTATCAAGGGGTGCCATGCATTCCAGGATGGGGATGAGGGCCACGTATACCAAGATGGGATGGGGGCCACGTATACCAGGAAGGAGGGGCCATACATACCAGGATGGAGGATATTAACAGAATTGGGGGACATTACCCCAATACCAGTGTCAGCAGCAGACTCCCTCCCCTATAACAGGGCATCATGACCACATTTTTTGCTTAAATATTTTTTTTCCTATTTTCCTCCTCTAAAACCTAGGTGCGTCTTATGGTCCAGTGCGTCTTATAGTCCGAAAAATACGGTAGTCCCCTATTAAAAACAAAGAAAATTTTTTAAAACATAAACATATTTTGTATCACCGCCTCCATAAATGTCAGGTCTATCAAAATATAAAATTAATTACTTCAATCGGTAAATGGTGTAATGAGAAAATGCCAGAATATGCAGGTTCTCTGTCACCAAACCACTACAGATGAATACAATAAGTTATGAAATCATCATATCTACCGTAAAATGTTAAAAAATAAGACCGTGAGTACGCCACGCAAAAACAAGCTCTCACACAGGTCCATTGATGGAAACATTAAAACGTTATCGATCTCAGAAATTGGCAGCAAAAGCAAACATTTTTTATATGGCAACCCAAGCAAAAAAAAATGTTATGAATGTCCAAACTTGTTTCCACCACTTAAATAAAAAACAAACTAGATAAGTTTGGTATTATCCTAATCATTCTGCTCTCGAGAATCATGTGTCTTGGTCATTTTTACAGTATAATGAACACTGTAAAAACAAAACTCGAAAAACAATTGCAGAATTATGTTTTTTGTTTTTTGCGCAATTTCACCGTTATTCAAAATTTTCCCCCATTTTTCACAATATTGAATAGTAAAATGAATGGTGCCATTCAAAATGAAAACTCACAAAAAATAAGACCCCGTACAGATCGACGAAAACGAAAGAGCAAAAACGAAGGGAAGGGGTGAAAGAAAGAGCCTGCAGAGGGAAGAATTAGTGAAAAATGCAGAATATAAATTATATAATAGCTAGAAATATAGGTATTCCTCATCTACAAATACATGTCAGCTTATTCTGAAAAGCTACTTAACTGAAACGTCAAGCACACATGAATTGTATGTTATTATTTTTAACATTCTGTTTTGTCATATTTGTACATGCCATTACATTATTGCCTGTGCATGTCAAATGCACTTGCATCTATTAGGGCATACCAGGGAAGCCCCGAGCCCCTTTAGTTAGGTTAGTATTGAACCATAAGGTACTTCTCACTTTGTCAGCAATGTTGTCATTTCTAATTGATTAAATTGATTGGAGTTTTCTCACTTCACGTAGTTGTTGTAGAAGTGTTTGTCACACTCCTACTGGTGATCACATTGTGATGTACACAGCATTGTGATGGAAAGGATTAAATTAAAGTCCCAGGCAGGGGAATATTTTTTGTATATAAAAAGCATAAAAAAGGCATTTTGGAGCATAAACACATAAGTGTGTTTTCTTTTATGGCTCACCCTTCACCAAACTACAGGCTTTTCCATGAACTGAGAGTAGAACATTTAAATAATACTTGTCTTGTCAGATGATTTTCAGAGTAAGCGGTCATGTGTGTCCATGAGAAATAACACTATGTCAGGCTATTATTTCACTCGTTTCCTGGGTTTTTCACCAGTTTTCCACTCTGTCTCTGAGCTAGTGATTGGAGAGTAGATGCTGTCATGTTTCCCATACAAAGTACACAGACATGAGGGATTCCTGCTTTGAAAGACATAATACAGCAGTACTTTCCTACAAAAATTACTACTGGAGTACTCACAAACCAAGAAAGAAAGTATAAAAAATACACTTATTTAGAATATGATTAAAATTGTTTACATAACATAGTGAGTCTATCAGGGAGGAGTAGAATGCCAATAGCCCACCACATTTGCAAGCATGGCCAAAATGACTTGATAATATATAGTACACATGTACAGGAAAGTTCTAGTCCATACAATAGACAGCATTCATATGCATCAGTTAAGTACAGCAGTACTTAGCAGCATAGCTCTGGGGGGAGATACAACACTTACTGTAAAGCAGCTGTACAATCTTTTTTTCTGTGCATCTCTTTTTCACACTGCTCCTAACTCTCCCTTTCCCATCCCTCTATATAAAATTCAATAATCTGATCCCTTAGTGAGTGAGAGTCTGACTTGTCTTGAGCAAAATGGAGTTTAGCGGTATTTGTAAATGAATCATCAGTTCAGGAGGCAGGAGGAAAATAAGTGGCTCATCAGTGGAGTAAAAAAGTAATCTTATATTTCCTTGTATTATTGATTTATGCACATGGCATACTGGTATGTATAGTGCATATCACCAGTGAAATATCTCTTAGGATGTGTAGAGGATAGGGAATGCAAAATAGCAGCATCAGAGCATCATCATAGCACATCATTGCTTCACAAAGGTGACATCTAATAATGAAATTAGCATGCATTCATTAATAATTAGTTATTAAATTGAACAAAAGAAAAATGATTAAAGATTGGTAGTTACCTTGTTTACTGCTCCAGGCATATAATTCCTTGATACCCAGCTCATTTAGTGACCGGGACATGTCTAGCTCTTCTTTGCTGATTGCGTCTCTTAAAAGAGTCACATTCTCATGGCTAAGTTCACATTTCTCACACACAGCAGGAAGGATGTTCCGCAAGGGCACAGCAGGATTGACTCTCACCACTGCTTTCTGAGTACCAAGGAAGTTCACAACAAGCCGGACTGTTTTCTGGTGAAGACAAAAATGAAAGGCCAAACCATTGGAATCAGTCCTCTTTGCCAAGTCTTAGCTACCATGCACTGTAATGGAATGCAGAATGGGCTTCCTAGCTTCACCTGATCCCTGTCATGCAGATCTAGTGACTCATTAGCATTTTGCTTTGAAAAAAGGATGGACCAGTTGACTTGTAAAAGGAGCTGACTTACTCAGCAGCCCAACTGCTAGGTGCTCAGCAAACAGATGAAAAGTACAATCACACCTGGATTTTTTTACATCTCTTACACTGTGATAAGTTGACAAAGGGTTTAGAAAAAAGATTCACATGAGTGGAAGTGGAGCTTGAAAAGATAAATGGTTCACTGATTCTAAAGAATAGAATAAAGTAAAAGAAAACAAATGACAGAGCACGATACAGAAGCAATTCTTGATTGGCATGCGCTGCTGCTTAATACACACAAAGTGAAAAGAATTTGACACAAAATAGTAAATGACTTCAGCAGTAGCATACATACTATATATATCTCCTAAGGCTAGCTTTAGGAAACTCCATGATGGACAACAGCCATACATTACATTTTTTTAAAAGACAAAAAGAAAACAGTATAGCAGATGATAGGCTATGAAATCCTGCTTACACTGTTTTCTTTACTTCTGTGTGTACAACTGACCTATATACTGTAGATAAATCCTATAAGACTTAAGCTGAGGGGTTAATTAATTAAAAAAGGTGTTTTACAGTTGTACATGAAAAAGAAAGTGGCCATGTTAATATCATCTTCTACAGTCATTTTTCACAAAAAAAATCTTAAAAAATATGTTTTATTTTAGAAGACTTTCCATGAAAAAAGACTGAAGTGCCGATACATTAAGAGTAGCATTGTACACATCAGTCTTAATAAAGCGGCGTGGTTGGATAAGATGTGCCGAATTACGTACGCCTTTCAGTGGTGTGCGCCTAGGCAAAAATGCTACTACAGTTAGAGACTCGTATATCATTTCTGGTGAAAGTTACGCCACTTAAGTGGTATAACTTTTTTATTATGCGTTGCTTATATAGTGCCATCATATTTCACAGTACTCTACAGACATTATCATCACTGTCCCCATTGGGGCTCACAATCTACATTCCCTATCATTATGTCTTTGGAGAGCGGGAGTAAACCGGAGATCCCGGAGGAAACCAGCGCAAACACGGGGAGAACATACAAACTTCTTGCAGATGTTGTCCTTGGTGGGATTTGAACCCAGGACCCCAGCGCTGCAAAACAACAGTGCTAACCACTGAGCCACCATGCTGCTTTTGTATAAGGAAATTGGCTGATGCCGCCCGCCCTGTCCATTTTCCTCCCACTCCATTCAAGCGGGCTTTGCAAAGTCTGCTCCCAGGATCCAGAGCCCTGCTTCTGAAGTCAGAATAACCCTATAAAGTAGACTTGATTTTGTAATGTTTGATGTATTTTAGGACTTCTTCACTCACACTTAATGGGAGTCCATCACCCCCAAAATGCATTTTAAATGGGCTATACAATGTTGTAAGGGGGATAGCCCCTATACAACAATACTAACACTGTACCTGCTACTGGTACAATGCAGGAGAAAATTACTTTTAATTCATAAGTAAATGAGGAGGCGTCAGTGTACACTTAACATAGCCAAGAGTTTGGAGAACCATAACGCCTTCTCAATTGCATATTGGGTCCCTTGTCCTGCTTCTGATTGACAGTGCTTGCTTCCCAGAGCGAGCACTGTCTGAATGCTACCAGCGTGTGTGCGGCTACAGCGTTCTCCTCCCTGTCTCCTTTCTTCAGACGCCGCTTACTGCACTTCCAGGTGAATTGGGAGTATTAGTGTAGCGAGCAGTATCAGAAGAAAGGAGTCAGGGAGGAGAATGTGCACACACAAGCTGGCAGCATTCAGACAGTGCTCGCTCTGAGAAGTGAGCACTGTCAATCAGAAGCGGAGGTAAGGCCCCAATATGACAAAGTTTAATTGTGCACCAAACTATTGGCCACACCAAGAGTGCACCAAAGCCTCTTCATTTGCATATGAATTAAATATTATTTTCTCAAGCACTGTACCAGTAACCAGTACAGTGCTAGTATGGTTGTCATAGGAGCTAGGTCCCCTACAACACTGTACAGTCCATTTAAAATGCAGTTTGGGGGTGACGGACTCCCTTTCATTTTCTGCTGTTTCAAAAACCATGTAAAAACAGCCTGCGCTTCAAGTATATTAGGGTTAAAAGTAGAAAATGGACAGAAAGAGGTAACGTTAAGCACGACATGGCAAAATATAATGTTGAGTGAAAGAAAATGAAGCTTTATTGATGAAAGATTTTAAAGTGTTTTTTGACATTTTAAAACACTTATTAAAAATGGTTTAATGGAATGTTAACAAGCATGTTGGTGAAAGTTTTTATGTTGCAACATTTTGTACAGGAGTTTCTCCTGCCATTTTGTAAGTTCTTTAGAGATTCCTATAAAGAAAAACACAATTAAAAAACATCATACCTACAGCATTCTACATTTTGCTTAAAAAAAGTAGTTGACCTCAAAAAACAAAATGCCATGTATAGTTTATGCTTACTGTAGTATCGGCGTCTCTGCCTCCTGGCCGGCAGAGACGCCGTTCCCCTTATCGCCGCGGTCCTGCTCCGGCGTCCTCTGGCCTCCCTGCAGCTGCTGCTGGTGCAATGGTTGGAGGACTTCCCCTATAAATGGCACCTCCTCCAATATGGAGGTGCCTGTGCAAGGTTGTTGCTCTGTATGCTAAACTCTGCTTCAGCCCACAGGTCCTGCTGCCTGTCTGACTACCAGTCCAGTCCGTCTGACTATCAGTCCAGTCTGCCAGCCTGATTACCAGTCCAGCCCGACAGTCTGCTTACAACCCAGTCCGCTAGTCGGTCTATGGGCTAGGCTAGTCCACTTATCCGGAGCCTTCACCTGCTACCTGTCTACGCCTGCCATGGACACTCTCCAGACCGACGGTCTGCCTACGTTCAAATCCGCCAGTCTTTCTATGGGCTAGGCTAGCCTGCCTACCTGGAGAACTTGCCTGTCACCTGTAGGCTCCTGCCTGCACCTGCCGTGTATACCTGACAGCCTACCTAGAGGCTCCTGCCCATCTCCAGCCATGCCTGCCTCACAGCCTACCTAGAGGCTCCTGCCTGTCACTTGCCGTGACCATCTGACAGCCTACCTAGAGGCTCCTGCCCGTCTCCAGCCGTGCCTGCCTGACAGCCTACCTAGAGGCTCCTGCCCGTCACTTGCCATGACCACCTGACAGCCTACCTAGAGGCTCCTGCCTGTCATTTGCCATACCTGCCTGACAGCCTACCTAGAGGCTCCTGCCTGTTACCTGCCATGCCTGCCTGTCAGCCTACCTGGAGGCTCCTGCTGATTACCTGCCGTGCCTGCCAGTCCGTCTGCCCGGATCACCCATCAGCCTGCCTGCCATGCTCATCTGCTGTACCGGTCAGTCCCTGCCTTCTGACCCGTGGGAGTCACCTGCTGTCATACAAGGTCGGTCCCCAGAGTAGCACCTGGTCCCTCTGCTCGGTCCTTCCCTGGTCACGGAGTCGACTGAGCCGCCGTACGGCCTTGGTTGGTCCGAGTTGATACCTAGTTACGCTCCTCTTGTCCCTCCTTGCACCGCAGCACAGAGGTTCCACCACCCGGATCCGTAACAGTTTGCACGGGCCATGGAACCCAGTGACCTCCAGACCCCCGCGATCTTCGACCTGCACCAGGAGGTCTTACGCCAGAGAGTTCAACAGGAGACTGTCCTGTCCTTTCTGCGGTCTGTCAACTCTCGCCTAGGCGCATTATCCGCCCCGTCTGTGTTCGCCTCTGGCCAAGCGGCGCCAGATCCCGCGGCACCGCAACCCTGTCCTATTATGGCATCCGGCTATGGACCCCGGCATTTGGCACCCCCACGTTTTGCTGGCGACCCCGCTTTAGCTCGGGGTTTCATGAACCAGTGCTCCCTGCACTTTGAACTCCTGGTACACCAGTTCATTTCTGACCGGGCCAAGGTGGCATTCATCATGTCTCATCTCACTGGAGAAGCATTGGCCTGGTTAAACCCCCTGTGGGAGAGAGGGGATCCCCTGGTGTCCGATCTATCGTCTTTCCTCGCTGCTTTCCGGAAAGTCTTCGATGAACCTGGACGAAAATCTTCTACTGCCTCCTCTCTGCTACGTATCCGCCAAGGGAGTCTCACCGTGGGCCAATATGCCATACAGTTCCGTACCCTCGCTTCAGAGCTAGCCTGGAACAACGAGGCCCAGGTATCCATCTTCTGGGAGGGTCTTTCCGGTCGGATCAAGAATGAGTTAGCCGGCTGGGAAGTTCCTACCACCCTGGATGACCGGGTGTCACTAGCAACCAGGATTGACATCCGTTTCCTGAAACGTGCTAAGGAGACTACCCGGGATAGAAGATTTCCTCGTCTTGCTCCTGCTTTCCAGAGACCTGCTTCCCAACCTGCAACTCCCCGGGCACGCTTGCCTGAACCTATGCAGATCAACCAGACCAAGATGGTCAAATCTCGCCAAGAGACACGCCGAGCTGAGGGGAGCTGTTTCTACTGCGGCAGTAAGGAGCACCTGATTCGTTCCTGCCCGGTGAAGCCGGGAAACTCCAGTGTCTTGGACCGCTCGGAGAGGTCGTCCTAGGCAAAAGTAAATCCTCTCCGTCCTTGACTTTATCAATCTCTATTTCCTGTGGAGAGAATCGCTTCTTTGAAACCGCACAACTGGATTCCGGAGCCGCTGGGAATCTCATATCCCAGTCCCTTGTAGAGAAGTATCAGATTCCTACCAAACCTCTGGCTGAACCATTGGCAGTCGCTTCCGTGGATGGAAGACTCCTTCCAGTGACCATCTTGCTCGTCACAGAGGCCATAACCCTGCAGGTGGGAATGCTGCACTCAGAGAGGATCTCCTTCCATGTGCTTTCCAGACTCTCTCACCCCCTTTTGCTATGTCTACCCTGGCTACAGAAACATGAACCCGTTCTGAATTGGCAATCCGGTGAGGTGCTCCGTTGGGGGCAGGATTGCCATGAGACCTGTCTGATTCTGGTTCGCCCGGCTCGACCCCCATCTACTCCGACTAATTTACCCGGTCTACCGGCACCCTACTGATCCAATGCTGATGTCTTCGACAAGAAGGAGGCAGAGACTCTGCCACCCCATAGGCCATATGATTGCCCTATCGACCTGATACCCGGTGCCACTCCACCCCGTGGGCGTATCTACCCGTTGTCGTTGGCCGAAACCAGGGCCATGTCGGAGTACATCGAAGAAAATCTGGCTAGGGGATTCATCCGGAAATCTTCCTCCCCGGCTGGAGGCAGATTCTTCTTCATTAAAAAGAAAGACGGTTCACTACGTCCATGTATCGATTATAGAGGACTCAACCAAATCACTGTCAAAAACAAATATCCCCTGCCGCTCATCTCTGAGCTGTACGACCGCCTTAAAGGCGTGAAGATCTTCACCAAGCTCGATCTTCGTGGGGCGTATAACCTGGTCCGGATTCGCCAAGGAGACGAGTGGAAGACTGCATTCAATACCCGGGACGGTCACTGTGAATACCGTGTGATGCCCTTCGGTCTCTGTAATGCTCCTGCCATCTTCCAAGAATTAGTTAATGACATCTTCCGTGACCTCTTATATTCTTGTGTGGTGGTGTACCTGGACGACATCTTGGTCTTCTCTCCGGATCGTCCCTCACATCGGAGGGATATTCGTCCGGTTCTGGTTAGGATCAGGCAAAATCACCTTTATGCAAAATTTGAGAAATGCCTCTTCGAGCAGTCCTCTCTTCCGTTCCTGGGCTATATTATCTCTAAGACAGGTCTACGGATGGACCCCGAGAAGGTCTCTGCTGTCTTAAAATGGCCCCGTCCGGAGGGGTTGAAGGCGATTCAGCGATTCCTGGGCTTCGCCAACTATTACCGTCTCTTCATCCCACATTTCTCTACCCGGATTGCTCCCATCTCTGCGCTCACCCGAAAGGGAGCAAATCCTAAGGAATGGTCGCCCGAAGTGGAGGAGGCCTTCCGCTCTTTAAAACAAGCCTTCTCTTCTGCCCTTGTGCTGCACCGTCCGGATAACAACAAACAATTCTTTCTGGAGGTTGATGCTTTCTCTTCTGGAGCCGGAGCGGTGCTCACCCAGAAATCTCGATCCGGGAGAATGGTAAACTGCGGCTTCTTCTCCAAGCTCTTCTCCTCGTCTGAGCGCAAACACTCCATAGGAGACCGAGAACTGCTAGCCATCAAATTGGCGCTGGAGGAATGGTGTTACCTGCTCGAGGGCACTCTGCACCTGGTGGTCATCTATACTGACCACAAAAACCTGGCATATATACAGAATGCCCAAAGACTCAATCCGCGTCAGGCCCGGTGGTCTTTGTTCTTCGCTCGCTTTAACTTTACCCTACATTACCGCCCGGCAGACAAGAACGTTAAAGCAGACGCCTTGTCCCGCTCCTTTCAGTCCTCTGATCAAGAGGAAGAGCCTATGCATATCATCGATCCCTCCAAAGTGATGAATGTGGCCCCCTTGGATTTGTCTCGTCTCCCGCCCGGTAAGAAGTTTGTAGCGGTTCCGGATCGTAAAAAGGTTCTTCTCTGGGGTCATTCATCCAAACTAGCCGGCCATGCTGGCCAGAAGAAGACCTTCCTGCTTATTACCTGGCATTACTGGTGGCCTACCCTGTGCCAGGATGTGGTAGACTTCGTCACGGCCTGTACATCCTGTGCCCGCAACAAAGTTCCCAGACATCTTCCTGCCGGCCGCCTCCTGCCTCTTCCCGTACCTGCTGCCCCATGGCAACACATTGCTATGGACTTTATTACGGATCTCCCTGTTTCTGCCGGTTGTACAATCATTTGGGTGGTCGCTGACCGCTTTTCTAAAATGGCCCACTTCATTCCTCTGCCTGGTCTCCCGTCTGCGTCTGTGCTGGCTAAGGACTTCATCACATCTTTCGCCTCCACGGCCTACCCCTCCACATTGTGTCTCATCGAGGGGTCCAGTTCACTTCGCACTTCTGGAGAGCTACGTGTAAGCTGCTGGATGTCACCCTGGATTTCTCCTCTGCTTACCATCCGCAGTCCAATGGCCAAGTGGAGTGTATCAACCAGATCCTTACCAGCTACCTCCGGCACTTCGTCAACGCTCACCATACCGATTGGGTGGAGCTCCTACCATGGGCTGAGTTCTCCAACAACAACCATGATAGCGAATCTTCTTCCAAGTCCCCGTTCTTTGTGGTCTACGGTCAACATCCCCGGATTCCGTTTCCCGTTTCCGCTTCAGTAGACAACCCGGCCACGGAGTCTCAGGTCAGCGAATTTTCCACTATTTGGGAGGACACTAGATCCGCACTTCTTCAATCCTCCGAGCGGATGAAGACGCATGCTGATAAGAGATGTCTGGATCCACCTCTATTCCGTCCGGGAGACAAGGTTTGACTCTCCTCCAACCATGTTGGTCTCAAAATACCCTCGTATAAGTTGGGCCCACGGTTCATCGGTCCATTTGAAGTCCTGAAGCAAATCAACCCAGTAGCCTACAAGTTAAAACTCCCGGCCACCTTACGGATTCCAAACTCCTTCCACGTATCTCTCCTCAAACCAGTTGTGCTTAATTCTTTTTTCGACAATCCAGGTACCTCCCCAGCAACGATCTCCACTGAGGACGTCTATGAGGTAGAGAACATTCTGGCAACCAAGAGGGTAAGAGGAAAAACCTTTTTCTGGTGGATTGGAAGGGGTTTGGCCCAGAGGAAAGAACTTGGGAACCCAGAGAGATCCTTCACGCCCCTGCTTCTCCTTAAAAAATTTCTTGCTGACCTAAAAAAGAGGGGGCGTAAAGGGGGGGGGGTACTGTAGCATCGGCGTCTCCGCCTCCTGCCCAGCAGAGACGCCGTTTCCCTTACCGCCGCGGTCCTGCTCCGGCGTCCTCTGGCTTCCCTGCAGCTGCTGCTGGTGCAATGGTTGGAGGACTTCCCCTATAAATGGCACCTCCTCCAATATGGAGGTGCCTGTGCAAAGTTGTTGCTTTGTATGCTAAACTCTGCTTCAGCCCACAAGTCCTGCTGCCTGTCTGACTACCAGTCCAGTCCGTCTGACTATCAGTCCAGTCTGCCAGCCTGATTACCAGTCCAGCCCGACAGTCTGCTTACAGCCCAGTCTGCTAGTCTGTCTATGGGCTAGGCTAGTCCGCTTATCCGGAGCCTTCACCTGCTACCTGTCTCCACCTACCAAGGACACTCTCCAGCCTGACGGTCTGCCTATGTTCAAACCCGCCAGTCTGTCTATGGGCTAGGCTAGCCTGCCTACCTGGAGAACTTGCCTGTCACCTGGAGGCTCCTGCCTGAACCTGCTGTGTATACCTGACAGCCTACCTAGAGGCTCCTGTCCGTCACTTGCAGTGACCATCTGACAGCCTATCTAGAGGCTCCTTCCCGTCTCCAGCCATGCCTGCCTGACAGGCTACCTAGAGGCTCCTGCCTGTCACTTGCCGTGACCATCTGACAGCCTACCTAGAGGCTCCTGCCCGTCTCCAGCCGTGCCTGCCTGACAGCCTACCTAGAGGCTCCTGCCCGTCACTTGCCATGACCACCTGACAGCCTACCTAGAGGCTCCTGCCTGTCACTTGCCGTACCTGCCTGACAGCCTACCTAGAGGCTCCTGCCTGTTACCTGCCGTGCCTGCCTGTCAGCCTACCTGGAGGCTCCTGCTGGTTACCTGTCGTGCCTGCCAGTCCGTCTACCCGGATCACCCGTCAGCCTGCCTGCCAGGCTCATCTGCTGTACCGGTCAATCCTGGCCTTCTGACCCGTGGGAGTCACCTGCTCTCATACAAGGTCAGTCCCCAGAGTAGCACCTGGTCCCTCTGCTCGGTCCTTCCCTGGTCACGGAGTCGACTGAGCCGCCGTACGGCCTTGGTCGGTCTGAGTTGATACCTAGTTACGCCCCTCTTGTCCCTCCTTGCACCGCAGCACAGAGGTTCCACCACCCGGATCCGTAACACTTACTATAAATCATCAATGTGTGATTGCGGTGTGCAACCCCTGATACTCTCTCCATTCAACAATACCCAACAAGAATATGTCCTTGTGGTTGTAGATGTGACTCAAAGCTACTTTGTTCTTCTGACAATGAGGGCAGCGGAGCATGGACTATAACTGATCACACAATGGCATCCTTCACAAAGGAGATACATGAACATATTTCTCAAAACAAATGTATATTTGTTTCAAAAACAGCAGAAGAAAGCCATTAATATCACATTAAAACAAAACTCGGAAAATAGTGCATCCTAATAATATACTACATACTGTATATAAGAAGCATATTGTTAATTGTTATGCAATTTTGTAGGAAGGAATCAATCAATACCAGTTTGAAAAGTTTGGTAAAACTGCATTTCAGTACGGTTTTCTATATCATCACTACATGTGAATTCACCCCTAAGATTGGCTACTTGCACAGTCTTGGTAGACTGAAGGGTGCATGGCCAATTATTTCTAATGTCTTTTGTATGTAATTACCTCCTATGATGGTAAACAATACTAACACATTACTCATAATTTTAATCAAAGATACACATTATATCATCTGTCCTCTGTAAAAAAGAAAAATGGCACTAACATCACGTTCATTACACTATTTCAAACAGCAATTTAGGGATTTGGGAAGATGAAATAGCACTATATACTTCAAGATTAAGATTTGAAAAACTATTAAACTAAAATAAATACACAGTTTATAACCAGCTTCATGTCTCTTAAAAGTTGTCAGAGTGTTGTCCAAGTAAATGTTGTCATACATTAGGTGTTAGTATCAAGAGATGTTGACTGTAGCTCAGATCTAAAGAATGTGATGAAATTGAACATCAATGTATGATGAAAGAGTCTTCTTGATGTTTATAAACATATTGAAAATATAGGTATGCAGCTCAAAGAGGTTGCCAAACAACTATAACATGTCGGTTCAGGGCAGATAATGCTATTTAACGTGTCGTGGCTAAAGCACAGACTGTGCCGGTAGTCTCTGTCAGGACTGGGAGTGATTATGTCTTGTACAAGTCACCTGACTACATCCAATACATAGCCTCAGCAGTCAGGGACTATAGAAAGGTACATCATTAACTCCAGTCTGTTATGATTGTGCAACAACTCACTCGGGAAAATAAAACTAAAAACTGCAACTGACCCTGCCAGTTCCTGTACAGACTAGAGATCCCGACCAGCAGTCCCTAAAGGTTCCTGCGTGAGTAAAGATAGCCCTAACCACAGACTAGAAGATACCAGCTTGGACCTAAACTGCCTAAAAGGCTGTTGAGCGCTTCACGTTCCTCCTAAATAACCGGAGGGCAGTGCAGAGTGTAAGCTACCTACAAAAGGGAAAGTGTGCTAAAAAAAGGAAAGATCCCAGAGTAAGTAAAGTAAACCACAAAATAAAGCATAAAGTACGTACTGTTAGAATATATGCTGCCTACTTCCTAACAGAAGCTAGGTGCACAATAAGAAACAGAAACATCAAGGAGATAAATCCTAGCTGCAATTTCACTGACTGGCTTTAAGCTATAGCAGAATGGCTGAATATCCACAAGAAACTATCACCAGCAGGAAATGCCAGAAGGGGGACAGAATATAAAGCCGCACCCGAAAGGTGATAAGGCAGACAAATGAAAACACCTGTATTATGCTAAACAGACTGAGGCCAGAATAATAGAACCTAAATAGCCAGAGAAAAGGTGTGTCGGCTTTGACTCGGCAGACAGAGAAGCCGACCACAAAACACAGGCTCACAGGTTCGAATCGAGGAGCATGACACAGTCCCAGCACAGACCATCACAGTAGCCTGTGCTGGATAGGTAAAAGACTGGAATGATGCACATAACTCTGTCATTTGACAATACTGCCAGCCTTTGGTCGATATTTTATGTAAACCCATTTAAGAGTATCAGATCTCTCTCTTGTCAGTTAGACACCATCAGGACTGTTTTGATCACTGACAACAAAAAGGTATTAAAAATTCTGATTCCCGGTAATTGAAACAGAGTTTATCACAAATTTGCATAATTTGCCATCACACATTTATGTTTTATACACATAAAACTTAAAACTCTGCTAATAATAAAATGTAAGATTTTTTAATTTTGTAATGAAACATAAAAATATCACATCTAATTTTCATCAGAAATATGAGCTTAATTAAGAAGGATGAACTTAGCTTTTGAAATGAGATCTAGATATGTAGCACAGAAACATTTACAGTTGCTGAAATTTTCTCCTTAACTAACCTCGGGAATCTTTGGAGGTGGCTTTCGGACTTTTACTTCTGTAACTTTCTCCTTCAGAAATATAGTTTCTACATCTAAAGTTCCAATGAGGGTATTTGGCCTTAAAGTCAAAGGTTGCTGTGATACTCCGGAGCGCACGTCAAGAGCGTGCTGAGCGGGATTCAAATGATGTTGGCTGCACAGGTCCACCAAGAAATCCATCACTGCTTTACTAGAAAAAAAAGAAAGAATGTATTTAAATATTTACCAAGCAAATTATAACTACTTAAATACTTGAAGAATAAGGTTAAGTTTAAATCTAACTTGAGTTATAATGATTCCTACAGATTTACCTTTTTATTGCATTGTAAAACTGTTGACTAAACAATTTTTGACATTAACCACTTCGCACCAGAGCCTGTTTTTGCCTTCGTGACCGGGCCAATTTTTTCAATTCTGACCACAGTCACTTTATGAAGTAATTACTCTGGAACGCTTCAATAGATTCCCCTGATTCTGAGATTGTTTTTTCGTGACATATTGTACTTCATGATAGTGGTAAAATTTCGTTGATATCACTTGCATTTATTTGTGAAAAAATCGGAAATTTGGCGAAAATTTTGAAAATTTTGCCATTTTCAAACTTTGAATTTTCATGCCCTTAAATCAGAGAGATATGTCACACAAAATAGTTAATAAATAACATTTCCCACATGTCTACTTTACATCAGCACAATTTTGTAACCAAATTTTTTTTTTTTGTTAGGAAGCTGTAAGGGTTAAAAGTTGACCAGCGATTTCTCATTTTTACAACAAAATTTACCCAAACATTTTTTTAGGGACCACATCTTATTTGAAGTGACTTTGAGGGGCCATTATGACATAAAATACCCCAAAGTGATACCATTCTAAAAACTGCACCCCTCAAGGTGCTCAAAAACACATTCAAGAAGTTTATTAACCCTTCAGGTGCTTCACGGGAATTTTTGGAATGTGGAAGAAAACAATGAACATTTAACTTTTTTTCACAAAAAATTACCTTACACACAATATTTTTTAATTTTTGCAAGGGTAACAGGAAAAAATAGACCCCAAAATGTGTTGTGCAATTTCTCCTGAGCACGCTGATACCCCATATGTGGTGCAAAACCACTGTTTGGGTGCACGGCATGGCTCGGAAGGTAAGGAGCGCCATTTGACTTTTGGAATGGAAATTTGGCTGGAATCGATAGCGGACGCCATGTTGCATTTGGACAGCCCCTGAGGTGCCTAAACAGAGGAAACCCCTAACAAGTGACCCCATTTTGAAAACTAGACCCCTCAAGGAACTTATCTAGATGTGTGGTGAGCACCTTGAACCCCCAGGGGCTTCACAGAATTTTATAATGTTGAAGTGTGAAACTAAAAAAACACATTGTTAACACAAAACTGCTACTTTAGCCTTAAATTTTTAATTTTCACAAGGGCAGCCATAAAAAATGGACCCCAAAATGTGTTGTGCAATTTCTCCTGAGCACGCTGATACCCCATATGTGGTGCAAAACCACTGTTTGGGCGCACGGCATGGCTCGGAATGTAAGGAGGGCCATTTGACTTTTGGAATGGAAATTTGTCTGGAATCGATAGCGGACGCCATGTTGCATTTGGACAGCCCCTGAGGTGCCTAAACAGAGGAAACCCCCAAAAAGTGACCCCATTTTGGAAACTAGACCCCTCAAGGAACTTATCTAGATGTGTGGTGAGCACCTTGAACCCCCAGAGGCTTCACAGAATTTTATAATGTTGAAGTGTGAAAATAAAAAAACACATTTTTAACACAAAACTGCTACTTTAGCCTCAAATTTTTAATTTTCACAAGGGCAGCCAGAAAAAATGGACCCAAAATGTGTTGTGCAATTTCTCCTGAGCACGCTGATGCTCCATATGTGGTGCAAAACCACTGTTTGGGTGCACGGCATGGCTCGGAAGGTAAGGAGCGCTATTTGACTTTTGGAATGGAAATTTGGCTGGAATCGATAGCGGACGCCATGTTGCATTTGGACAGCCCCTGAGGTGCCTAAACAGAGGAAACCCCCAACAAGTGACCCCATTTTGGAAACTAAACCCCTCAAGAAACTTATCTAGATGTGTGGTGAGCACCTTGAACCCCCAGGGGCTTCACAGAATTTTATAATGTTGAAGTGTGAAAATAAGAAAACACATTTTTTAACACAAAACTGCTAATTTAGCCTCAAATTTTTAATTTTCACAAGGGCAGCCAGAAAAAATGGACCCCAAAATGTGTTGTGCAATTTCTCCTGAGCACGCTGATACCCCATATGTGGTGCAAAACCACTGTTTGGGCGCACGGCATGGCTCGGAAGGTAAGGAGCGCCACTTGACTTTTGGAATGGAAAATTGGCTGGAATCAATAGCGGACGCCATGTTGCATTTGGAGAGCCCCTGAGGTGCCTAAACAGAGGAAACCCCCAAAAGTGACCGAATTTTACAATCTACTCCTCTGTATAAATTAATCTAGTGGTGGGAAAATAAGTAGATAGGTAAATGGTCACTAAACCCATAGATGAATTCCCAGAGAGGTGTCATTTCCAAAATGGGGTCACTTCAGGGGGGATTCTGCTGTTCTGGCACTTTTCAGAGCCGCTAAGTACCAGAACTAAAGAATCCCCCCTGAAGTGACCCCATTTTGGAAATGACACCCCTCTGGGAGTTCATCTATGGGTTTAGTGACCATTTTAACTCAATGGATGATTTCCAGAAACAAGCACGCAATGGAAGGTTTCGATTCTGGAGAACCCCCCCCCCCAACCCCTGGAAATTAAGTGAGCTCTACTTGAATGTGTCATTCACTAAATGAACCAAATGTTTGAATGACAAAATGGGATACATTTTTACAGTTTAAAAACGTGGTTCTGTGTGGAAGATTTTAAAGCAGTCAGTGACGCATAAGGCTGGCAAAGATTTACATTGTGGGCAATAGTAGCGGGTATCACGCCTTATTCCTCTCTTAGTACATACACAACATCTTTTCTGGGGGTTCCTTCTCGTTTCCATTGCTGGAATAAGTGCAATAAAATGTCGCTCAGTGAGTCTTTTCACATCCTCAGATTCTAATGGATGAGCGGGGCTAACACTTTCAAAAACAAGATTTTCAATTACCTTTTCTTGATAGTCAAGAAAAGGATCTGAATTTCCTGCTTTTTTGTACAACACAAAAGAATTGTATGTGGCCACCTGAAACAAATAAATAACCAACTTTTTATACCAAGTATAGGACTTTCTTGATACCTGGTATGGCTGTAAAACCTGGTCTGCAAGGTCCACACCCCCATGTGTTTGTTGTAGTCAATGACTGACACAGGTTTTTGCTTCGGAGTAGTGGATCCTAGTTCTACAGTGGTCCTTGTGGCATCTGTGTGGATCGAGCTGAGGACAAAAATATCCCTCTTATCCCTATATTTCAGGGCAAGCAGCTCTCCGTTGCGTACAGCCCCTGACTGCCCCTTTTGGAACTTTTGGTTGACCAATGGTTGTGGAAACCCCTGACGGTTTTTACGAATGGTCCCACAAGCTCCGATGTTGTGTTCAACCAGACTTTTAAATAGGGGTATGCTGGTGTAATAATTGTCCACATATAGATTGTAGCCTTTTTGAAAAAAATGGGCTTATCAGCTCCCAAGCAATTTTTCCAGATTTCCCCAGATAAGTAGGGCATCCTGGTGGGTTTAGTTGGCTATCTTTCCCCTCATATATGCGAAAAGCGGATGTGTATCCGGTTGAACTTTCGCACATTTTATAGAGCTTTATTCCAAACCTTGCCCTTTTAGATGGGATAAATTGCTTGAGGTGCAGTCTTCCTTTGAATTTTACAAGGGACTCATCTATAGAAATATTTTGTGTTGGGGTGTAGAGCCTTAAGAATTTTTCTGACAAATTTTCAATGATGGGTCTAATTTTATATAACCTGTCATGTTCTGGGGCATTTCTGGGCAGGCATTGACTATTGTCGTTAAAATGCCAAAACCTCATGAGCATTTCATAACGGGTCCTAGGAAGAACGACTGAAAACATAGGGGTGGCTTGAACAGGGTGGTTGGACCAGTAGGATCGAATGCTTGGTTTTTTAACAAGCCCCATGGCAAATGTAAGTCCTAAAAATTTTTTTATTTCCATGACATTAGTTGGTGTGCATAAATTTGCCCTAACATAGTAAGATCGTGGATTCTGGCTTATGAATTTGGAACGCGTATAAATTTGTTTGCACGACAATATGCTCTAGCAAGCTGTCCGTAAAAAAACAAATTAAAAAAATGAATTGGTCCAAAATCTTCCACCTCCACATTTATACCAGGAATGGCGTTGAAATCAGGGCTGAATGGAGCAGTAGAATCCGAAGCCTCCCATCTGGGAAATGCTATATTAAGTGGCAAAGCCCTTTGTACACTGACATGCGCCAATTCACTAGTAGCAGGGACAGCGCTTGTACTGGGCAGTGTTCCCTGATTTGGGGACGTTTCTCCAGTAGCTCTATTTGCCCCTATTGTTGTACTGGTCCTTGGGCTTGAGGATGGACCAGAATCACTGCTCATTTCTGAGCACTCAGTGTCACCGCTACTAAAGCCCTCAAAATCCATATCTCCATCTGAGATTGCACTGTCGTCACTGTCAGAACATAGCAGGGCATACGCCTCCTCTGCGGTATAAGTCTGACGGGCCATTTTATTTGTTTTTATATTTTTTGACTGGACTGACCGGACTGGACTGACCGGACTGGACTGACCGGACTGGACTGACCGGACCGGACTGACCGGACTGGACTGACCCGACCGGACTGACCCGACCGGACTGACCCGACCGGACTGACCCGACCGGACTGACTGACTGACGGGACTGACTGACAGGACTGACTAACCCTAATGCTAAGGGCCCCGTTACACTAAGCGATGCAGCAGCGATCCCGACAACGATACGACCTGTCAGGGATCGTTGCTGCATCGCTAATACATCGCTGGTGAGCTGTCAAACAGGCAGGCTCACCAGCGATCAGGGGAGCAGCGATATCGTGGAAAGGATCGTTCCACGATGTCCTGCTCCCGTTACCAGCCTGCTGCAAGCAGGAGCAGGCTGGTAACTATGGTAAACATCGCGTTACTAAGTGCGCGTGTGCCCCTAGTAACCCGCTGTTTACCATGGATACCACTCTGCTACGGTGCGCGGGAGCCTCCGCTTACCGTAGCAGAGTGGTATCAGTGGTAAACAGCGGGTTACTAAGTGCGCGCGTGCCCCTAGTAACCCGATGTTTACCATAGTTACCAGCCAGATCGTTGGTCCCGCTGGTCACACACAGCGATGTGTGCTGGCCAGCGGGAGGCCAACGACCAAAAAATGGTCCAGGACACTTTGCAGCGATCAGCGACCTCACAGCAGGGGCCTGATCGTTGCAAAGTGTCACACATAGCGACATCGCTGGTGAGGTCGCTGGTGAGTCACCAAAACCGTGACTCAGCAGCTATGTGAGACGGGGGGCTTAACCCTAACTTTAGCCTAACTCTTACTTTTTTTTTTTTTTTTTTTTTTTTTTTTACTGTCACAGTGGCAAGGCTGACACAGCTCTTGTCACACTGTTTCTCCTCTGCTCTCTCACTGAGATCTGAGGGGAAACAGTTTTTATCAGGCAGATCGCCCGGGAAAGTTTGTTGCTAAAACAAACTTCCCTAGTGATCTCTCTGATTGGCTGGTGTGACACTGATATCATCGAGACCTGAGCCAATAAGGTCTCGATGAGGTCAGAGGTCACAGCACCGGGATCCCCTCGCTGTTAAGGTATGTGGGGGTCCCGATCACTGACCACTGGCTGTCACTATCTTTTAAATGCCGCTATCGCTATGGATCGCGGCATCTAGAAGATAGGAATGGGTTAACATCATGGGGACCTGATCCAATCAGGTCCCCATGATGTCACATGTCAGAGCTATCGCTCTGCACCGGAACCGCAGTGCTTGCAGGACCCTGGGGGTCCTGAGCGCTGCGGGACCACCCACCGTTTTTAAACGTCGGCGCTCCACAGAGCCCAGGCAGCGCTGACGTTTATGTACAGTGGGAGGTCCTGAACCAGTTAAAAAAGAAACAGAAACCTTCAGGAAAAAAGAACTGGTCCACTGTGAACAAATTCTTAATCTAAAAAAAGATAAGTAGAGCAGTCAGCAAGTTTATACTGCCCTCTGATTGCAACAGCTTGTTTATTTTTTTAGTAGAAATATCACTGGCACTGCTCTACAAATTTTCAAAAGTTGTCAGGCTCCGTTATGAAATGATTTTCACCTCCTGAATTCAAACAATGCAATGAACATTTTTAGTTAGCTTTGGTTTCTATGATATCAAAGTTTTTCTTTTACTGCTACATATAATTAATGCATAAAAGTTTCAGTACTTTGAAACATGTATTATTTTTGCAAATATAAAGATGCAGTAAGTTTTGTTATGCCAATTTTCTGATATTTATTTAGCGGAAACTTAGCAGCAATTCAAATAACTAAAGCATGTCGAAGCACTATTGCAAATTATAAACAGTTACAGAAATTGCACTTAAAATTTGGTCCTCATTCAGTGACAACTCTTTTTTGCTTGTCTCTTGCACTCCTGCATTGGATCATCTCTTACAATTGTCCAACAGTAATCTGCAAGCATTGAAGGATTACTTTTTCCTAGATATTTTTACTCCGTAGCCGCAATATCTTGGTAAAATCTTTCACTGTGCTCGTCGCTCACTGCTCTGCAGTTTGGTGGGAAAAAGTCTAGATGTGAATGTAAGAAATGAATCTTTAAGGACATGTTGCAGCCAAGATGCTTATATGTTTTGACAAGATTTTCCACCAATTCTTCATAGTTATCTGCTCTTCAGTTTCCCAAAAAATTAGTTACCACTAATGCGAAGGCTACCCATACAGCCTTTTCCTTGCCCTGCAACAACTTGAATAAGCTTACAAATCTGAGTTCCAGTAAAGACATCCTTAATTTTCGCTTCACTCAACCTTGGAAATTTAACAGTGAGATACTTGAATGCTTTTGCATTTTTATCCATTGCCTTAAGGCTGTGTGCCCACAATGCGTTTTTTAAGCGTTTCCGCAGCGGCAAAAATGCTGCAGAAACGCTTAAAAAACGCATGGTAGAACGGCTGCCATGTTCCCCAATGATAATCCGCATGTGCTGTGCACATGCTGCGGAAATCTCCGCTGCGGGTTATCATTGCGGAAAAAAACACAGCACTACCAATTATTCTGTGGAAGCGCTGCGTTTTCACCGCCATTGACTTGCATTGGAACGCTTGGATTCAGCATCACTGCATCTGTACATGCGGAATCCAAGCGTTTCAATGTGCGGATGGTGCCCGGGTCTGGAGGACAGGAGACTCTCCTCTGGACCCGGGTACCATAGAACCTGTAAAAAAAAGAATAAAATAAAAAATAAATCTTATATTTACCTTCTGATGGCCCCGTCTCCTTGTGTTCGCTTGCCGGCAGATCGCGGTGGACTGAAGGACCTGCACTGACGTCATCTAGTCATGTGACGGGTCACGCGACACTGACGTCGGCAGGTCCTTCAGTGTACCGCGAGCTGCCGGCAAGCCAGAACGGAGCAAATAACGACTCCGGGGGCCATCAGAAGGTAAGTATAGATTTATTTTTTTATTTTTTGACAATCTTTGGGGTCACACTATATAAATTCATGCTGTTTGCATGGATTTATATAGTGTGACCAAGTTGTCAAGCACTTACCAAGTGATGCTAAAATCGCTTGGAAAGCGCTTGTCAACTCGCATGCGGAAATGCATGTGAAGAACGCTTCACATCCGCATGTCCCTGGCAGGAAAAATGCATGTACAATCCGCATGCGTTTTTTCTGCCAGGGAGATGCAGAAATGCTCAGGAAAAAATCTGGAGCATTTCTGCATCGTGGGCACATAGCCTAACAAAGTTCTTCATTAGGACCAACTTGACATGCAATGGTTGTAGCAAAATCTTATGTGGGTCAATAAGTGCTGGATGCAGGCATTTTTTTCTCCCTGGCTGAAATGAACGTCAGAGAGGTCAGTCTCTTTTATTGTAGTGATAGTGTCTTGCACAGAAAGAAGCTGTACTTTGTGTATCCACCCTGGAGACCAAGTAAGAGGGCAACCACCTTTAAGTCACCACAGAGTATGGGGGATAATGTGGGGGCAATTATACAGTTTTGGGGGCTAATGTGGGGCCATTAGACAGTTTGGAGGCTAATGCAGTGGTCATTATACAGTTTGGGAACTAATGCGGGGACCATTATACAGGGTGGATGCTAATGTGGAGGCCATTATATAGTTTGGGGGCTAATGCGGTAGCCATTATACAGTTTTGGGGCTAATGCAGGGGCCATTATACAGCATGAGAGCTAATGAAGTGGCCACTATACAGTTTGAGGCTAATGCGGGGGCATACAGTTTGGGAGCTAATGTGGGGACAATTATACAGTTTGGGGATATTATGAGGGCCATTATACAGTTTGGAGGCTAATGCGGGGGCCATTATAGACCATGAATGCTAATTTGGAGGCCATTATACAGTTTGGGGGCTAATGCGGTGGCCATTATACAGTTTGGCGGCTAATGTGGGGGCCATTATACAGTTTGGGGCCTACAGTGGGAAAATCACACAGTGTGGGGACTGCTGTGGGGGGCACTCATAAAGTGTGGGGGGCTCTTATACATACTAGGAACATCTGTGGGTGTCCTCATAAAGTGTGGGAGCCATTATACAGCATGGTAGCTAATGTGGGGGTCAATATACAGTTTGGGGCTTACCGTGGTGGTCATTATACAGATTGAGGACTAGTGTGGGGACTACTGTGGAGGTCATTATACAGTGTGGGGACCATTATACAGTGTGGGTTCTACTGTCTTGGCCATTATATAGTGTGAGGGCTTCTGTGGGGGTTATAATACTGTGTTTTGGAGGAACAGTAGGGACATCATACTATGTATAGAGGAGCTGTGTGGGAATCATACTGTGTATAGGGGAGCTGTGGGCTCATCATCTGTATATAGCAGAGCTGTGGTGACATCATACTCAGTATAAGGAAGCTGTGGGCCCACCATACTGTGTATAGAGGAGCTGTACATTGGGGGACTCAGTAATATTATTAAATGTTAAATGGGCTGTGAAGATCTGAGATAGTGCATTTTAATAATCACCTAGGCAGGTTAACAATGAAACAATATTTTATTCCTTACATCCAATGTAATATAGCAATTCCAGGTAAATGTCCAAAATATAATTGTCTCAGTCTACAATCCTCCATAAGACAGATAAAAAGATGGAAGCACAGGTATCCAGTAGCACAGTCCTTTAAGAAAGTTTAAATCCCAACGACATACCCCCCCAACTGTAGCACGTTTATCCAGTCCAGTTGGTACTGATCTCCATATCCCATCTATCCATTCAGGGGCGGGCTGGGCTGGCGGACAGGAGGGCAAATGCCCCCTGGGCCGGTTTCCAAGCAGCAGCTCAGGCACTGCTTGGGGACCGCACTGTACCTTTGAATCGGCTTAGCTGCGGTCTCAGCCACATCGCAGAGATGCAGACACGCCCCCTGCATGCTGTGTGGCTGCATCTGCTTAGGTGACGTCACACACACAGCATACCTGGAGCTGATTCAGTCTGCCAGAGAGGAGCCTGTGGATCGGTGACCTCAGTGAGTATGAGGTCAGGAGATCTACAGTGAGGGACAGAAGGATTGTGCTCACCTTCTCATACATTCACCCAGGATTCTATATTGTCCTGTCTGCGGCTGCTCTGCTGGGGCTCCGTGTGAGCTATTGCAGGAGTCTGAACTTTGATGCAGATTAGGGTCGTCCTGTCAGTGCGGAAAGTTCAGTCTGGTGCAATAAGGCTATGTGCCCACGATGCAGAAATGAAGCAGAAAATTTCTGCAGCATTTCCGCATCTCCCTGGCAGAAAAAACGCATGCAGATTGTGCATGCGTTTTTCCTGCAGAATACATGCGGAATACATGCGGATTCACATGCGGATTCACATGCGGATTCACATGCGTTTCCGCATGCAGATTGACAAGCGCTTTCCAGGCGATTAGCATCACTTGGAAAGTGCTTGACAACTAGGTCACACTATATAAATCCATGCAACCGGCATGGATTTATATAGTGTGACCGTAAAACAATGCTTAAAATAAAGCTATACTCACTCCCGATGCCCCGGCGTGTGCTGCAGCGCTTGTTCCTGTCTGGTTCCCGGCTGCCGGCATATCGCGAAACACAGCGGTGAAGGGCCTGCGGTCACATGACTGTGACGTCACCGAAGGTCCTTCAGCGCTGCCGGCATGCCGAGAGAAGCCGTTGGACAGGTGAGTATAAACTTTATTTTTTATTTTAGTCTTTTTTTAACAGGTACAATGGTACCCAGGTCTGGATGAGAGTCTTCTCTCCTCCAGAACTGGGTACCATCCGCACATAGAGACGAATAGAATCCGCTTGTACAAATGTACAGACACGCATTCTATGCGTCTCAATGCAAGTCAATGGCGGCGCTTCCGCTGCGCTTCCGCAAAATTAATGAACATGCTGCGGATTTATGAACGCTGCAGAAACGCTGCGGAAAAATCCGCAGCATGTGTATTGACATTGCGGAATGCCATTGGGGACCATGGGGTGCGAATTACCATGCGTTTTTGATGCGTTTCCGCTGCGGAAATTCCGCAGCATAAACGCATGAAAAACGCATCGTGTGCACGCAGCCTAAATCACACTAAGCCCCAGCAGAGGCCACAGATATGACAATACTGGACACTGCACTGACTGATCACACTGGAACTTACAGCACATCACAGATTATACTATACGGTTCCATGAATAAGATGTGAGGTCCTGTAGGCAGGTCCAGGTGTGATCAGTATAGTGTACTGTATATCGGTGTACATAATACACCATATACAGATTAGTGTGTAATCTACTGTGAAACACACATCAGATGTTTTAAAAAATACACATTACTATACAACATCAGATGTCTGTAGTCACAGTATAAACCAGTTATGTATTCCCCTATATTCTTCATGTTTGTAGTATACTGTGTGAAAAGACAACAGACGTTATGTACATGTTAATATGTGTATAGTATAATATCTGATCTCTGCCCATGTCTGGTAATTATACTGTAACTACAAAGTCCAGCTCATGGACCGAGATAGTCAAAGGGCTGAAAACTGTGGCCCGCGGGCCATACTGCACCCTCCGCTATCACCGCTATCTGCATCCCCAAGATGCAGACTGCGGTGAATACATTTGTGGAGGATGGAACCGCCGGCTCCTACTTCTGCAGGATGTGTGGGGGCTCACATTGCATATAGGAGGCTGTGTAGGTTCTCACGCTGTATATAGGAGGCTACGTAGGTCCTCATGCTGTTTATAGGAGGCTATGTGGGGGCATATGCTGTATATAGGAGGCTATGTGGGGGCACATACTGTATATAGGAGGATATGTGGGTCCCTATACTGTATATTACAGGCTGTGTGGGGGCTCATGCAGTATGTAGGGGGCTATGAGGGGGCTCATACTGTATACAGGAGGCTATGTGGGTCCCAACACAGTATAAAGGAGGCTGTGTGGGTCCTCACACTGTATAGGAGGCTATTGTTATGATCTGCAACATGTACTAAGGAAAGATAGGGGAAAGCTGTCCCTACATTAAGACTAAGCTGAATCCCTACGATGTAGCGGGTTGCCTGTTCCTAGTGAACAGACCTGCCTTAGTACTCGGCTAGTTTGAACGAAAAACCTATAGAATTAAGGGAGGGGTCCCTAAAAGAACTAAGGACTGGGACAAAAATGGGACACCTCCTAAACAGAGAAGTTGTTGCAAAACACAAAAAGACAAACTGACAAAAAAGTACTAAAGGTCTCAGAGGACCAAGCGAACTTGACAGAGAAAGGCACCGAAGCACCAGGCTAGAGAAACAGTCAAACACTAAAGTCCAGCACAGCCACAAGGGCGGAGCTGGAATATAAAGGCAGAAGGTCACGTGACTGCAAAACACAAGATGGAAAAACAAACAGGAGGGTTCTAACAGTACCCCCTCTTTTATGAGGATCCTCCGGATTCTCCAGGCCCAGGCCTATCCGGAAACGTCCTGTGGAAAGCTTTAACAAGCCTAGGAGCAGAGACATCTTCCGTCTTTACCTAGGAGTTGTCTTCGGGACCGAAACCCTTCCAGGAGACAAGATACTGTAATCTCCCTCTATGCCATCTAGAATTCAAGATACGAGAAATTTCAAATTCGCCGTCTTCCACAACAGGAGGAACTGTGACAGTGGCGTCCCTATCAGATACATCAGCCTTTTTCAACAAGGAAACATGAAACACAGGATTAATCTTCCAGGAAGTAGGGACATCCAACCTAACAGCAGACGGGTTAACAACCTGAAGCACTTTAAATGGACCCACAAACTTAGGACCCAGTTTTTTAGAGGGAATCCTTCTTCGAGGACAACCAAACCATGTCACCCACAGTAAACAAAACCTCCTTACGTTTCCTGTCAAAATACTTCTTGGACTTTTTGTTAGCCTCTTGAAGGTTACAACGTACATTAGTCCAAACTCTCTCCAAATCACCGGAAAAATTCTCCTCCTCCGGCACCGCCGACCCCAATTTGGAGAACGAACCAAAATACAGATGTCTCCCAGTACAACAAAAAAAAAGGAGAACACCCAGCAGAGGAGGATGTATGATTGTTAAGAGCAAATTCTGCGAGAGGCAGAAACTCAGACTACACCTCTTGATTGTCCGCCACAAAGCAACTGAAAAACTGTTCAACATACTGGTTCTTTCTTTCAGTCTGTCCATTAGACTCAGGATGATAACCAGACGAAAATGACAAATGGACTCCCAACTTGTCACAAAGAGCACGCCAAAAGCGAGCCACAAACTGAGGTCCTCTATCAGAAACAATATCCGTGGGAACGCCATGGAGCTTGACAATCTCCTTAACAAACGCCTTAGCAAGTGTCTTGGCGCAGGGCAACTTAATGAATGGAACCAAATGACACATCTTACTAAAAAGGTCCACGACCACACAGATGACAGTAAAACCCTCAGACACAGGAATATCAGTAATAAAATCCATTGTGAGATGCGTCCAAGGCGCACTAGGAACCTCCAGAGGGCAAAGAAACCCCGCCGCAGAAGTATGTGAAGCCTTTGACCTAGCACACACAGTACACTGACGCACCCACTTGATGACTACCTTCTGCCATCCAAGCCACCAAAAACTGCGACTGATAAGTCTCTTAGTCTCCGAAATTCCTGGATGACCTGCCAACCGAGACTCATGACACTCCACAAACAAATCTCTCCTAAAGGCTCTAGGCACGAACAACCTCCCATGGGGAGTGTTAGATGGAGCATCATCTTGAGCTTTCAGAATCCCATTCTCCAAAACGGAGTCCAATGCCGCCACCAGAACTCCTTTCTGTAAAATGCTCTCCTCCTCCTCGGCACCGGCCGTAGGAGAGAAGCTGCGAGATAAAGCATCGGCTTTAACATTCTTAGTACCAGGGATACAGGTAAGAGAAAAATGAAATCGAGAAAAAAAAAGTGCCCACCTAGCTTGACGGGCATTCAAGCGCTTGGCAGCATCCAGATAGATCAAATTCTTATGATCTGTGAAAACCTGAAAAGGAAATCTAGCGCCTTCCAAAAAATGACGCCAATGTTCAAACGCAAGTTTAATAGACAGCAACTCCCGATTTCCAACATCATAATTCAGTTCGGTTTCCGAAAAAATTTTTGAAAAGAAGGCACAAGCATGTACTCCACCCTTGTTCTCCTGAGACAAAACTGCTCCGACCCCCACCGATGAAGCATCGACCTCGACCCAAAAAGCTTGGTCTCATCAGGCTGCATAAAGATAGGGGCAGAACTGAACCTCTCTTTGAGATACTCAAACGCTTCCATGGCCTCAGTAGTCCACTGGGCCGTATTCGCACCTTTCCTGGTGAGATCGGTTAGAGGTTTAACAATTACAGAAAAATTCTAAATAAATTTCCTGTAATAATTGGCAAAACCCAAAAATCTCTGCATAGATTTCAAACCAATAGGCCTAGGCCATTCCTGCACAGTCTGAACCTTCACAGGGTCCATCTCAAAGCCCTCGCTGGAGACAATGTAGCCCAAAAAACTAATTTTCTGCACAGTGAACTCCCATTTCTCCAGCTTAGCAAAGAGTTAATTATCACTCAATAACTGCAAAACTTCACATACACTCTGCCAATGGGACTCTAGATCTGGTGAGTGAATCAAAATGTCATCCAAATACACAACCACATTCTTACCAATCAAAGGTCTCAGGATGTCATTAATAAGGTTCTGAAAAAATGCAGGTGCATTGGTAAGACCAAAAGGCATCACCAGATTCTCAAAATGACCTACCGGAGTGTTAAAAGCAGTTTTCCATTCATCACCCTCCTTCACTCGTAACAAATTGTATGCCCCCCGAAGATCAATTTTGGAGAACCACTTGGCCCCCACTAACTGGTTAAACAAGTCAGGAATTAACGGCAATGGGTAGGAATTGCGTATGGTAATCTTATTAATTTCGCGAAAATCCAGACATGAACGTAAACCACCGTCCTTTCTTTAACAAAGAAAAATCCAACTGCCACAGGCGACTTAGAAGGTCTAATGTGACCAGCAGCCAGGCTAGTCTGTATGTACTCCTCCAAGGCCTTTCTTTCAGGGATAGTCAGATTAAACAAGCGACTCGCTCCCGGAACAATCTCAATGACGCAATCATAATACCTATGAGGAGGTAAAACTTGCGACTCCTCCTCCGAAAAAACCCTCCAAAAATCTTGAATAGGTACCGGTAATTCCCCTTTTTCCACAGCCGCAATGCGACCATTACAACATTTATCATAGCACTTCGGACTCCAAGACTTAATCTCATTAGTAGACCAGTCCAATAAAGGATTGTGCAGTTTTAACCAAGGCAATACTAGAACAACTGGAGAGGGTAAATTATCTAAAACAACCAAGTCCAAAATTTCTTGGTGAACTCCATTGATAGTGAGGGGAAATGCAGCAGTCCTGTGAGTAATACATTTCAAAGGAGTGTTATCAACTGCAATCACAGAAATAGGTGATGACAAAGGTTTGGATTTCAATTTAAGGTTATCCAAAAACCCTTTATCAATCACATTAAGTGTTGAACCACAATCCACAAATACCTGAAATTCAATCAAATCTCCCTGCAAAGTAGTACTCCCAGAAAGAAATACTCCTGCAGAGCGTAAACAAGCTATACGGGCGTAACTGACCTTTTTTTTTTCTTTACTTAAACGACGCTCACAATACTTAATCAAATGGTCAGCTTTACCACAATAAAGACACAATCCCTTGGTAAACCTCCGGTCTCTTTCCTGAGAGTGGAGTGACATCGCCCCAACCTCCATCGGTTCTCCACCTTCAGAGCAGATTTTCTGGGGACTAGGAACTGACATTACAGGAGTCTTTACCTCATTGAGCCTGCACCTCAGTCTCCTGTCTATACGAACAGCTAACTGCATAGCATCCTGCAGAGTCTCAGGTGCAGGGAATGCAATTAGCAGATCTTTAACCCTTTCACTCAGACCAGCAAGAAATAAAAATCTCAGCGCAGGATCATTCCACTTAACTTCTGAAGCCCATCTCCTGAAGTGTGTGCAATAATTTTCAACATCATCTGACCCCTGATTCAAACACCTGAGTTCTGATTCAGCAGATGAGATTCGATCAGGATCGTCATATAATAGTCCCATAGCAGAAAAAAATTATTCAACAGACCTTAAACACGGATTATTAGGCTGGAGAGAAAAGGCCCACCCCTGTGGTTCATTGCTCAAAAGTTACATAATAAAACCAATGCGCTGTGATTCATTCCCAGAGGACCTTGGTCTCAAACGAAAATATAACAAACAAGCATTTTTAAAGGAAAAAAAATCTTGCTGTTTACCATAAAAAACATCAGGCAGTCCTACCTTGGGTTCGACAAAATGCACTCCAGAACAGTTACTCACGTGTTGCTGAAGCTCGGCCACCTCCAGAGACAATCCCTGCAGGCATTGAGCCAAATCCTGGACGGAAACCATACTGATCCCCGAATTTCTTTCCTTTAAGTTTTTTGGGCGGGACTTAAGGTTATGATCTGCAACATGTACTAAGGAAAGATAGGGGAAAGCTGTCCCTACACTAAGACTAAGCTGAATCCCTACGATGTAGCGGGCTGCCTGTTCCTAGTGAACAGACCTGCCTTAGTCCTCGGCTAGTCTGAACGAAGACCTATAGAATTAAGGGAGGGGTCCCTAAAAGAACTAAGGACTGGGACAAAAATGGGACACCTCCTAAACAGAGAAGTTGTTGCAGAACACAAAAAGACAAACTGGCAAAAATGTACTAGAGGTCCCAGAGGCCGAGGGAACTTGACAGAGAAAGGCACCAAAGCACCAGGCTAGAGAAACAGTCAAACACTGAAGTCCAGCACAGCCACAAGGGCGGAGCTGGAATATAAAGGCAGATGGTCACGTGACCGCAAAACACAAGATGGAAAAAACAAACGGGAGGGTTCTATCAGCTATGTGAGGGCTCACATTGTATATAAGAGGCTATGCGGGGCTCACACTGTATATGGAAGGCTGTGTAGGGGCTCATAATGTATATAGGAGGCAATGTGGGGGCTCATACTGTAAAAAGGAGGCTATGTGGTGGTGATACTGTATAAAGGAGGCTATGTGGGAGCTCACACTATATATAGGAGGCTATGTGAGGGCTCATATTGTATATAAGAGCTATGTGGGGGCTCAAGCTGTACATAGGAGGCTATGTGGGGGATCACACTATATAGGAGCTATGTGATGGCTCATACTGTATACAGGGAGCTATGTGAGGGCTCATACTGTGCATAGGAGGCTATGTGGGGGCTCACACTGTATATAGGGGGCTATATGAGGGCTCAAACTGTATATAAGAGGCTATGCAGGGCTCATACTGTATATAAGGGCTATGTGGGGGCTCACACTGTATATAGGGGCTTATACTGTATATAGGGTGCTATGTGGGGCTCATACTGTGCATAGTGAGGCTATGTGTGTGCTCATCCAGTATATATGGGGGCTGTGTGTTGGCCTATACGGTATATAGGGCGATGTCAGCATACTTAATTCTGCTCAATATTAAGTGATATTATTATTTTATATTAATATTAATTGTAGTTGATATTAATATTGTGCAGAATTCATTTCAGCCTATTGGTTTGTCCCTCGACAACAGTCACGTTCTCTCATGTGACCCCTTGGGAAAATTACTTGCCCATCTTTGATATACAGTACAGACCAAAAATTTGGACACACCTTCTCATTTAAAGATTTTTCTGTATTTTCATGACTTTGAAAATTGTACATTCACACTGAAGGCATAAAAAATATGAATTAACACATGTGGAATTATATACTTAACAAAAAAGTGTGAAACAACTGAAAATATGTCTTATATTCTAGGTTCTTCATCAAGAGAATGCCAAGAGTGTGCAAAGCAGTCATCAAAGCAAAAGGTGGCTACTTTGAAGAACCTAGAATATAAGACATATTTTTAGTTGTTTCACACTTTTTTGTTAAGTATATAATTCCACATGTGTTAATTCATAGTTTTTATGCCTTCAGTGTGAATGTACAATTTTCAAAGTCATGAAAATACAGAAAAATCTTTAAATGAGTAGGTGTGTCTAAACTTTTGGTCTGTACTGTATACCATCATATATTATCCAGCGTATACCATCTGATGTCTTTATCAAAGTATATCATATACAATCACATATTATCCTGTATACTGGATGTAATATACTGTGTGCACAGACATCAGATGTATATAGGATAATATGTGACTGGTGTAATATCTAATGTCTGTACTCATAGTGTAATATACACTAGTTACATATTATCCTGTATGTGGTATACTATATGCACAAACCATATTTTTTGGACTATAAGACGCACCGGACCATAAGACGCACCCCAAATTTTGGGGTGGAAAATAGGAAAAAAATATTTTTTATAAGATGGGGGTCCGTCTTATAGTCTGAATAGGTATCTTACCTGGGAGGGCGGTGGATCGGGGGTCACAGGAGGCAGGGTCCTTCAGTGGGGGAATGCTATGGACCCTGGATGCGAGAAGCCAATGCTCCAGCAGTGGGGAGTTGCGGTGGTGGTAAAGCAGGATCGCAGGGCCCTCCGTTCTCTCCCTCAGGAACCTGGCGGCTGCAGCAGAAGAGGTAAGATGCTGCAGGGCCAGTGCCTGGCTGGGGGCTGGTGTCTGGCTGTTGGCTCGGGCCTGGCTGGGAGCAGGTGCCTGGGGCTGGGGGCCTGGCGCTGGGTGCCTGGTGCTGGGGTTCTGGGAGCATGATGCCTGGGGGCCTGGTGCTGGGGGCTTGGCACTGGGGGTCTGGGGCCTGGCACTGGGGGCCTGGTGCCTGGGGGCATGACGCTGGGGCCCTGGGGCTGGGGGCCTGGTACCTGGGGGCCTGGTGCTGGAGGGCCTGGTACCTGGGGCTGGGGCCTGATACCTGGGGGCCTGGTGTTTAGGGGCTGGGGGCCTGGTCCTGGGGCCTTGCTGTGAGTGGCGTGGCAGAGCGGCGTGAGCGGCTTCCGGTGCCCGCGGCCATCTTTCTGAAGCTGTGATCTACAGGAAAATGGCCGCAGGCTTGGCAGTGCGCATGCGCAGCTCACAGCAAGGCAGTCATGTGAATATAACCTATAAAGCAGATGGAAATAAACATGTTAAGGATGGGCCGCTGTTCATGGGCCACTGCTGTGTGCTTGTCCCCCAGGCTAAAATTTGCCAGCCAGTCTCTGGATCCATCCATCGTCCAGGTCTTCAGATTAGATCCTCTCCCTTTGACGACATTCCACCAACTCCCCATCGGCTACCCTCGTTTACATTGCGGACGTGCCGATCGGAAGGGGCAGGGCACCCCCTCTCTTTTTTAATCTTCTAAATGTTGCGATTTAGAGGGTTATACAGCTGGTGTTGGTGCGGGCACCATGCCTGGCTGTGACAGCCAGGGCTCGGCTATCACTTAAGCCGATCTTCTAGTGCCGATTGTGCAGGCATAGCTCGCCAGGACGTACCGGTACATCCATTTGCAGGAACGCACTGCAAAATAGGACATATCAGTACATCCACTGTTGGCAAGGGGCTACAGCATACATGTCAAACTCTGGCCCGGGGGCCAAATCTGGCCCGCAGGGTGGTTATATTTGGCCCGCAACACCAAAACTGCCACCCCTATGTGGGGCCATTATTCTGTATGGAGAACTATGTGAGGCCAATTATTCTGTATGGAGAACAATGTGGGGCCTATTATTGTGTATGGAGGACTATGGCGGGCCCATTATTCTATATGCAGGGCTATGTGGGGCCCATTATTCTGTATGGAGGACTTTGTGAGGCCCATTATACTGTATACTGGATGGCCCTTGACTTTGTCCAAGTTTTTCATTTTGGCCCTCTGTGTGTTTGAGTTTGACATCCCTGGGTTAAAGGATGGCTCTGCACAACAAAGAAAGCGTATTGATGAGAAAAAATGTGAAAATGTCTCACAGTGATCTATTCTATACTCATTATTTTTTAAAGTATTTCTTATAGGATAATACAGTGTATAAGTTTCAACAAAGACTGAGAACAACTAATCAGATATCAATTATCATTTTTCAAAGTTAACAACGAAAAAAGTCAGTGATACATCTGCTGTAATACCTATATTCACAGGACAAATAAGCCAATACTTAAAGCTATTTTAAAGTTACTGGAAAAGTTTTAGATGGCACAGTTATATAAATTACTTATGAAGTGAGACCTTTCAAAAAGACTACCTAATTGAACAATCCTGATAAAATAGTGCATATGGAAAAAGTTATTCTACACAGGGTTGGACTGTGGTGTCTAGAGCCCACAAAAGGAATTCACTCTAAGGGCCCACGCTACAGCTATATGCAAATACTTGTTAGACATTATCCATGTTATAGTAGAGCGACGACTGTAAAATACAGGTGACTCCTATACATCTACTGTGTGCACACCATAACTGTGATTTGCAATTTTGGTAGTTTGCATTAAATGAGTTATTTGGAAAAAAACAAGTTATCACCTAGTCATTGTATCCACAGTATAGGTGATAACTTATTGATCGGTTGGGCCCAGTGTCGGACAGGGGTGTCTGGGGCCCACAGGAGGAATTGATCCTCGGGGCACACCCTACAGCAATATGCAAATACCTGATAGCCGTTATCCCTGTTATAGTGGAGCATCGACTGTAAATCACAGGGGGCTCCTGCACATATACTGTGCACATGCTATAACTGGGATGTACAATTACGGTAGTTTGCATTAAAGGGGTTCTTTGGTTAAAAGAAGTTATCACCGATCCATGGGATCCACAGGATAGGTGATCACTTATTGATCGTTTGGGTCCGAACGTTGGAAAACACACCTATCGGAAGAAGTTTTATCCCTGACAGGACACTTATACCCACTTTAAAATGCAGCGGCAGGTGGGACGTCTGACAGCAGCTCCATTCATTCTCTTTGGGGCTTCCAGAAAAAAAACAAGAACAGCCACTGAGGGAATGAATGGATCAGTGGTCAAGTCGCATATGAGCTCTAGTCTAATGGGGATAAAAGCTCCACATTCTACCAATCGGTGCGGGTCTCAGCAGTCAGACCCCCACTAATCAATAATTTATGACTTATCCTGTAGAGAGGTGATTACTTGTTTTCCACAGAGAACTCCTGTAAGTGAATCTTGTTCCAAGTATTTAATCACTAATGGAAATAAAGAATCTTCTCCTACTTAATATCAGACAGAACAAATGACCGCCATACACAACACAATCCACTATACTAACACCAATAGTACCACATACAAGGGAGAAATACTGCCACACCATTAATGGACTACATATTACCACCACATAGTGACCAAATAATACTACATACAAGGGAGAAATACCACTACACCATGACCAGACCACATATTACCACCACATAGTGACTGAATAATACCACATACAAGGGAGAAATACCACCACACCATGACCAGACCACATATTACCACCACATAGTGACTGAATAATACCACATACAAGGTAGAAATACCACCACACCATGACCAGACCACATATTACCACCACATAGTGAATGAATAATATCACATACAAGAGAGAAATACCACCACACCATGACCAGACCACATATTACCACCCCATAGTGACTGAATAATACCACATACAAGGGAGAAATACCACCACACCATGACCAGACCACATATTACACCATATAGTGACCGAATAATACCACATACATGGGAGAAATACCACCACACCGTGACCAAACCAGATATTAACAGCATATAGCGTCCAAATAATTCCTCATAATTTCTCTCCCCCACCTCCATCATTGCTCTCCCCATCCCCATCACTGCTCTCCCCCTACCTCCTCCATCATTGCTCCCTCTCATCCCCATCATTGCTCTCCCCCATCTTCTCCATCATTGCTCTCCCCCACCTTCTCCATCATTGCTCTCCCCCACCTTCTCCAACATTGTCATATCTCCCCCACCTTCTACATCATTGTCATATCTCCCCCACCTCCTCCATCATTGTCATATGTCCTCCATCATTGCCATATCTCCCCCCACCTCCTCCACCATCATTGCCATATCTCCCCCCACCACCTCCTCCATCATCATTGCCATATCTCCCCCCCACCACCTCCTCCATCATTGCCATATCTCCCCCCCACCTCCTCCATCATCATTGCCATATCTCCCCCACCTTCTCCACATCATTATTGCCATATCTCCCCCACCTCCTCCATCACCAGTGCCATGTCATATCTCCCCCCACCTCCTCCATCACCATGCCATGCATATCTCCCTCTACCTCTTCCATCACTATGCCATGCATATCTTCCCCCACATCCTCCCTCACCATGCCATGCATATCTTCCCCCACCTCCTCCATCACCATGCCATGCATATCTCCCCCCACCTCCTCCATCACCATGCCATGCATATCTCCCCCCACCTCCTCCATCACCATACCATGCATATCTCCCCCCACCTCCCGCATTGCCATGCCATATCTTCCCCCACCTCCTCCATCATCATTGCCATGCCATATTTACCCCCACCTCCTCCATCACCATGCTATATCTTCCCCCACCATCTCCATCACCATTGCCATGTCATATCTCCCCCACCTCCTCCATCACCATGCCATACCTCCCCCACCTCCTCCATTGCCATGCCATATCTCCCCCCACCTCCCCCATCACCACTGCTCTCCCTCATCCCCCCATCTCCTCCATCACCATTGCTCTCCCTCATCTTCCCCACCTCCTCCATCACCATTGCTCTCCCTCATCTCCCCCCACCTCTTCCATCACCATTGCTCTCCCTCATCTCCCAACACCATCACCATTGATCTCCCTCATCTCCCCCCACCATCACCATTGCTCTCCCTCATCTCCCCCCACCTCCTCCATCACCATTGCTCTCCCTCATCTCCCCCCACCTCCTCCATCACACTCCCTCACCTCCCCATGTCCTCCATCACCATTACTCTCCCTCATCTCCCTCACCTCCTCCATCACCATTGCTCTCCCTCATCTCCCCAAACCATTGTTCTTCCTCATCTCCCCCCACCTCCTCCATCACCATTGCTCTCCCTCATCTCCCTCCACCTTCTCCATCACCATTGCTGTCCCTCATCTCCCCCCACCTCCTCCATCACCATTGCTCTCCCTCTTCTCCCCCCACCTCCTCAATCACCATTGCTCTCCCTCATCTCCCCCCACCTCCTCCATCACCACTTCTCTCCCTCATCTCCCCCCACTTCCTCCATCAACATTGCTCTCCCTCATCTCCCTCCACCTCCTCCTTCACCATTGCTCTCCCTCTTCTCCCCCTGCCTCCTCCATCACCATTGCTCTCCCTCATCTCCCCCCACCTCCTCCATCATCATTGTTCTCCCTCATCTCCCCCCACCATCACCATTGCTCTCCCTCATCTCCCCCACCATTACCGTTGCTCTCCCTCATCTCCCCCCACCTCCTCCATCACCATTGCTGTCCCCATTTCCCCCCATCTCCAGTCCAGTGTATTAGTTTAAAAAAAAAACACTTACCTCTCAGCCCGCTCCCCCGCAGCATCGTCTTCTGCTTCCTGCCCGGCATCTTTCTCTCTAACAGAGGCTCGAGCTGCATTATGACGTAATCAAGCAGCGCGAGCCTGTGTCAGGGAGGAAGCGCCGGGCAGGAAGCAGAGGACAGATCCCTTCGCTCCGCTGCCATTTTCCTCCTGACGGCAGCGGAGCTGGAGGGATCGCTCCCTTGCCCTCATCAGCCACAATGCAAGGTCCCTCCTGACCCTCCGGGCCCTTGCAGTGCGGAGCTTAACCAGGAGCCCAAGTGCGTCCTGCTCAGGGGCCCGCTGAGGACCTGGGCCCACCGGAGAATTCTCAGATGTCCCGGTGCCCCAGTCCGACCCTGGTTGAGTCTGATCATTGGGAACCGCACGGATTGGAACTTTTATGCCTGACTTAGCACTTTTATCCCCATTTTAAAATGGAGCGGCAGGTCGGATATGTGACCACAGCTACAGTCATCCTCTTTGGGGCTGCAAGAAAAGCTTAGCACAGTGCTCGGCAGCCACTTAGGGGATAAATGAATTAGTGGTCGAGTGGAACATACTGCTCCATTCTAATGGGGATAAAAGTTCCTGTGCATAGGTGATTACTTGTTTTCATTGGAGAACCCCTGTAAATGCATCTTTGCCACTGTGTAACAGTACATTACAGGACAGTCAGAAACATGCAAGTATTTAATCTCTAATGGAAATATAGAATCTTCTCCATATTGATATCAGAGATAACAAGTGATCTCCATACACGACACAATCAACAATACCAAGAACAATATACCAAAGATACCACATACATGGGACAAATACCACACCACATCATGACAGGAACACATATTACCACCATATAGTATAGAATTCTGTATATAGTGTAATTATACAGGTAATACAGTGACCAGCAGTAATATTATACAAAGGAGCTCTGAGCAAAGTATATAATGTAAGGGTACAGATAATACAGTGATCACTGATGACTAGTAATGATTGAAAATTAAAATGCTTACGTGCTCGGTACTCGAATCGAGCAGGTCGGACGGCCTCAACTTGAGTACCGAGTATAATGGAAGTCAATGGGAAACTCAAGTATTTTTCTGGCAGACCCAACCGGGAGGGCTGGGGAGACTGGAAAATCGCTGAAATGGATGGTAACAGCACACAGCCAAGCGAGCTAAGCATATGTACATTCAAAATTAATGTTCAATGCTCCCTACGTTCATAATTCCACTCACATCTCGGTGCCTGTGAAAATTTTTACTGAATCGGTGCCGAGAGATGGGGGTGGGGAGAAGTGAGTATTCATTTTGAATTTACATCTGTTGGCCAGCGCGCGGCTCTCACTTCTCCGATGCTGATAGCAAGAAAACTGGAGAAGAGCAATAAAAGATTCATATCCCCACCAATTCCCTCCAATCGGCGCCCCCGCGACATCATTGCGAGAGCCTGATCGTTGCCATGGTGACCCGAGGTCGTCATGACGACATCTAGGTCAACAGGCTACTGCAAGCTTGTTAGTGCATAGTCTACACACACACTCACGGAAATGGGTACACAGGAGTCTAGACAAAAAAAGAAGGATAAAGTTATAATATTTTATTTAGATCAAAGATTAAAAGAACATCAATTTAAAATAAGCAGGAGAATGCATTTTTCAGCTCAACAGGGAATTATAATACAGGATCCGACCAGATGCTGAAATACATAGACTCGTAATAAATATATATTGGAAACCCAAAAAAAGGTTGTTCAAATCTACCTACTCCTTATAAATATCGTTATATATCTTTATTTAGGGTTTAAGGCAAAGGATTGATTTTTGTAACACTAAGTAAATGGATACTGCTGCCCATATTATCCAAATAAATAAATAAATAAAAAATGGAAATAAGTAAAGTGCAAGTGCCTAGCAGCAAAGTTTAAGTATAACACAATAGCCCTATAAGGCACAATAGCCCTATTAAAGGTATCAGAAGGATAAGAAGAGCTCCAGTATAGGAAAGCACATAGAATCAAAGTTCTTGCAGCAGGAAGGAGAAAATATCCCTGGACCTTGGAGCTGCACCCCGAAGACACCGTTTCACCACGCTTCTTCCAAGGGGGCATTGTCTGCTCGCATCAGACACATGAGAGCAGATCCTGCTCACATTTATTGCAGACGTATTGCAAATTAACACTACACTAGGTTTTCATGGCAAATTTCAACAGCTGATCCCCCAATGTTTAAAAGTTGAAAATATCAAAACCTTTTTCATCATTTTTCATATTTTATACCATTATATACAAATTTAAATATTGAAAAAGAACTTTACATTTTTTCAATTGGTGAAAAAAAATGCTGATGGCACATTCCACTGGCGTCTGTAATTTTCTGTTTGGCTCAAACTTTTACCACTACTATCACTTTTTATACATTTTTTTAAAAGAAAAATACTTTGACACTAAATTGAATGAAGTTACTAGGAGTTAACATAAAGTTAATATTTAATTATACAAGTTTTACTTGTAAATAAATATAATAATTTGCGCTGAGCTGTCGGATAAAAAGAAGGGGGAGTAGATTTGTCAATAAAATAAGTTTATTCGAAGCAAGTTAAAATGCATAAATAGCGCTATTTAAAAAGTCATTATGAATGTGTCCCAAGAGGTAGATAGGTTAAAGTCCGAATTGATAGTAGCCAGTCAGTGTTATCAGAAGGACCATAGATTAGCAATAATTCCTAGAGGGGAAAGAGAGGAGGTGTATCAGTTAGGAAATGTTATTGCTCTTATTACAGAGACTGGTGAAGAGGGATAATTACCTTCCTCGTATAAGTGTGTTCCTATATTGTTTATTCTCGCCGGGAGTGATATCCAAGTGGCTAGAATATATAGGTACCTATTGTACAAGAGATTAAAAAATATTTTTAATAGAGTTATAATTATAAAATAATATCTTATGATTTTTATGATGTTTAATCCAACAGGATACCTGGTGTAGAAGTTCTCTATTTCTTATAGATAAAAAAGGATCTTATTGGAGGTAGAGCAGAGCGCTTAGTTTTCCTAGAGGGAAGTAGAAAATGGTGACTAAACTAAGATAAATGCAGTTTTCTTACTGATGAAATAGGTAGGAGGACCCAATATGCTGTCAGCAACTAAGAGTGTCAGACAGATTGGTCTTATATTACCCAAAGATAATGTATGTCCAATAAGTACGCTTATGGGTAAGATGTGTTCCCAATGTAGGAAGTAGTAGGTACCTCTAGCGGACGTAAGTATTAATCCTTATGGCGATGAAAGTCTTACCTCCTGCTCAATATAGATGATTGCAGAGGTCAGCAAGAATGCGAGCATAGGTGCACGCTGCGGGTACTGCTGTTATCCTTGAATTACATAGATAGTATTGGTTTACCTCGTGGGTTGTTGAGCGGTGTTGAGCGGCAGGAGGAAGCAGAGCCCCGGCCGGTGGCTCTATGCTTCCGACGGTACAACCTCGTTGGCGCGCAGACTGCAGTGAAGCAGGCGAGACGAGTAGGACCTTGCGTGACGTCACTAACACGTGATGATCATGTGATTGCTCAGGCTACGGAGCGCTGAGAGAGCCAATTCCGACGCGTTTCGGAAACGAACGGTTTCCTTCCTCAGGGATGGCTCTCAATGGTATAACTGCTGTTTTATATGCTTTGTGGGAAGCCATTGTGAGAAGTCCTTCAGTCCAAGTAGAAGGTCCTTCAGTCATTGAACGCGAATAGTTCAATCTCGCTATTGAGACCCTTTGGTCTCAAAGTATCCATATCCACTGGCTTTCAATTCTCGACATGCATTTAATGTAGTCCCCTTGTCGCCAGTGTTTGGGGACAGTTTGGATGTCGATCACTTGGGTGCCAATAATCCTCCCCCCATGTTTCGTAGTATAATGTCTGGAGAGGGGATGACCTACAAATTTGTTTTTAATGTTCCTAAGGTGCTCGTTGATTCTTACATACAAAGGGCGTTTAGTACGGCCAATGTATAACTTATCACATGGGCATTTTAACCCATAGATCACTCCCTTTGTACAGCATGTGATGAAGTCAGTAATTGGAAGTTCAATATTCTGATTTTTAATAGTTTTATGTTTTTTCAATGGTAAGCGTTTGCAAACAGAGCTTTTGTGACATGGGTAAAAACCTGTACGGTTATTTGGGTGGGAGCGTTCTATGTTTTGGGGATTGGTTTTTATCGGATTTTTTACTGATGGAGCAATTATGTTCCCAAGGTTATTAGCTCTTTTAAAGACGAATTTAGGTTGTGGAGGTATTAAATCCCCAATGATTTTATCCTCCTTCAGGATGTTCCAATGTTTACGGACACTTTTTTTTTAAATTTTTGTATTGGCATTGAATTGGGTGATGATGGGAATATCTGCCAAAATTTCTTGATTTTTTATATCCTGATTCGTTTCATCATATTTGACTTTATCAGTTAGCAGATTTTCGCGCCATAGCTCCGAGATAGCTTTTTGGGTAGCTTCTAAAAATTCCTTTTTGTAACCTTTGTCCAAAAATTTGCCGGTAAGTGTTTGCGCCTCCTCCTCAAAATCTGTTTTCCTTGAACAATTCCTATATATTCTCATATATTGGCTTCTTGGGATGTTTAGTAGCCAATTAGGGAGATGGCAACTGTCTAAGGGTATATAACCGTTAACGTCAGTAGGTTTAGAGTAAGTACGTGTAAAAAGTTGGTTTTGTTCAATATAGATATCAATGTCTAGGAAATTAACCTGCTGTTTGCTTACATTAGAGGAGAATTCAAGAAAGAATTCATTGACATTAATTTCCAATAAAAAGTCATCAAGTGACTTCTGGTCTCCGGACCAGATGAAGAAAATATCATCAATGAAGCGTTGCCAGAGGACCAGATTCGCACGTAGAGAGCCACACCTGGGTAGATGTAGAGATCTTCCCATCTACCTACGTATAAATTAGCATAACTGGGCGCGAATCTGGTCCCCATAGCTGTACCCCATTCCTGGGTGTAGTAGTTCGTCCCATGTTGAAAGTAATTGTGGGATAAGATAAATTCCATACATTCTTTAATAAATGTAATTTGTTCTGGGGGGGTATTGCTCAGTTTGTTGAGAAAATAAGCAGCAGCCTCACAGCCTTTTTGAGGTTGTATCACTGTATATAGTGATGATATGTCAAGAGTTCCTAGGATGTAGTTGTCTTTCCAAGTGATCCTATTTAGCATGGTTAGGATATGTTTACTATCTTTAATAAAGGCCGGGAGTTGAGGGACAAGATGCTGCAGATGGAGATCAATGAATCTGGAGAGATTGGATGTAAGACATTGGATCCCAGAGATAATAGGTCTACCCGGGGGATTTTTAAGGGATTTATGGATTTTTGGGAGGTAGTAAAAGACGGCCATTCTCGGATGGGGGATATTGATATAATCGAATTCCTGTCTATTAATAAACCCAAGGTTTAATCCCTTTATAGTGAGGGTTTTCATCTCCTTCTTGTATAGTGGGGTAGGGTCTTCTTTGACTAATTTGTAAGTACGTGAGTCACTTAATAATCTGTGGGCTTCATGTTGATACTGTTCTTGATCCAGGATCACTATCCCTCCCCCCTTATCGGCAGGACGAATAACAATGTCCTGATTAGTTTGGAGTTGTTTGATAGCCTTCCTTTCCAGTAAAGTTAAGTTGCTTTTAAACTTACGGCATTTCTTGTCACTGACAAGGCGAATGTCGTTGGTGACATTCCTTTGAAAACTTTGGAAGGACTCAGAGTACTCATTAAGTGGATTAAAATTTGATTTATTCTTAAGGTCAGTGTGGATATAAGGCGTGGGGGAAGAATTCGGAGGGTGATAGTTCTGTAGGGGGGTTGTTTTTTCAGAAAATGTTTCTTAATAGCAAGTCTCCTCATAAATTGTTTGATACCTACAAACGCCTGAAATTTGTTAAATTTAGAAGAGGGTGCATATTTCAGGACTTTATTGAGTAAAGTTATTTCATTACTTTTGAGAGGGTAGCGGCTAATATTAAAAATGTTAAGATCGTGTGCTTTTATCTCCTGGTGGTGTTTTTTCATCTTTTTGGTGAATTCCCCCCCCCCCCCTGACGCCCCTCTTCCGTTTTTTCTTGGTACCATCAGAAAAAAATCCGAGTTGATTATCCTTTTGCGAACCTGTGGGCGATTAATTATTATTTCATTCTGTAATGGTGTGATTGTATTATTTGGATCTACACTATCTGGCTGTGGGGTAGCCGAGCTGCTTTCCAAGAGATGATATCTATTTCGTGTAGTCACCGGAGTGTGTTGTGTATTTGTAGTACTATGAGGGTGGGGGGGGTTGTAGCGGGTAAATTGGTTCTATCTGGTAATTGGGGAGATTGTGTCGTATGTTGGTAGGATGTTTGGGGGTCTATCTCCGAGGTGGGGTATACTGAGAATCGATCATCTGATAGTGTAACATCTGAGGGTGTAGCATCAATCTGATCAATCGTTTCAAAGATGATGCTAACCCTCCTTTGTGGGTGAGATCTGCCTTCAGGAATAGCATCCCTACCAAATTTCTTTTGTTTTTTTTAGGATGATTTCTTTTTCCTTTTGTTGTATCCTGTTTCTAATACTATTGGATAGATTAATAATCTCCGGATGATTCTGATATGGTTTAATTTCCATATGTAGTTTGGATATTTCTACTTTGGACTCAATTAAATGTTTTTTCCTTTTATCTATTATAAATTGAACAGCCTGTCTTGAAAAAGACTTAAACATAGTTTCCTACTCTAGGAGGGTGTTTGGGTCCCCAATATCACCCGATAGTGGTTTGGAGACTACTAGTCCAGCTGGAATGGTGTCAAAGGCAAGATACCGTTCTAAAGTGGCTATCTCCCATAAATCGCGCATCTCCTTTAAAAGATGCTGTTCAACTGTTTTGAGTGATTCTTTGATATGATCGATGTTCTCAGTATTTGGTAATGGTGCAATCTGATGGTGGGCTAGGTTAAAGAATGGCCGTCTTTTACTACCTCCCAAAAATCCATAAATCCCTTAAAAATCCCCCGGGTAGACCTATTATCTCTGGGATCCAATGTCTTACATCCAATCTCTCCAGATTCATTGATCTCCATCTGCAGCATCTTGTCCCTCAACTCCCGGCCTTTATTAAAGATAGTAAACATATCCTAACCATGCTAAATAGGATCACTTGGAAAGACAACTACATCCTAGGAACTCTTGACATATCATCACTATATACAGTGATACAACCTCAAAAAGGCTGTGAGGCTGCTGCTTATTTTCTCAACAAACTGAGCAATACCCCCCCAGAACAAATTACATTTATTAAAGAATGTATGGAATTTATCTTATCCCACAATTACTTTCAACATGGGACGAACTACTACACACAGGAATGGGGTACAGCTATGGGGACCAGATTCGCGCCCAGTTATGCTAATTTATACGTAGGTAGATGGGAAGATCTCTACATCTACCCAGGTGGGGCTCTACGTGCGAATCTGGTCCTCTGGCAACGCTTCATTGATGATATTTTCTTCATCTGGTCCGGAGACCAGAAGTCACTTGATGACTTTTTATTGGAAATTAATGTCAATGAATTCTTTCTTGAATTCTCCTCTAATGTAAGCAAATAGCAGGTTAATTTCCTAGACATTGATATCTATATTGAACAAAACCAACTTTTTACACGTACTTACTCTAAACCTACTTACGTTAACGGTTATATACCCTTAGACAGTTGCCATCTCCCTAATTGGCTACTAAACATCCCAAGAAGCCAATATATGAGAATATATAGGAATTGTTCAAGGAAAACTGATTTTGAGGAGGAGGCGCAAACACTTACCGGCAAATTTTTGGACAAAGGTTACAAAAAGGAATTTTTAGAAGCTACCCAAAAAGCTATCTCGGAGCTATGGCGTGAAAATCTGCTAACTGATAAAGTCAAATATGATGAAACGAATCAGGATATAAAAAATCAAGAAATTTTGGCAGATATTCCCATCATCACCCAATTCAATGCCAATACAAAAATTTTAAAAAAAAAGTGTCCGTAAACATTGGAACATCCTGAAGGAGGATAAACTCATTGGGGATTTAATACCTCCACAACCTAAATTCGTCTTTAAAAGAGCTAATAACCTTGGGAACATAATTGCTCCATCAGTAAAAAATCCGATAAAAACCAATCCCCAAAACATAGAACGTTCCCACCCAAATAACCGTACAGGTTTTTACCCATGTCACAAAAGCTCTGTTTGCAAACGCTTACCATTGAAAAAACATAAAACTATTAAAAATCAGAATATTGAACTTCCAATTACTGACTTCATCACATGCTGTACAAAGGGAGTGATCTATGGGTTAAAATGCCCATGTGATAAGTTATACATTGGCCGTACTAAACGCCCTTTGTATGTAAGAATCAATGAGCACCTTAGAAACGTTAAAAACAAATTTGTAGGTCATCCCCTCTCCAGACATTATACTACGAAACATGGGGGGAGGATTATTGGCACCCAAGTGATCGACATCCAAACTGTCCCCAAACACTGGCGACAAGGGGACTACATTAAATGCATGTCGAGAATTGAAAGCCAGTGGATTTTTAATATGGATACTTTGAGACCAAAAGGTCTCAATAGCGAGATTGAACTATTCGCGTTCAATGACTGAAGGACCTTCTACTTGGACTGAAGGACTTCTCACAATGGCTTCCCACAAAGCATATAAAACAGCAGGTATACCATTGAGAGCCATCCCTGAGGAAGGAAACCGTTCGTTTCCGAAACGCGTCGGAATTGGCTCTCTCAGCGCTCCGTAGCCTGAGCAATCACATGATCATCACGTGTTAGTGACGTCACGCAAGGTCCTACTCGTCTCGCCTGCTTCACTGCAGTCTGCGCGCCAACGAGGTTGTACCGTCGGAAGCATAGAGCCACCGGCCGGGGCTCTGCTTCCTCCTGCCGCTCAACAACCCACGAGGTAAACCAATACTATCTATGTAATTCAAGGATAACAGCAGTACCCGCAGCGTGCACCTATGCTCGCATTCTTGCTGACCTCTGCAATCATCTATATTGAGCAGGAGGTAAGACTTTCATCGCCATAAGGATTAATACTTAAGTCCGCTAGAGGTACCTACTACTTCCTACATTGGGAACACATCCTACCCATAAGCGTACTTATTGGACATACATTATCTTTGGGTAATATAAGACCAATCTGTCTGACACTCTTAGTTGCTGACAGCATATTGGGTCCTCCTACCTATTTCATCAGTAAGAAAACTGCATTTATCTTAGTTTAGTCACCATTTTCTACTTCCCTCTAGGAAAACTAAGCGCTCTGCTCTACCTCCAATAAGATCCTTTTTTATCTATAAGAAATAGAGAACTTCTACACCAGGTATCCTGTTGGATTAAACATCATAAAAATCATAAGATATTATTTTATAATTATAACTCTATTAAAAATATTTTTTAATTTCTTGTACAATAGGTACCTATATATTCTAGCCACTTGGATATCACTCCCGGCGAGAATAAACAATATAGGAACACACTTATACGAGGAAGGTAATTATCCCTCTTCACCAGTCTCTGTAATAAGAGCAATAACATTTCCTAACTGATACACCTCCTCTCTTTCCCCTCTAGGAATTATTGATAATCTATGGTCCCTCTGATAACACTGACTGGCTACTATCAATTCGGACTTTAACCTATCTACCTCTTGGGACACATTCATAATGACTTTTTAAATAGCGCTATTTATGCATTTTAACTTGCTTCGAATAAACTTATTTTATTGACAAATCTACTCCCCCTTCTTTTTATCCGACAGCTCACCGCGAATTATTATATTTATTTAATTTGTAATTTTTAGACAATTGTGGTTTTGTTTAAATTCGCTGCAGACCTATCGGTTTTATTCCCAGGAGCACCACTGATATATATTTTTTCCTTTCTGAAGTTTTACTTGTACACTTCAAAAGTATGAAAATTGTTCTGGTCTCGAGCGAAATGTCAAAAAACCCTTTGCAGTGAAAGGATTAAATACAACCAACAATGTTGGGTGTTTTGTGCAACTTGTGATATAGTTAAATTGACTTTCACTAGAGAATGCTAGAGACTAGAGGAGAAGCCACATAATGATTAAAATCTCGATACTCTGCCAGCTATTCTTAGCAACATTCTGTAATCAGTCTCTGAGCCCTGCTTCCATTATTTACAGGATGATACTTAAAACTAAGACTGGAAATTAAAGAGCTGTCTGCGAAAATCATACCATAAGACCAAAGAACTGCTAAGGAATTCTATTACTTTTTTATTTACTTTTAAACTGGCTATATTTTTATTTGCACAAAACTAAGCAAAAGACCTGAGTTGTTAAAATGACACATATCAGATTGAACTGAAAGTGTCACAGAATAATCCTCACATTTTCATTAGGGAAAACTGGGAATGAAGCCAGAAGCACTGAATAAATGAGGATACAGCTGATATTTCTGCCAATACAGAAGCCAAGCTGAAAAGGAAGTGCTCCTTTCTTTTGCATGACGTGTTCTAAAGCAATGGATGCAAAGTGACAGTATCTTAACTGACGGTATCAATCCATAAACAAAGAGTCTCTAGTTTAGACTACCTCGATTACTAAAGGATTATTTATTTTCTGCTGTGCATGAACCACTTATTCGTTGACGCGCCCCCTGGGCCATGTTCAAGGGACACCCGGAGCCGGATCTGGATAGGGGTAGTAGTCCTTGTGGCGGTGACCCGGTCCGTGCCCAGGGTGGTCAAACTAAGTGTGTGGCAGTCTTTTGTAGATGTTGTTTAAGTGTCGACTACGCCACCCGTTGATTGCGGCTAGGAGGCCGCCGCTGCAGAGCAGACCGCTGAGGCCGGTGGTAGGATTGTGCAGCAAGGATGGTATAACCCCCAACGGGAGGGGTATGGCCTCAGGGCAGCAGATGTGGAAGATGGTGGTTGTGATGGTGCAGCAAGGAAGCTCAGAGACATGCGATGCAGTTTCAGGGTTTTTACTCACAGGTGTTGCTCTGGTCACTCCGGCCTTGAGTGACCACCCGAGCCGTGCTGCGTCCACCAGGTGTGGGACTCGGCCAACTCCCAGGCAGTCCAGAGCGTGGTCCTGAGCTCCCCTCTCTTCCTTCCTTCTGGCCGTTCCCACCAGGGATCCACCTTTGTCCGGCTCCCTCGGGCCTCTTGGTGGTAAAACCTTCTCTGGCTTTCCTGACCCTATTCGTGGTGTGCCTTCCTGGTGGATGTGGTGAGGGTCGTGCCAAAACTTGACCACGACCTCCGGTTCCTGGCTGAGGATCATTAGCCTCCACCAGTTTGGGATCCGGTACCCTGATCTGCCAACCCTTCACCCGTTAACTTGTGGGATCTCAGGGTTCCCTCTTGTCCTGCGTCTCTGGGCCTTTCTTCCTCCTCCTCTCCACTACAGGCCTGGCCCTGGAGCTGGGCCCAGACGGAGCCACAGCTCCCTGTCAGCCCTCCTGGCTGAACTCTCCCTCTCACTCTCTCAGCTCTCCCTGTCTCTAGATGGTGCCCACCATATATACTCCCTCTATGTGTGAGCCCAGGTGACTAGCACCCAATGGGCTCCTACCTCTATGCCCAGAGTCCCTCCCCTATCTGCCCCTACACTACTGGGATGTTCCTCCCCCCCTCCCACTCCAGCCAGGGACAGACGCTGTCGTACCTGCACATCTATCTGGTGGGAGTACCGTGGTTCTGTCCCCCGGAAATGGGATGAGTGTAGTGCATGCAGCTAGCTGAGCTCAGTCCCACACTCCATCCTTACCCGGGAGTGGAATACCACACCTCTGGATCGAGGTGCAATACCCCTGTAGCAGCTGAGTCCTCGGGGTGCTACATTCCCCCCTGGTAAATCACAGCACGTCCTCGGGCTGTAAAAGAATAAAACATACCAAAACATACAAAATTTTTAAAGTACACACTAACATATAAAACATTATAAAACATTATCAGAATATAATATGACAGGTAACTTATATATCATTCTAGCAATATAAACTTTTTCATATAAAACGTTCTTGTTCCTCCGGTCACGGTGCAACTTATGACCGGGTAAAGTGCAACAGTCACTAGAAGAAAATCAGTTCTTCCTATAAAACCGGTAGGGGGCGCTTTAGGAAGCGCAGCTATTTACAGGGTATGGCCGCTCTCAGTCCTCGGCCAGTGGGGAAAAGGGATGGCTGCTCACAGTCCTCAGCCTGTGGGGAAGAGGGATGGCTGCTCACAGTCCTCAGCCTGTGGGGAAGAGGGATGGCTGCTCACAGTCCTCAGCCTGTTCAGGGATAGGGACACACAGCAAACAGTTCACACTAGTCCCAACGGGGACCACACTCTGATTTGCATCATATCAAGTACCCCTACGGGTAACTATATACAGTTCTCTTTATGCTACTTCCCTTCAGCAGCGGTGTCCTCTCCTTATCTCCTCCTGAGGGTAATCTTCAAACCCGTCCGGGTCCTTTTGTTCCTCCTCATACCGCAGCTCTTCCTCCGTCAGCCGGTGCACATGAAGGGCGTACGGTCCTTTGGCACACTGATGCCGGGTGAAGGTGACCTCGTCACCCAGGTAAAGGTCACGTCCGCGGTGTCCCTCCGGCAGGTGAGATTCGACATCCCTGCGGGTGACAAAGACGTCGCCGGGGGTTTTGTGATCCCTGATAAAGCCCCAACCGTGCTCCAGTTGGAACTTGATTACAGTCCCGGTGGCGCGGGGACCGTGGGCTGCACGGGGGTTTCTCCGGGTCCGGCTTTTCTGCTCCGCGCTCTGGACCTGCAGCCGCTCCTCGCGGATCCGCCTCTCTCGCCGTTCTTTGTTGAAGACCTCCAGTTGTTGTCGGCAGCACTCCGCACGCTGGGCTGCGGCCGCCCGGGTCTCTTGGGTGAACCCCATGAGGTTTTCACCGGTGGGGTCCCATGCGAACTGCGCCTCCTCTAACGGGATTGGGGTGATCTTGGCGGGTGCCGGAGCCGGGATCAGGGGCTCACACAGGGGCCATTCCTTCCGGAATCGGGAATTGAGGTATTCCGGTGGCCACTCAAAGGGCTGCCCATCCGGGCAAGTATGTTGCGCAAATAGGTCTTCGCCTAGGGGCAGCACTGTGGAGGTCGAGGGCGCGGTGGTGGTAGCGGCGCCCGGATTCACCAGGCCTTGCGACCAGGCCAGTGGCACTTTAAAGGTGAAAGGTACTGTGGAGACGGCGGCGCCCGGGGGCACTCGGCCTTGCGACCAGCCCGGTGGCATTTCCTGCTTGGCCGCGCTCAGGGTTAAGGCGCGTGACGTCTCAGGGGGCGTGGCCGCGGCTCCTGCCGCTTGAGGCCTAGTTCGGAGCGGTGGCGGTGCAGCAACGGGCACGGTCGGTGGGATTTCGGGCTCTGCGACGGGGAGCTGGGGCAGGCTTACGGCTTCTAGGCTTGGGGTAGTAACGTCCCCTTTACCTGCTTCCATCTCTTCAGCTCCTTCCACGGCATCGTCTCCGGCCTTCGTCCCTCCTGCACCATCCTCAGAGGCAGACAGACTCCTCGTCCCGGGTGGCGTCCTTTGCTGGCGGGTTCCAGCCTGCAGGGCCATTTCTCTGCTCCACTCTGTCAGCACTTCTTGCTGCACTCGGGCCATCTTCCGAGCCAAGCCCTCCAGCGCGGTCTGTGCATGCTCCCGATCTTTGGGGAGCTGTGCCAGGATCTCCACCAGGCCTTCTGGGGTGGCGGCCTGCAACAGGCTCCTGACCAGAGGGTCGGTGCTGCCTGACTCTCCCTCCATCTCCGGGTGCGATCTTTCCAGACTCCTCCAGGCTGCACCCATCCTCTCTCTTTTGTTCTTGATCCGCCCCTCCTGAGGGTGGTCCCGGGGCCACTTGGTGATTGTCAGTTCCAGGGGCAGACCCCTCGCTCTGATGGACATCTCTATCATTGCAGTCTCTGCTGGTGGGGGCGGTCTCCGCTTTTGGCGCTCTTCTGGGACCAGGCCCACGATGGGAGGTGGTCTCTTGCCACCCTCTGGCACGCCCATAATGGCGTCCGCTCTGCCAGGGCGGGAAATCGTCTCAGATGGCGGGAATCGTCTCCCAATGGCGGGAAACTCCGTGGATGGCGGGAAAAGGCTGCAGATGGCGGGCAAACGGCGGGAAACGACCCGAGATGGCGTCCGATGGCGGGGACCCTCCGGAACCGGCGGGAGACTTCTTCTTACGGTAAATATGAACTTTTCTTCAGGCACGCAGTACCCGGTGGTTGCAGGCACGTAATCCTGCCGACTACGCCAAAGTTGACGCGCCCCCTGGGCCATGTTCAAGGGACACCCGGAGCCGGATCTGGATAGGGGTAGTAGTCCTTGTGGCGGTGACCCGGTCCGTGCCCAGGGTGGTCAAACTACGTGTGTGGCAGTCTTTGTAGATGTTGTTTAAGTGTCGACTACGCCACCCGTTTATTGCGGCTAGGAGGCCGCCGCTGCAGAGCAGACCGCTGAGGCCGGTGGTAGGATTGTGCAGCAAGGATGGTATAACCCCCAACGGGAGGGGTATGGCCTCAGGGCAGCAGATGTGGAAGATGGTGGTTGTGATGGTGCAGCAAGGAAGCTCAGAGACATGCGATGCAGTTTCAGGGTTTTTACTCACAGGTGTTGCTCTGGTCACTCCGGCCTTGAGTGACCACCCGAGCCGTGCTGCGTCCACCAGGTGTGGGACTCGGCCAACTCCCAGGCAGTCCAGAGCGTGGTCCTGAGCTCCCCTCTCTTCCTTCCTTCTGGCCGTTCCCACCAGGGATCCACCTTTGTCCGGCTCCCTCGGGCCTCTTGGTGGTAAAACCTTCTCTGGCTTTCCTGACCCTATTCGTGGTGTGCCTTCCTGGTGGATGTGGTGAGGGTCGTGCCAAAACTTGACCACGACCTCCGGTTCCTGGCTGAGGATCATTAGCCTCCACCAGTTTGGGATCCGGTACCCTGATCTGCCAACCCTTCACCCGTTAACTTGTGGGATCTCAGGGTTCCCTCTTGTCCTGCGTCTCTGGGCCTTTCTTCCTCCTCCTCTCCACTACAGGCCTGGCCCTGGAGCTGGGCCCAGACGGAGCCACAGCTCCCTGTCAGCCCTCCTGGCTGAACTCTCCCTCTCACTCTCTCAGCTCTCCCTGTCTCTAGATGGTGCCCACCATATATACTCCCTCTATGTGTGAGCCCAGGTGACTAGCACCCAATGGGCTCCTACCTCTATGCCCAGAGTCCCTCCCCTATCTGCCCCTACACTACTGGGATGTTCCTCCCCCCCTCCCACTCCAGCCAGGGACAGACGCTGTCGTACCTGCACATCTATCTGGTGGGAGTACCGTTGTTCTGTCCCCCGGAAATGGGATGAGTGTAGTGCATGCAGCTAGCTGAGCTCAGTCCCACACTCCATCCTTACCCGGGAGTGGAATACCACACCTCTGGATCGAGGTGCAATACCCCTGTAGCAGCCGAGTCCTCGGGGTGCTACATATGCACTTACATTTTAATTCTTTTCGATTAACACATACTTGAAATCACATTTCCGTATGATTCCCCTAATTCTGTTGGATCATACTGCACACATAATTTCCTGTATTTTGCCATGACACCACACAAGTATGGAAATTTGTACCACATCCAGGATATATTAAAGCTGCCTTCAAATGTTATGCTCACATTGTGTTTTTTTTTGCTGTGAACATGATTGCACTTTAATGTTTTTTTCAACAATTTTGGAAAATTGCGGCATAAAGATGCTGCAAAGTTTGAACATAGTCTTAAAGGAGTTGTCCACTACTCTGACAATCACTTCTTAAATACTATATTTCCCTTTGTAAAATAAAAAAAAACCTTAAACATATTTGTCATACTAGCAATGTTGTTGCTGGGTCTCCAGAGGCTTGTGTGACATTATTATGCCATGTTAGTCCTGCAGCCTATCAGTCACTTGTAATGGGATGCAGTGCTCACACCTTCCCTGGAAGCCCAAGGTGTGTCCGAAGGAAGTGAGAGCACAGCTGCTCCATAGTGGCTAAAGTTTGGGTGCAGAGCTCACGTGGCATAACCATGTTATGCGAGCCTCGGTAGACCTGGCGCTGACATAGCTGGAACACTGCCGGTATGGAAGGTGAGTATGAGATGTTTTTATTTTACAAGAGGAATCATAGTATTGAAGAACAACCCCTTTAATATATATTGGGTGTGGTACAACTTGCCATACTTGTGTGGTGTCATGGCTTCATACAGGTAACTAAGTGTGCAGCAATCATTTTCCAACAACAGATTTTTTTTGCCAAACATACAGTACTTACAATTGCCTAATGTGCCAGGACACAACATTCATATTACTGTCTGAGCTTCCAAACTAGACTTGGGTTTACATAACATAGGACATTCATGAAGCGTTGCAATGTGACAACTGAATGTACACTGTGCTTGCACAGATCTTTAGATAAATTAGGAAACAAGGTGTGGTACTGTAGCACCCATGCTCTGGGTTGCGTAAGCAGCTAATTTAGTAACTCATTTTCCAATGTTTCCCAGGTTCAGCACGTGTTTACTAGTCAGGCTGAACAGAAAAAAGTTATTAGCTTTCGAGTCATATCAGATTTTATCTTACACTATACAATATGCTAACATTTTAGCAGGATACATGAATTTATCAGTTCCTAGACTTTTATGAATGAGTCCCTATACACTTGTTTCCATAACTCCCATTAATAAATAGACTGTGTAAGATGTGAGAGTGCCATGCTATCCCTCTATTCATTGCCTGCCTCGATGATGGGTGTGGGTCCTATGTTTGGATATAAATAAATGGGAACACTTCTTTAACGATATGGTAGTGTTTTTTATACGGATAATTGTGCAGAGAGTAACACTTTGACTAGTATTAAAATGAATAATCTTATTTCGTTTGCCATGTTCTGGCGCCATAACTCCAACTGATGGGACAAAGACATTTAATATTCACCATACAATTCTTGTTAGAGTATGAGCAAATTTAGACACCAGCGCAACCGCTGAGGTTTTGCCAGCGAAGCTGCTTTAGGGAAAAAAAAAATGCTCACTAAAAGATCATCATGGGAAAGTAACCTTAGCTACTTGGTGCAGAAATGCTGCAAAAAATCTGCAACATGAAAAACTCACCAAATTGTGGGAATGTAGTCTAACAATACGTCCACACAGGACGTATCTACTGCAAATGTTCTACATCGGTTATTCAAATCTAGAACATCGAATTCTTCACTAAATTGTGAAGATTTAGCTGCAGTTTACTCTGTAGAAATGTACTGAGAATATCCATAGCATAAATTGGCAGGTTGCTGATGTCAAATCCACAAAGGCACTTTATTTCAGCTGCGGATATTCTCATCCAGTACGGTAATATGCATTTGATTTTACACCCAGATATGCTGCATATCTGAACACACCTAATTCTGAAAATTCTGGACCTTTATTAGGATGTCTTCTGTACAGATTGTGCTATATCAAAAATGTATGGCTTCATATGTGGAACACAGAGATGATAATACAAGGTTTCTGCAGTAAAGGAAACAGTTAGAGGGAACCTGTCACCAGTTTTTCCCATATAAAATAGGGCCAGCACCTGTAAGCCCTATGTGACAGCATTCTGGAATGCTGTCTATATGTCCCCAATGTGCACTCCATAAAACAAAAAATAGCTTTTATTATACTCACCAACAGGGCGGTCTAGACCAATGGGAGTGACTGGTTTTGATCCAGCACCTTCTCTCTTCTTGCTTTGTGTGGGTGACATGTTATTCATCATCCACACAGTGTCCTTGGTATCGCACTCATCGAGTGCAGAGTAAAGTATTGTAGTGTGCATGTGCCGGCATTCTTTGGCCTTTCCCCACGCATGCACCTTACAATGCTTTGTTCTGCCCTCCCTCGGCAGGGCAAAAAAGTGTGCCTGCGCAGCAGTGCGGTGCCAAGGACACTGTGTGGATGAAGTAGAAGCGTTATGCACACGAAACAAGAAGAGAGGTGGCGCTGGATCAAGACTAGCAACGCCCATCAAACCAGACTGCCCCCTAGGTGGGCATAATAAAAGTTATTTTTATGGAGAGTGCATTTGGGAACATATAGAAAGAATTCTAGAATGCTGTCACATAGGGCTTACAGGTGCTGGCCCTATTTTATATGGGAAAAACTTGGTGACAGGTTCCCTTTAACTTGTGGTTTTCGCTTATAATGAAAACCACGAAGCACTGCCATATTCATTGATACCACCAATGAAAAGACAAACGATTTCCAGCAGCAGAAGGATCAGTAAAAAATCCAATATTTTATTAGAGTACAGTAAGTATAAAACCCAAAAGCAACCATTCCCATCACCACCTATAAATTTAAAAAGTCTGGCTGACTCGTTTCTGACACATGTGTTTGGTCATTGCACTAGACTCTAGTTCCATGACTAAGGACATGCGTCCGAAACGCATCTCCTAGACTTTTTAAATTTATAGGTGGTGGTGGGGGGAATGGTTGCTTTTCAATTTTATACTTATTCTAATAAAATATTGGATTTTTTAACCAATCCTTCTGCTGCTGGAAATCATTTGTCTTTTCTGAAATACCCCTGATGCACCGCAGTCTCCGTGCAGTAGACTCCCGGGAGGTGAGCTGACTTTGGAGTTTTCTCTTATGATATTTTAACTTATAATAAGGTTTGCTAAATTCCATTGTTGAGCTGGTCACAGTGCTATTCTTCAAGACTCTGATGTGGATGTGAACACAGCCGTGATATGATTTTAAGCAGGGTGCAAAAATCTAGTCAGCACATTGATTTACCTGCCGTCAACAGTGACTGTTTTTTCCTGCCCGTCTGGTAAACATATTGTAAGATCCACCGTTCTATGGAGCAGATTTTCTTTAGCTTCTTCTGAGATTTCGTTTCCCGTCCCCTCGGACTCTGTTGATGACATGTGTTCCATTTGTGGTTTGGAGGTAGACTGTATTGGTGGAGGAGGAGCAGGGGCCTTAATTTTCTTACTAGAAGAAACGTTTATATATGAAAGTTATTACTAAATATAACATTTGTATTGTTAATTATTTTATGCTATAATGAATATAACCCTGATTGTAGAAAAGTTATTTTATTTAAAGGACAATTTAAATAAAATAACTTTTCTACAATCAGAATCTGTAGGCACTCAATAAGGTATACTTAAAAAGCATTTTTCGTAATTATATTCAGTAATGTGCTGTTTTAAATTATATAAAAGGTGTAATTGTTCCTTAATAAAAAAAAGTTCCCCATTGTTTGAAGACGAACAAACTATATTCCGTATTAATTTATACTAAAGTATGTTTTAAAAGGTCTAAAAGTAAGGAGAACATCATGTAACTCTAGCAAACTAGAGCAGAGCCAAGCCTTTTTACACCTTCCTGACCAGGCCAATTTTACAAGTCTTACCAGCATCACTTTATGAGGTAATAACTCTGGAACGGTTCAACATATCCCAGTGATTCTGAGAGTGTTATTTCGTGACACATTGTACTTTATGTTAGTGGTAAATTTTGGTCGATACGGTTTGCGTTTATTTATGAAAATTATTGAAAATGTTTCAAAAAATTAGAAAATTTCACAATTTTCAAACTTTGAATTTTTATGACCTTTAACCAGATATTTATACCACACAAAACAGATAAATAATAGTTACCACATGCCTACTTTACATCAGCATCATTTTTGAGACATAATTTTTTTTGTTAGAAAGTTAGCAGGGATAAAATTTGATCAGCAAGTAAACCACACTCTAAAAATTTTATACACCTCTAAACACGCAACATCGCTGATTGACTATAATGGCCCACTACTCCCCATAACGGACAATCCAAAATTCCCTTCGGGAGCTTCCACCAATACATTTTTAAATAGTACTGAAATAAAACCCTTACGTCTTAATCAAATTGCTCCCCAGGGTTCATTGCTTCCTTTGACTGCAATCTTAAAGGATAAAGTTCCTACGAAGCACCATAGCTTCCAATATCTACAACTGCAACATTTCTATCGCTCCCTAGCCGACGATCTCAAACTTGTCCGCCCACTTTCTGCATTCAAAAAATCATGTATTGCTCCTGCTAAAACAGATCACGCTATTTCAACCCTCTATAAACTTCTTCTAGCTCCAGAACTGGAAACCCTCCCCCATTTTTGCAAAGCCTGGGAATCAGAACTAAATTTAAAATTTACGAATGACCAATGGAATAGGTGTTTTCACTTATCACACAAATCTATCATTGCAACCAAAGCACAGGAGACTAACTATAAAATAGTCTCCAGATGGTATCGAGTTCCCTCGGTTCTGCACAGGTAGTATAAGGGCATATCGAGTTTATGCTGGCGTTGTGGAACATGTGAGGGTACTATGGTCCATATATGGTGGTCCTACTCAGCCCTAATAGCCTTCTGGAAGGGTGTGCTTGGGGTGATCTAGGAGGTTAAAGTGGTATTGAATACTAACAAACCTGTAGCCATCCTCCTGTTTATGCTTCCAATGCCAAGGTCCAGCTTCAAAAGATCTCTTTTGAGACATTTGTTACAGGCTGCCAAGACCATAATTCCTGCCCACTGGAAATCTCCAGAAGCTCCTTCCGTGGAGGAATGGTTTAGAGAAGTTGCCACAACACAGCAAATGGAGATGTTGATTGCTCTCTCTCATGAGGAGAGGAATAAATTAGCTACTAAGTGGTTCCACTGGGAGACTTTGTTGGATTCACCCTATAGATCTATCCGAATTGATTCTCCTTCATCATAAAACATCTGGGGGATGAAGGGGGAGCTGCAACAGGGATTGGGAACTGCTGTTCACAAATCAGTCACACAGCAGGCAACCCAAAGCGCAGCACTGCACAGCAAGTTAGAATAGATCGCAGGAGGGTGGCAGCCACTGGCCACCAATTATCTCTCTCACAGATATAGAGGGCGTCTACACAACCGTTCTGTATGCCAGATCTGACAGAAATATGGCATGCAGAGCAGCGATATTATTTTAAATTAACCCTTTTGGCGCAAATTGGTCAATAAGTATTGATTAGCCAATCGTCACCAAAAGGGTTAATAAACAGAGGTGATGTTGTGATGATCCCATCTATTTTCACTGTTATGATTGGTGCCACATTGGATTTTTTTTTCAGTGCTGGAGTGGTGCTTTAAGTGTCTTCACAGTTTTTTGGTGCTGCTCTGGTCCCCCTGCGCCATCTTGTGAGCGCAGCTTTTGACTGGCCGGAAGTCAGAAGCTATGTCACAAGAGCGCAATGCAAGTCTATGAGGCTCTCATAGACTTGTATTGTAAAGTGACCTCTGCACAGCTCTGCAGCTGCGAGCAGGTCACTTTTCACAGGAGACCGAGAGGAGCGACGGTATAAAAAGATGAAAACGCTGGAAGGTGAGTATTAGACAGAGGGCATGGGACTTACATTTACAGCACCACTCCAACAATGCAATAAAAAAAAACGCTGGAGTGGTGCTTAAACTTTATTGCTGAAACACTGCAATTGGCTGGTCAATCACAGTGATCACTGAAACAGGGGCGGTACAGCCCCTTGTGACGACATGCAGGAATGGTCTTCTGTCAGAGAGAGCTGCCATCTTGACCGAGTCACTGCACGATTCAGCACGGTGAGCGGAACTTGCGGCCCCGCACATGTATGGCAGTTTGCGGGTCAGGAGTTGAAGGAAATGATAAATGCAGGGACAAGAGACTTCCTATTTCAACATAGAGCAGGGAAAAGAGAAGAATTTACTGGGTAGAAAGACAAAATGAGCAATTGTACAGTAAGTACACAGTGCTGTATAATATGATGACTGCAATATATTAAGAGGATAAAAACTTTGATGGGAGGAGTTTTTCTTTCCAAAAAATATCTTACGCTATTTACTGCAATACTATGGAAATCCGCTGGCACGTCATTATCAGGTCCTGGGGGGATTGAGCAACTTAACCGTGTTCTACAGTGGCATTTAAGGGGTTTACAGCAGGAATTGGAGCATTGATCTCTGCTGTTAGATGCAAATGTAAGATGTATAAAACACTTGTAGATTTATTTCCTGAGGGGCATTATTAGTTAAATAGGGTCACTGTTCTGGCACCTCACAGGCTGTACAAATGGCACCTGCAAACTATTCAAGCAAAATCTGTACTGGGTAAAAATTCACTCAGACGTGCGCGTGTGTTGCATGAGTGTGTTCTATCCATGTTCTTCGTACATACAACACGTACCCATTATAGTCTATGAGACTGTTCACATGTCAGTGTATGTGCAAGACTCATGGAGACAAGTCCATTTTTTTTCCAGTAGCACGGATGAAAAGTGCAAATACAAGTCTATGGGTCCATGAAAAAACGCGGACAGCACACTGATGGTATCGTGTGCCATCCATGTGCTGTCTGTGTTTTACTAGAAAGTATAAGAGAAGCTTTGTAATTTATTCATCCATCTGTGAAAAATACTTATGACACACTGATGATACACTGACCAAACACTGATGACACACAGATTCAAAACACTGATGATACCGGTATCATTGTTTTTGCTTATGTGAAATACACTGATCTGTGATTGAGGTCTAACATAAATTGCGCTCCTTCCCTTCTGAGGCCTGCTTCAGAATAAGCTCAAATAGTAGAGCATGACTATATACTGTATTGCTGTACACATTATTGCAACAGATGTAATTTTTCATTTCCACACAGTCCAATGGAAAAGCAATCAGTGACATACCTGTGGGATTAAAATTCTAATTACACCCTTATTAAGCCGTTCTTCACACATCAGTGTTTGCGGTACGTGTAGTGACAGTTTTCACACGTACCGGAGACATTTACACATGTAGATCCATTCAAATGAATGGATCTGTGCACATGTCAGTGTGTTACCATGGATCCTGTGAGCTGTTATTAATAGCCTGGGAACATTTAGGGCTAATGGCCCCTTTCCCTCACTAGTAATATCAGCCCCCAGTGGGCGGCTTTCCCTCTGCTATGAAACATATGCGGGAACCCTCAATGTTTTTTTAACTTAATTCTTGATTTTACACACAACGTACACAGCGGGTACTGAATACAACTCCCATAATTGTCGCCTACTCTTGATGATCGCAGGGAGAGCAGGCGACAATGGTATGAACTGCCTCCAGCACCGGGCGGCAGGGAACAGCACGAAGTGTACCGCTGTTTCCCAGGCGCCGGTACATGTCACAATTATGACACACAAACGTCATCCTTGTGTAATCTGTGTTTACGTGTGCAGGACGTTTTGCGACCCGTGCTGCTGATAAAAAACGGACATGTCAGTGTGTTTTGCCCACGGACACACAGTTCGTGGAAACACACTGACATGTGCGCAGAGTGTCTTCGGTACGTATGTATAGTGTCCATCTTAGGACATGAGCAGATATCAAAATCAAACATCAGAATGATGTCAGTTTGAGGCTAAATACCCTGTCTGAGAACTGATTTTGATTAGTGATTTTGATAAGTGATTCTGACAAGTAATCCTAACAAGTGATCCTGACAAGTGATTTTGACAAGTGCCTATCCAGTCAAGTGTTAGTGACTGGGAGCTTTTCTTTTCTTATGAGATCAACCTTGAAAATTCTCAGGGTGACTAAAAAGTCATTGTGATTCTGATTCTGATGTTTGAAGAAAGTCACACATCAGACTCACACATCAAAATCAAACATCATTTGAATTTGGCTTGGGGAGGTATTTCTGAAAGTCCCAATCAGTTTCAGACAAGGTTTGCACTGAAAATCAAATAACCAAATAGAACGCTTAGCTTCTCTCAATTGAATTTATAGCTCATTGGTTAGTGCACTGGCTTCTAGACGTAGAGTTTTGGGTTCAAGTCCGAACAGTGATTATTTTTTTTTTATTATTACAGTTGTAAAAGTCACTTGTTAAAATCACTTGTCAGAATCACTTGTCAAAATCACTTGTCAGAATCACTTGTCAGGATCACTTGTCAGAATCACTTGTCAGGATCACTTGTCAGGATCACTTGTCAGAATCACTTGTCAAGATCACTTGTCAGGATCACTTGTCAGAATCACTTGTCATGATCACTTGTCAGAATCACTTGTCAGGATCACTTGTCAGGATCACTTGTCAGAATAATTTGTCATGATCACTTGTCAGAATCACTTGTCAGAATCACTTGTCAGAATAACTTATCAAAATCAGTTCTCAGACAGGGTATTTAGCCTCAAACTGACATCATTCTGATGTTTGATTTTGATATCTGATCATGTCCTAAAATGGACACTGTACATGTGAAAACTGTCACCACAGGTACTGGAGACACTGACCTGTGAAGGAGGCCTTAGATGAATTCCTTAAGGAGTTTGATTTTCAAGATAGGATCATTATGGGAGGATTCTGTTGTTTTGGCTACTGACTGTGCAAATGTGCCATGGTGCACGAAAGGCATTTTAGTAAAATTTGGGCTCCTAAAATCAAATATCTCTCCTTCCCTTTCAAGCCCTGATCTCTGTCTAAACAGTAAAACATATGAGGTATTACCTTGCTTGGGAGAAATTGGGTAACAAATTGCAGAGTCCATATTCTCCAATTACACTTTGCTGTGAAATTAAACATTTGAGTCTAAAGCAACATTTAAGTGGAAAAAATGTAATTTTTTTTTTTCATTTCATTTTGCATCAATTATTTGTGAAGCACCTGAAAGATTAACAAACCTCATGAATGCGGTTTTGCATGCTTTTAGGGGTTCACTTTTTAATATTAGGCTTTGTTTGGATGTTTTCTGACATATTGGCTCCTTAGGTTAAGTTCCCATGATGAGTTTTCGATGCTATGTTTTTTGCTGCGCAAAAATCCCAGCGTCTTACATTTTCAGAAAAATGGGTGGGATTTATAGAAATCTCATTCCCACTTTGCATTTTTTTATGTTGTGTAAACTGACTTGCAGTACATTTTTGAAATTGTCAATTTTTCTTGTGAGTACGCCGAGTTTTATGTGCGAATTTTTGTCATAGAATTGAATTAGATGCGGAAAGTCCACAGGTAAAGAATGCAGATTTGTTTTTAGCGTATTTATGCATTATCACTATCAATGAAGTTTTGTCAAAGCCAAATACCAGGAAGTATCAAAAACAAACCAACTATAAATATGACATTTCAAAATGAGACAAAAACCACGGCATCAAAAACACAATAGGTACACACAAAAAAAACACACTCAAAATCCCAATGAAACATAGAAGAAACCTAATTTAGCTAACAACTGCAAAAAATCTGCAACATCAAAAACCCACAAAATACTCATTGTGGGACCACAGCCTAAGCTAAGGGGTGGTTCTGCAGTACCTGGCTCTGGCCACTAAGCAGTTGATAGAGCTGTGCTGTTCCACTGATTAGCATAATTGGATTGATTTTCTCAGATGAGGGAAAAATGGTTGTGTGACCTCAGTCTAAGGCCTCCTTCACATGTCTCTGGTAGGTGTGGTGACAGTTTTCACACGTACCGGAGACACTTACACACGTAAACCCCTTTCAAATGAATGGGTCTGCGCACATGTCAGTGTGTTTACACATATCGTGTGTCTGTGGGCAAAACACGCTGACATGTCCATTTTTTATCAGTAGCATGGGCCGCAAAATGTCCCGCACACGTGCACACTGATGACACATGGATGACATCCGTGTGTCATCGTTGTGACACGTACAGGCGCCTGGGAAACAGCAGTTGAGTTTGCACTGTTTCTCAGTGCCATGTGCTGAAGGCAGCTCACACCATTGTTGCCTGCTCTCCCTGCAATCAGGCGTTGTTTGTTATTTTTAATTTTTCCCTAATAAATGGGAAAAAGAGGGTGGGGAGTGTTTATTTTAATAAAGGAGTATGTGTCATTATTTCAATTAAAGGACTTTATTCTGGGTGTTTTTTATTTACAATATGACTATGGGGTTAGTAATGGGGCCTCTCCATTACTAACCCCTAGGCTTGATGTCACCTAACATCAATCCCAACTCTATTACCCACTTGCCAACGCACCAGGGCAAGTAGGAAGAGTGAGGTTAAATGCCAGATTTGGCGCATATTATTAATACACCATTCTTGGGCAGCTGAGAGCTGATGTTACTAGCCTGGGAGGGTGGCCAATATCCATGGCCCCTTCCCTGGCTATTAATATCAGCCCACAGCTGTCTGTTTAGCCTTTGCTGGTTAGAATTTATAGGGGGACTCTACATCAATTTTTTTCTGGGGTCCACCTGTAAAATAATCAGTAAACGCTAAGCAAACCGCCCCTTTCCCTGGCTAGTAATATCAGCCCCAGCGGCGGGTTTCCCTCTGCTGGTTATGAAAAATCTGTGGGAGCCCACACAGTTTTTTTATTTCTTTATTTTATACACAATTTATACTGTGGGTGCTAACTACAACTCCCATCATTGTTGCCTGGTGGCATTGATCTCAGGAAAACCAGGCGACAATGATGTGAGCTGCCTTCAGCACCTGGCACCTGAGAACAGCGCGAACTGTGCCAGCTTTTCTCAGGCGCCGGTACGTCTCATACTGATACGGCACATGGGCAACACACGGATGCCACATGTATGCCACACGTATGAAACACACGGACACGGATAACCCCGGTACTGTTTTTTCCAGTACCGGAAATATCAGGATGTGTGAAAGAGCCATAAGGATGGGTCATTAATATAAAAGTACCAAAGAACCCCTTTTAACGGGTAAAAGAATATTAACTATCAGGAAGAAAACACAATTTCAGTCAGATCAAACAACCATTTACATACATCAGTTTAGGTTGTTATTGGCCTGATTGGAAGGAAATTAGACAGATATTTTAATGTATGAAAACAGAATCAGGAAGCATGAGTGCATCCACAAGTGCTAGGTATTAAGAGAAATGAGCTATGCACCCATGATGTCTGAGAGTCATGTCACTCCTTCTAGTCTGCACTGAATGTCTCATTATGTGATGTTCACAAGTTCATTTGTCATCCGTTTGTAGTAGATCCAGTATCCAAATTGAAAATAGATCCTTACAAATGGTTCAAAAATGGAAACAAGTGCAAACGAAGTTTCCATTTCTTAATTACTCCATCTTTAAAGAAAAACAATAGAACTGCAGACATTTTTATTTCAATTTTGCATCCATTTTTGCTTGCATTCATTAGCAATGGACCAATTTTTACTAGATGTGTCTCTAAACACCACTGAGGTTTCAGATATGCACAGTCCTAAAAAATGTATCTATTAACACAAGACAGATTAGCTTTATGATCCATTTTCTATAGACTTCAATGTTAAAAAAAATAGTTTGCTGTTTTTTTAAGCCGGACAGAAATTTTTTTTGCAGACTACTTTTTTTGTTCAGGCAAATTATGACAAGAAGATGGAAAGGAGGCAAACAATGGACATTTTCTAACACGTCATATGAATCGATTCTCTACTGAAATATCTTCTTTCCATTTTTTAAGATCTTATCCCAGTTTGGTGACAACCGCAAATATTCAGTTTTTTGAGCATCTTCAATAGGTAGTGGAGATAGACGCTCCAATGAAAAGTCTTTTAAAACTTCTTTATGGAAGCCTTAAAGCCTCAACATCAAATACATAACTGCTCACATAATATACTGTACAATAAAAAATACAAATTACCTGATTACTTATAAAGTCTCCACTAAATAGAATATCAACGTGCACTGCTGACATAGGAACAGATAATAATACTGTTACATCATCCATTGTTTCATTATAAAACATAGTAACAAAAAATATAGATAACATAACTCCTGTCTATCAGTGGCAGTAGGATAACCTCTGCTGCCAATGGTTCCTGCTAAGTGTAATTCTTTACATTCTTAACATTTCTTAACCATTTGGAGATAGAACGTATCTTATATCAAGCTTATTGCAGAAGCTCATATACAGTAGGTGAAAGGCACAACCTGACATTCTCAGTCTCTGTCATTTTGCACTCAGACTTGCAAATGAATTCCTCTACACCATCCCAACATCTTGTTCTGAACATCTGATTTAAAAGAACATATAAAAGAAGGAAACAACCAAAAAAAACAACAGCCAAAAATATTTAATAAAGACACCGACTTCCTACAGAACACTTTTATGGACTGGTAAAGAATTTACAGACCTCATTCTACCTGTTTGAAATTCACAGTGACAAGGCTAAGGTCGCTGCTAACAGCGCTGATATAACTTGTTATCACACCAGATATCATCTCAGCATGTTGTTACTGTAGCCAGTGTGCCAGCTTGTACATCTTAGCCTGTAACCTAGCCCAGAAATTTACAAGCATCATTGCCCAGACAATCCACTGAAATAGAGTATGTACAAATACCTGGGATTGATAAAGTAAGTTCCTAGAGTAACCCCTATGTCTCTAGTCTTCTTTGTCTCCTTAGTCAAATCTCCCAGTGAAAAGGAAAGTTTTTTGGCTGCAGATAATCCAGGCCCAGCAGAATCTGAATAGACATAGTCCTGTGCAGGCTGCCACACCACCACACATGACATTTCAGCAGTTTGTTGTATTAGGAAAGTCAAAGTCCTCAGAGCGTTTGTGTCAGATGGTTACTCATTAATATCGACTTATAAATGATGTGACTGCAGCCCTCCTTATTCTTAGGCGGTAGCTAACTCTTATGTAACATTATATGACTAATTTGTTTAATTCTAATTATTATAATTACTTGCAGTACATAAAGTTTTCACAACCCACAGTTTCTCAAGAGCTATTAAATGATAGTTTGCTATGGAAAGCCATCCAGCCAGCGCTACTAACTCTGGTTGTAACAGTGGGCATAAGAGGATGGGAAAAGTGCATTTCATCTAAAACCATCCAAAAACTCACTTTTGTGTAAAAGGGTATTCAGGGAATTTATTTTAAATATGTTTTCATATATAAAAATGAAACCAATACATTCTTTAACCCCCGCATGTCTCATCCTGCCGTACATATTGTTCTGACTGATTTCTGCATCCTGGTCCTACCCACAACACACCGTAAGGACACAGATACCCGCTTACTGGCGAAGGCCGATACGGTCAGTGTGTGGAGGTAACACTCGTTTATAACCAAGATAATGAATAACAACTGAGTAAAAATGGCAAAGAGTTTCCCATCCAAACTCCAAACATAAACAATTAGTATATACAGTAAAACTCTCTGCACTGTGAGAATTAAGAGATGTCAGATATTGTTGCGTATCGTAATACTAATATTACCGCCATACTGAGATAGAATACAATGGTCATGTAGTGGTGAGATACCACCTAGGCCTTCTGTACAGTATCCCCACACTGCAGAGAAATTAATAAAACACTGATCATTCAAGGCCAAAGGTAGAACAATTAGTGGGGTATTCCCACCTCGGACATTTATGGCACAGCCATGGCCCATGTCATTCTGCATTTCAGTGTGCAATGCTTCCTTAGCAGTGCGCTCTGTGTGAGGTGAGAGTAGTACAGCAGCAATCAGCAGCCATTGATGACTGCTGCAGCACTGGTCAGTGTTAGGCTAGGGTTACATGGCCACATATGTTGTACGACATTGAAATCGCAGTACTGCATTATCACATCGCAGCTAATTATTTTCTGTCGCAAGTCGAATGTGACTCATTTGCCATAGCCTTCAATGCAAGTCAAATCAGCAACAGCAAGTCTCAGACAACATAAGTGGAATGCACATTTCTCATCTCCCTTGTTCTCTCTGCTTACTGCCATGTGGATAGTGCATGTTGTCAATTCTGCCCACAGCTAAAAGGCAAACAATGTTCCAATTTAAATTTTCATGAGCTCTATATGACCCCCCAGCACTTATTTAGCATATCGCATCCGATGCTCTCGCACTGGATGCATACGCTAGTGGCACCCCCGCCTAAATTGCAGGATCCCACTGGGGTCTATGTGTGAGCCGGAATTGCTTTTATCATGTAAGTCTATGGAGCTTCAGAAAGTGGCTCTATAAGATTACTTGGGAATAGTAACTAAAGTAAATTAAGTAAACAATTGTTGGAAAAGAAAGACATTGTATTCTGGAATGGCCAAGTCAGGCTCCAGATGCTGCGGCCTTAAATCAAGATATCCCACAAATATCGATGAACGGAAAATATCTGCATGAAACAATGGTCTTGAATTCCTCATAAACGTGTAAATCTTATTTAGAGCTGCAGGACATGTTTGGTGGAGGGTATCATTGCTAAAAGTAGATCTATAGATTGTTAAATTGTAGAGCCAATTTAAAGATATGATCGGCACTGTCCCCATTGGGGCTCACAATCTACATTCCCTATCATTATGTCTTTGGAGTGTGGGAGGAAACTGGAGAACCCGGAGGAAACCCACTCAAACACTTTGTATATATCAATGCAGAAATTCAGGTTATTCCAAGGGGTATACATTTTTAAAATTTTTACAACAGCAAAACAGTAAGCTAACCATACAATACTGTTCAGACCTCCAGAGCAGGGGTCCCTCTTTGCATTGGCTCTTTCCTTCTGATATTAGAAGACAATTCAGTAATATAATGGTGATTTGCTTAAAATTTAGTGTTTCTTTTTTGTTTAAAAAAAACATCATGCTGCCTCACAAATGTTCAGGTTAGTTGAGACAACGTGGCATCATGTTCACTAATGGTGCTGTTTAAATGCAATTAATCCAAAATGTCTATTGTATATGTGATGTAATTACACCTAAAACCTCTATATTGCACCCCGCAAGAGTATTTTAAAGAGCTTTCTGATCAAAAATGAATTTTGAAAACATAACAATGTGAACAGTCAGATAAAGGAGGCAGGCAATAAAATATGCTGTACAGCATAACCAAGCATTCATAAAGAGTTATACCATTTATCTGTTAACAAGCTATGCCAAATCCAAACAGATTCCAACCCTCTCATTAGGTTCATGTCACACAATTCTAAAGTTGCTGAACAGGTTTCCAACATGTGAACAAAAGTGTCCAAGGCGTTTCAAAAGTATATGTAAAAGTATATAAGTATATTCTTCATAACAGGATGTGTGAGTGAATTTATTAAACTAAAACTGAGTGCCTTTAACGAAGTGCCAATTTAATAGACTGCACTTTAGTGTAAGGTTTGCTTCAGTCCTTTCAGTTTTTCCTGTAGTTTTTTTAGACACTCAGGTTTGTTTTTCAAAAGTAGAGCCTCCGGGAAGACACATGTAAAAACCCTGCAGCAAAAGAATAGTAGTGCCGGCTCCCCTTAGTCTGCCACTTGCTCCCCTCACTGTCCTCATCTCTTCACCTTCCTGACCAAGCCCCATTTTCAAATCTTACATGAATCACTTTATGTGGTAATAATGTTAGAATCCTTCTTTCCTAGTGATTCTGCTATAGATTTATTTGTGGCAAATTGTAAATTATGTTAGTGGTAAAATTAACAATTTTCTTTTATTTTTGTTAGGCCTTTAGACAACCACACAAAATAGTTAATAAATACCATTTACCACATTACTTTACGTTGGCATAATTTTTTAAATATCCTTTTTTAGGATGTTTGAAGTCTTAAATGCTTAGCAGCAATTTTTAACATTTTCCAAGAAATTTCCAAAACTTATTTTTAGAACTTCAAAAACTACACACCTTAAAGCATTTAAAAGAGCAAGTTTCAGAAAGGTTTTTTTTAACCCTTTGGGTGCTTTATTGTAATTAAACACTGTAATTAAATCAAAGTGGATGTGAAACTTAAACATTAAGGCCATGGACCCCCTATCAGTATCTCGTCAGTATTCGGTCAGTATTTTTTTTCAAGAGTAGGAGCCAAAATCAGGAGTGGGTGATTAATGCACTTGTTTCTATTATACCCTTTGGCTGAGTTCACACGATGCGTATTTAATGCGTTTCCGCGGCATTTTTGCAGTTGCGTAAACGCCGCGGAAAGGCATTAAAAACGCATGGTAGAAGGGCAGCAATGTTCCCCAATTGAAATCCGCATGTGCTGTGCCCATGATGCTGATTTTTCCGCAGCGTAAACGCTGCGCTCAAAAGTCCACAGCATGTCAATTAATTTTGCGTAAACGCGGCATTTTTGCCGCCATTGACTTGCATTAGAACGCGCCAATTCCGCAAGACTGCATCTGTACTTGCGTTGTTGGCGCGTTCTAATATGCGGATGGTACCTGGGTGTAAATGAGAGGAGAGTCTCCTCCACACCCAGGTACCATTAAAAAAGCTGTAAAACAAGAATAAAATAAAAAATATATATATACTTACCATCTGTCGGCCCGCGCAGCGCTCCTGCTTGGTTCCCGGCACTTGCAGTGAGTTGAAGGACCTGCGCTGACGTCAGAGTCATGTGACGGGTCACGTGACGCTGACGTCGGCAGGTCTTTCAATTCAAAGTTGCCGGCAGCCGGGAGAACGGAGTGTAAAGCAGGACAGCGCGGGCCATCGGAGGTAAGTATATACACTCTCTCGGGTCACACTATATAAATCCATGCTGTTTGCATGGATTTATATAGTGTGACCTAGTTGTCAAGTACTTTCCAGGTGATGCTAAAATCGCCTGGAAAGCGCTTGTCAATCTGCATGCGGAAACGCATGTATTCTGCAGGAAAAACGCATGCACAATCTGCATGCGTTTTTTCTGCCAGGGAGATGCAGAAATGATGCAGAAATTTTCTGCTTCATTTCTGCATCATGTGCACATACCCTAATTTCTCTGATTGTTCCTCACCTGGTTTTGGCTCCTACTCCTGAGAAAAAATACAGACCGAATACTGAACAAATACTGATAGTGGGGCCGTGGCCAAAAGGGGTTGTCCAGGACTGAACTATTAATAATCAAAACGTAGGATAGGTCACCAATATGAAATTGGTGGGGGACTGACAACCAACTCCCCCTCTGATCAGCTGATGTCAGTTCTGGCAGTGACTAAGCAATGTAAGGGGCAGAACACAGCAACATGGCTTAGTTCACTTCATCCCACATTCACTTACACTGAACATCACTTAGTAACAGCTGATGTCAGAACACTTTTCAGCTGATCAGTTGGGGTGCTGGGTGTTGGACTGTCACAGGTTTGTCAGATGTGACAGACAGTCGCCCTGCCGTTGGTTGCAGGAGATATCTTTGTTTGGCATTACAGACACCTTCTTAGATCTGTCTCACTCTAGGACCCAGAGGCTACCTCTCATCTGCTAATTGACAGCCAGGGCTGGGTGTTTAAATACTTCCTGTTTGCTATAGGGAGGAGTCGGTGATATTCACATGTTTCCTTGTGAAAACTTGGAGTTCGTGCTGTACTTACTTCCTCTATGGTGCTAAGAGGACATGTGAGCTTTCTCTCTGAAATTTGCTCAAGCTAAGTTACTTTCCCCCGTGTCTGTCTACCTTGTTGTCTTTAGTTGCTAGTGGGGACTGACTACCGCTCACCCCCCCCCTTCCCTAGCCAGGGCCTATCTCTAGGGAAATACAACGTTTTAGGTTCCTGTGTGGCGATTGGTGAGGAACCAATATAGGGACGTTAGGGGAGACAGGGTGATATCAGATCAGCCTAGGAGGTCTCCACTCCCCCTTTCCCTAGTGTCTGGGCTCCCTTCCCCTCATCCCTTTGTGTTGCACTTAGTTTTTCCCACACTTTGCGTGACATGGACACCCACTAATCTTACATAGATAATACTACAGACAGAGCTTCAGACAGAAGAATTAGGCAGTACTCAGCCAAGAAGTGTCTGCAAAATTACTTTATTCCATTATCTTACTACACAGTAAGCAGGGCCATGTGCTCACAGGAAGAACTTAACCGGTTCCCGACCGCCCACTGTAGATAAACGTCGGCGCTTGCCGGGCTCTGTGCAGCGCCGACGTTTAAAAACGGTGGGTGGTCTCGCAGCGCTCAGGACCCCCAGGGTCCTGCAAGCGCTGCGATTCCGGTGCAGAGCGTTAGCTCTGACAGGGAACATCATCGGGACCTGATTAGATCAGGTCCCAGTGATGTTAACCCTTAGCTGTCTTCTATATGCTGTGATCTATAGTGATCGCGGCATATAGGAGACAGCAGGAGGAGAGGGGGTCGTCAACTTACCTCTCCGAAGACCTCCGAGTCCTTCCAGGACCTGGGGTTGCTATGGCAGCTGGAGGTCACATGACCGCCTCCAGCTCTGCCATATATGGTGTCCTGTCTGGCTCAGCTGCAGCTGTAGCCAGACAGGAGACTCTGACTGAAACAGTCAGGGAAGATCTCATGTAATGTAATATATGTCTATTACATTACATGAGATCAGAGATCAGAAAAATAAAAATTAATGTCCCATACAGGGACTAAGAAAAAATGTGAAAAAAAGTAAAAAAAAAGTTTTTAAACTATTAATAAAAAAATCACAAAATAAATAAAAATAAATAAATAAAATATTAAACCAATAAATCCGTATATTTTTACAAAACCAAAAAAAGTACACATATTTGGTATCGCCGCGTCCGAAACAACCCGAGCTATAAAACTGTCACACTAATTAACTCCTTCTGTGCACACCGTAATAAAAATAAATAAAAAACGGAGCAAAAAAATATGCTTTTTCATAATATTGCCAAACAAAAAGTGGAAAAAAAAGTGATCAAAAAACAAAATAGAAATAAAAATGGTACCACTGAAAACGTCATCTTGTTATGCAAAAAAAAAGCCGCCATACAGCTCCATCAGCCGAAAAATAAAAAAGTTATAGCGCTCAGAATAAAGCAATGCAAAAAAAATATTTTTTTCTATAAAATAGTTTTATTGTGTAAAAGCGCCAAAACATAAAAAAAATACAGTAAGTGTAGTATCGCTGTAAACGTACTGACCCGAAGAATAACGCTGCCTGATCACTTTTACCACACGCAGAACGGCATAAAAAAAAAACTCAAAAAACAATTCCTGAATTGTTTGTTTTTGTTAATTTTACCTCCCAAAAAACGGAATAGAAAGCGATCAAAAAATGTCACGTCCCCAAAAATGGTACCAATAAAAATGTCAACTCGTCCCGCAAAAAACAAACCGTCACATGACTCTGTCGGCCGAAATATGGAAAAATTATAGCTCTCAAAATATGGTGATGCAAAAACTAGATTTTGCAAAAAAAGCGACTTTTAGTGTGTGACAGCTGTCAGTCATAAAAACCCGATATCAATCTGGTATCTCTGTAATCACACCGACCCGAAGAATAAAGTAATCTAATCAGTTATATCACACTAGGAACGGCGTAAAAAATAAATAAAACCAATTCTTCACCTGCTACTGATTTGTTTATTATGTCCCCAAAGATCCCAGTAAGGCTCTGCCCACATTTATCCTGTGCTCTGCGCTGAGCACTTACACCAGAGTTTCCGTGTAAATCTCTGAAATACATGATTCAGCCGGAACCCATGACGGAAGATTCCCTGTAATGAGACAGATATAGGCAACTGTGGACGTCGTCTAGCCTGGGATCCCACGGTGTCATTTGTTTTAGGCGTGCATAAAAGTGCGGTTGGCCACAGTTTTGTGCACTTCTGAAAAAAAGGACACCGCTACACAGAGGCCAGACGGTGTCCAGAGTAACTCTGCTGCCTCATTACAGTGAATGGATCCTGCAGGGGTTTCATCTGAATTACATCACTTGGAAATTTAGATGGAAACCCCGATGTAAGTGCTCAGCCTAGAGCGCCGGATAAATGTTACGTAAAATGTTCCCAATAAAAGCTTCAACTCAGTCCTCAAAAAAAGCTAGTCCCCACTCAGGTCCGTCATCTGTTAAAAATATAAGGGACTTCCAAGTTACTGGTAGCAGAAAGGCTCTGGAAAAGCAAAATGACCCTTGCCCCCCAAAAGAAATTCAGAAAATTTTGTGCTCCCAAATCCAAATGCCTATTCTACAATAATTTGTTCTCCAATTGTCAAATAGCACTCCGTCCCCCCCAGATCTCACCGTATGGCTAAGCGGTACGATACAGCCACATATGGGGTATTGACACTTTTAGAAGAAATTGTGTGACACATTTCGGCACCATTTTTACCCATTGCCCTGTGTGAAAATGTAAAATCTGAGGGTAAAACATTTTTTTGTGGTAAAAATATAATTATGATTTTTTCACTGCCCAATGGTATAAATTTAAAAATTAAAAAATACTCACTACTTCCCTAGATGAATTCCTTGAGAGGTGTAGTTTACAAAATGGGGTCATTTGTGGAGGTTTCTGCTGTTTTGGCATGTCAGCGACTCTTCAAATGTGACATGGTGTCTGCTGCCTATCCCAGCCAACATAGCGCTCCTTTCTCTTCCGAACCCTGCCGTACACCAAAGCAGTGGTTTTCCCCCACATATGGGGTATCGGCGTACTCAGGAGAAATTGTACAACAAATTTCATGGTGCAATTTCTCCGGTTATCCTTATGATAATGCAAAATTAGGGGATGAAAAACATTTTTTATGGGAAAAATGTGAAAATTTTATTTTCACGGCTCAATATTATAAACTTCTGTGAAGCAGCTGGGGGTGCAAGGTGCTCACCACACATCTAGATAAGTTCCCTAAGGGGTCTAGTTTCCAAAATGGTGGCACTTGTGGGGGGTTTCCGCTGTTTAGACACATTAGGGGCTCCACAAATGTGACATGGCGTCCGCTAATTATTCAAACAAATTTTACATTCAAAAAGTCAAATGGCGCTCCTTCCCTTTCAAACCCTGCCGTGCGCCCAAACAGTGGTTTTCCCTCACATATGGGGTATCGGCGTGTTCAGGAGAAATTGCACAACAAACTTCATGGTGCAATTTATCCTGTTACCCTTATGATAATACAAAATTAGAGAATGAAAAAGATTTTTTGTGGGAAAAATGTGAAAATTTTATTTTCACGGCTCAATATTATAAACTTCTGTGAAGCAGCTGGGGGTGCGAGGTGCTCACCACACATCTAGATAAGTTCCCTAAGGGGTCTAGTTTCCAAAATGGTGGCACTTGTGGGGGGTTTCCACTGTTTAGTCACATTAGGGGCTCCCCAAATGCGACATGGCGTCTGCTAATTATTCAAACAAATTTTACATTCAAAAAGTCAAATGGCGCTCCTTCCCTTTCAAACCCTGCCATGCGCCCAAACAGTAATTTGCCTCCACATATGGGGTATCAGCGTGTTCAGGAGAAATTGCACAACAAATTTCATGGTGCAGTTTATCCTATTACCCTTATGATAATGCAAAATTAAGGGATGAAAAACGGTTTTGTGGGAAAAATGTGAAAATTTTATTTTTACGGCTCAATATTATAAACTTCTGTGAAGCAGCTGGGGGTGCGAGGTGCTCACCACACATCTAGATAAGTTCCCTAAGGGGTCTAGTTTCCAAAATGGTGTCACTTGTGGGGGGTTTCCACTGTTTAGTCACATTAGGGGCTCCCCAAATGCGACATGGCGTCTGCTAATTATTCAAACAAATTTTACATTCAAAAAGTCAAATGGCGCTCCTTCCCTTTCAAACCCTGCCATGCGCCCAAACAGTAATTTGCCTCCACATATGGGGTATCAGCGTGTTCAGGAGAAATTGCACAACAAATTTCATGGTGCAATTTATCCTATTACCCTTATGATAATGCAAAATTAAGGGATGAAAAACGGTTTTGTGGGAAAAATGTGAAAATTTTATTTTTACGGCTCAATATTATAAACTTCTGTGAAGCAGCTGGGGGTGCGAGGTGCTCACCACACATCTAGATAAGTTCCCTAAGGGGTCTAGTTTCCAAAATGGTGGCACTTGTGGGGGGTTTCCACTGTTTAGTCACATTAGGGGCTCCCCAAATGCGACATGGCGTCTGCTAATTATTCAAACAAATTTTACATTCAAAAAGTCAAATGGCGTTCCTTCCCTTTCAAACCCTGCCATGCGCCCAAACAGTAATTTGCCTCCACATATGGGGTATCAGCGTGTTCGGGAGAAATTGCACAACAAATTTCATGGTGCAATTTATCCTATTACCCTTATGATAATGCAAAATTAAGGGATGAAAAACGGTTTTGTGGGAAAAATGTGAAAATTTTATTTTTACAGCTCAATATTATAAACTTCTGTGAAGCACCTTGGGGTTCAAGGTGCTCACCACACATCTAGATAAGTTCCCTAAGGGGTCTAGTTTCCAAAATGGTGTCACTTGTGGGGGGTTTCCACTGTTTAGGCACATCAGGAGCTCTCCAAACGCAACATGGCGTCTGCTAATTATTCAGACAAATTTTACATTCAAAAAGTCTAATGGCGCTCCTTCCCTTCCGAACCCTGCAGTGCGCCCAAACAGTGGTTTTCCCTCACATATGGGGTATCAGCACGCTCAAGAGAAATTGCACAAAAAAATTTGGGGTCCATTTTTTCCTGTTACCCCTGTGAAAATAAAAAAAATTGGGTCTAAAGTAACATTTTTGTGAAAAAAGTTAAATGTTAATTTTTTTTTTCCACATTCCAAAAATTCCTGTGAAGCACCTGAAGGGTTAATAAAGTTCTTGAATGTGGTTTTGAGCACCTTGAGGGGTGCAGTTTTTAGAATGGTGTCACTTTTGGGTATTTTCTGTCATAAAGACCCCTCAAAGTGACTTTAAATATGATGTGGTCCCTAAAAAAATGTTTTTGTAAATTTTGTTGGAAAAATGAGAAATCGCTGGTCAACTTTTAACCCTTATAGCTCCCTAACAAAAAAAAATTTTGGTTCCAAAATTGTGCTGATGTAAAGTAGACATGTGGGAAATGTTATTTATTAACTATTTTGTGTGACATATCTCTCTGATTTAAGGGCATGAAAATTCAAAGTTTGAAAATTGCTAAATTTTCAAAATTTTGGCCAAATTTCCGATTTTTTCACAAATAAACGCAAGTTATATGGAAGAAATTTTACCACTATCATTAAGTACAATATGTCATGAAAAAACAGTCTCAGAATCACGGGAATACGTTGAAGCGTTCCAGAGTAATTACTTCATAAAGTGACAGTGGTCAGAATTGAAAAAATTGGCCCGGTCACGAAGGCAAAAACAGGCTCTGGCGCGAAGTGGTTAAAGGAGATGGCCTGAGGAAGAGCTGTCTAGCATGAAATGGGCCATCGTCTTTTGATGTTTCCTAGCAGTGCATTCCCTACTTCCACATATACTGATGAAATAAAGCAATTTTTCAGACATCTACTGGGTAAGTGCCGCTAATTTCTTGTGCCTGAAGCATTGATTGGATTCTCTAACTGCTAAAAGCTGAGCACAACCCTAAGGACTCCTGTGTTTTCGATCTGAGTGCTATCTCAGATGACTGATTTTTTTAACTGACTGAATCTGCATGTGAAAAAAATTGCAGCATGCACGATTTTCCTCCAAAAATCAGAAGAGACTCACCCATTCAAATCTATGGGTGTGAGAAAAAATTTGGATGACATATAGAGCCACAGTATAGCATCTGATTTTTACGGATACATTGCAATTCTGTAACATTGGAAACTGTAAATGGTCCTGTAAATGATTAATAGCTGCTACTGTAAAAAAAACTGATTGTATATGGACTGGACACAGATGACAATTGATAAAAGAATCGTCCACATTTTTTGGATGCAACTCTGAATGATTATTTATACTGTCGTGTGACCATAGCGAAAAAGACACAGACTTCAAAATCCTGTGTGCAAATTATCTGTTTCTCCATAGTGGGAACGTTACATGCTAGTGACAGCTCAGATTTTCTGTTTGTCATTATCCTATGGATAGCTTCAGGGCCGCCATAAGGGCATTATTGCCCTTACTTGCGTATGGGGTTCGGTGAGCAGAGGAGGCCCGGTCAGAACCCCACTCTTCTACTCACCGGGTCCCAGCGGCTGGCTCAGTGACTGAACATGCGTTCTCGGACACAGGGATAGTTAAATATCTATTGCCATGCGGGAAGCCACGCGGAAATAGTTAAAAGCCGCCAGCCAATCACAGGCCGGGAGCAGATGTCACGTGCATGTCGCCGGCGTATGACGTCACTGTCATGCGCTGACGTGTCCGCTCCTCGAATGGATGAGGGAGAGCCGAGCACGGTTGGACCGCGGACAGGTACGGAGAGACTTTTTTTTTTTTTAAACTCTTTTTTTTTATACTGAAAGCGCAATATAAGGCAGGATCATGGAGCAGAATGGATACACGTGAGGCCGTATCATGGGGCAGGATCATGGAGCTGAATGGAGACACATGGGGCAGGATCATGGGTTGGGATCATAGAGCAGGATAGATACACATGGGGCAGGATCATGGGGCAGGTTCATGGAGCAGGATTGATACACATGGGGCGGGATCATGGGGCAGGATCGTGTAGCACGATGGATACACATGCGGCAGGATCATGGAGCAGGATGGATACACATGGGGCAGGATCATGGGGTAGGATCATGGAGCAGGATAGATACATATGGGGCAGGATCATGAAGCAGGATGGATACACATGGGGCAGGATCATGGAGCAGGATGGATACAAATGGGACAGGATCATGGAGAAGGATCATGGGGCAGGATCATGTGACAGGATCAAAGGCAGGATCATGGAGCAGGATGGAGACACATGGGGCAGGATTATGGAGCAGGATCATGGGGCAGGATCATGGGGCAGGATCATGCATGGGACTGAATCATGGGGCAGGATTATGAGGCAGAATCATGGAGCAGGATGGATACACATGGGGCAGGATCATGAAGCAGGATGGAGACAGATGGGGCAAGATCATGGGGCAGGATAGAGACACATAGGGCAGAATGGAGACAGATGGAGCAGGATCATGGAGCAGGATGGAGACACATGGGGCAGGATAATGGAGCAGGATCATGGAGCAGGATGGAGACAGATGGGGCAGGATCATGCATGGGGCAGGATCATGCATGGGGCAGGATCATGGGGCAGAATCATGGAACAGGATGGATACACATGGAGCAGGATCATGGGGCAGCATGGAGACAGATGGGGCAGGATCATGGAGCAGGATGGAGACACATGGGGCAGGATCATGGGGAAGGATCGAGACACATAGGGCAGGATGAAGACCAATGGGGCAGGATCATGGAGCAGAAGAGCAGAATGGAGACACATGGGGCAGGATCATGGAGCAGGATCATGGGGCAGGATCATGCATGGGGCAGGATCACGGGGCAGAATTATGGAGCAGGATGGATACACATGGGGCAGGATCATGGGGCAGGATAGAGACAGATGGGGCAGGATCATGAAGCAGGATGGAGACAGATGGGGAAGGACCATGGGGCAGGATGGAGACACATAGGGCAGGATCATGGAGCAGGATGGAGATAGATGGGGCAGGATCATGGAGCAGGATGGAGACAGATGGGGCAGGATCATGCATGGGGCAGGATCATGGGGCAGGATCATGGAGCAGGATGGATACACATGGGGCAGAGTCATGGGGCAGGATGAAGACAGATGGGGCAGGATCATGGAGCAGGATGGAGACACATGAAGCAGGAAGGAGACACATGGGGCAGGATTGAGACACATAGGGCAGGATGGAGACCAATGGGGCAGGATCATGGAGCAGAATGGAGACACATGGGGCAGGATCATGCATGGGGCAGGATCATGGGGCAGAATCATGGAGCAGGATGGATACACATGGGGCAGGATCATGGGGCAGGATGGAGACAGATGGGGCAGGATCATGGAGCAGGATGGAGACACATGGGGCAGGATCATGGGGAAGGATCGAGACACATAGGGCAGGATGAAGACCAATGGGGCAGGATCATGGAGCAGAATGGAGACACATGGGGCAGGATCATGGAGCAGGATCATGGGGCAGGATCATGCATGGGGCAGGATCATGGGGCAGAATTATGGAGCAGGATGGATACACATGGGGCATGATCATGGGGCAGGATGGAGACAGATGGGGCAGGATCATGAAGCAGGATGGAGACAGATGGGGAAGGACCATGGGGCAGAATGGAGACACATAGGGCAGGATCATGGAGCAGGATGGAGATAGATGGGGCAGGATTGAGACAGATGGGGCAGGAACATGGGGCAGGATCATGCATGGGGCAGGATCATGGGGCAGGATCATGGAGCAGGATGGATATACATGGGGCAGGATCATGGGGCAGGATGAAGACAGATGGGGCAGGATCATGGAGCAGGATGGAGACACATGGAGCAGGATGGAGACACATGGGGCAGGATCGAGAAACATAGGGCAGGATAGAGACCAATGGGGCAGGATCATGGAGCAGAATGGAGACACATGGGGCAGGATCATGGAGCAGGATCATGCGGCAGGATCATGGGGCAGGATCATGCATGGGGCAGGATCATGGGACAGGATCATGGAGCAGGATGGATACACATGGGGCAGGATCATGGAGCAGGATGGATACACATGGGGCATGATCATGGGGCAGGAAGGAGACAAATGGGGCAAGATCATGAAGCAGTATGGAGACAGATGTGGCAGGACCATGGGGCAGGATGGAGACAGATGGGGCAGGATTATGGAGCAGGATGGAGACACATGGGGCAGGGTCATGGAACAGGATGGAGACACATGGGGCAGGATCATGGAGCAGGATGGAGACAGATGGGGCAGGATCATGGAGCAGGATGGAGACAGATGGAGCAGGATCATGGAGCAGGATGAAGACAGATGGGGCAGGATCATGAAGGAGGATGGAGACAGATGGGGCAGAATCATGGAGCAGGATGGAGACAGATGGGGGCTGGATGGGAGATCATATGGGGCAGGATGGAGACACATGGGGTAAGGATGGGAGAACATAGGGCCAGTAATGAAACACAAGGGGTTAGGAATGAAACACAAGAGGGCAGGATGTGGGACATTATTACTGTAGGGGCTAATTAAAGGATATTATTACTTCTGTGATGTATTTTATTTTTGAGGATTGTATTCAGTGAGGGGGTGGTCATGTTACTGTGCAGGGCGGCACTACATCGTTTTTTTTCTTCAACTGGTGTAGTGTAGAAGTTGGGGATAAATTGGGAAATGTGTTCTGGAAGCGGTGCTCTAGAAAACTGTGTTATTTTATGCAGAGACGAGTCCTGGCTGGAAGAAGTGATGGCGGTCTGCGCTGGATAAAGATGAAAAGCAAAGATGGCATGACTTCAACTAGAGACATCACTGGTGAGTCAGTGTGTTACCTATACGATACACTATACACTTAATACGGAGCTTTTGTGTATAAAGTCACTGGTAATCCCTGTATTACCTGTACACTGACATTATACACTGTATGCTATGTACAGAGCTCCTGTGTATAATGGCACTTATGGTAATATTAGTATTGTGTTTTTTATTAATGATCAGTATTGTAGTATTCAGCCACTATGTGGTGGTAATATGTGGTCTGGTCATGGTGTGGCGGTATTTGTTCCTTGAGTGTGGTATTATTCGGTCATTATGTGGTGGTAATATGTGGTCCGGTCATGATGTAACGTTATTTGTCTCTTGTATGTGGTATTATTCGATCACTATGTGGTGGCAATATGTGGTCTAGTCATGGTGTGCTGGTATTTGTCCCTTGTATGTGATATTATTGGTCATTTAAAAAAATGTATGTGACACATTCCCTTAAAGAAAAATAAATAAAAATATACCTAAAATGAGTACTGGATATTTTAAGAAATGTTTAATAGGCTAGAATACAGTAGGGCCCAGGCAAAAGAGTCTATCTTTTCCTGGTGGCGGCTTAAAAAATCTTTTGGCGAAAACGAAAGCTGATGGCTATGTGTTTGATCTGGTGTTCGATGGGAATGGTTAATGTGTGATTGGTGAGGACGTGGTGTAGAAGTGGAGTTTTTCCAAAAGTGGGCAGTGGGACTGTGGAAGGTTCGAGAGATGGAGGCGGAGCTGGGGTGGAGCCTGGGTGGAGTCTGAAGGGGGCCCGAAAATTTTGCCCGTATGGGGCCCTGAAATTCCTGGTGGCAACCCTGAATAGCTTATCAATAGTTTGGCCCTGGACAATCCATTTAAATTTTTAGTGCAGATGTTCCATTTTAATGCATGTTTTAGTAACATAGCAATTGTTAAAAGAGTAACACTACTCAAGATTTAATACCACTGATTCTGCTGTTTTTAGGATGTGACCATAATGTGCTATTTGACTCAAACAAATGCCTTAGGAATGAAGAAGCACATTGTAGATTTTGTGGGTTCTTTTTAATTAGGACTTTTTCCTCCACATATAAAGGGACTCAGGAATGACAGCGCATCATGAACATTTACGACCTAATTTAATTATTTATACAGCATGGAACAAAAATTGCAGAGGCTTTTCGTGGAATAAGAAAAGAAACCCCTTTGAAGAAACCTCAATGTGGAAATTAGATACCTAAGGACATTTATTAAGAGGTGTAGTGGGCATTTTGAGTCTATAGGGATTTTTAAAAAACCAATGCACAACAGATGGCGCAAACTGAAAACCACAAAACTTTAAAAAAAAAATTAAAACAAACAATTGGTACCAATGCAATCATAATGGCCCCTAATAATATCATAGAGACTCTAAGTAAGCAGCAAAAAAAAAGAATAAAATTTATAGAACTGTTCTTTTTGTTACCATTCTCCTCATCCTCCAAAAAATTAATAAATTGTATGAAACTTCATCTCAGCCCACAAGAAGGCAAGCCTTCATATGGCTACGTTGAGAGAAAAGAAAAATATTATGGGTTTCAGAATGTGACAACGCAAAATTCCCTTTTCTTCATTTTCTTGCATAAAATTTATTTGGTATAGTTGTAATCAGCCAATCCCGTGGAATAAAATTAACTTGCTATTTTTAAAGCACAGTAAAAAAAATGCAAAAATAAAAGTACAAGTCCTCCCAACCTGCTAAAAAAAATGAATAAAAGTTAATCAATGAATAGAGTTATCTTAAAGTGGAGCCACTGAAAAGCTCTAAAAAAAAAGATCTCAGTTGCTGCATTTTTTTGGCAATTTACAGTAGCAAAATAAATAATACTTCTAAAATCTCATTCACACTATCTTTTTTTCCATGCATTTTTGAGCTGTGACAATTTTTTTAAACCACAGCATCATTGGTGTAACTAGAATCTGATGGGCTCCAATGCAAAATTTGGACCTGGGTCCACACTCCCCGCATGTTGGTCAGATGTATGGGCCCTTGTAGCGATTTCAAATCCTATGACATAAGTGCTGACCCCTCCCCCATTATGTAGTAATGTCCCCCATTCCGTACTAATGTCACTCATCCTGGGCTCCTTCGTAGTATATATGTCCCCCCAAACTGGGCCATCCTGATATATCTGTCCCTTATCCTGGGCCCCTTCCTGGTATATATGTCCCCCATGCTGTTAAATATGTCTCCCATTCTTGGCCCATCCTGTTATACATGTCCCCCATCCTGGGCTCCTTCCTGGAAGATATGTCAGCCATCCTGGGCCTAACCAGATACAGTAGCGACAAAAAGTTTTGCATTTTCTTTAAAAGTGTGATTACTTCTGTCTGGTTGTTGTGATGCCATATTCCTGGTGATGAATTGAAAGTGCATGAAATGGTCATCATGCAAGACCTTAATTTTAACCAAAATGCTTTTGAATATAGGTATGGTCATTTAATTAAAGAGAACTGACTGCCAAAAGTTTTGTATATACTATTTATTGATCACAACATAGAGAATAAATCATTATTTACAATGCCATAATTTTTGTAACATAGTATTTTGTAGAATAACCTCTTGCTTTAATTCCTGCACCACACCGACGGGGCATTGAAGCCACTAGTGTATTGAAGACATCTTGAGGGATCTTGCTTCATTCCATTTGTAAATCTGTAATCCATTTATTGCTATGGTTATGGGCCCTAACTCGTTGCTCTAACTAATCCCAAAGGTGCTCTGTAGTGTTTAAATCAGGTGCTGAGCTTGGCCATTGCAACAGGCGAACATTTTTCTTTGCTAACCAATTTTTGACTAAATTGGATGTGTGCTTAGGATCATTGTCTAGCTGGAATTTCCATCCCCTGACTACTTTGGTTTTACCATGTGGCAGCATTACATTCTCCAGTATATCCTTGTACAGTTATATGAAAAAGTTTGGGCACCCCTATTAATCTTAAGCTTAATGTTTTATAAAAATTGGTGTTTTTGCAACAGCTATTTCAGTTTGATATATGTAATAACTGTTGGACACAGTAATGTTTCTGTCTTGAAATGAGGTCTATTGTACTAACAGAAAATGTGCAATCTGCATTCAAACAAAATTTGACAGGTGCATAAGTATGGGCACCCTTATCATTTTCTTGTTTTAAATACTCCTACCTACTTTTTACTGACTTACTAAAGCACTTTTTTTGGTTTTGTAACCTCATTGAGCTTTGAACTTCATAGCCAGGTGTATGCAATCATGAGAAAAGCTACTTAAAGTGGCCACTTGCAAGTTGTTCTCCTGTTTGAATCTCCTCTGAAGAGTGGCATTATGGGCTCCTCAAAACAACGGTCAAATGATCTGAAAACAAAGATTATTCAACATAGTTGTTCAGGAGAAGGATACAAAAAGCTGTCTCAGAGATTTAACCTGTCAGTTTCCACTGTGAGGAACATAGTAAGGAAATGGAAGAACACAGGGACAGTTCTGGTTAAGGCCAGAAGTGGCAGGCCAAGAAAAACATCAGAAAGGCAGAGAAGAAGAATGGTGAGATCAGTCAAGGACAATCCTCAGACCACCTCCAGAGAGCTGCAGCATCAACTTGCTGCAGATGGTGTCACTGTGCATTGGTCAACTATACAACGCACTTAGCACAAGGAGAAGCTGTATGGGAGAGTGATGCGAAAGAAGCCGTTTCTGCAAGCACGCCACAAACAGAGTCGGCTGAGGTATGCAAAAGCACATTTGGAGAAGCCAATTTCTTTTTGGAAGAAGGTCCTGTGGACTGATGAAACCAAGATTGAGCTGTTTGGTCATACAAAAAGGCGTTTTGCATGGCGGCAAAAAAACACAGCATTCCAAGAAAAACACTTGCTACCCACAGTAAAATTTGGTTGAGGTTCCATCATGCTTTGGGGCTGTGTGGCCAATGCCGGCACCGGGAATCTTGTTAAAGTTGAGGGACGCATGGATTCCACTCAGTATCAGCAGATTCTTGACAATAATGTTCAAGAATCAGTGACAAAGTTGAAGTTACGCAGGGGATGGATCTTTCAGCAAGACAATGATCCAAAACACCGCTCCAAATCTACTCAGGCATTCATGCAGAGGAACAATTACAATGTTCTGGAATGGCCATCCCAGTCCCCAGACCTGAATATCATTGAACATCTGTGGGATCATTTGAAGAGGGCTGTCCATGCTCGGTGACCATCAAACTTAACTGAACTGGAATTGTTTTGTAAAGAGGAATGGTCAAAAATACCTTCATCCAGGATCCAGGAACTCATTAAAGGCTACAGGAAGCGACTAGAGGCTGTTATTTTTGCAAAAGGAGGATCTACTAAATATTAATGTCACTTTTCTGGTGAGGTGCCCATACTTATGCACCTGTCAAATTTTGTTTGAATGCAGATTGCACATTTTCTGTTAGTACAATAAACCTCATTTCAAGGCAGAAACATTACTGTGTCCAACAGTTATTACATATATCAAACTGAAATAGCTGTTGCAAAAACACCAATTTTTATAAAACATTAAACTTAAGATTAATAGGGGTGCCCAAACTTTTTCATATAACTGTACATGGTAGCATTCAAATTTCCATCAATTCTATGCAGAGGGCCAATGGCAGATGCAGAAAAGCAGCCCCAAACCATGACATTGCCACCACCATGTTTCACTGTCGGACCTTCTGGTTCTTTGCAGAGATGAAAGGTTTCTTGAATGGAACTCGTGCATTCAACCCTTCTGCTCTTAGCCATCAAACCACTTTGGCAACTCACTTTGACCCCATATTCTTGTTCATTTCGTGCAAAATCTGTACAGCACTTTTATGGACATCAGATACTGACTTTTTCTCAATAATGTGATCAACTTTGGACGAAGTTTTAGGTGGTCATCCACTTCTAGGTTTGTTAGCTGTTCCATAACCTTCTTTTTCTTTCTTTAATATATGTGACACTTGACTCTGAGAACAGTTGAATTCCGTAGCTACCTCTTTCTGGCTTTTGCTATTCCATCCAGTTTGCGTTTAGTTGGACCATGATTTATTTTTCAACAGGACAATGACCCCAAACACACCTCCAGGCTGTGTAAGGGCTATTAGACCAAGAAGGAGAGTGATGGGGTGCTATGCCAGATGACCTGGCCTCCACTGTCACCAGACCTGAACCCAATCGAGATGGTTTGGGGTGAGCTGGACCGCAGAGTGAAGGCAAAAGGGCCAACAAGTGCTAAGCATCTCTGGGAACTCCTTCAAGATTGTTGGAAGACCATTTCTGGTGACTACCTCTTGAAGCTCATCAAGAGAATGCCAAGAGTGTGCAAAGCAGTCATCAAAGCAAAAGGTGGCTACTTTGAAGAACCTAGAATATAAGACACATTTTCAGTTGTTTCACACTTTTTTGTTAGGTATATAATTCCACATGTGTTAATTCATAGTTTTGATGCCTTCAGTGTGAATGTACAATTCTCATAGTCATGAAAATACAGAAAAATCTTTAAATGAGAAGGTGTGTCCAAACTTTTGGTCTGTACTGTACATTTCAGTAGGCCAACATTTCGGATTTTATAAACATTTTTCAAGCTGTTGTTATAAAATATTCTAATTTACTGAGATAATGAATTTTGTGTGTAGCTGTAAGCCATAATCATCAACATTAACACAAATAAACACTTGACATAGATCACTCTGTTTGTAATGACATATAATATATGAGTTTCACTTTTTGTGTTAAAGAACTGAAATAAATAAACTTTTTGATGATATTCTAATTTTGTGAGATGCACCTGTATATCCCCCATACTGGTATATATGTCTCCCATCCTGGTATATATGTCTCCCATCTGGGCCCATTCTGGTATATATGATCCCCATCAATGTATATGATTCCTATCCTGGTATATATGTCCTCCATCCTGGTATATATGTCTGCCATACTGGTATGTATGTTCCCCATCTGGGCCCATCCTGGACTTAGTAATGAGCGAGTATGTTTTGTTAACCCTTTCGCCGAGTATGCTCGGCCGATCACCGAGTATTTATAGTGTGCTCGGGCTTTAAGTTTTCGCTCTGTGAACATGATTTGTAGACTGTTTGACAGATTTAATACATGTGAGGAATACTCGGCGAAAGGGTTAACAAAACATACTTGCTCATCACTAATCCTGGTATGTATGACTCCCTTCCTGGTATATATGTCTCCCATCCAGTTATATATGTCCACCATCCTGGTATATATGTCTGCTATCCTTGTATATATGTCCCCCATCTTGATATATATATCCCCTATCCTGATACATATGTCTCCCTTTCTAGCATATATGTTCCCCATTCTGCTGCTGTTCTTTAACGCATAAAAAAAATAAACAATTCTACTCACCTTCCCTTTCACGCCGCGCACTGTCCTCTTCTGAAGCCGGCAGCTGACTTGTGTGTGCAAACGCCAAGCAGCGTATGACATCACTGCCATGCGCAGCCTGTGACTGGTTCGCCAATGTCAGCTGCCAGTCTCTGATTGGCCGGCGGCGTGTATTGTACCACAAGGATCCGATGGGTTTCTGTGCTGCAATACACTTCAGCTGAATGTGTCCTAGTGTCAGCGGGCCCCCCTACAGCATGGGCCCGGTCACGATCTCGATCGTTATGCCCCTGCACAGCTTATGTCGGCGGGCCCCACTACTACATGGGCCTGGTCGTGACCTCGATCGTTATGCCCCTGCACAGCATATATATTCTTTCTGCCTTTTTGTTCAGCTTTTATTACCCAATCAATTGAAAGCATAAAAATGCATCAAAAACTTGCATGAAATGTATGTAATGTACACAGTTATTTCCCCTAGAAACATTCTTGTGAAAAACATGCTATAAAAAAAATCTCTGTGTGACCATAATTTAAGGTGCATTTGTATATTTTTTTGAGGAAAGGGACACTAATTGGAGCTGCTTGTGATCAATAGCATATTCCAGAGAATGCAATGTGTGAAATCATCTGGCACTTTGCCAGGTTGTAAAACTCTAAGCAGATCTAAATGACATTCATTCCTGAGCAAGAGATAAACAATGTAGGTACCACAGTGTAATAAAATAGTAGTGCAAGTACGTCCAAGCACATAACCCAAATGTTTTACACAGCAGCTATGTAGGTCAGCTTTTAAAGGGGTTGTCCACTATTTGATATTGATGACCTATGAGGCTTTGTTTGCACATGTGGTTAATGCCCTCGGGTTCAACACCATTCACAATATTCACATCTTGATATTCTTATTTAACGAATACCAATACATTGTATTGCCTTTTTTTGCAATTTCAATATATTCTAAAGTTTAATTAAAAACGGTTTTTCCCACTAGAAAAATTGGAGAGTTGCATAAAATAAAAGACACATTATTTATCGGATAAATCTAGCACTGCAGCTCCTATGCCTTTTCAGTCTGTTTTGCATCTATGAAGTTCCCAGGTACGCATGCGATCAGGTTGCTATTAATATGCCTTGCTTGGTGTCCTGCATGCAGAAGAGTAAAAGGGAACTAGTGATGAGAGAACGTGCTAGACACTGCTCGGTACTTGCCCGAGCATCACTGTGCTCAACAAGCTCGGCGATTGGCGAGTATTTCCGGGTTGCTCGGGTAAGAACTCGGGTCCCCTCCCTGCGTGTTTGGCGCACTTTAGAGAGCCAATGAACATGCAGGAATTGCCTGCCACACATTGTAATGCCGTATCCATGTTGGTTGTGGCATTACAGTGATTGGCTGGCTGCACAGCATCATCAGGTCTATATAAGACCTGGCGCCGCTGTGCTCGTCACAGTCTACCCCGGAAACAGGCAGATTAGGGATAGGTGCTGCTGCGTCAGGGAGAGATTTGCTTCTTTATAGTTAGTATAGGTATTCCACAACATATATATATATCCATCCTTCTGAGGACTAATCAAACTGCATATATTCAGTGGTGATGGCAGGAGTTAGGCAGGCAGGCAGTATGTGGCAGACTGCAGTGCATGATACAGCACAAGAGGGTCCATTGAACGTCCTGTTAGTATAGGTATTCCACAACAAATATATATCCATCTGAACTAACAGTCCTTCTGAGGACTAGTCCAGCCGCATAAAATCAGTGCTAAGGCACTGCGTCTATTTGTGAAAAAAACTGAAATTTGGCAAAAATGTCGCAATTTTCAAACTTTCAGTTTCCATGCCCTTAAAACAGAGAGATATGTCACACAAAATAGTTAATAAATAACATTTCCCACATGTCTACTTTACATCAGCACAATTTTGGAACCAATTTTTTTTTTTGTTAGGGAGCTATAAGGGTTAAAAATTGACCAGCAATTTCTCATTTTTACAACAAAATTTCCAAAACCATTCTTTTAGGGGCCACATAACATTTGAAGTGACTTAGAGGGGCCTTTATGGCAGAAAATACCCCAAAGTGACACCATTCTAAAAACTGCACCCCTAAGGTGCTCAAAACCACATTCAAGAAGTTTATTAACCCTTCAGGTGCTTCACAGGAATATTTGAAATATAGAAGAAAAAAATTAACATTTATTTTTTTTCACAAAAATGTTACTTTAGACTCCAATTTTTTTATTTTCGCAAGGGTATCATTAAAAAATGAACCCCAAATATGTTGTGCAATTTCCCCTGAGCACGCTGATACCCCATATGTTGGGGAAAACCACTGTTTGGACGCACGGCAGGGTTTGGAAGGCAAGGATCGCCATTTGACTTTTTGAATGTAAAATTTGCTTGAATAATTAGCAGATGCCATGTTGCATTTGGAGAGCCCCTGATGCGCCTAACCAGTGGAAACCCCCCACAAGTGACCCCATTTTGGAAACTAGACCCCTCAAGGATTTTATCAAGGGTTATAGTAAATATTTTGAACCCGGAGGTATGACACAGAATTTGATAACATTAGGTCATCATATTGAATAAGTTGTCATTAGTCTTGAGTGCAAGTGCTCGCTACTTGAGATTGCATCGGGTACTCAGGTATGCACCAAGTATCGCAGGTGCTCAAGTGACATGCTTGAGTCCCCGTCTGCATGTTTCACGGTTATTAGACACCCCAAAAAAAACATATGGGGATCGCTTGTGCATGGCAGGCAATCGCCGCGAGGTTTTTTTTGCCTGTATAACAGCTGTAAAACATATGGGGCGGAGACTAGAGTATGTCACTCAAGAACCCACTATAGTCGTTGCATACCCGAGCACCCGATGCAAACTCAAGTAGCGAGCACTTGCGCTTAACATTAGTCGCCATATCATCGTCATTTTTTTTCTTTACTTCTGAAAAAATCCCAATCCCAACACAAGCCTAACCCCTACCCTAATACAACCGCAACCCTACTACAAACCCAATCCTAGCCCAACCCTACCCCTAGTCCAACCCTAAACCTAGCCCAACCCTAAACCTAGCCCAACCCTAACCCTAGCGAAACTATAACACAACCCTAACCCTAGCCCAACCCTAACCCTAGCTCAACCCTAACCCTAGCTCAACCCTAACCCTAGCTCAACCCTAACTCTAGCTCAACCCTAACCCTAGCCCAACCCTAACCCTAGCCCAACCCTAACCCAACTTTAACCCTAGCACAACCCTAACCCTAATCCTAACACAACCCTAACCCTACAACAACCCTAACCCTACCACAACCCTAACCCTAACCTTAGAGTTTATTTTTTACGCCGTTACTAGTGCGGTATAAGTGATTAGACAACTTTATTCTTCGGGTCGGTGCAATTACAGTGATACTAGATTCATATTGGGTTTTTATGATTGACAGCTGTCACACACTAAAAAAAACCTTTTTTTTTGCAAAGACTAGTTTTTGCATTGCCATATTTTGAGAGCTATAATTTTTCTATACTTCGGCCGACAGAGTCATCTGACGGCTTTTTTTTTCGCGGAACAAGTTGATGTTTTTATTGGTACCATTTTTGGGCATGTGCCATTTTTTGATTGCTTTCTATTCCGATGTTTGGGAGGCAGAATAAAAAAAAAATTCAGGAATTGTATTTTTTGTTTTTTTTTATGCCGTTCTGCGTGTGGTAAAATTGATAAGGCAGCTTTCTTCTTCGGGTCAGTACGTTTACAGCGGTACCACATTTATATATATTTTTAATGTTTTGGCGCCTTTACACAATAAAAACTATTTTATAGAAAAAAGAATTGTTTTTGCATCGCTTTATTCTGAGAGCTATAACTTTTATTTTTCGGCCGTTGGAGCTGTATGGCAGCTTGTTTTTTGCGGGACAAGATGATGTTTTCAGTGGTACCATTTTTATTTACATTCGTCTTTTTGATCGCATTTTAATCCATTTTTTGTTTGGCAGTATGACGATAAAGCATCATTTTTTTGCTTTGTTTATTTTTTTTTTTACCGTGTTCACTAAAGGGGTTAACTAGTGGGACAGTTTTATAGGTCAGGTCGTTCCGGACGCGGCGATACCAAATATGTGTACTTTTATTGGTTTATTTTTTTTTTCATAAGATTATTTATTTATGGGTGCAATATATTTTTATTTTATTATTTTATTTTATTTTTTTCACTTTCTGATCTTTTATACTATGTCCCACTATGGGACTTTCACTTTCTGCAGCCTGATCGCCTGTATAGCACAGAAATGCAACACCATCCCTGTGCTATGCAGCCTTTCAGAACTGCACAGTGAGAAGTTACTTTGGTCGAGCACTGCGCATGACCAAAGTAACTTCCTGCCTCCTGGTGACCCGGATGTTGTCATGATGACATCGGGTCACCAGGACAACATCCGGGACACGGACTCAGACGCCGCAGGACACCGGCAGAGAAGGTAAGTATCGCGCTTACCTCCTCTTGCCACCGGAATGCTGTGATCGATTTCGATCGCAGCATTCCGGGGGTTAATGTGCAGGGAGTGGTGTGGGACTGCTCCCTGCACATAGCACTGGCCGTCAGCGGTGATAATCAGCTGACACCCGGCGGCAATCTCGCCCGCACCGCTTGTGTGTGGGCGAAATCGCCAAGGAGTACTAATACGCATCAGGCCCATAAGGCCCAGGGAGCAGATACGTATTAGTACGCCTTTGGCCGGAAAGGGGTTAAAAAGCAATTTTTCTGCTCCATTTGCTTGTTTTCACTGCAGAATAAAGCCAGATCTGTTCCATATTTCAGCGAAAAAAATCCAGAAATTTAAACTGAACGTGGAAAATATTGGCCTCCTTTTCCATTCTGTTGCAGTGTGTCGGTCAAGCTATTCACACTAGGTGTCTGTGAAGAAAAGTATTAGTAAATTACAGGCCTGATATTTAAAATCGTGGTTCTCTGTCAAACATATCACCTATAAGACAGTTCCAAAATCAGCCATTTCTTCCATTTTCATTTCGTTTCAGCGTGTCGGTCAAGTTATTCACACTAGGTCTCTGTATAGAATAATATTAGTAAATTACAGGACTGCTATTTAAAACCGTGGTTCTCCGTCAGACGTATCACATATAACTGCGGTTCAAATCCAGCCATTTGTAGTGAATGTGGAAAATATTGTCCTCCATTTATAGATTGTAGCAGTGTGTCAGTGTACACCATTTTACAGCTGCATTTGATTGTTCGTAGAATAGAGCCGGATTTTTTTTTGTTTTATTCATATTACTGTATTATGGAAGCAGAGGAACTTTTATCAATGATCAGATGCACGTGATTCATATGAATGCCGTAAAAATGCAGACATTTTGTGGAGCGTGCCAAATATTCCACTCCTTTTAAAGTCAGCCACCTGGGTTTTGTTGAACCACCTGACACTTGGTCGCTGACAAATACCATACTATTAGGCATCTGCCTGAAACCGTGGCCATCAGACGTTATCCCATATGACTGCCCTAATAATCCAGCAATTATTGTGAGTGTGTCAAATATTGCACTCCATTTAAAGTATTGCAGTTGAGGGTTCAAACCTATTCTCAGTTGGCCGCTGACAAATAGCATATCTGTTAACAATGTTGTCAGAGTATTAAGCCACTTTTGCCACCTACTGTATCCTCACCCATCCCTTTTAGACTGTTTGTGCGCCCTCACGGGCAGGGTCCTCTCTGCTCTTTTAACAGTCAGTGTGTTAGGGGGACGGTTGCAACAACTTTATTAAAATGATATCTATGCAACTGAACCCCGGGGTAGGCGATGCAGCCACGAAGACTGCGGCTGAACACCCACCAGGTAAGAGTGTAAGACAACCAACTTAAAGTGTAAATCCCTCCAGAGTTACAACACACCTGGACGGGAAAAGGGATTCGCACTATCTCCGTTAACTACACGAGAGATGTGCCACAAATAATCATAGTTGTAGCCCTGTTAACTGCACAGAGGCTACGCAGCAGGCGCTAGGAAGTGTGTGTGACTCATGTCAGCATGTACGTGCTCCAGCCGGTGTGGGACCGGACTGCGGAGTAACTCTCACGTGGCTAACAGGCGGTGCCAGGGATACGGAGCCCGTAGACTGCTCGAGGTGTATAGCACCTCCATGCCGGAGCCAGACTACCAAACGGGAAATACCTGCCTCCACCAGCTAAGTCTGCCTAAGCCCCGCTAAACCTGCCTAAGTGACCTGTACTAATCAGCCAACCGAACTCTGGCATCGGCAGGTCACGGAGAGAGCAGCTACAGAGCACGTGGAGCCAAACAGCAAAGCGTCCACACAGGAACACAACCTAAGTTCAATGATCAGAGCGCACCGCTATGCTTGTGGGCGGGCTATTTAAAGACTAAGCCCTGCCCACCGTCGCATTATTGGTCGCACTACTGATGACGTCACCCGCGACCAATCAGACGGTGCCAGGTCACCGGATCAGCTGATACCAAACCACCAATCACGGTCCGCCATGTCACGGGCATGCTCAGTGCAGTGCATCCTGGACTTAGACTGTAGCAGCCCTGTTCCCCTCCGCAAACCTATGCTTAACACTACTAGGAACAAAGACCCAAGAGACAGCCTGTACATCTTGTGCACTGGCTAGGCATTGGGACTGATGGCAATGCTAAGCAGCATCTGCCCTGGCTGGACCAGAATGGAAGACCACAGAATACACTGATGACTCTGACCCAATTTCAGAGCCAGCAACAACCTAACACAGTGACTTCTTTTCACATGTAAACCGCAATGGAATAAATAGTGCTGTAATAATTATACTACTTGTACTCTGGATCAATTGATGGAACTTTCCTGGTGACTGCCCCTAAATTGATGTGTTTGGTCCCATTTGAAGGTGTTGTGTATATGTTTGGTTTTGGCACCCATTGAATCCAAAGGCATTTGGCAATGTCCGGAGAATATTCGACAATTATATTGGCAAATATTGCAAAAACGGCGATTGTAATCCGAAACAAATAATGAAATATTTGCTTGTCTCTAATCAGAAACACCATTAAAAAAAATTATGTGGGTGTTGCATCACGGTCTCCCTGGTGATATTGTTGTGGAAAAGGAGGAGGGCGACATAGAATAGAACAATTCCTAAGGGTATAACCATGTCTGGGTGTGAAGGGGTGCCTGGGAATAGACCCCCCAAAAAATAACCACTGGATTTGAGTTTATGGTGGTGTTGAGAAGTCTGGCCCAATTCAGCCCTTGTTCATTTTTATAAGAGTCAGCCTGTCAGCATTTTCAGTTGACATGCGGATGCGTCTATCAGTTTTATCAGTTATAATGCCCCCGGCGGTACTAAAAACTATCTCTGACAAAACACTAGCGGCCACGACCTCCAAGGCATAGAAAGACAGTTCATGCCACGTGTCCAGCTTGCATCTTCCAAAACTTTTCCCTCTTTGTCAGAGTACCCCATGTATCAGGGCCAGGGCGCTGGGAAGGACTGAAAAAACTGTCCCAGACCTTTGACACCGTTCTCCTGCCTCTGCCGCACCTCATACTTCCTTCTTCAAGAATTCTCTCGTGCCGTGCCAGTTTTATGTAATGTTTTATGTAATGCCCAAAATGCTTACAACGCGATGGTCACGGTAAAGGCTGGGGAACATAAAATCGGCCTTGTATGCCAGACTGCCAACAGCCAAGACTTCCCTGTTCTCACCAAGAGTATTACTGTCTATGCTCTCTTCCTCCTCCTCATTATCACCCAATCCGCGCTGAGATGAGGCTAGGCTGGGTAGCATCACCCTGTATAGTTCCTTGCTCTGCCTGCAATGCCTCCTCTTTGATTGTGAACAGCGAGTGCTTCAGTAGACAGAGAAGCAGGATGGTGACGCTAATTATGGTGTCATCGCCGGTCACCATCTTGGTGGAGTTCTCAAAGTTTTGGAGGAGGGTACAGATGTCAGACATCCATGCCACTCATCAGCTCTTATGTGCGGAGGCTGACCTGAATGCGGACGGACGTGTTGAAGATGGTACTCAACAACTGCTCTCTGCTGTTCAAAATCATTCCAAACATCTGCAACGTTGATTTCCCATACGTAGTCACATCGCACACCAGTCGGTGAGCTGGAAGCTGCAAACACTGCTGAAGCCCTGCCAGGGTGGCAGAAGTGTAGCTGACTTTCTGAAATGGGCACACACGTGGTGTACTTTCACAAGCAGCTCTGGCAGATCCATGTAGATTTTGAGAAACTGCAGAACCACTAAGTTGAGCACATAGGCCAGACATGGTACATGTGCGAGCTTGCCTAGCTTCAGAGCCGCCACCAGGTTCTCTGATACAGCTTTCAACAACTCCGCAACGGTGGGTGGTTTGTCGCCTAAGCATACAGTCCTGCTTATTGTTATTGCCATACACAAAGTTTAAGTAAATAATCTGGAATATGTCCTTAAAAAATGAATCATCTGATGGAGATGGAGGCTAAAGAGGAGGAGGAGGTGGTGCAGGAGCTGTAGAATGTAGGGGTAACCCTGATTGACCCAGGACCTGCAACCTCTCCGTCCCAGGGTTCCACTGGGTCCCGGATTCCACAATGTTAACCCAGTGGAATGCATCAGTGAGATGAACCGTCCGTGGCCACATTCACTTGTCCATGTGTTTGTGGTTAGGCAGTCCTTTCCACTTAAGTGCACTGGGGAGGGAACGGGTAATTTTTTGGGACTCGTGCTTATGGAAGGCGGAGACGATACCGGGAGAAATAGTGGCGGCTGGGGACTGAGTATGGACACCGGCTGCCGCCGCCATGAGATTGTGAAGAGCTTCCGCCTCCATGAGTCTAAAAGGTAACATTTCAAGTGCAAGCAAGCAGTCCAGAAATGTGGCAGATTAGTATTGCGGCCTGTGGGTGGGTGGTTGGCTGCATACTTGCGCTTGCATTCCAAGTAACAGAAAGCTAAGGAGATGGATGATCCAACCATCATGATTAATTTGGCCGTTGTCTAGGAGACCGAGCACAATATTAACCCATTAACATGCGTCAGTGAGATGTACCGTCCCTGGCCACATTCACTTGTCCATGTGTTTGTGGTTAGGCGGTCCTTCCCACTTAAGTGCACTGGGGAGGGCACGGGTAATTTTTTGGGACCCGCGCTTATGGAAGGCGGAGACGATACCGGGAGAAATAGTGGCGGCTAGGGACCGAGTATGGACACCTGGCTGCCGCCGTCATGAGGTTGTGGAAAGCTTCCACCTCCACGAGTCTAAAAGGCAACATTTCAAGTGCAAGCAGCTGTCCAGAAATGTGGCAGTTTAGTATTGCCGCCTGTGGGTGGGCGGTTGGCTGGCTGCATACTTGCGCTTGCATTCCAAGTAACAGAAAACTAAGCAGATGGTAGTCTCTATCATCATCATGACCTCACCTCAGCACTACGAACTCTTCTGAAGGAGAAGCCAGCGCCCACCGGAGGGTTCTCTGGTGGGCCCGTCCAACCCTGCCAAGAAGCAGCCCTGGCTAAGAAAAGTGTGTGGGAAGGTTGCTGGACACTCTTTGGCTGCTTTTTTACTGAGGGGGAAACCCAAGCAAATAAGGGGAGAACATACAAAATCCTTGCAGACGTTGTCCTTGGTGGAATTTGAACCCTGGACCCCAGCACTGCAAGGCTTCAGTGCTAATCACTGCACCACTGTGCTGCCTTCTCTGTTCTCCCTCTGATATCTAACATGCTGGAAAAACTTGCACCTACTGCAACTCAGTATCTTCAGCTCCTTTGTGAGAAACTAATGTATTTGGGCAGCCACTCAGTCTACCAAATAAAATTCCTGAGAAGGAAATTGTGGATGGCTTCGCTTCTGGTACTGGGTGCCAATACCAAACCACTGTAAATATTCCAAGCTGGTTGGAGCCAAGTTGATTCCCACAGAAAAGTACCAGCAGCAAGCTAAAGAGATGGTGGCCTCTATCATCATCACGACCTCACCTCGGCACTATGAACTCTCCTGATGGAGAAGCCAGGGCCCACCGGAAAATTATCCGGTTCTCTGGTGGGCCTGTTTAACCCTGCAAAGAAGCAGCCCTGGCTAAGAAAAGTATACAGGAAAGTTCCCGGACACTCTATGGTTGTTGTTTTACTGTGGACTGGCTCCGTACCGTCCCTGGCCACATTCACTTGTCCACGTGTTTGTGGTTAGGCGGTTCTTCCCAGTAAGTGCACTTTGGAGGACACGGGTAATTTTCTGGGACCCGCGCTTGTGGAAGGCGGAGACGATACCAGGAGAAATACTGGCGGCTGGCGACCGAGTATGGATACCCGGCCGCCGCCGCCATGAGGTTGTGGAAAGCTTCCGCTTCCACGAGCTTAAAAGGCAACATTTCAAGTGCAAGCAGTCCAGAAATGTGGCAGTTTAGTATTGCGGACTGTGGGTGGGTGGCTGGCTGCATACTTGCGCTTGTATTCCAAGAACTGTGGTAGGGACAACTGAACGCTGCAAAGGGACAAGGACATGGACGGTGATGGTTGCAAGTCTGCAATGACAGGTGCAGGGTAGGAGGCATCTTCGCATGCGCCATGGACAGGGGATTGGCATGCACGCACAACAGCGGAGGAGGCAGTGGTGTCACCTGCAGACACTGTTTTTGGACCTTGGTGTTTGGCCCAGCTTGTCAGGTGATTTTCTGTCATGTGCCTGAGCATGCTGGCGGTGGTCAGGCTGGTAGTTTTCACTTCCGCACTCTGGTCCTCCTCCTGACTTTCTGTCCACTGTGACTCATCATTTTCCACCTCTTGTGACAGTATTTGCACTTTCCCACCGTCACTTTCATGTGACCATGGCTCCTCAAATCGCTACATGTGATTTTCTGTTGCCTCTGCTCAAAGAAGGCCGGTTGAGAGGCCCAAATTTATCGATGGAAAAGTGAACAGCTCTTCGGGTAACTCTAATCTCTCCTTCAAACCACATACCAAGCTCTTTCCACTCTGAGCGGACCGAGGAGAGGCCAGAAGCTATAAATGGAAAGATGAACAAAACAGCTCTTCGAAGTGTCCAAGTGTGGGATCAGTTGTCTCAGGGCACTCGGAATGGTGGGAGGAAGGAGGATCAGGGTGAGGAAGATGCCGACTCCAAGTAAAAAAAAATCTCCCGGTCCGCACATTCCTCAATCACAAATCTACAAAAACACTAGTGCACGTGTTCATCATCTCTCTTCTCCACAACTGCAACCTCCTGCTCTGTGGCCTTCCTTCTAACACTCTCGCATTCCTCCAATCTATCCTAAACACTGTCGCCCCACTGATCCACCTGTCCCCTCGCTATTCCCTGGTCTCTCTTCTCGGTCAATCCTTTCACTGGCTCCCCATTACCCAGAGACTCCAGTTCAAAACCCTAACCTTGGAATGCAAAGCTATCCACAACCTGTCTCCTCCATACATCTGTGACCTAGTCTCCCGGTACTTACCTGCACGCAACCTCCGATCCTCACAAGATCTCCTTCTCTACTCTCCTCTTCCCAGAATTGCATACAAGATTTCTCCCGCGCATCCCCCCTTCTCGGAACTCTCTAACCCACCTTTTCTGACTCTCACCTACTGTTGAAAACTTTAAAAGGAAGCTGAAGACCCACCTGTTGCGGCATGCATACAACCTGCAGTAACCCTCGCTCCACCATACAGCTGCAAGACCAGCTCTATCCTCACCTACTGTACCCTCACCCATGCCTTGTAGACTGAGCCCTCGCGGGCAGGGTCCTCTCCTCTCTTGTACCAGTCACTGTCACATTTTTGTTCAAGATTATTGTAATTGTTTTTGCGATGTATACCCCTTTTTCACATGTAAAGTGCCATGGAATAAATGGCGATAAAGTAATAATAATAATGTGATCCAGACTCACATCTACTGAGACAAGACCATGTGGAACACAGGGTGGTGGTGGTGGCAAACTAACTGGAAGCATTATCTGCTATCCAACCAACAACCTTTTCACACTGCTCTGGCTTCAATAGTGGTGTTCCGTGGCCCCCTAGAAATTGGGACAGGAAGGTAGTTCGACATGACGTGGGTGTTTGTTGTGCTCCCTCAGCAGGCACAGTTTCATCTTGCCCAAGGCCTCTGCTTGCACTATCAGCATCACCATAATGTCTACTTCCCCGTCCTTTGACACACACCTTGCCCATTTTAAATGGAGTTTAAGATTTGTCACGTTGCCAAAAATGTCTGTATTATAACCGCAGTAATATAGGATCACGTCTGATGAGATGACCACAGTTTTAGGGAGTGCCCTGGGAGTCAGAGATGCTTCCAGCCCCAGGGGTCGTCCCCATGCTGTTCCCATGTCATACAATACATGGCCATATAAAGTTGTAAAATGTTAAAGTTACATTTCCCGGTGAATCTGTGAATGCATTTCTCTTGGTTGAAAGCAATGCAAAAGTGCAAAAACGCATCAAAAACGCTATGTGTGAACATATCCCAAGGTGTGGAGAAGCATTTTTGGTTTTGGTTATTTATTTTGCCTTATATACAAGTCATTATCCTGGAAAGTATGTTCCTTAACATATTTCCCAGGAAAATCCATTTTGGTTTCGTTTTTGTATGTTTTATTGTGACTCCGTAAAAGTGGCGTAATACCTCTGACAACGTTGTTGACAGCAGTGACCTGGAAGTCAGAAATGCTTCCTGGGGCGATCCCCATGCTGTTCCCATGTCATTTGAGCACTGTTCGCATCGACTTGGGCAATATTTAGGCCCTCCGCAGACCGCCGGGGTGGGCCGCCAGAAGAATGCTTGAGTTTCCCATAGACTTACATTGGACTCGTTACTCGGACCGAGCACTCGAGTATTCCAATTTGCTCGACTCGAACAACGAGTACCCGAGCATTTTAGTGCTCGCTCATCACTAAAGGGAACCTGTCATGTCCTCAAATGCTATCAATCTGCAGATATTGGGTTAATCTGCAGGCTAAAGCATTACAATGTTGTCTGGCTGCCTTGCTGAAAGCGCGGCTAGCGTGAGAAAGTGAACTTTATTCCTCCCAAGAGCTGCCGGTCATAGAAGTGTGCCCGAAGCAGCTTCAATTAGTGATGACTACACAATGAGCAACGACTATAAGCACGCCCTGGCACTTTTACACCTTGATTTGCAGCGCATCAGTGCACTGCGAGCGGTTAATCAAATTGCCGAGGCGTGTTTACAGCCGCCGTTCACTGTGTAGTCAGCAATAACTGAAGCCATTACACCACTGCATTTTCCTCTCATTTTTGCTCATTTTCATTATTTATTCAACTGCAACTTTCCTTTTACAAAACAGCAGAGTAAACATGGAATTTTTCACCTAACTGTCAGCACAATGTAATTTTTAGCAATATGCCCTAATGTAAATCAAAGTTTGCATATAAATTCCTGGTCAACTCACTTTAACTTGCTTAAAGCATACTTCTAGCTTGATATAAATGATTATAGTACATGACTCTGCAGTATAATAATTTTTTTATATTAATTTATTAGCGATTTTTGCAGATAACCCGCAGCACAGACCACCTGAAGTCTGTGCTGTGGGCTAAACTAAACTAAGAAGCGTCCAGCTCTTACTGCTGGGCTGCCTTCTTCAGTGTGGGAGTGAGCATGAAAGGATTTTATGGTGCTAGATTCCACACTGAAGAAGGTAGTTAAGAGCAGCAAGTAGGACTCTGCTCAGTTTAGTGTAGCCCGCAGCCACAACTTCAGGTGGTCAAAACTCTGGGTTATCGTAAAAAATACTGCACTATGCGAAGCCCCTAATGCTGACTTGTGCCATGTAATTTGGAGTTGCCCTAAACTGACTGAATTTTGGAAGACAATCTTAGATCTTATCTACAAAGTGTTTGAGGTAATAACCATCAATGATACATGTGTATCTATAGAAGTATATATATATATTACGGCATTTTGAATATTGGTGTCGTGAATAACATCTATGTGTATTAAGGGACAATATAGGGGTACATAAGGGCTAAAATGGTAATATCAGTATCTGTGTTGAAATAGGGCTTAGACAGCAGTGTTCAGTGTGATATGTGGCGGTAATCTACCATCGACTCTGTACGCAGGTGCACCGCTGTCCCCTCACGCCTGGTTCCTTCGACATCCTGGGTAGCGTTTTTGCTGCGATGCCGGAGGGTCCTGTTGTCTGGGTTACGGCGACGCACTCTGCGTCACTTCCGGGTCGTGGGGTACAATAAGCAGTGGTTATGTTGCTATGATGATGCCCATGTGATCACCCACTTCCGGGTCGTGTGATACATTAAACAGCGGCTATGTCGCTATGACGATGCCCACGTGATCGTCTACTTCCGGGTCGCGGGATATTTCTAACAGCAGCTATGGTCGCTATGACGATGCCCATGTGATCGCCCTCTTTTTCGGAATGGGCGTGAACTTTACTTGATTGGCTAGAAACATGGGCGATGTCATATTTAAACACTCCGGGCTCATCCAAGGCCATCCCCTTGAGAAAGGCATTAGCGCCGAAACGCGCATCGGGGAATCACACAGAGTACCGGTGCCACGCTACAAAGGTAACTAGATTCTACTCTTCATTTGCTTTTAGGGAGGAGAGGGAGAACACAGTATATTTGGGAGTCATTGGATATGACAATCTGTGATATTTGGATGGTTTCTCCTTTTTCCCCTTATGTGTATTTTTTTCTATGTGATAATGAGTGGTGAAATGGGGATATCAGTGAGATATACACCGGTTACCTGTGGTGATCTGCTGTAATACTCATATATGTTTTTAGTATGTTTTAACTCACTCACGTATTGGTTGCATATTTGCGTCACTCCGGATACTGTTTAAACAATAATGTCTAATAAAATATTTTCTATTTTTTCATATAATGGGCCTTAGACTCGTTGTTTTTGCTTCGGCATCCTTCCTATAAAACTGATTTAAACGAGTGGTCAGAGACATATGTCCATGAGTAGGTTGCAAAATGTATGATGTATATATTGGATATTTAATCATATTTAGCAACTTAGTACTCGGTTCTAATTCTTTCTCTCATAAAGTGTTTGAATATGAAGTTCCATCACATCCTTATGTTTGTCTACTGGGTTATGTTGGTGGCTTAGCAGCTGAGGAGGCTCACCAATTATCCATTCTACCTCTATCAGGCAAGGAAGCTAAATGTCCTTCATTGGAAAGATGCTGATCCTCCCAAAATACAAGAACACATGAACAAAATCAACAGTATGCTCCATCTTGAGTGGTTTGTGTTTCAGAAGAAAGGAACTCCACTTAAATTTGAAAAATTTTGAGCCCATGGTTGGATTGTCCAGGTTTAGCCCCTCTAACGTTAACATGGTCAAGATTGTTAATGGGTAAGCTTACCAACTAATAAGCCTAGGATTCCAATATCTTTATGCGGATAAGTGCCTTAGACAATATATCTCAGGATAAAGATCGGGTCAAAACTAGTTGACAGAGTCAGGGTCAGGGTATAATAGCTTGATCATAGCAGAGTTCTCATCCATTAATGATTGAGTTAATATGATATTTAAGGGCGTGTACGATTTAAGTAAAGATTATGGATAGAATGTATTTGTACTTGAACAAAGAAGCTATATCAGTTCATTTTTTCATCCGAGAAAAACTGATGAAACTCTGACCAAATGTTGAGAGCAAAAAATAACACATTGATTAAACTCGGATAGGAAACACTGATGAAACTCTGACTGCATTTTACGTTTGAGAAAAATCACTGACGCCTGAATAAGCCCTAAGACTACGTTCCCGCAATGAGCTTTTGGCGAGTTTTTGATGTTGCATATTTTTGCTGCGTTAAAAACGCAACATCATACAGTTCTAGCAAAGTGGATGGGATTTATATAAATCTCATGCCCACTGAGCTTTTATTACTCAGCATACATTGACCTGCAGTGCATGTTTCAAATCCGGAACATATCAATTTCTCTTGCGGGTATGACGAGATTTCTTTGTGGATTTTCCCCATGGACTTGCATTAGATGTGAAAAATCCACAGGTAAATGACACACATGCGTTTTTAGTGCATTTCTTGGCGATAACGCATCAAAAATGCATGTAATCCACACGCAACTATATCAATAAAGTATTGTCAAAGCCAAATACCAAAAAGTGTCAAAAACAAAGAAGCTTCATTTAAGGCATGACAAACCAGAGACAAAAACCGCAGCGTCAAAAACGCGATAAAAACGCATGTCAACCACTTAGTGACAGAGCTAATTTTGACCTTAATGACCAGGCAAAATTTTGAAAACTTACCAGTGTCACTTTATGTGGTAATAATTCTGGAACACTTTAATGGATCCTAGTGATTCTGAGACTGTTTTTTTCGTGACATATTGTACTTCATGACAGTGTGTAAATTTTGGTTGCTATGATTTGTGTATATTTATGAAAATATTGAAAATTTGACAAAATGTGAAAATGTTCTAGTTTTTAAACTTTAAATTTTTATGCCCTTAAATCAGATAGTGATGGCACACAAAATAATTAAAAAATAACATTTCACATATGTCTACTTTACATCTGTATAATTTTTTTTTTAATTTATTAAGAAGTTATAAGGGTTAAAAGTTGATCAGCAATTTCTCATTTTTCCAACAAAATTTACAAAAACATTTTTCAGGGACCACATCACATTTGAAGTGACTTTGGGGGGCCTATATGACAGAAAATACCCAAAAGTGACACCATTCTAAAAACTCCACCCCTCAAGACCACATTCAAGAAGTTTATCAACCCTTTGGGTGCTTCACAGCAATTAATGGAATGTGGAAGGAAATAATGAACATTTTGCTCTAAGCCTAACCCGAACCTCAACCCTAACTCTAACCCTATCCCCAACCCTAACCCTAAGCCCAACCCTAACCCAAACTTTAATAGCTAAGAATAAAAGAAATAAAAATTATAAAAAAAAAATAATAATCTGACTAATGGGATGACACAGGGGGACGACTAATTATTGGCTTTTGATCATTGTGATAGGGTCTATCACAGTGTTCAAAAGGAACCAATAGGAAAGATCCTAACTGTTGCCGGGTGCTGGCCAGCAGATATTGACAGGTCCACTGCGCATGTGACGCACCCCCTGGGCCATATTATTTAGGGGGAATACCCGGAGCCGGATCAGATGGGGGTTGTAGTCTCCGAGTGGCTGTGACCCGGTCCGTGCCCAGGGTGTCAAGCTCAGTTGTATGTGGCAGTCCTACAGATGTTATTAAGTTCTTTATTGTCGACTACGCCACCCGTTGTATTGCGGTCACTATGGCCGCCGCTGCAGCAGGGTCCGCTGAGGCTGATGGTGTTGGTGCAGCTTTTGGTAGTATAACCCCCAACGGGTGGGGCATAGCCTCAGGGGGTCAGGTGCAGAGGATGGGGGTTGTGGTGGTGCAGCATAGATGGTAATGAGAGTCAGAGTCGGGTTGTGCAGTTTAGGGTATTTACTCACTGCTGATGTTCCGGTCACTCCAGCTTCAAGTGACCACCCGAGCCGTGCTGCGTCCACCAGGTCCTGGATTCAGCAAACCCCCAAACAAGTCCGGAGCGTGACCCTGAGCTCTCCTTCTGTCCTTTCCTCTGGCCGTCCCCACTAGTGATCCACCTAGGTCCAGCTCCCTCGGGCCTTCTGTTGGGAGACCCTTGGCCTTGGGTTCCCTGACCCTCCACGTGGTTTGCCTTCGGGGTGGATGTGGTGGGTGGCCGTGGCAGACGCTGCCCACGGCCTCCGGTCTCTGGCTAGGGTGTGCTTTTGCCCCCACCAGTTTGGGATCCGGTACCCTATTGCCGACTCTTCACCCGGGGATTGAATTTGGGTTCTCAGAGTCCTTTCTTTTTCCCTCTCTGGGTCTTTCCTTCTCTGCTCCACTCTCTCTCTGCAGGCTCATCTGGACCTCTGCTTCTTGCTGACTCTGACAGACTGACCCTGATCTTAGATGGTGCCCACCTTATATACTCCCTCTATGTGTGAGCTCAGGTGACCAGCACCCAATGAGCTCCTAACTTTACCCAGGCTGCTCCCCCTATCTGCCCCTACACTACTTGGGATGTTCCACCCCCCTCCCACTCCAGCCAGGAACAGACTCGGTCGTACCTGCACATTTCTAAGTGGGAGTACCGTCGGCCTGCCCCTCGGAAATGGGATGTGTGTAGTGCATGCAGCCTACCGAGCTCAGGTCCACACTCCATCCTTACCCGGGAGTGGAATATCACACCTCTGGGTTGAGGTGCAATACCCCTGTAGCAGCCGAATCCTCAGGGTGCTACATTCCCCCCTGGTAAATCACAGCACGTCCTCGGGCTGTAAGAACAAAACACCACAAAACATACAAATTTTTTTTTTCATATAAACAACATAATAAAAACATATAAAATATCATATATATATCAGAAAACTTTTCATATAAATAACATTCTCGTCGCCTCTGGCTCCTCCTCCGGTCACTGTGCAACGTGTGACCGGGTAAAGTGCGACAGTCTTTTCTTGAAAAACTCGTGGCTTTCCTGTAAAACCAGTAGGGAGCGCTTTAGGACGCGCAACTATATACAGGGGATATGGCCGCTCTCAGTCCTCGGTCAGTGGGGAAATGGGACACACTGGAACAGTTCAATTCGCTGGTCCCAACGGGGACTATAATAGCAGCAACAGTTCACTGTGCCCCGACAGGCAACTATATACAGTCTCTCTCTACCGTACTTCAACGACGGCGTCCTCCTGCTCTTTCTTTGTGGTTACCTTTAGCTTCAGACCCGTCCGGGTCCTCTTGTTCTTCCTCCTCACACCGCAGCTCTTCCTCCGTCAGGCGATGCACATGGAGGGCGTAGGGTCCTTTGGCACACTTGTGCCGGGTAAAGGTGACCTCGTCCCCGATGTAAAGGTCACGACCTCTGTGTCCCTCCGGTAGGTGGGACTCAACGTCTCTCCTGGTCACGAAGACGTCGCCTGGGGTGCGGTGGTCTCGGATGAAGCCCCACCCATGCTGCATGTTAAACTTGATCACAGTCCCGGTGGTGTGGGGACTATGCGCTGCACGGGGGTCTCTCCTGGCCCGGCTCTTCTGCTCCGCGCTCCTTACTTGAGCTTGCTGTTCCCGGACCCGCCTCTCTCTCCGCTCTCTCTCAAAGACCTCGAGCTGCTGGCGGCAGCACTCAGCACGCTCCGCTGCAGCTGCCCGAGTCTCCTGAGTGAACCCCATGAGATCTTGTCCGGTGGGGTCCCACTCAAATTGGGCCTCTTCTAGCGGGGGCGAGATCCTCTTTACGGGCTTTGGAGCCGGGATCAGGGGTGCACACATGGCCCCAGCCTTCCTCTGCCGTTCCAGTTCATGATATTCCTGGGGCCAGATGAAAGGCTGCCCATCCGGGCACGTGTGTTGGGTAAACAGGTCCTCTCCCAGATGCGGCACTCTTGGTCTTATGGGCGCGGTGGTGTTAGCGCCCGGGTTGCCCGGGCCTTGCGGCCAGGCCTGGGGTATCTGGAAGGTGAAGGGCACCGTAAGGATGGCGGCGCCCTGGGCTACTTGGCCCTGCGACCAGGCCGGTGGCTCCGCGGAGGCAGGGGGCGCTGTTGGTGTTGCGGCGCCCGGGGGTACTAGGCCTTGCGACCAGGCTTGTGTTACTTCCTGCTTGGCCACGCTCGGGGTCATTGCGCATGGCGTCACAGGGGTCGCGGCAGCGGCTTCCGGTTGAGGCCTAGTCTGCAGCAGTGGCGTGGCGATTACGGGCACGGCAGGATAGACTTCGGGCTCTGCGACGGGGAGCTGGGGCAGGTACGCGGTTTCCCGGTTTGGGGTATAGACGTCCCCTTTACCTGCCTCCACTCGTTCGGCTCCCTTCTCGGCGCCGTCTCCGGCCTTCAGTCCTCCCGCGCCATCCTCAGAGGCGGTCTGTCTCCTCGTCTTGGGTGGCGTGCTCCGCTGACAGGTCTCGGTCTGCTGGGCCATCTCACGGCTCCACTCCGCCAACGTCTCTCGCTGCACCCGGGCCATCCTCCTTGCGAGGCCCTCCAGAGCGGTCTGTGCACACTCCTGGTCTCGGGGGAGCTGTGCTAGGACCTCCACTAGGCCTAGTGGGGTCGTTGCTTCCAGCAGGCTCCTGACCAACGGGTCGGTGCTGCTCTGCTCTCCTTCCACTGTTTCCAGCAGGCTCCTGGCCAGCGGGCCGGTGCTGCTCTGCTCTCCCTCCTCTGTTTCTAGCAGGCTCCTGGCCAACGGGCCGGTGCTGCTCTGCTTTCTCGCCATCTCCGGGTAAGCTCCTCCGATACTCTTCTCCAGGCTTCTTGCCTCCGGGTGCGCTCGCTCCAGACTGCTCCAGGCGGCACCCATCTTTGTTCTCTTGTTCTCAGTCCTCCCACTTCGAGGGCGGTCCCGGGGCCACTTGGTGATTGTCAGCTCCAGGGGCAGTTCTTTCACGCTGACAGACACCTCTAGCATCACAGTCTCTGTTGGTGGGGGCGGTTTCCACTTTTGGCGCCATTTTCGGTCCTGGCCCACGATGGGAGGTGGCCTCTTGCCACCCTCTGGCACGCCCATAATGGCGTCCGCTCTGACAAGGCGGGAAACCTTTGGAAATGGCGGGAACCGCTTCCCAGTGGCGGGAAACTCTGCAGATGGCGGGAAAAAGCTGTTAATGGCGGACAACCGGCGGGAATCGACCTGTGATGGAGTCCGATGGCGGGGACCCTCCGGAACCGGCAGGAGACTTCTTTTTGAGGTAAACTTGCACTTTTCTTCAGGCACGCAGTACCCGGGTGTTGCGGGCACGTAATCCTGCCGACTACGCCAAAGTTGACGCACCCCCTGGGCCATATTCTTTAGGGGGAATACCCGGAGCCGGATCAGATGGGGGTTGTAGTCTCCGAGTGGCTGTGACCCGGTCCGTGCCCAGGGTGTCAAGCTCAGTTGTATGTGGCAGTCCTACAGATGTTATTAAGTTCTTTATTGTCGACTACGCCACCCGTTGTATTGCGGTCACTATGGCCGCCGCTGCAGCAGGGTCCGCTGAGGCTGATGGTGTTGGTGCAGCTTTTGGTAGTATAACCCCCAACGGGTGGGGTATATCCTCAGGGGGTCAGGTGCAGAGGATGGGGGTTGTGGTGGTGCAGCATAGATGGTAATGAGAGTCAGAGTCGGGTTGTGCAGTTTAGGGTATTTACTCACTGCTGATGTTCCGGTCACTCCAGCTTCAAGTGACCACCCGAGCCGTGCTGCGTCCACCAGGTCCTGGATTCAGCAAACCCCCAAACAAGTCCGGAGCGTGACCCTGAGCTCTCCTTCTGTCCTTTCCTCTGGCCGTCCCCACTAGTGATCCACCTAGGTCCAGCTCCCTCGGGCCTTCTGTTGGGAGACCCTTGGCCTTGGGTTCCCTGACCCTCCACGTGGTTTGCCTTCGGGGTGGATGTGGTGGGTGGCCGTGGCAGACGCTGCCCACGGCCTCCGGTCTCTGGCTAGGGTGTGCTTTTGCCCCCACCAGTTTGGGATCCGGTACCCTATTGCCGACTCTTCACCCGGGGATTGAATTTGGGTTCTCAGAGTCCTTTCTTTTTCCCTCTCTGGGTCTTTCCTTCTCTGCTCCACTCTCTCTCTGCAGGCTCATCTGGACCTCTGCTTCTTGCTGACTCTGACAGACTGACCCTGATCTTAGATGGTGCCCACCTTATATACTCCCTCTATGTGTGAGCTCAGGTGACCAGCACCCAATGAGCTCCTAACTTTACCCAGGCTGCTCCCCCTATCTGCCCCTACACTACTTGGGATGTTCCACCCCCCTCCCACTCCAGCCAGGAACAGACTCGGTCGTACCTGCACATTTCTAAGTGGGAGTACCGTCGGCCTGCCCCTCGGAAATGGGATGTGTGTAGTGCATGCAGCCTACCGAGCTCAGGTCCACACTCCATCCTTACCCGGGAGTGGAATATCACACCACTGGGTTGAGGTGCAATACCCCTGTAGCAGCCGAATCCTCAGGGTGCTACACATGCGCCCGCCAGTTTTTTTTTCAAGAAGAGAAGGAGGAGGGCCGGGGGGCAGAGCAGAAGGGACTAGGGGATGGCGGAGGTACCAGGGGGGAGCTTGGGGACATCATTTCTCTCTCTGACATGTATATCATGTCAGAAGTGAGAGAAATTATTTAAATAGTGGGTACACTTTTTTTTTATGCGATCACATGATCGGGGACCGGAAAATCCAGGGTCTCAGGTAGCAGAGACCCTGGAAATTTTCCGGCTCTGGGGCCGCTATACCCTTATTCCCGATCGCAGTTTTAAAACAGCAATGAGGGAGAAAGGCCCCCTAGCGGCCGCCGTTTTAATGCGTATTGGCGGTCATTAACGGGTTAAAAAAGCACTCAAAAATGCAGTTAAAAAACAAAAGTAATCTAATTTATATAATAGGTGCAGAAATTGTACAGCGTCAAAAACGCACCAAAAGTTAATTTTGGGAACTTAGCCTAATAGTTTTCTTGTGAACCGGGAGGTATGCATTAAACCCGTTCTGCAGATATTAATAGTCATTCTACAAATTTATTCTAAAAATAAATAGAGTAAAAATATATCACACACCCAAGCTATTTTAATACTTTGTGAGATCATGCAGGAATATGATCCCAATATATGCCACATAAAAAACATTCTTTAAACTGCTGATATCAGTTTCTACTGAAATAATACAAGCTCTGTATTTTATTAGATGCTGCACATAGCAGTGTGATGAGAGATTTGAGATGGTTGAACTACGAATCAGAGAGTTTCAGTTCATTGGCATATAAATTTATAGCTGAGGGTGTGACTACACTTGCAGCAGGGTAATCTTTAAATACAGCAATTATAAAACAGTACTGCAATGTATAAAAAATGGGGCTTTCTGGTGTAGAAAATAATAAGCATATTCTGCTTTTATTGTCTGTAGTTCTATTAAATGCTGTTCTTCTTTATAGGGAATAAGCACTACTTTGGCAAGGACGTAGCTATTGGAAGTGCAGAGGTAGCTGGGCCTGAGAGCTTGACAGCGCATTATATAAGCCTACAAAGAATGACACATGATAGTAGAAGGGCACATTTTAGCCTTGATTCTTTGAGTTATGTTTTTAAGGGTCATAAGGAATTTACTATAGTTTTAAAAATAATCCTATAATAAAGTTTGTAAACAGGAGACAGCTATATTCATAGTTTCTTGTACAAATACCTATTGTACAAAAGTATGAACATTTTTAGGCTTAGTTAAAGAGAAAAGTTTTGATAATTTTAGTGGTACTTTAACTTACAACTAGTGTTGAGCATTCCGATACTGAAATATCGGGTATCGGCCGATATTCGCGGTATCGGAATTCCGATACTTAATTCCGATACTTTTACCATATCGAATACCGGAATCGGAAGTTCCCATAATGCCTGCGCTCTGCAGTGTCTCTGAAGGATGACAAGCTGGGTGGCAGCGCTCAGCTGCGATCCAGCCTGTCATCAGAATGCCATCCCAGTGTGGGAGAATTCTCCTGATTGTTTAAAAGCCGGCGGGCGGTAAAAAGCCGCCGGCTTTTAAACAATCACACGGCCCCATACTGCTTCCCCGCAGCCTCCCACCCCGATCCTCCGCTCCCCTCGCCACCTCCCATCCCAATCGTAAGTTAGGACCGGGCGGGGAGCACAGCACCAAGGAGCGGGGAGCAAAGGACCCGGGCAGGGAAGCCGGCAGTGAAAAGACTTCACCGCCGGCTTTCCCGTTCTGTGCTGCGCTTTCCCGCCCGTTATTTCAAATGAACAGCTGAGGTATCAGGTGATGCCGATCAGCTGTTCATTTGAAGTCGCCGCGGTGCCCTCAGAGGGTTCATGTGAGTTCATGCTTGACTGCATTGCATGAACTCACATGAACTTTCCCACGGCCACACAGGTCACACAGGTCAGCCTCACCTCCCAGACCATCAGCCCGTCATGATTGGTGTGTGCGGGTGTCTGTGCGATGTGTGCGGGTGTGCGCGATGTCTGTGCGATGTGTGCGGGTGTGCGCTGTGTCTGTGCGATGTGTGCGGGTGTGCGCGGGTGTGCGCTGTGTCTGTGCGATGTGTGCGGGTGTGTGCGTGCAGGCAGACATAGGCCGATGTGACACTACTACTCCCATCGGCCTATGTCTGTCCCCCGTCCACTCGTGCCAGCAGGATCAGCTCGATGGGAGCAGTAGTTCCCATCAGCCTGATCCTGCTATTTAAATTGCCCTACTGTGTCCCCAATAAATTTTAAATACATGTCATTGGTGGCCAGTGGTTGCCTACAATAAATTAGTTCATACATTACCTGTCCCCGCCGATCGCCACCTAAAATAAAGTAAAAAATAAAAAACTACACCTATGCTCACCTAGACACCTAATTCCCCGAAGCCATCGATCTCCTGTAATAAAATATAAAATAATAAACCACAACCTTATCCTTACCCCTCCGTAGCAGTCCACGAGTGTCCCACGAAGATCTCCAGTTCAGAGCAGCCACATAGAATGTGACCGCTCTGAACCGCTGCCGCCGCTAGAATGACGGGGCCATAAAGCAGCCCCGTCATTGCATAAGCGGGTTCACCGGAGTTCAGGCAGCGCTGCTCCGGTCAGCTCCTTTACGGCCCTGCTGTATCGTGAGAAATTCCCACGGTACAGCAGTGCCGTAAAGGAGGTCTCCGGAGCTGCGCTGCCTGAATGCACTCCGGTGACCTCAGTCAGTGGCTCCCGCTGCCGGGAGCGGACGTGTTCCCGGCAGTGTGAGCTTACAGCAGCCATGCACAGCTGTCACCATCTCCAGATGTGACAGCTGTGCATGGGAGATCAGTGCAGGAACATGGACAGGTAACTATTTGTTTTTTTTAGTAAACTAAGAATTAAATAAAATGGTGTGTTTTATTTCAAATAAATTATTTTTTTCTGGGTGTAGTGTGTGTTTTTTCTTTTTAACACTTTGTAGGTTAGTAATGGGGGTGTCTTATAGACGCCCATCATTACTAACCTGGGCTTCATGGCAGCTGGCGCTGACATGAACCTCAGCCCTATTACCCCCTGCCACCGCACCAGGGCAGCGTGGAAGAGCGAGGCTAAGTGCCAGAGTTGGCGCATCCTATGGATGCGCCATTTCTGGGGCGGCTGACGGCTGGTGTTTCTAGCCTGGGAGGGGGCCAATATTCATGGCACCCTTCCTGGGCTATTAATATCAGCCCCCAGCTGTCTGCCTAGCCTTTGCTAGCTATTAAAATAGGGGGGACCCCACGTCATTTTTTTGGGGGGGGGTCCCCCATTTTAATAGCTAGTAAAGGCTAGGTATTCAGCTGGGGGCTGATATTAGTAGTCTGGGAAGCTCCGTGGGTATTACCCCCTTCCCAGGCTTCAAACATCTGCCCCAGCTGTCTGCTTAACCTCCGCTACAGACTAAAATTATGGGGGATCCCACGCCAATTTTTTTTTTAAATAAATCCTTTATTTTAACACTAAATGACATTTGAGGAGTTAATAAAGATGCAGTCCCTAAATTATTATTTATTTTTGAATTAATTTTTCCCAAAAATTTTGACGTGGGCTTTGCTATATTTTTGTATGCCAGCCAGGTACAGCATCCAGCTTCTATGAACGCGCCATTTTCCGGGGTGGCTGCGGACTGCAATTTGCAGCGGGGGGGGGGCCCAGAAAGCTTGGGCCTCCCTGCGCTGCAGATTCCAGCCCCCAGCTGCCTAGTTGTACCTGGCTGGACACAAAAATAGGGAGAAGCCCCACGTATTTTTTTTTTAAATTATTTCATGAAATTCATGAAATAATAAAGAAAAAAAGGGCTTCCCTATATTGTTGTGTCCGGCCAGGTACAAATAGGCAGCTGGTGGTTGGGGGCAGCCCGTTCCTGCCTGCTGTACCTGGCTGGACCCAAATATAGTGCGAAGCCCCACGTCAATTTTTTTTAAATTATTTCAGGAAATTCATGAAATAATTAAAAAAAAATTGATGTGGGGCTTCGCCCTATATTTGTGTCCAGCCAGGTACAGCAGGCAGGAACGGGCTGCCCCCAACCACCAGCTGCCTATTTGTACCTGGCCGGACACAACAATATAGGGAAGCCCTTTTTTTTTAAAAAATTATTTCATGAAATAATTAAAAAAAAATTGACGTGGATCTTCGCACTATATTTGGGTCCAGTCAGGTACAGCAGGCAGGAACGGGCTGCCCCCAACCACCAGCTGCCTATTTGTACCTGGCCGGACACAACAATATAGGGAAGCCCTTTTTTTCTTAATTATTTCATGAATTTCATGAAATAATTTAAAAAAAAAATACGTGGAGCTTCGCCCTATTTTTGTGTCCAGCCAGGTACAACTAGGCAGCTGGGGGCTGGAATCTGCAGCGCAGGGAGACCCAAGCTTTCTGGGCCCCACCCGCTGCAAATTGCAGTCCGCAGCCGCCCCGGAAAATGGCGCATTCATAGAAGCGCCATCTTCTGGCGCTGTACTCAACTCATCCAGGGCCCTGGTGCGGTGGCTCACTGGGTAATAAAGGGGTTAAGGCCAGCTTGGCATTATCAGCTGGCCCTAAGCCCGAAATTCATGGGGTCACGCCAATATTAGACATGACCACCATGAATTTCTAGTAAAGTATTTAAAAAAAACACAACACCCAGAAAAAAGTCCTTTAATTGAAATAAAGACACAATTCTTTATTGTTCTAAATTAAACTATACTTACCATCACGCCCATTCCAGCTGAAGCCAACGATCTCCTGCAATAAAAGAAAAATAATAAACCAACCTCATCCTTACCTTTCCATGGTTCCCACGACAGCTTCAGCTCTGCTACATCGAGATGACAGGCTGGACCGCAGCAGAACGCTGCCATCCAGCCTGTCATCCCGCAGACACTGAGAAGCGCAGGCATGCTTGCGCTCCTCAGTGTCTCTCTGTGACAGCATCCAGATGAGCCGAGGTCATGTCCAATGAACTCGGCTCACCTCATGCACGTCACTGACAGCGTGGGAAAATTCTCACGCTGAAGCGCTGAGTGCAGGAGAATTTTCCCACGCTGTCAGTGACGTGCATGAGGTGAGGTCATGTCCAATGAACTCGGCTCACCTCATGCACGTCACTGACAGCGTGGGAAAATTCTCACGCTGAAGCGCTGAGTGCAGGAGAATTCTCCCACGCTGTCAGTGACGTGCATGAGGTGAGCCGAGTTCATTGTCGGCTCATCTGGATGCCGTCACAGAGAGACACTGAGGAGCGCAAGCATGCCTGCGCTTCTCAGTGTCCGCGGGATGACAGGCTGGATGGCAGCGTTCTGCTGCGGTCCAGCCTGTCATCTCGATGTAGCAGAGCTGGAGCCATCGTGGGAACCATGGAAAGGTAAGGATGAGGTTGCTTTATTATTTTACTTTTATTGCAGGAGATCGTTGGCTTCAGCTGGAATGGGCGTGATGGTAAGTATGGTTTAATTTAGAACAATAAAGAATTGTGTGTTTATTTCAAGTAAAGGACTTTATTCTGGGTGTTTGTGTTTTTTTTTTAACTTTGACTATGGGGTTAGTAATGGGGGTGTCTTATAGACGCCTCTCCATTACTAACCTGGGCTTGATGTCAGCTGGCATTATAAGCTGACATCAACCCCAGCCCTATTACCCCACTGCCACCGCTACAGGGCAGTGGGAAGAGCGAGGCTAAGTGCCAGAATTGGCGCATCCTATGGATGCGCCATTTCTGGGGCGGCTGACGGCTGGTGTTTCTAGCCTGGGAGGGGGCCAATATTCATGGCTCCCTTCCTGGGCTATTAATATCAGCCCCCAGCTGTCTGCCTAGCCTTTGCTAGCTATTAAATTAGGGGGGACCCCACGTCATTTTTTTGGGGGGGTCCCCCATTTTAATAGTTGGTAAAGGCTATGTATTCAGCTGGGGGCTGATATTAGTAGCCTGGGAAGCTCCGTGGGTATTACCCCCTTCCCAGGCTTCAAACATCTGCCCCAGCCGTCTGCTTAACCTCCGCTAGAGACTAAAATTAAGGGGAACCCCACGTCAATTTTTTTTTAAATAAATCCTTTATTTTAACATTAAATGACAAGTACAGTAATCAACACTGTCACTGTACTTCATATATATGTGACTGACATGTTTCTATCTATCTAATCTATGTATGATTCTCTATTCCTTCTATTCTAAATTGTCGGGTACAGATGCTGAATTGCCGGCCGGCTTTCTTAAAGAGACGGTGCATGAAAACACTATTATTTTTTTAAATAAATCCTTTACACTAAATGACAAGTACAGTAACCAACACTGTCACTGTACTTCATATAATTGTGACTGACATGTTTCTATCTATCTAATCTATGTGTGAAGCTCTATTCTGTCTGTTATAAATTGTCGGGTACCGCTGCTGAATTGCCGGCCGGCTTTTTTAAAGAGACGGTGCATGAAAACACTATTATCTTTTTTAATAAATCCTTTACACTAAATGACAAGTACAGTAAGCAACACTGTCACTGTACTTCATATATATGTGACTGACATGTTTCTATCTATCTAATCTATGTGTGAAGCTCTATTCTTTCTGTTGTAAATTGTCGGGTACCAGTGTATGCCGCTGATGAATTGCCGGCTTTTCGCATAATACATTCTACATTATTCTTAGTTGTTTTACTTCATGTAGAATTAACCTACAAGGAAAGAAAGGGTTTATTTTCATTCCAATATTAGTGTCCCATTGACTTGCATTGGTTTCCGGTATCGGAATCGGCGATACTTTTTGAGTATCGGTCCGATCCAATCCGATACGATATTTCCTGATATCAGAAGGTATCGCTCAACACTACTTACAACTCATTCTGCACAGATGCGCTGCAGAGACACCTGTCAACTTACTTTCTCCCAGTAGCCGCACTTTTTGGTGGCTGGGCAGCATTATAGCGCCATTTACCAGCAGATTAACCATATATATGCAGGTGAATAGCATTTCTGAGATTACATGTTCCCTTTGTGAGTAGGGGGGCCTCCAAACAGTAGATAATGTGTCAAAAAAGCAGATACCTCATACCTCCCAAATTTGTGAGAAGAGAAAGAGGGACAGATCCAGAATAATCCAGAATAATGGGCCCCATATAATGCTCTGTGACTATACAGCTTATAATCTTTAACAGCCAGACGTTTAGATTTGTTAATTCAAGAGAAATACACTATTATCTTTGTGTTGACTTTAGAACTTATATGTATTTTTGTGGCTGGTCAAGAAGTACATACTATTATGTGTATAAAACTGAATGTTGACTTCTCTTCGTTTGGAAACAATGATGTTTGTTAATATGCTAATGACGTATTGTACTAAACCAGCTAGATGTGAATTTAAAATCAGGATGGATAAAAACTATGCAAGTTAAATGCTCAAACAATGAGTCATGAGCCCCTTCCACCTTCATCCATGAACCTTGACCTGTGAATAGTGACCTTACACAGATGTAAATATAAACAGGGATGACTGCAGTGCTGCAAGCAGAATCAAGGAGAATCAGAAAGACTTTACAAGGAAAATGAGAGACATCCTTCAGGACAGTAGATGGGTAGCATAGCGGCTCCACTCAAAGAGACAGAGATTTGGATTCTACATGATTCAGGCCTAAGGATATATGGCCCTGACTGGAAAGATACGGATCTGCTCCAATGACCATCAGAGAGCCTATGGATACATTTGGGGAGACCAGGTTGGGACGATGAAGTCACCTGGCCTCAAGGATATGTTGTTCATGACTATAAAAATTGTACATTTACACTGAAGGCATCAAAACTATGAATTAACACATGTGGAATTATATACTTAACAAAAAAGTGTGAAACAACTGAAAATATGTCTTATATTCTAGGTTCTTCAAAGTAGCCACCTTTTGCTTTGATGACTGCTTTGCACACTCTTGGCATTCTCTTGATGAGCTTCAAGAGGTAGTCACCGGAAATGGTCTTCCAACAATCTGGAAGGAGTCCCCAGAGATGCTTAGCACTTGTTGGCCCTTTTGCCTTCACTCTGCGGTCCAGCTCACCCCAAACCATCTCGATTGGGTTCAGGTCTGGTGACTGTGGAGGCCAGGTCATCTGGCGTAGCACCCCATGACTCTCCTTCTTGGTCAAATAGCCCTTACACAGCCTGGAGGTGTGTTTGGGGTCATTGTCCTGTTGAAAAATAAATGATGGTCCAACTAAACGCAAACCGGATGGAATAGCATGCCGCTGCAAGATTCTGTGGTAGCCATGCTGGTTCAGTATGCCTTCAATTTTGAATAAATCCCCAACAGTTTCACCTGCAAAGCACCCCCACACCATTACACCTCCTCCTCCATGCTTCACGGTGGGAACCAGGCTTGTAGAGTCCATCCGTTCACCTTTTCTGCGTCGCACAAAGACACGGTGGTTGGAACCAAAGATCTCAAATTTGGACTCATCAGACCAAAGCACAGATTTCCACTGGTCTAATGTTCATTCCTTGTGTTCTTTAGCCCAAACAAGTCTCTTCTGCTTGTTGCCTGTCCTTAGCAGTGGTTTCCTAGCAGCTATTTTACCATGAAGGCCTGCTGCACAAAGACTCCTCTTAACAGTTGTTGAAGAGATGTGTCTGCTGCTAGAACTCTGTGTGGCATTGACCTGGTCTCTAATCTGAGCTGCTGTTAACCTGCGATTTCTGAGGCTGGTGACTCGGATAAACTTATCCTCAGAAGCAGAGGTGACACTTGGTCTTCCTTTCCTGGGGCGGTCCTCATGTGAGACAGTTTCTTTGTAGCGCTTGATGGTTTTTGCAACTGCACTTGGGGACACTTTCAAAGTTTTCCCAATTTTTCGCACTGACTGACTTTCATTTCTTAAAGTAATGATGGCCACTCGTTTTTCTTTACTTAGCTGCTTTTTTCTTGCCATAATACAAATTCTAACAGTCTATTCAGTAGGACTATCAGCTGTGTATCCCACAGACTTCTGCACAACACAACTGATGGTCCCAACCCCATTTATAAGGCAAGAAATCCCACTTATTAAACCTGACAGGGCACACCTGTGAAGTGAAAACCATTTCCGGTGACTACCTCTTGAAGCTCATCAAGAGAATGCCAAGAGTGTGCAAAGCAGTCATCAAAGCAAAAGGTGGCTACTTTGAAGAACCTAGAATATAAGACATATTTTCTGTTGTTTCACACTTTTTTGTTAAGTATATAATTCCACATGTGTTAATTCATAGTTTTTGATGCCTTCAGTGTGAATGTACAATTTTCATAGTCATGAAAATACAGAAAAATCTTTAAATGAGAAGGTGTGTCCAAACTTTTGGTCTGTACTGTATATATAAAAAATCAAATACCCATCTCTTCTCGCTGGCGGCAGGTCAGGACTCCTCAGCGTAGAGGGCGCACTGTAGTGACATCAGCGCGCCCTCTGCCCTGACACAGCTCAGAGTCAGGAGATGTGGAAGACACCAGAGCTGAGGAGGAACGGGGAGAGGTAAGTTACTATGGCAAGTGCCAGGGCCCTGAGGAGGAAGCGGAGGGGCCCACTCATGGGTGCTGGCACCGGGCTCTCCCGTCTCACTGGGCCTATAGCGTGCTAGGGTTCCTCACGGCGAGTGGGCCCATGCTTCATCAGTGCCCTGGCACTTGCCGGGAGAACAGCTGTGCCGTGACGGGACTCGGGACTGAGCCCTCAAATCAGGACAGTCCCACCGAAGACGGGACAGTTGGGAGCTATGCATTACTTACACTTACTCACCCTCACCGCTGCATTTGAGACTGCTAACCAAGATCTTTATTGGCAGGTTGCTTTGTTGTAATCATGACTATAAATCACATGGTCTTTACAGCCAACAGCTAGGCTCGGTGATTTGTACCAGCTACATTGGCTTCAGCGCTGAGCCTGTGGATTGGCTGAAGTGATCATGTGTGCCATAGTTGTGACATTCCAATTGAAGCCTCTCAGCAATGGCCACAAGCATATATGGACATAAAAAATGTAAAACAGACAACCCCTTTAAATGTTAAGTGATCCTCCTCCATTTTTTAATAATAGCCTATGACTAAACATTTATTAATCCCTGCTGTGGGCATAAGAGAACATTTTGACAAGTAAGGTTAAGTTCCAATGATGAATTTTTGATGCTGCTTATTTTTGCTGCTCATAAAAACAGCATCTTAAAGTTCTAGCAAACCGGATGGGATGTATAGAAATCTCATGCCCCCTGTGTTTTTTTATACACCACGTAAACTAATTTGCAGTGCATGTTTTAAATCCAGAGCATATCAATTTTTCTTGTGGTTAAGCTGAGATTTATGCGTGGATTTTCGCATGTAAAAAAACACACTTGAAAACACAATGAAAACAATGCAAGTAACCTAATTTACCTAATAGGTGCAGAAATGCTGCAGAACATCTGCACCATCAAAAAACTCTACCAAATACTCCTATCATACAGTAAGATAAAAAAGAAAAACACAGACTTGCATTAGAGAAATTAATCCAAGGCTTGGATCAAAATCGAACTTGCTTCAATGATTTTGTGCAGAACTCGTATGTGAAAAACTGACATCTAAATGAGCCCAAAGGCTGTTTTTAATTGGATCCTACCGACCATTTAAATTTGTCGGTTTTTGGTCAGGAAGAGGCATACCCGATAGAAATGGTTATTGTCCCATCAAAAGAAAACTCACCTTGTCATGGCTCTCAAGGACACACAAACTGGTCATAATAAAGAATAGATAATAAAAAACATATAATGTAACCAACTGACAAAAAAAAGGATGTACAGAAATTGAAAAACTTGGCTACATTCTTCCAAAACGGTTGGTGTGTGGTATTACAGCTTAGCCCAATTCACTGCAGTGGTGCCAGGCTGCAATAACAATTACAATCTTTAGACAGGTGTAGTGCTGTTTCTGTGTGTGTGTGGCAGTTCAAAGTGGGGTGAAATTGCGCAAAACTCTGCGACTTTTGAAAAAGTCACAATTGAAGAATCCAAAGAAAACATCTAGAATCGCTAGACTCCGCCTACAAAGCAGAAAACCCAAAAAAATAACAGACACATATAAAAATAAAACAGACTTCAAAAAAGGCGCAAATAGAATAATGGATTGAGTGGAAACAAAAAAATGCGCAAAACACACAAAACTAGACAAAATCACTAAGAGGCACACGCATACATTTTCATGAATTAGATGGGTGGGCATAGCCATGCCCTGTCCTGCCCAGGCTCCACCCATTTGGACAGAGACGGAAGGGAATGGTGCAAAAACGCCAAAAGTAGCACCATTTTCCAGTTGCGCAAAAATGTGGTGATATTTGAAAGAGTTTTAAGTCAGAAAACTGGCAGAAACCCCTTCATGAATAGGGGCCACTGTATTTATTTTATAAAAAGACAACCCCTCTCATCACCAATCTGAAGCACATGGAATTGTCTCTGAAATTTTAGATTCTAATCACACATTTTTGCTTGTTTTACCTTTACCTAAGATAAATGAGGCTACAAATAGATTTCAAGCATGACTACATCCAAGTTTCTCACCTGTTTTGTTTATTAAGACAAGTGCTGCAAATTTTTGTGAAAAATCAAGGAATTTTGGATAACTTTAGCGGTATTTGAGCCTGTAAAATATCTGCCAAAATGAAAAACAACCTGAATAGTAAATATGGGGCCGGGGGTATTTGGAAGATGATGTGTGAATTCAGCATCCCAGGAGAAACTGTAGTGCACTGTCCAAATGAGAAATAAAATAATGTGATATTTTACTTTCAGCTGGATCCTACATAAATTGCTGCTGTTTTCAGAAATGATACTAACATAATTTGTACATGATTATTGCATAGTATTGCTTAATGTGGTATTCAATTAAATTCATATTTTATTTATTTTATGAACTTCAAAAATTCCTAGCTTCTATTATCGTCTGATTTTCATTAAGTTGGGAGTAGCTAAGTCCTATTAAGTAGCACGTGAATAACAAAAAAAGTTTGAATGATAAAAGAAACAGATTCTGTCTTACTCTGCAGTGGGCTCTAAAAGGTAATATTTCTCTTTATGAGAAGTGCCAAGCCAGCGTAAGGAGACTTCCAGGGCATGCAATGCATCTCTGGGCATTTAAATATGCAAATAGCCTCTTCAGAGAAGAAGAGGACTTGAACTCTAGTGCCACCTATTGGGGGGTAGCAATCCTTAAAGTAAATTTCACCCCCTTAGCAATCCTTAGGATAAAAAGACAAACTAGACACTCCATTTGTAGAGACTTGTTTTGAGGTGTTTGCCCCTCATCAATGCAAAACAGGAGGTCTGATTTTTCTGAGTGAGAGGCATCTGAATCCTATAATACTGATTTTAAAAAATATCTGTCAGGTAAAAGTGGACATTAGCTAGGAAGCCTGCTCTCCTGATACTGACACAACAAGGATAGTTATCTGATATAAAATGGCTGTCAGTCAAGCCATGAACAAGCAAAAAACTCATTTGTTGGGTGAAATGACTTTTGAACAAAGCTTAAAACCATTGTTCTTGACAGCATTTCCTTTAATCCAATCACTACTATTTTCTTTTCCTTTATCTTCAGGAGTTTGGCTTCGTGCCCACGATGCGTTTTTCATGCGATTCCGCTGCGGAATTTCCGCAGCGGAAACGCATCAAAAACGCATGGTAATCCGCACCCCACGGTCCCCAATGGCATTCCGCAATGTCAATGAACATGCTGCGGATTTTTCCGCAGCGTTTCTGCAGCGCTCATAAATCCGCAGCATGTTCATTAATTCTACATGAAGGAAAACAACTAACAATAATGTAGAATGTATTGGGGGAACAGTGCTCACAGTGAAACATGAAAAGCCGGCAATTCAGCAGCGGCGTATACCGGTACCCGACAATTTAGAACAGAAAGAATAGAGCTTCACACATAGATTAGATAGATAGAAACATGTCAGTCACATATATAATAAGTACAGTGACAGTGTTGCTTACTGTACTTGTCATTTAGTGTAAAGGATTTATTAAAAAAAATAATAGTTTTTTCATGCACCGTCTCTTTAAAAAAGCCGGCCGGCAATTCAGCAGCGGTACCTGACAATTTAGAACAGAAAGATAGAGCATCACACATAGATTAGATAGATAGAAACATGTCAGTCACATATATATGAAGTACAGTGACAGTGTTGGTTACTGTTCTTGTCATTTAGTGTTAAAATAAAGGATTTATTTAAAAAAAAATTGGCGTGGAGTTCCCCGTAATTTTAGTCTCTAGCGGAGGTTAAGCAGACAGCTGGGGCAGATGTTTGAAGCCTGGGAAGGGGGTAATACCCACGGAGCTTCCCAGGCTACTAATATCAGCCCCCAGCTGAATACCCAGCCTTTACTAGCTATTAAAATGGGGGACCCCAAAAAAAAAATGACGTGGGGTCCCCCCTATTTTAATAGCTAGCAAAGGCTAGGCAGACAGCTGGGGGCTGATATTAATAGCCCAGGAAGGGAGCCATGAATATTGGCCCCCTCCCAGGCTAGAAACACCAACTGTCAGCCGCCCCAGAAATGGCGCATCCATAGGATGCGCCTATTCTGGCACTTAACCTCGCTCTTCCCACTGCCCTGTAGCGGTGGCAGTGGGGTAATAGGGCTGGGGTTGATGTCAGCTTATAATGCCAGCTGACATCAAGCCCAGGTTAGTAATGGAGAGGCGTCTATAAGACACCCCCATTACTAACCCCATAGTCAAAGTTAAAAAAAAACACAAACACCCAGAATAAAGTCCTTTAATTGAAATAAACACACAATTCTTTATTGTTCTAAATTAAACCATAACTACCAGATGAGCCAAGTCTCTCACGCTCACCGCATGCGCAGGAAGAATTCTCCCACACTGTCAGTGACGTGCATGAGGTGAGCTGAGTTCATTGTCGGCTCATCTGGATGCCGTCACAGCCAGACACTGAGGAGCGCAAGCATGCCTGCGCTTCTCAGTGTCTGCCTGCGGCATGACAGGCTGGATGGCAGCTTTCTGCTGCCATCCAGCCTGTCATGTGAATGTAGCAGAGCTGAAGCTGTCGTGGGAACCATGGAAAGGTAAGGATGATGTTGCTTTATTATTTTACTTTTATTGCAGGAGATCGTTGGCTTCAGCTGGAATGGGCGTGACGGTAAGTAAGGTTTAATTTAGAACAATAAAGAATTGTGTGTTTATTTCAATTTAAGGACTTTATTCTGGGTGTTTGTGTTTTTTTTTAACTTTGACTATGGGGCTAGTAATAGGGGTGTCTTATAGACGCCTCTCCATTGCTAACCTGGGCTTGATGTCAGCTGGCATTAAAGCTGACATCAACCCCAGCCCTATTACCCCACTGCCACCGCTACAGGGCAGTGGGAAGAGCGAGGCTAAGTGCCAGAATTGGCGCATCCTATGGATGCGCCATTTCTGGGGCGGCTGACGGCTGGTGTTTCTAGCCTGGGAGGGGGCCAATATTCATGGCACCCTTCCTGGGCTATTAATATCAGCCCGCAGCTGTCTGCCTAGCCTTTGCTAGCTATTAAAATAGGGGGGACCTCACGTCATTTTTTGGGGGGTCCCTCATTTTAATAGCTAGTAAAGGCTAGGTATTCAGCTGGGGGCTGATATTAGTAGCCTGGGAAGCTCCATGGGTATTACCCCCTTCCCAGGCTTCAAACATCTGCCCCAGCCGTCTGCTTAACCTCCGCTAGAGACTAAAATTAAGGGGAACCCCACGCAAATTTTTTTTTTTAATAAATCCTTTATTTTAACACTAAATGACAAGTACAGTAGCCAACACTGTCACTGTACTTCTTATATATGTGACTGACATGTTTCTATCTATCTAATCTATGCGTGAAGCTCTATTCTTTCTGTTCTAAATTGTCGGGTACCGGTATATGCCGCTGATGAATTGCCGGCTTTTCATGTTTCACTGTGAGCACTGTTCCCATCGATTTGGGCAACCACTGTAATGCCACAACCACCATGGCTGTGGCATTAACGTCTTAAAAAAATATTAATTCCTGTTATTCCATTTAATTGTAATGTAAGGGAGATAATGTAATGTCAGCGCTTGAGCAGGAGAATTCTCCTACGCTGGGATGGCATTCTGATGACAGGCTGGATCGCAGCTGAGCGCTACCATCCAGCTTGTCATCCTTCAGAGACACTGCAGAGCGCAGGCATTATGTGAACTTCCGATTCCGGTATTCGATATTGTAAAAGTATCGGAACTCAGTATTGGAACTCCGATACAGCGAATATCGGTCGATACCCGATATTTCAGTATCGGAATGCTCAACACTAGTAAAGACGCATTCAGGCATCAGAATCTCAGACCGATTTGCACAGATGTCTGAATGCCTCCTAAAAGTGATAACTAGGGGGCTCGGTGAACAAAGCACTGACATTTTTTGGTTCATGGTCACAAAAATCCTCACACCTCAGTCTTATTGAGAACCTGTGGTTAATCCTCAGAAAGCTGGTGGAGAAACAAAACAAAGAAACAATGAAAACTCCAAGCACAGATAAGGTAAGACTAGGTTGAAATCAGTCAGGATTTGGCCCAGAAGCTGATATCCAGCATGTCAGGGGGAACGGCAGAAGTCTTGAAAACTAAGGGTCAACACTGTAAGTATTGGCTCTTTGCATAAGCTTGATGCATTTGTCAATCAAAGTGTAAAAACTTATGAAATGCTTTTAATTGTACTTCAGCAACCATAGAAACATCTGACTAAGTTATGTTCACATTACATTTTACCCTCATGTCACTGGCTCCTTTGGGGCATATGTTTAAAGCTCTGGAAAATAGGAATCAGGTGTATGTGTTACTGTAAAAGTCAGAAGGCCGGTAAAACCTAGGATTTACCGGTCAATCTGGACATTTACCGAGGCCGTCGGTAAAAGCTCAAAATGAAAAGTAAAATTGGACTTTTACCTGTGAAGTGTTGGTAAATGTTAACATTTACCGTCGAGCGTGGTAAAAGTCAGAAATATCAGGTGTGAAGATGGAACATCTGACTTTAACCAAGCGCAGTTGGTAAATGTAGCTGAGAAGGGTGTAAGCGCAGTTGGTAAATGTGCACATTAAAATGTAGCTGAGAAGGGTGTAAGCGCAGTTGGTAAATGTGCACATTTACCACGGCTTCTTGGTAAATGTAGCTGAGAAGGGTGTAATAAAAAGTGTAAGCCACCGCGGGAAAGGTGTCTGATTAGGCAGATACGGCGAGGAAATGGAGGACACAGTGGGAAAGGTGTCTGATTAGGCAGATACGGCGAGGAAATGGAGGACACAGTGCTCAAAGTTTTTATAAATGTAATAAGAGTAAATGGGGAAAATATGGTAATAACAATGAACAAAATCTGCTACCCTGTAAGGTATCTGCTACCCTGTAACGTATGTACGTTCTATATATACGGATGTCAATCCTGACTATCCTTAACGTATGTACGTTCTATATATACAGATGTCAATCCTGACTATCCTATGATTATTGTTCCGATCATACAAAAAGTGCCCACTTCCCGCTAACATACAACCACTAACCCCACACTAAAATATGCAAAAGAGAACGTCCTATGAATCTTAGGGTATCAGTGTTCCGCAGCACCCTCTCACAAAAAGTTACAAGAAGTAAACACGCTGCGGGTGTAGTAGTGTATAAATTGTCCTGTACTTGGCCTCCTGTAGAGCGCAGAGTCCAAAGTCTTTCCAAGGGCCCCTTGCAAGGTGGACGCTAACACCGCTCACACGATTTACCGTTGCTGCACCAATGTGGTAGAACCAGAAGATATGCAGATAAGCTCTGAGCCGGAGTTGCTGGGTGCCATGAACGGTCTGTTCCACCCGAGCACCGTAGTCTCTGATCAGGGGAATCGGAAGACAGCGCATTCCGAGAAAAGGCTGGAAGGAAACAGCGCAACAGCCCTGACTGGGCTCAGTCAAGTCAGCACAGCACCAGTCCTCTCACTCTCCCTAAAATAGCTCCTGCCTCAAGTCCTAGTTTCCTGGGGTTCTCTTCTTAGATTGCTGCCCAATCACTGCCTGAAGAAAATCACTAACTCATCAATGGCAGTGTTAGACCAGTAGATGGTGCTGTTGTACAGTCTTTCACACAATGCTGAGTAACCCTATTACAAAAGAACATGGGATTCTTGCCAAGCAGTGTGGGTAAATGGGCGTACTTCCTGTTTGTGTCCTCATGCTGGAGGACTGCCTGAGTGTTTTGCAAGCTGCACATACTGCTCAACGCTGCATAGCCGACTGCCTGTCAAAGCTGCACAGGCACTAGCTGATTGTCAGATCATAAGTGAGGAAATGAAAGATCGTTGTTCGGAGCTCTTGAATGAAGTGGTGGAGAAAAAGCGAGATAATCATTTTTATCTCACGGACGATAAATACGAGAATATATTGAAAGAAGTGAAGGAGGCTAAGGTGGCGGTACCTAAACAGAGTATTCACTACAGGCGTTTGAAGAGGTACGACATCATGACCTTCGGAAGTGATGAAAAGTTAATTGCACCAATTTCGTGTGAAAAAGACAACGTGTTGCATTACGTTCGGTGTGCAGAACTCATTCATAATGCGCACATCAGTACCGGCCACGGAGGGCGGACCAGGATCCTAAAGGAGGTGAACCGTAAGTTCAAAAATGTCACAACGGAGTCAATAGTTATTTATCTGCGACTCTGCCAGCCATGCCAGAAAAAAACAGAAGATTACCAAAAAAGGCCTTGTTGTGAAACCCATCCTACACAGTGAAATGAATTCTCGTGCTCAAGTCGATCTCATTGACATGCAATCCAATTGTGATAATGATTTCAAGTTCATATTCGTCTATCAAAACCACGTCACTAAATTTGTTCTTCTACGTGCTTTATGCACTAAAAGAGCAGAAGAGGTGGCGTACCACCGGAGGCTACCAGAGGCTCGGCCGGCCGCATCCTCCTTCTTCCGGGTCACATGACTGCATACGTCACCACGAAAGTGACAGGTGCATAAGTCATGTGACACTAGTTGTGTCACATGACTTATGCATGCGTCACTTGCATGGTGATGTATGCAGTCATGTGACCCGGAAGGAGAATGCGGACGACGAGACCTGGGAAACCTCCGGTAAGTAGCAATTTAGCTTTATACCTGTCTGACCTGCACATTCGTACCATCCATGCCTTCTGATGATGCATGAAACATGCATTATCGGAAGGCACGGATATATCCGACAGATATCGGGATTATCCGTATCCGTACAGCCCGTTATCCGCTCGGATAACGGGTCTGGACGGATCTATCCGCTTATCCCTAGTCACAATTACAGAATTACATAGTTTTGAAGTTGCGTTATTCTTGTATTTGCGTTAATTTGACATTTTTGAGAAGTATTTTCCTACATAAATGTTTCCTATTTGAATTCAGAATTACATAGTTTTGAAGTTGCGTTATTCTTGTATTTGCGGTAATTTGTCATTTTTGAGAAGTATTTTCCTACATAAATGTTTTCTATTTGCATTTTCCTATTTGCATTCAGAATTACATAGTTTTGAAGTTGCGTTATTCTTGTATTTGCGGTAATTTGTCATTTTTGAGAAGTATTTTCCTACATAAATGTTTTCTATTTGCATTTTTCTATTTGTATTTGTTCATTTGCATTTGCATTTTGAAGAATAAAAATATTTCTAACGATTAAGGCCTTCATCAGAGGCGGAAATTGCGTTTAGTTAACTTTTACCACCATCATCTGCTGGTAAGAGTCAGAATTCTGTGACTCAAAGTTAGTTTTACCAACACATGCTGGTAGTTACTTTTACCAACACATGCTGGTAAATGTAAAGATTTACCAATTCGCCCAGGTAAAAGTCGAAAATCGTTTGTTTATATGGAATACATCTGACTTTTACCAACGCTGTTGAGAAATGTTAAGATTTACCAAGACTTCACCGGTAAAAGTCCAATTTTACTTTTCATTTTGAGCTTTTACCGACGGCCTCGGTAAATGTCCAGATTGACCAGTAAATCTTAGGTTTTATCGGCCTTCTGACTTTTACAGTAACATATGCACTGACAGGGTCATTGACTGAAATGATGCACATGCAGTCACTGTCTGCTCTTTCAGACATCATTTCTTTCATATTTGCCTATTTGAGGCAGATTCCAAGATGTGGTCAACTGTGTCTTGGAGTCTACCTCAAATAGACGAATACGGCCGAAAGTGATGTCCCGCAGATCACAAAGTGACTCCGTCAGGCTCCTTAAAGTCAATGACCGTTCAGCACATATGCCTGAATCTCATTTTCCAAGACTTCAAATATAAGATCCAACAGAGCCACTGATGTGAGGTTAAGGCTGAGTTCACACGATGCGTATTTGATGCGTTTCCGCGGCGTTTTTGCAGTTGCGTAAACGCCGCGGAAACGCATGAAAAACGCATGGTAGAAGGGAAGCAATGTTCCCCAATTGAAATCCGCATGTGCTGTGCCCATGATGCGGATTTTTACGCAGCGTAAACGCTGCGCTCAAAAATCCGCAGCATGTCATTTAATTTTGCGGAAACGCGGCGTTTTCGCCGCCATTGACTTGCATTAGAACGCGCCAATTCCGCAAGACTGCATCTGTACTTGCGTAATTGGTGCGTTCTAATGTGCGGATGGTACCCGAGTGTGGAGGAGAGGAGAGTCTCATCCACACCCAGGTACCATTAAAAAAGCTGTAAAAACAAGAATAAAATAAAAAATATATATATACTTACCATCTGTCGGCCCGCGCAGCGCTCCTGCTTGCTTCCCGGCACTTGCAGTGAGTTGTAGGACCTGCGGTGACGTCAGAGTCATGTGACGGGTCACGTGACGCTGACGTCGGCAGGTCTTTCAATTCAAAGTTGCCGGCAGCCGGGAGAACGGAGTGAGCAGGACAGCGCGGGCCATCGGAGGTAAGTATATAAACTCTCTCGGGTCACACTATATAAATCCATGCTGTTTGCATGGATTTATATAGTGTGACCTAGTTGTCAAGTACTTTCCAGGTGATGCTAAAATCGCCTGGAAAGCGCTTGTCAATCTGCATGCGGAAACGCATGTGAATCTGCATGTGGATCCGCATGTATTCTGCAGGAAAAATGCATGCACAATCTGCATGCATTTTTTCTGCCAGGGAGATGCAGAAATGATGCAGAAATTTTCTGCTTCATTTCTGCATCGTGTGCACATAGCCTTAAAAGCATTGTGAGCACAGCCTAAATTATCTAAAATCACTGAAGCATCAAACTTTGTGAAAACACAAAACTTGCATATGTTTTAAAACTTAACCACGACTGTAAAACATACCTGGCTGCAATTGTGAAGCCAGGCTCTGATTTATGCTATCCATAGGTCAGGCAGCATGAATCTAATTTATATAAAAAAAGTCCTTCCTCCATAAATACAGTTGAAACAAGAAGTTTACATACACTATATAAAAAGACACATATGCATGTTTTTCTCAATATCTGACATGAAAACAGAATAAATCTTTCCCGTTTTAGGTCAATTAGGATTACCATAATTTTTAATATTTGCCAAATGCCAGAATAATGAGAGAGAATGTTTTAAGGCATTTTTATTATTACTGCAAAGTCAAAAGTTTACACTAAGATTACTATGCCTTTAAACAAATCTGGACTGCCCATATGATGATGTCATGTGTTCGGAAGCTTCTGAAAGTTTTTTTTGGCAACATCTGAGGTAATTAGAGACACACCTGTGGATGTATTTTAATGCACACCTGAAACACCCTGCTTCTTTGTGTAGCATCATGGGAAAGTCTAAAGAAAACAGCCGAGATATCAGGAAGATAATTGTGGACTTGCACGAGTCTGGCTCATCCTTGGGTACAATTTCAAGATACCTGAAGGTGCCTCGTTCATCTGTAGAAACAATTATACACAAGTACAAACAAGATGGGAATGTCCAGCCATCATACCGCTCAGGAAGGAGAAGGGTTCTGTGTCCCAGAGATGAACGTGCTTTGGTCCGACGTGTGCATACCAACTCAAGGAGAAAAGCAAAAGACCTTGTGAAGATAATGGTGGAAGCTGGTAAGACTGTGTCAATATCCACAGTGAAATGAGTACTGTATCTATATCCACAGTGAAACGAGTACTGTATCAATATGGGCTAAAAGGCCACTCTGCCATGAAGAAGGCATTACTCCAAAAGAAACATTAAAAAGCCAGATTAATGTTTGTAAATGCACACAGTAACAAAGACTTTAATTTTTGGAGACATGTCCTGTGGTCTGATGAAACTAAAATTTAACTTTTTGAGCATAATGACCATCGTTACTTTTGGAGGAAAAAGGGAGAAGCTTGGAAGCCTAAGAACACCATCCGAACTGTGAAACACGGGGGTGGCAGCATCATGTTGTGGGGTTGTTTTGCTGCAGGAGGGACTGGTGAACTTCACAAAATAGATGACATAATGAGAAAAGAAGATTATGTGGCAATATTGAAGCAACATCTCAAGACATCAGCCAGGAAGTTAAAAAGTTAAAGCTTGGGCAGAAATGGGTCTTCCAAATGAACAATGACCTGAAGCATACTGCCAAAATGGTAACAAAATGGCTTAAGAATAACAAAGTCAATGTTTTGGAGTGGTCATCACAAAACCCTGATCTCAATCCTATTGAAAATGTATGGGCAAAGCTGAAAAGGCAGATACGAACAAGGCGACCTACAAACTTGGATCAGTTACACCAGTTTTGTCAGGAGGAATAGGCCCAAATTCCTACCAACTATTGAGAGAAGCTTGTGGAAGGATATCCCAAACGTTTGACTCAAGTCATACAGTTTAAGGGCAATGGTACCAAAAACTAATGAAATGTATGTAAACTTTTGACTTTGCAGTAAGTAATAAAAATGCCTTAAAAATTCTCTAACTCTCATTATTCTGGCATTTGGCAAATATTAAAAATTATGGTAATCCTAATTGACCTAAAACAGGAAAGGTTTATTCTGATTTTATGTCAGATATTGAGAAAAACATGCATGTGTCTTGTTATATAGTGTATGTAAACTTCTGGTTTCAACCATACATGTCACAAACAGTTAATAACATAGATATATTTCCTAACCTTGTAATCAGAATCTATAAAAAATAATGATATAACACATATGTATTTGTGAAGCAAAATGGAGTAAAAAAAAATACAGCTCATCCTGCAAAAACAAGACCTTACGTATATACTGAAGCTTATGTAACTACAAAGAAGTCATGACTGTTATGGATGCAAATGTGGGAATTCTTTTGGCCAAATGAATAAGTGCCATAAGTGGATGGTCCGTGTGTTCGTTTTTGTCATCAGTGTTTTTCATGGGCGGATAACAAAATAAATAAATGACAGAGCTTCTCCTATACTTTACGATGTTCAATAGGAACAGCACACGGACTGTACACTTATGCAGTACATTAATGCTGTACGTGTTTTTTTACGGACACACAGACTTGAATTGGCACTTTTCATCTGTGCTGACAGAAAAAACAACGGACAAAATGTTTGTTTGATTTCTACACGGACACACGGTCTGTGAAAAAGCACGGTCATGTGAATAGCACCATATATTATAATGGTTACGTGTTGTATCCCTGATTAAAAATGTCTGAGTGAGGCCTAATGTGTATCTGCATGTGCATGGAAATATTTAACATATACAGTACATGTATGTATAATGGAGGCTGGTCTATGCTCGGCACAGCAGACGTTGACTGTCAGTGTCCACCACTGACTTAGCTACTTTTGTACCCTCGCAGTCACGTCCCTTCTCTAATCAGCCCCTTCCCCTTGTATAATTCACCATGGTAACGGCAAGGGGCCAGTTGGTTCAAGTGCAAAGCATAGCTTGGATTGTGTGTAGTTCTGCTTGTGCAGGCTGTAAGGTGAGAGTTCACAGCCTGTCCTAAGGACATCTGACCATTCTGGGTTATCATCCCAGAGTCCAGAGAGGAATTTGTACAAAACCTAGTTTGTCCCTCTTAGTGTTCTACTCTCATGGAATGCAGTTAACCCTTTGCATCCTCCATAGGACTAACAGCACAGGAGCAAGAGCTCAGATATTATTGACAGAAGCCAGCAGTGAAATGGTTGCAAGTTACTTTGTCTAGACATGTAACCAGCTCACTGCTGACTTTTACCCCAATGAATGTACTGCTCACACCTGAGCTTGTCACAGGTTCCCTCATTTCCTTTAACATTGTTTTATTAGTTTTAAATGATATATGATAAATGGTCACATCTCATAGGTATGATGTTGTTCAATAATGCATGAATATAGTGCAGTCATATATGAGTCTTAGGGTATGTGCAGACTATCCGGAGTCTGCTGCGGCCCCGAGGCTGCGGAAAAGCCGCCTCCTGCTTCAGCTCATTATGCAAATGAGTGCCGGCCTCTTTCTCACATGTAGACTTTCCCCTTAGAGATTAGGTCCATGGGGAAAGCCTGCATGCGGACCCGCAGGAGAAATTGACATGCTGCGGTCTGGAAACATGCGCCACATGACAGTTTCCATGGGTGTGCAGCAGAGTGGGCATGGGATTTGTATAAATCCCATCCACTATGCTGTAACATCTGGCTGCTGAGGATTGCACGCAGCGCACTTGCGCTTTGTCCAATCCGCAGTGAACACTGATCGTGTGCACATACCCTTATATACTGTCTATAAACAAAAAATTGTGTAAACACGAAATGAAAAAACTAAGGTAAAGGGTAAAAGGGTGAAGAGGGGGCCATAAATCTTCTGTTTGTTTTCTATCTTTTTCCACATGCACTTGAAGAAAGTTTCTAAAATTCCAAGGCTTAATCAAATTGTAAGCATTTATAGTGGTTTTGTGCTATCATAGCTTTACATCTATAATTACAGTTTACCTTTCCTATCATCTTAGAAACTGACAGAATTAAAGGTGATTTCCATTTCGGTTGTTATGGACAAGGGCTGGCTGAAAAATGTAGGCCTGAGGGGGGATCAAGCACATAGTAAAGACCCATGAGTAGTGGCCCACCCTTATTATGTTAACCCTGGATACAAAGCTTTAAAAAGACGAAAGTTGGAGTGATAATGCAATCACACATACTTATGCAATTCCAGATTCGATCAGCTGAAAGTAACAACATAATCATGTCGGTGGTGTAGTGTTCAGTGATATAAGATCATAATAACCTTATAACTAGTTGTCTAAGATGTAGAACATCAGCATCCAAAAGAGAAATCTCATAGTTGACCACTGCATGTAATTCTCCTTAGAGGGTACTCAAAATATCACACTCGACATAGAAACATCTGTACCAAAGAACTGACACAGATACGATACTATAACCAAATTACCTACATAAAAGCAGTAAAAGAACCAAGTCTACTACATACACAAGGGACCATTACCATAATTCAAAGGGTTTTTTACACTCTGTCAATTATTCATATACTGTCATGTTTCCCCTATATCCCCAGTGTGAGCAGATAGTCACGTGACCACAAGTATGCAATTTTCATTGTTGCAGTCACGTGCCATCTAGATTCGCATATGCTTGGCTGAGATGCTAGTTGGCACGTTACCGCAAGTATGCAAATCGCATAACTACGGTTACTCACCTTGGGGACACAGCAGAATCGTGACAGTGTGTGCAATGAATACTGTCACGATTTGTCAATAAGCAGTCACACAGATTGATTGCAGAAATTTGTCTGGAGCACAGAAAACCCCTTTAATAGGTGCAATAACAGATCCTAGCTTACTACAGCGATATAGTAACAGAACCAAGTTTTCCAGGGCCGTAACTACAACCGGGGCAAGCTGGGGCACTGCCCCGGGGCCCCAACCACCCATGGGGCCCCAAACTGATGGTAAAAAATTGTATTTTAATACTTTAATTTCTCATAAAATACCCAGCTCCTATATTCCTGAAAGACAATGTCACCCGGAGGACAGGAGAGACTATCATTTCAATAATTTTCAGGAGCTCTGCCAGCTGTCAATGAATTGAAACCTGCACTGGCCTGGAGAGTCTCATAGCACAAGATTTGTAACAATATGTTAGTCTGGAGATCACAGAGAGTTGGCAAGGCAGGCACAGTGCACACTGACTGTAACAAACTCTCAGCATCATTGAGAGGAGACAGTCTCAGCAGACACAAATATCTCTGTGACAAACTGTGAGAAGCCCTGCTATTTAATAAACATATACAGTTATTTGAAAATTGTGCAATATTTTGAATTATTCACCTTATTAATTTTCCAAACATATTCACTGAATATTTAACTTCTAAAACTTGCATCATAAACAACAAAATCTATTAAAGGTCTTGAGGAACGTGGTGAAGCCTGTGTGTTGTATACAACAATGCGTAGCAGGCTTCATCACGTTCCGCACAACCTCTAGTGTTTGAAATGTTGAGGGGCCCCACTATGAAGTTTTGCCCCGGGGCCCCGAAGTTTATAGTTACAGCACTGAAGTTTTCTATAACTACTACATTTACTACTTATAGATGCTGAAAGTAAAGCAACAATACTGCAAAGATACATGCAAAGCATTTAAAAAAAAACATGTAGCTTGGGAAATATGTTATGGTATTCATTAGTGATGAGCAAGCGTGCTCGCCCAAGCATCTCACGGTTCGAGATGCTCGGCGAGTACTTCCAGGATGTTCACGCGGAAGCTCGAGTCCCAACCCCCTATGTTTGGCACTGTTTTAACAGCGAATAAACATGCAGGGATTGCCTGCCACTCACTGTAATGCCGCAGCCATGTTGGTTGTGGCATTACAATGATTGACTGGCCGCATAGCGTCATCGGGTCTATATCAGACCCGGTGACCCTATGCTCGTCACAGTCTACCCTTCATACAGACAGAGTAGGGAGAGGCGCTGCTGAGCTAGGGAGCAAAATGGCGGTTTATTAATTAGGTATAGGTATTCCACAGCAAGATAGATATACATCTGAACTAACAGTCCTTTTTTTTGGCAGCCCTTGCAGTCACTACATGGGCATTACCACTATAGGAGACCAACTCCTTAATAATGGGAATAATTTTTTTAATGAGGCCCTCCTCTATGTCTCTTCAAAGGGGCATTGGAGTGCGTCCAAATTTTTGGCAGCTCTTGCAGTCACTGCATGCGCAATAACAGAATAGGAGACCCACGCTTTAATAATGGGAACAACAAAGCATAGCCGGCTTATGGCCCTCTAACAATAGTGAGGGCCAACTGCTGACCCTTTAACAATAGTAAGGGCCACCTAATGCCCCTGAAAAAATAGGCTTTGTGACTTTCAGAATCCCTCTTTCATAAATGAAACAGGATGTGTCTGATGATGTGTCACACACCACATGGCCAGATAAGGTAGTAAAATGTTAAAATGACATTTACTGGTGAATGTATTTTTCACCGTTGAAAGCAATGCAAAAGTGCAAAAACGCATCAAAAACGCTACGTGCGAACATAGTCCAAGATGTAGAGGAGCATTTTTTTTGTGGGTTTTCTTTTAGCCTTATATTCAAGTCATTACCCTGAACAGAATGTTCCTTAACATTTTTTCCAGGAAAATCCATTTTGGCTTTGTCTTTCTATGTTTTATTGTGAGTCTGCAAAAGTGGCGTAATACTCTGACAACACTGTTCATAGTAGTGACCTGGGAGTCAGAAATGCTTCCAGGGGTCTTCCCCATGCTGTTACCATGTCATTTCAGCACTGTTCTCATCGATTTGGGCAATTTTTAGGCCCCCTGCAAACCTCCAGGAAAAACTCGCTGGAAAAATGCTCGAGTTTCTCATTGACTTACATTGGGTGCGTTGCTCGGGTCGAGCATTACGATTTGCTCGACCAGAGCAACCAAGCATTTTAGTGCTCGCTCATCACTAGTATTCATTCATATATTTTCACCTCCAATGTAAAATAGACAAAACAGTCCACATAAACAGAATATAAATGATATACAGTTACTTTGTAGTAGACCTGGTTAGTGGTTACAATTACAAATATGGTGAAAATCCAGCTTAAGGGTTGTTCCTGTTAAAATCTCAGCATTAGCCAAGCAAGTACAAGTAATAAATAGAAAAAAGTGATTGAAAGGTACCGCTCTGCAGACTCATAACTTGTAGTGGTCCGATGTAGTACACCTATGCTTACGTGTGACTATCTGGGTATACGTTTTTAGAGGTGTTACAAAGCATGTGATGCTGTACTTTTCTATACTCCTAAAGAAGGGTATACAAAGCGAAAAGGTGGTCAAGCATAAGCAAAGGGGCACTACACTGTTACCTCTAAATATCTTTTTGTGATTTTTCAAACGTACAGTACTTATTCAACCAACTCACTAATGTACAACTGAACTCCACAACAATGAAAAAAGGTCATAGTATAGTATACATCAGTCACTTATCCTGAGTATATACTATCTTCTCTCTGTGCACATAATATAGCACATCCAGTACACAGAATAATATGTGCCTGGTATATGATATACTATAACTAAAGCCATCAAATGATAGTGGAGTAGGAGAGGAAAGAGCTTATAGGTTACAATGTGAGGGAGTTAAAAAGGAAGCTCAAAAAAACTTGAAAATGGCATTCTCACCTTATCATGTTGTGTGCAGGGCACAATACTTATAGAAAGCAACAATTAGTCCAAGTGCATTTAGTGAAGAACTGCTGACGAGATAGGATGTTCTGGCTGCTTTGGTGGTGTGGAATGATTCAAGGGAATGATGGTTTATACAGTGAACCTTTATTGTGATGTATAAAACAACTTGTTTCTGGGTCAAACTGACCCCTTTGTTAGAAACAATACATCATATAACCATACATCAAACAGAAGTTTTAAATAAACGAAAAGTGACTCAAACATAAAAGGCTGCAATATTTAGCCATAAAAACATTTATAAAATATATTATTTAAAAAAATATTCATCCTATACATAAATAAAAGTGTATATAATACTTCTAAAATAAATATATTTAAAGGCAGATGTAAAATAGAAGAGGATAAAGTGATTGTCATATAATGGGCTAATGCACATAAGTGAAGAGTGAATGGCAAGAACAGGAACGAAAGGGTGAATGGATAGGAATGGACAGAAACATCCACATGTCTCCATGCTGAGAGGTGGACTGTAAGGCTGCGTGCCCACTATGCGTTTTTCAAGCGTTTTTGCAGCGGAATTTCCGCAGCGAAAACGCTTAAAAAATGCTTGGTAATACGTGCCCCATGGTCCGCAATGATAATCTGCATGTGCTGTGCACATGTTGCGGAAATTTCCACTGCGGATTATCATTGCGGAAAAAAACGCAGCATGTCCATTAATTTTGCGGACACGAAGCGTAATTGCCGCCATTGACTTGCATTTAATCGCTTAATATCCGCATGACTACATGTGCACATGCGGATATTAAGCAATTCAATGTGCAGATGGTACCCGGGTCTGGAGAAGAGGAGACTCTCCTCCAGACCCGGGTACCATAGTACCTGTAAAAAAAGAGTTTAAAATAAAAAATAAACATTATTTACACCTTCCGATGTCCCCGAGACTCCTGTACGATGCGTCCGGTCTCTTGTATAGCTCACAATGGTCTAAAAGGACCTGCGGTGATGTCATTTAGTCATGTGACAGGTCATGCGACCGTCACCGTTTTTTACGTTTTTTTTTTTTTTAACTATTGACTTGGTCACATTATATAAATCCATGCCGGTTGCATGGATTTATATAGTGTGACCAAGTTGTCAAGCACTTTCCAAGTGATGCTAAAATCGCTTGGAAAAGCGTTTGATAACCCACATGCAAAAATTCAAGCAAAAACGCTTGACAAACGCTTCTACCTGGCAGGAAAAACGCATGTAAAATCCGCATGCGTTTTTTCTGCCAGGGAGATGCAGAAAAAATTTGCAGCATTTCTGCATCGTGGGCACTTAGCCTAAGTGTGTACTAATACAGCGAGAATGATAGCTTGTAGCTGCTCCCACAATAGTTACTTTAGTCCAGTTGTCAAAGGTCACCGAGATGACCTACAGTTATATGAAAAAGTTTGGGCACCCCTATTAATCTTAAGCTTAATGTTTTATAAAAATTGGTGTTTTTGCAACAGCTATTTCAGTTTGATATATGTAATAACTGTTGGACACAGTAATGTTTCTGCCTTGAAATGAGGTTTATTGTACTAACAGAAAATGTGCAATCTGCATTCAAACAAAATTTGACAGGTGCATAAGTATGGGCACCCTTATCATTTTCTTGTTTTAAATACTCCTACCTACTTTTTACTGACTTACTAAAGCACTTTTTTTGGTTTTATAACCTCATTGAGATTTGAACTTCATAGCCTGGTGTATGCAATCATGAGAAAAGCTACTTAAAGTGGCCACTTGCAAGTTGTTATCCTGTTTGAATCTCCTCTGAAGAGTGGCATCATGGGCTCCTCAAAACAACGGTCAAATGATCTGAAAACAAAGATTATTCAACATAGTTGTTCAGCGAAAGGATACAAAAAGCTGTCTCAGACATTTAACCTGTCAGTTTCCACTGTGAGGAACATAGTAAGGAAATGGAAGAACACAGGGACAGTTCTTGTTAAGGCCAGAAGTGGCAGGCCAAGAAAAACATCAGAAAGGCAGAGAAGAAGAATGGTAAGATCAGTCAAGGACAATCCTCAGACCACATCCAGAGAGCTGCAGCATCAACTTGCTGCAGATGGTGTCACTGTGCATCGGTCAACTATACAACGCACTTTGCACAAGGAAAAGCTGTATGGGAGAGTGATGCGAAAGAAGCCGTTTCTGCAAGCACGCCACAAACAGAGTCGGCTGAGGTATGCAAAAGCACATTTGGAGAAGACAATTTCTTTTTGGAAGAAGGTCCTGTGGACTGATGAAACCAAGATTGAGTTGTTTGATAATACAAAAAGGCGTTATGCATGGCGGCAAAAAAACACAGCATTCCAAGAAAAACACTTACTACCCACAGTAAAATTTGGTGGAGGTTCCATCATTCTTTGGGGCTATGTGGCCAATGCCGGCACCGGGAATCTTGTTAAAGTTGAGGGACGCATGGATTCCACTCAGTATCAGCAGATTCTTGACAATAATGTTCAAGAATCAGTGATAAAGTTGAAGTTACGCAGGGGATGGATCATTCAGCAAGACAATGATCCAAAACACCGCTCCAAATCTACTCAGGCATTCATGCAGAAGAACAATTACAATGTTCTGGAATGGCCATCCCAGTCCCCAGACCTGAATATCATTGAACATCTGTGGGATCATTTGAAGAGGGCTGTCCATGCTCGGCAACCATCAAACTTAACTGAACTGGAATTGTTTTGTAAAGAGGAATGGTCAAAAATACCTTCATCCAGGATCCAGGAACTCATTAAAAGCTACAGGAAGTGACTAGAGGCTGTTATTTTTGCAAAAGGAGGATCTACTAAATATTAATGTCACTTTTCTGGTGAGGTGCCCATACTTATGCACCTGTCAAATTTTGTTTGAATGCAGATTGCACATTTTCTGTTAGTACAATAAACCCCATTTCAAGGCAGAAAGATTACTGTGTCCAACAGTTATTACATATATCAAACTGAAATAGCTGTTGCAAAAACACCAATTTTTATAAAACATTAAGCTTAAGATTAATAGGGGTGCCCAAACTTTTTCATATAACTGTATATGGCTGAAAAGTGGGTGACCTGTGACCAAAGGGAAGATGGCGATGGATATAACAACCTATGATATTGAATGATACTAAATTTTATTGAATTAGGTAAATACTGAGTGAACCCGATATTGCGGGGCTAGATTAGTGTGGTAGTTTCATTATCATAACAGAGACAAAATTGTTAGTACCCTTCAGTCAAAATAAGAAAAACCCGCAATAGTCACTGGAATAACTTTAAAATGGCAAAAGTAATTTTCTATTTAAATCTTCTGAATATCAATTAATGAAAATCAGACATTGCCTGTGAATAATAGTTCCACAAATTTAAAAAAAACAACAACAAGCTAATGAAAATGACCTGGACAAAAATGATGGTACCCCTAGAAAAGATTGAAAATATTACCATAGGGACATGTGACATTAATGTGTGTCCTGTAAGCATCACAGGTGTCTACAAACTTGTAATCAGTCATTCTGCTTATGTAAAAGGTATTTTTCGGACTATAAGATGCATGTTTTTCCTCCAAAATTTTGGAAGAAAGTAGGGGGTGCATTTTATAGTCCGGATGTACCTTATAGTGTGGCTGTGGCTGTGTGGGTTAGCAGCAGCATTGGAGGAGCGGGTGACAGGAGGCAGGAGCCGGCTGCAGCAGCTAACACTATGCCAGCTTTTAAAGAAAATTAATATTCACTGCTCCCCACGCCCATAGTCCCGCCCACCTCTATGCACTGAAGCCGGCGCCAAGAGGTGGACGGGACTATGGGCGCATGGAGCAGTGAATATTCATTCTCTTTAATAGCGGGCACATGTGATTGCCCAGACGCTGCAGGAGCTAGCGGCTGCTGCTAACAGTGTGCCCGTTAATAAAGAGAATGAATATTCACTGCTCCACACGCCCATAGTCCCAGGCGCGGGGAACAGTGAATATTCCGGCAGCTAACCTCGGCATGTGGGGGCGCATGACAGTGACGTCATACGCTGCTTACACGCTGAAATCAGCTGCTGCCATCAGAACAGGACGCAATGCTGCGAGGGAGCGGATGGAAGGTGAGTATTTTTCTTTTTTTTATGTGTGCGGCGTGATGGGGGCCATATGTACCAGGATGGGGGCCATGTATACCAGGATGGGGGCCATATATACCAGGATGGGGATGGGATGGAAGGCATGTATACCAGGATGGGAATGGGATGGAGGCCATGTATACCAGGATGGGGATGTGGGCCATATATCCCAGGATGGGGATGGGATGGAAGCCATGTATACCAGGATGGGAATGGAATGGAGGCCATGTATACCAGGATGGGGATGTGGGCCATGTATACCAGGATGTGGATGGGATGGAGGCCATGTATACCAGGATTGGGATGGGATGGAGGCCATGTATACCAGGATGGGATGGAGGCAATGTATACCAGGATGGGGATGGGATGCAGGCCCTATATACCAGGATGGGGGCCATGTATACCAGGATGGGGAAGGGGGCCATGTATACCAGGATGGGAATGGGGGCCATGTATACCGGGATGGGGATGGGATGTAGGCCATGTATACCAGGATGGGGATGAGATGGAGGCAATGCATACTAGGATGGGGATGGGGGCCATGTATACCAAGATGGGGATGGGATGGAGGCCATGCCCATGTATACCAGGATGGGGATGGGATGGAGGTCATGTATACCTGGACGGGGATGGGATGGTGGGGAGGGGCATTTATACCAGGATAGGTGGCCATTTATACCAGGAAGGGGGGTTACACCAGGAAGGGGGGCCATGTATACCAGGATGGGGGTGCCATGTATACTAGGATGGGATGGTATTTATACCAGGACGGGGTGCCATGTTTACAAGCATGAGGGGTGTGGGGCCATATATACTTGGATGGGGGGCCATGTGTACCTGGATTTGGGGCCATATATACCAGGATGGGGCTCGTATATACCAGGATAGAGCTATATATACCAGGATGGGGGATATTAGTACAAAATTGGGGGACAATACCCTATAACAGTGTCAGCAGCAGATCCCCCCCCCCATAACAGTGCGTCATTACCACATTTTTTGGTTCAATTTTTTCTATTTACCTCCTCTAAAACTTAGGTGTGCCTTATGGTCTGGTGCGTCTTATAGTCTGAAAAATACGGTAGTCATTGTTCTGTTTGGTATCATGGTGTGTACGACACTGAACATGGACCAAAGAAAACTAAGGAAAACTCAGAGAAGTCCCAATAAGAAAAGGGGCCAAGGAAATCTTATGAATAGTGCATGTGGTCCTGCAGCATTTGTGATCCATAGGTGGCGTCCCTGGATGTAGGTGCCCAGACAGTGGTGGCGTGGGGGGTAATAGCAGCGCTCCCGCACTGTCAGTCTCAGCAAAGACTGGATGCACTATTCATAAGATTCCCGTGGCCTCTTTTCTTATTGGGACTTCTCTGTAAGGTCACCGTTCTTCGGTGCATACGGTTATTACCCACAGTTTGGTATCTTTAGTGGGGGAGGAGCTTCAGGAGTTCCTGAGGAGGAATGGTTTGCTTCGTCGCTCTCCTCGGTATGGCAGGGTGTTCTGAGTAATTTAAAGATCATGGGAGACAGGTATAAACGTATGGCTGATAGAAAACGCTTGCCAGGTCCGGACCTGAATGTGAATGACTTTTTGTGGTTGTCTACCAGGAATATAAGATTGAAAGTTCCTTCTTGGAGCTTGGACCTAGGTTTATTGCTCCCTTTAAAATAACCGCCGTCAATAACCCAGCAGCGTTTCGTATTGAACTTCCTCAGGCCCTTAAGGTCCACAACATGTTCCATAGGTCCTTACTAAATAAGTATGTGGAACCTCTTGAGCCCTCGTCTCTACCACCACCCCGAGTAATGGTTGATGGTAATCTGGAGTTCCAGATTTCGAGGATTGTAGATTCTCGTCTCCAACGTCGTTCTCTACAATACTTGGTGCACTGGAAAGGCTATGGTCCAGAGGAGAGGATGTGGGTTTCAGTGTCAGAGGTGAACGCTCCCAGATTGGTTCGCTCATTCCACACCTCTTATCATGGGAAACCCGGTCCTGAGTGTCCAGAGGCCACTCATAGAGGGGGGGTACTGTCACGGGTGTGTCAGAGGTGACAATCGCCCTGCAGTTGGTTGCAGATCTCCACGTTTGGCATTACAGACATCTTCTTAGAGGCTGTCTCTAGGACCCAGTGGCTACCTCCCTCTGGCTAATTAACTCCCTGGCCTGGGTGTATAAATACATGGTGTGTTCTAGAGGGAGGTGCCGGCGATATTCATTATTCCTTGTGAAGGCTTAGCAATGGCAGCACTTTTCCCCTGTTTGTCCTTCCTTGTTGTCTATCATGTTTATTGGAGATTGACTAGTGCCTCCCTTCCCTAGCTTGAACCAAACGCCAGGGAAAGACAGGGCGAGGTACGCATGCGGCGATTGGTTAAGAGCCAATAAAGGGACGCTAGGGGAGACAGGGTGACGCTAGATCAACCTAAGAGGTCTCCACTTGTCCCCCTTTCCCTAGAGTCTGGGCTCCCTTTCCCTCTTCCCTTTGTGTCTTTCCCACACCTTGCGTGACAGTGGCAGAGCAGGGAGACCCGATGTCCCTGCACTGCCAAGCAGCCACTATGGGGCCCTTGAGCAGGAGGAGGGCCGCCCGTCATCGCAAATTAAACTGTATTGGCTGGATGCCGACACAGTTGAAAGCAATGATGAGAGCGGGAGCGACACGCTCCCTCTCCTATCATTCCCCCTCTGCGTCTGACGTCAATGACACAGACACTGACAGGAGGCGATGACATCAGTACATGGCGCTGTCCTGTGCTGACAGCGGGCGCTCGGAGCAGCGGGGGACAAGGAGGAGAGGTGAGTATTGTATTTTATTATATATTTTATTATATGGGGAGTGCATTATACTGTACGGAGGCTTATGGAGAGTGCATGATACCATATAGAGGCCTATGGGGAGTGAATTATACAATATATAGTGGCCTTTGGTGAGTGCATTATACTATATAGAGGCTATTTAGGGGGCCATCATATAGTGAGGGCCGTCATGCAGAGTGGGAGCTAATGTGGGTTCTTTGTACAGTGTGGGGGCCGTAATACAGTGTTGGAGCCATCAAACAGTTTGGAGGCTACTAAGGGATCAGTATACTGTGTGGGGGCATTATATTGTGTATAGAGAGCATCATACTGTGTAGAGGGGAGCTGTATAGGGAGGAGACTCTGAACATGATTAAATGTTAAGTGAGCACTTATTGTTATAGGGGTACTCTGGTTATTGTGACTGTCAAAGGAGCACATAGAAGGCATCATTACTTTCTAGGGGGCAAAGTGTGGGCACTGTTTTATAGGGCACTTGCACATGGCATTAATATATTCTAGAGGTTTGTTTTACCATCTAGAGGGCACACAGTACCACAAAGCAGGTGCAGTAATAGTGACACATGTGGCAGCAGAGGCTCAGTATTGTGGTATTATCAAGATAAGGAGTTTGTGCAGGTTGGGAATAAATGAAGAAGGGCAGGAAATGAGAAGAGTCAAATGTGTCATTGTTCTAATCTCTGAAGACAAGTCCTGGCTGGAGAATTTGTCATGTCAGTTAAGGAAAAGTGAACGATTGCATCAGAAAGAAAGTCAGCTGTAAGTGACCATCTATAACTGTACTGTAATTTCCTATATGTTTTGCAAGACTGGTATCTACCACAAGGGCTGTGGGGTCGGTAAGCCAAACCTCCAACTCCGACTCCTCAATTTCCATGACACCGACTTCAACTCTGACTCCGACTCCACGACTCCGACACCCTCATAAATGGCTCATGATTAAGTGATAAATTTACTCTAGCACAGATTCATCTCAGCTAAAAGTCTAGTCCCTTAGATCAGGAATAGGACAGACATTTATAAGACATTTCATAACTTTCCCAAATTCTTATGAAAAAATATTCCCCACAAACTGCATTAAACTACTGTACCCAATTTATTATATATTTTAGGAGTCGGAGTTGGTCCATTTTATACCGACTCCACCAAAATGGGCTCCCACTCCGACTCCACGACTCCGACTCCACAGCCCTGTCTACCACTATGTGCTCCACATATGGCGGTAATATCAGAGTTGATCTTTGTATAGAGATTTTTATTAGTAACAGCGTAGTTAACTGCTGAGGCTCTCCTACATCCACTATTAGGGTGAGTCACCAGGTCACCAGGGTTACCTGGTTAGGGGCCCATTCAGACGTTCGGACCTCCCTGAACCAAAACCCTAGCTATGCCTCTGTAATAGAACAATAGTATAAAGGAAAATACAAACCTGACACAGAGGGAAAACAGACAGGGATAAAAGAAAACTACAATCATGCAAATGCACTCACCAAACAACCAAGTGAAAATCAAGGGAACAGTAGTTGGGATAAACCAAATTGGAGAGGATTAGGATAAACACACAATACCAAATCCATGCAGATAACTCCTGTAAACTACACCAAGCGACTGCCACTAATTCAGAACTCTCCTTCGCCACCAAACCAGGAAGTTGTAACTATCCTTGGCAACTCCCAAGTGCCAATGGCGAGCATATATACCAAAGGGGAATGGCCAACACAGAACACCTTAGACAATTCAGGATAGAGAGCTCCAGGAGATCAACATAACTGATTAACGCTTGTAATGACAGTGCAAGGAAAACCTGCACTGTTTAATATGATGGTGAAGCAGTTCTAATCAGTGCAGGAGTTCGTGTAACCAGACGGCGCAATCTTCTGGCCCCTCTCTGTCGCGGTATCCTCATGACTGTGAGTTGCCTCAGGAGATTAGAAAAAAAATTATAGACAAACATGTTAAAGGTAAACGCTATAAGACCATTTCCAGACACCTTGATGTTACTGTTACTACAGTTGCACATATGATTCAGAAGTTTAAGGTCTATTGGCCTGTAACCAACCTCCCTGGACATGGCTGAAAGAGGAAAATTTATGTCAAACTGAAGAAACAGATAATGTGAACGGTAACCAAAGAGCACTTCTAAAGAGATTAGAGTTGAACGCCAAAGTCAAAGTACATGACTGTCACATTGCACCATCCGTCACTATCTTGGCCATAGTGGACTTCATAGAAGACGACTGTTGAAAGCAAATCATAAAAAAATGTGACTGTAATTTTCCAAAAAGGATTTTGACAAGCCACAAAGCTTCTGGGAAAATATCCTTTGGACATATAAGACAAAAACTGGAGCTTTTTGGCATATCAGCTCTATGCTCACAGATATAAAAATAAAACATACAAAGAAAAGAACATTGCACTTACTGAGAAACATGGAGGAGGTTTGGTTATGTTTTTGTCTGCATTGCTGCATCTGGCACAGGGTGTCTGGAATCTGTACAAGGTACAATGAAATCTCAAGTCTACCAAGGCATTCTGGAGCAAAATGTGCTGCACAGTGTCAGAAAGCTTGGTCTGATTCGCAGGTCATGGTTCCTCCAACAGGATAATGACCAAAAACACACAGCTAAAAGCATTCATGAATGGCTAAGAGCAAAGCATTGGACTATTCCGAAGTGGCTTCCTATGAGCCCTTATGTAAGTTTTATTGAACATCTGAGGAAGGAGCTGAAACATGCAGGCTGGCGAAGACATTCTACAATCCCGAGACAGCTGGAGCAGTTTGCTCACGAGGAGTGTACCAAAATTCCTGTGGACAGGTGCAGAAGTGTCATTGACAGTAACAGAAATCGTTTGTTTGCAGTGATTGCCTCAAAAGGTGTATTGAGAAAGGCCGTGCCCACTAGATAGGTTCTGGCTGGGAGTATGCACACTGAATACTTGACTGCTGTTCCCGGCGTAGACATTGACGAATCCTCCCTTGGCTCCTGCTGCTGAAGGCACGGGTACAACTCCTGAGTCTGTGCCATTCAACAGACGTAACTGTCAGCCCGATTGCGGGAAAACATCCGCACTCTGAAGGTACATTTATGCCCATTTATGAGAAACGATTAAACACTGCTCATGCCCAGAATACTGGAGGTGTTCCGAGACACCACTAGTAAAAATGAATTATTTACAAATGATACAAAAATGGATGCAAAATTTGTAATGGATCCAGTTTTTCTTTATTACTAGATCCGCTACAAGCAGATTACAACTGGACAGGTGGAACACAGCCTGAGAGTAACCTTCAATGCCTCACCAAACTTGTATCTCTCTCTATGATCACTGCTAAAAATGCCGTATTACCACTAAATTTAAAAAAATATATAGCCGAACATTCTAAAAATAATAGTTTTCAATGAATAGTGAGTTTTAAAGAAGATACCCCTTTTAGACAGAAGTGTCTCTTTAAAACAAGTGTTTCTTTTCAAGAAACTGTGCCACTCTTGTTTATTGTCTGATATGTCTGATATTACAGCTCATTCCCATGCAAATGAAGGGGGCTGTGCAGACAATGCAGTGTTATCTAGTTGCAGTATCATGGTGAGATCCAGTCATCTATGGTGTTGTAACGCCATTAGCCACTATTTTTACTCTATTTCACTATTAATAATATTATTGTTGATCTTCACCTTTCCTCCCTTTACTTCTTTTCTCCTCGTGTCATACACTCTTTACTTTAATGTGCATCCCCAACATTAGAATTACCATTCCGCTGTACGATGTAAATCCATGTAGTCTATTTGGTGCCCAGGGTTACCGGCTGGTTTTCGCGAATGCGTCATTTGCGCTCCGGCGGGTCGCTGGCTCCGTATCTCTATGCATCAGGTGACCCGGGTCACATGGTGTTCCCGAGGTGAGCTGATGCATGACGCGGCACCCGCGCATTCCAGACCCTCCTGACGGCGCATGTCCAGATGCAGAACTTAGCCTGTTCACATCGGCTGTCATTTATTTTACATAACTACGTATACATTGCCTGGTGCCCGCTCCTTCCAGTTTGTGGTTCGGTGTACGTCTTGATTGTTTGGGCGGTATTATACCGTCCTTTTGGCCACACCAGCATTTTTAAACTTGCTGGTTCATATGGACGCTACCCCCTGACGAAGGACGTGTGTCTGAAACGAGCGTCGGGGCTGTGCCGCATGGTGCCATTTATGTAGCTGGACCAGTTATGCAGGTATCTATTTATCTTTGATTCCCAGGTTGTGATGCCACTGACTTATTATAAATGTATCATCTCCTATGCATATGACATACACTAATCATTATTCATTGCATATCTGTACATGTATGCATTGGTTCTTTGTTTATCAATATATGACTACACATTATGGCTACCTACCTGCTCTGCTCTTCATTTCTTTCTGATACTTAGTCCAGTCTCATTGATTGTTATACACTATTAACATCAATAATCTTTTATGTTTTGTTAATATTTATATGTATGGCTCTGCAGTGCGGACATGCTTGTGCATGTAGTGCCACCTAACCATTGCTTCTCAATAAAGGTGTTTTATGTATTATACTTTGCCTCTTTTCTGATTTGGACCTATCATTCGGTGGTTCTCCTTTTGTTGTATTTTGTAGCAACTGGTCTGCCATTCTAATTTGGTCACTATAGCAAGCACACTATTCCTTATCGGCTTGGCGACTTGCGGGTCCCATTATGGTCATTTATTTGTGTTGCTATATTCAGTGTGTTTTGTATCTCAGTGTTATCTAGTTGCAGTATCATGGTTAGATCCAGTCATCTATGGTGTTGTAACGCCATTACGCACTATTTTTAGGCTGTGTGCCCACTATGCGTTTTTTAAGCGTTTCCGCAGCTGCAATTCCGCTACAGAAACGCTTTAAAAACCCTTGGTAGAAGGTCTGCTATGTTCCCCAATGATAATCCGCATGTGCTGTGCACGCGCTGCGGAAATTTCCGCTACGGATTATCATTGCGGAAAAATCCACAGCACTACCAAGTATCTTGCGTAATCGTGGCGTTTTCGCCGCCATTGACTTGCATTGAATCGCATAATATCCGCATCACTACATATGTACATGCGGATATTCTGCGATTCAATGTGCGGATGGTACCCGGGTTTGGAAAAGAGTAGACTCTCCTCCAGAGCCGGGTACCATAGTACCTGTAAAAAAAGAATCTAAAATAAAAAATAAATATTATACTTACCTTCTGATGGCCCCCGGTCTCCTTATCCGATGTGTCCGGTCTCCCTGGCAGCTCGCGATGGCCTAAAAAGACCTGCCATGATGTCATTTAGTCATGTGACAGGTCATGCGACCGCTGACTTCGGCGGTCGCGTGACCCGTTACATGACTAAATGACGTCATAGCAGGTCCTTTAACACAACCGCGAGACACCAAGGAGACTGGACGCATCGGATAAGGACACCGGGGGCCATCAGAAGGTACCATATTTTTTGGACCATAAGACGCACTTGTTTTCCCCAATATTTGGGAGGAAAATGGGGGGTGCGTCTTATGGTCCGAACGTTACCTGCGATGGTGGTAAAGTGGGATTGCAGGGCCCTCCAGGAATGCAGCGGCGGTGGTGGTAGTGACGTCGGCGTCAGCAGAGGTGAGCGACTGGGACCGGCACCTGTGCCTGGCCGGTACTGGGGCTGGTGTCGGGCTCTGAGCTGCGTGCGGCCTGCGCAGGTTTCCAGTGTGCGCGGCCATCCTCCTAAAGCTGTGATCTACAGGAAAATGGCCGCCTGAGCCGGCGCATGCGCGGACCGGTAGCTCCAGCGGCCATTTTCCTGTAGATCACAGCTCTAGGAAGATGGCCGCACACACCGGAAACCTGCGCAGGCCGCACTGCTTCGCCGCTCACAGCCCGGCACCGACCGCATCCCGGTACAGGCCCCAGCCTCAACCCCAGCCAGAGGCCCCGGCCTTGGCTCCAGCCAGAGTCCCCGGCCTCAACCCCAGCCAGAGGCCCCGGCCCCAGCCACAGTCCCCGGCCCCAGCCTCGGCCTCGGCCCCAGCCCCAGCCAGAGGCTTCGGCCCCAGCCAGAGGCCTCAGCCCCATCCCCAGCCAGTGGCCTCCGCACAGGAACCGGCCAGGCTAAGGGCCTCAGTCAGACACAGGCCCCGGCCCGGCACAGGCTCCACAGCATCTGACCTCTTCTGCAGCCGCCGACTTCCTGAAGGACCCTGCCTCTTGTGACCCTCGCTCCACTGCCCCCCAGGTAAGATACCGTACCTATTCAGACTATAAGATGGACCCCCATCTTATAAAAAATATTTTTTTCTATTTTCCACCTTAAAATTTGGGGTGCGTCTTATAGTCCGAAAAATACGGTAAGTATAATATTTATTTTTTATTTCTTACCATTCTTTTACGGTCACACTATATAAATCCATGCCGGTTGCATGGATTTATATAGCGTTACCAAGTTGTCGAGCACTTTCCAAGTGATGCTAAAATCGCCTGGAAAGCAATTGTCAACCTGCATGAGGAAATGCATGTGAAAAACGCTTCACTTCCGCTGGTCTCTGGCAGGAAAAACGCATGTGCAATCCGCATGTGCAATCCGCATGCATTTTTTCTGCATCGTGGGCACTTAGCCTTACTCTATTTCACTGTTAATAATATTATTGTTGATCTTCACCTTTGACAACAATGACCAATTGTCATGATGACAATAGTTGAGTGGAAATGGGCTTTTAATGGGAGCATAGTCAATGGGGCAATGGAACTATTAATTTAAAGTCTAAGAATGGTGCTAATTCTAGAGAAAAAAATCTGATGTTAATATGCTGTTGTTAAACAATTGGATATATCACAATGAAAAGATAAATAAATATTGCAGCATCTATAAACCCCCTAAGCTCATCACAGGTATCAGAATGCTCATCTAGACCCACACATCTGTCAGCTAGGGTTTTGCTGTTAGTATATAGCACTTGCTTGTATATGGCTTTACAGCACTCTAATATTGATAAATGCCCTAATGGATAAGTGCTAAAAGAGGCACTTTGTGATTTGGGAATAACCTCTTTAAATTTCATAACTACAAGAATTTATACAGGATGAGTCATTGCATTGCTGTTTTACCAACCTTTATTCTTTCTAGTGACATGAAAATGTGCCTATATTCATACTTTAAAGTATTTTGTTGGAAATGCCCTTGTGTTGGAAAAGAATGGATGGTATACTTCAATTCCTTCAAAACGTGTAAATTCTGTCAGTGCTCATTGTAAAGAAAGAATGTGGCAAGCAGGAGAAGCAGAGACTAGCCCCCCAAAAGTAACATCACTTTCAGAAGCGGGCCTGATCTCTTCTCGCTGCGTTCTCGCCTTACAATTTCATTGTGGATTGAAAGTAATATTGCACAGTGACAAGGGAACTTGTACTGAGCATACATTGGAATTGACATCCAACGCATGCTCAGTAGAGCTGGGACTAGCCCAGTCCCTGAAACAGACATCACTGATAATGGTTCATTTCAGAGTGGAGGCAGAGGCTGCAGCAGTGACCTAAGCTTCTGCTCCTCGATGACATCTCATTTGAGTATCCTAGCATGCACTGGGGATTCTCAAATTAAATGTTATCAAACCAGAAGTAGGTAAAAAATATAAATAAAGCAGTTAGACAGAGTAGAGAGGGAAAAATAGGGACTTTTCAATTAAAGGATAGTAGAAAAGCTATCAGATTGTTACGTTAAATAGACAAACATTTAGGATTAAAATAAATATTAGTTTTGGACCACCCCGTTAATTTGATCCTGAACATACTTTGGTATAGGCAGTCTGTTAACAAGAAATATTGGCCCATATTATAGAGCAGACTAAACATTGTTAGCGTGAAATGCACGAAATTTATAAGGAGGCACCTTTTGGGCTGCCTTACAGCCAAAAATAAGAATTATATACCAGCTACAATTTGCTTTACTTTCTGCTTTAAAGTTAAAGGGAAGCTTCAAGATCACCAATCTAATTAAATTAGCATTAAAAAGTACAGTGCCTACAAGTAGTATTCAACCCCCTGCAGATTTAGCTGGTTGACACATGCGGAATTAACTTGGCATTGTGACATTTGTACTGTAGATCAGCCTGGAAGTGGGAAATGCACTGCAGCAAATATTGTTTTTGTTTTTTTTTTTGTTTTTTTTTTAAAACGTTGAAAGTTAATTCAGAGTGTCATTTATTATTCAACCCCTCAAACCATAAGAATTCTGTTTGGTCCCCCTAAAGTATTAAGAAGTAGTTCAGGCACCAAGAATAATGAGCTTCACATGTGTGGATTAAAGATCTCTTTTGCCAGCCTTTTCTGACTATTTAAGACCCTCCCCAAACTTGTGAACAGCACTCAGACATGGTCAACATGGGAAAGACAAAGGAGCATTCCAAGGCCATCAGAGACAAGATCGTGGAGGGTCACAAGACTGGCAAGGGGTACAAAACCCTTTCCAAGGAGTTGGGCCTACCTGTCTCCACTGTTGGGAGCATCATCCGTAAGTGGAAGGCTTATGGAACTACTGTTAGCCTTCCACGGCCTGGACAGCCTTTGAAAGTGTCCTCCCGTGCCGAGGCCAGGCTTGTCCGAAGAGTCAAGGCTAACCCAAGGACAACAAGGAAGGAGCTCCGGGAAGATCTCATGGCAGTGGGGACATTGGTTTCAGTCAATACCATAAGTAACGTACGCCACCGCAATGGTCTCCGTTCCAGACGAGCCCGTAAGGTACCTTTACTTTCAAAGCGTCATGTCAAGGCTCGTCTACAGTTTGCTCATGATCACTTGGAGGACTCTGAGACAGACTGGTTCAAGGTTCTATGGTCTGATGAGACCAAGATCGAGATCTTTGGTGCCAACCACACACGTAACGTTTGGAGACTGGATGGCACTGCATACGACCCCAAGAATACCATCCCTACAGTCAAGCATGGTGGTGGCAGCATCATGCTGTGGGGCTGTTTCTCAGCCAAGGGGCCTGGCCATCTGGTCCGCATCCATGGAAAGATGGATAGCACGGTCTACCTGGAGATTTTGGCCAAGAACCTCCGCTCCTCCATCAAGGATCTTAAGATGGGTCGTAATTTGATCTTCCAACAAGACAACGACCCAAAGCACACAGCCAAGAAAACCAAGGCCTGGTTCAAGAGGGAAAAAGTCAAGATGTTGGAGTGGCCTAGTCAGTCTCCTGACCTTAACCCAATTGAAAACTTGTGGAAGGAGCTCAAGAATAAAGTCCACATGAGACACCCAAAGAACCTAGATAACTTGGAGAAGATCTGCATGGAGGAGTGGGCCAAGATAACTCCACAGACCTGTGCCGGCCTGATCAGGTCTTATAAAAGACGATTATTAGCTGTAATTGCAAACAAGGGTTATTCCACAAAATATTAAACATAGGGGTTGAATAATAATTGACCCACACTTTTATGTTTAAAATTTAATAAAATTCAACTGAGCAACATAACTTTTTGGTTTGTAAGATTTATGCTTCTGTTCATAAATCCTACTCTCGTTTGCAGTTTGAAGGCTCTAACTTATTTGCATCTTATCAAACCAGCTAAATCTGCAGGGGGTTGAATACTACTTGTAGGCACTGTAACTGTCTTTTTAATTTTTAGTTCATAAGTGAATAGTACACATGAAAATAAGAAACTTTGTAATATATCTCATCAGAGAAATCTGCTTCTTTCTCCTCCTAGACTAATCAATCATTCTCAAAATTCTCAATTCAAAGGTAAAATCTGTATTCAGTGAAGACATTTATATTATTGGGATAGGAGATGACATTTACTACTAATAAGATTATATGTAGAGGGGAAGGAGGAGCTCTGTCTCTAGCCCCTTCTTTGTACATAGAATCTTACTAGTAGCAGCTGTCATCTAATTTCTCAGTAATGTAACCATCTGTCTGCACTGAATACAGATTTTACCCATGAATTTAGAATTTTTAGAAATATTGATCAGTGCAGGAGGAGAAAGAAGCAGATTTCTCTGATAAGATATATATCAAGTTTCTTATTTCCATGTACAGTATACTATTAATTTATGAAGTAAAAATTAAAACTACTTTTACTCTTTACGTTCTCCGTAAAGTAGTAAAAACAAGTTCAAACTGATGTTTCTATTTACTATTGGTGTAAATACCAACTTTGAATCAATATGTAAATGAAACAATAGCATTGAGGTCAGGCTGATTACCGGTCAGTGCATCACTTTTCCAGATTAATCCCCACCTAGTGTCACTCCCTATGTATTAGATTGATGTCTGTTTAGTTCTAGTGTCACCCCCTATGTATTAGATTAATGTCTGTTTAGTTCTAGTGTCACCCCCTATGTATTAGATTGATGTCTGTTTAGTTCTAGTGTCACCCCCTATGTATTAGATTGATGTCTGTTTAGTTATCCAGATAACAGTGCCATAGAAGCACTGAACAGATGTCAATCAAGCTCATGGCGGAGCTATATTTAATGGGAGAACAAAAGGACAGGCCAATTGACTTTAAACTGCCCAAACCTTCTCCCGCCCAACATCATCTGACAGCAGAGAGTCAGGAAGTCCATAGATATTAGATGACAGACTGACCCTGTGAAAATCATGGGGTTCACCCATCTTCAGACTAACGTGTATGGGCGCCTTTGAGCATCTCATTTTTCTAGCATTAGACTTTATTGGCACCAAAGATACATGTAAAAAACAGCAAAGAAACCTTTAAACCCCTAAATGACAGCCAATGCGACTTAAGGCTATGTGCCCACGTAGCAGATTTGATGCAGAGCGTTTTTGCCTCTCTCTGGCAGAAAAAAATGCATGCAGATTTACAGTGGTGGCCAAAAGTATTGGCACCCCTGCAATTCTGTCAGATAATACTCAGTTTCTTCCTGAAAATGATTACAATCACAAATTCTTTGGTATTATTATCTTCATTTAATTTGTCTTCAATGAAAAAACACAAAAAGAATTGTCCTAAAGCCAAATTGGATATAATTCCACACCAAATCTAAAAAAGGGGGTGGACAAAAGTATTGGCACTGTTTGAAAAATCATGTGATGCTTCTCTAATTCGTGTAATTAACAGCACCTGTAACTTACCTGTGGCACCTAACAGGTGTTGGCAATAACTAAATCACACTTGCAGCCAGTTAACATGGATTAAAGTTGACTCAACCTCTGTCCTGTGTCCTTGTGTGTACCACATTGAGCATGGAGAAAAGAAAGAAGACCAAAGAACTGTCTGAGGACTTGAGAAACCAAATTGTGAGGAAGCATGAGCAATCTCAAGGCTACAAGTCCATCTCCAAAGACCTGAATGTTCCTGTGTCTTCCGTGCGCAGTGTCATCAAGAAGTTTAAAGCCCATGGCACTGTGGCTAACCTCCCTAGATGTGGACGGAAAAGAAAAATTGACGAGAGATTTCAACGCAAGATTGTGCGGATGGTGGGTAAAGAACCTCGACTAACATCCAAACAAGTTCAAGCTGCCCTGCAGTCCGAGGGTACAACAGTGTTAACCCGTACTATCCATCGGCGTCTGAATGAAAAGGGACTGTATGGTAGGATACCCAGGTAGACCCCACTTCTTACCCCGAGACATAAAAAAGCCAGGCTGGAGTTTGCCAAAACTTACCTGAGAAAGCCTAAAACGTTTTGGAAGAATGTTCTCTGGTCAGATGAGACAAAAGTAGAGCTTTTTGAGAAAAAGCATCAACATAGAGTGTACAGGAAAAAAAAGAGGCATTCAAAGAAAAGAACACGGTCCCTACAGTCAAACATGGCGGAGGTTCCCTGATGTTTTGGGGTTGCTTTGCTGCCTCTGGCACTGGACTGCTTGACCGTGTGCATGGCATTATGAAGTCTGAAGACTACCAACAAATTTTTCAGCATAATGTAGGGCCCAGTGTGAGAAAGCTGGATCTCCCTCAGAGGTCATGGGTCTTCCAGCAGGACAATGACCCAAAACACACTTCCAAAAGCACTATAAAATGGTTTGAGAGAAAGCACTGGAGACTTCTAAGGTGGCCAGCAATGAGTCCAGACCTGAATCCCATAGAACACCTGTGGAGAGATCTCAAAATGGCAGTTTGGAGAAGGCACCCTTCAAATATCAGGGACCTGGAGCAGTTTGCCAAAGAAGAATGGTCTACAATTCCAGCAGAGCATTGTAAGAAACTCATTGATGGTTACCGGAAGCGGTTGTTCGCAGTTATTTTGGCTAAAGGTTGTGCAACCAAGTATTAGGCTGAGGGTGCCAATACTTTTGTCAGGCCCATTTTTGGAGTTTTGTGTGAAATGATCAATGATTTGATTTTTGCTTCATTCTCTTTTGTGTTTTTTTCCTTGCAAGCAAATTAAATGAAGATAATAATACCAAAGAATTTGTGATTGCAATCATTTTCAGAAAGAAACTGAGTATTATCTGACAGAATTGCAGGGGTGCCAAAATTTTTGGCCACCACTGTAAATGCGTTTTTTCTGCCAGAGAGAAGCGTTTTTATATGCGTTTTCGCATGCGTTTTTTCAAGCACTTTTCCAAGCGATTTTGAGCATCACTTGGAAAAGTGTTTGACAAGTTGGTCACACAATATAAATCCATGCAACCGGTATGGATTTATATTGTGTGACCAACTTAGATGCTTTAAATGCAGCATCTATAGTAAAAAAAAAAAAAAAGAATTAAAAAGTTAAAAATGAAAAAAACCTGTATATTCACCTCTCCGGCGGCCTCCGGTCTGCTCCCGGCGGCGATCCTCTCTCCTTGGCATCCCGCGGTGTACTGGCAGGACCTGCGGTGACTTCATTTAGTCAGCTGATGGTCACGCGACCATCACCTGACCGCTGACGTCAGCGGTCGCGTGACCATCAGGTGACTAAATGACGTCACCGCAGGTCCTGCTAGTACACCGCGGGACGCCAAGGAGAGAGGACGCCGCCTGGAGCAGACCGGGGGCCGCCGGAGAGGTGAATATACAGGTTTTTTTTAATTTTTAACTTTTTTATTTCTTTTTTTCACCGTGTGGTAGCCGGGATGAAGAGGAGTTGTAGTCTCCTCTTCATCCTGGGTACCACATGCACCGCGATTACGCTGCAAATTCGCAGACATTGAATTTAATTGAAACGCATCAAATCCACATATACCTGCGGGTTTACTGCGTTTCAATGTTACTCAATGGCCGCGAATTTGCAGCGTAATCACGGTAGAAATGGTCATGCTGCGTTTCGCAATGCAATGCGAATTTGGCACGCTAATTAGCGCATCATGTGCACAGCACATCCGAATTCACATTGCTTTGCATGGCAGACGGTTTTACAAGCGTTTTCACGGCCGTAAAAACGCCGCAAAAACAGTACAAAACCGCTACGTGGGCACATGGCCTTAAACTGACCTGTGATATAAGAGACTAGCATCCGCTGATCGGTCACAATCCAGCAGCTATCAGCTGTATACTATAGCTGACAGCTTGCTGCATCAGCCACGATCATTGTTGGCTCCCACCATGGCCGTTTAACCCCTTAATTACTGCTGTCAATAGTGACTACAGCATTTGGATGGTTAACAGAGTGTGGTGCTCTCTCTTTAACCCCACCGGCACATTGATATATTGATCGTGTGGTCCTGATGGTTGACATGGCAATTCATGGCCAAATAACGACCTTAAAGTCTTCCAGCTATAGTGGCCTGTTCAGAAGTTAGAAACATTTAGGTTGTAAAAATACATTTTTTCATTCCTGTCATGTCACTTTGCATTAATTCCTGAAAAGCACCTGAATGATTAATAAACTACCTGAAAGCAATTTTAAGTACATTTAGGGGCGCTGTTTTTAAAATGGTATCAATTTGGGGATTTCCAATATATAGGCCCCCCAAAATCATTTCAAAACTGAATAGGTCCCTAAAAAATAAGTTTTTTAAATTTCCTTTAAAAATAGAAAATTACTGCTACATTTTTAAATCTTCTAAAATGTTAATAAAATAAAACAACATTTTACAAATGGTGCTGATGTAAATCAGACATGAGGGAAAGTTATTTATTAATGTTTTTGTGTGATATCACTATCTGGATTAAAGGGATAATCATTCAAAGTTTGAAAATTGCAAATTTTAAAATTTTTTGGGCACATTTCTGACATTTTTATAAATAAACACAAAACATATCAACCTAAATTTACCATTATCATAAAGTATAATGTTACACTAAAAAAACTGTCTCAAAATCAATAGGATATGTTGAAGTGTTCCAGAGTTATTACTATATAAAGTGACACATGTCAGATTTCAAAAATTTGGCCCGGTAGTTAAGGGGTTAAAACACATACAGTGGGCGGGGGGTACTTAGTCAGCCACCAATTGTGCAAGTTCTCCCACTTAAAAAGATGAGAGAGGCCTGTAATTGACATCATAGGTAGACCTCAACTATGAGAGACAAAATGAGAAAACAAATCCTGAAAATCACATTGTCTGATTTGGAAAGACATTTTTTCAAATTTTGGTGAAAAATAAGTATTTGGTCAATTACAAAAGTTCATCTCAATACTTTGTTATATATCCTTTGTTGGCAATGACAGAGGTCAAACGTTTTCTGTAAGTCTTCACAAAGTTGGCAAACCCTATTGCTGGTATGTTGGCCCATTCCTCCATGCAGATCTCCTCTAAAGCAGTGATATTTTGAGGCAGTCGCTGGTTCAACACGGACTTTCAACTCCCTCCAAAGGTTTTCTATAGGGTTTAGATCTGGAGACTGGCTAGGCCACTCCAGGACCTTGAAATGCTTCTTACAAAGCCACTCTTTCGTTGCCCTGGCGGTGTGCTTGGGATCATTTTCACGCTGAAAGACCCAGCCACGTTTCATCTTCAATGCCCTTGCAGATGGAAGGAGGTTTGAACTCAAAATCTCACGATACATGGCCCCATTCATTCTTTCATGTACACGGATCAGTCGTCCTGGTCCCTTGGCAGAGAAACAGCTCCAAAGCATGATGTTGCCACCCCCATGCTTCACAGTAGGTATGGTGTTCTTTGGATGCAACTCAGCATTCTTTCTCCTCCAAACACGACGAGTTGTGTTTCTAGCAAACAGTTCTACTTTGGTTTCATCTGACCATATGACATTCTCCCAATGCTCTTTTGGATCATCCAAATGCTTTCTAGCAAACTTCAGACGGGCCCGGATTTGTAATGGCTTAAGCGGGGTGTCACGTCTGGCACTGCAGGATCTGTGTCCCTGGCGGCGTACTGTGTTACTGATGGTAGCCTGTGTAACATTGGTCCCATCTCTCTGGTCATTCACTAGGCCCCCCCATGTGGTTCTGGGATTTTTGCTCACCGTTCTTGAGATTATTTTGACGCCACGGGGTGAGATCTTGTGTGGAGCCCCAGATCGAGGGAAATTATCAGTGGTCTTGTATGTCTTCCACTTTCTAATTATTGCTCCCACAGTTGATTTCTTCACACCAAACTGCTTGCCTATTGCAGATTCAGTCTTCCAAACCTGGTGCAGGGCTACAATTTGTTTCTGGTGTCCTTCCACAGCTCTTTAGTCTTCACCATAGTGGAGTTTGGAGTGTGACTGTTTGAGGTTGCAGACAGGTGTCTTTTATACTGATAACAAGTTCAAACAGGTGCCAGTACTACAGGTAATGAGTGGAGGACAGAGGAGCCTCTTAAAGAAGAAGTTACAGGTCTGTGAGAGCCAGAAATCTTGTATGTTTGTAATTGACCAAATACTTATTTTTCACAAAAATTTGAAAAAAAAATCTTTCCAAATCAGACAATATGATTTTCAGGATTTGTTTTCTAATTTTGTCTCTCATAGTTGAGGTCTACCTATGATGTCAATTACAGGCCTCTCTCATCTTTTTAAGTGGGAGAACTTGCACAATTGGTGGCTGACTAAATACTTTTTTTCCCCACTATATACTATTTTTAAATGCATTTCCAATACAATATATATGTGCATTTGGAAAAGGACTCAGGCCTTATTCACAGGTCAGTGGTTGTTGGCTATTTCACTGACAGCACATTGACACATTATGACTCATTCATTAATGTTTTTTTTTGCTGCTTAAATTATTAAAAAAAAATGTTGGCTGTTTTATTCCATCTTATTGACATTGTCTTCTGTTTTACAGGAAAATTATCTGTCTGGATTCTGTTGTTCAACTTGACAGAAGAGATCAGCTTATGTGATTTTTATGTTTTGCAAAATGGGTCATCAAAAAAAACACCTTTCAACATGATGCATTCAATTATTGATTCATTTACTACCAATATATTTGGGAAATCCTGCAGATTGGCAGTTGTAAGGTACAGGAACTGGCTAATGATGATGTACTTAAAAATACAATTCCCTAGTTGTGGCTGGTAAGTACCATAACCACAAAAATAATATGCGGCTATGAAAATGAAAGATGTGGTAAAAGTAAAGTGACTGCTGTGAAAGTATATCACATACATTGCATAATTTCTGGCAAGCAAGGCCTCATGTGTAATGTAGTAATAAGTGGTCCGTGTGGAAATATATAGTTAATCATTAGATGTCACAGAGGACTCTGAAGGAGATTGTAAACTGGGAATTACTGACTTGTTCATTTGTGTCCAAAGGGAAAACATCTTCTCCACAATAAGTACATGTTTTCCCTCTTCTTAAATTACTATGTTGCCAGGTTTTGCTTGATTATTCTACGTAAACTACATACGGTACTTTATATTTAGATATAAGAAAACCATTGCTAGAGATGGTTGTCTTAAATGGAATATGTCAGTAAGATCAACCTTCCCAAGCCGTCTATATGGGCATGTAGGTCATAGGAAGCTGAATACAATGATACCTTGATATCTGTGATCCGATGTCTTGTTCCAGAGAAATCCACATTTTTCTTATATATAAATGAGCTGTTCCAGGCTATGGGCCGGACACTGATCTGCATGAGAATCTGTCTCCAGAGAATGAAAGGGGATAACAGCCCTTGTCACCCCCAAAATGCATTTTAATGGGCTATACAGTGTTGTAGGGGACTTAGCCTCTACAGTATAACAACCATACTAGTAAGATAATTACCTTTCTCAACTGGTAGATGAACCAAACAGGGGAGGTAATCTGCTGGATCTGGTCCTGTCAAATAGACCAGATACAATTTCAGATCTGCAGGTCCGGGAGCATTTGGGAAGCAATGACCATAGTATGGTACGTTTCAATGTAATTTTCAATCAAACATTCAAAAAGGGAAATGCAAAAACTGGAACTTTAGGAAAGCTGATTTCAAGAAGAGCTTAATTGGGTAGACTGAGACCATGTCCTAGTAACTGGGGATACCGAACATAAATGGGGCATGTTTAAGGAAATACTATTAGAATCCTGTAGAAAATATATACCCTTTGGTAACAAAATGTCCAGGAATGAAAAAAAACCCATTATGGATAAATAAGACAGTACAAAGTTTAATAAGACAAAAACAAAGGGCATTCAAAATCTTGAAGGCCGAGAATACAGAAATAGCATTTCAGGAGTATAAAGACCTAAATAAGATATGTAAAAAAGAAATCAAGCTAGCAAAATTATCTACAGAGAAACAAATCGGCAGCGACATTAAAATAAATCCTCAAAATTTGTATAAATACATGAAAGCCAAAAAGAAAAAAACAGATGATATCAGCCCCCTAAAAGACGATACTAATAAGGTAAGAGGAGGACAAAGAAAAGGCTGAGATATTAAACAACCACTTTTCATCCATGTTCACCATCAAACCATCTGTACCAGGGATCTTTCAACAAGGCAAAAATCAAAGTTCACCACAGGATATAAAGAGTTTAACACAAAAAGAAGTACACCTGCGTCTGAGCAAATTAAACACTGACAAGTCCCTAGGCCCAGATGGCATTCATCCACGGATACTGAGGGAACTGAGCTCAGTAATTGACAGACTGCTGTATCTCATATTCTTAGACTCTTGTAACATTATTGGTGCCACAGGATTGGAGGATGGCTGATTTGGTACCGATATTTAAGAAAGGTAAGAAGGTGGATCCAGCTAACTACCGTCCACTAAGTGTCTGACACAGTAGTGTGCAAAGTTTTTGAGGCCATTATGTGAACTGCAGAGTTATATCGCAGAGAATAATATAATAAATAATGAACAGCATGGATTCATGAAAAATAGGTTGTTTCTAACCAGCATGCTGGGGTTCTATGAGGAGGTACAGTTGTGCCCAAAAGTTTACATACCCCGGCAGAATTTTTCCTTTCTTGGCCTTGTTTCAGAGAATATGAATGATAACAAAAAAACTTTTTCTCCACTCATGGTTATTAGTTGGGTAAAGCAATTTATTGTCAAACTACTGTGTTTTCTCTTTTTAAATCTTAATGACAACCAAAAACATCCCAATGACCCTGATCAAAAGTTCTTAATACCGTGTATTGCCCCCTCTAACATCAATGACAGCTTGAAGTCTTTTGTGGTAGTTGTGGATGAAGTTCTTTATTTTATCAGATGGTAAAGCTGCCCGTTCTTCTTGGCAAAAAGCCTCCAGTTCCTGTAAATTCCTGGGCTGTCTAGCATGAACTGTGCGCTTGAGATCTCCCCAGAGTGGCTCAATGATGTTGAGGTCAAGAGACTGAGATGGCCACTAAAGAACCTTCACTTTATTCTGCTGTAGCCAATGACAGGTCGACTTGCCCTTGTGTTTTGGATCGTTGTCATGTTGGAACGTCTAAGTACGTCCCATGCGCAGCTTCCGGGCTGATGAGTGCAAATTTGCCTCCAGTATTTGCTGATAACATGCTGCATTCATCTTTCCTTCAACTTTCCTTCAGACCTTGATGACCTCTCTCCAAATGTAACGTTTATGGTTGTGGCCAAAAAGTTCAATTTTGGTCTCATCCCTCCAAATTACCTTGTTCCTGAAGTTTTGAGGCTTGTCTCTGTGCTGTTTGGCGTATTGTAGGCGAGATACTTTGTGGCATTTGCACAGTAATGGCTTTCTTCTGGCGACTCGACCATGCAACCCATTTTCTTCAAGTGCCTCCTTATTGTGCATCTAGAAACAGCCACACCGCTAGTTTTCAGAGAGTCCTGAATTTCAGATGATGTTATATGTGGGTTTTTCTTTGCATCTCGAACAATTTTCCTGGCTGTTGTGGCCGAAATTCCTGTTCGTCTACCTGACCGTGGTTTGGATTTTTCAGAACCCCTGATTTTCCATTTTCCACATGTGAGGATGTTACCTTTAATAGCCATTCATACCCATTTGTGTCAAATTCTGTGCATGTTATCAGGTCAAAATCACCAGGGTATGTGAACTTTTGATCAGGGTCATTTGGATGTTTTTGGTTGTCATTAGGATTTAAAAAGAGAAAACACAGTAGTTTGACAATAAATGGCTTCACCCAACCAATAACCATAAGTGGAGAAAAAGTTTTTTTGGTATCATTCATATTTTCTGAAACAAGGCCAAGAAAGGAAAAATTCTGCTGGGGTATGTAAACTTTTGAGCACGACTGTAAGTGAAAATCTGTCTGTTGGTAATGCGGCTGATATGATTTATTTGGACTTTGCAAAGGCATTTGATACTGTACCACATAACAAGCTACAGAAGGAAGGAATTGGGGGAACTATATGTAGATGGGTAAGGAATTGGCTAAATGACAAGAAACAAAGAGTCGCCATAAATTGTATGTTCTCTAAATGGAATATAGCCAGCAGTGGAGTACCGCAGGGATCTGTGCTAGGACCGATTCTTTTTAACCTCTTTATTAATGACCTAGTGGATGGGATTGAGAGTAAAATGTCAGTCTTTGCTGATAAATATTTAGATTTGAGAGTCCTCATTGGCTGATACCTTTTAATGGCTAACTGAAAAGACGGTAACAAATTGCAAGCTTTCAAAACTACTCAGGTCTCTTCATCAGGCACAGTATAACACAAAATATGAAGAGTCACATATTTATACACAGCAAGAAACAAGAAATAATGTAATAGATGAGACAAGTGCCGAAAAGCAGAACTATTATAAAGGGAGAACAGTTGTGGCCGTAAATATTGGAATAGTTAATAGATAAGGGGTGTGAAAGTTGTATTATCCTTTGATTAAAGTCTGGTCTGGGGCTGTGATGACCCCACAGGTCTGAGAAGCACATTCCTTAATTAAGGTAGTCATGAGTTTATATTCCCAAACTTTTCTGTCTCTCTGAGATTTGAAATTATCTTTTAATACCAGTAATTTCATGTCTGTGATACTGTGATCAGTGATACAAAAATGTTTTGCCACAGGTACAGTAGATCTATTCTTTTTTCTTTTATTGTGTGGCGATGAGAATTCATCCTTGTTCTAAGTTTTTGCTACATTCGGGACACAACTGACCTACTGAATAAACTAGCAGCAATAGGTTCTCTACCAGAAGGAACCATCCTGGCCACCATGGATGTGGAATCTTTGTACTCTAATATACCACACCAAGAATGGATTAAATGCCTGCAAAATCTTCATGGAAAATACAGGAATTGATGTTGATTCTGTGGTGAAATTTACAAAATTCATCCTCACCCACAATTACAGTTATATGAAAAAGTTTGGGCCCCCCTATTAATCTTAAGCTTAATGTTTTATAAAAATTGGTGTTTTTGCAACAGCTATTTCAGTTTGATATATGTAATAACTGTTGGACACAGTAATGTTTCTGCCTTGAAATGAGGTTTATTGTACTAACAGAAAATGTGCAATCTGCATTCAAACAAAATTTGACAGGTGCATAAGTATGGGCACCCCACCAGAAAAGTGACATTAATATTTAGTAGATCCTCCTTTTGCAAAAATAACAGCCTCTAGTCGCTTCCTGTAGCTTTTAATGAGTTCCTGGATCCTGGATGAAGGTATTTTTGACCATTGCTCTTTACAAAACAATTCCAGTTCAGTTAAGTTTGATGGTCGCCGAGCATGGACAGCCCTCTTCAAATGATCCCACAGATGTTCAATGATATTCAGGTCTGGGGACTGGGATGGCCATTCCAGAACATTGTAATTGTTCCTCTGCATGAATGCCTGAGTAGATTTGGAGCGGTGTTTTGGATCATTGAATTGCTGAAAGATCCATCCCCTGCGTAACTTCAACTTTGTCACTGATTCTTGAACATTATTGTCAAGAATCTGCTGATACTGAGTGGAATCCATGCGTCCCTCAACTTTAACAAGATTCCCGGTGCCGGCATTGGCCACACAGCCCCAAAGCATGATGGAACCTCCACCAAATTTTACTGTGGGTAGCAAGTGTTTTTCTTGGAATGCTGTGTTTTTTGCCGCCATGCATAACGCCTTTTTGTATGACCAAACAACTCAATCTTGGTTTCATCAGTCCACAGGACCTTCTTCCAAAAAGAAATTGGTTTCTCCAAATGTGCTTTTGCATACCTCAGCCGACTCTGTTTGTGGCATGCTCGCAGAAATGGCTTCTTTCGCATCACTCTTCCATACAGCTTCTCCTTGTGCAAAGTGCATTGTATAGTTGACCGATGCACAGTGACACCATCTGCAGCAAGTTGATGCTGCAGCTCTCTGGAGGTGGTCTGAGGCTTGTCCTTGACTGATCTCACCATTCTTCTTCTCTGCCTTTCTGATGTTTTTCTTGGCCTGCCACTTCTGGCCTTAACAAGAACTGCCCCTGTGTTCTTCCATTTCCTTACTATGTTACTCACAGTGGAAACTGACAGGTTAAATCTCTGAGACAGCTTTTTGTATCCTTCCCCTGAACAACTATGTTGAATAATCTTTGTTTTCAGATCATTTGACAGTTGTTTTGAGGAGCCCATGATGCCACTCTTCGGAGGAGATTCAAACAGGCGAACAACTTGCAAGTGGCCACTTTAAGTAGCTTTTCTCATGATTGCATACACCTGGCTATGAAGTTCAAAGCTCAATGAGGTTACAAAACCAAAAAAAGTGCTTTAGTAAGTCAGTAAAAAGTAGGTAGGAGTATTTAAAACAAGAAAATGATAAGGGTGCCCATACTTATGCACCTGTCAAATTTTGTTTGAATGCAGATTGCACATTTTCTGTTAGTACAATAAACCTCATTTCAAGGCAGAAACATTACTGTGTCCAACAGTTATTACATATATCAAACTGAAATAGCTGTTGCAAAAACACCAATTTTTATAAAACATTTAGCTTAAGATTAATAGGGGTGCCCAAACTTTTTCATATAACTGTACTTTGCATTTGATAACAACATACAAGAGCATCTCACTAATTAGAATATCATCAAAAAGTTAATTTATTTCAGTTCATCAATAGAAAAAGTGAAACTTATATATTCTATAGAGTCATTACAGTCTATTTCAAGTGTTTATTTCTGGTAATGTTGATGATTATGGCTTACAGCCAATGAAAACACAAAAGTCATTATCTCAGTAAATTAAAATAATTAACAAAAAACACCTGCAAAGGCTTCCTAAACATTTACAAAGGTCCCTTAGTCTGTTTCAGTAGGCTCCACAATCATGGGGAAGACTGCTGACTTGACAGATGTCCAGAAGGCAGTCATTGACTCAAGGTCCCAGAGTTCCCATTTTCATTTGGAAATCAAGGTCCCAGAGTCTGGAGGAAGAAAGGAGAGGCAGACAATCCAAGCTGCTTGAGGTCTAGTGTGAAGTTTCCACAATCAGTGATGGTTTGGGGAGCCATGTCATCTGCTGGTGTAGGTCCACTGTGTTTTATCAAGACCAAAGTCAGCGTAGCCCTATACCAGGAAATTTTAGAGCACTTTATGCTTCCCTCTGCCGACAAGCAAACACTTCCACCTCCATCATTCTGCATCAGCATCTGATGTGTCAGAGCAGCAGGCGCGATGACATCATTACAGGGCGCCTGCTGTTCGGAGATGTATGCCGCTTCACACCAGGAGAACGAGGAGAGGTGAGTATTGTATTTATTTTTTTAACTCAGTGACTGGTGGCCATAATAGAGTATGGAGGACCATGGGCGGTGCATTATATTGTATGGATGACCATTGGGGGTTCATTATATTGTATGAAGGACCATGGGGGGTGTATTATATTGTATGGATGACCATGGGGGTGCATGTTATGCGCTTCAAAAAGGGGCCCAAAAAGACTGGCACAAAACCAGTAAAGTGGCAGCCACAGACACACTTGGCACAAGCTGCCCAGCTAGTCGAGCCCTTGAGGGCCGGGAATACCGGTACCCAGTCTAGGACCAGGTGAGTACCTCTGCAGGAACCCCAGAAAGCGTAACCAAAAGAGAAACTGAGAAAACCCTGCTGTAATAGCTAAACCTAATGCTATCCCCACTCACCACAAAGCACATGGGAAACTGCAATAACAAGCAGGGAGCAGAATTATATAGTCTGCCTAAAGATCAGGTGCTGACTACCTTCCAATCATCCCCAGACAGCCACTCCCTGTCATCTTCAACAGCAGGCTGCACAAAATCCTACCATTGCTTATAGCCAAACAAAACAGAGTCCTGTGTTGCTTGGCAACCAGGGAAGACAGCATCCCATGTACCCTGGGCAGAGAAATCAGTGAGGGATATGGCATCTAGTGTCCTCACACATCCCACAACACCAAAATTCGACGCTCCACAAGATTGAGACAATTTCTCTGCATGTGTGGTACCTCCGCCTCCCGGGTCAAGACAATGGTGGCGCTAGTGACCAGAGTAGCACCATACCGAATCAGCTTCATTACCAGGTGGGTGCACAGAACCACGATTCATAACAGTGCATTATATTGTATGGAGGACCATGGGGGGTGCATTATACCATATGGAGGACCATGGGGGTCTGCACTATATTGTATGGAGGCCCATGGGGGGTGCATTATATTGTATGGAGGACCATGGGGGGTGCATTATATTGTATGGAGGCCCATGGCGAGTGCATTATACTATATGGAGGATTGTGGTGGGCGCATTATACTATATGGAAGGCTATGTGGGGCTATTATAATATTTGGAGGGCTATGTGGGGGCCATTATGTTGTATGGATGCAATTATACAGTGTGAAGGTTTGTGTGGGGTCTATCATACTGTGTGGAGGGCTGTGTGGGGGCCATTATATTGTTTGGAAGGCTAGTGCAAGCCATTATACTTTATGTAGGCCCATTATACTGCATGGAGGGCTGTGTGGGGGATCATACTGTGTTTTGGGTCACTATACTTTGCCTTGGGAGTTGAGGTAGGGTACAGTAGGGTCATTATACTGTGCATGTAGAGGCTAATGTGGAGGAATTCACTATGGGGGTATCATACTGTGTTTGTTGAGCACTTTTGTTGGCATCATACTTTCTGGGGGCAATGAAAGTGGTATCTAGGACTTCAGCAGAAAAAAAATTACTATTACTAAAGGCTGGAAAGTTGTGAGACATGCTCTTCTGTGATCCCAACAATTCTTATTTTTTTTGGGGGGGGCAATTAGAAGTTCTGCTATGGGGCCGCATGATTTCTATGTACGCTGCTGCGTTATGCTTCCTTATTTGCATACTGAGAGCCTCCCTGCGCTTCTTATTGACAGTGCTAGCTTCTCAAAGCGAGAACTGTCTGAATGCTGCCAGCGTGTGTGCATGTGCTACTCTTCCGGTTGTATTAGTGTAGCAAATGGCATCAGCGGGAAGAACACAGGGAGGAGAACGTGTCCACCCACTGTGCGGACATGCCGGGGGGCAGGCAATATCAGTACACATTACGCACACACGCCGGCAGCATTCAGACAGTGGTCACTGTGTGAAGCAAGTACTGTCAATCAGAAACGGAGTAAGGCCCTCAATATCCAAATGAAGAGGCGTAACGGTACATCAAACTATTGATCACGCCAAGGGTGCACAATAGCCCCTCAATAGAATACAAATTAAAAGTTATTTTCTCAGGCTATGTATCAGTAACAGTTACAGTAGGCCATTTAAAATGCATTTTGGTGGGTGTTGGACTCCCTTTAAATGTATTATTTACTAACAGGACCTGTTCTTGAATTTCTCAAGAAGAAGTACAATACTGCACAGTCAATACTGGTGAGAGCAGGACTAACAATTTATAATATAATGCATTTTCAACAATGGTGAAACCAATAAATTACAAAAGCTCTACTAGAGAAGAATTTTAAAATGAAATCTATTAAGAATGTGAACAAAAAGGTAAAAGCCAAAGAGGGTGCTCACCATCACATAACCTAGCATCACATAAGGCAGTTAATAATTCCTAGATACAGAAACTGTAGCAAATTACATGCACCAGAGCAAGCAGTATGTGTGTAAAGGAAGGCACTCAGAAGAGCTGCATAATATACAAAACAATCAGAGTATTTTATTATTCATTAGAAAAGACAGACAAGAAAAGCCAATTTTCATTGTTGAATGGAGTTCAAAAAACGGAAATAGAAAAGATGCCACAAAAATGCTGGAAAAACGAAAAAAAAGACCACCGGCAGTCAAAAATGTTGAAAAGGCGCTCAGGAAACGACCCAAAAATCGATTAAAGAAAAAAAAAAAGATGGTGTTTCCTAAAGTGTGTTCTTCTTAAAAAATGTGGTTGGTTGACCAGCCTGAAAACGACATCATGTGCACATAACCAAAATAATTGAAAGTAAAGATGCACCTCCAAAGTCTAAACAAACATGTGCAATGTATACATGGCTGGAGCTAAATAAGTGGAAAGAAATGAAGAGAATGGAAAAAGTTCTGTACAAGAAATGGGGAGGATTCAAGAGCTTCCCATACATATCAGCAGGGAAGCCTAGCCTCCTCAGGGGACAGTGAAGGATTATCCCTTGCTGGTTTTTGCATGTGTAACTGCGAGTTGCATGAATCACAGCCTGGCTGCCATATTTAAAGGGAACCTGTGTGGCGATTCACCAGCCACAGGCATGAATTGCAGCTACTGTAGGTATATTATTGTCTGAAATGCTCCAGCATTTGAGAGAAAATATCCAATGCTGCAGCAGATGATGGACAGGTCTTTCCCTATGTACACACGAGGGAGAGACCAGTCAATCATCTGCACTGGTACTGGGAGTCTTGTTTCGCCTCATCGGCTTGGTCCCTGGCAGGATCTTCAAAGTACCATATTTTTCAGACTATAAGACGCACTTTTTTCCTCCAAAATTTAGGAGGAAAGTGGGGGGTGCGTCTTATAGTCCGAATACTATATACATGGCTGTGCGTGGTGGTGGGTGTGGGGGATCAGTGTGGCACAGCCTACACTGTGCCCGCTACTAAAGAAAATGAATATTCCCTGCTCCCCACGCCCATGGGGGAGCAGTGACCATTCAGTCTGTTCAATAGCCAGCACACTGTACCGCAGCGCGGCTCCTGCTGCCACTCTGCGGTCTGTGTGCCCGCTATTAAAGCTCATGAATATTCCCTACAACCCCCTCCCATGGGTTGTCGTGAATATCTATTGTCTTTAATAGCAGGCACACTGACCGCAGAGCGGCAGCAGGAGCCGCGCTGCGGTACAGTGTGCTGGCTATTGAACAGACTGAATGGTCACTGCTCCCCACGCACAGAGTCCCGGCATGGGGAGCAGTGACTATTCCAGCACAACGTCTCACACTGTGTAAGGGCGCATGGCAGGGACGCCATCCGCGCCCTGCCATGTGCGGCTCACACAGTGAGAATGTCGGCAGCAGAGCGGGACAGCGCTGGAGGAGAGAGGAGGTGAGTATGATTGTTTATTTTTTTTGTAGGCAGTGTGATGGGTGCTCAAGGGGTGCCATGCATAACAGGATGGGGGCTCATGGGGTGCCATGCATACCAGGATGGGGTCTCAAGGGGTGCCATGCATACCAGGATGGGGTCTCAAGGGGTGCCATGCATACCAGGATGGGGTATCAAGGGGTGCCATGCATACCAGGATGGGGTCTCAAGGGGTGCCATGCATACCAGGATGGGGTATCAAGGGGTGCCATGCATACCAGGATGGGGTATCAAGGGGTGCCATGCATCCCAGGATGGGGGCTCAAGGGGTGCCATGCATACCAGGATGGGGGCTCAAGGGGTGCCATGCATACCAGGATGGGGGCTCAGAGGGTGCTATGCATACCAGAATGGGGGCTCAGAGGGTGCCATGCATACCAGGATGGGGGATAAAGGGGTGCCATGCATACCAGGATGGGGAATCAAGGGGTGTCATGAATACCAAGATGGGGTATAAAGGGGTGCCATGCATACCAGGATGGGGGATCAAGGGGTACCATGCATACCAGGATGGGGATGAGGGCCAGGCATACCAGGATTGGATGGGGGCCACTTATACCAGGAAGGAGGGGCCATACATACCAGGATGGAGGATATTAACAGAATTGGGGGACATTACCCCAATACCAGTGTCAGCAGCAGACCCCCTCCCCCATAGCAAGGCATCATGACCACATTTTTTGCTTAATTTTTTTTTCTATTTTCCTCCTTTAAAACCTAGGTGCATCTTATGGTCTGGTGCGTCTTAACTAGTCCGAAAAATATGGTACATTTTCTCTGAAATGTTGGAGCATTTTAGATAATAATATACCTGCCTGCAATTGTGTAGCCAGGCTGCGATTCATTCTTGGGCAGCATAAATTGCCTCACACATTTCCGTTTAAACATTAGAAAGCTACAAAAGTTTTAGTAAATGCTTAATGGAGTGACTCCAAATGCACAAAATGAAAAAGTGTTGAAAAGTGTGTGAACCTGGTCTAAAATTTTCATGCAGAAATTTGCTTCTCTGTATACATTGATTACTTTTGTTAGGATTGCTTAGGCAAGTTGCAAATACATCTTGGAAACTGTGGCTTAACCACACAGATTTCAAATTGCATTCTTGTTTTCCTGCTTCTAAATTATCAGATGTTCCCTCATTTGACTGTTTCATAATAAATCTGGCTCTGTTTCATAAAGAATAAAGTTATTCTCAAAAGTTGCAATTGCTCAAATAAAAAAATCCTAAACTCTGTTAAAGGGGTTGGTCACTGTATTATAACATAACAGATGTGTTGATAACAAGAGTTTGTGTACATTTCCTATTATATAGGAATGACAGGTTCTCCTCCTGCACTTGTTAGTGCAACTATCATACAAGAATACAGTGCTCTCCTGATCGCACAATGGCTGCTGGTGGAGGAGCAGTGACCACACCTGTTTTACAATTGGAGGAGGCTGATGGACAGGTGTGGTCACTGCTCCTCCACCAGAAGCTATTTTATAGAAGGAAGTGCTGTGTAACCCCTTAGTGACCGGACCAATTTTTTTAAATCTGACCAGTGTCACTTTATGTAGTAATAACTCTGGAATGCTTCAACATATTACATTGATTTTAAGACTTTTTTGTGACACATGATACTTTATGATAGTGGTAAATTAAGGTTGATATGTTTTGCGTTTATTTATAAAAATATCAGAAATTTATCAAAAATGTTTTAAAAATTGCAATTTTCAAACTTTGAATGACTATCCCTTTAATCCCAATAGTCATACCATACAAAAACATTAATAAATAACATTTCCATCATGTCTGCTTTACATCAGTGTTGTTTCATTTTGTTAGCATTTTAGGAGGTTTAAGAATGTAGCAGTAATTTTTCATTTTTTCAAGGAAATTTACAAAACTTATGTTTATAGGGACCTGTTCAGTTTTGAAGTGACTTTGGGGGTCCTATATGTTGGAAACCACACAAAAGTCATACCATTTTAAAAATCGCACCCCTCAACGTATTTAAAATTGCTTTCAGGTAGTAAATTAACCCTTCTGGTTCTTTTCAGGAAGTAATGGAAAGTGGCATGAAAAGAATGAAAAAGTTTATTTTTAACACCTAAATTTTGATAACTGCTGTACAGGCTGGCAGATTCTAAGGCCATTATTTGGCCATTACCTGCCATGACAAACATCAGGACCACACAATCAAGATCTCAAAGAGCCGATGAGATTAAAGAGGAAGCCCCCACACTCTGTTAACTATTTAGATTCTGTAGTCACTATTGACAGCAGAATCTAAGGGGTTAAACATGCATGGTCAGTGCCAATACTGATCGTGGCTGATGCAGCAAGTTGTCAGCTATAATGTACAGCTGATAGCTGCTGGATTGTGACCTGTCAGGGAACGCCAATGTCTTATATCGTAGGACAGGAAAAAGATGTCAATTGGTCACTAAGGGGTTAATCTAAGAGGTCAAATGAACTAACAAGAGCAGGAAGAGGACCTGTCATATCTATATAATGTGTCCCCAACATATCTATTAAATTAAAGATAAAATGGCCAACCCCTTTAAAGCCTCCTTCACACCCTTTTTTCAGGTTTTATTTTTATGTTCACGAGTTTTACTTTACATTATTTACAAAGGCTTTTAGGAGCATTTATTTTTTCAATTGATTGCATTTGTAACATTTGTCCCACATCAAAGGTGCACAAGATGCGGCTCGAGGTCCACATGCAACTCACGTGTCATTCTGTGCTTGTCTGACAGGTTAATTATATGTGAGCAGCCACACACAGACGAGCAGTGGAAGCAGCTGAGGAGCAGTGACTCCTTCAGACGGCCATATAAAACCGAGACTGGTGTCATCACCGTGTCATCAGTGTCTGTTTTTACCATCAGTGTGTTATCTGTGTTTTTCCGATATGGATAAAGAAATTATTAAATTACAAAGCTTCTCCTATACTTTGCCATGTTAACCCCTTCACAACATGCACCATATATGTATAGCATTGTGGGAAGTGCATTCCCCAAACCGCCGTACATGTACTGCGTGACGATCACACTGGCTCGCTAGTAGAGCCTGCGCTATCATCAATGGGTCTCAGTGATACATCATAGCTGACACCCAGCAGCAACACCCACAATCAGTGCCAGCGCCGATCCCAGACGTTTAACCCCTCTGATGCCGCTATTAATAGTGACAGCAACATCGATCTGCTTGTAGAGGGAGGGAGCTCCTTCTCTGCTCTAATCGTCACAACGTGATTGCGATCGCTTTGTGATGATGGTCTCCATTGTGACCCCAAACCAAAGGATGGCCGCGGGTCACCCAGTTATGGTGGCCTGTAAGGTCTTGCCTTGAGCAGGACTTGACACACCTCCTCTCTGTTTCTGACTGACAGCTCTAATGCCCTGCAATGCAAAAGCATTGCAAAGTATTAGAAAGTTGATGTCCCATCCTGGGACTAATTAAGTAAATAAAAAAAAAGTGAAATATAGTTTGTTAAAAAGTGAAGAAATAAAAGTGAAAGTACAAAAAAAAGGAAAACAAATGAAGGAAAAAAAGTACACATATTATTTGGCATCGCCGTGTATGGAATGAACCAATCTATAAAACAGTCATATTACTCGTTTCGTGAACATCTAAAAAAAATAAAAATACAAAATGTACCAAAAATAAAGCTTTTTCATCATACTGACACTTAAAACAGAATAAAAGGTGATAAAAAAAATCGCAAACAAAAAAATGGCATCAATCAAAACGTCATCATATCCTGCAAAAATACAAAACTATATAGCTAGGTCAACAGAAAAATAAAAAAATTACAGCTATCAGAGAATGATGATGAAAAAAAAAATTATTGCTTTTAAAAAATAGATTTTAGTGTGCAAAAGGAGCAAAGCATAAACCTACATAAAATAGGGTATCATTGTGATCATAATGATCTGAAGAATAAAGTTGCCTGATTGCTTTTACCGCACGGTGAATGGTGTGAAAAAAAATAAAAAACATTTAGGAATTTCTGTTTTTTCCCTCTGCTACCCAATAAAAAAAACTGCTCAAAAATGTTATGAAGTCCAAAATGGTATGAATAAAAATATTAACTAATCTTGCAGAAAACAAGCCCCTAAACAGCTCGTTCAGTGGAAAAATAAAAAAGTTATAGCACTCAGAATATGGTGATGCAATAGCAAATACTTTCTTTGTAAAACAATATTTTAGGCTGCAAAAATAGCACATTATAAAAATACTAAATAACTCTGGCATTACTGACCTTAAGAATAAAGTCGCCTTATCACGTTTACCGCAAAATGAACAGCGTAAATGGCACTGTAGCGTCGGCGTTCCTGCCTCCTGCTAGGCAGGGACGCCGTTCCCCTCACCTCTCCGCTCCGTGCCCGGCGTCTTCCTCCCGCTCTGCTGGCAGCGCGTGCTGCTTCCCGGCCTCTGTGCTTAGGGCGCGCGCGCACGCGCTCCCCCTCTCTTAAAGGGGCCGCGCGCGCCGTCCTAAGGAGTCCCCGGCCAATGGCCGGAGGACCTCACCATATATAAGGCACCTCCTCCAAAATGGAGGTGCCCGAGCAATGTTGTTGCAAAGCCTTTCAACTCTGCTTCAGCCCTCAGGTCCCGTTACCAGTTACCTGCCAGTCACCTGCCAGATTCCTGCCTGATACCTGCCTTATATCTGCTTACCTGCTTGCTATCCTGCGGTCCGACAGTCGGCCTACCAGCACCTGCCAGTCTGTCTATGGATCAGTCCGCCTGCGGACCAGGAAGTACCTGCCAGATACCTGCCTGCCTGTCCAGAGACTCTTACTCGCTCACCTGGGAGCGCTCACCTGCTACCTGCCTGCTAGCCTACCTGGAGGCTTAGCCGTCACTTGCTGTGACCACCTGCCTGTCCAGAGACTCTTGCCCGCTCACCTGGGAGCGCTCACCTGCTACCTGCCTGCTAGCCTACCTGGAGGCTCTGCCGTCACTTGTCGTGACCACCTGCCTGTCCAGAGACTCTTGCCCGCTCACCTGGGAGCGCTCACCTGCTACCTGCCTGCTAGCCTGTCTAGAGACTCTTACCCTGCTGTCACTTGCCGTGATCACCTGCCCGTCTAGAGACTCTTACCCTGCTGTCATTTGCCGTGACCACCTGCCCATCTAGAGACTCTTACCCTGCTGTCACTTGCCGTGACCACCCGCCTGTCAAGAGACTGCCCCCGTCACTTGCCGTGACTTCCTGCCCTTCTACCCAGAGACTGTCCCTGTCACTTGCCGTGACTACCTTCCCTGGGAGCCACCCGCTTCCTTACAAAGACTGCCCCTTTGTATAGTTGCTCAGAGGTTCCACCTCCCAGACCCGTTACAGGCGTAAAGAAAAAAATAAAGTCCCGTTTCTCTAGGTACCCTTACAAAAATGAAATATTTGGGGCTAGATCAACATTTTTGGGGAAAAAACATAATTTTTAACTTTCACAGTCCAATGTTTTAAAATTCCGTGAGGCATCTGTGGTTCAAGGTGCTCACGACACCTCTAAATAAATTCCTTGAGAGGTGTAATTTCCAAAATCGGGTCACTTGTGGGGAGTTTCCACTGTTTAGGCACATCAAGGGCTCTGCAAAAGCGACATGGCAACCACTATCTATTCCAGCCAATTTTGCTCTCCAAAAGTCAAATGATGCTCCTTCCTTTCCGAGTCCTGCCCCGTGCCCAAACAGTAGTTTTCCCCAGCATAAGGGGTATCGGCCTATTTAGGAGAAATTGCACAACAAATTGTATGGTCCATTTTCTCCTATTACCTGTCACGATTCCATCACACTGTGAGTGACAGCTCAGCCATTCTATAGGATAGTGAGTGACAGGCCAAAGCCCAATCTAAGGCAGTGGCGTGCTGGGCTGTTGCTATCGTGACTGACAGCCGAAAAACTGGGCAAACTTTGAAAGTGTCCCCAAGTGCAGTTGCAAAAACCATCAAGCGCTACAAAGAAACTGGCTCACATGAGGACCGCCCCAGAAAAGGAAGACCAAGAGTCACCTCTGCTTCTGAGGATAAGTTTATCAGAGTCACCAGCCTCAGAAATCGCAGGCTAACAGCAGCTCAGATTAGAGACCAGGTCAATGCCACACAGAGTTCTAGCAGCAGACACATCTCTTCAACAACTGTTAAGAGGAGACTTTGTGCAGCAGGCCTTCATGGTAAAATAGCTGTTAGGAAACCACTGCTAAGGACAGGCAACAAGCAGAAGAGACTTGTTTGGGCTAAAGAACACAAGGAATGGACATTAGACCAGTGGAAATCTGTGCTTTGGTCTGATGAGTCCAAATTTGAGATCTTTGGTTCCAACCACCGTGTCTTTGTGCAACGCAGAAAAGGTGAACGGATGGACTCTACATGCCTGGTTCCCACCATGAAGCATGGAGGAGGAGGTGTGATGGTGTGCGGGTGCTTTGCTGGTGACACTGTTGGGGATTTATTCAAAATTGAAGGCATACTGAACCAGCATGGCTACCACAGCATCTTGCAGCGGCATGCTATTCCATCCGGTTTGCGTTTAGTTGGACCATCATTTATTTTTCAACAGGACAATGACCCCAAACACATCTCCAGGCTGTGTAAGGGCTATTTGACCAAGGAGGAGAGTGCTGGGGTGCTAAGTCAGATGACCTGGCCTCCACAGTCACCAGACCTGAACCCAATCGAGATGGTTTGGGGTGAGCTGGACCGCAGAGTGAAGGCAAAAGGGCTAACAAGTGCTAAGCATCTCTGGGACCTCCTTCAAGATTGTTTGAAGACCATTTCCGGTGACTACCTCTTGAAGCTCATCAAGAGAATGACAAGAGTGTGCAAAGCAGTCATCAAAGCAAAAGGTGGCAACTTTGAAGAACCTAGAATATAAGACAAATTTTGAGTTGTTTCACACTTTTTTGTTAAGTATATAATTCCACATGTGTTAATTCATAGTTTTGATGCCTTCAGTGTGAATGTACAATTTTCATAGTCATGAAAATACAGAAAAATCTTAAAATGAGAAGGTGCGTCCAAACTTTTGGTCAGTACTGTAGTTGCTATCCATGTGCTGTATGTGTTTTTCACAGACCCATAGACTTGTATTGGCTCTTGTCATCTATGCAGCTGGAAAAAAATTGACCTGTCTCCGTGTGTTTTGCATGGACACACAGTCCGTGAAAAACATGGACATGTGAATAGCACCACATTATAATGAGTATATGTTGTCTATGTGAAAAAAAGGATACCACATATACTGGAAACACATATGTGTGAAGGAGGACTAAAAGGGCTTTTCCCATTATAATCGGACGGAAATTATTCAAAGAATATTTGATGCAGTTTTTTATGTGGATTTAGGAGTGGAATCTATTTCTAAATCCTTGTAAAAAAAACTTTGAAAGTACTGAGAGTGCTTATTGGTGAAGTTAAGAGTCCTGTAAGTAGAATTTGCAAGAATCAGACATTTATGGTATATAATTTTGAGATGGCAAAAATGTCACAGAAGATAAAACCTCTTTCATTTTATTGCGGACCATGGATTGGTTCATTACGACAATGTCCCCCTTGGACCAAAAAAGGCTGTGTACCCTTTTCCTATATAGAAACCAGAAAAATGCAATGCCTAAAGCATGCGGCATTTAAAAAAAAAACTATCTAAAAAAACTATTATTGTGTTTAATAGTTTTCTACAAATTTTTATTTCACATCTGTACACAGAATATTTGGTGACGAAAAAAGCACAAGATTGTTGGAAGACCATTTCCGGTGACTATCTTTTGAAGCTCATCAAGAGAATGCCAAGAGTGTGCAAAGCAGTCATCAAAGAAAAAGGTGGCTACTTTGAAGAACCTAGAATATAAGACATATTTTCAGTTGTTTCACACTTTTTTGTTAAGTATATAATTCCACATGTGTTAATTCATAGTTTTGATGCCTTCAGTGTGAATGTACAATTTTCATAGTCAGGAAAATACAGAAAAATCTTTAAACGAGAAGGTGTGTCCAAACTTTTGGTCTGTACTGTATCTGTAAAACAACTCTGCGTATTGTGGTAACCCCAATTCAAGTCAAAAGAAAATAGCAAGAGGTTAAAATGTAAATGTTTATTTGATTCTAGTTAAAATGTAAAGAGTTAACACCCAAAGTGCAATGTGCATGTAAAATCACGGATACGCATATATCAATGCAAATCGTATTAGCAGATAAAACGCTCCAGGAGTTTTACTTTTTCAACCAGAAATATTTTCAACTGCAAGTTGTTGTAACATACCTGGCGGCGTCCTTGCATAGTGGTCCATCTCCCACTGTGCAAGAGCGCGCACTTGATCTCCAGTCCAGTCTGCTAGCCTGGCTTCCCTCCATGCTGTTTGCTTGCCTCTGTTTCTGCTGCTTAAGGGCGGCGCCCGATCACTTCCTGCTGCTTGTAGCTGCTGCAGGCACACCCCTTGTGCGTCCTCAGCCTATTGCTGTCTGTCATCTCGTATTTAACCCAGCTCCTCCCAAGAAACCCTGCCTGAGCATTGTGTTTCATTCAGTGTGCTCTTTCACTCTGAATGTGCCAGGTCCCTTTCTGTGTTTGCTTGCCTGCCTTTCCTGGAGAATGTATTTCCAGGCCTGTCTGAACTCGCTCCTAGCCTGTTCCTTCCGCCTTCTAGGGGCTGCATACCTAGACCCGCTCCTGTATCTCGTCTGTCCTGTCTGAACACGCTCCTAGCCTGTTCCTTCTGCCTTCTAGGGGCTGCATACCTAGACCCGCTCCTGTATCTTGCTACTGTGTCTGTTCTTGTCTGAATACTCTTCTAGCCTGTTTCCTGTTTTTCTCTATGTCCGTACCTTTCCTTTTTCTGCAGAGTGTGAACTCGTACCTAACTCCTGTTCGTTGTCACTGTACTTCCGTTTGTGAGTTTGTGGTCCACTCGCTACTTCACTGCAAGTACCCTGTGGGTATCTGGTTCTGCCTTTCCCTTCCTGTCTGTTCCTTGTGAACAGAGCCCTGTCCCCTCTGCCCTGCCTCGCTCTCCGCTCCTGCGGCTCTCACCCCACTCTGACCCTTTGCTCACTGCTCCGGCAGTCTCGCTCTGCTCTGACCCTTTGTTCGCTGCTCCGGCAGTCTCGCTCTGCTCTGACCCTTTGCTCGCTGCTCCGGCAGTCTCGCTCTGCTCTGACCCTTTGCTCGCTGCTCCGGCAGTCTCGCTCTGCTCTGACCCTTTGCTCGCTGCTCCGGCAGTCTCGCTCTGCTCTGATCCTTTGCTCGCTGCTCCGGCAGTGTCGCCCTGCTCTGACCCTTTGCTCGCTGCTCCGGCAGTCTCGTCCTGCTCTACTCTTGCTCACCGCTCCAGGCGGCCTAGTCCTGCTCTACTCTCTCTCACCGCTCCAGGCGGCCTCGTCCTGCTCTACTCTCGCTCACCGCTCCAGGCGGCCTCGTCCTGCTCTACTCTCGCTCACCGCTCCAGGCGGCCTCATCCTGCTCTACTCTCGCTCACCACTCCAGGCGACCTCGTCCTGCTCTACTCTCGCTCACCGCTCCAGGCGGCCTCGTCCTGCTCTTCTCTCGCTCACCGCTCTAGGCGGTCTCGTCTTGCCCTGCTCTCGCTCACCACTCTGGGCGGCCTCACTCTGCTGTGTTTGTCCGCCACATCTGTGGTTCTGTTCCTGAGTCCCAGTGTGTACTGGGTCCTATCCCGCCTGTGTTCCAACCTGCTAGTGCCTCCCTGTCTGCACTCTAGCCGTGCTTGCCTGTACCCCCCTGCCTATACCCACCAGTCTGTGTGCCAGCCTAACCTGTCTGTTCCTGTATTCCCCTGTGTGGGTCAACAGCCGTGTCCGGGGTCTGTCCCGGAGTAGCACCTGGTCCCTCTGCTCGGTTCCTCCTTGGTGCACTGGCGTCGTATGCCGTCGTGCGACCCTGGTAGGATCGGGTGGATACTTAGTTACGCCCCTCCAGGCATTCACTCTCCGGCACGGTCCAGTGGAATCACTACATATACACGCATACGCCACTCAGCCCGGGCGTGTGCATTACAGTTGTCCTATTAGCATGACCTGTTTTATCTGAATACAGTGGGCTCAGGGGGTTTACTGTCAGTCATGCAGTTATTTAGCCACAATAGAAGCACTTAAGTTAGAGTGGTGCTTAACTTTTATCCCAACAAAAAATGATCTCATTTTCCAATTCAGTCGAGAGATCAGAAAACAATCTTGAGAATCAATACCCTACCACCCCAAAGTTAGACTCATCCGAATGGACAAGATGGGCTCTACAGCATGAACATAACTGAACTTCAAGTCTCATGCACTACCGATACAATGTCATATCATTCGTGTATATAAACAATTGGAAATTGGAAATCAAGCTGCTTATTAATCCTTATAAACAGCCCACAGATCCCCACATAGTTAGATTTTTGGCATAATTATTGGACCATACATTATACATTAGAGGTTAGATTTATCTGACAAATAGTCTCCTTCATTGGTGTCAGTGCTGGTTCCACCATGCTGAGGCTTCCGACGCATTTCTTTACTCTTCAGGGGAGATAGATCCTTATGCCATCTTGCCCAGAAGCTATGTCTGACACTGTTATTACCTTGCTCTCTATTTATATACTGCTCGCCATACCTAACATGTGCTACATCCTTCCGGGACCTGTGTCCTTCCGGGATTGCGCATCCCACTGATGAAGGTGTCTGCTTACTGACACGCACGCTGGAGCGCAGCATCTCACACTGCGCATGCACTGACGGCCAATAGCTGCGGGTCACTTTTGGTTCCCGCATGACGCATATCCAGCTGGTGGAACGCAAGCTCCGAGGTGGAGCGCAACAAACCTTTAGATCACTTCCTGAACCTTGGGAGCTTATAGTAACAGGATGGGAGACATGCCTCCACCAGATGTACAAAGTACTAACGTGTCGGCATGTACTTCCACAGGGATCTTTTAGGAAAGGGTACAGTATTCCCAGAACTTATGTCCCCAATCCCAGGTGTTATAGCAACACCATGCGTTATCGCGGATGCAAATAACACCAGTAACTCTTGTTCCAGGGTGGGTGGAATAAAAATCGTTTTCCAATCCCAACCTTTTCCACATAAGTATATGCAGCTTCCTAATCATGGCATTACAATATATACAAATTAAAACAATGGATCAATGAGGTATCAGAGGTACATATCATTTTCAAAGAACAATAATATAGGGAAGGTGGATGAACCCTTATTACATAGGTGGGGCACCGAGGTACACCTCATTTGTGGGGGCCCCGAAGTACACATCATATGTCTGTATTGATGGAGAAATACCAACTCTGAAAGAAAGGGAGGGAAAATGCAAATGTAAAATGAAAATTGGTTGGGAAGGCAAAGGGTTAATCTAATGTTTCATGATGTGGTTGAATTATTAATCTTTGCCAGCTATAATTTTACACAAACACAATCACTTTCAACAATTCCCTCAATAATAATAAAAGTAATTCTAATATTAATAATAATAACAAAAAAACTAAATTAAGTGACTATTTAGAAGTGATTATTTAATAATGAGACACCAGAGAGGCATCTGAATGTATCATTACTAAGACTGAGCCCTAAAAATACTCAATGAATGTCACATAATACGGCTAGGCATGCACAGTTCGGATGCTAAATCTACACCACGCAGATCATATTTATGGGTTATGGCCTGTCAGTGAATGACCTTAGATTATACTTTGATGAACGTTACAACCAGTTACTAAGTTCACATTCCAAAACTGTTAGTGCTGTGTGGGCTGGAGTCTAGTGATCGTGCAGAACCAATGCGATCAGTTATATTAGTAGAAGAAATAGAATTAGGCTATGTGCCCACAATGCAGAAATGCTCCAGATTTTTCCTGAGCGTTTCTGCATCTCCCTGGCAGAAAAAATGCATGCGGATTGTACATGTGGATTTTACACGCGTTTTTCCTGCCAGAGACAAGAAAAAGTGAAGCGTTCTTCACATGCGATTTCGTATGCGGCTTGTCAAGCACTTTCCAAGCGATTTTAGCATCACTTGGAAAGTGCTTGACAACTTGGTCATACTATATAAATCGGTATAAATCGGCAATCGGAATGGATTTATATAGTGTAACCAAGTTATAGTAAAAGAATGGTAAAAAATAAAAATTAAATATTATACTCACCTTCCGATGGCCCCCGGTCTGTCTGGTGTGTTGGGCGGCTCGCTGTGGTCTAAAAGGACCTTCCATGACGTCATTTAGTCATGTGACAGGTCACGAGACCGCCGACGTCAGCGATCGCGTGACCCATCACATGACTAAATGACGTCATGGCAGGTCCTTTTAGACCATCGCGAGCAGTCGGGGAGCCAGGACATATCACTAAGGAGACCGGGGGACATCGGAAGGTAAGTATAATGTATATTTTTTATTTAATTATTTTTTTTACAGGTACTATGGTACCCAGGTCTGGAGGAGAGTCTCCTCTTCTGCAGACCCGGGTACCATTCGCACATTGAATCGCTTAATATCCGCATGTGCACACGTAATCATGCGGATATTAAGCGATTCAATGCAAGTCGATGGCGGCGAAAACGCCGCGATTGCGCAAAATAATTGGTAGTGCTGTGGATTTTTCCACAATGATAATCCGCAGCGGAAATTTCCGCAGCGCGTGCACAGCACATGCGGATTATCATTGGGGAACATGGCAGGCCTTCTACCAAGCGGTTTTTAAGCGTTTCTGCGGCGGAATTGCCGGTGCGGAAACACTTAAAAAATGCATAGTGGGCGCACAGCCTCAGTTTTGATTTACTGTTTACACTTATTATTGGAGAGGCCACATGCAGCAGCAATGTCGCCACATTACAGTATGCTATTACAGGCATAACAACCAAACCCTAAAGTTCTACTAAACCCAAATGATACTATATTCACAATACTATACATACATGTCAGTGGCTCCATCGGGGCTTTCACCTGTAGCCCTGAATGATGGGATTCAGGTGTATCCACTGACTGTGCTATTGACATTAATGAAGTAGCCACTTTGTTCCCTGTCTGATCTCATTTTTGTCAGCATTTTTCAGGCGGGCACATAAACATGTGGTCACCATGGTGCACAGGTATGTTAATGTGTCTCAAAGGGAATTTGTCACCTGTTTTTTGCCACCTAATCTGATTGCAGCGTAATGTAAAGGCAGAAACCCTGATTCCAGAGATGTGTCACTTACTGGGCTGTTAAGAGTAGTTTTGATAAAGTCACTGTTTTATCAGCAAGAGATTATCATTAGAGGACTAGTAAACCTGCAGCCAGGTAGTCAAGCATATTCATGAGCTCTGTGTAACCCCACTCCCATCACTGATGGATAGCTCTCAGTCTACACTGTACATTGACATATAGCTGCCAATCAGTGGTGTGGGAGGGGTTATACAGCGCTCATGAATATGCTTGACTACTTGCACCAGAGAACTGGTAGATCTACATCAGATGAAACTTTGATTTTATTAAAATGACAGCAAGCAGCCCAGTATGTGATACATAGCTGGAATCAATGTCTCTCCCCTATATTATGCAGCTCTCCGATGGGATAGCAAAAGCATAATGACAGATTCCCTTTAAGGGGTTAAAAGATAATATGTTGTCGATTTCACAATACCATTCAGGCTCTTTTTATATAACATGCCCTACACCAGATATATACATTATTTGCCAAACAATCAATACTATTTTGTCCATGAAAAATACACCATAACTGAAACCTGTTTGTCATTTGACATACTTGACACTTGTAGAAGTGAACAGATCCACATACTAAATATTTGTCTTCAAAGGACCTGGCACCAGTAAAGAAGAATATTTTATTAGATTTTGCAATTTTAATTTTTTATGCCTGGCTTTGCAAAAAGGAGAAATTAGATACACAGTTCAGTGGACTGTATCACACATAATAGGAATAGATACACGATTCTGTGGACTATATCACACATCATAGGATTAGAAATATCGCTCAGTGGACTGTATCACAAATGATAGGATTAGATACATGACTTTCTGTATTGAATCACACATAAGATTAGATACACGGCTCTGCGAACTGCATCATACATGATAGGATTAGATACATGGCTCTGCGGACTATCACATCATAGGATTATATACATGAAAAAAAGTCAAAGTTGCATCTTAAATTGCTAAGAGTGATTGCTCTAAAACATAGAAACTGCAGTTAGGAATTTAGGATGCAAATTTGACTTTTTTTTTCATTGTCTGAACTTTTTAAGTTGGCTCCTGTTCACACTGGATGTGCTAAGGATTATACACATGGCTCAGTGTACAGTATCACACTTCATACGCTTAGATACACGGCTCTGCAGACAATTACTGTGATCTGAGTGGAGCAGCAGAAATAACATAACTGCTCTGCTCAGATCAAAGTAATTACCGGTTAGCACAGATCCACATATAAGCGTTGCCACTGCTATTTCATCTAGTGAAGAGTACTCACTGCTGGATGAAGTCATCGCTGCAGTACTGGTGCTAGGACATGTGCTTACTGGTACTTACAGTGATCTGAGTGGAGCAATTATGTTATTGCGGCTGCTCCCCTCAGATCATTGTCATTAGATATGAGAGAAATTGTAGCCATCACATAGCACTGGGCTATGATAAAATGGTGCAGGGCTCCACCTAAGGGTTTGCTCACATCTGCGCATAAAAACACAGAGTGTAATGTGATAAAAAAAATCGCATTGTACTCTGACCAACCCTATTCAATGAGGCAGTGATCAATTGCACGTTTTTCCTCAGCTGGAATCGGGCTGATGAAAATATCGGGACCAGACTCGCCAATGCAAGTCAATGGGTGCGAGAAAAAAAAAACGGACAGAACACGGACCATGCGTATGCCATCTGATTTTGTTCTCGCACACATCTCAAAGGAACCACAAACTGTGTCTTGTCAAGTACAGTAAATTCACAGCCAGAACCCTCAGAATTACATAGATAAGATAGATAGAATAGCTAGGTATCCTGTAGATACATAAACTCACAACCCCCCTATATAATAAACTTGCATCCTTTAGTGCCTTTCATGTGGCACTAAAGGTTGTGTAGCCTGGTTTTACCTATTAAATAAATAAATAAATAATTTTTAAAAACTACATGCGGTCCCCTCGTTTTTGATAACCAGCAAAGGTAAAGCAGACAGCTGTGGGCTGATATTATCAGGCTGGGAAGGTCTGTGGTTATTGGACCCTTCCCAGGCTAAAAATATCAGCCTGCACCCGCCCCAGAAGTGGCGCATCACATTAGATGCGCCAATTCTTGCACTTTGCCCGGCTCTTCCTGATTGCCCTGGTGCAGTGGCAATCGGGGTAATGGAAGTTGGGTTGATGTCAGCTGTGATTTGTCAAAAATCACAGCTGGTATCAAGCTCTGGGATTAGTAATGGAGAGATGTCTATCAGACACCCCCATTACTAATCCAGTAAAAAGAAACACACACAAAATAGTTTATTTGATTAAACACTCCCCGACACTTTCCCTGGTTCACCAATTTATTAATTAAAAAAAAGCCATGTTGATCAAACACCCAAACACTGCACCATTCATTCTTTATGGAGCAGCTGGAAAAAAGCAGAGTGCAGCACTCAGCAGCCCTGTAGGGAATGAATGAAGCAGTGGTCAAGCATGTGAACTGCTTCTCCATTCTAATAGGGATATAAGTTCACTTTTCTGCCGTTCCAGCAGGTTGACCCCGACCAATCAACAACATGTGATGTTAAATTGATCCAGAAAATGATGTGCCTTATCTTGGAGCAGCTGATCAGCAGGGAATCCAGATGTCGCACCCCAAGTGATTCTAAAGATAGGTCATCAATATAAAAGTCCCAGACAACCCTTTAAGGACACTAGCTGTCAAAATGGAGTTAAAGATGCAGTGTTGTCCATCTTTCCATATAAAAGAGGTGTATATCTGACAAAGCATTTAATGAGAGAAAAAAACTGATTGCCAGGGGCTAAAACAACCAGACTACTATGAAAAAAGAGTTGTCCAGATGGCACACCCCTTTAATCTTTTCTCTGCCAGGGATATATATATATGTTTTATGATAAGTAAACTTATCATAAAACAGCAGTTCTGGCTTTGTTATTTTTTTTACTGGGTGGGATAAATAGCCTGCTCACTTTATAGCTTGGGTCATTACATTGATACCAAATATGTATAGTTTAAACTTTCTTACTGAACTGCCATATTCTAAGAGCCATCATTTTTTTATGGAAGTGTATGAGGGTTTGTTGCTAATGGGACAAAATGTACTTTTAGTTGGTATAATCTTTGGGCATGTGACCTTTGAACTACTTTTTATACAATTTTTGTGAGACAAAGTGAGCAAACACAGAACATCTGCCTTTTTTTGTTTTCTTTTTAATGGTGTTCACCGGTAGAGCTAAGTGACAAGTAAGTTTTATAGTTTGAATTGTTATAGATGACGCAAAGCCAAATATGTGTAGGATTTTCTTTTTTTTTTCAATAATAAAGGACCCTATAAAAAGAAAAAAAAAAGAGAGATATTCCCCGTTTCTACAATGGGTTTTTTTTTCGCAACTTTTTTTTACAACTATGCAGATGTGATCCACTACTCACAAAAAGTTAGGGATATTTAGCTTTTGGGTGAAATTTATGGAAAACATAAAAAGTACATGCTACAGTGATATTTTATCATGAATGTAGTGCATATAAGTAGAAGCATGCAATGGTGATTTCTTCATCTCAAACAATTTATTGAAACAAAACCCAACAGCAGTGGTGAGTATACCCCCCTAAAAAATGTCAATATCTCAACAATTTGTCATGTGGCCTTGAACATTAATTACAGCTTGACAACGACGTCTCGTGCTGTTCACAAGTCGAGTTATTGTCTGCTGAGGCATGGCATCCCACTCTTCTTGAAGAGCAGCCCTCGGGTAATTGAGGTTCTGGGGTACAGAATTACTAGCCTTTACACAGTGACTCAGCTGATTCCATAGGTTTTCTATGGGATTCAGGTCTGGACAAAGTGCAGGGCACTCCATTTGAGGTACCCCAGTCTCCAGCAGCTGTTCCCTAATGATGTGACCTCAATGAGCATTGTCGTCCATGAAGATGAAATTAGGTCTGTGTTGTTCATGCAGAGGCAAAATGACTGGATTAATGATATTATTCAAGCAGTACGGGCTTGTCACAGTACCAGTCACAAAGTGTAGGACAGTGCTGTGTTGACTAGACACACTTGCCCACACTGTAACATCACCAATACCAAAGGTTCCTTGAAATCTCCAACATCATTGGCGGCCATCATTTCTGGACAGCGTTAATCGACTTTCATCAGTGACATCATTTCTGGACAGCGTTAATCGACTTTCATCAGTGAACAGCACTGAGGCCCACTGGTCCCTGATCCAGCGTAGATGTTCCCTGGTCCATGCAAGATGATGACGCCTGTGCCTTGCGGTGTGGTCAGGTACCTTTGCAGGTCGTCTAGCACGCAGACCACGCTGATGTAAACAGTTTCGAATGGTCTGACGTAACACTTGGGTGCCTCTCACCTCCCTTAAATGTGCCTTGAGTTGTGTGGCATTTATCATCCGGCTCTGAAGAGCATTGTTCACAATAAAGCGGTCATCAGTTTGGGATGTGGCCAGAGGACGCCCACTTCTATGCCTTTCTATGACTCTTCCAGTCTATCTGTATCTCTGTTGCAACCTGTTGATAACACCCTGTAACACTTTAAGCTCGGTGGCCACCTCTGTCTGAGAACATCCTGCTTGAAGCCTCGCAATAGCGAGATACTGTTGATCAATTGTAAGGTGTCCTATTGGTCTCATGATGTCACAATGTGAGCAGCACGATAAGGAGGACTGTTTAAATACCAATTCTAATTGAACCCCGAAATGTATTGGGTGATTCATGGATCAAACAACTGTTGTGAATTTTGCCATTAAGAGTGCATTTTAGGCTGTGTGCCCACGATGCGCTTTTTAAGCGTTTCCGCAGCGTCAGAAACGCTTAAAAAACGGATGGTAGAAGGCCTGCCATGTTCCCCAATGATAATCCGCATGTGCTGTGCACATGCTGCAGAAATTTCCACTGCGGATTATCATTGCGGAAAAAAACGCAGAACTACCAATTATTTTGCTGTGGCATCGCTGTATATTGCACAAGCGATCAGACAATCGTGGCTTCAAGTCCTCTAAGAGGACTATTAAGAACAGTGAAAAGTAAAAAAAATGTTTTAAAAAAATTATAAAAACATAAAAGTTCAAATCTCCTCCCTTTTCCCCCATTAAAAATAAAGATAATAAAAAAAATTAAAACTACACATGTAGTATCGCCTCATTCAGAAAAGTCCTAGCTATCAAAATATAAAAATAATTAACCAGATCGATAAACACCGTAAATGACAAAAAATCAATAATGCCAAAATTACGTGTTTTTTGGTTTGTGCAATACCACAAAAATGCTGTAACAAACACATTTACTCCAAAATGGTATCAATAAAAACGTTATGTCGCTCCACAAAAAAAGTCATCACACAGCTCCATCGACTGAAAAATGAAAACTCAGAAAATGGCAACATGACCCCCAAGATTTTCTTTGAAAACTTCAGGGTTTTTTTCACCACTAAAGTAATAAAAAAAAGTGGACATGTTTGATATCAGTGTAATCGTACTAATGAGCAGAATCATATTACAAGGTAATTCTTACTACAAAATGTACACCATAAAAACAATTCCCAAAGAAACAAAAAAAACTAAGTTTTCAGGATTTTTCAGTTTTACCATGAAGCACGTTATGGATTGCTACCTGATCAAAACCACCGTCAGCACAAGAATGCAGCACTAGAACCACCGTCAGTACATGTATATAACCTACAAAAAAAACACTTGGAGAGTATTTACTCAAAATTTGATATCAATTTATTGAATGCATATAAAATATAACAGTAACATTAATTACACTAAAAAAATATATGGAAGTAGTACCAAGGATTTGCCAAAAGACAGTCTCAATCGGTATGCAAGCTATTTAAATATTACATATGGGATGCTGCATGTTAGACATAATTACGATATGTATACATGTATATATGACAGTCAGGAAAAAATCACACAGTGTTAAGGTCAGAGAGAAATAAAATGCAGTTGTACCGAAAAAATAAAAAAATATATATATGACATGTAAATATGTTTGTATCTGGACCGCTGTAGCTGATCCATATTAAAAACTGCCACCTGACATATTGACTGATTACTTCAGACTGAAGTCATATGCAAAAAAGTATCACTTGCTAAGCTTACCCATGATATAGTGTACTGCAGGAACCGGGGAGAAAACAACAGGCTTTTTGACGCGCATTTTGCATGAGCTTTGTCAGAAACAAGGTATGCAGCGCCAGAACCACTGTCAGTACAGGAATAAATCACCAAGCTTAGTACAGTGATCAATTGCAGGTCAGCCTCATATAGACTAGTATCACGTGAACCTGCAACTCCTGACCCTAACTGTGCTATCTGCACAAATAATCCCCCCACACTGCCGCTCTTTATAATATTCCCCACCCTGAACCTCTCCATAATGTTCCCTTCCACACTGAACCTCTCCATAATATCTCCCCACATTGAACCTTTCCATATCTTCCCCACACTGCACCTCTTTAATGTCTCCCCCACACTACCCCTCTTCGTAATGTCTTCCCACCTTTCCCATCTCCATAATATTCCCCCACACTGCTCCTCTCAGTAATGTCCCCCCCACAAAGCTCCTTTCCATAATATTCCTCCCAAACTGCCTCACTCCATAATAGTCATCACACACAGTTCCTCTTCGTAATATTCCCCCCACACTTTGCCTCTCTATAATACTCCCCACACTGAACCTCTCCATAATATATTCCCCCACACTGCACCTTTCTATAATGTCTCCCCCACAATGCCTTTCACTTTAATATTCCCCCGCACAGCTCTTCTTTATAATATTCCCCCTCACACTGCCTCTCTCTATAATATCCCCCCACACGGAACCTTTCTATAATGTCCACCCATGCTGCCTTCTCTGTAATGTCCCCGCCACACTGCCCTGCTCCGTAATATTCCCCCATACTGCCCCTCTCCGTAATGTCTCAGCCACACTGTCTCTCAATAATGTACCCCACAGAACCTGCCCCTCCCTGCCCTCTTTATTCTGTGCCCATTTCACAATTCCCCCCACCCCTATTGCTTCATAAGGTGCCCTCATAGTAACACCAACCCCCCCTCCTCCTACAATAGGATATTTAATCTTTAGCTCCTTCTTGAGCGCTTACTGTTTTTACAGCGCTGCAGTGCTGGCAGCAGTGTGATGAGCTCACAGCATAATGCCCTCATCACATCACTGCATATCTGGGCGGTGGCTGACGAGCGTTCTGCTACAGTCCCAGAGCCAAAGTGATCAAATGTATTCATGTCTAAAAGACGTGAATACAGTTGAATATAGGTAAATGAGAACCGAGGTCTCCAGCACAGAAGGGCAAGCGTGGCACATGGCAGTAATATCATGTGATGCTTGCAACAGGCACGTCAATGTTAGATGACGGTCTCTGATAGGCCGGTGGTTAGTACAGCTATTGCAGTGCAGGAAGCTGGTGGCTCTCTGCACCGCAATACATTTCGACTGAATGTGCTTCTGAGGATGCACACTCAGCTGAAAAAGATGTTGGCATAGGCAGGTCCCTTACATCCACCCTCTGTGATCTAGATCATTATGCCCCTGGAGTGGATAACTGCCATTTACTCCTTCACAGATTATTTTGTTGGACTGTGGTTTCATCAATGCCTCAGAAGAAATCATACAGAGTTTCCTTTGTGCTATCATCAGGATTACAAAGGTGTGACGCTGAGTCACCACTACTCACGGACAAGCTGAGGTCAGGAGGTCTGAGGTCAGATACCAAGAGGGCTGGTAGTACATAGGGGTAAAGCCCCCGTCTCACATAGCGAGATTGCTAGCGAGATCGCTGCTGTGTCAAGGTTTTGGTGACGCAACAGCGACCTCACCAGCGATGTCGCTATGTGTGACACTTTGCAGCGATCAGGCCCCTGCTGTGAGGTCGCTGATCGCTGCAAAGTGTCCTGGACCATTTTTTGGTCGTTGCCCTCCCGCTGGTCAGCACACATCGCTGTGTGTGACCAGCGGGAGCAGCGATCAGGCTGGTAACTATGGTAAACATCGGGTTACTAGGAGCACACGCGCACTTAGTAACCCGCTGTTTATCATGGTTACGAGCCTACTAAAGTGAGCGGTAACCTCCCGCTCACTGTAGCAGAGTGGTAACCATGATAAACAACGGGTTACTAGGAACGCGTGTGCCCCTAGTAACCAGATGTTTACCATAGTTACCAGCCTGCTTCTGCTTCAGCAGGCTCGTAACCAGGAGCAGGACATCGTGGAAAGATTCTTTCCACGATGTCGCTGCTCCCCTGATCGTTGGTGAGCCTGCCTGTTTGACAGCTCACCAGCGACCACATAGCGACGCAGCAATGATCCCTGACAGGTTGTATCATTGTCGGGATCGTTGCAGCGTCGCTAAGTGTGACGGGGCCTTAAGACAAGGGCGTGGTCAGATAACAGTCAGGGGTCAAATGCCAGGAGGGTATGTCAAGACAAGGGAGGTCAACAAACGGATAGTCAAAGGCCAAGTACGGGGTCAGATACCTGAAGTCAGAGAGCGTCTCAAAGCAGAAGGATTAATCCACATGACTAGTTACTACAAGACCGATGTCCAGTAACAAGATCAAAAAGTCAGACACAGAGCAAGCAAACACACCTAACTAAGCTAAGCTGCAACTGACAATGTGCTGCTCACAGCAAGCCAGCTAAAAAGCTTGCAAATCATTGAACACAAGAGACGCAGGCTAGACCAGATTGAGCAGCAGGGCTGTCAAAATGCTAACAGCCCAGCACGCCCCAGGATCAGATTGGATGACTGGACTCTCACTCACAAAACCGACAGTCCAGCACACTCCAGATCCAATAGCGCGGGCTGAGCTGTCACTCACAGCGTCCCTAGGCCACAGTCAGTGATGAAACCGTGACAAAAGGGTCTTATATGGTCATAATAATCAATGCTTTTGGCATTGTCATCTGGATAACAAAGTTTCTTATAGGCTCAAATTAGTAATTAAAACTATTTTATTTTGTAAATATAGTTAGTGCCAAACCTTTTGGCACAAAATGAAACAGCCATTCAGCTGCTTAAACAAATTTTAGGTTGAGAAAAACAGTCAAAAGCATGTGCAAAGGTTACAATTACTTTCCTGTCTTCAATTTTTCAATTGTTTTATTTTTATTGATTTTTAAAGTAGAAGTACAAAAAAAACATTAACCCCCTTAGAGACAAAGCTAATTTTAAGTATAATGACCAAGTCCCATTTTTTCAAATCTCGCCAGTGTCACTTTATTTAGTAATAATTCTGTAATCTTTCTATATATCTCAGTGAATTTAAGACTGTATTTTTGTGACACATTGTACTTTATGTTAGCGGTAAATTTAGATTAATACATTTGTTGTTGTTTTTTTAGAAAATATCTGATCTTATGGAATAAAACGCGATAAAAAAGACTAATGTAAATAAAAATGGTACCGCTGAAAACATCTTGTCCTGCAAAAAACAAGCCATCATACAGCTCCATCAGCCGAAAAATAAAAAAGTTATAGCTTTCAGAATAAAGCGATACAAAAAATATTATTTTTTCTATAAAAGAGTTTTTATTGTGTAAGAGCGCTAAAACATAAAAAAAACTATATAAATGTAATGTCGCTGTAAATATACTGACCAGAAGAATAATGCTGCCTTATCAATTTTAGCACACGCGGAAAGGCACGAAAAAAAACAAAAAAGCAATTCCCGAATTGTAGGTTTTTGGTTATTCCGCCTCCCAAAAATCGGAATAGCAAGCAATCAAAATATGTCACGTGCCCGAAAATGGTACCAATAAAAACGTCAACTCGTCCCGGAAAAAACAAGCCCTTACATAACTCTGTCGGCTGCCAAACATAAAAACCCGATATGAATCTGGTATCACTGTAATCGCACCGACCCGAAGAATAAAGTCGTCTAATAACCTATAAAGCACAAGGAACGGCGTAAAAAATAAACTCTAGGCTAGGGTTAGGGTTGTGCTAGGGTTAGGGCTGTGATAGGGTTAGGGTTGTGCGAGGATTAGGGTTGTGCTAGGGTTAGGTTTGTGCTAGGGTTAGGATTGTGCTAGGGTTACGGTTGAGATAGGGTTAGGGTTGAGATAGGGTTAGGGTTATGGTTGTGCTAGGGTTAGGGTTGGGGTTGTGCTAGGGTTGGGGTTGTATTAGGGTAGGAGTTAGGGTTGTGTTGGGGTTTTTCAATAGTAAAGGAAAAAAAATGATGACGATATGGCAATTAGCATTGAGCGCAAGTGCTTGCTACTTGAGTTTGAATCGGGTGCTTGGGTATGCACCGAGTATCGCGGGTGCTCGAGTCACATGCTCGAGTCTCTGCTCTATATGTTTCGCCGCTGTTATACAGCCAAAAAAAACCTTGCGGGGATTGCCAGCCATGCACGAGCGATCCCTGCATGTTTTTTTTGGGTGTCCGAAACATGCATGGCGGCGACTCGAGCATGTCACTCGAGAACCAGCAATACATGGTGCATACCCGAGTACCCGATGCAAACTCAAATAGTGAGCACCTCTGGGTTCAAAATGTTCACTATAACCCTTGATAAAATCCTTGAGGGGTCTATTTTCCAAAATGGGGTCTCTTGTGGGGGGTTTCCACTGTTTAGGCGCATCAGGGACTCTCCAAACGCAATAAGGCGTCTGCTCTCGATTCCAGCCAATTTTGCGTTCAAAAAGTCACACAGTGCTCCTTCCCTTCTGAACCCTGCCGTGCACCCAAACAGTTGTATTTTCTCCACATATAGAGTATTGGCGTACTCAGGAGAAATTGCACAACAGTTTTTGGGGTCCATTTTCTCCTCATACCCTTGTGAAAACAAAAAATTTGGGGCTAAAAGATAATTTTTGTGGAAAAAGTCAGATTTTTTTATATACGTTATAAACTTCTGTGAAGCACCTGGAGGTTCACGGTGCTCACCACACATCTAGAGAAGTTCCTTGAGGGGTCTAGTTTCCAAAATGGGGTCAGTTGTGGGCAGTTTCCACTGTTTAGGCACATCACAGGCTGCCCAAACGCGACATGGCGTCCGCTAATTATTCAAGCAAATTTTACATTCAAAAAGTCAAATTGCGCTCATTCCCTTCCGTGTGCCCAAACAGTGGTTTTCCCTCACATATGGGGTATCGACTTACTCAGGAGAAATTGCACAACAAATTGCATTGTGCAATTTCTCATATTACCCTTTTGAAAATGCAAAATTAGGGGATGAAAAACATTTTTGTGGGAAAAATGTGAAAATGTAATTTTTACTTCTCAAAGTTATAAACTTCTGTGAAACACCTGGGGGTTCAAGGTGCTCACCACACATCTAGATAAGTTCCTTCAGGGATCTAGTTTCTAAAATGGTGTCACTTGTGGGAGGTTTCCACTGTTTAGGCACATCAGGGGCTCTCCAAACGCGACATGGCGTCCGCTAATTATTCAAGCAAATTTTACATTCAAAAAGTCAAATTGCGCTCATTCCCTTCTGTGTGCCCAAACAGTGGTTTTCCCCCACATATGGGGTATCGGCTTACTCAGGTGAAATTGCACAACAAATTGCATAGTGCAATTTCTCATGTTACCCTTTTTAAAATGCAAAATTAGGGGCTGAAAAAACATTTTTGTGAGAAAAATGTGAAAATGTACAGTAACTTTTACTGCTCAATGTCAGGAGAAATTGCACATCAAAATTTGGGGTCGATTTTTTCCTGTTACCATTGCGAAAATAAAAAAGTTTGGGTCTAAAGTTACATTTTTGTGAACAATTTTCTTTCATATACCAAAAATTCTTGTGAAGAACCTGAAGGGTTAATAAACTTCTTGAATGTGGTTTTGAGCACCTTGAGGGGTGCAGTTTTTAGAATGGTGTCACTTTTGGGTATTTTCTGTCATAAAGACCCCTCAAAATGACTTCAAATGTGATGTGGTCCCTACAAAATGGTTTTGTAAATTTTGTTGGAAAAATGAGAAATCGCTGCTCAACTTTTAACCCTTATAACTTCCTAACAGAAAAAAATTTTGGTTCCAAAATTGTGCTGATGTAAAATAGACATGTCAGAAATGTTATTTATGAACTATTTTGTGTTACATATCTCTCTGATTTAAGAGCATGAAAATTCAAATTTTGAAAATTCAAAACTTTTGCCAAATTTCTGATTTTTTCACAAATAAACGTAAGTCATGCCGAAGAAATTTTGACAAAATCATGAAGTACAATATGTCACGAAAAAACAATCTCAGAATCAGTGGGATTCGTTGAAGCGTTCCAGAGGTATTACCTCATAAAGTGACAGTGGTCAGAATTGTAAAAATTGGCCTGGTCATTAATGTGCAAACCACCTTCAGGGGTTAAACTAGATAGTCATACCACACAAAGGTTAATAAATAACATTTCACAGATGTCTACTTTATGTCAGCATAATTTTTTCAAACATCCTTTTATTTGTTACGATGTTAGAAGGGTTAACATTTAGCAGCAATTTTTCATTTTTTTCAAGGAAATTTACAAATCCAACTTTTAAATATGATGCAGCTTTCAGTGGCCTATATATCAGAAAACTCTAAAAGTGTTACCATTTTAAAAATTGCACTCCTGAAATTATTCTAAAGTGGTGTTACGAAATTTGTTAATCCTTCAGATACCACACAGGAATTAAGGAAAAGTGGATTTAAAAAAATTAAAATTAATTTTTTTTACTGTAAAGCATTACTTTAGCCGCAAATTTTTCATTTTCACAAGGAGTAAGAGGCGAAAATGGAACCTAAAATGTATCACGCAATTTCTTCCAAACGAGGCAAGATCTCATATGTGGTCAAAAACTGCTGCTTGGGCGCACGGCAGGGCTCGGAAAGGAAGAAGCAATATTTGGAATTTGGAGCGTAAATTTGGCTGAAATACTATGTGTAATTTGCAGAGCCCCTGATGTACCAAAACAGCAGAAATCCCAACAAGTGACCCCATTTTGAAAACGAAACCCCTATATGAATTCATCTAGGGGTGTGTTGAGCATTTTTAACCCACAGGTGCTTCACAGAATTTTATAACATCTGGGTGTGATAATTATTTTTTTTCCAGTAAACTGGAAAACTTTTTTTTCCAGTAATTTTCACAACGGGTAATGGGAGAAAATGGACCCCATACTATGTATTGTGATTTCTCCCAAATGCGATGATAACTCATATACAGGTGCATCTCACTAAATTAGAATATCATCAAAAAGTTAATTTATTTCAGTTATTCAATACAAAAAGTGAAACTCATATATTATATAGAATCATTACAAACAGAGTGATCTATTTCAAGTGTTTATTTCTGTTGATGATTATGGCTGTTGATGAAAACACAAAAGTCATTATCTCAGTAAATTAGAATACTTTATAACAACAGCTTGAAAAATGTTTTTAAAATCCGAAATGTTGGCCTACTGAAATGTATGTTCAGTAAATGCACTCAGTACTTGGTCGGGGCTCCTTTTGCATCAATTTTTACATCAATGCGGCGTGGCATGGAGGCGATCAGCCTGTGGCACTGCTGAGGTGTTATGGAAGCCTAGGCTGCTTTGATAGCAGCCTTCAGCTCGTCTGCATTGTTGGGTCTGGTGTCTCTCATCTTCCTCTTGACAATACCCCATAGATTCTCTATGGGGTTAAGGTCAGGCGAGTTTACTGGCCGATCAAGCACAGTGATACTGTTGTTTTTAAACCAGGTATTGGTACTTTTGGCAGTGTGGACAGGCGCCAAGTCCTGCTGGAGAATGAAATTTCTATTTCCAAAAAGCTTGTGGGCAGAGGGAAGCATGAAGTGCTCTAAAATTTCCTGGTAGACGGCTGCTCTGACCTTGGTCTTGATAAAACACAGTGGACCTACACCAGCAGATGACATGGCTCCCCAAACCATCACTGATTGTGGACATTTCACACTAGACCTCAAGCAACTTGGATTGGGTGCCTCTCCACTCTTCCTCCAGACTCTGGGACCTTGATTTCCAAATGAAAATTGGAACTCTGGGACCTTGTGAAGTGTGTCAATGACTGCCTTCTGGACACCTGTCAAGTCAGCAGTTTTCCCCATGATTATGGAGCCTACTGAAACAGACTAAGGGACCTTTTTAAAAGCTTAGGAAGCCTTTGCAGGTGTTTTTCATTAATTAGTTTACTTTACTGAAATAATGACTTCTGTGTTTTCACTGGCTGTAAGCCATAATCATCAACATTAACAGAAATAAACACTTGAAATAGATCACTCTGTTTGTAATAACTCTATATAACATATGACTTTCACTTTTTGGATTGAAGAACTGAAATAAATTAACTTTTTGATGATATTCTATTATTGTGAGATGCACCTGTATGTTTAAAAACTGCAGTTTGGGCACGTGGAAGGGCTCGTATTTGCAGAGGAAGATTGGCTGAAATAGTTTGTGGATGTCATGTTGCATGTGCAGGGCCCCTAACATGCCAAAACTGCAGAATCCACTCCACAAGTGAACCGATTTTGTCCTTAGAAAAATGTCCTTAGAAACTACTGTTTGGCCACGTGGCAGAGCTGAGTAGGAAGGAGCACTGTTTGGGTATTGGAGCACAGATTTTGCTGGAATAGTTTCAGGGTGACATTTGAAGAGCTCCGAAGGTGCCAAAACAGCAGAAACCCCTCCCTCCCCCCCCCAAAAAAAAAAAAACATTTTAAAAACTGTACCTATCAAATGAATTCATCTACAGATGCAGTGACTATGTTTTCATGTTATAACATCCACGTCATGATTTCTTTTTAAAGAGAATTGTAAATATGCCAGCTTAGTGCCCATACTTTGTGCCTAACTTGTGCTTCTGGAGATATGCACCACATAAATGACACAGGTCTGCGACTAAAAGCTGTTTGATTATTTTCATATAATTTCCATGTAGTTTGGAGTTTTGATAATGAAAAAAATATTGAAAAAAATCCTAAACTTTCAGGATTGCCACAAACCTATAGGTTCTTCTGCAGACTCTGGTATGAATTATCGGCAGGCAGCTTATTTTCTTTCCTCATTAACATCAATAGGAACTGCGTGATTGACTGGTGGAAGTCAGGTGGTTAGTGACATAATGAAAGGTCTTTCTGCTTTCAACAAACTTGCATTGGAATTTTATTCATCAACCGCGTTTCCCAAAATTAGCGTTATGGCTTTGCAGAAGAGTATTAATTCGCCTGACCATTTCTGTTTTATTTGTGGTGAATATACAGTGTTGAATCAACAGCTGAATATTACAGACTTTGTGAAAAAAGTATACTTCACTTACTTCGGACTAAAATTTGGAGATCAAGATAAAGTTTGGGTGCCTCATAAAGTATGCAAATGGTGTGTTGAGGACCTGGTTCAAAGGTAAGAAAAAAGCTTAGCATCATGGGATTCCTATGGTATGGCAAGAGCAAAAGAACCATAGTGACTGTTACTTTTGTTCATGCAATGTAAAATAGTATAATTCCAAATGGAAGCATTCCATTTCATACCCCAATCTTCACTCAGCAATTCGTCCCATCCCCCATGGCACAGATATACCAGTACCCAAGACCGCTGATACCTTGGAAGAGATACCTAGCTCCGATGAAGGTGGAATCATACCTGAGCCAGATGATGAATCAATTTCTGACTTTGAAGATTATACAAGACCAAAATTTTTTTCCCAGGAGGAGATGAAGGATTTAGTAAGAGACTAGAATCTTCCCAAAGATGCCGCTGAGTTACTCGGATAAAGGCTCAAAAGAAGGAATTTGTTACCAGGAGTGTCTTTTTCATGGTTCAGACATTGTGAAAAGGAATTCATTCCTTACTTTGCCCAGGAAGACAAGTTGGTTTATTGCATCGATGTCGAAGGTTTGATGGGTCAATTCAAAATCCAATATGATTCAGTGCAATGGCTTCTTTTTATAGATTCTTCAAAAAGAAGTCTCAAAGCAGTTTTACTCCACAGCAGCGTTTTTTACAATTCCATCCCTGTAGGTCATCACGTACACTTGAAGGAAACCTACGACAACTTGGAATTGGTTCTTCGTAAACTTAAATATGAAGACCACGGTTGGCAAGTGTGTGGTGATTTGAAGGTCTCTGCTCGGGCAACAAGCTGGGTATACCAAATACCCTTGTTTTCTGTGTCTGTGGGACAGTTGAGACCAACAAAATCACTGGACCAAGAAGAGTTGGCAGCCGAGGGTGCTCACAGTCGGTGAAAAAAATGTCCTCCGAGAAACTTTGTACCTACCTATAAAGTTCTTCTACCACCTCTCCACATTATATTGGGCTTGATGAAGCAACTCGTAAAATAACTTCCTAGAGACAGGGAATGCTTCAAATACTTGATCACCACGTTTCCAAGCCTCTTGGAAGCAAAATTGAAGGAAGGTGTGTTCGTTGGACCAGACACTAGAAGGCTTATAGCTGATAAAGAGTTAGTCAATACCATGACGGATCCTCAAAAAAAAGGGTGGATTGCATTTAAAGAGGTCATAGAGAAATTTTTAGACAATAAAAAAGATCCTGACTACAAAAAGATCGTCGGACGAATGCTGATAGCATTTCAAGCTTTAGGTTGCCTGATGAGTTTGAAAGTGCTTTTCCTCCATTCCCACCTTGACTACTTTCCAGAAAATTTGGGAGCTGTGACTGAAGAGCAAGGTGAACGATTCCACCAGGACATTAAAGAGATGGAAAGAAGATACCAGGGAAAATGGAGCATTACAATGATGGCAGACTACTGATGGATGCTTAAGAGAGACATTCCAGATGATACTCACTAGCGTAAATGTACCGAGATTAGTCTCACAGGGAAAAAAAATCGATTTCAGTGAGTGTTAGTGAGCTCATTTCAGTTCAAAATTATTTTCATGAAAAATTTGTAATAAAAAGTAAATTTTATAACTCTATTTTTATTTATTTTGCGGTATTGCCTTATTTAACATAGTTAACTAAATTGTCAGGAAACGTGATGTACTATGACAAAACGGAGGTCATTTTCGTATTAAGCGCACCAAATAACATAATGATTACGTGGAATAACCAAAACAGCTCTTGAAATTTTATTTTTTGCAGACCTGTGTTATTAATTGGGCTCTGCAGTAACGCCAAACATGTGGTCGCTTACTGCGGTTTAGGCACAGTGGGGCTCAGAAGGAGGTGGGCATTTGGATTTGGGAGTGCAGATTTCACTGGATTTTACAACCATGTAGTTTTTCCAGAGTGTTTGTTCTACGAGGCACATTGGAACCCCTATATTTCCAGTGATAGATGACGGACCTGAGTGGGGTCTGGTTTTGTGCAGGATAAGTCAGTGGTTTTATTTGTAACATTTTGGGGTAACATTTTTTGATCGCTTTTATTATAAGGCTAGGATTGTATTCTTGTGTTCTATGTTGAGCACTTACATCAGAGTTTCCTTGTAAATCCCACAAAAATGCTATCAGATGAAACCCTCGATGGGACTACTCAGTATAATGAGGTAGATGGAGATACTTTGGACTCAGTTTGGAGTTTGTACCAGTTGTATCCATCTTTTTAGGTATTCACAGAACTGTGGTCGATCACACTTGTGCTCTAAAAAAATATCTAAAATAAAAAGACACCGCCAGAACAGAGACGAGATGGAGTCCAAAGTGATTTCATCTGCCTCATTATAGTGAATGGTTCTATTGAGGGTTTTGTCATCTGAATCATGGTTTATGGGAATGTACAGGGAAACTCCGATGAAAACGCTCAGCAGAGAGCACAAGATAAATGTGAACCGAGGTGGAATGAGCAAATAAACAGCAGTATAAGAATAGTTTTTATTTTTACTGCATTCATCTTATAAGTGATAAGACAGCTTTATTCTTTGTGTCACTATGATTACAGTGATTCTAGATTTACATTTTTTTTATGTTTTTCTGCTATCACATAGTAAAAATACTTTTTTATAAAAATAGTTCTTTTGTCACCATATTTTGAGAGCAAAAGCTTTTTGGATTTTTGGCAAGCAGAGCTGTATGAGAACGAGTTGAAGAATTTTTTTGTACCATTTTGGAGTACATAATATTTTTGATCGCATTCTATTCAGATTTTTCAGATGCAGAATGAACAAAGAGCAGCAATTCAGTTATTCTTTTTATTTATTTATTTTTTTGCACGGTTCACTGTGCGGTAAAAATGATAAGATCGATTTATTATTTGCTTTGGTACGATTGTAACAATACCAGATTTATATTGTTTTATAAAGCCTTGCTACTTTTACATACTAAAAACAATATTTTACAAGAATGTATATGTTTTTGAATCGCCATATTTTGAGAGCCGTAACTTTTTTATTTTTTGCAGAATGAGCCATATTAGGCCTTCTTTTTTGCAGGACAATTTCGCATTTTTATTTACATATGACTTTTTGATCTATTTTTATTACATTTTTTGTGTGTCAGTATAATAAAAAAGCGACATGTTTGGAGTGTTTTTTTATGGTGTTCGCTGTATGGAATAAATGACAGTTTTATAGTTTGGGTCGTTCTGAACGCAGCGATACCAATTATGTGTACTTCTTTTGTTTATATTTGTTTTAACACCTTAAGGACGGAGCCAATTATATCCTTAATGACCAGGCCAAATTTTACAGTTCTGACGAGTGTCAGTTATGAGGTAATAACTCAGGAACGATTCAACGAATCCCACTGATTCTGAGACTGTTTTTTCGCGAAATATTGTACTTCACGATAGTGGTAACATTTCTTCGATAAGACTTGCGTTTACTTGTGAAAAAAACGGAAATTTGGTGAAAATTTTGAAAATGTTGTAATTTTCAAATTTTGAATTTTCATACCCTTAAATCAGAGAGATATGTCACACAATATAGTTTATAAATAACATTTCCCACATGTTTACTTTACATCAGAACAAACATTTTTTTTGTTCGGAAGTTATAAGGGTTAAAAGTTGACCAGCGACTTATCATTTTTCCAACAAAATTTACAAAACCATTTTTTTAGGGATCACATCACATTTGAAGTAGCTTTGAGGGATCTATATGACAGAAAATACCCAAAAGTGACACCATTTTAAAAACTGCACCCCACAAGGTGCTCAAAACCACATTCAAGAAGTTTATTAACCCTACACGTGCCTCACAGGAACTGAAGCAAGGTGGAAGAAAAAAAAATTAACTTTTTTCACAAAAATGTTACTTTAGACCCAATTTTTTTTTATTTCCGCAACGGTAACAGGAAAAAATGGACCCCAAAATTTGTTGTGCAATTTCTACTGAGCAAGCCAATACCCCATATGTGGGGGAAACCACTGTTTGGGCGCACGGCAGGGTTCGGAAGGGAAGGAGCGCCATTTGACTTTTTGAATGTAAAATTTGCTTGAATAATTAGCGGACGCCATGTTGCGTTTGGAGAGCCCCTGATGTGCCTTAACAGTGGAAACCCCCCACAAGTGACACCATTTTGGAAACTAGACCCCTCAGGGAACTTATCTAAATGTGTGGTGAGCACCTTGAACCCCCAGGTGCTTCACAGAAGTTTATAACATTGAGCCGTAAAAATAAATTTTTCACATTTTTGTTTGGGGAGCCCGATGTGCCTAAAAAAGAGGAAACCCCTCACAAGTGACACCATTTTGGAAAGTAGACCCCTCAACTCAGGGATTTTATCTAAATGTGTGGTGAGCACCTTGAACAGCCAGGTGCTTCACAGAAGTTTATAACTTAGAGCCATGAAATTAAGAAATCAATTTTTTTTCAACAAAAAATTTACTTTTAGCCCTAATTTTTTTATTTTCACAAGGCTAACAGGAGAAAATGCATTCCAAGATTTGTTCTACAATTGCTCCTGAGTACAGACATACCCTATATGTAGGGGAAAAACTATTGTTTGGGCACACGGCAGGGCAAGCAAAGGAAGAAGTGACGTTTGGAACGCAGACTTTGATGTAATGGTCTGCGGGTGTCATGTCGCGTTTAGAGAGCCCCTGACGTGCCTAAACAGTGGAAACCCCGACAAGTTATCCCATTTTGGAAACTACACCTCACAAGGATTTTATCCAGGGGTATAGTGAGCATTTTGAACCCACAGGTACTAAACAGAATTTGATAACATTAGGTCGTCATACAGAAAATTTTTATATTTTTCACAAAAATGTAGTTTTAGCCCCAAATTTGTAATTTTTGCAATGGACCCCATAATTTGTTATGCTTTTTCTCCCAAATGCATTTGGGAGAAATAGCATAAATTAACACGAAATTACTGTTAGGCCACATGTCAGAGCTGAGAAGGAAGGTGTGCTATTTGGCTTTTGGAACATAGATTTTGGTAGAATAGCTTTTGGGCAACATTTGCGGAGCCCCAAAGGTGCCAGAACAGCAGAAAAAACCCAAAAGTGGCCCCACTGTAGAAATTACACATCTCAATTAATTCATATACTGCTGCAGTGACTATTATGTAACATCCACGCCAGGCTTTATTCTGGAGAATTCCATATATGCCAGTTTAGTGCCCATACATTGAGTCCCCTTAAAGTGTAGTGCCCCCATACATTTCTACTGGTGACACAAACCCCGTAAATTAAGTGCTTTCTCCCCGCTACAAAAATGGCAAACATATTTTTAAGCAAGATAGTTAAAATATAACATTTATTAGATATGTATTAAAATGTATCTTTCAAGTAAAAAAAAACAAAAAACAACCCAATAAGGGCCAAATAGTGAACCCTGGGTCTTCTGAAATTACCATCAATAATTTATGATGGTGTATACATGCGAACCACACCTCAACATGTCAAAAGACAAATGTGTAGGGTTTAGAAAAGATCAACCTCCATTCATCCAGAGCATTGAGTTAAACACTACCTTTACTAGTATCAATTGGCATTTTTAGTAATAACAGTATATAGGGACACCATATATGCGCTCAAAACAACTAGGTGTACAAAAAAAACTCCCATATGCCCTTAAAACACAGAAGGTACCATGGATTATATAATAGAATCCCACATGACCTCTATTCAGAAAGGTACCGTGGATTATGTCAGGGAAAAACAACAAAGCCCCACTGAAAGATTCCTTCGGGTTATTGTTATATCAAACAAAATGAAACAATCTCACCCAATCCTAAAGTGAATCATGGCTTGATTCATCCTGGTGAAATGTCATCCTAAAATTCATGACTACTGTTGAGCGAACATGCTCGACACTGCTCGGTACTCGCCTGAGCATCACACTATTCGGGATGTTCGGCGAGCACCGAGCATTTCCGGGTTACTCGGGCGGAAGCTCGGGTCTCCGCCCTGCATGTTTGGCGCTCTTTACAGAGCCAACGAACATGCAGGGATTGCCAGCCAGTCACTGTAATGCTGCAGCCATGTTGATTGTGGGCATTACAGTGATTGGCTGGCCGCACAGTGTCACCTCGAGTATTTAAAACCGGGCGCTGCCATCTTGGACACAGTCGCTCCGGATTAGACAGTGTAGGGACAGCGCTGCTGATTTAGGGAGAGATATAAACTGCAAAATAGTTAGTGTAGGGTCTGTAAAGGCTGCCAAAACAAACAAACAAACAGTCCTTTTCAGGACTAATATCCATCCCAGATACCAGGCAGGCAGGCTGTATAGGAGACACAGTGGTTATACCAGCAAACGCTGCATTACAGTCCTGTGTGATCCTGTTGCTGAAATTGCTGGACTTAGCACCAGGTGTCGGGGGCCAGGAAAAATCCTTTTTTTTTCATCTAAATCCTCCTTTTTTTTTCCTCCTTCACACTGTACAAATACCCGTCTTATTAACCTTTTGGTGTGTCCCCCCCCCCCCCCAAAAAAAAGCGTGTCTCTGATTTTTCAGACACAAATATAACTGTTGAAAATAGTCTGGTGTAGGCTAGAGAAACAGAGGTGTTGTTTTGCACTTCCACGGTTCAAACCTCTGTATTATCCATTTTGGGCCATTTGTATCTAAAAAAAAAACTGTTTGAGTGTGTCACTCACTGTTCAGCCGCAAATCTATATATTTAAAAATGTCTGGTATACCCCAGTAAACAATAACTGTGGTTTTGCCATCCCATGGTAAAAAATCTCTATTATTCAGGTTTTGGTATATGTTCCGTAAAGAAAAACAGTAGTGTCTCCTGACTGTTGTGACACAAAAATATATCTGTTGAAAATAGTCTTGTGTAGGCCCGACATCCCAGTGTGGTTTCGCAGCTCCATGGGTCAAATCGCTGTACTATCCAGTTTTGGGCCTTTGGTATCTAAAAAAAAGCAGTTTGAGTGTGTCGCTCACTGTTCAGCCGCAAATATCTCTATTTAAAAAAGTGTGGTATACCCCAGTAAACAATAACTGTGGTTTTGCCATCCCACGGTAAAAAATCTCTATTATTCAGGTTTTGGTATATTTTCCGTAAAGAAAAACAGTAGTGTCTCCTGACTGTTGTGACACAAAAATATATCTGTTGAAAATAGTCTTGTGTAGGCCCGACATCCCAGTGTGGTTTCACAGTTCCACGGGTCAAATCGCTGTACTATCCAGTTTTGGGCCTTTGGTATCTAAAAAAAAGCAGTTTGAGTGTGTCGCTCACTGTTCAGCCGCAAATATCTCTATTTAAAAAAGTGTGGTATACCCCAGTAAACAATAACTGTGGTTTTCCTCTTCCACGGTTCTAATCTACTCTTTATTACCCTTTTTCCATTGATAGTGCAAGTGTAAGCTATTTTACTTCATTTACAATGGGCAAGGCGCATGGCAAGGGACGTGGAAGTGGACATTCTGGTGATGGTTCGTGCAGAGGACGGGGCCGTGGCCAAGGTTAAAATGTGCCACAACCAACAGCCACATCTTCTCGCTCCCACTTCTTGACCGAATTACTAGGGAAGCACAGAACAACACCAGTATTGAGAACTGATCAGTGTGAACAGGTTATTAATTGGATAGCAGATAATACTTCCAGTTACCTGGGCACCACCACCTCCGGTCTGTCTTCCACACGGTCAACTCTTAGTAGCCGTGAGTCTCGACCGCATACTCCTCCTCACTCTGATGCTCCTTCCTCCCACCATGCCGAGTGTCGTCAGACAGCAAGTGATCCCACACTTGGACACTCTGAAGAGCTGTTCACTGGTCCATTTCCATATTTGGGCCCCTCGCCTGATACGCTTGAAGAGGTGGAAGAGGAGATCCCATGTTGCGATGCCCAAATATTTGAACAGCCACGGCCACAGGAAGTCGACGTTGGCAATCTGTCACAAGAGGTGGACGATGACGAGACACAATTGCCAGGAAGTGAGGAGGAGGATCGTGGTGTGCAAGTGGAAGAGGAGGAGGTGGTGGATGATCTCGTAACTGACCCAACGTGGAAGGAGGACATGCAGAGTGAGGCCAGCAGCACAAAGGGGGAGGGAGGCAGAGTACCCCAACAGGCAGGAAGAAGCAGTGTGGTGGCCGCAGACAGAAGGCAGGCAACCGTTCCCCGTAACACCAACACGAGGGACGTTGCCAGTACAAGCGGTAGGTCTTCCAGAGTCTGGAATTTTTTTAAAGACTCTGCTGATAACCCCAAAAAGGCCATATGTTCCACCTGCCATGCCAGCATCAGCAGGGGTGACAAAACTACCAGCCTGACCACCACCAGCATGATCAGGCACATGGCAGCAAAGCACCCGACTTTGTGGGGCGAAACCCAGGGTCCACGACCAGTGTCAGCAGGTGTCACCACTGCTTTTTCCACTGTTGTGCGTGCAATAGAACCCCCTGTTGTGTGTGCAAGGCAATTCCCTGTCCATACTGCATGTAAAGATGCCCCCTCCTCTCAGTCTTCACTTGTTATGGCAGTTTCTCAAGAAACAGCATCAACGTCCACGTTCACGTCCCACCGCAGCGTTCAATTGTCCATATCCCAGACCTTTGAACGAAAGCGGAAATTCGCAGCTAACGCCCCACAGGCCACAGTCCTAAATTCGCACATTTCACGACTGATTGCGTTGGAAATGCTGCCTTTTAGGCTGGTGGAGACGGAATCCTTCCGCAATCTTATGGCGGTGGCCGTCCCTCGGTACTCGGTCCCCAGCCGACACTATTTTGCCCGGTGTGCCATTCCCGCACTACACAAGCACGTGTCCCAAAGCATCTGCCGTGCCCTCAACAACGCAGTTACTGGGAGAGTCCACCTGACAACGGACACGTGGACAAGTGCTTGTGGACAGGGACGGTACATCTCTCTGACGGCACACTGGGTAAACATAGTGGAAGCCGGGACCCAGTCGGACCTTGGGATGGAACACATCCTCCCCACACCGAGGATTGCGGGCCCTATGTCAGTCAGAGTTGCCCCCACAGTGTACAGCTCCAGCGCATCCTCCTCCTCCTCCTCATGTTCAGCCTCCATCTCAGATATCACCACATCAGTTACAAGCTGGAAGCATTGCAGTACTGCCTCCGCCAAGCGGCAACAGGCTGTGCTGAAACTCATAAGCTTAGGTGATAAACCTCACACTGCTTGTGAGTTGTGGACAGCTGTGAAAGAGCAGGCAGATCTGTGGCTGAGACCGCTGAACCTACATCCCGGCATGGTCGTGTGTGACAATGGCCGTAACGTGGTGGCGGCTCTGAGGCGAGGTGAGATCACACACGTACCATGCCTGGCTCATGTGCTTAACCTCGTGGTTCAGCGGTTTCTTAAATCGTACCCCGAGTTGCCAGATCTGCTCGTGAAAGTACGCCGCCTGTCAGCTCATTTTCGCAAGTCGGCTACAGCTTCCGCCGTCCTTGCTGTGTTGCAGCAGCGTTTGCAGCTTCCGGCACACCGACTGGTGTGTGATGTCCCCACACGTTGGAACTCTACCCTCCACATGTTGCAAAGGATTTGTGAGCAGAAGAGTGCAGTTGTGGAGTACCAGCTGCAACAAGGCCGTCGATATTCAGGTCAGACTCCACACATAAGACCTCAGGAGTGGACCTGGATGTCTGACATATGTACCATCCTGACAAACTTTGAGGAGGCCACCAAGATGGTGAGTGGCGATGACGCCATCATTAGTGTCAGCATCCCACTTGTCTGCCTTTTGCAATGCTCTCTGCAGAGAATTAAAGAGGAGGCATTGCAGCCAGAGTATGATGAGATGGATCAAAAAGCAGTAGCGGGCGATTACACACAGCCCAGCCTCATCTCATCCCAACGTGCATTAGGGGACAATGAGGGAGAGGAGGAGGAAGAGGAGGAAGAACAGGAGCTGCTATCATGCGTTGTAGACGGTAGTACCTGTACAAGTGTCATACCGTCGGTTCAGCGTGGGTGGCCTGAGGACAGGGGGGAGGAGGAAGAGGAGGAGGAGAGCATGGTCAGTTGTCATCTTGGTGAGGACACGGAAATCTTGCCCGTTACCAGTCTGGCACGCATGGCTGACTTTATGTTACGCTGCCTTAACCGTGACCCTCGCGTTGTCAAAATGTTGGGTGAAAGTCATTACTGGTTGGTGACACTTGTAGACCCCCGCTACAAGGAGAACTTTCACTCTCTTATTCCTGAGGTGGAGAAGTCTACAAAAATGGGGCAGTACCAGAAGGCCCTTGCTGCAGAACTCTTAAAAAAATTCCCATCTGAACGCGCTAGCGGCAGAGGTCACAGTTTGTTGCCCAACCAAGGCGTACAGGCGAGAGAGATCCAATCCAGCAGAGGCAGGGGAACACTGTCAACGTTCTGGGACAGTTTTCTGACACCCGCCCAGCTTACAGGCCCTGAGGTGCGGGGTACTCTCACAAGGAGTGGAAAGTTTCAAAAGATGGTGAGGGAGTACCTTGCCGACCGTACCAGCGTCCTCCGTGATTCCTCTGTGCCTTTTAATTATTGGGTATCCAAGCTGGACACTTGGAATGAACTCGCTCTGTACGCCTTGGAGGTCCTGGCCTGCCCTGCCGCTAGCGTGTTATCGGAGCGTGTTTTTAGTGCCACTGGGGGAATTATAACTGATAAGCGCACTTGCCTGTCAACTGACAATGCTGACTAGCTGACCCTTATCAAAATGAACAAGGGCTGGATTGGGCCAGACTTCTCATCACCACCAAATGACAGCAGAGTAACATAAAGTCAAATCCACTGTGTTGTTTCGGGAGGTGTATTCACATGCACCGCTTCACACCCACACATGGGTATGCGCTTCCTCGTTTCGGCTGTTTTATCTTCTTCTCCTTATCCTCAGCCTCCACCACCACTATACCACCAGGGTGCCAGCATTGCAAGTTGCTCCGTCCTTATTTTTGGCAGCTTTTGCTTGCGAGGCATAAGCAAATACTATGGGACACCCACTCCCCAATAATGGGACTTATGTTTGTAATATGCTGTACTGCATGGCTCTTGTAAGGGGCATTGCAAGTTGCTCCGTCCTAATTTTTGGCAGCTTTTGCTTGCAAGGCATAAGCAAATACTATGGGAGACCCACTCCCCAATAATGGGACTTATGTTTGTAATATGCTGTACTGCATGGCTCTTGTAAGGGGCATTGCAAGTTGCTCCGTCCTAATTTTTGGCAGCTTTTGCTTGCAAGGCATAAGCAAATACTATGGGAGACCCACTCCCCAATAATGGGACTTATGTTTGTAATATGCTGTACTGCATGGTTCTTTTAAGGGGCATTGCAAGTTGCTCCGTCCTAATTTTTGGCAGCTTTTGCTTGCAAGGCATAAGCAAATACTATGGGAGACCCACTCCCCAATAATGGGACTTATGTTTGTAATATGCTGTACTGCATGGCTCTTGTAAGGGGCATTGCAAGTTGCTCCGTCCTAATTTTTGGCAGCTTTTGCTTGCAAGGCATAAGCAAATACTATGGGAGACCCACTCCCCAATAATGGGACTTATGTTTGTAATATGCTGTACTGCATGGCTCTTGTAAGGGGCATTGCAAGTTGCTCCGTCCTAATCTTTGGCAGCTTTTGCTTGCGAGGCATAAGCAAATACTATGGGACACCCACTCTCCAATAATGGGACTTATGTTTGTAATATGCTGTACTGCATGGCTCTTGTAAGGGGCATTGCAAGTTGCTCCGTCCTAATTTTTGGCAGCTTTTGCTTGGAAAGCATAAGCAAATACTATGAGACACCCACTCCCCAATAATGGGACTTATGTTTGTAATATGCTGTACTGCATGGCTCTTGTAAGGGGCATTGCAAGTTGCTCCATCCTAATTTTTGGCAGCTTTTGCTTGGAAAGCATAAGCACATACTATGGGAGACCCACTCCCCAATAATGGGACTTATGTTTGTAATATGCTGTACTGCATGGCTCTTGTAAGGGGCATTGCAAGTTGCTCCGTCCTAATTTTTGGCAGCTTTTGCTTGCAAGGCATAAGCAAATACTATGGGACACCCACTCCCCAATAATGGGACTTATGTTTGTAATATGCTGTACTGCATGGCTCTTGTAAGGGGCATTGCAAGTTGCTCCGTCCAATTTTTGGCAGCTTTTGCTTGGAAAGCATAAGCAAATACTATGGGAGACCCACTTCCCAATAATGGGACTTATGTTTGTAATATGCTGTACTGCATGGCTCTTGTAAGGGGCATTGCAAGTTGCTCCGTCCTAATTTTTGGCAGCTTTTGCTTGCAAGGCATAAGCAAATACTATGGGAGACCCACTCCCCAATAATGGGACTTTTGTTTGTAATATGCTGTACTGCATGGCTCTTGTAAGGGGCATTGCAAGTTGCTCCGTCCTAATTTTTGGCAGCTTTTGCTTGCAAGGCATAAGCAAATACTATGGGAGACCCACTCCCCAATAATGGGACTTATGTTTGTAATATGCTGTACTGCATGGCTCTTGTAAGGGGCATTGCAAGTTGCTCCGTCCTAATTTTTGGCAGCTTTTGCTTGCAAGGCATAAGCAAATACTATGGGAGACCCACTCCCCAATAATGGGACTTATGTTAGTAATATGCTGTACTGCATGTGACGCGCCCCCTGGGCCGTGTGTACACGTGTGTGGGATACCCGGTGTCGGGTCTCTTGGGTCTGTAGTCTCCGTGGCGGTGACCCGGTCCCGTGGCTCAGGCTGGTCAAACCAGTGGCAGTCTTTCTTAGGTTTTGAGGTTAATTGTCCGACTGCGCCGCCCGTGGATTGTAGTCAGGGAGTACCACCGCTGCTAGGCAGACCGCTGAGGCTGGTGTTGTGTGCGCAGCAGAGAATGGGATAACTCCCCACGGGAGGAGTATAGCCTCAGGGCAGTGAGTGTGGATGATGGGGGTGATGGTGCACGAGCGCAGCAGGAACGACTCAGAGTCTTTGCAGTGCAGTTCAGGGTCTTTACTGATGATTATAAGGTAGACCCTCCCGGGAGTACTGGCTAGCATAAGAGGCCTGGTCAGTCTGTGAGCAAGCAGGAGTTCCCCTGGCCAGGTGGAGTTGTAGGCCTCCCCGTCTGTCTGCACTCTTCCTGGCTACCTTGCTGTAAGCGGGTAGAAGTAGCCCACGTCCCTGAGTGTACCGTGTAGTGCTCACCCGTATGGCTGGTGACTTGGGGCCTTCTGTTAGCCTCCGCTCCACGATGGCGGTGCTGGTCCCTTGCTTGTGACTGAGCCTCCGGGCTTCTATGGCCAGAGGACCTGAAATCCCCTGCCGGCTGGTTTCTGCTGCTGGATATATAAGTCCTCACAGCCTCGGACTCCTGTGTCCGGTTCCTATTGTCTTCTGCCAGGGCGAGCTCTGCTCAGCTTCCAGCCCCTGGTCTTTAGCTCCTAGCTCCTACAGAGCTCCTGGCTGTTACTTTCCCTTGCTCTCACTCTAACTCTGACTGTTCTCTGACTCACTCAACCCCGCCCCAGATCCAGTTTATAAGGGCAGAATTCTCCCCTCCCAGGACTGGGGCAGGAGGATGTTGCATGTTTAAGGGATCCTGACCAGGAAACCTCCCACTTGCTCTCTGACGTAATATCTCTATTACTGTGGTGACCAGACCCCTGGGGTGCCACTCATGGCTCTTGTAAGGGGCATTGCAGTTCCTCTTAATTTTTGGAAAGCCTTCCATTCACTGCTTAGGCCAACAGTGCACAGGAGACCCAGTTGCTATAAATGGAAAAAAAGGTTTAGTTAATGCCCTCTGACCTCCATGTCATTTCCAAGGGGCATTGGAGTGCCTCGAAATTTTTGGTAGGCATTGCACTCACTGTATGCCCTATAACTGTGTAGCTGAACCGCTCCTTTTGTTACAGAAACATATCCTACAAGACATATCTGGTTGACTGGCCTGATATTGATGTGAATGGTCCCTGTTCCTCCTGCTCTTTCTCCTTTGCCACTACCTCATCCATCATTTATCACCTGAAGCTTTGTTTTAACGGGAGTCATAGAACTTGGATAGTAGCAGGAAAACATCCAGCAATCCTCAGAGGAGGTAGGATATGCGCCAAAACGCTGACCACCTCAGGCCTAGCCGCTACTATACACATGCGCTTGCATTACAAGAAAACAAAGCAGATGCTAACTTCTATCATCCTCATCATGCTCCTCACCTTGGCACTCTCAACTCCCCTGATGGAGAAGCCAGGGCCCACCGGAGGAGTCTGATAGTCCGGTGGGCTCGGCCAATGCTGCCCTAAAGCAGGCCAGGCTAAGAAAAGGGTGGGAAAGGTTACCGGGACAAATAGGGGTGGCTGGGGACCGAGTATGTACACCCGGCCACCCCCTGGAGGCTGGGGAGCAAGCGGGGACACCCGGCCACCAGGCGGCTGGGGACTGAGTATGGATACCAGGCCGCCGACACAGCCATGGCGTGGTGGCCAGATTCCGCCTCCACATGCCTAAAAGGCCCAATTTAAAGTGCAAGCAAGCAGTATGGTATTGCAGCCTGGGGGTGGGTGGGTGGCAGGCTGCATACTTGCGCTTGCATTGCAAGGAATGGGAGAGGTACAATTGAACACTGCCCTGGGACAAGGACTTGAATGGGGATAGTTGCAAGTCTGCAACGACAGGTGCAAGGTGGGAGGCATCTTCGCATGTACCATGAACAGGGGTTTGGCATGCACACACTGCAGCGGAATAGGCTCTCCTTCCCACTAAATGCACTGGGGAGGGCACAGGTAATGTTTTGGTATACGTGCTTAATCTTATGTATAAGGCACACCAGGACAAATAGGGTAGGCTGGGGACTGAGTATGGATACCTCGCTGCCGAAGCAGCCATGAGGTAGTGGCCAGCTTCGGCCTCCTCCAAACTAAAAGGCCCCATTTCAAGTGCAAGCTAGCAGTATGGAATTGCAGTCTGGGGGTGGGTGGGTGGCAGGCTGCACACTTACACTTGCATTAAAAGAAAACATAGCAGATGCTAACTTCTGTCATCATCATCATGCTCCTCACCTTGGCACTCTCAACTCCACCGATGGAGAAGTCAGGGCCCACCGGAGGAGTCTGGTTCTCTGGTGGGCTCGTCCAATGCTGCCTAAAGCAGGCCGGGCTAAGAAAAGTGTGTGGGGGGATGTTCCAAGGAGAAATAGGGGCGGCTGGGGACTGTTTATGGACACCCGGCTGCCCCCAGGCGGCTGGGGACCGTGTGTGGACACCCGGCCACGGGGCGGCTGGGGACCGAGTATGGACACCCGGCTGCCGGGCGGCTGGGGACTGAGTATGGATTCCAGGCCGCCAACACAGCCATGACGTGGTGGCCAGATTCCGCCTCCACATGCCTAAAAGGCCCAATTTCAAGTTCAAGCAAGCAAGCACTATGGTATTGCAGCCTGGGGGTGGGTGGGTGGCAGGCTGCATACTTGCGCTAGTATTGCAAGGAATGGGGAAGGTACAATTGAACACTGCCCTGGGACTAGAACTTGCATGGGGATAGTTGCAAGTCTGCATCTTCTGATGCGGCAAGGATCACTTATGATGGGCACACTTTTAGACAGTGACCTGGGAGTCAGAGATGCTTCCAGGGGTCTTCCCCATGCTGTTCCCATGTCTTTTCAGCACTTTATGCATGTGTCACACAGCACATGGCCAGATAAGGCTGTAAAATGTTAAAATGACATTTCCCGGTGAATGCATTTGTCATAGTTGAAAGCAATACAAAAGTGCAAAAACGCATAAAAAATGCAACTTATGAACATAGCCGAAGGTGTGGAGGAGTATTTTTGTTTTTGGTCATTTATTTTAACTTATACACAAGTCTTTTCCCTGGAAAGGATGTTCCTTAACATATTTCACAGGAAAAAAGTTTCACTTTCGTTTTTGAACGTTTATTGTGAGCCCGTAAAAGTGGCTTAATACCTCTGACCACGTTGTTGACAGCAGTGACCTGGGGGTCAGAAATACTTCCTGGGGCGATACCTATGCTGTCCCCATGTCATTTGAGCACTGTCACTATCATTTTGGGCACTTGTTAGGCTTTTAAAAGACTGACGGGGGTGCCACCGCAAAAATGCTCGAGTCTCCCATAGATTAACATTGGGCTCGTTGCTCGAGTCGAGCACCCGAGTATCACGGCGAGCTCGGCCCAAGCTTCGAGCACCCGAGCATTTTAGTGCTCGCTCAACACTATTCATGACCAAAACATACTGGAGGTATCCTCCTGGCTTTTGACATGTTGATGTGTGGTTCGCATGTATACACCATCATAAATTATTGATGGTAATTTCAGAAGACCCAGGGTTCACTATTTGGCCCTTATTGGGTTTTTTTTTTACTTGAAAGATAAATTTTAATACATATCTAATAAATGTTATATTTTAACTATCTTGCTTAAAATTTGATTAATCTTGTGGTTACTCCGATAGCTTATTTAAAAATGGCAAACATGTGGCCACTTACTTTGGTTTAGGCACAGTGGGGCTCAGAAGGAGGAGGGCATTTGGATTTTGGAGCGTAGAATTCACTGGATTTTATTTGAGGGGGCGGGAGTCATGTCGCTTTTCCAGAGTCTTTGTTCTACCAGTAACATGGGACCCCCTATAGTCCAAGTGACCTGGACCTGAGAGAGGGCCTGGACCTGAGAGAGGGCTGGTTTTGTGTGGGATAAATTAGGAGTTTTATTGGTAACATTTTGGGGTACATATTTTTCAATTGCTTCAAGAATAAGACTGGATTGTCAGTCTACGCTGAGCACTTACAATGGAGTTTCCGTGTAAATCCCATTAAAATGCGATTCAGACGAAACCCCCAACAAAACCACCCACCTTAAAGAGGCAGATGGAGACACTTTGGAGTCTATTTGACGTTTGCTCCGGTGGTCTCCATTTTTTTAGGCGCACACAGATCTGTGGTCGTCCTCACTTGTGCCCTAATAAAAAGCCTAAAATGATGGTATGACGCCAGAACAGAGACCAGTCCAAAGGGACTCCATGTTAGGCATCGGTCTGGTGCTGGATTTGAAATGGGTCCAGGACCATCTGTGGTCTCCTATTTCAATCCAGCCAGGGCTGATGCTGCTCAGCATCACCATCAGCCATAATGCCTAGCTGGTCCACAAGCACTGTTTGTCTTCCAGGTAGTTGTGCCTAGCAATGTTAAGCCTGGGTTACAGAGGGAGACAGGGCTTGCGGAATCTAAGTCCAGGATTTGCCGCACTGAGCATGTCCGTGACCTGGCGGATCATGATTGGTGGGTTGGCACCCACCTGACCCGGTGACCTGGCACCGCCTGATTGGTCACGGGTGTCGTCACCAATGGTGCGACAGTGAGGCAGGGCTTAATCTTTAAAAGGCCCGCCCACAAACATGGCGGCACGCTCAGATCATTTGAGCTAGCTGTTTGTGGTGTGCACGCTTACTCCGGGCTCAAAGAGCCATAGCTTTAGCTAGGCAGGCCGGGCTCAAAGAGCCATAGCTTTAGCTAGGCAGGCTGGGCTCAAAGAGCCATAGCTTTAGCTAGGCAGGCTGGGCTCAAAGAGCCATAGCTTTAGCTAGGCAGGCTGGGCTCAAAGAGCCATAGCTTTAAGTAGGCAGGTAGCTTCGCCTCGCTGACTGGCTCTAACCAGGGGGTTCGCCTTACACCCCGAGCCGCCTGTGAGCTAAATAGAGCGGGTTTGCTTAGTCCGGTAGCACGCCGGCTGAGTGCTCGAATACCCGGCGGGAATCACCCGCACGCTAGCGCCGTCTCCTATAGCGTAGCGCCTGTACCGAAGACAGGGCTACTGCTCATAGTCTGGTCACACGTCTCCCTGCGGTTCTTGGAGATTGTGTGAACCGCTTTAGCGCCAATCCCCATAGCGTAGCGCCTGTATCAAAGACAGGGCTACTGCTGTTCCCACGAACGCACGTCTCCCTGCGGTTCTTGGAGATTGTGCGTACCGTCTTACCCTTCCGTGTGCGTTAACACGAAGGGCTAAGATATTTGTTAGGTGCGTCGCCGGTCGCTCTCTCCTCCATGCAGTAAACGGAGATAGAGCGTACCGCTATACCCTGTCCAGTGTGTAGTTAACACGGAAGGGTTTTTTCTTTTAGTTGTCGTTTGCCTTTCCACCCGGGAAGTGTTCGGCAGCAGTCCTCTAGGCTGCATCGCGGACCCCGGGGTCGGTTGCGTTCCATTAAATAAAGTTGTCTGCAACCACTCCCCTTAACAGTATCTGAGCGCCAGGGTCTTGCCGAACATGGCCGACAATCAACAGCTGCAGCGTTATATACAGCAACTGGAGTCCAGACTTAGAATTCTGGAACAAACTGCTCCGGCTGTTGATATCACTGCAGTAGCGTCCCAGGCGGCAACTTTAGCAGCCAATATTATCAACTCGGCTGCGGCGAATACTGAAACCACTGCAAGTGCCCCATTACCCCGGTTTGCTCTCCCGGAGAAATTTTCTGGGGATAGTAAACTCTGCAGGGGTTTTATTAATGTATGCTCCATTCACATGGAGATGATGGAGGCACGGTTCCCCTCCGAAAGAGCCAAAGTGGGATATATCATCTCATTGCTTTCTCACAGGGCTCTGGAGTGGGCTACTCCTCTATGGGAGCGGAACGACCCGGTGGTAGTAAATACGGGTCTCTTTCTTAAGACCCTAAAAAGTGTTTTCTTGGGTCCTCAGGTCACGCATGATATGGCTCTTAAGCTCCTTGCGTTGGCCCAAGGTTCGGCCACCGCCAGTCACTATGCCGTCCAGTTCAGAACCTTAGCGGCTGAACTGGATTGGTCTGAGCGGTCGCTTATCCCGGTGTTCTGGAAGGGTCTGGCTGGGCATATTAAAGATGCTTAATCTACCAGGGAGATTCCAACCACCCTGGAGGAGTTAATATCTCTCGCTGACCGTATTGACTTACGTCATGCAGAACACAGGTTAGAGCTAGAGGTTGGCAGTCCCCAGTACCTGTTGGCACCAGGCGTCTTTAGACCCAAATCCAAGACCTCCGACCCGGAGCCTGAGGCTATGGATGTATCCTGAACTGAGTCTAGTCCCTCTCATTCCCGTTCTGCACATCTCTCGGAGCACCCCATAAATAAGGGCTCCAAGCAGCCGGTAAAACGAGTAGGGCTTACCACCGTTGGTGGGGGCACATTAAATTCTGGGTTCTCTTCCTCCAAGCTATCTTATAAGGTGACCTTGTCCTTCGGTAAATCTGCAGTTACTGCCAAGGCGTGGGTGGACTCTGGTGCTGAGGGCAATTTTCTATCATCAACATTTGCCCAGAGACATGCCATCTCTACTGAGCCACTCTCTAGCCCAATGAACATTAGTGTTGCCAATGGGTCACTCCTGGATGTGCAAATCACTCATCGGTCGATCCCTCTCACCATGTCATATCCTGAGGGCCACCGGGAGGTTATTTCATTTCTTATTATTCCCGGTGGATTAGACGAGGTGTTGTTGGGTTTCCCCTGGTTACGTTGTCATTCTCCACACATTGACTGGAATTCGGGGAGAATTTCTTCCTGGAGTGAGAATTGTGCATCTCAGTGTTTGGGCAAAGTCACCCAGAGGGTAGTCTCTGATCCTCCTATCAATGCGACATCCGGTACAGATTCTTTGTCGGTTTCTAGGACCCGGCCCTTGTCCGACTATGTCGCAGAGAATTCTCAGGAGGAGAGAGTGGGGCTGCAGTGTCATCCAATCCGGTTCCGTCGGGGAGGACGTTTGTTTCCCCTAATCTACGGAGTATGGTGCTCTCCTGGGCTCATGCCCCTAAGTCCGGAGCTCACCTGGGGGTCAAACATACCACTAAGTCCCTTCTAAGGTCCTATTGGTGGCCCCGGTGGTGCCAGGACGTCAAGGACTTTGTTCTCGCGTGTCCCGTCTGTGCGAGAGATAAATCTTTTCGCCAGAGACCGGCGGGTCCTTCCTCTCTGTCACCCGTGAGGGATCCTACGCATAGAGAACCAGTTGTCACTGCTTTCCGTCCTAAAAGAGGGTACCCTGTACACCGGAGGGGTCACTGTATCTTGGGTCCTCTCTGTGACCCGTTGGACCACATCCTTGCCCCCCGGCTCATAGAGGAAAATGAGCGTCAAAAGGAGGGGGATGTTAAAAGGGGGGATAATGTTAGGCGTCGGTCTGGTGCTGGATTCGAAATGGGTCCAGGACCTTTTGTGGTCTCCCATTTCAGTCCAGCCAGGGCTGATGCTGCTCAGCATCGCCATCAGCCCCAACGCCTAGCTGGTCCACAAGCACTGTTTGTCTCCCAGGTAGTTGTGCCTAGCAATGTTAAGCCTGCGTTACAGAGGGAGACAGGGCTTGCGGAATCTAAGTCCAGGATTTGCCGCACTGAGCATCCACCTGACCCGGTGACCTGGCACCGCCTGATTGGTCACGGGTGTCGTCACCAATGGTGCGACAGTGGGACAGGGCTTAATCTTTAAAAGGCCCGCCCACAAACATGGCGGTGTGCTCAGATCATTTGAGCTAGCTGTTTGTGGTGTGCACGCTTACTCCGGGCTCAAAGAGCCATAGCTTTAGCTAGGCAGGCCGGGCTCAAAGAGCCATAGCTTTAAGTAGGCAGGTAGCTTCGCCTCGCTGACTGGCTCTAACCAGGGGGTTCGCCTTACACCCCGAGCCGCCTGTGAGCTAAATAGAGTGGGTTTGCTCAGTCCGGTAGCACGCCGGCTGAGTGCTCGAATATCCGGCGGGAATCACCCGCACGCTAGCACCGTCTCCTATAGCATAGCGCCTGTACCGAAGACAGGGCTACTGCTCATAGTCCGGTCACACGTCTCCCTGTGGTTCTTGGAGATTGTGTGAACCGCTTTAGCGCCAATCCCCATAGCGTAGCGCCTGTATCAAAGACAGGGCTACTGCTGTTCCCACGGACGCACGTCTCCCTGCGGTTCTTAGAGATTGTGCGTACCGTCTTACCCTTTCGCGTGCGTTAACACGAAGGGCTAAGATATTTGTTAGGTGCGTCGCCGGTCGCTCTCTCCTCCGTGCAGTAAACGAAGATAGAGAGTACCGCTATACCCTGTCCAGTGTGTAGTTAACACGGAAGGGTTTATCTTTTAGTTGTCGTTTGCCTTTCCACCCGGGAAGTGTTCGGCAGCAGTCCTCTAGGCAGCATCGCGAACCCCGGGGTCGGTTGCGTTCCATTAAATAAAGTTGTCTGCAACCGCTCCCCTTAACACTCCATTGGCCTTATAAGTGAGTGGCTCCATCTGGGTTTTTTGTCTGAATTGTGGTTTTGGTGAATATACACGGAAACCCCAACGTAAGCGCTCAGCGGAGAGCGCAGGATAAACGTGAGCCGAGCCTTATTCTGATTTTTTTGGAAGCAGAATGAAGAAATAGACAGCAGTACCAGAATAGTTATTTTCATTTTTACGCAGTTCACCGTGCGGTATAAGTGATAAGGTGGATTTATTATTAGGGTCGGTGCGATTACAGCGATACCAGATTTATATGTTTTTTTTTAGGTTTTGCTGCTGTCACACAGTAAAAATGCTTTTTTTTAAATAAAAAGTAGTTCTTTTCATCGCCATTTTCTGAGTGCTGTAACTTTTTTATTTTTTGGTGAACAGAGCTGTATGATAGCTTATTTTTTTGCGGGACGAGTTGCAGATTGTTTTGTACCATTGTGGGGCACATAGTAATTTTTGATCGCTTTTTATTCAGATTTTTGAGACACAGAATGAACAAAAAAACAGCAATTTAGTTATTTTTTTTATTTTTTGCGCCCTTCACCATGCGGTAAAAGTGACATGACCAATTTGTTTGTTGGGTCGGTAGGATTACAGCGATACCAGATTTATATATTTTCTTTTATGCTTTGCTATTTTTATAGACTAAAAACAGTATTTTACAAAAAAGAACTTGATTATGCAACGTCATTTTCTGAGAGCTGTAACTTTTTTTTTTGCCGAATGAGCCATATTATGGCTTGTTTTTTTGTGGGATGGTTTGGCGTTTTTATTTATATAATTTTTTTCTACATACAACTTTTTGATCGCCTTTTATTCACTTTTTTGTGAGTCAGTTTGATGAAAAAGCGTCATTTTTGTCATATTTTTTATTTATTTTTTATGTAATTTGCCAAAAGGACTAAATATCGCGACAGTTTTATAGACGGGTCATTACGGACGCGGCGATACTTATTATGTGTACGTTTTTCCGTTTATTTTTGTTTTATCACAAACGCTGCGTTTTGAGCGGCGAAATGGATTTTAGTGATTTGTGTGCACTTTTTGTGTTTTTTTAACTTTGTTTCATATTTTATTTAACTTTTTTTTTTTACTTTTTCACTTACCTGTCAGTGAGTTACTGAACTCTGCCTGTGAGATCCAGCTTATTGCTGCAAGGCGGTGGATCAGCTGCCGGGATCAATAGCGCTGTAATCGGCAGCAGCGTGCTAGTAGTGGCGCGGCAGCCACAAAAAAGCAGAAGTACATTTATTTTGACAGTTTGAATTCCCCAGCTCTTATTCTGGATCTCTGTCTGCAAGCACATGCTTGTTTTCTATCTTCAAATGTGACCTTCATTTTTTTAAGTTAATGTGTAGTATTTTAAACTTTGTTTTTTTTAAATTCAGAACTGAATCTAACCTAAGAGAAAGGGAGATGGCATCGGATTCAGAGGCTATCTTAGATCCTATTGGAGATGTTGAAGTGGAGGCCAGGCCTTCTTCTGCACCATTAGCGGCAGAACGACCAACCACCTTCTGCAGGACATGAGCCAAACCCAGATGAGGGTGAATGGGGACGTAGCAGTAGTCCTAAGCTCCCCCTGGATACGTCCCCACAGGGTGCAGCCATCCCACGATGGGCCCGGCGCAGGAGGGTGCTTCCCACCACCGGTAACAGGCGCCAAGTAGACACTGGTCTTTTACAATACCTAGCGTGCACTCTTAACGATGATCGGGAGGAGGCCTATGTGTGTAGCCTGGCTCTGTATTTGCGCCGTATTTCCCGTAAAGTGAGGCTGCGTGCCAGATGTGTATTGCAGATTATAATTGATTCCTGCACAGCACCAAACAATCCAAGGCTCGTTTTTAACTTCTCCGAGAGATGGCAGATTTCCACCGACAACCACCTACACATGCCTGGAAGCAAGGATGAAGAGCCTACAGAACTCCCTGAACCACCTCCACCATGGATCCCATCACCTCATCCACAATAAAGACCTTATCAACATCTCCCACTACAACCACCACAACCTTACTTCCAACATCCTACTGCACCAGCCCAATTTGGCCATTTGAGCAAACCCACTGTAGGAGAGTGGTCTCAACATGGGTCTGCTTGACATGGCCATTCTGGGGAGTTTAGCCAAATAGCAAACCTAGTTCAACAGGAGTGTTCCTACTCTTACCTAAGTGGGCAATACAATGTCCCACAACAGGGCCCACAAATAATCCATCCCTTGACCCGTAATCCAGTTTTATCCACCTCACAGCGGCCAAATAATCCACCAAAGCCAAACGCAACAAACCAGTCATGCTGTACCTCCGCCATCATCACCACCTTCCTACCAAATTTTGTATATTCAGGATTACTATTCTTTTTTCTTCTTTTCCTGTAAAAAGTTTTGTAATTAATAATTTGGCATATGATTTCAATATGCCTCTTTTGGTCAAAATTACCCTTGATTGTAATAAAGTTCTTTGTTAAATTTATATGAATTTTATTTTGTAAAATATCCGTATGCTACAGATATTGACGGTATACTTTTTAACATAAACAGCCATCATACACTTTTGTCATTAACATTTTATTACAAAAATAAAGGAAACACAGGATATTATAACATAGACACAACATAGTCTTGCCAAGGAGTAGATCCCGCTGGTGATACAAAATAATATGTAAATATGTCCTGAAATTTAAGACCAGTGGGCTGACGACGTGGATTGTGAACGTATGTGTTGTTGGTCTGGCATTATTCCGATATTCTTCATCGTTATCATCATTTGGTGGACATTTATGGATCCTGGTAAAATTGTGAAGGATCACACAGGCCTTAATCACATGATTCAGATTAGCTTCACCTAGTTGAGGGCTAACATCATGACCTTCCATTTTGCACAGGGGATCCCAAAGGCGCACTCCACCAATCGCCTTGAGCGTGATAGGCGATAATTCAAAATTCTCCGCCGGTTGTCCAGGCCTCTCCATGGACATGGCGTCGTAATATTGTGGTCAATTGAAATGCCCCATCCCCAACCATTACATAACGAACTGCTTCCAAACGTGAACCCAGTAGAACCAGTGGAAGTGGGATACCTAAATCATTAGTTCGCAGCCACCGACCCACTGTGAAAGAATTGAAGACTCTGGAGTCTCCAGTTCTTCCATAGGCCCCAATATCAACAATTATAAACCTGTATGTTCTGTCAACCAGGGCCAACAGCACAACAGAAAAAACTGTTTATACTTGTAATATTGGGACCCTGAGTTTAGCAGCCTATGAACACGGATATGCTTGGAATCCAGGGATCCAATGCAGTATGGGAATTGGCATGCTTGTTCAAAGCCACGGGCTATCCGCAGCCAGTTTTCTTGTTTGGGCTCAGGCATAACTGAATTCTGAAGGCGGGACCAGATCTCTGTACAAGATGAACGTACAATGCCTGAGATCGTAGATTTCCCAATAAGAAACTCCAGATGAAGTGCTGCATAGGAGACACCGGTGGATAGGAACCTAGAATATAATTACAACATATAAGTGGCAATATCTAATAGACATCATTATTATATGAAAAGGAAAATTAAAGTTTTAATAACATCAGGCAGTGCTAATGTCAAAATGCAGGAATAGATATGAAATCAAGATGGCATAAACATTAACACAAGAGTTTCTAACAACATATGGATGGAATGTGTTTAAAAATTAACATTACATTTAATGTACAACACATATAAGAGTAATACATACCGTAATGTAAGTAAAATATGCTCCTCTGGCGAAATACATCTTTGTGTTCTTGAATGTTATCTCAGGTCACACTGCCTCCAAAAGTACATCAAAAGTAGAGATGCCCATCCGACAGTAGTCATAAAACTTGTCAGGATGGCTGTGTAGTGCACCATACAGATGGAGGAAATATCCTTTAGTGACCCATCGCCTCAAAAGTGGATGGACCCATATTCGTCTTCACCTCCTCGGATCCACAATAACTGGGTAACGCTCCCCAAAACGTTGAGACAAGACCCAATGTAAAAGAACCCGCTCAGTTGTGGTTAAGGCAAGCCTGTCAGACATGTTTTTAGCAAACAAGGATAACAAAAACCCCAGCAGGGGTCCTATTAGAAAGATCTGTGGCGAAATCTTCCTGTGGGCTCAATGTATGGCCTTGTTGATTAGGTTTTTATAAGTTTCAGACCACTGAGACAGGTAATTTAATCGGATGTTACATTGGAAAACCATGTGCGAAATGTAAGGCCATTTAGATGTCATACAGATACATGGGCGACAAAATATTGCATCATCATATTGCAATCGCATTAAATATGGATTACCATACAGAGAACACTGATGGAACTCTCGGCTCTGAGGATTGGAATGATTTTTTACACGTTTAGTGTGATTCCAGCCTTAGACTCTGCTTATAGCAATAAAGATGCGCAATCAGCATTTTAGGGGGTTCAGGCTGGACTGGATGAATCCAAAGATCTCAGTATTGAAAACAGCCGCACTCTCATATGTTTGGAAATAGTGTACAGTTTATTAACCCCTTTATGACGTGGTACGTAATAGTACGCACCACGTCATAACCTCCGGTTCAGCACGGGCTCCGTTACTGAGCCCGCGCTAAACCAGGCACATGTCAGCTGATCTATACAGCTGACATGTGCCTGCAACAACCGCGAGTGGAATCGCGAGCCACCCACGGCTGTTAACTAGTTAAATGCCACTGTCATTCTCTGACAGCGGCATTTAACAGCGCCACGCCGGTAGCGCGTCACTTACCCCGCCCATCGGTGACCCCATCACATGAGTGCAGGTCACTGATGGGTTGGCATGACAACCCGGGGTCTGCAGCAGACCCCTGTGGTTGTCTTGGCCAGTTTGCTATGAGCCCTGCCCAGTGGTCGGCGCTCATAGCAAGTGAACAAATCTGCTACATACAGGCGATCTGCTCATCGCCTGTATGTAGCAGAGCCAATCAAGCAAGTGCTGCTTCTAGTGGAGTTTCATGAGTTAATTTTTTTTTTAATTCTTTGGAAGCAGGGTTGAAAACCAATGTCTGACTTTCATTTGTTCATTTTCATAGATTTTTAATTTATTATTACTTTTGTCAGATTCAAGTTATTTCTGTGACCATTGTGGGTTTTTCTTTCATTAAACGAGGGGTACCAACAATTTTAACCACGTGTGTATTATATCAGGGCTTATTTAATTAATCGATGCAGTCATACTCTGGAGAGGAGTGAGATCTGCAATATATCCGAATTTCAAGGTAAGAAATAAAAAAGTTTGAAAAAAGGACTAACTGTTTGTAATAAAGGTAAGGTTTATTTTTATGGAGGCAAGGGACAGGAAGATGGTAGAAGGTAGAGAAAAGGTTGGGGGGGAATGACCCGTAATAGTACTGACCTATGTACTATTGCAGCAAAGAGTCTGCTTCCTGGGGTATTGGGAATGCTGTAAGAGATAGGTAAATGTGAGATCCTGTGCTCTGCAGTGTCTAAGGCTATGTGCCCACGATGAAGAAATGCTCAGGATTTTTTCCTGAGCGTTTCTGCATCTCCCTGGCAGAAAAAAACGCATGCGGATTGTACATGCGTTTTCCTGCCAGGGACATGCGGAAATGGAGCGTTATTCACTGACATTTCCGCATGTGGATTGACAAGCGCTTTCCAAGCGATTAGCATCACTTGGAAAGTGCTTGTGACAACTAGGTCACACTATATAAATCCATGCAAACTGCATGGATTTATATACTGTGACCCGAGAGAGTGGTAAAAATAAAAAAATAAATATATACTTACCCTCCGATGGCCCGCGCTGGCTTGTTCCACTTGGTCCCGGCAGCAGTGGATTGAAAGACCTGCAGACGTCAGCGCAGGTCCTTCAATCCACTGCAAAGTGCCGGGAAGCAAGTAGGAGCGCTGCGCGGGCCGTCGGAAGGTAAATATACATTTATTTTTTATTTTATTTTTTTTTTACAGATTTTTTAATGGTACCTGGGTGTGGATGAGACTCTCCTCTCCTCTCCACCCGGGTACCATGCGCACATTAGAACGCTTGGATTACGCATCTACATATACAGTGATGCATAATCCATGCAGTCTAATGCAAGTCAATGGCGGCGAAGACGCAGCACTTCCGCAAAATAATTAGTAGTGCTGCGTTTTTTTCCGCAATGATAATCCGCAGCGGAAATTTCCGCAGCATGTGCACAGCACAAGCAGAGTATCATTGGGCAACATTGCTGCCCTTCTACCATGCGTTTTTAATGCGTTTCTGCGTTTCCGCAGCTGCAAAAACGCTGCAGAAACGCATTAAAAACGCATCGTGGGCACACAGCCTTACAGTTTATATACAGTACAGATCAAAAGTTTGGACACACCTTCTCATTTAAATATTTTTCTGTATTTTCTTGACTATGAAAATTGTACATTCACACTGAAGGCATCAAAACTATGAATTAACACATGTGGAATTATATACTTAACAAAAAAGTGTGAAACAACTGAAAATATGTCTTATATTCTAGGTTCTTCAAAGTAGCCATCTTTTGCTTTGATGACTGCTTTGCACACTCTTGGCATTCTCTTGATGAGCTTCAAGTGGTAGTCACCGGAAATGGTTTTCACTTCACAGGTGTGCCCTGTCAGGTTTAATAAGTGGGATTTCTTGCCTTATAAATGGGGTTGGGACCATCAGTTGTGTTGTGTAGAAGTCTGGTGTATACACAGCTAATAGTCCTACTGAATAGACTGTTAGAATTTGCATAATGGGAAGTAAAAAGCAGCTAAGTAAAGAAAAACGAGCGGCCATCATTACTTTAAGAAATGAAGGTCAGTCTGTCCGAAAAATTGGGAAACTTTGAAAGTGTCCCCAAGTGCAGTTGCAAAAACCATCAAGCGCTACAAAGAAACTGGCTCACATGAGGACCGCCCCAGGAAAGGAAGACCAAGAGTCACCTCTGCTTCTGAGGATAAGTTTATCCGAGTCACCAGCCTCAGAAATCGCAGGTTAACAGCAGCTCAGATTAGAGACCGGGTCAATGCCACACAGAGTTCTAGCAGCAGACACATCTCTACAACAACTGTTAAGAGGAGACTTTGAGCAGCAGGCCTTCATGGTAAAATAGCTGCTAGGAAACCACTGCTAAGGACAGGCAACAAGCAGAAGAGACTTGTTTGGGCTAAAGAACACAAGGAATGGACATTAGACCAGTGGAAATCTGTGCTTTGGTCTGATGAGTCCAAATTTGAGATCTTTTGTTCCAACCACCGTGTCTTTGTGAGACGCAGAAAAGGTGAACGGATGGACTCCACATGCCTGGTTCCCACCGTGAAGCATGGAGGAGGAGGTGTGATGGTGTGGGGTGCTTTGCTGGTGACTCTGTTGGGGATTTATTCAAAATTGAAGGCATACTGAACCAGCATGGCTACCACAGCATCTTGCAGGGGCATGCTATTCCATTTGCGTTTAGTTGGACCATCATTTATTTTTCAACAGGACAATGACCTCAAACACACCTCCAGGCTGTGTAAGGCTGTGTAAGGGCTATTTGACCAAGAAGGAGAGTGATGGGGTGCTACGCCAGATGACCTGGCCTCCACAGTCACCAGACCTGAACCATATCGAGATGGTTTGGGGTGAGCTGGACCACAGAGTGAAGGCAAAAGGGCCAACAAGTGCTAAGCATCTCTGGGAACTCCTTCAAGATTGTTGGAAGACCATTTCCGGTGACTACCTCTTGAAGCTCATCAAGAGAATGCCAAGAGTGTGCAAAGCAGTCATCAAAGCAAAAGGTGGCTACTTTGAAGAACCTAGAATATAAGACATATTTTCAGTTGTTTCACACTTTTTTGTTAAGTATATAATCCCACATGTGTTAGTTCATAGTTTTGATGCCTTCAGTGTGAATGTACAATTTTCATAGTCAAGAAAATACAGAAAAATCTTTAAATGAGAAGGTGTGTCAAAACTTTTGGTCTGTACTGAATATAACCTAAGTGGCATATATTAGGTGTGTTACAAGGGGATAGGGTTAGTTATAAAATGGTAGACAAAGAGAGCATATAAATTATTACATATAGTACATGTGAATTATTTATTCTATTCAGTTATGGACAATAGAAAACAGTAAGTAGTTATAAGCAATAATACTGATCATCTGTTATACAACATGAGAATAAATTAGACCTTACTATGAAAATACAAAGTACAAAGCAAGGTTAAATCATAAGGGGTGGAATGGGGATAAGAGGAAGAAGAAAAAAAGAGGAAAGAAGAATTTTATTACCTTAAAAATTTGGATATATCGCGGATCTCACTCCTTTGATCCCCTCTCCAGAGTATGACTGCATCAATTAATTAAATAAGCCCTGATATAATATCTCCAGCTATTATAGACATATACACAACATTTTGTCTGCTCCTCACCTTCTCTTCCTTTGCTGCTGCCCCATAAGATATATGGTAATATATTCAAATATATTCAAAATTGTTTTACATATCCTGTTTATTTAAATATTGTTTGTTACTTTGGGATTATGTATGTTATATTTCTTTGTACAGCACAGTAATTATTATATATTTCTCGTAGCGATGTTTGACAAAGACCCAGGATTGGGTCGAAACGACACGACGTATCGCTTCTCTCATCACTTCTAATATTATTCCACGGTGTGGTGAACATTAGTTATTTAATAAACTGTACACTATTTGCAACCATATGAGAGTGCGGCTGTTTTCAATACTTAGACTCTGCTTATAGCAGAGTCTAACAGGCCGCCGTACCCTGAGGTCATCAGATGACCTCGGGGTGCCATGGCAACTACCAGCACTATTATGATCATGGGGGGGTCAATAGTATTAAAAGGGGTGTTTTATCCCCCTTTTAATCACTTAGATGCCGCTACCACGATTGACAGTTGAATTTAAGGGGTTTAATCGGCCCCGATGGGTTCAAAAACCGGTCAAAGCCTATGCCGCATGTTGTCAGCTGTCGTATACAGCTGTCACCCATGGGATTTTCAGCTGCTGGGGGGCACTATTTAGTTATGTCTCACAACCATTTTAAAATGGCGCTGACGAATAAGGCCCCTTAAAGGGGTTTTCCCACTAACAAAAATTAATTTTAATCAATTGATCTTGGAATGATAATACAGTAATTTCCACAATTGGATGTATTTAAATAAAATGTTCCTGTGCTGAGATAATCTTACAAATGAGCACCTGCTGTGTACTATGTAATGACTGTGTCTGATCATACCACATCCCCTGGGCAGGGGAGAGAAAAAAAAAGTATACAGACATTACAGCACGGGATCGCAAATAATTCTTTCATTGAAATAAAATATTTTTTAAAAACAGTCAGTGAAATGTTTTACCTCACAAAAAGAAAGAGATGAGATCCCATGCTGTCCTGTCTGTATCCTCTTTTGCTTCCTCCCTACCCAGGAGCTGTGGTATGATCAGACCATGTCCCTGCACGGTCAGACACAGCCATTACACAGTACACAGCAGGGGCACATTTATAAGATTATCTCAGCACAGGAACATTTTATTTAAACACATCTAATTGTGGAAATTATTATTATTCCAGCTATTGATTAAAATGAACTTTTGTTTGTGGGAAAACCCTTTGAATGATGATCGTTTTAATGCTTCATTGGCGGTTGTTAAGGTGTTAAGAAAAAATACAAATGTCATTTCAAGTAAATACAGAGTATGTCATTCACTGCCAGGAGATTAACCATATCATTAGATCAATATATATTAGACTGAAACCACAGTTTAGACATTATTGTGTAATGCTGTTTGGCAGATAAGTTGTAAAAAGCAGACAGAAAAAGCTGGTTAAGATAAAACATTGGTGCCATCTGGCATGATTAAACTCCATGGGAGCCAAGAGCTGGATGCAGGTACATGTTGGCACACTAGCAATCAATATACTGTTATGGATGAGATGACATCTGTCTTTCTATACAAACTTTGCAAAAGACGTGTACATTTGACGAAGGGAGGGAAACAAAACTGGAAAGATTTCAAATACTTAGAGAATCTTCTTGAGCACTGTCTTTTTTAAATCATTTATGCATCATACGAAGTAGAGGAGTTCTTATGAAGATACTAGTTGCTGTTTTGTTTTTTAAAGTGTATGGCAGTTGCAGAGTTAGGCCATGTTCACACATTCAGTATTTGGTCAGTATATTACATCACTATTTGTAAGCCAAAATCAGGAGTGGAACAATCAGAGGAAAAATATAATATGAACAAGTGCACCTGACGCGCCCCTGGGCCTGTGTCGCGCTGCGTTGCGCACGCGGGAGCTTACCCGGAGCCGGATCTCTTGAGGGTTGTAGTCTCGTGGCGGCGACCCGGTCCGTGCCCAGGGAGTCAAACTGAGCGGCGATGTACTAGCAGTAGATGGTTGGTGACTACACCACCCGTTGAATGCAGCTATGGAGCTGCCGCTGCAGGGCAGACCGCTGAGGCCGGTGGGAGGATGGTGCAGCGTAGATGGTATAACCCCCAACGGGAGGGGTATGGCCTCAGGGCAGCCGACGTGGATGATGGGGGTAGTAGGAACCACTCAGAGACGGTGCGGTGTAGTTCAGGGTCTTTACTGGTGACAAAGATAGACCCTCCCGGAGTACTTGCTAGTGATAGGGGCCTGGTCAGTCCTTGAGCAGATGGGATCTCCCCTGGCCAGGCGGAGTTGTAGGCCTTCCCAACTAACTGTACTCTTCTGGCTACCTTGCTAGAGGCGGGAATAAGTAGCCCACGTCCCTGAGTGTACCGTGTGGTGCTCACCCGTATGGCCGGTGACTCGGGGCCTTCTAATGGCTTCCGCTCCACGATGGCGGTGCTGGTCCCACGCGTGTGACCGTGCCTTCGGGCTTCTGGGCCAGAGGACCTGAAATCCTCTGCCGGACGGTTTCTGCTGCTGGGTAGGAGTTAGTCCCCACAGCCTCGGACTCCGGGTCCGGTAAGAAATCTTCTCAGTCAGGGCGAGCTCTGCAGCTGCCAGCCCCTGACTCGTTGTAACACTGCTCCCCACAGAGCTCCTGATGTTTCTTGCTATGCTGCTTCTCTTCTCTACTCTTGTTCTGTCTTCTTTCTCACTCACCCTGCCTCAGCCCCGGGTTTATATAGGGGAAGTCCTTCCCCTCCCAAGACTGGGCAGGAGGTGTGGCATGCACAGGATCCCTGACCAAAGGACCTCCCACCTGCTCTCAGACGTAATCTCTCTATCACTGTGGCAACCAGACCCCTGGGGTGTCACATTCCCCCCTAGTGAAATTTAGTACTCCGGGACTAAACATATTTTTTTAGAAAAACATAACAAGGTATAACAATAACAATACAATAAGAAAAACACATAAGATGGTTACGGCGTGTCCGCAACCGGGTGCAGTTTTGAAAAGCAAGGTGTCCATTTCACCAAAACAGGGAGACGTAACCAGGTAGGGGCCTGTCCTGCCCCGAGTCCTTAACAGTCTTTAGTCCATCCTGGGTTACGCTCCAACTATGTACAAGGATTCCCGGTAAATCCACCAAGGACTCCTAAAAAGAACTAGAAACACAAAATTATACACAAGCAACTATAAACAAGTAAACATTATAAGATAGCTTAAACATTTAGATCCTCCAACGTGCGGGTAGCTGGCCTCTAGTGGCCCTAGTGGACCTACGGAGCTGACTGTCTGGCCCTGAACTACAGGGTGTAGGAGCTGTCAAGGGTAAACTGGGCAGCTGTCTATGGGCCCTCTGGCTCACTAGGGGTATGGCAGGCTCACTATAAGCAGAGGGTTGATTTTCCGGGTCTGCTTGTGTAGAGTCTTCTGCCTCCTGGACCGGCTGTTCTTCCAGCTCTACCGGTTGCTCCGTAGGTTCTTGGGATGATGGTTGGAGGAAGGTGAGTACGGGTACCACAACTGCACCATTGACTTGAGTCCAAGACCGAGGGAAGTCCCCGAGCACGGTACTAACCATATCTTCCCTTTCCTCTACGGGTCGATGGTCTTCTTGTTCCTCTTCAGGGTTCTTCAGTTGTTCGGGACACTTCTTCAGGTGGTCCCGGGATACAATGGCTGTGGTTTCCCCTCCGTCTTTACTGATGGTACAGACCTTCGGGTTTTCGTGGCTTGAGGGCAGTACGGTGTACGGGTCCTTCTCCCACTGGTCGTCCAACTTGTGGAGCCGTCTCTTCCTCTTCAAGACCTGCTCTCCGGGTACCAGGGGAACAGCGGGAGCATACTGGTTGTAAGTTTTCTCTTGTCTTTCCCTAGCCTGACAGAGACTTCGCTCCACGCTCTCCTGTACTCTCCGGTACTGCTGCTGCCTCTCTGTGTCCCAGTCTGTTTCTGGTGAAGTGTCCTCGGGTGTCAGGACTCCCATTTCCAGGTCAACAGGTAACTTACCAGGTCTTGCCCTCATTAGGTAAGCCGGGGTACAGTTGGTGGAACCTACCGGGATGTGGTTGTATAGGTCCACCAGATCGGGCAACTTTTCAGGCCACAGACTGCATTCTTCCAGGGGCAACGTTTTTAGAAGATCCATTACCACCTGGTTCATTTTTTCACAAAGTCCATTAGTCTGCAGATGGTAGGGTGTCGTCCTTATCTTCCGGCAGCCATACAGATTGCAGAATTCCTGGAAGACTTCCGCTTCAAAGGCAGGTCCCTGGTCCGTCAGCACTTGGTCCGGGTACCCGTGTGGACGGCAAAAGTGCTGCTGGAAGGCTCTAGCTGCTGTTTGAGCCGTTAAGTCCTTGACGGGGACGACAACCAGAAACCGGGAGTAATGATCCACGATGGTTAACGCGTAGACGTAGCCACTTCTGCTTGGGGTCAGTTTTACATGATCCAAGGCTACCAGTTCCAACGGTTGCCGGGTGACGATGGACTGCAGGGGAGTCTTCTGGCTGGCGCGGTCCTTCCTTCTCAGGTTGCACGGGCCACAGTCTCTGCACCACTTCTCAATGGTTCCCCTCATGCCTACCCAGTGGAATCGCTCGCGCAGCAGGAACTCCAGCTTCTTCCACCCGAAGTGTCCAGCTCCGTCGTGGTATGCCTCCATCACCATGGCTGCGTCTCTTCGTGGCACCACTACTTGCCAGAGTAATTCATGCGTCCGGGAGTTAACCATTCTGCGGCACAACTTCCCTTTGTAAAGGAACAGTCGACTCTTCTCTGCCCATAGTTGTTTGGCTTCCTCCGGAGCGTCTGGTTCAAGGCGAGCCTCCGGCCGAGTCAGCATCTCCTTCACCAGTCGGACGGCAGGGTCGCTGTCTTGCGTTTCCGCCCAGTTGTAGTGGGGTAAGGGGTTCAACGTAGCAGCCTGCTTACTCCTTACCCGGTGGGAATACTGGATAGTCCCATGACGGTGGAATGCAGGGAGTTCAACTTCTTCCAGTCCCTCCGGATCTTCTCCTCCGTCCGGCAGGTTGGGCATCCTGGACAGGGCGTCCGCGTTGGTATTGGAGCGTCCTGCCCGGTATTTGATTGTGAACTCGTAGTTGGACAGACGGGCCATCCACCTCTGCTCCAGGGCACCGAGTCTTGCCGTGTCCAGGTGTGTCAACGGGTTGTTATCCGTGTACACGGTGAACCGGGAAGAAGCGAGGTAATGCTTAAAGCGCTCGGTGACTGCCCATACTACGGCCAGGAACTCTAACTTAAATGAGCTGTAATTCTCGGGGTTCCTTTCGGTGGGTCGCAGTTTTCGGCTGGCGTAGGCAATTACTCGTTCCTTCCCCTGCTGGATCTGGGACAGTACGGCTCCTAGCCCGATGTTACTGGCGTCGGTGTAGAGGATAAAGGGCTGGCTATAATCCGGGTACGCCAGGATTTCGTCCCCCGTGAGGGCCATCTTCAGCTGGCGGAAGGACTCTTCTTCCAGCTCCTCCCATTTGAAGGGCGGCTTCTGGTTCTTGGCCTTCCGGGACTGGCCTATCAGGAGGTCCTGCATAGGTGCTGCCTTTTTGGTGAAACCGGGAATAAACCTTCGGTAGTAGCCTACCAACCCGAGGAACTGCCGCACTTCTTTTACGCTGGAGGGGCTTGGCCATCCCTTAATTGCGGTGATCTTATCGGGGTCGGGAGCCACTCCGTCAGCGCTCACCACGTGTCCCAGGTACTGCACCTTTGGTTTCAGGAGGTGACACTTGGAGGGTTTCACCTTTAGGCCGTAACTCGCCAGAGCTTTGAACACCTCCGCCAGGTGTTTCAGGTGGTCCTCATAAGTTTTGGAGTATACGATGACATCGTCCAGGTACAACAGGACCGTCTCGAAGTTTCTGTGGCCCAGACAGCACTCCATTAATCGTTGGAAGGTTCCTGGGGCGTTGCAGAGTCCGAACGGCATGCAGGTGAACTCGCTAAGTCCCATCGGGGTGGTGAATGCGGTCTTCTCCCGGTCCGCCTCTGCTACAGGAACCTGCCAGTACCCGCTAGTGAGATCCAAGGTAGAGAAGAAGTTAGCAGACCTTAAAGCAGCCAATGACTCCTCTATCCTTGGTAAGGGGTACGCATCCTTGTGTGTGATACGGTTGATTTTCCGGTAATCTACACACATCCTCATGGTGTTGTCTTTCTTTTTGACTAAAACTAGCGGGGCTGCCCAGGGGCTACAGCTATCCCGGATTACCCCAGCCTCCTTCATGTCTCTAAGCATCCCCTTGGCATGTTGGTAATGTGCAGGGGGTACGGGTCGATACCTCTCTTTTATGGGAGGATGATCTCCCGTGGGGATGCGGTGTTCTACCCCCTTGACTCGCCCGAAGTCTAACGGGTGTTTACTAAACACTCTCTCATACTCTTGAACCACCCGGTAGACTCCCTGTTTCTGGTGGGAGGGAGTGGAGTCAGTTCCCAAGTGTAGTTGCTGACACCAATCCTCCATTACTTTCTTAGAGCCGTTACCTTCCTCCGGGTGAGATGGAGGCAAGGGTTCCACAGACTGTATAGAGTTTTGGTTGATGGTATATAATTTTGCTAGCGTGGCATACCGGGGCAGGTACACTTCCCTCTCCCCGATATTGATTATGCGAACGGGCACCCTCCCATGGCGTACATTGACCACCCCCCGTGCTGTCAGAATGGTGGGTCTACTGTCTGAGTAAACTGGTTCTACCATTGCCTGGTAATCTCTACCTCTCAGACCAATAGCTGCCCGGCACCAAATCATCATTTCACTTTTTGGGGGCATGGCAATAGGGAAAGGGTCACACATTCTTACGCTACCAATCTCACCGCCGGAGAGTTCCACCTGTTGCCGTCGCATCAGTGCCCGGATCTCTTTCTGGAGCACTCGCTGCTCGCCGGAGCTGGCGTTCTTGGCAACCTGCTGTAGAAGGAAAATCACCTCTGCAAGACAATTTTCAATTACATTAGTTCCTAGAGTTATTTTTGGGTGGCTCTCATGTTTGTCAATGTCTACAATGATCAGTCCCTGTGCTGCCAGTTCGACTCTACCGATTTTGATGGTCACCTCTTTAAATCCGATCTGTGGCACGGGCTGGCCATTGCTGGCGATGATACTCAAGTCGTCGTCAGGGTAGCGGGTAATATCCGAGTCATTCCAGTACTGCTTAAAGAGCACGTACGGGATGGTGGTGACCTGTGACCCGGTGTCCAGTAGGGCACTCATGGGAATGCCATCCAGTACCACAGGCAAGACTGGACGTCCTCCCACATATCTGTCGCGCCAGTTCGATGGGCCTGGTGATCTTTTTCCTGGGGGTTGGCCCTCTACCCCAGGTTGTGCCCGTTTAAAGAACAGTACCTTGCCATATGTCCAGGTTGATTGCAGCGGCGGCAGATGGGTCGTCCGTCCTCGCTGTATTTGTCACTGGGTCTTCCTCTGGCCGGTGGGGTCCTCCTTGGTCGACGCCACGGGATGTCCTCCGGTCCGGATGCCAGCTGGATCTTCCCTGGGGTGGAAACCTGTAAAGACTGCACAGTTCGGGTTAGCGCAGCAACGCTCTTAGCTAGCTCTTGGACCTGATGGCGTAGGTCTGGAGCCGGGTCATTGTCCAAAGCCTGCGCATCAGCTCCCACAGGCCCTGCCGACAAGGGCGCCGCCTCCTGGTGGTAAGTGATAGCTGGGCGCCTGTGGGTCACAACGCCACCCGGTGCCGGTTCTCGGAGCACCCGGATGGCTCTGTCCTTGAACTGTGCAAAGTCCAGATGGGGATCCTGTAAGGCCATTGCCCGCAACTGGGTTCGGTGGGCATTGCAATATAAACCCTCTATAAATTGTTCAGTCAACAGCCTGTCCTCGTTTCCCACCCCATCAGGGTCGGTCTGCTTTATGGCCCTCAGGGCCTCTTGTAGGTTTAGTGCATAGTCCCTTATACTCTCATGCGCTCTCTGCTTGCACCCGTAGAATCTAAGCTTAATCTCGGCTGAGGTGCGGGTATCAAAGGTGTCCTTCAGCCGGGTTAGTATCCCTGCGACAGTCTTCCTCCCAGGTGGCCAGGATTTTACTTCCCTTTTGGCTGCCCCAGTTAGTTGGGCCACCAGGATGCTCACTTTTTGCTCTTCTGTGAGGGGGTACACCTGGAAGAGGCTATCCAGCTTTTCTCTAAAGTCATGCAGGGTATGTGACTCCCCTGAGTACTGGGGTAGCCAAGCTGCTCCCGGGATATAGGGCATGGTGAAGGGCATAACTGCAGCAGCGGTGGCGCTGGCGGGAGTTGAGGCAGTGAAGCTCTCCTCCGTATCCGACATCTTCCTCCCCCCTAGTGGACCGTGGCCTACCTTGCGATGATCCTGTTCCGTAGGCCGCGGCTCCGCAGTGGATCGTCAGGGTTGAGGACCTTCCGTCGCGCTCCGGTGACGTCGGCGTCTGCTGGGCTCCTTCCAGGACCTTACGCAACGTCCGGACGTGAGGCGGGGCTTCAGTTCTCGCGCGCTTTCGGAGTCCACGCCCCTCTTCTTCCCGCGCGGCGTCCTCAAGATGGCGTCCAATGGCGGGAAAACTCCACGGATGGCGGGAAGAAGGTCGAAGATGGCGCCGGATGGCGGGAAAACTTCGCGGATGGCGGGAAGAAGGTAGAAGATGGCGCCGGATGGCGGGAAACCTCCACGGATAGCGGGAATCTTCACCACTGGTAAGTTTGAACAGTCTTTGCTTTTCAGGCACGCAGTACCCGGTGGTTGCGGGCACGAAATCCTGCCGACTACGCCAAAGTTGACGCGCCCCTGGGCCTGTGTCGCGCTGCGTTGCGCACGCGGGAGCTTACCCGGAGCCGGATCTCTTGAGGGTTGTAGTCTCGTGGCGGCGACCCGGTCCGTGCCCAGGGAGTCAAACTGAGCGGCGATGTACTAGCAGTAGATGGTTGGTGACTACGCCATCCGTTGAATGCAGCTATGGAGCTGCCGCTGCAGGGCAGACCGCTGAGGCCGGTGGAAGGATGGTGCAGCGTGGATGGTATAACCCCCAACGGGAGGGGTATGGCCTCAGGGCAGCCGACGTGGATGATGGGGGTAGTAGGAACCACTCAGAGACGGTGCGGTGTAGTTCAGGGTCTTTACTGGTGACAAAGATAGACCCTCCCGGAGTACTTGCTAGTGATAGGGGCCTGGTCAGTCCTTGAGCAGATGGGATCTCCCCTGGCCAGGCGGAGTTGTAGGCCTTCCCAACTAACTGTACTCTTCTGGCTACCTTGCTAGAGGCGGGAATAAGTAGCCCACGTCCCTGAGTGTACCGTGTGGTGCTCACCCGTATGGCCGGTGACTCGGGGCCTTCTAATGGCTTCCGCTCCACGATGGCGGTGCTGGTCCCACGCGTGTGACCGTGCCTTCGGGCTTCTGGGCCAGAGGACCTGAAATCCTCTGCCGGACGGTTTCTGCTGCTGGGTAGGAGTTAGTCCCCACAGCCTCGGACTCCGGGTCCGGTAAGAAATCTTCTCAGTCAGGGCGAGCTCTGCAGCTGCCAGCCCCTGACTCGTTGTAACACTGCTCCCCACAGAGCTCCTGATGTTTCTTGCTATGCTGCTTCTCTTCTCTACTCTTGTTCTGTCTTCTTTCTCACTCACCCTGCCTCAGCCCCGGGTTTATATAGGGGAAGTCCTTCCCCTCCCAAGACTGGGCAGGAGGTGTGGCATGCACAGGATCCCTGACCAAAGGACCTCCCACCTGCTCTCAGACGTAATCTCTCTATCACTGTGGCAACCAGACCCCTGGGGTGTCACACACCACTTCTGCATCTTTCGCCCACTCCTGGTTTTTTTATTTAGAAATACTGATGTAAATAATGTCCAAATACTGAACGTGTGATTGTGGCCTTAGTGTGAAAAAAGAGCTACTTTTTAAAGTTTATGGACGGCAGAAGCAGAGGTAGTATAGAGCTCATACGGCACATCTGTTTTTCACATCCGTGTTTTTCACGGATAGAGAATGTACCCATTATATTTTATGGGGCTGTTAACATGACCTTGTTTTTGTGCAGACTTGGGTGGTTGTTCTATGAAAGCACAGCTAGAGCTGAACACACCGGCCGGTTGATCTGTGCATTTGGCCACAAACGGGAACACATCACAGGTCACATCACATCAGTGTATTTATAATGGGGATAGCTGGGTTAACTGTTCATATGACAGTCTTTTGGAATAAAGATGGATCAAAAACATTCGTGTTTGCATACGTTTTCTATTTACTTTAATGTAAAGAAAAACAGATACATATAGCTTCTGTGTTTATTTTAAAAGATAAAAAAGCACATCAGAGCACATTATTTTTATCCCTTAAAGGTTTCCAAATGCAAATATGCAAATGTGTGTGAAATATATTTGCACATTTGAGATATGGTCCATGGATGAAAACTACAATGCATTTGTTTTGTCAGAAATGTCCAAGATGCCACAAAAACATAGTGCAAAACTAGCCAAAGCCTAAGGCCTCATTCAGGTATCTATTTTTCACATGTGTTCTATCCGTGATTTTCACAGAAAAAACACACATTTTTGGTGGGTCGTGTGTCATCAAACTCAAAAATGCAAGTCCCATTTTCATGTTTGTTTAATAGGAGAAGCTTGAGAAAATTTCTCATAAGCAAAAGAAAATAATTGAAACTCTGATGCTAAAAATTTACATTGACTATGTTTCCGCAAAAAGATTTTGGTGACTTTCTTATTTTGCAGATTTACTGCAGCATTTCTGCACCTATTAGACTCCCTTTACACGTCCATTTTTTATGTCCGTATGTGGTCCATTTTTTAACCCCTTTAAAGCCCAGGACGTACTAATACATATCTGCGGCCTGGGACTTAAGAGCCAGGTACGTATTAGTACGCCATGTTGATTTTGCCGCACAAAGGCTGTGCGGGCACGATCGCAGCCGGGTGTCAGCTGATTGTCACAGCTGACACCCGGTACTATGTGCTGGGAGCGGTCCCGCACCGCTCCCGGCACTTTAACCCCCACAATGCTGCAATCGAAGTCGATCGCAGCATTGCGGGGGCAAGGGGAGGTGATCGCCAATACTCACCTCACCTCTGTCTGCAGCGGCTTCCTGGATGTTGCTATGACGACTCGATGTCGTCATGACAACATCCGGGTCACCAGACAGCAGGAAGATACTTTGGTCATGCGCAGTGCATGACCAAAGTATCTTCTGCATCTGCAGTGCTGACAGCCTGTATAGCACAGTGATGGTGCTTCATCCCTATGCTATACAGGTGATCAGAGTAAAAAAAAATAAACGTCCCATAGTGGGACAAAGTATAAAAGTAAAAAAAGTGTTAAAAAATGAAAAAAAAAAAGTAACAATATAAAAAAAAAATAAAAAAAAAATCCACCAAAAATAAAAATATAATGTACCCATCAATAAATATTATTATGAATAAAAAAAACAAAAAAACAAAAAAAGTACACATATTTGGTATCGCCGAGTCCAGAAAGACCTGACCTATAAAACTGTCCCACTAGTTAACCCCTTTAGTGAACACAGTAAAACAAAAAAAGAAGCAAAACACAATGCTTTATCATCATACCGCGCCAAACAAAAAATGGAAAAACACGCGATCAAAAAGACGAATATAAATAAAAATGGTAAAGCTGAAAACATCATCTTGTCCCGCAAAAAACAAGCTGCCATACTGCTCCATCAGCAGAAAAATAAAAAAGTTATAGCTCTCAGAATAAAGCGATGCAAAAAATATTTTTCTATAAAATAGCATTTATTCTGTAAAAGCGCCAAAACATAGAAAAACTATATAAATGTGGTACCGCTGTAAACGTACTGACCCAAAGAATAAAGCTACCTTATCAATTTTACCACATGCGGAACAGCATAAAAAATGAAGAAAAAAATTGTTGGTTTGTGTTTATTCTTCCTCCCACAAATCGGAATAGAAAGCGATCAAAAAATGTTATGTGCCTGAAAATGGTACTAATAAAAACGTCAACTCATCCCGCAAAAAAACAAGCTGTCACTGTCACATGACTCTGTCGGCCAAAATATGGAAAAATTATAGCTCTCAAAATATGGCGATGCAAAAACTAGATTTTGCAAAAAAATGCGTCTTTTAGTGTGAGACAGCTGTCAATCATAAAAACCCGATATGATTCTGGTAGTGCTGTAATCGCACCGACCCGAAGAATAAAGTCGTCTAATCATTTACAGTACAGACCAAAAGTTTGGACACACCTTCTCATTTAAAGATTTTTCTGTATTTTCATGACTATGAAAATTGTGCATTCACACTGAAGGCATCAAAACTATGAATGAACACATGTGGAATTATATACTTAACAAAAATGTGTGAAACAACTGAAAATATGTCTTATATTCTAGGTTCTTCAAAGTAGCCACCTTTTGCTTTGATGACTGCTTTGCACACTCTTGGCATTCTCTTGATGAGCTTCAAGAGGTAGTCACCGGAAATGGTCTTCCAACAATCTTGAAGGAGTTCCCAGAGATGCTTAGCACTTGTTGGCCCTTTTGCCTTCACTCTGCGGTCCAGCTCACCCCAAACCATCTCGATTGGGTTCAGGTCTGGTGACTGTGGAGGCCAGGTCATCTGGCGTAGCACCCCATCACTCTCCTTCTTAGTCAAATAGCCCTTACACAGCCTGGAGGTGTGTTTGGGGTCATTGTCCTGTTGAAAAATAAATGATGGTACAACTAAACGCAAACCGGATGGAATAGCATGCCGCTGCAAGATGCCGTGGTAGCCATGCTGGTTCAGTATGCCTTCAATTTTGAATAAATCCCCAACAGTGTCACCAGCAAAGCACCCCCACACCATCACACCTCCTCCTCCATGCTTCACGGTGGGAACCAGGCATGTAGAGTCCATCCGTTCACCTTTTCTGAGTCGCACAAAGACACGGTGGTTGGAACCAAAGATCTCAAATTTGGACTCATCAGACCAAAGCACAGATTTCCACTGGTCTAAAGTCCATTCCTTGTGTTTTTTAGCCCAAACAAGTCTCTTCTGCTTGTTGCCTGTCCTTAGCAGTGGTTTCCTAGCAGCTATTTTACCATGAAGGCCTGCTACACAAAGTCTCCTCTTAACAGTTGTTGAATAGATGTGTCTGCTGCTAGAACTCTGTGTGGCATTGACCTGGTCTCTAATCTGAGCTGCTGTTAACCTGTGATTTCTGAGGCTGGTGACTCGGATAAACTTATCCTCAGAAGCAGAGGTGACTCTTGGTCTTCCTTTCCTGGGGCGGTCCTCATGTGAGCCAGTTTCTTTGTAGCGCTTGATGGTTTTTGCAACTGCACTTGTGGACACTTTCAAAGTTTTCCCAATTTTTCGCACTGACTGACCTTCATTTCTTAAAGTAATGATGGCCATTCGTTTTTCTTTACTTCACTGCTTTTTTCTTGCCATTATACAAATTCTAACAGTGTATTCAGTAGGACTATCAGCTGTGTATCCACCTGACTTCTGCACAACACAACTAATGGTCCCAACCCCATTTATAAGGCAAGAAATCCCACTTATTAAACCTGACAGGGCACACCTGTGAAATGAAAACCATTTCCGGTGACTACCTCTTGAAGCTCATCAAGAGAATGCCAAGAGTGTGCAAAGCAGTCATCAAAGCAAAAGGTGGCTACTTTGAAGAACCTAGAATATAAGACATATTTTCAGTTGTTTCACACTTTTTTTGTTAAGTATATAATTCCACATGTGTTCATTCATAGTTTTGATGCCTTCAGTGTGAATGCACAATTTTCATAGTCATGAAAATACAGAAAAATCTTTAAATGAGAAGGTGTGTCCAAACTTTTGGTCTGTACTGTATACCGCACGAGGAACAGCGTAAAAAATAAACTCTAGGGTTAGGGTTGTGTTAGGGTTAGAGTTGGGCTAGGTTTAAGGTTAGGGTTGAGCTAGGGTTAGGGTTAGGCTAGGGTTAGGGTTGGGCTACGGTTAGGCTAGGGTTGGGGTTAGGGTTGGGCTTTGGGTTAGGGTTGGGCTAGGGTTGGGCTTAGGGTTGGGCTGGGGTTAGGGTTGGACTGGGGTTAGGGTTGGGGTTGTATTAGGGTTGGTGTTAGGGTTGGGATTTTTTTCAAAAGTAAAAAAAAAAAAAAGATGACGATATGGCGACTTGTGTTGAGCGCAAGTGCTCGCTATTTGAGTTTTCATCGGGTGCTCGGGTATGCACTGAGTATCGCGGGTGCTCGAGTGACCTGCTCTCCACCCCATATGCTTCACGGCCAAAAAAACCTTGCGGGGATTGTCTGCCATGCACGGGCTATCCCCGCATGTTTTTTTTTGGGGTGTCTAATAACCTTGAAACACGCGGGTGGGGACTCGAGTATGTCACTCGAGCACGCACGATACATGGTGCATACCCAAGTACCTGATGCAAACTCAAGTAGCGAGCACTTGCGCTCAAGACTAATGACAACTTATTCAATATGATGACCTAATGTTATCAAATTCTCTCATACCTCTGGGTTCAAAATGTTCACTATACCCCTTGATAAAATCCTTGAGGGGTGTATTTTCAAAAATGGGGTCACTTGTGGGGGATTTACACTATTTAGGCACATCAGGGGCTCTCCAAACGAGACATGGCGTTCGCTCTCGATTCCAGCCAATTTTGCGTTCAAAAAGTCACACAGTGCTCCTTCCCTTCTGAACTCTACCGTGTGCCCAAACACTGTATTTTCCCCACACATGGGGTATTGGCGTACTAAGGAGAAATTGCACAAACGTTTTTGGAGTCCATTTTCTCCTCTTACCCTTGTGAAAATAAAAAAATTGAGACTAAAACCTAATTTTTGCGGAAAAAGTTTGATTTTTTTATTTTTACGGCTCCATGTTATAAACTTCTGTAAAGCACTTGGGGGTTCAGGGTGCTCACCACACATCTAAATAAGTTCCCTGAGTGGTCTAGTTTCCAGAATGGTGTCACATGTGGGTGGTTTCCACTGTTTAGGCACATCAGGGGCACATCCACTAATTATTCAAAAAAATTTACAATCAAAAAGTCAAATGGCGCTCCTTCGCTTCCGAACCCTGCCGTGCGCCCAAACAGTGGTTTTCCCAACAAATATGGGGTATCTGCTTACTCAGGAGAAATTGCATAACAACTGCATGGTGCAATTTCTTCTGTTACCTTATGAAAATGCAAAATTGGGGGCTGAAAAACATTTTTGTGGGAAAAATGTGAAAATTTAATTTTTACGGCTTAATGTTATAAACTTCTGTGAAGCACCTGGGGGTGCAAGGTGCTCACCACACATCTAGATAAGTTCCCTGAGGGGTCTAGTTTCCAAAATGGTGTCACTTGTGCCTAAACAGTGGAAACCCCCCACATCAGGGGCTCCTCAAACCCAACATGACGTCCGCTAATTATTCAAGCAAATTTTACATTCAAAAAGTCAAATGGCGCTCCTTCCCTTCCGAACTCTGCCGTGCGCCCAAACAGTTTTTTTCTTCCCACATATGGGGTATCTGTGTGCTCAGGGGAAATTGCACAACAAATTTTGGGGTCCTTTTTTTCCTGTTACCCCTGCGAAAATAAAAAAAATTGGGTCTAAAGTAACATTTTTGTGAAAAAAGCTAAATGTTAATTTTTTTCTTCCACATTCCAAAAACTCCTGTGAAGCACCTGAAGGGTTAATAAAGTTCTTGAATGTGGTTTTGAGCACCTTGAGGGGTGCAGTTTTTAGAATGGTGTCACTTTGGGGTATTTTCTGTCATAAAGACCCCTCAAAGTGACTTCAAATGTGGTGTGGTCCCTAAAAAAAATGGTTTTGTAAATTTTGTTGGAAAAATTAGAAATTGTATGGTCAACTTTTAACCCTTATAGTTCCCTAATAAAAAAAATGTTGGTTCCAAAATTGTGCTGATGTAAAGTAGACATGTGGGAAATGTTATATATTAACTATTTAGTGTGACATATCTCTCTGATTTAAGGGCATAAAAATAAAAATTTAGAAAATTGCTAAATTTTCAAAATTTTCTCCAAATTTCCGTTTTTTTCACAATAAACGCAAGTAATATAAAATAAATTTTACCACAATCATGAAGCACAAAATGTCACGAAAAAAACGATCTCAGAGTCAGGGGGATCCGTTGAAGCGTTCCAGAGTAATTACCTCATAAAGTGACAGTGGTCAGAATTGTAAAAATTGGCCTGGTCATTAACATGCAAACCACCATGGGGGGTAAACGGGTTAAGGACCGCAAGTACGGACACATGCACATCTATTATATTCAATGGTGGTGCGCACATGTCTGTGTGAAAAACCCGCAGACATGTTCTTTTTTTCCGGCACCATTAACTAAATGCACACGTGCACACTAATGACACATCCGTTGGTCCAGCCGCTGGTTGCTGACTAAAACTATCATCATACTCGCCTGGTCTCCCTGCGATCAGCGAGACCAGGCGACGCTGATGAGAGTTGTTATCAGCACCCGCTGTCAGTGAATAGCGCGCATGAAATAAATTAATTAAAGAAACGGTGTGGGGTCTCCCTTATTTTTAATACCCAGCTGAATGAAAGCAGACAGCTAGGGGCTGGTGTTATTATTCTGGGAAAGAGCCAATATCCATCTCCTCCTGAGGAAAACAGGCAAAACATACGTCGTGGCGCACGTCTGATGGGTTGACATAGAGCTAAGTGTGCTATGCTACTTTTTTATCTTGTTTGCTGGACCTGTTAAACTATTACAGTAATTTTGTTCTCTGGCATCTATTTATTAGCATACTATTGAAGGTTTCTCTACTATATGTCTGGTACTTTATATAGATAAGTGACTATAGAGGTCAGAAGACACATTGGACATTGATGGATAAACTATTTATTTTCTGACTGTTACTATACTTATATCTTTAAGTACTTGTAAGAGATATGCTTTGTTTCATATATACCCTTTTTTTCGGCTCATGCGCAACTTGTCTAAATACCCATCTATCGATTTTTTAATAGCTCCTTGCTGTATTGTTATGTACATATGTTCATATTTTTAATAGACTTAATAAAAATATTTATTTTTAATAGAAAATCGTTACACTCTATTTTTTTAGCTAAGGTGGCACTTAGTTCTTCTTTGCATATTAACTGCCAGGACATGCAGTAGGACGGACTGAGTCAATCACGAGATAGACACACTAAAACTGTCAGGTTGACTGAGATGGATTCTCAGTCAGTTAAAGAAATGTGTTTATCTTTTCCTTTAGTCCAGCTCCACTCAGTGTCCTGTCAGGATGACTACACAGAGGAATGTGCGACCAAGATGCCTGACAGAACACTGCTTTGATGAGAGACAGAGGGCCTGACTGGCCATCTGGCAATTCTAGCAAATGCCAGATGAGCCGGTCCGGTTGTGGGCTGCATAAATTGTGACACTGTTAACAGTACAGAGGACACCGGTACTATTAACAGTTATGGTGCTGCAGGATACTTTCGGCCCATGGCCTGCTGGAGCCGGCACCACGCAGCTGACGTCAGCAATGGAGGCTGGATTAAGTGAGTATAAGGCCATGTGCCCACGTAGCGTTTTTGCGGCGTTTTTACGGCTGCGAAAACGCTTGTAAAACAGTCTGCCATGCAAAGCAATGTGAATTCGGATGTGCTGTGCACATGATGCGCTAATTTGCGCGCCGAATTCGCACTGCATTGCAAAACGCAGCATGACCATTTCTACCGCGATTACACTGCAAATTCGCGGCCATTGAGGAACATTGGTACGCAGCAAACCCGCAGGTATATGTGGATTTGCTGCGTTTCAATTAAATTCAATGGCCGCGAATTTGCAGCGTAATCGCGGTGCGTGTGGTACCCGGGATGAAGAGGAGACTACAACTCCTCTTCATCCCGGCTACCACGCGGTGAAAAAAAGAAATAAAAAAGTTAAAAATAAACAAAACCTGTATATTCACCTCTCTGGCGGCCCCCAGTCTGCTCCCGGCCACATCCTCTCTCCTTGGCGTCCCGCGGTGTACTGTCAGGACCTGTGGTGACATCATTTAGTCACCTGATGGTCACGTGACCGCTGACGTCGGCGGTCAGTTGACGGTCGCGTGACCATCAGCTGACTAAATGATGTCACCGCAGGTCCTGACAGTACACCGCGGGACGCCAAGGAGAGAGGACACGGCCGGACGCAAACTGGAGGAGACCAGAGAGGTGAGTATACAGTTGTTTTTTTTTTAACGTTTTAATTCTCTTTTTTTTATTATAGATGCTGCATTTAAAGCATCAGTTGTTCACACATTATAAATCCATGCCGCTTGCATGGATTTATATTGTGTGACCAACTTGTCAAGCACTTTTCCAAGTGTTGCTCAAAATCGCTTGGAAAACTGCTTGAAAATCGCATGCGAAAACGAATGTAAAAACGCTGAAAAAAAGCTTCTCTCTGGCAGAAAAAACGCATGTAAATCTGCATGCGTTTTTTTTCTGCCAGAGAGAGGCAAAAACGCTCTGCATCAAATCGGCTACGTGGGCACGTAGCCTAAAGGTTTATTTTTTGAGAGTTGTGGTGTCCATAAAACTATGGGAGGCCATCATACAGTATTGGAGTCGCGAGGGGGACCATCATACAGCATTGGGGCTGCAAGAGAGACCATGATACTGTACTGGAGCTGTGAGGGGGACCCTAATACTATATGGGGGCTGTGAGGGGGACCTTCATACTATATGGGGGCTATGAGGGACTATCATGCTGTATTGGAGCTAAGACAGGTACCCTCATACTACATGGGGGCTGTGGGGGACCAACATACTGTATGGAGGCTGTAAAGGGGTCCATCATACTATATAGAGGCTGTAGGGAACCATCATACAATAAGGGGGCTGTGAGGGGGTCCTCATACTATATGGGGGCTGTGGGGGACTATCATTCTATAAGTTGAGCTAAGAGAGGTACCCTCATATTACATGGGGGCTGTGGGGGACCAACATACTGTATGGAGGTTGTAAAGGGGTTCATCATACTATATTGGGACTGTAAAGAGAATCCTCATACTATATGGGGGCTGTGGGGGACCATCATACTGTATTGCGTCTGTGAGGGGGACCCTCATACTATATGGGGGTTGTGGGGGACGATCATACTGTATTGAGGCTGTGGAGACCATAATATTATATGGGGGACTGTGGGTTGAACATCACACTGTATTGGAGCTGTGGTGGACCATCATACTATGACTGGGGACCATCATACTGTGTGGAGCAATGTGGGGGAACCATAATACAATGTGGGGGCTGTGGAGTCCATCATACTGAGTAGGGGACTGTAGTGGAACCATCATACTTTGTGGAGGCCATCATACTGTGGGGGGAACCATTATACTGTGTGGAATGCTGAGGTGGGAAAAGTGTCCTGTGTGAGGAATCATCATACTTTGAGGAGGGCTATAGAGACCATCATGCTGTAGGGGGGACCATCATTCTGTGTGGTGGGACTATCATACTGGGGGACCATCATACTGTGTGGGGGGCTGTGTGGTAAACATTATGCTGTGAAAACCATTATGCTGTGTGGGTGGCTGTGGATACCATCATGCTGTGCAGAGACCATCATACTATGTGGGGAGCTATGGTGAACATTATAGGGTCATTCCATGTTAAGTGATCCAAATCTGAATATTTTTTTGTACCTAATGTCTTCAGATTTAGTTTTCTTTGTTTTGTTTTTTTAAGTGCTACTTTAGTGAAATACAAAAAAAAGTTTGCATTTTTATCTTCATTAGTTACATTTTTATAGATTTCTAAAGTTTTGAAAAAGTCAGAATTTTGGGCTTGTATGATCTTACATTTTTTATCATATCTCAGGTTAGAAATAAGATAAAGAGATGGGAGACGCACCGTTTTGTTTAGAACTGTACAGACTTTAATGTGTCACAAGATAATGTTTGCGGATATTTTGTTTTTGAGGAGTTAAATTCAAAATTTTGATGTGCAATTTTTAAAAAACAATATGTTATAAATTTTTCAAAAAAGTAATATGTGTTACTTAAGTTATTGGTTACATTTGTACACAGATTCAAGTTGGGCTCTCGTTGGGATCATATTTTTAAGTGTGATTTTCTAAATACAGTCTCATGCTAATCATTTGATTAATGCTAAAGTAAAACAAACAATATTAATTATTTAAATATACGAATATCATTTTTTTTTATTATTACTACATTAAACTTGTCCTTCAAGTTTTTAAACAGAGTATAGTAGTTAAATCATCAAGCTTTAAAATAAAACAAAATTAACTAGTCTTAACAATTAATAGTAAGGCTTTAACCCCTTAAGCCCCGAGAGTGGTTTGCACGTTAATGACCAGGCCAATTTTTACAATTCTGACCACTGTCACTTTATGAGGTAATTACTCTGGAACGCTTCAACGGATCCCCCTGATTCTGAGACTGTTTTTTCGTGACTTATTGTACTTCATGATTGTGGTAAAATTTCTTCGATATCACTTGCATTTATTTGTGGAAAAAAACGGAAATTTGGCAAAAATTTTGAAAATTTTGCAATTTTCAAAATTTGAATTTTTATGCCCTTAAATCAGAGAGATATGTCACACAAAAGAGTTAATAAATAACATTTCCCACATGTCTACTTTACATTAGCAAAATTTTGGAACCAAAATTTTTTTTGTTAGGGAGCTATAAGGGTTAAAAGTTGACAAGCGATTTCTCATTTTTCCAACAAAATTTACAAAACCATTTTTTTAGGGACCACATCACATTTGAAGTCACTTTGAGAGGTCTTTATGACAGAAAATACCCAAAAGTGACACCATTCTAAAAACTGCACCCCTCAAGGTGCTCAAAACCACATTCAAGAACTTTATTAACCCTTCAGGTGCTTCACAGGAATTTTTTGAATGTGGAAGAAAAAAATGAACATTTAGCTTTTTTCACAAAAATTTTACTTTAGACCCAATTTTTTTTATTTTCACAGGGGTAACAAGAAAAAATGGACCCCAAAATTTGTTGTGCAATTTCCCCTGGGCACGCAGATACCCAATATTTGGGGAAAAAACACTGTTTGGGCGCACGGCAGGGCTCGGAAGGGAAGGAGCGCCATTTGACTTTTTGATTGTAAAATTTGCTTGAATAATTAGCGGACGCCATGTTGTGTTTGGAGAGCCCCTGTGTGCCGAAACATTGGAGCTCCCCCACAAATGACCCCATTTTGGAAACTAGACCCCCCCAAGGCACCTATCTAGATGCATAGTGAGCACTTGGAACCCCCAGGTGCTTCACAAATTGATTCGTAAAAATGAAAAAGTGTTTTTTTTTTTAATTTTTTCATTTTTACGAATCAATTTGTGAAGCACCTGGGGTTCCAAGTGCTCACTATGCATCTAGATAGGTGCCTTGGGGGGTCTAGTTTCCAAAATGGGGTCACTTGTGGGGGAGCTCCAATGTTTGGGCACACAGGGACTCTCCAAATGCAACATGGTATCCGCTAACAAATTGAATGGAAAATCGGCTCAAATTGTTTTTTTTTTAATTTTTTCATTTTTACGAATCAATTTGTGAAGCACCTGGGGTTCCAAGTGCTCACTATGCATCTAGATAGGTGCCTTGGGGGGTCTAGTTTCCAAAATGGTGTCACTTGTGGGGGAGCTCCAATGTTTGGGCACACAGGGGCTCTCCAAACGCAACATGGTGTCCGCTAATAATTTGAGCCGACAATTTGTTAGCGGACACCATGTTGCATTTGAAGAGTCCCTGTGTGCCCAAACATTGGAGCTCCCCCACAAGTGACCCCATTTTGGAAACTAGACCCCCCAAGGCACCTATCTAGATGCATAGTGAGCACTTGGAACCCCCAGGTGCTTCACAAATTGATTCATAAAACTGAAAAAGTGAAAAAAAAAAAACACTTTTTCATTTTTATGAATCAATTTGTGAAGCACCTGGGGGTTCCAAGTGCTCACTATGCATCTAGATCGGTGCCTTGGGGGGTCTAGTTTCCAAAATGGGGTCACTTGTGGGGGAGCTCCAATGTTTGGGCACGCAGGGGCTCTCCAAACGCAACATGGCGTCCGCTAACAATTTGAGACGATTTTCCATTCAATTTGTTAGCGGACACCATGTCGCGTTTGGAGAGCCCGTGATGTGCCTAAACAGTGGAGCTCCCCCACAAGTGACCCCATTTTGGAAACTATACCCCCCAAGGATTTTATTAAGGTGTATAGTGAACATTTTGAACCCAGAGGTATGCCACAGAATTTGTTTACATTAGGTCATCATATTGAATAAGTTGTCATTAGTCTTGAGCGCAAGTGCTCGCTACTTGAGTTTGCATCGGGTACTCAGGTATGCACCATGTACAGCGTGTGCTCGAGTGACATGCTCGAGTCTCTGCTCCGCATGTTTCACGGTTATTAGACACCCAAAAAAAAACATGCGGGGATCGCTCGTGCATGGCAGGCAATCCCTGTAAAGTTTTTTGGCCGCGAAGCATATGGGGCAGAGACTCGAGCATGTCACTCAAATACCCACGATACTCAATGCATACCAGAGCACCCGATGCAAACTCAAGTAGCTCAACACTAGTCGCCATATCGTCATCTTTTTTTCTTACTTTTGAAAAAAATCCCAACCCCATCACAACCCTAACCCCAACCCCATCCCTAACCCTAGCACAACCCTAGCCCTAGCACAACCCTAACCCTAGCACAACCCTAGCCCCAAACCCAGCCTTAACCCTAGCCCAATCCTAACCCAAGAGTTTATTTTTTACGCCGTTCCTTGTGCGGTATAAGTGATTAGACGACTTTATTCTTCGGGTCGGTGTGATTACAGCAATACCAGAATCATATGGGGTTTTTATGACTGACAGCTGTCACACACTAAAAGACGCATTTTTTGTAAAATCTAGTTTTTGCATCGCCATATTTTGAGAGCTATAATTTTTCCAGATTTTGGCAGACAGTCATGTGACGGCTCGTTTTTTGCGGGATGACTTGACGTTGTTATTGGTGCCATTTTCAGGCACGTGACATTTTTTGATCGCTTTCTATTCCGATTTTTGGGAGGCAGAATAAACAAAAAACAACTATTCAGGAATTGTTTTGATTTTTTTTATTCTGTTGCGCTTGTGGTAAAATTGATAAGGTAGCTTTATTCTTTGGGCCAGTACGTTTACAGCGGTACCACATTTATTTTGTTTTTCTATGTTTTGCACTTTTACATAATAAAAGCAATTTTATAGAAAAAAATATTTTTTAGCATCGCTTTATTCTGAGAGCTATAACTTTTATTTTTCGGATGATGGAGCTGTATGGCGGCTTGTTTTTTGCGGGGCGAGATGACGTTTTCAGCGGTACCATTTTTATTTATACTTGTCTTTCTGATCGCGTGTTATTCCATTTTTTGTTTGGCGGTATGGTGATAAAGCATTGTTTTTTGCTTCGTTTTTTTTTTTTTTTTTACCGTGTTCACTGAAGGGGTTAACTAGTGGGACAGTTTTATAGGTCAGGTTGTTCCGGACGCGGCGATACCAAATATGTGTACTTTTATTGTTTTTTTTTATAATAATATTTATTGATGGGTACATTATATTTTTATTTTTGGTGGATTATTTATTTTTTTTTTTCACTTTTTGGAAGCTTATATAGTTTATTACTTTGTCCCACTCTGGGACTTTCACTTTTTTTTCTCTGATCGCCTGCATGGCACAGGAATGCAGCACCATCCCTGTGCCATGTAGGCTGTCAGCGCCGGACAGGGAGAAGATTGTTTGGAGATGCCATGCGCATGTCCAAACAATCTTCCTGCTGTCTGGTGACCCGGATGTTGTCATGACGACATCGGGTCGTCATGGCAACACCCGGGAAGCCTTTGCAGACAGCGCTGGAAGCTGGAAGAGGAGGTGAGTATCCGCGATCACCTCCCCTTGCCCCCGCAATGCTGCGATCGACTTTGATCGACTTTGATCGCAGCATCGCGGGGGTTAATGTGCTGGGAGCTGTGCAGGACCGCTCCCTGCACATAGTATCGGGTGTCAGCTGTGACAATCAGCTGACACCTGGCGGCGATCGTGCCCGCACAGCCTGTGTGCGCGCGCGATCGCCATGACGTACTAATACGGGTCTGGCTCTTAAGTCCCAGGGCACAGACGCGTATTAGTACGTCAGATGCTGTTAAGGGGTTAAACTGTGCTTTTATCATCAATTTGTCCCTTCTACTGGGAGAGATTTAATCTTCTCCACAATCTCTTACTAACAATGGCCATTTCCTTTTGTGTCAAAGAGTATGTATGGCTGTCATGGGGTTTAGCTCCACCTGAGTTATATCTGATTTTTGTTTACTTTAAGAGTATGTGCGCACGATCAAGATTTGAGGCAGAAATTTCCTGAGCGTTACTGCATCTGCTTGGCAGGAAAAACGCTGGGGGTTTTTGATGCATTTTTGGTGCGTTTTTTTAAGCGATTTTGATGCGTTTCTTTATGCGGTTTTTGAAGCGTTTTTGAACAACAATGAATGCTTAATGCTTTTTGGAGTTAAATAAAGTTATTTGGTGGGATATTGCTTAAACCCTTGGATTGCCCTCAGAACTGGGGTGAGTATATTGGTTAATTTAAATGATTAAAGAATATGTCTGTTGTATTTAAAATAAAGTGTTTACTCTGTGTCTGTTTGTTTATTTAACTCTTTTCTTTACTTTAATTAGTTTTGGTCATGAAAAAGTCTGATTGACACCTTGCCATCACAAAACAAAAGAGATGGGTGTCAGCTAGTCCCATACACCCAATCTTCATTAGCATTTCTATGCATGTAATTTATACGGCAGCTGTGATCTGGCATTTTTAGCCTTGGAAGGTGCCATTTTCAAATATGGTCCCTGGCCATTAAATAACATCTCACAGCTGGTTCGGTAGCCGCTATGTCCCCTTGATCAGCACTCAGCAGTGCTTTGAACGCAGCGCATTTTTGTTGCGTCCAAATCGCGTTGTTCTAATGCTGCACTTTTTTTGTCGGCACATGTGAATTCACCACATATAATGACACTTCAATCGGTCAAAATCTGCAGCGGAGACTAGCATGTCTGCTACAGAAATTGACATGCTGCGGGTGAGTTTGGGTATGTGGCCACGGTCAGGAGTCGCTGCAGGTTTGACGCTGCGTGTTTATACGGCGTCAAACCCGCAGCGTCCAGATGTTACAGCATAGTGGATGGGAGGTCTAGAAATCCGATGTCCACAATGAGTGCATCTGAGGCTGCGCATCATCCGTGGACACTGACATGCGGCGCATCTTTTAGGACGCATGTCAAATTCCCTTGCGGAGTCGCTAGTCTCCGCAACAGAAATTTGACCACTAAAATGTATAGAATGCGGTAAATTCGCACGGTTCAGTGAACACATGTGGATTTACCTGCGTTCAATAGAATTCAACGTTTTGGACACAGCAAAAAATATGCGTCCAAAGCGCTGCTATGTCGTGGGCACAGAGCCTAAATTTAAAAAAAAAATGCTGTGGGCTCCCGCGTCATTTTTATAACCAACAGAGGGAAAGCTGACCTCTGGGGGCTGATATTAGTAGCCGGGGAAGGGGCCAAGAGCCAACAATGTTCGCTGGCTATTAATATCAGCCCACAGCTGTTTGTTTAGCCTTTACTGGCTAGATTACAGGGGGACCCCAGAAAAAAAATGACATGGGGTCCCCCTATAAAATCTAACCAGCAAAGGATAAACTAGAGAGCTGAGGGATGATATTAATAGCCAGGGAAGGGGCCATGGATATTAGCCCCCTTCGCGGCTATTAATATCACCCCTCAGCAGTCCCAGAAATGGCGCTAAATCTGGCGCTTAGCCTCCGCTCTTCCCACTGCCCTGTAGCAAGGACGAGTGGGGCAACGGGGTTGGGGTTCACGTCAGCCTTGTATTGGTGGCTGACGAGAAGCCCAGGTTAGTAAAGGGGGGCGTCTATCACTGATGTCACTGCTGTAGAAGACAGCACTATATACTGACAAGGGTGTAAAATCACCTCTATCACTATACATGCTGCAGGAGGTCACTGGGGTTGATCAGCTGAAGATCAGCTGATTAGCCCCGGTGAGCTTACCGCCCTGGGAACATTCTTGCGAATGTTTCGAGGGTCAGGTGAGCATCAGCTGATCGGTCACGTAACCAATCAGCTGCTCACGGGCGTCACCAATCAGCTGATGGTGACGTCACCAATCAGCTGATGGTGACGTCACCGATCAGCTGAGCGGTCTCGTGACCATCAGCTGATCACTGATGTCACCGATAAGCTGATGGTCACGAGACCGCTCAGCTGATCGGTGACGTCAGCGCAGGTCCTGGAAGCACAGTATACTGCGGAGTGTGAGCCCGATCCCTGTAGTATACAGCCGGGACGAGTGGATCGCCGCCGGGGTCCGCTGGACAGGTGAGTATAGAGGTTTATTTTTCTATTTTTATTTTTACTTTTTTTTTACAATGGGCACGCGGGCTGGGCAGATCAGACTACTGCTCTTCCCATCCACGCCGCTTTCGCTGTTATCAGCGAGAGCGGCGGTTGGATGAGAGGAGATGTAGTCCTCCTCTCCCGACCCGGGTACCACCCGCAGCCAGTTTCTGGTGCGATTTCGCGCTCATGGACTTTAATTGAAATGCAGCATATCCGCAGGTATAGATATTATACCTGCGGCTTTGCTGCGATGCAATGCAAATCAATGGTCTCAAATTCGCGGCGGAAACACCCAAACAATGGTCATGCTGAGTTTTTTGCCCCAATGCAAATCCGGAGCGGAAATTTCCGCATCATGTGCACGGCACATCCGGATTCGCATTACTATACCTGGCAGACCTATTAACAAGCGTCTTCTCAGCGTTTCTGCGGTGGGAAAACCGCCGCGAAAATGCATCAAAAATGCATTGTGTGAACTTAACCTAAATATGTCTGTTTTTTTTTTGGATATGACGCGCCCAAGGGATGGGGACTCGGCGCCCGGCCCTTGCTGTTTGGTTTTGGGGAACGCCGCGGTGGCCGGTTCCCGGGCCCGTACCCTGGGGTCACTCTTTAAAAGGAAGAAGGAATGGTGGGGAAAAGGTGTATGTGATAGGAAAGAGTTTGTGACGCCACCCGTGGTGTCTGGTGAGGATCACCAGCGCTGCTACAGTCCTCTGAGGCCGGTGATCAGGCAGCTTAGATGGTGCGGCTCCCCACAGGTGGAGCGGGGCCTCAGGGCAGCATAAGAGAAGGGATGCAGGACAGAGGGGACCCAGCCGGGTCGGAGGAAGAATAGGCACACACACGACAGTTCATTTCAGTACCTTTACTGGTGGTGTTTCAGGCACGATCCAGGGCACTGTAGGGTGAGGGGTGCATTTCAGGACTCTCCCCAGTGAGCGGGTGTGGGGCCTCCTGTTTATTGCCTTTTCCTGTTAAGTTTATGACCTGCCTAGAGCTAGGCCTAACTTGGTCTCTGTCTTGCACCGGCTGACCTGGTGGTAGGACCTTCTGTTGAAGATCACACTCCCTGGTCTCTTGGGCCTCAGTGATTCCTGACCCTGGTATATCAGTCAGCTTTTGGTGTTCCTGGGACATGTAGTTCGCCAGGGATTCCGGTAGTTTCTGCTGGTCGTAGAGATCCTTGCAGACGCGGACCCGGTGTCCGGTAAATGCTTATGGGGTGAGCTGGTTAAGCTCCTTTGCCCCCTATGTAGCTCGCTTAATCCACTTCGGCCGCGCTCGGGGCCCTCACTAGGCTTCACACTGGCAGTAGGCCTCGCTACTCTTCACCGCTCTTATGGCGTCGGCACGCCTTAGGCTCACTGACTGAGCTTTAGGAGTCTGAACTCTCTCTAGAGGGACTGGAACTACCTCTGTCCCCTGAGGAAACTGTTCTGTAGACTGAGCTCCACTGCAGGCTGACCTCTCTCAGGCTCATCTTCTGCAGGAACTGAACTGCTTAGCTCCACCTTCCCTATTTATATCCCTAACGGGCTCCCTCTGCTGGTCTGAGGTGGAAGGTGGAGGTGTGTGTATGCTACGAGGGCCTCTTGTGGAGGAATCCGTCCATGCACCCCTCTAGGATCTGTGGCACCGATGCGCAGCAGGGCGCCACAGATACACAAAGGACGGTGATGGACCTGAAGGTGCAAAAAAAGTCACTTGTACTTCTTCATTAGCATAATCTTTGCAGAGTCCATTAGCCACCAGTGCTGATCATACTTCACAGGTCACATAACCAGTTATGTCATTCATCACCAATCTTGTGCCATCCTCAATCACTCCATGAACTTTACTTTCGTTGCTGAATTAAAAAATCCTTGTTTTTAGTTCTGTTTCACTCAATGGAATGAAAGTGTGGTATTGTGGAGTCCCTTTAATGGGTTCTGCTTCATTTAACTAATGTTTTAAGAAATTCTCCTCTTCTACGTAGTCCTGGTTTGTACAGTACATGAACTGGATGTTAGGAATATTTTTCTCACTCCAGTTGAAAAGTTGCATGGGAGATTTGGTCTGAACATGGTCTTTGGTGGCTTTCCCGAGCTGCAAAACCTTTCACGGTGTCTTCTAAACCATCACATACACCTTTGCCATGAGCTGGGGCAAAAAAGTGTATTTATTCATTTGTTCCTTTTTTTATTGTAATTATTGCTATATTCTACACCCCTTCTGGGGTGTGCTTGTGGTACTCACCTATCTAGAATCTGCGCAGCTTGTCTCCATTACTGGGCAGATCTGGGAGATGTGACTGGATTGGTGGAGAGCAGTCTGAGCGGGAAGATTTGATTGTTTATAAAGCTCATCTCACAGTGCAGTCAGCTGTTCATTGTGTGAAGATGCAGCTGAAGCATACTTCCTACCCTCCCAATCTCAAACATATGTTTTTTATGTGGAAAACATAGACCCTGCACTGTTAGATCACAGGCTGAACAGATCTAAATTCAAGATTTTTGAGAATGCCAAGAGTGTGCAAAGCAGTCATCAAAGCAAAAGGTGGCTACTTTGAAGAACCTAGAATATAAGACATATTTTCAGTTGTTTCACACTTTTTTGTTAAGTATATAATTCCACATGTGTTAATTCATAGTTTTGATGCCTTCAGTGTGAATGTACAATTTTCAAAGTCATGAAAATACAGAAAAATCTTTAAATGAGGTGTGTCCAAACTTTTGGTCTGTACTGTAAGTATATGCCCAAAAATGACAAAAGTATTCTCGGAGTGATACCTTTATTGGCTAATCAGAAAAAAAAATATATATATATGCAAGCTTTCAGAGCACAGAGGCTCCTTCTTCAGGCGTATATTACAAATGAATTGATAAGACATTTGTAACATTTCTTAAATGTTGTGCCTTTTGTCTTATCAATTCATATGTAATATTACCTGAAGAAGGGGCCTCTGTGCTCTGAAAGCTTGCATATATTTTTTTTCTGGTTAGCCAATAAAGGTATCACTCCGAAAATACTTTTGTGATTTTGGGGTATAAAAGTATTTACATTGATTCTGTATGGGTAAAATATTAGCAAAGATACTCATGAGATAAATCTGTTGAAAGCCTGTACTGTTCTGAGTTAAATGGTGTTTTTCCCATTTCTCTATCTTGTTTCTTGCCTGATCTATGAGGAGAAATGTAAAGGCATGCAACACAGAAATTCACATTTTTTCACAACTTTGAAAATTAATTAAAAAAAAACTAACACTTATAGAATTTTTTTTCTTCACATTTTGCATCCTCTCACACAGTATTACGAAAGAACAAATTATCAAAATAATTAAAAATATAGTGGTAATATTCATTGGTTCACTTGACATGGAATGACCCTATACTGTGTGGGGTCTGTGGTGGCCATCATAATGTGTCTGGGGCTTGAGTGACCATCTTGTGTGAGGTTTGTGAAGCTATAATTCTGTGTAGGTTGAAGAATGTGAGAACATCATTCTATATGGGGGCATTTTTGTGGGCATTATACTCTATGGGGCCGTGAAAGGGTTATCATAGTGTGCGAGAAAACTAAGGGGCTTCAGTAGGGGCGAAATAACTGTAAGTCTGGCAACACATATACCTCTCTATGTCGTTTGGAGGTATGACTTGTGACTGCACCTATGTGTAGGACTTTTGCAAAGGGGTCTTGTATGTAAACCCCTGCTCAGGGGCATTATTATAAGGAGGAACATTGCGGAATCATTACTGGGAGAGCACAGGGGGCATTATTATTATTATTATAATAATTAATCTGGGAGTTTATATAAGGAGGTTTGTGGTCATTATTAAAAGGGGGATTATTATTATAAGTAGGCATACTGTATTCTCAGTATGTTATACATACAGCACTCAGCGTTAGTGAGTACACCCCCCTGTATTCTCAATACGTTATATATACAGTGCTCAGCGTAAGTGAGTATACCCCCTGTATTCTCAGTACATTATACATACAGCACTCAGCGTAAATGAGTACACCCCCCCTGTATTCTCAGTACGTTATATACACAGCGTTCAGCATAAGTGAGTACACCCCCTGTATTCTCCGTACGTTATACATACAGCGCTCATCGTGAGTACAGCCCCCTGTATTCTCAGTACGTTATACACACAGTGCTCAGCGTAAGTGAGTACACCCCCTGTATTCTCAGTATGTTATACACACAGTGCTCAGCGTGAGTACAGCCCCCTGTATTCTCAGTACGTTATACACACAGTGCTCAGCGTAAGTGAGTACACCCCCTGTATTCTCAGTATGTTATACACACAGTGCTCAGCGTGAGTACAGCCCCCTGTATTCTCAGTACGTTATACACACAGTGCTCAGTGTGAGTACACCCCATGTATTCGCAGTACGTTACATCTACAGTGCTCAGCATGAGTACACCCCCTGAATTCTCAGTACATTATGCATACAGTGCTCAGCGTGAGTACACCCCCCTGTATTGTCAGTATGTTATACATACAGCACTCAGCGTAAGTGAGTACACCCCCCTGTATTCTCAGTACGTTATAAATACAGCGCTCAGTGTAAGTGAGTACACCCCCCTGTATTCTCAATATGTTATACACACAGCGCTCAGCGAAAGTGAATACACCCCCCTGTATTCTCAGTACATTATATGTACAGAGCTCAGTGTAAGTGAGTACACCCCCCTGTATTCTCAGTACGTTATATATTCAGCGCTCAGCGCAAGTGAGTATACCCCACTGTATTCTCAGTACATCTTATTTATGCTGGACGCATCCTTCTGTCCGAAGCCGGGATGGGTGGCACCTGCGCAGTGAGGTGCCCGAGTCAGCACGTGTGCATACCACACTACGGTGCCATTTTATTGAAGACACTGTATAGGCGAATTCACAGACAATGTCTTTAACCGATTCGCAACCCTGAGATTTTCCGTTTTTGCATTTTAGTTTTTTGCTCCCCTTGTTCCCAGAGTCATAGCGTTTTTATTTTTTGGTCAATATGGCTGTGTGAGGGCTTATTGTTTGCAGGACAAATTGTACTTTTGAAGGACATTACTGGTTTTACCATATCGTGTACGGGAAAACGGGAAAAAAATTCCAAGTGCGGTGAAATTGCAAAAAAAGTGCAATACAACAGATGTTTTCTTTTTATTTTTTTTACCACGTTCACTGAATGCTAAAACTGACCTGCCATTATTATTCTCCACGTCATTACGAGTTCGTAGACACCAAACATGTATAGGTTCTTTTTTATTTAAGTGGTGAAAAAAAATTCCAAAATTCGTTAAAAAAAAAAAAATGGCACCATTTTCCAAAACCCGTAGCGTCTCCATTTTTTGGGATCTGGGGCCTGGTGAGGGCTTATTTTTTTGCACGCCAAGCTGAAGTTTTTATTTATACCATTTTGGGGTAGATCCGATGTTTTGATCGCCCGTTATTGCATTTTATTGCAATGTTGCGGCGACCAAAAAACGTAATTCTGGAGTTTAGAATTTTTTTCTCGTTACGCCGTTTACGGATCGGATTAATTTTTTTTTTATATTGATCGGGCGATTCTGAACGTGGCGATACCAAATATGTGTATGTGGTTTTTTTTTTTTATTATTATTTTATTTTGAATGGGGCGAAAGGGGGGTGATTTAAACTTTTATATTTTTTAAATTTTTTTAGTAGTCAACGACCATCAATTCTAGCTAATGTTTGTGTCATTAGAGCAGCAGTAACAGGAGGCAGCCCTGTCAGAGATTACTAGCTGCGATTTAGTGATGGTGAGTCTGAAGTAGTGATGTGTTGGTCGTGAATGATCTGATACAAAGAGCCGGCTTCTTGCTGTGAACGATGGGTGCCCGCACCCCAGTGAGAGCCACTAATTTCTCTGAATGGCTCTCACTGGGTGTAAAATTGCAGTGTTCGGTGGTCGTAACTCAGCCCACTCTTCAATTTAATTGGCTAATCGCGAGTGTGCGGAGTTTCAGCAATGGGTGGGCGTAGTTTTGGCGCATCAACGTCATCTTAAATGTGTGTTCACCTCTGGTGAACACATATTTAGTAGGAGTCAATTTAGGATCTAAAAGAGCCGGCTCTTTTTAGTGAGCGGAGCCAGATCACTAAAAAGAACTGGACTGCCCATCACTAGTCTAAAGCTGTGTGTTGGTTGATTGCTGCAGTATCAGATTTCTCACTGCACTGACCAGTGAGCTCTGAACACAGTCACTAAATCTCTGCTTGTAATCGCTGACAACACTGTGTCCTGTCACTGCTGTTCTGATTATTCCAGGCTGACCTCTGATCCTACCCCCCTCCTACATTGAAGAAAATATATCCTGTGCTATACACACATGCACAAATACTCACAGATAATGGGGACTGCTCTCTGATACGCCTGCCTGCTCTCTGATATCCCTGCCTGCTCTCTGATACGCTTGCCTGCTCTCTGATATCCCTGCCTCCTCTGTTAACTCTGCCTGCTCTGATATTCCTGCCTGTTTTGTTACCCCTGCCTGCTCTGATATCCCTGCCTACTCTCTGATATCCCTGCCTGCTCTGTTAACTCTGCCTGCTCTGATATTCCTGCCCGTTTTGTTACCCCTGCCTGCTCTGATATCCCTGCCTGCTCTCTGATACACCTGCCTGCTCTGATATTCCTGCCCGTTTTGTTACCCCTGCCCGTTTTGTTACCCCTGCCTGCTCTGATATCCCTGCCTGCTCTGTTAACTCCGCCTGCTCTGATATTCCTGCCTGCTCTGTTACCCCTGCCCGATCTCTGATAGCGCTGCCTGCTCTCTGTTGCCTTTGCCTATTTTTTGCCCCTGCCTGTTCAGTTTCCCTTGGCTGCTCTCTGTTGCCCTGCCTGCTCTCTGTTGCCCCTCCCTGCTTTCTGAAACGTCTGCTTGCTCTCTGTTGCCCTGTCTGCTCCTTTTTGCCCCTGCCTGCTGTTTCCCCTGCCTGCTCTCTTGTCCCTGCCTGTTTTTTGTTGCTCCTGCCTGCTCTCTGTTACCTCTGCCTGCTCTCTGTTGCCCCTACCCACTGTGTTTCACCCGCCTGCTTTCTGATACACATGCTTGCTCTGTTGCCCTGTCTGCTCTCCATTGCCCCCCCTACTTTCTGTTGCCCCTGCCTGCTCTCTGTTGCCCCTACCTGCTCTCTGTTGCCCTCTGACTGCTGTTTCCCTTGCCTGCGCTCTCTTGCCATTGCCTGCTTTTACCCCTGCCTTCTCTCTGTTGCTCCTGCCTGTTCTCTGATATACATGCCTGCTCTCTGTTGCCGCTACCTGCTCTCTGTTGCCCCCTGACTGCTGTTTCCCTTGCCTGCACTTTCTTGCCATTGCCTGCTCTTACCCCTGCCTTCTCTCTGTTGCTCTTGCCTGCTCTCTGATATACCTGCCTGCTCTCTGTTGCCCTTACCTGCTCTCTGTTGCCCTCTGACTGCTGTTTCCCTTGCCTGCGCTCTCTTGCCATTGCCTGCTTTTACCCCTGCCTTCTCTCTGTTGCTCCTGCCTGCTCTCTGATATACCTGCCTGCTCTCTGTTGCCCCTACCTGCACTCTGTTGCCCCTGCCTGCTCTCTGTTGCCCCTGCCTGTTCTGTGTTGCCCCTGCCTACTGTTTCCCTTGCCTGTTCTCTTACGGCTGCCCGCTCTCTTGCCCATCTGCTCCCTGTTGCCACTGCCTGCTCTTTGTTGCCCCTGCCTTCTCTGTTGCCACTACCTACTCTCTCTTGCCCCTGCCTGCTCTTTCATACCACTGCCTGCTCTTTCTTGCCCCCGCCTACTGTTTCCCCTGCCTGATCTTTCTTGCCCCCACCTACTGTTTCCCCTGCCTGCTCTCTGTTGACCCTCTGCCTGATCTCTGATAAGCCTGCCTGCTCTCTCTTGCCCTGTCTGCTCTCTGTATGAGTTATTTTTTCTAAACTAAAACCTCAGTATTCAGTTTAAATTGCTGTGTTGGGCACGTTGCGATAAATAAGTGTGCTTTGGGTTGCAGTTTGGGCACTCAGTCTCTAAAAGGTTTGCCATCACTGATCTAGTGTATCAAATAAACAATAATGTTAAAATCACTTTAAAAAGAAATATCTACATACAGTACAGACCAAAAGTTTGGACACACCTTCTCATTTAAAGATTTTTCTGTATTTTCATGACTTTGAAAATTGTATGTTTGCGTTTAGTTGGACCATCATTTATTTTTCAACAGGACAATGACCCCAAACACACCTCCAGGCTGTGTAAGGGCTATTTCACCAAGAAGGAGAGTGATGGGGTGCTACGCCAGATGACCTGGCCTCCACAGTCACCAGACCTGAACCCAATCGAGATGGTTTGGGGTGAGCTGGACTGCAGAGTGAAGGCAAAAGGGCCAACAAGTGCTAAGCATCTCTGGGAACTCCTTCAAGATTGTTGGAAGACCATTTCCAGTGACTACCTCTTGACGCTCATCAAGAGAATGCCAAGAGTGTGCAAAGCAGTCATCAAAGCAAAAGGTGGCTACTTTGAAGAACCTAGAATATAAGACATATTTTCAGTTGTTTCACACTTTTTTGTTAAGTATATAATTCCACATGTGTTAATTCATAGTTTTGATGCCTTCAGTGTGAATGTACAATTTTCATAGTCATGAAAATACAGAAAAATCTTTAAATGAGAAGGTGTGTCCAAATTTTTGATCTGTACTGTATATACATTTTTACTGTAGAAATAAAAAAAATAATCCACTGTGGTATAACCTACAGAAAACTATTACAATATGAGAAAATGTAACCACGTTTCATCAAAACCATCAAATACTCTCAAATGTAACTTCCGTTTATTAGGGTCGGGTATGCGATGTTCCACATGATATAACCGTCAGCAATATAGGCTTATTCAAATACTTGGATCCAACTTACACTACAATCCACCAGTGAAAAGATAAGAAAGCTGGGTTGTGCATGAGTAAAGCTAGGTGGAAAGTGATGCATATGGGAAAAGCTAGGTGGATAGTAATGTATACGGGAAAAGTTGGGTGGAAAGTGATGTATATGGGAAAAGCTGGGTGGACGGTGATGTACGTAGGAAAAGCTGGGTGGAAGGTAATGTATATGGGCAAAGCTAGGTGGATATCAATGTATATGGACACTATTAAGCTATATAGGAAAAAGACAATTCCCTGAAGTTATATTCATACAACAGTGTAGTTGATTTCGATATTACTAAGCAATACAAATTAAATATTAAATAAAACATTCCCGTGACTAGTATGCAACATCATTATAACCAGTCTCCACTAGATACTTAATGTACCATTCCATAACAGAAGAAATGGCCCTGTTAAGAGAATGAAGATGTGACGGTCCAATAAAAGGTAATAATTTATAATCAAGATTCCTACCATAAGGGGACAAGGTCCCTAACTTTCTGATCCAAAAGTCTGTCACCTTCACGTCTTAATACCGGAACCCCATCAATGACTTGATATTTCAACTGAGAGACTTCTATGACCAGTTTCTACATAATATTTTTGAGCCAGTATACAAGTATAGTAATTATTAACCCGTTTATTACCAATGATGGACACAGCACATCATGAGCGGGTGTCAGTTCCCACATAATGACATGCAATGTCCATCATGGATTATAACTGTCACTGTGTGTAAACACGCAGCGACAATTCCGTGCTGACAGCTATCTCTGACAGGAGAAATTGCACAACAAATTTTGGGGTCCATTTTCTCCTGTTACCCTTGTGAAAATTAAAAATTTGGAGCTAAATCAACATTTTTGTGGAAAAATTAGATCTTTTATTTTCACGGCTTAACGTTTTAAAATTTTGTAAAGCACCTTGGGGCTAAAGGTGCTCACCACATATCTAGATAAACTTCTTGCGGAGTCAAGTTTCCAAAGTGGGGTCACTTGTGGGGGGTTTCCACCAGGGCTGTGGAGTCGGTGTCGTGGAGTCGGAGTCTCTGTCCATTGTTGTGGAGTAGGAATCAATATAAAATGGACCAACTCCGATTCCTTAAATATATAATAAATTGGGTACAGTAGTTCAATGCAGTTTGTGGGGAATATTTTTTCATAAGAATTTTGGAAAGTTATGAAATGTCCTATAAATGTCTGTCCTATTCCTGATCTAAGGGTCTAGACTTTTAGCTGAGATGAATCTGTGATACAGTAAATTTATCACTTAAACATGAGCCATGTATGAGGGAGTCGGAGTCGTGGAGTTTGAGTCGGTGTCATCATCGAAATTGAGGAGTCGGAGTTGGAGTCGGAGGTTTAGCTTACCAACTCCACAGCCCTGGTTTCTACTGTTTAGGCACATCAGGGGCTCTGCAAACAAGACATGGCGTTAGCTATCAATTCCAGACAATTTTGCACTCCAAAAGTCAAATAGCGTTCCTTCCTTTCTGAGCCCTGCTGTGTGCCCATACAGTAGTTTTCCATAACATATGGCGTATCAGAGTATTCAGGAGAAATTGAACAACAAATTTTGGGGTCTATTTTCTCTTGTTACCCTTGTGAAAATTACAAATTTGGGGAGAAAACAACATTTTTATGGGAAAAATATGATTTTTTATTTTCATGGCTCAATGTTAAAAACTTCTGTGAAGCACCTGAGGGTCCAATGTCCTCACTACATATCTACATAAACTCCTTGAGGGGTCTAGTTTCCAAAATGGAGTCACTAGTGGGGGTGGGGGTTCCACTGCTTAGGCAAATCAGGGACTCTCCAAACGCGACATGGCATAAGCTACCGATTCCAGTCACTTTTGCGCTTCAAAAGTCGAATGTTGTTCCTTCCCTTCCAAGCCATGCCCTGCGCCAAAACAGTAGTTTTCCATCACATATGGGGTATTGCTGTACTGAGGAGAAATCGTATAACAAATTGTATGGTTCCTTTTCTCCTGTTACCCTTGTGAAAATGCAAAATTTGGGACCCAAGTAACATTTTTGTGGGAAAAAAATGTTTCATATTGCTTAGTATCTGTGAAGCACCTGAAGGGTTATTAAACTTCTTGAATGTGGTTTTCAGCGCTTTGAGGGGTGCAGTTTTTAGAATGGTGTCACTTTTGGGTATTTTCTGTCATACAGGCCTCTCAAAGTCACTTCAAATGTGATGTGGTCTCTAAAAAAATGGTTTTGTAAATTTGTTGGAAAAATGAGAAATTGTTGATCAACTTTTAATATTTCTAACTTGGTCTAAAATGGTGCTGATGTAAAGTAGGTATGTGGCAAATGTTATTTATTAACTATTTTGTGTGGTATAGCTATCTGGTTTAAGAGCATAAAAGTTCAAAGTTTGGAAATCTTCACATTTTTTGCCAAGTTTTCAATATTTTCATAAATAAACGCAAATAATTTCAAACAAAATTTATCACTAATATAAAGTACAATATGTCACAAAAAAAATATTTCACAACCACTGGGATACGTTGAAGCGTTTAATAAAGTGACATTGGTCATATTTAAAAAATGAGCTTCAGTCATATAAAAACTTTCTAAAATCCAGAAACTATTTGCATACATATAAAATATATAATGAATTGATAGAATTCAATATACAAATAAAACCAAAAGAATGACCAAGGAAAAAAAAATGATTCTCACAACCCAATCAGATATATTGGGTTGTTAGGTCTCTATAGGAACCATTTGTAATTTTTATTTTTGAATTTGCGTTCCCCATTATTTCATATTCATTCATAAATAGATTCATGTATTGTATATAAAAAACTTATACTGTATATGTAATTTAAATATAAAGAAAATGGTATAAGAATATACCATTTTCTTTATATTTAAATCACATATATAATATATAGAATTCTATCAATTAATTATATATTTTATATGTAAGCAAATAGCTTCTGGATTTTAGCACATTTTTATATTATATGTAGTACATTTTTTAATATAATTTGGATGAAGTGTTCTCACAACTTATGTGCAAATGAAAAGATATCAGCTGTTTGTCATAATGGAGTTTATCTAAATGCAGGGGGAGAGAGCCCCACCCCTCACTTAACAAAGAAGGTATTTAAAGCTTGTATATTGTATAGCTTTACATACACCTGATGAAGGCTCCTTGAGAGCAGAAACGTGTTGTGCCATTATTTGCTACCATATGCCAACCACTTATCTCTTGAGTGGTTTTTAATCCTAAATACATTTTTCATCTTATACCTATACGCTTTTGAGCAGTCATCTACGGGCCTATCTGCACGTTTCCATAGTACTCACAGTGGAGTCTCATTCATTATCCACGGGAAAGCCTCCTTTTATCTATTGTTTTTTAACTTTTACAAGGGATAGCACAACAAAATGGACAGCAAAATTTGTTACCATGTTTCTTCTGACACCCCACATGTGGTCAGAAACCTCTTATTGGACACAGGGCTCAGAAAGGAAGAAGCAACATTTGGTATTTGGAGTGTAAATTTGGCTGGTATAGATTGTAGAAACCATGTCCCATTTGCAGAGCCCCTAAGGTACCAAAAGAGCAGAAAGTCCCAAAAGTGACCCCACTTTGGTAACTAGACCCATCAAGGAATGCATGTAGGGCTGTGTTGAGCATGTTGAACCTATTATATGCCTCACAGAACATTTTAAAATGTGGATGTGAAAATAAAAAATATGTTTTTTCTGCTAAAATATTGTTTAAACCCCAAATTTGTAATTTTCACAATGGATAATAGAAGAAATGGACCCCATAATTTGTTACGCAATTTCTCCTGAACGCGATGATACCACATATGTGGTCATGGTTTGGGCGCATGGTAGGGCTCGGAAAGGAAAGAGTGCTATTTGATTTTTAGAGAGTAAATTTGTCTGGAATAGATTGTGAATGTCATGTCACATTTGCAGAGCCCCTGACATGGCATAACAGCAGAAACACCCAAGTGACCCAATTTTGGAAACTAGACTCCTCAAGGAATTCATCTAGTGGTGTACTGAGGATGATTAACCTACAGGTGATTCACAAAAATTTATAAAATTTAGATGTGAAAACAAAAAATTTAATTTTTTCCACTAAAATACTGTTTTAGCACCAAATTTATAATTTACACGAGCGGTAATAGGGGAAAATGGAACCCATAATTTGTTATGCAATTTTTACCAAACACAGTGATAACCCATATGTGGTTATACACTACTGTTCGAGCTCACGGCAGGGATCAGATGGGAAGGAGCACTACTCGGCTTTTAGAATGCAGATTCCGTTTGACTAGATTGTGGGCACCATTAGCTGAGTCCCTGAGGTGGTAGATGAGCAGAACCCCCCACAAGTGACACCATATTAGAAACATCACTGTTTAAAGGGAATGTGTCATCCCCTGGGCGATATCAGACTGCGTACTGCCAGCGGAGCGGACGTCTCAATGACTCACCGTCGCTTGCGCAATACAAGGCTGTGGCGCATTACGCAGCCAAACGGGGCCGGAGGGAAACAAATCGCGCTCCATGGGAGCGGCGCTTTGCGCATGCGTGGGAGGGGAGGCAGAGCAGGGCACGTCAGAGGGGAGGAGGGAATATGGTAATTTAGCACAGAGGCGGCGATTTAGGGGAATAGTAAGCAGATAGGAGGGATTTGCTTGGTGTCCCCCGGACGCCAAGCTGCTGGAAAACAGACTTTATAAAACCAGATTTCTCTGCAATCAGACGTCTGCTATGGGCCATACAGTTAAGTATAGATTTACTTTTCCATCACCTGTATGGCCATAGTAGAGGTCTGATATCGCCCAGGGGGGGTGACACATTCCTTTTAAGGATTTCATCTGGAGGTATAGTGAGTATTTTGAACCCACAGGAGTCTCAAAAAATTTTATAACATTGAGACATGAGAAAAAAAACATTTTAGTGGGAAAAATGTAATTTTTTTTATTTGCTGCAAATTTGCCAGTTACACAAGGCTTAATAGGAGAAACTGGACCCCACAATTTATTGCGCAATTCTCCCAAAAGTGGTGATGCCCTACATGTCGTCAGAAACTACTGTTAGGACTGTAGTAAAAGGACAAGAATACACTAACAATGTGCACACCTAAATTGCTAAGTACAATTTTATTGAAACAAAATATAAATGACAAGGATTAAAACCATCTAAAAACAACACCACCACTGTAACAGGTTTTGATGTAAGCAAATAAGTAATATAAGGGGGGATTTCACTCAGGGTGATTTTTTTCTGCAGATTACATAGGGTATGCAAGCATAGATAGTATAGTAATAAAGTGCACAGTGCAAATACAGTACTGTATATATAATATGCTGATTCTCAGAAGGTATAGTAATAGAAATTGTATGAACTATATTCAGTTGTTAGATAGATTCTATGCTGGTATAATGCTTGCTCTGTTGATTGATATGTGGTGTATATATAACTGATCATTGTATGGTGGATTGGACAGCATAAGAGTACAATTCGATCCAAAAAATAGACCTACTGGCTCCAAAACATTTTGGGGAAACTGGTCATAGAGTCTCTCAGTTGAAATATCAAGTCATTGCTGGGGTTCCGGTATTAGGGGTTGTCTGGTCCAAATCGATAAGTTTGTAGTCACTCTGTGTGACTGCAGACTTATGAGTTCACCGGTTTCTGACCCGGGATAGGAGGGTAAGTATGAGTTAGGGCTCATATCCATCAGCATTAATAAAATCAGTCCATTGTTGTTTCTTAAAAGTCGGACGAGTGTCATGCGAGTGTCATACAAGTACAATGTGATTTTTCTCATCTAGCAGACATATGACATCCGAATAGAATGCGAATGCAATCCGTATGCAATGCGATTTTAACATTAGCTTTTACATAGAGTAATTCTCTGTCATTTTTAAAGATAGTTTTAAATAGTAAATATTCTTCAATACATATATAGCTAGATACATAGATAGAAATATGTGAATGAGATATATAATCAGTGCTTTGTGTGTGTTGCTTACTGTACATGTATTTAAGTAATAAATAAATAAAAAAATGGCTTGTGGTACCCCATAATTTTTATTAACCAGTTGAGGGAAACCCGACAGCTGGGGACTAAAGTTTATAGTCTGGGAATGGGGTAATACACATGGAGCATCCCAGGCTATTAATATTAGCTCACAGCTGTATACTTAGCCTTACTGGTTATTAAAATGGGGGACTCCCTCAAAATAATGACGTTGGGTCACCCCTATAATTAATAACCAGAAGAGGCTAGGCAGACAACGGCGGGCTGATATTAATAGGCTAGGAAGGGGCCATGGATATTGGCCCCCTCCCAGACTAAAAATGTCAGCCCTCAGACGGCCCAGAGATGGCGCATCCATAAGATGCGCCAATTCTGGTGCTTAGCCTCTGCTCTTCCCACTTGACCTGGTGCAGTGGCAAGTGGGGTAATAGTATTGGGGTTGATGTCAGCTTTTTATTGGCAGGTGACATCAAGCCCATGTGATAGTAATGAAGAGGCGTCTATAAGACACCCCCCATTACTAACCCCATAGTCATATTGTAAAAAATCACATCCAGAATATAGTCCTTTAATTGAAAGAAAGACACTGGCACCGTTTTTTAAATAAACATTCTACCCTTCTACCAATTTATTATGGAAAAATTAAAAATAATAAACCACCATATTCCTCACCTGTCCGCTGAGAAGATAATCCATTTGTCTCGCAACGAGTCTAGCTCTGCTGCATTTAGATACCTTATAAGGTGAGCGGAGTTCAAAGCCGATGTACTCCGTTCACCTCACTGACGTCGGCGCAAGCGTGAGAAAGTTCTCACATTAAGTATCTAGTGGGGACTGAAAGCTGTGTGAGGGACGGCCACAGGATGAGGGGTACAGCAGCAATCAGCAGACATGCACAAATATTAAATAATATATAATAAATATTTACTAAACTGTTTATAAAAAGAAAACAAAGGAAAGGATGGTAGGTAATCGGTGAGTAAACAAATACGATGACAGCAATTCCTCTCAATAACACCGAATAAGAGTATACACAGGTACAGTTAACAGAATTAACAGCTTTATGCCAGCAAAAATACATTTGATTAACCCTTTATATGCATAAAGCCATAAAACGACAGTGTTGTGCCAGTACTCTAGTAATCCCCTAATCGGAGCAGTTTTTGACGTGTTTCTTACAGAAGATGTCTTTTCTCCTAACTAGACTTCCATAAAGTTATTTATATATGCGCATATATAATCAGATGTAAGATGGTACTGGTACATCATGAGACTGAAGTGGTCGGTTTTTTGCTGGGCTGAGTCCCGAATAATCAGAAATGCTGACTGGAATCTCTTAGAGAATGCTGATCTCTCTAACGCAGGGCTTCTACAAGTCCTTAGAAATAAGACCTCACATGGCCTAGCCCAAAATGCTGTGTCCTTGGTAATCCTCACTGAGTCGGTTCATGTCAAGCCTAACAACGCATCCCAGAGTCACCAAAAAGAGATCAGAGTCGCACCGCTCTATCCAGACCTTTTTTCCAATGATGCATAGCTCTCAAACAACAGTCACAAACTGCCAAACCCCTGTGCTGCAGCTCTTGTCTCTCCGCTGCCCTCTACTGCCAAGATTATATATTACATCATAAATCTCCAACAATACAGTAAACTGTGATTAACCCTTACAGGGACTGTGAGTATGACGATGTTGCACACTAGTCACGGGAATGTTTTATTTAATATTTAATTTTTGGTGCTTAGTAGGGTTGAGCAAGTATGTTCTGTCCGAGTATGCTCGGGCCGAGCTCTGAGTAGTTACAGCTGCTCGGTGATATGATTGAATCACTCCCGTGTGCATGATTTGAAACTGTTTGACAGCTTTATTACATGTGAGGAATGTGTAAGAAATAGACATTCCTCACATTTAATAAAGCTGTCAAACAGTTGCAAATCATGCACACGGGAGCGATTCAACCATATCACCGAGCAGCTATAAATACTCGGAGCTCGGCCCGAGCATACTCGGCGAAAGGGTTAATAGAACGTACTCGCTCAACACTAGTGCTTAGTAATATCGATATCAACTACAATGTTGTATGCATAAAACTTATATAGCTTAATAGTCTCATATACATTACTATCCACCTAGCTTTCCCCATATACATAACCATCCACCCAGCTTTTCCCATACACATCACCATCCACCCAGCTTTTCCTATATTCATCACCATGCACCAAGCTTTCCTAACACTGGATTCTAATGTAAGTTTGATCCAAGTACTTGAGCCTATATAGCGGATGGTTATATCATGAAGAAGAATGCATAGCCGACCCTAATAAATGGAAATTACATTTGATGGCTTTGATGAAATGTGGCTACATTTTCTCATATTGTAATGCTGATGTTTCCCGTAGGTTATAACACTGTGAATTATTTTTTAATCTATACAGCAAAAATGTTTGTATATATGTAGATATTTCTTTTTAAGGTGATTTTAACATTATTTTTTATTTGCTACCCTAGATGGTTACTATGGCTACTGGGATGGGCCCTGAGGAGCAGGAATAGGTAGGGCCCATTAATCCTGTGGGATATAAAGCTGTGATTGTATGTTTGTGTATCGTGACTGTATTTTATACTTGAGAAAAGCCATTTGACTGAAACGTTGCTCTATTTTTGTCTCCTCACTGCTTTGATGTTTTAAATATTTTGGAATAAAGATTGGATTTTTATAAGGATCTTTATGGTGCCTCGGACAGCTTTGGATTTGCTAGTGTATTAGTAAGTAGTACAAAGTCATGTCCCTACCACACTTTCAAAAAATAAGATCAAGCAGCCAACCCCTTTAAGTTTTTTCCATGTTTAATTATAAATCACTACATAGAACTACACCGACGGGGCATTGAAGCCACTAGGGTATTCAAGACACCTTGAGGGATCTTGCTTCATTCCATTTGCAAATCTGCAAACAATTCATCTTTATTGCTATGGCTATGGGCCCCAACTTGTCGCCCTTACTCATCCCAAAGGTGCTCTATAGGGTTTAAATCAGGTGCTGGGCTTGGCCATTGCAACAGGCGAACATTTTTCTTTGCTAACCAATTTTTGACTAAATTGGATGTGTGCTTTGGATGATTGTCTTGAGGGAAATTTCCATCCCCTGACTACTTTGGTTTTACCATATGGCAGCATTACATTCTTCAGTATATCCTTGTACATGGTAGCATTCACATTTCCATCAATTCTATGCAGAGGGCCAATGGCAGATGCAGAAAAGCAGCCCCAAACCATGACATTGCCACCACCATGTTTCACTGTAGGTTTTGTTACCTTACATCATTACGTTTTCCAATTGGGCGGTATATATAGTGCTTGCCATTACTACCAAACAGATTGAACTAGGATTCATCTGACCACAACACCTTAGACCAATCTGTCTCTTTCCATTGCCTGTGTTCTTTGGCAAACTCAAGTCGGACTTTCCGATTCTTTGCAGAGATGAAAGGCTTCTTGACTGGAACTCGTGCATTCAACACTACTGCTCTCAGCAGTCACACCACAGTTTGGCGACTCACTTTTACCCCATATTCTTTGTTAATTTAGTGTGATATCTGTACAGCACTTTTATGGACATCAGATACTGACTTTTCCTTAATAATGTGATCAACTCTGGAGGAAGTTTTCCGTGGTCGTCCACGTCTAGGTTTGTCAGCTGTTCCATAACCTTCTTTTTCTTACTTTAATATAAGTGGCATTAGACTGAGAACAGTTGAATTCCATAGCTATCTCTTTTTGGCTTTTGCCTGACTTCACTCTCAGAATAATAAGCTTCCTGACATCTGGTGATACATTTTGCTTTGTATTTCCCATGTTTAACCTAAAAACACACACATAAAAATTAAAAAAAAAATGTAAGCAAAATTCGGGTACCCATGACAAAATATGCAAAACATTTGGCCCAGCAAATGTTAAGAACAAACACATAAAGGGATAAAATAAGGTCAAACACAATTTTCGTCCTGATAGCTGACAACTATTTGCTTCCGTTTTACTAAAATCACCAGGAAAATGGCATCACAACAACCAGACAGAAGTAATCAGACCTTTGGTCACCACTGTACGTATTAGCAATCTTCTCTTATTATTGCGTTTTTAATGTTTTTTTATGTGGTTTCCCCTTTATTTTTTAGATGGGGCATCTGAAGTAGCACTTTTGTATGTGCTATTTTAGTACAGAAAAGCTTGATTCTGCACTTAAACCCAGTGTTTTTTTACATATGATTTTATATGCATTTTTACATGTTTTCCAAGCTCTTAAAAGAAGCTTATAGGGAAAATATGAACAAAAAAAACACACAGTTCAACAGCATCTTTACACGCACAGTGGGCAGAAGTTTTCATGAAAACACATCCCCCTATGCGCCATTGTAAGAAGGTTTGCTGTTTCTACCAGCACAGTATTAAGAACACAAGCAGATACCAGGACAAGGGCCATAACATAAGCAGAGATAGACAGGACAGTATAAGGGCCTCAACCCAAAAGCATGACTAGTGGAACCACTGCTCACAGCCCAGCTCCATGCGGGTCAATTAGCCATCGCCAGAGAACACCAGATTTGGCAGGTCCACGCTTGGCTTCCCTTTCCCCTCACAGATTAAAGCAGGTTACCACTGAGCACACGTGACAGATATAAAAGCTTTTGGAGACGTCATGGTGAACGCTATGCTGCCAGCAACTTCATCCAGTATGACCATTTTGGCGATGGGTCAGCAATGATGTGGGGAGGAATATCTCTGGAAGGTCGCACAAACCTCCATATTATACCCAATGATACACTGACTGCTGTTAGATGGCAGGATGAAATCTTCATAGTCCCTGGTACAGTGGGCCCTGGGTTCTTGCTTGTGCAGGACAATCCATGGCCTCATGTAGCCAAAATATGTAGGCAGTTCCTGGATGACAAAGTCATTGATGTCATTACCTAGCCCTCATGTTCTTCAGACCTGAATCCAATTGAGAACCTGTGGGACATGATGTATCAGTGTATCCAACATGGCCAAGAAGTGCCACAGACTGTCCAGGAGCTCACTGTTGCCCTGATCTAGGTCTGAAGGGATATCTTCTATGACACCATCCATAGTTTCAACAGCAACATGACCACGTTTTATGAGTGCACAGAGGTATGTGGGGGCTATAAACACTATGAAGTCACATTAGGAGATGCCGTGATGAGATTCTCGCACATTGCATATGCCTATGATTTCAAAATTTTACTTTGATATTTAGGGTGATTTGGACTCTTGCCCTCACTAGCTTCAATCCTGTGTTTTCCATTGTCCGTTGATATGTTTCTTTGTTCTCATTGAGGTCCTGTGAGATTTAAGTGTTCCTCTAATTTTTTTTCGAGCATTGCAAGATCTCCTCCATTTTGCAGCACTGCCGACGTGATAGACAAATCTTTCTCACAGGCTGCACAGCAAGTGAAAAGCATGATGTGCCCAGGTCGGCCCACAGACTGCTACAATTTTTCCAATTAAAAAAGCTAGTTTTCCATTGGAGGAGGCTGTACAGGAGAGCTGTGCAGTCTATGAAGAAAGTTGCACTAAAAAGCAGGTGAGCTTCACTAAGTAGGAGAAGCTGTAATACTTACAGTTAGTGATGAGTGAGTATGTTTGGTTAACCCTTTCGGTGAGTATGCTCCGGCGAGTACCAAGTATCTTCAGAGATATGTTTGATTCACTTCCGTGTGCATGATTTGCGACTGTTTAACAGCTTTAATACATGTGAGGAATGCTTAAGAAACAAGCATACTCGCCGAAAGGGTTAACCAAACATACTCGCACATCACTACTTACAGTATATATTAGTGACCCCATTCCTTCACATCTCCTGCAGTCTCTCTCATCGGTGGTCACCACTCGCCTGACTAAAATATTTAACCTTTCTCTTTCTTCAGGTATCTTTCTCTCCTCATTTAAACATGTCATAATAACCCCTTTACTTAAAAAGCCATCCCTGGACCAGAACTGCACTTCTAACTACAGACCGGTCTCTAATCTTCCCTTCATCTCTAAACTACTGGAACGCTTGGTCCACTCCCATCTAATCCGCTATCTCTCGGATAACTCTCACCTCGACCCTCTACAATCTGGTTTCCGCTCTTTACACTCCACTGAAACTGCCCTCACTAAAGTCTCTAATGATCTAGTAACAGATAAATCCAAAGGTCACTGCTCCCAGCTGATTCTAGTGGATATCTATGCCACATTTGACACTGTGGATTACCAGCTCCACCTCACTATGCGCCGCTCTATAGGCGTTAAGGAAAAGGTTCTCTCCTGGTTCTCCTCCTACCTCTCTGACCGCTCCTTCACTGTATCTTTTGCCGGCTCTTCTTCCTCTCCTCGTCCCCTTACTATCGGGGTTCCACAGGGTTCAGTCCTAGGCCCCCTCCTCTTCTCTCTATACACTACCCCTATTGGACAAACAATCAACACATTTGGGTTCCATTATCATCTCTATGCTGATGACACTCAATTATACACTTCTTCCTCTGACATCACCCTTACCCTAATACAAAATACCAAGGATTGTCTGTCTGCTGTCTCTAACATCATGTACTCACTCTATCTTAAACTGAATCTCTCCAAAACTGAACTTCTTGTGGTTTTCCCCTCTACTAACCTAACTCTACCTAACATCGAAATTACCTTGGATGGTTCAACCATAACTCCCAAGCAGCACGCCCGCTGCCTTGGGGTCATATTCGACATGAACCTTTCCTTTACTCCCTATTGTTATGATCTGCTACAAGAACTAAGGAAAGAAAGGGAATCTGTCCCTACAATAAGACTAAGCTGATTCCCTACGTTGCAGTAGGCGACCTGTTCCTTGTGAACAGACCCGCCTTCTGCGTTCAGACTAGCTGAGGACAACCTATAGAGTAAAGGGAGGGGTCCCTAAAAGAACTAAGGACTGGGACAAAATTGGACACCTCCTAGCAGATGTTGTAGCGGAGCACAAAGACAAACAGACAAAAAGTACTTAGAGGTCCAAAGGACCAAACGAACTAGAGAGATAGGTACAAAAGCACCTGGCTAGATAGAGAGTCAAATAACACTGAAGTCCAGCAAAGCCAGAAGGGCGGAGCTGGAATAAATAGGCAGCAAGTCACATGACCACAAAATAGAAAAAAACTAACAGGAGGGTTCTAAAAGTACCCCCTCTTCTATGAGGATCCTCCGGATCCTCCAGGCCCAGGCCTATCAGGAAACCTCCTGTGGAACGCTCTGACAAGTCTAGGAGCAGAGACATCATCCGCCCTTACCCAGGAGTTATCCTCGGGACCGAAACCTTTCCAAGCGACGATATACTGCAATCTCCCTCTATGCCTTCTGGAATTCAGGATACGAGAAATTTCATATTCGCCGTCTTCCACCACCGGAGGAACTGTGACAGTAGCATCCCTATCCGATACATCAGCCTTTTTCAATAAGGAAACATGAAACACAGGATTAATCTTCCAGGAGGTGGGAACCTCCAACCTAGCAGCAGACTGGTTAACCACCTGAAGCACCTTAAATGGCCCCACAAACTTCGGACCCAATTTTTTAGAGGGAATCCTCAACCGTGGATTCTTTGAGGACAACCAAACCATGTCACCCACCGTAAACAAAACGTCTTTACGTTTCCTGTTAAAATACTTCTTGGACTTTTTGTTAGCCTCTTGAAGGTTACAACGTACATCAGTCCAAACTCTTTCCAAATCACCGGAAAAATTCTCCTCCTCCGGCACAGCCGACACCAATTTGGAGAACGAACCAAACGACGGATCCAGTACAACAAAAAAAAGGAGAACACCCAGCAGAAGAGGATCTATGGTTGTTAAGAGCAAATTCAGCGAGTGGCAGAAACTCAGACCACCCCTCTTGATTGTCTGCCACAAAACAACGCAAAAACTGTTCAACATCCTGGTTCTTTCTTTCAGTCTGTCCATTAGACTCAGGATGATACCCAGATGAAAATGACAAATGGACTCCCAACCTGTCACAAAAAGCACGCCAAAAGCGAGCCACAAACTGAGGTCCCCTATCAGAAACAATGTCGGTGGGAACGCCATGGAGTCTGACAACTTCCTTAACAAACGCCTTAGCGAGTGTCTTAGCGCAGGGTAGTGATGAAAGGAACCAAATGACATCTTGCTAAAACGGTCCACGACCACCCAGATGACAGTGAAACCCTCGGACACAGGAAGGTCAGTAATAAAATCCATAGCTAGATGCGTTCAAGGCGCACTAGGAACCTCCAGAGGGCAAAGCAACCCCGCAGCAGGGGTATGTGAAGCCTTTGACCTAGCACACACCGTACATTGACGCACCCACTTGATGACTTCCTTCTGCCACCCAGGCCACCAAAAACTGCGACTTATAAGTCTCTTAGTCTCAGAAATTCCTGGATGACCTGCCAACCGAGACTCATGATATTCCACAAACAAATCTTTCCTAAAGGTTCTAGGCACAAACAACCTCCCATGGGGAGTGTTAGATGGGGCATCCTCCTGGGCTTTCAGAATCCCATCTTCCAAAACGGAGTCCAATGCAGCTACCACAACTTCTTCCTGTAAAATGCTCTCCTCCTCCTCGGTACCAACCATGGGAGAAAAGCTGCGAGATAAAGCATCGGCTTTAACATTCTTGGTACAAGGGATGTAAGTAACAGAAAAATTAAACCAAGAAAAAAAAAGTGCCCACCTAGCCTGATGGGCATTCAAGCGCTTGGCAGCATCCAGATAAATCAAATTTTTATGATCAGTGAAAACCTGAACTGGAAATTTAGCACCTTCCAAGAAATGCCGCCAATGTTCAAACGCGAGTTTAATAGCCAGCAATTCCCAATTACCAACATCGTAATTAAGTTCGGTTTCTGAAAATTTTTTCGAAAAAAAGCACAGGGATGTACTCCATCCTTGTTCTCCTGAGACAAAACCGCACCGACCCCCACCGAAGAAGCATCAACCTCGACCAAAAAAGGCTTGGTCTCATCAGGTTGCACAAGGATAGGGGCAGAACTGAACCTCTCTTTGAGATGCACAAAAGCGTCAATGGCCTCAGTAGTCCACTGGACCGTATTCGCACCTTTCCTGGTGAGATCGGTCAGCGGCTTAACAATTATAGAAAAATTCTTAATGAATTTTCTGTAATAATTGGCGAAACCCAAAAATCTCTGTATCGATTTCAAACCAATAGGCCTAGGCCATTCCTGCACAGCCTGAACCTTCACCGGGTCCATCTCAAAGCCCTCGCTGGAGATAATGTAGCCCAAAAAACGAATTCTCTGCACAGCGAACTCACATTTCTCCAGCTTAGCAAAAAGTGAATTGTCACTTAATAACTGCAATACCTCACGTACGCTCTGCCAATGAGACTCCAGATCTGGCGAATAAATCAAAATGTTATCCAAATACACAACCACATTCTTACCAATCAAAGGTCTCAGGATGTCATTAATAAGGTTCTGAAAAAACGCGGGTGCATTGGTAAGACCAAAAGGCATCACCAGATTCTCAAAATGTCCTACCGGAGTGTTAAAGGCAGTTTTCCATTCATCACCCTCCTTTATTCGTAACAAATTGTATGCCCCCCGGAGATCAATTTTAGAGAACCACTTGGCCCTCACTAACTGGTTAAATAAATCAGGAATTAACGGCAATGGGTAGGAATTGCGTACGGTAATCTTATTAATTTCGCCAAAGTCCAGACATGGACGTAAACCGCCATCCTTTTTCTTTACAAAAAAAAATCCAACAGCCGCAGGCGACTTAGAAGGTCTAATGTGACCAGCAGCCAAGCTCATTTGTATGTATTCCTCCAAGGCTTTTCTCTCAGGAATAGCCAGATTAAATAAGCGACTCTTGGGAAGAATAGCTCCAGGAACAAACTCAATGGTGCAATCATAGTCCCTATGAGGAGGTAAAACTTGCGACTCCTCCTCTGAAAAAAACTTCCAAAAATCCTGAATAGGTACAGGAAATTCCCCTTTTTCCACAGCCGCAATGCGACCGTTACAACACTTATCATAGCACTTAGGACTCCATGACTTAATCTCATTAGTAGACCAGTCCAGTAAAGGATTGTGCAGTTTTAACCAAGGTAAACCTAAAACTACTGGAGAAGGTAAATTATTTAATACCACCAAATCCAAATTTTCCTGGTGAATACCATTGATAGTGAGGGGAAATTCAGCAACCTTGTGAGTAATACATTTCAAAGGAGTGTTGTCAATAGCAATCACAGAAATAGGTGATGACAAAGGTTTGGACTCCAATTTAAGTTTTTCCAAAAAACCCTTATCAATCACATTAAGTGTTGAACCACAATCCACAAATACCTGAAATTCAATAAAATCTTCCTGCAATAAGGTACTCCCTGAAAGAAATACTCCCTTAGAATTCAAACAAGCAATACGGGCGTAACTGACCTTTTTTTATTCTTTGCTTAAACGAAGCTCACAGTTCTTAATCAAATGGTCAGATTTACCACAGTAAAAACACAATCCCTTGGAAAACCTGCGGTCTCTTTCCTGAGAGCGGAGTGACATCGCCCCAACCTCCATCGGTTCTCCGCAGTCCGAGCAGACCCTCTGAGGACTAGGAGCTGCCATTGCAGGAATTTTCTCATCATTAACCCTGGCACGCAGTCTCCTGTCCACACGTATAGCTAATTGCATGGCTTCTTGCAAGGTCACAGGTGCAGGGAATGCAATCAGTAGATCTTTAACCCTTTCACTTAGACCGGCAAGAAACAAACATTTTAATGCCGAATAATTCCATTTCACTTCTGAAGACCACCTTCTGAAGTGTGTACAATAATTTTCAACATCACCTGACCCCTGCTTCAAATGTCTCAGTTCTGTCTCAGCAGATGAGACTCGATCAGGATCATCACACAATAACCCCATAGCAGAAAAAAAATCCTCCACTGATCTAAAACACAGATCATTAGGTTGGAGAGAAAAGGCCCACCCCTGTGGTTCTTTGCGCAAAAGTGACATGATAAACCCAATACACTGTGATTCATTCCCAGAGGACCTGGGTCTCAAACGAAAATATAATAAACAAGCATTTTTAAAGGAAAAAAAATCTTGTTGTTTACCATCAAAAATATCAGGCAGTCCTACCTTTGGTTCCACAAAATGCGCTCCAGGACAGCTACTCACGTGTTGCTGGAGCTCGGCCACCTCTAGAGACAATCCCTGTAGGCGTTGAGCCAACTCTTGAACAGACACCATACTGATCCCTGGATTTCTTTCCTAAGTTTAAGTTTGGGTTGGACTTACTGTTATGATCTGCTACAAGAACTAAGGAAAGAAAGGGAATCTGTCCTTACAATAAGACTAAGCTGATTCCCTACGTTGCAGCGGGCGACCTGTTCCTTGTGAACAGACCCGCCTTTGTCCTCAGCTAGTCTGAACGCAGACCTATAGAGTGAAGGGAGGGGTCCCTAAAAGAACTAAGGACTGGGACAAAATTGGACACCTCCTAGCAGATGTTGTAGCGGAGCACAAAGACAAACAGACAAAAAGTACTTACAGGTCCAAAGGACTAAACGAACTAGAGAGATAGGTACAAAAGCACCTGGCTAGATAGAGAGTCAAATAACACTGAAGTCCAGCAAAGCCAGAAGGGCGGAGCTGGAATAAATAGGCAGCAGGTCACGTGACCACAAAATAGAAAAAAACTAACAGGAGGGTTCTAACACCTATATCTGATCACTCACTCGCTCTTTTCACCTGCATCTTAAAAATATCTCCAGAATCCGACCTCTTCTCACCTTTGAAACTGCAAAAACTCTTACTGTCAATCTTATTCACTCTCGTCTGGACTACTGCAACTCTCTTCTGATTGGTCTCCCTCTTACCAAACTTTCTCCTCTTCAATCCGTCCTGAATGCAGCAGTCAGGGTCGTATTTTGTCCAGCCGCTTCACCGATGCCTCCACCTTGTGCCAGTCATTACACTGGTTGCCCATTCGCTACAGGGTCCAATATAAACTCATCGCTCTCACCCACAAAGCTCTCCACAGTTCTGCACCGCCTTATAGCTCCTCGCTCATCTCTGTCTATCGCCCTACACGTGCCCTCCGTTCTACAAATCACCTAAGACTAACATCCCCCATAATCTGCACCTCGCATCTCCGTCTCTAAGACTTCTCTCGTGCTGCTCCAGTTCTCTGGAATGCACTACCCCAGACGATCCGACTGATGCCTAGCCCCCATGTCTTCAAGCACGCTTTAAAAACCCATCTCTTTAAACAAGCCTACCACCTCAACTACTCAGTAAACTAACTTTCCCCTGTCCCCTCCTTCTAAATATTATTCATAATCTGCCCCCTACTAGTCATATGTCTCCACACCCTCCATGCACACGATAACTGCACTCGATACTTGAGTATTGCACTTAAACATACTGGCTGATGACCGGATCATGCAACTTTATATGAAAATCCCTATTTATTATAATTGCCAGACTTGAAATAACAACACTTTTCACCTATTGTGTCCACCTATTGTGTCCCCCCATTTCCTTGTTGAATGTAAGCTTGCAAGCAGGGACCTCACTCCTAATGTAACTGTTTAAACTGTCTTAAATTGTATTGAATTTATTGTTTGTACATGTCCCTGCTTAATTGTAAAGTGCTGCGGAATATGTTGGCGCTATATAAATAAAAATTATTATTATTATTATTATATTAGTGAGTCCCATAAAATCATGTCTCCAACATATTTTTTACTACAAAGAATGACCAGTCTGTAATGGGGACAGAGTAGTATTCTGAGACATTGATAAGACATTAGGTGGATATCAGAGTGCCTCAGACTTCTTGCATATTTTATGAAGGCAACCATAAGTAGGACTTGAGTAGATTCTCATGATGCCTTCAATAAACAATGAGGACCCCTCAATAAACAGCTTTGATCTTAAGGATTTTTGGTTGGGCTTTTTTTCCCGCCAACTTGTGGCCAGAGGGAGGGAACAGTATAAACAACAAAAGAACACCCACCTAAGGACAAAGCCATTATTCTTTTTTTTTTTTCATTTTATTTTCTCCTCCTCATCTTTCAAGAGTCAATATTGTTTGTATGGGCAAATTGAAAAACAAAACAGAAACAATTTTTATTAGTCCGCCTAGGGGACTTAAACCTGTGATCACTTAAACTTCAGCAGTTCGGTTATTTTACAGCTCTCCTATGAAGCCTTGTTGATTTGATGGTCTCTTTTTCTTACTGTACATGGCTGCAGTGATGTCTCATTTACGCATGTCCACAGCAGCCAAGACTGGTGGCACGGAAGCATTAGGCTCTTTATGCAACTCCCTTAGGGTTCATTCAGTCATCCTTTCGCTTGTACGATTGCTATCCATGTTTTTCGGACAGAGTGCTCAGCACAAAAGGACGGTGACTTGTCCTATATTAATCCGAGTGTCGGATCAAACTCACCAATGCATGCCTATGGGTCCGTGAAAAAACGGACAACACTTGGATGTCATCCGTGTGCTGTCTGTTTTTCACGGTCTGTTCAATGGAAGAAGCTTGAAAATCCTACATCAGTTAATTTTTCTTCTGAGAAAATCTGCTGAATCTCTGGTGAAGTGATGAAATTAGGACTGATTTTTTCCTATGAGAAAATCACTGACGTCTATCTGAGCCCTTAGCCTCTGGGGAATGTGGCTGTATTCAATCACTTCCTGGAGAATTACATTTTCATATCATTTGACTCCTATTCATTTCACCTGTCATACAGCTCACTCACTCTTCTGGTGCATGGTATACCGGAAAGGCAAGAAGGAAGTGTTCATACCCAATTCCCAGTATGGTGGTTCCCAGGGAAGATTCTTTAAGGGAACCTGTCATGTCCTAGCTACTATCTACACTGCCCCCATTGCTTTGTTAGTGATGCAATGTGCATCACTAACAAGATTTTTTCATTAAAATTGTTGGTATTATAATGATTTTATAACATTTTATATACTTTGTCCTACCTGCTCGTTTTCAGTCATAGGGGGCAGTGTAAATAGTAGCTAGGACATGAGAGGTTCCCTTTAAATAAAAAATCGTATTTCTAGCATATCCCAATGATTGCGATAAATGTGTGCCATGTTTTTTGAATCTTGCTTCTCTTAGGTCCACGCTAATCAAAATTTCTAGTATGTCACTATAGCATGTTGAAGGGTTTTTTTTACACCTTTGCGACAAAATAACTAAAATATATGTCACATGAGTGCAGGGGACACCACAGGCAGCGGTCTGTAACAACAGTGACCGGAGCTAGCAGATTCTGTGGTCAGTCACTGACAGCAGAATTTAAATGACTCGGTTGCTCATGCATGCATGCACCCATCTCTTCCCTCAGTATGAGTTCAGGGGTGCTTATAGGTTAACGGTCCCAGTATCTGCCATTTTAGTCCTCCTCTGTAGCTCAGCCACTGGGCTGTGATTCATAGGAAAAAGTCATTTACCCTACATACTTGTCACGGAGGTAACCTGTATACCTCCTCAGTGCTGCCCAACTCACCGTGGCCATCACGTGGCTGAGTTTTGCATCTTGCAGCACTGCTGCATCTCAGGGTGGCTTCCATTTTGCCTTAGGGGGGTGTGTCCTGCAGAGATTAAGTTCCCCGGCCTATCCTGTGTCAGCAAGTTCTATTTCTGGCAGCTCCTCCCACCACTCCTTGGCTGAACGTTAGTTCCTGCCCTGTTTGTACCTGTGCATGCTAGCCCATATTTTGTTTCTCGTTACTGACCTGGCTAGCCATACCCATACTGTCTTACCTCTCCGCTCCTGACCCCGGCCATTAATACTGATCCTGTGTTGCCTGCCACAACCTCAGACTGTTTGACCATGCTTTGTTTTTTCCCTCCTGTATATAAGGCAAAAAAAGGGAAAATTTCAGCCTACCATGCATATGCCATAAGGGTCCACTGGTGCACAGAAATCCTTGGTAGCAAATCCAGGGATGAGAAGCATAAAAAATAAATGTATCTGGTATTGTTGCGTCAGTTATTATCCGAACTATCAAAATATAAAATTACTTAAACCATGTGTTAAACACTGAAATTTTTTTTTTAGCAGAAATTTTTCAGTTGCTACAATTGGTGCTAACAATGCAATAAAAAGCAATAAAAAAATCATATGTACTCCCAAATGGTATTGATGAAAACAACAACTCGGAGCACAAAACACAAACCTTCACGTATGTCTATCAATGTAAATATAAAAAAAGTTACAGGACTCAGAAAATGGCAATGCAGACCACATTTTTTTTACAATGTTCTATATATTGTTTAATCACTAAAACATAAAAACACAACTTTAAGTTTGGTATCGATGTATCGTACTGACCAGGAGAATCATTTTGCCAGGTCACTTTTAAAGGGATTTTCCTCTACTCACCCTCTTCAGGTCCCGGGACCTGTTATGGTCTGCAACACTGATGTCGTGTCGAAAGAGCTGCGGCCAATAACTGAGCACAGCCGCTCTACCTGAGTCAGAGATTCAGCACTAGACCTGGGGAAGGTGAGTTCAACAGTTTATTTTTAAAAGCAAAAAGAACCCTGGGAAAAGGGGTTTTCTGAAACTAGAAAACATTCAATGTACAATGAACACCATAAGGCCCCACTATTAGTATCTGGTCAGCATTCGGTCAATATTTTTTCTCAGGAGTGGGAGCCAAAACCAGGAGTGGATGATAAATACAGAATTGGTAACTTATTTCTATTATACCTTTTCTCTGTTCCTCACCTGGTTATGGCTCCCACTCCTGAGAAAAAATACTGACCAAATACTGATAGTGGGGCCGTAGCCTTAGTCTGCTAATTGGCAGCCAAAGCTCAGCCCATCCCGATAGCTAATTGATGCACAATGAGGCCTAAGGGTATGTGCAGACGATGCAGAAATGAAGCAGAAAATTTCTGCATCATTTCTGCATCTCCCTGGCAGAAAAAACGCATGCAGATTGTGCATGCGTTTTTCCTGCAGAATACATGCGGATCCACATGCGGATTCACTTGCGTTTCCGCATGCAGATTGACAAGCGCTTTCCAGGCGATTTTAGCATCACCTGGAAAGTACTTGACAACTAGGTCACACTATATAAATCCATGCAAACAGCATGGATTTATATAGTGTGACCCGAGAGAGTGTATATACTTACCTCCGATGGCCCGCGCTGTCCTGCTCACTCCGTTCTCCCGGCAACTTTGAATTGAAAGACCTGCCACATGACTCTGACGTCAGCGCAGGTCCTTCAACTCACTGCAAGTGCCAGGAACCAAGCAGGAGCGCTGCGCGGGCCGACAGATGGTAAGTATATATATATTTTTTATTTTATTCTTGTTTTACAGCTTTTTTAATGGTACCTGGGTGTGGAGGAGAGTCTCCTCTCCTCCACACCCGGGTACCATCCGCACATTAGAACGCGCCAATAACGCAAGTACAGATGCAGTCTTGCGGAATTGGCGCGTTCTAATGCAAGTCAATGGCGGCGAAAACGCCGCGTTTACGCAAAATTAATTGACATGCTGCGGATTTTTGAGCGCAGCGTTTTACGCTGCGGAAAAATCCGCATCATGGGCACAGCACATGCGGATTTCAATAGGGGAACATTGCTGCCCTTCTACCATGCGTTTTTCATGCGTTTCCGCGGCGTTTACGCAACTGCAAAAACGCCGCGGAAACGCATTAAATACGCATCGTGTGAACTCAGCCTAACTGTGAAGCTACTTTCTATCTCAGGGCCTAGATGACCTGGTATCAATAAGGGAACAATTATTTTAAAGGCGCATCAAAACAACAGAGGTGCATCAAAACATTTAAAAGTGAACCTGACAGTTCCCCCATTCATATCAAACTACCACCATGTATATATTCTTATGTTAATACCCTTTTTAACAGGCCCTCTGTACTATATATTTGATTGCAGTGTATGGAATAAAACAATTTAATAAACTGTTTATCCGTTTATTTAATAAATCCAATATGCTAATCATTGCTAGATTAGTCGAGGAGGTGTGGGTTTCCCCAGACTAGTCTTTCCACTAATCATGTTATCACTCCCATGTGGGCATGAAACATGATTGACGTCACCGCCTGCCCTCTGCAAATATTGCGCTTGCTCGCGACTTTTGTCCTTTCATGTCAAGTGTGGTATGAAACTAAGTGTACATTCCCTGGCTTCACAGGCGGACGTCGTATGTCTGGGAAGCACATCGTGTCAACGTAATCTGCCGTCCACGGAGTAGCTGAAGACACTACCTGGACGAAGAACACTGTAAGCACAGCTGTGCTCCCTGGCCACGCGCAGTGAGCCTATGAAGTCAGGGAAGATACACCTAGCTTCATTGCACACTGACATGAAAGGACTAAAGTCACTAGCAAGCGCAATATTTGCAGAGGGCCAGCTCTTGCAAATTATGCTATCACCCCAGGGCATCCAAGCCCAAAGATAGAAAGTAGCTTCACAGTTAGAGGTCATGAGCGAGATTTGCAAACAGACAGCAGAAGTTGCCTTTTACACCCTGCATTTATCTTATTTGCATTGGAGGGATTGGTGATAGCCTGGCCAGGGTGTTGGCCATAATATCACTATTCCTTTGGTGGTTTGAACCATTATCTGGAACTTAGACTATTTCATGCCATGTTTTTGCTACACAATAAAAAAAACACACACAGAGAAATGTATAGCTGAATAATTACAAAGATGTATGAAATTCTACAAGGCAAAATACAAAAAGTTAAGTGGGAGAACCCTAAGGCTGCATGCCCACGATGCAGATTTAATGCGTGTCCGTGGCGCCATTTCTGCCTCGAAAACGCATTAAAAACGCTTGTTAAGTTGTCTGCTATGTTTCCCAATGATAATCCGCATGTGCAGCACAACCATTACTTGTGCGGAATCGCGGCGAAATCGCCACCATTCACTTGCATTGGACCGCATAACATCCGCATGACTACACGTACACATGCGGATATTATGCGATTCAATGCGCGGATGGTACCCGGGTTTGGAGAAGAGGAGACTCTCCTCCAGACCCGGGTACCATAGTACCTGTAAAAAAAAAAGAATTAAAATAAAAAAAACATATACTTACCTTCTGATGGCCCCTGTCTGCTCCTGGCGGTGCTGCTGGCTCTTTGGCTGCTCGCGGTGGTGTAAAAGGACCTTCCATGACGTAATTTAGTCATGTGCCGACGTCAGCGGTCGCGTGATCTGTCACATGACTAAATGACGTCATGGAAGGTCCTTTTTAGAGCACAGCGAGCCGCCGAAGACACCTGACGCACAGTAGAGGAGACCGGGGGGCCATCGGAAGGTGAGTATAATGTTTTTTTTTATTTTTCAACATTTTTATTCATTTTACTATTGATGCTGCATTTGCATCATCGTAATTTAGTCACACAACATAAATCCATGCCGGTTGCATGGATTTATATAGTGTGACCAAGTTGTCAAGCATTTTTCCAAATGATGCTAAAATCGCTTGGAAAAGCGCTTGACAACCTGCATGCGAAATCGCATGTTAAAAATGCTTTACAAACGCTTCTACTTGGCAGAAAAAACACATGTACAATCCGCATGTAAAATCAGCATGCGTTTTTTCTGCCAAGGAGATGCAGAAATGCTCAAGAAAAATCCGCAGCATTTCTGCATCGTGGGCACTTAGCCTAAGACTAAAATCTAGTTCTTAATGAAAATGTTTGCGTGCATTTTCACACATTTTTTAATATACACAATTTTGGCCTTGGAATGAGGTGTGAATGTGTCTGCAAATAAAATATAAATTGTATCTTGTTCTAATGGAATTTATTGTGTGCTGCACTAACAAGATATGATTGTCAAAGAAAAGCACACTGCTTTCTGGACAACTCTCTATTCACACCGCTGATAAAGCATACTGCCAAAAGCACATTACAGGGTATGAAATCTTTCATCTTGGCTACAAGCTTTGTTTTACAGGACCTTGCCTACTTTTCAAAAGTGAATGAGAAAAATCAGAGAAAATAAACGTTTACAGCATTAACTTTAATTATTCTATTGAGTATTATCTATGTCACTGTCTGGGCATGTACGTGCAAAGATAAAAGCAGCAATTCTGTGAAAATGGTGCTGATGTGAAAGCAGTTCAATAAAGCAACCTCCCAGAAGCCCTGTTTACTCATTGTTTCAGTAAATGGCACAGGCCTGAAGGCAAGTCAGGAACTAACTATGGTAACTCACATTCGGTATGAAAAGGGGAAGCCTGGCTTTAAGAAAAAATGTGAACAAAAACGTTCACGTGTAGGTAACAATTACATTCATATTCAGAGGCGTAACTGGGTACAAAATTTGGACCCGGGCCCTTACCAGAATATTGGTCATAAATACAGGCCTCTGTAATAATGACCTCCATCCTGTCCACTATGCTATAATAATGTCCCCATCCTGTAATAATGTCCCCCGTCCTGCCCTACAACCTGTAATAATGTCCCCCATCCTGGACCCTATCTAGTAATAATTTCCCCCGACCTAGTACCTATCCTGTAATAATGTCCCCCATTTATTTAATAATGTCCCTCATCCTGATGCCTATCCTGTTATAATGTCCCCCGCCCTGGTCACTATCTTGTAATAATGTCCCCTCCCCTACCTTGTAATAATGGCCCTCATCTGGGACCACATTCTATAATAATGTCCTCCATCCTGTAATAATGTCCCCATCCTGTAATTATGTTCTCTGTTCTGGCCCTCATCCTGTAAGTATGTCCTCCATCCTGCACCCTTCCTGAAATGATGATCCTTGTCCTGGCCCTTCCCGTAATAATGTACCCGTCCTGGCTCCCGATCCTGTAATAAAGTTCCCATGCAGGCCCCTTCCTGTAATAATGACCCTTGTCCTGCCCCTTCCTGTAATAATCCTGTAGTAATGTCCCCCGTCCTAATCCCTATCTTGTAATAAAGTCTCCATCCTGCTATAATGTCTTCCGTTCTGGGTCCCCTCCTATCTTGTAAAAATGTCTCCGCTCCTGTAATATTGTCCCCCATCCTGGCTCCTTTCTTTAACAATGTCCCTCGTTCTGGCCGGTATCCTGTAATAATCTTCCCCGTCCTGGCCCCACTTTTTAATAACGTCATCCATCCTGGACACTATCTTGTAATAATGTCCCTTGTTCTGGCCCCTATCCTGTAATAAGGTTCCCCATCCTGGCTTCCATCCTGTAATAATGTCCCCCATCCTATAATGATGTCTCTTGTCGAAGCCCACATTCTGTAATAATGTCCTCCATTCTGGCCCTTTCCTGTAGTACTGACTTTTGTTCTGGCCTCATCTTGTAATAATGTCCCCATCCTGCAAAAATGTCCCCCTTCTTTTACTAATGTCCCCGATCATGGGTACTTCCAGTGATAATGTTAATAATCCTGACTCCCTTCCTGTAATAATGTCCCTCATTAAAGTACCCAGTCATGGCCCCCTTTAATAATGACACCTATGCTAGCTCCTATCATGTAATTGACGCGCCCCCTGGGACATATTCCTTTTTGAGGGGAATACCCGGCACCGGATCAGATGGGGGGTTGTAGTCTCCGAGCGGCTGTGACCCGGTCCCGTGCCCAGGGCGTCAAGCTCAGTGTTATGTGGCAGCTTTACAGATGTTACTAAAGTTCTTTTGTGTCGACTACGCCACCCGTTGTGATGCGGTCACTGTGGCCGCCGCTGCAGCAGGGTCCGCTGAGGCTGATGGTGGATGCGCAGCTTGGTGGGATAACCCCCAACGGGAGGGGTATAGCCTCAGAGGGGACAGGCGCAGAGGATGGGGGTTGTGGTGGTGCGATGCAGCCGGCAATGAAGACAGACTCGGGTTGTGCAGTTAAGGGTGTTTACTTACTGCTGATGTTGTACTGGTCACTCCAGCTGCTAGTGACCACCCGAGCCGTGCTGCGTCCACCAGGTCCTGGATCCGGCCAACCCCCAAACAAGTCCAGAGCGTGGCCCTGAGCTCTCCCTCTGTCCTTTCTTCAGCCGTCCCCACCAGTGATTCACCTAGGTCCAGCTCCCTCGGGCCTTCTTTTGGGACACCCTTGGCCCTGGGTTCCCTGACCCTTCATGTGGTGTGCCTTCGGGGTGAATGTGGTGGGTGACCGTGACAGACACTGCCCACGATCTCCGGTCTCTGGCTAGGGATTGTTTTTGCCCCCACCAGCTTGGGTTCCGGTACCCTGATGCTGACTCCTCACCCGGTGCTCTAATTTGGGTTCTTGGGTCCCTTCAGTCTTCCCCCTCTGGGTCTTTCTCTTTCTTTCTCCTCTCTCTCTCTCCAGGGCTGCTGTTTCCTGCTCTCTGCATCTGACTTGTCCTCTGCAGCTGACTGACTCTCTGCGTCTGACCCTGATTCTAGTTGGTGCCCTCCTTATATATCCCTCTATGTGTGAGCTCAGGTGACCAGCACCCAATGAGCTCCTATCACTACCCAGACTGCTCCCCCTATCTGCCCCTACACTACATGGGATGTACCACCCCCCTCCCACTCCAGCCAGGAACAGGCTCGGTTGTACCTGCACATTTCTAAGTGGGAGTACCGTCGGCCTGCTCCTCTGGAATGGGATGTATGTAGTGCATGCAGTCTATCTGAGCTCAGTTCCACACTCCATCCTTACCCGGGAGTGGAATATCACACCTCTGGGTTGAGGTGCAATACCCCTGTAGCAGCCGAATCCTCAGGGTGCTACATTCCCCCCTGGTAAATCACAGCACGTCCTCGGGCTGTAAGACAAAAAACACCAAAACATACAAAATTTTTATATGAACATATAAAACATATAAACATTATATATATATAAAACTTTTTTATATAAACATTCTCGTAGACTTCTCTTGTCTCTGGTTCCTCCTCCGGACACTGTGCAACGTGTGTCCGGGAAAAGTGCGACAGTCTCTTAGAAAAACTCTGGTTTTCTTATAAAACCGGTAGGGGGCGCTTTAGGACGCGCAACTATATACAGGGGAAGTTGGAAGTTGGCCGCTCTCAGTCCTCGGCCAGGTAGAGGGAAGGGAATGGCTGCTCACAGTCCTCAGCCTGTAGGATGAAGGGGTTAACGGGTAAACAGTTCACTGGTCCCAACGGGGACTATTTTAGCAGCAACAGTTTCAGTTTCTATATACCCCGATTGGGTAACTTATTTACAGCTCCTGCTCTGCCGCACTCAACGGCGTCTTCCTCCTGCTCTTTCTTGATATGATGTTTCTTCAGACCCGTCCGGGTCCTCTGGCTCCTCCTCTCCGTACCGCAACTCCTCCTCCGTCAAGCGGTGCACGTGGAGGGCGTAAGGTCCTTTGGCACACTTGTGCCGGGTGAAGGTGACTTCGTCTCCGACGTAGAGGTCACGGCCTTTGTGACCTTCCGGCAGGTGGGACTCGACGTCTCTGCGGGTCACAAAAACGTCACCGCGGTTGTTACGGTCCCGAATAAAGCCCCACCCATGCTGCGGGTTGAACTTTATCACTGTCCCGATGGTGCGGGGACAATGCGCTGCACGGGGGTTCCTCCTAGTCCGGCTCTTCTGCTCCGCGCTCTGGATTTGGGCCTGTTGTTCTCTGGCCCGCCTCTCCTCCCGTTCTCTCGTAAACTCTGCTAGCTGCTGACGACAACACTCAGTCCGCTCAGCGGCGACTGCCCGAGTTTCCTGAGTGAACCCCATTAGATCTTCTCCGGTGGGGTCCCACACGAATTGGGCTTCTTCTAAAGGAGGCGAGACCCGAGTCACGGGCTTCGGAGCCGGAATCAGGGGTTCATCCAGGGGTCTTAGTCTCTGCTGCCGTTCCAGCTCATGGTATCCTTCGGGCCAGATGAAGGGCCGCCCGTCCGGCCATGTGAGCTGGCTGAAGAGGTCCTCCCCCAGGTGTGGCACCCTTGGTATTGCGGGCGCGGGCGCGGTGGTGATGGCGCCCGGGTTGCCCAGGCCTTGCGGCCAGGCCTGGGGCACCTGGAAGGTGAAGGGCACCGTTAGGACGGCGGCGCCCTGGGCTACCTGGCCTTGCGGCCAGGCCGGAGGCTCCGCGGAGGTAGGGGGCGCTGTTGGTGGTGCGGCGCCCGGGGGTACTAGGCCTTGCGACCAGGCTGGTGGTAATTCCTGCTTTGTCACGCTCCGGGTCGAGGCGCGTGACGTCACAGGGGTCGCTGCGGCGGCTTCCGGTCGGGGCCTAGTCCATGGCGGTGACCTGGCGGCTACGGGCACAGCAGGGGGACTTTCGGGCTCTGCGACGGGGAGCTGGGGCAGGTAAGCGGTGTCACGGCTTGGGGTATAGGCGTCCCCTTTACCTGCCTCCATGCGTTCGGCTCCCTCCTCGGCGTCGTCTCCGGCCTTGGGTCCTCCCGCGCCATCCTCAGAGGCGGTCTGCTTCCTCTTCCAGGGTAGCGTGCTCCGTTGACTGGTCTCTGCTTGCTGGGTCATCTCCCGGCTCCACTCCGCCAGTATCTCGCGCTGTACCCGGGCCATCCTCCTTGCGAGGCCCTCCAGGGCAGTCTGTGCACACTCCCGGTCTCGGGGGAGCTGCGCTAAGATCTCCGCTAGACCTAGCGGGGTTGTGGACTCTAGCAGGCTCCTGACCATCGGGTCGGTGCTGCTCTGCTCTGCTCTCGGCAGGCTCCTGGCCAGCGGGCCGGTGCTGCTCTGCCCTCCTTCCTCGGTCTCTAGCAGACTCCTGGCCAGCGGGCCGGTGCTGTTCTGCTTTCTTTCCATCTCCGGGTGAGCTTCTCCGCTACTCCTTGTTAGACCTCTTGCCTCCGGGTGCGCTCGCTCCAGACTGCTCCAAGCGACACCCATCTTTTCTCTTCTCTTTCGTCTCCTCCCACTTCGAGGGCGGTCCCGGGGCAACTCGGTGACCGTCAGCTCCAGGGGGAGTTCTCTCACGCTGACAGACACCTCCAGCATCACAGTCTCTGTTGGTGGGGGCGGTTTCCACTTTTGGCGCCATTTTCTGTCCTGGCCCACGATGGGAGGTGGCCTCTTGCCCTCCTTTGGCACGCCCATAATGGCGTCCGCTGCTCTTCCAAGGCGGGAAATCTGCGGTTTTGGCGGGAATCGCTTCCCAGTGGCGGGAAACTCGGCAGATGGCGGGAACAAGCTGGAAATGGCGGACAATCGGCGGGAAACGACTGGTGATGGAGTCCGATGGCGTGGACCCTCCGGAACCGGCAGGAGTCTTCTTTCTGAGGTAAACTTGCACTTTTCTTCAGGCACGCAGTACCCGGGTGTTGCGGGCACGTAATCCTGCCGACTACGCCAAAGTTGACGCGCCCCCTGGGACATATTCCTTTTTGAGGGGAATACCCGGCACCGGATCAGATGGGGGGTTGTAGTCTCCGAGCGGCTGTGACCCGGTCCCGTGCCCAGGGCGTCAAGCTCAGTGTTATGTGGCAGCTTTACAGATGTTACTAAAGTTCTTTTGTGTCGACTACGCCACCCGTTGTGATGCGGTCACTGTGGCCGCCGCTGCAGCAGGGTCCGCTGAGGCTGATGGTGGATGCGCAGCTTGGTGGGATAACCCCCAACGGGAGGGGTATAGCCTCAGAGGGGACAGGCGCAGAGGATGGGGGTTGTGGTGGTGCGATGCAGCCGGCAATGAAGACAGACTCGGGTTGTGCAGTTAAGGGTGTTTACTTACTGCTGATGTTGTACTGGTCACTCCAGCTGCTAGTGACCACCCGAGCCGTGCTGCGTCCACCAGGTCCTGGATCCGGCCAACCCCCAAACAAGTCCAGAGCGTGGCCCTGAGCTCTCCCTCTGTCCTTTCTTCAGCCGTCCCCACCAGTGATTCACCTAGGTCCAGCTCCCTCGGGCCTTCTTTTGGGACACCCTTGGCCCTGGGTTCCCTGACCCTTCATGTGGTGTGCCTTCGGGGTGAATGTGGTGGGTGACCGTGACAGACACTGCCCACGATCTCCGGTCTCTGGCTAGGGATTGTTTTTGCCCCCACCAGCTTGGGTTCCGGTACCCTGATGCTGACTCCTCACCCGGTGCTCTAATTTGGGTTCTTGGGTCCCTTCAGTCTTCCCCCTCTGGGTCTTTCTCTTTCTTTCTCCTCTCTCTCTCTCCAGGGCTGCTGTTTCCTGCTCTCTGCATCTGACTTGTCCTCTGCAGCTGACTGACTCTCTGCGTCTGACCCTGATTCTAGTTGGTGCCCTCCTTATATATCCCTCTATGTGTGAGCTCAGGTGACCAGCACCCAATGAGCTCCTATCACTACCCAGACTGCTCCCCCTATCTGCCCCTACACTACATGGGATGTACCACCCCCCTCCCACTCCAGCCAGGAACAGGCTCGGTTGTACCTGCACATTTCTAAGTGGGAGTACCGTCGGCCTGCTCCTCTGGAATGGGATGTATGTAGTGCATGCAGTCTATCTGAGCTCAGTTCCACACTCCATCCTTACCCGGGAGTGGAATATCACACCTCTGGGTTGAGGTGCAATACCCCTGTAGCAGCCGAATCCTCAGGGTGCTACATAATAATGTCCCCTACCCTGTGCCCCCATTCTGTAATAATGTCCCCCGTCCTGAACACCCATTCTGTTGTAATCTGTCCTGTTCTGGGCGCCTTCCTCTAATAATGTCCTCTGTCCTTGGCCCTTTTCTTAATAGTATCCCCTGAACTGTCCCCCCTTACAGTTATAACGTCCCTTGTCCTGGGCCCTATCCTGTAATAATGTCCCTTGTTCTGGCCCCTATCCTGTAATAAGGTTCCCCATCCTGGCTTCCATCCTGTAATAATGTCCCCCATCCTATAATGATGTCTCTTGTCGAAGCCCACATTCTGTAATAATGTCCTCCATTCTGGCCCTTTCCTGTAGTACTGACTTTTGTTCTGGCCTCATCTTGTAATAATGTCCCCATCCTGCAAAAATGTCCCCCTTCTTTTATTAATGTCCCCGATCATGGGTACTTCCTGTGATAATGTTCCTAATCCTGACTCCCTTCCTGTAATAATGTCCCTCATTAAAGTACCCAGTCATGGCCCCCTTTAATAATGACACCTATGCTAGCTCCTATCATGTAATAATGTCCCCTACCCTGTGCCCCCATTCTGTAATAATGTCCCCCGTCCTGAACACCCATTCTGTTGTAATCTGTCCTGTTCTGGGCGCCTTCCTCTAATAATGTCCTCTGTCCTTGGCCCTTTTCTTAATAGTATCCCCTGAACTGTCCCCCCTTACAGTTATAACGTCCCTTGTCCTGGGCCCTATCCTGTAATAATGTCCCATGTCCTGGCCCCTTCCTGTAATAATGTCCGCTTGCCTGGTGCTGTTCTCCAAAAGATTTAAAAAAAATAAACGACTGTTCTCACCTGTCTTTGCTCCCGCAGCGAGCACTACAGCATCCTCTTCCTTCTCAGAGCAGGAGGGCTGATGGCACATGACAGTGACATCATGCGCCGCCCCTGATGTTCATGCTGAAGTCAGCTGCCAGCCCCCTATTTGCTGCCAGTATGAATAGCCAATGGATCTCTGCATCACAATACATTTCAGCTGAATGGGTGTTTGAGGACGCATATTCAGCTGACACAAACGCTGGCATCAGTGGGCCCTCTGACTCCACAGGTCGGGTCCCAGTCGCAACCTCTTCGACTGCAATTGTTACGCCCTTGGTCATACTGAATGCCATATTTATGAAGTCACAGAAGAAGAAGCTGAGTTTATGCATTTTTGATCGATTTAAGTTCCATCTTTTTGGTTTAAATGTATTAAAATATCAATACGATATGAGAACAAGATTTTAGCAAATTTTAGTAGGGGCTGAACTAATCCCAGGAGCTCACAACCAATATGCCTAGAAATTTGGTGCTGACTTTGATCTTATTTTATTTTGTTTCATAATTGTCTATGGAAACTTTTGTTAGCTACTAAAAAATTAAACTGGCTCCTCAAATGCCCTGACTTCTAAGCACTACAATAATTTGTACCCAGGTATATGTGGCGCCCCTGTGGGTTCAGTCGCCACAGAGGTACTGCATCTCACCAAGAGGTGTAGTGCCCCACTCTCAGGTAAGGATGGAGTACTGCCCGGCACCCACCCACCTGCATCCATCACTACACCATTCCAGACCAGCAGGCGGGGCAAGATGCACTGGCTTATGCTGAGCCCTGTCCCTGGTTGGAAGTGGGGGGAACCGAGAGAGAATGAACCATGTAGTGGGTGTGGGTGGAGGAAGTAGATCAGGGGAGCACCGTCAGTAGGAGTATAAAAAGGGAACCATCTTGAAGGAGTCAGGTCAGTCTGAAGAGAGAGTCAGAGGAGAGAGGGTAGGAGCTCTGTAGGAGCTCTGTTCAGGAGGAGAGGAGGAAGGAGCGGGCCTAGACTGAGAGGCCCAGGAGGACAGGCTGGAAGGACAGGAGCAGAGGGAAGGCTCCAAGAGTAACAGGGGGGATTCCAGGGGCACGAGAAGTGCGGATGCCATCTGTATCTACCAGGACATGGAGGGATCAGGCCGCAGAGGGGACCGGCCCCTAACTAGTGGAGAACTACAAGGCTCAGTTAGGAACTGGAGACTACTGTACTTTCAGGGTGCAGCTGCTCACTACCACAACTATATCGTCAAAAAGGTGGCCGCATAGGATTCAGGGGACTGTAGGTTGCCCGCCAAAATCCGAGGCTACTGGCTTGGGACACTGGTTGCGAGGCGCGGGGCAGGAGGGTGAGAGCCAGCGCAGGAAGACGACCGAGGAAGGCACACAGAATGGGGTCCCGTTAAGTACTCCTGAAATACCTGGAAGATTTCTGAACCCCTCCCTTGGTGAACACAGGACGGCGTGGGAGGTTACCCTGGCGCTGGTAACCTGGAGTCTGACAACTGTGAATAAATCTGAAGACTGCACCCCCACTGTGTCCTGGAATTATTATCTGTGCCATCACCTGCACCACACTGCACAGCAAACATCTACCAAAGCACCATCTATACTGCCCTGGAGCTTAGCTCTACCTGTGGAGAGCTGAACCAACTCTGCTCCGTCACCATCAGCTCCAGCGGATCTGCACCGCAGCGGTGGCCCATATAGCCACATACCACAGGTGGCGTCACGAACATTAACTATAAAAACTTTATTTTATTCCCCTTTTATTGACCGCCCGGGGTCACGGACCGGGTCACTGCCACCGTGACATCCCCCAGCATCGACCGACCCGGCTACCGAGTACCCCACGGCCCAGGGGGCGTGTCATATACATACGATATGTGTCCTTACTTACCTAGCTTTCCTCTTGACTAGAGGAATCAACAGATGAGTTTGTCCAAGAAGACCAGCTTTGGAAAAAAGCATTGTTCTAATGGGCATTTCAAGATCTCTTGAGCCAAGAGGAAAGGTAAGAAAGGGTACATCTGTGTCTTCCTCCAGGAGATGTATTAATAAATAGATGACTGGGTAATATCATTCTCCTTGCCAATGGTAAAGTCCCTTCACACACTCACACAGTTTAACCAATAGTGACTATGTCAGATTGTAAAGAAGCTGAATTTTTAAGGTTATGTTCTCACATGGCAGACTTGTTTCAGAGATTTCGACCATTGCCTACATCAAAATGGAGATCTAAATGGAGTTGTTGCTGCAGCATGGTAAATAGAATTCTGTAAACACCAGTTAAATGAATGAGACATCTACAGAAATGTCTACGAAAATCTGCCATATTTAACATCGCTGTTACCCCTTTATACTGTATGTGTTAACCCTGAACAATTTTTTGTACAAATATTAACATTTCCTGAAAATAGAAACAAATTTGAAAATACTATGAGCTATTAGATTTTGGGGACAATTTCCCTTGAACATTAGAATAAATGTCTTCAATGATGAATTCTTGTGTCATTTTCCACTATGCACATTAATGGCATCTGGTCCTGAGCCATGAAAGTCAAAAGACGTTTTACAATTTTATGAAAGGGACTGCAGGAAGATTCTGGCTTACTGTCTATAAAAACAAAATTACATTTAAAAAGTTTTTTCCTTTGCAGAAAGAATGATGGCAACACACCTCTCCACCTGTTGTACTAAACAAGGCTCCTTTATTCTCAGCTAGTGTGTATTCATGCAGCAACTTTACATTTGAGTCTGTTGGCAGAAAATGCACAGGGGAGCTCATAGATTTCTGTGCCAGAGCAAAGTCAGCAGTACACGTGGTATATTACACATATCGAACCTCCGAAACTTTTCCTTCTATTTCCATTCATAACCCTGCTTATCACAAGCATAAGTACATACATAGTCACCAAAGTGTTTCTGCTCCTCAACAGCTGTAAGTGGGGTGCACAAAGGTGAAGAGGATATATGGGATAGCTTAGGCTAAATATACACGCAACACAAATCTTAAAGAAACATTTCAGAAGACACAGATATTCTGCTGTAAATTCTACTTAGGCGGGGGTCCCACTAGCATATGGCATCTGATGCGAGAGAATCGGATGCGATATGCTAATGACATTCGGCTCCTGCTCTGCTGCGAGCGGGAGCCGAGTGTCAGTGTACTGTGCTCCGATCCTCTCGCACAGAGAGATCACAGCACAACTACGGAGGGGACGGAGAAATCAATTTCTCCATCTCCTCTGTTGCTGGCGTCGGCAGGTATTGCACTGCACTTGGGTGATATCCGAGTGCAGTGCGATGTTTCACACGCACTCATAGGCTTATATAAGTGCGTGCGATCGAAATCCAGCATGCAATCACATCATGCTGCAATTTTTTTTCAGACCGATCACAATCCGATCAGAGCTGGAAAAAAAATTGCCACTAAGATCACCATCATAGGAATAAATTGGTCCGAATGCAATCTGATTTTTTATCGGACTGCATTCGTCCAATTTAATCGCAAGTGAGAGTGAGCCCTTAAAGGGAATTTGGCACTAGGTTTTTGCCACCTAATCTGAGAGCATCCATGATGTAGGGGCAGAGACCATGATTCCAGCGATGTGTCAATTGCTCAGTTGCTTGTTGTAATATTGATAAAATCCTTGTTTTATTTGCTCCTGATCCAGTTCTCTGAATGCTGAGCTCTGTGTAACCCCACCACTACCACTCATTGGCAGCTTTCTGTGTATAACCCCACAACTACCACTGATTGGCAGCTTTCTGTGTATAACACCACAGTTACCACTGATTGGCAGCTTTCTGTGTATAACCCCACCACTACCACTGATTGGCAGCTTTCGGTGTATAATCCCACCACTATCACTGATTTGCAGCTTTCTGTGTATAACCCCACAACTATCACTGATTGGCAGCTTTCTGTGTATAATCCCACCACTACCACTGATTGGCAGCTTTCTGTGTATAACCCCACCACTACCACTGATTGGCAGCTTTCGGTGTATAATCCCACCACTACCACTGATTGGCAGCTTTCTGTGTATAACCACACCACTACCACTGATTGGCAGTTTTCTGTGTATAATCCCAACAACTATCACTGATTTGCAGCTTTCTGTGTATAATCCCACCACTACCACTGATTGGCATCTTTTTGTGTATAATCCCACCACTACCACTGATTAGTAGCTTTCTGTGTATAATCCCACAACTACCACTGATTGGCAGCTTTCTGTGTATAATCCCACCACTACCACTGATTAGTAGCTTTCTGTGTATAATCCCACAACTACCACTGATTGGCAGCTTTCTGTGTATAACCACACCACTACCACTGATTGGCAGTTTTCTGTGTATAATCCCACCACTACCACTGATTGGCAGCTTTCTGTGTATAATCCCACCACTACCACTAATTGGCAGCTTTCTGTGTATAACCACACCACTACCACTGATTAGTAGCTTTCTGGGTATAACCACACCACTACCACTGATTGGCAGCTTTCAGTGTATAACCACACCACTACCACTGATTAGTAGCTTTCTGGGTATAACCCCACCACTACCACTGATTGGCAGCTTTCGGTGTATAATCCCACCACTACCACTGATTAGTAGCTTTCTGTGTATAACCCCACAACTACCACTGATTGGCAGCTTTCTGTGTATAACCACACCACTACCACTGATTGGCAGCTTTCTGTGTATAATCCCACCACTACCACTGATTGGCAGCTTTCTGTGTATAACCACACCACTACCACTGATTAGTAGCTTTCTGGGTATAACCCCACCACTACCACTGATTGGCAGCTTTCTGTGTATAACCACACAACTACCACTGATTAGTAGCTTTCTGTGTATAACCCCACAACAACCACTGATTGGCAGCTTTCTGTGTATAACCACACCACTACCACTGATTGGCAGCTTTCTGTGTATAATCCCACCACTACCACTGATTGGCAGCTTTCTGTGTATAACCACACCACTACCACTGATTAGTAGCTTTCTGGGTATAACCACACCACTACCACTGATTAGTAGCTTTCTGGGTATAACCCCACCACTACCATTGATTGGCAGCTTTCTGTGTATAATCCCACCACTACCACTGATTGGCAGCTTTCTGGGTATAACCCCACCACTACCACTGATTGGCAGTTTTCTGAGTATAATCCCACCACTACCACTGATTAGTAGCTTTCTGTGTATAATCCCACCACTACCACTGATTGGCAGTTTTCTGTGTATAATCCCACCACTACCACTGATTAGTAGCTTTCTGGGTATAACCCCACCACTACCACTGATTGGCAGCTTTCTGTGTATAAACACACCACTACCACTGATTAGTAGCTTTCTGGGTATAACCCCACCACTACCACTGATTGGCAGCTTTCTGTGTATAATCCCACCACTACCACTGATTAGTAGCTTTCTGTGTATAACCCCACAACTACCACTGATTGGCAGCTTTCTGTGTATAACCTGACAACTACCACTGATTGGCAGCTTTCTGTGTGTAACCCCACCACTACCACTGATTGGCAGCTTTCTGTGTATAATCCCACCACTACCACTGATTGGCAGCTTTCTGTGTATAACCACACCACTACCACTGATTAGTAGCTTTCTGGGTATAACCACACCACTACCACTGATTAGTAGCTTTCTGGGTATAACCCCACCACTACCACTGATTGGCAGCTTTCTGTGTATAATCCCACCACTACCACTGATTGGCAGCTTTCTGGGTATAACCCCACCACTACCACTGATTGGCAGTTTTCTGTGTATAATCCCACCACTACCACTGATTGGCAGCTTTCTGTGTATAATCCCACCACTACCACTGATTGGCAGTTTTCTGTGTATAATCCCACCACTACCACTGATTAGTAGCTTTCTGGGTATAACCCCACCACTACCACTGATTGGCAGCTTTCTGTGTATAACCACACCACTACCACTGATTAGTAGCTTTCTGGGTATAACCCCACCACTACCACTGATTGGCAGCTTTCTGTGTATAATCCCACCACTACCACTGATTAGTAGCTTTCTGTGTATAATCCCACAACTACCACTGATTGGCAGCTTTCTGTGTATAACCACACCACTACCACTGATTGGCAGTTTTCTGTGTATAATCCCACCACTACCACTGATTAGTAGCTTTCTGGGTATAACCACACCACTACCACTGATTGGCAGCTTTCTGTGTATAATCCCACCACTACCACTGATTGGCAGCTTTCTGTGTATAACCACACCACTACCACTGATTAGTAGCTTTCTGGGTATAACCACACCACTACCACTGATTAGTAGCTTTCTGGGTATAACCCCACCACTACCACTGATTGGCAGCTTTCTGTGTATAATCCCACCACTACCACTGATTGGCAGCTTTCTGGGTATAACCCCACCACTACCACTGATTGGCAGTTTTCTGTGTATAATCCCACCACTACCACTGATTGGCAGCTTTCCGTGTATAATCCCACCACTACCACTGATTGGCAGTTTTCTGTGTATAATCCCACCACTACCACTGATTAGTAGCTTTCTGGGTATAACCCCACCACTACCACTGATTGGCAGCTTTCTGTGTATAACCACACCACTACCACTGATTAGTAGTTTTCTGGGTATAATCCCACCACTACCACTGATTGGCAGCTTTCTGTGTATAATCCCACCACTACCACTGATTAGTAGCTTTCTGTGTATAATCCCACCACTACCACTGATTGGCAGCTTTCTGGGTATAACCCCACCACTACCACTGATTGGCAGTTTTCTGTGTATAATCCCACCACTACCACTGATTGGCAGCTTTCTGTGTATAATCCCACCACTACCACTGATTGGCAGTTTTCTGTGTATAATCCCACCACTACCACTGATTAGTAGCTTTCTGGGTATAACCCCACCACTACCACTGATTGGCAGCTTTCTGTGTATAACCACACCACTACCACTGATTAGTAGCTTTCTGGGTATAACCCCACCACTACCACTGATTGGCAGCTTTCTGTGTATAATCCCACCACTACCATTGATTAGTAGCTTTCTGTGTATAATCCCACAACTACCACTGATTGGCAGCTTTCTGTGTATAACCACACCACTACCACTGATTGGCAGTTTTCTGTGTATAATCCCACCACTACCACTGATTAGTAGCTTTCTGGGTATAACCACACCACTACCACTGATTGGCAGCTTTCTGTGTATAATCCCACCACTACCACTGATTGGCAGCTTTCTGTGTATAACCACACCACTACCACTGATTAGTAGCTTTCTGGGTATAACCACACCACTACCACTGATTAGTAGCTTTCTGGGTATAACCCCACCACTACCACTGATTGGCAGCTTTCTGTGTATAATCCCACCACTACCACTGATTGGCAGCTTTCTGGGTATAACCCCACCACTACCACTGATTGGCAGTTTTCTGTGTATAATCCCACCACTACCACTGATTGGCAGCTTTCCGTGTATAATCCCACCACTACCACTGATTGGCAGTTTTCTGTGTATAATCCCACCACTACCACTGATTAGTAGCTTTCTGGGTATAACCCCACCACTACCACTAATTGGCAGCTTTCTGTGTATAACCACACCACTACCACTGATTAGTAGCTTTCTGGGTATAACCCCACCACTACCACTGATTGGCAGCTTTCTGTGTATAATCCCACCACTACCACTGATTAGTAGCTTTCTGTGTATAATCCCACAACTACCACTGATTGGCAGCTTTCTGTGTATAACCACACCACTACCACTGATTGGCAGTTTTCTGTGTATAATCCCACCACTACCACTGATTAGTAGCTTTCTGGGTATAACCACACCACTACCACTGATTGGCAGCTTTCTGTGTATAATCCCACCACTACCACTGATTAGTAGCTTTCTGTGTATAATCCCACCACTACCACTGATCGGCAGCTTTCTGGGTATAACCCCACCACTACCACTGATTGGCAGTTTTCTGTGTATAATCCCACCACTACCACTGATTGGCAGCTTTCTGTGTATAATCCCACCACTACCACTGATTGGCAGTTTTCTGTGTATAATCCCACCACTACCACTGATTAGTAGCTTTCTGGGTATAACCCCACCACTACCACTGATTGGCAGCTTTCTGTGTATAACCACACCACTACCACTGATTAGTAGCTTTCTGGGTATAACCCCACCACTACCACTGATTGGCAGCTTTCTGTGTATAATCCCACCACTACCACTGATTAGTAGCTTTCTGTGTATAATCCCACAACTACCACTGATTGGCAGCTTTCTGTGTATAACCCCACCACTACCACTGATTGGCAGCTTTCTGTGTATAATCCCACCACTACCACTGATTAGTAGCTTTCTGTGTATAATCCCACCACTACCACTGATTGGCAGTTTTCTGTGTATAATCCCACCACTACCACTGATTAGTAGCTTTCTGGGTATAACCACACCACTACCACTGATTGGCAGCTTTCTGTGTATAATCCCACCACTACCACTGATTGGCAGCTTTCTGTGTATAACCACACCACTACCACTGATTAGTAGCTTTCTGGGTATAACCACACCACTACCACTGATTAGTAGCTTTCTGGGTATAACCCCACCACTACCACTGATTGGCAGCTTTCTGTGTATAATCCCACCACTACCACTGATTGGCAGCTTTCTGGGTATAACCCCACCACTACCAATGATTGGCAGTTTGCTGTGTATAATCCCACCACTACCACTGATTGGCAGCTTTCCGTGTATAATCCCACCACTACCACTGATTGGCAGTTTTCTGTGTATAATCCCACCACTACCACTGATTAGTAGCTTTCTGGGTATAACCCCACCACTACCACTGATTGGCAGCTTTCTGTGTATAACCACACCACTACCACTGATTAGTAGCTTTCTGGGTATAACCCCACCACTACCACTGATTGGCAGCTTTCTGTGTATAATCCCACCACTACCACTGATTAGTAGCTTTCTGTGTATAATCCCACAACTACCACTGATTGGCAGCTTTCTGTGTATAACCACACCACTACCACTGATTGGCAGTTTTCTGTGTATAATCCCACCACTACCACTGATTAGTAGCTTTCTGGGTATAACCACACCACTACCACTGATTAGCAGCTTTCTGTGTATAACCCCACAGCTACCACTGATTAGCAGCTTTCTTTGTACATGAGCAGAGAGCTGTCAATCAGTGGTGTGGATGAGGTTATACAGAGCTCATGAATATGCTTGACAACTAGGCAGAAGGCTTACCAGTCATCTTGTGATAATCTTCTACTGATAAAACAGCGATTTTATCAAAATGACACTAAGCAGCTCCGTAAGTAACACATCATTGGAATCAGGGTCTCTGCCGCTACATTATGCTGCTCTCAGATTAGGTGGCAAAAACCTGGTGACAGATTCCCTTTAAATGACAGTTCTCCATAAAACGTAATAAACACCAACTGTCATTTTCTATCTCATTAATGGGAAAATCTGTGTTCACTGATGAGAGATTTTTACCTGTGAACTGAAAATTCTGATTGAAGGAAAAAGAGGCAGATTTCTCTGAAAAGATATATTACAGAGTTCCTTATTTTTCAGGTACTAATGAACAAAATAATAAAATGATGGTTACTCTTTAACTACCCAGTCAGTGCCAAAAAACGATGAAAGCTACTGTATGCTAGACATGTTTTCAAGTCCTGATAGACCCCAGCTGAAGTCAGGGGGTGGGGAGTTCTGGTATTTCTGATGGTAAGAATAGTGCTGGAGACTGCTATTATTACTGTCTGAAATCTTGGACCCCCTGACAGACTAGCAAAAATGTCAGTATGACCAGAGTGCAACGAAAATAGATTCTAGACTTTTTTCGCCTTCTCAGTATGGTAGCCTCACAGAATTAAATGGCCTTCTCACTATAAGGGATCGCTCACACTTGTGTACAAATAATCAGTCCCATTATCATCCAGGAGAGTGGGACGATTTTTTCTCACTTGTCATCCGTGTGCAGTCCTTATGTAATCCGTTTTTTTACTCAGCAGCTATTCATCTTTTAAAGGGCCATTCACAGTTTCCTATGCTACAGAATTGTAATGTATCCATAAAACTCGGAGGCAAGGAAATCGCACCCTGCTGTGATTTTTTTTATCATGGCAAATACAGCAAAGAAAAAATATGCAGATTTTTTATCGGACTGCACTCATCTGATTTATGCGCAAGTGTGAGCGAACCCTAAGGGCTCATACAGACTAGTATATAAATTGGACGAGTGCTATTGGATTTTTGTAGGATAGCACACAGACAGCACACTAACTCCCAGCATTCAATACGACTGTTCAGCTGAATGATTTTTCTCTTGTTCCAACCATCCATGAGAAAAAAACTGCAGCATGTACTTCTTTGGTCCGATTTACGAACCAGAATGGTGCATGTAAATGGCTGTCAGTTCCTGCACTTGTTTGATATTCGGAAGAGCACACGGATCTGCACTCAGAGCCATTCATGTCTGTGATTTGCAGAGGTGACAGGCCAGAGTTTACGTACGCTTGTCTGTAGCCAGCATTAAAGGGGTTGTCCACTACTCAATTGCTATAATCCCACTTATAAAATAATAACAGCCAATACTCACCCCCGGTTCCGGCACCGTTCCAGCGATGACGGCACTGGCTCATGTTACGTTGATATATCATGTGAGCCCTGCAGTCAATTAGCAGTGGCGTCACTTTCACTTTCTTTCGACGAAACTGACAACCCGATGAAGTGAGAGCTGCTGCTGCTCTCTGTCTTCCTCCGACTTTCGGTTACGTCTGAAGGAAGTGAGAGTGATGCGGCCACTGACTGGGCGCAGGGCAATATCAAGTCCAGGGAGAGCCAGTGCTGTCATTACTGGAATGGTGCCGGCACCGGAGGTGAGTATTGGCTGTTGTTATTTTATAAATGGAATATAGCAATTAAAAAGGGGTTGTCCAAGTAATAGAAACCCCTTTAAAGAGCATTAAAGAAATTGAAGCCTGTTATTTACTTGATATTAGTATTCGGTCCTAATCTGAGATGGGAGCACATCAACTCTAGACAGCTGACATACATCCCTGGAAATAATAGTGTACATAGGGTGCATATATTTTAATTGATAGTATCATTAGAAAAATAAAGATGCTGGCCCACATTTATCAAAAATAACATAATTTGCACCAAATCTTTAGTGCATTCACTTCTCCGCCGACACTCAAATACATGAAAGGGTACCTGTCACCATGAAAATACTTTCCAATCTGCAGACAATGTTACAGAGCAGGAAGAGCTGAGTAGATTGATATGAAGTTTTGTGAGAAAAGATCCAGTATAACCCGTGGTTTAATCATTTTAACCTCTGCTCTTTCTGGGATTTTCTGTCCAGTGGGGGTGACAGGTTCCCTTTTGTGGTAAATTTGGCACAAGTTGTTGCCTGTTCAATTTTTTAAGCATGTTTAGTGCTCCTCCTAATGTTAGAAAAGACTGAGAAACCAACATGTCAAGCTATGACTTTTTATGCAGGTTATAAATTAAGGTTGCAACATAAATGTATATGTTCCATGTGTTTTTAAGACAGCTATGGCCTCTCTAGAGCATGCAACTTTTTCCAAATTTAATATAAAAATGCATTAAAAAATATGGTAAATCATACTTCACTCCAAACGGTTAATTGGGCCCTTTTTCTTTTCATTTTAAAATTTTGGAGCAGGTACTTACTATGGTGTATTAAATCTCTTAAAAAGATTATTAAATTTGGCACATACCAAAACAAAACAAAATGTCACAAATTGCTCAGAATTTTGAGTGCAAACACAAGGATAAATGCCCCTCGTTATACACAATGACAAATGCCCCTTGTTAGACACAATGAGAAATGTCCCTCGTTCTCGGGTTGGCCCACTAAGAATATTTATCTCGTATCCATAGGACAGATGATACAAGTGGGATCAATGGTGCTCTCATTGCTGAGGCCACTATTGATAACAAGAATGCTTTCTTATCTGGAAAAAAAAGGCATTCTAACAAAACAGGGACATATAACAACTACTGGACAAGAGGAGGCAGCAATGTGAGGAGAACGGTAAAAGTTGAAATAAGCCATAGCATGATGTTGAGGTCAGTCTGGACTGGGTCCCCCATCTCATAGCAGCTACATTGGATTCCGCTCTGATATGTGCACTAATGCCACTATGCGTTCATACAAATATCTACATTGCTGAAAATCTTTGGCAATACATGGAAATCATATTTGCTCATTTTAAAGCTATACTTTTATCTGTTTTCAAATTTTGGTTTTGGGTCCTTTAGTAAATTAAAATATTCTGAAAATGTTATGATATTTAGAGAAGCATGTAACTAATGATGTAATGTTACAGAATTTAGAGTTGAGGCCTTTATGTAGAGACTTTGACATATTGATTCTATATTTGGGAAGGCTAAGAACTCACAAACTGTGGTGAGCAGGTGCAACTTCTATATGCATGTTGTTCTCCATACAATGTCGGCTTTGTTTCCTAAAGAGCTTCAAGTTATTTTTGTGTCTCTCAGTCAATGAGCAATTCAAGCACTGGCAACAGTCTTAAAATTCTAAAAAAACAACCTATTGTGTTCAAAACAAATGTGCTAACAGTAAAAGACTGTACAGGAAACGTTTTGTAGAACCCATAAAATTGTTAGGAATAGCCAGTAATCAAGTTAGTTTAGGAACACAGCGAACAGTTCAAAGACAGTGCAGATACTAATGTTCTTTTAGGCTAAATTCACACTGCCTTCAGGCAAATGTATGCAACTGTATTCGTACAGATGTGCAGTTTTCTGCCACTAGGAAAATATATAATGCAAGATATTGTTGTATTAAAATGTGCAGCCGACCTTTAAATACAGCACTGAACTCTCAATGCAAATGAATGGACAGTTTTCTGGATGGGGAGACTGGAGTAAGCCGCTGTCAGACAACTTTGATAGCAGCTTATCTCCACTGACAATGAAAGGATCAGACATGTTGAATTTGTCACAAAAATGGAGGGTATCAGTCAGTCTTAGGGTATGTGCACACAGTGCGTTTTTTATGCGTTTTTGCTGTGGCAAATCCGCACGGATATTAGCCCAAAAACACATTGCTTTTTCTGCCTGTGAGCGGCGCTATCCTTGGCCGACAAGTGAGGCGTGACTCAGCGCTGGGGTCCCCCGGTGGCTGCTGGGTTGTGGGCGAGGTTACCCCCCACGTCACACCCAGCATCCACCGCGCGCTTGCCCAATGAATGGGGAGAGGCAGAGAACGTGGTGGATGCCAGGTGTGACGCAGGGGAGTAACCCCGCCCACAGCCTGGCATCCACCGTGGAACCAGGAAGACAGAGACCCCCAGCTGCTGCCAGCACTTGTCGTGACGTCAGCGGATGTCAGAGCCGGGGGTCACGTGATGCCTGTGAGCGGCCAGTGAAAGCGCCGCACACAGGCAATATCTGCAATGTAAGCTAATTACAAAAATCCTTAGGGGTCCCGGGGGAATACATTGGGGGGGGGGTAATCTAAAGTACTGGACAACCCCTTTCAGGTTTCTCATTCACTTTGATGGCATCAGGTTTTGCCACAAATCAGCACAGAAAAAAGCGTGACAAAAAAGCACCAAATTTGCAACGTGTGCACACAATCTTAGGGGCCTTTCATACATCAGTGTTTTGAGTTTGTGTAGTGTTCGTTTCCACACGTACCGGAGACACTTACACTCGTAGGCACATGTCAGTGTGTTTCCACGGATCGTGTGTCCATGGGCAAAACACGCTGATATGTCCATTTTTTTCTCGCAGCAATGTCCCGCACAGGTGCACAGTGATGACACACGGATTACATCTGTGTGTCATCCGTGTGACACGTACCGATGCCTGGGAATCAGCGGTACAGTGAGCGCTGTTCCCAAGCGCAGGGTGCAGAACGCTGCCCTCATCATTGTCCCCTGCCGGCGCTGCGATCAGCGCGAACAAGAGACAATGATGAGAGTTGTAGTCTGCTCCCACTGTGTCCTGGTGTAAAAATAAGAATAAAATAAAAAATCCTTATACTCCCCTGTCCGAAGATGTCCCCCACTGTAATCCACCTGACCGCTCACGCCGAGAAGCCGTGAAGAATGACTCACCCCAGCGAGTGGTCCCCTGTCTTCCGCAGAGCTCACTGTGTGACAGGACACCGCTCGCTGCAGCGAGTCATTCTCCCTGACTCCTCGGCATGAGCGGTCAGATGGATTACAACGGAGGACATCTTCGGAGAGGGGAGTATAAGGATTTTTCATTTTATTCTTATTTTTACACCAGGACACAGTGGGAACAGAATACTACTCTCAACATTATCCCTTGCTTGTGCTGATTGCAGCGCCGGCAGGGGACAATGATGAGGGCAGTGTTCAGCACCCGGCACTTGGGAACAGTGCTAACTGTAGCGCTGATTCCCAGGCGCCGTTACGTGTGATCCTGATGCGCACACGGTTGCCACACATGTGCATCTCTGGTACTGAAAGACGCCTTAGTCTAATGTGTATGGGCACCTTAAATGCCAACCCTATCCATCAACACACTGATATTAAGATCACAATATTCAGAAGCACAGGGAAAAACATTTTATCTTCACTACTCAACATTAAAAATTGCAACACCAAGAAGGAAAATGCATGGAAATATGAAAATCACAGGATCAATAGACATGTTAATGATATGCAAATGATGAAAAAATAGAAACAACATCTTCAAAACATCTCGATTTATTCAGTTTTGAGCCACGTGCAGAAATACACGCACTTACATGTCTTGGCTGCTATCAGTTAGGTTACTAATGGTTGTCCGTGGAATATTTTTCCACGCTTAAGGCACTTTGGCATGCAAATTATCACGTTTCACTGCTGCTAGCTCTCTGAAATTGTCAACCTATCAACTCCCAGATGTGCTCGATGGGAAACAAGTCGGAGGCGCTGTAGCCCATTGTAGAATGTTTAGGCTATGTAGGCTGCTCTCAGTAGCATGAGCAACATGTGGCCTGGCGTTGTTGTGTTGAAAATAGGTCTTTGGACACTTTGGAGAAATGGCTGTACCTAATCAATGTAGTGCCAAGCTGTTACCACGTCTACCTGGTGTTAAAACTATGACACCTCAAACCATAATCCCAGGAGTAGGATCTGTGTGATGTTCCTTCATGAAGGCATTACAATGATTTGGTCGTGAAGCCAGAGGTATGGCCAATGCTCCAAAGTCTTCGAGAAGCTGTTTTCCAACAAGACAACGCCAGAACCGCATGTTGCTCATGTTACTGTGAGCAGACTGAGAGGTCTAAACATGCTGCCATGGACTGCAGCATCTCTGGACTCCAGCAATTGCAAAGGCAGCTACAAGCAGCGGATCTTGATGATTTGCAAACCCAAGATAATTTAGCGTGGCAGAACATTCCTCAGACAACCATTAATAATCTAATTGATAGCATGCCAAATAGTGCAAGTATTTCCACGCATGGAGCTCATACTCAAAATTTTGTTTTAATTTTTTTAATCACTTGCATACCAATCGCTCCTTCATGACATATGATGTATATTTACATCATACTTTGATGCGGGCTTGCAAGCCAAGCCTGCATCTTTTCCGGCAAATGATAGCTAATCTTCCAGCCTTCGGACAAATCGCTTACATCGGGAGAAAGTGAGCGCTGCTGCCCTCTATCTTCCTCTGGATATATGTAATATGTCTGAAGGTGGTTAGAGAGAAGCGGTCGCTAATTAACCGCAGTGTTCGCGTGACATTATACTAGTAAGTGATCGCCCGGAGAGATAATGCCGACACCATTCGAACGGCGCCGGCATGGGAGATGTTGTTATTTTAAAAGGGGTAAACATATGGATTGAGAAGAGTTTGTCCCGAGTAGTGTACAACCTCTTTAAGGAACCTGTTAACATATATCTCAACAACAATCATTTCACACCTTCAGTTGGGTTTAGACATTGATAGGGAGAGACAGAGTTACCACTGTGGCCTCAAAATAGATCCCTGCACCTTTTATGCTAATATAATATTTATTGCATTGACCACATATTAAGCAGCTTCATTGCCAAATATAAACTTCAATGTAAGGCCCCCGTGTACATGATGGTATTTCTGATTCATATCACACAGATCCTAAACACATCAGTAATGCATTTCAATGGAGTCATATATGCAGAATATATAAAAACCCTAAACAGCATTTTTTTTTATGTAAATTCATGTAAGGAAAATCCACATATATACTGGACATAATGTTATTTATTGCATTAACCACATATTAAGCAGCTTCATTGCCAAATATAAACTTCAATGTAAGGCCCCCGTGTACATGATGGTATTTCTGATTCATATCACACAGATCCTAAACACATCAGTAATGCATTTCAATGGAGTCATATATGCAGAATATATAAAACCCTAAACAGCATTTTTTTTTAATGTAAATTCATGTAAGGAAAATCCACATATATACTGGACATAATGTTATAGGGAACCACTTGATTCATCAATTGGCGCCTCACCTACATTACAAGAAATAAGTTAATTTTCTCTAAAATATAAAACCCAAATGAGACCTACCTAGCTGTCAGGCGCATGCAGTATTACACGCCTGAGTTATAGCACCAGTGATATAGGGCATCACATCTATTTCTTTGCTATCACACCCAGATATGATATGCTGTGATAGCAGAAGTGTTACTTACCCAACTGGCTGTTTTTGGGACACATCCATGGCGATCTCTTGTAAAATATCTTCACAAAATCCTTTTTTCAAATCGAGGAGCATCCAATCACCATAATATTCCTTCCCAGCCACTGTGGTTTGTTACCTGAAATTATGGGACATCCCTGAGCTGAAAAAGAAAAGTATACACAAAGCTGTTAGGGTTTTTATTCTGCTGAGTGTTTCATCTTTCTACGTCTGTAAGACAAAGACACTTTCAGTTATATAATGTTTGCACAAGTTAAAATAGTCAATTTGGCATGCTTCATTACCTCCTCTCTAAACTCAGAATGCCATGGCCGGTTATTCTGAATAAGAAGATCACACGCCTTACTCAAAATAAAGATACACATGCCGATAATTCAGTGTAGCACAGCAGCATGTGATATCTGCTTCAGGAAAATAGCTAAAACTAGACATTGGTGAGAAAGCCCATCACCCAATAGGATTACCTAGTATGTTGCAAGATGGAAACATTATGAAATGCACTGTTCAGGCATTAGGATTTTTAGAGGGGCTCTATCAATTAGTTGGAGTAGGGAAAGTCTCTGTCTCTCCGGAGAGTCCATCACTCGCATTACATGGATGGCATCATTTAATGTTAATTTCCCCTGTGATGAGTCTGCAGGGCAATTAAACACTTGCTGCTCACTTTCCCCACAGATTACAGATGATCTCTGGGAGTCACACCATGTGATCGGGTTATTTTTCACGATCGCTTAAAGGAAACTTGGCAATGGGATTTACCCATATAATATTATTAGGAGTGCTTAGGGCAGCACGGTGGCTCAGTGGTTAGCACTGCAGCCTTGCAGCGCTGGGGTCCTGGGTTTAAATCCCACCAAGGACAACATCTGCAAGGAGTTTGTATGTTCTCCCTGTGTTTCCTCCTACACTCCAAAGTCATACTGATAGGGAATGTAGTTTGTGAGCCCCAATGGGGACAGTGCCCATAATGTCTGAATTGTAAAGCTCTGCAGAATATGTTGGCACTATATAAATAAAAAGATTATTATTATTATCAGGCTCCTAATAATGTTTTTAATGATCCCTTTATTACAACTGTTACTGCAGTCTTTATAAAAATAATGTTTAATCTTGGCGACAAGTCTGGGGGCGCCATTACTCATCTGTGCTGGTATCACACCCACAGGGGCACGATTGACAAGTGTGCAGGAATGAGAAGTCTGGAGTACATTTCTATCGTAATTCTCTAGTGATGAGCGGGTCAGCGGTGCTCGGCCACGCCCTCTCAACTAAACTCCACCCACTTTTTAAAAAGTCACGGGACATGCATAATACTGCTAAAAGTCACAAAATGTTTGCAACATTTCAAATATTTTTACACCAGAATTCTGGCTAATGGCGCAGTCAGACGGCCATATAAATCAGACCAAGATCGGAACACAGTCCACAGACTGGCCGGCGGCTCTCCTGACCCGAGAGTGACAGCTGCATAGAAATATATGAAGCTTTCAAACTCAGGTCAGGAGAGCCGCCAGTCAGTCCGTGCACTGCATTCCGATCTTGGTCCAATTTATACAGCCGTCTGACTGTGCCCTAAGACTGATAAATCATGGCCCAAGTGTTTGGCCTAATGCTTTTTGCTGCATTTTTCATTGCTGCCAAATGTTAGTTTGAAGTCAGTAAGGAAATAAATGCACTTCAAAGAGTGTGTTTTTGTGGTGTTTTCTTGTTAGTGCATTTTACATTTTTTTCAGACATTTTCACAAATGTTTGTTTATATGACAGGAAAACAAACAAACAAAAAAAACATAAAAAACCAAGAAAGTTAGGGCATGTGCACACAATGGAACCCACCTGAAAAAGCAATAAAAAACGCTACAAAGTCTAAAAATATGCAGTGCAATGTAAAAACAACTTGCATTTGTCCTATCTTTTGTCACTTCTTTTACCCGATTCGCAGCTTTGAATGTAAAAAGAATTGGGATGTTCATTCTTTGGGCGGCTTTCACTTGGAGGCTGCTCGCTATTTAATGGTTAAATTCTAACAAAAAAGACACCAGCAGCGGAGGCACTGCAAAGTGGCGGAAATAACACCAAAGAAGACGCTACAGAAAAATCACCACCGGCGTTTCCTTGAAGAGTCTTTGGTAACTTGGTGAATACTTGGCGTCTAAAAGACATTATGTGCATATACCCTTACAGGGTACAGTATCTGACGCCCAAAAGAAAACTGCGTGTAAAGGGTATGTGCACTAGGGCTGTGGAGTCGGTGTCCATTTTGGTGGAGTTGGAATCGGAGTTGGTATAAAATGGACCGACTCCAACTCCTAAAATATATAATAAATTGGGTACAGTAGTTCAATGCAGTTTGTGGGGAATATTTTTTCATAAGAATTTGGGAAAGTTATGAAATGTCCTATAAATGTCTGTCCTATTCCTGATCTAAGGGTCTAGACTTTTAGCTGAGATGAATCTGTGCTACAGTAAATTTATCACTTAAACATGAGCCATGTATGAGGGAATCAGAGTTGTGGAGTCGGTGTTGGAGTCGGTGTCATGGAAATTGAGGAGTTGGAGTCGAAGGTTTGGCTTCCTGACTCCACAGCACTGATGTGCACACAACACGTCTTTTTCGGGTGAGCAAACCCACTGAATTTTTCAAGAGGGAGACATTTCAGGAAACTGTATGTTTTACCCTTTTTAGCATCTTTTTTACTGCTGTTTTCCTGACTTTTTTAGTAACTCCATTCAATGATGAAGAAACGTCTGATTTTTTCCAGCAAAAATGCTGGCGATATGTTCCAAAAGATACATGGGGTGTCTCTTGAGGCTTCCGATTGATTTCTATTATAATGTTTAGGCCATGGCCCCACTATTAGTATTTGGTCAGTATTTTTTCAGGAGTGGAAGCCAAAACCAGGTGAGGAACAATCAGAGAAAAGGTATAATAGAAACAAGTCACCAATTCTGCATTTATCACCCACTACTGGTTTTGGCTCCCACTCCTGAGAAAATATACTGACTGAATACTGATAGTGGGGCTGTGGCCCTAGAGTGTTTTCAGGGCTGAAAACCCCTGAAGAATGATCAGCTCACTTCTTTTAACTACTCAGTGTCTATTGAGCCTTTAAGCAGTTAAATGCTGCTCAAAAGACTGAATAAATGAACACCAAGTCGCTTTTACATAGGAATGCATTATATGGCAGCACTTCTTCAGGCGGTTTTCACAGCGGAATCTGCCTGAAAAAGACGTTGTGTGCAGTCACCTTAAGGAGTCTATTACTGCTGTTACTGGAATGGCTCCTAGGTGAAGAAGAGAAGAAGGAAAGAAAAAGGTGAAAGAAAACAGGAGCGGAGCAGCTGCCCATAGCAACCAACGACAGCGCTGCTTTCATTTCTAATCTGCTTTAGAAATATGAAAGCTGACATCTGATTGGTGGCTATGATGAAGGGCTCCAGTCTTCCTGGGCTTGTGGTGATGCCATTGCCTACTGGCACCTAATGACAGGCACAGAAAAGCTCCATTCACTTTGGATGGTTTACAGCATTTGATACATGGACTCCAATTCCTGGGAAGCTGGTGTAACCGAGTGGAGGTGGTCCCTAAGATTCAGGTGGTCTTGGTGAGAGAACCTGAGAGGGCCGCAGTGGTACAGCGGAGACGTGCACAGGCATGGCACCAAGAATTCATATTTTGAGACCTTTCAGGCCAGAGGCCATCAGTATGCCCATGCATGTTACCAGTCTTTGCTTTTCACTTTTATCGTATCATAAATAATAAATCCATCACAGAAAGCCAGTAAAGACGCCCGCCATCCATGACATAGGCTGCTGGGCATGAAACACATAAGAAAATTGAAAATGTGGCCACAAAAATCGCCTTGGGGAACCGAGGAGCATATATGATGTGGCACAAGGTGCTAATGATACCTGGCACCGTGCACCAGTCACACTGGCAGAAGTGCTGCTACCAGTCAGAAAGCTGCCCCATATGTGACAGAAGGGGCCCTGATAAACTACACAGGACCTGCCCCCAGCAACCCTGCAGAACAACACAAGCACATGGTAACAGGACACCCAGCACACACGGCCGGGGCACGGCGGCAACAGGTGCCTCTGTCTGCCAAGCCCTCAGCACAGCCTCAGGAGCGCGGCGCTTACCTGGCAGCAGCCGGGCCGGGAGTGCAGGGGTTAACCGCGGACTCCCGGGGACCCGCAATCCCGTCAGCTGTCAGTCGGGAGCACCGGTTCCTGCTCGGGTGTTATTACCAGCCCTCCTCGTACTGTTGTGTCCCTGTAATCTCCAGAGACTGTAGCCCTTCCCCCGCCCCTTGGCAGCAGCTGCCAGCCCTGTGGAAGAGCAGCTTACTTTCCCAAGCCCTCCCCTCCAGGCTGCACTGTGCGAGTGTGACCCCTGCAGGGGAGGGAGGGCGCAGCATGGGGGGCATGGTATGGGGGGCACTAGCCAGGCTAGTCCCCGCACTGCAGAATGAGCCTCAGTCTAGCTGAATATCACATCAGTAACACCCTGGAAGCTAACCATGCATCAGATCTACAGTTTTCCACAATTACCAAATTTCAGTCTGGCACCGAGGTGTTGTGTCCGGTGGCACCCAGGAGCGCGCCATGTGCATGGCAGAGATTTTGCCCTCTCATATAAATTCTGGAAATCTCTTTTTCAAAGAGTTTGCAATTTTTCTTTTGTAATTCTTATTCTCCTTCACAGGTCCTGGTGATTCCTGTACAGGAGAAGCCAGTACTGGTGAGATGGTACCCACATCCCCTCTTCAGGACTGTAACCCTCCAGTGTACCAAATACTGAAGAGACCACGAACCCAGAGTGAATCCATGATCTTAGCTGTCTGAAACTCCAAATTCCCATCAGCCATGACCAGAGACAAAGGCAGTGGTGATGGTTCAGAGGACAATGTGTTGTTTGATCCCATTATCAATCCTAAAAGTAGATGACAGCACAAGGCGAAATGCTACAGGATTGATGACGGCCACAATTTTGTAAGAACCGATGAAGCTGGGATCCAGTTCCAAGAGGGAACCTTCAACTTAACCCTTCAACCCCCGAGCCTGTTTTCACCTTCATGACCAGGCCAAATTCCACAATTCTGACCACTGTCACTTTATGAAGTAATAACTCTGGAACACTTCAACGGATCCCACTGATTCTGAGAGTTTTTTTTATGACATATTGTACTTTATGATAGTGGCAAAATTTCTTCAATATAATTTTTGTTTATTTGTGAAAAAAATGGAAATTTGGCAAAAATTTGGAAAAGTTTGCAATTTTCAAACTTTTAATTTTTATGCCCTTATATCAGAGAGATATGTCATACATTCCCACATGTATACTTTACGTCTTCACAATTTTGGAAACATAACTTTTTTTTTAGGAAGTTTGAAGGCTTTAAAGTTGACCAGCAATTTCTTACTTTTTCAACAAAAAAATTTACAAAAATATATTTTTTTAGGGACCACATCACATTTGAAGTGACTTTGAAGGGCCTATATGACATAAATACCCAAAAGTGACACCATTCTAAAAAGTGCACCTCTCAAAGTGCTCAAAACCACATCCAAGAAGTTTATTAACCCTTCAGGGGCTTCACAGGAACTGAAGAAACGTGAAAGGAAAAAATGAACATTTGACTTTTTTTTTACCAAAATTTTACTTTAGACACAAATTTTTACATTTTCAGAAGGGTAACAACAGAAAATAGACCCCAAAATTTGTTGTGCAATTTCTACTGAGCACACCAATACCCCATATGTGGGGGAAAACCACTGGGCACACGGCAGGGAAGGGAAGGAGCGCCATTTGACTTTTTGAATGCAAAATTTGCTGGAACAATTAATGGACCACATTTTGTGTTTGGAGAGCCCCTGATGTGCCTAAACAGTGGAAACCCCCAACAAGTGACAAGATTTTGGAAACTAGACCCCTCAAGGAATTTATTCAGATGTGTGGTGAGCACCTTGAACCCCACAGGTGCTTCACAGAATTTTACAACATGAATCTGTAAAAATGAAAAAAAAAATACATTTTCCCACAAAAATGTTTTTTAGACCCAAATTTAGCATTTACACAAGGGTAACAGGAGAAATTGCACTATAAATTTTGTTGTGCAATTTCTCCTGATACCCAGAAAATGACTGTTTGGGAGCCCAGCAAGGCTCTGAAGAGAAGGAGCGCTATTTGATTTTTTGAATCCAAAATTTGCTTGAATAATTAGTAGATGACATGTCCTGTTTGGAGACCCCTGATATGTCTAAACAGTGGAAAACCCCACAAGTGACACCATTTTGTAACCTAGACCCCGCAGGGAACTAATGTAGATGTGTGGTGAGCACCTTGTACCCCCAGGTGCTTTACAGAAGTTTATAACATAGAGCAGTGAAAATAAAAAAATCCTATTTTTCTCCCCAAAAAAGTTTTTTTAGCCCCAATTTTTTTATTTTCAAAGGGGTTACAGGAGAAAATTGACCCCCAAAATTTGTTGTGAAATTTATCCTGAGTAATGTAGATGTGTGGGGTGCTTCACAGAAGTTTATAACATAGAGCCGTGAAAATAAATAAAATCTCCCCAAAAAGTTTTTTAGCCCCATTTTTTTTTTAAAGGGGTAACAGGAGAAAATACACCATAAAATGTGCTGTGGAATTTCTCCCGAGTACGCCGATACCCAATATGTAAAGGAAAACTACTGTTTGGGAGCACAGCAGGGCTTGGAAGGGAAGTAGCACTGTGAAGACCCAGGGTCTTCCGTGGGCGTAACACTACTCAGATAACACAGGGTGAGAGTAAAATATTTTATTGAACCACAAAGCGAACAATAAACACAAAGAAAAGTCCCAGCAAATACCCAAGGTGGTACATTACACAGTCTCACCCTTCCGCTTTGCCTGCCTGGGATAGAACAGCTGTGACTTTGAGACTTTTAGTGCCAACTATCTCAACCAGTGGCACCCCGCGGGCCCCCACAGAGAGAAGGTAGTGGCAAGCTTAGGAAACTAGCAGTCTATCGAGGTACAAAGCCAGCAGACCCGAGGGTCCCACCCTGGCCTCTCCAAGAGTTTCCATGGGTCCCAATCTGGCATCTCTGAATGTCTCCATGATTTCCAGGCGACCGGTGGCTCCCCCCTGGCAACCCCAAACAACATATCCATGGGGCCAGGTGACTTTGTCGTCCCAACTTGGTCACCCCAAATGTATCCATGTTTCTCTGATGGTCAATGGAGTAGTTCCGTATCTTTCCAGTCAGGGCTATATACCCTTAGACTAGAATTATGTAGAATCTAAATCTGTGTCTCTTTGGGTAAAGCCATACTTCCAAGCTAATGTTCTCAGATAGTCTGAGTGTCCTCTTGCTTCTCCTTGATTCTCTGACTCCTACAGAAGCATATCACCTTTTTAAGTACACAGAGAGGCAGCCTCATGTCTCATTGTTTGAGATAATCAATTTACATAGTTGGTATACAGTGGGCTCTTTAAATCAACATTCATCTGGCCTTTAGTACAATATGTAATTAGCATATTAGCAAACAACAATGTTCCCAAACCCAAGAGGAGATAACAATCAGAGTTATACAAATACTGGTCTCTTCTTATTGACCAGACACATAACTACACAAAGATAATAGTGTATTTCTCTTGGATTAACAAATCTAAAGTCTTACTTTTTAAGATTATAGGCTGTATCATCACAAGTGCCATTTGACTTTTTGAATGCAAAATTTGCTTGAATAATTGGTGGATGACATGTCGCGTTTGGAGAGCCCCTGATATGCCTAAACAGTGGAAAACTCCCACAAGTGACACCATTTTGGAAACTAGACCCCTCAGGGAATTAATGTAGATGTGTGGTGAGCACCTTCAACGCCCAGGTGCTTCACAGAAGTTTATAACATAGAGCTGTTAAAATAAAAAAACTTTTTCACCCACGAAAAGTTTTTTTAGCCCCAATTTTTTTATTTTCAAAAGGGTAACAGGAGAAAATGGACCCCAAAATTTGTTGTGCAATTTATCCTGAGTGCGCTGATACCCAATATGTTAAGGAAAACTACTGTTTGGGCACACAGCAGGGCTTGAAAGGGAAAAAGCGCCATTTGACTTTTTGAATGCAAAATTTGCTGCAATAATTAGCGAATGCCATGTCGCTGTTTGAGAGCCCCTGATGTGCCTAAACAGTGGAAACCTCCCACAAGTGACACCATTTTGGAAACTGGACCCCTCAGGGAACTTATCTAGATGCATGGTGAGCACCTTGAACCCCCAAGTGCTTCACAGAAGTTTATAACATAGCCGTGAAAATAAAAAATTTCTTTTTTTCACAGAAAAAAGTTCTTTTAACCCCAAGTTTTTATTTGCAAAGGGATAACAGGAGAAAATGGACCATAAAATTAGTTGTTCAATTTCTTCTGAGCATGTGATACCCAATATGTGGGGGGAAACTATTGTTTGGGTGCACGGCAGGGCTCAGAAAAGAAGGCGTAACCTTTTGGAACGCAGACTTTGATGGAATGGTCTGCTGGTGTCTTATTGCGTTTGGAAAGCCCCTGATGTGCCTAAAAAGTGGAAAACCCGCACAAGTGACCTTATTTTGGAAACTAAACCCTTAGATGGATTTACTGAGGGGTGTAGTTTGTAAAATGGGGTCTCTTATGGGGGGGTCTGCTGTTCTGGCACCTCAGTGTCTCTGCCAATGAGACATGGCACCCTCAAACCAGTCCAGCAAAATCTGAACTCCAATATGATGCTTCTTCCCTTCTGAGCTTTGCACTGTGCCTCAAAAGTAGTTTTCGACCACATATGGGGTATCGCATACACAGGAAGAGTTGCACAACAAATTTTGGGGTCCATTTACTCCTGCTATCATTGTGAAAATGAAAAAAATTGGAGCTAAATCAATATTTTTGTGGGAAAAATATGTTTTTCATTTTTACAGATCCACGTTGTAAAATTCTGTGAAGCACCTGTGGGTTCAAGGTGCTCACCACACATCTAAATAAATTCCTTGAGGGGTGTAGTGATCATATTGACACCATAGGTGGGTCATAGAATTTTATACCATTGGGCAATGAAGAAAAAAATAATTACATTTTTACCACCAAAATTTTGTTTTAGCCCCAGATTTTACATTTTCACACTTTGAAATGGGTAAAAATGGCACCAAAATGTGTCCCACAATTTCTGCTAAATGTAGACATACCCCATATGTGGCTGTACTGTACTGCTTATACAGGGCCCCTAAGTTCTAGAATGGTGGAATCTCCCCTCAAGTGACCCCATTTTGGAAATTATACCCCTTTGGGAATTTATCTACAGGTGTAGTGACGATTTTGACTCCATGGGTCTTTTTCAGAAACAAGCAGCAGTGGGTGTTGCTGAGTGAAAATTGCAAACTGCCGTTGTAGTACCCAGTACGTTGTGCCCAGCTCATGCTTCTGGAGACATGCACCTGTAAATTAGACAGGCTCTCATCGCTACAGAAATGCCAAACATGTGTACGCTAACTGCAGTTTAGGCACACAGTGGAGCTCAGAAGGGAGGGGGGCATTTGGTTTGGGAGTGCAGAATTTGCTGAATTTCTTTTGTGGGGGCGAGGAGCCATAGGACTTTTCCAGACCCTTTGTGCTACCAGTAATGTGGAAGCCTCTTTATTTCCATTGACAGATGACGGACCTGAGTGGGGGCTTGATTTTTTGGTGAACTGAGTTGAACCTTTTATTGGGAACATTTTACATAACATTTTGGATCATATTTATCCTGGCAGATAAAACAAGAAAATCCTCGGGCGCACATTCATTTAAAAATCTATTGCCATGCGAGAAGCCACACGGCAATAGTTAAAAGCCGCCGGCCAATCACAGGGCGGCAGCTGACGTCACATGCACGTCACCGGCATATGACGTCACTGTCATGCGCCGACGAGTCCACACCCCGAATGGATGGGGGAGAGCCAGGCGTCACTGAACAGTGGACAGGTAAGGAAAAACTGTTCTTTTTTTTTTTTACTTTTTTTTGTACTGAAAGCGCAATATGGTGACAGATGGTGAAGGATTATGGGGCAGGATGAAGACAGTTGGGGCAGGATCATGGAGCAGGATGGAGATGACTCGCCCCCCTGGGCCGTGGGGCACTCAGATCCGGGCAGTAGGGGAACGATGGGAGTAGTAGTGGCAACCCGGTTCCGTGGCTCAGGGTGGTCAGGCCAGTGATAGTCCGTTATGCGCTGATGATTATGTCCGACTACGCCACCCGTGGATTGCGGTTATTAGGAACCGCCGCTGCATGCAGACCGCTGGGGCTGATGAGGTGTGCAGCTAGGGTAGTGTGACTCCCCACGGGAAGAGTGCGGCCCCAGGGCAGTATAATGGATGGTGGGAGTGATGGTGGTGAGAGTCCCAGTACCGGTAGTGCTGGAGGCGCGAAGGATCACACAGACAACTGGTTGCAGTCCAGGGCCTTTACTAAAACAGGTAAACTGACCCATAAACAGTCCCGGCTAGGAGGGGACCTGGATGTCTGAGAGCAATGGGGAAATTGGCCCTGGTCAGGGTGAGGGTGTAGGCCTACCGTGCTTTCTGTGCTCCTTCTAGCTATCTCCTCCTTATAGGGTAACAGCCCACGTTTCTGAGCTTTCCGTGTACTCTCGCCTGTATGGCCTGCGACTTGGGTTCCTTTCTGCTCCCGGCCTGGTACGGCTTTACTGGTCCCTTCTGTTGTGGCAGAGCCTCCAGGTTTCTTAGGCCAAGGAACATACAGTCCCCTGCGGACTGGTTATCTGCTGTGGGATGTGGAATCCTCCCAGCCTCAGACACCAAAGTCTGGTAAATTAAGTCCTTTATCTGCTAAGACAGGCTCACTTCGCCTCTTGTCTCTGGCTTGTGGCTCTCCTCCTGCCACACTTCCTCTTAGGTGCAATACAACTTTCTGTCCCTGCTCTGCTCCGGGACAAGTCTCAGTACTGAGACAGGTCATCCAGTTCTCCCTAACCCTGCCCCCAGCACCAGCTTTTATAGGGGCAGCCTGCTCCCCCTACTGACCTGAGACAGGAGGTACTGCATGCTAATGTTCCCCTGACTAGAGAACCTCCCCCTTGTTCTCAGACACAGCTTTATTACACTTGTGGCATCCAGGCCAGGGTGACACATTCCCCCCTAGTAAAATTTAGTACTCCGTGACTAAACAGTAAATAAAGAATAACATGCATAACCATAAAACATTATCAGGAAAGTGACGCACAAATTGAGTTCTTAAGGTCACAGTGTGGTCTGTGACCGGGTGTCCATATCACCAATACAACGGGGAGCCTTAACCAGGTGGGGGTCTGTCCTACCCCAAGTCCTTTACAGTCTTAGTTCATTCCTTGGTTAGGCTCCGAACGCAGTCCATACAAAGGTCCCGGTTATAAAAAGTCCATAACCTTTGAGTCCTTACGGTAACTGCAAGAAACTGAAACACAGAATTACCAAACATGCATGTAACTTGCCAAACATTTCAACATTTGGCAACAGGGTTATTTACAATTAGTGCACCCTATATTCTCCAGCGAGCGGGTATCTGCCCCTTTGTGCTCCTGGTGGACCTCCTTAACCCACTGTCTGGTGGTGGACCGACTTGGCTTTCCCCACTAGCGTTAGGGGTACAGCTACCAGCTGGGTGTACAGGTAGGGCAGGCAGCTGTCTGCGGGTTCTTTGGCTTACCGCAGGCATGGCAGGCTCACTGTCAGCAGAGGGTTGACTCTCCTGGGCTGCTGATACAGGCTCTTCTGCCTCTGGAACCGCTTGCTCCTCTTCACCTTCCGGCTCTGGTGTTGGTTGTTGCTGTGCCTGTTGCAAGAAATGCAGGACGGGTACCACTATGGCATCATTTATTCGAGTCCAGGACTGAGGAAACTCTCCAAGAACGGTGCTGATCATTTCTTCCTTGTCCTCTGCGGGTTCAAGGTCACTTTGATCCTCTTCTGCACTACGGAGTTGCTCGGGGCACCTATTTAGGTGGTCTCTGGAGACTGTACTAGTTGTTTCTCCTCCGTCCTTGGTGATCACGCACACCTTCGGGTTGTCGTGGTCAGACTGCAGTACGGTGTAGGGTTCCCTTTCCCACTGGTCGTCCAACTTATGTAGCCTTCTCTTTCGCTTCAGGACTTGCTCACCAGGTTCTAGGGGACCAGCAGGGGCGTGTTGGTTGAAGAGTCTTTCTTGCCGTTCTCTCACCTGGGCCAGGCTCCTCTCCACACTTTCCTGTACCTTCTTGTACTGCAGTTGCCTTTCCTTATCCCAGTCCGCATCCGGGGAGGTGTCCTCCGGCGTCAGGACTCCCATCTCCAGGTCTACGGGCAGCTTACCTGGTCTGGCTCGCATCAGGTAAGCCGGGGTGCAGTTGGTAGCATTCACCGGGAAATGATTGTATAAGTCTGTCAGGTCCGGCAGTTTTTCTGGCCACAGGCTACGTTCCTCCAGGGTCAACGTCTTCAGGAGATCAATGACTATATTGTTCATTTTCTCACACATCCCGTTGGTTTGTGGATGGTAAGGCGTTGTCCGAATCTTCTTACAGCCATAGAGGTTGCAGAACTCTTGGAAGATTTCAGCCTCGAATGCTGGACCCTGGTCTGTCAGGACCTGTTCCGGATACCCGTGTGGACGGCAGAAGTATTGCTGGAAGGCTCTGGCCGCTGTTTGGGCTGTCAAGTCCTTTACCGGGACCACCACTAGAAAACGGGAATAGTGGTCCACGATTGTCAGGGCATAGATGTATCCTGACCGGCTTGGAGCCAATTTGACGTGGTCCAGAGCTACCAGCTCAAGAGGCTGCGTGGTGACGATGGGCCTCAAGGGTGTCTTCTGGCTGGCACGGTCCTTCCTCCTTAGGTGACAAGGGCCACAGTCTCTGCACTACTTTTCTACAGCCCCTCTCATGCCGACCCAAAAGAACCGTCCTCTTAGCAGGAACTCTAGTTTCTTCCAACCGAAGTGCCCCGCTCTGTCATGGTAAGCCCCCAGGACCATAGCTGCATCCCGCCTTGGGACCACGACTTGCCAGGTCAGCTCGTGCGTCCGGTGGTTGACAATCCTTCTGCACAGCTTGCCTTCGTAGAGGAACAGCTTGCTCTTCTCCTTCCACAGCTGCTTGGCTTCCTCTGGAGCATCCGGATCCATGTGGGCGTCCTCCTGGGTCAGCAGATCTTTCACCAGGCGGATGGCAGGGTCACTATCTTGGGTCTCGGCCCAGCTGTGGTGAGGTAGGGGATTGATCATCACGGTTGTTAGATCCTCCTCCTTCACGCGGTGGGAGTATTGAGCGGCTCCATACCGGTGAAACGCGGGGAGTTCTACCTCCTCCAGCTCTTCTGGGTCTTCGTCACCTTCAGGTAAGTGAGGCATCCTCGATAGGGCGTCAGCGTTGGCATTGGTTTTGCCAGCCCGGTACTTCATCACGAAGTCATAGTTGGAGAGACGGGCCATCCACCGCTGTTCTAGGACACCCAGTCTTGCATTGTCCAGGTGTGTCAACGGGTTGTTGTCCGTGTACACGGTGAACTTTGCGGAGGCCAGGTAATGCTTAAAGCGTTCTGTCACGGCCCACACCACCGCCAAGAATTCTAGCTTGAAGGAGCTGTAATTCTCTGGGTTCCTCTCGGTGGGCCTCAGCTTCCGGCTGGCGTACGAGATCACCCTTTCTCTGCCCTGTTGGTTTTGGGACAGTACTGCTCCCAGTCCCACATTACTGGCATCTGTGTGGAGAATAAAAGGCTGACCATAATCAGGGTAGGCCAGGATCTCATCCCCCGTGAGGGCCATCTTCAACTGGCGGAAGGACTCCTCTTCCGGTTTATCCCACTTGAAGGGCGGCTTTTGGCTCCTGGACTTAGACTGTCCGATTAGGAGGTCCTGCATAGGAGCTGCCATCCTAGTGAACCCGGGGATGAACCTTCGGTAGTAGCCTACCAATCCGAGAAACTGTCTCACCTCTTTGATGTTCGAGGGGCTTGGCCAGCTCTTGATTGCCGTGACCTTGTCAGGGTCGGGGGCCACTCCTTCCGCGCTTACCACGTGCCCTAGGTACTGGACCTTTGGTTTCAGCAGGTGACACTTCGATGGTTTCACCTTCAGGCCATAGCCTGCCAGGGCTTCGAACACCTCGGCCAGGTGCTTTAGATGGTCCTCGTAGATTTTCAAATAGACGATCACGTCGTCCAGGTAAAGGAGGACCGTCTCGAAGTTTCGGTGCCCTAGACAGCATTCCATCAGCCGCTGGAAGGTCCCTGGTGCGTTGCAGAGCCCGAAAGGCATACAGTTGAACTCACTCAGTCCCATCGGGGTGGTGAAGGCGGTCTTCTCCTTGTCAGCCTCTGCCACAGGAACCTGCCAGTACCCGCTAGTAAGGTCCAAAATAGAAAAGAAGTTAGCTGATTTTAGTGTGGCTAAAGACTCCTCTATTCTAGGCAGCAGGTATGCGTCTTTATGGGTGATACGGTTGATTTGTCTATAGTCTACGCACATTCTCATGGTGCCGTCCTTCTTTTTCACCAGAACCAAGGGGGCTGCCCAGGGGCTATAGCTATCTCTAATGACCCCAGCTTCTTTCATTTCTTTTAGCATGCCCTTTGCGTTCTGATAATGTGCAGGGGGTACAGGTCTGTGTCTTTCTTTTATCGGTGGGTGGCTCCCTGTGGGGATGTGGTGTTCTATCCCCTTTACTCTGCCAAAGTCTAGCGGGTGCTTACTAAAGACTCTCTCGTACTCCTGTACCACCCGGTAGACTCCTTGTTTTTGGAGCAGGGGAGTGGAGTCAGCACCCACATGGAGTTTCTGGCACCAGTCCTCCTTTTGTTTCTGGGAGCCATTACCCTCCGCCTGTGGAGATGGAGGCAAGGGTTCCACGGCCCTGATAGCTTTGTGTTCGACAACAAACAGCTTGGCGAGTGTAGCGTGCCTGGGTAAGTGTACTTCCCTCTCCCCAATGTTGAGGATGCGGACGGGCACCCTCCCATGACGGACATCAACCACCCCCCGGGCTGTCAAAATGGTGGGCCTGCTGTCTGAGTACACGGGTTCTACCATAGCTTGGTAGTCTCTACCTCTCAACCCGATTGCAGTCCGACACCAGATCATCATTTCACTTTTGGGAGGCATGGAAATGGGGAATGGGTCACTCAGTCTTACGCTACCGATCTCACCACCAGACAGTTCTACCTGCTGCCGTCTCATCAGGGCTTTTATCTCCTTGTTGAGGACTCTCTGTTGGCTGGAACTAGCATTCACCGCCACCTGTTGTAGAATTACAATTACCTCTGAAAGACAATTTTCAATCACGTTAGTACCCACAGTTATTTTAGGGTGACTTTCACGACGGTCAATGTCCACAATAATTACTCCCTGTGCCGGCAGTTCAACTTTACCAATCTTAATGGTCATCTCCTTGAACCCCATCTGCGGCACGGGTAAGCCATTACTGGCGATGATGCTCAAGTTACTGTCTGGATACCGTGTGATATCAGCATCAGTCCAATACTGCTTAAAAAGTACATAAGGGATAGTGGTTTCTTGTGACCCAGTATCCAGCAAGGCGCTCATGGGGATACCGTCCAGCACCATGGGTAAAACCGGGCGCCCCCCAATGTACTTATTACGCCAATTGTAAGGGCCTGGTGATCTTATGCCTGGGGGTTGGCCCTCTGCAGGATCATGGAGCAGGATGGAGACAGATGGGGCAGGATTATGGAGCAGGATGAAGACACATGGGGCAGGATGGAAACAGATGGGGCAGGATCATGGAGCAGGATGGAGACAGATGAGGCAGGATCATGGAGCAGGATGAAGACACATGGGTCAGGATGGAGACAGATGGGGCAGGATCATGGAGCAGGATGGAGACAGATGAGGCAGGATCATGGAGCAGGATGAAGACACATGGGTCAGGATGGAGACACATGGGGCAGGATGGAGACAAATGGTGCAGTTTGGAGACAGATGGGGCAGTATGGAGGCAGATGGGATAGGATCATGGAGCAAGATGGAGACAGATGGGACAGGATCATGGAGCAGGATGGAGACAGATGAGACAGGATCATGGAGCAGGATGGAGACAGATGAGACAGGATCATGGAGCAGGATGGAGACAGATGAGGCAAAATCATGGAGCAGGATAGAGTCAGATGGGGCAGTATCATGGAGCAGGATGGAGACCGATGGGGCAGGATCATGGAGCAGGATAAAGACACATGGGGCAGGATGGAGACAGATGAGGCAGGATCATGGAGCAGGATGGAGACAGATGGAGCAGGATGAAGACACATGGGGCAGGATGGAGACAGGTGGGGCAGGATCATGCAGCAGGATGGAGACAAATGGTGAAGTTTGGAGACAGATGGGGCAGTATGGAGACAGATGGGATAGGATCATGGAGCAGGAAGGAGACAGATGGGGCAGAGTCATGGTGCAAGATGGAGACAGAAGGGGCAGGATCATGGAGCAGGATGGAGACAAATGGGGCAGGATGGAGACAGATGGGGCAGGATCATGGAGACAGATAGGGCAGGATGGAAATAGATGGGGTAGGATCATGGGGCAGGTTGGAGACAGATGGGGCAGGTTGGAGATGATGGGGCCGGTTGGTGACAGATGGGGCAGGATGGGAGATCACATGGGGCACAATTGGGTATCAGATGGGGCAGGTTGGGAGATCATATGGGGCAGTATCACGGGACACATGGGGCAGATGAGAAATCTGATGGAGACAGATGGGGCAGGATGGAGACAGATGGGGCAGGATGGAAGTTATATGGGGCAGGATGGGAGGTCATATGGGGAGGATGGGAGGTCATGTGGGGCAGGATGGGAGGTCATATGGGGCAGGATGGGAGATCATATGGGACAAGATAGGAAAACATATGGCTGGGGGCAGGAATGAGACACAAGGAGGCCAGGATTATTACTGTAGGGGCTATTTATGGATATTATTACAGCTGTGAGGTTTTTTTTGAGGATGCTGTTTTCAGTGAGGGGTCCTGTTTTTATACAGGGCGTCACTATATCGCTTTTTTTTTCTTCATGTGGTGTAGTGTATAAGTCGGTGAAAAATAGGGGAATGTTCTCTGGAAGCGGTGCTCTAGATAACTGTGTTATTTTCTGCAGAGACGAGTCCTGGCTGGAAGAAGTGATTGCGGTCTGTGCTGGATGAAGAGGAAAAGTGAACATGAAGGACCTCAACTGGTGAGTCAGTGTGTTAGGCCATGGTCCCACTATCAGTATTTCGTCAGTATTCGATCAGTATTTTTTCTCAGGCGTGGGAGACAAAACTAGGTGAGGAGCAATCAGAGAAAAGATAAAATAAAAGCAAGTACACCAATTCTGCATTTATCACCCACTCCTGGGTTTGCCTCCCACTCCTGAGGAAAAATTCTGACCGAATACTATATACACTACATACAGAGCTCTTACTGTATTACCTGTACACTATACACTGTATACTATGTACAGAGCTCCTGTGTATGATGTCACTTATGTTAATAGTATTGTGCTTTATTTTCATTAATGATCAGTATTGTAGTATTCAGTCACTATGTGTTGGTAATATGTGGTCTGGTCATGGTGTGGCGGTATTTGTTTCTTGTATGTGGTATTATTCAGTCGCTATGTGGTGGTAATATGTGGTCCGGTCATGGTGTGATGGTATTTCTCCCTTGTATGTGGTATTGTTCGGTCACTATGTGATGGTAATATGTAGCCTGGTCATGGCGTGGCGGTATTTGTCCCTAGTATGTGGTATTATTCGGTCACTATTTGGTTCGGCCATGATGTGACAATGTATGTCCATTGTATATGGTATTATTCAGTCACTATTGTTATGATCTGCAGCAAGTACTAAGTAAAGAAAGGGGAAAGCTATCCCTACAGTAAGACTAAGCTGAATCCCTACGATGTAGCGGGCTGCCTGTTCCTTGCGAACAGACCCGCCTTAGTCCTTGGCTAGTCTGTACGAAGACCTATAGCATAAAGGAAGGGGTCCCTAAAAGAACTAAGGACTGGAACAAAAATGGGACACCTCCTGAGCAGAGAAGGTTGTTGCAGAACACAAAAAGATAAACTGACAGAAAGGTACTAGAGGTCCCAGAAGGACCAAGCAAACTGACAAAGATAGGCACAGAAGCACCTGGCTAGCAAAACAGTCAAACAACACTGAAGTCCAGCACAGCCAAAAGGGCGGAGCTGGAATAAATAGGCAGATGGTCACGTGACCGCAAAACACAAGATGGAAAAAACAAGCAAGAGGTTTCTAACAGTACTCCCTCTTCTATGAGGATCCTCCGGATCCTCCAGGCCCTGGCCTATCCGGAAACCTCTTGTAGAAAGCTCTAACAAACCTAGGAGCAGAGACATCATCCGCACTCACCCAGGAGTTATCTTCGGGACCGAAACCCTTCCAGGAGACGAGATGCTATAATCTCCCTCTATGCCATCTAGAATTCAAGATACGAGAAATTTAATATTCGCCGTCTTCCACCACAGGAGGAACTGTGACAGTGGCATCCCTATCTGATACATCAGCCTTTTTCAACATGAAACACAGGATTAATCTTCCAGGAAGTAGGGACATCCAATCTAACCGCAGACGAGTTAACAACCTGAAGCACTCTAAATGGACCCACAAACTTAGGACCCAGTTTTTTAGAGGGAATCCTCAACCGCAAGTTCCTTGAGGACAACCAAACCATGTCACCCACAGTAAACAAAACCTCCCTACGTTTCCTGTCAAAATACCTCTTGGACTTCTTGTTAGCCTCTAGAAGGTTGCAACGTACATTAGTCCAAACTCTCTCCAAACCACCGGAAAAATTCTCCTCCTCTGGCACCGCCGACCCCAATTTGGAGAACGAACCAAAAGACGGATGTCTCCCAATACAACAAAAAAAGGAGAACACCCAGCAAAGGAGGATGTATGATTGTTAAGAGCAAATTCTGCGAGAGGCAGACCACCCCTCTTGATTGTCCGCCACAAAACAACGCAAAAACTGTTCTAGATCCTGGTTCTTTCTTTCAGTCTGTCCATTAGACTCAGGATGATACCCAGACGAAAAGGACAAATGGACTCCCAAACTGTCACAAAAAGCACGCCAAAAGTGAGCCACAAACTGAGGTCCTCTATCAGAAACAATATCTGTGGGAACGCCATGAAGCTTGACAATCTCCTTAACAAATGCCTTAGCGAGTGTCTTGGCGCAGGGCAACTTAATGAATGGAACCAAATGACACATTTTACTAAAACGGTTCACAACCACCCAGATGACAGTAAAACCCTTGGACACAGGCAGATCAGTAATAAAATCCATTGTGAGATGCTTCCAAGGCACACTAGGAACCTCCAGAGGGCAAAGCCATCCCGCAGCAGGAGAATGTGAAGCCTTTGACTTAGCACACACAGTACACTGACGCACCCACTTGATGACTACTTTCTGCCATCCAGGCCACCAAAAACTGCGACTGATAAGTCTCTTAGTCTCAGAAATTCCTGGATGTCCTGCCAACCGAGACTCATGACACTCCACAAACAAATCTCTCCTAAAGGTTCTAGGCACAAACAACCTCCCATGGGGAGTGTTAGATGGAGCATCATCTTGAGCTTTCAGAATCCTTTTCTTCAAAACGGAGTCCAATGCCGCCACCACAACTTCTTTCTGTAAAATGCTCTCCTCCTCCTCGGCACCAACTGTAGGAGAGAAGCTGCGAGATAAAGCATCGGCTTTAACATTCTTAGTACCAGGGATATAGGTAACAGAAAAATGAAACCGAGAAAAAAAAAGTGCCCACCTAGCTTGACGGGCATTCAAGCGCTTGGCAACAGATAGATCAAATTCTTATGATCTGTGAAAACCTGAATAGGAAATCTAGCGCCTTCCAAAAAATGATGCCAATGTTCAAACGTGAGTTTAATAGCCAGCAACTCCCAATTTCCAACATCATAATTCAGTTCGGTTTCCGAAATTTTTTTCGAAAAGAAGGCACAAGGATGTACTCCATCCCTGTTCTCCTGAGACAAAACTTCTCTGACCCCCACCGATGAAGCATCGACCTCGACCAAAAAAGGCTTGGTCTCATCAGGCTGCATAAGGATAGGGGCTGAACTGAACCTCTCTTTGAGATACTCAAACGCTTCTATGACCTCAGTAGTCCACTGGACCGTATTCGCACCTTTCCTGGTGAGATCAGTTAGAGGCTTAACAATTACAGAAAAATTCTTAATGAATTTCCTGTAATAATTGGCAAAACCCAAAAATCTCTATATAGATTTCAAACCAATAGACCTAGGCCATTCCTGCACAGCCTGAGCCTTCACCGGGTCCATCTCAAAGCCCTTGCTGGAGACAATGTAGCCCAAAAAGCTAATGTTCTGCACAGTGAACTCACATTTCTCCAGCTTAGCAAAGAGTGAATTATCACTCAATAACTGCAAAACTTCACGTACACTCTGCCAATGGGACTCTAGATCTGGTGAATAAATCAAAATGTCATCTAAATACACAAACACATTCTTACCAATCAAAGGTCTCAGGTTGTCATTAATAAGGTTCTGAAAAGATGCAGGTGCATTGGTAAGAACAAAAGTCATGACCAGATTCTCAAAATGACCTACCGGAGTGTTAAAAGCAGTTTTCCATTCATCACCCTCCTTCACTCGTAACAAATTGTATGCCCCCCAGAGATCAATCTTAGAGAACCACTTGGCCCGCACTAACTGGTTAAACAAGTCAGGAAATAACGGCAATGGGTAGGAATTGCGTATGGTAATCTTATTAATTTCACGAAAATCCAGACATGGACGTAAACCCCCATCCTTTTTTTAACAAAGAAAAATATAACTGCCACAAGCGACTTAGAAGGTCTAATGTGACCAGCAGCCAGGCTAGTCTGTATGTACTCCTCCAATGCCTTTCTTTCAGGGATAGTCAGATTAAACAAGCGACTCTTAAGAAAAGTAGCTCCCGGAACAAACTCAATGGCGCAATCATAATCCCTATGAGGAGGTAAAACTTGTGACTCCTCCTCGAAAAAACCCTCCAAAAATCTTGAATAGGTACAGATAATTCCCCTTTTTCCACAACCGCAATGCGACCATTACAACATTTATCATAGCACTTCGGACACCAAGACTTTATCATATTAGTAGACCAGTTTAGCATAGGATTGTGCAGTTTTAACCAAGGCAATCCTAGAACGACCAGAGAGCGTAAATTATTTAATACAACCAAGTCCAAATTTTCTTGGTGAAGTCCATTCATAGCGAGGGGAAACGCAGCAATCTTGTGAGTAATACATTTCAAGGGAGTGTTATCAACTGCAATCACAGAAATAGGTGATGACAAAGGTTTGGATTTCAATTTAAGTTTTTCCAAAAACCCTTTATCAATCACATTAAGTGTTGAACCACAATCCACAAATACCTGAAATTCAATAAAATATTCCTGCAAAGTAGTACTCCCTGAAATAACTACTCCTGCAGAGCGTAATCAAGCTATACGGGCGTACCTGACCTTTTTTTTTCTTTACTTAAACGAAGCTCACAAAACTTAATCAAATGGTCAGCTTTACCACAATAAAGACACAATCCCTCGGCAAACCTCCGGTCTCTTTCCTGTGAGCGGAGCGACATCGCCCCAACCTCCATCGGTTCTCCGCCGTCTGAGCAGATTTTCTGGGGACTAGGACCTGGCATTACAGGAGTCTTTACCTCATTCTGCCTAGAACTCAGCCTCCTATCCACACCAACAGCTAATTGCATGGCATCCTGCAGAGTCTCAGGTGCGAGGAATGCAATTAGCAAATCCTTAACCCTTTCACTCAGACCAGCAAGAAATAGACATTTCAGAGCAGGATCATTCCATTTGACTTCTGAAGCCCATCTTCTAAAGTGTGTGCAATAATTTTCAACATCACCTGACCCCTGATTCAAACACCTGAGTTCTGCCTCAGCAGATGAGATTCGATCAGGATCATCATATAATAGACCCATAGCAGAAAAAAATTCTTCTACCGACCTTAAGCATGGATCATTAGATTTAAGAGAAAAGGCCCATCCTTGTGGTTCATTGCGCAAAAGTGATATAATAAAACCAATGCGCTGTGATTCATTCCCAGAGGACCTTGGTCTCAAACGAAAATATAACAAACAAGCATTTTTAAAGGAAAAAAAATCTTGCTGTTTGCCATAAAAAACATCAGGCAGTCCTACCTTGGGTTCCACAAAATGCGCTCCAGAACAGCTACTGACGTGTTGCTGGAGCTCGGCCACCTCCAGGGACAATCCCTGCAAGCGTTCAGCCAAATCCTGGACGGAAGCCATACTGATCCTTGAATTTCTTTCCTTGTAGTTTTTTTGGGCTGGACTTACTATTATGATCTGCAACCAGTACTAAGGAAAGAAAGGGGAAAGCTATCCCTACAATAAGACTAAGCTGAATCCCTACGATGTAGCGGGATGCCTGTACCTTGTGAACAGACCCGCCTTAGTCCTCGGCTAGTCTGAACGAAGACCTATAGCATAAAGGAAGGGGTCCCTAAAAGAACTAAGGACTGGAACAAAAATGGGACACCTCCTGAACAGAGAAGGTTGTTGCAGAACACAAAAAGATAAACTGACAAAAGGGTACTAGAAGTCCCAGAAGGGACCAAGCAAACTGACAGAGATAGGCACAGAAGCACCTGGCTAGCAAAACAGTCAAACAACACTGAAGTCCAGCACAGCCAAAAGGGCGGAGCTGGAATATATAGGCAGATGGTCACGTGACCGCAAAACACAAGATGGAAAAAACAAACAGGAGGGTTCTAACAACTATGTGGTGGTAATATGTGGTCTGGTCATGGTGTGGCAGTATTTTGTCTCTTGTGTGTGATATTATTGAGTCATTATGTGGTGGTAATATGTGGTCCGGTCATGGTGTGATGGTATTTCTCTCTTGTATGTGGTATTGTTCGGTCACTATGTGATGGTAATATGTGGTTCGATCATGGTGTGACGGTATTTGTGCCTTGTATGTGATATTATTGGTCATTTTTAAAAATTGTATGTGACACATTCTCTTAAAGAAAAAAAAATATATATATATACATAAAAGAGTACTGGATATTTAAAAAAATGTTTACTAGGTTAGAGTAAAATCGGGCCCGGCCAGAAGACTTTACTTTGTTGTGGTGGCGGTGAAAACAAAAGCAGCTGGCTATGTATGCAATAGGGTGTTGGATGGGAACTGTTAATGTGTGATTGGTGATGACGTGGTGCAGAAGGAGAGTTTTTCCAAGAGTGGGCGGGGGGACTGTGGAAGGTTCGAGGGATGAAGGCAAAGCTTGGGTGGAGCCTGGGCAGAGTCTCAAGGGGGCCCGAAAATTTTGACATTATGGAGCCCTGAAATTACTGGTAGCAGCCCTGATTGAATGAAACAAAACTTTTTCCTTTCCAGATTTACAGACTCTCACCATCCTCAGAGAACTTGAGTTGAATTCTCTTGATAGAAAGGTTTCTCTTAATGATCTTTTTGCCACCCAAAATGATGGTCTGTTTTTCCTATGTCTATTGGATCTCATTTGGTGACCCGCTACTACAGTTTTTAATGTGATCAATAAATTTCACTTTTTATATTTTTGGCTACCACTGGAGGATTTTCCTGTTTTTTCTGCTATTTGTCTCCACGTCCGAGACTGGGATGGCTCCGTGCGCTGCCTAACAGATGAAAACAGCTAATCAACGTTTGGTGAACTGACTACTCCTTTACTCCATATTCCCCTCTGTTCTGTTCTTTTCACATTTATCCTGCGCTCTACGCTGAGCACTTATATCAGGGTTTCCATCTAAATCTCCAAATGACGTGATTCAGATGAAGCCCCCGAAGAATCCATTCACTATAATGAGGCAGCAGAGTTGCTGTGGACTCTGTCTGGCCTCTGTTCAGCGTTGTCCTTTTCAGAAGTGCACAAAACTGTGGCCCACAGCACTTTTATGCATACCTAAAAAGACAGACACCGCCAGATCACAGGTCAGACGGCGTCCACAGTGCCTTGATCTTCCTCATTATAGGGAATCTTCCGCCGGTGGTTCCGTCTGAATCACTTATTTCAGAGATTTACACGGAAACCCCGGTGTAAGCGCTCAGCCTAGAGCTCAAGGATGAATGTGCACCGAGCCTTACTGCGATCTTTGGGAGGCAGAATGAACAAATCAACAGAAGGTGAAGAATTGGTTTTATTTATTTTTTACACTGTTCTTTGTGCGGTATAAGTGATTAGATGACTTTATTCTTCGGGTTGGTGCGATTACAGCGATACCAGGTTTATATTGGGTTTTTATGCTTGGCAGCTGTCACACACTAAAAGACAATTTTTATTGCAAGAACTAGTTTTTGGATCGCCATATTTTGAGAGCTATAATTTTTCCATATTTCGGCCAACAGAGTCATGTGAGGGCTTGTTTTTTGCAGGACGAGTTGATGTTTTTATTGGTACCATTTTCGGGCACATGACATTTTTTGATCGCTTCTACACTGTGTGCAGAATTATTAGGCAAGTTGTATTTTAGAGGATTATTTTTATTATTGATCAACAACTATGTTCTCAGTCATCCCAAAAGACTGATAAATATCCAAGCTTAATATTTTTGGAAGTTGGAGTGTTTTTTTTTAGATTTGGCTATCTTAGGAGGATATCTGTTTGTGCAGGTAACTATTACTGTGCAGAATTATTAGGCAACTTAATAAAAACCAAATATAATCCCATCTCACTTGTTTATTTTTGTTTATTTTCACCAGGTAAACCAATATCAGTTCACAAAATTTAGAAATTAACATTTCTGACATGCAAAAACAAAAACAAAAAAAATTAGTGATCAATATAGCCACCTTTCTTTATGATGACACTGAACAGCCTTCCATCCATAGATTCTGTCAGTTGCTTGATCTGATTTCGATCAACAGCAGCCACCACAGCCTCCCAGACACTGTTCTGAGAGGTGTACTGTTTTCCCTCCCTGTAGATCTCACATTTTATGATGGACCACAGGTTCTCTATGGGGATCAGATCAGGTGAACAAGGGGGCCATGTCATTATTTTTTCTTCTTTTAGACCTTTACTGGCCAGCCACACTGTGGAGTAGTTGGATGCATGTGATGGAGCATTGTCCTGCATGAAAATCATATTTTTCTTGAACGATACCGACTTCTTCCTCTACCACTGCTTGAAGAAGTTGTCTTCCAGAAACTGGCAGTAGGTCTGGGAGTTGAGCTTCACTCCATCCTCAACCCGAAAAGGTCCCACAAGTTCATCTTTGATGATACCAGCCCATACCAGTACCCCACCTCCACCTTGCTGGTGTCTGAGTCGGAGTGGAGCTCTCTGCCCTTTATTGATACAGCCTCTAGCCCATCCATCTGGCCCATCAAGAGTCATGCTCATTTCATCAGTCCATAAAACCTTTGAAAAATCAGTCTTAAGATATTTCTTGACCCATTCTTGACGTTTTATCTTATGTTTCTTGTTCAAAGTTGGTCGTTTTTCAGCCTTCCTTACCTTGGCCATGTCCCTGAGTATCGCACACCTTGTGCTTTTTGATACTCATGTAACGTTGCAGCTCTGAAATATGGCAAAACTGGTGGCGAATGGGATCTACAGTAGGCAGCTTCACGCTTGATTTTCCTCAATTCATGGGCAGTTATTTTGCGCCTTTTTTGGCTAACATACTTCTTGCGACCCTGTTGGCTATTTGCCATGAAACGCTTGATTGTTCGGTGATCACGCTTCAAAAGTTTGGAAATTTCAAGACTGCTGCATCCCTCTGCAAGACATCTCACAATTTTGGACTTTTCAGAGCCCGTCAAATCTCTCTTCTGACCCATTTTGCCAAAGGAAAGGAAGTTGCCTAATAATTAAGCACACCTTATATAGAGTGTTGATGTCATTAGTCAACACCCCTCCTCATTCCAGAGATGCACATCACCAGATTTACTTAATTGGTAATTTGCTCTCAAGCCTATGCAGCTTGGAGTAGGACAAAATGTATAAAAAGTATCAAAGTGATCAAAATACGCATTTGCGTAATAATTCTGCACGCGGTGTAAGTGGGCTTTTGAAGAGTGGCGTAATTTTCTGGAAGGGGCAGTACATCCAGTCATGGTAATCACTGATCATAAAAATCTATTGTATTTAGAATCTGCTAAGCGTCTGACGCCTTTGCCAGATTAGGCTGGGGAATAAGAACATTAAGGCGGATGCTTTATCCCGTTGTGGAGATAATTGTGAACAGGGACCTATACTCCAGAGAGGAGAAGTTATTGAAGCTATAAGTTCTGATCTCGAGAAAGAGGTTATAGAGGCTCAGGGGGACGCCCCAGCTGCTTGTCCTGTAGGTAAATGGTTCATACCTGTGAATCTACGTCTTAAGATAAGTGAAGTCTTAGCCGGACACCCTGGAAGTAAAGCCACCACTGATCTCCTTACCCGGCGTTTTTGGTGGTCTGGGGCGCATCAGGATGTTCGAGAGTATGTCGCTGCCTGTAGTGTGTGTGCACATTCTAAGACCGCTCATACTCGTTCGTATGGGTCTCTCCAACCATTGGCGATTCCCAGTAGACCTTGGACTCATTTATCAGTAGATTTCATTACTGATTTACCAGCTTTATTAGGTAATACAGTTATTTTGGTAGTGGTGAACAAGTTTAGCAAAATGCTTCATTTTATTTCAGAATCCGCCTTACCCAACGCCAAGACTTTGGCGCAAATGTTCATCAAGGAAATCATAAGATTACATGGGATTCCTATCGATTTTGTTTCTGACCAGGGGGTGCAATTTATTTCCAAGTTTTGGAAAGCGTTTTGCACTCGGTTGGGGATCGATCTGTCATTTTCATCAGCAGTCTAATGGGCAAACTGAACGCGTTAACCAGAATCTTGAGACTTATCTTAGTCTCAGTGGGCCCCTTTAACACATACCACGATTCATGATGCAGAGATACGGCGGAGAAATATATATATATATATAGTACAATGCAAAGATTTCACTTCTTACATTACATGAGTGATATCTATTGTAAATTCCACAATAGCTCAGAAACCGGTGAATCGCTCCACACAGAATAGTGGCCCCCATATAAGGCTCCATACGGAATACTGGCCCCCATATAACGCTTCATACGGAATACTGGCCCCCATATAAGGCCCCATACGGAATACTGGCCCCCATATAAGGCCCCATAAGGAATACTGGCCCCCATATAAGGCCCCATAAGGAATACTGGCCCCCATATAAGGCCCCATACGGAATACTGGCCCCCATATAAGGCTCCATATGGAATACTGGCCCCCATATAAGGCTCCATACGGAATACTGGCCCCCATATAAGGCTCCATACGGAATACTGGCCCCCATATAAGGCTCCATACGGAATACTGGCCCCCATATAAGGCTCCATACGGAATACTGGCCCCCATACGGAATACTGGCCCCCATATAAGGCTCCATACGGAATACTGGCCTCCATATAAGGCTCCATACGGAATACTGGCCCCCATATAAGGCTCCATACAGAATACTGGCCCCCATATAAAGCTCCATACAGGATACTGGTCCCCTTATAAAGCTCCATACAGGATACAGGCCCCCATATAACGCTCCATACAGGATACCGGTCCCCTTATAACGCTCCAAACAGGATACTGGCCCCCATATAATGCTGCATGCAGGCTGTTACCCCCCACATAATGCCCCATACAGGCTGTCCCCCCCTTATAATGCTCCATGCAGGCTGTTACCCCCCACATAATGCCCTATACATGCCCCCCCCCTTTTAATGCTCCATGCAGGCTGTTACACCCCACATAATGCCCCATACGGGCTGCCCCCCCCTTATAATGCTCCATGCAGGCTGTTCCCCCCCACATAATGCCCCATACAGCCCCCCCCTTTTTAATGCTCCATGCAGGCTGTTACCCCCCACATAATGCCCCATACAGGCTGCCCCCCCCTTTATAATGCCCCATGCAGGCTGTTCCCCACCTTATAATGCACAATGCAGGCTGTCACCCCTCCTCTTTATAATGCCCCATGCAGGATGCCCCCCCCTCTTTATAATGCCCCATGCAGGCTGTTCCCCACCTTATAATGCCCCATGCATGCTGTCACCCCTCCTCTTTATAATGCCCCATGCAGGATGTCCCCCCCTCTCTTTATAATGCCCCATGCAGGCTGTTCCCCACCTTATAATGTCCCATGCAGGCTGTCACCCCTCCTCTTTATAATGCCCCATGCAGGATGTCCCCCCCCTTTTTATAATGCCCCATGCAGGCTGTTCCCCACCTTATAATGCCCCATGCATGCTCTCACCCCTCCTCTTTATAATGCCCCATACAGGCTGCCCCCCCCCTTTATAATGCCCCATGCAGGCTGTTCCCCACCTTATAATGCCCCATGCAGGCTGTCACCCCTCCTCTTTATAATGCCCCATGCAGGATGTCCCCCCCCCTCTTTATAATGCCCCATGCAGGCTGTTCCCCACCTTATAATGCCCCATGCATACTGTCACCCCTCCTCTTTATAATGCCCCATGCAGGATGTCCCCCCCTCTTTATAATGCCCCATGCAGGCTGTTCCCCACCTTATAATGCCCCATGCAGGCTGTCACCCCTCCTCTTTATAATGCCCCATGCAGGATGTCCCCCCCCTCTTTATAATGCCCCATGCAGGCTGTTCCCCACCTTATAATGCCCCATGCGTGCTCTCACCCCTCCTCTTTATAATGCCCCATACAGGCTGCCCCCCCTTTATAATGCCCCATGCAGGCTGTTCCCCACCTTATAATGCCCCATGCATGCTGTCACCCCTCCTCTTTATAATGCCCCATGCAGGATGTCCCCCCCTCTCTTTATAATGCCCCATGCAGGATGCCCCCCCCTTCTCTTTATACTGCCCCATGCCTCCATACATTAAAAAAAAAAAAATCAAATACTCACCTCCCTTCTCCTCACCTGCTACCTGCTGCCTGCTGCCTGCTGCTCGGGTCCAAACTCCAGCGTTGTCGGCGTCTTCCCGCTCAGCGCTCCCTGTGACGGCTCCGGGGAGGGCGTGGTGTAAAGGCGTCACCGCGCCCTCTGACCTGAGACGTCACAGGGAGCGCAGAGCAGGAAGACAGCGGATCTGCGGAGGCACGGGGAGAGGTAAGTATCCAGCTGCCGGGGCCCTGAGCAAGCGGCGGAGAAGGGCGGGCGCTGACTCCGCTCTCCTCCACCCATAGCCCAGCGGGGTGCGCGACCGCCAGTGGTCCCCTCTGCCTGCTCAGGGCCCCGGCATTTGCCCGGGTGCGCCAGGTGTTGATGCCGGCCCTGCTGTGATCCATCATAAAATGTGAGATCTACAGGGAGGGAAAACAGTACACCTCTCGGAACAGTGTCTGGGAGGCTGTGGTGGCTGCTGCACGCAATGTTGATCGAAAACAGATCAAGCAACTGACAGAATCTATGGATGGAAGGCTGTTCAGTGTCATCATAAAGAAAGGTGGCTATATTGATCACTAATTTTTTTTGTTTTTGCAAGTCAGACATGTTTATTTCTAAATTTTGTGCACTGATACTGGTTTACCTGGTGAAAATAAACAAGTGAGATGGGATTATATTTGGTTTTTATTAAGTTGCCTAATAATTCTGCACAGTATTAGTTACCTGCACAAACAGATATCCTCCTAAGATAGCCAAATCTAAAAAAAAAACACTCCAACTTCCAAAAATATTAAGCTTGGATATTTATTAGTCTTTTGGGTTGATTGAGAACATAGTTGTTGATCAATAATAAAAATAATCCTCTAAAATACAACTTGCCTAATAATTCTGCACACAGTGTAATTGTCAAGAATTCCCTGTTACCGATGTCATAATTTTTCTCAGCAGATGATAGTTTCTTAGAAAAATGTTCACACGGACACCATTTACTAAGATGCACCCTGCAACAACACAGCCCCCATTTTAGATGCATCAACTTCAACAATAAATGGCTGAGTGACGTCAGGCTGTATAAGGATTGGCATGGACGCAAAACATTTTTTCAAAGTATCAAAAGCCTCCTGGGCCAGACCAATTGAAAAAGTTTGTCCCTTTTCTGGTCATATCTGTCAAAGGTTTGGCCACCACTGAAAAACCTTTGATGAACTTTCGGCAGTAGTTGGCGAAACCCAAGAACCTTTGTAGGGCTTTTAGGTCCTCAGGACGATCTCAATCCAGTACCACTCAGACTTTCGCCAGATTCATAAGTAAGCCAGCGGACGATGAAAAATAACCCAGAAAAGTGATCTCCTAACTAAGAACATGCATTTCTCCAGTTTGACAAATATTTTATTGTCCATGAGTATCTAAAGGACCTGCCAACATGAAACTGATGTGACTTGAGGGCAGGTGAATAAATTAAAATGTCATCAAGGTAGATCACAACAAACCTGCCTGCTAGGTGACTAAACATGTCATTAACAAAATGTTGAAAAACAGCAGAAGCATTTGTCTACGCAAATGGCATTACGAGGTTCTCATAGTGTCCCTCAATGGTATTGAAGGCTGCTTCCACTCATCCTCCTCCTTGATGCGAATGAGATTATAACCTCCCCAAGGTCTAGTTTAGAAAACCATTTGGCTCCCACAATCTGATTAAAGAGGTTCCGGGATGAGAGGGAGAGGATATGAATCCCGGACCGTGATCCGATTAAGTTCACAAAAGTCTAAGCAAGGGCGTAACACCCTGTCTTTTTTCTTGACAAAGAAAAACCCTGCAGCAATGGGAGATGAATAAGGTCTAATATAACCCTTTGCAAGACTTTCACCGATATAGTCCTTCATGGCCTGCCTCTCTGGACCAGAGATGTTGTATAACCTGCTTTTTGGCCCCAGGAATAAGGTTAACACTCCTGTTCTGAAAACACATCCCCGAAGTCAGACAGGTATTCAGGCAGAGATTGGGTATCCACCCTGGCTAGCCGGGTGCCCAAGCAGTGTTCCTGGCAATACTCACTCCATTTAACCACTTCCTGAGTCTGACCGTCTACCACAGGGTTGTGTAGCATAAGCCAGGTTAATCCTAGAACCACAGCAGATAGCAGGCCCTCTAGCACATAACAGTCAATAAGTTCGGAGTGCATGGCCCCTACCTGTAGATGCATCATCCGAACAACCTGAGTAAAATACCCCTGGTTCAAGTATGCAGAGTCAATAGCAATAATGGGTATTGGTTTAGATAATACTTGTGGTTTGAGGCCCTTGGCCTGGACGAACCTGGCGCGATCAAATTAAACCCTGCACCACTGTCCAGAAAGGCATAAATGACCACCTTCTCTTTGCCGAGATGGATTTCGGCTAGTAGAAAAAACTGAGATCTACTAACGGAGGAAATAAGTATACCCGGGTTGCCAACTTCCTTGCAACCCGGGCTCCTTCGTTTTCCGGCGGTTGTTTACGGGGGGATATGGAAGGACACATACCCACAAAATTACCCCTTCCAACACAGAAAATGCACTCTCCCCTTTACTCTGAACTACTATTACACCTACAGAACGTGCTGCTCCACCCAACTGCATGGGCTCCATGGTACACTCAGTCACAGACCCCCTTGATTCCGGGTCCCCACAAATAGGAGTGTCTCCTTATGTCTCTGACGAAGGTGGCGGTCCACCCGGATGGGCAGAGACATGGCCGCCTTCAGGGAGACCGGGGACTCATGCAGGGCAAAAGCATCCTTTACCCTTACCGATAACTGGACTGGCTACGGAGTGATCGGTCATTCCACTTAGTGTCTGTGGACCGTCTCTGAAACTCAGAGCAATACTCCTCTGCCGGCCGGTCTCCCTGCTGAAGTAGTGTGTAGGCATCCAGGGAGACATGGACTGGGTCATCGTATATGTGACCTAATACCTGAGAAAGTTCCTCAACCGTCCGTAGCGACTGAGAGTCACCCGGAAAAGAAAATGCCAAGGCATGGGGCTAACCCTGGAGGATTGAAATTACTATCCCCACCCGTTGCTCCTCAGTACCAGAGGAGTGAAGCTGCAACTTGAAGTAAAGATTACAGGCTTCTCTGAAGACAACAAATTTATCACACCCCCCAGAGAACCTGTCAGACATAGCGACCTTGGGCTTCAGGGGTTGTTTGGGAGTCACGGTCCCCAAACCAGACATATTTGGTTGCTGCAAAACAGCAGAGCGAATATCTGCCACCTCTAGACTGAGCTGTTGTAATTGCCCAATCAGAGCAGTAATAGGATCCATGATGGATCAAAAAATAATATGGGCTAGTGTTACTGTCACAATGCTGTTGTCTGACAACACGGGACCAGGGGCTCGAATCCTGTCCCTAACACTAGGGGCACCCTATCTATTCCTGTTCCCCAGGTTAATTCAGATGGCGAAAATACTGGGGCCTTGTACTTTGCTGTTCTTCTGAATCAGCCCTTATCTGTCCTCTTCCCCACTCAGGAGTTAGGAGGAATAGTATATGTAAGTACACCAACCAAACAAACAATTGAGGACGTACATAGACAAATGAAAATACCAAACGCACAAAATATCACTCACAGACCAAAGGGGGAAACACCGAAGGAATTAGGAAGGTAAACAAAAAATAGAAGAGAATGGGACTTATGCACACAACCAAAACTCCAAGCAATAGTCACATAACTCTCCTTAAACGCCTCTACCGAACAGCAAATCCTCCACTCCTCACCAGGCAGTGCAGTACAAGACTTAACACTGGCAATGCAGATTGCCAGAGCAGAGACTATATATGAGAGGGGAGTGGCTGATATTGCACAGCTGAGAACTTCCAGAAGGAAGCTTCTGAGACTCAAAGCTGAGCAGATTAACTCCTGCACTGATGAAAGAAACTAGCGCCATTTAATAAGAGGGAGAAGTGCTTCTATTCAAAGCAGGAGTACGTGAACTCGGAAGCGGTCTTCTGACTCCTCTCTGTCACAGTAGATCCGTGACAGAGAGCTTTTCAAATAGCCAGGTAATTACTCTAAGCAGGAGACACATGGACAAAGCCCCGGTACACCCTGGTCCTGATTGGACGACTAAACTGTAAGTCTAGACACTGACAGCTCAGCACACCCCTGCATCCAATTGGACAGCAGAACTGTCATTCACCGCGTCCAGACGCACTGATAGGAGGAATTGTGACAGGATGCCATCTTCAAGGGTGGTCAACGGATCGGACCCCAGGTTTCCCAGGAAACCTAGCATGAAAGGCCCTGACCAGACGATCAGCCTTTCACAGAGAGAGCTGGAACTCAGGATCTCTCGTCGGGGCTGTATCACCTCCAATGAACGAGATATTGGAGACAATTTTGCACCCTCTGTGAATCCACGATCCTCTGCACCTTGTACTCTAAACCTCCATTGACAGAAACCTGAGGAGGCGGAGACGAGGCAGACAACAGATGGGATAAACTCATTTAACAAGGATTTGTGGAAAACATTTGGGATGCAAAGCGTCGGAGGAAGTCTTAATCTAAAGGCCACCGGATTATTTACCTCCAGAATCTCATACAGGCCAATAAATTTAGGACCCAACTTTGCTGACAGTACTTTCAGCTTAATGTTTTTGGATGTGTGGCACCCCAGGGGTCTGGTTGCCACAGTAATAGAAATATTATGTCTGAGAACAAGTGGGAGGTTTTTCTGGTCAGGAGCCCTAAGCATGCAACACTGCCCGCCGAGACCTGGGAGGGGAGGAATCTGCCCTTATAAACTGGGTCAGGGGCGGGATTAAGTCAGTCAGAGCTTGGAGAGGGAAAGATATAGCAGGAGCTCTGTAGGAGCAGGAGTGAGTGCCAGAGGCTGGAAGCTAGAAAGCTCGCTGTAGCGTCGGCGTCCCTGCCTCCTGCTAGGCAGGGACGCTGTTCCCCTCACTTCTCCGCTCCGTGCCCGGCGTCTTCCTCCCGCTCTGCTGGCAGCGCATGCTGCTTCCCGGCCGCTGTGCTTAGGGCGCGCGCTCCCCCTCTCTTAAAGGGGCCGCGCGCGCCGTCCTAAGGAGTCCCCGGCCAATGGCCGGAGGACCTCACCATATATAAGGCACCTCCTCCAAAATGGAGGTGCCCCAGCAATGTTGTTGCATAGCCTATCACTCTGCTTCAGCCCTCAGGTCCCGTTACCAGATAACTGCCAGTTACCTTCCAGTTACCTGCCAGATTCCTGCTTGATACCTGCCTGATACTTGTCTATCTACTTGCATTCCTGCGGTCCGACAGTCTGCCTACCAGCCCTGCCAGTCTGTCTATGGATCTGATTGCCCGCTCACCTGGGAGCGCTCATCTGCTACCTGCCTGCTAGCCTACCTGGAGGCTCTGCCGTCACGTGCTGTGACCACCTGCCTGTCCAGAGACTCTTACCCGCTCACCTGGGAGTGTCCGCCTGCTACCTGCCTGCTAGCCTACCTGGAGGCTCTGCCGTCACCTACTGTGACCACCTGCCTGTCCAGTGACTCTTACCCGCTCACCTGGGAGCGTCCGCCTGCTACCTGCCTGCTAGCCTACCTGGAGGCTCTGCCGTCACCTGCTGTGACCACCTGCCTGTCCAGAGACTCTTGCCCGCTCACCTGGGAGCGTCCACCTGCTACCTGCCTGCTAGCCTACCTGGAGGCTCTGCCTTCACCTGCTGTGACCACCTGCCTGTCCAGAGACTCTTGCCCGCTCACCTGGGAGCGTCCACCTGCTACCTGCCTGCTAGTCTACCTGGAGGCTTAGCCATCACTTGCTGTGACCACCTGCCTGTCCAGAGACTCTTGCCCGCTCACCTGGGAGCGTCCACCTGCTACCCGCCTGCTAGCCTATCTGGAGGCTTAGCCGTCACTTGCCGTGACCACCCGCCTATCAAGAGACTGTCCCCGTCACTTGCCGTGACCTCCTGCCCTTCTACCCAGAGACTGTCCCCGTCACTTACCGTGACCTCCTGCCCTTCTACCCAGAGACTGTCCCCGTCACTTGGAGTGACCTCCTGCCCTTCTACCCAGAGACTGTCCCCGTCACTTGCCGTGACCTCCTGCCCTTCTACCCAGAGACTGTCCCCGTCACTTGCCTTGACTACCTGCCCACCTACCCTGGGAGCCACCCGCTTCCTTACAAGGACTGCCCCTTTGTATCGTTGCTCAGAGGTTCCACCTCCCAGACCCGTTACAGTTTGCTCGGGCCATGGAACCCGGTGGCACCCAAGCTCCCTCGCTCTCGGACTTGTGTCATGAACTTTCCCGTCAGAGGTCCCAACAAGAGTCCATCCTGAGTCATCTGCGTAGTGTTAACTCCCGCCTGGACACATTGTCTACCTCTTCGGGAGCTGCCTCTACATGCACACTTACTACCCCAACACCGCCGCAGCCCATCAACACTATGGCATCTCTTCCCGGTCCCCGCCTCTCCGCTCCTCCTCGTTTTGGCAGAGATCCCAGCCAGGCACGGGGCTTCATTAACCAGTGCACTCTGCACTTCGAACTGTTGGCACACCAGTTTTCCACCGACCGAGCCAAAGTAGCCTTCATCATGTCCCATCTCACGTGAGAGGCACTGGCTTGGCTAAATCCTCTATGGGAGAGAGGAGACCCCCTGGTGTCCAACCTGCCAGCCTTTCTCACGGCTTTCCGGAAAGTCTTCGACGAACCAGGACGGAAGACCTCATCCGCATCATCTCTGCTATGCCTCCGTCAAGGAAATCTCACTGTGGGCCAATATGCCATACGGTTCCGTACCCTTGCTTCGGAGCTGGCCTGGGATAGCGACGCCCTGGTGTTTGTCTTTTGGGAGGGTCTGTCCGGCCGTATTAAAGATGAACTCGCCGGTCTGGACATTCCTACCACTCTCGACGACTTAATAACTCTTGCCACCCGGATAGACATCCGGTTCCAGGAGCGCGCCAAAGAGGTCACCTGTGAGAGGAGGTTCCCACGTCTAGCCCCTACCTTCCAGAAACCCGTCACTTCTCCCGTTACTCCCCAGGCGCACTCACCCGAGCCTATGCAGGTCGACAAGACCAAGATGGTCAAGACCCGTCAAGAGTTACGCCGAGCCGAGGGGAGCTGCTTCTACTGTGGCAGTAAGGAGCACCGGATCCGTTCCTGCCCGGAGAGGTCGGGAAACGCCTGTGTCTAGGATCGCTCAGAGAGGTCGTCCTAGAAAAGAGTAAACCCTCTCCATCTCTGTTGCTGTCGGTCTCTATCATCTGCGGGGAGAACCGTTATTTTGAACTAGCCCAACTTGACTCTGGAGCTGCCGCAAATCTCATTTCTCAGTCCCTGGTAGAGAAATACCGCATTCCCACCAAACCTCTAGCTGTACCCTTATCTGTCGCTGCCGTAGATGGGGGCCTCTTACCACATCCCATCCAACTCATCACCGAATCCATAACCCTGCAGGTGGGAATGCTGCACTCAGAGAGCATCTTCTTTCATGTTCTGCCTGGACTCTCTCACGCCCTCTTGCTAGGCCTACCTTAGCTTCAGAAACATGCACCCGTGCTTGATTGGCAGACCGGAGAAGTCCTTCGCTGGGGACAGGACTGCCATAAGACTTGTTTAGTTCTCGTCCATCCTGTCCGTCCTTCTCCTACCCCAGCCAATCTACCTGGTCTTCCGGTTCCCTATTGGTCTTATGCGGACGTCTTTAATAAAAAGGAGGCAGAGACATTACCCCCTCATAGACCATACGACTGCCCAATCGACCTGATGCCCTGCGCTACTCCTACCCATGGGCGTATTTACCCTTTGTCCGCTGCTGAGACCCGGTCCATGTCTGAATATATTGAGGAGAATCTGGCCCGGGGATTTATCCGGAAATCGACCTCCCTGGCGGGAGCAGGCTTCTTCTTCGTCAAAAAGAAGGACGGCTCACTCCGTCCCTGTATAGACTATAGAGGCCTTAACCAGATCACGGTGAAGAATAAATACCCCCTTCCGCTCATTCCGGAATTATTTGACCGTCTGAGGGGGGCTAGAATCTTCACCAAGCTGGACCTCCGTGGGGCGTATAACCTGGTCCGTATCCGTCAGGGGGATGAATGGAAGACGGCATTCAACACCCGGGACGGCCACTATGAATACCTGGTAATGCCCTTCGGTCTCTGTAACGCTCCCGCCGTCTTTCAAGAGTTGGTCAATGACATCTTCCGGGACCTTCTCTACTCCTGCGTAGTGGTGTACCTGGACGACATCTTGGTCTTCTCTCCGGATCTTCTCACTCACTGGAGGGATGTTCGTCAGGTCCTGCTCAGGCTCAGGCAGAACCACCTCTATGCTAAATATGAGAAGTGCCTCTTTGAGCAGACCTCGCTTCCGTTCTTGGGCTACATAATCTCTCAGACCGGCCTACGAATGAATCCTGAGAAACTGTCTGCCATCCAGAAGTGGCCCCCACCAGAGGGGTTGAAGGCTATTCAGCGGTTCCTGGGCTTCGCCAACTACTACCGCCTCTTCATACCGCACTTCTCTTCCCGGACTGCCCAATCTCTGCGCTCACCCGTAAGGGCACTAATCCCAGAGAATGGCCGCCCGAAGCAGAGGAAGCCTTTCTTTCCTTAAAACAGGCTTTCTCTTCCGCCCCGGTGCTGCCTCGTCCGGACTGCAGCAAACAATTCTTCCTGGAAGTGGACGCCTCCTCCTCTGGAGCCCGAGCGGTACTTACCCAAAAGTCGTCTTCCGGAAGAATGGTAACTTGCGGCTTCTTCTCCAAACTCTTCTCCCCTTCTGAGCACAATTATTCTATAGGAGACCGAGAGTTATTGGCCATTAAGCTGGCACTGGAGGAGTGGCGTTACCTGCTCGAGGGGGCTCTTCACCCGGTAATTATTTACACGGACCACAAGAATTTGGCTTACCTCCAGAGCGCCCAGAGACTTAACCCACGCCAAGCCCGGTGGTCCTTGTTTTTTGCCCGCTTTGATTTCGTTCTTCATTTTCGCCCGGCAGACAAAAACATCAAAGCTGACGCCTTGTCCCGATCCTTCCTGGTGTCTGATCTAGAGGAGGAGCCTAAGCACATCATTGATCCCGCCAGAGTAATGCAGGTGGCCCCCGTGAAGCTAAATCGTCTCCCTCCCGGTAAGACGTTCGTAACAGTACCTGATCGGAAGAAGATCCTACACTGGGGTCACTCGTCTAAGCTAGCTGGCCACGCCGGTCAGAAAAAGACCCTCCAGCTTATTACCCGGCATTACTGGTGGCCTACCCTGCACAAGGACGTAATAGACTTTGTTTCAGCCTGTGTGTCCTGCGCCCGCAACAAGGTTCCGAGACATCTGCCAGCCGGTCGCCTCCTTCCTCTTCCAGTACCTGCTGCCCCGTGGCAGCATATAGCTATGGACTTTATAACGGATCTCCCTGTCTCTGCCAGTTGTACGGTCATTTGGGTGGTCGCTGACCGCTTTTCCAAGATGGCTCACTTCATTCCCCTGCCGGGCATCCCGTCTGCACCCGAGCTGGCTAAAGACTTTATCCGCCACATCTTCCGTCTCCATGGCCTGCCCCTCCACATCGTGTCGGATCGTGGGGTTCAGTTCACCTCACGCTTCTGGAGAGCCACATGTAAGCTGCTGGACGTCACCCGGACTTCTCCTCCGCTTACCACCCACAGTCCAATGGTCAAGTGGAGCGGATCAATCAGATCCTGACCAGTTACCTCCGGCACTTCGTTAATGCCCACCATTCGGACTGGGTGGATCTCCTACCATGGGCTGAGTTCTCTTACAATAATCACGAGAGCGAATCTTCCTCCAAATCCCCGTTTTTTGTAGTCTTTGGTCAGCATCCTCGGATCCCATTTCCCGTCTCCACCTCGGTGGACAATCTGGCTGCGGAATCTCTCGTTAGCGAATTCTCCTCCATTTGGGAGAGTACCCGATCCGCACTCCTTCAGTCGTTCGAGCGGATGAAAAGACATGCTGACAAAAAACGCCTAGATCCTCCACAATTCCGTCCTGGAGATAAAGTCTGTCTCTCGTCCAAGTATGTCCGGCTCAAGATTCCTTCCTACAAGTTAGGGCCTCGGTTTACTGGAAGTTATCAAACAAATCAACCCAGTAGCCTATAAATTGAAACTCCCGGCCAACTTGCGGATCCCTAACTCCTTCCATGTATCTCTCCTCAAACCCGTGGTACTTAACTCTTTTTCCAAGTCTACAGGTACGCCTCCTGCTCCGGTTTCCGCTGAAAACGAGTTTGAGGTAGAGAACATTCTGGCCACCAAAAGGGTAAGAGGAAAGACCTTTTTTCTAGTGGATTGGAAGGGGTTTGGTCCTGAGGAGAGAACATGGGAGCCCCGGGAGAACATCCATGCCCCTCTCATCCTTGATAAATTTCTGTCTGGCCTAAAAAAGGGGGGGCCTAAAGGGGGGGGGTACTGTAGCGTCGGCGTCCCTGCCTCCTGCTAGGCAGGGACGCTGTTCCCCTCACCTCTCCGCTCCGTGCCCGGCGTCTTCCTCCCGCTCTGCTGGCAGCGCGCGCTGCTTCCCGGCCACTGTGCTTAGGGTGCGCGCACTCCCCCTCTCTTAAAGGGGCCGCGCGCGCCATCCTAAGGAGTCCCCGGCCAATGGCCGGAGGACCTCACCATATATAAGGCACCTCCTCCAAAATGGAGGTGCCCGAGCAATGTTGTTGCATAGCCTATCACTCTGCTTCAGCCCTGCCAGTTACCTTCCAGTTACCTGCCAGATTCCTGCTTGATACCTGCCTGATACTTGTCTATCTACTTGCATTCCTGCGGTCCGACAGTCTGCCTACCAGCCCTGTCAGTCTGTCTATGGATCTGATTGCCCGCTCACCTGGGAGCGCTCATCTGCTACCTGCCTGCTAGCCTACCTGGAGGCTCTGCCGTCACGTGCTGTGACCACCTGCCTGTCCAGAGACTCTTACCCGCTCACCTGGGAGCGTCCGCCTGCTACCTGCCTGCTAGCCTACCTGGAGGCTCTGCCGTCACCTGCTGTGACCACCTGCCTGTCCAGTGACTCTTACCCGCTCACCTGGGAGCGTCCACCTGCTACCTGCCTGCTAGCCTACCTGGAGGCTCTGCCATCACCTGCTGTGACCACCTGCCTGTCCAGAGACTCTTGCCCGCTCACCTGGGAGCGTCCACCTGCTACCTGCCTGCTAGTCTACCTGGAGGCTCTGCCGTCACCTGCTGTGACCACCTGCCTGTCCAGAGACTCTTGCCCGCTCACCTGGGAGCGTCCACCTGCTACCTGCCTGCTAGTCTACCTGGAGGCTTAGCCATCACTTGCTGTGACCACCTGCCTGTCCAGAGACTCTTGCCTGCTCACCTGGGAGCGTCCACCTGCTCCCCGCCTGCTAGCCTATCTGGAGGCTTAGCCGTCACTTGCCTTGACCACCCGCCTATCAAGAGACTGTCCCCGTAACTTGCCGTTACCTCCTGCCCTTCTACCCAGAGACTGTCCCCGTGACTTGCCGTGACCTCCTGCCCTTCAACCCAGAGACTGTCCCCGTCACTTGCGGTGACCTCCTGCCCTTCTACCCAGAGACTGTCCCCGTCACTTGCCGTGACTACCTGCCCGCCTACCCTGGGAGCCACCCGCTTCCTTACAAGGACTGCCCCTTTGTATCGTTGCTCAGAGGTTCCACCTCCCAGACCCATTACACTCACCTTGACTGAAGACACTAAACCCGGACACGGAGTCCGAGGCTGTGGGGACATCCAGGTCCAGCAGCAGAATCCAACCGGCAGGGGATTCCATTTCCTCTGGCCATAGAAGCCCGGAGGCACGGTCGCAAGCAAGGGACCAGCACCGCCATCGTGAAGCGGAGGCTAACGGAAGGCCCCAAGTCACCGGCCATACGGGTGAGCACCACACGGTATACTCAGGGACGTGGGCTACTTCTACCCGCATAGAGCAAGATAGCCAGGAAAGAGTGCAGATAGTCGGGGAGGCCTACAACTCCACCTGGCCAGTGGAGATCCTACTTGCTTACAGACTGACCAGGCCCCTACTGCTAACCAGTACTCCCGGGAGGGTCTGCGTTATTCCATCAGTAAAGACCCTGAACTGCACCACACGTCTCTGTGTTTCATCGCCGCACCAGCACCATCAGTATTGGGACGCTCACACCATCACTCCCATCATCCACACTAGCTGCCCTGAGGCAATACTTCTCCCGTGGGGAGTTATCCCATACTTGGCTGCGCATACAACATCAGCCTCAGCGGTCTGCAGTGCAGCGGCGGTCCCCACTGACCGCAATCCACGGGTGGCTTAGTCGGACATTTGTTATCACACTCAGCCTGCCACTGGTTTGACTGCCCTGGGCACGGACCGGGTCACCGCCACACTGAGACTACAACCCCCAGCGATCCGGCTCCGGGTATCCCCTGCACAGCACAGGCCCAGGGGGCGCGTCAACTTTGGCGTAGTCTGCAGGATTTCGTGCCCGCAACCACCGGGTACTGCGTGCCTGAAAAAGACTTTTATACTTACCTGTGGTGAAGTTTCCCGCCGTCCGGAGCCGTTTCCTGCCATCGGACGCCATCTTGAGTCGTTTCCCGCCGTCTTCTGCCGTCTTCCCGCCGTCTTCTGCCGTCTTCCCGCCATCCGCAGCTGCTTCCCGCCATCGGACGCCATCTTCAGGACGCCGCGCGGGAAGAAGAGGGGCGTGGACGCCGAAAGCGCGCGAGATCCGAAGCTCTGCCCCACGCACCGACGCTGCGCAAGGTCCTGGAAGGGAGAAAGAGCGACGTTGACGTCATCGGAGCGCGACGCCAGGTCCTCGACCCCGACGATTGACTGCGGAACCGCGGCCTACGGAAGAAGAGCATCGCAAGGTAGGCCACGGTCCACTAGGGGGGAAGGAGGATGTCGGACACCGAGGGGTGCTCCACCGCCACACCGGCCGCCAGCGCAACCGCTGCTGCGGTCATGCCCTTCACCATGCCCTATATCCCGGGGGCGACCTGGCTACCCCAGTACTCAGGGGAGTCACATACCCTGAGTGACTTTAGGGAAAAACTGGATAGCCTCTTCCAGGTATACCCCCTCACGGAAGATCAAAAGGTAAGCATCCTGGTGGCCCAGTTAATCGGGGCAGCCCAAAGGGAGGTAAAGTCCTGGTCACCTGGGAAGAAGAGGACTGTCAGAGAGATACTAGCCCGGCTGAAAGACACATTTGATACCCGAACCTCAGCTGAAATAAAACTCAGATTTTACGGGTGCAAACAGCGGGCACATGAAAGTATAAGAGACTATGCTCTAAACCTACAAGAGGCCCTGAGAGCCATTAAGCAGGCAGACCCTGACAGCGTGGGAAATGAAGACAAGCTGCTGACCGAACAATTTATTGAGGGTCTACTGTGCAATGCCCACCGAACCCAGTTGCGGGCAATGGCCTTACAGGACCCTGACCTGGACTTTGCACAGTTCAAGGACAGAGCCATCCGGGTGCTCCGAGAACCGGCACCAGGTGGCGCTGTGACCCACAGGTGCCCTGCTATCACTTATCACCAGGACGCGGCGCCCTTGTCTGCAGGGCCTGTGGGAGCTGATGCGCAGGCTTTGAACAATGACCCGGCTACAGACCTGCACCATCAGGTCCAAGGTCTGACTAAGAGCATTGCCGCGCTAACCAGAACTGTGCAGTCTTTACAGGTCTCTTCTCCAGGAAAGATCCAGCTGACATCCGGACCGGAGGACATCCCGTGGCGCCGACTGAGGAGGACCCCACCAGCCAGAGGGAGACCCAGCGACAGATACAATGAGGACGGACGACCCATCTGCCGCCGCTGCAATCAACCCGGACATATGGCAAGGTACTGTCATTTAAATGGGCACAACCTGGGGTAGAGAGCCAACCCCCAGGCATAAGATCATCAGGCCCATCGAACTGGCGTGATAAATACGTAGGGGGACGTCCGGTCTTGCTGTGGTACTGGATGGCATTCCTATGAGTGCCCTACTAGACACTGGGTCACAGGTGACTACCATCCCGTACGTGCTCTTCAAGCGGTACTGGAATGACTCGGACATAACCCGCTACCCAGATGACGACCTGAGCATTATAGCCAGCAATGGTCAGTCCGTGCCCCAGATAGGATTTAAGGAAGTGACCATCAAGGTCGGTAAAGTTGAACTGCCAGCACAAGGACTGATCATTGTGGACATTGACCGTCGCGAGAGTCACCCAAAAATAACCCTAGGTACTAACGTAATCGAAAACTGTCTTGCAGAGGTGATTCTTATTTTGCAACAGGTTGCCAAGAACGCCAGTTCCAGCCAGCAGCGTGTCCTCCAAAAAGAGATCCGGGCACTGATGAAGCGGCAACAAGTGGAACTATCTGGTGGTGAGATAGGTAGCGTGAGAATGTGTGACCCGTTCCCTATTGCCATGCCTCCAAAAAGTGAGATGATGATTTGGTGCCGGGCAGCTATTGGTCTAAGAGGTAGAGACTACCAAGCAATGGTAGAACCCGTCTACTCAGACAGTAGGCCCACCATTTTGACAGCACGGGGGTGGTCGATGTACGCCATGGGAGGGTGCCCGTCCGCATCATAAATATCGGGGAGAGAGAAGTATACCTGCCCCGGTATGCCACGCTAGCCAAATTGTTCACCATCAACCAGAACTCTGTACAGGCCGTGGAACCCTTGCCTCCATCTCAACCAGAGGAAGGTAACGGCTCTAAGAAACCAATGGAGGACTGGTGTCGGCAACTGCATTTGGGTACTGACTCCACTCCCTCACACCAAAAACAGGGAGTCTATCGGGTGGTTCAAGAGTACGAGAGAGTGTTTAGTAAACACCCGCTGGACTTCGGGCGAGTAAAGGGGGTAGAACATCACATCCCCACGGGAGACCATCCTCCCATAAAGGAGAGATACCGACCCGTACCCCCTGCACACTATCAACACGCCAAGGGGATGCTAAAAGACATGAAGGAGGCTGGGGTAATTAGGGACAGCTGTAGCCCCTGGGCAGCTCCACTAGTCTTAGTGAAAAAGAAAGACAACACCATGAGAATGTGTGTAGACTACAGGAAGGTCAACCGTATCACACACAAAGATCCGTACCCGTTACCAAGGATAGAAGAGTCCTTAGCTGCATTAAAATCTTCTAACTTCTTCTCTACTTTGGATCTCACTAGCGGGTACTGGCAGGTTCCTGTAGCAGAGGCGGACCGGGAGAAGACCGCATTCACCACCCCGATGGGACTCAGCGAATTTAACTATATGCCGTTCGGGCTCTGCAACGCACCAGGAACCTTCCGACGGTTGATGGAATGCTGTCTGGGACACCGGAACTTCGAGACGGTCCTATTATACCTGGACGACGTCATCGTCTATTCCAAGACCTATGAGGACCATCTGGAACACCTGGCAGAAGTGTTTGAAGCCCTGGCAAACTATGGCCTAAAAGTAAAACCCTCAAAGTGTCATCTACTGAAGCCAAAGGTACAGTACCTGGGACACGTGGTGAGTGCTGACGGAGTAGCCCCCGACCCTGACAAGATCACCGTGATCAAGGATTGGCCAAGACCATCCAGCATAAAGGAAGTGCGGCAGTTCCTCGGGTTGGTAGGCTACTACCGAAGATTCATTCCCGGTTTTACCAAGAAGGCAGCTCCTATGCAGGACCTCCTGATAGGCCAGTCCAGGAAGGCCAAAAACCAGAAGCCACCCTTCAAATGGGAAAAGCTGGAAGAGGAGTCCTTCCGCCAGCTGAAGATGGCCCTCACGGGGGATGAAATCCTGGCGTACCCTGATTACAGCCAGCCCTTTATCCTCCACACGGACGCAAGCAACATCGGGCTAGGAGCCGTACTGTCCCAGATCCAGCAGGGGAGAGAACGGGTAATTGCTTACGCCAGCCGAAAACTGCGACCCACGGAAAGAAACCCTGAGAATTACAGCTCGTTCAAGCTAGAGTTCCTGGCAGTGGTGTGGGCAGTAACCGAACGTTTCAAGCATTACCTTGCCTCTTCCAGGTTCACCGTGTACACGGACAACAACCCGTTGACACACCTGGACACTGCAAGACTGGGTGCCCTGGAGCAGAGATGGATGGCCCGCCTGTCCAATTTTGAGTTCACGATCAAGTACCGGGCAGGACGCTCCAATACCAACGCGGACGCCCTGTCCAGGATGCCAAACCTACCGGACGAAGCGGAGGATCCAGAAGAATTGGAAGAGGTCGAACTCCCTGCCTTCCACCGTCATGGGATTACCCAGTATTCCCACCGTGTGAGGGGCCAGCGATCCGCTACGTTCAACCCCTTACCCCACTACAACTGGGCGGAGACGCAAGACAATGACCCCGCAGTCCGTCTGGTAAAGGAGATGCTGACCCAGGCTGACGCCCGCCTGGACCCAGATGCTCCGGAAGAGACCAAGCAACTGTGGACGGAAAAGAGCAGACTGTTTCTCTACAAGGAAAAGTTGTGCCGCAGAATGGTCAATTCCCGGACACATGAACTGATCTGGCAGGTTGTGGTACCGAGGCGGTACGCAGCTATGGTGCTGGAGGCCTACCACAATGGGGCAGGGCACTTTGGATGGAAGAAGCTGGAGTTCCTGCTACGTGAACGGTTCTACTGGATAGGCATGAGAGGAGCCATTGAGAGGTGGTGTAGAGACTGTGGCCCGTGCAATCTAAGAAGAAGGGACCGTGCCAGCCAGAGGACTCCCCTGTAGCCCATCATCACCAGGCAGCCGCTGGAACTGGTCGCTCTGGACCATGCTAAACTGGCTCCAAGCAGAAGCGGGTATGTCTACTCCCTAACCATCGTGGATCACTACTCCCGGTTCCTGGTGGTGGTCCCTGTCAAAGACCTGACGGCTCAGACAGCAGCCAGAGCCTTCCAGCTGCACTTCTGCCGCCCACACGGGTACCCGGACCAAGTGCTTACGGACCAAGGACCAGCCTTCGAAGCGGAGGTCTTCCAGGAGTTCTGCAACCTGTATGGCTGCAAGAAGATAAGAACAACGCCCTATCACCCCCAAACCAATGGACTCTGCGAGAAGATGAACCAGGTGGTGATAGATCTGCTAAAAACATTGCCCCTGGAAGAACGCAGTCTGTGGCCTGAGAAACTGCCCGATCTGGTGGACCTGTATAACCACATCCCGGTAGGTTCCACCAACTGTACCCCGGCTTACCTAATGAGAGCAAGACCTGGTGAGCTGCCTGTTGACCTGGACATGGGAGTCCTGATACCCGAGGACACCTCGCCAGAGGCAGACTGGGATACAGAACGGCAGCAGCAGTACCGGAAGGTACAGGAGAGCGTCGAGCGAAGTCTCTGTCAATCAAGAGAAAGGCAGGAGAGGACTTATAACCAACATGCTCCCGCCGTTGCCCTGGTACCTGGAGAGCAGGTCTTGAAAAGAAAAAGGCGGCTCCATAAGTTGGACGACCAGTGGGAAAAGGACCCGTACACCATACTGCCCTCAAGCCACAATAATCCAAAGGTGTACGTCATCAGCAAGGATGGAGGAGAGACCACAGCCACTGTCTCCAGAGACCACCTGAAAAAGTGCCCCAAGAAGTTGCAAAGCACGGATGAAGATCAGGAAGACCCTCAACCCGTAGAGGAAAAGGAGGAAATGATCACCACCGTACTCTGAGACTTTCCCCGGTCCTGGACACAAGTAAACAACGCTATCGTGGTGCCCGTCCTCACCTTTCTCCAGCCAGCCCCTCAAGTGCCTACAGAAGACCAGGTAGAGCTGGAAGAGCAGCCGGCCCAGGAGGCAGAAGAGTCCACACCAGCAGCGCAGGAGGATCAATCCTCTGCTAGTAGTGAGCCTGCCGTGCCCCTAGTGAGCCAAAGAGTGCGCAGACAGCTGCCCAGCTTACCCATAACACCTCCTACACCCTGTAGTGCAGGACCAGTTAGTGAGCTCCGTAGGTCCACTAGAGTCACTAGAGGTCAGATGCCCGCTCATTGGAAAATATAAACTAATGCACTGTAAATTTACCTGTTTCTTGAAAATGTTTATGGTTTTTGTTGTTGCTTGTTATTAATTATGTTTCTCAGTTACCCTGCAGATTTCTTTGGACTAACAGGTTATGGACGCTGGATAACCGGAACAGTTTTGTAGATAGTTGCACATTGTGCCTCTTGCGAAGATGGCCGCGGAAGAGAAAACCTGTCTGGCGTGGCCTCCTTGCGGCCCAAAGTAGCTAGCTTCAGCCTTGCAGCCACGCCCAAGGCCAACGCAAGGGGTTTGCTTTGGACAGGTCCCCTACTTTGCTTAAAACTTCACCTTGGGTGATATGGACACCCGGTTGCGGACACGCCGTGACCTTTAAAGAACTAAAGCTTCTTGTAAATATGTTATTGTATTATCGTTTATACCCTTGTATTTATGTTTCTTTAAAAATGTGTTTAGTCCCGGAGTACTAAAATTTACTAGGGGGGAATGTGGCACCCCAGGGGTCTGGTTGCCACAGTAATAGAAATATTATGTCTGAGAGCAAGTGGGAGGTTTCTCTGGTCAGGAGCCCTAAGCATGCAACACTGCCCGCCCAGACCTGGGAGGGGAGGAATCTGCCCTTATAAACTGGGTCTGGGGCGGGATTAAGTCAGTCAGAGCTTGGAGAGGGAAAGATACAGCAGGAGCTCTGTAGGAGCAGGAGTGAGTGCCAGAGGCTGGAAGCTAGAAAGCTCGCCTTGGCTGAAGACACTAAACCCGGACACGGAGTCCGAGGCTGTGGGGACATCCAGGTCCAGCAGCAGAATCCAACCGGCAGGGGATTCCATGTCCTCTGGCCATAGAAGCCCGGAGGCACGGTCGCAAGCAAGGGACCAGCACCGCCATCGTGAAGCGGAGGCTAACGGAAGGCCCCAAGTCACCGGCCATACGGGTGAGCACCACACTGTATACTCAGGGACGTGGGCTACTTCTACCCGCATAGAGCAAGGTAGCCAGGAAAGAGTGCAGATAGTCGGGGAGGCCTACAACTCCACCTGGCCAGGGGAGATCCTACTTGCTTACAGACTGACCAGGCCCCTACTGCTAACCAGTACTCCTGGGAGGGTCTGCGTTATTCCATCAGTAAAGACCCTGAACTGCACCACACGTCTCTGTGTTTCATCGCCGCACCGGCACCATCAGTATTGGGACGCTCACACCATCACTCCCATCATCCACACTAGCTGCCCTGAGGCAATACTTCTCCCGTGGGGAGTTATCCCATACTTGGCTTCGCATACAACATCAGCCTCAGTGGTCTGCAGTGCAGCGGCGGTCTCCACTGACCGCAATCCACGGGTGGCTTATTCGGACATTTGTTATCACGCTCAGACTGCCACTGGTTTGACCGCCCTGGGCACGGACCGGGTCACCGCCACACTGAGACTACAACCCCCAGCGATCCGGCTCCGGGTATCCCCTGCACAGCACAGGCCCAGGGGGCGCGTCAGATGATTACCAAACCTTATAACCTACATTGAAGATGGGACCTGTCGAATGTTTCCTATCACCCATCTGTTTATGGTGAAGCTGACCCACCCCAATATTCTTCTGAACCTACCTCTAGACATCCCCAACTTTCCATATGACAACCTCTACTACAGGACACCCAGAACTCATCCTAGAAAATTCACCAAGATGGGTATGAAAAAAGGCGAGGTTCCAATGGACTTATTGACCAGACTGGTAAAGGCAAACTCAGCAAGAGGTAAAAATGAGGACCAGTCCTCCTGCTGAGCAACACAACACCTTAAAATTTGTTCCAAGGACTGATTTTTCCTTTCTTTCTGGCCCTTGGTTTCAGGGTGATAAGCAGATGAAAATGACAAATCAATCCTCAATTTCCTACAAAACGCTCTCCAGAATTTGGACACAAATTGCGCCCCCCTATCAGATACAATGTTAAGAGGGATTCTATGCAATCTCACCACATGATTGATAAATAACCTGGAAAGTGTTTCAGTATTTGGTAACCCCGAACAAAATGAGCCGGTTTACTGAATTTGTTAACTACCACCTAAATAACAATTTTCCCTCCAGACAAATGAGTCCACGGCCTTTATGGAATTGGCAATGGAGTTTATTCCCCGGTCGGCAGTTATGACAGACTCATTAATCATAGCTGGCCACCAAAAGAGTCTAGCAATATCTTTCCATGTAGCTGTGACCCCAGGAAGACCACTCAAGACAAAATTCTGAAACTCCTGCAACAAACCTAATATTAAGTGCACATGCACAAATAATTTGGGCACTGGAGTACAGGAAAGAGCAAACAACTGGACTTTATGGATCTCCCCCTTACAACTCCGAGCATGCCATAGAAACCACAATACCCTGAGGAAGAATGGGGGATGGAGGTTCTGGAGGGGAAACTGAATCATTGCATGATAAAGCATCAGCCCTCACATTCTTGGATCCCGGCCTGAACAGGAAAAATTGTATCCAGAAAAAAAATAAGGACCATCTGGCCTGTCATTTAGCTAATTCAATATAAGCTAAATTTTTATGAACGTCACCACAGTGACCTGATGACTGGCTCCCCTCCCCCAAAAAATGTCTCCATTCTTCAAAAGCTAATTTGACAGTGAGCAGCTCGCACTTCCCAACATCATAATTTCTCTCAGCGGATTAAAATTTCCTAAAGAAAAATGCACATGGCCACAAGATGGTCAGAGTTTAGGCACCTTGAGATAACACAGCCCCCACCCTGAATTCTGAAGCTTCCACCTCCACAATGAACAGTTTCTGGAGATCTGGTTGGATTAAAACTGGAGAAGACATGAAACACTCTTTCAATTTATTAAAATCCCCAATAGCATCTGACGACCATGTGAGATTAGTAAGAGGTTTAACGATCTACAAAAAAACCCTAATAAACTTTCTGTACTAATTGGCGAATCCTAGAAAACGTTGCAATGCTTTAAGGTTACAAGGTTGAACCCAATCAAGTATGGCCTGCACCTTCCCAGGATCCATCTTAAACCCTTCAGCCGATACAATGAACCACAGGAACGATATTTCTTGAACAGAAAAAGTACATTTCTTCAATTTAGCAAACAAAGAATTTTCATTAAGCTTTTATAAAACAAAATGGACATGTTCATAGAGCAAATCCAGATCAGGGAAAAAAATAGAATGTCATCAGGGTATACCACAATAAATCTTCCAATAAAATCAGAAAAGATATCATTCATAAAGTTTTGAAAAACTGCTGCAACATTGGTTAACCCAAAAGGCATGACAAGATTTTCAAATAGACCCTCAGTCATTAAAAATGCCGTTTTCCACTCATCACCTTCCAGATGCATATCAAAGTATAAGCCCCTCTAAAATCTAGTTTAGAAAATCTTTTAGCCCCAATAACATGATTATATAGGTCTGGAATGAGTAGAAATGGGTAAGTATTTTTAACCGTAATTTTGTTTAACTCATGGAAATAGCGGCATCTTTCTTTTTAACAAATAAAAAACCAGCAGCTACAGGTGAGAAGGATGGACGGATATGATCCTTCCGCAAACTTTCATTTACATATTCTTTCATGGCGGTACGTTCAGGACCCTATAAATAATACAGGCGAGCTTTAGGTAATTTGGCATTAGGGAGAACACATATCCGAAGTCTTTCAGGTACCCCGGTAGACCCTCCAGACTTTCGGAGCAAATTTGTATAGAACTAAGACATTTCATCTGACAATTGGGGCGCCAGTTAACCCCTTTATGACATTTGAAGGATTTCCTGACTGATGAGGTATAGATACGTCATGGCATTCATGCAACCACCATGACTAAGCGCATGGTGATCGCATGAAGGTGCCTGCTGTTTCTAACAGCAGGGCACCGGGAAATTGTCTGACTCACTGAAGTCCAGCTATGATCAGTGCTATAACAGCACTGATCATAGTCTGCTGCTTAGGAACAGCGGCATCAGCAGCACCAGCACTGATTGGAGCGATCGGATTATGATGTTTATTTTTATTATTAGTGATTTCGTCCACTAGAAGACGTCTCCTACCTGTCTGACGATATCTCACTTCTAGTACTTCAATTATCCCCTATATCAATATGGGACTCAATATTGTTATCAGCACTTAATTGACTATTGGCACTGACACTGTGGCCAGTGCAAAACATTTATATATATTTACGCATCAACGAACGTATCACTCCCACTATTGATAAGGACCAACTATCTCCACTGGCAAATTTACTTTAATCAACTTGGATTATTCAAATTATTTTATTCTGATATTTCTTTGCTTAGTGCGGCCACGGACCACAATTTTTTGCTTATCTTAGACAAAACACATCTATTGCTTTTTAAAAAACATAACCAGCTGCCTCCCCAACATGTTTCACCATGACTGGCATCTTTAGGGGGAATGAGGCTGCAATGCCCAGTGGACGGAGCTATTCTAGCTTATATAAGGTAGGCTGTGATATCATAAAGGTCAACCATTAATAATAATAATAATCTTTATTTATATAGCGCCAACATATTCCGCAGCACTTTACAATTCAGACAATTTACAGACATTTTGGGCACTGTCCCCGTTGGGGCTCACAATCTACATTCCCTATCAGTATGTCTTCGGAGTGTGGGAGGAAACCGGAGAACACAGAGGAAACTCACGCAAACACGGGGAGAACATACCAATATTATGAAAAAAAATAAAATAAAAAAGTACACATTTGGTATCGCCACGCCTGGAACGACATGACCTATAAAATTGTTCCACTAGTTAACCCCTTCAGTGAACACAGTAAAAAAAAGATAAAGCATTGTTTTTTGCTTCGTTTTTTTATTTATCATCATACTGCCAAACAAAAAATGGAATAACACGCGATCAAAAAGACAAATATAAATTAAATTGGTACCGCTGAAAATGTCATCTTGTCCAGCAAAAAACAAGCCGCCATACAGCTCCATCATCCAAAAAGTCAAAAAGTTATAGCTCTCAGAATAAAGCGATGCAAAAAAAAAATATTTTCTACAAAATAGCTTTGTGTAAAAGCGCCAAAACATAGAAAAACGATATAGATGTGGTACCGCTGTAAACGTACTGACCCGAAGAATAAAGCTACCTTATCAATTTTACCACACGCGGAGCAGAATAAAAAAAAAAAAATGTAAAAAAACAATTCCTGAGTTGTTGGTTTTTGTTTATTCTGCCTCCAAAAATCTGAATAGAAAGCGATCAAAAAATGTTACGTGCCCGAAAATGGCACCAATAAAAAAAGTCAACTCATCCCACAAAAAGCAAGCCATCACATGACTGTCGACCAAAATATGTAAACATTATAGCTCTCAAAATATGGCGATGGAAAAACTAGATTTTACAAAAAAAAAAAAAGGGCGTCCTTTAATGTGACAGCTGTCAATCATAAAAACTCGATATGATTCTGGTATCTCTGTAGTCGCACCGACCCGAAGAATAAGGTCGTCTAATCACTTTTACGCCGTTCCTAGTGCGGTATAAAATAAACGCTAGGGCTGTTTGTTTTTTTTTTACTTTTGAAAAAAAAAAGATGACGACATGGCAACTAGTGTTGAGCTGAGCGCAAGTGCTCGTTATTTGAGTTTGTATTGGGTGCTCGAGTCTCTGCCCCATATGCTTCACGACCCAAAAAAAACCTCGCGGGGATTGCCTGCCATGCACGAGTGATCCCCGCATGGTTTTTTTGGGGTGTCTAATAACCATGAAACATGCGAGCGGGAACTCGAGCACCCTTGATACATGGTGCATACCTGAGTACACGTTGCAAACTCAAGTTGTGAGCACTTGCGCTCAAGACTAATGACAATTTATTCAATAGGATGACCTAATGTTATCAAATTCTGTGTTGTACCTCAGGGTTCAAAATGTTCACTATACCCCTTGATAAAATCCATGAGGGGTGTAGTTTCCAAAATGGGGTCACTTGTGAGGGGTTTCCACTATTTAGGCACATCAGCGGCTCTCCAAACGAGACATGGCGTCCGCTCTCGATTCCAGACGATTTTGCGTTCAAAAAGTCACACAGTGCTCCTTCGCTTCTGAACTCTGCCGTGCGCCCAAACACTGTATTTTCCCCACATATGGGGTATTGGCGTACTTAGGAGAAATTGCACAAAAGTTTTTGGGGTTTATTTTCTCCTCTTACCCTTGTGGAAATAAAAAAATTGGGGCCAAAACATTTTTTGTGGAAAAAGTTTGATTTTTTTTTATTTCCACGGCTCCATGTTATAAACTTCTGCAAAGGACTTGGGGGTTCAAGGTGCTCACCACACATCTAGATAAGTTCCCTGAGGGGTCTAGTTTCCAAAATGGTGTCACTTGTGGGGGGGGGTTTCCACTGTTTAGGCACATCAGGGGCTCCCCAAATGCAACATGGCATCCGCTAATTATTCAAGCAAATTTTACATTCAAAAAATCAAATGGCGCTCCTTCCCTTCCGCACGCCCAAACAGTGTTTTTTCCCCACATATGGGGTATCTGCGTGCCCAGGGAAAATTGCACAACAAATTTTGGGGTCCATTTTATCCTGTTACCCCTGCGAAAATAAAAAAAAATTGGGTCTAAAGTAACATTTTTGTGAAAAAAGTTAAATGTTCATTTTTTTCTTCCACATTCCAAAAATTCCTGTGAAGCACCTGAAGGGTTAATAAAGTTCTTGAATGTGGTTTTGAACACCTTGAGGGGTGCAGTTTTTAGAATGGTGTCACTTTGGGGTATTTTCTGTCATAAAGACCCCTCAAAGTGACTTTAAATATGATGTGGTCCCTAAAAAAATGGTTTTGTAAATAGTTGGAAAAATTAGAAATCGCTGGTCTTTCTTTTAACCCTTATAGCTCCCCAATAAAAAAACATTTTTGGTTCCAAAATTCTGCTGATGTAAAGTAGACATGTGGGAAATGTTATTTATTAACTATTTTGTGTGACATATCTCTCTGATTTAAGGGCATAAAAATTCAAAATTGGAAAATTTCCGTTTCTTTCACAATTAAACGCAAGTGATATCGAAGAAATTTTACCACAATCATGAAGTACAATATGTCACGAAAAAAACAATCTCAGAATCAGGGGGATCCATAGAAGCATTACAGAGTAATTACCTCATAAAGTGACAGTGGTCAGAATTGTAAAAACTGGCCTGGTCATTAACGTGCAAACCACCTTGGGTTGTAAGGGGGTTAACACTATGTGGGTTAACACCATGGGGTTAACACCATTAGGTAGCATTGACCCAATAGCCAATCCAGGCACATTTATAATAGATAAATGGACATATTTAATTGGTTCAACAAAATGTCAATCATTGTCCTCGACCTATAAGGTCATCTTAAACTGAGATAGACTCCCCTATCCAATGAAGGAGTCTTTCAGGTAAACCCATTAGTATCCATTCAATTGGATCACTTGGCCTTCCAGGGGCCAATTAATGTTCCTTTCCAGGTCATCTATGTCAAGAGAAAAAAAAATGTGTTGAGGACCTTCAGGTCAGATGAAAGTCATCTGCATCTGCGTATTTAGACACAATAAGGCTGTGTTCACACCTGATCTGTTGCCAGGAGGTTGTTCAGGATATTTCTTTCTTTTTTGCTTGTTTTTTGGTGCATTTTGCTGCATTTTTTCACTGTCCTTTTGTCTACTATATGCATGTACATAAAGTTCAGTGAAAAAAAATCTCATTCTGGTTTTGGCACAATAAAATGCTGAAAAAACGCTGAAAAACCTGACACCTACGTTTTTGGTGTGTTTTTTCAGTGTTTTTTTCACACCCCATTACTTCCAATGGGTGAAAAAATGCTGAAAGAAGTGACATGCTCTATTTTGCAAAAAAACATGCAAAGCACAAAATCCTGAACAAAAAAAACCATGATGTGTACATGAGATTTCTGGAATCTCATAGACTTTGCTGGTACTGTAAGACACAGCTGAAAATTTGCATAAAAAAACGCATCAAAAACATGATGTGTGAACATAACCTTAAGGGAAGGACCTTAAAATTATGTGATTATTCCTGCGCTTGCACGCTCACTCATCCAGCAACCCTGTGAGAGGTCCTAACACACCAAAGGACCTTCAGCTCTTGCGCATCACTGTTAAACTAAGGATCACTAAAAGGACCAGCCACGCTTGCGCATTCTGCGCTCTTTTCTTTTTGACGTTTTATATAAGACTCCAGTGTTCCGCATGGCTATGCCCCGGACCCGCTTTGAGGCGATTCACTCATTTTTGCATTACAACGATACTGCATAGTGACCACCCCGAGAAGACCCCAATTTTGACAGACTTTTCAAAGTTAGGTAGGTCATTGATCACTTCAGCAACAAATTTGCATCTCTGTCCACTGAGCCACAGCAGATTCATCTTTTCTTTGCGTGTTTTAATTCTGTTATCTTTGTTTCTGTCGCTTTTGGGTAACAGGTGTTTTTCATTTACTCTGTTTACCTGTCTTATCACCGTTTGAGCGCAGCTATAAATACCTTCTCTTTCTGGTGTTTCCTGCTGGTGATAGGCTTTGTTGGAATCATTCACTTTGCTGTAGTTTGTGTTGGTTGCAGTTGCTTTGTGTGATTCCTGTATTCCTTAGGGAACTGCTACTCAAGCTACCCGAGGAGCTGCTAAGGACATTCAGGGTAAGCTGCCATTGAGTTGCGCGCCATTGCGTTATCTTAGGGTAATAGAAAAAAGAAAAACAGCTCACCCTCCACAGTCTTCATGAGTCCAAGGGCTCGTGATCAGCGCTCTGCTGGCGCTTAGATGCAACGATGAAGGAGACGTTGATGACGCTCACCAGATATCAAGGTAAGTAAAATGTGAAATTTATTCAATCCGAAATTAAAATCACTTCATGCAGGTACATATGTACATAATGTGAAACAATCCATAGACAGTAGGAAGGGGCAACAGGGGGTAAAGTGCGGATTTACCAGACATGTTTCGAACAACACATGTTCTTAGACTTGGTATATACAGTACAGACCAAAAGTTTGGACACACCTTCTCATTTAAAGATTTTTCTGTATTTTCATGACTATGAAAATTGTACATTCCCAATGAAGGCATCAAAACTATGAATTAACACATGTGGAATTGTATTCTTAACAAAAAAGTGTGAAACAGCTGAAAATATGTCTTATATTCTAGGTTCTTCAAAGTAGCCACCTTTTGCTTTGATGACTGCTTTGCACACTCTTGGCATTCTCTTGATGAGCTTCAAGTGGTAGTCACCGGAAATGGTTTTCACTTCACAGGTGTGCCCTGTCAGGTTTAATAAGTGGGATTTCTTGCCTTATAAATGGGGTTGGGACCATCAGTTGTGTTGTGCAGAAGTCTGGTGGATACACAGCTGATAGTCCTACTGAATAGACTGTTAGAATTAGTATTATGGCAAGAAAAAAGCAGCTAAGTAAAGAAAAACGAATGGCCATCGTTACTTTAAGAAATGAAGGTCAGTTAGTCCGAAAAAATTGGAAAAACTTTGAAAGTGTCCCCAAGTGCAGTTGCAAAAACTATCAAGCGCTACAAAGAAACTGGCTCACATGAGGACCGCCCCAGGAAAGGAAGACCAAGAGTCACCTCTGCTTCTGAGGATAAGTTTATCTGAGTCACCAGCCTCAGAAATAACAGGTTAACAGCAGCTCAGATTAGAGATCAGGTCAATGCCACACAGAGTTCTAGCAGCAGACACATCTCTTCAACAACTGTTAAGAGGACACTTTGTGCAGCAGGCCTTCATGGTAAAATAGCTGCTAGGAAATCACTGCTAAGGACAGGCAACAACCAGAAGAGACTTGTTTGGGCTAAAGAACACAAGGAATGGACATTAGACCAGTGGAAATCTGTGCTTTGGTCTGATGAGTCCAAATTTGAGATCTTTGGTTCCAACCACTGAGTCTTTTGTGCGACGTAGAAAAGGTAAACGGATGGACTCTACATGCCTGGTTCCCACCGTGAAGCATGGAGGAGGTGGTGTGATGGTGTGGGGGAGCTTTGATGGTGACACTGTTGGGGATTTATTCAAAATTGAAGGCATACTAAACCAGCATGGCTACCACAGCATCTTGCAGCGGCATGCTATTCCATGCGGTTTGCGTTTAGTTGGACCATCATTTATTTTTCAACAGGACAATGACCCCAAACACACCTCCAGGCTGTGTAAGGGCTATTTGACCAAGAAGGAGAGTGATGGGGTGCTAAGCCAGATGACCTGGCCTCCACAGTCACCAGACCTGAACCCAATCGAGATGGTTTGGGATGAGCTAGACCGCAGAGTGAAGGTAAAAGGGCCAACAAGTGCTAAGCATCTCTGGGAACTCCTTCAAGATTGTTGGAAGACCATTTCCGGTGACTACCTCTTGAAGCTCATCAAGAGAATGCCAAGAGTGTGCAAAGCTGTCATCAAAGCAAAAGATGGCTACTTTGATGAACCTAGAATATAAGACATATTTTCAGTTGTTTCACACTTTTTTGTTAAGTATAAGCATATAATTCCACATGTGTTAATTCATAGTTTTGATGCCTTCAGTGTAAATGTACAATTTTCATAGTCAAGAAAATACAGAAAAATCTTTAAATGAGAAGGTGTGTCCAAACTTTTGGTCTGTACTGTAGATGTTCCATATAGATGAACATTTATATACCAAGTCCAAGAACATGTGTTGTTCGAAACGCATCTGGTAAATCAGCAGTTTACCGCCCTGACCAACCTGTCAGCGGTTAGGTGATGGTCACATGACCATCAGCTGATTAAATGACGTCACCGCAAGTCCTGCCAGAATACCGCGGAACGGCGACGGGAGAGGATCGTCGCTGGGGGGAGACCAGGGGCCGCCGGGGAGGTGTGTATAAGGTTTTTTTATTTTAACTTTTTTATTTCTTTTTTTACTATGGATGCAGCATTTGCAAGCAGAACTCTCTGGTCACACAATATACTGTAAATCCATGCCAGTCGCATGGATTTATATTGTGTGACCAACTTGTCAAGCCCTTTTCCAAGTGATGCTCAAAATCGCTTGGAAAAGCGCTTGAAAAAACGCATGTAAAAACGCTTAAAAAACGCTTCTCCCTGGCAGAAAAAAACGCATGTAAAATCTGCATGCTTTTTTTCTGCCAGGGAGAGGAAAAAACGCTCAGGAAATTTCTGCTTGCAATCTGCATCGTGGGCACATAACCTTACAGCCAGGGACAGTGCCCACACCGCCCCTGGCTGTGCAACCCCCTAAATTCTGCGATCAAGAGCGATTGTGACGTGCCCCCTGGGCCTTGGGGTACTCAGCAGCCTGGCCGGTCGATGCTGGGGGATGTCACCGTGGCAGTGACCCAGTCCGTGACTCAGGGTGGTCAATTAAAGGGAAAGTTTTTAGGATAATAATGTTCGTGACGCCACCTGTGGTATGCGGCTATATGGAGCCGCCGCTGCGGTGCAGATCCTCTGGAGCTGATGGTGACGCAGCAGAGTTGGTTCAGCTCTCCACAGGCAGAGCTAAGCTCCAGGGCAGTGTAGATGATTTGTATGAGGTAGATGTTGCTGTGCTGTGTGGTGCAGGGCTGGTGATGGCGCAGCAATAATTCCAGAACAGTGGGGTGCAGTCTTCAGGTTTTACTCACGGTTGTGCAAGACTCCAGGTTACCAAGGCCAGTGTGTAACCTCCCATGTCGTCCTGTGTCCACCAGGGAAGGGGTTCAGCAACTTTCAATTTTCTCAGGAGTACTTAAACGGGACCCCGTTCTATGTTCCTTTCTCGGTCATCTTCCCTGCGCTGTCTCTTGCCCTCCTGCCCCGCGCCTCACAATCAGTGTCCCAAGCCGGTGGCCTCGGGTCTTGTCGGGCGACTTGCAATCCCCTGGACCCTATGCGGCCACCTTTTCGGTGATGTAATTGTGGTGGTTGGCTGCTGCACCTTGCAAATACAGCAGCCTCCGGTTATCTAGCTGAGCCTGGTTGTTCTCCACTAGTTAGGGGCTGGTCCCCTCATTGCGGCCTGATCCCTCCACGTCCGTGTAGATTCGGGCACACGGGTGGCTTCCTGCACTCACCGTGCACCTGGGATCCCCTCTGTCTCTGGAGCCTTCCCTCCTCTCCCGTCATCTCTCACTCTCTCTCCTGGGCCTCTCAGACTAGGCCCGACTCCTCTCTCTCTCCACTCCACTCCTGCTCCAAGCACTGGAGCCAGGAGCCTGGATCCTCCTACATTGCTCTCCTGAGCAGGATTCGACCCTTCTAGATAGTTCCCCTCCTTCTTATACTGTACTCTTCCTGACGGTGCTCTCCTAAACTGCTTCCTCCACCCACACCCACTACATGGTTCCACCCTCCAGCTAGGGACCAGGGACTGTGCTCTCCCTTAGGAGCAATCTCGCCCTTCCCCACTGGAGTGGAGTGTGTTGGATGTGGGTGTGTTGTTCCCGGGTAGTACTCCTTCCTTTCCTGAGAGTGGGGTACCACACCTCTGGGTGAGATGCAGTACCTCTGTGGCGACTGAACCCGCAGGGGCGCCATATACCCCCCCCCTCCCCATTAAACACAGCACGTCCGTGGGCTGGAACAGAGTAAAAACACAGGTGTTTTAGACATACAAAAATTTTAGAATACATTCACTTAGAAGCACAATCATAACTTTTCTTCCCTTTATGGGAGGCACTTTTCTTTAACGTTTCAGGTTACTATATAAAACTTCTTTAAATAACATTTTTCTTCACACATGTAAAACATTTTCCATATAAAACATTTTTCAGTAAGATACAGTGAAATCCATACCCGGGTGTCCATTTCACTTGAGAAGGTGCAAAGTGGGGGGGGACCCGTCCGAAAACCCCCAACGTAGGCCCTGGGCGTGGCTGCAGGGCATAACTGATCCAGTTGTTGGACCACGTCTTCGGCCATGCCAAACGGGTTTTTGTTCAGTGGTCTTGATAAAACCAACAAGAAGCACCTCAAAAAGTGCAAACTATGTACAGATGAAAGATTTTTGGTAGTTCACCGTCCACAACCTATGAGTCCTTGTACCTTTACCGGGTACACTAAACAAATGGACAAACTTTTTAAACACACACAATGATTATTGCCATACCCTTCCGGGTAACTATATACACTTTAACTTTTTTTTTCTAATCAGCAGTTCAGTTTGCTTTTAATAGTGGTGTCCCCGACGCGCCCCCTGGGCCGTGTGTGTGTGGGGATACCCGGAACCGGACCCGTTGTGGATGCTGGGGGTTGTAGTCCTTGCGTGGCGGGGACCCGGTCTCGTGGCTCAGGGTGGTCAACCCAAATGGCAATCTATATGCTGGATGTCCGACTACGCCACCCGTGGATTGCGGTCAGAGTGAACCGCCACTGCAGGGTAGACCGCTGAGGCTGGTGTTGTGGGTGCAGCAGAGGATAGTACAACTCCCCACGGGAGGAGTATAGCCTCAGGGCAGTAAATAGGGATGTTGGTGGTGATGGTGCGCGGGAGCAGCAGTAACCACACGGAGTCTGTCATGCAAGTCAGGGTCTTTACTGTTGGTGGTATTAAGGGACCCGTCCGCAATACAGGTTAACAATGGAGGCCTGGTCAGTCTGAGAGCAACTGGGAAATCCCGCTGGTCAGGGGGAGTTTGTAGGCCTACCGTGCTGACTTCACTCTTTCTTGGCTATCCCGCTGTAGTGTGGTGGTAGCCCACGTCCCTGATTGTACCGTGTTGTTCTCACCCGTATGACTGGCAACACGGGCCTTCCGTACCTCTCACACCTCCGGGGCAGTAGTGGACCCTCTCGTGTGGCTGAGCCTCCGGGCTTCCTTGGGCCAGAGGACTTGAAGTCCCCTGCGTGGTGGTTTTCTGCTGTTGGACTCCAGTGTCCGGCTCTGTAAGTCTCTAGCCAGGATGAGCTCTGCTAGCTCCCCTCCTGGCCTCGTGTTCCTCCTCTGCCTACAGGGACTCCTCAGCCTGCTGCTGACCTGTCCCTATCTGCAACTTGTCTGGAACTTCTCCCTAACTGGTCTGTCTAACCCCGCCCCAGATCCAGTTTATAAAGGGCAGATTTCTCCCCTCCCTTGACTGAGGCAGGAGGTGCTGCATGCTAATTGTCCCCAAGCAGGGAACCTCCCACCTGCTCTCAGACATGACATTGCTGCCACTGTGGCGACCAGACCTGGGGTGCCACATTCCCCCCTAGTGAAATTTAGTACTCCGGGACTAAACACATTTTGCAAAAACACAACAGGTAATAACAATACAGTAACATATATACAAGAAGTTTAGTCTTTTTAGGTCACGGCGCTTCTGTAACCAGGTGTCCTTGTCACCCAAGATGCACTTTGAGGGACCCGTCCCAAACCCTCCACGTAGGCCCTGGGGTGGCTATAGGGCATTGATGATCCGGAGTTGGACCACGTCTTCAGCCACCTCCACGGGTTTTGTGTTCTGTGGTCGTCTTCAAAAGAGGGCACCTTACCAGGTGCAACTATGTACAAGGTACAGTTCCGGTTATTCATTGTCCATAACCTGTTAGTCCATTGAACTCTGTCGGGTAACTAGAAAAACATAATTAGTATGCAAGCAACAAACATTTTAGCATTTGCAATTTACAGGTATATATACATTGCATTTAGATTCTCCAGCGAGCGGGTACCTGACCTTTAGTGCTCCTGTTGGACCTACGTAACCCACTGTCTGGTGGTACTCTATTCGGGTCCCCTGTTTCTACCCCCTGTGTACTGGGTGTGCTCGTGTCTGCACTAGAGGTGTTTGCAGATGTTACGGGTAGGTTGGGCAGCTTTCTGCGTACTCTTTGGCTCACCACGGGCATGGCAGGTTCACTACTAGCCGAGGGTTGATTCTCCTGAGCTGCTGGTATGTACTCTTCTGCCTCTGGGGCCACTTGCTCTTCCAACACTACTTGCTCTTCTGCAGGCCCTTGAGGGGCTGGCTGGAGAAAGGTAAGGACGGGTACCACTATAGCGTTGTTGATTTGTGTCCAGGACCGGGGAAATTCTTTGAGCACTGTACTGACCATTTCCTCCCTTTCCTCTGCGGGTTGAGGGCTATCTTGGTCTTCATCAGCGCTTTGCAGCTGCTCGGGACACTTCTTCAGGTGGTCTCTGGAGACAGTGGCTGTGGTCTCTCCTCCATCCTTACTGATAACACATACCTTTGGGTTTTCATGGCTTGAGGGCAGTACGGTGTACGGGTCTTTCTCCGACTGGTCATCCAACTTGTGGAGCCGTCTCTTCCTCTTCAAGACCTGCTCTCCAGGTGCCAGGGGAGCAGCAGGAGCATGCTGGTTGTAATTCCTCTCTTGCCTCTCTCTTGCTTGAGACAGACTTCGCTCCACACTCTCCTGTACTTTCCGGTACTGCTGCTGTCGTTCTGTGTCCCAGTCTGCTTCTGGTGAGGTGTCCTCGGGTGTCACGACTCCCATCTCCAGGTCAATTGGCAGCTTACCAGGTCTTGCTCTCATTAGGTAAGCTGGGTTGCAGTTGGTAGAATTTACTGGGATATGGTTATACAAGTCCACCAGGTCCGGCAGTTTCTCAGGCCACAGGCTGCGTTCCTCCAGGGGCAACGTCTTGAGCAGGTCTATTACTACCTGGCTCATTTTCTCACACATCCCGTTGGTTTGGGGGTGGTAAGACATTGTCCTTATCTTCTTGCAGCCATACAGGTTGCAGAATTCCTGGAAGACTTCAGCCTCGAACGCTGGACCTTGATCAGTCAACACTTGCTCTGGATACCCGTGCGGGCGGCAGAAATGCTGCTGAAAGGCTCTGGCGGCCGTCTGAGCTGTTAAGTCTTTGACAGGGACCACCACTAGAAACCAGGAGTAGTGATCTACGATTGTGAGGGCGTAGACGTATCCCGATCTGCTTGGAGACAGCTTTACGTGGTCCAGGGCCACCAGCTCAAGGGGCTGCTTTGTTATGATGGGCCGCAGATGAGTCTTCTGGCTGGCGCGGTCCTTCCTCCTTAGGTTGCACGGGCCACAGTCTCTGCACCATCTCTCTATAGCCCCTCTCATGCCTACCAGAAGAACCGCTCACGCAACAGGAACTCCAGCTTTTTCCATCCAAAGTGCCCTGCTCCGTCATGGTATGCTTCTAGGACCATAGCCGCATCCCGCCTTGGGACCACTACCTGCCAGGTCAGCTCATGTGTTCGAGAGTTGACCGTTCTGCGGCACAGCCTCCCCTCGTAGAGAAACAGCTTGCTCCTCTCCTTCCACAGCTGTTTGGCCTCTTCTGGAGCATCCGGACCAAGGTGGGCATCAGCCTGGGTCAGCATCTCTTTTACCAGGCGGACTGCGGGGTCACTATCTTGTGTCTCTGCCCAGACGTGGTGGGGTATGGGATTGAACGTAGCTGTGGCAGAGCATCTCTCCTTTACGCAGTGGGAACACTGGGTGATCCCATGACGGTGGAATGCAGGGAGTTCAATTTCTTCCAGTTCTTCTGGATCCTCTCCCCCGTCCTGCAAGTGAGGCATTCTGGACAATGCATCTGCGTTGGCATTTGCGTGCCCTGTCCGGTATTTGATAGTAAATTCATAATTGGACAGCCGGGCCATCCATCTCTGCTCTAGGGCACCAAGTCTTGCAGTGTCCAGGTGTGTCAACGGGTTGTTGTCCATGTACACTGTGAACTTAGAAGAAGCCAGGTAATGCTTGAAGCGTTCTGTGACCGCCCACACCACTGCCAGGAACTCTAGCTTGAAGGAGCTATAATTCTCAGGGTTTCTCTCTGTGGGTCTCAGCTTTCTGCTAGCATAAGCAATTACCCGTTCTCTGCCCTGCTGGATCTGGGACAGTACTGCTCCTAGCCCCACGTTACTGGCGTCGGTCTGGAGGATAAAAGGCTGGCCATAATCAGGGTAGGCCAGGATCTCATCCCCCGTGAGGGCCATCTTCAGCTGGCGGAAAGACTCCTCCTCCAGCTTGTCCCACTTAAAGGGTGGCTTCTGACTTTTAGTCTTTGACTGACCTAACAGGAGGTCCTGCATAGGGGCTGCCATTTTGGTGAACCCGGAGATGAATCTTCGGTAGTAGCCTACCAACCTGAGGAACTGCCGCACTTCCTTTATGCTGGAGGGTCTTGGCCAGTCCTTAATCACCGTGATCTTGTCAGGGTCTGGGGCTACTCCGTCAGCACTCACCACGTGTCCCAGGTACTGTTCTTTTGGCTTCAGTAGATGACACTTGGAGGGTTTCACCTTTAGGCCGAAGCCTGCCAGGGCATCGAACACCTCTGCCAGGTGCTTTAGATGGTCCTCATAAGTCTTGGAATACACGATGACATCGTCCAGGTAGAGTAGGACCATCTTGAAATTTCTGTGCCCCAGACAGCACTCCATCAGCCTCTGGAAGGTCCCTGGTGCGTTGCAGAGTCCGAACGGCATACAGTTGAATTCACTGAGACCCATCGGGGTGGTGAAGGCAGTCTTCTCCTTGTCTGACTCTGCTACAGGAACCTGCCAGTACCCGCTAGTGAGATCCAAAGTAGAGAAGAAGTTAGCAGATTTTAATGCAGCCAAAGACTCCTCTATCCTAGGTAACGGGTATGCATCTTTGTGTGTTATTCTGTTGACCTTTCTATAATCTACACACATCCTCATCGTGCCATCTTTCTTTTTTACAAGAACTAGAGGAGCTGCCCAGGGGCTACAGCTATCCCTGATCACCGCAGCCTCCTTCATTTCTCGTAACATACCCTTGGCATTCTGATAGTGTGCAGGGGGTACAGGCCGGTATCTCTCTTTTATGGGTGGATAGTCTCCTGTGGGGATTTGGTTTTCTACCCCCTTTACTTGCCCAAAGTCTAGCGGGTGTTTGCTAAAGACTCTTTCGTACTCCTGAACCACCCCGTAGACTCCCTGTTTTTGGTGTGAGGGAGTAGAGTCGGTGCCCACATGCAGTTTCTGACACCAGTCCTCCATTTGTTTCTTGGAGCCGTTACCCTCCTCTGGTTGAGATGGAGGCAAGGGTTCCACGGCCTTTACAGAGTTCTGGTTAACGGTGAACAATTTGGCTAGACTGGCATACCGGGGCAAGTATACTTCTCTTTCCCCAATATTTAGGATGCGGACGGGTACCCTCCCATGGCGTACATCGACCACCCCCCGTGCTGTCAAAATGGTGGGCCTACTGTCTGAGTAGACGGGTTTTACCATGGCTTGGTAGTCCCTTCCACTTAACCCGATTGCAGTCCGGCACCAGATCATCATTTCACTCTTTGGGGGCATGGCGATAGGGAACGGGTCACTCATCCTAACGCTACCAATCTCACCACCAGACAGTTCTACCTGTTGCCGCTTTATCAGGGCTCTGATCTCTTTTTGTAGGACACGCTGCTGGCTGGAGCTGGCATTCATTGCAACCTGCTGCAATATAGCAATTATCTCTGAAAGACAATTTTCAATAACGTTAGTACCCAAGGTTATTTTAGGGTGACTTTCACGACGGTCAATGTCCATTATAATCAGTCCTTGCGCCGGCAGTTCAACTTTACCAATTTTGATGGTCACCTCCTTGAACCCCACCTGCGGCACGGGCTGACCATTGCTGGCGATGATACTCAAGTCATTATCTGGGTAGCGGGTAATATCCGTGTCATTCCAGTATCGCTTGAAAAGTACATTGGGGATGGTGGTTACCTGTGACCCAGTGTCCAACAGTGCACTCATGGGAATGCCATCCAGTACCACAGGCAAGACTGGTCGTCCCCCCACATACTTGTCACGCCAGTTTGACGGGCCTGATGATCTTACGCCTGGGGGTTGGCCCTCTGCCCCAGGTTGGGCTCGTTTAAATTACACTACCTCGCAATATGTCCTGGCTGACTGCAGCGGAGGCAGATGGGTTGTCCATCCTGGTCGTAGCGGTCCGTTGGCTTCCCTCTGGACGGTGGGATTCTCTTCTGTCGGCGTCACGGGACGTCCTCCGGACTGGTAGCCGGCTGGATCTTTCCTGGAGAGGATACCTGTAACGACAGCACAGTCCTGGTTAGTGCGGCAACGCTTTTGGTCAGTTCTTGGACCTGATGGTGCAGGTCTGTAGACGGGGTACTATTCATAGTCTGTGCATTGGCTCCTGCAGGTTCTGTAGACTGGGGCGGCGCCTCCTGGTAATAAGTGATAGCAGGGCGCCTGGAGGCCGCAACGCCACCGGGTGCGGGTTCTCGGAGTACCCGGATGGCTCTGTCCTTAAACTGTGCAAAGTCTAACTCAGGGTTCTGCAGGGCCATCAGGCATAACTGGGTTTGGTGGGCGCTGGACAGCAGACCCTCAATGAATTGTTCGGTCAGCAGTTTATCTGTATTCCTCACACTGTCAGGGTCTGCCTGCTTAATGGCTGTCAGGGCATCTTGCAAATTCAAAGCATAGTCTCTTATACTGTCTTGGGCCCGCTGCTTGCACCCATAAAATCTCATTTTGATCTCTGCTGAGGTGCGGGTATCAAAAGTGTCCTTTAGACGGGCTAAAATCTCCTTCACGGTCCCCTTGTCCCTGACTGACCAGGACTTTACTTCTCGTTGAGCCGCGCCGGTTAACTGGCCTATCAGTATGCTCACTTTTTGTTCCTCCGTCAGGGGGTATACTTTAAACAGGCTATACAGTCTCTCTTTAAAGTCGCTCAGGGTATGCGACTCCCCTGAGTACTGGGGCAACCAGGCCGCTCCGGGGATGTAAGGCATCGTGAACAGCATTACTGCGGCAGCGGCCGCTCTGGCGGTGGCAGTTCCCTCCGCTTCCAACATCTTCTTCCCCCCAGTCAACCGTGGCCTACCTTCCGTTGCTTTTCTTCTGTAGGCCGCGGCTCCGCAGGTGACCGTCGGGGTTGAGGACCTTGCGTCGCGTCCTTGTGATGTCAGCGTCCGCTCGGCTCCTTTCAGGACCTTGCGCAGCGTCCGTGCGTAAGGCGGGGCTCCAGTTCTCGCGCGCTTTCGTCGTCCACACCCCTCTTCTTCCCGCGCGGCGTCCCAAAGATGGCGCCCAATGGCGGGAAAATGGCTGCGGATGGCGGGAAACGGCTGCGGATGGCGGGAAACTCCACCAAGGTAAGTATTACAGTCTTTCTTCAGGCACGCAGTACCCGTTGGTGGCGGGCACGAAATCCTGCCGACTACGCCAAAAGTTGACGCGCCCCCTGGGCCGTGTGTGTGTGGGGATACCCGGAACTGGACCCGTTGTGGATGCTGGGGGTTGTAGTCCTTGCGTGGCGGGGACCCGGTCCCGTGGCTCAGGGTGGTCAACCCAAATGGCAATCTATATGCTGAATGTCCGACTACGCCACCCATGGATTGCAGTCAGAGTGAACCGCTGCTGCAGGGCAGACCGCTGAGGCTGGTGTTGTGGGTGCAGCAGAGGATAGTACAACTCCCCACGGGAGGAGTATAGCCTCAGGGCAGTAAATAGGGATGTTGGTGGTGATGGTGCGCGGGAGCAGCAGTAACCACACGGAGTCTGACATGCAAGTCAGGGTCTTTACTGTTGGTGGTATTAAGGGACCCGTCCGGAACACAGTTTAACAATGGAGGCCTGGTAAGTCTGAGAGCAACTGGGAAATCCCGCTGGTCAGGGGGAGTTTGTAGGCCTACCGTGCTGACTTCACTCTTTGTCTGGAACTTCTCCCTAACTGGTCTGTCTAACCCTGCCCCAGATCCAGTTTATAAAGGGCAGATTTCTCCCCTCCCTGGACTGAGGCAGGAGGTGCTGCATGCTAATTGTCCCCAACCAGGGAACCTCACACCTGCTCTCAGACATGACATTGCTGCCACTGTGGCGACCAGACCTGGGGTGCCATATCCCCTCTGGGGAAGTGCTTTACCACTGTATGGCCCAGCCGGGTCATCAGCTTCAGACGGCATAGGCATGTCCTCCTCCTCCATCACTCTGTGCACGTGGAGGGCGTACCATTCACGCTCTCCCTTATGCCGGGTATAGGTAACCCTGTCGCCAGGGTATAGATCCCGTCTGGGATGTCCCTGTGGCAGGTGGCACTCCTCGTCACGCCGGTTAACGAAGAGATCCGTGGCCATTTGCGGCTCCCTGATGAAGCCCCATCCAGCTTCAAGGTCGAATTTGACCACAATCCCCTCTGCGCATGGACTGGGTGTTACAGGCTTGGTTTTGCGGGCCCGGGTTTTGGCCTGCATGTTGCGGGTCTCCATCATCTCCCAGCGCAACCACCGTTCCTGCCGCTCCGCCTCTAGCTTGAGCAGTTCCCGCCGGCAGTTCTCCTCTCTGCGTAGGGCCTCTGTTTGGGTCTCACTGGGGAATCCCATCAGGTCACCCGCCGGGTTTTCCCACCTATACTCCTCTCCTTCCTCTTTGCGGGCAACTGGGGGTACGGGAGCGGGCAGCAATGGGTGACTCTGGTTCTCAATTTTCGCGGACCAATCCCACTCGGTGCGTCCGTACACCCATTCGGGTGTGGGGGCAGGTGGTTCTTCTAGGGGGCCCTGGAGAGTGTCAGCGCTGTCGGCACCCGGGGAGGGATGCTGTTATTACCTGCTCCTGCGGCCGCTCCAGTACTGCACGTCACCTCCTGGTCCAGGACAGGCTCCTCCAGGGCTGGAATGCTGACAGTGGGACACAGCGCGGTCTGCTGCCGGGTCATCAGCTTCTCCAGCAGCTCATCCTTCCATAGCGCGACGGTGGCCTGCTGGGCCTCTTCCATCAGCCGGCCCAGCTCCTGTACCTCGTCGCGGAGGAACCCCATATCCTCCAGGGACAGCTTGGTCAGGACCCCCTCCAGGTTGAGGGAAGATTCAGTTGGCTGCAGGCCACAGGCGGGAGTCTGCTGCTTGTCTCCGTCCATGTTGCCTGCCGGGTGCGTTCTGTCTCCACTACTTGTGACCCCGCCCTGTCTGTAAGGTTTTTCTTCTCCTCTCCCATTTCTGGGGCGGTTCCATGGCAGCTTGCTGTCGGCCACACCTGGGGGCCGCTTCCCCAGACTGATGGACAAGTCTAAGTATATGGCCACAGGTGCATGGGGCGGGCTCCGCTTTTGGCGCCATTCTGGGACCCGGCCCACGATGGGAGGTTTCTTTTCTTCCTTTATCACACACATAATGGCGCCCGTTCTTCTGGGGCAGGCACAGCATTCAGTGTTAAACACAGTCTATAGGCGCACGGGACCCGTGATAATGGGTCGGTTCATCCTGTTCGTGACGCCAAGTATGACGCGCCCCCTGGGTCGTGGGGTACTCGGCAGCCGGGCCGGTCGATGCTGGGGGATGTCAAGGTGGCAGTGACCCGGTCCGTGACCCAGGGTGGTCAATTAAAGGGAAAGTAAAAGGGGAATAAAGTTTTGAGAGATAATATTCGTGACGCCACCTGTGGTATGCATCTATATGGGGCCGCCGCTGCGGTGCAGATCCACTGGAGCTGATGGTGATGCAGCAGAGTTGGTTCAGCTCTCCACAGGCAGAGCTAGTCTCCAGGGCAGTGTAGATGATTTGAAGAGTAGGTGTTGTCGGCAGGGACAGTGTCGTGCAGGGTTGAGAGCGCATGTCATGAACAGACAACACATTAATGGCGGTATCCTCTTAGCTTTACTTGCGGTTTGTCAGAGCAGACCAGGGCACAGGTACTAGCTGGTAGTGGAGGTCCGGGCAGCCTGGAAGCAAGTTGGGGATTCACCTTGCCAGGTGGAGTTGTAGGCTTTCCCTCTGTGCTATTCTCTTTGGCTCTGCTGCTTGTAGCTATGCTGCAGCCCTTGCCCCTGAGTAAAACGTCTTTTTTCTCACCCGTATGGCAGGCAACTCCGGCCTTCTGTAAGTGTCGCTCCCACGTGGCGGTGCTGGGCCCTATGATGCTGCTGAGCCGCCGGGCGTCTGGTGGGGCCAGGAGACCTGCAGTCTCCTGCCCTCTGGATCTTGCTGCTGGGCCTTCAGTGCCCCACAGTGATGGACTCCGGTGTCCGGTTCCTTTGCACTTCTCTCCTGAGGCGAGCTTTTCCACAGCTCCCTTCCTCAGGTCCTTCCTCATCGCTGTCCTGTCTTCAACTCCTCTCTACTCACTCTCACTAACCCCGCCTCCAGATTCCAAGGGGAGGAGCTCCCCTTTCTGGTCTGGAGCCAGGAAAGTGTTGTATGCTGGTAAACTTGATTAGGGGACCCCTCCTTGCTCCCAGGCACGGCATCACTCCTTGTGAGGGAGGCAATGCCACTGTGGCAACCGGACCTCTGGGGTGCCACAATTGCAACATTTGGGAGGCTGGGCGAGGGAGGTAGCTCCCTCTCTCTTCATATCAGTGACGTTATCGTGAAGGCACAATCGTTCCCATGGTGACCCAAAGTCATCATGATGACCTCCAGGTCACCAAGCTATGGAAAGCCTCTTAGACTATGCTCAGTGCATGATCTAAGAAGCACTAGCACAAGCATTGCAATGCACTAGTGCATTGCAATGCTTTATACCAGCAATAAAGTGAAAGTTCCATAGAGGGACTAAGTAAAAAAGTTTAAAAAAAGTAAAAAAAAATAATTTTAAAATATAACAATTTAAAAAAAAAAAATAATAAAAAAATTAAAAAAATTAAACCAATAAATACACATTTTATGTAAAAGAAATAAACAAAAAAAGTACACATATTTGGTATCGTCGTGTTCAGAACGACCCGATCTATAAAACTGTCACACTAGTTAATCCCTACAGGGGGCGCCGTAAAAACAAAAAAAAATGACAAACTATGGCTTTTCATCATACTGGTGTACAAAAAGTGAAATAAAATGTAATCAAAAAGACAAATGTAATTAAAAATGGTATCGCTGAAAATGCCATCTTTTCCCGCAAAAAACATGCTGCCATACCGCTTCATCAGCAGAAAAATTAAAAAGTTATAGTTCTCAGAATACAGTGATGCAAAACTAATTATTTTTTTCTATAAAATAGTTTTTATTATATAAAAGCGGCAAAACATAAAAAAATTATATAAATGTGGTATCACTGTAATCGTACTGATGCAAAGAATAACGCTGCCTTTTCAATTTTACCACATTCGAAATGACATAAAAAAAAACAAAAAAACAATTCTTAAATTGCTGGTTTTTGTTCATTCTGCTCCACCTGAAAAATTGGAATAGAAAGCAATAGGAAGCAATTAAAAAAATGTCATGTGCCTGAAAATGGCACCAATTAAAACATCAACTCGTCCTGCAAAAAACAAACCCCTACATGACTCTGTCAGCAGAAATATGGAAAAATTATAGCTCTCAACATATGACGATTCAAAAACTAGTTTTTGGGGAAAAAAAGTGTCTTTTAGTGTGTGAGAGCAGCCAAACATAAAAACAACTATATAAATCTGGTATCGCTGTAATCCCACCGACCCGAAGAATAAAGTCGTCGAATCACTTATACTGTACGATGAACAGCTTAAAAAAATAAAACTAATTCTTGACCTACTATTGATTTGCTCATTTTGCCTCCCAAAGATCGCAATAAGGCGCTCTACGCTGAGCACTTACATCGGGGTTTCCGTGTAAATCTGTGAAATACGTGATTCAGATGGAACCACCAGTGAAAGATTGCCTATAATGAGGCAGATGGAGGCACTGTGGAAGCCACCTGTGATACGGTGCTGTTCGTTTTTCAAGGCTTGCATAAAAGCGCAGTCCACCACACTTTTGTGCACTTCTGAAAAGGATACCGCTGAACAGAGGCCAGACTGGGTCCAGAGTAAATCTGCTGCCTCATTAAAGTGAATGGATCCCTCGAGGGTTTCATCTGAATCACGTTCTGAATCATTCGGAGATTTCGATGGAAACCCCGATATAAGTGCTCAGCATAGAGCACAGGATAAATGTGATCCAAAATTTTATGTAAAATGTTCCCAACAAAAGCTTCAACTCTATCCACAAAAAAAGCAAGTCCCCACTCAGGTCTGTCCCCCTGTCAATGGAAATATAGGGGGCTTCCACGTTACTGGAAGTACAAAGGCTTTAGAAAAGCGTTATGGCTTCTCGCTCCCCAAGATAAATCCACCGAATTCTGTGCTTCCAAATGCCCCTCTCCCTTCTGAGCCCCAGTGTACCTGAACCACATTTAGCGTCCACATGTTTGGCATTTCTGTATCAATCAGAGCGTGCGTAATTTATGGCTGCGTGTCTCCAGAAGCATGAGCTGGGCATAGTGTACTGGGCAATACAATGTACTGGGCTCTACAATAGCAAATTTGCAATTTTCACTCAGCAACATCCACTGCTGCTTGTTTCTGGAAAACACCCATGGAGTCAATTCATCACTGTCACGGGTGTGTCAGATGTAACAGCTAGTTGTAGAAGGTCACTTCGTTTGGCATTACAGACGCCTTCTTAAATCTGTCTTACTTTAGGACCCAGCGGCTACCTCCCTCCTGCTCTGATTGACACCCTGGGCTGGGTGTTTAAATACTTTCAGTTTGCTGCAGGGAGGTGTGAAGCCCAGCTGTGCTTGGTATCACAGATCCTAGAAGGGTGTATTGAAGGATTCCTCCACAAGAGGCCCCCATAACCATTCACACATCTCCACCATCCACCTCAGACCACCAGAGGGAGCCCGTTAGGGATATAAAAGGGAAGGTGGAGCCAGGCAGCAGTCAGTCTAGACTGGAGTTGACAGAAAGCAAACCTGTTGAGAGAGTTCCTGCAGTGCAAAAGCCTGAGAGAGGCCAATCTACAGTGGAGCACGTTCCAGACTCAGTTGTAGCTCAGAGAGGTGAGCTTTAGGTGTGCCGGCGCCATAAGATCGGTGAAGCGCGGCAAGCTGCCGTTAGTGTGAGTAGCCTATTGAGGGCCCGAGTAGGCCGAAGGAGAGTAGAGAGAGTTAGTTCATAGGGGGTAGAGGAGCTTAACTAGCTCACCCCGAAGAAGCAGTTACCGGACACCGGGTCCGAAGCTTACCGGGATCTCCATGACCCAGTAAGATAAACCGGAATCCCTGCAGAACTACAAGTCCCAGGATCGCTAAAGTGCTGATACGTACCAGAGCCAGGAGACACGTAGGCCCCGTAGGTCGGGAGCGTGCACTCCAAGAGAAGGCCCTACCACAAGGTCAGCCAGCGCAGGACAGAGACAAAGTTAGGCCTAGCTCCAGGCAGGTCAGAAACTTATTACGCAGCAGCAAGAACCAGGAGGCCCAAAACCTGCTCATTGGGGAGGATCCGGACATACACCCTTCACCCTACAGTGCTCCGGGGAGTGCCTGAATTTCCATCAGTAAAAGGTACTGAAGTGACTTTTGTGTCCATCCCTGTTCTTGCTCCGACTCGACTGAGTCTCCTTGTCCTGCATCCCCGTTCTTATACTGCCCTGAGGCCCAGCTCCACCTGTGGGGAGCTATACCATCAAGCTGCCTTATCATCAGCCTCAGTGGACTGCGCAGTGCTGGTGATCCTCACCAGAAGCCACAGGTGGCGTCACAAACTCTTTTATAAACTCAACCAAAAACACCAACCCTTTTACAGGAGAGGCCCAGGGTACGGGCCCGGGAGCCGACCACCGCGACATCCCTAAAGACCAGGCTAAAGGCCCGGGTACCGAGTTATCCCCATTCCTCTGGGCTAGTCAGAGGGACCGGTGATATTCACATGTTCCCTTGTGAAGGTTTGGAGCTATTGCAATCTGCTTACTTCCTCTGTGGTGCTTGGAGGACGTTTGATGTAATATCTTTGAAGTCGGCTCAAGCTAAGTTTCTTCCCCCTGTGTTTGTCTCCCTTGTTGTCTTTAGTTTATAGTGGGGACTGACCAGTGCTCATCCCCCTTCCCTATCCAGGGCCTAGGGAAATAGGGTCATTCTGCTTTTATAGCAATTAGGGGCTCTGTATATGGAGTCCGAATATTATTCTAGAAAAATCTGTGCTCCAGAAGGCAAAGAGCTCTCCTTCCATTCCGAATCTCACTGTGTGGGTAAGCAGTAATGTACAGCCACATATGGGGTATTTCCACATTCAGCAGAAATTGTGTGACATATCTTGGTGCAATTTTTACCCATTTCCCTGGGTTAAAATGTAAAATCTGGGGCTAAAAGAATATTTTTGTGGTAAAAATGTAATTATTTTTTTTTAATGACCAATGGTATAAAATTCTGTGACACACCTGTGGTGTCAATATGATCAGTACACCCTTAGATGAATTCATTTAGATGTGTAGTTTGTAAAATATGGTCACTTACGGGGTGCGGGATGTTCTGGCACCTAAGGGGCTCTTTCAGTGGGTCATGGTACTTGCAAACCATAACAGTAAAATCTGCACTATAATATGGCTCTCCTTCCCTTCTGAGCTTTGCACTGTGCCTCAAAATTATTTCCCAATTACATGTAGGATATTGGCGTAGTCAGGAGAAATTGCACAACAAACTGAAAGGTCCATTTTTTCCTATTAGCCCTTATAAATATTAAAAACTTGGGAGTAAAACAAAATTTTAGCTGTAAAAATATAATTATTCTTTTCCCCTTCTCCAATGAAAGCTCCACCTGAGAGAGGGTATCCACCCACCAAGGACAGGAAACATACTGAATAAAAGGGCAGTACCTCTCCTCCACATCAGTTTTGGTTTCCTGTCCTTGAGGGAACCTACAAGGCACCAGGAAAAGAGCAAGTGAAGGGATTCTATTCTCTATTCCCGATATAAAAAAAGACAGATGGCACCTCCAGGACCGCTTCCCCTCATCAATATGGTGGTGACATTGTTGCGTGGGACCCTGCAGGTGCGTCCCACCCTGGAGCGCAGTGGACTGGTTCCTCTTTGTTTGGCGATGCGTTCCACTTTGGAGCGCATCACTTTATTAATACCTGCGCCTTCAGTCCTGTCACATGAGCACTGTGGCGCGCCACATAGTGCACCGGAAGTGGCGCAGTGCTGGTACTGTTGCATGATACCTTGCGGGTGTGTTTCACGCTGGAGCGCAGTGGACCGGATGTTACATGCTTGTCCCTCCCCTTCCGGTTCCCCTCTGTTCGGCGATGCGTTCCAGTTTGGAGTGCATTACATTGTCAATACCTGCGCCTTTAGTCCGGTCACATGAACACTGTGGTGCGTCACATAGCGCACCGGAAGTGATGTTTTTTGTTTGTAATTGGCGCTAAAAGTGAGCATATTTAAAACGCCACCCATTATCTAAGCATGCAGCACAGCACATGTAACTCCCTTTTGGATTTTGTTTTTGGGAATCTTTTTATGCTGTGCTAATACAGCGGTCCCTTTTCCCTCACTATCCCCTGATGAGTGACTAACGAAACACGTAGGGAATGGGAAACTTTTTGGGACATGTGCAATAGATCGCCGGCTCATCCATCTATACATGAAATATTTCTTCATGGGTAATGTGTGGGTAATTTCCCCCCCCCCCCCCATTTGTTTGTATCTCCTCTGTGCATTGTGCCTCTCTGGATGAAAAACGTGCTAAGTGGGGATCTTCTTGTGCTTTGAGTAAGGCTATACTCCAACTATCGGTGAGATTGTTCCTTTCTCATTTACTTATATGTCACTGCCATATTGCTGGGGGGTTGCAATACTGGGTAAGCTCACCCTTCCCCCCCTGGGTTTGTGACTGATGTTTATATGTGTCGTTTGTTGGTTTATCATGTCTATTGTCTATTTTTTATTGAGCCATTGGCCATTTTTAACATATAATCATTAAAAGTTATATTTTAATATACCTTCTACTGTGCTAGATTTACACCTCCAGGACCATAATCAACCTGAAAGGACTGAACAAATTTCTTGTCTACAGGCCCTTCACGATGGAGTTCATAAAATCGGCCATAAGGATGCTATTTCCAGGTTGTTATATGAGTGTGCTGGACCTGAAGGACGCCAATTACCACGTCCCAATCCATATGGTAGATCAACAATTCTTGATAGTAGCCTTGTGTATAAACAAACAAATCAGGCACTTTCAGTACAGAGCTCTATCCTTTGGCCTGTCTATGGCCCAAGGGTATTTACAAAGATCATTCTGGAAGTCACAGCGCATCTTCAGGAACACAATACCCTAATAATCCCATACCTGGATGATTTTCTGGTTGTCAGCAGATCAGTAAAGCACTGCAATTATCAACTAATAAGAGTCACAACCAGCCTGACCATGCTATGATTGATGTGACGCGCCCCCTGGGCCTGTGGGGAACCCGGAAGCGGGCCTTTTAGGATGAATGCTGGGGGTTGTATTCCTCGTGGCGATAACCCGGTCTGTGCCCAGGGTGGTCAAATTAGAGGCAGGGTTATTGGTATGATGATAGTCCGACTACGCCACCCGTGGATTGCGGTCAGTGGGGACCGCCGTTGCAAGGCAGACCGCTGAGGCCGGTGTTATGTGTGCAGCTAAGAATGGGATGACTCCCCACGGGAGAAGTACAGCCTCAGGGCAGTTAGTGTGGATGATGGGAGTGATGGTGCACGAGCGCAGCAGGAATAACTCAGAGTCCGTGCAGTGCAGTTCAGGGTCTTTACTGGTGTTATAAGGCAGACCCTCCCGGGAGTACTGGTTAGCAGTAGGGGCCCGGTCAGTCTGTGAGCAAGTAGGATCTCCCCTGGCCAGGTGGAGTTGTAGGCCTCCCCGTCTATCTGCACTCTTTCCTGGCTACCTTGCTGTATGCGGGTAGAAGTAGCCCACGTCCCTGAGTATACCGTGTGGTGCTCACCCGTATGGCCGGTGACTTGGGGCCTTCTGTTAGCCTCCGCTCCACGACGGCGGTGCTGGTCCCTTGCTTGTGACCGTGCCTCCGGGCTTCTATGGCCAGAGGACCTGGAATCCCCTGCCGGTTGGATTCTGCTGCTGGACCTGGATGTCCCCACAGCTTCGGACTCCATGTCCGGTATTAGTGTCTCCAGCCAGGGCGAGCTATCTGGCTTCCAGCCCCTGGCTCTCACTCCTGCTCCTACAGAGCTCCTGGTTCTTCCTTTCCCTGTGTCTGCTGTCCTCCAGACCAGACTGCGTCTCTGTCTGGGACTCTCTCTCCTAATCCCGCCCCAGACCCAGTTTATATGGGCAGATTCCTCCCCTCCCAGGTCTGGGCGGGCGGTGTTGCATGCTTAGGGCTCCTGACCAGAGAAACCTCCCACCTGCTCTCAGACGTAATATTTCTATTACTGTGGTAACCAGACCCCTGGGGTGCCACAGATGCTAAATCTGGAAAAGTTAAAACTGGAACCACAGAGGGTTCAGTCTTTCTTAGGGCTTATCTTGAACTCAAGAGAGCAGACTTGCCTTCTACAGGAAGGAAATAAGAACAAAGTGGTGACACTAGTTTCCTCTGCAGTCACAAAACCTGTTGTTAGGAACTGACCTGGTTGGAATAGTGGTATTGCAACCACTAGGGGCAGACTGGCAGGTAGCATAGTCAGGAGAAGCCAGGAATCGGGACACAGGTAAGCAGTTTACTCTTGAAGGATTTAGCAGATAGCGTAGTCAGGAGAAGCCAGGAATCGGTACACAGGTAAGCAGTATAATGTTGAAGGATTTACCAGGTAGCGTAGTCAGGAGAAGCTAGGAATCAGTACACAGGTAAGCAGTATAATGTTTGTGTGAAGAAGCAGGAGAAGGGAAAGCTAGACTAGAGGCTAGGAGCTCAATAATCTCACAAGGAGGAGGTGCCAGTCCAGGTTAGGATATGCAACCAGGACCTCACAGGATTAAGCCAATCTGGAGCAACACGGGGTGGAGCCGCTCAGGAACAACATAGTTACTAGAATCTAGTTAGCCAGGAACTGTCCAGCAAGCAGAATAGCTCAGAGGGAAGAGCTGCCGCCTGGTGTACAAGAGCTGCTGGATTCAAGTCCTGACACCAGTTATGACCCTAAGAAAGGCAGTATCACTACTAGGAACAATGATCTCTTGTAATCCAGCAGTTCAGTGGGCCCAGGTACACTCCAGGAATTTGCAGCAAGACATTTTAGAAGGAGAAAAAAGGCCCAGGAGCTGTTTAGAGAGGAAGATAACACTTTCCCCAGTAACTATCAATTCCATGACATGGTGGTTGGAATTACAGAATTTGTCACAGGAAGTCCCTTGGTCCTATCAGTTCAGGGATATAATCATGACAGACGCAAGCTCAGATGGATGGGGAGCACATCTGAGGGATTGTGTAGTCCAGGGAGTCAGGTCAAAGACCAAGAGAGATTATTCCCCAAATATGAAAGAGTTGTTGGCAGTAAATAATGCGGTGATAAAATTCCTTTCCCCACCTGCAAGGGAGTCATGTTCGCATCATGTTAGACAACTGGACAACAGTTGCCTACATCAACCATCAGGGGGGCACGAGATGTTGCCCTCTGATGTTGTTGACAGAAGAGATCTTTCGGTTTGCAGAACAACATCAGCTGACACTGTCAGTGATACATATACAGTAAAAGGGAAGGAAAACGAAAGAGCGGACTTGCTAAGTTGAAATACATTAAGGCAGGAAGAATGGGAGCTAAGTCAGGTGGTAATCCAACAGATTGTAGAGCACTGGGGACATCCAGAGATAGACCTGTTTGCAAACAAGCGAAACAGGAAAACAGAAAACTTCTGCTCTCTGAATCCAAGGGAGGAACCCTAAGCCATAGAGGAATTTCAACCTGGCCTATACCTTCCCCTATTAATGTTGATTCCCCGAGTTCTGAGCAAGGTCAGAAAGGAGCAAGCGATGATCATTCTAATTGCTCCTTTCTGGCCCAAGAGACAATGGTTCACATGGATAAGGATAATGTCCATATTGGATGCATGGGTCCTTCCAAATGTTCCGGATCTCCTCAGCCAGGGTCCTGTTTTCCATCCCCAGAAGTCGGGCCTTTATTTGACAGCCTGGAGTTTGAAAAGGCATTATTGATCCAAAAAAGGTTTCTCCCCAAACTTAATCTCTACTCTGCTTAAGAGCAGAAAACCAGTAACAACTAGAATATATGGTAGAACATGGGCAAAATTCTTGTCTAGTTCGGGGCAATCCTTGAAGGGTAAAATTCCTATAAAGGCCATATTAGAATTCCTCCAGAAGGGTATGGAAATTGGATTTTCTACCAGCACTCTTAAGGTGCAGGTGTCGTCCCTAGGGGACTTGTATAATCATAATTTGGCAGCAGATAGGTGAATCATTAGATTCATCAAAGTATGTGACAGATCCAGACCGATACCTGCCCCAAAAATGCCTCCCTGGGATCTAAACTTAGTCGTGGAGGCGTTAACTAAGCCTCCCTTTGAACCTCTAAAAGAATTACCAGTCAGGACATTCATCTTAAAAACAGTGATATTAGTGGCCCTGACTTCAGCCCGCAGAATCAGCGACATACAAGCACTATCAGTTAACCACCTGTTTGCACAAGTCTCTGAAGATAGAGTTGTATTAAGACCAGACCCAGACTATCTCTCAAAAGTGACCTCCAAATTCCATAGGAGCCATGAAATTGTTCTCCCCTCTTTTTTTAGTAATCCTAAGAATGCAGAGGAGCAGAGATTGCACACCCTAGATGTTAGAAGGGTTCTGGTAGAGTATTTGGCTGCAACAAAACAGTGGAGGAAGAGTGAAGCCTTGCTCGTTTCCTTCCAGGGAATTAGGAAGGGCCTCAAAGTAATAGGGGGTACCATAGCTAGATGGATCAGGGACGCTTTTAGCTTAGCCTACTCTTCCAGTAATGTGTCAGTTCCAGAGAACTTGAAGGCTCATTCCATCAGGGTAACCTCCTAGGCTGAGAAGGTGGAAGTGTCTATCGACAGAATGGTCCTCTCCTTCCACCTTCTATAGACATTATCATCTTGATCTGCCTTCCTTTGCTGATCTATCATTTGGGAGAAAGGTGTTACAAGCGGTGATTCTTCCCTGAGGTGTACTTCTATATAAATCTCTCAGGTGGTGCTGTCATGGGAGAAGGGGAAAAATCGTAGTTACTTACCAGTAACTTGATTTTACAGAGCCCATGACAGCACCCTTGTATTCCCTCCCTTTTATCACTGGTTGGTTTGCACTACGTATGGGTGTATAGTTAGACATGTTTAATTGGTGATGGTTGAATTAATAACTGTCTGGAGGTCCTCTCATGCTCCGAAATCCAACTGATGAGGAGGAGAGGTACCGCCCTTTTAGTCAATAGGTTTCCTGTCCTTGATGGGCGGGTATCCTCTTTCAGGTGGTGCTGTCATGGGCTCTGTAAAATCCTGTTACCAGTAAGTAACTAAGACTTTCTTCACCGCCTAATGGTATAAATTTCTGTGAGGCACATGTATTGTCAATATGATCATTGCACCCCTAGATTAATTAATTGAGAGGTGTAGTTGTAAAATAACATCACTAATGGGGAGTTTCTGCTGTTCTGGCACCTCAGGGGCTCTGCCACTGTGGCATGGCACCCTCAAACCATTCCAGCAAACTATGAAATCCAATATGGTGCTTCTTACCTTCTGAGCTTTCCACTGTGCCTCAAAAGTAGTTTTCAACCACATATGGGGTATCTGTGTACTTTTTTTGTGAAATAAAAAATTTGGGGTAAAAAAAAATTTTTGTTGGGAAAAATGTGATTTTATTTTCACGGCTCTACCTTATAAATATCTGTGAAGCATCTGGGAGTGCAAGGTGCTCACCAAACATCTACATACATTCCTTGAGGGGTCTAGTTTCCAAAATGTGGTCACTTGTGGGGGGTTCCTTTGTTTAGGCACATTATGGGCTCTCCAAATGCAATATGGCATCCGCTCTCAATTCCAGCCATTTTTGCATTCAAAAAGTCAAATGGTGCTCCTTCCCTTCCAAGCCCTGCCATGCACCCAAACAGTAGCTTTCGCCACATATGGCATATCGGCGTACTCAGGCGAAATTGCAAAACAAATATTGGGGTCCATTTTCTCCTGTTACCCTTGTGAAAATAAAAAAATTGGGGCTAAATAAACTTTTTGTGAAAAAAAAAAAGTTAAATGTTCTTTTTTTTCCTTCCACGTTGCATTAATTCCTGTGAAGCACCTGAAGGGTTAATAAACTGTTTGAATGTGGTTTTGAGGACTTTCAGGGGTGAAGTTTTTAGAATGGTGTCATTTTAAGGGCATAAGAATTACATTTTGAAAATTGCGAAATTTTCAAAATTTTCACAAAACTTTTGATATTTTCACAAATAAACTCGTCATATCGAAAAAATTTTACTTTTATCATGAAGTACCATATGTCACGAGAAAACATTTTCAGAATCACTGGTATCCGTTGAAGCGTTCCAGAGTTATTACCGTACCAAATAAATTGACACTGGTCAGATTTAAAAAATGAGGCTCAGTCATTAAAGTACAAAATAGCTCGGTCTTTAAGGAGTTAAAATTATCCCTCATGCATACTACTGGTTGTTTTTTACAACTTACCAGATATACTGCGGTAACAAGTTATTGTTACCCCTGCATTTGTTGACTCAGGTTCCACCTTAGATCTCTTTGACAGTGATTTTGCTACCTAGTGTGTCAACTCTCAGTCATCCTATTGAAGTATCCGCAATTGATAATTCTCCCCTCACACAAAGTCATTTTATTTCTAAAGTTGAGAATGTGTGCATGAGCGTGGCAGTGTTAAACACAGAATCAATATATTTTATGGTCTTTCCTACATTAACCACTAAACACAATCCTTCCATCAATTGGGACAGTCGCGAGGTTGTCTTGGGGGAATTTTTGCTTTTCCAATTGTTTATCTAAATCCCTGGCATCTATGAGATCTCTTGTTCCAGATTTTAGTCAGGATTTTGAAGATGTTTTTTCAGAGATTGAATGTGACGTCCCCCCCCCCCATAGGTCATATGATTATGCTATTAAATTCATCCCAGGGTGAGGCCCTTCTGTTTGACCAATGCTCCTGCTGTACTGCAGAACTTCATAAATTATAATTTTTCTTCTTCGGTGGGGGTAGATTTGTGGTGATATACTTGCATGATATTTTGATTTACTTAGGTTTTCCTGAAAAGCATCGGGAGCATGTTAGAAAGGTGCTTCAGGTTCTTTGTGACAATCATTTGTTTCCCAAACTAGAGAAGTGTCAGTTTGAAGAGCAGCAGATTCAGTATCGACAGCGCATTATGGAGGCTAGGGATGGTGTACCAGAGAGCTGGAATGAGTTTTGGAATCCAGACGTGTCAGACGGCGACTTCAGTTTCTCCTTAAGTGGAAGGGTTTGGTCCGTAGGATAACTCCTGGATGGATGCTAAAGACCTACATGCCGATCGCTTAGTGAGGGAGTCACTGTGGGGATCTCAGGTCCAGTGGCCCCTCCTTGAAGGGGGGTACTGTCATGCTTCTGGATTCGAACCCTTGATTTTGTGGTCGGCATCTCTGTCCACTGAGCAACAGCTTATACAGTGGGGAAAAAAAGTATTTAGTCAGCCACCAATTGTGAAAGTTCTCCCACTTAAAAAGATGAGAGAGGCCTGTAATTGATATCTGTCACGGGTGTGTCGCCACGAAGATCGTCACGAGTACACAGCCTGACTTCTCGCAGCTGACTTGTTGGTGCTTTGTGTTTTTCGGCAGTGAGGGAGTTAATTCTCTCTCTCTCTGTGCTAGACGAGGTCCAGCCTCGCCCAGCTGCAATCAATACTGCTGTAGTGAGACTCCTTCAAATGCCTGCTGGTCTGTTTGGGAAGTGTCGGTGAAAGCATTTCATTCAGACTAACAGAGCGGATCGTGGTGTTTGGAGTTTCTGAGATAAGTGTATTTGGAGTGTTTTTTCCCTTCCTCGCTTTATCATTTATCTCCTTTCCCGTTGGTGTTCCCTCTGTTGTAGTTGTGTAGTTGTTGTATGCAAGGTGGTTTTGGTTTTTCCCTTGTACTGTCTCGTTCGTCTAAGTACTGTGTGTGGGCATTTTATTACTTGTCCCCTTTTGTTGTGATCGGGGTCCTTCTCAGGACTAGATTACTTAGGTGCAGGGATCCTCAGGAGGTAGGGGTTACGCTGGCGGCCTGGACCTCTGTACCTTTAACAGTACCTCCAGGTTGAGGGACTAGTCAGGGCCCCAGCTTAGGGTCAGCTTAGGCCCCCTACCTCCAGTATACAGAGACAGCGTGACATTTTCACCGACCCACTTAGTTTTTCTCCAGCTACCATGGATTCAGTAGCCGGTCTAGCTCGGCAGTTGCAGAGTTTGTCCATGGAGCTGGCGGACGTTAGGTCCAAGGTTTTGCATCCTCAGGAGCAAGCCGGACCAGAACCTAAAGTAGCTCTCCCTGACAGGTTCACTGGGGGGCGGGACAAGTTTTTTGTTTTCCGGGAGGCATGCAAGTTGTACTTTCGGCTGCGGCCTCGGTCATCGGGGAGTGAAGAACAAAGGGTGGGAATTGTCATCTCGCTCCTACAAGGGGACCCACAATCTTGGGCGTTCTCTCTTCCCCCGGGCTCCCCGGCTCTCCAGTCAGTGGATAGGTTTTTCGCTGCTCTGGGACTCGTATATGATGACCCAGATCGGATCTCCCTTGCTGAGTCTAAGTTACGTAGGATCCAGCAGGGAGATCGTCCGGCGGAGGAATTCTGTTCGGAGTTCCGTAGGTGGGCCACGGACACCCAGTGGAATGACCCGGCTCTTAGGAACCAGTTTTGTCATGGTTTATCTGACAAATTACAGGATGTGTTGGCACAGTATGACTCTCCCGCGTCACTGGAAGCCGCTATGGCCCTTGCTATTCGCGTTGACAGACGGCTTCGGGAGAGGTGCGGGATAACTCTACCCCCTGTGATGACTCCACCTCCTACAAGGTCCCCTCATATGGTGGTTCCCCTGGTCAGTCCAGAGGAGCCTATGCAATTAGGAGGGACATCATTTCGGGGGAGGGGACCGGTGGTGCGCCATAAGACAGGAAGGTGTTTCTTCTGCGGGAGAAAGGGACATTTTATTGGGGGGTGTCCATCCCGTCCCTTGCAGAGTGAAGAGTCGTCGGAAAACTGTTGATCCCAGGTTGTGTGGTGGACGGCAATCTGGGAGTAGGTATTTCGTCCCTAGGTTCGTCTCAGTTTCTCGTACCGGCGGAGGTGGTGGTGGGTACGAGAACTGAGAGGATATCTGTTCTTCTGGATAGTGGGGCCGGGGCTAATCTGGTTGATGCTCGGTTTGCCCGGGTTCAAGGTATGCGATTGAGTGAGTTGGCTAAACCCATCCCCATATTCTCGATCGATGCCAGGCCTCTCGGTCAGGGAAGTTTTTTGCAAGCTGTGCATGACGTAAAACTTCAAGTGGGGGCGATACATAAAGAACTGTTGTCTTGCTACGTGTTGGAGGGTCTTCCCACTCCTATAGTGGTGGGCCTTCCTTGGTTAGCTAAGCATAACCCGGTTATTAATTGGCAAACCAGAGAGATAAGCCAATGGAGTAAATTCTGTAATAAAAACTGCATGAACACGGTCATCGGTGCGGTTACTCCTTGGGTCTTACCTCCATTTCTGGCGGACTTTGAGGATGTATTCTTGGAGAAAGGGTGTCAGGAACTACCTCCTCATCGCGAGTATGACTGTTCTGTAAAACTGCTCCCTGAGGCCAAGTTACCTAAAGCTAGGTTGTATAACCTTTCTGGTCCTGAGAGGCAGGCCATGAAGGATTATATTTCAGAAAGTCTGGCTAAGGGGCATATTAGACCTTCATCTTCACCGGTGGCTGCGGGGTTCTTCTTTGCTAAGAAGAAAGATGGAGGCCTACGCCCTTGCCTGGATTTCCGTGAACTTAATCGGATTACGGTCCGAGATCCGTATCCGCTCCCACTTATTCCCGATCTCTTTAATCAGATCGTGGGCGCCAAATGGTTCTCTAAGTTGGATCTCAGGGGGGCGTACAATCTGATTAGGATGAAGGAGGGGGATGAGTGGAAGACGGCGTTTAACACTCCGGAGGGGCATTATGAGAACCTTGTCATGCCATTCGGTCTGACTAATGCCCCGGCGGTGTTCCAACACTTTGTTAATGACATTTTTCGCCGCCTGGTGGGACAGTTTGTTGTCATATATCTGGATGATATCTTAATTTACTCGCCGGATCTGGTGTCTCATCAGGAGCACGTTAGGCAGGTGTTACAGATCTTGCGGGATAATAAACTGTATGCCAAATGGGAAAAGTGTGTGTTCGCCGTACAGGAACTCCAGTTTTTAGGCTTCCTGGTTTCAGCGTCCGGTTTTCGTATGGACCCTGGGAAAGTGCGGGCAGTTCTTGAGTGGGATCGGCCAGAGAATCTTAAGGCACTACAACGTTTCCTGGGGTTTGCTAATTATTACCGGAAGTTCATTCGTAATTTCTCATCCATGGTTAAGCCTCTCACAGACATGACTAAAAAGGGGACGGATTTTTCTAGGTGGTCTGACAAGGCTTGTCAAGCATTCTCCTCCTTGAAAAAATGTTTTGCCTCGGCACCCATACTCATTCAACCTGATGCGTCACAGCCATTCATTGTAGAGGTAGACGCTTCCGAGGTAGGGGTGGGAGCAGTATTGTCACAGGGTTCGTCCCCTGGTAAGTGGCATCCGTGCGCCTTTTTCTCTAAAAAATTGTCGTCCGCTGAGAGGAATTACGATGTCGGCAATAGGGAACTCTTGGCCATTAAGTTAGCTTTTGAGGAGTGGCGCCATTTTTTGGAGGGGGCAGTCCATCCGGTCACCGTCATCACCGATCACAAGAACCTGCTATATCTGGAGTCCGCGAAACGTCTGAATCCCAGACAAGCTAGGTGGTCATTGTTTTTTACCAGGTTTAATTTTGTCGTTACATATCGTCCTGGGTCAAAAAATGTAAAGGCGGATGCCTTATCTCGTAGTTTCCCTGGGGCCGGGAATACGGACAACCCGATTCCTATCCTTCAGGAGGGGGTGGTGGTTTCGGCAGTATGCTCTGAGCTGGAGGAGGAGGTATTGGAGGCTCAGGGGGACGCCCCTGTTGGACCTCCGGGGAGACTGTTTGTTCCAGATCAGTTGCGACAAAAGGTGATCGAGGCACACCATAACTCAGTTTTTGCAGGACACCCGGGGAGTAAAGCAACTGTGGATCTCCTCTCGCGTCGGTTTTGGTGGCCTAACTTACATAAGGAGGTGGTAACTTTTGTCGCGTCCTGTGGGGTTTGTGCGCGCTCTAAGACCTCACATACCCGTCCGTCTGGGGCCCTCTTACCTTTGAAGATCCCGGAGCGTCCTTGGACTCATCTGTCTATGGACTTTATTACGGACCTCCCTCCGTCTTCGGGTAAAACGGTCATACTCGTTGTAGTGGACAGGTTCAGCAAGATGGCACATTTTATCGCTCTTCCGGCTCTCCTAATGCTAAAACTCTTGCGCAGGTGTTCATTGGGGAGATTGTGAGGCTTCACGGGGTACCCTCCGAGGTGGTGTCTGATCGGGGGTCTCAGTTTGTGTCCAAGTTCTGGAAGGCGTTTTGTGCACGGCGGGGGATGCATTTGTCATTCTCATCGGCTTTTCATCCTCAGACCAATGGTCAGACGGAACGTATGAACCAGAGCTTGGAGACATGTCTCCGGTGTTTTGTGTCAGAGAACCAGGAGGACTGGGCTTCTTTCTTACCTCTGGCAGAGTTTGCTCTTAATAATAGGCGGAGCGAGTCCACTGGTAAGTCCCCGTTTTTTGGGGCATATGGTTTTCACCCCCAGTTTTGTACTTTCAGTAGGGGGGGCTCTTCGGGGGTTCCTGAGGAGGAACGATTTTCCTCATCACTCGCTTCAGTATGGAGAGGGGTGCTGAAGAATCTGAATACTATGGGGAACCGATACAAACGTATGGCTGATAGGAGGAGAGTGTCTGGTCCGGACCTAAGTGTGAACGATCGGGTATGGTTGTCTACCAGGAATATTAAACTTAAGGTTCCCTCCTGGAAACTGGGTCCCAGGTTCATCGGGCCGTACAGAATCAGTTCTATTATTAATCCGGTGGCATTCCGTCTTGACCTCCCCCCTACGTGTAAAATTCACAACGTGTTCCACAGATCGTTGCTTAAGAGGTATGTGGCGCCGGTGGTACCGTCACCTTTACCTCCCCCTCCAGTGGTGGTCAATGGTAACTTGGAGTTCCAGGTATCGAGGGTCATCGATTCACGCTTTAATCGCCGGTCCCTTCAGTACCTGGTTCATTGGAAAGGGTATGGTCCTGAGGAGAGGATGTGGGTTCCTGCGTCGGATATTAACGCAGACCGATTAGTTCGGGCCTTCCACACGACTCACCCGGATAAACCTGGCCCTGAGGGTCCGGAGGCCCCTCGTAGAAGGGGGGGTACTGTCACGGGTGTGTCGCCACGAAGATCGTCACGAGTACACAGCCTGACTTCTCGCAGCTGACTTGTTGGTGCTTTGTGTTTTTCGGCAGTGAGGGAGTTAATTCTCTCTCTCTCTGTGTGCTAGACGAGGTCCAGCCTCGCCCAGCTGCAATCAATACTGCTGTAGTGAGACTCCTTCAAATGCCTGCTGGTCTGTTTGGGAAGTGTCGGTAAAAGCATTTCATTCAGACTAACAGAGCGGATCGTGGTGTTTGGAGTTTCTGAGATAAGTGTATTTGGAGTGTTTTTTCCCTTCCTCGCTTTATCATTTATCTCCTTTCCCGTTGGTGTTCCCTCTGTTGTAGTTGTGTAGTTGTTGTATGCAAGGTGGTTTTGGTTTTTCCCTTGTACTGTCTCGTTCGTCTAAGTACTGTGTGTGGGCATTTTATTACTTGTCCCCTTTTGTTGTGATCGGGGTCCTTCTCAGGACTAGATTACTTAGGTGCAGGGATCCTCAGGAGGTAGGGGTTACGCTGGCGGCCTGGACCTCTGTACCTTTAACAGTACCTCCAGGTTGAGGGACTAGTCAGGGCCCCAGCTTAGGGTCAGCTTAGGCCCCCTACCTCCAGTATACAGAGACAGCGTGACAATATCATAGGTAGACCTCAACTATGAGAGACAAAATGAGAAAACAAATCCTGAAAATCACATTATCTGATTTGGAAAGAATTTTTTTTCAAATTTTGGTGGAATTTAGAATTTGGTCAATTACAAACAAGCAAGATTTCTGGCTCTCACAGACCTGTAACTTCTTCTTTAAGAGGCTCCTCTGTCCTCCACTCATTACCTGTAGTACTGGCACCTGTTTGAACTTGTTATCAGTATAAAAGACACCTGTCCGCAACCTCAAACAGTCACACTCCAAACTCAACTATGGTGAAGACCAAAGGCGTCGAAGGACACCAGAAACAAAATTGTAGCCCTGCACCAGGCTGGGAAGACTGAATCTGCAATAGACAATCAGCTTAGTGTGAAGAAATCAACTGTGGGAGCAATAATTTGAAAATGGAAGACATACAAGACCACTTATAATCTCCCTCGATCTGGGGCTCCACACAAGATCTCACCCCGTGTGGTAAAAATGATCTCAAGAACGTTGAGCAAAAATCCAAGAACCACACGGGGGGACATAGTGAATGACCTGCAGAGAGCTGGGACCAACGTTACACAGGCTACCATCAGTAATACACTATGCCGCCAGGGACTCAGATCCTGCAGTGCCAGACGTGTCCCCCTGCTTAAGCCATTACATGTCCGGGCCCATCTGTAGTTTGCTAGAGAGCATTTGGATGATCCAGAAGAGTATTGGGAGAATGTCATATGGTCAGATGAAACCAAAGTAGAACTGTTTGGTAGAAACACAACTTGTCGTGTTTGGAGGAGAAAGAATGCTGTGTTGCATCCAAAGAACACCATACCTACTGTGAAGCATGGGGGTGGCAACATCATGCTTTGGGGCTGTTTCTCTGCCAAGGGACCAGGATGACAGATCTGTGTGCATGAAAGAATGAATGGGGCCATGTATCATGAGATTTTGAGTGCAAACCTCATTCCATCAGCAAGGGCATTGAAGATGAAATGTGGCTGGGTCTTTCAGCATGACAATGATCCCAAGCACACCGCTAGGGCAATGAAACATTTCAAGGTCCTGGAGTGGCCTAGCCAGTCTCCAGATTTAAACCCTATAGAAAACCTTTGGAGGGAGTTGAAAGTCCGTGTTGCCCAGCGACAGCCCCAAAACATCACTGCTCTAGAGGAGATCAGCATGGAGGAATGGGCCAACATACCAGCAACAGTGTGGGCCAACCTTGTGAAGACTTACAGAAAACGTTTGACCTCTGTCATTGCCAAAAAAGCATATATAACAAAGTATTGAGATGAACTTTTGTAATTGACCAAATACTTATTTTCCACCAAAATGTGAAAAAAAATTCTTTCCAAATCAGACAATGTGATTTTCAGGATTAGTTTTCTCATTTTGTCTCTCATAGTTGAGGTCTACCTATGATGTCAATTACAGGCCTCTCTCATCTTTTTAAGTGGGAGAACTTGCACAATTGGTGGCTGAATAATACTTTTTTTCCCCACTGTAAATCTTTTCTTTGGGTGTTTTACTTCTGTTGTCTCTGTTTTTGTCGGTTTTGGGTAGCAGATGTTTTCATTTTCTCTGTTTTTTGTCTTATCACTGTTTGGGTACAGCTATAAATACCTTCCCTTTCTGGTGTTTCCTGCTGGTGATAGGCTTTGTTGAAATCATTCACTTTACTGTAATTTGTGTTCGTTGCAGTTGCTTTATGTGTGTGATTCCTGTATTCCCTAGGGAACTGCTACTCTAGCTACCCTAGGAGCTGCTAAGGACATTCAGGGTAAGCTGCCATTGAGTGGGGATGCCATTGCGTTATTTTAGGGTGCCAACTTCCACGGTCAGGCAGGCACAGACCAGGGTCAAAGAAAGGCTTTACCTAGTTTAAACAGGGACCTGTCAGGTTCAGGTATTTGTCTCCCTGGTTTGTACGTTACCGGTGTGAATGTGCTTTGGTAGTCATAACATCACGTAGATGAGACCCTAATACATTTCAAGCGGAGGCTCAAATTCCGGCAATACCTGCCCAGTAAGAATGCAAGGTATGAAATTAAACTCTATAAGCTGTGTGAGAGTACCTCAGGGTACACCCACAGATTTAGGGTTTATAAAGGGAAGGACACCCGGATTCAATCCCCTGAATGCCCCCCTGTCCCGGGATTGGGTGGGAAAATTGTGTGGGAATTGATGTACCCACTGCTGGATAAGGGTTATCACCTCTACGTAGATAATTTCTACACCAGAATCCCACTTTTACTTACCAACCTGGACGTATGGATACGTCCAAGGTCATGAAGGGTTTAATTCCTGTGAAGCATCTGAAGGGTTAATAAACTTCTTGAATGTGGTTTTGAGCACCTTGAGGGGTGCAGATTTTAGAATGGTGTCACTTTTTTGTATTTTCTGTCACATAGGTCCCCCAAAGACACTTCAAATATGATGAGGTCCCTAAAAAATGGGTTTGTAAATTTTGTTTAAAAAAATTAGAAATTGCTGATAAAATTTTAAACCTTCTAACTTCCTAACAAAAAAATTGTTTCAAAAATTATGCAGATGTAAAGTAGACATGTGGGAAATGTTACTTATTAACTTTTTTGTGTGACATAATTCTCTTGTTTAAGAGCATTAAAATTAAAAGTTTGAAAATTGCATCATTTTCAAAATTTTTACAAAATTTCCAATATTTTCACAAATAAACCCAAGTCACATCGAGAAAATTTTACCGCTATCATGATGTATAATATGTCACAAAAAAAACAGTCTCAGAATCACTCAGACTGTAGTTTTGGCCCCCGAAAAAAATGTGAAATAACTACAAGCTGGATTTTTCTTTTGTTGCTATCACATAATGTATTTTTTCATCTCTTGTTTCCTGTTGGTTGGATGTTAATACTGGCTAATCACAGAAGCTGCGAGGCCAATGACAAGTCTTGAGGGTATAAATACCAGCTTAATGTATTTATAAATCAAACTTATTATACATAAAGTATCGGCATTAAATAATACCAGACAAAGTGCTTTCTCTTCCATTTATTTGAATTCAGCCAGGGAGAGAGTATGGATAGGTAAAGGACACTTACATTATGAAAAGAGGCTTTGTAGGACATTTAAGGCATTTCACCCCATTCAGTGTTAGAAAAGGAATGAGTTAACAAAATTCTTCTCAAAATTTCTTTTTCTTCTTCACTGCCACCCTGTCCTGCGCTCGGTTACTTTCAGGAGTCTTGATACATTTGCATGATCCCACTTTTTTTTTTTATAAGCCTTTGCCACCTGTCATTCTGTATTCCAGTTGTGTCTTTTTGCAGTTGGTAACAGTTGGACAATACGAATACACTGAATATTAATATCGTCATCCATGAAGTTCTCTATCTGTATTCATATGTAAGACAATGACAAAAAGACACAGTAGAAATATCAGGACCGGAGGGGGTATATATATAATATATATATATATATATATATATAGATATATATATAGATTTACAGAGACAGATTATTTATGTAAGTGACCTAACAACTGTCCCTTAGTTGCAGTAGTTTTCCAGTTCATACAACGAGCATGTGCTATGACAGCACTGTTCAACGATGCCTCTCTTCCTCATCTGATAGTCCTGTGATGGGAGCTGCTGCATCCCATCCAGCTCATTGCCTTGGGCTCCGTTCACTGTAGAAATAGGAAAATATAGAAGCTCATTATTAGATTAGACCATGGTCTGGACCCATAAAACTGTCCCGACATCTCTACGTGAAAATATATTGCTATACTATGATACTATTATGGTGGTTTCATTACCTTCATGTTGGTCGGTAGCAGAGATGAATTATAGTTTACTAGTTCATAAGGACAAAATTAGATTAACTTTTATCTTTTTTCATTTATATAGTGCCAATATAGTCTGCAGAGCTGTACAGAGACCCTTATCTCTCATCGGTCACTGTCTTCAGTTGTGTCATGTCAAGTGTGAACTATGTCCTGTGGTTCTTGGAATGTATTAGGTAGTCATGTGCTATGATGTTAATTGCCATGTATTATGTTATGGTAATGTACAGTGTATAAGTAATATAAAGAATTAATATACAATGTGAATAGTGTGTAGTGCAGACTAAGCACAGGATTATTATGATATTAGGAAATGTAAGAATAGGTTGTATTTTGTAGTATACAGGAAGAAAAAGATTTTTCCACCACCAGGAGCAAAACAGTAGCAATGCAGTCACATGACAAGAATCTGCATACTTAATCATTTGCTAAATAGTTGCAAGTCAAATTTGTGTATGAGATAGCCAAGATGACTGTCTATAAAATGATGGTAGTCTCACATTCGAGGCAGTAGTGGATGGTGAGATATGGAGCCTGAAAGTCAAAAGTTCAAAACATTGTTACCCTTTTGCTTATCAGTGTAGACTAGGATTTAGGACATAAGTTACTGGTAACAAATAGGGCAAAATAGACAGTAGTAAGCATTATAAGTGTGGTAAGATGCTTAGTGTACATTGAGTGTAGTTAGGTGATGTTAACAGGATAAGATATAGTTAATGTGTGGGACTAGCTCACATTGGGAGGGGGTTAGGGCAAGCATAAAGGGAACTGCTTCCTGTTTGAGAGGAGTCCTAGTCACAGTTTGTTGGTGACTGTGACAAGGTCAAGTTCAAGGTGCAGTTGGCTGAGTACAAGTTGTTCTGGGCAGTATGAGGCCTTACAAGATTCCCAGCAGACATCACTGCAACGTCCTGAGCCTCACGCTCAAAACAGGTGCTATGTGGAGTATCTTAATCCCTTCTGTACAGAGGAAGATGGACGTGGAACTGTGTGAGGGAAAGGTAATGGATCTCGGCAATATTGCGGTGTCGGACGGAAAATCCCTGGTGCTAAAGGAACCAGTAAGTGTACTGATAGTCCAGGCGGAACAGAAAGTAAAACGGGAAATGTGCTGTGTTAGGAGATAAAAAACGGAGGGTGCTGTGCTCGATACTGCATGTTACAATCTGATGTACTACACGAGATGGCACACTGGGATTGGGACATAATTTTCCTGTAAAGTACCGAGGCATCATGAACCAGCAGCTCGACCACGGCTAATGCCCCCTGGTACCTTACAGCCATCCATAATCTGTGTCCTCTGTATATCTCCTAACTAATCTCCTGATACCTTCCCACATGTAATCTCTGGTCCTCCAAAGACCTCCTTCTCTCCTCCAGAGTTGTACATTCCTCACTTAATCACCTTCAAGGCCTCTCCCGAGTGTCCCCTTTTCTCTGGAATTCTGTGCCCCAACATGTCCGATTATCTACCACATTTGAAACTTCAGATTGGTTCTGGAGCCCAGTACTCATGGACCCATCTTCCATGACATAGAAAATGTTGGGGGTGCACTTCTATCCAGGAGGATTATTTGGCACTCTTGAGATTTTCTAGCTCCTTCTGCATCTCTGGAAGTCTCTCCTGAGTCTGTACTTACTACAGTATAAAGCAATGCTCACATTAGTGCTACTTGTCTTCCAAAATTAATCCTATTGACGTACAACGGGTCCTTCATTTATGACAAGGAGAACCCTGCAGATCATCCTACTGGCACAGTAAAAAATAGAAGCCCAAGGAAAACTACTGCTGATCCGAACTGAACCTCAGACTGTCGGATTATGGTACACTCTATGGCTTGTACTATTACACAGGGAAGAAATATAGGAAATTAATTTGATTATTCTTTAAAGATTATGTAAAGAATTAGGCAAAGAATCCCAGCGAATATCATCCCAGTTGCTAAGTATGAAAATTATCCTAATCAATAAGTGCAATTAAAGCAGTATTAATTTTCAATCCAAGTTTTCAAAACTCTATATATGCGATACAGACAAGGAAATAATAATAATGTTTTTTGAGTATCATTTTAGGGATTATTTAAATCTGCTCTCTTTTGGGTCAAATTTTCCCCTACTTTTTTAAACTTTAGATATTTTGCCTTAATGTTGTGTAAATAGGAAAAAGGTACAAAAATGGGACATATAAATACACGCATAGGGTATCTCATGATTATTTTAGAAAGACATTCTTGCTGAGACCTTTGATATGGGTGGAGCAGCCATTAGACTGGTTGGGATTTGGTGTCTTGTTTAACTTCTTTTACTTAATTCCAGTATTTGTTAGTTTACATTTATTGCAGGCTATTTAGTTGTTGCTTCCTACAGACGGATCCATCTAATAGTAAAGTAGACTAAAATATGTATTCTACCATAATAAATGATATATATGAACGTTGCAGTAAGGATAGCTTTTTCGATGGTGGCTACTGTGGATTCCTGAAATATGCTTATCATGAGTCATCTGGGAGTCTGGCGTCTCTGCAAGCATCTTTCAACTAACATCTGCACTAATCCGTAACTCACACGCCCGGCTCCAAGACTTCTCCCAAGCTGCACCTATTCTTTGGAATGCTCTACCCCAAGAAATTAGGACGAACCACAACTTACATAGTTTTAGGCGCTCCCTAAAAACACACCTGTCTATCACATTCCCTAATCGAAGTCCTTTTATATTTTTATAGCACATTCATTATTTGTCCAAACATAAGGCTCCACCAAACTCAACCGCACCCAAAAGCACTACAATTACTGGCTGGTGACGAGCTCATGTAGCCTTTATCTATCCCTCATGCCGTCAAGATGGCTGGACTATCATTGTAAATAAGCCCCTGTACTTTGTGTCACCCCCACATTGTAGATTGTAAGCTCTTACGAGCAGGATCGCCATTATTTTTGCTTTAATTATTGTATTATCTTTAGCTATGTTACTTATGACTGTTGCATATGAACCTCTGTATTGTAAAGCGCTGCGGAATATGTTGGCGCTATATAAATAAAGATAATTATTATTATTATGGAAATTACATTTTCTGATCTTTTTACACCTAAGATTGCAATGATGACATGGGTGCATCATCTACATCTCGAGGAAAGAAGGTTTAATCACCATCACAGATGGCGATTCTTTACTGAAAGAGCAGTGACATTATGGATTCTTTATTGCAAGAGCAGTGGGACTATGGAAATCTCTGCCATATGATGTTGTAATGATTGATTCACTATATAAGAAGGGCCTGGATTCCTTTTTAGAAAAATATATTACAGTTTATGGGTACCAAATTCTGGGATGGGATGTTGATCCAGGGAACTAGTCTAATTGCCATATTTGGAACCAGGAAGGAATTTTCCCTTAGAGGGGTTGTCCGGTCAAAAGTGATAAGTCTGCAGTCACTCTGTGTGACTGCAGACTTATGAATGCCCCCAGCACAGACACTGTGTGCTGCGGGGATTCGCCGGTATGAGACCTCGTTATGGAGAGTATGTATGTGTTATGGAGCTTTGATCTCCATACACTTGTATTGATCGAGGCTGCGCTTTCTTGCTGGACGCGCCCACTGGCCATCCAGGTCACTAGACGGGGCGTGGCCTCGCTCCATACAAGTGGATGGAGCGAGACGGTGCTGAATGGCTGGGGGTATGTATAACGTACACATAGCCTCTGATCCTGGGTCTCATACCGGGGAATCCCCATAGTGCACAGCGCCTGCACTAGGGAGATTCATAAGTCTGCAGTCACACAGAGTGACTGCAGACTTATCACTTTTGACTGGACAACCCTTTAATATGGAGCTAATAGTGTCTGCCTCATTGGGTTTTTGCCTTCCTCTGGATCAACATATTAGGTTATAGGTTGAACTTGATGGACTTAGAACTATTTTCAACCTTAAAAACTATAAAACTAAAAGTTTGAAAAGGGTTATCCAATGTTAAGCATTTTTGCCATATACGCCATGAATACCTGATAGATGATTGTCTCTATTCAGGAACTTCCACGTATGTATTAGAAGGTCGCTAATAATGTATGAAGATTTCAAGCTGCCACTAGCTGCATAATTCCCACTGACTTTAAAAGGAACTCATCACTAGATTCATGCTGGATTGGGCATGATTTTTGAAAAATTCCCATTAATATTGAAAGACGCAAGCATGGCTATGTCTAGTGGCCTCCTGGGCACCTCGATCCGGTTCTGTGTGCCACCTATTTCAACTCAATGTGCGTCTTCAGACACACATTCAGTTTAAATGTATTGCGGAACAGAAAGACACCGGCTTCCTGCACCGTAATAGTTAACAGCCGCAAGCCAACCAGAGGTTGGCAGCTGACGTCGGCGCTCACGTCACCAGCGTATGACATCACTGCCATGCGCTGGCCTGTCCACGCTGCATTTGCAGCCGGAAGAGGACGCCGTTGGACAGTGGATAGGTGAGAAGAAACTTTTTTTTTATTTTAATTACAAAAGTTGCCAATATTGGGGACACATGCAGACCACTAGGAGAGACACATGAGGACCAGGATAGGAGATATTTGTGGACATGGATTTGGAGACATGGGAACCAGGATGGGAGATATATGGGGGACCATGATGGGGGACATATGGGGACCATGATGGGTGATATTTATATACCAGGATGGGAGATATAAGGGGACCAGGATGGGAGATGTTTGTGGACCAGGATAAGAGATATAGGGGGACCAGGATGAGAGATATGGGGGACTAGGATGGGAGACACATAAGGACCAGAATGGGAGATGAGGACCAGGATGGAGCACATATGAGGAACAGGATGAGGGGCATTTGGGGACCAGGATGGAGCTCAAATGTGGACCAGGATGGAGCATATATGAGGACCAGGATGAGAGACATATCTGGACCAGGATAAAAGACATGGGGACCAGGATGGGAGATATGGGGGACCAGGATGGGAGACACATAAGGACCAGAATGGGAAATATATGGGACCAGGTTGGAGCACATATGAGGAACAGGATGGGGAGCATTTGGGGACCAGGATGGAGCTTATATGGGGACCAGGATGGAGCACATATGAGGTCCAGGATCAGAGGCACATGGGGACCAGGATGAGGGACATATGGGGACCAGGATAAGAGACATGGGGACCAGGATTGAGCACATATGAGGACCAAGATGAGGGACATATGGGGACCAGGATGGGAGACATGGGGACCAGGATGAGCGACATATGGGGACCAGGATGATAGACATGGGGACCAGGATGGAGCACATATGGTGAGTAGGATGGAGCACATATGTTAACCTGAATGTGGGACATATGGGGACCAGGATGAGGGACATATGGGGACCAGGGTGGGATACATGAGGACCAGGATGGAGCACATATGGGGACCAGGGTGGAGCACTTATGAGGACCTGGATGAGAGGCACATGGGGACCAGGATGAGGGACATATGGGGACCAGGATGAGGGACATATGGGGACGAGGATGAGGGACATATGGGGACCAGGATGGGAGACACGGGAACCAGGATGGAGCACAAATGAGGACCAGGATGAGGGACATATGGGGACCAGGATGATAGCTATGGGGACCAGAATGGAGCACAAATGGTGACTAGGATGGTGAACATATGGGAACCTGGATGGAGGACATATGGGGACCAGGATGAGAGACATTACAGGAAGGGGCCCAGGATAGGGACATTACAGCATGGGTCCAGAATAGGGACATTATTACAGCAAAGGACCAGGATGGGGACATTATTACAAGATGGGTCCAGGATGGGGGATATAATTACAGGATGGGGGGCATTATTGCAGGATGAGGTCAGGATGGAGTACATATTACTGTATGAGGGACAGAATGAGAAACATACATTATTAGTTTATGGTGGCAAGTGGGGGGACATAATTGCAGTAGGGGCCAATTAGGGGACATTTTTACTTCTGTAATATATTTTACTATTGACACTATATACAGAGTTCCTGTGTATAATGTCACTGGTGATCCCTGTATTACCTGTACACTAACACTATACAGAGCTCCTGTGTATAATGTCACTGGTGATTACTGTATTACCTGTACACTATATACAGAGCTCCTGTGTAAAATGTCACCAGTGATCACTGTATCACCTGTACACTTGCACTATGTACTATATACAGAGCTCCTGCGTATAATGGCACTGATGGTAATATTAGTGTTATTAGTATTCTGTTTTTTATTAATGATCAGTATTATAGTGCCCAGTCACTATGTGGTGGCAATATGAGGTCTGGTCATTGGTTGGTGGTATTTGTCCCTTGTATGTGGTATTAGTTGAACACTGTGGTGGCAATATGTGTTCTGGTCATTGTGTAGTGGTATTTGTCCCTTGTATATGGTATTATTCGTCACTATGTGGTGGTAATAAGTGGTCGAGTCATAATGTGAATGTATTTGTTTCTTGTATGTGGTACTATCAGGTCACTATGTGGGGTAATATCTGGTATGGTCATGATGTCATGTTATTTTGTGCATATTTGGCCTGTGGCCAGAGATTAGTTGCATCAAACAGTTGATGTGACTGATGGACGAGTGCTCGTCCTTTCCAATTTGAGCAGGTTCATTTAGTACTAATTTTCAAAACTTGTAGAAAACCTCTTTAATAATATACACCATACTAAAAAGTGACTGACTGGGACGATGTGTGCTGGAGAGGAGGCAATGAGACTAAATATGAAGGTACTAGAGGGGTAAAAAGCGTAAAACGCCTTTACGTTTAGTTACTGCAACTTGTATTTTGTGGTTGAGGAAAGCGTGCGTGAAAATGGGCATGGCTAGAAAATTATGTTGCATTTAAATGGGCATGTCTTTTTAAATGGGCGTGGTTTCCAAACACTAACTGGGAACCTGTTGTTAAAAAAATCGAATCCCACTCCTGGCTATGCCTCCATTGAAGCTGAGGCAACTGGAGGCCACTTTGGAAAATGGGTTACCTGACTACCAACATTTCAGGCACATCTTGTGAATAGCGCATAAATGCTTGTTGGCACACAAGTAAACCATCATATAAAAAAACACAGCAGTCACTTATTGTAACTGAGATTAGTGGAGATTATAAATATATATGTCCACCAAACAATATACATATGGCATTTCTCACAATAATATATCAAGCTTTCCCAGCATAAACTAAACTCCTGAAAACATGAAGAGATCCATACAATATTTCATTTTAATCTTTATTTAAACATTACTAAAAACAGAAAATGATCACAATGATCCACATTAAAAAACAGGAATGCCTCTAGAGGGCACTGTGGCAAAATAGCTCAGCACTATCTGGAATTCTGAGCAGCAAGGTCCTCTGCAATTAATAGTGGCAAAGACACTTATATATCTTTTAAATCAAGGAAGGTCCTAAAATACATCACAGTGTCTATATAATATCAGTGTACAATTAGATGATATAATACTTTTGCCGTGATCTTAGTCAGACAGAAAAATTTGCTACCTTAATACAATTATGTAGTTTATAAGAGGTATGTGATTAAGCCAACCACTAATATAGCACTTTCCCAGTTTATGTTGCCCATAGCTTGCATGGCGATAGATTGAGCTGTATATTAACATGTGGCAGTGGTTGGTCATAATGGGCTATGTGCAATATAAACTGGGAAAGTGCTATATTAGTGGTTGGCTTAATCACATACCTCTTATAATCGACATAGTTGTATTAGGATAGCAAATTTTTCTGTCTGCTAAGACCACGGCAAAAGTATTATTATATCCTCTAATTGTACACTGATATTATACAGACACTGTGATGTATTTTAGGATCTTTCTTTATTTAAAAGATATATAAGTGTCTTTGCTACTAAGTATTAATTGCAGATCCTTTCAGGCACCTTGCTGCTCAGAATTCCTGATAGTGTTGAGCTATTTTGCCACAGTGCCCTCTAGAGGCATTCCTATTTTTAATGTGGATCATTGCAATCATTTTCTGTTTTTATTAATATTTAAATAAAGATTAAAATGAAATATTGTATGGATCTCTTCATCTTTTCAGGAGTTTCTTTTATCTTAGGAAAGGTTGATATATGAGATTAGTGAAGGTAGAATGATATTCCAGGTTAGAAATTTTCAATAAACTGAAATGATTTATATTATTATATAAAAGAATTAGTAATGTTCCACATAAGAGTGAAATATATATCAGGTTATTGAAAATGATTATTTAAACCAACCACAAGCACTTGGTGTACCGTTGGCTTGGCTGAGCAGTGCAGTGCAAATTCCATCTATCTCACCATTCCTATTGCTCCTATAAATCCAGGCCTGTCAATCAAAAAAGAAGAGGGCAAGGATAGATGCTAAACAAATATGTGTGAAAGGTGCACTGAACTGCGTGGCCACGCCAAGTGCGCACCAAACACCTGTGCTTGGTTGAAACAGTCATTTTTTGTGCTTTCCTTAAAGATAAAACTTAATATAAAAACTTGGTCAGCAAATACTCTGCAGTAAATAAATAAATCGCAATAGTGCATGAAACTAATATAGGGTACTTGTTTAACATAATTTTGATCAAAAAACCGTCAAAGCCATGCCACCAAGTCACAGTGACCCAATTCGGGATGGTCTTAACCTCTAACATTTAAACCTTACTATATGTCAAATGATGTAAATGTGAATAAGGGCCGAGCAGGGCCGATACCCTGATTAATGGACACCCAGCAATGGGGAGCTATATAAATGTAATGTCCAGCTCAAAGAAAAGGGAGGCCACGCTGTTATTTGCTCAGTGTGCAAAAACTGGAAACAAAAACTTAAAGGAATGAACTGGAATACAAGTTGGTATGCATGCAGCGTGTAGGTGCATGTTCACACTGGCTAATAAACAAACAAAACCTAAGATAAAAATAAGATGAGCAAATAACTTGCTATAAATAAATAGCAATAGCGCTTGAAAATAATATAGGGTACTTGGTTAACATAATTATTCAAATCAATTGGAGACGGATGTGCAGTACCTGGCCGCAACCACTATCAGTAGATAGAGCAGTTTCGTATCGGCTGGTAAAGTGTCCCAACGCGGTCTGACAGTTGGTGTCAGTTAGGCATAAATACATATGGCCGCCTTTAGACATATAGAGTTGAAAATATATTGGGGCTCATGTCCAACTATTGCAAATAAAAAAGTGAAATGTGGTAAATGAAGAAACTGAAGGCAAGCTTTAGATTGTTGTCATAGTCAGTGCCACTCTTTCATTATAGCAATAATTTTTTAAGAATAATTACCCATTATCTACCAATCTGATCCACAAAAATATCTTGTGTCTACTGTATTGTCATATTCTGAAACTTTATATGTGAATTTTTAAAGCACGTTCGCATCTTACCTAATGGCTGTTCAAGGTCTCGTCTGACCTTAGGGTAGTAATAGAAACCTCTTTCACCACACACCAAGTACAAGGCTTCTACAAGGTGAGGCCCACATAGGTGCTGGTTGGCTAAGGCTTGGGTGGTGGGTGTAAATAGGATGAGAAGAACTGCCAACGGGAGACATTGTATCCACAGGGCCATGATGAAAAAAGTGGAGAATGGATCTGTGCACAGAAGAAATGAAGGAACTATGAGCTGTACTAAACTGAGAGAAATATGCTGAAATAATACAGAATTTAATGAGTATATAAAATATAGAACTGAAATATTCGTTCTTGCTTTTTGCACAGGAAAAATATATATCTTTGTACCGTGTTAGCCACTAGAAAGAAAAATATTAAAATTTGAGAGTCCTCAGTGGTTTATACCTTTTAATGGCTTACTGAAAAGTTGGTAACAAATTACAAGCTTTCGAGACTACTCAGGTCTTTTCATCAGGCATAGAATAACACAAAATCTGAAGAATCACATATTTATACACAACAGGATGCAGGAATAATTATTGTGTGTTATTCTATGTCTAATGAAGAGACCTGAGTAGTCTCGAAAGCTTTCAATTTGTTACCAGCCTTTCAGTTAGCCATTAAAAGGTATCAACCACTGAGGACTCTCAAATCTAAATATTTTTCTTGCTTTATGTAGTGATTTAACATTGACTTTAATCTTTACTCAGACATAAATGAAACAAATCTATTATTAAGTGGTGGATATAGTTATGTCATTGGTTTATATCTACATTTAAAGGCCATTTGTCAGTAGGATCAACCCTCCTAACCCATCTATATGGGCATGCAGGTCATAGAAAGCTGAATAAAATGATACCTTGACATCTGTAATCCGATTTTTTATTCCAGAAAAATCCATGTTTTTCTTAATATGTAAATGAGCTGTTAAGATCTATGGGTCGGACATAGATCTCACTGAGAATCTGCTTCCAGAGCTTATTTTCAATAAAGGGAGGCATTACTAGTGTGACATATGTAGATCAGGAGTGCAGACTGTCAGTCATTACATGGCTCACACTGGTAATGCCCCCTTTTATTTAAAATAAGCTCTGGAGGCAGATTCTCAGGGAGATCTATGTCCGGCTCATAGATCTTAACCACTCATTTACAAGAAAATGTGGATTTCTCTGGAATATGACATCGGATCGCAGATATCAAGGTATCATATAATTCAACTTTCTATGATCTGCATTCCCATAGGAGGGGTGAGCCTACTGATAGATTCCTTCTATCTGCCTTAGATTCCTTTGCTCTCTCTCTCTATTTATGTGGTGGCAATTTGGTAGAAATTAATGCACATAAAGGAATCAAATAAACTAGTACCGTAAGATTATTCAGCTTTTTTCCACTCTACATGCAGCTTAAAACTTCTAAGTTATCCTCTAGTTACTGTAAGTACCCATCCAAACCCCAACCACAATGACACAACACTTACCTGGACAAGTGCTATAGAAGGACCTTAAGGAGAGATGGCAGGTGTAAGTGTGATCTTTCTGCTCCTGCAAACCCATTTTATACATCACAAAGCACCTTAGCTAAGCACCCTGCCAAATTCTGCCAGCTCATTAGCTGCCTCTCCCAACAAGATGAACAGTTACCTATTAAACTTGCAAGTTCTCTGGACATAAGGATCATTGATTTCATTTCTCAGCATCAACACTTGTTCCAATGACCTGACCACCTGCCGCATTAATTCTGCAAAAAGGAATACACAAGGAAATAGAGCAAAGATATCTGTAGACATGACAATTTTAAAAACAAAATGGATGTGCAACATGAAATGTGTCCACAGTAGTCAGTGTACATATATATATAGTGGGGAAAATAAGTATTTGATACACTGCCAATTCTGCAAGTTTTCCCACCTACAGAATGAAGAGATCTGTTATTTTTATGGTAGGTACACTTCATCTGTGAGAGACAGGATCTAAAAATAAAAAAACAGAAAATCACATTGTATGATTTTTAAATAATCAAACTGCATTTTATTGCATTAAATAAGTATTTGATCACCTTCCAACCAGCAAGAATTCTGGCTCTCACAGTTATTCTTTAAGAAGCCCTCCTACTTTGCATTCATTATCTGTATTAATTACACCTGTTTTTTTAAATGTATAAAAGACACCTGTCCACACACTCAATCAATCATACTCCAACCTCTCCAGTATGCTCAAGACCAAAGAGCTATCTAAGGACACCAGGGCCAAAATTGTAGACCTGCACAAGGCTAGGATGGGCTACAGGACAATAGGCAAGCAGCTTGGTGAGTAGTGAAGAGCGAATATGTTTGAAATCCAATCTCAAAAGTTAAGTTCAGCACGAATGTGGCACATTTCGATTTGTGATTGGAAAGGCGAGCATTTTTACTTAAATTCGGAAAAAAAGTCAACGTTCGGCCAATAAGTGCGGGAACATGATTGTGGAGCAACTACAGCGTTTTTAAGAGTTTGTCTAGCATAGTGCCTGTGTATGAAGAGCTGTGGGTCATGTTAGATGAGTGAAGGGGCTAGGGAGAGCTCAGAACAGGTCAGATCAGCGGCGCGCTTGTAATCTTTTTTTTTCCCTGTTACTTTAAGTGAGGAAAGCATGGCTAGCCAATCAGAGCGCAGGAGGCATCCACACTGTCCAGACACATGGGCTTCTGCCATTGGCTGCTGAAATCACATGTCCTCTCTACATAAAAAGCGGCCATGTTCCCTCAGCGCCATTTTATGCATATCACACTGCCGGTGATAGATGCTGCTCCTGCACCCTGCTTATGTGTAATGAGAGATATTAGCTAGATAGATGGAAGCTTGTTTGGAAGTCAGATAGTGTAGATAAGTCCTCTGCTGTGTACCTGTGAAATCGACTTGTAGCACATTTTCTTTTTTTTTGTGCAATTACTGAGATTCAGACAGGAACAGCAGGGCCCATGGCATAGAACTGTGTTGTGCACTGCTTGTATTGTGTTGTATGCACGAGTATCCCGTCAATCTATTTTTTTCACTTGCTAATGTGATAAAGGAAGCAAGCCCTTGTAGCCCACCTTTTGATTTTGTGGGATTGAAATTCAGCTGTATGCAGACTCTGCAGAGCTTCTCAGTGCAGAACACAAAAACCTTTTTTTTATTTGCTAATGTGATAGTGCAAGCTATAGTAGCCCATTTTGTAATTTTTTGGTGGGTGAAATTCAGCTGTATGCACAGTAAAAAATATATTTTTATTCTGTTGCTAGGCAGAGTCCACAAAAAATTATTTGTGTTGCAAACGTAATACACTCTGCTATAAGCCACCTACTATTTTAGTGGCGTTGAACTTCAGCTGTTTTCAGAGTAAAAAAAGTAGATTTTTTGTCTTGCTAGGCAGAGTCCACAGAAGATTTTTTTGTGTCACAAACATGATACACTCTACTATAAGCCACCTACTATTTTAGTGGCGTTGAACTTCAGCTGTTTTCAAAGTAAAAAAATTAGATTTTTTCTGTTGCTAGGCAGAGTCCACAAAAGAGGACCCTGCCTTTGCGGGCTTACATTCTACAGGAACGGGGAAGGAGACAGTAGGTTGGGGAGGTCAAAGTAGGTCCGGTGTTGTTGAGGTGGCAGCAAGCAAGGTCATGGCAGGCTGTAAGCTTGTTTGAAGAGATGGGTTTTCAGGTTCCGTCTGAAGGATCCAAGTGTCGCAGATAATCGGACGTGTTGAGGCACAGAATTCCATAGGATGGGGGATATTCGGGAGAAATCTTGGAGGCGATTGGGCGAGGAACGAATAAGTGTGGAGGAGAGAAGGAGGTCTTGGAAGGACTGGAGATTATGTAAGGGAATGTATCGGGAGATTAGTTCAGAGATGTACAGAGGAGAGAGGTTATGAATGGCTTTGTAGGTCAGTCTTTGTAGTTTGAACTGGATACGCTGGACAATTGGGAGCCAGTGAAGGGATTTGCAAAGGGGGGTAGCAGAGGAGTAATGAGGCGAGAGATGGACCAGTCGCGCAGCAGAGTTAAGGATGGACTGGAGGGGTGCGAAAGTGTTAGCAGGTAGGCCACAGAGGAGGATGTTGCAGTAGTTGAGGCGGGAGATGATGAGGGCATGCACAAGCAGTTTAGTAGATTGAGGGTTGAGGAAAGTACGGATTCTGGAAATATTTTTGAGCTGGAGGCGACAGGAGGTGGCGAGAGCTTCGATGTGGGGTTTGAAGGACAGGACAGAGTCAAGGGTTACTCCGAGGCAGGGGAATGTCAGTACAGGGGAAAGAATGATGTAATTTATTGTGATAGAAAGATCAGGTGGGAAAGATATGCGAGATGGGGGAAAGATAATGAGTTCAGTTTTGTCCACATTGAGCTTGAGGAAGCGGGAGGAGAAGAAGGAGGATATGGCTGCTAGACATGTTGGGATTCTGGACAGCAGAGAGGTGACATCTGGGCCAGAGTGGTAGATCTGGGTGCCATCAGCGTACAGATGGTACTGGAAGCCATGGGATTTTATGAGCTGTCCCAGGCCAAGGGTATAGATTGAGAAGAGTAGGGGTCCTAGGACAGAGCCTTGAGGGACTCCAACAGAGAAGGGGCGGGGTGTGGAGGTAGTGTGGGACTGAGAGATGCTAAATGTGCGGTTAGAAAGGTATGAGGAAATCCGAGATAGGGCAAGGTCTTTGACGCCAAAGGAAAAGAGGATCTGTAGTAGGAGTCAGTGGTCAACTGTATCGAAAGCAGAGGACAGGTCAAGAAGAAGGAGTACAGAGAATTGTCTGTTAGATTTGACTGTAAGTAAGTCATTGGTGATTTTGGTAAAGGCAGTTTCGGTGGAATGGTGAGGGCAGAAGCCGGATTGTCAGTTGTCAAAGAGAGAGTTAGATGAGAAGTGGGAGGAAAGTTCAGCATGAACGTGTTGCTCAAGGAGTTTGGAGGCAAATAGGAGCAGCGATATGGGGCAATAGCTGGACAAGGCGGTTGGGTCGAGTGATGGCTTTTTGAGGATGGGCGTGATTGTGGCATGTTTAAAGGCAGCAAGGAAGGTACCAGAAGTTAGTGATAGGTTAAAGAGATGGGTTAGGGATGGGATGAGTGTGGGGGTGAGGTTGGGGAGGAGGTGGGATGGGATGGGGTCGAGTGCACAAGTGGTGGGTCTCCATTTGCTGGGTTGGCTGTAGTGGCAGAGGTTTTGTTCTCCATCATAATAGTTATACTGTAGTGGTGCCCAACACCACTATTTTAGTGGTGTTGAACTATTTTAATAGTGTTGAACTTCAGCTGTTTTCAGAGTAAAAAAAATAGATTTTTTCTGTTGCTAGCCAAAAAAGATTTTTTTCTCTTGCAAACATGTTACACCATGCTATAAGGCTATGTTCACACATGTTGTGTTTTGCAGCATATTTTGATTCAGATTTTTATGCAAATTTTCAGCTGCATTTTGCAGTACCAGCAAAGTGTATGAGAAACCAGAATTCTCTGTTCATGTTGTTGTTTTTTTTTTGCTGCGTATTTTGTGACTTGGTTGTGTTTTTGGAAAATAGAGCATGTCACTTCTTTCAGCATTTTTGCAGCAGAAAACGCACCTGCATTTTTGGTGCGTAGTTGCAGTGTTTTTCCACCCATAGGAAGTAATGGGTGGTCAAAAAAACGCAGCAAAAATGCAACAAAACCTGCGTTTTTAACACAGCTGTTTTCCTGACAGAGACAAGTTAGCAGCAGATTTGCAGCAGAAAAAAACACAACGTGTGTGAGCATAGCTTATGTCCTTTAATGGCCGTGAAATTCAGCTGTATGCAGAGCTTATGCAGAGTAAAAAAAATCTATTTTTTTGCTGTAACTAACGTGATACAGGAGGCTAGATCTGAGTTTGAAATATCTTGGAACATCTATTCTATGTTTACAGGCCTCATCCACAGTAAAAAAAATACTTTATTTGATTTCTAACGTTATACAGCAGGGGACATCTCAGTTTGAAAAGTTTGGAGAATATCTCGTATGTTATACAGGCCTCGTCCACAATAAAAAAAATACTTTCTTCTGTTACTAATGTGATACAGTAGGGGACATCTCATTTTGAAATTGTTCATAACATATCTCCTATGTTATACAGGCCTCATCTACAGTAAAAAAAAACTTTCTTCTCTTACTAACGTCATCCTGGTTGGGTCTCCATTTGCTGGGTTGGCTGTGGTAGCAGAGGTTTTGGTCTCCATCATAATAGTTATACTATAGTGAAATTCATTTTTTGGTGCAAATATTGTTCTCCACACAGGGGTACACAAACATGATGAACTCAAAATTGGTTTTCAATAAACAACCATCAGCTGCCCCATCAAACACATCTGCTGCTTCTTCCTCCTCTGTTACCATGCCAAGTTTTGTCACGCAGGTCTCCGACCGCAGAACCTCCGGTTGTATACCTTCTCCAGTCAGGCTGAGTGAGAGCCCGTCACTATTATTGAATTCACAGAAAACCACATATTGGGGAATCTAATTAGTTAATCACAGTGCTCTCCCACCATTTGTCCCAATCGGAACACAATATTTATAGGAAGTAAACTCCATCACAAATATAATGCCTACACACAAACCGGAGTCATAAACTTCTAAAATCAAGGATTTTATTAATGAAAAAATACACATACCACAATTATTTAAAAATACATAGAGGTGTAATCAAAAGGACTCAGATTATAGTCCCTGTAGGGTGAGCAGCAATGCACATTATACAGCAAGTCACTTGAAGATATATTCATATATTTAAGCATATGCACATACTGTATATATATATATATAAACTGTTTATATTTAACTCTTACTGTTCTCGCCTTGTGTCTCTGTGCGTTGCATCCCGGCACCTGCATTACATTTGGCGTAGTCGGCAGGATGCAACATTCAGACGCAGAGATGGCGGAGCAGCCTGTGACTGGGTCCGGCCGGAGCCATATACCTTTGGGGGCTATGCTCAGCCATCTACCCAAGTTTACGGGGGATGGCATGTCACTGTGGGACTGGGTAGAAAGACTGAGAAGTATGCTACGTATGTATCCCCTCGATCCCCTAGCCCAGGCGGAGCTGGCCCACCTAACCCTTGATGGAGAGGCCCGGCAGACTGTGATGTACCGCCCACCTGGGGACCGTGACACCGTGGACAAAGTGATAAAAATTCTAGAGGACATGCACGGTGACACTACAGATTTGGGACACTTGTGCTTACGGTTGTTTCAGCGGGTCAAAGGGGAAAATGAGACAGTAAATCAGTATGTTAATGCATTACAGGAAGTGACGGCCCATATCACCAAGAAAACTCGAGATGGAAACCGAGGACTGGGACCATTGGATGAGGTGTTGTGTGACCAACTGATTGCTGGCTTGAAAGACCCTTCCCTGAGGCAGATATTGAAGGAGCGGCTGCGATTGAGCCCTGATCTGGACTTCCTGGAGGTAGGGGCTGAAGCTAGAGTCCTGGAGAGAGAAGTTCCTGTTCTCAAAGCCACAGTTAGAAGTCAAGAGGCAATTGCCCCTGAATTCACCAACAAAGAGCCTGATTGGGTACGGGAAATACGTCAGGAAATTCGAGACATTCGGCGTGAGTTGAATGCTATTAGAAAGACCCCTACTGCCCCCTTGCCGATGGACCGTACTGCCCAACGCGGACGGAGACCAGAGCGAGAAAGACGTTCCTACCTGGCCCCAGCACGGCATGTACCCGACCTATCGGTAGAACGAGGACCAGAGTGCTGGACCTGCGGAGGTAGGGGACATATCTCCAAAGACTGTCCCAACCGAGAAAGGAGGAGGAGGGGACAGCCGTTAAACTAAAATGCCCCACGGTTGTGGAGCATACCGTGGGGTCTCGAGCTTCAGAGAGTGGAAGAGGGAGCTCTGAAGACATTGTCTCCGAGAGGCCCATTATCTGGGCTGAATTCAATAGGAAGCAGATCCGCTGTTTAATGGACACCGGGTCTCAAGTGACCACTATGCCTGAGACGTATTTCCAAAGTCACTTTCCTGAAGGACCTCGGTCGGAAAGGGATCGTACTGACCACAGGGCCCGGAGGCGATGGGCCCATTGTAACCCTGGGCATGAATGTGCTGAAAGAGGTCGGACAGTTCCTGGCTGAGGGCTGTAACAAAAACAACTGGACCCATGCCACTCGAGACCCAGCTAACAAGAGAGTATTCCAGCATCTTGTGCGGGTCAGTCAGCTTCAAAAATTGCCCGCTACCTCTCAGTACCTTGGTAAGGTATCGATACCACCCGAAGCCACAATGACACTGCCAGTGGGACAGACTGTACTCACTCTACCGGTGCTGGCACATGTGTCCTTAGAGGGCGTGAACATTCAAATTGAACCAATGGAGGGAGAGGAAGCGCCCTCTGGACTCCTGGTTGCTCGGACCCTGGCCACCGTGCGGCACGGTCGAGTACCCATGCGTTGCATCAATTTAAGTGGCACAAGTTTACAGTTGTTGCCCCGACAAGAGGTGGCGCGAGTGTGTATAATGCCAGAAGCCCTTACTAGAGCTGACGCTATAGGGCTGGCACCTGTGGAAGGAAAGCCATGGACCCTGGAGGTGTCCCTCAATAGCCAAGAGAATGGAAGAGAACCGTTGGCTGGGCGCCACCTCTTGGAGGAAATGGAGGCTAATCTGACTGAGTTTTCTGCTGGACAAGTAAGGCAGATCGAACAACTTCTACAGCGATATCAGGGAGTGTTTGCACAGCATGAAGATGATTTCGGGTGCACTCGGGACATTCAGCACGAAATACCCACCGGAAATACTGATCCCATCAGAGAGAGATATCGGCAGATCCCGCCTCAAATGTACCAGGAGGTGAAAGAGCTGTTGGCCCACAAGGAGCATGGCACAGGACTCCCTTCTATCCTTCCTCTTGCTCGTGCCCCACCAGTGACCAAGCTTTTGTCCAGCTGCCGCGGATCTATGCGGGTAAACGTGGGCCCCGTTTCCCGCTATCCTATATGGTGCCTTCCTAGCAAGGTTTAGCAGGGGGTCGCACGAAGTGATGATCACGACCTCCGGTTCTTGGCTGAGGGATAATTAACCTCCACCAATTTGGGATACGGTACCCTTTTCTTGCCTGACCCGTCACCCGTAATTTCCTGGGTCCTTAGGGTCCCTTCTGCCTTCTTGTTTCTGAGCCCTTCTGTTTCTCTGTCACCCCTTCTCCTTTCCTGTTCCTTCTTCTCCTCCTTCCCTCGGCCTCTTCTCCAGGCCTACTTCTCCTTCTCGTCCCAGGCTCCGGCCTTCACCCTAGGCCTGCCTCTGAGCAGAGCTCCTACAGAGCCCCTGCTCCCTGTCTTCTCCTCTCCACTGTACTGACTTGACTGAACTCTGATCTAAGATGGTTCCCACCTTTTATACCTCCCCACTGAGTGTGAGCTCAGGTGACCAGCACCCATTGAGCTCCTACCTATGCTCAGAAACCGTCCCCTTCTGCTCCTACATCACTGGGTTTTCCTCCCCCCTCCCCACTCCAGCCAGGGACATGGTCTGTCGTGCCTGCATTACTGTATAAATGGGAGCACCGTTGAGCTGTCCCCCAGAAATGGGGTGTGTGTGATGCATGCAGCTAACTGAGTCCTGGTCCATACTTCATCCTTACCCGGGAGTGGAATATCACACCTCTGGCAGAGGTGCAATACCCCTGTAGCGGCCGAACCCTCGCGGCGCTACAGGTACGTGCTACAGAAATTCTGATTACATTTCTGAAATCAGCGCCTCAAAATACATAGAGATAACATATTTTAAAACAGGAACCAGAAAGAAAGTTAAAATTTGTTGACCAGTGTTATTATTATTTATTATTATAGAAGAGCAGAGAGGACCCTTCCCGTGAGGGCGCACAAACATTTCTATAAGGGATAGGTGAGGATACAGTAGGTGAGGGTGCAGCTGGTTGTGCAGCAGTATGGTGGAGTGAGGGTTACTGCAGGTTGTAGGCTTGTCGGAAGAGGTGGGTCTTCAGCTTCCTTTTAAAGGTTTCAACAGTAGGCGAGAGTCTCATATCTTTGGGTACAGAGTTCAAGAGTAGAAGGGATGCACGGGAAAAATCTTGTATGCCATTGTGGGAAGACTAGAGAAGACGGGAGTAGAAAAGGAGATCTTGTGAGGATCGGAGGTTGCATGCAGGTATGGACTAGGTCACAGATATATGGAGCAGACAGGTTGTGGATGGCTTTGCATGACATGGTTACGGTTTTGAACTGAAGTCTCTGGCATATGGGGAGCCAGTGAAGGGATCATAGATTGCAATCTTATAGATTGCTGAAGCCAGTCCACAGTAAAAAAGCAGCCATAGAGTGTCAGGGAACCTTCCCACACACTTTTCTTAGCCAGGGCTGCTTCTCGGCAGGGTTGGACGGGCCCACCAGAGAACTGGAGACTCCTCCAGTGGGCCCTGGCTTCTCCTTCAGGAGAGTTCATAGTGCTGAGGTGAGGTCATGATGATGATAGAGGCCACCATCTCCTTACCTTGCTGCTGGTACTTTTCTATGGGAATCAGCTTAGCTCCAACCAGCCTGGAATATTTCCTGTGAACTATGGCATAACGCCATGGTATTAGCACTGCCCCCAGTACCAGTAGCAAAGCCATCCACAATTTCCTTCTCAGGAATTTTATTTGGTAGGCAGAGTGGCTGCCCAAATACATTAGTTTCTCACAAAGGAGCTGAAGATACTGAGTGGCAGTAGGTGCAAGTTTCTACAGCATGTTAGATATCAGAGGGAAAACAGAGAGGGCAGCACAGTGGCTCAGTGGTTAGTACTGAAGCCTTGCAGTGCTGGGGTCCTGGGTTCAAATCCCACAAAGGATAACATCTGCAAGGATTTTGTATGTTCTCCCCGTGTTTGCATGGGTTTCCCCATCAGTTAAAAAGTAGCCATAGACTGTCCAGGAACCTTCCCACAGACTTTTCTTAGCCAGGGCTGACTCGGCACGGTTGCATGGGCCCACCAGAGAATCCTCGGGTGTGCCCTGGCTTCTCCATCAGGAGAGTTCATGATAGCGCAAACTTTGCAGCTGCTATAGGGCTCCTGAGTGGGGGAGAAAGGTGGGCCCTCAGAATCAAATCCTCTGGTGGGCCCAATGTTTTTCAGTCTGACACTGCTTCTCGGTGAGAGTTGTATTTCACCACAGCCATATTCTTTAGCTCGGTGAAGGGACTGCCATAGAGGGAAACCGTATCTACTCTGGCTGTCATTTCTCTGGCACCAGGTTCCGCCCATTGTCACACACGACCATGCCTGGCTGTATGTTCATGGGTGAGAGCCACAGATCAGGCTGCTGTGTTACAGCTTTCAACAACTCTGCAGCGGTAGGCGGTTTGTCACCTAAGCATTAAGCATATTATCTTCAGCACAGCCTGTTGCCGCTTGGCCAAGGCAGTGCTGCAGTCCTTCCAGCTTGTGACTGATGTGGTCATTTCAGAGATAGAGGCCGAACAGGAGGAGGAGGAGGTGCAGGAGCTGAACAATGTGATTACATTGAGGTTACATTGTCGAGTATGGTTTTTATACTAAAAAGATCGTCGTGTGTTTTTTATTTTTTTATTTTTTTACGTCGGTTCAAATGTGTATTGGAGTTCGTCCTATTTTTAGGCAGCCCTTGAAATTGCTGCATATGCAATAACAGTATAGGAGACACAGTTCTTAATAATGGGAAGGATAATTCAAATAGTTAATACTCTAGAATATAGAATCTGTCTTATCTGAAATTCTTTTACGGGTGAGGTATCGCAGTATGGATAGCTTATTACATCGATCCAGCCAGGTATTATTGCCTTATACTGCGTGCTGCAGTGTAAAATCTATTCTATTCCCTATCGATAATGCTGTTAGATACATTTACACTGTGTGCAGAATTATTAGGCAAGTTGTATTTTAGAGGATTATTTTTATTATTGATCAACAACTATGTTCTCAATCAGCCCAAAAGACTCATAAATATCCAAGCTTAATATTTTTGGAAGTTGGAGTGGTTTTTTTTTAGATTTGGCTATCTTAGGAGGATATCTGTTTGTGCAGATAACTATTACTGTGCAGAATTATTAGGCAACTTAATAAAAACCAAATATAATCCCATCTCACTTGTTTATTTTCACCAGGTAAACCAATATCACTGCACAAAATGTATAAATAAACATTTCTGACATGCTAAAACAAAAACCAAAAAAATGAGTGATCAATATATCCACCTTTCTTTATGATGACACTCAACAGCCTTCCTTCCATAGATTCTGTCAGTTGCTTGATCTATTTTCGATCAACATTGCGTGCAGCAGCCACCACAGCCTCCCAGACACTGATCCGAGAGGTGCACTGTTTTCCCTCCCTGTAGATCTCACAATTTATGCTGGACCACAGGTACTCTATGGGGTTCAGATCAGGTGAACAAGGGGGCCATGTCATTATTTTTTCTTCTTTTAGACCTTTACTGGCCAGCCACGCTGTGGAGTATTTGGATGCATGTGATGGAGCATTGTCCTGCATGAAATCATGTTTTTCTTGAACGATACCAACTTCTTCCTGTACCACTGCTTGAAGAAGTTATCTTCCAGAAACTGGCAGTAGGTCTGGGAGTTGAGCTTCACTCCATCCTGAACCTGAAAAGGTCCCACAAGTTCATCTTTGATACCAGCCCATACCAGTACCCCACCTCCACCTTGCTGGCGTCTGAGTCGGAGTGGAGCTCTCTGCCCTTTACTGATCCAGCCTCTGGCTCATCTATTTGGCCCATCAAGAGTCACTCTCATTTCATCAGTCCATAAAACCTTTGAAAAATCAGTCTTAAGATATTTCTTGGCCCATTCTTGACGTTTTATATTATGTTTCTTGTTCAAAGGTGGTCGTTTTTCAGCCTTCCTTACCTTGGCCATGTCCCTGAGTATCGCACACCTTGTGCTTTTTGATACTCCAGTAACGTTGCAGCTCTGAAATATGGCAAAAACTGTTGGCGAATGGCATCTTGACATCTTTACGCTTGATTTTCCTCAATTCACGGGCAGTTATTTTGCACCTTTTTTGGCCAACACGCTTCTTGCGACCCTGTTGGCTATTTGCCATGAAACGCTTGATTGTTCGGTGATCACGCTTCAAAAGTTTGGAAATTTCAAGACTGCTGCATCCCTCCGCAAGACATCTCACAATTTTGGACTTTTCAGAGCCTGTCAAATCTCTCTTCTGAACCATTTTGCCAAAGGAAAGGAAGTTGCCTAATAATTAGGCACACCTTATATAGGGTGTTGATGTCATTAGTCAACACCCCTCCTCATTATAGAGATGCACATCACCAGATTTACTTAATTGGTAGTTGCAGCTTGGAGTAGGACATGTATAAAAAGTATCATGTGATCAAAATACTAATTTGCCTAATAATTCGGCACACAGTGTACAATAGGGCTGCGTGGTATCATCACCAGCTACAGGATGAGTGTTCATTCTGTTCGCATAAATGTCTTTCACAGTCCATAACTTTATTTTTTTTATTTCATTGGCCTTATATACAAGTCATTACCCTGGAAAGAATGTTTCTTAACATTTTTTCCATTTTAATTTGTTTTTTGTATGTTTTTTTTTGTCAGTCCGTAAAAGTGGCGTAATACTCTGACAACATTGTTCACAGATATGCTATTTGTCAGCGGCCAATTGTGAATAGGTATGAACCCTCAACTGCAATACTTTAAATGGAGTGTAATATTTGACATGCCCACAATAATTGCTGGATTATTAGGGCAGTCATATGGGATAATGTCTGATGGCCACGGTTTCAGGCAGTCGCCTAATAGTATGGTATTTGTCAGCGACCAGGTGTCAATTGGTTCAACAAAACACAACTGACTGACTTTAGATGGAGTGGAATATTTGGCACGCTCCACAAAATTTCTGCATTATTATGGCAGTCATATGGATCACAAGCGTCTGATCATTGAAAAAAGTTCCTCTGCTTCCACAATACCATAATATGAATAAAACGAAAAAAATCTGGCTGTATTCTGCGATCAAGCAAATGGAGCTGTAAAATGGTGTACACTGACACACTGCTACAATCTATAAATGGAGAACAATATTTTCCACGTTCACTACAAATGGTTGGATTTGAACCGCAGTTATATGTGACACGTGCGACGGAGAACCACGGTTTTAAATTGCAGGCCTGTAGTTTACTAATACTATTCTTCACAGCGACCTCATGTGAATAGCTTGACTGACACACTGCAACAAAATGGAAATGTAAGCCAGAAATGGATGATTTTGGAACACAGTTATATGTGAGATACGTCTGACAGAGAACCACGGTTTTAAATAGCAGGCCTGTAGTTTACTAATACTATTCTTCATAGAGACCTAGTGTGAATAGCTTAATGGACACACTGCAATGAAATGGAAATGGAAGCCAGAAATGGCTGATTTTGGAATGCTGTTATATGTGATACGTCTGACAGAGATTCATGGTTTTAAATAGCAGGCCTGTAGTTTACTAATACTATTCTTCACAGAGACCTAGTGTGAATAACTTGACTGACACACTGCAACGAAATGGAAATGGAAGCCAGAAATGGCTGATGTTGGAACTCTGTTATATGCGATACGTCTGACAGAGAACCACGGTTTTAAGTAGCAGGCCTGTAGTTTACTAATACTATTCTTCATAAAGACCTAGTGTGAATAGCTTGACCAACAAACTGCAATGAAATGGCTGATTTGGGAAAGCAGTTATATGTGATACGTCTGACAGAGAACCACGGTTTTAAATAGCAGGCCTGTAGTTTACTAATACTATTCTTCACAGAGACCCAGTGTGAATAGCTTAACCGACACACTGCAACAAAATGGAAAAGGAGGCCAATATTTTCCACGTTCAGTTCAAATTTCTGGATTTTTATCGCTGTAATATGGAAAAGATCTGGCTGTATTCTGCAGTGCTAACAAGTAAATGGAGCAGAAAAATTGTGTATTCTGGATTGCTTTTTAAGCAAATAACTAGGATTAAGATGAAAAAAATTGCCCTGGCCCCTGATACCTCGGGCTATGTCTAAAAATATTTGTCACAGCAGGATCAGTCAGAAGTTGAACATGCAATAGACCCTCTTGTACCCTATCATGAACTGAAGTCTGTCACATACTCTGCCTGCCTTGGTTTTGAAGCAAATAACCAGGATTAAGATGAAAAAAAATGCCCTGGCCCCTGATACCTGGGGCTATGTCTACAAATATCTGTAAGAACAGCAGCAGCAGACAGAACATTCAATGGACCCTCTTGTGCATATCATGCACTGCCATCTGCCACATACACTGCCTGCCCGCCTCCTGCTATCACCACTGAATATAAGTAGAAAGATAGGGGCGCAATAGCGCTGTTATCCAACAACTACCAAGTAGGTAAAAAGAAAATGTGCTCACCTTTATGAGTTGTGTAATGCACAACTCATGTAAGAATTAGTAACGAAGGGCTGCAGCCAGCACAGAATCCCTAGGGATCTTGTAGGTAGTCTGTAGTAGGATGAAGTAGGTGCCGGGAAAAAATCCGCGCTCCTCCGTAGTGAAGAAATTTGACGAGAGATTGTATAGTTAAACAATCTTGTAGTTTATTGTTAAAAGCTACGATTACTACGCGTTTCGTGGACGTCCCGTCCACTTCCTCAGGTACATAGATTGTTTAACTATACAATCTCTCGTCAAATTTCTTCACTACGGAGGAGCGCGGATTTTTTCCCGGCACCTACTTCATCCTACTACAGACTACCACTGAATATATGCAGTTGAATTAGTCCTCAGGAGGACTGTTAGTTCAGATGTATATATATATATACAGTACAGACCAAAAGTTTGGACACATCTTCTCATTTAAAGATTTTTCTGTATTTTCATGACTATGAAAATTGTACATTCACACTGAAGGCATCAAAACTATGAATTAACACATGTGGAATTATATAGTTAACAAAAGGTGTGAAACAACTGAAAATATGTCTTATATTCTAGGTTCTTCAAAGTAGCCACCTTTTGCTTTGATGACAAGAGGTGGTCAACGGAAATGGTTTTCACTTCACAGGTGTGCCCTGTCAGGTTTAATAAGTGGCATTTCTTGCCTTTGAAATGGGGTTGGGACCATCAGTTGTGTTGTGCAGAAGTCTGGTGGATACACAGCTGATAGTCCTACTGAATAGACTGTTAGAATTTGTATTATGGCAAGAAGAAAGCAGCTAAGTAAAGAAAAACAAGTGGCCATCATTACTTTAAGAAATGAAGGTCAGTCAGTGCGAAAAATTGGGCAAACTTTGAAAGTGTCCCCAAGTGCAGTTGCAAAAATCATCAAGCACTTTTTTGTTAAGTATATAATTCCACATGTGTTAATTCATAGTTTTGATGCCTTCAGTGTGAATGTACAATTTTCATAGTCATGAAAATACAGAAAAATCTTTAAAAGAGAAGGTGTGTCCAAACTTTTGGTCTGTACTGTATATCTTGTGGAATACCTGTACTACCTATAAACAAGCAAATCTCTTCCTGACTCAGCAGTATCTCTCCCTACTCTGCCTGTTTTCAGGGTAGACTGTGACGAGCATAGCGGCGCCAGGTCTTAAATAGACCTGATGAAGCTGTGCGACTAGCCAATCACTTTAATGCCCACAACCAACATGGCTAATTATTGAAATACAAAAAAAATCGGTCCTAGCACAGATCCCTGCTGACTATATCCTATTAAGAGAACATTCCATTTATGACTAGAGATGAGCGAATGTTTCTGTGGCACCCCAGGGGTCTGGTTTCCACAGTAACAAGCAATGTTATGTCTGAGAGCAGGTGGGAGGTCTCTTGGTCAGGAATCCTATGCATGCCACACCTCCTGCCCAGTCCTGGGAGGGGAAGGACTTCCCCTATATAAACCTGGGGCTGAGGCAGGGTTAGGGAGTTCAGAGGGAGAGTGCAGCCAGGAGGGCTGACAGGGAGCTGTGGCTCCGGCTGGGCCCAGCTCCTGGGCCATGCCAGAAGTAGAGAAGAGAAGCAGCATAGGAAGAAACAACAGGAGCTCTGTGGGAGCAGTGTTACAAGGAGTCAGGGGCTGGCAGCTGCAGAGCTCGCCCTGACTGAGAAGATTTCTTACCGGACCCGGAGTCCGAGGCTGTGGGGACTAACTCCTACCCAGCAGCAGAATCCGTCAGGCAGGGGATTTCAGGTCCTCTGGCCAAGAAACCCGAAGGCACGGTCACACGCATGGGACCAGCACCGCCGTCATGGAGCGGAAGCTACTAGAAGGCCCTGAGTCACCGGCCATACGGGTGAGCACCACACGGTACACTCAGGGACGTGGGCTACTTATACCCGCCTCTAGCAAGGTAGCCAGGAGAGTACAGTCAGTTTGGGAGGCCTACAACTCCGCCTGGCCAGGGGAGATCCCATCTGCTCAAGGACTGACCAGGCCCCGATCGCTAGCCAGTACTCCGGGAGGGTCTATCTTTATCACCAGTAAAGACCCTGAATTACACCGCATCGTCTCTGAGTGATTCCTGCTACCCCCATCATCCACGTCGGCTGCCCTGAGGCCATACCCCTCCCGTTGGGGGTTATACCATCTACGCTGCACTATCCTACCACCGGCCTCAGCGGTCTGCCCTGCAGCGGCAGCTCCATAGCTGCATTCAACGGGTGGCGTAGTCGTCCTACATCTACCGCTGATACAGCGCCACTTAGTCTGACTCCCTGGGCACGGACCGGGTCACCGCCACGAGACTACAACCCTCAACAGATCCGGCTCCGGGTAAGCTCCCGCCTGTGCAACGCAGCGCGACACAGGCCCAGGGGCGCGTCATTTCAATGTTCGGTTCAGATTACGATCGTCGAAATTGCAATATTTGCCGATTTATTCATCGAATATTCGCAGAACATTGCCGAACGCCATTGGATTCAATGGGGGGCAAAAACAAACGCATACACAACACCTTCAAACGTGCCCAAAATTAGGGGCAGACACCAGGAAAGTGCCATCAATTGACCCAAAGTACAAGTACTATAATTATTATTTATTATTATAGCGACATTTACTCCGTGGCGCTTTACATGTGAAAAGGGGTCACCGACTGGTACAAGAGGAGAGATGACCCTGCCGCGAGGGTGCACAAACAATCTACAAGGGATGGGTGAGGATACAGTATGTCAGGATACCGCTGGTCGTGCTGCGGTATGCTGGAGCGAGGGTTACCCACTTGTCAGAAGAAGTGGGTCTTCAGCTTCCTTTTCAAGCTTTCCACAGTAGGTGAGAGTATGATGTGTTGGGGTGCAGAGTTATACAGTAGGGGAGATGCAAGGGGCAAATCTGCTGAGAGACTAAATGAAGGTAAGCTTCCAGGAGCTCACAACTGGGCAGATTAACCTCTGCACTGCTAAAAGAAGCCTGCACTGATTAATATGAAGGCGAAAGGCTTCTAATGAGTGCAGGAGTGGGTGGAATCAGACGCTGCGGTCTTCTGGCTCATTTCTGTCTGTCACAGTAACCCGTCACACCTTGCAAGCTTCAACACAATGTTCATAAGTTAGACAGCAGCGGTGGTCAGTCATATAGACAATGAGCTAACTCCTTTATGATGATAGAGGCCACCATTTCCTTAGCTTGCTGCAGGTACTTTTCTGTGGGAATGAGCTTGTCTCCAACTTGCCAGGAATATATCCAGTGAATTATGGCACGCCATGGAATTAGAAGTGCAACCAGTACCAGAAGCGAAGCCATTCACAATTTCGTTCTCAGGAATTTTATTTGGTAGACTGAGTTGTTGCCCAAACATTAGTTTCTCACAAAGGAGTTGAAGACACTGAGTGCCAGTAGGTGCCAGCTTCTCCAGCATGTTAAATATTAGAGGGAGAACAGAGAGGGCAGAATGGTGGCTCAGTGGTTAGTACTGCAGCCTTGCAGTGCTGGGGTCCTGGGTTCAAATGTGAAAAATGTAAAGGGGTCTGAATACTTTCCATACCCATTGTAGGTATGTGTGTCATCAGCATAGAGGTGACACTGAAAGCCGTGAGACTATGAGCTGTCCCAGGCCGAAGGTGTAGATGGAAACGAGCAGGGGTCCTAGAATTGAACCTTGGGGGACACCGACACATAGGGGGCGAGATGAGAAGGTGGTGTGTGAGTGGGAGACACTGAATGTCCTGTCGGTTAGGTATGAAAAGATCCAAGACAGGGCCAAGTCTGTGATGCCGAGAGATGACAGTCTGTAGTAAGAGGGAATGGTCTACTGTGTCGAAGGCAGATGACAGGCTAGGAGGAGGACAGAGTAGTCTTCCTTAGATTTGGCAGTTAGTAGGTCGTAGATGACTTTAGTCAGGGCAGTTTCTGTGGAATGGTGCAGTCGGAAGCCAGATTGTAAGCGTTCAAAGAAGGATCAGGAGGAGAGGTGGGAGGACAGTTGAAAATGGACGTGTTGATCCAGTAGTTTGGAGGCATAGGGGAGAAGTGAGATGGGGCGATAGCTAGACATAGGATGGGTCAAGGGAGGGCTTTTGGAGGATGGGTGTGATTGAGGTATGTTTGAATCATGAGGGGAAGATGTCAGTTTTTAGTGACAGGTTGAAGAGGAGGATTAGGCTTGGGATGAAGACTGTGGTACGGTTTGGAATGAGGTGGGATGGTATTGGGTCAAGTTCACAGGTGGTGAGATGTGATTTAGAGAGTAAAGATGATCTTCTGTGATGGTGGAGAAGCTGGTTGTGGAGGAGGAGAGTTGAGGATGGGCTGTTGGGACTTTAAGCAAAAGCTTTGCCCTACATTGTCAATCTTCTGCTTAAAGAATGAGGCTAAGTCTTCAGCTGAGATGAGAGGAGAGGGAAGGGGATCTGGTGGACAGAGGAGGGAATTGAAAGTATTGAATAGTAGTTTAGGGTTGTGAGACACGTATGATATGAGATATGAGAAGTAGTTTTTTTTTCTGCAGTGAGCAATTGTGCAGCATTTTGAAAACTTTTGTTACTAGACTCCACTCCCTTTCTTTGGCAGTCACACAGCGGTACGCTTTGTAGATGAGGGCCAGGAAGAACATGTGCTCCAGTAGATGACAAGCGCTGCATCAAGTGGCCTCTGCTCCTCTTCCTCCACCTTAACATCACACACAGTACAGTCCTCAGAGGTGGCACCCCAATTACCCTTGTTTTCCCCCGCGTCACAACTCTCCAACCGCCCAACTGACTGTGGGGAAGCACAGATGGACGAGTCTGCAGAGCAGTTCACACATTATATTCCGGGGTATCAGAGGTCTGATCCGAAGCTTCACAGACTCAAGAGAGGGAAAGCATGTGTAGCGATGCCCAACATTTTTTTCAGTTGATCTGGGCCTGGTTGAAGTAGGGTTCGAGAAGAATCTAAACCCTTGTCACCAGACGTTAACCCCTGGTGGTGGGCATGGATGGGTTGGAGAAATAAATAAATACATACCAGAACATGGATAACTAAACTAATATACAACAGGGGTTTGGAAAACTAAACTACTAAACAGCTAGGGTTGGAGAATTAAACTACTACACACCAGGGGATGGAGAACCTAACCACTAGACACCAGAAGATGGAGAACCAAACTAATAGAACAGGGGTTGGAGAACTAAACTACTAAACAGCTAAGGTTGGAAAATTAAACAAATACACACCAGAACATGGAGAACTAAACTAATAGAAAACAGGGGTAGGAGAACTAAACTAATAAGACAACAGGGGCTGGAAAACTAACCTACTAAACAGCTAGGGTTGGAGAACTAAACTACTACACACCAGGGGATGGAAAACTAAACCACTAGACACCAAGGTGTCACTAGACAGCAAGTGTTGGAATCCCCAAGGCTTGCGGGACACACCTCTGTATCTAACACTTCCTCCAGTGCTTCTGCCTCCTCCACTTCTTCTTGGGCCTCCACCTGCACCTTCAACCTCTGTCTTAATGAGACACACGGTCCAAGAGTGCAGAGAGAATCCCCCCCACCTCCGTACTACGCAGCCAGGGCTCACCGCAATCAGGCAGTATTAAAATTAATATGCCATGGAGATCGCAGTCATACAGCTGAAGAGTTGTGGACAGCTATCCAGGCCGAGTTTGAGCAATGGCTGTCTCCACTGAACCTGGAGCAAGGGAAGGCCATGTGTGATAACGGTGCAAACCTGGCGGCGGCCCTATGCTGGGGCAACCTCACACACATGCCTTGCATGGCTCACATCCTCAACCTGATGGTACAGCAATTTCTCTGCAACTATCCCAGCCTGGATGCACTGCTGCAGAAACCACGGTCTCTGTGTGCTCACTTAAAACTATAAAAATGAGCAGGAACTTTAGTATAAACACCAGACGACTAGACAACGAGCAAATTCATTCATGATGATAGAGGCCACAATCTCCTTAGCTCGCTAGTACTTTTCTATGGGAATGAGCTTGTCTCCAACCAGCCAGGAATATCCAGTCAATGGCATGCCATGGTTTGGTATTAGCACCCAGTACCAGAAGCGAAGCCATCCACAATTTCCATACCTCAGGAATTTTATTTGGTAGACTGGCTGCCCAAACATTAGTTTCTCACAAAGGAGCTAAAGACACTGAGTTGAAGTAGGTGCACGTCTCACCAGTATGACCTGTTTGTTATTGTTATTGGGCTTTGCCAATGTGCCATATTGCATCTTAAGTCTTATAGAATCTGCACTTGTGGTCATACATTCTACAGGACGGTGGGGAAGGAGACAGTAGGTTGTGAAGTTGCATTAGCTCCGGTGGTGTTGAGTAGTGTTGAGCCACCCCCGTAGTGTTCGAGTTCGGTTCGGTTCGTCGAACACCCGTGTGTTCGCCGAACTGTTCGTCGAACTGTTCGTCGAACACCTTCGAACACCGTTAAAACCAATGGCAGGCAAACAAAAACACATAGAAACACATAGAAAACACCTTCAAAGGTGTCCAAAAGCTGACAAACTGCTCAGAAGACATAACTAACACATGGAAAAGTGACAAGTACATATAGTCATGCGAAAATAAAAGAGGTGGAGGAGTAAAAGGAGGGGGAGACACAGATATAGGCATGTCATGCCCTTCTAAAATCCAAAAAGTGAGAAGCCGACACGGCCAGTCCGCTCCTGCCCGTGCCACCTCCGTGTCGCCGGGTTTGTGCCAGAGCCGCGGTGAACCCTGACGGCCAGCCCCCCTCTCCCAATACTGGTGCCTGTCCGCTGGTGGGTCGAGCGAGCCCCCCTGTGGTGGAGGCAGCTCTAAGCTTTTTAATTTAAATTGTCTCTCTAATTTGAATGAATACACTTTAAATCCATTTACAAGGATCTATTGGAGGGCAAGTCTCATGCCAGCAGCCGCGGTAATTCCAGCTCCAGTAGCGTCCACTAAAGCTGCTGCAGTTAAAAAGCTTTTATAAGGATCGAGCTCGGCTGTCCACCGCAAGGCATCCTACTGCCAGTCCCAGCCCCTATGCCTTGGGGTGCCTCCTGATGCTCTTCACTAAGTATCCCATGGTCCCGAAGCATTTCCTTTGAAAAAATTAAGTGTCTAAACTACAGGTGGTGCAGCTTGCTTAACAGCCGGGATAATCCGCTCACTAGCAGACACTGCTACTAGGCACAAAGTATTTCCTGGGCTAGATGCAGTTAAAAATTTGTAATTAGATACTCTCGTTGGATGCTGAGAAAGCATTCCATAGAGTCTCCTGGCACGCCATATATGATTCTCTTAAAAAGCTTGGGGTAGGGGTCTAGGGGACCCTTTTATAGCCAAAATCACGGCCCTGTATCGCAATACGTCACCTAGGCTGAAGATAAATGGAACTGTAGCACCCTGAGGGCTCGGTTGCTACAGACGTATTGCACCTCACCCAGAGGTGTGATATCTCACTCTCAGGTAAGGATGGAGTGTGGATCAGGACCCGACACCTGCATGCATTACACCACATTGCCGTGGGGCAGGGCGACCAATATGCCCCTGAGATGGGCACGACAGTCCCTGTCCCTGGCTGGAGTGGGGGGAGGGAACACTGAGGAAGGGGAACCCTGTAGTGCAGGAGCAGGGAGGAAGCAGTTCCTGGGTGCATTGAGAAGGGAGTATAAAAGGTGGGCACCATCTTAGTTCAGTGCAGAGAAGTCTGAGCAGAAGTGGCAGGGAGCAGGGGCTCTGCATGAGCTCTGCTCCGGAGGCGGGCCTAGTAACAGAGGCCCAGGCCTGGAAGAGGGAGAAGGAAGGAAGAGGAGCGGAGAAGGCTCCAGGAACGAGGAATGAAGGGATCCCAGGGGTGCGGACGGGCGAGTCGCCACCGCACGCCCGAATCCACCTGCGTGGAGGGGTCAGGCCAAATGGGGAGACCGGTCCCCGAACTAGTGGAGGCAGGAAACGACCCTCAGCTAGAAACCGGAGGCTCTGACATTTTATGTGGCGCAGCCCCTCGCTACACCCGCTAGGAAGGCACCACATAGGGTCAGGGAAACTGGCGCCAAGTTTACCAAGAGGAGGCCCGAGGCAGCCGGACAGAAGTGTTGGTAAGAAAGGCCAGACAAAGGACACACAAAGGGGGTCCTGTGAAGTGCTCCAAAGTTATCTGGGAGTTGTCTGAGCCCCTCACCTGGTGAGCACAGTACGACGTGGGCAGCCGTTACCTGCAGACGTGGTCTGGATAATAAGAACTGTGAGTAAAGGCCCTGAACTGCATCACTGACTCCGTGTCGTTACTGCTGCTGCCCTGCACCATCACCCCCATCCTCCGCATACACTGCCCTGAGGCTATACTCCTCCCGTGGGGAGTTATGCTACGCTCTGCTGCACCCACAACACCAGCCTCAGTGGTCTGCCCTGTAGCGGCGGTTCACTCTGACCGCAATCCACGGGTGGCGTAGTCGGACATTTAAACATGAAAACCACATAAATAGTTCCGCCACTGGTTTGACCGCCCTGAGCCACGGAACTGGGTCGCCGCCACGAAGACTACAACCACCAGCATCCACCAAAAAGGGTCCGGCTCCGGGTGTCCCAAGGCCCAGGGGGTGCGTCAGAACATTTTCATCACCTTTCACAATCACCAATGGGACAAGGCAGTGATGTCCTCTGTCCCCTCTCTTATACATCCTAGTGACGGAGCACCTGCTCTCATCAATTCGCCATAACCCCAATATTAGGTGGATTGAGGTGGGAGGCACCGAGTACAAGTGCTCTCTATTTGCTGATGATGTCCTAGTATATATCACTCAATCACATATATCCATCCATGCTGTTATGGCTGAAATAGATCACTTTGTTACATGGTAAAATTTTAAAATCAATGCAGCGAAGTCTGAGGCCCTCGATGTCTCCCTCCCCAAATCCATATAGGATTCCATCCAGTCCAACTTTCCCTTTGCCTGGCCCTCACAGGGTATCAAATACTTAGGAATTCCTATTCATAGAGACCTCTCCCATCTATGTTATCTTAATTTTGGGCCCTTTATTGAACAACTCCATACAGACCACGGTTGGCAAGTTAGAACTGTAAGATTCACTACGTGAACCACTGGTGTTTTGTGGAAAAGCACATGTACACTGCGTTCCAAATTATTATACAAAAAGTGTTTAGGAGTGATAAGGGAAGAATTTGTTTGTTTGTCAGTTAAACTCATTGATGGTGATGTGTGTCAGGGCTCTTTATATCACTGTAAGCAATTGCAGACACCTGTGCTAATTAGTTTGGCAGGTGTGTCCAATGAAAGGCAAGACTACTTAAGAAGGCTCTCTCACATTATTAAGCAGCCTACATTTTCTGCCAAAATGGGAAAGAAAAAGGATGTGTCGGCTGCTGAGAAGCAACAAATTGTGGAGTGTTTAGGTCAAGGCATGAGACTACAATCAACATTGTGCGATGATCAGGATGAAGTGTCTTGGCAATCAAGAAGTATGTAGCTGATTCACAGTACACACGTGTGCGTGCTGATAAGGGCAAATTGAGGACTCTTTCCTACAGGCAATTACGTCAGGTTGAAAGAGCAGCGGCAAAAAAGCCTTGTCATAGCAGCAGACAAGTTTTTGAAGCTGCTTGTGCCTCCAACGTCCCCCGAACAACAAGATGCAGGGTCTTTCAGAGGTTTGCAGCTGTGCATGCGCCATCCTGTCGACCTCCTCTATCCACTTCACACAAGCAGAAACGGCTCCAGTTGGCCAAACATTACATGAAGACTGATTTCAAAACTGTTTTGTTCACGGATGAGTGCCGTGCAGCGCTCGATGGTCCAGATGGATGGAGTGGAGGATGGCTGGTTGATGGACACCCCACGCAAACACGGCTACAGCGCCAACAAGGAGGAGGTGGAGTAATGTTTTGGGCTGGAATCATGGGGAGAGAGATTGTCGGCCCCTTTAGGATCCCTGAAGGCGCTAAAGATGAACTCCATAATGTATGTGGATTTTCTCAAACAGCACTTCCTGCCATGGTTCAAGAAGAAGAACCGTGTATTTCACAGCAAGATCATTTTTCTGCATGATAATGCACCATCTCATGCTGCACATAAAACATCTGCATCTCTGGCTGATATGGGCATAAAAGGGGACAAACTTATGGTGTGACCCCCATGCTCCCCTGACCTCTACCCCATTCAGAACCTTTGGAGCATCATTAAAAGGAGTGTCTATGATGGCGGGAGGCAGTTCACATCTAAGCAACAGCTCTGGGAGGGTATTCTGTCCTCATGCAAAACAATTGAAGCAGAAACCATCCAAAACCTGACAAATTCAATGGACGAGAGAGTTCAGAAGCTCCTTTCGAACAAGGGGTCCTATGTGAAAATGTAACATCACCTAGAATAAAGTTTTGAGTTGAAAACTGTTTGATTTCAGTTTCTAACAACCTGCTAATGCTTATAATTTCAAAAATGACCATTTTTTTGGTCTTTATTAAAATGAAAAGGTTGATCGAAAAGTTTGGGGGATCTAAGAGTGTGGCAACCCAGTAGTCATGATTACTTCGAATTCTGACAATATGAGGGTCATGCTGCAGGTAGTGCAGCAAGAAGGCACTTATGTGCCTTGCGCATCTCGGAGCCCCAAAATTATTTTCCGGGCTAGATGCAGCTAAAAATTATTTTTAATTTTAAATCTGCTGAAGCTTTAGTATAGATGGCCTAATAGGATCAGTGCTGCACACTGCTACAAAGCCCAAATTATTTTCCAGTCAAGATACAGATAAACATGATTAGTAATTTGAAAGCTTAAAACGGTTGGTAGGGTGATTTTAACCAATCATCAAGCTTTCACTCTCCCCAGGATGACACAGGGGTAGAAAAGTCGTTTCGGATCCATGATTTGTTCATCTTTATGAACGTGAGTCTGTCTACATTATCAGTGGAGAGCCGCGTACGCTTATCTGTCAGCACACCACCAGCAGCGCTGAACACACGTTCAGACAGAACGCTGGCTGCGGGGCATGACAAGATCTCCAAGGCGTAAGTGGCTAGCTCCGGCCATTTATCCAGATTGGAAGCCCAAAAAGAGCAAGGGTCCAGTGACACAGTCGTGGCTTCAATGTTTACTTGGAGATACTCCTGTACCATCGTCTCTAGGCGTTGACTATGTGTCAGACTTCTTGTCTCCTGTGGCCTTGCAAAGGATGGGCTAAAAAAGTGGTGAAATGATTCCGCAAAATTGATGTTACCAGCAGATACTGTGGTTCTGTTACGGTTTGAGTGCTGAACACTTGACGGTCCCACGGTTGGCAAGTTGGAACTGTGAGATTCACTACGTGCACCACTGGTATTTTGTGGAAAAGCACATGTAAGATTCTGCAACAGTCTCTGCTGATACTCCTGCATGTGTGCATCCCTTTCTATGGCAGGAATAATTTCTGCAAATTTACTTTTGTACCGGGGATCTAACAGTGTGGCAACCCAGTAGTCAGGATTATTTCTAATTCTCACAATTCGAGGGTCATGTTGCAGGTAGTGCAGCAAGAAGGCACTCATGTGTGTTGCGCATCCAGGAGCACCAAGTCCCTGTTGTGTTGGTGGCGAGGTAACAATCATGCTTCCTTCCTCTGTCCTCTCCCCCCAACCTCGCACAACAGGAATGTGATCAAGGTCTCCCTCATCTGATGAGTCTTCCATCAGTTCGTCCTCCACTTCTTCCTGGGCTCCTGCACCTTCCTCACTAGTTTGGCTGCTACCATGCGCCCTGGTAAAACCATCTCCCCCACCCTCACATGCCTGCCGCCTTGGTGCTGCCGACCGTCTGGACCTTGCAGATGTTAGCCCTTCCGCATACAACTCCTCCTCCTCTACTTCCTTCACCTCCTCTTGTGCCACCACCTGACTCCGAATTCTGTTTAACATGTGCTCCAGCATGTAAATCACCGGAATAGTCATGCTGATAATGGCATCGTCAGCACTAAACATCTTCGTCGCCATTTCAAAACTGTGCAGAAGGGTGCATAGGTCCCTGATCTGAGACCACTCCTCCAGCGTGATTTGCCCCACCTCTGAATCTCGTTGGCCCAGGCTATACGTCAGAACGTATTGCACCAGGGCTTGTCGGTGCTGCCACAGTCGCTGCAACATGTGCAGAGTTGAATTCCACCGGGTAGGCACATCGCATTTTAGCCGGTGAAGTGGCAGGCCCAACGACTTCTGTAGAGATGTAAGTCGCTGAGCTGCGGGATGCGAACGGCGGAAGTGAGCACACAGCGACCGTGCCCTCTGCAGAAGGCCATCTAGTCTGGGATAGTGGGCTAAAAATTGCTGGACAACCAGGTTCAACACGTGAGCCATACAAGGCACGTGTGTGACATTGCCCCGGCGAAGGGCCGCACCCAGGTTTGCAGCATTGTCGCACACGGCCTTCCCTGGTTTCAGGTCCAGTGGAGACAACCATTCATGAAATTGGTTCTCCAGAGCTGACCACAACTCCTCAGCTGTGTGACTCACATTTCCCAGACATTTCAATGTAAAAACCGCCTGATGACGTTGAGCCCTACTGCCAGCATAGTAAGGAGGTGTGCAGGATCCCTTCTGCGCAGTTAGAAAGCTTGTGGCATGACCAGACAGGCTTTGGGTGCAAGTGGAAGACTGAGAGGAGGTTGAGGAGGCAGAAGCAGTGGAGGAACTTTGACATAAAGAGGATTGACGCACAACTCGTGGGGACGGCAAGACTTGGACAGCAGCCCCTTGTCCTGCTGTCACCATAGTTACCCAGTGCCCAGTCAGCGACATGTAACGCCCCTGTCCATGCCTACTCGTCCAAGTGTCTGTGGTGAAATGCACCCTGTCACACACAGAGTTTCTCAAAGAAGCGGTGATGTTGTGTGCGACATGCTGGTGTAGCGCAGGCACACCTTTCTTTGAGAAGTAGTGCCGACTGGGCATCTGGTACTGGGGCACTGCAACGGACATAAGGTCTCGAAAATCCTCTGTGTCCACCAGGCGGAAAGGCAGCATTTCTGTAGCCAAGAGCTTGCAGATGGTGAAATTCAACCTCTTAGCTTTCTCATGGCTAGGAGGAAATGGTCTTTTACTTGTCCACATCTGAGGGACCGAGGGCTGGCTATTGTGCTTAGACGGGGTTGATAAGGGTGTCCCCGGCAAACTGCCGGTCTGTGAGGAAGATGCAGGCGGACATGTTAGGTTGCCTTGATCCAAAGGTGGTGCTATCGATGTCGGACAGCGCTCAACACCAGCTGGTGTTACCACCTCCAAAGAAAATGATGACCTGCCAATCACGCTGGCTGTTGCGGGTAAAGAGGTGGCAGGTCTGCGCCCCAAAACAGGTGTGACTGCTGTCCCCCCAGTCACAGAGGATGAAGAGGCCGCGGATGCACAAGATATGGCAGACGGTGATTGGCCCGGCCGGCTAGGCCGCATTGTAGCACACTGAGCTTCCCACTGCAACTTATGCTTCATGTCCATGTGCCGGTTCATGCATGAAGTACTCAAACTATGTATTTTTTGGCCTCTACTTAGCTTTTGCTGACAAATGTACAGATAACACGAGTTGGGTCATCTTTATCGATCTGAAAAAATGCCCAGGCTATGCAAGGCTTAGCACCCATGCGACCTGAAGAGCCACCACGACTTGTGGTGAGAGGCAGAGTTGTGTTTGAGGATGCAGTTGTTGACGTGCTTCCAGTACTACGTCTCTGTCCAGGAAGGCGCAACCTGACCTCGTCGTCACTAGCATCTTCCTCCACCTCCTCTGCTGACCTCATCTCTTGGCTGACTGTGGGTTGACAGTAAGTGGGATCTCCGACCTCATCATCATCACCCTGTGCGTTATCACACCCGTCGTCCTCAGAGCCAACCTGTTCCTGCCCTGACAAAAAACTAAAGTTGTCGCTCCAATCAGGTATTTGAGTCTTATCATCGTCTTCCTCATTGTCTCCACCAACAGGAGTTACAGTTTGGGAATGAGGGTCTACATTATGGTCAGAACCTTCTGCGTCTGGTCCTGGATCCGACTCATAAAGATTCTGGGCATCAGTGCAGATCATTTCCTCGTCTGGATTCACAGAAGCGCTGGAGTCGACCTCTGATTCCCAGGCTATAGTATGAGTAAACAGCTCTGCAGACTCAACCATCTGTTCTACCTCATACTCAGACGGGCAGCTGGAGATTTGGGAGCTGTGAGGAAGCAAGTGCGATTTGGGTGACACCTTTGAGGACTGGAGTATTTGTGATGTTGAAGTTGATGTGGAGGAGAGCCCACTTACAGGAGCACTTGATATCCGTTGAAGCACCTGCTGTTTTTGTGCCTCATCTGGAATTTGTAGCGATTGGCGTGGCCGTAAGAAAGGGATCTTATCACATTGTCCGCTAAAAGAAGTAGACATTTTAGTTTGGCTGGAAGATGGTCTTTCTTCTGCAGATGTTACTGTTGCTTTAACACCTACCCCACGGACACAACCTTTTTTCCCCTTCCCAACACGCCTATTCCCCTTTCCACCAGCAGCAGGCCTTTTTCCACTCATTTTGGTGGTTAACTAATTCACAACTCTGGAGTTGTTTGCACAAAAAAACAATGGATGGTAACCGAGCAGAGCTGAGTGGCCAAACTGTGGTATTAGGCCAAAACTATTGGCTGGGTTAGATGCAGAAAAAAATTATTTTGAATTTGCAACCTGATGGAGGTCAGTATAGATGGACTAATACAAATAGTCCCACACACTGCTAGAAGCCCAAATATTTTTTCAGAGGTACTGTAGATGCAGATGAAAATTATTTTTAATTTGCAACCTGATGGAGGTCAGTATAGATGGACTAATAGACCAAGTCCCACACACTGCTAGAAGCCCAAATATTTTTTCAGAGCTAGATGCAGAAAAAAATTATTTTTAATTTGCAACCTGATGGAGGTCAGTATAGATGGACTAATAGACCAAGTCCCACACACCGCTAGAAGCCCAACTATTTTTTCAGAGCTAGATGCAGAAAAAAATTATATTCAATTTGCAACCTGCTGGAGGTCAGTATAGAAGGACTAATAGAACAAGTCCCACACACTGCTAGAAGCCCAAATATTTTTTCAGAGCTAAATGAAGAAAAAAATTATTTTTAATTTGCAACCTGATGGAGGTCAGTATAGATGGACTAATAGACCAAGTCCCACACACTGCTAGAAGCCCAAATATTTTTTCAGAGCTAGATGCAGAAAAAAATTATTTTTAATTTGCAACCTGATGGAGGTCAGTATAGATGGACTAATAGACCAAGTCCCACACACCGCTAGAAGCCCAACTATTTTTTCAGAGCTAGATGCAGAAAAAAATTATATTCAATTTGCAACCTGCTGGAGGTCAGTATAGAAGGACTAATAGAACAAGTCCCACACACTGCTAGAAGCCCAAATATTTTTTCAGAGCTAAATGAAGAAAAAAATTATTTTTAATTTGCAACCTGATGGAGGTCAGTATAGATGGACTAATAGACCAAGCCCCACACACTGCTAGAAGCCCAAATATTTTTTCAGAGCTAGATGCAGAAAAAAATTATATTCAGTTTGCAACCTGATGGAGGTCAGTATAGATGGACTAATAGAATGATGCTATGCCCAAAATATTTTACTTCACTAGGTGCAGTAAAAAAATTGGTATTCTATACACAGGTGTTATATCTTGCAACACAGATAGGCTACTCCACTGACTAACACACTCTGCAATAGGCCAAAAAGGATTAGCTTTGCTAGATTCAGCCAAATGCTGTGAAAAAAACTTGCACAGCACTGGCACAGACCTGCCTGGCAAAAACTGATAGGAACTCATGTAACCTAGTCCTGAAAAGGACTCCAATTACAATTAGTCTTTACTCCCACAACCTATCTATTTAAGAGCACAGACCTCCCTGATAAAAGTCGTAGGAAATGCTGTAACCTAGTCCTTAAAAGGACTGCAATCACAACTATTCCCTACTCCCAAGCTATCTGTATATTTGTGCGAAAATTGGCTTGAAATTAACAAGGTATAGCGCACACAGCAACAGCGGTGCCGTCTAACACGCAGCTGCAGCAGTGAGAAAATGGTGGCGACAGGGAAAATGGCTTGGTCTTATAGGGCAAGGACATGTGACATACACTGCCAATGACACATGCCCTTGCTTGTGTGAAAAAAAGCACTTCGCTCCGTGTGTGCGCTGCTGATAGGCTGACAGATTGCACCTCCCCACTGCAAATGCGGGAAAGAGAAAAAAAAATGGAGATCTTCATTGTTCCTGCAGAGATCCATCCCCTGCCCCTCCCCCCACCCCGCTGTACACTCAAACTGCGTATTAACATAAATTTTCATCATTACTGAGAAAAAATCCAGTTATGATTTTGGTGCACGAACAGTTATCGAACATAACCTCGAACAGCCGAATTTTTCTCAAATTGTTCGTGTTCGCCGAACGGCTCGAACACCGCCCAAAACAGCTCGAATTTGAGATTGGCGAACAGTTCGAGTAGAACAACGCTCATCTCTAGTGTTGAGGTGGCAGTGAGGCAATGGCAGGCTGTAGGCTGTCTTGAAGAGATGGGTTTTCATGTTCTTTCTGAAGGATCCGAATGTAGTGGCTAATCGGACGTGTTGAGGCACAGAATTTCAGTGGATGGGGGATATTCAGTAGAAGTCTTGGAGGCGATTGGGTGAGGAACAAATAAGTGTGGAGGACAGAAGGAGGTCTTGGGAGAACAGGAGATTATGTAAGGGAATATATCGGGAGATTAGTTCAGAGATGTACAGAGAAGAAAGGTTATGGATGGCTTTGTACATCAGTGTTAGTAGTTTGAACTAGATACGCTGGGCAATTGGGAGCCAGTGAAGGGATCTTATAGATTGCAATCTTATAGATTGCTGGAGCCAGTCCACAGTAAAAAAGCAGCCATAGAGTGTCTGGGAATCTTCACACAGACTTTTCTTAGCCAGGGCTGCTTCTCAACAGGTTTGGATGAGCCCACCAGAGAACCAAACAATCCTCTGGTGGACCCTGGCTTCTCCTTCAGGAGAGTTGACAGAGCAAACTTTGCAGCTGCTATAAGGCTCTTGAGCAGGGGGAGAAAGGTGGGCCCTCAGAATCAAATCCTCTGGTGGGCCCAATGTTCTTCAGTCTTACGCTGCTTCTCGGTGACAGTTGTATTTCACCTCAGCTATATTCTTTAGCTCAGTGAAAGGACTGGCATAGAAACTGTATCTACTCTGGCTTTAATTTATCCCAGGAAAGTCCTGTAACGCAGCTTGTTCCATAAGCAATGACAGCCCGTCCAACATCAGCTCACACTTCTCGGTGGTACTTCGACACACAAAGATCTTTCTTTGTGCCTTGAATTTCATGACTACAGAGTTGGGCAATGGCCTGATCTGCAATGCGTTTTGAGAAATAACTTGCATAAGCAAAGCCATGGTTAAGACCTCTCAAGGTCATCATTAATGAAACTCATACAGCTTTCTCACAGACTGAAAGAGGGGTATCAAGACTTCCAAGACTGCCAAGACTTCCCTGTCCTCACCAAGAGGATGATGATCCATGTTCTCTTCCTCCTCCCCCTCATTATCACCCAATCCGTGTTGAGATGAGGCTTGGCTGTGTAGTATCACCCTGTATAGTTTCTTACTCTGCCTGCAATGCCTCCTCTTTAACTGTGAGCACTGAGCGTTTCAGTAGACAGAGAAGTGGGATGGTGATGCTAATTATGGCATCATCGCCGCTCACCATCTTTGTGGAGTCCTCAAAGTTTTGGAGGACAGCACAGATGTCAGACATCCATGCCCACTCAACAGCTCTTATGTGCGTAAGCTGACCTAAATTCCGACGGCTGTGTTGAAGCTGGTACTCCACAACTGCCCTCTGCTGCTCTCAAATCCTTCCCAACATCTGCAACGTTGATTTCCAACGTGTGGTGATATCGCACACCAGTTGGTAAGCTGGAAGCTGCAAATGCTGCTGAAGCACTGACAGGGTGGGTGGAAGCTGTAGCTGACTTTCTGAAATGGGCACACACTTGGCGTACTTTCACAAGCAGCTCTGGCAGATCTGGGTAGGTTTTGAGAAACCGCTGAACCACTAAGTTGAGCACATTTAGTGCTCTCTCATTACTAATCTGTACCCCTGTATGGAGAACAATATCAGCACCAAAGAATTAAAAGATGAAATATAGCCTGCTTTATATACCACGGTATATACCAAAGTGGCATCAATTTCAGTAGAGTATAAGTAGTATAATGAGGACAGACACCTCTTCCACTACAGCCAACCCAGCAGATGGAGACACAATCAGGATTGTTCACATTTAAAAAAAATTAGGGCCTAAGACCATCATTTCCATGGTCAACAGATTGGAGATGGTGAAGTTCAACCTCTTAGCTTTGTCATGTGTAGGAGGAAACAATCTTTTACATGACCACAACTGCAGGACCGATGGCTGGCTGCAGTGCTGAGAGAGGGCAGAGTACAGTGAACCGGACATACTGCTGGACTGTGAGTGAAGTGCAGGCGAAGATGTTACGGTGGATTGAGAAACATGTGGTGTGCTCAGTGAAACAAACACAGCAGACATGTCTGCTTCCGTTAGAGCTGACGGGCATACACTTAATTAATTGCTTTTTTGTTTTTTCTTTTCTTTTTTCTTTTTTGTTTTTGTCACCTCATGTTCCCTTCATATATTGATTTTTGATGAAGGCCTAATATTGTCACATTTTTTTATTTTTCACTATTTATTTATGGATTATTATTCATATTTATATTATATGAATTCATTCTCGTTTGGGGGTGTTGTCTTTGGACAAATTGTCCGGAGCATTTTAATGTTAATATCACTTTAATTGTGTTTTTTTGAATATATATGCATTCTCCCATTATTTATTAAATTGGTATGTGATATGACCCTGATTGATTGATAAGCACTATAGTCCGGTTATATCCGAATAAAAAATGGTGTTATTATTAATTGAAAATTGTTTAGACAGGGTGTAATATCTCACCAGGATTATATCCATTTATGGATATGTACAGTATATATATATATATAACAGGTACGCTGAACAAGGGATTGCAACAAGGGTAATAAACAGTAATTTGAAGTATTAGCAAAATACAAAGTCTCTAGGTGATGTGGTGCCCTAGGTCATGGGAGACACCTCGTGAGTTCCTTAATTGTGATATGGCTCTAGCGGGGGTCACCGGTTATTTCCGCTAGGCCGTGAGTCTTTTTCCGGATAAATTCAATTAGATCACATTGAGCTTCTTTAGCCCCAACCGTTCCCCTCCCACTCTGAGTACCTAAACCCAATTGTCCCCGGTACCGTGAGTGAACAGTAGAAGTGACGGCCCCGTTCACATCTGCTTTAGCTGGCGTGACTTTCCTGGGGCAGCCGTCTCTCAAGTCCTCTCTGCTTGGCCGTTGGAGGCAATCTCTCGAGCCTTGGGTAGGGGGGTCCAGACCTCGTCTGTCAGCGGGCGACGTCGGGTTCCGCGAACTCACTCAGCACCGCAAGCAGATTCTGAGTCTCCTCAGCAGGAACAGCACTCGGGTCACATCTGTGAGGGATCCGGAGCTCTTCTACCGGTGCCCGGCTGTGGCACCTCACAGGCCTCTGGCTTAGGCCTGTCACGCGGGGCTTCCCAGCACGCAGGGAACACGTCTGCTCCTTTCTGCTGCTTGGCGCCAAAGACCCCTCAGGTTTGGTGCGCTGGCCTCTTATCTTCCGGAACTCCTTCCTGGAAGTCACCTGATCGGGTCCAGCGTCTAAATCTGCTCTCCCTTCAACTTCCCTTGCATATCTTGGTTCCGCTTGACTGTGTCTGGCCAGCAGATGGCAGCCTCTCTCCATCTTTGAAACATCATGTAGGAGTTCCCTTACAAGCTCTCTCGCCTTTGCTACATTTTCACAAGCCGCTCTGGCAGATCCGTGTAGATTTTGAGAAACTGAAGAACCACTAAGTTGAGCACATGGGCTAGGCATGGTACATGTGCGAGCTTGCCTAGCTTCAGAGCCGCCACCAGGTTCTCTAATACAGCCTTCAACAACTCTGCAATGGTGTGCGATTTGTCGCCTAAGCATACAGTCCTGCTCATTGTTATTGGCACCCACGAAGTTTAAGTAAATAATCTGGAATATGTCCTAAAAAAATGCACTGTATGTTTGTGTCTGAGCATGTCTCACACACCACATGGCCAGATAAGGTAGTAAAATGTTAAAATGACATTTCCCGGTGAATGCATTTTTCACCGTTGAAAGCAATGCAAAAGTGCAAAAACGCTACGTGTGAACATAGCCCAAGGTGTGGAGGAGCATTTTTTGTTTTTGGTTATTTATTTTGTCTTATGTACAAGTCATTACCCTGGAAAGTATGTTCCTTAACATTTTTCCCAGGAAAATCCATTTTGGTTTCGTTTTTGTATGTTTTATTGTGAGTCCGTAAATGTGGCGTAATACCTCTGACAACATTGTTGACAGCAGTGACCTGGGAGTCAGAAATGCTTCCAGGGGTCTCCCCTATGCTGTTCCCATGTCATTTGAGCACTGTTCCCATCGATTTGGGCAATTTTTAGGCCCTCTGCAGACCGCAGAGGGGGGCTGCTGGAAAATGCTTGAGTTTCCCATAGACTTACATTTGGCTCATTGCTCGGACCGAGTACTCGACCATTTCAATTTGCTCGACCCGAACAATGAGTACCCGAGCATTTTAGTGCTCGCTCATCACTAGTCTCCATCATGTATAATTTTTTTAAGGTCTGCTAAATCCCAAGAGGAGGGAATTGTGCTTCTATTGAGAAGTGTGATACAAAACAAAGGAAAATTTCTAATTTGGTTAGATTTTGAGGTTTTTTTAATGGGCTTTGCCAATCTTTTCCAAGCGTTTATTGTAGCTTGAAAAATAGGGTGATTTGGCTCATGAAAAGATGGATTAAGTAAGTGATTTATAAGCAAGTCCTGAAGGGAGAGATTGTCATTTATAGCTAATTCCAAATCTAAGGACCGATTCTTTTTAACCTTTTTATTAATGACCTTGGGGATGGAATTGAGAGTAAAGTGTCAGTTTTTGATGATGACACCAAACTATGTAGGATATTAAAATCTAATCTTCACATTACAATATTGCATAAAGATTTGGATAAGATGACTGAATGGGCAAACACTTGGCAGATGGGGTTTAATGTAGATAAATGTAAAGTAATGCACCTAGGACGAAGCAATCCTATTGCTGCATATACATTAAATGGGAGTATACTCGGTACAACAGAACAGGAGAAGGACTTGGGTATTCTGGTTACAAGTAAGCTGAGAATAACTACTCAGTGTCAAGCAGCAGCTGAAAAAGCAAACAAGATTTTAGGATGTATAAAAAGAGAAATAAAATAGAAAACTAATTAAAAAGTTATAAATGGGTTAATTTTTCATTGTAACATCACAGCAATAATAAAAATGGTAATAATAATACATTGGTGAGGCCTAGTCCCAGTTAGTTAGTAAGTTGCATGCTGGAGTGTGGCTGGATATAAATAGCAGGGAGAGGTGAGGATCAATGCGTCCTGCATAGCCATCAGCTGTGTAACGTGATGTGCGCAGAGTTAGACGTCAGCCAGGAAAAGCCAAACTAATGCCGAAGAGTGAGCCGCTTACTGCGCATGTGTTATGATCTGCAAACAAGAACTAAGGAAATACGGGGAAAGCTTTCCCTACAGTAAGACTAAGCTGAATCCACACAATGTAGCGGGCTCCCTGTTCCTAGCGAACAGACCCGCCTTAGTCCTAGGCTAGTCTCACCGAAGACCTATAGAATACAGGGAAGGGGTCCCTAAAAGAACTAAGGACTGGAACAAAAATGGGACACCTCCTGAGCAGAGAAAGATGTTGCAGAAAACAAAAGGTAAACTGACAAAAAGGTACTAGAGATCCAACAGGACCAAGCGAACTGAGAGATAAAGGCACCGAAGCACCTGGCTAGCAAAACAGTCAAACAACACTGAAGTCCTGCACAGCCAAAAAGGTGAAGCTGGAATATAAAGGCAGATGGTCACGTGACCGTAAAACACAAGATGGAAAAAACAAACAGGAGGGTTCTAACAGTACCCCCTCTTTTAAGAGGATCCTCCGGATCCTCCAGGCCCAGGCCTATCCGGAAACCTCCTGTGGAAAGTTCTAACAAGCCTAGGAGCAGAGACATCATCCGCCCTTACCAAGGAGTTATCTTCGGGACCGAAACCCTTTCAGGAGACAAGATACTGTACTCTCCCTCTATGCCATCTAGAATTCAAGATACGAGAAATTTCATATTCGCTGTCTTCCACCACAGGAGGAACTGAGACAGTGGTATCCCTATCAGATACCTCCGCCTTTTTCAACAAGGAAACATGAAACACAGGACTAATCTTCCTGGAAGTAGGAACATCCAATCTAACCGCAGACGGGTTAACAACCTGAAGCACTTTAAATGGACCCACAAACTTAGGACCCAGTTTTTTAGAGGGAATCCTCAACCGCAGGTTCCTTGAAGACAACCAAACCATGTCACCCACAGTAAGCAAAACCTACTTTCATTTCCTGTCAAAATACTTCTTGGACTTCTTGTTAGCCTCTTGAAGGTTGCAACATACATTAGTCCAAACTATCTCCAAATCACCGGAAAAATTCTCCTCCTCCAGCACCGCCGACCCCAATTTGGAGAATGAACCAAAAGACGGATGTCTCCCAGTACAACAAAAAAAAAGGAGAACACCCAGCTGAGGAGGATGTATGATTGTTAAGAGCAATTACTGCGAGAGGCAGAAACTCAGACCACACCTCTTGATTGTCCGCCACAAAACATCGCAAAAACTGTTCTACATCCTGGTTCTTTTTTTCAGTCTGCCAATAGACTCAGGATGATACCCAGACGAAAATGACAAATGGACTCCCAACCTGTCACAAAAAGCACGCCAAAAGCGAGCCACAAACTGAGGTCCTCTATCAGAAACAATATCCGTGGGAACGCCATGAAGCTTGACAATCTCCTTAACAAACGCCTTAGCAAGTGTGTTAGCGCAGGGCAACTTAATGAATGGAACCAAATGACACATCTTACTAAAACGGTCCACGACCACCCAGATGACAGTAAAACGCTCGGACACAGGAAGATCAGTAATATAATCCATTGTGAGATGCGTCCAAGGCGCACTAGGAACCTCCAGAGGGCAAAGGAAACCCCGCAGCAGGAGTATGTGAAGCCTTTGACCTAGCACACACCGTACATTGACGCACCCACTTGATGACTTCTTTCTGCCACAAAAAACTGCAACTGATAAGTCTCTTAGTCTCAGAAATTCCTGGATGACCTGCCAACCGAGACTCATGATACTCCACAAACAAGTCTCTTCTAAAGGTTCTAGGCACGAACAACCTCCCATGGGGAGTGTTAGATGAAGCATCATCTTGAGCTTTTAGATTCCCATTCTCTAAAACGGAGTCCAATGCCGCCACCACAACTCCTTTCCGTAAAATGTTCTCCTCCTCATCGGCACCGACCGCAGGAGAGAAGCTGCGAGATAAAGCATCGGCTTTAACATTCTTAGTACCAGGGAAATAGGTAACAGAAAAATGAAACCGAGAAAAAAAGTGCCCAGCTAGCTTGACGGGCATTCAAGCGCTTGGCAGCATCCATATAGATCAAATTCTTATTATCTGTGAAAACCTGAATAGGAAATCTAGCACCTTCCAAAAAATGACGCCAATGTTCAAACGCAAGTTTAATAGCCAGCAACTCCCGATTTCCAACATCATAATTCAATTCAGTTTCCGAATTTTTTTTCGAAAAGAAGGCACAAGGATGTACTCCATCCCTGTTCTCCTGAGACAAAACGGCTCCGACCCCCACCGATGAAGCATCAACCTCGACCAAAAAAGGCTTGGTCTCATCAGGCTGCATAAGGATAGGAAAAACCTGGGAGTCTGAACTGAAACGTAAATTGATGTGCATGCAAAATGTAAATGCATGTTCACATAAGGCCATTAGACAGAGAAAAAACAAAAACAAGCAAAATACCCAAATAACTGGAAGTAAATGGGTAAATTGCACAGTGCAAAAATAATGATAAATAATAAAGGGTATTTAGTTAACATAATTTTGATCAAAATAATGTAAAAGGCATCCCACCACTTCATGGTAACCCTTATGGGACAGTCCTAACTCTAATATTAAAACCTTACCATTTGTCAAGTGACAGACATATGGACAAGGGCAGAGAGACTGAACCCGTAGTAGAGACATAGACCTGAGAGGCAGAATGAACCTTTCAGCTCAGACAAAGGGCGGCCACACCCTTACATGCACTAAAGCACACTATACTGCAAAGAAAAAACCTGGGAGTCTGAACTGAAACGTAAATTGATGTGCATGCAAAATGTAAATGCATGTTCACATAAGGCCATTAGACAGAGAAAAACCAAAAACAAGCAAAATACCCAAATAACTGGAAGTAAATGGGTAAATTGCACAGTGCAAAAATAATGATAAATAATAAAGGGTATTTAGTTAACATAATTTTGATCAAAATAATGTAAAAGGCATCCCACCACTTCATGGTAACCCTTATGGGACAGTCCTAACTCTAATATTAAAACCTTACCATTTGTCAAGTGACATACATATGGACAAGGGCAGAGAGACTGAACCCGTAGTAGAGACATAGACCTGGCTCTCAGGTCCATATGTATGTCACTTGACAAATGGTAAGGTTTTAATATTAGAGTTAGGACTGTCAAATAAGGGTTACCGTGAAGTGGTGGGATGGCTTTTACATTATTTTGATCAAAATTATGTTAACTAAATACACTTTATTATTTATCATTATTTTTGCACTGTGCGATTTACCCATTTACTGCCAGTTATTTGGGTATTTTGCTTGTTCTTGGTTTTTCTCTGCATAAGGATAGGGGCTGAACTGAACCTCTCTTTGAGATACTTAAACGCTTCAATGGCCTCAGTAGTCCATTGGACAGTATTCGCACCTTTCCTAGTGAGATCGGTTAGAGGCTTTACAATTACAGAAAAATTCTTAATGAATTTCCTGTAATAATTGGCAAAACCCAAAAATCTCTGTATAGATTTCAAACCAATAGGCCTTGGCCAATCCTGCACAGCCTGAACCTTCACCGGGTCCATTTCAAAGCCCTCGCTGGAGACAATGTAGCCCAAAAAACTAATTTTCTGCACAGCGAACTCACATTTCTCCAGCTTAGCAAAGAGTGAATTATCACTCAATAACTGCAAAACTTCACGTACACTCTGCCAATGGGACTCCAGATGTGGCGAATAAATCAAAATGTCAAATACACAACCACATTCTTACCAATCAAAGGTCTCAAGATGTCATCAATAAGGTTCTGAAAAAATGCAGGTGCATTGGTAAGACCAAAAGGCATTACCAAATTCTCAAAATGACCTACCGGAGTGTTAGAGGCAGTTTTCCACTCATCACCCTCCTTCACTCGTAACAAATTGTATGACCCCCGGAGATCAATCTTAGAGAACCACTTGGCCCTCACTAACTGGTTAAACAAGTCAGGAATTAACGGCAATGGGTAGGAATTGCGTACGGTAATCTTATTAATTTCACGAAAATCCAGACACGGACGCAAACCCCCGTCCCTTTTTTTAACAAAGAAAAATCCAACTGCCACAGGCAACTTAGAAGGTCTAATGTGACCAGCAGCCAGGCTAGTCTGTATGTACTCCTCCAAGGCCTTTCTTTCAGGGATAGTTAGATTAAACAACTGACTCTTGGGAAGAGTAGCTCCTGGAATAAACTCAATGGCGCAGTCATAATCCCTATGAGGAGGTAAAACTTGCGACTCCTCCTCCGAAAAAAACCTCCAAAAATCCTGAATAGGCACAGGCAATTCCCCTTTTCCCACAACCGCAATGCGACCATTACAACATTTATCATAGCATTTCGGACTCCAAGACTTAATCATATTAGTAGACCAGTCCAGCAAAGGATTGTGCAGTTTTAACCAAGGCAGTCTCAGAACGACCGGAGAGGGTAAATTATCTAATACAACCAAGTCCAAAATTTCTTGGTGAAGACTAGTGTTGAGCCACCCCCGTAGTGTTCGAGTTCGGTTCGGTTCGTCGAACACCCGTGTGTTCGCCGAACTGTTCGTCGAACTGTTCGTCGAACACCTTCGAACACCGTTAAAACCAATGGCAGGCAAACAAAAACACATAGAAACACATAGAAAACACCTTCAAAGGTGTCCAAAAGCTGACAAACTGCTCAGAAGACATAACTAACACATGGAAAAGTGACAAGTACATATAGTCATGCGAAAATAAAAGAGGTGGAGGAGTAAAAGGAGGGGGAGACACAGATATAGGCATGTCATGCCCTTCTAAAATCCAAAAAGTGAGAAGCCGACACGGCCAGTCCGCTCCTGCCCGTGCCACCTCCGTGTCGCCGGGTTTGTGCCAGAGCCGCGGTGAACCCTGACGGCCAGCCCCCCTCTCCCAATACTGGTGCCTGTCCGCTGGTGGGTCGAGCGAGCCCCCCTGTGGTGGAGGCAGCTCTAAGCTTTTTAATTTAAATTGTCTCTCTAATTTGAATGAATACACTTTAAATCCATTTACAAGGATCTATTGGAGGGCAAGTCTCATGCCAGCAGCCGCGGTAATTCCAGCTCCAGTAGCGTCCACTAAAGCTGCTGCAGTTAAAAAGCTTTTATAAGGATCGAGCTCGGCTGTCCACCGCAAGGCATCCTACTGCCAGTCCCAGCCCCTATGCCTTGGGGTGCCTCCTGATGCTCTTCACTAAGTATCCCATGGTCCCGAAGCATTTCCTTTGAAAAAATTAAGTGTCTAAACTACAGGTGGTGTAGCTTGCTTAACAGCCGGGATAATCCGCTGACTAGCAGACACTGCTACTAGGCACAAAGTATTTCCTGGGCTAGATGCAGTTAAAAATTTGTAATTAGATACTCTCGTTGGATGCTGAGAAAGCATTCCATAGAGTCTCCTGGCACGCCATATATGATTCTCTTAAAAAGCTTGGGGTAGGGGTCTAGGGGACCCTTTTATAGCCAAAATCACGGCCCTGTATCGCAATACGTCACCTAGGCTGAAGATAAATGGAACTGTAGCACCCTGAGGGCTCGGTTGCTACAGACGTATTGCACCTCACCCAGAGGTGTGATATCTCACTCTCAGGTAAGGATGGAGTGTGGATCAGGACCCGACACCTGCATGCATTACACCACATTGCCGTGGGGCAGGGCGACCAATATGCCCCTGAGATGGGCACGACAGTCCCTGTCCCTGGCTGGAGTGGGGGGAGGGAACACTGAGGAAGGGGAACCCTGTAGTGCAGGAGCAGGGAGGAAGCAGTTCCTGGGTGCATTGAGAAGGGAGTATAAAAGGTGGGCACCATCTTAGTTCAGTGCAGAGAAGTCTGAGCAGAAGTGGCAGGGAGCAGGGGCTCTGCATGAGCTCTGCTCCGCAGGCGGGCCTAGTAACAGAGGCCCAGGCCTGGAAGAGGGAGAAGGAAGGAAGAGGAGCGGAGAAGGCTCCAGGAACGAGGAATGAAGGGATCCCAGGGGTGCGGACGGGCGAGTCGCCACAGCACGCCCGAATCCACCTGCGTGGAGGGGTCAGGCCAAAGGGGGAGACCGGTCCCCGAACTAGTGGAGGCAGGAAACGACCCTCAGCTAGAAACCGGAGGCTCTGACATTTTATGTGGCGCAGCCCCTCGCTACACCCGCTAGGAAGGCACCACATAGGGTCAGGGAAACTGGCGCCAAGTTTACCAAGAGGAGGCCCGAGGCAGCCGGACAGAAGTGTTGGTAAGAAAGGCCAGACAAAGGACACACAAAGGGGGTCCTGTGAAGTGCTCCAAAGTTATCTGGGAGTTGTCTGAGCCCCTCACCTGGTGAGCACAGTACGACGTGGGCAGCCGTTACCTGCAGACGTGGTCTGGATAATAAGAACTGTGAGTAAAGGCCCTGGACTGCATCACTGACTCCGTGTCGTTACTGCTGCTGCCCTGCACCATCACCCCCATCCTCCGCATACACTGCCCTGAGGCTATACTCCTCCCGTGGGGAGTTATGCTACGCTCTGCTGCACCCACAACACCAGCCTCAGCGGTCTGCCCTGTAGCGGCGGTTCACTCTGACCGCAATCCACGGGTGGCGTAGTCGGACATTTAAACATCAAAACCACATAAATAGTTCCGCCACTGGTTTGACCGCCCTGAGCCACGGAACCGGGTCGCCGCCACGAAGACTACAACCACCAGCATCCACCAAAAAGGGTCCGGCTCCGGGTGTCCCAAGGCCCAGGGGGTGCGTCAGAACATTTTCATCACCTTTCACAATCACCAATGGGACAAGGCAGGGATGTCCTCTGTCCCCTCTCTTATACATCCTAGTGACGGAGCACCTGCTCTCATCAATTCGCCATAACCCCAATATTAGGTGGATTGAGGTGGGAGGCACCGAGTACAAGTGCTCTCTATTTGCTGATGATGTCCTAGTATATATCACTCAATCACATATATCCATCCCTGCTGTTATGGCTGAAATAGATCACTTTGTTACATGGTAAAATTTTAAAATCAATGCAGCGAAGTCTGAGGCCCTCGATGTCTCCCTCCCCAAATCCATATAGGATTCCATCCAGTCCAACTTTCCCTTTGCCTGGCCCTCACAGGGTATCAAATACTTAGGAATTCCTATTCATAGAGACCTCTCCCATCTATGTTATCTTAATTTTGGGCCCTTTATTGAACAATTCCATACAGACCACGGTTGGCAAGTTAGAACTGTAAGATTCACTACGTGAACCACTGGTGTTTTGTGGAAAAGCACATGTACACTGCGTTCCAAATTATTATGCAAAAAGTGTTTAGGAGTGATAAGGGAAGAATTTGTTTGTTTGTCAGTTAAACTCATTGATGGTGATGTGTGTCAGGGCTCTTTATATCACTGTAAGCAATTGCAGACACCTGTGCTAATTAGTTTGGCAGGTGTGTCCAATGAAAGGCAAGACTACTTAAGAAGGCTCTCTCACATTATTAAGCAGCCTACATTTTCTGCCAAAATGGGAAAGAAAAAGGATGTGTCGGCTGCTGAGAAGCAACAAATTGTGGAGTGTTTAGGTCAAGGCATGACTACAATCAACATTGTGCGATGATCAGGATGAAGTGTCTTGGCAATCAAGAAGTATGTAGCTGATTCACAGTACACACGTGTGCGTGCTGATAAGGGCAAATTGAGGACTCTTTCCTACAGGCAATTACGTCAGGTTGAAAGAGCAGCGGCAAAAAAGCCTTGTCATAGCAGCAGACAAGTTTTTGAAGCTGCTTGTGCCTCCAACGTCCCCCGAACAACAAGATGCAGGGTCCTTCAGAGGTTTGCAGCTGTGCATGCGCCATCCTGTCGACCTCCTCTATCCACTTCACACAAGCAGAAACGGCTCCAGTGGGCCAAACATTACATGAAGACTGATTTCAAAACTGTTTTGTTCACGGATGAGTGCCGTGCAGCGCTCGATGGTCCAGATGGATGGAGTGGAGGATGGCTGGTTGATGGACACCCCACGCAAACACGGCTACAGCGCCAACAAGGAGGAGGTGGAGTAATGTTTTGGGCTGGAATCATGGGGAGAGAGATTGTCGGCCCCTTTAGGATCCCTGAAGGCGCTAAAGATGAACTCCATAATGTATGTGGATTTTCTCAAACAGCACTTCCTGCCATGGTTCAAGAAGAAGAACCGTGTATTTCACAGCAAGATCATTTTTCTGCATGATAATGCACCATCTCATGCTGCACATAAAACATCTGCATCTCTGGCTGATATGGGCATAAAAGGGGACAAACTTATGGTGTGACCCCCATGCTCCCCTGACCTCTACCCCATTCAGAACCTTTGGAGCATCATTAAAAGGAGTGTCTATGATGGCGGGAGGCAGTTCACATCTAAGCAACAGCTCTGGGAGGGTATTCTGTCCTCATGCAAAACAATTGAAGCAGAAACCATCCAAAACCTGACAAATTCAATGGACGAGAGAGTTCAGAAGCTCCTTTCGAACAAGGGGTCCTATGTGAAAATGTAACATCACCTAGAATAAAGTTTTGAGTTGAAAACTGTTTGATTTCAGTTTCTAACAACCTGCTAATGCTTATAATTTCAAAAATGACCATTTTTTTGGTCTTTATTAAAATGAAAAGGTTGATCGAAAAGTTTGGGGGATCTAAGAGTGTGGCAACCCAGTAGTCATGATTACTTCGAATTCTGACAATATGAGGGTCATGCTGCAGGTAGTGCAGCAAGAAGGCACTTATGTGCCTTGCGCATCTCGGAGCCCCAAAATTATTTTCCGGGCTAGATGCAGCTAAAAATTATTTTTAATTTTAAATCTGCTGAAGCTTTAGTATAGATGGTCTAATAGGATCAGTGCTGCACACTGCTACAAAGCCCAAATTATTTTCCAGTCAAGATACAGATAAACATGATTAGTAATTTGAAAGCTTAAAACGGTTGGTAGGGTGATTTTAACCAATCATCAAGCTTTTACTCTCCCCAGGATGACACAGGGGTAGAAAAGTCGTTTCGGATCCATGATTTGTTCATCTTTATGAACGTGAGTCTGTCTACATTATCAGTGGAGAGCCACGTGCGCTTATCTGTCAGCACACCACCAGCAGCGCTGAACACACGTTCAGACAGAACGCTGGCTGCGGGGCATGACAAGATCTCCAAGGCGTAAGTGGCTAGCTCCGGCCATTTATCCAGATTGGAAGCCCAAAAAGAGCAAGGGTCCAGTGACACAGTCGTGGCTTCAATGTTTACTTGGAGATACTCCTGTACCATCGTCTCTAGGCGTTGACTATGTGTCAGACTTCTTGTCTCCTGTGGCCTTGCAAAGGATGGGCTAAAAAAGTGGTGAAATGATTCCGCAAAATTGATGTTACCAGCAGATACTGTGGTTCTGTTACGGTTTGAGTGCTGAACACTTGACGGTCCCACGGTTGGCAAGTTGGAACTGTGAGATTCACTACGTGCACCACTGGTATTTTGTGGAAAAGCACATGTAAGATTCTGCAACAGTCTCTGCTGATACTCCTGCATGCGTGCATCCCTTTCTATGGCAGGAATAATTTCTGCAAATTTACTTTTGTACCGGGGATCTAACAGTGTGGCAACCCAGTAGTCAGGATTATTTCTAATTCTCACAATTCGAGGGTCATGTTGCAGGTAGTGCAGCAAGAAGGCACTCATGTGTGTTGCGCATCCAGGAGCACCAAGTCCCTGTTGTGTTGGTGGCGAGGTAACAATCATGCTTCCTTCCTCTGTCCTCTCCCCCCAACCTCGCACAACAGAAATGTGATCAAGGTCTCCCTCATCTGATGAGTCTTCCATCAGTTCGTCCTCCACTTCTTCCTGGGCTCCTGCACCTTCCTCACTAGTTTGGCTGCTACCATGCGCCCTGGTAAAACCATCTCCCCCACCCTCACATGCCTGCCGCCTTGGTGCTGCCGACCGTCTGGACCTTGCAGATGTTAGCCCTTCCGCATACAACTCCTCCTCCTCTACTTCCTCCACCTCCTCTTGTGCCACCACCTGACTCCGAATTCTGTTTAACATGTGCTCCAGCATGTAAATCACCGGAATAGTCATGCTGATAATGGCATCGTCAGCACTAAACATCTTCGTCGCCATTTCAAAACTGTGCAGAAGGGTGCATAGGTCCCTGATCTGAGACCACTCCTCCAGCGTGATTTGCCCCACCTCTGAATCTCGTTGGCCCAGGCTATATGTCAGAACGTATTGCACCAGGGCTTGTCGGTGCTGCCACAGTCGCTGCAACATGTGCAGAGTTGAATTCCACCGGGTAGGCACATCGCATTTTAGCCGGTGAAGTGGCAGGCCCAACGACTTCTGTAGAGATGTAAGTCGCTGAGCTGCGGGATGCGAACGGCGGAAGTGAGCACACAGCGACCGTGCCCTCTGCAGAAGGCCATCTAGTCTGGGATAGTGGGCTAAAAATTGCTGGACAACCAGGTTCAACACGTGAGCCATACAAGGCACGTGTGTGACATTGCCCCGGCGAAGGGCCGCACCCAGGTTTGCAGCATTGTCGCACACGGCCTTCCCTGGTTTCAGGTCCAGTGGAGACAACCATTCATGAAATTGGTTCTCCAGAGCTGACCACAACTCCTCAGCTGTGTGACTCACATTTCCCAGACATTTGAATGTAAAAACCGCCTGAGGACGTTGAGCCCTACTGCCAGCATAGTAAGGAGGTGTGCAGGATCCCTTCTGCGCAGTTAGAAAGCTTGTGGCATGACCAGACAGGCTTTGGGTGCAGGTGGAAGACCGAGAGGAGGTTGAGGAGGCAGAAGCAGTGGAGGAACTTTGACATAAAGAGGATTGACGCACAACTCGTGGGGACGGCAAGACTTGGACAGCAGCCCCTTGTCCTGCTGTCACCATAGTTACCCAGTGCCCAGTCAGCGACATGTAACGCCCCTGTCCATGCCTACTCGTCCAAGTGTCTGTGGTGAAATGCACCCTGTCACACACAGAGTTTCTCAAAGAAGCGGTGATGTTGTGTGCGACATGCTGGTGGAGCGCAGGCACACCTTTCTTTGAGAAGTAGTGCCGACTGGGCATCTGGTACTGGGGCACTGCGACGGACATAAGGTCTCGAAAATCCTCTGTGTCCACCAGGCGGAAAGGCAGCATTTCTGTAGCCAAGAGCTTGCAGATGGTGAAATTCAACCTCTTAGCTTTCTCATGGCTAGGAGGAAATGGTCTTTTACTTGTCCACATCTGAGGGACCGAGGGCTGGCTATTGTGCTTAGACGGGGTTGATAAGGGTGTCCCCGGCAAACTGCCGGTCTGTGAGGAAGATGCAGGCGGACATGTTAGGTTGCCTTGATCCAAAGGTGGTGCTATCGATGTCGGACAGCGCTCAACACCAGCTGGTGTTACCACCTCCAAAGAAAATGATGACCTGCCAATCACGCTGGCTGTTGCGGGTAAAGAGGTGGCAGGTCTGCGCCCCAAAACAGGTGTGACTGCTGTCCCCCCAGTCACAGAGGATGAAGAGGCCGCGGATGCACAAGATATGGCAGACGGTGACTGGCCCGGCCGGCTAGGCCGCATTGTAGCACACTGAGCTTCCCACTGCAACTTATGCTTCATGTCCATGTGCCGGTTCATGCATGAAGTACTCAAACTATGTATTTTTTGGCCTCTACTTAGCTTTTGCTGACAAATGTTACAGATAACACGAGTTGGGTCATCTTTATCGATCTGAAAAAATGCCCAGGCTATGCAAGGCTTAGCACCCATGCGACCTGAAGAGCCACCACGACTTGTGGTGAGAGGCAGAGTTGTGTTTGAGGATGCAGTTGTTGACGTGCTTCCAGTACTACGTCTCTGTCCAGGAAGGCGCAACCTGACCTCGTCGTCACTAGCATCTTCCTCCACCTCCTCTGCTGACCTCATCTCTTGGCTGACTGTGGGTTGACAGTAAGTGGGATCTCCGACCTCATCATCATCACCCTGTGCGTTATCACACCCGTCGTCCTCAGAGCCAACCTGTTCCTGCCCTGACAAAAAACTAAAGTTGTCGCTCCAATCAGGTATTTGAGTCTTATCATCGTCTTCCTCATTGTCTCCACCAACAGGAGTTACAGTTTGGGAATGAGGGTCTACATTATGGTCAGAACCTTCTGCGTCTGGTCCTGGATCCGACTCATAAAGATTCTGAGCATCAGTGCAGATCATTTCCTCGTCTGGATTCACAGAAGCGCTGGAGTCGACCTCTGATTCCCAGGCTATAGTATGAGTAAACAGCTCTGCAGACTCAACCATCTGTTCTACCTCATACTCAGACGGGCAGCTGGAGATTTGGGAGCTGTGAGGAAGCAAGTGTGATTTGGGTGACACCTTTGAGGACTGGAGTATTTGTGATGTTGAAGTTGATGTGGAGGAGAGCCCACTTAAAGGAGCACTTGATATCCGTTGAAGCACCTGCTGTTTTTGTGCCTCATCTGGAATTTGTAGCGATTGGCGTGGCCGTAAGAAAGGGATCTTATCACATTGTCCGCTAAAAGAAGTAGACATTTTAGTTTGGCTGGAAGATGGTCTTTCTTCTGCAGATGTTACTGTTGCTTTAACACCTACCCCACGGACACAACCTTTTTTCCCCTTCCCAACACGCCTATTCCCCTTTCCACCAGCAGCAGGCCTTTTTCCACTCATTTTGGTGGTTAACTAATTCACAACTCTGGAGTTGTTTGCACAAAAAACAATGGATGGTAACCGAGCAGAGCTGAGTGGCCAAACTGTGGTATTAGGCCAAAACTATTGGCTGGGTTAGATGCAGAAAAAAATTATTTTGAATTTGCAACCTGATGGAGGTCAGTATAGATGGACTAATACAAATAGTCCCACACACTGCTAGAAGCCCAAATATTTTTTCAGAGGTACTGTAGATGCAGATAAAAATTATTTTTAATTTGCAACCTGATGGAGGTCAGTATAGATGGACTAATAGACCAAGTCCCACACACTGCTAGAAGCCCAAATATTTTTTCAGAGCTAGATGCAGAAAAAAATTATTTTTAATTTGCAACCTGATGGAGGTCAGTATAGATGGACTAATAGACCAAGTCCCACACACCGCTAGAAGCCCAACTATTTTTTCAGAGCTAGATGCAGAAAAAAATTATATTCAATTTGCAACCTGCTGGAGGTCAGTATAGAAGGACTAATAGAACAAGTCCCACACACTGCTAGAAGCCCAAATATTTTTTCAGAGCTAAATGAAGAAAAAAATTATTTTTAATTTGCAACCTGATGGAGGTCAGTATAGATGGACTAATAGACCAAGTCCCACACACTGCTAGAAGCCCAAATATTTTTTCAGAGCTAGATGCAGAAAAAAATTATTTTTAATTTGCAACCTGATGGAGGTCAGTATAGATGGACTAATAGACCAAGTCTCACACACCGCTAGAAGCCCAAATATTTTTTCAGAGCTAGATGCAGAAAAAAATTATTTTTAATTTGCAACCTGATGGAGGTCAGTATAGATGGACTAATAGACCAAGTCCCACACACCGCTAGAAGCCCAAATATTTTTTCAGAGCTAGATGCAGAAAAAATTTATTTTTAATTTGCAACCTGATGGAGGTCAGTATAGATGGACTAATAGACCAAGTCCCACACACTGCTAGAAGCCCAAATATTTTTTCAGAGCTAAATGAAGAAAAAAATTATTTTTAATTTGCAACCTGATGGAGGTCAGTATAGATGGACTAATAGACCAAGTCCCACACACTGCTAGAAGCCCAAATATTTTTTCAGAGCTAAATGAAGAAAAAAATTATTTTTAATTTGCAACCTGATGGAGGTCAGTATAGATGGACTAATAGACTAAGTCCCACACACCGCTAGAAGCCCAAATATTTTTTCAGAGCTAGATGCAGAAAAAAATTATTTTTAATTTGCAACCTGATGGAGGTCAGTATAGATGGACTAATAGACCAAGTCCCACACACTGCTAGAAGCCCAAATATTTTTTCAGAGCTAGATGCAGAAAAAAATTATTTTTAATTTGCAACCTGATGGAGGTCAGTATAGATGGACTAATAGACCAAGTCCCACACACCGCTAGAAGCCCAAATATTTTTTCAGAGCTAGATGCAGAAAAAAATTATTTTTAATTTGCAACCTGATGGAGGTCAGTATAGATGGACTAATAGACCAAGTCCCACACACTGCTAGAAGCCCAAATATTTTTTCAGAGCTAAATGAAGAAAAAAATTATTTTTAATTTGCAACCTGATGGAGGTCAGTATAGATGGACTAATAGAACAAGTCCCACACACTGCTAGAAGCCCAAATATTTTTTCAGAGCTAAATGAAGAAAAAAATTATTTTTAATTTGCAACCTGATGGAGGTCAGTATAGATGGACTAATAGACCAAGTCCCACACACTGCTAGAAGCCCAAATATTTTTTCAGAGCTAGATGCCGAAAAAAATTATATTCAGTTTGCAACCTGATGGAGATCAGTATAGATGGACTAATAGAATGATGCTATGCCCAAAAGATTTTACTTCACTAGGTGCAGTAAAAAAATTGGTATTCTATACACAGGTGTTATATCTTGCAACACAGATAGGCTACTCCACTGACTAACACACTCTGCAATAGGCCAAAAAGGATTAGCTTTGCTAGATTCAGCCAAATGCTGTGAAAAAAACTTGCACAGCACTGGCACAGACCTGCCTGGCAAAAACTGATAGGAACTCATGTAACCTAGTCCTGAAAAGGACTCCAATTACAATTAGTCTTTACTCCCACAACCTATCTATTTAAGAGCACAGACCTCCCTGATAAAATTCGTAGGAAATGCTGTAACCTAGTCCTTAAAAGGACTGCAATCACAACTATTCCCTACTCCCAAGCTATCTGTATATTTGTGCGAAAATTGGCTTGAAATTAACAAGGTATAGCGCACACAGCAACAGCGGTGCCGTCTAACACGCAGCTGCAGCAGTGAGAAAATGGTGGCGACGGGGAAAATGGCTTGGTCTTATAGGGCAAGGACATGTGACATACACTGCCAATGACACATGCCCTTGCTTGTGTGAAAAAAAGCACTTCGCTCCGTGTGTGCGCTGCTGATAGGCTGACAGATTGCACCTCCCCACTGCAAATGCGGGAAAGAGAAAAAAAAATGGAGATCTTCATTGTTCCTGCACAGATCCATCCCCTGCCCCTCCCCCCACCCCGCTGTACACTCAAACTGCGTATTAACATTAATTTTCATCATTACTGAGAAAAAATCCAGTTATGATTTTGGTGCACGAACAGTTATCGAACATAACCTCGAACAGCCGAATTTTTCTCAAATTGTTCGTGTTCGCCGAACGGCTCGAACACCGCCCAAAACAGCTTGAATTTGAGATTGGCGAACAGTTCGAGTAGAACAACGCTCATCTCTAGTGAAGACCATTGATAGTGAGGGGAAATGCAGCAACCTTGTGAGTAATACATTTCAAGCGAGTGTTATCAATTGCAATCACAGAAATAGGTGATGACAAAGGTTTGGATTTCAATTTAAGGTTTTCCAAAAACCCTTTATCAATCACATTAAGTGTTGAACCACAATCCACAAATACCTGAAATTCAATCAAATTTTCCTGCAAAGTAGTACTCCCTGATAGAAATACTCCTGCAGAGCGTAAACAAGCTATTCGGGTGTACCTAATCTTTTTTTTTTCTTTACTTAAACGAAGCTCACAATACTTAATCAAATGGTCAGCTTTACCACAATAAAGACACAATCCCTCGGTGAACCTCCGGTCTCTTTCCTGAGAGCGGAGTGACATCGCACCAACTTCCATCGGTTCTCCGCCGTCTGAGCAGATTTTTTGGAGACTAGGACCTGGCATTACAGGAGTCTTTACCTCATTCTGCCTAGATCTCAGCCTCCTATCCACATGAACAGCTAATTGCATGGCATCCTGCAGAGCCTCAGGTGCAGGGAATGAAATTAGCAAATCCTTAACCCTTTCACTCAGACCAGCAAGAAATAGACATTTCAGAGCAGGATCATTCCATCTGACTTCAGAAGCCCACCTTATAAAGTGTGTGCAATAAATCTCAACATCATCTGACCCCTGATTCAAACGCCTGAGTTCTGCCTCAGCAGATGAGATTCTATCAGGATCGTCATATAATAGACCCATAGCAGAAAAAAAACTCTTCTACCGTCCTCAAACATGAATCATTAGGTTGAAGAGAAAAGGCCCACCCTTGTGGTTCATTGCGCAAAAGTGACATAATAAAACCAATGCGCTGTGATTCATTCCCAGAGGACCTTGGTCTCAAATGAAAATATAACAAACAAGCATTTTTAAAGGAAAAAAAATCTTGCTGTTTACTATAAAAAACATCAGGCAGTCCTACCTTGGGTCCCACAAAATGCGCTCCGGAACAGCAACTCACTAGTTGCTGGAGCTCGGCCACCTCCAGAGTCCACCCCTGCAAGCATTGAGCCAAATCCTGGATGGAAGCCATCCCGTATAAATATTTCCTTAATTTTTTTTTTTGGGCTGGACTTACTGTTATGATCTGCAAACAAGAACTAAGGAAAGACGGGGAAAGATTTCCCTACAGTAAGACTAAGCCGAATCCCTGCGGTGTAGCGGGCTGCCTATTCCTAGTGAACAGACCCGCCTTAGTCCTAGGCTGGTCTGAACGAAGACCTATTGAATAAAGGTAAGGGGTCCGTAAAAGAACTAAGGACTGGAACAAAAATGGGACACCTCCTGAACAGAGAAAGATGTTGCAGAAAACAAAAGGTAAACTAACAAAAAGGTACTAGAGGTCCAACAGGCCCAAGCGAACTGAGAGAAAAAGGCACCGAGGCACCTGGATAGCAAAACAGTCAAACAACACTGAAGTCCAGCACAGCCAAAAAGGCAGAGCTGGAATATAAAGGCAGATGGTCACGTGACTGCAAAACACAAGATGGAAAAAACAAACAGGAGGGTTCTAACAGCATGCTCCTGATAATTCATTGCCGTGGAGAAAGACGAAGGGAAGCCTGACATGCACGGAAATGTGCTATAAGATCAACTAACTGTGCGTGTGCCACATTAGCCTATGATGTAGGATAGAAAAGGCTTAAAGGGAGATGGCAATGTATTCAGTGGGGAAAGTGGATAACAGACAAGTGACAATGTCTGAGAGGTCAGAGCCAGAAGTAGAGGGGAAAAAGAAGGAAAAAATATGTAAAAGGGGAATAAAGAAAAAAGGACATGGTACCAGAGCCATAAAGATGAAAACATACCTAAAGCAAGAAAAGGGAGAGCAGAGGGCAATAATAACTAACAAAGAAAAGGGAGAAAGAAAATGAATACAAAAAAAAAACAACAGGCATGCGGCATAAGAATTAGCTCAATACCTGATGGAGCCCTAGATGACCTGTAAGACAAAAGTACATGCATGAAACTCTAGAATACAATACTTGGAATAGGTACAATGGAAGCCAATATTATAAGCCTGTATGTAACATATCAGTAAAGAAACTCATATTCTCTGTTAAACCCTAAAGGCTTCAATGTTTGCAGCTTAACCTTTTCGCGCCAGAGCCTGTTTTCGCCTTCGTGACCAGGCCAATTTTTTCAATTCTTACCACTGTCACTTTATGAGGTAATAGCTCTGGAATGCTTCAACGGATTCCCCTGATTCTGAGATTTTTTTGTGACATCTTGTACTTCATGATAGTGGTAACATTTCTTCGTTATCACTTGCGTTTATTTGTGAAAAAATCGGAAATTTGGCGAAAATTTTGAAAATTTTGCAATTTTCAAACTTTGAATTTTCATGTCCTTAAATCAGAGAGATGTCACACAAAATATTTAATAAATAACATTTCCCACATGTCTACTTTACATCAGCACAATTTTGGAACTAACATTTTTTTTGTTAGGAAGTTCTAAGGGTTAAAAGTTGACTAGCGATTTCTCATTTTTCCAACAAAATTTACAAAAACATTTTTTTAGGGACAACATCTTATTTGAAGCGACTTTGAGGGGCCTTTATGACAGAAAATACCCAAAAGTGACACCATTCTAAAAACTGCACCCCTTAAGGTGCTCAAAACCACATTCAAGAAGTTTATTAACCCTTCAGGTGCTTCACGTGAATTTTTGGAATGTGGAAGAAAACAATGAACATTTAACTTTTTTTCACAAAAATGTTACTTTAGACCCAATTTTGTTATTTTCACAAGGGTAACAGGAAAAAGTGGACTACACAATTTGTATTGCAATTTCTTCTGAGCACACTGATACCCCATATATGAGGGAAAACCACTGCTTGGGCGCACTGCAGGGTTTGGAAGGGAAGGAGCGCCAGACTTTTTGAATGTAAAATTTGTTTGAATAATTAGAAGACGCCATGTCGCATTTGGGGAGCCCCTGATGTGCCTAAACAGTGGAAACCCCCCACAATTGACACCATTTTGGAAACTAGACCCTCTTAGGTAACTTATCTAGATGTGTGGTGAGCACTTTGCACCCCAAGGTGCTTCACAGAACTTTGTAATATTGAGGCGTAAAAATAACATTTTCACATTTTTTCCACAAAAATGTTTTTCGTCCCCTAATTTTGCTTTATCATAAGGGTAACAGGAGAAATTGCACCATGAAATTTGCTGTGCAATTTCTCCTGAGTATGCCGGTACCCCATATGTGGGGGAAAACCACTGTTTGGGCGCACTGCAGGGTTCAGAAGGGAAGAAGCGCCATTTGACTTTTTGAATGTAAAATTCGTTTGAATAATTAGCGGACGCCATGTCACATTTGGGGAGCACCTGATGTGCCTAAACAGTGGAAACCCCCCACAATTGACACCATTTTGGAAACTAGACCCCTTAGGGAACTTATCTAGATGTGTGGTAAGCACCTTGAACCCCCAGGTGCTTCACAGAAGTTTATAATATTGAGCCGTAAAAATAACATTTTCACATTTTTCCCACAAAAATGTTTTTCATCCCCTAATTTTGCATTATTAAAAGGGTAACAGGAGAAATTTCACCATGAAGTTTGTTGTGCAATTTCTCCTGAGTACGCCGATACCCCATATGTGCGGGAAAACCACTGTTTTGGTGTATCACAGGGTTCGGAAGAGAAAGGAGCGCTGTGTTGGCTGGGATAGGTTGCAGACACCTTGTCACATTTGAAGAGTCGCTGACATGCCGAAATGGCAGAAGCCCCCACAAGTGACCCCATTTTGTAAACTACACCTCTCAAGTAATTCATCTAGGGAAGTAGTGAGTATTTTTTTAATTTTTAAATTTATACCATTGGGCAGTGAAGAAAACATAATTATATTTTTACCACAAAAAAATGTTTTACCCTCAGATTTTACATTTTCACACAGGGCAATGGGTAAAAATGGTCCCGAAATGTGTCACACAATTTCTTCTAAACGTGGCAATACCCAATATGTGGCTCTACCATACCGCTTAGCTATACGGCGAGATCCGGGAGGGATGGAGCACTATTTGACTCTTGGAGAACAAATTATTGTAGAATAGTTTGCGGACTCCATATAGACAGCCCCTAAGTGCTAGAAGAGCAGAATCACCCCTCAAGTGACCCCATTTTGGAAATTATACCCCTTTGAGAATTTACCTACAGGTGTAGTGACAATTTTGACTCCATGGGTCTTTTCCAGAAACAATCAGCAGTGGATGTTGCGGAGTGAAAATTTCAAACTGCCGTTGAAATGACCAGTACGCTGTAGCGACCAGTACGTTGTGCCCAGCTTGTGCTTCTGGAGACATGCACCTGTAAATTAGGCAAGCTCTCATCGCTACAGGAATGCCAAACATGTGGACCCTAAATGTAGTTTAGGCACATTGTGGGGCTCAGAAGGGAGGGAGGCATTTGGATTTGGGAGCACAACATTTTCTGAATTTCTTTTGGGGGCCAAGGGCCATTTCCCTTTTCCAGAGCCTTTCTACTAACAGTAACTTGGAAGTCCCTTATATTTTTAACAGATAATGGACCTGAGTGAGGACTAGCTTTTTTTGAGGACTGAGTTGAAGCTTTTTTTGGGAACATTTTACATAACATTTATCCGGCGCTCTACTTACATCGGGGTTTCCATCTAAATTTCCAAGTGATGTAATTCAGATGAAACCCCTGCAGGATCCATTCACTATAATGAGGCAGCAGAGTTACTCTGGACTCCGTCTTGCCTCTGTTTAGCAGTGTCCTTTTTTTCAGAAGTGCACAAAATTGTGGCCAACTGCACTTTTATGCACACCTAAAAAAACTGACACCGTGGGATCACAGGCCAGACGGCATCCACAGTGCCTCCATCTGCCTTATTATAGGGAATCTTCCGTCATGGGTTCCGTCTGAATCACTTATTTCAGAGATTTACATGGAAACTCTGGTGTAAGCGCTCAGCGCAGAGCACAGGATAGATGTGAGCAGAGCCTTACTGCGACCTTTGGGAGATATACTAAACAAATCAGTAGCAGGTGAAGAAATGGTTTTATTTATTTTTTACACTGTTCCTCGTGTGGTATAAGTGATTAGATTACTTTATTCTTCGGGTCGGTGCGATTACAGCGATACCAGATTTATATCGGGTTTTTATGACTGACAGCTGTCACACACTAAACGCTTTTTTTGCAAAATCTAGTTTGGCATCGCCATATTTTGAGAGCTATAATTTTTCCATATTTCGGCCGACAGAGTCATGTGAGGGCTTGTTTTTTGCGGGACGAGTTGACATTTTTATTGGTATCATTTTTGGGTACGTGACATTTTTTGATCACTTTCTATTCCGTTTTTTGGGAGGTAAAATGAACAAAAACCAACAATTCAGGAATTTTTTTTTTAGGTTCTTTTTATGCCATTCTGCGTGTGGTAAAAGAGATAAGGCAGCGTTATTTTCTACCAGATCTGAGATGCGTAAAATGATCACCTTTCTTGATGTTGGAACATTGAAGGCACTGAAGGCAAGAAAAAGTGTCCCTCCATTGTGTTGCCAAAAAAGTTTGTGTGCTTACCGTAGTCTGGGAGATAATATAGGCTCTGTACAATACAATAGCTTACAAAAGCGTTGTAAGATTATATGTTTTTTATGACAGATCTTGGGTGGCACCAAAAACTCCTGCATATTAGGGTAAGACCTAACTACAAGTGGTCAATGTCTTTTGATAGACCATTGGAAAAGGTGCTGTAAGATGGCCACCGGACAGGTCCTTGAGGAGAGATATGTGTCACCGAAGATAGTTGCTTTGGTGATGTAAACCTGGGAAGCATGCTCCTGCACACATAGTGCTCAGAGGGTTAATAGGGCGTACTAGGGCCGGTTTTTATGAGCAGTCATAAGAGTTGGGAGGGATTGGCTGCTCACATATCTCCACCCCAGGGCCTGTAAATAAAATGGAGACCGAGTGTCTCATTCAGTGTCTGTGGCTGGAGGTGTGGAGGCCTCCAGAGTGTTTGTGCTAAAGGACACTGACCGTGAGCGGGCGAACCCGCCACATTGTATGGACTGTTTATTTTCTATTTTTGTTACTCTGTGCCAGACAAGGCTGTCTTTTGTTAACTTATAAAAGTGCGGTTTATGAAGGTATAATAAACCTGCCTTGGATGTTTTTAAAGAAACAGTATCCTGTGCCTATCTCTAACACGGCTGAGTGAGTACAACACCCTACAGCGCATAAATGGATGGTAAATTTATCACACATCTCGTTCAGCCATGTTTATTGTGTCAGATCATCAGATACAATACGGTTAATTTTATAAAATTGTGACTTCGGCAACGCTTTTTTGATGTGTAATGGATGACAGCTGGAATAATGAAGGAGGCTGTTCCTGTCGGTAGGTTTTGTATACAAATTTGTCATCAAAAGGCCCGCCTCATCAAAATGGATATTGGTGTCCGGGAAATTGATTTTAGTTGTATGGTGATGTAGGGTGAAAGACAAATTGGGAACACATTGATTGATATAGGCAAAGAAAGTTTCCAGTATGTTGATATCACTCTGCCAGATCATAAAGATGTCATCTATATATCTCTTCCAAAATATTAAATATTTTTGGAACAAGATTGGTGTATACAAATGTGGACTCGAAGTTGGCCATGAAGATGTTGGCATAGGGAGGCGCGACATTAGAGCCCATAGCGGTCCCAATCTGCTGTATGAAGAACTGATCTTCAAACAGGAAATAGTTTTTTGTCAAAATCAAACTGAGTAAGGATAAGCAGAACTCCTTCAGGTTATGGGAGAAAGAAGTAGTTGAATCCAGAAACGTACAAACAGCCTGAATGCTTTGCTCATGTTCAATGATGGTGTATAGGTTATTCATGTTCAATGTTGCCAATAGACAAACTGAAGGGATCTTCCCTAATGTCTGTAAATGATGAAGGAATGGGGAAGTGTCCCTAAGATAGGAAGGTACTGTAGGGAATAATGGAGTAAGAATTTTCTCTAAGACAATAGCCAGTGTTGATGATAGAGAATAAGTAGATGCTACAATGCTGTAAGTGTTATGATCTGCAACAAGTACTAAGGAAAGATAGGGGAAAGCTGTCCCTAAAGTAAGACTAAGCTGAATCCCTACGATGTAGCGGGCTGACTGTTCCTAGCGAACAGACCCGCCTTTGTCCTCGGCTAGTCTGAACGAAGACCTATAGCATAAGGGGAGGGGTCCATAAAAGAACTAAGGACTGGGACAAAAATGGGACACCTCCTAAACAGAGAAGTTGTTGCAGAACACTAAAAAACAAACTGACAAAAAGGTACTAGAGGTCCCAGAAGGACCAAGCGAACTGACAGAGAAAGGCACAGAAGCACCTGACTAGAGAAACAGTCAAACACTGAAGTCCAGCACAGCCAAAAGGGTGGAGCTGGAATATAAAGGCAGATAATCACGTGACAGCAAAACACAAGATGGAAAAAACGAACAGGAGGGTTCTAACAGTACCCCCTCTTTTATGAGGATCCTCCAGATCCTCCAGGCCCAGGCCTATCCAGAAACCTCTTGTGGAAAGCTTTAACAAGCCTAGGAGCAGAGACATCATTCATCCTTACCCAGGAGTTGTCTTCGGGACCGAAAGCTTTCCAGGAGACAAGATACTGTAATCTCCCTCTATGCCATCTAGAATTCAAGATACGAGAAATTTCATATTCGCCATCTTCCACCACAGGAGGAACTGTGACAGTGGCGTCCCTATCTGATACGTCAGCCTTTTTCAACAAGGAAACATGAAACACAGGATTAATCTTCCAGGAAGTAGGGACATCCAACCTAACCGCAGACGGGTTAACAACCTGAAGCACTTTAAATGGACCCACAAACTTAGGACCCAGTTTTTTAGAGGGAATCCTCAACCGCAGGTTCTTTGAGAACAACCAAACCTCCTTACGTTTCCTGTCAAAATACTTCTTGGACTTCTTGTTAGCCTCTTGAAGGTTGCAACATACATTAGTCCAAACTCTCTCCAAATCACCGGAAAAATTCTCCTCCTCCGACACCGCCGACCCCAATTTGGAGAACGAACCAAAAGACGGATGTCTCCCAGTACAACAAAAAAAAGGAGAACACCCAGCAGAGGAGGATGTATGATTGTTAAGAGCAAATTCTGCGAGAGGCAGAAACTCAGACCACACCTCTTGATTGTCCACCACAAAACAACGCAAAAAGTGTTCAACATCCTGGTTCTTTCTTTCAGTCTGTCCATTAGACTCAGGATGATAACCAGACGAAAAAGACAAATGGACTCCCAACCTGTCACAAAAAGCATGCCAAAAGCGAGCCACAAACTGAGGTTCTCTATCAGAAACAATATCCGTGGGAACGCCATGGAGCTTAACAATCTCCTTAAAAAACGCCTTAGCGAGTGTCTTGGCGCAGGGCAACTTAATGAATGGAAACAAATGACACATCTTACTAAAACGGTCCACGACCACCCAGATGACAGTAAAACCCTCGGACACAGGAAGATCAGTAATAAAATCCATTGTGAGATGCGTCCAAGGTGCACTAGGAACCTCCAGAGGGCAAAGCAACCCCGCAGCAGGAGAATGTGAAGCCTTTGACCTAGCACACACAGTACATTGACGCACCCAATTGATGACTTCCTTCTGCCATCCAGGCTGCCAAAAACTTCGACTGATAAGTCTCTTAGTCTCAGAAATTCCTGGATGACCTACCAACCGAGACTCATGACACTCCACAACCAAATCTCTCCTAAAGGCTCTAGGCACGAACAATCTCCCATGGGGAGTGTTAGATGGAACATCATCTTGAGCTTTCAGAATCCCATTCTCCAAAATGGAGTCCAATGCCGCCACCACAACTCCTTTCTGTAAAATGCTCTCCTCCTCCTCTGCACCGACCGTAGGAGAGAAGCTGCGAGATAAAGCATCAACTTTAACATTCTTAGTACCAGGGATGTAGGTAACAGAAAAATGAAACCGAGAAAAAAAAAGTGCCCACCTAGCTTGACGGGCATTCAAGCGCTTGACAGCTTCCAGATAGATCAAATTCTTATGATCTGTGAAAACCTGAATAGGAAATCTAGCGCCTTCCAAAAAATGACGCCAATGTTCAAACGCCAGTTTAATAGCCAGCAACTCCCGATTTCCAACATCATAATTCAGTTCGGTTTCCGAATTTTTTTTAGAAAAGAAGGCACAAGGATGTACTCCATCATTGTTCTCCTGAGACAAAACTGCTCCGACCCCCACCGATGAAGCATCGACCTCGACCAAAAAAGGCTTGGTCTTATCAGGCTGCATAAGGATAGGGGCAGAACTGAACCTCTCTTTGAGATACTCAAACGTTTCAATGGCCTCAGTAGTCCATTGGACCGTATTCGCTCCTTTCCTGGTGAGATTGGTCAGAGACTTAACAATTATATAAAAATTCTTAATGAATTTCCTGTAATAATTGGCAAAACCCAAAAATCTCTATATAGATTTCAAACCAATAGGCCTAGGCCATTCCTGCACAGCCTGAACCTTCACCGGGTCCATCTCAAAGCCCTCGCTGGAGACAATGTAGCCCAAAAAACTAATTTTCTGCACAGCGAACTCACATTTCTCCAGCTTAGCAAAGAGTAAATTATCACTCAATAACTGCAAAACTTCACGTACACTCTGCCAATGGGACTCTAAATCTGGTGAATAAATCAAAATGTCATCCAAATACACAACCACATTCTTACCAATCAAAGGTCTCAGGATGTCATTAATAAGGTTCTGAAAAAATGCAGGTGCATTGGTAAGACCAAAAGGCATCACCAGATTCTCAAAATGACCTATCAGGGTGTTAACAGCAGTTTTCCATTCATCACCCTCCTTCACTCGTAACAAACTGTATGCCCCCCCGGAGATCAATTTTAGAGAACCACTTGGCCCCCACTAACTGGTTAAACAAGTCAGGAATTAACGGCAATGTGTAGGAATTGCGTACGGTAATCTTATTAATTTCACGAAAATCCAGACACGGACGTAAACCCCCGTCCTTTTTTTTAACAAAGAAAAATCCAACTGCCACAGGCGACTTTAAAGGTCTAATGTGACCAGCAGCCAGGCTAGTCTGTATGTACTCCTCCAAGGCCTTTCTTTCAGGAATAGTCAGATTAAACAAGCGACTCTTGGGAAGAGTAGCTCCAGGAACAAACTCAATGGCGCAGTCATAATCCCTATGAGGAGGTAAAACTTGCAACTCCTCCTCTGAAAAAAACCCTCCAAAAATCTTGAATAGGTACAGGTAATTCCCCTTTTTCCACAGCTGCAATGCGACCATTACAACATTTATCATGGCACTTCGGACTCCAAGACTTAATCACATTAGTAGACCAGTCCAGCAAAGGATTGTGCAGTTTTAACCAAGGCAATCCTAGAACAACCGGAGAGGGTAAATTATCTAATACAACCAAGTCCAAAATTTCTTGGTGAACTCCATTGATAGTGAGGGGAAAAGCAGCAACCTTGTGAGTAATACATTTTAAGGGAGTGTTATCAATTGCAATCACAGAAATAGGTGATGACAAAGGTTTGGATTTCAATTTAAGGTTTTCCAAAAACCCTTTATCAATCACATTAAGTGTTGAACCACAAGCCACAAATACCTGAAATTCAATCAAATTTTCCTGCAAAGTAGTACTCCCTGAAAGAAATACTCCTGCAGAGCGTAAACAAGCTATACGGGCGTAACTGACTTTTTTTTTTCTTTACTTAAACGAAGCTCACAATACTTAATCAAATGGTCAGCTTTACCACAATAAAGACACAATCCCTTGGCGAGCCTCCGGTCTCTTTCCTGAGAGCGGAGTGACATCACCCCAACCTCCATCAGTTCTCCGCCATCAGATTTTCTAGGGACTAGGACCTGACATTACAGGAGTCTTTACCTCATTCACCCTGGACCTCAGTCTCCTGTCCACATGAAAAGCTAATTGCATGGTATCCTGCAGAGTCTCAGGTGCGGGAATGCAGTTAGCAGATCCTTTACCCTTTCACTCAGACCAGCAAGAAATAAACATTTCAGCGCAGGATCATTCCATTTGACTACTGAAGCCCGTCTCCTGAAGTGTGTGCAATAATTTTCAACATCACCTGACCCCTGATTCAAACGCCTGAGTTCTGCCTCAGCAGATGAGATTCTATCAGGATCGTCATATTATAGCCCCATAGCAGAAAAAAATTCTTCCACAGACCTTAAACATGGATCATTAGGTTGGAGAGAAAAGGCCCACCCCTGTGGTTCATTGCACAAAAGTGACATAATAAAACCAATGCACCAATTCCCAGAGGACCTTGGTCTCAAACGAAAATATAACAAACAAGCATTTTTAAAGAAAAAAAAAATCTTGCTATTTACCATAAAAAACATCAGGCAGTGCTACCTTGGGTTCCACAAAATGCGCTCCGGAACAGCTACTCACGTGTTGCTGCAGCTCGGCCACCTCCAGAGACAATCCCTGCAAGCGTTGAGCCAAAATCCTGGACGGAAACCATACTGACCCCGAATTTCTTTCCTTTTAGTTTTTTTGGGCTGGACTTACTGTTATGATCTGCAACAAGTGCTAAGGAAAGATAGGGGAAAGCTGTCTCTAAAGTAAGACTAAGCTGAGTCCCTACGATGTAGCAGGCTGACTGTTCCTAGCAAACAGACCCGCCTTAGTCCTCGGCTAGTCTGAACGAAGACCTATAGCATAAGGGGTGGGTCCCTAAAAAAACTAAGGACTGGGACAAAAATGGGACACCTCCTAAACAGAGAAGTTGTTGCAGAACACAAAAAGACAAACTGGCAAAAAGGTACAAGAGGTCCCAGAAGGACCAAGCGAACTAACAGAGAAAGGCACAGAAGCACCTGGCTAGATAAATAGTCAAACACTGAAGTCCAGCACAGCCAAAAGGGCGGAGCTGGAATATAAAGGCAGATGGTCACGTGACCGCAAAACACAAGATGGAAAAAACAAACAGGAGGGTTCTAACAGTAGGTCAGCCAGGAGGACTGTGTAAATCCTTATGTATCTTTGTTAGAGTATAAAACACCAGGACTACTGGATATAAATTAATAAGATAATCACCCAAATTTGTATCAATGACTCCTACGGTTTTGTATCTGTCGAACATATTCTGTATTTCTTTAACCATGTCTGAGGTGGAATCTCGTGAAACTGGTCAGTATGTAGATCTATGAATGTATCTCGGAGATATAATATGATCTATCCATGACTTCAATTGATCCTCCCTTGTCTGCCGGTTTTATAATAATTTGTTTGATATGACTTAGATCCCTTACCCCCCTATGTTCAATTTCAGAAAAGTTATGTCTAACCAGTAATAGCCTGCCATGAACCTTTAGTAATTGATTTTTAATGTTTTAATGTCCTTCTGAACCAAGGAAAGGTATGTTTCCATGGGATAGTAGATCCGTGGGGTGGGGGGGGGGGTATTAAAACTGCTAGATTTATATAAATGCAATTGTTTAAGTGTAAAAGGACCTATTGGGGTATCAGTACCCTGTGTCTGCACCACATTGGACACCCTTGAACATTGTCCCAACCAGTCTTCTGAGAAGTGCACCTTTAGTCTGAGAGTCCGAAAAAAAATGAATTTCCTGATCCAAGAGAAATTCGTCAAAAAGAAGGTGGGACAAAACGACAGTCTTTTTTGAAGGGAAACAGTTCAACAGGAGAGAGATTGTATGAAAGAATATTATAAACAATCTGTTCTGTTTTACCTGTGACCGAGTCTGCATTCATGGGGATGGAAATGTCAACGTGCGATTTCTTGCCCCTCCTTGCCGGTTTCGGTGACCTCTTTGGTCCAAAAAATGTGTACGTCTTGAACTGTCACTATTTGAACTCGTGGAAACCGAGGAGTCCCCTCGTCGGAAGGGCCTTCTGTTCCTAGAGAAACTGGTATTTCGCCATTTGTATATCTGGTAGCATTACTAATCCTTGGAGTATCTCAGAAAATTGGTCCTCTTCCGTTCCTGTAAATAAAGACAAAAGTTCTCTATAGATTTATTCGTTTTAGATTTAATGATTCAATTCTTCAGTTGTAAGAGTATTGTGCATCTGTTGTTGTACACTGTTCACTTGTACTTTGGTTTCAGTAATCTCCTTTTGCAGAAAATCTATAGTTAATAAAATAATGTCCATTGAACATTTGGTCAGAATGCCCTAGAACTTGGAACAGTACTCCAGCTTATCTTGAAATAAAGTTTGTCTTAGTGGCACTCTCAGGCCTCTTGGGATCCTTTGTACTTTATGGCATTCTGCCAAGGTGCAATTCCAATACTGTCTTCTTTCTTAATATTTTCTCATAATCTTTGGAGAGTACCTCCTCAGCAGGGGTGGTGAAAAAATTGCCCAGGGATATTCATTTTAGCAATGATACTTGATTTTGTACTCAGACAGAGACACGTTCAGAGTACACAGACAGCCTTTTTGCCCAGTACTCCCACAAAGATGCGTGCAAAGTACACAGTCTTTTTGGCACAGAACTCTATAGACAACAAGGGAAGACAAAAAAGGGGGAAATTGCTTAGCATTAGATGACTCCAAATATGCACACGGCCTCAAGCTCTAGAAAGGACGAAGTACTGCTCCTGCTAAGCCTCACAAGTAGAAATGAATATATCCGGCGGCTCCCTCTCAGACACAGCAGGTATATATACACCCAGGCCAGAGAGCTAACTAGCAAGAGGGCAGTAGTCGCTCGGTCCTAAGTACAGCCTCTTATCTAAGAAGCTGTCTGCAATTCCAAACGTAGAGATCTCTTGCAACCAACTGCAGGGCGACTGTCTGTCACCTCTGACACACGGCGTGACAGACAGAGACTCGTGTAGAGTACACAAACAGTCTCTTGGGAAGAGAACCCTTGGCATGCCTGTGATGGCTCCAGAAGTACCTACAGCCTAAAAGCTTGTTGATTGGCTGCGCTGCAGTCTTTCAACAGACTTTATTCAGCATCCGAACCAAACAGAAAAGCGGACTTCTGGAAAAAAGTCTGTTTTCGGAGCTCGGTACCAGACACCAGGTGTCCAGTACGAACCCCGAACTTTACAGTTCAGGTTCGCTCATCCCTAGTTCCCAACAATAAGGTACACCTTGTTGATGGCTATTGGACTCTCATGTATTGGCCAAGTAACTTCATTTTTTCAGCACCATTTTTTTGTGCAGCAATATTGCAGTTATTTTTTTCAATATTTCATATTTACAAAATATAACATTCACATATTTTCTATGGCAGTAAAATGCCGTTCCAATTTTCTAAATTAATTGTTTTTAGCATTTCAAAGTGCCGCTATTTTTTATTATATTTATTGACTTGGTTGTCCTAGCTTGCCCCTGTTCACACTAGTCTGGATGTGCCGGTCAGTATTTTCTGTTTGTAGCAAACTCCTCCTGACCTGAGCACTCCTACACCCATCAGCTTACGGTGTTTTTAATTAGCTGGATCCTTCCTGCCCTATAAATTGTGGGCATTTCAGCCTAGGAGAGGTGTCATTCAGGATAGGTTCCCAACAATAAGGTACTCCTTGTCGATGGCTGTTGGGCTCTCTTGAATTGACCAATTTATGCGCTAAGTAATTTCATTTTTTCTGCAGCAATATTGCAGTTCAAATTTTCAATATTTAATATTTATAACATATAGCATTCACATATTTTCTATGGCAGTATTGCAGTTTGAATTTTATAAATTCATTGTTTTTAGCATTTCACAGTGCAGCTATTTTTTTATTAGATTTATTGACTTGGTTGTCCTAGCTTGCACCTGTTCACATTAGTTTGGATGTGCCGGTCAGTTTTTTTCAATTTGTAGCAAACTCCTCCTGACCTGAGCACTCCTACACCCATCAGCCTAAGGTTGTTTTAATTAGCTGGATCTTTCGTGCCCTATAAATTGTAGGCTTTTCTGTCCAGGAGATGTGTCATTCAGGATAGGTTTCCAGCAATAAGGTACTCCTTGTCGATGGTTGTTGGGCTCTTATGAATTGGCCAATTTATGCACTAAGTATCTTCATTTTTTGTGTAGCAATTTTTTCTGTAGCAATATATTTACAAAATATAGCATTCACATATTTCTATGCGGATTCAATTTTCTAAATTCATTGTTTTTAGCATTTCAGAGTGCAGCTATTTTTTCTTAAACTCTTGAGAAGTTGTCTGAACAGATGAAGAAGCATGCTGATAAAAGAAGCCGGGACCTGCCATGTTTACAGCCTGGGGATAAGGTGTAGTTTTCCTCAAAATACAACCGCCTCAAGGTTCCATCCTACAAGTTAGGTCCTCACTTTATCGGTTCCTTCGAGGTAGTCAAGCAGATCAATGCCATATCCTACGAGTTGAAGCTTCTAGCCTCATTAGGCGTGCCTAGCTCCTTCCACATATTTCTCCTCAAGCCAGTCATCTTGAGCCACTTCATCAAAGATCCTGGTACCACACCTACTCCAGTTTGCTCTGTGGATGTCTTTGAGGTGAGAAGCAACTTGGCTATGAAGAGGGTGAGAGGTAAAACTTTTTTTCCTAGTGGATTAGAAAGGATTTGGTCCTAGAATGAGATTGTGGGAGCCGAGGGAGAATATTCATGCACCACTTCTGCAGAGATTCCTTGCGGGCTTGAAGAGGGGGTATAAGGGGGGGGGGTACTATAACGCCTGAATCCCTGCATGATCCCTCTCCCTCCTCCCATTAGGGATGCCGATGTACTCATCGCCACGGCCACTCCGTTCCGGTCCCTGCCACGGCCTCCTGCTCCCTGGCCCTGCACATGTTACGCAAGTCCTTAGGGCAAGGGCATGCGTGCTCCTCGCTTCTTAAAGGGGCACTCCGGAAATGTCCCCGACCTGTAGCTGGGAGGCATCAGATACTTAAGGCAAGTGTTTGTACCCAATATTCTGTTGTCAGGTCCCTGTTCCTGAATCCATCCTGTCTGAACCTATTTCTAAGCCCGACCTGTCTGAACCTTAATCTGTTCCTAAGCCTGTCTTGTCTGAACCTGACCCTGTTGCTAAGCCCGTCCTGCCAGAATCTGATCCTGAATCCTGAATCCATCCTGTCTGAACCTGCACCTGCATCCTCTGCCAGTGTACCAGAACCTGTCTCGTCTAAACCCTGGGTCCGTTCTGTGTGAACATCTTGTTCTGTCCAAATCTGATCCTGTACTGTCTGAACCGGCTCCGATATTCTTTTTATCCGTGATTCCAAATCCTGTCCCACCAGTGACTCAGTGTCCGTTTCTGCGATCCTGACCCTTGGGATCGGATGCTGTACTGGGAATTGCCCTGGAGTGGTACCTGGCGGCTACCTGCAGCTCAAGCCTAACTCCACTAACAGAAGCTCTAGGGAAAACCAAGTAGCTGCTTAGTCACGCCCTTCCAGGGTAAGCCCGGCCTGTTGCGCAGTGGGTCCATGATCCACCAGCGTGACAGCAGTTAGTAGTTCCTTTACATATTGTGGCATTGCGTATTTTGGTATATATGTATATATATATATATATATATATATATATATATACAGTGGTGTGAAAACGTGTTGGCACCTTCCTGATTTCTTATTCTTTTGCATGTTTGTCACATTTAAATGTTTCAGTTCCCAAAACAAATTTAAATATTTGACAAAGATAACACAAGTAAACACAAAATGCAGTTTTATAAATGAAGGTCTTTATTATTAAGGGAAAAAGAAATCCAAACCTACCGGGCCCTGGGTGAAAAAGTGAGTTCAATTTCTCTAGCCACACACAGGCCTGATTACTGCCACACCTGTTCTCAATAAAGAAACCACTTAAATAGAACCTGCCTGACAAAGTGAGGTAGACCAAGACATCATGCTGCGATCTAAAGAAATTCAGGAACAAATGAGTAATTGAGATCTATCAGTCTGTAAAAGATTATAAAGCCATTTCTAAAGCTTTGGGACTCCAGCTAACCACAGTGAGAGCCATTATCCACAAATGGCAAAAACATGGAACAGTGATGAACCTTCCCAGGAGTGGCCAGCCCACCAAAATTACCTCAAGAGCCCAGCAACGACTCATTCAAGAGGTTACCAAAGAACCCACAACAAAATTCAAACAACTACAGAACTCATTTGCCTCAGTTAAGGTCAGTGTTCATGACTCCACCATAAGAAAGAGGCTGGGAAAAAATGGCATGCATGGCAGAGTTCCAAGACGAAAACCACTTCTGACCAAAAAAACCCATAAAGGCTCATCTCAGTTTTGGCAGAAAACAACTTGATGATGGGCAAAAGTTTTGGGAGAATACTCTGTGGACTGACAAGACAAAAGTTGAACTTTTTAGAAGGTGTATGTCCCATTACATCTGGCGTAAAAGTAACACAGCATTTCAGAAAAGGAACATCATACCATCAGTAAAATATGGTGGTGGTAGTTTGATGGTCTGTAGCTGTTTTACTGCTTTAGGACCTGGAAGACTTGCTCTGGTAAATGGAACCATGAATTCTGCTGTCTACCAAAAATCCGAAATGAGAGTGTCTGGCCATCTGTTTGTGACCTAAAGCTGAAGCTCACTTGGGTTATGCAGCAGGACAATGATCCAAAAACACACCAGCATGTCCATCTCTGAATGGCTTAAGAAAAACAAAATTATGACTTTGAAGTGGCCTAGTCAAAGTCCTTAACTTAATCTGATTAAGATGCTGTGGCAATAAGGCTGTTCATGCTCAGAAACCCTCCAATGTGGCTGAATTACTACAATTTTGCAAAGATAAGTTTGCCAAAATACCTCCAGAGAGTTGTAAAAGACTCATTGCCAGTTATCGCAAATGCTTGCAGTTGTCGCTGCTAAGGGTGGCCTTACCAGTTATTAGGTTTAGGGGGCAATCCACTTTTTTGGATTTCTTTTTCCCTTAACAATAAAGATCTTCATTTAAAAACTGCATTTTGTGTTTAGTTGTATTATCTTTGTCAAATATTTACATTTGTTTTGTGATTTGAAATATTTAAGTGTGACAAACATGCAAAAGAATAAGTTCTGACCCTGGAGGCGGAGCTTCTACAAGTGCACGGAGACTGTCCAAATGTTCATGGATCATCGCATTCTGGTGTTGTAGGATGTGTGAGGACGCGAGACGGCGTGTCTCTCACTGATTTCCCCGGTTGCCAGGCAACACATGATGCTGCTTTGTCTGACACTAAGCAGTGGTGAAATGATGTTCTTTCTGCTGTGTTAGCCAGCAGGGAGTGGCTATCTGGCTATCTGGGGATGATTGGGAGGTATTCAATACCTGATTATTATGCGGGTTATTTAATCCTGCTCCTTGCTCAGTGCTTTGCTGTTTATTACAGTTCCTATGTGCTGTGGTGGTGAGTGGTACTAGCATTAGTGATGCTATCTTTTCAGAGGTTTTCACATTTTCTCTTCTGTTTACACTTCCTGGGGATTCTTGCAGAGGTACTCACCTTGTTCTTGACTAGGCACCAGCCGCGTCACCAGACACCAGCTGTCTAGCGACAGTGGGCCTGGGAAGGGCTCTGCGAAAGTCCCATTCCATTTACTGAGAGCTGGGTGAAGAGTATTCCCGGCCCTGAAAGACTCGCTTAGCTTGGCAGCTTACGCCAAGTGCGTCTGTGGCTGCGCCTTTGCTGGTTTGGTGCCAGTCTTGCTGGGTCCCTCTGCAAAGAGCATAACAGAATAAACAGCCATATATATATATATATATATATATATATATATATATATATATATACAGTATATATATAAAATTGATTCTGTCAAGCAGCTTTTTGACCAGATACAGAGTCTTCTGGGAATGTTCCAGGATTTTTCGGGCACCATGAACCAGCACAGCCAGACTCTGGCTCAGGGGGTGCCCCGACACAGGAAAGTTCTAACCCCAGTCCTGCAGCGGGGGTCATTCCCATAGAACCTAAGGTGCCCCTTCCTCATTTTTTGGGGGGGAATCGGAGACTATTTAATAATTTTAAGGAGAAGTGCAAATTTTATTTACAACTTTGCCCTGTTTCCTTGGGAATGAAGATAGTCGGGTGGATCTTGTCATTTCCCTTCTTAGAGGGGATACCCGGTCTTGGGCATTTTCATTACCCTCAGGTTCACCCATACTCTCGTCAGTGTATGAGTTTTTTAAGGCTATGGGGCAGATTTATGATGGCCTTAGCTTAATCCCATCTTAAGGCATTGTGTCAGCGGGACCTCACTGCAGAGGACTACTGCTCCGAGTTTCGTAGGTGGACCATAAAGACTGGGTGGAACGATACCGCTCTTTGTAGTACTTTCCTGTCTGGGCTTAATGAACAAATTAGAGATATTCTAGTGTACCACTTTCCTCCCTGGTCGTTGGAGGCCGCTGACTTTAGCTGTGCGACTTGATCGGAGAAGACGGGAGAGATGCCTGGAAAGATTGTCCCTCGGATAGAATTCATCCATACCCTCTGCCGGTCCTGAGGCTGCGGGAGAACCCATGCAGCTTTGTGGAGTTGGCAGCTCTCTGGAGTCAAGGCAGAAAAGATGGCATCAGCGACAGTGTCTTTTATGTGGCTCCTCGCGCCATCTGGTTCGTGAATGTTCACATCTGGAGCTGGCGGAAAATGACCGCAACTAACTGGGTTCGGGGTTCCCCAGTTAGGTGCTCAGGTACCCCTAGCACAGAAATTACTTTCACCTATTGTTATCACATTTATCGGTAAGAGTGTGGAGGGTTATGCTTTTGTTGATTGCGGGGCTGAGAAGTTTTTTAAATGCTGACTTGGCCAAAAGTTGGAGATTCCTCTTATCTCCTAGGATGCTTCTATATTATTATCTTCTCTTGATAATTCTCTCCTTGCCCAGAGTATTGGGTATCGCCATGCTGAACCAGTATCTATCACCACAGGATGTGTGCATAAGGAAGACGCATGCTTTTTTATTTTACAATATCTTCCTACTTGTGTGGTGTTAGATCTCGCTTGGCTTCACACTCATAACCCTATTATTAACTAGCAAAGGGGAGATATTGTTAAGTTGTCCTCCAACTGCCAATCCCTTTGTATTATCAAGCCTCCTAAGGTAGTAGGTTCCACCTCCCAGGTACCGTGGTATGTGGCAGAGTTCCCACAAGTGTTCTCTGAAGAGACCTCCCAGAAATTACCTCCACATAGAACTTGACTGTTCCATCAAGCTACACAGAGGGAGGCCGCACGGCGCCATCTATACACAGTGGGAGGCCGCACGGCGCCCTCTGTACCCAGCGGGGGGCCGCAGGGTGCCATCTATACACAGCAGGAGGCCGCTTGGCGCCATCTGTACACAGCAGGAGGCCACACGGGGCCATCTATACACAGCAGGAGGCCGCACAGCGCCATTTATATACAGCAGGAGGCCTCACGGCGCCACCTCTACACAGAGGGAGGCCGCACGGAGCCATCTATACACAGTGGGAGGCCGCACGGCGCCCTCTGTACCCAGCGGGGGGCCGCAGGGTGCCATCTATACGCAGCGGGAGGCCGCACAATGCCATCTATACACAGCAGGGGGCTGCACAATGCCATCTATACACAGCGGGAGGCCGCATGGCGCCATCTATACACCACAGGGGGCCGCACGGCGCCATCTATACACAGCGGGAGGCCACACGGCGCCATCTATACACCGCAGGGGGCCGCACTGTGCTATCTATACACAGCGGGAGGCCGCACTGCGCTATCTATACACAGCGGGAGGCCGCACGGCGCCCCCCCAGAGACAGCAGGAGGCCACACGGCGCCATATATACATTGCAGAGGGCTGCACAGTGCCATCTATACTCAGCAGGAGGCCGCACGCAGTCATGCATGCAGTCACGCATGCACACACACAAACATATACAGACATATTGTAACATACCTGGCGGCGTCCTTGCATAGTGGTCCATCTCCCACTGTGCAAGAGCGCACACTTGATTTCCAGTCCAGACTGCCACTCTGGCTTCTTTCCATGCTGTCTGCTTTGCTCTGCTCTGGCTGCTTAGGGCGACGCCCGCCTTACTTCCTGTTTCTTGTAGCTGCTGCAGACACACCCCTAATGCGTCCTCAGCCTATTGCTGTCTGTCACCTGGTATTTAAACCAGCTCCTCTTTGGAATCCATGCCTGAGCATCTTGTTCTGTCAGTTGGCTTCTAGTCACTGATGTGCCAGGTCCTGTCTATGTTTCCTGCCTTGCAGTATCAGTTCCCATGTCTGAACTGTGTCCTGTCTGTGCACTCTAGCCAGCTGTCTTTCTGCCTTTCCTGGAGGCTGTAATTCCAGGCCCGTGTGAACACACTCTTAGCCTGTTCGTCCCGCCCTCTGGGGGCCGCATATCCAGACTCGTTCCTGTATCTCGCTTCAGTAACTATTCTTGTCTGAACTGTCTTCTAGCTTCTTACCTGTTTTGTCTTTATGTCCGTTTGCTCCCTTTTTCTGCAGTGTCTGAACCAGCACTTGGCTTTACCTAGGCTCGTTCCTGCATTTTGTTGCAGTAACTGTTCTTGTCTGAACTGTCTCCTAGCTTCTTATCTGTTTTGTCTTTATGTCCTTTTGCTCCCTTTTTCTGTAGAGTCTGAACCTGCACCTAACTTCTACTCGTTGTCATTGTACTTCCGTTTGTGAGTTGGAGTCCTTTCGCTACTTCTTTGCAAGTACGTTGTGTGTATCTGGTTCTGCCTTTCTTTTCCAGTCTGTTCCGTGTGAACAGAGCCCTGTCCCCTTTGCTTTGTCTTTGTTTACCGCTTCGGCGATTTATCTCTGTCCTGTCTTACTTACCGCTTCGGCGGTTCCTGCCCGCTCAGCCTTGTCCACCGCACTTGCGGTTTCGCTCTGCTCAGCCTTGTCTACCGCGTCTGCGGTTTTGCTCTGCTCAGCCTTGTCTACCGCGTCTGCGGTTTCGCTCTGCTCAGCCTTGTCTACCGCGTCTGCGGTTTCGCTCTGCTCAGCCTTGTCTACCGCGTCTGCGGTTTTGCTCTGCTCAGCCTTGTCTACCGCGTCTGCGGTTTCGCTCTGCTCAGCCTTGTCTACCGCGTCTGCGTTTTTGCTCTGCTCAGCCCTGTCCACCGCGTCTGCGGTTTTGCTCTGCTCAGCCCTGTCCACCGCGTCTGCGGTTTTGCTCTGCTCAACCCTGTCCACCGCGTCTGCGGTTTTGCTCTGCTCAGCCTTGTCCACCACGTCTGCGGTTTTGCTCTGCTCAGCCTTGTCCACCGCGTCTGCGGTTTTGCTCTGCTCAGCCTTGTCCACCGCGTCTGCGGTTTTGCTCTGCTCAGCCTTGTCCACCGCGTCTGTGGTTTCACTCTGCTCGGCATTGTTTACCGCGTCTGCGGTTTCGCTCTGCTCGGCCTTGTCTACCGCGTCTGCGGTTTCGCTCTGCTCAGCCTTGTCTACCGCGTCTGCGGTTTCGCTCTGCTCAGCCTTGTCTACCGCGTCTGCGGTTTCGCTTTGCTCTGCTTGATTGCCGCATCTTCGGCTCTGAACCCGTCTCCCAGTCTGTACTGGACCCTACCCAGCCTGCGCTCTAGCCTGCCTGTTCCTGTATTCCCCGGTGTGGGTCAACAGCCGTGTCCGGGGTCTGACCTGGAGTGGCACCTGGTCCCTCTACTCGGTTCCTCCCTGGTGCACTGGCGTCGTATGCCGTCGTGTGACCTTGGTCGGATCGGGCAGATACTTAGTTACGCCCCTCAAGGCACTCTCCGGTTCATGGCACAGTGGAATCACTAATCACGCACACGCCAGTCAGTCCAGGCGCGTGCATTGCACATATACATACACGCATAAGCACAATTGAAACACAAAAATACATATAAACAGGCATCACACAATGATATCTGCCTGCACGCACACACACACACACACACACACACACACACACATACATACATACACACACTCACACTCACACACACAGACACACACACACTCACTCACCATCCCCCAGCTCAGCTCCAGTCCTCCTGCTCTTTTCCGGGGCAGCACTGTAGGCCGGGTGCACATTGCGTGACGTCACAGCTAGGAGACACGACTGTTTTTCCTACCAGTGACGCTGCCGGGCCAGCACAGGGAAGTTAACTGCTGCAGTAATGGCCCGGCCGAAGAAGAAGCAGCGTCCGGCCGCCGCTGCTGGGGGAGCGGTCCGGGGGCCCCCCACCACCACTGTCTGCCGGTATGTGCCGTGGGGCCGCACATATAATGAGGGCAATCTGGCCATAGACACCCCGGAGCCCCGGGCCCCCTGGAGGTACGCGGCCCCGGGCAGTAGCCCAGATTGCCCTCATTATAATCCGCCTATGCCTTCAACACTCGAGGGTCATTATGAGCATTGTGTCATGCCTTTTGGGCTCTGTAACGCTCCAGCTGTGTTTCAGATGCTTGTAAATAATTTTTTCCATTATCTTTTGGATATTTGTGTTATTGTTTACATCAATGATTTCCTCAACTTCTCCAGGGACCATATGCGCACCATCCTGAAAAGATTGGAGGATTTATGTCTAAAAAGAAAAATGAGTTTTTGAAGTGCAGGAGTTGGGGTTCCTGGCACTCATTATGTCCCCCACGGGGTTTCGGATGGACCCCGAGAGGGTGAGGGCGGTGTTGGAATGGGCACAACTGGTTAACCTCAAGGGATTGCAGTGTTTTTTTGGGGTTTGCCAATTATTACCGGAGGTTTATTAAGGGTTTTTCCATGGTGGTGAAACCCCTCACCGATCTCACCCATAAGGGGGCAAACGTGTCTAATTGGGGACTGGAGGCCATTAAGGCATTTAATAAACTTAAGAAAGCCTTTTCCTTTGGTCCAGTTTTGGTCTAGCCTGATGTCAATAAGCCTTTTGCAGTGGAAGTGGATGCCTCTGAGGTAGGGGTGGGAGCGGTGCTCTCAACAGTTTCTACCACTCTAACGCATTTGAGGCCTTGTGCGTTTTTTTTTCTCGGAAATTCTCTCCTCCAGAGCTCAATTATGACATTGGCAATCGTGAACTTCTTGCCATAAAATTAACTCTGCAAGAGTGGAGGCATCTCATTGAGGGAGATAACCACAGTGCTTACTGATCATTAGAATCTGTTTTTTTTAGAGAATGCTAAAAGACTGAACTCGAGACAAGCCCGATGGGCCTTGCTTTTTACCAGATTCAATTTTTCGATCTCTTATCTACCTAGGAACAAGAATGTTCGGGCAGATGCACTCTCTCTGAGTCTTTGTCCTAGTGAGTCTGAAATTACGGAACCTGATTTCATTCTTCTTAGGCATTGTAGTCTCTTCTCTCAATTTAGCTTGGGAGGTGGTTAAGGCTCATGGGATGGCTCCGTCCAGCAGACCTCATGATAAATTATTCATTCCGGTGCAGTTACGGATGGGCTTACTCATAAAATGTCATGACTAGAGATGAGCGTTGTTCGACTCGAACTGTTCGCCAATCTCAAATTCGAGCTGTTTTGGGCGGTGTTCGAGCCGTTCGGCGAACACGAACGATTTGAGAAAAATTCGGCTGTTCGAGGTTATGTTCGATAACTGTTCGTGCACCAAAATCATAACTGGATTTTTTCTCAGTAATGATGAAAATTAATGTTAATACGCAGTTTGAGTGTACAGCGGGGTGGGGGGAGGGGCAGGGGATGGATCTCTGCAGGAATAATGAAGATCTCCATTTTTTTTTCTCTTTCCCGCATTTACAGTGGGGAGGTGCAATCTGTCAGCCTATCAGCAGCGCACACACGGAGCGAAGTGCTTTTTTTCACACAAGCAAGGGCATGTGTCAATGGCAGTGTATGTCACATGTCCTTGCCCTATAAGACCAAGCCATTTTCCCCGTCGCCAACATTTTCTCACTGCTGCAGCTGCGTGTTAGACGGCACCGCTGTTGCTGTGTGCGCTATACCTTGTTAATTTCAAGCCAATTTTCGCACAAATCTACAGATAGCTTGGGAGTAGGGAATAGTTGTGATTGCAGTCCTTTTAAGGACTAGGTTACAGCATTTCCTACGACTTTTATCAGGCAGGTCTGTGCTCTTAAATAGATAGATTGTGGGAGTAAAGACTAATTGTAATTGCAGTCCTTTTCAGGACTAGGTTACATCAGTTCTTATCAGTTTTTGCCAGGCAGGTCTGTGCCAGTGCTGTGCAAGTTTTTTCCACAGCATTTGGCTGAATCTAGCAAAGCTAATCCTTTTTGGCCTATTGCAGAGTGTGTTAGTCAGTGGAGTAGCCTATCTGTGTTGCAAGATATACCACCTGTGTATAGAATACCAATTTTTTTACTGCACCTAGTGAAGTAAAATCTTTTGGGCATAGCATCATTCTATTAGTCCATCTATACTGACCTCCATCAGGTTGCAAATTGAATATAATTTTTTTCTGCATCTACCTCTGAAAAAATATTTGGGCTTCTAGCAGTGTGTGGGACTTGTTCTATTAGTCCATCTATACTGACCTCCATCAGGTTGCAAACTGAATATAATTTTTTTCTGCATCTAGCTCTGAAAACATATTTGGCCTTCTAGCAGTGTGTGGGACTTGTTCTATTAGTCCATCTATACTGACCTCCATTACGCTGCAAATTCAAAATAATTTTTTGTCTGCATCTAGCTCTGAAAAAATATTTGGCCTTCTAGCAGTGTGTGGGACTTTCTCTATTAGTCCATCTATACTGACCTCCATCAGGTTGCAAATTAAAAATAATTTTTATCTGCATCTACCTCTGAAAAAATATTTGGGCTTCTAGCTGTGTGTGGGACTTGTTCTATTAGTCCATCTATACTGACCTCCATCAGGTTGCAAACTGAATATAATTTTTTTCTGCATCTAGCTCTGAAAAAATATTTGGCCTTCTAGCAGTGTGTGGGACTTTCTCTATTAGGCCATCTATACTGACCTCCATCAGGTTGCAAATTAAAAATAATTTTTATCTGCATCTAGTTCTGAAAAAATATTTGGCCTTCTAGCAGTGTGTGGGACTTTCTCTATTAGTCCATCTATACTGACCTCCATCAGGTTGCAAATTAAAAATAATTTTTATCTGCATCTAGTTCTGAAAAAATATTTGGCCTTCTAGCAGTGTGTGGGACTTTCTCTATTAGTCCATCTATACTGACCTCCATCAGGTTGCAAATTAAAAATAATTTTTTGTCTGCATCTAGCTCTGAAAAAATATTTGGCCTTCTAGCAGTGTGTGTGACTTTCTCTATTAGTCCATCTATACTGACCTCCATCAGGTTGCAAATTCAAAATAATTTTTTGTCTGCATCTAGCTCTGAAAAAATATTTGGCCTTCTAGCAGTGTGTGGGACTTTCTCTATTAGTCCATCTATACTGACCTCCATCAGGCTGCAAATTAAAAATAATTTTTATCTGCATCTACCTCTGAAAAAATATTTGGCCTTCTAGCTGTGTGTGGGACTTGTTCTATTAGTTCATCTATACTGACCTCCATCAGGTTGCAAACTGAATATAATTTTTTTCTGCATCTAGCTCTGAAAAAATATTTGGCCTTCTAGCAGTGTGTGGGACTTTCTCTATTAGTCCATCTATACTGACCTCCATCAGGTTGCAAATTAAAAATAATTTATATCTGCATCTAGCTCTGAAAAAATATTTGGCCTTCTAGCAGTGTGTGGGACTTTCTCTATTAGTCCATCTATACTGACCTCCATCAGGTTGCAAATTAAAATAGTTTTTTTGTCTGCATCTAGCTCTGAAAAAATATTTGGCCTTCTAACAGTGTGTGGGACTTTCTCTATTAGTCCATCTATACTGACCTCCATCAGGTTGCAAATTCAAAATAATTTTTTGTCTGCATCTAGCTCTGAAAAAATATTTGGCCTTCTAGCAGTGTGTGGGACTTTCTCTATTAGTCCATCTATACTGACCTCCATCAGGTTGCAAACTGAATATATTTTTTTTCTGCATCTACCTCTGAAAAAATATTGGGCTTCTAGCTGTGTGTGGGACTTGTTCTATTAATCCATCTATACAGACCTCCATCAGGTTGCAAACTGAATATAATTTTTTTCTGCATCTACCTCTGAAAAAATATTTGGGCTTCTAGCTGTGTGTGGGACTTGTTCTATTAGTCCATCTATACTGACCTCCATCAGGTTGCAAACTGAATATAATTTTTTTCTGCATCTAGCTCTGAAAAAATATTTGGCCTTCTAGCAGTGTGTGGGACTTGTTCTATTAGTCCACCTATACTGACCTCCATCAGGTTGCAAATTCAAAATAATTTTTTGTCTGCATCTAGCTCTGAAAAAATATTTGGCCTTCTAGCAGTGTGTGGGACTTTCTCTATTAGTCCATCTATACTGACCTCCATCAGGTTGCAAACTGAATATATTTTTTTTCTGCATCTACCTCTGAAAAAATATTTGGGCTTCTAGCTGTGTGTAGGACTTGTTCTATTAGTCCATCTATACTGACCTCCATCAGGTTGAAAACTGAATACAATTTTTTTCTGCATCTACCTCTGAAAAAATATTTGGGCTTCTAGCTGTGTGTGGGACTTGTTCTATTAGTCCATCTATACTGACCTCCATCAGGTTGCAAATTGAATATAATTTTTTTCTGCATCTAACCCAGCCAGTAGTTTTGGCCTAATACCACAGTTTGGCCACTCAGCTCTCCTCGGTTCCCATCCATTGTTTTTTTGTGCAAACAACTCCAGAGTTGTGAATTAGATAACCACCAAAATGAGTGGAAAAAGGCCTGCTGCTGGTGGAAAGGGGAATAGGCGTGTTGGGAAGGGGAAAAAAGGTTGTGTCCGTGGGGTAGGTGTTAAAGCAACAGTAACATCTGCAGAAGAAAGACCATCTTCCAGCCAAACTAAAATGTCTACTTCTTTTAGCGGACAATGTGATAAGATCCCTTTCTTACGGCCACGCCAATCGCTAGAAATTCCAGATGAGGCACAAAAACAGCAGGTGCTTCAACGGATATCAAGTGCTCCGTTAAGTGGGCTCTCCTCCACATCAACTTCAACATCACAAATACTCCAGTCCTCAAAGGTGTCACCCCAATCGCACTTGCTTCCTCACAGCTCCCAAATCTCCAGCTGCCCGTCTGAGTATGAGGTAGAACAGATGGTTGAGTCTGCAGAGCTGTTTACTCATACTATAGCCTGGGAATCAGAGGTCGACTCCAGCGCTTCTGTGAATCCAGACGAGGAAATGATCTGCACTGATGCCCAGAATCTTTATGAGTCGGATCCAGGACCAGACGCAGAAGGTTCTGACCATAATGTAGACCCTCATTCCCAAACTGTAACTCCTGTTGGTGGAGACAATGAGGAAGATGATGATGAGACTCAAATACCTGATTGGAGCGACAACTTTAGTTTTTTGTCAGGGCAGGAACAGGTTGGCTCTGAGGACGACGGGTGTGATAACGCACAGGGTGATGATGATGAGGTTGGAGATCCCACTTACTGTCAACCCACAGTCAGCCAAGAGATGAGGTCAGCAGAGGAGGTGGAGGAAGATGCTAGTGACGACGAGGTCAGGTTGCGCCTTCCTGGACAGAGACGTAGTACTGGAAGCACGTCAACAACTGCATCCTCAAACACAACTCTGCCTCTCACCACAAGTCGTGGTGGCTCTTCAGGTCGCATGGGTGCTAAGCCTTGCATAGCCTGGGCATTTTTTCAGATCGATAAAGATGACCCAACTCGTGTTATCTGTAACATTTGTCAGCAAAAGCTAAGTAGAGGCCAAAAAATACATAGTTTGAGTACTTCATGCATGAACCGGCACATGGACATGAAGCATAAGTTGCAGTGGGAAGCTCAGTGTGCTACAATGCGGCCTAGCCGGCCGGGCCAACCACCGTCTGCCATATCTTGTGCATCCGCGGCCTCTTCATCCTCTGTGACTGGGGGGACAGCAGTCACACCTGTTTTGGGGCGCAGACCTGCCACCTCTTTACCCGCAACAGCCAGCGTGATTGGCAGGTCATCATTTTCTTTGGAGGTGGTAACACCAGCTGGTGTTGAGCGCTGTCCGACATCGATAGCACCACCTTTGGATCAAGGCAACATAACATGTCTGCCTGCATCTTCCTCACAGACCGGCAGTTTGCCGGGGACACCCTTATCAACCCCGTCTAAGCACAATAGCCAGCCCTCGGTCCCTCAGATGTGGACAAGTAAAAGACCATTTCCTCCTAGCCATTAGAAAGCTAAGAGGTTGAATTTCACCATCTGCAAGCTCTTGGCTACAGAAATGCTGCCTTTCCGCCTGGTGGACACAGAGGATTTTCGAGACCTTATGTCCGTCGCAGTGCCCCAGTACCAGATGCCCAGTCGGCACTACTTCTCAAAGAAAGGTGTGCCTGCGCTCCACCAGCATGTCGCACACAACATCACCGCTTCTTTGAGAAACTCTGTGTGTGACAGGGTGCATTTCACCACAGACACTTGGACGAGTAGGCATGGACAGGGGCGTTAGATGTCGCTGACTGGGCACTGGGTAACTATGGTGACAGCAGGACAAGGGGCTGCTGTCCAAGTCTTGCCGTCCCCACGAGTTGTGCGTCAATCCTCTTTATGTCAAAGTTCCTCCACTGCTTCTGCCTCCTCAACCTCCTCTCGGTCTTCCACCTGCACCCAAAGCCTGTCTGGTCATGCCACTAGCTTTCTAACTGCGCAGAAGGGATCCTACACACCTCCTTACTATGCTGGCAGTAGGGCTCAACGTCATCAGGCGGTTTTTACTTTGAAATGTCTGGGAAATGTGAGTCACACAGCTGAGGAGTTGTGGTCAGCTCTGGAGAACCAATTTCATGAATGGTTGTCTCCACTGGACCTGAAACCAGGGAAGGCCGTGTGCGACAATGCTGCAAACCTGGGTGCGGCCCTTCGCCGGGGCAATGTCACACACGTGCCTTGTATGGCTCACGTGTTGAACCTGGTTGTCCAGCAATTTTTAGCCCACTATCCCAGACTAGATGGCCTTCTGCAGAGGGCACGGTCGCTGTGTGCTCACTTCCGCCGTTCGCATCCCGCAGCTCAGCGACTTACATCTCTACAGAAGTCGTTGGGCCTGCCACTTCACCGGCTAAAATGCGATGTGCCTACCCGGTGGAATTCAACTCTGCACATGTTGCAACGACTGTGGCAGCACCGACAAGCCCTGGTGCAATACGTTCTGACGTATAGCCTGGGCCAACGAGATCCAGAGGTGGGGCAAATCACGCTGGAGGAGTGGTCTCAGATCAGGGACCCATGCACCCTTCTGCACAGTTTTGAAATGGCGACGAAGATGTTTAGTGCTGACGATGCCATTATCAGCATGACTATTCCGGTGATTTACATGCTGGAGCACATGTTAAACAGAATTCGGAGTCAGGTGGTGGCACAAGAGGAGGTGGAGGAAGTAGAGGAGGAGGAGTTGTATGCGGAAGGGCTAACATCTGCAAGGTCCAGACGGTCGGCAGCACCAAGGCGGCAGGCATGTGAGGGTGGGGGAGATGGTTTTACCAGGGCGCATGGTAGCAGCCAAACTAGTGAGGAAGGTGCAGGAGCCCAGGAAGAAGTGGAGGACGAACTGATGGAAGACTCATCAGATGAGGGAGACCTTGATCACATTTCTGTTGTGCGAGGTTGGGGGGAGAATTGTGAGAATTAGAAATAATCCTGACTACTGGGTTGCCACACTGTTAGATCCCCGGTACAAAAGTAAATTTGCAGAAATTATTCCTGCCATAGAAAGGGATGCACGCATGCAGGAGTATCAGCAGAGACTGTTGCAGAATCTTACATGTGCTTTTCCACAAAACACCAGTGGTGTACGTAGTGAATCTCACAGTTCCAACTTGCCAACCGTGGGACCGTCAAGTGTTCAGCACTCAAACCGTAACAGAACCACAGTATCTGCTGGTAACATCAATTTTGCGGAATCATTTCACCACTTTTTTAGCCCATCCTTTGCAAGGCCACAGGAGACAAGAAGTCTGACACATAGTCAACGCCTAGAGACGATGGTACAGGAGTATCTCCAAGTAAACATTGAAGCCACGACTGTGTCACTGGACCCTTGCTCTTTTTGGGCTTCCAATCTGGATAAATGGCCGGAGCTAGCCACTTACGCCTTGGAGATCTTGTCATGCCCCGCAGCCAGCGTTCTGTCTGAACGTGTGTTCAGCGCTGCTGGTGGTGTGCTGACAGATAAGCGCACGCGACTCTCCACTGATAATGTAGACAGACTCACGTTCATAAAGATGAACAAATCATGGATCCGAAACGACTTTTCTACCCCTGTGTCATCCTGGGGAGAGTAAAAGCTTGATGATTGGTTAAAATCACCCTACCAACCGTTTTAAGCTTTCAAATTACTAATCATGTTTATCTGTATCTTGGCTGGAAAATAATTTGGGCTTTGTAGCAGTGTTCAGCACTGATTCTATTAGGCCATCTATAATAAGCTCCACCAGATTTAAAATTACTAATCATGTTTATCTGTATCTTGACTGGAAAATAATTTGGGCTTTGTAGCAGTGTGCAGCACTGATCCTATTAGGCCATCTATACTAAGCTCCACCAGATTTAAAATTAATAATAATTTTTAGCTGCATCTAGCCCGGAAAATAATTTTGGGGCTCCGAGATGCGCAAGACACATAAGTGCCTTCTTGCTGCACTAACTGCAACATGACCCTCATATTGTCAGAATTCGAAGTAATCATGACTACTGGGTTGCCACACTCTTAGATCCCCCAAACTTTTCGATCAACCTTTTCATTTTAATAAAGACCAAAAAATTGTCATTTTTGAAATTATAAGCATTAGCAGGTTATTAGAAACTGAAATCAAACAGTTTTCAACTCAAAACTTTATTCTAGGTGATGTTACATTTTCACATAGGACCCCTTGTTCGAAAGGAGCTTCTGAACTCTCTCGTCCATTGAATTTGTCAGGTTTTGGATGGTTTCTGCTTCAATTGTTTTGCATGAGGACAGAATACCCTCCCAGAGCTGTTGCTTAGATGTGAACTGCCTCCCGCCATCATAGACACTCCTTTTGATGATGCTCCAGAGGTTCTGAATGGGGTAGAGGTCAGGGGAGCATGGGGGTCACACCATAAGTTTGTCCCCTTTTATGCCCATATCAGCCAGAGATGCAGATGTTTTATGTGCAGCATGAGATGGTGCATTATCATGCAAAAAAATGATCTTGCTGTGAAATACACGGTTCTTCTTCTTAAACCATGGCAGGAAGTGCTGTTTGAGAAAATCCACATACATTATGGAGTTCATCTTTAGCGCCTTCAGGGATCCTAAAGGGGCCGACAATCTCTCTTCCCATTATTCCAGCCCAAAACATTACTCCACCTCCTCCTTGTTGGCGCTGTAGCCGTGTTTGCGTGGGGTGTTCATCAACCAGCCATCCTCCACTCCATCCATCTGGACCATCGAGCGCTGCACGGCACTCATCCGTGAACAAAACAGTTTTGAAATCAGTCTTCATGTAATGTTTGGCCCACTGGAGCCGTTTCTGCTTGTGTGAAGTGGATAGAGGAGGTCGACAGGATGGCGTATGCACAGCTGCAAACCTCTGAAGGACCCTGCATCTTGTTGTTCGGGGGACGTTGGAGGCACCAGCAGCTTCAAAAACTTGTCTGCTGCTATGACAAGGCTTTTTTGCCGCTGCTCTTTTAACCTGACGTAATTGCCTGTAGGAAAGAGTCCTCAATTTGCCCTTATCAGCACGCACACGTGTGTACTGTGAATCAGCTACATACTTCTTGATTGCCAAGACACTTCATCCTGATCATCGCACAATGTTGATTGTAGTCATGCCTTGACCTAAACACTCCACAATTTGTTGCTTCTCAGCAGCCGACACATCCTTTTTCTTTCCCATTTTGGCAGAAAATGTAGGCTGCTTAATAATGTGAGACAGCCTTCTTAAGTAGTCTTGCCTTTCATTGGACACACCTGCCAAACTAATTAGCACAGGTGTCTGCAATTGCTTACAGTGATATAAAGAGCCCTGACACACATCACCATCAATGAGTTTAACTGACAAACAAACAAATTCTTCCCTTATCACTCCTAAACACTTTTTGCATAATAATTTGGAACACAGTGTACATGTGCTTTTCCACAAAACACCAGTGGTTCACGTAGTGAATCTTACAGTTCTAACTTGCCAACCGTGGTCTGTATGGAGTTGTTCAATAAAGGGCCCAAAATTAAGATAACATAGATGGGAGAGGTCTCTATGAATAGGAATTCCTAAGTATTTGATACCCTGTGAGGGCCAGGCAAAGGGAAAGTTGGACTGAATGGAATCCTATATGGATTTGGGGAGGGAGACATCGAGGGCCTCAGACTTCGCTGCATTGATTTTAAAATTTGACCATGTAACAAAGTGATCTATTTCAGCCATAACAGCATGGATGGATATATGTGATTGAGTGATATATACTAGGACATCATCAGCAAATAGAGAGCACTTGTACTCGGTGCCTCCCACCTCAATCCACCTAATATTGGGGTTATGGCGAATTGATGAGAGCAGGTGCTCCGTCACTAGAATGTATAAGAGAGGGGACAGAGGACATCCCTGCCTTGTCCCATTGGTGATTGTGAAAGGTGATGAAAATGTTCTGATGCACCCCCTGGGTCTTGGGACACCCGGAGCCGGACCCTTTTTGGTGGATGCTGGTGGTTGTAGTCTTCGTGGCGGCGACCCGGTTCCGTGGCTCAGGGTGGTCAAACCAGTGGCGAACTATTTATGTGGTTTTGATGTTTAAATGTCCGACTACGCCACCCGTGGATTGCGGTCAGAGTGAACCGCCGCTGCAGGGCAGACCGCTGAGGCTGGTGTTGTGGGTGCAGCAGAGCGTAGCATAACTCCCCACGGGAGGAGTATAGCCTCAGGGCAGTGTATGCGGAGGATGGGGGTGATGGTGCAGGGCAGCAGCAGTAACGACACGGAGTCAGTGATGCAGTCCAGGGCCTTTACTCACAGTTCTTATTATCCAGACCACGTCTGCAGGTAACGGCTGCCCACGTCGTACTGTGCTCACCAGGTGAGGGGCTCAGACAACTCCCAGATAACTTTGGAGCGCTTCACAGGACCCCCTTTGTGTGTCCTTTGTCTGGCCTTTCTTACCAACCCTTCTGTCCGGCTGCCTCGGGCCTCCTCTTGGTAAACTTGGCGCCAGTTTCCCTGACCCTATGTGGTGCCTTCCTAGCGGGTGTAGCGAGGGGCTGCGCCACATAAAATGTCACAGCCTCCGGTTTCTAGCTGAGGGTCGTTTCCTGCCTCCACTAGTTTCGGGGACCGGTCTCCCCCTTTGGCCTGACCCCTCTACGCAGGTGGATTCGGGCGGCTCGCCCGTCTGCACCCCTGGGATCCCTTCATTCCTCGTTCCTGGAGCCTTCTCCGCTCCTCTTCCTTCCTTCTCCCTCTTCCAGGCCTGGGCCTCTGTTACTAGGCCCGCCTCCGGAGCAGAGCTCATGCAGAGCCCCTGCTCCCTGCCACTTCTGCTCAGACTTCTCTGCACTGAACTAAGATGGTGCCCACCTTTTATACTCCCTTCTCAATGCACCCAGGAACTGCTTCCTCCCTGCTCCTGCACTACAGGGTTCCCCTTCCTCAGTGTTCCCTCCCCCCACTCCAGCCAGGGACAGGGACTGTCGTGCCCATCTCAGAGGCATATTGGTCGCCCTGCCCCACGGCAATGTGGTATAATGCATGCAGGTGTCGGGTCCTGATCCACACTCCATCCTTACCTGAGAGTGAGATATCACACCTCTGGGTGAGGTGCAATACCTCTGTAGCAACCGAGCCCTCAGGGTGCTACAGTTCCATTTATCTTCAGCCTAGGTGACGTATTGTGATACAGGGCCTGATTTTGGCTATAAAAGGGTCCCCTAGACCCCTACCCCAAGCTTTTTAAGAGAATCATATATGGCGTTCCAGGAGACTCTATGGAATGCTTTCTCAGCATCCAACGAGAGTATCTAATTACAAATTTTTAACTGCATCTAGCCCAGGAAATACTTTGTGCCTAGTAGCAGTGTCTGTTAGTCAGCGGATTATCCCGGCTGTTAAGCAAGCTACACCACCTGTAGTTTGGACACTTAATTTTTTCAAAGGAAATGCTTCGGGACCACGGGATACTCAGTGAAGAGCATCAGGAGGCACCCCAAGGCATAGGGGCTGGGACTGGCAGTAGGATGCCTTGCGGTGGACAGCCGAGCTCGATCCTTATAAAAGCTTTTTAACTGCAGCAGCTTTAGTGGACGCTACTGGAGCTGGAATTACGCGGCTGCTGGCATGAGACTTGCCCTCCAATAGATCCTTGTAAATGGATTTAATGTGTATTCATTCAAATTAGAGAGACAATTTAAATTAAAAAGCTTAGAGCTGCCTCCACCACAGGGGGGCTCGCTCGACCCACCAGCGGACAGGCACCAGTATTGGGAGAGGGGGGCTGGCCGTCAGGGTTCACCGCGGCTCTGGCACAAACCCGGCGACACGGAGGTGGCACGGGCAGGAGCGGACTGAACGTGTCGGCTTCTCACTTTTTGGATTTTAGAAGGGCATGACATGCCTATATCTGTGTCTCCCCCTCCTTTTACTCCTCCACCTCTTTTGTTTTCGCATGACTATATGTACTTGTCACTTTTCCATGTGTTAGTTGTGTCTTCTGGGCAGTTTGTCAGCTTTTGGACACCTTTGAAGGTATTTTCTATGTGTTTCTATGTGTTTTTGTTTGCCTGCCATTGGTTTTAACGGTGTTCGAAGGTGTTCGACGAACAGTTCGACGAACAGTTCGGCGAACACACGGGTGTTCGACGAACCGAACCGAACTCGAACACTACGGGGGTGGCTCAACACTAGTCATGACTTGGTCACAGCGGGACACCTGGGCATTAAGGGGACTTGTCACCTGTTAAGCAGAAAGTATTGGTGGCCATCCTTAGGTAAGGATGTTGAAATTTATGTTAAGGCATGCGAGCTCTGTGCCAGGGACAAGGTGCCACGCGTCGCCCGGGCAGGGAAACTTCTCCCTTTGTCCATTCCTAAACGTTCTTAGTCCCACCTATCCATGGACTTCATTAAGGATCTCCCTGACTCCAAGGGTATGACTACGGTGTGGGTTACTGTGGACCAATTTTCTAAACAATGCCATTTGGTTTCTTTAGCTCAGGTGACCAGTGCGAAGGACTTGGTAGATTTGTTCCTTGTTCAGGTGGTTCCTATGAATATTGTCTCTGATCGTGGATCCCAGTGTATCTCCAGGTTCTGGAGGGCTTTCTGTAAACGTCTCAGGTCGGAACTCTCGTTTTCATCGGCATACTATCCTCAAACTAATGGGCAAACGGAGCAAACCAACCAGTGTCTTGAGTCCTATCTATGATGTTTTTGCTCCCATACTCGGCATGATTGGGGATCATACATAGCTTTGGCAGCGTTCACTCTAAACAATAGACCCCACTAGGGCTTGGGAATGTCTCCCTCCTTCTGTAATCTAAGATTCCATCCTAGGTCTCCTTGTTTTGATGGAGGGGACAATATACTTCCAGCGGTCTCTGCTACTATCCACCATCTCCAGAAGGTTTGGGGAGAAGCCCATATCCATCTCAAGAAAGCAGGGGAGAGCATGAAGAGGCAGGCCGATAAGTGCCATCAACAAGGTTGCAGACTCAGAGTGGGGGGACAGAGTTTGAGTGTCTGCTAAGAATCTCAAGATTAAGGTACCCATTTCCCATTATCGAGTTTGTCAATAAGGTGGCTTTTTGGGTAGGTCTGCCTTCCTCTATGCGAGTTCCCATTGTTTTTCACAAGACATTATTAAAGAAGGTGGTTACCCTGCTTGTGACCACGAATCCTCCTCCTCATATTCTGGTACATAATACTGAGGAATTTGAGATAGAAAGTATTGTGGACTCTCATAGAGTTCGGAACTCTATTCAGTATTTGATTCATTGGAAGGGGTACGGTCCTGAGGAGAGGTCCTGGGTCTCAAGAGGTAATATACATGCCAATCGTCTCATCGCTGAGTTCCATAAGAGGTTTCCGGATAAGGTGGGTGATGAGAGCCCGGAGGTCTCTCCTAGGGAAGGGGGTACTGTTAAGAATCATGGTTCTGTGCTCCTACCTGGGTCCTGACCCTGGAGGCGGAACTACTACGTGTGCACGCAGACTGTCCCAATCTTATGGAGCATCGCTTTCTGATGTTGTAGGAAGTGTGAGGATGTGGGATGCTGTGTCTCTCACTGATTTCCACGGTTGTCAGGGAACGCAGGATGCTGCTTTGTCTGGCAATAAGCAGTGGTGGAATTATGTTCATTCTGCTGTGCAAGCCAGCAGGGAGTGGCTGTCTCAGGATGATTGGGTATTATTCAACTCCTGATCATTAGGCGGGCTATTTAATCCTGCTCCCTGTTTAGTGGTTTGCTGTTTATTGCAGTTCCTATGTGCTGTGGTGGTGAGTGGTGCTAGCATTAGTGTTGCTATAATTTCAGGGGTTTTCTCATTTTCTCTTCTTGCTACACTTCCTGGGATTCTTGCAGAGGTACTCACCTGGTTCTTTACTAGGCAACAGCCATGTCACCAGACACCAGCTGTCCAGCGACAGTGGGCCTGGGAAGGGCTCTGCCACAGTACCCCTTCCATTTACCGGGAGCTGGGTGAAGAGGCTTCCTGACCCTCAAGGGCTCGCCTAGCTGGGCAGCTTACGGGAACATTAAAATATCACATCCTAGATATCACTGAATGAAATATTCCAGTTGCAAATATTTATTCATTACATAGTGGAATGCATTGAGAACAATAAAACATAAAAATTATCAATCAAAATTAATATCCCATGGAGGTCTGGATTTGGAATGATACTCAAAATCAAAGTGGAAAATCAAATTACAGGCTGATCCAACTTCAGTGGAAATGCCTCAAGACAAGGAAATGATGCTCAGTAGTGTGTGGCCTCTATGTGCCTGTATGACCTCCCTACAACACCTGGGCATGGTCCTGAAGAGGCGGCGGATGTTCTCCTGAGGGATCTCCTCCCAGAACTGGATTAAAGCATCTGTCAACTCCTGGACAGCCTTTGGTGCACAGATGTGCTCGATTGGATTCAGGTCTGGGAAATGGGCAGGCCAGTTCATAGCATCAATGCCTTCATCATGCAGGAACTGCTGACACACTACAGCCACATGAGGCCTAGAATTGTCATGCATCAGCAGGAACCCAGTGCCCAATGCACCTGCATATGGTCTTACTATGGGTCTGAGGATCTCATCCCAGTACCTAATGGCAGTCAGGGTACCTCTGGCTAGCACAAGGAGGACTGTGTGGCCCTCTCAAGAAATGCCTCCCCACACCATTACTGACCCACTTACAAACTGGTCATGCTGGAGGATGTTGCAGGCAGTAGAACGTTCTCCATGGCGTCAAGAGACTCTGTCATGTCTGTCACATGTGCTCAGTGTGAACCTGCTCTCATTCGTGAAGAGCACAGGGCACCAATGTCGAATTTGCCAATCTTGGTGTTTTCTGGCAAATGCCAATCGCCCTGCAAGCACAACACCCACTTGTGGACATCGGGCCCTCATAGCACCCTTATGGAGACAGTTTGAGCAGGCACATGGATATTAGTGGTCTGCTGGACACAGGGCTCAGGCACTGCTCCTCCTGTTCCTCCTTTGCACAAAGGAGGAGGTAGCGGTTCTGCTGCTGGGTTGTTGCCCTCCTATGGCCCCCTCCACATCTCCTGGTGTACTGGCCTGTCTCTTGGTATCTGCTCCATGCTCTGGACACTGTGCTGACTGACGCAGCTACCATTTTTGCCACAGCTCGCAGTGATGTGCCATCCTGGATGAACTGCACTACCTGAGCAACTTCTGTGTGTTGTTCTAAAGCAGGGTTCCCCAACTCCAGTCCTCAAGGCCCACCAACAGGTCATGTTTTCAGGATTTCCTTAGTATTACACAGGTGATAATTGCATCACCTGCACAGACAATAATTCCATCACCTGTGCAATACTAAGGAAATCCTGAAAACATGACCTGTTGGTGGGCCCTGAGGACTGGAGTTGGGGAACCCTGTTCTAAAGACACCGCCTCATACTACTGAACCTCTAGGGGTGAGAGCAATGACAAAATGCAAATGTGACCAAAACAACAGCCAAAAAGGATGAAAACAGAGAAATGGTCTGTGGTCACCACCTGCAGATCCACTCCTTTATAAAGGCTATCTTGCTAATTGCCTATCATTCCTACCTGTTGTCTGTTCCATTTGCACAACAGGAGAAATTGATTCAAAATCAGTGTTGCTTAATAACTGGACAGATTGATTTCACAGAAGTGTGATTGACTTGAAGTTACATAGTGTTGTTTACCATATTTTTTGGACCATAAGACACACTTTTTTTCCCCCACATTTGGGAGAAAAATAAGGGATGCATCTTATGGTCCGAATACAGGCTTACCGGGGAGTTGCGGTGATGGTGGAGGAGCGGGATCGCAAGAAAGCAGGATCCCTCCGTCTGGAAGCCGGTGGCTGCAGAAGCTGTGCGATGATGTGGGCTTAGTATCGGCGGTCAGGCAGAGCTTTTCTGGAGGCCGAATGCGCAGACTGGGATCTCGGCCCAGCCGAGATATCAACTGCGCATGCGCTGCCTCCGGCGGCCAACTTCTTGAAGTCGTGGGCCTCAGGAAAATGGCCGCCGAGATGCCAGTCTGCGCATGCGCCAGCCCAGGCGGCCATTTTCCTGTAGACCATGGCTTCTGGAAGATGGCTGCCGGAAAAGTAGTGCACGGCGCTCTGCTTCACCGCCGACACCGGGTCCACAGCATCTCACTGCTCCTGCCGCCGCCGGGTTCCTGAGGGAGGGACCCTGCTTCCTGCTATGCTGCTCCACCCCCTGCTGCTGGGGCACCGCCTTCTCCCACCCAGGGCCCTCTGCAATGCTACACTTTTGCGAGCTTCCTGAGGGACTCTGCCTCTTGTGACCCCCGCTCCACTGCCCCCCAGGCAAGAGACCTATTCGGACTATAAGACAGATCCCCAGCTTATAAAAAAATATTTTTTCCCAATTTCCACCCAAATTTGGGGTGCGTCTTATGGTCCGGTATGTCTTATAGTCCGAAAAATACAGGAAGTGTTCCCTTTATTTTTTTGCTTTCATGAGTTGATGACTTTTGATGCCATGAGTTTGAATCAGAAGTGTACAGTGGGTACGGAAAGTATTCAGACCCCTTTCAATTTTTCATTCTTTGTTTCATTGCAGCCATTTGGTAAATTCTAAAAAGTTATTTTTTTTTTCTCATTAAAGTACACTCTGCACCCCATCTAGACTGAAAGAAAACAGAAATGTAGAAATTTTTGCAAATTTCTTAAAAAAGAAAACTGAAATATCACATGGTCGTAAGACCCTTTGCTCAGTATTGAGTAGAAGCACCCTTTTGAGCTAGTACAGCCATGAGTCTTCTTGGGAATGATGCAACAAGTTTTTCACACCTGGATTTGGGGATCCTCTGCCATTCTTCCTTGCAGATCCTCTCCAGTTCCATCAGGTTGGATGGTGAACGTTGGTAGACAGCCATTTTCAGGTCTCTCCAGAGATGCTCAATTGAGTTTAGGTCAGGGCTCTGGCTGGGCCAGTCAAGAATGGTCACAGAGTTGTTCTGAAGCCACTCCTTTGTTATTTTAGCTGTGTGCTTAGGGTCATTGTCTTGTTGGAAGGTGAACCTTCGGCCAAGTCTGAGGTCCAGAGCACTCTGGAAGAGGTTTTCATCCAGGATATCTCTGTACTTGGCCGCATTCATGTTTCCTTCAATTGCAACCAGTTGTCCTGTCCCTGCAGCTGAAAACACCCCATAGCATGATGCTGCCACCACCATGTTTCACTGTTGGGATTGCATTGGGCAGGTGATGAGCAGTGCCTGGTTTTCTCCACACATACCGCTTAGAATTATCACCAAAAAGTTCTATCTTCGTCTCATCAGACCAGAGATTCCTATTTCTCATAGTCTGGGAGTCCTTCATGTGTTTTTGAGCAAACTCTATGCGGGCTTTCATATGTCTTGCACTGAGGAGAGGCTTCCGTCGGGCCACTCTGACATAAAGGCCCTACTGCATCTCTGGAGCTCAGCCAGTGTGTTCTTGGGGTTCTTCTTTTCCTCTCTCACCAAGGCTCTTCTCCCACGATTGCTCAGTTTGTCTGGATGGCCAGGTCTAACAAGACTTCTGGTGGTCCCAAACTTCTTCCATTTAAGGATTATGGAGGCCACTGTGCTCTTAGGAACCTTGAGTAATGCAGAGATTCTGTTTTAACCTTGGCCAGATCTGTGCCTTGCCACAATTCTGTCTCTGAGCTCCTTGGGCAGTTCCTTTGAGCTCATGATTCTCATTTGGTCTGACATGCACTGTGAGCTGTAAGGTCTTATATAAACAGGTGTGTGCCTTTCCAAATCAAGTCCTATCAGTTTAATTAAACACCGCTGGACTCCAATGAAGGAGTAGAACCATCTCAAGGAGGATCACAAGGAAATGGACAGCATGTGACTTAAATATGAGTGTCTGAGCAAAGGGTCTGAATACTTATGACCATGTGATATTTCAGTTTTTGTTTTTTAATAAATTTGCAAAAATTTCTACATTTATGGGTTTTTTTCAGTCAAGATGGGGTACAGAGTGTACTTTAATGAGAAAAAAATTAACTTTTTAGAATTTTTAGAATTTACCAAGTGGCTGCAATGAAACAAAGAGTGAAAAATCTGAATACTTTCCGTACCCACTGTATATACCATATGCTCACTGTGAGTTCCTCAATAATTGGCCTAGTAATGGAAGCAGCCGCGGCCTCGTCCATCACTCATCAGTCCACTACGTAATTGTCCTGACAAACTGGTGGTAGAGGTGGGATCTGCACGATTCCCCTTGCTGTTTTCCTTGACAGAGGTGTGCACATCTCTTATTATATTTGGCTTGAAAATGGCGCTATGTGGCCGAAACATCGCTTTTATTTTTTACCTTTTGTATGGGGTAACCAATAAAGAGATCTCTTGGAGGAGAACGTCTAGTGCCTTGAACCTTCTTTTATTTTTTTGTTATCTGGCAACACTGTGGGGAGTTGCACCAGTAATGCAACAAAGTGGTGCATGGAAGTAGAAATGTTTTAAAATGTAGGGTGAACAGATATAACATTAATTATTTTGTGTTCAATCTTTTTTTTTTCTCTGAACAAATGAGTTCCCACGACTAAGAAAAGGCAGCTTCCAGTATGAACAGCAAAACCAAAGAAATGAGCTATGACTATAAGCTGGTGTACGTGTAAAGTATAAGAGCACATTCACACTGTGGCCTTTTCAAAGACAAAACCCAAGAAAAAAAAAGTGTGAATGTGTTCTTACAATTTGCACGTATACCAGCTTTTAGTCCAGCTCAATTTCTTTTGGTTTTGCTGTAATTTCTTTTACTTTGTACAAACAGGAGCGTGGCATCCCTTTCTGAGTATTTCATCTATATAGCTTCCCATGGATGGGTGTCTTAGTCAAGACTCAGTCCTGCTCTGCCCTTATTCACATTGAGGTCGTTTGATACAAGGTAAGGTTTTAATACTAGAGAGAGGATAGGACCATCCTTGGCGCGGTGGGATGGCTTTCATGCATCTTTGATCAAAATTGCATTAACTAAGTACCCTATGTTATTTACATGTACTATTTCTATTTACATATTTATTTGCTGTAGGGTATATGCTCATTTTTTTTTATTGGGTTTTGTCGCAGTATGAACAGTGATGTATCATATGGACCCAAATTAATGGGTATGCTGAGACAACTGTTTTATGTCTTCAGGCCTTCTATGTTATACAGTAAACCATAAAAACTCCAATGGGGTAAATACTTTTTATAGTCACTATATTAGATTATTCACTCTTCTTTTTTTATGCAAGTTCTAAAACTTTTTCTTTTATTTGACAGCATCATTTAAGGCGTCACATCATACGAAAGTTAACGAATTTCATTAAATATCTGTGAACTTTTTCTCTGATTTGAGATTCCTTCTTTGAAAGGGAATAATATAACAAATTCATCTTGTGAAACTGACACCCTGAAATGGATGAGGCAGCTCATTCTGTAAAGTGTTCAGTGTTAGTGGAGATAACAGGGCTATTAAACTGTTAATGAGCTTGTTTCCTCTATAGTCTAAATTGTCTGACAGCTGGAAACACGCAAAGTAAATAAATCTGTGCATGATGATTTTACAGCTCTACTTTGATGAGCTGGTCACTGGCTTGGGCGTTCTGAGTAAAACCTTTAGGGGTGGTGTGGAAGAAAATCAGCATAAGGTCTCATACTCATCTACGTGAAAAACAGACGAGTGCAATCTGATAAAAAAAATCGGATTGCACTCTGACTAATGTTATTCAATGATTTCCTGCTCATCTACGATTTTTTTCTCAGCTCAGATTGTACTTAGAAATAAATCGCAGTATGCCGCGAGTGGCCGCGTATATCAAACGATACTCTTCAATGCAATCAATGGGTGTGAGAAAAAAAAATCGCACGGCATACGGATGTGTGCGGTGTCTGATTTTTACACACCCATCTCCTAGAAACCCGACGTTTCATCAGCCGAAGACAGTAAATTCACATTATGACCCATCAGAATAGATAGAATTGATATATGTAGCACCCCGAGGGTTCGGTTGCTACAGAGGTATTGCATCTCACCCAGATGTGCGATATCTCACTTCCGGGTAAGGATGGAGTGTGGCTCGGGACCCTAACACCCACATGCACTACACCACATTTCCGGGGGACAGCTCGACGGTGCTCCCATTAGTTATGCAGGCACGAGTGAGCATGTCCCTGGCTGGAGTGGGGGGAGGGAACACCTAGAGAAGGGAACCCGGTAGTGTGTGCATAGGGGAAGTAGATCCTGGGTGCACTTTGTACAGGAGTATAAGAGGGAGGGGCACCATCTTAGGAGTTCAGAGAGGAGAAGACAGGGAGCAGAGCTGCTTTATGGGCTCTGCTCCACAGGCAGGCCCTGTTAGGAGGCCTGAGCCTGGAGGAGGAGAAAGAGGAGCAGACTGGGCTCCAAGAAGGACAGAGGGGACCCCAGGGGTGTGGACCGGCTGGTAGCCACCACACGCCCGCCGCTACCTGAGTAGGGGGGTCAGGTCAAGAAGATGGGAACCGGATCCCAAATTAGTGGAGGAGAGAAACTACCCTCAACTAAGAACCGGAGGCTGCGACATTACATGTGGAGCAGCCCCTCACCAAACCCGCTAGAAAGGCACCACATAGGACCTGGGAAACGCAGGCCAACGTTTGCCCACCAAGAAGGTCCGAGGCAGCTGGACATAAGCGTGGTCACTAGTGGGGTTGAAGACCAGAGACAGGAAACATAAAGGGGGTCCTGCAAAGCACTCCGGAGTTGCCTGGGAGTTGACCGAGTCCAGGACCTGGTGGACGCAGCACGGCTCGGGTGGTCACTGCTGTACACAGTGACCCGAGCAACACCAGTAAGTAAAACCCTGGAACTGCATTTTATGCCTCTGAGTCTCTTTGCTGCACCTTCACAACCACCATCCTCCACGGCTGACCCCCTGAGGCTATACCCCTCCCGTTGGGGGTTATACTACCAAAGCTGCACACATACCAACAGCCTCAGCGGACCCTGCTGCAGCGGCGGCCTTTTGACCGGAAATCAACGGGTGGCGTAGTCGACATAAAAGAACATCTAGTAACATCTATAAGGACTGCCACACACTGAGTTTGACACCCTGGGCACGGACCGGGTCACAGCCACTCGGAGACTACAACCCCCATCTGATCCGGCTCCGGGTATCCCTAACAGCACTGGCCCAGGGGGCGCGTCAACTTTTTGGCGTAGTCGGCAGGATTTCGTGCCCGCAACCACCGTGTACTGCGTGCCTGAACAAGAGACTTTCAAACTCACCTGTGGTGAAGATTCCCGCCATCCGGCGCCATCTTCAGCCTTCTTCCCGCCATCCGTGAAGATTCCCGCCATCCGGCGCCATTTTCAGCCTTCTTCCCGCCATCCGTGAAGATTCCCGCCATCCGGCGCCATTTTCAGCCTTCTTCCCGCCATCTGTGGAGTTTTCCCGCCGTTGGACGCCATCTTGAGGACGCCGCGCGGGAAAAAGAGGGGCGTGGACTCCGAAAAGCCCGCGAGAACTGAAGCCCCGCCTCACGTCCGGACGGTGCGTAAGGTCCTGGAAGGAGCCCAGCAGACGCCGACGTCACAGGAGCGCGACGGAAGGTCCTCAACCCTGACGATCCACTGCGGAGCCGCGGCCTACGGAAGAGGATCATCGCCAGGTAGGCCACGGTCCACCAGGGGGGAGGAGGACACCAGGAACGGACAGCAAGATGGCGGACCGGCAGCAGACCAAGCTGGCCGGCATCGGCAGCGCCCCAGCCGTCGCGGGCCCCGACCAGCACCAGGTGAAGACGCGTGACGCAGGAGCGGTCGCGGGAGCAGGTAAGAGGAGTCTCCCTGTCCCGGACGCTGCCAGCGTCAGCCTGCTCCCGGGCCACCCGGTGGAGCCGCCGATCCCGGGCGCTGCAGACGCAGACCTGCTCCAGACCCCGCAACAAGCCCTGCAGCCGAGCCCTCCAGACCTGGGCACTGCCACCACCAGCCCGCGCCCAGGCCCAAAGTCGCACCCCCTGACCCCGGGCGTCATTAACAGTACCACTCAGACCCCGAGTACCAAGAGGGCCCGGACGGGTCTGAACCTGAGAAAGAGAAAGGAGCGTGTGGAGCACACCGTTAATCGTAAACGGTAAAAGAGGAGATGTAAATAGTTACCCGACCGGGTATAAGGACTGTTGTGGGACTGTTTCCACTAAGAGTGTGGTCCCCGTTGGGACAGAAAGAGAACTGTTTCCCCTTTTTCCCTCTAACTGGCTGGGGACTGAGAACAGCCACCCCTTTTCCCTCTAACTGGCTGGGGACTGAGAACAGCCACCCCTACCTGGCCGAGGACTGAGAGCGGCCAACTCTCGTATATAGTTGCGCCCCATAGTGGTTTTATAACAAGCCTAAACTACCTCAGAAAATTTTGCACCTTTAGGAAAATGGACACCTGGTCGCAAAATAAACTGTGACCTGTTATAAAGAGACTTCTTCGTGGATCTGCTGCTAGAAATGTTTTATATGAAAAATTTATATGCTAGAATGTGTTACTATGAAAAAGAGTTCCAGAACAGTACATATGCACTTATACCGTTTAAGAGAGAGCCGTTCCCATAAAGGGAAACTGAATGTTGATACCTGTTATACTTGTTGTTTATGAAAAATTTGCATGTTCTAATGTATAACCTGTCTTTTGCTCAGTTCCAGCCCGCGGACGTGCTGGGTTTTGCCAGGGGGGAATGTAGCACCCCGAGGGTTCGGTTGCTACAGAGGTATTGCATCTCACCCAGATGTGCGATATCTCACTTCCGGGTAAGGATGGAGTGTGGCTCGGGACCCTAACACCCACATGCACTACACCACATTTCCGGGGGACAGCTCGACGGTGCTCCCATTAGTTATGCAGGCACGAGTGAGCATGTCCCTGGCTGGAGTGGGGGGAGGGAACACCTAGAGAAGGGAACCCGGTAGTGTGTGCATAGGGGAAGTAGATCCTGGGTGCACTTTGTACAGGAGTATAAGAGGGAGGGGCACCATCTTAGGAGTTCAGAGAGGAGAAGACAGGGAGCAGAGCTGCTTTATGGGCTCTGCTCCACAGGCAGGCCCTGTTAGGAGGCCTGAGCCTGGAGGAGGAGAAAGAGGAGCAGACTGGGCTCCAAGAAGGACAGAGGGGACCCCAGGGGTGTGGACCGGCTGGTAGCCACCACACGCCCGCCGCTACCTGAGTAGGGGGGTCAGGTCAAGAAGATGGGAACCGGATCCCAAATTAGTGGAGGAGAGAAACTACCCTCAACTAAGAACCGGAGGCTGCGACATTACATGTGGAGCAGCCCCTCACCAAACCCGCTAGAAAGGCACCACATAGGACCTGGGAAACGCAGGCCAACGTTTGCCCACCAAGAAGGTCCGAGGCAGCTGGACATAAGCGTGGTCACTAGTGGGGTTGAAGACCAGAGACAGGAAACATAAAGGGGGTCCTGCAAAGCACTCCGGAGTTGCCTGGGAGTTGACCGAGTCCAGGACCTGGTGGACGCAGCACGGCTCGGGTGGTCACTGCTGTACACAGTGACCCGAGCAACACCAGTAAGTAAAACCCTGGAACTGCATTTTATGCCTCTGAGTCTCTTTGCTGCACCTTCACAACCACCATCCTCCACGGCTGACCCCCTGAGGCTATACCCCTCCCGTTGGGGGTTATACTACCAAAGCTGCACACATACCAACAGCCTCAGCGGACCCTGCTGCAGCGGCGGCCTTTTGACCGGAAATCAACGGGTGGCGTAGTCGACATAAAAGAACATCTAGTAACATCTATAAGGACTGCCACACACTGAGTTTGACACCCTGGGCACGGACCGGGTCACAGCCACTCGGAGACTACAACCCCCATCTGATCCGGCTCCGGGTATCCCTAACAGCACTGGCCCAGGGGGCGCGTCATATATACATAGAATAGATAAGATAGAAAGATGTCAGTGGCATATATAATTAGTGCAGTGCGTGTGTGGTTTAATGTTCATATAGTTACCTAATAATTCAATAAATTATAGGAAAATTGGCATGGGGTCCCCCGAAATTTTATTAAGCAGCTGAGGGAGAGCCGACTGCTGTTGGCTGATATTTATAGCCTGGGAAGGGGATAATAAACATGAAGCCTTCACTGGTTATTTAAAAACAAAATGACATGGGGTCCCTCCTATAATTAGTTACCAGCAAAGGCTAGGTAGACAGCTGTGGGCTGATATTAATAGGCTAGGAAGGGGTCATGGACGTTTTCCTCCTCCCAGACTAAAAACATCAGCCCTCAGCTGCCCCAGAAATAGCGCATCCATAAGATGCGCCAATTCTGCTGCTTAGCCTCCGCTCTTCCCACTTGCCCTGGTGCAGTGGCATGTGAGGTAATAGTATTGGGGTTAATGTCAGCTTTGTATTGGCAGCTGACATCAAGTCCAGGGGTTAGTAATGGAAATAAATAAAACTTTACTTCAGACCCAATTTTTTTTTTATTTTTGCAAGGGTAACAGGAAAAAATGGACCCCAAAATTTGTTGTGAAATTTCTCCTGAGCATGCCGATACCCCATACATGGGGAAAAATCACTCTTTGGGTGCATAGCGGAGCTCAGAAAGGAAGGAGCTCCATTTGACTTTCTGAATGTAAAATTTGCTGAAATAATTAGCGGCAGCCATGTCGCATTTGGAGAGCCTCTGATGTCCCTAAAAAGTGGAAACCGCCCACAAGTAACACCATTTTGTAAACTAGACCCCTCAGGGAACCTATCTAGATGTGGGGTGAGCACCTTGAACCACCAGGTGCTTCACAGAAGTTTATAACGTTGAGCTGTGAAAATAAAAAAAAATCTAATTTTTCCCACAAAAAATTTATTTTAGCCCCAATTTTCTCACTTTCAAAGGGGTAACAGAAGAAATTGCACCTTAAAATTTATTTTGCAATTTCTCACTGATTTACCATATGTGGTTGAAAACTACGTTTGAGGTACAGTGCAAAGCTCAGAAGAGAAGAAGTGCCATATTGGGTATCAGATTTTGCTGGAATGGTTTGAGTGGGCCATGTCACATTGGCAGGTCCCCTGAGGTACCAGAACAACAGAAACCTCCCATATGACCTCATTTTACAAACTACACGCCCCAATGAATTCATCTAGGTGTGCACTGATCGTATTGACACCACATGTGCCTCAGAACTGTATACCATTGGGCGGTGAAGACAGAATAAATTACACTTTCACCACTAAAATGTTTTTATAGCCCCAAATTTTTTAATATTTCTTCGGGCTAATAGGAGAAATTTTTACATCAAACTGAGGTCAATTATTTCCTGAGTGCGCTTACATGTAATTGGGAAATACTTTTCAGCCACAGTTCAAAGCTCAGAAGGGAAGGGAAGGGCGCCAAATTATAGTGCAGATTTACTGTTATGGTTTGCGGGTGCCATGACCCACTGGGAAAACCCCTGAGGAGCCAGAACAGCAGAATGCCCCATAAGTGACCCCATTTTACATACTACACCTCTCAACAAATTCATCTAGGAGTGCAATGATCATATTAACACTACGGGTGTGTCACAGAATTTTATACTATTGGGCAGTGAAGAAAAAATAATTACATTTTTACCACCAAAATTTTGTTTTAGCCCTAGATTTTACATTTTCACATGGGGAGATGGGTTAAAATGGCATCAAAATGTGTCCCACAAATTCTGCTGATTGTGGCAATACCCCATATATGGCTGTACAGTACTGCTTAGCCACACGGTGAGACTCGGAAGGGACGGAGAGCTATTTGCCTCCTGGAGCGCAGATTTTCCTAGAATAGTTTGCGGACTCCATATACACAGCCCCTAAGTGTTAGAGAGCAGAATCCACCCTCAAGTGACCCCATTTTGGAAATTATACCCCTTTGGGGATTTATCTACAGTAGTGATGAGCGAGTGTATTCGTTATTATTTACTATTCTCACGGATAGTACGGTATTCGGGTTACTCGTTATATTGCGAGTATTTGTGTACTCGCCTCGCTATATTCGGATGTCCCGCCCTGCAGTTTTGGCGCCTCCTTTGCAGCCACTAAACATGTTGGGCTTCTTAACCAATCACAGTAATGCCACAGACATCTTGGTTAAAAAGGCGTTTAGTGCCCTACGCAAAGCAGTAGTCCAAACATTTCCTACTGCCTACTACCAAGCACGCACCAGGCCATTTTCCCTGCTGTTTTTTGGGGTGACAGCCTGCCTTCTGTCCACATTAGTCCACTTAAAAAGGCGTCTAGTGCATTACGCAAAGCAGTAGTCCAAACATTTCCTACTGCCTGTTACAAAGCACGCACCACCCCATTTTCCCCACTGTTTTTGGGGTGACAGCCTGCCTTATGTCCACATTAGTCCACTTAAAAAGGCATTTAGTGCCCTACATAAAGCTGTAGTCCAAACATTTCCTACTGCCTGCTACCTAGCATGCACCAGGCCATTTTCCCCGCTGTTTGTGGGGTGACAGCGTACCTTCTGTCCACATTAGTCCACTTAAAAAGGCATTTAGTGCCCTACGCAAATCAGTAGTCCAAACATCTCCTACTGCCTGCTACAAAGCACGCACCAGCCCATTTTCCCCGCTATTTTTGGGGTAACATCCTGCTTTCTGTCTACATTAGTCCACTTAAAAAGGGGTTTAGTGCCCTATGCAAAGCAGTAGTCCAAACATCTCCTACTGCCTGCTGCCAAGCACGCACCACGCCATTTTACCCACTATTTTGGCTGTGACAGCTAGCTTGGCTTGTGCCAGCAACATCTGAAAATCTGTCAACAAAACCCAAAATGACAAAAAAGCCTGTTGTTAAGGGACGTGGACATGGTGTTGCCAGTGGTGCGCGAGAAGGCACTCGGTCTGTGTCAGGTCAGAAGAAGCTTGATGCATCCACTATGTTCCTGGAAAAATTTCTCTGTCTGAAAGGTAAGGCTGTGTGCCCACGTAGCATTTTTCAAGCGTATATGCTGCGGAATTTCCGCAGCGTAAACGCTTGAAAAACGCATGTATATCCGCCCCCCATGGTCCCCAATGTCATTCCGCAATGTCAATGCCCATGCTGCGGATTTTTCCGCAGCGTTTATGCTGCGTTCAAAAATCCGCAGCATGTCATTTAATTTTGAGTTTCCGCATGCAGAATTGCCTTTTTCCAATGCATAAAAAACGCAAGGCAATTCCGCATGTGGAAAACGCGTGATAAACGCGCGAAAAATGCGCGATAAACGCGTGCGGAATTCCGCATGCGTTTTTCAGGGAGAGGACTTGCAGAAATGAAGCAGAAATTTTCTGCTTCATAAATGCAACGTGGGCACATAGCCTAAACGTGTGTGGAAGCCAGAAGAGCGAGAGCAGATTCTGTCTTGGATAGCAGACAAGGCCTCTACTCATTTGCCAAGCAGCAACAAATCTTCCACGACCACACAGTCTACTGTGGATACACAGAAGGCTGGCCCATCCAATCCTGAAGCTGGTTCTCCTTCTTTCTGTCATTATCAGTCAAAGGAGACATATGACCCCAAGTTTGGCCACTCCAAGGATCTGTTTCGTATGTATCCTTTGGTTGACTCTGGCCTATCACCGTGCAGCATTGAAGAGAGACAAGAGGAGGTGGCGTGCATTGATGCTCAAGTATTTGAGGACCTATGGCCAGAAGAAAGCCACTTAGAGGAACGTCATTTACTGTCCCCAGAGGTGGAGGCTGATGATGATGAGACACAGTTGCCATCAGGTCAGCCTACAATGTCAACTGGGAAGGAGGATGAGATGGAAGACGAGGTGGTAGATGATGAGTCCACTGATCCGACCTGGACCGTTGGCATGCATAGCCATGACAGCAACACAGAGGAAGATGGATATGTAGCACCAACACAGGCACCAAGGGGTTGTGGTTTGCCTAGAGTGAGAACTGGGTCAACTGTTCCCAAGAGCACCCCTGCTGTGCGCCAAGTCAGGGCTAGGGGGCGTTCAGCTGCTGTGTGGAATTTTTTTCTGAAAGTCCTTCAGAGAAAAACATTGTAGTTTGTAGCATCTGCCATACCAAGCTGAGCAGAGGCCAGGGCAAAGGCAACCTGAGCACCACCAGTATTCAAAACCACATGGCAACCAAGCACCCCAGTAGGTGGGCGGAATACCAGGGTACCAAATCTGCGTCTGTGGGTCAAACCAATGCCATGTCGCCTGGGCTATGTCCTTCAGAATCTGCTGTTCAGGAAGCAGGCGCTTATACCTCCTGCCCACAAGCTGCAGTTGCTCACACACAACAAACATCAACCACATCCACTTTGTTGTCCCAGCGAAGCGTCCAATTGTCCGTGCCTGAGGGCTTGGAAAGAAAGCGTAAATACCCAGCCACGCACCCACAGGCACAAATACTAAACTCGCATATTGCCAAATTGCTAGCTGTGGAGATGTTGCCATTTAGGCTTGTGGGAACACAGTCTTTCCGTGATCTCTTGGCTGTGGCTGCCCCACGATACAGTGTTCCCAGCTGCCACTATTTTGCCCTGTGTGCCGTCCCTGTGTTACACAAGCACGTGTTAAATAATCTGAACCGTGCTCTCACCAACGCCGTAACCGGAAAGGTCCACCTAACAACAGACACCTAGACAAGTTGTTGTGGACAGGGACAGTACATTTCTGTCACGGCACACTGGGTGAACCTGTTAATGGTGGGACAAAGGTGGTGCAAACTGGAACATCACACACCAAGAATAGAGGGCCCAACTTCTGTCAGGGATTCCGCCTCTTCATATTCCACTTCCTTTCTCCCCTCCTCCTGCTCCTCATCCTCTGCTGAATTACCCTCCCCATCACTGCCAAGCTGGGACCTATGCAGCAGCGCATTGGCAAAGCGGCAACATGCTCTGCTGAAGCTGATCTGTTTAGGTCAGAAAGCACACAATGCAGCAGAGCTGTGGCAAGCTTTAAAACAACAGACTGATCAGTGGCTCTCCCTGCTGCACTTCCAACCTGGTCTGGTCGTCTGCGATAAAGGGCGTAACCTGGTGGTGGCTTTAAAGGTTGGCAAGCTGGTACACGTGCCATACATGGCTCACGTGCTGAACCTAGTTGTTCAGAAATTTCTGAAAACTTACCGTGACTTGCTGTACCTACTTGAGAAGGTGCGCCGTATTAGCGTCCATTTCTGCCATTCCTCTACCGCTTTTGCTGCTCTTACAGTGCTGCTAAAGCGCTTGAATTTACCAAGCCACCGACTCATTTGCGACCTGCCACTGGGTAGAACTCAACCTATCATATGTTGGCGAGGATTAGTGAACAGCAGAGGGCAGTAGCTGTATACCAGCTTCAACATGCCCGTCAGACTGAGAGTCAGCCACCAGACATAACAACTGTCAAAGTGGGTGTGGATCGCTGACATTTGTGAGGCTCTTGAGAACTTTGAGTACAGCACCAATCTCGTGAGCGGTGATCAGGCTATTATCAGCGTAACCATCCCGCTGCTATGTCTTTTGAAACAATCACTGCATAATCTCAAAGAGGAAGCTTTGAGTGCCCAGCATGTTGGTATGGAGCCAGATTTCCCAATGGGTGATACTACCCAGCCGAGCCAATATTCTGAGGCAACATTGGGTGATGAGGAGGAAGATGAGAAGGATGAGGAGGGAGAGGACTTGTTTTTCTGTGCTACTGAGGGGACTCGTAATGCTACAGAGGGGACACCCAACCCAAGCTTAATGTCTGTCCAGCCTGGATGGGCTGGAGAGGAGGATGTGTAGGAGGATGAGGTGAGTCAGCGTGAGGAGAGGATGGGTATTGTTTCTACTGTTGGGGACACAGAACATTTGCCTTTTTGCAGCTTGGCCCACATGGCACAGTTCATGTAACATAACATAGTAACATAGTTTTTAAGATTGAAGGAAGACTAAGTCCATCTAGTTCAACCCATAGCCTAACATGTTGATCCAGAGGAAGGCAAAAAAAAAAACATGTGGCAAACACTAAGCTCCACATTGGGGAAAAAAATTCCTTCCTGACTCCATACGACAATCAGACTAGTTCCCTGGATCAACACCCTATCACGGAATCTAGTATATACAGTATAACCTGTAATATTATACTTTTCAAGAAAGGCATCCATGCCCTTCTTAAACTTTAGTAGTGAATCACTCATTACAAGATCATGCGGCAAAGAGTTCCATAGTCTCACTGCTCTTACAGTAAAGAATCCGCGTCTGTGATTATGATTAAATATTCTTTCCTCCAGACGTAGAAGATGCCCCCTTATCCCCGTCTCAGGCCTCAGAGTAAAAAGATCAGTAGAAAGGTCTTTGTACTGTCCCCTTATATACTTGTACATAGTAATAAGATCACCCCTAAGCCTTCGTTTTTCCAAAGTAAATAACCCCAAGTGTAATAACCTGTCTTGGTATTGCAGACCCCCCAGTCCTCTAATAACCTTGGTTGCTCTTCTCTGCACCCGCTCTAGTTCAGCTATGTCTTTCTTATACACCGCAGACCAGAACTGTACACAGTATTCTAAGTGTGGTCGCACTAGTGATTTGTATAGAGGTAAAATTATGTTCTCCTCATGAGCATCTATGCCTCTTTTAATGCATCCCATTATTTTATTTGCCTTTGTAGCAGCTGCCTGACACTGGCCACCAAACGTGACCTTGTCGTCCACCAATGCACCCAGGTCTTTCTCAGTTACAGTTTTGCCCTTTGTTTTACAATTAAGCATATAATTATACATTTTATTTCCTCTGCCCAAGTGCATTAACTTACATTTATCCCCATTAAAGCTCATTTGCCATTGATCAGCCCAAGCTTCTAGTTTACATAGATCCTCCTGTAATATAAAATTGTCCTCCTCTGTATTGATTACCCTGCAGAGTTTAGTGTCATCTGCAAATATAGAAATACTACTCTGTTTGCCCCCTACAAGGTCATTAATAAATATGTTAAAAAGAAGCGGGCCCAATACTGACCCCTGTGGTACCCCACTGTTAACTGAGACCCAGTCTGAGTGTGTTCCATTAATAACCACCCTTTGTTTCCTATCACTGAGCCAGTTATTAACCCACATACATATATTTTCCCCCATCCCCATTGTTCTCATTTTATGTATCAACCTTTTGTGTGGAACCGTATCAAAAGCTTTTGAAAAGTCCATATACACAACATCCACTGCATTTCCTTGGTCCAGTCTGGAACTTACCTCCTCATGAAAGCTGATCAGATTAGTTTGACAAGAACGGTCCCTCGTAAACCCATGTTGATATTGGGTTATGAGGTTATTCTTCTTCAGATACTCTAGTATAGCTTCTCTTAGGAAACCCTCCAGGATTTTACCAATACTAGAGGTTTAGCTTACTGGCCTATAATTTCCAAGTTTGGTTTTTGTCCCCTTTTTGAATATTGGCACCACATTTGCTATACCCCAGTCCTGTGGTACACACCCTGTTATTATGGAATCTTTAAAGATTAAAAATAATGGTCTATCTATGACGTTACTTAATTCCTGCAGTACTCTCGGGTGTATCCCATCCAGGTTTGTCAACATTAGTGATTTTTAGGTGCCGCAGTACTTTTTGCTGGGTTAAGCAAGTGACATTTAATGGAGAATTTTTTTTATCACTGATCATGTTTTCTGTCATGCGATTTTCTTGTGTAAATACTGTTGAAAAAAAATCATTTAGCATATTGGCTTTTTCCTCATCCTCATCCACCATTTCACCCAGACTATTTTAAGGGGACCAACACTATCATTTTTTAGTTTCTTACTATTTATATAGCTTAGAGAATATTTTGGGATTATTTTTACTTTCTCTGGCAATGAGTCTCTCTGTCTCAATCTTTGCTGCCTTGATTTGGTTTTTACAGAATTTATTTAATTTTCTGTATTTATTTAATGCCTCATTGCTACCTACTTGCTTTAGTTCTCTAAATGCTTTCTTGTCACTTATTGTGCCCCTTACAGCTCTATTTAGCCATAGTGGTTTCCTCCTATTTCTAGCATGTTTATTCCCATAGGGTATATATTGTGCACAGGTCCTATTCAGGATGCTAATAAATATCTCCCATTTGCTTTGTGTAGTCTTATGTCTCAGGATATCGTCCCAGTTTATTGCACTAAGATCATCTCTCAACCATTGGAAATTTGCCTTCCTGAAGTTTCCTTGTAACCCCTCTACTGCACATCTTATTAAAGGATGCATGAAAACTTATTATTTTGCGATCACTATTACCCAAGTGACCCCCAACTCGTATATTTGATATACGGTCTGACCTGTTGGTTAATATTAGGTTTAACAGTGCCTCTCCCTTCTTGTTGGGTCCTGAACCAGTTGTGAAAGGTAATTGTCTCTCATAGTTGTCAAAAACCTATTACCTTTGCTTGAACTACAGGTTTCTGCTCCCCAATGTATTTCAGTGTAGTTAAATAATAGCTTCATCTATTTGCTTTACGAGGATATTCTCCGCTGCTTCCATTATTTTTGGAGACTTATAACAAACCCCTATCAGTAATTTATTATTTTTTCCCCCTTCCCTTATCTCCACCCACAGGCACTCTTCATTTTCATTAGTAGTGTAGTGGGTAGAGGCAAGATCAAACCCCAAATCACTAAAGTGGAAGCAATCCATACGTGGCCGAGACCACTGTCGAAGAAGCAAGTTAGAGCCTTTCTGGGAATCGTGGTATCATCGAGGTTCATCTCAAACTTCTCCATGATGGCCGCACCCCTCCCTGACTGATCTCCTTAAGGGGACGAAATCAGCAATGGCCAAATGGTCTCAAGAGGCGGAGATGGCCTTTCAAGAAATGAAAGGGGCTTTGTGTGGTTGCCCCAACTTCAAGAGGGAATTTATACTCCAAACAGAAGCCTCAGATGTCAAGCTGCTTGGAGATGGTCTTATAACCTTTACCTTAAACATGCTTGTCTATAATTTTCTTTCTAATCTCCTGAGACAGCTCTTTCCTTTGCTTCTTCTGGTCCATGTTGAGTATGGTACACACCATGTCACCAAACAGTACAGTGAGTATCTGTAGCCCTATATACAGGCCCACTGACTGGTTACAAGATTGTAGACACCTGTGATGTTAATTAGTGGACACAACTTGATTTAACATGTCCCTTTTGTCACATTATTTTCAGGGGTACCATCATTTCTGTCCAGGCCTATTTCATGAGTTTAATATTTTTTAAAATTCTGTGGAACCAGGATTAAAAAGCAATGTCTGACTTTCATTTTCATAGATTTTTAATTTATTATTACTTTTGTCAGATTCAAGTTATTTCTGTGACCATTGTGGATTTTTCTTTCATTAAACGAGGGGTACCAACAATTTTGACCCAGTGTGTATATACACCCAGGCCAGAGAGCAAATTAGCAAGAGAGAGGTAGTCGCTCGGTCCTAAAGACAGCCTCCTATCTAAGCAGCTGTCTGCAATGCCAAACGTGGAGATGTCCTGCAACCCACTGCAGGGCGACTATCTGTCACCTCTGACACACCTGTGACACCACAAGTGGCCTCCGGACACTCAGGACCGGATTTCTCAGGAAAAGAGGTGTGGAATGAGTGAATCAATCTGGGAGCGTTCATCTCTGACGCTGAAACCCACATCCTCTCCTCTGGACCATGGCCTTTCCAGTGCACCAAGTATTCATAGAATCATAGAATCATAGAGTTGGAAGGGACCTCCTGGGTCATCTGGTCCAACCCCCTGCTCAAAGCAGGATTCACTAGATCATCTCAGACAGATGTCTGTCCAGCCTCTGTTTGAAGACGTCCATTGAAGGGGAACTCACCACCTCTCGTGGCAGCCTGTTCCACTCATTAATCACCCTAACTGTCAAAAAGTTTTTTCTAATATCTAATCTGTGTCTCCTCCCATTTAGTTTCATCCCATTGCTTCTAGTCTTTCCTTGTGCAAATGAGAATAAAGATGATCCTTCTACAATGTGACAGCCCTTGACATATTTGTAGACAGCTATTAAGTCTCCTCTCAGTCTTCTTTTTTGCAAGCTAAACATTCCCAAATCCTGCAACCGTTTCTCATAGGACATGGTTTGCAGACCAGTCACCATTCTGGTCGCTCTTCTCTGAACTTGCTCCAGTTTGTCTATGTCTTTTTTAAAATGTGGTGCCCAAAACTGTACACAGTATTCCAGATGAGGTCTGACCAAAGAGGAGTAAAGACCGATAATGACTTCACGTGATCTAGACTGTATGCTTCTGTTAATACATCCCAGAATTGTATTTGCCTTTTTTGCTGCTGCATCACACTGTTGACTCATGTTCAGTCTATGATCTATTAGTATACCTAAGTCTTTTTCACATGTACTGTTGCTTAGCTCTATTCCTCCCATTCTGTATATGCTTTTTTCATTTTTATTGCCCAGATGTAGTACTTTGCATTTTTCCCTGTTAAAAACCATTCTGTTGGTTGCTGCCCACTGCTCCAGTTTATTTAGGTCTTTTTGAATCCTCTCTCTCTCTTCTCTAGTATTAGCTATCCCTCCTAGCTTTGTGTCATCAGCAAATTTAATCAGTTTACCCTCAATTCCTTCATCTAAATCATTGATAAAGATGTTGAACAATACAGGTCCCAGGACGGAGCCCTGTGGTACCCCACTTGAGACATTCATCCAGCTGGATGTGAAGCCATTTACAAACACCCTTTGAGTCCGATCACTAAGCCAGTTATGAATCCACCTAACAGTTGCCTGGTCCATTGCATACTTGGTCATTTTTTCAATAAGGATGGTGTGAGATACTTTGTCAAATGCTTTGCTGAAGTCAAGATATACTATATCTACAGCATTTCTCTGATCCACCCAGTCAGTGATTCTGTCATAGAAGGAAATTAAGTTAGTCTGACATGACTTGTTAGTTACAAACCCATGCTGACTCTGGTTAATCACTTCATTCTTATCCATGTACTTACATACATGTTGTTTAATAATTTGTTCAAAGATCTTTCCTGGTATAGAAGTCAGACTCACCGGCCTATAGTTCCCTGGGTCCACCTTCTTCCCCTTTTTGAAGATAGGAACAACATTTGCTCTTCTCCAGTCTTCTGGGACTTCTCCTGTTCTCCAAGAATTTTCAAAGATTATGGAGAGTGGTTCTAAAATTTCTTCTACGATCTCCTTCAGTACTCTGGGGTGTAATTCATCTGGACCTGGAGACTTGAACTCATTTATGTTAGCTAAATATTCCCTCACAATCTTTCTGTTTACAGATAACTTGGATTCCTCTATTCCTTTAAAAGGACAGTGAAGATCAGTTGATGTTACATTTTCTTTCTGAGAGAAAACAGAAGCAAAATAGGAATTAAAAAGTTCGGCCTTCTCAACATCCTCTCTTACCATTTCTCCATTTTCATCCTGTAAAAATCCTATAGCATCTTTGACTTTTCTTTTACTTTTGACATACCCCCAAAATCCTTTTTTATTGCTTTTGACATCTCTTGCAAGCCTTAATTCATTGTCAGCTTTAGCTAACCTGATACGTGCCCTACAGGATCTGCAGACTGCATTATAATCTTCTTTAGATATGCCTCCCTCTTTCCATTTAATAAACATTTCTTTCTTTCTTTTTAGCATGTGTTTAAGTTCTGTGTTCATCCATCCTGGTTTCCTTAAATGCTTCCCATTCTTCCTACTTTTCGGGATGGTTAACGATTGTGCTTTGAGAATCTCATTTTTAAAAATTTCCCATCCTTCCTGGACATTTTTGTCCTTAAGGACATCCAGCCATTGGATCCTTCCTATTCTCTTTCTGAGTCTCTTAAAATCTGCCTTTCTAAAATCTAACCTTGAAGTTTGAGTCTTCACATGTCTTCCTCCTCTAGTTATCCAAAATTCTATAATAGCATGATCGCTGCCTCCTAGGGTCCCAGCCACCTTTACCTCCTCAACCATTTCCTCCCTGTTTATAAGGATTAGATCCAAAGTAGCAGATCCCCTTGTTTTCTCCCCTACCTTTTGGAAGATAAAGTTGTCAGCAAGAGAGGATAAGAATTTGCTTGACCTGTTAGTTTTACTTGAGAGAGATTCCCAACAAATGTCTGGATAGTTGAAATCTCCCATGACCACTACGTCATATTTTTTGGAGAACTTGGTCATTTGATACATAAAGAGTTCATCCATATCTTCAGCTTGCCCAGGTGGCCTGTAGTAAATGCCTACAATGGTGTCCTTTCCGTTGTTCTCTCCTTGTATTCTTACCCAAACAGTTTCCACAGAACTCCCAGTCTCTGAAGCTTCAATCTCTGTGCAGATATACGCTTTTCTAACATACAATGCAACACCTCCTCCTCGTTTATCAAGTCTGTTTCTTGCAAATAAGTTGTATCCTTTTAGCCTTTTATTCCAATCATGTGTATCGTCCCACCAAGTTTCAGTGATTCCAATGACATCATATTCCTTTTCCTGCATTAGTAGTTCCAATTCTCCTTGTTTGTTGCCCATGCTTTGTGCATTTGTATAAAAACATTTTAGTTTGTGATTGGTTTCTCTTCCTCCCATATTTTTATTATTTAAATTGTTTTGTCTTTGTTCTTCTTTTCCACTTCCAGTAGCAGAGATCTCAATAGTATTTGTCAGCTGTATGGCTTTTTCTGGCCTTTTGCTTCCCTTCCCACATTGTTCTAGTTTAAAGCTCTTCTGATGAGTGTAGCAAGGCGACTTCCAAATACATGTTTTCCAGTCTTCGTAAGGTGCACCCCATCTCTAGCAAGTAGTCCATCGTATAGGTAATTCATTCCGTGAACCAGAAATCGAAATCCTTGTTGACGGCACCATTGACGTAGCCAGTTGTTCACCTGTAGAATCTTATTCCACCTCATTGTTCCATGGCCATCCACTGGGAGGATGGATGAGAAGACCACCTGCGCTCCCAATTCTTTCACTTTCTTGCCTAAGTCTTCAAAGTCACTGCAGATGGTTTCCAGGTCCTTTCTTGCGGTGTCATTTGTCCCCACATGTATTAGCAGGAATGGGTAGTGATCTGTAGGTCTGAAGAGTCTTGATATCCTGTCAGACACATCTTTAATTTTTGCTCCTGGAAGACAGCACATTTCTCTTGAGGTTATGTCTGGTCTGCAGATAGCGGCCTCTGTTCCTCTTAACAGGGAATCCCCCATGACCACCACTCTCCGTTTTTTCTTCACAACATTCTTCTTTCTCCATCCAGGAGGATTCTGAGGGCTTACAAGGTTATTCATTGCTGGCAAAGTGTTATTTTGCTGTATTTCTTCATGGTTCTCCTGCGTGAGAGCCTGGTACTGGTTCCTGAGCAGTATGGGTGCTGACTGCCTCTCGATCCTCCTGCTTCTGTGGGTCACATGCTTCCATTCCTCTGTTTCGTCAGGTGCAGTTCGAATTTCTTCTCTTTCTGAATCATGAAGAGATAATTCTGCTCTGTCTAAGAACTCTTCACCTTCCTTAATGATTTTCAAGGTAGTTAACCTCTCTTCTAGATTTCGCAACTTTTCCTCCAACAGGGACACAAGCTTGCATTTCTGGCATGTGAAGTTTGGCTTTTCCACTGGCAAGTCTGTGAACATGTAGCAGGATATGCAGCTCACCAAATGGCTCCTGGACTCTTCCATGTTCTTATTGTTAATGTTCTGAAAACAGTAAAAAAAAATATATATATATATTGTATAGAACGACGTTGGAGACGAGAATCTAAAATCCTCGAAATCTGGAACTCCAGATTACTATCAACCATTACTGGGGGCGGTGGTAGAGGTGAGGGCTCAAGAGGTTCCACATACCTTTTGAGTAAGGACCTGTGGAACACATCATGGACCTTAAGGACCTGAGGAAGTTCAAGACGAAACACTGCTGGGTTAATGACGGCGGTTATTTTTTAGGGACCAATAAATCTAGGTCCCAGCTTCCAAGAAGGAACTTTCAGTCTTATATTACTGGTAGACAACCACACAAAGTCATTCACATTCAGGTCCGGACCTGGCAAGCGTTTTCTGTCAGCCATATGTTTATACCTGTCTCCCATGGTTTTTAAATTACTCAGAACACCCTGCCATACCGAGGAGAGCGACAAAGCTAACCGTTCCTCTTCAGGAACTCCAGAAGTTTCTCCCCCACTGAAGGTACCAAACTATGGATGATAACCGTATGCACCAAAGAACGGTGACCTGCCAGTGGATTCTTAATGATGATTATTGATGGCAAATTCTGCCAAAGGTAAGTATGATGCCCAATCCTCCTGATTTTTGGAAACGAAACACCTGAGGTATGTCTCCAAGTTCTGATTGACATGTTCGGTCTAACCATTCGACTGAGGGTGGAAGGCAGAGGAAAAGGACAGCTGAACCCCCAGTCGAGAACAGAATGCCTTCCAGATCTTGGAAGCAAACTGGGCTCCCCTGATCAGACACCACATCGGAGGGAACCCCGTGAAGCTTCACAATCTCATTTATGAACACCTGAGCAAGTGTCTTGGCATTGGGAAGTGCAGGTAATGCGATGAAGTGAACCATATTACTGAACCTATCCACTACCACCAAAACCACCATTTTGCCTGCAGAAACCGGTAGGTCAGTAATAAAATCCATGGACAAGTGTGTCCATGGCCTACTTCGGATAGGTAATGGAAGAAGAGTACCAGATGGACGGGTATGCGAAACCTTAGAACACGCACAAATACTACAAGCAGCTACATGTTCAATTACATCCCGATGCAACCCCAGCCACCAAAAATGATGAGAGAGGAGGTCCGCGGTTGACTTACCACCTGGATGCCCAGCAAGCACAGAGTTATGATGTTCCTTGATTAATTTGATGGTAAAAATAACTTTCCTGAAGGGCAGGGGGCAGGGGCGTCCCCCTGAGCCTCCAAACACCTCACCCTCCAGTTCAGGATAAAGAGCTGAAATGACTACGCCTTTCTGTAATATCGGGGCAGGGTTCTCATGGTCACCAACACCAGGGAAGCTCCGAGACAAAGTATCAGCCGAGACAATTTTGACACCTGGACGAAAAGTGACAAAAAAATTGAACCTAGTAAAAAACAGGGACCATCTGGCTTGCCAAGGGTTGAGACGTTTAGCTGACTGGAGATATGACAGGTTCTTATGGTCAGTAATAACAGTAATAGGATGGACAGCCCCCTCCAACCAGTGTCACCATTCCTCGAATGCCAATTTGATCGCCAAAAGTCCCCTATTACCCACGTCATAATTTCACTCAGCCGAAGACAATTTTTTAGAAAAGAAGGCGCATGGACGCCATTTACCAGGGGACGAACCCTGAGACAACACAGCCCCAACCCCAACATCCGAAGCATCGACTCCACAATAAAGGGGTGAGAAACATCGGGTTGACTGAGTATAGGTGCAGTGGCAAAATGATTCTTTAAGGAAGAAAAAGCCTGTAGGGAAGAATCCGACCATTTGGAAAAATCATACCCCTTCTTAGTCATGTCAGTAAGTGGTTTCACATTAACAGAGTAATTTTAGATGAATTTCCTGTAAAAATTAGTAAAGCCCAGAAAACATTGTAGGGCCTTCAGGTTCTCAGGACTTTCCCAGTCAAGGACTGCACAGATCTTCTCCGGATCCATCCGAAAACCTGAAGATGACAACAAGTACCCCAAAAACTGCACCTCCTGAACAGCAAAAACACATTTTCCTAGTTTAACATAAAATTTGTTATCCCTTAAAATCTGGACCACCTGCTTAGCATACCCCCGATGAGTCTCAAAATCAGGTGAATAAACCAAAATATCGTCCAGATAGACCACCACAAACCTCCCCACCAAATGATGGAAAATATAATTTATGAAATACTGGAATACCACAGGTGCATTGGTCAAACCAAAAGGCATAACCAGACTCTCGAAATGTCCTTCCGGGGTATTGAACGCTGTCTTCCATTCTTCCCCTTCTCTGATTCTAACCAGATTGTAGGCTCCCCTTAAATCCAACTTGGAGAATACCTTAGCTCCCACAACCTGGCTGAACAAATCAGGAATCAGAGGAAGAGGGTATGGATAATGGATGGTAATTTGATTTAATTCCTGGAAATTTTTTTTTTTCTTCACAAAGAAGAACTCTGCAGCCATGGGCGAAGATGAGGGTCTAACATGTCCCTTCTCCAGACTTTCCGCAATTAAATTCTTCGTGGCTTGTCTCTCAGGGCCAGAAAGATTATACAGTCTGGACTTTGGTAGTTTAGCTCCAGGGGTCAGGTTAATAGGACAGTCATAAGCACGATGAGGAGGCAAATCCTGACACCCCTTCTCAGAAAAAGCATCATCAAAACTAGACAGAAAAGCAGGTAATATTTCCATAGAGACAGCAGCAATGGAAACATCCAGACAGTTCTCATGGCAGTAATCTCCCCATTCAATATTCTCCCCGGCTTTCCAATTCACCAACGGATTATGTTTAACAAGCCAAGGGATGCCCAAAACAATCAGAGTAGGAAGATTGTCCACAACATAGCAAGGGATGATTTCACAATGAACTGACCCCACCCTCAGTTTTACATTATGTACAATCTGAGTAAATGCTTTCTGTGCAAGTGGTGTCAAGGCAAAGATGGGAATAGGCTCAGCTAAAGCACAGCAGCAAGACCATGAGTTTTCACAATCTCAGCATCAACCATGCTGACCCCGTCTCCACTGTCAACAAACACAGAATTTTTTTCGGTTTTGCTCTCTAGCACCACCTCTGCTGTCATGACAAAGTGGGAACTGCAGTTTGGCCACAAATGCACCCCTTCTTTATACAACGCAAGACTACCGAGAGTTAATCGAGTCTCCTTTTGTTTAGGAATTGAAGGACAGGTCCCAACAAAGTGTCCCTTTTTCCCACAAAAAAAACATACGCCTTTTTTCTTGCGAATCTCCGGGGAGATGTATTATGTAGAGACACCCCCTAACTGCATGGGTTCCTCCACCTCCCCAAGTACTGGTTCACCCCCAGACCGCTCACCTGGCAAAGGTACACAACCCCGACCAGAAGGCCCGGAGAAGGTGACCGCACCCGTCTATCCCGAAGGCGTCTATCCAGACATATGGCCAAAGACATGGCAGCCTCCAAGGACTGAGGAGTTTCATATACAGCCAAGGCATTTTTCAACCTTTCAGTAAGCCCCTCACAAAATTGATTTCTAAGGGCTGAGTCATTCCATTTGGAATCCGTTGCCCATCTACGGAATTTTGAACTGTACGTTTCCACTTATCGAATCCCCTGATGAAGGCGACGTGGCCTAGACTCAGCCAAGGCGACTCGGTCAGGGTCATCATAGATGAGGGCCAGAGCTAAAAAAAAAGCCTCCATAGATTGGAAGCAAATCGAGTCCTGCGGCAACAAAAACGCTCATGATTTAGGATCGCCCTGCAATAGAGAGATCACAATACCAACCCGTTGCTCCTCATTAAAGGAGGAGTAGGGACGAAGTGCATGCCTCCTTAAATACAAAAAAACTGTCCCTACCTCCTGAAAACCTGTCCATGGGTTCAGGCTGGACAGGCCTACCTGCAGAGGCCCCTACATTGGCAGCCTGTAACTGCTGATGCTGCTGCTGAACCTCACAGCGGAGGTCATTCACCTTCAGAGACAGATAGCAGAACTGCTCTGCGAGCTCTGCAACTGATCCCATACCAAGGGAGACAGGAAAAAAAAGGTGCACGCCCAAAAACACACAAAGAAAAAAAAAAAAAAAATGTCAGTATTTTTTTTTTTCTAAACGTGCTTGGCCGGTTATAATGTCACGCCAGGTGTAAGTGCAACTCAGAGGGAAAAGGGAGAGGAGCCCAGACACTAGGGAAAGTGAAAAGTGGAGACCTCCTAGTCTGGTCTAGCGTCACCCTGTCTCAACTAACGTCCCTATATAGCCTCCTAAGCTATCGTCGATCAAGTGCCTCGTCCTACTTTCCCTGGCGTAAGGCTAGGGATGGAAGGAGATGAGCACTAGTCAACCTCCACTAAAACTCTAAAGACAACAAGGGTAGACATAACAGGGGAAAATGGCTTAGCTTTAGATGAACTCCAAATGTGCACATGGCCTCAAGCTCCAGAGAGGAAGAGGTACTGCTCCTGCTAAGCTTCACAAGAAGAAATGAATATAACTGGCGACACCCTCTCAGACACACCAGGTATATATACACCCAGGCCAGAGAGCAAATTAGCAAGAGAGAGGTAGTGGCGTGATCCTGAAGACAACCTCCTATCTAAGCAGCTGTCTGCAATGCCAAACGTGGAGATCTCCTGCAACCCACTGCAGGGCGACTGTCTGTCACCTCTGACACACCCGTGACAGTATACAACAGTGTGGTTAAATGTTTATACACCATGTTGTGTACAGTACATATAGATAGGAGAGAGCTGAGTCTGCAGGGAGAACTCAGATACCAAGTGAGCTCTGTTGAATGCAGCCCCTTCCACTCGTGTGAAAGACCCACCCATCAGTTTCCAGAGCAATCTCTTTGGTCTCGTGATCTGTGTTGTGGCCAAAGTCGCCATGTGCCCCTAGCCTTATTCTGTAGAAAACAGTCCATGAGCCTCTCTAACTGGAAAATGACTTTTTACTTTATAGTCAATGCTTCATTTGCTGTAAACGATATTGGTTATATCTTACTACCACAATGCTGTACCGCAACAATTTGTTTTTTCTTTATTTCAATATTTTGTTTTTGGATTTTTGCTTATTTATATATCCTATATGTCAAATGAAGCTTTAATTTGATGCAATATAAATTCCTAGCAGGGCCTCAGTGCATATGATCTTAGAGAAAATCCCAATTGGGACGAAACATGTCAAAATTATTACACAGGGTGCTCAACATGCTACCCCATGTTGAGTGCGTTGGTACAAATGTAGCCAGAATACTTGTGTAGGGGGTCAGCCCCTGCTAAAAACTGAATTGCACTGCGATTTTAAAATCCCCTCTGATTTGTGTGCACTTGGACCAGTCCTTTCTTCCCTGCAGCTTGCTGTGTGTTGGTTTGGACAAGAAGCATTAAGTGAGAGTTCAGGAAGTGTCTTTTAGAGACTTGTGCTGCCCTGTGAGAGACTCCTGCTGCCCTGTGAGAGACTGGTGCCTGTGAGAGACAGGCAGGACAATAAGTATGTCCTAACAAGGGAGAAAATAGTGCCGCAGGTTCTATCTCCAGGACCGTGTCAGAAGGGAAGAGGCACATTGCACAGCCAGGGTAGTTCTCCCCGAGCACCTTTAACCTGAGGGAGCAAACAACTCTGTGGTATCAGTATCCCTCAACATTGAAAGTGGGAACGAGACTTGCCCGGATCTGGAAGAAGAAGAATCCATTAACCTGAAGGAAGAGCTCAACTACATCAGGACCAATATATACTGAAAAAAGAATGTAAGCAGAAAGATGCATCTTAATCCTGTTCATATAAAATAAAATAAGAAGTGACCGTGAGTGCCACACCACCAGGGGTACACAGAGTTCCACAAACAATAAACAGTCAATATAGGATATCAGTTCAATAATGAAACAGTTATGGATGCATCCACTCCCCAATTAATAATCAATAAATATCAGGGCAAGACAAGCTCCTTAAGTGATAAAGATTCAAAGACTGGGAAGCAACATGGACTGGATAGGGATATTGGAAGCAGACAAATCAGTATATGGCAGTATACGTACTGCTTAAGGTCAAAAGCAAAATTATAGTCAATCAAAGCACAGCTAGACCTGTCATATATATAGCCTAATATAAGAACAGCTTCAATATCAGAGACAACAAAGGAAGTAGTCTCATAAATCAAACAAAGGTAATAAATAGTTCTCAAAGGAAACAAGCATGTAAGTGCATAGTGTAACCATACACAACCTGGTGGTGGGATGTACGTTATGTTATTTTACAAGGGAGAGTACTTTATTTAAAAAGGGGTTGTCCAGAGGAGCAGCTCAGATTACAGCAGGATTTGACAAAGCAGGGTATTATGTAAAATGCTTATCTAGAGCAGTTAGTTCACATGAAAGGGTCATGTAAAGTAATGGCCTACCTATTTAATGTTGATAACTTGCTTATGCTGGGACTTTACGCCAAATTTGGCCACAACACAGTTCGCAGGCCTAAAGATTGCTATGTGCTGCTGCTACTTCGCAACTTTTTGCTGTTTGCTTGTCATAGTACCCAGGGCCCGCTCCAGGTTTTCGTGGGTCCTGGGCGAAAGTGGACCCCTTTAACACATACCACGAGATTCATGACGCACAGATGCGGCGGAGAAATATATATATATTATATACAGTACAGACCAAAAGTTTGGACACACCTCATTTAAAGATTTTTCTGTATTTTCATGACTTTGAAAATTGTACATTCACACTGAAGGCATCAAAACTATGAATTAACACATGTGGAATTATATGCTTAGCAAAAAAGTGTGAAACAACTGAAAATATGTCTTATATTCTAGGTTCTTCAAAGTAGCCACCTTTTGCTTTGATGACTGCTTTGCACACTCTTGGCATTCTCTTGATGAGCTTCAAGAGGTAGTCACCAGAAATGGTTTTTACTTCACAGGTGTGCTCTGTCAGGTTTAATAAGTGGGATTTCTTGCCTTATAAATGGGGTTGGGACCATCAGTTGTGTTGTGCAGAAGTCAGGTGGATACACAGCTGATAGTCCCACTGAATAGACTGTTAGAATTTGTATTATGGCAAGAAGAAAGCAGCTAAGTAAAGAAAAACGAGTGGCCATCATTACTTTAAGAAATGAAGGTCAGTCAGTCCGAAAAATTTGGAAAACTTTGAAAGTGTCCCCAAATGCAGTTGCAAAAACCATCAAGTGCTACAAAGAAACTGGCTCACATGAGGACCGCCCCAGGAAAGGAAGACCAAGAGTCACCTCTGCTTCTGAGGATAAGTTTATCAGAGTCACCAGCCTCAGAAATCACAGGTTAACAGCAGCTCAGATTAGAGACCAGGTCAATGCCACACAGAGCTCTAGCAGCAGACACATCTCTACAACTACTGTTAAGAGGAGACTTTGGGCAGCAGGCCTTCATGATAAAATAGCTGCTAGGAAACCACTGCTAAGGACAGGCAACAAGCAGAAGAGACTTGTTTGGGCTAAAGAACACAAGGAATGGACATTAGACCAGTGGAAATCTGTGCTTTGGTCTGATGAGTCCAAATTTGAGATCTTTGGTTCCAACCACCGTGTCTTTGTGCGACGCAGAAAAGGTGAACGGATGGACTCTACATGCCTGGTTCCCACCGTGAAGCATGGAAGAGGAGGTGTGATGGTGAGGGGGTGCTTTGCTGGTGACACTGTTGGGGATTTATTCAAAATTGAAGGCATACTGAACCAGCATGGCTACCACAGCATCTTGCAGCGGCATGCTATTCCATCCAGTTTGAGTTTAGTTGGACCATCATTTATTTTTCAACAGGACAATGACCCCAAACACACCTCCAGGCTGTGTAAGGGCTATTTGACCAAGAAGGAGAGTGATGGGGTGCTACGCCAGATGACCTGGCCTCCACAGTCACCAGACCTGAACCCAATTGAGATGGTTTGGGGTGAGCTGGACCGCAAAGTGAAGGCAAAAGGGCCAACAAGTGCTAAGCATCTCTGGGAACTCCTTCAAGATTGTTGGAAGACCATTTCTGGTGACTATGTGGCACCCCTGAGGGTTCAGTCGCCACAGAGGTACTGCATCTCACCCAGAGGTGTGGTATCTCACTCTCAGGTAAGGAAGGAGTACAGCTCAGGACCCTAAAACCTGCATCCAACACATACCCGCAGTGGGGGTAGGGCGAGATTGCTCCTAAGGAAGAGCACAGTCCCAGGTCCCTAGCTGATGGGAGGAGCTATGTAGTGGGTGTGGGTGGAGGAAGTAGCTTAGGGGAGCACATGAGAGGAAGGTATAAATAGGGAAGCCATCTTGTGAGATCAGTTTTAGAACAGTGAGCAGTGAGTGAGAACAGTCTACAGTGAGAGGAGTGGAGCAGGGCTCTGCAGGAGCTCTGCTCAGGCAGAGGGCCTGAGGAGAGGCCCAGGACTGAAGAAAGAGGAGAGAGGAGCAGGAAGGGCTCCAGGAACGAGGAAGGGACCCCAGGGGTACGGGCAGTGCTGGAGGCCACCCGTACGCCCAAATCTACCGGGAGGTGGAGGGGTCAGGCCACACAAAGGGGACCGATCCCTCAACTAGCAGAGAACTTTATGACTCAACTAGAAACTGGAGGCTGCAGTATTTCAAGTCCAGCAGCCAACAGTCCATATCAGTCTCACCAAGAAGGTAGTTATATAGGACCCAGGAGACGGAACAGACGTTGCCCGACAAGGCCCACAGGTACCGGATTGGGACACTAGGTATGAGGTGCAGGGAGACGGCCAGAGAGAGGACACAGAAGGGGGTCCTGCTAAGTACTCCGGAGATATCTAAGGGTGGACTGAACCCCTCCCTGAGTAAGCGCAGCACGATGAGGGAAGTTACTTTGGCGCCTGCAACTTGGACTGCAATAACCGTGAGTAAAGGCCCTGAGGACTGCACTTCATAGTCTTTGTGATTATTGCTGCGCCATCAAACCCTGCACTACAACGCCCAGCATAACCTATTACTTCTACACTACCCTGGAGCTAAGATCTACCTGTGGAGAGCCACACCATCCCTGCTGCAGCAACATCAGCTCCAGAGGACCTGCTCCGCAGCGGCGGCTCCCTTAGCCACATACCACAGGTGGCGTCACGAACTTTATAAACTATAATCCCCTGTAAATAATTCCCTATTGAATGATCGCCCTGCGTCACGGACCGGGTCACCGCCACTGTGACATCCCCCAGCATCTACCGGCCCGGCACCGGGTACCCCACGGCCCAGGGGGCGCGTCATCTTTGGCGTCACGAACAGGATATGTAACCCACCCGTTATCACTGGGTATTGTGCGCCTAAAGACTGTGTTTTATACTGAATGTGGCGCCCGCCCCAGAAGAACGGGAACCATTATGTGCGAGCCAAAAGACAACCAGAAACCGCCTCCCATCGTGGGCCGGGTTCCAGAATGGCGCCAAAAGCGAGGCCCGCCCCGAGCAACAGTGACCATGTATGTGGATGTGTTTGTCAAGCTGGGGGGGCCGCCCCAAAGTGTGTCCAACAGCAAGTTGCAATGGAACCGCCCCCGAAAGGGGAGAGTAGAGAAGAAACCTGGGAGACAGGGTGTGGTCTCCAAGAGTCCAGAGAGACCGCACCCGGAGGGCAAGATGGAGAGTCAGGAGCCAGCTCCCATACGTGGTCAGCAACAGGCGGCAAGGCCTCTTACCTTGGAGGAGGCCATGGCAGAGCTAACCCTGGAGGATACTGAATTCCTCCAGGTGGAGATCCAGGAGCTGGGAAGAAGAATGGAGAGGGCCCAACAGGACGCCATCGCCGGCTGGAGAAAGGAGCTGCTGGAGAAGCTGATGATCCAGCAGCAGCCAGCGCTGCATTCCACCAGCAGCGCTCCAGCCCCGTAGGAACCTGAACGGAGCCAGGAGGCAGAGGACGGCACAAGCGTGGCCGCAGGAGCAGGTAAGGAGAGACTCACTGTCCCAGGCGCTGAGAGTGCTAGCCTGCTCCTGGGCTCCCATGCGGAACCTCCGATCCTGGGCGCCTGCTCCACCGACCTTCCCCTGGACCTACTCCTGGGCTCCCCAGTGGAACCTCCAACACCGGGCACCTGCTCTGCCGATCCGCTGCCTGATCCTCCGGCGGAATCTCCCGTCCCGGACCCCAGCTCCGCTGACTGGCTCCCAGACCCCCTGGGGGAAACCCCGTACCCGGGCGCTTGCTCCACTGACCTGCTCCTGGGCCCCCCTACCGGAGTCACCTGCCCCCGTGCCTGAGTGGATCTACGGAGACACTGGCTATGACTGGTCCGCCCGCTATGAGGACCAGCAAGGACCCCCGCTTGCACCTGCTCCTGCACCCCCGGTTACCTGCCCAGGAGGAGAAGAGTTCTAGTGGGATAACCAGGGAGGGGACCTCATGAGGTTCCCATGGGAAACGCAGGCCCAGGCCCTCCGGAGGGAAGAGCACTGCAAGAGCGAGCTTCTGCAGCTGGAGCGGGAACGTCATGACCGACAGGTGCGGTGGGAAAAGATGGAGGCCTGGAACATGGTGGCCAAAAACCGGGCCCGCCAAGCCAGAGCTACCACCCCTAGTCCCTGTCTGGAGGGGATCATTGTTAAGTTCGACCTAAACGCGGGGTGGGGCTTTGTGAGGGAACCGCACACCGACAGAGACGTCTTCGTGAACTGGCGGGATGTGGAACCCCACCTCCAACAGGTGCATCCCGGCCGGAATCTGTATCCTGGTGACTATCTCACATTTACCCGGCACAAAGGCGAGCGCGGCTGGTATGCCCTGCAGGTATACCGTGTGGTAAAGAAAGGAGACTTGCCCCCGTAGCCCCAGGCTGAAGACCCGGCTGGGTCAGCCTGCAAGAATCAGGAATTTCCTCCCCAGAGGGAACACCCCTGTTAAACTGTTTGTGTTGCAGAAACTGTAAATAGTTACCTGGAAAGGTACGGAAAGTGTTGTTCATTTAGTTACCCGGTAAGGGTATAGAGACATTGGGGTAGAGGACGGTGATCTCCCTAAAAACTTTCCATTGTACATAATTGCACTTCTTAAAATGCCCTCTTTATATATATATATATATATATATATATATATATATATATATATATATATATACAAAAATGACCTCAGGACAAAAACCCGTTTGGCGTGGCCGAAAACGTGGTCCAACACCTGGATCACCTATGCCCTGCAGCCACGCCCAGGGCCTACGTTGAGGGTTTTCGGACGGGTCCCTCATACTCAAGTTTGCTAGTTTGCACCTTAATAAAGAAAAAGGATACCCGGCTGCAGATCGTGCTCTAACCTGTTAAAGAATGTTTTATATGAAGAAGTGCTTTATAAGTGTAAAGAAAAATGTTATTTAAAAAGTTTCATAATGTTTTGATTAAAAATGTAACCAGTAACGTTGAAGTAATGTGCCTCCCATAAAAGGAAGAAAATATGTTGTGTTTATGATCTTATATGTGATGCATCTTTGCATGTCTGTAACATACCCTGTTTTTACTCTGTTCCAGCCTGCGGACATGCTGTGTTTTACCAGGGGGGTATGTGGCGCCCCTGAGGGTTCGATCGCCACAGAGGTACTGCATCTCACCCAGAGGTGTGGTATCTCACTCTCAGGTAAGGAAGGAGTACAGCTCAGGACCCTAAAACCTGCATCCAACACATACCCGCAGTGGGGGTAGGGCGAGATTGCTCCTAAGGAAGAGCACAGTCCCAGGTCCCTAGCTGATGGGAGGAGCTATGTAGTGGGTGTGGGTGGAGGAAGTAGCTTAGGGGAGCACATGAGAGGAAGGTATAAATAGGGAAGCCATCTTGTGAGATCAGTTTTAGAACAGTGAGCAGTGAGTGAGAACAGTCTACAGTGAGAGGAGTGGAGCAGGGCTCTGCAGGAGCTCTGCTCAGGCAGAGGGCCTGAGGAGAGGCCCAGGACTGAAGAAAGAGGAGAGAGGAGCAGGAAGGGCTCCAGGAACGAGGAAGGGACCCCAGGGGTACGGGCAGTGCTGGAGGCCACCTGTATGCCCGAATCTACTGGGAGGTGGAGGGGTCAGGCCACACAAAGGGGACCGGTCCCTCAACTAGCAGAGAACTTTATGACTCAACTAGAAACCGGAGGCTGCAGTATTTCAAGTCCTGCAGCCAACAGTCCATATCAGTCTCACCAAGAAGGTAGCTATATAGGACCCAGGGGATGGAACAGACGTCGCCCTACAAGGCCCGCAGGTACCGGATTGGGACACTAGGTATGAGGTGCAGGGAGACGGCCAGAGAGAGGACACAGAAGGGGGTCCTGCTAAGTACTCCGGAGATATCTGAGGGTGGACTGAATCCCTCCCTGAGTAAGCGCAGCACGACGAGGGAAGTTACTTTGGCGCCTGTAACTTGGACTGCAATAACCGTGAGTAAAGACCCTGAGGACTGCACTTCATAGTCTCTGTGATTATTGCTGCGCCATCAAACCCTGCACTACAACGCCCAGCATAACCTATTACTTCTACACTGCCCTGGAGCTAAGCTCTACCTGTGGAGAGCCACACCATCCCTGCTGCAGTAACATCAGCTCCAGAGGACCTGCTCCACAGCGGCGGCTCCCGTAGCCGCATACCACAGGTGGCGTCACGAACTTTATAAACTATAATCCCCTGTAAATAATTTCCTATTGAATGACCGCCCTGGGTCACGGACCGGGTCACCGCCACTGTGACATCCCCCAGCATCTACCGGCCCGGCACCGGGTACCCCACGGCCCAGGGGGCGCGTCAACTACCTCTTGAAGCTCATCAAGAGAATGCCAAGAGTGTGCAAAGCAGTTATCAAAGCAAAAGGTGGCTACTTTGAAGAATATAAGACATATTTTCAGTTGTTTCACACTTTTTTGTTAAGTATATAATTCCACATGTGTTAATTCATAGTTTTGATGCCTTCAGTGTGAATGTACAATTTTCATAGTCATGAAAATACAGAAAAATCTTTAAATGAGAAGGTGTGTCCAAACTTTTGGTCTGTACTATATATATATATATATATATATATATATATATATATAATATGAGTATAGCTCAGAAACCGGCGAATCCTCACAGCGCACAGTGCAGACCGGACAGTATAGTCCTCCATACAGTATTATGAGCCTCATATAATGCTCCATACATAATAGTGGACCCCATATAATGCTCCATACAGGATACTGGCCCCCATAAAATGCTCCATACAGGATACTGGCCCTCATAAAATGCTCCATGCAAGCTGGGCCCCATATAATGTTCCATGCAGTCTGGGCCTCATATAATGCCCCATGCAGGCTGGGCCCCATATAATTCCCCATGCAGGCTGGGCCCCATATAATGCCCCATGTGGCCATGCCTCCTGGACCCATATAATGCCCTATGCGACCAGGCCTGTTGGCCCCCAAATAATGCCCCATGCGGCCATGCCTGCTGGCCCTCAAATAATGCCCCATGCGGCCATGCCTGCTGGCCCCCATATAATGCCGCATGCGGCCATGCCTGCTGGCTCTCATATAATGCCCCATGCGGCCATGCCTCCTGGCCCCCAAATAATGCCCCATGCGGCCATGCCTCCTGGCCCCCATACATAAAAAAAATATATATATATATATACTCAACTCACCTCACCTGCTGCCGCTGCTCTGCTCCAGAGTCTGGACTCCTCAGCCGTGTCGCCAGTGTCTTCCTGCTCTCTGCTGCACTGTGACTGCTCAGCGGAGGGCGCAGTTGAAAGACATCACCACGCCCTCTGACTTGAGACGTCACAGTGCAGCAGAGAACGTGAAGACACTGGAGCTGTGGAGTGGAGGCACGGGGAGGGGTAAGTATTGTGCCGGCCGCCGGCCGGGGCCCTGACCGAGCGGGGAAGGCCCACTCGCAGGCGCTGGCACCGCACGCCTCCGCTCACAGGACCCATAGCGTGCCGGGGTGCCCGATGGTGAATGAGCCCCCCCGCCTGCTCAGGGCCCCAGCACTTGCCCGGGTGTGCCGGGTGCTGACGCCGGGCCTGATAGTACCCTTGGTGTCACAATGCAACCACATTCACATGTATTACTCTTACAATGTAGAAGCAGGGGTAACATACATCCCACCACCAGGTTGTATATGGTGTGGCACTCACTGTCACTTCTCCTTGCCCTTCTTTTAATAGTTTTATATTTTGAAAATTTCAATAAAGAGTTTGATTTTATATGAACAGGATTAAGACGCATCTTTCTGCTTCCATTCTTTTTTCTGTATATATATATCTCTGGAGGTGCGTATTATAGTGGACTGCATCTTTTTTTGGATACATCTGGACAAGTGATGAGCGAGTGTGCAACTGCTCGGTACTCGCCCAAGCATCTCACTGCTCGAGATGCTGAGCGCTCGGCGAGTACTTCCGGGATGCTCGGGCGGGAGCTTGGGTCCCCGCCCCGCATGTTTGGTGCTCTTTAGACAGTGAATAGACATGCGGGGATTGCCTGCCACTCACTGTAATGCCGTAGCCATGTTAGTTGTGGCATTACAGTGACTGGCTGGCCGCATAGCGTCATCGGGTCTATATAAGACCTGGAACCTTATGCTCGTCACAGTCTATCCCGGAAACAGGCAGAGTAGGGAGAACTGCAGCTGAGTTAGCGAGAGAATTGGTGATTTATTAGATAGGTATAGGTATTCCACAGCAAGATATATATCCATCTAAACTAACAGTCCTTCTAAGGACTAATCCAGCTGCATATATTAATGCTGGTGATAGCAGGAGTTAGGCAGAGTTTGTGGACACTGTATACAGCATAATAGGGTGCTGCTGCTGTTACAGATCCAGAGCCCTAGTTATCAGGGCTAATATTCTTTTTGCTCTTAATCCTGATTATTTGCAATATAATACACCATTTTTACTGTTCAATTTGCTTGTTAGCAGCATACAGCCTGATTTGGTTGATTTTATTCGCATTGCTGTATTGTGGAAGCAGAGAAACTTGTCCATCATCAGACGTGATCCGATATTACTGTGGTAATAATACAGACATTTTGTGGAGCGTGCCAAATATTATACTGCATTTAAAGTCTGCCAGCTGTTTGTTGTTCAAAATATTCACACTTTGTCGCTGACCAATAGCATATTCACACTTGGTCGCTGACCAATAGCATATTACAAGGCCACTGCCTAAAACCTTGGTCATCAGAGGGGATCAAATATTACTGCGCTAATAATCCAGAATTTTTTGGAAGCGCGCCAGATATTACACTCCATTTAAAGTCTGCCAGTTGTGTGTTGTTCAAAACTATTCACAATTGGTCGCTGACCATTGCCTATACGATACTACAATGCCACTGCCTAAAACCGTGGTCATCAGACGGGATGCGATGTTACTGCTGTAATAATTGTCACATTTTTTGGAGCGTGCCAAATATTACACTCCAGTTAAAGTCTGCCAGTTGTATGTTGTTGAATACAAAGAGAGAGAGAGAGCGCTAAGACCAATAGAGTTTCACCTGTAGACATAGGAATGAATAATAAAAAGGTGGTGCTCACCTGGTTTGGTTGAGTAAGGACACAACCACCATAACGTATAAAAAGCAGCTGCAGCGGATCTCCAATGGGTGTCCCACAGGACCAGAATAAATCCAAAGGCGGTGAAAGTAGAGATATACGTCCGCGCCGCTGAAAGATCCTCAAGTCAGGAACATGTAATAATATCCTTGTTTATTGGTAAATGCCTACGCGTTTCTGGGTGTTCCACACCCCTTCATCAGGGCACCAACAGATATATGCTGTCTGTATATAAATGGAGTGTTTCAGTGCATACATTGATATATCTGTTGGTGCCCTGATGAAGGGGTGTGGAACACCCAGAAACGCGTAGGCATTTACCAATAAACAAGGATATTATTACAAAGAAAGAAAAAAAGAAAAAAAAAAAAAAAAGGATATATCTGTTGGTGCCCTGATGAAGGGGTGTGGAACACCCAGAAACGCGTAGGCATTTACCAATAAACAAGGATATTATTACATGTTCCTGACTTGAGGATCTTTCAGCGGCGCGGACGTATATCTCTACTTTCACCGCCTTTAGTTGTATGTTGTTGAACCTTTTCACACTTTTTGGCTGACCAATACCACATCTCTAATGCCACTGCCTAAAACCGTGGTCATCAGAGGGGATCCGATATTACTGCAGTAATAATAGTCACATATTTTGGAGCGTGAACCTATTCACACTTACTGTAGTTACTGACCAATACCATATATCTAAGGCCACTGCCTAAAACCATGGTCATCAGACTTGATCCCATATTACTGCGGTAATAATCGTCTAATGCCACTGCCTAAAACCGTGGTCATCAGGTGTGATCCGATATTACTGCGGTAATAATCGTCACATATTTTGGAGAGTGCCAAATATTACACTCCAGTTAAAGTCTGCCACTTGTGTGTTATTGAACCTATTCACACTTAGTTGCTGACCAACACTATATGTCTAACGCCACTGCCTAAAACCATGGTCATCAGACGTAATCCGATATTACTGCGGTAATAATCGTCACATTTTTTGGAGCGTGCCAAATATTACACTCCAGTTAAAATCTGCCAGTTGTGTGTTGTTGAACCTATTCACACTTAGTTGCTGACCAACACTATATGTCTAACGCCACTGCCTAAAACCATGGTCATCAGACGTAATCCGATATTACTGCGGTAATAATCGTCACATTTTTTGGAGCGTGCCAAATATTACACTCCAGTTAAAATCTGCCAGTTGTGTGTTGTTGAACCTATTCTCACTTAGTCACTGACCAATACCATATCTCTAACGTCACTGCCTAAAACCGTGGTCATCAGGCGTGATCCGATATTACAGTGCTAATAATCGTTACATTCTTTGAAGCGTGCCAAATATTACACTCCAGTTAAAGTCTGCCACTTGTGTGTTGTTGAACCTATTCACACTTAATCGCTGACCAATACCATATTTCTAACGCCACTGCCTAAAGCCGTGGTCATCAGAGGGGATCCAATATTACTGCGGTAATAATTGTCACATTTTTTGTAGCATGCGAAATATTACACTCCAGTTAAAATCTGCCAGTTGTGTGTTGTTGAACCTATTCACACTTAGTTCCTGATCAATACCATATCTCTAACGCCACTGTATAAAACCATGGTCATCAGACGTGATCCCATATTATTGTGGTAATAATCATCACATTTTTGGAGGGTGCAAAATATTACACTCCAGTTAAAGTCTGCCACTTGTGTGTTGTTGAACCTATTCACACTTAGTTGCTGAACAATACCATATCGCTAACGCCACTACCTAAAACCGTGGTCATCAGACGGGATCCCATATTACTACGGTAATAATCGTCACATTTTTTGGAGCGTGCCACATATTACACTCCAGGTAAAGTCTGCCAGTTGTGTGTTGTTGAACCTATTCACACTTAATCGCTGGCCAATACCATATCTCTAACGCCACTGCCTAAAACCGTGGTCATCAGACGGGATCAGATATTACTGTGGTAATAATCATCAAATTTTTTGGAGCATGCTAAATATTATACTCCAGTTAAAGCCTGCCAGTTGTGTGTTGTCGAACCTATTCTCAGTTAGTCACTGACCAATACCATATGTCTAAAGCCACTGCCTAAAACCGTGGTCATCAGGTGTGATCCGATATTACTGTGCTAATAATCGTCACATATTTTGGAGAGTGCCAAATATTACACTCCAGTTAAAGTCTGCCACTTGTGTGTTATTGAACCTATTCACACTTAGTCGCTGACCAATACCATATCTCTAACGCCACTGCCTAAAACCGTGGTCATCAGACGGGATGAGATATTACTGCGCTAATAATCGTCACATATTTTGGAGCGTGCCAAACATTACAATCCAGTTAAAGTCTGCCACTTGTGTGTTGTTGAACCTATTCTCACTTAGTCGCTGACCAATATCATATCTCTAACGCCACTACCTAAAACCGTGGTCATCAGACGGGATGAGATATTACTGCGCTAATAATCTAGAATTTTTTGGGAGCGTGCCAGATATTACACTCCATTTAATGTCTACCAGTTGTGTGTTCAAAACTATTCACACTTGCTCACTGACCATTGCCAATACCATACTATAAAGCCACTGCCTAAAACCGTGGTCATCAAACGTGATTCGATATTACTACCGTAGTAATCGTGACATTTTGGGGAGCGTGCCAGTAATTACACTCCATTTAAAGTCTGCAGGTGTTTCATGGCCATGAAAAACAACCACCACATACTCACCTCGCTCCCGTTCCCATTGTCTCGATGCTGTGCTTCTCTTTGCTCCTGTCTCCGGTCCGCAGTGAATCACTCAGCTGAGTTGACGCGATGACATGACATCATCGCGTCAGCTGTCTCACTCGCTGATTGGTGGAAGAAGGGACCGGTGGCGCCATCTTCCACCAATGCAGTCACCGCTGTCTACATCCTGAGGATGCACATAGCGGTGATAGGGGGCGGTGGGCGCGGTGGCGACGGACAGGCTGGGGAGGGCACGGTGTGACCAGTGGGCCACTGTTTTCAGCCCATGGCTGTCTCGGTCGGCGGGCCGGACGGGGACAGCCACAGGGCCGGATGTGGCCCGCAGGCCGCACTTTGCCCAGGCCTGTTCTAGAATATAAAATCTATTTGAATTGTCCTTCCCATTATTAAGGAGTGGGTCTCCTGTACTGTTATTGCGTATGCAGCAATTTCAAAAATTAGGACGCACTCCAATACATATTTGAAGAGACGTAAAAAAATAAAAAAACTATAAAAACACAGCAGGAGCTTTAGTATAAAAACCAGACTCGCCAATGTAACCCCAATGTAATCTCATTCTACAGCTCCTGCACCTCCTCCTCCAATTTGGCCTCCATCTCCGAAATGACCTCATCAGTTGCAACCTGGAAGCACTGCAGCACTGCCTCGGCCAAGTGGCAACAGGCTGTGCTGAAGATAATATGCTTAGGTGACAAACCACACACTGCTGCAGAGTTGTTGAAAGCTGTAACGAGCAGTTAGATCTGTGGCTCTCACCGCTGAACATACAGCCAGGCATGGTCATGTGTGACAATGGCCGGAACCTGGTTGCGGCTGTGAGGTTTGGCAACTTCACACATGTGAACCTCCAGTGCAGCCTGCAAGCCTCAGATATGGCTCAGCTCTGTAACGGAAAAATAAAGCTGTACTCATTGAATGGATGAGGAGCTCTAATGTATCACTGGTGCAAGAGAATGGACAAAGGAAATATGGTGGTTGGAGAAGCTCCTCCACATGGTTCTGAAATTTTTAGTGGCAAAATTCCTCAGGAGATATATGAAGATGCATTGATACCTCTCTTTTAGTCTGTGGAAAAGCTGTATGAATTTCGCTTAATGATGACCTTTAGTGGCCTAAGCCGTGGCTTTGCTTATGCACGTTATTTCTCAAAACACATTGCAGATCAGGCCATTGCCCAACTTCTTTGAGTGTTGAAGCACCAAGAAGTGTGAGCTGATGTTGGACGAGCTGCCATTGCTTATGGAACAAGCTGCATTAGAGGACTTCCTGGGAGAAATGACAGCTGGAGTAGATACGGTTTCCCTCTATGCCAGTCCTTTCACCCACCTAAAGAATATGGCTGTGGTGCAATATAACTCTCAGCCCTGGCTAAGAAAAGTTTGTGTGAAGTTTCCTGGACACTCTATGGCAGCTTTTTTACTGTGGACTGGCTCCATAAATCTAGATGACTTAAGATCTGCAATCTGGTACCTTGGCAAAGCCCAATTCTGTTCTCCTCTCTGATATCTAACAAACAGGTCATGCTGGAGAAACTTGCACCTACTGCCACTCAGTGTCTTCAGCTCCTTTGTGAGAAACTAATGTTTGGACAGCCAGTCTACCAAATAAAATTCCTCAGATGGAAATTGTAGATGGCTTCGCTTCTGGTACTGGGTGCGAATACCAAACCATAGCATGCCATTCACTAGATATTCCTGGCTGGTTGGAGACAAGCTCATTCCCACAGAAAAGTACCAGTGTCACGGAACGACAAAGACAGCACAACACACAGATGCAACGTAGAGGGGGAAGGAGTGCCCTAGCGGTAGGGAACAAGAGAAGGGACGTCTCCTGACACCAACCTGTGTCTGTCCCTAAGTTCCCCTATCGTCCCTAAACGGGTTCTTCCTACCGTGCGCAAACACATGCCTAAGCCCTCGATGGCCCTGGACTTAACCTGGCTAGTGTGCAGGCCAGCAAGACACTAGTCTCACCACTACAATAGGACAACACAAGTAAGGTAAGACAAACAATAGGAAGATAACAACATAAAATACACTTATCTCTCCAACAGAAAACTTCACCACTGCAATAGCAATGCACTTCACACCTTCTCCAGAGACTGGCTCCTTCAAAGAGGTCAGCATAGAATGAACTATAACCGGTGTTCAGCTGATGGATCATGTGGCTATTTAAAGGGAGGTGGAAGTGGCACCAAACAACATCAGCTGACCGTTAACAAAAGGCTGCCAGCAAGAGAGTAACATTAACCCTTGCTGGACTGAAAAGAAGAAAATTACATTTAAATTACAGCATAAACAGAGCTGCCACGAATCTCCAACATATTTGTGACAACCAGCAAGCTAAGGAGATAGTGGCCTCTATCATCATGAAGGAGTTTGCTCGTTGTCTAGGAGACCGACCACCGCTGCTGTCTACCTTGTAAACATTGTGTTGAAGCTTGATTGACCCAGGGCCCGCAATCCTCTGCGTCGGCAGGACGTGTTCCGTCCCAGGGTCCAACTAGGTCCCGACTTCCACAATATTAACCCAGTGTGCCGTCAGTGAGATGTACCTCCCTGGCCACACGCACTTGTCCACTTGTCTGTGGTTAGGTGGTCCTTCCCAGTAACTGCGTTGGTGAGGGTACGGTTAATGTTCTGGGACCCGTGCTTGTATAAGGCGGGGACGGCACACTGGGAAAAATTGTGGCGGCTGGGGACAGAGTACCGAAGGACAGCCGCTGCCATGATGCTGTGGAAAGCTTTTGCCTCCACGAGCCTAAAAGGCAAAATTTCTAGAGCAAGCAGTCAGGAAATGTGGCAGTTTAGTATTATGGCATGTGGGTGGGTGGCTGCGTATTTGCGCTTGCGTTCCAAGGACTGGGGTAGGGACAACTGAACGCTGAGGGACAACTGAGGAAAATGCCGAGTCCAAGTAAAAAAGTTCTCCCGCACTTGCACATTCCTCAAACAAGAATCTGCAAAAACAATTATGCATGCCCTCATCATCTCCCACCTCGACTACTGCAACCTCCTGCTCTATGGCCTCCCTTCTTGCACCCCTCTAATCTATCCTAAACTCTGCTGCTCGACGAATCCACCTGTTCCCTCACTATTCCCCGGCCTCTCCTCTCTGTCAATCCCTTCACTGGCTCCCCATTGTCCAGAGACTCCAGTTCAAAATCCTTACCTTGACATGCAAAGCCATCCACAACCTGTCTCCTCCATACATCTGTGACCTAGTCTTCCGGTACTTACCTGCACGCAACCTCCGATCCTCACAAGATCTCCTTCTCTACTTCCCTCTTATCTCCTCTTCCCACAATCGCATACAAGATTTCTCCCGTGCATCCCCCCTACTCTGGAACTCTCTACCCCAACATATCAGGCTCTTGTCTACTGTGGAAACCTTCAAAGAGAACCTGAAGACCTACCTGTCACGCACGGTGTGGGGAGACTAAGTGCAACACCAAGGGTCGAGGGGAAGGAAGCCCAAACACTAGGGAAAGAGAGAGTGGAGATCCCTAGACAGATCTAATAACACCCTGCCTACCTACCATCCCTATATTGGTTCCACACCAATCGCCGAGCAGGAAACCTAAGCCTTGTATATCCTTAGAGGTTGGCCCTAGATATGGAGAGGGAGATGTGAGCACTGGTCAGGCCCCACTACAAACGAAAGACCACAAGGTAGACAAACAAAGGAGATAACTTAGCTTGAGCAGACACCAGAGGAGAAATGCCAACAGTCCTCAAAAGGCACCAGAGAAGAAGCTAGCCGACTGCTAGTACTCCAAGTCAGAGCCAAGGAATATAGAAATATCACAGGCGAGTCCCTGAAGCAGACTGAGAGTTTTTAAACACCCAGACCAGGCTGTGTCAATCAGAGGAGAAGGGAGGTAGCTGATGGGTCCTAAAAAGCAGGCGGATTAAGAAGGCGTCTGCAATGCCAGACGCAGTGACCTTCTACAAACAGATCCAGAGTGACTGTTACATCTGACAGTACCCCCCCTCCTTCTACGAGAAACCTCCGGACACTCTGGACCAGATTTCTCAAGATCAGAGGTGTTGAATGAACGAACCAGCCTGGCGGTAATCAGCTCTGATGCTGAAACCCACATCCTTTCCTCTGGACCATAACCATTCAAGTGCACCAAGTATTGTAGGGAATGACGTTGGAGACAAGAATCTACAATCCTCAAAATCTGAAACCCCAAATTACCATGAACCATGATTGAGGGCGGCGACAAGGGTGAGGACTCAAGAGGTTCTACATACTTCTTGAGCAGAGATCTGTGAAAGACATTGTAGATCTTAAGGGCCTGAGGTAGATCAAGATGAAACGCTGCTGGATTAATGACGGTGGTTATTTTATAGGGACCAATAAATCTAGGTCCCAACTTCCAGGAAGAAACCTTCAACTTGATATTCCCGGTAGACAACCACACAAAGTCATTCATACTCAGGTCCGGACCTGGCGAGCGTTTCCTGTCAGCCAAACATTTGTACCTGTCTCCCATGATCTTCAAATTATTTAGAACATACCGAGGAGAGCGACAAAGCAACTCCCGAAGCCCCTCCCCCATTAAAAGTACTAAACTGTGGATGGTAACCGTATGCACCAAAACGGTGACCTGCCGGTAGATTTTTGGCGATGATTATCAATAGCAAATTCGGCCAGCAGTAAGTAAGATGCCCTATCCTCCTGATTTTCGGAGACAAAACTTCTGAGGTAAGTCTTCAAGTTCTGGTTAATGCGCTCGGTCTGCCCATTCGACTGAGGATGTAAAGCTGAGGAAATGAACAGCTGCACTACCAGTCGAGAACAGAACATTTTCCAGAACTTGGAAACAAACTGGGTCCCCCGATCTGACACCACATTGGAGGGAATGACATGTAACTTCATGATCTCATTTATAAACACCTGAGCAGGAGTCTTGGCATTTAGAAGTGTCGGTAAAGCGACAAAGTGAACCATTTTACTGAACCTATCTACAACCACCAAAACCACAGTTTTGCCTGCATATACCGGTAGGTCAGTAATAAAATTCATACACAAGTGTGTCTATGGCCTTCTAGGAATAGGTAGTGGAAGAAGAGTACCAGACAGATGGGTTTGCGATACGTTAGAACGTGCGCAAACACTACAAGAAGACATATGTTCAATCACATGACGATGCAACCCCGGCCACCAAAAACAACAAGAAAGGAGGTCTGAAGTTGCCTTACCACCTGGATGACCAGCAAGCACAGAGTTGTGATGTTCCCTAATTACTTTGCGGAGCAGATTAGATGGTACAAATAACCTTTCTGAAGGGCAGGAGGCAGGGGTGTCCCCCTAAGCCTCCAACACCTCACGCTCCAGTTCAGGGTACAATGCCGAAATGATTACCCCCTTCTGTAAATTCGGGACAGTGTTCTCATGGTCACCACCACCAGGCAAGCTCCGGGACAAAGCATCAGCTTTGACGTTTTTGACCCCTGGAGGGAAAGTGACAACAAAATTGAACCTAGTAAAAAACAGGGACTATGTAGCTTGCCAAGGGTTGAGACGTTTAGCCGATTGAAGATATGACAGATTCTTATGGTCTGTGATAACAGTAATAGGATGGACATCCCCCATCCAACCAATGTCGCCAAGCTTCGAACGCTAATTTAATCGCCAAAAGCTCCCTATTACCCACATCATAATTTCTCTCAGCCAAAGATAATTTCTTGGAAAAGAAAGCGCATGGACACCATTTACCAGGGGACAGACCCTGAGACAACACAGCCCCAACCCCCTCCTCCAACGCATCAACTTCCACGATAAAAGATTGAGAAATGGCAGGTTGACTGAGTATAGGTGCAATGGCAAAACAACCTTTTAGGGAGGAAAAAGCCTGCAGGGCGGCATCCGACCATTTGGAAAAATCAGGCCCCTACATTGTAATGTCAGTGAGGGGTGTCACAACTGAATAATTTTGGATAAATTTCCGGTAAAAATTAGTAAAGCCCAGAAAACGCTGTAGAGCCTTCAGGTTCTCTGGGAAGGTTCTAATCAAGAACAGCACAGATCTTCTCCGTATCCATCCGAAAACCCGAAGATGACAACAGGTACCCCAAAAACCACCTCCCGGATGGTGAAAACACATTTTTTGTAGTTTGGCATATAGTTTGTTATCCGTTAATATCTGAAGCACCTGTTTAACATGCCCCCGTTGTGTCTCAAAATCAGGTGAGTAAACCAAAATATCATCCAGATAGACCACCACAAACCTGCCCACCAAATGATGGAAAATATCATTAATGAAATGGTGGAACACCGCAGGTGCATTGGTCAGATAGAAAGGCTTGACCAGACTCTCGAAATGACCCTCAAGGGTATTGAACGCTGTTTTCCATTCATCCCTTTCTCTGATTCTAACCAGTTTGTAGGCCCCCCTTAAATGCAACTTGGAGAACACCTTAGATCCCACAACCTGGCTGAACAGATCTGGAATCAGAGGAAGAGGGTATGGATCTCGGATGGTAATTTGATTGAATTCCCAGAAATCTAAACAGGAACATACACTGCCATCTTTTTTCTTCGTGACGAAGAACCCTGCCGCCACGGGCGAAGATGAGGGTCTGATGTGTTCCTTCTCCAGACTTACCACAATGGCTTGTCTCTCAGGTCCAGAAAGATTATACAGTCTGGACTTTGGTAGTTAACTCTGGGGGTTAGGTTAATAGGACAGTCATATGCACGATGAGGAGGCAAATCCTGACATCCCTCTCATAAAAAACGTACTCAAAACCAGACAAAAATGCAGATAAGGTTTCTGTAGAGACTGTAGAAAGGGAAACATTTAAACAGTTCTCATGGCAGTAATCTCCCCACGCAATGATCTCCCTGGCTTGCCAATCCACCAACGGAATATGTTTCACCAACCAGGGTAGACCCAATACAATTGGGGCGGAAAGGACATCCAGGACATAGCAAGGAATTATCTCACAATGAACTGACCCCACCCTCAGTCTCACATTATGTACAATCTGAGTCAGAGCTTTCTGTGCAAGTGGCACTGAGTCAATGGCAAAGATGGGAATAGGCTTAGCTCCACTGTCAAGAAACACAGAAATTTTCTCAGTTTTGCTCTCTAGCACCACCTCTGCTGTCATGACAAAGTGGGAACTGCAGGGTGACAATAAATTCACCCCTTGCTTATCCAACTCCAGACTACCAAGGGTTAAACAAGTTTCCTTTTGCTTAGGCATCAAAGGACAGGCCCCAATAAAATGTCCCTTTTTTCCACAAAAAAACACATGCATTTTTTTTTGCGAATCCAGGGAAATGTACAATGCAGAGGCACCCTCAACTGTATGGGTTCCTCCACCTCCCCCAGTACTAGTTCACTGCCAGACCGCTCCCCCGGCAAAGGGGCAATACCCCGAAAAGAAGGCTCCGGGGAAGGTGGTCTTACCCACCTATCCCGAAGGCGTCTATCAACGTGTATAGCCAATGACATGGCAGCCTCCATGGACTCAGGGGTTTCATACACTGCCAAAGCATCTTTCATCCTTTCAATAAGGGCCTGACAAAATTGGCTTCTGAGAGTTGGGTCATTCCATTTTGTATCAGTTGCCCATTTGTGGAATTCGGAGCTATATGTCTCCACTGACCGATTCCCCTGCTGAAGGCGACGCAGCCTGGACTCAGCCAAGGCGATTCGGTCAGGGTCATCATAGATGAGGGCTAGACCCTTGAAAAACACCTCCACAGACTGGAGAGAAACAGAATCCTGCGGCAAAGAGAAAGCCCAGGATTGAGGATCTCCTTGTAGCAGTGAGATCACAATTCCTTCTCGTTCCTCATTTCCGGAGGCGTAAGGACGAAGTTTAAAATACAGTTTGCAAGATTCCTTGAACACAAAAAACTTGTCCCTACCTCCTGAAAACCTGACTGGGAGGGCAACCTTGGGTTCAAGCTGGACCGGCCTACCTGCAGATACCCCAACATTAAGGACCTGCAGCCGCTGTTGCTGCTGCTGAACCTCATAGCAGAGGTCAGTCACCTCCAGAAACAGACAACGCAGCCGCTCTGCCAGCTCTGCAACCGGGTCCATAACCAAGGGAGAAAGAAAAAAAAAAACGCCCGAAAAAGAAACCACACACGCAAATAAAACCACGTGTCATTTTTTTTTCTAAATATGATAATGTCACACGGTGTGGGAAGACTAAGTGCAACACAAAGGGAAGAGGGTAAGGAACCCCAAACCCTAGGGAAAGCAGGAGTAGAGACCCCTAGGCAGATCTAATAACACCCTGCCTACCCTACCATCCCTATATTGGTTCCACATCAATCGCCAAGCCGGAAACCTAAGCCCTGTATATCCCTAGAGCTTGCCCCCAGATAGGGAGGGAGAAGGGGTGAGCACTGGTCAGGCCCCACTACAAACTAAAGACAACAATGTAAACAAATAAAGGGAAAAACTTAGCTCGAGCAGACACCAGAGGAGAAACCCCAACAGTCCTCCAAGGGCACCAGAGAAGAAGCAAGTTGACTGCTAGTACTCCAAGTCAGAGGCAAGGAATAAAGAAATATCACTGGCGAGTCCCTGAAGCAGACTGAGAGTTTTTAAACTCCCAAAACAGGGTGTGTCAATCAGAGTAGAAGGGAGGTAGCCACTAGGTCCTAAAAGGAGATGGATTAAGAAGGCGTCTGCAATGCCAGACGTAGTGACCTTCTACAAACAGATCCAGAGCGACTGTCTGTTACATCTGACAAACCCATTGACACTACCTCTTCCAACAAGCCTACAACCTGCAGTAACCACTGCTGCACCATAACGCTGTACGACCAACTCTACCCTCAACCAACTATATCCTCACCCATTCTTTGCAGACTGTGAGCCATCGCGGGCAGTGTGCTCTCTTCTGTACCAGTTGCCATCACGTTTTTGTTCAAGATTATTGTAATTGTTTTTGCTATGTATACCCCTTTTTCACATGTAAAGCGCCATGGAATAAATGGCGCTATAATAATAATAATGTGGTCCAGACTCATGGCTGAGACTGGACTGTGTGCAAGACAGGGTGGTGGTTTCAACTGACTGGAAGCATTATCTATTTACCTGCTATCCAACCATCAACCTTTTCCCACTGGTCTGGTTTCAAGAGTGGTATTCTGCAGCCCCCTAGAAAGTGGGACAGGAAGATAGGTCGACATGATGTGGGTGCTTATTGTGCTCACTCAGTAGGCACAGTTTCATCTTGCACACGGCCTCAGCCTCTGCGTGCACCATCAGCATCATGTCCACTTCCCCATCCCTTACCATGTGCCTTACCAATTTTAAATGGAGTTTAATATTTCTGAAGTTGCTAAAAATGTCTGTATTATTATCACAGTAACATAGGATCATGTCTGATGACCACGGTTTTAGGCAGTGGCCTGGGATACAGAGATGCTTCCAGGGGTCTTCCCCATGCTGTTCTCTTGTAATTTCAGCGCTGTATAGATGTCTATGATCATGTCTCACACACCACATGACCAGATAAGGTAGTAAAATGATAAAGTTACATTTACCGGTGAATGCATTTTTCACCGTTGAAAGCAATGCAAAAGTGTAAAAACGCATCAAAAACCCTACGTGTAAACATAGCCCAAGGTGTGGAGGAGCATTTTTTTTGTGTTTTTTTTGCTTTATATACAAGTCATTACCCTGGAAAGAATGCTCCTTAACGTGTTTTTCCATGAAAATCCATTTTGGCTTCGTCTTTGTATGTTTTATTGTGAGTCTGTAAAAGTGGCATAAATCTCTGACAACATTGTTCACAGCAGTGACCTGGGAGTCAGAGATGCTTCCAGGGGTCTTCCCCATGGTGTTCCCATCGATCTAGGCAATTTTTAGGCTACCTGCAGACCTCTGGGGGAGCCTCCGGAAAAATGCTTGAGTTTCCCATTGACATACATGGGGCTTGTTGCTCGGGTCAAGCTCCCGAGCATTACGATTTGCTTGACCCGAGCAACAAGCACCCGAGCATTTTAGTGCTCGCTCATCACTAATCAAGACCAAGCAGAAGCTTTTTCCTGAGCTCTACAGAACTGTGAGTGTGACACCGGTGTTCAGCTGTGTTAGGGTGTAGAGCAGGTTTCTCTAGTTAGGGCGCTTTAGCAGCATGGCCTGATTATCAGGAGCCAGGTAGAAATTTAGCAGACAGTAGTTTGAAGAAATTGTTAACTGTATATTGTTTGTGTTGAACTTTGCATATCCATAGTTGGAGCACAGCTTGTGTGACATGCTCCAGCTGTCTCTCTTTGTATGTATTATTACTGTTATCATTACAATAACTGTTAGGCTATGTGCCCACAATGCGGATTTAATGCGGAAATGCCGGTACGGAAACGGATTAAAAGTTAAGTTGTCTGCCATGTTTCCCAATGCTACACACTGCTGTGTACATGCTGTGGAAATTTCCGCTGCGGATTATCATTGCAGAAAAATCCACAGCACAACCATTAATTGTGTGGAATCGCGGCAAAATCTCCGCCATTGACTTGCATTGGACCGCATAACATCCACATGACTACATGTACATATGCGGATATTATGCGTTCAATGTGCGGATGGTACCCGGGTCTGGAGAAGAGGAGACTCTCCTCCAGACCTGGGTACCATAGTACCTGTAGTTAAAAAAGAATTAAAATAAAAAAAACATACACTCGCCTTCTGATGGCCCCCAGTCTGCTCCCGGCGGCACTGCTGGCTCTTCGGCTGCTAGCCGTGGTATAAAAGGACCTTCCATGACGTCATTTAGTCATGTGACCTGTCACATGACTAAATGACTTCATGGAAGGTCCTTTTTAGAGCACTGTGAGCCGCCGAAGACACTAAACCACCGTAGGTGAGACTGGGGGCCATCGGAAGGTGAGTATACTGTTTCTTTTTATTTTTCAACATTTTTATTCTTTTTTTTACTATTGATGCTGTATTTGCAGCATCGTAACTTGGTCACACAACATAAATCCATGCCGATTGCATGGATTTATATAGTGTGACCAAGTTATCAAGCACTTTTCCAAGTGATGCTAAAATCGCTTGGAAAAGCGCTTGACATGTTAAAAACGCTTTACAAATGCTTCTACCTGGCAGAGAAAACGCATGCATTTTTTCTGCCAGGGAGATGCAGAAACGCTCAGGAAAAATCTGGAGCATTTCTGCATCGTGGGCACATAGCCTTAGTCTCATTTTCCGGCATATAATCCTCTGTCTTTTAATAAAGCGGGTGTTTTCTTTCTGTCTCATCTACTGTACCATATTTGAGTCTTGCCCTGCGGTGTCGTTCACTGCTACACTTGGTTGACTTTTAATTGAACCTGTAAGGTTCCCTGATGCTGTTAAACAGTGCCCATTGCCTTTTGGAGCTTTATTCAATTAGTCCAGTAACATTTTTATTATTTTATGAAAGTGAACATATTTCAGTAATATGAAACAAAAACTAAATAACGCCATCCCTGGAGTGGTGTGGGAGGTGAGTGTATTGGGTATTTTTATTTTACAAGGGGGAGGTCTTTATTTAAAAAGGGGTTGTCCAGGTAGTGGATTAAAAGTTACTACATTTGATTAGGACCTTTTGATATTTTACCCTGCGGCCCTGTTCTTTGGTATGCTTTTTCACAACCTGAAGTATTGGAAGATCTATTCAGATCCCATTAGCTTCCTATCCGGTCCTGAACTTATATATGAGGGCAGGGAGAGAGAGACTTGTGCGGCTGCACAGTTCAATCAGTGATCTGGAAGGTTGTGTCTCGTAGGGATGCTTTCTATTGTTAAGCAGTCACAAGACTGACATCCCGGGCACCACACCAGCTGCTATGGCTATAATTCCACTCCTGGATTTAAGGCATAACACAATGACAATCATTTAAATTAGTTTATATTTTATTGCCCCATTCCCCAAAAAACATTTGAACAATTCTATAACAGTGCATGTGAATCAGATATCAAGTGATAAGACTCAATACAGGTAAATAGTGAAAAAGTGACTTTTTTTTTACTAATAACAGATAGTGTTGAAAGCAGTGGGAACATAACTTGGTAGGAAAGAAAAATATTTCTAATAGTTCTGAAATCAATTAAAAATTGCTTTGACATTTATGCCAGAACATGTACTCATACACATTCTGTGAAGAGATCAATCAATATACCTGTGTTGTTTACATTTATATATGTCAAATGTATATAAATATAAATTCTAACTTCTGTGCAATATATTCAATGTGATCCTATACACAACAGAAAATTAAAATACAAAGTTAAAAATCAACTTCAACTATGTCCTTTGAAACTTTATATTTACTACATCATTCACGGGAAAACCTAGTAATGGACTTATACAGATAATAGACTCAGATTTAATGGTTTATTGATGTACAGAATGTTAAATAAATTAAAGAAGAAGAATATCAATATACACATTTCAATAACTGCAATAAAAAAAAATAAAAAAACACCTGAAGAACGATAACATTTGACTATTGCAAAGTAAAACACAATTCTATACTAACGCTAGATCGACAGCAATAAAAAGCAGTGAGTGTTTTTACAGTTTGCTAGAGATGATGCAGGAGTGTGATTTATTTGTTCTGTACTTTGTTGTAACAATCTAAAATCTCTTTACATCAAAATGAATCATGTGAGTAAAAGCCAAATGAATTGTCATGGAACTTGAACTTCAATGGTTTCAAGGTTAAAGATATAGAAAACATGACAAGCACACATGGCAACCTGTACCATTATACAGTTCGCATTATTCTGGTTATACCAAATAAAATGTAACAATTACATAATGAACAGTTGTGCAAATTTCAAATATAATTTGTGTATGAAAATGATCTCAGGTGTCAGTAAATAGGGGCTTTCATTGTGTAAAGGGGTTTTCTGATTTGTTTTAAAAACTGACAGTGGCAAGCCATGAGGATAAAAGAAGGAAAGAAGAGCTGCTGTACTGATGATCTCCATCAGACAGGAAGTGATGCTGGCCTTACCATAAGGCTGTGTTCCCACGATGCGTTTTTCAAGCGTTTATGCTGCGGAATTTCCACAGCATAAACGATTCAAAAACGCTTGGTAATCCGCCCCCCATGGTCTCCAATGACAAGCCGCACTTTCAATGCCCATGCTGCGGATTTTTCCACAGTGTTTATGCTGCGCTCAAAAATCCGCAGCATGTCCATTAATTTTGCGGAAGCACGGCGTAATCGCCGCCATTGACTTGCATTGAGACGCATATAATCCATGTCAGTACATTTGTACTCACGGATTATATGCGTTTCAATGTGTGGATGGTACGCAGGTCTGGAGGAGAGGAGACTCTCATCCAGACCTTGGTACCATAGAAACTGTAAAAAAAAGAATTTAAAATAAAAAATAAAGTTTATACTCACCTTCCGATGTCTTCCCGGTGTTTTGTCTGCTCCGTCCAGTGTCTTGCAATGTTCGCGTTGTTGTGAAGGACCTGCCATGACATCACTGAGTCATGTGACCCATCACATGGCTCAATGACGTCACCGCAGGTACTTCACACCACCGCGAGCAGTGCAAGACACTGGACGGAGCAGACAAAACACCGGGAAGACATCGGAAGGTGAGTATAAACTTTATTTTTTTTATTTTTCACCATTCTTATTCTTTTTTTTAACTAACTTGGTCACACTACTATAAATCCATGCCGGTTGCATGGATTTATATAGTGTGAACAAGTTCTCAAGCACTTTTCCAAGTGATGCTTGGAAAAGCACTTGATAACCCGCATGCAGAAATGCATGCAAAGACGCTTCACAAACGCTTCTACCAGGCGGGAAAACCGCATGTAAAAACCGCATGCGTTTTTCCTGCCAGGGAGAAGCGTAAAAATATGCAGCATTTCTGCATCGTGGGCACATAGCCTAAGGCTATGTGCACACGGTGCGTTTTTGGTGCGTTTTCGCTGCATTTTTTCCACACGGAAATGGGCCAAAAATGCTAGGTAATCCATGAAGTGCTGTGCACATGATCAGAAATTTTCCTGTCAGGGTTGTCCTTGCTTTTAAATCTGCAGCATACCACTTCTTTGTGCGTTTATGCAGCGTTTTTCACCCATTGACTTCAATTGAGTCAGTCAAATCTGCAGCAAAAAAGCAGGTATAAAAATATATGCGGGTTTGCTGCGGATGTTTGCTGCATATTTGACTGACTCAATTCAAGTCAATGAATCAAAAACATGGTAAAAGCGCACAAAGAACTGCCTACGGGAGACTACTCCTCCCATCATCCTACGGCTGCTCCCACTGACAACAGCGAAAGCAGGCGCCGCTGAGTGGAGAAGTAGTCTCCTCAGCCGGCGTCTGTTTGCTGTGTAAAAAAAAAGAAAGTAAAAATAAAAAACAATTTATATACACTTGTGCGCTGTACCCCGAGTGTCCCACGGCGATCCGATCACCCGGCAGCAGGCTATACATTGACGGGAGCGCGATTGCTCCCGGCAGTATATAGCGCTGCTGGGACTGAGTTCACCAGAGTTTAAAAGCTGAAGATGAGCTGACGAGCTCCGGTGACCTCACTTACGGCATCGGTGCTGTGTAAGAATTTTCCCACGCAAAAATGTTGCAGTTAGTGAGGGCACTGAAGCTCTTAGCTGATCTTCAGCTGATGAACTCAAGTGACCTCACTCCTGCAGCACAGTGCTATACACTGACAGGAGTGTAATCACTCCTGTCAGTGTATACAATGCTGTCCTCTACAACAGTCACATCAGTGATTGCTGATGTGGCTGCTGTAAAAGTGACCCAGATCTTCGTGGGACACTGGATTATGACATGACGGTGAAAAGGTGAGGGATATGATTGTTTTATATTTTTGGTTTCTTACGGGAGATGAGGCCTTCGGGGATTAGGTGTTAGGTGAGTATACAGTGTTTTTATTTTTAAATAAATGATTAAAATCAGGTGTAATTTTATTTAAAATAAAAGATTTTATTCTGGCCGTGTCTTTATTTAAAAAACTTTACTATGGGGTTATAGACGCCTCTCCATTACTAAAATGGGCTTCATGTCAGCTGTGAGTAAACAATTTCTAGAACTGGTCTTGAGGAATAGAATAAAAAATAAAAATCTATACTTTATTAGATAATTTAAAAATACGGACTAACACACAAATATCCTTTAGGTTGGATATTTGTGTGTTAGTCCGTATTTAAAAATTATCTAATAAAGTATAGACTTCATGTCAGCTTCCAATACAAGGCTGACATGAACCCCAACCCTATTACCCCACTTGCCACCAAACCAGGGCCAGTGGGAAGAGCGGAGGCTAAGTGCCAGATTTAGCGCATCTTGTTGCTGCGCCATTTCTGGGGCCGCTGTGAGCTGATATTATTAGTCTCGGAGGGGACCAGGATCCATGGCCCCTTCCCTGGCTATTAATATGAGCCCACAGCTGTCTGCCTAGCCTTTGCTGGTTAGATTTTATAGGGGGACCCTACATCAATTTTTTTCTGGGGTCCCCCTGTAATCTAGTCAGCAAAAGCTAAGCAAACAGCTGTGGGCTGCTATTAATCGACAGGCAACCTTTTTGGCTAATGACCCCTTTAGTAATATCAGCCCCCAGTGGTTGGCTTTTCCTCTGTTGGTTATGAAAATGACGCGAGAGCCCACGCCATTTTTTTTTACATTTTAGGCTATGTGCTTGCGATCCGGACATAGCAGTGCTTTGGATGCAGCATATTTTTGCTGCGTCCAAAATGCTGTGTTTTATTGAACACCGGTAAATCTGCATGTGTTCACTGAACCATGCGGATTTACTGCATTCAGTACATTATAGTGGTCAAATTTCTGTTATGGAGACTAGCGACTCCGCAAGTGAATTTGACATGCTGTGGTCCTGAAGGACGCGTTGCATGTCACTGTCTGCGCGTGATCCGTAGCCTCAGATGCACGCATAGTGGACATGGGATTTCTAGAAATACCATCCACTATGCTGTAGCATCTGGCCGCTGCAGGTTTGACACTGCATAAACTCGCAGCGTCAAACCTGCAGCATTTCCTGATCATGTGCAAGTACCCAAACTCACCGGCAGCATGTCAATTTGTGTAGCAGAGACGCTAGTCTACGCTGCAGATTTTGACAGACTGAAATGTCATTACATGTGGTGGATCCGCATGTACTGACAAAACAAGTGCGGCATTAGAACACAGAAAATACGCTGGATCCAAAGCGCTGCTAGTTGCTGATCAGTGGGAAGTAGCGGCTAACCAAACAGCTGTGAGCTGTTATTAATAGCCAGGGATCTCTTCCTAGGCTAAAAATAGCAGCTCTGAGCTGCCCCAGAAATGACATGAATAGGAATTAGGGGACGCCAAGCAAACCCCTCCTATCTGCTTACTATTCCCCTAAATCGCCGCCTCTGTGCTAAATTACCATATTCCCCCCCTCCCCAGCACATCACAGGGCCCTGTGACAGGCCCTGTGAGGTGCCCTGCTCTGCCTCCCTTCCCGCGCATGCGCAAAGTGCCACTCCCATGGAGCACGTTTTGTTTCCCTCCGGCCTCGTTTGGCTGTGTACTGCCAGCAGAGCGGAAGTCTCAATGACTCACCGTCGCTTGCGCAATACAAGGCTGCGGCGCAGTATGTAGCCAAATGGGGCCGGAGGGAAACAAAGCGCGCTCCATGGGAGCGGCACTTTGCGCATGCGCGTGAGGGGAGGCTGAGCAGGGCACGTCACGGGGCCCTGTGACGTACAGAGGGGGGGGGGGGGTAATATGGAAAAGCCTCTGGAAAAAAGACTTTATAAAACCAGATTTCTCTGCAATCAGACCTCTGCTATGGGCCATACAGGTAAGTATAGATTTAATTTTCTATACCCCGTATAGCCATAGTAGAGGTCTGATATCGCCCAGGGGTGTGACACATTCCCTTTAAAATGTATTTAAAATACAAAAGAAATGTGTCATCTTTAACTTTAGGCCTTTAGAGATCTTCAACTTGCTTAACTGTTCACAATAACAGTCATTTTGACCAGGCGTGCCCAAACTTTTACATGCCACTGTAGCTTATATTATGGAACTAAATAGATAGAGATTTAGGAGGAAATTTACTTTGACTTCAGACTATCGCTTTAACTAGCTGCACCCTCCCCTGGCTGATTGACAGCTCATTTGCTCTAGTACATGGGCACTGACCTGTCAATCAACCAGGGGAGAGAGCTGCTAGGTAGGAAATACAACATGAGGCTCAGAAGCTAGACATGCATCGTCACGCCCTAACACACTTCCAGACACAACTTTAAAATGTGATTTCTCACCACTGCAGGAGCGGCATGGGGTCATAAATGGATCTACTTGCTTATTTTTTAAAAGGCTACACAGTCATATGAATAACTTTGATGTGGTAAAGTTCCCTTTAAGGAGAATACAAGTATTTGCTAAAACAGATGTCAGGGGAGCTAATGGGACCTCTTTAAATGCTAAAGTAATAACTGCCTGTTGTAAGTGAATATATGAAATCCTTATCTATAACAAAATAATAGAAATATTGTTCTTAAATCAACTCGGTCTAAAACACAATATCAATTTCTATACAGACCTGTATAACTGGTGAATTATGATGTCATTAGATGTTAATATTAATATATTATTAGTTGATGTCATCAATGCAGTGTTTATTTAGGAAAATTAATGTATGAGCCTAATCCTGAATCATCTTTTCTTACTGACAGCTACATTGGGTTGTGACTACAGTTTTAATGCAGGTGATCAGATCAAAGCTAGAATGTAGATGTGACAGTGACATGTACGAATATGATCATTAATATTTAATCTGTAATGCCAATATTCAAGCCTACCTAACGCTTGCTGTTTTTGCTGGGAGAAATCTTATCTTGCTATATGTTTGTATGTAATGTCATCTGATATCCATCATTTACATGGATGTGCAGGGTCTACCAGAGCAGGAGCCCATCTTACAGAACATCTCACTGTTCTGGCAGACAAAGAGAGACCCCAAATCGGGGACCCCTCTCGTAACTTAATAGGACATGTGGACAGGGGTTGTCATGAGACAAATTTAATTGTATATTTTATTAAACGAACCTACACACAATTTATTATATTAGGTATCATATCTGGATCTTTCTTCTAATATTTTTCTAATTGCGTGGTCTTTGGAAGTTAGAGAGAACAAAATGTACACAGACTTCAGTGAATAAGTACGATGTCTGCAAGTCCAAATTTTAGATAGTTGTCCCAAGCCCATAAACCATAATGAGTAATAAAACTTATCAATGGCATTTAACAAGCATTGTAGACCCAGCACAGACCATAACATTGTAATTAAACATTCCTGTCTTCTCTGAAAGATCAACATACTTTTTTCTAAATAACCATAGTATACCAGTATCCAGAATGGGGAGATGTTTCTAAATTAAGTTAAAGGAGTTTATCTAGAATGGCAAGTTATCACCGAACCATAGGATTGGGGTTAACTTGCCAGCCGCTTCAAGTCTGACGGATGAGATCCCCAGTGATCCAGAGTATAGGGCTTTGTAGAGCCACGACTTCAATAGAGCACAGGTGCGCCTGATCTACCTTCACTCCATTCATTGTCAATGGGTCTGCTGGAAATAGGAGCGCTCTTGGCTTTCTCTAGCAGTCCAAGAGACAATGAATCACAGTCCTAACATAAGTCTGGACAGAGTCTTGTTGGGGTTGCAGTGCCCCATTCTCTGGATCACTGGGTGGGCTCTGTGGAGAAGGGATAACTTGTGATGTGTGTGTGAATAATCTTTCTGAAAATCAATCTGAATTTTAATTTAAAAACATAACTGTCTAAAAGATGGATTTACATATTTCTCTCTAAAAAACTATTTCAATACTAATTAGAACAAATAGGACAAGACAAAATAGAGCAGAGTGGTACAAAACCTATTTTATAACTGCATAGATATTAGTCCCTCTACCTTGGCTTTAAAGCTTATTACACTTTTCACTGACTGCTTTCATATAGAAAAATATCATTTATATGTTTATACTGAAATACTGACTATATTTAATCTCTACTTATGTGTATCGTTATACAATCCAGACAGGGAAATCGAAACACAATATGTAAAGGCAGAATGAGCATTTTGAAACATATATTAATACATGTGAATGGTGACATAGGCTGTTAGCCAGTATGGAGCACTAGACATTACCACTGTGTGACCGGAGCCTTATACAGGCCTTATCTGTGAGCATTCAGAACACTAAGCATCCACCCGCTCATGGAGGATAAGTGTGTGAAGGAATAGTTTATACCTGCACTATGTTCATCAGTAGGACTGTCTGCATCCGGAAGTGAACTGGTATGTCAACAACGTATATCTGAGTATGGTCTTTTTCCAGTGATATGCTAAACAATGAAAATGGTATATATTTTTCAACATGTTTTAATTTCGAGAATAAAAAGTGAAAGGAGTTCCTTATTGCAGAAGCGTATGGGTCCCTTTCCTGGTGCAAGCCTCAGGCTTTACCGCCTCTCATGGGCTGGGTTTTAGGTGCTGCCTTTAAGCCCTTGATTCCATTTACAAACAGGTTAACATTTAACAAAATGACATTTTATCAGCCGTTAAATGAAAGAAAAAATGATAAAAATCATTCTAAAAAATAGGGAGTGACATGAACATGTGGCAGGTGACCTTACTATTAACACATAACCTATGAGAGAAAGTAGTATATGAGATAGAAGAATAGAGCTTATTATGCTGTATTGCTCTACTCTACAATTAACTGGCCCGATGTTTTTCCAACTTATAGAAAAACAAATTAAAAGGGTCTGAGCTTTGTATAAAAAGTGCAACATAACGTATATCTGTAAATTAGTGTATATATATATATATATATATATATATATATATATATATATATATATTACACAAGTGACAATAATACCCAATAATATAAACAATTAGGCTTGGTGGTACTGATATAATTAATTGCCCTGTGTAAATCTGTGATGTCCTGTCAGTAATTCATAAATGAATGATATGAATTGTTCACAAACAAATGCATTAGTGTATTAGATAAACTGATAATGTTTCTGGCCAGTAGGATTTATATTCCTGTACTGAACTGGCATTATCTGTTGTTGCCATTTTCTCTAATTATAGGATGAAACTGATCGTGTAAAACGCAAATCTATGATAATTACAAAGCAGCAATAATAATTATTAATTCTTCTTCTTTACACACCTGTATAGTATTACACACAAATGTATTCGAGGTACTGAGTGATGATTGGGGAGTCAAATAATTTACTGAAACACATGGTAGTTCACGCGAGTGTGTGTGATTTCTGTACAGAAGCATTTGTATTAATCTATACATGTGTACAATATGCAAGGACAATCATCCCACCAGAGGGAGGACAAGGTCCGCAGCCTGTGCTTCTCCTGCAAATGTGCAACTATTAGGTGTTCCACAGAAGCTGGAGTGTCCCAGGTTGGAGACCATTGATATAGGGAAACTCTGCCCCAAAGGTGTTCATTAAAAATCTGCAGTTCAGTGCAACTATGTAGAATTGCTTTCACCTAATCCATTAGGTGGGATCTGTACAAGTAGCCAGGTATCAGTGTGTTAGAGAATTGTACAGCTCTTCATTACATACAGTATATCTTCAAATATAAAGACAAGTTCAGTATAAAAGTTGAATATTAAAAAAAAAAAGATAAAAAAAAACACTTCTTGGTAACAGCTTTTTCCCTGAAGTTACACCACATACTTTACGATGGATTCATTGCAATTCTCTGCAGCATGGTGGCCATTTGTCTTGGAAGAGGGAACAGTCTTTCTCCAGTCACTCTGTGTTGCCTCAGTGGTTGTTTAGGACACGATCTCCTTTGCTAGTCAGCCTGATTAAGGAATACACAGCATCAACAAGCCTCCAGAAAATCTGGAGAAGATTTTTTTTCTTCCACATATGGAAGATACAAGAACAGAGCCAATTAGCTAGCAAATGTGTGTCCGGTGACTGGGCTGGCACATGCCTCTCACTGATTTTTCTGTACCCAGTCCCAACTTTCTTCATAGTCTTTTCGATTCCTTTCCGCTTCAATGATTTCTTTATACCTCCGGCGGAAGAAGCCCATCTAAAAAAATAAATAAATAAAAAGACAATTTTGTTACAAAAGTTGCTTGGTTTAACAGTACACCAAGAAAAAATAAATAAATAGAAAACAGAGTGGGCCTAAAGTAGAAAGACCCCACTCTATGATGTCCATATTTCATAATAAGACGTTGACAGGGTATATCCTGATGAAACAATCCCTTTAAATCCAGGTCCTTCCGAACCAAAGTGATGGCTCACTTATCTTCTGACATGCCATTAAAATCAAGTCTAAAGATCTCCGCTCTCAGGTGCTGCCATTGTGACATGGCAAGGGGCACTGACAGCAGAGGGGACAGCGCTAACATCATGGTTGGGTGGCACGGTCACCATCCAGCCTGTCATTCTAATAAATGAAAGCACTGTTCTTCTGCTAGGCAAGATGATTGTTGTACAAAATACATATTCGATCCACTTCACCTTGAATAAGCCTCCAACCATCCTTGGCAAAGAAAAGGCCACTCTTGGGTTAAAAAACCTGCATGAGCTTTATTCCAACATGAGTTAAACAAATGTTGCCGGTACATCTGAGGGCATTTGTATATTTCAAATATAATGGAAAAATCAAATATACCGTACCTGGATGTTCTTTATTCATGTTGGAATAAAGCTCATGTATATTATTTTAATCCGGAATATGGCTAGAAAGCTTCATACTTCAGCCTAATTGCTGTCCAGCTCTGTGCATTATTTTAATTCATGTAAATGAAGTCTTGCTGACAGGCCAATGATTGGGGCTGTTCAGCAGATCAATCCCAGGCCTGTGTTTCAGAGAATGGCACCCTAAAGAATTTCCCCCCGACATACTGTCCCTTCACAATTATACATATTTATTCTGATACTTCTGCTAGATTCTTGATTCTTTATTCTATTACAAGATCCACATAGTTAACTACAACTTTTCTGCCTTTTACTTTTTATTATTTATTTTTAAGGCACCATTGAGTCCATGGTCCTGTACATATGAAAAGGGTTATATACAAAATACTTATATTAATTACAACTAACAGACTAAAAGTTACAGACTGGTACAGAAGGGGAGAGGACCCTGGCCTCACAGGCTTAAGATCTACAGAACAGGACAATTCTTCTTCGGTTTGACACTGGCCTGGCTTAAAGGGAATCGGTCTGCATGTTTTTTCTATGTAATCTGAGGACAGCATGAGGTAGGTGCTGATACACAGATTTTAGTGATGTATCATTTATTTGTAGTGATGAGCGAGCATGCTCGCCACTGCTCGGTACTCGCCCGAGCACCTCAGTACTCGAGATGCTCGGAGCTCGCCGAGTACTTGCGCGATGCTCGGGCGGGAGCTCGGGTCCCCGTCCTGCATGTTTGGCGCTATTTAGAGCACCAATCATGCAGGGATTGTCCGCCACTCACTGTAATGTCACAGCCATGGTGGTTGTGGCATTACAGTGATTGCACAAATCGATGGGAACAGTGCTCACAGTGAAACATGAAAAGCCGGCAATTCAGCAGCGGCATACACCGGTACCCGACAATTTAGAACAGAAAGAATAGAGCATCACACATAGATTAGATAGATAGAAACATGTCAGTCACATATATAATAAGTAGAGTGATAGTGTTGGTTACTGTACTTGTCATTTAGTGTTAAAATAAAGGATTTATTTTTTAAAAAATGGCGTAGGGTTCCGCGTAATTTTAGTCTCTAGTGGAGGTTAAGCAGAAGGCTGGGGCAGATGTTAGAAACCTGGGAAGGGGGTAATACCCACGGAGCTTCCCAGGCTACTAATATCAGCCCCCAGCTGAATACCTAGCCTTTACCAGTTATTAAAATGGGGGACCTACCCAAAAAAATGACGTGGGGTCCCCCCTATTTAATAGCTAGACAGACAGCTGGGGGCTGACATTAATAGCCCAGGAAGGGTGCCATGAATATTGGCCCCCTCCCAGGCTAGAAACACCAGCCGTCAGCCGCCCCAGAAATGGCGCATCCATAGGATGCGCCAATTCTGGCACTTAGCCTCGCTCTTCCCACTGCCCTGTAGCGGTGGCAGTGGGGTAATAGGGTTGGGGTTGATGTCAGCTTATAATGCCAGCTGACATCAAGCCCAGGTTAGTAATGGAGAGGCATCTATAAGACACCCCCATTACTAACCCCATAGTCAAAGTTAAAAAAAAAACACAAACACCCAGAATAAAGTCCTTTAATTGAAATAAACACACAATTCTTTAATGTTCTAAATTAAACCATACTTACCATCACGCCCATTCCAGCTGAAGCCAACGATCTCCTGCAATAAAAATAAAATAATAAACCAACCTCATTCTTACCTTTCCATGGTTCCTAGGACGGCTCCAGCTCTGCTACATTCACATGACAGGCTGGATCGCAGCCGAAAGCTGCCATCCAGCTTGCCATGCCGCAGACACTGAGAAGCGCAGGCATGCTTGCGCTCCTCAGTGTCTCGCTGTGATGGCATCCAGATGAGCCGAGTTCATGTCCAATGAACTCAGCTCACCTCATGCACGTCACTGACAGCGTGAGAGAATTCTCCCACGCTGGGATGGCATTGAGATGACAGGCTGGATCGCAGCTGAGCGCTGCCATCCAGCATGCCATCCTTCATAGACACTGCAGAGCGCAGGCATGCTTGCGCTCTGCAGTGTCTCTGAAGGATGACAAGCTGGATGGCAGCGCTCAGCTGCGATCCAGCCTGTCATCTCAATGTAATCCCAGCGTGGGAGAATTCTCCTGCTGAAGCACTGAGCGCAGGAGATTTCTCCCACGCTGTCAGTGATGAGCATGAGGTGAGCTGAGTTCATTGGACATGAACTCGGCTCATCTGGATGCCGTCACAGCCAGACACTGAGGAGCGCAAGCATGCCTGCGCTTCTCAGTGTCTGCGGCATGGCAAGATGGATGGCCGCTTTCGGCTGCGATACAGCCTGACATCTGAATGTAGCAGAGCTGAAGCTGTCCTGGGAACCATGGAAAGGTAAGGATGAGGTTGCTTTATTATTTTACTTTTATTGCAGAAGACATTGGCTTCAGCTGGAATGGGAGTGATGGTAAGTATGGTTTAATTTAGAACATTAAAAAATTGTGTGTTTATTTCATTTAAAGGACTCCCTGCGCTGCGGATTCCAGCCCCCAGCTGCCTAGTTGTACCTGGCTGGACACAAAAATAGGGCGAAGCCCCACATATTTTTTTTTTTTAATTATTTCATGAAATTCATGAAATAATAAAAAAAAGGGCTTCCCTATATTGTTGTGTTTGGCCAGGTACAAATAGGCAGCTGGTGGTTGGGGGCAGCCCGTTCCTGGATGCTGTACCTGGCTGGACACAAAAATAGGGCGAAGCCCCACGTCAATTTTTTTAAAATTATTTCATGAATTACAGTAATCAACACTGTCACTGTACTTATTATATATGTGACTGACATGTTTCTATCTATCTAATCTATGTGTGATGCTCTATTCTTTCTGTTCTAAATTGTCTGGTACCGATGTATGCTGCTGATGAATTGCCGGCCGGCTTTTTTAAAGAGACAAAAACACTATTATTTTTTTTTAATAAATCCTTTATTTTAACATTAAATAACAAGTACAGTAACCAACACTGTCACTGTACTTATTATATATGTGACTGACATGTTTCTATCTATCTAATCTATGTGTGATGCTCTATTCTTTCTGTTCTAAATTGTCGGGTACCGGTGTATGCCGCTGATGAATTGCTGGCCGGCTTTTTTAAAGAGACGGGTGCATGAAAATCGGAGGGCACTAGTATGTTCCAAGTGCCCTGCTATGTTTTTCATGCACCCTCCTATATACTCTGCCTGCCTGTCTGCCTATATATTGTCTGCCTGCCTGACGTTTAATTGAGCACCATTCCCATCGATTTGGGCAATTTTTGACCTTCTGCAGACCGTTGGGGGGACCACCAGAAAAATGCTCGAGTTTCCCATAGACTTACATTAGGCTCGTTGCTCGGGTCGAGCACCCGAGTATTCCAATGTGCTCGACCCAAGCTTCGAGCACCCGAGCATTTTAGTGCTCACTCATCACTATTTATTTGGCTATGTGCTGTTGTTTCAATACAATGAGTGTTTTATCAGCAAGAGATTATCAGTGCCGGACTGGTGCCTGAGTACATCCTGGTCCAACTCCGTCCTCACCACTGATTATCAGCTTACTGTCAATATACAATGTAAACAGAGAGCTGCTGATCAGGACTCTGGGCGGGGTTAGCTTTCTGAGTTCTGCTACAAGCTACATCTAAAAACTCTGATTGTATCACAACTGCTGCACCCAGTAAATTAAGTGATACATTGCTGGAATCAGTGTCTCTTTTCATGCATTATGCTGCTCACAGAAGAGGTATCAAAATCCTGGTGACAGATTCCCTTTAACTACTTGCATGTTTTCTGATTTTGTCCATGGTAGCAGCCCTCTGCTTTTGATTTGTTTGTCGATTACCATGCTGCTAACATACAGTTATATGAAAAAGTTTGGGCACCCCTATTAATCTTAAGCTTAATGTTTTATAAAAGTTGGTGTTTTTGCAACAGCTATTTCAGTTTGATATATGTAATAACTGGTGGACACAGTAATGTTTCTGCCTTGAAATGAGGTTTATTGTACTAACAGAAAATGTGCAATCGGCATTCAAACAAAATTTGACATGTGCATAAGTATGGGCACCCTTATCATTTTCTTGTTTTAAATACTCCTACCTACTTTTTACTGACGTACTAAACACTTTTTATGGTTTTGTAACCTCATTGAGCTTTGAACTTCATAGCCAGGTGTATGCAATCATGAGAAAAGCTACTTAAAGTGGCCACTTGCAAGTTGTTCTCCTGTTTGAATCTCCTCTGAAGAGTGGCATCATGGGCTCCTCAAAACAAGTGTCAAATGATCTGAAAACAAAGATTATTCAACATAGTTGTTCACGGGAAGTATACAAAAATCTGTCTCAGAGATTTAACCTGTCAGTTTCCACTGTGAGGAACATAGTAAGGAAATGGAAGAACACAGGGACAGTTCTTGTTAAGGCCAGAAGTGGCAGGCCAAGAAAAACATCAGAAAGGCAGAGAAGAAGAATGGTGAGATCAGTCAAGGACAATCCTCAGACCACCTCCAGAGAGCTGCAGCATCAACTTGCTGCAGATGGTGTCACTGTGCATCGGTCAACTATACAACGCACTTTGCACAAGGAGAAGCTGTATGGGAGAGTGATGCGAAAGAAGCCGTTTCTGCAAGCATGCCACAAACAGAGTCGGCTGAGGTATGCAAAAGCACATTTGGAGAAGCCAATTTCTTTTTGGAAGAAGGTCCTGTGGACTGATGAAACCAAGATTGAGTTGTTTGGTCATACAAAAAGGCGTTATGCATGGCGGCAAAAAACACAGCATTCCAAGAAAAACACTTGCTACCCACAGTAAAATTTGGTGGAGATTCCATCATGCTTTGGGGCTGTGTGGCCAATGCCGGCACCGGGAATCTTGTTAAAGTTGAGGGATGCATGGATTCCACTCAGTATCAGCAGATTCTTGACAATAATGTTCAAGAATCAGTGATAAAGTTGAAGTTACGCAGGGGATGGATCTTTCAGCAAGACAATGATCCAAAACACCGCTCCAAATCTACTCAGGCATTCATGCAGAGGAACAATTACAATGTTCTAGAATGGCCATCCCAGTCCCCAGACCTGAATATCATTGAACATCTGTGGGATCATTTGAAGAGGGCTGTCCATGCTCGGCGACCATCAAACTTAACTGAACTGGAATTGTTTGGTAAAGAGGAATGGTCAAAAATACCTTCATCCAGGATCCAGGAACTCATTAAAAGCTACAGGAAGCGACTAGAGGCTGTTATTTTTGCAAAAGGAGGATCTACTAAATATTAATGTCACTTTTCTGGTGAGGTGCCCATACTTATGCACCTGTCAAATTTTGTTTGAATGCAGATTGCACATTTTCTGTTAGTACAATAAACCTCATTTCAAGGCAGAAGCATTACTGTGTCCAACAGTTATTACATATATCAAACTGAAATAGCTGTTGCAAAAACACCAATTTTTATAAAACATTAAGCTTAAGATTAATAGGGGTGCCCAAACTTTTTCATATAACTGTAGCTCCCACCCGGATTTAGCGGGACTGTCCCGATTTGAGGGCTCAGTCCCACGTCCCATCACGTCACAGCTTTTGGCTTCTATATTCACCTCTCTTCTCTCTGCTCTGCAGCTCCTCCTCCATGGGGGCGGTGCTTATCTCTGCATAAATTAAATTATATATTCACTGCTTCTTCTCTGATCAGGTCTCCCTGGGACAAGCTGCAGCTCCACCAATGAGCCACAGCTTGTACTGATACACATAGGAGAATTTGGTGATCTTGACCTCTATTGCAGGCAATGAACACAGAAACAGGTTATACATGTCCATTGAAATACCGAATGTGTTTCTATGGTCCGTGTATACTGAGGTGAAGAAAAATATTTTTTTGTTTCTAAAAAAGCAATTACAAAAATGTAATTTTTTTTCTTCTGTGAGTTTCCCGGTCACAAAGCCACAACCTTGACTTTACAGGTATGAGCCTAAGCTGCTGAGCCACAAACTCTGATGATGGCATGAGGAGAATTTTGTGTACTTGGTCAGTATAGCAGCATGAGACGCCACAAGCAGATTATAATGATAGAAATGATAGAAATACACTGCTGTGCACAATATATGTATTTGTATTCTAGAGGGAGAATAAGAGATTTTTTCATCCTATAAAATTACTAAAAAATAATAATGAAAAAAATATTGTCATTTTTAATGCGTCTTTTAAAAAACATAACATGGACATATTTGGTGTCTCTGTAATCGTAATGACCGGCACAACACAGCGATCAAATTATTTATGGGGATCGGTAAATGGAGTAAAAAAATTGCGTGATTGATATTTTTTCTCTATTAAACCCATACAAAATGTAATAAAATGGTAATGCTAAGGCCGTGTTCACACGTAGCGTAAATGATGCATTCTTTTTGCTGCTTTTTTCTGCAGGAGTCCTCACCACACAACGCAATAACAATCTTCTCAGATTATGTTTGCTGCATTTCTTTTCCGCATCTTCCCCCATATTTGATGCGTTTTTGGTGCAGATATGAAGCAAAGTTTTTAACAATTTTTTAATGATACAGAAAAAAATGCAACAGCGTTTCTTACATTCATGCATTTTTTTCAGAAGAAGCCTATAGAGAAAAGAATGCACCAAAACCGCAGAGTTCAACAGCGTCCTTAGACGCACACAGGGCGGAGATTTCATGGAATAACATCCACTTTGCTTCAAAATTTAGACCATGTTCACATGTAGCGTAAATGCTGCGTGTTTTCTGCTGCTTTTTGTTTTGCACAAAAATTCTGCTGTGTTTAACCGTCCAAGCAAAGTGGATGTGATTTTATGAGAACTGCGACCGCTGTGGTCTAAACACGCTGCTGAACTGTGCTTGTCTTTTATGTGGAGCATAAAAAAACTCATGTAAAAAACTGCAGTTACTTTTTTAGATGCAGAATCAAAGCTTACTGTACTATAAAAACACATTAAAAACGTGGCTTTACATCGGCAACAGAAACGCATCAAATAAGGGGGAGAAGACTGTTATCGTGTAGTTTGGTGCGGATGCTGCAGAAAAAAAAACCACAGCATTTCTGCAATGTGTAAAAATGGCCTTACAGACACAAAAAAGCCAGATGTCGTATAGTGAAGCTACAGAAGGATGAGAAAGTTCTGGCGGCTCCGACTGTGAATGAAGGAACAAAAAAAAATCCGCAGGTCCCAACTAGAGATGAGCAGGACACACAGATGACGTCGCACTGCCTGGACTAATCAAAGGTGCCAGGTAGCACTGACTTGCACGCTGGACCAGAGGCCGGTGAATCCATCTGCTCATCTCTAGTTCCAACAGTCCCAGATTGGGGTCTACGCCCTGCAGTCTCGGGCGTCTGCTGAATTTCCCTCACTACCACCACCCCTCTTACAACCCCTCTTGCCACGGTAGAAAGAAATGGTAAATTTACGTCGATTGGGGTGCAGCCAAAATTTGCCGCGCGTGATCTGTCCCTCCTACTGTTCTTCAAAAGTTGGGATGTGCTAACTCACTCCACCAGTAGGAAACTACTCTGGATGCAAAAATCTATAAGGAATTGGAAGTCAAAGCCATCATGATAGAAATGAATCAATTTTTATTATCAGAAAATTAAAAACATATTTAAAAAAAATGGGGAAAAGAAACCTAGCAGAAAATAAATCCTTCCGCTGGTCATACCAGATTACTCCACAAGGGGGAGCTCAAACTCCATCCCACAATATGAATGCTGTTCTCATCATATAATTCTTATTTCAATTTCCCAAATTGGCTAAAGGAGATTATAGCAAAGTAAGTTTATACCTTAGGTAGAGATATAAAGTGCAAATGTAATAAGGGTAATCCTCATATACCTGCTTAGTGTATATATGTCAAAGTGACAAATTCATTTTTCTAAGCGGACAGTAGTCCACCTAAAAATAATGACACCACCAATCTAGTTAAAATCAAAATAACATAGTGGCAACATGCCTAACATAGTGAAGGAGTATACCAGAATCAATCTAATTAGACCAAACAGGATCACATACTAGAAAAGTGCCTAACATAGTGCAGGATAAGTAGAACATGCAGAGATCCAATGTGCAAGGTACAGAGGATTATAAGGTAAATAAGAGCAAAGTGCTGGTGGGGAGAAATCATCAATAGCAGATGCAAGTAAGTAGGAATAATGGCCATTTATGTGGCTCTCTTACTCACCTACACCGTGTAACATTACATTATCATTCAACCCACTGACCCCCACTGGGATAACAAAAGACCTCCCAGTGTGCTCTTTACTAATCATTGCAGAGCCTAGCTGTAAGTAATAAAAATACCTTAAAACATTCTCTCTCTCTCATTATTCTGCCATTTGGCAAATATTAAACATTATGGTAATCCTAATTGACCTAAAACGGGAAAGGTTTATTCTGATTTCATGTCAGATATTGAGAAAAACATGAATATGTGTCTTTTTATATAGTGAATGTAAACTTCTGGTTTCAACTGTGCATGAAAGTGCCATAAAATGTCCTTGGCTGCATTTAGTTTACTCTGTGGATGCAACCCAGGGACCACTCCAGTGAAGGCCCGACAGCTACAGGGGTAGAAGAGTAAATACAAGGCATTTTCTGGGACCTGCTAAGTATTGTGGCTAGGCAAACAATGTCTGTGGAAGACCTCTTGTCATAATCCACGTACACCCCCCCCCCTCCAACAAATAAAATGAATGAGAATTTTGATTCTCCCTCTCTCTTCTACTTCAACTTCTGTTATTACAAAACTAATAGAATATTACACTTAGTGTAATAAATCTATTAGTTTTGTAATAACAGAAGTTGGTGGGTGTGGGGATGATGCTTAATATTATAATATTCATATTATAATAAAATAATATTTAGGAATTAGAAATGTGCGCATAATTTTTTTCTTACTAATAGAACATTATTAGTCACTCTATTTTAGATGTTTTCCAAAAACTGCCCTGGCACACTTCTACCGGCTATGCACATAGCCTATTAAGAAATCAGCCAGGATTCCTGAGTAACGTGCTCTCATGTGGAGCATGCTGGCATGAGGTCTATGGTAAAAGAGGTCCTGGCTTCCTCCAAACCTCACTCACAAAGTGAACTTACAGCCAGATAAAATAGGAGCACTATTTATGTCTACCAAAGGTAAAGAAATATATATTTTTTACATATTAAAAGAACCATAATTTACTACATGATATTGACTGTGGCATTATCAGCAATGTATAGCCATATTATGGATATATGCAGTACAAAACTATAACAATACAGTGATAATAGCCTGCAATAGGCACATACTATAATTCCATCTGCCTGAGTGCCTATGGATCCTTAGTAGAGATGGGTGAACTCTAACTGTAAAGGACCCCAAATATGGACTTCCTCAGGTAGTCCTTGTTACTGTTCGGGTGTTTTCTGCACTGTCACATACGTGACAGCGCGGAAAACACAGGCTCTGATCAGCAGCAACATCGTTACCATGGGTCAGAGCGCTGCAGGATCATGCTGTCAAATGTCAACGTGATCCCGCAGCTGTGACTGTGACCCGCGTTAAAAAGCTTACTGTGGGTCACAGGTGTCAGCTGATGGGACTACTAGCCCCATCAGGCGACGCCTGCTGTCACAGTAAAGAGCCAGCGCAGGTGATGCTGATGGGACAAGTAGTGTCTCATCAGCTGGGGCCTGTGCGCAAAGTAAAAAAAAAAGTAAAAATCATTAAATAAATATTAAAATAAAAAACACCTTATACTCACCTACACCTACTCCCTGATGCCTTTGTTTTCTGTAAAAAAATAAAAAACACCATATACTCCCCTTTTACGCCTAATCCCTGATGCCCATGTCTCCTGTAATAAAGAAAAAATAATAAACCACTCACCTATCCTCCATAAGCCACATAATCCCGAATGTCCCACGCAGATTTCATTAATAGAATAGCCACATCGTGAGATGTGACTATTCTATTCGGCAGCCGGCGATACACTGACAGGAGCATAATCGCTCCTGCAGTGTATCGCGCTGAGCTGCCGGGAGTGAGATCACCGGAGTTCAATCAGCTGATGAGCTCCGGAGACCTCACTTACTGCACAGATGCTGCTTAAGAAAATTCTCAGAAAATTCAGCGTCTGTGAGGTCACCGGAGCTCATCAGCTGATTGAACTCCAGTGACCTCTCTCACTGCAGCTCAGCGCTATGCACTGACACAGGAGTGATTACACACCTGTAATGATCCGATCGCCGTGTGACACTCTGTATTATTTCATCATGTCAGACAGGTGCGTATAAGCTTGCTTTTTTATTTTCTGTTTTCTTACAGGGGACATTGGCTTCAGGGGATTATGCGTAAGTGAGTATAACAGTGTTTTTTATTTGCAAATAAATATGTAAAAAACAGTGTGGATTTTTATTTCTAATAAAATAATTTTTTCTTGGTGTGTCTTTATTTCTGAACTTTTCCTATGGGGTTAGTAATAGGGGCGCCTCTCCATTACTAACCTGGGCTTCATGTCAGCTGCCAATAAAAGGTATGACAATTGAACGCCAACCCTACTACCCCACTTGCCACCGCACCAGGGCAAGTGGGAAGAGTCAAGCTAAGCGCCAGATTTGGTGCATCTTATTGCTGCGCCATTTCTGGGGCGGCTGAGGACTGATGTTATTAGCCTCAGAGGGGGCCAGTATCCATGGCCCCTTCCCTGGCAATTAATATCAGCCCACAGCTGATTTTATAGGAGGACCCTATGCCATTTTTTTTCTGGAGGCCCCCTGTAAACTATTTATCATTCTATTATCTATCTAATAATCTATTATCTATCTATCTAGCAGTCTGTCTATCTATCATCTATATATCTATTACTTATCTATCTATACAACTATCTATCCATTGATAGACTAATAGATAGATAATAGATATATGGATAGATAGATATAGAAATAGATAGATAGATAATAGATATACAGATAGATGGATAGATAGATAGATATACTGATAGATAGATAATTAGGTAGGTAATAGATAGATGGATAGATAGATAAATACTAGATAGATAATAGATAAATAAATATATGGATAGATAAATAGATATATGGATTGATAGATAATAGATAGATAGACAGATAAAAGATATAATATATATATATAAATAGATGGATACATATATAGATAATTAGATAGGTAGATAGATAATAGATATATGGATAGATAAGTAATAGATATAGATAATAGATAAATAGATAACAGATAGATAATTAGGTAGATAGATAGATAGATAGATAGATAGATAGATAGATACAGTGCTGGCCAAAAGTATTGGCACCCCTGCAATTCTGTCAGATAATACTCAGTTTCTTCCTGAAAATGATTGCAATCACAAATTCTTTGGTATTATTATCTTCATTTAATTTGCTTGCAAGGAAAAAACACAAAAGAGAATGAAGCAAAAAACAAATCATTGATCATTTCACACAAAACTCCAAAAAAGGGCTGGACAAAAGTATTGGCACCCTCAGCCTAATACTTGGCTGCACAACCTTTAGCCAAAATAACTGCGAACAACCGCTTCCGGTAACCATCAATGAGTTTCTTACAATGCTCTGCTGGAATTGTAGACCATTCTTCTTTGGAAAACTGCTCCAGGTCCCTGATATTGGAAGGGTGCCTTCTCCAAACTGCCATTTTGAGATCTCTCCACAGGTGTTCTATGGGATTCAGGTCTGGACTCATTGCTGGCCACCTTAGAAGTCTCCAGTGCTTTCTCTCAAACCATTTTATAGTGCTTTTGGAAGTGTGTTTTGGGTCATTGTCCTGCTGGAAGACCCATGACTTCTGAGGGAAACCCAGCTTTCTCACACTGGGCCCTACATTATGCTGCAAAATTTGTTGGTAGTCTTCAGACTTCATAATGCCATGCACACGGTCAAGCAGTCCAGTGCCAGAGGCAGCAAAGCAACCCCAAAACATCAGGAAACCTCCGCCATGTTTGACTGTAGGGACCGTGTTCTTTTCTTTGAATGCCTCTTTTTTTTCCTGTACACTCTATGTTGATGCTTTTTCCCAAAAAGCTCTACTTTTGTCTCACCTGACCAGAGAACATTCTTCCAAAATGTTTTAGGCTTTCTCAGGTAAGTTTTGGCAAACTCCAGCCTGGCTTTTTTATGTCTCGGGGTAAGAAGTGGGGTCTTCCTGGGTATTCTACCATACAGTCCCTTTTCATTCAGACGCTGACGGATAGTACGGGTTGACACTGTTGTACCCTCGGACTGCAGGGCAGCTTGAACTTGTTTGGATGTTAGTCGAGGTTCTTTATCCACCATCCGCACAATCTTGCGTTGAAATCTCTCGTCAATTTTTCTTTTCAGTCCACATCTAGGGAGGTTAGCCACAGTGCCATGGGCTTTAAACTTCTTGATGACACTGCGCACGGAAGACACAGGAACATTCAGGTCTTTGGAGATGGACTTGTAGCCTTGAGATTGCTCATACTTCCTCACAACTTGGTTTCTCAAGTCCTCAGACAGTTCTTTGGTCTTCTTTCTTTTCTCCATGCTCAATGTGGTACACACAAGGAAACAGGACAGAGGTTGAGTCAACTTTAATCCATGTTAACTGGCTGCAAGTGTGATTTAGTTATTGCCAACACCTGCCACAGGTAAGTTACAGGTGCTGTTAATTACACCAATTAGAGAAGCATCACAAGATTTTTCAAAGGGTGCCAATACTTTTGTCCACCCCCTTTTTTAGGTTTGGTGTGGAATTATATCCAATTTGGCTTTAGGACAATTCTTTTTGTGTTTTTTTCATTGAAGACAAATTAAATGAAGGGAATAATATTAATGGAATTTGTGATTGCAATCATTTTCAGGAAGAAACTGAGTATTATCTGACAGAATTGCAGGGGGTGCCAATACTTTTGGCCAGCACTGTAGATAGATAATAGAGATAATTCCTCTGTGGTTTTCAGCCAGGACGGTCGCATCTTGGCACCGTCTTGGTTGAAAATTATTTAGCCCAGACTTGCATTACTGCGTGGGACAGATCTTCGGACAGGTGAGGGATATGGTGTTTTTTTCTTTTTCTTTAGTGACAGGAGACGAGGGCTTCAGTGGAATGGGCGTTAGGTAAGTATTTTTTTTTTGTAAATTAAGAATCATTAATAAAAAACGGTGTCGTTATTTCAAATAAAAGACTTTATTCTGGGTGTTTGTCTTTATTTACATTTTAACAACAGAATTAGTAATGGACAGGCGTGGGCTTGATGTCACCGTAAAAATACAAAGGTGACATCAACCCCACAAATATTACCCCACTTGCCACCGCCACATGGCAGTGGGGAGAGCCGGGCAAAGAGCCAGAATTGGCGCATCTAATAGATGCGCCTTTTCTGGGGCAGCTTCGGGCTTATATTTTTAGGTGAGGGGGGGCAATATCCATGGCCCCTTACCAGCCTGAGAATACAAGCCCACAGCTGTCAGTTTTACCTGGCTGGTTATCAAAAATATAGGAGAACCCACACCATTTTTTTATTTATTTATAGAGCAGGCGTCGGCAGATGAATACTCCCATCAGCCGCGCCAGCTCTCGCTGTTATCTGTGACAGCAGGCGTAGGCTGATGGTTGTAATAGTCCCATCTGCCGATGCATGTGACCGGAGGCAAACTTTCTACCTCCGGTCAAAGCTGCGGGTTCACGTTGTCATATTACAGCGTGGGAACCGCAGCTCTCTGATCGGTGGTAATGATCTTACTGACGATCAGAACCAGTGTTAGGGTACTGTTCTGGTACCTGAACCCAAACTTTTAATAAACTGTTCGGTGTTCAGCTGAACCAGCCGAATCCGAACAGTCACGAGTTCGCCCATCACTAGCCCTTAATCACTCTTCAGTATTTTGTATCAATATTTGTCATATACAGGTGCTTCTCACAAAATTAGAATAAAATCAAAAAGTTAATTTATTTCAGTTCTTCAATACAAAAAGTGAAACTCGTACATTATATAGAGTCATTACAACCAGAGTGATCTATTTCAAGTGTTTATTTCTATTAATGTTGATGATCATTGGCTTACAGCCAATGGAAGCACAAAAGTCATTATCTCAGTAAATTAGAATATTTAACAAAAAACACCTGCAAAGGCTTCCGACGCATTAAAAAGGGCCCTTAGTCTGATTCAATAGGCTCCACAATCATAGGGAAGACTGCTGACTTGACAGATGTCCATAAGGCAGTCATTGACACACTCCACAAGGAGGGTAAGCCACAAAAGGCCATTGCTAAAGAAGCTGGCTGTTCACAGAGTGCCGTATCCAAGCATATTAATGGAAAGTTGAGTGGAAGGAAAGAGTGTGGTAGAAAAAGGTGCACAAGCAACCGGGATAACTGAAGCCTTGAAAGGATTGTTAAGAAAAGGCCAATCAAAAATTTGGGGGAGATTCACAAGGAGTGAACTGCTGCTGGGGTCATTGCTTCAAGAGCCACCACACACAGACGTATCCAGGACATGGGCTACAAGTGTCGCATTCCTTGTGTCAAGCCACTCATGACCAATAGACAACGCCAGAAGTGTCTTACCTGGGCCAAGAAGAAAAAGACCTGGACTGTTGCTCAGTGGTTCAAGGTGTTGTTTTCAGATGAAATTAAATTTTGCATTTCATTTGTAAATCAAGGTCCCAGAGTCTGGAGGAAGAGTGGAAAGGCCACAATCCAAGCTGCTTGAGGTCTAGTGTGAAGTTTACACAATCAGTGATGGTTTGGGGAGCCATGTCATCTGCTGGTGTAGGTCCACTGTGTTTTATCAAGACCAAAGTCAGTGCAGCCATGTACCAGGAAATTTTAGAGCACTTCATGTTTCCCTAAGCAGACAAGCTTTTTTGAGATGGAAATTTCATTCTCCAGCAGGACTTGGCACCTGTCCAGACTGCCAAAAGCACCAATACCTGGTTTAAAAAGAACAGTATCACTGTGCTTGATTGGCCAACAAACTCGCCTGAACTTATGGGGTATTGTCAAGTGGAAGATGAGAGACACCAGACCCAGCAATGCAGACGAGATGAAGGCTGCTATCAAAGAAACCTGGGCTTCCATAACACCTCAGCAGTGCCACAGGCTGATCGCCTCCATGCCATGCCGCATTGATGCAGTAATTGATGCAAAAGGAGCCCCGACCAAGTATTGAGTGCATTTACTGAACATACATTTCAGTAGGCCAATATTTCGAATTTTCCTCTGGCAAAAAACAGTTAATACTTGGTGGCAAAACCCTTGTTGGCAAGCACAGCAATCAGACATTTTTTGTAGTTGATGATGAGGGTTGCGCACATACAGTACAGACCAAAAGTTTGGATACACCTTCTCATTTAAAGATTTTTCTGTATTTTCATGACTATGAAAATTGTACATTCACACTGAAGGCATCAAAACTATGAATTAACACATGTGGAATTATATACTTAACAAAAAAGTGTGAAACAACTGAAAATATGTCTTCTATTCTAGGTTCTCCAAAGTAGCCACCTTTTGCTTTGATGACTGCTTTGCACACTCTTGGCATTCTCTTGATGAGAAGGATACCCCACGAGGTGAGATTTTGCATGGTGCCCCAGATCGATGTCGATTAACAGTCATTTTGTATTTCTTCCATTTTCTTACAATTACACCAATAGTTGTCTCCTTTTCACTCTCGTCTTACTTATGGTTTTGTAGCCCATTCCTGCTTTGTGCAGGTCTATGATCTTGTCCCTGACATCCTTAGAAAGCTCTTTGGTCTTACCCATGTTGTAGAGGTTAGAGTCTGACTGATTGAGTCTGCGGACAGGAGTCTTTTATACAGGTGACTATGTAAGACAGCTGTCTTTAATGCAGGTAATGAGTTGATTAGGAGCGTCTAACTGGTCTGTAGGAGACAGAACTCATAATGGTTTATAGGGGATCAAATACTTATTTCTCACTGCAAAATGCAAATAAATTTATCTAATTTATACAATGTGATTTTCTTGATTTTTTTGGGGATATTCTATCTCTCAATGTTAAAATTAACCTACCCTTAAAATGGTAGACTGTTCATGTCTTTGTCAGTGGGCAAACTTACAAAAACAGCAAGGGATCAAATAATTATTTCCTTCACTGTATGTCTGTGTCTATTATTATTATTATTTGTAGTGAATGGAGTATATACTACCACGCTCGCAGACGTTAAAGATAAATGTCTGAAAGAATCTAGAACACCAGGGTAAACATATGTCAGGAGTAATCCGGCTAATGCCATAATAGACCTACCTACAATAGTGTCAATAATAAAATGAAAAAAAAATCCCTGCAGAGACAACTGATAAAACCATCCAATTAGACACTACATATGAACCAATGCAGTGGATAACACAATTGTTAAAGTACCTGTGTAGTTTGCTTTGTCCTCCTATATTGTGCTGGGTCCTGGAATCCCTGTATAATGCCTGGCGGTGAAAAAGTCTGTAATGGGAGCGTCCTCCCAGACATGCCCCTTGCCATGAATCTTCAGCAGGCACTCGACCTGCGGCGTGCCCCGGCCAGGAGGACTCCCTGAAGAAGAAGGACAGTGATTCCTTCGATACGCGTTGGATTTTGTGGCCGCTCTGAGGCTCTCTGAGCAGTGACGTGATTCTAACCACTCCCCCCCCCCATGTGCGGCATCAGCTAGTGGCGTAGCTTCCGGCCAGGGCACGCAGCAGGTCGAGCGCCTGCTGAAGATTCACGGCAAGGGGCATGTCTGGGAGGACGCTCCCATTACAGACTTTTTCACCGCCAGGCATTATACGGGGATTCCAGGACCCAGCATAATATAAGAGGACAAAGCAAACTAAACAGGTACTTTAACCATTGTGCTATCAACTGCATTGGTTCATATGTAGTGTCTAATTGGATGGTTTTATCAGTTGTCTTTGTGATCCCTATAGCAGCACAATAGGGGATTGCAGGTGCAGGGATTTTTTTTTTTCCATTTTATTATTGACACTATTGTAGGTAGGTCTATTACGGCATTAGCCGGATTACTCCTGACATATGTTTACCCTGGTGTTCTAGATTCTTTCAGACATTTATCTTTGACGTCTGCGAGCGCAGTAGTATATACTCCATTTACTACATTTATTCCCACAGGCAGGTGATCACACGAAACCTGCTCTACTACCAACAGCTGCATTTCTTCTAGCAATTGTATAGCGCGAGTGGGTGGTGATTTTTAATTATTTGATATTATTATTTATTATTAAAGCGCCATTTATTCCATGACACTTTACATGTGAATGGGTTATACATAGCAAAAACAATTACAATAGCCTTAAACAATACAAGTCAGTGACTGGTACAGGAGGAGAGAGGCCTCCGCCCGCGAGGGCTCACAATCTACAAGGGATGGGTGAGGATATGGTAGGTGAGGGTAGAGCTGGTAGTGCAGTGGTATGGTGGAGCAAGGGTTACTGTAAGTTGTAGGCTTGTCGGAAGAGGTGGGTCTTCAGGTTCCTTTTGAAGGTTTCCACGGTAGGCGAGAGTCTGATATGTTGGGGTAGAGAGTTCCAGAGTAGAGGGGATGCATGGGAGAAGTCTTTTATGCGATTGTGGGAAGAGGAGATAAGAGGGGAGTAGAGAAGGAGATCATGTGAGGATCGGAGGTTGCGTGCATATGAGTACTGGGAGACTAGGTCACAGATGTAGTGAGACAGGTTGTGAATGGCTTTGCATGTCAAGGTTAGGGTTTTGAACTGGAGTCTCTAGATATTGGGGAGCCAGTGAAGGGATTGAAAGAGAGGAGAGGCTGGAGAATAGCGGGGTGAAAAGTGGATTAGTCGGGCAGCAGAGTTTAGTATAGATTGGAGGGGTGCGAGAGTGGTAGAAGGGAGGCCACAGAGCAGGAGGTTGCAGTAGTCGAGGCATGAGACGATGAGGATGTGCACTAGTGTTTTTGAAGATTCATGGTTGAGGAATGTGTGGATCCGAAAGATATTTTTGAGATGGAGTCAGCAGAAAGTGCTTGGATATGTGATTTGCAGAAGAGATTAGAGTTCAGGGTTATACCGAGGCAGTGAGCTTGCGGGACTGGGAAGAGTGGGCTTCCATTGACTATGATGGATAAGTTAGATGGGGGGGCTGCGTGAGATGGTGGAAAGATGATGAATTCTGTTTTATCCATGTTAAGTTTTAGAAATCTAGCAGAGAAGAAGGATGAAATAGCGGACAGACATTGTGGGATTCTGGTTAGTAAGGAGGTTATATAATGTTCAGAGAGGTAGATCTGTGTGTCACCAACATAGAGGTGATACTGAAAGCCGTGGGACTCTATGAGCTGTCCCAGGCCAAAGGTGTAGATGGAGAAGAGAAGGGGTCCTAGAACTGAACCTTGGGGGACACCAACAGATAGGGCGCGAGGTGAGGAGGTGGTGTGTGAGTTGGAGACACTGAACGTCTGGTCTGTTAGGTATGAAGAGATCCAAGATAAGGCCAAGTCTGTGATGCTAAGAGATGAGAGAGTCTGTAGCAAGCGGGAATGATCAACTGTGTCAAAGGCAGATGACATGTCCAGGAGGAGGAGAACAGAGTAGTGTCGCTTGGATTTGGCAGTTAGTAGGTCGTTGGTGACTTTAGTCAGGGCACTTTCATTGGAATGGTGCTGTCGGAAGCCAGATTGTAAGCGGTCAAAGAGGGAAAGAGGGACCAAGAGGAGAGGTGGGAGGACAGTTCAAAATGGACATGCTATTCCAGTAGTCTTGAGGCATAGGGGAGAAGTGATATGGGGTGATAACTAGTCAGAGAGGATGGGTCTAGGGAGGGCTTTTTGAGGATGGGTGAGATCGTGGCATGTTTGAAGCATGAGGGGAAGACACCAGTTGTTAGTGACAAATTAAAAAGGTGGGTTAGGGTTGGGATGAAGACTGTGGTAAGGTTAGAAATGAGGTGGGACGGGGTTGGGTCAAGTTCACAGGTGGTGAGGTGTGATTGGGAGAGTAAAGAAGAAAGTTGATCATCCATAATGGTGGAGAGGTTGGTTTTGGAGGAGGAGGGTTGAGTAGATATGAGGTGGGGCTGTGGGGACTTTAGGCAAAAGCTTTGTCTGATAGTGTCAATCTTCTCCTTGAAGAATGAGGCAAAGTCTTCCGCTGAGATGAGAGGAAGGAGGCGCTGGGGGATAGAGAAGAGCATTGAAAGTGTTGAATAGCTGCTTAGGGTTGTGAGACAGGGAGGATATGAGAGATGAGAAGTAGGTTTGTTTTGCTCCAGTGAGTGTCGACTTGAAATTAGTAAGGGACTGCTCGAATGCAATGAAATGCTCGTTAGAGTGGGACCTTTTCCATCTCCGCTCAGCAACTCTGGAGGCCCGTCGCAGTTCTTTAGTCAGGTTGGCGTGCCAGTGTTGCCTGTTGATTGTGCGAGCTTTGTAATGTGTGAGAGGGTTGACCGAATTGAGAGCTGCAGCTGTTGTGGTGTTATATAAAGCGGCAGCAACATCTGCATCATGTAAGGAACTAATGGTTTCAGAGAGTGAGCGTAGGTGAAGGTATTTGAGATTTCTGCGAGGGTGTGCAAGTTTGTGGAGTGGGGATTGTGGAACTGGAGAGGAGAGGGAAGAGAATGTAAGTAGGCTGTGGTCAGAAAGAGGGAGAAGCGAGTTAGAGTGGTTAGATAAGGAACAGAGGTGGGTGAAGATGATGTCCAGTGTGTGGCCATCTTTGTGAGTGGGTGCAGAAGACCATTGAGCAAGGCCGAAGGAGGAAGTGAGGGATACAAGCTTAGAGACAGCTGAAAGGGAAGTGTCAATGGGGATGTTGAAGTCACCCATGATGATAGTGGGGATGTCAGCGGAAAGAAAGTGAAGTAGCCAGATGGTGAAGTGGTTGAAGAAAGTAGTGGCTGGCTCTGGGGGATGGTAAATGACAGTCAGTTGGAGGTTGGAGGGGGAGTAGATGTGCACACAGTGCACCTCAAAATAGGGGATAGTAACGGAGGGCGGCAGTGGGATTTGGGTGAAGGAGCAGTTATCTGACAGGAGAAAACTTACTCCTCCACCCACCATGTTTGCCGCTGGAGTGGGGGTGTCAGAAAGATGGAATCCACTGTACGGAAGTGCAGCTGGAGAGGCTGTGTCAGAGGGGGTGAGCCAGATTTCGGTGATGCCTAGGAAGGAAAGTTTGTTAGCAATGAAAAGATCATGGATGTAGGAAAGTTTACTGCAGATGCAGAGAGCTTTTCATAGAGCTCCTGTTAGTGGGACTGGGGAAGTAAGGGGTGGGTAAATGGGTATAAGGTTAGAAAGGTTGCGTGAGTTTGTGATAGATCATGGATGAGAGGTAGAAGTGACTGTAGGGATGTGGTGAGGAGGACCAGGATTTGGAGAGATGTCGCCGGCAGTGGGAAGGAGCAGGGAATCAGGAAGGGAGCAGGACAGGTCATGAGGTGGTTGTCTGTGTTTGGAGACACAGGAATGTATATTGAGTTCTGAGGAGGAGGTGAGATGAAAGGGGAGGATGGAGGGAAAGATGAAGAGTGGAGTGAAAAAAAAGAACATTGTTTACTTTGCTTGGGTATCCAGTTTCCTTCTGTTCCAATTCAGGTCTAATTCAATACATCACACTTGTCTGACACACTTGCGTGATACACTCACTGCGCTGACTACGTCAGCAGACTCACTAATCACAATGTATAGGTAGACCAATGGATTCAGGTATTAAGCAGAGGGGAGATGCCTCTGACTCATCTTTATCAGATAATTACAAATTGGGCCAGATGCAGGGTATCACCCAAGTAAAGTAAAACAGACTGGGCATAAAGAAAAGAAAAGTGTTGAACAGGGGTCGTGCAGTGGTCAGCTTACAAACATACTGAGTTAGTGAGCACAGGCGAGGTAAGGTTTATCACACACATGGAAAGTTGGGTGCCGTACCGAGTTAGTGAGCACAGGAGAGGTAAGGTTTATCACACACATGGAAAGTTGGGTGCCGTACCGAGTTAGTAAGCACAGGGACATAGGGCCTGATTCATTCAGACTGACACTTTGTATGCCAGTCTTAATGAAGGCAGCGCTGGTGTAAGACGTGCCTAATTTATTAAGAGACAGTTGGGTGCAGTACCAAGTTAGTGAGCACAGGAGAAGGTAAGGTTTATCACACACATGGAAAGTTGGGTGCCGTACTAAGTTAGTGAGCACAGGTGAGCTAAGATTTATCATACACATGGAAAGTTGGGTGCCGTACCGAGTTAGTGAGCACAGGTGAGGTAAGGTTTATCACACACATGGAAAGTTGGGTGCCGCACCGAGTTAGTGAGCACACGTGAGGTAAGATTTATCATACACATTGAAAGTTGGGTGCCATACCGAGTTAGTGAGCACAGGTGAGGTAAGGTTTATCACACACATGGAAAGTTGGGTGCCATACCGAGATAGTGAGCATAGATGAGGTAAGGTTTATCACACACATGTAAATTTGGATGCTGTATTGAGTTAGTGAGCACAGGAGAGGTAAGGTTTATCACACACATGGAAAGTTGGGTGCCGTACCGAGTTAGTAAGCACAGGGACATAGGGCCTGATTCATTCAGACTGACACTTTGTATGCCAGTCTTAATGAAGGCACCGCTGGTGTAAGACGTGCCTAATTCATTAAGTGAAAGAAGTAATTTATATTATTATATGGAAATTGTGAAAAGAGTTATAACTGACTAATGCTTTATTCACACCATACACATATAACAGAACTATATGTCTGTATACCATTTTTTTTTTTCTAATACTAAAAAGTTATGCCAACTGTATTATCTGTATACCTCCTTATGATTGCCATTCTGTTGTGTCCCTTTTTCTGCTCTATTGCTTTTTTTTTCCTTTACCCAAACAAAAGTATACTTCTGATCAGAGATCATCCTTACATGGAATATAGAACTATTCCACTTAAATATACATTGCTCCCTTGAGTAACAATATTAATTCTTTCCAGACAGACAATTTCAAGCTGAGATCTGTAACACCACTGCCTGCGTCTCTGCATGGATTCCCTACCCCCACCATGCAGGGACACCAACATTCTCACCAGCCCGGGCTGTGCAGTGAGCTCCTTGTCCTCTACTTGTTGTGTATGTTTCCTGGCAACATGCTTAGGGTGCACGCGTGTGCACTTCCTGTTTCTTAAAGAGACAGTTCGCACACTCCTAATACTGGGAGGCATTTAGTATTTAAGACACTTCCACCTGTTGCTGTGCAACATTATTGATCAGTGTGTACACTTGCTTCTTCATTGTAAGTATCCTGTATGAATCTGACCCTGTCGGTCCTGTGTGTACCTGTCCTTGTATTTGTCCTGTGCAAACCTGACCCTGCCTGTTCCATGTGAACCGGGTCCTGTCTGTCCTGTGGGCACCTGCGGTTCCCTGCCTGTCCGCACCTGACAGTGACATAGCTCTCCCTGAAGCTGTTTCGGTCTGTCCTGTCTGAACTGGATTCTATCTGTTCCTATCGCTGAAGCCGTACCAGCCAGCACCTGACGTTTCTGTATATCAGCTGTGCCCGCCAGCATCTGTCGTTTATGGATAACAGCAGTGCCCGCCAGTGCCTGCATACTTCCTTGAGGGTCAGCTGCCGTGTGTCCAAGGTCGCCCTTGAGTAGAACCTGGCGTCCATCTGGAGCCAAGCCTAACCCCACCATCAGGGGCTCTAGCGAAGAGTCGGGTGCTTGATTAGCCCTCCAGGCTCTCCACGGTCCACGGCACAGTGAGTCTACGAACCACGTGTGCCACCTGCGGGTGTAACAAGATTCTTGTAACTTGAGATGACAACTCTATGGTAAACCTTAAAACACTGTGCAAACGTGTTTCAGATGACTGTAGTTAATCATTGCAATGAATATAGACAGCTGTCTGAAACGCATTTGCACAATATTTTAAGGTTTATTTGGATGTGAGGTTGCGACTTTTCCATTTTTCCATGTTTTTTTGCTAAATAAAGACAAGGCTTTTAACAAAAGAATCTGATGCTGAATTTTCAGTTCTGCAACCCCTTTAAGTATCAAACTTTTTCATGAAACCAGTGGAGTACCATTAATAGCAGCAGACTACGTGGCCACTATAGGGCTTGTGAGTTGGGGGGGTGATGCCAGCACCAGAGTTCCACTGCCCAGTATAACACTTTCAAATGTATCTGCATCTTGAATGCAGATACAGTTGAAATGAATGATGGAACAAGGTGGCTTCAGCTCCCTCCTCCATTATTCTCTTTGTGCGTTTGACATCTCAGCGTAACAGGCATGATGACATCACTACACCACACCCGCTGTGCAGAGTTGTGAAGCGCTTCAAACCGGAGCATCGGGTGAACAGAGATAGATGAATATTACATCTATCTCTGTAGTACATTGTGGAGGCCATTATACTTCTTGGAGAGCTAAGTTGTGGGCCATTATAGTATTTGGAGGGCTATGTGGGGGGCTTTACACTATTTGTAAGGTGATGTGGGGGCTATTATACTGTGTGGTGGCCCGTGTGCGGGTCAATATACTGTTTGGAGGGTTATGTAGGGACCATTATACAGTACTACTTGCAGGGCCACCATACTGTCTTGGGCTGTGTAGGGTTCATTATACTGTATGAAGGGTTGTGTGGGGGCATATTATAATGTTTGGAGGGCTATGTGGGGGCTATTATACTGTTTGAGGGGTTATATGGGGGTCATTATACTATTTGGAGGGCCTCCCCTGCCACTGCTGGTTATCTGTTTACTTTCACTAAGTATGCCTTACTTAACCCTTTCCATGTGATGCTTGTACTTTATGTGTTGCTGAAAAAACTTTTGATGGTTGTCTATGCTGTGACTTGTTACAGGTCACTTGATCTATGTCATTATAACTTTTTCTATAACTTTTTCTGCACACATTGTTTGTGACTTATGGATTGTATGGGTTGGACTATGTGACCTATTATAGGTCCAATGTGAATTGGATACCAGCTGTGTCTTTATCTACCCCCTGCTGCCTCACATGCCCATGTTATGTCCTTTCACACATGTTATTTATACCTATGTGTTATCTTTTTAAAAAATATATATAAATAAAGCATTGATCTTTTTTAGTCTAACATATGGTGTTTTGATTATGTTACTTTGGGGTTTTGAAAATACCTATGGTCTCTCTGGTTCATATACTATTTGGAGGGCTAGAAGGAGGCCAATTATACTGTTTGGAGGGCTACGTAGGGGGGCCATTATACTATTTGGAGAGCTATGTGTGGGCTAGGCTATTATACTATTTGTCAAGCTATGTGGGGGCCAGTATACTGTTTGGCAGGTTATGTGGAGGCCTTATACTGTTTGCTGGGCTAGGTGGGGGCCATTATACTGTTTGGAAGGCTATGTGATGGGCCATAATACTGTTTGGAGAGTTATGTGATGGGCCATAATACTGTTTGGGGAACAATTATACTGTATGGAGGGCTATGTGGTGGGGCCATTTTACTGAGTGCGAGCCATTATACTGTGGGAGGGTTGTGTGGGGTCCATCATATTGTGTGTGCCATTATACTGTATGGAGGGCTATGGGGGCCTCATACTATTTGGGAGGACTGTGTCAGGGCCATCCTACTGTGTGAGGGTGACTGTGGGTGCCCTAATACTGTGTTTTGACCATCATACTCTGTTGGGGTCACTGGGGAGCATTATACTGTATTGGGGTCACTATAGGAGCATAATACTGTATTGGGTCAATGTGAGGGCATCATACTGTGTTGGGGTCACTGTGGGGGTATCATTTCTTATGGGGGGTTTGGTAGGACCATCACTGTGTACGTGTGGAGGGTACTGTGGAGGAATTAACTGTGGGGTTATCATACGATGTTTGGGGGAACTTTTGTTGGCATCATACTTTATGGGAGCCATGAAAAGGGTATCTTAGTGTGTTGGAACACTAAGGTGCTTCAATAGGATTAAAATTACTTTGTAAGGGCTGCAATGTCGTGAGGTATGCTTTCCAGTGACCCCGCCAATTTTTTTTTTTCAAGGAAGGGTGGTGGGCCCTATTACGACAACTGCTATGGGGCCACAAGATTTGTATGCCCCAGCATGAAACTTTAATACAACCTTAATGACATTCATTCCTAGACCATAACGCACACTTTCTATACTTTATATAAGAAAGTATTGCAGTCTAATGTATCCAATACTACTTATTTAGCATCTCTGTAACAGGATAGGATTATTCTCATACAACATAAAAATAACATTGCCAATAAAGTGTTATATCTTGTATTCCTAGAGACCTTCTTTTTCATCTGTATTTCGGAGTCATCAAGTATATTCATGCATCTAATGCATTCCAGCAGGAGATGTGATAGCCCTTGTTTTTCCATAATAATTTACTGTAGAGAACTTCCACATGGTACATATGCAGCTGAAAATAACATTTACAGCTATAAAAGTTCATCCAAGCATTCTAAGCTAAACAGACGAAATGAACTATTCTGTATTCTATTCTGAACTCCGTTTCCTTCACCTGAAACTGGACACAGATGATTTGTAAAAAGACTTGACTCCCTCATTAATGCAACGTGGCTGGGGTGTCATTTATTATTGCCCATTAATTACTTCCAAGAACAGAAATTGGGAAATGAGTAACAATAAAATGAGCAATAGGATATCCACAAAGGCAAAATCAAGGAATGAATATAGGAATGTTCTTTTCTCACAAACACATCAGCCAAAGGAATTCAAGAGAATGCCAGAAGACATAGCAGAAGCAACTCTATTATGGGGTTTTCAGATCAGCTTGGATTAAGTTCCTTAATAAAAAAAGCACACAGTATTTTCTAATTTATATTCTATAAGGTCCTGATTCCACACAGAATCATTTTAAAGTGTCCCATTTCCCAGCTAAGAAGCTTCACATTTTTACAATGGCTTCTTAGCTGCTAACACCTAATCTCAGTGTGTGAGTATTTCAAGAGTTTTTATGCAACTTCCTACCACAGTTATTAATATAAAAGAATTCATGGTGTATCTAACATCCCAAGAAACACACAAAGTTTTATAAGTATTTGACTGGTCAATTCACCAAAGCTGTACATCCGAGAATACCCTTCAAAGGGAATAGCCACTTTTGCAACCATATTTTTATTGCTCCAATGTATGCTGGGAAAAAAACCCATGAAGCTATTTTTCAAATAATTTTGGTTGAATGTCTCCTACTGTTTTTATACTTTGCTTCTTTGTAGTTTATAGACCTGTGTGTTTACCAACAAACCCAGTGTATTCTGATTCTGCAGTCATAATTTTTTTTCTGTCTGTCCTCTACTGCTTGCTAAAGATGTATTTTTTGAATAAGAAAAATGTACAGGGGAAAGGAAAAAAATGTGACTGCAGGATCAAACCTACAGTTTTTTGCAGTATGCAGCCATGGAGGCACATACAGTACATTGTGAAAGTGTTTATCCCCCTTGAACTTTTCTACCTTTTGTCACATTTCTGGCTTCAAACATAAAGGTATAAAATTCAAATTTTTTGGGGGGAAGAATCAACAACAAGTGGGACACAATCGTGAAGTGGAACGAAATTTATTGGATATTTTAAAGTTTTTTATCAAATTAAAAACTGAAAAGTGGGGCGTGCAATATTATTCGGCCCCTTTACTTTCACTCCAGAAGTTCAGTGAGGATCTCTAAATGATCCAATGTTGTCCTAAATGACTGGTAATGATAAATAGATTCCACCTGTGTGTAATCAAGTCTCTGTATAAATGCACCTGCTCTGTGATAGTCTCAGGGTTCTGTTTCAAGTGCAGAGAGCATCATGAAGATCAAGGAACACACCAGGCAGGTCCGAGATACTGTTGTGGCGAAGTTTAAAGCCGGATTTGGATACAAAAAGATTTCCCAAGTTTTAAATATCTCAAGGAGCACTGTGCAAGCGATCATATTGAAATGGAAGGAGTATCAGACCACTGCAAATCTACCAAGACCTGGCCGTCCCTCTAAACTTTCATCTCAAGCAAGGAGAAGACTGATCAGAAATGCAGCCAAAAGGCCCATGATCACTCTGGATGAACTGCAGAGATCTACAGCTGAGGTGAGAGAGTCTGTCCATAGGACAACAATCAGTCGTACACTGCACAAATCTGGCCTTTATGAAAGAGTATCAAGAAGAAAGCCATTTCTCAAAGATATCCATAAAAAGTCTTGTTTGAAGTTTGCCACAAGCCATCTGGGAGACACACCAAACATGTGGAATAAGGTGCTCTGGTCAGATGAAACCAAAATCGAACTTTTTGGCCACAATGCAAAACGATATGTTTGGCGTAAAAGCAACACAGCTCATCACCCTCAAAACACTATCCCCACTGTCAAACATGGTGGTGGCAGCATCATGGTTTGGGCCTGCTTTTCTTCAGCAGGGACAGGGAAGATGGTTAAAATTGATGGGAAGATGGACGGAGCCAAATACAGGACCATTCTGGAAGAAAACCTGTTGGAGTCTGCAAAAGACCTGAGACTGGGACGGAGATTTATCTTTCAACAAGACAATGATCCCAAACATAAAGCAAAATCTACAATGGAATGGTTCAAAAATAAACGTATCCAGGTGTTAGAATGGCCAAGTCAAAGTCCAGACCTGAATCCAATGGAGAATCTGTGGAAAGAGCTGAAAACTGCTGTTCACAAACGCCCTCCATCCAACCTCACTGAGCTCGAGCTGTTTTGCAAGGAAGTATGGGCAAGAATTTCAGCCTCTCGATGTGCAAAACTGATAGAGACATACCCCAAGCTACTTGCAGCTGTAATCGCAGCAAAAGTATTAACTCAAGGGGGCCGAATAATATTGCACGCCCCACTTTTCATTTTTTAATCTGTTAAAAAAGTTTAAAATATCCAATAAATTTCGTTCCACTTCATGATTGTGTCCCACTTGTTGTTGATTCTTCCCCAAAAAATTAGAATTTTATATCTTTATGTTTGAAGCCAGAAATGTGGCAAAAGGTAGAAAAGTTTAAGGGGGCCAAATACTTTCACAATGCACTGTAGGTGTCCAACTGAGGTGCACACAAAACTCCTGTAAAATTCTAATCATTAACATCTTCAAAGTTGCTCCATTTTTTAATTTTTGATTCTAACAAACCACAAAAAACATATTTTGCAACATTGCACATACCCTTTGAAGTACTGTACATGTCCTACCTCAAGTAAAAAAAGAATAAGGAATATATAGCATAACCTAACATTTTAAGTATTTTTACAACTCTGTAAATAATCATTTTCATTTGCATGGCTGCTGCTTAGTAGGTAGGCAATAATGGGCTTCTGTAATATAACCCAATGCTAGTTTGAGTAGTCTATGGGGCCGATTCAGTAAGACTAGCGTTGCACGTGAAAGTCTTAATAAAGGGGATCTATATAGTACAATGCAACTAATTTGAAGACGCACACTGCTTAATGAATTAGGTGCACCTTTAACTGGCATTCACCAGAAATGTATCCCAGGCAGCTTTTCATGAATTTGACAGCCAGGAGCAGCAATGCCCCATCCACTTATGCTAGCCTATATTGGCATTGCTGGATGAGACTGGCTAGTAAATTCCAAATGTCGCAATATTTGTGCGCAATTTTCGAGCTGCACCTTTTCTCCAATTGTTCGTCACCTGGTTTTGTCTCCCACTCCTGAGAAAAAATACTGACTGAATTCTGACCAAATACTGATAGTAGGGCCGTGGCCTTATCAAAACAGTATATAGAGAGTATTTGCCTGCATTTCAGATCAAAAATAAATGTGGTTGGAAAATTTTACAGTTCATTAGTAAACATTCTGTAAAAAATGGAAAAAGAATTGCAGCAGGAGCGGCATTTAAGGCCATGGCCCCACTATCAGTATTTGCTCAGTATTCGGTCAGTATTTTTTCTCAGGAGTAGGAGACAAAACCAGGAGTGGATGATAAATGCAGAATTAGTGACTTGTTTCTATTATACCTTTTCTCTGATTGTTCCTCACCAGGTTTGGGCTCTCACTTCTGAGAAAAAATACTGACCGAATACTGACCAAATACTGATAGTGGGGCCGTGGCCTTATACTTGTTTACAGATATCTATCGCTCCAAATTTTTATTTTTGCGTCTATCTGAAAATGAAACGAAGCAGCCCATTACTTGAGACAAGTCTGTGGTTAAAGATATTGCCCGAAAAGGAAACCTAACATCCCAAAAAACGACATGACTTATTTCGGTGTAGCCAGTCCATTGCAAGGATAACTTTTCATTAACCACTTAACATAAATCTAACTCCTACATGCATTGGAATCAGCCTGGGATGGGTTCGCATAACTACAATTAGCATCTCATTTCCTCAGGGTTTCTTTGTAGCTCACCTTCCACAGCAGTACAGCCAGCAAAAGAAATATGAGGATCCCGACTAGTAAGCTGATGGCAATGATCCAACCCACCACATAACCACGTGGTTCCTGATTGTGTAGGGCTTCAAAAATAACCTGTAGAGAAAAAAAAAGAATAGGGATAAGTTAGTGAAAGAATGATGAAAATATACTTCACAACCAAGCATACATATAAGGCTCAATTCACACTCATGTTTGCTTTGTATTTAACATAACTGCAAAAAAAAGAAATTATTTCCCTCCTTATTTGTTTTATTCTTATGGACGATTTAGGCTATGTTCCCACTGAACAAATATGCTGCAGATTTGCAGCTGCGTTTTACATTGTCAGAAACCTTATGCACAGACTGTAAAAAATATCCACAGCATTAATTGACAAAACTTGCAAGTTTGAGAAATGTGGCAAGTAAGTTTTTGCTGTGGATGTGATTGTGATTTTCATCCTTTGAAATGCAAAGGGTAAAATGTGCAGCTCCCCCGCACCTGCTGTGCAATGTTATCAGCAGTGATAAATACTGATGTAGGTATCACTGTAGACTCTCCTGTCGGAGCTTAACCCAGTACCAGTTAAAAGTTTGAACACATTTTTTAATGCAGGGATGTCCAACAGGCAGCCCAGGAGAGCTGTGAATGTGGGTCAACATAAAATCAAAACCTTGCTTAACCCCTTTACCCCCGAGGGTGGTTTGCACGTTAATGACCAGGCCAATTTTTACAATTCTGACCACTGTCACTTTATGAGGTAATTACTCTGGAACGCTTCAACGGATCCCCCTGATTCTGAGATTGTTTTTTCATGACATATTGTACTTCATGATTGTGGTAAAATTTCTTCGATATCACTTGCGTTTATTTGTGAAAAAAATGGAAATTTGGTGAAAATTTAGAAAATTTTGCAATTTTCAAAATTTGAATTTTTATGCCCTTAAATCAGAGAGATATGTCACACAAAAGAGTTAATAAATAACATTTCCGACATGTCTACTTTACATCAGCACAATTTTGGAACCAAAATTTTTTTTTGTTAGGGAGCTATAAGGGTTAAAAGTTGACCAGCGATTTCTCATTTTTCCAACATTTACAAAACCATTTTTTTAGGGACCACATCACATTTGAAGTCACTTTGAGGGGTCTTTATGACAGAAAATACCAAAAAGTGACACCATTCTAAAAACTGCACCCCTCAAGGTGCTCAAAACTACATTCAAGAACTTTATTAACCCTTCAGGTGCTTCACAGGAATTTTTGGAATGTGAAAAAAAAATGAACATTTTACTTTTTCCACAAAAATGTTACTTTAGACCCAATTTTTTTTTTTTTTTTCGCAGGGGTAACAGGAAAAAATGGACCCCAAAATTTGTTGCACAATTTCCCCTGGGCACGCAGATACCCCATATGTGGGGAAAAACCACTGTTTGGGCGCACGGTAGGGCTCGGAAGGGAAGGAGCGCCATTTGACTTTTTGATTGTAAAATTTGCTTGAATAATTAGCGGACGCCATGTTGCGTTTGGAGAGCCCCTGATGTGCCTAAACAGTGGAAACCCCCCACAAGTGACCCCATTTTGGAAACTAGACCCCCCAAGGCACCTATCTAGATGCATAGTGATAACTTGGAACCCCTAGGTGCTTCACAAATTGATTCGTAAAAATGAAAAAGTATTTTTTTTTCCACTTTTTCATTTTTACGAATCAATTTGTGAAGCACCTGAGGGTTCCAAGTGCTCACTATGCATCTAGATTGGTATCTTGGGGGGTCTAGTTTCCAAAATGGGGTCACTTGTGGGGGAGCTCCACTGTTTAGGCACATAAGGGGCTCTCCAAACGCGACATGGTGTCCGCTAACAAATTGAATGGAAAATCGGCTCAAATTGTTAGCGGACACCATGTTGCGTTTGGAGAGCCCCTGTGTGCCTAAACAGTGGAGCTCCCCCACAAGTGACCCCATTTTGGAAACTATACCCCTCAAGGATTTTATTAAGGGGTATAGTGAACATTTTGAACCCAGAGGTACGACACAGAATTTGATAACATTAGGTCATCATATTGAATAAGTTGTCATTAGTCTTGAGCGCAAGTGCTCGCTACTTGAGTTTGCATCGGGTACTCAGGTATGCACTATGTATCACGGGTGCTCAAGTGAAATGCTCGAGTCCCCGCCCGCATGTTTCACGGTTATTAGACACCCCCAAAAAAACATGCGGGGATCGCTCGTGCATGGCAGGCAATCCCCGCGAGGTTTTTTTGGCCGCGAAGAATATGGGGCGGAGACTCGAGCACCCGCGATACTCAGTGCATACCCGAGCACCCGATGCAAACTCAAGTAGCGAGCACTTGCGCTCAACACTAGTCGCCATATCGTCATCTTTTTTTTTTTTTTTTTTTACTTTTGAAAAAAAAAACAATCCCAACCCTAACATTAGCACAACCCCAACCCCAGCCCTAGCGTTTATTTTTTACGCCGTTCCTCGTGCGGTATAAGTGGTGAGATTACTTTATTCTTCGGGTCGGTGCGATTACAGCGATATCAGAATCATATCGGGTTTTTATGATTGACAGCTGTCACACACTAAAAGACACATATTTTGTAAAATCTAGTTTTTGCATCGCCATATTTTGGCCGACAGAGTCATGTGATGGCTTGTTTTTTGCGGGATGAGTTGACGTTTTTATTAGTACCATTTTCAGGCACGTGACATTTTTTGATCGCTTTCTATTCCTATTTTTGGGAGGCAGAATAAACAAAAACCAACAATTCAGGAATTGTGTTTTTTTACATTTTTTTATTCTGCTCCGGGTGTGGTAAAATTGATAAGGTAGCTTTATTCTTTGGGTCAGTACATTTACAGCGGTACCACATTTATATCGTTTTTTATGTTTTGGCGCTTTTACACAATAAAAGCTATTTTATAGAAAAAATGATTCTTTTGCATCGTTTTATTCTGAGAGCTGTAACTTTTTGATTTTTCGGATGATGGAGCTGTATGGCGGCTTTTTTTTTGCGGGACGAGATGATGCTTTCAGCGATACCATTTTTATTTATATTCGTCTTTTTGATCGTGTGTTATTCCATTTTTTGTTTGGCGGTATGATGATAAAGCATTGTTTTTTGCTTTGTTCTTTATTTTTTTTTTTTACCGTATTCACTGAAGGGGTTAACTAGTGGAACAGTTTTATAGGCCAGGTCGTTACGGACGCGGCGATACCAAATATGTGTACTTTTATTGTTTGTTTGTTTTTTTTTCACAATAATATTTATTGATGGGTACATTATATTTTTATTTTTAGTGGATTATTTTTTTTATTTTTTTTTAAATATTTTTACAATTTTTTTTTTTTTTCACTTTTTGGGAGTTTTTTTTACTTTTTTACTTTGTCCCACTATGGGACTTTCACTTTTTTTATTCTGATCGCCTGCACAGCATAGGGATGGAGCACCATCCCTGTGCCATGCAGGCAGTCAGCACTGGACAGGGAGAAGATAGTTTGGAGATGCACTGCGCATGTCCAAACAATCTTCCTGCTGTCTGGTGACCCGGATGTTGTCATGACGACATCGGGTCGTCATGGCAACACCCGGGAAGCCGCGGCACACAACGCTGGAGGCCGGAAGAGGAGGTGAGTATTGCGATCACCTCCCCTTGCCTCCGCAATGCTGCGATCGACTTCGATCGCAGCATTGCGGGGGTTAATGTGCTGAGAGCGGTGAGGGACCGCTCCCTGCACATAGTACCGGGTGTCAGCTGTGACAATCAGCTGACACCCGGCGGCGATCGCGCCCGCACAGCCTGTGTGCGCGCGCGATCGCGATGACATACTAATACGGGTCAGGCTCTTAAAGCCCAGGGCACTGACGCGTATTAGTATGTCATGGGCTTTAAAGGGGTTAAAGTATGAGATTTTTTTGTGATTACGAGTTGCAATGTCATGTAGAATAAATACAGGTATGCCCTCTCGCTATTACTACTCGTGTGGCGGTGGGAAACTTCTAATGTGTTATCTTCCAAGCGCATACACTAACAATGAGACCATCAGACATTACATGTGCTCCCTGAAGTCAGCTGCCAGCTTCAGCAGAGGACACCGTAGAGGCAAGGTGAGTAGAATAATTTCTTTTTCTTTCTATGATTTAAAGAACAGCAGCAGAATGGGGGCTATATATACCAGGAAGGAGCCCAGGATAAGGGACATACAGTTATATGAAAAAGTTTGGGCACCCCTATTAATCTTAAGCTTAATGTTTTATAAAAATTGGTGTTTTTGCAACAGCTATTTCAGTTTGATATATGTAATAACTGTTGGACACAGTAATGTTTCTGCCTTGAAATGAAGTTTATTGTACTAACAGAAAATGTGCAATCTGCATTCAAACAAAATTTGACAGGTGCATAAGTATGGGCACCTCACCAGAAAAGTGACATTAATATTTAGTAGATCCTCCTTTTGCAAAAATAACAGCCTCTAGTCGCTTCCTGTAGCTTTTAATGAGTTCCTGGATCCTGGATGAAGGTATTTTTGACCACTCCTCTTTACCAAACAATTCCAGTTCAGTTAAGTTTGATGGTCGCCGAGCATGGACAGCCCTCTTCAAATGATCCCACAGATGTTCAATGATATTCAGGTCTGGGGACTGGGATGGCCATTCTAGAACATTGTAATTGTTCCTCTGCATGAATGCCTGAGTAGATTTGGAGCGGTGTTTTGGATCATTGTCTTGTTGAAAGATCCATCCCCTGCGTAACTTCAACTTTATCACTGACTCTTGAACATTATTGTCAAGAATCTGCTGATACTGAGTGGAATCCATGCGTCCCTCAACTTTAACAAGATTCCCGGTGCCGGCATTGGCCACACAGCCCCAAAGCATGATGGAATCTCCACCAAATTTTACTGTGGGTAGCAAGTGTTTTTCTTGGAATGCTGTGTTTTTTGCCGCCATGCATAACGCCTTTTTGTATGACCAAACAACTCAATCTTGGTTTCATCAGTCCACAGGACCTTCTTCCAAAAAGAAATTGGCTTCTCCAAATGTGCTTTTGCATACCTCAGCCGACTCTGTTTGTGGCGTGCTTGCAGAAACGGCTTCTTTCGCATCACTCTCCCATACAGCTTCTCCTTGTGCAAAGTGCGTTGTATAGTTGACCGATGCACAGTGACACCATCTGCAGCAAGTTGATGCTGCAGCTCTCTGGAGGTGGTCTGAGGATTGTCCTTGACTGATCTCACCATTCTTCTTCTCTGCCTTTCTGATGTTTTTCTTGGCCTGACACTTCTGGCCTTAACAAGAACTGTCCCTGTGTTCTTCCATTTCCTTACTATGTTCCTCACAGTGGAAACTGACAGGTTAAATCTCTGAGACAGATTTTTGTATACTTCCCGTGAACAACTATGTTGAATAATCTTTGTTTTCAGATCATTTGACACTTGTTTTGAGGAGCCCATGATGCCACTCTTCAGAGGAGATTCAAACAGGAGAACAACTTGCAAGTGGCCACTTTAAGTAGCTTTTCTCATGATTGCATACACCTGGCTATGAAGTTCAAAGCTCAATGAGGTTACAAAACCAAAAAAAGTGTTTAGTACGTCAGTAAAAAGTAGGTAGGAGTATTTAAAACAAGAAAATGATAAGGGTGCCCATACTTATGCACATGTCAAATTTTGTTTGAATGCCGATTGCACATTTTCTGTTAGTACAATAAACCTCATTTCAAGGCAGAAACATTACTGTGTCCAACAGTTATTACATATATCAAACTGAAATAGCTGTTGCAAAAACACCAACTTTTATAAAACATTAAGCTTAAGATTAATAGGGGTGCCCAAACTTTTTCATATAACTGTATATACCAAGATGGGGAACATATACACCAGGATGGAAAACATATACACCAGGATGGGGAACATATATACCAGGATGGGGAACATATACACCAGGATGGGAAACATATACACCAGGATGGGAAACATATACACCAGGATGGGGAACATATATACCAGGATGGGGAACATATATAACAGGATGGGGAACATATACACCAGGATGGGAAACATATACACCAGGATGGGGAACATATACACCAGGATGGGGAACATATATACCAGGATGGGGAACATATACACCAGGATGGGAAACATATATAACAGGATGGGGAACATATACACCAGGATGGGAAACATATACACCAGGATGGGGAACATATACACCAGGATGGGGAACATATATAGCAGGATGGGGAACATATACACCAGGATGGGAAACATATACACCAGGATGGGGAACATATACACCAGGATGGGGAACATATATACCAGGATGGGGAACATATACACCAGGATGGGAAACATATATAACAGGATGGGGAACATATACACCAGGATGGGAAACATATACACCAGGATGGGGAACATATACACCAGGATGGGGAACATATATACCAGGATGGGGAACATATATAACAGGATGGGCCCAGGATAGGGAAGATGGATGGGGAAGATATATACCAAGATGGGGAACATATATACCATGATGGGGACGATATATACCAAGATGGGGAACATATATAACAGGATGGGGCCCATGATGGGGTATATATATACCAGCATGGAGATCATATATGCCAGGATGGGGAACATATATACCAGGATAGAGGACATAATATATACATATATATACCAGGATGGGTCCAGGATGAGGGACATATATAGTAGGAAGGAGCCCAGGATGGGGGACATAACTACATAATGGAGGAGGGGGGCAACTCGTATGTCCTTATAGGATTTAGAATGCTACAAGGACCCATACATCTGACCAACAGGCGAGGGCAGATGGGGCGGGGAGGTGTGCGTGTGGGGGGTCCAGGTCAAAATTTTGTACCAGGGCCCATCGGACCATTGAAGGTGAGTCTACACGAGCATCTACAGGGTGGGCCATTTATATGGATACACCTAAATAAAATGGGAATGGTTGGTGATATCAACTTCCTGTTTGTGGCACATTAGTATAGGGGAGCGGGAAAACTTTTCCAGATGGGTGGTGACCATGGCGGCCATTTTGAAGTCGGCCATTTTGGATCCAACTCTATTTTTTTCAATGGGAAGAGGGTCATGTGACACATCAAACTTATTGAGAATTTCATAAGAAAAACAATGGTGTACTTGGTTTTAACATAACGTTATTCTTTCATGAGTTATTTACAAGTTTCTCTTTGTTTACAGCCATTGACATGTCGCAGAGGTTAACACGTGAGGAGCGGATAGAAATTGTGCTGATGTTTGGTGAACGCAGTACTTGGGTAATTGCAGCAAATTTCAATGCAAGACACCCTACGAGACCACCCATCTCCCATGCTACAGTTAGCAAACTGCTTGCCAAATTTCGTGAAACAGGTTCAGTGTTGGATTTGCCAAAATGTGGACGCAAGAAAACTGTCACTAATGAAGAAACATCAGTTGCTGTCCTAGCTTCATTCAGCAAGAGCCGACAGCGCGTAGCACTCGCCGCATGTCACTGGAGAGTGGCATCAGCCGAACATCCATTCGGCAGATATTAGCTACTCACAAATGGCACCTTACAAAATCCAGCTGCTGAAGCATCTCAACGAGGATGACCCAGATCGGCGCACTGATTTTCCAGAATGGGCAAAACAAAATTTGGGACAGGACCCTCAGTTTACACAGAACATTATGTTCAGTGATGAGGCAAACTTTTTTGTGAATGGTGAAGTTAACAAACAAAACCACCGCTATTAGTCTGACACTAACCCACAGTGGATAGATCCCTCCAAGACTGCTGGAACACAAAAATTGATGGTATGGTGTGGTATATGGGGTACAAAGATAGTGGGGCCATTCTTCATCAATGGAAACCTCAATGGCACTGGATATCTGAAATTGCTACATGATGATGTGTTGCCCTCTTTATGCACTGAAGATGGCACATTCCCCACAAGATGGTGCACCACCACATTATGGGTGTCAGGTCCAAGAATTCCGGCATGAACAGTTTCCTGGAAAGTGGATTGGTTGTCGTGGGCCAGTTGAATGGCTACCAAGGTCTCCCGATCTGACCCCCTTAGACTTTTATCTTTGGGGTCATCTGAAGGCAATTGTCTATGCTGTGAAGATACGAGATGTGCAGGATCTGAAACAACAAATACTGGAAGCCTGTGCTAGCATTTCTTCTGTGGTGTTGCTATCAGTGTGTCAAGAGTGGGAGAAGAGGGTTGCATTGACAATCCAATACAATGGGCAGCACTTTGAACACATTTTATAAGTGGTCATAAACTTGTAAATAACTCATGAAAGAATAAAGTTACGTTAAAACCAAGCACACCATTGTTTTTCTTATGAAATTCTCAATAAGTTTGATGTGTCATATGACCCTCTTCCCATTGAAAAAAATAAAGTTGGATCCAAAATGGCCAACTTCAAAATGGCCGCCATGGTCAACACCCATCTGGAAAAGTTTTCCCCCTCCCATATACTAATGTGCCACAAACAGGAAGTTGATATCACCAACCATTCCCATTTTATTTAGGTGTATCCATATAAATGGCCCACCCTGTACAGAAGCATATTTATGGCCATAATATGCACTACCATACGATATGGCAAGTCAATATATAGTAATGCAAAATAAATAGGGAACGAACAATTATTACGACAAAAAGCAGTTCTTATTTCTGATTTTTGTTGTTCTATGGATAGATGTGCCTTATAAACTTTGCACAATATTCAATGAGTTTACAAATTGAAGTGCATATTTTGCTTTATTGAACAAGATGCCTTAACCCCTTTATTACCCAAGGTGGTTTGCACGTTAATGACCGGGCCAATTTTTACAATTCTGACCACTGTCACTTTATGAGGTAATTACTCTGGAACACTTCAATGGATCCCTCTGATTCTGAGATTGTTTTTTCGTGACATATTGTACTTCATGATAGTGGTAAAATTTCTTCGATACCACTTGTGTTTATTTGTGAAAAAAAAAGAAATTGGCTAAAATTTTGTTTGCGGGCAAAATCAACAGTGCGTACGAACACGTATCTGGCTCTTAAGTCCCAGGGCGCAGATAAGTATTAGTATGCCCTGGGCTATAAAGGGGTTAAAGAAGACAATGATTGGAAGTGTATGGGCTTCATTTTAAAGTATGAACGTTTCAGGGGGCGTGGCCTGGCCGGGCATGTGAGTAGACGTGAGGCAGAAGAGCTCCTATAACCCTGTCCTGTAATCCTTCCTGCCCGAGGGAATCATTGCTTCTAAAAGATCTCACCAGGTGGCCTGGGGTCTCAGGAGTGCGGGGGAGCAGTCGGTGGTGCAGAACGAGATGACCCGGCGAGATAGCAAGCAGAGGCAGGCGGCTGGCTCATCACAGGACGAGGGCCAAAATGGTGCCGTGGCCTCTGAGGCGGGAACTGAAACTCCAAGGCAGCGGGAGAAGCGCATGGAGGTGGTGAACAGGCTCTCCAAATATGCGCATGGCGGAGGAGCTGAGGAGCTTACACCCGACCGGAATGTGCAGTCATTAAAAAGCACGGTAACTGAGGGGGATGTGGAGAGGGCAGCAGGGGAGGCACATGAGAGGAATGTGCAGGCTGCTAAAACAACAACTACCCCCAGCAGAGAGGCTCAGGTTACCAGTGGTGCTGACTCACTGGCAGAGGATGATGAGCCTACTTTAAAAGATGTGCTGCTGGCCATCTCACATAGTAAAGCTGATCTCACTGAACACATAGGGTCTGTGAAAGTGGACATATCTCATATACGCCATGACATGCAGAAAATGAGGGAGCGCCTCACAGCAACAGAAGGCAGAGTGGGGGATTTGGATGATACTGTGTCTCCTATGACTAAAACACTTAAAACAGCTACTGACTCTATTAACTATTTACTCAACAAAGCGGATGATCTTGAAAATCGCCTAAGAAGAAATAACGTGCGTATTGTGGGTGTGCCTGAGAAAGCAGAGGGCAGAGAGGTGGTGGACTTTTTTGAGAAATGGCTGCTGCAATCCTTTGGAAAAGATAAATTCTCTAAAATGTTCGCTATTGAGAAGGCACACAGAGTCCCCACCAGACCTCCACCGCCTGGGGCACTGCCACGTACAGTTTTAATCAAAATGCTGCATTTTCGTGACAGAGATAAAATCCTACAATTGGCGCGGTCTGCTAATGACTTATGTATAGAGGGGGCGAGAGTGTCCTTCTATCCTGATTTTTCTGTGGAGGTTCAATTCAAAGGAGACGCGCCCAATTTCAAGATATCAAGCGCAGATTGAGAGCACTTCAAGTACCCTATGCCCCTTATAATACCCCATGCAGGCTGTTCCCCCTTATAATGCCCCATGCTGGATGCCACCCCCCATATAATGCCCCATGCAGCATGTCACCCCCCCATATTATGCCCCATGCAGCATGTCACCCCCCATATTATGCCCCATGCAGCATGTCACCCCCCCCCATATTAAGCGCCATGCAGCATGTTACCCCCCATATTATGCCCCATGCAGGATGTCCCTTTCCCACCATATAATGCCCCATGCAGGATGTCCCTTCCCCCCCATATAATGCCCCATGCAGGATGTCACCCCCCCATATAATGCCCCATGCAGGATGTCACCCCCCCATATAATGCCCCATGCAGGATGTCACCCCCCCATATAATGCCCCATGCAGGATATCACTCCCCTGTCTTTATAATGCCCCATGCAGCATGTCACCCCCCATATAATGCCCCATGCAGCATGTCACCCCCCGATATAATTCCCCATGCAGCATGTCACCCCCCCATATAATGCCCTATGCAGCATGTCACCCCCCCCATATAATACCCCATGCAGCATGTCACCCCCCCCATATAATGCCACATGCAGGATGTCACCCCCCCATATTATACCCCTTGCAGGATGTCACCCCCCCATATAATGACCTATGCCTCCATACATTAAAAAAAAAAAAAATCCAATACTCACCTCACTTCTCACTTGCTGCCGCTGCTCTACTCGGGTCTGGACTCCAGCGTTGCGGTGGCGTCCCGCTCTGCGCTGCCTGTGACGGCACTCGGGAGGGCGCGGTGTAAAGACGTCACCGCACCCTCTGACCTGAGACGTCACAGGAAGCGCAGAGCAGGAAGACAGCAGATCTGCAGAGGCACGGGGAGAGGTAAGTATCCGCTTGCCGGGGCCCTGAGCAAGAGGCGGAGAAGGGCGGGCGCTGACACCGCTCTCCTCTCCTCCGCCCATAGCCCGGCGGGCCGGGTAAAAGTCCTCCGCGGGCCGCATGTGGCCCGCGGGCCGTAGTTTGAGGGCCCCTGGTGTATAGGGAAAGCATAGGATATAATTTAGGGTTTAGTTAGTGATAGATAAAAACATTAGGGCTGATAGGGGGCCTATTAGTGTATAAGATTTAAGGCATAATTTAGGACAAAAGAAGTTCAGTGCACATTGTTAGAAGGTAGTGACTGCAGTTAATTGGTGAAGGGTGAAGTTTGCCAAGCAACCAACAGAGACAATTGGTGACTGGTCCAGTTAAAAGTGGGAGGGGTTTGGGCCAGAGTAGAGCAACATTTTTTTTCAGTCAGTCAGAGATGTAGTTGTTGGTTGAAACGTTGAAGTATGTGCAGGAGGAATATCTGAGAGGCGTGGAGAAGTTCAGGGGCAGTGAGCAGAAGGTTGACAGTGATGCAGCAAGAGGCAGAGAAGGAGAGAAGCAGCACTATGAAAAAAGGAGTGGTAAACTGCAAGCAAACTTCCCTAATCGTCTGTGGTCTATGGCCCAGAGAAGATGTGGAGGAGCCAGCCTTACTCACTTCCCAAGAAGGGGAAACGGATGGGGACGTCCCTATAGGAAGCAGAACCAGGTTCTGGAAAGCTGCGGTACTGGGTGGATCATACCTGGGGCACAAAGAGTTAGGAGTGAAAGGGGCATTGAAGAAGGCTGAAACTGAGTCTGTTATACCCCAATGTGCTGTAACTGAGACCAAAACTGAACTGAACATTTTAAGTAAAGTTGAACTGTTAAATAAGAAACAAGACACTGTGCTTAATTATTTGCCTGTAGCTGAAGTCGGAGACCTGGAGCAGATGGGACACTCAAGGAAAACTGTGAGTGTTATCGAATACACACAAATTAAGAACAGGACTTTATTTTTTATTTGTGGGGAGCCAGGGTGTGGGAGAAGAACAGCAACCCCTCACCATGACTACCACCCTGCACCCCTCACAGAGCTACGCGGAGGTCACTTTTCAATACATCTCTATGAGAGACTCGTTCTGGCTCTCCTAGACTTGTATTGAGAGCGTGTGACATAGCTTCTGACTTCTGGTTGTCAGAAGCTGCGCTCACAAGATGGCATGGGGGGACCGGAGCGGCACTGAAAAAATTATGAAGATGCTGGAAGTATATGACTGGTATCCTTTTATTTAAAGTGCCACTCCAGCGCTGAAAAAAAAAATCAAAATGCTTGAGTGGTGCTTTAATGTTTTGCTGATAAAGTTGTATGAGGGATTTTTTTTTGCAGAGCAAGCTGAAATGTGTATTAGTACCATATTGGGGTCATATATAGTGTTGAGCGAGTATGTTCTATTAACCCTTTGGCCGAGTATGCTCGGGCCGAGCTCCGAGTATTTATAGCTGCTCGGTGATGTGTTTGAATCGCTCCCGTGTGCATGATTTGCGACTGTTTGACAGTTTTTGTTGACCAAGCTATATCGCCCTAGTAAGGGGTAGCACAGCACCACTAGACCAAATATGGATAATGAACCAGATATTCCCAAGTAATCAAACCATGTATCATAATAAATGGGAGTAGTAATCTACTGGAATCTACCAGGTTCTACCAAAACTGGGGGCCCGTATAATATCAACATATTTCAAAACATGTCATCCCCCCTGATGTACAATATAGGATCATGAATAAAGGCCATGTGTGGCAGAACGGGTACTCCTAAGTGGTCAAGGGAGAGGTCAAAAATGATGTCAAAAATAATAAAATGACATAGTTACCTGTTGGCACCAGAGACCCTACGCGTTACGCTGCTAGACCGCAGCTTCGTCAGGGGTATGTTGTCAGTAGACACATGTGTATATTAAATAGTCTGTCCAATTTAGCTCCTGCTTGGTTCCCGGCACTTTGCAGTGAGTTGAAGGACCTGCGCTGACGTCAGAGTCATGTGACGGGTCACGTGACACTGATGTCGGCAGGTCTTTCAATTCACTGTTGCCGGCAAGGGAGAACGGAGTGAGCGGGACACCGGGGGCCATCGGAGGGTAAGTATACGTTTATTTTTTTATTTTTACCACTCTCTCGGGTCACACTATATAAATACATGCTGTTTGCATGGATTTATATAGTGTGACCTAGTTGTCACAAGCACTTTCCAAGTGATGCTAATCGCTTGGAAAGCGCTTGTCAATCCACATGCGGAAATGTCAGTGGGTAACCGCTCCATTTCCGCATGTCCCTGGCAGGAAAACGCATGTACAATCCGCATGCGTTTTTTTGTGCCAGGGAGATGCAGAAACGCTCAGGAAAAAATCCTGAGCATTTCTGCATCGTGGGCACATAGCCTAATAGATAGTTCATCAGAAGAATTGATAAATGAAAACATTGTTGAACCAGAGATCCTTGAAGAAGTGATGCCTCCTCAAGATAACCGCTTAATATCACCGTCTTTTGAAGATGTATCTGACACCATTGAGCAGAATGCATCTCCAAAACTTCCTGATATTCGCTTTATACAGGAAGTACATATGAAAAAGTTTGGGCACCCCTATTAATCTTAAGCTTAATGTTTTATAAAAATTGGTGTTTTTGCAACAGCTATTTCAGTTTGATATATGTAATAACTGTTGGACACAGTAATGTTTCTGCCTTGAAATGAGGTTTATTGTACTAACAGAAAATGTGCAATCTGCATTCAAACAAAATTTGACAGGTGCATAAGTATGGGCACCTCACCAGAAAAGTGACATTAATATTTAGTAGATCCTCCTTTTGCAAAAATAACAGCCTCTAGTCGCTTCCTGTAGCTTTTAATGAGTTCCTGGATCCTGGATGAAGGTATTTTTGACCATTCCTCTTTACCAAACAATTCCAGTTCAGTTAAGTTTGATGGTCGCCGAGCATGGACAGCCCTCTTCAAATGATCCCACAGATGTTCAATGATATTCAGGACTGGGGACTGGGATGGCCATTCTAGAACATTGTAATTGTTCCTCTGCATGAATGCCTGAGTAGATTTGGAGCGGTGTTTTGGATCATTGTCTTGTTGAAAGATCCATCCCCTGCGTAACTTCAACTTTATCACTGATTCTTGAACATTATTGTCAAGAATCTGCTGATACTGAGTGGAATCCATGCGTCCCTCAACTTTAACAAGATTCCCGGTGCCGGCATTGGCCACACAGCCCCAAAGCATGATGGAATCTCCACCAAATTTTACTGTGGGTAGCAAGTGTTTTTCTTGGAATGCTGTGTTTTTTGCCGCCATGCATAACGCCTTTTTGTATGACCAAACAACTCAATCTTGGTTTCATCAGTCCACAGGACCTTCTTCCAAAAAGAAATTGGCTTCTCCAAATGTGCTTTTGCATACCTCAGCCGACTCTGTTTGTGGCGTGCTTGCAGAAACGGCTTCTTTCGCATCACTCTCCCATACAGCTTCTCCTTGTGCAAAGTGCGTTGTATAGTTGACCGATGCACAGTGACACCATCTGCAGCAAGTTGATGCTGCAGCTCTCTGGAGGTGGTCTGAGGATTGTCCTTGACTGATCTCACCATTCTTCTTCTCTGCCTTTCTGATGTTTTTCTTGGCCTGCCACTTCTGGCCTTAACAAGAACTGTCCCTGTGTTCTTCCATTTCCTTACTATGTTCCTCACAGTGGAAACTGACAGGTTAAATCTCTGAGACAGATTTTTGTATACTTCCCGTGAACAACTATGTTGAATAATCTTTGTTTTCAGATCATTTGACACTTGTTTTGAGGAGCCCATGATGCCACTCTTCAGAGGAGATTCAAACAGGAGAACAACTTGCAAGTGGCCACTTTAAGTAGCTTTTCTCATGATTGCATACACCTGGCTATGAAGTTCAAAGCTCAATGAGGTTACAAAACCAAAAAAAGTGTTTAGTACGTCAGTAAAAAGTAGGTAGGAGTATTTAAAACAAGAAAATGATAAGGGTGCCCATACTTATGCACATGTCAAATTTTGTTTGAATGCCGATTGCACATTTTCTGTTAGTACAATAAACCTCATTTCAAGGCAGAAACATTACTGTGTCCAACAGTTATTACATATATCAAACTGAAATAGCTGTTGCAAAAACACCAACTTTTATAAAACATTAAGCTTAAGATTAATAGGGGTGCCCAAACTTTTTCATATAACTGTATAAGTAAAAAGAATAGTATGATCGCTGGTCTGAAACGTTTGATGACGATATTGAATATACAGGTGCATCTCACTAAATTAGAATATCATCAAAAAGTTAATTTATTTCAGTTCTTCAATACAAAAAGTGAAACTCAAATTATATAGAGTCGTTACAAACAGAGTGATCTATGTCAAGTGTTTATTTCTGTGAATGTTGATGATTATGGCTTACCGCCAATGAAAACACAAAAGTCATTATCTCAGTAAATTGAAATAATTAACAAAAAACACCTGCAAAGGCTTCCTAAGCGTTCATAAAGGTCCCGTAGTCTGTTTCAGTAGGCTCCACAATCATGGGGAAGACTGCTGACTTGACAGATGTCCAGAAGGCAGTCACTGACAAACTCCGCAAGGTCCCAGAGTTCCAATTTTCATTTGGAAATCAAGGTCCCAAAGTCTGGAGGAAGAGTGGAGAGGCACACAATCCAAACTGCTTGAGGTCTAGTGTGAAGTTTCCACAATCAGTGATGGTTTGGGGAGCAATGTCATCTGCTGGTGTAGGTCCACTGTTTTCATTAAGACCAAAGTCAGCGCAGCTGTCTACCAGGAATTTTTAGAGCATGTCATGCTTCCCTCTGCCGACAACCTTTTTGGAGATGGAAATTTCATTCTCCAGCAGGACTTGGCACCTGTCCACACTGCCAAAAGTACCAATACCCGAAAAGTACAAATATACAGAACCTCTCTCACATCAAAAAGATTTCCAGGAAGATATTCCTGAGCCTCCCAGATTATTACCAGAGGAAGTGAAACATCTTCAGGAACTGACTCCCGCAAATAGGGCAAAAAAGTACTTTAGAAAGCATATTGTGGTCTACATGAAGCTGAAAAAGTTACAGCATCTAAAGGATCGTGAATTCAACTGTAGTAGAGGGCAATGAACCATCAGGAGAATTCTTGCAGGATGTGTCAGAGATGAGGAAAGATTGCCATCTGCTGGCCAGGCGAAATCAAGCGGAACCAAGTTGTGCTAGAAGAGCTGAAGGGGGAGCAAATTCAGATGCCGGACCTGATCAGGTGACCCCTCACGAAGGATTTCCTGGATATAAAAGTCCAGCGCGCCAAGACACAGGCAGATTTGGATCCAGGCAGAAGAGTGGAGAAGACATGCTCCAAAGGGACCGCAGAGCCCAGCGCGACAGGCCTCAGCCAGAGGCATGTGCTGCACCAGAGTTGGACACCCCCTGAGAGGCTCTGGACTCCTCACAGAAGCGCCCTGAGCCCTGCGCATGTTGGTCAGAGTCAGGACCTGCGCCCCACACTGAGTAAGTTCCTGGGACCCGACGCCACCTGTCAAGAGCCGAGGTCTGGATCCCCTTACCCCAAGCGTGAGAGACTACCGTCGACGGTCAAGCTGAGAAGAGCTGAGAGAGGACTGCGACAGGAGAGACATGCCAGCAAGAGTGGAGGAATCGCGCAATTGAACAGGTCCGTCACTTCCAACTCTCACCCACGGTAACGGGGACTTTTGGGATTAGGATTTTAGGTTGGGTGGGGGCCGATTGGTGCATGGAAGGCTAAACGGGATCTGATAGACTTTATCTGGAAGAGACTTGCAGCCTAGCGGGAAGAACCGGTGACCCCTGCTAGGGCCATACAAAGAGAACTCACGTGGTGATTGCCACAACTGGGTGCATCATACTTTTGCAAAGAACTTTACCGTTATTCACTGAAGCTATTTCTTATTGTTATTCCAAGCTGCTGTTTATTATCCCTGTTACTAACCCCCATGCATAATAGTTGTTATACATATAAAGTGGTTTTATCAATCCCTTATGAGGCTGGGCTGTGTGGAATCACCCTGTATGGTTCCTTGCTCCAACTCATCGTGCTCTGCCTGCAATGCCTCCTCTTTAATTGTGAGCAGTGATTGTTTCAGAAGACAGAGAAGAGGGATGGTGATGCTAATTATGGCGTCATCACCGCTCACTATCTTGGTGGAGTCCTCAAAGTTTTGGAGGATGGCACCGATGTCTGACATCCATGCCCACTCCTGAGCTCTTATGTGTGAAGGTTGACCTGAATACCGATGGACGTTTTGGAGCTGGTACTCAACAACTGCCCTGTGCTGCTTACAAATCCTTCCCAACATCTGCAAGGTTGAGTTCCAATGTATGGGGACTTTGCACAGCAGTCGGTGAGCTGGAAGCTGCAAACACTGCTGAAGCACGGCAAGGGTGGCGGAAGTTGTAGCTGACTTTCTAAAATGGGCACACATGGCGTACTTTGACAAGCAGATCCGGCTGATCTGGGCAGGTTTTGAGAAACCGCTGAACCACGAGGTTAAGCACATGGGCCAGGCATGGTACGTGTGTGCGGTTGCCTCGCTTCAGAGCTGCCACCAGGTTCCGGCCATTGTCACACTCGACTATGCCTAGTTGTAGGTTCAGTGGTGACAGCCAAACATCTGCCTGCTCTTTCAGAGCTATCAACAACTCTTCAGTGGTGTGTGGTTTGTCACCTAAGCATATTAGCTTCAGCACAGCCTGTTGCCGCTTGGCCGAGGCAGTGCTGCAGTGCTTCTAGCTTCTGACTGATGTGGGCATTTCGGAAATGGAGGCTGAAGAGGAGTAGGTGCAGGAGCTGTAGAATGTGAGTGCAACCCTGATTGACCCAGAGCCTGCAATCTTCGGCGTCGGGAGGACGTTTTCCATCCCAAGGTCCGAGTGGGTCCCGGCTTCCACTATATTAACCCAGTGTGCCGTCAGCAAGATGTACCGTCTGTGCCCACAAGCACTTGTCCACGTGTCCGTAGTTAGGTGGACCTTCCCTGTAACTGAGTTGTTGAGGGCACGGCTAATATTCTGGGACATGTGCTTGTGTAATATGGGGACGACACACCAAGAGAAATAGTGGCAGCTGGGGACCGAGTACCGAGGGATGGCCGCCACCATCAGGCTGGGGGAAGCTTCTGTCTCCACAAGCCCAAAAGGCAACATTTTGAGAGCTAGCATTCGCGAAATGTGTGAATTTTTAGTAGTGTGGCCCGTGGGGCGTTGGCTACGTATTTGCTCTTGCGCTCCAAGGACTGGGGTAGGGACAACTGAACGCTGGGACGTGGTTGCTGATGGTGCTAGTTGAGAGTGTGCAATGACAGGTGCAGGGCGGGAGGCATCTTCGCATGCGCCATGGACAGGGGATTGGCGTGCATGCACAACAGTGGAACAGGCAGTGGTGTCACCCGCAGACACTATTTCTGGACCCTGGCATTCGGTCCACTTAGTCGGGTGCTTTGTTGTCATGTGCCTGATCATGCTGGTGGTGGCCAGACTGCTAGTTTTGCTACCCCTTCTGATGCTGGCCTGGCAGATGGTGCAAATGGCCTTTTTGGGGTTATCTGCAGAGTCTTTAAAAAAGAACCAGACTCGGGAAGACCTAACAGTTGTACTGCCAACTTCCGTCATGTTGGTGTTCCGGGGAACGGTTGCCCGCCTTGTGTCTGTAACCACCATACTGCTTGTTCCTGCCTGTTGTGGTGCTACGCCTCCCTCCCTCCTCCTTTGTGCTGCTGACCTCGCTCTGCATGTCGATGTCACCTTGCCAGGTTGGGTCAGTGACTTTATTGACCACCACTTCTTCCACTTCCGCACCCTGCTCCTGCTCCTGACTTTCTGGCAATTGTGTCTCATCATCATCATCCACCTCTTGCGACAGTAATTGCACTTTCCCACCATCGCCTTCGTGTGACTGTGGCTGCTAAAATATTTGGGCATCACTACATGCGTTCTCCTCTTCCCGCGCTTGAAGCTGGCAGGGCGAGAGGCCCGAATCTATAAATGGAAAAGTTAACAGCTCTTCGGAGTGTCCAAGTGTGGGATCAGTTGTCTCCGGGTACTCGGCATGGTGGGAGGAAGGAGGATCAGGGTGAGGAATATGCGGTCCAGACTCACAGCTACTGAGACTTGACCGTGTGGAAGACAGGGTGGTGGTGGCAAAGTGACTGGAAGCATTATCTGCTATCCAACCAACAACCTTTTGACACTGATCTGGGTTCAATAGTGGTGTGCTGCAGTCCCCTAGCAATTGGGACAGGAAGGTCGGGCGACAAGATGTGGGTGTTTGTTGTGGCACAATTTCAGCTTGCCCACAGCCTCGGCCTCTGCATGCACCATCAGCATCACCTTGCCCTTTTTAAATGGAGGACAATATTTTCCACAGTTACTACAAATGACTAGATTTTTACCGCAGTTATAAGTGATACATCTGACAGACGCCCACAGTTTTAAATAGCGGGCTTGTAGTTTCCTATTATTCACAACGACCATGTGTGAATAGCTTCACTGACAGGCTGCTACAAACTGTAAATGGAAGACAATATTTTCAATGGTAGCTACAAATGGCTGAATTTGTACCGCACTTATATGTGATACGTCTGATGGATGCCCACAGTTTTAAATAGCGCGCTTGTAGTTTCCTGGATTGCTTTTTAAGCAAATAGTCAGGATTAAGATAAAAAAAAATTAGCCCTGGCCTATGATATCTGGGGCTATGTCTACAGATATCTCTAACAGCAGGAGCAGACAGAACGTGCAATGGACCCTCTTGTGCTGTATACACTGCCACAAACCCTGCCTGCCTAACTACTGCTATCACCACAGAATATATGCAGCAGGATTAGTCCTCAGAAGGACTGTTAGTTCAGATGGATATATATATACTCCTGGAGTACCACTACCTATATCTAACTATTACACCGCCAATTCTGTCCCTCACACAACAGCACCTCTCCCTACTCTGCCTGTTTCTGGATAGACTGTGATGAGCCTAGCGTCACCAGGTCTTATATAGACCCGATGACGCTATGCGGCCAGCCAATCACTGTAATGCTACAGTGCCAAACATGCAGGTCGGGGACCCGAGCTCCCGCCCGAGCAACCCGGAAATACTCGCTGAGCATGTCGAGCAGGGTGATACTCGGGCGAGTACCGAGCAGAGGCAAGCACGCTCACTCATCCCTAAAAGTGATCCAAAAATTGCAATTCAAGTGTTTTCTTTTTTTTTTCTTTACAAATTTTTACTATATGGGTTTCTAGATTTTTTTAGAGTTTCAAACATCAGACTTTTTTATTTTTAGATTGGGTAAAGATTTGAATTAGTATTTTTCTTTTTTAAGATTTTCTTATTTTTTGAAAATATTATTTTCACATTTTGTTCTGTCAGGGGACGTTGACTTGTGTTTGTTTGATTCCTTACACAAAAATCTGTATAGTCCAGGCCTAATAAAAAGGAATATTCATAGGGACATGTGATGTTTTGGGTGGCGTTACACTACATGTACATGTTATAATAATAACATGGGTGGTAGACAAATTTGTGGTAACATTTTGTAAATACCTAATTTGGGGAAAGTTGTAAGTGTATACATTGTTACACAGATTTTGTATAATGCACTCATTCTATATAGATATGTACTAATATGAGCAGGGGGTAATTTTCCAAGCTTATATTTCATTCACCTATAGGAAACTATTCAGAATCTGACTTTTCTGAAGTTACTGTACATACATGCCTGTGCTGGTGCATCGCATTTCATATTAAAACATATCTATTTTTCTTTTAATTTTGACAACACAATAATAACAGTTGCTATAAATATCATCCACAGATACATATTTTCTTTTCAACTTAACCAGAATCCAATTCTCTCGGTGCATTTCACAAAACAATGAGCGGCAGCTTTCCTAAGCTTTGCAGATTTGATTTGTGAGTAGTGTTGAGCATTCCGATACTGTAATATCGGGTATCGGCCGATATTCGCGGTATCGGAATTCCGATACTTAATTCTGATACTTTTACAATATCGGATACCGGAATCGGAAGTTCCCATAATGCCTGCGCTCTGCAGTGTCTGTGAAGGATGACAAGTTGGATGGCAGCGCGATCCAGCCTGTCATCAGAATGCCATCCCAGCGGGGGAGAATTCTCCTGATTGTTTAAAAGCCGGCGCGCGGTAAAAAGCCGCCGGCTTTTAAACAATCACACAGCCCCATACTGCTTCCCCGCAGCCTCCCACCCCGATCCTCCGCTCCCCTCGCCACCTCCAATCCCAATCGTAAATTAGGACCGGGCGGGGAGCGCAGCACCAAGGAGCGAAGGACCCGGGCGGGGAAGCCGGCAGTGAAAAGACTTCACCGCCGGCTTTCCCGTTCTGTGCTGCGCTTTCCCGCCGGTTATTTCAAATGAACAGCTAAGGTATCAGGTGATGCCGATCAGCTGTTCATTTGAAGTCGCCGCGGTGCCCTCAGAGGGTTCATGTGAGTTCATGCTTGACTGCATGAACTCACATGAACTTTCCCACAGCCGCACAGGTCAGCCTCACCTCCCAGGCCCGTCATGATTAGTGTGTGTGCGGGGTGTGTGTGCGGGGTGTGTGTGCGGGGTGTGTGTGCGATGTTTGTGCGGGTGTGTGCGGGGTGTGTGTGCGGGGTGTCTGTGCGATGTTTGTGCGGGTGTGCGCGGTGTCTGTGCGTGCAGGCAGACATAGGCCGATGTGACACTACTACTCCCATCGGCCTATGTCTGTCCCCCGTCCACTCCTGCCAGCAGGATCAGCTCGATGGGAGCAGTAGTTCCCATCAGCCTGATCCTGCTATTTAAATTGCCCTACTGTGTCCCCAATAAATGTTAAATACATGTCATTGGTGGCCAGTGGTTACCTAAAAGAAATTAGTTCATACATTACCTGTCCCCGCCGATCGCCACCTAAAATAAAGTAAAAAATAAAAAACTACACCTATACTCACCTAGACACCTAATTCCCCGAAGCCATCGATCTCCTGTAATAAAATATAAAATAATAAACCACAACCTTATCCTTACCCCTCCGTAGTAGTCCACGAGTGTCCCACGAAGATCTCCAGTTCAGAGCAGCCACATAGAATGTTACCGCTCTGAACCGCTGCCGCCGCTAGAATGACGGGGCCGTAAGGGTTCACCGGAGTTCAGGCAGCGCTGCTCCGGTTAGCTCCTTTACGGCCCTGCTGTATCGTGAGAAATTCCCACGGTACAGCAGTGCCGTAAAGGAGGTCTCCGGAGCTGCGCTGCCTGAATGCACTCCGGTGACCTCAGTCAGTGGCTCCCGCTGCCGGGAGCGGACGTGTTCCCGGCAGCGTGAGCTTACAGCAGCCATGACAGCTGTCACCATCTCCAGATGTGACAGCTGTGCATGGGAGATCAGCGCAGGAACGTGGACAGGTAACTATTATTTTTAGTAAACTAAGAATTAAATAAAATTGTGTGTTTTATTTCAAATAAATTATTTTTTTCTGGGTGTAGTGTGTGTTTTTTCTTTTTAACACTTTGTAGGTTAGTAATGGGGGTGTCTTATAGACGCCCATCATTACTAACCTGGGCTTCATGGCAGCTGGCGCTGACATGAACCCCACCACTATTACCCCCTGCCACCGCACCAGGGCAGCGTGGAAGAGCGAGGCTAAGTGCCAGAATTGGCGCATCCTATGGATGCGCCATTTCTGGGGCGGCTGACGGCTGGTGTTTCTAGCCTGGGAGGGGGCCATTATTCATGGCACCCTTCCTGGGCTATTAATATCAGCCCCCAGCTGTCTGCCTAGCCTTTGCTAGCTAGTAAAATAGGGGGGACCCCACGTCATTTTTTTGGGGGGGGTCCCCCATTTTAATAGCTAGTAAAGGCTAGGTATTCAGCTGGGGGCTGAAATTAGTAGCCTGGGAAGCTCCGTGGGTTTTACCCCCTTCCCAGGCTTCAAACATCTGCCCCAGCCGTCTGCTTAACCTCCGCTAGAGACTAAAATTATGGGGGATCCCACGCCATTTTTTTTTTAAATAAATCCTTTATTTTAACACTAAATGACATTTGAGGAGTTAATAAAGATGCAGTCCCTAAATTATTATTTATTTTTTAATTAATTTTTCCCAAAACTTTTGACGTGGGCTTCGCCATATTTTTGTATGCCAGCCAGGTACAGCATCCAGCTTCTATGAACGCGCCATTTTCCGGGGCGGCTGCAGACTGCAATTTTCAGCGGGGGGGCAGAAAGCTTGGGCCTCCCTGCGCTGCAGATTCCATCCCCCAGCTGTCTAGTTGTACCTGGCTGGACACAAAAATAGGGAGAAGCTCCACGTTTTGTTTTTTTTAATTATTTCATGAAATTCATGGAATAATTAAGAAAAAAAGGGCTTCCCTATATTGTTGTGTCCAACCAGGTACAAATAGGCAGCTGGTGGTTGGGGGCAGCCCGTTCCTGCCTGCTGTACCTGGCTGGACACAAATATAGTGCAAAGCCCCACGTCAATTTTTTTTTAATTATTTCAGGAAATTCATGAAATAATTAAAAAAAAATTATGTGGGGCTTCGCCCTATATTTGTGTCCGGTCAGGTACAGCAGGCAGGAACGGGCTGCCCCCAACCACCAGCTGCCTATTTGTACCTAGCCGGACACAACAATATAGGGAAGCCCTTTTTTTCTTAATTATTCCATGAATTTCATGAAATAATTTAAAAAAAAAATGCGTGGGGCTTCGCCCTATTTTTGTGCCCAGCCAGATACAACTAGGCAGCTGGGGGCTGGAATCCGCAGCGCAGGGAGACCCAAGCTTTCTGGGCCACCCCCGCTGCAAATTGCAGTCCGCAGCCGCCCCAGAAAATGGCGCGTTCATAGAAGCGCCATCTTCTGGCGCTGTACCCAACTCATCCAGGGCCCTGGTGTGGTGGCTCACTGGGTAATAAAGGGGTTAAGGCCAGCTTGGCATTATCAGCTGGCCCTAAGCCCGAAATTCATGGGGTCACGCCAATATTAGACATGACCACCATGAATTTCTAGTAAAGTATTTAAAAAAACACAACACCCAGAATAAAGTCCTTTAATTGAAATAAACACACAATTCTTTATTGTTCTAAATTAAACCATACTTACCATCACGCCCATTCCAGCTGAAGCCAACGATCTCCTGCAATAAAAATAAAATAATAAACCAACCTCATCCTTACCTTTCCATGGCTCCCACGACAGCTTCAGCTCTGCTACATCGAGATGACAGGCTGGACCGCAGCAGAACGCTGCCATCCATCCTGTCATCCCGCAGACACTGAGAAGCGCAGGCATACTTCCACTCCTCAGTGTCTGGCTGTGACGGCATCCAGATGAGCAGAGGTCATGTCCAATGAACTCAGCTCACCTCATGTACGTCACTGACAGCGTGGGAAAATTCTCCTGCACTCAGCACTTCAGCGTGAGAATTTTCCCACGCTGTCAGTGACGTGCATGAGGTGAGCTGAGTTCATTGGACATGACCTCACCTCATGTATGTCACTGACAGCGTGGGAGAATTCTCACGCTGAAGCGCTGAGTGCAGGAGAATTTTCCCACGCTGTCAGTGACGTGCATGAGGTGAGCTGAGTTCATTGGACATGAACTCGGCTCATCTGGATGACGTCACAGAGAGACACTGAGGAGCGCAAGCATGCCTGCGCTTCTCAGTGTCTGCGGGATGACAGGCTGGATGGCAGCGTTCTGCTGCGGTCCAGCCTGTCATCTCGATGTAGCAGAGCTGGAGCTGTCCTGGGAACCATTGAAAGGTAAGGATGATGTTGCTTTATTATTTTTCTTTTATTGCAGGAGATCGTTGGCTTCAGCTGGAATGGGCGTGATGGTAAGTATGGTTTAATTTAGAACAATAAAGAATTGTGTGTTTATTTCAATTAAAGGACTTTATTCTGGGTGTTTGTGTTTTTCTTTAACTTTGACTATGGGGTTAGTAATGGGGGTGTCTTATAGACGCCTCTCCATTACTAACCTGGGCTTGATGTCATCTGGCATTATAAGCTGACATCAACCCCAGCCCTATTACCCCACTGCCACCGCTACAGGGCAGTGGGAAGAGCGAGGCTAAGTGCCAGAATTGGCGCATCCTATGGATGCGCCATTTCTGGGGCGGCTGACGGCTGGTGTTTCTAGCCTGGGAGGGGGCCAATATTCATGGCACCCTTCCTGGGCTATTAATATCAGCCCCCAGCTGTCTGCCTAGCCTGTGCTAGCTATTAAATTAGGGGGGACCCCACGTTATTTTTTTTGGGGGGTTCCCCCATTTTAATAGCTAGTAAAGGCTAGGTATTCAGCTGGGGGCTGATATTAGTAGCCTGGGAAGCTCCGTGGGTATTACCCCCTTCCCAGGCTTCAAACATTTGCCCCAGCTGTCTGCTTAACCTCCGCTAGAGCCTAAAATTAAGGGGAACCCCACGCCATTTTTTTTTTAAATAAATCCTTTATTTTAACACTAAATGACAAGTACAGTAATCAACACTATTACTGTACTTCATATATATGTGACTGACATGTTTCTATCTATCTAATCTATGTGTGAAGCTCTATTCTGTCTGTTATAAATTGTCGGGTACGGATGCTGAATTGCCGGCCGGCTTTTTTAAAGAGACGGTGCACGAAAACACTAATATTTTTTTAAATAAATCCTTTACACTAAATGACAAGTACAGTAAGCAACACTGTCACAGTACTTCATATATATGTGACTGACATGTTTCTATCTATCTAATCTATGTGTGAAGCTCTATTCTGTCTATTATAAATTGTCGGGTACGGATGCTGAATTGCCGGCCGGCTTTCTTAAAGAGACGGTGCACGAAAACACTAATATTTTTTTAAATAAATCCTTTACACTAAATGACAAGTACAGTAAGCAACACTGTCACAGTACTTCATATATATGTGACTGACATGTTTCTATCTACCTAATCTATGTGTGAAGCTCTATTCTTTCTGTTGTAAATTGTCGGGTACCGGTGAATGCCGCTGATGAATTGCCGGCTTTTCATGTCATTCTACATTATTCTTAGTTGTTTTACTTCATGTAGAATTAACCTACAAGGAAAGAAAGGGTTTATTTTCATTCCGATATTTGTGTCCCATTGACTTGCATTGGTTTCCGGTATCGGAATCGGCGATATCCGATACTTTTTGGGTATCGGCCCGATCCAATCCGATACGATATTTCCTGATATCGGAAGGTATCGCTCAACACTATTTGTGAGTGAAAAGAAAATTCAATTTGAAGTAAAGTAGCTGTTTTGTGTGCTGGTTCAGTGTACCTGAGCCAAAAGTTTAGAATGACTATGCCAAAGAGCAGTGTCAGGGGGAAACGTACAATATTGTTGATCTTTTCTTACAAAAACATATTTTAGTTTCTCATTGCTATGGGGGTGGTAAGTAGAAAGGAGCCATTACTGCAACTCAATTGCTAGATCCTTTGCCAAATGAAAAGGCAATCCAGAGCCACATTTCAGCTTGCGGTTGCATTCAATAACTTGCATTAAAATTGAGTGCTCTGGACAGCATTCACATATCTAATATCTCCAAGAAAGCCTTACTTTTAATATCATGTACTGTTAATATGGAGACCTCTGTTTTGCACAATTTGCTATAGACTAATACCTCATGTTTAGAGATTACATGCCAGTATATTAAAACATTCAAATACCTGAAGTTCTAATTACATAGAAAAATCTTAAAGAAAAACATACATAGATTGGTGTACATAGCATCTGGATTTTTAGTATATAGTAGTTGTACAAAGGAGCTCCAAGTGCAGGAGAGGAACAATAGCTGCAGCTACAATAGGGCCTAGGACTCAAGGGGACCCAAGGAGCTGGACAAAATAAAAATCCTCTACTTTCCATTACAGGATGCATCCTTCTCATGCCTGGCCTGGCAATCTGCCTTACCGGGCAAATTCCTGCTGGGCCGCTGAGACACAGTGCCACTTGGGCCATTCATGTATAGTTCGGCTACCCTGTGCAGCAGCCGCCAGCACTGTTTTCTCTTTTTGCAGGAGAACATGATTATTATGACTAGTAGATGGAAGCAACACAGACTAATGCTGCTTCCTACTTGACTGCATGGAGTCTACAGTATGTGCGGTGCAGGAAAACAGTCTAGAGGCAGCCAGGATTTATCAGCATCACTTGGTAAAGCCTCTCTAACATCATATATCTCCCTTTCTCTATCTCTTCTTAGAAGATGTTGCAGTGCATAACCCAGGACTCTTCCTCTCCCTCCTTATCTGTTGTCACTATAGGCAGTCAGGACTGAGGGAGAGGGAAGGGGCGGACATGGCAGTTTTCGTGACTGTTGAGCTTGAGACACAGAGCTGTAGGTCAATCTATAGTCCTGCTCTGTGTCCTCCTTTTCTTACTGACCAGTGACTTTTGCACTGGTCAAGGATACTGTTATGAGATGTGGCAGACATGTGAGTGCCCCGGCTGCCTCTGGAAACAGTCAACATAGGTAAGCACATCAAATTATGTGTATATGTATGTATAGTGTGTATAGTGTATGTGATATATAGTGTACGTAATGGTTTGTATATAGCGTATATACTGGTGTGTGTTGTGTACAGTGTGCAGTATATAGCGCATACCTCCCAACCTTTGAAGAATGGAAAAAGGGACAAATCATGCGGTGCGCGTAGAACGCCACTGCACGTCGTGACCACGCCCCTAGCCACACCCATTTGTATGTCTTTCTAGTCTGACAGGAGGAGATGTCAGAGGGGCAGTGGCAGTGAGGAATATTCAGCAGACGCCCGAGACTGCAGGGCACAGACCCAAATCCAAGATTGTCCCACTGTATACAGGACATTTGGGACTAGAGATGAGTGGATCAATTCACTGGACTCCGGTCCAGCGTGCAGATCAGTGCTGCCTGGCGGCTGGATGGGAGGCTCACGAATCTCTTACCTTCAGGCGTCCCTTTCACACATTGCATTAATACTGTGTTTTTTGTTTTCTGCAGGTGTCTGCATCAAACAATGCAATTACAATCTTCTTATTGCATTATCGCTGCATTTATTAAAACCTTTTCCCCCTCATTCAATGCTTTTTGCTACAGATTTAAGCGTTTTTAAGTGTTTTTTATAGTACAGAAAAAAACTGCATACATTTTTTAGGCACCACATATGAGACAATAGAGAAAAAAAAACACCAAAACCGCATAGTTCAGCAGCGTCTTAAGACACAGAATGGTCGCAGTTTTCATTAAATCACATCCACTTTTGCTGGACAGTTAAACACAGCAGAATTTCTATGCTAAAAATGCAGCAGAAAAAAAACACAGCATTTGCGCTACATGTGAACACGGCCTAAATATCCGAGCAAAGTGGATGTGATTTCATGAAAATTCCCAAACTTGGAGTGTCTAGAAATGCTGCTGAACTGTGCGGATTTGGTGCTTTTTTTCCTCTATAGGCAAAAATGAATCAAATAAGGGGGAAAACGCATAAAAGAAACACAGCAAAACCACAATTATCAGAGAAGATTGTTACTGTATTGTGTGGTGCGGACAGCTGCAGAAAACATGCAGAAAACCAGCAGTCGAAAAAAGGCAGCATTTACGCTTTGCACGAATACAGACTCGGCATTACATTTTCAATACATTTTTATGAGTTTAATGGAGGAAAAAAATCATGACATTTTTTACACCATTTACTGATCACCATAAATATTCTGATTGCTATGTTGTACAGGTTGTTACGATTACAGGGACAAAAAATATGTCGATGTTGTTTGCCGACTTGTGATGTTTATTATTTTTTAAAAAAGTGCATTAAAAATGACAATATTGTAATTGTTTTTCATTATTTTTTGTTAATTTTATAGGAAGAAAAAAATCTTTCTTTTATATTCCCTCTAGAATACAGAGACATATAAATACACTGGTATGTACAATATATCTCTATTTACCAGTATCATCTGACTGTGGGCTCACAGCCTGCACTGCAGCTTCAAGCAGAGTAAATCCTCCCATACTTGTCAGTGCAGCCTGTGGCGCATAGTTTTAGCTGCTGCTTGCAGCGATGTAGGTTGTTGGTTTGATTCCCGTGGAGACCAAATGTCAAGAAAACGAACAAATGACATTTCTGTAATTGCTTTTCATTATTTTTTAGTTGTTTTATAGGAACAAAAAATATCTGACCTTTTCATCAACTCTAGAATACAGGGACATAGAAATACACTGCTATATACAGTGGGGAAAATAAATATTTGATACACTGCCAGTTTTGCAAATTTTCCCACCTACAAAGAATGGAGAGGTCTGTAATTTTTATCATAGGTACACTTCAACTGTGAGAGACAGAATCTTAAAAAAAATCTAGAAAATCACTTTGTATGATTTTTACGTAATTAATTTGCATTTGGTTGCTTCAAATAAGTGTTTGATAGGCTATGTGCCCACGATGCAGAAATGCTCAGGATTTTTTTCCTGAGCGTTTCTGCATCTCCCTGGCAGAAAAAAACGCATGCGGATTGTACATGCGTTTTCCTGCCAGGGACATGCGGAAATGGAGCGTTATTCACTGCCATTTCCGCATGCGGATTGACCAGCGCTTTCCAAGCGATTAGCATCACTTGGAAAGTGCTTGTGACAACTAGGTCACACTATATAAATCCATGCAAACGGCATGGATTTATATAGTGTGACCGAGAGAGTGGTTACAAATAAAAAAATAAATCTATACTTACCCTCCGATGGCCCGCGCTGGCTTGTTTCGCTCGGTCCCGGCTGCCGGCAGCAGTGGATTGAAAGACCTGCCGACGTCAGCGTCGCGTGACCCGTCACATGACTCTGACGTCAGCGCAGGTCCTTCAATGCACTGCAAAGTGCCGGGAAGCAAGCAGGAGCGCTGCGCGGGCCGCCGGAAGGTGAGTATACATTTATTTTTTATTTTATTCTTTTTTTCCAGATTTTTTAATGGTACCTGGGTGTGGATGAGACTCTCCTCTCATTTACACCCGGGTACAATCCACACATTAGAACGCTTGGATTACGCATCTACATATACAGTGATGCGTAATCCATGCGGTCTAATGCAAGTCAATGGCGGCGAAGACGCAGCACTTTCGCAAAATAATTGGTAGTGCTGCGTTTTTTTCCGCAATGATAATCCGCAGCGGAAATTTCCGCAGCATGTGCACAGCACATGCGGATTATCACTGGGGAACATTGCTGCCCTTCTACCATGCGTTTTTAATGCGTTTCTGCAGCGTTTCCGCAGCTGCAAAAATGCTGCAGAAACGCATTAAAAACGCATCATGGGCACACAGCCATACAATAGAAGAACTGAATATTTGGTACAGAAACCTTTGTTTGCAATTACAGAGGTCAGACGTTAACTGTAGTTCTCAACCAAGTTTGCACACACTGCAGCAGGGATTTTGGCCCACTCCTCCATACAAATCTTCTACAGATCTTTCAGGTTTCGTGGCTGTCACTGGGCAACATTGAGTTTTAGCTCCCTCCAAAGATTTTCTATTGCGTTCAGGTCTTGAGAATGGCTAGGCCACTCCAGGACCTTCAAATGCTTCTTACGGAGCCACTCCTTAGTTGCCCTGGCTATGTGTTTAGGGTCATTGTCATGCTGGAAGACCCAGCCACGACCCACCTTCAATGCTCTTACTGAAGGAAGTTGTTAGCCAAAATCTTGCGATACATGACCCCATCCATCTTCCCTTCAATACGGTGCAGTCATCCTGTCCCCTTTGAAGAAAAGCACCCCCAAAGTATGATGTTTACCCCACCATGCTTCACGTTTGGGACGGTGTTCTTGGGGTTGAACTAAACCTTCTTCTTCCTCCAAACACAGCGAGTGGATTTGATACCAAAAAGTACTAGTTTGGACTCATATGACCTCATGACCTTCTTCCATGCCTCCTCTAGATCATCCAGATGGTCATTGGCAAACTTCAAATGGGCCTGGACATGTGCTGGCGTGAGCAGGGGGACCTTGCGTGCCCTGAAGGATTTTAATCCATGACGGCGTAGTGTGTTACTAACAGTAAAGTTTGAGACTGTGGTCCCAGCTTTCTTCAGGTCATTGACCAGGTCCTCCCGTGTAGTACTGGGCTGATTTCTGACCTTTCTCAGAATCATCTCTACCCCACGAGGCGAGATCTTGCATGGAGCCCCAGACTGAGGCAGAATGACAGTCTTCTAGTGTTTCTTCCATTGTCTACTATTTGTGCCAACAGTTGTTGCCTTCTCACCAAGCTGCTTGCCTATTGTCCTGTAGCCCATCCCAATTTTGTCCCTGGTGTTCTTGGACAGCTCTTTGGTCTTGGCCATGGTGGAGAGGTTGGAGTGTGATTGAGTGTGTGGACAGGAGTCTTTTATACAGGTAATGAGTTTAACCCCTTTAACCATGAAAGTGGTTTGCACATTAATGACCGGGCCAATTTTTACAATTCTGACCACTGTCATTTTATGAGGTAATAACTCTGGAATGCTTCAACGGATCCCACTGATTCTGAGAATATTTTTTCATGACATATTGTACTTCATGATAGTGGTAAAAATTTATTTGATATGTCTTGCGTTTATTTGTGAAAAAAATCTGAAATTTGGAGAAAATTTCGCAATTTTCAAAATTTTAATTTTCATGCCCTTAAAATCAGAGAGATATGTCACACAAAATAGTTAAGAAATAACATTTCCCACATGTCTACTTTACATCAGCACAATTTTGGAACCAACATTTTTTTTGTTAGGAAGTTATAAGGGTTAAAAGTTGACCAGCGATTTCTCATTTTTCTAACAAGATTTACAAAACCATTTTTTTGAGACCACATCACATTTGAAGTAACTTTGAGGGGCCTTTATGACAGAAAGTACCCAAAAGTGGCACCATTCTAAAAACTGCACCCCTCAAGGTGCTCAAAACATTCAAGAAGTTTATTAACCCTTCAGGTGCTTCACAGGAATTTTTGGAATGTGGAAGAAAAAAATGAACATTTAACTTTTTCACAAAAATTTTATTTTAGACCCCAATTTTTTTTATTTTCGCAAGGATATCAGGAAAAAATGGACCCCAAAATTTGTTGTGCAATTCCTCCTGAGCATGCCGATACCCCATATGTGGGGGAAAACCACTGTTTGGGCACATGGCAGGGCTCGGAAGGGAAGGAGCGCCATTTGACTTTTTGAATGTAAAATTTGTTTAAATAATTAGCGGACGCCATGTTGCGTTTGGGGAGCCCCTGATGTGCCTAAATAGTGGAAACCCCCCACAAGTGACACCATTTTGGAAACTAGACCCCTCAGGGAACTTATCTAGGTGTGTAGTGAGCACCTTGAAACCCCAGGTGTTTCACAGAAGCTTATAATATTGAGCCATAAAAATAAAATTTTCACATTTTTCCCACAAAAATGTTTTTCAGCCTCCAATTTTACATTTTCATAAGGGTTTTTGTTTGGTGGTATGGTGATAAGTTTTTTGCTTCATTTTTTTTTTTTTATCGTGTTCACTAAAGGGGTTAACTAGTGGGACAGTTTTATAGGTCAGGTCGTTCCGGACACGGCGATAACAAATATGTGTACTTTTATTGTTTATTTTATTTTTTTCATAATAATATTTATTTATGGGTACATTATAGTTTGATTTTTTTTTGGATTATTATTATTTTTTTATATATTTTTACATTTTTTCTTTTTCTTTTCACTTTGACACTTTTCTTACTTTTACACATTGTCCCACTATGGGACTTTCACTTTTTGCAGTCTGATCGGCTGTATAGCATAGGGATGCAGCAGCATCCCTTTGCTATACAGCCTGTCAGCGCTGCACAGGGAGAAGTTATTTTGATCGCGCACTGCACATGATCAAAGTAACTTCCTCCTGTCTGGTGACCCGGATGTCATGACGACATCTGGGTCACCATGACAACCACCGGGACCCGGCTCAGACAGTGCTGGACGCCGGAGAGGAGGTAAGTATTGGCGCTTACCTTCCCTTGCTCCCGGAATGCTGCAATCGACTTCGATCGCAGCATTTCGGGGGTTAATGTGCAGGGAGCGGTGCGGGACCGCTCCTTGCACATAGTAAAGAGTGTCAGCTGTGACGATCAGCTGACACCCGGTGGCGATCACCCCGCACCGCTTGTGTGCCGGCGCGATCCCATTATGCAGTAATAGTACGTCCCTGGCCCAATAGGCCCAGGGCACAGGGACGTACTATTACCACATATGTCAGAAAGGGGTTAAACAGGTACAATTAATACAGGTAATGAGTGCAGAGTAGGACGGCTTCTTAAAGAAAAACTAACAGGTCTGTGAGAGCCAGAATTCTTGCTGGTTGGTAGGTGATCAAATACTTATTTCATGCAATAAAATGCAATTTAATTATTTAAAAAACATACAATGTGATTTTCTGGTTTTTCCTTTTAGATTCTGACTCTCACAGTTGAAGTGTACCTACGATAAAACTGTCCATTCTTTGTAGGTGGGAAAACTTGCAAAATAAGCAGTGTATCAAATACTTATTTTCCCCACTGTACATATGAATCTCTATGTACCAGTATTATCTGCCTATGGGTTCACTGCAGCTTGAAGTATAGAAAAGTCTCCAACTGTCATCAGTGTAGGCTGTGGCTCATAGCTTTAGCTACTGCCTGTAATGATAGAGGTTCTGGGCTCAATTCCAGGTTGAGACCAGGTCTTAAGAAAATAATTGTTTATTTAATTCATATGTGTGCCGAGATATGCCTGATTTGTCCCCAAGGAGAAGGAGCTACTGAGCGATTAAGAGAAGGTGCCAAGAGAGTGAGTGGAAGTCTGGATAAAGCCTTGACTTGCTGGGATAGAAGGACTGACCTATCAAATCAGGACAGTCCTGCTGAATCTGGGATGGTTGGGAACTATGTATACTGGGGTTTGTAGTGTATACACTGGGGTGTGTATAGTCAATATACTGGCTTGTGTAAATAGTATGTAATAGTGCATATATTGTATAGTATGTATATGGCATATAGTTCATGTAACATTGCTGGTAGATAGTGTATTTAATATTGTTTACATACTGGATATAATAATGTGTGTACAGTATAGCTCTCTCACTGCCCTACACTAATCGGGCCAGGAGAAGAAGCTGAAGGGAACAACATACAGGTGCATCTCACTAAATTAGAATATCATCAAAAAGTTAATTTATTTCAGTTCTTCAATACAAAAAGTGAAACTCATATATTATATAGAGTCATTACAAACAGAGTGATCTATTTCAAGTATTTATTTCTGTTAATGTTGATGATTTGGCTTACAGCCAATGAAAACACAACAGTCATTATCTCAGGAAATTAGAATAATTAACAAAAAACACCTGCAAAGGCTTCCTAAGCGTTTGAAAGGGTCCCTTAGTCTGTTTCAGTAGGCTCCACAATCATGGGGAAGACAGCTGACTTGACAGATGTCCAGAAGGCAGTCATTGACACACTCCACAAGGTCCCAGAGTTCCAATTTTCATTAGGTAATCACGGTCCTAGAGTCTGGAGGAAGAGTGGAGAGGCACACAATCCAAGCTGCTTGAGGTCTAGTGTGAAGTGTCCACAATCAGTGATGGTTTGGGGAGTCATGTCAACTGCTGGTGTAGGTCTACTCTGTTTTATCAAGAACAAAGTCAGCGCAGCCGTCTAACAAGAAATTTTAGAGCACTTCATGCTTCCCTCTGCCGACAAGCTTTTTCGAGATGGAAATTTCATTCTCCAGCAAGACTTGGCACCTGTCCACACTGCCAAAAGTACCAATACCTGGTTTAAAAAACAACAGTATCACTGTGCTTGATTGGCCAGCAAACTCGCCTTACCTTAACCCCATAGAGAATCTATGGGGTATTGTCAAGAGGAAGATGAGAGACACCAGACCCAGCAATGCAGACGAGCTGAAGGCTGCTATCAAAGCAACCTGGGCTTCTATAACACCTCAGCAGTGCCACAGTCTGATCGCCTCCATGCCACACCGCATTGATGCAGTAATTGATGCAAAAGGAGCCCCGACCAAGTATTGAGGGCATTTATTGAACATACATTTCAGATTTTAAAAACATTTTTCAAGCTGGTGTTATAAAGTATTCTAATTTACTGAGATAATGACTTTTGTGTTTTCATTGGCTGTAAGCCATAATCATCAACATTAATAGAAATAAACACATGAAATAGATCACTCTGTTTGTAATGACTCTATATAATATATGAGTTTCACTTTTTGTATTGAAGAACTGAAATAAATAAACTTTTTGATGATATTCTAATTTAGTGAGATACACCTGTACATCTCTCATGCTGCAAGTCCTGAAAAAGCAGGGCAGGAGATCAAAGGTCCTAAATAGCTGTAGGACTATGCATGACAATGTCGCAGGCATGTGATCAGTCACATGTCTGCAAGGAGCTTGAAAATATGGAGGGATGTAATAAGAATACAACTTTTCAACTAGTACGAAACCACTCATAAATAAAATTGATGTAGGATGTGTGGCACCACTGCGGGGGATTACCACAGGATCCATAGGTGCAGGGAGAGATGTACACTTGGGCACACACAACACCTTCCACCCCAGGCCTGAGGGGAGGAGTTAGTTTCCAGGGAGACAGAAAAAGCGGCAGTTAGTCTTGTGAGGGGTGAAGGAGGAGAGAGACAGAGAGCTGTTGGCTGAGGACCAGTTAAGCCCTGAACTAGGAAACAGGTCTGTGTTGTGAAGCGCCCCAGAAAGAGGGACGGAGGCTAGAAGGAGAAAGAAAGAGATAAAACTATTATCCCTTTAGCTCACCCGGACACCGGAGTCCGAGATTGCTATTAATTCAGGAATAGCATAGAAAACCCGGACAGATCAGGAGGATCTACTCCCCCTGAAGAAGAAGGGGAGACAGTTGCCAAACTTGACCAAGTATAGGACCAGGGGCCCAGAAAGAGAATTGGTAGCCCCAAGGAAAGGTCCTCATTGTCAGTTGTGGAGAAGGACCCCAAAGAAAGTGAAGGTGGCAGGTTCAGCTTAAGGCAGGACTGATCCCAAACAACGCACACATTGTTAGAGGAGGCCTCACAAATCTCCAGAGTGAATATCTCTACCTGCACCGAAAACCTGGTTACCCTCCTGAACTGTACCTGTTACCGGACATCAGTAAAAGAAAGGTACTGAAACAAAGACTTAATGTGTGTGTGTGCCTACTTTGACATTACTGCCTATAGCGTTCGTACAAGCCGTATGCCGATCACCTCAGTAACCATACACAGCGCTGGTAACCGACTTTACCAGTTACCACAGGAGGCGTCAGGCCACAATTCTCCCATCATCCTGACCACCATCCCTTTACTGACGGTCCAGGGCACGGAACCGGGAATCAACCAACCATGATCCCCACAGAAGTAACCCATCCATCCCGGTATCCGAGTACCCCTACCCCTGTCGACCGATTCAGTTTGGCGTCACGAACAGGATACCGGGCCCGGTAGAACCGGGTATTGTGTGCTTAAATTGGACTTTATTGGAAGTTTGTGTACTGTAAAACGGGCCGTCATTACTGCGTCATAGAGAAATTAAACTGCGTCACAGAGCGGAGAGAGTCGTGGGGGCGCGGTTAAAGGAGCGCGAGGATAGCCCCGCCGTGTTTTTTTTTGAGTCACCGGTTACTGAAGGAGTTAATCGTAGCGGCTGGCAACGGTTAACTAGGGGGGCACCGTCATGAGTGAAGCAAACAATATCCGAGACCTTGAGGGAGGGGATGCCCAAGACGCAGCAGCAGCCGATTCCTCAGCTGGTAAGGGAGCCGCAGCATCTAGAGCGATGGCCCCGATAATGTCAATTGCCTTTTCGTATGTACCGGGCACCAAATGGTTACCGACGTATGAAGGTAAACCCGGTACCTTAGCAGCTTTCAAACGTAAAATGTGTGCGGTGCTGGACATGTATGCGATGACAGGAAAGCAGCGAGCCTCCGTTGTGCAGGGACAATTAATAGGTGCAGCGGAGCTAGAAGCTGAGACTTAGAGTGATGCTGATGGAGACTCTATAGAAAATGTGTTTGATAAGCTCAAAGCTGCTTTTGAAAAATGCACACAGTCTGAACTAAGGATGCTATTCTACCAATGCAAGCAGAGACCGCAAGATACCATCAGAGACTTTGCCCTACGTTTACAAGCGGCACTCCGGTCCATAAAACAGGTAGATCCAGCAAGTGTGCAAGACGAAGATAATTTGCTTGCAGAACAGTTTATGAATGGGTTGAGATCAGACTTTCACCGTCAGCAGGTGCACATGTGGGTCCTAGATCATCCAGATGTGGATTTTAATACCTTAAAGGACCGTGCTATAACTGTACTACGAGACCCATTACCTGCAAAACCTGCAATCCCATCCTGGCAGGTTAATACCTCTCACATGAACTTAGAGCCTACCCCTAAAAACTCTGTAGAAGCAGTAGGACAAGCTGTCTCACCCGAATCTGCTGATGACCTACATAATCAGGTGTTACAACTAACCAAAAACATGGACTACGTGTTAAAACTCTTGCAAGCCAGACCGGAGGCACAACTACCAAGCAAAATCCAGTTAGCTGAATCCCCTGAGGATGTTCCGTGGATGAGGAGAAAGCTCATGTCGCCCGTGCAGGGGACCAACGCACCATTCCGACGCAGAGCCATGTCGCCCGTGGAGGGGATCAACAAGTCGCCTGTTCAGGGGACTAACGCACCATTCCGACGCAGAGCCACTGACCACACGGATTCTTCAGGACAACCTGTTTGCCTTCGTTGCAACAAACCGGGCCACTTTGCAAGAGGATGTCATTTAAACCCGAGATTCCTGGGTCCGCGGGCCAATCCCCAGGAATAAAACGGCAGGGCCAATATGACTGGCATAGTCAGTATGTGGGAGGCCGCCCTTACCTCAACATTACGCTAGAAGGAATCCTCACATCGGCCCTATTGGACACTGGGTCACAAGTCACCACTATCCCACATATCCTTTACAAGCAATTTTGGTCTGATGCTGATCTTAGCCCCCCAGACTCTAGTCTTGTTATTTTAGCAGCTAATGGTCAACCACTGAATCAGTTGGGGTTTAGAGAAGTGACAATAAAGCTGGGGAGGGTGGAGTTGAGAGGCCAAGGGTTATGTGTGGTAGAAGATGACCCCAATAACAAATATCCTTACATGGTGCTTGGTACTAATGTGATGGAAAACTGCCTTGAAGAAGTGATGTTTTTACTCCAACAGATTACAGAGACTGCTGGCACTGGGCGGAGGAGAGTCCTTCAAAGAGAACTCCGTGCCTTAATTCACAAGCAACAGGTAAATCTGTCTGGGGGGGAGATTGGCAGTGCGCGGGTAACAGACCCGTTTCCCATTGTATTACCACCAAACAGTGAAATGATGATATGGTGTCGAGCAGCTATGGGTATCAGAAGAAAGGAATACCAGGCAATTGTAGAACAGGGATATTCAGAGCATAGACCTACACTGCTGACAGCTAGAGGGGTGGTGGATGTACGCAGGGGAAGAGTACCAATCCGTGTGTTGAATTGTGGTGAGGAAGAAGTGAAACTACCCCGGTATGCTACTGTAGCAAAGCTGTACACTGTCAGTAATAACAACATACAGACATTAGAGCCCTTGCCACCGTCAAGTCAGGCGGAGGACAACAACCCCAAGGGACAGGTGGAGGAGTGGTGTCAGCAGTTGCACATAGGGACTGATGCCACTCCCGACCACCAGAAGCAAGGAGTTTACCGGGTAGTACAAGAGTTTAGCCAAGTATTCAGTAAGCATCCATTAGATTTTGGGAGGATAAAAGATGTACGCCATCACATACCCACAGGAGATCATCCCCCGATTAAAGTGAGACATAGACCCATCCCACCAAACCATTACCAGTGTGCTAAAGAGATGCTGCAGGTCATGAAGGAGGCCGGGGTTATAAGAGATAGCTGTAGTCCCTGGGCGGCCCCCTTAGTCTTAGTCAGAAAAAAAGATGGCACTATGAGGATGTGTGTGGATTACAGTGAGGTCAATAAGATCACTCACAAAGATGCTTACCCGTTACCCCGAATAGAGGAGTCTCTTGCTGCATTAAAGACTGCTAAGTATTTCTCCACATTAGATCTCACTAGTGGGTATTGGCAGGTCTCCGTTGCAGAAGAAGACCGGGAGAAAACAGCATTCACAACACCAATGGGCCTATGCGAATTCAATAGCATGCCATTTGGGTTATGCAATGCACCGGGGACGTTTCAGAGACTCATGGAGTGCTGCCTGGGACACCGGAATTTTGAGACGGCACTTTTATACCTGGATGACGTCATAGTGTATTCCAAAACCTATGAAGAACATCTGGAACACCTGGTGGAGGTATTTACAGCTCTAACAAAGTATGGAATGAAGCTCAAACCATCTAAATGTTACCTGCTGAAGCCAAAAGTCCAATACCTAGGGCATGTGGTCAGCGCGGATGGCGTAGCGCCAGATCCGGAAAAAGTGACAGCTATCCAGGACTGGCAGAGGCCGATCACCGTCAGAGAGGTACGTCAGTTCTTAGGCTTGGTTGGGTATTACAGAAGATTTATTAAGGGCTACACGAAGATGGCAGCGCCCCTACAAGATCTTCTAGTAGGCCAAGCTAAGAAGAGAAGGTCTGCAGAGCCGCCGTTGGAATGGGGAAAGAAACAAGAAGACTCCTTCCAACAAATGAAACAGGCCCTGACTGGTGAGGAAATCTTGGCGTACCCAGATTATAACCTACCATTTGTCCTCTACACGGATGCAAGTAATGTAGGCCTGGGAGCAGTACTGTCCCAAATACAAGAAGGCAAGGAAAGAGTAATTGCCTATGCCAGTAGAAGACTTCGACCTACCGAGAGGAACCCGGAAAATTACAGTTCCTTTAAGTTGGAGTTCCTGGCCTTGGTCTGGGCAGTCATGGAGAGGTTCAAGCATTACTTAGCAGCTTCAAAATTTACCATCTTTACGGACAATAATTCGCTAACACACTTGGATACTGCAAAGCTTGGTGCATTGGAGCAGCGCTGGATGGTCCGGCTATCGAACTACGACTTTACCATCAAGTACCGAACAGGCCATGGAAATGCGAATGCTGATGCCCTCTCCAGAAACCCTCAAGTCCATTTGCAAGGGCTTAAAGAAGAAACAGATGACTTGGAGGAAATAGAACTTCCAGCTTTCCATAAAAGTAGAAAATGGAAAATGACAGAAACCCATATCTACCAGAACCGCCAGGATGTTGCACTAAACCCGCTGCCTCGTTATGGATGGAAAGAAACCCAAGACAGCGATCCGGCAGTGAGCCTAGTGAAGAGGCTGGTAACCCAACCGGATTCCAAAATTGAGAAGAATGCTCCCCCAGAGGCCCAATACCTGTGGAAAGAAAGAAGCAGGTTATTTATCTATAAAAACCAATTGTGCAGACGGTATATCAATCCAAGGACACATGAAATGGTATGGCAAGTTGAGGTTCCAAAGAGAGACGTCCAAATGGTTTTGGAAGCGTACCATAATGGAGCAGGACACTTTGGATGGAGAAAACTGGAAATACTATTACTGTTATGTCTTCAGACAGACCCATTTCTTGTTTGCAGCTCACTGACTCCCTCTAGCGGCCGAATGCTGAGTTTGTTTGTCTGCATTTGTTTCTTTTTGATCTACTCAGCACTCCATAGTTTTGTCTGTAGTGATGCACTCTGGGAGAAGGAAGGTCGTTTTCCACATAGACTGATTGCAGAGAAGACGTCCACCATTTTATCTCTCTTGTGATAGCATCGTTGGTAAGACAGACTATGTTTTTCCTGATTGCAGACACCTGATATGTAGGACTCTAATCCCTGCATCTTCCAGTTACACTTATGAGACTTGCAAGCTGCTTCATTACATGTTATATGCTGTTCTGCCATTGACTTCATGTAATTCTGTGTTGTGTATACACATATTGATTGTTTGTTTTTCCATTGCTCCTAGTTTTACCAAATTCATCTACTAATCGTTCAATAAACTGCATAGACTACAAGACACAGTCTCCTTATTGGATTACAAGTAGATAAGGTTTAGCTGCCTGTCGGAGTACACATACATCCCAGGATGACGTGTAGCGAGGACAGAACAGTTACGTGAGAGGTTTTATTGGATTGGCATGAGGTCTTCCATAGAAAAATGGTGTAAAAATTGTGGCCCATGCTCATTAAGAAGAGGAGATCGTAACAACCAGAAAGCACCACTCCAGCCTATCATAACCAAACAGCCCTTGGAACTAGTAGCCTTGGATCATGTCAAACTCACACCCAGTAGATCAGGCTATACTTATGCTCTTACCATGGTGGACCACTATTCCAGATTCCTAGTGGTAGCTCCTGTGAAGGATTTGACAGCTCAGACAGCAGCAAGAACCTTTCAAGCTTATTTCTGCAGGCCACATGGATATCCAGAACAGGTATTGACAGATCAGGGTCCTGCGTTTGAAGCGGAAATATTTCAAGAGTTCTGTAGCTTGTATGGATGCAAGAAAATTCGTACCACGCCTTACCATCCCCAAACTAACGGAATGTGTGAAAAAATGAATCACGTGGTAATAGAATTGCTGAAGACTCTGCCCTTGGAAGACAGAAATAGATGGCCAGAGAAATTACCAGATCTGATTGACATCTGTAACAACATCCCAGTAAGCTCAACTAATTGTACCCCGGCATACTTGATGAGAGCGAGACCTGGAAAATTGCCAGTGGACTTTGAAATGGGCATTGTAGTTCCTGAGGAAGACCACTCAAGTGCAGATTGGGATACTAGAATAACAGAACAATACAAGAAAATACAGGAGTGTGTTGAGAAAAGTCTAGCAAAATCCAGAGAAAGACAAGAAACCAATTTCAATAAAAACGCACAAGGAATCCCGTTAACCCCCGGAGAATTGGTTTTGAAAAGGAAAAAGAGACTTCATAAGCTAGATAATCAATGGGAAGAAGAACCATACACTGTATTACCATCCAATTTTGACAACCAGAAAACCTGTCTAATCAGCAAGGATAATGGAAAAACAACAGCAACAGTGTCCCGAGACCACTTAAAGAAGTGTCCTCAACCCTTCCAACAAAAAGAATATATCCCTTGTCCCATACCAGAAGAAGAGACGCCAAGGACAATTAAGACAATCTTAGGAGAGTTACCCGCAGATTGGCCCCAAATAGAAGGAGCATATTTAATTCCCATGTTGACATTCCCACAACCAGTAGAAGGATTAAGAGCAGAAGAACCACCTGCTGCAGCTGAGCTAGGGAATCCTAGTAGTGTTCGCTCCACACCAGGCTTACGCACCAGTGGGGTACCAGTTTTACGGAGGTCATCACGTATTAATTTTGGACACCCACCACTCAGATACAGGGAGTAAACCATAATAAAAGGGAAATGTAAATAGGTTACAAAATGTAAATATGTAATTAAAGTCAGTATATAGAAGGGTGACGAGTAGACCAAAACAGGTTACACCAGGTACACAACATAAAAAAAAGGGGGTGTGTAGAGTTGGCGTAAGAAGCTGTCTAGGGAGAGCAAAATCTTGGCCAATAGGTGACCCCAGGGCCAAAGGGACTGCAGTGCTTATGACCGGGAGAGGCCCCTGCAGTACCTAGGACCCTTGCGCCGAGGCACACGTAGTAAATGTTTTGTTGTGTATTGTGAATTATTAAGTCTATTTGAATCTTTAAGCCTACAGAGACTTTACCTGTTTGGACGTCTGAAACTTTTTGCAAATTTTAAAAATGGACCGAAGCCACAGGACTGGTGGTGGCAAAAACACTTTCCCTTTAACAGCTTGCAGCAGATTGACTAGCGTTGTATGGACTGGTTATCCGTTTTTCCCATTTTCCCTGGTTATTGTAATTTTATTTTTGAGACTCTGTTCAAATTACAAATATAAATGTTATGTTTATCTTTGTTAAAAAAAAAAATGTTTCAGTCCCGGAGGACTGAAGTTAATTAGGGGGGAATGTGGCACCCCTGCGGGGGATTACCACAGGATCCATAGGTGCAGGGAGAGATGTACACTTGGGCACACACAACACCTTCCACCCCAGGTCTGAGGGGAGGAGTTAGTTTCCAGGGAGACAGAAAAAGCGGCAGTTAGTCTTGTGAGGGGTGAAGGAGGAGAGAGACAGAGAGCTGTTGGCTGAGGACCAGTTAAGCCCTGAACTAGGAAACAGGTCTGTGTTGTGAAGCGCCCTAGAGAGAGGGACGGAGACTAAAAGGAGAGAGAAAGAGATAAAACTATTATCCCTTTAGCTCACCCGGACACCGGAGTCCGAGATTGCTATTAATTCAGGAATAGCATAGAAAACCAGGACAGATCAGGAGGATCTACTCCCCCTGAAGAAGAAGGGGAGACAGTTGCCAAACTTGACCAAGTATAGGACCAGGGGCCCAGAAAGAGAATTGGTAGCCCCAAGGAAAGGTCCTCATTGTCAGTTGTGGAGAAGGACCCCAAAGAAAGTGAAGGTGGCAGGTTCAGCTTAAGGCAGGACTGATCCCAAACAAAGCACACATTGTTAGAGGAGGCCTCACAAATCTCCAGGGTGAATATCTCTACCTACACCAAAAACCTGGTTACCCTCCTGAACTGTACCTGTTACCGGACATCAGTAAAAGAAAGGTACTGAAACAAAGATTTAATGTGTGTGTGTGCCTACTTTGACATTACTGCCTATAGCGTTCGTACAAGCCGTATGCCGATCACCTCAGCAACCATACACAGCGCTGGTAACCGACTTTACCAGTTACCACAGGAGGCGTCAGGACACAATTCTCCCATCATCCTGACCACCATCCCTTTACTGACGGTCCAGGGCACGGAACCGGGAATCAACCAACCGTGATCCCCACAGAAGTAACCCATCCATCCCGGTATCCGAGTACCCCTACCCCTGTCGACCGACTCAGTTGTCTTCAGAGGTCTGAGTGTGTATACATATGCTGTAGAGCTGCCTGTGTGTATAGCAGTAGGACTCTGTGTGTGTGTGCGCAAATCAATGATCTATGAACGTTTATGCGTGCAGCCAAGCAGTGTGTGCAGTAATGCTGTCAATTATAATAGCGTTATCTAAGGTAACAGGTTCCCTTTAAATGCTTCTGTCAATTACTGACTGTGGTATTTAAATGCTGCATTCACAGTAAGAGCTTTATCCAGATGCCTATAGAGGAAGGGAATCTTCTTAAGGCTAAAAAAATAACATTATTTATTGAAAAAGGCAAATTGTCTCTTCAGAGAGGAAAAGGACTAGAACTCTAGTGCCACCTACAGTGAGTAGCAATTCTAGATGTCAATAGTGACCCTTTAATGAGCCTTATCACATGACATAGGATAAAAAGCCAAGACCAGAAACTCAAGGCTCGTTAAAGGGTCACTATTGACTTCTAGGATTGCTACTTCCTGTAGGTGGCACTTGAGTTCTAGTCCTTTTCCTCTCTGAAGAGACAATTTGCATATTTCCCAGAGGAGCATTGGAGCTTTAAAAGTCTCCTCACCTGACGTGCTTAACACGTCACTCTCTGCAAGGAGAAATATTACCCCTAGATACCTTTATTGAAAAAGCAATTATTAATAATTTATTTAAAAAAGGCTTAAAAATATAAAAGTTTGAAACACCCTCTTTTCCCCATTCAAAAATAAAGAAATATAAAAAATATAAAAACAAACAAATTTTGTATAACCGCATACAGAAAAAATTCTGATCTATGAAAATAAAAAAATAATTAACCCATACAGTAAACTGCAGAAAATAAAGTGAGCAGTGACTGAAACCACTTCCTGAATCACCTCGATAACTGGAAGCGGGCAGCTGCAAAGGGAATTATTATTTATTTATTTATATAGCACCATTGATTCCATGGGTTACATACAAAATAAAGATATCACTTACAGTAACAAATAAACAATGATAGACTGGTACAGAGGGAAGAGGACCCTGCCCTTGTGGGCTTACATTCTACAGGATGATAGGGAAGGAGACAGTAGGTGGAGGGTTTCAGCAGCTCCGGTGTTGGTGAGGCGCAGGGCCAGTGTTGGTAAGGCAACAGCTCCAGTGGTGTTGAGGAGGCAGCGAGGTCATAGCAGGCTGTAGGCTTTCTTGAAGAAATGTGTTTTTATGTTCTGTCTGAAGGATCCGAGTGTGGTGGATAGTCGGTAGTGTTGGGGCACAGAATTCCAGAGGATGGGGGATGTTCAGGAGAAGTCTTGGAGGCGATTGGGTGAGGAACGAATAAGTGTTGAGGAGAGGAGGAGGTCTTGAGAGGACCGGAGATTACGTGAGGGAAAAGATCAGGAGATTAGTTCAGAGATGTACGGAGGAGAAAGGTTATGGATGGCTTTGTAGGTCAGTGTTAGCAGTTTGAATTGGATATGCTGGGGAAATGGGAGCCAGTGAAGAGATTTGCAGAGGGGAGAAGTAAAATGAGTAATGAGGAGAGAGATGAATTAGTCGGGCAGCAGAGTTAAGAACGGATTGGAGAGGTGCGAGAGTGTTAGCAGGTAGACCACAGAGGAGGATGTTGCAGGAGTCCAGGAGGGAGATGATGAGGGCATGCACAAGCATTTTTCGTAGATTGAGAGTAGAGGAAAGGACAGATTCTGGAAATATTTTTGAGCTGGAGGTGATAAGAGGTGGAAAAAGCTTGGATGTGTGGTTTGAAGGACAGGGCAGAGTCAAGGGTTACTCCGAGGCAGCGGATGTCCGGTACAGGGGAAAGCGTGATGTCGTTTATTGTGATAGATAGATCAGGTAGGGAAGATATGTGAGCTGGAGGAAAGATGATGAGTTCAGTTTTGTCCACATTGAGCTTGAGGAAGTGAGAGGAGAAGAAAGAGGATATGGCTGACAGACACTCTGGGACTCTGGACAGCAGACAGGTGACGTCTGAGGTAGATCTGAATGTCATCAGTGTATAGGTGATACTGGAAGCCATGGGAATTTATGAGTTGTCCCAGGCCAAAGGTATAGATGGAGAAGAGTAGGGGTCCTATGACAGAGCCTTGAGGGACTCCAACAGAGAGAAGGTGGGATGATGAGATAGTGTGGGAGTGGGAGACGCTAAAAGTGCGGTTGGAATGGTATGAGGAGATCAAGGATAGGGCAAGGTCTTCGACGCCAAAGGAAGGGATGATCTATAGTAGGAGGCAGTGGTCAATTGTGTCAAAGTCAGAGTACAGGTCTAGAAGGAGGAGTATAGAAAATTGTCTGTTAGCTTTGGCTGTAAGTAGGTAATCACTAATTTTGATAAGGGCAGTTTCAGAGGAATGATTGGGACGGAAACCAGATTGTAGGTTGTCGAAGAGCAAGTTAGATGAGAGATGGGAGGAAAGTTTAGCATGAACATGTTTCTCAAGGAGTTTGGAAGCAAATAAGAGCAGTGATATGGGGCAATAGCTTGACACAGCGGTCGGGTAGAGGGATGGCTTTTTGAGGATAGGCGTGATTGTGGCATGTTTGAAAGCAGAAGGGAAGGTACCAGAGGTTAGTGATAGGTTGAAGAGGTGGGTTAAGGCCAGAATAAGTGTGGTAGTGAGGTTGGGGAGGAGGTGGGATGGGATGAGGTCGAGTGCACAAGTGGTGAGGTGTGATTTGGAGAGGAGGCGAGTAACCTCTTCCTCAGTGATGTTGGAGAGGGAGGTTATAGGGGAAAGGCATTGGTCTGGTATACAAAGGGGTTGTGGTGGTTGAACAATAAAGACTTGCCTTGTTTGGTCGATATTATTTTTGAAGTGTGTGGTAAAGTCCTCAGCAGAGATGAGGGGGGGCGGATGGGGCAGTGGAGGGCGGAAGAGGGAGTTAAAAGTGTTGAATAACTGTTTGGGATTGTAGGATAAGGAAGATACAAGAGTTTTGAAGTAGGCTTGTTTAGCAGAGGTGAGGGCTGATTTGAAAGTGAGTGTTGCTTGTTTGAATGCAGTGAAGTCATCATGTGAATGTGTTTTCTTCCAATACCGCTCCGCAACCCTGGACACTTGTCAAAGCTTTTTAGTGAGGTTATTGTGCCAGGGTTGTCTATTGATTTGTGACACTCTGCCATGCACGAGAGGGGCGACTGCATCAATAGCTGATGCGAGAGTGGCACTGTAGAAAGCAGTGGCGCTGTCTGTGTCATGGAGTGAAGATATGGATATCAGTGGTAGAATAGAGCAAGAGAGAGTGTGAGTGTCTAGATGTGCGAGGATTCTGGGGGGGTGTGCTAGTTGCTGGACATGGGTGACAGGAGAGGAGGACAGGGATGAGAAAGTGAGTAGATGGTGGTCGTCAGATAGGGGGAGAGGGGAGGTTATGAAGTTAGATAGGGAGCAGAGATGGGTGAAGATAAGGTCTAATGTATGTCCGTCTGTGTGGGTGGCTGAAGAGTACCATTGAGTAAGTCCAAAAGATGAAGTAAGTGACAGGAGTTTGGAGGCTGCTGACTGGTGGGTGTCAAGTGAAGAAGCCAGGTGGAGAATTGGTCAGTAAATGCAGTGACCGGGCCCGAAGGTCGGTACATGACAGCCACTTGGAGGTTGGAGGGAGAGTAGATGCGGACAGAGTGGACTTCAAAAGAAGGGAGAATAAGGGAGGGTAGAGGTGGTATTGGGTTAAAGATGCAGTTGTTAGAAAGGAGAAGACCCACTCCTCCACCATGTCTGTTGCCAGGGCGAGGAGTGTGGGTGAAGTGGAGGCTGCCTTAACACAGCGCAGCAGGGAAGCCAGAGTCAGAGGGCGTCAGCCATGTTTCGGTGAGGCCCAGGAAGGAGAAATTGCGGGAGGTAAAGAGGTCATGAATCACATGGAGCTTATTGCAGACAGAGCAGGCATTTCAGAGTGCTCCAGAGAGAGGGAGCAGGAGGGTGGGTGTCAGGGGGACGGGTTTTAGGTAGCAGAGGTTGCGGTAGTTAATTTTTGGTTTTTAGCGATAGGATGGGGAATCAGTGGGATGTGGCATCTGTGGGGGTCCAGGATTAGGGGATATGTCACCAGCAGTCAGGAGAAGCAGAAAGAGGGAGAGCAGGTGGGAGAAGGCGAGTCGCCAGCTTGTTTTGGGTGTTTTAGTAGGATAGATCTGAAGTTGAGAAGCAGGTCAGCAGATGAGGTCAGGTGGGGAGGTAAGAGGGACGGAGAAATGATTATTTAGCTAGATGGTACTGGGGTTTGGGGATAGCGAAGGAGAGTGAGGATTAGTGGAACAAAAACTGTAAGAGCATACAGCACAGACCAAAAGTTTGGACACGCCTTCTCATTTAAATATTTTTCTGTATTTTCATGACTATGAAAATTGTACATTCACACTGAAGGCATCAAAACTATGAATTAACACATGTGGAATTATATACTTAACAAAAAAGTGTGAAACAACTGAAAATATGTCTTATATTCTAGGTTCTTCAAAGTAGACACCTTTTGCTTTGATGACTGCTTTGCACACTTTTGGCATTCTCTTCATGAGCTTCAAGAGGTAGTCACTGGAAATGGTCTTCCATCAATCTTGAACGAATTCCAGGAAATGCTTAGCACTTGTTGGCCCTTTTGCCTTCACTCTGCGATCCAGCTCACCCCAAACCATCTCGATTGGGTTCAGGTCTGTTGACTGTGGAGGCCAGGTCATCTGGCGTAGCACCCCATCACTCACCTTCTTGGTCAAGTAGCCCTTACACAGCCTGGAGGTGTGTTTGGGGTCATTATCCTGTTGAAAAATAAATGACAGTCCAACTATACTGGATGGAATAGCATGCCTCTGCAAGATGCTGTGGTAGCCATGCTGGTTCAGTATGCCTTCAATTTTGAATAAATTCCCAACAATGTCACCAGCAAAGCACCCGCACACCATCACACCTCCTCCTCCATGCTTCACGGTGGGAACCAGGCATGTAGAGTCCATCCGTTCACCTTTTCTGCGTCACACAAAGACACGGTGGTTGGAACCAAAGATCTCAAATTTGGACTCATCAGACCAAAGCACAGATTTCCACTGGTCTAATGTCCATTCCTTGTGTTCTTTAGCCCAAACAAGTCTCTTCTGCTTGTTGCCTGTCCTTAGCAGTGGTTTCCTAGCAGCTATTTTACCATGAAGGCCTGCTGCACAAAGTCTCCTCTTAACAGTTGTTGAAGAGATGTGTCAGCTGCTTGAACTCTGTGTGGCATTGACCTGGTCTCTAATCTGAGCTGCTGTTAACCTGAGATTTCTGAGGCTGGTGACTTGGATAAACTTATCCTCAGAAGCAGAGGTGACTCTTGGTCTTCCTTTCCTGGGGCGGTCCTCATGTGAGCCAGTTTCTTTGTAGCGCTTGATGGTTTTTGCAATTGAACTTGGGGACACTTTCAAAGTTTTCCCAATTTTTCGCACTGACTGACCTTCATTTCTTAAAGTAATGATGGCCACTCGTTTTTCATTACTTAGCTGCTTTTTTCTTGCCATAATAAAAATTCTAACAATCTATTCAGTAGCACTATCAGCTGTGTAGCCACCTGACTTCTGCACAACACAACTGATGGTCCCAACCCCATTTATAAGGCAAGAAATCCCACTTATTAAACCTGACAGGGCACACCTGTGAAGTGAAAACCATTTCCGGTGACTACCTCTTGAAGCTCATCAAGAAAATGCCAAGAGTGTGCAAAGCAGTCATCAAAGCAAAAGGTGGCTACTTTGAAGAACCTAGAATATAAGACATATTTTCAGTTGTTTCACACTTTTTTGTTAAGTATATAATTCCACATGTGTTAATTCATAGTTTTGATGCCTTCAGTGTGAATGTACCATTTTCATAGCCATGAAAATACAGAAAAATCTTTAAATGAGAGGGTGGGTCCAAACTTTTGGTCTGTACTGTATGTTAGCATAGTGAAAGGATAGGAGTAGGTTAAAAGAAAAGCTGGGTAAATGATGAGCAGTGCTTACTGTTCCCTTCTGGTCCCTTCTGGTTTATTCCTGGTATATTCCTTTAATAATAATACACTTATTGCCGATAAAACTTAATTTTCCCCCTGTAGCTGATGTTCCAGTAAGCCAGGCATTGTTTAAACACCATTTACCTGCAGATTACTACTATTAATACTGCTCAATTATTAAGCAATTTGTATTTTTGAGGATTAATAATTACAGTATATATTTCAACAGCTACAGTACTGTCGGTAAAGGTTAAAAAAACAAATATTCAAGAAGAACACAGGTTTCTTTTAATATGAAAACAATCACTACAGTCAATACATCACCAATGTATTATAAATCACATTAGAGAGCCTAATATCAGAGCATTGCAGACTGCAGAAAAAATAACTGGGAAATTATTTGGAATGCACATGTAATCTGATGAATTTGTGAGCTTAATTCTTATAACAATAAATTGTACTTACTGTTGCATCCTGTGAGTTCCCATGGGGCACTTCTACAGCCCATAACTTTAGATCTACTGATAAATGAGCCCGGGTCACAAACTGAATTACCGAGGAACTGTCCTGTGGAGCATAACATATCATATTTAAAGAACTATATTAGTTTACATGATGTTACACAAGAAACATGAGAACATCATGGGATATTCCCTTCTATAGAAACCCCAGGATTTAGACATATCTCAAAAATGTATACCATAGCTCCACATTTGTTGTGATTTGCTCAAATGGCAGCATTTTTCATTTCAATTTCAGGGAATCATTTTTAGTCAAGGAATAAATACAATTGTTAGAATAACCAGTAGAAATATATACTGTACAAATTTTATTACAAAGGGAATCATATGGATTACTGGGCCCAGGGGAAGTCTGAGTGGTAAAGAATCTAATCACTCCCGGAGGGCCCATCAGCGGAGGTAATTCAACTGTCTCCTTTGAGTGGGGCAATTGGCCTATGATAGTCGCTTGCTACCCTTCCCCAAGAAATATATTATTTCTACAAATTTGGTTGAAAGCAACATTTTATTCTTTGGGGGCAATTCAATAAGTCTGGCGTTACAATTCCATTCTCAATGAAGGGGCTCACTGGAGTACAATGCACCTAAGTCATTTAATGGCACACGCCGCTGTTAACTGGTGCGCTGCCACCGGAAATGCACTCCAGTCAGGCACTGGAGTACTTTTCTGGAGTAAGTTACGATAGAGGTGTAACTTATCATGAATCCGCCCATGCTATAGCCATATTCCCGTAGCTGGCCGGACTGGCATTTAAAAGTTAAGGCTATGTGGCCACGATGCAGAAATGCTCCGGATTTTTTCCTGAGCATTTCTGCATCTCCCTGGCAGAAAAAACGCATGCGGATTGTACATGCGTTTTTCCTGCCAGGGACATGCGGATGTGAAGCGTTCTTCACATGCGATTTCGCATGCGGGTTGTTAAGCACTTTCCAACCGATTTTAGCATCACTTGGAAAGTGCTTGACAACTTGGTCACACTATATAAATCCATGCAAACGGCATGGATTTATATAGTGTGACCTTAAAGAATGGTAAAAAATAAATATCATACTTACCTTCTGATGGCCCCTGGTGTCTTTATTCGCTCCGCCCTGGCTTGCCGGCAGCTCGCGGTACACTGAAGGACCTGCCGACGTCAGCGTACCGTGACCCGTCACATGATTAAATGACATCAACGCAGGTCCTTCAGTCCACCGCGAGCTTCCGGGAAGCGAAGACAAGCACACCGGGGGCCATCAGAAGGTTAGTATAATGTCTATAATATAATATAATATAATGTTCTTTTTTTACAGGTTCTGTGGTACCCGGGTCCGGAGGAGAGTCTCCTCTCCTCCAGACCCGGGTACCATTCGCACATTGAAACGTTTGGATTCCGCATGTACAGATCCAGTGATGTGGAATGCATGCGTTCTAATGAAAGTCAATGGTGGGGAAAGCGCCACGCTTCTGCAAAATAATTGGTAGTGCTGCGGATTTTTCCGCAATGATAACCCGCAGCGGAAATTTCCGCAGCATGTGCACAGCACATGCGGATTATCATTGGGGAACATGGCAGGCCTTCTACCAAGCGTTTTTTAAGCGTTTATGCAGCGTTTTTGCCGCTGCGGAAACGCTTAAAAAAACGCATCGTGGGCACACAGCCTAAAGGTCGTAATATTTTTGTGCAACTTCAAAGTAGAGCAAAAATATTGTGACTTATTAGGGTGTTTTACACTAGCAATCTGGCATAAACACCTGAATGAATCAGGTTAGCGTTAACCAATAGTGCACATGTAAGGCAAGTAAATAGGCCACAATAAAGAAGAAAGGTATTTGCATACCAGTTTCAAACAGTTTCCCTCCAGTATTTTCTGTTCATACTGCACCATCAAAGCATTTTTTGTGACTTTAAGTGTGTGCTTCGCACTGGAACCCTCCATTCTTCTCAGATCAATTTATATTGTCTGTTATTTCTTTTTTTCATTTATTTTTGCAGTGGTGTGATATACCAGTAACCACACTGCCTTTTCTTCATTTCGGGTATCATGGGGTATTTGTAATTTCCCTTTTTCTTCTAATTTTTGTGTAGATAATTCATTGTAATTAATAAAATGATACTTATTTATGTACATTTTTTGTATTTATTTACTTATCATTAGAATATTATTTTTGTGGAGTCATTTATAGGTGTAATAGAGTGTTTTGGAGACTCCAATAAGATGTATTTATTGCTTGGTAATTTTAGTATGGGTCTTTGGGTCCAAGATTAGTTACTAAATTTAGAATTTACATTGCGAGACCCAGTGAGCGAAAGTATCTGTACATTTCTGTGAAAAAATTTTGGTAATATGTTATACCAACGCTATAAAATTTAAGTTTGTGGTTGAAGCCTCTATGATTTCTGGAAAAGGAAAAACTAGAAATACTATGATAATATTATATTACACAACATAATATTGCAGTCATCACCTAATGTAAAGTTCAGGACACTGTATCATCGAAAAGTTTGGCTAAAAAGATTATAGCCAATGCTTTATAACAAAACTGCTGCAAATCCAAGTGCATTCAAACTTATCTCATATCTATATTTCATATATATATATGTGTGTGCACATAACCATACTGAATGACTGTATTCTTACCTTTTTCAATATCTCTGTATTAAGCAACGTAAGAACATCGATATTTTGGGTTTCCTCTTTTGCTAACGTTGTGAAGTTACATTCCACCTCTAAACATGGCAAATTTGACTTGTCACAATCCTATGAGATATTAAGTAAATTTGGATGAAGATATACTGTAAAACACATCACCAAAAAATGTGGGTAGGAGAGGTAGGCAGGAAGTGAGTACTGGAGATAAATGAGAATCCAGCATGACCAGTGTTTATTTTGTGTTAGATTTAGATACATAGTTTATTTAGAATTACTTTTATCTTCATCCAATAGTATGTCTTTCTGTCATATACTGTACTAATAGTTGGTAGCATCATGTGTCATTTTTGCAGTATACAGTATATGATATATATATATATATGATGCTTTGATAACTTTATATCTGACATTTAATTTCAATTGGACGCATTAGATAGAATAATGGCAAGTACACACACAGAGTAATATTATGATTCTGGAATCTTGAACCAGCCACGAAATTCCAATGGAAATACGCAAAAAAGTTTACATGTAACACGTGCAGATTTTATCACAGATTTACCCATGTATTTCACTCACTGCACAGTAATAGATAAAATCTTTGGTGAACATCTGAGTGATTTCCATAAATGATAGTTCATGCACATTCACAGCATGCCTACAATCTGCTGGAGATTTCCACGCTGTAAGTGGATAGTTTGTTGTATTACATTATAATGCAATCTGCTGATTTCCAAAGAGCCTAGCATACATAGGTGATTTCTGCAAATACAGTTGTATGTCATTGAGTACCTATAATAATATATACTTGGGGTCATACATTGACATACACTTACACTGACGTCATGAAAACTCATATTTCTCCCACCCACAGATTCCATGTGAACAAGCTAGTTTTTCAGCAAGTTTGTTATTATGTCTACTTCAAGCCACAAGCAATAGTTCAACAAATGTTAACAAACAGATAATTTAATTTATAATTCACCATATCAATATTCCAGTGGGTCAGAAGCTTACATACACCATGCAGATTGTGCCTTTACATAGCTTGGAAAATTCCAGAAATTATTGTCATGGCTTTACAAGCTTCTGATAGGCTAATTGACATAATTTGACGTAATTTCAGGTGTATATGTGGCAGCATGAGGTCTACCATCAAGGTCTACTTGCCTCGATGCTTGACATCATGGAAAAACAAATCAGTCAAGATGTCAGAAAAAGAATTATGGACCTCCACAACAATGGTACATCCTTTGGAGCAATTTCCAAAAGCCGAAGGGTACAGCAAAGAACTGCACAAACAATCTGAAAGTTTATGCGGCATAGGAGTACACAGCCATCCTGTCGTTCAGGAAGTACATGCATTCTGTTTCTCAGAGATGAACGTACTTTAGTGCAAAAATTATAGGTACAAATGTATTGATGTCAACAGTAAAATGTTTCATTGTTATATATGGAGGACACCATCTCAAAACATTAACTTAAAGGCGTTTTCCCACGAACAAGGTTAATTTTAAAGTTGATTTTAATCAATAGATCTTGGAATAATAATAAGCTTCACAATTGGATGTGTTTAAAAAAAATGTTCCTGTGCTGAGAAAATCTTATAAATGTTCCCCTGCTGTGTACTGTGTAATGGCTGTGTCTGACCATACAGGTACAAGGTCTGATCATACCACATCTCCTGGGCAGGAAGGAAGCAAAAGAGTATACAGACAGGACAGCAGGGGATCGCAGCTGATTCTTTTTGTGAGGTAAAACATTTCCTTGGCTGTTTTTAAAAAATATTTTACCTCAAAGAAAGAATCAGCTGTGCTGCCCTGTCTGCTGTAATGTCTGTACACTTTTTTTTCTCACCCCGTGCCCAGGCGATGTGGTATGATCAGACCATGACCCTGTACGGTCAGACACAGCCATTACACAGTACACAGCAGGGGCATTATGAGGAAGGAAAATTATGTGGAAATATTGAAGCAACAAGTCATCAGTTAAAGCTTGTGTGCAAATTTTTACACTTGAATTTGGCGCACGTGGTTCGTGGACCGACTGCGGACCGGATATTGGACTGGGCTTACCATGGAGGGGCGTAACTAAGCAGCTACTTTGGTGTTCACTGGAGTCTCTAGTGGTGAGGTCAGGCTTATGCTGCAGGTAGCTACCAGGTGCCACTCCAGGGCGGTGTCCGGGTGTAGCAGCTGACCCCAAAGTGCAGAGACGATAATTCAGATTCTTAGACAGGACAGGATGGCCACTGGGACAGATTTAGACTGTGCAGACAGGACGGCCACCGAGACAGGTTCTGGTACCACCGATTCGGCCAAGGGAAACAGATACCACGAACGCAGTTTCAGGGTAACGTATAACCAAGACAGGACTACCGGGACAGTGTAGGATAGGGAATCGCTATATTAGACTATGGGAACAACTTATTGTAAGAAACTTGTGAAAGACTAACTGAAACATGTGACCCAAGTTAGGCAATTTAAAGGCAATGCTACCAAATACTAATCACATGCATGTAAACTTTTGAGCCAACAGAAGTCTGATGAAAGCAGTAAAAGCTTAAATAAATCATTAACTAGCATTACTCTGAAAAGTTCACATTCTTGAGCTATAAGAGCACAGTCGAGGGCCGTATATCACGGGTAACGATGGCATTGCAGTGCATGGACTGGCCGGTGGCTCTCCTGACTCGAGTATGACAGCTACATAGAAATATGTGCTGTCATGCTGGGGTCAGGAGAGCTTCTGGCCAGTTAAAGCACAGCAATGCGATCGTTGTTGATATTATTCAGTGCGCCCGAATAGTGATCCCAAACTAAGAGAGAAAATGTGTACTGGGATAAAATGGCAGGAATTACACTAATGAATGTAGCTAAGTTTATATGGAAACATATGACTTCAACTGTATGTAAAGTATGCAACTGGGCATGCAATTGCCAAGAATAATTGACTGTTCTTACTTATATTTGACCCCTTCATTTAAAACCATTAAACGTAATATAGATAATGACTTTTATTTTGTGGTTTTCCATTCTATAGAATCATGTAAGCAAAAGAGGTTACTTTAAATACTGCTACATGCTTTCCTTGAAGAGGACTTGCCATTTCTCCAGGCACATCTGTTTTAGTAAATATCGAGTGATTCAAAAAGGATAGTACAAAATTATTGCCACTGTATTGATAACCGAGAGAACATAACACAAATGTATTAACATGACAAGACAACTATCCAAGTTTTAGCTATACACTACAAATGTACAAGGTGATTTCCACTGGTGACATGACAGATGTCTAGTCGGTAGTCCAGTTCTGTCCAGACGCGTGCCAGCATATCCTCAAATATGAACTCCACTGTTTCAGTGATGCGCTGTCTCGGGGTCATTCAGATCCCGTAGCTGGAGGGGGGCAGAGATACACAAGCAGAAAGAAATTGCTGAGTGTTTAATCCGTAGATGGTGGATGCCAGCGCAACATTGGTGAATCAACCTGAGACAACAGATCACGTGGTCAGTCTTCAAGGAAATTGTTGCCAGGTTCCCTTGCAGAGTTTGGTGGGAGTACTAAAAGCAACACAATGAGTGATCAGCGTATTTTCAGGTGGCCCTCCTAGCAAAACGTAAATGCCATCAACTCTGTTATATCTAGTCCATTGAGGTAACACTGACACTTTTTATTAACACAGTTTTAATTTATTAGATTTGCTTGCTTATAGGGGTTTTCCCACGAACAATGTACATTTTAATCAATAGATCTTGGAATAATAATAAGTTCCACAATTGGATGTGTTAAAAAATGTTCCTGTGGTGAGATAATCGTATACATGTGCCCCTGCTGTGTACTGTGTAATGGCTGTGTACAACCATGCAGAGCTGGCCAGGAAGAGAAGCATAAGTCACTGATGGCAAGTGCAAATTCAGATAAAACAGCAGGGGCTCACAACTGTTGCATTCTGAGGTAACACATTTCTCTGTCTGTTTTATCACAGGAGTATTTCTGACATTACACCAGTCATGTGAGCTCATCATAAATCAAGTCAGAGACATAAAAAGCTCAGATGCCGCTGAAGTTCCTACATCACTGACTTGATTTATGATGAGCTCAGAGAGCTGGAGATATTGCAGAAACACTCACTCCTGTGTTACCTCCGGCAGAGAAATCTGTAGCCTCAGGAAGGAAAATGGGTTACCTCAAGAAGAAATATGTTACCTCAAGCAGGGTAATGTGTTACCTCAGGCAATGAAATGTATAATCCCCGCTGTTTGGTCTGTATACTCACATATCATAATTGACTTATGATTAACCCCCAGGGCATAATCTGTGGTATGTGCCGACTATGAAGTGCAGCAGCTTTGCATGGTGGGACACCACAAAATAACAGTACAAAACAGGAACTCATTTATAAGATTATCTTAGCACAGGAAAAAAATGTTAACAATTCTGGAAGTTATTATTATTGAAAGATATATTTGTGGCGCCACTGAGGGTTCGACCGCCACAGGGATGCTGCACTTCTCTATTGGAGTGTAGTGTTCCTCCTCTGAGGTAAGAACAGTGTGATAGTCGTGACCCAACCTTTACATCCAACACCACATTTCTCCACCAGAGGGGGCTAGAATGCACTAGGTGCTGCCTTCCTGGTTACAGGGAGACTGGGGAACCAAAAGATAGGGGGAACCATGTAGTGGGTGAGGGTGGAGGACTTACAATTTAGTTACACTTAATAATTCATATTTAATAAACAGCCATGTTGGTTCTGTTGGTTCTTGGACTGTTATCAGATCGTGACACCCCAGGCTGAACGTGGATCCTGTGTGGACCTGCAGCTGATGGGGACACGGCCCTCGTACCTTAGCCTTGGGGTCGAGAGGCAGGTTGTAGATAATGAATGTCTCAGCCCGGTCAAGGACCATGATCAAGAAGGCCCGGAGCTTAAGAGTGTAGCTCCATAGCAAATGGATCCCAGGGAGGATGCAGACGGAGCGGCGTACGCCACCTGTCCTCTCTATGCTGATCTAGTCAGAGGGATTCCGGCTGCAAGAGGGGACCGGCCCCCGACACCTGACCTTGCTACTCCACGTCCTGGTCAGGAAAGCCTGGTAGGCCCTGAGGATCCCACCGGGTATCGGACGGAGCGGAGCTGCCACCCGTGCCCTTGTTCTGAGAGGAGCTCAGAGGAAGGCCCGGCCTATTCGCACACACACACGGACAGGAAAGGATCTGGTCTGTAGTTCAGGAACAATCTGGTGTAGGGTCAATATTGAACACTGGACTTACTCGGAGGTTGTCGGACCCCCGTCTCTGGTGACCGCAGGACTCCGCGGGGAGCAGGGAGTCGCCTTCCTTCTGCCATCTCTGATGTGCGTAAAGCCTTGGAAGTTCACCCCTATGGCCTCCGGACTGTTTATTCTACGCCACACCGCGCGACGCGGCATCCGTTCTCCTCTACTACTACCCCTTCCATCCTGTCCCTCTGCCCTGAGGCCTTGCTCCGCCTGTGGGGCGTACTAATAACTTTGGCAGCCATAACACCATGCCTCAGCGGACTGCAGCAGCGCTGGTGGCCTTCACCAGGTGCCACAGGTGGCGTAGTCGTAAATCAGCCACTCAACCCGGATAAGCCCACAACATCCTTTTTTAAATTGTGACGGCCCTGAGCACGGGTCGGGTCCGGGCCACGGCTGCACCCCATCTCTCCATCACAGGACCCGATTCCGAGTCCCCCATCTCCCAGGATTAATAAGGGCTTCCGAGAAGAGGCGTCACAAACTTGGCGTAGTCGGCAGGATCTCGTGCCCGCAGCAAAGGAAGGAATTACCCAATGCTACCGGGTACTGTGTGCCTTACACCTTGAACTGTTGTTTTCCACTTAAAATGGCGCCCGCCCAAGAAGAACAGGCGCCATAATGCTGTGAAAAGACGGTCTTTAAACACCTCCCATCGTGGGCTGGGCTCCCGCTTGGCGCCAAACGTGTGGACAGACCCTTCCATCAGAGACTGTCCGCAGGGTAATGCCCGTCAAACCGGATGGGCTGAACGAAGGCGGGCCTGTCAGCATGCCGCCCAGGAACCGCCCCAAAAGAAGAGGAAGAAGAAAGACAACAAGGTGCGGCCATTACAGTCGGAGGTTGGCATTCGTCAGAGGCAGACATGGACGCTTCTGGAGAGCGAACCAACGAACCTTCTGAACTCGGTTCAGGCCCTTCACCCGGCAGGGAGCGGGATGGCAGCGTGTTAACAGCGGGAGATATAGAATTTCTCCACCAGGAAGCCCCGGGACTCGTGCGGAGACAGAGAGAGGCCCAGCAGGAGGCGACGGCTGCGTGGCGGGAAGAAATGTTGCTGCGCATCCGGGCCCGCCGCCAAGGAGTTGAAGCCCAAGGAGACACGGTGACAGAGGTCGCGAGCGGCCCAGAGGAGGGTGAGTGTGCAACCCTTGCCCCGGCTGCTGAGCCTACCGTACCAATCCTGGACCTCATGGCCGAATATCTCTTGCCCAGCGCGGCCACCTGGGAGTAGGTCTTGGCTCCGGAGCAGCAAGTGGCAGCTATAGGTGGGGACAAGCGATGCCGCCCTACTCCCAAACCCAAAGTGCCTGAAGCTGCAGAGGTGTCTACCGGCTCCAACCCGGACTGGTCCGCGCCTGTAGAGGACCCGCAGCAACCCGTGATGACCCCGCTTCCCGCACCAGCAGTAACCTGGCCCCAGGCTGAGGAGTGGGCCTGGGACAACCAGGGGGGGGACTTAATGGGCTTCGCCCGGGAGACCCGGGCTGAAGCGCACAGGAGGAGCCAGTGGTGCAGCGACCAAATCTTCCAGCTCGCTCGGGAGCAACGTCAATGGGAGCTCCGCTGTGAACGTCTAGAGGTACGGGCCAAAGCTGCCAAATCCCAGGCTCGTCAGGAAGAGGCCGCCCGTCCCAGTCCCCGAGTGGAAGGGCAAGTCGTCCGCTTCCACCATGAGGCGGGGTGGGGGTTCATCAGAAGTCCCCAGTACCAGGACGACGTGTTTGTCAGCCGGCGGGACGTCGAGCTACGTCTGAAGTAGGGACACCCTGGTCGGAACCTCTTCCCGGGCTATACAGTGACCTTTTCTCGCCACCAGGGGGTGCGGGGGTGGTACGCCCTGGATGTACACAAAGTATCCGGGAGTGACGCCCCCTTGCGCTTGGCCTCAGGGGACCGGTCAGCCTCCGTCGGGAGGAAGGAGCCTTTTCCCAGGAGGGAACCCGAGATTTAAGCAGCCCCGTCGGTTGTAACTTGTTTATAGTTAATATGTTGACATTTATATTTTGATTTATCATTCCAGTTTCTAGAGACATGTGTCCCTGCGCACTTGCAGCAGACAGACTCTTTCACTTGTAAATAGTTTGCATCTCTTAAGGTGCTCCATATTGGTTTTATACAAAAACCGCGGACATTTCTACCTCAAGACCTCAGAAGGAAAACCTGTCAGAGTGGCTCTCCAGGAGGTCCAACTCGGGATCTTCATGCCCTGCAGCCACCCCAGGGCCCACGTTGGGGGTTTGGGACAGGTCCCTCGCACTTCTGAACTGACTCTGCGTCTTTGCACTTTAACCTGTCTGTTTGCACAAAATGTCTCTGGAAAATGCTAGCACTTTTATAATTTTATACTTTTGCATTTTTGTACTGTATAACCTGTTATGCAACGTTTAAGAAGATATGCCTCCCATAAAGGGAAGATAGTTCATGCTTATATAAAAAGAAAATTTCCTGGGTGTTACTCTTTTGCAGCCTGTGGACGTGCTGTGTTTCACCAGGGGGGAATGTGGCGCCCCTGATGGTTCGACCGCCACAGGGATGCTGCACTTCTCTAATGGAGTGTAGTGTTCCTCCTCTGAGGTAAGAACAGTGTGATAGTCGTGACCCAACCTTTACATCCAACACCACATTTCTCCACCAGAGGGGGCTAGAATGCACTAGGTGCTGTCTTCCTGGTTACAGGGAGACTGGGGAACCAAAAGATAGGGGGAACCATATAGTGGGTGAGGGTGGAGGACTTACAATTTAATTACACTTAATAATTCATATTTAATAAACAGCCATGTTGGTTCTGTTGGTTCTTGGACTGTTATCAGATCGTGACACCCCAGGCTGAACGTGGATCCTGTGTGGACCTGCAGCTGATGGGGACACGGCCCTCGTACCTTAGCCTTGGGGTCGAGAGGCAGGTTGTAGATAATGAATGTCTCAGCCCGGTCAAGGACCATGATCAAGAAGGCCCGGAGCTTAAGAGTGTAGCTCCATAGCAAATGGATCCCAGGGAGGATGCAGACGGAGCGGCGTACGCCACCTGTCCTCTCTATGCTGATCTAGTCAGAGGGATTCCGGCTGCAAGAGGGGACCGGCCCCCGACACCTGACCTTGCTACTCCACGTCCTGGTCAGGAAAGCCTGGTAGGCCCTGAGGATCCCACCGGGTATCGGACGGAGCGGAGCTGCCACCCGTGCCCTTGCTCTGAGAGGAGCTCAGAGGGAGGCCCGGCCTATTCGCATACACACGGACAGGAAAGGATCTGGTCTGTAGTTCAGGAACACTCTGGTGTAGGGTCCCGATTGAATGCTGGACTTACTCGGAGGTTGTCAGACCCCCGTCTCTGGTGACCGCAGGACTCCGCGGGGAGCAGGGAGTCGCCTTCCTTCTGCCATCTCTGATGTGAGTAAAGCCTTGTAAGTTCACCCCTATGGCCTCCGGACTGTTTATTCTGCGCCACACCGCGCGACGCGGCATCCGTTCTCCTCTACTACTACCTCTTCCATCCTGTCCCTCTGCCCTGAGGCCTTGCTCCGCCTGTGGGGAGTAGTAATAACTTTGGCCGCCATAACACCATACCTCAGCGGACTGCAGTGGCGCTGGTGGCCTTCACCAGGTACCACAGGTGACGTAGTAGTAAATCAGCCACTCAACCCGGATAAGCCCACAACATCCTTTTTTAAATTGTGACGGCCCTGAGCACGGGTTGGGTCCAGGCCACGGCTGCACCCCATCTCTCCATCACAGGACCCGACTCTGAGTCCCCCATCTCCCAGGGTTAATAAGGGCTTCCGAGAAGAGGTGTCACAAACTTGGCGTAGTCGGCAGGATCTCGTGCCCGCAGCAAAGGAAGGAATTACCCATTGCTACCGGGTACTGTGTGCCTTACACCTTGAACTGTTGTTTTCCACTTAAAATGGCGCCCGCCCAAGAAGAACAGGTGCCATAATGCTGTGAAAAGATGGTCTTTAAACACCTGCCATCGTGGGCTGGGCTCCCGCTTGGCGCCAAACGTGTGGACTGACCCTTCCATCAGAGACTGTCCGCGGGGTAATGCCCGTCAAACCGGATGGGCTGAACGAAGGCGGGCCTGTCAGCATGCCGCCCAGGAACCGCCCCAAAAGAGGAGGAAGAAGAAAGACAACAAGGTGCGGCCATTACTCCGAGTCCCCTATCTCCCAGGGTTAATAAGGGCTTCAGAGAAGAGGCGTCACATATTGATTAAAGTGTACTTTGTTCATGGAAAACCCTTTAAGTTCTGTTCATAGTAGCATTCATACACTACTCTGTTCCTTTTTAATTACATACAATTTCAATTACATTTTTCTATAGGCAAATTCATTAAGCCTCTATTCTCTATGGCTTTGTTTTTTTACTCTTGATGGACCAAATAACGTAGTCTATTTGTATAAGTGAAATGGAAATTGAATATTCCGTCAAGGTTCTGTTCACATCAAGTCTGAGATTTGAGTCACAGGTATATTTCTGGGGTATTTTGTAACACATTCCTATGACAGAAGCTGAAAGTGTATAGCTAAACAGTATATGGTGTCGTATAGCCAAACATAAGCAACAATAATAAAAACTAAATACTACACGTTGGCTACATTTTTGTTAACTTGGGGTCTGCATTTTCCATCACTTTAAATAAAAGGTACAAATACCAACAAAAACCAGCCCATCACAGGCCTATAGACCAACTTTTTTGGTCTCAGTTGCAGTGATAGTGGGACTATAGATACCTTTGGAGTATGTGCCAGCTTTCATCTCTTGCATTAAACATAAAAAGGAAAAACAATATTTGAACATGACCTAGCTTTGCATTTTCTAGTCAATGGAACAATTAACCCCTTCACTACCTTTGACTTACATGTCAAAGGTAGTGTCCCAGCCTTTGATGTGGGCTTGCACGCCAAGCCCGCCTCTTTCCCCGCGCATGACAGCTGATTTAATCAGTTGTCAAGAGTCTCTAACAGCGGCGGCTGTTCACCAGTTAAATCCCGCTGTCAATTACTGACAGTGGGATCTAAGACGCGCCAGCTGGAAGCGTGTCATTCATCCCACCCATTGGCTCTCCTGTTACATAATCGCGGGGCGATGATGGGTTGTCTTGACAGCAGGGTGTCTGCAGAAGACCCCCGTGTCGGTCATTATGATAATCCTGTGAAAGCCGGTTCATGGCCGTCATTCATAGGAGATTGTGATTTCTGCTATAAATAGCAGTGCTGAAGCCCTGCTATGTATAGCACAAGCGATCGGATGATCACAGCTTCAAGTCTCCTGAGGGGTCTATTGAAGACAGTAAAAAGTTAAAAGAAAAAGTTTTGAAAAATATGAAAAAACAAAAACACAAGTTCAAATCATCTCCCTTTGCTCAATTAAAAATAAAACAAATAAATAAAAAATTAAAAATACACATATTTGGTATCACTGCATTGAGAAATGTCCGATCTATCAAAATATAAAGTAAATTAAACCGATCGATAAACAGTATAACGAGAAAAAAATTGTAACGCCAGAATTACGTTTTTTTGGCCACCGCAATACTGTAATAAGAGGCGATCAAAACATTGTATTTACCCACAAAGGATATCAATAAAAAAGTCATCTCAGGGAACAAAAAATAAGCCATCACCCAGCCCCAGATCCCGAAAAAAGAAAATGTTACAGGTCTTGGAAAATGGCGACAAAAACTATTTTTTTGTTTTACAAATCTCTGAATTTTTTTTTAACCACCTAAACAAAAAATAAACTATACATATTTGGTATCTGTGTACTCGTACTGACCTGGGGAATCATTTTGCCAGGTCAGTTTTACCATATAGTGAACAGAGGAAATAAAAAACCCAAAAAACAATTGTGGAATTGCACTTTTTTTTTGCAATTTCAACGCACTTGGAATTTTTTTCCCATTTTCCAGTACACTACATGTTAAGATGAATGACATCTTTTAAAAGTACAACTCGACACACAAAAAACAAGCCCTTATATGGCTACATGGCCAGAAAAAAAAAGTTATGGCTCTTGGAAGAAGGGGAGGAAAAAACGTATACGAATAAAAGGAAAATCGCTAGGTAGGCAAGGAGTGAATTCAAACAGAAAGTATCTGCTATACTTTAATATCAAATGTATTCAATTATAGAACTGTAAATTTGGAAAAACTATTGCATTAAAGTACAAAATATGTGCAAGAATTTAATTTCAAGCTTTACTGGCTTATAGAATTACATAATAATAATAATAATTTGTATTTATATAGCGCCAACATATTCCGCAGCACTTTACAATTAAACATGTATAATAATATTCCTATATAGAAGAAAATTATTTAGTTATATTGTGAAATATCACTTTTATCCACTATGTATCACAAGATAACTTAGTAGACATGCTATATAGTTCATATACTAAATATGGGTCAATTCATTAAGACTGGCATTACGCACGCCAGCATCAATGAAGTGGCTCGCTGGAGTACGATGCAGCTAATTTATAAAGTGGCACGCACTGATTAATGAATTAGGTGCATCCATTAACTGGCATGCGCTGTCGCCAACTTTTCATTAATGAGATGAGCGGGTGTAGCCATGCCACACCAGGCCCATGTCTCGCCCATGCTATGCCCATACTGGCATAGCTGACTGAGACAGGTGTGGAAATGCCAAATGTTACAATATTTTGCAAAAAAAGATTATTCAAAAAAACATTATGACTTATTAAATGATTTTACACTAGAATTCTGGTATAAACACCTGAATGAATCATGCTCTAAGTCTGTTGATCACATATACTGTATATGACAATAAAACCAATATTTGACAAGTATCTACAAAACTGCTCTCTCAATTGTGTGTTTAGGGCAAGTCAATGTTAACATCTGGGAAAACCACATAGCTCGTGCCCTTTGCTATAGGGCATGCATACAATGGTAAAGCTGCGGTTTCCAATTGCAATGTCAACATCTCACACTATGCCTTTTTAATTTGGCCTCAACTACCTACCATCAGAAGTATTTTGTCAAGGGGATAACTGATTTTGTAAAAATATACAAATTTTACTTTTTTTAAATCTCAGAAAGAAGTAGAAACAGGAAGAACAACATTTTAAAACTATAGCTGAGAATAGCTCGCAGGCCTGACATATTTTATTATTCCAGACTACTCATGAGAGTGAAGAACAAATTCTCCTCTGTGCCAATCCAGTGCAATCTAAATACTACTTGTTAATAATGGCAAATAACCATATGAAACAGTCTGGAAGGGTAACACATGAGCTCTCAAGCTAATTTAAACATAAATCGTCTCATGAAGTTAGTGAAATGTTGACTTTTTATAATGTTAATTATACACATATTAAAAAAGCTGAACCAGAAAAAATGTAACTTTCCCATTACTTTGTTATTATATTGCTTTAACTTTGGTGAAACACTTAATAGATCCACAGTGCTCTTATCAATGTAACATAGTAACATAGTTTTTAAGGTTGAAGGAAGACTAAGTCCATCTAGTTCAACCCATAGCCTAACATGTTGATCCAGAGGAGGCAAAAAAAAACATGTGGCAAACACTAAGCTCCACATTGGGGAAAAAAATTCCTTCCCGACTCCATACGACAATCAGACTAGTTCCCTGGATCAACGCCCTATCAAGGAATCTAGTATATATAACCTGTAATATTATACTTCAAGAAAGGCATCCATGCCCTTCTTAAATGTTAGTAGTGAATCACTCATTACAACATCATGCGGCAGAGAGTTCCATAGTCTCACTGCTCTTACAGTAAAGAATCCCCGTCTGTGACTATGATTAAATCTTCTTTCCTCCAGATGTAGAAGATGCCCCCTTGTCCCCGTCTCAGGCCTCAGAGTAAAAAGATCAGTAGATAGGTCTTTGTACTGTCCCCTTATATACTTGTACATAGTAATAAGATCACCCCTAAGCCTTCGTTTTTCCATACTAAATAACCCCAAGTGTAATAACCTGTCTTGGTATTGCAGACCCCCAGTCCTCTAATAACCTTGGTCGCTCTTCTCTGCACCCGCTCTATGTCTGAGCTATGTCTTTCTTATACACCGGAGACCAGAACTGTACACAGTATTCTAAGTGTGGTCGCACTAATGACTTGTATAGAGGTAAAATGATGTTCTCCTCATGAGCATCTATGCCTCTTTTAATGCATCCCATTATTTTATTTGCCTGTGCAGCAGCTGCCTGACACTGGCCAATAAACGTGAGCTTGTCATCCACCAATACAGTGGTGACCAAAAGTATTGGCACCCCTGCAATTCTGTCAGATAATACTCAGTTTCTTCCTGAAAATGATTGCAATCACAAATTCTTTGGTATTATTATCTTCATTTAATTTGCTTGCAAGGAAAAAGCACAAAAGAGAATGAAGCAAAAATCAAATCATTGATCATTTCACACAAAACTCCAAAAATGGGCCAGACAAAAGTATTGGCACCCTCAGCCTAATACTTGGTTGCACAACCTTTAGCCAAAATAACTGCGAACAACCGCTTCCGGTAACCATCAATGAGTTTCTTACAATGCTCTGCTGGAATTGTAGACCATTCTTCTTTGGCAAACTGCTCCATGTCCCTGATATTTGAAGGGTGCCTTCTCCAAACTGCCATTTTGAGATCTCTCCACAGGTGTTCTATGGGATTCAGGTCTGGACTCATTGCTGGCCACCTTAGAAGTCTCCAGTGCTTTCTATCAAACCATTTTATAGTGCTTTTGGAAGTGTGTTTTGGGTTATTGTCCTGCTGGAAGACCCATGACCTCTGAGGGAGACCCAGCTTTCTCACACTGGGCCCTACATTATGCTGCAAAATTTGTTGGTAGTCTTCAGACTTCATAATGCCATGCACACAGTCAAGCAGTCCAGTGCCAGAGGCAGCAAAGCAACCCCAAAACATCAGGGAACCTCCGCTATGTTTGACTGTGGGGACCGTGTTCTTTTCTTTGAATGCCTCTTTTTTTTCCTGTACACTCTATGTTGATGCTTTTTCTCAAAAAGCTCTACTTTTGTCTCATCTGACCAGAGAACATTCTTCCAAAACGTTTTAGGCTTTCTCAGGTAAGTTTTGGCAAACTCCAGCCTGGCTTTTTTATGTCTCGGGGTAAGAAGTGGGGTCTTCCTGGGTATCCTACCATACAGTCCCTTTTCATTCAGACGTCGACGGATAGTACGGGTTGACACTGTTGTACCCTCGGACTGCAGGGCAGCTTGAACTTGTTTGGATGTTAGTCGAGGTTCTTTATCCACCATCCGCACAATCTTGCGTTGAAATCTCTCGTCAATTTTTCTTTTCCGTCCACATCTAGGGAGGTTAGCCACAGTGCCATGGGCTTTAAACTTCTTGATGACACTGCGCACGGAAGACACAGGAACATTCAGGTCTTTGGAGATGGACTTGTAGCCTTGAGATTGCTCATGCTTCCTCACAATTTGTTTTCTCAAGTCCTCAGACAGTTCTTTGGTCTTCTTTCTTTTCTCCATGCTCAATGTGGTACACACAAGGACACAGGACAGAGGTTGAGTCACCTTTAATCCATGTTAACTGGCTGCAAGTGTGATTTAGTTATTGCCAACACCTGTTAGGTGCCACAGGTAAGTTACAGGTGCTGTTAATTACACGAATTAGAGAAGCATCACATGTTTTTTCAAACAGTGCCAATACTTTTGTCCACCCCCTTTTTTAGGTTTGGTGTGGAATTATATCCAATTTGGCTTTAGGACAATTCTTTTTGTGTTTTTTCATTGAAGACAAATTAAATGAAGATAATAATACCAAAGAATTTGTGATTGCAATCATTTTCAAGAAGAAACTGAGTATTATCTGACAGAATTGCAGGGGTGCCAATACTTTTGGCCACCACTGTACAACCAGGTCTTTTTCAGTGACAGTTTTGCCCAGTGTTTTACAATTAAGCATATAATTTATACATTTTATTTCCTCTGCCCAAGTGCATTACCTTACATTTATCCCCATTAAAGCTCATTTGCCATTTATCAGCCCAAGCTTCTAGTTTACATAGATCCTCCTGTAATATAAAATTGTCCTCCTCTGTATTGATTACCCTGCAGAGTTTAGTGTCATCTGCAAATATTGAAATACTACTCTTTATGCCCCCTACAAGGTCATTAATAAATATGTTAAAAAGAAGGGTGCCCAATACTGACCCCTGTGGTACCCCACTGTTAACTGAGACCCAGTCTGAGTGTGTTCCATTAATAACCACCCTTTGTTTCCGATCACTGAGCCAATTCTTAACCCACATACATATATTTTCCCCTATCCCCATTGTTCTCATTTTATGTATTAACCTTTTGTGTGGAACCGTATCAAAAGCTTTTGAAAAGTCCATATACACAACATCCACTGCATTTCCTTGGTCCAGTCCGGAACTTACTTCATTTACAGAAAATTTATCTCTAAAAAAAGATGAAACCTGGTACAGATGCTTCCTTAATTTGGGACAGGCTCCATCATTACAAATATCTGTCTCTCACTCTAAAGCCGCGTTCACACTTTCCGTATTTGGTCAGTATTTTACCTCCGTATTTGTAAGCTAAAACCAGGAGTGGGTGAGAAATACAGAAGTGGTGATTTGTTTCTATTATACTTTTCCTCTCATTGTCCCACTCCTGATTTTGGCTTACAAATACTGATGTAAAATACTGACCAAATACTAAACATATGAACGTGGCCTAAGACCGGGGTCACATGAACATATGTTTTCTTGTGTGAGAGAATCGGGCTGATTATGAAAATGTCACTCAGCTCAAACTCTGACAGAGCTTAAGCCAAGTGACAGTGCACTGTGCACCGATTGTCTCACATGCCGGCAGCCGCACCGGTAGTCTGCGCTGATATTTCACACACACCCATAGACTTCTATGGGTGCATGCAATACCATTCTCAGATGCTTTCATAGCATGCCAAGATTGTTTTCTCATGCCAAATCGACATGAGAAAATAACGGCAGATCTGAGCGGCCCCACTGAATAACACTGATCTGAGTGCTATGCGATAAAACATTACATAGCACTCAGCCGTGTTATATGCTCGTGTGAGCGATCCCCAATACACATTAGTTTTAGGGCCCAATTCATTAAAGGTTACCTGTCACATCATTTTGCCTTACTAAACAGCCTCCAATGCAGTAGACTATATGTAATGTGCATCATTAACATGTGTCTATAAAACTAAACACTCCATCATATAGTAAGTAAAATGCACTTTTAATCATTAGTTAGCTTCTACGTAAATTCCTGGCTTAAAGTTATGTGGCACTGAATACTGGTTTTGTCACGATTCTCCGACCAGTAGTAACACCCACTCTAAGTTTAAATGATGGGCTTAAATGGAATCTGTCAGTGGTTTTTGCTACCTCATCTGAGAGCAGCCTGATGTAGGCAAAGAGACCCTGAATTCAACAATGTATCACTTAGTTTACTGGGTGCAGTCATTCTGATACAATCAGAGTTCTTAGATTTGGCAATGCAGCTGCACTGAGAATGTTAACCCTGCCCACAACAGGCTCTGTGTACAGTACATAATGTATAGACAGTGTACTGCTTATCACAGGAGAGGGCGGAGTAGCACTAGCATGCAAGCGCTCCTGTAGCTGTTGTACTGATGATAATCACCAGGTGATAAAACCTTCAGTGTAAGTAAACAACAGCACACAGCCTGACATGTGACACATTGTTGAAAACTATTTTTTAACCCTTACTTCATGCTGTCTTCAGATTACATAGCAAAACCTGCTGACAGATTCCCTATACCTTCCACGACATGTGGTCATCTCCAAGGAAATCTCACGCCTGACTGCGCATTTTCATTGAAGCTGGTCTCCAGGTTCATTTTTTATCTGGACATCCTCTGGAAGCCACTGGTACTTTGTGTATGCCGTGAGGAGCATGACTAAACTGATATCCAGTGCCACCCACATGACTGGAAGCCAGGAATTCACATATAAGGTAAATAAAGATTAAAAATGTTAATTTTACTTACACAGCGGGGTCCTTTAGATTTATATACACGTTAGGGATTCACATTACATGAAATTATGTGACAAGTTCCCTTTAAGATGATTTGCAGTGTTGGAGTAAGATGTGCCAAATTCTTTAAGTAGTGTTCGCCTCTTTAACAAATTTAACACATTTTATGCCAGGATTGAGCCCTCATCCTATACAGTATTTGTTTGATTCTCTAGAAACATACAGTATGTCATGAATGGTCATTCTGAAAATGCCTTTGCATTATTGGCTGTCTCCACTATTACTTGTGATCATCTCAACCCGTATATACATTTATAATTGATGCATGTGTCAAGTACTACTTCAAAGCATCTGGTATAAATATACTGCTCAAAAAATGAAGGGAACACTCAAATAACACATCCTAGATCTGAATGAATGAAATATTCTCATTGAATACTTTGTTCTGTACAAAGTTGAATGTGCTGACAACAAAATCACACAAAAATCATCAATGGAAATCAAATTTATTAACCAATGGAAGCCTGGATTTGGAGTCACCCCCAAAATTAAAGTGGAAAAACACACTACAAGCTGATCCAACTTTGATGTAATGTCCTTAAAACAAGTCAAAATGAGGCTCAGTATTGTGTGTGGCCTCCACGTGCCTGTTTGACCTCCCTACAATGCCTGGGCATGCTCCTGATGAGGTTGCGGATGGTCTCCTGTGGGATCTCCTCCCAGACCTGGACTAAAGCATCCGCCAACTCCTGGACAGTGTGGTGCAACGTGATGTTGGTGGATGGAGCGAGACATGATGTCCCAGATGTGCTCAATAGGATTCAGGTCTGGGGAACGGGCGGGCCAGTCCATAGCTTCAATGCCTTCATCTTGCAGGAACTGCTGACACACTCCAGCCACATGAGGTTTGGCATTGTCCTGCATTAGGAGGAACCCAGGGCCAACCGCACCAGCATACGGTCTCACAAGGGGTCTGAGGATCTCATCTCGGTACCTAATGGCAGTCAGGCTACCACTGGCAAGCACGTGGAGGGCTGTGCAGCCCTCCAAAGAAATGCCACCCCACATCATTACTGACCCACTGCCAAACCGGTCATGCTGAAGGATGTTGCAGGCAGCAGATCGCTCTCCACAGCATCTCCAGACTCTGTCACGTCTGTCACATGTGCTCAGTGTGACCCTGCTTTCATCTGTGAAGAGCACAAGGTGCCAATGGCGACTTTGCCAATCCTGGTGTTCTGTGGCAAATGCCAAGCGTCCTGCACGGTGTTGGACTGTGAGCACAACTCCCATCTGTGGACGTCGGGCCCTCATACCACCCTCATGGAGTCGGTTTCTAACCGTTTGTGCAGACACATGCACATTTGTGGCCTGCTGGAGGTCATTTTCCAGGGCTCTGGCAGTGCTCCTCCTGTTCCTCCTTGCACAAAGGAGGAGATAACGGTCCAGCTGCTGAGTTGTTGCCCTCATATGGCTCCATCCACATCTCCTGGTATCTGCTCCATGCTCTGGACACTGTGCTGACAGACACAGCTGCCCTTCTTGCCACAGCTCGCACTGATGTGCCATCACAGAAGTGTTATTGACTTGGAGTTACATTGTGTTGTTTAAGTGTTCCCTTTATTTTTTTGAGCAGTGTATATAACATTTATCTGATAGATATACTATAAGTTTTCTTTTTCTCTCACAAACTTAGTCCCATCTTTCTAAGTGTCATGAAACTCCACCAACCCTTAAAGTATAAACTAAGACTAAACAAACCAACCTGAAGTTCATTTAAACTTCATCAATAATTGTACAAAAGAAAGGTTGGAAATTTAGATTAAAATAGTATGTACACAGATCATTTAAAGGACTCATCCAATTCACAGTCATTTGGGTTCCCCACAGTTATGTTTGCAATATGGAGAAATGTTGCATAGTAAGTAAGCTTGAAAAAAGGAAACATGTCAGTCAAGTTCAACCAAAGAATGAGAAAGGGTAAAGGGAATGAGTATAGTAACATTCATAATATACAGGTGCATCTCACAAAATTAGAATATCACCAAAAAGTTAATTTATTTCAGTTCTTCAATACAAAAAGTGAAACTCATATTATATAGAGTCATTACAAACAGAGTGCTCTATTTCAAGCGTTTATTTCTGCTAATGTTGATGATTATGGCTTTCAGCCAATGAAAACAAAAAAGTCGTTATCTCAGTAAATTAGAATACTTTATAAAACCAGCTTGAAAAATGATTTTAAAATCCGAACTGTTGGCCTACTGAAATGTATGTTCAGTAAATGCACTCAATAAATGCCTCCGGCAGGAGGCAGAGACGCCGATGCTACAGTACCCCCCCCCCTTTATGCCCCCTCTTCTTTAGGCCTGCGACACATTTATTAAGAAGATGAGGGGCATTAATGTTCTCCCTGGGTTCCCAAGACCTCTCCTCCAGGCCAAACCCCTACCAATCCACAAGAAAGAAGGTCTTTCCTCTTACCCTCTTGGTGGCCAAAATGTGCTCTACCTCAAAGACGTATGTATGTATATATATGTATATATGTATATATATATATATATATATATATATATATATATATATATATATATATACGGCACAGTACCACTTCTCCAGTCCTGTATATATACTGCACAGTACCACTTCTCCAGTCCTGTTGTCGGAGAGGTGTCAATATTGGTTTAGTATTTTCAATATTACTATGGCCAAATAAAAATAAATATTGGAAAACCTGTTTAAATTGATTATCCCAAGTAATGCCCTCTCCTCTGGATAGGTGATAACTGTCCAATCGCTGGAGATCCAACTGTTGGGACTCCCATGATCCAGAGAATCGGAGCTCAGCAGAACACCATGTAAATGGAGCTGTGGCCGATCAAACGCGCCATACACATGCAGCTCTTCAAATAACTCCTTTTAGGAGAGTGAACGGCACGACAAAGTAAAGCAAAATTCACTGATCGGGGGTAATGAGTGTTAGGGTACGTGCACAATCAGTAATTGCTGCGGATTGCACGCAGCGCACTTGCGCTGCAGGCAATCCGCAGTGGCTACATGTTACAGCATAGTGGATGGGATTTGTAGAAATCCCATGTCCACTATGCGTCTTCGTGCACCTGCAGATCACCTGCGGACACAGACATGCGGTGCGTCTTTCCAGACCACAGCATGTCAATGTCTCTTGTGGAGACGCTAGCCTCCGCAAGCGAAAATATATCAGTGCAATGTATAGGATGCGGTGAATACACATGGTTCAATGAATACATGCGGATTCACCTGCGTGCAGCGCTTTGGACGCAGCATAAAGTATACTGTGTTCAAAGCGATGCCAATAGCACATGTGTGCATATACCCTTATAGTATGTGGACTGGTGGGGTTTGCATGGCAGGGCTGCTTTTTTGACCCAGTCTGGCCCTGTAGGAGTTTCACTTTTTGTACTGAAATAAATTAACTTTTTGATGATATTCTAATTTAGTGAGATGCACCTGTATGTATGACGCTGAGTCACTACTCACGGGCAAGCAGTGAGAAAGGGTCGTCAGGAGGTCTGAGGTCAGATACCAGGATGGCTCATAGTACAAAGGAATAAGTCAAAAGCGTGGTCAGGAAACAGTCCAGGGTCAAATGCCAGAAGGCTATGTCAAAAACCAGGTAGTACAACAAACAGATAGTCAGAGGCCAAGTCCGGGGTCAGATATCTGAAGTCAGAGAGTGTCAAAAGCCAAAGGAATAATCCAAGGTCAAAAACAAGATCAGTAGTCAGACACAGGGCTAAGCACACACACCTACTTAAAGCAAAGCTACAACTGACAATCTGCTGCTCACAGCAAGTCAGCTTGCTCAAATACCTAGCAAATCATCTAAGGACGAGAGGCACCTGGGGAAACGCGCGCAGACCAGATTAAGCATTAGGGCTGTCAACCAAAATGCTGACAGCAAAGCATGCCCCAGGATCAGATTGGATGACTTGACTGTCACTCACAAAACCGACCGTCAAGCACACTCCAGATTCCATTGGACCAGTGACCTGTGGAAGAAACAGAAGAGACTGGTGGGGGGTGGCAGAGAATGAGAAGAGGACCCTGCATGTCCCACCCTGAAGCAAATAAGACGACATTTTCTGAAAACTTCATAAGGTCAGTATTAAACAACCACTCAGAGGATTCCTTTACATTAGGTATCATATTAATTAGCAGCACAGCACCAATATAGCCATGCCTTTAGTTTATAGGGCTAAATCCTGATGACAGGTTTCCTTTAAGTACACAGGTACAAATAGCTTGGACCCTGGAGTGGCGGATGGGGCCACCAACTGAGTTTTACGGATCTCCACCTCCAACTCCAGGGATACCGCAGAAAGCACAATTCCCTTAGGAAGATTGAGCGATGGAGGTTCTGGAGGTGAAACTGAATCAAGACTGCGTGACAGGGTGTCAGCCTTCACATACTTAGGCCCTGCCCTGAATTTGATAGAGAAATTAAACCTAGAGAAAAACAAGGATCATATGGCCTGTCTAGGTGTTAACTGTTCAGCTGATTCAATGTAAGCTAAATTTTTATGATCATTGACCACAGTGATTTGATGAACTGCCCCCTTCAAAAAATATCTCCATTCCTCAAAAGCTAATTTAACAGCAAGTAACTCACGATTCCCGACATCATAATTTCTTTCAACAGACAAAAATTTCTTTGAGAAAAATGCATATGGCATCAAATTAGTCAGAGATTTGGGCCTCTGAGTTAAAAAAGTCGCTACCCTGACCTCTAAAGCATCCACCTCCACAATGAATGGTTCCTGGAGATTGTGTTGGATTAAAACAGGAACAGACATAAAATATTTTTTCAGTTTATCAAATATTCCAATACCATCCGGGGACCAAACCTTGAGGTCCGCCCCCTTATGTGTGAGGTCAGTAACAGGTTTAACAATCTGCGAAAATCCCTTAATGAATTTCCTATAATTGTTGGCGAATCCTAGAAAACTTTGCAACGCTTTTAGGTCACAGGCCTGCACCTTCCCAGGATCCATTTAAAAATGATCAGCCGACAAAATGTATCCCAGAAATGAAACCTCCTAAACAGAAAAAATAAATTTCTCAATTTTAGCAAACAAAGAATTTTTCCTCAATCTTTGTAATACAACCCGGACATGTTCATGGTGAGAATCCAAATCAGGTGAAAAAATTAAAATATCAATAAAAGTAAATACCAACAAATCTCCCAATGCAATCAAAAAATACATTGTTCATAAAGTTTTGAAATATTGCTGGTGCATTGGTTAACCCAAAAGACATGACAAGATTTTCGAACAGACCCTTCGACGTTAAAAACACTTTCCCTTCCGGATGCATATTAAATTGTAAACCCCTCTAAAATCAAGTTTAGAAGACCATTTAACCCCAGTAAATATAGTAGGTTGGGGATGAATGTAAGTGGGTATCTATTCTAAACCGTGATCTTGTTCCGTTCTCGGTCATCGAGGCAAGGACGGAGACCCCCATCTTTCTTTTTTATGAAGAAGAATCCAACACCCACAGGGGAGGAGGAAGGATGGATATGACCCTTCCGTAAACTTTTGTTCACATAACTTTTCATGGCGGTACGTTCAGGTCCAGATAAATTATACAGATGAGCTTTAGGTAATTTAGCACCAGGGACAAGATCAATAAAACAGTCATAAGGACGATGGGGAGGTAACATCTCCGCCTCTTTTTTCCAAGAACACATCTTCGAAGTCTTTCAGGTACCCCGGTAGACCCTCCAGACTTGCGGAGCATAGTTGCACAGAGCAAAGACATTTATTATGACAATTGAGGCCCCGCTTATAATTTCCTTCTGATACCAATCAATAATAGGATTGTGAATGAGCAACCATGGAAGTTCCCTTACCACCCTAGCAGGCACCTTATCCAAGACAAAACAGGAAATGGATTCTGAGTGAAGTGCTCCTGTTTGAAGTGTGAATTCCACCGTTACAAATTTGACACAGTTCTGAAGTAGCACTGTTTTGTCAATAGCAAAAATTTGAATGGGTTTTGTCATACTAACTGTCCCTAATAGTGATGAGCGAGCAAGCTCGTTACTCGAGATTTACGAGCATGCTCGGGTGTTTTCCAAGTATCTTCAGTGTGCTCGAATGTTATGTGTGTGCATCTGTACGGCCTGGGTTATGACTTCTCTCAAAGAACAAGATGGATCATGCAAAACTAGAGCGTCCTTTAGGGATTCAGACAGAACTCTATGAAATTGGCACCTAAGGGCCACATCATTCCACTGAAACTCAGTGGACCATTGTTGGAAATTCAGTATAGCAGTCCTCAGCGGTGCAGCTCCCCTGTGTCAGGTTCATGATCCTAGCCTCAGCAACCTGTATTCTGTCGGGTTTGTCATAGATAACCTCTAAGGAATCAAAAAAGACATCAGCTTAAAACCGTTCTGGGTCTTGTGGGGACAAGGAAAATTGCCAAGTCTGGGGGTTCCCTTTTAATAGGGACATAACTATTCCCACTTGCTGGTACTCGTCGCCTGAAGCCTGGGGTCATAGGGTAAAGAATAGTCTGCAACTTTCCCTGAATACTCTAAACTGCTTTCTCTCCCCCGAAAATGTATCAGGAAGGGCCACTACTGGTTTGCGGAAGACCAACTGAACGTCATAGTCTTGCAGTCTCTGCTAGCAGTAAAGGGCTAAAGGAAGTTTTCATAAGACTGATTATCTGACCCTGCAACTGGAACTATGATGATCCCAGATTCTGGCATTCTTCAGCCAGATCCTGCATCATCTGAGTCAAATTCACCACTTGGTCACAGAGCGTGTGAACAGGCTCCATACTGCCAAAAAAACAAACAAACGAAAAAAAGGGTCAGTTGTAATGTGACGCTGAGTCACTAATCATGGGCAAGCCATGAGAAAGGGTAGTCAGGAGGTCTGAGGTCAGATACAAGAAGGGCTCCTCGTTCAGAGGGGTAAGTCAAAGGCGTAGTCAGGAAACAGTCCGGTGTCAAATGCCAGAAGGGTATGTCAAAACCAGGGAGTACAACAAATGGATAGTCAGAGGTCAAGTACGGGGTCAGATACCTAAAGTCAGAGAGCATCATAAGCAGAAGGAATAATTCACAAGAATTGTCACAACAGATCCAATGTGAAAAACAAGATTAGAAGTCAGACACAGGGCTAAGCACACACACCTTGTCCTACAACGGACAATCTGCTGCTCACAACAAGCCAGCTAAATACCTAGCAAATCATCTGAGGACGGGAGGCACCTGGGGAAATGCCCGCAGACCAGACCAGATTGAGCAGCAGGGCTGTGAATCAAAATGCTGACAGCCCAGCACACCCCAGGATCAGATTGGATAACTGGACTGTCACTCACAAAACCGACCGTCCAGCACACTCCAGATTCCATAGGACGGCTGAGCTGTCACTCACAGCATCCCAAGGCCACAGTCAGTTATGAAACCATGACAGTATGATGCAGTCTGCACGAAGAGCAAATTTTTCCCTCCCGATTTCGACTGTCGATTGACTAGATTAACGTTCAGAACAAGAATTTTATATATTTATTCAAGTATTTATATTATTTGCTTCTAAAGAAGGATTTTTTAACCAATTGACAGCTCCCACTATCACCAGCTACGAAGGTAGACTGTTTCACAGAGTTCTCATGGTTAAGAAGGCCTTTCTTCTTTGGAGATTGAACGTTATTTTCTCCAGATATAGGGAGAGGCCTTTTGTCTTTTGCAGAGATTTTAATGAAACTTCTTACTTTTTATATGGGTCATTTACAGTTGAAACCAGAAGTTTACATACACTATATAAAAAGACACATATGCATGTTTTTCTCAATATCTGACATGAAATCAGAATAAACCTTTCCCGTTTTAGGTCAATTAGGATTACCATAATTTTTAATATTTGCCAAATGCGAGAATAATGAGAATGTTTTAAGGCATTTTTATTACTTACTGCAAAGTCAAAAGTTTACATTCATTTCATTAGTATTTGGTACCGTTATCCTTAAACTGAATGACTTGGGTCAAATGTTTGGGATATCCTTCCACAAGCTTCTCACAATAGTTGGTCGGAATTTGGGCCCATTCCTCCTGACAAAACTGGTGTAACTGATCCAGGTTTGTAAAGTCGCCTTGCTCGCACCTGCCTTTTCAGCTTTGCCCATAAATTTTCAATAAGATTGAGATCAGGGCTTTGTGATGGCCAATCCAAAATATTGACTTTGTTATCCTTAAGCTACTTTGTTACCATTTTGGCAGTATGCTTCGGGTCATTCTCCATTTGGAAGACCCATTTCCGCCCAAGCTTTAGATTCCCGGCTGATGTCTTGAGATGTCTTCAGAATTGCCACATAATCTTTTTTTCTCATGATGTCATCTATTTTGTGAAGTGCACCAGTCCCTCCTGCAGCAAAACAACCCCACAAGCTTGATGCTGCCACCCTCGTGTTTCACAGTTGGGATGGTGTTCTTAGGCTTCCAAGCTTCTCGCTTTTTCCTCCAAACGTAATGATGGTCATTGTGCCCAAAAAAGTTCAAGTTTAGTTTCAGCAGACCACAGGACAAGTCTCCAAAAATTAAGGTCTTTGTTCCTGTGTGCATTTGTAAACATTAATCTGGCTTTTTTATGTTTCTTTAGGAGTAATGGCTTCTTCCTGGCAGAGTGGCCTTTCAGCCCATGTTGATACAGTACTCGTTTCACTGTGGTTATTGACACACTCTTACCAGCTTCCGCCATCATCCTTCCAAAGTCTTTTGCTTTTGCCCTTGGGTTGATATGCACATGTCGGACCAAAGCACGTTCATCTCTGGGACACAGAACCCGTCTCCTTACTGAGCGGTATGATGACTGGACATTCCTATCTTGTTTGTACTTGCGTATAATTGTTTGTACAGATGAACGAGGCACGTTCAGGTATCTTGAAATTGTACCCAAGGATGAGCCAGACTCGTGTAAGTCCACAATTCTCTTCCTGATATCTTGGCTGATTTCTTTAGACTTTCCCATGATGCTACACAAAGAAGCAGTGTGTTTCAGGTGTGCATTTAAATATATCGACAGGTGTGTCTCTAATCAACTCAGATGTTGCCAAAAAATCAGAAGCTTCCAAACACATGACATCATCATATGGGCAGTCCAGAATTGTTTAAAGGAATAGTAATCTTAGTGTATGTAAACTTTTGACTTTGCAGTAAGTAATAAAAATGCCTTAAAACATTCTCTCTCTCTCTCTCATTATTCTGGCATTTGGGAATTATAAAAAATTATGGTGATCCTAATTGACCTAAAATGGAAAAGGGTTATTATGTTTTCATGTCAGATATTGAGAAAAACATGCATATGTGTCTTTTTATATAGTGTATGTAAACTTCTGGTTTCAACTGTGTATATATATATATATATATATATATATATATATATATATAAATATATATATATATATATTTCAACAATCTTTTGCCTACGTACCATTCATTTTCTACCCCTAAGCTGATTTCATTATTTTTATACAGATTCTATTCAGCTCAGTGTAGTGCTTTTACTCTGCACTCAGCACGTCTATTACTATATCTCTGTGAATATAACCAATTATGGTATTGTTAATCTAAAGTTGGATAAGCACAGTGCACAAGTTGTGCTCATGTTGCACAGTTATCACTTAAGCCTATACATATTTTCACAGACACTCTAAATCATTCCAGCTAAGCAACCTTTCCTATCAGCAAGAAGACAACTATAAATCTATTACTGTTCTGCATAGAGATGGGAGATTTGGATCTGCTTCCCCTTACCTAGGTTTATGTGCTAAGTAGTACATTAGTAGACCTCAAAGGTAATTTTTCCAGTACAAATGGTTATAATAAATTTCTCAATCCAGACCACACAAGTAGTAATCTGTATCTGATCACATATGCCAACAATATGGCTAAAAATGCGGAAGCCAAACCTTTACAGTCAATGATAACACACTGGAAAATAGAAGAACATTACAAGGGTCAGTGTCAATAGTTTAAGACAATAGTTTGACTGTTTTTGACTGTGATCTCACTATCAAGAAATAAACAAGAAGCCAACAGACAGGTGGTAGACCATGGAGACTTGACAAAAGACTAGGTGTAACTGTTACATATAATACTAATGGCAGTATATGGCTATCACACAGGAGCACCACTATCATATTATCAATCATCTAAAATAATAGGGGCCACAAATATGTTTATATCTATGAAAACACTTGGGGGAAACCTCATCAAGCTTGGTAACAGGTCACCATCTAAAAGCCTGATTTGTGATATCTCACTATTTAAGCCCTAAGTGACTAGAATACATATAATACTGTCAATGCTGCCTGTGATTTTCTGAATTCATTAAGAATCTAATTTATTTTAGGAGACTGTTTGGCCAACTTATATATCCATTTTACAAGAGAAGAGGTTAAGAATAGGAAAATCGGCGTTGACAGAGGGAACAAACAGAACTAGTTTAAAAAATAAGAAGAAAATGGCTGCCTCTTCTCCATTCTCCACTACTGAAGTGCACATTTCTGCACAGTAATTTAGGGGCAACACACACTCTTGTCTTGTAATGCTGATATGTGAGCAAGGGCCGCATATGCATAGAGTGTCACAATTCCTCCTCTCAGTGTGGTAAGTGGCAGCTCAGCCGTCCAATCTGAGGCAGGGGCGTACTGATTAGTCAGTATCATAATAGACAGCTCAGCCGTCCAATCTGAGGCTTGGGCATGCTGAGCTGTCACTGTGGTAAGTGATAGTCTAGTTGCCCAATCAGGGCTGGGGGCGTGCTGGGCTTCCTACAGCTGTCCCCTGTTCAGAATTAATCCAGGCTATTTCGCTAGCTGTCCGCCCCTTGTCTCTGTCAGCTGTAGCTTTGTTCTGTGAGGTGTGTGCTCAGTGTTCTTTGCCTGATTCCCTGATCTTGTTGCCAGACCTAGGATTTGTTGTGACTATTCATGTGTGTAATCCCTTTTGCTCTTGACGCTCTCTGAGGTCATGAACCTGACCACGGACTTGGCCTCTGACTGTCCGTTGTCTTATCCCTTTATCTTGTCATAACTTCCTCGCATTTGGACCCCAGACTGTTACTTGACCACGCTTTAGTATTGCCTCTCTGTACTTCATACTATGAGCTCTCCTGGTATTTGACCTCGGACCTCCTGAACACCCTAGCTCACGGCTTGTCCGTGAGTAGTGACTCAGCATCACACAGAGCTTGTCTGTTCTGTCTATGTTTATGTGGGTTTCCTGAAGTTATTCCCGTTGCCTTACATATTCCAAAAACATCATACTGTAGGTTTATTGGCTTTTCTAAAATAAAAAAAATGCCTCCAGTGTTTTTGTATCTATGTACAGTATGATGGATAAGAAACTTAGATTGTGAACCCCAATGAGTACATGGACATAGGTGAGTGATGACAATTTGTGCAAAGCATTGCCATTAGATGGATTACTGATTACAACTGGCACATTACACTACACTTCAGCCTCCGATAAAGAGAAATGCTCCCTAAGAAATATAAATCACTTACCAACACTTTTCGGCCTGATTTTTTGAAGAATGAAAAAATTGTATGAAAGATGTTTTCCTTTTCCTGTGGAATCACACACGGTGCTGGATTTTTGTGGAACGTACATTGTGCTTTGTCTTGGGCAATCTACAGAGAAATATATTGTATTGCTTAGTTTGTGTTCTTGGTATATTGCAATGCTTTACTATGACCAGTCGTACATTTCTCCACCCCACACCATATAATTATATGAAGGAACAAAAAAATAAAAGCATTATTATTGGGATTAAAGAATGTCTACTTCAAGTTATTACCCCAGAGGGAATATTTTATGAACAGTTTTGCTACAATATGGTTATAAGTAGAAAAAAACATGCTGAAATAAACAAATAAAGACACAAATGGTTTAGCCAGTCTTATGCATTGCATCTATTTAATGTCAGTATAATAAATATTCATTTGATGAACTTTTTTTAAATGTATTATCTTTTTCTCCCACAGTGTAGTTGCAACCATTGATAAAACATGGACATAATGGAAAAGTAAAATATTTTGGCACATTTTTTACCGGTTGACTTTCTTTGGGAGAATATAGCCATACTGTGGCCTCTAATAGGGCATAAAGTGCATTTAGTCTGTACACTACAGAAATAAAGAGGACATTGTGAATTATTTTACTGAAAATCAATTAATTCCATATTTGAGACATTTTAAATCTTGAACTAATGCAGAGGTGATAAGTGACAGTGCTCAGACACCTATTATACTCGAAAAGGTCCATTAAGCATTGATGGTATTTGTCATGTACTGGATCGGGCAGTTCCTATAAATGAACAGTTAACCATAAATATGAACCTAGCCTAAGACTGCTGAGAAGATTTTACAAATGTTATATATAAATATAGATAGATATTTAGGTTACAAAAAATGAACTGAAAACCACCTTTATGTTGGTGGTATCTGAGGGCTGCAGGGTAACAGCAAGTGAAAACATGTCCTTTTTATTACTTAATAACTGGTGAGATTAATTATATGCAGCTGACACCACACATTTCCAAATGAATCTGCGTACACTGTGCATACCAACACGCACACTAAGAGGGTTCTCTACTTCAAATGGACTAAAATTGGAAATGAAAACAGATTTTAACCGGAATGTTAGTAGAATGTATAGAAACTGCATGTTTTCCTGACATGCTGAATCAGCCATAAGAGAAATAACTGAAATTAGAACAATTAGACAAAAAAAAAATCGGTTAAATTGGCACCAAAGATTGCTGGAATTCTGATCATCCCTCTCTAGTCTCCAGGAAAAAGTTGCAAGATAAAAGATAATGAAGAATTTCACACAATCAAATGCTGAAGACTGAACTGATGTGGACAATGATGACACCTCTGATTAAAATAATGTGATTCATGCCAGCAGGTGGTGCGCACGGTTCTTGGACCCACTGTGCCACAGGACCAGGACTGCCTAGGAAGGGGCATAGCTAAGAGGCTACCTGGTGTTCACTGGAGCTCCTGATGGTGGAGACAGACTGGGCTGCAAGTAGTCGCCAGGTACCACTTCTAGGCAGTCCCCGGTACTGCAGCTGCTGACCCCAGGGGTCAGGCTCGCTGACACGGACTCGGGCTACGTTCAGAATGGACTGATTCAGAGACTGGTAGAAGCAGTCCGGATATACGGGGTACTCGGATAGGCACAAGTTCAGACACACAATTGGTCTCAGATACTGGTACTAGCACCGGCCGCACATGGACCGGGGGACGAAGTTGAGGTACTGGCCGCACAAGGACCAGCCGCACAAGAACCCGGGACTTCAGGTTTAGGACTGGCCACACAAAGACCAATGACTTTGGGTTCAGGACTGGCCGCACAAGGACCATGGACTTTGGGCTCAGGACACTGGCCACACCAGGACCAGGGAACCTAACAACCCACTAGTAGAAGAAACGACACACTAATGAATACTGTTGCTTCGGCGACTCCCTATAAAGGAAGAAGCCTTATATACAATATACCTTCCAGCAACTGGCTGGGAGCCATCTTGCAGGTGTACTCAGATACTAAATGCCTCACAGATATTGGCTGAGGGCAATTTACTATGTTCGTGTACTGCTCCTTTAAGAAAGGAGGAGCATACGTACAAACTCATTGCACTGCCAGGAAGTGCAGCATGCACAAACAGGAGGCACACCAGCAACGGCGGTGAGTTTTTGCGTTCCTGCACGGAGGAAGGAGGCGAGCCATGCAGGGACGCCGGCATAAACATTATAGTGCTAGTAATATGTAAGACTATGTGCACATGCTGCATTTTTGACATGTTTTTTCCGCAAGGATTTGGTTCGGAAAATACGCAACATTTGAGGCTGTGTGCCCACTATGCATTTTTTAAGCGTTTCCGCACCGGCAATTCCGCTGCAGAAACGCTTAAAAAACGCATGGTAGAAGGCCTGCCGTGTTCCCCAATGATAATCCGCATGTGCTGTGCACATGCTGCGGAAATTTCCGCTGCGGATTATCATTGCGGAAAAATCCGCAGCACTACTAATTATTTTGCGTAATCGCGGCGTTTTCGCTGCCATTGAATTGCATTGGAATGCATGACATCCGCATCACTACATGTGCACATGCGGATAGTGTTATGATCTGCTACAGGGACTAAGGAAAGACAGGAGATCTGTCCCTACAATAGAGCTAAACTAGATCTCTACGATGTAACGGGGAACCTGATCCTGCGATCAGACCCGCTAAAGTCCTCGGCTAGTCTGTACGAAGACCTATAGATGTGAGGGAGGGATCCCTACAAGAAATAGGGACTGGGATAAGTTGGACACCTAGCAGAAATAGTAGCAGTCAAAGACAAACACACAACAAAAAGCATAGAGGTCAGAAGACCTAGCAAAACTAACAGAGAACGGCAACAGAGCACCAAGCTAGCTCAAGAGTAGTAAATACAATGAAGTCCAGCAAGACCAGGAGGGCGGAGCCGGAGTAAATAGGCCAAAATGGTCATGTGACCAGCAAACTAAAAAAAAACTAACAGGAGAGTTCTAACAGTACCCCCTCTTCTAAGAGGATCCTCCGGATCCCCTAGGCCCAGACTTACCAGGAAACCTCCTGTGAAACGCTCTGACAAGTCTGGAAGCAGAAACATCATCCGCCCTCACCCATGAGTTATCCTCAGGTCCGAAACCCTTCCAAGCGACGAGATACTGCAAACTCCCTCTATACCGTCTAGAATTTAGGATGCGGGAAATTTCATATTCCCCGTCCTCCACCACCGGAGGAACAGTGGCAGAGGCGTCACCATCAGACACATCAGCTTTTTTCAACAGAGAAACATGAAACACCGGGTTAATCTTCCAGGACGTAGGAACCTCCAACCTAACAGCAGATTGGTTAACTATCTGAAGCACCTTAAAGGGCCCTACGAACTTGGGACCCAATTTTTTAGAAGGAATCCTCAATCGCAGATTCTTAGAGGACAACCAAACCATGTCACCAACAGCAAACAAAACCTCTTGCCGTTTCCTATCAAAGTACTTCTTAGATTTTTTGTTAGCCTCCTGAAGATTACCACGCACATCCGTCCAAACTCTCTCCAAATCACCGGAAAAACTCTCCTCCTCAGGCACAGCCGAAACTAATTTGGAGAATGACCCAAAAGACGGATGTCTCCCAGAACAACAAAAAAAGGGCGAACACCCAGCAGAAGAGGATGTATGGTTGTTAAGAGCAAATTCAGCAAGTGGCAGAAACTCAGACCACCCCTCTTGATTGTCTGCCACAAAACAACGCAAGAACTGCTCAACATCCTGGTTCTTCCTTTCTGTCTGGCCATTAGACTCAGGATGATATCCAGATGAAAACGACAAATGAACTCCCAACCTGTCACAAAAGGCACGCCAAAAACGAGCCACGAACTGAGGTCCCCTATCAGAAACAATGTCAGTAGGAACACCATGTAGTCTGACAATTTCCTTGACAAAGGCCTTAGCGAGTGTCTTACTGCAAGGCAGTTTGATGAAGGGAACCAAGTGACACATCTTGCTAAAACGGTCCACGACCACCCAGATGACCGTGAAACCTTCAGAGGGGGGAAGATCAGTAATAAAGTCCATAGCCAGATGTGTCCAAGGTGCACTAGGAACCTCCAGAGGGCAAAGCAACCCCGTAGCAGGAGCATGCGAAGACTTGGATCTAGCACACACAGTACATTGGCGCACCCACTTAATGACATCCTTCTGCCATCCAGGCCACCAAAAACTGCGACCCACAAGTCTCTTGGTCTCAGAAATTCCTGGATGACCTGCCAACCGAGACTCATGACACTCAACAAACAAATCTCTCCTAAAGGTCCTAGGCACAACCAACCTCCCATGGGGAGTGTTAGATGGGGCATTCTCCTGAGCTTTAAGAATCTCATCCTCCAAAACAGAGTCCAAAGCAGCAATCACAACACCTTCTTGTAAAATGCTCTCCTCTTCCTCCTCAACACCAACCATGGGAGAAAAGCTGCAAGACAAAGCATCCGCTTTAACATTCTTGGTACCCGGGATGTAAGTAAAGGAAAAATTAAACCGCGAGAAAAAAAGTGCCCACCTAGCCTGACGGGCATTCAAGCGCTTGGCAGCATCAAGATAGATCAGATTTTTATGATCAGTGAAAACCTGAATGGGAAATTCAGCACCTTCCAAGAGGTGACGCCAGTGTTCAAATGCGAGTTTAATCGCCAGCAATTCCCGATTACCAATATCGTAATTAAGTTCAGTCTCAGAAAATTATTTTGAAAAAAAGGCACAGGGATGTACTCCATCCTTGTTTTCCTGAGACAACACCGCACCGACCCCCACCGAAGAAGCATCAACCTCAACCAAAAACGGCTTAGTCACATCAGGCTGCATAAGGATGGGAGCAGAGGTGAACCTCTCCTTTAGAAACACAAAAGCTTCAATGGCCTCAGAAGTCCACTGAACCGCATTAGCACCTTTCCTGGTGAGATCGGTCAGCGGTTTGACAATAATAGAAAAATTTTTTATGAATTTTCTGTAATAATTGGCGAAACCCAAAAACCTCTGTATCGATTTCAAACCAATAGGCCTAGGCCATTCCTGCACAGCTTGAACTTTAACCGGGTCCATCTCAAAACCTTCACTGGAGATAATGTAGCCCAAAAAACTAATTCTCTGTACAGCGAACTCACATTTCTCCAGCTTAGCAAAAAGCGAATTGTCCATTAATAACTGTAATACCTCACGTACGCTCCGCCAATGAGACTCCAGATCAGGCGAATAAATCAGAATGTCATCCAAATACACAACCACATTTTTGCCGATTAAAGGTCTAAGGATGTCATTAATAAGATTCTGAAAAAATGTTGGAGCATTGGTAAGACCAAAAGGCATAACCAGATTCTCAAAATGACCCACAGGAGTGTTAAAAGCAGTCTTCCATTCATCACCCTCCTTCATGCGCAACAAATTGTATGCCCCCCGGAGATCAATTTTAGAGAACCACTTGGCCCCCACTAACTGGTTCAATAAATCAGGAATCAATGGCAGTGGGTAAGGATTGCGTACAGTAATTTTATTAATCTCACGAAAGTCCAGACAAGGACGTAAACCGCCATCTTTTTTTTTTTACAAAAAAAAATCCAACAGCCACAGGAGACTTGGAAGGCCTAATGTGACCGGCGGCCAAGCTTGTCTGTATGTATTCCTCCAAAGCCTTTCTCTCAGGAATAGTAAGATTAAATAAACGACTTTTAGGAAGAGTCGCTCCATGGACAAATTCAATGGTACAATCATAGTCTCTATGGGGAGGCAAAATTTGTGACTCCTCCTCAGAAAAAACTCTCCAAAAATCCTGAATAGGTACAGGCAATTCCCCTTTATCCACAGCAGCAATACGTCCGTTACAACACTTGTCATAACACTTAGGGCTCCAGGACTTAATTTCATTGGTAGACCAATCCAGTACAGGATTGTGCAATTTTAACCAGGGTAACCCCAATATTACTGGAGAAGGCAAATTATCCAATACCACCAAATCCAAATTTTCTTGGTGAATACCATTAATAGTGAGGGGAAATTCACAGACCTTATGAGTAACACTCTTCAAGGGAGAGCCATTAACAGAAACCACAGCAATAGGGGATGACAAAGTTTTAGGTTCTAATCTAAGTTTTTCCAAGAATCCCCCATCAATCACATTCAGAGTAGAACCACAATCCACAAATACCCGAAATTCAATTAATTCATCCTGAGCAGCAGTAGTGGCAGATAGGAATACTCCCTTAGAATTCAAACAGGCAATACGGGCATAACTGACCATTTTTTTTTCTTTCTTCATACGAAGCACACAGTTCTTAATAAAATGACCAGAATTTCCGCAATAGAAGCACAAGCCTTCAGAAAGCCTGCGATCTTTTTCCTGAGAGCGGGGTGCCATCGCCCCAATCTCCATCGGCTCTCCATTGTCAGCACAGACCCTCTCAAGACTCGGAGCTGACATAGCAGAGGATTTGCTCTCATTAACCCTTGCACGCAGTCTCCTGTCCACCCGTATAGCTAATTGCATAGCCTCCTGCAAGGTTCCAGGTGTGGGATAAGCAATCAGTAAATCCTTAACCCTTTCACCTAGCCCTGCAATAAACAAGCTTTTCAAAGCTGAATCGTTCCACCCCACCTGGGCAGACCACCGACGGAAGTGAGAACAATATTTTTCCACATTACCTGATCCCTGCCTCAAACGTCTCAATTCAGACTCAGCAGATGAGACACGATCAGGATCATCATACAACAAACCCAAAGCAGAAAAAAAACTATCCACTGATCTAAAGCACGGATCACTAGGTTGGAGAGAGAAGGCCCATCCCTGAGGATCTTTGCGCAAAAGTGACATTATGAACCCTATGCGCTGTGATTCATCACCAGAGGATCCGGGTCTCAAACGAAAATACAATAAACAAGCATTTTTAAAAGAAAAAAAATCTTGTTGTTCGCCAAAAAATAAATCAGGCAGACGTACCTTTGGTTCCACAAAATGTGCTCCAGAACAGCTACTCACGTGATGTTGGAGCTTGGCCACCTCCAGAGAGAGTCCCTGCAAGCGTTGAGCCAAATCTTGAACCGAGACCATGATGGAAAACTGGAGGTCTTTCCTTAGAGAAATTTTTTTTTTTTTCTTTTAGGGCTGGACTTACTGTTATGATCTGCTACAGGGACTAAGGAAAGACAGGAGATCTGTCCCTACAATAGAACTAAACTAGATCCCTACGATGTAACGGGGAACCTGATGCTTCGATCAGACCCGCTAAAGTCCTCGGCTAGTCTGTACGAAGACCTATAGATGTGAGGGAGGGATCCCTACAAGAACTAGGGACTGGGATAAGTTGGACACCTCCTAGCAGAAATAGTAGCAGTCAAAGACAAACACACAACAAAAAGCATAGAGGTCAGAAGACCTAGCAAAACTAACAGAGAACGGCAACAGAGCACCAAGCTAGCTCAAGAGTAGTAAATACAATGAAGTCCAGCAAGACCAGGAGGGCGGAGCCGGATTAAATAGGCCAAAATGGTCATGTGACCAGCAAACTAAAAAAAACCTAACAGGAGAGTTCTAACAGATAGCATGCGGATATCATTCGGTTCAATATGCGGATGGTACCCGGGTTTGGAGAAGAGGAGACTCTCCTCTAGACCCGGGTACCATGGTACTTGTAAAAAAAAAGGTAAGTAATACAGTAGTATAGATTTATTTTTTATTTTTTACCATTCTTTCGGTCACACTATATAAATCCATGACGTTTGCATGGATTTATATAGTGTGACCAAGTTGACAAGCACTTTCCAAGTGATGCTAAAATCGCTTGGAAAGCCCTTGTCGACCCGCATGCGGAAATGCAAGTGAAGAACGCTTCACATCTGCTTGTCCCTGGCAGGAAAAACGCATATACAATCCGCATGTACAATCCGCATGAGTTTTTTCTGCCAGGGAGATGCAGAAACGCTCAGGAAAAATCCGGAGCATTTCTGCATTGTGGGCAAATAGCCTTACAGTACCAGCAGAGTGAATGAGATTCCTGAAGTCTCATTCACACGTTGCTTGTTATTTCCTTGCAGATTGGCAGCTGATTTAAATCTGCAGCATGTCAATTCTGGCAGCATTTTTGCATTGTATTTTCAGCCATACTAATGAGTGGGGGAAATTACGCAACAAAAACACATGTAAAAACACATTTTTCCTGACAACACTTCAGTTTTTGCAGCAGAATTTTCTGTAGCAAAATCTGAACGTGTACACATACCCTAAGCATTTCATTACAGAATGTCAGTCTTTACACTTTCAAATGCATGTTACTTTTTTTTGGTAATTTTTCAATAACTCTTGGAAAATATTTATTTTTAATCCAAACATTAACTTTATTTAGGATGGACAGAACAAGAATAACAATCAGTCTATAACTATAAGAATAATGTATATGTCTGTTATTGCTAGATACAAAGAGGTTCCAGTAATGGAAATCCAATGTTTAAAGCCCATGTACAGAAATTATGGTGACATGGCAGACACCAAGATCAATGTACTTGTCGCCTATGTACAAGGTCCTCTTAAATGAATATAATTTATTCATCCTGGTAGAACATACTTTACATTAAAGGACCCTGAGAACAAGCGTTAACTCTCCTGGAATATCAGACATCAGTGTGATAAACCAGACCTTATGGCAAAGTTGGGATTTGTCCCAAATTTTGTGGAATTTTCCAGGGTGATGCCTGGTGATGGTAAAGACATTTCTTATAGAGTAAAGTACAGGTGCATCTCACTAAATTAGAATATCATCAAAAAGTTAATTTCAGTTCTTCAATACAAAAAGTGAAACTCATATATTATATAGAGTCATTACAAACAGAGTGATCTATTTCAAGTGCTTATTTCTGTTAATGTTGATGATTATGGCTTACAGCCAATGAAAACACAAAAGTCATTATCTCAGTAAATTAGAATACTTCATAACAACAGTTAGAAAAATGATTTTAAAATCCGAAATGTTGGCCTACTGAAATGTATGTTCAGTAAATGCACTCAATACTTGGTCGGAGCTCCTTTTGCATCAATTACTGCATCAATGCGGCGTGGCATGGAGGCGATCAGCCTGTGGCACTGCTGAGGTGTTATGGAAGCCCAGGTTACTTTGATAGCAGCCTTCAGCTCGTCTGCATTGTTGGGTTTGGTGTCTCATCTTTCTCTTGACAACATGGGTTAAGGTAAGGCGAGTTTTGCTGGCCAATCAAGCACAGTGATACTGTTGTTTGTAATCCAGGTATTGGTACTTTTGGCAGTGTGGACAGGTGCCAAGTCCTGCTGGAGAATGAAATTTCCATCTCCAAAAAGCTTGCCGACAGAGGGAAGCATGAAATGCTCTAAAATTTCCTGGTAGACGGCTGCGCTGACTTTGGTCTTGATAAAACACAGTGGACCTACACCAGCAGATGACATGGCTCCCCAAACCATCACTAATTGTGGAAACTTCACACTAGACCTCATGCAGCTTGGATTGTGGCCTCTCCACTCTTCCTCCAGACTCTGGGACCTTGATTTCCAAATGAAATGACAAATTTACTTTGCATTTACTTACCGTATTTTTCGGACTATAAGACGCACCTAGGTTTTAGAGGAGGAAAATAGAAAAAAAAATGTAAGCAAAAAATGTGGTCACAATGTACTGTTAAGGGGGAGCGGGTCTGCTGCTGACACTGGTATAGGGGTAATGACCCCTCTTCCTATTATACGTGGCCCCAATCCCCATCCTGGTATGCATGGCACCCCTCCATCCCTATCCTGGTATGCATGGCACCCCTCCATCCCTATCCTGGTATGCATGGCACCCCTCTATCCCTATCCTGGTATGCATGGCACCCCTCCATCCTTCTCCTGGTATGCATGGCACTCCTCCATCCCTATCCTGGCATGCATGGCACCCCTCATCCCTATCCTGGCATGCATGGCACCCCTCCATCCGTATCCTGGTATGCATGGCACCCCTCCATCCCTATACTGGTATGCATGGCACCCATCCATCCCTATCCTGGTATGCATGGCACCCCTCTATCCCTATCCTGGTATGCAAGGCACCCCTCATCCCTATCCTAGTATGCATGGCACCCCTCATCCCTATCCTGGTATGCATGGCACCCCTCATCCCTATCCTGGTATGCATGGCACCCCTCATCCCTATCCTGGTATGCATGGCACCCCTCATCCCTATCCTGTTATGCATGGCACCCCTCATCCTTATCCTGGTATGTATGGCCCCCTCATCCTTATCATGGTATGTATGCCCCCCTCATCCTTACCCTGGTATGTATAGCCCCCTCATCCTTACCCTGGTACGTATGATCCCCCTCATCCTTATCCTGGTATGTATGGCCCCCTCATCCTTATCCTGGTATGTATGGCCCCCTCATCCTTATCCTGGTATGCATGGTTCCCCTAATGCCCATCACGCTGCACGTAAAAAATAAACACTCCTACCTACCTCTCTTCTCTCTCCTCCAGCGCTGCGTCCTGTCTTCCCGCACTGATCTCTCCATGTGAGCTGCGCATGTCGTCACTGCCGGAAGTCACTGCTCCCCACGCCGAGGCTGTGTGCGTGGGGAGCAGTGACTTCATGCTCCTTAATAGCCGGCAGACAGCGTAGCCGCAGCGCGGCTCCTGCTGCTGCCGGGCGATCGCGTGTGCCTGCTATTAAAGGGCATGAATATTCACCCCCTCCCCACGCCCATGCTCATACACTGTGTGCAGCTATTAACGAGCATGAATATTCAGTGCTCCCCACGCCTATGGGCGTGGGGAGCAGTGAATATTCATTTTCTTTAGCAGTGGGGACAGTGTAGGCTGCAGCAAGTGGCTGCTGCCTCCTGTGCCCCGCTCCTCCGCCGCAACCGCTCCCCCCACACAGTATATATATAAATTAAAAAAAATGAAAAAAAGACAGATAGCAGTACAACCTTAAGCAGATTTTGGGTGCAATACTTCCTGAGTAATGCGGTTGTCCAACGCAAAATATATAAATGGAAAAAATCAGGCAGCACTCCAGTTTAAGGAAAACTTGTGGACTTTAATCCAGCACCAAGTGGTGCAACGTTCCTGACAAAGATCGTGTTGTGAGGTTGAAACATTGCACCACTTGGTGCTGGCTTAAAGTCCACAATTTTTCCTTGAACTGGAGTACTGTCTGATTTTTTCCATTTATATATTCTTTCCATACACACATATATATATATATATATATATATATATATATATACACAGTTATATGAAAAAGTTTGGGCACCCCTTGTTAGAACTTTCCTGTTAGGTTTTTTTTTAGTTTGCTGGTCACATGACCATTTTTGCCTATTTAATCCGGCTCCGCCCTCCTGGTCTTGCTGGACTTCATTGTATTTACTACTCTTGAGCTAGCTTGGTGCTCTGTTGCCGTTCTCTGTTAGTTTTGCTAGGTCTTCTGACCTCTATGCTTTTTGTTGTGTGTTTGTCTTTGACTGCTACTATTTCGGCTAGGAGGTGTCCAACTTATCCCAGTCCCTAGTTCTTGTAGGGATCCCTCCCTCACATCTATAGGTCTTCGTTCAGACTAGCCGAGGACTTTAGCGGGTCTGATCGCAGGATCAGGTTCCCCGTTACATCGTAGAGATCTAGTTTAGTTCTATTGTAGGGACAGTTCTCCTCTCTTTCCTTAGTCCCTGTAGCAGATCATAACAGTAAGTCCAGCCCTAAAAGAAAAAAAAAAAAATTTTCTCTAAGGAAAGACCTCCAGTTTTCCATCATGGTCTCGGTTCAAGATTTGGCTCAACACTTGCAGGGACTCTCTCTGGAGGTGGCCAAGCTCCAACAACACGTGAGTAGCTGTTCTGGAGCAAATTTTGTGGAACCAAAGGTACGTCTGCCTGATTTATTTTTTGGCGAACAACAAGATTTTTTTTCTTTTAAAAATGCTTGTTTATTGTATTTTCGCTTGAGACCCGGATCCTCTGGTGATGAATCACAGCGCATAGGGTTCATAATGTCACTTTTGCGCAAAGATCCTCAGGGATGGGCCTTCTCTCTCCAACCTAGTGATCCGTGCTTTAGATCAGTGGATAGTTTTTTTTCTGCTTTGGGTTTGTTGTATGATGATCCTGATCGTGTCTCATCTGCTGAGTCTGAATTGAGACGTTTGAGGCAGGGATCAGGTAATGTGGAAAAATATTGTTCTCACTTCCGTCAGTGGTCTGCCCAGGTGGGGTGGAACGATTCAGCTTTGAAAAGCTTTTTTCTTGCAGGGCTAGGTGAAAGGGTTAAGGATTTACTGATTGCTTATCCCACACCAGGAAACTTGCAGGAGGCAATGCAATTAGCTATACGGGTGGACAGGAGACTGCGTGCAAGGGTTAATGAGAGCAAATCCTCTGCTATGTCAGCTCCGAGTCTTGAGAGGGTCTGTGCTGACAATGGAGAGCCGATGGAGATTGGGGCGATGGCACCCCGCTCTCAGGAAAAAGATCGCCGGCTTTCTGAAGGCTTGTGCTTCTATTGCGGAAATTCTGGTCATTTTATTAAGAACTGTGTGCTTCGTATGAAGAAAGAAAAAAAAATGGTCAGTTATGCCCGTATTGCCTGTTTAAATTCTAAGGGAGTATTCCTATCTGCCACTACTGCTGCTCAGGATGAATTAATTGAATTTCGGGTATTTGTGGATTGTGGTTCTACTCTGAATGTGATTGATGGGGGATTCTTGGAAAAACTTAGATTAGAACCTAAAACTTTGTCATCCCCTATTGCTGTGGTTTCCGTTGATGGCTCTCCCTTGAAGAGTGTTACTCATAAGGTCTGTGAATTTCCCCTCACTATTAATGGTATTCACCAAGAAAATTTGGATTTGGTGGTATTGGATAATTTGCCTTCTCCAGTAATATTGGGGTTACCCTGGTTAAAATTGCACAATCCTGTACTGGATTGGTCTACCAATGAAATTAAGTCCTGGAGCCCTAAGTGTTAAGACAAGTGTTGTAACGGACATATTGCTGCTGTGGATAAAGGGGAATTGCTTGTACCTATTCAGGATTTTTGGAGAGTTTTTTTCTGAGGAGGAGTCACAAATTTTGCCTCCCCATAGAGACTATGATTGTACCATTGAATTTGTCCCTGGAGCGACCCTTCCTAAAAGTCGTTTATTTAATCTTACTATTCCTGAGAGAAAGGCTTTGGAGGAATACATACAGACAAGCTTGGCCGCCGGTCACATTAGGCCTTCCAAGTCTCCTGTGGCTGTTGGATTTTTTTTTGTAAAAAAAAAAGATGGCGGTTTACGTCCTTGTCTGGACTTTCGTGAGATTAATAAAATTACTGTACGCAATTCTTACCCACTGCCATTGATTCCTGATTTATTTAACCAGTTAGTGGGGGCCAAGTGGTTCTCTAAAATTGATCTCCGGGGGGCATACAATTTGTTGCGCATGAGGGAGGGTGATGAATGGAAGACTGCTTTTAACACTCCTGTGGGTCATTTTGAGAATCTGGTTATGCCTTTTGGTCTTACCAATGCTCCAGCATTTTTTCAGAATCTTATTAATGACATCCTTAGACCTTTAATCGGCAAAAATGTGGTTGTGTATTTGGATGACATTCTGATTTATTCGCCTGATCTGGAGTCTCATTGGCGGAGCGTACGTGAGGTATTACAGTTATTAATGGACAATTCGCTTTAAGCTAAGCTGGAGAAATGTGAGTTCGCTGTACAGAGAATTAGTTTTTTGGGCTACATTATCTCCAGTGAAGGTTTTGAGATGGACCCGGTTAAAGTTCAAGCTGTGCAGGAATGGCCTAGGCCTATTGGTTTAAAATCGATACAGAGGTTTTTGGGTTTCGCCAATTATTACAGAAAATTCATAAAAAAAATTTCTATTATTGTCAAACCCCTGACCGATCTCACCAGGAAAGGTGCTAATGCGGTTCAGTGGACTTCTGAGGCCATTGAAGCTTTTGTGTTTCTAAAGGAGAGGTTCACCTCTGCTCCCATCCTTATGCAGCCTGATGTGACTAAGCCGTTTTTGGTTGAGGTTGATGCTTCTTCGGTGGGGGTCGGTGCGGTGTTGTCTCAGGAAAACAAGGATGGAGTACATCCCTGTGCCTTTTTTTCAAAATAATTTTCTGAGACTGAACTTAATTACGATATTGGTAATCGGGAATTGCTGGCGATTAAACTCGCATTTGAACACTGGCGTCACCTCTTGGAAGGTGCTGAATTTCCCATTCAGGTTTTCACTGATCATAAAAATCTGATCTATCTTGATGCTGCCAAGCGCTTGAATGCCCGTCAGGCTAGGTGGGCACTTTTTTTCTCGCGGTTTAATTTTTCCGTTACTTACATCCCGGGTACCAAGAATGTTAAAGCGGATGCTTTGTCTCGCAGCTTTTCTCCCATGGTCGGTGTTGAGGAGGAAAAGGAGAGCATTTTACAAGAAGGTGTTGTGATTGCTGCTTTGGACTCCGTTTTGGAGGATGAGATTCTTAAAGCTCAGGAGAATGCCCCATCTAACACTCCCCATGGGAGGTTGTTTGTGCCTAGGACCTTTAGGAGAGATTTGTTTGTTGAGTGTCATGAGTCTCGGTTGGCAGGTCATCCAGGAATTTCTGAGACCAAGAGACTTGTGGGTCGCAGTTTTTGGTGGCCTGGATGGCAGAAGGAAGTCATTAAGTGGGTGCGCCAATGTACTGTGTGTGCTAGATCCAAGTCTTCGCATGCTCCTCCTGCTGCGGGGTTGCTTTGCCCTCTGGAGGTTCCTAGTGCACCTTCGACACATCTGGCTATGGACTTTATTACTGACCTTCCCCCCTCTGAAGGTTTCACGGTCATCTGGGTGGTCGTGGACCGTTTTAGCAAGATGTGTCACTTGGTTCCCTTCATCAAATTGCCTTGCGCTAAGACACTCGCTAAGGCCTTTGTCAAGGAAATTGTCAGACTACATGGTGTTCCTACTGACATTGTTTCTGATAGGGGACCTCAGTTCGTGGCTCGTTTTTGGCGTGCCTTTTGTGACAGGTTGGGAGTTCATTTGTCGTTTTCATCTGGATATCATCCTGAGTCTAATGGCCAGACAGAAAGGAAGAACCAGGATGTTGAGCAGTTCTTGCGTTGTTTTGTGGCAGACAATCAAGAGGGGTGGTCTGAGTTTCTGCCACTTGCTGAATTTGCTCTTAACAACCATACATCCTCTTCTGCTGGGTGTTCGCCTTTTTTTTGTTGTTCTGGGAGACATCCGTCTTTTGGGTCATTCTCCAAATTGGTTTCGGCTGTGCCTGAGGAGGAGAGTTTTTCCGGTGATTTGGAGAGAGTTTGGACGGATGTGCGTGGTAATCTTCAGGAGGCTAACAAAAAATCTAAGAGGTACTTTGATAGGAAACGGCAAGAGGTTTTGTTTGCTGTTGGTGACATGGTTTGGTTGTCCTCTAAGAATCTGCGATTGAGGATTCCTTCTAAAAAATTGGGTCCCAAGTTCGTAGGGCCCTTTAAGGTGCTTCAGATAGTTAACCAATCTGCTGTTAGGTTGGAGGTTCCTACGTCCTGGAAGATTAACCCGGTGTTTCATGTTTCTCTGTTGAAAAAAGCTGATGTGTCTGATGGTGACGCCTCTGCCACTGTTCCTCCGGTGGTGGAGGACGGGGAATATGAAATTTCCCGCATCCTAAATTCTAGACGGTATAGAGGGAGTTTGCAGTATCTCGTCGCTTGGAAGGGTTTCGGACCTGAGGATAACTCATGGGTGAGGGCGGATGATGTTTCTGCTTCCAGACTTGTCAGAGCGTTTCACAGGAGGTTTCCTGGTAAGCCTGGGCCTAGGGGATCCGGAGGATCCTCTTAGAAGAGGGAGTACTGTTAGAACTCTCCTGTTAGTTTTTTTTTAGTTTGCTGGTCACATGACCATTTTGGCCTATTTAATCCGGCTCCGCCCTCCTGGTCTTGCTGGACTTCATTGTATTTACTACTCTTGAGCTAGATTGGTGCTCTGTTGCCGTTCTCTGTTAGTTTTGCTAGGTCTTCTGACCTCTATGCTTTTTGTTGTGTGTTTGTCTTTGACTGCTACTATTTCTGCTAGGAGGTGTCCAACTTATCCCAGTCCCTAGTTCTTGTAGGGATCCCTCCCTCACATCTATAGGTCTTCGTTCAGACTAGCCGAGGACTTTAGCGGGTCTGATCGCAGGATCAGGTTCCCCGTTACATCGTAGGGATCTAGTTTAGTTCTATTGTAGGGACAGTTCTCCTCTCTTTCCTTAGTCCCTGTAGCAGATCATAACACCCCTATTAATCTTAAGCTTAATGTTTTGTAAAAATTGGTGTTTTTGCAACAGCTATTTCAGTTTGATATATGTAATAACTGTTGGACACAGTAATGTTTCTGCCTTGAAATGAGGTTTATTGTACTAACAGAAAATGTGCAATCTGCATTCAAACAAAATTTGACAGGTGCATAAGTATGGGCACCCTTATCATTTTCTTGTTTTAAATACTCCTACCTACTTTTACTGACTTACTAAGGCACTTTTTTTTGTTTTGTAACCTCATTGAGCTTTGAACTTCATAGCCAGGTGCATGCAATCATGAGAAAAGCTACTTAAAGTGGCCACTTGCAAGTTGTTCTCCTGTTTGAATCTCCTCTGAAGACTGGCATCATGGGCTCCTCAAAACAACTGTCAAATGATCTGAAAACAAAGATTATTCAACATACCGTATATTCCGGCGTATAAGACGACCTGGTGTATAAGACGACCCCCCTACTTTCCTGTTAAAATATAGAGTTTAGGATATCTTCACCGTATAAGACTACCCCTTTTCCAACGCATACCAAACACCGGTAAAAATTTAAAAAAAGCAGATTTGAATTTAACATGGTCCTTTTTTAATTTAAATTCTTATGACATGCAGGTATATAGCAGGAAAACTGTCACTCATAAACATATTAAAATAGGGGGGACCCCACGTCATTTTTTGGGGGGGTCCCCCATTCTAATAGCTAGTAAAGGCTAGGTATTCAGCTGGGGGCTGATATTAGTAGCCTGGGAAGCTCCGTGGGTATTACCCTCTTCCCAGACTTCAAACATCTGCCCCAGCCGTCTGCTTAACCTCCGCTAGAGACTATAATGATGGTGGATCCCACGCCAATTTTCTTTTTAAAAAATCCTTTATTTTAACACTAAATGACAATTGAGGGGTTAATAAAGATGCAGTCCCTAAATTATTAATTTTGTAATTAATTTTTCCCAAAAATGTTGACGTGGGGCTTCGCCATATTTTTGTGTCCAGCCAGGTACAGCAGGCAGGAACGGGCTGCCCCCAACCACCAGCTGCCTATTTGTACCTGGCCGGACACAACAATATAGGGAAGCCCTTTTTTTTTTAATTATTTCATGAAATAATTTAAAAAAAAAATACGTGGGGCTTCGCCCTATTTTTGTGTCCAGCCAGGTACAACTAGGCAGCTGGGGACTGGAATCTGCAGCGCAGGGAGGCCCAAGCTTTCTGGGCCCCACCCGCTGCAAATTGCAGTCCGCAGCCACCCCGGAAAATGGCGCGTTCATAGAAGCGCCATCTTCTGGCGCTGTACCCAACTCATCCAGGGCCCTGGTGCGGTGGCTCACTGGGTAATAAAGGGGTTAAGGCCAGCTTGGCATTATCAGCTGGCCCTAAGCCCGAAATTCATGGGGTCACGCCAATATTAGACATGAACACCATGAATTTCTAGTAAAGTAATTAAAAAAAACACAACACCCAGAATAAAGTCCTTTAATTGAAATAAAGACACAATTTTTTAATGTTCTAAATTAAACCATACTTACCATCACGCCCATTCCAGCTGAAGCCAACGATCTCCTGCAATAAAAGTAAAATAATAAAGCAACCTCATCCTTACCTCTCCATGGTTCCCAGGACCGGTTCAGCTCTGCTACATTCACATGACAGGCTGCACCGCAGCAGAACGCTGCCGTTCAGCTTGCCATGCGGCAGACACTGAGAAGCGCAGGCATGCTTGTGCTCCTCAGTGTCTGACTGTGACGGCATCCAGATGAGCCGAGATCATGTCCAATGAACTCGGCTCACCTCATGCACGTCACTGACAGCGTGGGAAAATTCTCCTGCTCCCCGCATGCGCAGTAGAAGTTTCCCACGCTGTCAGTGACGGACGTCCAGGAGGTGAGCTGAGTTCATTGTCGGCTCATCTGGATGCCGTCACAGCCAGACACTGAGGAGCGCAAGCATGCCTGCGCTTCTCAGTGTCTGCGGGATGACAGGCTGGATGGCAGCGTTCTGCTGCGGTCCAGCCTGTCATCTCGATGTAGCAGAGCTGAAGCTGTCGTGGGAACCATGGAAAGGTAAGGATGATGTTGCTTTATTATTTTTCTTTTATTGCAGGAGATCGTTGGCTTCAGCTGGAATGGGCGTGATGGTAAGTATGGTTTAATTTAGAACAATAAAGGAATGTGTCTTTATTTCAATTAAAGGACTTTATTCTGGGTGTTTGTGTTTTTTTTAACTTTGACTATGGGGTTAGTAATGGGGGTGTCTTATAGACGCCTCTCCATTACTAACCTGGGCTTGATGTCAGCTGGCATTATAAGCTGACATCAACCCCAGCCCTATTACCCCACTGCCACCGCTACAGGGCAGTGGGAAGAGCGAGGCTAAGTGCCAGAATTGGCGCATCCTGTGGATGCGCCATTCCTGGGGCGGCTGACGGCTGGTGTTTCTAGCCTGGGAGGGGGCCAATATTCATGGCTCCCTTCCTGGGCTATTAATATCAGCCTCCAGCTGTCTGCCTAGCCTTTGCTAGCTATTAAAATAGGGGGGACCCCACGTCATTTTTTTGGGATCCCCCATTTTAATAGCTAGTAAAGGCTAGGTATTCAGCTGGGGGATGATATTAGTAGCCTGGGAAGCTCCGTGGGTATTACCCCCTTCCCAGGCTTCAAACATTTGCCCCAGCTGTCTGCTTAACCTCCGCTAGAGACTAAAATTAAGGGGAACCCCACGCCAATTTTTTTTTTAATAAATCCGTTATTTTAACACTAGATGACAAGTACAGTAACCAACACTATCACTGTACTTCATATATATGTGACTGACATGTTTCTATCTATCTAATCTATGTGTGAAGCTCTATTCTGTCTGTTATAAATTGTCGGGTACAGATGCTGAATTGCCGGCCGGCTTTTTTAAAGATACGGTGCATGAAAACACTATTATTTGTTTTAATAAATCCTTTACACTAAATGACAAGTACAGTAAGCAACACTGTCACTGTACTTCATATATATGTGACTGACATGTTTCTATCTATCTAATCTATGTGTGAAGCTCTATTCTTTCTATTCTAAATTGTCGGGTGCCGGCTTATGCCGCTGCTGAATTGCCGGCTTTTCATATATTGTCACAGAAGCGATGCGAACTTCCCAGCTCCGGACACAGCGCAGCGCTTCTGTGACAAGTGAAAGCTGTCGGCACAGAAGCCCTGCGCTGTGTCCGGAGCTGGGAATACGCAGCGATGTGTCCGTTTCAGCACAGAAGCGCTGACCGTCTGGACCTACCGCCACCGTATTTTAACTCCCTCCACCTTATATTAACTCCGACATGGCAGGGATACGGCCACGGCAGCTTATTAACACCCCCAGAGTATCCCCGCATATCAATTTCTGAAAGCTCAAAAGCATTACCGGCGTATAAGACGACCCCAGACTAGACAGAAGATTTTTCAGTCTTCAAAAGTCGTCTTATACGCCGGAATATACGGTAGTTGTTCAGGGGAAGGATACAAAAAGCTGTCTCAGCGATTTAACCTGTCAGTTTCCACTGTGAGGAACTTACTAAGGAAATGGAAGAACACAGGGACAGTTCTTGTTAAGGCCAGAAGTGGCAGGCCAAGAAAAACATCAGAAAGGCAGAGAAGAAGAATGGTGAGATCAGTCAAGGACAATCCTCAGACCACCTCCAGAGAGCTGCAGCATCAACTTGCTGCAGATGGTGTCACTGTGCATCGGTCAACTATACAACGCACTTTGCACAAGGAAAAGCTGTATGGGAGAGTGATGCGAAAGAAGCCGTTTCTGCAAGCACGCCACAAACAGAGTCGGCTGAGGTATGCAAAAGCACATTTGGAGAAGCCAATTTCTTTTTGGAAGAAGGTCCTGTGGACTGATGTAACCAAGATTGAATTGTTTGGTCATACAAAAAGGCGTTATGCATGGCGGCAAAAAAACACAGCATTCCAAGAAAAACACTTGCTACCCACAGTAAAATTTGGTGGAGGTTCCATCATGCTTTGGGGCTGTGTGGCCAATGCCGGCACCGGGAATCTTGTTAAAGTTGAGGGACGCATGGATTCCACTTAGTATCAGCAGATTCTTGACAATAATGTTCAAGAATCAGTGACAAAGTTGAAGTTACGCAGGGGATGGATCTTTCAGCAAGACAATGATCCAAAACACCACTCCAAATCTACTCAGGCATTCATGCAGAGGAACAATTACAATGTTCTGGAATGGCCATCCCAGTCGCCAGACCTGAATATCATTGAACATCTGTGGGATCATTTGAAGAGGGCTGTCCATGCTCGGCGACCATCAAACTTAACTGAACTGGAATTGTTTTGTAAAGAGGAATGGTCAAAAATACCTTCATCCAGGATCCAGGAAATCATTAAAAGCTACAGGAAGAGACTAGAGGCTGTTATTTTTGCAAAAGGAGGATCTACTAAATATTAATGTCACTTTTCTGGTGAGGTGCCCATACTTATGCACCTGTCAAATTTTGTTTGAATGCAGATTGCACATTTTCTGTTAGCACAATAAACCTCATTTCAAGGCAGAAACATTACTGTGTCCAACAGTTATTACATATATCAAACTGAAATAGCTGTTGCAAAAACACCAATTTTTATAAAACATTAAGCTTAAGATTAATAGGGGTGCCCAAACTTTTTCATATAACTGTATATATATATATATATATATATATATATATATATATACAGTACAGACCAAAAGTTTGGACACACCTTCTCATTTAAAGATTTTTCTGTATTTTCATGACTATGAAAATTGTACATTCACACTGAAGGCATCAAAACTATGAATTAACACATGTAGAATTGTATACTTAACAAAAAAGTGTGAAACAACTGAAAATATGACTTATATTCTAGGTTCTTCAAAGTAGCCACCTTTTGCTTTGATGACTGCTTTGCACACTCTTGGCATTCTCTTGATGAGCTTCAAGAGGTAGTCACCGGAAATGGTCTTCCAACAATCTTGAAGGAGTTCTCAGAGATGCTTAGCACTTGTTGGCCCTTTCGCCTTCACTCTGCAGTCCAGCTCACCCCAAACCATCTCGATTGGGTTCAGGTCTGGTGACTGTGGAGGCCAGGTCATCTGGCGTAGCACCCCATCACTCTCCTTCTTGGTCAAATAGCCCTTACACAGCCTGGAGGTGTGTTTGGGGTCATTGTCCTGTTGAAAAATAAATGATTGTCCAACTAAACGCAAACCAGATGGAATAGCATGCCGCTGCAAGATGCTGTGGTAGCCATGCTGGTTCAGTATGCCTTCAATTTTGAAGAAATCCCAACAGTGTCACCAGCAAAGCACCCCCACACCATCACACCTCCTCCTCCATGCTTCATGGTGGGAACCAGGCATGTAGAGTCCATCCGTTCACCTTTTCTGCGTCGCACAAAGACACAGAAAAATCTTTAAATGAGGTGTGTCCAAACTTTTGGTCTATACTGTATATACCCCCCAGCAACATTCGGACCATAAGACGCACCCTCCATTTTCCTCCAAAATTTTGGAGGAAAAAAAACGGTAGTGTCAATGACTGCCTTCTGGACATCTGTCAAATCAGCAGTCTACACCATGATTGTGGAGTTTATGGAAACAGACTAAGGGACCTTTTTAAACGCTTAGGAAGCCTTTACAGGTGTTTTTGTTAATTATTCCAATTTACCGAGATAATGACTTTTGTGTTTTCATTGGCTGTAAGCCATAATCATCAACATTAACAGAAATAAACACTTGAAATAGATCACTCTGTTTGTAATGACTCTATATAATATACGAGTTTCATGTTTTGTATTGAAGAACTGAAATAAATTAACTTTTTGATGATATTCTAATTTAGTGAGATGCACCTGTAGCATTAATGAGCGCAATCCATTCAGTTATAGTTGGGGATTGAGCTGTTACTTATCACTTTTAACTTGTGACTAGTTTCTCCATCATGCTGGAAAAGGCACTGTTCATCACCAAATTGTTCCTGGATTATTGGGAGACGTTGCTCTTGTAGGATGTTTAGGCACCATTCTATATTCATGGCAGTGTTCTTAGGCAAAATTGTAAGTGATCCCACTTCTCTGGATGAAAAGCCACCCCTCATAATGCTTTATTGTTAGCATGACACAGGATTCATGGTAGAGCTCATCTTTTCTTCTCCGGACAATCATTTTTTCAGACGTCCCAAACATTCTGAAGGGGGCTTCATCAGAGAAATTAACTTTTCAGGAAGTACATGGAGTGGACTGCAGAGAACTGAGGTATAGTTATTTTATCTGATGAATTCCCCATTATGAAAAGCTTATAATTGTACTTCAGTAACCATAGGAACATCTGAAAAGATCTAAAATAATGGAAGCAGCAAACTTTTGACATTGGCCATTACTGTATAGTCCTCCCAGGTTAGATCTGTGCATTTGTATATATATCGTAATAAAAGTAATGAAAATCTCTAAGGCTGTGTGCCCACGTAGCATTTTTCAAGCGTATATGCTGCGGAATTTCCGCAGCATAAACGCTCCAAAAATGCTTGGTAATCCGCCCCCCATGGTCCTCAATGAGAAGCCGCACTGTCAATGCCCACGCTGCGGTTTTTTCCGCTGCGTTTATGCTCCGCGGAAAAATCCGCAGCATGTCATTTAATTTTGCGGAAGCGCGGCGTAATCGCAGCCATTGACTTGCATTGGGCCGCTTCAAATCCGCAAATATGTAAAAATAATTGCGGAAGTGAAGCGCATTTGCTGCGGTCTTGTACCTCAAAACCGCAGCAAATAGGAAGTGACGTCACAATTGGGCGTTCCATCCATCCATCCCATGAGCATCCCATAATCCAGGAAGACGAGAATCCCATAATATTCCCGTCTCTCAGGATCATGGCTGCTAACGTGGGATGGTACAAGCGGATGAATGTCAACGTGGGATTCATGATTAGTGTGGTAAGTGTCTGTATGTGTCTGTGTGGTGTGTATGTGGTCTGTATGTGTCTGTGTGGGGTCTGTATGTGTCTGTATGTGTCTGTGTGGGGTCTGTGTGGGGTCTGTGTGCGCGGGTGTCAGCAGGCAGACATAGGCCGATGTGACACTACTACTCCCATCGGCCTATGTCTGTCCCCCGTCCACTCCTGCCAGCAGGATCAGCTCGATGGGAGCAGTAGTTCCCATCAGACTGATCCTGCTGTAAAATGTGCCCCAAAATTAAATTTAATAGCCCCCATATGTGCCTCCATATATTATTGACCCTATCCCCCCCCCCTATTTTTTTTTTTTTGGGGGGGGTGCTATCATTATTAAAGTTTTTTTTTTATTGGCCCCAATAATATGTAATCTACTGCCCCCTTTTTTTTCATTGGTGGCCAGTGGTTACCTAAAATAAATTAGTTCATACATTACCTGTCCCCGCCGATCGCCCCTAAAATAAAGTAAAAAATAAAAAACTACACCTATACTCACCTAGACACCTAATTCCCCGAAGCCATCGATCTCCTGTAATAAAATATAAAATAATAAACCACAACCTTATCCTTACCCCTCCGTAGCAGTCCACGAGTGTCCCACGAAGATCTCCAGTTCAGAGCAGCCACATAGAATGTGACCGCTCTGAACCGCTGCCGCCGCTAGAATGAACGGGTTCGCCGGAGTTCAGGCAGCGCTGCTCCGGTGATCTGCTTTACGGCCCCGCTGTATCGTGAGAAATTCCCACGGTACAACAGGGCTGTAAAGGAGGTCACCGGAGCAGCGCTGACTGAATGCACTCCGGTGACCTCAGTCAGGGGCTCATGCTGCTGGGAGCGGACGTGTTCCCGGCAGTGTGAGCTTACAGCAGCCATGACAGCTGTCACATCTCCAGATGTGACAGCTGTGCATGGGAGATCAGCGCAGGAACGTGGACAGGTAACTATTTTTTTTTTTTTTAGTAAAATTAGAATTAAATAAAATTGTGTTTTATTTCAAATAAATTATTTTTTTCTGGGTGTTTGTCTTTTTTCTTTTTAACACTTTGTAGGTTAGTAATGGGGGTGTCTTATTGACGCCCATCATTACTAACCTGGGCTACATGTCAGCTGGCGCTGACATGAACCCCACCACTATTACCCCCTGCCACCGCACCAGGGCAGCGTGGAAGAGCGAGGCTAAGTGCCAGATTTGGCGCACAAATATGATGCGCCAAATCTGGGGCAGCTGAGGGCTGATATTATAGCCTGGGAGGGGGCCTATAACCATGGCCCCTTTCTAGGCTATTAATATCAGGTCGCAGCTGTCCGCCTAGCCTTTGCTGGCTACAATTTATAGGGGGACCCCATGTCATTTTTTTTGGGGGGGTCTTCATAAATAGTAGCCAGAAAAGGCAAAGTGGCTAGCCTTTGCTGGCTACAATTTATAGGGGGACCCCATGTAATTTTTTTTGGGGGGGTCTTCTTATATAGTGGCCAGAAAAGGCAAAGCGGCTAGCCTTTGCTGGCTACAATTTATAGGGGGACCCCATGTAATTTTTTTTGGGGGGGTCTTCTTATATAGTGGCCAGAAAAGGCAAAGCGGCTAGCCTTTGCTGGCTACAATTTATAGGGGGACCCCATGTAATTTTTTTTGGGGGGGTCTTCTTATATAGTGGCCAGAAAAGGCAAAGCGGCTAGCCTTTGCTGGCTACAATTTATAGGGGGACCCCATGTCATTTTTTTTGGGGGGGTCTTCTTATATAGTGGCCAGAAAAGGCAAAGCGGCTAGCCTTTGCTGGCTACAATTTATAGGGGGACCCCATGTAATTTTTTTGGGGGGGGTCTTCTTATATAGTGGCCAGAAAAGGCAAAGCGGCTAGCCTTTGCTGGCTACAATTTATAGGGGGACCCCATGTCATTTTTTTTGGGGGGGTCTTCATAAATAGTAGCCAGAAAAGGCAAAGCGGCTAGCCTTTGCTGGCTACAATTTATAGGGGGACCCCATGTCATTTTTTTGGGGGGGGTCTTCATAAATAGTAGCCAGAAAAGGCAAAGCGGCTAGCCTTTGCTGGCTACAATTTATAGGGGGACCCCATGTCATTTTTTGGGGGGGGGTCTTCTTATATAGTGGCCAGAAAAGGCAAAGCGGCTAGCCTTTGCTGGCTACAATTTATAGGGGGACCCCATGTCACTTTTTTTTGGGGGGGGTCTTCATAAATAGTAGCCAGAAAAGGCAAAGTGGCTAGGCTTTGCTGGCTACAATTTATAGGGGGACCCCATGTCACTTTTTTTTGGGGGGGGGCTTCCTATATAGTAGCCAGTAAAGGCTAAGCTAACTGCTGCGGCCTGGTATTAATAGCAAAGGAAGGGTCCATGGTTATTGGCTACTTCACAGACTATAACATCAGCCAACAACCGTCTGCTTTCCCTTTGCTATTTATTAAAGCTATGCGTGAGCCCACTTATTTTTTTGGGTTAAAAGATTTTATTAAAGTGAAAGATTATTGTACAGTGTATGTAGGTTCATTCACTGAAAGCTCCTGCATACGCTGTAAGGTTGATTTCTCATGTCCACATATCCACGTTAGTACAGATAAGTGTGACCGAGCATGCTTTGCAATGGGTCTGTGTGTGGGTCTCCGCTGTGTGTGGAAAATGGCATCAACACTCGTCCCGGAGATTGACGTGTGAAAGAACCGTACAATATAGGTGAGGGGTTAGTGTTGGTGTGTGTGCGTACATATCTCCATATGTTTATTTAATTTTTTTTTTGGGGTTAATCTATTATTCCTCCATTTTGTTTTTAAAATAATATTCACACACGTTATTATTCACTGTAGATTGAAAAATATCCCGAAATATGGGACCGAGCTAGTCCTGACTACAAAGACAAGCAGAAGAAAAAAGACGCCTGGGCCTCTGTGTTGAGCCAAATGTATCCCCAGTGGGTGAATGCTGAACGTGATGCCCAAGAGGAAATTAGTAAGTTTTGATTTTTACACTTATTTTTATATCTATTTATAATTGCACTTTTTGGTGTGAAAGCAGTTCATAAATTGTTTTGGTTGTGTTATTGCAGTGTATGATATTAAAAATCGGTGGAGATCGGTCACCGACCGGCTGGTGAAGTATCACCAGTCGGTGCAAAGTGGCTCATCACCCAAAAAAAGAAAATTTCCTTTTGCGGACGAGCTGGCCTTCATACTAACCAGTAGGAGTTTGCGGAGGTAAATTCCCAAAACATATTAATTGAAATGTTTCCAAAAATGTTGTATTTACATTGGGATTTACCTTTTATTATATACAGAACTGAAGGAAACATCATGGCCCCAACAGCAGAAGAGGACACAAACACAGAGCAAGCAGAGGAGGAATCCGAGGACTTTTTCCAGCTTTCCTCACCGGATCCATCTGCTTCGGCATCTTCAGCATCTGGTTGTCCCTCACATTCTTTGTCCAATCCAGCGGACATTGGGACGGGTTTGGTGACTGATTCTCCTGCTATATGCCCACGATGCAGAAATGCTGCATATTTTTTCCGCTGTTCCCTGGCAGCAAAAAACGCATGCGGATTTTACATGCGTTTTTCCTGACAGGTAGAAGCGTTTGTGAAGCGTTTTTGCATGCATTTCCGCATGCGGGTTGACAAGCGCTTTCCAAGCGATTAGCATCACTTGGAAAGTGCTTGTGACAACTAGGTCACACTATATAAATCCATGCAACTGGCATGGATTTTATATAGTGTGACCAAGTAATAGTTAAAAAAAAAGAATAAGAATGGTAAAAAAGAAAAAATAAACATTATACTCACCTTCCGATGGCCCATGGTCTCCTTCTCCGATGCGTCTGGTCTCCCTGATGTCTCGCGGTTGTGTAAAAGGACCTGCCATGACGTCATTAAATCATGTGACAGGTCACGCGACCGCCGACGTCAGCGGTCACGTGACCTGTAACATGACTAAATTATGTCATGTCAGGTCCTCACACCACCGCGAGCCGTACAAGAGACCGGACGCATCGCTGAGGAGGCCGGGGGACATCGGAAGGTAAGTATAATCTTTATTTTTTATTTTAAATTCATTATTCTACAGGTACCATGGTACCCGGGTCTGGATGAGAGTCTCCTCTTCTCCAGGCCTGGGTACCATAAGCACATTGAATCGCTTCATATCCGCATGTGCACATGTAGTCATGCGGATGTCATGCGTTCCAATGCAAGTCAATGGCGGCAATTACGCTGTGTGTCCGCAAAATTAATGGACATGCTGTGTATTTTTCCGCAATGATAATCCGCAGCGGAAATTTCCGCAGCATGTGCACAGCACATGCAGATTATCATTGGGGAACATGGGGCACGTATTACCAAGCGTTTTTTAAGCGTTTTCGCTGTGGAAATTCCGCGACAAAAACGCTTGAAAAACGCATAATGGGCACGCAGCCTAATTGCTCTTCAGTTTACGGACAGCCATCTGTTGCCAAATTAGTGATTTTCTCATATGAAAAAAATAAATAAATGAATTACAAAGCTTTTCTTATCCAATATAACGTTGAACAAAGCGAGCAATGTGTGCAGTCACTGATTTTTCAATGACTCATAGACTAATGAAAAAGCCGGATACTGTGCGCTACCCTTGTGTGAACAGCACCCTATACAAGCCTTTTTGTGTGCAATTCTAATACTAAGCAATCACCCCCCTTCATGAAATGGTAGGTTGTGAGTGGTTGTCTCATCAGTATTTTGCACCTGTGTAGCCGCCATCTTTATGTGGGTCTGCTGCATCCTGGTAGTGCATTTGGCTTTGAAGATCTGGGCAGGTAAACACCGCTGCCATTTTTTGCTGTGTTTTTTCTTGAATCTTTGGGGGAATTTTAATTCTTCTTAGTGTGGCTTTGCTTTTTGTGACTCATAGACTAATGTCTAATTTTGATCCATGACTCAGATCAAAAATTACTCAATCTACAAAAAAACGCAGGTTGTAAACAGCACGGTAGACTACAACATGTATGTGATGTGAGGACATCTGAATGAGGCCTAAAGCTATGATATTTTCACACTTTTTAATGTTATGTTTGGAGCAACATTCATTAATTCTTTAAGGACCAGGCCTAGTTGGGTCTTAAACACCAAAGCTTTTTTTTTTGCTTATTCTTCGTTCTATTCCAAGAACAATACATATCTAATTTTTCTAACTAGGTAGCAGTGTGGGGGGAGAGCAGAGGAAAGAGGGAAAGCGTGGGCTGGATATCGGATTGTGACGTGCGGTAAAATGTCGCTCACAGGCACATATGGCAGCAGAAGGTATTTACAAAAATACTTAGTTAAAAGGTGTAAATCGATGGGGGCATTATACAAAGTAGTGGAGCACCTCTTTAAGTATTCAGGTTTATTACCCTTTTGGAATAACTGGCTGCACTGTAGCTATTCAATAATAAAGTTATTCATCAAAAATACAAATTGGCTAATAATTCTTACTATGTTAATGGTCAACTAGGCAATGTGTTCTGACCTAGCCTTAAAGGGGTTTTCCCATGAACAAAGCATATTTTTTTTAAATGTTTCCCTGTGTACTGTGTAATGGCTTTGTCTGACTGTGCAGGTACATGGTCTGATCATACCACATCTCCTGGGCGGGGGAGAGAGCAAAAGAGGATACAGACAGGACAGCAGGGGATCTCAGCTGATTCTTTCTGCAAGGTAAACATTTTTTTAAACAGGCAGGGAAATGCTTTACCTAAGGCCATAGCCCCACTATCTGTATTTGGTCAGTATTTTATCTCAGGAGTGTGAGCCAAAACCAGATGAGGAACAATCAGAGGAAAAGTATAATAGAAACAAGTCACCAATTCTGCATTTATCACCAACTCCTGGTTTTGGCTCCTGAGAAAAAATACTGACTGAATACTGACCAAATACTGATAGTGGGGCCGTGACTTAAGAGAAACAATCAACTGTGATCCCATGCTATCCTGTCTGTATACTCTTTTGCTTTCTTCCCGGCAACTGGGATATGTTCAGACCATGTTTTTGCAAGTTCCTTAAGTAATTTCATAGAAACTGCCTTTTAAAGTGGTTGTCTGGTCTCAGAAGAAAACTCTGCAGGCCGCCAAATTGTGAAGATTCTGCTGTAATACCAGTGCGGGTGGGCAGCCACGTGACTGCATGTATGTGATTTACATGCTTGTGGTCGAGTGCTGACTAGTCTCACTCGGTTTCTCTCAAAGGAAGAGAATTGAAGAAGAGTACTTGGGAAATACAGGGGAGACATGATAGTGTGCATTTTCATGGCCAAAATTTAGCAGTCAGGAGAGTGACATTGGTACAATCTAGTCAATAGAAAACATCTGATTGGACCTTTCTAGGTTGCAAACTGACTGATATTCAACACTCACAACTAAAGTCAGTGAGACAATCTTTCTAAGCAAGAAGAGCTCGGCAAGATTCAAGAAAGCCATGATATATACATTATGTAAGATAATCCTAAAGGACTTGCTTCCAAGGACTCTGCTGCTTGGTTGGCAAGAAGAAGTTATCAAGATGGCCTCTGTTTTTCACTCACACCCACAAATAAGAAAATGAATTAGTGAGGAATTATAATGCATTTCATTGGCAAATTTTGCAAATAGCTTCTTCAGTGAAGAGGACTTGAACTGTAGCGCATAACAACCCTTTAATGAGCTTTGCCACATGACAGACAAGTATTTTGGGGGTTTTGCCCCTCATCAGTGCAAAGCAAGAGATCTGATCTGGCTAGATGACAGGGGGAATGTTTCTCCTTGTAGAGAGTGCCAAGCTCTTGTAAAGAGACTTTTAGGCCAAGCAATGCTCCTCTGGAAATGTAAATAGCCAGTAAAAGGTGGTGCTAGAGTTCAAATCCTCTTCCTTTCTGAAGAGGCTATTTGCATATTTAAAGCGTGACCACCATTTTAATTTATATTTCAGAAATCAATAGGACACAAGAAAATAAGCAACTTCATGTGTACCTATTGATTTACCGAAAAAATTAAAATAATGGTTACAAATTAAATTCCCAGGTTACCACTGCTCGGCCCGTAAGTCTCCTAATGTAAATTTGGTATGTTGTGGTTACACTTTTTAGCTAAAATTGGTCATAATTTCATTAGGAATCTCACAGTGCATATGTACAAAACTGTGATCCTACTGTACCTTCTCTCCTGTCTTAACTTAATCCTACTAGCGGGTTAAATGGAGATATGTCCGCTTAACTGTCGTCTTCTAAACACTTCAAGCTGTTTTAATCAATACAGATACACTCAGATTCCTTTCAGACATCTAAGACTTTGGCTTCTTTCCCATAACTAATCCTTTGTTAAGAGATTTTCCAAGAGACCTTATAATGCCTAAAAAGAGAGCACTGAGGCACATCAGAACTATTCCTGCTTCCAGCGTAGAGTATTTTACTATAGTTATGCTTTTACATTTGCTTCATTTCAAAACCAGTTGTCAAACTCAACAGCAAAACACTTACTAAGAAACAGCAGGTAAATTGCATGCAGACAGATGATCGTGCTGAAAAACATCTCTCACAGTGCACATGCAGTTTTAATAAAGAACATTAATAACCCAAATCACGATATATTACTGTCTATGTTTGTACCATGTGTTTAAAATAAGGTATGAGCACAGTATGGTATACATTACATTCACATGACTGCAGAAAGGATGGGCCCTGTTGGAGGAATCTGTCAGAAGTTTTTTGCTATGTAATCTGAAAGCAGCATGATGTAGGGGAAGATACCCTGATTCCAGTGATGTATCACTTACTGAGCTGCTTGCTGTTGTTTTGATAAAATCAACATTTTATCTACTGCCGATCTAGCAGTTCTCTAAATGCTGAGCTCTTTATAACCCCGCCCCCACCACTGACTGACAGCTTTCTGTTTATACTGTGCATAGGCAGAAAGCTGTCAATCAGTGATGATTATGGAAGACTACATGGCAGGAGGTTTACTAGTCCACTAGTGATAATCTCCAGCTGATAAAACAGTGATTTTATAAAAAGTAGAACAAGCAACCCAGTAAGTGACACATCGCTGGAATCAGAGACTCTCACTATATTATGCTGCTCTCAGATTAGGTTGCAATCTGCCTGGTGATAGATTCCCTTTAAGGCTGCGTGCCCACTATGCGTTTTTCAAGCGTTTTTGATGTGGATTTTCCGCAGTGTAAATGCTTGCAAAATGCTTGGTAATCTGTGCCCCATGATCCCCAATGAAAATCTGCATGTTCTGTGCCCATGCTGCGGAATTTTCCGCAGCGGATTTTCCTTGCAGAAAAATCCGCAGCATGTCCATTATGTGTGCGTTTCCGCATGCGGATTTGAGGTCACAATGCATTTGAAAATTGCAACTCAAATCCGCATGTAAAAACGCTGCAAAAACGCTTAAAAAACGCGTGTAAAATCCACAAGTGTTTTTGACTGCCAACAACATGCAGAAACGCTGCAGAAATTTTCTGCTTCATTTCTGCATCATGTTGTTCCATTAGGATATTCAGGGGGAGGGAGAAGCCTAGGACACCTGAGATCATTAAGGCGTTTAGTAAGATGTATAATGTACCTTTTTCAGCACATTTTACCTGGACAAGCCTTTAATTCAAACAATTTTACTCACCAGTTCCATGTAGTTTTCGGTTATGATTTCCACATGTGGACTCAGCATCACATGGCTGTTTTGTACTCACTTTACGATAGTCGTGATGACAGTTAAACATAAAATGATAATAAAACACTACACTTACTATAACGTCTTGGATAAGGAACATCTCAGCTCCAGAAGCAGAAAGGTGATTGGGAAACAATATTTTGATAGCCGATCCAGGCAAAGTACTAGGTCCAGCATTGTAAACCTGAAATCATAGACCATCTGCATATAAACAGAAAGAAATCTCCAAAGGTTTACACATAGATGATTAGTGAAAGGAAACACAAATGTATATAGCTGGAAAAGGATAGCCTCTTCTGCCACCAATAGCAGTCAAGTGTTTTGGTATTATACAATATTAATTTTTGTAAGGTTACCGCTGAATAACTAAATTGCTTTATTATTAAATCAAATGGCACTAACAAATTCCTTATGGATGAAATGAATTACACAGGTTAAAGGTAATCCAACAACCACAAGTCCTGAACAAAATGAGTACACATGATAGAAGCTTACAATTGAACAGAGTTTCATTTTTGGCTCAGAAACTCTGTTTTCTCCATTCTAAAAAGAAGGATCCAGATGTTTCATGACTTCTCAAAAATAAAGTATTGTATTGCAGATGTATTACATAGAAGGGGGCATACAGAACATATGGTTGTGCCCACAGATGATCTAAAACATATCCAAAAGCTTGACATTCCTGCCTAATAAAACAACACAAATTCTGGTCATTTGTCATGAAATAGCTGGTCATTTATCTAACCTCCTGTTTATTATTATGTTTATGTTTAGGACTAGATGGTGGCCCGATTCTAACGCATCGGGTATTCTAGAATATGTATGCGGCCGCCGGCCGCGACCAATCAGCGAACCGTGTTAGTGAGGACCGGGGAGCGGCGCTGCCTGTGCAGGTACTTCCGCTGCAAGCTAGCGCCGGTCATCTCCTGGCTGCATCGCCGCTGACCTCCATGCGGCTACCGTCGGGAGATCAGCGGCTAGGGCCGCTGATCTCCCGATGGCAAGTGTGAAGGGAGGACCGGGGAGCGGCGCCGCCTAGGCAGCCGGTCGGGGTACTTCTGCTGCGAGCAGCCGGGAGATGACCGGCTAACGCTGGTCATCTCCCGGCTGCATCACCGCTGACCTCCATGGGGCAGATGAGCCGCTAACGGCCGCCATCTTGTTCTGAAATCCCGCATCGCTGATTGGCCGCGGCCGGACCAATCAGCGACGCAGGATTTCCTGGACGGACAGACAGACGGGATAAGCCAATTATATAGTAGATGAGTGTCCTAAGAGCTATGGTCCACAAAGAGTTTACATTACTGTGCTTTACAGTGTGCAAAAAGGTGCTCCATTCAAATTACTGTTCACTGCATTGTACATGGTATTAGGGACCCACAATCTGAAGATCGGCATGGTTCCCTCTGATGGGTTCCCCCAAAAAATCAACTTGATAAAATATCTGAACACAGCACTTGGATGTTTCTATCATTGCTGACTGCTGCTCTATTCTAAATCCTCCTATTCATGGTTTTGCAGGATGGGAGAACAGTGATATGGGGGTTCCTTTCTTGCAAAGAGTGGAGGTCCCAGCGATCAGACTCCCACCTATCTAGTATTTATCACCTATAGAGTGGCTAGAAGAAAAAAATCTTTTCGACTAGAATGCCTCTTCAATTACTTACACAATGTTTGTCATTCCAGTCCTAGCCCAACAGCATAAGTATAGGAATATGTAATACTGATGTGCACCACTGCTGAGGTACAGTTTAACTGCATGTGGTATGGTAAAGTTATTCCCAATTTGAGAATTTTGTGTTTATATTGATTTTTAGGAAACACCAACAGACAAAGTGAATTAGTTATTATTTCATTGCAATCATCGTTTTTGTTACATATTAATTAATTTTCTTCCTAACTGAATCAAACAATTGTATATTAAACTACACTCACAAACATATATCTGGCTCACTTTGCATTTGCTTAATTCTCCTTTCTTTGTCTTTAGATATTTCTGGGGGTTTTTTTTACAGCAGTTGTTTGGCGCTAGATTTATATATTTCCAGAGCAAACATATGTTACAATTTCTACATGTTCTTTCAGTGCTGGGAAAAAATTCCTGTGGTCACTACCGTTTGGTAACAAAACATAAACATTGGACACATTTCCGTGCATGTTCTCTAGTCTCAACTGATGCAGACAGAAGTGTTGTTTCCTTATTGATGTTGCTTATGTATGTGTGTGTGTGTATTCATATACACATAAAGGGTTATCTTTATTACATTGCAAAAATCCCGTCAAAAAACATCATGGTCTGTTTAAAAAACATGAAATACGCTATCTGAATATGGCCTTAGGCCCCATTCTTAAGCCTCATTTTCCTATATGTTAGCTATCTGTTTTTCTTTTTTAATGGATAGCATTTACACAGCTTTTTTAGCAGACTTGTCTGAGTTTAGTCTTATTTGTCCACTAAACTCATACATTTCTATGAATGGGTCTATGATTTTAATGGATAGTATGAATGGACCTCATCACTTGTTCTCTTGACCCTATCCGAACCCATCTCCTCCCCAACCTCACCACCCTGCATATCCCAGCCCTAACCCATTTCTTCAACCCATCATTAACCTCTGGTGTCTTTCCTTCTCCTTTCAAACATGCAACAATCATATCTATCCAGAAGAAGCAATCCATTGGCCCAACATCTATGTCCAACTATAGCCCCATATAACTACTCTCATTCACCTCCAAACTCCTCAAAAAGCGTGTCCACTTTGAGGTGGATAAGCGGTGGGAGGAAAGTTCACTCTTCAACAAGCTACAATCAGGCTTCCATCCTCCTCACTCCATTGAAATTGCCAAAACCAAAATGACTAATGACTTACCGACAAAGCTAACAGACAATTCTCTACATTCCTCCTTTTAGACCTGTCCTGTGCCTCTGACATAGTCGACCACTCCCTCCTACTACGGATCCTCTCTTCCCTTTGCCTCAAAGACCACATCCTCTCCTGTGTCTCCCCATACCTCACTAACAGCACATTTAGCGTCCTCCATTGCCATACTACTTCCTCATCTCATCCCTCAAGGCTCTATCCTGGGACCCTTACTCTTCTCTATTTATACCTTTGGCCAGGGACAGCTCAAGGTCATGTGGCTTCCAGTATCATCTATATGCTGATGACACTCAAGTCTACTTGTTTGGCCCAGAGGTCACTTCTCTGATGTCCAGAATCCCAAAGTATATATCAGCCATATCCTCCTTTTCATAATGCTTCCTAAAACTTAATGTGGACAAAATCAAACTCATCATCTTTCCTCCTTTCCACTTAACTCCCCTACCAGACCTATCTATCACTATAAACAAAATTACACTTTTCCCTGTACCGGGAGTCCGCTGCCTTGGAATAACCCTATACTCTGCCCTGTCCTTCAAACCACACATCCAAGCTCTTACCACTTCCTGCTGACTCCAACTCAAAAATATTTCCAGAATTTGTCCCTTCTTGAACTCTCAATCTTCTGAAATGTTAGTGCATGCCCTTATCATCTCTCACCTCCGCTACTGCAAAATCCTCCACTGTGTCCTCCCAACCAACATTCTTGCAACTCTCCAGTTCACCCTAAACTCTCCTGTCAGATTAAGCCGCCTCTTACCTCACTACTCCTCTGTCTCTCTGCTATGCAAATCTCTTCATTGACTCCCAATTTCATAATAGATACAGTTTACACCACTAACACCTACAAAGCCATGCATAATCTGTCTCTGCTATATATCTCCGAACTAATCTCCAGATATCTTCCCACACCTAATCTCTGGTCCTCCCATGACCTCCACCTCTCCTCCACACTTGTACATTTCTCTTCATTTGCTTCCAAGAATTCTCCAGAGTATCCCGATCCTGTGAATTCTGTGCCCCAAGACCCAACAAGGCCGTTTGTTGCCAACATTCAGAACCTTCAGACACAACTTGAAAACACATCTCTTCAAGAAAGCTTACTGCTTGCAATGACCCCACTGTCACCTCACCACCACCGGAACTGAAGAACCCCCCCCAATCTACTGTCTCGTTCCCCATTACCCACCAGACTAGAGCTGGTCAAAGAGCAGTCCATGGCCCACATCCTCCCTCTGGCTGCTCCAGTCCAGCCCAAGGACAAAGACATCCAAAGAGCTGAAACAGTGGCCCATGGGCCTCACCATACCCTCGCCCGCCATTCATCAGCTGTAACCACTATCCACATCCTCAGGATGCAGACAGCGTTGAATATATTGGTGGAAGATGGAGCCGCCGACTCCTACTTCCACCAATCAGCATGTGCAACTAAGCCAGCTGACGAGATGACGTCACTTCATGCATTAGCGGTGTGGAGAGTCAGTGCACCGGAGAAAGGAGCAGAGCACTGAGGGAAAGGAAATGAGGTGAGAATGTGTTGTTTTTTTTTTCATATTTATATGGTATGCTTACATGTACAGTGCCTACAAGTAGTATTCAACCCCCTGCATATTTAGCTGGTTTGATAAGATGCAAATAAGTTAGAGCCTTCAAACTGCAAACGAGAGTAGGTTTTATGAACAGAAGCATAAATCTTACAAACCAAAAAGTTATGTTGCTCAGTTGAATTTTATTAAATTTTAAACATAAAAGTGTGGGTCAATTATTATACAACCCCTATGTTTAATATTTTGTGGAATAACCCTTGTTTGCAATTACAGCTAATAATCGTCTTTTATAAGACCTGATCAGGCCGGCACAGGTCTGTGGAGTTATCTTGGCCCACTCCTCCATGCAGATCTTCTCCAAGTTATCTAGGTTCTTTGGGTGTCTCATGTGGACTTTATTCTTGAGCTCCTTCCACAAGTTTTCAATTGGGTTAAGGTCAGGAGACTGACTAGGCCACTCCAACACCTTGACTTTTTCCCTCTTGAACCAGGCCTTGGTTTTCTTGGCTGTGTGCTTTGGGTCGTTGTCTTGTTGGAAGATGAAATTACGACCCATCTTAAGATCCTTGATGGAGGAGCGGAGGTTCTTGGCCAAAATCTCCAGGTAGGCCGTGCTTTCCATCTTCCCATGGATGCGGACCAGATGGCCAGGCCCCTTGGCTGAGAAACAGCCCCACAGCATGATGCTGCCACCACCATGCTTGACTGTAGGGATGGTATTCTTGGGGTCGTATGCAGTGCCATCCAGTCTCCAAACGTCACGTGTGTGGTTGGCACCAAAGATCTCGATCTTGGTCTCATCAGACCATAGAACCTTGAACCAGTCTGTCTCAGAGTCCTCCAAGTGATCATGAGCAAACTGTAGACGAGCCTTGACATGACGCTTTGAAAGTAAAGGTACCTTACGGGCTCGTCTGGAACGGAGACCATTGCGGTGGAGTACGTTACTTATGGTATTGACTGAAACCAATGTCCCCACTGCCATGAGATCTTCCCGGAGCTCCTTCCATGTTGTCCTTGGGTTAGCCTTGACTCTTCGGACAAGCCTGGCCTCGGCACGGGAGGACACTTTCAAAGGCTGTCCAGGCCGTGGAAGGCTAACAGTAGTTCCATAAGCCTTCCACTTACGGATGATGCTCCCAACAGTGGAGACAGGTAGGCCCAACTCCTTGGAAAGGGTTTTGTACCCCTTGCCAGCCTTGTGACCCTCCACGATCTGGTCTCTGATGGCCTTGGAATGCTCCTTTGTCTTTCCCATGTTGACCATGTCTGAGTGCTGTTCACAAGTTTGGGGAGGGTCTCAAGGCTGGCAAAAGAGATCTTTAATCCACACATGTGAAGCTCATTATTCTTGGTGCCTGAACTACTTCTTAATACTTTAGGGGGACCAAACAGAATTCTTGTGGTTTGAGGGGTTGAATAATAAATGACACTCTGAATTAACTTTTAACGTTTTTAAAAAAAAAAAAAAAAAAAAATTTGCTGCAGTGCATTTCCCACTTCCAGGCTGATCTACAGTACAAATGTCACAATGCCAAGTTAATTCCGCATGTGTCAACCAGCTAAATCTGCAGGGGGTTGAATACTACTTGTAGGCACTGTATATAGCGGGCTTTGTGGTGCCTCATACTGTAAATAGGAGGCAATTTGGGGGCTCATACTGTATATAGGGGCTATATGGGGGCTCATACTGTATTTAAAAGACTATGTTGGGCCACATACTATATTTTGGAGGCCTTGTGGGGCTCAAACTGTATATAGGAGCTATGTGGGGGCTCATAATGTATGCAGGGGGCTCATACTGTTTATAGAGAGGCTATTTGGGCCTCACACTGTATACAGGGGGTATGTGGGGGCTTATACTATATTTAAGAGGCAATGTGTGAGCTCATACTGTACATAGGGGGCTATGTAAGGACTCATACTATATGTAGAGGGCTATGTGGGGTCTCATATTGTATACAGTGGGCTCATACTGTATATAGAGAGGCTATGTGAGGACTCATACTGTAAACAGGGTGCTTATACTGTATATAGGAGGCTATGTGGGGGCTCATACTATATATAGGGGGCTATGTGAGGGCTCATACTGTATATAGGGGGCTATGTGGGGTCTCATAATGTATATAGGGGCTATGTGGGGGTTCATACTGTATATTAGAGGCTATGTGGGTGCTCGCACTGTATACCGGAGGCTATGTGGGGGCTCATACTGCATATAGAGAGGCTATATGGGGGCTCATACTGCATACAGAGAGACTATGTTGGGGTTTATACAGTATGTAGGGGCTGTGTGTGGGCTCTTACATTATATAGGGAGCTGTGTGTGGGCTCTTACGGTATATAGGGGGCTGTGTGTGGGCTCTTACCTTATATAGGGGACTGTGTGTGGGCTTATACAGCATATAGGGGGGCTGTGTGTGAGCTCATACGGTATATAGGGAGATGTCAGCATACTTAATTCAGCCCAATATTAAGTGATACAATTATAACTAATATGTTAGATTGAGAGGAAATCATTTCAGCCTTTTGGTTCAGCCCTCTACAACAGTCACGGACTCTCAAGAGGCCCCTCGGGAAAATGAATTGCTCATCCCTGCTGTAGACTGTAATCCCATGAGGGCAGGGTCCTTCCACTTCTGTACCAGTCTGTCACTATTATTTTGTTCATTGTAATTTATATTTGTATTTTGAATGGAAACCCTTTTCACATGTATAGTACCATGGAATCAATGGTTCTCTAAAAATAAATAAATAACAATAATGGACAGGTGCCATATCTATTACATACGCGTGCTAGCATGTGAATTCAATCTAAGGATTAAATCAGATGTACAGTCATGGTTGAAAGTGTTGACACCCTTGAAATTATTCCAGAAAATGAAGTATTTCTCTCTAAAAATTATTGAAATTACACGTTTTGTTATACACATGTTTATTTTCTTTGTGCATAGTGGAATAACACAAAAATAAAACAGAAAAAAAGGCAAATTAGACATAATTTCACACACAACCCCAAAAATGGCCCGGACAAAATTGTTGGCACCTTTACAAAATTGTAGGTAAACAACTTTGTTTCAAGCATATGATGCTCATTTAAACTCACCTGTGGCAAGTAACAGGTGTGGGCAATATGAAAATCACATCTGAACCAGATAAAAAGGGGAGAAGTTGACTCAATCTTTGCATTGTGTGTGCCACACTAAGCATGGAGAACAGACAGAGTTGAAGAGAACTGTCTGAGGACTTGGGATTCAAAATTGTGAAAAAATACCAACAATCTGAGAGTTACAAGTCCATCTTCAGAGATCTTGATCTTTCTTCGCCCACGGTGCGCAACATAATTAAGAAGTTTAGAACCCATGGCGCTGTAGCTAATCTCACTGGACATGGCTGGCAGAGAAAAATTGATGAAAGGCTGCAATGCAGGATAGTCCGGATGGTAGATTAGCAGCCCCAATCAAGTTCCAAAAAAATTCAAGCCGTCCTGCAGGCTCAGGGAACATCAGTGTCAGCGCAAACTATCCATCGACATTTGAATGAAAATAAATGCTATGGCAGGAGATCTAGGAGGACCATATTGCTGACACAGAGACATAGAAAAGCTGGATTGCAGTTTGTCAAAATGTACATGAGTAAGCCAAAATCCTTCTGGGAAAGCATCTGTGGACAGATGAGACCAAAATAGAGCTATTTTTGTAAAGCACACCATTCTACTGTCTACCTGTGACACTCAACTAGTGGGATGACAGGACTGAAGGCCAGCAACAGCAGTATGCCAGACACACTTGGCGCAAGCCATCATGCTATGCAAACCCTTAAGGGCCGGGGTACCCTTCACCCGCTCTCACTGAGAGGGGGACTTTAGCAGAGCCCCTCCCAGGTGTTATTAGCGAGGTGGCTGGTGGCTGGGCAAACTGGCCACAGTTGGGTCAAACACACCAATACTATACAGGTAAGGTAGAAACAAACCTAACAAATAAACTATGATATCAGGGAGAAAAAGCAAGGATGTAGGAACCAGAGAGGACCAAACACCAGAGCCAGAGATAAACCGCTGAAACATCCACCAAAGAATGACCAACCGTACCACTGAAGCGCAACTGAATAATCAGCAGTAGAGGATATGGCGAGTTTAAATATCCCGCTCATGGATCACTGGACACTGCTGAGGTAACGCCCAATCTCTGCCCTCTGCCCAGAGAGAAAGAGAAAGGGACGAGGAGGGTGGAGACAGAGGATACTCCCACCACATACCTGAACTAGGAGAAATAGCGTCTCATATCTCCTGGCAACAGCTGACACTGGGGAACATGACGTCCTGTGACCCCTGAATAGCGTTAGCGCAGGGAGCGATGGCATCCTACCTCCTAACCGTACAACGTCCTGAGACAGGTCCCCTGGAAAGGAGTACACAGGCAAGGCAGGGCCCCGCACCAGGCCTGACCCTCGAAAGCAACACCCCACCCCTCACAACCAAAAAGCGGCAAGAGGCAACCCGCCGGGGGGGCATAGTACACCCGAGAGCATGAGAGGCACGCTCGCGCTCACTGACATTACCGAAAACAGAATGAGTCCTCCAAAGAAAATAACACAGTACCTACAGTCAAATATGGTGGAGGTTCAAAGATGTTTTGGGGTTGGTTTCCTGCCTCTGGCACTAGGTGCCTTGACTGTGTGCAAGGCATCATGAAATCTGAAGATGACAGAAGGATTTTGGGTCACAATGTAGTTCCCAGTGTCAGAAAGCTGGGTTTGTGTCCTAGGTCATGGGTCTTCCAGCAGGACAATGTCCCCACACTTCAAGAATCACCCAGAAATAGATGAAAACAAAGTGCTGGAGTGTTCTGAAGTGGCCAGCAATGAGTCTGGATCTAAATCTCATTGAACACTTGTGGAGAGATTTAAATACTGCTATTGGGAGAAGGCACCCTTGAAATATGAGAGACCTGGAACAGTTTGCAACAGAAGATTGGTCCAAAATTCCAGTTGAGACTGCAGCTATTTATTCCAAAGGGTGTGCAACCAGTTGAGGCTGCCAACAATTTTGTCCGCCTCATTTTTGGGGTTTTGTGTGAAATTATGTTCAATTTGCCTTTTTGCTCAGTATTTTTTGGGTTGTTCCAATACACACAAAGGAATTAAACATGTGTATAACAAAACATGTGTAATTGCAATAATTTTCTGGGAGGAATATTTATTTTCTGGAACAATTTCAAGGGTGCCACCACTTTCGGCCATGACTGTATTTAGCAAAACTTATGCAACTGGTCATGTGGGCATGCTATGGCAGTGCGTGTTTAGTACCACTGCCCATAGTGCTTTTGTGAAATCTGACAATACAGGCAATCCTCACATAGGTCTATAATGTACTTGTGCTCTCTAATCATTCTCATATACTGTATTTGTATCAGTTGATAAACTCTCACTGCCAATTTCAAACTAATGTGTATATGTCTGGATGAACAGCAAATGATCACAGTATGTGCAGCTAAACTGAGCATGAATTACTTACTACACTCTTTCATTGTGTCTGTCACATATATTACTAAACACAAAGGAAAGCAGACCTGTAATGTGAAATTTAAAGGCTGGAAGTGACATTCCAAATCCCGGAGTATAATGAAATGCGAACCATCCACTGTATCGCCGTACACAAAGGAGGAAGGGGAGACAGTTCTGAATAAAAGAATAAAACACTCAAATAAGAATCTGCTTTGTGCAGTGGTCACAAATTACTACTACATGTATGGATTATGTATGGATTATTAGAAAGGATCTGCTGGCTCTCGTAACATGTCTGTTTTAGTAAATAATTCTGTTTCCTATGGACTAACAATTCTAGTGCATCTTTTCCTGGAACCCGGCATTGTGCCAGTCCTCTGTTACTACTCACAGAAATGTATGAATAAATTGACAACTGGGTGTTACAGGTTGGAGGGGTGTCGCCACACAGTCTGATATTATCCAATCAGTGCTGCCGATATCAAACTGTAGTGACACATCCCTTTGATTATGGGAATAGTAACAACTAGTAGTCAATTTATTCATAAATTACTAGGAGAAATAACTGAATATTGACACAGTGCATAGTTAAAAAAAATGTGATCCAAAATTGTTGTTTCATAGGAAATACAAGTACTTGCTAAAGAAGACAAGCCAGGAGACATGACAGGTCCACTTTGTGTGCATCTATATTACAATGACCAGTGGTACATTGTATTCTGCTGCAAATGCAACCTTTATAGCTCAGAACACATATTTATTGCTCCATAAAATATCGCTAAGATATTTGGAAAATTGGTAATATATTAATTTTTATGCATTGGCATTTCATTGAACACAAAGTGTAGATGATATATGAAGACATCAGTGTGGCATCATAACTTGTTCAGAAATATACTTGCTGCTGTGTGTACCAGTCATTAGTTCTCCGCAAATCGAAATAGTACACAAAAGATTCATACATCTGTCTAGTGACGCAGTTATAGATTCTACAACCATACAGAAGGAAATCTAAGCGATAACTACTATGTGCACAGTAGAAAATGGATAGATGAAGTATGAGCTGTTCTTTATCTACACTCCTCAACATTGAAATTGCAACACCAAGAAGAACATGTATAACACTGTGAAAATTGCAGGATAAATAGACATGTTAATAAAATGCAAATGATGAAATAATGGAAAATAAATTTTCAAAACACCTCAAATTATTCAGTATTGAGTGTGAGCCACTGGTGGACACAGACAGAAGATGGCCCCTGTGCAAAAACAATTTATGGGCCCTTTGCAGTCCAATAGCTCATTATAATGCACAATTCCACCTGCTTTGGTGGTCACAGGTTGCACTAATGATCTGTCCACCCCTGGTGTGAGTGCCACATGGAGAAATACACGCACTTACACACCTTAGCTGCTATGAATGAAGTTATTAATTGCAGTCTGAGGAATGTTCAACCACGCTGAAAGCACTTGGGCATTCAAATCATCAAGATCCGCTGCTGTCAGGGGCCTTTACAAATGCCGACCAATGAAGTCCATTTATCCAAAGTGTGGCAGGATCCGTTTTTCAAGACAATTGTCTAACATTCCTCTGACAACCATTAATAACCTCACTGATAGCAGCCATAATGTGTATAATGCATGTATTTCTGCACGTGTCGCTCATACTTGATGCTGAATAAATAGAGATGTTTAAAAATTTGTTTCCATTTTCTTCATCATTAGTATATCATGTCTATCCATCCTGTCATTTCCAAAATCCCATGACTTTTTCTTCTTAGTTCTACAATTTTACTATTGAACAGTGTCTCAGAGAGGAATTTGATCCCATTTTTAAATACGTTTTGATATTGGTTTATTAGTCTGTGCAGAGTTAATATAATATAGAAAAGGTCTCATGCTACTGGTTTAAAATCACACTACAAAATATATATAGCGGCTGAAAAATGCTGACAATGGGGTTTTCCTGATATTACTACTTTTGTGATACTTCGCATCACATTAAATGTTAAACATTCTTATTAACACTAAATAAATACATGTCTTCTATTCTTATAGGAAAGAGTTGTGAACTCGCCATCAAACATTACTCTAATATATCCTGTTTTTACAGCCTGAGAACTGAGGCTAGATGAAAGCTGGTGCTGGAAAGTTTGACATATAAACATGAAAAGAATGTGATTTTCCATTGGGATGAAAACTGTACCCTTCCTTTCATTAGTGTAAGATGCCAGGTCGTCGCTTACCCTGTTACAGACAAGTCCACTTCATGCTTTAGGGGCACGGCCAGAATGAGGGTGTTGTCATGTAAAGATTCAGCTCGTTCATTGTTTCCACTGGGCAAGAAGATACAATAAAGCAAATATTTCATGTCACTACTGGATGCATTTTGTCACATCAAGAAGAATCACATATTTAACTAATTCTATGAAAATTTGGAAGATAGTGAAAGACAAACCATAAGGAGGAAACAAGAGTGCAGAGGGGGCTTTCTTTCCTCATGGAGCAGTAAAGATCCGCATGCATTGTCCAGCGTAACACTTATAGTGTATTCATATTAAAATGTAATATACATCATTTTCGTAAATGTATTAAAGTGTACCTATGATTATTCTAAACATTTGTGTAAATCTAGAAGTGGGAATCACAATAAGGTGATACCGTATGGAGGGAGAGTAGGAGAGTGCTGGTACACTCACCTGGTGGAGGTGTGACAGGCACAACTCCTATGAAGGTATGAAGAAAACCAGCTGATGCCCCATGGCTGGGGGATGAACCCTCCAGGAGATATTGGATCCAGTTGGATGAACGCGTTGGTGGGCTGCCCTGCTGGAGTAAATCAATTCTTCAGAGATGATGATGAGGAAAAGGTTTTTTATTCACAATGCGTTTCAATGCCATACCGGCATCTTAATTAAGTAAAAAAAACTAAAACATTTTAAACTCATTGTGAAAAAAACAACTTTTCCTCATCATCATTTCTGAAGAACTGATTTACTCCAGCAGCGCAGCCCACCTACGTGTTCATCCAACTGAATCCTATGATAAACATTTGACATATCAGAGACATCTTCATAAGTGTGGACCTAGGAACTATACTAATCTCATTAAAGGGGTCGTCTGCCCTTGGGGTACAAGTCTGCAGTCATTCTATGTGACTGCAGACTTGTGATTCCTCACATCGCGCACACTGCACACTGTTAGGATTCTCCAGTGCCAGCACCAGAAGCAATCGGTCATGTGACTGCAAGTATGCGATTTGCATACTTCCAGCCACATTCCGATTAGACATGTGTATTGAGCGAAGTGACACGTCTAGTCGGCATGTGACCGCATGTATGTAGTTTGCATACTTGCGGTCAAGTACTCGGAGTTCCTGGCATCAGAGACTCTTCCTCAGTGCACTCCGATGTGAGTATTTACAAGTCTGTACTCTAAGGCCGGACAACCCCTTTAACAATGAGTTTGTAGATGATGTACAGTTCTCCAAGCTAAAAGCTAATGGAATATGGTGTCCAGAATTACTATAGAGAGAATCTTACATTTTTAAATGGGTGTTCTAATTTCAAACAACTTAAAAGGTCCAAAAGTTTGACCTGTATGAAAATAACAAATTCACTGTTTCTCACCGCTGCTCCAGCACCGATTCTCTGCTGCTCACCACCAGCTTTTCTTACAAATCTGCAGCAGTGACGTCACATTGACAGCATGCGACCACTGCAGTCAATCATATTACATTCGTAATGTGCTATAGACGTGACGTCACCGCTGCAGCCAGTCTACAAAGATCTGTGAGGAGCAGTGGAGAGGTGGCACAGAAGGCAACTGTCTAATCACATAACAATATGTGCCTTGATGATATTTTGTACATTTTTGTATTTCACGGCCCTTCTTGGGAGAGCCAGCAGCAAATTATTCATACCCAACCAATGATAAGGACAATATAGACACATTAAGTGTATAAACATCATAATAAACTTCAGAAAATGTACCTTTGGGCAGTGACCAGGAACTGAAGAATATCATCTTCTCCAGATAAGTGACTTGTATCAAAGATCACACTGAAGTCATACTATTAGAAGAAGGAATAAGTGTCTTTTAAATTAGATGACATTTACACAGTCAACAAGCAGGTCTCCTAAACCGTAAAGAACTTACAAAATCAAGCGTACATCAATTTACTTAGCCTCTTCTTATCAGTTTTTGATAAGATGTATGAAACATTGCAAAGTCATAGGAACCAATTATTGTCCTTTCTGACCTATGTGTAGGTGCATCTGCTACCTTTGCAACAACTAGCTATGCCTATGTCCACAGGGGACTGCTACCCAAATCTGACTCATATGATTATGATCACAGGATTTTCTGCCATTTCTGCTGTTTATGTGCCCACTGTAAGACTTTTTGTGATAGGGGTCAGTTTGGGCATTATAACTGGTTTTTGGCTATGCAGTACCATACAAATCGAGCTGTGATGCACAATAGTTCGGGACTTTTTGCAAACAGCCAGCATTAGAAGAGATGACAATAACTTTGTCCAGATTTCGACCACTGAAGGTGGAACTACAAAAGCAGTCGAGAGCGCATACCGTATACCGCTTCCATATCTCCCATAGAAATGAATGGGACTTAGGGAAACAGCTTAGCACAGCGAGATGGGAGAATGGCAATAACTGATTCATGTACACTTTGGAATAATAGCTCTTCTGTGGGCCTGGACCAGATGGGCTTTCCTTGATTCCCCATATGAATCAATGAGCGCTCATGATCCGTCCATTGTTCATTGGTTGCCTTCCTCAAACCAGCTTTTGTAAGTACTTAACACCTGACCGGACCTGTTTTGGAGATGCTCTCCCTTAGTTGTCTAACATTACAACATGACTATCACCATAGTCCCTCACATCCTTAAACTTTTCAAATCTTTCTTCTTTCAACATGTAAACTTCAATAACTGAGCGCTTACCTTCAGTCTAATAAATTCTACTCCTTGATGATAATTTATACAATTCAATTGCGTGGTCAGTGTCTTTAAAATGTATCAGACGTCAGATTTCACAACAACTGCACATATTGCAAAACTGATATCATAAACCTGATAAGGCTGATGTACTTTCTTTGATAATCCAGGTTAGAATGGCTGTGTTACACCCAAGTTAATATGAGCATAGTATGAGTAGAGCTAAAGCTGAACTCCTAAAATGCTAATTTTTAGGTAGGAAAAAATGAATAAGCAGCCATTCTTACATGGATTTTTAAAGTGAGTACATCAGACTCATCAGGTCTAAAATATCTATCTAATAATTAGTATTGTGAAATCTGGCGACAGATCTGCTCCTATGTTAGGCAAAAATATCCTTCTCGGTGTTATTTTCTGAACATTTCTCACATGCATTTACATTCTTTTACTGAACTAGGAATGCTGCCATACAATAATAAGCCATTAAAAGGAACTAATGTGCAAAGCATCCATCTGCTGACACGTGCATGTTCATTCATTAAAGAAACCAAAAAACAGACTACTCCCGTAACAAAGCAATAAAATCTGTCAAGACTCCAGAGTTTCTATGTGATCTGAAGCCAAACTGATAACCCCGAGTTACTATACAGAATTTAAATAGAAGCCATTCATCTTGCCTGTATTAGTGAAATATGTGCTGCTCAGTTCCAGAGACACAAGGCTCGCCCAACTACTGGTAACCACTGTGGTGTGATAGCGATAAGTGATCAGAAGCACAAAAGCTCCACAACATTCCCAACAATCAGAATCCTTCAGAAGGTTCACTCCAAGCTGATATACACTCTGCATATATTTCATGACTTTAAGGCAGAGATTATCCATACATGAGAAACAGAAATCTGTAGAAAGTGTTAGATGGCCATTGGCCGATACTTCCGCAGACAGCCATCTTTGGGCAAGCGCTCCTGTGGTCTCTATTAAAAAGCTGTCGCCAGTCAAGTCTGGCACCGGCTTATCTGTGGAAGAACAAAGCTATTGGAGATCCAAAATTGGACTTGCTCGACTGACATCTCCCCCAATGACCAGTTGTCCGGGGCCCTCATATACATTAAATTATTGTCCAAATCCGTCAATAATGGTGGGTTCAGCTGACAATTATGTAGGGCCATTAGAAAAGAAGACTTGTGTTTCATACACCATCATTATCCAGAGTTCGCTGGAATAAGATGCGCCAAATTCATTAAGAGGTGCACACCCTTTAATTTAGAGCATATTCTAGCTGCCCACACACCAGTGTTAATATTTCTCCTATAATTTATGTAAATTATAGTGAATCTTTGAGGTCATGCTGGGCTATTTCCCTTTGCGCTAAGGTCCATCCACTTTTCATAAAGATGGCAGAACTGTCACAAAGCACCAAAAGTCACAACTTTTGCTATTTTATAGTTTGAGTCATTACAGACATTATGATACCAAATATGTATAGTTTATTCATATTTTAGCACTTTTTTACAATAATATCTAATATTTAAAAAAAATCTATGTGTTGTCATATTGTAAGAGCCATAAATGTTTGTTTTTTTTCATCTACGGAGCTGTGTGAGGGATGATTCTTTTCTGTGACAAAATGAAAGATTGTTTGGTACCATTTTGGGGTTCATGAGACTTTTTTTTTTATCACATTTAATCCAATATTTGAATGGCCATTCTTGTATTCTTTTTTTGCTATGGGATGTTACAGACACGGTGATGCCAAATATGTATTTTATTTTTCTCCAACAAAAGGACTTAAGAAAAAAGGGTTATTTAATTTTTTAACATGATTTTTTTTACATTTTCCTACACATCATCTCCCTCCTGTCCCTGCTGCTGCAGCCTTGCAGTACCCTTCCCCACTCTTCCCCTGGGGAGGGGGGATATTTTAAGAAGCTGTATCTCAGGCAGGGCGATTTTGAAGCTGAGAATCATACATCTGCAGATCTCACTTCAACCCTTTGATGTCTCAAGATGGATAGCAACTACTGCAGCTATTCTGAATCTCATATTTAATACCCGAGTCTGGATGGTACCAAATTATTGCTATGGAAGAAATACATTCTGCTAGGAGAAATTTTGGATGCAGAATATGAGAATTTTTTATAAGTGTGTGGTTGGAACTAATTTTCCGAAAGGTGAACAAAACAATTTGTTGTCTTCAGTTCTGGCACATGGGGCCAAGTTATGCACTGAGCAGTGTTGAAACAAAGTTCCCAAGACCTTTATAGCAAAAATGACAAGTCTTCAATGCATGAAAGCTCCATCTGCACCTGTCACTTGGGTATACTTTCTTTTAAAGGGAATGTGTCTCTTATATTTTTCTTTACTAATTGGTAAGACCAGCTAGTGAAACATATTCTTTTTTTTATTATTATTATTTAGATTTGCTGAGTGTCTGTTAAAAGCATTTAAATATATTTTTTACATCATCCATAAAGACCATAGGAAACAATAGACAGGAGATGTTCATTGACTACTAGGGAGTTTTCTAGGTATGTTCTTAGCATTGCAGAGGTTATTGTACAGGAAGGAGTAGATGGAGAGGATGAGGGCTTATCATTACCTATTGTGAATGATAGATCCTGCGTTATCTATAGGTATGTGATCTCTTTCATTGTAATCCTGTCAGTGATGATACTGAGATGGCTACAGAAAAGTGATCTCTACAGAACAGGAAATATCAGCCTAATATTAGACTTCAAAGCAAAAGTGAAAACTGCAAGCTCTTCTTTTTTGTCAGTTTAGGGACATGGAAAAAGAAAGAAAAAATCACTAACAATTCTTAAAAACATATGTTTTTCATCCTGGAGGGCTACACTGTTCACTCTGACAAATGTTTGTCCTGATCTTGGTTGTCAGAGACAGATGCAGACTGGTGCTGTGTCACTGTATACAGTGAGAATAATACTGTATTGAAAACTGCTTTTAAAAGACACCTCTGAAAACTGATATAAAAACTACGCTATAGACCAGGGGTGGGGAACCTTAGGCCCGCGGACCGTTTACGGCCCACGATGACCTTTTATCTGGCCCCAAGGCAGATTTCCAGGCACAACAATGCTTGGGCTGGCAACTGTGTTTTGATGGCCACCGGCCCATTCATTTCTTTTTGCTCTGTGCTGCCAGCGAATGGATGTACTTTGTGGGCGGAGTTAGCGCGCAATTTGTGTGGCCCCCAAAGGATGGTATAAATATCCAAATGGCCATTGGCAGAAAAAAGGTTCTCCACCCCTGCTATAGAGTATATTTATATTTTGAACTTGATGATCCTTTGGCTTTTTTTTCCAACTCACTATGCCACATTCGTGTATCCAATGAATGATAGAGGTTCACCACAATGATAGCACTCCTGCAATTTTACAGCAATTAACTGTAAATCTAATCTGTATCTTCATGACATATAGAATTTAAAATAGATCTGTCATCAGACTTCGCAATACAAACTGCATACATTATTAATTAGATGTCTTCGGCCTAATGGAATACGTCAGAGTAGCTGTATAATTCTGATTTTAAGATGAAAATTCTTGAAACCAACTAAGAAAGAAATTGCTCCATGGGGAATTCAGTGTCCACCCACCCAGCCTGACTGATAGCCGCAGCTTGTAATGAGCAGTGTGAGATTTCAGCAGCAGGAGGGACACTGAGGAGCTGTCAATCAGGATAGGTGGACAGAAAAGTCCACCGGTTCACAGCCGGGTTAACATGAGTCATTAAACAACAGTTGCCATGGGCAACGGCCGTGCCGGGCCGCTCAGATCCTGACGGGTGCAGAGCCTTCCCAGGCGTGGGTTCAGCTACACACAGGCCCGCCAAACTTTCCTGCTATGCTCCTAACAGGTCCCAACACTGAACAACACTAATCCTTACTGCAGGGTTTTTAAAGGACCTGTGGCAAGAGCCACTGGAAAACCCAGGTTGGAGGGAGGAGGCCGCCCCACTGCCTTCCTGTGGCCTCCACCAAGAAATGAAGGCCCTGCCGGGTTTTACTAATCTGCCTTAGCCAGATAGCCTGACCAGGTCAATGCTCACCTTCATTCCAGCATTGCAGCCGCAGGTGAGTTTGTGACTGCAATGCACTCCAATGGATTTAATAGGTCTCTGTACACATTCTGGGGGATATATAACGTCCCTCGTATATAATCTCGGTCACTGCCTCACATATCCCCCCCCCCCTCTGTTCAAACTTGTGGGGTTGAACATTTGTCACCATACAGGGTGCCCGAGACAGGGCATCCGCGTTTGCCTGCGACTTCCCAGGGCGATGTTCTACAGAGAAACTGAAATTTTGCAGTGACAGGAACCACCTGGTGACTTGCGCATTCCTCTCCTTGGCGTTCCTCATCCATACCAAGGGTGAGTGGTCCGTCACAAAGCGGAACTGACGCCCGAGTAAATAATAACGTAGTGATTCCAAGGCCCACTTAATAGCCAAACACTCCTCTACCACGCTATAGTTTTTCTCTGCCGGCATAAGTTTTCTACTCAGGTAGGTGACCGGGTGCTCTTCGCCATTCACTTTTTGTGACAATACCGCCCCGAGGCCTACCTCCGAGGCATCTGTCTGTACAATGAAGGTTTCCTTGAAGTTGGGGCTGATGAGGACCGGCTGTCCACACAGGGCCAACTTCATGGACTGAAAGGCTTCTTCTGCCTGAGGGTTCCACCGAACCATTATCGATTTTTTTTTTTTTCATTTCAAGAGATGGGTCAGGGCCGCCGTTCTTCCAGCAAAATTAGGTATAAACCGGCGGTAATACCCAAGGATGCCAAGGAAAGCCCTCACCTGCCTTGTACTTGACGGTTTAGGCCAGTTTTTTATGGCCTCAACTTTACTGATTTGGGGCTTGATAACTCCTCGGCCAATTACATACCCCAAATATCGGGCTTCCTCTAGCCCTATCGCACATTTTTTTGGGTTTGCCGTTAACCCCGCGGCACTGAGAGAATTCAGCACCACTTGTACCTGGGATAGATGCGTATGCCAGACAGTGCTAAAGATGATATCATCTAGATATGCGGACGCGCACTCCTGATGGTGCTTGAGCACTATGTCCATCAGCCTCTGGAATGTAGCCGGGGCCCCATGTAACCCAAAAGGCAAGACCACATAGTGATATAGACTCTCCGGAGTTATGAAGGCAGTCTTCTCCTTCGCCGATTCCGTGAGAGGTACCTGCCAGTAACCCTTGGTGAGATGGAGCATGGTAAAGTACTGGGCCTGCCCCAGTCTCTCAATGAGCTCTTCCACCCTGGGCATTGGATATAGGTCAAATTTCGACGATCCGTCTGGTTTCGAAATCAGTAGGATGGGGCTAGCCCACTTACTCCGTGATTCCTTGATGACGCCTAACTGGATCATTTAATTTACCTCAGCCGTGATGGCTTGCCTCCGGGCTTCGGGTGCCCGGTACGGTCTCATTCACACCCTTACTCCAGGTTCAGTGACAATGTCATGTTGGAGAAAGGTAGTCCTACCCAGTAGCACTGAGAACACGTTGGTATTCTGTTGCACCAGCGAGCGAGCCTCCCGTCGCTGCTGTTTAGTGAGAGCATCACTTATCCTGACCTCTCCCCCGGACGCATCCCTGGCTGAAGGTTTCCTCCTTCCGGGCTGATACACCCGGTAACTTACCTCTCCCACCTTTGAGAACCCTGTGGAAGCCTGGGTTACCTCACGGACGGCGAACATCAAATAGGGTAGCAACATGTCCCAATCTCTTTCGTCCTTAGAAACCACCTTTTTTAAAATGGACTTGAGGGTTTTATTGAACCGTTCTATTAGCCCTTTGGTTTGAGGGTGGTACACCGAGGTGCGCAATTGTTTAATTTTTAGCATTTTGCACAGTTCCCTTGTCACCTTGGACATAAAAGGAGTCCCTTGATCTATAAGGATCTCCTTAGGTAGTCCAAGGCGACAGAACATGGCAAACAGCTCCCGTGAAATCAGTTTTGCCGAGGTGTGGCGTAGCGGTATAGCCTCCGGGTACCGGGTGGCATAGTCGACGACCACCAGTATATGTTGGTGGCCACGAGCGGATTTTACAAGGGGCCCTACCAAGTCCATTGCAATACGCTCAAAAGGTACCTCTATCACTGGCAGGGGTACCAATGGGCTACGGAAACTGCCGATGGGTGTGGTCAGTTGACATTCGGGGCAGGATTCGCAGTACTTTTGGACCTCCGCGTAAATTCCCGGCCAAAAGAACCGCTGCAAGATATGTTCTTGCGTCTTTTTAACCCCTAAGTGTCCACCCAGCAGGTGTGTGTGTGTGCCAAATCTAGAACCGTCCGACGGTACGACTGAGGTACCACTAACTGTTCCACGACCTCGTCCCTGATCTTGTCTACCCTATAGAGCAACTCACCGTTGACTACCATGCGTGGAAATACAGTATCTGCACCGTGCTGTTGAGCTACGCCATTTACCTCTAACACCCTTTCCCACGCCCGAGTCAGGGTGGGATCCTGTAGCTGAGCTGTCCCAAACGTGTCCCGAGACACTTCCAGCTCGGGGATTGATGGGGTCTCCTCGACCTCTCCTGCCATCGGGTACAGCGCCTGTAATAAATTTTACCGGGGGAGAGTGGATTTTGTTTTTCCACAGAGTCCGGAACAGGGGCAAGTCTCTTCCCAACACAGTCCCCCCACCACATGTTTTATGTCGCCACATGGCGTGGACAAAACTACCTATGCGGTTGGGTACTCTCGGAGGTCCCCATGGATACACACAACCCCGACTGTCCGTCCACTGGTCTTGTCTCCTGCCACGAGCGACCCATGCACCAAAGTCACTAGGCTCCCCGAGCCTAGGAGGGCCTCCGTGGGGTACCCATTAACCAGTACCTGGCACAGTTGGGGTTCACTGTCTGAGGGGTCGGCACTCGCAGTGCAGACGGTCTGGGTGTACATTGAAACCCGGCGGTTATACCCGCAGTCCATAGGCTCTGTAGTCAGGGGGGCAGTTAGCAGCCAAATGTCCCGGCCCCTGACACCGCCAGCACCTAATAGTGGAGGTACTGTAAGGTCTTATGACCGTTTGGGAGGGAACCGGTCTCTTGCTACTCTCACTCCGGGGTACCCAATCAGCACGGGTACGGTGCTGACTATCCTCAGCAGAGGGACGCGACCCCCTTCCCGGGTCCTAGGTTGGCAGGGATCGGCGTGACAGCCGCGAGGGGGCAGAGTCCCGGATAAAGTCCTGAGTGGCCGAGTAGCGTTTGATCAGGCTGACCACCTGGTCGAGGGTGCCGGGGTCCCCTTGTCCCACCCAACATTGGATAGCGGCCGGCAGAGTCCTCACCAGCCGGTCGACCACCACCTTCTCCACCATCTGGGCTGGAGTCAAAGACTCAGGCTGGAGCCACCTCTTTACCAGCTGCAAAAGGTCATAAGCCTGAGACCGGGCGGGTCGGGTCTCCACAAAGGCCCATGAACACTTGCGCTGAGCCCTCACGTACGTATTGACCCCCAGCCGGGCAAGGATCTCACCTTTGAGCCTCAGGTAGTCCTGGGCGTCCTCCCGACTGAGGTCAAAATAGGCCTTCTGGGCATCGCCGACCAAAAACGGAGCCACCACTTCCGCCCACTGGCCGGCTGGTAGGTTTTCCCGCTCTGCTGTGCATTCGTAGATGGTCAGGAAGGCTTCCACGTCGTCCGCCGGTCCCATCTTCCTCAACGCTGAGCGAACCTTGTCAAGGGCCTCTCGACGTTCCGGAATCGGCGTTGTGGCCGTTTCCCGCAGGGCAGCAATCTGTTGCAGCAACAGTTCATTTGTTTTTTGCTGGTACAGTAACTGCTGCTGCTGATTGTGCTGCTGCTCCTGCTCCTGCTGTTGCCGCTGAGACTGCAGCTGCTGCTGATTGTACTGCTGCTCCCGCTCCTGCAGTTGCCATTGGATACTCTGGTGCTGCTCCTGCTGTTGCCGCTGAGACTGCAGCTGCTGCTGCTGGGTAAGTACCAGCTGCTTTAACAGCTCCTCCATTTTGTCCACGGGGTGGGGCTGAAAGGTGACAGGCCGGATTGTAGTCATGCAGCTGCCGGTGGGGTATGCCTCAGTCACAATGCCCGCTTTCTCCACCAAGTTGTAAGGCGGCGGTGTTCACACCGTGCAGTAACTGAGGCAGTGACCCAAGCAAGTCCAACATAAACGGCTTTATTCAGCAACTTACGGGTAAACAGAAAAGTCCTCCGGCTCGCAGTCGGGTTAACATGAGTCCTTAAACAACGGTTGCCGTGGGCAACGGCCACGCCGGGCCGCTCAGAACCTGACGGGTGCAGAACCTTCCCAGGTGTGGGTTCAGCTACACACAGGCCCGCCAAACTTTTCTGCTATGCTCCTACCAGGTCCCAACACTGAACAACACTAATCCTTAATGCAGGGTTTTGTTTAAAGGACCTGTGGCAAGAGCCACTGGAAAACCCGGGTTGGAGGGACGAGGCCGTCTCACTGCCTTCCTGTAGCCTCCCCCAAGAAATGAAGGCCCTGCCGGGTTTCACTAATCTGCATTAGCCAGATAGCCTGACCAGGTCAATGCTCACCTTTATTCCTGCATTGCAGCAGCAGGTGAGTTTGTGACGGCAATGCACTCTAATGGATTTAATAGATCTCTGTACACATTCTGGGGGATATATAACGTCCCTCGTATACGATCCCGGTCACTGCCTCACAGCAGTTTGTAAAGTGACATTTATTGCCAAATCTGCCTTGAGGCTCTGATTACACTGATGTCATGGCTTCTTTTTTCTTACAAGATCCATGACTGATATGATAGATCCATTATTCATGAACTGGACTTTTTTATGTTGACTTATCAGGTATCTGTTGTTTCTTTTTTTTATTTTGTAACCTAAGATGATTAGCAAAGTTTCAGTGGAGAACTCTTTCTGAACCTTTAGGAAACTTTACAACTAATGACTTCTGCAGCTGCCATACTGTTTCCTCCTCCCACATAGGCTAATTATGAAAGAGGCTAATCATTTTCCATGTGCTTGATTAATCACCAGTAACCCCTGTAAACAGTTAGGAGATCCAGCAGTGGGTTTTGAAACTTGTTCAAATAAAAATAATCATAATGTATCACATCATTATTTAATGAACAACTATTATTAGTTGAAATGATTTATCTTGGCAAACAATTTGGTCCAAGAAAAAATAAGCTATGAGGGCATCAACAACAAATATATTAGAACTGATTTGGAATATGGAAAACTGGACAACAGCACATATTGAATAAAGTGACACAAAATCATGCTGTATATAAAATAAAAGAATGGCCAAAAAAAAAATTCCAAACACTCAGGTGGAGCAGCAGTCTCTCCTCCAGTGTAGCATGTTCTTTACCAGGTGGAATCTCAAACTATTCTGATTAGAAAGGTGTCAGAAAAGAATTAAGGGGTTCTAGGATATATACCTAAATATCTTTAATTAGCAAATCAACTCGTTCTGTCTATGCAAGTAATCTAAAAGGAATTGAAACATCCACTGTCTAGTTGCACTAACAGAAACCCGACCTAAAAGAGTAGTAGGACAAGTGCCTGTGAGCATAAGCAGTACGAAGCTCATACTATGTACTGGTAAGCTATTTCTAGCTGTCAGCAGCCACTCAGTGTAACACAGGTACTTTAGATGCAGTTACACAGAAACACAGAGCAGCCAGTACAGGGTTAATAAACAAGGGGGATTTACTGTAACAGGGTCAATCTCCACGCAGGGAGTAACAGGAGACATATGGGGAAACAAGGGAAGGAGGCAGCACAGACAATTATGTTGTCAAGATAAATCAGTGTCGCCTCGAAGTTCAAATTGCCCAGGCACCTCTCCATCAGACGCTGGAACGTCCCGGGGGCGTTAGTCAGGCCGAAGGGCATCCGATTGAACTCGAACAGTCCCATGGGCAATATGAACGCCGTCTTTGCACGGTCATGTTCGGCCACGGGCACCTACCAGTACCCGCTGGCCAGATCCAAGGAGGAGAAGTATCTTGCCTTCCCTAAGGCCGACAGAGACTCTTCGATTCGGGGTAGTGGGTAAGAGTCTCCTACTGTACAGGCATTCAGTCGTCTATAGTCCACACAGAACCGCAGGGTCCCATCTTTCTTCCGGACCAGGACAATCGGGGCTGCCCACGGACTCTGACTCTCCCGTATCACACCATTTTGTAACATATGGGATAGCATCTCCTTAACCTCTTTATACATCTGGGGAGGTATCTGCCGGTATCTCTCTCGCACTGGGGCAGCGCTCCCCGTGGGAATCTCGTGGGTAATGGCTTCGGTGCAACCAAAATCATCCTCATGGCGAGCAAAGACTTCCTGGTACCGCTCCAGTACCTCCTCAACCTGCTGCACCTGTCGAGGTGAAAGTCCCGTCAATTCAGCCCGCATTTGTTCTAGGATTCTACGTCCACCCTTTGCACCAGCACGGTGGGATTCCGGCGACACGGTGACCGCCAGACTCCAGGGGTCTTCTCATACAGTGGACAGCTGTACCGCATTATGTCGCACCAACTTCTCTGGCATTCCCAAAATCTGGGCTATTTCCGCCCTGCACGGTGGCAAGTGTTCGAGCCACCAGGAGTCCGGGGGGTACTTTGTCCATCGATGTTGGTTCTATCTGTACTTCGACCCCCTCAAGAGGTGTGCAGGCTTGTGCGGGTAGCGTGAGTACAGTTTGTCCTGGCGGTAAGGTGAGCGCTGTAGCTGCTGGTACTATTACTTTCCCCAGGACCTTCCCTTCACTCGACGTCTCCTGAGCCTGTTGAAAAACCCTCCTTTGGGGGGTTCGTGGGTCCCACCGGTCTAGAGGAATCTCCTTCGGCTTACTAATCAGGATTTGCCCGATCTCTTTCAGCACATTAATTCCGAGGGTCACCGGGGGTCCACTTCCGGTTCCCCCTGCGACCAAGACAACCCCTTTTTTTCCCACATCTTTTCCACACACTCGGATCTTCATCAACACCACCCCTGCGACTGGGATGGGTAATTGATTAGCTGCCGTGAGTCTAATTACTGGTCCCCATTCAGGCCGCGCTATCTCAGGAAATCGCTGTTTAAAGTAGGCTTCTGTCATCGTAGTCACCTGGGATCCCGTGTCAATCAAGCAGTGAACAGCCCGAGCGTTCATTTCGGCCCAGACAGTCGGGCTGGTGGAAACTAGGTCCTTGGGACTTCCTCTTTTTCTTTCCCCTTCCTTAGGCTCCGGGCTGTGTCCCCCAAACACGGAGCCCATTAGTTTAACGGCTGCTGCGACAGGGGCAACCCTCGGCTAGCACAGCCCCTGGCGTAATGTCCTGCGCCTCCACACTTCCAGCAGGTCGTGTCTCTGTCTGTCTAGGGCTGCCTCACTTCTCTAATGAACTCTTCTGCAGGACGGGGCCTTTCCCTAACTGGGGCAATTGATCTGAGTATCTCTGGTGTCGGTGCAGGGGTCTTCTTGAGCCTGGACCATTCACCCCGCATTTCTTGTATCTCCTTTCGCATCTCTCGAGCCCATTCCGGTTCAGCTGCAGGCGGGGTGGGTACCTCGTTACTCCGGACCATCCCTGCCAGGGCCGTCACCCCCATCTCCTGCTCTCTCACATGTGCCTCCGCCCCCACTTCTAGAAAAGTCATACGTGGGTTAGCGCGCAGGCGCTCCCGCAAGGCCTGCTTCAGCTGCACATCCCTGAGGCCTGCCACAAATTGGTCCCTTAAGATCACGTTGGGGGGGCCCATTCCCAAATTCCCCATGTCATCTTTTCTAGTGATATAGGCATGCACCCTCTGTAATGCATTAACATATTGCGTCACAGTCTCCCCCTCCTGCTGCACTTGGTGAAACAGCTGTATCCTCAGCTCTCCTACATTGGTGGGATCCCCATGCATCTCCTCCAATATCCGCACCACTTTTTCTACAGTGGCCCGGTCATGGGGAAGGCGGTACATCACGGATTGTCGGGCCTCGCCGTCCAGGGCCAGTAAGGCTATTTCGGCTTGCATAGCTGGGGTCATCGGATGCATACGTACCATACTCCTAACTCTCTCAACCCAGTCCTACAGCATCATATTGTCCCCGGTGAACTTTCGGAGATTGCTGAGCATGGCCCCCAGCGGCAAGCTAGATCTAGGGGCTCCCAAGATGGATTGATCTGCAGTGTCTGTGTCTAAAGACTGCATCCTGCCGACTACGCCAAGTGTAACACAGGTACTTTAGATGCAGTAACACAGAAACACAGAGCAGCCAGTACAGGGTTAATAAACAAGGGGGATTTACTGTAACAGGGTCAATATTCGCGCAGGGAGTAACAGGAGAAATATGGGGAAACAAGGGAAATAGCAGGTAATATGCTATAACTGACAATCCACAGTTGGGCTAGATGTAGCAGAGTCGACACGGTTGTAATCGGCAGTTTTTACACTTAGCTGACTCTTGCTCCTCACAAGGCAGTTGCCGGCTGGTGCCGGTGTTGCTTTCTTCCGGCTTCCCCGCCTAAACAATGCTCCATCTTCTGGCGGCTTGACCCGCTGAGCCCCTAGTCCATAACAGTGCACCTCACTTGCTCGGCTCCAGGGATCCAGCGTCTCTTCTCCCTCTAGTCGGGCTTGAGTCCCCTGCGCACTGCCGCTTTTCCCGCACAAAAACTCCTTTTCCACCCTCTTCCCAGACACGAGCTCAGCTTCCCGGTCACCTGACTCCTCAGCTCTCTCTCTGGACACACCCCCAGCTTCCTGGTCACCTGACTCCTGTCTCGCTGTCTGTCTTCCCCCTGCAACAAGAGGCAGGGCCCTGGCAGTTCCGGATCCCTTGTTCTGAAAGTACTTACACCCCGGTCTTCCCCCTTACATCAGTATTCAGAAAGAGTGTGGGCAGCAGTATGAGCAGCCTCTTCTTTCCTTAGCAGTCCTTGTATCTGCAGTACTAGATCAGAAAGAAAAGGCGGACAGCAGTGTGAGCAGCCTCTACTTACCTCATCACCCCTGATATTTCCAGTATTAGATCAGATAGACAGCTTGAATAGCAGTAGCAGTGTGAACAGCTTCTTCTTACTTCAGCAACCCTGGTATCTCCAATATTGAATAAAAAAGACAGAATGGCCAGCAGTGAGAGCAGCCTCTTCTTACCTCAGCACCCTGGATAGCTCGAGTATTAGATAAGAAAGGCAGGGTGGACAGCGATGTGAGCAGCCTTTACTCAACTCAGAACACCTGATATCTCCAGTATTATATCAGAAAGGCAGCTTGAAGAGCAGCAGCAGCAGTGAGAGCAGCATCTTCTTACCTCTCCACCCCTGGTATCTCCAATATTAGATAAGAAAGATAGGGTTGACAGCAATGTGAGCAACCTCGTCTTACCCCAGCATACTGGGTATCTTCAGTATTAGATAAGAAAGATAGCCTGAAGAGCAGCAGCAGTGTGAGCAGCCTCTTCTTAGAGCAGCATGCCTGATATCTCCAGTATTGGATCAGAAAGACAGGGAGGACAGCAGTGTGAGTAGCATCTTCTTAACTCAGCACTCCTAGCATCTCCAGTATTAGATCAGAAAGACAGGGAGGACAGCAGTGTTAGCAGCCTCTTCTTACCCCACTGGTATCACCTGGTATCTCCAGAAGTAGATCATTAAGACAGGGTAAATAGCAGTATGATAGCCTTTTCTTTCCTATGCACTCTCCTTCACTCCCAGTAGTACCAGTATTAGATCAGAAAGGCATGGAGGGTAAAGAGCAGTGTGTGCAGAGTCCTACCTCAGCTCCCTTGGTATCTCCAGTATTTAATCAGAATATCGGCTGGGAGGACACCCTCCTACACATGATGGGAGGGGCCACAGCTTTCTACTGCACATGCTCACAGGCACCAATCCTATTAACCTTTTAGGACAGGTTTCTGTCAGTATAACAGAGCTATGTTAACATACTATAGTGATTACCCCCTTAGACAATACAAGTGTGATTTGCTAAGTAAAGGTATATAGGAGTTTATTTCCTTTTGTTATTTGTCTCTTTTCTATTCCTGGAGAACCCCTTTAATAAATTAAGTTACAACTGTTTTTCCAACACATTTACAAGGAAAAAGTGAAACAGGGGCTTCATAAATTTAGTGTTCAACCGGAATGTGTTTCCACCAGAAAAGTGGTTTAAATAATGTTTTAACATTAACAAAGTTGCCTCTCTATATTCCTAGGAATTAATTTAATAAGTAAAATAAGTAGCCCACATACATATTTGGTATAAAGAGGTGTTGTGGTCCAAATGAAATTGCACTTTAAACCATAGTGTCATACTGTGTTGAGTCTTTATCTATAGGAGTCATAATGAGTAAGGCTGCATTTACACTGGTGATTGTACACATTAAGCATACATTAGCGATAACCAAATGTGCAGGAGAATCAGGAATACGTTGGGAGTTGTTGAGTAGATTACAGACTTTTGTTTGTGGACAGGACCACAGATGCCATTAGTATTATCACGGTCGCAAGACAAATGGGGTTTTATCTTTTTCCAGCTGTATTGCCACATGTCAAAATCCCCTTTTCCACACACAGTACCACATGAATTTGTAGGATCAATATGATATATTTCGTGGCTCTCTTTGGAATAAGAGAAGAAAACACTAATGGAGGCTTTCGCATTTTGATTCACAGGAAATAAATGGGCTTCATTTCTAGGGCCAGGGTCACTGTGACCGTGAGGATGGGCCCTGGGCCCCTGACAGCAGTACTGTCCTGATGGTGGCCCTGAGCAGGATACTAGCTTTAGTGATAGCAGTAGTAAAGTTTAATAAAAAAAACTAGTATATGGTTCTTTGTACTTTCTTCCAAATTATATAGCATTTGGCATAAACTCATTTTATCAGCTTACCTTAGAACGTGATCTCATGAATGGAAATCCCACGCTGCATTTCAGATAGTCGTCGTCCAATAACTCACAGGAAATTCCATGCTCTTCCTACAAAAGAAGAAAACATTGTCTTATGAAATAAGTAAAGCGCCTATTTACCCTTGTAAAATATTAGTGATTTTAAGCAGATAAAATATAAGGTTTAGATTTATGAAGCCTAATCTTATTTATTGCTTGTTATGTATAAAGTACCAAACACATCTAATATGGCTATATGAAGACTGTACTTCATCAGTTGTCTCAAAACCACAGATCTTAGACACACACTGGAACAAACATAAAGAGAACATTACCACTCCGAGCGGGTATTGGAACTGGTTAAATTTGCGGTTTTCAAGTATTAAACAAATGTCCTATTTCATTGCATGACCAAAGAATTAAATGGCAAAACCCTGTAGCCATCAACCGTTGGGGAAGCTTACACATGATCAGGTATAGAGTTCAATTGGAGCTGTAGAGAATTGTATGTAGCAAGCTCCTTCTAATGCTGACAAATGCTTCTAGCTTCTTTTGCATGTGAAACAAATAATGAAATGTAAATGGGTTGTCCACTACTAGGACAACTCCTTCTTATATACTATATTCCCCAGTGTAAGATTAAAATAACAAATACTCAACCCCTGTACAGGCACAGTTCCAGCGATGTCAGTGCCTGGTCTCCCAAGTCTCGCATGACAATGTTATGCCATGCAAGCTCGCAGAAAACCAGTATTGAGCTGCTTTGCTCTCACATCCTGTGGATGAACCTTGGACGTCCGAAGGAAGAGAGCGTACAGCAGCTCAATAGCTTATGCCATGCAAGCCTCGCAGAAAACCGGTATTGAGCTGCTGTGCTCTTGCATCCTGTGGATGAACCTTGGAGGTCCGAAGGAAGCAAGCGTTTCAGCAGCTCAATAGCTTATGCCATGCAAGCCTCGCAGAAAACCGGTATTGAGCTGCTGTGCTCTTGCATCCTGTGGATGAACCTTGGAGGTCCGAAGGAAGCAAGCGTTTCAGCAGCTCAATAGCTTATGCCATGCAAGCCTCGCAGAAAACCGGTATTGAGCTGCTGTGCTCTTGCATCCTGTGGATGAACCTTGGACGTGCAAAGGAAGAGAGCGTGCAGCAGCTCAATAGCTTATGCCATGCAAGCCTAGCCAAAAACCGGTATTGAGCTGCTGTGCTCTTGCATCCTGTGGATGAACCTTGGACGTGCAAAGGAAGAGAGCGTGCAGCAGCTCAATAGCTTATGCCATGCAAGCCTAGCCAAAAACCGGTATTGAGCTGCTGTGCTCTTGCATCCTGTGGATGAACCTTGGACGTGCAAAGGAAGAGAGCGTGCAGCAGCTCAATAGCTTATGCCATGCAATCCTCGCAGAAAACCGATATTGAGCTGCTGTGCTCTTGTATCCTGTGGATGAACCTTGGACGTGCGAAGGAAGAGAGCGTGCAGCAGCTCAATAGCGGACGCTGATTAGTTGCAAGGCTTATGTGGAATAACAATATCACATGAACCTGGGGAGACCTGGCGCCAAGATAAGGTAGTTTTACTTTACTTTGGGGAACATAGTATTTAAGAAGGTATTTCATAGCAGTGGTAAGCTCCTTTACACCAGTTTCCCTCTTTTATATTTCATGTATTAAATGTGTTGTGTACATGATTTTGCGGACCATACTAATATAAAATTATTACAGGATCTCCTCCTTCGTGAAGCAACATCTAAGGAAGGCTTTGCTTCACAAAGAAAGAGGTCAGCACTGAACCATAATACCGATAAACTAGTAAGTACCGTAATACAAAATCAAGTCCCCAGTTTATTTCTTAAAATGAGGACAAAGTGGAAAACACTTTTAAGGTAATTTAAAGGGGTTGTCTGGTCTAAAATGACAAGTCTGCAGTTACTCTATGTGACTGCAGACTTGTGAATCCCCACAGTGTGCAGTGCCCTCAATGCAAGTGCATTGAGCGAGGCCGGAAACAGTCTAGTTGGATTCTGGCCGGGAGTGTGCGTATCGCATGCTTGTGGCCACGTCACCGCCGTTCCGGGCGCTGACACCGAAGAATCCTCACAGCGCTCAGTGAGTGCACTGTAAGGATTCACAAGTCTGCAGTCACAGAGCGTTGCAGACTTGTCGTTTTAGACCGAACAAACCCATTAAGGTGGTTTTTACCACTTTTATGGCTTTTTACTCTTTTGGCCATTGGTAGAAAGATGACTACAAATGCATCTTCTTTTGTGAAAACAAAAAGAGGAAATCATACTCCTTGTTTCCATAGTGTGCAAACAGTTTGAATAACAGTTATTTATAGCACAATATTCTGAATGATGTCACCATCAATTCATCTTAGTTGTGGGAAGCAAAATAATTAAAGTAGTCTGCAGAATTGGTTAATCATGTCAAGTCAAGTCAAGTCTTGAACATTTCGTATGAATTGATGACGATGTTTCAAATAATTAGATGATGTCAAAAGTAGACCTCTATAAATGAATATTTAGTAGTAACCACCAAACACGCATTAAAATATCATACTAAAACATTGTAAGTGACATGGTATACTTCATTAACAGCAAGTGACTCTATTCACTATACAGAGAGATGTAAAGGTTTGGACTCCCCTGGTAAAATTTACTGTCATTGTGAACAGTTAAGCAAGTTGAAGATGAAATGATCTCTGAAAGGCCTAAAGTTAAAGATGACACATTTCCTTAGTATTTTAGGTAAAAAAAAATAAAAAAATAAAAAAATATATATATATACAGTATATGTTTTCATCTTTTACATTTTAAAAATTACAAAAAGGTAAAATGGGCCGATGCAATAGTTTGGGCACCCTGCATGGTTAGTACCGAGTAGCACACACTTTTGAAAGTATCACAGTTTGTAAACGCTTTTTGTATCCAGCCAAGAGTCTTTCAGTTTTTGTTGGAGGGATTTTCATCCATTCTTCAATGGAAAACTCTTCCAGTTCTGTGAGATTCCTGGGTCGTCTTGCATGCACTGCTATTTTGAGGTCTAGCCACAGATTTTCAATGATGTTCAGATCAGAGGACTGTGAAGGCCATTGTAAAATCTTCACCTTGTGCCTTTTGAGGTAGTCTATTGTGGATTTTGATGTGTGTTTAGATTAATTATCCATTTGTAGAAGCCATCCTCTTTTCAACTTCAGCTTTTATACAGATAGTGTTATGTTTGCATCAAGAATTTGTTGAAATTTCATTGAATCCATTGTTCCCTCTACCCGTGAAACGATCCCCGTGCCATTGGCTGCAACACAACCCCAAAGCATGATTGATCCACCCCCATGCTTAGTGGTTGGCAAGATGTTTTTTTCCTGAAATTCTGTGCCCTTTTTTCTCCACACATACCTTTGATCATTGTGGCCAAAGAGTTATATTTTAACCTCATTGGTCCATAGGACTTGTTTCCAAAATGAATCAGGCTTGTTTGAATGTTCTTTTGCATACTTCCGAAGCTGAATTTTATGGTGAGGAGTCGGATGCAGGAGAGGTTTTCTTCTGATGACTCTTCCATGAAGGCCATACTTGTGCTGGTGTCTCTGAACAGTAGAACAATGTATATTACTGATCTAGGACCTTCAGATTCAAAAGACTCCACTCATTAAACAATAAATTCACTGACTGCGGTGGAATCCCCAATAAAAATTAACCTTTATTTCTTTTATATAAAACACCCTGTATCCACAGTACCCAAATTGCAGTCTATTTGTTCTGCACCATTATGTGTCCGAAACAGATACAAATTAAACATATATTTCACATGAACTGGAGCTCATTACTCTGTGAGGATTTATTTAAAGTGCATGGGGCAAGACTTTATGAATGTAGTAGTTTATTCTAATTGTGGGCAAGAAGCAATCACAAATGACTCTGTGTTAAAGATGGGCTGCCATTTAACCCCTTCATAACCTGAGCATTTTCCGTTTTTGCGTTTTCATTTTTGCTCTCCTTCTTTCCAGAGCCAGAACTTTTTTGTTTTCTGTTTAATACGGCTATGTGAGGGCTTATTTTTTACGGGACGAGTTGTACTTTAAACGCCATCACTGGTTTTACCATATTGTGTACTGGCAAACGGGAAAAAAAATTCCAAGTGTGGTGAAATTGCAAAAAAAATGCAATTCCACAGTTTTTGTTTTTTTTGTTTTTTTGTTTACTAAAACTGACCTGCCATTATTATTCTCTAGGTTATTATGAGTTTGTACATACCAAACATGTGTAAGTTCTTTTTTATTTAAGTGGCAAAAAAAAATTCCAAAGTTTGCTAAAAGAAAGACCAGTAGCGTCTCCATTTTTCAGGATCTGGGGCTGGGTGGGGGCTTATTTTTTGCACGCCAAGCTGACATTTTTATTGATACCATTTTGGAATAGATCCGATGTTTTGATCACCCGTTTTGCATTTTATTGCAATGTTGTGGCGACCAAAAAAAACGTAATTCTGGCGTTTGGATTTTTTTTTTCTCATTACGCCGTCTGATTCTTTTCTTATATTGATAGACTGGGCGATTCTGAACGCGGCGATACCAAATATGTGTATGTCGGATTTATTTTTTATTATTTTATTTTGAATGGGGCAAAAGGGGGGTGATTTAAACTTTTATATTTTTTAATTTTTTTACATTTTTAAAAACATTTTTTTACACTTTTTGCTTGCTTTAATAGTCTCCATAGGCAATTACCTGATCGTCTCCGCTACATAGAGGCGATGAGCAGATCGCCTCAATGTAGTAGAAATGCTCCTGTGCTATGAGCGCTGACCACTAGGTGGCGCTCATAGCAATCTTTACATGATAACCACAGGGGTCTGATGCAGACCCCGGATTGTCATGCCCACACATCGGTGACCCGCGATCACATGACGGGGTCACTGATGGGCGGGGTAAGTGACGCGCTTCCGGTGCAGCGCTGTTAAATGCCACTGTCAGAGATTGACAGCAGCATTTAACTAGTTAACAGCCGCGGGTGGATCGCGATTCCACCTGCGGCTGTTGCGGACACATGTCAGCTGTATAAATCAGCTGACATGTGCCCGGTTCAGTGCGGGCTCAGTGCTGGAGTCCGTGCTGAACAGGGGGTGCCAACGTGGTGCGTACTATTACGTACCATGTCGGAAAGGGGTTAATATACGTGGCAGCTATATTATATGCAAATAATTAAGAGTGCAATATTAACAATCACAAAGAGCATTCAGTGCATTATCATTAAAATAGTGCAATAAATATTCTATGAAGTATATAAGCTGTGTAGATGTAACATTTCTCTGGGAGTGTAATATATGAGTGGTGGGGTCTGTTTATAATTAGACCCCACACAGTTAAAATACAGATAACAAAAATAATCACCCGGGAAATCTATATGCGAAATATTTGTTTAATTTGTATCTGTTTCGGACACTTAATGGTGCAGAACAGATAGACTGCAATTTCGGTACGGTGGATACAGGGTGTTTTATATAAAAGAAATAAAGTTTAAATTTTATTAGGAATTTCACCGCAGTCAGTGAATTTACAGTAGAACAATGTACCACAACTCCAGAGTCTGCTAAAGCTTTCTGAAGGTCTTTTTCAGTCAAGCGGGGTTTCTGATTTTCCTTTCTAGCAATCCTACGAGCAGCTCTCACTGAAAGTTTACTTGGTCTTCCAGAACTTATCTTGACCTCCACTATTCCTGTTAAAAGCCATTTCTTAATTACATTTTGAACTTAGGAAAGGGCAACTTGAAAATGCTTTGCTATCTTCTTATAGCCTTCTCCTGCTTTGTGGGCCTTCACTATTTTCATTTTCAGAGTGCTAGGCAGCTGCTTAGAAGGACCCATGGCTGCTGTTTTTTGGCACAAGGTTAGAGAAGGCTGGGTTTTTATAAAGCTAATAAATTTGTATTACCTGGCCTTTCCTAACGATGATAGTGAACAAGCCATAACAGGTTAATTAACCCCTTTAAAGCCCATGACGTACTAATACGCGTCAGTGCCCTGGGCTTTAAGAGCCTGACCCGTATTAGTACGTCATCGCGATCGCGCGCGCACACAGGCTGTGCGGGCGCGATCGCTGCCGGGTGTCAGCGGATTGTCACAGCTGACACCTGGTACTATGTGCAGGGAGCGGTCCTACACCGCTCTCAGCACATTAACCCCCGCAATGCTGGGATCAAAGTCGATCGCAGCATTGCGGTGGCAAGGGGAGGTGATCGGTATACTCACCTCCTCTTCCGGCCTCCAGCGCTGTCTGCCGCGGCTTCCCGAGTGTTGCCATGACGACCCGATGTCGTCATGACAACATCCGGGTCACCAGACAGCAGGAAGATTGTTTGGACATGCGCAGTGCATCTCCAAACAATCTTCTCCCTGTCCAGCGCTGACTGCCTGCATGGCACAGGGATGGTGCTGCATTCCTGTGCCATGCAGGCGATCAGAATAAAAAAAGTGAAAGTCCCATAGTGGGACAAAGTAAAAAAGTAAAAAAAAACTCCCAGAAAGTGAAAAAAAAAAAAAAAAAATTGTAAAAATATTTAAAAAAAATAAAATAAAATAATCCACTAAAAATAAAAATATAATGTACCCATCAATAAATATTATTATGAAAAAAAAACAAACAAACAATAAAAGTACACATATTTGGTATCGCCGCGTCCGTAACGACTTGGCCTATAAAACTGTTCCACTAGTTAACCCCTTCAGTGAACACGGTAAAGAAAAAAAGAAGCAAAAAACAATGCTTTATCATCATACCGCCAAACAAAAAATGGAATAACACGCGATCAAAAAGACGAATATAAATAAAAATGGTATCGCTGAAAACGTCATCTCGTCCAACAAAAAACAAGCCACCATACAGCTCCATCATCCGAAAAATCAAAAATTTACAGCTCTCAGAATAAAGCGATGCAAAAAAATATTTTTTTCTATAAAATAGCTTTTATTGTGTAAAAGCGCCAAAACATAAAAAACAATATAAATGTGGTACTGCTGTAAACATACTGACCCGAAGAATAAAGCTACCTTATCAATTTTACCACACCCGGAGCAGAATAAAAAAATTTAAAAAAACACAATTCCTAAATTGTTGGTTATGGTTTATTCTGCCTCCCAAAAGCTGGAATAGAAAGCGATCAAAAAATGTCACATGCCTGAAAATGGCACCAATAAAAATGTCAAATCATCCCGCAAAAAACAAGTCGTCACATGACCCTGTCGGCCAAAATATGGCGATGCAAAAACTAGATTTTACAAAATATGTCTTTTAGTGTGTGACAGCTGTCAATCATAAAAACCCGATATGATTCTGGTATCGCTGTAATCGCACCGACCCGAAGAATAAAGTAATCTCATCACTTATACAGCACGAGGAACGGCGTAAAAAATAAACGCTAGGGCTGGGGTTGGGGTTGTGCTAATGTTAGGGTTGGGGTTGTTTTTCTTTTTCAAAAGTAAAAAAAAAAAAAAAAAAAGATGACGATATGGCAACTAGTGTTGAACGCAAGTGCTCGCTACTTGAGTTTGCATCGGGTGCTCGGGTATGCACTGAGTATCGCGGGTGCTCGAGTCTCCGCCCCATATGCTTCGCGGCCAAAAAAAACTCGCAGGGATTGCCTGCCATGCACGAGCGATCCGCGCATGTTTTTTTGGCGTGTCTAATAACCGTGAAACATGCGGGCGGGGACTCGAGCATTTCACTTGAGCACCCATGATACATGGTGCATACCTGAGTACCCGATGCAAACTCAAGTAGAGAGCACTTGCGCTCAAGAGTAATGACAACTTATTCAATATGATGACCTAATGTTATCAAATTCTGTGTCGTACCTCTGGGTTCAAAATGTTCACTATACCCCTAATAAAATCCTTGAGGGGTATAGTTTCCAAAATGGGGTCACTTGTGGGGGAGCTCCACTGTTTAGGCACATCAGGAGCTCTCCAAACGCGACATGGTGTCCGCTAACCAATTGAATGGAAAATCGGCTCAAATTGTTAGCGGACACCATGTTGCGTTTGGAGAGCCCCTGTGTGTCTAAACATTGGAGCTCCCCCACAAGAGACCCCATTTTGGAAAATAGACCCCCCAAGGCACCTATCTAGATGCATAGTGAGCACTTGGAACCCTCAGGTGCTTCACAAATTGATTCGTAAAAATGAAAAAGTGGAAAAAAAAATACTTTTTCATTTTTACGAATCAATTTGTGAAGCACCTAGGGGTTCCAAGTTCTCACTATGCATCTAGATAGGTGCCCTGGGGGGTCTAGTTTCCAAAATGGGGTCACTTGTGGGAGGTTTCCACTGTTTAGACACATCAGGGGCTCTCCAAACGCAACATGGCGTCCGCTAATTATTCAAGCAAATTTTACAATCAAAAAGTCAAATGGCGCTCCTTCCCTTCCGAGCCCTGCCGTGCACCCAAACAGTAGTTTTTCCCCACATATGGGGTATCTGTGTGCCCAGGGGAAATTGCACAACAAATTTTGGGGTCCATTTTTTCTTGTTACCCCTGCGAAAATAAAAAAAATTGGGTCTAAAGTAACATTTTTGTGAAAAAAGTTAAATGTTCATTTTTTTCTTCCACATTCTAAAAATTCCTGCGAAGCACCTGAAGGGTTAATAAAGTCCTTGAATGTGGTTTTGAGCACCTTGAGGGGTGCAGTTTTTAGAATGGTGTCACTTTTGGGTATTTTCTGTCATAAAGACCCCTCAAAGTGACTTCAAATGTGATGTGGTCCCTAAAAAAATGGTTTTGTAAATTTTGTTGGAAAAATGAGAAATCGCTGGTCAACTTTTAACCCTTATAGCTCCCTAACAAAAAAAAATGTTGGTTCCAAAATTGTGCTGATGTAAAGTAGACATGTGGGAAATGTTATTTATTAACTATTTTGTGTGAGATATCTCTCTGATTTAAGAGCATAAAAATACAAATTTTGAAAATTGCAAAATTTTCAGAATTTTCACCAAATTTCCGTTTTTTTCACAAATAAACGCAAGTGATATCGAAGAAATTTTACCACATTCATGAAGTACAATATGTCACGAAAAAACAATCTCAGAATCAGGGGGATCCGTTGAAGCGTTCCAGAGAAATTACCTCATAAAGTGACAATGGTCAGAACTGTAAAAATTGGCCTGGTCATTAACGTGCAAACCACCCTCGGGGGTAAAAACCTTGGTCAAAGTTATCTGAGCACACAAATCTCCAAGGGTTCCAAATTTTTCCATCAGCCCATTTTCCTTTTGTAATTTTTAAAATGTAAAAGATGAAAATATATATATATATTTTTGCATAAAATACAAAGGAAATGTGTCCTCTTTAACTTGAGGCCTTTCAGAGATCATTTAATCTTCAACTTGCTTAACTGTTCACAATAACAGTAATTTTGACCAGGGGTGCCAAAACTTTTACATGCCGCTGTAAGCACAAAGTGTGCTCTCGGTGGAGATAGAATCTGATCTTTAAATGTTAATAATACACATGCTTGGCAAGCCCCATGTTGTCTTCATCACTCATATGTAAGCTAGGGTCACAGGACAGTATAAAAAATCAGCATGATTTTCATCCAAAAAAGTGGAACGATTTTTTTTTCTCACACGTGTGCAATCTGTTTTTTAACTCAGCAGTTATTAATCATTTACAAGACTATTTGCAGTTTCCTATGCTACAGAATTGTAATGTGTCTGTAAAAATCGGATGCCATATTGTGGCTCCGTATGGCATCCGATTTTTTTCTCGCACCCTCGCATGCTGAGATTTTTCTCACAGATTCAGCCAGTGAAAAAAAAAACTGTCATCAGCACTGCCCCATTGAATAACATTGGTTTGAGAGCAATCTGACAAAAAATTGGATAGCACTCGTCCGATTTATAAGGTGGTGTGAGTGAGCCCTTATACTGTAGATGTAGAGCAACACTTTTTGTTCAGAAAAATGAGCTAAGCATTCACCTACTGTGCTCAATAGTAAATCAGATAATGACTTTGTGGTTATAAAGAAGATGACATCCAACTTTTTGGAGCATCAGCTGTACATAAAAATATATTTACAGTCTCAATTCATTTTACATGAATCAAATGTTAGCATACATTGGGAAGATTTACTCTGCTAACTGCTCTAAAAACAGGACCCAAAACAGGAATATATGCCGTGTACCCGATTTAGTATACAATGGACACTTTTTGCGCATCACTGGACAAGAGGCATGGCATAGCACAGGGTTTCTCAAACTTTTTCTACTCACACCTCCCCAGCCAATCTATGGTGAAACCAGGACATCAGCTGCAAACAAATGCTACCGTACAACGGTCATATTACCACTATATCAGCACTAATCAAATAACATTGTGCTGCACACATAATGACACCAAACAAAACCAAATACCCCAATGAAGCACAAAACACTTACTGTACAATGTCGGAACCTAAAGTATATTCCAGCAGTGTCCTATAAATGTCATTGCTACATTGCCCCTATAAGTGTCAGCTACATTGACAGCCACAGGAGCCAGTCACATTGCCTTGTAAATACAGGGTGATCCACTTGCTACTTTACCCAGAAAAATTGCTGTAACTTCTAAAAGAGACGATTGATAGTACTAATATTTGGACTGTACATACTTTAGTTCATAAGAAATGAGAGTGCACTGAACCTCAGCGACAAGAAACATGCTTGCGCCGAGTGGTCTCGCCGATTTGTCGACCCGCCAGTCGTCTCCACTATGAGATAGACTTGCTGCTCGCCTTTCTGCAGGGCGGTAGTTTATGTTTGGTGCTTGTGTGGCACCCCAGGGGTCTGGTTTCCACAGTAACAGCAGTGTTATGTCTGAGAGCAGGTGGGAGGTCTCTTGGTCAGGAATCCTATGCATGCCACACCTCCTGCCCAGTCCTGGGAGGGGAAGGACTTCCCCTATATAAACCTGGGGCTGAGGCAGGGTTAGGGAGAAGAGTAGAGAGAAGAAGAGAAGCAGTGATAGGAAAGAAAGATCAGGAGCTCTGTGGGAGTCGTGCTAAGAGGAGATCAGGGCTGGAAGCTGTAGAGCTCGCCCTGATTGAAGATTTCTTACCGGACCCGGAGTCCGAGGCTGTGGGGACTAACTCCTACCCAGCAGCAGAAACCGACCGGCAGGGGATTTCAGGTCCTCTGGCCCAGAAACCCGAAGGCTAGGTCACACGTGTGGGACCAGCACCGCCGTCGTGGAGCGGAAGCTACTAGAAGGCCCCGAGTCACCGGCCATACGGGTGAGCACCACACGGTACACTCAGGGACGTGGGCTACCTTTACCCGCCTCTAGCAAGGTAGCCAGAAGAGTACAATTAGTTGGGGAGGCCTACAACTCCGCCTGGCCAAGGGGGATCCCATCTGCTCAAGGACTGACCAGGCCCCGACCGCTAGCCAGTACTCCGGGAGGGTCTATCTTTGTCACCAGTAAAGACCCTGAACTACACCGTATCGTCTCTGAGTGATTCCTGCTATCCCCATCATCCACGTCGGCTGCCCTGAGGCCATACCCCTCCCGTTGGGGGTTATACCATCCACGCTGCACCATCCTCCCACCGGCCTCAGCGGTTTGCCCTGCAGCGGCAGCTCCATAGCTGCATTCAACGGGTGGCGTAGTCGTCCTACATCTACTGCTAATATACCGCCACTTAGTCTGACTCCCTGGGCACGGACCGGGTCACCGCCACGAGACTACTACCCCTATCAGATCCGGCTCCGGGTAGTCCCTGCGTGCGCAACGCTACATCACATAGGCCCAGGGCGCGTCACTTGCATTTCACTCCTGCCAAATTCCTTCTTCATTTGTTAACAATGTACAGATACAGCCTGGAGGAGCGTGTTTTCAATGTGAAAACTTATTGGAAAACTGAGTCCTTAAAGAGATGTCAATGTGAGTTTCTAAAGAAGTTTGGTGGTCAAAATCTGCTGTCCAAACAGTGTATTCTGTCATTGGTGAATAAGCTGGAATGCACAGGAACATTACTGGATAGGCATGATGGAGGACAACCGAAAATGTCTAAGGAAACAATTCAACATGTGAAACAGCGACTTTTGGCATCTCCATGTAAATCATTGCACAGACTTTCCCAGGAGACAGGCATGTCGTACTCCACATGTCAACGATGACAGAGTAATCTCCAAGGGACTGTGTTCACCAAGATCGCCTGATTTAACACCGCCGGATTTTTTTCTTTGGGGCCATTTGAAGGGTCAAGTCTACAGTAACAAGCCACGAACATTGTAGGCACTCCAAGAAAACATAAAGAGAGAAATTCAGGCTATTTCCCCAGACATCCAGCGGAATACAGTACATTCAACTATATGGAACGGCGTATGAAAGCGTGCTTGGATACAAATGGCAGATATTTTCAACACTTTCTTTAAAATATCAGTTTCTCATGAACCAAGGAATGTACAGATCAAAGTTCAGTATGATAGTTTGTCTCTTTTAGAAGTTACAGCAATTTTTCCGGGTAAAGTAGTGAGTAAATTACCCTGTACAAGCCTTATTGCTTTATATATGCCAACCTTACTCTTCCATGCCAACCTTACTCTTCCATAATGTTTTTTAATGTCAACCAACCACATTGCCCTCGCTGCCAACTTCACAGCCAACTATTACTGTCCTCACATATGCCAGCCAGTTTATTAGAGTTGTTGATGCTCATCAGGCTGAAAAACGTTTCAAAACCATAATTAATAAAAACTCATTGTTCAGTCCTGTATAGCTAAACCATTACAGAGGAAGAGCATTGATGAAATTTGTATCTGTATCTTGTTTGGTTTGTCTGTGAGGGTGTGCACGGGTTACACTGCCTTTCATCTCATAGCATGACAAGGAAAGGGCGGCCTCCTGGGAGGAAAGAGATAACTTCTAGTGAAAGGATGCCATTCTCTCATCTGGCATATCTAGAGCTATTATTTAGGCAATAATTACTGCAGCCAGAGTGATTTAGTCATTTATGCTCTTTCCTGTAATTGACTGGTACAAAGGACACACTATCCAAATACTTGTCACGTGTTCAGTACCACAGATCACATGTATTCAGCTTAAAATAATAGTTATCAGCTGGAGCAAAACATTTTTTACGAAATGACTAAATATGGCATTTTGGAAGAACAAATTCTATTACTAACTTTATTAATCATTGTCTGCTTTCCTAATTTACAGTGCATTGAAAAAGTATTCATTCCCCGTGAACGTTTCACATTTTTTCACGTTATACCCACAAACTTATATGTATTTTATTTGGATTTTATAAGCTTTGAATAAGCTTTGATCTACACCATTCAATTGTAGCTCTGGCAGTTTTCCTCCAGGATTGCCCTGTATTTAGCTCCATCCATCTCCACATCCATCTCCATACATCCATCTCCATACATCCATCTCCATACAGAGCTCAGCGATCTCACCACTGCTGAAGCTACAAGAGAGAAAATAGGGAGTCTATCAAAACTACACCAGCAAGTCCAGTAAGTGGTACATCCCTGGAATCAGGCTCTCAGCCACTACATTACACTACTCTCAGATAACATAGCAAAAACCTGCTGACAGATTCCCTATAACGTTTAAAAAGTACCTATAAGCTCAGCAGACATGTCTTTCTTAATAAATATATGTATGCTCCTTGAAATAATAATTCTGGAGCATCTTTTCTCATGACCGTGCACTATGCTGTTCATCTATTATTTCTCCTAAAAATGTATAAAAAAAAATTGATGTATGACGAATGTTACCTTATTCCTTGTCAAAGGAGTGTGTCCTATAGAATCTGTCAATGACAGCACTGATTGGATAGTGTCAGTGCATTTATAGTAGGAATAACAGAGAAGCAGCTCAACAATGTTACTTTTTAAGCAATATTCAAGTATTTACTAAACCGACATGTCAGGATGTAGGTCCTCTTTAAATGGAATCTGTCAGCAGGATGTCACACCCGCAAACTGATTATATGTGCATGTAGCTCTTTCCATGACCAGTTCAGCAATCCCTTTACATGCCCAGTCCTTTCCTCCGTTACTGAAAAATCAGCATTTGAATTCATCTGCAAATGTATATGGTAGATTTGAAGCCTCTGTCACTCCAGCTCTATTCCCATCCCAGTACTGTCTCTTCCTACATGGACTTGTATTTAAAAGAGTATAGAAATAGTTTGGGATGAAATCCTGCTGACAGATTCCCTTCATATAAAATTTCTAAAACTGAATTGCTTTCAAAGTTAGGAACTGAAGGCTGCTCCATATGCAGAAATTACTACAACATACAAGTACATTAGTGGTGATGACTTTTGTCAAGAAAGAAAAATATCCCCAGCTCACTATAACGGGGTTATAGGTCCAAACATACAAACCCGAGGCAGCACAGGACAAAGATTTACTATGCCATAAAGAAAAATAATCGCTAGTCCAATGAGTAGTAAAGTAGCTGGTGCTGAAAAGTAGCAAATCACTGGTTATTCGTTTTATGAGTGAGCATGCGCACATGCCCTATGTTATCTCCTAAATACTGAAGCAATTTAAATATGTCTATAGCCCCCATATGCAGTAGATGAACATTGGCCAATGGGTTAATATATATATGCGGTCCTCCCACCTCTCCTATTACAGATGTTGAGGGGAGAAAAGGATCAGAACATCAAATACCTTTGTTTTCAGGGGAGATAAGCAGCGGGCAGAGGTGTCCATAAATGGATTTTCTCCCCTCTCCTAGTTAACAACACATGAATGCTCCTGTCTGATCGCTCATGTGCATGGGTGAGTTGAGAGAGATAGCTGTCAACCAAACAAACGTGTGGCCAACAGCTATCTCACGAGTATGAGCGGTATTAAAGGGGTTGTCCAGCCTTAGGCTACAAGTCTGCAGTAACTATGTGATTGCAGACTTGTGAATCCTCACAACGAGAGCACTACATGCTGTGAGAATTCTCCGTTGCCAGCGCCGGTAGAGGGCAGTCATGTGACTGCAAGCATGCAATTTGCATAGTTCCGGACACATTCCGACTAGACTGTGTCCAGCCCCACTCACTACACTTGCATTGAGCAAGGCTACGTCCATCTAGTGGGCACATGACCGCATGTATTGCATACGCATGGTCACACTCCTGGCAGTGGAGAATCCTCATAGCGCGCGGTTTACACAGGCAGAGAACACTTAGCGATGTGCACTAAACCACATGGAATAGATCAGTGCCCATAGGCTGTTATGGTTCTCGGCAGTGCAAGTCTTGTTTACATAGGACAAGGCGCTGCCTAGAACATCTTTTTTTAACCCAAAGACCTCAGTTCAACCAATGAATGAGTGTTTTGCTGATTCTTGGGGCGATCGGCAGCCACTTTACACTTCTAGATTAAAGTGAAGCGAGTGATTCTACGAATGTAACTTCATGATAATCTTGCAGTGTGAATGCACCTTTACTCTTTAACAGATCTCTGTGAACAAACTTCCTGCCCTGTGACAAAGATATCAGGTATCTAATAAATATATAGCCATATAGTAATAATTGAGAGAAGATATCACTAAAAGATGTATACAATTCCCAAATCTGAGCTGTGCATTGTTACAAGCCTCACTATGCACTGTATAATAATGTTTGACAGCACACCGCCATAATGTAAATGACTGGTAAAAAAGAATAAAAATATACAACTAGCTCAATGTCATCAGCCTGGGACGGCATTATCTAAATAACTCATGGCATTTAACACTTGCCCAACAATTATGGAATCCCAAGAGAAACTATTGTTCCCGACGGTGTCTACAACCTATCTGACGCTTGGCTCCTTATTATATAAAAAGCTCTCTACGAATAGCAAATGCAGGACATCTTGGAAATTGTGTTACTGTTTCAATCAACTATTTATACAAAAGGCTTTCAACCCTTGGCAGGCATGTATATTATTTCTCATCAAGTTTAGAAATGTATAAAATCTGGATTTTTTTATGGTCATTAAAATGAGAGAATCTCGAGATCTGTAACATCTAATATATTAGCCAGCACAGTCTATTTATCATAAAATGGCCTTATGTAGGTCAGATTTCACTAGCCGACAGGTTTATGGAGGTGTCAACTTTCTACACACTGAGAAACAAGTATCTAATTACATTGATCATGCTAAGGAAATGGTAGACTAAGGAAAAGTTACATTTATCGAGTTTATTCATTTAGTAGATAGTGTGCCTTATAGGAGCGAGATTAAGTCTAGGGCTACATGGCGGCATTTGTCACTCAACAGCAATTCTCAGACTATTTTAGAGCTCTACTGTTGCTGTAAGATGAAGTAGCCAAGTTGTGACTTGTCACATGGTGCTTACAACTTGCATTGAGGTCTATGGCAAGTGAGCTGCTTGCGAGTTGTAGTTGAATATCTAATTCATTTGGAATCATTTGCGAGTCTGTTTCGCAGTTGCATGATCCTGCAGACACCATAGGAAATCAGTAGATAAGACATTGCAATGTTACACTGCGATGTCAGTGCCACACGGCAAGTATTGAGGTGTAGCCCGGGCCTAATGCAGTGTTTCTAATAAAGCATGATAGCAGAATGGTCGCTCAGTGGTTGGCACCATTACCTGTAGTGCTGGGGTCCTGGGTTCTAATCTGACCAAATGCCATACCTGCATGGAGATTGTGGGTGTTAGCATGGGGTGTGCTGGGGTGTTCTGGTTTCTGCCACTCCAGCTCTCCCGCAACTTAATTGCAAAGATTTTTAGAAAATTGCTTGCAGGCAGAAACTGAAAAGTATCTGCAAATAACATGCTGCATGCATGCTGGAAAAATAATTATTCTTGCTGTTCATATATTTTGAACAAGTAATACAGTTTTGGGAAAACTTTTACACAAAGGCATATAAATGTATTGTCTTGTAGCCTAAAATAATCCATGAACAATCATTATAAACTAGCTTATCGCCAGTAATTGCCATACATAACTATAACAAGTTAAACGATTATTGACATTTCATTTAGTTGTCAGATGTTACAGCTTTGCTCCATTTTAGTGGCTAGTTGTAACATTGTTCGTACTTCATAGCCATCAGGAGGAAAAACAGGCATATCTTGAGGCTTCTACACCAGACTGGAAAGTCTATAATAGGGTTTCATATCTAACGTATTGCACATATAACATGGGTGTCTTCTCATGTGGCATGGGGTCTGTGGGCAGCCTTATAGTCACAGGCCCAGGTGCAACTTCTACCTCTGCACTCCTTATGGGGTACATCACTGGAATCAGCTGCTATTGCCTTTTGATATTTCCAAGGGTCAATTACATAAATACTCTAAGGTGTTGTGCCTTGTAAAACATTTCTCTCCAATCCACAGGATAGATGGTAAATGTCTGATTGCTGGGGGTCCCTCTGCTCACTAGATTGGGTTGTTCCTTTTCACTGCATGTGTGAGGAGGAGTCTTGGGTCACACGTGCCCTCTACCACTCTAGTCAAAGTTAATAGGACCAGTGAAAATAACAGATACTGAACGGCATGGCGGGGCACATTCGTAAACAGTGGGTGGCTTGAGAGCCGTTTTAGTGATTGCAGGCCCAGCAGCTGGACCCCCCATGGGATCAGACGTTTATAACCTATCCTGAGGACAAGAGATTAAGGTTCATTATGGCACAACCCCTTTAAAATACATAAATCTAATGAACAATATCCAAATGGGTAATGCATTGTCACTTTAAAAAAAAGATCATGCATGGCAGGTTTAGTTAATAGGCTAATTGATTTCACAGGCGTACATAAAGCCTCTTAGCCCAATCCAAGATCTGTTTATGGCTTCCTACCTACCATGCGACATTTATAATACCGGTGTCTTCCTACTTAGTAAAGAGGTCTTTGTGTCCCCCTCAGGCGCCAGGGCACAATGTGCTACCTCTGCCCCGCTTTGGCTGCGCCTCTGATCGACAACATTAGACTGTCCTTTGGAATAACTACAGAATGTTGGCCGTTGGGCAATAATCCATTTATAGTAGCTGCTGTCACATTCACTTTTGTGACAGAACTGAAAAAGTAATTACTCTTTTGTCTTTTCCATCATATGTGCACTCTGTAATTACCAGCAGACTTTATGGTTTGAGGCCATGGTGACAGGTTTACTTTACATGTAAGTGACCTTTTTATGTGTTAAGAGTAGCAGTCAGTGGCAGGAAACAGTATTTGATTGACGCTGCCTACTGACATCCACAAGCACAAAGATTTCAGTCCCTTTTATAGTTCAGCTGTATCAGCAAACAATCATTTCTCAGTTCTGCAGCTGAAATGGATGCATCTATACTAGATCTGAGGCCAGCATGGTGTAGAGCAGGGGTGGGGAACCTCCGGCCCATGGGCCATTTACGGCCCTCGATGACTTTCTTTCCGGGCAGATTCCTGAGGACCACAGTACTCGGGCCGGCAGCTGTGATTTGATGGCCTTTTAATTTCTCCTTGCTCTGTGCTCACTACTGAACGCTGAGGCGCGTGCAATGAAAGATTACGTCCTGACACCGGTGCCAGCGTCAGGACATACTTTGTGGGCGGAGTTAGCGCACGATTTGTGCGGCCCCCGAAGCATGGTATAAATATCCAAATGGCCCTTACCAGAAAGAAGGTTCCTCACCCCTGGGCTAGTGGAAGACTGTCAATCACAGAGTAGGACCGCCCAATGCACTCATATGCATACACCAGGAATTCAGGGAATTAGATACAAGTTTTGTGAAACTTTTCCCCCTAAAATGTCTATCAATCTGATGAGCTCCTCTTTTTCTGTATCATCCGGCCTGCATGTCAGATACCATTTTCAACATGACAAGTTCCCATTAACTTAAGGTTGCACAGCAAAAACATCCACAATAATGAAAGGAAGGGTGTTGGAGTGTTATTGCCCTAGACTTTTTACTTTCTATGATACTGGTAGTAAAGGGTGAGAAAATAAGACTGGTATACAGATGAATTAACCCTTACATTGCAGACATGTTTGTGTGTAGACAACATATGCAGGGGTGGAGAAGAACAGCAGAGGGCCCCGATGCAAGACCAGTAAATAGCCTCCCTGATAGCTCATCACAGAGCGCCCCCTTATGTCTACTAATATACCAGTAATAGTTACTCTTGAAGTTATAAATTCATTCCTGTACATGCAATGTAATAGAAAGTAGTAGCTGTTAAGATAAAAGTAGGCCCCTATACCTATGGGGCTCCTGTGCACAGGTTGTGTATATGGCAAGTCCACCCTTGTGTATGTCTCTAAACTGTGGAACATAATCTGGGATCAGTAACCAAATGTTTATTATCCCAGGCACGGAGGAATTGTTGAAGTCCTGCATGGAGAACTTTTTCTTCTGTTCTAAAAATAAACAATAAATGGAAAACAGACGGACCACACAAAACCGGTGGGGCCCCGCGACCTCCATCTGAAAGAGGAATGCATGCATGCAAGGCTTACTCCATGTAACTGTTCTGTTTAAACGGAACAAACAAATGGAAAAGATTAACGGACATGTGAACAGAGTCTAAGACTATGTGCACACGATGAGGAATTGCTTGCAGAAATTTTGCGCTTCTGCAAGTTTCTGCACCTCTTGGCAGCAAAAACGCTGAGGAAAATTCGCAGTGTTTTTGATGCGCTTTTTTGTGTGTTTATGCCTGGATGTGCCATGTGTTGTATTGGAAAAGCGCAGGCCAAATCACACAAAGAATGGACATGCTGCTTCTTATTCTGCACATGAAATTCAGTCAGGAAAAAATCCTGATCATGTGCACAGAACTTGCAAAATGTCATAGGAAATCATGAGATAAGGTTTGCAATGCATTTTTGGCCCATTTCTGAGCGGAAAAAACGCACCAAAAACGCACACTGTGTGCACATAGCCTAAAGCTGTATTTACACTGTTTGATAATCATAAACGAGCATTCTTAACCCCTTCATGACCGGATCAATTTCCCTTTTTGCATTTTCGTTTTTTGTTCCCCTTTTTCCCAAGCCAGAACTTTTTTCTTTCTCATTCAATATGGCCATGTGAGGGCTTATGTTTTGCGGGACGAGTTGTACTTTTAAATGCCATCACTGGTTTTACCATATCGTGTACTGGAAAACGGGAAAAAAATTCCACAGTTGTTTTTTTATTAGTTTTTTTTACCACATTCACTGAATGCTAAAAGTAACCGGCAATTATTTTCCAGGTTATTACGAGTTTGTAGATACCAAACATGTACAGGTCCTTTTTAATTTAAGTGGTGAAAAAAAAATACAAAGTTTGCTAAAAAAAATGGCGCCATTTTCCGAGACCCGTAGCGTCTCCATTTTTCGTGATCTGGGGCCGGGTGAGGCCTTATTTTTTGCGCGCCGAGTTGACGTTTTTATTGATACCATTTTGGGATATCCAATGTTTTGATCACCTGTTATTGCATTTTACTGCAATGTTGTGGCGACCAAAAAAACGTAATTCTGGCGTTTGGAATTTTTTTCTCACTACGCCGTTTACCGATAGGATTAATTCTTTTTTTATATTGATAGATCGGGTGATTCTGAATGCGGCAATACCAAATATGTGTATATGGGGTTTATTTTTTATTCTTTTATTTTGAGTGGGGCAAAAGGGGGGTGATTTAAACTTTTATATACCTTTTTTTTATATTTTTAAAAACATTTTTTTACAACAAAAACATTTTCCATAGGAGACTAGAAGCAGCAATTGTCAGATTGTCTCTGCTGCATACAGGCGACGAGCAGATCGCCTGTATGCAGTAGAAATGCTGCCACTAGGTGCCGCTCATAGCAATTGGTGACCCGCGATCACGTGACAGGGTCACCGATGGGCGGGGTAAGTGACTCGCTTCCGGGGCAGCGCTGTTAAATGCCGCTGTCAAAGACTGACAGCGGCATTTATCTGGTTAACAGCCGTGGGTAGATCGCGATTCCACCCGCGGCTGTTGCGGGCACATGTCAGCTGTAATAATCAGCTGACATGTGCCCAGTTCAGTGCAGGCTCAGCGCCGGAGCCCCCGCTGAACCGGCCTTTCTGATGTGGTGTGTAGTATTACTGACTACATCGGAAAGGGGTTAAAAATGCTAGTTTCACAATTATTTTGCTTGGTAAATAGGCTGCAGAGAGCTCGATAAATGAGTAAAGCATTCTTTCATTGTGTGAAAGGATCTTTTGTGCAGCCAACGCAACAGTTCATCGTTCTCGCCGGTACATCGTTTTGTGTAAACAGGACTCGCACTGCCGAGAACTACGGCAGCCTAGTGAGATCTATTACAGATCTATTACAGATCGCTCACTGGTGCACACAGTTTATTCTGCCTGAATAAACCGGCTATTAAACCACCGTCAATCTGTAATGGTTTACCGATCAAAGAAAACAATAGGGAGTTATTAAAGAGTAACCATCATTTTAATTTGTATTTCATAAATCAATAGTACACATGAAAATAAGAAACTTTGTAAATTCTCTTATCAGAAAAATCTGCTTTTTTTTACCTCCAGGACTGATCTTTCACTCTTACTTCATGGGTAAAATCTGTGTTAACTGAATACAGATTTTACTTGTGAATTGGGAGTGAAAGATCAGTCCTGGAGGTGAAAGAAGCAGATAAGAGAATTTACAAAGTTTCTTATTTTCATGCGTACTATTGATTTATGAAATGAAAATGAAAAGATGTTTATGCTTCAAATGCCCTACAACCAGAACTGTTTTTGGAGGTGAGGTTTTGGGTTTTTGTTTTTTTTGTTTCGCTTTTGGAACCTTTTTTTTGTCTATAACATCATGCTCAGGATGTGACTGCTATTCATGACTTTTCCCAAAAGTATGTGTGAAAAAATGGCCCTAAAACACATGTGAATTGGCATGTTTCAACAAGCCAAAAAAACTGCTGCAAAAAATCTGTGTGAAGGAAGCCATAAACTGTTCTTGGCCTGTCTGTGACATGAATTGACCACTGTGGTCACCAGAAACATTTTCATTCCCAACAAACAAAACAGTTTCTACTATATGTAGGGCTAATAACAAGTAAAACTGCACGGTTGTGGGGTTAGGAACAGATTTCCATTGTGTACATCATTGCATAATACGTTAGTGCTATACAATCAGAATGAAATAATACATTAATATACTAAAACATTAAAATATTTGTAAAACAATTTATAAAAAATATCCAGAATTCATTCTCCTTCAAATATGTCCATATGGATCAAGGCCATCTAAAGAATATAATACTTTCAAATAGGCATTTATAAGGAGTCGGTATCCAACAGCTACAAAAACAGATTCTGGGAACACTCTAGCCAGAAACACCTCTGAACAGTAGCTCTACAATGTATTAAAGCTTGAAATGGATCTCAGTAACAAAACAAAACAGGCACATACTATGCCAAGCTGGTTGCTGGAACATCACTGTTTACACAGAAAGTAATTTATGACTTCTCGGTGTACGCTGTCATATTTCCAAGGAACACTGTCCCATATCTAACCTCACTGTTCACTAAGATTAATAAATAAACTGCATACCAGAATGCCTGGTCTAGTATGACTGGTTACACTAAGGGTGAATTTACACTAGCGAACATTGTGAACAAGCGTACCTAGGAACGCTCATTTTCTGAGGCTATGTGCCCACAATGTTGAAATGCTCCGGATTTTTTCCTGAGCATTTCTGCATCTCCCTGGCAGAAAAAAAACACATGTGGATTGTACATGCGGATTGTACATGTGGATTGTACATGCGGATTGTACATGCGTTTTTCCTGCCAGGGACATGCGGATGTGAAGCGTTCTTCACTTGCATTTCCGCATGCGGGTTGACAAGCACTTTCCAAGCGATTTTAGCATCACTTGGAAAGTGCTTGACAACTTGGTCACACTATATAAATCCATGCAAACGGCCTGGATTTATATAGTGTGACCCCAAAGAATGGTAAAAAATACATTTTATACTTACCTTCTGATGGCCCCCGGTATCCTTGTCTCAGCTTGCCGGCAGCTCGCGGTAGACTAAAGGACCTGCCGATATCAGCGGTCACGTGACCCATCACATGACTAAATGACATCAGCGCAGGTCCTTTAGTCTACCGCGAGCTGCCGGCAAGCCAAAACAAGGACACCGGGGGCCATCAGAAGGTAAGTATAAAATTTATATTTTATTTTATTCTTTTTTTTTACAGACAGGTACTATGGTACCTGGGTCCGGAGGAGAGACTCCTCTTCTCCAAACCCGGGCACCATCTACACATTGAAACGCATGGAATCCGCATGTACAGATGAAGTGATGCGGAATCCAAGCGTTCCAATGCAAGTCAAAATAATTGGTAATGCTGCGGATTTTTCCGCAATGATAATCCGCAGTGGAAATTTCCGCAGCATGTGCACAGCACATGCGGATTATCATTGGGGAACATGGCAGGCCTTCTACCAAGCGTTTTTTAAGTGTTTCTGCAGCGGAATTGCCGCTGCGGAAACGCTCAAAAAACACATAGTGGGCGCACAGCCTGATAATCGACCAGTGTAAACAGGCTGCTTAGCTTAGTTAAAGATTATCATCATGTGTAAACAGGACATGTGCTTCCAAGAACAATAGCAAAATATGGGTAGCATGGTGGCTCAGTGGTTAGCATTGTACTGCTGGGGTCCTGGGTTCAAATCTCACCAAGGACAACATCTGCAAGGAGTTTGTATGTTTTCCCCGTGTTTGTGTGGGTTTCCTGCCACACTCCAAAAACATACTGATAGGGAAATTAGTTTGTGAGCCCCAATGGGGACAGTGATGATAATGTCTGTAAAGCGCTGTGGAATTAATAGCGCTCTGTAAGAGAGTAAAATAAAGTATTTCCTTTATTTTCCCACCGATATCACTTGATGTTGGCAAAATATCTAAAAAAGAGAGTATGAAAAAAACATAAAAATCAGGTTCCAATTATCACAGAAAAAAAAGAGGCAAAAACTTTTTAAATATCTGATTGAGAAAAAAATATACAGCTCTTTAAACAGTGTGTACAAAAGAACGCGAAAATCTGCCTGGTCAGGAACGGGGGGAAATGGCCTGGAGTTGAACTGGTTAAGCATTTCTACTTCTCAAGCAATCCCAGTCCAAACACATGTTTTCCTAAAATTACCCTGTGGGTTTCAGCTGCTTTTGGGTTATTCCTATAACCTGAATATTGCAGCAAATCTAATAAACCTGTTTATTCCTACCAATGTCAGAAATTCAGGCATTTTTAGTTCTAGAAAAAGAGGATTCATCCATTCTTTACTATCAATCCAATGTCAGTGCACTGATCTTTTAGCAATTTGGGTGTGGTATCAAATTCATGAGACTGATGAACCCACTCTTTATTTCCTTTTACTTATGCTAGCTACTAATTTGCTTTTCTAGTCTACATAAATTATCCCCTATTAACACCCACTTATCACCAAAATGGATGACTAGTGTCCCCATTCTTGCACATGAGCCCTGCTGCTCAATTCAAGTCAATAGTCCCAAAGTTATGAAGTTATAAAAGGGCACCCCGACACTCGCCAATCTTTGTCAGTGTCATAGACTACAAATGGACTGGCAGGGCACTCCACTGAATTTCTCCAGAACACCATTTTGCAACCATTGGAGAACCAAGAGATAACGGGGAACTGAAGTCCCCTGTTCTGACGATTGGCAGGAGGAAACCACACAAATTAACAATTATCACGTATCCAGAGAATAGATGACAACTTGTGTAGACTGGAAAAACCCTTTAAGCCAAGTATGCTCAACCTATGTCGGTATTACCAACTCTAAGAAACAGCCCCAAATAACTGCATAAGTGAGTGAGTGATTACTTACAAACTACCGTGCATGTATCCTTCTTCGATTACTGTGCATCTGCAAGTATTTATGTGAATAACATCTTTTTAGACCAGATCTTTACTGACCTTGTCCACATAATTGGAAGTTTTGACATCTATCTGTAACTAATAGGATTCTATTTTGCAAATGGGTTTTATTAATCATTACATGTACCACACAAGGTATGGGGGAGGGCTACATAAGTTAGAACAAAGAAATCACCTGGGGGAGGGCATAGCTGCTAATTTAGGTCTAGTTGCTTAAGGCCTTGCGGGTTGTGAACACATCCTTTATTCAACTATCACCCATGTTGCACCTGAACTACTTTAGGAACATTGAATTAGAGGAACATCTCAGCTGCAGCCAGCTAATACATAGTTAAATGAATTCTGCAGCCCACGGAATGGACAAACGGCTGGTGTCGTAATAGAGAACAGATTGTGGCCTTCAGTGTGCGGGAACACATGGAACGTATTTCAAAAGGCAGTTTTCTCCCGGGGATCAGGTATGACATCATAGTAATGCCTCTGTTTGTGCTTTTTTCTCATAAAGATGCCATTTTCTTACAGTTTGCTCATCTTGTAGTTACGGTATTCCATTAGGGGAATATCCATATGAAAAATGTTAAAATAACCTCCCCCCAGCAAAGAGAACATAATGGCAGACATTTAACTTTAGTTTATGGGAAGACAGCTCACAGATCCAGGAAAAAGTACTTGAGATCCAGGACTTGTAGGATTTGTCATTGGACGGAGTTTACTTCTAAAGCAGCTGAATATTGGCAGCCAGAAGATATTCTCCATCACTATACTTGTGTACAGTATCAGTAATGACTTGTCATAGTAATCAACCCAAACAAGGGTAATGATAGAAGAGATTCACACAATATCGTTGCTAATGCCCACGGTATTTCATCAAAGATTTAATGCATTTAACAGGAAAAGAAAAATATTATGAAGTTTAAAAGTAAAAGTAAATGATAACCCTTTTTGTTGGTGTTGGTGTAAAATCAGACTGACAGGGATAGAGAGATGAAAACAAGTAGTAATGTGTGTGGAACTGAGATAACCTATAGGGTGGACACGTGATGTGGCTCTGTGAGGTCTGTAGTACATTGTCCACATTGTAGAGGATGCCCCTTGTGGTTGGATTGGGGAGAAGATTAAAGTAAAACATTTAAAAAATATATATATTTTAATTCTAAGAGGTTGTCCTATTTTAAATAATATTAGCCCATAGGGTTTGAGACATATAAAACAACAACCTGCACTTTTACTCACCCTCATTAGGTCCATCTATCCATAGCATTTTTGAGGCATGTTTTGGGAAATGCTATTGGAGAATTGTTTTCATACTTATGGAGATTGAACATGAAGTTGATGAAGGCTGTGCATTTCTATACTAGGTTGCTAGAAAACATGTTATGTTTGATTAACTTCTTAAAATGTCACTGTAGCGTTTATTTATCGCAGTACTGGAGTGGTGCCACTAATTTAAGTTCCCTGCCACTAGTCTCATACTTACCAGCCACCGCTCTTTTATTTTTAGAGCCGCTCCGGTCGGTCTCCAGCAGTTTGTGACCTGCCGGATCGTTCCAGTGTTTGCAGGGCGATCCGAAAGTCACAACTCAATGTAAATCTATGAGACCCAGAACGAGGGCAGAACGAGGCTCTCATAGACTTACACTGAGAGCTTGTGACCGTTACCTCTGACTTCTGGTCCAGTCAGAAGTTGCGGTCACAAGATGGTGACTGGGGTGACACTGGGAACCGCTGATGATGGCATCTGGTAAGTATAATATTAGGGTCAGGGAACTTACATGAGTAGCACCACTCCAGCACTGAAATAAAAAAAATGCTGGAGTGGTGCTTTAATAAGGCTTTCCCATTTCTACTATAAGATTAGTTAGGATATCTCCAACATTGCTGTAAGAAAGCAAATTAGCCGCCGCATGACGTTTTCTTTGGCTTGAGGCAGACTTTTCCTGTCATATTCCATGATCTCATTAGAAATGGAACCAACACACCCTGTTTTAACCAGACGCTGTGATACTTTCTGAACACTTTAAACTACAGATCTTGACATATGACTAGAACCCTAACTCATTTTTTTATGGGTCAGAGATTTCACATATTCTTTGACAAAAATAGGGACACGTTTATGTAACATTGTCAGACAATCAGGAAAAAAATTATAATCTTGATCTTGTATTTTAGTAGCCCAATCCTACAGTAGAAAGCAGTGCTCTGCAGTACAAGAGTTAATTCCAGGCTGACCCTTCTCTTCATATAATGCATCCCTTATTTCTCCCACTAGACAGACAGACTACACCCTGACTCAATTACAGCCATGCTCTTCCTATGGTGTAACACAGCTGTTGGTTGTATGTAGGTGCATGGAAGGGAGGAAGTGAGCATGAGGCACTGGATGTCCTGTGTGCGCTCAACCCCATCGTCTCATACTTGTACTTATGCTTGTGCTCCCCATCAAACTGCTACAACCCCCAGTAGGAGCTAGAAATGTGTGTATTTATAGTGTTATATATAAAATATTTAAAACTCAAGAATTATTGTCTATAAATAATAAATAATATTTTTATTTATATAGCGGCAACATATTCCGCAATGCTTTACAATTCAGACATATTTCATAATGTTACAAAAAAGTACTCTCATGTTAAGGCCATGTTCACATGTTCAGTATTTGTAATCTAAAACCAGAAGTGGAACAATCAGTGGAAAAGTACCGTATAATAGAAGAATGTCACCACTTCTGCATTTATCACCCACTCCTGGTTTTGGATTACAAATACAGATGTGAAATACTGACCAAATACTGAACAGCACGTGGCCTAAGGATAAGTTGACAAAAGTGTTTAAAAAATCCAGAAAACATGGATGATTATTTTTCTCACTCGTCATCCATGTAAAGTCCATGTGCAATCCATTTTTATACATCTGCAGTTATTAAAAGACTAAACACAGTTTAATATCTTAAAGAATTGCAAGTATCCATAAAAATCGGATGCCATACTGTAGCCCTGTATGAATCCAAATTGTTTTGGGCACGCAAAGACTTGAATGGTCGAGTCTCATCCGACACATAGATGATACTAATGCATGCTGTGATCTTTTTCACACACATATTCAGTCCATGAAAAGAAAAATTGCTCATTAACACTGCCCCATTGAATAACGTTGGCCTTAGTGCCGTTCGACCAAAAATAAGGTAGTGTGAACTTGGCCTAAAAGTGTCAATTTTCCCACAAACAAAGTACATTTTAATTAATAAATCTTGGAATAATAATAAGTTTCATTTATTTGGCTCATAAGCTCATTTATTTGGGCCAATAATCATCGAACAAATGTTCTTAAGAAAAACGTGCCAACAATCAGCCATAGTTTTCGGCTAATTAAATCATTTATGATGGCAAAAAAATTTTAGATGTTGGCACCACATCACCGTGTGTAAAGAAGGGATGCGCTGCCAACAACATGCATGTTATATGGAGACAGGAGGACTGTATTAACAATCATTCTGTCCATATACAGCATTCGGTCCATATAAAAAGGCCATTACACAACATAGTTCATCAGTACTCGTCTATGGGAAGAAATCAGCCTGTTTACATGGGCTTTTTGGGTGATTTCACACACAGCTTTTTTGTGAGTCTGCATTTAGCGGAACGTATACGACGGGAGTTTCCATGAGCCCCAATCATCAGTCAGAGGTGAAGGAATGTAACAATATGAATCGGCATACTGATTAACTTCAGGAAAGTACAGCAGACTAGGCTTTCTCATACAGAAGGACACCATGAAAAAAGGCTTTATATAATGTGTCCCTATGGTGGACAGATGCCGTGGCATCCAACAAGACTCTGGCCACGGTCAGACATATACCTCATGAACGCAACGTGCACTTAGCCTAACAATGTGTCGGTGGTCACATGTTCCTTAAAACTCTATATTGAAATATCAAACTCACATACAATTGGCAATGCATTTCGCTTTGGGGTGTTTTTGTGTCTTTTTTTTTCAAAAGTGTGCTCTTGTTATGGTGTTTTTTTCTGGTGTTTTTCCCATAAGTGTGTCAGTAAACCAGGAAAAACACATGTATAAAATACTGCCAAATCATAAAAACCACGACATTTTAAAATGCATTTACTTTGCCATACACTTACTAACACCCAAAAATAAGACCGAAAGGGCTCTTACAAAGAAAATATAAGCAAATATCTTAAAAGTCAGAAGGGAAATCATAGTTATAGATGAGGGTCAATGAGATCTTTGTAGTCTATAAAACAAAGGCAACAGTGCTTGACCGATCTGTATTAATCTAATGAAGTAAGGCTGTGTGCCCACGTAGCATTTTTCAAGCGTATAAGCTGCGGAATTTCCGCAGCGTAAACGCTTGAAAAATGCATGTATATCCGCACCCCATGGTCCCCAATGGGATTCCGCAAGTTCTATGTACATGCTGCGGATTTTTCCGCAGCGTTTATGCCGCGTTCAGAAATCCGCAGCATGTCATTTAATTTTGCGTTTCCGCAAGCGGAATTGCCTTTGTCCAATGCATAAAAAACGCAAGGCAATTCCGCATGTGGAAAACACGTGATAAACGCGCGAAAAATGCGCGATAAACGCGTGCGGAATTCCGCATGCGTTTTTCCGGGAGAGGACTTGCATTTATGCAGCAGAAATTTTCTGCTGCATAAATGCAACGTGGGCACATAGCCTAACAATGTAGTTCTAACATGTAGCAATGGGATATTAGCAATGTTTAAGCAGTGTGCACTTCTCCAGTTACCGGTACTTAGCATTTCTTTGCTTCCACTGACTTACACAGCCAAAACAATGGTCACATTTTATTAGAATAAAGAGAGATTGGGAAACCACTTAGTTATAAAGAGCACATCCAATCGTGTCACATCATCTGATGTATTTAGCAACCGGTTCTTCTATTTAACACAGTAGCTGGACAGAAGAACTGATGGGTGTGAGGGCAAGTGCCTTATAATAGACTATGGACAAATGGAAAGCACTGCATGTACTAGGTAGGCAATGCTTTACAGAAAAACATCCTCTCCATTTATAAAATAAGCCCAGCAAAAATCAGCTCATAATGCTATCGGTCCCGACTATAGACACGTTATAGCACTTAAGAATGGGCACACAATCCTGATACCATATTTATCTCAAAGAAAAGAGATAAAAAATACATGATGCTATAATGACCACAGCAAATTCGACATCCCCCATACCATAAACTTACATGTAAGATTTATTCCTTTCTAATTAGATATGTTTTTTACTTTTCAGAGCAGCAGTTTGTCTCAAGAGCTGTTCTTCCTACTTCAACTGTCCGTCTTTTGTCCATCAGTCACCCACTATGACCTCTCTCATCTCCGGATCTCACTTAGCCCATAAGTCGTCTTATCATTTAATTATTCCTCCTATTGTGATGAATGTAGGCAGGATATGGCAAATTTTAGAGTTTCTACTGACAGTCTTGTGCCAAATTTGCTGAACAGTTCCCAGGGCACGTGTTGGTATTCACCCATTTACCTCTGTACAGGGATCAGCCTTCACTGCAAAGGCCTTGAGGTTGTGTCAACGGAATAGCTTCTGGCTGGTGGAGCTTGTTTTAAGTGGAAAAGTTAACAGACCGGGTCAATGGGACAGAATCAGCTGATAGGGTAAAAGGTCAGGAAGATAGCGGGAAGAAGGAGGAGGTACAAAGAAAGGGATGTAGCATGTGAACGGAGTAATGGATCAGAGTAGTAACTAGAAGAGGTCATGTAGACAGCGGTATACAACTCAGTAACTGGTAAAGACTTTAATAAGAGTATTGTGTGGTCTACTGACCGGCACAGTTTAAGTAGGTTAGAAACAAATGAAGAGAGTTTCTGGCCAACAAATAGTTTATAGGGTTTTGGCTATGCCGTGAGCAAGCCGTCCAATAACAAGAGCCAACACCTGACCGCAGAGGCAGGCAGTACAGAAGTGAGGCCAGGTGAGTATGTCACACCTATATGTCACCTGCTTTGTCACATCATTGTGCCTTCTATGCAGGACAGTGCACCATGGAAGCCAGCCGTGCAATCCCATCCTTACAGAGTTTAATATTACTATTTATTTTAAGCGCACCAATGATTCCATGATGCTGTACATGAGAAGGGGTTACATACAAGATACAAGTATAAAACAGGGTGAACAAACTAACAATGACGCACTGGTACAGAAAGGAGAGGGCCCTGCTCCTGTGGGCTTACAGTATACAATATCAGTAACAAGTAAAGATAATAGAGAATCCAGAGATATCGAGGCTGCAGCACTGGGAAGTGGAAATACAGCTATCTTTTAAAGTAAAATTATTTAAAGAAGCACTCCTCCCATCAAAGTTTTATCCTCTTAGTATATTGCAATCATCCTATTATACAGCACTGTGCTTACAATTGCTCATTTTGCCTTTGTACCAAGATAATTCTTCTCTTTTCTCTGCTTTATGTAGAAACATTACAGTCTCTTTTCCCTGCATAAATCATTCCCCTCTTCAGCTCCTGACCCAGCTGCTTCCTTCTCACCCCTGCCAGGGACTTTTGCAGTGACTGAGTCACACAGGGAAAATTGTCCTCCTGTTTCTATATAGAGCTTAGAAGGATTCAGCTAGTCTGTTTTTAAGCCTCTCCATGACCTTGAGATTTTCCATTTTTGCGCTTTCGTTTTTTGCTTCCCTTCTTCCAAGAGCCATAACTTTTTTATTTTTCCATCAATATGAGGGCTTGTTTGTTGCGAGACGAGTTTTTCTTTTGAATGACATCATTGATTTTACTATATATCGTACTGGAAAATGGGAAAAAATTCCAAGTACGGTGAAATTGCAAAAAAAGTGGAATTCCACAATAGATTTTTGTTTTTTTTTATTTACTGTGTTCACTAAATGCTAAAACTGACCTGCCATCATGATTCTCCAGGTCAGTACAAGTTTGCAGATACCAAACATGTATAGGTTCTTTTTTATTTAAGTGGTGAAACAAAAAATCCGAAATTTGTAAGAAAAAATTCTGCTTATGTCGCCATTTTCTGAGACCCATAGTGTTTCCATTTTTCGTGATCTGAGGCTAAGTATTGGCTTATTATTTGTGGCCCAAGCTGAAGATTTTATTAATACCATTTTGGGGTAGATACAATGTTTTGATTATCCCTTATTGCATTTTATTGCAATGTTGCGGCTGCCAAAAAACCTTAATTCTGGTGTTTTTTTATTTTTCCTTGTTACGCCGTTTACCAATCTGAATAATTTACTTTATATTTTGATAGATTGAACATTTCTGAATGTAGCGGCACCAAATATGTGTATTTTTTTTAATTGCTTTCAATGGGGCAAAAGAGGGGTGATTTGAACTTTTGTGATTTTTTTTTTTTTATATATTTTTTTAAAACTTTTTTTCTTTACTTTCTACTGGCTTCAATATTTTCTTTTGGAGTCTTGAAGCTGTGATCAACGGATCACCCGTGCTACACATAGCAGGGCTTTAGCCCTGTTATGTGAAGCAAAATGCACGATCTCCTATGAATGCTGGCCAAGAGCTGGCGTTCATCGTTCATAGGAGATTCACAATGACAAGCACAGGGGTCTTCTGCAGACCCCCAGCTGTCATGACAACCCATCGGCGCCCCACGATCACGTGACAGGGGTGCTAAAGGGCAGGACTTGTGACGCGCTTCTGCCTGTCGTATGTTAAATGCCACTGTCAGTGATTGACAGCAGGATTTAATTGGTTAACAGCTGCGGGTGGATCTGTGACGCCCCTGAGGGTTCGGTCGCCACAGAGGTACTGCATCTCTTTAATGAGGTGTGGTATCTCTCCTTCGAGGTAAGGATGGTGCAACTGTCAGGACCTCACCTCTGCATCCAACACCACACCTCTCCCACCTGAGGGGGGCTTATATGCACCAGGGTGCTGCCCCAGCCCGGATAAGAGGAGACGGGGGAACCAAAAGATAGGGGGAACTTAGTAGTGGGTGAGGGTGGAGGACACACTTAGAGGTTGCACAACAAAAATTCATATTTAATAACCAGCCATCTTGGGCTTATGGTCTTTGATTGTGATCTTCATCACTGAACGTGGCTTTCTGTGTGAACCTGCAGTTGATGGGGACACGGTCCTCATACTCTGGCCTTGAGTCGAGGAGCGGGCAAGAGTTAATGGCTGTCTCTACCCGGTCAAGGTCCCTACCCAAGAAGGCCTGGAGGGGAGCAGAGGAGTAAAGCTCTGCAGGCAAAAGGATCCAAGGGGGATGCAGACGGAGCGTATACGCCACCTGTCCTCACTATTGTGGCCTAGTCAGAGGGAGTCCTGCTGCAAAAGGGGTACCGGCCCCCGATATCTGACTCTGTCACTTCACGTCTTAGTCGGAGAAGCCCGGAGGCTCAGTGGATCCCACCGGGTAACGGAAGGAGCGGAGTCGCCACCCGTACCCTTGTTCTGTGCATAGTCCAGAGGGAGACCCGGCCTTAATACACGCATCACATATGGACAGGAGAGGACCTAGTGGGAAAGTTCTAGGAACACTCTGGTGCGGGGTCCTGACCAAAGCACCTGAACTACTCGGAGGTTGTCGGACCCCCGGTCCTGGTGGCCGCAGCGCGCCGTGAGGAGCAGGGAGAAGCCTTGCAGCTGAGCATTCTACCGTGAGTAAAGCTTGGAAGACTACCCCTATGGCCTCCGGTTTCTTATTGCAACGCGGCACCGCACCACATCGCACCACATCTCCCACTACGACTCCCATCCTCCTGTTCTCTCTGCCCTGAGGCCCTGCTCCGCCTGTGGGGAGTAGTATCATCTCCGGCTGCCACTACATCCCGCCTCAGAGGACTGAATGCAGCGCTGGTGAGGAATCACCAGACACCACAGGTGGCGTAGTCAAATACAACCACTCGATTAACACCAACTCTGAAAGCCCATTACACCCTTTTAAATGTGACGGCCCTGGGCACGGAACGGGTCCAGGCCACGGCTACAACCCATCAAACATCTGACCCGGCTCCGAGTACCCCCCATCTCTCAGGGCAGGGCTGCGAGCGTCACAGATCTCGTTGGAGGCACAGATCTCGTTGGAGGCACACGACAGCTGATCAGATCAGCTGTCATGTGCGGGGAAAGATGCTGGATCAGCCTCGGAGTCCACATCAAAGACAGGGAGATGACCTTTGATCTACCTCTACGTCAAAGGTCATGAAGGGGTTAATCATGAGATGTGATGTAATAGACCTAATGGAAATTAAAATAATTAACTGTGTAGAAAGGCAAAATGAGCAATTGTAAGTACAAAGTGCCATATAATATGATTGCAATATATTTAGAGAATAAACATTTTGATGGGAGGAGTGCTTCTTTAACAATTATAAAAGTACCATAACATTCAACTATTTCCTTATATTGTGTGCAAACTATTTCATGACTTTAATCTCAATAAATAGAAGAACTGCTAGACCTGACCTTATCTGACCTACCATAATTTTGTGTATCTCAGATTAGAGCAATGATCATGTGTCTTTAGTGTACAAGGAATGGTATATAATACAGGGCTGAAAAACACAGAATATTGCCGGCCTTTCCTCCACTTTACAATGTTTTTTTCTTTGTAACTAGAAGTCCTACATGTATCTACAACTCCAAAAGTAGAAGAGGGGTTTAATAGTAATAGATGACCACTCAATCAAAGTACGTTAAAGCAAAAAAAGTGGTAAGAGAGGTCAAAACATAACCTTTAATAAATATATGGGTAAAAAAGATAAACAGAAAGTCACTAGGACCTAAAAACAAGTAAGTGCATGCCAGTGGTAGTAAAATAAAACTACTCAAAATACATATATATTTGTTGCAAACAGGAATTATATGGCATAATACCTAATTATAGCCCACCTGTATCCTGAACAAGACAACGGCAGATAGCAACGTAGCTGTCACTAAGAGGCCTCAGCATACATGAACCATGTCAGACAAGCGGTGATTTGTTGTGAGCGTTCACACTTAAGAATAATACTGGAACAACCTCACCGTACACAGTGTCAGTTCACGCCTCTTGCTTAAGACAGCTCACTGTGGTGGGGCATCAACACCTCTTCAGCCACGAAACCATATATGGAACACCACTCCCAATGCGTTTCATCACCTCAGTAACTCCTCAGGGGAGAAGGGGTGTCATCTGACTCAATGTGATCCTCGGTGTCCGTCGCCAAGCCTATCACAGAGGCAGCGCAACTTACAGATGAGATCCTCATCCTATTTGTATCTGCCCACACTCCCTAATCACGCGGACGCGTCACTTCCGGTTCCGGCAACCTCACATCCGGTATGTGGAACGCAGGTGCCGGTCGCGACACGCAAGCGTCACATCCTGTGCGCGCGTCATGAGACACGCACGAACCAGGTGATGCAATAAGGGGAGTGATCACATCATGTGGGGTATTACTTCCCACACGATAGAATGGGTGGGACCAAGCAGACATATAATACGGTACCCATTCTCACTCCAGCCTGGAGGAGTGTCCATACCAAAACAACACAGGACATAGCTCCGGCTACATACCACATGTGGCAAAGTGTATTTCAATGACGCTACATAGTCCCCAGGCGGTCAATGGCTAAAAAATCGCCACAAGTTACATAAAGTCAGCAGGCATGAAGCATTAGTATACTGAGCACACATCCTACCCAAAGAAAAAGAAGTACCAATGGAGGGAATGTAAGAGGCAAGGGAAGAGACAAAGGCAGGGACAACGACTGTAATAAAAAAGGTATAAAGAGCAGGGTCTGTCCGTCCCTAGTAAGGTACTACCAAAAACAGTCCCTACCTACCAGTGGAGGTTGGCACCCTAAAGACCTGTGCAATTGGCACCCCCACTCCGCGACGGCTCTCCCTACACTCCTCGCCCTATTAATCCCTACACTTATAGGAAAGACCTAAAGGACAATTGTCCATTCAGACCATATGGGGCCATTGTCTGTAGCTTATAGATCCACTTTGTCTCCCTTTGGAGGATCAATTTGTCTCAATCACCCCCCTCGGTGGGGAAATTACTTTATCGATCCCCATGAACCGCACCACATCAACACACTCTGGATGTACAGTGTTCACATGTCTTGCTAAGGGGGTGTCCCTTTTTAGGGCAATGTCTCGTTGGTGTTCCCCCACCCTTCTCTTCAATTCTCTTTTTGTTTTCCCCACATATTCAATGCCGCACACGCACGTGGCTTTGTAGATTATCCCTTTGGACCTGCAAGTTATGAAATGTTTTATGGCAAAGGTCTCACCGGTGACATTACTTGTGAAATCCTTACTTTGCATCATAGCTTTACATGATACACATCCACTACATCTGAAGCTACCTCTGATGGGACTTTGTATCCAACTGCTTCCCTGATAAACAGTATAGTGGCTGTGGACCAACCTGTCCCTCAGGGATCTGCCCCTTTTATAAGTGATCAAAGGCCTTGAATTGACCAATGCACCTATGTCCTCATCCATCTGGAGAACAGGCCAATGCTTCTGCAGTATCCTGCGGACAGTGTGTGCCCTATTGCAAAATGTGGTAATGAGCCTACATGTGTTGTCATCCTCAATTGGTTTAGGGGGTGGATACAGTAAAGAGGTGTGGTCCCTCGCAAATGTCTCTCCATAAGCCTCAGTCACCACCCTCTCAGGGTAACCCCTCTTATGAAAACGCGGACATAAGTCATCGGCCTGTTCTTTAAAAGTGGCATCATCGGAACAATTTCTCCGGATCCTCATAAACTGTCCTTTGGGAATTCCCTTCTTAAGGGGGACCGGATGGTTACTCTCCCACCTAAGAAGGGAATTCGAAGCAGTCGTCTTCCTGAAAGTCTTTGTCCCTATCAGTCCATCAGCCCCTTTCTGGATAAGAATATTCAAGAATGGTAGCTTCTCCATATCCGATTCAAAAGTGAAATGGAGGTTCAGGTTATTGTGGTTCAGTCTCTTGGCGAAGTCCTCAAAGGGTTTTTTGCCTCCTTTCCACATCACCAAGACGTCGTCAATGTAGCGAATCCACAATAGTATACTGTTGCTCCCCTCAATAGGTGTATCCCCAAACACGACGGTTTCCTCCCACCAGCCCAGGATCACATTGAGTGAGATGACACCCCTTCTCCCCTGATGAGTTACTGAGGTGATGAAACGCGTTGGGAGTGGTGTTCCATATGTGGTTGGTGGCTGAAGAGGTGCTGATGCCCCACCACAGTGAGCTGCCTTAAGCAAGAGGCGTGAACTGACAATGTGTATGGTGAGGTTGTTCCAGTATTATTCTTAAATGTGAACTCTCACAACAAATCACTGCTTGTCTGACATGGTTCATGTATGCTGAGGCCTCTTGGTGAGAGCTACGTTGCTATCTGCCGTTGTCTTGTTCAGGATACAGGTGGGTTATAATTAGGTATTATGCCATATAATTCCTGTTTGCAACAAGTATATATGTATTTTGGGTAGTTTTATTTTACTACCACTGGCATGCACTTACTTGTTTTTAGGTCCTAGTGACTTTCTGTTTATCTTTTTTAACCATATATTTATTAAAGGTTATGTTTTAACCTCTCTTACTACTTTTTTGCTTTAATGTATCTACAACTCCAGCCAAACTGCTTATCAAGTAACAGCACTTAGGTCACGTCACATCTGCATGATGTGCCATGAGGTTCCTCTCCTAATTCTCTTACTTAGTTTTTTGAAAAGATCAGAACTTCTTCTTGAGATCTTTTTTTCCATACATTACAAAGTCAGTGAGTGTAATATTGGGCTGATAATAATGTGATCATAACTTTAAGGACATGTCGGAAACTCTAACGTCACAGCAGTAATGTGGGGAATGAGGTTTGCTCCCTTTGCTTATTGTAAGATCTGAGGAATTGCTAAGTAACATGAAATATTATCAACAGCACAATGGCAGCTCACCAAGCTGAAGCTAAAAAAGGACATGAGTCAGTCCACAAAGCAGCTCCAGCATGGCTAGCACTGTTTATTAAATGAATGCTAGGATTTACTGGGAAAAAGCTAAGTGGTAATATACTGTATACAGGAGTCCAACAATGGAAAAGTAATTTATATGTTGCCCATGGTCACAACCAAGAGCCGACACAGACAGAAGATAGATGGGCCCTTTGCAGTCCAATATCTCATCATATTGCACAATTCTCCCTGCTTTGGAGGTAGAAGTGGGCCCTTTACCTCTTTGGAACCTGTGTGGCTGCCCAGGTTGAATCATTGCTATGCCCACCCCTGGACAGAACTACACTAATGTGATTAATCTAAAGGTAATGCTAAAGGAACAGCACTTGATTAATTTACTGGGCAATACTATGAAGAAGGTAACATTACCAGTAACAGAAGGTGCCCTCCTACTATGTGCTGTAATGCCAACATGTATGCCTGATCTGGGTGCATTCCACATAAAGCAACATGTGCATAACATTTGGATTAAAATTAGTGTAAAGGTTGCAAATATATATTAACCTTTCATTAAATACATTCTGCTATCAGGCCATTATGAGAAACTTTGGGTGCCCAAAATATTGAAGATTTTGGAAGTAATTTTGACTTTTCTTAGGAATTGGGGAAACAGGGTTTGTATAAAAAGTGTTGTATGTGCTTATATATAAAGCTGGATCACACCAGCGTTCAGAATTCTGCTCCATTTTAACAACTAAATAATGGAATTCATTGTAAGGACAGGTCGGTCACATGACATTAGGGTGGGAAAAAACGGTGCTATTTGTTCCGATAGAAAGGACGTGATCTACAAAGCAGCCTCCTAATGCAGATGAATAGCTAGTCTAAGATTTTCCTTGTAACACTGATTTGGCATAAAATATTATCAAAAATCCATTTCACATTTTTGTAAATATTTTCAGCAGTGGCTAGCATGTAATTCCATGCCATAGAAATCAAAATTTGCAGGAATAATAATGGGAACACAGCGGTGTAACATGTGAAGTGGTAATATTGCAGAACTGCCAGGAATAGCAGGTAAGCAGCAGCCATTATGATTGACTGCGAGTTATGTATATCCCTTACCCTGGCCCTCAGAAAGAAAAGATGGTAGATTTCCAGCACAACTAGACGAGCCATGTTGGCCATATACTGTACATCTTCATGTTCAAAAGAATTCTGAATACATAATGATGATCGTTAAAAACTTGCACGTGCAAACATTAAGAACTAGATGTGTTAAGAAGATGTTCGTCTTCTATAGATTTATTGGATGAGCTTTCTATGGATAGTGGTAATTTGGGTAAATCTAGGGCGCTGGTTCACTGTGGTCAGGCTGATGGTAGCAGTACAGCTCCCAGTTATCATCACAATTGTGTGATTATATTTACATCTCCGCGGTTTAGTTTCTGTCTTCTTACTGGTTTCTCAGGGAGTGAAGCTGGGGTGTTCAGACTAAATTTAGAGATAAATTGGGATCATTTATTGTAATGTATAAACAGGATAATACGATTACACACAATCAATTCTGCATTGTTTACTGCGCCGTCTATTCCTAGATAGTCTGTAGTAACACTTGCCATGTAAAGCCATATCCTGCTATCTACTTTTATCACTGGATATCATAAATCAGACAACTTGTTTAGTTACTGGAGACAAGACTGATCTGAAAATAGGTCAGTGACCACTATTTCTAGAAAGATGTCACTGGTAAGATGAACATACTGTAAGCAGTAAGGTTTTGTGAGGTGAGAGGTTTGGAGATGAGTACAAGGATGTGAGCCGCTATCACTGCCTCCTCCGTTCTTGTCTACTCAACTGTTACCAGAGGTTTTATTTTCCAGGACTTTGTCCTGCATTGTTTTCACTGCTCAGTATCTCACAGATAAACATCTGCTAATATTACTGATCAGTGGCGTCTGCTGCTGGGACCCCAACAATGTCAGATCACCAGCAAAATGCATGGGACAACTCCATTTTAATTTCTTTCAACGTGCCAATTCCATCCTCTGTGTAAGTGCTACACCTCAGCTCTGCTCACATGAATGGGTTACATTGCACTGTGCACACAAAGTGCTGAGAGGGATGCTGTCACTGCATAAACGTATTCATACACATGATAATAACAATTTTCTTGATTTCCATTTAATAATACTGAAACCGTTTTTTCTACAGTGGAATAGAATATGTATGTCGTCAGTAAACAAAAACGTGCACCCTTAGCTTCCAATGTTTGAAGATTTCTTTTTACTAAATCAGTGTATACAGTGGGTACGGGATGTATTCAGACCACTTTAAATTTTTCACTCTTTGTTTCATTGCAGCCATTTGGGAAATTATAAAAAGTTCATTTTTTTTCTCATTAAAGTACACTCTGCACCCCATCTTGACGGAAAAAAACAGAAATGTAGAAATTTTTGCAAATTTATTAAAAAAGAAAAACTGAAATATCACATGGTCATAAGTATTCAGACCCTTTGCTCAATATTGAGTAGAAGCACCCTTTTGAGCTAGTACAGCCATGAGTCTTCTTGGGAGTAATGCAACAAGTTTTTCACACTTGGATTTGGGGATCCACTGCCATTCTTCCTTGCAGATCCTCTCCAGTTCTGTCAAGCTGGATGGTGAACGTTGGTGGACAGCCATTTTCAGGTCTCTCCAGAGATTCCCAATTGGGTTTAGGTCAGGGCTCTGGCTAGGCCAGTCAAGAATGGTCACAGAGTTGTTCTGAAGCCACTCCTTTGTTATTTTAGCTGTGTGCTTGGGGTCATTGTCTTGTTGGAAGGGGAACCTTCGGCCAAGTCTGAGGTCCAGAGCACTCTGGAAGAGGTTTTCATCCAGGATATCTCTGTACTTGGCCACTTTCGTGTTTCCTTCAATTACAGCCAATCGTCCTGTCCCTGCAGCTGAAAAACACCCCCATAGCATGATGCTGCCACCACCATGTTTCTCTGTTGGGATTGTATTGGGCAGGTGATGAGCAGTGTCTGGTTTTCTCCACAGATACCGCTTAGAATTATCACCAAAAAGTTCTATCTTCGTCTCATTAGACCAGAGAATCTTATTTCTCATAGTCTGGGAGTCCTTCATGTGTTTTTGAGCAAACTCTATGCAGGCTTTCATATGTCTTGCACTGAGGAGAGGCTTCCGTCGGGCCACTCTGCCATAATGGTCCAACTGGTGGAGGGCTGCAGTGATAGTTAACTTTGTGGAACTTTCTCCCATCTCCCTACTGCATCTCTGGAGCTCAGCCACAGTGATCTTGGGGTTATTCTTTAACTCTCTCACCAAGGCTCTTCTCCCACGATTGCTCAGTTTGGCTGGACGGCCAGGTCTAGGAAGACTTCTGGTGGTTCCAAACTTCTTCCATTTAAGGATTATGGAGGCCACTATGCTCTTAGGAACCTTGAGTAATGCAGAAATTCTATTGTAACCTTGGCCAGATCTGTCCCTTGCCACAATTCTGTCTCTGAGCTCCTTGGGCAGTTCCCTTGAGTTCATGATTCTCATTTGGTCTGACATGCGCTGTGAGCTGTGAGGTCTTATATAGACAGGTGTGTGCCTTTCCAAATCAAATCCTATCAGTTTAATTAAACACAGATCGACTCCAATGAAGGAGTAGAACCATCTCAAGGAGGATCACAAGGAAATGGACAGCATGTGACTTAAATATGAGTGTCTGAGCAAAGGGTCTGAATACTTATGACCATGTGATATTTCAGTTTTTCTTTTTTAATAAATTTGCAAACATTTCTACATTTCTGTTTTTTTTTCATTCAAGATGGGGTGCAGAGTGTACATTAATGAGAAAAAATGAACTTTTTATATTTTACCAAATGGCTGCAATGAAACAAAGAGTAAAAAATTTAAAGGGGTCTGAATACTTTCCGTACCCACTGTATATGTATATATGCATGTAGTGTAGTGTGTATGTTAATATACTCACCTACCACTGTCTTCTCTGGGATCCAGTGCCGTTTTGCTCCTCTTCTCAGCGACATCACCGCTCTTCAGACTCTCCAGTTCACAGTGTGCTCTGCATGATCAGCTTTACAATGTAAGTCTATAGCAGAGATGTCAAACTCAAATACACTGAAGGCCAAATTTAAAAGCTTGCACAAGGTGACGGGCCAACCTTGATATTTATTCAAAACATGTCTACAATTGAGAAAGTTTTTCCTTATGATCAAATATAATGATGAACCTTTTCATATGGAAATAAACTTAAAGGGGTTGTCCTACCAACAAAGTACATTTTAATTAATATATCTTAGAATAAAATATTAGAATGATATATTATGTTATGTAAGAGCAGTAAAAAGCATATGGCTCAATGGCCTAATTTAAATATGTAATAAAAAAGGATAAAAAACCTTGAATAATACAGATAATAAAATATGATGGAAACAAAAGTGCCCCCAGACACAGTATGATACCCTCATAGTGAATTCCTCCACAGTACCCTCCAAACTCATGATGACTCTACTGTACCCTCCTCCCTCAATCCCCCAGCAAAGTATAGTGACCCAAAGACAGAATTATTCCCCAACTGTAATCCTCACACAGCCCTTCACTCAGTATAATGGGTCCCAAATAGTCCTCCATACTGTATAATGGCCACAAAAAGTCTTCCATACAGAATACTGGGGCCCTGCATAAACTTCCATACAGTATAATGGCTCCACATAGTGCTCCATACAGAATAATGGGCCCCACATAGTTTTCCATACAGTATAATGGCCTCACATAGTGCTTCCTACAGTATAATGAGCCCACATAGAATTCCATACAGTATAATGCTCCCATCTAGTGCTCCATACAGTATAATGGCCCCACATAGTGCTTCATACATTATAATGGCCCTACATAGTCCTCTATACAGTATAATGCTCCCATCTAGTGCTCTATACAGTATGATGGCCCCACATAGTGCTTCATATAGCATAATGGGCTCAACATTTAAAAAAAAATAAAAATACTCACCTCTCTGTTACCCCGCTACTCCGGTTTCTTCATGGCGTCTTCTGATTCTCTACACACATTGGTACAATGGGTGCGTTGTAATGACATCGTCATACCCGCTGCGCTGAGATGCTCCTTCCTCCATCATTGCTTTCAACTATATCAGCCTCTAGGATGCAGATACAGTTGAAAGTGCGATGCCGGGCGGGCACTACCGGGCGAGGGACCTGCCTGGCGTTGTGGGCCAAATATACTCACTCTGAGGGCCAGATTTATCGCTTAGGCCAGAGTTTGACATATGTAGTCTATTGAGTGTCAGAACGAGGCTACATAGGCTTACACTGTAAAAGAGACTTCCGGCTCACGCATAGAGCATAGCGTGATCCAGATAGTCTGAAGTGCGGTGATGTCACTGAGAAGAGGAGCAGAGCTGCGTTGGATCCTGGAGAAGACAGCGGTGAGTTTACTAACACATACACAGTACACTACATGTACATATACACAGATTTATTACAATAAATCTTCATGGGAGGGCTTTTCTAAGGACATATTTTGGAATTCTGCATTTAAAATACAGCTCCCTGAAAACAGATGCACTCCAGCCGTGAGAGGGTTCATCAGGGTGGAACAGGTAATGAATGACATGGTGTTTACCAACTGGATGGTGGCCTCCTATGTCGCCAAGATCAGGGAGGTCCTGTGTACCCTCCATAATCCATCCCTGACTCAATTCATATATCATTTTCTGTGGCCCTACTGTTCAGCCTATGAAACCCATGAGAACCAAATGCACAGAAGGATTAATTGTGCTTAGCGGTACAATGGGTATAGCTGTACTTTGTATTACATGGTACGTACAGTAGGATTTACATTAGGCAGCACACTAAACTAGTACGGATATACAGCACATACCAAGAAGGCCCCAAATGACAAGAGGGGAACCAGATTTCTAGATATATAAGCAAAGTCTCCAGAGCTGTGTCCAAAACTAACATGGTTGGTGTAGCAGTTGTTGACCTTCGCATGCAGGCACACAGTTTAATCAGAACATTTATTTGTGCTTGTAAAGAGAAACTTGAGGCTCCTCTGAAGGTGTTGCTGCAAGCCAAGAGATCATCGACACATATAATACTGTGTACACAAATCCTCTCTAGAGAGGAATGGCCGAACGTCAGGGTAGCAAAATAACATGCTGCGAAATATATACATCGCAGAAAGGGAAAAGTCAACACCTATGACATGGCAAACTGAGACGACAGCAAGTGCAACGAATCAACTTGTTCATCAGTATTCGCAGAGAATAGCACATTCCAAGCAATTTATAGAATTGTTCCATAGAAGAAAACATTTTCAAAGTCATCAGTTGACAGAGAAATGTATAAAGATGACAGCATGTTGTCCAGAATGTGAACGGCTGGTACAAAGCGGTCACTTCTTACAGACCATGGCAGAGTTGATGGCATGTTGGCATATTACATTTTTAAGGGTATCAATCCCTATTGATTGATCATTTGGAGGTCAGGTGGAGAATGCAGTGGATCCTCTGAATTGGGACCATTGGAACCATGTAGAGTGAAAGATAAAGATTGTGTTATTGCCACAACAGGCACCGATTCATTACTCTAATAAATTACACTAATAATATTGCACCGATACACTAATCTTAATGAAGGGTGAGAGATGCAACACTTATTGGATTTGGGGCATCTTTCCATCGCCATGTGCGATCACCAGAAATGTAACATTACATTCCTACCATAATTTACACCAGTTTTGTGGCATATATTATGAAGAATTTGTAGGGAGAGCTTGGCCATGACCCATCCCACACAAGCACAGCCTAATTTTCAAAAAGTTGGTGCCGCTTGTCCAGACAGGCATAACAATACAAACATTTTGCTACTTTTCAAACAGTCTTAAGCCAGAATTGTGGTGAAAACTGCTTTATTAATTGGGCCCTATGTTCCTCAATAAGCATAAAGTCACCCCAAGCCTTTATCTATGTTTCCCTTAAATGAGTGATGGCTGACTTACATTGCCTGGGGATAATTTGAGTTTAGGGATGAGCGGAAGTTCGGGTTCTGGTACCCGACCTGAACTTTAGTCCAAAGTTCGGTTAAGGGACCAGAACAGTACTTGAACTTGAACCAAAACCCGACCCCATTGAAAACAATGGGGACCCGAACTCTGGACCTGGAAAAAAAATATGATGTGAGAACACTCCATGTTTCACAGATGTGTGTCATTAGGCTACTGGAAAGTGTTTTTTTATTTTTAAGATGGATGCCAGAAAGACATAGAGAAGGGCAGTCTCAGGAGATACATTTCTAGTTACTATATGACTGTCAGTGTAAAAGATGTCATGTAGCTCCTCAAGGTGGTTGTGAATATTTATAAATTTAGGCTTAATGCCCACTGTCTCCTTTGAGAGTAATAAGCTATAGACTTTGGAGATTGTATGCTGCGTTGGTGCCGGGGAGAAACTTAGCTTCTCAAAAGTAGTAATCTGGGTGGTGAGTCTGTATATGGACCTGGGCCTTATAGTAAGTAATGCAATTGACTATGCTGAAGCCAGGTCCCTGAGGATGAAGCAGATTGCCTTGTGTGTCTATGAACGGCACTACACCTGAATAAGTAGTCCTTATCTAGCATTTAAAGGGTATTCCCATCTTGGACATTTATAGCATATCCAGAGAATATACCCTAAATGTCTAATCCACATTTAGGGCATATTCTGTGAATGGGGCATATAGTGCAATGCCAGGAATGGAAAGGTGTGCGCTCATTCCAGGCAACCTAAAATCACTTGCATGGGAGCTTCAAAAAAAGCTGAGTGCAGTATTTGGACCTCCCATGCAATAAATAGAGGCATGCAAGTGCGCTCACCGCCATATTGTCTGTCTGTTTTGTGGGATGGGGCTTGTTCTGAACACCCAGGCGCATCTTACCAATGTGCTGCACTTGGCTATCTTTGTCAGTGTCATAGATTTCAATAGACTGGGAGGATTCATTAGATCCAGGGAAAAACGGGTGACACAAGTCTCTCATTCTGGCAATTGCTGGAGGTCCCAATGGTTATTCCGAAGACAGTGGACAGGCGATAAGTTGTTTAGGCTAGAACACCCTTGTATGTCTATGCCAGTGCATTAAGGCTATGTTCACACCTGTTGGGTTTTCTCAGCGTCACAAATCTGCAGCAAAACCTAATCTCTGACAGGAAATCAGCTGCGCCAAAAACATTTTGCTGCGTTTTTTGATGCATTTTTTGTGCGTTTTTTTCACTGTCCTTCTGTCTCTATTTATGCATATACATAAAGTTCTGTGAAAAAAAGAACCCCATTCTATATTGCCATCAAAAATGCTGAAAAAACGCTGATGCAAATTTTGGTGAGTTTTTGATGTGTTTTTTCAGCGTTTTTTTCACCACCCATTACTTCATATGGGTGAAAAACGCTGAACGGCTATGTGCCCACGTTGCGGAAATGAAGCAGAAAATTTCTGCTTCATTTCCGCATGTCCTCTCCAGGAAAAACGCATGCGGAATTCCGCACGTGTTTATTGCGCGTTTATCGCTCGTTTTCCACATGCGGAATTGCCTTGCGTTTTTAATGCATTGCACAAGGCAATTCCGCATGCGGAAACGCAAAATTAATGGACAGGCTGCGGATTTTTGAACGCAGCATGAACGCTGCGGAAAAATCCGCAGCATGGGCATAGAACTTGCGGATTCTCATTGGGGACAATGGGATGCGGATTACCAAGCGTTTTACAAGCGTTTCCGCTGCGGAAAATCCACAGCAAAAACGCTTGTAATCCGCAACGTGGGCACGCAGCCAAAGAGTGACATGCTCTATTTTCCAAAAACCCAACCAAGGCACAAAATATGCAACAACAAAAAACAAGATGTGTGAAGAGGGAATTCTGGTTTCTCATAGACTTTGCTGGTACTGCAAAACACAGCTGAAAATTTGCAGAAAAATCTGCAGCAAAAAAACACTGAAAAACCCAACATGTGTGTGTAGCACCCTGAGGATTCGGCTGCTACAGGGGTATTGCACCTCAACCCAGAGGTGTGATATTCCACTCCCGGGTAAGGAAGGAGTGTGGAACTGAGCTCAGATAGACTGCATGCACTACATACATCCCATTCCAGAGGAGCAGGCCGACGGTACTCCCACTTAGAAATGTGCAGGTACAACCGAGCCTGTTCCTGGCTGGAGTGGGAGGGGGGTGGTACATCCCATGTAGTGTAGGGGCAGATAGGGGGAGCAGTCTGGGTAGTGATAGGAGCTCATTGGGTGCTGGTCACCTGAGCTCACACATAGAGGGATATATAAGGAGGGCACCAACCTAGATCAGGGTCAGACGCTGAGAACAAGTCAGTTGGAGAGGAGAGAGAAGGAAACAGCAGCCCTGGAGAGAGAGAGAGTGGAGCAGAGAAAGACCCAGAGGGGGAAGACTGAAGGGACCCAAGAACCCAAATTAGAGCACCGGGTGAGGAGTCAGCAAGAGGGTACCGGAACCCAAGCTGGTGGGGGCAAAGACATTCCCCAGCCAGAGACCGGAGACCGTGGGCAGTGTCTGTCACGGTCACCCACCACATTCACCCCGAAGGCACACCACATGAAGGGTCAGGGAACCCAGGGCCAAGGGTGTCCCAACAGAAGGCCCGAGGGAGCTGGACCTAGGTGAATCACTGGTGGGGACGGCTGAAGAAAGGACAGAGGGAGAGCTCAGGGCCACGCTCTGGACTTGTTTGGGGGTTGGCCGGATCCAGGACCTGGTGGACGCAGCACGGCTCGGGTGGTCACTAGCAGCTGGAGTGACCAGTACAACATCAGCAGTAAGTAAACACCCTTAACTGCACAACCCGAGTCTGTCTTCATTGCTGGCTGCATCGCACCACCACAACCCCCATCCTCTGCGCCTGTCCCCTCTGAGGCTATACCCCTCCCGTTGGGGGTTATCCCACCAAGCTGCGCACCCACCATCAGCCTCAGCGGACCCTGCTGCAGCGGCGGCCACAGTGACCGCATCACAACGGGTGGCGTAGTCGACACAAAAGAACTTTAGTAACATCTGTAAAGCTGCCACATAACACTTAGCTTGACGCCCTGGGCACGGGACCGGGTCACAGCCGCTCGGAGACTACAACCCCCCCCCCATCTGATCCGGTGCCGGGTATTCCCCTCAAAAAGGAATATGTCCCAGGGGGCGCGTCATGTGAACATAGCCTAACAGTTCTGGAAATACTCTAATTAGCAATACAGTTAATAAATGTGATAGTTTTGTTACCATATCAGTTGCTTGCTCGCTATTATATTTCAGTATAGAGCATATCTTTAAGCAATGGAACAAATGTCTTGATTCAGGTTACAAGACAAATAATTTTTTGGCCAGTATCTCAAGCTGTAAAGAATAAGCTATTCAGAGCTGGCATTGGCTTTCTCAAGTTGTAAAGAATAAGCTATTCAGAGCTGGCATTGGCTTTCTGCTTCTTAATGATCTATGCAGGTAATGGAAAAGAGCATTCAGACGTCAAATTCTGAATCTGCAAATTCAGACAGAAGCATTACATTCTAACAAAATAGAGAATTTACATGTCATGTGTATAACTGTAAAAACAATAGATAAACTAATTGAGAAAGCCATACTGATTTTCTATTCTCGGCTTAACTCCAACTTACTGGGCGTGCACAACACTGACATCAAAGCTTCAATGATAAAAGCAGCCAAAGTATTTGTAGATATAAGAAGGTCCCAGAGTCGGCTACTCTTAGTCTGGACAGTGAAGGGAGCTGCGGTCAGAATAAGATTAAATAGCATATTCTTGTCTTTCTAGAAGGCCGATCCAAGGACATTGTGTAACATTCATAACGTGCGAGTACTAAAATCCAGTGCGTTATGATTAGGAAGAGCAAATACTTCACATTTTCTAATTATTCATAGGATTTGCAAGATGATGTACTTAGTGTGCAGCCCAGTAGGTTATGTGATGAACCTGATCAGATACAATGCATTCCGAGATAGGCACGTATTACACTGCATTTTGCTTTCCTTAATTCACGTAGTGCTCTATGCAAATCAATATCAATGAAAAATGTAACCGTACCATGGTTAAGACATCATCCCAGGTTTTCCAGCTAATGTGATCCCAAGGTAAAATATAAAATAGAAGTAAATGCCAAGTCTCCGATATGAAATGTCTGCTCATCTGATTGAGCCTTTGCCAGATCTGCATACAGCTTTGGCTGCAGAGAAAAGCGCTGTACATCACATTTTATTTTCCTATTAGCGGGAGCCCAAGATAAGAAAGTCAAAAAGAATTTCTTATTGCCATCATTTAATAATGACGCTCACAAGGAGAGCCACTGTGCACTTACGAAGAGACCTTCCCTCCTTCATATCCATGCCGTATGGAAGGATCTAACTCCACATCCCCATATGAGCCATGAGCGGCCCGGTGCCCCAGCATGAGGATAGAACTGAACGTTACTCCTACACATGCCTAATACTGGCAGGTATTCATCATCATTCAGAATACTCAGGCTTCTTACCTCTTGCCACATTTTTATGAAGTACAACTCTCTTGAAAAGTTGAAGAAGACATTGGTGTCATAAGCGTCATCCCCTTTGTTTGAGATAGAGATGTTAAGTGAAAGGTTCTTCACGGCTCCTAACGCCAAGTATTCTGTTTTGGAGTCATAGCTGCAAATACAAAGGTAGCAAATGTTTATTTTTTAATGACTTCTGCATCCTGTTTGCTATACCGCTCAGAGCTAAGACATGTCGCCTCAATCCCATGACACAACTTTACAGAGCTTTTTTCTGCTTGTGGAGTTTGGCTCTAAAAAGAAAATAAAAAATATGCTTGTTTGGTCCTCGTTCACACCTTCTGCTGTAATACCTCAGCTACTGGTTCACTAAGTGGCATATAAAGTGTGACCGTTAGCATTTTTACTTACATTCGTTGTCATGCAGCCAAGAAATAAACTTATAGTTAAGAATGAAATCTAAAAATTTCCACTGTTAATATTATCAGTAATGCAGATTTTGCTGTGGATGGAAAACCTGGGGCATAAAGTCTCCTACAAGCAGCAATATCTGTTTACAGCTCAGAGAAGGTGCGTACTAATATTAGAGAAATGTAATGAAATAATGCTGTACATGATGATATCCATCACCGGGTGCAGGAACAGGGACAACCAAAGACCCTCTATGGTATAGGAAATCCCCCTGCTCCAGCGTTGGGATTTCCCTTCTCCATTGGGTGTGTGAATGATGATAACAGACTGCGGATACAATTACCACCCTACATTCAGGTTCTGGACAATTCCCTTTACATTGGAACTGTTTTTGCATGTTAACCAGTTCCTTATATCGCCCATTCTTATGCCATGTCCCCATGTAGCGTAAATACTGCATTTTCTCTTTTGTGCAGAAAGTTTGCTGCATTTAGCTGTAAAAGCAAAGTGAATGTAAAGATGGTGTTAATCTGTACATTTTTGTCTCTATAGACTTCTGTGGGAGCCTGAAAAAAATTGTATGTAAAAAATCCAATTGCTTTTTCAAGTGTAGAATCAAAGCTTTCCTGTACTTAGAAAGCACATTAAAAACGCTGCTTCAAATCGGCACCAAAAACGCATCAAATTTAGGGGAAAATACATAAAAAAAAGCAGGAAAAATGCAATAACCAGAGAAGATTTTAATTGCACCTGCAGAGAATATGTGGATAAAAAGCAGCAGAAAAAACGTAGCATTTATACTACATGTGAACATTTTTTAGTGTTTGGGTCATGGGCTGAGCTGAAATACCAGACACTGCCAAACAAAAATGGTTTTAGTCAGTGCCCGTGCTTTCTGAGGACTCCCACACTGATGCTCTATCATATAGAAATCCCAGAAAAAAAACATTTTAAATGTTTAGTATATTTTATGCACAAATAGATGGACACGATGTAGTAGTTGGCAAAGATTTGTATACTTCTTAGGTATATAGCTTAAAGCTAGGACTTCCATCTTACTCCAACACAACCCTCACTGAGCCTGGCATTGAAAACACCAGTTTTGATGAATCAGGGCCTATGACTTCACCTGCATCTTATCCTACGATCAATTTGGTGTAGAGGCATTGAAAAGTAAAGACTTTGCAGGCAAATTAGCTCTCTACTAGAAAGAGGACTAAGTCCACCTACCAAGATAATTTTATTCCCTTCCAGCAGAGAGCTAGACTCCATATTCAGCAAGTCTACTTAAAGGGACTCAGTCACCTGCTACCCCATTTGTGAGCAACATGATGTAGGGGCAGAGACCCTAATTCCAGTGATGTATCACTTACTGGGCTGCTTGTTGCAATTTTTGATAAAATCAATGTTTTCTCTGCTGCAGATCTACCAGTTCTCTGCTGAGCTCTGTATAACTCTGCTCACACTACTGATTGACAGATTTCTGTGTGCACAGTGCATAGGCAGGAAGTTGCCAATCAGTGGTGGGGCATGTTTGGAAGACTAAATGGCAGCAGGTTTACTAGTCCTCTATTGCTTATCTTCTTCTGATAAAACAGTGATTTTATCAAAACTTCAGCAAGCAGCCCAGTAAGTGACACATCACTGGAATCAGGGTTTCTTTCTCTACATTATACTGATCTAAGATTAGGTGTAAAAAATCTGGTGACACACTTCCTTTAAGAAGAGCCAGTCTCTCCCAAAAACATGCAGACAAAAAATGTTGGGGGCATAAGATCTACTCATGGGATATGCCATAAATGTATAGTAGATGTTGGGGGCATAAGATCTACTCATGGGATATGCCATAAATGTATAGTAGATGTTGGGGGCATAAGATCTACTCATGGGATATGCCATAAATGTATAGTAGATGTTGGGGGCATAAGATCTACTCATGGGATATGCCATAAATGTATAGAAGATGTTGGGGGCATAAGATCTACTCATGGGATATGCCATAAATGTATAGTAGATGCCGGGGACATAAGATCTACTCATGGGATATGCCATAAATGTATAGTAGATGTTGGGGGCATAAGATCTACTCATGGGATATGCCATAAATGTATAGTAGATGTTGGGGGCATAAGATCTACTCATGGGATATGCCATAAATGTATAGTAGATGTTGGGGGCATAAGATCTACTCATGGGATATGCCATAAATGTATAGTAGATGTTGGGGGCATAAGATCTACTCATGGGATATGCCATAAATGTATAGTAGATGCCGGGGACATAAGATCTACTCATGGGATATGCCATAAATGTATAGTAGATGCCGGGGACATAAGATCTACTCATGGGATATGCCATAAATGTATAGTAGATGTTGGGGGCATAAGATCTACTCATGGGATATGCCATAAATGTATAGTAGATGCCGGGGGCATAAGATCTACTCATGGGATATGCCATAAATGTATAGTAGATGCCGGGGCATAAGATCTACTCATGGGATATGCCATAAATGTATAGTAGATGCCGGGGTGGCACTAGATCTACTCATGGGATATGCCATAAATGTATAGTAGATGCCGGGGTGGCACTAGATCTACTCATGGGATATGCCATAAATGTATAGTAGATGCCGGGGTGGCACTAGATCTACTCATGGGATATGCCATAAATGTATAGTAGATGTTCGGGGCATAAGATCTACTCATGGGATATGCCATAAATGTATAGTAGATGCCAGGGGAATAAGATCTACTCATAGGATATGCCATAAATGTATAGTAGATGCCGGGGTGGCACTAGATCTACTCATAGGATATGCCATAAATGTATAGTAGATGCCAGGGGAATAAGATCTACTCATAGGATATGCCATAAATGTATAGTAGATGCCGGGGTGGCACTAGATCTACTCATAGGATATGCCATAAATGTATAGTAGATGCCAGGAGAATAAGATCTACTCATAGGATATGCCATAAATGTATAGTAGATGCCGGGGTGGCACTAGATCTACTCATAGAATATGCCATAAATGTATAGTAGATGCTACCACTTGCTGCTTTCAGTGGAGAGGTGGTAGGAATTCCCATACCAATGACAGTAGGGCACCAATGCGCTTTTCTTAAAATAGATGCAGGTCCTATTGGTGGGACCAGCATCTACTATACATTCATGGCATATCTAGTGGAGTGGCTATAAATGTATGAGAACGGAATATCCCTTTAATATTACACAACACATACATGAAATATAGCAATACAAAATCTCTACACATACTTTGTCATTATGACTAAATATATACAAGTTAGCAATGATATTTAATTTTTACCCAATGCCTGATGATTTATAATAATAATAATAATCACTTTACATCCTTTTATTTGTTGAGCCTAATCATGTAATGTTATTTTTCTATTGTTTTTGGCATTGCAGTAGAGGATGATCCTTTTCTCTGCACTGTGGATACCATGGAGCCGCCAGGTGTTACCCCCCTGCTGGTTCTGGAACAACATAAAGGCAACCATGGAACGAATGTGAGTTAGTATCTCTGACGCTGCTGATATCATGAGAACAGTGTGCTTGTAACATATTTCAGATCCCTGCAGAACAATGTATGGGAAATAACCTGTAAAATCCCTGCATATGATAGATAAAAAGATCAGTGGATGTGATATTTCTTCATTACGCATAATAAAACCTTAATGTGACTAAATGCCTGCCTTATCATGATAATGGTCACAGAATAGAAGGCGGATTGTTCTTCTCACCTATGGAGAAGTCTTAAAATCTACACATGGAAGCAATCCCTCATCTTTAGGAGAAATGAGTAAGACCTAGCTGGAGAACGTGCTGATATCCCCTCTCCATCTCTGAGGCTGAGGAGCACGTCTGTACGGCTCATGCACAGAATCCATAGCAGACCAGCCAGCTCCCGCATCTGCCATAAATCTGCCCTACTAACTGCTCTCTGCTGAATGAAAAAAAGCCCTTTATGAAAATGGATTTCACTGCACTCACAGCGTCTATAATAGCAGGTACATAAACACCTATTTGTAGGCTAGCAGCGTGCGATTGGCACTGTGCACCAGGCGATCACATTGCTAATAGAAGAAATCTCTCATTTACACATGGCTTCTAGCTGGAGAAACACACTGCTGTGTTATAGATGCCCCCACTAGACCTCAGGAGTTTTTCCCACTTTAGACATTTCTGGCGCATCAACCACACAGTAAATTCAGTAAAATAATGAGACTTGGATATGGTTATCGAGCTACGTTGATAGGCTATGTGCCCACGTTGCAGAAATGAAGCTTCATTTCTGCAAGTCCTCTCCCGGATAAACGCATGCGGAATTGCCTTGCGTTTTTTAATGCATTGAAAAAGGCAATTCCGCTTGCGGAAACGCAAAATTAATGGACATGCTGCGGATTTTTGTACGCAGCATAAACGCTGCGGAAAAATCCGCAGCATGCGCATAGAACTTGCGGAATCCCCTTGGGGACCATGGGGTGCGAATTACCTAGCATTTCACAAGCGTTTACGCTGCGGAAATTCCGCAGCATATACGCTTGAAAAACGCTACGTGGGCACCCAGCCATAAGCTATGGCCACAAGCATGAGGAAATAAAAACTGCCCACCTGTAGCTAAAAACGAAACCGCAGGAGTTAGACTTCATCAAGATTTGCGGAAAGAAGAGCCACAGCTTATTAAAGTCGCAGCAGTGAGGATACATCTCACCCAAACCCCTGCAAACTAATCTCAAAGTGGAAACTGACGTGCAGATCAGATATTAAAGGGAACCTGTCAGCAGATTCATGCTGCAGAAACCACGGGCAGGAATCAGAGCCTGGTTGCACAATTACAGCCAGGTATATTTGTCTCTGAAACACTCCAAAGTTTCAAGAATAATTCAGAGCGGCCCCCTCTGTCAATCACCTGTCGCTACACTGGGAGAAAGCAGCCATGGACAGTGCCAGACTAGTCTTGTTTCTGCCTGTGGTCCACGGCTAGATGTTCTACCTTCATTTTCTTAGAGAAAAACATACCTGGTAGTGTAGCCAGGCTCTGACTCATGCTGCCTGTGGTTTGGGCACAGTGAATTGAATGACATGGTTCCTTTAAATCTGTAGCATTTCAATTCCTCATGCAGATTTGTACCTTAGATCTCACCTTGCAATACATCTAAATTTTGCAGTGAACAAAAAAATTAGATTTTTTCAGAAACACTGTGGATGTACCCTAACAGTCTGGACCAGACGTGGACAAAGAACAGCCTGCAGGTCACATCCGGCAATCTGGTTATTTCAGTCCGGCCAAAGAGCTAAAAACAGTAACCCATGGGCCACACCATGCGGTCTCACCCCTCAGCCTGGCGTCCTAATGTCACTGCTATCCGTATCTTCAGGATGCAGACTGCGGTGAATATAATGGTGGAGGAGGGATCCGCCAGCTCCTTCTTCTACCATTCAGCATGTGCAACTGAATCAGCAGACGCGATGATGTCACTACGAATGCCCCCCAAGGAAGCCATACGTGAAACGTGCGCTGGGGTTGCCATCCACATCTACACCAGGTTGTATTATGGGCACTGACTGTATGGGGAGCACTGGACTTGTATGCTGGCTTTTGAACAAAGCATAAAAATATATATACTAAGCGTGTGAATTTCTAACTTATTGTGCAAAACCACTGCATTTGACTGTATATGATTATGCTCCCACATGCTATGCTTACCGGTTCCTCTTAGGATACATTCTTTCTGTGTTGATAGTCTCTACCTTTTCCCCCAATGTTACCTATGGATAAAGCTGTTTTTTACTCCTTAGATCTCACTATTCGAGTACTACCATCTACCTCCTTAGTATCATTGTTATAATACATGTATCTCATGACAAGATTGCACATGCACTTTATATAGTTTATACTATAAGGGATAATGCTGTATTTATGCATATGATGGACGTCTTTGATGCTAATTTCCTCATTTAGGACTTATGGGATGTTTCCTTATTAAGCCCTTAGACTTAGGTGGACAGCTTTTTTTGAATTATTGTTTTGTTATCCTTGTCCTACTTATACACCTTATGGTTGGCTGTGGCACTTCGTGTCTCCTTCTCCCTCCCTTTTAAATTCTGTTTTTATGTATCTATCAATAATAAAAATCAATATTTTTACATGAATACGCTTCAGCTTCCTATTCTCTCTTTGGGTATTTATTACTGTGGAAGAGCATTTACTGAGAGAGCGATTATCTTTGGTTACTGTCACTACAAAGCGTCTACAGTGCACAGTCTTGGTGCACACAGTCGGAGCGAGGTGAGCATGTGTTTTTTTTTATATTTGTGCATGTGTGTGGGACGTATATCTGTACATGTGAGGGCTCATACTGTTTATGAAGGATTATGTGGGGGCTCATATTGTATATAGGAAGCTATGTGGGGGTTCAAACGGTATGTAGGAGAGCTATGTAAGGGTTCATACTGTATATAAGGGGCTATGTTGGGGATCACACTTTATATAGGAGGGCTATGTGGGGGCCCACACCGTATATAAGGGGCAGTGTGGGGACTCATACTGTATATAGGGGACTTCTGGGGGCTCATACTGTATACAAGGAGGTTATGTGGGGGTTCATACGGTATGTAGGGGGACTGTGAGGGGTCTCACTGTATATAGGGGCTGTGTATGGGATCATACTGTATGTAGGGGATGCTGTGTGGAATCATACTGTATATAGGGGGACGGTGGGGGGCTCATACTGTGTAGGGGATGCTGTGTGGAATCATACTGTATATAGGGGGACTATGGGGGGCTCATACTGTATATAGGGGAGCTGTGTAGTTGGGTGTCAGCATACTTAATTATGTACAATATTAAGTGATACAATTAACATTAATATAAAATAATAATTATATTTAATATTGTAATATTAATATTGAGCAGAATTAGTTTCGGCCTATTGGTTCAGCCCTCCACAACAGTCACGGTCTCTCACATGAATTGTCCTCTCCTGATCTGGACTCTTTAGCTTTGACATGTTTCACTATTTTTGGGAACTCAATATGACCAGACATAAATTGTATGCCACCATCCCAATTAATACCTATATCCTCTGCCATTTTCTCCACATTAAAATACTGTCCAGGACATACAGTACAAAGCAATCCAAAATCTATCCCCATATATCCCCCTTAACTCCCCCTTCTTTAAAGGAAATCTGGCCCCAGGTTTTTGCCATCTAACCTGAGAGCAGTATGATGTAGGGGCAGAGACCCTGTGTAAGGTGGCTAACAGTCGTGTAGTGGATGGGAGGTATGTGTCACAGAGATGGCTGGTCTCTGTGATGTAACCCGGAGTATTGCACTAAGAGGACTAATTGTTGCACCTGGGAGCCGGGGTACGGGTTGCTAGGAGAGAATGGGCGGGTCCAGCTACCCACATACCTCACCTCTGGGTGTGGTTACCAGCCTATAAAATGGAAGCTGCTGTTTGGTACATGGTCTGTGTGTCTGGAGGGAGAGGGCCTCCTGTGTGCTGTGGTCTCCAGACCAATCCAGGACACTTGACGCTACACCAGCCTGTGTGACCACAGCGCTGGCCATCCAGAGACTTTGCTATAAGGACTGTTATCTTTGTTTTGCCTGCACTAAAGGCTATTTTGTTTGCATTTTCCTTTTGAACGGTTTATGAAGCTAATAAACCATTATGGACATTTAAAGGAACATGCCCCCTGTTTGCCTCAAACCGCACCTGAGTGAGTACAATCCCTACACCTACTGGGCTGTTGGCTGCAGTTTTAATAAAATCACTGTTTTATCAGCAGGAGATTACTAGAGGGCTAGTAAACCTACTGCCATGTAGTCCAGCCACACACCCACCACTGATTGGCAAATTTCTGTGTACATTTTCCACAGGTAGAAAGCTTCCAAGAAAAATAAATAATATCCTATACCTCTTTTAATCCCCGGCTGCCTGTAAAAAAGATTCTTGTGTACAGCATTATTCTTTAAGTAACAGTCCGTTACTTCCAATGGCAGAGCAGTACTCACAAACTCCTACTCCTCATAACTCATGAAAAAAGGTATCCTCTGCATGAATTAGGACACTTTCCTTTGTCACGGTATAAAATGGTTCCTTATTGTTATGTTACATATGTTGCACCTATATTCTTCCGAAACTACCATTAGAGGGCAATATAACGTCTTTAACAAGTTTTCATCCATAAGACATTTTTTTTTTACCAAGAACTTTATAGTGTCAGATACTTTTGGTTACCTCATGATATTTTATTGTATATACATTTTACAGTATGATTTATATGATTTACTGGTGCTGTAAAGTATTTTAAAATAGCTGCAACCTATGGAAATGCTTGAAACTTTATCTGGTGGATTAGTTAATGGGATATTGCAGTCTAAGCAAGATATCATCTGTCTGCTAGAGCAGTGCTCCCCAACTCCAGTCCTCAAGGCCCACCAACAGGCCATGTTTTCAGGATTGCCTTACTATTACACAGGTGATGGAATTATTGCCTGTGCAGGTGAAATAATTATCACCTGTGTAATACTAAGGAAATCCTGAAAACATGGCCTGTTGGTTGGTCTTGAGGACTGGAGTTGGGGAACCCTGTGCTAGATATTTGTTAAAGGAGTTGTCCACCTCCTGTACAGGCACTGTTCCAACAATGTTGACACCGGGTCTCATTGTTATGCCACATGAGCCCTGCAGCCAATCAGCAGCTCCTAAAGGGGTGCTGCGCCCTCACTTCTGCTTATCCGAGGTTCATCCAAGGGAAGTGAGAGCACAGCACTGGAATTGGATGCAGGATTCACGTGGCATAACATCAATGGAATGGCACCGGGTCAGGAGGCAACTGTTATTTTTATTCTACAAATGGGACTACTTAATTTAAAAAGGGGTTGTCTAGGTAGTGGACAACCCCTTTAACTGCTAACTCTGTGAAGGGATCAGACATACCATCACTGAATCCCAAAATGGGGGCTTTGTATTCTCTGTTCTCACCTTGCCATAAGACCGCAGTAAGGAGGATTTAATTGTGGCGGCAGGTTGTCCATGCGCCCTGCCACTCCTTTCTATGGCACTGAAGATATGGGCAGCACGGTGGCTCATTGGTTAGCACTAGTGTTGAGCGAGTATGTTCTATTAACCCTTTCGCCGAGTATGCTCGGGCCGAGCTCCGAGTATTTATAGCTGCTCGGTGATATGGTTGAATCACTCTCGTGTGCATGATTTGCGACTGACAGTTTTATTACATGTGAGGAATGTCTATTTCTTACACATTCCTCACATGTAATAAAGCTGTCAAACAGTAGCAAATCACGATTCAACCATATCACCGAGCAGCTGTAAATACTCGGAGCTCGACCCGAGCATACTCGGACCAGAACATACTTGCTCAACACTAGTTAGCACTATAGCCTTGCAGTGCTGGGGTCCTGGGTTCAAATCCCACCAAGGGCAACATCTGCAAGGATTCGGTATGATCTCCCTGTGTTTGGGTTGGTGTACTCCCAGACTCCAAAGACATAGGGAATCAAGATTTTGAGCCCCAATGGAGACAGTGCTGGTAATGACTGTGGAATTAATGGTGCTATATAAGTGAGTATAATAAAATGAATATGAAGACAACCAACTGTTAGCCTCTTGTCAGCTGTCTTTGTCAGTGCCATAGACTTTAGTAGAGCACACAGCTACAAGACAGTGGGAGGGAAGAGTCTTGATTCGGTGACCAGTGGAGGTCCCATTCGTGGGAACAACACAGATCTAACAGTTATCACCTATCAAATAAATAGGTGACAACTTTCTTAGACCAGAATACTTCTTTAGAGTTCCCATATACAGAAGATAAAATTTTATCTGAACCCATTGATTTCGGTGACATATTATCACGTTTATCCTGGTATCAGACTGAGAAAAATAATTTGGACCTCATTTTCGGCAATGCTAAATCCCAGAGATTGGTCCCCCACTATTAGCTTCACCTATTATAACTGTAAAACAGCTTTGGCAGAGCAGGCGATGCCTGATCTGATTTATTTTTTGGTTTTTAAGGCTATGTGCCCACGTTGCAGAAATGAAGCAGAAAATTTCAGCTTCATTTCCGCATGTCCTCTCCCGGAAAAACGCTTGCGGAATTTTGCAAGCGTTTTTTGCGCGTTTATGATGCGTTTGGGACATGCGGAATTGCCTTGCGTTTTTTTATTGCATTGACAAGGCAATTCCGCATGCGCGTCCGCAAAATTAATGGACGTGCTGCGGATTTTTGAGCGCAGCATAAACGCTGTGGAAAAATCCGCAGCATGGGCATTGAAATTGGGGACCATGGGGGGCGGATTAACAAGCATTTCACAAGCGTTTACGCTGTGGAAATTCCGCAGCATATACGCTTGTAAAAAGCTACGTGGGCACATACCCTTAAGGTCAAGGTTGCTACTTTCCCACCAATTTCCTGACAGTCCATTCAGCAGATGTGTGAGCAGCAGAATCCAATCCCAAGAGCTTTAGTAGAGACAAAATCAGAGGATCCATGGGAGCTCACCTTGACAGCAGCAACCGTCCCTTCAGATGCAAATCAGCAGGACAATCATCAGAGCGACAATTTCTTTCAAAGAAAGTCTGCAAATAAATGGGTAACAGAATCTCGTCATACAGCAATATGTGAATAAACCACACGAAGCAAAAGTCATCAATTACAATAATCAGATTTTGCATCTGGCAATAAAGGTGTGTCCCTGATCTAAGCAGTACACTATGTGTATGAATTAAGAACTAGTGGAAAGTTGGGAACTCACTTTGTCCTTATCTAGTTTAACCCATGACGCTCCACATGTTGTAAAACTACAAGTCTCAGCAAGTTATGACATACCGCAGCTTTCACAACTGCTGGATTCTAGACCAATGGACTAGAGATAATGGACATTATGTACAAGTGTCATGAAGAGAGTTTCTGAAGAAGAACAAAACGTCTCCTTGCCATAGAAATAATAAGAGCAGCACAAATAAAGCATGTTCTAAAGCAAAGTAGGGAAAGAAATGTCTCTTCATAATGTGATTAAGAAATGGAAATTCTACCATCAATGCCCAAGACATTAACAGGTATCTGTATGGATATTGGCTATATGGTCACATCTGCTGGATGTGTTCTTCATTCACAGATCATGCTTTTAAGATATACAGAACATACAGCTTATAAGGTGACATGCATCACAGTAATAAGGAAGGTCTATGTATACGTTTAAGTTCTTAGCACAGACCCTGTATAGAATTCCCACAATGCTATATTAGTAATGCATCTAAGGATGAAATACCTGCAAAATTTTACATGTCATTTTTTAAATAATCCATAGAAACTGCAGACTGTCAAGTTGTGACAGTGCGTGATATGCTCGCTGTCATGATTCCCCTATATTCCCCTTGATAGTGATTGGTCACGTGATCACATGCATGGGATCAGCATATTTGGGTTCATGTGCCAACTAGACTCATCTAGCTTCTCTCAATAGAAGAGAATTACGAAAAGCCCAAGAGTATAGTTGGCACATGACCACAAGTATGCAAACCTCATACATGCGGCAAAGTGGCCGACCACCGTCATGGGAATACAGGGAAATAATACAAGTATGGGCATCGTACATTGTCATGATCCAGCAGCCTGCAGTCACATAGAGTGACTGTAGACTTTTCATTTCAGCCTGGACAACCCCTTTAAATTGGATGCACAAGGAGCTACAGTGTTGGCCCATAGCAGCCCATGAGCACCGTACTATTTGTACATCAGCCTTACCTGAAATTGCAAAAATCAGGTTAAAACATAAATAAATGACGTCTGACAAATTTATATTATTTTTATAAACCACTTTATGTGAAATAAAACTGCTCCCTCACTATTTTAAATATATCAACAATTACCTCAGAATCATCCTCTGGTACTCTGCAGTGTGGATATTAATAAGTTCTTAACCATGAACTTAAACCTCTTCAAATCTCAGATCATGTAAAAATGCTTCAAAGTATTAAATGGGTTGTCCCATGAACAAAGTACATTTTAATCAATAGTTTAGATATTGGAATAAAAATATGTTCTACAATTGTATGAGTTAAAAAAAAATTGTTCCTGTGCTGAGATAATCTCACAAATGTGTCCCCACTATGTACTGTGTAATGGCTGTGTCTGACCATACAGGAACATGGTCTGATCATACCACATCTCCTGGGCAGGGAGGAAGCAAAAGAGTATATAGACAGGACAGCATGGGTTCTCAGCTGCTTGTTCCTGTGAGGAAAAGCATTTCCCTGCCTGTTTAAAAACTGTATAATGGTCCCCACAGCCCTCTCACACAGTATGATGGCCCCATTTATCACCATTGAGCTTGTGCGCCAGAGATCTCAGCAGGCACAATGATTTCACTGTGTTGCACCAATTGTGCCTCAGACAGGAGCAGTGTGGGAAACTGTGGGGGCAACATACTGCATGTGGGGCTGTGTGGTGACCTCATACTGAATGTGGAGTTGTGTGAGGATATCATACTGTATAGGGGCCTGTATGGGGACATTTTGCTTTGTGGAGGCTTTGTTCGGACATCAGACTGAATGGGGGCTATGTGGGACATCATATTGCGTGGAAAAAAAATGTGTGGGGGACATTACACTGCACAGGGGGCTGTGTGGGGTCATAATACTGTTTGATGGGACATTATACTCAGTGTGGGGCTTTGTAGGGACTACATATTGTGTGAGGGGCTGTTTGGGGGGCTTTTTGAGGATATCATACTGTATAGGGGGTTTGTGGGTAATCATACTGTTTGAGGAGCTATATAGGGACATCATACTCTGTGGCAAGCTGTGCAGGGACATCATACTGCATGGGCAAACATCATAATGTGTAGTGGGCTTAATGCGGACATCACGCTGTGTGGGGGCTTGGGCTTTGGGAGGACATCATGTTGTGTGGGTGGCTGTGTGGGAACATCATACTGTGTTTTGGCTGTGTGGAAATATCATACTGTGTTGTACAACATACTGTGTGGGAGGACTGGGGGGACATCATATTGAGTTGGGAGCTGTTGGTCAAAGCACAAGGACTGACTCTGATCTCTCCTTAAAACCACATATCCAAGCCCTTTCCACTTCCTGCCGACTCCAACTCAAAAATATCTCCCGGATCCGTGCATTCCTCAGCAAAGACTCTGCAAAAACACTAGTGCATGCCCTCATCATCTCCCGCCTTGACTACTGCAACCTCCTGCTCTGTGGCCTCCCTTCCAACACTCTTGCGCCCCTTCAATCTATCCTAAACTCTGCTGCTCGACTAATCCACCTGTCCCCCCGCTATTCCCCGGCCTCTCCCCTCTGTCAATCCCTTCACTGGCTCCCCATTGCCCAGAGACTCCAGTTCAAAACCCTAACCATGGCATACAAAGCCATCCACAACCAGTCTCCTCCATACATCTGTGACCTAGTCTCCCGGTACTTACCTGCACGCAACCTCCGATCCTCACAAGATCTACTTCTCTACTTCCCTCTTATCTCCTCTTCCCACAATCGCATACAAGATTTCTCCCCTGCATCCCCCCTACTCTAGTACTCTCTACCCCAACACATCAGGCTCTCGCCTACCATGGAAGCCTTCAAAAGAAACCTGAAGCCCTACCTCTTCCGACAAGCCTACAACCTGCAGTAACCACCGCTCCACCACATTACTGCATGACCTCCTCTACCCTCACCTACTGTATCCTCACCCATCCCTTGTAGACTGTGAGCCCTCGCGGGCAGGGTCCTCGCTCCTCCTGTACCAGTCGCTGACTCGTTTTGTTAAGATTATGTAAATGTTATTGCTATGTATATCCCTATCACATGTAAAGCGCCATGGAATAAATGGCGCTATAATAATAAATAATAATAATAACAGGAGCAGTGTGATTTATATAAACTTTATGAAAAGCAGTGAATTATATGGTGTTGATTCACTGATAGAGGTAAGAATACATGTTCATGTTACAATAAGGCCTATCGTAACATATATTAACAGTCACCAGACTTAATTCTGCTCAATATTAAGAGATACAAATTAATATAAAACAATAATAATGAGGAGAATTAAGTTTAAGGCCTGTTGGTTTGGCCTTCTACAACTGTCACAGTATATCGTGTAGTCCCTTGGAAAAAAGTAATTGCCCACCCCTGCACTATAGTCAAGTAAGAGACGATAACCATGATTGGAACTGTTGCTAAGAATAGTGTGCTATACAGGGAAGCATTATGAACCATTGTTCCATTATTCCGCATATATTACCATTTCAGCCTCCCAGAATCTTCACAGTTTACCTTTCCCACTGCTTCGTTTATGCTGGGTGATTTGCATTTAGAGTATCCAAATTAATTTAGCTATCCATCTCCTCTATCTGGCGTTATGGTTTCGCTGAGTAAAGCTAATTTAGAAGTTTTAAAGAATTTGCTGATTTGCTGCACTCAGACATATGGTTGTCAAGCTGCCAGCTCCTTCATACGTCAGATTGGCATCTTTCCATGCATGATGTTCTCTTATGATCTGCATGCCAAAGAATTTGTCTACAAGTATTAAGACTGATCATAAAATGTCATCTATTGTTGTTTTTCTACCTCTTCTTTCTCTGTTTTCAAGGTAGGATTACTCAGATATTTTGTGGCCAATATACACAAATTATCACATACACATGAAGCAATTTAGACTTTATTCAAATCTTATCGTCAGCTATGTCAGAGTAAACTCTGACGTAGATCTCTGACATATGCCACCGAATAGGCATGTAGTGGCATATTTATTAGCCATTGACTCCCATTGAAAAACGTAAGATATACTATGTGGAGTACTGTGTGTCTATGCAAAGAAAATATGTTACAGACTACTATTTAGTATACTACACTGCTCAAATAAAGGGAACACTTAAACAACAGAATATAACTCCAAGTAAATCAAACTGTCCACTTAGGAAGCAACACTGATTGACAATCAATTTCACATGCTGTTGTGCAAATGGAATAGACAATAGATGGAAATTATTGGCAATTATCAAGACACCCTCAATAAAGGAGTGCTTCTGCAGATGGGGACCACAAACATCTCAGTGCCAATGCTTTCTGGCTGATGGTTTGGTCACTTTTGAATGTTGGTTGTGCTTTCACACTTGTGGCAGCATGAGACGGACTCTACAACCCACAGAAGTTGCTCAGGTAGTGCAGCTCATACAGGATGGCACATCAATGCAAGCTGTGTCTGTCAGCGTAGTGTCCAGAGGCTGGAGGCGCTACCAGGAGACAGGCCAGTATACCAGGAGACCTGGAGGGGGCCGTAGGAGGGCAACAACCCAGCAGCAGGACCGCTACCTCCACCTTTGTGCAAGGAGGAACAGGAGGAGAACTGCCAGAGCCCTGCAAAATGACCTCCAGCAGGCCACAAATGTGCATGTGTCTGCACAAATGGTTAGAAACCGACTCCATGAGGGTGGTATGAGGGCCCGACGTCCACAGATGGGGGTTGTGCTCACAGCCCAACACTGTGCAGGACGCTTGCCATTTGCCACAGAACACCACGACTGGCAAAGTCGCCACTGGCGCCCTGTGCTCTTCACAGATGAAAGCAGGTTCATACTGAGCACATGTGAAAGACGTGACAGAGTCTGGAGACGTCGTCGAGAGCGATCTGCTGCCTGCAACATCCTTCAGCATGACTGGTTTGGCAGTGGGTCAGCAATGGTGTGGGGTGGCATTTCTTTGGAGGGCTGCACAGCCCTCCATGTGCTCGCCAGAGGTAGCCTGACTGCCATTAGGTACCGAGATGACATCCTCAGACCCCTTGTGAGACCATATGCTGGTGCGGTTGGCCCTGGGTTCCTCCTAATGCAGGACAATGCCAAACCTCATGTGGCTGGAGTGTGTCAGCAGTTCCTGCAAGATGAAGGCATTGAAGCTATGGACTGGCCCGCCCGTTCCCCAGACCTGAATCCGATTGAGCACATCTGGGACATCATGTCTCGCTCCATCCACCAACATCACGTTGCACCACAGACTGTCCAGGAGTTGGCGGATGCTTTAGTCCAGGTCTGGGAGGAGATCCCACAGGAGACCATCCGCAACCTCATCAGGAGCATGCCCAGGCGTTGTAGGGAGGTCATACAGGCACGTGGAGGCCACACACAATACTGAGCCTCATTTTGACTTGTTTTAAGGACATTACATCAAAGTTGGATCAGCCTGTAGCGTGTTTTTCCACTTTAATTTTGGGGGGTGACTCCAAATCCAGGCCTCCATTGGTTAATAAATTTGATTTCCATTGATGATTTTTGTGTGATTTTGTTGTCAGCACATTCAACTTTGTACAGAACAAAATATTCAATGAGAATATTTCATTCATTCAGATCTAGGATGTGTTATTTGAGTGTTCCCTTTATTTTTTTGAGCAGTATATAATTAAAAGATATGGTAACAAATATTTGCCTACCTTATGCCACAAGGACACACTTTTGGTTAACACTAGGTGTATGGGGGTCTGTGGCCAGAGGTATGCATCAGGAAGTAAGTCCCATGTATACCTCCAACATAGCCAAAACTAAGATGTGAATATAGCCTTACTTGCAAAATCAAACAGATAGCATAACCTGCATTTACTGTAGCATTTTATCTATATTACATGTCTACCCATAATGTATGAAGTGCAGCAATATTGAATTAGGAAACTAACAGAATTATTTAACAGCAGATACTATGGCAAAAAACTTCATAACCATTTCCATTGTCAACCCTTGGAACATTTTAGGAAACATATTTTTACTTAAAGGGTTATTCTCATTTTTTTTTAATGTTACAATTGCGAAGTTCTTATAAAAGGAAGTAGCTTTGCAAATTACTTTCCATTAAAAATCATCTCCGTTCTATAGAATGGAGGTATTTCTAATTTCATAGCTTACTGCTGGTTGACTTGATTACCAGCCACCGCCGGTCTAGCACATGCACAGTGATTACATGCTCTTTCTCTGAAGCTGTCTGGATTGCTGCAGAGCAGGGCTAGCTCCCTATCCGGCCTGACTCAGTACAACTGTGCTCCTCCAAGCTAGCTTGACTTGCAACAATGAAGAGCCCACTTTTCGGGCCAGTCGCTCGATGATGTCACTGGTCTGAACTGTCAGTCAAGCAGGAGCACATTGACCTCCTGGCAGTCGGAAGTCTGGAGACAGATGAGTGGTGCACTCCAGAAGAGACGCGACAACCGCTTTAAAATTATTTTGTGTTAAACATTACATTAATAGGGTTGTCTTATGAAGATCTGCTAGAGTTTATGAGCCAGAAATCAGAGCTACACTATCAAGAGCCAGCATGAAATACTACATTTTTCCTAGGGGAAATAATTGACCTTCCTCCGACATAATGAGCTGTTTGTGGGGGATGCTGGGAACAAGACCAGTGATGATCACCTAATTGCTCCAATAGTTGCTGTTTTGATCGAAGTGCTTTTATCTAGAGGTGGTTGGTAATTTTCATTGCTAAAAAATTGAATAGTATACACCATTCACTTATAGTTACAAAATAGTTGTAGGTACAAGATACTATCGTCTCCCAGGTTATATCAGCCTCACATATTTAGACAAGTCAATATTCGGGGAATGACCATTTGTAGGAACACTTGTTCCTGACCCAATAAAAAACATCAATGGCTTAAAAATTATCATTATCGGCAGCACATTGCCCCATGTGAAGAGGTGATGCGCTGATGATAACATACCATTCTATTACCATAGAACGATTATATTAACAATTGCTTTGGCCTCAGCTTGTAAAATGCAGATTTAAGCACCTTGGAGGAGATTTATTTAGCTACGATCCCCAGAATTCTAGGAAAACTTATTCCAAAAACTGTCCAACATGTCTTGCACCACATTTACTACATATTTTAGAATCTTTTTGCACCTTGATTTATAAGGGTTGCAGCTTATTGGGAAAAGGGGCATGGTTTCACCTAAATGGGGCTGGCATGAAAGTTTACAAAATCTGCCAAAACTGGCCAAGATTTTTGGTGCAAAATAAGACAACCATTAGGTGGTGTTAACTTAGATAAAAGTGTATACAGATGTGGCAAATTTATTATCCAGCATGAGCCACTGCCATATATTGGGCATATCTTAAGAATGCCCAGTCAAGGTTTACACTGTCTAAATATTAGACAGCAACAGTAAATCTAACTCATATTAGCAGAGTCGCCATGAGGGCATTATTGCCCTTACTGGTGAATGCGGCGCGGTGAGCAGACCAAACCGGGCCCCCCTCTTTTGCGTCTGCTCATCGGGCCCCAGAGGCAGGATTCGGCCGGTTCAGTAGCTGAACGTGCATCCTCGTCTATTGCCATGCAGGAAGCCAGCGTATGACGTCACTGCCATGTGCCGGCGCATTTGATCCTCAATTGGGTGAGGAAGAGGATGCTGTTGGACTCCATATGGGGGTAGGATGGAAGAACATATGGGGGCAGGATGGAGGCATATGGGGCCAAGATGGCAGAACATGTGGGTCCAGGAATGAGACATGTGGGTCCAGGAATGAGACATGTGGGGCCAGGATTGAGACACAAGGAGACCAGGATTGAGACACAAGGGGGTCAGGATGGTGGCTGTTATTACAGGAAGGGGCCAGACATTATTACTGTAGGGACTAATTAAGGGATATTATTACTGCAGAGATGTGTTTTATTTTTCAGGATACAGTTTTCAGTGGGGGTCCTGTTACTGTGCAGGGCAACACTGTCGTTTTTTTCCCTTTATCTGGTGTAGTGTAGAAGTTGGGGAAAAAGTGGGGAATGTGCTCTGGAAGTGGTGCTCTAGGTAACTGTGTTATTTTCTGCAGAGACTAGTACTGGCTGGAAGAAGTGATGGCGGTCTGCGCTGGATAAAAGCAAAGATGAAGGACTTCAACTAGAGATGTCACTCGTGAGTCAGCGCGTTATCTGTGCACTTACACTGTACACCATATATTATATACAGAGATCCTGTGTGTAACGTCATTGGTGATCACTGTATTCTCTGTATACTATATAGAGAGCTCCTGTGTATAATGTCACTGATGATCACTGTATTACCTGTACAATATATACAGAGCAAAGCTCCAGTGTATAATGTCACTGGTGATCACTCATGTCACTGGTGATCACTGCATTACCTGTACACTATACACAGAGCAGAGCTCCATTGTATAATGTCACTGGTGATCACGGTATTACCTGTACACTATACACTATATACAGAGCTCTTGTGTATAATGTCACTGGTGATCACTGTATTACCTATACACTATATACAGAGCTCCTGTGTATAATGTCACCGGTGATCACTGTATTACTTGTACACTGACACTATATACAGAGCTCCTGTGCATAATATCACTGATCACAGTATTACCTATACACTATATACAGAGTTCCTGTGTAAAATGCCACTGGTGAGTCCGTGTATACTATGTACAGAGCTCCTGTCTACAATGGCAGGGTAATATTAGTATTGTGTTTTTTTATTAATGATCAGTATTGTAGTATTCGGTCACTATGTGGTGGTAATACGTGGTCTGATCGTTGTGTGGCGGTATTTGTTCCTTGTATGTGGTATTATTCGGTGACTATGTTGTGATAATATATGGTCCGTCCATGGTGTGACACTATTTGTCCCATGTATGTGATGGTAACGGTCATTTAAAAAAAAATGTATGTGACACATTCCCTTAAAGAAACATAAATAAAAATAAACCTAAAAAAAGCATTGGGTATTTTAAGAAAATTTTAATAGGGTAGAGTATGGCCCGGGCAAAAGAGTCTACCTTGTCGTAGTGGCAGGATTAAAAAATCTTTTGGCCAAAACAAAAGCTGCTGGCTATGTGTGTGATCTGGTGTTCGATGGGTACTGTTAATGTGTGATTGGTGAGGACGTGGTACAGAAGTGGAGTTTTTCCAAGAGTGGGCAGTGGGAAGGTGGAAGGTTTGAGGGGTGGAGGCGGAGCTGGGGTGGAGCCTGGGTGGAGTCTCAAGGGGGTCCAAAAATTTTGTCAGTATGGGGCCCTGAAACTCCTGGTGGCAACCCTGCATATCAGCATCATTCTGTTTTTCCAATACCTGCGGATGATTTTTCTAGGTCCGTAAGAATATTAATGGGGTTAGGGTAAGGACAGGCTATATGTACTCTAGGTAAATAGAAAAAAAAAACAGCTCTAACCCCAAACTTGTGATACTGTGAAACAAAGAGCTGAGACAACAGATGTGTTAGGATTTTAGTAAAAGCTGAATCTGGCCTACTTGCTTCCCAGTGATTCCAAAGGTCATAGGAAAACTACAGGAAGCTAGTATGACAGCTCTCCAGCCCTTATGGCCAAAGATTTCAGTCTGCAAAGAATAAAAAGAATCAGTATCTCAGCAGATATATTATACAGGCTCTCCAGTCATCCACATTTCCTGAGACAGGGTCCAGGCTGTTTGATATTTCCTGAATAACTACAATGAAAGTGCAAATGCATCTAAAGTGTAAGTGATCTAAATAACGTGGGATCATTTACAACCTGCCAGAAAATAGCACATGTGGTTGATGTATCTTCAAGCTAGGCTGACAACTCTCCCACTGGCCCAACACGACTCTAGGGTGTACACATCTTGAAACTTTTTAGAAAATACACAAGATGCTTTACAAAGTGGTTTCCAATCAAAGGATTAGATGTTTTTTTTTCCTACCGATCCCTATAGTTGGTGGGAGTGGGTTCTTCTCTTACTAGTGAGGAGAAAAGTGATTCCGAATTTACTTCAATCAATGAGGACAACTAGATCTCCATCCAAACCCCGACACAAAAATAAGTACATCACACAGGCTGGATTTTTTTTCTGATTTTAAAGGAAATCTGTCAATAGGTTTATGCTATATAATCTGAGAGCAGCATATTATAGGGCAAGAGAGCCAGATTCCAACGATGTGTCACTTACTGGACTGCTTTGTGTAGTTTTGATAGAATCCCTGATTTCTCTGTTGTAGATGTAGCAGTGGTGAGAATGCTAATCACTATATAAAACAGCACCCACATCCCTGATTGGCAGCTTCCTGTGTACACTGTGCATTGTCAGCATGTGCCAGATTAGCCTGACAGGCGTGCATATGAGACTTAGTCCTGTAGTGATAATCTCCTGCTGATAAAACACTGAATGTTCTGAAATCACAACACACAGACTAGAAAGTGACATCCCTGGAATCAGGCTTTCTTGCTATATATTATGCTGCTCTCAGATTAAATAGCAAAAACCTGCTGACAGATTCCCATTAATATTTCCTTTAGTTACGCTCTTTAGTTGTGTATGTCAAACACTTATGTCCACAAGTCTTTACTGAACCAACATCAAAAAACTAGTCATTCTGTTTACAAGTGTCAAGCATTATGTAATCTCATGGAGGTCAGCTTTTGCTTGGTAATATTTTGTCTGGAAGCTTACAAATTACAGTTTCTAAATGTCTACTTAGGCCACGGCCCCACTATCAGTATCTGGTCAGTATTCTGTCAGTATTTTTTCTAAGGAGTGGGAGCCAAAACCAAGTGAGGAACAATCAGAGAAAAGGTATAATAGAAACAAGTCACCAATTCTGCATTTATCACCCACTCCTGGTTTTGTCTCCCACTCCTAGGAAAAAAATACTGACCGAATACTGATAGTGGGGCTGTGGCCTTTGGCTAAGTTCATATCTGTTCTACCACATTTCTAGTTTTCCATTCCATCATAAGAGCAGAAAAACAAATGATATGATGGACACCAGTGGATCTCAACAGACCTTAGTAATGGGGTACATCAGGTTTCAATCATATTTATAGTTTTACCAAAATAGTGCAGCAGGAGCAGACACAGAGAGAAGAGCGCACCGATGCAGGAACAATATATGGGCCCCTTGGAGTCTAATAGTTTATTAGAATGCACAATTCCAGATGATTTAGAAGTGGAAGTGGCCCGCTGACCTCTTGGGCCCCTGTGCGGCTGCACGGTTGTACCAATGGTATCTATGCCCCTGAGCAGGTGTGAACCTAGCCTTAGTGATACTACAACATTCACAATTTTGTCATGCTACATAATCAGGAAAAAAGTAACTTATGAGAAAGTATCTGATATCTTTTCCTTCCTTCTAATGGGCACAAGATTGACCCGTCTGTGCCATTTCCCATCTAGCTTCCCCTGTAATGTAATAGCATTCTTCTTATTTATTCCCATCCATTTTATCATACCACCTTCTCTAATGTGTGCTAGCAGTACATGTGTACCAAAATGCTAGCATATGCGACTCAATAAATTGATTACCTATACGTTGAGAATTGGCAAACTTCAAACAAAGCAATTCTAATTAGCTGCATATAGTAAAAACACAATCAACAAACAGCATAACACTTCTAAACGGAAAATACTTCAAGAGATGATAAAAATGACTTAGAGAAGTGACAGAGTGATTTATATAGTTATATAGCGGCTTGCTGAAATGCTTAGTTACCTAATGCCATAGGGGAGGTGCTAAATAAGCCCATGTTGCGCCGTAGCGTAAATGTTGAGTTGTTCTGCTGCATTTTATCTGCACATTTGTCAGCACCATAATGTGCAATAACAATCTTCTCTAATTATTCAATTTTTGCTGCTTTTTTCCCTTTATTTGAGGCTCTTTTGAGAAAAAAGAAGCTAAAAAAAACCGCACATCGTCAGACACAGTGGGTAGGAGTTCTCATCAAATTCCACTTTGCTAGGGTCGATAAACAGCAGATTTCTGCATGAAAAAATGCAGCAGAGAAAATGCAGTGTCTATGATATGTGGGAATGTAGCGCCCCGAGGGTTAGGCCGCTACAGGGGTATTGCACCTCAAACCAGAGGTGTGATATTCCACTCCCGGGTAAGGATGGAGGGTGGACCAGGACTCAGTAGCTGCATGCACCACACACACCCCATTTCCGGGGGACAGCTCAACGGTGCTCCCACTAGACAGAAGTGCAGGCACGACCGACTATGTCCCTGGCTGGAGTGGGGAGGGGAAAGTACACCTAGTGATGTAGGAGCAGGAGGGGACGGTCTCTGGGCATAGGTAGGAGCCCATTGGTTGCAAGTCACCTGGGCTCATGTTCTAGAGAGAGGTATATAAGGTGGGCACCATCTTAGGACAGGGAGTGAGTTCAGAGAAGTTCAGTCAGGAGGAGAAGAGGAGAGGAGCTCAGCCGGAGAGGGCTGACAGGGAGCAGTGGCTCAGTCTGGGCCCAGCTCCATGAGGCAGGCCTGGAGCGAAAGCCAGAAACAGCAGAGAGGAACAGAAACAGCAAGGAACAGGAACAGAAAGGAAAGGAAGAAAGAAACAGAACATTAGGAGAGGCCCAGAGACACGAGGGCAGAAGGAACCCCAAAGGCCCAGGAGATTGCGGGTGACGGGTTGGCAGAACAGGGTACCGGATCCCAAGTTGGTGGAGGCGACTAATCCTCAGCCAAGGACCGGCGGTCGTGATCACATCTTGGTGCGACCCCTCACTACACCTACTAGAAAGGCACACCACGTAGGGTCAGGGAAGTGGACATCCAACATCCCAAGAGAAGGCCCGAGGCAGCTGGACAAAAGTAGTGTCACTGGTGGGGCACGGCCAGAGAAAGGAATCGAAGGGAGTCCTGTGCCACACTCTGGAATTGCCTGGGGGTTGACCGAGCCCCTTGCCTGGTGGACGCAGCACGGCTTGGGCAGTTACTACCGGTACCGAAGTGATTTGGAATATAAAGAACTGTGAGTAAAGCCTTTGAACTGCAATCCCACGTCTCTGTGCCTCATCGCCGCGCCAGCACTACTAGTGCTGGGACGCTCGCACCATCACTCCCATCATCTACTACACTGCCCTGGGGCTCCACTCTTCCCGTGGGGAGTCACACTACCTCAGCTGCACACACCATCGGCCCCAGCGGTCTGCCTTGCAGCGGCGGTCCGCGCTGACCGCAATCCACGGGTGGCGTAGTCGGACATTAACCCATAAAAGTCCCCACAAAATACCGCCATTGGCCTGACCACCCTGAGCCACGGGACCGGGTCACCGCCACGGAGACTACAACCCCCAGAAGCCCGGTTCCGGGTGCCCCTCGGCCCAGGGGGTGAGTCAGCTTTGGCGTAGTCGGCAGGATCGTTACCAGCCCGCCACTAATGGGTATTGCGTGCCTGAAAGAGACTTTGCACTTACCTGAGAGAAGTTTCCCGCCATCGGACGCCATCTTTGGTCGTTTCCCGCCATCGGACGCCATCTTTGGTCGTTTCCCGCCATCTTCAGCCATTTTTCCCGCCCCAGCAGAGCGGACGCCATTATGTGCGCACCAAAGGACAGCAGGAGGCCACCTCCCATCGTGGGCCAGGTCCCAGAGTGGCGCCAAAGAAGGAGCCCGCCCCCCACAGCCATGAGTACAGCTGTGGAGATGTCCATCAACGTGGGGGGGCTGCCCCTAAAGGTGATTGTCAGCAGGTGGCCCCAAGACCACCCCCCATGGGGGCGGACAGGAAAGAAAACTGTGGGGCAGGGTGCAGCCTGGATCAGTCTGGACGTACCGCACCCGGAGATGGAAGGAGCAGCAAACCCCACCAGCACCCTGGCCCGCAGCCTGCTGCAGGCTGAACCACCGTGCAGCCTAACGGAGTTGCTGAAACAGCTGCCCAGAGACCCGGAGTGTGCGCGAGCTGCGATGGAAGATTTAAATCGGAGGATGGTCCGGGCGCAGCGAGATGTGTTTGCCGGGTGGAAGGAGGAGTTGGCCCAGCAGCACGTAACCCGCCAGCAGGAGACATCACCAGGGCTGAGCAGCATGTCTGCCTCCGAGGGCGGTGAAGGTGGATCGGCGGCTGCAGACGACGCCGCGGAGGAGGCCACAGACTGAGGCAGGTAGCGGGGACGTCATCACCCCAAGCCCTGAGGCCACCAGCCTGCCCCCACCTTTCGTTGCGGGACCCGAAGCCCCGGGGACCGTACCTGACACCACGCCTCCACCGCCGCCAGCTAGGCCTCAGGCAGCAAGCGTCACTGTCACGCCCCTCCCCGCGCTGTGCCCTTTGAACCCGGGCGCAGTAAAGAGGGAGACGTCACAGGCCGAGACGCAAGGCCTAGTGCACCCGGGCGCCGCTGCCTCACCAGCGCCCCCTACCTTGACTGCGCCACTCCCGGGCACGACCAGCAGACGACCACCGGCCTGGTCGCAAAGCCGAGTGCCCCCGGGCGCTGCTCCCCGACTGGGGTCCCCTGCCATACCACTGCTGGGCGTGGACCTGTTTGCCCATCATACTGGTCCGGAGGGACTGCCGCTGCAATGGCCGGCTGAACTGACCAGCGGTCAGCCCTGGACAACCCAGCCCTCGCGTGAGCCTCTGATACCAGCTCCGGAGCCTGTGGAAGTCACCCAGCCCCCGCTACAGGATGTCCAGTTTGAGTGGGACCCAACTGGCGAAAATCTAATGGGGTTCTCCCAAGAAACCCGGGCGGACGCAGCCCGTCGCCTGGAGTCCTGCCATCAGCAGCTGGCCACCTTCGAGAGAGAGCGGCGGCAGAGGCGTATCAGGGAGGAGCGACTCCAAGCCCGGAGCGCGGAACAGAAACGAAGAGCTCGCCAAAGTCCCCAGGCCGCCGCGGTCCCCGAGCCACCGGGACCATAGTAAAGTTCCAGCTGGAGCACGGCTGGGGCTTCATTAGAGACCCGGAGGCCGCAAACGACGTCTTCGTGACCAGAAGAGACGTTGAGAGTCACCTGCCAGACGGACATCACGGACGTGACCTGTACCCTGGTGACGTGGTCACCTACACCCGGCACAAGAGCGCCAAAGGACTGCACGCCCTCCATGTCCACCGCTTGACTGAGGAGGAACTGCAGTACCGCCCAGACGCTGAGTACCCAGAGGGTCCGGACGGACCTGAAGACTACCCGGAAGAGCAAGGAGCATCTGGAGGACACCGTTACCAATAAACGGTAAAGTGGAACTGTAAATAGTTACCCGTCAGGGTATAAGAGCTGTTGTTGGAACTGTTACTGGATTGAAGTGTGGTCCCCGTTGGGACTGATGTGGAACTAGTAAAGGACTGTTACCTGTTAAAGTTACCCCCTATATCCCTTACCTGGCTGGGGACTGAGAACAGCCATCCCTTTCCCTACCAGGCCGAGGACTGAGAGCGGCCATCCTGTAAATAGTTGCGCTTCTTAAAGCGCCCCCTACTGGTTTTATAAAAAAAAAAAAAAAACTGCAACGTCTACCTCAGAACAAATTTATTGGACTGTTGCACCTTTAAGAAGAAGGAACACCTGGTCACAAGCTGCACCGCGGCCAGAACTCAAGATTGTGTTTTTGGAAAAAAAAATGTTTTACTTGAAAATGTCTTATGTGAAGAAGTTTAATATGCTGCTAAAATAGTAGTGCAAAAGTTTTACATAGTGTTTTATAAAAGAGTTCCAGTGGCCTTAGCAAGATGTTGTATGAAAATGTAACCAGTGACGTTAAGAAGAGAAGAATACCTCCCATAAAGGGATGAGTTAATAGTTATGTCTTATATGCGAATGCATTCCAAAATTTTGTATGTTTTAAATTGTTTTTATTCTCTTCCAGCCCGAGGACGTGCTGTGGTTTACCAGGGGGGAATGTAGCGCCCCGAGGGTTCGGCCGCTACAGGGGTATTGCACCTCAAACCAGAGGTGTGATATTCCACTCCCGGGTAAGGATGGAGGGTGGACCAGGGCTCGGTAGGCGGCATGCATCACACACACCCCATTTCCGAGGGACAGCTCAACGGTGCTCCCACTAGACAGGAGTGCAGGCACGACAGCATCTGTCCCTGGCTGGAGTGGGGAGGGGGGAGGAAAACCCAGTGATGTAGGAGCAGGAGGGGACAGTCTCTGGGCATAGGTAGGAGCCCATTGGTTGCAAGTCACCTGGGCTCATGTTCTAGAGGGAGGTATATAAGGTGGGCACCATCTTAGGACAGAGAGTGAGTTCAGAGAAGTTAAGTCAGGAGGAGAAGAGGAGAGGAGCTCAGCCAGAGAGGGCTGACAGGGAGCTGTGGCTCAGTCTGGGCCCAGCTCCACGAGGAAGGCCTGGAGTGAAGGCCAGAAACAGCAGAGAGGACAGGACCAGCAGAGAGGAACAGAAAGGAACGGAACACTAAGAGAGGCCCAGAGACACGAAGGCAGAAGGAACCCCAAAGGCCCAGGAGATTGCGGGTGACGGGTTGGCAGAACAGGGTACCGGATCCCAAGTTGGTGGAGGCGACTAATCCTCAGCCAAGGACCGGCGGTCGTGATCACATCTTGGTGCGACCCCTCACTACACCTACTAGAAAGGCACACCACGTAGGGTCAGGGAAGTGGACATCCAACATCCCAAGAGAAGGCCCGAGGCAGCTGGACAAAAGTAGTGTCACTGGTGGGGCACGGCCAGAGAAAGGAATCGAAGGGAGTCCTGTGCCACACTCTGGAATTGCCTGGGGGTTGACCGAGCCCCTTGCCTGGTGGACGCAGCACGGCTTGGGCAGTCACTACCGGTACCGAAGTGATTTGGAATATAAAGAACTGTGAGTAAAGCCTTTGAACTGCAATCCCACGTCTCTGTGCCTCATCGCCGCGCCAGCACTACTAGTGCTGGGACGCTCGCACCATCACTCCTATCATCTACTACACTGCCCTGGGGCTCCACTCTTCCCGTGTGGAGTCTCATTACCTCAGCTGCACACACCATCGGCCCCAGCAGTCTGCCTTGCAGCGGCGGCCCGCGCTGATCGCAATCCACGGGTGGCGTAGTCGGACATTAACCCATAAAAGCCCCCACAAAATACCGCCATTGGCCTGACCACCCTGAGCCATGGGACCGGGTAACCGCCACGGAGACTACAACCCCCAGAAGCCCGGTTCCGGGTGCCCCTCGGCCCAGGGGGTGAGTCAGGAACACAGCATAAAAGGTTATTCCCATCTACTTTGCTGGCAGAATTGAATAGTGTTTGTGAAAACAAATAACTCTCAATTTTACTATTTATTAAAATTCATCCCCCCTCCCCTTTTGTTCTTTTTGTTTTATTTCTTGTGGCTAGAGATGAGTGAACCGTAATGGACACCTAGTGTCCGCTGCTAATTGCTGAACACGGACCTCTCCCGGAAGTCAGTTGCAATGTTCGGAGTTTCAGGGGAAATCTGGGAGGAGAGTGAGAATATTTTCCAGATGAAAAGTTCAGGTCCCCATTGTTTTCAATGGGGTTGAGGTTCTGGTACCCAAACCGAACTTTGGAATAAAGGTCGTGTACCACAACAAAAACTTCCACGGGTCCGCTCAGCCCTACTTGTGTCCCGTCTTACTGGACACTACCACAGTCTCTTTCCATAGAGCTTGTAAGCACTGCCCTGAAGCTGGCTGGCATCGCCGCAGCGATTTGCATTTGCCTAATTCATCACAAGTTGAAAATATCCTTGAGGAACCAATGGTAACAGTTTATCCAGCTGTCATAATTCATTTGAAAAATACATGAACGAATGAATGAATGGAACAATGCACAGCAATAGCCAGAAAGCCTAATTTCATCTCTCAAGACAGCTAGAAATCTAATTCTATACATACACAAGGTTACTTCGTACTGCCTTGATATTTTGTGCACTCTTGGCTTAGGAGACCGTCCTTTCCTCTGTGGGAGAGTAAGCTGAGCAAAAATATGTTTTAAAAGCAAAGAGTATTCCAGTTTGTTAGAAGTGTTCCATGGCTGGAACCAGACAAACACCCTCCTGTCAGCAATTAACTGTGTACTTCTGTACAATTCCTTCCTTTGACTGGAAGCAGACGCACAGGTTCTCTATTCAATATATGTCGCCATTTCCTTGCATTATTCTCCTGAAGAAAAATACCATTATTAATAGTGGTAGAATTTAAAGGCCAAGTATAAAACCATATGGCTAAATCTATTTTGTTACTCTGATCTTTACCTCCAGCCTAATTGACATACCATCTGCTTGGTCTACAATATATAAGGCAATGTGAATTAAATAGCCAAACGAACAGCGAGTGTTTGCTAAAGATGAAATTGATTGATTTAGTAGTTTATGAATAGAAATGGCTAAAATTAGTTTGATAAAATGGAACAGAACACTACTGTACAATAAAAAGAGCAGTGGTAACAGATCTAGTAGAAAGTGAGGTTGTAAGGGGGGTGAACTGCACGTGGCACATACATGCCATCCTACAAAGTTACTCAGTTATGTTTTCACTGGAAAAACACATCAAGTATATAAAAAGTTCAGAAGGGAAGAATATACAGTGGCGCTCTCGGGAATAAGACCAACAGGTCTGCGGCGAATTAAAAACAAAACCACAGTTGTCTAAAAAAGTAAATAAATAGATAGATATAATAATTCACGCTGAGCTGTCGGATATAAAAGAGAAGTAGAATTGTTTTAAAACCGATAAATAAGTTTATTTGAAATAAAATTAAAATACGTAAATAGCAATATTTCTATATAAAAGTTTTTAGGGTTATGTCCAAAAAGGTAGATAAATTGAGATCCGATTTGATAGTAGGCAGTCAGTATAATCAGGGAGATCATTGGTTAGTATTGACCCCTAGAGGGAAAAAAGGGGGGAAAAAATGTATCAGTTATGATGTATCATTGCTCCATTAAAGAGGCTAAAGGAGAGGAGTATTTACCTTCCTCGTATTGGTGCGCTCCTAAATTATTTTCACCGAGTATGGTATGCAGGTGGCTAGGGTATACAGGTGCCTAATGTACAAGAAGTTCCACTGGATATGAGAAACAGAGAAAATTTACAATATTATATAATTTTATATTATATAATTTATATATTTTTATAATTTTATAATTTTTAATCTAACAAGATACCTGATGTGGGAGTACTGTATTTATTCCTGGGATGGTGCTTATGGATATAGAGGAATCTTTTTGGAGGTAAAACAGAGCACCTGATTTCCTACAGGAAGGTAAGAAATGGTAAGACTTCAGTAAAAAACAGGGGGAGGGGGGAATGTGCTAGTCACTTGTAGCACCTGCTTTACCTGACAATTCTTAAACACTTATTTGGCTTTTTATTTATTGATCTTCCCGAGGTACATTCAATTGTGGGTACGCCTCCCCAGTTGGTATTAGTTTTGAGGTCGTTCCTATAGGTAGGTAGGTGGAAGGACCTGATATGCTAGTCCTTGATCCTAAATAGCAGAGAGGTATATGATCGTCTTATACCTGAGGATAATATTTGCCCAATAAATACACTGTAGGATAAGGGCAGGTTCCCAATGTGAGGAACTATAGACACCTTTAGGATACGTTAGTATACATCCCCATTAGATGAAAGTCTTACCTCCTGCTGGAATATAACTGAATGCAGAAGACAGCAAGGATAGGAACGTAAGTACACGCTGGAGGCACTGCTGTTATCTTTACATTACATCAATCGTTTACCTCGTAGGTAGCTGAGCGGTGTTGAAAGGCAGGATGAGAGTGAAGCAGAGCCCCGGCCGGTGACTCTATGCTTCTGACGGTACAGACTCGTTGGCGCGCAGGCTGCAGTGGAGCGGGCGAGACGAGTAGGACCTTACGTGACGTCACACTCACGTGATGATCATGTGGTTGCACAGGTTACGGAGCGCTGAAAGAGCCAATTCCAACGCATTTTGGAAACAAACGGTTTCCTTCCTCAGGGATGGCTCTTGGTAGTATCCCAGCTGCTTTATATGCTTAGTGGGAAGTCCTTCAATCAAGGTGGGAGGTCCTTTATTCATTGAACGCCAATAGTTCAATTTCACTGTTGAGACCTTTTGGTCTCAATGTGCCCATATTAAAAATCCACTGGCTTTCAATCCTGGACATGCATTTAATATAGTCCCCTTGTCGCCAGTGTTTGGGGACAGTTTGAATGCCGATCACTTAGGTACCAAAAATCTTCCCTCCATGTTTCATAGTATAATGTCTAGAGAGGGGATGACCTACAAATTTGTTTTTAATGTTCCTAAGGTGCTCATTGATCCTTACATACAAAGGGCGCTTGGTGCGGCCGATGTATAACTTGTCACATGGACATTTTAACCCATAAATCACTCCCTTTGTGGAACATGTGATAAGATTAGTAATTGGAAATTCAATATCTTGATTTGTAATGGTTTTATGTTTTTTTAGTGGTAGGCGTTTACAGACAGAGCATTTATGACATGGGTAGAAGCCTGTGCGGTTACTTGATTGAGGGCACTACCTGGGATACTACCAAGAGCCATCCCTGAGGAAGGAAACCGTTTGTTTCTGAAACGCGTCGGAATTGGCTCTTTCAGCGCTCCGTAACCTGTGCAACCACATGATCATCACGTGAGTGTGACGTCACGTAAGGTCCTACTCGTCTCGCCCGCTCCACTGCAGCCTGCGCGCCAACGAGTCTGTACCGTCAGAAGCATAGAGTCACCGGCCGGGGCTCTGCTTCACTCTCATCCTGCCGTTCAACACCGCTCAGCTACCTACGAGGTAAACGATTGATGTAATGTAAAGATAACAGCAGTGCCTCCAGCGTGTACTTACGTTCCTATCCTTGCTGTCTTCTGCATTCAGTTATATTCCAGCAGGAGGTAAGACTTTCATCTAATGGGGATGTATACTAACGTATCCTAAAGGTGTCTATAGTTCCTCACATTGGGAACCTGCCCTTATCCTACAGTGTATTTATTGGGCAAATATTATCCTCAGGTATAAGAAGATCATATACCTCTCTGCTATTTAGGATCAAGGACTAGCATATCAGGTCCTTCCACCTACCTACCTATAGGAACGACCTCAAAACTAATACCAACTGTGGAGGCGTACCCACAATTGAATGTACCTCGGGAAGATCAATAAATAAAAAGCCAAATAAGTGTTTAAGAATTGTCAGGTAAAGCAGGTGCTACAAGTGACTAGCACATTCCCCCCTCCCCCTGTTTTTTACTGAAGTCTTACCATTTCTTACCTTCCTCTAGGAAATCAGGTGCTCTGTTTTACCTCCAAAAAGATTCCTCTATATCCATAAGCACCATCCCAGGAATAAATACAGTACTCCCACATCAGGTATCTTGTTAGATTAAAAATTATAAAATTATAAAAATATATAAATTATATAATATAAAATTATATAATATTGTACATTTTCTCTGTTGCTCATATCCAGTGGAACTTCTTGTACATTAGGCACCTGTATACCCTAGCCACCTGCATACCATACTCGGTGAAAATAATTTAGGAACGCACCAATACGAGGAAGGTAAATACTCCTCTCCTTTAGCCTCTGTAATGGAGCAATGATACATCATAACTGATACATTTTTTCCCCCCTTTTTTCCCTCTAGGGGTCAATACTAACCTATGATCTCTCTGATTATACTGACTGCCTACTATCAAATCGGATCTCAATTTATCTACCTTTTTGGACATAACCCTAAAAACTTTTATATAGAAATATTGCCATTTACATATTTTAATTTTATTTCAAATAAACTTATTTATCGGTTTTAAAACAATTCTACTTCTCTTTTATATCCGACAGCTCAGCGCGAATTATTATATCTATCTAAGTATATAAAAAGCCCAAAATTTGTGACAATGTTGTATTAAAATTGTATATTATAGTTTATGCTGCAAAACACAAAAAAATATTTATGCCATGTACTAACTAAGTCAAAAATCCTCTGTCATGCTTGGTAGGAACTGACAAACTACTGTGTCAATAGCATTCCGGGATGTAATCTGTAACATCCCTGGCGGTGTGCTGGCATGGCTTACCATCTCCCACCATGCAAGACCGCTAACTTACCTACCAATCCAGGCTGCGCACTATGCTCCTCTACTGGCTGTGTATATATCTCTTGTCTGCTGGCTTAGGGCGGTGGTGCTGGAACTTCCTGATTCTTAAAGGAACAGTGCTCGCATTCCTAATGCGTCCCCAGCTTATTGCTGTGAGTCACTGGATACTTAATGCACCTCCACCCAGTGGGAGGTGCCTGAGCAACACTTTCCCTCAGTGTGCTATGTGCAACTGCTGAGTTGCTAGGTCCAGTCTAGCAGTCTTGTTCAGCCACCCTGGGGGCTGTATACCCAAGCCTGTTACCTGTACCTTTACCTGTGACTTCTTGTTTAGTTCTGCCACCCTGGGGGCTGAGGGCTCTACTTGTATCTCGTTCCTGTGTCTCTCGTTTGCTTATGTTAGATCCTTTCCTTTACCTCTTGTGTCTATTCCAGTACCTTCCTCCTTACCTGCAGTGTCTGAACCAGTACCTAACTCCAACTCATTGTCTGTGTACTTCTGTTTGTGAGTTCTGGGTCTACTCGCTACTTCATGGCAAGTACCTTGTGTGTATCTGGCTCTGCTTGTCCCGTTTCCCTGCCCCTGTATTCTAGCTATCTTCCTGTGCTTTCCTGACCCTGTCTGTTCCATGTGAACAGAGCCCTGTCCCGCCTTGGCCATGCTCCGCGGCATTCCCGCCTTGGCTGCGCTCCGCGGCATTCCCGCCTTGGCCGCGCTCTGCAGCATTCCCGCCTTGCCGCGCCTGCGGCTCTGCTTTGCTTCCTGCCTTGCAGCGCTTGTGGCTCTGCTTTGCTTCCCGCCTTGCAGCGCCGGCGACTCTGCTTCGCTTTCCGCCTTGCTTCCCGTCCTCGCCTACGGCTCGGCTCTGCCCTGCCCCACTTCCCGTCCGCGCCTGCGGATCGGCTCTGCCCTGCCCAGCTTCCCGTCCGCGTCTGCGGCTAGGCTCTGCCCTGCCCCGCTTTCCGGCTGCGCCTGCAGCTCGGCTCTGCCCTGCCCCCCGGGGTGACTGAGGGCTGATATTTTTAGGCTGGGAAGGGTCAAATAACCAGGGACCTTCCCAGCCTGATAATATCAATTCACAGCAGTCTTCTTTACCTTTGCTGGTTACCAAAAATGGGGGGACTCCAAATAATTTATTTTCATGTATTTATTTATTCGGTTAATACATATACAGTAAACAACACATGCAAGGCACAAATTATATATCTCACGGATGTCTATTTATATATCTATCTATTAGCTATATATCTATCTAGTTTATCTTTCTATTACAGTGAGTGAAATAAGAATAAAACATGTCACCAATTTGCTAACTAAATATTTTTCTATTTATAAATTCTCAACAGATGTTGGTAACAACCCTTCCAATCCACCACACAGGCAAAAAACTCAAACCATAGATGTCCATAAATTAAGTTGTGTGATAATGAGAAATTATACAGGGAAAAGCTATTGAACACATGAAGAAAGAGAGGTGCAAAAACACATGGATGCTCATGACACCAGCTGAAATCTATCAGTAATTAGAAAGCAATCCTGCCACTTAATGAAAAATATCAGCTTTTCCAACTGATGGCCTATAAAAAGTCTCATTACCAAGGTTCCACACAAGAAACATCTCATGACTTTCGCAACCTTATTGTTGCAAAACGCAAGTGCCAGATTATTACAGCTATAATCTGCCTGAAAAGATGCGGACACGGCTTGCGATACTGCATTAAATGCAGGGAGCCGGCATATGACCTAACTGTACGTCATATGTTAAGGGGTAATTGATTGTTGTCATTACGCATCATTTTGTATGGTTTATACACTGTGTGCAGAATTATTAGGCAACTCGTATTTTAGAGGATTATTTTTATTATTGATCAACAACTATGTTCTCAATCAACCCAAAAGACTCATAAATATCCAAGCTTAATATTTTTGGAAGTTGGAGTGGTTTTTTTTTAGATTTGGCTATCTTAGGAGGATATCTGTGCAGGTAACTATTACTTTGCAGAATTATTAGGCAACTTAATAAAAACCAAATATAATCCCATCTCACTTGTTTATTTTCACCAGGTAAACCAATATCAGTGCACACAATTTAGAAATAAACATTTCTGACATGCAAAAACAAAAACAAAAAAAAATGGTGATCAATATAGCCACCTTTCTTTAGGATGAGACTCAACAGCCTTCCATCCATAGATTCTGTCAGTTGCTTGATCTGTTTTCGATCAACATTGCGTGCAGCAGCCACCACAGCCTCCCAGACACTGTTCCGAGAGGTGTACTGTTTTCCCTCCCTGTAGATCTCACATTTTATGATGGACCACAGGTTCTCTATGGGGTTCAGATCAGGTGAACAAGGGGGCCATGTCATTATTTTTTCTTCTTTTAGACCTTTACTGGCCAGCTATGCTGTGGAGTAGTTGGATGCATTCGATGGAGCATTGTCCTGCATGAAAATCATGTTTTTCTTGAACGATACCGACTTCTTCCTGTACCACTGCTTGAAGAAGTTGTCTTCCAGAAACTGGCAGTAGGTCTGGAAGTTGGGCTTCACTCCATCCTCAACCCGAAAAGGTCTCACAAGTTCATCTCTGATACGAGCCCATACCAGTACCCCACCTCCACCTTGCTGGCGTCTGAGTCGGAGTGGAGCTCTCTGCCCTTTACTGATCCAGCCTCTGGCCCATCCATCTGGCCCATCAAGAGTCACTCTCATTTCATCAGTCCATAAAACCTTTGAAAAATCAGTCTTAAGATATTTCTTGGCCCATTCTTGACGTTTTATCTTATGTTTCTTGTTCAAAGGTGGTAGTTTTTCAGCTTTCCTTACCTTGGCCATGTCCCTGAGTATCGCACACCTTGTGCTTTTCGATACTCCAGTAACGTTGCAGCTCTGAAATATGGCAAAACTGGTGGTGAATGGCATCTTGGCACCTTCACACTTGATTTTCCTCAATTCATGGGCAGCTATTTAGCGCCTTTTTTGGCCAACACGCTTCTTGCGACTCTGTTGGCTATTTGCCATGAAACGCTTGATTGTTCGGTGATCACGCTTCAAAAGTTTGGAAATTTCAAGACTGCTGCTGTTATGATCTGCAACATGTACTAAGGAAAGATAGGGAAAGCTGTCCCTACAGTAAGACTAAGCTGAATCCCTATGATGTAGCGGGCTGCCTGTTCCTAGAGAACAGACTTGCCTTAGTCCTCGGCTAGTCTGAAAGAAGACCTATAGAATTAAGGGAGGGGGCCCTAAAAGGACTAAGGACTGGGACAAAAATGGGACACCTCCTAAACAGAAAGTTGTTGCAGAACACAAAAAGACAAACTGACAAAAATGTACTAGAGGTCCCAGAGGACTAAGCAAACTAACAGAGAAAGGCACCGAAGCACTAGGCTAGAAAAACAGTCAAACACTGAAGTCCAGCACAGCCAGAAGGGCGGAGCTGGAATATAAAGGCAGGTGGTCACGTGACTGCAAAACACAAGATAGAAAAAACAAACAGGAGGGTTCTAACAGTACCCCCTCTTTTATGAGGATCCTCCAGGCCCAGGCCTATCTGGAAACCTCCTGTGGAAAGCTTTAACAAGCCTAGGAGCAGAGATATCATCCGTCCTTACCCAGGAGTTGTCTTCTGGACCGAAAACCTTCCACGAGACAAGATACTGTAATCTCCCTCTATGCCATCTAGAATTCAAGATACGAGAAATTTCATATTCGCCATCTTCCACCACAGGAGGAACTGTGACAGTGCCTTCCCTATCAGATACGTCAGCCTTTTTCAACAAGGAAACATGAAACACAGGATTAATCTTCCAGGAAGTAGGGACATCCAACCTAACAGCAGACGGGTTAACAAACTGAAGTACTTTAAATGGACCCACAAACTTAGGACCCAGTTTTTCAGATGGAATCCTCAACCGCAGGTTCTTCGAGGACAACCAAACCATGTCACCCACAGTAAACAAAACCACCTTACGTTTCCTGTCAAAATACTTCTTGGACTTCTTGTTACCCTCTTGAAGGTTGCAACGTACATTAGTCCAAACTCTCTCCAAATCACCGGAAAAATTCTCCTCCTCCGGCACCGCCGACCCTAATTTGGAGAACGAACCAAAAGACGGATGTCTCCCAGTACAACAAAAAAAAGGAGAACACCCAGCAGAGGAGTATGTATGATTCTTAAGAGCAAAGTCTGCGAGAGGCAGAAACTCAGACCACACCTCTTGATTGTCCGCCACAAAACAACGCAAAAACTGTTCAACATCCTGGTTCTTTCTTTCAGTCTGTCCATTAGACTCAGGATGATAACCACACGAAAATGACAAATGGACTACCAACCTGTCACAAAAAGCATGCCAAAAGCGAGCCACAAACTGAGGTCCTCTATCAGAAACAATATCCGTGGGAACGCCATGGAGCTTGACAATCTCCTTAACAAATGCCTTAGCAAGTGTCTTGGTGCAGGGCAACTTAATGAATGGAACAAAATGATACATTTTACTAAAACGGTCCACGACCACCCAGATGACAGTAAAACCCTCGGACACCGGAAGATCAGTAATAAAATCCATTGTGAGATGCGTCCAAGGCGCACTAGGAACCTCCAGAGGGCAAAGCAACCCCGCAGCAGGAGTATGTGAAGCCTTTGACCTAGCACACACAGTACACTGACGCACTCACTTGATGACTTCCTTCTGCCATCCAGGCTACCAAAAACTGCGACTGACAAGTCTCTTAGTCTCCGAAATTCCTGGATGACCTGCCAACCGAGACTCATGACACTCCACAAACAAATCTCTCCTAAAGGCTCTAGGCACGAACAACCTCCCATGGGGAGTGTTAGATGGAGCATCATCTTGAGCTTTCAGAATCCCATTCTCCAAATCTGAGTCCAAAGCCGCCACCACAACTCCTTTCTGTAAAATGCTCTCCTCCTCGGCACCGACCGTAGGAGAGAAGCTGCGAGATAAAGCATCGGCTTTAACATTCTTAGTACCAGGGATATAGGTAACAGAAAAATAAAAGTGAGAAAAAAAAGTGCCCATCTATCTTGACAGGCATTCAAGCGCTTAGCAGCATCCAGATAGATCAAATTCTTATGATCTGTGAAAACCTGAATAGGAAATAGAGAGCCTTCCAAAAAATGACGCCAATGTTCAAACGCAAGTTTAATAGCCAGCAACTCCCAATTTCCAACATCATAATTCAGTTCGGTTTCCAAAAAAAAATTTGAAATGAAGGCACAAGGATGTACTCCACCCTTGTTCTCCTGAGACAAAACTGCTCCGACCCCCACCGATGAAGCATCGACCTCAACCAAAAGAGGCTTGGTCTCATCAGGCTGCATAAGGATAGGGGCAGAACTGAACCTCTCTTTGAGATACTCAAACGCTTCAATGGCCTCAGTAGTACACTGGCCGTATTCGCACCTTTCCTGGTGAGATCGGTGAGAGGTTTAACAATTACAGAAAAATTCTTAATGAATTTCCTGTAATAATTGGCAAAACCCAAAAATCTCTGCATAGATTTCAAACCAATAGGCCTAGGCCATTCCTGCACAGCCTGAACCTTCACAGGGTCCATCTCCAAGCCCTCGCTGGAGACAATGTAGCCCAAATAACTAATTTTCTGCACAGCGAACTCACATTTCTCCAGCTTAGCAAAGAGTGAATTATCACTCAATAACTACAAAACTTCACGTACACTCTGCCAATGGGACTCTAGATCTGGTGAATAAATCAAAATGTCATCCAAATACACAACCACATTCTTACCAATCAAAGGTCTCAGGATGTCATTAATAAAGTTCTGAAAAAATGAAGGTGCATTGGTAAGACCAAAAGGCATCACCAGATTCTCAACATGACCTACCGGAGTGTTAAAAGGAGTTTTCCATTCATCACCCTCCTTCACTCGTAACAAACTGTACGCCCCCCGGAGATCAATTTTGGAGAACCACTTGGCTCCCACTAACTGGTTAAACAAGTCAGGAATTAATGGCAATGGGTAGGAAATTCGTACGGTAATCTTATTAACTTCACGAAAATCCAGACATGGACGTAAACCGCCGTCCTTTTTTTTAACAAAGAAGAACTGCCACAGGGGACTTAGAAGGTCTAATGTGACCAGCAGCCAGGCTAGTCTGTATGTACTCCTCCAAGGCCTTTCTTTCAGGGATAGTCAGATTAAACAAGCGACTTTTGGGAAGAGTAGCACCCGGAACAAACTCAATGGCGCAATCATAATCCCTATGAGGAGGTAAAACTTGCGACTCCTCCTCCGAAAAAAACTCCAAAAATCTTGAATAGGTACCGGTAATTCCCCTTTTTCCACAGCCGCAATGCGACCATCACAACATTTATCATAGCACTTCGGACTCCAAGACTTAATCACATTAGTAGACCAGTACAATAAAGGATTGTGCAGTCTTAACCAAGGCAATCCTAGAACAACTGGAGAGGGCAAATTATCCAAAACAACCAAGTCCAAAATTTCTTGGTGAACTCCATTGATAGTTAGGGGAAATTCAGCAGTCTTGTGAGTAATACATTTCAAAGGAGAGTTATCAATTGCAACCACAGAAATAGGTGATGACAAAGGTTTGGATTTCAATTTAATGTTTTCCAAAAACCCTTTATCAATCACATTAAGTGTGGAACCACAATCCACAAATACCTGAAATTCAATCAAATCTCCCTTCAGAGTAGTACTCCCAGAAAGAAATACTCCTGCAGAGCGTAAACAAGCTATACGGGCGTAACTGACCTTTTTTTTTTCTTTACTTAAACAACGCTCACAATACTTAATCAAATGGTCAGCTTTACCACAATAAAGACACAATCCCTCGGCGAACCTCCGGTCTCTTTCCTGAGAGCGGAGTGACATCCCCCCAACCTCCATCGGTTCCCCGCCGTCAGAGCAGATTTTCTGGGGACTAGGAACTGACATTACAGGAGTCTTTACCTCATTGAGCCTGCACCTCAGTCTCCTGTCTATACGAACAGCTAACTGCATAGCATCCTGCAGAGTCTCAGGTGCAGGGAAAGCAATTAGCAAATCCTTAATCCTATCACTCAGACCAGCAAGAAATAGACATCTCAGCGCAGGATCATTCCACTTAACTTCTGAAGCCCATCTCCTGAAGTGTGTGCTATAATTTTCAACATCATCTGACCCCTGATTCAAACGCCTGAGTTCTGATTCAGCAGATGAGATTCGATCAGGATAGTCATATAATAGCCCCATAGCAGAAAAAAATTATTCAACAGACCTTAAACACGGATCATTAGGCTGGAGATAAAAGGCCCACCCCTGTAGTTCATTGCGCAAAAGTGACATAATAAAACCAATGCGCTGTGATTCATTCCCAGAGGATCTTGGTCTCAAACGAAAATATAACAAACAAGCATTTTTAAAGGGAAAAAAATCTTGCTGTTTACCATAAAAAACATCAGACAGTCCTACCTTGGGTTCGACAAAATGCGCCCCAGAACAGCTACTCATGTGTTGCTGAAGCTCGGCCACCTCCAGAGACAATCCCTGCAGGCATTGAGGCAAATCCTGGACGGAAACCATACTGATCCCTGAATTTCTTTCCTTTTGTTTTTTTAGGCTGGACTTACTGTTATGATCTGCAACATGTACTAAGGAAAGATAGGGAAAGCTGTCCCTACAGTAAGACTAAGCCGAGTCCTTACGATGTAGCGGGCTGCCTGTTCCTAGTGAACAGACCTGCCTTAGTCCTCGGCTAGTCTGAACGAAGACCTATAGAATTAAGGGAGGGGTCCCTAAAAGAACTAAGGACTGGGACAAAAATGGGACACCTCCTAAACAGAAAGTTGTTGCAGAACACAAAAAGACAAACTGACAAAAATGTACTAGGGGTCCCAGAGGACCAAGCAAACTAACAGAGAAAGGCGCCGAAGCACCAGGCTAGAGAAACAGTCAAACACTGAAGTCCAGCACAGCCAGAAGGGCGGAGCTGGAATATAAAGGCAGGTGGTCACGTGACCGCAAAACACAAGATGGAAAAAACAAACAGGAGGGTTCTAACAGCTGCATCCCTCTGCAAGACATCTCACAATTTTGGACTTTTCAGAGCCCGTCAAATCTCTCTTCTGACCCATTTTGCCAAAGGAAAGGAAGTTGCCTAATAATTAAGCACACCTTATATAGGGTGTTGATGTCATTAGTCAACACCCCTCCTCATTACAGAGATGCACATCACCAGATTTACTTAATTGGTAGTTGGCTCTCAAGCCTATGCAGCTTGGAGTAGGACAACATGTGTAAAAAGTATCGTGATCAAAATACTCATTTGCCTAATAATTCTGCACACAGTGTATATAACTACGAGCATTTACTATTTCCTCTTTGAACTTAAATATAGACACGATAGTAGAACAGTCAATAATCTTTCCATATGACTGAAACACAACAGTGTTCTTTTTTCTAGTTGAAAGATAGGTTCCCGTTTGGAAATTAAAAGTAAAGAGGTCACTGCCTGTTCTATATTCCTTTCTTCAGTGTTGTCATCAAGTGCCATACAATAGTGAATACAAGGTTATATTTATCTAGGCTTTATACTTTATTTATAGAAATGACAAGTATCAGAGAACGGCTATACGTGCACCACTAATAAGAATGCTCTAAGCTGTGGCCAGAATTACTTATTATATATCTATATGTCTGCCAGGAATCTTTGGTGCAGGAAAATCCTTGGATTAAAGGGGTATTCCCATTTCCAAGATCCTATCCCAATATATAGTAGGTATAATAACAATAATATTAGCAAACACCTACAATTAGAAATGTAGTATAGTATTTTTGATTCGCTATGTCTCTTTCCTCATGTGCAGGCATTGCAGGACCTTAGGTATCCATGGTTACGTCCACTGATAAAGTAACAGCTAGCTGCTAGTGGTCGTAACCGTGGATACATAAGGTCCTGAATTGCCTGCACATGAAGTAAGTGGCATACTGAATAAAAAATACTATACTACATTTCTAATTGGAGGTATTTGCTAATATTATTATTATTACACCTACTACATATTGGGATAGGATCTTGGAGATGGGAATACCCCTTTAAACAATGTTGAGTATTGCATGGAAATATATACTGTCTGTCTCGTGTATGAACCTTGCTCACCTTGATCTTAAAAGGGGTTTTCCCTTAAAAATAATAGAAACTGACAATACTCGTCCTCTCTGGGTCCTGCACTGCGTATCCACTGCTGCTCCAGTCATGGCTTACCAGCTGCATTGGTGATGTCACGCCATGAGAGCTGCAGCCAATCACTGTGCTGCTGACATGACATCATCACTGAATCTGGTAAACAATCCCCAGACAGGCAGCAGTGATGTGTATGAAGGGGCATGGTTGTCCGGCTCATTTCAATAGATAAGCCACCCCTTTGTGTCTCTGAATCACCTGCGACAGTGAAGGGAGCCGGCTAAGCTACTGACATAAGATGGTCAGTCAACCCGCTCATACCTGTCACTAACACATAGAAGACACTAAGCAGAAAGACTACACTTCCCAGAATGCAATTCAGAAGCTCTAAACAATCAGAGAATTATCGGAGAGTTGTTGAACATGACAAACTGTAAACTTTAAGAAGGCCATAATACAGAATCAGTATGAGATGGGTGATGCATGCTAAGTGATTATGAAACTGACCATGTAGATAATAGCAATGTGTAAATTCTAAAGTGGTGAACTGATGCTATAATGTGTCTTTACAACTATACAAGCTGACCCTCTATGAGTAGACATGGGCTCAAGGTATCTACACAATGGTCCTAGGACAATTGGTCACAAAGGATTAAAGAAGTGTTATAGTTTAAAAAAAATTATTTATTGATAACATATTTAAAATGATACTAAGAAAACAATAAAATGGTGTCTCAAACCAAAAAATGGGGGAGACTTGCTCAGGTAAAAATTAATAAATGTAACATCCCTGGTGGTGTGCTGGCATGGCTTACCATTTCCCACCATGCAAGACCGCCAACTTACTTAACAGTCCAGGCTGTGCACTGTGCTCCTCTACTTGCTGTGTGCATGTCTCTTGTTTGCAGGCTTAGGGCGGCGGCGCTGGAACTTCCTGAGTCTTAAAGGGACAGTGTGCAAATTCCTAAGCGTCCCCAGCCTATTGCTGTGAGGCACTGGATACTTAAGGTACCCCCAGCAACACTTTCTTTCAGTGTGTTCTGTGCAACTGTGAATAGCCAGGGACTGTCCTGTATCCTGCCTGTTTCTGCCACCTTGGGGGCTAAGTACCCAGGCCTGTACCTGTGTTCCTGTATCTATTCTGTTCTGCCACCCTGGGGGCTGAATACCTAGGCCTGTTACCTGTACCTGTGGCTTCTAGTCTATTTCTGCCACCCTGGGGACTGAATTCTCAGGCTCGTACCTGTATCCCGCTCCTGTGTCAGTTCTCTGAACTGTGTCCTAGCCCATTACCTGTTTGTCTCTATGTCTGATTCTTCCCTTTGCCTGCAGTGTCAGTACCAGAATCTATCTCCTACCTGCTGTCTCTGTACTCCAGCTTGTGAGTGTATCCACTCGCTACTTCATAGCAAGTACCTTGTGTGTATCTGGCTCTGCTTGTCCCGTTTCCCTGCCTCTGTATCAACCTTCTGTGTTCTAGCTAACTTCCTGCGCTTTCCTGACCATGTCTGTTCCATGTGAACAGAGCCCTGTCCCGCCTGGCCGCACCTGCGGCTCTGCTCCGCTTCCCGTCTGCACCTGCGGCTCTGCTCCGCTTCCGTCCGCACCTGCGGCTCTGCTCTGCCCTGCTTCCTGTCCGCACCTGTGGCTCTGCTCCTGTATCCCAGTCTGTACTGGTCCCTATCCAACCTGTCTACCTGCCTGCCTGTATACCAGCCGTCTCCCCTTACCTCGACGCGTTTCACCTCGCTTCTTCCTGGGGGCATGTCAGGTAATTTATGGTTATGTCCAATCTGGCTCTGGCTTTTTGCACATATAGTAAGTGGTAATGCATATGCTTATAAACTATTATTAAGACATGTGTGATATATGGAGGATTTTCTCTGTCTTAGGTTTCTGGCTATTTTGACATTGAGATTTCATGATGATTTTTAAAGTGCTGTTAATTTTGTATGTATTTGATTATTATAGAAATATCTTATCATTTATTTTACTGTATCTATTAGTAAATGCACAGCAGGCAAAATTTCATTCAACCTTGATTATCTTATAACTGGTAAAGTGTGGTAAATAGTGGATATGTTTGATCATTATAGAAATATTCTATTAATTATTATATTTAGTAAATGCACAGCACAGTAAATTCTCATTCAATTTTTTTTTTCTACTATGACCAATGTCAGTGAGCTAGACAAAACTGAATATTAATATATTTTCAAATAATATACTTGTTAACATCTCCTGAAATTTGCTCTATATTGGTGTGAATAATTAATTATTTTTTTCCTGAGCAAGTCTCCCCCATGTTTTCGCTTGAGGCACCTTTTTATTGTTTTCTTAGGGTATGTGCCCACGTAGCGTTTTACAAGCGTTTATGCTGCTTGGTAATCTGCCCCCCATGGTCCCCAATAACAAGCCGCAATGTCAATGCCCATGCTGCGGATTTTTCTGCGCTCAAAAATCTGCAGCATGTCCATTAATTTTGCGGACACGCAGCGTAATCGCCGCCATTGACTTGCACTGAAACGCATAATATCCATGTCAGTACATTTGTACACACGGATATTATGCGTTTCTATGTGCGGATGGTACCCAAGTCTGGAGGAGAGGAGACACTCATCCAGACCTTGGTACCACAGAAACTGTAAAAAAAAGAATTTAAAATAAAAAATAAAGTTTATACTCACCTTCCGACGTCCTCCCGGTGTTTTGTCTGCTCCGTCCAGTGTCTTGCACTGCTCGCGCTGTTGTGAAGGACCTGCCATGACGTCACTGAGTCATGTGACCCATCACATGGCTCAATGACGTCACCGCAGGTCCTTCACACCACCGCGAGCAGTGCAAGACACTGGACGGAGCAGACAAAACACCGGGAGGACAACGGAAGGTGAGTATAAACTTTTATTTTTTACCATTCTTATTCTTTTTTTTAACTAACTTGGTCACACTACTATAAATCCAAGCCGGTTGCATGGATTTATATAGTGTGAACAAGTTGTCAAGCACTTTTCCAAGTGATGCTAAAATTGCTTGGAAAAGCGCTTGATAACCCGCATGCGGAAATGCATGTGAAAACGCTTGACAACGCTTCTACCTGGCGGGAAAAATGCATGTAAAAACCGCATGCGTTTTTCCTGCCATGGAGAAGCGGAAAAAATATGCAGCATTTCTGCATCGTGGGCACATAGCCTTAGTATCTTTTTAAATATGTCATCAATGAAGAAATTATTTTAAACTAAACACTTCTTTGATCCTTTGTGACCAATTGTCATAGGACCAGTGTGGAAGATATGATTGTGCGTTTGAGAGATGCTATTATAGTAGTATGCTCATCATGGGCTCAAAGGTACAGACAAAATAACTACCATGTTCATCCGAAAAATCTTATATTGTTTTTTGCTCCGAGAGATGGGTCAGGGCTTATTTTCACAAGATGTCTTTTTTTTTTTCATGAACAGTCCCCATTTATTCTTGAACAAAAAAAATCAACATTTATTCAAATATAATCATCACATTCTGGAACATCATCAGAACTCTCCAAAACATGAATTCCATCATGAATTTCTTGAGATTCTATTTCCTTTTACCATGTAGCACAGTCTACTCTTTACACAGGCTGACAAAGAATGATGAGGCTAGAACGATCACTAGATAATAATAGATTATTCTGTCTCCATACATATCATGTTATCGGTAGCACATCCATTTACACTGGGTGAGGTGCTAAAGTTTACAATAGCACTGATTCATTAAGACTGGCGTGGAGCAGGTCAGTCTTAATGCACGGGGCCACTGAAGTAAGATGCACCTAATTCATTAAAAGAAATCTGACAGCAGGTTTTTACTATGTCATCTGACAGCAGCCTGATGTAGGCAAAGAGACCCTGAATGCAACGAGGTATCACTTAAATTGCTGGGTGCTGCAGTTCTGAGACAATCAGAGTTTCTAGATTTAGCATGAAGCAGAGCTCAGAGAGCTAACTCCGCCCACACCAGGCTCTGTATATACAATGTTCATAGACCCTGAGCTGCTTATCACAAGAGGGAGCGTGTTGAACTATCATGCACACACTGCTGTGTCCCAGCATTGATAAGCTCCTGGTGCTAAAACAAATAAAGCAAGAAAAGAGATCACTGAATTCTGAGTTTTAACCCCTAGATCATGCTGTCTTCAGATTACATAGCAAAAACCTGCTGACAAATTCCCTTTGACCCCTTAGTGACTAAGCCAATTTTGACATTAATGACCTAGCCAAATTTTACAATTTTGACCAGTGTCACTTTATGTGGTAACAACTCTGGAACGCTTCAACGTATCCACTAATTCTGAGATTGAGTTTTCGTGACAAATTGTACTTCATGTTAGTGGTGAATTTTGGTTGATATGAAATTTTGACAAAAAAAATTTAAATTTTGTAATTTTCAAACTTTAAATTTTGATGCCCTTAAATCAGATAGTTATAGCACACAAAATAGTTACTAAATAACATTTCCCATATGTCTACTTTGCATCTGCATAATTTTTTTAAAACATTTTTTTTGTTAGGATGTTAGAGGCGTTAAAAGTTTAGCAGCAATTTCTCATTTTTTTCAACAAATTTACAAAACCAGTTTCTTTAGGGATCTATTCAGATTTAAATAGACTTTGAGGGACCTACATATTGGAAATTCCCCAAAAGTGAGGCCATTTTAAAAACTGCAAACCTCAAATACTTCAAAACTGTTGTCGGGAATTTTTGTAACCCTTCAGGTGCTGCAAAGGAATTAATGCAAGGTGAAATGAAAAAAAAAAATTTAATTTTACCTCTAAAATCTTTAGCCCCAATTTTTTCACTTTTAAAAGTGGTAACACCAAAGAGTGGACCCCACAGTTTGTTACTGACTTTCTTACGAGCTCGACAATACCTCACACGTAGTCAAAAAGTTCTGTTTGGACAAATGCCAGGGCTCGGTGCGGAAGGAGCAATATTTGAATTTTGGAACACCAATTTGGCAGAAAGAGATAGCGGGCACCATGTTGAATTTGCAGGGCCCCTAAGGTGCCTAAACAACAGAAACCCCCTACAACTGACCCCATTTTGGAAACTACACCATAAAGGATTTTATTCAGGGGTATTATGAGCATTTTGAACCCACAGGTACTACACAGAATTTGATAACATTAGGTCGTCATATTGAAAAAGTTCAGTTTTTTCACAAAAATCTAGCTTTAGCCCCAAATTTCTCACTTTTGCTAGAGGTAGCACTAAAAAGTGGACCCCACAGTTTGTCACTCATGTTCTTACGAGTACAGCGATACCCCACACGTAGTCAAAAAGTTTTGTTTGGACAAACTGCCGGGCTTGGAAGGGAAAGGGCACAATTTGAATTTCGAGACACAAAATTTGACTCTGTTTGGAATAGATTGACATATTTACAGAGCCTGTGTGGTTCAAGAGCAGAAAACTCTCATAAATGTCTTTTTTGTAAATTATACCCTCTAAAGTATTTTTCTAGGGTGGTAGTGAGTAGTTTGATACCACCATTTTTATGTAGTTGATGCAACACAAGTTCGAACAATTACAATTTGCATTTTTTTCACTGTCACTTTCATGAATCTTTTTTGTACTTTGTACGAGGTACCAATTGTTTGAGGGCAGCTTGGTGGGTTTATTTGCCGGTCCCTAAATTCGTATATTAGAAAGGAAAATGTGTACCCCCCTTTTTTGTACAATTTGACACTGTATTTGACGCACTTGGGGGGATCAATTGGTGGAATGACCGATCGCCCTTGAAACTTATGAGCGACTCGTCAGCTTCAACATTTTGCTTTGGGGTATAGGAATTTAGAAATTAATCTTTTAGTAGGGAAAGGAGGAGTCTCAATTTATAAAGGCGATAGTAATTGGGGTCATTTTTTGGGGGGGGAGCTTGGGAATTGTCATTGAAATGAAGAAATCTCATTAGGGCTTCATAACAGGCTCGGGATATGACAGCTGCAAATACAGGGGTACTCTGGACAGATTCTCTTGCCCAAGAGGAACAGAGAGTGGATTTTTTTTTACTAAACCCATGTTTAGGGTAAGGCTCAAATTTTTTTTATTTCAGGGACATTTGTTGGGATCCATGAACGAGAATGAAAGGATGTGGGTTTTGGGGAAATATATTGTAGGGCATATAAAGTTGCTTGATAGGCAATTCATTTAGGAGGGGAAAATGCATTGTTGGGATACCACAATGGAGGGGGGGGGGGACTGTAGAATCGGTCCTGCCTCTGACGATTCTGTTCTGCTTCAGAACCAGACTCGGTTTCACTCCCGGAACTGCTGGAGCAAAGCAGGGTGTATGCCTGCTCTGCGGTAAATGTTCTGCGGGCTATTGCTTTATTTTATATGGATGCCTAACAAAAAAAAAAAACTAGACCCAACCCTAACTCTAGGCCCAGCCTGAACCTAAACACAACACTAACTCTAGGCCCAACCTTAACCCTAAATCCAGCCTGAACCCTAAATCCAACACTAACTCTAGGCCCAACTTTAACCCTAAATTCAACCTGAACCCTAAACACAATACTATCTCTAGGCCCAACCTGAACCTAAACACAACACTAACTCTAGGCCCAACCTTAACCCTAAATCCAGCCTGAACCCTAAACACAACACTAACTCTAGGCCCAACCTGAACCCTAAATCCAACCTGAACCCTAAACACAACACTAACTCTAGGTCCAACCTAAACACCACACTAATTCTAGGCCCAACCCGAACCCTATATCCAACCTGAACCCTAAATCCAACACTAACTCTAGGCCCAACCTGAACCTAAACACAACACTAATTCTAGGCCTAACCTGAACCCTAAATCCAAGCTGAACCCTAAACACAACACTAACTCTAGGCCCAACCTGAGCCCTAAATCCAAACTGAACCCTAAACACAACACTAACTCTAGGCCCAACCAGAACCCTAAACACAACACTATCTCTAGGCCCAACCTGAACCATAAATCCAACCTGAACCTAAACACAACACTAACTCTAGGCCCAACCTGAACCATAAATCCAACCTGAACCCTAAACATAACACTAATTCTAGGCCCAACCTGAACCCTAAATCCAACCTGAACCCTAAACACAAAAACTACCTCTAGGCCCAACCTGAACCCTAAATCCAACCTGAACCTTAAACACAACACTAACTCTAGGCCCAACCTGAACCCTAAATCCAACCTGAACCCTAAACACAACACTAACTCTAGGCCCAACCTGAACCCTAAATCCAACCTGAACCCTAAACACAACACTAACTCTAGGCCCAACCTGAACCCTAAATCCAACCTGAACCCTAAACACAACACTAACTCTAGGCCCAACCTGAACCCTAAATCCAACCTGAACCCTAAACACAACACTAACTTTAGGCCAAACCTGAACCTAAACACAACACTAATTTTAGCCCCAACCTGAACCCTAAATCAAACCTGAACCTTAAACACAACACTAACTCTAGGCCCAACCCGAACCCTAAATCCAACCTGAACCTAAACACAACACTAATTCTAGGCCCAACCTGAACCCTAAATACAACACTAACTCTAGGCCCAACCTGAACCCTAAATCCAACCTGAACCCTAAACATAACACTAACACTTGGCCCAACCTGAACCCTAAATCCAACCTGAACCCTAAACACAACACTAACTCTAGGCCCAACCTGAACCCTAAATCCAACCTGAACCCTAAACACAACACAAACTCTAGGCCCAACCTGAACCCTAAATCCAACCTGAACCCTAAACACAACACTAACTCTAGGCCCAACCTGAACCCTAAATCCAACCTGAACCCTAAATCCAACCTGAACCCTAAACACAACACCAACTCTAGGCCCAACCTGAACCCTAAATCCAACCTGAACCTAAACACAACACTAACTCTAGGCCCAACCTGAACCCTAAATACAACACTAACACTAGGCCCAACCTGAACCATAAATCCAACCTGAACCCTAAACACAACACTAACTCTAGGCCCAACCTGAACCCTAAATCCAACCTGAACCCTAAACACAACACTAACTTTAGGCCAAACCTGAACCTAAACACAACACTAATTTTAGCCCCAACCTGAACCCTAAATCCAACCTGAACCTTAAACACAACACTAACTCTGGGCCCAACCCGAACCCTAAATCCAACCTGAACCTAAACACAACACTAACTCTAGGCCCAACCGGAACCCTATATCCAACCTGAACCCTAAACACAACACTAACTCTAGGCTCAACCTGAACCCTAAATCCAACCTGAACCTAAACACAACACTAACGCTAGGCCCAACCTGAACCCTAAATACAACACTAACTCTAGGCCCAACCTGAACCATAAATCCAACTTGAACCCTAAACATAACACTAACTCTAGGCCCAACCTGTGCCCTAAATCCAACATGAACCCTAAACACAACACTAATTTTAGGCCAAACCTGAACCTAAACACAACACTAATTTTAGCCCCAACCTGAACCCTAAATCCAACCTGAACCCTAAACACAACACCAACTCTAGGCCCAACCTGAACCCTAAATCCAACCTGAACCTAAACACAACACTAACTCTAGGCCCAACCTGAACCCTAAATCCAACCTGAACCTTAAACACAATACTAACTCTAGGCCCAACCTGAACGCTAAATCCAACCTGAACCCTAAATCCAACACTAACTCTAGGAACAACCTGAACCTAAACACAACACTAACTCTAGGCCCAACCTGAACCCTAAATACAACCTGAACCCTAAATACAACACTAACTCTAGGTGCAACCTGAACCCTAAATACAACACTAACTCTAGGCCCAACCTGAACCCTAAATCCAACCTGAACCCTAAACACAACACTAACTCTAGGCCCAACCTGAACCCTAAATCCAACCTGAACCCTAAATCCAACACTAACTCTAGGCCCAACCCGAACCCTAAATCTAACCTGAACCCTAAACACAACACTAACTCAAGGCCCAACCTGAACCCTAAATCCAACCTGAACCCTAAATCCAACCTGAACCCTAAACACAACACTAACTCAAGGCCCAACCTGAACCCTAAATCCAATCTTAACCCTAAATCCAACACTAACTCTAGGCCCAACCTGAACCCTAAATCCAACCTGAACCCTAAATCCAACAATAACTCTAGGCCCAACCTGAACCCTAAATCCAACCTGAACCCTAAACACAACACTAACTCTAGGCCCAACCTGAACCCTAAATCCAACCTGAAATCTAAATCCAACACTAACTCTAGGCTCAACCTGAACCCTAAATCCAACCTGAACCTAAACACAACACTAACCCTAGGCCCAACCCTAACACCTAAACCCAACCCTAACACCTAACCCCAGCCCTGGTCCTGCCTCTGGCGATTCTGTTCTACTTCAGAACCAGACTCAGTTTCACTCCCAGAGCAAAGCATAACTCCAAAGCCTAACCCTAGGCCCAACCCTAACCCTAGGCCCAACCCTAAGCCCAACCTGAACCCTAAGCCCAAACCTAACCCTAAATGTAACCCTAACCCCAACACTAAGCCCGGCCCTAACCCTAAACCCAACCCTAACACCTAAGCCCAACCAAAAGACCTAATCCTAGCTAAAGGCAAAGAAAGAAAGAAAAATTATAAAAAAAAATTAAAAAAATGAATCTGACTAGGGGGGATGAAAAATATTGAGCTTTTGATCACTGTGATAGGATCTATCACAGTGATCAAAAGTCAGGGACCAATATAAAAAATCCTTGCTGTTGCCGGGTGCTGGCCAGCAGATCTCGGCAGGGGCACAGCGCATGTGCATGCCATTCTGCTTCGGGAATAGGAGGAGGAGGGCCGTAGGATGAAGTCACCAGTACCGGGGTACCGTGGGGGGTTTCGAGACATCATTTCTCTCTCCCCCCGACATGCTAGATCATGTCAGAGGACAGAGAAATGATTTTTAAATCAGACTTTACTTTGTTTTCATTTGATCGCCATTATTCTGTGAATATTGAAATGACCAAGGGGGCTCTAAAAGCAATCTGGATTCGCCCATCAGAACGGACCACACAATTTACAGGCACCACGGGACATGTATAAAACACTTTTTCAGGGGTATGCCAGGGCACCTATGAGTATATAAAGGGGTTGTAGAAACCCCACTGACATGATTTTAAAGGTGATGGGCATGGTTTATAAGTAGTGTTGAGCTATACCTTCCGATATCATGAAATATCGGATCGGATTGGATCGAGCCGATACCCAAAAAGTATCGGATATCGCCGATTCCAATACCGGAAACCAATGCAAGTCAATGGGACACAAATATCGGAATGAAAATAAACCCTTTCTTTCCTTGTTGGTTAATTCTACATCAAGGAAAACAACTAACAATAATGTAGAATGTATTGGGGGAGGTGGTTGCCCAAATAGATGGGAACAGTGCTCACAGTGAAACATGAAAAGCCGGCAATTCATCAGCGGCCTATACCGGTACCCGACAATTTAGAACAGAAAGAATAGAGCCTCACACATAGATTAGATAGATAGAAACATGTCAGTCACATATAGAATAAGTACAGTGACAGTGTTGGTTACTGTACTTGTCATTTAGTGTTAAAATAAAGGATTTATTAAAAAAAAAATTGGCGTGGGGTTCCCCGTAATTTTAGTCTCTAGCGGAGGTTAAGCAGACGGCTGGGGCAGATGTTTGAAGCCTGGGAAGGGGGTAATACCCACGGAGCTTCCGAGGCTACTAATATCGGCCCCCAGCTGAATACCTAGCCTTTACTAGCTATTAAAATGAGGGACCCCCCAAAAAAATGACGTGGGGTCCCCCCTATTTTAATAGCTAGCAAAGGCTAGGCAGACAGCTGGGGGCTGATATTAATAGCCCAGGAAGGGTGCCATGAATATTGGCCCCCTCCCAGGCTAGAAACACCAGCCATCAGCCGCCCCAGAAATGGCGCAACCATAGGATGCGCCAATTCTGGCACTTAGCCTCGCTCTTCCCACAGCCCTGTAGCGGTGGCAGTGGTGTAATAGGGTTGGGGTTGATGTCAGCTGTGTAATGTCTGCTGACATCAAGCCCAGGTTAGTAATGGAGAGGCGTCTATAAGATACCCCCATTACTAACCCCATAGTGAAAGTTAAAGAAAACACAAACACCCAGAATAAAGTCCTTTAATTGAAATAAACACACCATTTTTTATTGTTCTAAATTAAACCATACTTACCATCACGCCCATTCCAGCTGAAGCCAACGATCTCCTGCAATAAAAGAAAAATAATAAACCAACATCATCCTTACCTTTCGATGGTTCCCAGGACAGCTCCAGCTCTGCTACATCGAGATGACAGACTGGACCGCAGCAGAAAGCTGCCATCCAGCCTGTCATCCCGCAGACACTGAGAAGCACAAACATGCTTGCGCTCCTCAGTGTCTGGCTGTGACGGCATCCAGATGAGCCGACAATGAACTCAGCTCACCTCATGCACGTCACTGACAGCAAGGGAGAATTCTCCTGCGCATGCGGTGAGCGTGAGAGACTCGGCTCATCTGGATGCCGTCACAGCCTGACACTGAGGAGCGCAAGCAAGCCTGCGCTTCTCAGTGTCTGCCTGCGGCATGACAGGCTGGATGGCAGCTTTCTGCTGCGGTCCAGCCTGTCATCTCGATGTAGCAGAGCTGGAGCTGTCCTGGGAACCATGGAAAGGTAAGGATGATGTTGGTTTATTATTTTTCTTTTATTGCAGGAGACTGTTGGCTTCAGCTGGAATGGGAGTGATGGTAAGCATGGTTTAATTTAGAACAATAAAGAATTGTGTGTTTATTTCAATTAAAGGACTTTATTCTGGGTGTTGTTTTTTTTTTTTTAAATACTTTACTAGAAATTCATGGCGGTCATGTCTAATATTGGCGTGACCCCATGAATTTCGGGCTTAGGGCCAGCTGATAATACCAAGCTGGCCCTAACCCCTTTATTACCCAGTGAGCCACCGCACCAGGGCCCTGGATGAGTTGGGTACAGCGCCAGAAGATGGCGCTTCTATGAACGCGCCATTTTCCAGGGTGGCTGCGGACTGTAATTTGCAGTGGGGGGGGGCAGAAAGATTGGGCCTCCCTGCGCGCAGATTCCAGCCCCCAGCTGCCTAGTTGTACCTGGCTGGACACAAAAATAGGGCGAAGCCCCACGTATTTTTTTTTTTAATTATTTCATGAAATTCATGAAATAATTAAGAAAAAAAGGGCTTCCCTATATTGTTGTGTCCGGCCAGGTACAAATAGGCAGCTTGTGGTTGGGGGCACCCCGTTCCTGCCTGCTGTACCTGGCTGGACACAAATATAGGGCGAAGCCCCACGTCAATTTTTTTTTAATTATTTCATGAAATAATTTAAAAAAAAAGGGCTTCTCTATATTGTTGCGTCCGGCCAGGTACAAATAGGCAGCTGGTGGTTGGGGGCACCCCGTTCCTGCCTGCTGTACCTGGCTGGACACAAATATAGGGAGAAGCCCCACATCAATTTTTTTTTTAATTATTTCATGAATTTCCTGAAATAATTTAAAAAAAATTGACGTGGGGCTTCGCACTATATTTGTGTCCAGCCAAGTACAGCAGGCAGGAACGGGCTGCCCCCAACCACCAGCTGCCTATTTGTACCTGGTTGGACACAACAATATAGGGAAGCCCTTTTTTTCTTAATTATTTCATGAATTTCATGAAATAATTAAAAAAAAAAATATGTGGGGCTTCGCCTTATTTTTGTGTCCAGCCATGTACAACTAGGCAGCTGGGGGCTGGAATCTGCAGCGCAGGGAGGCCCAAGCTTTCTGGGCCCCCCACGCTGCAAATTGCAGTCCGCAGACACCCTGGAAAATGGGACGTTCATAGAAGCGCCATCTTCTGGTGCTGTACCCAACTCATCCAGGGCCCTGGTGCGGTGGCTCACTGGGTAATAAAGGGGTTAGAGCCAGCTTGGTATTATCAGCTGGCCCTAAGCCCGAAATTCATGGGGTCACGCCAATATTAGACATGACCGCCATGAATTTCTAGTAAAGTATTTAAAAAAAACAGAACACCCAGAATAAAGTCCTTTAATTGAAATAAACACACAATTCTTTATTGTTCTAAATTAAACCATACTTACCATCACACCCATTCCAGCTGAAGCCAACGATCTCCTGCAATAAAAGTAAAATAATAAAGCAACATCATCCTTACCTTTCGATGGTTCCCAGGACAGCTCCAGCTCTGCTACATCAAGATGACAGGCTGGACCGCAGCAGAAAGCTGCCATCCAGCCTGTCATCCCGCAGACACTGAGAAGCGCAGGCTTGCTTGCGCTCCTCAGTGTCAGGCTGTGACGGCATCCAGATGAGCCGAGTCTCTCAAGCTCACCGCATGCGCAGGAGAATTCTCCCACGTTGTCAGTGACGTGCATGAGGCGAGCTGAGTTCATTGTCGGCTCATCTGGATGCCGTCACAGCCAGACACTGAGGAGCGCAAGCATGCCTGCGCTTCTCAGTGTCTGCGGGATGACAGGCTAGATGGCAGCTTTCTGCTGCGATCCAGCCTGTCATGTGAATGTAGCAGAGCTGGAGCCGTCCTGGGAACCATGGAAAGGTAAGGATGATGTTGCTTTATTATTTTTCATTTATTGCACGAGATCGTTGGCTTCAGCTGGAATGGGCGTGATGGTAAGTATGGTTTAATTTAGAACAATAAAGAATTGTGTGTTTATTTCAATTAAAGGACTTTATTCTGGGTGTTTGTGGGGTTTTTTAACTTTGACTATGGGGTTAGTAATGGGGGTGTCTTATAGACGCCTCTCCATTACTAATCTGGGCTTGACGTCAGCTGGCATTATAAGCTGACATCAACCCCAGCCCTATTACCCCACTGCCACCGCTACAGGGCAGTGGGAAGAGCGAGGCTAAGTACCAGAATTGGCGCATCCTATGGATGCGCCATTTCTGGGGCGGCTGACAGCTGGTGTTTCTAGCCTGGGAGGGGGCCAATATTCATGGCACCCTTCCTGGGCTATTAATATCAGCCCCCAGCTGTCTGCCTAGCCTTTGCTAGCTATTAAAATAGGGGGGACCCCACGTCATTTTTTTTGGGGTCCCCCATTTTAATAGCTAGTAAAGGCTAGGTATTCAGCTGGGGGCTGATATTAGTAGCCTGGGAAGCTCCGTGGGTATTACCCCCTTCCCAGGCTTCAAACATCTGCCCCAGCCGTCTGCTTAACCTCCGCTAGGGACTAAAATTACGGGGAACCCCACGCCATTTTTTTTTTAATAAATCCTTTATTTTAAATGACAAGTACAGTAACCAACACTGTCACTGTACTTATTATATATGTGACTGACATGTTTCTATCTATCTAATCTATGTGTGATGCTCTATCTTTCTGTTCTAAATTGTCGGGTACCGATGCTGAATTGCCGGCCGGCTTTTTTAAAGAGACGGTGCATGAAAACACTATTATTTTTTTAAATAAATCCTTTAACACTAAATGACAAGTACAGTAACCAACACTGTCACTGCACTTCTTATATATGTGACTGACATGTTTCTATATATCTAATCTATGTGTGAAGCTCTATTCCTTCTGTTCTAAATTGTCGGGTACCGGTATATGCCGCTGATGAATTGCCGGTTTTTCATGTTTCACTGTGAGCACTGTTCCCATCGATTTGGGCAACCACTGTAATGCCACAACCACCATGGCTGTGGCATTAACGTCTTAAAAAAATATTAATTCCTGCTATTCCATTTAATTGTAATGTAAGGGAGATAATGTAATGTCAGCGCTTGAGCAGGAGAATTCTCCCACGCTGGGATGGCATTCTGATGACAGGCTGGATCGCAGCTGAGCGCTGCCATCCAGCTTGTCATCCTTCAGAGATACTGCAGAGCGCAGGCATTATGTGAACTTCCGATTCCGGTATTCGATATTGTAAAAGTATCGGAACTCGGTATCGGAACTCCGATACAGCGAATATCGGTCGATACCCAATATTTCAGTATCGGAATGCTCAACACTATTTATAAGCCATAAAACTAGTGACAGGTTCCCCTTAAAAATTAACTATTAAATATTTGCTTGTGTTTCCTCGAAGATTGCAGATCTGAGTGACTGCATGCTCCATGTTGAAATGTGTTCTTAGTTATATTTATCACCAGTACATCTTTGAGCATATTACGTTTTTTATAACATCAAGCACACTGTTCTATGTAAATGTCATACCAATGTAATATAACATCTAGTAAATTTACTCTACTATTTCCTGATCTTTAAATGGGGACAACTGTTAGGTGATTGACCTGGGACCCTACCATTGCTCCGATAATGGGGTCTTGGCAATCCAGTGCAACGTCTTACTAGTCCCCATTTTAATACTATATTTATGTACTGCAGGCATTTATATTTATATACTGACTGCAATTTATGTACTTCTTTTGTAGTTACTTTGCTATTTTCTGTATCTACTACATTTTTCTAATGTATGATTTCACCAACTATTCTATGGGTAGTGGTTTTGTGTTTGGCTGCACAGTTTTGTCTTTTGTTTTTATTTTGCTTGGTGTTACCTAACAAATTAATATATAGTTATAAAGTTATGGGTTTTCTTTGCATATTTATTTTTATCCTTCTTTCTTGCTTTTTGGGTGATTTCTGGGATTTTCAACTGATGGCCTATACTAAGATCAGATTGAAGAGTCACTTTATTGTTTAATCAGGCACATTGACGTACATACAATTGTGGTCCATGGTGCTACAGCACTAACTGTTTTGTTTTGCAGCTTTGATCATTTTGTTTCAAAAATTAGTGGGGAACAAACGGATTGAAACAGAAAAGTCATCAATTCAAGATTCTAGTGAACCTCTTTAAGAACTTGTATTGTAAAGTTGTATGACAATAGAATATTTAGCTGTAAAAGTATTAACAGCAAGAATAGCTTAATGGTACTTTCTAGGTTAAAACTTTAGGTTCATTACAATTAAAGCAAAAAAGAAAGGTACAAAAGTTTAGCCTACAGGAAGGCTTATAGCAGTAGACTTCTTAGGCAGTTGCCTAGGACCGTGTAAGATGTCTTCCTAAATGTTTTCACCCTGATCCCTCCTAACCAAAACACTCATATCAGTAGGCGAGCCCATAAAATCAGCCTTATACATAGCAAAAATTAAAATTATGCTGAAATGTCAGGCAAAATCCCATAGATTTATTCTATTAGTAGCAACCCAGAGAAGAAAGTCGCCATATCTTTGGTCTGCAATGGTAAATTAGATAACGATTCACATCTGGGTAAATTGACTAGAACATGACAATTATACAGAATGACATACTGAATAGAATATATTGCCAACCGTAGTTTATCTGTAACATGGTGCGAACACTCAGCAAATACTCTAACATTTTAAACACATATCAGGAAAGAAGATGCTGTGCTCCTCAACAGTGGTCATAGACCCTCAAAGAAAGAAAACTACAAAACAAAAACATATATTGTTTAATGGCAAGCCCACTGACCTAGCATAAAACAGATAAATGAAATCTTACCTGATTTCTCTGTGCGATTTTCTGTCCCTTTTTCCAGCGAAGAACAGGCTTCAGAGCAGGCAAGTCCTTCTCATCTTTCCCAATCACATGTTCTCCAAGACTATAGGCTGTTTCAAAAACTATGGGTGAAATGACATCTTTCACTCTGCGCTGCAAGGAAACAGAGAAGCATACAGAATATTTATACCTAAACTTTACATGGTGGTCAATACAACAAACACTTTAGTTACTTTTCTTCACTTATTTACATATAGTAGAGAGTGATGTGATCTCTATGGAAGAAATATATCCTAAGCATTAACTTGCCTTATAGAGACATTTATACTGTAAGAAATGAGCCTACACTTTACCACAATCCACTGCTGGTTATATATGACATCCTGGATTAGTACTGGGATAAGTACTTTAACTGTGGGAACTGCTTACTATAACATTTTGAAGAATTGTTCATCTTTATGGGAGTGACAAATAAATAGAGATAAATAGTAAAACCTTTCTCTGTCTTATGGAGCTAGAGCCATTGATATTTATGGAAGAATAAATGTGAACAATTTAGAGCATTTGCTGCCATCCAGCCAGGTTTATTTAAGGTTTGAGAGAATACAGTGCCTTGAAAAAGTATTCAAAACCTGTGAACTTTTCCATATTTTTCAAGTTACACCCACAAACTTAAATGTATTTTATTTGGATTTTACGTGATATACCAACACAAAGTAACAAGAATTTGTGAAGTGTAAAGGAAATGATACTAAGTCAATACTTTCTAGGACCATCTTTTGCTGCAGTTACTAATGCAAGTCTTCTGGGGTAAGTCTCTACCAGCTTTGTACATCTAGAGGTGGATGGAGAGTGTCTGTGAACAGTGATTTTCTCAATGGGATTTAGTTCTGGACTGTGACTGGGCCAAATACATGAATATGCTTTGATCTAAACCATTCCATTGTAGCATAGAGAGAGTGTTTATGGTCCATGTCCTGCTGGAAGGTGAACCTACACCCCAGTCTCAAGTCTTTTGCAGCCTCTCACAGAGTTTCCTCCAGGACTGCCCTGCTCCATCCATCTTCCTATCAACTCTGACCAGCTTCCCTGTCCCTGCTGAAGAAATGCTTTCTCATAGTATGATGCTGCCACCACCATGTCTTATAGTGGGGATGGTGATTTCAGGGTGATGCGCAGTGTTAGTTTTCTACCACATATAGTTTTTTACATTTAGCTCTAAAAGTTCTACTTTGGTTTAAACTGACCAGAGCACGTTCTTCCAGATGCTAGGTGTCCCCCCTACATGGCATGTCGAAGAAGGTGTTCTGGTCAGATGAGACCAAAGTAGAACATTACAGTATATGCTCCACTACAAAAGAAAGGTCCTAGTCTGTTCATTGTGACTAATGCACATATTTTTTTTCTGAAACAGGAAGTTCGAGCATAAAAAAGCCAAAGTGGCGAATATGAAAATTGCAAGATTTCTATTTTTAATACACATTGTGATACCAGAAACAAAAAAAATTGTGAAAAAACACAACACAAAAAATCATTTAAACAATAGATAATTTTCTGATGATAGCTTCCCTTTTAAGCAATATGGTTACAGGTGAAAGGTAGTTCTGTAACTACCGAGGGAAGGGACCAATACTCTGTTTTAACAACTTGGGGTCATAGAAATTATTAAAATCTATGCAGCCACTGCAATGAATGGGCATTCACCCCTTACCTCCTCCCCTCTTTCCTTTCCAGTAAGGAAACAAGAGCTTGCGATCTCTTAGGCTAGTACAATGAGCCTAAAGGAGTTGGAAATTAAAATGCCAGAAGTTCTTTTGAAGCCCAAGTGCCAATGAGGATGTCTTTTTTGTGGAAGTATGAGATGTATAGCATAGACAGGAAAGGCTTCTTGAGTTTTGAAAGGAATGAAGCAAATATCTGACACCTTTTAGAGATAGCTATTGTTCATCCAGGATGCACATTCCCTTCCTCAACACATTTTTGGTAAACGCCGAGATACGAAAGAAAATTATGAACATTGGAGTTTGTATAAATCCTATAGTGATGGGACATACATTTTAAGCTTCAGGGCGAATCGGGGAAGAAGATGCATGTTTTTTTCATAACTGTCTGCCTATAATCATAACATTTGCCTATAAGCCACAAATCATTAGCGTCCAGATAATGGATAACAGCCATGTCACATTTGGTCTATGGGTAACAGTAAAATCCCAAGGGAAAATTGTGCGGCGATCTCGAACTTCTGCGATCATCTGGAGTGATGTTATCGCATAAATTGGGAATTTCATAAAATCCTAAAGGACTGAGGACATCCCACAAGCTGACTCACTTAATGTGATCACGGGGGGGTGTGGGTGTAACTCACATGCTGATAAAAGATCAAGGCAAATTATAATCTGTGTTCAATGCTGAGGAAGATACATGCCAGTCATTTTCAATAGGATTGCTTTCATCTGCTAGCTGAATAATCGGTGTTTATTTTATGTAACTATATATGCTATATTGTTTTGTCCCCTTTGTAAAATCTTTTGTATATTTTTTTATAAACACAGCCTATCGTTTTGGATTAAATATAAAATGCAGTAGTTCTGTTCCTTTTCTTCTGTAAACCACACCTCAAAGCCATACGCTAACCATCAGGCGTCCAGTCAGCCTGTAAAAATGACTGGTGGTGGCAGTTAATAATCTTTATTGGGTTATTGTGGAGTTAACAGTGACCGTACGGGAGTATATACATGTTCCATGTCTTGGAATCGGAGGCATAAATACCGTATGCTCACTGTTCGCTTCCCAATAACCGGCCTATTCGTGGAAACAGCCTGCGGCCTCCTCTGTTAGTCATCGGCCAACAGTGTAATTGTCCGGATGATAGGGGGCAGCAGAGAGCTGTTCGATCAAAAGATAACAACGTGGGTGGTTCAACGATGACTCCCCTGACTGCGATCCATGACAAATTGGTTGCAGCGGTGGGATTCTGTGTGATCTCTCCGGTGACATTCTTGACATATGGTAATGGGGTGAAAACACTGCAATGACTGCTGGTAACCAGTGGCAGTTTGCTGTAACTTTTGGTTTGGAGACAGACGGCAAAGAGATGTGACTACTGGAGGTAGAAGGAATACTGTAGTGACTACTATGGAAATTAGGGTGATGGTGAAGGCAGGGTGCAGTACTGCAACTACTAGCTGGAATGTACTAGAAACCCCTGAGGATGCCACATGTGACATGGTGATACACCTGGGGACATATAGACTCCGTGCTTGCCCTATGGTCTCTTTGATCTTATGGTATTTTTATTGATTGAAGTTTGATTATATATTATTCCTGGTTTTAGTATGTCAATATTTATATATGAGCATGCTTTGTTACACTACATAATTGAAGTTTATGCTGTGTGGTACTTAGATCATTTTTTTACATTGGCTAGGGACCTTTGTTTACAGGAGGGTAGAGGGTAATTCTAGACACTTTTAATGAGCCAGTTTGATATCTGTGTGTAGTACTTTTTCAAAGTGTTTTTAACTTTTTTTTTCTTTGTACTGAAGGTTTAATTAAACTATGTTTCATGTCGCTCTTGGTATTTTTTATTAACTGTATTATTTATATACTGCAGCTATTGGTATTTTTAAGGAACTAAGTGGAAGGTGTGGACGATTCTGCCGTTTCTTATGGGACAGCACTCAATATTTTGGGGGCACTGTGCATTGACTATTTTTGCAGAAAACCTCTGCACTACTGGAAGGGAGAGGGGAAGCACTGTTTAATGTCTGAGGGGTGGCAGCTATAACTATAGCATGATTACTTAGGAGTTCTGCAAATGCTTTGCTGATCTAGTGTTCTCGTTTTTTAACACTATCCAGATTGGGTCCAACAAGGTATAGTGGTGTGAAATTTCCATTATATCCCTTTTTTATTTCGGAACTTTGTTCAGTTGAACCATCACATACTCAACTAACTTTGCCTATCTATAACAAGAGTATTTTGTAGGCAAGTAGAATACAAGTAGGCAAGAGGTGAGGATGAGGGATATAACAATTTATGTGGTCTGTAAACGTACATCAAATAACCCAAACATACTTGCTCCCTCTTTGTTTAAATGTAAGAACATTCCCTGACAAAATGCCACCCTGAGAAACATTCCATCTGCCCTCCCTGTCCACAACAAGCAAGTTCCCAGCTATTAATCATGAACTTTGCTCAGAGAACAGAAATTAAACTCCACTTTATTGTCAATATATATATCGTTATATATAAATGACACCAACATATTTTTGTTTTATTTCTAGCACCTTTAAATGTCCAGAAGAATGAACCTTTGATTACTGTCAGTAAGTCAAAAAATATTAAGCCACATCATGTAAAGTCTACTTTTATCTACAATATATTGGGCATAAAATATGAATTTACACTCTTTTATTCCTGAAATCTTATGTGTGTGTGTATGTGTATATATATATATATATATATATATATATATATATTATATGTGACGCGCCCCTGGGCCTGCTGTGTCGCGCAGCGTCTCGCGCACGGGGGCTTACCCGGAACCGGATCAGATGAGGGTTGTAGTCTCCGAGTGGCGGGGACCCGGTCCGTGCCCAGGGAGTCAACTCAGTGTGTGGCAGTCTTGATAGATGTTATTTGAGTGTCGACTACGCCACCCGTTGATTTGCAGCTATGGAGCTGCCGCTGCAGGGCAGACCGCTGAGGCCGGTGTAGAATTGTGCAGCGTGATAGTATAACCCCCAACGGGAGGGGTATGGCCTCAGGGCAGCCGACGTGGAAGATGAGGGTAGCAGGAACCACTCAGAGACGGTGCGGTGTAATTCAGGGTCTTTACTGGTAACAACGATAGACCCTCCCGGAGTACTTGCTAGCGAACGGGGCCCGGTCAGTCCTTGAGCAGATGGGATCTCCCCTGGCCAGGCGGAGTTGTAGGCCTCCCAAACTGACTGTACTCTTCTGGCTACCTTGCTAGAAGCGGATATAAGTAGCCCACGTCCCTGAGTGTACCGTGTGGTGCTCACCCGTATGGCCGGTGACTCGGGGCCTTCTAATGGCTTCCGCTCCACGATGACGGCGCTGGTCCCACGCGTGTGACCGTGCCTTCGGGTTTCTGGGCCTGAGGACCTGAAATCCCCTGCCGGTCGGCTTCTGCTGCTGGGTAAGAGTTAGTCCCCACAGCCTCGGACGCCGGGTCCGGTAAGAAAGCTTCTCAGTCAGGGCGAGCTCTGCAGCTGCCAGCCCCTGACTTGTAGTAGTATTGCTCCCACTGAGCTTCTGCTGTTTCTTCCTGTGACTGTTTCTTGTCTCTACTCTCCTTGACTGACTAACCCTGCTTCAGCCCCGGGTTTATATAGGGGAAGGTCTTCCCCTCCCAAGACTGGGCAGGAGGTGTGGCATGCACAGGATCCCTGACCAAAGGACCTCCCACCTGCTCTCAGACATAACATTACATTACTGTGGGAAACCAGACCCCTGGGGTGCCACATTCCCCCCTAGTGAAATTTAGTACTCCGGGACTAAACATATTTTAGAAAAACATAACAAGATATAACAACAATAATAGTACAATAAGAAGAAACACATAAAGGTGGTCACGGCATGTCCATAACCGGGTGTAGTCTTTGAAGAAAAGCAAGGTGTCCATTTCACCAAAACAGGGAGACGTAACCAGGTAGGGGTTTGTCCTGCCCCGAGTCCTTAACAGTCTTTAGTCCGTCCTGGGTTACGCTCCAACTATGTACAAAGGATTCCCGGTAAATCCACCAAGGACTCCTACAAATAACTAGAAACACAAAATTATACACAAGCAACAATACACAGGTAAACATAAATAAAACAATTTATACACTTCAAATCCTCCAACGTGCGGGTAACTGGCCTCTAGTGGCCCTAGTGGACCTACGGAGCTGACTGTCTAGCCCTGAACTACAGGGTGTAGGAGCTGTCAAGGGTAAACTGGGCAGCTGTCTACCGGCTCTTTGGCTCACTAGGGATATGGCAGGCTCACTGCAAGCAGAGGATTGATCCTCCTGGTCTGCGGGTGTGGGGTCTTCTGCCTCCTGGACCGGCTGTTCTTCCAGCTCTACCTGTTGCTCCGTAGGTGCTTGGGATGCTGGTTGGAGGAAGGTGAGTACGGGTACCACAACTGCACCATTGACTTGAGTCCAAGACCGAGGGAAGTCCCCGAGCACAGTACTAACCATATCTTCCCTTTCCTCTACGGGTCGATGGTCTTCTTGTTCCTCTTCAGGGTTCCTCAGTTGTTCGGGACACTTCTTCAGGTGGTCCCGGGATACAATGGCTGTAGTTTCCCCTCCGTCTTTACTGATGGTACAAACCTTCGGGTTCTCGTGGCTTGAGGGCAGTACGGTGTACGGGTCCTTCTCCCACTGGTCGTCCAACTTGTGGAGCCGTCTCTTCCTCTTCAAGACCTGCTCTCCGGGTACCAGGGGAACAGCGGGAGCATACTGGTTGTAAGTTTTCTCTTGTCTTTCCCTAGCCTGACAGAGACTTCGCTCCACGCTCTCCTGTACTCTCCGGTACTGCTGCTGCCTCTCTGTGTCCCAGTCTGCTTCTGGTGAAGTGTCCTCGGGTGTCAGGACTCCCATTTCCAGGTCAACAGGTAACTTACCAGGTCTTGCCCTCATTAGGTAAGCCGGGGTACAGTTGGTGGAACCTACCGGGATGTGGTTGTATAGGTCCACCAGATCGGGCAGCTTCTCAGGCCACAGACTGCGTTCTTCCAGGGGCAACGTTTTCAGAAGATCCATTACCACCTGGTTCATTTTCTCACAAAGTCCATTAGTTTGCGGATGATAGGGTGTCGTCCTTATCTTCCGGCAGCCATACAGAGTGCAGAATTCTTGGAAGACCTCCGCTTCAAAGGCAGGTCCCTGGTCTGTCAACACTTGGTCCGGGTACCCGTGTGAACGGCAGAAATGCTGCTGGAAGGCTCTCGCTGCTGTTCGAGCTGTTAAGTCCTTGACGGGGACGACAACCAAGAACCGGGAGTAGTGATCCACGATGGTTAGTGCGTAGACGTAGCCACTTCTGCTTGGGGTCAGTTTTACATGATCCAAGGCTACCAGTTCCAACGGCTGCCGGGTGACGATGGACTGCAGGGGAGTCTTCTGGCTGGCACGGTCTTTCCTTCTTAGGTTGCACGGGCCACAGTCTCTGCACCACTTCTCAATGGTTCCCCTCATGCCTACCCAGTGGAATCGCTCGCGCAGCAGGAACTCCAGCTTCTTCCACCCGAAGTGTCCAGCTCCGTCGTGGTATGCCTCCATCACCATGGCTGCGTCTCTTCGTGGCACCACTACTTGCCAGAGTAGTTCATGCGTCCGGGAGTTAACCATTCTGCGGCACAACTTCCCCTTGTAAAGGAACAGTCGACTCCTCTCTGCCCATAGTTGTTTGGCTTCCTCCGGAGCGTCTGGTTCAAGGCAAGCCTCCGGGCGAGTCAGCATCTCCTTCACCAGTCGGACGGCAGGGTCGCTGTCTTGCGTTTCCGCCCAGTTGTAGTGAGGTAAGGGGTTCAACGTAGCAGCCTGCTTACTCCTTACCCGGTGGGAGTACTGGATAGTCCCATGACGGTGGAACGCAGGGAGTTCAACTTCTTCCAGTCCCTCCGGATCTTCTCCTTCGTCCGGCAGGTTGGGCATCCTGGACAGGGCGTCCGCGTTGGTATTGGAGCGTCCGGCCCGGTATTTGATTGTGAACTCGTAGTTGGACAGACGGGCCATCCACCTCTGCTCCAGGGCACCGAGTCTTGCCGTGTCCAGGTGTGTCAACGGGTTGTTATCCGTGTACACGGTGAACCGGGAAGAAGCGAGGTAATGCTTAAAGCGCTCGGTGACTGCCCATACTACGGCCAGGAACTCTAGCTTAAATGAGCTGTAATTCTCGGGGTTCCTTTCGGTGGGTCGCAGCTTTCGGCTGGCGTAGGCGATTACTCGTTCCTTCCCCTGCTGGATCTGGGACAGTACGGCTCCTAGCCCGATGTTACTGGCGTCGGTGTAGAGGATAAAGGGCTGGCTATAATCCGGGTACGCCAGGATTTCGTCCCCCGTGAGGGCCATCTTCAGCTGGCGGAAGGACTCTTCTTCCAGCTCCTCCCATTTGAAGGGCGGCTTCTGGTTCTTGGCCTTCCGGGACTGGCCTATCAGGAGGTCCTGCATAGGTGCTGCCTTTTTGGTGAAACCGGGAATAAACCTTCGGTAGTAGCCTACCAACCCGAGGAACTGCCGCACTTCTTTTACGCTGGAGGGGCTTGGCCATTCCTTAATTGCGGTGATCTTATCAGGGTCAGGAGCCACTCCGTCAGCGCTCACCACGTGTCCCAGGTACTGCACCTTTGGTTTCAGGAGGTGACACTTGGAGGGTTTCACCTTTAGGCCGTAACTCGCCAGAGCTTCGAACACTTCCGCCAGGTGTTTCAGGTGGTCCTCATACGTCTTGGAATATACGATGACATCGTCCAGGTACAACAGGACCGTCTCGAAGTTTCTGTGGCCCAGACAACACTCCATTAGTCGTTGGAAGGTTCCTGGTGCGTTGCAGAGTCCGAACGGCATGCAGGTGAACTCGCTAAGTCCCATCGGGGTGGTGAATGCGGTCTTCTCCCGGTCCGCCTCTGCTACAGGAACCTGCCAGTACCCGCTAGTGAGATCCAAGGTAGAGAAGAAGTTAGCAGATCTTAAAGCAGCCAATGACTCCTCTATCCTTGGTAAGGGGTACGCATCCTTGTGTGTGATACGATTGATTTTCCGGTAATCTACACACATCCTCATGGTGTTGTCTTTTTTTCTGACTAAGACTAGTGGAGCTGCCCAGGGGCTACAGCTATCCCTAATCACCCCAGCCTCCTTCATGTCTCTAAGCATCCCCTTGGCGTGTTGGTAGTGGGCAGGGGGTACGGGTCGATACCTCTCTTTTATAGGAGGATGGTCTCCCGTGGGGATGTGGTGTTCTACCCCCTTGACTCGCCCGAAGTCTAACGGGTGTTTACTAAACACTCTCTCGTACTCTTGAACCACCCGATAGACTCCCTGTTTCTGATGTGAGGGAGTGGAGTCAGTACCCAAATGTAGTTGCTGACACCAGTCCTCCATTGTTTTCTTAGAGCCGTTACCTTCCTCCGGGTGAGATGGAGGCAAGGGTTCCACAGATTGTATAGCATTTTGGTTAATGGTATATAATTTGGCTAGCGTGGCATACCGGGGCAGGTACACTTCCCTCTTCCCGATATTGATTATGCGAACGGGCACCCTCCCATGGCGTACATTAACCACCCCCCGTGCTGTCAAGATGGTGGGCCTACTGTCTGAGTAAACTGGTTCTACCATTGCCTGGTAATCTCTACCTCTCAGACCAATAGCTGCCCGGCACCAAATCATCATTTCACTTTTTGGGGGCATGGCAATAGGAAAAGGGTCACACATTCTTACGCTACCAATCTCACCGCCGGAGAGTTCCACCTGTTGCCGTCGCATCAGTGCCCGGATCTCTTTCTGGAGCACCCGCTGCTCGCCGGAGCTGGCGTTCTTGGCAACCTGCTGTAAAAGGAAAATCACCTCTGCAAGACAATTTTCAATTACATTAGTTCCTAGAGTTATTTTTGGGTGACTCTCATGTTTGTCAATATCTACAATGATCAGTCCCTGTGCTGCCAGTTCGACTCTACCGATTTTGATGGTCACCTCTTTAAATCCGATCTGTGGCACGGGCTGGCCATTGCTGGCGATGATACTCAAGTCGTCGTCAGGGTAGCGGGTAATATCCGAGTCATTCCAGTACTGCTTAAAGAGCACGTACGGGATGGTGGTGACCTGTGACCCGGTGTCCAGTAGGGCACTCATGGGAATGCCATCCAGTACCACAGGCAAGACTGGACGTCCTCCCACATATCTGTCGCGCCAGTTCGATGGGCCTGGTGATCTTTTTCCTGGGGGTTGGCCCTCTACCCCAGGTTGTGCCCGTTTAAAGAACAGTACCTTGCCATATGTCCGGGTTGATTGCAGTGGCGGCAGATGGGTCGTCCGTCTTCGCTGTATCGGTCACTGGGTCTTCCTCTGGCCGGTGGGGTCCTCCTTGGTCGACGCCACGGGATGTCCTCCGGTCCGGATGCCAGCTGGATCTTCCCTGGGGTGGAAACCTGTAAAGACTGCACAGTTCGGGTTAGCGCAGCAACGCTCTTAGCTAGCTCTTGGACCTGATGGTGTAGGTCTGGAGCCGGGTCATTGTCCAAAGCCTGCGCATCAGCTCCCACAGGCCCTGCCGACAAGGGCGCCGCCTCCTGGTGGTAAGTGATAGCTGGGCGCCTGTGGGTCACAACGCCACCCGGTGCCGGTTCTCGGAGCACCCGGATGGCTCTGTCCTTGAACTGTGCAAAGCCCAGATGGGGATCCTGTAAGGCCATCGCCCGCAACTGGGTTCGGTGGGCATTACAATATAGTCCCTCTATAAATTGTTCGGTCAACAGCCTGTCCTCGTTTCCCACTCCATCAGGGTCGGTCTGCTTAATGGCCCTCAGGGCCTCTTGTAGGTTTAGTGCATAGTCCCTTATACTCTCATGCGCTCGCTGCTTGCACCCGTAGAATCTAAGCTTAATCTCGGCTGAGGTGCGGGTATCAAAGGTATCCTTCAGCCGGGTTAGTATCCCTGCGACAGTCTTCCTCCCAGGTGGCCAGGATTTTACTTCCCTTTTGGCTGCCCCGGTTAGTTGGGCCACCGGGATGCTCACTTTTTGCTCTTCTGTGAAGGGGTACACCTGGAAGAGGCTATCCAGCTTTTCTCTAAAGTCATGCAGGGTATGTGACTACCCTGAGTACTGGGGTAGCCAAGCTGCTCCCGGGATATAGGGCATGGTGAAGGGCATAACTGCAGCAGCGGTGGCGCTGGCGGGGGTTGAGGCAATGAAGCTCTCCTCCGCATCCGACATCTTCCTCCCCCCTAGTGGACCGTGGCCTACCTTGCGATGATCCTGTTCCGTAGGCCGCGGCTCCGCAGTAGATCGTCAGGGTTGAGGACCTTCCGTCGCGCTCCGGTGACGTCGGCGTCTGCTGGGCTCCTTCCAGGACCTTACGCAACGTCCGGACGTGAGGCGGGGCTTCAGTTCTCGCGCGCTTTCGGAGTCCACGCCCCTCTTCTTCCCGCGCGGCGTCCTCAAGATGGCGTCCAACGGCGGGAAAACTCCACGGGTGGCGGGAAGAAGGCTGAAGATGGCGCCGGATGGCGGGAATCTTCACAGATGGCGGGAAGAAGGCTGAAAATGGCGCCGGATGGCGGGAATCTTCACCGATCGCGGGAAAACTTCACGGATGGTAAGTTTTAAAAGTCTCTTTTTCAGGCACGCAGTACCCGGTGGTTGCGGGCACGAAATCCTGCCGACTACGCCAAAGTTGACGCGCCCCTGGGCCTGCTGTGTCGCGCAGCGTCTCGCGCACGGGGGCTTACCCGGAACCGGATCAGATGAGGGTTGTAGTCTCCGAGTGGCGGGGACCCGGTCCGTGCCCAGGGAGTCAACTCAGTGTGTGGCAGTCTTGATAGATGTTATTTGAGTGTCGACTACGCCACCCATTGATTTGCAGCTATGGAGCTGCCGCTGCAGGGCAGACCGCTGAGGCCGGTGTAGAATTGTGCAGCGTGATAGTATAACCCCCAACGGGAGGGGTATGGCCTCAGGGCAGCCGACGTGGAAGATGAGGGTAGCAGGAACCACTCAGAGACGGTGCGGTGTAATTCAGGGTCTTTACTGGTAACAACGATAGACCCTCCCGGAGTACTTGCTAGCGAACGGGGCCCGGTCAGTCCTTGAGCAGATGGGATCTCCCCTGGCCAGGCGGAGTTGTAGGCCTCCCAAACTGACTGTACTCTTCTGGCTACCTTGCTAGAAGCGGATATAAGTAGCCCACGTCCCTGAGTGTACCGTGTGGTGCTCACCCGTATGGCCGGTGACTCGGTCCCTTCTAATGGCTTCCGCTCCACGATGGCGGCGCTGGTCCCACGCGTGTGACCGTGCCTTCGGGTTTCTGGGCCTGAGGACCTGAAATCCCCTGCCGGTCGGCTTCTGCTGCTGGGTAAGAGTTAGTCCCCACAGCCTCGGACGCCGGGTCCGGTAAGAAAGCTTCTCAGTCAGGGCGAGCTCTGCAGCTGCCAGCCCCTGACTTGTAGTAGTGTTGCTCCCACTGAGCTTCTGCTGTTTCTTCCTGTGACTGTTTCTTGTCTCTACTCTCCTTGACTGACTAACCCTGCTTCAGCCCCGGGTTTATATAGGGGAAGGTCTTCCCCTCCCAAGACTGGGCAGGAGGTGTGGCATGCACAGGATCCCTGACCAAAGGACCTCCCACCTGCTCTCAGACATAACATTACATTACTGTGGGAAACCAGACCCCTGGGGTGCCACATATGTATGTGTATATATATATATATATATATATATATATATCTCCACATACATATATATATAATCTCCACATATATATATATATAATCTACATATATAATCTCCACATACACATACACATACATACACACACACATACACACACACACACACACAACACAATGTGCGGACTGGCAGACGGCTCTCCCGCCCTGAGCGTGACAGCATGCATTTCTATGCAGCTGTCCCGCTCTGGTCGGGAGCGCTGACGGACAGTCCGAGCATTGCACTGTGATCCCCATTTGAGTTATACGGCCGTCTGACTCTTCCCTAAGGGTAGTCTCACATAAGTGTATAAAAAATCGTTCAGAGTTTCATCCAGAAAAGTGGGACAATTTTTTCTTCACCAGTCATCCATATGCAATCTGTTTTTTTACAGCAGCTATTAATCATTTACAAGACCATTTACAGTTTCCTATGTGTGACGATGGTGGGTGTGGACCCATTGCGCAACTGGCCAGGCTTAACCCGGAGGAGCTTGACTAAGTGGCTACCTGGTTTTCACTATGGCCTCTGATGGTGAGGATAGGATTGGCCGCAGGATAGTGACCAGGTGCCACTCATGGGCAGCTCCTGTACCTGCAACAGCTGACCAACGAGTCAAGGCAGGTATACGCAGTACAGAGGGCAAAGGGAGAGATGTAGTCAGACAGTCCAAAATCGGGGAAGGTAGCACAGATTCAAGATACAAAGCTGACGTCAGGAGCTCAGAGATCAGATAGAACTGGTGGACAAGCCGGGTAAGTAACAGGAGATAAAACAATAACACATCTTGACTGGAACTAGTAACAAACTGTTAACTAGAACCACAGCTCAAGCAAGGAGTGGAGGGCAGAGCTGCCAAATATATCCACTGCTAGCAGGGGATGGGCCAAGGAAGGTAATCTCTGAAAGACACAGCAGGGTTAAATTCCTGCAGAGACTGGTCGCTCCTCCCTATAGCAAAGTGGAGACAGCAGGAGGATGCAGCAGTGCTGGGGAGTGCTACAAGAGGCAAACTCAGGGAGAAGGCCTGACATGAGGAGGAGCACAGTGGTGTGCCCTGTGAGTAGGGAGGTGCTGAGAAGGCATGAGTTACCGGTGTGACACTATGTTACAGAATTGCAATGTATCTGTAAAAATTTGATGCTATATTGTATCTCCGTATGGCATCCAATTTTTTTCATGCACCGATAGCCTTACATAGGTGAGTCTCATTCAATATACGGAAGAAACTAGCGCATGCTGCGATTTTTTTCACATACAGTTTGGTCAGTGAAAAAAATCGTTCATCTGCACTGCCCCATTGTCTAACATTGGTTCGAGTGCTGTCTATTTTTTTCACCAACAGCACTTGGACTGAAAATACGGTCATGTGAACGAGCCCAAACAATGAACTCAGCATATATGTCCATGTATTATAATGTCTCATTTATTGATAAACAATGTTTTTCTTTCATCTGATTACTTTCTGGATTAACTAATAATGATGTAGATGAGATTAACGGAAATTTGTCAACGGATTCATGCTGCCCAACACATGGCAGCAATAATCAAAGCCTGGATGCATGTTTTTAGCCAGGTATAGTTTTCTCTTAAATGCTCTGGGGTTTCAGAGAAAGCATGCTTTAAAGATGCCGCCACATAGCTGGACACAAGGCTTCTCCCAGCATACAGAGAGACCTGTCAATCACCTGCAGCAACACTGGGAAGAATTGGCAGGGGGTGGTGCAGGACTAGCCTGGCAGGAACTTTAAAGTATATTCTCTCTGAAATGCTTTTCAGGGAAAAATATACCTGTCTGCAATCATTCAGCTAGGATCTGATTCATGCTCCCCACAGATTGGGCAGCATGAACCAGATGACGAGTTTCCTTAAAAGGTCCCATTAGATACGCCAATAATCAGGAAATCATTACACATAGGCCACTTTAAACAGTCCAGCTTTCACCTGACAATTGAGCAAAACGCTCGTTCGTTGGGTACTTAAAAATTATTGGCCACGTATCATTCTGTGCAAATAGATGTGCTGTAAATGACATGTTATTCCATGTCTGCAGAACGTAGGTGATTTTATACAAATAGAATAGAATATACACCATAAACATACATCAAGGAAAGAGAAAGTACTCCTGTAATCTAAGTAGAGAAGGACAACAATATCTACTTTTATTGTTACTTCTGTAAATACAATCCTTTAGCGTTTAATAGTGGAAAACTGGCATTCATAATTGATGTTAATATTTCATTCATACGGACATCTTCAGTTTATACAGAATTTTGAGGAACTGGATATAATCCATCATTTCACTATTAAACAAATGTACATATTACAGTAGAATCTGTATAGAGAACATACTATTGTACTTTTTGGGGTTGTAACTATGGTGTTAGTAAATTCATTACGATGAATTGTAAATAAGTAATAAGTAGTAGTCAAGTGAATGTTGGAAGAGTGAACTTATTTCTTAGAAAGGGTATGTGCCCATGATCTGGAGCCGCTGCGACCCCAATGCTGCAGAATAGCCTTACCACTTCCGCCCTCATTATGCAAATGAGCGGCCGCGATTTTATTTTATTTTTTCACATGCGGACTTTCCTCATTGATGATTAGTCTAAGGGGAAAGAACACATGCATGCAGTCCCGCAAGAGAAATTGACATGCTGCGGATCTGAAAGACACGCTGCATGTCAGTGTCTGTGGGTGATCCGCAGCCTCAGATGCAGACTGTTACGGTTCTGGGTGGTGGAACCTCTGTACTGCAGTGCAAGGAGGGACCAGAGGGGCGTAACTAGATATCAACTCGGACTGACCAAGGTCGTATGGCGGCTTAATTGACTCCGTGACCAGGGAAGGACCGAGCAGAGGGACCAGGTGCTACTCTGGGACCGACCTTGTATGAGAGCAGGTGACTACCACGGGTCAGAAGGCAGGGACTGACTGGTACAGCAGATGAACACGGCAGGCAGGATGACGGGTGATCCGGGTAGACGGACTGGCAGACACGGCAGGTAACAAGCAGGAGCCTCCAGGCAGGCTGGCTGGTAGGCACGGCAGGTAACAGGCAGGAGCTTCCAGGTAAGCAGGCGGGCAAGGCCCATAGACAGACTGACGGACTGGACTGTAGACAGACTTTCGGGCTGGAGAGTAGACAAGCTGGCAGACTGGACTGGTAGTCAGGCTGGCGGACTGGACTGGTAGTCAGGCTGGCGGACTGGACTGGTAGTCAGGCTGGCGGACTGGACTTGTAGTCAGGCTGGCGGACTGGACTTGTAGTCAGGCTGGCGGACTGGACTTGTAGTCAGGCTGGCGGACTGGACCTGAGAGCTGAAGCAGAGTTTAACAAACAAAGCTACAACATTGTACGGGCACCTCCATTTTGGAGCAGGTGCCTTTTATATGAGAGGTCCTCCGGCCATTGGCCGGGGACCCCTTGGGAAGGCGCGCGTGGCGCCTTTAAGAGGGAGGGAGCGAGCGCGCGCCCTAAGCACAGTGCCCGGGAAGCTGCGCGCGCCGGCTGCAGCAGAAGCAGGAGCGCCGGAGGACGCCAGGCGGGAGCGCGGCGGTAAGGGGAACGGCGTCTCTGCCTGTCAGGGGGCAGAGACGCCGATACTACAGTACCCCCCCCTTTACGCCCCCTCTTTTTTAAGCCTGAAAGAAATGTTTTAAGTAGAAGCGGGGCGTGGATGTTCTCCCTGGGTTCCCAAGTTCTCTCCTCTGGGCCAAACCCCTTCCAATCCACCAGAAAAAAGGTTTTTCCTCTTACCCTCTTGGTGGCCAGAATGTTCTCTACCTCATAGACGTCCTGAGCGGAGACCGGAGCTGGGGAGGTACCTGGATTATCGGAAAAAGAATTAAGCATAACTGGCTTGAGGAGAGATACGTGGAAGGAGTTGGGAATCCGTAAGGTGGCCGGGAGTTTTAACTTGTAGGCTACTGGGTTGATTTGCTTGAGGACTTCCAATGGACCGATGAATAGTGGACCCAACTTATAGGAGGGTATTTTGAGACGAACATGTTTGGAGGAGAGCCAAACCTTGTCTCCCAGACGGAATTGAGGCGGATCCAGACGTTTCTTATCCGCATGTCTCTTCATCCGCTCGGAGGATTGAAGAAGTGCGGATCTAGTGTCTTCTCAAATAGTGGAAAATTCGCTGACCAGAGACTCCGCGGCAGGGTTGTCCACTGAAGCGGAAACTGGAAACGGAATCCGGGGATGTTGACCGTAGACCACAAAGAATGGGGACTTCGAAGAAGATTCGCTCTCATGGTTGTTATAGGAGAACTCGGACCATGGTAGGAACTCCACCCAATCGGTATGGTGAGCGTTGACAAAGTGCCGGAGGAAGCTGGTAAGGATCTGGTTGATACGTTCCACTTGGCCATTGGACTGCGGATGGTAAGCAGAGGAGAAATCAAGGGTGACATCCAGCAGCTTACACGTAGCTCTCCAGAAGCACGAAGTGAACTGGACCCCCCGATCAGACACAATGTGGAGGGGTAGGCCGTGGAGATGAAAGATGTGATGGATGAAGTCCTTAGCCAGCACAGATGCAGACGGGAGACCAGGGAGAGGTATGAAGTAGGCCATTTTAGAAAAGCGGTCAGCGACCACCCAAATGACCGTACAACCGGCAGAAACAGGAAGATCAGTAATAAAGTCCATAGCAATGTGTTGCCACGGCGCAGCAGGTACGGGAAGAGGCAGGAGACGGCCGGCTGGAAGATGTCTGGGAACCTTGTTGTGAGGACAGAACAAACAGGCCGTGACGAAGTCTACCACATCCTGGCGCAGGGTAGGCCACCAGTAATGCCGGGTAATGAGCAGGAAGGTCTTCTTCTGGCCAGCATGGCCGGCTAGTTTGGATGAATGACCCCAGTGAAGAACCTTCTTACGATGCGGAACCGCTACAAACGTCTTACCGCGTGGGAGACGAGACAGGTCCAAGGGGGCCACATTCATCACTTTGGAGGGATTGATGATATGCATAGGTTCCTCCTCTTGATCGGAAGACAGGAAGGATAGGGACAAGGCGTCAGCTTTAACGTTCTTGTCCGCCGGGCGGTAATGTAGGGTAAAGTTGAAGCGGGCGAAGAACAAAGACCACCGGGCCTGACGCGGGTTGAGTATTTGGGCATTCTGTAGATATGCCAGGTTTTTGTGGTCAGTATAGATGACCACCGGGTGCAGAGTCCCCTCGAGCAGGTAACGTCACTCCTCCAGCGCCAATTTGATGGCTAGCAGTTCTTGGTCTCCTATGGAGTAGTTGAGCTCAGACGGGGAGAAGAGCTTGGAGAAGAAGCCGCAGGTTACCATTCTCCCGGATGAAGATTTCTGGGTGAGCACCGCTCCGGCTACGGAAGAGGAAGCATCACCCTCCTGAAAGAACTGTTTGCTGCTATCCGGACGGTGCAGCACAGGGGCAGAAGAGAAGGCTTGTTTTAAGGAAAGGAAGGCCTCCTCCGCTTCGGACGGCCATTCCTTAGGATTTGCTCCCTTTCGGGTGAGCGCAGAGATGGGAGAAGTCCGGGAAGAGAAATGTGGGATGAAGAGACGGTAATAGTTGGCGAAGCCCAGGAATCGCTGATTCGCCTTCAACCCCTCTGGACGGGGCCACTTTAAGACGGCAGAGGCCTTCTCGGGGTCCATCCGTAGACCTGTCTTAGAGATAATATAGCCCAGGAAAGGAAGAGAGGTCTGCTCGAAGAGGCATTTCTCAAATTTTGCATATAGGTGATTCTGCCTGAGCCTAAGCAGGACCTGACGAACATCCCTCCGGTGTGTAGGAAGATCCGGAGAGAAGACCAAGATGTCGTCCAGGTACACCACTACGCAAGAATATAAGAGGTCACGGAAGATGTCGTTAACTAATTCTTGGAAGACAGCGGGAGCATTACAGAGACTGAAGGGCATCACACGGTTTTCATAATGACCGTCCCGGGTATTGAATGCGGTCTTCCACTCGTCTCCTTGGCGGATCGGGACCAAGTTAGACGCCCCACGAAGATCGAGCTTGGTGAAGATATTCGCGCCTTTAAGGCGGTCGAACAGCTCAGAGATGAGCGGCAGGGGGTATTTGTTTTTGATAGTAATGTGGTTGAGTCCTCTATAATCGATACAGGGGTGTAGTGAACCGCCTTTCTTTTTTACGAAGAAGAATCCGGCTCCAGCTGGGGAGGAAGATTTCCAGATGAATCCTCTAGCCAGATTTTCTTCAATGTACTCCGATATGGCCCGGGTTTCGGCCAACGACAACGGGTAAATACGCCCACGGGGTGGAATGGCCTATGAGGTGGCAGTGTCTCTGCCTCCTTCTTGTCGAAGACATCAGCATAGGACCAGTAAGGTGCCGGTGACCCAGGTAAATTAGCCGGAGTAGATGGAGATGGAGCCGGGCGAACCGGAACCAGGCAGGTCTCATGGCAGTCCTGCCCCCAACGGAGCACCTCACCGGATTGCCAATTCAGAACGGGTTCATGTCTCTGTAGCCAGGGTAGACCTAGCAAAAGGGAGTGAGAGAGTCCGGAAAGCACATGGAAGGAGATCCTCTCAGAGTGCAGCATTCCCACCTGCAGGGTTACGGGCACTGTGACGAGCAAAATGATCACCGGAAGGAGTCTTCAATCCACGGAAGCGACTGCCAATGGTTCAGCCAGAGGATTGGTAGGAATCTGATACTTCTATACAAGGGACTGGGAAATGAGATTCCCAGCGGCTCCGGAATCCAGATGTGCGGTTTCAAAGAAGCGGTTCTCTCTACAGGAGATAGAGACGAACAAAGTCAAGAACGGAGAGGATTTACTCTTGCCTAGGACGACCTCTCCGAGGGGTCCTAGACACTGGAGTTTCCCGGCTTCACCGGACAGGAGCGGATCAGGTGCTCCTTACTACCACAGTAGAAACAGCTCCCCTCGGCTCGGCGTGTTTCTTGGCGAGACTTGACCATCTTGGTCTGGTCGATCTGCATGGGTTCGGGCGAGCGTGCCTGGGGAGTGGCTGTTTGGGAAGCCGGTTTCTGGAAAACAGGAGCAAGACGGGGAAATCTTCTCTCCCGGGTAGCCTCCTTAGCACGTTCTAGGAAACGGATGTCAATCCGGGTAGCTAGTGACACCAGGTCATCCAGGGTGGTAGGAATGTCCCAGCCGGCTAACTCGTCCTTAATCCGACCGGAAAGACCCTCCCAGAAGGTGGACACCAGGGCCTCATTGTCTCAGGCAAGCTCAGAAGCGAGGATGCGGAACCGAATGGCATACTGGCCCACGGTGAGACTCCCTTGGTGGAGACGGGACAATGAGGAGGCAGTAGAAATCCTTCGTCCGGGTTCATCGAAGACCCTCCGGAAAGCAGTGAGGAAAGCCGGAAGAACGGACACCAGGGAATCTCCTCTCTCCCATAGAGGGTTTAGCCATGCCAATGCTTCCCCGGTGAGGTGAGACATGATGAACGACACCTTGGCCCGGTCGGAGGGAAACTGATGTGGCAGAAGTTCAAAGTGCAGCGTGCACTGGTTCAGAAAGCCCCGACATAGGACGGGGTCACCTCCAAAACGAGGAGGCGCAGAAAGCCGAGGTCCTAGGCTGGATGCCGTGGTATTGGTAGGCAGCGGCGCTACTGGAGTGGGTGTCGCTCGACTTGAGGCGGCCACAGGTGGAACAGACAGCGTGTCCAGGCGAGAGTTGACAGACCGCAGGTAGGTCAGGATGGTTTCCTGTTGGGATCTCTGACGAGAAACCTCCTGGTACAGATCAGCAAGCGAAGGGGCCTGGGGGCCACCGGGTTCCATGGCCTGTGCAAACTGTTACGGTTCCGGGTGGTGGAACCTCTGTGCTGCGGTGCAAGGAGGGACCAGAGGGGCGTAACTAGGTATCAACTCGGGCTGACCAAGGTCGTATGGCGGCTCAATCGACTCCGTGACCAGGGAAGGACCAAGCAGAAGGAACAGGTGCTACCCTGGGACCGACCTTGTATGAGAGCAGGTGACTCCCACGGGTCAGAAGGCAGGTTCTGACGGGTACAGCAGATGAACATGGCAGACAGGCTGACGGGTGATCCAGGTAGGCTGGCTGGTAGGCACGGCAGGTAACAGGCAGGTGCTTCCAGGTAGGCAGGCGGGCAAGGCCCATAGACAGACTGGCGGACTGGACTGTAGACAGACTGTCGGGCTGGAGAGTAGACAAGCTGGCAGACAGGACTGGACTTGTAGTCAGGCTGGCGGACTGGACTTGTAGTCAGGCTGGCGGACTGGACTTGCAGTCAGGCTGGCGGACTGGACTTGTAGTCAGGCTGGCGGACTGGACTGGTAGTCAGGCTGGCGGACTGGACTGGTAGTCAAGGCTGGCGGACTGGACGTCAAGGCTGGAGGACTGGACTGGTAGTCAAGGCTGGCGGACAGGACTGGTAGTCAAGGCTGGCGGACTGGACTTGTAGTCAGACTGGCGGGCTGGACTTGTAGTCAGGCTGACGGGATGGACTGGTAGTCAGGCTGGCAGCGGGACCTGAGAGCTGAAGCAGAGTTTAACAAACAAAGCTACAACCTTGCACGGGCACCTCCATTTTGGAGGAGGTGCCTTTTATATGAGAGGTTCTCCCGCCATAGGCCGGGGACTCCTTAGGACGGCGCGCGCGGCCCCTTTAAGAGGAAGGGAGCGCGCGCGACCTAAGCACAGTGCCCGGGAAGCTGCGCGCACCGGCAGCAACAGAAGCAGGAGCGACGGAGGACGACGGGCGGGGAGCGCGGCGGTAAGAGGGACGGCGTCTCTGCCTGTCAGGGGGCAGAGACACCGATACTACACAGACATAGTGGACATGGGGTTTCTAGAAATCCCATCCACTATGCTATAACATCGGGATGCTGCGGGTTTGACGCTGCATAAACACACAGCTTCAAACCCGCAGCGGCTCCTGATCGTGGGCACATAGCCTAAGACTTTGAGCAAAATTCAATGTGTGGCACATATTGTTACATAGAACCAATGTAACATGTCAACAGCTTAAACACTTGAAAAACAACAATAACAATGCAGTAATCCAAGTATGAAATAACAAACAGTCACAAACAATTTCCAGCAGTTACATAACCCTTTTATATACTTTCATATTTTAAAAAAAACAAGCATGGACAATTCTCAACAGACTACAATCCCACAGGCAGAACACAAATAAACATTTTGCATATATTCTGTCCCTAAAAACTACAGGCAACTTTGAAATGGAAAACAGATTTTTACATATGTAAGGTTGAGCTTTTGTTCATACTTGCCACATTCTTCAAACAACGGATAACGATGCAGGATAGAAGCCAATGACCTCTAATAGGTTCTTACAGGTTCCGTTGTGGTGTCCATCACGATGACAGGAAGAATATTGCTGCATACTGCGCTATTTTTCCCATCAAACATTGCGTAATGTGAAGCAACCTCCAATGCAGATGTTAAAAGGAACCCAGGAGCATAAATGCAACCGTGATCGGGCCCCTCCGGGAAGGGGGCCCGCCGATGTCAGCTTCATGTCACAGGTGGCACATGGCAGAGAGCCACTCATGACATGGCTCATGGCATGAGTTGCAGGTGGCAGGCATGCCAAAGTCAGCTGACGCCCTTTGGCGGCAGCTATGAAGAAGGACGCAGTGCGTTCTGGGAACGGAAGAAAGTAAGAAAAATCTTTTTCTTTTTAATGTGTTGGAAAAGAACAGAGGTCATAAAGGTCATTATACCAGAATGGGAAACATTATTACAGGAAGAGACCCAGGATGGGGGACACTATTATAGGAAAGGGCTCAGTATGGGGACCATTGTTACAGATAGAGGCCCAGGATGGAGAACATTATTGTAGGAGGGAGCTCAGGACGGGAAGCATTATTACAGGAAGAGACTCAGGATAAGGAAATTATTATAGAAAGGGGCTCAGCATGGGGAACATTATTATGGACTGGGCCCAGGATGGTACATAGCCATGATCTCTGGTTTAAAACGGATGATTTGTTCTCCACAAAGAAATACTCTCTATGCTATCTATATAGGTTATTTTATGAAACATAACCTTTAATTCTAAAGATAAAATCAACAAATCTCCAGAGGGAAAGGAGGGGACATTTTCTTTTCTATCTTAATCTAATTACTCCATTTCAAATAAGGAAAAGACAATAAACAGATTACATCCTGGGCCCATGATGGGGAACATTACTATAGGGAGGGGCCAGGATGGAGGACATTATTGCTGGAAGGGGCTCAGGATGGAGGACAATATTACTAGAAGGAGCCCAGGATCGGGGACATTATTACTTGAAGTGTTCCAGAATTGAGGACATTATTACAGGAAGGCACCGGGATGGGGGATGTCATTACATGGGAGGTGAACACGTATGTCTTTATAGGCTCGAGAACGTAATAAGGGCCCATACATCTGATTAAAATGTAGGTGGGGGACCAGGTCAATATTTTAGGGCCCATCGGACTCTAGTTAGGCCGCTAAGGGAACTTATCATGTTGAAAATGGTATCTAATCTCCAGGCAGGATGTTATAGAGCAGAAGGAACTGATGAAATTGATATATATTTTTGTGGGAAAATTTTTAGTAAACCTTGTATTTTATTAATTGAAATCCTTGGTGTTTGAATGCATGAGTCCAGTGGGTGGTCCTATTCAGTGACTGACAGTCTTCCCTGTATGACTGTGCATGCAGAAATAGCTATCAAGCACTGAGTAGGACCGGCCACTGGACTCATGTGTATACAAACACCAGGGAATTCAGTGAATAAGATGGAAGCTATACTGAATCTTTTCCAAGAAAACCATATATCTGTTATGAACTGCTACAAGCACTAAGGAAAGATAGGACTGTCCCTATGATAGGACTAAGCTGATTCCCTACGATGCAGCGGGGGACCTGTTCCTTGTGAACAGACCCGCCTCAGTCCTCGGCTAGTCTGAACGCAGACCTATAGATATAAGGGAGGGGTCCCTACAAGAACTAAGGACTGGGAAAAGTTGGACACCTCCTAGCAGAAATTGTAGCAGGAAAAAGACAAACAAACAAAAAGTACAAAGTCGTCCAAGGACCAAACAAACAACTGAGTAAGGTACAAGGCACCTGGCTAGCTCAAGAGTAAAAGTAACACTGAAGTCCAGCAAAGCCAGAAGGGCGGAGCTGGATTATAAAGGCAAAAAGTCATGTGACCAACAAGACAGAAAAAAAACTAACAGGAGGGTTCTAACAGTACCCCCTCTTTTATGAGGATCCTCCGGATCCTCCATGCCCAGGTCTATCAGGAAACCTCCTGTGAAACGCTCCAACAAGTCTAGGAGCAGAGACATCATCCGCCCTTACCCAGGAGTTATCCCCGGGACCGAAACCTTTCCAAGCAACGAGATACTGCAATCTCCCTCTATGCCATCTAGAATTAAGAATGCGAGAAATTTCATATTCCCCGTCTTCCACCACAGGAGAAATAGGGACAGTGGCATCCCTATCCGAAACATCAGCTTTTTTCAATAAGGAAACATGAAACACCGGATTAATCTTCCAGGAGGTGGGAACCTCCAACCTAACAGCAGATTGGTTAACCACCTGAAGGACCTTAAACGGCCCTACAAACTTCGGGCCCAATTTCTTAGAAGGAATCCTCAACCGCAAATTCTTAGAGGACAACCAAACCATGTCACCAACCGTAAACAAAACCTCTTGACGTTTCCTGTCAAAGTACCTCTTGGATTTTTTGTTAGCTTCTTGAAGGTTACCACGTACATCAGTCCAAACTCTCTCCAAATCACCGGAAAAATTCTCCTCCTCTGGCACAGCCGATATCAATTTGGAGAAAGACCCAAACGACGGATGTCTCCCAGTACAACAAAAAAAAGGAGAACACCCAGCAGAAGAGGATGTATGGTTGTTAAGAGCAAATTCAGCCAGTGGCAGAAACTCAGACCACCCCTCTTGATTGTCAGCCACAAAACAACGCAAAAACTGTTCAACATCCTGGTTCTTTCTTTCTGTCTGTCCATTAGACTCAGGATGATATCCAGAAGAAAATGACAAATGGACTCCCAACCTGTCACAAAAAGCACGCCAAAAACGAGCCACGAACTGAGGTCCCCTATCAGAAACAATGTCGGTAGGAACGCCATGGAGTCTGACAATTTCCTTAACAAACGCCTTAGCGAGTGTCTTAGCGCAGGGCAGTTTGATGAAAGGAACCAAATGACACATCTTGCTAAAACGGTCCACGACCACCCAGATGACAGTGAAACCCTCAGAGGCAGGAAGGTCAGTAATAAAATCCATAGCAAGATGCGTCCAAGGTGCACTAGGAACCTCCAGAGGGCAAAGCAACCCTGCAGCAGGAGCATGTGAAGACTTAGATCTAGCACACACAGTACATTGACGCACCCACTTAATGACTTCCTTCTGCCACCCAGGCCACCAAAAACTGCGACCTACAAGTCTCTTAGTCTCAGAAATTCCTGGATGATCTGCCAACCGAGACTCATGACACTCCTCAAACAAATCTCTCCTAAAGTTCCTAGGCACAAACAACCTCCCATGGGGAGTGTTAGATGGGGCATCCTCCTGGGCTTTCAGAATCCCATCTTCCAAAACAGAGTCCAGTGCTGCTATCACAACACCTTCCTGTAAAATGCTCTCCTCCTCCTCGGCACCAACCATGGGAGAAAAGCTGCGAGATAAAGCATCAGCTTTAACATTCTTGGTACCCGGGATGTAAGTAACAGAAAAATTAAACCGCTAAAAGAAAAGTGCCCACCTAGCCTGATGGGCATTCAAGCGCTTGGCAGCATCAAGATAAATCAGATTCTTATGATCAGTGAAAACCTGAATGGGAAATTTAGCACCTTCCAAGAGATGACGCCAATGTTCAAATGCGAGTTTAATAGCCAACAATTCCCGATTACCAACATCGTAATTAAGTTCGGTCTCAGAAAATTTTTTTGAAAAAAAGACACAGGGATGTACTCCATCCTTGTTTTCCTGAGACAAAACAGCACCGACCCCCACGGAAGAAGCATCAACCTCGACCAAAAAAGGCTTGGTCTCATCAGGCTGCATAAGGATGGGGGCAGAACTGAACCTCTCCTTGAGATACACAAAAGCTTCAATGGCCTCAGTAGTCCACTGAACCGTATTCGCACCTTTCCTGGTGAGATCGGTCAGTGGCTTAACAATTATAGAAAAATTCTTAATGAATTTCCTGTAATAATTGGCGAAACCCAAAAATCTCTGTATCGATTTCAAACCAATAGGCCTAGGCCATTCCTGCACTGCCTGAACCTTCACTGGGTCCATCTCAAAGCCCTCGCTGGAGAAAATGTAGCCCAAAAAACTAATCCTCTGCACAGCGAACTCACATTTCTCCAGCTTAGCAAAGAGTGAATTGTCACTTAACAACTGCAATACCTCACGTACGCTCTGCCAATGAGACTCCAGATCCGGCGAATAAATCAAAATGTCATCCAAATACACCACCACATTCTTACCGATCAGCGGCCTTAGGATGTCATTAATAAGGTTCTGAAAAAATGCTGGTGCATTGGTAAGACCAAAAGGCATAACCAGATTCTCAAAATGACCCACCGGAGTGTTAAAAGCAGTTTTCCATTCATCACCCTCCTTCATTCGTAACAAATTGTATGCCCCCCGGAGATCAATTTTAGAGAACCACTTGGCCCCCACTAACTGGTTAAACAAGTCAGGAATTAACGGCAGTGGGTAGGGATTGCGTACGGTAATTTTATTAATTTCGCGAAAGTCCAGACATGGACGTAAACCGCCGTCCTTTTTTTTTACAAAAAAAAATCCAACAGCCACAGGTGACTTAGAAGGTCTAATGTGACCGGTGGCCAAGCTCGTCTGTATGTATTCCTCCAAGGCCTTTCTCTCAGGGATAGTCAGATTAAATAAGCGACTCTTGGGAAGAGTAGATCCAGGGACAAACTCAATGGTGCAATCATAGTCCCTATGAGGAGGCAAAACTTGCGACTCCTCCTCAGAAAAAAACTTCCAAAAATCCTGAATAGGTACAGGTAATTCTCCATTTTCCACAGCAGCAATGCGACCGTTACAACATTTATCATAACACTTAGGACTCCAAGACTTAATTTCATTGGTAGACCAGTCCAGAACAGGATTGTGCAATTTTAACCAAGGTAACCCCAAAACCACTGGAGAAGGCAAATTATTTAATACCGCCAAATCCAAATTCTCTTGGTGAATACCATTAATGGTGAGGGGAAATTCAAAAACCTTGTGAGTAATACATTTCAAAGGAGAGCCATCAACAGCAACCACAGAAATAGGAGATGACAAAAGTTTGGATTCTAATTTAAGTTTTTTCCAAAAATCCCTTGTCAATCACATTGAGTGTAGAACCACAATCCACAAGTACCCGAAATTCAATCAATTCCTCCTGGACTGAGGTGCTTCCAGAAAGAAATACCCCCTTAGAATTTAAACAGGCAATACGGGCGTAACTGACCTTTTTTTTTCTTTGTTCAAACGAAGCTCACAGTTCTTAATAAAGTGGTCAGATTTACCACAGTAAAAACACAATCCCTTAGCAAACCTGCGGTCTTTTTCCTGAGAGCGGGGTGACATCGCCCCAATCTCCATCGGTTCTCCGCCGTCCGAGCAGACTCTCTGAAGACGGGAAGCAGCAATAGCAATAGATTTCTCTTCATTAACCCTAGCACGCAGTCTCCTGTCCACACGTATAGCTAATTGCATTGCCTCCTGCAAGGTTCCAGGTGTTGGAAAGGCAATCAGCAGATCCTTAACCCTTTCACCTAGCCCAGCAAGAAATAGACATTTCAATGCTGAATCGTTCCATTCCACCTCAGCAGACCATCTACAGAAGTATGTACAATAATTTTCCACATCACCTGATCCCTGCTTCAAACGTCTCAATTCAGTTTCAGCTGTTGAGACTCGATCAGGATCGTCATACAACAACCCCATAGCAGAAAAAAAATCTTCCACTGATCTAAAACACGGATCATTAGGTTGGAGAGAAAAGGCCCATCTCTGTGGTTCCTTGCGCAAAAGTGACATTATAAACCCAATGCGCTGTGATTCATTCCCAGAGGATCTGGGTCTTAAACAAAAATCTTGCTGTTTACCATAAAACAAATCTGTCAGTCCTACCTTCGGCTCCACAAAATGCGCTCCAGGACAGATACTCACATGTTGTTGGAGCTCGGCCACCTCCAAAGACAGTCCCTGTAGGCGTTGGGCCAACTCCTGAACCGACACCATGCTGAAATCTGGATTTCTTTTCTTAGAGTGTTTTATTAGTTTTTAAGGCTGGACTTACTGTTATGAACTGCTACAAGCACTAAGGAAAGATAGGAAGACTGTCCCTACGATAGGACTAAGCTGATTCCCTACGATGCAGCGGGAGACCTGTTCCTTCTGAACAGACCCGCCTCAGTCCTCGCCTAGCAGGAAAAAGACAAACAAACAAAAAGTATAAAGTGGTCCAAGGACCAAACAAACTACCGAGTAAGGTACAAGGCACCTGGCTAGCTCAAGAGTAAAAGTAACACTGAAGTCCAGCAAAGCCAGAAAAGCGGAGCTGGATTATAAAGGCAAAAAGTCATGTGACCAACAAGACAGAAAAAAAACGAACAGGAGGGTTCTAACAATATCGTTCTGCTCAGCTTCTCCGTCCCTATACCATGCAGTCTACAAATCAGACTGAATGTACAATGTGATAGGTTTGATTTAACACACCCATAGTAGCTACTGTGATCACAGCACAGCCCATGTGATCCACATTCTGCAATGATCTGTAGATGACAACCTCTCTGCCCTACATTATGCTGCTCACAGATTAAATAGCAAAATCCTGCTGACAGATTCCCTTAAATTAGTTGAAATGTCCAAAAAGTGGCAGCAATATGATGACAATATGATCTTATCTCCCCATATCAGGAGCATTTGTCAGCACTTTCCATCCATCTGTGAGAAGGGAACATTGCTGTATGACACTATTATATCCTTCAAAGCCCCATATAAATAATAATCAATGTATTACTTCATGCAGCAGTTGTTTTCAGTATCCTAATCCTTTAGCAGTAATCTGGAGTTAAATTTATTCTTGGATTCCTTAAACTCCTTCGTAGTAATAAAATATGTGCTCATTTTACTCCGGAAATAAAAACTGATCACGCAGCTCAACACTTGGATTTATGGCTTTCAGAAAGGGCGTTAATATAGCTCAGATGAAGTCTCACTTCCTGTTTCCTAATAACTTTGTATGTCTCTGTTTACGGCCAGGAACGGTCTGTACTCTATCTGAACACCGTCCAACATATGTCCTCTAATCCAAGTCCCATAAACGATTGTCAGATCAACTCATTTTTTAAACAAACCTAGAATAAGATCCACATTGTAATGAAACATGTTTTATGTCATATATATTCCAGTTTTTATGAAGCCTTTTGTGTTTTCTTTCTAGTTTTAATTTGCTATGGCCCTTTAATAATTTTTAGATCTCTTCCAAATTCTATGTTAGGGAAACTATTTCTTTGCAATTATTTTTTTTTTGCAAAGAATAATGGATTAGATGGTTAGCAGATTATCGAGCTCATCCAATTCTGTTTTGTAATTCAATGAGAACAAATTACATGTCTTTTGCATGACAAGTAGAATTCAGAAGATGGTGGATGATAGGTCTCTGGATCAATGTAAGTTATCAATGATGTCATCACTTGTGATAAGAGAAAGAGACTGGAGGGAGACAAAGCGCAGATAGGGTCTTATCTGGGAAACAGATATGGAAGAGATAGCACAATTGCCCTCATCAGGTTTGGGTTGTGTATACACAACCACTGAAAAAGTTCAAGGCTGCTGCAGACCCACGAGGAGATAAAAGGATCGATACTGGAAAACAAATGGGTTGATTCTGCGCTGCTGTAGGAAGAAGAATGACGGATGGCAATCTAATTGTAAATGGCTTAATCGTCAACGCGTTTCGAAGCATATAGTTTCTTCATGAGGACAACCATGATCGTGGAGCTGCAATACCACGATCGTGGTTGTCCTGATGAAGAAGTGTTACGGGTCCGGGTGGTGGAACCTCTGTGCTTCGGTGCAAGGAGGGACAAGAGGGGCGTGACTAAGTACCTACTCTGTCTGACCAAGGTCGCACGGCGGCTCAATCGACTCAGTGAACCAGGGAGGGACCGAGCAGGGGGACCAGGTGCCACTCTGGGACCGACCTTGTGTGAGAGCAGGTGACTCCCACGGGTCAGACGGCAGGAACTGACCGGTACAGCGGATGAGCACAGCAGGAAGGCTGACGGGTGGTCCGGGTAGATAAGCAGGCTGGTTCGGCAGATAGCCAGACGGGTGCTCCGGGTAGGCAGGCTGGCAGGCACGGCAGGTTACAGGCAGGTGCTCCAGGTAGGCAGGCTGGCGGGCACAACAGGTAACAGACAGGTGCTCCAGGTAAGCAGGCTGGCGGGCATGGCAGGTAACTGGCCGGTGCTTCCAGGTAAGCAGGCTGGCGGGCAGGACTGAAGACAGACTGGTGGGCAGGACTGAAGACAGACTGGTGGGCAGGACTGAAGACAGACTGGCGGACTGGACTGAAGACAGACCGGCGGACTGGACTGAAGACAGACCGGCGGACTGGACTGAAGACAGAGCGGCGGACTGGACTGAAGACAGACCGGCGGACTGGACTGAAGACAGACCGGCGGACTGGACTGAAGACAGACCGGCGGACTGGACTGAAGACAGACCGGCGGACTGGACTGAAGACAGACCGGCGGACTGGACTGAAGACAGACTGGCGGACTGGACTGAAGACAGGCAGCAGGACCTGAGGGCTGAAGCAAGTGTAAGCACACGGAACAACAACCATTGCACAGGCACCTCCATATTGGAGGAGGTGCTTTAAATAGGGGAAGTCCTCCAGCCATTGGCTGGGGACTTTTTTAGGACGCCCTAAGCACAGTGCCGGGGAAGCTGCGCACAGTGCGCGCCACAGTAGCTGCAGGACGGGAGCTGGAAGACGCCGGACCAGGGCCGTGGCGGTGAGGGGAACGGCGTCTATGCCAGGCAGGAGGCAGAGACGCCGATGCTACAAGAAGCTATATGTTTCTAAATGTGGCTGTCGGCTGAATGATGCTTTGGCCAATCAATCCGTCAACAGCCATCTTGGTCAGCTCTCCCATATTCCGGAGCGATTATTCAGCTGAACGCTCATGTGTTCTCTGTGAGAAAGTCACCAACAGACATCTCTGCCGCCTGCTTATCGCCAAGAGAACAAAGCTATTGGCAGTCCAAAATAAGACATGCCCGACTGATATCTGCCCCAACAATCAGTTGGCTGGTGCCCCCATACACACTAAAGTGTCGGCTGAACACATCGATATCAGAGGGTTTGGTTGACATTAGTTTAATCTGTATAGGGCCCTTAAGTGGTGTATAAATGTCTCTTCCTGTGGGGGAGATGCAATAGCCTCTGGACACCAGCCTATTGGAGGAAGTGCTAAAGTAAGACAATTACTTTTTCATAAACCTTTATACTGTATTAATGCTAATTAGATTTTCATTAATCTGAGCTTTATAGTGATATTTTTTTTATTTCCAGACTTGTTGCTAGCACAATCTCTATTTGTCATGAGGGTCACATTGTAATGTTTGAAGCTCTTAAGATGGATGTCTTCACACTGCATATGTCATGGAACTACTAGACTTTTTTTTTTCATTTACAGGGAAAAAACTCAGTCTGTCCTATAGCTATTATTTTACTTTGGTCACGGCATTCTTTCTTAATACTCCTAAATAAACATATTAACAAATGGATTAAACAGTCTCTCTTAAGAGACAGCCTGCTGATAACCCGGTAGTCGGAGATCAGAACGCAAGAAAAAATAGCAATGAAATAGCAGAAAAAAAGGGGGGAAAACAAACAGGATGACGATTAGTAATACAGAAGTCCCATGCACATCGCCAGATGGTTTGGTTTAAACAAAAAACAGTGGGAATTTTAAGAATGAAGATGCTGGGAATGTAACAGTCTACAAGTGGGTTGTATAGGAAAACACACAGAAGAGAAATGATATAAACGTGCACAAGATGTATGAGAGTACTTTCCGCACAGGGGTTACTATGAAATATACATTGTACTACTGCACATAGGTACTATTTGTCAACTGGATAATATAAGTGGTAATTTTGTCAGTAAATGGGGGTTGTAATTACAGAAGGCTAAATTACAGAATTGTATAATCAGAGCATTATTTACAGCATAACTCCTATAAAAAGTTAAAGATCCGTTTTGGTTGGTTGTTTGGTCGTTCCTAATGTCGACAACATTATTCCATGTTTCCCATTTTCAGCAGGAGACTTGGTCTGGAAGCAGATTATTGGAATCCCACCAGCCATATAAATATGTCAAATGGGTTTTGTGGTACCAGACCCAGCAGGAGGGCGCGTGAAACGACACCATATTGCAGCTCCAATTGTACTGTTGTGTGCCAACAGTCTCTAAGATTCCAATTTTAGACAAAGGGGATATTTTGTCTAATTCCAATCAACTCTGACTGGAAAAAAAGTGTCACGTTCCATCAAATTGTCACCAGCTGTACAGGTGGCATGGAAGAGCAGAGACTTTCTCACAGAATCTCACAGTTTTAGAAGCATCAGCATTCTAGAAAATATAGACTGCCGTGTTTCTCCATCTTCTCTGCTCAGTGATTTGTAAATAGATAATTCTGACTTCTTGCAAATCTCAAAGATCTATTTAAAAGTGAAGCGCCACACATAGAAACATGGCCCCAGTGGACCCTTAAACCTCTTCTGTTCTTCGCCTGGCACAGCATATTCATTTTGCAATGGTATGAATATTACTGAGACTAAATTTGTAAAGTATGTGGTTAGCCACAAATCAGAAGTATGCCCATTAGCTCTGCTTGGGGTAGCAGGAGTATCAATTACACCCTTCAATACGCAGCATTTTTTCAATATAGTTAATTTGTCTACTATTCATATTGTGCTTCTCCAGAGCTGGAGAATTTATATTGCTTGCTTCTCCAAATATGGTCTAGATTATACATCGTAATGAAAAATTAGGTGTTAATACGCATATCTGAAAGCTTGCCCATTACTACTAAAGACAGATAATGAAACAAATGATGTTTTATATGAAAGGTAACGCCACACATGGGAAACAGTCATAGATAGCTCTTAATGCTGCATAGAATGAGCCTCACAAATGCTGAAGAATGATCCTAGTGGAATATGAATAAGACATGAATCACATCTTATGTATGTGATAATGAGAACCACATATGGTATGTTAGCATAACTTACTGGAAATCACTGAAATGTGGATGAAATCAAATATGATCAGCAATAGTTGACAATAGGAACATCAGCGTTTCTGGAAATGTACACATCTTTGTCTTTTTATTTCTGGATCAGGGAAGGAACACATTAGAATTTTAATAGCTCACTGTACACTCCAGTACCCAGCCCGTACCCACCCAATGAAGCTCACAATCATCTGTATATATCCAACCATATTTTTATATCCCAACATACAATAATATAGTATCACAATATTCTTGTTTTATATATTTTTGTCAGTTTTCTTATATATTACAAAAAAACAACAACCAAGACATGCCATGTAACTACAGATTGTAGAGTTTATAATAAGCATGCCAGCAATAAAAATTGTACAAGCTAGGAACAAATCAATGAGAGATAGAAAGAGCTATCAATGATAGAAGTGAGATAAGGGGTATAAATTAGGACAAAAACATAGCTCAAAATAGTAGCGTTATTTAGAGCCATATAGTTAGTAGTTAAGCCCCCCAAAAAATAATAATAAGCTAACCAATGACAATCATGGCCCCAGAATCCCGATTTTCTATCTACAAAGAACCACTGATAAAGATACACAGCTACAGCTACTTTCATTAATGGGGTTCTTACAAATAGTCACTGATAGCATATAGCTGAGATGTGCCACCCCGATGTGCCTGGGAGAATGAAGGGGCCACTGCGCTCCAATTGCTCAGATTTTACCCCATACAGCACCACCTCCATCATTTGCCTCACCTGGTAATGCCGGGAGCATTTTTGTATGGAAATCTAGTATCAGTTTCAATGACAGCCATTACCGCCTTCACTCCCAGGTATGTTGCCCTTTGATTTTTGCCTTCCCTTTTTATTTTTCCATTGACATAGCCAGATAAAGGCTTGTTTTTTGCGGGACGAGTTGTAGTTTTGAATGACCTTATTCATACAATGTACTGAGAAACAGGAAAAAATCTAATTGGGATGAAATAGTGAAAAAAATTAAATTCCACCATTGTTTTAATAGTGTTCCTTACTGTATATGGTAAAAATGACCGGTCACTAATTCCCCAGGTCACTACGATTACAGAAATACCAAATTTGCATTGGATTTTTTCTGAGTGGTGAAAAAAGAAATCTGAGGTTTGTAAAGTTTTGTGTGTGATGGTGTTACGGGTCCAGGTGGTGGAACCTCTGTGCCAAGGTGCAAGGAGGGACCCAGAGGGGCGTGACTAAGTATCCACCCCAACCGACCCTGGTCGTACGGCAGCTAACGACACCGTGACCAGGGAAGATCCGGGCTGAGGGACCAGGTGCTACTCTGGGGACGACCTGCAGGTGGCTCCCACGGGTCAGATGGCTGGGACTGACTGGTATGGCGGATGGACACGGCAAGCAGGCGGAAGTCTCTGGTAGCCGACAGGTGGTCACAGTTCGAGAAAGCAGGGCAAGTAGCAGTCTTTAGGTTTACCAGGAAGGTGGTCACAGCAAGTGACGGCAGGGTCTCCAGGCAGGCTGGCAGGAAACAGGCAGGTGCTCCCAGGTGAGCGGGCACACAGACGAGGCGGGTAACTGACAGGTAACTGGTGGGCGCTCCCAGGTGAGCGGGCTGACCGACACAGCAGGCAACAGGCAGGTAACTGGTGGACGCTCCCAGGTGAGCAGGCAGACAGACGAGACAGGTAACAGGCAGGTAACTGGTGGATGCTCCCAGGTAAGCGGGCTGACGGACACAGCAGGCAACAGGCAGGTAACTGGTGGACGCTCCCAGGTGAGCAGGCAGACAGACGAGACAGGTAACAGGCAGGTAACTGGTGGACGCTCCCAGGTGAGCGGTCTGACAGACAGGGCAGGCGGATGCTCCCAGGTGAGCGGACAGATAGCCAAGGCAGGTAACAGGCAGGTAACAGGTGAGCGCACCAGGTAAGCAGGCTCGGCAGGTAACGGGCAGATAACAGGCTGGCAGGCAGGACGAGAAGTCAGGCTAGCAGCGGGACCTGAGGGCTGAAGCACAGATCAGACACAGTGCAAACAACTTTGCTCGGGCACCTCCATTTTGGAGGAGGTGCCTTAAATGTGGGAAGTCCTCTGGCCATTGGCCGGGGACTCTTAGGAAGACGCGCGCTGTCCCTTTAAGAGGGGGGGTGCGCGCGCACCCTAAGCACTCTGCTGGAGGAAGAACGCGCGCCGGCCACAGCAGGGAACGGAGTGCAGGGAGAAGCCGCGCCGGGAGTCGGGGGGCGAGAGAGACGGTGTCCCTGTCTGACAAGAGGCAGGGACGCCGCTGCGCCGACAGAGACAGGAGCGCTGGAGGGGCCCACGTGAGGAGCGCGGAGGTGAGCGGGACGGTGTCCCTGCCTAGCAGAGGGCAGGGACGCCGATGCTACAGATGGCATTTTCTCAGAGCTTTCGATGGCTTGGTTTCTTTGCGTGGCAAGCTGATTTTGTCATTGATACCATTTTGGGGTATCATTTTAATGTTTAATGAACAAAAAATTCAATTCTGGCTCAATTTTTTTTTCCTTACGGCATTAACCGTACAGGTAAATTAATTTTATATTTTCATAGCCTGGACTTTTATGGATGTGGCGATACCATATAAGTTTCTATTTTATTTTTTCAATTTCCTTATTTTCAACAGAGAAAAAGAGCATTGTTATTAATAATAATATTAGGAATATTTATATACATACAGTACAGACCAAAAGTTTGGACACACCTCATTTAAAGATTTTTCTGTGTTTTCATGACTATGAAAATTGTCTAGTCTGCTTAAGGGACTTGAACCCACGATCACTTGCACCATAAATTGTAACACAACAGTATTGATGTATATAGCAAAAATCATCGTCTTCTATGAAGCTCAGCCTGAGGTTGGGTTTCACAGGCATATCAAGATGGCAGCATGTGGGCCTACATCAGGCACCGGTCAGCGAAGGTAACCTATTGATACCCTGCAATTCCATTTAAATGTCGCTGTCAGCTCCTGCCGCTACTAGGGATGGATGCCGACTTTGCAACACAGCTAATAGCTGTCATGTGTGGGCAGAGCTCAGCCTGTTAGCCCCTGCACACTTGCAAAGCTCAACATGGACGTACAGTTGCATGAATTTCTTTCAAGGGTTTAATATCACCTAAAAATAATCACATCAGTTCATTTTTGTAAAATATTTTCATCAAATGCAGGCAAATTGCTCAAATTACATGCAAAACTGTAAGCGAGTTATCACCAAGTGTAATAGAAAATGTTAAATGTCTGGTGAATGATTAGTGGGGTATGCGTGATATATGGGTAATTATTCCTCTTTAAGCCATTGGCAGATGCAACTACATGTGATGAGATCTGATGCCTGTGGTGGTCATACTAGTTATATTAATAATAGACGCTAGTAAAATAAAGCAGGATGTACCTTCAGCTCATCCAGGGGATTGTAAGTGAGACACAATAATCATACACTACCACTTATTCCAACACTTCACAAATGTGGTAACAACAGGTGGGGTTATTCTCAAGTTTGGAAGTTATCCCCTGTCTGGTATATACTGTAGGGGATAACTTCCTGATCTCTGGGAGTCCGACCCCTGGGATCTACTCCAATCTCGAGAACCAGGGCTGGAGTGGTAGTCGGCCATGCATTCTGCCCCTCTATTGGGACTACGGGAGATAGCCGAGCGCTGCACAAGTCTGGTATTCCCATATGAATGAATGGAGGTGCAGTTCGCATGAATGATCACTGCTCCATTCACACTGGGCTCTACAGAGCCCCGGTTCTCCGAATCACTGGGGGTCCCAGAAGTTTGACCCACAGCAGTTGGGAAGTTATCCCATATCAGTATAGGGGATAACTTCCAGGATACACAAAAGTACAAAGTGCTTCTTTAAGGCTCAAATTTTAATACAAAAGTAATAATCAACTGATTAGGTTATGTCCTAAATACTTATAGCTTTGCATTAAAGAAATGAGTCATCTAAAAATTAACTTTACTGTTTTTGTTTTACTTAGTTCATTTAGTAAAACTGTTCTAACCAGGAAAATGACGAAAAATACCTGAGATCGGGGAAAGTGAAGCAGAAGGATTGGCTTTATCATGAGTTCTTCAACCACTGCTGAAGAGTGTATACGTCTGTTGGTCATTAGGCTTATTTCATGGAATGACAGAGTGACACTAAGTACCTGACAGAGCTGGAATTATTCTAGAATGTAAAGATTTAGAAACAGTGCAGACCTCTACCTGTGAAACAGTGTTTCAGCCATAAAAGGAGAAGGTATGCATTATATGCATTAACTTGACAACTGTGAAAAACGGAGAGAAACCTAGGGTAGAGTATGGCTTTAATAGAAGAGTGCGCTACCATCTGCTGTTACTCATTACACGTCTGGCTCACATCCAAGTGGGACATATGTGTGGTATACATTATTTCTACATTAAGTAACCTGGGATTAAAGTTGCAAAAAAATAATAAATTGTGAAAAAAATATATATATTTTTTTTTTCATATTTTCTCTAACTAAAAATCAACATGAAATCAGAAACCAAAGACCCGTCATCTACCAATCCTTACAAGCATTCAGTTTAATCTTCAATACATAATGTGAATGGGAACTTTACCGTTCTGGGCCTTCCGGGAGATTAGCATCTACAGACTGTATACATAAAAATACCACTGTTAAACCCAGCTGTTTTTCCAAATAGTGATCATTTAGATGCATAGGCCTGGTCTTTGTAAGATTACCAAGAGATTTGTTTTCTTTTGTGTATATCCTGTAGTGTTTCACAAAATGAAATATCACACCACATCGCAATGCCCCTGCTGACCTCTATAAAAAACACCATCTATGTTGTGTAGTATTTAACATTGTTCATGCATTAAGGATCTTGTCTCAAAGATTGAGAAAACCAACAGAAATGATCACGTAATTGAATGCACACCTCCCTAAAATCCTGATTACATTCAGATACAGGGACACCTATAAACATGAAATAATATTTTATGTATGATCAGACTCCCCTGGTTACTAGCCCCAAGCCATCACACTCCCCGGCTACTAATCTTCAAAGAAAAGATTGCCTGACATCATTGTAGTTAAAGGGTTTCCCCAAAATCACAAGGTATCCCCTATTTTGTGGGATAGGGGATGAGTTGTTGATTGCCGATGCCCCAATGCTAGGATAACAAGAAGAGGGCAGCAAAACTCCAAGAACAAATCTCTGCAAAGCCCCCCGATTTTAATGGAGTGGAAGTGGACATGCTCAGTCGCCACAGCATCCACAGTCAATGGGACTACCGGAAATAGAGAAGTGCAGTTCCCTTTCTCCAAGCTTGCACACCTCATGTCCATTCATGATGGGTCTCTATCGAGACCCCTGTGTTACGGATCCGGGTGGTGGAACCTCTGTGCCACGGTGCAAGGAGGGACCCAGATGGGCGTAACTAAGTATCAACTGAGACCGACCCTGGTCGTACGGCAGCTAACGACTCCGTGACCAGGGAGGGACCGAGCTGAGGGACCAGGTGCTACTTTGGGGACGACCTTGTAAGAGAGCAGGTGGCTCCCACGGGTCAGAAGACTGGGACTGACCGGTATAGCGGATGGACACAACAAGCAGGCAGAAGTCTCTGGGTTAGTTGACAGGTGGTCACGGCACGTGACGGCAGGGCAGGCTGAAGTCTCTAGGTTAGCAGACAGGTAGTCAAGGCAAGTGACAGCAGGAGCCTCCAGGTAGGCTATCAGGTGGTCACGGCAAGTGACGGCCAAGCAGGCTGAAGTCTCTAGGTTAGCAGGCGGGTGGTCACGGCAAGTGACAGCAGGACCCTCGAGGTAGGCTATCAGGTGGTCACGGCAAGTGACGGCAGAGCCTCCAGGTAGGCTAGCAGGTAACAGGCGAGTGCTCCCAGGTGAGCGGGCTAGCAGGCACGGCAGGTAGCAGGCAGGTAACTGGCAGGTGCTTCCTGGTAAGCAGGCGGACTTGCCCATAGACAGACTGGCGGGTTGAACGGAAGACAGACTGTCGGGCTGGAGAGTAGTCAGACTGGCGGACTGGAACAGTAGTCAGGCTGGCAACTGGACCTGAGGGCTGAAGCAGAGGTAAGTATGCTGTGCATCAACTATGGCTCGGGCACCTCCAATTTGGAGGAGGTGCCTTATAAATGGGAGGTCCTCCGGCTATTGGCCAGGGACTCCTTAGGACGGCGCGCGCGGCCCCTTTAAGAGAGAGGGAGCGTGCGCGCGCCCTAAGCACCGTGCCAAGGAAGCTGCGCGCCAGCAGCAGCAGGAAGAGGAGCGCAGGAGGACGCCGCGCGGGGAGCGGGGAGGTGAGAGGGACGGCGTCTCTGCCTGGCAGGGGGCAGAGACACCGATGCTACACCCTGTCTCGCGGTTCTACAGATAGAAGATAACTTGCAATTTGGGGAAAACCCCTATAATGCCACAGCATCTGCTTACTGATTTACGTAAAGATACTTGCTATTGAAGCAATGCTGGTAACCAAGGTTCAGGGGAATCGAGACATCTTGTTGATGTATTGAAGAAGGTATAACATTTTTTGCTTGAAGGTTCTTTTTTCCAAACAGTAAATCTTAATTGTATCAGATTTCTTTGAGGGTTGTGAATTATGTAACCATATTCCCTGCTGCCATCTAAACAGACATAAGTATTCACATCAGAATGTCTGATGCATATTTGTGGAAATATAATGATCCAACCAACATCTTTTGTCTATGGTCATCTTTTAAGAGATGGAGATCTGAGATTTGACTGTCTAAAATGTAATAAATTAGCTGTATAATGGGATTTACTTTAGACCTGCACTGTGGTTACACAAGCACGGCTGTTTTCCATTAAAGTACCAAATTATTTTTTAAATTTTTCGAGCATGTGTTCCTAGGTAGATAAGTGTCCAGATGTATTCTGATGTATGATGATGAATGATGCATTGTTGCACATTAAAACGGCAGCATGGTGGCTCAGCAGTTAGCGTTATTGCTTTGCAGCACTGGGGTCCTGAGCTCAAATCCCAGCAAGGACAACATCTGTAAGGCCTTTGTATGTTCTCTCTGTGTTTGCATGCGTTTCCTCCACACTCCAAATACTGTATATATATCAAGAGTATTGCCCAAACTTTGGTTGAAGCATGCAGGCAGGCTCGGTCTGGCCTGGCGGGGCGCCGGGAAATTTCCCGGTGGGCCCCGGGCCCCATGCAGAGGGAACTGAAGAATTTAAAAAAAAAAAGTGGTCGTGGGCCCTTTAAGGGCGCGCGCACGCACTTTCACCGACGCGATGCCCAGGACAGTAGCGGGAGGGGCCTGGGAGCAGGAGAGCAGGGGCTGCACTGCAGCGTCACACTCAGCAGACAGGGAAGCACGTCTGCTAAAAGTGACGTCACAGCGCGCCCTGCACTGCAGTCTCCCACATTAGGAGCGTGTCTGTGGGCTGGAGACAAGCCAAGGTACTGTAATATTTGTGTGTTTGTATGGATTTTTATGTATATGCTGCCTGCATGTGTGTGTGTACAGTGTGTGTGTATATGCCTGTGTGTGTATGTACAGTGTGTGTGTATATGCGTGTGTGTGTACAGTGTGTGTGTGTATATGCCTGTGTGTGTGTACAGTGTGTGTGTATATGCCTGTGTGTGTGTATATGCCTGTGTGTGTGTGTGTACAGTGTGTATATACCTGTGTGTGTGTGTACAGTGTGTGTATATGCCTGTGTGTGAGTGTACAGTGTGTATATACCTGTGTGTGTGTACAGTGTGTGTATATGCCTGTGTGTGTGTATATGCCTGTGTGTGTGTGTGTACAGTGTGTGTGTATATGCCTGTGTGTGTACAGTGTGTGTGTGTATATGCCTGTGTGTGTACAGTGTGTGTGTATATCCCTGTGTGTGTACAGTGTGTGTATATGCCTGTGTGTGTGTATATGCCTGTGTGTGTGTGTACAGTGTGTGTATATGCCTGTGTGTGTGTACAGTGTGTATGTGTGTGTGTACAGTGTGTGTATATGCCTGTGTGTACAGTGTGTGTATATGCCTGTGTGTACAGTGTGTGTATATGCCTGTGTGTGTACAGTGTGTGTATATGCCTGTGTGTGTACAGTGTGTGTGTATATGCCTGTGTGTGTGTATGTCTCTGTGTGTGTATATGCCTGTGTGTGTGTATGTCTCTGTGTGTGTGTGTATATGCCAGTGTGTGTGTGTACAGTGTGTGTGTGTGTACAGTGTGTTTATATGCCTGTGTGTGTTTATATGCCTGTGTGTGTGTTTATATTCCTGTGTGTGTATATGCCTGTGTGTGTGTGTGTGTTTGTGTATATATGCCTGTATGTGTGTGTGTATATGCCTGTGTGTGTATATGCCGGTGTGTGTGTATATGCCTGTGTGTGTCCATTGTGTATGCCTGTGTGTTTATGTGTCTTCACACATACGTGTGTGTGTGCTTCCCTGCGTGTCTGCATTTTTGTGTGTGATTGTCTGAGTGTGTCTGTGCATTTCTGTGTGTGCTTGCCTGCCTGTGTACGTGTCCCCATTTCTGTATGTGTATCTGCGTGTATGTATATTAGGGCTCTTTCACATGTCCTGATATTTACGGGACTGGAAATATCCGTGTCCACCTGTGTGTCATCCAAGTGACACATACTGGCGCTTGGGAATCAGTATACAGTTAGCGCTGTTCCCAAGAGCCGGGTGCTGAGCGCTGCCCTCATCATAGATCCCTGCAGGCGATGTGATCAGCAGCAGCGGGGTCAATGATGAGAGTAGTAGTCTACTCCCACCGTGTCCGTGTTCAACTGTAAAAATAAGAATAAAATAAAAAAATCCTTATACTCACCTCTCCTAAGTGTCACCTGCTGTAATCCGTGCGAGCGCTCACGCCGAGGAAAATGACTTCTGCAGCGAGCTTGCTCCAGAGCTGCGCTTAGTGAATGACAGGGCACCGCTTGTTGAGCGCAGCTCCGGAGCCCACTCGCTGCAGGAGACATTCTCCTCGGCGTGAGCGCTCGCACGGATTACAGTGGGTAACACTTAGTAAAGGTTAGTATAAGGTTTTTTTTATTTTATTCTTTTTACAGTTGGACACAGCTTGTATAGACTATTACTCTCATCATTGACCCTGCTGGTACTGATCGCAGTGCCTGCAGGGATCTATGATGAGGGCAGCGCTCAGCGCTCTTCCCAAGCACCGGGTGCTAACTGTCATCAGTGTGCGGGACTTTTTGCGGTCTGGACAGCAGGTAAAAAACAGACATGTCAGCGTGTTCTGCCCACGGACACCACATGGTCTGTGGAAAGTGGAAACACACTGACATGTGCACATACGCATTCATGTGAATGGGTCTACGTGTGTCAGTGTCTCTGGTACGTGTGGAAACGGTCACCGCATGTACGCCCTTAGTATGTGTCAGTGTGCGCTTGTTTTCGTGTGTGTAAGCGTGCTTCTGCATGTCTGTGTGCTCTTCCAAAGATTTATTATATTTGGAGAGAGATGGGAGAGAAATTTTAGGAGACAGAATGGGGAGATGTGTGAAGAAACAGTATGGTGAACTAGGGGAGGGGTGGGAATGGGTGCGAGAACAGAATGGGGATGTATGAGGAAACAGTATGGAGAGTAGGGGAATAGTGTGAGGAGACAGTATGGCGGGAGAAAAGTGTGAGGTGACACAGCACAGAGACTAGGTAGTGTGGGGGAAGGTATAGAGATGCGGCAGTATGGGGGGAACAGTGTGAGGGCACAGCAAGGAGGGAACAGTATGCTGAGGAGGGGGAGTGTGATGAAGGGGCACAGTATAGAGACTGGGCAGTATAGGGGGGGCACAGTGTGAGAGGACAGTGTGAAGAGGGGGCCCAGTATGGTAAAGAGAGGACAGTGTGGAGAGCAGGTACCATAAGAGGGATACAGTGTATGTCATTTTTTTGTGCAGGGAGCATTGTAAGAGTTAGGTTTATTCAGGGGCTCAGTGTAGATATTTTTATTCAGGAGCATTATAATGACTCTGCTATCTTTAAGGGCATCGTGTGGGGATGAGCTGCAGAAGAACGGAGAAGATGGAAGTCTGCAGAGACGAGCTGTGGATGAGAAAAGTCATCATGGAGTCTGGACAAGAGGAAGAAAGGAAAGAGAACAACTCTAATCAGAGAAGACGTCTCAGGTAAGATACCTGGATGTAAATGTTCATTTGTGATCCTGCCTGCGTCTCATCAGTACTGTGGTTCCTGTATGGTCCGCAGTCTGATGATGACTGATAACAACTCCCAGTATCTCTATTGTTAGTTACATACTGGGAGTTGTAGGTTTATGTGATACAAAGATATATGGGGCTGACCTGACATTACAAATGATGGTGGTTCAGATGATGTATTCATGTACTGATGAGTTTGTGCGCGTCTGCGTGTTTGTGCGCGTCTGCGTGTTTGTGCGCGTCTACGTATCTGGAATAATATGTATTTTGTAAGATGCGTGTATGTAAGAGTCCATTGTGGTGTGTAATAACATTCATATGCTTGAGGCACCTTTACTAAATCTATTAGGACCCACTCACATGTGTTAGGGAATTCCATTTGTCTTTCCACATTTAGGAACAGACAAGTGAAATTTGCTAACCTTGTCATAACCATAGGGTTGTACTTGTATGGAGCGGGTTCAGGAGCTGAGCCTGCTCCATACCAGGCAGATGTCGGCTGTGTTACATAGCCGGCGTCTGCCTGTAACAGCAGTGATCAGAGCTCGCCTTGATTGCTGCTGTTTTGAGTATTTAAGTGCCCTTGTCAATCACTGACAGCAGCATTTAGCTAGCCGGTGCATGCAGTCACCTGCTCCCTTCTGCCCCCTGTGACGCAGTTGCAGGTTGCTGATGGGTTGCCAGTAGTGCTGAGTGAGCGTGGTCGGACAAGGTGTTATCTCAGCATGCTCGGGTGTTATCCAGGTATCTTGTAGTGCTCTGCTATTATGCGGTAACATGTTTTGCGGCGGTAGACAGAAGCAACATATGCAGGGATTACCTAACAAACAGGCAATTCCTGCATGTGTTGCGTCTGTCTACCGCCGCAAAACATGCTACCCTGGGGACTCGAGCATATTAGCAGAGCACTACAAGATACCTGGATAACACCTGAGCATGCTGGGATCACACCTTATCTGACCATTCTCGCTCAGCACTAGTTACCAGGTGCTGCTGCCATGTTAGTCGTTCAATGAAGCTCAGCCTGAGGTTGGGCTCCATGGAAGTGTCACAATCCAGGTGCCGGACGTTATTGCAGCACCCTCACTTTGTAGTTCGCAGAGACTGTAATGTCTCCCTCCTTGCACCGATCCTATGACAGGAAGCGAGTGGCGGCAGGGAGAATAAAACTTAATTTTCTCCGTGTAGCCAACGCTTTTCCATTAAGCCGTCTAACCAGGCTTTAAACCCTATTTACCTGCAGATTACCCCTATATCTGCAAATAAATAGCGTTTTTCAAGGTGACAAGTTACCATTAAAGGGACTCTGGCAGTACGGAATGACTGTTCGAACAAAGTCCTGCCGCTCAGTGCTCCACAGCGCAGCCAAACATGTAACTATAGTGCATTATAGACAAGCATAACAAGTAATAAAACCGTTTATGGTGGGCTGTAGTGTGGGCCCCTAGAGTCAGTTCCCCTGGTGGGCCCTAGGCACCCCAGTCCGACCCTGCATGCAGGGCCCAAGAAATACCTCTGCCGGAAGGATCCAAAATATGCTGGTACACAATGGAATACTTTTTTCCAGAATGCCATGTTGAATAGGACACTCAATAGTATAAAAAATATATAGTAAAAGGGTACCATTTTGGCGGCTTACAAACATATAGATAGCTATCCAATATTTACCTACTGTAAATACTGAACAGAGTTTTACCGTATAGTATAATGTTGCTCTAATAATAGTACTGCACATGCATGTTCCAAACTAAATAATATATTCTGCATTCTGTAACCAATAAATATAATACACACGTGACACTGATAAGCTGGTCTAGAAATATACATTATTACAAAGAGGAATTACCATGACCGACTATATTACCAAATATTCAGAATCACATCATAAAACATTGCTCTACAACTCTCCCTACCACATACATTGTTAGCACCCTGTCATTATCACTTCACATTTTTACTATAATGCATTTCATTATCTAAATTGCTCTTGGTGGGACCAAACTAAGTGAATACTTTAAAACAGTAATCTTATGGTTTCTGTCTTTCAAGGGGGCAAATACATACAGCAAATTGAACAAGAATTGTAAACTGAGAGCTACTTAATACACACAAAACTTCATAAGTCTGGAACTGCTAAACACAGTGTTTGCAATATGTGGCTGAACAGAAAATCTTTTCAGCGTTCATTGTACTACCATTGTCCATGATTCTGTACGTATTGCTGATGAGCTGAGAATGGACCTCTCCAACAGAATAAAACGCATTTATAGAGTATCATCAGAAAGTTGTAAATCACAACCAGCAAATTCTTGGAAACCGGCTCAGATTTAATATTTTTCTTTACTCTTACACTCTATTGCTATCACTTTATTATATACTGACTGTATTGCTCTCCCCCCATCATCCTCATCATTGCTGTCCCCCATTATCCCCATCATTGCTCTCCCCCCATCACTGCTCTCCCCCATCGTCCCCATCACTGCTCTCCCCCTCATCATTCTTATCATTGCTGTCCCCATCATCCTCATCATTGCTGTCCCCCCATCATCCTCATCATTGCTGTCCCCCCATCATCCTCATCATTGCTGTCCCCCCATCATCCTCATCATTACTGTCCCCCATCATTGGTGTCCCCCCATCACCCTCATCATTGCTCTCCCCCATCATTGTTCCCCCCCCCAATAATCCTCATCATTGCTCTCTCCTCATCACTGCTCTCCCCCCATCACCCCCATCATTGCTCTCCCCTCATCATCCTCATCATTGCTGTCCCCCATAATCCTCATCATTGCTATCCCCCATCACCCTCATCATTGCTCTCCCCCATCATCCTCATCATTACTGGCCCCCATCATTGCTCTCCCCTATCATTGCTGGCTCCCCATCACGCTCATCATTGCTCTCCCCCATCATTGCTCTACCCCATCATCCTCATAATTACTGTCCCCCATCATTGCTCTCCCCCCATCATTGCTCTCCCCCCATCATCCTCATCATTGCTGTCCTCCATCATCCTCATCATTTCTATCCCCCCATCACCCTCATCATTGCTCTCCCCCATCATCCTCATCATTACTAGCACCCATCACTGCTCTCCTCCATCATTGCTGTCTCCCCATCACCCTCATCATTGCTCTCCCCCATCATTGCTCTCCCCCCATCATCCTCATAATTACTGTCCCCCATCATTGCTGTCCCCGCATCATGCTCATCGTTGCTGTCCCCCATCAACCTCATCATTGCTCTACCCCATCACCCCCATCATTGCTCTCCCCCTCATCATCCTCATCATTGCTGTCCCCCATCATCCTCATCATTGCTCTCCCCCATCATTGCTGTACCCCCATCACTTTCATCATTCCCCCCCCCCCCCATCATCCTCATCATTGCTGTCCCTCATCATTGCCCCAGTATATTGGATAAAATAAAAAAAACAACAACTTACCTCTCAGTCCGCTGCCCTGTACAGTCATGGCCAAAAGTTTTGAGAATGACACCAAAATTATATTTTCACATGATCTGCTGGCCTCTGGTTTTTATTAGTGTTTGTCTGATGTTTATATCACATACAGAAATATAATTGCAATCATATTATGAGTACCAATAGGTTATATTGACAGTTAGAATGAGTTAATGCAGCAAGTCAATATTTGCAGTGTTGCCCCTTCTTCTTCAAGACCTCTGTAATTCTCCCTGGCATGCTCTCAATCAACTTTTGGACCAAATCCTGACTGATAGCAGTCCATTCTTGCATAATCAATGCTTGCATTTTGCCAGAATTTGTTGGTTTTTGTTTGTCCACCCGTCTCTTGATGATTGACCACAAGTTCTCAATGGGATTAAGATCTGGGGAGTTTCCAGGCCATGGACCCAAAATCTCTATGTTTTGTTCCATGAGCCATTTAGTTATCACCTTTGCTTTATGGCAAGGTGCTCCATCATGCTGGAAAAGGCATTGTTGGGCGCCAAACTGCTCTTGGACAGTTGGGAGAAGTTGCTCTTGGAGGACATTCTGGTACCATTCTTTATTCATGGCTGTGTTTTTAGGCAAGAATGTGAGTGAGCCGATTCCCTTGGCTGAGAAGCAACCCCACACATGAATGGTTTCAGGATGCTTTACAGTTGGCATGAGACAAGACTGGTGGTAGCGCTCACCTCTTCTTCTCCGAATAAGCTGTTTTCCAGATGTCCCAAACAATCGAAAAGGGGATTCATCAGAGAAAATAACTTTGCCCCAGTCCTCAGCAGTCCACTCCCTGTACCTTTTGCAGAATATCAGTCAATCCCTGATGTTTTTTCTGGAGAGAAGTGGCTTCTTTGCTGCCCTCCTTGAAACCAGCCCTTGCTCGAAGAGTCTCCGCCTCACAGTGCGTGCAGAAGCACTCACACCAGCCTGCTGCCATTCCTGAGCAAGCTCGGCACTGCTGGTAGTCCGATCCCGCAGCTGAAACAGTTTTAAGATACGGTCCTGGCGCTTGCTGGTCTTTCTTGGGCGCCCTGGAGCCTTTTTGACAACAATGGAAGCTCTCTCCTTGAAGTTCTTGATGATGCGATAGATTGTTGACTGAGGTGTAATCTTTGTAGCTGCGATACTCTTCCCTGTTAGGCCATTTTTGTGCAGTGCAATGATGGCTGCACGTGTTTCTTTAGAGATAACCATGGTTAACTGAAGAGAAACAATGATACCAAGAACCAGCCTCCTTTTAAAGTGTCCAGTGATGTCATTCTTACTTAATCATGACTGATTGATCGCCAGCCCTGTCCTCATCAACACCCACACCTGTGTTAATGGATCAATCACTAAAACGATGTTAGCTGCTCCTTTTAAGGCAGGACTGCAATGATGTTAAAATGTGTTTTGGGGGTTAAAGTTCATTTTCTGGGCAAATATTGACTTTGCAAGTACAGTAATTGCTGTTAAGCTGATCACTCTTTGACATTCAGGAGTATATGCAAATTGCCATTACAAAAAATGAAGCAGTAAACTTTGGAAAAATTACTATTTGTCTCATTCTCAATACTTTTGGCCATGACTGTAGCATCGTCCTCACCAGCAACTTTCTCCCTGACACAGGCGCGCGCTGCTTGCGGACATCAACAAGCAGCGCGTGTCTGTGTCACACAGTAAGCGCGGGTGGGCAGGAAGCAGAGGACTGATCCCTGCAGCGCCGCTGCCATTTTCTCCTATGGGCAGTGGAGCTGCAGGAATCGCTCCCTGCCTGCCTCACAGGATGAGAGCAATCTGGCCATGGGACCCCGGGAGCCTGGGGCTCCGAAAAACTGGCGAGATTGCCCTCATTATCCACCCTGCAAGGGTCCCCCTGCACCGCCCGGTCCCGGTGCAGTTGCACCGGCGATATGTCCTCCCCTGAGTCAGATGTTTTTTGCAGTTGATAATGAGGGTTGTGCACATGTCAGAAGGAATTTTGGTCCACTCCACTTTGCAGATCATCTCTAAATCATTAAGATTTTGCGGCTGTCGCTTGGCAACTCGGAGCTTCAACTCCCTCCATAAGTTTTCTATGGGATTAAGGTCTGGAGACTGGCTAGGCCACTCCATGACCTTAATGTGCTTTTTTTTGAGCCACTCCTTTGTTGCCTTGGCTGTATGTTTTGGGTCATTGTCTTGCTGGAAGACCCAGCCACGACCCATTTTTAATGTCCTGGCGGAGGGAAGGAGGTTGTCACTCAGGATTTTACGGTACATGGCTCCATCCATTCTCCCATTGATGCGGTGAAGTAGTCCTGTGCTCTTAGCAGAGAAACACCCCCAAAACATAATGTTTCCACCTCCATGCTTGACATTGGGGGCGGTGTTCTTTGGGTCATAGGCAGCATTTCTCTTCCTCCAAACACGGCGAGTTGAGTTAATGCCAAAGAGCTCAATTTTTGTCTCATCTGACCACAGCACCTTCTCCTAATAACTCACAGAATCATCCAGGTGTTCATTGGCAAACTTCAGACGGGCCTGCACATGTGCCTTCTTGAGCAGGGGGACCTTGCGGGCACTGCAGGGTTTTAAACCTTTAAGACGTAATGTGTTACCAATGGTTTTCTTGGTGACTGTGGTCCCAGCTGCCTTGAGATCATTAACAAGTTCACCCGTGTAGTTTTAGGCTGATCTCTCACCTTCCTCATGATCATGGATACCCCACAAGGTGAGATTTTGCATGGTGCCCCAGATCGATGTCGATTGACAGTCATTTTGTATTTCTTCCATTTTCTTACTATTGCACCAACAGTTGTCTCCTTCTCACTCTTGTCTTACTTATGGTTTTGTAGCCCATTCCAGCTTTGTGCAGGTATATGATCTTGTCCCTGACATCCTTAGAAAGCTCTTTGGTCTTGCCCATGTTGTAGAGGTTAGAGTCTGACCGATTAATTGAGTCTGTGGACAGGAGTCTTTTATACAGGTGACCATGTAAGACAGCTGTCTCTAATGCAGGTAATGAGTTGATTAGGAGCGTCTAACTGGTCTGTAGGAGCCAGAACTCATAATGGTTTGCAGGTAATCAAATACTTATTTCTCACTGCAAAATGCAAATAAATTTATCTAATTTATACAATGTGGTTTTCTTGATTTTTTGGGGGGATATTCTATCTCTCAATGTTAAAATTAACCTACCCTTAAAATTATAGACTGTTCATATCTTTGTCAGTGGGCAAACTTACAAAAACAGCAAGGGATCAAATAATAATTTCCTTCACTGTATGTGCAAGCACCAGTTTTATAGGTTGCATGCAAATTCCCCAAACCAGGGGCTTCTAAGCAGCCACAGTCTCAAAATCAACCTTTTCTTCCAACGCCGGGCCAAAAGATACCCCCTGAGGGTTTTTTTTTCCGATAACGTCATAATCATCCAGCAATGGAACCAGTTGTGGCATTACGTACAAGCCATTTTGATGCCGTGCACAGCATAGCAGAATTTTCTCCACAACATAGTGCAGTACTTGTGTGCCCAGAACTGTGCAGGAGGTCATGGTCCCCAGACAATATCATGATTGGTAAAAGTGAATCCCATAGACTTTCCAGTGCACCCACTGCGGCAGTCTTTTTGGAAAGGTTGTCTTTTTAATTTAATAATGGAAAGGTACCCGAGACTCCAAACAGCAAGTTTTAAAGATTTACAATATAAGTTTGATTAACACATCTGTAGATGTTGGTGCAATTTTACAATGGGCTTTGGTGAAATTTAAATGCTGCTGCTGGTCAATGGCCACTGAATGACTGCAGCAGTCATATGACTCCCCCTTCAGATGTTGATGCCCTCAAAATGGTGGAGGACACAGTAGTGAGTGTAGAGGAGCGATACTAGTCCAGGAGGTTAGTAGGGAGTTTTTATAACTACTCCTCCCTAGGCCCATTGACTATAACTTTTAAAATAGGAGGAAGCCCATTCAAGCCCAATTAACACATCTGCATCCAAAAGGCACAAAATTAAGATTTCATATTAGAAGGACAAACTAATGCATACAAAAAGTCTATAGCAATCAAATAGATCACTTCCTTATATAATGACAAATCTGACAACATATTTTGATTATTTATTAAGGACTTCTTTTTATCTACTCAATTTCTTATAAGTAAGGATCACAATATTTACATGAACATCCAGTGGTTCTAAATTAAGAGAATCATTCTCTTCTCTGAAAGGAGAATATAAGTAGTGAGAGATTATGCAGGCATATACCTACTGATATCCTTTTCTTTATAAAAGAAATATTGGATCAAGAGTGAAATTAACCCAAAAGAAAGCAATTATGGGAAGGTAACAACTTCCCTCTACACAGAAAGTTGTCTGTTTGGTCAGAAGGTAAACTCAATCCAGGAGATTCCATCCAGCTAAAACCAAAAGCAAATACCTTCACCGCCACAAAGCTTCAGCTTCCCAAGAACCCAGCCACTAAGTATCATAGTAACAATTCTGCAATGATTTTTACAGCACCTTAAAGTAGATTTGTCAGCATTATTTTGGACTCTTAACTAAAGACATGGCTGTAATGGTTCTTTGATAAAAATGATACCCTTTTTCTTACAAATCTGTTTTTTCATTCTTCTGTAATCAGCAGGGGAAGTTTTATGTTAATGAGGCGAAAGAGAAGCGGTGCAGGACGTTGTACTTGGCCTTCTCCTCCCAGGCTAGGTATTATTCACCCCCAATACGCAATGACTGCACCGGTGTGGGATTTCATCCAGTGGAAGCAGGTCACTGAGAAAATGACCACAATCCTGCTGACAGATCATCTTTACCCCCTTCTCAAGGGAGCCAATTTTTGTTTTTTCCTCCTCTTCTTCCCAGAGCTATAACTATTTTATTTTTCTGTCCACATAGAAGTATGACGGTTTGTTTTTGCAGGACGAGTTATACTTTTGAATGACCGGAAAAAAAATACCAAGTTCGGTGAAATTGTGAAAAATATGCCATACTTACACTGTTTATTTGGGAATTGTTTTTACGGCATGCATTGTGTGGTACAAATGACCACTGAATATGATTCTGTTTATCAGTACGATTACAGCAATACCAAACATGTCAATGATCCTTCAAAACAAAAATTGATTCCAAAGAGTATCAGTGCACAGTCATTAATCTGTATTTGTGGGGAAGTCCTAAAGCAAGTCCTCTAAATACCATCTCAGGAGAGTTAACAATTACCCAGATAAACTCAGTGAGATAGCCACGTAATGCACCGACATGCTGCTGCAACCGTGCTCTCTACTTTGCCTAATAGAGGAAGGCCCAATAAAGGAAACTCCCAATTATCAAGAAAAAATCCCTAATGTAGTATTTGAAGATGGCTTTTCTAAGGTGTTGAGGCGCTGTCTTGTTTGGAAAAAAGTATTTTGAATACAAAGTTAATTCTAAGATAATATAATTAGATCCCTGAATCACAACCTTCATCTATTAGCCGGAGCAGAGAGTGGCTACTTCAAATATCCTCCTTTTGTGGAAGACCTATAATATCAGTACACCTTATAATGCGACATTTCCCTGTGATGTCGCTACAAGGAAAGTGAACACTTACTACCAGGTTCCCCTACAGATTTAGGGCTCCAATCAAGAGGGCAACCAGTGCCTAGCTTATACACTGCTCAAAAAATAAAGGGAACACTTAAACAACAGAATATAACTCCAAGCCAATCAAACTTCTGTGAAATCAAACTGTCCACTTAGGAAGCAACACTGATTAACAATCAATTTCACATGCTGTTGTGCAAATGGAATAGACAATAGATGGAAATTATTGGTAATTATCAAGACACACTCAATAAAGGAGTGGTTCTGCAGGTGGGGACCACAGACCACATCTCAGTACCAATGCTTTCTGGCTGATGTTTTGGTCCCTTTTGAATGTTGGTTGTGCTTTCACACTCGTGGTAGCATGAGATGGACTCTACAACCCCTCAGAAGTTGCTCAAGTAGTGCAGCTCATCCAGGATGGCACATCAATGTGAGCTGTGCCAAGAAGGTTTGCTGTGTCTGTCAGCGTAGTGTCCAGATGCTGGAGGCACTACCAGGAGACAGGCCAGTACACCAGAAGACGAGGAGGGGGCCGTAGGAGGGCAACAACCCAGCAGCAGGACCGCTACCTCCACCTTTGTGCAAGGAGGAACAGGAGCACTGCCAGAGCCCTACAGAATGACCTCCAGCAGGCCACAAATGTGCATGTGTCTGCACAAACGGTTAGAAACCGCCTCCGTGAGGGTGGTATGAGGGCCCGACGTCCACAAATGGGGGTTGTGCTCACAGCCCAACACCGTGCAGGACGCTTGGCATTTCCCACAGAACACCAGGATTGGCAAAGTCGCCACTGGCGCCCTGTGCTCTTCACAGATCAAAGCAGGTTCACACTGAGCACATGTGACGCCGTGGAGAGCGATCTCCTGCCTTCAACATTCTTCAGCATGACCGGTTTGGCAGTGGGTCAGTAATGGTATGGGGTGGCATTTCTTTGGAGGGCCGCACAGCCCTCCATGTGCTCGCCACAGGTTAGCCTGACTGCCATTAGGTACCGAGATGAGATCCTCAGACGCCTTGTGAGACCATATGCTGGTGCGGTTGGCCCTGGGTTCCTCCTAATGCAGGACAATGCCAGACCTCATGTGGCTGGAGTGTGTCAGCAGTTCCTGCAAAATGAAGGCATTGAAGCTATGGACTGGCCCGCCCGTTCCCCAGACCTGAATCCGATTGAGCACATCTGGGACATCATGTCTCGCTCCATCCACCACCACAGACTGTCCCGGAGTTGGCGGATGCATTAGTCCAGGTCTGGGAGGAGATCCCACAGGAGACCATCCACAACCTCATCAAGAGCATGCTCAGGCGTTGTAGGGAGGTCATACAGGCACGTGGAGGCCACACACAATACTGAGCCTCATTTTAACTTGTTTTAAGGACATTACATCAAAGTTGGATCAGCCTGTAGTGTGTTTTTCCACTTTAATTTTGGGGGTGACTCCAAATCCAGGCCTCCATTGGTTAATAAATTTGATTTCCATTGATGAGTTTTGTGTGATTTTGTTGTCAGCACATTCAACTTTGCACAGAACAAAGTATTCAATGAGAATATTTCATTCATTCAGATCTAGGATGTGTTATTTGAGTGTTCCCTTTATTTTTTGAGCAGTGTATTTAGGGAAAATGCACTGTAAAAAGCAGACAACCCTCCGGTGGGGTTATATACTTATCACCATTGCATTTAAAACTATTTTATTACCCAACATCCAGTCCGTTATATTTATTTTGGAAATCCCATGATTAGTATAGCCAAATAACAAGTATAATAATCTATTAAAACATGAAAATAATATTGCTTCTGGGCCACCCCAGCCTGTGCCTGTTCTGCTTATATTGGAAATGTATCTCTACACCAGGTTATATGCAGTATAAACAGCCCTGTGTGTACTAATTGAATTATCATAGTGGAGCATATGCTTCCATGCAGATATACTGGTAGTAAATGAATTCATCCATACTCCTGCTTTTACGGGAACATACTGAGAAGAGAATGCCAGACATCCAGAAAGATTCCCACCACCAGACACAAGTCAAGCAAAGATGAATAAAACAGTCTCTTGCAAACCTTTCCTAATGTAGGAATAGTATTTATTTTACTTCTATAAAATACTCATTACATTTGTTTATTAGTTATTTATATATATATATATATATATATATATATATATATATATACAGTACAGACCAAAAGTTTGGACACACCTTCTCATTTAAAGATTTTTCTGTATTTTCATGACTATGAAAATTGTACGTTCACACTGAAGGCATCAAAACTATGAATTAACACATGAGGAATTATATACTTAACAAAAAAGTGTGAAACAACTGAAAATATGTCTTATATTCTAGGTTCTTCAAAGTAGCCACCTTTTCCTTTGATGACTGCTTTGCACACTCTTGGCATTCTCTTGATGAGTTTCAAGAGGTAGTCACCGGAAATGGTCTTCCAACAATCTTGAAGGAGTTCCCAGAGATGCTTAGCACTTGTTGGCCCTTTTGCCTTCACTCTGCGGTCCAGCTCACCCCAAACCATCTCGATTGGGTTCAGGTCGGGTGACTGTGGAGGCGAGGTCATCTAGCGTAGCACCCCATCACTCTCCTTCTTGGTCAAATAGCCCTTACACAGCCTGGAGGTGTGTTTGGGGTCATTGTCCTGTTGAAAAATAAATGATGGTCCAACTAAACGCAAACCGGATGGAATAGCATGCCGCTGCAAGAAGCTGTGGTAGCCATGCTGGTTCAGTATGCTTTCAATTTTGAATAAATCCCCAACAGTGTCACCAGAAAAGCACCCCCACACCATCACACCTCCTCCTCCATGCTTCACGATGGGAACCAGGCATGTAGAGTCCATCCGTTCACCTTTTCTGCGTCGCACAAAGACACGGTGGTTGGAACCAAAGATCTCAAATTTGGACTCATCAGACCAAAGCACAGATTTCCACTGGTCTAATGTCCATTCCTTGTGTTCTTTAGCCCAAACAAGTCTCTTCTGCTTGTTGCCTGTCCTTAGCAGTGGTTTCCTAGCAGCTATTTTACCATGAAGGCCTGCTGCACAAAGTCTCCTCTTAACAGTTGTTGTAGAGATGTGTCTGCTGCTAGAACTCTGTGTGGCATTGACCTGGTCTCTAATTTGAGCTGCTGTTAACCTGCGATTTCTGAGGCTGGTGACTCGGATAAACTTATCCTCAGAAGCAGAGGTGACTCTTGGTCTTCCTTTCCTGGGGCGGTCCTCATGTGAGCCAGTTTCTTTGTAGTGCTTGATGGTCTTTGCAACTGCACTTGGGGACACTTTCAAAGTTTTTCCAATTTTTCGCACTGACTGACCTTCATTTCTTAAAGTAATGATGGCCACTCGTTTTTCTTTACTTAGCTGCTTTTTTCTTGCCATAATACAAATTCTAACAGTCTATTCAGTAGGACTATCAACTGTGTATCCACCAGACTTCTGCACAACACAACTGATGGTCCCAACCCCATTTATAAGGCAAGAAATCCCACTTATTAAACCTGACAGGGCACACCTGTGAAGTGAAAACCATTTCCGGTGACTACCTCTTGAAGCTCATCAAGAGAATGCCAAGAGTGTGCAAAGCAGTCATCAAAGCAAAAGGTGGCTACTTTGAAGAACCTAGAATATAAGACATATTTTCAGTTGTTTCACACTTTTTTGTTAACTATATAATTCCACATGTGTTAATTCATAGTTTGATGCCTTCAGTGTGAATGTACAATTTTCATAGTCATGAAAATACAAAAAAATCTTTAAATGAGAAGGTGTGTCCAAACTTTTGGTCTGTACTGTATATATAGCTTTCTTTGTGTGATGTTATTCATCAGTAACAGTGTTTGATGTGTTTCTTAAGCCTAATTAGACTGCCAGAAACTCCCGGCATAAAGTGTTAGACACAAAATACTCACAATTTCAGGATTTATCATATGTAAATGAAATGCTGCTGAGTAATTATAGCAGTAATTTATCTGTCTAACTACATTTGTCTATCCAAATCTAAGAGTATTCCTAATTTACATTTCACGCACCATGCACTCTGCCATCTGCATGATGACATATTCTTATACTGTATTAATGAGGCAGATTTATTAATATTGTCATACGGAAAAGTTTAAGTGCTATGAAAAACCTGCAATAAATAAATGTCCGTGACCCATGTTATATGATATTTGCTATAGAGCTAATGCTCTCATATAGGTAGAAGTGTGAAGTGCACCTACTTATGACCCATTATGTACTTTACTTCTGTACAGCAAAATATTGTCAGTCGATAAACATATCCCATAGCTCAGCGTACAAGTAACGCACATGCCATTGCCCCGTGAGATCGCCTTTCAAAGGCAAATTCATAACCGCCTTAGGTGCCACAACAGTAACATAAAGCTCAACACCTGCAACAGATTCCACCTCTCTGATATGCCATTTTCACAGCTGGAACACATTGATAAACCTGACCCAATGTGGAGATGTACAGGAAGGTACTTGTACTCTTTCCATGCAAATGACATTCATGCCGTGTAGAAAACATCTGTTCTTTTACAAGACTGATCAGCTATGTGATTTGTGTAACATTAAATCACGTCAAACCATGTTTGAGCCACATATTGCATTATGCATTTGGTCCCACGAGTCCTCTCAAAGTTTCTGTTTATGGCTAAATTTCACTGATCAATATGTTAAGAACGACATTGGTATCTTAAACATGCAAAAAGGCCCCATGGTAGTTGAAGGGTGAAAATGTCTAGCCTAAATCATAGAAGAACCGGAAATAATATGTTCAAGAAAAGCAAACACTCTCAAGAGGAATCCAGCAGGCCATCAAAAATATTCAGGCTGGTTACATAAAGGTTTAAAAATAAGCTCTGGCAGTTCCTCGGATGCCTAAAGAGACAAATAGCAAACAGCGGTCTTCACTAGATATTTATGACTGCATCATCAGAAAGGACTTTTTCCTTTGAGTCTTCTGTAATGAGAATTTCTCTGCTTGGTTTTGGCACAGACAGCGAGAGTCAGAGAAAGGACAACCTTTCAGACGGGTCTACAGATAGACAGTGCAGCTGTGTTTATGTCCAGGCCAACCAGATGTGGACAGGCTGCCAGATGTACCAGTCAATTTAATCCCTCTGTCTTACTCTCTGGTGGCCACATTTCACACCCTAAAAAACCAGATTATATTTAATGTAGCAGAACCACTTCAACGTGGTATGTATTTAGTCACACAATCTGGTGGAGGCATGAGCAATTCTGAAACAGGCTAATTGTATCCACTATATGAACTGGGTACAGTTCAGAAGATCAGCCAAGCAAAAAAACAGGAGGGTTATTGGTGCAAGAAACAAACGGAAAACAAACGAAAAAAATGTTGTGCTTATTCCAATTTTTTACCCCCCCCCCCACCCACTATATATCATGCATCTATTCTTTTGAACTTATCCTGTTTATTTAAGGCTCTATCGCCAATACAACCGGTATATATTATTATTAAATAGATTTCTTACACCAGGTGTACTTACTTGACATATATTACAATGGCTTTGACATATATTACAATGGCTGTACAATCCCTTTTGAAAGTTCCCCTGCCGAATAAGTCCAGATACAACTACTCATTTTAATATCAGATTTTTTAGCCTTTATGTCATGAATTTTCAAACTAAGTATAGCAGCTTCATTAGGTCTAAGAGAGCTATTAAATAATGTATACAGGATTTACTGTAAGTAATGTAAAGTACTCAGCACTTCAAAATTTCAATCAGATGAATTTTTGTATTTATAGGACAATCCAAAAAATGCGACGTTTCGACCCTACAGTACAGAATAGAAAGGAAGTTAAAACTCCAGAGAGGCAGTGGTTGGGTCAGTGTGTACACATCACGCTGTGTAGACATGGGGTGTATTTGTCTAAGTTGAATGCTAATGTGAAGGTAAGCCCCTGTACATTTTGCATCTGAATGGGGGAGGGCGACACCATCCTTGGTGTGGGCTGTATAACTCGCCCTACACTGATGAAGGTCAGTGGGCATGGTTTTGATGTCACACCCCGGACGGTACATCCGGTCTGGGGATTTACATCCCTCAGCTGAGTGAGGACACACTAGCGAAATACAACATGTGGCACGCGTATGACCTAGCGCTGTTATCCATATCTATCCTCATTAGCAATCCGGTAAGCATTTTTTAATCTATGCACATTTATTCCCCAGAACCTTTTCTAACTGGGGACCTCCAGACACCATGAGACCTTATGATTCAGAGTTTGTATAGTATGAGACTTGAATCCCGTGGTATATACCCTTTTCTCTTGTCTTTGTTATATTCCCTTTTGACTATATATCTCACTAAAGTTGGCACCTACAGCTCGCTTGATTTATGCCTTTATGATACAATATTCTATCTTTTATCGGAACTGGTCACTTCATAGTTTGTCTAAAATAAGTACTTTATCCTCCTATGTGTATATATTTGAATACTGAATCCTAGGACAGAATGATTTTTGTTATTGATATATATTAGACTTAGTTATGTACAGGGGCGGACTGGCCCACCGGAAGATCGGGAAAACCCCCGGTGGGCCCCGGGTCCTGATGGCCATGCCCCCAAGACCCGCCCCCTACCCTCCCTGGGCCCTGAACAGAGGGCCTCCCCGGTTCGCTAATCATATCGGCAGAACGATCTCCCTGCTCTGCCTGCTGCCGCAGTGCCCCTCTGCCTCCTCTACGCAGCGTGACACTGCCGGCACGTGCGCAGGAGGTCAGTCTCAGGGCGATGACGCCCTGGAACTTCTTCCTGTGCGCACTGTGGAGGACAGACCCAGCGTCGCCCCAGGCAGTGGCAGCAGAATCTATTTGCTCCTTTCAGGTATATATTATTGGAGGCAGCAGAATCTATGGGCTCTTGTCAGGTATATATTATTGGAGGCAGCAGAATCTATGGGCTCCTGTCAGGTATATATTATTGGAGGCAGCAGAATCTATGGGCTCCTGTCAGGTATATATTATTGGAGGCAGCAGAATCTATGGGCTCCTGTCAGGTATATATTATTGGAGGCAGCAGAATCTATGGGCTCCTGTCAGGTATATATTATTGGAGGCAGCAGAATCTATGGGCTCCTGTCAGGTATATATTATTGGAGGCAGCAGAATCTATGGGCTCCTGCCAGGTATATATTATTGGAGGCAGCAGAATCTATGGGCTCCTTGTCAGGTATATATTATTGGAGGCAGCAGAATCTATAGGCTCCTGTCAGGTATATATAATTGGAGGCAGCAGAATCTATGGGCTCCTGTCAGGTATATATTATTGGAGGCAGCAGAATCTATGGGCTCCTGTCAGGTATATATTATTGGAGGCAGCAGAATGAATGGGCTCCTGTCAGGTATATATTATTAGAGGCAGCAGAATGTATGGGCTCCTGTCAGGTATATATTATTTGATAATCATGCCCATTGCCCAGCTCCCGCCATATGTTGATCGCCAGCCAGATAAAACAAGGCAGCTGGGGGCTGGGATTCACAGCATGGGAAAGCCCAAGAGTTCTTGGCCCCCCACGCTGAAAATCGCAGCTCGCAGCCACCCCTGAAAATGGCGCATTCATCATAGCACCATTTCCAGGTGGTGAGTGGCACCCTGGGTAATAACAGGATTAGTACCAGGCCAGCTTTGTATTATCAGCTGATACTAAGCCCGAAATTCATGGTGTCATGCCAAATTAGACATAGCTACCATGACTTTCTAGTAAACAGAAAAAAAAGACAGAAAAATGTTTTTTTATTAAAAATAAAACACATTTAGGGACTCCATCTTTAATAAAGAAAAATCCTCACTCCAACGTAATCCATAGGTCTTCTGTCTTCAGCTCTGCTACATCTTTGCCATCAGAGAAATATGTCTGCTGACAGAGATGAGCAGGCACAGAATGACACTGGAGCACTGTTACTGTGTAGTGCGGCACTATGTTTCTTTTTTTGTCATTTCATGCAGTGTAGAAATCTTGGGAAAAGTGTGGATTGTGCTCTGGAAGTGATCAGTTATAGCTAACTATGTTATTTTCTGCAGAGATAAGTCCTGCATAGAAGATGTGATATATCGGTCTGCGGCAGATAAAGAACTTCACCTAGAGACATCACTGGTGAGTATGTGTATTACCTATACACACACACTGACACTATATACAGAGCTCCTGTGTGTAATGTCACTGGTGACCACTGTATTACCTATACACACACTGACACTATCTACAGAGCCTCTGTGTGTAATGTCACTGGTGACCACTGTATTACCTATACACACACACACTGACACTATATACAGAGCTCCTGTGCATAATGTCATTGATAATCTCTACATTATCTGTACACTGACTCTATATACAGAGCTTTTTTACATTTTCATTATCAGTCAATATCTGGTGCCATTATGTGCCATGGTCATGGCGTGGCGGTATTTGTCCCTTGTATGCGGTATTATTCGGACAGTCACTATGAGGCGGTAATATGTGGTCTTTTCATGGTGTGGCAGTATACAGTTATATGAAAAAGTTTGGGCACCCCTATTAATCTTAAGCTTAATGTTTTATAAAAATTGGTGTTTTTGCAACAGCTATTTCAGTTTGATATATGTAATAACTGTTGGACACAGTAATGTTTCTGCCTTGAAATGAGGTGTATTGTACTAACAGAAAATGTGCAATCTGCATTCAAACAAAATTTGACAGGTGCATAAGTATGGGCACCCTTATCATTTTCTTGTTTTAAATACTCCTACCTACTTTTTACTGACTTACTAAAGCACTTTTTTGGTTTTGTAACCTCATAGAGCTTTGAACTTCATAGCCAGGTGTATGTAATCATGAGAAAAGCTACTTAAAGTGGCCACTTGCAAGTTGTTCTCCTGTTTGAATCTCCTCTGAAGAGTGGCATCATGGGCTCCTCAAAACAACTGTCAAATGATCTGAAAACAAAGATTATTCAACATAGTTGTTCAGGGGAAGGATACAAAAAGCTGTCTCAGAGATTTAACCTGTCAGTTTCCACTGTGAGGAACATAGTAAGGAAATGGAAGAACACAGGGACAGTTCTTGTTAAGGCCAGAAGTGGCAGGCCAAGAAAAACATCAGAAAGGCAGAGAAGAAGAATGGTGAGATCAGTCAAGGACAATCCTCAGACCACCTCCAGAGAGCTGCAGCATCAACTTGCTGCAGATGGTGTCACTGTGCATCGGTCAACTATACAACGCACTTTGCACAAGGAGAAGCTGTATGGGAGAGTGATGCGAAAGCACGCCACAAACAGAGTCGACTGAGGTATGCAAAAGCACATTTGGAGAAGCCAATTTCTTTTTGGAAGAAGGTCCTGTGGACTGATGAAACTAAGATTGAGTTGTTTGGTCATACAAAAAGGTGTTATGCATGGCGGGAAAAAAATACAGCATTCCAAGAAAAACACTTGCTACCCACAGTAAAATTTGGTGGAGGTTCCATCATGCTTTGGGGCTGTGTGGCCAATGCCGGCACCGGGAATCTTGTTAAAGTTGAGGGACGCATGGATTCCACTCAGTATCAGCAGATTCTTGACCATAATGTTCAAGAATCAGTGATAAAGTTGAAGTTATGCAGGGGATGGATCTTTCAGCAAGACATTGATCCAAAACACCGCTCCAAATCTACTCAGGCTTTCATGCAGAGGAACAATTACAATGTTCTGGAATGGCCATCCCAGTCCCCAGACCTGAATATCATTGAACATCTGTGGGATCATTTGAAGAGGGCTGTCCATGCTCGGCGACCATCAAACTTAACTGAACTGGAATTGTTTTGTAAAGAGGAATGGTCAAAAATACCTTCATCCAGGTTCCAGGAACTCATTAAAAGCTACAGGAAGCGACTAGAGGCTGTTATTTTTGCAAAAGGAGGATCTACTAAATATTAATGTCACTTTTCTGGTGAGGAGCCCATACTTATGCATCCTGTCAAATTTTGTTTGAATGCAGATTGCACATTTTCGGTTAGTACAATAAACCTCATTTCAAGGCAGAAACATTACTGTGTCCAACAGTTATTACATATATCAAACTGAAATAGCTGTTGCAAAAACACCAATTTTTATAAAACAATAAGCTTAAGATTAATAGGGGTGCCCAAACTTTTTCATATAACTGCATATACCTTGTACTTGGTAGTATTTGGTCACTATGTGGTGGTATGTGTTCTGGTCATGGTGTGGCAGTATTTCTCTCTTCTATATGGTATGATTAGTCTAGGTATAGTGGATTGTTGTCAGTCATTTGTTTTTTTCGGATATTAAGAATGGGAACATTCTTTATTTGCAATACATATTAAATACTTGGATGTTTAACCTCTCCCTGTGTTGTGACTACTACACAGCAGCAGAGATTCACGTCAGCTCAAGACGCAAAAAATAAGCCATCACACAGCCCCAGATCCAAAAAAATGAGAACACTACGGTGCTCAGAACATGGCGCGAAAAGTGATTTTTTTTTTTTTAAAACTTGTGAATTTGTTTTCATCACTGAGATACCAGTAAAGGTATACATGTTTGGTATCTACGAACTCGTACTGACCCGAGGCATCACATTGTCACGTCGGTTTTACCATATAGTGAACATGGTGACTAAAAAACCCAATAAACAAACGTGTAATTGCACTTTTTTTTCAATTTTACTGCACTTGGAATTTTTGTTGCCATTTCCCTGTACACTATATGGTAAAATAAATGATTGCATCTGAAAGTACAACTCGTCCCGCAAAAAAACTGTCTTTCCTGCTGCTACAGACTTTTCTATGACTACAATTTACATTCTGCTGCTTACACAAACATTTTTGCAGTTTACAAGACACTTCTTACACTTGCTTGCACCCAGGTTTCATGTGAAAGAGTGTTCTCAAAGCTGAAAATTGTAAAAAATCGTCTGAGGTCTTCGATTGGACAGGAGCTTTTAGAGTCACTCCTTCTGTTGAACATTGAGCATGACATTTCAAGGAACTTAGACTATGATGACATTATTAATGCATATGCAATGTCATCTTCTGTTCTGAAAAAAAAACTTTTGTAATTTTGCTGCTGAATGACTGTTAGTGTGTGTATATTTTTTGTTTTGGGCCTTTCACTAACAATTGAATGGTATTGTATTATAGAGGAGAGGAAAACGTGCAATACAAACTTCCAAAATGCTTACAGAATTCTTTAAGTTTTCCCAGTGGGCCAAGTTTGGTGCTGCTACAATGATGCTGGCTGCTGGGCTGCTAGATAGATGCAGGTTCAATTTGTGGCACTTATACTTTAAGAGAATGTACCTTGAAAGTATTTATTGTTATTGTTCTGTTATGGCACTTTATCACACACTGATGTGAATAAGATAAGTGTTCTTCTTTTGCCAGGAGTATTTCTTTAGTTTGTTAATTATTCATTATATTGGTTATTTATTGGTTAATAAAGTTGATTCATTTTGAAAGAGTTTGTGAACTTATGTTATTCCTATATACGGTAACTGCATGGTGCTGGTGGGCCCCAGGTACTCCAGTCCGGCGCTAGTTGTGTATAGAACAGAGAATTGTATATTTACTGATCTAGGAAGATCTTCCTGTAGCACCATCATGAGATGATTTACCCTCATTTTAATTTTACAGAAATACATGTTTTTCTTTATTTTTTATATTGTGTTTTTATTTTTTATGTTATACAGAGTTTGAGAAAGACCCATACTGTCAGGTCGAAACATCACGTTTTGTGGCTTGCCTTATAAATAAAAATTCTTCTGATTGAAATGGAGTGCCAAGTACTTTACATTACTGATCGTACGGAGTGGAATCTACTCGAACATTGCAAGAGTGCTGTATATCCATTTTCATTCATTCATACAGTTTTTACTGTGAAATCATTTTAATATAAGAATTATAAAGCCATTTAGTCACAAATTTCCCAAGTACACTAGCCTCATTAGGTTAATTAGATCTACAGTACAGACCAAAAGTTTGGACACACCTTCTCATTTAAAGATTTTTCTGTATTTTCATGACTATGAAAATTGTACATTCACACTGAAGGCATCAAAACTATGAATTAACACATGTGGAATTATATAGTTAACAAAAAAGTGTGAAACAACTGAAAATATGTCTTATATTCTAGGTTCTTCAAAGTAGCCACCTTTTGCTTTGATGACTGCTTTGCACACTCTTGGCATTCTCTTGATGAGCTTCAAGAGGTAGTCACCAGAAATGATTTTCACTTCACAGGTGTGCCCTGTCAGGTACCTCTTGAAGCTCATCAAGAGAATGCCAAGAGTGTGCAAAGCAGTCATCAAAGCAAAAGGTGGCTACTTTGAAGAACCTAGAATATAAGACATATTTTCAGTTGTTTCACACTTTTTTGTTAACTATATAATTCCACATGTGTTAATTCATAGTTTTGATGCCTTCAGTGTGAATGTACAATTTTCATAGTCATGAAAATACAGAAAAGTCTTTAAATGAGAAGGTGTGTCCAAACTTTTGGTCTGTACTGTACTTAAACAGGTTATTAAGGACTGTGGGGTTGCCCACTACCAGCCTGTACTGCCTGGCTCAGAGAGGTCACCGATCATCCCTGCTGGCGATTCTCCTGCTTCTTGTGACGTCATGTCAACAGAGCAGCTCCTTCTCTTCTGCTCTGTAGATGGGGAGTCACTGCAGATGTCATGCTGACAGACAGTCGGCTCCCCCAGCTGTCAATCAACATGATGTCGGCAGTGACGCCCTGTCGACAGAGCAGACTGGAAGGGAAACAGCTGCTATGTTGACGTGAGGTCAAAGGAAGCAGGAGAATCGCGGCCTGAGCTGGGAGAGATTATCTCAGTGCCGCATAGGAAAACTGCTCCAGAGTACTGCTCCTCCAGAATCAGGCCACGTGCAAACGAGTATTTGGTGAGTTTTTACCTCAGTATTTGTTAGCCAAAATCAGGAGTGGGGAAAAAAATGCAAAAGTGGTGCACGTATTGCTATTATACTTTTCCTTTGATTTTTCCTCTTCTGGTTTTGGACTTACAAATACTGAGGTAAAAAACTCACCAAATACTCAACGTGTGCAAGTGGCGTTAAACAACCCGGACAGCTGTGCAGGCGTTGTGGACACTCTCCTGCTGAAGATCACTTTATGTACTAAATGGAAAGCTGTACAGATCAGCTGGATTCTTATTACCGCTCTTCCCCACAGTGAACAATCCGGGAGAGCAGTGCTGCTGTTGCTAAGGCTAACACTGATCGGGAGGGCAGCCAATCAGTGTTCATGTTGCTTGTGTCCTCTTCCCCATGGCTGAACAGAATGGCCCAGGTAATGAAAAGTACTATGATTCAAAAAGCACGGGCTTCCCCCACTTTATTACAGGCACCCTGTAAAGAGCAGTTGGAGATGGATGGCTCTCTGCTATCTCACTTTGCAAAAGTAAGACAACTTTCTGTACCTTAGTAGCATTATCACCCATAAATAACTGAGGGCCCCATGGCTATTCCCAACACTGAGTGTAAATGGGGGGCCTTTAGCCAGGGATGATAAAGGGGGAGGGGTGACTGAGGGCCCCTCCCTCATTCACCCCTGACTAATTGAGCTACCTCTCCCTGTATCACCCCTGACCGACTAAGCCCTCTGAGCCCCTGACTGACTCATGACTGAGTGAGCCCCTACCCCCATAGCACACCTGATTGACTGAGCCTCCTTCCCAATATCACATAATAATAATTTTTATTTCAATAACGCCAACATATTCCACAGCACTTTAAATTTTACAGGGGACTTAAGACAGACAATAAAAGACATTACAGAATACCAATAATCACATAAATCAACAGATACCAGGAGAGAAGGCCCTGCTGGCAAGCTTACAATCTATGAGGAAATAGGGGAGACACGAAAGTTGGATGGTAACAATTGCTTGTATTGTACGGTCAACCATCAATGTAATAAATGGGGTAATCACGTAATGCTAAATGAACCAGTCACCAACCAGTATGTGAACAAGTGCAGACACATAAGTCTATTGAGTACATGAGGGGGTGTGAACAGATGATACGAGGGACCTGGTTTGGAAGGAAATTTTGTATGGGGGAAAAAAAAGGATAGTTAGATAAGGGAGGTGGGGCAATAGGCCAGTCTGAAAAGATGCGTTTTCAGGGCACGCTTAAAATTGTGGGTATTGGGGGTTAAGCAAAGAGTCCTGGGTAGTGCGTTCCAAAGCACGTGAGAAGTTTTGGAGACGGGAGTGGGAGGTTTGGATTATTGAGGATGTTAATCTTAGGTCATTAGCAGAATGGAGGGCACGGGTAGAGTGGTAGACTGAGACGAGAGGAGATGTAGGGCGGTGCTGAAGCATGGAGCGATTTGTGGGTGAGGGTGATGAATTTATATTGAACTCTGTAGCGTATGAGTAACCAGTGCAACGACTGGCACAGGGTGGAGGCATTGTAGCAGTTGGCGAGGAATATGATCCTGGCTGCTGCATTTAGGATGGATTGGAGAGGGGAGAGTTTAGTAAGAGGGAGACCGATTAGTAGAAAGTTGTAGTAGTCCAGACGAGAATGAATCAGAGCAACAGTAAGAGTTTTTGCAGAGTCAAAGGTAAGAAAAGGTCGAATTCTAGAAATGTTTTTGAGGTGTAGGTGACATGAGCGGGCAAGTGATTGGATCTGGGGAGAGAAGGAAATATCTGAATCAAGTATCACACCAAGACAGTGGGCTTGTTAACTGGGGAGTAATGGTGGAGCCACACATGGAGATGGTAATATCGGGCATAGGTAGGTTAGTGAAGGTAGGAAACACAAGAAGTTCAGGTTTTGACGGATTCAGTTTCAGATAGAGGGAGGATATAATGTTAGAGACGGCGGAAAGACAATCACTGGTGTTTTGTAATAATTCAGGGGTGAGATCAGGAGACGATGTGTATAATTGGGTGTCATCATTATAGAGATGGTACTGAAAACGAAATCTACTGATTGCTTGTCCAATGGGGTAGTGTATAAGGAGAAGAGGAGGGAGCCTAGGACCGATCCTTGCGGAACCCTGACAGTAAGGGGAAAAGGGAAGGAAGAGGAGCCAGCAGAAGATACAGTGAAGGAGCGGTCACATAGGTAGGAGGAGAACCAGGATAGAACAGTGTCCTTGAGGCCAATAGAGCGGAGTATAGTGAGCAGGAGCTGGTGATCCACAGTGTTGAATGCTGCAGAGAGATCCAGGAGAATCAGCAGGGAGTAGTGACCATTAGATTTAGCTGTTAGTAGATCATTAGAGGCTTTAGTGAGGGCAATTTCAGTGGAGTGTAAAGATCAGAAGCCAGATTGTAGAGTGTCAAGAAAAGAGTTATCTGAGAGATAGCGGATGAGACGGGAGTAGACCAAGTGTTCCAGGAGTTTAGAGATGAAGGGAAAACTAGATACAGTTCTTTAGTTAGCAGCATAGTTTTGGTCGAGGGATTGGTTTTTTAAGTAATGGATGTATGCTGGAGTGTTAAAAAGAGGAAGGAAAGATGCCGGATTAGAGAGAAAGATAAATATTTTAGTTAGGTGAGTAGTGACAGCTGGAGAAAGGGACTGAAGGAGATGTGAGGGAATAGGGTCACTCGTGCAGGTAGTAGGGCGAGAAGATGCAAGGAGCCTGATCACTTCTTCTTCCGTGACTGGTTCAAAGACAGAGAGTGAGCTAGATGCAATGGGAGAGGGAGGACCGTGCATAGTATTAAGGGATTGGGAGAACATTTCCTGTCTGATTTGATAAATTTTTTCTTTGAAATAATTAGCCAGAATGTCAGCGCTGAGGTCTGTAGTCGGGGCTTTCACTCTGGGATGGAGGAGGGAATGAAAAGTGTCAAAGAGGTGTTTAGGATTTTTGGAAAGTTAGGTGATGAGGGTATTGAAATAGGTTTGTTTGGAGAGGTGAAGGGCGGAGTTGTATGTTTTAAGCATAAACTTATAATGGATGAAATCTTCAGCCAGATTGGATTTTCTCCACAGACATTCAGCGCACCTGGAGCACTGCTGGAGAAAAAGTGTTTGTAGCGTGTGCCAAGGTTGTCACCGTCTGTGCCGAGTTGTTCTGTGTGTAGGAGGTGCATCTTCATCCAGGGCACTCTGCAATGCATCATTATAATGTTTCAGTGCAGAGTCAGGACATGAGAGGGAGGAGATCGGGGCCAATGATGACTGCAATTTCTTCAGAAGTTTCTGGGTGTTAATGGCACGTATATTTCTAGAAGTGTGGTAAGTGGGGTTATCCTGAGCGGAGCGACAGTTACTGATAGAGAATGACAAAAGGTAGTGGTCAGAGAGTGGGAGAGGGGAGTTAGTAAAATCATGCACTGAGCAGTGTTGGGAGAAGATCAGGTCCAGCAAGTTTCCATCTTTGTGAATAGGAGAGTTAGTAAGCTGTGAAAGACCGAAGGAGGAGTTTAGAGATAAAAGGTGGGAGGCAGATGGGGAGAGTGGATTACTGATGGGGATGTTGAAGTCCCCCATGATGAGGGTAGGGATGTCGCAGGATAGAAAGTGAGGAAGCCAGGTGGTAAAGTGATCCAAGGACCGACGGGAGGGGCCCAGAGGGCGATATACAACTGCCACTCGCAGGGAGAAGGGCTGGTAGAGTCTGACAGTGTGGACCTCAAAAGAAGGGAAGTAACCTGAAAAGTACATTGTGCTGATAGGAGCAGACCAACACCTCCACCTTGTCTACTCTCAGGTCTGGGGGTTTGTGAAAACTATGGGCCACCACATGAGAGAGCAGCAGCGGCGGTGGTGTCCGACTGCTAGATCCAGGTTTCAGTAAGTGCCAGAAGGCTAAGGGAATTTGAAAGGAAAAAGTCATGGATGTAGGAGAGTTTGTTGCATACTGACCGAGCGTTCCAAAGGGCACCATTGAAGGAGACAGAAGGCATGCAGGGAATATTAATGAGATTAGCAGGGTTTTCTGAGTGAAGCAGAGGAGGGGTTCGACTTACTATTAGGAGGGCCAGGGTTGGGAGAGATATCTCCTGCGACTAGGAGAAGGAGGATAGAGAGTGTGAGCAGATGGTTAAGTGACTTGTGAGAGCGTTTCTTGTGTTGTATGTTGGGAGTGAATGGATCTATGCCATTTAGGATTGTGAAAAGAGCACGAGTGCTGTACATAGGAGAGGAGAGAGGGGCCGATATGGATGGAGTATACAGTGTGTGTGTAAGGACGGTGGATGTGAGTGAATGCAGCAGCCAGAATATAAATGATACAAATTAAATAAGGTGCTTATTTGTTGCAATGCAAATGTTATGGATGTAGAAATCTTTGAATGTCTTACCTGTCTCCTGCCCTAACTGCCATGATTAACTGCAGACTTGGAAAAATGGACTTAGATAAAATGGACATAAATGCCCCCTACATAAATGCACCCCCAAAGCTGTGGCTGAATTTCTAAGAGATTTTACTCTTAGATCTATCACTAAATTAGCTCGTTAACAATCAACCAACTAACTTAAGACAGCAGGCAGCAATAAATGCACAGAGAAATAAACAGGCTTACAGACCAGCATGGGTCATAAACTGAGGAAAACATCAGGCTACTGACTGACTAACTGAACCTGCTCCTCCCATATCAGACCCGACTGACTGAACCCTCTTCTCCCATATCACCCTCGACTGACTGAACCCCGTTCCCCATATCACATCTGACTGACTGAACCTTCTCCCCCTGTATTGTCCTTGATTGACTGAGCTCCCTCTCCCCATATCACCCCTGACTGACTGAGTCCCCATTAATTTCACCCATGGCTGGCTGAGCACTGTATCACATGTGACTTGACTGAGCCCCCTCTACCTGTATCACCCCTGACTTATTGATCCCCCTCTACCTGTATCACCCCAGACTGACAGAGCCTTCTCCCCCTGTATCATCCTTGATTGACTGAGCTCCCTCTCCACATATCACCCCTGACTGACTGAGCCCCCACTCCTCATTTCACCTGACTGGCTGAGCCCCCTCTCCTCATTTCACCCCTGACTGACTGATCCCCCTCTAGCTATATCACCCCTGACTGACTGAGCACTGTATCATATATGACTGACTGAGCCCCCTGTACCTGTATCACAACTGACTGACTGAACCCCCTCTGCCTGTATCACCTGTATTACAATTTAAAAAAAATATTATGATAGACAGACAAGCAGTGAATAATTTATGCTGTAAAAAAATCTTTATCGGCAGCACTTCACGCAGTGTAATTTTCCAGTAATAACATGCTGTATATGGGGACAGAATGATTGTATTAGTGATCCTTCTAACCCTAACCCCATCATTGTTTGTCTGATTATATGAACAATCCAGTAAATGACCAACAATCAGCTTGTATATAGTCAATTAGTGATAATTTAATCCTCTGTAATTAGCTTTTGTAAACACCTCATAAATGTTTCTGTGTGATGGTGCAGTACCTTAGCATTTGGCGTCCTACTTTTAATTTTGCACAGGGTCACATTTTTCGTAAAACTGGCCTTGACTGCAGTGTAGTATTCACTCCGCATCAGACTTGGGACAGGACATCAGTGGCTGTGTAATGCAGTGTGAGGTCAACGTTCAAGGAAAGAGTGGAGTAGGGTCATGTCTCTCAGAGCCTACTCCCTATACACATGAATATATATCAATATGCACATAAATGGAGAAAGATAGCTACATACACTGCTCAAAAAAATAAAGGGAACACTTAAACAACAGAATATAACTCCAAGTAAATCAAACTGCTGTGTAATCAAACTGTCCACTTAGGAAGCAACACTGACAATTAATTTCACATGCTGTTGTGCAAATGGAATAGACAATAGATGGAAATTATTGGCAATTATCAAGACACCCTCTATAAAGGAGTGGTTATGCAGGTGGGGACCACAGACCACATCTCAGTACCAATGCTTTCTGGCTGATGTTTTGGTCCCTTTTGAATGTTGGTTGTGCTTTCACACTCGTTATAGCATGAGATGGACTCTACAACCCACAGAGTTGCTCAGGTAGTGCAGCTCATCCAGGATGGCACATCAATGCGAGCTGTGGCAAGAAAGTTTGCTATCTGTCAGCGTAGTGTCCAGAGGCTGGAGGTGCTACCAGGAGACAGGCCAGTACACGAGGAGACGTGGAAGGGGCCATAGGAGGGCAACAACGCAGCAGCAGGACCGCTACCTCCGCCTTTGTGCAAGGAGGAACAGGAGGAGCACTGCCAGAGCCCTACAAAATGACCTCCAGCAGGCCACAAATGTGAATGTGTCTTCACAAACGGTTAGAAACCGACTACATGAGGGTGGTATGAGGGCCCGACGTCCACAGATGGGGGTTGTGCTCACAGCCCAACACTGTGCAGGACGCTTTGCATTTGCCACAGAACACCATGATTGGCAAAGTCGCCTCTGGCGCCCTGTGCTCTTCACAGATGAAAGCAGGTTCACACTGAGCACATGTGAAGGACGTGACAGAGTCTGGAGACGTCGTCGAGAGCGATCTGCTGCCTGCAACATCCTTCAGCATGACTGGTTTGGCAGTGGGTCAGTAATGGTGTGGGGTGGCATTTCTTTGGGGGGCCGCACAGCCCTCCATGTCCTCGACAGAGGTAGCCTGACTGCCATTAGGTACATGGTGAGATCCTCAGACCCCTTGTGAGACCATATGCTGGTGCGATTGGCCCTGGGTTCCTCCTAATGCAGGACAAAGCCAGATCTCATGTGGCTGGAGTGTGTCAGCAGTTCCTGCAAGATGAAGGCATTGAAGCTATGGACTGGCCCGCCCGTTCCTCAGACCTGAATCCGATTGAGCACATCTGGGACATCATGTCTCGCTCCATCCACCAACGTCACGTTGCACCACAGACTGTCCAGGAGTTGGCGGATGCTTTAGTCCAGGTCTGGGAGGAGATTCCACAGGAGACCTTATCAACCTCATCAGGAGCATGCCCAGGCGTTGTAGGGAGGTCATACAGGCACGTGGAGGCCACACACAATACTGAGCCTCATTTTGACTTGTTTTAAGGACATTACATCAAAGTTGGATCAGCCTGTAGTGTGTTTTTCCACTTTAATTTTGGGGGTGACTCCAAATCCAGGCCTCCATTGGTTAATAAATTTGATTTCCATTAATGATTTTTGTGTGATTTTGTTGTCAGCACATTCAACTTTGTACAGAACAAAGTATTAAATGAGAATATTTCATTCATTCAGAACTAGGATGTGTTATTTGAGTGTTCCCTTTATTTTTTTGAGCAGAGTATATATAAAAATTCAAATCATCCCACCTTTCCCAGTTTAAAAAATAATAAATATATTGGGTGATCTGAATTTTTATACCTGTGATACTTTGTTGTGTATACTTCAAAACCACGGTAATGCAGTATATAGTATAAAAAAATAGTCCAATATGAATCCATTCTGGACTTCACGGGAGTACCAAAATGACAGTGATGGTGGCCTTCAAGATTCCAGCTCACATGGTAACCCATAGGCATCGCATCAATTAAAATGCCACTGTCAGTGATTGACAGTTGGATCTAAATGTTTAAACAGCAGTGATCGGAGCCAGCTCTGTGCGCTGCTGTTACAGGCACATGTCAGCTGTGTAAAGCAGGTAGTATCTGCTGTGTGTGAAGTATGTGCAGCTCCTGAGTCCCCTTCATACATGTGGACCCTGATGTGGACATACTGGTACATTCATTTGTGCCGAGGGATTAATGCAGTTTTTAATTAATTTCATGTATATGTACGGGGACAGGGAGCGCCCTTGTCCTGGCCCTGGCTGGCTTAAAAAGGCATGGAACAAATACATTTATATTGCAACCATTTTTAACACGCATAAAAAGTAAAAATTTGCGCAAAATTATACATTTATGCAACATTTGACATATTGGTCTCCAGCTCCTTTTTAACATTGGGAAGTGTACTACCATGCTTAAAAAGTTGAGCTCACATAATTTGCACTAAATCAATCGGAGTGACATATGATAAATATGGAGTGGTAGATTGAAGTAAGCACACTAAAGGTTTCTCTCAAAAGACGCCATTTTTTTAAAAAAAGTACGCCATTGTGTCTTACATTACACCACGATATCAGCACGTTTTACACAACAATTGGTGGTCTTGTATTATTTCTATGTAGCTGCATAGTGAGCGCATAAAAGGGTTTTCTATGGTGGGCCCAAGTTACTCCACTCCAACGCTCATGTGAACAAACATACCCATGTATATCAATAGAGAGCGATGAGTGCACAAATCCTTGAGAATGCCAGGGAAAATGGGTATGCAAACCTTTCCGGAAGGAAAGAAAACTGTCTTTCTAGTGCTATCTATGACAATTAAAGGACTGATCTTTGACTTATACGGTAGCTACCTCCACTATGTGGCACTAGAAAGACAGTATTTGTTCCTTATGGAGGAGAGCTAATTTACATACATTTTTCCGAGAGTTACTACAAGCAGAAGTAGTATTCCCAGGGACCAGGTGTGAGAAGCAGCACAGGACCACAGAAAGATGAGTAAAGTCCCCGTCACACTAAGCGAGATAGCTAGCGAGATCGCTGCTGAGTCACAAGTTTTGTGAAGCAACAGCGACCTCAGTAGCGATCTCGCTATGTTTGACACTTAGCAGCGACCAGGCCCCTGCTGTGAGATCGCTGGTCATGTCAGAATGGTCTGGACATTTCTTTGATCGTTGAGGCCCCGCTGGGTAGCATGCATCGGTGTGTTTGACACCTTACCAACGACCTTGTTGACGACTCAGACACAGAAACACATAGGCATGCATCGTTATACAGGTCCCGTCACACTAAGCGACGCTACAGCGATCCCGACAATGAAACGACCTGGCAGGGATCGTTGCTGCGTCGCTGTGTGGTCGCTGGTGAGATGTCAAAGTCAGATCTTCCCAACGACGCAGCAAAGATGCGGTGACCCGTAACGATCTGTATAACAATGCAACGCAAATGCACGCCTATGTGTTTCTGTGTCTGAGCCGTCAACAAGGTCGTTGGTAAGGTGTCAAAGACACTGATGCATGCTACCCAGCGGGGCCTCAACGATCAAAGAAATGTCCAGACCATTCCGACACGACCAGCGATCTCACAGCAGGGGCCTGGTCGCTGCTACGTGTCAAACATAGCGAGATCGCTACTGAAAACTTGTGACTCAGCAGCGATCTCGCTAGCGATCTCGCTTAGTGTGACGAGGGCTTAACAGCTCAGGTTGTTTCTTTGGCCTCCCTGAGCCTCTGAAGCAATTAACTTTGAAAAACCACAACCCATTTAAAATAAATAGTTCAAAAACCTATTTCAGCCCTTTTATATACTGTAAATCACACGTATCAAACTCTGGCCCGTGGGCCAAATCTTGCTTGCAGGTTTATTTAATTTGGCCCTCGACACTAGAACCATCACCCCTATGTGGGGCCCATTATACTTTATGGAGGACTATGTGGGGCCATTATTCTGTATTTAGGACTATGCGGGGCCCATTATTCTGTATGGAGTACAATGTGGGGCCATTATATTGTATGGAGGACTATGTGGGGTCCATTATTCTGTATTGAGGACGTTGCGGGGCCCATTATTCTATATGGAATACAATATGAGCCCATTATTCTGTATGGAGGACTTTGTGGGGACGATTATACTGTATGGAGGACTTTGTGGGGACCATTATACTGTATGGAGGACTATGTGGGGCCCATTATTGTGTATGGAGGACTTTGTGGATACCATTATACTGTATGAAGGACTATGTCGGGCCCATTATTCTGTATGGAGGACTTTGTGGGGACCATTATACTGTATGAAGGACTATGCAGGGCCCATTATTCTGTATGGATGACTTTGTGGGGCCCATTATATTGTATACTGATTGGCCCGCGACTTTGTCCAAGTTTTTCATTTTGGTCCTCTGTGTGTTTGCGTTTGACATCCCTTCTGTAAATGCATAGTAAAGGGAACCTCTCAGTTATTCATGCTGCCCAAATTTTGGGCAGCATGAATAAGAGCCTAGCTGCACAATTGCTAGCAGGGGGCTATAGGCAGAGATGAGATTAGTCCGGCATGCCATCGGTCGGCTTCTCCCAGCGCCACTGCAGTTGACTGACAGGTCACTCGCTAAGTAGGCACATGGAGGAGACCTGTCAATCACCTGGAGCCATGCACAAAGGATCTACAAAGTATAATTTCTCTAAAACACCAGAGTTTCAGTGAATAATATACCTGGCTAGAATTGTAGAGCCAGGCTTACATTCATGCTGCCTATAGTTTGGGAAGCATAAATTAACTTAAGTCATTAAAAAGGTTATTTGTAAAAAAATAAATTTACATGTAGGACCCAATTAATCATTTGTGTTTTTTTTACGTCACTTTCCATTTTTTGGGTATTAGTTGCTTTTTATTGTGCCAAATTCTTCAAAATGGCCCATGGGACCCATAAATTTGCCACAGTCAAAAATAGTATTTTTTTCTGTCTTAAATTGTTTTTGCGACTTTTGATTACAAAAACTTGCACATTTCGCAAAATTCAAAATATTGCCCCAAAATACTGACATACTAAAAGAATACACTAGTGTGAAACTGGAGTGCAGTTGTGGCAAATTTAGCAACTTTTTCAAAATAATTAATGAATCAGGCGAAAACATCTAGAATCGCTAAACTCGGCCTACAAAGCAGAAAACAAAAAGAAACAGACGAGCACATATAAAACAGACTTAAAAAAAAGGCACAAGTACAATAATGAATTAGGTGTAAACAAAAAAAAGGAGCAAAACACATAAAACTAGATAAAAAAACAGGAGCAAAGGCAATGATGATTCAGGGCTGTAGACTTTATCTGAGCCTCAATTAGCACTTTATCACAATCACTCAGTTGCTGCGTAAACCTGGTTGTTTGGTTACAAGAAGACCCTTGTTCCTTTCTTACATACATTTTCCATATTACTTGAATTGGCCTACAGCATGAATCTCTGCCGCCAGCAGCAATGTAGGCTATTTACCTAGTGGAACACTACTTTTCTTGTCCTGCTGGGCCACACCCAGCTTTGCATCCTTTATCCTCTGCTCTGGTTCAGGGTACGTTTCCGTTCCAAAATCAACTCTGAGAAACTATGTAGTGATTTCCAATAAAAGGAGGCAGTTTTACCATGGAGAGCTGCAGGTGGGCATAGCATTAAATGCTAAGAAGTGCTAGCGGAAATCTAAATATTCCCATGCCAAGGTCATCAACCTCTAGTGGCTTCAGTGGTTTAGGGAACAGTGCATTACTGTTTAGGAGTAAATACATTATCCTAAAAGGAGCCTTTTACATCATGACACGGGTTTACACAGTTACACATATAATATTTCATAACGGACTACTATGAACGTTAATTAAAATACTTAATGTATTAATACTTATTCTACTGCTTTGTTTTACTTCCTGTAAGTAATGGGGTTCTGACACCATGGTAAACCATTTAGATACTGTTTTTAGAAAAATGCAGTAATATCAATAAATGAATGGATACGGTCCTCGTCAGTGGTCTTTATCGACCAAAGGAGCAGAATTGAGCAGAATCATTGTGATGGTCTTTTACGGAGCTCATGCTTCCACTTTAGGCACACAGCAAGTCAATTATGGTTATAAATTGAAAAACACTACAGGCTTAAAGAGTTTTTTCAGGGAATATAAATTACACTCCTCAACATAGAAATTGCACCGCCAAGAAAGAAAAGTCATGAAATTATGGAAATCACAGGATCGATACACATGTTAATAATATGAAAGTGATGAAAAAATGGGAACAAAATTGTCAATCCATCTCAATTTATTTGGCATCGAATGGGAGCATCACGTGGAGCAATACACACACTTACACGCCTTGGCATGTTATCAATGAGTTTATTACTGGTTGTGTGAGGAATCTTCTGTCATGCTGAATGTACTTGGGCACGCAAATCATCAAGATCAGCTGTTGGCAGCTCCCTTTGTAGCAATCTACCAATGACGTCTCAGTGTGCTCGATGGGAGAAAAGTTCAGAGACTCTGGCCCTGGTAGCACGTTTAGGCTATGTAGGCTACTCATAGTAGCACAAGCAACATGTGGCTTGGCATAACGCTGAGCTGTTAGTGTACCTGGAATGAAGGCTATGTGGTCTGGCTACTTTATGCCCCCCGCATCATAATTCTGGGAGTAGGACTGGTGTGACATTCCCTCGTGAAGACCTCTTCATGGCATTTCCCACTGACAAGTCTCTGAAGAGTCATGTTTAGGAGTATACCGTACAAACCAATTCAGACAGGGAACAGGTAGTGTTGTCTGCTGAAGATTTTCCAATAGATTGTTTTAAAATCTAAATAAGACTAAGGAATGATAATTGTAGTGTGCAATAAATCATTATTTATATGGGATACGTTGTCATGGACTGCGCTCTCATTTCTATGCAAGTTTATTTCCCACAAATCAAGAAGCCAAGAAAAAGCTAATCTTAATAAAACATGTAGCTGATGAATATAAACAAGGCTAATCTTATGTCCTAGTGAAATATAGATGTTAGTGTGAACCTCAGTTCAAATGTTGGTGTTTTTCTCATCGGTTTACTGTATGACTTCACTATGGCATCCAATTATGGGAGATAGCATCATAGATACGCACATTAGAAGAAAATGAAAACTGCCCCGAGTGCTCAAAAAGAAACCACCACGTGACAGGAACAATTCATCGTAACGTAATAGGCATGGTAGGCATATATCTTCTGTACACCGGCTCATGGCCACAGTGCATGAACGGAAAAAAACAAACAAAACATTTTTGCATCACAAAATGGCACCAAATTCCCGAGGATGAATGTAAGAAACTCTTAGAGTGCATCATGCAACATATGTTTCCATATGAGAACCGAGACACTTCATGGTTAGCTTCTGCGCTATACATGGGAAATCAATCCCTACTTTAATATCAACTTGCCAAATAAGCTTTCTTCACCTGCCTCCTCTCCTCACCATCAAATAAACCAAAAGAAATCTGACACTTTTCACTCCCTCCTTACACCTAAAGTACAAGAATCTATCATGGGAGCTTTGCCTTGCAGCATGGGTGCTGGGGGTCACTAAGCTGCTCCCCCGCTTGTGCGCTGCCGCTTTGGCGGTGGTTGGCATATAGCGCCACACCTTGAAACTAGGAACTCACAGAGGTTCCCTGTGACGTGGCAGTGGGCTTCATACAGTCTGATCCGAATGTAAGAACCTCATGTTCAGTTTTGTAAATTTTCGCGTATCAGCATCAGATCAATGTATGATTTTTTAATGTGCAGTCCAGGTCTTTTTTCCTACAGTTCTGACAAAAAAATAAACAACACTAGATTAAGGAGAACAACAGCATTAAAACCAAATAAAACAATACACATATTAATGGCAAGTGACAACTTGTTTAAAAAGTAAAGATACTGTATGATACACACTGTGACAGTACTACTGTTCCAATGGCTGAATACCATTCTCTATCAATATAGACTGTAGGTAAAAAGGAATCGCGCTTGTTATTATACAGAACACAATATTCTTATCACGGATTATTAACTGTAATAAATGGATGAATCTGACTTAAGTGTATAACAGAGATTAGTGCTGCTATTTTAACAGTAGCATACGTTGCCATTAGTTTATCTAATCATTATTGTTAATCATTTATTATTTATCTACTGTCCATTATAAAACAATTTAAGCACAAGGGTATCTTTACTTAAAATCTTGGATGTACGAGATTATATATCTTTTTGCACTGATTAACATCTACAGTATAACTTAGCTATGACTATATACCACAATAATATAATATAATGGCATAGTATGATGTGATAAATAAAAGCAGCCATGTATTATAGGAACCACACACTGAGATTTGCAGATTTCCTCTGAGCCATACGTTTTTCTATGTGGTCGTAGAGCTAAACCTATCTGATCTCTCGATGTCCTTACTTAATCACACACATGCTCTTCAAACATTTTTTGCCATGAGAAATACAGCAGAGATCACTGGCAGATGCCCTCCAGTAAAACCACAGAAATAACTATCACGTTTGGCTTATTTAGTGGTTTCTACATGTCTGCCTGCTGGGGAATTGGGGGCAGAGGTGTGGGCTGTGGTTTGTCTGTCCAAATCAAAGCATTAGAGGAAGCTTAGTGGTTCTCACTTTAAAAGAAAGTCAAAATGAAAATAAAACACAATTCTATATCAAATACTTTTCTTGATCCTCATCTGGAATGCTGATGTCTCTTCTCTCAACAGAAGGCTTTCCCATATGCATTAGCCTAAAGACAAGGGCTAGTGCACCGGCATCCCTGCATATTGGTTTTTAATTTAAAAAAGGGCCATAGCAGATGCTATAACTCGATGCTAGAAGGCGACTTCTTTTATTGTGCTTTTTATTCTGAAATTTCTAGACCAGCCCTTTAATTTATAAAGTAGGGAACAACGTAATTTACACAATAGGGTCCATTAGTAAAGGTGGTGGTAGGTGATGTTAGTGCACCCTTACTACAATGCTGTGTAATATATGGGTGCTATAGAAATAGGATGTAATATAAGATTGTCTCCTGTGCAGATCTGGCTTCTATTACAAAGATATTTTCACAAATGTTCAATATTTTTATATTTTAAAAGAATGATTGAATTAATGATAGTTAATAACTAAATGTAACGAGAAGGGTCTTAAATAAGAACACTAGAATTCTTCTATTAATCGTTTTCAGCAGTCCCCTGCTCTTTTCAATTCGCTGTAGTATGTTGTCCAGGAAATGCTGTGACCGCGATGAAAAGAAAAACAAATCATATTTATTCTTGAAGCCATCCAAACAGAATTGACCTGTCTGACATATTGCCTGACTTCATACTGTACAAGCTATAGCTGGTAGGACTTGATTAAATGAGTCTCTAGCTCATACCATCCTGATTGCACTCAATTAGGCTCCAGCAAGTGGTTTTGTCCTCAGCGTTACCTCATATCCTAATCAATAATGTACGGAAACTATAAGCCCACAAAGTGCTGTTGTCTGTCTGACAGCTTCAATTATATAGGATTTCTTCATAATCCCAAGCAGTCAGAGCAGAACACTGATATTTGTCCCACTGTCGTGTAGAGAGAGGAGGTAATATACAGGACAACGGTTCCTCCCTTTCATGCTATACAATCAAATTAACTTTTATCGAACGGTAAGGTACACACATATTGGCTGATATCTTATTTTATTGGGTAAAATAGTAGGGTGCATTAGTTAGAGTATTTTACTGACATGCATGTAATTGGGGCAAAAACATTTTTTGCAATTGGGCTTTATTAACAATTTTGCAACATTTACAGGCTCTTTGTTTTCAACTTTGATGTGATCTGTGATCACAAGTCAGCCAAGAGGAGCTCAGAAAAAGAGACATAAAAGAAAAGTTACAAATTCCCCATCAGACCATCATACCGGACTGACTGATGGATTCTCGGTTAACTCATTTTGCAGTCAGCAATAGACAATGCAAAACAAAGGCTATACAAGGCAAATGGTGCAACATTTTTTTTTTTAATAAAAAACAGTTGCAAAAATGATTTTTCACCCCAAATACATGCATATAAGTAAAAAAATTAGCGAAAACTAAAAGCCTGTTAACTACACTGCTAATATAATAATAATTAACATGATTCACAGTTTTTACATTATATGACAGAGTAAAACAAATAGAATAAAACACTTTGAAAGGTCACAACATTTGTGCGCAAAGCGGAGTTGCGCCCAAAATGTTACTGTTTTCATGCCAAATTTGGCCAGCTCCGCCAAAATGGGTGTATCCGGGGAGGGAAGGAGTGTGGCTGTGCCTACCAGTCAAATTCATTAAAACTGACAGCGTTTCTTATGCCAGACATGTAACACCAGTCCCTGACTCGAGGAGCAATTCTGGCAAGGCGCACACCACAGCGAAGATGCCCTGCACTCATTAAGTGGCGCGTGCTTCATAATGAATCGGGCGCATTGTACTCCAGCGAGCCCTTCATTAGGAATGATGTGCACAACGCCAATCAAAATGAATACGTCCCATAGTTCACTGATTTAAACAAGATCAGTGAAGGCTCTGCTCACAAGAGATTACACTCTACACGGCAGTTGGGATAACACAAAAGGTAAGAAGTGCCTACAGTGTATGGTCCAGATATCATTATAATAAACAGGGGTACTCATATAAAGCTGCCAAATACTCACATTAAGGGTTCCAAGATGGTACAAATAAATGGTACAAATAAATGCTACATTACAGTTAGGTCCATATATATTTGGACAGAGACAACATTTTTCTAATTTGGGTTCTAGACATTACCACAATGAATTTTAAACAAAACAATTTAGATGCAGTTGAAGTTCAGACTTTCAGCTTTCATTTGAGGGTATCCACATTAAAATTGGATGAAGGGTTTAGGAGTTTCAGCTCCTTAACATGTGCCACCCTGTTTTTAAAGGGACCAAAAGTAATTGGACAGATTAAATAATTGTAAATAAAATGTTCATTTCTAGTACTTGGTTGAAAACCGTTTGTTGGCAATGACTGCCTGAAGTCTTGAACTCATGGACATCACCAGACGCTGTGTTTCCTCCTTTTTGATGCTCTGCCAGGCCTTCACTGCGGTGGTTTTCAGTTGCTGTTTGTTTGTGGGCCTTTCTGTCTGAAGTTTAGTCTTTAACAAGTGAAATGCATGCTCAATTGGGTTGAGATCAGGTGACTGACTTGGCCATTCAAGAATATTCCACTTCTTTGCTTTAATAAACTCCTGGGTTGCTTTGGCTTTATGTTTTGGGTCATTGTCCATCTGTAGTATGAAACGACGACCAATCAGTTTGGCTGCATTTGGCTGGATCTGAGCACACAGTATGGCTCTGAATACATCAGAATTCATTCGGCTGCTTCTGTCCTGTGTCACATCATCAATAAACACTAGTGACCCAGTGCCACTGGCAGCCATGCATGCCCAAGCCATCACACTGCCTCCGCCGTGTTTTACAGATGATGTGGTATGCTTTGGATCATGAGCTGTACCACGTCTTCGCCATACTTTTCTCTTTCCATCATTCTGGTAGAGGTTGATCTTGGTTTCATCTGTCCAAAGAATGTTCTTCCAGAACTGTGCTGGCTTTTTTAGATGTTTTTTAGCAAAGTCCGGTCTAGCCTTTTTATTCTTCATGTTTATGAGTGGCTTGCACCGTGCAGTGAACCCTCTGTATTTACTTTCATGCAGTCTTCTCTTTATGGTAGATTTGGATATTGATACGCCTACCTCCTGGAGAGTGTTGTTCACTTGCTTGGCTGTTGTGAAGGGGTTTCTCTTCCCCATGGAGATTATTCTGCGATCATCCACCACTGTTGCCTTCCGTGGGCGCCCAGGTCTTTTTGCATTGATGAGTTCACCAGTGCTTTCTTTCTTTCTCAGGATGCACCAAACTGTAGATTTTGCCACTCCTAATATTGTAGCAATTTCTCGGATGGGTTTTTTCTGTTTTTGCAGCTTAAGGATGGCTTGTTTCACCTGCATGGAGAGCTCCTTTGACCGCATGTTTACTTCACAGCAAAACCTTCCAAATGCAAACACCACACCTCAAATCAACTCCAGGCCTTTTATCTGCTTAATTGAGAATGACATAACGAAGGGATTGCCCAAACCTGTCCATGAAATAGCCTTGGAGTCAATTGTCCAATTACTTTTGGTCCCTTTAAAAACAGGGTAGCACATGTTAAGGAGCTGAAACTCCCAAACCCTTCATCCAATTTTAATGTGGATACCCTCAAATGAAAGCTGAAAGTCTGAACTTCAACTGCATCTGAATTGTTTTGTTTAAAATTCTTTGTGGTAATGTCTAGAACCAAAATTAGAAAAATGTTGTCTCTGTCCAAATATATATGGACCTAACTGTATATTCAACATTTTACCACTGAAAGAACCGCCACTTACACCATTCAGCTATTCCTCTACCAGCAACTTGCGGATATTTTGTTTCTAAGTCACGAAGATGTTCTCGCATTGTGATGCCTCCCAACCTAACTGTACAGTAACCTTATGCCTATCCTGCACTAAATGGTATAAGAGAAGTCCATACTAGTTATGGAGGGCCATTGTCACTTACAGGTCCTTCAGAAAGAAATGTGGGGAATAGTTTTGGCATAACAAAGTGGATTGCGGAACACAGAGTGAGCACCCCTAGTAATATCTGCAAAATTCATGCCATATACTAGGGGTGTACGATATCACTGGTCTTAGTTTTGCTACATAGTAACACAATGTTAGTGCCTATTTGCTACTCAATGTGATGAAAGTTTCTCGCACTCAGGTTTCTGGTAATTACTATAGGATATGAATATATCTGTTTGCCCAGCTACATAACTTTACAGGTGACATCTGCACAGTAGTTCTTGAAAATGCCAATACAATTTTGCCAACTATGTGTCAAACTAAACTACAAGTAGTGTTCATGTCGATTTTCCCATTGTGGATTAAAGAATGTGTAGCAGTGACTTTCTCCATATAATGAAGTGATATACTATATTCTTCCACATTATAGAGGTGATGCTGGAGTCCACAGTGGAACATTTGTACAAAATACTACAACAGAAATGAGGATTTAAGGGTGAATGTGCAAATGAATGCCCGGCTTTACTGGCTTTTATATCTCTTTCTGAAATGTCTCCAAACCTGGGGCAAGCCTCTTTCCATTAGGTGGGATGAAGAAGGAAATGTAGTGGGAAATAGGAGTTACCCATAGTCACCAATCAGGACTTCCACTGCCGTGGAATAATTAAATGTTTTCTCCACTCAGTCACTGAGGCAGATACTGTCTTGAATTTAGAACTAGACTACAGGATGTAGTAGATCACGCTGGAGGATAAATTGGGGGCTTCCTTAGACACCTCTATCAAATCCACACTCTTTCCCCCATAACAATAGATCTTTTCCCCAAAGCCATGTCTTCTTGAAGAGCAAGGCGTAAAAAGTGCTTATGGCACGTGTAGTTTAGATGTTCCATGAAACATAAATATTTTCTAGCTGTACATCTGCTGCAGATTTTCAAAAATGTGGCCATTATTTTTCCAGACATCTTTGCCCCCTGACATGCCAGGAGTTGTGAAAAAGCAATTCTGTGCTAAAATGGAGTACACACATATTGTGACCGAGAAAATCAAATACATTCATCAAAGTTATTATCAATTCCTCCTTAAAAGTGTTCGGCAGGTAGTTTGCAATTCTGCCTGTAAGTTCTTAGCCCCATAACAAAAAAATACAAAAGTCCAGATAACCCCGGGATTCATCCCAAGCTTCCTGGTTCATGAGTAGAAAGCCAGAACATCAGAAAAGACTGACACAAAGGAAGAACAAAAGGAAAAGTGGAAAATGTGATTTTGATTCCTCGTTAAGCTGTGTGACTGCCTATGTGATCACGCTAAGAGGCTACCTGCCAACTGCTACCCAAAGAATTACTCAGAGAATTATTCTATATAATATACTATTCATTTTTAAGTCATTTTTGGAAGGCAGTGATGTGAGTCCAGATAAGATTAATTTTCACCATTAATGAATCCGTTAATTTATGAAGTACATCTGAGGACTATTGAGGAGGTGAGACGATGACATTGTTGGCTACTACTTTTGAATACACAAACCAACATTCACTAATTATTAGTCTAAGGAGATGGGCATACATAGCATACTAATGTCAGGGAAACTCGCTGATATCGACGGGCTCAGCAGACAGTCTAACATGTATGTTGGGGAAAGAAGGATCCAGCATGTTTGATTTCGGACTACAACCCTTTGGTTCTCTGTGAGATATGTCACTGCCAGAAGGTTCTGGTACCGGCTCTCTCATAGAGAACACAGGAGTGCATGGCTGAGCCAAGGAGTGAGGAGTCACTGTCAGCCAACTGATCAGCCAAACCATTATTCAGCCGACACAAGTTATTATGTATGGGGGGCTTTACACTTTGCTGATTCTTTTATTTTTCCTCCTTAAAGGGAGTATTTTTCCCCCAGAATATATATTAAACTAGCTGCACAGTGATATATGGGCCTTAGCCCCTATATACATCATACTAGCACTGTACATTTTAGTGGTATAGCACCTGAGAAAATTACTTCTAATTCAAATGCAAATGAAAGGACTACTCATAGGACCAGTGACCAAGGACTCAGTGCGCCATTACACCCACTCAATTATCATTTTGGGGCCTTCCCTGATTTGACTGACAGCACTCGTGTGCCCAAAGTCAGCACTGCCTGAACTCTGCCCACATGTCTGCACACAGATTCAGTGTAGGCGCGCACACGGAGTGGCCTTGCACTGTCTTCTCTTTGGCTCCTATCTGTAGCAAGTCGCATGCTACACTTCCGAATGTATCAGTGTGGCCAATGAGAAGAGCCAGCGTCTAGAATGTGACTACCCACACTGTGTGCATGCCAGCACTGGTACTGTGTATAGGTGGCCGGACAGTGTCAGTGCACATGCGGGCTGAGCTCAGGCAGCACTCACTCTGGACAAAGGAATGCTGTCAATCAGAAGCAGGGGAAATGCTAAGTGGGGGGGCTTCACAGTGCACTGAGCCATTGGCCATGCAAAGGGTGAACCAAAGCCCTCCTACCACTAAAATGTACAGTGTTAGTAGATCTTTATCGTCCCTATACCATGGTATAGCTAATTTAATATGCATTTTGGGGATAACAGACTCCATTTAATATTTTCCACTTATCAAGAGAACAATACACATGTTTCCTGTTATTGAGAGAACAACAGAAATATAAATTTCGGCAGCCATTTCAATCCTCCATCTACTATTATAATGAGATTACTTTACAGCAATAGTAAACTGAGATTACTCTGCTGTACCATTCAGTTCTTTTAACGTACTGTGATCACTGATAAAAAAAATATTAATTCTAAAACTAAAATGTAGAACAGCCAAAATGATGAATAAATGTTTATATTAAATATTAAGTTTATGGAAAACACACATTTATTAAATTTCAAAGACTTAACAGAAAACAACCCAAAAGTGCTAAACTAAAAGAACACTTCCAAGCTACTCATGCGCCCCGCTGTCTTATTCAGGGATTTGCCTTGCATTGATACCATGTATACATTTCTTACATGGCAGCCAGTCTCTTACTGATCTGCACACAGTGCTATTACAGTGGGAGATCAGGATCAGGCGACAGACAACAGTGAGGCACATGCTTCTTGTTCTGATCCGAAATAACAGTATACAGTGCAACTTACCTAATAGGTTGTTAATATGTATGAGAAGATGGCAATTAAAAAATCTAAACGTTAGACTGGTCAATGTAACAATGACATACCTTTACATGTGCAAGGTACTGGTCACACTTCTCTTTCATGTGTGTGAGCTGGAGCTTCTCACTGACATGAGCAACAGTCTCAGCAGAGGAGACAAAAAACACCCTGGGCTGATGACCGCTTTCTCTTTTCACAATATCAGCAGTTAAATTGTACGTCAATTCTGCAAGACAACGTGAGAATTTGTTACAAATCAGTTATGATGCTTGTAATCTGCAACACAAAAAAAACTAAATGAGGTGCATCAACGTCTTAATGCCAAAAGTGGCAAATACTATTATATTTAAAAAAAAAAAAAGTGTGTGGTATTAATCTGAAGACCATGAACAGTCAGACAGTCAGTCTTGACAGATAAACTATAATTTGCACCAGAAATTTGTGTGCAAATTTTTCAGTGGGTGGTCCTACTCAGTGACTGACAGCCTCTCGCTGCATAACTGTAAGCACAGAGATACAGTAACTGTCAATCACTAAGTAGCACCACCCACTGGACTCCTAAGCATAAATGGGGCAGAGATTCTGATTAAGAAAATACAAGTAAATCCGAATCTTTTCGCACAAAACATTAAGTATATTTGGCTCCTTCTGCTCAATAACATATTTCCCTCGGACTGTAAAACACTCTGTATGTACAATGACAAGTTTTCTTTAAACCACAAAAAAGAAATTCCTCTTAGTTTTTGAAAAAATAAATTCCATAATTATAATATAAGATACACACTACAAAAACAAACCTTGCAGCAGCATCTCAACCATTAACTCGATGGTTAATCAATAAAAATGCTTTTAAAGTTCACAGTCAGGCTATCTAATGTAAGTCTCCAAGATAAACAGTTAATAAACTTTGACTTGTGGACAAAATATTTACACTGAAAACTAACCCTTCCTGGTAACATGAATATACTCAAAAAGCAGAAATATGCCGCTTAGATTTAGATAACTAAATGACAAAGGATAAAAAGGAGAAAACTGTAGATATAATACATCCACCCACACATTGTGCTAAGGAAGGAAGAAGATTGAGAACCACATAAATATTATTTTACCTGGATAAACATTCAAACAAAAGACTAAATGTAACATTAATATATAGTCAAAAGTTTTCATTTACAAAAATTAAAATAATGGGGTGGCATATAACATAGTGTGGCTATAAAAAGTCTACATACCCCTGTTAAAATGCCAGTTTTTTTGTCATGTAAAGAAATCATACCAAGAAGGGTCTAGTTTCCAAAATGGGGTCACTGGTAGGGGTTTCCACTGTTTAGTCGCATCAGGGGTTCTTCAAACGCGACATGGCGTTCGCTCTTGATTCCAGCCAATTTTGCATTCAAAAAGTCACACAGTGCTCCTTCCCATCTGAACCCTGCCGTGCATCCAAACAGTGTATTTTCCCACATATGGGGTATCGGCGTACTCAGGAGAAATTGCACAACAGTTTTTAGGGTCCATTTTCTACTCTTACCCTTGTGAAAATAAAAAAATTTAGGGCTAAAAGATCATTTTTGTGGAATCAGCTGACACCCAGCGGCAATTGCGCCCGCACAGCCTGTGTGCGGGCCTGATCGCCGGTCAGCAATAGTACGTCCCTGGTCCAATAGGCCCAGGGCACAAGGACATACTATTACTGACCTCGTCAGAAAGGGGTTAATGTTACCCATAATCTGTACAAATCCATTGAGAAACAAACTTAAATCAGTTTGATGGGGAAAATATGAATAACAAAACTAAAATAATATGGTTGCAAAAGTGTGGACATCCTTCTATAATTTTGGATGTGATTGTGTTCAAAACTAGTCAATCACATTTAAACTCATGATAAATAGCTGTTGGTACACAGCTGCCATCGTTTATAGTGATTCTGATTACCTCCATATAAAGTTTAGCTGTTTCAGTAAGGGTTTCCTGATATTGTCTTAGTTGCATCTTGCAGCAAAAGCCATAGTCTGTAAACAGCTTACAACACAGCAAAGGGACCCTATTGTTCAAAGCTATCAGTCACGACAAGCGTACAAAAAAATATCAACAGCATTAGATATACCATGAAACACTGTGAAGATTGTCATCAGGAAGTGGCTTAAATTCAGCACAACAGTGACATTTACTAAAACTTGACATGCCTCAAAAATTCATGAAACAACAAAAAGAATATTGGTCTGGGAGGATGCCAAGAGGCCTACAGCAACATTACAGGAGCTGCAGGAATTTCTGGCAAGTACTGGTTGTGTCCTGCACATGACAAAAATCTCCCATATTCTTCATATGTGTGGACTGTGGAATAAAGTGGCAAGACGAATGCCTTTTCTATTCTACAGTTTGCCAAAACCTATATCAAGTCTGCCAAAAGAAGGTGAGAAATGTGCTATGGTCTGAAGAGACCAAGGTTTAACTTTTTGGCCATAATTACAAAAGTTCTGTTTGGCGCAAAGCCAACACTGTGCATCACCAAAAAAATACCATACCCACAGTGACATATTTGGGAGGCAGCAATAGGGCTTGGAGCTGTTTTCTAGCAGCTGAAACTTGGCCTTTAATCAGTGTTGAGGGCAATATAAACAGTTCCAAGTATCTGTCAATTTTGCAACTAAACGTTCAGGCCTCTGCTAAAAAGTTGAAGATGAGGAGGAATTTCACATTACAGCACGACAATTATTCTACGTATACATCTAAATCAACAAAAACAAAAAAATGTCTTTGCCAGAAAAGGATCAAGTTTTTGCAATGTCCCAGCCAGAGCTCAGACCAAAATCCAGTTGAAAATGTGTGGGTTAACCTGAAGAGGGCGCTGTACACAGGAGATGTCTTCACAATTTGACAGATTTGGAGCGGTATTGCAAGGAAGAGTGGCCAAAGACTGTCAATTCTAGATGTGCCATGCTGGCAGACTCCTACCAAAAAACACTGAATGTTGTCATACATTCTAAGGGTATTTCAACAAATTATTAGTTTAAAAGTGTACATATGTATGCAACATTATTTATTTATTTCTCATTTTCCACTCAAAAAGATTTCAGTTTATTTTTCAACTGAATTGTACAAATTAAACGTGACATTAAAGGTGGAAAAAGTTTTGGAATGATTCTTCTTCATATGATTTTTTTACGTAAAAACCCTGCCATTTTAACAGAAGTGTGTAGAATTGTTCTTGTCAATCCATGTTTGAGGTAAGATATTCAATGCATTTTAGCTTTAACAACCTTTCTAGCTCCCTGATCACATTGTTCACCACAGACACCCACTGCTTTGACTCTTAAGTGCATAATGTGGATGTCTCTCAGTATATTCCAGTATACTCTGGATTACACAATACTAATCTGCAGGAAAGTAACCAGAAACTATATTGTCAGCTGCCAGGGAAGAAGGAGACTGTTTTTTCCCAGTGATTGCCTCTAATGATACAGATTTGCAGTAGTACTGATGCCGAAACAAAAAAAAACACAAATTATGAAACCTTTGTACAATAAAACCATCACAAATTATTGTAAAATATCATTGCAAGATGCCTCATTAGGCAGCATCATTTAAAAACAAGGAACAAAGAAACAATGGGTTATCCTACCACAAGGATGATTTGCTCATCTAGCTGAATGCAGATGTGAAGCTTGCAGCCAAGTTGGGGCATCTTGAGTTCGAAAGAAAGTTAAAGGGAACCTGACACTTCTAGAAAAGCTACTTACCTGCAAATATAGGGGTAATCTGCAGGTAAGTAGCATTTAAAGCACAATTTCTTCACAATCCAGAATAACCACATATCGCACCAAAACAAAAATCTAGTTCTTGCTATCTTCAAGTATAGTATGGTAGAGATGTCTTAAAGTAACTGGATGTGAGAATAAATGCGGATTTAGAAAATACTTTTACAATCTTTAAAAAAAGAACGCTAAATAAAAGCATTATTTACCTATTTCACCAGGAACACGCTTGCCACGAAACCGGAAACAGACAGTGACATTGACACAGTTGACATTTTGCGTCCCATCATGGCACTGTGGAGCAGTGATGTTAATTGCAGAAGGCAGGATTATTGACGCATCCACAGTAATAACTGGTCTTGTCCTGATACATAGAAGAAAAATAAGTAGGTCAATATGTAAAACCTTTGTAACAATAGTGTATAATATCAAAACTCAAAAGAAAACCACAGCTAAAACCCAATGAAAAACGAGAACACATGTTACAGTACATATCTTTCCTGACACATTTAAATATGTACTACAGATAACTTATACCAGGGCAACTTCATTTATACTGGTTCAGACGTTACAATATATTGTCCATATGTTCTAACTAGTCAATGCTGTGATGACAATGTATCCCTGTCTTGGTCAGAAGTAAGTAGGGTTGAATCTACAAGATATTTTATCTAAAAACAACTAATTTTATGCTGTTGTCAAGTTGAGTAGCATCCAAACCCAAGCCCAAGCCAGTCTCACAACGGAAATATCACATCTTAAAAGGATTGTACCAAGTTGGTGAGTTATCACTGATTGCTGAGTGTCCAACCACTAAGATGCCCAACTTCCCAAGAATGGGGCTCAGAAAAGCCTTGTCTAAATGAAGTAGAGGTGGAGCACCATGGGGAATATTTCTAGCAGGCCCATAGAAAATGAATAGAGTAGTGGTGCATATACTCGACCCTTGTTTAATCCATATATGTGGCTTTGCATTGTTCTAGGGATTGATGGTTGTCCTTGCTGTCGGATCCCCATCGACCTACAGATAGGTTATACAGTGGCTTGCAAAAGTAATCACTGTTTTTTTGAGGGTTGGTATTAGTTAATGTAAAGAACATGCCTACAACAGTGAACATTTAGTTTTCTTTTTATTGTGAAGTTAACAACATATAGGACAAAATCATTGAAAATTTCAGTGTGCAAAACTATTCAACCCTCTAAAGTCAGTACTTTGTGGATCCTTCTTTTGCAGCAATTACATCTGTAAGTCGCTTGGGATAAGTTGTCTATGAGCGTTCCACATCTTTCAACTGGGATATTTGCCCATTCTTCAAGGCAAAACTTATATATCTCTTTCAAGTTAGATGGTTTCCTCTGGTGAACATCAATCTTCAAGTCAGACCACAGATTCTCAATTGGATTAAGATCTGGGCTTTGACTAGACCACTCAAAAACATTTACATGAGCTGTGTTGGTTAGGCCCCAGACATAGTGTTTACCTTGGTGGCCAAAAAGTTAAATTTTGGTCTCAACTGATCACAGCACCTTCCTCCATACATTTGGGGAATCTCCCACATGTCTTTTGGCAAACTCAAACGAGCCTTACAATTTTTGTGTGCAAGTAAAGGCTTTTTTTCTGCCCACTCTTCCCTAAAGGCCACCTCTATGGAGTGTACGGCTTATTGTGGTCGTATGGGCAGATACTCCATTCTCTGCTTGGGAACTCCTTCAGGGTTACCTTTGGTCTCTGTGCTGCCTCTCTGATTAATGCCCTGCTTGCCCCGGCTGAGAGTTTTGGTGGGCGGCCCTCTCTTGGTAGGGGTTTTTGTGGAACCATGTTCTGTCCATTTGATGATAATGGATTTGATGGTGCTCCAAGGGATCAACAGAGATTCAGATAATTTTTTTAGAACTCAACCCTGACTTGTATTTCTCAACAACTTTGTCCCTGACTTGTTTCGAGATCACCTTGGTCTCCATGGTGTTGTTCGGTTACTGGTGCCTCTTTCTTAATGGTGTTGCAGACTCTGTGACCTTTCAGAAAAGGTGTGTATATACCGACAGACCAAGTGACACTTAGATTGCACACAGGTGAACTTCCTTTCACTAAGCATGTGACTTATGAAGGTAATTGCTTGCACCAGAAGCCAGGGGCTTCATCGCAAAAGGGGTGAATACATATCCACATGGCAATTTTTAGTTATTTGATCCCATAAATTTAATTTATGCCTATATTTTTCTCACTTAACTTCACTAACTTAGACTATTTAGTGCTGATGCATCACACACAAATCGGATTACAAAAATATTTAAACACAGGTTGTAATGTAATAAAATAAGTAAAAATCTAAGGGGAGGGATACTTTCACAAGCCACTGTACCCTACCAAATTCATACAAATTTCAATGACAAAATAAGGTTCTGCTCATATCTGCATCAAAAAATAAAATGTGGTTCATTGGGGTCCACCGCAGTGTCTGCCATTTTGATGAGCAAAAACATGTTGCATATGCAAATGCAGATATGACTGAGCCTTAGCAAGAAACAGTAGCACAATTATGTTTGAGCTTTAGAGAAAAAGAAAAGTGAGCTCCTTATTGAAGTTGATTCCTTACTGAACTTCCTTCAAATCAGCTAAGAAGAACAAAAAGTAAGTGTAACTCAACATAATCTACTATGCTGTGAGAACTAGGCTACAACCCTAAAGTTTCCAACATCCCCACTTTTAGTTATGTTTCCGATTCCGAGTGTATTGTCGTCAACATCCTCGTGCATCATCCATATCACCAGGAAGGGGAAAGGTCAGCAAACGAATGACACAGAACTTGGCAACCTTCCAAGAGTTCTCACCCCAAGAGGATAAGATGCTTAATGAAACTCAATTTCAGTAATTGTTTGTATGAGCCAGGCAGGAAAATTGCACAAATTACGAAAGTCAGATTCACTACAGTAATCTCAGGAGTGGGGCTAATGCAATTCATGGCCTCTCTACAAACATTTAACTCCCTTGGACTAAAAAAATGTAAAGAAAATCAAATTCAGCACGTCTGACAGCCAAAGCTCAAAGGATAGTTCAAAGAAAGAATAAAGAGCAATCTAACAAGATAGGAGACATTCAGGTTTCAGCACAAGAGATTTGAAAAGGGTTAGAAAGTCATCGGCTGGTTGTCTCCTAATCACTCAAACATCAATTGTCTTTGGAAGTTCTGTCAAGACTCAGAAGTGTAAAGGTCCATTTACAGCTACACTGATTAATGCGATGAAGAGTTCTATGATCATCTTGCAGTCTAAACAAGCTGCCCATCACCTGACAATCAAGCTTAATGCTTGTTCGTCAGGCGAAATTAAATTTTGGTCTTCGCAAAAGATCAACGTTCTTGGAAGGACATCATCTTGTAGTAACATAGCACTGAACCATCTATCGCAGATCATTCAGTGTGCAACTGAAGTGTGTTCTGCCTGTGTACACAGACTGTTAAGTGACCACCGTAAATACACTGCTCAAAAAAATAAAGGGAACACTCAAATAACACATCCTAGATCTGAATGAATGAAATATTCTCATTGAATACTTTGTTCTATACAAAGTTGAATGTGCTGACAACTAAATCACACAAAAATAATCAATGGAAATCAAATTTATTAAACAATGGAGGCGTGGATTTGGAGTCATCCCCAAAATTAAAGTGGAAAAACACACTACAGGCTGATCCAACTTTGATGTAATGTCCTTAAAACAAATAAAAATAAGGCTCATTATTGTGTGTGGCCTCCACGTGCCTGTATGACCTCCCTACAACGCCTGCTCATGCTCCTGATGAGGTTGCGGATGGTCTCCTCTGGGATCTCCTCCCAGACCTGGACTAAAGCATCCGTCAACTCCGGGACAGTCTCCAGTGCAAAGTGACGTTGGTGGATGGAGCGAGACATGATGTCCCAGATGAGCTCAATCGGATTCAGGTCTGGGGAACGGACGGGCCAGTCCATAGCTTCAATGCCTTCATCTTGCAGGAACTGCTGACACACTCCAGCCACATGAGGTCTGGCATTGTCCTGCATTAGGAGGACCCAGGGCCAACCACACCAGTATATTAGCTCACAAGGGGTCTGAGGATCTCATCTCGGTACCTAATTGCAGTCAGGCTACCTCTGGCGACCACATGGAGGGTTGTGTGGCCCTCCAAAGAAATGCCACCCCACACCATTACTGACCCAATGCCAAAAAGGTCATGCTGAAGGATGTTGCAGGCAGCAGATCGCTCTCCACGGCGTCTCCAGACTCTGTCACGTCTGTCACATGTGCTCAGTGTGAACCAGCTTTCATCTGTGAAGAGCACAGGGCGCCAGTGGCGACTTTGCCAATCCTGGTGTTCTGTGGCAAATGCCAAGCGTCCTGCACGGTGTTGGGCTGTGAGCACAACCCCCATCTGTGGACGTCGGGTCCTCATACCAACCTCACGGAGTCTCTTTCTAACCGTTTGTGTAGACACATGCACATTTGTGGTCAGCTCGAGGTAATTTTGCAGGGCTCTGGCAGTGCTCCTCCTGTTCCTCCTTGCACAAAGGCGGAGGTAGCGATCCTGCTGCTGGGTTGTTGCCCTCCTACGGTCCCCTCCACATCTCCTGGTGTACTGGCCTGTCTCCTGGTAGCGCTTCCAGCCTCTGAATACTACGCTGACAGACACAGCAAACCTTCTTGCCACAGCTCGCATTGATGTGCCATCCTGGATGAGCTGCACTACCTGAGCAACTTCTGTGGGTTGTAGAGTCCATCTCATGCTACCACGAGTGTGAAAGCACAATCAACATTCAAAAGTGACCAAAACATCAGCCAGAAAACATTGGTACTGAGATGTGGTCTGTGGTCCCCACCTGCAGAACCACTCCTTTATTGAGGGTGTCTTGATAATTGCCAATAATTTCCATCTATTGTCTATTCCATTTGCAGAACAGCATGTGAAATTGATTGTCAATCAGTGTTGCTTCCTAAGTGGACAGTTTGATTTCACAGAAGTTTGAATTACTTGGAGTTATATTCTGTTGTTTAAGTGTTCCCGTTATTTTTTTGAGCAGTGTATTAATCGATCGGTGATCATTTAGTGCTGCAAAATCGTGTAATGTAAACGGATCGTGCTGCACATGTACAGTTATAGGGACGGTTCATATACCTACATGACACATTTTTAGATAGATAGACAGACATAGATAGATAGATCTTTCAGACGTACTGAAAGATAATTCAACAGTGATAAGAATGAAAGTAATTATGAACAATTGGAATAGTTTTATGCTATCATGATAAATATAGTCTCATTCTATACTGATTTAGCACTGCATCCCCTTCTATGTTCTCCTGCACAGCATCGCTTAGCTGTGCAGAAAACTGAAGCAATCACCGGTCACAGGGATGTAGCTGCACTACATCTTTCTGCCTACTGGTGGCCGCTGCACTGCTGTGTGCAGATAACATCAGAAAAGAGGGCAGTGCTGAACAAGCAAAGCAGCCCCTTCATTTTCATGATTAGTGGGGGATACCTTTTAAATCAGGTATGACATACATTAGTTTTGGTGGTTGCTAAAAGTCCTAGATTCAGAGGTTGATAAATATATCGATAGAGGTTGCTATTATATAGGCACATTCAGATCTTATGCTATGTCTTAGCCAAACTAGCATACAGTGAAGGAAATAATTATTTGATCCCTTGCTGTTTTTGTAAGTTTGCCCACTGACAAAGACATGAACAGTCTATAATTTTAAGGGTGGGTTAATTTTAACATTGAGAGATAGAATATCCAAAAAAATCAAGAAAATCACATTGTATAAATTAGATAAATTTATTTGCATGTTGCAGTGAGAAATAAGTATTTGATCCCCTACAAACCATTATGAGTTCTGGCTCCTACAGACCAGTTAGACGCTCCTAATCAACTCATTACCTGCATTAAAGACAGCTGTCTTACATAGTCACCTGTATAAAAGACTCCTGTCCACAGACTCAATTAATCAGTCAGACTCTAACCTCTACAACATGGGCAAGACCAAAGAGCTTTCTAAGGAAGTCAGGGACAAAATCGTAGACCTGCACAAAGCTGTAATGAGCTACAAAATCATAAGTAAGACGCTGGGTGAGAAGGAGACAACTGTTGGTGCAATAGTAAGAAAATGGAAGAAATACAAAGTGACTGTCAATCGACAATCGACACCATGCAAAATCTCACCTAGATCCTGGGGAAGGTGAGAGATCAGCCTAAAACTACACTGGGGGAACTTGTTAATGATCTCCAGGCAGCTGGGACCACAGTCACCAAGAAAACCATTGGTAACACATTACGCCTTAAAGGTTTAAAATCCTGCAGTGCCCGCAAGGTCCCCCTGCTCAAGAAGGCACATGTGCAAGCCCGGCTGAAGTTTGCCAATGAACACCTGGATGATTCTGTGAGTTATTAGGAGAAGGTGCTGTGGTCAGATGAGACAAAAATTGAGCTCTTTGGCATTAACTCAACTCGCAGTGTTTGGAGGAAGAGAAATGCTGCCTATGACCCAAAGAACATTGTCCCCACTGTCAAGCATGGAGGTGGAAACATTATGTTTTGGGGGTGTTTTTGGGGTTTTCGCCATGTTTGGAGGAAGAAGAAGGATGAGTACAACCCTAAGAACATCGTCCCAACTGTGAAGCACGGTGTGGGAAACATTATACTTTGGGGGTGCTTTTCAGCAAAGGGGACATGACGACTGCACCATACTGAAGGGAAGATGGATGGGGTCATGTATCGCGAGATTTTGGCCAACAACCGCCATCCCTCAGTAAAAGCATTGAAGATGGGTCGTGGCTGGGTCTTCCAGCAAGACAATAACCCAAAACATACAGCCAAGGAAACAAAGGAGTGGCTCAAAAAGAAGCACATTAAGGTCATAGAGTGGCCTAGCCAGTCTCCAGACCTTAATCCCATAGAAAACTTATGGAGGGAGTTGAAGCTCCGAGTTTCCAAGCGACAGCCTCCAAATCTTAATGATTTAGAGATGATCTGCAAAGAGGAGTGGACCAAAATTCCTCCTGACATGTGCGTAACTCTCATCATCAACTACAAAAAAATGTCTGACTGCTGTGCTTGCCAACAAGGGTTTTGCCACCAAGTATTAAGTGTTGCTTGCCAGAGGAATCAAATACTTATTTCTCACTGCAAAATGCAAAAAAAAATTATCTAATTTATACAATTTGATTTTCTTGATTTATTTTGGATATTCTATCTCTCAATGTTAAAATTAATTTAACCTTAAAATTATAGACTGTTCATGTCTTTGTCAGTGGGCAAACTTACAAAAACAGCAAGGGATCAAATAATTATTTCCCCCACTGTATGTACGGTAACTTAAAGGAAACTCTTATTAACCAGGTTCATTTGTCATATGTCGTAGGTTTAAGGAGTCTGCCCTGGTGACAGAGTGCCCTTGAAATACTAAAATAGATGTTTTTGTTCAAAATTTATATACTGTAGTTTATATTGTGCTGAATATTCCTAACGTCCGATACAATAATTATTTACAAGTGCATTTTTTACATTCTGCGTCTGTATACATCTTGTGATAACAAAAGACTAAAAAAAAATACATTTAGTAATCTTTATAATCTGTTCCTTTCATGAAATATTTCATATGCTAATTTTATACATTTGTTATACTGGTATTATAACATGCATTATAGCATTTATCCCAGCAATATAAAAATGTGACACAAATAATAGAAAATCACAAGATGTAACATGGGAAATAGCTTTTGAGGGCTACTCAAATTATTAATCACTCAAACAATAATACATACTGTATACAACAATACAACAGCATTAGGCTGCAAAACAGTACCAAGAAAATATTAATACAATGTAAAAGGCAGAATACTACAATAAACTGGGGATATGAGATCCAGTCATATAAAGAGCAACACAAAATGTAAGAAAATGAAACCGGCACGTCTTTATGTGAATATCATAGGATGGGGAAGGAAACCAGAAGGGCGTGAATACTAGAAAGAGAGTAGAACTTACAGCAAATATCACTCTTCCTATATTTATCACAATTGATAAACCCCCCATACCCATTAGACAAATGTCGGCTGACCCAGATGATCTCGAAAGTTTCGGCTGACAATCCAATGTGTATGGGGGTGCCAGCCGTCGGATGGTCAGGAGAGATGTCGATCGTGAAGGCCCGGTTTCGGACTCCTGATCACATTGTTCTCCTGATAAGCATCTGGCCAATGTGTCAGTTGGCAGTTGTCTCTTATGCCCCCGTCACACTAAGCGAGATCGCTAGCGAGATCGCTGCTGAGTCACAAGTTTTGTGATGCAACAGCGACCTCAGCAGCGATCTCCCTACGTTTGACACGTAGCAGCGACCAGGCCCCTGCTGTGAGATCGCTGGTCGTGTTGAAATGGCCTGGACCATTTTTTGATCGTTGAGGCCCCGCTGGGTAGCATGCATCGGTGTGTTTGACACCTTACCAACGACCTTGTTGGCGACTCAGAACTGAGACACATAGGCGTGCATTTGCGTTGCATCGTTAGACAGGTGGCTACGGGTCGCAATATCGTTGCTGCATCGTTGGAAAGATCTGACTGTTTGACATCTCACCAGCGTCCACACAGCGACGCAGCAACGATCCCTGCCAGGTCGTATCGTTGTCGGGATCGCTGTAGCGTCTCTAAGTGTGACGATACCTTTAGAGAATACAGGAGCGCTCAGCCGAGAGAGTGCTACTGTGTATAGAAGAGTCGGCCAAGACGGCTGTCGGTGGAACGAACGACCAAAGCATCATTCAGCGGATACCCATCTAATGTGTATGTAGCTTTAGACCCAGAATTGAATGTAACAATGAGCAAGGGATATTATGAGCCATGAGATTTTTTGGGAAAGTCTATCATGTTACCACATTGCTGCCCCTCCCCACCCACCTCCTGATCTTAATAAATTCCAAGGTTCATGAGCACCGAGTCTCCACTTATCTCGACTGATGTAAACTTCTCTGACCTGAGCTAAATGATATACAGTAAGACCAATTGACATTGCACATCTGCTAATAGAAATAAACTTGTTGGCAGTACATGAGCTAAATTCAAGACATCTGTCTCATGAATCAAAAGCTATAGCGATGCAATTATTAGTGATTTATTAGTCCATATATATTTGCATATTTCTGTATAAAGGATTGCTTCTCACCGTAGTAGCACCACACTGTCTGACATAAAAGCCCCAATAGTCACATCTGAAAACAAAAACACAAATGATCAGATATAAATAATGGGTAATGTAAATGATAAAAGTCAATGTGACTTAAGCTTTTAAGGCAGCTAAATAGCTCATTAGTCCAAATAGCCATCCATGTTCATCTAAATGGTGTCATAAGGTCAGCAGTAGGGGTAAGTCACAGCCATTGTGAGAGATAATGTACAAACAGGGTTATAACAAGCATCACATACACCGAGGGGAACAGACTAAATCTACACATAACAAAAGAGCATTGGGCAATGTGTCTGTGCCAGGCTTACAGTGGAGAGTGCTGCCGGAGCTCATTATCGCGGTGTGATCTGAGCCTCCATAGTGCACGGCACATTAGGAAACCAGCAGATCTCTACAGCGATGAAGGAACGTGCTCCTACTCCTGTGTCCTGCTGTGTTCTTCACATGTTGTGTTAAGCGTTGCCTGATGCCGGACCCGCCTGTCCTACCAGTCTCCAGTGTGGCTCGGTCTTCCGTGGATATTAAACTGTGTTTTCATGTGAAACTCCATCAGAGTTAAACATACGTGGCTGAAACCATACAGCCAGTGCCTGATGCACGCTGCTCATGGATCGGGCAGCATGTATCAGCTGACAGTTTCCCTTTAACTATTTTTCTTCTTTCTACTGTACACGATACAAAGATATATGTTTGTTATTTTTTCATTCAGAGTTACGCGTGCGTGTAGATGTAAGTATTGAGGGATAATAATTAAAAGTGAAAACCCGTACAAGAAGAAATCTGGACCAAAGTATATAGCATACAAGTGAAGAAAGAGTTACAAAGATGCACATCATTTATGCCGTTTTATTAACTGTGATTTATTGCAAACTGTTTAAGTTAACCCTTTTTGATGGAATTAAAGCAATTATAACATAGAAATTTATAATAAGAATTTACAAAGTGCTACATTTTGTTTGTAAAGATAAAGACCCTGATTCATCCTAGCAGTTTGTCTAATTCATGAAGAGCGGTGGTGTGCTCTATGCCAGAAATCTGGAGTAATATTAGTGGCAAGGCACATGGAGGATTTGACTCCACCAGTCACTCTGTGTGATGGCAGACTTATGAATCCCCCCAGCGCAGGTATTGTGAGCTGGATTCGTCGGTTTCTGCGACGGGACTGGAGGGTATGTACGTGTTATGTAATATACAGAAGAAAAGGAGTTTAACCGGCTCACCCTCCAGAACTGGATATACAGGGTGCCTTCCTACTTAGTAGTTCAGATTTATACCAAGTTTAAGAACAAGTGCTGTTCGAAACGTGTATGGTATTCAGCATGTTTCCCTAATTCCAGATATGGATTTTTGATTGTTCACACTACCAAGATGGATTTTTTAATATATATATTAAATAAAATGTTTTGAACTTTAAATTTTGGATGTATGTGTTATACATACTCCAAGCCACAGACTGTCCAGTGGACGCGGCCTCGCTCCATACACTTGTGCCCACTGGACGGGCTCTGACTGGGAGTATGTACAACACATACATACCTTCTGGTCCTGAAACTGACGAATCCTCGTGAGGATTCATAAGTCTGCAGTCTCACAGAATGACTGCAGACGTATCAATTTGGACCAGACAACCCCAATAAATTCATATTATAATTTTACCATGTGCCTACATTTTAATTTATCACTTGTGAAAATAATAAACCTTTCCACCCTGAATTGGTAAAATATTAACGACTTTGTGCATCCGGTCTAAGGCCATTCTCACACCTATAGTATTTGGTCAGTATTTCACATCCGTATTTGTAAGCCAAAACCAGGAGTGGGTGATAAATACAGAATTGGTGACGAGTTTCTATTATACTTTTCCTCTGATTAGTACACTCCTGATTTTGGCTGACAAATACTGATGTAAAATACTCACCAAATACTGATCGCGTGAATGTAGCCTAAGGGTATGTTCACATAGAATATTTAGTCATGGTTTGTTGTGCTAATCCCACGCCAAGATCCAAAACAAAAAGACGCTTGAAATCTGCTTGCAACAAGCTTCTCATTTATTTGAAAGACAAAATATGGCTATACTGCACCTGTCGCTTTTTTTTGCGCATTTTTATAATGTGTTTAAAAAATAAAAATAAATTAGCATGTTAATTCTTTTGCGCACTATCTGCATGAAATCATGGTAAAACCGGCACTTTTCTCATGGTTTTTATTGCACTTTTTGGCAAAGTTTTTGCTCTTGATATTATAATTAAAAAGATTAAAAAAAAAAACAACACAAAAATAATTGCACAAAATCAGTGTAAAAATATGTTGGCTGAGAAAACCAAAACAGACCATGTGTACGTTAGAAGCAACTTTAACGTGAACTTTTAAGCCAAAAAAACCCTTCATCTGAACATACCCTAAAAAGCGTGAGATCAATAGACTTAGAAGAAAGCAAGCATTTGTTGGTGGATCTCACAGACATACTGGAGTCTTACTTCAGAACCTTCAAGATGTACAGTAAAGTTTTTAATAAACTTCAGGTATACTTACTAACCAAATGTATAGTATCAGTACCTAGCACATTTATTACTAGAGCGGGCGATGGAAGCACTGAGCCTTCACTGGCTGCACTTAGCTCATAAAGCTGAAGCCCACTAACACCACACAGGCATGTGTATTATATGTATTCTGTGTTTGGTGAATACTTGTTAATAGCACAACCCACCGCTTTCACTCATCTCAGTCTGTAATTTCTAGCTGACGGGTATTCCATTGTCTTCATCAGCAGGAACATTCTTGTGTGGCACAGCTTATAAATACCACGGAGGAATGAAAAGTTTCCAGGCTCCTTTACCAGCTGAGTATGGATAGTTGTGTGACATGTGTATATGGTGTATTACCCCAGGTCATACTAACGGGACATTAAACAGCTCCATACAGTGCTAGAGAGGAATGGGCGGCAGTTGTATACATGTCCGGGCCTAGGACAATGGCAGCTGTTCAGCTCACTGTGCGTCAGGTATTACACCAAGCACAAGCGTTGCGCTTCTCCCCAATCATATGGCAGTCATCAAACTCCAAACTGGTACGCTAAGAAGTGAAAAGGTTATCTATCTGTAAATGGAGCAAAGAAGCTGAAGTGTGTGTTAAGACTGTCAAAGGTAAGACAAACAACATGTCAGCTTGGAATTCAGGGTAATAGTCAATGACTTGAACTGCTCCTAAACTCAGGCAGTAAGTGAGCGCCCTGATTTTACAGAGCTCATATACCAGTACCAACAAAGTAAAAATAACAAAACACCTCTACAAGAAAAAATGGGAAATTTCTATTCTTTCTATAGCAATGGTTCATGATACAGGGTCAAAAGTGTTAGATGTTTTTTCTAATGCATCATTGTAGAACAGAGGCCTTTACATAGCAGTTACTGACAGTCTGTTATCAAATGACAGTGTCCAGAATACCTTATGTCTAAAAGATGCTGCAGTGTTTAAACGTACCTACATAACCATTCTTGTCCATATCAATGCCTCCAGAAATGGACTGCCCAAACATCTTCAAGGTTGGGTTGAGTTTTCTTCCTGATATCCGCTAGGAAGATTAAAAGTAATATTAGTATGAAGCTTTATTAAAGAAATTGTACTTTATTCTTTTAGTTCTCCAGGAAATTAATGAGAAATATATGAAGATAGGGCTTAAAGGGGTTTTCCCAAGAACAAAGTACACTTTAATCAATAGATATTTGAATAAAAATACATTTCACAATTAGATGTGTTTAAATAAATGTCCTTGTGCTGAGATAATCTTATAAATGTTCCCATGCTGTGTACTGTGTAATGGCTGTGTCTGACCATACAGGTACAAGGTCTGATCATACCACATCTCCTGGGCGGGGGAGGGAGCAAAAGAGTGTACAGACATTACAGCAGGGGATCACAGCTGCTGGTTTCCGTAAGAAAAAAACATTTCCCTGCCTGTTTTTAAGCAATGTTTTACTTTAAAGAAATAATCAGCTGTGATCCCCTGCTGTAATGTCTGTATACTCTTTTGCCACCTCCCTGCCCCTGTGATATAATCGTAACTGACTATGTTCCTGCATGGTCAGACACACCCACGACACAGGGAGACATTTAAAAAATATCTATTGATTAAAATGTACTTTGTTAGTGGGACAACCCCTTTAAGGACGGTCGAACAGGCTCTTTGTGCACGCCTCAGAAAGGTGGACACTGTCAAAACTGAGGACAAAGTGTCTCCATCTGCCTCATTAAAGTGAATGGCACCATTCAGGGTTCTAAGTGGATCCCATATTTCAGTGCTTCAGACGTAAGATCTGAAGGAGCCACTGGTGTGGCATAAATTTCACATGTCAGTGAGGTCACACAGTCAGCAATTTTTTGTGTTTTTGTGAAAATTTGGTTAAAAAATAAAAAAAGGATTTGAACTTAGGAGCAAAAGTTTTTCTTTCCTTTTGTTATACACATCTGGTTTTGCTCCAGAAATCCTGGTCAGATCAAATCTAAACAGTTACACAATATGAACTCTAATATATAGCAAGGTCAAAAGAGATTATTGGAAATCCAGTGTATGAAGACATAATGATTTCTATGATGTATGTTTTTCATCTTTTAAAAGACCACATAATAAACTAACCATTGAATATTGAGGGACAATGCCATCTGCATCACCATGAAATATGTAGACTGCTCCTATAGAGTCATCGTCCTTTGGAGCTCCAATTGCAACATCTGTTTAAAAAAAGACAAAAAGAAACACATGGAATGCAACGTAATATAGATTGATGTGAATGTTGAGCATATTCAGTGCTACATGATAAAGATTGATGCAAATGATGTGTGTACCCAAAGCTAGGTACTACAGACTGATGTAAATGATGTGTGTACCCAAAGCTAGGTACTACAGACTGATGTAAATGATGTGTATACCCAAAACTATGTACTACAGACTGATGTAAATGATGTGTGTACCCAGAGCTAGGTACTACAGACTGGTGTAAATGATATGTATACCCAAAACTAGGTACTACAGACTGGTGTAAATGATGTGTATACCCAAAACTAGGTACTACAAACTGATGTAAATGATGAGTGTACCCAGAGCTAGGTACTACAGACTGGTGTAAATGATGAGTGTACCCAGAGCTAGGTATTACAGACTGATGTAAATGATGTGTGTACCCAGAGCTAGGTACAACAGACTGATGTAAATGATGTGTATACCCAAAGCTAGGTACTACAGACTGATGTAAATGATGTGTGTAACCAGAGCTAGGTACTACAGACTGATGTAAATGATGTGTGTACCCAGAGCTAGGTACTACAGACTGATGTAAATGATGTGTGTACCCAGAGCTAGGTACTACAGACTGATGTAAATGATGTGTGTACCCAAAAGCTAGGTACTACAGACTGATGTAAATGATGAGTGTACCCAGAGCTAGGTATTACAGACTGATGTAAATGATGTGTGTACCCAAAGCTAGGTACTACAGACTGGTGTAAATGATGTGTATACCCAAAACTAGGTACTACAGACTGATGTAAATGATGAGTGTACCCAGAGCTAGGTATTACAGACTGATGTAAATGATGTGTGTACCCAGAGCTAGGCACTACAGACTGGTGTAAATGATGTGTATACCCAAAACTAGGTACTACAGACTGATGTAAATGATGAGTGTACCCAGAGCTAGGTATTACAGACTGATGTAAATGATGTGTGTACCCAAAGCTAGGTACTACAGACTGGTGTAAATGATGTGTATACCCAAAACTAGGTACTACAGACTGATGTAAATGATGAGTGTACCCAGAGCTAGGTACTACAGACTGATGTAAATGATGTGTATACCCAAAGCTAGGTACTACAGACTGATGTAAATGATGTGTGTAACCAGAGCTAGGTACTACAGACTGGTGTAAATGATGTGTATACCCAAAGCTAGGTACTACAGACTGATGTAAATGATGTGTGTACCCAAATCTAGGTACTACAGACTGATGTAAATGATGTGTGCACCCAAAGCTTGGTACTACAGACTGATGTAAATGATGTGTGCACCCAAAGCTAGGCACTACAGACTGGTGTAAATGATGTGTATACCCAAAGCTAGGTACTACAGACTGATGTAAATGATGTGTATACCCAAAACTAGGTACTACAGACTGATGTAAATGATATGTGTACCCAGACCTAGGTACGACAAACTGATGTAAATGATGTGTGTACCCAAAGCTAGGTACTACAGACTGATGTAAATGATGTGTATACCCAAAACTAGGTACTACAGACTGATGTAAATGATGAGTGTACCCAGAGCTAGGTATTACAGACTGATGTAAATGATGTGTGTACCCAAAGCTAGGTACTACAGACTGATGTAAATGATGTGTGCACCCAAAGCTATGTACTACAGACTGATGTAAATGATGTGTGTACCCAGAGCTAGGTACTACAGACTGATGTAAATGATGTGTATACCCAAAGCTAGGTACTACAGACTGATGTAAATGATGTGCATACCCAAAGCTAGGTACTACAGACTGATGTAAATGATGTGTGCACCCAAAGCTATGTACTACAGACTGATGTAAATGATGTGTGTAACCAGAGCTAGGTACTACAGACTGATGTAAATGATGTGTGTACCCAAAGCTAGGTACTACAGACTGATGTAAATGATGTGTATACCCAAAGCTAGGTACTACAGACTGATGTAAATGATGTGTATACCCAAAGCTAGGTACTACAGACTGATGTAAATGATGTGTGTACCCAGAGCTAGGTACTACAGACTGATGTAAATGATGTGTGTACCCAAAGCTAGGTACTACAGACTGATGTAAATGATGTGTGTACCCAGAGCTAGGTACTACAGACTGATGTAGATGATGAGTGTACCCAGAGCTAGGTACTACAGACTGATGTAAATGATGTGTATACCCAAAACTAGGTACTACAGACTGATGTAAATGATGTGTATACCCAAAACTAGGTACTACAGACTGATGTAAATGATGTGTATACCCAGAGCTAGGTACTACAGACTGATGTAAATGATGTGTATACCCAGAGCTAGGTACTACAGACTGATGTAAATGATGTGTGTACCCAGAGCTAGGTATTACAGACTGATGTAAATGATGTGTGTACCCAAAGCTAGGTACTACAGACTGATGTAAATGATGTGTGCACCCAAAGCTATGTACTACAGACTGATGTAAATAATGTGTGCACCCAGAGCTAGGTACTACAGACTGATGTAAATGATGTGTGTACTCAAAGCTAGGTACTACAGACTGATGTAAATGATGTGCATACCCAAAGCTAGGTACTACAGACTGATGTAAATGATGTGTGCACCCAAAGCTATGTACTACAGACTGATGTAAATGATGTGTGTACCCAGAGCTAGGTACTACAGACTGATGTAAATGATGTGTGTACCCAAAGCTAGGTACTACAGACTGATGTAAATGATGTGTATACCCAAAGCTAGGTACTACAGACTGATGTAAATGATGTGTGTACCCAGAGCTAGGTACTACAGACTGATGTAAATGATGTGTGTACCCAAAGCTAGGTACTACAGACTGATGTAAATGATGTGTGTACCCAGAGCTAGGTACTACAGACTGATGTAGATGATGAGTGTACCCAGAGCTAGGTACTACAGACTGATGTAAATGATGTGTGTAACCAGAGCTAGGTACTACAGACTGATGTAATTGATGTGTATACTCAAAACTAGGTACTACAGACTGATGTAAATGATGTGTGTACCCAGACCTAGGTACGACAGACTGATGTAAATGATGTGTGTACCCAAAGCTAGGTACTACAGACTGATGTAAATGATGTGTGTACCCAGAGCAAGGTACTACAAACTGATGTAAATGATGTGTGTACTCAAAGCTAGGTACTACAGACTGATGTAAATGATGTGTGTACCCAGAGCTAGGTACTACAGACTGATGTAAATGATGTGTGTACCCAAAGCTAGGTACTACAGACTGATGTAAATGATGTGTGTACCCAGAGCTAGGTACAACAGACTGATGTAAATGATGTGTATACCCAAAGCTAGGTACTACAGACTGATGTAGATGATGTGTGTAACCAGAGCTAGGTACTACAGACTGGTGTAAATGATGTGTATACCCAAAACTAGGTACTACAGACTGATGTAAATGATGAGTGTACCCAGAGCTAGGTACTACAGACTGATGTAAATGATGTGTATACCCAAAGCTAGGTACTACAGACTGATGTAAATGATGTGTGTAACCAGAGCTAGGTACTACAGACTGGTGTAAATGATGTGTATACCCAAAGCTAGGTACTACAGACTGATGTAAATGATGTGTGTACCCAAATCTAGGTACTACAGACTGATGTAAATGATGTGTGCACCCAAAGCTTGGTACTACAGACTGATGTAAATGATGTGTGCACCCAAAGCTAGGCACTACAGACTGGTGTAAATGATGTGTATACCCAAAGCTAGGTACTACAGACTGATGTAAATGATGTGTATACCCAAAGCTAGGCACTACAGACTGGTGTAAATGATGTGTATACCCAAAGCTAGGTACTACAGACTGATGTAAATGATGTGCATACCCAAAACTAGGTACTACAGACTGATGTAAATGATATGTGTACCCAGACCTAGGTATGACAGACTGATGTAAATGATGTGTGTGCCCAAAGCTAGGTACTACAGACTGATGTAAATGATGTGTATACCCAAAACTAGGTACTACAGACTGATGTAAATGAAGTGTGTAACCAGAGCTAGGTACTACAGACTGATGTAAATGATGTGCATACCCAAAGCTAGGTATTACAGACTGATGTAAATGATGTGTGTACCCAAAGCTAGGTACTACAGACTGATGTAAATGATGTGTATACCCAAAACTAGGTACTACAGACTGATGTAAATGATGTGTGTACCCAGAGCTAGGTACTACAAACTGATGTAAATGATGTGTATACCCAAAGCTAGGTACTACAGACTAATGTAAATGATGTGCATACCCAAAGCTAGGTACTACAGACTGATGTAAATGATGTGTGCACCCAAAGCTATGTACTACAGACTGATGTAAATGATGTGCGTAACCAGAGCTAGGTACTACAGACTGATGTAAATGATGTGTGTACCCAAAGCTAGGTACTACAGACTGATGTAAATGATGTGTATACCCAAAGCTAGGTACTACAGACTGATGTAAATGATGTGTATACCCAAAGCTAGGTACTACAGACTGATGTAAATGATGTGTGTACCCAGAGCTAGGTACTACAGACTGATGTAAATGATGTGTGTACCCAAAGCTAGGTACTACAGACTGATGTAAATGATGTGTGTACCCAAAGCTAGGTACTACAGACTGATGTAGATGATGAGTGTACCCAGAGCTAGGTACTACAGACTGATGTAAATGATGTGTATACCCAAAACTAGGTACTACAGACTGATGTAAATGATGTGTATACCCAAAACTAGGTACTACAGACTGATGTAAATGATGAGTGTACCCAGAGCTAGGTATTACAGACTGATGTAAATGATGTGTGTACCCAAAGCTAGGTACTACAGACTGATGTAAATGATGTGTGCACCCAAAGCTATGTACTACAGACTGATGTAAATAATGTGTGTACCCAGAGCTAGGTACTACAGACTGATGTAAATGATGTGTGTACTCAAAGCTAGGTACTACAGACTGATGTAAATGATGTGCATACCCAAAGCTAGGTACTACAGACTGATGTAAATGATGTGTGCACCCAAAGCTATGTACTACAGACTGATGTAAATGATGTGTGTACCCAGAGCTAGGTACTACAGACTGATGTAAATGATGTGTGTACCCAAAGCTAGGTACTACAGACTGATGTAAATGATGTGTATACCCAGAGCTAGGTACTACAGACTGATGTAAATGATGTGTGTACCCAAAGCTAGGTACTACAGACTGATGTAAATGATGTGTGTACCCAGAGCTAGGTACTACAGACTGATGTAGATGATGAGTGTACCCAGAGCTAGGTACTACAGACTGATGTAAATGATGTGTGTAACCAGAGCTAGGTACTACAGACTGATGTAATTGATGTGTATACTCAAAACTAGGTACTACAGACTGATGTAAATGATGTGTGTACCCAGACCTAGGTACGACAGACTGATGTAAATGATGTGTGTACCCAAAGCTAGGTACTACAGACTGATGTAAATGATGTGTGTACCCAGACCTAGGTACGACAGACTGATGTAAATGATGTGTGTACCCAAAGTTAGGTACTACAGACTGATGTAAATGATGTGTGTACTCAAAGCTAGGTACTACAGACTGGTGTAAATGATGTGTGTACCCAGAGCTAGGTACTACAGACTGATGTAAATGATGTGTGTACCCAAAGCTAGGTACTACAGACTGATGTAAATGATGTGTGTACCCAGAGCTAGGTACAACAGACTGATGTAAATGATGTGTATACCCAAAGCTAGGTACTACAGACTGATGTAGATGATGTGTGTAACCAGAGCTAGGTACTACAGACTGGTGTAAATGATGTGTGTACCCAGAGCTAGGTACTACAGACTGGTGTAAATGATGTGTATACCCAAAGCTAGGTACTACAGACTGATGTAAATGATGTGTGTAACCAGAGCTAGGTACTACAGACTGATGTAAATGATGTGTGTACCCAGAGCTAGGTACTACAGACTGATGTAAATGATGTGTGTACCCAGAGCTAGGTACTACAGACTGATGTAAATGATGTGTGTACCCAGAGCTAGGTACTACAGACTGATGTAGATGATGAGTGTACCCAGAGCTAGGTACTACAGACTGATGTAAATGATGTGTATACTCAAAACTAGGTACTACAGACTGATGTAAATGATGTGTATACCCAAAACTAGGTACTACAGACTGATGTAAATGATGAGTGTACCCAGAGCTAGGTATTACAGACTGATGTAAATGATGTGTGTACCCAAAGCTAGGTACTACAGACTGATGTAAATGATGTGTGCACCCAAAGCTAGGTACTACAGACTGATGTAAATGATGTGTGTACTCAAAGCTAGGTACTACAGACTGATGTAAATGATGTGCATACCCACAGCTAGGTACTACAGACTGATGTAAATGATGTGTGCACCCAAAGCTATGTACTACAGACTGATGTAAATGATGTGTGTACCCAGAGCTAGGTACTACAGACTGATGTAAATGATGTGTGTACCCAAAGCTAGGTACTACAGACTGATGTAAATGATGTGTATACCCAAAGCTAGGTACTACAGACTGATGTAAATGATGTGTTTACCCAGAGCTAGGTACTACAGACTGATGTAAATGATGTGTGTACCCAAAGCTAGGTACTACAGACTGATGTAAATGATGTGTGTACCCAGAGCTAGGTACTACAGACTGATGTAGATGATGAGTGTACCCAGAGCTAGGTACTACAGACTGATGTAAATGATGTGTGTAACCAGAGCTAGGTACTACAGACTGATGTAATTGATGTGTATACTCAAAACTAGGTACTACAGACTGATGTAAATGATGTGTGTACCCAGACCTAGGTACGACAGACTGATGTAAATGATGTGTGTACCCAAAGCTAGGTACTACAGACTGATGTAAATGATGTGTGTACCCAGAGCAAGGTACTACAGACTGATGTAAATGATGTGTGTACTCAAAGCTAGGTACTACAGACTGATGTAAATGATGTGTGTACCCAGAGCTAGGTACTACAGACTGATGTAAATGATGTGTGTACCCAAAGCTAGGTACTACAGACTGGTGTAAATGATGTGTATACCCAAAGCTAGGCACTACAGACTGGTGTAAATGATGAGTGTACTCAAAGCTAGGTACTACAGACTGATGTAAATGATGTGTGTACCCAGAGCTAGGTACTACAGACTGATGTAAATGATGTGTATACCCAAAGCTAGGTACTACAGACTGATGTAAATGATGAGTGTACCCAGAGCTAGGTACTACAGACTGATGTAAATGATGTGTGTACCCAAAAGCTAGATACTACAGACTGATGTAAATGATGTGTGTACTCAAAGCTAGGTACTACAGACTGATGTAAATGATGTGTGTACTCAAAGCTAGGTACTACAGACTGATGTAAATGATGTGTGTACCCAGAGCTAGGTACTACAGACTGATGTAAATTATGTGCATACCCAAAGCTAGGTACTACAGACTGATGTAAATGATGTGTGTGCCCAGAGCTAGGTACTACAGACTGATGTAAATGATGTGTGTACCCAGAGCTAGGTACTACAGACTGATGTAAATGATGTGTGTACCCAAAAGCTAGGTACTACAGACTGATGTAAATGATGTGTGTACTCAAAGCTAGGTACTACAGACTGATGTAAATGATGTGTGTACCCAAAGCTAGGTACTACAGACTGGTGTAAATGATGTGTATACCCAAAACTAGGTACTACAGACTGATGTAAATGATGAGTATACCCAGAGCTAGGTACTACAGACTGATGTAAATGATGTGTATACCCAAAGCTAGGTACTACAGACTGATGTAAATGATGTGTGTAACCAGAGCTAGGTACTACAGACTGGTGTAAATGATGTGTATACCCAAAGCTAGGTACTACAGACTGATGTAAATGATGTGTGTACCCAAATCTAGTTACTACAGACTGATGTAAATGATGTGTGCACCCAAAGCTTGTTACTACAGACTGATGTAAATGATGTGTGCACCCAAAGCTAGGCACTACAGACTGGTGTAAATGATGTGTATACCCAAAGCTAGGTACTACAGACTGATGTAAATGATGTGTGTACCCAAAGCTAGGCACTACAGACTGGTGTAAATGATGTGTATACCCAAAGCTAGGTACTACAGACTGATGTAAATGATGTGTATACCCAAAGCTAGGCACTACAGACTGGTGTAAATGATGTGTATACCCAAAGCTAGGTACTACAGACTGATGTAAATGATGTGTATACCCAAAACTAGGTACTACAGACTGATGTAAATGATATGTGTACCCAGACCTAGGTACGACAGACTGATGTAAATGATGTGTGTGCCCAAAGCTAGGTACTACAGACTGATGTAAATGATGTGTATACCCAAAACTAGGTATTACAGACTGATGTAAATGATGTGTGTAACCAGAGCTAGGTACTACAGACTGATGTAAATGATGTGCATACCCAAAGCTAGGTATTACAGACTGATGTAAATGATGTGTGTACCCAAAGCTAGGTACTACAGACTGATGTAAATGATGTGTATACCCAAAACTAGGTACTACAGACTGATGTAAATGATGAGTGTACCCAGAGCTAGGTATTACAGACTGATGTAAATGATGTGTGTACCCAAAGCTATGTACTACAGACTGATGTAAATGATGTGTGTACCCAGAGCTAGGTACTACAGACTGATGTAAATGATGTGTATACCCAAAGCTAGGTACTACAGACTGATGTAAATGATGTGCATACCCAAAGCTAGGTACTACAGACTGATGTAAATGATGTGTGCACCCAAAGCTATGTACTACAGACTGATGTAAATGATGTGTGTAACCAGAGCTAGGTACTAGAGACTGATGTAAATGATGTGTGTACCCAAAGCTAGGTACTACAGACTGATGTAAATGATGTGTATACCCAAAGCTAGGTACTACAGACTGATGTAAATGATGTGTATACCCAAAGCTAGGTACTACAGACTGATGTAAATGATGTGTGTACCCAGAGCTAGGTACTACAGACTGATGTAAATGATGTGTGTACCCAAAGCTAGGTACTACAGACTGATGTAAATGATGTGTGTACCCAGAGCTAGGTACTACAGACTGATGTAGATGATGAGTGTACCCAGAGCTAGGTACTACAGACTGATGTAAATGATGTGTATACCCAAAACTAGGTAATACAGACTGATGTAAATGATGTGTATACCCAAAACTAGGTACTACAGACTGATGTAAATGATGAGTGTACCCAGAGCTAGGTATTACAGACTGATGTAAATGATGTGTGTACCCAAAGCTAGGTACTACAGACTGATGTAAATGATGTGTGCACCCAAAGCTATGTACTACAGACTGATGTAAATGATGTGTGTACCCAAAGCTAGGTACTACAGACTGATGTAAATGATGTGTGTACCCAGAGCTAGGTATTACAGACTGATGTAAATGATGTGTGTACCCAAAGCTAGGTACTACAGACTGATGTAAATGATGTGTGTACCCAGAGCTAGGTACTACAGACTGATGTAGATGATGAGTGTACCCAGAGCTAGGTACTACAGACTGATGTAAATGATGTGTGTAACCAGAGCTAGGTACTACAGACTGATGTAATTGATGTGTATACTCAAAACTAGGTACTACAGACTGATGTAAATGATGTGTGTACCCAGACCTAGGTACGACAGACTGATGTAAATGATGTGTGTACCCAAAGCTAGGTAATACAGACTGATGTAAATGATGTGTGTACCCAGAGCAAGGTACTACAGACTGATGTAAATGATGTGTGTACTCAAAGCTAGGTACTACAGACTGATGTAAATGATGTGTGTACTCAAAGCTAGGTACTACAGACTGATGTAAATGATGTGTGTACCCAGAGCTAGGTACTACAGACTGATGTAAATGATGTGTGTACCCAAACCTAGGTACTACAGACTGGTGTAAATGATGTGTATACCCAAAGCTAGGCACTACAGACTGGTGTAAATGATGAGTGTACTCAAAGCTAGGTACTACAGACTGATGTAAATGATGTGTGTACCCAGAGCTAGGTACTACAGACTGATGTAAATGATGTGTATACCCAAAGCTAGGTACTACAGACTGATGTAAATGATGAGTGTACCCAGAGCTAGGTACTACAGACTGATGTAAATGATGTGTGTACCCAAAAGCTAGGTACTACAGACTGATGTAAATGATGTGTATACCCAAAGCTAGGTACTACAGACTGATGTAAATGATGAGTGTACCCAGAGCTAGGTACTACAGACTGATGTAAATGATGTGTGTACCCAAAAGCTAGGTACTACAGACTGATGTAAATGATGTGTGTACTCAAAGCTAGGTACTACAGACTGATGTAAATGATGTGTGTACCCAGAGCTAGGTACTACAGACTGATGTAAATGATGCGTGTACCCAAAGCTATGTACTACAGACTGATGTAAATGATGTGTGTACTCAAAGCTAGGTACTACAGACTGATGTAAATGATGTGTGTACCCAGAGCTAGGTACTACAGACTGATGTAAATGATGTGCATACCCAAAGCTAGGTACTACAGACTGATGTAAATGATGTGTGTACCCAGAGCTAGGTACTACAGACTGATGTAAATGATGTGTGTACCCAGAGCTAGGTACTACAGACTGATGTAAATGATGTGTGTACCCAAAAGCTAGGTACTACAGACTGATGTAAATGATGTGTATACCCAAAACTAGGTATTACAGACTGATGTAAATGATGTGTGTAACCAGAGCTAGGTACTACAGACTGATGTAAATGATGTGCATACCCAAAGCTAGGTATTACAGACTGATGTAAATGATGTGTGTACCCAAAGCTAGGTACTACAGACTGATGTAAATGATGTGTATACCCAAAACTAGGTACTACAGACTGATGTAAATGATGAGTGTACCCAGAGCTAGGTATTACAGACTGATGTAAATGATGTGTGTACCCAAAGCTATGTACTACAGACTGATGTAAATGATGTGTGTACCCAGAGCTAGGTACTACAGACTGATGTAAATGATGTGTATACCCAAAGCTAGGTACTACAGACTGATGTAAATGATGTGCATACCCAAAGCTAGGTACTACAGACTGATGTAAATGATGTGTGCACCCAAAGCTATGTACTACAGACTGATGTAAATTATGTGTGTAACCAGAGCTAGGTACTACAGACTGATGTAAATGATGTGTGTACCCAAAGCTAGGTACTACAGACTGATGTAAATGATGTGTATACCCAAAGCTAGGTACTACAGACTGATGTAAATGATGTGTATACCCAAAGCTAGGTACTACAGACTGATGTAAATGATGTGTGTACCCAGAGCTAGGTACTACAGACTGATGTAAATGATGTGTGTACCCAAAGCTAGGTACTACAGACTGATGTAAATGATGTGTGTACCCAGAGCTAGGTACTACAGACTGATGTAGATGATGAGTGTACCCAGAGCTAGGTACTACAGACTGATGTAAATGATGTGTATACCCAAAACTAGGTAATACAGACTGATGTAAATGATGTGTATACCCAAAACTAGGTACTACAGACTGATGTAAATGATGAGTGTACCCAGAGCTAGGTATTACAGACTGATGTAAATGATGTGTGTACCCAAAGCTAGGTACTACAGACTGATGTAAATGATGTGTGCACCCAAAGCTATGTACTACAGACTGATGTAAATGATGTGTGTACCCAAAGCTAGGTACTACAGACTGATGTAAATGATGTGTGTACCCAGAGCTAGGTATTACAGACTGATGTAAATGATGTGTGTACCCAAAGCTAGGTACTACAGACTGATGTAAATGATGTGTGTACCCAGAGCTAGGTACTACAGACTGATGTAGATGATGAGTGTACCCAGAGCTAGGTACTACAGACTGATGTAAATGATGTGTGTAACCAGAGCTAGGTACTACAGACTGATGTAATTGATGTGTATACTCAAAACTAGGTACTACAGACTGATGTAAATGATGTGTGTACCCAGACCTAGGTACGACAGACTGATGTAAATGATGTGTGTACCCAAAGCTAGGTACTACAGACTGATGTAAATGATGTGTGTACCCAGAGCTAGGTACTACAGACTGATGTAAATGATGTGTGTACCCAAACCTAGGTACTACAGACTGGTGTAAATGATGTGTATACCCAAAGCTAGGCACTACAGACTGGTGTAAATGATGAGTGTACTCAAAGCTAGGTACTACAGACTGATGTAAATGATGTGTGTACCCAGAGCTAGGTACTACAGACTGATGTAAATGATGTGTATACCCAAAGCTAGGTACTACAGACTGATGTAAATGATGAGTGTACCCAGAGCTAGGTACTACAGACTGATGTAAATGATGTGTGTACCCAAAAGCTAGGTACTACAGACTGATGTAAATGATGTGTATACCCAAAGCTAGGTACTACAGACTGATGTAAATGATGAGTGTACCCAGAGCTAGGTACTACAGACTGATGTAAATGATGTGTGTACCCAAAAGCTAGGTACTACAGACTGATGTAAATGATGTGTGTACTCAAAGCTAGGTACTACAGACTGATGTAAATGATGTGTGTACCCAGAGCTAGGTACTACAGACTGATGTAAATGATGCGTGTACCCAAAGCTATGTACTACAGACTGATGTAAATGATGTGTGTACTCAAAGCTAGGTACTACAGACTGATGTAAATGATGTGTGTACCCAGAGCTAGGTACTACAGACTGATGTAAATGATGTGCATACCCAAAGCTAGGTACTACAGACTGATGTAAATGATGTGTGTACCCAGAGCTAGGTACTACAGACTGATGTAAATGATGTGTGTACCCAGAGCTAGGTACTACAGACTGATGTAAATGATGTGTGTACCCAAAAGCTAGGTACTACAGACTGATGTAAATGATGTGTATACCCAAAACTAGGTATTACAGACTGATGTAAATGATGTGTGTAACCAGAGCTAGGTACTACAGACTGATGTAAATGATGTGCATACCCAAAGCTAGGTATTACAGACTGATGTAAATGATGTGTGTACCCAAAGCTAGGTACTACAGACTGATGTAAATGATGTGTATACCCAAAACTAGGTACTACAGACTGATGTAAATGATGAGTGTACCCAGAGCTAGGTATTACAGACTGATGTAAATGATGTGTGTACCCAAAGCTATGTACTACAGACTGATGTAAATGATGTGTGTACCCAGAGCTAGGTACTACAGACTGATGTAAATGATGTGTATACCCAAAGCTAGGTACTACAGACTGATGTAAATGATGTGCATACCCAAAGCTAGGTACTACAGACTGATGTAAATGATGTGTGCACCCAAAGCTATGTACTACAGACTGATGTAAATTATGTGTGTAACCAGAGCTAGGTACTACAGACTGATGTAAATGATGTGTGTACCCAAAGCTAGGTACTACAGACTGATGTAAATGATGTGTATACCCAAAGCTAGGTACTACAGACTGATGTAAATGATGTGTATACCCAAAGCTAGGTACTACAGACTGATGTAAATGATGTGTGTACCCAGAGCTAGGTACTACAGACTGATGTAAATGATGTGTGTACCCAAAGCTAGGTACTACAGACTGATGTAAATGATGTGTGTACCCAGAGCTAGGTACTACAGACTGATGTAGATGATGAGTGTACCCAGAGCTAGGTACTACAGACTGATGTAAATGATGTGTATACCCAAAACTAGGTAATACAGACTGATGTAAATGATGTGTATACCCAAAACTAGGTACTACAGACTGATGTAAATGATGAGTGTACCCAGAGCTAGGTATTACAGACTGATGTAAATGATGTGTGTACCCAAAGCTAGGTACTACAGACTGATGTAAATGATGTGTGCACCCAAAGCTATGTACTACAGACTGATGTAAATGATGTGTGTACCCAAAGCTAGGTACTACAGACTGATGTAAATGATGTGTGTACCCAGAGCTAGGTATTACAGACTGATGTAAATGATGTGTGTACCCAAAGCTAGGTACTACAGACTGATGTAAATGATGTGTGTACCCAGAGCTAGGTACTACAGACTGATGTAGATGATGAGTGTACCCAGAGCTAGGTACTACAGACTGATGTAAATGATGTGTGTAACCAGAGCTAGGTACTACAGACTGATGTAATTGATGTGTATACTCAAAACTAGGTACTACAGACTGATGTAAATGATGTGTGTACCCAGACCTAGGTACGACAGACTGATGTAAATGATGTGTGTACCCAAAGCTAGGTACTACAGACTGATGTAAATGATGTGTGTACCCAGAGCAAGGTACTACAGACTGATGTAAATGATGTGTGTACTCAAAGCTAGGTACTACAGACTGATGTAAATGATGTGTGTACTCAAAGCTAGGTACTACAGACTGATGTAAATGATGTGTGTACCCAGAGCTAGGTACTACAGACTGATGTAAATGATGTGTGTACCCAAAGCTAGGTACTACAGACTGGTGTAAATGATGTGTATACCCAAAGCTAGGCACTACAGACTGGTGTAAATGATGAGTGTACTCAAAGCTAGGTACTACAGACTGATGTAAATGATGTGTGTACCCAGAGCTAGGTACTACAGACTGATGTAAATGATGTGTGTACCCAAAAGCTAGGTACTACAGACTGATGTAAATGATGTGTATACCCAAAGCTAGGTACTACAGACTGATGTAAATGATGAGTGTACCCAGAGCTAGGTACTACAGACTGATGTAAATGATGTGTGTACCCAAAGCTAGGTAATACAGACTGATGTAAATGATGTGTGTACCCAGAGCAAGGTACTACAGACTGATGTAAATGATGTGTGTACTCAAAGCTAGGTACTACAGACTGATGTAAATGATGTGTGTACTCAAAGCTAGGTACTACAGACTGATGTAAATGATGTGTGTACCCAGAGCTAGGTACTACAGACTGATGTAAATGATGTGTGTACCCAAACCTAGGTACTACAGACTGGTGTAAATGATGTGTATACCCAAAGCTAGGCACTACAGACTGGTGTAAATGATGAGTGTACTCAAAGTTAGGTACTACAGACTGATGTAAATGATGTGTGTACCCAGAGCTAGGTACTACAGACTGATGTAAATGATGTGTATACCCAAAGCTAGGTACTACAGACTGATGTAAATGATGAGTGTACCCAGAGCTAGGTACTACAGACTGATGTAAATGATGTGTGTACCCAGAGCTAGGTACTACAGACTGATGTAAATGATGTGTGTACCCAAAGCTAGGTACTACAGACTGATGTAAATGATGTGTGTACCCAGAGCTAGGTACAACAGACTGATGTAAATGATGTGTATACCCAAAGCTAGGTACTACAGACTGATGTAGATGATGTGTGTAACCAGAGCTAGGTACTACAGACTGGTGTAAATGATGTGTGTACCCAGAGCTAGGTACTACAGACTGGTGTAAATGATGTGTATACCCAAAGCTAGGTACTACAGACTGATGTAAATGATGTGTGTAACCAGAGCTAGGTACTACAGACTGATGTAAATGATGTGTGTACCCAGAGCTAGGTACTACAGACTGATGTAAATGATGTGTGTACCCAGAGCTAGGTACTACAGACTGATGTAAATGATGTGTGTACCCAGAGCTAGGTACTACAGACTGATGTAGATGATGAGTGTACCCAGAGCTAGGTACTACAGACTGATGTAAATGATGTGTATACTCAAAACTAGGTACTACAGACTGATGTAAATGATGTGTATACCCAAAACTAGGTACTACAGACTGATGTAAATGATGAGTGTACCCAGAGCTAGGTATTACAGACTGATGTAAATGATGTGTGTACCCAAAGCTAGGTACTACAGACTGATGTAAATGATGTGTGCACCCAAAGCTAGGTACTACAGACTGATGTAAATGATGTGTGTACTCAAAGCTAGGTACTACAGACTGATGTAAATGATGTGCATACCCACAGCTAGGTACTACAGACTGATGTAAATGATGTGTGCACCCAAAGCTATGTACTACAGACTGATGTAAATGATGTGTGTACCCAGAGCTAGGTACTACAGACTGATGTAAATGATGTGTGTACCCAAAGCTAGGTACTACAGACTGATGTAAATGATGTGTATACCCAAAGCTAGGTACTACAGACTGATGTAAATGATGTGTTTACCCAGAGCTAGGTACTACAGACTGATGTAAATGATGTGTGTACCCAAAGCTAGGTACTACAGACTGATGTAAATGATGTGTGTACCCAGAGCTAGGTACTACAGACTGATGTAGATGATGAGTGTACCCAGAGCTAGGTACTACAGACTGATGTAAATGATGTGTGTAACCAGAGCTAGGTACTACAGACTGATGTAATTGATGTGTATACTCAAAACTAGGTACTACAGACTGATGTAAATGATGTGTGTACCCAGACCTAGGTACGACAGACTGATGTAAATGATGTGTGTACCCAAAGCTAGGTACTACAGACTGATGTAAATGATGTGTGTACTCAAAGCTAGGTACTACAGACTGATGTAAATGATGTGTGTACCCAGAGCTAGGTACTACAGACTGATGTAAATGATGTGTGTACCCAAAGCTAGGTACTACAGACTGGTGTAAATGATGTGTATACCCAAAGCTAGGCACTACAGACTGGTGTAAATGATGAGTGTACTCAAAGCTAGGTACTACAGACTGATGTAAATGATGTGTGTACCCAGAGCTAGGTACTACAGACTGATGTAAATGATGTGTATACCCAAAGCTAGGTACTACAGACTGATGTAAATGATGAGTGTACCCAGAGCTAGGTACTACAGACTGATGTAAATGATGTGTGTACCCAGAGCTAGGTACTACAGACTGATGTAAATGATGTGTGTACCCAAAAGCTAGATACTACAGACTGATGTAAATGATGTGTGTACTCAAAGCTAGGTACTACAGACTGATGTAAATGATGTGTGTACTCAAAGCTAGGTACTACAGACTGATGTAAATGATGTGTGTACCCAGAGCTAGGTACTACAGACTGATGTAAATTATGTGCATACCCAAAGCTAGGTACTACAGACTGATGTAAATGATGTGTGTGCCCAGAGCTAGGTACTACAGACTGATGTAAATGATGTGTGTACCCAGAGCTAGGTACTACAGACTGATGTAAATGATGTGTGTACCCAAAAGCTAGGTACTACAGACTGATGTAAATGATGTGTGTACTCAAAGCTAGGTACTACAGACTGATGTAAATGATGTGTGTACCCAAAGCTAGGTACTACAGACTGGTGTAAATGATGTGTATACCCAAAACTAGGTACTACAGACTGATGTAAATGATGAGTATACCCAGAGCTAGGTACTACAGACTGATGTAAATGATGTGTATACCCAAAGCTAGGTACTACAGACTGATGTAAATGATGTGTGTAACCAGAGCTAGGTACTACAGACTGGTGTAAATGATGTGTATACCCAAAGCTAGGTACTACAGACTGATGTAAATGATGTGTGTACCCAAATCTAGTTACTACAGACTGATGTAAATGATGTGTGCACCCAAAGCTTGTTACTACAGACTGATGTAAATGATGTGTGCACCCAAAGCTAGGCACTACAGACTGGTGTAAATGATGTGTATACCCAAAGCTAGGTACTACAGACTGATGTAAATGATGTGTATACCCAAAGCTAGGCACTACAGACTGGTGTAAATGATGTGTATACCCAAAGCTAGGTACTACAGACTGATGTAAATGATGTGTATACCCAAAGCTAGGCACTACAGACTGGTGTAAATGATGTGTATACCCAAAGCTAGGTACTACAGACTGATGTAAATGATGTGTATACCCAAAACTAGGTACTACAGACTGATGTAAATGATATGTGTACCCAGACCTAGGTACGACAGACTGATGTAAATGATGTGTGTGCCCAAAGCTAGGTACTACAGACTGATGTAAATGATGTGTATACCCAAAACTAGGTATTACAGACTGATGTAAATGATGTGTGTAACCAGAGCTAGGTACTACAGACTGATGTAAATGATGTGCATACCCAAAGCTAGGTATTACAGACTGATGTAAATGATGTGTGTACCCAAAGCTAGGTACTACAGACTGATGTAAATGATGTGTATACCCAAAACTAGGTACTACAGACTGATGTAAATGATGAGTGTACCCAGAGCTAGGTATTACAGACTGATGTAAATGATGTGTGTACCCAAAGCTATGTACTACAGACTGATGTAAATGATGTGTGTACCCAGAGCTAGGTACTACAGACTGATGTAAATGATGTGTATACCCAAAGCTAGGTACTACAGACTGATGTAAATGATGTGCATACCCAAAGCTAGGTACTACAGACTGATGTAAATGATGTGTGCACCCAAAGCTATGTACTACAGACTGATGTAAATGATGTGTGTAACCAGAGCTAGGTACTAGAGACTGATGTAAATGATGTGTGTACCCAAAGCTAGGTACTACAGACTGATGTAAATGATGTGTATACCCAAAGCTAGGTACTACAGACTGATGTAAATGATGTGTATACCCAAAGCTAGGTACTACAGACTGATGTAAATGATGTGTGTACCCAGAGCTAGGTACTACAGACTGATGTAAATGATGTGTGTACCCAAAGCTAGGTACTACAGACTGATGTAAATGATGTGTGTACCCAGAGCTAGGTACTACAGACTGATGTAGATGATGAGTGTACCCAGAGCTAGGTACTACAGACTGATGTAAATGATGTGTATACCCAAAACTAGGTAATACAGACTGATGTAAATGATGTGTATACCCAAAACTAGGTACTACAGACTGATGTAAATGATGAGTGTACCCAGAGCTAGGTATTACAGACTGATGTAAATGATGTGTGTACCCAAAGCTAGGTACTACAGACTGATGTAAATGATGTGTGCACCCAAAGCTATGTACTACAGACTGATGTAAATGATGTGTGTACCCAAAGCTAGGTACTACAGACTGATGTAAATGATGTGTGTACCCAGAGCTAGGTATTACAGACTGATGTAAATGATGTGTGTACCCAAAGCTAGGTACTACAGACTGATGTAAATGATGTGTGTACCCAGAGCTAGGTACTACAGACTGATGTAGATGATGAGTGTACCCAGAGCTAGGTACTACAGACTGATGTAAATGATGTGTGTAACCAGAGCTAGGTACTACAGACTGATGTAATTGATGTGTATACTCAAAACTAGGTACTACAGACTGATGTAAATGATGTGTGTACCCAGACCTAGGTACGACAGACTGATGTAAATGATGTGTGTACCCAAAGCTAGGTAATACAGACTGATGTAAATGATGTGTGTACCCAGAGCAAGGTACTACAGACTGATGTAAATGATGTGTGTACTCAAAGCTAGGTACTACAGACTGATGTAAATGATGTGTGTACTCAAAGCTAGGTACTACAGACTGATGTAAATGATGTGTGTACCCAGAGCTAGGTACTACAGACTGATGTAAATGATGTGTGTACCCAAACCTAGGTACTACAGACTGGTGTAAATGATGTGTATACCCAAAGCTAGGCACTACAGACTGGTGTAAATGATGAGTGTACTCAAAGCTAGGTACTACAGACTGATGTAAATGATGTGTGTACCCAGAGCTAGGTACTACAGACTGATGTAAATGATGTGTATACCCAAAGCTAGGTACTACAGACTGATGTAAATGATGAGTGTACCCAGAGCTAGGTACTACAGACTGATGTAAATGATGTGTGTACCCAAAAGCTAGGTACTACAGACTGATGTAAATGATGTGTATACCCAAAGCTAGGTACTACAGACTGATGTAAATGATGAGTGTACCCAGAGCTAGGTACTACAGACTGATGTAAATGATGTGTGTACCCAAAAGCTAGGTACTACAGACTGATGTAAATGATGTGTGTACTCAAAGCTAGGTACTACAGACTGATGTAAATGATGTGTGTACCCAGAGCTAGGTACTACAGACTGATGTAAATGATGCGTGTACCCAAAGCTATGTACTACAGACTGATGTAAATGATGTGTGTACTCAAAGCTAGGTACTACAGACTGATGTAAATGATGTGTGTACCCAGAGCTAGGTACTACAGACTGATGTAAATGATGTGCATACCCAAAGCTAGGTACTACAGACTGATGTAAATGATGTGTGTACCCAGAGCTAGGTACTACAGACTGATGTAAATGATGTGTGTACCCAGAGCTAGGTACTACAGACTGATGTAAATGATGTGTGTACCCAAAAGCTAGGTACTACAGACTGATGTAAATGATGTGTATACCCAAAACTAGGTATTACAGACTGATGTAAATGATGTGTGTAACCAGAGCTAGGTACTACAGACTGATGTAAATGATGTGCATACCCAAAGCTAGGTATTACAGACTGATGTAAATGATGTGTGTACCCAAAGCTAGGTACTACAGACTGATGTAAATGATGTGTATACCCAAAACTAGGTACTACAGACTGATGTAAATGATGAGTGTACCCAGAGCTAGGTATTACAGACTGATGTAAATGATGTGTGTACCCAAAGCTATGTACTACAGACTGATGTAAATGATGTGTGTACCCAGAGCTAGGTACTACAGACTGATGTAAATGATGTGTATACCCAAAGCTAGGTACTACAGACTGATGTAAATGATGTGCATACCCAAAGCTAGGTACTACAGACTGATGTAAATGATGTGTGCACCCAAAGCTATGTACTACAGACTGATGTAAATTATGTGTGTAACCAGAGCTAGGTACTACAGACTGATGTAAATGATGTGTGTACCCAAAGCTAGGTACTACAGACTGATGTAAATGATGTGTATACCCAAAGCTAGGTACTACAGACTGATGTAAATGATGTGTATACCCAAAGCTAGGTACTACAGACTGATGTAAATGATGTGTGTACCCAGAGCTAGGTACTACAGACTGATGTAAATGATGTGTGTACCCAAAGCTAGGTACTACAGACTGATGTAAATGATGTGTGTACCCAGAGCTAGGTACTACAGACTGATGTAGATGATGAGTGTACCCAGAGCTAGGTACTACAGACTGATGTAAATGATGTGTATACCCAAAACTAGGTAATACAGACTGATGTAAATGATGTGTATACCCAAAACTAGGTACTACAGACTGATGTAAATGATGAGTGTACCCAGAGCTAGGTATTACAGACTGATGTAAATGATGTGTGTACCCAAAGCTAGGTACTACAGACTGATGTAAATGATGTGTGCACCCAAAGCTATGTACTACAGACTGATGTAAATGATGTGTGTACCCAAAGCTAGGTACTACAGACTGATGTAAATGATGTGTGTACCCAGAGCTAGGTATTACAGACTGATGTAAATGATGTGTGTACCCAAAGCTAGGTACTACAGACTGATGTAAATGATGTGTGTACCCAGAGCTAGGTACTACAGACTGATGTAGATGATGAGTGTACCCAGAGCTAGGTACTACAGACTGATGTAAATGATGTGTGTAACCAGAGCTAGGTACTACAGACTGATGTAATTGATGTGTATACTCAAAACTAGGTACTACAGACTGATGTAAATGATGTGTGTACCCAGACCTAGGTACGACAGACTGATGTAAATGATGTGTGTACCCAAAGCTAGGTACTACAGACTGATGTAAATGATGTGTGTACCCAGAGCAAGGTACTACAGACTGATGTAAATGATGTGTGTACTCAAAGCTAGGTACTACAGACTGATGTAAATGATGTGTGTACTCAAAGCTAGGTACTACAGACTGATGTAAATGATGTGTGTACCCAGAGCTAGGTACTACAGACTGATGTAAATGATGTGTGTACCCAAAGCTAGGTACTACAGACTGGTGTAAATGATGTGTATACCCAAAGCTAGGCACTACAGACTGGTGTAAATGATGAGTGTACTCAAAGCTAGGTACTACAGACTGATGTAAATGATGTGTGTACCCAGAGCTAGGTACTACAGACTGATGTAAATGATGTGTGTACCCAAAAGCTAGGTACTACAGACTGATGTAAATGATGTGTATACCCAAAGCTAGGTACTACAGACTGATGTAAATGATGAGTGTACCCAGAGCTAGGTACTACAGACTGATGTAAATGATGTGTGTACCCAAAAGCTAGGTACTACAGACTGATGTAAATGATGTGTGTACTCAAAGCTAGGTACTACAGACTGATGTAAATGATGTGTGTACTCAGAGCTAGGTACTACAGACTGATGTAAATGATGCGTGTACCCAAAGCTATGTACTACAGACTGATGTAAATGATGTGTGTACTCAAAGCTAGGTACTACAAACTGATGTAAATGATGTGTATACCCAAAGCTAGGTACTACAGACTAATGTAAATGATGTGCATACCCAAAGCTAGGTACTACAGACTGATGTAAATGATGTGTGCACCCAAAGCTATGTACTACAGACTGATGTAAATGATGTGCGTAACCAGAGCTAGGTACTACAGACTGATGTAAATGATGTGTGTACCCAAAGCTAGGTACTACAGACTGATGTAAATGATGTGTATACCCAAAGCTAGGTACTACAGACTGATGTAAATGATGTGTATACCCAAAGCTAGGTACTACAGACTGATGTAAATGATGTGTGTACCCAGAGCTAGGTACTACAGACTGATGTAAATGATGTGTGTACCCAAAGCTAGGTACTACAGACTGATGTAAATGATGTGTGTACCCAGAGCTAGGTACTACAGACTGATGTAGATGATGAGTGTACCCAGAGCTAGGTACTACAGACTGATGTAAATGATGTGTATACCCAAAACTAGGTACTACAGACTGATGTAAATGATGTGTATACCCAAAACTAGGTACTACAGACTGATGTAAATGATGAGTGTACCCAGAGCTAGGTATTACAGACTGATGTAAATGATGTGTGTACCCAAAGCTAGGTACTACAGACTGATGTAAATGATGTGTGCACCCAAAGCTGTGTACTACAGACTGATGTAAATAATGTGTGTACCCAGAGCTAGGTACTACAGACTGATGTAAATGATGTGTGTACTCAAAGCTAGGTACTACAGACTGATGTAAATGATGTGCATACCCAAAGCTAGGTACTACAGACTGATGTAAATGATGTGTGCACCCAAAGCTATGTACTACAGACTGATGTAAATGATGTGTGTACCCAGAGCTAGGTACTACAGACTGATGTAAATGATGTGTGTACCCAAAGCTAGGTACTACAGACTGATGTAAATGATGTGTATACCCAGAGCTAGGTACTACAGACTGATGTAAATGATGTGTGTACCCAAAGCTAGGTACTACAGACTGATGTAAATGATGTGTGTACCCAGAGCTAGGTACTACAGACTGATGTAGATGATGAGTGTACCCAGAGCTAGGTACTACAGACTGATGTAAATGATGTGTGTAACCAGAGCTAGGTACTACAGACTGATGTAATTGATGTGTATACTCAAAACTAGGTACTACAGACTGATGTAAATGATGTGTGTACCCAGACCTAGGTACGACAGACTGATGTAAATGATGTGTGTACCCAAAGCTAGGTACTACAGACTGATGTAAATGATGTGTGTACCCAGACCTAGGTACGACAGACTGATGTAAATGATGTGTGTACCCAAAGCTAGGTACTACAGACTGATGTAAATGATGTGTGTACTCAAAGCTAGGTACTACAGACTGGTGTAAATGATGTGTGTACCCAGAGCTAGGTACTACAGACTGATGTAAATGATGTGTGTACCCAAAGCTAGGTACTACAGACTGATGTAAATGATGTGTGTACCCAGAGCTAGGTACAACAGACTGATGTAAATGATGTGTATACCCAAAGCTAGGTACTACAGACTGATGTAGATGATGTGTGTAACCAGAGCTAGGTACTACAGACTGGTGTAAATGATGTGTGTACCCAGAGCTAGGTACTACAGACTGGTGTAAATGATGTGTATACCCAAAGCTAGGTACTACAGACTGATGTAAATGATGTGTGTAACCAGAGCTAGGTACTACAGACTGATGTAAATGATGTGTGTACCCAGAGCTAGGTACTACAGACTGATGTAAATGATGTGTGTACCCAGAGCTAGGTACTACAGACTGATGTAAATGATGTGTGTACCCAGAGCTAGGTACTACAGACTGATGTAGATGATGAGTGTACCCAGAGCTAGGTACTACAGACTGATGTAAATGATGTGTATACTCAAAACTAGGTACTACAGACTGATGTAAATGATGTGTATACCCAAAACTAGGTACTACAGACTGATGTAAATGATGAGTGTACCCAGAGCTAGGTATTACAGACTGATGTAAATGATGTGTGTACCCAAAGCTAGGTACTACAGACTGATGTAAATGATGTGTGCACCCAAAGCTAGGTACTACAGACTGATGTAAATGATGTGTGTACTCAAAGCTAGGTACTACAGACTGATGTAAATGATGTGCATACCCACAGCTAGGTACTACAGACTGATGTAAATGATGTGTGCACCCAAAGCTATGTACTACAGACTGATGTAAATGATGTGTGTACCCAGAGCTAGGTACTACAGACTGATGTAAATGATGTGTGTACCCAAAGCTAGGTACTACAGACTGATGTAAATGATGTGTATACCCAAAGCTAGGTACTACAGACTGATGTAAATGATGTGTTTACCCAGAGCTAGGTACTACAGACTGATGTAAATGATGTGTGTACCCAAAGCTAGGTACTACAGACTGATGTAAATGATGTGTGTACCCAGAGCTAGGTACTACAGACTGATGTAGATGATGAGTGTACCCAGAGCTAGGTACTACAGACTGATGTAAATGATGTGTGTAACCAGAGCTAGGTACTACAGACTGATGTAATTGATGTGTATACTCAAAACTAGGTACTACAGACTGATGTAAATGATGTGTGTACCCAGACCTAGGTACGACAGACTGATGTAAATGATGTGTGTACCCAAAGCTAGGTACTACAGACTGATGTAAATGATGTGTGTACCCAGAGCAAGGTACTACAGACTGATGTAAATGATGTGTGTACTCAAAGCTAGGTACTACAGACTGATGTAAATGATGTGTGTACCCAGAGCTAGGTACTACAGACTGATGTAAATGATGTGTGTACCCAAAGCTAGGTACTACAGACTGGTGTAAATGATGTGTATACCCAAAGCTAGGCACTACAGACTGGTGTAAATGATGAGTGTACTCAAAGCTAGGTACTACAGACTGATGTAAATGATGTGTGTACCCAGAGCTAGGTACTACAGACTGATGTAAATGATGTGTATACCCAAAGCTAGGTACTACAGACTGATGTAAATGATGAGTGTACCCAGAGCTAGGTACTACAGACTGATGTAAATGATGTGTGTACCCAGAGCTAGGTACTACAGACTGATGTAAATGATGTGTGTACCCAAAAGCTAGATACTACAGACTGATGTAAATGATGTGTGTACTCAAAGCTAGGTACTACAGACTGATGTAAATGATGTGTGTACTCAAAGCTAGGTACTACAGACTGATGTAAATGATGTGTGTACCCAGAGCTAGGTACTACAGACTGATGTAAATTATGTGCATACCCAAAGCTAGGTACTACAGACTGATGTAAATGATGTGTGTGCCCAGAGCTAGGTACTACAGACTGATGTAAATGATGTGTGTACCCAGAGCTAGGTACTACAGACTGATGTAAATGATGTGTGTACCCAAAAGCTAGGTACTACAGACTGATGTAAATGATGTGTGTACTCAAAGCTAGGTACTACAGACTGATGTAAATGATGTGTGTACCCAAAGCTAGGTACTACAGACTGGTGTAAATGATGTGTATACCCAAAACTAGGTACTACAGACTGATGTAAATGATGAGTATACCCAGAGCTAGGTACTACAGACTGATGTAAATGATGTGTATACCCAAAGCTAGGTACTACAGACTGATGTAAATGATGTGTGTAACCAGAGCTAGGTACTACAGACTGGTGTAAATGATGTGTATACCCAAAGCTAGGTACTACAGACTGATGTAAATGATGTGTGTACCCAAATCTAGTTACTACAGACTGATGTAAATGATGTGTGCACCCAAAGCTTGTTACTACAGACTGATGTAAATGATGTGTGCACCCAAAGCTAGGCACTACAGACTGGTGTAAATGATGTGTATACCCAAAGCTAGGTACTACAGACTGATGTAAATGATGTGTATACCCAAAGCTAGGCACTACAGACTGGTGTAAATGATGTGTATACCCAAAGCTAGGTACTACAGACTGATGTAAATGATGTGTATACCCAAAGCTAGGCACTACAGACTGGTGTAAATGATGTGTATACCCAAAGCTAGGTACTACAGACTGATGTAAATGATGTGTATACCCAAAACTAGGTACTACAGACTGATGTAAATGATATGTGTACCCAGACCTAGGTACGACAGACTGATGTAAATGATGTGTGTGCCCAAAGCTAGGTACTACAGACTGATGTAAATGATGTGTATACCCAAAACTAGGTATTACAGACTGATGTAAATGATGTGTGTAACCAGAGCTAGGTACTACAGACTGATGTAAATGATGTGCATACCCAAAGCTAGGTATTACAGACTGATGTAAATGATGTGTGTACCCAAAGCTAGGTACTACAGACTGATGTAAATGATGTGTATACCCAAAACTAGGTACTACAGACTGATGTAAATGATGAGTGTACCCAGAGCTAGGTATTACAGACTGATGTAAATGATGTGTGTACCCAAAGCTATGTACTACAGACTGATGTAAATGATGTGTGTACCCAGAGCTAGGTACTACAGACTGATGTAAATGATGTGTATACCCAAAGCTAGGTACTACAGACTGATGTAAATGATGTGCATACCCAAAGCTAGGTACTACAGACTGATGTAAATGATGTGTGCACCCAAAGCTATGTACTACAGACTGATGTAAATGATGTGTGTAACCAGAGCTAGGTACTAGAGACTGATGTAAATGATGTGTGTACCCAAAGCTAGGTACTACAGACTGATGTAAATGATGTGTATACCCAAAGCTAGGTACTACAGACTGATGTAAATGATGTGTATACCCAAAGCTAGGTACTACAGACTGATGTAAATGATGTGTGTACCCAGAGCTAGGTACTACAGACTGATGTAAATGATGTGTGTACCCAAAGCTAGGTACTACAGACTGATGTAAATGATGTGTGTACCCAGAGCTAGGTACTACAGACTGATGTAGATGATGAGTGTACCCAGAGCTAGGTACTACAGACTGATGTAAATGATGTGTATACCCAAAATTAGGTAATACAGACTGATGTAAATGATGTGTATACCCAAAACTAGGTACTACAGACTGATGTAAATGATGAGTGTACCCAGAGCTAGGTATTACAGACTGATGTAAATGATGTGTGTACCCAAAGCTAGGTACTACAGACTGATGTAAATGATGTGTGCACCCAAAGCTATGTACTACAGACTGATGTAAATGATGTGTGTACCCAAAGCTAGGTACTACAGACTGATGTAAATGATGTGTGTACCCAGAGCTAGGTATTACAGACTGATGTAAATGATGTGTGTACCCAAAGCTAGGTACTACAGACTGATGTAAATGATGTGTGTACCCAGAGCTAGGTACTACAGACTGATGTAGATGATGAGTGTACCCAGAGCTAGGTACTACAGACTGATGTAAATGATGTGTGTAACCAGAGCTAGGTACTACAGACTGATGTAATTGATGTGTATACTCAAAACTAGGTACTACAGACTGATGTAAATGATGTGTGTACCCAGACCTAGGTACGACAGACTGATGTAAATGATGTGTGTACCCAAAGCTAGGTAATACAGACTGATGTAAATGATGTGTGTACCCAGAGCAAGGTACTACAGACTGATGTAAATGATGTGTGTACTCAAAGCTAGGTACTACAGACTGATGTAAATGATGTGTGTACTCAAAGCTAGGTACTACAGACTGATGTAAATGATGTGTGTACCCAGAGCTAGGTACTACAGACTGATGTAAATGATGTGTGTACCCAAACCTAGGTACTACAGACTGGTGTAAATGATGTGTATACCCAAAGCTAGGCACTACAGACTGGTGTAAATGATGAGTGTACTCAAAGCTAGGTACTACAGACTGATGTAAATGATGTGTGTACCCAGAGCTAGGTACTACAGACTGATGTAAATGATGTGTATACCCAAAGCTAGGTACTACAGACTGATGTAAATGATGAGTGTACCCAGAGCTAGGTACTACAGACTGATGTAAATGATGTGTGTACCCAAAAGCTAGGTACTACAGACTGATGTAAATGATGTGTATACCCAAAGCTAGGTACTACAGACTGATGTAAATGATGAGTGTACCCAGAGCTAGGTACTACAGACTGATGTAAATGATGTGTGTACCCAAAAGCTAGGTACTACAGACTGATGTAAATGATGTGTGTACTCAAAGCTAGGTACTACAGACTGATGTAAATGATGTGTGTACCCAGAGCTAGGTACTACAGACTGATGTAAATGATGCGTGTACCCAAAGCTATGTACTACAGACTGATGTAAATGATGTGTGTACTCAAAGCTAGGTACTACAGACTGATGTAAATGATGTGTGTACCCAGAGCTAGGTACTACAGACTGATGTAAATGATGTGCATACCCAAAGCTAGGTACTACAGACTGATGTAAATGATGTGTGTACCCAGAGCTAGGTACTACAGACTGATGTAAATGATGTGTGTACCCAGAGCTAGGTACTACAGACTGATGTAAATGATGTGTGTACCCAAAAGCTAGGTACTACAGACTGATGTAAATGATGTGTATACCCAAAACTAGGTATTACAGACTGATGTAAATGATGTGTGTAACCAGAGCTAGGTACTACAGACTGATGTAAATGATGTGCATACCCAAAGCTAGGTATTACAGACTGATGTAAATGATGTGTGTACCCAAAGCTAGGTACTACAGACTGATGTAAATGATGTGTATACCCAAAACTAGGTACTACAGACTGATGTAAATGATGAGTGTACCCAGAGCTAGGTATTACAGACTGATGTAAATGATGTGTGTACCCAAAGCTATGTACTACAGACTGATGTAAATGATGTGTGTACCCAGAGCTAGGTACTACAGACTGATGTAAATGATGTGTATACCCAAAGCTAGGTACTACAGACTGATGTAAATGATGTGCATACCCAAAGCTAGGTACTACAGACTGATGTAAATGATGTGTGCACCCAAAGCTATGTACTACAGACTGATGTAAATTATGTGTGTAACCAGAGCTAGGTACTACAGACTGATGTAAATGATGTGTGTACCCAAAGCTAGGTACTACAGACTGATGTAAATGATGTGTATACCCAAAGCTAGGTACTACAGACTGATGTAAATGATGTGTATACCCAAAGCTAGGTACTACAGACTGATGTAAATGATGTGTGTACCCAGAGCTAGGTACTACAGACTGATGTAAATGATGTGTGTACCCAAAGCTAGGTACTACAGACTGATGTAAATGATGTGTGTACCCAGAGCTAGGTACTACAGACTGATGTAGATGATGAGTGTACCCAGAGCTAGGTACTACAGACTGATGTAAATGATGTGTATACCCAAAACTAGGTAATACAGACTGATGTAAATGATGTGTATACCCAAAACTAGGTACTACAGACTGATGTAAATGATGAGTGTACCCAGAGCTAGGTATTACAGACTGATGTAAATGATGTGTGTACCCAAAGCTAGGTACTACAGACTGATGTAAATGATGTGTGCACCCAAAGCTATGTACTACAGACTGATGTAAATGATGTGTGTACCCAAAGCTAGGTACTACAGACTGATGTAAATGATGTGTGTACCCAGAGCTAGGTATTACAGACTGATGTAAATGATGTGTGTACCCAAAGCTAGGTACTACAGACTGATGTAAATGATGTGTGTACCCAGAGCTAGGTACTACAGACTGATGTAGATGATGAGTGTACCCAGAGCTAGGTACTACAGACTGATGTAAATGATGTGTGTAACCAGAGCTAGGTACTACAGACTGATGTAATTGATGTGTATACTCAAAACTAGGTACTACAGACTGATGTAAATGATGTGTGTACCCAGACCTAGGTACGACAGACTGATGTAAATGATGTGTGTACCCAAAGCTAGGTACTACAGACTGATGTAAATGATGTGTGTACCCAGAGCAAGGTACTACAGACTGATGTAAATGATGTGTGTACTCAAAGCTAGGTACTACAGACTGATGTAAATGATGTGTGTACTCAAAGCTAGGTACTACAGACTGATGTAAATGATGTGTGTACCCAGAGCTAGGTACTACAGACTGATGTAAATGATGTGTGTACCCAAAGCTAGGTACTACAGACTGGTGTAAATGATGTGTATACCCAAAGCTAGGCACTACAGACTGGTGTAAATGATGAGTGTACTCAAAGCTAGGTACTACAGACTGATGTAAATGATGTGTGTACCCAGAGCTAGGTACTACAGACTGATGTAAATGATGTGTGTACCCAAAAGCTAGGTACTACAGACTGATGTAAATGATGTGTATACCCAAAGCTAGGTACTACAGACTGATGTAAATGATGAGTGTACCCAGAGCTAGGTACTACAGACTGATGTAAATGATGTGTGTACCCAAAAGCTAGGTACTACAGACTGATGTAAATGATGTGTGTACTCAAAGCTAGGTACTACAGACTGATGTAAATGATGTGTGTACTCAGAGCTAGGTACTACAGACTGATGTAAATGATGCGTGTACCCAAAGCTATGTACTACAGACTGATGTAAATGATGTGTGTACTCAAAGCTAGGTACTACAGACTGATGTAAATGATGTGTGTACCCAGAGCTAGGTACTACAGACTGATGTAAATGATGTGCATACCCAAAGCTAGGTACTACAGACTGATGTAAATGATGTGTGTACCCAGAGCTAGGTACTACAGACTGATGTAAATGATGTGTGTACCCAGAGCTAGGTACTACAGACTGATGTAAATGATGTGTGTACAAAAAAAGCTAGGTACTACAGACTGATGTAAATGATGTGTGTACTCAAAGCTAGGTACTACAGACTGATGTAAATGATGTGTGTACTCAAAGCTAGGTACTACAGACTGATGTAAATGATGTGTGTACCCAGAGCTAGGTACTACAGACTGATGTAAATGATGTGCATACCCAAAGCTAGGTACTACAGACTGATGTAAATGATGTGTGTACCCAGAGCTAGGTACTACAGACTGATGTAAATGATGTGTGTACCCAAAAGCTAGGTACTACAGACTGATGTAAATGATGTGTGTACTCAAAGCTAGGTACTACAGACTGATGTAAATGATGTGTGTACTCAAAGCTAGGTACTACAGACTGATGTAAATGATGTGTGTACCCAGAGCTAGGTACTACAGACTGATGTAAATGATGTGCGTACCCAAAGCTAGGTACTACAGACTGGTGTAAATGATGTGTATACCCAAAGCTAGGTACTACAGACTGGTGTAAATGATGTGTATACCCAAAGCTAGGCACTACAGACTGATGTAAATGATGTGTGCACCCAAAGCTAGGTACTACAGACTGATGTAAATGATGTGTGCACTCAAAGCTAGGTACTACAGACTGATGTAAATGATGTGTGTACCCAAAGCTAGGTACTACAGACTGATGTAAATGATGAGTGTACCCAGAGCTAGGTACTACAGACTGATGTAAATGATGTGTATACCCAAAAGCTAGGTACTACAGACTGATGTAAATGATGTGCATACCCAAAGCTAGGTACTACAGACTGGTGTAAATGATGAGTGTACTCAAAGCTAGGTACTACAGACTGATGTAAATGATGTGTGTACCCAGAACTAGGTACTACAGACTGATGTAAATGATGTGTATACCCAAAGCTAGGTACTACAGACTGATGTAAATGATGTGCATACCCAAAGCTAGGTACTACAGACTGATGTAAATGATGTGTGTACCCAGAGCTAGGTACTACAGACTGATGTAAATGATGTGTGTACCCAAAAGCTAGGTACTACAGACTGATGTAAATGATGTGTGTACTCAAAGCTAGGTACTACAGACTGATGTAAATGATGTGTGTACTCAAAGCTAGGTACTACAGACTGATGTAAATGATGTGTGTACTCAAAGCTAGGTACTACAGACTGATGTAAATGATGTGTGTACCCAGAGATAGGTACTACAGACTGATGTAAATGATGTGCATACCCAAAGCTAGGTACTACAGACTGATGTAAATGATGTGTGTACCCAGAGCTAGGTACTACAGACTGATGTAAATGATGTGTGTACCCAAAAGCTAGGTACTACAGACTGATGTAAATGATGTGTGTACTCAAAGCTAGGTACTACAGACTGATGTAAATGATGTGTGTACTCAAAGCTAGGTACTACAGACTGATGTAAATGATGTGTGTACCCAGAGCTAGGTACTACAGACTGATGTAAATGATGTGTGTACCCAGAGCTAGGTACTACAGACTGATGTAAATGATGTGTGTACTCAAAGCTAGGTACTACAGACTGATGTAAATGATGTGTGTACCCAGAGCTAGGTACTACAGACTGATGTAAATGATGTGCATACCCAAAGCTAGGTACTACAGACTGATGTAAATGATGTGTGTACCCAGAGCTAGGTACTACAGACTGATGTAAATGATGTGTGTACCCAAAAGCTAGGTACTACAGACTGATGTAAATGATGTGTGTACTCAAAGCTAGGTACTACAGACTGATGTAAATGATGTGTGTACTCAAAGCTAGGTACTACAGACTGATGTAAATGATGTGTGTACCCAGAGCTAGGTACTACAGACTGATGTAAATGATGTGTGTACCCAGAGCTAGGTACTACAGACTGATTTAAATGATGTGTGTACCCAAAGCTAGGTACTACAGACTGGTGTAAATGATGTGTATACCCAAAGCTAGGTACTACAGACTGGTGTAAATGATGTGTATACCCAAAGCTAGGCAGTACAGACTGATGTAAATGATGTGTGTACCCAAAGCTAGGTACTACAGACTGATGTAAATGATGTGTGCACCCAAAGCTAGGTACTACAGACTGATGTAAATGATGTGTATACCCAAAGCTAGGTACTACAGACTGATGTAAATGATGTGCGTACCCAAAGCTAGGCACTACAGACTGATGTAAATGATGTGTGTACCCAGAGCTAGGTATTACAGACTGATGTAAATGATGTGTGTACCCAAAGCTAGGTACTACAGACTGATGTAAATGATGTGTGTACCCAAATCTAGGTACTACAGACTGATGTAAATGATGTGTGCACCCAAAGCTATGTACTACAGACTGATGTAAATGATGTGTGCACCCAAAGCTAGGTACTACAGACTGATGTAAATGATGTGTGCACCCAAAGCTAGGTACTACAGACTGATGTAAATGATGTGTATACCCAAAGCTAGGTATTACAGACTGATGTAAATGATGTGTATACCCAAAGCTAGGTACTACAGACTGATGTAAATGATGTGTATACCCAAAGCTAGGTACTACAGACTGATGTAAATGATGTGTATACCCAAAGCTAGGTACTACAGACTGATGTAAATGATGTGCATACCCAAAGCTAGGTATTATAGACTGATGTAAATGATGTGTGTACCCAAAGCTAGGTACTACAGACTGGTGTAAATGATGTGTGTACCCAAAGCTATGTACTACAGACTGATGTAAATGATGTGTGCACCCAAAGCTAGGTACTACAGACTGATGTAAATGATATGTATACCCAAAGCTAGGTACTACAGACTGATGTAAATGATGTGCATACCCAAAGCTAGGTACTACAGACTGATGTAAATGATGTGTATACCCAAAGCTAGGTACTACAGACTGACATAAATGATGTGTGTACCCAAAGCTAGGTACTACAGACTGATGTAAATGATGCGTGCACCCAAAGCTATGTACTACAGACTGATGTAAGTGATGTGTGTACCCAGAGCTAGGTACTACAGACTGATGTAAATGATGTGTGCACCCAAAGCTAGGTACTACAAACTGATGTAAATGATGTGTGCACCCAAATCTAGGTACTACAGACTGATGTAAATGATGTGTGCACCCAAAGCTAGGTACTACAGACTGATGTAAATGATGCGTGTACCCAAAGCTAGGTACTACAGACTGATGTAAATGATGCGTGTACCCAAAGCTAGGTACTACAGACTGATGTAAATGATGCGTGTACCCAAAGCTGGGTACTACAGACTGATGTAAATGATGCGTGTACCCAAAGCTAGGTACTACAGACTGATGTAAATGATGCGTGTACCCAAAGCTGGGTACTACAGACTGATGTAAATGATGCGTGTACCCAAAGCTAGGTACTACAGACTGATGTAAATGATGCGTGTACCCAAAGCTAGGTACTACAGACTGATGTAAATGATGTGTGTACCCAAAGCTAGGTACTACAGACTGATATAAATGATGTGTGTACCCAGAGCTAGGTACTACAGACTGATGTAAATGATACGTGTTCCCAAAGCTAGGTACTACAGACTGATGTAAATGATGCGTGTACCCAAAGCTTGGTACTACAGACTGATGTAAATGATGTGTGCACCCAAAGCTACAGAGAGAGCACGTGACTGAAAGTGAGAGCGCGCGTGGGGTGTGAGCACGTGGGCTGTGGAGTGGCTGTGGTGAGCGGCATGCGGCGGACGGCGAGGTCCAACTCGGCTCGCAGCCCTCCGGCGAGGGAGCCAGGCGGAGGTGACCGAGTGGACCGGCTGGACCGGTAGGAGGCGACCGGAGGGACGAGCGCAAGAGAGCGCTGTGATAGCGTGCAGCGCCGGCCGGCGGAGGGCGCCAGGTGGTGGTGACCAGGAGGACCGGTAAGAGGCGACCGGAGGGGCGAGCGCGCTGTGATAGCGTGCAGCGTGCAGCGTCCCTAGAGGAGGTGAGTGAGGGGCAGGAGGCCGCGATAAGCGGCCCTACTGAACCCGAGTGTGTACTGTACTGTACTGTATTGTATTTGTATTGTAATTGTATTATATTTAAGTGCTCCCCCCCCGGCCTTATTTAAATTAATCCCCTGTCCATACTTGATCGATCTCCCCCCTATCCATATTTAATACAACTCCCCCGGCCATCTTTAGTGATCCCCCAGTCCATATTTAATTGATCACCCCCCGTCCATATTTAAATTGATCCCCTGATCACCCCCCGTCCATATTTAACTAATCCCCCTGACCACATTTAAATTGACCCCCCCGTCCTCATTTAATTTATCCCCCAACCATCCCCTTCCATATTAAATTGATCCCCCCGACCACATTTAACTGATCGATCCCCCCCAGCCCATAATCAATTGATCCCCCTTGTCCATATTTAATAGATTCCCCCTGTCCACTTTTACTGATCCCCAGTCCCTATTTATTTGCCTTATCCCCATCCATATTTAATTAACCCCCTGTCCATAATTAATTGATTGATTCCCCAGTCCACAATTAATTATTTCCCCAGTACATATTTATTGATCCCCAGTCCATAGTTAATTGACACACCGTCCATACTTAATTAATCCACCTGACCTACTTAGCTGATTCCCCCGTCCATACTTGATACTTAATTGATCCCCCGTCCATACTTAACTGATCCCCCGCCGATATCTAATTGATACACTTGCACATCCCTAATTGATCCCCGTCCATACACCTATATATAAATAATTGTGTTTTGTACTTGTATATATATACTGACTGTATCCCCATATTTAGAATGACGTCCATGTTGGCCGGAGCCGTGCAGTGTACATCTTAAGCAATGTATGCATTCCGTGAGCAACCGCTCGAGGATCCATACTGCTGCGAGAGATGTGAGCATATCGTGCAGTTGGAAACCCAAATTCTGGATCTAAGTGCTCAGATAGCGATACTGAGGAGCATCGACAACATGGAACGGAGTTTGCTGCTCACCGAGCAGACACTCAATGGGTCAATTCTGGGGGTGGAGCATAGAGGGGAAGTGCAGGCTGAACAGGCAGAGAGCTGGATAACAGTTAGGAGGGATAGAGGGAAGAAGTATAGGAAGGCTGGTTCAGAACCGTCATTATTGGAGCACGACAGATCCTCTGACCGCCGGGGGAGTGTATGCTCCAGTAATGAGGGGGAGGGGGGAAGTGTAGGGCAGGCAAGACAGGTTCTGGTAGTGGGTGACTCTATTATTAGGGGGACAGACAGGGCAATCTGTCACAAAGACCGGGATCGCCGAACGGTGTGCTGCCTCCTGGGTGCTCGAGTCCGGCACATCGCGGATCGGGTTGACAGGTTACTGGGTGGGGCTGGCGAAGACCCAGCGGTCATGGTCCACATCGGCACCAATGACAAAGTGAGTGGTAGATGGAGGGTCCTTAAAAATGATTTCAGGGACCTAGGTTGGAAGCTTAGGGCAAGGACCTCCAAGGTAGTTTTCTCAGAAATACTACCAATCCCGCGAGCCACACAGGAGCGCCAACGGGAAGTTAGGGAGGTGAATAAGTGGCTAAAGAGTTGGTGCAAGGCAGAAGGGTTTGGGTTCATGGAGAACTGGGCCGACTTCGCGGTCGGCTACAGGCTCTACCGTAGGAACGGGCTGCACCTCAATGGGGAGGGTGCAGCGGTGCTGGGGAAGAAGATGGCTAATAGGTTGGAGGAGTTTTTAAACTAGAGATGGGGGGGGGAAACCAAGGAAATAGGTGGGATGTGAGGCAAGCAAGGGGGAAGGGGAGAAGTGAATATAATGAGGGTGGAGAGGGGGGTGGGGATAGTACAGTTAGATCGTTAGAGAAGAATAGGATGCTAAATAACCCCAAAGTTTTATCTTGCATGCTGACCAACGCAAGAAGCCTGACCAATAAGGCGGATGAGCTGCGGGCGCTTATATCGGAGGAGAGGTATGACATCGTAGGTATAACAGAGACTTGGCTAGACGATAGCTACGACTGGGCGGTAAATTTATTAGATTATAGTTTATTTAGAAGGGACCGGAAACAGGGGAAAGGCGGAGGAGTCTGCTTATATGTAAAGTCATGTCTAAAACCCAGACTAAGGGAAGATATAGGAGAGGGAGAAGAGGGGGTCGAGTCCATGTGGGTAGAGATAGAGGGGGCAAAAAATAATAATAAAATATTACTGGGGGTCTGCTATAAGCCACCAAATATAACAGAGGAGAATGAGAATCTGCTATTAGGACAAATAGACAAAGTAGCAAAACATAATGAAGTGATTGTAATGGGGGATTTCAACTACCCGGATATTGACTGGGAAACAGAAACCTGTAGATCTCAGAAAGGAAAAAGGTTCTTGACAAATATTAAGGATAATTATCTCTCCCAACTAGTGCAGGAACCAACGAGAGGGAAGGCCGTGTTGGACTTAATATTGACTAATGGGCCTGATAGAATAACTGAGGTACAGATAGGGGGGCACCTAGGTAATAGCGATCATAATATTATCGACTTCAAAATGCCCTTCAGTAGGGTTATCAATAAGGGAACAACAAAAACATTAAACTTTAGGAGGGCGAAGTTTGATCAGCTGATAGAAAACCTTCAACTTATTGACTGGGACAAAGTTCTTAATCAAGGGAATACGAATAGTAAATGGGAAACCTTCAAAAGAATTCTGAATTCTCAGTGCAAGAGGTATATACCGTATGGGAATAAAAGGGCCAGAAATAAGAGGAAACCAATATGGTTGAACAAGAACGTAAAAGGGGCGTTAAATAGCAAAAAAGAGGCATTCAAGAGATTAAAACAGGAAAACAGTAAGGAGGCACTAATGTGTTACAAGGAAAAAACGAGAACCTGTAAAAAACAAATAAAAATAGCGAAGGAGGAAACAGAGAAACGTATTGCTAGGGAAAGTAGATCAAATCCCAAACTGTTCTTTACGTATATAAATAGTAAAAGGATTAAATCGGATAATATTGGACCGATAAAAAGTGAGGAAGGCAAAATCATAGAGAAAGATGAGGATAAAGCTACCCAAAGCTAGGTATTACAGACTGATGTAAATGATGTATGTACCCAGAGCTAGGTATTACATGCATATAACAGAAAAAAAATACACGTTAGATATCCACACAATTCATTTAACAGGTTATTTGGTGTGAAACATGAAGAGAACCTGGCATCTGATACAGTTTGTGGCCAGCATGTATCAGGCACTGGCTGTATGAACTCGGTCAGTGGTATGTATGGCTCGGAAATGCTGCAGCATTTCAGTGGGGCAATAGACCACTATTTAAGGACTAGAGGTCGTCAATTCACCAGACATAATACCTTTGTCCTGCGCGCTCTTGAATTTTGTCTCACAAAATTTTTTTTCCTTTTTGACAAAAAGTACTTCCACCAGCTCAGGGGTACTGCGATGGGGAGCCCTTGTGCCCCCTCGTATGCTAACCTGTTCCTGGGCTGGTGGGAGGAAACTATGGTCTTCTGTGAACCAGCCATCCCTCTGAGTGACAATGTCGTCATTTGGCTGCGCTACATCGATGACATATTTGTCATTTGGAGGGGATCTGAAACTCTTTTTGGTGATTTTGTTACACAACTCAATATGAATAATATTGGTTTACGATTTACACATGAGTGTAACTACAATAAACTGCCGTTTCTTGATGTCTGCATTCAGAGAAGTGATAATGGCGAATTGAGCACTAGCAATTACAGAAAACCTACAGCCACAAACTCTCTCTTGAGATGGGAGAGTGGCCATCCTGGCCCTCTTAAAAGAGGTATTCCAAAAGGACAGTATTTAAGGATACATAGGAATTGCTCTGATCTCAGTGTTTTCAAAAAGCAGGCCAATGACTTATGTGGACGTTTTATTGAGAGAGGCTATCCCAAACACATTCTTTCTGAAGCCTATAATAACTCATTGATTAAAGACCGTAAGACTCTGTTAACCCCGAAGATTGCCAAGGAAGAGGCCAGCATATCTAGGTTTATTACCACTTTTTCCTGTGGGGCCAAAGGGGTCAGAGAGATTCTTAGACGTCACTGGCCTGTTTTACTTATGGATGCAGACATCAGAGAGATGGTGGGTCCCTTTCCTCAAATCACTTTTCATAAGGGTAGGTCACTCAAGGATAGGCTGGTACACAGTTTTTTCAAAGAGACTCCTGATCCATCATGGTTGGGTAATCAAACAAAGGGCAGCTTTAGATGTGGAAATTGCTGCGCATGTAAATCTGTGACGAAGGGTAGATCCTTTCTGGGGAATGTGACCGGGAAGGAATACACCATACGACATTTCATTAATTGCCGTACCACAGGAGTGATATACAAAGCCACATGCCGTTGTGGCATGGAATATGTGGGCAAGACTAAACGGGAATTTAGAAAGCGCATAAGAGAACATGTCCATGACATTGTTAATAAACGTGACACCCCGGTATCGAATCATGTCAATGATAATCATGGGGGTGATGTCAACTATATCCAGTTTATGGGGATTGATAAGATTATACCCTCCGTAAGAGGTGGAAACTGGGACCAAAAAATCCTACAAAAAGAATGCAAATGGATTTTTTGGCTCAAGACATTGCAGCCATTAGTCCTAAATGAACAACTATCTTTCATATCTTTCTTATAGATAGAGGGCCTTTTAGGGTTTATTGTAGAGAGGGTTAGCCGCCGATGAGTGAGGGCGCCATTCTCGTTCCCCATAGGGTGCCAACCTCCGCGCTAGGTAGGGTCAGTTAGCCCTTAGTTTACTGTTAGGGCCATGTTAGATCCTCCTTTCTTTCTCCTTTTCCCACCTTGCCACCTTTATCCTGTGTTGTATCCATGCGAGCTCAGTGATCCCTAGTTTGTATATGTGTATATATATATACCATCTTTCCTGGCCTTGGTGATCCTGCGTCTCTGTGCATGCATTTATCTACTTTATACTGTGACTAGGTACTGTACATTACTTTGTGGTATGTGATCTGGGGTAACCCCATTGGTGGTTTGCCTTGGGCTCACTGGATCACTTTAGGACGCTGATGTATGGTAAGGAGCTCTGCGTCTAGTGCGTTACCATTAAGGGCATGTATGTTTTGAACACGCCCATCGCTGACATGTGATGTTTATGAGGTAATCCTTGAGTATCATTTGCGCATGCGCGGGAATGGTGCGCTCCATATGCGTTCCACAGACCGGATGTTGTCATTTTTCTTGCGCCCTGCTGGATAGCGCACAGGATGTGACGTCATACCCGGAAGTGTAACGCTAGTTTAGTGTGCTGCGTGTATATAAGAGGCACCATATCAGTTTGGAAAATGTACCAGCTGTTTAACATATCTAATGAATGGGGGCATAATCATGGGCACTTTTACTCCCCTGATGACAAAAGGGAAACGCGTCGGTAGCCCGCCTATATAAGACTTCATACCCATCACTAATGGAGGATCAGATAAGTTTTGAAGTTTCCTCTTAGATTGTATGATATTTCTGCTACACCACAAAGTGATATTGTTTATATGTGGTTATATGCTTTGTCTAAAACTGAAAAAAAAAGTATTTTTTCTATATGCTTGGCTGATTTCTTTATGTACTAAGCTAGCCTACATTTTCCCTCATAGTCATGTATTAGGTGTATACCTGTTCAATATAATGTACATTAATTTGGTTTACTGACTGATGGGAACTATGCTAGAGAGGATATGGTCATTTGGTGGACGCTATTATTGATAGCACGGTTAAAGAATCCACCACTTTACCTGGGAAGTGGTCTTTCACTGGTTAAGTTTTGACCATTTTGTACACAGGATTGTCTGTACTTTAGGCGAATTTTTCCTGTTTGCATTCTTGTTTAGTACTTTATGGTACGTCTTGTATTTATGGATGCACATTTTCACTTTGGGCCTTTTTAATTAATTTTCTAATAAAGGTTATATTTTATCCCTATGCTATTTATTAGCATCTCAGTGGGGACCCGAGCAGCGTTTCACAACATGGACTGAGCAGGGACCGAGCAGGACCGTCTCAGGACAGCACAACAGTTGCGCTGTAGACTAGTCAGACAGGAAGGTGCATCCCCAGCAGCTTCTCCCTGCCCGCTGACATGGAGTGACAGATTTCCTGCCTGCAAAGTATGTTTTTCTTTGAAACGCTGCAGAGTTTCAGAGTCAAACATACCTGGCTGAGCTATTACAGCTTGTGCCTGATACATGTTGCCCCTGGATTGGGCAGTAATTAGCAGCTGACAGGTTCACTTTAAACAATAAAAATTATAGAGAAAAAAAAAAGTTCTATATTTGAGTTGCAAGAAAAATTATATACGGAAAGTATTCAGACCCCTTTAAATTTTTCACTCTTTGTTTCATTGCAGCCATTTGGTAAATTTTAAAAAGTTAATTTTTTTCTCATTAATGTACAGTCTTGACTGAAAAAAAACAGAAATTTAGCAATTTTTGCAAATTTAGTAAAAAAAAAAAACTGAAATATCATATGGTCCTAAGTATTCAAACCCTTTGCTCAGTATTGAGTAGAAGCACCCTTTTGAGCTAGTACAACCATGAGTCTTCTTGGGAATGATGCAACAAGTTTTTCATCCCTGGATTTGGGGATCCTCTGCTATTCTTCCTTGCAGATGCAGATCCTCTCCAGTTCCGTCAGGTTGGATGGTGAACGTTGGTGGACAGCCATTTTCAGGTCACTCCAGAGATGCTCAATTGGGTGTAGGTCAGGGCTCTGGCTGGGCCAGTCAAGAATGGTCACAGAGTTGTTCTGAAGCCACTCCTTTGTTATTTTAGCTGTGTGCTTAGGGTCATTGTCTTGTTGGAAGGCGAACCTTCGACCAAGTCTGAGGTCCAGAGCACTCTTGAAGCGGTTTTCTTCCAGGATATCTCTGTACTTGGTCGCATTCATGTTTCCTTCAATTGCAACCAGTCGTCCTGTCCCTACAGCTGAAAAACACCTCCATAGCATAATGCTGCCACAACCATGTTTCACTGTTGGGACTGTATTGGGCAGGTGATGAGCAGTGCCTGGTTTTCTCCACACTTACCGCTTAGAATTATCACCAAAAAGTTCTATCTTCGTCTCATCAGACCAGAGAATCTTATTTCTCATAGACTTCGAGTCCTTCATGTGTCTTTGAGCAAATTCTATGAGGGCTTTCATATGTCTTGCACTGAGGAGAGGCTTCCGTCGGGCCACTCTGCCATAAAGATCCGACTGGTGGAGGGCTGCAATGATATTTGACTTTATGGAACTTTCTCCCACCTCCCTACTGCATCTCTGGAACTCTGCCACAGTGATCTTGGGGTTCTTCTTTACCTCTCTCACCAAGGCTCTTCTCCCACGATTGCTCAGTTTGGCTGGACGGCCAGGTCTAAGAAGACTTCTGGTGGTCCCAAACTTCTTCCATTTAAGGATTATGGAGGCCACTGTGCTCTTAGGAACCTTGAGTAATGCAGAAATTCTTTTGTAACCTTGGCCAGATCTGTGCCTTGCCACAATTCTGTCTCTGAGCTCCTTGGGCAGTTCCTTTGAGCTCATGATTCTCATGTGGTCTGACATGCACTGTGAGCTGTGAGGTCTTATATAGACAGGTGTGTGCCTTTCCAAATCAAGTCCTATCAGTTTAATTAAACACAGCTGGACTCCAATGAAGGAGTAGAATCATCTCAAGGAGGATCACAAGGAAATGGACAGCATTTGACGAGTGTCTGAGCAAAGGGTCTGAATACTTATGACCATGTCATATTTCAGTTTTTCTTTTTTAATAAATTTGCAAAAATTTCTACATTTCTGTTTTTTTTCAGTCAAGATGGGGTGCAGAGTGTAATTACACAGTGATTTATCTGTACTCCAAAACAGAGCTAAACATATTACAATTTGTCCCACATAAAACAAAGCCTCATACATCAAAGTTAATAAAAAATAAATAAAAAGTTATGGCTGCTGCAAAAATGAAAAATATTGGAAAGCCATTAAGGTTCTTGTGTCTGGGTGTTCGTCTCCAGTAGGTGTACACTCCTGAAAAATATGTATGACAGAGCACATATTGGCTTTTTCTGCAGCATTATAGTCTATGGCTCCATCGACGCATACATCCAAATCCCGTTCTTGCGCGGCGTACGGACATGAGTCCCGACGGGTCCAATGATCAGGTGTCTGAACAAATGTGAAAGCACCCAAAGGGTGCTTTCACATTGTGCTTATTTTTACGTTTGTGGGTCCCATCGGGGCTTGCATCCAAACCCCCTCTGCAAAATAGGATTCGGATGTATGCGCCGATGGGCCATAGTCTATAATGATGCTGGCAGAGCGAACGTACACACTGACGTGCATTATTTTTGGGTGTGTACGCCTAATGGAGATGGACATCCAGACGCAGTCTACTACGTCTGGGTGTCCGCCTCTAGTAGGCGTACACATCTGAAAACAATGGACATCAGAGCTTACGTTCACTCTGCCGGCACCATTACAGTCTACGGCCCTGTCGGCGCATAACCACGAATCATGTTTTGCGCGGGGTTCGGTCGCAAGTCTCGACGGGGCCAACAAACAGGTGCACCCTAAGGGATTAAACATGTACCTTATCGCCATTAATTTTTAGAATATTCTGATATTTATTACAGCCTAAAGAAACCGAATAGTTAGTGGCTACAACAACAGCATATTTTCTTTGCTGCAATACACTATCAAAGAGATTTTCCTGACCACAGGTGCAGTTTGGTTTTAAAAAACCCTTCCCTGATCACAAGCTTAGTCTCTGTCACTGCTCCAGTTATTGTCAGCAGCGCTGATGTCATTTAGACTTCTCTGCAGCCAATCAATGTGCTCTGGAGCTCTGAGCAGCTCGTGCTGTTTAATTGGGCAGAGCTGGTGCAGAGCTACTGACGTCACACCAGGACTGCAGACAATTAACAGACATAGGCTGAGAGCTAGATCAGGGAAGGGTAAGTAAGGAAAGTTTTTTTATTTTTTTAATCCCTTCACGTCCTTTGATGTATATTTAACCCTGCCTTTGATGTATGTTCGCACGCCGATCCCACATCCCCCCCCACACAGAATGATTGATTTAATCAGCCATCATGTCCCCTTCACAGCCGCGGGTGGAACGGTGCGTCCAACACAAATTGGGAGCCTACTGAAGGCCCATTTCCTGCCATATTACAAACTCTTATGAAGCCCAAACTGTGGCTGGGCTTTATAGGAGACCGGTAATAATACAATAGACTGCAATACTACAGCGGAAGCTTCCTATCAAAATTCCACCTATCAGTGTGTCTGGTCGCAGTGAATTATAGTTCTGCCGTCCAATCTAGGACCGGGGCGTGCTGAGTTGTCAGTATGGTGATGGACAGCTCAGCCATCCAATCGGATGCTGGGCGTGCTTAGCTGTCAGTGTCTTGAGTGACAGCTTAGCCGTCCAATCAATGCCAGGGCGTGCCAGGGCTTCATTCATGTGTCACCCTGTTCGGAGAAATGACCTGGCTATTTAGTCAGCTCCCTGCCTTAGAATTCTGCCAATTGTAGCTTTGCTCAAGGGATATGTGTGTCCTCAGTGCTCCTAGTCTTGTATTCGGATATTGGTTGCCCGACCTTGGATTTGCCTTTGGCCTTCCGTTTGCCTAGACCTTTCGTCGTAATCCGCTACCTTTTTGGAATTCTGACCCTGGACAGTGACCTGACTATGCCTTTGTCTCACCCCTCTGTCTATAAAGTACCCTCCTTGCTTTTGACCTTAGACCTCCTGACTACCCAGCCACTCGGCTTGTCCGTGAGTAGTGACTAGTGGCACACTTCCTCTAGTTAGTTACCCAAGTTGTCCAAAAATCTTGTGTAGAGTGATATCTCTTATGACTGCAGTAGTTCTACTTAGAAGAAGCAGCAATACTCCCGAAATTCTTCCTTTTACCCAGCCGGTCCACTCAGTATGACTAGAAGGACAGGCCTTGTAGTTGGTTTCAGGACAGGTAGTCATGCTGACCACTGTTCACTCAGTGACAGAACAAGTATACTCTTTGCCCACACTGATTAGTCAACACTATCAGTGTTCTTCAGTCTCTTTGAATCATTCTATCGCTTTTCTGACACACACCACCACAGGTCCTTCGAGCAGTATACATGGTCGGCCACTACTGCAGTATTCTACACATCCTCTTTCTTGTATGTCCTCCTATTAGTTCCTCACTATGCAATACAGCGTACCACCAGATTGTCTAATGGTGCTCACTCACTACCACAATGTTCCTCACTTCTTCTTTCCTCCTCCTAAGATGCCCTACTGGTCCTACTTATCCAGCTAAGCCATGACACAGCACTCATCAATGTATCAATGTCCCTACATCAGCATCATGAGTTGCATGAACCTGCACTGAATACTACTGCAAATTGAGAACTAAAACTCCTATTAGTCAAACTGCACAAATGTTTTCCACGTAGATTAGTGTAGACTGATGACCGATCTATGATACTTTACAGCAGAGAAGCCTAAATGTATCTTGAGCTAAGACAAAGACATCAACACTCTCCACATAACATCTGAATGTGAAACTGTGTTGCGTATAGCCTCAAAAATAGCGGACAACACCGATAAGGAAGCAAAGTTCTTGAGCTTTTATACTTTCACTTAAATACTAGTAGTAATGCGTAGTATACTTTGTTTTTATTTAATGGAGATCTGTAGATGTAAAACAATAGTAAACATTATTTATGAAATTGAATGCTCGTAGTTGGCCAGAAAACATTATCTTCTCAATTATCACATCTAAAATCTGGCATAGAAGTAAATATGCAAACCGTTAGGTCTCTGCTCATCTATTTTAATATTCATACATAATATACGAATCTCTGGAAAACTCACCTTTATACACATATGCAATCGCACATATTTGCTATGAACAGAGCTAGAGCAAAGTGAGGAGATTGAGAACTGCGCCTATATAATGCAAAGAAAACCTCAACTATCACCCAAAGTTTACCTTGTAAAACTTGGTGAAATTTTGTTGAAATTGTTAAAAATAGTTTTGCACTAAATTACAAAATTATGTTTTCATTAATAAATGTCTCTTAAATATCTTCTCTGTCCTATTATAAGAAAGTTCTGCAATTCTAAGGGGGGTGGCCCATGAATAAATATTACACTTCTGTTGTTAACTACTCATTATGGTGCCCTCTGTGTTTCATATGACCCCTTCTTCGAATGTCCTCCTAATGCTAGTGAACAAACATAACCAGTAGATCAATCCCACCATCCGGATTGTCTAGTAAACTGGCAATGGAGTGACTCATCCTATTGTGCGACACAAGTCAAAAGGGATCAGTGTACTAGAAGCAGACTTGAACTTTTGTGCCACATAGTATAGTATAGTTTCTAGTATATACAGTACATACTTACTATTGTTTGTTGAACAGTCCAGAACTCCTTTGGAGAATGGAAGGCATGCCAGGAGACACCAGGCTTCATCAGTCATTACTGTTCTCTTTACCCTTTAACTTGTAACAGGGTGAGATGTTCTTATAACAACAATTTAAGCACGCTTGTGTTGTGTACCACTGCTTTGTATACTAAATTGTCAAAATGTATCACACGAAACCTCATGCTTTTTCCCTTTTTATTTTAAAAGCCAAGGCTCATTAAAGGGTCGAGATTGACTTTTAGCATTTCTACACCCAATAGGTGGCAAAACGGTTCAAGTCATCTTCCTCTCTGAAGAGGCAATTTCAATATTTAACTTCTGACAGAAGCATTTCATAGCCTGTAAGTTTCCTAATGTTGACTTTGCACTCTCTACAAGAAGAGGCGTTACCCCTCAGATCATATATCAAAACCTGAAGAGAGTTACTGTATTCCTATCTCGGTGGGGTGGGATGGCTTTAATGCCACTTTGATCAAAATAGCATTAACTAAGTACCCTATGTTATTTACATGTACTATTACGGTTTACTTATTTACTTGCTGTAGTGTACATGCCCCTTTTATTTTTTTCTTGGGTTTTGTCTGTGAAATGGCCACAGTGTGAACTTGCCCTTACACTTTGAACATATACCAGCTTATAGTCCGGCTCATTTCTTTGGTTTTGCTGTAATCTCTTATACTTTGAACAAACAAAGGCGTAGCCCCTCTTTCTGAGCTAAGTATTTCATCTGTATAGCTTCCCTGTCCTGCGCTGCCCTTATTTACAATGAGGTCATTTGACACATGGTAAGGTTTTAATATTACAGACAGGTTAGGACTGTCCTGATGGGTACACCTTGTCGTGGTGGGATGGCTTTTATGCTCTTTTGATCAAAATAGTATTAACCAAGTACCCTATGTTATTTACATGTATTATTACTATTTACTTATTTACTTGCTGTAGGGTATATGCTCATTTTGTTTTCTCTTGGGCTTTACCTGACAATATGGCTGAAAAATACACAAACATGCAATATGCAACTACAAATAATCAAATATTTACAGAATGAAATATATAAAGGCTTCAAACTGTAATTAATCAAGCAGCTGTCTACGGTCTATAAGAACAAAAATTGCATTACTAAGATCTCACCTGGATACCCATCATCATCAATATCTCCAAGGTTAGCCATGCTTTCTCCAAAGTGTGCATTATATGTATTGTCTCCATTCAATGAAATCTGTTCATCCATTACACCCTAGCAACAGGAAACACAAAAAGGATTGTGAAAACAGCACAAGCGTTAACAGAATCATATCCCAATGGACAATGGCTTTTTCACAGGCAGGAAGCACCTGAGAAGAGAATGAGCTTTCTAAATGACACAAGGGAGTACGCTTTTTATAACCTTTGAAAACAAACAATAAAAGTTAACTACTATAGAAATTATAACATTTTAACAGTAAAACTTTTTGCCCATTGTACAATAGAAATGACATGTTGCATAGATCATTTAGTAATGTAGTCATTAAATTATTCATTGGGTAGTTCTTCAAATGCTGTCTGCAAGGGCAGGGCTTTTAAAGGGAATCTGCCAGTAGGATCAAGCCTCCTACACTGTATATATGGGCATGCAGGTCATAGGAAGCTGAATAAAACAATATCTTGATATCGCTGATACAATGTCTTATTCCAAAACAATCCATGTTTTTTTTAATATGTAAATGAGCTGCTCTATGGGTGGGACACTGATCTGCATGAGAATCTGTCTCCAGAGCTTATTTTAAATGAAATGGGGTGTTAACAGTGTGAGACATGTAATGACAGACAGTCGGCTCTTCTGATAGACATGTCTCTTAGTGGTAACACCCCCTTTTATTTAACATAAGTTCTGGAAGCAGAAACTCAGAGATAAGTGTCCTGTCCACAAATCTTAACAGCTCATTTACATATTAAGAAAAACATGAATTTCTCCGGAATAAGACATTGGATCGCAGATATCAAGGTTGGTTCTAAGTAACGTTTCTCCTTGTGCAGAGTGACATGCCAGCTGTGAGATGTCAGAGTGAGGAGACTTGTACGCCATGCAATGCTCCTCTGGGAAATTAAATATGCAAATTGCCTCTTCAGAGAGGAACAGGACTTGCTCTATAGTGCCACCTATTGGAAGTAGCAATCCTAAAAGTCAATCCTAAAATGGCAAGTGTTGTTAAAGGGTCAATATTGACTTTTAGGATTGCGACTTCCAAAAGAGTGTAAGGGCATTAGAGGTCTTCCTCTCTGAATTTGCAATTTGCATAGATATCAAGGTATCCTTGAATTCAACTTTCTATGACCTGTATGCCCATATAGACGGCTCGGAAGGGTTGATCCTACTGACAGGTTCCTTTTAAGCAGCACACAAAGTTCAGACACTAATATGCAGAGGTCATTATGGCTCATCTTTCCTTGAGCGTGCAAATCACTAAACACATTGGTATTTTTTATTCTTAAAGACATTCACAGCAGACATCATAACAGTTCAAATTTTCCAATAATTAATAAAATGAATAAAAAAAGAACCTATTGTAAAAAATGACATCAGTACAGTTATTGAAAAACACAGAAAATATGATTCTGTTGAATAGGAAATATAATTTTGCCAAATTAAATTTGTAAACCAGAGAGAAATTAAATAAAACCAAATTTAGGCCCCAGACAATAAAAACTCGATTAACATAATGTGTTCACTAGGGAAGCAGTAAACGGAGCATCTTCCATTTCCAGCTGGCAAGGCTGTGCATCCATGACTTGTCTATTCATGTCGTAAGAAACATTCATAAAAAGGAAAGACCCACAATTGTTGAAACTCTGCCAAATGTAATGCTGGGTTACGAAGTCTGTAAATTGTAGGAAATGACTATACGTCTGCAAGTATAAGAGATTTATGTCTAAGGGAAATCAACAGAGAGGAGGTCACAGAGGACTCTATCTACTCCCCTCAATATAATCCTGGAGAAAGCAAAGCACAGTGGCCAGAATTTGACAGAGAAACTGTACTATAAAGTTACACTTCTTGATAAAGACCTACATCTCTTTTTCTATATGTTTCCTTAAAAACCACAACAGAATTTCTTAGTATTTTCATTGCTTCCCAATAAGCTTTCTTACATTCCTGTTGGCAATTGTAGGTGGGAATGCTTAGATACACGGTTCAGTGGGATATATACATACTGTAGATATTGTGCAATATACTGATCACTATTCTTTATGTTTTGCAAAACTGTTTCCCCATGTATTTAATCTTTTCCTCTTTCCTAAGTACAGCATTGTATCATAAGACATACTTACATTTCCTCTGTTGATATACACAGTAACTTGTCCTTCGTCTCTAACCTCAGAGTACATGGGGGCCCCCACCAAGAGGTCTGATAGGCCGTCAGCATTCAGGTCAACTGCACATAAGGAGGAGCCAAAGTAAGAGCCCATCTGTAACCAAGTTGAGTCACAACAAAGCATTCAGTATTTCTGCCCAGGTAAAGATTTAGGTTTAACAACAGATAAGAGAAAACATGCTTGACTTTTTTTAATTTTTAAAACTATTTTAGTTCAGTGGATAATATTTAACACTTTTTTCATGTCTTAATTTACTTCTGTATGTATTGATCACTGCCTTCACATTGTTAGTTAGGAATCTGTTAGGGTATGTGCACAGAGTTTTATAGAGCGGGTATGCTTAAAAAAAAGCTAAAAAGACACTTGAAAGGCTTCCTGTTCATTTCTAGTGAAAAAAAACACTTTGCTGTTCATATCTTCAGTCTTTTAAACCTTGTTTTCCGCTTCAGATTTTGAAAAATGCCCAATGGGAAATAAATACATTTCTTGTCACTCCTTTGACGAGCCTCCTGATGAAATCTGCTCCAAATTAGGCACTGCCCAATCAGAAAGCTGTAAAAAAGACTTTAGGAAAAAAAACACTTCCAAACCCTTTGTTTCAAAACTGCTTCAGGAAAAGAAAAATACATAAAAAAACATGAAGAAGAAGAAGAAATTCCTGATGAGGTTTCCACTTAAAAACTCAATTGTTTTTGACTGTCTCAAAAAAATTGTGTCCACATACCCTTAGGCTATGTTCACACGTTGCCTTTTTGCTTTATTTTTTTCTGCAGGAAAAACCTGCTCTCTTGGCAGAAAAGAAGCTGCTCACAAAAAGTAGGTTTTGCTGCATTTTTAATGCGTTTTTTAGGATCCCAAAGTTCAGCTTTGCTTCCACCACAGAAGTATGAACATAGGTCACCAATGCAAGACATATGTGAGACCATAAACCATTTTGGATAAAAAAGCAATTTGATTAAATTATTTAGTGGAAAGAGTTTTATGTCTGAAAAAAATAGTGATTATTCTGAACAAAAAAGTTCAAATGAGTTCATGAAAAAATACAAAATTACAAATATAACAGCGGTGGGAGGTGAGCTGGTTGGGAATAGTTTACCTAATACATTGGTTGAGCATTCAGTTTGTAGGACACTGTTTACTTTCACACTTTGATCAGCCCTGGAGTTGATCAGGTATTGTTCAATTTCACACCTTGGTCAGCCAATGTTTAATGTGCACACATTACTAATTTAAATAAATTATACTAATCCTAATGAAATTGTATTAATCCTAAACCTCAATTCTCATATGGATATGAGAATCCATCCCTGAATTCATTCTTATCTTCCTCAATATTCTGAGCTCCTCTTATCTGTTATACAGCTTTATGACTACAAAGTTGAGCTAAACTTCCATGGAGTCATAAATCAGCCGAGAGGGGCTCAGAAGAAAAAAGAGAAGAGTTATAAACTCTTCTGCCAAAACAAGCTCACAGACAGATTTTCAGTTAACTCCTTGTGCAGCCACCAATAGAGAGTGCAATGCAGGCATTATAGCAGGAAACGAGTTCAAAATGTTTAATGTAACCCAAATTGAAAAAAATATCTTAGCCATTTAAGTAAAAAAAACTGTTCCCAAAGGTGTCCATATCCTTTAAGGCACTTTTACAAGGACTGATACTGGTCAAACGAGCATTCAGAAGAAAGCTTATCCCAAATCACTGGCCCATGTAAACATGCGAGAGACCAGCTGTTGATGGCTGATCGAATCTTATATTATCATTTATGTTATTAGTCAAATTATTGCTCTCCATTCTGTATTCACCTGCCAGTAAAATAAGGGCCTTAACAAGCACTGATCAACTTAGTTACATCTTCATGATGGGCAGAAATCTGCCTGTGTAAACCGGCCTTTAATGATTATGGATTCCAAATAAATACAGGTGTATAGGAAGAGATTTCTGCCCACAACCATCAACGATATAACTGTTAAAAATAAGGAAGAGGGGAACGTCTTCAAGCCTGACAAATCTCATAGGGTTTGTGGTAATTCTCATGAGAATACACGGAAATAAAGAATTGCTGAGCAGTGTGACCAAGCTGGGTGGATACAGGGAGTATTTTTACATAATTTGCACTATTCCCTATCATTTTAGAAACGCCTAAATTTATACATGGCATTCCTCTATTCATAAGGGCTGTAAATAAACAGACACTTCCAAATTCTTTGGAGAGTTTTGGAAGTCACATGCCTGTATATTTTCTTTGTTCTCCCCAGTGCTGACTGAACCCCAGAAACTTCTAAGTTAGAGTTAGAGCAGCTCCTACATGGCCAAGTCAATTGTTTCTTGCTAAAAGCTCTTTTACAGTGGTTGATGCAAACTGTACGGGGTTGGAGTGCGGTCCAAAATACAATGATATGTAGGCAGGCATAAAAAATGCTGTCAGCTGACAATTGCTAATTCGTGAGCTGATTGCTGCCATGTTTACATGGGTTAATAATTGGGAAAAGTATTTTAACGAACACAGGTTCAACTATTTATGGGAACTGACAATTTTAACAACTTGTTTATTGAGTAATGTGGTACAAGCTACAATAGTTCTACTAATGAGTATAATGCACAGTGTGCACGGAAAGATGTCAATCAGTAATGTGGGCAGGGTTATACAAAGCTCGGCAGTCAGAGAACAGTTAAGGCCCCGTCACACTTAGCAAAGCTGCAGCGATCCCGACAACGATACGACCTGTCAAGGATCGTTGCTGCGTCGCTATGTGGTCGCTGGTGAGCTGTCAAACAGGCAGGCTCACCAACGATCAGGGGAGCAGCGACATCGTGGAAAGAATCTTTCCACAATGTCCTGCTCCTGGTTACCAGCCTGCTGAAGCAGGAGCAGGCTGGTAACCATGATAAACAGCGGGTTACTAGGGGCACACGCGCATCTAGTAACCCGCTGTTTATCATGGTTACCACTCTGCTATGGTGAGCGGGAGGTTACTGCTCACCGTAGCAGAGTGGTAACCTTGATAAACAGCGGGTTACTAAGTGCGCGTGCGCCCCTAGTAACCCGATGTTTATCATGGTTACCAGCCTGATCGCTGCTCCTGCTGGTCACACACTGCGATGTGTGCTGACCAGCGGGAGGGCAACGACCAAAAAAAGGTCCAGGACATTCTGCAGCGATCAGCGACCTCACAGCAGGGGCCTGATCGCTGCAAAGTGTTACACATAGCGACATCGCTGGTGAGGTCGCTGTTGCGTCACCAAAACCGTGACTCAGCAGCGATCTCGCTAGCTATCTCGCTATGTGAGACGGGGGCTTTAGTTGTGCTGCAGATAAAACAAGGGTTTTATCAAAAGTGCAGCAAGCAGCCCAATAAGCAGCACACCACTGGTTATCAGGGTAAGGTTGCAGCCTGACTAGTCCTGGATGGAGTGTATGTGTCACTAAGATGCCTAGCCTCGTTAATGTGAAACCTGGAAGGCAGGCTTCAGCACAGATAGTGCTGAGAGGCTTTTTAATGGCCCTGGATTTTGGTCCTGGTTTTAGGAACAACTGGGCGGGACTGGTCGTTCCCATCCTTTAATCCAGGAGGTGCAGCTGGTGTAAAAAGGCAGCTGAATTGCTCCATAATGGTCTGTGTGTGGAGGGTGAAAGTCCTTGTTCATGTGGCTCAGTCTCTGACAGAGGCTGTGAGTAAAGGACTAACATCTAAATGGGTGAGCTCTTGCTATATATGGACTGTTTATTTTCTGTTTTGGTTCTGTTATATATTTTTGCGCCCAGAAGACCCTGTTTTGTTTGGACTTTATCTGGAAGTTTATGGAAAATAACTAGATGGTGGCCCGATTCTAACGCATCGGGTATTCTAGAATATGTATGCGGCCGACAGGGCGCAATCAGCAGAACGTTGTTTAAATTTGGTGCCAAAATCGCTGATTGGTCGCGGCCGGCAACTGTGACCAATCAGCAGAGCGTTGTTTAAATTTGGCGCCAATCTCGCTGATTGGTCACGGTCGGCCGGCGGCCGCGACCGATCAGCAGAGCGTTGTTTAAATTTGGCGCCAATATCGCTGATTGGTCGCGGCTGGCGGCCGCGACCAATCAGCAGAGCGTTGTTTAAATTTGGCGCCAATCTCGCTGATCGGTCGCGGCCGGCCGGTGGCCGCGACCAAGCAGCAGAGCGGTGTTTAAACTTGGCGCCAATCTCGCTGATTGGTCGCAGTCGGCCGGCGGCTGCGACCAATCATCAGAGTGTTGTTTAAATTTGGCGCCGATCTCGCTGATTGGTCGCGGCCGGTCGCCGCGACCAATCAGCAGAGCATTGTTTAAATTTGGCGCCAATATCGCTGATTGGTCGCGGCCGGCGGCCGCGACCAATCAGCGAACCGTGTTAGTGAGTACAGGAGAGCGAATTTAAATTTGGCGCCCAAATCGCTTATTGGACGCGGGCGAAGGCCGCGACCAATCAGCCGAGAGGCGTTTAAATTTGCCGCCCATATCGCTGATTGGTTGCGTCCAGCGGCTGCGACCAATCAGCGTCGTATTAGCGAGGAACGGGGAGCGGCGCTGCCTGTGCGGGTACTTCCGCTGCGAGCAGCTGGGAGATGAGCGGCTGATGGCAGCAGAAGCATCCCGACTGGCGGCGCCGCTCCCCGGTCCTCCGTTCACACTTGCCGTCGGGAGATCAGCGGTCCTAGCCGCTGATCTCCCGACATTAGCCGCATGGAGGTCAGCAGCGCCTCCGGTTGGGGTAGTTTTGCTGCTAGCGCCGCTCATCTACCGGCTGCATCGGCGCTGACCTCCGTCCGGCAGATGAGCCGCTAACGGCCGCCATCTTTTTTCTGAAATCCCGCGTCTCTGATTGGCCGCGGCCGGACCAATGAGCGACGCGGGATTTCCTGGACAGACAGACAGAAAGACAGACAAACAGACGGGATAAGACAATTATATATATAGATAAACTTCACCTGTTTTGGACTCGACCGCATTGCCTACCTGTGTGAACGCTACCGACTACCAAAGAGAGTGATCCCTTACAGTCCCTACATTATGCTTACCCATGATGGTGCAACAAAAAACCTAATGACGGATTCTCTTTAAGTATTATAAAGAACTGCCTATTACACAAATAATACACTTTCTCTTACAGCCCCATCCTAAAAGTAGTAGATATAGAAATTTCCATTATGATACTGTCATGTATATAGTCCTGAAATCTCTATTGAGCCACATACAGTTATTTTTTTTATAAATATTGGTATATGAATAGAGCATGTATAATGTTTCAAAGTCAACTTGTACAATTTGGCTGCTAATCTTAGCAATTACAGCTGAAAGATTACAGCAATATTAATTACCAAATATAGGAGTGCTTTAACATTCAGACAGTACCAAGTTACTATTAAAGCAGTGCGGGAGAACTTCTTCAGTAATTCCACAAGGACACTTCACTAATCTATTTAATGGCTTGCTTTAGCATATTCAATAACTGCCCATAGTCATGTTAATGTCCACTTGACAGTGATCAATGAGCACAATTACATATTAGTGACATCGATCTTGTAACATAATTCAAGAACCTGATGGTCTTGAGGTTAAGAGTGACAGACTATGTTTAAATGGCTAATACTTAGGAGGTAGCTCACTACACATTATTAATAAGAGAAATACAGTGTTGTCTTTATACACTCTTGGCAACAACAAGCTTGGATTTGTTATATAGAGTGCAGATACATTAAGAATAATTTTTATATAACATATGCCTCAGCCATTTATAAATTTAAAGAAGCACTTCTCCCATCAACGTTTTTATCCTCATAATGTATTGCAATCACCATATAATATAGCACTGTGTACTTACAATTGCTCGTTTTGGCCTTCTACCCAGTTAGGTCTTTGACATCACGTGATTAAAAACAGACTAGCTGAATCCTTCAAAGCTGTGTAGATACAGGAAGTCTCTTTTCCCTGCATGAATCAGTCACTGCAAAATTCCTGGGCAGGGGGAGGAGGGGTCAGCTGGGTCAAGAGCTGAAGAGGGGAATGATTTATGCAGGGAAAAGAGACTGCAATGTTTCTACATAGAGAAAAGAGAAGAATTATCAAGGTAGAAAGGCAAAATGAGCAATTGTAAGCACAGTGCTGTATAATATGATGATTGCAATATATTAAGAGGATAAAAATTGTGATAGCAGTGCTTCTTTAGGAAGGAGGTTGCTGGATTGGCAAATGTACTAGTAGCATTCATTGAGAAAAATTTAGATACCAATAATAACTATACTCCACAAGACCAAGAAAGGAAAGTCATGAATTATGAAAATCACAGGATTGATAGACATATTAATGAAAATGATGAAAAAAAATTATATGCAAATGATGAAAAAATGAAAACATTTTCAAAACATCTCGATTTATTCAGAATTGAGTACTAGCGCCACAAGCAGAAATACATGCACTGAAACACCTTGACATGGTTAGCACTCAGGTTTAAAAGGTTGTCTGAGGAATGTTCTGCCACGGTGAATGCACATTGGCATGCAGATCATCAAGATCCGCTGCTGGCAGCTCTCTTTGCAATTGCAGAGCAATGACATCCGAGATGTCCTAGTTGGGAGACAATTCCAGAGAGGCAGCATTCCATGGTGACAAGTTTATCCTTTTCTCCCCAAAAAAATCTACTGTAAACATGCATTTACACTGAAAAATTATCATGCAGAAGCATTCATAACCCTTTAAAGACCAGGGAATTTTTTGTTTTTGCACTTTTCTTTTTTCTTCACCTTCTTTCAAGAACTAAAACTTTTACATTTTTCCATCGATATACAGTACAGACCAAAAGTTTGGACACACCTTCTCATTTAAAGATTTTTCTGTATTTTCTTGACTATGAAAATTGTACTTTCACACTGAAGGCATCAAAACTATGAATTAACACATGTGGAATTATATACTTAACAAAAAAGTGTGAAATATGTCTTATATTCTAGGTTCTTCAAAGTAGCCACCTTTGGCTTTGATGACTGCTTTGCACACTCTTGGCATTCTCTTGATGAACTTCAAGAGGTAGTCACCGGAAATGTTTTTCACTTCACAGGTGTGCCCTGTCAGGTTTAATAAGTGGGATTTCTTGCCTTATAAATGGGGTTGGGACCATCAGTTGTGTTGTGCAGAAGTCTGGTGGATACACAGCTGATAGTCCTACTGAATAGACTGTTAGAATTTGAATTATGGCAAGAAAAAAGCAGCTAAGTAAAGAAAAACGAGTGGCCATCATTACTTTAAGAAATGAAGGTCAGTCAGTCCGAAAAATTGGGAAAACTTTGAAAGTATCCTCAAGTGCAGTTGCAAAAACCATCAAGCGATACAAAGAAACTGGCTCACATGAGGACCACCCCAGGAAAGGAAGACCAAGAGTCACCTCTGCTTCTGAGGATAAGTTTATCCGAGTCACCAGCCTCAGAAATCGAAGGTTAACAGCAGCTCAGATTAGAGACCAGGTCAATGCCACACAGAGTTCTAGCAGCAGACACATCTCTTCAACAACTGTTAAGAAGAGACTTTGTGCAGCTGGCCTTCATGGTAAAATAGCTGCTAGGAAACCACTGCTAAGGACAGGCAACAAGCAGAAGAGACTTGTTTGGGCTAAAGAACACAAGGAATGGACATTAGACCAGTGGAAATCTGTGCTTTGGTCTGATGTGTCCAAATTTGAGATCTTTGGTTCCAACCACCGTGTCTTTGTGCGCCGCAGAAAAGGTGAACGGATGGACTCTACATGCCTGGTTCCCACCGTGAAGCATGGAGGAGGAGGTGTGATGGTGTGGGGGTGCTTTGCTGGTGACACCGTTGGGGATTTATTCAAAATTGAAGGCATACTGAACCAGCATGGCTGCCACAGCATCTTGCAGCGGCATGCTATTCCATCCGGTTTGCGTTTAGTTGGACCATCATTTATTTTTCAACAGGACAATGACCCCAAACACACCTCCAGGCTGTGTAAGGGCTATTTGACCAAGTAGGAGAGTGATGGGGTGCTACGCCAGATGACCTGGCTTACACAGTCACCAGACCTGGCTACTTTGAAGAACCTAGAATATAAGACATATTTTCAGTTGGTTCACACTTTTTTGTTAAGTATATAATTCCACATGTGTTAATTCATAGTTTTGATGCCTTCAGTGTGAATGTACAATTTTCATAGTCAAGAAAGTACAGAAAAATCTTTAAATGAGAAGGTGTGTCCAAACTTTTGGTCTGTACTGTAGGTGTGTGAGGACTTGGTTTTTTTTTGAAAGCTGCAATTTTTAATGGCACTGTTCACTTAACCATATAATGTACTAAATCACTGGAAAAAAAGTGTGCTGAAATTGTGAAAAAAATGCAATTCCACCATTGTTTTTTGGGTTTTGTTTTTACGGTGTTCATTGTTAATGCTCGTTCATGTCAGTCTGATTATGGCAATAACAATACCAAATATACATTGATTAAAAAAAAATTCTGAATATTCTAAACAAATTTTTTTTTTTTTGCTTAGTGTTTCCACTTTCTGAAAGCGTTAACATTTTATTTTTCTGTTGAGAGCGTGTGAGGGCTTGTTTTATGCATGGTGAGCTGATGTTTCTAACGATATCAATTTTGTGTAAATACATTTCTTTGATTGCTTATTACATTTTTTAGGGAGGTAACAAAAAAAAACACAATTCTGGCATTTTGATTTTTCCTCTTTACGGAGTTTACCAAAATGGTTAATTAATTCCACATTTTAATGTCGGACTTTTATGAACTCGACAATACCAAAAATGTTGATTTGAACTTTTATTTTTTTTTATTTTTTCTATTTTTTAAAACTTTTTTTCTTTATTTTTTACATTATTTTTTAGTCTTTTTAGAGGACTTCAACCTTCAATCATTTAATCGGCTATACTATATACTGTAGTGTCACAGCATTGCAGTATATAGTTATAGTGAAAATGTCGGTTTCCTATAAAGCTCAGCCTATGGGCAGGGACACATGTGAGGATGGCATCGCACTGCACGGACTGGCCAGCACCTCTCCTGACCTAAGCATGGCAGCTTGATGGATTTCTATGCAGCTGTCAAGCTGTCAGGACCTAGATCACAGTGACAGGGGTCTTCAGCAGAAGGAGTTAAGAATGCTCATTTCATGATTATCTTTCCATGTAAACAGACTATCGATCACCCAATGAACAAGGAAAACCTTGTTCATGGTGTAAATTGCTCTTATGTGCTGATGAAAAGATCATCGTCCTGTGTAATTAGGACTCACACTGCTGAGGACTATGGCAGCCTATGGGCACTGAGCGGTCAATTACAGATCTAGTACAGATTGCTCAGTGGACATCGTTTACTGTAGTCTGCCTGTGTAAATAGGCAATTAAATGACTGCAGATTGGTAACAGTTTATCAATAGGCGGTTGTTTAGTGCTGCCAGTCGGTCCATGTAAATTGACCCTTGGCGAATTGTCAGGTTGCCCCAGTACACATTAGATCATTGGCTAACCCTGCCAAGATTACATTTTATTGTGTATAGTCATATTGCAGAATGCCAGTCTTATCACATTATGAATTAGCAATAGTCAGGAATGTAAGCTAAATAGAATGAATATAAATGACTGCAGAAGAAACTCAGAAAATAATCAGAATACTCACCTTTTTACCCAAGGCTTGAAAAATCCTAACAAGTGATCCAGATGCTCTATCTGGCCTGAAGATGTAGACCTAAAAAAATGAGATGTGGTTTTTTACTTTTCTTCACCCTCGTACCATAGTTATTTAACTTTTGGATATTTTTTTTATCTTGATCACACATGACTGACATTTTTCTCTTTGTGGGCATATATAAGGTGGGAGCAACATATTGTATTTCAAAATACGGTTACATTGTATAAAGATTTATAGAAAAATGCAGAATGCTGGTATTTTTCACATGATGTGTCTTTTACTCTGTTCTAGATAAATATTCAAGTTGTATTCTGCAGTGACATGTACAGTTAGGTCCAGAAATATTTGGACAGTGATCGAATCTTTGTGATTTGGGCTCCGCATGCCACTATTTTTTATTTCAAAATGAAACAACTGAGATGCAACAGAAGTGTAGACTGCCCAGGAGCTGTGGTATGATCAGACCATGTTCCTGTACGGTCAGACACAGCCATTACACAGTACACAGCAGAGTCACATTTATAAGATTATCTCAGCACAGGGACATTTTTTTAAACACATATAATTGTGGAAATTATTATTATTCAAAGATCTATTGATTAAAATGTTGATTAAAATTAACTTTGTTCGCGAGACCACCGTTTGAACAAAAATATCCTGTGAAAAGTGTAAGAATTGCAACCATTTTTGTACAAAGCCTTAGGGGCTTAGAAGTCATTGGACAAATTAACTTTACCATAAATAAAATGTTCATTTTTAATACTTTGTAGAGAATCTTTTTCAGGCAATGACTACCTGAAGTCTGGAAGTCATGGACATCACCAAACGCTGGGTTTCCTCCTTTGTGATGTTTTGCCGGCCTTTACTGCAGATGACTTCAGTTGTTGCTTGTTTGAGGGTCATCCTGTCTTATGTTTTGTCTTCAGCATGTGAAATGCATGCTCGATGGGGTTGAGATCTGGTGATTGATTCGGCTACTGCAGAATATTCCACTTCTTTCCCTTAAAAAATTCCTAGGTTGTTTTCGTAGTGTGTTTTTGGTCATTGCCCATCTGTACTGTGAAGTGCTATCCAATCAACCTTGATGCATTTGGGTGAATCTGAGCATGGCCCTGTACACTTCAGAATTCATCTAGCTGCTTCTGTCTTCAGTCACATCATCAATAGACCCTAGTGACCAGTGCCATTGGAAACCATGCATGCCCATGTCATTACACTGCCTCCACCATGTTATACAGATGATGCAGTGTGCTTTGGATCATGAGCCATTCCAAGCCTTCTCCATACTTTCTTCTTACCATCATTCTGGTACAGGTTGTTCTTAGTTTCATCTGTCCACAGAATGCTTTTCGAGAACTGGCTTGGCTTCTTTACATGATTTTTAGCAAAATCGAATCTGGCCTTTCTATTTTAAAGGCTGATTACTGGTTTGCACCTTGTGGTGAACCCTTTGTTTTTGTTCTCATATAGTCTCAGATTTATGGTAGACTTAGATACAGAAAAATCTACTTCCTGGAGAGAGTTCTTCACTTGAGTGGATATTGTGAAGGGTTTTTCTTCACTATGTAGGATTCTGAGATCAACCACCACTGTTGTCCTCTGTGGATGTCCAGGCCTTTTTTTTGAGTTTCTAAACTCACCAATTTGCAGAATGTACTAAACTGTTGAATTGGACACTCCTAACTTTTCTGCCATCTCTGATGGATTTCCTCTTTCTTTTAGCCTAATGATGGTCTGTTACTCGTTCAATGAGAGCTCCTTTGACCACATGTTGTGGGTTCACAGCAACAGCTTCCAAATGCAAATACCTCACCTGGAATCAGCTCCAGACCTTTTAACTGCTTAATTGATGATGAATTAACGAGGGAATAGCCCATGCAGCCTATTAAAGAGCTTTTGAGATAATTGTCTAATTACTTTTTGTCCCTTTAAAGAGGTAGCTACACATTAAAGAACTGTAATTCCTAAACCCTTACCCCAATTAGGATGTGAATAATCTCAAAGTAAAGCTGAGAGTCTTCACTTTAATCCCATATTGATTATATAACGTTATCATGAATATGTTTTGGTAAACAGCTAAAATGCCAAAACTTGGGTCACTGTCCAAATATTTCTGGATATAACAGTATGTCTATTATTTTTCCTGAATACTTCAATAATCTATTTCAGTCATCTTTCATCAAGTTTCATGACTAGGGTTTGAATTTGGCACAGCAGAGTAGAGTAAAGGATCTATCACTTGCCATAAGTACCGTATATACTCGAGTACAAGCCGAGTTTTTCAGCACACTTTTTGTGCTGAAAAAGCCCCCCTCGGCTTATACTCGGGTATATACCCGAGCACATAGCAATTCCGTTGATGGATAGTGGTGGGGGAAGATGCGGCGGCGGAGGGGGGGTTGCGGCGGTGCAGGAGCGGACACACGCAGTAGCTGCTGCTGCAGCTACCACGTGGGCCCGCTGCTAAAGAGAAATGAATATTCCCTCTTCACTCCCATGGGAGTCGCGGCTCCTGCTGACAGTGCCCGCTACTAAAGAAAATGCATATTCACTCCACTCCACGCCCATAGTCCGGGCGTGGAGAGGAGTGACTGTGCCGGTACAGCAGCTCACAATCAGTCTCTGAGCAGCGCATGGCTATGAGCCATGCGTTGCTCAGATGCTGACACCAGCTGCTGGCAGACAGGACACAGCAGCGCTGGAGCAGAGGGGAGGAAGGAAGGTGAGTATAAGTGGCTTTTTTTATGTGTGCAGTAATGGGGTGCCATGCATACCAGTATTGGGGGATGAGGAGGCCATGCATACCAGGATTGGAGGATGATGGGGCCATGCATACCAGGATTGGTGGGTTAGGGGGCCATACATACCAGGATTGGGGGATGAGGGGTGCCATACATACCAGGATTGGAGGGTGAGGGGTGCCATGCATACCAGTATTGGGAGGTGAGTGGTCCCATGCATACCAGGATTGTGGGGTGAGGGGGCCATACATATCAGGATTGGGAGATGAGGGGACCATGCATACTAGGATTGGGGATGAGCGGACCATGCATACCAGTACTGGCGATGAAGGTGCCATACATACCAGGATTGAAGATGAGGGGACCATGCATACCAGGATTAGGGATGAGGGGTGCCATGCATACCAGGATTGGGGATGAGGAGTGCCATGCATACCAGGATTGGTGATGAGGGTGCCATGCATACCAGGATTGGTGATGAGGGGGCCATGCATACCAGGATTGGGGATGATGGGTACCATACATACCAGGATAGGGATGAGGGGTGCCATGCATACCAGGATTGGGGATGAGGGGTGCCATGCATACCAGGATTGGTGATGAGGGTGCCATGCATACCAGGATTGGTGATGAGGGGGCCATGCATACCAGGATTGGGGATGAGGGGGTCATGCATACCAGGATTGGGGATGACGGGGCAATGGGTACCAGGATGGGGAAATTTACCAGTAGCTGCTGCATTTCCCACCCTAGGCTTATACTCGAGTCAATAAATTTTCCCAGTTTTTTTGTGGTAAAATTAGGTACCTCGGCTTATACTCAAGTATATACGGTATAATTTTTTTTTACCTGGTGTACATGCCACTGTTTTGAAGCCGGCCTTGTAAATTTTTATCTCCTACATCACTTTGAATCTGAAATAAGTGCTTGAAATGTAGTGTCTGGCAACATACTAGGGCAAAGAAGAGAAGGAGTGCTATTTGATTTTTTGGAGTGTAAATTTGGCTGGAATAAATTTTATACACCCTGATGCATTTGCATACCTTTGTGATGCAGAAATGGCACAAACACCAAAAAATGACCCAATTTTTGAAACTACTACTTCACGGAATACATCTAGGTGTGTGGTGAACATTTTGTGGTTGAATCAAGTTTTATTAGGAAACATTTAATCAAGCAAATATAGTAATACATGTGCAATACAGTATATTGTATACATATTATGACAAATCAATACAGATCATTGAAAAACAAAACAAAAAATCAAAAGTGACCCCACGATGGAAACTACACCCACCCCTCAAGCAATTAATCTAATAGAGGTATAGTGAGCATTTTGATGACACAGGTGTCTTGAAAAACTGAACAACATTTTGCTGTGAAAACTATTTTTTTTCCATTAAAATGTTGTTTTAGCACCAAATTTTTCATTTTCCCAAGGGGTAATAGGAGAAAATGGATCTTTGGATAATTTGTTATGCAATTCATCCCACATGCGGCAATACCACATATGCAGTCAGAAATTTTCAAGTGACATTTGCTTAGCCCCTGGGGTACTAAAGCAGAAGGAAGCTCCCAAAAGTCACTCCTTTTTGGAAATGCCCTGAGCACTGTAAATGTCTGTCTGTACACTATCTCTTCCACTGTAAAGTGTGACCAGACAGTCAAATTATTGCATGGAATAATTGACAGAAGAGTTCAGCACTCCAGGATCCTTGCAGCCTGTTTTTTATTTTTACAAAGGCTATCCATTATACTGGGAAGCTGGTCATGCTTACGACTGATCTCATGAAAGACATTAAGATTAAGGAAGGAACACATGGACTACAACCTTAAAATGACTGCAGCATTTCCTTCCGATTTCATATACTTCATTTTCATCATAAATTATGCATTTAACAATCCAGAGCAAAACTGCTTTGTCTGCAAGTGCTCGGTGTATGTTCCCAAGCTTTATTTTCTATGGGTTACGGTTTATTAAATTTAAGGAAGAGCAGTGAGTGAGGAGGACTGGATCAGTCAACTCACAAGATTTTCGGCAAAGCTCTTTACACATTCAGCAAGGATCAGATTCATAACACGTCAATGTACACTGTGCGGATTTATTTCTTACAATGTTGTGGCCAAAAGCTTTGAGACTGACAAAAATTTTTGTTTTTCACTAAGTTTGGTGCTTCCATGTTTTTAGATCTTTTAGTCAGCTGTTTCTATGGTTACTGAAGTACAATTATAAGCTTTTCTTAAGGTTTTACGCTTTTATTGACAAATACATGGAGTTTATGTAAAGACTATTAATTCACCTTGGAATGCTGGATACCAGCTTCTGGGCCAGACCCTTACTGATGGCAACCTATTCTCCGAGACACTTAGTTATCACTTTTGCCTTTAAATTAAATTTCATGCAAGGAAATACTTTGCAATTTTTTCAATTCATCTGATCACTAATCTAGAGTTAATGCAAACTGCCGCTATAAAAGCAGAAAGCAAAATTTGTGTCAGTATCAATACCACAACTGTACGTGATATAGATATACATTTCTACCTGTGGGAATTCAAGCCTTAATACCAATTATTAAAACCTATATGGTCTACTACTGAGTAACATTAAGGCCAAAATACTATAGAACATTGGTGATTGGAGGTAGTAAAATAAATGACATTAATATATATTTATTATGCTTGCAAATATGGAGCCAACATATGCTGCAGTTCTTTACAGACATGGTTATTACTCAGTATACCCAGCGGGGCTCACAATCCATATTCCCTATCAGTATGTCTTTTTGGGGTATGGGAAACCAAAGTACAATGAGGAAACCCACAGAAACACAGAAAGAACATTCAAACTCCATGCAGACGTTGTCCTTGGCGGGATTTGAGCTACGGACTCTAGCCATGCAGGCCTCAAAACAAAAAAATGAAGGGGCAGAGTCAGAGACATAGGAGACAAGTGAAGGTTAAACAATGAGAATGATCAGACTTTGGGAAGGTTCACAGAACATATTGTGCATGTTTGCATATGTTCTCTTCAGTATTTATGGCTGCGATTCCTAGCCCGACAGTGGATCTCATGACCTGAACTAACAGCATCATCGGCATTTATGGGCAGGAATTGTGACAGGAAGTCAGACAAGAAGATCCAGCTGCAATATTATAGTGTGAGCCTTTCATAATATTTGCAATAAAAAATCAAATAACATAACAAAATCAAGAACCAGAACTTTAACCAGGTGGATGAAGTGAAAACAGGGTTTAAATGGAGGCCTCAATGAACTTATTCAAGGGGTTGTCCACTTTGGGGACATTTTTTTGCTCTTACTTAAATGCATGCAATTGGGACTAAAAATCATTTTTGCAATTGGGTTTCATCAAAATGTTGCACCGTTTGCCACATAAAGCCTCTGTATTAGGGTACGCTCACACTGGCGTATGTTCTGTCAGAATTTGATCCGAGTTTCATCTGAGTGTGATCTAATTCTCTCGCATAAGAGAATTGCAATACAGGTGGGGAGAAGATGGAGAACCTAATTTCTCCATCTTCTACATTGTCTCTATGAGCGCACATCTGACTGCACTCTAATGACATCCAAGTGCAGTCCGATGTTTCACACACACCCATACACTTGTAGGTGTGCGCGTGATCCAAATATCGGATGCACTTGCAGCATGCTGCGATTGATTTCTCATGCCAATTCGGTGCCTCTACCGATGCCTCTACCATGTGCCAGTAATTGCACTGGTTACCCATTCACTATAGAATCCAATGTAAACTAATTACTTTCACCCATAATGCTCTCCACAGTTCTGCACCATCCTACATCTCCTCCCTCATCTTTGCACCCTACCCATGCCCTCCATTCCGCTAATCACCTAAGACTAACATCTTCAATAAACCAAACCTCCCACTCCTGTCTGAAAGATTTTTCACAAGCTGAGCCACTTTTCTGGAATGCACTACCCAGGACAATTTGATTAATTCCCAATAGCCACAGGTTTAAGCGTGCCCTAAAACTCATTTCTCTACACTGGCTTATTGCCTCACCTCACTTATGTAACTATTCCAGTTTGGCCCTTCCAAAATTTCCTTTCAAATCTGGTCCCTCGTACCATCTGTTTACACACTTATACAGATACTGGTTGGTCACCAGTTCATGCAGCCTTATGTGAATACCCTATCTATAATATAATCATAGATGCGTCCCTCTTTCTGAAGCCTTTACAGACTACGCATGCGCGACGCACAGTCTGGCTCCAGACAGAAGAACTCATCGAGCCGTTACAGGTAAGAGGAGTGTATGGCGCCGGAGATCGCGGTATGCGTAGACTCTGAACACATATCGCGATCTCCGGCGCCATACTTACCTGACCGGGAGGAGTGTTGCCGGAGACTGGGGCAGGAGTGAGGCGTCGGAATCGGCGCATGTGCATAGCGCGCTATTCGGCGCCATTTTACTGAAGACACATTTGCAGTGTGTCTTCAGCAAAATGGCGCCAGACAGCACGGTATGGGCACGCGCGTACTCCAGCACCACACTCCTCCCCCGGCTTCCGGCAGAACGGGATGCAGTGCTGGAGCACAGGGAAGAAAGGTGAGTATAAGTGTTTATTTTTTTGTGTGTGCGCAGCATGATAGGGATGAGGGGTACCATGCATACCAGGCTAGGGATGAGGGGGTACCATGCATACCAGGATAAGGATGAGGGGTGCCATGCATACCAGGCTAGGGATGAGGGGGTACCATGCATACCAGGATAAGGATGAGGGGTGCCATGCATACCAGGATAGGGATGAGGGGTGCCATGCATACCAGGCTAGGGATGAGGGGGTACCATGCATACCAGGATAAGGATGAGGGGTGCCATGCATACCAGGATAGGGATGAGGGGGTACCATGCATACCAGGATGAGATATGGGGTACTATGCATACCAGGATGAGGGATGGAGTACCATGCATACCAGGATAGGGATGAGGGGGTACCATGCATATCAGAATGAGGGATGGGGTACCATGCATACCAGGGATGAGGGATGGGGTACTATGCATACCAGGATAGGGATGAGGAGGTACCATGAATACCAGGATGAGGTATGGGGTACCATGAATACCAGGATGATGGATGGGGTACCATGAATGTCAGGATAGGGATGAGGGGGTACCATGCATACCAGGGATGAGGGATGGGGTACCATGCATACCAGGATGAGGGATGGGGTACCATGCATACCAGGATAGGGATGAGGGGGTACCATGCAAACCAGGATGAGGGATGGGGTACCATGCATACCAGGATTGGGGATGAGGGGTACCATGCCTACTAGGATAGGGATGAGGGGTGCCATGCATTCCAGGATGAGGGGCCATTCATACCAGGATAGGGATGAGGGAGCACCATGCATACCAGGATAGGGATGAGGGAGTACCATACATACCAGGATAGGGATGAGGGGGTACCATGCATACCAGGATAGGGATGAGGGAGTACCATGCATACCAGGATACGGAGGAGGGGCCATGCATAACAGGATACGGATGAGGGGGTACCATGCATACCAGGATGAGGGATGGGGTACTATGCATACCAGGATAGGGATGAGGGGGCACCATGCATACCAGGATAGGGATGAGGGGGTACCATGCATACCAGGATAGGGGTGAGGGGGCCATGCATACCAGGATACGGATGAGGGGGTATCATGCATACCAGGATAGGGATGAGGGGTGCCATGCATACCAGGATAGGGATGAGGGGTACCATACATACCAGGATAGGGATGAGGGGTACCATACATACCAGGATAGGGATGAGGGGTACCATACATACCAGGATTGGGGATGAGAGGTGCCATGCATACCAGGATTGGGGATTATGGGTACCATACATACCAGGATAGGGATGAGGGGTACCATACATACCAGGATTGGGGATAAGGGGTGCCATGCATACCAGGATAGGGATGAGGGGTACGATACATACCAGGATTGGGGATGAGGGGTGCCATGCATACCAGGATAGGGATGAGGGGTGCCATGCATAGCAGGATAGGGATGAGGGGTGCCATGCATAGCAGGATAGGGATGAGGGGTGCCATACATACCAGGATAGAGATGAGGGGCACCATACATATCAGGATTGGGGATGAGGGGTGCCATGCATACCAGGATTGGGGATGAGGGGTACCATGCATACCAGGATGAGGGAAGAGGGGTGCCATGCATAGCAGGATAGGGATGAGGGGTGCCATACATACCAGGATAGAGATGAGGGGTACCATACATATCAGGATTGGGGATGAGGGGTGCCATGCATACCAGGATTGGAGATGAGGGGTACCATGCATACCAGGATGAGGGAAGAGTGCCATGCATACCAGGATTGGGGGATGAGGGATGTCATGCATACCAGGATGGGGATGAGGGAGCCATGCATACCAGGATTGATATGAGGGGGTGCCATGCATAGCAGGATAGGATGGGGGTAGCACATAACTGGATGGGGGAACAGGATTGGGTAGCACAAAAAGCAGGATGGGGGGACCACAAATACCAGGATGGGGGCAGCACAAATACCAGGATGGGGATAGGACATTACAGGATGGGGGCGCAGGGTGGGGACAGCACATAACAGGATGGGGGCAGCACATAACAGGATGGGGGTGCAGGATGGGGGCAGCACATAACAGGATGGGGTGCAGGATGGGGACAGCACATAACAGGATGGGGGCAGCACATAACAGGATGGGGGACCATATAGCAATAAAAATGCTCGCCACCTGGGCGTAGAATGGGCTCAATAGCTAGTTTATTATATTGATGGCTGGACCATTCAATACAAGCAACTGTTACCATTCACCTTTTGTGTCGCCCCTATTTCTTCACAGATTGTAGATTGTGAGCAGGGCCCTCACTCCTCCCGTAAGTGGTGAATTATCTGTTACTCTGTAATGTCTTAATTGTCTGTGCAATTACCCTCTGTAATTTAAAGTGCTGCAGAATATGTTGGCACTATAGAAATAAAACGGTGAAACATTTTTAATTACACCCAATAACAATTTTTATTTTTACGCCCAATTGCATGCATTTAAGTAAGAAAAAAATGTCCACAAAGATGGGCTACCGCTTTAAGTCTAGCCAGAGACAAAACAATGCTGGAAGAAATTGGCACCATAATGCTAGAATGAGAAGAGATGAGATGCTATATTAGTTTTCTGGGGGTCCATAGAAGTATTGTAATCTTTTATTCAGCACTTAATTAAAGCTATCACCAGAAAATGACTTATTGTTTAAATATTTAAAACATGTTTTTGTGTGTAAGGCAGCGCTAGTCATCATGCTGGGGGACACTCTCTGCACCGGGTCAATTAAAGCACACCAGCCATGTTTTCCAGTATTTCACAATCCAGTAGTTTATTATTCTTCATAACTGCTTATAACCGAGTCCAACTCAGTGGCTCGCCGACATATTACACATATAGTGTCCAGGAGCCTTTCATGTGGCAGACAGGCCCACTTGGCTCCAGTTACAGCCTTCAGCAAAGTCACTTATATCAATGTCCATATAATGCAGTGTTTTACCTTTGCCGGGTTTTAGCTGCTTCAGTCAGATTTGTTCTGCCACCGCTGTGGCTTTACGGCTTCCCAGATGGGGGTCTCCAGCCCTCGTACCTTCAAAGGCTACTGGTATGTTTTCACACCTAACTTCCAGCCTCTGCCTTTCAGGCTTCACCAGGCTTCACTAGGCCTCACACTCTAACGGTGTCCCACACAGGGAACAGGCCTCATGCCTTTCACACTGTCTCAAAAGCACCAGGGTTTATATATCCTCCAGTGCACACACAGGACCTGTGCTGATGTCACCTGAGGGGGGGGGTACATGGTCAGCCAAAACACACCCTGAACCATTACAGTAATGCCGCAAGCCGCTGCATTACATATCCCCCCCTCTGTTCAAACTTGTGGGGTTGAACACATGATATACACAATCACATTATAACCCACAGTTCACACCGAGACCATGTACTTGACAATTGCGTTGCTCAGCCCCTGGAACATTAGTCATCGACATTAACCCGTTCCTTAGGGACCTACCATCTGTCATTGTCACTGACTTTGTTAAGTCACCTTTCCGGGTCGTAACCTTGTCAGACCTTCCCCACTCCCAGCGGTCAGTCGTAACCTTCTCAGACCTCCCCCGCTCACAGCGGTCAGTCATAACCTTGTCAGACCTCCCCCGCTCCCAGCGGTCCACACAGCAGTGTGACTCACACGCCCTGGTATCTAAGGTCCGGTTAGACTCCGTACTGTCCCGTACTCTATTGGGTCGTTTGTATGGGCCTCTCAAACCTGAGTTACTGGAGGTCTCACTACCTCTAAACCCACGCCCACTACTCTCAGGACATCTTGAAAGGTCCCTAACTTCAGCTGTAGCTGTTCTGTTATTTAGGGGGCCCTTTCTGTGTCTGGTCTCACAATTTCTAGACGGCTGCCATCTTCTGCTGCTCAGGCGATTCTGTCTTTCCACTCGCAGTCTAGCGAGATTCAACTGTTCTACCTCTCGGTACTCCATCAGCATGCGTATATATGCAAGACTTTCTTCCGTTCCTACAGCGGAGAATGACACCATGCTGTCTTCATCTGGTATCCAGTCCTGACGATCACGTGGACTGCTTACTTTCATCACACCAGACTCCTTTACCATCATCTGCATGGCTCGGCCATTTCTCCCAATAAGCTTTCTTACCAGAGCCTGAGGCACCCGGATGACCTCTTCATGCAGACTTTGAGCTTTTCTCATAAGCTCCAGTTGTCTAACGGCTTGTTCCGTCTTCAACCGGAGAAACCGCTTTGTGCGAATACATCGCCAGTGCATGTCACTTAAGATAGCCACCCTCTTCACTGTGACTTCGGTTGTGCACAGGACCAGCAGCTGTTTAGCTTCTGAGGTCGAGTACACCTTACAGGCTCCCACAGCCTTCTTAAACTCTTCATGCACGGACTCACTGGTGCATTCTTCTCTCAAATCCTTGGGTACATCTATGAGGCACTTGTACCGAGAGGTTTCTGTCTCACCAGTGGTCTCCAAACGATCATCTAGCTCAGGTTTCAGGGGCAACTGACTTTCAGCTTCTTGACCCTGTATGCTTCCCCTGAGCTGACTCACAGCTACAAATTCACAAATTTTCATCTTGACCACTTCCATTTCATATTTATCTTCTGTTAACACTCTCTTAGCTCTCCTCAGGTCCACCTTCTCATGGTATAAGGGAGTGAGTGCAACTTGTTTGCCCTTTTCCTTCTCCAAGGAGGCCTCGTTCACTGAGTGATACTTTGCTAGGCGACCTTTGAGCTCGAAAACTTCTTCCTCTAGCTCGGCTACTCGCCTCTCAGCAGCCCATCTCTGAAGCTCTTCCTGCTTCAACTGCTCCTTTAACAGTAGAGTTCTCTCAGACCTCTCTGTCTCCAATGTGCCCACTCAGCTCTCGACAGCCAGTCTCTCAAGCTTCTCTTGCTTCAAATGGGCTTGTAGCGACTCCTTGAGCTCCTTGATCTCGGCACCTACATCCACCGAATCATCCGAGCTCGCATTATTCGAGTAGTTATTTGTTTCATACCTCCCATCTCCAGTGGCCAACTCCTGGCCCTGGTCTGTAGCTTCTCCGATAGACTCCTCCATCTTTGTCCGCTCAGCTTCCATCTTGCTGATTCTTTCCTTAAGGCACGTCTCTGCCCTTTGGAGATTATCACAGAACATCTGCAGCTCCTTCACCTGAGCTTCCAGTCCTAGGGTCTTTCTGCGGAGATCATCATTTTCATCACGGGTGTCCTGCAGAGTGGTCTCAACCACTTGGCGCATGTGCTCTGCATCCGCCTTATCATCCTTTAGTTTTTCTTTAACCCTGAGGAGATCCTCATAGTCTCTCTTAATTTGTTGCAGTTCCCCACTGCGTTCACCATATTCCTTCTTGGATTCACACAGCTCCCGGTTGAACTGTTCGCGCAGTCGTTCTAGGTTTTGTTCACGCCCAGAAACTTCATCCTGCAGCGCCTCCTTCTCAAGCTTCAACTGCAAAACCTCCTCCTTGGTTTTGCGGCGGTCCTCCTTAATTTCCTGGAACATTTCCTTCCATTGGTTAATTTCCTCGTTGCTTCCCTCCAGGTCTCGCTGTAAGTTCCTCACAACCTGGTATATTTTCTGCTGTTCAGACTCCAGGCTCTGCTGGTCTGAGGACACGTTCTCCAGGTTTTCCCATAGTTGCTGCACGTCACTCTGACACTGCTGCCTGATAGGCTCCAGCTCTTGGTCATGACTGGCCACCTCCTCTTTCAGGGCTGTCAGATCCTGATCCTTCTGTCTCAGTACTATACCGGAGGTTGCTACTGGCAGCGTCACCTCCTCTTCAGCCTCTAAAGGAGGATCCACACTTGAAACAATGGCACACAGTACTACATTTTCTTTATTTTCACTTGCAGCAAAGACTACAGGAGCAACCTTTTTGTGGCCCTTGCGCCGTCGATGACGAGAGGGGGACTCTCTCCCCTCGTCTAGCCCCTCCTGACTGAACTCTCTTTCTACTTTCATAGTGTCACCATCAGTTGTGGGGTCTGTGTCACTCCCCATGGTGTCGTGGACCAACAAGTCACCTCCCACCTTGACGTCAACCCCTTCTACTGAAGCTACCCCGTTATCAACGGTCAAATTGTCATTTTTAGGGGGTACCAACCCACAACCAGTAACAAATTTTGGTTTTCTATACTCCACGCTCTTGTGAAAATAAGCCCCTTTTTAGACTCCGCCCCCTTTTGAACAACCACACCAGTAGGGGAATTTTTACAAAAAAAATCAGCAATAGTCTTAGGACCCAGTTCACAACATCTCTTACCATCTCCTCGGGCACTCTGGGACAATACTGGCGCCCCCGGAGAGTTCACAGAATAGTTCACTGCTGCCATTCTATACGGTGCCCACAGCTCCAGCCGTTCCTGCACCATGTCCTGTAGACGTTCCTCAAATACCTGCCGCGGTTTTAACCGGCACTTTAATCGCTCAATAGCTTCATTTTCTTTTGCTGCTCCGTTCACAGCTATCGCGGTACACTATTCACACTAGACACTTCACACCGCTCTCCCCGGAAAATTTTCGTGGCCCCGCCGAGCCACAGCAAACCAGGTTTGAGTGCGAGGACAATTTTTGTAACCCCGCAGAGTTACAGCCAGATGCTTTCATTTTCGTGACCCCACCGAGCCACAGCAAACCAGGTTTAAGTGCAAGGACAATTTTCGTAACCCCGCCGAGTTACAGCAAGATGCTTTAATCTTCGTGACCCCGCCGAGCCACAGCAAGATGCTTGTATCCACACTCGTCATCCTGTGCCGTTACCCCTAGCAACCGGGCTGCAGTTGCCCCTAGCAACCAGACTGTAGTTGCCCCTAGCAACCGGGCTGTAGTTGCCCCTAGCAACCGGGCTGCAGTTGCCCGCATTCTCCAACCACATGTAAGGCAGCACTCAACATCATGCTGGGGGACACTCGCTGCACCGGGTCTATTAAAGCACACCAGCCATGTTTTCCAGTATTTCACAATCTAGCAGTTTATTACTCTTCATAACTGCTTATAACCGAGTCCAACTCAGTGGCTCGCCGACATATTACACATATAGTGTCCAGGAGCCTTTCATGTGGCAGACAGGCCCACTTGGCTCCAGTTACAGCCTTCAGCAAAGTCACTTATATCAATGTCCATATAATGCAGTGTTTAACCTTTGCCGGGTTTTAGCTGCTTTAGTCAGATTTGTTCTGCCACCGCTGTGGCTTTACGGCTTCCCAGATGGGGGTCTCCAGCCCTCGCTCCTTCAAAGGCTACTTGTATGTTTTCACACCTAACATCCAGTCTCTGCCTTTCAGGCTTCACCAGGCTTCACTAGGCCTCACACTCTAACGGTGTCCCACACAGGGAACAGGCCTCATGCCTTTCACACTGTCTCAAAAGCACCAGGGTTTATATATCCTCCAGTGCACACACAGGACCTGTGCTGATGTCACAGTCATGTGATCAGTCACCTGAGGGGGAGGTACATGGTCAGCCAAAACACACCCTGAACCATTACAGTAATGCCGCAAGCCGCTGCATTACATTGTGTTAAATGTATTTTTAAAAATGTAGGCTTTTTTTTTACATATCACAATCTGTATTAAAAATAGAAGACATAAATCTTGCAATTTTCACATTGCACACTGGAGCTTTTATTACACGTGTATTTCATAATGTCTCAAGAAATAATATATGTACATAGCCACAATGGTCAGAACCAGACTATCCTTTGTACTGAAGCATACATCCTGGGCAAAGATCATTGTGAAGGGAGGGATCAGAGTCAGCTGTTACATCACCTAGTGTGATTGGTGGATCCCCTGTTATCAGCTGTGTATAGAGGTGTAACCAGTCATTACAATCCTTCCTTTCATGATTATAAGAGTTGATAAAAACTCTTCTTAAAAGGACATGAAGAATGAGTTTAAAAAAGCCCCAGTAGCCAAATGCAAAATTACTAACTCTATTTTTTTCAATAAAAATCATGATATAACAAAATAAAACATTGCAAACATTTAAAAAAATACATGTAACAAAAAAAACCTGAATTAATCAATAGATAATTTTCTGATGATACTGTAGCTTCCCTTTAATAAGGCTGCAGTACCATTTAAGAGCCCAGTTTGGGTTGAAATGATCCTAAGGGCTTGCTCACACGAGCATATAACTAGGAAGAGCGCTATCCAATGTTTGAACGGCTAGCACTCGGACCAATGTTATACTATGGGGCAGTGCAGATCTGCATTTTTTTCTACAGACCGAATCAGTCTGTGCAAAAAATTTCAGCATGCTGCGAGCGGCTCCGTAAATCATTCAAGTCTATGGGTGCATGCAAAACATTGGACTGCATTTTGATGTCTTCAGAGTGCAGTCCGATTTCAACAGACAATGGAGAAGATGAAGAAATTAAATTCTCCTTCTTCTCTGCACCTGTCATACAAGTCTCTCATGCGAGAGAATCAGATCACAGTAAACTGACACTCGGATCAATCTCTGACAGAGTTTGAGCCGGGTGTCATTAGCATAATCAGCCCGATTCTCTCAGAAGAGAATCGTCGCTCATGTGACCGTAGCACTATATAAGTTCATAACCACAATAAAACCATACATGGTTGGTACCATCATTTCTGTTGAATAAGTACAATAAAATGTCACTATAACTAAACTGAAAATTAGTAGATTTATTTAATGTTTTTCATTTTTGCAGGGGTCCAGTTTCACCTATGAAACAATGTGCTATTAATATCTCAGCAGTTGTAGAGGAAACTGAAGTTCATGGCGTTTGTGGAAGTGAGGCAGGCAGTGCTAAGTGTGTCACATGCCCGTTACATTGTGACGGAAGCCTCACCTTTCCGATGCCACTATCTCGGGGAGCTCCACCAACTATGTCCATGGTGGTGGTTTGTGAAAAGTGACCAGCGGTGACGGCATATCCTGTGATACAGAAAAGAGAGAACATTAAGCAAACACATCAGATGGTAAATTACAGCTGTCATGCTTCAACACGCTACTTTCAGCATTAAGTTAAGTGCACAAGTCAAATATTGTTAGTTAAATCAATTATTGCTGAAAAATTGCTTTCATACTTCTCTACATGCTGCCATGGAAAACATCACTGGAAAATGCTGGCTAAATATCCTTGTATTTCTAAATGGACATGCTGCAAAGACTTATGTAACCATAAAATAGCCTATAGACCATTTCAAAGACTAGTTGTGTCTGACGTAACATAATGCTATTCATCAAAACAAGAAACAGCATTTTGCCAGATTGGATGTGCATAGGCAGAAAGGAATATCTGATCAGCTGGTGACACCCCATAATATCCTGTAGACTGGAAGAGTTTGCATTTCCTGGATACTTTCAATCATTCGGCATCACAGACTTGGCCCTATCCTGGATCTCCTCATACCTAACAGACCGGACATTCAGTATCTCCCACTCGCACACCACCTCTTCATCTCGCCCCCTATCTGTCGGTGTCCCCCAAGGTTCAGTTCTAGGACCCCTGCTCTTCTCCATCTACACCTTAGGCCTGGGACAGCTCATAGAGTCTCATGGCTTTCAGTATCACCTCTATGCCGATGACACACAGATCTACCTCTCTGGACCCGATATCACCTCCTTATTAACCAAAATCCCACAATGTCTGTCCGCTATTTCATCCTTCTTCTCTGCCAGATTTCTAAAACTTAACATGGACAAAACAGAATTCATCATCTTTCCGCCATCTCATTCAACCCTCCCAACTGACCTATCTATCAACGTCAATGGCTGCCCACTCTCCCCAGTCCCTCAAGCTCGCTGCCTTGGGGTAACCCTGGACTCGGAACTCTCCTTCAAACCACATATCCAAGCCCTTTCCACTTCCTGCCGACTCCAACTCAAAAATATCTCCCGGATCCGCACATTCCTAAACCATGAATCTGCAAAAACACTAGTGCACGCCCTCATCATCTCCCGCCTTGACTACTGCAACCTCTTGCTCTGTGGCCTCCCCTCTAACACTCTCGCGCCCCTCCAATCTATCATAAACTCTGCTGCTCGACTAATCCACCTGTCCCCCCGCTATTCCCCGGCCTCTCCTCTCTGTCAATCTCTTCACTGGCTCCCCATTGCTCAGAGACTCCATCCAGTTCAAAACCCTAACCATGACATACAAAGCCATTCACAACCTGTCTCCTCCATATATCTCCGAACTAGTCTCCCGTTACATACCTGCACGCAACCTCCGATCCTCACAAGATCTCCTTCTCTACTCCCCTCTTATCTCCTCCTCCCACAACCGTATACAAGATTTCTCCCGTGCTTCCGCCCTACTCTGGAACTCTCTACCCCAACGTATCAGACTCTCGCCTACCATGGAAACCTTCAAAAGTAACCTGAAGACCCACCTCTTCCGACAAGCCTACAACCTGCCATAACCACCGCTCCACCATACCGCTGCACGACCAGCTCTACCCTCACCTACTGTATCCTCACCCATCCCTCGTAGATTGTGAGCCCTCGCGGGCAGGGTCCTCGCTCCTCCTGTACCAGTCGCTGACACATTGTGTTCAAGATTATTGTAATTGTTCTTGTATTATACCCCTTTTTCACATGTAAAGCGCCATGGAATAAATGGCGCTATAATAATAAATAATATATATATATATATATATATATATATATATTTATGGGATAGTAGTAGAGAAGAACTTGTTGAATAGAGAAATCACAGCACCATAACATGTGTGATATTATAATTACTATTTGCATTTGTCTGGTACATTCTTGTATTGAGGCAATTATGCAATCAGGGAATGTCTACAAGGAATTAATAGCTACAAATGACTATTATTATTATTCCATGAAAATCAGATGTATTAGTGATCTGAAATATGCAAGGGTTAGGGACCATATCTGAAAGGTGCGAGTCATCTATGCGCTACTCCAGCCCTTTCTAATCATGCAGGAGGTTAGACCAGGAGATCAGGCTGTCTGCATACATCTCACACACTAAGAAATCTGCTCTAAGTTGTTGTTTGTTCCTGTTCTTTTTCGGCTGTGTTGCTGCTGGCTTATGATTGGTAAGCGTCAATCAGGGAGAAGTACACGCCCCCCATGAAAACTATCTGATAACACCCACTTGGAGTTAACCAAAGTTACTCTTTAGGTGTCAAATACTTTCATTGCTAATATCTCCACAAAGGAGAGGCAAAATAATAATAATAAAAAAAAACAACATTTTATTCTGCAGCCACTATTACATCGTATGTCCAGTGCAACATGAAAAATTTGGTGAAAGTGTCAGCCAACCAAGATGAGATCTGCTATAGGGATCTACTATAGTAAAGAATTTACTACTTATCTACCATGATAAAAATGTGTTTAGGGCACTGACTGCACTTATCCCCAATGCTCACAATTTATAAAAGTATTGTGGTTAAAAAAAACAATGTTTTCACATAATCTTTGCCTACTTTTTTTTTCAAAAAGGAGCGAATACATGGCATATGTGAAGAATATTAAAGGGGTAATCCAGGGCTAATCAATGTTTTGCAGTGTTGTTACATTCACTTCAGTACAACAGTGCAATACAGCCACTAATGTATAATGTCTGCTGCTGCGTATGAGTCCTAAAGATAAATGAAGAGTAGGAATCCCTTTCTGTGTGCCTTGCTGTGTATAACAGAGGTTATATAGCAGCTATTGTCCTACCACCAGCCTAGAGCCTGTGAATACAAGCCATACTATGGCCAGAAATAGTGTTATTCCTCATGTGCACACATGACAGCTTATTCTGGTGTGTGATAGTACCATAGTCTACACATTCCTTTAGGTCTCCTAAGAATTTTTAGGCATACAGTTTGACCTCATGTTGGTCATTTGAACAGATATCCAGACTTAGTGTAAGACGTCTAAAACAACATTTGTATTTTCCGTAATTGCTTCCAACTTCATAGTCATTGTGATAAAGACCACCACATTACTCAGCAGCACTTTGCTTCTGTGCCATAGAGAAATACAAAAACAGTTGATTTATCTTGTAACAGTGATAATGAATAAAATATAGCATTAAAATACTGCCTAGTACCCAGACAAGATACCACTACTGCTCATTAGGGGTTGACAGATCCACTTCAACCGAGAAGAAGACACTTGCCTAAATATGAGGTGTAACCTTTGGCAATGACAGCTTCATTACTCAGCTTGAAGTATGTGTTGTCAGTAAGGTTCAATACTTTAACTGTTCCTGTCCAGTAATAGGATCCGGGAGCTCCCATAACAACCAGCTCCTAAAAAAGAGAAAAAATCAGAGTGTAAATCTCCTTCAGGATTTATGGCAACAAAACGTGACAATCTAGTATAATGGCTTTCATATTTTAAGCTGGTGGAGTCAAACAAGAGGAAAATGTCTCTGAGTCAACTCCACTGATATGTGGAATGAGACTAGCATCCTGCCATCTTAGATTCAACTAAGTAATCATTATTAATTGTTATTATTGATATTAATAATGCTAATAATAATAATACACGTATATTAGAATATTCTCTGTTCTCATACAAAACCATGTCACTTGGGCTTTGGAGATGCTTGAACAGTACTTGTTAAATACTACATTCTAAAACAACTATACATAAGGATTGGCACAGCTTTTATTTGGTTTCCACCCTAAGAAGGGGTTAAATAAAGAGAATAAAGTCAAAGCTATTAATTGCCTCCTCTTTATTTCTTACTAGTGGCGATGGGTCTCAGGCCGGATGCAGAGCTCATTTGTATACACACATGATAGGCTATAGCACAAAACTAACTAAACCAAACAGGTGCATCTCAATAAATTAGAATATCATCAAAAAGTTAATTTATTTCAGTTCTTCAATGCAAAAAGTGAAACTCATATATTATATAGAGTCATTACAAACAGAGTGATCTATTTCAAGTGATTATTTCTGTTAATGTTGATGATTATGGCTTACAGCCAATGAAAACACAAAACTCACTATCTCAGTAAATTAGAATACTTTATAACAACAGCTTGAAAAATGTTTTTAAAATCCGAAATGTTGGCCTACTGAAGTGTATGTTCAGTAAATGCACTCAATACTTGGTCGGGGCTACTTTTGCATCAATTACTGCATCAATGCGGTGTGGCATGGAGGTGATCAGCCTGTGGCACTGCTGAGATGTTATGGAAGCCCGGGTTGCTTTGATAGCAGCCTTCAGCTCGTCTGCATTGTTGGGTCTGGTGTCTCTCATCTTCCTCTTGACAATACCCTATGGGTATTAACCCCCATTCTCTATGGGGTTAAGGTCAGGCGAGTTTGCTGACCAATCAAGCACAGTGATACTGTTGTTTGTAAACCAGGTATTGGTACTTTTGGCAGTGTGGACAGGTGCCAAGTCCTGCTGGAGAATTAAATTTCCATCTCCAAAAAGCTTGTCGGCAGAGGGAATCATGAAGTGCTCTAAAATTTCCTGGTAGATGCCTGCGCTGACTTTGGTCTCGATAAAACACAGTGGACCTACACCAGCAGATGACATGGCTCCCCAAACCATCACTGATTGTGGAAACTTCACACTAGACCTCAAGCAGCTTGGATTGTGGCCTCTCCACTCTTCCTCCAAACTCTGGGACCTTAATTTCCAAATGAAAATTGGAACTCTGGGACCTTGTGGAGTGTCAATGACTGCCTTCTGAACATCTGTCAAGTCAGCAGTCTTTCCCATGATTGTGGAGCCTACTGAAACAAACTAAGGGACCTTTTTAAATGCTTAGGAAGCCTTTGCAGGTGTTGTTTGTTAATTATTCAAATTTACTGAGATATTGACTTGTGTTTTCATTGGCTGTAAGCCATAATCATCAACATTAACAGAAATAAACACTTGAAATAGATCACTCTGTTTGTAAAGACTCTATATAATATATGAGTGTAACGGGTCTGGGAGGTGGAACCTCTGAGCAACTATACAAGGGGGCGGTCCTTGTAAGGAAGCGGGTGGCTCCCAGGGAAGACGGGCAGGTAGTCACGGCAAGTGACAGGGACAGTCTCTGGGTAGAAGGGCAGGTAATCACGACAAGTGACAGGGACAGTCTCTGGGTAGAAGGACAGCAGGCAGGTGGCTGGTGAGCGCTCCCAGGAGAGCGGGCGAGAGTCTCTGGACAGGCAGGTGGTCACGGCAAGTGACGACAGAACCTCCAGGTAGACTAGCAGCCAGGTAGCAGGTGGACGCTCCCAGGTGAGCGGGCAAGAGTCTCTGGACAGGCAGGTGGTCACGGTAAGTGACGGCAGAGCCTCCAGGTAGGCTAGCAGGCAGGTAGCAGGTGCGTGATCCCAGGTGAGCGGGCAAGAGTCTCTGGACAGGCAGGTGGACACGGCAAGTGACGGCAGAGCCTCCAGGTAGGCTAGCAGGCAGGTAGCAGGTGAGCGCTCCCAGGTGAGCGGGCAGGCTGGTCCATAGACAGACTGACAGGTGTAGGAAGGCAGACCGTCGGACCGCAGGCTTGCAAGCAGGTAAGCGGATATCAGGCAGGTATCAAGCAGGAATCTGGCAGGTGACTGGCAGGTTACAGGCAGGATTCTGGCAGGTGACTGGCAGGTTACAGGCAGGATTCTGGCAGGTGACTGGCAGGTAACAAGCAGGAATCTGGCAGGTAACCGGTAACGGGACCTGAGGGCTGAAGCAGAGTGAAGGCTTTGCAACAACATTGCTCGGGCACCTCCATCTTGGATGAGGTGCCTTATATATGGAGAGGTCCTCCGGCCATTGGCCGGGGACCCCTTAGGGCGGCGCGCGCGGCCCCTTTAAGAGAGGGGGAGCGCGCGCGCGCCCTAAGCACAGTGACCGGGGAGGAGCGCGCGCTGCCAGCAGAGCGGGAGGAAGACGCCGGGCACGGAGCGGAGAGGTGAGGAGGAGACAGGGACGCCGACGCTACAGTACCCCCCCCTTTAGGCCCCCCCTTTTTTAGGCCAGACAGAAATTTACCAAGGATGAGAGGGGCATGTATGTTCTCCCGGGGCTCCCACGTTCTCTCCTCAGGACCAAACCCCTTCCAATCTACTAGAAAAAAGGTCTTTCCTCTTACCCTTTTGGTGGCCAGAATGTTCTCTACCTCAAACTCGTTTTCAGCGGAAACCGGAGCAGGAGGCGTACCTGTAGACTTGGAAAAAGAGTTAAGTACCACGGGTTTGCGGAGAGATACATGGAAGGAGTTAGGGATCCGCAAGTTGGCCGGGAGTTTCAATTTATAGGCCACCGGGTTGATCTGTTTGATAACCTCCAGTGGGCCGATGAACCGAGGCCCTAACTTGTAGGAAGGAATCTTGAGCCGGACATACTTGGAAGAGAGCCAGACTTTATCTCCAGGACGGAATTGTGGAGGATCCAGGCGTTTTTTGTCAGCGTGTTTTTTCATCCGCTCGGACGACTGAAGGAGTGCGGATCGGGTACTCTCCCAAATGGAGGAAAATTTGCTAACGAGAGATTCCGCAGCCGGATTTTCCACCGAGGTGGAGACGGGAAATGGGATCCGAGGATGCTGACTGAAGACTACAAAAAACGGGGATTTGGAGGAAGATTCGCTCTCGTGATTATTGTAAGAGAATTCGGCCCATGGTAGGAGATCCACCCAGTCTGAATGGTGGGCATTAACGAAGTGCCGGAGGTAACTGGTCAGGATCTGATTGATCCGCTCCACTTGACCATTGGACTGTGGGTGGTAAGCGGAGGAGAAGTCCAGGGTGACGTCTAGCAGCTTACATGTGGCTCTCCAGAAGCGTGAGGTGAACTGAACCCCACGATCCGACACGATGTGGAGAGGCAGGCCATGGAGATGGAAGATGTGGCGGATAAAGTCTTTAGCCAGCTCGGGTGCAGACGGGAGGCCTGGCAGGGGAATGAAATGAGCCATTTTGGAAAAGCGGTCAGCGACCACCCAAATGACCGTACAACCGGCAGAGACAGGGAGATCTGTTATGAAGTCCATAGCTATATGCAGCCAGGGGGCAGCAGGTACTGGAAGAGGAAGGAGGCGACCGGCTGGCAGGTGTCTCGGAACCTTGTTGCGGGCGCAGGACACACAGGCAGAAACAAAGTCTATTACGTCCTTGTGCAGGGTAGGCCACCAGTAGTGCCGGGTAATAAGCTGGAGGGTCTTCTTCTGACCGGCGTGGCCAGCTAGCTTAGACGAGTGACCCCAGTGTAGGATCTTCTCTCGATCAGGTACCGTTAAGAACGTCTTACCGGGAGGGAGACGATTTAGACTCACGGGGGCCACCTGCATTACTCTGGCGGGATCGATGATGTGTTTAGGCTCCTCCTCAAGGTCAGACACCAGGAAGGATCGGGACAAGGCGTCAGCTTTGATGTTTTTGTCAGCCGGGCGAAAATAAAGAACGAAATCAAAGCGGGCAAAAAACAAGGACCACCGGGCTTGGCGCGGGTTAAGTCTCTGGGCGTTCTGGAGATAGGCCAAGTTCTTGTGGTCTGTGTAAATTATTACCGGGTGAAGAGCCCCCTCGAGCAGGTAACGCCACTCCTCCAGTGCCAGCTTAATGGCCAATAATTCTCGGTCTCCTATAGAACAATTGCGCTCAGAAGAGGAGAAGAGTTTGGAGAAAAAGCCGCAGGTTACCATTCTTCCGGAAGATGATTTTTGGGTAAGTACCGCCCCGGCTCCGGAGGAGGAAGCGTCTACTTCTAGGGAGAATTGTTTGTTGCCGTCCGGACGATGCAGCACCGGGGCGGAGGAGAAAGCCTGTTTTAAGGAAAGAAAGGCTTCCTCTGCTTCGGGCGGCCATTCTCTGGGATTAGTACCCTTACGGGTGAGCACAGAGATAGGGGCAGTCCGGGAAGAGAAGTGCGGTATGAAGAGGCGGTAATAGTTGGCGAAGCCCAGGAACCGCTGAATAGCCTTCAACCCCTCTGGTCGGGGCCACTTCTGGATGGCAGACAGTTTCTCAGGATCCATTTGTAGGCCGGTCTGAGAGATTATGTAGCCCAGAAATGGAAGAGAGGTCTGCTCAAAGATGCACTTCTCATATTTAGCGTAGAGGTGGTTCTGCCTGAGCCTGAGCAGGACCTGACGAACATCCCTCCGGTGAGTAGGAAGGTCCGGAGAGAAGACCAAGATGTCGTCCAGGTACACCACCACGCAGGAGTAGAGAAGGTCACGGAAGATGTCATTGACCAACTCTTGAAAGACGGCAGGAGCGTTACAGAGACCGAAGGGCATTACAAGGTACTCATAGTGGCCGTCCCGGGTGTTGAATGCCGTCTTCCACTCATCCCCCTGACGGATACGGACCAGGTTATACACCCCACGGAGATCCAGTTTGGTGAAGATTCAGGCCCCCTCAGACGGTCAAATAATTCAGGAATGAGCGGGAGGGGGTATTTATTCTTCACTGTAATCTGGTTAAGGCCTCTATAATCTATACATGGACGGAGTGAGCCGTCCTTCTTTTTGACGAAGAAGAAGCCTGCTCCCGCCGGGGAGGTAGATTTCCGGATAAATCCCCGGGCCAGATTCTCAATATATTCTGACATGGACCGGGTCTCTGCAGCGGACAAAGGGTAGATACGCCCATGGGGAGGAGTAGAGCCGGGTATCAGGTCGATTGGGCAGTCGTATGGTCTATGAGGGGGTAATGTCTCTGCTTCTTTTTTATTGAAGACATCCGCATAAGACCAATAGGGAACCGGTAGACCGGGTAGATTGACTGGGGTAGGAGAAGGACGAGCAGGATGACCGGGAACTAGACAAGTCTTATGGCAGTCCTGTCCCCAGCGAAGGACTTCTCCGGTCTGCCAGTCAAGCACGGGTGCATGTTTCTGGAGCCAAGGTAGGCCTAGCAAGAGTGCGTGAGAGAGTCCAGGCAGAACATGAAAGGAGATGCTCTCAGAATGCAGCATTCCCACCTGTAGAGTTAGCGATTCGGTGATGAGTTGGATGGGATGTGGTAAGAGGCCCCCATCCACGGCGGCGACAGATAAAGGTACGGCCAGAGGTTTGGTGGGAATGCGGTATTTTTCTACCAGGGATTGAGAGATGAGATTTCCAGCAGCTCCTGAGTCAAGTTGAGCCAGTTCAAAATAGCGGTTCTCTCTGCAGATGATAGAGACTGACAGCATCAGGGATGGAGAGGGTTTACTTTTGTCTAGGGCGACCTCTCTGAGCGATCCTAGACACAGGCGTTTCCCAACCTCTCTGGGCAGGAACGGATCCGGGGCTCCTTACTGCCACAGTAGAAGCAGCTCCCCTCGGCACGGCGTAAGTCTTGACGGGTTTTGACCATCTTGGTCTGGTCGACCTGCAGAGGCTCAGGTGAGTGTGCCTGGGGAGTAACGGAGGGAGTGACGGGTTTCTGGAAGGTAGGGGCTAGACGTGGAAACCTCCTCTCACAGGTGACCTCTTTGGCGCGCTCCTGGAACCGGATGTCAATCCGGGTGGCAAGTGTTATTAAGTCGTCGAGAGTGGTAGGAATGTCCCGACCGGCGAGTTCATCTTTAATACGGCCGGACAGACCCTCCCAGAAGACAGACACCAGGGCGTCGTTATCCCAGGCCAGCTCCGAAGCAAGGGTACGGAACCGTATGGCATATTGACCCACGGTGAGATTTCCTTGATGGAGGCGTAGCAGAGATGATGCGGATGAGGTCTTCCGTCCGGGTTCGTCGAAGACTTTCCGGAAAGCCGTGAGAAAGGCTGGCAGGTCGGACACCAGGGGGTCTCCTCTCTCCCATAGAGGATTTAACCAGTGCCTCCCCCGTGAGATGGGACATAAAGAAGGCTACTTTGGCCCGGTCGGAGATAACTGGTGGGACAGGAGTTCAAAGTGCAGGGTGCACTGGTTTATGAAGCCCCGAGCTTGAGCGGGATCGCCTCCAAAGCGAGGAGGTGCAGAAAGCCGGGGTCCGGGGCAGGATACCATGGTATTGGTGGGCAGCGGCGCTGCCGGGTTGCGAGTCATGACACTAGCGGTGGTTGCTGGTGGAGCAGTCAGAGTGTCCAGGCGAGAGTTGACATTCCGCAGGTGACTCAGGATGGACTCCTGTTGGGACCTCTGCCGGGACAATTCATGACATAGGTCCGAGAGCGAGGGAGCTTGGGTGCCACCGGGTTCCATAGCCCGAGCAAACTGTAACGGGTCTGGGAGGTGGAACCTCTGAGCAACTATACAAGGGGGCGGTCCTTGTAAGGAAGCAGGTGGCTCCCAGGGAAGACGGGCAGGTAGTCATGGCAAGTGACAGGGACAGTCTCTGGGTAGAAGGGCAGGTAATCACGACAAGTGACAGGGACAGTCTCTGGGTAGAAGGACAGCAGGCAGGTGGCTGGTGAGCGCTCCCAGGAGAGCGGGCGAGAGTCTCTGGACAGGCAGGTGGTCACGGCAAGTGACGACAGAACCTCCAGGTAGACTAGCAGCCAGGTAGCAGGTGGACGCTCCCAGGTGAGCGGGCAAGAGTCTCTGGACAGGCAGGTGGTCACGGCAAGTGACGGCAGAGCCTCCAGGTAGGCTAGCAGGCAGGTAGCAGGTGAGCGCTCCCAGGTGAGCGGGCAAGAGTCTCTGGACAGGCAGGTGGACACGGCAAGTGACGGCAGAGCCTCCAGGTAGGCTAGCAGGCAGGTAGCAGGTGAGCGCTCCCAGGTGAGCGGGCAGGCTGGTCCATAGACAGACTGACAGGTGTAGGAAGGCAGACCGTCGGACCGCAGGCTTGCAAGCAGGTAAGCGGATATCAGGCAGGTATCAAGCAGGAATCTGGCAGGTAACAGGCAGGAATCTGGCAGGTTACAGGCAGGATTCTGGCAGGTGACTGGCAGGTAACAAGCAGGAATCTGGCAGGTGACTGGCAGGTAACTGGTAACGGGACCTGAGGGCTGAAGCAGAGTGAAGGCTTTGCAACAACATTGCTTGGGCACCTCCATCTTGGAGGAGGTGCCTTATATATGGAGAGGCCATTGGCCGGGGACTCCTTATGGCGGCCCGCGCGGCCCCTTTAAGAGAGGGGGAGCTGCCAGCAGAGCGGGAGGAAGACGCCGGGCACGGAGCGGAGAGGTGAGGGGAACAGCGTCCCTGCCTAGCAGGAGGCAGGGACGCCGACGCTACAATGAGTTTCACTTTTTGTATTGAAGAACTGAAATAAATTAACTTTTTGATGATATTCTAATTTAGTGAGCTGCACCTGTATGTCAAATACAGATGATCCCAAAGGGTGAAGTGAGTGGGAAAACCACCAAAATGAGAAGTTATTCTGTATTCACTAAGTGGCTGAAAAATGTTGCATTGTTTTTTACTAATTTCAAAAGAATCTAAATTATCCCATTTCAGAACTGGAGTGAGAACTTCATCCCCCCACAAAAAATGCAGAAAGAAGACTGATGTGAGGGTTACAATCTGTGTACAGCACCGCAGGATGTGTCAGCACTATATGACCAGGGAACAGGACATGAGCATAGGATTGTGAAGTGTCTGCCTGCAGTTTTTACATCCCCAAACTGTTAACATTGCTACACAGGTCTCTGCTGTCTGGTGACATCCTACCCTCTAGAGATGTCAATCAAGAGCAAAAAAAGGTAGGGTTTTAGAAGGATTTTACAGCCCTGGACTCTTGATCAACGCCCAGTAGATACTTGACGTCTCATTAACAAATGGAATAATTAAAACCCTCCGTGCTATGTCGATAAGCAACAAGTGGATTTTTACAACCTATTTACTTGTCACCTATGTAGCAATGGTAGCAGTTTGAGAAGGTGAAAACTACTGGGAGAATCCCTTTAATGTAACGAGATGATTGTGTTATTATGATACAGATCATGGATTATGATTAACTTTAAAGTGACATTCAGGCTTAAGAAATAGGGTCACATCTGCACTCTATAAACCAAAATGGCATTCTTGATCTACTTCACTTTAGAGCAAAGTTTCCATGGAAAACCAGCACTTTCCAGGGATTAATTTTTGACAAAGTTTGGGTTTCATTTGGAGGCACTGGCAGCAAGGAACATAATATGACAGACATAATTATAGAAAGTAGATGATATATAAAAAGTGTTGTTATTCCTGCATTCCTCTCTTTATTGTCTTATTTGGAATCTGATGACATCTTTATGGCAATCCATGGGCATCTTGCCTGTAGAAAATTCAGTTTAGGACATCTGTTTTGGATCTGAAGTTATCTCAGATTCAGAAATGTCAAACACATATTTGACAATACCAAGATAGTAAAGGCCAAAGCTCATTATTCTTTTAGCAGAGAGAATAAAATAGTTTTTTATGGAAACAATCAGTTGCAGGAAACTATTTAATGCTTTAAACTGAGAATGTAATTTACTGGAGCACATTGACTAATGTTAGTACATTCGTGATTTTACTGTACCATGTGTCATAATCCACCACATATTTCCCAAGTTATATCCTAAGCCCTAAGTAAAAAAAATTCTAAGGAAATAAAGACCATGTTAATTTTGCTACCAATAATAAAATGTCATAAAGTTAAACCCAATATAGCTCATTTATACAGTGGGTACGGAAAGTATTCAGACCCCTTTAAATATTTCACTCTTTGTTTCATTGCAGCCATTTGGTAAATTCTAAACAGTTCATTTTTTTCTCATTAAAGTACACTCTGCACCCCATCTTCACTGAAAAAAAAAACAAGAAATGTAGAAATTTTTGCAAATTTATTAAAAAAGAAAAACTGAAATATCACATGGTCATAAGTATTCAGACCCTTTGCTCAGTATTGAGTAGAAGCACCCTTTTGAGCTAGTATAGCCATGAGTCTTCTTGGGAATGATGCAACAAGTTTTTCACCCCTGGATTTGGGGATCCTCTGCCATTCTTCCTTGCAGATCCTCTCCAGTTCTGTCAAGTTGGATGGTGAACGTTGGTGGACAGCCATTTTCAGGTCACTGCAGAGATGCTCAATTGGGTTTAGGCCAGGGCTCTGGCTGGGCCAGTCAAGAATGGTCACAGAGTTGTTCTGAAGCCACTCCTTTGTTATTTTAGCTGTGTGCTTAGGGTCATTGTCTTGTTGGAAGGTGAAACTTCAGCCAAGTCTGAGGTTCAGAGCACTCTGGAAGAGGTTTTCATCCAGGATATCTCTGTACTTGGCCGCATTCATGTTTTCTTCAATTGCAACCAGTCATCCTGTCCCTACAGCTGAAAAACACCCCCATAGCATGATACTACCACCACCATGTTTCACTGTTGGAATTGTATTGGGCAGGCGATGAGCAGTGCCTGGTTTTCTCCACACATACTGCTTAGAATTATCACCAAAAAGTTCTATCTTCGTCTCATCAGACCAGAGAATCTTATTTCTTATAATCTGGGAGTCCGTCATGTGTTTTTGAGCAAACTCTATGCGGGCTTTCATACGTTTTGCACTGAGGAGAGGCTTCCATCGGGCCACTCTGCCATAAAGGCCCGACTGGTGGAGGGCTGCAGTGATAGTTGTCTTTGTGGAACTTTCTCCCATCTCCCTACTGCATCTCTGGAGTTCAGCCACAGTGATCTTATGGTTCTTCTTTACCTCTCTCACCAAGGCTCTTCTCCCACGATTGCTCAGTTTGGCTGGACGGCCAGGTTTAGGAAGACTTCTGGTGGTCCCAAACTTCTTCCATTTAAGGATTATGGAAGCCACTGTGCTCTTAGGAACCTTGAGTAATGCAGAAATTCTTTTGTAACCTTGGCCAGATCTGTGCCTTGCCACAATTCTGTCTCTGAGCTCCTTGGGCAGTTCCCTTGAGTTCATGATTCTCATTTGGTCTGACATACACTGTGAGCTGTGAGGTCTTATATAGACAGGTGTGTGCCTTTCCAAATCAAGTTCTATCAGTTTAATTAAACACTGCTGGACTCCAATGAAGGAGTAGAACCATCTCAAGGAGGATCCCAAGGAAATGGACAGCATGTGACTTAAATATGAGCGTTTGAGGGTCTGAATACTTATGACCATGTGATATTTCAGTTTTTCTTTTTTAATAAATTTGCAAAAATGTCTACATTTCTGTTTTTTTTCAGTCAAGATGGGGTGCAGAGTGTACTTTAATGAGAAAAAAATGAACTTTTTAGAATTTACCAAATGGCTGCAATGAAACAAAGAGTGAAAAATTTAAAGGGGTCTGAATACTTTCCGTACCCACTGTATTATACATATAATAAGTTACTGAACAGCACGAACTTGGACCTGAGACACTGTAGCCATAAAGTCCATTTGCTTGTTCCCTCTACTAAAAGACAGTAATCGTCGTTTTAAATTTTATGTCATAAATCATTAATACACATGAAAATAAGCAACATTTTAAAATATTTTGTTAGAGAAATCTTCTTTTCCCTTCTGGATTAATTTTTCACTCAATTCATTGGTAAAATCTGTATTCAGTAAAGACAGACTTTCAAATTACTGAGATAGGAGATGACAGTTGGTGCTCATAGGATTCCATGGAGATGGGAGGGGGGGAGCAGGGAGGAGCTAGAGGCAGACCCCGATATTCTGCTACAAGTGCTCCTGAAATGACAGCTGCACCTTAATCCATCTTTAATTCATTAAGCTACACCTTAATGCCAGCTCCTATCTCACTAATGTGAAAATCTGTCTTTACTGAATATAGATTTTACAGCATTTACCCTTAAATTGACATTGCAAGATCAATCCAGGAATAGGAAGAAGCCGATTTCTCTGAAGAGATTTATTACAAAGTTGCTTATTTTCATGTGTATCCTTGTAGTTATTGATACAGTAGCTAAAAATTCACATGTGCAATTAAACCATATAAAACAAGAGACAAGATACAATGTAGTGAACAGCACAGTGCATACATCACCGCGCAGAGTATCTTCCGTATTATCCTGTGCAGCATACAACTGAATGCTATACACACAAAACACAAATAGCAAACTATTTTCAGAAAACTATTAATGTGGCTGACTTCCTAGGACAGATCCTGACAATGTGACCTTTTTGACTTTTGTAATGAGTACTTTTCTGAAAATGTAACATGAAGCCTTACTGCAGATTCCAGGTCAACATATGTGAACTATCTACTAATGTTATTGTTGGCATCTGTGTGAAAACAAGGGATAAGGAGAATTCAAACATACATATGTAAAAGAGTATATAGAATGTATAGCAGCATGGCTCCATACGCAGAATATCATCACTTGCTGTCCCAGTATAGACTACCAGAATGGCCTGGGCTGGGGCGATGGGGTTACACCTGCCTTATTATGTTGCAACCATCCCTGCCTTTGGAAAACATTTTATTGAAAGTCAGACAATCTATTTTTTACATGATCTCTCTAGTAATTATTTTTTTTTACAGACATTGGGGCATAGCTGTATAAAGTATGTGGAAAGGCATAAAATAAAGAGAAGAGGAGAGAAGATGCAGAAAAACATAGGTAGCAATACAGTTCAAAGATGGATCTGAAGAATTGGTGAGAATAGCTTGGCAATAAAAAAAGAGAATAAAATCAATGCATTTAAAAAAAAGAGGATAATAGCTACATGGTAATCAGTTTTAAGTTAAAGGGGTGGTCCGAAGTCCAAAGTCATTTTCATTCTGAATCCCTATCTATTTAGGGCTATAATCTAAACTATTTTCTAACATACTTAAATAAAAATTCCCTATCCTTCCCTAGCTACACTATCTAACGGCTTTTTTTTTTCCACTTCCTTTTTGATGACATTTCATTTGAGAATCCAGTGCTTGCTGGGATACTCAACATTTTTGTTTATCAGGGGGCAGAGGCTGCAGTCACTGCCGCACCCCCTGCCTTGAAAAGGAGCATCATCAGTAACGCTTGTTTCACAGACTGGGCTAGTCCCTGCACGCTGTGCACTGTGTGATGTACATAATCACAGCGCGCGCTCAGTTGTTGGCTCAGATCGGCAATAATGAGCTGGCAACTGAGCGGATTGTCAGGATACCCGGCGTGCAGAGACCAGTGACGTCACTTGTGGAGGCGGCACCAACTTCCTCATTCCATGCCTAGAAGACTTGGTGCTGTCCTTAAAAATTATGGAGGTCATACAAAATACTAGATGTAGCTGTTTTTGATGTGGGGTGTATTCATTTTTGCATCAACTAATTAGAGTAAAACTGAAGATTTTGTACTGATTGTTATATTATTAACCTTACTTCTATGTCATGTGTTAAAAAAATGTTCCATGAAACTCAGCCTTGTCAAAATTTTGGAAATTGTTGTATTCAGTGAGATATTGATAAAAATCTTACTTTTCAAAGGGGGGTGTACTCATTTATGCTGAGTACTGTATATACAAACATATACACACATATATATATATATATATATATATATATATATATATATATAGTAGAAAAAAAGTACTGACATGCAGTATTAAAAAGATCCTAGAATGACATCATACGAGGTGGCTCAGAGCAGCATTTGGGGATATCATCCATGACAGTATTTTTTTTCTAATTCCCAGAGGCGTATCTGGAAACTCTCATTCCTTGTGAAACTACCCTGGTGACCTGGACATGTAAAACACACTATGAAAACAGTTTTCTCACACTTTATGATTGTATAGAATATTACATGCCTATCAGACAGCTGTTGACACGTAGGTCCTATATTTATAGAAACTTTCTAGAAGTGTGCATACAATCTGCAGTACATGTGCTGTGAAGGTGAAAAGCAGGTTCAGCATGGGTGGTGCGGACAGTGTGCGGGCTGGCGAGGTTAACTACATTTGGATGCAATTCACAGACAGACCCGGAAGCATCTGCTGCTGATAGAGCTGTAACTGTTATCAGACACATGAGTGATCTCTGAGCACCGACTATTCTCTATTCTGCCACCTGTTTCCTTTATAAAAATGCTGCAGAGTACTAGAGAAACCTACATCTGATAACACTAAGGCCTCGCAATATTAAAGCTGTTTTCCCCATTATAGGAAATTACTATGACAAGAATACCCTTTCACTTTTTAATTGGTAAGGGTCTGACTGCCTGGACCCCCGGGAACATTCACAATAAAGGGAAAATCTTGCTGGTAAACATGCAGCTTTATTGATTTTCACTCTTGAGTTAAGGTGCCCCAATATTCTAACATGGGAATCCCCCTTTAATGACACATTCCCAATTTTTAAGATTAACAGATTTGACAATTTAGATTTGCTAAACCTATGGCTCCCATTCTCCCCTTCTTGTAATATGTAGTTCATGTAGTAAAAATTGAAAATTATAATTTTTTAAGCTAATCCCTGGACACATTAATAAGGGGTTGTCAAGTAGTGGATAGCCACTTTAATGACGGGAGTCTAATTGCTGGGACCCCACCAGCACAGAGAGCAGTGTTGCATTTCTCTCCATTTGCAGCAGGAAAGTGTCAGTAGCCCCCCTCATACTGGTAGGAGAGCGGGGTATAATCACGTAACAGTTTTTGTTTCTACTATAGATGTAACTGAAGGGTGAACATGTGTAGCAGGACATTAAGTATACATCCCTCAGATGGAGTCCAGGGCCACATCTGCAGCCAATACAATGTGGTATCTTCCCCAGCCTTAGTCTATAAACATGAAATATACTGCAATTCAGAATTGCCCAAGCTCATGACCTCAGTGGGACATTGCAGTAATACAAAGCACAGCCACCACTATGTAGACAGTGCACCAGTAGACTGAGAAGAAGGGGCTACAGCACACACACGAGCGCCACGGCCCCTTCTAATAACTGATTGGCAGAAGGGTTAAGAGTAGGAACCACATAGATCTAATCTTGATGGCCTATTTTAAGGACACTTTGATCAGGAAGCCAGATTCTGTAGGTTATGAGACTATGCACTTCTAGGATACCCTAAAAATAGGTGCCTATCTACCCCAGTGATCAAAGATGTATTTCCTCATTTTCCTTTATATACAACCCCTTAGATGTGTCAACTGGTGGCCGGAAGCTACTTACCTTGGGTATAACATGACATTTCTGCATGAATTTCAGGTTATAGAGATGTATACAGGAGGATCACACAGGACTAATCTCATCTGACACTACTTTGTGATCCTCGCAGCCTGGTGGTCAGTAATGGCTTATGGAGAATTATCCTATGAGTGATAGCTCTGGACTATAAATTTAAGAATAAAGAAGTAATAAAGTTATGACACTGACTGAAGCTGGATATCATTCATTAATATGATTCTGTGGCACCCCAGGGGTCTGGTTTTCCACAGTAATGTAATGTTATGTCTGAGAGCAGGTGGGAGGTCCTTTGGTCAGGGATCCTGTGCATGCCACACCTCCTGCCCAGTCTTGGGAGGGGAAGAACTTCCCCTGTATAAACCCTGGGCTGAGGCAGGGTTAGTCAGTCAAGGAGAGTAGAGACAAGAAACAGTCACAGGAAGAAACAGCAGAAGCTCAGTGGGAGCAATACTACTACAAGTCAGGGGCTGGCAGCTGCAGAGCTCGCCCTGACTGAGAAGCTTTCTTACCGGACCCGGCGTCCGAGGCTGTGGGGGACTAACTCTTACCCAGCAGCAGAAGCCGACCGGCAGGGGATCTCAGGTCCTCAGGCCCAGAAACCCGAAGGCCCCGAGTCACCGGCCATACGGGTGAGCACCACACGGTACACTCAGGGACGTGGGCTACTTATATCCGCTTCTAGCAAGGTAGCCAGAAGAGTACAGTCAGTTTGGGAGGCCTACAACTCCGCCTGGCCAGGGGAGATCCCATCTGCTCAAGGACTGACCAGGCCCCGTTCACTAGCAAGTACTCCGGGAGGGTCTATCGTTGTTACCAGTAAAGACCCTGAATTACACCGCACCGTCTCTGAGTGGTTCCTGCTACCCCCATCATCCACATCTGCTGCCCTGAGGCCATACCCCTCCCGTTGGGGGTTATACCATCTACGCTGCACCATCCATCCACCGGCCTCAGCGGACTGTCCTGCAGCGGCAGCTCCATAGCTGCATTCAACGGGTGGCGTAGTCGTCCTGCATCTACCGCTGTTACATCGCCGCTCAGTTTGACTCCCTGGGCACGGACCGGGTCACCGCCACGAGACTACAACCCTCAAGAGATCCGGCTCCGGGTAAGCTCCCGCGTGCGCAACGCAGCGCGACACAGGCCCAGGGGCGCGTCAAATTTGGCGTAGTCGGCAGGATTTCGTGCCCGCAACCACCGGGTACTGCGTGCCTGAAAAAGAGACTTTTCAAACTTACCTGTGGTGAAGATTCCCGCCATCCGGCGCCATCTTCAGCCTTCTTCCCGCCATCGGTGAAGTTTCCCGCCATCCGGCGCCATCTTCTGCCTTCTTCCCGCCATCCGTGGAGTTTTCCCGCCATTGGACGCCATCTTGAGGACGCCGCGCGGAAAGAAGAGGGGCGTGGACTCCGAAAGCGCGCGAGAACTGAAGCCCCGCCTCACGTCCGGACGTTGCGTAAGGTCCTGGAAGGAGCCCAGCAGACGCCGACGTCACAGGAGCGCGACGGAAGGTCCTCAACCCTGACGATCCACTGCGGAGCCGCGGCCTACGGAACAGGATCATCGCAAGGTAGGCCACGGTCCACTAGGGGGGAGGAAGATGTCGGATACGGAGGAGAGCTTCACTGCCTCAACCCCCGCCAGCGCTACCGCTGCTGCAGTTATGCCCTTCACCATGCCCTATATCCCGGGAGCAGCTTGGCTACCCCAGTACTCAGGGGAGTCACATACCCTGCATGACTTTAGAGAAAAGCTGGATAGCCTCTTCCAGGTGTACCCCCTCACAGAAGAGCAAAAAGTGAGCATCCTGGTGGCCCAACTAACCGGGGCAGCCAAAAGGGAAGTAAAATCCTGGCCACCTGGGAGGAAGACTGTCGCAGGGATACTAACCCGGCTGAAGGACACCTTTGATACCCGCACCTCAGCCGAGATTAAGCTTAGATTCTACGGGTGCAAGCAGCGAGCGCATGAGAGTATAAGGGACTATGCACTAAACCTACAAGAGGCCCTGAGGGCCATTAAGCAGACCGACCCTGATGGAGTGGGAAACGAGGACAGGCTGTTGACCGAACAGTTTATAGAGGGACTGTATTGTAATACCCACCGAACCCAGTTGCGGGCAATGGCCTTACAGGATCCCCATCTGGGCTTTGCACAGTTCAAGGACAGAGCCATCCGGGTGCTCCGAGAACCGGCACCGGGTGGCGTTGTGACCCACAAGCGCCCTGCTATCACTTACCACCAGGAGGCGGCGCCCTTGTCGGCAGGGCCTGTGGGAGCTGATGCGCAGGCTTTGGACAATGACCCGGCTCCAGACCTACACCATCAGGTCCAAGAGCTAGCTAAGAGCGTTGCTGCGCTAACCCGAACTGTGCAGTCTTTACAGGCTTCCACCCCAGGGAAGATCCAGCTGGCATCCGGACCAGAGGACATCCCGTGGCGTCGACCAAGGAGGACCCCACCGGCCAGAGGAAGACCCAGTGACCGATACAGCGAGGACGGACGACCCATCTGCCGCCGCTGCAATCAACCTGGACATATGGCAAGGTACTGTTCTTTAAACGGGCACAACCTGGGGTAGAGGGCCAACCCCCAGGAAAAAGATCACCAGGCCCATCGAACTGGCGCGACAGATATGTGGGAGGACGTCCAGTCTTGCCTGTGGTACTGGATGGCATTCCCATGAGTGCCCTACTGGACACCGGGTCACAGGTCACCACCATCCCGTACGTGCTCTTTAAGCAGTACTGGAATGACTCGGATATTACCCGCTACCCTGACGACGACTTGAGTATCATCGCCAGCAATGGCCAGCCCGTGCCACAGATCGGATTTAAAGAGGTGACCATCAAAATCGGTAGAGTCGAACCGGCAGCACAGGGACTGATCATTGTAGATATTGACAAACATGAGAGTCACCCAAAAATAACTCTAGGAACTAATGTAATTGAAAATTGTCTTGCAGAGGTGATTTTTCTTTTACAGCAGGTTGCCAAGAACGCCAGCTCCGGCGAGCAGCGGGTGCTCCAGAAAGAGATCCGGGCACTGATGCGACGGCAACAGGTGGAACTCTCCGGCGGTGAGATTGGTAGCGTAAGAATGTGTGACCCTTTTCCTATTGCCATGCCCCCAAAAAGTGAAATGATGATTTGGTGCCGGGCAGCTATTGGTCTGAGAGGTAGAGATTACCAGGCAATGGTAGAACCAGTTTACTCAGACAGTAGGCCCACCATTTTGACAGCACGGGGGGTGGTCAATGTACGCCATGGGAGGGTGCCCGTTCGCATAAACAATATCGGGGAGAGGGAAGTGTACCTGCCCCGGTATGCCACGCTAGCCAAATTATATACCATTAACCAAAATGCTATACAATCTGTGGAACCCTTGCCTCCATCTCACCCGGAGGAAGGTAACGGCTCTAAGAAAACAAAGGAGGACTGGTGTCAGCAACTACATTTGGGTACTGACTCCACTCCCTCACATCAGAAACAGGGAGTCTATCGGGTGGTTCAAGAGTACGAGAGAGTGTTTAGTAAACACCCGTTAGACTTCGGGCGAGTCAAGGGGGTAGAACACCACATCCCCACGGGAGACCATCCTCCCATAAAAGAGAGGTATCGACCCGTACCCCCTGCACACTACCAACACGCCAAGGGGATGCTTAGAGACATGAAGGAGGCTGGGGTGATCAGGGATAGCTGTAGCCCCTGGGCAGCTCCACTAGTCTTAGTCCGAAAGAAAGACAACACCATGAGGATGTGTGTAGATTACCGGAAAATCAATCGTATCACACACAAGGATGCGTACCCCTTACCAAGGATAGAGGAGTCATTGGCTGCTTTAAGATCTGCTAACTTCTTCTCTACCTTGGACCTCACTAGCGGGTACTGGCAGGTTCCTGTAGCAGAGGCGGACCGGGAGAAGACCGCATTCACCACCCCGATGGGACTTAGCGAGTTCACCTGCATGCCGTTCGGACTCTGCAACGCACTGGGAACCTTCCAACGACTAATGGAGTGTTGTCTGGGCCACAGAAACTTCGAGACGGTCCTGTTGTACCTGGACGATGTCATCGTATATTCCAAGACGTATGAGGACCACCTGAAACACCTGGCGGAAGTGTTCGAAGCTCTGGCAAGTTACGGCCTAAAGGTGAAACCCTCCAAGTGTCACCTCCTGAAACCAAAGGTGCAGTACCTGGGACAGGTGGTGAGCGCTGACGGAGTGGCTCCCGACCCTGATAAGATCACCGCAATTAAGGAATGGCCAAGCCCCTCCAGCGTAAAAGAAGTGCGGCAGTTCCTCGGGTTGGTAGGCTACTACCGAAGGTTTATTCCCGGTTTCACCAAAAAGGCAGCACCTATGCAGGACCTCCTGATAGGCCAGTCCCGGAAGGCCAAGAACCAGAAGCCGCCCTTCAAATGGGAGGAGCTGGAAGAAGAGTCCTTCCGCCAGCTGAAGATGGCCCTCACGGGGGACGAAATCCTGGCGTACCCGGATTATAGCCAGCCCTTTATCCTCTACACCGACGCCAGTAACATCGGGCTAGGAGCCGTACTGTCCCAGATCCAGCAGGGGAAGGAACGAGTAATCGCCTACGCCAGCCGAAAACTGCGACCCACCGAAAGGAACCCCGAGAATTACAGCTCATTTAAGTTAGAGTTCCTGGCCGTAGTATGGGCAGTTACCGAGCGCTTTAAGCATTACCTCGCTTCTTCCCGGTTCACCGTGTACACGGATAACAACCCGTTGACACACCTGGACACGGCAAGACTCGGTGCCCTGGAGCAGAGGTGGATGGCCCGTCTGTCCAACTACGAGTTCACAATCAAATACCGGGCAGGACGCTCCAATACCAACGCGGACGCCCTGTCCAGGATGCCCAACCTGCCGGACGGAGGAGAAGATCCGGAGGGACTGGAAGAAGTTGAACTCCCTGCGTTCCACCGTCATGGGACTATCCAGTATTCCCACCGGGTAAGGAGTAAGCAGGCTGCTACGTTGAACCCCTTACCCCACTACAACTGGGCGGAAACGCAAGACAGCGACCCTGCCGTCCGACTGGTGAAGGAGATGCTGACTCGGCCGGAGGCTCGCCTTGAACCAGACGCTCCGGAGGAAGCCAAACAACTATGGGCAGAGAAGAGTCGACTGTTCCTTTACAAAGGGAAGTTGTGCCGCAGAATGGTTAACTCCCGGACGCATGAATTACTCTGGCAAGTAGTGGTGCCACGAAGAGACGCAGCCATGGTGATGGAGGCATACCACGACGGAGCTGGACACTTCGGGTGGAAGAAGCTGGAGTTCCTGCTGCGCGAGCGGTTCCACTGGGTAGGCATGAGGGGAACCATCGAGAAGTGGTGCAGAGACTGTGGCCCGTGCAACCTGAGAAGGAAGGACCGTGCCAGCCAGAAGACTCCCCTGCAGTCCATCGTCACCCGGCAACCGTTGGAACTGGTAGCCTTGGATCATGTAAAACTGACCCCAAGCAGAAGTGGCTACGTCTACGCGTTAACCATCGTGGATCATTACTCCCGGTTTCTGGTTGTCGTCCCCGTCAAGGACTTAACGGCTCAAACAGCAGCTAGAGCCTTCCAGCAGCACTTTTGCCGTCCACACGGGTACCCGGACCAAGTGCTGACGGACCAGGGACCTGCCTTTGAAGCGGAGGTCTTCCAGGAATTCTGCAATCTGTATGGCTGCCGGAAGATAAGGACGACACCCTACCATCCGCAAACTAATGGACTTTGTGAGAAAATGAACCAGGTGGTAATGGATCTTCTAAAAACGTTGCCCCTGGAAGAACGCAGTCTGTGGCCTGAGAAGTTGCCCGATCTGGTGGACCTATACAACCACATCCCGGTAGGTTCCACCAACTGTACCCCGGCTTACCTAATGAGGGCAAGACCTGGTAAGTTACCTGTTGACCTGGAAATGGGAGTCCTGACACCTGAGGACACTTCACCAGAAACAGACTGGGACACAGAGAGGCAGCAGCAGTACCGGAGAGTACAGGAGAGCGTGGAGCGAAGTCTCTGTCAGGCTAGGGAAAGACAAGAGAAAACTTACAACCAGTATGCTCCCGCTGTTCCCCTGGTACCCGGAGAGCAGGTCTTGAAGAGGAAGAGACGGCTCCACAAGTTGGATGACCAGTGGGAGAAGGACCCGTACACCATACTGCCCTCAAGCCACGAGAACCCGAAGGTTTGTACCATCAGTAAAGACGGAGGGGAAACCACAGCCATTGTATCCCGGGACCACCTGAAGAAGTGTCCCGAACAACTGAGGAACCCTGAAGAGGAACAAGAAGACCATCGACCCGTAGAGGAAAGGGAAGATATGGTTAGTACTGTGCTCGGGGACTTCCCTCGGTCTTGGACTCAAGTCAATGGTGCAGTTGTGGTACCCGTACTCACCTTCCTCCAACCAGCATCCCAAGCACCTACGGAGCAACAGGTAGAGCTGGAAGAACAGCCGGTCCAGGAGGCAGAAGACTCCACACAAGCAGAACAGGAGGATCAACCCTCTGCTTATAGTGAGCCTGCCGTACCCCTAGTGAGACAAAGAGCCGGTAGACAGCTGCCCAGTTTACCCTTGACAGCTCCTACACCCTGTAGTTCAGGGCTAGACAGTCAGCTCCGTAGGTCCACTAGGGCCACTAGAGGCCAGTTACCCGCACGCTGGAGGATTTGAAGTGTATAAATTGTTTTATTTATGTTTATCTGTGTATTGTTGCTTGTGTATAATTTTGTGTTTCCAGTTATTTTTAGGAATCCTTGGTGGATTTACCGGGAATCCTTGTACATAGTTGGAGCGTAACCCAGGATGGACTAGAGACTGTTAAGGACTCGGGGTAGGACAGACCCCTACCTGGTTACGTCTCCCTGTTTTGGTGAAATGGACACCTTGCTTTCTTCAAAGACTGCACCCGGTTACGGACACGCCGTGACCAGCTTTATGTGTTTCCTTATTGTAATGTTATTGTTTATACTTTGTTATGTTACAAAAATATGTTTAGTCCCGGAGTACTAAATTTCACTAGGGGGGAATGTGGCACCCCAGGGGTCTGGTTTTCCACAGTAATGTAATGTTATGTCTGAGAGCAGGTGGGAGGTCCTTTGGTCAGGGATCCTGTGCATGCCACACCTCCTGCCCAGTCTTGGGAGGGGAAGAACTTCCCCTGTATAAACCCTGGGCTGAGGCAGGGTTAGTCAGTCAAGGAGAGTAGAGACAAGAAACAGTCACAGGAAGAAACAGCAGAAGCTCAGTGGGAGCAATACTACTACAAGTCAGGGGCTGGCAGCTGCAGAGCTCGCCCTGACTGAGAAGCTTTCTTACCGGACCCGGCGTCCGAGGCTGTGGGGGACTAACTCTTACCCAGCAGCAGAAGCCGACCGGCAGGGGATCTCAGGTCCTCAGGCCCAGAAACCCGAAGGCCCCGAGTCACCGGCCATACGGGTGAGCACCACACGGTACACTCAGGGACGTGGGCTACTTATATCCGCTTCTAGCAAGGTAGCCAGAAGAGTACAGTCAGTTTGGGAGGCCTACAACTCCGCCTGGCCAGGGGAGATCCCATCTGCTCAAGGACTGACCAGGCCCCGTTCACTAGCAAGTACTCCGGGAGGGTCTATCGTTGTTACCAGTAAAGACCCTGAATTACACCGCACCGTCTCTGAGTGGTTCCTGCTACCCCCATCATCCACATCTGCTGCCCTGAGGCCATACCCCTCCCGTTGGGGGTTATACCATCTACGCTGCACCATCCATCCACCGGCCTCAGCGGACTGTCCTGCAGCGGCAGCTCCATAGCTGCATTCAACGGGTGGCGTAGTCGTCCTGCATCTACCGCTGTTACATCGCCGCTCAGTTTGACTCCCTGGGCACGGACCGGGTCACCGCCACGAGACTACAACCCTCAAGAGATCCGGCTCCGGGTAAGCTCCCGCGTGCGCAACGCAGCGCGACACAGGCCCAGGGGCGCGTCAATTCCATACAATAGGTGAACAATAAAGCAGGAATGGGAGGTGAGAAGTATCATCTAGCTATCTCGTGTGGATTCAGCCGGAAGAAGTTTGGGTCCATGTGCAATGGCTGCTGCTCTAGTTGCTAGCCCGCACATCCTTTTTCTGCTTTAATCTTCACCTAATGTATGGACTCATTATAAAGCATGAAAACCAATGTTGATGAGTTATCTCTTTATCCCTGTATTTACTAAGCACCAGCCTATGCTGAGCCCCAGAGTCTATATGAGCAAAGAGGTCCTTGGAATAGAACCACAGGTTTCTAAAGATGGTGAAAGTTGATTCAAAGAAATCGGTCCATCGGCCATGTCAATAATCTGTGACTGCTGGATGGGATTCCGGAAAACTGCGTCTTAACCCATGGCATACATGTCTCTTCTTTTGATTTGCCAGGGTGCATCACACCGCAACGATAACATTGTGCCAAAATGGCTAAATAAAAGAGGAGCTGAAATGCCGACAGAAGCGGATCTCGGGGCTACAGTTCACTGGCCATAAATTACCCATGTGGCTAATGGACCAGGTCAGGTGAATCGATTTGCGTCAATTCTACAAGTTTCATATTATCAGCGTGAGAAGCAGCGCTGACCTCCGCTATTCTCCATAAGATCTGGAGGCTGAATGCACATAAGGCAGGAAGATAGTCCTGACCACCAGGGATGATGCTTTTAGTGAAAGTTGATGGCAAAATGTGAAAGCTGATGGCCGAAGAAGGCAACAAACAAAGCAATGAATGCAACCATTATTATCAGTAGCAGAAATAATTCCTAATTATTAGATTTCAGCTAATTTGAGCTCTGTTCATATGTCCAGTTGTCATCCGTTTGTAACAGACGTAGTATTAAAAAAATCTGTTACAAATGGATAAAAGCAAATGCACACTTTGGTTTCCACTTCACATCTGTAATGTTCACAACAGGTGGGAAACAGATCATAAAAGATGACCATCCAGTATCATGCGTTTCCCAAAGACATCCCACAGATGTTAACAAAAAGATCCATTTGCTACCAGTTTTTTAGGCAGGACAAAAGAAGTTGTGCAGACGATGGCTTTTGATCCTGCTAAAGAATATATTTCAGCTGGACGCCAGTCAAATGGAAGAAATTTTAGGATATTTCTGTCCCCATTTTAATGAATGTGATCCCAAAACAGACCCTGAAACAGAATAAACTACTAGAATGTGAATATACAGTAACCTTCGTCCAGTTAACGGAAACGACACCATGGTGCTGCAGTTAATGAAGCTAAAAGGGGTGAAAACAAGTTATCATTTATCCATAGGATATTAGAATGCATGACTAATTACTGCTCAATTCATTCCCTATTTTTTGGCATCCCCGTAGAGAAAGAATGTAGCAGCAGTCTGATGTCCAACCTGTCACCCCATTTTGTAATAGAAATAAAAGTGACCAGTCAAAGATAGAAATTCCCCATTATGCCGATCGGTGCTGGTCCAGCATCCATCAATCCGAAAGTTATCACCTATCCTGTGAATAGATGAGAACTAGTTTTCACTGGTGAACCCCTTTAACCTCTTTAATGTCCTTTTCTAATAATAAAAAGTGCAAGTCACAAATATCTAGGAAGGAAGTCCCTGCCTCTGTAAAGCTGACACTCTACCAAAGGAAAATGCAGCTTGTGTATTGTCTAGAATACAAGTAACAGGTGGTTCAGTGTGGCCGATGTGCATAAATACAGCTAGGAATTAGGAATCACTTATATATGACATATCCATATCTCCTTATACAGCCATATAATATAAGATGTGAAAGACCTCTGTGCAGGCTGGATACTTAAAGGGCGAGATTCAATAAAGTGGATACATTACCAAATTTGACACTATAAACTGCATATATTGTTTATAGTGTCAGACTTACCATGTCTGAATGGTTATATAATCCTACAATAAAAGTGCTCATTTCAAAATTAGGCAGGGAAATTTTCACTAAAATTATCAAAGTAACTGCACCAGTCTCATCAGGTCTAGGAGATCTATTGAAAAATGTATGCAGTTTGTAATGGGAAATCTGGTGACAGATCAACTATAAGCAATTTCCACATACACATCTGTTTTATGAAAGAATGTACAACTTTTTTTAATTTTTATGACACTTTTAGCGCTTTTCAGAAAAGTGTACAGCAACCAGCTTGAGGGGCAGACCACCCACCGGCTGACAGATTTAATATAATTTGCATCAGAATCTGTGATTAAATATAAAATCTCTACGTCTGCGGAGCAAGAATAAATCTGCATTTTTGCTGCATATCCAGATAAAAATGCAATAAATTTAATAAGGGGTATTATTATGACTATTAAAATTTGTTACATTTTTCTCAAGCCCCAACTAATGTCATAGAATCTGCAGCCCTCCGCGCTTCACATATGGAACCAAGCAGTCCATACAGAGCAAAGTCTAGGTGAAACTGCAATGAGATCGATCTCTATATTTTTGTTGTTCTCCTTGCTTGGCTATTTTAAGGTACATTTTGATCTCAATGTTATTTTAGTTGGTGTCTGCACCTATTGGCATTTTAATAATGTCTAAAGAAAATGTTTTATTGGCTTACTGCATGGTTTATATATATGTGAATTTTGATGACCACATTAGGACTGCTTAGACTCCACTAGTGCAGTAAAGGAGATACAAATGGGTTTAATTCTCCGCTGCCATGTAGAAAGGATGAGGGATGCCAATCCGAGCATAAGTGGTTTATTTAGTCAACGCGTTTCGAAGTGTACAAACTTCTTCCTCAGGACAGCCATGATAGGGTCGTGGGGCATGGACATTATTGCTTTACCAAGAGATCCAACTGTACTGGTATCAAAGTGTCGTTTGCCCAGAGATCAATGTTACGCAGCCAGGAGTCCGGGGCATGTGCACAGAATGAGAAATAACACTTCTCATAGGTGCAAAATTTCAAAAGAGAAAATAGAAAGTAGTACTTCCCTTTTTTCATTTGAATTTTTTTGCACCTGTGAGAATTTTACACCAGGGCTATGCCACTGGGCTTACCTCCTATTTGTCTGCTATGGCCAATGTGAAAACACATGTAACTAGGCCAAGCTGAGCATGTGTCAAGAATTATAGCTACCGCAGAAGAATAATTGTCTAAATTACATGGCCACCTTCAGGAGGGTTTCCACTTTTAGGAAAGTCCACAATTGTTGCTGTGAAATCAGTGGTGATGTAAGCTATGGATGTGAAGTCACTGCTCCAGCTAAAACACTGACACCAGAACAATGGTGGAGAGCCAGTGCTGGACCGGGGCGGGTGAGAACCATCTCATTTTGTTTTTTTATGTGATAGGCAATGTTTGGGGTCTACTTTTCTAAGAGTGAGAAACACCTTTAAGTCATTATAAACATATTAGAACATAAGAGTTGCCTATCAGAATTATCATCAGACTGCACAACATAAATCATTAAAAATAGATCAAAGGAATAGATCAGAAATAAAACTAAAGCACTACAAACGAAGCAGGGGTTGAGGAATACAAGAGTGCAAATCTTAAAAAGAAAACATCCAGTTACATTCTGCATAATGAATTCAGTCAATAATATCTCTATTTTTGTATAATGAGGTTTTCCGTCCAGAACAGAAGAGCCAAAAATATTACAGCTACTTTTGCTTTCTAATCCAGCCATTCTTAGCAAGCACAAGAGGGTGAGGAGTGAAACGAGTGATTAAAGGGGTTAGGATTTCACTGCAACATTTCAGCTTTGGCTATGTTCGTGGAAATCCTATACCCACTAAAACAGCAGCTGTGATCATGGAAGGAGCGTGCAGGCCTCCTTTTTAGGCCTGGCTTTCATTAAGACAGGGAGGACACTTCATTGACTTAGAAAATTATAAACATTCTCCAGCTAAACACTAGATTTCAACATTTCCATTCTCAAAGGATAATTACGGGAAAGGTAATGGGTTAACGTAGCAGATTCTGTAATAAAGTCATGAGTTGATTAACAAACTACTTTTAGTCTAAAACGCACGTCTTAAAAGAGTTTTTGTGCTTCCTCATAAAACAAATTCAACTAAATATTTGGACAACTCTCAAACACCTTTTATGCCCCTCCTAAAAAATGATCAATTAAAAACATTAACAATGGAACATTTCATGTAAAGAACGTTACCGACCTCCATGAAAGATCCAGCAATCCCGGCTTGGCATGAGCCGTGTTCCTCACCATATTTCTTCTTGTATTCTGCAAAGGATATAAATGACAATGTAGTGAAAGAAGCCGGTACAGTTAGCGTCGGCTGTGTGAGGCCTAACATTGTTACACACAGTATATCTTACCACATGTACCACCCAACCACAAAAGCCAAAACCCCAGCCAGTTTGGGAAATGACTGAGCCGCAAGTATGTAGGCCTGAAAACGACTGCATTCCACATCAGCTATATGCTTCCCGGCCACACTGACTTCTAAGTTGAGAGATTATCACATTAATGGCAGAAGGAACTGTATAACTGCGGGATCTTGGTAAAATATACATCTAAAGCTAATTCTAGCAGGAAAGGATAAGTCAAATAAATTGAAGATGGATTTAGTTGTGACGGCCCATAGATTTACATTTGTTATTATTCAGCCCCTGGCAGGGCTCCTATTTGTACAGTAATGCTTCACACTTCTATAAGCGCAGCTTGTTAATAAGCTTTTATTCTTCATACTCCTGTATCCAAATAAGCCTCTTTCATTATTAAGGAATTATCAAGGAATTCATGATTTTATGTAAAAACACACACACACATATATATATATATATATATATATATACATACATACACATATATACAAAGCAAATAGTTCTGTGCGGAAACACATTATGCAATATGACATAAATTAAACATGTATATGGGTTGGCTAATTTAGTATTAAAAGACTAAAGGCCTGTGGAAATAAAACTGCAGGGCATACCTGACCAATATATTGTCCCTAGTCTTTTATATACTTTATGATTCTGTATTCCATTTTCAACCCTCCTAAGAAATCTATATGGGCATGTAGGAAGCGGAATAAAATTATACCTTGATATCTGCGATCCGATTTATTCCTGAGAAATCCACATTTTTCTTATATTTAAAAGAACTGTTCAGGACTATGGGTCGAACACTGATCTGTATGAGAAACTGTCTGCAGAGCTTATTGTAAATGAAAGGGAGAGTTCCCAGTGTGAGACATGTAATGGCCGCTCTCTGCTCTCTTGATCTCACTGCAGAGCTGTGTGTGATTATACCCGACACATCTGCAGGTTCCTCTCAGCTTCAGCTTCCATCTCACAGGCAGACAGGGTGTAATACAGCAGAGCTGTGAGAGCTGCAGCTGCTAAAATGTTTGTAAGGAGCCAAAGTTCAGTTCTACTGTTTTGTGACACCTGAGGAAGGCTGTTTGCAACCAAAACACTTTGTGGTTTTAATTAAAAAAAAATGTATCCCGTTTTTATTCTATTTCTAGTTTTCCATTTACCCTTGACATCTTTTACAATTGTATGAGAGCACCCGTCACCTTGATCCCTCACTTCCAATCGCTCTCTGTTGGAATCTATCCTGGAGGATTTCCCACAGCACACGAGGTCAGCTACACCCTTTGTTAATTTCAGATTACATGGAGTTGTGCTCCATCTGCACAACTCCACCAGGTGAGATATTTTAAGCACTATTATTTCTTTAACTTTGATTTTACACTCACTATGCTCAGAGAGCAGGGTTATCCATCTACTATACTTCTGTTCTGTGTTAGTTACATATCTCACACTGGTAACGCTCCTTTCATGTAAAATAACCTCTGGAGGCAGATTCTCATGCAGGTCAGTGTCATTTAAATATAAGAAAAACATGAATTTCTCTGGAATAAGAGATCGGATCGCAGATATCAATGTAGAATTTTATTTATTTTAGGTTTCTGTGGTTTCATTTTTAGCATGTTTAGTTTTTTCTTCAATAAAGAACAATTTTTAATAATTTCCTATTGGATGTGCCGGTGGATTTCCCTTTTCTTTTTCATTTATAATTTTGTTCAGCTTCCTATAACCTGCATGCCCATATGGACAGTTTAGGAGGGTTGATCATACTGACAGATTCCTGGAATCTGTGTGTAGTATAAGGCTGTGTGCCCACGTAGCATTTTTCAAGCGTATATGCTGCGGAATTTCCGCAGCGTAAACGCTTGAAAAACGCATGTATATCCGCACCCCATGGTCCCCAATGGGATTCCGCAAGTTCTATGCACATGCTGCGGATTTTTCCGCAACGTTTATGCCGCGTTCAAAAATCCGCAGCATGTCATTTAATTTTGCGTTTCCGCAAGCGGAATTGCCTTTGTCCAATGCATAAAAAACGCAAGGCAATTCCGCATGTGGAAAACGCGTGATAAACGCGCAAAAAAATGCGCGATAAACGCGTGCGGAATTCCGCATGCGCTTTTCCGGGAGAGGACTTGCATTTATGCAGCAGAAATTTTCTGCTTCATAAATGCAACGTGGGCACATAGCCTTAATGATAAATGTTTGGAGTGAATTAAATTAAATCTCTGTTTAGTAGTGTTGATTTAGTAGTGGAGTTTCGATTCTGAGACCCCAATGATCGTTCAAACCAATGCGCAGAAGCAATGAGCCTGTCCTCAAGTGTTGGCAGAGTGGTTTCCATCAAAATGATCTGTATACCACTCTCCTCATGCTCAAGGATAATCTAAGGGCTTCTTCTCCTTGGATTGAGTTATTATGGGGGTCTGGGCCAGGACCAGCACAGTTCAACATTACTAAAAGGGGTTGTAACATGTTAAAAAAAATGTTTGCAAGTTTAGTAATCATTCAAATGTTATCTAAATTGAAGCAATAGGGCCCGATTAAGAAAATCCTATTGCTTTGTTTCTACAGCTCCTGTGCAGACCTACAGTGTGTATTAGTGGTAGCATAAAACAAACAAACCCTGTTCAGACTTCCTTCAGTCATACTCCCTCACAACCCTCCCACCTATCCCCCACCCACCCTGAAAAAACAACAGGGGTTCTCCTAGTTGAAAAACCCATTACAAAATACTGAATTTTAAAAGTCTACTCTGACATTGTGAAGCCCTCTGTTCTGGATCCTTATCCTCCCTGGAGGACTTTTCCAGTCCAGTACACAGACAACCCACTGATTTCCCCAATGTTGCAGGGAAGCTGCACATTTTCTGCCGGGCTTCATCACAGTACAGCTGAATGCTGTGATTGTCCAAAGCAAGAAATCTCTTTAAGTACTGGTGGCATGGCAAGCAAAACAGTGTACGTCACACCAGCACTTCTATAATATAGAACACAACTAGACTTGAGTGAGGAAAACCAGCAGAGCCAACTTCGCCAGCAGTGTTTGGGTGTTTAGGTTTCAAATTGCTGAGACTAGTTTCTCCCTTGTTATCTATTCACTTGTGTTTTGCTGCAGTGAGCTGGTAGGTAATTAGCTCTCTGCTGGGAGCCATGGGCAGGACTCCCTTCTATATAAACCCCAGCAGAAGGTCTCTAGCTGTCGGTTAATAGTGTATTTAACTAGTACTAGGCTCTCAGGCTTGGCTCCTGTGGTCTGTTTTGTATTTCTCGTGTTCTGATTCCGGCTTGTATTTTGACTACCCGCTTGTCTCCTGATATTGTCCTTGATGTGACTTCTCGGCTTTGACCCTGCTCGGCGACTCTTTCTGCCCTTTGTTCACACTTCCAGATGGCAGCCCTTCCATGGAAGCAATCCACTGGACCTTGTTGTAAAACCAGATCCCTGTAAGGGGGTCAAAGGGTGAATGTCTGGGTTTCTCTGGAATCTGCTAGATGGAGTGGCTTGTGCCAAGGTAGCCTTTTTCAGCATGTGGCCTCTGACAGACGAAACAATTGTATTTTGGAGTAATCTGGTGAACTGAGCATAAAGTACTCCTTAAACAAGACTTGTCACTTACCAGAAGGGTGTAATTTGTTACCTGGTGTAAAATTGGCTGTATTGTTCCTGCATCACTCCGTTCCTCAGATATTGCCACCTCTGGATATAGATATAGTCTTTTTAGACAACTGGGTGTGGCCCTCAAAAAAAGAAGAGAACCATGCCCACTTGGCTAAAAAGGTTATATTTACATGCAGAGAAGAAGGGGCCCTTATCTCCGGAACAAAGGCAAAACATTGCCAGATTCAGGAGAACTTACTGAATCTGGCTTTCGGCTTTTACATTATAACCATGTCATATTTATGGCAGATGACAAGTCCTCTTTTAAGAGTAATAATAAAGAGAAATATTAGGTTGCATTTAATTTACCCTATAGGAAAAAACGTTTAACATAAGAAACAGGACTATGCCAACAAAACACCAAGGTTACTTACCGGTAGCCGGTTTTTCCTGAACCCATGACAGCACACCTTCAGAGAGGGATCCGCCCCACAAAGGACAGGAAACCATCAGTAATAAAATGGCGGTACCTCTCCCTCGCTTCAGTTGGATTACAGAGTATTGAGAGGACCTCCAGAAAAGGTTAGACACATAACCAACACCTACAATATATATATATATGTATATATATATATATATATATATATATATAATCACCCAAAATGTAAAGTGCTTCACCAGGGCGTGAGAAAGACAGGGGGGAAAACTACGGGTGCTGTCATGGGTTCAGGAAAAAACGGCTACCGGTAAGTAACCTTGGTGTTTTCGACTCACCCATGACAGCACACCTTGAGAGAATTTTGGAGAATATGAGCACCCTAGGGAGGGACCACCGCCTGAAGTACCCTTCTCCCAAATGTAAGGTCAGAGGAGGATAGATCCAACCGATAGTGCTTGTAGAAGGTGGATGGTGCAGACCAAGTAGCAGCTTTATATATCTGTTCAATCGAGACGTCTGCTCTCTCTGCCCAGGAGGTTGCTACAGCTTTGGTGGAATGAGCTTTAATACCGTCCCATGCCGGAACACCTGTAGATGTATAAGCTAGACAAATGGCCTCCCTAAGCCACCTAGAAATAGTTCCCTTTGATATCCCGTGACCTTTCCTACTCCCCTGAAAGGCCAGAAACAAGGACTTGTCCTTCCTCCACTGACTAGTCATGTCTATGTACTGTAGTAATGCCCTTCTAACATCTAGATTGTGGAACCTAACCTCACCAGGGTTTTTAGGGTTACTGCAGAAAGAGGGAAGCACAATCTCCTGATTACAATGGAATCTGGATACTATTTTCGGAAGGTATGCCGGATCCGTACGCAGGACGACCCGGTCCTCATGAATTTGGGTGTATGGGGGATCAACAGAAAGGGCCTGCAGGTCACTCACCCTACGGGCCGACGTTAGGGCCACAAAGAGAATGGTTTTGAGGGTGAGAGAGATAACCTGCAGAGGGTCACCAGAGAAAGCGTTTAAAACCAAATTCAGGTCCCAGGGAGGAACTCTGAGAGCCCGAACTGGCTTAGCTTTGGAACAGGATTTAATGAATCTAGAGACCCATCTGTTCCCCGCCAGGTTACAACTATAGAGCGCCCCTAGGGCGGACACCTGAACTTTAAGTGTTCCCGTAGCTAACCCCAGGTCACGTCCCTTTTGTAAAAATTCTAGGACATCTTTAATTGGAGGTTTATCCGACAATGGGGAGTCTATAAAATCCAGGAATTTTCCCCAGATTCTGGAATAAATCTTAGTTGTTATGGGCTTCCTACTACCCAATAGGGTGGAAACTAGGCCTGGTGAAAACCCCCTATTGCTCAGTAACAACCTCTCAAATTCCAAGCCGCCAGATGGAAACCTTTGGCTTGTGCATGGAATATCGGCCCCTGGATGAGAAGGTCCGGCCTGTCCGGCAGGACCCAGGGATCCGAGATCGACATTAGGCGAAGCAGGGAGAACCAGGGTCTTTTTGGCCAAAAGGGGGCTATCAGAATTATCCTCGCCCCCTCCTCCCGAATTTTCCTCACAACTGCCGGGGTCATTACAATCGGTGGAAACGCGTAGGCCTTTCCGAACTTCCAGGGTATCTGGAGAGCGTCCACAGCATAGGGATTCTCTGTTGGATTTAGTGAACAGAATCTCTCCATCTTCCTGTTCACCCTGGTGGCGAACAAATCTATGTCCGGTGACCCCCATAGCTGGATAATCTGTTGGAAGACTATCGGGTTTAGAGCCCACTCCCCTTGTCTTAAAGTATGGCGACTGAGGAAATATGCCCTTGAATTTTCTACCCCCCGGATGTAAAGAGCACTGAGGGATGGGAGATGCTGTTCTGCTAGATGCAGGATTCTGTTTGCCACTACCATAAGGGAGCAAGATCTTGTTCCTCCCTGGTGATTTATATAAGCTACTGTCGTCCGATTGTCGGACCTGATCTGGACATGGCGACCCTGTATGTGGGGAAGGAAGCCTATCAGGGATTTCTCCACTGCCAAAAGCTCTTTTAGGTTTGATGATGCCTCTATTTTGTGACGTAGCCAGTGCCCCTGAACTGAGAGATCTGCTAGATGACCCCCCCCAGCCGGAGCCACTTGCATCTGTTGTAATTGTATGGTCGACTGGTCTGGATCACTGTAAGCCTGAGGTCAGATTCTCCCTATTTGTCCACCAGGAGAGGGAGTTTACTGTCTCCAAAGAAAGAGATAGTCTTTTTTCTAAATGTCCATTGAAGGATTTTTGCCTCCCACTGAAGAAGCCTCATATGACTCTTGGCCCATTTGACTGCCGTGAGACAGGAAGTCATGGAGCCTAGTAGGGACATTGCTCCTCTCAAGGACATCACGGGAGACTTTATGGCCCTTGAGACCAGGCTGATTATTTTGCAAACCTTGTCTTCCGGGAGGAAGCAGCATTGGAGTTGGGAATCTAGGGTCAAGCCCAGAAAGATCTGAGTCCTTGAGGGGGATAGTTTTGATTTTTGAATATTTATCAACCACCCTAGCTGATGTAAAGCTGTGCTGACCTCTAAAAGTTGAGAGGAACAGTGGTCCTCCGGTTTCCCTAATATCAGAAAGTCGTCCAAGTAGGGAACAATCACCACGTTTTTGATTCGGAGAAAAGCTGTCACCTCCGCTATAACCTTTGTAAACACTCTCGGTGCTATCGAGAGTCCAAAAGGTAGGGCAGTAAATTGGAAATGTCTCAATTCCCCTTGGATGAACAGGGCTACCCTTAGGTACTTCTGGTAGTCTGGATGGATTGGGATGTGATAGTAGGCATCTTTTAGGTCGATAACTGCCATGAAACAATTGTGGTGTAGGAGTTTTACTGCAGAGTTCACTGATTCCATCTTGAAAGTCTGGTTCTCTATCAGCTGATTTAGACTTTTGAGGTTGATAATGGTCCTTAAGGACCCATTTGTTTTTTTATCACGAACAGGGGGGAATAAAAACCCCGTCCCCATTGTGAATCTGGAACTTCGTGAAGGACCTGCTTGTTGACTAAATCTAACACTTCTGATTCTAGGGCCATCTGCTCCTCCCTGGACTTCCTCCTGGAGGTGATCATGAAGGTTCGGTGAGGGACCTGACTGAAGCGTATCTTTAGGCCGTTCTTTATGATACTCAACACCCAGGGATTTGAAGTGATGGCTTCCCAAGCTGGGATAAAATGGGAAAGCCTTCCCCTGACCTCTAGCCTCGCGTCATTGGGGAGATTTTTTGGTACTGGAGGATGGTCCTCCAAACATGTAACCAGAGTCCTTTTTAGCTCTGGGCTCCCATCTTTTCCTTTCTCCCGGAGGGCGACCCCGGTTAAATCTCTTCCTCCGAAAATAGGACCTTTTTGTGTCCCCCATGAACCCTGGGAAACCTCTCTTCCTGTCGCCAGCCTTCTCCAAAAGCTCGTCCAGCTTTTGGCCAAACAAGCGTTTACCATCACAAGGAAGGGAACATAGTTTATGTTTAGATTGTAGGTCTCCTGGGCAACCCTTGAGCCACAGGGCTCGTCTGGCAGCAGTAGACAAATTTGCAGACCTGTCAGCGAATCCGCTTAGGAGTCGGCCAGAAAAGCGGACGCTGCTTGTAGCAAAGGCAGATTGGAGAGGATTTTATCTCTGGAAATCTTTTTATCCTTGAGCTGGTCTCCTAATTGCTGAAGCCACACCATGAGTGACCTAGCGACACAAGTGCCTGCTACCGCTGGCTTCAGGCCCCCTGGCGCTGCTTCCCAGGTGTGACGCAGGATGGAATCCGCCTTCTTATCCAGAGCATCCTTTAGACTGCCCGAATATTCCAGGGGTAGGGACGATCTTTTGGATGATCGGGCGACAGACCCGTCAACTTTAGGAATTTTATCTCAGGACCCATAGACACTATCCCAGAAGGGGTACCTCCTTTTAGAGGATGAGGGCAACACTCCTGATTTCTCCGGCTTCCTCCATTCCCGGTCTATAAGGGTCTGAATTTTAGGATTCACTGGAAAGGAGCGTCTCTTTTTTTCCTCCAGGCCTGCGAACATAATGTCTTCCAGGGACCTGGCTGCCTTTTCCTCCCTCAACCCCATGGTACATCTGACCGCTCTGACCAACTTGTCAGTATCCTCAATAGGGAAACAGGGCCTACCACTGTCTGATGAAGAGGAGGATGCTGAATCACTGAGGCAAAGATGCTCTGACTAGAAGGATAAATCATAGTCGGAGGAGATATCCTTATGGGTTCGCTTTTTCCCCTTTAGTAAGCCTTTCAGGGAATCCTGAACCTCTGAACGGATTACGGACCTCAAATTAGAAGCAAAATCTGGGGTGCAGCTAGCACAAAGCTGTTTCTGCCAATCTATGGAAAGGGGGGCCTGGCATAAGGCGCAAACCCTGTGCGTCTGTTTGGCGCTACTCTTCTTAGGTTCCTAAGGAATGAAGCACATAATAACTTTCCATTACTATTAAGTGACATTCACGAAGATCACTCACCCCTGAAGTCACAAAAGGGTACCGGATTTGGAGGCTGTGGCGAGACATAAGATGAATCCCTTCTGGATGGCCCTGAAGCGTCCGACACCTTGCTTCTCCTGCTGCCGCTGCGGTTGCTGGAGCGGCCGTCCGTTTGAGAGGTGTCCGACTGCTTCTTCCGCTGGCGTTGATGAGATGGAGGGGTCAGCTGCTGCTGCTCCTGGCTGTCCTGGTCTGCCATAGCTGCTACACCACAAGAGTATAGGCAGCGTTTGACCAGTACAACCCCCCCACCATAAATAGGGCACATCTGGAACCTCCTCCGGTTCTTGTGTCCTCCCCCCTCCTGGCACCCACCGGCCGATGTTTGAAAAAAGCCGGCCGGCAAGCGCTTACAGGGCGCCGCCATCTTGGATCCGGGTGCCGCCCTCCGACGTCATTGGGCACGCTTCTCCCAGCGTGCACCGCGCCGTGACGTCAGGCGCGTCACACCCGGAAGTCGCCGCTCCCGGCGTGCGACCAGCCAGGAGCCTGCGGCAGGGAGAGGACAGCGCAGCGGTCTGCAGGGAGCCAGAGCCCTCCTCAACGCCTGCGCACGCTCGGACACGGCTCCAGGGAACCGCGGAAAGCGCTTCTGGAACACGGAACCCGGTGCACAGGCTGGTGCCCGCTCTTCCACACCGGAACAGGCCCAGGTAAGTATGGACACCTTTCTTCAGACAGTTTCCCATCAAGGACAGGAAACCCACTGAAGCGAGGGAGAGGTACCGCCCTTTTATTTCAGACGGTTTCCTGTCCTTGGTAGGGCAGATCCCTCTCTCAAGGTGTGCTGTCATGGGTGAGGGGAAAACAAAATATTTCCTGTAGTTTCACTTTAAGGAGGTTCTCCGCTTTAGTAAGTGATGGCATAACACTAGAATATGTCACCATTTACTGATGGATCACCTACACATCACTGAAGGGGCTGTCCAAGACTCATGTTGATGAACTATCCTGGTCATCAATTTCAGATCATTAGTGGTGTGACCCCTGCTGTTTGCCACTCTCAGTGCTGCCAGATGTATACGGGATGTAGAGCAGCAATATCATGGCTCCATACACTGTGTGGGGGCTGTTCTCAGGTAGGGCAGCTCAGATCCCATTCACTTCAATACAACCTGAGTTGAGGGGAAACTGGACCCTTCCTTGATCTGATACTGATAACCTATGCTAAGGATAGTTCATCAATGTACTGTATAAGTCCTATACAACCCCTTTAAGTAGTACTGAAATTCGTTACTGACATGTACAATGATGCTCCTAAGCCACCACATTCAGGAAATACTAAACAGGCCCATTCAATTGAACTGAGCTGTGCCATAATTCTCCACATGCAGCTTGAAAAGGGTCTCAGAAGTCAGATCACCAATGATCAGGAATATTATACAACATGGAACAACCCTTTAAATCTATTTTTACACATGGTGTTTTCACACAGTGTTTTTTTTGCTATATGTAAGTATACCTTAATTGTGAAATATACCTGTATATAGATCAACCATAACATTAAAACATATTAGGCAAATCCCCAACCTTCCACTAATACAGCTCTTACCAGAACAAGCATGAACTCCACCAGACTTCTCAAGGTGTCCCGTGGTATCTGGCACTAAGATGCTAGCAGCAGCACAATTAAGGGGCGTCCATGGATTCGACTTGCTTTTTTAACACATCCCACAAATGCTCAAGAGGATTGAGATCTGACAAATCTGGAGGCTAAGCAGCCACCCTGACCACTTTTCATGATTCTCAAACCATTCCTGTGTGTCCTTCAGTATCATCCTATTCAATGTACATCCATATGAATGCCAGGAGCCATCGTTTTCTAGCATAATCCTGCTGCCGGCATGCCACTGCCTCTGGCGGCTTATCGTCTCTTCATATAGTGTTCTTCCTGGTAAGTGATACACAAACTCCTGGGCATCAATGATGTAAAACCACTAAACTACCTTCTTCCACTCTTTCAGGGTCAGTGCCCATTGTAGGTGCTTCTGGCAGTAGCCAGGGGTCATCATGAGTCCTGTGATCGGTCTGCAGCTAACTAGTGATATACTCAGCATCTATGATCCACAGCGTTTTCTGACACTTTCTATAATAGACACCATTAACTTTTCCAACAATTTGCACTACAATAGCTCTTATGTGGGATGAGACTCTCATCAGCGGGCATCCATCACCCTCTTGCATTGCCCTTCCTTGGACCACCTTTATTGGCAACCTTCAATAAGTCTTGCCATTTTGGGGAATGGTGTGACCCTGTAGTCTAGCCACATACTGGCTCTTGTCAGTCATTCAGATTTACAATTTATCCAATCGCCCTGCTCCCAACACATCAACCGTTCACATGTTGCATAAAATATCCCACCTCCTGATGGGGGCCTTTGCACAAGGTATTCTGTGTTATTCACTTGACATGTCAATGGTTTACCAGGATTGTCCAAGAAAGGTAAAATGCAAAAACAGGCAACAGTAGCACGAACACAATAAATAATACTTACCCAGTATACTGTTGGCACTGGCTGTAGAAGTCACAGGCCGTATACCACACGTGATGAGTGCCGTCAATCACTGGTCTAAGCAGTATGAAACCCGAGGCAGCTGAGGCCAGTGATTGGCGGCAGACATCACCTGTGGTATACGGGCTGTATAGCCGGCTGCCAATGTGAAGGATTATTCTTACTGATGTCTCATTTCTAACCCCTCTAATGCTGCGGCTGATCAGTGTATGCTACGAATACAGCTTTATGCTTGAAGTAAAATAAAGATGTGGAGAACACAGGTGAATAAATAATGACGCAGTATGTTTGCACTGACTGGGGAATTAGCCTGACTTTACAATGTAACCAGGGAATATTCCCATTACAGCCTGGTCACAAGTGGCATGAACGGTCCTTTCTCTGCTCCACGGCTTGGGAGGATGATTACAACTAGAAATAGTACAGGTGTTAGTGTGTGGCCATCAGATTATACTGCATGAAATGAGGAGAATACAATACCAGGGTCATCATTACATATGGGTTAGTGATATTCTATAGGGCGGGCCTGGAGGTATTCCTGACACAGGTAAGAAAACTGACCGCTTCTGCAAGGAGTTAAAGAGGATCCGTCACCAGGAAAATGTGGCCAGACTTTGCCCTTATTTTATTCACACTGCTGTCCTGATTACTTTGGTCATTTTTAGATCGGCTATAATATTCCAGAAACACGGGCCTTGTTATTTGGTGGTAATTTTTACCATCTTTACTAAGGGGGTGGTGCTCACAGGATAGCAATGCAGAGCAGTCCAAACCCACATCCCCAGAATCCTGTGAGTCGTGCCCCCTTATTAAAGGCCATGAAATCTGCACTAAATAAAAAGGCCTAAATCTCTGGAATTATATGGCGGATTGCTAAACAAAAACCAGAGTACTCAAGGGAGCAGCCGGAGTAAAATAAGAGTGATAACGGGCACTTCTTGTGACCGGTCCTCTTTAAGGCCCCTTCACAATGCCTAAAATCAGGTGATACCAAGCATCGGCCCATCAAGCATGGCCGCAATCAGCTGACAAATGCTGGCAAATTATATCTTATACAATCTACGAAAATAAAATGGTTGTCAACATCTCTCCATGAAAACGGGGTGAGCGGCTACCAATATTCAAACTACATGAGGATCGAGCTATCAAATGAACAATTCCTTGATCTCATATAGTTCGTATCAATCGGTGTAAATGAACTCGGATCGCCCTGTTATATGTTACAGGCAGAAACCTACCAGGTTCATGGCTTCAGTGAACCCTGTGGGATCCAGGACTTGTGTGGATGGATGGTACGCTTTGCTATGATATGCTTTAGCTATTGTATTTTTTCACAGTACTATGCTTTTATTATAAAATTGACAAGTACCTCTATGCAGAATTTCTACCTATGAGAACGCAGACTAATTCTCGTCTCATGACCACACGACTTTATTTATTGCATAAAGCCATTCACTGCTGTAAAGAATTTAATGGAGTGGAAATGCCTTTAAAGCCAGTGCATCCTATGGGCATTGGTGTTAATCAGGGATATATTTCATTCTACGGAGTATGGAAGTCATGAAGCAACATACTGTGTCAGTGTAGAAACAGCAAAGAGTGATGTAATGTTATACGTCTTGTACAGCCTCCTACAGTGAACTGTGCTCATGTCTGGCAACCATATACTAATACCGAACTGCAGAAGTAGAGAAATGCTTTGTAGAAGCACGCTCCAATGTGCCTCATTAACAAAGCCCAAAAAACTGAGGGTATTAAAAGGTATTTAGGTTCTGTTCACACTTCTATTACCTTCTTTTCATGAAGATTCTACAGCTATTTGTCAAAATAGCATAAAATGCTGCCATGTTCTATCCAGTAGATTGAAAATGGAAATTTAGTGGCAATATTAATATATCTTAAAGGGGTTACCAAATGAGCAAGACGTATTACCTAGCCACAGGATTGATGATACATGTCTGTTGTATGTATGTTGGCTGGTGGTCATACTGCTAACACCTCTATCAATCACAAGAATGGGAGTCCCAAGTCCCCATGCCAATGGAACAGTAGTGCTCAGGAGTCAGCTGTACACCCCTCAATTCATTGTCTATTGGAGAGGTGGTCAGGCATGTACACCATCGCTCTAATAATACATTTATCATCTACCCCAGGGGTGGGGAATAGTGTTGCGCAAGCATGCTCGGATAAGGTGTTATCCGCGCACGCTTGGGTGCTAAGAGTATCTTCACCGTGCTCGAATGATATGTTAGCGTCACCATGGCTGCATGTCTCTCAGCTGTTAGACAGCAGCGTGGTGTTTGGTCATGTGGCATTGCAGAAAAATATATAAACCTTTATCTCTGATTAATCAAGCAGTTTTCTGGTGTAAAACTGCTTGTAATGTCACAAAGTGTTTGCAGAACACAAATTTTGCAACTTTTACCATCTTTACACCAATTCCGGCCAGATCTGACAATTTTCTGAAACATGGGCAGAGGTCTGGCGGCTGCAGACCTTTATAATTTAATGCCACAAACAGGAGTAAACTCTGCTAGAAGTGTACTTTCGCCCTGACAGCAGTACGCGTCTTGTGGTGGCGCATAGCAGTTGACAGATGCACCAAATCCACTAACAGGAGAATGCCTCCTAATGAATTGGGCGCATATTACTCCAGCGTACAGTACATCAGGAGTGGCGTGGAAAACACCAGTCTTGATGAATTGTGGAATTTGTGTTATAAAATAGCTATGTGTATAGCCATAGACGTGATCAGCTGACATCATGCCTCACAAACCTCTGGTGGCACTCACCCTCGTAGCACGGCAATAGCTTCTTCCCAGTGGCCTGTAGATTTGGTGGGAGGATGAAGCAGGAACCATATGGAAGTATAAGCTCACTTTCGTAGTAGATATTCTTCCAGCGATGAGCACATGCCTAAATAGATATCACAGATATAGTTAATAAAGACGAGGACTGATCCCCAGGGAAAACAAACATAGTGGTATCCACACTGCCAGTAGGAGCTTCCACATCTGAAGGACGCAGATGAATCTAAACTAAGAACAGCTGTCATTCTAGCTTCACTTCTGTCATTACAGCACTGGAATATGCTATTCATTACCAAGGAATAGTATTCTGGGGGCTGCACCTGTGGTGCGGGGACTGACACGACTTCCGGCATGTTATATCTAGGTAGTAATATGCTGAACACTCTGGAAGAATGGAGTAAACTTACGTATGGTGTATACAAGGTCTTCATAGAGAGGTACACTGCATACCTATCTGTGAAGAGCAACCTCTGGAAGGCAACACCAACTAAGGCGCAGGTTTACACCTAGAACGTAGACAGCATAACCTTGGCCCAGGCAGTGAGAAGACATGTGAAATCTATGAGAGCTGTGTATGTTGTGTGATAGATCTGGCACATAATAGGCGCACATTACACTGTTTCCATGTTTATGGCACCTTTTGGATGTTGCATGTTAATCGCAGTAAAAACACATTTTAGCACTCGACATAGTCACGCCACCTTTTATAGACACTTGAAAAGTGTCTAAAAAAATAAATGTTGTGCATGTCATTTGCACCATTTTTGGCACGTTAAAGGGTTGTTCTCATGATCAATCCTCAGGAGTGCCCCGCGGCCCAGCCTTCTGACTTCCTGCTGGCTGCGGACTGGGGAGTGTTGCACTCCTGATTGATTGACAGTTTGAACCAGTGCCAAGGTAGAGCCGCTGATCCCACCTTTTTCCTCTCGCTGCCTCAGCAGCATTGGAGGAACACAGGGACACTGTATTCAGCAATCTGGCCAGTTACAGAGCAGAGCTTATTAGCTCTATTGGACAGAGCTTGTTGGCGCGGCGCTCCTTGCCTAGGAGACCAGCCATGTCTGACAGACTACAGAGGTGGCCACTAACCTTGCTAACAAGCAGTAAACAACGTTAAAAGCCCTCTGTTCTTGAGAACATCGAGGATTTTTAATAACAAATAAATTGCAAAGTTCCTTGTTTTTACATGCCTTTTGCAACTATAAGCCTTTATGATAGTGGTAAAATAGAGATCAATAGTCAAAATTCTGGCATACTGGCCATAGTAAATCTGCCTATTTTCTGCAGGACGGTAAAAAACCACCCAAAATTGTCCTTCTCGTTTTGTGTTTTTCTGCTATGCTCTCATCTTGTCAGCTCGTACTGTGAAACAAGCCACACTACTGGACCTGTCATTAAAGTGGCAGGTGGCGCACAAGGGTAACATAACATTGCACTATAAAGTACAGTGTCCTCCAAAGCAGGTCCATTTTTAGCAAAAGCATGGCTGGTAGAAGGATACACCATGAATAGCATATGATTAGAGAAGGGTTAATCTCAAGAAAAACTTTGCTGTATGTCCCTCATACAAACTGACTAAAACTGTAAGTCAGTATAAGTAATATACAGTTGTGCTCAAAAGTTTACATACCCCAGCAGAATTTTTGCTTTCTTGGTCTTGTTTCAGAGACTATGAATGACAACCAAAAAACTTTTTCTCCACTCATGGTTATTGGTTGGATGAAGCCATTTATTGTCAAACTACTGTGTTTTCTCTTTTTCAATCTTATAATAACAGCCAAAAACATCCAAATGACCCTGATCAAAAGTTCACATACCCCAGTTCTTAATACCGTGTATTGCCCCCTATAACATCAATGATAGCTTGAAGTCTTTTGTGGTAGCTGTGGGTGAGGTTCTTTAATTTCTCAGATGGTAAAGCTGCCCATTCTTCTTGGCAAAAAGCCTCCAGTTCCTGTAAATTCCTTGGCTGTCTAGCATGAACTGCGCACTTGAGATCTCCTCAGAGTGGCACAGGAGACAGAGATGGCCGCTCCAGAACTTTCACTTTGTTCTGCTGTAGCCAATGACAGGTCGACTTGGCCTTGTGTTTTGGATCATTGTCATGTTGGAATGTCCAATTACGTCCCATGCGCAGCTTCCGGGCTGATGAGTGCAAATTTGCCTCCAGTATTTGCTGATAACGTGCTGCATTCATCTTTCCTTCAACTTTTACCAAGTTTCCTGTGCCTTTGTAGCTCACACATCCCCAAAACATCACCGATCCACCTCCGTGCTTTACAGTAGGAATGGTGTTCCTTTCATCATAGGCCTTGTTGACCTCTCCCCAAATGTAACGTTTATGGTTGTGGCCAAAAAGTTCAATTTTGGTCTCATCACTCCAAATTACCTTGTCCTAGAAGTTTTGAGGCTTGTCTCTGTGCTGTTTGGCGTATTGTAGTCAAGATACTTTGCGGCATTTACACAGTAATGGCTTTCTTCTGGTGACTTGACCATGCAGCCCATTTTTCTGGTGCCTCCTTATTGTGCATCTTGAAACAGCCACATTATTAGTTTTCAGAGGGTCCTGAATTTCAGCTGATGTTATTTGTGGGTTTTTCTTTGCATCCCAAACAATTTTCCTGGCAGTTGTGGCCGAAATTTTTGTTGGTCTACCTGACCGTGGTTTGGTTTTTACAGAGCCCCTGATTTTCCATTTGTTAATCACAGTATGAACTCTGCTAACAGGCATTATCAATTCCTTGGATATCTTTTTGTATCCCTTTCCTGTGTTATACAGTTCAACTACCTTTTCCCGTAGATCCGCTGACAATTCTTTTGCTTTTCCCATGACTCACAATCCAGAAAAGTCAGTGGCTGGATGAAAGATGCAAGAGTCTGTCTGAATCCCATAAACTCACTCAGCTTTTATGCACACACACTTATAACAAGCAAACAGCTCACAGATGAGGATGTTACTTTTAGTAGGCATTCAAACCCATTTGTGTCAAATTCTGTGCATGTTATCAGGCCAAAATCACCAGGGTATGTGAACTTTTGATCAGGGTCATTTGGATGTTTTTGGTTGTCATTAAGATTTAAAGAGAGAAACACAGTAGTTTGACAATAAATGGTTTCACTCAACCAATAACCATGACTGGAGAAAAAGTTTTTTTTGTCATCATATTCTCTGAAACAAGGGCAAGAAAGCAAAAATTCTGCCGGGGTATGTAAACTTTTGAGCACAACTGTATATAGATAGAACTACAGTAGAAAAAATAAGTATTTTATACACTGCCAATTTTGCATGATTTCCCACCTACAAAGAATGGAGAGGTCTGTAATTTTTATCGTAGGTACACTTCAACTGTGAGAGACAGAATCCAAAAATAAAAAAACAGAATATCACATTGTATGATTTTTAAATAATTAAATTGCATTTTATTGCATGAAATAAGTATTTGCTCACCTACCAATGAGCAAGAATTCTGGCTCTCACAGACCTGTTCGTTTTTCTTTAAGAAGCCCTCCTACTCTGCACTCATTACCTGTGTTAATTGCACCTGTTTGAACTCATTACCTGTATAAAAATTACAGACCTCTCCATTCTTTGCAGGTGGGAAGACTTGCAAAATTGGCAGTGTCTCAATTAATTATTTTCCCCACTGTATATATACATGTGTATATGTTTGTGTATATATACAGTACAGACCAAAAGTTTGGACACACCTTCTCATTTAAAGATTTTTCTGTATTTTCATGACTTTGAAAATTGTACATTCACACTGAAGGCATCAAAACTATGAATTAACACATGTGGAATTATATACTTAAAAAAAAGTGTGAAACAACTGAAAATGTGTCTTATATTCTAGGTTCTTCAAAGCAGCCACCTTTAGCTTTGATGACTGCTTTGCACACTCTTGGCATTCTCTTGATGAGTTTCAAGAGGTAGTCACCGGAAATGGTTTTCACTTCACAGGTGTGCCCTGTCAGGTTTAATAAGTGGGATTTCTTGCCTTATAAATGGGGTTGGGACCATCAGTTGTGTTGTGCAGAAGTCTGGTGGATACACAGCTGATAGTCCTACTGAATAGACTGTTAGAATTTGTATTATGGCAAGAAAAAAGCAGCTAAGTAAAGAAAAACCAGTGGCCATCATTACTTTAAGAAATGAAGGTCAGTCCGAAAAATTGGGAAAACTTTGAAAGTGTCCCCAAGTGCAGTTGCAAAAACCATCAAGCGCTACAAATAAACTGGCTCACATGAGGACCGCCCCAGGAAAGGAAGACCAAGAGTCACCTCTGCTTCTGAGGATAAGTTTATCTGAGTCACCAGCCTCAGAAATCGCAGGTTAACAGCAGCTCAGATTAGAGACCAGGTCAATGCCACACAGAGTTCTAGCAGCAGACACATCTCTACAACAACTGTTAAGAGTAGACATTGTGCAGCAGGCCTTCATGGTAAAATAGCTGCTAGGAAACCACTGCTAAGAACAGGCAACAAGCAGAAGAGACTTGTTTGGGCTAAAGAACACAAGGAATGGACATTAGACCAGTGGAAATCTGTGCTTTGGTCTGATGAGTCCAAATTTGAGATCTTTGGCTCCAACCACCGTGTCTTTGTGCGACGCAGAAAAGGTGAATGGATGGACTCTACATGCCTGGTTCCCACCGTGAGGCATGGAGGAGGAGGTGTGATGGTGTGGGGGTGCTTTGCTGGTGACACTGTTGGGGATTTATTCAAAATTGAAGGCATACTGAACCAGCATGGCTACCACAGCATCTTGCAGCGGCATGCTATTCCATGCTGGTTGCGTTTAGTTGGACCATCATTTATTTTTCAACAGGACAATGACCCCAAACACACCTCCAGGCTGTGTAAGGGCTATTTGACCAAGAAGGAGAGTGATGGGGTGATACGCCAGATGACCTGGGCTCCACAGTCACCAGACCTGAACCCAATCGAGAAGGTTTGGGGTGAGCTGGAACGCAGAGTGAAGGCAAAAGGGCCAACAAGTGCTAAGCATCTCTGGGAACTCCTTCAAGATTGTTGGAAGACCATTTCCGGTGACTACCTCTTGAAGCTCATCAAGAGAATGCCAAGAGTGTGCAAAGTAGTCATCAAAGCAAAAGGTGGCTACTTTGAAGAACCTAGAATATAAGACATATTTTCAGTTGCTTCACACTTTTTTGTTAAGTATATAATTCCACATGTGTTAATTCATAGTTTTGATGCCTTCAGTGTGAATGTACAATTTTCAAAGTCATGAAAATACAGAAAAATCTTCAAATGAGAAGGTGTGTCCAAACTTTTGGTCTGTACTGTGTGTGTATATATATATATACATACATACCAATTAAATATATTCTGTCTATTTATTTAGGAGGTTTCTTCACGGTGAAGCATGCAGTTATTACACAAGGATGCTTCTGTATGTATGATCTATAAGGACTTTTTAAATAGTAAAATTGTCCAGGAAAACCAACATGTGAAACTAATGGATTTCCTGTTGTAAGTTAGTAGAATACAAGTGTACACATTTACAAATTCTCGTAATAAAAATACAGTGAAAATGAAAATCAATCCAATAAACGGGCTAAACAGCACTTCTATTCTTAATGATAGTAAATGAGTGTTTGCAGTAGAGTCCTTGCTGACGCCGGGGGGGTGGGGGGGCACGAGAATTCATGAACCATACATGACTTGCAATAAAACCAAAAATGTGTTTCCAGGTTCAGGTCTCCACCACAGCACTTCCCACATGCACAGTCATCCACATGTTTAAAGGATTAACAGAACTGTGGAAATCGTGTTTTTCAGTAACTTTTGGAACATCTTTAGATGACTGTAACACTAAGACCATTGTAAACCCTTGTAGCAATTAAGAGTGAGGTCAGACCGCCCTTCTAGTCCCATGAAGGGAGAGGGTGCCAGTGATTAGAAAAACACTGCAGAATGGTGCTGCTGCTGTAAAGTGGTATGAATGAGTGAAATACTGTCTGAGCCATAATCAACAAGTACAAATGTCATGTCAGTCAATACGAGGTACACATGTTGAATTGTGATCCCAGAACAATATTTGGGGATGTTTTCCACGGCACATTTTTGTTTTCTTGTAAATTATATGATGGGTTTTATAGGGTCAATGGTCTCTCAATTTTTATGATAAATCTAAATTCAAAGTGTGGATTCAGCAACCCAATGATCTAATGACCTCAAGCCAAGGTCTCTTATTTTTTGCAGCAGTTATAAGGTCCTGTTACAGGGCCATGTGACTACTGTTGTGACCAGTGATTGAAAAACAGAGTATTGGGAAGCATTGCAATAGGGGCCTGGCAGGGGATTGGTGAGGGGAGTATTGTTTCTTTTATTCTTTTTAAATCAATCTGAAAAATAAAAAAAAATATTCCATTGACATCCCCCTTATCTAATTCACACTGTTAGTGCACAGGACAATCAACTATTATTTCACAGTCAAAGGTCTAAATCTTAGGGCAACATAGAAAACACAAAGGTTCTGGGTGGTCTACATATTATAACATCTGTGCCAGTTTCTGTCCCTTTTATTCCTGCTACAACCACTAGGCGACGCTGTGCCTTTGTTGCAGATTATGAGTCAGAGCATCAGTCCTGTTTAACTCCTGGGATTTTTAGTGTAATTATATCAGGGAGCTATGTCGTTAATTCGTTTTTGATTAGTCCCTTCTGAGAGCCTTGGCCGAGGCTCCCTCCTATTTAAACTCCTGGGTCTCTGACTTCCACTGCCAGTCAATTTTTTGCTACCTGACTTGTACTCTTGTGGTGTTTTCTTGATTTCTCCAGTTTTCTGACCTCGTCATGAATTTTGACCATCCTCTTGTCTTATGAGTCTGTTGCTGATGTGACCTCTGCTTGGCGACCCTTCCTGCCTCTGGTTCACTCTTCCTCGTCACGACAATCCACTGGACCAGATCATTGTACAGGGGATAAAAGGTGAAGGCCGGGGTTCCTCTGAAATCTACCAGACGTGACTTGTGCCAGGTCTGTCCAAGGTAGGCTTTAGCCTCTGACAGTCATGACACATTCTTGTTGCTCATGGACTGGATTTGCACCAATTTTGATTGGTACAAGCTATAATTGGCTGGAAAATACTAATTCAATGTAAGTTTCCTTATCTCCATGGAATACTGTATATTAGTATGGGGATGTTTTCATGTCATGCTACATCAGATCCTAGGGGTGATGATTTATCCCTTTTGAAATCAGTAAGACTAAAGAATAACACATGTAATCCCAAGAGTACATGATGTAGAGCACAGAACTATAGTGGAGACAGGTACTGAAGTCCATATGTCACCTCCCTGCACCTCAAGTCACCTTAGATTTGAGTAGATCCCAGTGGGGTACAGTAGAGCTTGTAGAATCTCTTCGAATCCTGGCTGTGCATGAGGTCTAATGGTGTCATGCTACTGTCATCTCAAGCCATACTAAAGAGAAAAAAGTACTTTCTGCAAAATCTGATTTTTATACACAGTATTCTGTAATTTGTATGTCCCTTTTCCACTGCTTTGTTTAGATAGCTTACATGTAAAGTAAAAGCAATAGCGCTGCCACAGGACACGTTTCATGCAGCTTTGTATATACTGTACATATAATATATACATTGAACATAAAAACAGACTTTCCAGAGAGGAAACTGGTTATAATGAGGAAGGAAACATTTTTAGAAACAAGGATAATATTACACATGTAAAGTGGCTGCTGGGTCACACCAAAAAAGGACAAGAAGCAATGTATATGGCAGGTAATACATCTGGGCTATATTACCGCGAGTACGTACATAGATTACTCATAAGCTCTGCCACTGACAACTAGCATCTATAAACCATACAAGCGTAATCAGTAAGTTTCTGATAGGATAACATTTATTTCCCAGACAAACAATTATGAAATTACACTTGGATTGCAAGCATTAAAGGGTTACTCCCATCTTCTCAGTGAGTATATTGGCATAATGCTTGTAAAAGCAAGCAAATCACATTTCATGAAACTTTGCACCTGTTCTCCTGCTGGCTCTAATTTCTTTTTTGTTGTTTAGTGTTTATTGTTAAGGGGACCAGTTACCTCTGCTGCCTAGAAGTGGCCAAACCTGTGCCGTGCTTACAAGCTTTTTCCTGGTGAGCTTGTAAGGACTGCACTAAGGCTGGTCGGATCGCTGCAGAACACTATAAGCTCCCGATCCCGGCCAGATTCAGTGCCACTGCACTTCTGGTGCTGCAGGAGCAAAGCTGCTGACATGAACTGTTAATCAAGCAGGAGCACGCCTGGAGATAGAAGATGTCACCACCCCTTTAAGATATTTAAAGAAAAACTGGGCTAATATACTCCTTTTCTGTGCCTTTGAAGTAATCATTATAAATTCATAATATAATTATATTCTGTTCTATGTCACTATGATTTCCTTACACTAACTTTCACTGCATCTGTCCTTAAAGGGGTTGTCCATCTGCATATTGCACTCTCACTGTTCCAATAAAGGCCCTCAGCTGCTCATCTTTGCGTTGTATAAACAAAAATCTGGTGATCTCTGCCTCCATTCACTAACCATAACTGTTCAAGGCATGTTCCTGTTTTTGTGTATATTACATGGATAGCTCATTAATTATATCTGTACTATGGACATCCCGAATTATTCATCAGTTCAGCTACACTCATTAGGATATGTGCCCACGATCAGGATATAGCAGCGTTTTGGAAGCAGTGTATACTTTCTGTGTCCAAAACGCAGTCCAATCATGCAGGTAAATCCGCATGTGTTCATTGAACAATGCGGATTTACTGAACTCCATATATTATATTGTGAACATTTCTGTTACGGAGACTAGCATCTCCGCAACAGAAATTGACATGCTGTGGCTCGTAACCCTTCACCGCGGGTGAGTTTACGCAATGGCAAATGGAAGCACAGTGGGCATGGGATTTCTATAAATCCATCCACTGTGCTTGTATCATAGAACGCTGCTATTCCTGATCGTGGGCACGTACCCTTACAGGTCAGGGACTTTAAATACGGCGCTGTCATAGTATGCCATCTCTGCCTCAAGTCCATGAAATGTAACATTTAGACCCGATCTGGTCTACTGAGGTGCCACTATATTGATGTGAAAACGTCTAGAAATAACAAGAGGTTAGCCACAAAAGGAGGCCACAGCTTACTGGTCCATCACGTTGACTGACCTACTATACAAAATCTGATTAATCAGAGCCCTCGCTGCAGTACCACTTACTCACTTATATAGCACCATTATATTCCACAACACTTTACAGACATTATGCACAATGTCCCCAGTGGGGCTCACAATCTACATTACCTATCAGTATGTCTTTAGAGTGTGGGAGGAAACCAGAGCATCCAGGGGAAACCAGCGCAAACACGGGGAGAACATACAAACTCCTTGCAGATGTTGTCCTTGGTGAGATTTGAAACCAGGACCCCAGCGTTGCAAGGCTGCAGTGCTAGCCACTGAGCCACCGTGCCACCGTGCTGACCTAGGCACTAACAGGTGAAACCTGTGTGAGGGACGGCCACAGGATGGGGGGTACAGCAGAAATCAGCAGACACGCACAAATATTATATAATATATTATAAATATTTACTAAACAGTTTATAAAACAAACAAAGGACAGGATGGTAGGTAATCAGTGAGTAAACAAATACGATGACAGCAATTCCTCTCAATAACACCGAATAAGAGTATACACAGGTACAGTTAACAGAATTAACAGCTTTATGCCAGCAAAAATACATGTGAATAACCCTTTCTATGAATAAAGCCATAAAACGACAGTGTTGTGCCAGTACTCTAGTAACTGTCTCCTCGGAGCAGTTTTTGAAGTGTCTCTCATAAAATATGCCTTTTCTCCTAACGAACTAGACCTCCATAAAGTTATATACAGTTATATGAAAAAGTTTGGGCACCCCTATTAATCTTAAGCTTAATGTTTTATAAAAATTGGTGTTTTTGCAACAGCTATTTCAGTTTGATATATGTAATAACTGTTGGACACAGTAATGTTTCTGCCTTGAAATGAGGTTTATTGTACTAACAGAAAATGTGCAATCTGCATTCAAACAAAATTTGACAGGTGCATAAGTATGGGCACCCTTATCATTTTCTTGTTTTAAATACTCCTACCTACTTTTTACTGACTTACTAAAGCACTTTTTTTGGTTTTGTAACCTCATTGAGCTTTGAACTTCATAGCCAGGTGTATGCAATCATGAGAAAAGCTACTTAAAGTGGCCACTTGCAAGTTGTTCTCCTGTTTGAATCTCCTCTGAAGAGTGGCATCATGGGCTCCTCAAAACAACTATCAAATGATCTGAAAACAAAGATTATTCAACATAGTTGTTCAGGGGAAGGATACAAAAAGCTGTCTCAGCGATTTAACCTGTCAGTTTCCACTGTGAGGAACATAGTAAGGAAATGGAAGTACACAGGGACAGTTCTTGTTAAAGCCAGAAGTGGCAGGCCAAGAAAAACATCAGAAAGGCAGAGAAGAAGAATGGTGAGATCAGTCAAGGACAATCCTCAGACCACCTCCAGAGAGCTGCAGCATCAACTTGCTGCAGATGGTGTCACTGTGCATCGGTCAACTATACAACGCACTTTGCACAAGGAGAAGCAGTATGGGAGAGTGATGCGAAAGAAGCCATTTCTGCAAGCAAGCCACAAACAGAGTTGGCTGAGGTATGCAAAAGCACATTTGGAGAAGCCAATTTCTTTTTGGAAGAAGGTCCTGTGGGCTGATGAAACCAAGATTGAGTTGTTTGGTCATACAAAAAGGCGTTATGCATGGCGGCAAAAAAACACAGCATTCCAAGAAAAACACTTGCTACCCACAGTAAAATTTGGTGGAGGTTCCATCATGCTTTGGGGCTGTGTGGCCAATGCCGGCACCCGGAATCTTGTTAAAGTTGAGGGACGCATGGATTCCACTCAGTATCAGCAGATTCTTGACAATAATGTTCAAGAATCAGTGACAAAGTTGAGGTTACGCAGGGGATGGATCTTTCAGCAAGACAATGATCCAAAACACCGCTCCAAATCTACTCAGGCATTCATGCAGAGGAACAATTACAATGTTTTGGAATGGCCATCCCAGTCCCCAGACCTGAATATCATTGAACATCTGTGGGATCATTTGAAGAGGGCTGTCCATGCTCGGCGACCATCAAACTTAACTGAACTGGAATTGTTTTGTAAAGAGGAATGGTCAAAAATACCTTCATCCAGGATCCAGGAAATCATTAATAGCTACAGGAAGCGACTAGAGGCTGTTATTTTTGCAAAAGGAGGATCTACTAAATATTAATGTCACTTTTCCGGTGAGGTGCCCATACTTATGCACCTGTCAAATTTTGAATGCAGATTGCACATTTTCTGTTAGTACAATAAACCTCATTTCAAGGCAGAAACATTACTGTGTCCAACAGTTATTACATATATCAAACTGAAATAGCTGTTGCAAAAACACCAATTTTTATAAAACATTAAGCTTAAGATTAATAGGGGTGCCCAAACTTTTTCATATAACTGTATATGCGCATATATAATCATATGTAAGATGGTACCGGTATGTCCTCAGACTGAAGTTGATGGGTCCTTGCTGGGCTGAGTCACAAATAATCAAAAACGCTGACTTGAATCTCTTAGAGAATGCTGATCTCTCTAATGCAGGGCTTCTACAAGTCCTTAGAAATAAGACCTCACATGGCCTAGCCCAAGATGGTGTGTCCTTGGCTTATGTCAAGTCTAACAACGCATCCCAGAGTCACCAAAAACTGATCCAGAGTCGCACCGCTCTATCCAGACCTTTTTCCAACGATGCGTAGCTTCACTCAGTCCTTGAACTCCCCTAGCAACAGTCACCAACTGCCAAACCCCTGCGCTGCACCTCCAGCCTCTCCGCTGCCCTCTACTGGCCAGATCATAAATTACATCACAAATCTCCAACAATACAGTAAACTGTGATTAAGTCTTACACAGGCACTCAAGCCACAACTACAGTGGCGACCAAAACGTTAGCATTTTTTTTTACAGTGTGATTACTTCTTTTTGGTTGCTGTGATGTCATTTTCCTGGTGATAACTTGAAAGTGCATGAAATGGTCATCATGCAAGACCTTAATTTTAACCAAAATGCTTTTGAATATAGGTATGGTCATTTAATTAAAGAAAACTGACTGCCAAAAGTTTTGCAAATACTATTTATTGATCACAACATAGAGAGTAATTCATTGTTTACAATGCCATAACTTAGTATTTTGTAGCATAACCTCTTGCTTTAATTACTGTACCACACCGACGGAGCATTGAAGCCACTAGGGTATTCAAGACATCTTGAGGGATCTTGATACATTCCATTTGTAAATCTGCAAACAATTCATTTTTATTGCTATGGCTATGGGCCCCAACTCATAGCCCCAACTCATCCCAAAGGTGCTCTATAGGGTTTAAATCAGGTGCTGGGCTTGGCCATTGCAACAGGTGAACATTTTTCTTTGCTAACCAAATTATTTACTAAATTGGATGTGTGCTTAGGATCATTGTCTTGAGGGAAATTTCCATCCCCTGACTACTTTGGTTTCACCATGTGGCAGCATTACATTCTCCAGTATATCCTTGTACCTGGTAGTATTCATATTTCCATCAATTCTATGCAGAGGGCCAATGGCAGATGCAGAAAAGCAGCCCCAAACCGTGACATTGCCACCACCATGTTTCACTGTAGGTGTTTGGTACCTTACATCATTACGTTTTCCAATTGGGCGGTATATATAGTGCTTGCCATTACTACCAAACAGATTGACCTAGGATTCATTTGACCACAACACCTTAGACCAATCTGTCTCTTTCCATTGCCTGTGTTCTTTGGCAAACTCAAGTCGGACTTTCCGATTCTTTGCAGAGATGAAAGGCTTCTTGACTGGAACTCGTGCATTCAACCGTACTGCTCTCAGCAGTCACACCACAGTTTGGCGACTCACTTTTACCCCATATTCTTTGTTAATTTAGTGTGATATCTGTACAGCACTTTTATGGACATCAGATACTGACTTTTTCTTAATAATGTGATCAACTCTGGAGGAAGTTTTCCGTGGTCGTCCACGTCTAGGTTTGTCAGCGGTTCCATAACCTTCTTTTTCTTTCTTTAATATACGTGACACTTGACTCTGAGAACAGTTGAATTCCATAACTACCTCTATTCTCAGCAAATGTTGAAAACTAACACATAAAGGGATAAAACAATGTTAAACACAATTTTCATCCTTAAAGCTGACAACCATTTGCTTCCGGTTTACTAAAATCACCAGGAAAATGGCATCACAACAACCAGAGAGAAGTAAACAAAACAAAAAAAAAAAACGCAAAACTTTTGGTCGCCACTGTATATTGTAACCATAAAATATTATTAGTCTGTATTTCTCATACCCACATATCATATATATATTTCCTACAACTGAACCCATTTGTGATCAATCTCAAAATAAATCCTGTGAAATACATACAGCACTGGTCAAATGCTCAAATGCCCTTGAAGAAGAGTGGGATGCCATGCCTCAGCAGACAATAACTCAATTTGTGAACAGAATGAGATGTCGTTGTCAAACTGTAATTGATGCTCAGGGTCACATGACAAGTTTTTGAGACATTGACAATTGACTGTTGTTGGGTTTTGTTTCAATAAATTGTTTGAGATGAGGAAATCACCATTGCATGCTTCTACTTATATGCCCTACTTTAATGATAAAATATCACTGTAGAGTGTTCTTTTTACGTTTTCTATAAGTTTCACCCGTAAGCCAAATATCCCTAACTTTTTGTGAGTAGTATACAGTACAGACCAAAAGTTTGGACACACCTTCTCATTTAAAGATTTTTCAGTATTTTCATGACTATGAAAATTGTACATTCACACTGAAGGCATCAAAACTATGAATTAACACATGTGGAATTATATACTTAACAAAAAAGTGTGAAACAACTGAAAATATGTCTTATATTCTAGGTTCTTCAAAGTAGCCACCTTTTGCTTGATGACTGCTTTGCGCACTCTTGGCATTCTCTTGATGAGCTTCTAGTGGTAGTCACCGGAAATGGTCTTCCAACAATCTTGAAGGAGTTCCCAGAGATGCTTAGCACTTGTTGGCCCTTTTGCCTTCACTCTGGGGTCCAGCTCACCCCAAACCATCTCGATTGGGTTCAGGTCTGGTGACTGTGGAGGCCAGGTCATCTGGCGTAGCACCCCATCACTCTCTTTCTTGGTCAAATAGCCCTTACACAGCCTGGAGGTGTGTTTGGGGTCATTGCCCTGTTGAAAAATAAATGATGGTCTAACTAAACGCAAACCGGATGGAATAGCATGCCGCTGCAAGATGATGTGGTAGCCATGCTGGTTCAGTATGCCTTCAATTTTGAATAAATCCCCAACAGTGTCACCAGCAAAGCACCCCCACACCATCACACCTCCTCCTCCATGCTTCACGGTGGGAACCAGGCATGTAGAGTCCATCCGTTCACCTTTTCTGCGTCGCACAAAGACACGGTGGTTGGAACCAAAGATCTCAAATTTGGACTCATCAGAACCAAGCACAGATTTCCACTGGTCTAATGTCCATTCCTTGTGTTCTTTAGCCCAAACAAGTCTCTTCTGCTTGTTGCCTGTCCTTAGCAGTGGTTTCCTAGCAGCTATTTTACTATGAAGGCCTGCTGCACAAAGTCTCCTCTTAACAGTTGTTGAAGAGATGTGTCTGCTGCTAGAACTCTGTGTGGCATTGACCTGGTCTCTAATCTGAGCTGCTGTTAACCTGCGATTTCTGAGGCTGGTGACTCGGATAAACTTATCCTCAGAAGCAGAGGTGACTCTTGGTCTTCCTTTCCTCATGTGAGCCAGTTTCTTTGTAGCGCTTGATGGTTTTTGCAACTGCACTTGGGGACACTTTCAAAGTTTTCCCAATTTTTCGGACTGACTGACCTTCATTTCTTAAAGTAATGATGGCCACTCGTTTTTCTTCACTTAGCTGCTTTTTTCTTGCCATAATACAAATTCTAACAGTCTATTCAGTAGGGCTATCAGCTGTGTATCCACCAGACTTCTGCACAACACAACTGATGGTCCCAACCCCATTTATAAGGTAAGAAATCCCACTTATTAAACCTGACAGGGCACACCTGTGAAGTGAAAACCATTTCCGGTGACTACCTCTTGAAGCTCATCAAGAGAATGCCAAGAGTGTGCAAAGCAGTCATCAAAGCAAAAGGTGGCTACTTTGAAGAACCTAGAATATAAGACATATTTTCAGTTGTTTCAACTTTTTTGTTAAGTATATAATTCCACATGTGTTAATTCATAGTTTTGATCCCTTCAGTGTGAATGTACAATTTTCATAGTCATGAAAATACAGAAAAATCTTTAAATGAGAAGGTGTGTCCAAACTTTTGGTCTGTACTGTATATACATACCAACAAGAACAAACTGTACTATATGAAAACTCATTGTCTCGAATAGATGTCTGGAGAAACTCAACTCTATCATATCTATATATCTAATTCTCTAGTGGACATGCTTCTGTTTCTTCAGAAAGTTTGACTTCGGTTCTCACAGATATTGGCGATCCATTGGTAACATTGAGGGACTGACTTTACTGAAGACAGATGTAAATCCGCCTGGCGACCACAGGGAAATTAGATCATAAACCCATCTTGTGAGTAGTGGCGACACTGACCTCCTCTGCTCCGTTTTCAGTGCTAGAGACTGTAGGTGTTTGTGGAACTTTACATTACACTGCTGTTATTGCCATTCCAGTAGATAGCTTTCAGTCAGTAGGGAATAATGAAACAATGATCCTGTAAGGCAAGAACTTCCTAAACCCCTTGTATTGTGCATTTAATATCAAACGAATGTTTTCAGCAGGTGTCCAGACTGGAAATCATACTGGTAACTATATATATACCGTATGTCAGCACAACCGTGCAGAAGAACAGAAGAAAGGGGCTTTTCTACTCCACCACGATATTAGTTGAAAAAGATGAATAAACTTAGTTTCCCTTTATATATCTAGTATCATATGCAGTATTCCATACAGGAATGATTCCCAAAAACACAACTGGTGAATATGAAATGTATCTATTACTGTCTGTGTCTTGTCATTTCTGATACTCTATTTAAAGCAGGTATGCCAAAATGAAAAACTTGGACAAAGTTGTGAGCCAACCAGTATACAGTATAATGGGCCCCACAAAGTCCTCCATACAGAATAATGGGCCCCACATAGTCCTCCATACAGTATAATGGCCCCACATAGTCCTCCATACAGTATAATGGGCCCCACATAGTCCTCCATTCAGAATAATGAGGCCCCCATAGTCCTCCATACAGAATAATGAGCCCCCCATAGTCCTCCATACAGTATAATGGGCCCCATATAGCCCTCCATACAGAATAATGAGGCCCCCATAGTCCTCCATACAGAATAATGGGCCCCAAACAGTCCTCCATACAGAATAATGGGCCCCACATAGTCCTCCATACAGAATAATGGACCCCACATAGTCCTCCATACAGAATAATTGGCCCCACATAGTCCTCCACACAGAATGATGAGGCCCCCATAGTCCTCCATACAGAATGAGGCCCCCATAGTCCTCCATAGAGAATAATGGGCCCCAAATAGTCCTCCATACAGAATAATGGGCCCCAAATAGTCATCCATACAGTATAATGGATCTCACATAGTCCTGCATACAGAATAATGGACCTACATATCGGTGACGGTTCTGGTGTCGAGGGCCAAATATAACAACCCTAGGTACCAGATTTGGCCCACGAGCCGGAGTTTGACATGTATGCTTTAAAGAGACAATTAGTGCATTGAAATTTAGCTGCATGCATCTTTTTATGGTCATTATATATACACTGTGTGCAGAATTATTAAGCAGATGGTTTTCCTCAGGCAAAATAGGCCCAAAAAAAGAACACCAAGGTAGCTGCTTAGTTACGCCCCTCCAGGGTAAGTCCGGTCCGTGGCACAGTGGGTCCACGAACCACGTGCACCACCTATGAGCATAACACCCTATCATTAATGTCTACCTCTCCATGTGCCAAATCAAAGTTTTTAACGTTAACAGCAATAGTGGAGTTAATGTATTCATTAATTGCAGTGTGGTGATGCATCATGTATGTATATGTTTATATATTGGCACATAGCGTATTTGTGCACCTGCACATTATTTCAATACTAAAGGCCATATTTTTTCTTTTTTGTAGTACATTTTGGGAAATGTGGCCCCCTCCAGGGCTCATAACTTTTATCCATCTATCTTTTCCACACAAGGTTTTAATCATGAGCTATGCCTGGGTTTCTTTCACTCCCCACTCTGATGAGGCCTGGTTTGGCATACGGAGAGGTAGGACATTAGTGATACGGTCCATCTATATTTGGGTACACCTTGATGTAGTTGAATGGCTTTTGTGCTCTTCGATCAAAAAAGCACTTTTACCTTACGTTTTTAACATTTAAAGCAATAGCGAAGTTTATGCATTCAATAATCACAGTTTGCTGATGTATTGTGTATGTATAAGTAAGTTGAAACGTCAAGACTGGGCCAAGAAATATCTGAAGACAGATTTTTCAAAGATACTATGGACTGTTGAGTTGAGAGTGACTTTTGACGGACCAGAAGGATGAGATCATGGCTGGATCAGTAACAGGCACAGACCTCCACTTCGACTCAGACATCAGCAAGGTGGAGTTGGGGTACTGCTATGGGCTGACATTATTAAAGATGATATAGTTGTACTATTTTGGGATGAATATGGACTAAAACTAACTCCCAAACCAATTGCCAGAGTTTATAAGACACATTGTTCAAGCAGTAGTACAGGAAAAAATCTGCATCTTTAAAGAAAACCATTATTTTTAAGCAGGACAATGCTCCATCGCATATATCAAAGTCTCCACTGCTTTCCTGCCAGTAAAGGCCTTAAAGATGAAAGAATGACATGGCACCTTCCTCACTTGACCTAAAGCCAACTGAAAACTTGTGGGCCCTTCTTAAAGGGGGAATTTACAGTGAAGGAAAACAGTACCGCTTTTTGATCAGTGTCTGGGAGGCTGTGGTTGGTGCTGCCAAAAAGTTAATCATCAATAGATTAAAAAACTGACAGACTCCATGGATGGAAGGGTTATCACTGTTATTGAAAAGAAGGGTGGCTATAATTGACACTAATAATTTTTTTTTAAATGTCAGAAATACAGTGAGGAGCAAAAAGGGTAACAATGATTTGAACTTTTGAATTTCAGGCTCCATATTTCACCATCCACTACGGCTTCGACTGTGAGACTACCATCATTTTATAGACCATCATCTTGGCTATCTCATACATAAATCTGACTTGCGACTATTTAGCATATGATTAGTTATGTAGATTCTTGTCATGTCACTGCATTGTTACTGTTTTGCTCCTAAAAATCTAAATTAACATTTTTATTATTTTGTTAGTATTTTGTAAATCTACCTTTGGCTTTCAACACTGCCTGAATCCTTCTAGCATGCTCTTGATCAGATTCAAACATGTCTTGACCGACATCTGATCCCAGGTCTTTTTTACATGTTCCCAAAGTTGGTGCATGCTGGTCAAATCACTTGGGTATATAGTACAGACCAAAAGTTTGGACACACCTTCTCATTTAAAGATTTTTCTGTATTTTCTTGATTATGAAAATTGTACATTCACATTGAAGGCATCAAAACTATGAATTAACACATGTGGAATTATATACTTAACAAAAAAGTGTGAAACAACTTAAAATATGTCTTATATTCTAGGTTCTTCAAAGTAGCCGCCTTTTGCTTTGAAGACTGCTTTGTACATTCTTGGCATTCTCTTGATGAGCTTCAAGAGGTAGTCACCAGAAAGGGTTTTCACTTCACAGGTGTGCCCTGTCAGGTTTAATAAGTGGGATTTCTTGCTTTATAAATGGGGTTGGGACCATCAGTTGTGTTGTGCAGAAGTCTGGTGCATACACAGCTGATAGTCCTACTGAATAGACTGTTAGAATTTGTATTATGGCAAGAAAAAAGCAGCTAAGTAAAGAAAAACAAGTGGCCATCATTACTTTAAGAAATGAAGGTCAGTCAGTCTGAAAAATTGGGAAAACTTTGAAAGTGTCCCCTAGTGCAGTTGCAAAAACCATCAAGCGCTACAAAGAAACTGGCTCACATGAGGACCGCCCCAGGAAAGGAAGACCAAGAGTGACCTCTGCTTCTGAGGATACGTTTATCCGAGTCACCAGCCTCAGAAATCGCAGGTTAACAGCAGCTCAGATTAGAGACCAGGTCAATGCCACACAGAGTTCTAGCAGCAGACACATCTCTACAACAACTGTTAAGAGGAGACTTTGGGCAGCAGGCCTTCATGGTAAAATAGCTGCTAGGAAACCACTGCTAAGGACAGGCAACAAGCAGAAGAGACTTGTTTGGGCTAAAGAACACAAGGAATGGACATTAGACCAGTGGAAATCTGTGCTTTGGTCTGATGAGTTCAAATTTGAGATCTTTGGTTCCAACCACCGTGACTTTGTGCGACGCAGAAAAGGTGAACGGATGGACTCTACATGCCTGGTTCCCACCGTGAAGCATGGAGGAGGAGGTGTGATGGTGTCGGGGTGCTTTGCTGGTGACACTGTTGGGGATTTATTCAAAATTGAAGGCATACTGAACCAGCATGGCTACCACAGCAACTTGCAGCGGCATGCTATTCCATCCGGTTTGCGTTTAGTTGGACCATCATTTATTTTTCAACAGGACAATGACCCCAATCACACCTCCAGGCTGTGTAAGGGCTATTTGACCAAGAAGGAGAGTGATGGGGTGCTACGCCAGATGACCTGGCCTCCATAGTCACCAGACCTGAACCCAATCAAGATGGTTTGGGGTGAGCTGGACCGCAGAGTGAAGGCAAAAGGGCCAACAAGTGCTAAGCATCTCTGGGAACTCCTTCAAGATTGTTGGAAGACCATTTCCGGTGACTACCTCTTGAAGCTCATCAGGAGAATGCCAAGAGTGTGCAAAGCAGTCATCAAAGCAAAAGGTGGCTACTTTGAAGAACCTAGAATATAAGACATATTTTCAGTTGTTTCACACTTTTTTGTTAACTATATAATTCCACATGTGTTAATTCATAGTCTTGATGCCTTCAGTGTGAATGTACAATTTTCATAGTCATGAAAATACAGAAAAATCTTTAAATGAGAAGGTGTGTCCAAACTTTTGGTTTGTACTGTATATACAGTTTTTTCTTCAACTTTACACACAAGTGTTCAATTGGGTTGAGGTCTGGGGACAGTGGGGGCCAATCCAGCAACTCTACTTCATTGTCATTGAACCATATCTTTGCCAATCTCGACGTATGCTTTGGGTTATTGTCCTGGTGGAACACTATGTCGCCTTTTTCATACCCATAGTACTCGAGTGTACAAAGTAACTCGTCTTGTAGGATACTCACATATAGCTCAGTATTGAGACCACCATCGATCCTGGTCAATGATCCAACGTATTTAGTTTTAAAACAATCCCATATCATCAGCCTTCCTTCACCGAACTTGACAGTTCCTTCAATTTCTCCATCTGTTAGCCCATTTTTCCCTTGTTTCTTCCAGACCCATTTGCACCCATCGAAGCCTAGTCTATTGACTTTTGTCTCATCACCCCAAATCACCTGTTTCCAATCTTCTACTGTTCACTTTTTGTACTTTTTTGCAAACTCGAGCCGACGCTTCTTATGATGATTTTGAAGTCGAGGCTTCTTCACCTTTTTTTGAGCCACTATTCAAGACTTATGTAACATGCGTTGCACGGTGCTTGCATGGATGTCTGTGATCTCACTATTATACAAGCCAGCTCCACTGCCGTGTTTGTCGCACCAGAACTAATAGACCTTGTTGACTCCGATATTTTGCCTGGACGTCCACCTCTTGGCTTTTGAATGGATGGACAGACTTCATTTCATATTCTTCCAACTGTCATGGCACTCACATGATGCAGTTTGGCAATTTTATTGGCCGTGAGACCGCTATCGATTAACTCGACGATGCTGTTTCTCTTTTCAGGTTCTTTTCTCACTTCAGGTTCAGGTACCGCCGGAGCGGCTTAAGGTTCGGGTACCGCCGGAGCGGCTTCAGTTTCAGGTACCGCCGAAGTGGCTACAGGTTCAGGTAACATGGGCAATGGGAACCGGTTCAGGATTTGACAAAACTGGTCTTAGGGACAGGTTCAGACTAAGCGGGTTGTACGACAGGATCAGGATCTAACAAAATAAGTTCAGGAACAGGTTCAAGTATAGGTACAGGGACCTGACAACTAACTAGCAGGGACAAACTCAAACTAACACTAAAGAGGGCATGGTACAGGCCCTCCCTACAGGGGAGCGTGCTTTAAATACTAGATGCCTCCCAGTTATTGGCTGGGGGCAGATTCAGAGTGTGTGCACTGCCGCTTTATGAATCGATGAGCGTGCACACTAAGTGCGGCACCAGGAGACCTGTGCGACGTGCGCATGCCCAGGGGACGAGGAAGCAGTAGCAGGGAATGGAGACACTGCTGAGCGGCCGGGGCAGTGAGTATGTTGGGGTGCCTGCCAGGAGGAGGGCGAGGGAAAATGCACGGAGTCCGCCGGCATTACCGTTACAATCTGGATGGAAAATCAGAAACTTTTTCACTGTAAGAGACACAAAAATAACTAGTACATTCAGAAAAGTTGTACACCCCTGCATTCATCATTCTAAGCCTTAGCATACAGTTTTTATTTCAAGTGTCAGTTGGAAGTAGACAGCTGAGCTATTAAACATTTCACAGAATTGTAGAATAACATCCTAGCCAATTTAAAGCGTTCACATGAGAAGGTATTTTTTACATTTTAAATATCATGCAGTCTGTTCTCATTACAGGGGCCATAAAGGTGTTAACGATACTTCAAAAAAAGCACAACAAATCCTGGGAGGATGGGAATGGTTGTCAGTGACCTACAGAAAGGGTTACATATGGATGACATCTTACTCTTCACGTGATCACAATTACTTAAAAGGTCAACCCCATCTGGACCAGTTGACCTCTTTTGCTGAAATCATTGTTTATTTTGCATAAAGGAACAGAGGCTAGGAATACAAAGGAATGTGAGCACCGAGGACTGGCTAATGTAAGAAGTGACTGGAACTGATTCTTCTGTTGACAGTGATACACTTTGACTTCTCATCACTGAAATAATTTAGGAAATCTTTGGCTGAATTTTTAATATTACAACCTTAAATTTTTTTTATATATATACAGTACAGACCAAAAGTTTGGACACACCTTCTCATTTAAATATTTTTCTGTATTTTCATGACTATGAAAATTGTACATTCACACAGAAGGCATCAAAACTATGAATTAACACATGTGGAATTATATACTTAACAAAGTGTGAAACAACTGAAAATATGTCTTATATTCTAGGTTCTTCAAAGTAGCCACCTTTTGCTTTGATGACTGCTTTGCACACTCTTGGCATTCTCTTGATGAGCTTCAAAAGGTAGTCACCGGAAATGATCTTCCAACAATCTTGAAGGAGTTCCCAGAGATGCTTAGCACTTGTTGGCCCTTTTGCCTTCACTCTGCATGCCGCTGCAAGATGCTGTGGTAGCCATGCTGGTTCAGCATACCTTCAATTTTGAATAAATCCCCAACAGTGTCACCAGCAAAGCACCCCCACACCATCACACCTCCTCCTCCATGCTTCACGGTGGGAACCAGGCATGTAGAGTCCATCCGTTCACCTTTTCTGCGTCACACAAAGACAAGGTGGTTGGAACCAAAGATCTCAAATTTGGACTCATCAGACCAAAGCACAGATTTCCACTGGTCTAATGCCCATGCCTTGTATTCTTTAGCCCAAACAAGTCTCTTCTGCTTGTTGCCTGTCCTTAGCAGTGGTTTCCTAGCAGCTATTTTACTATGAAGGCCTGCTGCACAGAGTCTCCTCTTAACAGTTGTTGTAGAGATGTGTCTGCTGCTAGAACTCTGTGTGGCATTGACCTGGTCTCTAATCTGAGCTGCTGTTAACCTGCAATTTCTGAAGCTGGTGACTCGGATAAATTTATCCTCAGAAGCAGAGGTGACTCTTGGTCTTCCTTTCCTGGGGCGGTCCTCATGTGAGCCAGTTCCTTTGTAGCGCTTGATGGTTTTTGCAACTGCACTTGGGGACACTTTCAAAGTTTTCCCAATTTTTCGGACTGACTGACCTTCATTTCTTAAAGTAATGATGGCCACTCGTTTTTCTTTACTTAGCTGCTTTTTTCTATAATAATACCAATTCTAACAGTCTATTCAGTAGGACTATCAGCTGTGTATCCACCAGACTTCTACACAACACAACTGATGGTCCCAACCCCATTTATAAGGCAAGAAATTCCACTTATTAAACCTGACAGGGCACACCTGTGAAGTGAAAACCATTTCCGGTGACTACCTCTTGAAGCTCATCAAGAGAATGCCAAGAGTGTGCAAAGCAGTCATCAAAGCAAAAGGTGGCTACTTTGAAGAACCTAGAATATAAGACATAATTTCAGTTGTTTCACACTTTTTTTGTTAAGTATATAATACCACATGTGTTAATTCATAGTTTTGATGCCTTCAGTGTGAATGTACAATTTTCATAGTCATGAAAATACAGAAAAATCTTTAAATGAGAAGGTGTGTCCAAACTTTTGGTCTGTACTATATATATATACATATATATATATATATATATATATATATATATATATATATATATAGTGGCATGTAAAGGTTTGGGCACCCCTGGTCAAAATTACTGTTATTGTGAACAGTTAAGCAAGTTGAAGATGAAATGATCTCTAAAAGACCTAACATTAAAGATGGCACATTTCCTTTGTATTTTAGGGAAAAATATATATATTGTCATTTTTTACATTTAAAAAATTTGAAAAAGGAAAATGGGGCGATGTAAACGTTTGGGCACCCTTGGAGATTTGTGTGCTCAGGGAACTTTGACCAAGGTTTCAGACCTTAATCAGCCTGTTAGGGTTATGGCTTATTCACTATCATCATTAGTAAAAGCCAGGTGATGCAAATTTCCCAGCTCTTTAAAAACCCAGCCTCCTTTAACCTTGTGCGAAAAAACAGCAGCCATAGGTTCTTCTAAGCAGCTGCCTAGCACTCTGAAAATGAAAATGGTGGCGGCCCACAAAGCAGGAGAAGGCTATAAGAAGATAGCAAAGAGTTTTCAAGTTGCCCTTTCCTTAGTTCGAAATGTAATTAAAAAATGGCAGTTAACAGGAACAGTGGAGGTCAAGATAAGGTCTGGAAGACCAAGCAAAATTTCAGTGACAGTTGCTCGTAGGATTGCTAGAGAGGTAAATCAGAACCCACCCCCCTTGACTGCAAAACACCTTCAGAAAGATTTAGAAGACTCTGGAGTGGTTGTACATTGTTCTACTGTTCAGAGACACCTGCAAAAGTATGGCCTTCATGGAAGAGTCATCAGAAGAAAACCCCTCCTGTGTCCTCACCAAAAAATTCAGAGTCAGAAATATGCAAAAGAACATCTAAACAAGCCTGATGCATTTTGGAAAAAAGTCCTGTGGACTGATGACGTTAACCGGTTCCCGACCGCCCACTGTAGATAAACGTCGGCGCTTGCCGAGCTCTGTGCAGCGCCGACGTTTAAAAACGGTGGGTGGTCTCGCAGCGCTCAGGACCCCCAGGGTCCTGCAAGCGCTGCGATTCCGGTGCAGAGCGTTAGCTCTGACAGGGAACATCATCAGGACCTGATTAGATCAGGTCCCAGTGATGTTAACCCTTACCTGTCTTCTATATGCTGTGATCTATAGTGATCGCGGCATATAGGAGACAGCAGTAGGAGAGGGGGTCGTCAACTTACCTCTCCGAAGACCTCTGAGTCCTTCCAGGACCTGGGGTTGCTATGGCAGCTGGAGATCACATGACCGCCTCCAGCTCTGCCATATATGGTGTCCTGTCTGGCTCAGCTGCAGCTGTAGCCAGACAGGAGACTCTGACTGAAACAGTCAGGGAAGATCTCATGTAATGTAATGTAATACATGTCTATTACATTACATGAGATCAGTGATCAGAAAAATAAAAATTAATGTCCCATACATGGACTAAGAAAAAATGTAAAAAAAAGTAAAAAAAAAAGTTTTTAAACTATTAAAAAAAAAATCACAAAATAAATAAAAATAAATAAATAAAATATTAAACCAATAAATCCGTATATTTTTACAAAACCAAAAAAAGTACACATATTTGCTATCGCTGCGTCCGAAACAACCCGAGCTATAAAACTGTCACACTAATTAACTCCTTCTGTGCACACCGTAATAAAAATAAATAAAAAACGGAGCAAAAAAATATGCTTTTTCATCATATCGCCAAACAAAAAGTGGAAAAAAATGCGATCAAAAAACAAAATAGAAATAAAAATGGTACCACTGAAAACGTCACCTTGTTACGCAAAAGAAAAGCTGCCATACAGCTCCATCAGCCGAAAAAATAAAAAAGTTATAGCGCTCAGAATAAAGCAATGCAAAAAAAATATTTTTTTCTATAAAATTGTTTTATTGTGTAAAAGCGCCAAAACATAAAAAAAAATACAGTAAGTGTAGTATCGCTGTAAACGTACTGACCCGAAGAATAACGCTGCCTGATCACTTTTACCACACGCAGAACGGCATAAAAAAAACCCTCAAAAAACAATTCCTGAATTGTTTGTTTTTGTTAATTTTACCTCCCAAAAAACGGAATAGAAAGCGATCAAAAAATGTCACGTACCCAAAAATGGTACCAATAAAAATGTCAACTCGTCCCGCAAAAAACAAGCCGTCACATGACTCTGTCGGCTGAAATATGGAAAAATTATAGCTCTCAAAATATGGTGATGCAAAAACTAGATTTTGCAAAAAAAACGTCTTTTAGTGTGTGACAGCTGTCAGTCATAAAAACCCGATATAAATCTGGTATCTCTGTAATCGCACCGACCCGAAGAATAAAGTAATCTAATCAGTTATATCACACGAGGAACGGCGTAAAAAAATAAATAAAACCAATTCTTCACCTGGTACTGATTTGTTTATTATGTCCCCAAAGATCCCAGTAAGGCTCTGCCCACATTTATCCTGCGCTCTGCGCTGAGCACTTACACCAGAGTTTCCGTGTAAATCTCTGAAATACGTGATTCAGCCAGAACCCATGATGGAAGATTCCCTGTAATGAGGCAGATATAGGCCACTGTGGACGTCGTCTAGCCTGGGATCCCACGGTGTCATTTGTTTTAGGCGTGCATAAAAGTGCGGTTGACCACAGTTTTGTGCACTTCTGAAAAAAAGGACACCGCTAAACAGAGGCCAGACGGAGTCCAGAGTAACTCTGCTGCCTCATTGCAGTGAATGGATCCCGCAGGGGTTTCATCTGAATTACATCACTTGGAAATTTAGATGGCAACCCCGATATAAGTGCTCAGCCTAGAGCGCCGGATAAATGTTACGTAAAATGTTCCCAATAAAAGCTTCAACTCAGTCCTCAAAAAAAGCTAGTTCCCACTCAGGTCCGTCATCTGTTAAAAATATAAGGGACTTCCAAGTTACTGGTAGCAGAAAGGCTCTGGAAAAGCAAAATGACCCTTGCCCCCCAAAAGAAATTCAGAAAATTTTGTGCTCCCAAATCCAAATGCCTATTCTACAATAATTTGTTCTCCAATTGTCAAATAGCACTCCGTCCCCCCCAGATCTCACCGTATGGCTAAGCGGTACGATACAGCCACATATGGGGTATTGACACTTTTAGAAGAAATTGTGTGACACATTTCGGCACCATTTTTACCCATTGCCCTGTGTGAAAATGTAAAATCTGAGGGTAAAACATTTTTTTGTGGTAAAAATATAATTATGCTTTTTTCACTGCCCAATGGTATAAATTTAAAAATTAAAAAATACTCACTACTTCCCTAGATGAATTCCTTGAGAGGTGTAGTTTACAAAATGGGGTCACTTGTGGGGGTTTCTGCTGTTTTGGCATGTCAGCGACTCTTCAAATGTGACATGGTGTCTGCAACCTATCCCAGCCAACATAGCGCTCCTTTCTCTTCCGAACTCTGCCGTACACCAAAGCAGTGGTTTTCCCCCACATATGGGGTATCGGCGTACTCAGGAGAAATTGTACAACAAATTTCATGGTGCAATTTCTCCCATTACCCTTATGATAATGCAAAATTAGGGAATGAAAAACATTTTTTGTGGGAAAAATGTGAAAATTTTATTTTTACGGCTCAATATTATAAACTTCTGTGAAGCAGCTGGGGGTGCAAGGTGCTCACCACACATCTAGATAAGTTCCCTAAGGGGTCTAGTTGCCAAAATGGTGGCACTTGTGGGGGGTTTCCACTGTTTAGGCACATTAGGGGTTCCCCAAATGTGACATGGCGTCCGCTAATTATTCAAACAAATTTTACATTCAAAAAGTCAAATGGCGCTCCTTCCCTTTCAAACCCTGCCATGTGCCCAAACAGTAATTTGCCTCCACATATGGGGTATCGGCGTGTTCAGGAGAAATTTCACAACAAATTTCATGGTGCAATTTATCCTGTTACCCTTAAGATAATACATAATTAGGGAATGAAAAACATTTTTTGTGGGAAAAATGTGAAAATTTTATTTTTACGGCTCAATATTATAAACTTCTGTTAAGCAGCTGGGGGTGCAAGGTGCTCACCACACATCTAGATAAGTTCCCTAAGGGGTCTAGTTTCCAAAATGGTGGCACTTGTGGGGGGTTTCCACTGTTTAGGCACATTAGGGGCTCCCCAAATGCGACATGGCGTCTGCTAATTATTCAAACAAATTTTACATTCAAAAAGTCAAATGGCGCTCCTTCTCTTTCAAACCCTGCCATGCGCCCAAACAGTAATTTGCCTCCACATATGGGGTATCAGCGTGTTCAGGAGAAATTGCACAACAAATTTCATGGTGCAATTTATCCTATTACCCTTATGATAATGCAAAATTAAGGGATGAAAAACGGTTTTGTGGGAAAAATGTGAAAATTTTATTTTTACAGCTCAATATTATAAACTTCTGTGAAGCACCTTGGGGTTCAAGGTGCTCAGCACACATCTAGATAAGTTCCCTAAGGGGTCTAGTTTCCAAAATGGTGGCACTTGTGGGGGGTTTCCACTGCTTAGGCACATCAGGAGCTCTCCAAACGCAACATGGCGTCTGCTAATTATTCAGACTAATTTTACATTCAAAAAGTCTAATGGCGCTCCTTCCCTTCCGAACCCTGCAGTGCGCCCAAACAGTGGTTTTCCCTCACATATGGGGTATCAGCACGCTCAAGAGAAATTGCACAAAAAAATATGTGGTCCATTTTTTCCTGTTACCCCTGTGAAAATGAAAAAAATTGGGTCTAAAGTAACATTTTTGTGAAAAAAGTTAAATGTTAATTTTTTTCTTCCACATTCCAAAAATTCCTGTGAAGCACCTGAAGGGTTGATAAAGTTCTTGAATGTGGTTTTGAGCACCTTGAGGGGTGCAGTTTTTAGAATGGTGTCACTTTTGGGTATTTTCTGTCATAAAGACCCCTCAAAGTGACTTCAAATATGATGTGGTCCATAAAAAAATGTTTTATGTAAATTTTGTTGGAAAAATGAGAAATCGCTGGTCAACTTTTAACCCTTATAGCTCCCTAACAAAAAAAAATTTTGGTTCCAAAATTGTGCTGATGTAAAGTAGACATGTGGGAAATGTTATTTATTAACTATTTTGTGTGACATATCTATCTGATTTAAGGGCATGAAAATTCAAAGTTTGAAAATTGCAAAATTTTCAAAATTTTCGCCAAATTTCCGATTTTTTCACAAATAAACGCAAGTTATATCGAAGAAATTTTACCACTATCATGAAGTACAATATGTCATGAAAAAACAGACTCAGAATCAGGGGAATATGTTGAAGCGTTCCAGAGTAATTACCTCATAAAGTGACAGTGGTCAGAATTGAAAAAATTGGCCCGCTCACGAAGGCAAAAACAGGCTCTGGCGCAAAGTGGTTAAAATAGAACTCTTTGGCCACAAAGATCAAAGGTATGTGTAGAGAAGAAAAGGGCACAGAATTTCAGGAAAAGAACATCTCGCCAACCATTAAGCATGGGTGTGGATGAATCATGCTTTGGGGTTGTGTTGCAGCCAATGGCATGGGGAATATTTCACGGAAAAGGGGAAGAATGGATTCAATGAAATTTCAACAATTTCTTGATTTAAACATAACACCTTCAGTAAAAAAGCTGCAGTTGAAAAGAGGATGGCTTCTACAAATAGATAATTGATCTTAAACACACCAGGGCTGTGGAGTCGGAGTCGGTGTCCATTTTGGTGGAGTCGGAATCGGTATAAAATGGACTGACTCCAAGTCCTAAAATATATAATAAATTGGGTACAGTAGTTCAATACAGTTTGTGGGGAATATTTTTTTCATAAGAATTTGGGAAAGGTATGAAATGTCCTATAAATATCTGTCCTATTCCTGATCTAAGGGTCTAGACTTTTAGCTGAGATTAATCTGTGCTACAATAAATTTATCACTTAAACATGAGGCATGTATGAGGGAGTCAGAGTCGTGGAGTCGGAGTTGGTGTCATGGAAGCTGAGAAGTCGGAGTTGGAGTCAGAGGTTTGGCTTACAGACTTCACAGCCCTGAAACACATGTCAAAGTCCACAATAGACTACCTCAAAATGCGCAAGCTGAAGGTTTTACAATGGACCTCACAGTCCCCTGATCTGAACATCATTGAAAATCTGTGGCTAGACCTCAAATTAGCAGTGCATGCAAGATGACCCAAGCATCTCACAGAACTGGAAGAATTTTCCAAGGAAGAATGGATGAAAATTCCTCAAACAAGAAATAAAAGACTCTTGGCTGGCTACAAAAAGCATTTACAAGCTGTGATACTTTCAAAAGGGTGTGCTACTAGGTACTTACAATGCAGGATGCCCAAACTTTTGCATCAGCCCATTTTCTTTTTGTAATTTTTTAAATGTAAAAGATGAAAATATATATATTTTTTCTCCAAAAATACAAAAGAAGATCTTTAACTTTAGCCCTTTTAAAGATCATTTCATCTTCAACTTTCTTAATTGTTCACAATAACAGTAATTTTGACCAGGGGTGCCCAAACTTTTACATGCCACTGTGTATATTATGCCTTGAAAAAGTACCCATCCAAGTATTCATGTGTGTGAATGGCCCAGTCACAGTCCAGACCTAAATCCCCTTGAGAATCTGTGACAAGACTTGAAAATTGCTGCTCACAGACGCCTCCATCCAATCTCACTGAGCTAGAGCTAGTCTGCAAAGAACAATGTGCAAAAATGTCAGCCTCTACATGTGTGAAGCTGGTAGAGACATACCCCAAAAGACTTGCAGCAGTAATGGCAGCAAAAGGTGGTCCAACAAAGTAATGACTCAGGGGGGCTGAATACAAATGCACGTCATAATTTTCCAATTTACCATGTATCATTTCCATTACACTTCACAAATACTTGCTACTTAGTGTTGGTATATCACATAACATCCCAGGTGCATTTAGAGGGGTGGATTTCTGCCACTTATTTGAAATCCTGTTCCCATGAGCCAATATAAACTATACGGAAACAGAACTCTTCCCGACAACAATAATTTTCATGCTGACATAAACAATCCAATTAACTAATATGCAGGTGTTTTATTCATTCATCGGTATATTTATTAGTTATACGGATTGATGATAGAGAATGAGTGTTCTTTTGAGTATTCTTTCCCCACTTATTGGCCTTTCTAAATGGGCTTTGAGGCTTTGCATAAAGCATAAATGCCCTTTTGAAAATGCACTTGGAACCACTGATTCGTTGGGTCGTCTCAGTTTAAAAACCTAATATTGCCCTACAATTATAAGCTCCAAGCCAAGACCCAGTAGATATTTATTTGATCCATTTAAAGTATTTGTTAACATGAATCAACAGTCAGTATCCAAAACAGAGGCAGTAGTATCGCCGTCAAGACAGGCAAACTACCCTGGACAGCTGGGGAATGTGCTGAGCCATAGAAAAACCTTGGAATTTTATTAGCATTATTAGTTAGAGTATTTTTACTGTTTGTATTTTACACTCATTTATTATAAACAAATGGACAAAGAAAAGAAAACAGGACTTTCTTAATTGACCTGCCCTCTGCAATACTAAGGCAGATGAGAGACAAAGTATGTATGTCAGCTGGGACCGAAAACCGTGTTTAGAAAATGACATGCTGCCATTAGTAAAGCACTGAGGAGTCTATTCTTAATGGCAGCCACTTTCAGTAGGACATGCATCAGTGTCATAGTCTACCGCTCTTTCATCATTTCCACATTACTGTACCGGTCACCAAAACAATTACATTGTTTAAAAAGCTCATCAAAGTGCTGAGGGCATATGGGCATCACAAATGGGGTGCTCACTCTATTATCTACATGATAAAGTGTCACCCACGTGTTCCAACTCATGCGCTTACCTTGTTTCCTTCCAATATGGAAGGTTTTCTCTGTGCTAGTTTATATACAACCCGTAAGGTCACTAACAGCGTACAGTGACCTCCGAGGCCTGCACATGGCCAAAGTCCTGGTCTACAGTGAAGAGGCCACAGATGTGGAACGTGACGTCACAAAGAAGGTGACCGGACGCCAGGCAATAAGCAGAAGTGTGGCTGGAGAAGTTAGCAATGAGATGAATATTAGTTTGCTAGTTTTGGGGGGGGTTACCAAGAGCCAGCTTTGTACCTGTTACAACTTACAAACAAATTCAACTTAAAGGGGTTGTCTAATGCATAACAAGCCCTTCATAAATATCTATGTTTAATCCATAACCACTTTTGTAATTTGCTTTATTGGAAAAATCCCTATTGCAATCCCTATGCAGCTAATCCCTATATTTTTTTTGTTTACTCCCTGTGAGGTTTTGTCTGAGGAGAGACGTCATCAGGAGGATGGCCTTTTAGTGACTTCCCTGCAGCTTCTATCATCTCCCTGAAACAAACAGTCATCATGGGGCGGTGCTGCGGTCACTTCATCTTATTTCACCGATGTCCCCTGATGATGTCCATAATCAATCGCGGTGATGGAGGCAGGGAGAAGTAATCGCAGTACTGCAGCTTCTATCATTGTTGCCCCACAGCTTCTGTGTTCCCACTGCCTCTTTCATTGAAATCAAACGTCATGAGGGGGTGGGGATAGAAGCAGGGGAGTGACAGCAGCACCACCCCACATCTTCTGTCACTGCCCTGAAATAAATAATGATCAGGGGCAGTGCTGCTGTCACTCACCCTGCTTCTATCACCTACCCCGATGACATCTCGTTTCAGCGAAAAAAGCTGTGTGGTGCTGGTGACAGAAGCTGTGTGGTGGCGATAAAAGAAGCTGCAGCACTGTGATCACTTCTCTCTGCCTCTATAACTGCAATGGACCCCGGACGTCATCAGAGGACGGCAGTGACAAAGCTGTGGTAAGGTCCTGTTTCACAGTGGCTGATAGAAGTGACTCCAGGGCCATCCTGCTGATGGTGTACCATTATGAAAGACAGCATTCTTACCATAAACAGTAAGGGAAAATGGCAAAAAAAATCTAACTGCCGTGAAATAAAACTCAATTAAGCCTTAGTTTTGTTTTTATGGCGTTAATTGTGCAATATAACAGACCTGACAACATGATTCTCCAGAACATTTATATTTTTTTTACTATTTTTGTGGTGGAAAAAAAGATATTGAACTTTGTGAAAAGAAAAAAAAATGTTTTTTTGTTGCCATTTTTAATGATCCATAACTTTTCTATTTTTTGGTTGATCAAGCTGAGTGAGGACTTGTTTTTTTGCATGATGAGCTGCAGTTTTTATTTATACCATTATGGGCTATACACCATGTTTTGATAATTTTTTTTTGCATCTATTGGAGGTGCAACAACAAAAAACAGGAATTTTAGCATTTCATTTTTTTATTCTCTGAAACATTTCCTGTATGTATTAAACAATTTTATATTTTGATAGATTGGATTTTAATGGACATTGCGATACCAAATATGTTTGTAATTGTGGAAAAAGAAAGTGATTAGGTTTTTTTATACTTTTAAAACATTTTCTTTTTACCTTTCACTTATTTTTCTCAGTCCTCATATGAGATTTGAACTTGTGATCATTTGATCGCTTATGCTAAATACAGCAATACCTCTGTATTGTTGTATATAGTAAAAATTAGTCTCGTATGATGCCAAGCGTGTAGCTCGATATCACTGAAAAATTACGTGATAGGCCTGGGGGATTTTAGTATGCCCCAACTGTCATGTCTACCCATCTGCAAGTGATGGCCACCTGAATGATCGCCTGGGCCGGATGGAGTTGCTTAAATGCCGCTATCAGTGATTGACAGCAGTATTCAAGAGGTTAAAAACAGCAATTGGCAGTAGCGGTGATCATTGCTGTTACAGGCAGATGTCAGCAAAATAATCCAGCTGGCATCTGCCCTGTGTGGAGTGGACTCAACTACTCAGCCTGCTCCAAATCCTCTGACAAACTCCATGATGTAATAGTAATGGAGCTTTTAAGGGATTAAAGGGGTATATACAGGGGTAAGAAATGTTTATACTAAAGCAGAGAATGGGTTAAAAAAATGAAACATGTCCACTAAGACAATTCCTTGCAACAACAAGGTAAGTGTTGGAACTAAAGTGGCAGGGGATAGAGAGGTGAGAATTGCTTTTTTAATCTTTTAACCTATTTTGACCAATTGGTAATTTTTTTATCCACTAGACAACAGCTTTGACATTGTCATTGAGCAGAGTCATGGTTATACTATAGGGGAGAGCACAACATATAGCTGTGAGAATAGTCTACTAGACTTATTAGGGAAAAGTGAGGATATGATCAAAAAAAGTCCAACATTTCTAATGAATTTGTACCTCCTCATAAGCTGGTAGAAGGTCTGTCAGCCTGTAGGGACAAAATCTAGAGGCAACGCGCTGGGGCAGGGTGAAGAGATGTAGAACCCATGATTATGAATGTGAGCGAATATGAAGAGCGGAAAGGTAAGGCTTCCATTTCTACACATTACACACAGAATAGAGCCACACATTCTTATGGCAGCACCATCAAGATTGGCCCCAAAATCCAGCACTAGACTAGAAGCCAAAAAGGCATGGTAAAGGAAAGAGGGGCCTAAATCTAGGAATCTCTCTTGAGCCCCTCAGTAACGCTTTCTCTTGTGACATATTGCAATGAATTGGAAAGGCAGCTGAAACAGTATATCTACTTTTCTTCTTTACAGATGAATTTTTAACCCTGATTTAGCTTTTCGATGACCCATAATTAGCATCTAACAAAGCCAGTTCATCTTCAGACCTTTTTCTGTCTGTATTTTGCAATGACCGAACATATATTCCTATTTAGTAACAAAGAGACCATTCACCAAACCACATTCCATTTCCTGAAGAAAATGAGGACGTGATTACTTTTTATCATGTGACATGTAGGTAACTGAAGATCTGGCCGAGCTGAACAAAACACATGGCCCCAGGCACAGCTCTAACCTGGTGCTCCTGACCTCTGTGACATTCGGCAGGGGGCAGGCAAATAGCCTCTTCACTGAGGAACAGAGAAGGGACTCTAGCGCCACCTATTGGAAGTTGCAGTCCTAAAAGTTAACATTGACTCTTTAATGGGCCTTTCCACATGGCTGTCAGCAGTGGGGGCTACACGTTATTCTGTGATTTACCTGTCATCACAGCTTAATATGTCACAATGCTTATTTCTCAAAAGTGCAGCACAAGCCATGACCTATAAAAATACATCACATGGAGGGCAATGAATGTTTCTAAGTAAATCCATATGTTCTGGACATATAGCATTACAGCATTAATGATATGTATTGCATTGATGGAGGGTGTATAGTCTTACCAGCACACTGCCATCAGACTTTGACTGTCTTGCCAGAGTGACTCCCATCCACTCATCATCCCTGTCCTCTTTACATGTCTTCCCACAGTTCATTCCTCGACGGTTTCCTAAAAGGAGGAAGTGAGAGAAATGAATTCAGTCTGTGCTCAGCATGAGGTACAGCATGGTATAGTCACTAAAAGCACATAATCTTCAAAGACGACCTTTGTGTTAAGCATCTAATTGTAGGAGTAACTTTAAATGTCTTTCCCTTATCTGAAACAAGCTTAAATGTACAAATGGAGCACTATGCCATATGGTGTGTCCAGGTAAAGTCCATGAGGCATATGATGATAGTTTACATTAACGAGATTAGCCAAGTTTCATCATTAAAAAAAACAGCTGCTAAAATAACATTACACTACTCATTAACTCTTTCTCCCGATGACCCAGAGCTGACGCTCCAGTATTGCTCCTGTTTTTGGCTTATATGCTGCCGAGACAGTCAGTGGCCACGGCGGTGATGTACCGCACTACTGGAAGCACAGATGGGAATATGACACATGACTGTTGTAGTGACTGATTGGCAGCAGCGGTCATGTGGATATGCTGCAGGTTAAGAGACAAAAGTAGCACTGCTAGTGGGTCAATGCTGGTTATCGGGGGAAGGAATAGGAGAGTTGAGTTTCTTTAGTTAATAACATTGTCGGCTGTGTTTAAAACAATTGTAAAAGTTGGATAATCTCTTTCATGTCACTGAGATCTGATCACAAGGGGCAAATTGGATGCAGTTCTGCATCATACATCTGTTATTCTATGAGAAATGTTTTTTGCTTAATCACATTTATATGTTTATAACATTAAAATGCAGACGAAATATTAATATAAGTACAAAACCCTTCACATGTGGGGTCTATACTATACATTTCAATATAGATTTCTTTATATTGTCATTTGTCTTTACATATTTGATATACCCTGTGTTGTCTATCCATCAATTTAAAGTTCTTCTCCCATTTGTATTAGCCGAAATAGAGCATACAGTACGGACATCACAGAGGACAGAAGGTCCCCACTTGAGACGATATGGAGATTACCTCAAGGGCCACGTTGGTAGTCCATGGGTGCCGGACCAGAGCCCTGTGAAACTCATACTACCTGTGACATCTCCGATGCCTCTTCTGATTAATAGTCCACTGCAATATCATTCATGTGTCACACTGCTACGTAATAACACTGCGCCAGTATGTTAATGTGGCTGCAGGACTGAGGTCCTAAAAATAATCTTTTTACTCATCCTTGTTGTGTAGGTTTCACTCTGGCCATAGACATTAGATAGCTGTCAGCCAGGAGATCGTTCAGCGGACAGCTATCTCTCCCCATGTCCCCATACATAGGAACTCTTGACTTAAACCTGACACAGAATTAAAGGGAATCTGTCAGCAGGTTTTTGCTATATAATCTGAGGACACCATGAGGTAGGGGTTAAAATACAGAATGCAGCAATGTGTCACTTATCAGGCTGTGTGCTGTTGTTTACTTATAGTAAAGGTTTTATCATTATGACATTATCATTGCTGGGACTAGGTCTCACACGCTTGCTAGACTGACTGTTCTTTCCTCTGATAAGCAGCTGACTGTCAATAGACAGCATACATTGAACGCCTGGTGTGGGGTGCGGTTAGCTTTCTCACCTCTGCTACATGCTGCCCCTAAGGACTCTGATTGTGCCACAACTGATGCACCAAGTAATCTAAGTGACACATCCCTGGAATCAGGGTCTCCCTTCTCAGAGGAGGTAGCAAAAATCTGATGACAGATTCCTTTTAAGTTTGAACTGAACAAAAGGACCGGCCATTGAAATCCACAGACCGGATCCTTCTCTCCCCCCAATCCTGTTGCAATCAGCGGGTTTGGCATATTTTTACGTATGTGTATGGGAGCCTTAAGAAGGAAAAACCTGCAATCACTCCCACAATGTGAACACGCTGTGAGTGTTTCACGTCACTCACCTCTTCCTAGATCCAGCTCTGTACACTTCTTGTCAGGATTGCTGTGAACTCTACATTTAAAAACGGCACCAGGAGCTTTTAGAGAGGAACTAAATTTTGAATCTGCTTTTGGGGCTCCCACAAGTACCCTAAAAACAGAAAGACAAAATAATAAATGCACATTTTTAGTAAAGCTAAAAAGTCTGATTTCCTAAGAGAATTTGTAATATTGGATTTTTGTGTCTGTAAAATCTGTAAACTTGTAACATCTAAATGAAAAGCCTTGCTTGAAACATGTAACGGCTGTGAGGGAAAGCAGGCAGATGAGTAATGAAAGCCTCGGCATCGGAGTCCGCAACTACAAAAGACAACGTCTTAGCAATTGTTAGCAGCTCTCACTGTACGACAATGGGACCAAATATGTCTTATGATTTGGGAGCAAAAATGAGGCAGTACGTATTTAACGCAATCACCCCCACCAGGGTGGTGCTATCCTGTTGAGGTCATTTTGACTATGCAGTAGTAGTCCCTATGTTTCCTGCCCTTCCACCATCATGCGGTCCACACATTGACCATCAGCAGGAATTAGAGACCGTGGATATAGCTGAAGATTGGCAGATGCAGAGAATACACCTGCACAGTCCCCATGGTACTACTCTTCCTTAGTAAAGTGCGCACCCTGATATCAGCCGGAAGCTGGCGAACGCCTTTCTCCTGAGCAGCCAATCAAGGAAAGATGGGAAAGGTGAGAAGATGAGATAACAGACACACCTCACACTAGTGGGACAGCTATCTCAGTTACCAGCACACAATGGGAGTGACAATATTGCCAGTTACCTTTTTTTCGGAAATAACTAGCTTCATCATGTTTGACATTTTGTTTTATTTTGTGGGGGGCTCTCAAGGAAACCGCTTTAAGGACTCCAAAATTTAAGAACTAATACAATAACAGATTCTAATATATACCTCCTCTTCAGTAGGAAAAATATAAAGGAAAGAATTATATTACTCTCTTTTTATTATATATTCTGCAAATATATTGTAGAGAATAATAATAACTGACAACTAGTATGGGTTCTGAAAAATAAGTCATATCTAACCAACGTGCTGGGTCTCTATGAGGAGGTAAGTGCAAATCTGGATGTTAGTAATGCGGCTGATGTGATTTATCTGGACTTTGCAAAGGCATTTGATACTGTACCACATAGCAGCCTTATACTGAAGCTACAGAAGAAGGGAATTGAGAGAAACTATATGCAAATAGGTAAAGGACTGGTTAAGTGGCAGGAAATAAAGAGTCGTCATAAATGGTACATTCTCTAAATAGGATATAGTCAGCAGTGGGGTGCCACAGGGATCTGTGCTAGGACTGATTCTTTTTAACCTCTTTATTAATGACGTTGGGGATGGGATTGAGAGCAAAATGTGATCTATTTCAAGTGTTTATTTCTATTAATGTTGATGATTATGGCTTACAACCAATGGAAAGACAAAAGTCATTATATCAGTAAAATAGAATAATAATTAACAAAAAACACCTGCAAAGGCTTCCAAAGCATTTGAAAAGGTCCCTCAGTCTGTTTCAGTAGGCTCCACAATCATGGGGAAGACTGCTGACTTGACAGATGTCCAGAAGGCAGTCATTGACACACTCCACAAGGAGGGTAAGCCACAAAAGGTCATTGCTAAAGAAGCTGGCTGTTCACAGAGTGCTGTATCCAAGCATATTAATGGAAAGTTGAGTGGAAGGAAAAAGTGTGTTAAAAAAGGTGCACAGGTAACCAGGATAACCGCAGCCTTGAAAAGGATTGTTAAAAAAAAGGCCATTCAAAAATGTGGGGGAGATTCACAAGGAGTGGACTGCTGCTGGAGTCACTGCTTCAAGAGCCACCACACACAGACGTATGCAGGACATGGGCTACAAGTGTCGCATTCCTTGTGTCAAGGCACTCATGACCAATAGACGGCGAGAAACGTCTTACCTGGGCCAAGGAGAAAAAGACCTGGACTGTTGCTCAGCGGTCCAAGGTGTTGTTTTCAGATGAAAGTAAATTTTGCATTTCATTTGGAAATCAAGATCCCAGAGACTGGAGGAAGAGTGGAGAGACACACAATCCAAGCTGCTTGAGGTGTAGTGTAAAGTTTCGACCATCAGTGATGGTTTGGGGAGCCATGTCATCTGCTGGTGTAGGTCCACTGTGTTTTATCAAAACCAAAGTCAGCGCAGCCGTCTACCAGGAAATTTAAGAGCATTTCATGCTTCCCTCTGCCGACAAGCTTTTTGGAGATGGAAATTTCATTCTCTAGCAGGACTTGGCACCTGTCCACACTGCCAAAAGTACTAGTACCCGGTTTACAAACAACAGTATCACTGTGCTTGACTGGCCAGCAAACTCGCCTGACCTTGTCAAGAGGAAGATGAGAGACATCAGACCCAACAATGTAGATGAGCTGAAGGCTGCTATCAAAGCAACCTGGGCTTCCATAACACCTCAGCAGTGCCACAGGCTGATCGCCTCCATGCCACGCCGCACTGATGCAGTAATTGATGCAAAAGGAGCCCTGACCAAGTATTGAGTGCATTTACTGAACATACATTTCAGTAGGCAAACATTTCGGATTTTAAAAACATTTTTCAAGCTGTTGCTATAAAGTATTCTAATTTACTGAGATAATGACTTTTGTGTTTTCATTGGCTGTAAGCCATAATCATCAACATTAACAGAAATAAACACTTGAAATAGATCACTCTGTTTGTAATGACTCTATATAATATATGAGTTTCACTTTATGTATTGAAGAACTGAAATAAATTAACTTTGATGAAATTCTAATTTTGTGAGAAGCACCTGTATACAGTGTGTTCCAAATTATTATGCAAATAATATTTTCTCAGATTTTCCCAAATTACCTATATGAATTGCAGTCATTGTAATTTTCCAGTCAAATAACTATTAGAGTACAATTGAAAGGTTTTTGTACAAACTGCCTATGATAACAGTATATTTTTAAAAAAATAAAAAACTCAAACTGCACTCAAAATGCATGTTCCAAATTATTATGCACAGCAGAGTTTTCAACCTTTTCATTTTAATAAAGAACAAAAAAATGGTCATTTTTGAAATTATAAGCATTAGCAGGTTATTACAAACTGAAATCAAACAGTTTTCAACTCAAAACTTTATTCTAGGTGATGTTACATTTGCACATAGGACCGCTTGTTCGAAAGGAGCTTCTGAACTCTCACAAAAACAGCATTGTCGGTAATGAATGATCTAGCAACAGAAAATGTATAACTAGTAGAGAAAAGTTGGAGCTATGTTTTTTTTCAACCTATATAACTAGAGTATGTAACTGGAATAGAAAAGTATATAAAATTACTGGTTACAATAGAGACACAATGAAGATCATGTGGTAAAATGCAGCTAGAAAATCTGGTTCTATCACTTTATTATGGAATACAATAACTCTTTCTAAGGTTCTGATATCTAGCTAAAAACATACTGGACTATTTATTTCTTTTACTCATATAGTGCCATTAATTCCACAGCACTTTACAGACATTAAGTGGGCTACATATTTTTAAAAGTTGTCAGGTTCAGTTATGGAATGAGCCATTTCTTAATGATTTCGACCTCCTGAATTCAAATCTGACAATAAAAATTTTTAAATGTCTCTTGTTTCTATGATATCAAGGAGTTTTCCTTTTACTGCTTCATATAATTAATAGATGAAAGTTTCAGTACTTTGAAAAATTATTATTTTTGCAAATATAAAGATGCTGAATATTTTGTTATGTCAATTTTCTGATATGTATTAGAGGAAACGTAGCAACAATTCAAATAACTAAATCATGTCTAAGCACTATTGCAAATTATAAACAGTTACAGAAATTGCACCACAGAGAGTTGATCTTGATTCAGTGACAACTCTTTTTTGCTTGTCTCTTGCACTCCTGCATCAGATCATCACTCACAATTGTCCAACAGTAATCTGCAAGCATTGATGGATTCCATTTTCCTTGATATCTTTCCTCCATAGCCACAATATCTTGGTGAAATCTCTCACCGTACTCATCGCTCACTGCTTCGCAGTTTGGTGGAAAGAAGTCTAGATGCGAATGAAAAAAAAAAATCTTTAAGGACATGTTACAGCCAAGATCCTTATATGTTTTGAGGAAATTTTTCACCAACTCTTCATAGTTATCTGCTCTTGAGTTACCCAAAAAATTAGTTACCACTAATGCGAATGCTATCCATGCATTCCTTGCCCTGCAACATGCAGAGAAACTCTTCATGTTGGAGAAGCTTACAAATCTGAGGTCCAAAAAAGACTCCTTTCTTTATCTTTGCTTCGTTCTGACTTGAAAATTTATCAATGAGATACTTGAATGCTTTTGCATTTTTATCCATTGACTTTACAAAGTTAGGCCCAACTTAATATGCAATAGTGGTAACAAAATCCAAGTGCTGGATGCAAAACATTTTTACTCCCTGGTTGAAGTGGATGTCGGAGAGGTCAGTCTCTTTCATTGTAGTGATAGTCTCTTGCACAACTATTCCACTCACACAGAAAGCAGTAGTACTTTGTGTGTCCATCCTGGAGACCAAGTAAGTCATCATAGAGTTGCCACAAATGTTGTTCACAGTTCAGGCACCTCAATAGCTGTTTCATGCTGTCATAGGTTTCTTTTATATGGACTGCATAACCAACTGGAATTGAAGGTAGCACAATGCCATTATGCAGCAAGATGGCTTTCAGGCTTGCTTTGGGCGAATCGCTGAAGAGCCTCAATTCCTCTGGATTATGACTTATCTTCAGAGCTGCCATGAAACTGTTGATGTTGTTGCAAGCCACAAGATCACCCTCCATGAAGAAGTATTGGACAAGATCTTTGTCACAGTTGAGGAACAAAGGAATCGAAACATCGCCAGCTAGGACATTCCACTGTGTAGCCTGGAACCAAAGAGCTCAGTCTTACTCTTGGGTAGATCCAAATCTCTAACAAGATCGTTCAGCTTACTTTGCGTTATAAGTAGTGATGAGCGAACATGCTCGGTGATACTCGGAGTATCTGGGTGCTCGGATATGCTCTGCACTCATCGAGCATTGGCTGCTGCTCGGATTTGAAGTGTTATGATCTGCTACAAGCACTAAGGAAAGACAGGAGATCTGTCCCTACAATAGAACTAAACTGGATCCCTACGATGTAACGGGGAACCTGATCCTGCGATCAGACCCGCTAAAGTCCTCGGCTAGTCTGTACGAAGACCTATGGATGCAAGGGAGGGATCCCTACAAGAACTAGGGACTGGGATAAAGTTGGACACCTCCTAGCAGAAATTGTAGCAGTAAAAGACAAACACACAACATAGAGGTCAGAAGACCTAGCAAAACTAACAGAGAAAGGTAACAGAGTACCAAGCTAGCTCAAGAGTAGAAAATACAATGAAGTCCAGCAAGGCCAGGAGGGCGGAGCCGGATTAAAAAGGCAAAAATGGTCATGTGACCAGCAAACTAGAAAAAACCTAACAGGAGAGTTCTAACATGAAGCTCAAATCCTCGCCTCGCATGTTTGGCGCCTGTTACAAAGCCAATAAACATGTGGGGATTGCCTGCCAGACACTGTAATGCCATAGCCATCTTGGCATTACTGTGATTGGCTGGCCACATTACCTCATCAGAGGTTATAAAAAGAACGGCACCGCCATGCTTGGCACACTGACGCCATTACACAGCTCAGGGACTTTTGTGATTGGAGGGAGAAAGCAGTTGTTCAGGCCCGTGTGTGCACAGTTTAATCAATGTCCTCTAGTGATGATGCTAAAGCATGATACTAACAGTCCTTCTAATGGCTCATCCTGTGCTTTGCAGTTTGTATCAGATACATTCTGCATTTAGCTGAGGGACAGTTGCGGGAGCAGGGAGAGTGGCAGAATACAGCCTCTAGGCAGGGCTTAGGGCTTTTTGCAGTCTGTTGCTAAATATATAGCTGATGCACGTGACCAATACAATTTTAGTTTTTTTTTGTGAAAAAATGTATTGTGATCAATAGAGATTAACGTGCTCTGTGTGAAATTAGCATGGGATTAACCGCAAATAAAATCTTCAAAACAGTTTACTGCATTGTGATCCTTACAGATTAACGTACTCTGTATAAAATTAAGGTGGTTTAAATTTATTAAAAACCACTTGGCCTGCTACAGGTGACCACATTTTTTTGGTAAAAAAATTGACTATTCTCATCCATACAGTTTAACATGGTTTGTGTAAAATTACAGTGGTTTAAAATTTTTAAAAAACTCTTGGCCTGCTACAGTTGACAAAATGTTTCTGTTTCAAAAATTGACTATTGTCATCCATACAGTTTAATGTGGTTTGTGTAAAATTACGGTGGTTTAAAATTTTTAAAAACTGCTTGGCCTACTACAGTTCACCAAATTTTTTTTTAATTAGTTTCAATTAATTAAGGAACCTTGAAGCTCATCAAGAGAATGCCAAGAGTGTGCAAAGCAGTCATCAAAGCAAAAGGTGGTTACTTTGAAGAACCTAGAATATAAGACATATTTTCAGTTGTTTCACACTTTTTTGTTAAGTATATAATTCCACATGTGTTAATTCATAGTTTTGATGCCTTCAGTGTGAATGTACAATTTTCATAGTCATGAAAACACAGAAAAATCTTTAAATGAGGTGTGTCCAAACTTTTGGTCTGTACTGTATATAGTGCCTTGACTATCAGCACTGCCCCCATCACCAATCACAGTATCTTCATACAGTATTTTTTTTTATAGTAAATCATTTATTGTCCTTCAATAAAACATGTTTATTCCTTTTTTCCTTCAATATCTGCCATTAAGGTAAAGTTTGGAGGCCGTATAATACTATTCCAGCTTTAATGTTATGGTAGTATCTAGATTTTGCCATCTGATATAAATACCTCTCGTGTACTCTGCAGTCAATTCAAATGAAATTACTCTTTTACGGGCTTGCAGTTGAATTCAAACTATATAATATTTGTTGAAAACTCAAGTATTCCAAAATGCGATTGTAAAAAATAAGAACATCAGATAGTCTAGTATTTCTCGACAAAGAAGGATTAAGTGTGACTGATAGTCGTAACTATTCCTACATAGTAACAAACCATTTAGTGTATTTGCCATGTCAAATCTCTATAAACCCTAAGAGCCAAAGTTCCACAATGTTATATCTGCCCTCCACAAAGGTGACTTCAAAGAAGTCCAAAAATTCCAAAGGCTTGAAGGAAATCTGTAGATGTACATTCACACCCTGTACTTCTGTATAGAGAGAAAGCACCAAGTAGAGCTACAGACCAAAAGACAAATTATAAAAGGTATTGGCATGAGGCAATAATCTATGCTACCAATTCCACTTTTATAACAAGAGGAGTAGAAAGGACCCACTTAAAGGGAACTAATGGAAACTTTACAACTCCCACACTCCACAAAAAACTCTCATGATTGTTTAACATTTAAAAGTTCCCTCCATGACACAAAAACACTGCTCCTGCAGTGAAAAATCACATTTCAAAGTTGAGTCACATTGCATTGGGCATGAAGTTGCCCTTCTAGCTTCTCAGCCTCACACTGTATTTCCTTGCTAGCAGCACCTTCCCCTGGCTGACTGACAGATCCGTGGCCATGCAATAGAGCAAAAGACCCGTCAATTAACCAGGTGTTGGTGCTGCTAGGTAGGAAATACAGCGTGAGGCCAGGAAGCTAGCAATGCATTGCCTCGCCACACGGCACTTCCAGATACAATTTCAAAATAGGACTTCTAGCTGCTGGAGAGTGCTCTGGGGTCATAAAGGGTTGAACTGGCTCATATCATAAATAGCTACACAATCACACTAATGGTTTTTGGAGGGGGTAAAAGTTTTTGACAGGTTCCCATTAACCCCTTTCTGACTAATGACGGACATAGCACGTCATAAGCGGGTGTCAGTTTCCCACATCATGACGTGCTATGTCCGTCATGGCTTTAAACTGTCAGTGCGTGTAAACAAGCAGTGAAAGTTCAGTGCCGACAGCTGAGTGGCACGGGAAAAGGTGCCGGGACCCATGCCGTCCGCTCCCGCACTCAGAGTGCTGTGATCGGTCAGTCAATCTGACTGACCGATCACAGCATGATCACAAAGGAGGTGCTGAAATATCAGCATCTCCTGCCCGATCAGAGCAGAGCTCAGCAATGCCAGTGGCCGAACTCCTGCACTAACAGCCAGGGACGGTACAGCACCGGCCCTGGCTGTTTAACCCCCTAAATGCTGCGATCGAGAGTGATCACAACATTTAGGAGGCAGGCAGAGGGAGAAACCTTGCAGGGGGCCCGATCATTGCCATAGTGACCCAGGGTCGTCACCAAGCTATGGAAAGCTTCTTAGACCATGCTCAAAGCAAGGTCCAAGACGCTTTCTACACAGGTATAAAGCATTGCAATGCTAGTGCATTGCAATGCATTATACCTGCAATCAAAGTTAAAAAAAAATGAAAATAGTGAAAGTCCCATAGAGGGACAAAGTAGAAAAGTAAAAAAAAATTGTAAAAATTATTTTAAAAAAAGGTACAAAATAATAATAAAAAATATATATATTACACAAATAAATACACATTTTTATATAAAAATAAACAAAAAAAAGTACACATATTTGATATTGTCTCGTCCGGAACGACTCAATCTATAAAAGTCTTACACTAGTTAACACCTTCAGTGAATGCTGTAAAGAAAAAAAATGTGGCAAACTATGCTTTTTCATCATACCACTGGAAAAAAGTGGAATAAAACGCAATCAAAAAGTCGAATGTAAATAAAAACTGTATTGCTGAAAATGTCATCTTGTCCTGCAAAAAACAAGCCACCATACTGCTCTATCAGCAGAACAATTAAAAGGTTATAGCTCTTTTTATTGTGTAAAAACGCAAGAATATAAAAAAATGACATAAATGTGGTACCGCTGTAATCGTACTGAGCTGAAGACTAAAGCTGCTTTATCACTTTTACCACATGTAAAACGGCATAAAAAACAAACAAAAAACAAGTACAAAATTGCTGTTTTTTTTTAATGATCTACAGCAGTTTTCCATCATAAAATAGATCTACTGAATAATTCATCTCATTATGAACATAATTAAAAGTGAAAAATTGTGATGAAAAAAGGCAGGTGGACTTAATGTTCAATGATTTTTTTATATGTGATTTCCAACGATTGTACATAAATTATATTGAGACCTATTTTTGTTCTGCCATCATGTCACATCATGAACATTTAGAGTACCTCAGAGATACCAAAGTCTACTTATTGGCAATTACACTGTGTGCAGAATTATTAGGCAAATGAGTATTTTGATCACATGATACTTTTTATACATGTTGTCCTACTCCAAGCTGCATAGGCTTGAGAGCCAACTACCAATTAAGTAAATCTGGTGATGTGCATCTCTGTAATGAGGAGGGGTGTTGACAAATGACATCAACACCCTATATAAGGTGTGCTTAATTATTAGGCAACTTCCTTTCCTTTGGTAAAATGGGTCAGAAGAGAGATTTGACGGGCTCTGAAAAGTCCAAAATTGTGAGATGTCTTGCAGAGGGATGCAGCAGTCTTGAAATTTCCAAACTTTTGAAGCGTGATCACCGAACAATCAAGCGTTTCATGGAAAAATAGCCAACAGGGTCGCAAGAAGTGTGTTGGCCAAAAAAGGCGCAAAATAACCGCCCATGAATTGAGGAAAATCAAGCGTGAAACTACCAAGATGCCATTCGCCACTAGTTTTGCCATATTTCAGAGCTGCAACGTTACTGGAGTATCAAAAAGCACAAGGTGTGCAATACTTAGGGACATGGCCAAGGTAAGGAAGGCTGAAAAACGACCACCTTTGAACAAGAAACATAAGATAAAACGTCAAGAATGGGCCAAGAAATATCTTAAGACTGATTTTTCAAAAGTTTTATGGACTGATGAAATGAGCATGACTCTTGATGGGCCAGATGGATGGGCCAGAGGCTGGATCAGTAAAGGGCAGAGAGCTCCACTCCAACTCAGACGCCAGCAAGGTGGAGGTGGGGTACCGGTATGGGCTGGTATCATTAAAGATGAACTTGTGGGACCTTTTCGGGTTGAGGATGGAGTGAAGCTCAACGCCCAGACCTACTGCCAGTTTCTGGAAGACAACTTCTTCAAGCAGTGGTACAGGAAGAAGTTGGTATCGTTCAAGAAAAACATGATTTTCATGCAGGACATGCATCCAACTACTCCACAGCGTGGCTGGCCGGTAAAGGTCTAAAAGAATAAAAAATAATGACATGGCCCCCTTGTTCACCTGATCTGAACCTCATAGAGAACCTGTGGTCCATCATAAAATGTGAGATCTACAGGGAGGGAAAACAGTACACCTCTCGGAACAGTGTCTGGGAGGCTGTGGTGGCTGCTGCACGCAATGCTGATCGAAAACAGATCAAGCAACTGACAGAATCTATGGATGGAAGGCTGTGGAGTGTCATCATAAAGAAAGGTGGCTATATTGATCACTAATTTTTTGGGTTTTTGTTTTTGCATGTCAGAAATGTTTATTTCTAAATTTTGTGCACTGATATTGGTTTACCTGGTGAAAATAAACAAGTGAGATGGGATTATATTTGGTTTTTATTAAGTTTCCTAATAATTCTGCACAGTAATAGTTACCTGCACAAACAGATATCCTCCTAAGACAGCCAAATCTAAAAAAAAAACACTCCAACTTCCAAAAATATTAAGCTTGGATATTTATGAGTCTTTTGAGTTGATTGAGAACATAGTTGTTGATCAATAATAAAAATAATCCTCTAAAATACAACTTGCCTAATAATTCTGCACACAGTGTATAAGTAAATGTTATTGATGGTCATTGAAAATATGGTATGTTCCTACTACTTTTATAACATAGTTATGGTATTTAGATTTAATGTTTCAATATTTTAGTGGACTAAAACTGATGTTTGTTTATAACGTCAAATTCTTTTCTAAGCTTATATTCACATGGTCATATTTTTTGTCCAAAAACAAATACACAATATTATTTGGCAGGAAAAATTAAATTTATCATGGAGGATAAAGCAGGGGTTATTGGTACAATGGCTACAAACAAAATGGTCATTCCTTCATGGATATAATATCTATGAAATACTGGAATTTGGAATTCTAAAAGAGATATACGAAACAACTACCAAGTATATACACTGTGTCCAAGATGATTAAGTAAGTGAGTATTTTGACCACATCATCATTTTTATGCAAATTATCCAACAACAAGCTGTATAAACTTGAATGCTTATCGGATGAAGCAGATCAGGTGATGTGTATTTGTCTAATGAGGGAAGGTGAGGCCTAAGGATGTCAGCACCTTTTATCAAGGTGTGCAGATTTACTAGGCAGCTTGTTTTCCTAAGGCAAAATGGGCCAAAAAGGAGCCAAAAAATTACAGAGGGATGCAACACGCTTGAAATTGCTAAGATACTGGGCCGTGATCACAGAATCATCAAAACCTTCTTTTGCAAATAGTCAACAGGGTCACAAAAAATATGTTGGGATATCAAAACGCACATTAACTAGGATTTGAGAAGAATCAAACGTGAAGTGACTAGAAAGCCATCCTCTAGTGCTGTCATATTCCAGAACTGCAACCACCCTAGAGTGCACAAGAAGTACAAGGTGAGGAGTGCTCAGAGACGTTGCCAAAGGAAGGATGAAAGCAACCACCACTGAACAAGACAAATTAGATGAAACGTCAAGACCAGGCCAAGAAATGACTAGCCAAGCAGTGGAGTACTTTAATGCATGTGATGGAGCATTGTCTTGCATAAAAATCATGGCTTTCTTGAAAGATGCAGACTTTTTTTCTGTAACACTGCCTGAAGAAAGTGTCTTCTTAAAACTGGGAGTAGGTTTGGGTGTTGACTTTGAATCCATTTTCAACCCGAAAAGGTCCAAGTAGCTCATCTTTAAAAAAAATCTGCCAATAGCAATACTCTACCTCCTCCTTTCTGATGTCTGAGTCAAAGTAGAGGTCTGTCCCCATTACTGATCCAGACACAGGCTTATCTATCTGGTCCATCGAGAGTCACTCTCATCTAATAAGTCTACAAAATCTTTGAAAAATCTGTCTTCAGATATTTCTTGGCCCAGTCTTGACAGTGTTTAGCTTCTGTGTCTTGTTCAGTGGTGGTCGGGTTTGAGCCTTCCTTACCCTAGCCATGTCTCTTAGCACTAAACACCTCGTCAGTTGGATCTCTTTTTTGGCCCATTATGCCTGAGGAAAACAAGTTGCTTAATAATTCTGCACACCTTGATAATGGGCGTTGATATCGGTAAGCCTCATTAAGTCTCACCCTCCCTCATTACACAAATACACATCACCTGATATGCTCCATCCAATAAGCATTCCAGGTTATACAGCTTGGAGATAGAAAATATGATTAAAAATGATGATATGGTCAAAATGCTCACCTGAATAATAATTGTGCACACATACATAGTATATATATCCTTAATGTGGAACTCAATAGTACAGTTATATAACTTTACAGGACAAAACAATAGCACCCTAATCTGGAGGAATATTAATTTAGGGGGGGATAAATTATTTACTATTAATTATACATTTTGGAAAGCGGGGAGAATTGGTAGAATTTGTTACTTACATAGGGATTATCCCTATATATCATTTTAGCAGGTGATGGTGGAATTTGGAAGGTAAAGGCCTTTTAAAATACATTGAGCTTAAACATACATTAACTAAAAGAGATAAGAGGGGTCAATGTAGAAAATCAAGTAATTAAACTTTCAAACGCTATAAGACATTTGGGAAAGAAAAGTAGATTGTCTAAGGTGTACAAAACAATACTGGCTGAAATGATGAAAGAAAGTGGCACAAGTTCTTTAGAAAAGTGGAGAAAAGACATTGGTATGACAGTAAGTTAATATATTGGGTAAAATATCACAAATCACATCTTAGGGAAAATGGATGAGCAGATGTGCTGTGCTGCTAGGAAGTGGCAAGATATACAGTGGTGCTCACCATTATTGGCACCACTTCATTTTTTTCATAGACTGTACAATATCTTCAGAAATAAATGCAAATGTACCAAAGTTATATCCTCAGGATTTTTTAATTAGTGGTCCAAAGTAATACAACAATAAAACATTGTTTTTCAACTTCCATGTTGCAATTTCAAAGAAGAAACTGAATAGACAGCATGTGCAGCAATAAAGGCACCCCTAATTAATACTTGGTTGCAGACCCTCTGGCACTGATGACAGCCTCCAAGTGCTTCTTGTAGCCATCTATAAGCTTCTCAGCTGGAATATTCTCCCACTCTTCCTTTGCAGTTTGTTCAAGCTCTTGAATGTTTGCAGGGTTCTTTTTACCAATGGCAGATTTCAGCTCACCCCAAAGATTTTCAATGGGATTAAGGTCAGTACTCATTGCTGGCCATTTTAAAACAGTCCATTTTTTATTTTTCAACCATTCATGTGTACTTTGGCTGTGTGCTTTGGGTCATTGTCTTGCTGGAGGACCTATGATCTTCGACTCAAACCAAGTTTTCTTACACCGGGTAGGACATTTTGCTCTAAAATGTCTTGATAATTCTCCAATTTCATGATTCCTGTGATCGGTCAAGGCCTCCAGTACCAAACACAGCAAAGAAACCTCACAGCATTATGGATCCTCTACCATGCTTAACTGTTGGTAAGGTGTTCTTTTCCTTATAAGCTTCATTGCGCAGTCTGTAAACAAACTGTTGCTCAGCATTGCCAAAAAGCTCTATTTTTGTTTCATCTGTCCACAGAACATTTTCCCAGATGGATTGTGGTTTTTCAAGGTACTCTTTGGCAAAGATCAGTCGTTCCTTTTTATGTCTTTTCTTCAGCAATGGTTTATTCCTTGGCAGTCACCCATAAAGCTCTGTTTGGTTTAGTGTGTGGAGTATGGAACTTGTTGAAACCATGACCCAAGACTGTTCCAGGTTGGCCTTCAGGTCTTTGGATGTTTGACGTGGTGTTTTTTCCACCATTCGCACCAAACTTTGAAGACATCTCTTGTCAATTTTCCTCTTTTCCCCACGTCCAAGGAGGTTCTTGACAGTTCCATGCTTGGAAACTTCTTAATAACATTGGGCACTGTTGAAACTGGGATACCAAGGTATTTGTAGATGGGCTTATACCTTTTGGAAGTCTTGTGTTTGCTAATAATAGCAGTTCTGATGTCCTCAGACAGCTCCTTTGTCTTCACCATTGTGACAAAGGAACAGGGCCTACAATGTGGCTGTTTAAAACACTGAAGTCATCATTCATTGGCTAATTCATGTCACATGGGCACCAGCAATTAATCACAGGTGAATCTGTTTTGTCATTTAACACAGGTGAGTGAAAATGTTTTTCCATACTAAATTAATGTAAAGGGTGCCAATACCAGTGACATAGCAAGCCTTAAGTTTTTCTATTTTTCCCTCCCAATGTATTTTGTTTTAAAATATTGTTTATCATTTGCTCTTTTGCATTTAACACGAGTGCTCTGTATAAAAAAAAGTTTCACTTGATTCATTTTTTTCAGTAGATATTCCACATTACAAACTTAAACTTCATGAGTGCCAATAACGATGAGCAGGAGGGTATACAGATATCCGAAAAATCCAAGGTTTGCAGGAAAATTGCGTATTTTCAATGTGTTTCAAAGTCTGTCTGAATTCTTTATCTGAGAACCACAAAGTGTACTTTACTCACCCTCCCCAGGTTTAGCGCTGAGCCTCTGACGCTGCTCTGTGTCTGCTATTGTCTCAAGTGCTGATGTCACATCAACAGCGCTGCAGCTAATCAGTGATTTTAGTAGCTTTGAGATGCTTCTGCTGTTTACTCGGGCAGAGCAGCTGAGCTCACTGAATGGCAGCAGTGATGTCGAAGTGATGTCTGCGCTGAAATCAATAACAGAAGCCAGGAGCAGTGGCGGAGATTCAGACCTGGATTCAGGGAGGATGAGTATAGTCTGAACCTGGAAAACCCCTTTAATAGAGTCACTGATACTACTACTCCCTTTATCTGTAGTAAACATCAATGGAAAAGGAGGATGTAGCACGGAGCACTGTGGTTGAGGTATCTCCAGCCAATCATACTCCACTAGGGCAGCATGTTAGTGGAGCTTTCAGTGTGCGCCATGTTTTGCTCTCCCACAGCTAATTTTTGGCTGTTTTAGAAGGTGGCATTTAAAGAAGCTTTCCCAACTCCCTAAACCTATCTACATAATATAGTGTACGTGCTTTAATATACTCACCAATCGCCATCTTCCCTGGTTTACATCCCTGTTCTGGTCCTCTTCTAGGTTATTAGAGTGCTCTTCTTCTTTGCTGGGTTACACAGAGACAGTCGAGTGTGGCAGTGCTACTTTCTTAATGTTAAGTCTATAGAGTCTCAGAACAAGGCTCCAAAGTCTTACATTGTGAAAGTGACTTCTGGTTCACACATAAACCCCAGTGTGATCCGGTGAGTCGGAATTTAAGTCATGTGACCTAGAATAGGACTAGAGCAGCGGTGGAAACCGGAGAAGACAGGAATCGGTAAGTATAATTATGCACGCACACTACATTACATACAAAGTTATAGAGGATTAGGAGAACAAAATGTTGTTGGTAGTGCTTTTTTACGATGAGGATCACCAGTTAAAATTTGTAATTTTTAGTCAGGATGGGATCGATGGGAATGATTATAGATGGTGATAAAATTACAAGTGAATGTGTTCCTTGCTCCAGACTGACCTGTTTGATCATCCTGTTGAGTCTATTCTTTTGGCTTAACAGTTCGGGTGAGTTTGCTGGCTTTATCATTGATTTATTTAGAGCAGAAGTGTACCCATTTGGTGGTTCAATTTTTATCTAACCATTGGAATTGTCCGACGGGCACATTAATCAACTATTTCTTATAATGTGAGCATTTAAAATCCAAGTGACTATTGCTATCAACTGATTAAGAAAATGGCTTGGTCTGTATCACATTTTTCCCAGCATCCCAATTGATCTGAATTCAAAGAAATCAAACATATTGATGCCCACTGCCTTTTCTACATCCTCCTGTGTGGCCCTACATCAAGGTCCCCATTTTTCCATATCCTGCTTCTCTAACCTAGAGTGAATATATGAGCAAAGCAAGTCAACGATCCTGGAAACTGCACCATTGTAAAACCAAACATGTTTCCAAGTATTGTGCCTGTGCACAACCAAACCAGGTGAGCACCATAGCTATTTTCTGCTGTTGTCAACCACCTCATTGTTCTGATGATACATACTGTCCTATGGCGGCTTTCTTTTCTTTTTTCTTTCTAGTGCACTCCTTTGTAGGTAGGGCTTCTCAACTGAATGAAAACGATGTTGGCATATGCTATTGTTTTTTGTTTTTTTATTTTGTTAAGTGGGTGCATGATTTTGCTGGAAATATCTGTTTCACCTACAAAACCAAGCGGCTAACTGAAGAACACAGCTTGCAACATGTACATTGTCCGCATCTATACAGACCAGATAAGGTGGTTGTATTCAACGAATAACTTAGTTTAATCTCTAGGTTAAGCAAAATTATTGTACGTTAAGAAATGATTATATATTATTGCAGACCACAAGGCCCACCGATTTGCAGAATGGATGGCACATACAGCGGTATCTATATCCTGTACAATGTTTATTAAACCTTGTAACAATTCTTAGTCAGATATTATCAAGTTGATTAGCACCACTCCTAACCTGGAGGAGATTTCATTCTTTAAAAGGGGAAACTGTAAGCGACAGAAACATCTAGAAATTAAAGGAAAGAATATAAATTTAAAAGACTAAGATTAAAAAAATAAAGGTCCCCATACACATTAGACTAAAGCTGCCTTGCGACTCTCCCTCGAGAGATGATGTCAGGGCTGGAAAGGATACGGCATATTTCCAATGACCAATTCTTTAGTTATCTGGTAGATAAGCCATTACCAGAGGAGTCTGGCAGTGACTCTCATAGAACACGTATTAATGCATGGCTGAGCCGAGCGTTCCTATTTATGCAGGATTCGGAAAAGATAGCTGTCAACCGAATCGTCCGACAGTCTAATCTCTGTGGGGGGTTTAAGATTTCACAGAGTAACTGTTCAACCAGTATATTTTACAACATATGTAGAACATGGTTTTGTCTATAGTCATACATGGTCATCTTTGTTAGTGGGGTTTTCAGGGATTTGTAAAAATTTAGGCAAGAGAAAGAAATGGGTTACAGAGAATAAAACTCCTTTTCTAATGCCCCTGTAACTCCTGGCCGCCTTTGGTCTTTTATTATTTCCTACAGCAATCATGTGCTGTACATGCATCATGTGACCACTGCAGACAATCACTGGCCTCACTGGCGATGGTAGCATGTACAGCACATGCCTTCTGAGGCCTCAAGGACTGGCTGCAGCAAACCAGTAAATTATGTGATTTCTGTAGAAACTAAGCAGATATAAGTGGGGACCACCAGAGTAGCTGATCTGGAGCAGGAGGGATATTGAAAAAGTAAGCAAACTTTTTTTTATTTAACCCATTCACTCGTCCTAGCTATATTTGTATAAACTCAGGATAATAATTGATAATAATATAACCAAGTGCAACTAATGTGCCAAAATTATATATATATATAGACATAGACCCTTGTGTTACAAGGAGAAAAATCACTTTGGACATTAAAACTTGTTCGCTCCAACAGCTTTTTAAATGACTTCAAGGTCTGTGCTGTAGGGACTCGCTGGAATGGATCCCTGTAAGTTTTAATGCCTATGGAATGCAAAACAAAGCATATGGTGGAGCTGAGCCAAGGATACGTCAAAGAGGCCTTCAGATTTCCCACAAATAGGAAAACCTTACTTAAAAGCACATGTGTGACACGGAGGACCAATACGGGAAGTCACTGATGGAGAAACGACACGGGCAATATATTTCCCGCAAACGATTTCCATACTGCAAGGCACTGCTGACATGTCTTCCCATCATGATGTGCACGTACTTTATACATATAATCCATTGTGTTGTGTAAACTAGGCAGAATGAAAATGCAGACTAATTCACTTCTCCAAATCAATGCGGCCACCAGCTTTTCATTTCTTATTTAAAGATTCATTTCCTATTACTCAGCAATTTATTACTGGTTTTACTTTACAAACCTAATCATTCTTCTACTTAAATGTTCTGCAGTTGTTAAAGTCCATCCGCTCGCCATTAAATTGTCCGGGGGATTCCATTAAGTTCACTTGCTCTATTAACTATGATCCATTTGGCTGTCCTGGCACATTTACAGCAAAACTATGTAAGAATAGGGGATGTGATACATGATTCTTTATGGTTTACATGCAGGTAATTACAGTTCCCAAAAAATGAATTATTAGTAAATTAGATGTGAAACAATATTCTTTTTCTCTAATACGAAAACACATTTTCCATTCAAGTGAGAGGGAGACCCATGGTGACTTAACGGAATATTAAACCTGGAAATGAATTATTTAAATCAAATAAGAAATATAGCTGTCCTCATTGTTTGTTAGTCTGCAGCATTTTCTGCATGTTCTGAAAACAATCAGTCTGGCAGAAATCCTGAAGAGAACGGGTTAATCTCCTGCTGATAAATTCATAGGTTGGTGACTAGCTGAAGTCAAGCTGAAAGAGCTTCATCTTTTGTCTTACTACAGGCAGAGCACAGCAGGGAGACTTCTGCTGCAGCCAGTTGTCTTACAGCCGCACACAAGAGTGAGGATGTGGAGGGCTGACATGGCCGAGATCCCCAGAGACAGTGACATTACTTTATATATTTCTGTTATAGAATTCCTTTACATAATGAGGCAAAAAGGGATGAAAGGAGGAGAGGAGACAAAGGCTGAAAGTACATGGATATTTTTTCATCTGTGTATTTTCTAGGTTTAGTGTACCATTAAATGGGTTGTCTCACTAATACAAACCCTATCCACATGTCCTATTAAGATATACAGACATCAGAGGTCGATCTCTTAAACTCACCTTGTCATAACCATTTAATCATCTCAACAGCTGGCATGTTATGCTTTTTTAAACAGGTTATCTTGTTGAGACACCCCTTTAAGAAATTGCTATAATTAAGTTTGCTATATTTTAGCATAAAGATAATCAATATTGCCAACAGGTGGCAACATAACTTAGTGTGTGTTTACACTGGCCGATCATCAATGAGCCTACCTAGGAAAGCTTATTCATCGACAAGTGGCCAATGTAAGCAAGCTGCTAAAGTTTTTGCTTGTTCATAGGGTGAAATTATTTTAAGCTTCCTTAGAAATGATTGTTGTGGGCAGCTCATCCTCCTGTGTAAACAGGACAGGTGCAGCCGAGAACAATAACAGTCTATGTGCATAGAATAAGATGACTACTTACCGTTCTGCGCCCTTCGTAAGTGCGGTCAGCAAGTCTAAATAGGCTATTACATGACTGCCAATCGGTAAACACGAAATAGATCAGTGGTGGCTTACCAGCCACAGGTCGTGCAGTGTAAACCCACCTTTCGTGATGCTACCTGCTACCTCCTGATCAAAAGTGGTATCCAGGAGGAGATCAAAAGGTAAAAATCTATTTTATTGGTTATCAATCAAGACAGGTGTTCTTTCAACTGCACTGATCAAAATAGTCATTCATAGGGTGGACAACCCCACAGAAATTAGGAGGGAATTACAGTCTAAAAAAAAATAAGTTTATTGTTTTCAGTACCTGCAATCTGTGTGTGATTTATAGGCTGATAGATACTATAATAAGCAAGTATGAAGAATTATGTTTAGGCCTATATTTAGGTCCTGACTGTAAAACAGTTAAAGCACCATTCATAGACTTATATTGAGAAGTGACTTCCGGTCTGCCCAGTAAACAATGGAGTGATCAGCAGGCAGGTCACAACTAGCTTAAGATGACTGGAATGGCGCTGAGAACAGCAGAAGATGGTAACTAACGGTTACTTTTCATTTGCCCCACATAAACTTAAAAATAAATAAATCTTGAGATTACTGTGCTGTTATTCCTGGTGTACACTTCATATTATGTCAAGCAATCAGCTCTAGCCTTCATACTTTCATCAGTCTAAAGTGTTCTGTCTGATGGAACTATGAGCGCTAAAGCTGATTTGTAGCTGATTGGCTTCAGGGTTCATGTGACATAATAATAGAGCTGACATCGCAGGAGCAGTGCTATCTGGGGGGCAAGTGGGTTTCTTATGTTACTTGGAGCACTAAAGCAGTTAAAGAAAATCTGTCAGCAGGTTTTAGCTACCTCATCTGAGAGCACCTGTCACAGGTGTATCAGGTGTAATAGACAGCCGCTCTGGATCTGGCTATAGAAGGTCACTGCGCTTGGTATCCAGACGCCTTCTTAATCCTTATTCCTTTAGGACCCAGCGGCGACCTCCCTCCTGCTGCTGATTGACACACCCTTGCCTGGGAGTTAAAACACTCATTTGCTCCAGGGAATCGCCGGTGCATCTATGAACCTTTGTGCAGGCTTGGAGCACTAGCAGTCGGCTAGCTTCTTCTCTGGTGCCCTTGGAGGACTGTTGGCGTTACTCCTCTGGTGTCAGCTCAAGCTAAGTTTATCCCCTTTGTTTGTCTACCTTGCTGTCTTTAGTTTGTAGTGGGGCCTGATCAGTGCTCACCCCTCTCCCTCCCTATCTAGAGCCATGCTCTTGGGTCATCCAGGGCTTAGCGTCCTGCTCGGAGATAGATGTGGAACCTATATAGGGACGATAGGGTAGGCAGGGTGATATTAGATATGCCTAATGGTCTCCACTCCCCCGTTTCCCTAGTGTTTGGGCTTCCTCCCCCTCTTCCCTTCATGTTGCACTTAGCCTTTCCCACACCTTGCGTGACAGCACCATGATGTAGACAAAGAGACCCTGAATCCACCGATGTATCACTTAGATTACTGGGTGCAGCGGTTCTGGGGCTATCAGAGTTCTTAGATTTAGAATGAAACAAAGCTGAGATAGCTGTCCCCACCCACACCAGGCTCTGTATATACAATGTCTATAGACAGTGAGCTGCTTATCGAAGGAGGGGCGGAGTTTAGCATGCACAACCTACTGTAATGCAGGCAATGATAATCACCAGGTGATAAAACCTTTAGTGTAACTAATGTGACACATGGTTGAAATATGTGTTTTAACCCTTACCTCATGCTGTGATCAGATTACATAGCAAAAATCTGCTGACAGATTCTCTTTAAGAAGGGGTGGACCAGTATTGCGCATGAATGAAGTATTGCCTGCCAAAACATAGACAATGTAAATATGAACACTGATATATTGTTACTATCTACAGTTGAAACCAGAAGTTTACATACACTATATAAAAAGACTCATATGCATGTTTTTCTCAATATGTCACATGAAATCAGAATAAACCTTTCCCATTTTAGGTCAATTAGGATTACCATAATATTTTATATTTGCCAAATGCCAGAATAATGAGAGAGAGAAAATGTTTTAAGGCCTTTTTATTACTTACTGCAAAGTCAAAAGTTTACATACATTTAATTAGTATTTGGTAACATTGCCCTTAAACTGAATGACTTGGGTCAACTGTTTGGGATATCCTTCCATAAGCTTCTCACAATAGTTGGTCGGAATTTGGGCCTATTCCTCCTGACAAAACTGGTGTATCTGATCCAGGTTTATAGGTCGCCTTGCTCGCACCTGCCTTGTCAGCTTTGCCCATAAATTTTCAATAGGAGTGAGATCAGGGCTTTGTGATGGCCACTCCAAAACATTGACTTTGTTATCTTTAAACAACTTTGTTACCATTTTGGCAGTATGCTTCGGCTCACTGTCCATTTGGAAGACCCATTTCCGCCCAAGCTTTAACTTCCTGGCTGATGTCTTGAGATGTTGCTTCAGTATTGCCACATATTCTTCTTTTCTCAAGATGCCATCTATTTTGTGAAGTGCACCAGTCCCTCCTGCAGCAAAACAACCCGACAACATGATGCTGCAACCCACGTGTTTCACCGTTAGGATGGTGTTCTTAGGCTTCCAAGCTTCTCCCTTTTTCCTCCAAACGTAACGATGGTCATTATGCCCAAAGAGTTCAATTTTAGTTTCATCAGACCACAGGACATGTCTCCAAAAATGAAGGTCTTTGTTCCTGTGTGCATTTGCAAACATTAATCTGTCTTTTTTATGTTTCTTTTGGAGTAATGGCTTCTTCTTGGCAGAGTAGCCTTTCAGCCGATGTTGATACAGTACTCGGTTCACTGTGGATATTGACACAATCTTACCAGCTTCCGCCATCATCTTCACAAGGTCTTTTGCTTTTGTCCTTGGGTTGATATGCACATGTCGGACTAAAGCACATTCATCTCTGGGACACAGAACCCTTCTCCTTCCTGAGCGGTATGATGGCTGGACATTCCCATCTTGTTTGTACTTGCGTATAATTGTTTGTATAGATGAACGAGGCACCTTCAGGTATCTTGAAATTGTACCCAAGGATGAGCCAGACTTGTGCAAGTCCACAATTCTCTTCCTGATATCTTGGCTGATTTCTTTAGACTTTACATATTCATAGCAAGATCCCTGCCCATGCTTTGATGTCACATGTGTATTTCTTTGGGGGCTTTATCCAGATGAATGGCTATTTGGATCAACACAGTTGGAAGAATCACAGCTGTCTATCACAGCTCCAGGTTGATAAAGTGTAAAGCATGTTCTTGGAAAAAGGAAACCCTCCCGGACTCCTGGAAGAGTTGGCAAATTTCTTGATGTTGCCAAAGCCTCCCGAAAAGCAACACTTCAAAAACCATTTACTGTGATGCTGAGCCCCAGTGTCCATAGTTACAATAATTGGTCAGGAATAAGGCTTTGCCTGCCAGAAAGGTGAGTGGTTATGTAAATAAGGCTATATTCACACATTCATGTGACAGGTCCTAGTGCAGGTCTTGTTTTCTAGGACATCACACTGACCTGTAGCATTTCATTGATCCATCAGTATAAAAATGAATCTGTGTCTCTAGTCTTTGAGACTTGGAGCATGTCCGATAATCATTAGTTTTGCAGATTAGACTTAGCTATTAGGCTATGTGCCCACGATGCAGAAATGCTCCGGATTTTTCCTGAGCGTTTCTGCATCTCCCTGGCAGAAAAAACGCATGCGGATTGTACATGCGTTTTCCTGCCAGGGACATGCGGATGTGAAGCGTTCTTCACATGCATTTCTGTATGCGGGTTGACAAGCGAGTTCCAAGCGATTTTAGCATCACTTGGAAAGTGCTTGTCAACTTGGTCACACTATATAAATCCATGCAAACGGCATGGATTTATATAGTGTGACCCCAAAGAATGGTTAAAAATAAAAAAATAAATCTATACTTACCTTCCGATGGCCCCCGCAGTCTTGCTTCGCTCCGTTCTCCCTTGCCGGCAGCTCGCGGTACACTGCACTGAAGGACCTGCCGTCACATGACTATGACGTCAGCGCAGGTCCTTCAGTCCACCGCGGGCTGCTGGCAAGTGAGGACGAGCGCAGCGCGGGCCATCAGAAGGTAAATATAACATTTATTTTTTATTTTATTCTTTTTTTTACAGGTTCTATGGTACCTGGATCCGGAGGAGAGTCTCCTGTCCTCCAGACCCGGGCACCATCCGCACATTGAAATGCATGGAATGCGCATCTACAGATGCAGTGATTATCATTGGGGAACATGGCAGACCTTCTACCAAGCGTTTTTTAAGCGTTTCTGCAGCGTTTTTGCCGCTGCGGAAACGCTTAAAAAACGCATCGTGGGCACATAGCCTTAAAGTCTATGGGATCCATGTGAAACAGATGACAGTGTTTAAAACATACTTTGTACTTCAGAGTTTCACCTGAGTTTCATCTGTTTTTAACTGATCTTTGCTAATAGTCAGTGGATAAAAAAGTTCACACAATCTACTGCTTCAGTGAAAAAGACACTCACATTGCAAATTGAGTTTCTGGTTCTGGCTTATAACCTAAATCATGTGATAAGGCTCGTTAAAGGGTCACTATTGACTTTTAGGATTGTTACTTCCTATAGGTGGCACTAGAGTTCTGGTCCTCTTCCTCTCTGAAGAGACAATTTGCATAGTTCCCAGAGGAGCATTGCGGCTTTAAAAGTCTCCTCACTGTGACATGCTTAACATGTCGCTCTCCACAAGGAGAAATGTTACCCCCTAGATACTCACATTGATAACACTCACATTGATGTGTGAATGTAGCCTAAAAATTTGTGGTATGCTGCCATCAACCTTCTATTTTAAAACAATTTTGAAGAATTATGAAAGATAAGAAAAGATAAATTATGAAGAATTTGTAGGTTGTGCTGGACCACTTGCCCTCCTCGGTAAGATTCTCCCACCTTTCAAAAATAAGTTGTCAGAGGTGGTGTAAAACACAAGTTGTGCAAAAATTTGCAACATTTCAAATAGTTTTAGGATTTATGGCGCAAACTGTTCAATTAATCAGCCCCTTTTTTCCTGCTGTTTGGATTTAATAGAGTCATAAGTTTTATCTACATAGAAACTGAAACCTCTTGTCCTTTTATGGAACAAATGTGGATTGTAGGTTTAGAAGCATCATGGAAATAATCCTACACGACTCCTGGGATCCTGAAAACATTTCTTGATGCATGTACGTATCTCATTGACAGACCACATATGCTGTCCGTGTCTATTGGGAACAGGTTGATTTAAATATAACTTACGTCACTCTATTTCTACTCCACATCGGGCTATTTCCATTGCTATCGCTTCACTTGGACCGTTCTATTATTGAAACCACTTCACAGTGAACACAGGCCCAGGGAAATAGTCGTCTAAGTAAAATCAGCTTCACAAGCACCGCCGGAGGTCTGAAATGAACTGATGAGTGCCACAGATGGTGTGAATGATATGCAGAGAATTGGACGTATTACAGCGCATCCATGCGACAGCACCTTATCTAGATCATGAGCTGACATTGTTGATTTCACAGACCTTTTCCTGCGGCTCTAGATAAAACCAAGTAGAATACATTATTGCTGCCCATCTCTCTACCGTGATATCCAGCTTTACTTTCATGGGGGCTTATGTGATGCTGCACAGGATACATGTCTGGATGTGACTCCTGACACCCAATTTTTCCTCTTCACTCTTTTGCTTTATTTTTTTCCTTTCTCCTCAATCAATTTTCTCTTGGATTCAGTAATGCTATATTGTAAGGCGAGATGTAACAATGTACAACAATATTTCAGGCACATACATTCTCCACTAAAAATAAATTGCACTATTACTAATTACTCAAACTATACCATAGTTATCTGAAATTAGGGACTAATGTATTTTTGTGGGGTCATTGCAAACATTGGCCCTACATAAATACAGTAGTGGTGTGGTCATAATATTTAGGGTTATTTTTCATGGCAATATGTTAAAGGGATTCTCTCATCAACATTCGAGTCTGCCAAAATGTTACACATAATGTGGGGTTCATAGTAGGTTACTGACCTCTATAACAACCATATACCATAATGTTGTCTAAGGACAGGGGTTGTATTCATGAGACAACGAAAGTGGCGTAAAAGCTTTGAAAGTCACACTGTTTGTGAAAAGTGGAGTTTTCAAGCCACTTTGTATCAGGAGTCAAGGCAGGACAGGGCCTGGTCACACCCGCCCTACCGGTTCATGAAAAGTGGTGACATCATTTATGCCAGGAATGCCACTCCAGTCCATGATTGGAGTTTCATTTGTGGCACGGCACGTGGAGGCCACTCAGAAAGAGCACCAAATTCATTACGTGGCGTGTGCCTCTTAATGAATTCGGCACCTCTTCTATTCCATCTAGACTTGCGTAGTTCTATGTAACAAGTGAGCCTGTAAGTATTTCATGATGACAATGTTTAGGGCAGTATACATCTAGCAACAGATCCCTTTAACAATGGACTCATGACAAGGAACATGGTGAAGTTTTCATTTGCAAAGAAAGAACGCATTTCTCCCCTGAATATATCCAGAACCACTTACATGTGTGAGTGGCTTTAGATGCCAATAGGGAAACCTATGTTAAACACACTTATGGAGGGAATAAACCTGTAGCGGGCCACAATTATTTACTGCAAGGATTCGGCAGCACAGACACTTGCTTTGATCACATATCACTCACCACCTATCCTGGGATGACCTTCTCGGTCAGGTATGTCCTGCTGCTCCAAACAGTAAAGCAGGTAGTAGGGTTACACCCCATGCATCAGGATTTAATGTGCAGTACAATATTCTACCAGATACCACTTTACAGCAATAGATTGTATGGCAAGCTCATTGATTTTATATGAAAACATTCTAAATACGTGTAAAATCACGGAAAACATTTTTCCTGTAGCATTATAAATTGCTAAGGATAATTGCACATTAAGTCAGCTGCTAGTGTATACATTCACAATGTATACGTCCGTGGCCACAGTCTTCTCTTTAGTAAAGTATGTAGTGGGCTACTGGTTAGACGCCACAGTCATCACTCAAGAGCAAAGAGTAGGGGTTGTGAAGTGCTTACTCCAGAGAGCTGAGGGAACTTTATTATTAGGGAGCACCTTCAGTGCATTTGGTGGGAGCATCAAGCAGCAGAATAAAACTTAATTTTCTCTTTGAGGCTGCTGGTAAAACATTAGAGTAGGGTAGGTTCACACACCTTTTACCTCTGTATAGTGTTAAGCAAGTGTGAAATGTCCCTTTAACTATTTCCTGTACTTCTTTTTTTCTGGTTTTGAAGCATAATAATCTAATATAACTTGTCATAATGACCTCTATGTCTGATCACAAAAATGGGCATGATTGTAAAGTTTCAACCTGATGATATGTGTGAATTGCGACCACTGTGGACAATGTACGTGTGCACTTCTTGTGACACACTATGGCTCTAAGTGACAAAGGAACCTGAATCGTGCACAGTGGCTATACCAGTGCTGTCTCCTGTCCATTCATGGTCACTTTCCCCTGGCATTTGGACTCGTAGTGTTAAAAATTTATGTTACATTATGTCTACAATAATACATTGTGCATGACCAGATCTAACTTTTTGACTTCAAATCATATAAAGCAGATAGATAATGGCTAAATTGTCACTATTTTACAGTGGTAGGTTTACAGTCTGGTGCCATGACCAGGTCTGACTAACATTATCCTTCATGTTATCAGTAAGTACTGGATACAGCAGATTTTAAAAGGGTCACTAAAATGCTAAAGTCCTTTTATGGACAAAGTTGTATCATAAAAGGCAAACAATGCAGTTATAGAGAGAACAAATATACAAGAAACTGTAAATGAAAGAGCGTTACAGAAATTCCTGTCCTCATCTGGCTGGGAAACCGAATACATGGAGAAACAACACAGAGGTCTTCAGTTATCAGGCACGCTGGGTACTGGATACTTGTTCCCAAAATTCTCATACAACCTGGTGTTGATTCCTGTTTCCGGACTAGAGACTTGTAGAGCATGCTGGCAGGTCAGCACCCCGTCGTGCTCTGAAGAACCCCTCGGGACAGAAATCATTTTCATATGGACATGACAGGCTTCCAAGGGGTTACACAAATGGTAATGAGAGAAGTCCTGTTACAGATTGTATGTCAGTAAAATTCCACTAAAGCCTAGGGACTGAGAAAATCCATCATACTCCATACTTGCTTAATAAATGGAGATTTCATAAGAATACTATTAAGGTGACCCAGATCTCAACGGGTCTAATCTGTCAATGTAAACCTATAATTTGGTGCATTTGTATGTTATTAACTGAATTGGCTGGCTTTGCCTTTACAAATCAAAGGGATTATGATCGAACCTTTCAAATCTGTAGGGAAATCAGTAATTTTTTATGGCTGCCCTGTAGATGCCATGGGTAGAAAGAATACTGTCCATTATACGCTGGCAGCTAGTGATGACCGCGTATGTTCTGTTAACCCTTTCGGCGAGCATGCTCGGGTGCTCGCGAGTATCTTCAGCCTGCTCGGGTGTTTCAGTTCCTCCATGCGCATGATTTGCGACTGTTTGAAAGCTTTAATACATGTGAGAAATGCCTAAGAAACAGGCATTCCTCACATGTATTAAAGCTGTCAAACAGTCGCAAATCATGAGCACAGAGTGACTCAAACATAGCACCCGAGCAGGCTGCAGATACTCGGAAAATACCCGAGCATGCTCGTAAATCTCGAGTAACAAGCATGCTCGCTCATCACTACTGGCCGCATGTGTTCTGCAATTGCCTGTGAGGCGCTATCACATTGGAACTAGGGTTAGGGGTCTTCCAGTGAGGTCAATATGGCGAGAAATATCCAATATTGCGGAAATCCTCCCTATAGCATAGCCAGAATAAAATCAGCAGAGGGAAGGAAAGGGGTAAAAAGCAATGGTCATCAAGCCATCTTCTGTGCTCATTTATTTTCTGTATTCCTTCATATACTGAATAAGTTATCACCATATAAAACAATAAGCACCATAACATCACTATTATCTGAAAATGTCTGGTATTAGTAAGTGGTCCAGGGACGTACTCCATAAATGCTGTGTGATAAGCATGAGGGACACATAAAAAAGGTGAGACAAATATCTTCACCTCATGGATGCACGTCCGCCAATAGGACAAGACCCCCACTCTCCACCGCAGCTCGAAAAAGACCCACACATTTAGCAATGGGATGAACCGTTGCTGCTACTGTTTTTGTATTTTTTATGGCAAAATAAATCAAGAAACTTGATTTGGAAGTTTTCATTATTCTTCTATGTTGGAGCCTAATGGACAGGTATAAATAATAGAGACACGTGTAGCAGAGCTGGCAAAGATGTTTCCAAATGTTTCTATTCATTACCAAGAATGGCGGATTGTGACGTGCCACTAGCACAATTTACTACATCAGGATGACTTCGCCCCTCATCAGAATGCCCACCCTAGACTTAACCTGGAAACTCAATGAAGTTTCTATAACCATCTGGTGGGTGTATGCAAGTCTGGAAATCATGACTTTACTGGGAGACCAAATGATGCTGACACATACTAATTCTTTAGAATTTTATGTAAAATGGAAAAATAAGTTCACTTATAGCCATTACTGTTTTTGCAAAGAAAAGAAAACTTGGTCTCACACTTTTATTTCCCAAAGAAGCCACTGTCACCCAAACAGAATAGTATATTTGTAAGTCTCTTACATGATAAGGATTGCCCCTTTCTGAACTTTCCCAGCAATCATATGACTGCCGCTGCAATGTTGTGATCTTGCTTTGCTGACGTCATGTCTACATGTCACATGGTCTAAGGCCCCATAAGCGCTGTCCTATCTATAGGACGTCAGCAATGGGGCACAGCTGTTCTACAATATGCAGAGAATGCAAACTGAGCAAAGATGTCAGGGCTGTGCAGTGCATGCTGGGAACGGTAGTCTGGGCAAGTTACTGTAAACAAGAACCATGTAGCCGGGGTGGGAAGACTGACAGCATTTCTAAAGGTGTTAACACCATAATTAACACTGTAGGTTTCTCTCTAAAATTGTCACGTCAGACTTTGCACAAGTCAGATGCACAAGCAAATGTAAAAGAAATATGTCTCTCTCCACTTATGAGCCACTTCATTTCCTCCTCTGCCTCATAAACTAAAAATTCACTGTGAAAAACGTATCATTTGCCCTGCTACAGGTAAGATAGACTGTGGGTGCACTGAGGTGTCAGATTACAACTGTTTATTAAAGTATATGAAGAGGGAGGAGGAAGAGGAGCAATGTGGGAGAGGCAGAGATGATGCTGTTTATTTATAGTAAGTGTTTTATCTCAAGCTAATGCTAGATTCATAGCTACACTGCTCTGTATTACTATACAGTGTTCTCAATGCAGAGGTTTTGGAATAGAGGAGGGGTGATCATTAAAGATTTCACCTGACCCACTTCTATTTATCTCAGGACGCTGAAACTTCACATGTGTAATGATATATGTCTCTATAGGTTACGTGCCAATTTGCAACTCAGAATTGATAACGGTCTTGATTTTACAGGTTCTGAAGTGGTGTAAGGTTTGATAATGGACCCAGTGGAATACAGAGCAGTCATCAAGTTCCTTTACTTGAAAGGCCGTACAACAAAGAAGACATTTGATGAGATGAAAGAGGTTTATGGTGATGATTCCCCATCATATGATGTAATCAAGAACTGGCATTGTCAATCCAAATGTGGTCGGACTTCAGTGCAAGCAGCTCCAATTCCAGGGTGACCCCACTCCGCTATTGATGAACACACCATCCAGCAAGTGGAGGTCGCCATTTTGGAAAATCGCCGCGTAGCCATTCGCCACCTAGCCCAAAATGTCAAGATTAGTGTGGGGTCTGTGGAAAAAATCATCCAAGACCATCTTCACATGCATAAGGTATCTGCTCGCTGGGTTCCCCGGCTGCTCACACCTTTCCAGAAGCAGGAACGAGTCAAATGCTCTCAGGCTCTATTGACGATGTGCCATGGAAACCAGGAGGACTTTTTCAGCAGACTGATCACACAGGATGAAAGCTGGGTCCATCACTATGATCCTGAGACTAAAGTCCAGTCAATGCAATGGAAGCATCATGACTCACCGCCTCCAAAGAAAGCAAGTGCCCAACCTTCGGCAGGCAAGGTCATGCTCACAGTATTTTGGGACCAGCACGGAGTAGTATTGATGGATTTCCTAGCAAAGAGTACCATGATCACTGGGGCATACTATGCTTTACGGCTGCAGAAATTGCGGGAGGCCATCAAAACCAAGAGACGTGGCATGCTCACCAAAGGTGTCCACCTTCTACAAGACAATGCACCAGTTCACAACTCACATGTTGCCCAAATGGAAGCATGCTCCTGTGGCTTTGAAATTCTACTGCATCCCCCTTATTCACCCGACCTCGCACCATCGGACTTCCACCTCTTTCCAAAAATGAAGTTATTTTTGAAGGATAAGCATTTTCCAGATGATGAGATTCTGATTTCCAAAGTCAACGTGGCTTTTGGAGCAACCTGTTGACTTCTACAAGCGAGGTGTTTACAGTTGCTAAAAGAGATGGGAGAAGTGTGTGTCCCTAGGTGGCACCTATCCAGAGAAGGACTAATAACTGTGCCAAGTTTGATTGCTCTGAGTCCGGGGAAATCTTAAATGAACGCCCTTCGTATGCTACATCGAGATTGAAGAGCAGGATGCCATCATGTTTCTGTCTACTGTGTATGGGAGAAATCATAGCAGCTAGCTCTGACAAAACTATAAAATAGAGTCAGCGCCTGCAGAAAGGAAAAGTGGTGAAAAATGCATCTGCCTTCTATTGAATCCGTACCCCGCTGTGTGCGCGCTCAGCTAGGAGCTGAGTCCCCTGTCTCCTGACCTGCGCACCTCTCAGGGGCTTTTGGAGCAATCAGTGGGGATGTCAGGTAAGCACATAGACATCTTAAAGATGTGCCATTGTGTAAATTGCCTCTATGTTGCTTTAATACACAGTACTTGATTGCACACATTTAAAATGCTCTTTGCTGTCATATAAAGCAATAGACCTGTGAATATAACTGAAATCAAGCAATTTATCTAGCTTTAGAGACATAAGCCAGATATGACTAAGAGAGTCTAAAATAGACGCCATCTTTTCCATTTAAACAATTAAGAAACTCTGCAGAGTAGGTGGAAACAAATCTTGAGATCATGAAAATAAACTGTCCGCAGCAAGTGCTGAGAAAGAGAAAGTCGATCGGCAGTCATTTTCTATCATTCATATGCCTCAATAAATGTAAGGCCATGGCCCCACTATCAGTATTTGGTAAGTATTCGGTCAGTATTTTTTCTCAGGAGTGGGAGATAAACCAGGTGAGGAACAATCAGAGGAAAGGTATAATAGAAACAAGGTTTTGTGTCCCACTCCTGAGAAAAAATACTGACCGAACACTGACCAAATACTGATAGTGCGGCTGTGGCCTAAGGGTGTTTAATAGTCATTCCCATTACTTCCATTGCCGGTAGCACATTTACACTAGGAGCTCTCAAGCAAAGATAATTTTTCTGTCCCGATAAGCGATGTGATCTACAACATACGAGTGTTTACTCATTTGTCTTTGGAGTGAGAGCGAACACTCATACTGAAGCTCGTGCAGGCGATAATTGCTCTGGGTAGAAAGCCATTTATGCCATGCTCAAACATTGCGGCAGCAGTTAATTTTCTTTGCTGCAGTTGCGTTTTTGCCACACTTTGAAAATCACAGCTGAACGAAGGGACTTTTGCTGCTGTTGTGGCAAAAAAACACACAACTTATGAAGATAGCCTTACAGACAAAGAGAGGAACCAAATCCTGAGGAGGGACGGGTGCAAGGCCAGGTAAAGGTATGGGGAGAGCTCCTTGCACACTTGCAGGCAAACAACAGCTAAAGAATTCATAGAGCATAGTTACTGCATGTGAATTACCAAGATTAAGTAGACCACAGGTAATGTCAGACTAATAAATGTCTGTAGAGCATATTAGGCATCTACATTTCTGGCCTATCTACACAATATTTGGGGAATGAAGGCTTCCATACACATTAGGACTACAGTTGGCCAGACTGCCTATATTGACAGGATCGGCCGACACTCTGATGTGTGTGGGGGCCTCCTGGCTCTCCTTGAAGATGTTGGGGGAGAAAAGGATCTAGCATGTTGAATTGCCAATGTCTGATCTGTTCTCCCGGAGACAAGCCACTATAGGGGAGTCTGGCCGTGCCTCTCTCATACAGAGCACAGGAGCGCTCAGACAACTAAACATTCCTGTATATGGGACAGCCAGGGGAAAACAGCTATCTAATGTGTATGGGGGCCTGTGAGTTCTAAACATTTTATTCAGCCAGAGCCAGATCAAGGGGTATGCCTTTCCTAATAGGATCCAGTTATAATAAAGGCTGGAAGCCCCTTCTTCTATAAGAATTATCTACAGCTTGGCAGAATTGACTTCTGCCATCCTATGTCTACCTCAGAAACCTTTCTGCTGCCTCTTCTATGGAAGTATAATTAACTTATGAATAGTTGTGTGGTCCTATATTATGGTGCATTTTATAAAACAAAACAATATAGTAAAGCCATACTATTGCTAATAGATGATTGACATGGGACACTGCCAGGGATGAAAGCTATAAAATTCAGTCAGCTCTTATAAATTAGATACTGCCCAAACAGTGGTCCCCAACCCCAAAAGCTCAGCATCATCTTTATAATATATTTGTTTGCAAATTCAGATAATACATTATAGCCTCATACGAATATCATCATCATCATCATCATCATCATCATGTCAATCTTTACCAGTTGGAAAAATCACAATGCAATGTCTGAACTTTCCACACCACAAAGCTTGTAGAAACAGAGCTGGATTCTGCCTAGGACTGTACTAGCAAACCACACACTAAGTCAATGAAAAATGGTGGGACTAAATACAAGGTTTCCAATGACCCAGTCAGCAATACATCTAGTATCTTAAGAACAAGAAGGATAAAGAAGAAAAACATTAATAATGAACATGGACAATATCATTGTGTCTATGAATACAGAGCCCCGTCTGTATAAAGAGTGTCTTGTGTCAGCCCCCTCAGTAGATGCTTTAAACCTGCCTCTCCCTTAAGGGGTTATTCGATCACAGTGTACTGATGACCTTAGGATAGGTGACCAATATCAGATCGGTGGGGGTACGATACCCGGCACCCCCACTGATCAGCTGATACAAGCTCCAGCGGTGATGGCTCGTTGAAAATAATAAGCGGTTTTATTCAATGTGCAGCGGCTGTTACTGGATACTGCAGACCAGCTCCTCATAGAATAGGGGCACTACCAGGGGGGGCCGCTATATATTAGATGGAGCTCTGCATTACAGCTCGGCTCGATGTTCACATCTAGCAATCCTTGCCGGAGATTGGAGCAGCTATTCAGTAGGGGTGCCAGGTGTTGGTCCCAACCAATCTGATATTGATGACCTTTCCTAAAAATAGATCATCAACATATTGTGACTGGAAAACCTCTTTAAAAATACCTTGTTCAGCAATGTCTCTTGACAGCTACATGTGTTGTGGGCACGAGTGCATGCAATGTATGCTTCCAGCTCTATCATATAAGATGACTACACTTGTCTTCACACCAGAGACGATCACTGGGTTCCCTTGTCAGCAGGACATAATCTTGGGCATCCAATCCAACAAAGGGCTCACGCACAGCTGTTCAGGCCACTGCTCCATTCACTTCTATGGGACTATTTTAGTGTGGATCTGTGACCATTGTTCTCGTAATCAGTGGATGGAGTAATGGTCAAACATAAACACTAGCGATCTGTTCACACAGAGCAGTTAGGCACCCTGTTCTTATGGTTATAACTGTTGTTTATGGGATCCACTAACCATCTCACCTTCCTTCTGTATATTACTATTGTATAGCTATATTATAAAACATCCAGTCATTTTCCTTCTGTAACTCAGGGCTATGTGATATTTTTCTCATGTATGCAGAGGTTTTAGAAGGGGAAGGTTGGCATGTATTATATGCAGAGCACACACAAGCCGGCCCCCCGCTGCCTGCATTTTCCATACTGTGCATTTCACAATACAGCCTGGCCTTTCACCTATAGTACTCGGCCGGGATGTCATATGAGACCTTGTGCATGCAGCTATGAAGATTACTTAGCGAGCCGCCCAGCCAGGCCAAGTTATAGCCGAAAGACGGCAAGGCCTGGTCCAGACACAGCTTCGCTTATACAGTCATATTTCTCCATACTTCTCCATGAATTTTGGCCATTCTGCTGCTCACTAGCTGCATCCAAAGCAAGAAGTGAAGACATGACTAATTCATGTGATATAGCCGTGAACACACACCAGTGCAGATTGAATTTCAGTCATGATGGGGACACGGTACAGGAGGAATGTCGCTCCTACATCACAGGACGACTGCAGCTTTCCTCTGTGAACCTCGCTCCTTGGCAAGAGGCCAGAATATAAAAAGTATATTCTATAAAACTGTCCCACAGAGATAGCCATCAACCAGGCACTGGCTTCACAACTGGAAAAGAAAGTCCATGAGTCCTGGATCCCTGTGTGTGTCTGACATGGGGGGCTGTGGGAGGGGGCAGAAGACATTTTTGGTTCAGTTATATGAATTGCCAGGTCTCAGTTGCAAGAAACCATGTATATACTGCAGAAACCACACTGGGGCATAGTCACCAACACTTATTGGGGCCAGATTCATTAAGACTGGAGTTGATTCCTCCAGTCTTAATGAAAGCACCGCTGGAGTAAGATGAGACAAATTCATTAATAGTTGGGAACCTCTTAATGAATTTGGAGCATCTTCAAACTGTCAGGCGCCTATGTCAGGAGCTGGTGTACACTTCTGGAGTCATTTATGCCACTATTGTGACGTAAATTAAGATGAATTTGCTGTGGGTGGGTTTTGCAGGGCAGATTCCCCGCTCCGCCCACTATAGCATAGCTGGCCGAGACCACCATAAAAACTCCAAAAGTTGCAAAATCACATTGCAATGTATTTTACAACACGATTATGATGAAACCATTGTGATGAATCAGGGCTTTAGTGTCAAAGTGATTCATGCAGCTTGATAACTATGGTTCATCATTACATACACTAAGGGCCCGATTCATTAAAGGGGTTCTCCGGGAATAAAAGAAACGAAATTAAAGGAAATACAGTATCAGTAAGTAAATTCCTAAATATATCGGTTTCTTTTTATTGCAGTGCTGGAGTGGTGTCACTAATCTAAGTTCACTGCCCCTGGTCCCATACTTACCAGTCACCGTTTTCATCTTTTATCCACGCCGCTCCGGTCGGTCTCCAGCAGTTTGTGACCTGCTGGATCATTCCAGTGTTTGCTGGGCGAGCTGGAGGTCACTTTTTAATATAAATCTCTGAAAACCAGAACGAGGCCCTCATAGACTTACATTGAGAGCTTGTAATCATTACCTCTGAATTCCAGTCAGTCAGAAGTTGTGGTCACAAGATGGTGGCATGGGACAGGAGGAGCCGCCGGAACAGCTGAAGATGGCAGGTGGTGAGTATAATATTAGGTGCAGAGAACTTACAAAAGCAGCACCACTCCAGCGCTGAGCGGTGCTTTATTTAGCAAATCACCATTGTTTTGTCTAGGGAAGTAATCACTATAGAATTAAATTGGCAGCCTCCTTGATTTACTGAAAAAAACCTGTCCTAGAATGCTAGTAAAGGTGGCTGTGAGCATGTGCAGTAGGAAACTCCACCCTCCTTCATATGTAGGAAGCGGTGCTCCACTAATACTACTGGAGATACCAGAGGTGCTGAGTTAATAGGAAGATGCTCACATTGCTCTCCAGTGATGGGTGCTGAGGTAACAGGAGGCCGCTCACACTGCTCTTCACTATGGGTGCTGAAGTAAGAGGAGACTGCTCACACTGCTCTCCAGTGATGGGTGCTGAGGTAAGAGGAGGCCGCTCACACTGCTCTCCACTATGGGTGCTGAAGTAAGAGGAGACTGCTCACACTGCTCTCCACTATGGGTGCTAAAGTAAGAGGAGACTGCTCACATTGCCCTCCACTATGGGTGCTGAAGTAAGAGGAGACTGCTCACACTGCTCTCCACTATGGGTGATGAGGAAAGAGAAGGCCGCTCACACTGCTCTCCACTATGGGTGCTGAAGTAAGAGGAGACTGCTCACACTGCTCTCCACTATGGGTGCTGAAGTAAGAGGAGACTGCTCACACTGTTCTCCACTATGGGTGCTGAGGTAAGAGGAAGCCGCTCACACTGCTCTCCACTATGGGTGCTGAGGTAAGAGAAGGCCGCTCACACTGCTCTCCACTATGGGTGCTGAGGTAAGAGAAGGCCGCTCACACTGTTCTCCACGATGGGTGCTGAGATAAGAGAAGGCCGCTCACACTGCTCTCCACTATGGGTGCTGAGGTAAGAGGAAGCCACTCACACTGCTCTCCACTATGGGTGCTGAAGTAAGAGGAGACTGCTCACACTGCTCTCCACTATGGGTGCTGAAGTAAGAGAAGGCCGCTCACACTGCTCTCCACTATGGGTGCTGAAGTAAGAGGCGACTGCTCACACTGTTCTCCACTATGGGTGCTGAGGTAAGAGCAAGTCACTCACACTGCTCTCCACTATGGGGGCAGTAGTAAGAGGAGACTGCTCACACTGTTCTCCACTATGGGTGCTGAGGTAAGAGAAGGCCGCTCACACTGCTCTCCACTATGGGTGCTGAGGTAAGAGGAAGCCGCTCACACTGCTCTCCAATATGGGTGCTTAAGTAAGAGGAGGCTGCTCACATAGCTCTCCACTATGGGTGCTGTGGTAAGAGGAAGCCGCTCACACTGCTCGCCACTATGGGTGCTGAGGTAAGAGAAGGCCGCTCACACTGTTCTCCACTATGGGTGCTGAGGTAAGAGGAAGCCGCTCACACTGCTCTCCACTATGGATGCTGAAGTAAGAGGAGGCTGCTCACATAGCTCTCCACTATGGGGGCTGTAGTAAGAGGAGACTGCTCACACTGTTCTTGTTATGTTCTGCTACCAGAGCTAAGGAAAGAGAGGAGATCTGTCCCTACGATAGAACTCAGTTTAATCCCTACGATGTAACAGGGGACCTGATCCTGCGATCAGACCTGCTAAAGTCCTAAGCTAGTCTGTACGGAGACCTATAGATGTGGGGAAGGAATCCCTACAAGTACTAAGGACTGGGAGAAAAATAGGACACCTCCTAACAGAAATAGTAGCAGACAGACGAACAAACAAAATATATAGAACATAGAGGTCCGTAGACCAAGCAAACTAACAGAGTTAGATACAGAGCACAGGCTAGCTAGAAAGTAGTTAAACAATGAAGTCCAGCAAAGCCAGAAGGGCGGAGCAGGATTAAGTAGGCCAACAAGGTCATGTGACCAGCAAAGGAAAAAACCTAAGAGCAAGGTTCTAACAGTACCCCCCCTTCTAAGAGGATCCTCCGGATCCCCTAGGACCAGGCTTATCAGGAAATCTCCTGTGAAACGCTCTGATAAGTCTGGACGCGGAAACATCATCCGACCTCACCCAAGAGTTATCCTCGGGTCCGAAACCTTTCCAGGCCACAAGATACTGCAAACTACCTCTATACCGTCTAGAGTTAAGGATGCGAGAAATTTCATATTCCCCGTCCTCCACCACCGGGGGAACAGAGGCAGAGGCGTCACAATCCGATACAACAGCTTTTTTCAACAGAGAGACATGAAATACCGGATTAATTCTCCAGGAGGTAGGAACCTCCAACCTAACAGCAGATTGGTTGACAACCTGAAGCACCTTAAAGGGCCCTACAAACTTGGGACCCAATTTCTTAGAAGGAATCCTCAACCGCAGATTCCTAGAGGACAACCAAACCATGTCACCAACAGCGAACATAACCTCCTGTCGTTTCCTATCAAAGTAGTCTTTAGATTTTCTGTTGGCCTCCTGAAGATTACCACGCACATCCGTCCAAACTCTCTCCAAATCACCGGAAAAATTCTCCTCCTCAGGCACGGCAGATCCCAACTTGGAGAACGACCCAAACGACGGATGTCTCCCAGAACAACAAAAAAAAGGCGTACAACCAGCAGAAGAAGATGTATGAGTGTTCAGAGCAAATTCAGCAAGTGGCAGAAACTCAAACCACCCCTCTTGATTGTCTGCCACAAAACAACGCAAGAACTGCTCAACATCCTGGTTTTTCCTTTCTGTCTGGCCATTAGATTCAGGATGATATCCTGACGAGAACGACAAATGAACTCCCAACCTGTCACAAAAGGCACGCCAAAAACGAGCCACGAACTGAGGACCTCTATCAGAAACAATGTCAGTAGGAACGCCATGAAGTCTGACAATTTCCTTGACAAAGGCCTTAGCGAGAGTTTTAGCGCAGGGCAGTTTGACGAAGGGAACCAAGTGACACATCTTGCTAAAACGGTCCACGACCACCCAGATGACAGTAAAACCCTCAGAGGGGGGAAGGTCAGTTATAAAGTCCATAGCCAAATGTGTCCAAGGAGCACTGGGAACCTCCAAAGGACAAAGCAACCCCGCAGCAGGAGTATGTGAGGACTTAGATCTAGCACATATAGTACATTGGCGCACCCACTTAATGACTTCCTTCTGCCATCCAGGCCACCAAAAACTGCGACCCACCAGTCTCTTGGTCTCAGAGATTCCGGGATGACCTGCCAACCGAGATTCGTGACACTCAACAAACAAATCTCTCCTAAAGGTCCCAGGCACAAACAACCTCCCATGAGGAGTGTTAGATGGGGCATTCTCCTGTGCTTTAAGAATCTCATCTTCCAAAACGGAGTCCAAAGCAGCTATCACAACACCTTCTTGTAAAATGTTCTCCTCTTTCTCAGCACCGACTATGGGAGAAAAACTGCGAGACAAGGCATCCGCCTTAACATTCTTAGTACCAGGGATGTAAGTAACGGAGAAATTAAACCGCAAGAAAAACAGTGCCCACCTAGCCTGACGGGCATTCAGGCGCTTGGCAGCATCAAGATATATCAGATTTTTATGATCCGTAAGAACCTGAACGGGAAATTCCACACCTTCCAAGAAGTGGCGCCAGTGTTCAAATGCGAGTTTAATAGCCAATAATTCCCGATTACCAATATCGTAATTCAGTTCAGTCTCCGAAAAATTTTTTGAAAAAAAGGCACAGGGATGTAATCCATCCCCGTTATCCTGAGACAATACTGCGCCAACCCCCACAGAGGAAGCATCAACCTCAACCAAAAACGGCTTAGTCACATCAGGCTGCATAAGGATGGGAGCAGAGGTGAACCTCTCCTTGAGATACACAAAAGCTTCAATGGCCTCAGAAGACCACTGAACCGCATCAGCACCTTTCCTGGTGAGATCGGTCAGAGGTTTGACAATACTAGAAAAATTTTTTATGAATTTTCTGTAATAATTGGCGAAACCCAAAAACCTCTGTATCGATTTCAAACCAATAGGCCTAGGCCATTCCTGTACAGCTTGAACTTTAACCGGGTCCATCTCAAAACCTTCGCTGGAGATAATGTAGCCCAAAAAACTAATTCTCTGTACAGCGAACTCACATTTCTCCAGCTTAGCAAAAAGCGAATTGTCCATTAATAACTGTAATACCTCACGTACGCTCCGCCAATGAGACTCCAGATCCGGCGAATAAATCAAAATGTCATCCAAATACACAACCACATTTTTGCCGATCAAAGGTCTAAGGATGTCATTAATAAGATTCTGAAAAAATGCAGGAGCATTAGTAAGACCAAAAGGCATAACCAGATTCTCAAAATGACCCACAGGAGTGTTAAAAGCAGTCTTCCATTCGTCACCCTCCTTCATGCGCAACAGATTGTATGCCCCCTTAAGGTCGATTTTAGAGAACCACTTGGCCCCCATTAACTGGTTAAACAGATCAGGAATCAATGGCAGTGGGTAAGGATTGCGTACAGTAATTTTGTTAATCTCACGAAAATCCAGACAAGGACGTAAACCGCCGTCCTTTTTTTTTACAAAAAAAAATCCAACCGCCACAGGAGACTTAGAGGGCCTAATGTGACCGGCGGCCAAGCTTGTCTGTATGTATTCCTCCAAAGCCTTTCTCTCAGGAATAGTAAGGTTAAATAAACGACTTTTAGGAAGAGTCGCTCCAGGGACAAATTCAATGGTACAATCATAGTCTCTATGGGGAGGCAAAACCTGCGATTCCTTCTCAGAAAAAACTCTCCAAAAATCCTGAATAGGAACAGGCAATTCTCCCCTATCCAAAGCTGCAATACGCCCGTTACAACACTTGTCATAACATTTATGGCTCCAGGATTTAATTTCACTGGTAGACCAATCCAGTACAGGATTGTGAAATTTTAACCAGGGCAATCCCAATATTACTGGAGAAGGCAAGTTATTCAACACTACCAAATCCAATTTCTCATGGTGAACACCATTAATAGTGAGAGGAAATTCACAGACCTTGAGAGTAATATTCTTCAAAGGGGAACCATCCACAGAAACCACAGCAATGGGGGATGATAAAGGTTCGGGTTTTAAATTGAGTCTTTCCAAGAATCCCCCATCAATAACATTCAGAGTAGACCCACAATCAACAAACACCCGAAATTCCATTAATTTTTCCTGAGCAATCGTGGAAGCAGCTAAAAATACACCCTTGGAATTTAAACAAGCAATACGGGCATGACTGACCATTTTTTTTTCTTTCTTGATACGAAGCTCACAGTCTTTAACCCCTTAAGCCCCGCGGGTGGTTTGCACGTTAATGACCGGGCCAATTTTTACAATTCTGACCACTGTCACTTTATGAGGTAATTACTCTGGAACGCTTCAACGGATCCCCCTGATTCTGAGATTGTTTTTTCGTGACATATTGTACTTCATGATTGTGGAAAAATTTCTTCGATATCACTTGCGTTTATTTGTGAAAAAAACGGAAATTTGGCGAAAATTTTGAAAATTTTGCAATTTTCAAAATTTGAATTTTTAAGCCCTGAAATCAGAGCGATATGTCACACAAAAGAGTTAATAAATAACATTTCCCACATGTCTACTTTACATCAGCACAATTTTGGAACCAAAATTTTTTTTTGTTAGGGAGCTATAAGGGTTAAAAGTTGACCAGCGATTTCTCATTTTTCCAACAAAATTTACAAAACCATTTTTTTAGGGACCACATCACATTTGAAGTCACTTTGAGAGGTCTTTATGACAGAAAATACCCAAAAGTGACACCATTCTAAAAACTGCACCCCTCAAGGTGCTCAAAACCACATTCAAGAACTTTATTAACCCTTCAGGTGCTTCATAGGAATTTTTTGAATGTGGAAGAAAAAAATTAACATTTAACTTTTTTCACAAAAATGTTACTTTAGACCCAATTTTTTTTATTTTCACAGGGGTAACAAGAAAAAATGGACCGCAAAATTTGTTGTGCAATTTCCCCTGTGCACGAAGATACCCAATATTTGGGGAAAAAACACTGTTTGGGCGCACTGTAGGACTCGGAAGGGAAGGAGCACCATTTGACTTTTTGATTGTAAAATTTGCTTGAATAATTAGAGGACACCATGTTGCGTTTAGAGAGCCCCTGTGTGCCCAAACATTGGAGCTCCCCCACAAGTGACCCCATTTTGGAAACTAGACCCCCCAAGGCACCTATCTAGATGCATAGTGAGCAGTTGCAACCCCCAGGTGCTTCACAAATTGATTCGTAAAAATGAAAAAGTGAAAAAAAAAACACTTTTTCATTGTTACGAATCAATTTGTGAAGCACCTGGGGGTTCCAACTGCTCACTATGCATCTAGATAGGTGCCTTGGGGGGTTTAGTTTCCAAAATGGGGTCACTTGTGGGGGAGCTGCAATGTTTGGGCACACAGGGACTCTCTAAATGCAACATGGTATCCGCTAACAAATTGAATGGAAAATCGGCTCAAATTGTTAGCGGACACCACATTGAGTTTGGAGAGCCCCTCTGTGCCCAAACTTTGGAGCTCCCCCACAAGTGACCCCATTTTGGAAACTAGACCCCCCAAGGCACCTTTCTAGATGCATAGTGAGCACTTGGAACCCCCAGGTGCTTCACAAATTGATTCGTAATAATGAAAAAGTGAAAAAAAAAACACTTTTTCATTTTTACGAATCAATTTGTGAAGCACCTAGGGGTTCCAAGTGCTCACTATGCATCTAGATAGGTGCCTTGGGGGGTCTAGTTTCCAAAATGGGGTCACTTGTGGGGGAGCGCCAATGTTTGGGCACACAGGGACTCTCTAAATGCAACATGGTATCCGCTAACAAATTGAATGGAAAATCGGCTCAAATTGTTAGCGGACACCACATTGCGTTTGGAGAGCCCCTCTGTGCCCAAACTTTGGAGCTCCCCCACAAGTGACCCCATTTTGGAAACTAGACCCCCCAAGGCACCTTTCTAGATGCATAGTGAGCACTTGGAACCCCCAGGTGCTTCACAAATTGATTCGTAATAATGAAAAAGTGAAAAAAAAAAACACTTTTTCATTTTTACGAATCAATTTGTGAAGCACCTAGGGGTTCCAAGTGCTCACTATGCATCTAGATAGGTGCCTTGGGGGGTCTAGTTTCCAAAATGGGGTCACTTGTGGGGGAGCTCCAAAGTTTGGGCACAGAGGGGCTCTCCAAACGCAATGTGGTGTCCGCTAACAATTTGAGCCTATTTTCCATTCAATTTGTTAGCGGATACCATGTTGCATTTAGAGAGTCCCTGCGTGCCCAAACATTGGAGCTCCCCCACAAGTGACCCCATTTTGGAAACTAGACCCCCCAAGGCACCTATCTAGATTCATAGTGAGCACTTGGAACCCCAGGTGCTTCACAAATTGATTCATAAAAATGAAAAAGTGTTTTTTTTTTCACTTTTTCATTTTTACGAATCAATTTGTGAAGCACCTGGGGATTCCAAGTGCTCACTATGCATCTCGATAGGTGCCTTGGGGGGTCTAGCTTCCAAAATGGGGTCACTTGTGGGGGAGCTCCAATGTTTGGGCACACAGGGGCTCTCCAAACGCAACATGGCGTCCGCTAACAATTTGAGCCGATTTTCCATTCAATTTGTTAGCGGACACCATGTCGCGTTTGGAGAGCCCGTGATGTGCCTAAACAGTGGAGCTCCCCCACAAGTGTCCCCATTTTGGAAACTATACCCCTCAAGGATTTTATTAAGGTGTATAGTGAACATTTTGAACCCAGAGGTACGGCACAGAATTTGTTTACATTAGGTCATCATATTGAATAAGTTGTCATTATTCTTGAGCGCAAGTGCTCGCTACTTGAGTTTGCATCGGGTACTCAGGTATGCACCATGTACAGCGTGTGCTCGAGTGACATGCTCGAGTCCCTGCTCCGCATGTTTCACGGTTATTAGACACCCAAAAAAAAACATGCGGGGATCGCTCGTGCATGGCAGGCAATCCCCGTAAAGTTTTTTGGCCGCGAAGCATATGGGGCAGAGACTCGAGCATGTCACTCAAGTACCCACGATACTCAATGCATACCAGAGCACCCGATGCAAACTCAAGTAGCAAGCACTTGCTCTCAACACTAGTCGCCATATCGTCATCTTTTTTTCTTACTTTTGAAAAAAATCCCAACCCCAGCCCTAGCCCTAGCACAACCCTAGCCCTAGCACAACCCTAACCCTAGCACAACCCTAGCCCCAGCACAACCCTAGCCCCAGCACAACCCTAGCCCCAGCACAACCCTAGCCCCAGCACAACCCTAGCCCCAAACCCAGCCCTAACCCTAGCCCAATCCTAACCCAAGAGTTTATTTTTGACGCCGTTCCTTGTGCGGTATAAGTGATTAGACGACTTTATTCTTCGGGTCGGTGTGATTACAGCAATGCCAGAATCATATGGGGTTTTTATGACTGACAGCTGTCACACACTAAAAGACGCATTTTTTGTAAAATCTAGTTTTTGCATCGCCATATTTTGAGAGCTATAATTTTTACAGATTTTGGCAGACAGTCATGTGACGGCTCGTTTTTTGCGGGATGACTTGACGTTGTTATTGGTGCCATTTTCAGGCACGTGACATTTTTTGATCGCTTTCTATTCCGATTTTTGGGAGGCAGAATAAACAAAAACCAACAATTCAGGAATTGTTTTTTTTTTTTTTTTTTATTCTGTTCCGCGTGTGGTAAAATTGATGAGGTAGCTTTATTCTTCGGGTCAGTACGTTTACAGCGGTACCACATTTGTATCATTTTTCTATGTTTTGGCGCTTATACACAATAAAAGCTATTTTATAGAAAAAAATATTTTTTAGTATCGCTTTATTCTGAGAGCTATAACTTTTTTATTTTTCGGCTGATGGAGCTGTATGGCGGCTTGTTTTTTGCGGGACGAGATGACGTTTTCAGCGGTATCATTTTTATTTATATGCGTCTTTTTGATCGCTTGTTATTCCACTTTTTGTTTGGCGGTATGGTGATAAAGCATTGTTTTTTGCTTTGTTTTTTTTTGTTTTTTTTTACTGTGTTCACTGAAGGGGTTAACTAGTGGGACAGTTTTATAGGTCAGGTTGTTCCGGACGCGGCGATACCAAATATGTGTACTTTTATTGTTTTTTTTTTATTTTTTTTATAATATTTATTGATGGGTACATTATATTTTTATTTTTGGTGTATTATTTTTTTTATTTTTTTATAATATTTTTGCACATTTTTTTTTTTTTTTTTTCCACTTTCACACAGTTTATACACTTTATTACTTTGTCCCACTCTGGGACTTTCACTTTTTTTTTTCTGATCGCCTGCATGGCACAGGAATGGAGCACCATCCCTATGCCATGAAGGCTGTTAGAAGTGCACAGTGTGAAGATTGCTTGGAGATGCACTGCGCATGTCCAAGCAATCTTCCTGCTCTCTGGTGACCCGGATGTTGTCATGACGACATCGGGTCGTCATGGCAACACCCGGGAAGCCTTTGCAGACTGCGCTGGAAGCCGGAAGAGGAGGTGAGTATCGCCGATCACCTCCCCTTGCCCCCGCAATGCCGCGATCAACTTCGATCGCGGCATCGCGGGGGTTAATGTGCTGGGAGCGGTGCAGGACCGCTCCCTGCACATAGTACCGGGTGTCAGCTGTGACAATCAGCTGACACCCGGCGGCGATCGCGCCCGCACAGCCTGTGTGCGCGCGCGATCGCGATGACGTACTAATACGGGTCTGTCTCTTAAGTCCCAGGGCACAGACACGTATTAGTACGTCAGATGTTATTAAGGGGTTAATTAAATGACCAGATTTTCCGCAATAGAAACACAAGCCTTCAGAAAATCTGCGATCTTTTTCTTGAGAGCGAGGTGCCATCGCTCCAATCTCCATCGATTCACCACTGTTAGTACACACATTCTCATAACCAGAAACTGACATAGCAGAGGATTTGCTCTCATTAACCCTTGCACGCAGTCTCCTATCCACCCGTATAGCTAATTGCATAGCCTGTTGCAAATCTTCAGGTGTAGGATAAGCAATTAGCAGGTCTTTAACCCTTTCACTGAGCCCAGCAAGAAATAGACTTTTCAGAGCAGAATCGTTCCACCCTGTTTGAGTAGACCATCGACGGAAATGAGTACAATATTTTTCCACATTACCTGATCCCTGTCTCAAACGTCTTAACTCAGTCTCAGCTGATGAGACACGGTCAGGATCATCATATAATAGTCCCAAGGCAGAAAAAAAACTATCCACTGAACTGAAGCATGTATCACTAGGTTGCAAAGAAAAGGCACACTCCTGAGGCTCTTTGCGCAAAAGTGACATTATAAACCCTATGCGCTGGGAATCATCCCCAGAGGACTTGGGTCTCAAACAAAAATACAATAAGCAAGCATTTTTAAATGAAAAAAATTCTCGGTGTTCACCAAAAAATAAATCCGGCAAACGTACCTTAGGCTCCAAGAAATGTGCTCCAGGACAGTTACTCACGTGTTGACGGAGCTCAGTCACCTCCAAAGAGAGTCCCTGCAGGTGTTTAGCCAAATCCAGAACCGACACCATGATGGAACAGAAAAAATCTTTCCTTAGAGCATTTGCTGGGCTGGACTTGCTGTTATGTTCTGCTACCAGAGCTAAGGAAAGAGAGGAGATCTGTCCCTACGATAGAACTCAGCTGAATCCCTACGATGTAACAGGGGACCTGATCCTGCGATCAGACCTGCTAAAGTCCTAAGCTAGTCTGTACGGAGACCTATAGATGTGGGGAGGGAATCCCTACAAGTACTAAGGACTGGGAGAAAAATGGGACACCTCCTAACAGAAATAGTAGCAGACAGACGAACAAACAAAATATATAGAACATAGAGGTCCGTAGACCAAGCAAACTAACAGAGTTAGATACAGAGCACAGGCTAGCTAGAAAGTAGTTAAACAATGAAGTCTAGCAAAGCCAGAAGGGCGGAGCAGGATTAAGTAGGCCAACAAGGTCATGTGACCAGCAAAGGAAAAAACCTAAGAGCAAGGTTCTAACAGTTCTCCACTATGGGTGCTGAGGTAAGAGAAGGCCGCTCACACTGTTCTCCACTATGGGTGCTGAGGTAAGAGAAGGCCGCTCACACTGTTCTCCACTATGGGTGCTGAAGTAAGAGGAGGTTGCTCACATAGCTCTCCACTATGGGTGCTGTGGTAAGAGGAAGCCGCTCACACTGCTCGCCACTATGGGTGCTGAAGTAAGAGGAGGTTGCTCACATAGCTCTCCACTATGGGTGCTGTGGTAAGAGGAAGCCGCTCACACTGCTCGCCACTATGGGTGCTGAAGTAAGAGGAGACTGCTCACACTGCTCTCCACTATGGGTGCTGTGGTAAGAGGAAGCCGCTCACACTGCTCTCCACTATGGGTGCTGAAGTAAGAGGAGACTGCTCACACTGCTCTCCACTATGGGTGCTGAGGTAAGAGAAGGCCGCTCACACTGCTCTCCACTATGGGTGCTGAGGTAAGAGAAGGCAGCTCACACTGTTCTCCACTATGGGTGCTGAGGTAAGAGAAGGCCGCTCACACTGCTCTCCACTATGGGTGCTGAGGTAAGAGGACGCTGCTCTCCACTATGGGTGCTAAGGTAAGACGAGGTCGCTCACACTGCTCTCCACTATGGGTGCTGAGGTAGGAGGATGACGCTCACACTGCTCTCCACTATGGGGGCTGAGGTAAGAGGAGACTGCTCACACTGCTCTCCACTATGGGTGCTGAAATAAGAGGAGGATGCTCACACTGCTCTCCACTATGGGTGCTGAAATAAGAGGAGGCTTCTCACACTGCTCTCCAGTATGGGTGCTGAGGTAAGAGGAGGCTGCTCACACTGCTCTCCACTATGGGTGCTGAGGTAAGAGGAGGCCGCTCACACTGCTCTCCACTATGGGTGCTGAGGTAAGAGGAGGACGCTCACACTGCTCTCCATTATAGGGGCTGAGGTAAGAGGACGCTCACACTGCTCTCCACGATGGGTGCTGAGGTAAGAGGAGAACGCTCACATTGCTCTCCACTATGGGTGCTGAGGTAAGACGAGAACGCTCACACTGCTCTCCACTATGGGTTCTGAGGTAAGAGGAGGACGCTCACACTGCTCTCCACGATGGGTGCAGAGGTAAGAGGAGGCTGCTCACACTGCTCTCCATTATGGGTGATGAGGTAAGAGGAGGCTGCTCACACTGCTCTCCACTATGGGTGCTGAAGTAAGAGGAGGCTGCTCACACTGCTCTCCACTATGGGTGCTGAGGTGAGAGGTCGCTCACACTGCTCTCCACTATGGGTGCCTAGGTAAGAGGAGGACGCTCACATTAAAGCTAGACAGGACAAACGCCAAAAGTTCCAGTATTTTTGCACAACTTCTCATTGCACAACAATTTACAACTTTTTAAGGTGTTTTACATAAGAAATCTGGCCAAAACTCCATATAGAATCAGACCCTAAGAGCACACGATCAGGAGCCGCTGCGGGTTTGATGCTATGTGCTTATGCAACGTCAAACCCGCAGTGGCCAGATGTTACAGCATAGTGGATGGTATTTGTAGAAATCCCATGTCCACTATGCGTTCATCTGTGCCTGCGGATCACCCGCAGACATGGACATGCGGAGCGTCTTTCCAGAAAGCAGAATGTCAATTTCTCTTGCGGAGTCGTTAGTCTCCGCAAGAGAAATGAGATCAGTACAATGTGTTGAATGCGGTGAATCCGCATGGTTCAATGAACACATGCGGATTCACCTGTGTTCAATATAACGCAGCGCTTTGGACGCATTTAAAGTATCTTGCGTACAAAGCGCTGCCTGTCCGGTTTGTGTGCACACACCCTAAGTGTGCACAATCTCTTAGTTACTTTACTTATCATTTTGGCACATGGTATCTCCTTAGACTATGCCCTTTTTGTCAAGCCAAGCCTTGCTTCCGAATAGCAAGCATGAAGCAAGTCATGAAGGACACACCCCTTTGTGTATGTATGCATATCCAGTATATACACATCATATGTAACCTGATTATAATGTCACTTGTTATTATCCATACCTGCCTTCCAGCCTCTAGGTTGGTGTCGGCGTTAGGTGACCATATGCATCCTACGGGTCTATAATAATAAGATAGGCTGGCTGCACTCCATGGGGTGAAAGGACAACAGTGGACATGGGATACAGTTTGCTAGTGGTAATGTCTAACTACCTACATGTCCTATGTCACTGGTGTGAGATAAGATGATAATTATATACCAGCCTAGAAGCAATGAGCAGCTACATTAGAGGTGAGACAGGTGACAGAAATTCCAATAATATGGGGCCTGTACCATTTCAGAGTCACTTTGGTTCTATACCATGTCATTGCCCCATATGTCCAGTATAGCATATATGATTCTATACCATGTCATGGTTCCATACGTCCAGTATAGCATATATGATTCTATACCATGTCATTCCTCCATAGTCCAGTATACCATATATGATTCTATACCATGTCATGGCTCCGTACGTCCTGTATAGCACATCTGGTTCTATACCATGTCATGGCTCCATTCGTCCTGTATAGCGCATCTGGTTCTATACCATGTCATGGCTCCGTACGTCCTGTATAGCACATCTGGTTCTATACCATGTCATGGCTCCAGTCGTCCTGTATAGCACATCTGGTTCTATACTATGTCATTGCTCCATACGTCCTGTATGACACATCTGGTTCTATACCATGTCATGGCTCCATACGTCCAGTAAGGCACATCTGGTTCTATACCATGTCATGGCTCCATACGTCCAGTAAGGCACATCTGGTTCTATACTATGTCATGGCTCCATACGTTCTGTATAGCACATCTGGTTCTATACTATGTCATGGCTCCATACGTCCTGTATAGCACATCTGGTTCTATACCATGTCATGGCTCCATACGTCCAGTATAGCACATCTGGTTCTATACCATGTCATGGCTCCATACATCCTGTATAGCACATCTGGTTGTATACCATGTCATGGCTCCATACATCCTGTATAGCACATCTGGTTCTATACCATGTCATGGCTCTATACGTCCTGTATAGCACATCTGGTTCTATACTATGTCATGGTTCCATACGTCCAGTATAGCACATCTGGTTCTATACCATGTCATGGCTCTATACGTCCAGTATAGCACATCTGGTTCTATACTATGTCATGGTTCCATACGTCCAGTATAGCACACCTGGTTCTATACCATGTCATGGCTCCATACGTCCAGTATAGCACATCTGGTTCTATACCATGTCATGGCTCCATACATCCTGTATAGCACATCTGGTTGTATACTATGTCATGGCTCCATACGTCCAGTAAGGCACATCTGGTTCTATACTATGTCATGGCTCCATACGTCCTGTATAGCACATCTGGTTCTATACCATGTCATGGCTCCAGACGTCCAGTATAGCACATCTGGTTCTATACCATGTCATGGCTCCATACGTCCTGTATAGCACATCTGGTTCTATACTATGTCATGGCTCCATACGTCCAGTAAGGCACATCTGGTTGTATATTATGTCATGGCTCCATACATCCTGTATAGCACATCTAGTTCTATACCATGTCATGGCTCCATACGTCCTGTATAGCACATCTGGTTCTATACCATGTCATAGCTCCAGACGTCCAGTATAGCACATCTGGTTCTATACTATGTCATGGATCCATACGTCCAGTATAGCACATCTGGTTCTATACTATGTCATGGCTCCATACGTCCTGTATAGCACATCTGGTTCTACACCATGTCATGGCTCCAGACGTCCAGTATAGCACATCTGGTTCTATACCATGTCATGGCTCCATACGTCCTGTATAGCACATCTGGTTCTATACTATGTCATGGCTCCATACGTCCAGTAAGGCACATCTGGTTGTATATTATGTCATGGCTCCATACATCCTGTATAGCACATCTAGTTCTATACCATGTCATAGCTCCAGACGTCCAGTATAGCACATCTGGTTCTATACTATGTCATGGCTCCATACGTCCAGTATAGCACATCTGGTTCTATACTATGTCATAGCTCCAGACGTCCAGTATAGCACATCTGGTTCTATACTATGTCATGGCTCCATACGTCCTGTATAGCACATCTGGTTCTATACCATGTCATGGCTCCATACGTCCAGTATAGCACATCTGGTTGTATACTATGTCATGGCTCCATACGTCCAGTAAGGCACATCTGGTTCTATACTATGTCATGGCTCCATACGTCCAGTATAGCAGATATGATTCTATACTATGTCATGGCTCCATACGTCCAATATAGCAGATATGATTCTATACTATGTCATGGCTCCATACATCCTGTATAGCACATCTGGTTCTATACTATGTCATGGCTCCATACGTCCTGTATAGCACATCTGGTTCTATACCATGTCATAGCTCCAGACGTCCAGTATAGCACATCTGGTTCTATACCATGTCATGGATCCATACGTCCAGTATAGCACATCTGGTTCTATACTATGTCATGGCTCCATACGTCCAGTATAGCACATCTGGTTCTATACTATGTCATGGCTCCATACGTCCAGTAAGGCACATCTGGTTCTATACCATGTCATGGCTCTATACGTCCTGTATAGCACATCTGGTTCTATACCATGTCATGGCTCTATACGTCCTGTATAGCACATCTGGTTCTATACCATGTCATAGCTCCAGACGTCCAGTATAGCACATCTGGTTCTATACTATGTCATGGATCCATACGTCCAGTATAGCACATCTGGTTCTATACTATGTCATGGCTCCATACGTCCTGTATAGCACATCTGATTCTATACTATGTCATGGCTCCATACGTCCAGTATAGCAGATATGATTCTATACTATGTCATGGCTCCATACGTCCAGTATAGCACATCTGGTTCTATACCATGTCATGGCTCCAGACGTCCAGTATAGCACATCTGGTTCTATACTGTCATGGCTCCAGACGTCCAGTATAGCACATCTGGTTCTATACTGTCATGGCTCCATACGTCCAGTATAGCACATCTGGTTCTATACCATGTCATGGCTCCAGACGTCCAGTATAGCACATCTGGTTCTATACTGTCATGGCTCCATACGTCCAGTATAGCACATCTGGTTCTATACTGTCATGGCTCCATACGTCCTGTATAGCACATCTGGTTCTATACCATGTCATAGCTCCAGACGTCCAGTATAGCACATCTGGTTCTATACTATGTCATGGATCCATACGTCCAGTATAGCACATCTGGTTCTATACTATGTCATGGCTCCATACGTCCTGTATAGCACATCTGGTTCTACACCATGTCATGGCTCCAGACGTCCAGTATAGCACATCTGGTTCTATACTATGTCATGGCTCCATACGTCCTGTATAGCACATCTGGTTCTACACCATGTCATGGCTCCAGACGTCCAGTATAGCACATCTGGTTCTATACTGTCATGGCTCCATACGTCCTGTATAGCACATCTGGTTCTATACTATGTCATGGCTCCATACGTCCAGTAAGGCACATCTGGTTGTATATTATGTCATGGCTCCATACATCCTGTATAGCACATCTAGTTCTATACCATGTCATAGCTCCAGACGTCCAGTATAGCACATCTGGTTCTATACTATGTCATGGCTCCATACGTCCAGTATAGCACATCTGGTTCTATACTATGTCATAGCTCCAGACGTCCAGTATAGCACATCTGGTTCTATACTATGTCATGGCTCCATACGTCCTGTATAGCACATCTGGTTCTATACCATGTCATGGCTCCATACGTCCAGTATAGCACATCTGGTTGTATACTATGTCATGGCTCCATACGTCCAGTAAGGCACATCTGGTTCTATACTATGTCATGGCTCCATACGTCCAGTATAGCAGATATGATTCTATACTATGTCATGGCTCCATACGTCCAATATAGCAGATATGATTCTATACTATGTCATGGCTCCATACATCCTGTATAGCACATCTGGTTCTATACTATGTCATGGCTCCATACGTCCTGTATAGCACATCTGGTTCTATACCATGTCATAGCTCCAGACGTCCAGTATAGCACATCTGGTTCTATACCATGTCATGGATCCATACGTCCAGTATAGCACATCTGGTTCTATACTATGTCATGGCTCCATACGTCCAGTATAGCACATCTGGTTCTATACTATGTCATGGCTCCATACGTCCAGTAAGGCACATCTGGTTCTATACCATGTCATGGCTCTATACGTCCTGTATAGCACATCTGGTTCTATACCATGTCATAGCTCCAGACGTCCAGTATAGCACATCTGGTTCTATACTATGTCATGGATCCATACGTCCAGTATAGCACATCTGGTTCTATACTATGTCATGGCTCCATACGTCCTGTATAGCACATCTGATTCTATACTATGTCATGGCTCCATACGTCCAGTATAGCAGATATGATTCTATACTATGTCATGGCTCCAGACGTCCAGTATAGCACATCTGGTTCTATACTGTCATGGCTCCAGACGTCCAGTATAGCACATCTGGCTCTATACTGTCATGGCTCCATACGTCCAGTATAGCACATCTGGTTCTATACCATGTCATGGCTCCAGACGTCCAGTATAGCACATCTGGTTCTATACTGTCATGGCTCCATACGTCCAGTATAGCACATCTGGTTCTATACTGTCATGGCTCCATACGTCCAGTATAGCAGATATGGTTCTATACTGTGTCATGGCTGCACAGGTCTGGTATGGCGGATCTTTACCGCTCTATATTACACAGTGGAGAATATCATCAGCATCCAAGTAGTAAAATGGAAAAGCAAACAGGGTAGAGAACTGTCTCATAGACTCCTATAGCGAGTTTATCAGTCATGTGCATGATATCTTTCTGCAGAGATGTCTCACACCGCCCAGAAAGCAGCTTCTTCTTATGACGTTTCGGGGATTTTAGCCATAACTTTACTGTAAGGACATTGTGATTTTCGCATGTAGCATCTGTGCCCCCTGACTTGTTCAAGGGGTAACACTGATGCAGCCTTTGCCAGAGGTCACAGGCAGTACAGAGAAGCCGCTGCCTGCTTCCACCACAAGCTGTAATGATAACTGGGGAGGTGGTGCACCCCTGCATATTCTCATACTCTGGTTTAGGTGCACATTGTTACCATTGCCAAAGGAGGGGGCATAGACCCTGGCACCCACTCTTCTGTATGCCACTGTTTTACAGCACTCATGAAGGTTCTTTGACACTCTGACACAAGTAAAAGTGCATGCTTCTTTATGATGCTCCAACACCCAGCGCTAGTAAAGAACCTTTACAGAACAAGTCTCCACAATAAAGCCGAAAACTCCCACAGCTTCAGGAGCACTGGGCAGAGGAAGGAAATCCGATAAGAGATGCTAAAGGAGCTCCTGTCACCCACAGTCTCATGTCCATACAAGACACAGAGACGTGGAATCAGACGTCTCCAGCCGCGATGTCTGCAGACAAGGGGCCTTCTTATAAAATAAAGAGGCTTCCCAACTTCCTATAAAAGTATTGGAAACATGCATTGCAAGGCTCACACATTATCACTATTCTGAAAATTTGGTCAGAGAAAAAACCTGTGCATCACCGCCACCACGACGCCATTAAGTGGTCGCACCGTGTCCACGGACGCTCAAGAAGTGAGCAGTGCACTGAGGCCGCAGTCCGGACACCCCCTGCAGCGGACCACGGCCCAGGCATTATGCCCACCAGCCCTTATCATCTGTTCTTTGGTGTTTTTTCTCCTGTTTTTCTTTTTTGCCCAATTCTTTTGAATTCACAACTTTTTTAAAGTCTATTTTATGTGTTCTGCTTTTTTCTTTATATATATGTATGTATGTATGTATGTGTATACATACTGTAAATCATATATATTCCTCATTTGGCTTTTATTTCCACATGCTTTGGGCTGATTCCCCAATTGTGGTGCGATGTGCTGGAGCCGCCTTACCTGCCCCTCTGGAGTCATTTTATGAATGTCAGTTATTTTGGTATAAATTTTGCTCCATCTTGTGACTTTTTATGATAAGTTATGTAGAGCGGCCAAAGACAGAAATAAAGTGCATTCATTTCGTTTTGCACAAACGTCATAAACCATATGCGCCACATTCACATTCAAAAGTGTCAATGATTATCACAAGACCAAAGGTGAAAAAATGCAGATGATGACTGGGGCAGATGATGACTGGAGCAGATGATGACTGGGGCAGATGATGACTGGAGCAGATGATGACTGGGGCAGATGATGACTGGGGCAGATGATGACTGGGGCAGATGATGACTGGAGCAGATGATGACTGGGGCAGATGATGACTGGGGAAGATGATGACTGGGGCAGATGATGACTGGAGCAGATGATGACTGGAGCAGATGATGACTGGGGCAGATGATGACTGGGGCAGATGATGACTGGAGCAGATGATGACTGGGGCAGATGATGACTGGGGCAGATGATGACTGGGGCAGATGATGACTGGAGAAGATGACTGGGGAAGATGATGACTGGGGCAGATGATGACTGGGGCAGATGATGACTGGGGCAGATGATGACTGGGGCAGATGATGACTGGAGCAGATGATGACTGGGGCAGATGATGACTGGAGCAGATGATGACTGGGGAAGATGATGACTGGGGCAGATGATGACTGGGGCAGATGATGACTGGGGAAGATGATGACTGGGGCAGATGATGACTGGGGCAGATGATGACTGGAGCAGATGATGACTGGGGCAGATGATGACTGGAGCAGATGATGACTGGGGCACACCTGCCCGCTCCTAGATACCTGCAGACTGGTGTCCCTCAGTTGGTAGTAACACTGGGTAACCTGAGTGAGGTTATTTGCTCTGACAGGAGGAGGGTCTGAGTATCGGGGATTACAACTAATTACTAGACAACTCTAAGGAGACATGAGGGTAATAAAGCACAGGGTGTCCGGGGTCTGATCCCAGGTTCCTGGATGCTATGTGTGCCCGGGTCCTGGGTGCCAGCCTGTGCCTTGTCATGGGTCTGTACATACAGCTAGGGCAGAGAGCGGAGCCTGTGTCAGTCAGCAGTCATCAAGGTGACCGCCAGGTGTGACTGTGGCAGCTGCCTGCAGGGGATGTGACCAGCGAGCCGTCATCTTACCATCTCGTGTCATCGTGGTGATGCTCCAGGACCGCGTAGCCAAAGAAGGAGCCATTGGGCCCCTGGAAGAGCACGGGGTGATCCACGTCTATGTTGTAGGCACTCGCCAAACTGAAGGAAAGCAGAGCGAGCAGCGCTTCCCAGGCAGCCATCATCCCGGGCAACATCCAAACTGCTGAGCTTTACCCAACTCTGCGCTGCCGGGGCACAGAAGCCAACAACCTAATGATGTCTCCAAGGGGCGACTTCTCACCGGGCTCCTCTCACCAGAACTGCCGGGCACTGGGGTCCGTCCTGGGAGGGAGTGGAGGAGTGAAGAACTCGGGGAAGACTTCTGCGGGAATCTCCTGCGGCATGTGCGCCATCTGCTGGAGGATGAGGGGTAGTGCATGGGGAGCGTGTTCAGGGCAAGGTAACACTGGATGGGCTGAGGAGCAGAAATGAGACAAAGGTTCACAACGATACAAATCTGTGACTCACAATGTGGATGATCATTTTAGCAGCATTTACTAGTAATTTTAAGAATTCTAGTAAATCAACAGGAGCGGACACAGACAGAGGAAGGCCCCTGTGTAAGAACAATATATGGGCCCATTGCAGTCCTATAGCTCCTAATAATGCACGGTTCCACCTGCTTTGGAGATAGACGTGGGCCCTCTTACCTGTTGGGCCCCTGAGCAGCTGCCCAGGTTGCACACATGGTATGTCCGCCCCTGTCATAGTACTTCATCCATGAACAGGGCAGCCACACCGACATATATGAGAAGGACAGTATCTCACTATCTCATCTGCAGCAGATTTCAGGTCACTCACCTTTAAAAACGATTTATAATGTGCAAAATAACCTAAACTACCACAGAAGCACATCAGTGTCCAGCCATTCCCATACACGTGCTCTATAGGAATGTCCTCAGGAGCACTGCAACGTTCATGAACAGATAATGAGCAATGCTTTATACTGCCCACATCTAAACACAAGCAATGGTAAAGCTCCGAGACATACCCCGGGGAGCAAGGAGCCCCGCGTAAGCAACAGCGCCACCTCTGGAATGTGCCAGCAGACCCTAGCAGTATTGTGGTGGTGGTGGTTTACAAGGGGTTAATGGTTCCATGTCTGGTGGTAAAAAGTCTGGGACTGAAAAGTGACTATATATTTCTCATGTATAGTCACCAGAGATGAGCGAACCTGAACTGTAAAGTTTGGAGTTCGTTCCAGACACCTAGTGTCCAGTGCTGGACTCCAGACATAGACTTCTCCTGGAAGTCTGTTTTACAGTTCAGGGAGGAGAGGGAGAGGAAGACGGGGAGAGAGAGAAAGATTCAGCACCAAAGTTTGGATCACCACTGATTTCTATGGGGTTTGAGTTCAGGTTCAAATTTGGGTACAGTACTGGTACCCGAACTGAACTTTGGACTACAGTTCAGTCCAACCTGATGACTCCGAACATCCACAGGTCAGCTCATCCCTAATAGTCACCCTATGGGTGCCCTCTGTTTGCCTACCGCTGCCTCCTCCTCCCATAGTGGTGTTCTGTTCCTCCTGCATTGCTCCCTACAATGCTGAATAATAAAGATGAGGCAGTGATGGGAAGGTGTAACCAGCCGCCAATAAAAGCAGGGAACCGAATATACCATGGGGAGGCAGATTATATTGTGGGGCTTCATATAGAGGAGTCGGACCACACCAGGGTCAAACACTAGTGGCTGTGTGTATGTTGTTTGTTTCTATATAGTTTAGTTTTATAAATCATCTCTAAGATGTGTACTTTTTTTGCATATTTACTCTGATTAATATATCAGTTGTGCCAGGTTTTTACCGTGTCTCGCTTTCTGGTGTCATTCTACATAATTTTCCTAACACTTTCATAAGAGCAGTCCCGGCCTTATTCCGTGGTGTCTTTCTTAGTGCTTTGTTATTTTTATCTCTGTACATTGCTGCAGAATATGTTGGTATTATTTGTGCCACAGAAATGGAGATATTAAAGCTATTTTTTGTAGGCATACTACACCTATTTATATGTGCAGAAATGAGTGCTGACTTGTTTTGGACGTGTAAAATTCAATTCAGTATGTAGGAAGGAAGGCATCGCAGTGATATGTACTAATATTTCATATCGTAATCTTAGAAAATCCTCCACAAATATGCCATCTCCTCTTTATTTCATTCTTATAAGGTCACCTTGTCAAATTGCATCTATTTATTTTATAAAAGAAGAGATCTGGTGTACCGAACCATCAGCTGCCCACTCCTGGTGTAAACACTTCCCACTCCTAAAATCTCATTACATCCCACCACAAAATGTATACGATAGTAATCCACTGGAATTTGTACTGAATGAGTCATTAAAAAACGAAAAAGCATTTTTAGCGTGCCTTGCCTCAATGTTAGCGTGCCTCCATGCCAGCCTGCCTCCATGTCAGCGTGCCTCCACACCATCCTGCCTCCATGCCAGCGTGCCTCCACACCATCCTGCCTCCATGCCAGCGTGCCTCCACACCATCCTGCCTCCATGTCAGCGTGCCTCCACACCATCCTGCCTCCATGTCAGCGTGCCTCCACACCATCCTGCCTCCATGCCAGCGTGCCTCCACACCATCCTGCCTCCATGTCAGCGTGCCTCCACACCATCCTGCCTCCATGCCAGCGTGCCTCCACACCATCCTGCCTCCATGTCAGCGTGCCTCCACACCATCCTGCCTCCATGTCAGCGTGCCTCCACACCATCCTGCCTCCATGCCAGCGTGCCTCCACACCATCCTGCCTCCATGTCAGCGTGCCTCCACACCATCCTGCCTCCATGTCAGCGTGCCTCCACACCATCCTGCCTCCATGTCAGCGTTTCTATGGCACTGTTCATGTGGATTCTTACACTTATTCTTCAGAGTATTAAGCAATCTGTTATATAATGCAGCCTGTCTCAGAGAGAAAGCTTGGCCACTCGGCGGCAGTGGTTTGCATAAAAAAAGGAAATCCTTTTAAAAAAAACAAAAAACCTTTAAGATTATTTTTGCAGTGTAAATGAAATATTGCCAGATGTCGGATATAAGGCGGATTCTGGCTTCATTAATAGGTGTCCCTCATAAGTGTACAGCTAAATAAAACAGCGTGTGCAAATGATGTGTCTGCCACAGCCCTAGTAAGATGAGATAAATCAGCTCCAGTACATAGGATTTAGGTATGAACCTTACACATATTAGCCAGGAAATAAGGAACTTGAAGTCAAACTAGAAATATTCCCTGCGACATATCACCCTGACCACAAAGGCTGTGGATGCAGTCCATCAGCATAAACCCATACCCATTCCAATTTCATGAAAAACATCCCTTCACAGAAAAGCAAATATTTTCCATAGCAACCAATAAGATACGATCTTCTTTCTAGAGTATGGTGCAGGAAATTAATGCAAGGCTCCACTCAAAAGATTATATATATACAGTACAGACCAAAAGTTTAGACACACCTTCTCATTTAAAGATTTTTCTTATACATTCACACTGAAGGCATCAAAACTATGAATTAACACATGTGGAATTATATACTTAACAAAAAAGTGTGAAACAACTGAAAATGTGTCTTATATTGTAGGTTCTTCAAAGTAGCCACCTTTTGCTTTGATGACTGCTTTGCACACTCTTGGCATTCTCTTGATGAGCTTCAAGAGGTAGTCACCGGAAATGGTCTTCCAACAATCTTGAAGGAGTTCCCAGAGATGCTTAGCACTTGTTGGCCCTTTTGCCTTCACTCTGCGGTCCAGCTCACCCCAAACCATCTCGATTGGGTTCAGGTCTGGTGACTGTGGAGGCCAGGTCATCTGGCATAGCACCCGATCACTCTCCTTCTTGGTCAAATAGCCCTTACACAGCCTGGAGGTGTGTTTGTGGTCATTGTCCTGTTGAAAAATAAATGATGGTCCAACTAAACGCAAACCGGATGGAATAGCATGCCGCTGCAAGATGCTGTGGTAGCCATGCTGGTTCAGTATGCCTTAAATTTTGAATAAATCCCCAACAGTGTCACCAGCAAAGCACCCCCACACCATCACACCTCCTCCTCCATGCTTCACGGTGGGAACCAGGCATGCAGAGTCCATCCGTTCACCTTTTCTATGTCACACAAAGACACGGTGGTTGGAACCAAAGATCTCAAATTTGGACTCATCAGACCAAAGCACAGATTTCCACTGGTCTAATGTCCATTCCTTGTATTCTTTAGCCCAATCAAGTCTCTTCTGCTTGTTGCCTGTCCTTAGCAGTGGTTTCCTAGCAGCTATTTTACCATGAAGGCCTGCTGCACAAAGTCTCCTCTTAACAGTTGTTGTAGAGATGTGTCTGCTGCTAGAACTCTGTGTGGCATTGACCTGGTCTCTCATCTGAGCTGCTGTTAACCTGCGATTTCTGAGGCTGGTGACTCGGATAAACTTATCCTCAGAAGCAGAGGTGACTCTTGGTCTTCCTTTCCTGGGGCGGTCCTCATGTGAGCCAGTTTCTTTGTAGCGCTTGATGATTTTTGCAACTGCACTTGGGGACACTTTCAAAGTTTGCCCAATTTTTCGCACTGACTGGCCTTCATTTCTTAAAGTAATGATGGCCACTCGTTTTTCTTTACTTAGAATTTGTATTATGGCAAGAAAAAAGCAGCTAACAGTCTATTCAGTAGGACTATCAGCTGTGTATCCACCTGACTTCTGCACAACACAACTGATGGTCCCAACCCCATTTATAAGGCAAGAAATCCCACTTATTAAACCTGACAGGGCACACCTGTGAAGTGAAAACCATTTCCGATGACTACCTCTTGAAGCTCATCAAGAGAATGTCAAGAGTGTGCAAAGCAGTCATCAAAGCAAAAGGTGGCTACTTTGAAGAACCTAGAATATAAGACATATTTTCAGTTGTTTCACACTTTTTTGTTAAGTATATAATTCCACATGTGTTAATTCATAGTTTTGATGCCTTCAGTGTGAATGTACAATTTTCATAGTCATGAAAATAGAGAAAAATCTTTAAATGAGAAGGTGTGTCCAAACTTTTGGTCTGTACTGTATATATATATAATCATAACATCCCTAATAGATTGAGATTATCAGAATTGCTTCCTGTGCTGATGCCCGTAACTGTCAGGCTAAGTTTACATGAGTGTATGAAAAATTGTCCAATTTTCATCCAGAAAAAATGGATAATTTTACATCTGTATTGTCAACCGTCCACCATTTAATTTTATATATCAGCAGTGAGTTACGTTTACAAGACCAAGAACAGATTCCTGTATTAAGATTTTCAATGTATCTGTAAAAACCAGATGCTATAAGGATGATCCGTATGGGACTTCTTTTTTTTGCGAAAGCATAGACCCGAATAGATGAGTCTCATCTGATATACAGAAGAGACTAGTTCATGCTGCAACTTTTTTCACAATGACAAAGGCTCTATTTTGGTCTTATCTGACCAGAGCAACTTCTCCCACATGCTCGTTATGTCGCCTAGATTGCATGTGGAAGAAGGTGCCCTGGTCAGATGAGACCAAAATAGAACTTTTTGGACTAAATGCAAAAGGTTATATGTGGTTGAAAAGTAACACTGCACATCACCCTGAAAACATCCTCCCCACCATCAAACATGGTGGTGGCAGCATCATGTTGTGGGGATGCTTTTCTTCAGCAGGGACAGGGAAGCTGATCAGAGTTGATGGGAAGATGGATGGAGCTAAATACAGGGCAATCCTGGAGGAAAACCTTTTACATGCTGCAAAAGACTTGAGATTGGGAGGGTAGGTTCCCTTTCCAGCAGGACAACGACCCTAAACATACTGCCAGAGCTACAATGGATTGGTTTAGATCACAGCATATTCATATGTTTGAATGGCCCAGTCAAAGTCCAGACCTAAATCCCATGGAGAATCTGTGTCAAGACTTGAACATTGCTGCTCACAGACGCTCCCCATCCAATCTCACTGAGATAGAGCTAGTTTGCAAAGTAGAATGGGCAAAATTGTCAGCCTCTAGATGAGCAAAGCTGGTAGAGACATACTACAAAAGACTTGCAGGAGTAATTGCAGTGAGAGGTGGTCCTACAAAGTATCAAGCTACAGGGGGCTGAATTCAAATGCATGTCATAATTTTCATATTTGTATTTTTCAAATATTTAGAAAACCATGTATGATTTCCTTTAAACTTCACAAATACTTGCTACTTTGTTTTGGTATATCACATAAAATCACAATAAAATACATTTAAGTTTGTGGGTGTAACATAAGAAAATGTTGAAAAGTTCACAGGGTATGAATACTTTTTAAGGCACTGTAATAATGTAACAATGTTTCCATAAGTGATCTCAGATAGCTGCCTATGGTAAGTGTTTCACAGCCGTGGTACCACCTCTCTAGAGACAGGGAGACACCTAGGTTATGCTCCAGGAACAGAAGTTTAATATTAGGCATCGGAGTATTAAAATGTGAGAAGAGTAAGGAAATGATCCCCTTACCTGTGAGGTTGTGTTGATGGATTTGTTCAAATTGAGTCTATCATAGTAAATTTATTTCAGGAATTAGAGTGCATAAGAAGTTACACTATAGAGAAAAGTATTGGGCCACCCCCTTAAAAACTGAATTCCAGTTTTGTAACTGCATTTTGTAAAATGCAGGTTGCCTTTCCAAACATTTGTGAAAGAATATATATTGTTCTAAATAGCTGACTGAATTTCAGCTTGGTCCTGTAATAGGATGACAGTGTTACATGTGAGTGTGTAAAACGTCTTCCTTACTAAATGTTCAATGATGAGCTGTGCTTGATGTTATTGAAAAGTGAACACATTTAGGTACCACAGAAACTCAGCAATGATGTGTTAGATGATGATCGTGTAAAGTAGGGTCATCAAGTACTGAGGCGCATAGTGTACTAAAAGACTGCAGTGATCTGCTGAATCCATAACTACAGAGTCATGTTCTTCCTCTTCCACTATCAACCAAAAACTGTGACGTGAGCTTCATGGCATGGGTTTCCATGCTCGAGCAGCTGCATGCAAACACAAGAAATGGATGGAGGAGTACTGTAAAGTGCACTGCTACTGGACTCTAGAACATGGGAAAACTATTCTATGGAGTGACGAATCATACTTCTCTGGAAGTCTAGTGGACAAGTCTAGGTTTGGCCAATGTCAGGAGAACATTACCTGTCTGACTGCATTTTCCCAACTGTAAAGTTTGGCAGAGGAGGATAATGCTATTGGGCGTTTTTAGGGATGGCCTAGGCCACATATTTCCAGAGAAGAGAAATCCTAATGCTTCAGCAGACATTTTGGACAATTGTATTCTTCCATCATTATAGGAACAGTTTTGCGAAGGTCCTTTTCTATTCCAGCATGACTGTGCCCAAGTAAGCAAAGCAAAATCTTTAAAAGCATGGTGGGGGCATATGGTGTGCAAGAACATGACTGGCCACAACCCTATCAAGTATCTTAGGGAAGAACTACAATTCAGATAGTAAAACAGACCCTCTCATCCAACATCAGTGTCTGTACTCACAAATGCTTTTATGTTGAATGGGCTAAAATTGACACAAACACACTCCAAAATCTTGTAGAAAACCTTCCCAGAAGAGTGGAAGCTGTTTTGGCCGCGAAGGGGGGGGGGGGGACAACTCCATATTAATGCCTATGGATTGTGTAAAGTGTAGGTGTCCCAATACTTTTTTTGTCCATATAGACATATAGAGAATGTTTAGTGTTCCTTTAACAGCCTGTCCAGATGGCAGTGATCCTACCGTCACCAGAAAATAGTTTTTCTAATAGACAAGAAATCAAGAAATTCTACAAACTAGGTTCAAACAAAAATTCTGTTATTTTTAGTTCTTATCACATTAGCATTGAAAATAATGTCATCTATAACAGCTAGTTAGGAATTAAGAACCTATTCTTAGGTCTTCACATGTCTTCCCATATGCACACTAAAAAATCTTGTAGAAACCCTTTTAGCGAAAAGTGGGAACCAACTCATTATTGGTTATGAATTTAGAATGAAATGTCATAGCGGCTCCAGTAGAAATAAAGGGTAGGTGGCTCAATACATTTGTCCATGTAATGTATATATTTGGACAAACCTACAGTTTGCAGTAAGAGGGGAAGAGAATTGTACCCCAACCCTCATAAAAATTTCATATTATTATTTATTATTATAACGTCATTTATTCCATGGAACTTTACATGTGAAAAGGGGTATACATAATAAAAAACAAGTACAATAATCTTGAACATTACAAATCACCATTTGGTACAGAAGAAGAGAGGACCCTGCCCGCGAGGGCTCACAATTAGTGTTGAGCCACCCCCGTAGTGTTCGAGTTTGGTTCGGTTCGTCGAACACCCGTGTGTTCGCCGAACTGTTCGTCGAACTGTTCGTCGAACACCTTCGAACACCGTTAAAACCAATGGCAGGCAAACAAAAACACATAGAAACACATAGAAAACACCTTCAAAGGTGTCCAAAAGCTGACAAACTGCTCAGAAGACACAACTAACACATGGAAAAGTGACAAGTACATATAGTCATGCGAAAAGAAAAGAGGTGGAGGAGTAAAAGGAGGGGGAGACACAGATATAGGCATGTCATGCCCTTCTAAAATCCAAAAAGTGAGAAGCCGACACGTTCAGTCCGCTCCTGCCCGTGCCACCTCCGTGTCGCTGGGTTTGTGCCAGAGCCGCGGTGAACCCTGACGGCCAGCCCCCCTCTCCCAATACTGGTGCCTGTCCGCTGGTGGGTCGAGGGAGCCCCCCTGTGGTGGAGGCAGCTCTAAGCTTTTTAATTTAAATTGTCTCTCTAATTTGAATGAATACACTTTAAATCCATTTACAAGGATCTATTGGAGGGCAAGTCTCATGCCAGCAGCCGCGTAATTTCAGCTCCAGTAGCGTCCACTAAAGCTGCTGCACTTAAAAAGCTTTTATAAGGATCGAGCTCGGCTGTCCACCGCAAGGCATCCTACTGCCAGTCCCAGCCTCTATGCCTTGGGGTGCCTCCTGATGCTCTTCACTGAGTATCCCGTGGTCCCGAAGCATTTCCTTTGAAAAAATTAAGTGTCCAAACTACAGGTGGTGTAGCTTGCTTAACAGCCGGGATAATCCGCTGACTAGCAGACACTGCTACTAGGCACAAAGTATTTCCTGGGCTAGATGCAGTTAAAAATTTGTAATTAGATACTCTCGTTGGATGCTGAGAAAGCATTCCATAGAGTCTCCTGGCACGCCATATATGATTCTCTTAAAAAGCTTGGGGTAGGGGTCTAGGGGACCCTTTTATAGCTAAAATCACGGCCCTGTATCACAATACGTCACCTAGGCTGAAGATAAATGGAACTGTAGCACCCTGAGGGCTCGGTTGCTACAGAGGTATTGCACCTCACCCAGAGGTGTGATATCTCACTCTCAGGTAAGGATGGAGTGTGGATCAGGACCCGACACCTGCATGCATTACACCACATTGCCGTGGGGCAGGGCGACCAATATGCCTCTGAGATGGGCACGACAGTCCCTGTCCCTGGCTGGAGTGGGGGGAGGGAACACTGAGGAAGGGGAACCCTGTAGTGCAGGAGCAGGGAGGAAGCAGTTCCTGGGTGCATTGAGAAGGGAGTATAAAAGGTGGGCACCATCTTAGTTCAGTGCAGAGAAGTCTGAGCAGAAGTGGCAGGGAGCAGGGGCTCTGCATGAGCTCTGCTCCGGAGGCGGGCCTAGTAACAGAGGCCCAGGCCTGGAAGAGGGAGAAGGAAGGAAGAGGAGCGGAGAAGGCTCCAGGAACGAGGAATGAAGGGATCCCAGGGGTGCGGACGGGCGAGTCGCCACCGCACGCCCGAATCCACCTGCGTGGAGGGGTCAGGCCAAAGGGGGAGACCGGTCCCCGAAACTAGTGGAGGCAGGAAACGACCCTCAGCTAGAAACCGGAGGCTGTGACATTTTATGTGGCGCAGCCCCTCGCTACACCCGCTAGGAAGGCACCACATAGGGTCATGGAAACTGGCGCCAAGTTTACCAAGAGGAGGCCCGAGGCAGCCGGACAGAAGGGTTGGTAAGAAAGGCCAGACAAAGGACACACAAAGGGGGTCCTGTGAAGCGCTCCAAAGTTATCTGGGAGTTGTCTGAGCCCCTCACCTGGTGAGCACAGTACGACGTGGGCATCCGTTACCTGCAGACATGGTCTGGATAATAAGAACTGTGAGTAAAGGCCCTGGACTGCATCACTGACTCCGTGTCGTTACTGCTGCTGCCCTGCACCATCACCCCCATCCTCCGCATACACTGCCCTGAGGCTATACTCCTCCCGTGAGGAGTTATGCTACGCTCTGCTGCACCCACAACACCAGCCTTAGCGGTCTGCCCTGCAGCGGCGGTTCACTCTGACCGCAATCCACGGGTGGCGTAGTCGGACATTTAAACATCAAAACCACATAAATAGTTCCGCCACTGGTTTGACCACCCTAAGCCACGGAACCGGGTCGCCGCCATGAAGACTACAACCACCAGCATCCACCAAAAAGGGTCCGGCTCCGGGTGTCCCAAGGCCCAGGGGGTGCATCAGAACATTTTCATCACCTTTCACAATCACCAATGGGACAAGGCAGGGATGTCCCCTGTCCCCTCTCTTATACATCCTAGTGACGGAGCACCGGCTCTCATCAATTCGCCATAACCCCAATATTAGGTGGATTGAGGTGGGAGGCACCGAGTACAAGTGCTCTCTATTTGCTGATGATGTCCTAGTATATATCACTCAATCACATATATCCATCCATGCTGTTATGGCTGAAATAGATCACTTTGTTACATGGTCAAATTTTAAAATCAATGCAGCGAAGTCTGAGGCCCTCGATGTCTCCCTCCCCAAATCCATATAGGATTCCATCCAGTCCAACTTTCCCTTTGCCTGGCCCTCACAGGGTATCAAATACTTAGGAATTCCTATTCATAGAGACCTCTCCCATCTATGTTATCTTAATTTTGGGCCCTTTATTGAACAACTCCATACAGACCACGGTTGGCAAGTTAGAACTGTAAGATTCACTACGTGAACCACTGGTGTTTTGTGGAAAAGCACATGTACACTGTGTTCCAAATTATTATGCAAAAAGTGTTTAGGAGTGATAAGGGAAGAATTTGTTTGTTTGTCAGTTAAACTTATTGATGGTGATGTGTGTCAGGGCTCTTTATATCACTGTAAGCAATTGCAGACACCTGTGCTAATTAGTTTGGCAGGTGTGTCCAATGAAAGGCAAGACTACTTAAGAAGGCTGTCTCACATTATTAAGCAGCCTACATTTTCTGCCAAAATGGGAAAGAAAAAGGATGTGTCGGCTGCTGAGAAGCAACAAATTGTGGAGTGTTTAGGTCAAGGCATGACTACAATCAACATTGTGCGATGATCAGGATGAAGTGTCTTGGCAATCAAGAAGTATGTAGCTGATTCACAGTACACACGTGTGCGTGCTGATAACGGCAAATTGAGGACTTTTTCCTACAGGCAATTACGTCAGGTTAAAAGAGCAGCGGCAAAAAAGCCTTGTCATAGCAGCAGACAAGTTTTTGAAGCTGCTGGTGCCTCCAACGTCCCCCGAACAACAAGATGCAGGGTCCTTCAGAGGTTTGCAGCTGTGCATATGCCATCCTGTCGACCTCCTCTATCCACTTCACACAAGCAGAAACGGCTCCAGTGGGCCAAACATTACATGAAGACTGATTTCAAAACTGTTTTGTTCACGGATGAGTGCCGTGCAGTGCTCGATGGTCCAGATGGATGGAGTGGAGGATGGCTGGTTGATGGACACCCCACGCAAACACGGCTACAGCGCCAACAAGGAGGAGGTGGAGTAATGTTTTGGGCTGGAATCATGGGGAGAGAGATTGTCGGCCCCTTTAGGATCCCTGAAGGCGCTAAAGATGAACTCCATAATGTATGTGGATTTTCTCAAACAGCACTTCCTGCCATGGTTCAAGAAGAAGAACCGTGTATTTCACAGCAAGATCATTTTTTTGCATGATAATGCACCATCTCATGCTGCACATAAAACATCTGCATCTCTGGCTGATATGGGCATAAAAGGGGACAAACTTATGGTGTGACCCCCATGCTCCCCTGACCTCTACCCCATTCAGAACCTCTGGAGCATCATCAAAAGGAGTGTCTATGATGGCGGGAGGCAGTTCACATCTAAGCAACAGCTCTGGGAGGGTATTCTGTCCTCATGCAAAACAATTGAAGCAGAAACCATCCAAAACCTGACAAATTCAATGGACGAGAGAGTTCAGAAGCTCCTTTCGAACAAGGGGTCCTATGTGAAAATGTAACATCACCTAGAATAAAGTTTTGAGTTGAAAACTGTTTGATTTCAGTTTCTAATAACCTGCTAATGCTTATAATTTCAAAAATGACCATTTTTTTGGTCTTTATTAAAATGAAAAGGTTGATCGAAAAGTTTGGGGGATCTAAGAGTGTGGCAACCCAGTAGTCATGATTACTTCGAATTCTGACAATATGAGGGTCATGTTGCAGGTAGTGCAGCAAGAAGGCACTTATGTGTCTTGCGCATCTCGGAGCCCCAAAATTATTTTCCGGGTTAGATGCAGCTAAAAATTATTATTAATTTTAAATCTGGTGGAGCTTAGTATAGATGGCCTAATAGGATCAGTGCTGCACACTGCTACAAAGCCCAAATTATTTTCCAGTCAAGATATAGATAAACATGATTAGTGATTTTAAATCTGGTGGAGCTTATTATAGATGGCCTAATAGAATCAGTGCAGCACACTGCTACAAAGCCCAAATTATTTTCCAGCCAAGATACAGATAAACATGATTAGTAATTTGAAAGCTTAAAATGGTTGGTAGGGTGATTTTAACCAATCATCAAGCTTTTACTCTCCCCAGGATGACACAGGGGTAGAAAAGTCGTTTCGGATCCATGATTTGTTCATCTTTATGAACGTGAGTCTGTCTACATTATCAGTGGAGAGCCGCGTGCGCTTATCTGTCAGCACACCACCAGCAGCGCTGAACACACGTTCAGACAGAACGCTGGCTGCGGGGCATGACAAGATCTCCAAGGCGTAAGTGGCTAGCTCCGGCCATTTATCCAGAATGGAAGCCCAAAAAGAGCAAGGGTCCAGTGACACAGTCATGGCTTCAATGTTTACTTGGAGATACTCCTGTACCATCGTCTCTAGGCGTTGACTATGTGTCAGACTTCTTGTCTCCTGTGGCCTTGCAAAGGATGGGCTAAAAAAGTGGTGAAATGATTCTGCAAAATTGATGTTACCAGCAGATACTGTGGTTCTGTTACGGTTTGAGTGCTGAACACTTGACGGTCCCACGGTTGGCAAGTTGGAACTGTGAGATTCACTACGTGCACCACTGGTGTTTTGTGGAAAAGCACATGTAAGATTCTGCAACAGTCTCTGCTGATACTCCTGCATGCGTGCATCCCTTTCTATGGCAGGAATAATTTCTGCAAATTTACTTTTGTACCGGGGATCTAACAGTGTGGCAACCCAGTAGTCAGGATTATTTCTAATTCTCACAATTCGAGGGTCATGTTGCAGGTAGTGCAGCAAGAAGGCACTCATGTGTGTTGCGCATCCAGGAGCACCAAGTCCCTGTTGTGTTGGTGGCGAGGTAACAATCATGCTTCCTTCCTCTGTCCTCTCCCCCCAACCTCGCACAACAGAAATGTGATCAAGGTCTCCCTCATCTGATGAGTCTTCCATCAGTTCGTCCTCCACTTCTTCCTGGGCTCCTGCACCTTCCTCACTAGTTTGGCTGCTACCATGCGCCCTGGTAAAACCATCTCCCCCACCCTCACATGCCTGCCGCCTTGGTGCTGCCGACCGTCTGGACCTTGCAGATGTTAGCCCTTCCGCATACAACTCCTCCTCCTCTACTTCCTCCACCTCCTCTTGTGCCACCACCTGACTCCGAATTCTGTTTAACATGTGCTCCAGCATGTAAATCACCGGAATAGTCATGCTGATAATGGCATCGTCAGCACTAAACATCTTCGTCGCCATTTCAAAACTGTGCAGAAGGGTGCATAGGTCCCTGATCTGAGACCACTCCTCCAGCATGATTTGCCCCACCTCTGGATCTCGTTGGCCCAGGCTATACGTCAGAACGTATTGCACCAGGGCTTGTCGGTGCTGCCACAGTCGCTGCAACATGTGCAGAGTTGAATTCCACCGGGTAGGCACATCGCATTTTAGCCGGTGAAGTGGCAGGCCCAACGACTTCTGTAGAGATGTAAGTCGCTGAGCTGCGGGATGCGAACGGCGGAAGTGAGCACACAGCGACCGTGCCCTCTGCAGAAGGCCATCTAGTCTGGGATACTGGGCTAAAAATTGCTGGACAACCAGGTTCAACACGTGAGCCATACAAGGCACGTGTGTGACATTGCCCCGGCGAAGGGCCGCACCCAGGTTTGCAGCATTGTCGCACACGGCCTTCCCTGGTTTCAGGTCCAGTGGAGACAACCATTCATGAAATTGGTTCTCCAGAGCTGACCACAACTCCTCAGCTGTGTGATTCACATTTCCCAGACATTTCAAAGTAAAAACCGCCTGATGACGTTGAGCCCTACTGCCAGCATAGTAAGGAGGTGTGCAGGATCCCTTCTGCGCAGTTAGAAAGCTTGTGGCATGACCAGACAGGCTTTGGGTGCAGGTGGAAGACCGAGAGGAGGTTGAGGAGGCAGAAGCAGTGGAGGAACTTTGACATAAAGAGGATTGACGCACAACTCGTGGGGACGGCAAGACTTGGACAGCAGCCCCTTGTCCTGCTGTCACCATAGTTACCCAGTGCCCAGTCAGCGACATGTAACGCCCCTGTCCATGCCTACTCGTCCAAGTGTCTGTGGTGAAATGCACCCTGTCACACACAGAGTTTCTCAAAGAAGCGGTGATGTTGTGTGTGACATGCTGGTGGAGCGCAGGCACACCTTTCTTTGAGAAGTAGTGCCGACTGGGCATCTGGTACTGGGGCACTGCGACGGACATAAGGTCTCGAAAATCCTCTGTGTCCACCAGGCGGAAAGGCAGCATTTCTGTAGCCAAGAGCTTGCAGATGGTGAAATTCAACCTCTTAGCTTTCTCATGGCTAGGAGGAAATGGTCTTTTACTTGTCCACATCTGAGGGACCGAGGGCTGGCTATTGTGCTTAGACGGGGTTGATAAGGGTGTCCCCGGCAAACTGCCGTTCTGTGAGGAAGATGCAGGCGGACATGTTAGGTTGCCTTGATCCAAAGGTGGTGCTATCGATGTCGGACAGCGCTCAACACCAGTTGGTGTTACCACCTCCAAAGAAAATGATGACCTGCCAATCACGTTGGCTGTTGCGGGTAAAGAGGTGGCAGGTGTGACTGCTGTCCCCCCAGTCACAGAGGATGAAGAGGCCGCGGATGCACAAGATATGGCAGACGGTGGTTGGCCCGGCCGGCTAGGCCGCATTGTAGCACACTGAGCTTCCCACTGCAACTTATGCTTCATGTCCATGTGCCGGTTCATGCATGAAGTACTCAAACTATGTATTTTTTAGCCTCTACTTAGCTTTCGCTGACAAATGTTACAGATAACACGAGTTGGGTCATCTTTATCGATCTGAAAAAATGCCCAGGCTATGCAAGGCTTAGCACCCATGTGACCTGAAGAGCCACCACGACTTGTGGTGAGAGGCAGAGTTGTGTTTGAGGATGCAGTTGTTGACGTGCTTCCAGTACTACGTCTCTGTCCAGGAAGGCGCAACCTGACCTCGTCGTCACTAGCATCTTCCTCCACCTCCTCTGCTGACCTCATCTCTTGGCTGACTGTGGGTTGACAGTAAGTGGGATCTCCAACCTCATCATCATCACCCTGTGCGTTATCACACCCGTCGTCCTCAGAGCCAACCTGTTCCTGCCCTGACAAAAAACTAAAGTTGTCGCTCCAATCAGGTATTTGAGTCTCATCATCGTCTTCCTCATTGTCTCCACCAACAGGAGTTACAGTTTGGGAATGAGGGTCTACATTATGGTCAGAACCTTCTACGTCTGGTCCTGGATCCGACTCATAAAGATTCTGGGCATCAGTGCAGATCATTTCCTCGTCTGGATTCACAGAAGCGCTGGAGTCGACCTCTGATTCCCAGGCTATAGTATGAGTAAACAGCTCTGCAGACTCAACCATCTGTTCTACCTCATACTCAGACGGGCAGCTGGAGATTTGGGAGCTGTGAGGAAGCAAGTGCGATTGGGGTGACACCTTTGAGGACTGGAGTATTTGTGATGTTGAAGTTGATGTGGAGGAGAGCCCACTTAAAGGAGCACTTGATATCCGTTGAAGCACCTGCTGTTTTTGTGCCTCATCTGGAATTTGTAGCGATTGGCGTGGCCGTAAGAAAGGGATCTTATCACATTGTCCGCTAAAAGAAGTAGACATTTTAGTTTGGCTGGAAGATGGTCTTTCTTCTGCAGATGTTACTGTTGCTTTAACACCTACCCCACGGACACAACCTTTTTTCCCCTTCCCAACACGCCTATTCCCCTTTCCACCAGCAGCAGGCCTTTTTCCACTCATTTTGGTGGTTAACTAATTCACAACTCTGGAGTTGTTTGCACAAAAAACAATGGATGGGAACCGAGCAGAGCTGAGTGGCCAAGCTGTGGTATTAGGCCAAAACTATTGGCTGGGTTAGATGCAGAAAAAAATTATATTCAATTTGCAACCTGATGGAGGTCAGTATAGATGGACTAATAGAACAAGTCCCACACACAGCTAGAAGCCCAAATATTTTTTCAGAGGTAGATGCAGAAAAAAATTGTATTCAGCTTGCAACCTGATGGAGGTCAGTATAGATGGACTAATAGAACAAGTCCTACACACAGCTAGAAGCCCAAATATTTTTTCAGAGGTAGATGCAGAAAAAAAATATATTCAGTTTGCAGCCTGATGGAGGTCAGTATAGATGGACTAATAGAGAGAGTCCCACACACTGCTAGAAGGCCAAATATTTTTTCAGAGCTAGATGCAGACAAAAATTATATTCAAGTTTGCAACCTGATGGAGGTCAGTATAGATGGACTAATAGAACAAGTCCCACACACAGCTAGAAGACCAAATATTTTTTCAGAGGTAGATGCAGATAAAAATTATTTTTAATTTGCAACCTGATGGAGGTCAGTATAGATGGACTAATAGAACAAGTCCCACACACAGCTAGAAGCCCAAATATTTTTTCAGAGGTAGATGCAGAAAAAAATTATATTCAGTTTGCAACCTGATGGAAGTCTGTATAGATGGATTAATAGAATAAGTCCCACACACAGCTAGAAGCCCAAATATTTTTTCAGAGGTAGATGCAGAAAAAAATGATATTCAGTTTGCAACCTGATGGAGGTCTGTATAGATGGATTAATAGAACAAGTCCCACACACAGCTAGAAGCCCAATATTTTTTCAGAGGTAGATGCAGAAAAAAAATATATTCAGTTTGCAACCTGATGGAGGTCAGTATAGATGGACTAATAGAGAAAGTCCCACACACTGCTAGAAGGCCAAATATTTTTTCAGAGCTAGATGCAGACAAAAAATTATTTTTAATTTGCAACCTGATGGAGGTCAGTATAGATGGACTAATAGAGAAAGTCCCACACACTGCTAGAAGGCCAAATATTTTTTCAGAGCTAGATGCAGATATAAATTATTTTTAATTTGCAACCTGATGGAGGTCAGTATAGATGGACTAATAGAGAAAGTCCCACACACTGCTAGAAGGCCAAATATTTTTTCAGAGCTAGATGCAGAAAAAAATTATATTCAGTTTGCAACCTGATGGAGGTCAGTATAGATGGACTAATAGAGAAAGTCCCACACACTGCTAGAAGACCAAATATTTTTTCAGAGCTAGATGCAGAAAAAAATTATATTCAATTTGCAACCTGATGGAGGTCAGTATAGATGGACTAATAGAATGATGCTATGCCCAAAAGATTTTACTTCACTAGGTGCAGTAAAAAAATTGGTATTCTATACACAGGTGGTATATCTTGCAACACAGATAGGCTACTCCACTGACTAACACACTCTGCAATAGGCCAAAAAGGATTAGCTTTGCTAGATTCAGCCAAATGCTGTGAAAAAAACTTGCACAGCACTGGCACAGACCTGCCTGGCAAAAACTGATAGGAACTGATGTAACCTAGTCCTGAAAAGGACTGCAATTACAATTAGTCTTTACTCCCACAATCTATCTATCTATTTAAGAGCACAGACCTGCCTGATAAAAGTCGTAGGAAATGCTGTAACCTAGTCCTTAAAAGGACTGCAATCACAACTATTCCCTACTCCAAAGCTATCTGTAGATTTGTGCGAAAATTGGCTTGAAATTAACAAGGTATAGCGCACACAGCAACAGTGGTGCCGTCTAACACGCAGTTGCAGCAGTGAGAAAATGGTGGCGACGGGGAAAATGGCTTGGTCTTATAGGGCAAGGACATGTGACATACACTGCCAATGACACATGCCCTTGCTTGTGTGAAAAAAAGCACTTCGCTCCGTGTGTGCGCTGCTGATAGGCTGACAGATTGCACCTCCCCACTGTAAATGCGGGAAAGAGAAAAAAAAATGGAGATCTTCATTATTCCTGCAGAGATCCATCCCCTGCCCCTCCCCCCACCCCGCTGTACACTCAAACTGCGTATTAACATTAATTTTCATCATTACTGAGAAAAAATCCAGTTATGATTTTGGTGCACGAACAGTTATCGAACATAACCTCGAACAGCCGAATTTTTCTCAAATCGTTCGTGTTCGCCGAACGGCTCGAACACCACCCAAAACAGCTCGAATTTGAGATTGGCGAACAGTTCGAGTCGAACAACGCTCATCTCTACTCACAATCTACAAGGGATGGGTGAGGATATGGTAGGTGAGGGTAGAGCTGGTAGTGCAGCGGTATGGTGGAGCGGTGGTTACTGCAGGTTGTAGGCTTGTCAGAAGAGGTGAGTCTTCAGGTTCCTTTTGAAGGTTTCCACGGTAGGCGAGAGTCTGATATGTTGGGGTAGAGAGTTCCAGAGTAAGGGGGATGTACGGAAGAAATCTTCTATGCGATTGTGGGAAGAGGAGATAAGAGGGAAGTAGAGAAGTAGATCTTGTGAGGATCGGAGGTTGCGTGCAGGTAAGTACCGGGAGACTAGGTCACAGATGTATGGAGGAGACAGGTTGTGGATGGCTTTGTATGCCATGGTTAGGGTTTTGAACTGGAGTTTCTGGGAAATGGGGAGCCAGTGAAGGGATTGACAGACAGGAGAGGCCGGGGAATAGCAGGGGGACAGGTGGATTAGTTGGGCAGCGGAGTTTAGGACAGATTGGAGGGGTGCGAGAGTGTTGGAAGGGAGGCCACAGAGCAGGAGGTTGCAGTAGTCGAGGCGGGAGATGATGAGGGCGTGCACTAGGGTTTTTGCTGATTCATAATTAAGGAATGTGCGGATTCGGGAGATATTTTTGAATTGGATTCGGCAGGAAGTGGAAAGACCTTGGATATGTGGTTTGAAGGAGAGATTAGAGTTCAGGGTTACCCAGAAGCAGCAAGCTTGTGAGACTGAGGATGTAATATGTAAATTTATGTTAAGATAAATGTGTATTTTCAGACAAGAAACTCAATCTTTAGTCAAAGTCGTCATATAAAAATCGAGTAACAATAGCAACGTCCACTGCATAAACTAGAATGCACCCCAGACCTTTAGAAGCTTGCATGCTTTTCTTTAAGGCCACCCATAGGCACATACCTAAGATCCAAGTCCAATAAATAAGAAGGGGATTTTTGTGTTCTAGCACTTACATTTCTTATACAGTAGTGTTCAAAATAATAGCAGTGTGTTCAAAAACATGAGTTAAGCACAAAATCTTTATACTAGTTTTTATTTCCATGCATTGGGAACATTGCACACTGTTTTCTAACTCAAAACATGGAGAAATGTATATAATTTTTAACTACTTTACAGAAAATAACAAAAAATGAACATTGGGCTGTTCTAAAAAAATAGCAGTGTCTGCATTTGTCGTTACAAACTCACAATATGTGCTCTTTTTTTTGGAAGATTTAGCATTCCTGTAAATCACCAACCTAATATTTAGTTGTATACCCACAAATTTTTAGAACATCTATGTTGCATAGAGTCAGAGAAAGCAATCAAAATAGGTCCATATATAAACTATAGTGTCATAATCAAACTTCACTATCAATAATGATACCCATATGAACAGAAATGTGGTAGGGTAATCAAAACAAACACTTCAATAATGGTATTACTGTAATCAATTTTATTGAATCAGTTAAAGGTAACACACATAAAATCAAGGTGCTTCAAATATGAGGGACAGGCTAATATGATGCCCTAAACAGGCCCCGTTTATACGATAACAAAATAACACCCAGTTAATAGTAAGAGATATTCAAAATATTCAAATATAAATGCACAGCAATAATTCCATGTACATATTATAGCTCATGTGGCAATTAATTCTGAAAAGATGCTGGTGCAAAAATGAATATTAAATGGCAGTCTCTATTATCTCAAGTGTACCTACTGTATATCAATAAAAGTGACAATGCATATAGCTCTTGTGGCAATTGGTCCTGAAAAGGTGCCAGTGCATAAATAAGTAGCTCATATGGCAGTCGACCCCTGAGGAAGAGTTAACGAAATACGTGTCGGGGTAGAGGGACGCGTGTATGCCCGGTCCAGCAGCCACAACATAACCCTGGTATCAGTATACCTCTTTCTTAATTACCACTTTGATTACACTACCATGTTTATGGTCATATGGGTATCATTATTGATATTGTTGCATAGAGTCAACCAACTTCTGGCACCAGTGAACTGTTATTCCAGCCCAGGATGCTTTGACTACATCCCACAATTTTTTGGCATCTGTTGGCTTTGCCTTAGAAATGGCATTTTTTATGTCACCCCATAAGTGTTCTATCGGATTAACGTCCGGGGATTGTGCTGGCCAATCCATAACCTATAATAATAATGATTTTTATTTTTATAGCGCCAACATATTCCGCAGCACTTTACAATTTTAGGGGGGACTTATACAGACAAAAAGACGTTACCGAATAAGCATAACTCAGATATTAAAAGGAGTGAGGGCCCTGCTCGCAAGCTTACAGTCTATAAGGAAATAGGGGAGACACAAAAGGTAAAATGTACATATATTGTATAATACAGCCATAATATGCTAAATAGGGTAAGCACATAACACTACATGAACTGGTCGCCAGCCAGTATGTGTACAGTATAGACAGAGGCCAATCAGTGCATGGATGGTATGAAAATGATTGTGAAGAAAATTTTAATATGGGCCAAACTGGGACAGTTAGATAAGGTGATAGGCCAGTCTAAAGAAAAGGGCACGCTTAAAACGGTGGGTATTGGGAAGTCATTAGCAGAACGGCAGGCACGGGTATGGTGTTAGACTGACACGAGGGAGGAGATGTAGAGTGGTGCTGAATCGTGGAGAGCTTTGTGGGTAAGAGTGATAAGTTTATATTGAACTCTTTATTGGATGGACAACCAGTGCAAAGACTGGCACAGGGAAGAGGCATCGGTGTATCGGTTGGTGAGGAATATGATCCTCGCTGCTGCGTTCAGGGCGGATTGGAGAGGGAAAAGTTTAGAAAGAGGGAGACTGATTAGTAATTAGTAACCAATTTTGTTGGACTGGAATCAAGATTTTGCTCGTTTACTGGTGTGTTTAGGGTCATTGTCTTGTTGAAACACCCATCCCAAGGGCATATCCGCGTTTCAGTGTAAGGCAACATGATCTCTTCAAGTATTTTAACCCTTTTACCCCCGAAGGCTGTTTGAACGTTAATGACCTGGCCAATTTTTACAATTCTGACCAGTGTCACTTTATGAGGTAATAACTTCGGAATGCTCAACGAGTCCCACTGATCCTGAGATTGTTTTTTCATGACATATTGTACTTTATGATAGTAGTAAAACCTATTTAATATGACTGGCATTTCTTTGTGAAAAAAAATTGAAATTTGGCAAAAATTTTGAAAAATTCTCAATTTTCAAACTTTGAATTTTCATGCCCTTAAATCAGAGAGATATGTCACACAAAATAGTTATAAATAACATTTCCCACATGTTTACTTTATATCACCACAATTTTGGAATCAAAATTTTTTTTTTGTTCGGAAGTTATAAGGGTTAAAAGTTGACCAGCAATTTCTCATTTTTCAAATTTGCAAAACCAATTTTTTAGGGACCACATCACATTTAAGTGACTTTGAGAGGCCTTTATGACAGAAAAAACCCCAAAAGTGACACCATTCTAAAAACTGCACCCCTTAAGGTGCTCAAAACCACATTCAAGAAGTTTGTTAACCCTTCAGGTGCTTCACAGGAATTTTTGGAATGTGGAAGAAAACAATGAACATTTAACTTTTTTTCACAAACATTTTACTTTAGACCCAATTTTTTTTATTTTTGCAAGGGTAACAGGAATGAATGGACCCCAAAATGTGTTGTACAATTTCTCCTGAGCACGCCAATACCCCATATATGGGAGAAAGCCACTGTTAGGGTGTACGGCATGGTTTGGAAGGAAAGGAGCGCCATTTGAGTTTTTTAATGTAAAATTTGCTTGAAAAATTTGGAGAACCCCTGATTGTGCCTAAACAGTGGAAAACCCACACAAGTGACACCATTTTGGAAACTAGACCCCTCAAGGAACTTATCTAGATGTGTGGTGAGCACCTTGACCACCCAAGTGCTTCTCAGAAGTTTATAACGATGAGCCGTAAAAATAAAATTTTCACATTTTTCCAACAAAAATGTTTTTCAGCCCCAAATTTAGCATTTTCATAAGGGTAAGAGGAGAAAATGCATCAAACCATTTATTGTGCAGTTTCTCCAAAATTTGTCACTTAATTTTTGCTGAATATAGAAATACCCCATATGTTGCTATACAGTACTACTTCGCCACACGGTGAAACTCAGGGGGGATGGCGCTCTTTGCCTCCTGGAGCGCAGATTTTCCTAGAATAGTATGCAGACTCCATATACAGAGACCCTAAGTGCTAGAAGAGCAGAAGCCCCGCTCAAGTGACCCCATTTTGGAAATTATACCCCCTTGGGAATTTATCTACAGGTGTGGTGAAGATTTTAACTACATGGTTGTTTTCCAGAAACAAGCAGCAGTGGATGTTGCTGAGTGAAAATTGCTGTTGTAGTGACCAGTACGTTATGCCCAGCTCTTGCTTCTTAGCCAGGCTCTCATCGCTACAGAAATGCCAAACATATGAACGCTAACTGTGGTTTAAGCACACTGTGGGGCTCAAAAGGGAGGTGGGCATTTGTAATTGGGAGCACAGAATTTGGTGAATTTCTTTTGGGGGGCAAGGGCCATTTTGCTTTTCCGGAGCCTTTGTGCTACTAGTAACATGGAAGCCCCTTATATTTCCATTAACAGATGACGGAGCTGAGGGAGGACTTGTTTTTTTTGTGGATCGAGTCAAAGCTTTTACTGTGATCCAAAATGTTATGTAAAATGTTTCCATTTATCCTGTGCTCTACATTGAGCACTGATATCGGGGTTTCCATTTAAATCTCCGAGTGACCTAATTCAGATGAAACCCCCGAGGGATCCATTCCCTATAATGAGGCAGCAGAGTTACTCTGGACTCCATCTGGCCTCTGTTTAGTGGTGTCCTTTTTTCCAGAGGTTCACAAAACTGTGGCCGATGGCTCTTTTATGCATGCCTAATAAAAAGACGGACACAATGGGATCACAGGCCAGACGGCATTCACAGTGCCTCCATCTGCCTCATTAAAGGGAATCTTCCGCCGGGAGTTCCGTCTGAATCACGTATTTCAGAGAGATTTACACGGAAATCCTGGTGTAAGCGTTCAGCGCAGAGGGCAGGATAAATGTGAGCCGAGCCATACTGCAATCTTTGGGAGGCAGAATGAACAAATCAGCAGCAGGTGCAGAATTGGTTTTATTTATTTTTTACGCCGTTCCTCGTGCGGTATAAGTGATTAAACGACTTTATTCTTTGGGTCGGTGCGATTACAGCGATACCAGATTTATATCAGGTTTTTATGATAGGCTGCTTTCACACACTAAAAACGCTTTTTTATTTTTTCTCAAAAACTAGTTTTTGCATCGCCATATTTAGAGAGCTATAATTTTTCTATATTTTGGCCGAGTCATGCAAGGGCTTGTTTTTTGCGGGACAAGTTGTGGTTTTTATTGGTACCATTTTCAAGCATGTGACATTTTTTGATCGCTTTCTATTCCGATTTTTGGAAGGCAGAATAAACAAAGACCCACAATTCAGGAATTGTTTGTCCGTGTGTGGTAAAACGGATAAGGCAGCTTTATTCTTCGGGTCAGTACATTTACAGCGATACTACATTTATATAGTTTTTTTTATGTTTTGGCGCTTTTACATAATAAAAACTATTTAATAGAAAAAAAAATTTTTTTTGCATCGCTTAATTTTGAGAACTATAACTTTTTTATTTTTCTGCTGATGGAGCTGTATGATGGCTTATTTTTTGAGAGACAAGATGACATTTTCAGCAGTATCATTTTTATTTACATTCATCTTTTTGATCACGTTTTATTGATCTTTTTGTTCGGCGGTATGATGATAAAGCACTGTTTTTTGGTTCGTTTTTTTTACCGTGTTTACTAAAGGGGTTATCTAGTGGCACATTTTATAGGCCAAGTCGTTCCCGACGCGGTGATACCAAATGTGTACTTTTATTGTTTCTTTTTTTCAGAACAATATTTATTTCTGGGTACAATATATATCCACATTTTTAAAAAAATATTTTTACACCTTTTTTTTACTTTTTTACTTCGTCCCACTATTGGACTTTCACTTTCTGCAGTCTGATCACTGCAAAAAAGGTACAGCAGCAGTGGAGGATCACTGCTATACCTTATAGCTGTCAGCCCTGCAGACACAAGATAGTTAGATCATGCACTATGCATGATCTAAGTACCTTGGCTAGTGCCTGGTGACTCGGATGTCGTCATGTTGACATCAGGTCATCATGGCAACTATCGGGACCAGGCAATGATCGCGGGGTCTCCGATCCAAGAGCAGAGGGGTTTTTGTCCCTCTGCTTGCTCGCTAAATCCTGCAATTGCAGCGATCACAGCATTTAGGGGATTAGAGTGCCGGAAGCAGTGCGGGCACCACTCCTGGCACTGAGTGGCGGGTGTCAGCTGTCAAAATCAGAGGCTATGCGGGCACGATTGCCAAGACGTATCTATACGTACCTGATCATTAAGGCCCAGGCCACAGGGAAACACGTCTCGCATCAGAAAGGGGTTAATACATGCAAACTGGTCCATGATCATTGGTATGCGGTAAATAGGTCCAGCACCATAGTAAGAGAAACATGCCCATATCATGATGCTTGCACTACCATGCTTCACTGTCTTCAGAGTGTACTCTGGCTTGAATGCAGAGTTTGGGGGTCGTCTGATGAACTGTCTGCGGCCCTTGGACCCAAAAAGATCAATTTTACTTTCATCAGTCCACAAAATGTTTCTCCATTTCTCTTTAGGCCAGTTGATGTGTTCTTTGTATCCGCTTCAGTACATGTCTTTTTTTTTTTTTTCTTTTAACAGTGGGACTTTGCGGGGACTTTTTGCTAAGAGATTAGCTTCACACAGGTGTCTTCTCACTGTCACAGTACTCACAGATAACTTGAGACTGTCTTTGATCCTGGAGCTGATCATTGGCTGAGTCTTTGCCATTCTGGCTATTCTTCGATCCATTTGAATGGTAGTCTTCAGTTTTCTTCCACATCTCTCTGGTTTTGCTTTCCATCTTAAAGCATTGGAGATCATTTTAGCTGAACAGCCTATTATTGTCTGCACGTCTTTATAAGTTGTACCCTCTCCAATCAACTTTTTAATCAAAGTACATTGTTCTTCTGAACAAAGTCTCAAATAACCCATATTTTTCAGGCTTTCAAGGAGAAATGCATGTACAACATGTGCTGGCTTCACCCTTAAATAAGGGCCACCTGATTCACACTTGTTTCTTTACAGAATGATTGACCTTACTAATTGACCTCCACACTGCTATTATTTTGAACACACCCCTTTCAATTAATTATTCAAATACACAGACTCAAAAACATGCAGATCATGAATGCTGAGTCTGTTGGTTTTCTTAGAATCTACTGCACCAACTGGTAAATAGTTTGACATGCGGTAATATAATTTATACCATACACAGTGATTAATCTGGTTAGTCATATTGGACTGCTATTATTTTGAGACTACTGTACATTTATTGATGTGCATCGATGATGCATAAGATATCTCACCTTCTCTTCCCCTATACCCACAGACCCTGAGCCTAGAGCCCAAAGGCAGATTTTACAGGTATTTAATGTTTATGTACTCATGGAAAAGCTCTTCAAATTGCATCAGACAATTATTAAACAATCTTGCTGTGGGAAATTGATATATTCATTTATCTCTAATATACAGTACAGACCAAAAGTTTGGACACACCTTCTCATTTAAAGATTTTTCTGTATTTTCATGACTATGAAAATTGTACATTCACACTGAAGGCATCAAAACTATGAATTAACACATGTGGAATTATATACTTAACAAAAAAGTGTGAAACAACTGAAAATATGTCTTATATTCTAGGTTCTTCAAAGTAGCCATCTTTTGCTTTGATGACTGCTTTGCACACTCTTGGCATTCTCTTGATGAGCTTCAAGAGGTAGTCACCGGAAATGGTCTTCCAACAATCTTGAAGGAGTTCCCAGAGATGCTTAGCACTTGTTGGCCCTTTTGCCTTCACTCTGCTGTCCAGCTCACCCCAAACCATCTCGATTGGGTTCAGGTCTGGTGACTGTGGAGGCCAGGTCATCTGGCGTAGAACCACATCACTCTCCTTGGTCAAATAGCCCTTACACAGCCTGGAGGTGTGTTTGGGGTTACTGTCCTGTTGAAAAATAAATGATAGTCCAACTAAACGCAAACCGGATGGAATAGCATGCCGCTGCAAGATGCTGTGGTACCCATGCTGGTTCAGTATGCCTTCAATTTTGAATAAATCCCCAACAGTGTCACCAGCAAAGCACCCCCACACCATCACACCTCCTCCTCCATGCTTCACGGTGGGAACCAGGCATGTAGAGTCCATCTGTTCACCTTTTCTGCGTCGCACAAAGACACGGTGGTTGGAACCAAAGATCTCAAATTTGGACTCATCAGACCAAAGCACAGATTTCCACTGGTCTAATGTCCATTCCTTGTGTTCTTTAGCCCAAACAAGTCTCTTCTGCTTGTTGCCTGTCCTTAGCAGTGGTTTCCTGGCAGCTATTTTACCATGAAGGCCTGCTGCACAAAGTCTCCTCTTAACAGTTGTTGTAGAGATGTGTCTGCTGCTAGAACTGTGTGTGGCATTGACCTGGTCTCTAATCTGAGCTGCTGTTAACCTGCGATTTCTGAGGCTGGTGTCTCGGATAAACTTATCCTCAGAAGCAGAGGTGACTCTTGGTCTTCCTTTCCTGGGGCGGTCCTCATGTGAGCCAGTTTCTTCGTAGCGCTTTATGGTTTTTGCAACTGCACTTGGGGACACCTTAAAAGTTTGCCCAATTTTCCGGACTGACTGACCTTCATTTCTTAAAGTAATGATGGCCACTTGTTTTTCTTTACTTAGAATTTGTATTATGGCAAGAAAAAAGCAGCTAACAGTCTATTCAGTAGGACTATCAGCTGTGTATCCACCTGACTTCTGCACAACACAACTGATGGTCCCAACCCCATTTATAAGGCAAGAAATCCGACTTATTAAACCGGACAGGGCACACCTGTGAAGTGAAAACCATTTCCGGTGACTACCACTTGAAGCTCATCAAGAGAATGGCAAGAGTGTGTAAAGCAGTCATCAAAGCAAAAAGGTGGCTACTTTGAAGAACCAAGAATATAAGACATATTTTCAGTTGTTTCACACTTTTTTGTTAAGTATATAATTCCACATGTGTTAATTCATAGTTTTGATGCTTTCAGTGTGAATGTACAATTTTCATAGTCATGAAAATACAGAAAAATCTTTAAGTGAGAAGGTGTGTCCAAACTTTTGGTCTGTACTGTAAGTCAAACTAACAATAAAATTATTTATAATACAATTTGAGCCATATAAAAAATCTGTGATTTACATTATTTCCTAAATAAACTCTGGTACCATGGACTTAAAAGCAGTGGTGCTGGAACTCTGTGCAATCAAGTAAAACATCTAATGTGATTCCAAACTCAAAACTAATAAAAATGAAAGCTTTCCAATCCACTTCATCCCAATGGATTCAGAAATACAATGTGTTTGGGAACCAGTTTAATAGTATAGAATAGATGGAGAGGATCAGGTAAAGTTTGCCATCACATCATGCATCACGTCTATGGGTGCCATCTTGGTGTTAGCTAATACAATTGTCTATATTGGGGAAGTGCTTTTCTACACAAATCGAGGCCCATAATTATATATATTTATAAAAAATGCATTGTAACATGATCTGTGCTGTATCATTTATTTTTTTCATTGAAAATCAAATTGTGACTTAAATTAGTGCAAAAACTCCCTAATTTGCCGGAGATTGTTACACGTTTTGCAGAAATTTTTCTTATAAAATATGGCAAACCTAGTGCTTCCCACAGAAAAAAAACCCATAGCATTTTACAGTACTAGAAAAGTGAATGAGATTTCTGAAATCTCATTCACACACTGCTTTTTTTCCTTGCGAATTTGAACCCTCAGGCTAAGTGCACACGGTCAGGAGCCGCTGCGGGTTTGAAGCTGTGTGTTTATGCAGTGTCAAACCCGCAGCGGCCAGATGTTACAGGATAGTGGATGGGATTTCTAGAATGTCCACTATGCGTCTCCATGCACCTGCGGATCACCCACGGACACGAACATGCAGCACATCTTTCAGCATGTCAGTTTCTCTTGCGGGTTCGCATGTGGACTTTCCCCATAGACTAACATCTACGAGGAAACTCTGCATGTGAAAAAAAAATTGTGCCGCTCATTTGCATAAAATGAGGGCGGAAGACGCCCGGCTATCCCGCAACGTCGGGGCTGCAGGCGGCTCCTGACCGTGGGCACATACCCTCAAAGTGTTTTTTTCAAACTTGCAGCATGTCAGTTCTTTCAACATTTTTCTACCATTCAGATGAATGGGGAAAAAAAATTAAAAGTAAAAAAGCAACAAAAGCATGAGAATTTTACACAGCGTTTTTGCTGCAGAAAGATCTGCTGCAAATACTCAACATGTGATACCCCCTAGCTTCATCCATCAGACTGCGGAACTATGAACTGTAAAGTGCGAGATTAACTGCTCCATAGAATGCATTTCACATTGCCATGTGCTCTACACCACTCTGGCCAACGCTTGGCATTGCGCGTGATAATTTCAGGCTTGTGTGCAGCTGCTCGGCATGGAAATCTAATCCTTTACGCTCTACATTAATAGTTCTTGGACAAAGTGTTGCAATGGGGATAGATGGCTGTTAGCTGCTACTGCAAAAGGTGGCACTCGTGTGAGCTTGTGTGGTCTACTGTTTCCCAGCTGAGCAGCTAGTGTTCCTCAGTGTTGCACAAGAGTAGCTCCAATAGCTTGATAGATTCTCTCCTAGTCCACCATTCTGTATATCTACCACCAGGATGACCCTCTTTGCTTTATTAATTAAAAAAAAAAATCTAAAAACATTAGCATTATTATCAAAGTATAACCATTTTTTAAGGAGTTATTCAGGCTCAATATAAACTTCTGCAATCATTGCAAATAGCTGAATCCTGACAAAGTGCAGTACACACAGTCAGGATTTTCTTTTATTTCCAACTTGGTCAGAAGACCATAAGTATGTGATTTGTATACTTGTGGTCACGTGCCAAGGACTTCTCATCAGCTACTCTCAATGCCCTATTGAGAAAAGCGTATGAGAAGCTAGTTGGCACATAACGGTAAGTATGCAAATCACATACTTGCAGTCTTGTGACCACCTGCTCAAGCTGGAAATAGAGGGGAATCCTGACAATGTGCATATTGCACAGAATCCAGCAATTCAGTGTCACATGGAGTGACCCCTAGAGAAGGCCAGCTAGTACTGCCGAAATTAGTGGGGCTAATTTTTTCCACCTGGATTGTTTTAAATTTCCAGGACTGCTATTTATAATGAAATATGACTTTTCTTCTTTTACTCTTCCGCTTTTTAGTTCATGCCATTGTGGTTATGACTGGGTCGTCTTGTTGGGGCTGTTGCTCCTACATAATTGGTAGCTCCTGGTGAGGTTTTTTTTTTAACTTCAATTTAAAAGGAAAAAGACTGTCAGACTGTCCTTTTGAAAGAATTGTGTGCCTGAGGAAAGGACCCGTGGTCTAGACTTATATAGCGGTTGGAACCTTAGCCCACAAAAGAAAATGAAATGAGACTGTGTCTTGCTGTAGTGTAAATCTATTTTGATCTCACAAGGAGTCAAAAACAGATCTTGTCCAACATTTCGACCGGGAACGGTCTTGGTCAAGGACATCTATTGCGGATGCAGGTAAGCAGAATTCCAGTAGAGCAATAACGCAAAACGTAAGATCTCTCATGTCAAGGAGGACCTTCATGGAGCAGGTACAGGAAATGTGGCAAGCAGGGTGTAAGTCGTTTGACTTCATTTTAGTCAGATACCGTTGTGTATTATTCACACTTGTTTTTTAAATGATTTTAATTCCTTGGCGGTCTATGATTGAATGAAGATCCTTTGACATTGTATATATTTACAAAGTGACTGCAAAAATGCAAGTTGAGGGTGGACCACTGAATGAAAAAAAGTGCATTAACCCTGTGTGTCACGCCTATTTAAAAACATAATAATTTAAAAGACCAGGAAGATTATTTTGTATAAATTACATAAAAGATTATTCAGTAGGTAATTTTTAGCTTGAGATAGGATAACTGTAGGGGCGATGATATTTTAATGCATCTTTGCATATTACTATGCAGCTTACAGTATCCATTCTTTTGTTCCTAACAAGTAATTGGATTTGAATCAGCTGTAAAGGGAATCTGTCACTAAGTTTTTGCTTACCATGTGAGAGAAGCATGATGTAGGGGCTGAGACCCTGATTCCATCGATGTATCACTTTACTGGGCTGCTTGCTGCAGCTTTGATTAAATGCCTGTTTTCTCTGCTGCAGATCTACCAGTTCTCTCAATGCTGAGCTGTGTATAACCCCGCCCTCACCACTAATTGACAGCTGTGTACATTGTGCATAGGCAGAAAGCTACCAATCAGTGGTGGGGCGGGGTTAAACAGCACTCATGAATATGGAGGACTACTTGACGGCATGTTTACTGGTCCTCTAGAGATACAATCTCAGTTTTATGAGCAGGTAATTATCTAAACTACTGCAAGCAGCCCAGTAAGTAACATCACTGGCATCAAGGTCTCGGCCCCTAAATTATGCTGCTCTCAGATTGGGAGGTAAAAACTTGGTGACAGATTCCCTTTAAATGGGGTTGGCTACTGCTAGACTGGATAGAACAATTACTTAGAACCTGGCCCACTCTGGGTACTCTGGTGTGCCAGTCCATCCCTCGCCACTAAAGAGGAGAAAGAGCACAAATATCACTAGTTCTGGGCTGTGCATGATACCTAACTGAACTCCTCACTCACTAAAATCCTCCTGCTGTCCCCTATAGTCTAATCACACGTGAGGCACAGTATGATAATCATTTATAATCTCACAATGCCTATACTTGATAGTTTATTGTATTTTTCTGCAATGCTTTCATAGCACCAGCCTTTTGTCTGTTCATACAAAGTGGCTTTTGTACTCATTCCAAAAAGAGGTGCTAGTTTTATGAATTAACTTCAGAATCATAATCAAATCAATTGAAAGTGATTTTTCCTACTGGAAAGCGCACAGCTCTGAGAATTGTGATAAATAGGTTATTGTTCTCCTTGGGTTTTCACACAAGTATTGCCTGATTGTTATCACGTGAAATAATAAACACAAAAAAGCTGAATAATAAAAAGCAGATGTTCCCCCAATCTACAAAAGCAGCAAAGGAATTTGGACTTTTGGACAACTGACCTAGGTTGATTGCAAAATGCTTTATTTTTAGAATGATCTTTAGGAGGAATGAATAATACAGAATTGAAGAGCATACCTGAGTGCCCCACTACATCCAGCCTCTTATTAAACCCTAGAATCCAATGCTCATATAATATAAGGCTCCATATTCTGGGTGCAATACGTAGGGTGCTACACTCCATTACACTGTGTGCAGAATTATTAGGCAAGTTGTATTTTAGAGGATTATTTTTATTATTGATCAACAACTATGTTCTCAATCAACCCAAAAGACTCATAAATATCCAAGCTTAATATTTTTGGAAGTTGGAGTGGGTTTTTTTTAGATTTGGCTATCTTAGCAGGATATCTGTTTGTGCAGGTAACTATTACTGTGCAGAATTATTAGGCAACTTAATAAAAACCAAATATAATCCCATCTCACTTGTTTATTTTCACCAGGTAAACCAATATCAGTGCACAAAATTTAGAAGTAAACATTTCTGACATGCGAAAACAAAAACCCAAAAAAATTAGTGATCAATATAGCCACCTTTCTTTATGATGACACTCAACAGCCTTCCTTCCATAGATTCTGTCAGTTGCTTGATCTGTTTTCGATCACATTGCGTGCAGCAGCCACCACAGCCTCCCAGACACTGTTCCGAGAGGTGTACTGTTTTCCCTCCCTGTAGAGCTCACATTTTATGATGGACCACAGGTTCTCTATGGGGTTCAGATCAGGTGAACAAGGGGGCCATGTCATTATTTTTTCTTCTTCTAGACCTTTACTGACCAGCCACGCTGTGGAGTAGTTGGATGCATGTGATGGAGCATTGTCCTGCATGAAAATCATGTTTTTCTTGAACGATACCGACTTCTTCCTGTACCACTGCTTGAAGAAGTTGTCTTCCAGAAACTGGCAGTAGGTCTGGGAGTTGAGCTTCACTCCACTCTCAACCGGAAAGGTCCCACAAGTACATCTTTGATGATACCAGCCCATACCAGTACCCCACCTCCACCTTGCTGGCGTCTGAGTCGGAGTGGAGCTCTCTGCCCTTTACTGATCCAGCCTCTGGCCCATCCATCTGGCCCATCAAGAGTCACTCTCATTTCATCAGTCCATAAAACCTTTGAAAAATCAGTCTTAAGATATTTCTTGGCCCATTCTTGACGTTTTATCTTATGTTTCTTGTTCAAAGGTGGTCGTTTTCCAGCCTTCCTTACCTTGGCCATGTCCCTGAGTATCGCACACCTTGTGCTTTTTGATACTCCAGTAACGTTGCAGGTCTGAAATATGGCAAAACTGGTGGCGAATGGCATCTTGGCAGCTTCACGCTTGATTTTCCTCAATTCATGGACAGTTATTTTGCGCCTTTTTTGGCCAACAAGCTTCTTGCGACCCTGTTGGCTATTTGCCATGAAACGCTTGATTGTTCAGTGATCACGCTTCAAAATTCTGCACACAGTGTATATTCGGGGAGCAGCAGGAAACCTGTTACTTCCCCGTTCTGTGTGTGTAATGGAGGGGGCAAGAACAGGGGGAATTATCAGAGCCTGTTCTGTCATCTCTAACCTCTGTAAAACCATCTAACTCCGGGAAGTAATTTAGGAAGTTTTCTTTTGTTATATCAGCCCCCTTAGAAATACCGTAACAAAATAACAGAAATTAAAGAATTCCTCAGTTGTCCCTTTTTTTTCACCTTTGGAGGGGTGTGTGTGTGTGTGTGTGTGTGTGTGTGTGTGTGGGGGGGGGGGGAGTCTCATTTATTTTGACTAAAGTGTAAGAACTCATTTCATCACCCCCTACATCATCACTCATCAATGCTGTGACTCAAATGTAAACTTTTTACTGGAGCATGCAGTTTTTTATTCTCTTCAGCTCTGCGAGTATGTGTAGACCCGTGCAAGTGGGAATAGGTATAAGTGGCACAGATTAATATTTTAGTCATGTGTTTTCAGCAAAGAGTATTCAGAATATACTGAAGGGATTGACTACAGGCCATTTTTTTTTTATTTAAATGCATGTATTTTGGGCAAAAAACTCACTTTTTGCAATTGGATTTTATTTAAAATGCTGCACCATTTGCCTTTTATAGCCTCCGTGTTCTTTGTTGCAGTGTGTATTGATGGCTGCAAACTTTGTCTGGGCTTAGTAATTATCTGTCACAGAGCACATCGAAAGAGAAATGTGTAGGGAAACAGTTTGTAAAAGCCACATGCTGCAAAATGTTTAGTGCAACCCCACTGCAAAAAAGATTTTCAGCCCCATATATCCCTAGGGGTGGACTACCCCTAAAAGATCGGCTTTTAACTACAAACATGATATTTTATGCATAAAGGGTGAAGTGCTTTTTTTGGCATTTTCATAATGTACCAGACCACTTTCAGAAAGTGCAAGGCTACTGAAAATAGATCTATCTATATTTTGTGTGTTTTAGAACTTAGGTTTTGTCAAAATTGTCATGGCATTATGGCAGTGAAAGCACTATAATGCTTTTCTTTTGTAGTTTATGATTGGTCTGATTCTACAGTATTAAAATCGGATGGAAATGTGTTATGTACAATATTTTAAAATTTGACACATACATATATTAAAGTGTATACATGACTGAACTTTACTCAATATGATGTAATGAGCCGCTGTCTAAGGGCTCTTTCACACGTCAGTGTTTCCGGTCCCTATGGTGACACTTACTGGAGACACTGACACATATAGACCCATTCAAATGTCAAGTGTGTTTCCACCCTCTTCACATGTCAAGTGTGTTTCCACGTATCGTGTGTCAGTGTGATCCACACAAAGACATGTCCGTTTTTTGCCGGCAGCACGGATCAAATGGACCCATTCAAGTCAATGAGTTAGTGTAAACACATACCCCACACGGATGCCATCCGTGTGACATGGACCGGCGCCTGGGAAACCCTGTACAGTTAGCGCTGTTCCCAAGTGCCGGGTGCTGAACGCTGTCCTCATCTTTGTCCCCTGCTGGCGCTGCGATCAGCACCAGCAGGAACAATTTTGAGAGTAGTTGTGTCTGCTCCTGCAGTGTCCAACTATAAAAATAAGAATAAAATAAAAAAAAAATCCTTATACTCACCTGTCCTAAGTGTCCCCCACTGTAATCCATGCAACCGATCACGCTGACAAGCTAGGGAGAATGACTTCCGGATCTGCGCTCAGTGAGTGACAGGCCACCGCTCCCTTCAACGAGACATTTTCCCGGCTCCTCGGCGTGAGCGGTCTCATGGATTACAGCGGGGGACACCTAGAGCAGATGAGAATAAGATATATATTTTTTTATTTTATTCTTATTTTTACAGTTTGACACTGTGGGAGCAGACACTACTACTCTCCCCATTGTCCCTGCTGGTGCTGAATGCAGTGCTAGCAGGGGACAATGATGAGGGAGGCGTTCAGCCCCCGACACTTGAGAACAGTGCGAACTGTACCACTGATTCCCAGGCGCCGGTACGTGTGCTCCTGATGCGCCACACGTGCACATGGACATCTCCGGTACTGTTTTTTCCCAGTATTGGAAATATCAGGACATATGAAAGAGCCCTAATATATAGAATACAATAATGCACTTGGAAGATATGCACAGAAAATAGTTGCTAATGATTCTGATACTTCCAACATTTCTGTTTAAAGCAGTTTTCTACTACTATTCAACCCCATTTCATATGTCCTAACTCTTCATAGCAATCACATTTGCAATGTACTTTCATTACCTGCACTTCTTCTATGAACGCATATCTGTGGGTCACATTATAATCCTGTGCTGACATGCAGGCACTACTTTCCTGTCTGTTACATCCAATCTGTCTCGTATCTGGGCAAGGAATATGGATGGAGAGAGAAGAGCACATCACTCTGCTGCGGCTGTAGTTGTCTGTAAATGATCGACAGGGAATCTGAGCATTGGCAGGCTCAGATGACAGTCATCACTGTCCTCTGCTCTGACACTGCTGATGCTTTGGAACGCAGGTGCTGAACCCTTCAATTGATAAATACCGGAAGACATGAACTGGAATATAAGTTGGTATACATGCTACGTGTAGGCGAATGTTCACACTGACTACCAAACAGACAAATCTAAGATAAAAACAAAATGAGTAAATGGCAATAGCGCATGAAATTAACATAGGGTATTTAGTTAACATTGTTTTGATTAAAAAAAAAAAACATGTAAAAGCCACCCTACCATGTCAAGGTGACCCTATTAGGGACGGTCCTAACCTCTAGTATTAAAACCTTACCATGTTAAATCACATAAATGTGAATAAAGGCCGAGCGGGACCAAAGCCCAGACTATTGGACACCCAGCCATGGGGAGCTGTAAAAACTTAATGTACAGCTCAAAGAAAAGGGAGGCCACGCCATAATTTGCACAGAGTGCAAAAGAATTAAAGCCACAACCGAAAAATAAACTGGAATATAATTTGGTACGCATTCAATGTGCAGGCACATGTTCACACTGGCCTCTAAACAGACAAAACCTAAAAACCTCTTTTAAAAACAAAATGAGCAAATGCCTTGCAGTTAGTCGGGGTCTAGTCCTGCTCGGCCCTTATTCACATTTACGTTATTTGTACCCTATGCTATTTTCATGCACTATTGCTATTTATTTTCTGCAGGGTATTTGCTCATTTTGTTTATATCTTCAGTTTTGTGTTTAGTGGCCAGTGTGAACAAGCTCCTACATGTTGTATGCTCAATAGCTTATATTCCAGCTAGTTTCTTATATCTGTTTAGTAATAAAATCATGATGACACAACCGAATAAAGAATAATATAGCTAACTGGCATGTGACCATTAACAAGAGGAGTAACTTGAAACTCATGGGCCCAAAACAAAATCTGTAAAAGACACCTCACCCACCATGTATTATTTATAATTAATTAATAATGGTATATTCATATGACCTCTTTGGCTACCAGAAATGGACCTGATACTTCTGCCTCCCCCATAGATACATCACTGCATTTAGGTATGAACCGATTTCCCACCCTGTCTCAGACATCTTATGCAGTTTATTCATAGCTTTAACAGTATTAAAAAGTACAGTAAAGTCATTTGCCTTTCTAAAAATAAACAGAATAAATAGCATTGGATACACAAGAGAAAATCTGTGGATTTCAGAAACCATAAAAGGATTCATTTGGTCTTTAATTTCTTCTATTTGTCTGAACTGTTTCATACGGTCTACAAATCTCTTCCAAGTTTTCCAGAGTTTAGCAATACACCACTTAACGCTGCTGTGTGTGATTTGTAGATGTTCCTGTGCAGATTTCTTTTTAGGCTTCTTTAGATAAAAGTTACTAGAGCATTATTTCATTTGCATGTCTGGGAAGAAAAAGCTTGACATCAGTAGAGTAAGTATGGAATGACTAAATATAACTGTATACTTAGTCATTCCATACTTACTCTCCATTAAGATGGGAATATTGTCGTCTTCATCAGTAAAGTACCATAAAAACCTAAAACTATTGCCTTACCAATACATAGAATATAGAGATAACTATGTTATTAAATAACCAACATAATTAACCAATATACAAAAAAAAAGAAAAGGGGTTGACTACAGTGACAAGCCTTTTATTCTAGAAGGGAAAAAGCATTTTGGCATTAGACGGTGTTGGAGTACATGGTTTCCTCTTCCCACATATCAGTGAAGTATTAGGTCATGTTGAACAGTTCTACTTTAAGATAATCAGTTTGATGGTACTGGTCACTTGATGTTGGAATAAGTATTCCGTTCATACGTACCAGGTGAGAGTGCTTTCATTCTGTAAACTCTAGTAGATAAAGGAGGTAAGCAAAAAATGGAATAATCTTTTGGATTAGAAGACTGTGTTGTTAACAGATGCACAAGACTACAATGGCTGATTCTTTATATTTCCTAGGATTTAGTCTAGGATGATCAGTGATGGGATCTGGTTGAACACATTTGAGCAGGGCAATGTCCCCATGTATGGACCCAGACATCAGAGAACTCTTCTGCAAGAACAGTGTGAGTGCAAATTTAGCACAATTTATTACAGTAATGACTTACAAAGTTTGACACAACACTATCTAGTAGCACTGAGTCAATGAAATTGTACCAATCATCCCCCTTAGTGAGACGTAAAGAACATGTAATTAATGAAGTCTTCTATTGATGTAGACAGCTGGTACTATGGGCTAAGTAGCTAGTAAATATGGCAATACCTATTGATTTTAATAAATCCGTCCATTTTAATTTACTTCTTTTATTAGAACATGTGAAAACATCTATAGCAAGACTATTTAAATAATGGTAGTCAAAAACCATGATCGGTCGCCCTTCATTTAAAACTATAAGCCCAGTCTACGTAGTAAGAGCTTCTGACCAATCACACTTTGAACAGCTGTACAGATATCTGACATTTCTCCAGCCTTCAATTGTATTGATAACACTGGTCTTAGGCTGCGTTCACAACATGTTGTGAGGTTGTGTTTTTCACTTTTAAATGAAAGCAAAACTGCTGAGGCTTTAACTAGATTGCTGAAAAAAACAAAACCCACTGCATTTATTTAGAGTAACATATAAACAGTTTCCTACCAAACCACAGTGTACATTACTGGGGTGTGAGATGGTCTAAGTTAAACATAATCGGACCCATACAGCAATACAATTTCTGGTTCATGAAAATACAGTTATATGAAAAAGTTTGGGCACTCCTATTAATCTTAAGCTTAATGTTTGATAAAAATTGGTGTTTTTGCAACAGCTATTTCAGTTTGATATATGTAATAACTGTTGGACACAGTAATGTTTCTGCCTTGAAATGAGGTTTATTGTACTAACAGAAAATGTGCAATCTGCATTCAAACAAAATTTGACAGGTGCATAAGTATGGGCACCTCACCAGAAAAGTGACATTAATATTTAGTAGATCCTCCTTTTGCAAAAATAACAGCCTCTAGTCGCTTCCTGTAGCTTTTAATGAGTTCCTGGATCCTGGATGAAGGTATTTTTGACCATTCCTCTTTACAAAACAATTCCAGTTCAGTTAAGTTTGATGGTTGCCGAGCATGGACAGCCTTCTTCAAATGATCCCACAGATGTTCAATGATATTCAGGTCTGGGGACTGGGATGGCCATTCCAGAACATTGTAATTGTTCCTCTGCATGAATGCCTGAGTAGATTTGGAGCAGTGTTTTGGATCATTGTCTTGCTGAAAGATCCATCCCCTGTGTAACTTCAACTTTATCACTGATTCTTGAACATTATTGTCAATAATCTGCTGATACTGAGTGGAATCCATGTGTCCCTCAACTTTAACAAGATTCCCGGTGCCGGCATTGGCCACACAGACACAAAGCATGATGGAACCTCCACCAAATTTTACTGTGGGTAGCAAGTGTTTTTCTTGGAATGCGGTATTTTTTTGCCGCCATGCATAACGCCTTTTTGTATGACCAAACAACTCAATCTTGGTTTTATCAGTCCACAGGACCTTCTTCCAAAAAGAAATTGGCTTCTCCAAATGTGCTTTTGCATACCTCAGCCAACTCTGTTTGTGGCGTGCTTGCAGAAACGGCTTCTTTCGCATCACTCTCCCATACAGCTTCTCTTTGTGCAAAGTGCGTAGTATAGTTGACCGATGCACAGTGACACCATCTGCAGCAAGTTGATGCTGCAGCTCTCTGGAGGTGGTCTGAGGATTGTCCTTCACTGATCTCACCATTCTTCTTCTCTGCCTTTCTGATGTTTTTCTTGGCCTGCCATTTCTGGCCTTAACAAGAACTGTCCCTGTGTTCTTCCATTTCCTTACTATGCTCCTCACAGTGGAAACTAACAGGTTAAATCTCTGAGACAGCTTTTTGTATCCTTCCCCCTGAACAACTATGTTGAATAATCTTTGTTTTCAGATCATTTGACAGTTGTTTTGAGGAGCCCATGATGCCACTCTTCAGAGGAGATTCAAACAGGAGAACAACTTGCAAGTGGCCACTTTAAGTAGCTTTTCTCATGATTGCATACACCTGGCTATGAAGTTCAAAGCTCAATGAGGTAACAAAACCAAAAAAAGTGCTTTAGTAAGTCAGTAAAAAGTAGGTAGGAGTATTTAAAACAAGAAAATGATAAGGGTGCCCACACTTATGCACCTGTCAAATTTTGTTTGAATGCAGATTGCACATTTTCTGTTAGTACAATAAACCTCATTTCAAGGCAGAAACATTACTGTGTCCAACAGTTATTACATATATCAAACTGAAATAGCTGTTGCAAAAACACCAATTTTTATAAAACATTAAGCTTAAGATTAATAGGGGTGCCCAAACTTTTTCATATAACTGTAGGTCATCGATTGGCTGTTTACAGGCTGTTAATACTGTACATTTCCTCAGTTCAAGATCAAAATCATCCTGAACCTGTACATATTAAGTTGCTCCCTAAAAAATTCAAGTATAACATATGTATTATGTTCAGCAATGACAGAGCTGGAAATTCTTACGTTGCTCTGCTCTTGTTTAGATAAGGATAGAAAGCCGCTTTCCATTGCATTGTGGTGGTCTCAGAAAAAAAAAATGATTTACACAAGTAATTCCTGTAGCTGTAAATCATAGGATGTTCAGACAACAGCAAGAACAATATACGCTACAACTGTAAATATTGCATTCACTCACATGCGTCTCCTACTCCTTGGCCGTGTTTTCTGAACTGCTTTCCAGAGGATTGCGCCAATTACACTGTGCTCGATCACACTCATTTTAGAATTACCTGATCAGTCTACAAAAGTTTAATCTAAACAGAATTGTTGACTTTGATTCAAAGAATCCAAATATTACAGGTCTGGTTGTTGTACGAAAATTAAAGAAGTTGGCCACTGCTTTTTATAGATTGTAAGCTTGCGAGCAGGACCCTCACTCCTAATGTAACTGCTTAAACTGTCTTACCTTGTATTGAATTTATTGTCTGTAAATGTGCTGCGGAATATATTGGCGCTATACAAGTAAAAATTATTATTATTATTTATGATTGCCCCAATCGATGGACCCTGTGCCCCCAAGTGTTTTTCTAATTACCTTCTGCAGTCCTTCTTGCCTGTGAGCAGCGCTATCACTGGCCGCTCACAGGCATCATGTGACCCCCGGGTGCAGCCGGCTCTGACATCCGCTGAGGTCACGTCAAGTTTCGGCTGCAGCCGGGCGCTGCGTTCCACGATGAGTGATGGGCTGTGAGCGGGGTTACCCTGCGCGTCACACCCAGCATCCACCGTGCGTTCTCCATCTCCCCATTCATTGGGAAAGCGCGTGGTGAATGCTGGGTGTGATGCGTGGGGGTAACCCCGCCCACAGCCACCGCATCACTGATGTCACGTCAAGTGAGGCGTGACATCAGCGGCAGGTCATATGATGCCTGTGAGCGGCCAGCGGTAGCGCAGCAGGAGGTAATTAGAAAAACACTTCGAGGCACAGGGTCCATCGATTGGGGCAATCAAATAATAATAATAATAATAATTTTTACTTATATAGCGCCAATATATTCCGCAGCACATTTACAGACAATAAATTCAATACAAGGTAAGACAGTTTAAGCAGTTACATTAGGAGTGAGGGTCCTGCTCGCAAGCTTACAATCTATAAAAAGCAGTGGCCAACTTCTTTAATTTTCGTACAACAACCAGACCTGTAATATTTGGATTCTTTGAATCAAAGTCGTTTAGATTAAACTTTTGTAGACTGATAAGGTAATTCTAAAATGAGTGTGATCGAGCACAGTGTAATTGGCGCAATCCTCTGGAAAGCAGTTCAGAAAACACGGCCAAGGAGTAGGAGACGCATGTGAGTGAATGCAATATTTACAGTTGTAGCGTATATTGTTCTTGCTGTTGTCTGAACATCCTATGATTTACAGCTACAGGAATTACTTGTGTAAATAATTTTTTTTTCCTGAGACCACCACAATGCAATGGAAAGCGGCTTTCTATCCTTATCTAATGTTGCTCTAGTCAGGTCCTGGAGTACACTTGAGACGTAACCTTTGAAGAATTTATTAGGTGGTCTTCGCCACGCCATTGCTCTGGCAAATTTGGCAGATCTGGAAGGGACTGGTGTGAAAATGCTAAAAGTTGCAAAAGTTTTGCAACTTTTCAAAGTGATTTATGCCAGACAATGGTTTGTAGAGCAACATCCTCATTTGTAAGGCCAACATACTTCACTTTGTCCTGTTGTTCAAAGCGCACTAGATTAGCATACTTCTCTTGTTCTCAACCAGGACACTCAAGTTTAGTTTGAGCTTTGTCCTTAAAGAAGCACTCCTCCGATCAAAGTTTTTATCCTCCTAATATATTGCAGTGATCATATTATTTAGCACTGTGTACTTACAATTGCTCATTTTACCTTTCTACCCAGGTAATTCTTCCTGTCTCTTCACAGCACAGAGAAAAAAAAGTAGTCTCTTGTCCCTGCAGAAATCATTCCTCTCTTCATCTCCTGACCCAGCTGCTCCGCCCCTTCCCCCTGACTTTTGCAGTGACTGATAAGTCATACAGGGAAAATAGACTTCCTGTTTCTACATAGAGCTTAGAAGGATTCAGCTAGTCAGTTTTTAATCATGTGATGTCATAGACCTAATAGAAAACAGAAGAATTAAGTGGGTATAAAGGCAAAATGAGCAATTGTAAGTACATCCCAGTGACTGTCCTTCGTATGATGCAGAAATGTAGATACGTTATTTTTTCTTTTCAGAATATTTCCCCGACTTATACATTTTATAATAACACAATCTAATATGGGACACTTTGATCAAAAAGCTAAATTGTATAAAGATTGAGCCATATACCAGTGCCTTCAAATAGCCTGAGAAAAAAACCTTTAGACATTCCTCAGTGAAATGTAATGCCCAAAAGTCTAATCTCGGCAAACCAAAATTGCACTTAAATAACATTTTCAAGAATTTAATAGTAAAAAAAACAAAAACATAATAAAGAAATGTTTGTAAATAAAATTTATTTTGCTCTGTGTTTTCCAAGATTAACATTGAAACCATCACAAAACAGCATTATAATACATTAATGTATTGACTATTTACAATATACAATAGTGTATTCAATTCTCAAAAAATAGATACAAAAGCTAGGAGAAACCCCAATCAGGTGTTCCAGGTTAGGATAATTCATCATAGATGAAAAGTTAAAAGAACTGGCCCATAGCAACCTAAATCAAACCTAGGGGAAAGGAAAATTAAGCAAAGCAACAAACTGATTAAGTGTGAGTGCAGTAACCACAATTCCTCCCCTTAGTATAATATTGCACAATCATTTCACACAAAAAAATGCTAGAACACAGTTATGATAATTAACCTAAAAGAAAACCAATTTGACTGTTAAGAATTGAACAAAACTATAGTAAATGGATAGGACACTCCAAAAAAAATAGCCCGGAATAGGAGAAATCTGGTAGAGTGCCAACATGCTGGTTAGTGGGAGAACCACACCTCGTCTCAACATGCTCAGCAATGTTATCAGTGGGCATAATATTTAAAGTTCACTTTACCTTTATAATCTAGCTGTTAACGTTAGCGTTATCTTTAAATTATATGCGGTCAGTAATGCAAACCATTGTACCTAATCATTTCTTTATGAATTTTATGACATTTAATGTTTTGAATACAATAAGAAAAAAGTATTGTGACACGGTGGTCACTATGCAGCAACAGCTCAACTCAAGGCCATAATGGTAAAAGTTCTTGATTGTTAAACATTATAAACCGTTTTGGTTCTTAGTTCATTCCACTGGTAGCTGGAAAAAAAAGCGGATGTCCACAGGAATCAGTGTCTTGTAGAAGACATTACACAGGTCTTTAGGAGGACTATCTCAGCCAGGACTAAACATGGGGAGAAAAAGAAAAAGGAGGTCAATCAGTGCAAGGGCCACATCTAGGATAAAACTCTACAATGGTTCAGGCAAGCACATTAAAATACAGATGTGAAATAAAGTATTATAGGGACAAAAAGATATGGACAATAAAACGCATCCATATATGAACAAGTGCAGTAATTCGCCATTTTTTATTTTTGATCCAGATTTTGATTCAGTATTAATATCTGTATTTGAGAAACATTTTCTTCAGTAGGAGGATCATGCAAGTATCACAAGGAGTATGGTTTAATCACTTCCAAAAACTAAATCTCTATATCAGCTTGCAAAGAAAAAAAAAATACTACAAAACTGCAGAAAAAAAACAGTAATTTCTGAAAATATGAGATATGCCTATATAAACATTGATCCCATTCAGTTCAACACCAGGAAAGAGTTCATAATACACCATCGGATAGAGCATGCTGAGATTTTGAACATGTGGTCAGTGTATGGAAAATCCACCACAATGCAAAACCTGACCATTTGCACTCAGTTTTTATAGGGAGTTTATGAAAAAAAACAAAAAACTATGGATGATGATGAAATATATACCTGTCTGACTAAGCTCTCAAGCTAGGGGGACACAATGAATTTATCCCGCTAGGGGGACACAATGAGTTTATCTGGTAAGTTTTTAAACTAGACACTAGAGTTGAATACAAAAGAGAGGAAGACAGTCAGTCCTTCCTTTAGTTCAGAAAGGACCAATCACTATGAGGACCCAGAGTGATGAGGCGGAGGTCCAACCCGCCACGATTGGTCAATCTGTGCAGACCAACTAATCGCAGACAAATAGTTAAATTTAAAATGATGATACCGCTATTGCCCGCTGGGGCTTGTAGTGCTGCTGCTTCTCCACGCTACTGTTGACCCAGTGCCTCATGCTACTGCTGCTGTGTGTGATTTGTGATCACCACAGTGTTCCCATCCTAAACCCCAAATTACACCTCCCCTACCACCCATTATCCAGCTGCCGTCAACCGCCATTTTTACGCCGGAAGGGCAGGGAAAATCCCCCCCCCCGCACCATACCTGTGTGCGCGTTTTATGGCCCTGAGCGCTAATCAGCAATGTTCATTATTGAGCGGCGCCCATGCTAAATTTTTGGACAGAACTTTTGTTTTCCTGTCACTTTTTGATTTTTACTCTTGCACACCACTTGTGTGTGCGTCCTTCCGCCAGAATGCATTGATCAGAGATGCACATCGATTGGTATCTGTTGGTATCAATTTTTTTGTATTTTTATTTAAAGAAAAAATAAAAATAATTAGCTGAAAGGGTTAGATATAGGGACAGGAGAATCTAAATCTAGTAAAATATACACTGTGTGCAGAATTATTAGGCAAATGTGTATTTTGATCACATGATACTTTTTATACATGTTGTCCTACTCCAAGCTGCATAGGCTTGAGAGCCAACTACCAATTAAGTAAATCTGGTGATGTGCATCTCTGTAATGAGGAGGGGTGTTGACAAATGACATCAACACCCTATATAAGGTGTGCTTGGTTATTAGGCAACTTCCTTTCCTTTGGCAAAATGGGTCAGAAGAGAGATTTGACGGGCTCTGAAAAGTCCAAAATTGTGAGATGTCTTGCAGAGAGATGCAGCAGTCTTGAAATTTCCAAACTTTTGAAGCGTGATCACCGAACAAGCAAGCGTTTCATGGCAAATAGCCAACAGGGTCGCATGAAGCGTGTTGGCAAAAAAAGGCGCAAAATAACCGCCCATGAATTGAGGAAAATCAAGCGTGAAGCTGCCAAGATGCCATTCGCCACCAGTTTTGCCATATTTCAAAGCTGCAACGTTACTGGAGTATCAAAAAGCACAAGGTGTGCAATACTCAGGGACATGGCCAAGGTAAGGAAGGCTGAAAAACGACCACCTTTGAACAAGAAACATAAGATAAAACGTCAAGAATGGGCCAAGAAATATCTTAAGACTGATTTTTCAAAGGTTTTATGGACTGATGAAATGAGCATGACTCTTGATGAGCCAGATTCATGGGCCAGAGGCTGGATCAGTAAGGGGCAGAGAGCTCCACTCCAACTCAGACGCCAGCAAGGTGGAGGTGGGGTACTGGTATGGGCTGGTATCATCAAAGATGAACTTGTGGGACCTTTTCGGGTTGAGGATGGAGTGAAGCTCAACTCCCAGACCTACTGCCAGTTTCTGGAAGACTTCTTCTTCAAGCAGTGGTACAGGAAGAAGTCGGTATCGTTCAAGAAAAACATGATTTTCATGCAGGACAATGCTCCATCACATGCATCCAACTACTCCACAGCGTAGCTGGCCAGTAAAGGTCTAAAAGAAGAAAAAATAATGACATGGCCCCCTTGTTCACCTGATCTGAACCCCATAGAGAACCTGAGGTCCATCATAAAATGTGAGATCTACAGGGAGGGAAAACAGTACACCTCTCAGAACAGTGTCTGGGAGGCTGTGGTGGCTGCTGCATGCAATGTTGATCGAAAACAGATCAAGCAACTGACAATCTATGGATGGAAGGCTGTGGAGTGTCATCATAAAGAAAGGTGGCTATATTGATCACTAATTTTTTTGGTTTTTGCATGTCAGAAATGTTTATTTCTAAATTTTGTGCAACAATATTGATTTACCTTGTGAAAATAAACAAGTGAGATGGGATTATATTTGGTTTTTATTAAGTTGCCTAATAATTCTGCACAGTAATAGTTACCTGCACAAACAGATATCCTCCTAAGATAGCCAAATCTAAAAAAAAAAACCACTCCAACTTCCAAAAATATTAAGCTTGGATATTTATGAGTCTTTTTGAGAACACAGTTGTTGATCAATAATAAAAATAATCCTCTAAAATACAACTTGCCTAATAATTCTGCACACAATGTACTGCAGTACTTAGTAGAAAATACTGTAGCATAAACTAACAATTACAGTTAGTGTCAGTTTATTGTGCGCACTCAGTAATTGGTTTACTGATGTCCACACTGTAGTTTCAGAAATTTAGTGGAAATTACTGTAGTAATTATTCCACTACATTTTTTCTAATGATCCATAAAATTACAGAGAGCCCCAGTAGCAGTGTTTTTTTTTTTTTGCAGACGTCTGCTGGTACATTTTTAATTAGCCAAGAAATATACTGGAAAACTACTGTACTATTTTACTACAGTTTTTGCTCTAATTTATAGATTTACGGTTGGTGTAGGTTAGTTGCGGGCAATAAGTAAATGTCTTTACTGAGGTTTGCTTGGTATATTTTTATATTTTTTTTTTATTTTAATTCTCTCATTTTTATTCTGCTATTCTATTCTTTTCTGCTTTTTCTGTGTGTTTTTTTTCTTTTTCTCTTCTTTTCTAATGCAATAAAGTTTCCCATCTAATAAAATTTACACCAAACATATCTGAATAAAATTTGGTTACACAATACACGTGAAAACACTACAGACAGACGCAGCCAGACAGAAGTCTAAAGAAATGCTTTTTTAGGGCACACTTAAAACTGTGGGTATTGAGAATTAATCTAATTGTTTGGGGTAGTGCATTACAGAGAATTGGCGCATCATGCGAGAAGTCTTGGAGACGGGAGTGGGATATTTGGATTATTGAGGATGTTAGCCTTAGGTTATTAGCAGAACAGAGGACACAAGTAGGTTGGTAGAAAGAGATGACAGTGTATGGTATGCATGCTCACGCTACCGACCGCAGTAGGCAGCCAGCATATTATTAAGTTTCATGTACGTGGCGGTGAGCTCCCATGCTTCATTCACTGGTGGATGGAGCTAGGTAGAACATAGTGCACATAGTATTCATAGTTGGCCACCAACTAGTTAAGGGTATGTGCACACTGTGTCCTCCTGGCGCAGAAACAAGGTGGAAACTCAATTTTTTTTTTTTTTTTTTTTGAGGATTTGGAAAGTTTCTGCACCAAAACTCCTAAAAAAACCTAACAGTCTAATAAAAGCTGCTTCTTGCCAGACCACTATTTAGAGTAAATATTACATCTAAGATATTCAGTCTCATATCAAATAAGCCATCTAAAGTATTTCCCTTGATTTTAATTTTTTGTCATTTTGCTTTTTATAACAAAAAATATAAATTTGGGTTTTACATTTTTTTTATTTAACTGTTTATTTAAATTTTTTATCTTTAAACGTAGTCAAAGAAGTATGTATTCATTTAATAAGTTATAAACTTGCAATATCTTACTATTGTATCGGACAAGAAGCTTTCAGTGAGGAGTTATCAAAAATCAGTACGAAAGTCCGATATGCAGTAAATAACTTATGTTCCAGTCAAACATCAAAAATCAGAAAATAAAAAAATACAACTATAGAGAGGAGGGGGATGGATAAAATAAGAGGAGAATGAAGGAAAGAGGAAGAAAGGAACATAGTACGACCCTCGATTTCCCCTGACCCACTTCCTGTGGACTGAGAGCAATTCTGTATTCCACTGGGTCCATTATGAAACCTCACACCACTTCAGCACCTGTACAATCAAGACCGGTATCAGTTCTGAGTTGCAAATTGGCACGTAACCTATAGAGACATATATCATTACACATGTGAAGTTTCAGCGTCCTGAGATAAATAGAAGTGGGTCAGGTGAAATCTTTAATGAATGCCCCTTGTAAGTCAAGTTGGTAACAATCGTACCATGGAGCCCATATATGATTAAACCCTTCAAGCTGGTTATTAAGACATGCAGTAAGATTCTCCATCCGTCCAATTTCCTTCATCTTCACTTACAGTAAGTAGGTGCGAATCTTTTCTTCCAGTAGGAGGCTCTAAGGCATTTAGTTGCTGTTAATATATAGAGGAGCAGTCAGGCAGGATGTTTTTCCATAGAACGTGAGCATACATTGAGCAAATAGATCAAAGGATCTAAAGGGACCACAATGCCCAAGATCTGGGTGATCAAATCCCTCACCTTCAGCCAAAAAGGGGAGATTAGCGGGCAATCCCAAAATATGTGTGGTAATAAACCCCATGCACGTCCAACATCGATCTGATGAAAAGGGGAAGAACTTATGCAAGATATCTGGTGTATAGTACCAATGCATCAGTATTTTAGATTGGTTTTCCTTTTGTGTTACACATACAGACGATTTAGCCGCCCTAGACCAAACAGGCAATTCCCTACCCAAATATCTCTCCCATCTGTCCATGTAGGCATGTCTAACAGGTATATCCGAGGAGTTAGGAGATAGAATACTATATATGCCTGTAATAAGACCCTTTGTGGAGGGGTTCTGTTTACAGTGACGCTCAAATGTGGTAGGTGCGGAGAATTTTGTGCAATGTCAATGCTAAATGGCGGATTTGTAAATAGGAAAAAAAAAGCTGATTTTGGAATTTGAAACAGTTCTCTAACAGTTTGGAAAGGAAAAATATCTCTTGTAAAGGGGTCCACTATATCTGCATAGTAGAATAAGTGGGTTTGAAACCACGTCTTTGTCATATTTGCTGAAAAACGATCTTATATCAAAGGCGTAAAGAGAGAGAAAGGGGTCAAAGGAGATCTAGATGGTATCAGAGGAAAAAGCCTACTACTTATTCTTCAGATATTGTTCATAAATAACATAAGCCCTAGCAAGGGTGTCATAGGGTTTATAATTTTTTGCAGCTGATCATAATAATGATTTAGGAAGTATAGGGGCTAACAAAGTTTTTAAATTGCAGCCCACCTAGGAAAAGCTCGCAATGAGGCCCAGGCTGGAATTCTACGAAGATGAACCGCCTAATGTCTGGAAAGGCAAGGCCTCCCTGTGATTTTGGGGGAGAAGAGGACCGTTTTGGCAATGTGATGACATTTATTTCCCCAGAAGAAATCAAGATGATCTGTTTGAATTTTTTTTTTAAAACTAGACGCGGTATTGGTATAGGCAGAGTTTCTAACACATATAGAAATTTGGGCAAAATGGTAATTTTTACAGCAGCTGCTCTATCAAAAATTGAGAGGGTAAGCTTGGGCCATTTAGAGAGCAGTAGCTTGACTTCTTGAAAGAAATCTGGGAAGTTATGTTTATATAAGGTATTGTAAGACCCAGTCATAAAGATGCCAAGATATTTAAGATTAGTGTCGTCCTTCCAGGCAAATTTGAACATTTTGTGTAAGATAGTTACTGTCAAGGAGGGTAGATTAATAGGGAGAGCTTCAGTTTTTGTGGTGTTAATCTTATATCTCGAAAGTGCACCATATTCCATCAGAAAAGTATGTAGGTTGGGTAAGGAAATGTTTGGGTTGCATAAAGTGAGTGGAATATCGTCGGCAAAAAGAGACAACTTAAACTCCTTTTGTTTTATTGAAAAACCCTGAATATTAGGGTTATTCCTTATATTAGATGTCAACAGCTCTATGCAAAGCACAAACAGAACGTGGGATATGGGACACCCCTGCCTGGACCCATTGAAAATATTAAAATGCGAAGAGGAAGCATTGGGAAGTTTAACGACTGCCCTAGGCGACGAATAGAGAGCGCTTATGGCTTGGAAGAATGGGTCTGAGAAGCCGTATCTTTCTAAAGATGCAAATAAAAACAGTTCAGTCGATGCCTTCTCGGCATTGAGGCAAAGCAAATAATGCAACCGATTACTTCTTCTAAGAGTATCAACCAAGTCTATAGTATGCCTGGTATTATCTCCTGCGTGTCTATGTAACACAAAACCAACCTGGTTTTTGTGGAACAAATCCGAGAGGAAGAAACTCATTCTGTTTGCTAGGATTTTTGTAAAAATTGTTAGATCTGCATTTAATAAAGATATAGGTCAGTAATTAGCACAATTAGCAGGGTCCTTCCCTTGTTTAGGTATTACCGTGATATGAAAGTTTAACATGGAAAGGGGGGGGGGGGATAGAGGAACCTGACATACAGGTGCATCTCACTAAATTAGATCATCAAAAAGTTTATTTATTTCAGTTCTTCAATACAAAAAGTGAAACTCATTATATAGAGTCATTACAAACAGTGATGTATTTCAAGTGTTTATTTCTGCTAATGTTGATGATTATGGCTTACAGCCAATGAAAACACAAAAGTTATTATCTCAGTAAATTAGAATAATTAACACAAAACACCTGCAAAAGGTACCTTTGAGGTCCCATGGCCCTGATGAGGTACAATGACATGTGATTCCCGGTGCCCAATCAGTGCTGGCGTCACTGTATCCGCCTTCGGACAAACTGAACATGAAGAGGAAGCCAGGGCTGCAGCTGATCCTGGACTTCCTCTTCATGTTCAATTTGTCCGAAGGTGGCGCAACTGATGCCAAGCGCTGACTAGGCGCCATGCATCACGTGTCATTCCAACGCATCACAGCCCCGGGACCGCAAGTGCCGACACGTTTGTAAAAGAACCAGAACGGAAGGAGAGTATAGGTTTTTTATTTTATCTGGGCCGTACATTTAGCTGAAGAAGGTGTTGTCGTAGTAGATGACAACCCCTATAATTATGAAACACCTTCCCATGTACTCCCTATACTCTTCCTGGAAACTGTAATAATCTATTAACATTCATCTTTGTTGTCAATACATAGAATAAATAGAACAATGGTTGTGTTTCCAATATTGGCCATACACAGGGAAGTTTTAAAAAAATAAAATAAAAGAAATACAAAAAAAAAATCAAACATGTCAGTTTTACATATACGATTAAATAACATCTATTAGGGTTTCCATGTCAACTGTATCACTACTGCGATGGTCTGCAACTTAAGGTTTGAAACAATCCAAATTAGGGGAAGAAATGTTGACAAGTGTTATAAGTGCCTGATTTCACATAGAAGGCAAAGTCATAGTCCTAATGAAACATTTCGCAAAAGCAAGAATAGTAATATTTCATAGCCAAAATTTATATTACTTGTATTTTAAATGAAAAAAGAAATAAAGAATGGAATAGACAAAGAATATGAATGTTTGCTTTACGTAGTAAAGAATGAAACAAAAAATGGAAGAGAATGATGGATGCATATGACACAATAGCCAGCAAGCTGTTCACAGAACATGAATGCAGTGACGGAAGACAAGTGCCAATCATACTTGGGAAGAATTGCAGAGCAATATTAAAGGGGTTGTTCGCTTCAAATCAATAACTCTGTGACTGCAGACTTCTGAATCCCCCAGCGCACGCACGGTGGGGATTTGCCGGTTTCTGACCCGGGACTGAGGGTATGTGTTCTACATACTCCTGGCCAGTGGGCACAGCCTCGCTTCCATACACTTGTATGGAGTGAGGCTGCTTCCTCTAGTCGGCCACTCCCCACTCGACGGCCATGTCACTAGATGGGGTGTCGCCTCGCTCTATACCAGTGTATGGAGCGAGGCCACACCAACTAGATGGCTTGTGCCCGGGAGTATGTATAACACATACATACCCTCCCAGTCCCAACTCAGAAACCAGCAAATGCCTGCGCGAGGGGGACTCATAAGTCTGCAGTCACACACAGAGACTGCAGACATGTCGATTTAGCTCGGACAACCCTAAGAAGCACTAAGAATAGGAACACAACAAGCTTAGTGTAGAGAATACAATACATTTCTTCACTCACCCGCATGCTTACTGATTCAGAAGATACCACTGCGAGGCGGGGTAAACTACAAAGCCAGGGAGAAAAGAGCTTAGTGCAGTTAATTCTGACACGAAGGTTAGTGATACACATGTCTATGCAGATTAGCATGGAAAATTATTTGGTAACTGGTGGGGGCTGGAAGCCAAATTAAGCCATACAGTATTCTGTAGGGATTTCCAGTAACATTGGCAGAGATGCCATGAGCAAACTGATGATAATGAGAATTTTTGTCTGACAGGAGAAAATAATCCAGTTACATTTCAGGATCCATTAGAATTTGAGGCAGATATATTTATGGCGCATTCTTAGGAAAGGACATCAGTGTTTGATTGGAGAGGGTTTGACCTACAGAATGAAAATGCCCTCTTATTGTTTCCATAGGCACAGTGGGTTTGTTGTGCTTTATATTGCAGCTCAATCTCAGTATAGGAACCAGGCGCAGCCACACCTGTGTGTACGGTGCTGTGCCTTTGTAATCAGTGAAGGGATCAAGGTGCTACGAGTCCTACGATGCCACAGACACAAGTGAGGGGCTTATATGGTAGCAGTACTGTCAATGTGCCTCGAAAAATGCTTGAGCTGAGACATAAAAGAAACAGAAATCGTATCCTGGAGGGCGGGTCGCTTGTATTACGGCCTTCTGAGTTAGTATGCCCGCTAATGTTGTTGGGAGGGTGCATTTGGCTGTACTAATTTTTTTTTTCCAATAAGTTACTCAATCTTACACCTATTTTGTGATGGCTGATTCACAATTATGACATTTTGTTTCCTTTTTGTAAAGAAGCATCAGAAACAGCTCTTACGAGAGGGTGCGGAGCCCAAAAGAAACCGGAATTCATTTGTTAAAAAAAAAAAAAAAAAAAAAAAAAAAAAGAAGAAGAAGAAAAGAATAGTTAATTTTTTTTTTTACATTTTAAAATTTCAGCATGCTTCAAATACTTTACATTCTCAGCCAGGTAATTGTCTCTCTGGGTGAGCAGGCAAAGCACAAATTTTGCTACAACTTTTTCATGCCCAATTCATCACTTTAAATTTGCGGAAAGGAACTCCATAAAATCTCAGTCAACTCCCTGAGTTCATGAATGATCCAACAGCGATCTTCCAGAATGGCTTGATGAATTTTCCTTACATTTTCATTAGTTCGGGCGGTTGATTGTAATAAAAAAAAACAACAAAATTGGCTAAAGGTTGAATCATTGAATCCAACTTTGAAACCTTCCCCAAGAATGTCAGCTGGCATACTGACTCAGAAGAGTTTCATATGCATTCACCAAGCGGTAGTAGCTGTAGTATAAGCGCCCCACACTCCAAAAGACTAGTACTGTTTCCTTTGAGTAGCCCTCGTACTGTGACATCGATGGTGAATTTAGTCTACTATCTCCTCTTAGGCTTGGGTCAGACGGTCAGAGTTTGATCAGAGTGTCAGCATAGTGTGATCAGATTCTCTTGAATAATAGAATCGGAGCGCACCGTGAGAAGATGGAGAACAAAATTTCTGTACCCAGATGTCAGCCGAGTACAGTCTGATTATTTCCATGCACTCATTGGCTTACATGGTCAAGGGTGATACGAATATCGATCGGATCAAACTAGGACATGCTGCAATTTTTTTCTCAGACTGGCTACGGTCGTGTGCACTTGGCCTTACTAACATTCATTAATAGTCTCGTGGAGCTCTAGTTAAAGATCCTTCATAGTTTCTATGGTGGGACCAACATAAAATGTTCAGGAAATGAAATATGGAAGTGAAATGTAAATGCTTAAACTGATCAGATGGGATGGTGATGATCACCATGAAGCAGATGTCACTCATTTATATTGTATCATTACCTTCCACCATAACAGACAAGATTAGTCAAAAAGCATAATGATAGTAGGTTAGTGAAATTATAGGGAATCTGTCACCACTTTGGAGTTATCAGACTTCTACTATGGGCATACAGGGTATAGAAAAGTAAATCTATACATACCTGTATGGCCCATAGTAGAGGTTTGATTGCAGAGAAAAGCGCTTTAATCAATTCTATTTTGTACAGGCATGGCGTCCCCAGGACGCCAAGCAAACCCCACCTATGTGCTTATTATTCCCCCAAATCCCCACCTGTATGCTTAATTATCACATTTCCACCCTCCCCTGCACGTCACAGGGAACTGTTATGCGCACTGTGCTCCCTGACTTCACGTGCATGTGTGACACCCCAGGGGTCTGGTTGCCACAGTGATAGAGATGTTATGTCTGAGAGCAGGTGGGAGGTCCTTTGGTCAGGGATCCTGTGCATGCCACACCTCCTGCCCAGTCTTGGGAGGGGAAGAATTTCCCCTATATAAACCCGGGGCTGAAGCAGGGTTAGCAGTCAAGGAGAGTAGAGACAAGAAACAGTCACAGGAAGAAACAGCAGAAGCTCAGTGGGAGCAATACTACTACGAGTCAGGGGCTGGCAGCTGCAGAGCTCGCCCTGACTGAGAAGCTTTCTTACCGGACCCGGCGTCCGAGGCTGTGGGGACTAACTCTTACCCAGCAGCAGAAGCCGACCGGCAGGGGATTTCAGGTCCTCAGGCCCAGAAACCTGAAGGCACGGTCACACGCGTGGGACCAGCGCCGCCATCGTGGAGCGGAAGCCATTAGAAGGCCCCGAGTCACCGGCCATACGGGTGAGCACCACACGGTACACTCAGGGACGTGGGCTACTTATATCCGCTTCTAGCAAGGTAGCCAGAAGAGTACAGTCAGTTTGGGAGGCCTACAACTCCGCCTGGCCAGGGGAGATCCCATCTGCTCAAGGACTGACCAGGCCCCGTTCGCTAGCAAGTACTCCGGGAGGGTCTATCGTTGTTACCAGTAAAGACCCTGAATTACACCGCACCGTCTCTGAGTGGTTCCTGCTACCCTCATCTTCCACGTCGGCTGCCCTGAGGCCATACCCCTCCCGTTGGGGGTTATACTATCACGCTGCACAATTCTACACCGGCCTCAGCGGTCTGCCCTGCAGCGGCAGCTCCATAGCTGCAAATCAACGGGTGGCGTAGTCGACACTCAAATAACATCTATCAAGACTGCCACACACTGAGCTGACTCCCTGGGCACGGACCGGGTCCCCGCCACTCGGAGACTACAACCCTCATCTGATCCGGTTCCGGGTAAGCCCCCGTGCGCGAGACGCTGCGCGACACAGCAGGCCCAGGGGCGCGTCAACTTTGGCGTAGTCGGCAGGATTTCGTGCCCGCAACCACCGGGTACTGCGTGCCTGAAAAGCAAAGACTGTTCAAACTTACCAGTGGTGAGGTTTCCCGCCATCCGGCGCCATCTTCTGCCTTCTTCCCGCCATCCGCGAAGTTTTCCCGCCATCCGGCGCCATCTTCGGCCTTCTTCCCGCCATCCGTGGAGTTTTCCCGCCATTGGACGCCATCTTGAGGACGCCGCGCGGGAAGAAGAGGGGCGTGGACTTCGAAAGCGCGCGAGAACTGAAGCCCCGCCTCACGTCCGGACGTTGCGTAAGGTCCTGGAAGGAGCCCAGCAGACGCCGACGTCACCGGAGCGCGACGGAAGGTCCTCAACCCTGACGATGTACTGCGGAGCCGCGGCCTACGGAACAGGATCATCGCAAGGTAGGCCACGGTCCACTAGGGGGGAGGAAGATGTCGGATACGGAGGAGAGCTTCACTGCCTCAACCCCCGCCAGCGCCACCGCTGCTGCAGTTATGCCCTTCACCATGCCCTATATCCCGGGAGCAGCTTGGCTACCCCAGTACTCAGGGGAGTCACATACCCTGCATGACTTTAGAGAAAAGCTGGATAGCCTCTTCCAGGTGTACCCCCTCACAGAAGAGCAAAAAGTGAGCATCCTGGTGGCCCAACTAACCGGAGCAGCTAAAAGGGAAGTAAAATCCTGGCCACCTGGGAGGAAGACTGTCACAGGGATACTAACCCGGCTGAAGGACACCTTTGATACCCGCACCTCAGCCGAGATTAAGCTTAGATTCTACGGGTGCAAGCAGCGAGCGCATGAGAGTATAAGGGACTATGCACTAAACCTACAAGAGGCCCTGAGGGCCATTAAGCAGACCGACCCTGATGGAGTGGGAAACGAGGACAGGCTGTTGACCGAACAGTTTATAGAGGGACTGTATTGTAATGCCCACCGAACCCAGTTGCGGGCGATGGCCTTACAGGATCCCCATCTGGGCTTTGCACAGTTCAAGGACAGAGCCATCCGGGTGCTCCGAGAACCGGCACCGGGTGGCGTTATGACCCACAGGCGCCCAGCTATTACTTACCACCAGGAGGCGGCGCCCTTGTCGGCAGGGCCTGTGGGAGCTGATGCGCAGGCTTTGGACAATGACCCGGCTCCAGACCTACACCATCAGGTCCAAGAGCTAGCTAAGAGCGTTGCTGCGCTAACCCGAACTGTGCAGTCTTTACAGGTTTCCACCCCAGGGAAGATCCAGCTGGCATCCGGACCGGAGGACATCCCGTGGCGTCGACCAAGGAGGACCCCACCGGCCAGAGGAAGACCCAGTGACCGATACAGCGAGGACGGACGACCCATCTGCCGCCGCTGCAATCAACCCGGACATATGGCAAGGTACTGTTCTTTAAACGGGCACAACCTGGGGTAGAGGGCCAACCCCCAGGAAAAAGATCATCAGGCCCATCGAACTGGCGCGACAGATATGTGGGAGGACGTCCAGTCTTGCCTGTGGTACTGGATGGCATTCCCATGAGTGCCCTACTGGACACCGGGTCACAGGTCACCACCATCCCGTACGTGCTCTTTAAGCAGTACTGGAATGACTCGGATATTACCCGCTACCCTGACGACGACTTGAGTATCATCGCCAGCAATGGCCAGCCCGTGCCACAGATCGGATTTAAAGAGGTGACCATCAAAATCGGTAGAGTCGAACTGGCAGCACAGGGACTGATCATTGTAGATATTGACAAACATGAGAGTCACCCAAAAATAACTTTAGGAACTAATGTAATTGAAAATTGTCTTGCAGAGGTGATTTTCCTTTTACAGCAGGTTGCCAAGAACGCCAGCTCCGGCGAGCAGCGGGTGCTCCAGAAAGAGATCCGGGCACTGATGCGACGGCAACAGGTGGAACTCTCCGGCGGTGAGATTGGTAGCGTAAGAATGTGTGACCCTTTTCCTATTGCCATGCCCCCAAAAAGTGAAATGATGATTTGGTGCCGGGCAGCTATTGGTCTGAGAGGTAGAGATTACCAGGCAATGGTAGAACCAGTTTACTCGGACAGTAGGCCCACCATTTTGACAGCACGGGGGGTGGTTGATGTACGCCATGGGAGGGTGCCCGTTCGCATAATAAATATCGGGGAGAGGGAAGTGTACCTGCCCCGGAATGCCACGCTAGCCAAATTATATACCATTAACCAAAATTCTATACAATCTGTGGAACCCTTGCCTCCATCTCACCCGGAGGAAGGTAACGGCTCTAAGAAAAACATGGAGGACTGGTGTCAGCAACTACATCTGGGTACTGACTCCACTCCCGCCCACCAGAAACAAGGAGTCTATCGGGTGGTTCAGGAGTACGAGAGAGTGTTCAGTAAACACCCGTTAGACTTCGGGCGAGTCAAGGGGGTAGAACACCACATCCCCACGGGAGACCATCCTCCTATAAAAGAGAGGTATCGACCCGTACCCCCTGCCCACTACCAACACGCCAAGGGGATGCTTAGAGACATGAAGGAGGCTGGGGTGATCAGGGATAGCTGTAGCCCCTGGGCAGCTCCACTAGTCTTAGTCCGAAAGAAAGACAACACCATGAGGATGTGTGTAGATTACCGGAAAATCAATCGTATCACACACAAGGATGCGTACCCCTTACCAAGGATAGAGGAGTCATTGGCTGCTTTAAGATCTGCTAACTTCTTCTCTACCTTGGATCTCACTAGCGGGTACTGGCAGGTTCCTGTAGCAGAGGCGGACCGGGAGAAGACCGCATTCACCACCCCGATGGGACTTAGCGAGTTCACCTGCATGCCGTTCGGGCTCTGCAACGCACCGGGAACCTTCCAACGACTAATGGAGTGTTGTCTGGGCCACAGAAACTTCGAGACGGTCCTGTTGTACCTGGACGATGTCATCGTATATTCCAAGACGTATGAGGACCACCTGAAACACCTGGCGGAAGTGTTCGAAGCTCTGGCGAGTTACGGCCTAAAGGTGAAACCCTCCAAGTGTCACCTCCTGAAACCAAAGGTGCAGTACCTGGGACACGTGGTGAGCGCTGACGGAGTGGCTCCCGACCCTGATAAGATCACCGCAATTAAGGAATGGCCAAGCCCCTCCAGCGTAAAAGAAGTGCGGCAGTTCCTCGGGTTGGTAGGCTACTACCGAAGGTTTATTCCCGGTTTCACCAAAAAGGCAGCACCTATGCAGGACCTCCTGATAGGCCAGTCCCGGAAGGCCAAGAACCAGAAGCCGCCCTTCAAATGGGAGGAGCTGGAAGAAGAGTCCTTCCGCCAGCTGAAGATGGCCCTCACGGGGGACGAAATACTGGCGTACCTGGATTATAGCCAGCCCTTTATCCTCTACACCGACGCCAGTAACATCAGGCTAGGAGCCGTACTGTCCCAGATCCAGCAGGGGAAGGAACGAGTAATCGCCTACGCCAGCCGAAAACTGCGACCCACCGAAAGGAACCCCGAGAATTACAGCTCATTTAAGCTAGAGTTCCTGGCCGTAGTATGGGCAGTCACCGAGCGCTTTAAGCATTACCTCGCTTCTTCCCGGTTCACAGTGTACACGGATAACAACCCGTTGACACACCTGGACACGGCAAGACTCGGTGCCCTGGAGCAAAGGTGGATGGCCCGTCTGTCCAACTACGAGTTCACAATCAAATACCGGGCAGGACGCTCCAATACCAACGCGGACGCCCTGTCCAGGATGCCCAACCTGCCGGACGGAGGAGAAGATCCGGAGGGACTGGAAGAAGTTGAACTCCCTGCGTTCCACCGTCATGGGACTATCCAGTATTCCCACCGGGTAAGGAGTAAGCAGGCTGCTACGTTGAACCCCTTACCCCACTACAACTGGGCGGAAACGCAAGACAGCGACCCTGCCGTCCGACTGAAGGAGATGCTGACTCGGCCGGAGGCTCGCCTTGAACCAGACGCTCCGGAGGAAGCCAAACAACTATGGGCAGAGAAGAGTCGACTGTTCCTTTACAAAGGGAAGTTGTGCCGCAGAATGGTTAACTCCCGGACGCATGAATTACTCTGGCAAGTAGTGGTGCCACGAAGAGACGCAGCCATGGTGATGGAGGCATACCACGACGGAGCTGGACACTTCGGGTGGAAGAAGCTGGAGTTCCTGCTGCGCGAGCGATTCCACTGGGTAGGCATGAGGGGAACCATTGAGAAGTGGTGCAGAGACTGTGGCCCGTGCAACCTGAGAAGGAAGGACCGTGCCAGCCAGAAGACTCCCCTGCAGTCCATCGTCACCCGGCAACCGTTGGAACTGGTAGCCTTGGATCATGTAAAACTGACCCCAAGCAGAAGTGGCTACGTCTACGCGTTAACCATCGTGGATCATTACTCCCGGTTCTTGGTTGTCGTCCCCGTCAAGGACTTAACGGCTCAAACAGCAGCTAGAGCCTTCCAGCAGCACTTTTGCCGTCCACACGGGTACCCGGACCAAGTGCTGACGGACCAGGGACCTGCCTTTGAAGCGGAGGTCTTCCAGGAATTCTGCAATCTGTATGGCTGCCGGAAGATAAGGACGACACCCTACCATCCGCAAACTAATGGACTTTGTGAGAAAATGAACCAGGTGGTAATGGATCTTTTAAAAACGTTGCCCCTGGAAGAACGCAGTCTGTGGCCTGAGAAGTTGCCCGATCTGGTGGACCTATACAACCACATCCCGGTAGGTTCCACCAACTGTACCCCGGCTTACCTAATGAGGGCAAGACCTGGAAAGTTACCTGTTGACCTGGAAATGGGAGTCCTGACACCCGAGGACACTTCACCAGAAACAGACTGGGACACGGAGAGGCAGCAGCAGTACCGGAGAGTACAGGAGAGCGTGGAGCGAAGTCTCTGTCAGGCTAGGGAAAGACAAGAGAAAACTTACAACCAGTATGCTCCCGCTGTTCCCCTGGTACCCGGAGAGCAGGTCTTGAAGAGGGAGAGACGGCTCCACAAGTTGGACGACCAGTGGGAGAAGGACCCGTACACCGTACTGCCCTCAAGCCACGAGAACCCGAAGGTTTGTACCATCAGTAAAGACGGAGGGGAAACCACAGCCATTGTATCCCGGGACCACCTGAAGAAGTGTCCCGAACAACTGAGGAACCCTGAAGAGGAACAAGAAGACCATCGACCCGTAGAGGAAAGGGAAGATATGGTTAGTACTGTGCTCGGGGACTTCCCTCGGTCTTGGACTCAAGTCAATGGTGCAGTTGTGGTACCCGTACTCACCTTCCTCCAACCAGCATCCCAAGCACCTACGGAGCAACAGGTAGAGCTGGAAGAACAGCCGGTCCAGGAGGCAGAAGACTCCACACAAGCAGAACAGGAGGATCAACCCTCTGCTTATAGTGAGCCTGCCGTACCCCTAGTGAGACAAAGAGCCGGTAGACAGCTGCCCAGTTTACCCTTGACAGCTCCTACACCCTGTAGTTCAGGGCCAGACAGTCAGCTCCGTAGGTCCACTAGGGCCACTAGAGGCCAGTTACCCGCACGCTGGAGGATTTGAAGCGTATAAATTGTTTTATTTATGTTTATCTATGTATTGTTGCTTGTGTATAATTTTGTGTTTCCAGTTATTTTTAGGAATCCTTGGTGGATTTACCGGGAATCCTTGTACATAGTTGGAGCGTAACCCAGGATGGACTAAAGACTGTTAAGGACTTGGGGCAGGACAAACCCCTACCTGGTTACGTATCCCTGTTTTGGTGAAATGGACACCGTCTCCCTGTTTTGGTGAAATGGACACCTTGTTTTTCCTCAAAGACTGCACCCGGTTGCGGACACGCCGTGACCATCGTTATGTGTCTCTTTATTATAATGTTTTGGTTGTACTCTGTTATGTTTACAAAAATATGTTTAGTCCCGGAGTACTAAATTTCACTAGGGGGGAATGTGACACCCCAGGGGTCTGGTTGCCACAGTGATAGAGATGTTATGTCTGAGAGCAGGTGGGAGGTCCTTTGGTCAGGGATCCTGTGCATGCCACACCTCCTGCCCAGTCTTGGGAGGGGAAGAATTTCCCCTATATAAACCCGGGGCTGAAGCAGGGTTAGCAGTCAAGGAGAGTAGAGACAAGAAACAGTCACAGGAAGAAACAGCAGAAGCTCAGTGGGAGCAATACTACTACGAGTCAGGGGCTGGCAGCTGCAGAGCTCGCCCTGACTGAGAAGCTTTCTTACCGGACCCGGCGTCCGAGGCTGTGGGGACTAACTCTTACCCAGCAGCAGAAGCAGACCGGCAGGGGATTTCAGGTCCTCAGGCCCAGAAACCCGAAGGCACGGTCACACGCGTGGGACCAGCGCCGCCATCGTGGAGCGGAAGCCATTAGAAGGCCCCAAGTCACCGGCCATACGGGTGAGCACCACACGGTACACTCAGGGACGTGGGCTACTTATATCCGCTTCTAGCAAGGTAGCCAGAAGAGTACAGTCAGTTTGGGAGGCCTACAACTCCGCCTGGCCAGGGGAGATCCCATCTGCTCAAGGACTGACCAGGCCCCGTTTGCTAGCAAGTACTCCGGGAGGGTCTATCGTTGTTACCAGTAAAGACCCTGAATTACACCGCACCGTCTCTGAGTGGTTCCTGCTACCCTCATCTTCCATGTCGGCTGCCCTGAGGCCATACCCCTCCCGTTGGGGGTTATACTATCACGCTGCACAATTCAACACCGGCCTCAGCGGTCTGCCCTGCAGCGGCAGCTCCATAGCTGCAAATCAACGGGTGGCGTAGTCGACACTCAAATAACATCTATCAAGACTGCCACACACTGAGCTGACTCCCTGGGCACGGACCGGGTCCCCGCCACTCGGAGACTACAACCCTCATCTGATCCGGTTCCGGGTAAGCCCCCGTGCTCGAGACGCTGCGCGACACAGCAGGCCCAGGGGCGAGTCACATGTGCAAAGGGCCGCTCACATAGAGCATGCTTTGCTTCCTCCCGGCACTGTCTGCCTGTGCACTGCACCGCAGGGTTCTATTGCGCAGGCGCTGGGGGTGGGGGGTGGGGGTCACTGTCACTGGCAGACGGGGCTGGGATGAAGCAAAGCGCGCTCTATGTGAGTGGCTCTTTGCGCATGCCCGTGAAGTCAGGGAGCACAGTGCACGTCACAGGGCCTGTCACATACATACACACACATATTACACTGCTCAAAAAAATAAAGGGAACACTTAAACAACAGAATATAACTCCAAGTAAATCAAACTTCTGTGAAATCAAACTGTCCACTTAGGAAGCAACACTGATTGACAATCAATTTCGCATGCTGTTCTGCAAATGGAATAGACAATAGATGGAAATTATTGGCAATTATCAAAACACCCTCAATAAAGGAGTGGTTCTGCAGGTGGGGACCACAGACCACATCTCAGTACCAATGCTTTCTGGCTGATGTTTTGGTCACTTGAATGTTGGTTGTGCTTTCACACTCGTGGTAGCATGAGACGGACTCTACAACCCACAGAAGTTGCTCAGGTAGTGCAGCTCATCCAGGATGGCACATCAATGCGAGCTGAGGCAAGAAGGTTTGCTGTGTCTGTCAGCATAGTGTCCAGAGGCTGGAGGTGCTACCAGGAGACAGGCCAGTACACCAGGAGACGTGGAGGGGGCCATAGGAGGGCAACAACCCAGCAGCAGGACCGCTACCTCCTCCTTTGTGCAAGGAGGAATAGAAGGAGCACTGCCAGAGCCCTGCAAAATGACCTCGAGCAGGCCACAAATGTCCATGTGCCTGCACAAACGGTTAGAAACCGACTCCATGAGGGTGGTATGAGGGCCCGACATCCACAGATGGGGGTTGTGCTCACAGCTGAACACCGTGCAGGAAGCTTTGCATTTGCCACAGAACATCAGGATTGGCAAAGTCACCATTGGCGCCCTGTGCTCTTCACAGATGAAAGCAGGTTCACACTAAGCACATATGACAGACGTGACAGAGTCTGGAGACGCCGCGGAGAGCGATCTGCTGCCTGCAACATCCATCAGCATGACCGGTTTGGCAGTGGGTCAGTAATGGTGTGAGGTGGCATTTCTTTGGAGGGCCGCACAGCCCTCCATGTGCTCGCCAGAGGTAGCCTGACTGCCATGAGGTACCGAGATGAGATCCTCAGACCACTTGTGAGACCATATGCTGGTGCGGTTGGCCCTGGGTTCCTCCTAATGCAGGACAATGCCAGACCTCATGTGGCTGGAGTGTGTCAGCAGTTCCTGCAAAATGAAGGCATTGAAGCTATGGACTGGCCTGCCCGTTCCCCAGACCTGAATCCGATTGAGTACATATTGGAGATCATGTCTAGCTCCATCCACCAACGTCACGTTGCACCACAGACTGTTCAGGAGTTGGTGGATGCTTTAGTCCAGGTCTGGGAGGAGATCCCACAGGAGACCATCCACAACCTCATCAGGAGCATGCCCAGGCATTGTAGGGAGGTCATACAGGCAAGTGGAGGCCACACACAATACTGAACCTCATTTTGACTTGTTTTAAGGACATTACATCAAAGTTGGATCAGCCTGTAGTGTGTTTTTCCACTTTAATTTTGGGGGTGAATCCAAATCCAGGCCTCCATTGGTTAATAAATTTGATTTCCATTGACGATTGTTGTGTGATTTTGTTGTCAGCACATTCAACTTTGTACAGAACAAAGTATTCAATGAGAATATTTCATTCATTCAGATCTAGGATGTGTTGAGTGTTCCTTTTACTTTTTTGAGCAGTGTGTGTGCGTATATATACCCGCACAGGCAGCGCCGCTCCCGGTCCTCACTAACATGGTTCGCTGATTGGTTGCGGCCACGACCAATCAGCGATATTGGCGCCAAATTGAAACACGCTCTCCGGCCAATTGGCGCCAGATTTAAAATATGTACGCCACCGTCGGGAGATAGTAGGGCTGACTCCGCCCATGTGGTCATGTGACTCACCAACTGCCCATGACGTACTGAACAGGTGACCCCCGGCTGCAGCTGGCTCTTGCTTCCGCTTATGTCACCACTATTTGTGGCTGCAGCCAAGGGGTCTCCTGTTTCGCGTTCCACGGTGAGTGATGGGCTATGGGCGGGGTTATCCCCCATCCCGTCACACCCGGCATCCACCGCACGCGCATTCATTGACAGAGCGCGCGGTGGATGCTGGGTGTGACATGATGGGGGATAACCCCGCCCACAGCCCGCCATTCACCGTGGTATGCGGAACAGGAGACCCCTGGCTGCAGCGGCAAATAGTCGTGATGTAAGCGGAAGCTAGAGCCGGCTGCAGCCGGGGGAATTACGTGTTGGCTGTGCACGATCAGCGATGTTGTCACAAGCAATATTGACAACATGACGTAATTACAAAATTCATTTGGGGCCCTGGGGGGATACATTGGGGGGTTAATTTAAAGTAGTGCACAACCCATTGAAACACTGCTTCGCTGATTAGTCGCGCCCGGTCGGCCGCATACATATTCTAGAATACCCGATGCGTTAGAATCGGGCCACCATCTAGTAAGAGTGATAATGGGTAAAACAAAGTGGCATGGCTGAGAAATGTTCAGTGTTCCTTTAGCAGCCTGCCACAAATATGGCAGTGCAAACAAATATTAACTATAACATTTCTTCATCAGGCAATATGCAAATTGCCTCTTCAGAGAAAGAGGACTTGTACTCTATAGCGCCACCTATTGGAAGCAGCAATCCTACAAGTCACAATCAACCATTTAATGAGTCGTGCAATATGACTTAGGATAAAAGCCAAATCAGAATCTCAATTTGCAGACACAGTGTTTCGGGCTGTTGGCCCTCGTCAGTGCAAAGTATGAGAACGGATTTGGCTGCATGAGAGGCTCCTGACTGAGGTCTAAGGCAAGAAATCCAACCATCCTTTATAAAATATTATACATTACCCTATTGTCAGTAAGTATTTGCACATCTGAGGAATAGATGTATAACCTACCCAGTTTAACCAGTGAGTATAGCCATTTGCAAGGGATTTCAAAACTTAGACATTTGGTGATCAATTGATCACCAGGCCGCAGTCAATTTCTAATAGGTTTTTTTCAAAAAAGAAAAGCTTGCCATAAAGAAGGTTTCAAAAATACTTACCTTACAGTTTTTCCCATTATTATTTTTTTTTTCCCCTGCCACGACAGGTCATCCATGGAGGCAAAGAGTCATGTCACCACAGTTTCTTATCAGGCATTGTGATTCTCAGGGGTTAATTCGCTTGTAACAAGGTTTTATTACTTTTTAGAAATTTGTTTTAAACAAAATTGCCCAAATTGGTTTGTACTGAAAAAGATCTGACTATTCCATTTACTAAATATTGGAACATTTTAACAGAATCAGTAAAATATTTCAACACAAAAAGGAGGATTAACGTGAACCAGCAATAAATCCAAGATTACAAGCTTATTCAGCCAAATGCCATCTTCCCTGACACCATGACTAGCAACATGGTTCAGATTGGCTGTGTGCATATCAAGTCATATGAAAAAGAGGGATACACCCGTTTCAGACATTCATCTCATCGACTGACAATGGGTTCCGAAATTCTAAAAACGCAGCTGCTCCATTACATTGTCAATTTCATCCACTAAAATAACCAGCATACTAATATAGCACTGTCTCCTTTTATCTTGGGATCCATGAGACACGGAGATAAACCTTACCACGGGTCGAGAATCCTCTCTTTCTAAGATCTTCTGAGCTTGATCAGCTGGAAATCTAAGTACTGTAGTGATAACTTTCGCCATGGTCTTAAAAACAAATAATAAAAATAATTAGAAGGTGAAGGTCAGCTAATGAATTACAGTATATGCAGAATTTTTGTAAATTGTGTGAATTGTAAAGCATTGCAGAACATGTTGGTGCTATATAAATAAAAAGATTATTATTATTATACTTACACATAGGCAAGACCAGGAAGATTTTAGTAACACTAAAAACTAAAGTACATACAGTATAATAACAAGGTTATGCAGCACCAAAATTATGTCACGTAGTGGCCAAATGATACTCTTGCTTAAAAGGCACAGTTGGAAAGAACATAAGACATACGGTGCCCTTAAAGTAGCACATTGTGTGGCCGTCATTTTTTTTTTTCTTCATTTAGTCAAACTCCGTAATTGATTTATATGAACTGTACATAAACTGTCTACAGCATGAGGTGTAATAACCTTTGTAATGTTACCATATTATTTATGAAATTATGCAAGCGCGGAGCTCCTTACCTTAGTTTCCTTTCCCATCATATACTCAAACAATATGTTTCTCAAATACTCAAATTCTGTAGGCTCAGCAAAGACCGACACATCGGTGTACCTATGATTGACATCTGTAGAAAGAGTAAAAACCACTAGATGACAACTGCAAGAGCAGCAGCTATAAAGATGAGAGGTTACCTTTAACTATGCAGTCAATGTATGCCCTGGGAATTTTTTTGCAGCCATTATATAAGTAGAATAGATCTTATTTTAGAATCTTAAAGACTTCGCTCATAAAGCCATAATATGGCTGACTATCAATGTCATAAGCAGGGCATAATCCACAACTGCTGTGTTCTGACATGTTATAGAGCTGCCTACACATTGTATAGCGGGGTCTTACTGATGTCCTGATAAAACTATCATTCTAGACCATAACAGAAAGATGTATACCAAACTACAGAGACGGATGAGGATTTGATCACACGTTTCCTACATTAACAAGAAGCGATCAACAATGTAAACTACCTGGTGATGAACAACCATTAATAGTCCCTACAGATTGCATACTGTCGACAGCGCATCTTCTGTTTACAAGTGGAGATGTGCTGCCGACAATGAACGTAAGGCTTGCATGGAAGACAAGATCAGCAGCTTAGCAAGTGCTTGCTCATTCATCGGCTGATCACTGTCATGTTTACATGGCACAAACATTCCTAAAATTGCTCTAAGCCAATAACTAAATTCTAGTATTCCCTTAAAAATTAATGTGGAGTACAATGTATTCACGTTACAAACAACACTGCTGAAACCGTTCCCCACCTTTATAAGGAGTCCCAAGAGGAGTGACAAACACACCACGCGAGTAGTTTTTTAACTGGTCTTCCAACGTGTTAATCTGTACAAAAAATGGTTAAAAAGTGAAGGGAAAATAAATACTCAAACACGGTTCTCCAATAGTATTTCTAATAAAGACAGGCCTCTTTCATACCAAGCAGCTGTTTATTGGGAATAACTAAAAATGAATGGGGCAAGTTTCAAATCTGCCAAATTTTACGGGGAAATTTAGCAGCTAATTTATTCCCCACAAATTGAGTGTCCCTTATTATGCCAACAGACTGGGGAACATAATAAATGTAAGGTGTAGAAACACCAATATTCCCCATCACTGCTCAACTCTGCTGTTCAGTGTCCCCCTTACAGTCCTCTGTGCCTCTACACGCTGAGACCACAAGCATCTTCACGCTGAGCTGGGACTTCCGGACACGACTATGCCTAGGATGTCCATGTGCAAGGAAGTCCTGGAACTAGTCATGGAGGAAGTCCTGGTGTAGAGTGTTACTTATAAGGTTGTGGCGCACATCCTTGCCTAGCATGGAGAAGCCCTAGGTTTCAGCACACAGCGGCAATAAAAAAAAAAGGGGGGTGAGGACCATATGGGTGAGAGCATGCTGTGGAGATGGTCCGGAGGTATTATTTTTTTTACCCTTTTGCCAGCCCTTTACAGTTCAGCAAAATGGTGGCAAGCTGACTGCCACCTTGCTGAACTCCATTACAAAGAATATCTGCATTCTGGACAATATGGATTTTTGTAAAATTCTGAGCAGACTTCAATACCACTTGAACAAATTCGTCCAACTCTAGTAATAGTGCAAAAAGCTAAATCTACAGCTACCACATGTAGGCTACAGCCAGTCAACTCAACCAATAAATCTGATTACACTTATCTCAAGCCCATCCATAGAACTTAGCTTCCATGAGCTGTTAATTTGTGGTCATTATGGTATATGTTCCCATTATAAATTACTGTTTCTGGTTTGAATCTATAAATGTCCATGCAGAATCCGGATACAAGATTATTTAAAAAGACCACAATCACCTTACCTTCTCATTTAGTTCCTGCTCTATTAATTTGGCGTCATTTAGTTGTGTGGTTCTCTTTGCTAATTGTGCCTATAGAAGAAACAAACCGTCTATACCACAGTAAACAGAAAATAAACTACTGTAATACTTATTTGTCTAGACGGGATACATAGGTTTTCCCTTCTCAGCTGAGCCCAGGACTCGGCACAGAAGTGGTTTGCAGCCACTAAATGCTCTCACTCACTCCCAACAAACTAAAATCTTGGCAGCAGTGAGGAACTGAATCACAAGGTAGATAAGAAAGTTATAGAACATTTCTTTTATAAGGGAATTAATATAAAATCTACTATACAGATTTTCCCTGGGTTGGTACACCAAATATATCATTTACTGCTCTATGCTGCCTATTCTAGGAACTTTATTTAAGAAGTCTCCAATGCCAGATGTAAGTAGGAATTCAGCTGTCAGTCAAAGCCATCCATCATGCTGAGGGGTCACACAGGCACAAGACCCAACATATTCTATTAGTAGCTTCCTAGAAAACATAGGCCCCAATTCATCAAGACGGGCAATTTTCTTGGCGATATTAATGAGGGGGCATGCTAGTCAGACACTCCTGATTCATAAAGAGGCGCACGTCTCTTCATCAATCAGAAATGTCTGACAAGCGGTGTGTGCCTATGTGCTTCACGCCAGAAATCTTACTCCAGTCGGGAACAGGAGTGAGATTTCTGGCATAGGGAACACAACAGCACGTAATGAATTAGACAAGCTGTAATGTCACATCCCCGCTGTGCCTCATTCTGACAGGGCTGGGAGAAACTGTTCTGAAAATGCCAAATGTTGCAACTCTGAACTGCACCAACATCTTGTGACTTTTTCAAGGCTTTTATGCCACTTTTTTTGGAGTAAGAGCTTTGCTGAATCAGACTTATTATGTTTACTTTAAGATCACGATTCAGTAAATTGCTTACACCAGAAAACTAATGTAAGAGACGCATTTTTTTTAAATCGTTAAATGGGTGGAGTTGGGGTGGGACGGAGTGTAGCTACGCCCGTTTGTCAAGTTCATCAAAAGTGGCAGCATTTCTTACGCTAGAAATGTTAGGATGGTCCCTGACTGGTGTAACATTTTTTGCCGAAGAGCATGTCACTGATAAGATGCCTGAATTCATTAAGTGGTGTGCACATCTTAATGAATTCAACAGTTCTTATTCATGCATGCCCCTTATTAAGACTGGGATGCGAAAAGCCTGTCAATGAATCGTCTAAGTTTTTTCTTTTATAATCATTTTAGTTAGCAAAGTTAATCTCTCCATTCTACATTATTTCAGCTGCAGCCAGCAGCCTCGGAAGGTTAGGCAATCCTGCTCTCCCAATAGGTAGGTGTCCCACAGGTAGACATGGAAACACCTTTAGTTAAAAATCTAGTTTAATGAGTTAAACACATACAATGATTTTATTTCAAGAAGAAGGGGGACATTATAACTACACCTTACTTGAATCTCTCCATGACCTGGGACCTGGAAATAGAAAGAAAACAACCAATAAAGTATATGTTTGACAGTCCAAAGTTGTTCCAGATATTTCCTACATAAACCTAGCAGCTCACCTCTGCTTCTGCTGCCTCCTCTTCCTGCCTCTTTGACAGCTCTTCCTGAAATTTTTCTACTTGCTCCTGTAACTCAGTCACTTTCGCTGTCATTTCTTCTTCTCGTCCCTACAACAGAATAATAGAATAAAGGGTCCAAGTATAAGATGTACAAAATATTACAAGAAAATACACTCACCGAAAGTCCCCTCATGTCTCAGCTAAAAGAAGAATGTCACAGGCCAGACTTGAAATATATGCTGGCTTTTCCTTCTAGTATATACTAACAAATGTATGAAAATTATGAGAGGAACTCTTAGGAGAAAGCACACCATGCACACACATGGCTGGTACCTCTTGAGAACAAGCAATTGATAGGAGTTTGTTCCAGTGAACTGAATACAGCTTTATGTGGTTGATGAATAATCTTTGCAGCTCCTGAAAGGGTACATGTGCCATCAACATTTCATGTACATGAATAAAGTATAACTGTGCCATCTAGCTTGCTCTTCTGACGCACCCCTGGGCCTGTGTCGCGCAGCGTTGCGCACGCGGGAGCTTACCCGGAGCCGGATCTGTTGAGGGTTGTAGTCTCGTGGCGGTGACCCGGTCCGTGCCCAGGGAGTCAGACTAAGTGGCGCTGTATTAGCGGTAGATGTTGGACGACTACGCCACCCGTTGAATGCAGTGAAGGAGCTGCCGCTGCAGGGCAGACCGCTGAGGCCGGTGGTAGGATTGTGCAGCGTGATAGTATCACCCCCAACGGGAGGGGTATGGCCTCAGGGCAGCCGACGTGGATGATGGGGTAGCAGGAATCACTCAGAGACGATGCGGTGTAATTCAGGGTCTTTACTGGTGATAAAGATAGACCCTCCCGGAGTACTGGCTAGCGATCGGGGCCTGGTCAGTCCTTGAGCAGATGGGATCTCCCCTGGCCAGGCGGAGTTGTAGGCCTCCCAAACTGACTGTACTCTTCTGGCTACCTTGCTAGAGGCGGGTATAAGTAGCCCACGTCCCTGAGTGTACCGTGTGGTGCTCACACGTATGGCCGGTGACTCGGGGCCTTCTAGTGGCGTCCGCTCCACGACGGCGGTGCTGGTCCCACGCGTGTGACCGTGCCTTCGGGTTTCTTGGCCAGAGGACCTGAAATAGACTTCTTCCAGTCCCTCTGGATCTTCTCCTACGTCCGGTAGGTTTGGCATCCTGGACAGGGCGTCCGCGTTGGTATTGGAGCGTCCTGCCCGGTATTTGATTGTGAACTCGTAGTTGGACAGACGGGCCATCCATCTCTGCTCTAGGGCACCGAGTCTTGCCGTGTCCAGGTGTGTCAACGGGTTGTTATCCGTGTACACGGTGAACCGGGAAGAAGCGAGGTAGTGCTTAAAGCGTTCGGTGACTGCCCACACCACTGCCAGGAACTCTAGCTTAAATGAGCTGTAATTCTCAGGGTTTCTTTCGGTGGATCGCAGTTTTCGGCTAGCGTAAGCGATTACTCGTTCTTTCCCCTGCTGGATCTGGGACAGTACGGCTCCTAGCCCGATGTTACTTGCGTCGGTGTAGAGGATAAAGGGCTGGCTGTAATCAGGGTACGCCAGGATTTCATCCCCCGTGAGGGCCATCTTCAGCTGGCGGAAGGACTCTTCTTCTAACTTCTCCCATTTGAAGGGCGGCTTCTGGTTCTTGGCCTTCCGGGACTGGCCTATCAGGAGGTCCTGCATAGGAGCTGCCTTTTTGGTGAAACCGGGGATGAATCTGCGGTAATAGCCTACCAACCCGAGGAACTGCCGCACTTCCTTTACACTGGAGGGACTTGGCCATTCCTTAATTGCGGTGATCTTATCAGGGTCGGGAGCCACTCCGTCAGCGCTCACCACGTGTCCCAGGTACTGCACCTTTGGTTTCAAGAGGTGACACTTGGAGGGTTTTACCTTTAAGCCGTAGCTTGCCAGAGCTTCGAACACTTCCGCCAGGTGTTTCAGGTGGTCCTCATAAGTCTTGGAATATACGATGACATCGTCCAGGTACAACAGGACTGTCTCGAAGTTTCTGTGGCCCAGACAGCACTCCATTAATCGTTGGAAGGTTCCCGGTGCGTTGCAGAGTCCGAACGGCATACAGGTAAACTCGCTAAGTCCCATCGGGGTGGTGAATGCGGTCTTCTCCCGGTCCGCCTCTGCTACAGGAACCTGCCAGTACCCGCTAGTGAGATCCAAGGTAGAGAAGAAGTTAGCAGATCTTAAAGCAGTCAAAGACTCCTCTATCCTTGGTAAGGGGTACGCATCCTTGTGTGTGATACGGTTAATTTTCCGGTAATCTACACACATCCTCATGGTGTTGTCTTTCTTTTTGACTAAGACTAGTGGAGCTGCCCAGGGGCTACAGCTATCCCTGATCACCCGAGGACACTTCACCAGAGGCAGACTGGGACACAGAGAGGCAGCAGCAGTACCGGAAAGTACAGGAGAGCGTGGAGCGAAGTCTCTGTCAGGCTAGGGAAAGACAAGAGAAAACTTACAACCAGTATGCTCCCGCTGTTCCCCTGGTACCTGGAGAGCAGGTCTTGAAGAGGAAAAGACGGCTCCACAAGTTGGACGACCAGTGGGAGAAGGACCCGTACACCGTACTGCCCTCAAGCCACGAGAACCCGAAAGTCTGTACCATCAGTAAAGACGGAGGGGAGACCATAGCCATTGTATCCCGGGATCACCTGAAGAAGTGTCCTGAACAGCTACGGAACCCTGAAGAGGAACAAGAAGACCATCGACCCGTAGAGGAAAGGGAAGATATGGTTAGTACTGTGCTCGGAGACTTCCCTCGGTCCTGGACTCAAGTCAATGGTGCAGTTGTGGTACCCGTCCTCACGTTCCTCCAACCAGCATCCCAAGTGCCTACGGAGCAACAGGTGGAGCTGGAAGAGCAGCCGGTCCAGGAGGCAGAAGACTCCACACAAGCTGAACAGGAGGATCAACCCTCTGCTTATAGTGAGCCTGCCGTACCCCTAGTGAGCCAAAGAGCCGGTAGACAGCTGCCCAGTTTACCCTTGACAGCTCCTACACCCTGTAGTTCAGGGCTAGACAGTCAGCTCCGTAGGTCCACTAGGGCCACTAGAGGCCAGTTACCTGCACGTTGGAGGATTTGAAGTGTATAAACTGTTTTATTTGTGGTTACCTGTTTTTCTTGTTGCTTGTGTAGAATTATGTGTTTCTAGTTATTTATAGGAGTCCTTGGTGGATTTACCGGGAATCCTTGTACATGGTTGGAGCGTAACCTAGGAATGGACTAAAGACTGTTAAGGACTCGGGGCAGGACAGACCCCTACCTGGTTACGCCTCCCTGTTTTGGTGAAATGGACACCTTGCTTTTCTTCAAAAACTGCACCCGGTTGCGGACACGCCGTAACCATCTTTCTGTGTTTTTCTTATTGTATTATTATTGTTTATACCTTGTTATGTTTTTCTAAAAATATGTTTAGTCCTGGAGTACTAAATTTCACTAGGGGGGAATGTGGCACCCCAGGGGTCTGGTTTCCACAGTAACAGCAATGTTATGTCTGAGAGCAGGTGGGAGGTCTCTTGGTCAGGGATCCTGTGCATGCCACACCTCCTGCCCAGTCCTGGGAGGGGAAGAACTTCCCCTATATAAACCTAGGGCTGAGGCAGGGTTAGTGAGTAGAGAAGAAGTAGAGACAGAGAAGAGAAGCAGATATAGGAAAAGAACATCAGGAGCTCTGTGGGAGCAGTGCTATAAGGAGTCAGGGGCTGGCAGCTGCAGAGCTCGCCCTGACTGAGAAGCTATCACCGGACCCGGAGTCCGAGGCTGTGGAGACTAATCTTTACCCAGCAGCAGAAACCGCCCGGCAGGGGATTTCAGGTCCTCTGGCCAAGAAACCCGAAGGCACGGTCACACGCGTGGGACCAGCACCGCCGTCGTGGAGCGGACGCCACTAGAAGGCCCCGAGTCACCGGCCATACGGGTGAGCACCACACGATACACTCAGGGACGTGGGCTACTTATACCCGCCTCTAGCAAGGTAGCCAGAAGAGTACAGTCAGTTTGGGAGGCCTACAACTCCGCCTGGCCAGGGGTGATCCCATCTGCTCAAGGACTGACCAGGCCCCGATCGCTAGCCAGTACTCAGGGAGGGTCTATCTTTATCACCAATAAAGACCCTGAATTACACCGCATCGTCTCTGAGTGATTCCTGCTACCCCATCATCCACGTCGGCTGCCCTGAGGCCATACCCCTCCCGTTGGGGGTGATACTATCACGCTGCACAATCCTACCACCGGCCTCAGCGGTCTGCCCTGCAGCGGCAGCTCCTTCGCTGCATTCAACGGGTGGCGTAGTCGTCCAACATCTACCGCTAATACAGCGCCACTTAGTCTGACTCCCTGGGCACGGACCGGGTCACCGCCACGAGACTACAACCCTCAACAGATCCGGCTCCGGGTAAGCTCCCGCGTGCGCAACGCTGCGCGACACAGGCCCAGGGGTGCGTCACTTCCACCCAGAGAGAATTGCTGATTAGACCTTCACTAATGAACCAAATCAATGAAACTAAAATTCAATTAAATACCTCCAAAATTTCTTCATATTTCTTGACGGTTCTCTTTAGATCATCATCCTTCTCTGCAATCTTTCTATGAAGCTGGGTTGTTTCTATCTGATGTGACTGTATTATTTCTGCCTCAACCTCTTGTGCTTTGCCTGTATCAAACATAAATTTCATTAGACACATTCACTAATACCAAATTTAGTACTAACGGCTAAGATGTTAATATGCATGAATGAGTATGACGCTTAAAGTAAAATGTATCCTTCACCATGAGATTATAGTACAAGAATATTTTGTTTAAAAAAAAAAAAAAAAAAAGCCGACTTCGAAATGTGTAGAAAAATAAAAACCTTCCTTTCATCGCATCTCCTCATTTCTAGCAGCACAGCTTTTTAACCAATATTTGGTGGAAGATTCGCCTCCAGCACATGGAGCAGCAGCAGCTTGCTTTGAAACCTCCATAGGAGCTGTGGCTTTACACAACCCCCCAAGGTGAGCACAACCATACGTGCCTGCTTTATCTTTTTAGAACGGTATCACTCTATTTGCTCTCTATGGTCCCATCTATAGGAGATCTTCAATATTAGTTAATATGGCACAGGTGGTAAAACAAGTTTGTGTAGTCAACAGCGTAATTTCTTCTCTAACTGTATTTGCAAGTTACATTAAAAAAAAATCTTGCGTATAAGATAGAATCCCTCCAGAGGGGGACTGGAGTCAACTTTCTACAAATTTAGAGACTTTTGGTTTCAAAAGTTGCATATGATGAATCAGGTGGAAATATAAGGAAACGTAAACCTCACCCACAGTGGCAAACTTGAAATAAAAAAACAAAACAGGCGAGCACGTTCAATAGCCTTCAGAAGAGGCACCAATGAAAAGAAGAAATGGAAAAACTTGACGAAAAACAGGCGCAAAAGCAATAATGCATTGGGCCCTTGGCGCTTACACAAACTGCTTATTTGTTCTGTGAAGTACCTCTAAACAGCAGTAGATTTTTAAGTATGTGACTGCAACCGAATCAACCAATAGTAAAAGTTGAACATAGGCCCTCAAGTCACTGACATAAACCTAGTGCACATAAATGCACAGACATGTTTAAGCATAGAGAATAAATTATCTGACATATCTGTGATATGCAAAAAAAAAACAAACTATAATACAGATAAACAAAATAATCTCTCACACAATATTTAAGCTTACCAATTGTCTCTTGAACAGCAATTTCAAGTTCACGCTCTTTTTGAGCCATTTGTGTGTTAAACTCCCTCATGAGTTGTTTTAAGGAAGAATTGTGCTTTAATTCTTGATCCTCTTGCTCATACCTATGGAAAATGACAAACTTTTAATGTCAAAACACATGCATATGACATACACAAGTAAAATAACTTGGGAAAAATACTATGACAATTCAGACTTACTGCACTTTCTGGTCAGCTTCTTCTGTTAGCTCCTTTTTTAGCAAATCTAGTTCTTGATTATGTTCCTTGCGTAAAGTCCTCAAGTCTTTCTGCAGTTTAGTTACTTCCTTGCGGAATTTTTGTATTTCCCCTTCTGCTTCTTGAAGCTTTGCCTTCAAAATGTTTTCCTGAGATTGAATTTCATCAAACAGTACTTTGAGTTCTTCATACAATTTAGACTTTTCTTCTAATTTTTCATAACAAGCTTTCAACTCTGACTCTTTCACTATTAACTGTTCCTGCAGAGAAAGTAAAACTTCCTGATGTTTGGAAGACAGTTGTTCCAGTTTCATCTTTTCGGCTTCCCTTTCAGTGACCAGGGACAACTCTTTTTCATTTATGATCCTTTCACTCTCACTAAGCTTTTTCTCAATTGTCTCATTTCTATCTTCCAGCTCTTTGAGTCTTTTTTCCTTTAGCAGCACCTCGTCTTTTAGGCTAGATAATTCACTGTCCTTCTGACGGTGCTGCTCCTCCAGACTTGCACATTTTTTCTCAAGTTGTTCTTTCGCCTGGCTGAAACCTACCTTTAATTCTTGTTCTTCATTCTGAATCTGATCCTTTAGACTTTTGAGTTGAGCTTCCAAATGTTGCCTAGATTTTTCCTTTTCTTCAAGCTGAGACATTAGCTGTTTCTTAACTGATGCAATTTTTTGTTCTGCTTTTTTCTTGAGTTCTGCAATTTTTTTGGTGCTTTCGCTTGTCAATTGCTCTTCTAAAGTTTTCATTGCCTTATCTTTGCTTTCTGTTAGCTCCACTTTTAGCTGTTTCCACTGAATTTGTTTTGCATTACTATCTTCCTTCAAGCTTGAAATGTCATTTTCTAGTCTGAGTATTTGCTGCTGAGCTTCCATAGAGTGACTGTCCTTTTCAGAGGCAACATTTTGGATATGTGAAAGCTGTTCTACAAGTTGTTTTTTTTCAACATTCTGTTGCTGTATTTGTCTGTCTACCTCCTCCATTAAACATTGTTTTTCTGTTGTTAATTTGGCGATCTCTGCTTCCAGTTCCTGAATTTTTGAATGCTGATGTTTTACATTAGTGGTTAACTCAAGTGCTAAACTTTCTTTGCTGGCTTGTTCCTTTTCTATGTTGCTACGAAAATGTTCAAACTCTTCTCTGACAGTCTTAACGTGCCCATCTTTTTCAAGCAGTTGTTGATTAGCGATTCCAATCTTTTCTTGTAAACCTTGAATTGTTTGGTGATTCTGGGTAAACCTGACTTCTGCTTTCTTCTTCCACTCGTCTAACTTATTTCTCACTTTATCCACTTCTTCTACAGAGGCAGTTTTTTCTTTATTCAGATCTTCAATACTTGACATCAGATCTTGTATCTGTTTGAGTAACTGCTGTTGACTTTCATTATGCTGGGAACTTATAAAAGCTATACATTTCTCCTTTTCTTCTAAGGCCACACTGTTCTCAAGTTTTAACTTGAGTTCATTTACTTCGGTGTCTCTTTCTTTTAGTGCAGCAGTCAAAGATGTTACAGTATTGATGTTTTCTGACAGCTCTTTTTTAAATTGCGTAATGCAAGATTCTTTTTCGTCAGACAGTTTCTGCTGGTTACCTCCCTCTTTCTGCAAAGCTTCCTTCTCGATGGAGAGACTCTTCAGTTCTTCCTTCATAGTCAAAATTGTATTTTCTTTTTCTTGCAATTGTTGGCAGCTTTGTGTTAAGGATGTATTCATGGTCTTATATTCATTATTTAAATGATTCATTTTAGCTTCTAAGTCTTGGATTTTGCTCACATGCTTTGAAATGGGTTCTTTCAATTTAAATGCCGATTTCTCACAAAGGCCAATTCTGAGGGTCAATCTACTCATGTTCTCATTATATTTATTAGTCAGTCCCAAAGTTACTGACTCTAACAGTGACATGGCCTCTTTGCAGCAATTTTCAAATTTCTGTTCGTATTCACGTAGTAGTTTGTCGCACAAAGCTTCTTTCTCTGAAAGCTTATCTGACAATTCTCTTACAAGGGTAGCAGACTCATTACTGTGAGACGTTTCTAGTGCTTGATATTTTTCTTCTGCTTTGCATAGTTTTACAATTAAGTCTTCAATTTCACTTTTATGGTCATCTGCTGATGTTCTTAAGTGATTAAGTTCGGATTCTACCAAGTTTTTATCATTCACCAGTGAGACATACTCATTTTGTACCTTTTCAAGCTCAGATTTCAAGTTGCTCTCACTCTGGGTCAAAGTCAGGACCTGATTAGTTATCTGATTCAGTTGCTCCTGTAATTCATAGAAAGTAACATCCAAACGGCTTTTTTCTTCCCTCAGTGCCACAATCTGTTTGTCCACTTCTTGCTTCTCCTTGCTGATATTACTGAACAGCTGTTTAGTCTCAGTAATCTCTTGGTCTTTCTCTTGAAGTTCAGTTTCGTGTTTTTCCCTCAGTTCATCCACATGCTGGCTAAACTTTTTCTCCCAATCCTGAACAATCTCCTGTAATTCTCTTTGGTGGGACTTTTTGACACTGACAATTTGCTCTTTATGGTTCTGTTCCAGCTGAGATAATGCATCATTAATTCCAGTTGAACTTGCATGGGCCATCTCCAACATTTTCTCGTTAAATTGCTTTTCTTTATCGTCTAACTCAAGTTGCTTCTTCTCCACTTCGTTTTTTAGCTTACTTTCCATGTCAGAATATTTTTTCTTGGATGCCTCTTGCATTTCTTTAATTCGTTGCTTCATTCTTTCAATTTTGCCATCTTGGCTTTTAGTTTTCGCTCGGTGTTCTTCTTGTAAGGATTCTATTTTATTTTCTTTGGAAGACAAATTTTGGTTAAGCTGGTTAATAAGTTGGTTGTGAGACTCTTTTAGCTTTACCGTTTCATTTTCTTTATCAGCTGCAACTCTGTTCAGCTCTTCTACATGAGATTTATATTCATTAATCTTTGTCTCAGATTGCAATGTCAAATCATTAACATGTGTGGTCTGCTGTTCAATTTTCAGTGAAAGGTTTTGTACTTGCTCTTTATGAGAATCTAACTCTGTAGTCATAAGTTTCAGTTTGTATTCTTGTTCTTCAATTAATTTTTTAAGATGGTTTCTGTCCTCAGTCATAACACTCAACTTCTCTTGCATATTTTGTACCTCCATGGTATAGCCCTCTGTATCATCCTGAGCCTTCTTCTGATATGAACAACGCAGCTCATCCAGCTGGATAGAAACTGATTTGAACTCCCCATCAGCTTTTTCAACTGCTTCCTTTAGTTGCTGCTTTTCATGCTGCAGCTGTTCAGTCTCCTTCTCCTTCCCATCAAGCAAAAGCTTCAAGTGACTAATTTCATCCTTCAGGCCCTTTTCTACCTCTCGAGTCATTATCTCCTTCTCTTTTTCAATTGCACCAATATCGTCTTGGTGCTGCTTCTGGATCCCAACAAGTTGACTTTCAAAGTCTAGTTTTATTTTATCTAGTTCGCTCTGACAGTCTAAAAGATTCTGTTCAAATTCCTGACGCAGCTTTAGAGCTTCAGACAATTCAGATGAGAGAGCTTCTAGTTCCGTTTGTTTTACATCTAATTTCTCCAAAGTTTTTTCATTCATTTCTTCAATGTGAGCCTGAAATGTACGCTCCTTTTCTTTTAATTGTATTTCAAATTCCTGTTGGCTTCCCTCTTTTAGGGCAGCGATCTCTGCTGCATGTTCACAATTTAAACTTTCAAGCTTTTCTAGTAACTTCTTTTCATTATCCTGATTACATAGCTCAAATTCTTCCTTATGTTTCTCAATAATTGCAGTTATTTCTGCATTGTGCTTATTTGTTTCGCTTTCTAGCCGAGTGGATAGTTCTTCCGATTTGATGTCACTATCCTGTGATGTTTTTGCGAGGAAACTTTCCAACTCAAGAATTCTCTGTCAAAAGAAGTAAAAAACAAGGTCTAAATAAAACTATATGTAAACATGACACTAAAGCCAAGAACACAACATAGGGAAAAAAGTTACTATTTAAAGGGGTTAGGCGGTCTTCTGGTATCAGTCTGCATTTCCTCTATGTGATTGCACAGTTCGGAATCCTTACAGTGTGCACATTGCACACTGTCACCAATCTACATCGCCGCTGCCTAGACTTGGGTGTTCACATGACTGCAATTATGCGATTTGCATACTTCCAGTCACATGCCAGATAGACACGGCAATTATTAGCGCCAATTTCAGTGAGTATTTTTCTTCTGTGTTTTGGTTCATATGGGAAAAAAATTCTATTTTTCGAATACCCTTTTTATTAGGGTAAATACACAAGTATTCTCAGAAAAGTGCGATCACGGTAAAAAAAATTATGTAACTTACTGTTCTACATTCTTCAAGTTCCTGTTGCATTTCCTGAAGCTGGTTTTCAGTCTGCATCTGGATGGCTTTCTTCTGAAGTTCCATCTCTTCTAAAGCTAGTAAGGCCTGCTGCTCTTTTTCTTGCATAGTATTCAAATGCTCCTCCTGGCCCTTGGTCTGTTAAAGAATAGAAGAAAACTAGTAGGTGTAAGATATTAATAATGGAAGCACTTAGCGTGTAATAAACATCTGTACTGCTGAAGTAACTCTAAATATAAGAAAAGTACTGGGTAGTAGAAAAAATTTACAACTATGAATTTTTACAAATGAATGATACACATAAATATATATCTACTGGCCCAGATTCATCAAGACTGGCTTTTGCATTCAAGTCTTAATGAATTTAGGACATCTTACTTTAGGCTGTGAGCCCACGATGCGTTTTGTAAGCGTTTCCGCAGCGGCAAAAATGCTGCAGAAACGCTTAAAAAACGCTTGGTAGAAGGCCTGCCATGTCCCCCAATGATAATCCGCATGTGCTGTGCACATGCTGCGGAAATTTCCGCTGCGGAAAAAAACGCAGCACTACCAATTATTTTGCAGAAGCGCTGCGTTTTCGCCACCACTGACTTGCATTAGACCGCATGGATTACGCATTACTGAATATGTAGATGAGCATTCCATGCGTTCAATGTGCGGATGGTACCCAGGTCTAGAGAAGAGGAGACTCTCCTCCGGACCCGGGTACCATAAAAAACAAAAATAATAATAATAATATTATATATATATATATATATATATATATATATATATATATATATATATATATATATATATATATATATATATATATATATATATATATATATATATATATATATATATATATATATACACACACACAAATTTTTTTTGATTTTATTCTTTTTTTTTTTTTTTACAGTATATATATATATATTTACCTTCTGATAGCCCCCGGTCTCCTTGTGTTCACTTGCTGGCAGTTCGCGATGGACTGGAGGACCTGCGCTGACGTCATAGTCATGTGACGGGTCACGAGGCGCTGACGTCATAGTCATGTGACGGGTCACGAGATGCTGACGTCGGCAGGTCCTTCAGTGTACCGCGGCCAGGACCGAGTGAAGCAAGACTGCGGGGGCCATCGGAAGGCAAGTATAGATTTATTTATTTTTTATTTTTAAACATTCTTTCGGTCACAGTATATAAATCCATGCCGGTTTCAGCTTCTTTCAATGACTCCAGCTTACCTTTAACATATAGGAGACCTGTATAGAATGCCTTACATATAATTATGACAGAATATCTGTCTGTTGATCCCCAATTGCCTCTACTTACATCTTAGGCTATCTTAAGAGCCACTGCGGGTTTGAAGCGGTGTTTTTATGCAGCGCCAAACACGCAGCGGCCAGATGTTCCAGCATAGTGGATGGGATTTCTAGAAATCCCATGTCCACTATGCGTCTGTGCACCTGCGGATCACCCACACACACTGACAGGCGGCGCGTCTTTCAGGACCACAGCATGTCAATGTCTCTTGCGGGTCCGCATGTGGACTTTACCTACATACTAAACATTAATGACGAAAGTCCGCATGTGAGAAAAAAAAAAAATTGCGGCCGCTAATTTGCATTATGAGGGCGGAAGTGGAGCAGCTATTCTGCAGCGTCAGGGCCACAGCGGCTCCTGATCGTGGGCACATACCCTAAATGCTTTAAACAACAGCCAATCTTGTCAAGCAGGGCAGCAATGTAAAGGTTAGTGCAATGTTATACCATGTACAAGCCAAGAAGAAATATGTATGGAGAACTGGGTATCAGTACAAGGGAAAATGATTATACAGCAACTAAATTACCAAGGAGGAAAAGGATATATTGACGTAACAAAGTTTCAGTAACTGTACATTTAGTAGTTCTCTTTTAGGCTGTGTGTGCAAGTTCAGGATTTGAAGCAGAAATTTCTGCAGAAAAAAACGCGCGGTTTGCCGCAATTTTGATGTTTTTTTTTTTTAATTTTTTTTTTAAGCGTTTTTGTACATCAATGAATGCTTTTTGGAGCTAAATAAAGTTATTTGGTGGGACTTTGCTTTAACCCTTGGATTACCATCAAAAACTGGGGTGAGTATATTGGTTAATTTAAATGATTAACTCCTTTACAACTCAAGGTGGTTTGCACGTTAACGACAGGCCAATTTTTACAGTTCTGACCACTGTCACTTTATGAGGTAATTACTCTGGAACGCTTCAATGGATCCCCCTGATTCGGAGTTTCTTTTTTCGAGACATATTGTACTTTGTGACTGTTGTAAAATTTCTTCGATATCACTTGCGTTTATTTGTGAAAAAAACAGAAATTTGGCGAAAAATTTAGAAAATTAAGCAATTTTCAAAATTTGAATTTTTATACCCATAAATCAGAGTGATATGTCACACAAAATAGTTAATAAATAATATTTCCCACATGTCTACTTTACATCAGCACAATTTTGGAACCAAAATGTATTTTTTTTTTTTTATTAGGGAGCTATAAGGGTTAAAAGTTGACCAGCGATTTCTCATTTCTCCAACAAAATTTACAAAACCATTTGTTTAGGGACCACATCACATTTTGAAGTCACTTTGAGTGGTATTCATGACAGAAAATACCCAAAAGTGACACCATTCTAAAAACTGCACCCCTCAAGGTGCTCAAAAACACATTCAAGAAGTTTATTAACACTTCAGGTGCTTCACAGGAATTTTTGGAATGTGGAAGAAAAAAACGAACATTTAACTTTTTTCACAAAAATGTTACTTTAGACCCAATTTTTTTTTATTTTCGCAGGAGTAACAGGAAAAAATGGACCCCAAAATTTGTTGTGCAATTTCCCCTGAGTAAGCAGATACCCCATATGTGGGGGGAACACCACTGCTTGGGCGCACACCAGGGTTCGGAAGGTAAGAAGCACCATTTGACTTTTTATTGTAAAATTTGCTTGAATAATTAGCGGACGCCATGTTGCATTTGGAGAGCCCCTGATGTGCCTAAACAGTCGAAACCCCCCACAAGTGACACCATTTTGGAAACTAGACCCCTCAGGGAACTTACCTAGATGTGTGGTGAGCACCCTGAACCCCCAAATGTTTTACAGAAGTTTAGAACATGGAGCCGTGAAAATAAAATAAAAAAAATCAAACGTTTTCCACAAAAATGATGTTTTAGCCCCAATTTTTTTATTTTCACAAGGGTAAGAGGAGAAAATGGACTCCAAAAACTTTTGTGCAATTTCTCCTGAGTACGCCAATACCCCATATGTGGGGAAAATACAGTGTTTGGGCGCACGGCAGAGTTCAGGAGCACTGTGTGACTTTTTGAAAGCAAAATTGGCTGGAATCGAGAGCGGACGTCATGTCGCGTTTGGCGAGCCCCTGATGTGCCTAAATAGTGGAAACCTCCCACAAGTGACCTCGTTTTGGAAACTAGACACCTCAAGGATTTTATCAAGGGGTATAGTGAACATTTTGAACCCAGAGGTATTACAGAATTTGATAACATTAGGTCATCATATTGAATAAGTTGTGATCAGTCTTGAACGCAAGTGCTCGCTACTTGAGTTTGCATCGGGTACTCAGGTATGCACCATGTAGCGCGCGTTCTTGAGTGACATGCTCGAGTCCCCGCCCACGTTTCACGGTTATTAGACACCCAAAAAAAACATGCGGGGATCGCTCGTGCATGGCAGGCAATCCCCACAAGGTTTTTTTGGCCGCAAAGCATATGGGGCCGAGACTCGAGCATGTCACTCGAGCACCCGCGATACTCAGTGCATACCCGAGCACCCGAAGCAAACTCAAGTAGCGAGCACTTGCGCTCAACACTATTCGCCATATCGTCATCTTTTATTTTTTTTTACTTTTGAAAAAAATCCCAACCCTAACCCTAGCCCAACCCCAACACTAACCTACCCCCAACCCTAACCCAACCCTAGCCCAACCACAAAGTTTATTTTTTACGCCGTGCCTCGTGAGGTATAAGTGATTAGACGACTTTATTCTTCAGGTCGGTGCGATTACAGCAATACCAGAATCATACCGGGTTTTTATGATTGACAGCTGTTACACACTAAAAGACGCATTTTTTTGTAAAATCTAGTTTTTGCATTGCCATATTTTGAGAGCTATAATTTTTCCATATTTTGGCCGACAGTCATGTGACTGCTTGTTTTTTGCGGGATGAGTTGACGTTTTTTATTGGTGCCATTTTCAGGCACGTGACATTTTTTGATCGCCTTCTATTCCGATTTTTGGGAGGAAGAAAAAACAAAAAACCAACAATTCAGGGATATTTTTTTATGCTGTTCCGCGTGTGGTAAAATTTATAAGGTAGCTTTATTCTTCGGGTCAGTACGTTTCCAGCGGTACCACATTTATAGTTTTTCTATGTTTTGACGCTTTTACACAATAAAAGCTATTTTATAGAAAAAATATTAATACGTATTAATACGTCTTGGGCTTTAAAGGGGTTAAAGAATGTGTCTGTTGTATTTCAATAAAGTGTTTGCTCTGTGTCTGTGTTTTTAACACTTTACTTTAATTAGGTTTGGTATTGGAAGGGTCTGATTGACACCTTGTCATCACTATAAAAGAGCTAGGTGTCAGCTAATTCCATTCACCCAATCTTCATTAGCATTTCCATTCATGTCATTTCTGGGGCAGCTGGTGCGACTATTTTTAGCCTAGGACAGTGCCATTAGGCAAACATGGTCCCTGGCTATTATTAACAGCTCACAGCTGTTTCGTTAGCCGGTATGTCCCCATGAACAGCAACAAGCAGCGCTTTGGACGCAGCGTATTTTTGCTGCGGCCAAAACGCTGTGTTCTAATGTTGCACTTTTGTTGTCAATACTTGCAGATCTACCGCATATAATGACTAGGGTTGAGCGAGTTGTTCTGTTCGAGTATGCTCGGGCCGAGCTCCGAGTATTTATAGCTGCTCGGTGATTAGGTTAAATCGCTCCCGTGTGCATGATTTGCAACTGTTTGACAGCTTTATTACATGTGAGGAATGTCTAACAGTTGCAAATCATGCACACGGGAGCAATTTAACCTCATCACCGAGCAGCTATACTCGGAGCTCGGCCCGAGCATACTCGGCGAAAGAACATACTCGCTCAACACTAATAATGACGCTTCAAATCGGTCAAAATCTGCAGCGGAGACTAGCGTGTCCACTACAGAAATTGACATGCTGCTGGTGAGTTTGGGTATGTGACCACGATCAGGAGCCGCTGCAGGTTTGACGCTGTGTGGTTATACAGCGTCAAACCCGCAACGTCCAGATGTTACAGCATACTGGATGGGATCGCTAGAAATCCCATGTCCACTATGTGTGCATCTGAGGCTGCGGATCACCCATGGACACTGTCATGCAGCGAGTCTTTCAGGACTGCAGCATGTCAAATTCTCTTGCGGAGATGCTAGTCTCCGCAAAAGAAATTTGACCACTAGAATGTACAGAACGCAGTAAAGCCGCATGGTTCAGTGAACACATGTGGATTTACCTGCGTTCAATAGAATGCAAGGTTTTGGATGCATCAAAAATATGCGTCCAAAGAGCTGCGAAGTCTGAATCATGGGCACAGAGTATAAAATGTAAAAAAAAAAAAAAAATGGCGTGGGCTCAAGGGGCATTTTCATAAATAACAGAGGGAAAGCCGACCGCTGGGGGCTGATATTAGTAGCCGAGGAAGGTGCCATTAGCCCAAAATGCACCCTGGCTATTAATAACAGCATACAGCTGTTTGATTAGCCTTTACTGGCTAGATTAAAGGGGGACCCCAGAATTTTTTTTTTACGTAGGGTCCCCCTATAAAATCTAACCAGAAAAGGGTAAACCAAAAGCTGCGGGCTGATATTAATAGCCAGGGAAGGGACCACGGATACTAGCCCTCTCTGCGGCTAATAATATCACCCCTCAGCAGTCCCAGAAATGGAGCATCCATAAGATGCGACAAATCTGGCGCTTAGCCTCCGCTCTTCCCACTGCCCTGTAGCAGTGGCGAGTGGGGTAATGGGGTTGGTGTTCATATCAGTCTTGTATTGGCGGCTGACGTGAAGCCCAGGTTAGTAATGGAGGGAGTCTATAAGACGCCCTCAATTACTAACCCCGTAGTAAAGTTTTCGCTACTTTTTCAATAAAAGACAGCGCCAGAATAAAGTATTTTATTGAAATAAAATGACACACGGTTTTAATATTTTTTTATTATACGCCCAGTCCCCGAAACCCTCGATTTTCTGCAAAAAAAAACAAACAAAAAAAAAAACATATCCCTCACCTGTCAGCTGTCACAACATAATCCAGATTGTCGCTCGGCGATCTGGGTCACTTCTACAGCAGTGACATCAGCAATCACTGAAAACAGCAATGTATACACTGACAGGAGTGTAAAATCATTACTGTCAGTGTACATTGCTCTGCTGCAGGAGTGAGGTCACTTGGGTTCATCAGCTAAAGATCAGGTGATCAGCCCCGGTGACCTCCGCATCAGTGGTACGTGGGAACATTCTTGAGAGTATTCCCACGCAGCACCGATGTCGTAAAGTGAGGTCTCTGAGCTCTCAGCTGATCTTCAGCTGAGAGCTCACATGACCTCAGGCCCTGGCAGATTAGAGATGTACACTGCCGGGGGCGTGTACCGCCGGCCGCCGAGGGATCAGGACGCCGGGGGACATCGCGAGGACACCGGGGGACGCCGGCCAAGTAAGGATTGGTGTTTTTTATTGTACACAGCACGCAGCCCCGGCTTGGCTGAGGACACTACTACTCCCCTCAGCCGTGCCGCTGTTATTGGAGGGAGCAGCGGTCGGATCATGGGAGAAGCAGTCTTCCCAAAAACGACCCGGGTACCATCGTATGTGCGTTTTTGCAGCATATTTGACCCATTGAATAGTCAAATACGCAGCAAAGAACCACAGCAAATCCACAAATATATATTTATACCTGAGGGTTTGCTGCGGTTCAATTAAAGTCAATGGGCGGGAAACGCTGCAGAAAAGCTGCATACAATGGACATGCTGCATATTTAAACGAAATGACAATTCTGAGCAAAAAATTCCACGTCATGTGCACAGCACATCAGGATTGCCACTGCATTAGCTGGCAGACGGATTACATAGCATTTTTGATGCACCGCGAAAAAGCATCAAAAAACGCTACGTGTGCTCTTAACCTTAGGGGTGCATTCCTATGGGGTTTACAAGAGTTCAACAAATCTGCATCACACACAGCAGAGAAAATCTGCATCCGCTTTGCAAAGTGATCTGTGTTTGGGCTTTATCTGCAGCTTGCCAGTTTACACTGGGGACGTCATCACAAATTTCTCCCAGTGCAATGCAAAGGGTGAAACGTATGGAAAAACGACACCTTTTGCACAAAAAAAAACTGCAGGGGAATTTACTGATGTTGATTTCACTACTTATGAAGTTCCACAGCGGATACAACCTGTACCCTAAAAATAAAGTAGAAATAACTGCTCATGTGTAAAGAAATTAGTACAGCAACTTACAAAAGCATTTTTAAACTTTTCCTGATGCTCCTCTTCCAAGATTTTAAGCGTTTCATTGTGTTCCTTATCTTTATTCTTTAAGGCTTCAGCATGTAATTTTTCCAGCTCATGAATACGCTCATCACAGTTTTTCTATAATATGAAATAAGACATTTTATCAAATGCTGCCTGAAGAGAGAATTTTACACATGGAGATAAGTATCCTACTAATGATTATTGGTAAAACACAAAAAAAAAAACAAGAAGTAAAACAAATCTAGAAAACTTGATTTAAAGGGAATCTGATAGCATAGTGTAGGGACAGAGTCCCCGACTCTTTGCTGCAGATGGTGCTGAGCGCTGTATAACCTACCCACACCACTGGGTGGCAGCTTTCTGTGTACATTGTACATTAGCAAGGAACTGCTAATCAGTAGTGGGAGCCAGGTTTACACGGAGCATGAGGAATTTTCTCTCAGTATCACATGTATAGTTTCACATGGGCATCAATCTCTATGTTGGGGTCAATCTTTCCATTGTAACTAACAAAAACTTCTGAATGTCTACATAGAACCCATCATCACAGTTCCCCATACTAAACCACTGCCAACCCTTTGATGGCTCACATCAATACCACAATCCTGTATACCAAAGAAAAAGGACTTCTTATTTCTCTTGCATTCTGTGGTGTTGCTATCAGTGTGTTAAAAGTGGGAGAAGAGGGTTGCATTGACAATCCAACACAATGGGCAGCACTTTGAACACATTTTATAAGTGGTCATAAACTTGTAAAAAAACTCATGAAAGAATAAAGTTACGTTAAAACCAAGCACACCATAATTTTTCTTATGAAATGCTCAATAAGGTTGATGTGTCACATGATCCTCTTCCCATTGAAAAAAATAAAGTTGGATCCAAAATGGCCGACTACAAAATGGTCACCACCCATCTGGAAAAGATTTCCCCCTCGCATATACTAATGTGCCACAAACAGGAAGTTGATATCACCAACCATTCCCATTTAATTTAGGTGTATCCATATAAATGGCCCACTATGTATGTATGTACAGTGGATTGTGAAAGTATTTGGCCCCCTTGAACTTTTCTACCTTTTGTCACATTTCTGGCTTCAAACAAAGATATAAAATTCTAATTTTTGGGGGGAAGAATCAACAACAAGTGGGACACAATCGTGAAATGGAACGAAATTTATTGGATATTTTAAACTTTTTTAACAAATTAAAAACTGAAAAGTGAGACGTGCAATATTATTCGGCCCCTTTACTTTCAGTGCAGAAGTTCAGTGAGGATCTCTGAATGATCCAGTGTTGTCCTAAATGACTGGTAATGATAAATAGAATCCACCTGTGTGTAATCAAGTCTCCGTATAAATGTACCTGCTCTGTGATAGTCTCAGGGTTCTGTTTCAAGTGCAGAGAGCATCATGAAGACCAAGGAACACACCAGGCAGGTCCAAGATACTGTTGTGGTGAAGTTTAAAGCCGGATTTGGATACAAAAAGATTTCCCAAGTTTTAAACATCTCAAGGAGCACTGTGCAAGCGATCATATTGAAATGGAAGGAGTATCAGACAACTGCAAATCTACCAAGACCCGGCTGTCCCTCTAAACTTTCATCTCGAACAAGGAGAAGACTGATCAGAGATGCAGCCAAAAGGCCCATGATCACTCTGGATGAACTGCAGAGATCTACAGCTGAGGTGGGAGAGTCTGTCCATAGGACAACAATCAGTTGTACATTGCACAAATCTGGCCTTTATGGAAGAGTGGCAAGAAGAAAGCCATTTCTCAAAGATATCCATAAAAAGTCTTGTTTGAAGTTTGCCACAAGCCACCTGGGAGACACACCAAACATGTGGAATAAGGTGCTCTGGTCAGATGAAACCAAAATCGAACTTTTTGGCCACAATGCAAAACGATATGTTTGGCGTAAAAGCAACACAGCTCATCACCCTCAAAACACCATCCCCACTGTCAAACATGGTGGTGGCAGCATCATGGTTTGGGCCTGCTTTTCTTCAGCAGAGACAGGGAAGATGGTTAAAATTGATGGGAAGATGGACGAAGCCAAATACAGGACCATTCTGGAAGAAAACCTGTTGGAGTCTGCAAAAGACCTGAGACTGGGACGGAGATTTATCTTCCAACAAGACAATGATCCCAAACATAAAGCAAAATCTACAATAGAATGGTTCAAATATAAACATATCCAGGTGTTAGAATGGCCAAGTCAAAGTCCAGACCTGAATCCAATCGAGAATCTGTGGAAAGAGCTGAAAACTGCTGTTCACAAACGCCCTCCATCCAACCTCAATGAGCTCGAGCTGTTTTGCAAGGAAGAATGGGCAAAAATTTCAGCCTCTCGATGTGCAAAACTGATAGAGACATACCCCAAGTGACTTGCAGCTGTAATCGCAGCAAAAGGTGGCGCTACAAAGTATTAACTCAAGGGGGCCGAATAATATTGCGCGCCCCACTTTTCAGTTTTTAATTTGTTAAAAAAGTTTAAAATATCCAATAAATTTCGTTCCACTTCACAATTGTGTCCCACTTGTTGATTCTTCCCCCAAAAATTAGAAATTTATATCTTTATGTTTGAAGCCAGAAATGTGGCAAAAGGTAGAAAAGTTCAAGGGGGCTAAATACTTTCACAATGCTATGTATGTATGTGTGTGTGTATGCATGCATGTGTGCGCATATTATAATTATATATATATATATATATATATATATATATATATATATATATATATATATATATATATATATATATATATATATATATATATATATATATATATATATATATATATATATATATATATATATATATATATTCGGGTATTCTAGAATATGTATGCGGCCGGCCGGGCGCAATCAGCAAAACGGTGTTTAAATTTGGCGGCAATATCGGTGATTGGTCACGGGTGGCGGCCGCGACCAATCAGCGAACTGTGTTAGTGAGGACCGGAGAGCTTGTTTAAATTTGGCGATAAAATCGACCGATCAGCACAGCGGTGTTAACATTTGGTGCCAATCTCGCTGATTGGTCGCGGTCGGCCGGCCACCGCGACCAATCAGCAGAGCGGCGTTTAAATTTGCCGGACATCTCGCTCATTGGGCGCGGTGGCCGGCCGCGATTAATCAGCAGAGCTGCGTTTAAATTTGCCGCCCATCTAGCTGATTGGTCGCGGTCGGCCACCGCGACCAATCAGCGTCGTATTAGTGTAGGCCCGGGAGCGGCGCTGCCTGTGCGGCTCCTTCTGCTGCGAGAAGCCGGGAGATGAGCGGCTGCTCGCAGCAGAAGCATCCCGACTGGCGGCGCTGCTCCCCGGTCCTCCGTTCACACGTGCTGTCGGGAGATCAGCGGGCCAAGCTGCTGATCTTCCGACGTTAGCCGCATGGAGGTCAGCGGAGCCGGTCGGGGTAGTTGTGCTGCTAGCGCCGCTCATCTCCCCGCTGCATCGCCGCTGACCTCCGTCCGCCAGATGAGCCTCTAACGGCCGCCATCTTGTTTCAGAAACCCCGCGGCGCTGATTGGACGCTGCCGGACCAATGAGCGACGCGGGATTTCCAGGGACAGACGAGATAAGACGATTATGTATAGATATATGTGTGTGTGCGCGCGTATGCGTATGTAATATATTATATATATATATATATATTATATTTATTTATTTATTTATTTATTTATTTATTTATTTATTTATTTATTTATTTATTTATTTATATATATATATATATATATATATATATATATATATATATATATATATATATATATTATATTATATTATATTTATATATATATATATATATATATATATATATATATATATATATATATATATTATATATATATATATATATATATCTCTCTCCAAGAGGTAGGACGGGAGGGCCTAATAATCCATTAATTATTGTGGATGACATACCATAGATCAGGCTCAACAAGCTGTAACTGTGCTATCAGCTAAGGGTAGAGGAATCATTCCTCTATATACATGAGGACACACTTAGGTTAAGTGTGTAGCGTTTTTGCGGTGTTTTTACGGCCGCGAAAACGCTTGTAAAACAGTCTGCCATGCAAAGCAATGTGAATTCGGATGTGCTGTGCACATGATGCGCTAATTTGCGCGTCGAATTCGCAGCATGACCATTTCTACCGTGATTACGCTGCAAATTCGCGGCCACTGAGGAACATTGAAACGCAGCAAACCTGCAGGTATATGTGGATTTGCTGCGTTTCAATGGCCGCGAATTTGCAGCGTAATCGCGGTGCGTGCGGTACCCAGGATGAAGAGGAGACTACAACTCCTCTTCATCCCGGCTACCACGTGGTGAAAAAAAAGAAATAAAATAGTTAAAAATAAACAAAACTTGTATATTCACCTCTCCGACGGCCCCCAGTCTGCTCCCGGCCATGTCCTCTCTCCTTGGCGTCCCGCGGTGTACTGTCAGGACCTGCGGTGAAGTCATTTAGTCAGCTGATGGTCACGCGACAGCTGACGTCGGTGGTCAGGTGATGGTAGCGTGACCATCAGCTGACTAAATGACGTCACCGCAGGTCCTGACAGTACACTGCGGGACGCCGAGGAGAGTGGACGCCGCCGGGAGCAGACCGGAGGCTGCCGGAGAGGTGATTATACAGGTTTTTTATTTTTTTATTTTTAACGTTTTAATTCTCTTTTTTTTTTTTTTTTTTTTTTTTACTATAGATGCTGCATTTAAAGCATCAGTTGTTCACACATTATAAATCCATGGCAGTTGCATGGATTTACATTGTGTGACCAACTTGTCAAGCACTTTTCCAAGTGATGCTCAAAATCTCTTGGAAAAGTGCTTGAAAAACACATGTAAAAACACTGAAAAAATGCTTCTCTCTGGCAGAAAAAACACATGTAAATCTGCATGCGTTTTTTTCTGCCAGAGAGGCAAAAACGCTCTGGATCAAATCTGCTACACATATGGGCACATAGCCTTAGAAAGCTATTTAAGAGGCTAATAAAGAAGTTGTAGCAAATTAGTAGGTGTAAGTTAGATGACAGGTTGCCTTTAAAAAGGTAACAAGAGAATAGAAAACAATGCCTGTTTTTCCAGAAACTGTGCCATTCAGGTCTATGGGTAGTGTCTTGTAATCTATTGACAGCATAAGCTCAGGATCAGGAATAGCATGGTTTCTAAAAAATAAGCAGACTCTTTATTTCTTAGGCACTCTTTAATATTCAGTGGAGAAATGCATGCCTTCATAATATCCACCACTTCTTGCTTCACACGGCTGAGTTCCTTCTGGATCTTCACCCGCTCCTCCTCACTGGCCTGCTCTACAGCCTTAATGTGCTCCTCCATTTCTTGCTTGCCTTTTCTGTGGGCCTCCTCTGCGCTCTGTGACGTGCTCACAGCTTTCTCCAATTGTTCAAAAGCTGAAAAGAGAGTAAAATACAATAAATCCAGTCAAGCAGAAATATAAACACATCCAGAGACTTTTCGTCATTATCAGGGAAAAAATGATGGGTAAGCTTCTAGACCAATCCATAAATGATAGCTAAGCTTTTAGAACAATCCACAGAAACGGATGACCAGAAATTTTACGATTCATTGTTTTTGGAGCTTTTAACACACAAAACAAATCTGACATACACATACAAATTTGATAACACATTTGTGCTTTTTAAAAATTGGAACCAAAAATCTTTTGAGCATTTAGGCAAAACTCAAACCCTAATACTAACTGAAGAGGAGCGGAGCTGTAGTTTTTGGCTGCAGCTACCACACAGGGAATGGAGCTGTGCTGCTGCGCTTCCATCCATTCTGGACACAGCTGAGTGGGGGGGTGCCAGGTGACGGACCCCAGCAATCCGACATTAATGACAGGTCTGACAACCTACTGGCTTTTAGCTTGTGCTTGATGTACATGGGCAAATTCTTGCCCACAACAGCGCTCATCAGCTTTATGCAAGTTACTGGTGCTTATTTAATAGGTTAGTACACACAGTATGGACATATAATGATCATTAACCCCTTCGTGAGGAGATTTTCTGTTTTTGTTTTTTGTCACCCCTCTAAGAGCCATAACTTTTTATTTTCTATTAATACAGCTATATGAGGAGGAATACAAAGATATAAAATCAGAGTATACAGCATTTACCAAATTGGATGTATACAGTACCATAATGAGATGCAGATGAACACCAAAGTTTTCCCTGTAGCCTTATACTAGTACTCAGAAGGTTACCATAGCGGTTACAGCTGTAAACGGATTACAGATTGGGCAGGTTTATATAGGAAATCACAGGGGTTCAGATTTCTCCAAACTGGACAGTTTTAACCAAGCGTATAGCTGTCAACTTTTCATATAATGATATTTTATTAACCTGAAGGATAATGTTCTCAGGGCTATACATACACCAGAGGCATTTAAGATCCTGAGAGCTTTATCACCCAATAACAGCACTGAAGGGGATAAGTCACTTTCTAAGGTCATGACTGACAGACTAATTGTCTTCCAGAATCTCGGGATAACTGGACAGGACCACCAGATAAACAGAGTGTGGACCACGTTCACTCAGGGTATTCAGGTAACATCCTATGTAGCCTCTAATATCATGTGCAAAACTCTGAACATTCAGTTACCATGACCTGCCAAGTATTGTTACTGAATGAGTTACAGCAATGGTGCCAACGTTCTGAAGTGAGGGCAGAATTCAGATCCGCCTCTTATTGTATCATAAAAGGGTGTATATTCAGGCCAGATACTGTGCCGGGAGATGTGGAATGAAATGCATATATTGATTTGATAGAGCTGGTAACAAAAGGATAGATAGTGGAATATTACCCAGGAGGTAGTTTATAGTGCTCATTACAATGACATTTATAAAAAAAAAAAGTTTTCCACATATTAAGGTTACTGTCACACTAACAGTATTTGGACAGTATTTTACATCAGTATTTGTAAGCCAAAACCAGGAGTGGGTGATAAATACAGAATTGGTGACGTGTTTCTATTATACTTTTCCTCTGATTGTTCCTCTCCTGGTTTTAGCTTACAAATACTGATGTAAAATACTGACCAAATACTGATCGCGTGACCGCAGCTTAAAGGGAATCTGTCACCAGGTTTTTGCTACCTCATCTGACCACAAAATAATGCAGGAAAAAAAGACCCCAATAGCAGAGATCTACCACTTACTTTACTGGGTGCAGCAAAAGTGACACAAAGTTTTTAGATGTAGCAGAGCACAAAAGCTGATCCCTCCCATGCAACAGCTTACTGTGCACATTGTATAGTGACAGGGAGCTGCTGCTAATCAGAGGACTGGGTGTAGTTGGACCAGGGCTCAGATGCCCTGTAGTCCAGGCAGTCAATCTCCTGGTGATAAAACCTTCATTGTATGGACAAAACAGCACACAGCCTAATAAGTGACACATCCCAGAAATCTATATCTCAGCTGCTACATTATGCGGTCCTCAGATTACTTTAAAAAGTCAGATAAATACATTGCGAGAATGCCACTAAGTGGACTAAGAAGTTCTCTCCGAGTGGGAAATCTTAGTATAAGAATATTGGTGTTAAAATGGATGGATGAGATTGTAGTTGAAGTACCATATTTTTCGGACAATAAGACGCACTTTTTTCCTCCAAAATTTTGGGAGAGGGAGAGATACACAGACATATACATATTGTGGCCGTGGGTGGCACAGGAGGTAGTAGCCCGCTGTTGCATCCCACACTGTGCCCACTGGTAAAGATGGGCGTTAGGAGCAGTGAATATTGATTTTTCTTAATAACGCGCACACTGTACTTGCAGCGGGGCTCCTGGTATGTATGGCACCCTTCATCTCTCTTCCTGGTATGCTTGGCACCCCCTGATCGCCATCACGCTGCACACACACAAAAAAAAAAAAAAACAATTATACTCACCTCCTCTCTGCTTCACCGCTGCGTCCTGCTCTGCTGCTGACAGGGTTCCCACTGTGTGATGCTGCGCTGGAATAGTCACTGCTCCCCACGCTGTAGCTGTGTGCATGGGGAGCCGTGACCATTCACTCTCAATAGTGTCCACACTGTACCAGCAGTGCGGCTCTTGCAGCGGCTCTGCAGTCTGTGTGCCCGCTATTAAAGACCATGAATATTCACTAAAACCCATGGGAGTGGGGTGTAGTGACTATTCATGGTCTTTAATAGCAGGCACACGTGACCACAGAGCCGTTGCAAGAGCCGCGCTGCAGGTACAGTGTGCGAGCTATCAAGGAGAGTGAATGGTCACTGCTCCCCACGCACACATTCCCGGCGTGGGGAGCAGTGAATATTCCGGCACAGCATCTCACAGTGTGAGGGCGCATGGCAGTTACGCCATGCGTGGCTCACACAGTGAGATCCTGGTCGGCAGGAAGCAGTGCTGGAGGAGAGAGGTGGTGAGTATAATTGTTTATTTTTTGTGTGCAGCATGATGGGGATGAAGGGTGGCCACACAAACCAGGATGAAGGGTGGCCACACAAACCAGTAAGAAATGAGGGAAGCTATACATACCAGGAAGAGGGATGAAGGGTGCCATACATACCAGGATGAAGGGTGGAATACATACCAGGAAGAGGGTTGAAGAGGGCCATACATACCAGGATGAGGGATGAAGGGGGCCTTACATACCAGGAAAAAGGGATGAGGGGTGCCATACATACCAGGATGAGGGAAGAAGGAGGCCATACATACCAGGATGAAGGGTGCAATACATACCAGGAAGAGGGATGAGGGGGGCCATGCATATCAGGATGGGGATGAGGACCACGTATAGCCGGAAGGAGGGGGCCATATATACCAGGATGGGGAATATTAACAGAATTGGGGGACATTACCCCTATAACAGTGTCAGCAGCAGACCCCCTCCCCCTTAACAGGGCATCATGACCACATTTTTGCTTAATTTTTTTCCCTATTTTCCTCCTCTAAAACCTAGGTGCGTCTTATAGTCCGAAAAATACGGTAATTTCTTTATTTTCAAACTGGAAAAAAGGGGTGATTCAAGTTTTTATATTCTTAAAATAAATACATTTAATTTCCGCATTATTTTGTTAGTTCCCTTAGGGGTCTTGACCCTGAGACCATTTGATCGCTTATTCAAAAACTGAAGTGCCACAGCATTATGATGCTTTCAACATTGCGTTTCTGCACCAATTCGGTGCCCCGTCAGAGTTTATCATTTTCAGGAGTGTACGCCTACTGGAGGGGGACACTCAGGCGTAGTAGAGTGCATCTGGGTGTCAGCTTCCTGTAGACGTACACTCACGAAAATGATGCACATCAGAGTGCACATTCGCTTTGCCGTCACCACTGCAGTTTATGGCCCAGTTTTGCAGGGGGTTCGGACGTTATCTCAGAAGGGGCCATCGAATGGGTGCAGAAACGCAATGTGAACGTATCCTTACCATATCAAACTCTGGCCTGCGGATCAAATCTGGCCTGCAAGGTGAGTATATTTGGCCCACGATGCCCGGCGGGACCCCCAAGTATATTTGGCCCACGACGCATCGCACTTTCAACTAAATTGGCATCCGAGATGCCGATAAAGTTGAAAGCAGTGATGAAGGAGGGAGCGTCAGTTGATGCTTCCTCTCCCATCATTCCCTCTCAGCGTCTGATATCTCAGCCCAGAGAGTGTGATGAAATCATTACAACGCGCCCGCTGTACTAAGATGTGAAGGAGGTCTGAAGAGACCGAAGCAGCGGAGGAACGGGCAGAGTTGAGTATTTTTTATTTTTTTTGTGAGCCCATTATACTGTATGGAGCACTTTTGTGGGGGCCATTAAACTGTATGGAGCACTTTTTGTGGGGCCATTCTACTGTATTGAGCACATTTTGTGGGCCCCATCCTACTGTATGGAAGGCAATGCAGGGCCCATTATACTTTATGGAGGACTATGTGTAGCCCATTATACTGTATGGAGGGCTGTGTGTGGATTACAGTTGGAGAATTATACTGTGATGGGGGTCACAATTCTTTGTCAGGGGGATTGAGGGAGGTGGGATACAGTAGGGTCATCATGTGTGTGTGGAGGAATTCACGATGGAAGTATCATAATGTGTTTGGGGGGCCCTTTTGTTTGCATTTTACTTCATGATCTGTAATATTCAAGGTTATTTAACGAAATAGTCACTGCTCCCCATGCCCGGACTATAGGCGTGGAGAGCAGTGAATATTCATTTCCCTTAATAGCGAGCACACTGTACCCGCAGAGCTGCTCCTAATGCTCCCGCTATTAAAGACCATGAATATTCACTACAACCCACTCCCATAGGCATGGAGAGTAATGAATATTCATCCTCCTTAATAGCGGGCACACAAGACCTGCGAGCCGCAGTAGGAGCCGCGCTGCGGGTACACTGTGCGCGCTATTAAGGAGAGTGAATGGCCATTGCTGCCCACGCACATAGTCCCGGCATGGGGAGCAGTGACTATTCCGGCACAGCACCTCACCATCTGATGGCGCATGGCAGTGACGCCATGCGCGGCTCACACAGTGAGATCAGTGTCGGCAGCAGAGCAGGACATAGCGCTAGAGAAGAGAGGAGGCGAGTATAATTGTTTTTTGTGTACAGCGTGATGGGGGCCTGGGAGTGCCCTGCATACCAGGATGGGGGGGGGGTGGGAGTGCCCTGCTTACCAGGATTAGGGGGGGGGGGGGCTGAGAGTGCCCTGCATACCAGGATGGGGGGGGGGGGGGGCTTGAGAGTGCCCTGCATACCAGGATGGGGGGGGGGGGCCCTGAGAGTGCCCTGCATACCAGGATGGGGGGAAGCTGAGAGTGCCCTGCATACCAGGATGGGGGGGGGGGCGAGAGTGCCCTGCATACCAGGATGGGGGGGGGCCGAGAGTGCCCTGCATACCAGGATGAGGGGGGGGGGGGCCTGGGAGTGCCCTGCATACCAGGATGGGGGGGGGGGGGCCTGGGAGTGCCCTGCATACCAGGATGGGGGGGCCTGGGAGTGCCCCGCATACCAGGATGGGGGGGCCTGGGAGTGCCCTGCATACCAGGATAGGGGGGGGGGGGGCCTGCATTTTTTTTCTATTTTCCTCCTTTAAAACCTAGGTGTGTCTTATGGTCCGGTGCATCTTATAGTCTGAAAAATACGGTACTTATTTAAATTAGGCCATTGGGTCATATGCTGTTTACTGCTCTTACATAACATATTATTCCAATATTTTATTCTAAGATCTATTACTTAAAATGTACTTTGTTGTGGGACAACTCCTTTAAAGGGAATCTGTCACCACATGGGAGTTATCAGACCACTACTATGGGCATACAGGGTATAGAAAAGTAAATCTATACATACCTGTATGGCCCATGGTAGAGGTTTGATTGCAGAGCAAAGCGCTTTAATCAATTTTATTTTGAACAGGCTTGGCTTCTGGGGAACTCCAAGCAATCCCCGCCTAGGTGCTCATTATCACCCAAATCCACCCCCCGCACACACTTTTGTGCTTCTGCTTACCGGGCCCCAGGGTATCGTGTGCTGCCTTGCCGCCGCCAGCGGCGTATATTTCAGCGCAGAGAGCTTCTGCCTTGGAGCTCTCACGGCTGTGCAGCTCCAAAGGAGTGGAGTCCCTCCGCCTCTTCTGTGAAGCGCTGGAGTCGGCGCATACGCCGGCATTTAGCGCCAGGATGCCAGTCCGGAAGTGGAGCTCCAGGGATCATATGAGAGGCAAATATGAAAACTTTTTTTTTTAATAGAATTAATTAAATGATCTGGGGGGAGAGTGGGCAGAGCAGATGATGAACTGGGAGTGGGGTAGTGCAAATAATGATGAACTGAGCGTGAGGGTGGGGGACAACAAATGAACTGGGGGTGGGGGAGAGTAAATGATGATGCAGTGGGGTGGGAGTGAGAAGAGACATGACAAAATGAATTGGGGCGGGGCGGCATGTAAATATAATGAATTGAGAGAGGGGGGCGTTAAGGATGACGGAGTGTGATTGGTAATGAATTGAAGGAAAGAGTACAGGTGCTAATCAATTAATATATTTATTAGATGGACAAACTGGCTTTTTACAGTTAGTGCGGGCACAGGGGTGGATTACAATTTATATTTGGAATGGTGGGTTGCATAATAGCTAATTATATAAAGGCTGTGTGCCCACTATGCGTTTTTTAAGCGTTTCCGCAGCGGCAAATCCGCAGCAGAAACGATTAAAAAAACACTTAGTAGAAGGTCTGTCATGTTCCCCAATGATAATCTGCATGTGCTGTGCACATGTTGCGGAAATTTCCGCTGCGGATTATCATTGCGGAAAAAAACACAGCATGTCCATTAATTTTGCGAACATGCAACGTAATTGCTGTCATTGACTTGCATTGGACCGCGTGACATCCGCATGACTACATGTGCACACGCGGATATGAAGCGATTCAATGTGCAGATGGTACCTGGGTTTGGAGAAGAGAAGACTCTCCTCCAGACCCAGGTACCATAGTACCTGTAAAAAAAAAAAAATAAATAAAAATGAAAATACAAAATATACATTATACTTACCTTCTGACGGCCCCCGGTCTCCTCAGCGATCCGTCCTGGCTTCCCGGCAGCTCGCGATGGTCTAAAAGGATAGGCCATGACGTCATTTAGTCAGGTGACACGTCACGTGACCGCAGGTCCTTTTACACAACCGCAAGACCGGACGCATCGGATAAGGACACCGGGGGCCATCAGAAGGTAAGTATAATATTTTTATTTTTTACCATTCTTTTACGGTCACACTATATAAATCCATGCCGGTGTGACCAAGTTGTCAAGCACTTTCCAAGTGATGCTAAAATCGCTTGGAAAGCGCTTGACAACCTGCATGCGAAATCACATGTGCAAAACGCTTCAATTACACTTGTTCCTGGCAGGAAAAACGCATGTAAAATCCAAAAGCATTTTTTCTGCCAGGGAGATGCAGAAACGCTCAGGAAAAATCCGGATCATTTCTGCATCGTGAGCACTTAGCCTAATGGTGGGTGCACGTCTGTATTCAGCTGCGTAGTGCAGAAGTTGGGGAATGCTCTAGATAACTGTGTGATATTTTATGCAGAGATGAGTGCTGGCTGGAAGAAGTGGTGGCGGTCTGCGCTGGATGAAAGAAAAAAGGAAAGATGAAGGACTTCGACTAGTAATGTCACCAGTGAGTCAGTATGATATCTGTACACTGACACTATATACTGTATATTATGTACAGAGCTCCTGTGTATAATGGCACTGGTGATCACTGTATTACCTGTACAGTGACACTATACACAGAGCTGCTGAGTATAATGTCACTGGTAATCCCTGTACATTATATATACAGAGCTCCTCTGTATAATGTCATTGGTGATCACTGAATTACCTGTACACTGACACTATACACTGTATACTATGTACAGAGCACCTATGTATAATGGAACTTAAGGTAATATTAGTATTGTTTTTTTTATTAATGATCAGTATTGTAGTATTCGGTCACTATGTGGTGGTAATATGTGGTCTAGTCATGGTGTGGCAGTATTCCTTGTATGTAGTATTATTCGGTCACTTTGTTGTGGTAATAGGTGGTCTGGTCATGGTGTGATGGTATTTGTCTGTTGTATGTGATATTATTGGTCATTTTAAAACATTTCTGTGTCACACTCCCTTAAAGAAAAATAAATAAAAATATACCTAAAAAGAGTACTGGATATTTAAGAAATATTTAATAGGTTAGAGTAGAGCAGAGCCCTGACAGAAGAGTCTACCGTGGCGGCTTAAAAAATCTTTTGGCCAAAACAAAAGCTGCTGGCTATGTGATCTGGTGTCCGATGGGAACTGCTTATGTGTGATTGGTGAGGATGTGGAGCAGAAGTGGAGTTTTTCCAAGAGTGGGCGGTGTGACTGTGAAAGGTTCGAAGGATGGAGGCGGAGCTGGGGTGGAGGCGGAGTCTCAAGGGTGCCTGAAAATGTTGCCAGTATGGGGCCCTGAAATTCCTGGTGGCAGCCCTGCATAAGGTTCTACGCTCATTTAAAAACAGGCCCAACAATCAGTCTTTTCTTGAGCTTGATAAGAAGTTTATCTTTATGAATCAGTTTCAGGTTACCCAAGGCAGTGTCTTCACAAAGGCAGACAGACGGACAAGAAGGCTGCTGGCTGACAACTGTAAATGTCAGAGATTCACCATGTTGTAAAGAATAAATGGAGATGAATAAGCTCTTTAAGATAATGCACTGCAAACCAAGACAACAACCACATGCACTAGACTAGATGCACAGACTGCACCTTATCTTAAAAAATGAAATACTGTATGGTCAAAAGTAGTGATTTCAAGTAATATTTACATGGCTTTTCCCCTTTTAGAAAAGTGGACCCCAAACTTTGCCAGTCATGTAACAATAACAGAATCAAATAGTACTCCCCCTCCCCAGGTCCTGCACCGGTCACCACTGCTCTAGTCTCAGTGTTTTGGCTGCAGCAGTGACATCACTTTGTCAGCTCACATACCTGCTGCAGTCAATCACTGGGCTCAGTGGCTCGCCCAAGGTAGGCAATATGAGCTGCTGAGCTCAGTGATTGGTTGTAGCCATGATTTGATGTTTTGACTGAAGTTGACGTACACAAAGCAGTTGAAGAGACTCGGCATTGGATGTGAGGAGCCCAAGTACCTGCGGTTTTTGCCATCTTACATGACAGGCAATGTTTAAAGTCTGCTTTTCTAAAAGTGGAAATCTCCTTCAAGAGCGATCTCCAAAACGGACAAACAAAAAGACTTTCTTGAGAAATAAAAGTAAAGTTGCTTCTCAGACAATTGATCAATAAGCGAGTAAATATACCTTTGTATGGCATGCTCTAACTTTACTTGAATCGGTTTTATAACCACTTTCCCAAAATCACATGCATTGGACAAAAAAAATACAAAAAACTATAAGGCTCTGTTCACAGGAACCCCTCAACATGTTATGAGGATGGAGATCCCAAGTATCCAAGTTAAATTTCAGGGAGATGAGCAGGTGCGCTGCTATTTTATTCAAAGTCTATGGCACCAAAAAAGATAGAGCAAAGAACACATCAACGTCCATTGGTCTAAAGGCCCCGTCACACTAAGCGACGCTACAGCGATCCCGACAACGATACGACCTGGCAGCGATCATTGCTGCGTCGCTACGTGGTCACTGGTGAGATGTCAATCAGTCAGATCTTCGCAACGACGCAGCAATGATGCGGCGACCCGTAGCGACCTGTATAACGATGCACGCCTATGTGTTTCTGTGTCTGAGTCGTCAACAAGGTCGTTGGTAAGGTGTCAAACACACCGATGCATGCTACCCAGCGGGGCCTCCACGATCAAAGAAATGTCCAGACCATTCCGACACGACCAGCGATCTCACAGCAGGGGCCTGGTCGCTGCTACGTGTCAAACATAGCGAGATCGCAGCTGAGGTCGCTGTTGCGTCACAAAACTTGTGACTCAGCAGCGATCTCGCTTAGTGTGACGGGGCCTTTAGACATTAAACAGCGCAAGCATGCAGTGTGTAGGACGGATGGAGATTGTAGGGTACAGTGCTTGGTTCTCCATCGGTTCCATAAATTTGGAATAGAGCAGCAGATGTACCTGTATACAGCAGTTTAATTCAATCTGGGAACTCAGGATCTCTATCTCCATGATCGGTGGTGGTGAATACGTAAATCATCCCAATAAAGAGATATTCAGCAAAAAATTAATTCCTGGGTGGACATCTACTTGAAGCCTACACAGAGCCCTTTTCTCAAAATCAGTGGTTAAATTGATCTTTTCAGAAACATTTATGACATAAGAAATAATTTTAACTGTATTTTTCCATATAGAGGAAAACCTTTGGAGTACTTTACCACTATGGTACTCCTAAAAGGTATGTTCAAACGTTGCACATTTGCAAGCAGTAAGTTCTACAACTGTCCCAATTAGCAAAAATAACCCCATCCTGTTTTCTTGACTGTAGTGCCTTAAAATTAAATGACAGGTCTGAAAAGCCATAATCGACAGGCATGTCATAAGGCAATGTATATTAGGCAAAGTATAACTTTGTTGTCTGAGTAGCAAAGTTATTTTTATTACCATTAACCTTCTAAAATAATAACTGAAGTAATAAACATGCCTTACCCCAATCCTGTTCATATAAGGCTTGGGAAAGGCACCATTAATTGGCATGCAGGAATACACAAAAACAAGATGACGAGTGTGAGAGCATGTGACGCTAGCAAGGTGGTCAAAGCCACCATCTACACAGTAAGATACAGTGGTAAAGGCTGCCTACTCCTTTATAACCAATTATTTGATGCATTGGAGACATTTAAAAAAAATAGCTGAGAAGGAGAATATAGTCTTATGGCCCGAAAACCCCAAAACACTTATACATGAAAACGGGTTACATACGCATCCAGGATTAAAGCTGACCGCTTCTGGTGCATAAGATTTGCATATTCCCTTCTAAAACATAGCATAATTTTCATAATTTAATGTGAGATTTACTTTTTATCTACTTAGAGCACTTGTTCTAATTCTAAATTCAGACAAATGCTACCTTCTTGGCAAATCAGGCCAGTAAGTAAGCTGATCTCAAGGAGTTCAACGTCATAGCTAAGGCTAACATACACACTGGACCAACAACAGCGGGATCTGTAGCCTGCAATGAGTATCAGATGTGCAGCTGATGTTTAAAGGGGTATTCCCATCTCCAAGATCCTATCCCAATATGTAGTAGGTGTAATAATAATAATATTAGTAAATACCTCCAATTAGAAACGTGGTATAGTTTTTCTGATTCGCTATGTCTCTTTCCTCATGTGCAGGCATTGCAGGACCTTAGGTATCCATGGTTACGATCACTGATATAGTGGCAGTTAGCTAGTTGCTAGTGGTGGTAACCATGGTTACATAAGATTCTGTAATTCCTGCGCATGAGGAAAGAGACATAGCGAAGAAGAAAAACTATACTATATTTCTAATTGGAGGTATTTGCTAATATTATTATTACACCTACTACATATTGGGATAGGATCTTGGAGATGGGAATACCTCTTTAAGTCTTGCTCTATGTAAAGATGTTGGCAGAAATGTCTGACAGCGGCTTAATCCCATTTTCCCATTGAGAACAGAGCCAAACATTACATGTATACAGTCAGTCAAGAGAAACAGCTGTTGGCTGGTAAAGCATTCAGCCTTCAGTTATAGAACATGTAGGAGCACCTTATTCCCTTCCCGACATGTGATGTACATGCATGTCACATGTCAAGTGCGGGTGTATTGAGGGAGCCCAGAAGCTGAGCCCGCATCATACCCAGCAGATGACAGCTGTACTACAAATGCCAGCATCAGCACGAAACAACAGGGATTACAGATGAGCTCCGTTCACTACGGTTAACCCCTTAAATGTTGCTGGGTTTCCATGGCAATTGGAGGTCTACTGAAGGTTCCCACGGCTGCCATGTCAGTACTCCTGTGAAGCCCAGCCACAGGCTGTGCTTCTTCGGAGACCATGCTTTTACCTGTATACCGCAATATATTTAACAATATAGAACAAGTGATCAGAACATTGCAAATTCAAGTCCCCTGCCAAAAGAACAAAATAAATAAAAATTTATTTAAAAAGGAATAGGGAGGAGTTGGGGGATGGCTATACCTGACTGTCAAACTCATGGAAACTTACAGCTTTTCTTACTCCAAAAATGTTGCTGTAGTCTGATTGCAGTAACAATTCTGGTGAGCCGCACCCCACTGATAAGAAGCACCAAAGTCATTAAGTGGGTGTGCCTCCTAATGAATTTGGCGTATCTTATTCCTACACACCCCTCGTTATGAAACGCCAGTCTTGCTGAATTCGGGCCTAAATGTTACTTTTTGACGGTGCAGAGAAGGAATCTAAACTCTGATTTCTATGACCTACGATGCTACCTTTTCTTGAGGTAGTTTGTAGGCACTTAAATCGTGAGAAATTACAGACTGATCAGATAAAAATACAATAGTTATATACAGATTCTATGATGACAGAACATGTTGAAACCTAGCTTGAAACTGGAATGTGTGTCCACTGCTTATATCCATGAAAGTGAAATCAGAAGAGTCAGCCATTAATAAGACCATTGGCTAAATACAATCACTGCAGCTGTCAACCAAGTGAATGAGCCACTGGACATACTATCAGGACTAGCCTGCTGATACTTGGAAGGGACAGGGACTATTACAAGTAATCCGTTTTCGAATGCGTTGATTTTTGTAAGTAGAACTAGTTTCTACGACATCCACTTTGTGATAAAAATGACCTATTAACTTTTCTGTATGGGTCAGTATGGTTATGGCAATACCAAATGTATAAACTTAAATTATAATAGATTTCAGTCGCCATATTGTGGGAGCCAATAGAGTTGTCTGAGGGCTTGTTTTTGTGAAGAGGGCTGTAATTTATATTAATACCATATTGATGTCCATTAAACTTTAGGATCTCTTCTTATTTCTTCTTTTTTAATGGAGAGGTGAAAAAAAAAAAAAAGAAAAAAGAGGTTCTGACATTTCCAATTTTTTCTGATATTTTATTAGTTTGACTAACTACATACTTAAGCAATACTAAATTTGGTTTTAGTTTTACGTTTCCAAAAGAAGAGAGGGTAGTATTGCAGTTCACTGTTTAATTACCAGTCTCCTAAAAAGTCAGTATGTGTAAGATGCAAGAGCCTTCAGTTGGCCCTTGGTAGCCATCACAACTGATTGGCACCCCACAATTGCCTCATAGATGACGGGTGTTGGGAACGACTCCACCACCACCCCACTCCTAGCCTTTTAGATGCCACTGTTAATGATGACATTGACATTTAGGAGTCTGCATAGAGGTGTCAGCGGAATAATGCAGCCAGCACATTACCTCCTCCAAACAGTAAGAGAGCAAGCCCATCAGAAATGCATGGCAAATGTGGCAAAGCTTACAGCGGCTGGGATAGAATGGCTGGAGCTCAGTAGACCAGAACAGAAGCCTGCTCATTATTTTAGCTGAAATATTCATGCTACATATACATGCTGCATAACATTTGAAGTTAGGATGCTTTCATATTGCGTTTAGGGACACGGATACAGAAACACTATGCACTTGGTCCCTGGAACCAAATTATAACAATACATGGACTCTTCTTTCAAATATATTTATGTTGTTTTTTTTAAATCAGTTTAACATTTAAAGCATCAGAAAACAAATCATAAAATCTTTTCTCTGTCCTAGACATTGTTTTTGCACAATAGAATGAATCAACGTATGAATGAATGAACGAACGTATGCATGTATGTATGTATGTGTTCTTATTTAAACAATTATCCATGACTAAAGTCTGTTCTACGAAGGTCCCTATGGCTTAAACACATCCAGGAAAAAGTCAGCTAAAATAGAATGCCGACTTGTCATTGTTAAGTGCCATAAAACGATGTGGGATTTAGAAGATGGCCCACTTACCCGCTTTTTCGGATTTCTCCTTTTGTTCTTGTAGCTGTTCACATTTTGTAGTTAACTGTTTGACCCGTGTTCGAAGCTGAGAAACCTCTTCTTCCTTCGTCATTAGAGTCTCGTGCATCTGTCTCTTAGTCTCTGCGATGACCATTCCCTGGACAAGACCAATAAATGACATGTGAAATGAAAAGATGGTGAAAAAAAAGGTGCATGGACATACCTACTACATTTGTTTTGTTCCAAGGTCTGGTTTTCACTCAGTCTCCACCCCCTTCTTTGACAGCTCTGGTTTCACAGAGCCAGAGAAGGTGGAGATAGAAGGAAAACAAGTAGGTAAGAAGGTGTACATAAATGATCGGCCCCGCCGTGATGCACTGAGTGCCTGTACATGGTATGAACAGTCATTCTGTACTGACAGGGGCCATTAGTACATCTAGTATACTAGCGTAGAATATGCTTCACACATGGCACCAAGCAGGGCATGGTACAGCTGCTCCAGACACTCTTTGCCAACACGTTGTTTTACCACTACTGCTTGGCATTTTTCTAAAAATCAAAAACAGCTGGCCTTTATGGATATTCGCTGCAAAAAAAAAAAAAAAAAAAAAACAACAGTGCAGGGCACCTGAAGCACAACCAGTACCAGGCTACTGGTATATATCCTATGACTGCTGCAATATGACTAGACTTCATGAAGATAACCTACGGCTACATGTAAGACCCATCTGTGTTGGGCATAATATGCTGTCAGTGAGGTAAGGTGCTAAGAGAATACAATGTTAAGTCCTGCTGAGATCTATCACAGACAGATGTTATGTACCTTATCTTGTTCCAACTGCTCCACCAAATTCTTGGCATCCCTTAGCTGGGTGATCAGCTTGGTCTTCTCACTGGTGTGAAGTTCCTGGGATTTAATACACCATACTTAAGACAAGAACCATTTTCCCATCTTGGAGACATACTTCCAAGCAAATTGTGAAACGAACAATCTGCTCATATTTGAACATATGATAGATAAGGGAATCAATTCTATTTTAACAATCTGCACATATACTCAACATTCAAATTGCAACACCAAGAAGAAAAGTCATGGAATTATGGAAATCGCAGGACTGATAGACATGTTAATGATATTCAATAAAATGGAAGACACATTTTCAAAACATCTTGATTTACTTGGTATCCAGTATGAACCCTCCACAATGAAATACACGCACTTACACGCCTTGGCATGCCATTAATGAGGTTATTAATGGTTGCCTGAGGAATGTTTGCGACATTGAATGAACTTGGGGTTTGACATGCAAATCATCAAATTCTGGTTCTGGCAACTCCCTTTGCAATTGCCAGCCAAGGACATCCTAGATATGCTTGATTAGGGTCAAGTCCAGTAATGTTGCAGGCCATAATAGCACATTCAGGCCACACTCACATTTAGGCTACACAGTAGCATGAGCAACATACAGCCTGTCGTGTTGAAAAATGGAACCCGGGACACTTTGGAGAAATGGCTGTACCACTGGTTCCATGACCAAATCAATGTAAAGGCAAGCAGTTAGTGCATCTGGAATGAAGACTAGAGGGGTCTGGCTATGGTACATTACACCACTTCACGCTATAATCCTTGGAATAGGACTGGTGTGTGACATACCCTAGTGAAGGCCACTTCAGTGACCTAACACCACAGCTCTTAAAGGTCTTGAAGGTTCAGAGCAAGAGAGCAATGGAGGTCTATCGTCTTCAACGATGAGTCTAGTTTTTGTTTTGGATGCAATAACACCCCAGTAGCACCCCAGTCATTATGCAGGAATGCATAGTGTAGTCCAACTCAAATGAATGGGTACGACTGCAGTTCCCTACACTAGAGTAGTTGAGAGCACTGATCTACAGAGGAAACACAGTAGGGTATACAATGCTAAACCACATTTAAGAAGCACTCCCATCAACATTTTTATCCTCTTAATATATTGTAGTCATCATATTATATAGCATTATATAGATTGCAATATATTAAGAGGATAAAAACTTATGGGAGGAGTGCTTCAAATTGATGACATATCTGTCACTTTATTACTTTAAAAGATGGGAGCTGTTGGCTGAAGGAGCACAGAGTCAACAGTCATCGCATGCGTATGGACTTTAGTACTCCCCTCTTGCTGAAAAGGGAGCTTTCCATTGTTAGACTATTTGGTTGTTTTTTTGAGGGGTGCAGGGAGAGATGGATTGGAGAAGGGGTGCTTTTTAGGACTCTGATGAATGCTAGGAGCAGGTATGGGTTGCAGTAGGCTGAAATAAAAAGTCTAATTTCTGAAAGATACTGAACATAGCACAAAACATAGAAGCACTTTGACCTTGACTTTCTCCAGCTCCTGGAGCCTCTCCTCTAGCTGATTCTGTAGGGCCTCTTTCTCGCTGCTTAGCTGAGCACTCTTTTCTTTATGTGACCGAATCATCTCTTTACATCTCTGCAGAAGGTTCTCTTGGCGTTTCACTCTTACTTGCAGAGCATCAAGTGTATTTGCTCCTTCACCGCTTCCATCTCATAAATGAAAGAAAGGAAGTAAAACAGATAGGACTAAGAAAACAAAGAACATTAGCACTGACTAGTATGAAAATTATCTATCAGGGGGAATCAAACGATTTTTTACATTTTTATATGTGCATTTTACAGAATATGTATATATATAGGTACCCTATCCATGCTTCCCGCTCACTACTACATTCACATTTGTGGTAGATTTAATGCTCTGCCATTACCAGATGTGGGCGAGCTGTCCGCTTCTCCTTCCTGTCCTGTGCTCTCATTTTCAGGCTCAGATGAAGTGATTGATGTCTCTGCTTGCACTTGTCCTTTGCCAAGCCGTTGTTTAAGTAAAGTTACCTAAACAAAGGGAAAACGGGGTGACGTCTCCTGCAGTCATGAGTGTAATACAGCTCTGAGAGGCAGCCATGAGCACAGAAAGTCAGGAATGGGTCCTGTCACGTGCAATCAGGAAAGCCCTCGTAACATTCTCCTCCATCACAGAGCCATACTCCCAATGTGTGACTGCATCCTTACTGAAAGCAATCTTTTCACACATTGAGGAGTGTCCGGGTGTAGATTGTTGTGAGAGACCTGAGTAACAATTACAACAAGTAATAATGGCTATTATAATGGTAGCCAATATTTAAAAACATATTGACACTGCCGAGCATTATTTATTTGTTGTAACTTTAAAGGAAACCAGTCATGTCGAGAAACACTATTAACGTGCTGATATGGGGGTCATTGGCAGGGTAATAGCGTTCTGAAGCTGCCCGGCACTGAGAGGCATAGAACGCAATTCCTCCCAGCAACCTCCAGTCAGAGACGCGGCTTCAGTCACCACCCAGTACACATTGAATGGCAGCTGTAAGCACACCCTGGCACTGATGTACTGCTATGCCGGCTGTCAGTCAGTGCCGGGGCATGGTAAAGCCGCCACTCACTATGTACTGAGCGGTGAATGAAGCTGCACCGGAAGAGAACTGAAAGCCGGAAGAGTAAAGTTCATTTCTTCCTGGTAGCCGGGCTTTCAGTGTGGCTTTAGAAAGCCATTAACCTAGAGATTAATCCCATATCTGCAGTTAATGTTTGGGGACATCACAGGTTCCCTTTAAAAGGATTTTCTCAAGTTATTCCCTATCCCCTGGATAGAGGATGACTTCCTTATTGCTGGGGATCAGACTAAAGGGTTCTTCAACGATCCAAAAATTGGTGCTCTTAAGAGCCCCTTGCAAGCAGAGTGATAGTCAATCATGCACCATGCTGCTGGATTCATTCTTAAAGAAACTGCCGGATATAGGCGAGCACTGAGCTCAGCTGTTCTTCAGCACTCCCATGAGAATACAGAAGTAATGAGCATGATAGACCTCCACTCCATTCACTATGAAGAGCCCAGATACCTCGGATAGGTGAGGGTCCCAGAGATCAGGCAGCGGTGCGCAAGGAGGTCCCATTCTCAAGATGTATGCAGGTCCCGTATCTATCACACACTTATGGCATATGCTGTATAAGTCGCTGGCAGACAACGAACTCCCGGTAAAACAAAGGATCAGATGTTGAAATTAAACCAGCCGGATCCTTCTTTCCCCATCATCATCTGTTTGGGCAGAGTCAAAAGGCCCCTGATGATGGTACATGGAGTCCAGATGAAGACAAGTATGTCATGCAGACTTTTCTCTAATGTGTATGGAGGCCTTTAATGCAATTATCAATTACATTCACCTCAACATGTACTCATACACAACCATGACATTTACCACCCTTCCTTAAATAAAATACCTGCTCCTCACTTTTAAATTTCTAGCGACCAAATAATATCAGACACCTGGAAACCATATACTGTATACTCAGTGCTACTCACTCCGATAAATTCTTGATCAATGAACATCTTACCAATTTTCTAATAGATACTCAGCCAAGGTCTTTAAGCGTTGAGACCCATGAAAAGTCCATGCCATGCTTGCCAGATGCCAACCTATAGCTTTAATCAGTGCATAATGCAGTATTTGATTTAGGCTTTACTATGTTAAAATTCATAACTCAATAAATTATTTTAAATCTCAAATTGTAGCTAGCTGTAAGAGCCACAGATGGATGTGATTACATGCAACTGCTTGATAGCCTGGCACCTAAATTAGCAGTCTATATTTAGGCACCCTACCTATATACCGTGTCTACCCTTACAATTTCACTGCAATACTGAGGAATTACCAAATGGAAAAAACTATTTTAAGATTTATTAATACCAGCAGCAGATGGTTGCAATAAATGAGGAAACTGTATACATTATAGAGGCGTGTACGGGCTCCCAGCGTGATGCACCTAGAGATTACCTGAGTTTGTAGAACACTAATTAGCTGGTCTTTCTCTTCAAGAGAAGCATCAAACTCTTCCTGCAGGTGCTTCTTGGCCTGCTGATCCATCTGAAGCTCCTGTAGGGAATTACCAACAAGTTAAGAGTTCTTGTGAATCACTTCAACTTTTTATTAGAGCCATGTAAATTTCCTTTTAAAAGGCATCTGCCATTAGGCTCATCCAAGTCAATGGGTTAAGAGTCCCATTATCTTAGCATCACTTGCTGCTTAGCCTCCTGCTTGCCTGATAAAGGACGATGGATAGAAACCCCAATAAACCCAGCCAACACTTAGAAAAGCAGTCTTTAACATTGAAATTGTAACACCAAGAAGAAAATTGTGGATTTATGAAAATCAGTGTGGTGATAGACATATTACTCATAAGCAAATGATGAAAAATGGAAACATTTTTCCAAACATCTCAAATTATTTAATATGGAGTATGAGTGCCATGTGCAGAAATACATGTACTTACATGCCTTGGCTTGCCAACAGTAAGCTTTGCCATTGGAAATGCACTAGGGCACACAAATTATCAAGATTCACGGCTAGTATCTCTGTTTGCAACTGCCGAACAAATACATCCCAGATGTGCTCAATGGGGGACAAGTCCGGAGACACTGCAGACCACCATGGTAGCACATTTAGGCTCTGCAGACTGCTCACAGTACTACCAGCAAAATTCTGTCTGGCATTGTCAGGATAAAAAAAAATGTCTCAGAATACTTTCACGTTCCCTCATGAAGGCTTCTTCATAGCGATGCTCACATGGTCTCCAGACCAATCTTCAGCTAGCATTGCATCCAAGACAGAAGAGGAACTCATTGCTGGTGAGGATAGACGTTTATTCCAGCCTTGCTCTGCACCATGACTGCCTTTGAGGGTGGTGGCGTGAGCTCAAAGGAACAGCTGTAGCTGGACATCTGGCTGGTAGCCTAGTGTCAAGCAAACACATTCTGGTGGTTTGTGTAGACAATGTTTGATGCCTTAGGCATGGTATGGGAGGTTTAATTTCACTTGTTTCTTCAAATCTGACAAGACGAAGTGAGCAACAGCATGAAGACAGAAGGTCACACTGGCCCTATTCCCGGGATTATGGTGTGTGGCAGCATAATGTATAGTAGCCAGACCCCTCTAGTAGTCATTCCAGGTAGCAGTTTTTTGAACACGGCAACTCCAGGCCACATGTTGCTTGTGCTACTGTGAGCAACCTGCAGGCCCTAAATGTGCTTCCATGGCCCACATGGGCTCTAGATTTGTCTCCCATCGAGAACATATAGGAGGTCATTGATTGGCAATTGCAAAGAGAGCTCTGAGCAGTGGATCTTGACGATTGACGTGATCACGTGCATTCAGCATGGCAGAACATTCCTCAGATAACCTTGTTCATAGTACGGCAAGGTGTGCAGGTTTATTTCTGCGCGTTACGCTCATACCCAAGAATTTCATAAATCAAGATGTTTTGAAAATTTTGTTTCCATCATTTGCATATCAACATGTCTATCGAGCCTAAAATGTTCATAACTGCTTGACTTTTCTTACTTGGTGTTACAATTTCAATGAGAAGGAGTGCATATTACCACAGGATAAAAAAAAATATAAAACTGGGAAACTTTGGAAAAACTTTATTCAGTTTGTAATAAGATCGCCCCTAAGCCTTCATTTTCCCAATGTATAAATACATGAAGAGATAGTACAGAGATCTTTCTAATGATCTTTTTACACCTAGGCCTGCAACGGGGACAAGAAGGCATCCTCTACGCATGGCTGTGGAGTCAGAGCCCATTTTGGTGGAGTCGGAATAAAATGGACCAACTTCGACTTCTAAAATATATAATAAATTGTGTCCAGTAGTTCAATGCAGTTTGTGGGGAATATTTTTTCATAAGAATTTGGGAAAGTTATGAAATGTCCTATAAATGTCTGTCCTATTCCTGATCTAAGGATCTAGACTTTTAGCTGAAATGAATCTGTGCTAGAGTAAATTTATCACTTAAACATGAGCCATGTATGAGGGAGTCGTGGAGTTGGAGTTATGGAAATTGAGGAGTCTGAGGTTTGGCTTACCGACTCCACAGTGATGAGACATCTAGAGGAAAGAAGGTTTGATCATAAATCACAGACGCAGATTCTTTACTGTAAAAGCAGTGACACAATGAAACGCTGCCATATGATACTGTAATGGTTGAGTCACTACTAAAATTCAAGGAGGGCCTGGATGCCTGTCTTGGAAAATAGAATATTACTGGTTATGAGCACTAGATTCTGCGATGGGACTGTGATTCAGGGATCTAATCTCCTTGCCGTATGTGGAGTTGGGAAGGAATTCCCCCCCCCAATATGGAGCAATAAGCATCTTTCTAATGGGGTTTTTGACTTCCTCTGGATCAACATGTTAGGCTTTAGGTTGAAGTCGGTGGACTTAATTCTACTTTCAACCTTAAAAACTATGAAACTGCTAGGCCCCATTCACACATCTGTGTTATTTACTGATAAAACAGGTTCCATTAAAGTCAAAAACCATATTCGCATGTATGTTTTTTTGTGAACAGATTTTTTTTTTTTATGGTGGGGGTGAGAGGGTGGGAGTAAGGAGAGACAAATACTGTGTCTGTGTTTGAGCCAATTTGTGAATGAAGCTTGTGAATTTTAGTGAAAGAGTGAGTTAAAAAAAAAAAAATGGACAGCATGTATCGATGTGATCCAAGTAACATCCAAATGCTGTCCATTTTTAAAGGTCTTGGGAAAAAAAAATCATGGAATTTTTCCCTCTGTCACACTGCTGGTAAATGGTCACAAGGGCCAAAAGGACCAAGAGATTATGAAAATGGGATCCAGGTCACTGATGAAAAATGGTCAATGTTTTATGCGCAAAAAACAAACCCTGAGGTCTGAATGATGCCTCAATGTCAGAAATACCTGAATGACTTGTGCAGCTATATTTAGTAAAAGATCGAGTATCAAGACTTACCTCACGCAGTTCTCCAATTCTCCTTAATGCTTTATCCTGGCTTTGACTCAAAATTGACTAAAAAGAGTTAGAAAAAAAGAAATGTTAGTAATAGAAAGGAAACAGATATAGTCTATTCTTAGGCTTAGATTTTTAGGCGTTAATATGGCCATACACAGTACTGAGCAGAACTTTTTAGCAGGGCTGTGGAGTCGGTAAGCCAAACCTCCGACTCCTCAATTTCCATAACTCCGACTCCACGACTCCCTCATACATGGCTCATGTTTAAGTGATAAATTTACTGTAGCAAAGATTCATCTCAGCTAAAAGTCTAGACCCTTAGATCAGGAATAAGACATTTCATAACTTTCCCAAATTCTTATGAAAAAATATTCCCCACAAACTGCATTGAACTACTGTAACCAATTTATTAGATATTTTAGGAATCGGAGTTGGTCCATTTTATACCGACTCCACCAAAATGGGCTCCGACTCCAACTCCACAGTCCTGCTTTTAGGCGGGTATGGCAAAAATGCAGCAAAGTAAAATTGCTTTCAAAAATAGAAATGTTTTGATGTGTTTGGTGATTTGATGTGACCACCCATTGTCTTAAAAACAGAATCAATTCTCAATGGTACATTTGCACAAAGTAGTTTTGTAGGATTTGGCTACGTTCCCTCGATGAGTTTTAGATCTTGCAGATTTTCTGCACCCATTGTGTAAACTGTAAATGTAAATTTTCGTCACTGCATTTTTTGCATGCTTTTTATTGTGTTTTTGATGCTACGGTTTTTGTCTTGTTGGTATGTCAAGTCTATGCGAAAAATTTGCAAGAGAAACTCAGCGTACCCACAAAAGAAATTGACATATTGTGGATTTGAAACAAGTCAGTTTACGCGGAGTAAAAAAAAAAAATTATAGAAGATATGAGATTTCTATAAAACACATCCACTTTGCTGAAACTGTACTATGTGTTTCTGACGCAACGAAAATACAGTGTCAAATATTCACCAAAAACTCATCATGGGCACAGAACCTTAGAGTCAGGTGTATAATAACCAGTCATACCAAACAAGTGATAATGATCAATTTCAAATGTAGGTTGAAACACAGCCATTAACTGAAACAGCTGTGTAGAAGACTTAGAACTGGGTGAAGAACAGCCAAACTCTGCTACAAATGAGAGGTTGTGGAAGACAGTTTCATGTCACCATGACAAGACTGAGCAAAGCAAAAAAAAACACAAGATCGTTATACCAAACCAGCAAGCAAGGTCTCTCCCAGCCGAAGCAGGTGGAGTTTCAAGCTTTTTTGAAGAAGTACTAAGACGACATGAACGATGTTGAGAACCGTAGACACAGTAATCAAGAAAGCTTAGTGCAGCAGATCCAAGTCACACCACACTTCTTTTGATTTGAAATTGAAAAGATGTCCAGCAATGCCATAAGCTCAGAACTGGCAGCAATAAGTGACACCCTGCTACACTCATCTACTGTTGGAGAAGTCTTGCCAGAAGTAGTCTTCATGGAAAAATTGAGGCCACAAACCATACCTTCAACATGGAAACAAGGCCAAGTGACTCAACTATGCATGAAAACGAGGGTAAGAGAAATATTGCAGAATGTACTCTGTCCTGATGAGTTAAAATTGTAAATATTTGTCTGTATAGAAGGCAGTTTGTTGGCTAAAGGGCTGGAGAGCTGTACAATAATGCATGTCTACTGGTACAATAATGACTGCATGCAGTGAAACATGGTGGAAGTTCCTTGCGAGTGTGAGGCGGAATTTCAGCAAATGCAGTTGGCAATTTCGTCAGGATTAATGGTGTCCTCAATGCTGAGAAATACAGGTAGATACTTATATAATCATGCATTATCATCATCAGGGAGGTGTACAACTGGCTCTAAATTTATACTGCAGTAGAACAACAAACATAAAGAACTATCTTCAGCGTAAAAAAAAAAAAAAAATAACATGATCTGGAAGTGATATGTCCCGCTCAGAGCCCTAGTCTCAACAATGAGTGTGCCCAGGATTATATGGAGACAGAAGAAGCTGCACAAGCCTACATCCACAGAAGATTTGTGGTTAGTTCTCCAGGATGTTTAGAACATCCTCCTTGCCAAGTTCCTCCAAAACCCATGTGCAAGTGTACTTCAAAGAATCAAACTTTTCAAGGAAAAGGTTGCTCAAAGCAAATATTGATTCAGGTTTCTCTTTGGATTGCTTTTATCAATTAACAAAACGCAAAGTGAGCAATTTATTAATAATTCTATTTTTGAAAGCTTTCTTATTGCATTTCCTCCACATCTGCCTCAAATGCTAGCACAGTACTAAACGTGAAGTAAAAAGCAAATCATTAGATGATTGATATGTCTTAAAAAGAACCTGTCATGACATGTTCATGACGAGCAGACATCTCAATCTGCACATGCGCCTTTACAGGCACCATTCTATTGAAGCCCATCGTGAAATCAATCTTCGCAAGTGCAGCCCACAGCTAGGACGGCACCAGTGTGGAATTTAAGTAAGGAAGAAGATAAACCGCAGTGCCGAAGTCCCTACCCCACAGGCAAGGCCCGATGCACGAAGATCAAAACTTCTAATGAGGATTTTATAAAAACTAGGCTACGGAATTCTTCACTGAATGTATGTATTAAATCAGTATACCAGCGCCATTATGGCAATGCTTTTAGTTTAATATGTATAACCCTGATGACGGGTTCTCTTTAATGCAATTGGCCAAAATACAACTTCAAGTGTAACCGCCGGTTTCCTTTTTTTATTTCATAGATTAATAGTAGACCTGAAAATAAGCAACTTTGTAATATATCTTATCAGGAGATCTGCTTCTTTCTCTGCCAGAATTGATCAGTCATTATGGAACTTTGTCTCAATTCTGAGGTAAAATCTGTATTCAGTGAAGACTTTCCCATTACTGAGATAGGAGAACTGCTACGGATACAATTCTAGGTAGACAGGAGGAGCTAGAGGCAGAGCTCTTCCCACCTACATAGGAGAACTGCTACTGATACAACTATCTCAGTAATGGGAAAGTCTTCACTGAATACAGAGAATTTTAATAATCACTGATCAGTCCAGACAGAGAAAGAAGCAGATCTTTCTGATAAGATAGATTACAAAGTTGCTTATTTTCAGGTCTACTATTGATTTATGAAATATATATATTAAAACGATGGGTCCTCTAAGTGAAAACATACAGTACAGACCAAAAGTTTGGACACACCTCATTTAAAGATTTTTCTGTATTTTCTTGACTATGAAAATTGTACATTCACACTGAATGCATCAAAACTATGAATTAACACATGTGGAATTATATACTTAACAAAAAAGTGTGAAACAACTGAAAATATGTCTTATATTCTAGGTTCTTCAAAGTAGCCACCTTTTACTTTGATGACTGCTTTGCACACTCTTGGCATTCTCTTGATGAGCTTCAAGAGGTAGTCACCGGAAATGGTTTTCACTTCACAGGTGTGCCCTGTCAGGTTTAATAAGTGGGATTTCTTGCCTTATAAATGGGGTTGGGACCATCAGTTGTGTTGTGCAGAAGTCAGGTGAATACACAGCTGACAGTCCTACTGAATAGACTGTTAGAATTTGTATTATGGCAAGAAAAAAGCAGCTAAGTAAAGAAAAACGAGTGGCCATCATTACTTTAAGAAATGAAGGTCAGTCAGTCCGAAAAATTGGGCAAACTTTGAAAGTGTCCCCAAGTGCAGTTGCAAAAACCATCAAGCGCTACAAAGAAACTGGCACACATGAGGACCGCCCCAGGAAAGGAAGACCAAGAGTCACCTCTGCTTCTGAGGATAAGTTTATCCGAGTCACCAGCCTCAGAAATCGCAGGTTAACAGCAGCTCAGATTAGAGACCAGGTCAATGCCACACAGAGTTCTAGCAGCAGACATCTCTTCAAAAACTGTTAAGAGGAGACTTTGTGCAGCAGGCCTTCATGGTAAAATAGCTGCTAGGAAACCACGGCTAAGGACAGGCAACAAGCAGAAGAGACAAGTTTGGGCTAAAGAACACAAGGAACGGACATTAGACCAGTGGAAATCTGTGCTTTGGTCTGATGAGTCCAAATTTGAGATCTTTGGTTCCAACCACTGTGTCTTTGTGCGCCGCAGAAAAGGTGAACGTATGGACTCTACATGCCTGGTTAACACCGTGAAGCATGGAGGAGGAGGTGTGATGATGTGGGGGTGCTTTGCTGGTGACACTGTTGGGGATTTATTCAAAATTGAAGGCATACTGAACCAGCATCTTGCAGCGGCATGCTATTCCATCCGGTTTGCGTTTAAGTTGGACCATCATTTATTTTTCAACAGGACAATGACCTCAAACACACCTCCAGGCTGTGTAAGGGCTACTTGACCAAGGGGAGTGATGGGGTGCTACGTCAGATGACCTGGCCTACACAGTCACCAGACCTGAACCCAATCGAGACGGTTTGGGGTGAGCTGGACCGCAGAGTGAAGGTAAAAGGGCCAACAAGTGCTAAGCATCTCTGGGAACTCCTTCAAGATTGTTGGAAGACCATTTCCGGTGACTACCTCTTGAAGCTCATCAAGAGAATGCCAAGAGTGTGCAAAGCAGTCATCAAAGCAATAGGTGGCTACTTTGAAGAACCTAGAATATAAGACATATTTTCAGTTGTTTCACACTTTTTTGTTAAGTATATATAATACCACATGTATTAATTCATAGTTTTGATGCCTTCAGTGTGAATGTACATTTTTCATAGTCTAGAAAATACAGAAAAATCTTTAAATGAGAAGGTATGTCCAAACTTTTGGTCTGTACTGTACATTCAATTAGCTCTTTGTCGCATGAACCACAGATTAGTTAAATGTAACAAATTCAGCCACTTTATAACTTTTGGGCCAATACATCAAAGTGTTTACACCAGAAAACTGTTGTAAAACAGTTGCACAAAAATTTTCAGACTATTCAGAGGTTCAGAAAAAATATACAACTCTTGTTTTATTAACGCCAGGTTCAAGCAGCTCTGAAAAAACGAGCAGCGCTATGGAGGAGTGTGGATGGAGCAGGGCATGGCTACGTCTGCCCATGAATATCATGGAAAGTGGCAATGTTTCTTACACCAGAAATGTTACTCCAGGTCCTGACTAGAAAAATATTTCTGGCGAGGTGCACCCCACTGAGAAGATGCGCTGAATTCATTAAGTGGCAAGCACCTCTTAATGAATTTGCTTCATCGTATTCCTGCACCACCCACATTAAGAATGGCGTACGATATACCAGCCTTAATGAACTGGGGCCATCGTTTAGGGTCTGGTCTGTTGGATGAAATTACATAGTCAATCAATAGTCAACAAATGGGTGAAACATCTTTGGCCAACAATTATTTCATGCCCGTGGCCACACTTGACCAATAATCAGACTATTGGATCTTAAAATGCAGTTCTCCTGAAGCAAGGTGGTGCAGTGTTTATTCACAGACCTGTCGTCCTTCAAGCTGTTCTAGGACGGGATCAGTACAAAGAGATTATTGGATGTATTCCAGATGCAGGGACTCGAATAGAAAATACATAAGGAACAATGCTTCCACATTGCTACCTCTAGGCTGGAGAACTAGAGAGAACATCAGTACGTCTGAGCAGGTCTATTGTGCCTTATATACTGCATTAAAGTCCTTTAACACTTTCCTCACCTGGAGTTTTTCTTTGTCCCTCTGAACCGTTCTGTATGCGGTGACTAACTAATGAAAAAAAAAAAAAAAAAAACAGTGTGTAAATCAACTACACAGGTTATTTAATGTCCAAGTGAATTGGCAGAAACACTTGGAACGGTCAGAATTCTGTGCAATGTCCCCTTCCACCGCAAATAATGACCTCCTGGTTGTATCGGTCACATTAAAACACATCCCCCATGTAGGAAAGGTCTGACCAGCCAAAAGTTAATTTTTAAGGGTAATAGGTTCTAGTACTTGCAAATATAAGGTTTATGAGGGAGGCAGAGGAGTTGTATGGAAACAAGGTGGACAGTATAGATATCAGACAAAACTAAGGACATGTCCTCTGTCCACCCTGCAAGGAGACAAATGCACAGTGCAAGATAAAGATTGGGTGGATGCACAATTATGCATAACATGATGCAGGATGCTGTAAGAACAAAAACATACATAAACAAAAATACATCTCTTCCTGTCTCAGTGACCGCAAGCTGTAGTCTAATAATATATTTGACTACATACATGGTGCTACTGGTCATGCACCAAGAAGCGGCCTGGGAAGGAAGAGGGCAGAAAGGCTCCCCGATGAACCAGTAGCAGTTATGAGTGATGGTGCCATTTTTTGGCTAAGGCCACGGTCCCACTATCAGTATTTGGTCAGTATTCGGTCAGCATTTTTTCTCAGCAGTGGGATCCAAAACCAGGTGAGGAACAATCAGAGAAAAGGTATAATAGAAACAAGTCACCAATTCTGCATTTATCACCCACTCCTGGTTTTTGCTCTGACGCCTGAGAAAAAATACTGACCAGATACTGATAGTGGGGCTGTGTCCTAAGTTGCAAGAATGTATGCTTGGACTAGGAAATGCTAAGTAAAAAATGGTAATGGTGAATAGAGCAAGGGGTTTTGTTACAGTAGTGAAGGGAAGTTGTGTGTGTGAACTCTGCTTTATGGCTATGGTGAAAAATCAAGTGTAATGTCCAACATCCACCTTGGAAACAGATTTCTGAGGTGACCACAGGGAACCCTTAACCTCACTTGTCCTTGTGTTAAATTACACAATTTTTCATGATACCAATATCTTTTATATTAGAACTACTTCTCATCCTCCCACAGACTAAACATCTGGGTAGTTACACTTTACTCTGCAGTGACCTTCTAAAACATTAAATCTGAAGACAGCATAATGCAGGGGTTAAAACAGTGAATTCAGCGATGTATCACTTAGCACACAGCCTGACATTTACTTATAATGAAGGTTTTATTAACCACACCCCATCCTGTGATAAGCAGCTCACTGTCTATGAACTTTGTACACACAAAGCCTGGTGTGGGCAGGGATAGCTTCCTCAGCTGTGCTTCATTCTAAGAGCTCTGATTGTGTGAGAACGGCGGCATCTAGTAAACTCGATATAGCATTGAATTCAGGGTCTATTTTCCTACATTCTGCTGCTTTCAGGAGAAGTAGCAAAAACTTGGTGACAGAATCCCTTTAACCCCTTTGGATTTTCAGTTTGTGTCTTCCCCTTCTTCCCAAAGCCATAACTTTCGTACTTTTTCATCAATATGGCCATGTGAGGGCTTGTTTTTTTGAGGGACGACTTGTACTTTTGAACGACTCCATTCAGTTTACCATATAGTATACTGGAAAACATTTTTTTGGGTTGTTTTTTTTACCATGGTCACTAAATGCTAAAACTGACCTGCCAGTATGATTCTCCAGGTCATTACGAGATCGTAGACACCAAACATGTATACATTCTTTTTTATTCAAGTGGTGAAAAAAAATCCAAAGTTTGCAAAGTAAAATAGGCACCATTTTCCGAGACCCGTAGCGTCTCCATTTTTCGTGATCTGAGGCTGGGTGAGGATTTATTTTTTGCGCGCCGAGCTGACGACTTTATTATTAATACCATTTTGGGGTAGATACGATGTTTTGATTGCCTGTTATTGCAACGTTACAGCAACCAAAAAAACGTAATTCTGGAGTTTTGATTTTTTTCTCGTTACGCCATTTACTGGTCAAATTAATTATTTTTATATTTTGATAAATCGGGCGTTTCTGAAAGCAGCGATACCAAATATATGTATTTTTTGTATTGTTTTATTTTGAATGGGGCAAAAGGGGGCGATTTGATCGTTTATATTTCATATATTTCATTTTTTTATTTTTTATTTTTTTTTTACTTTCTACATGCTTCAATAGTCTCCATAGGAGACTTGAAGCTGCGATCATCTGATCGCTTGTGCTACAAATAGCAGGGCTGAAGCCCTGCTATGTGTAACAGAAATGCTCATCTGCTATGCATGCCGGCCACTGAGCCACAGCGGCATTTAACATGTTAACAGCCATGCGTGGATCGCGATTCCACCTGTGGCTGTTAAGGGCGCATGACAACTCATCAGATCAGCTGTCGTGTGTCTGAAAAGATGTGGGCACAGGACCAGAGACAGCATCAAAGAGGGGGAGGTGACATATGACGTACCTATACGTCATAGGTCGTAAAGGAGTTAAAGGAACTCCATCAGCACAGAATGACTGTTGAAACCAAGTACAGGCCCTCAATGCTTATGACAGGGCCGTTCATTTACACTGCTCAAAAAAAATAAAGGGAACACTCAAATAACACATCCTAGATCTGAATGAATGAAATATTCTCTTAGAAAACTTTGTTCTGTACAAAGTTGAATGTGCCGACAACAAAAATCACACAAAAATCATCAATGGAAATCAAATTTATTAACCAGTGGAGGCCTGGATTTGGAGTCACCCCCAATATTAAGGTGGAAAAACACACTACAAGCTGATCCAACTTTGATGTAATGTCCTTAAAACAAGTCAAAATGAGGCTCAGTATTGTGTGTGGCCTCCACGTGCCTGTATGACCTCCCTACAACGCCTGGGCGTGCTCCTGATGAGGTTGCGGATGGTGATGGTGCTGTGGGATCTCCTCCCAGACCTGGACTAAAGCATCCGCCAACTCTTGGACAGTCTGTGGTACAACGTGACGTTGGTGGATGGAGCGAGACATGATGTCCCAGATGCGCTCAATCGGATTCAGGTCTGGGGAACGGGCGGGCCAGTCCATGGCTTCAATGCCTTCATCTTGCAGGAACTGCTGACACACTCCAGCCACATGAGGTCTGGCATTGTCCTGCATTAGGAGGAACCCAGGGCCAACTGCACCAGCATATGGTCTCACAAGGGGTCTGAGGATCTCATCTCGGTACCTAATGGCAGTCAGGCTACCTCTGGCGAGCACATGGAGGGCTATGCGGCCCTCCAAAGAAATGCCACCCCACACCATTACTGACCCACTGCCAAACCGATCATGCTGAAGGATGTTGCAGGCAGCAGATCGCTCTCCACGGCGTCTCCAGACTCTGTCACGTCTGTCACATATGCTCAGTGTGAACCAGCTTTCATCTGTGAAGAGCACAGGGTGCCAGTGGTGACTTTGCCAATCCTGGTGTTCTGTGGCAAATGCCAAGCGTCCTGCACGGTGTTGGGCTGTGAGCACAACCCCCATCTGTGGATGTCGGGCCCTCATACCACCCTCATGGAGTCGGTTTCTAACCGTTTGTGCAGACACATGCACATTTGTGGCCTGCTGGAGGTCATTTTGCAGGGCTCTGGCAGTGCTCCTCCTGTTCCTCCTTGCACAAAGGAAGAGGTAGCAGTCCTGCTGCTGGGTTGTTATCCTCCTATGGCTCCCTCCACATCTCCTGGTATCTGCTCCATGCTCTGGACACTGTGCTGACAGACACAGCTACCCTTCTTGCCACAGCTCGCACTGATGTGCCATCCTGGATTAACTACACTACCGGAGAAACTTCTGTGGGTTGTACTGTAGACACTGCCTCATGCTACTGTACCTCTAGGGGTGAGAGCAATGGCAAAATGAAAAACTGACCAAAACAACAGCCAAAAAGGATGAGAACAGAGAAATGGTCTGTGGTCTCCACCTGCAGAACCACTCCTTTATAGGGGATATCTTGCTGATTGTCCAGCATTTCTACCAGTTGTCTGTTCCATTTGCACAACAGCAGGAGAAATTGATTCACAGTCAGTGTTGCTTCATAACTGGACAGGTAGATTTCACAGAAGTGTTATTGACTTGGAGTTGCATTGTATTGTTTAAGTGTTCCCTTTAGTTTTTTGAGCAGTGTATATACACCTTCCCACCTGCTTGGTTTCCATCCATCTGCGCCCTTTACTGGTCAAATGAAGCAAGAGCTGTCAATTCAAAAAAAAAAAAGAGAGGGGGTGGAGACTGATTGAAAACAAGCAGGTGTGAAAGTGTATTTAAATGATTGGCCTCGCCATGAAGCAACGTGCGGTAGGACTTCGTTTGATCAGTCCTTCTGTGCAGACAAAGTCCATTTAATGCAGTGTAAGTTGCATGCGATTGTGCAGCTATGAGGAACGGAAGCTGGCTGTCAGTCACAGTCAGACTCCGCACAGAAAAGACAAACATGGTTTATTGTCATGTTACCTTTGATCTTCGTATACACGGTGCAGAACCAATGCTTGTGTATGCACTGACTGTGCTTCCTACTCCAGCCCCAGCAGTGGTAGGCAGCAAGGTGGTTGAATTTCCTATGTAAATGGGGCTAATAAACGAGCCCCAGTTACAGAGGAAATTAGCAATAAAAAGAATGTATTAATATGTTAAAAAGCCCCTATGGGGAGGGGGGGGGCACAACATGTGAAATATTAAAAAATAAATAAAAATGGCAAAAAAAAAAAGCATAATTAATAAAGATACTGCCACTCTGAATCACTGTTTATAGCCTGATCCTTTTTAAAAAACAAATATAACAATAATGATAATATTCACATTATTTATGTCCAATATTTAAAAAGAAATTCTACATAAATGGGCATGCAATTCAAAATGTTTTAGCAAACTAGTGTGGTTGTAAGAAAAAGGAAAACAAGTGAAAAATACACGCATTTCCTATTTTTCTTTACATTTCTCCCAGATATCAGAAAAATAAGAACATAAAAGTGAAAAATTAAGCAAGTATTGCGGGGAAAAAAAATTGACTATCCAAAACATAGAGCAGTTAAAAAAGACATGTAAGAAAAATGTGCCTAGTCAGGAACAAGGGCAAATGGCCCATTCCTCAACTGGTTAACATGGGTATTTGTGAGTGATTCATTGCTTATAGATAATGGTTTGCCAGAATTCTGCTTGAAATTTAATATTTTTTGGGTAATTCAAATTTGTGCAAAAAATGTAGCATCTTTTGGCAGTTTTAAGCTATAATTACGTAAATTAGAACAGAAATTTATTCTGGTCTTCGAATTGTGTATATTTCTTACGCTAACGCACAGCAACTGACAGATACACCAAATTTATTAACAGGCATCCAGCTCTTAATGACACCAGTCTTGATGAATAGGGGTACCATGAAAGCATGCCCTGCTACCATGATACTTTATCACAGATGCTCGCTTTGATCGTACTCGTTCTGGCATTTCATTCCCCCCACACTACATTAAAAATGTGCAATCTAAGGGAAAAGTTGCACGAGAGAACAGAAAGGAGCAGACTGCACATATGTATTTGGGTGGTTCAATCTCAATTGGACATTTTATTTACATTAGTGTATACAACTAGAAAAGCATGCAAACATGAAGGGAAGGGAAAAGGGGGGATTAGCTGTGTGAATAAAATATAGCCTTTATTAGTTATATATAAAAAACAATTGCACTAATTATTTAAAAGCCGCATATACTCAGTGTTACCTTGGGTATATAATAGATAACTGCTGCATGACTAAAATATTTTTAATACATTGCAATCAGTTCATTATATAAGTGTGTCAATTATGAACACTGCCAGTATATATAATCGCAGGATGGACACACTGTGCTCTTATCCTGCAAATTAAGAGGATGTCAGCAATGCTAATGTGTTTAGGCAGGAGATATAAAGAACTCTCCTTTTCAGTAGTATTGAGTCTAAATAGCCGCCTCTGATGTCCAATTTAATTCTTTCCAACGTAATCCATGTCATTTTAAAATGCTTGGTGAGAGGAGTAAACAGTTTATTTTGTTCTCCATTCAGGTGTTCAACTTTATCATAATTAGTTACACTCCTAATCTGTTCCCTTATTTGGGTTTTTAAGTCTGCTGTGGTCTTCCCCAAGTATTTCATCCCACATAGACATTCCAAACAGTGCATCACTTCAATAGAGGAGCAGTTAAGATGTTGGTTAACATACTATGTCTTTCCAAATGCATCCTTAAATGTTTGCGTAGTGATCATCAAAGAGATGGTGATTTGATCATAAATAAAGGTTGCGTCTGCGCTTTATATCTATAGTAAAGTATTATAGTTCTGCTTACTCCAATTGATACATTAGCAATACAAGAACATTAAAAAATAGCTAGCTAGAATGCCGCTCATTGGTTGGCTCATCTGTCAATCTTGCTAAGAAGCATAAATAGCCAGAGAATGCGGCTTAGAAAAAGCCAATAATTTGGCGAAACTTGCATCAAGGACATGTGTCCCACTTTGCAGAGCAGGGAGAATAGAGGATTAGTCAGTGACAGCAAATAATCTACAGTGAAGAGCTGGTCAGCCTAGCAGGGAACCACATCTACCCTCACCTACTGAGAACTCCAGCACCTATATGTACCGCAGGTGTGGGCAGCATGGCGCCATCTCCTGCTTACACAAAGCACATAACACATTAGCATTGCGGACAGTCTCTTCATTTGCAGGATACAGTATAGAGGTGTCTATCCTGCGATTATCTATACTATCAATGTTCATGATTGACACACTTATGTAATGAACTGATTGCAATGTATCATATTAAAGCAGCAATACCCGATTATTTAGCCTTCTCTAACTATTTTCCACCTCAACTGACTAATATATACAGTTCCTCTAGTTCTGGCCAATTTTACTATATAAGGGGCATTGACCAGAGGCAATTTAATTAACAACACCCTGCAAATCGAGACTTTAGTGGCTCACAGCTGCATAGCATATACAAAATTATATAAGGCTCGCAGCAGTGATCCATATATACCCAAGATAACGCTGGGTATATGATGCTATTAAATAATTTGGGCAATTGTTTTTATATACACCTAATCAAGGCTATATTTTATTCACACAACTAATCCCCCCCTTTCCCTTCATGTTTTTTTGCAGACTGCACATATGCTCCAGACATGATGCAGCTGTGCTAAACATCTCTATAGCATAGAAATAAAAAAAATGCCAAAATAATAAATGAAGGAGAAAATAAGGAGGCCGGTAACCACCAGGAATGAGAATTTCTTCTAAGCCCCACAGTTTTAATAACATTCAGACATACCTCAGAGTATTTCCCACGGTAGTTGTCCAAGCTCTTCTCCATCCTATGCAGTCGATGAAAGAGTTGTTCTTTGGTAAGCCCGTCATGACTACCCGCAGGGTCTTCTGCTTCACTTTCAATATCTGAAGGTGGATCAAACACGGGCCCTGAAGTGTCCCCATCAATACGGTTCAATGATTCACGTGAACCGCTTCTCACAAGGGATTCTTTGGATGGAGATCGGAACAAGGTTTCCTTTACTGGGCTTCGAAATAGTGACTCCATTGAGGGGACACGGAGTTGAAGCTTTTGTGCAAAAGACTGAGGTTCACTCTTCTGCAATAATGAACATTTTACTACATTAGAAAGGTCAATGTAATGGAAATACAAACCCAAGGAAAGACGTAGGGGAACCATATTAATGGAAGTCATAAACACGATCATCATTGATAGTTCTACAGAGATGAAGTCATTGTGGTGGCAAACACTGCACACCATGCATCTCAGCAACACGTTCCCCTATTAGACACGAGGTCAGGGGCTGGCTGTGCAGAGGATCTGTATTATAGGAAGGATATTACTAGGTCCGCATTTTTACATTTTGTGACAATACCAGTTTTTTTATTATAACTCCTAAAACAATGTGGAGTATAAAAGTAAAATTCTAGTTTAAAAAGGCTGGAAAGCATGTGTAACCATATGTGATCATAGATGGCATAGTTCCCCCATATTAAACCGGTTGTCTGAGACTGAAATACAGCTGACCTATCCAAAGAATGGGACATCAATAGTGGGGGGGGTTCAAAGTTTGGGACCCCACCAATCAGTCCGATCAGTTAAATGTTAACACAGCGTTCATTGCTCAGTGGCCACTGCTGAGTACTACACTTTATCTCCTAATTCAAGTTAAGGGTAAATAAAGCACAGAACTTGGCACCAAACTCACACTAATGACCTAAGAATAGGTCATCAAGGTCAGACAAAGACAACCCCTTTACTGCAAAGGCATTTCATGGCTAAAGCCATTTTTAGTTATTTTTTTTAAAGGAAGGTCACATACTTGTAGCCTTAAAGGGTGAGCTTTTCTTTAGTTTTACTTAAATACATGTCTATAGAGCTAAACATTTTTGTAATTAGATTTCATTACAAATTTTGCTTCTACAGCCTCCTTGTTTCCCTGCACATTCAACTTTAATGTATTCGGTGGCCATAAATCAGTAGAGCGGAGCCCAGAAAAAGACAGACAAAAAAGTTTCAAACTTCCCTGTTGGGTCTGTGAGAACGAGCTCATTGATTGATTCTCAGGTAAGGAGGCCAGCCACATTCCCGTTCGTGCAGCTTTCCTCACACACTGACCAGCCCTTCTGTCCATACAATGGCTGCTGGGGGAGAAGCAGTGACCACACCTGTCCATCAGCCTACAGGTCTGTAGTTCTACGTACATCAGTGCCAAATATGAGGGGGGCTTTTCCAGAATACACATTGTCAGATTAAGCTCTGTTTAGACAATGGGGAAGTAAGTCTCATGTAAAAAAAAGTTGTAACACTATGTAGAGCGTACCTGACTTGAGGCTGGATCACTGCCATTCATGCTGTCCGCAGACCTTGATACGTTCTGATTGACAATAATTAGGGGAAAAAAAAAGAAAAAGATATTTACATATATGAAATGTGGAAGAAATTGGATAATAATTGCCAATTGAAATAAGTCTTAAATTTGCAAAATTAAAATTATTAATATATTATTGTAATAGTAGTTTAATGCAACATGTATACAGTACAATGTGGGTTCCAAACTATATAAAAATGTAAGAATGGGATCTGGACAACATTTGATTGTTAGCAGTTCCCATCTAAATCCTGGGAAATCAATCAAAAGTCTGCAGGAGGAAGCAAGGGTTACAGCTGCCATACACAGACTAAGTCAGCTGAACCTGCTGACATTGGCGGGGTCACCCAGAGTCTAATATGTATTGGGGCTAACCAGCACAATACAGTCTGGCAGGTATTTATCTAACACTTTCTTTAGAATTATGAAAATTTGGTTGAATTTTTTATGAAGCGACTTAAAGACTAACAGTTGTTTTTATTTCACAAAACAACAGTACACTTGAAAATAAGCAACTGTGTCATATCTTATCAGAGAAAACAACATTTTTCAGTCTCAATTCATGGGTTAAACTGTAAAATCTGTATTCAGTGAAGATAAGATTTTTCTGTTATCAAAATAGATGACAGTTGCTGCTCATTAAATTCTATGGAGAAGGAAACAGGCGCTAGAGGCAGACACATTTCAAGAGAACTTGCAGTAAAGTAAGTCACTGGTTAGTTATTACAAATTCACAAGGGAATCTATTGCAGAATTTCACCCCCAAACTATTTATATGCACGCAGCTTTTTTTTTTTTTTTTTTTTTTTTTTTTACAGACAAGCCCAGCAATACCTTTACATGGCCAGTCCGTTCCTCCATTACTGAGAAATCAGCATTTGAATTGATATACAAAAGAGGCTGAAGAGTTACTGTAGATCGGAAGCTTGTGTCACTCCAGCTCTATTCCCTGCCCAGCGCCGCCGCCTCCTCCCTGACTGACAGCTCCTTTGCCTGAAGTCACACAGCATAGAGGCTGTCAGCAAAAGTAGGAGGCGGTGGCGCTGGGCAGGGAATAGAGTTGGAGTGACACATGATTCAGACCTACCATAGCCATTTAAACGCTGATTTCTCAGCAACAGAGGAAGAGACTGGCCTTGTAAAGGTATTGCTGGACTTGGCTTTGAAAGAGCTATGTAAGCATATAAATACTTTGGGGGTGAAATCCTGCTGACAGATTCCCTTTAGCAGGTGATTTTTTCCCATAAATTCTGAGTGAAAGATCAGTCCAGGAGAATAAAGAAGCAGATATCTCTGATATGATATTACAAAGTTGCTCATTTACATGTGTACTATTGATTTATAAAATGAAAATTAAAAAAAACTACAGTCACATTTTAAAGCATAGATGTTAGTCAGCTATCAAGTTAAGGCACATACACAGACTAAGTTCAGCTGAACACGCGGCTATAGACGAGTTCGGCTGAGTATGAGGGCGTTTGAGACTGCCGATCGCTTTGTTCTCCCAGACAAGCTGGTGGCAGAGATGTCCGGTGATAGCACTCTCATAAAGAACACAGGAGCGATCAGCTGAGCGAGGTGTCACGTGTATGGGGGAATCTGCCGGGATGGCGGTCAGACAAGCGATCAGCCGAAGCTTCCTTCCTCTAACAGCCATCTAATTTGTATAACTGGATTAAGCACTAGAAGTCACTTAATTTAGATAAATAGCTTGTACATAATTTACATGTTGTATTCGATGAAAATAGTTATTAATGTAAAGAAATTAAATAAAATTGTACATATTGGTGGTTTATAAAAAAAAAAAAAAAAATTAAGTTCTGTATACATGAATGCAAAAACTAATACTTCTAAACTACTGGGTAAACAGTATGAAACATACAAGCATATGCTTTCATATTACACATCTTTTCCCATTAAAAAAGGGAAAAAATAAATGGTATTAGTGAGATGTCAACACTCAGAAGGATCATTTTATATAACATGCTTTGTTACTTGTTTTCTGAGAATTAAAAATTCCCTTTCACCCATGCAATTTGTTAATCTATGTCTGGCAATCTAAAACCAGCAAAAACTACAAATCACTTATGGAAGAATATTAGACTCAATAAATATACGCAACTTATGTACAGGCTTGAGCCTAGTGTGCCCAGACACTGCAGGAACGTGTGTCTGTCTGCTGTCAGTCACTGAAGGATAGCCTCCATCTGGTGCGATCAGCACCAGCAGGGACAATGATGAAAGTAGTATTGTGCTCCCGCAGTGGCCACCTGTGTAAAATCAATGTGCTGTCAATCACTGAGCGCAGTCCCGGGGCTGCTCGCTGTAGCGCTTCATTCTCCCCGGCTCCTCTGCTGATCGGTCGCATGGAATACAGCGGTGGACACTTAGGACAGGTGAGTATAAGGATTTTTTATTTTATGCTTATGTCTACACAAGTGGACACTGCGGGAGCAGAATACTACTCTCATCACCGTCTCTCCTGGTGCTGATCGCAGTGCCGGCAGGGATCCATGATGAGGGCAGTGTTCAGCACCGGCGCTTGGGAACAGCGCTAACTGTACACTGATTCCCAGGCTCCGGTACGTGTTACACGGATGGCATCCATGTATGGCACATCAGTGTCAGTGTCTCGGGTACGTGTGGAAACTGTCACCACTCGTATCGGAGATACTGACGTGTGAAAGAGCCCTTAGTGAAGCGTTCACATGAACACGATAAGCCAAATTCATTAAGAGCTGAATGAACTCGGCACATCTTCCCAGGGACTGGTGTTATACTTTTTTTTATACAGGCGGAAAAAAAAACCATACCACCTATGCTGAATTTGATGGGCAGACATAGACCCGCCATGTCCTGGCTCCTCCCCAGCTCTGCTCATTGTGGCAGAGTGTCTTCAAACTATCGTGAATACTCCAAAAGTAACCAATAAAAAAATACTTAACTTAGTATTTAATATTAGAAATTATAAAATACAGTAATATTACATTGTATTATTGCTTCATATATTTACTCTCAATGATAAAATATTTTTCCATTAAGTTTAGTCCAGCATTAATTGTATGAGTGAGGCCACTTTAGAAGATGTATGATTGGGGAGCGTGGAACACACAGGAGCTTAGAGTATAGTTCTAACCAGTTCTGTGAGTAAAAAGTTAAGTAATCATTGTTTTAATTTTTGTTTCATAAATCAATAGAAGACAGGATAATAAGCAACTGTTTATCAGAGATCTGCTTCTTTCTCCTGTATTTATCTTTCACTCTCAATTCATAGGTGAAGTCCGTGTTCAGTGAAGACAGAATTTCCCATTATGGAGATAGGAGATGATAGTTGGTGCTTTTAAAATTCTATGGAGCGCAGAGGTAGGTACAGACACAGGCATTCTGTTGCAAGTTCACCTGAAACAAAAGTTACAGTCTTCCATAGAACTTTATAAGCACCAACTGTCATATCTCTCAGTAATAGGAAAATCTGTAATCACTAAAGACACATTTCATACGTGAATTGAGAAGTTTGAGAATGAATTTTCAGAAAGTATACCTCTCAATTAAGATATATCACAAGGCATCTTATTTTCATGTGCACTAATGATTTCTGAAAAAAATAAAAATAAAAAAACGACGGTTACGCTGTAAAGGGGCTGTCTAGGATCTTTACATTGACAGGAGAAGTCATCAGCATCTGAACGGTTTAGGTACAATACCTGGCACTCCTGCTGATAAGCTGTTTCTGGCAGTGGCTGTAAGTGATCAGTTGCAGAGCTGCACAGCACAGCTCTGTGAATGGGATAGTGGGCGCGGCTGGGTACTGCACAACAGACCTCTTTTCTAACTAATAGGGGGCAGTTGTGCAATACCCAGTATACGTTTTTTTCAACATTTTGGAGGAAAGTGTGCGTCTTATAGTCCGAACTGTGCCCCGTACTGCATACCTATGGCTGTAGGTGGTGAGGGTGTGTGTGTGTGTGTGTGTGTGTGGGGGGGGGGGAGCGGTAGCGGAGCAGGGCACAGGAGGCAGCAGCCGCCTGCTGCAGCCTACGCCGTGCCAGCTGCTAAGAAAATGAATATTCACTGCTCCCCACGGCTCCTGCTGCCGCTCTGCAGTCTGTGTGCCCCCTATTAAAGACCATGAATATTCACTACAATCCACTCTCATGGGTTATAGTGAATATTCTTGGTCTTTAATAGCGGGCACTGACCACCGGCCGCAGCGCGGGGAGCTGTGACTATTCCGGCACAGCATCTCACACTGTGTGAGGGCGCATGGCAGTAACGCCATGTGCAGCTCACACAATGAGTGTCGGCAGCAGAGCGAGATGCAGCGCCGGAGGAGAGAAGAGGGGAGTATTATTGTTTATTTTTGTGTGTGCAGTGTGATGGGGATCAGGGGGTGCCAACCATACCAAAATTGAGGTTTGCCACCCATACCAGGATGAGGGATCAAGGGGTGCCACGCATACCAGGATGGGGGGGGGGGGGAATCAAGGGGTGCCACGCATACCAGGATGGGGGGGGGGGGGAATCAAGGGGTGCCACGCATACCAGGATCGGGGATCAAGAGGTGCCACGCATACCAGGATGGGGGGGGAGGGGGATCAAGGGGTGCCACGCATACCAGGATGGGGGGGGGGGGATCAAGGGGTGCCACGCATACCAGGATGAGGGATCAAGGAGTGCCACGCATACCAGGATGAGGGATCAAGGGGTGCCACGCATACCAGGATGAGGGATCAAGGGGTGCCACGCATACCAGGATGGGGGGGGGATCAAGGGGTGCCACGCATACCAGGATGGGGATCAGGGGGTGCCACGCATACCAGGATGGGGGATAAAGGAGTGCCACGCATACCAGGATTGGGGGGGGGGGAATCAAGGGGAGCCACGCATACCAGGATGGGAGGGGCATCAGGGGTAGCCACGCATACCAGGATGGGAGGGGCATCAGGGGTTGCCACGCATACCAGGATGGGAGGGGCATCAGGGGTTGCCACGCATACCAGGATGGGAGGGGCATCAGGGGTTGCCACGCATACCAGGATGGGAGGGGCATCAGGGGTTGCCACGCATACCAGGATGGGAGGGGCATCAGGGGTTGCCACGCATACCAGGATGGGAGGGGCATCAGGGGTTGCCACGCATACCAGGATGGGAGGGGCATCAGGGGTTGCCACGCATACCAGGATGGGAGGGGGGGGGGGAATCAGGGGTTGCCACGCATACCAGGATGGGGGGGGAATCAAGGGGTGCCACGCATACCAGGATGGGGGATCAATGGTTGCCAAGCATACCAGGATGGGGGATCAATGGTTGCCACGCATACCAGGATGGGGAACAGGGTGTGCCACGCATACCAGGATGGGGAACAGGGTGTGCCACGCATACCAGGATGGGGAACAGGGTGTGCCACGCATACCAGGATGGGGAACAGGGGGATCAAGGGGTGCCACGCATGCCAGGATGGGGGGGGGGCAAGGGGTGCCACGCATGCCAGGATGGGGAACAGGGGGATCAAGGGGTACCATGCATACCAGGATGGGGGGGGGAATCAAGGGGTGCCACGCATGCCAGGATGGGGGGGGGGGGGAATCAAGGGGTGCCACGCATGCCAGGATGGGGGGGGGAAAATCAAGGGGTGCCACGCATTCCAGGATGGGGGGGGAATCAAGGGGTGCCACGCATTCCAGGATGGGGAACAGGGGGATCAAGGGGTGCCACGCATTCCAGGATGGGGAACAGGGGGATCAAGGGGTGCCACGCATGCCAGGATGGGGGGGGGGGGATCAAGGGGTGCCACGCATACCAGGATGGGGGGGGGATCAGGGGTTGCCACGCATACCAGGATGGGGGGGGGGGATCAGGGGTTGCCACGCATACCAGGATGGGGGGGGGGGCAGATCAAGGGGTGCCACGCATGCCAGGATGGGGTGGGAATCAAGAGGTGCCACGCATGCCAGGATGGGGTGGGAATCAAGAGGTGCCACGCATGCCAGGATGGGGGGGGGGAAATCAAGGGGTGCCACACATACCAGGATGGGGGATCAATGGTTGCCAAGCATACCAGGATGGGGAACAGGGTGTGCCACGCATACCAGGATGGGGAACAGGGGGATCAAGGGGTGCCACGCATACCAGGATGGGGGGGGAATCAAGGGGTGCCACGCATGCCAGGATGGGGGGGGGGAAAGGGGTGCCACGCATGCCAGGATGGGGGGGGGGCAAGGGGTGCCACACATACCAGGATGGGGGGGGGGCAAGGGGTGCCACGCATGCCAGGATGGGGGGGGCAAGGGGTGCCACGCATGCCAGGATGGGGGGGGCAAGGGGTGCCACGCATGCCAGGATGGGGGGGGGGGGATCAAGGGGTGCCGCCCACTCAATTTGATTTGTCCCCGAATTGCGCCGACGTCACATGAATAGTCTTGTTGGAAGTCCCACGCTTGTGCAATGTGAATTGTAAAGCCGTGGCAGACGCTCGTCACGGCGCACGTGCGACTTAACAATACACATTGCGCAAGCATGGCTGACAGTATACAGCGTGCACGTGCAGGACTTCAACAAGACTATTCATGTGACGTCAGCGCAAACTGGGGACAATTCAAATAGAGTGGGCGTTTGGCATTACAGACACCTTCTTAGAAGCTGTTTCTCTAGGACCCAGCGGCTACCTTCCTCTTGCTAATTAACACCCTGGCCTGGGTGTATAAATACCTGCTGCTTGTTAGACGGAGGTGCCGGCGAAACTCACAAGACCCCTTGTGAAGGCTTGAGGAAGAGCAGTACTTCTTCCTGTCTGGAGCTAAGAGGATGTGTGTTCATCTCTCTGTAGTCGACTAAAGGTAAGCTAAGCTATCTTCCCTTGTTTGTTCTCCTTTGTTGTCTTTAGTTGTCAGTGGTGATCGACTAGCGCTCGTCCCCTCCCTTCCCTAACCAGAGCCAAACGCCAGGGAAAGACAGGACGAGGTTCCTGTGCAGCACCAATAAAGGGACATTAGGGGAGGCAGGGTGATATAAGGTCAGCCTAGCAGGTCTCCACTACCCCCTTTCCCCCCTTCCCCTCGTGTTGCACTTAGTCTTTCCCACACCTTGCGTGACATCTATTCCCATTCAGCTAAACTTCTGATCTCTCCTAATTAATGCAATGAAGGCATTGTCTTTGTTAGTACTCAACAATTTTAAATAAATGCCAGCTAAAAATTAACAATTTGCATTTGTTTTCCAATATTTGCAGATAAAATGATAGTCAAAAAATGTTAACAAGCAAAAGAGGTTTATACATTTACCTTTGCAACCTAAAATAGTGCATCAGTTCATGACTCATATGCAGTCTTGTAATGATCTCTACCATATGGTTCTATGGTCCGTGAAAGGAAGTTTAATCCATGTATTTGTCAGTGAAATAAAGTGGAATGTGAATGGAATTTCAAGCTACCTCGGAAGAGAAGACAGTAGGTTTTGCCCTGTGATTAAGGACGTTGTCACTAAATATAACGAGATACTTTAAAAAGTTACAGTATGCTTAAAAGAAAAAAACCCTTAGAGATCGTGAAAGGCTATCATTTATGTACGGGCCATTGTGTAGTCTTGTGCAGAAGCAGCAGATTTTTAAAAATACATTTAGTCATAAGAAGCCAAAGAAGAGATATCAACTTTGGCTGTTAATACTGCAGGTTAATGAGTCAGAAGCGATGGGCAATTACTTGAGCATTTACCTCCTCCAGAAAGAAGCACTTGCCTGTTAATGCAGAAACAAGTTAATCTATTATATGAAAGCGCCCACATAGAAACACACAGAAACCATACTGAATTTAGTGCGGGTTACTAACACAAAGCAATACGGAATTACTACTGGAGGGGTCTAGAAGCAGAGCTAGAGTAACTCCACTGCCTGGAAGGAATGGGTGGACTCACCACACTGCCACTTAAAGGTTTGGACCTTTTGGTGTGGTCCAGAGCAAAAATAGTGTATTCAGAGAGTAAAGCAGGCTCTGCTATCATCCCGGCCAGCAGCTGTGCCACACAATACAATGGAATGAGACAGATAATCAGAAGAAATGCTTTTTTCACATTACATTTCATACCCCATTGTAAAAAATAACATTTACTTAAAAAAAAAATCAAATAGCTTATTAAAGCGTGCGATTCGAAAACATAGTGGGGAAAAAAGTATTTGATACACTGCCGATTTTGCACATTTTCCCACCTACAAAGAATGGAGAAGTCTGTAATTTTTATCGTAGGTACACTTCATCTGTGAGAGACAGACTCTAAAAATAAAAATCAGAAAATCACATTGTATGATTTTTACATAATTAAATTGCATGATCACCTACCAACCAGCAAGAATTCTGTCTCTCACAGACCTGTTAGTTTTTCTTTAAGAAGCCGTCCTACTCTGCACTCATTACTTGTATTAATTGCACCTGTGTGAACTCATTACCTGTATAAAAGACACATGTCCACACACTATCAATCACACTCCAACCTCTCCACTATGGCCAAGACCAAAGAGCTATCTAAGGACACCAGGGACAAAATTGTAGACCTGCACAAAGCTGGGATGGGCTACAGGACAATAGGCAAGCAGCTTAGTGAGAAGGCAAAACTGTTGGCACAATTAGAAAATGAAAGAAACACAAGATCACTGTCAATCTTCCTCGGTAAGGGGCTCCATGCAAGATCTTGCCTCGTGAGGTAAGGAAGAGTCTGAGGCAGGTCAGGAATCAGCCCAGAACTACATGGGAGGACCTGGTCAATGACCTGAAGAGAGCTGGGACCACAATTTCAAACACTACCGTTAGTAGCATACTACACCGTCATGGATTAAAATCCTGAAGGGCAAGCAAGGTCTCCCTGCTCATGCCAGCAAATGTCCAGGCCCGTTTGAAGTTCGCCAATGACCATCTGGATGATCCAGAGGAGGCATGGGAGAATATCATGTGGTCAGATGAGACCAAAATAGAATTTTTTGGTATCAACTACACTTGCCATGTTTGGAGGAAGAAGGAGGAGTTCAACCCCAAGAACACTGTCCCAAACGTGAAGCATGGTGGGGGAAACATCACACTTTGGGGGTGCTTTTCTGCAAAGGGGACAGGAAGACTGCACCATATTGAAGGGAGGATGGATGGGGTAATGTATCGCAAGATTTTAGCCAACAACCTCCTTCCCTCAGTAAGAGCATTGAAGATGGGTCGTGGCTTGGTCTTCCAGCATGACAATGACACGAAACACAGCCAAGGAAACTAAGGAGTCGCTCCATAAGAAGCATTTCAAGGTTCTTAAGTGGCCTAGACAGTCTCCATACCTGTACCCAGTAGAAAATCTTTGGGAGGGAGCTGAAACTCAATGTAGCCCAGTGACAGCCCCGAAATTTGGAAGATCTGGAGCAGATCTGTATGGAGGAGTGGGCCAAAATCACTGCTGCAGTGTGTGCAAACTTGGTCAAGAACTACAGGAAACGTTTGACCTCTGTAATTGCAAATAAAGGTTTCTGTACCAAATATTCAGTTCTGTTTTTCTATTGTATCAAATACTTATTTCATGCAATAAAATGCAAAATAATTACGTAAAATCATACAATGTGATTTTCTGGATTTTTTTGTAAGATTCTGTCTCTCACAGGTGAAGTGTACCTACGATAAAAATTACAGACCTCTCCATTCTTTGTAGGTGGGAAAACCCGCAAAATCGGAAGTATATCAAATACTTATTTCCCCATTGTTCCACAACAATACATTTTTTTGTTTAATAAAAATACAGATATACATACATACACTCCTCAACATTGAAACTGCAACACCAAGTGTTGAAAGTCATGGAAATCACAGCATGGATAGACATGTTAATGATATGAAAAGGATGAATAAATGGAAACAAGTTTTCAAAACATCTTCATTCATTTAATATCTAGTATGGGAACTGGGTGCAGAAATACACGCACTTGCTCTGTCTTGCAGTCAACGAAGTTATTAATGGGTGTCGGAAATATATTCTACCACTGAATGCACTTGAGCATATAAATCAAGATCCACAGCTGGCAGATCTCTTCACAATCCCAGAAGTGTTTGCTGGAAGATACTTTGGTGAAATGGCTGTACCACTAGTTCCATGACCAAATCACAGTAGAATGCAGCTAGCTGAGACCAGACCCATCCCTGAGAGTGATGTCTGTTTCAGGGGTGGGGCTGGTCGCTGCTTGACACGTTCTCTCCTTGCAATGCATACTGACAGTGCACTCTTCCCAGCTCTTCACTTATAATTAGAGCCAGCAAGGGAGCGCACTATCACTGTACACTGAGAAGAATAATGCACAGTGACAAGATCCTACTGAGCATACATCAGGATTGACAACCAACGCATGCGCAGTACAGAAGGGAGTAGTCAAGCCCCTTATACTGAAGTCACTGATGATGCTTCGTTTCAGGGTGGGAACAAAGTCTGTGGCAGTGATCACAGACTCTGCCCCCTGATCATGTCCCATTTTAGTATCTAAACATGCACTGAGGAGTCTCAAACTAAGCATCATCAAAACTGAAATAGGTAAAAAAATAAAATAAAAATGAAGCAGTTAGATTAGAGACGGAAGATAAAGACTTTTTAATGAAAGGGGTTGTCCACTACTTGGACAACCCCTTCTCATTCCTCATGTTTGGCCCCGTTAAAATAAAGCTTATATTCACCTCCCATGCTGGTGCCGTTCCAGCGGTGTTGGCACTCGCATTCCTGGGTCTCACGTGAGCCCTGCGCCCAATCAGAGCTGGCATCACTGTGCCCGCCTTCAGACGTAAAAGTAATTAACAGGAAGTGAACGGCCAGCCGCAGCTCTCACTCCTTCTTGATTACTTATACGTCCGAAGGCGGGGACAGCGACACCAGCGCTGATTGGGCGCAGGGCTCACGTGAGCCCGGGGAATGCGACTGCCAACACTGCTGGAACAGCGCCGGTACAGGAGTATAAGCTTTTTTATTTAATGGAGCCAAACATGGGGAATGAGAAGGGATTGTCCTAGTAGTGGACAACTTCATTAAACCATATTAGAAAAACTAATAAATAGAGACACATTTAGGATGAAAATCAATATAAGTTTCAGACCACCCCTGTAAGCTCTGATTATAGCATGCTTTTATTTGACGCAATAATCCAATGCATTACAGTCATCCAGATCTAATGATCATATACAGTGTACTATCCATATTGTCTGAATGTATTCACTCTTCAAACTAATAACACAACAGCAGAAAATGCTGCATCAAATCTGTCATGAAAATATCCTCACAGGGAAAATCAGTTCTTTAATATAGGAAATACTAATGAATATCCTGATGTACAAATTATTCCAAAACTCAAAAACTGGAAAAATTGTAACGTGCGGCAATTCTTCATCCACTACTGTATTAGATTTTGCAACAAATACAGCCTCAGTCTGTTGAGAAGAATATAGGGCATGCCTTCATAGCCAATTTAATTCTTGAAAGATGACAAATCACTCATGTGACAAATATTTAATGAGAGCGAGCATCTTACAAATATCACTGGTGTTATATATAAATAAGATATTAAAACTGAGAAATCAAAATCAATAGTAGGTGGTAAACTGACCTCTATGTCTGGAGTGGCCACACTGTCATCCTGAGGGTCTGTCACGGAAGATGTACGACTCCGGTTCCCTGTTGCCGACACTCTAGACTGCCCCTAATAAAGAAGGGTTTATTTCATTAAAGATGGAAAAATCATTTTTAAGATTTAATCGCTATAATTTCCACTTTTCTCTCCCACTTTTGCCCAATTACTAAGAACAAGTATGTAAATTAAAGTTTGGGTTCAGGTCATGTTTTGCGTGCTATACAAACAAATGAAAAATAACAAAAAATATTTTCCATGTAAAGTCTTAAAAGTACTAGAGGGCAGTCTTTCCACCTCCAGAAAAAAAGGTTTAGTCTGTAAAAGCAGGAAGGTTTTGAGCTAGAAACTGATATAAATAATTATAGCAAAAATAGCTGATTGCTTTAAGAAAGACTTAGAGCTCAATGATTAGGTAGAAATCCAAGTGTATATTTTGAATGAGGAATTTTTACCCTCTTGGTGCCATTTTACCCACTTTTCTCCCTCTTTCTTTATTTTTTTCTTTTATTTAATTCACCTCCTCTTCCAGGTCGTGATTGAACTGGATAGCCAAATGTCAGTAGTCCCCGCTGCCAAGAACTGCAGATCAACTGCTATTCTCTAAATAGGAGCTGACCTGCAGTAAGTGCCGATGGAGCCGATTGGTTCTCAATGTTCTATCGACACAAGCTAGAAGGCGCAAGACCGCCAGTGTGCAAATCGCTTACTGGTGGTCACTACATCGTCCACTCGAGCTGAAAATAGAGGGAAATCCTACCAGTGTGCACACTGCGCACTGCTGAGATTCGGCATACATGAAAAAATTTGTTGGGCCCAGAAAAACCCTTTGGATGCGCTGGATTTGCTGCAAAAATCTGCATGTCAAATCCAAACATTAAGTCATATGGATTTCAGCGCAGGTCTGTCTTTGTGGATTTTCACATGTGCATTTTGCCATAGATTCATATCCGAACGTGACATCACTCAAGGATTTGAAAGCAGATTGTGTTTTTTATATTAATTAGTATAAAAAAAAAAATAAAAAAAAATCAGCAACAACTCAGTGCTCAATCCACTACAAAATAGACATGATGCATGCTTAAAGGGAACCTGTCACCAGAAAAACACTATTAACCTGCAGAAATGGGCGTAATCTGCAAGTTAATAGCGTTATAATGTTTACCGGCGCCTGCACGTAGCCTAATGCTGCAGGGAGAAAATTAACTTTATTCCCCCCAGCAGCATTCCCGATACAGTCAAGGTTCAGTCATTGCTCTGAGTATACATAGTGGCGGCTGTAACTGCTCACCTGACCCTGACTGACACTCTCTTTGCATTGGGGCTCAGCTGACAGACAAGCCTGGGGCGAGGTTACAGCTGTGCTGGCCTCGTGGCTGAAATGGGAATGATGGTTGGGGGAATAAAGTTAATTTTCTCCCCGCAGCAGTAGGCTACGTGCAGGCGCCGGGCAGCATAGTAACGCTATTAATCTGAAAATTAACCACATATCTGCTGGTTAATAGCATTTTTTCCAGTGACAGGTTCCCTTTAAGGAATATGATGAGGACTTCAAAAGGTAAAAGTATTTAACACCTTCCCTCCACAGCCAATTTTCCTTTTTTGTCTTTGCGTCTTCCTAGAGCCATAACTTTTATTTTACCGTCCACAAAGCCGTATAGTGGTTTCTTTTTACAGGACAACATGTAATTTTGAATGACGCCATTTATTTTACTACTCAATGTACTGAAAAATGGAGAAAAAAAATTCTAAGTGTGGTGAAATTGGGGAAAAAAAATAACGCAATTCCAGTTTTGGGGGTTTTATTTTTTGGCTTGGGTCCCCATTTTCTGAGACTTTTGTTTTCGGTCAATTGAGCTCGGTGAGGGCTTGTTCTTTTAAAAGATGAGCTGACAGTTTTATTGATACCATTTCTGGCTATATACTGTGCTTTGATCTGTTTTCATTGCATTTTTTACGGTGGCGTGGTGTCCAAAAAAAGTGCATTTATGGCTGTATCAGATTAATTCTATATTTTGATAAATCAGAGTTATGATAGCGGTGATACCAAATAGTTTTTTTTTTTTTTTTTGAATTGGATCATTTGAACTTTTATTTTTTAATCTAATTTTGACTCTTGAACCACAGTATTACAGTATATAGTGTAAATTGCGATCAAGATGAGGAAAGGGGAGAAGGGGGTTTTAGGAGCTCACCATGTTGAAGACAAACACTTCGGTTCTTAGAAGTCCATCTGGGAGGAGCCATACCTGCCGCTGATTGCAGCCATATGGAGAAAGGGGAAAAGGTAATTCATCCATCCAGAAGATAAAAAATAGAAAATCTTTAAATATTTTTATATTTTTATCTTCTGGATGGATGAGCCAATGAATTACCTTTTCCCCTTTCTCCAGTCTAAATTTCGGTTTCCTTTGAAACTCAGCATAGAGCAGAGCTTCGGAGAAGTATCAAGATGGCGGCAACAGGGCCCTTCAGAACAGGTCACCTATAGGAAATGGTAAGCGCAAGCAGCAGCCTTTAAATATTTAACAGCCGCGGTTGGAGCTCAGCTTTGGTTTCAGCTGTTGGAGATACATAGAGATACATGGTGGCTATTTAATATTCGGGGATGCAAAAACCTGGAGACAAATTCCCTTTAACACAGCAAGCGCATGTTGACTAATCACAAACTGATAGTGGGTAGGTCATAAGTGCAGATTCTCAGATAATCCTTCAGCATCACTTCTGCTTGTAGGTACATGGCTGATTCACACATCTGTGAGGTGCAGGCTATATGTGGTGTGCATAGCCTGCTACATACTCATGACTTACTACAGAATATGTCAGAAACATTATGACATGTTTCTTACTAATCACAGAACCAGCACGATCCCAAGAATGAAGGGCCTCCATGCTAGTGCGGCACCAAAGTCACTTAGGACTTTCTCCTCATACAGCACCATTTCTGGCCCAGCTCCGTACTGCAACTATGCATCAAACACCAGAAATATAGAAACCTTTCTCACTCCAATGGTCTAAAAAACTAAATAAATCCAGAGCCACACATGTCCTTAGACAGTGAATAATTGCACCATTACATAAAATTATCCCTGTTTTACAAGTTTCAACTTTTCCAATGTAAATACATCAAAGCTCACACACCCTGGGTCCCACTGTATGGGCACAAGAACGAGTGCCAATCACAGACCGGGAGTACTGGTTATGTACAAGGCGGTCAGTAATGTATCTCCACTAATCATCTCTGACACCCCTACATACAGCAGTAATCTCCAGCCTTCACAAGATCTCATCAGCCCATTATACAGTCCTCATCTCCAGGATTTGGCCCATACTACCCCAGACTGGTCACTCTGCTCAACACATGAAACCTTCAAACACACTTGTAAGGCCACTACTTCAGAGGCCTAATCCAGTAAGGCTATGTGCACACATACATGCAGGAGAAAGAAGCCCCCTGTGCATGTTACTGCGTGCATAGGCCCCCATTCACCAGATGGAGGCCAACCTTCTAAATTGCATACATTGGCATAGTGTTTTGTTTTAAAGGGTTTGTGTCATATTTAGAAGTATTTTGGTATTCATGGGGTAGGCGATACCTGCCAGATCGCTGGGGTCTGACTACTAGGACCCCTAATGATCCTGAGAATGGGACTCTGCTGAATCCAGTCACTTTCTATGGGACGGTGGAGACAGCTGGTGCTGTACTAAGCTATCTCCAGGGCCCCATAGGAAATGAATGGAGCACAGGTGGACATACTCGGCCTCCACTCAGACTGGGACTGGTAAGCACGGCCACACACGAAGAAAAGACCAGGTCACATCCAGCCTACAGAGTCCAACCAGTGTGATAGCAGTCATCACTGCCTCTGTGCCAGTACTGCAGCATTTCCAGAAATGTGGAGGAACTGCAGTACCAGGCTCAGTCCACAGACCATAGGGGCACTGCTTCTGGAAAAACAAAACATTTTATTTCTTGGTAACATCACAGTTTAAACAAATAAAGAAAAATCTTCATCTTCCACCTAAAAAAGTGATGAATGCGAACCCTGTGCAGTGACTGCCTCCATGGGGCCCCTCCATACCTGTGCCTGGGGGCTGCTCCTCACAGGGGACTGCTCCTCAGTGATCTTTTGCTTCAGCTTCTTGAACATCTTGGAGGCGGGTGCAGCAGCTACTATGAGGGAAGGACTAGTAACGGAGGAGCACAGTGAGAGCAGTTAATGCGGGGCTGTACAGGAGGACATGTTACACCGCTGCACACATATATGGAGCGAGCCCTACACTTATACAGGGCACAGTACTGTCCCGGCTCTTCCGCTTCCTGGTCACTCGCACTGGCACTGCTTGACGTGTAAAATCATCTGCGCACGCGTGGCCAACGTGGAGCTACAGGCTGCGGGAAGGGACAATCCGTGAGCACAGTCATAGGTTCCGTGACCACGCCCACTACAGATCCCTGTCCGAAGTGTTGCAGTGCTGGAGGTGCCCGGCACTCTGCTCACACTCCCTCTCACACTCCCTTCTCACCACTTTTATGACACTATCAAAGAGGCTTTAGCTTATGAGAAAGGGCGGTGTTAGTGGTGCGAGGATGTATTGGCTCCTTTACTTTATTCCAATGTTATTTATCTTCCTGTTTGCTCTTTTTACGTCCTAGAAACAGTATTTAAAGGTGGCTTCTGCTTTCCAAAACCCATCCAACTACTGCAGTTTGTACTATAAAAGCAAACCTAATCACACACCCTCCCCAGGTCCAGCACTGAGTCTCCATCGCTGCTCCCAGTGTATGTTATTGTTTGCAGCTCTTACGCCACCTCGGTTGTACTGCAGCCAATCAGTGAGCTCGGCGCCCCTACCCTTGCCGATGGCACATGCTGCTCAGGGGTGCTGAGCTCACTGATTGGCTGCAGAGCTGTAGACTTACCATCACCACTGCCAACACTATATCAGGATCTGCAGTGGAGACTCCATGTTGGACCTGGGAAGGGCGAGACAACAAACTGCAGTTGGGCAATAGGTTTTCTGACAATGGAAGTATTTGCGCCACCCCACAGCTGGAGAGGCATATGTGACGCTCTCAGCCCTCACCCGGGGAAGTGGGGTTACTCGGAGCCAGGTCAGATGTTGGGGGGGTTGCAGTCGTGGCTCGGACCCGGTCCGTGCCCAGGGCGGTCACATAAAAGATTGAATGGGCTATCAGGGTTGAGTGGTAATTTTCCGACTACGCCACCTACGGTTTCCGGTGATGGACACCAGCGCTGTTTCAGTCCACTGAGGCCGGTGTTACGGACAGCTAAGATGGGACGGCTCCCCGCAGGCGGAGCAGGCCTCAGGGCAGTGTGAGGAAGGATGGTGGGTGCAGTGCCGCGCAGTAAATAACAGGCTGAAGCGGGGTGTGAAGTCATCCAGGGTTTTTACTCACATTAAGATGAACTTTAGCCGCAAAGCTTCCCTCTGCTCCTCGCGGCGTGCTGCGGCCACCAGGAAGGGGGTCCAGCACTTTCCAGATAGATCAGGAGCACCTGTCAAGACCCCGTTGGTGTGTTCCTCTCCTTCTCCCTCCCTTTCTCCTTCTCCTCCCGCTTGTGTCCCCCTCAAGCATCCACTAAGCCGCCGGGCTTTCCAACAGTGACGTGAAGTACACAGTCAGATATCGGGGGCCGGTCACCCCTCTTGCAGCAGGAGTCCCTCTGGTTTGGCCAGAGTGAAGAAATACAGGTGGCGTATGCCGCTCCGTCCGTATCCCCCAGGGATCCTTTTGCCTGTGGAGCTTGTCTCCTCTGCTCCCCTCCAGGCCTTCTTAGGTAGGGACCTTGACCTAAGAAGACAAGAGACCTAAGAGACAGCGGTTAACTCAGACCCGCTCCTCGTCTCAAGGCCAGAGCACGAGGACCGTGTATCTCCAATCAGCTGCAGGTTCTAACAGAAAGCCACGTTCAGTGATGAAGATCACAATCAAAGACCTTGAACCTAAGATGGCCGTTGGTTAAATATGATGCCATTAGTGCATCCTAAAAGTGTGTCCTCCACCCTCACCCACTACATGGTTCCCCCTATCTTTGGTTCCCCCCATCTCCTCTATCCCGGCTGGGGCAGCACCCTGGTGCCTTAAAGCCCCCCTCAGGACAGGAGTGTTGTAGTGTTGAATGGTGAAGCAGGGTCCTGAGAAGTGCTCCATCCTTACCTGGAAGAGGAGATACCACACCTCTAGCTGATGTGCAGTACCCCTGTGGCGACTGAACCTTCAGGGGCGCCACACATGCTAGAGGCTGAGTGCCACATGGCAGAGCTGTGCCTGCACTGAGAACCAAGACATGCGGATTGGCATCATTGCTTTCAAAATGCCTGACGCTGAAAGCTCTTGTTACTGGCAGCCGTTTCACCTCACGACTGTGCGGCCAATAACAATGAGCCTCATTTGGCTGCTGTCTGTTGGAAAACCCTGGAAATCTCCATGTTGGCCCAGTTCTCCCCTAAATCTCGGGTGACCCCACCATGTGCACCCGGCCAAGGCCTCACTCACACGTCACATACGTGTTCTGTTCTTATTTTTCACAAATACAACGCGTACCCATATGATCTATGGAGCTGTTCACATGTCGTGCTTGTAATGAACCATGTCTCCCCCAAAAGGTCACATGAAAGGCCATGTTTTATCTGAGTCACATGTCAAAATTAGACTGTAAAAAACATGTGAAGCGCAATAGGGTCTTATCCTAATTGTACAGAGTGGTAAACATGGACGGCTCCCCTGGTAGGATTGTGTGTGACACCACCACTAGCAGTGTGTAGATATCAGCAGCTGTAGTAACCACAAAAAATTTCAAATAATATCAAAGGGGTGGAAATGTTCTGCGCTGCTGGATTTACATAAAACGGGACCCAAGGACTAGCCAGTGTTCAAGAGTTTTTCACTCGGAACGCGTATGGTATATTTTATACACACCACCCCATTATATCCTTTGTCGTCTGAGATGTTCATTTTTTGTCTTTTCTACAAGTTTTTAAAAGGATTTGCCAATAAAGATTGTTGAATTTTTATTAATTGCCCGCTGTGTTCAGCTGGATCCATCTTCACTTCCTCATTGACCCAGGCGCTTTGCAGCAGCGAGGACTCCGTGCTCCATGCCAGACTGGGATTACATCTCAGGGGTGAGCTGAAATTTTCTCTTTATTCATATTCACACATTGCAACCAAGTTGCATATTTTTGCTGCAGCGTGTGGAAAAAAATGCAGCTTGTGAATTCAGAATTAAAGGGTCTCTGCCTGCTCAGAATGACTGTTCAAAGTAAGCCCCGCTGCTCAGTGCTTCATGGCAGAGCCAATCATTTGTATACACCTTCCCACCTGCTTGTTTTCCCTCAATCACCACCCCTTTATGAGATTCACAGCCCTGGTTACATAGAGACAGAGATAGATGGAAACCAGCGGGTGGTAAGGTGTATATACACACTTGGTCAAAATTGTTGGTACCCCTCGTTTAATGAAAGAAAAACCCACAATGGTCACAGAAATAACTTGAATCTGACAAAAGTAATAATAAATTAAAAATGTATGAAAATGAACAAATGAAAGTCAGACATTGCTTTTCAACCCTGCTTCCACAGAATTTAAAAAAAAATTAAACTCATGAAATAGACCTGGACAGAAATGATGGTACCCCTGAAAATAATGTGACAAAAGGGACATGTTAAATCAAGTTGTGTCCACTAATTAGCATCACAGGTGTCTACAATCTTGTAATCAGTCAGTGGGCCTGTATATAGGGCTACAGATACTCAGTGTGCTGTTTGGTGACATGGTGTGTACCACACTCAACATTGACCAGAGGAAGCAAAGGAAAGAGTTGTCTCAGGAGATTAGAAAGAAAATTATAGACAAGCATGTTAAATGTAAAGGTTATAAGACCATCTTCAAGCAGCTTGATGTTCCTGTGACTACAATTGCACATATTATTCAGAAATTTAAGATCCATCGGACTGTAGCCAACCTCTCTGGACGTGGCCGCAGGAGGAAAATTGATGACAAATCAAAGAGACAGATAATACGAATGGTAACAAAAGAGCCCAGGATAACTTCTAAAGAGATTAAAGGTGAACTTCAAGCTCAAGGAACATCAGTGTCAGATCGCACCATCCGTCGTTGTTTGATCCAAAGTGGACTTCATGGGAGACGACCAGGGAGAACACCATTGTTGAAAAAAAGATCATAAAAAAGCCAGACTGGAATTTGCCAAACTACATGTTGACAAGCCACAAAGCTTCTGGGAGAATGTCCTATGGACAGATGAGACAAAAATGGAAGTTTTTGGCAAGGCACATCAGCTCTATGTTCACAGACAAAAAATGAAGCATACAAGAAAAGAACACTGTCCCTACTGTGAAACATGGAGGAGGCTCTGTTATGTTCTGGGGCTGCTTTGCTGCATCTGGCACAGGGTGTCTTGAATCTGTGCAGGGTACAATGAAATCTCAGGACTATCAAGGGATTCTAGAGAGAAATGTGCTGCCCAGTGTCAAAAAGCTTGGTCTCAATCGCAGGTGATGGGTCTTGCAACAGGATAATGACCCAAAACACACCGCTAAAAACACCCAAGTATGGCTAAGAGGAAAACATTGGACTATTCTGAAGTGATCTTCTATGAGCCCTGACCTAAATCCTATAGAGCAGTGATGGCGAACCTTTTAGAGACCGAGTGCCCAAACTGCAATCCAAAACCCACTTATTTATCGCCAAGTGCCAACACGGAAATTTAACCTAAATATTGAGGTTTTAGTCAAGAAAAAACAACTGATACAAAGAGCAGGTGAGCGCAGTATAGAGCAGCCACAGGAAGGAGCAGGGGTCTGAGACTGCAGAAATAAAAAATGTGCTCACCCCCATCTTGGTATATGCCCCCATCCTTGTAAATATGCTGGCCTCACCCCATCCTTGTATATATGCTGCCCTCCCCCATCCTTGTATATACAGTACAGACCAAAAGTTTGGACACACCTTCTCATTTAAAGATTTTTCTGTATTTTCATGACTATGAAAATTGTACATTCACACTGAAAGCATCAAAACTATGAATTAACACATGTGGAATTATATACTTAACAAAAAAGTGTGAAACAACTGAAAATATGTCTTATATTCTAGGTTCTTCAAAGTAGCCACCTTTTGCTTTGATGACTGCTTTGCACAATCTTGGCATTCTCTTGATGAGCTTCAAGAGGTAGTCACCGGAAATGGTCTTCCAACAATCTTGAAGGAGTTCCCAGAGATGCTTAACAGATGCGGGAGCCTCAGGGTGCCGCTTCCCCATCGCCGGGGCTCTCGGCATCCTGCTCCGGGCGGGTCCGGCTTCTTTTGGCTTCGGAACCGCCCCGCGTCGAAACCGGAAGTTCGGGATGACGACTTCCGGTGGCGGTCGCGCGGGAAATTCAAACAGCGGTGAAGACCAGACGCCAGGGAGCAGGGAAAATGACTGGGCGGTCAGGTAAGGCATAGGAAGGGGGGCTGGGGAACACAAAAACAGCTTGGGCACCCCTGACAGCAAAATGGCAGAGATGTCTCACCCTGATACCCTCCCTGGATCGCTCCACAGTCATGTGAGTGTACCATTACCTCCTTTATATGGTTAGTGGAGCTTACTCTTACACGGCCCTCCATATTTTTTAGGATCTATCTGGGCAGTTACCACCTACTTCTAAAAAATAGATTATCAACCTGAAACCCCTAAACCGGTGGGTCCGCTACAAGATATTCCGCAGGGAATCAGTAAGATCAGCCATCCCTCTAATAACCATGGATGCGGTAATGTGCACCCTGGACCTTAGAGATGCATACTACCACCTGCTAATACATTCCTCAAGTCAGCAATATCTGAGGTTTGCACTACCATCAGGCAGTCAGCTTCTACACTATCTTCCCTTTGGCCTGTCATCTGCTCCCAGAATCTTTACAAAGATCATGGCAGAGGTGGTGGCCTGTACTCGTCAGAGATATTACCATCATTCCGTACTTGAACGACTTCCTGTTGGTAGCAGGATCTCCTCTAGATATGACGCAACATCTGGAACTTGTCCTACGGACATTAACCAGCCTGGGTTTGATTGTGAACAAAGAAAAATCCAGTTTTGTCCCAAGTACATCACACATCTTCCGGGGAGTCCATCTCAACTCCCGAATACGAATATCTTGTCTCCCGGAAGACAAGATGCTCTCAATTCCACAAAGGATTCGTTCTTTTGCAAGAGAGAAGAAACCTTCAATCCGGAAGGCAATGAGTATTTTGGGACTCATGACGTCATGCATCTCCTGCGTCAGATGGAGCCAGTTCCATTCCAGGCCTCTACAGAAATGCATCCTGGAAGTGACAGACGGACATCAGAATTGCCTAGACAGGAAGATGTCTTTGTCCAGAAACGCCCAGGACTCTCTACACTGGTGGCTCGACCAGAAGAAGCTACGGAAGGGAGTGCAGTGAATTCTGGAACCTTGTCTTTTAGTAACCACGGACACAAGTCTCTCAGGATGGGGAACTCGAGTGGGAGATTCTTATCTCCAAGGAACATGGTCCACGGAGATTCAGACCCGATCATCGAATTTTCGGGAACTACAGGCAATCTGGGAAGCCCTACAGAGAAGCCGGGCGGTCTTAAAAGACAAACATGTAAGAATTTTGTCGGACAACATCACGGCAGTCTCTTTCATCAGACATCAGGGTGGACCAGGACATCCACTTCTCCAGTCCCTGGCCAACAGGATATTCTTAGGTATAGAGAAGATAGTGAGCTCCATTTCAGCAGTTCACCTTCGGGGATCTGACAATCAGGAGGCAGATTACCTCAGAAGGCTTCAGAATGGGAACTGAAGGAAGAGGTGTTCCAGCAATTAACCCGCAGATGGGGTCAGCCGCACCTAGACCTTTTTGCATCCAGAACAAATGCAAAGACGACATCTTTCTTCTCTCTCGACCCAGGAGATCATCCTCTGGCAGTGGATGCACTCTCACAATATTGGGGAGAGGGCCTAACATATGCCTTCCCACCTGCTCTTCTAATTCTGAGAATGCTGCGAAAAATTCAGGAAGATCGGGCGACTGTCCCGTTCTGTCCAAGGAGAAGTTGGTTCTCCCTTCTACGTCATCTAGCGTTGGAAGACCCAATCATTCTTTCCTTTTCAGGAAGATCTTCTGACGCAAAGTCCACTGTTTCATCAGAATCTTCAACAGCTCCAGTTCTCAGCTTGGCTTCTGAAGGGGAGATCCTGAAGAACAAGGGCTTATCCGCCAGAGTGATTCAGACTATGCATGCTAGTAGAAAACCTGTAACCCAGGCCATATATAAAAAAGTCTGGAGGACCTTTTGTCATTTCCACAGGACGGTAGACACCTCTCAGCCAGACATCCCTGCGATCCTTGATATCTTGCAGGCAGGATTGACGCAGGTCTTAGCCAAGTACCTTGAAGGTCCAGATTGCGGCACTAGGTGCTTTCTTCGACACATTATTGTCCTCGCATCCCTGGATAATCAGGTTTGTCAAGGCAATCCAGAGACTTAGGCCTACACAGAATTTCTTCCCCTCTGTGGGATCTGAATCTTGTCCTGAGAGTCCTTTGCAAACCTGCCTTCGGCCCAGTTAATAATTTGGGAATAAAGAACTTGACTCTGAAAACAGTCTTCTTGGTGGCAATCACCACAGCTAAACGGTTGGATGAAATCCAGGCTCTATCTGTCCTCAAGCCTTGTATGCAGATTCGGGATGATTGCATCATTATGAAACTGGATCCAAGTTTCTCTCCGAAGGTGGTGTCATCGATGACCTTAAACCAAGAAGTGGTTCTTCCATCATTCAGCGAAAACCCTAGGAATCAGAGGGAGGAAGAGTTCCACCATCTCGATGTCCGCAGAGCAGTGTTGGCCTATTTGGAGGCCACTCGGAACTGGAGATTAGACTCTAATCTCCAGTTCCGAGATCACTTCACTTTCTGACTCCGGAGGGTGTGGACATGCCTGTCTGCCTCTCTGCTAGATTGTGGAGACAATACGGCGCCGGACTACTGGCAGCCCATTGCAGCAGCAGAAGCTTCTACTTTATTTCAGTTACAGTTTTGTTACAGTTATTTTATTTTATTATTTTATTACCTTCTCTGGATTGCAACGTTCCTGTATACTCGTCTATTGGGGATGGAAGATACAACACTTCCCACACTATCAACTGCTGCTGGGCACACAGCACGAGATCTGCACCTGGATCTTCTTCCACCACTTACAAGTCTCCTGCAGGTACAGACACTCTGGGGCACACAATACGGACCATCTCAGCTAATGCTACTGAAGGATGCATGCTGCTACCCACAGCCTGTGACAGGGATACAGCCATATGTGAGCGGTGGAGGTCACTGCATACGATCTGCCATGGAGAGGACTGGTGTGACGGGTGGAAACAATGACGGGAAGGTGGACCCTAGGTCTGTTGCTAAACGAGCAGTGTATTCTAGGGATCGTCTTCTGGAACTGCGCAGGATAAAGTCTTCTCCAGCAGTGGCAATACTGAATGTTCCACGGGAAATAAGGAGACCTTTCAGAGGCTGCAGAGCAGGCAAGAAGATCAAGTCCTGGAGGAGAAGGTTTAAACCAGTGGTCCCATCCATTATCATGGGTAACGTACGATCGCTGGGAAATAAGTCGGATGAACTGCTGGCTCTGAGTAAGACCCAGAAGGAGTTTAGGGAATGCAGTCTCATGTGCTTTACAGAAACCTGGCTGCATGAGGAGGTCCCAGATTCATGTGTCTCGGTACCAGGGTTTCAAATGGTTCGGGCTGATAGAGATAGAGTTAGATGCGGCAAGAAAAAAGGTGGAGGAGTGATACTCTACATTAACAACAGATGGTGCAATCAGGGGCATGTAACTGTTAAGGAGAAACATTGCTGTCCAAATATTGAACTGTTAGCAGTGGGCCTCAGGCCTTACTATCTGCCTAGAGAATTCACTCTTGTTATTGTAGTTGTGATGTATATACCACCATCTGCGAACCCAGAGGCTGCTGGGGATGTGTTGTCAGGGGTGATGGCCCGGCTTCAGACTAAACACCCAAACTCTCTAACTGTAATTTCTGGGGATTTCAATCGAGTAAAGATCTCATCTGCAATACCAAAGTTCTATCAATATGTCAAATGTCCTACACGGGACAACAACACACTGGATCTCCTCTTTGCTAATGTTAAGAATGCTTATTCATCGGCTGCATTACCCCCCCTGGGGAAATCTGACCACAACCTCATACTATTGTCTCCTGCTTACCAACCAGACGTCCGCAAACAACCAGTGACAATTAAAAAGATAAGGAAGTGGGTGGTGTCCAGCAGCAGAGGAGGCATTACAAGACTGCTTTGATTGTACAGACTGGGAGGTGTTGTGTACCATGAAAGAGAATTGTGATGTTAATGAGATTACTGGCAGAGTTACTGATTACATCAACTTCTGTATGGACATAGTAGTACCTGTTCAAGAGATTCGGTGTTATGCAAACAATAAGCCATGGATTACAAAAGAGTTGAAACATTTACTAAACATGAAAAAACTGGCTTTTAAAAGGAAGGACAAGGAGGTATTGAAAATTATACAGCGAGACCTAAAGGGGAAAATTAAGATTGCCCGTGAGGCATTCAGAGTTAAATTAGAAAATCAATTTGCACAAAAAAGCTCCAGAGAGGTGTGGGCTGGTATGAAGCTAGTGACTGGGTTTAAGGCAAGGTCGGAGCAGGGGGGTGGTGGACTTAGAATGGCTAATGAAATGAATGAGTTCTTCAATAGATTCAGCAATAAAGGTGCGGTAGCAGCAGGGAAGGGGAAGGAGGCCGGGGAACAACTAGCTAAATTAACAGGGGGTGAAATAGATCATTTCTCGGTCTCCAAAAATGACGTGAGGGACCAGTTTAGTAAGCTGGCCATTGGCAAAGCAGCAGGGCCTGACGGTCTCAGTCCACGTGTCCTCAGAGTGTGTGCAAATGAGTTGTGTACTGTCTTCCAGCATCTCTTTAACCAGAGCTTACAATCAAAGAGAGTACCAGTGCTATGGAAGACTTCCTGCCTGGTGCCGGTTCCCAAGACTACCTTCCCGGCTTCCCCGGGGGACTATAGACCGGTGGCCTTAACATCGCATGCGATGAAGTCCTTGGAGAGAATAGTACTTGCTCACTTGTGTCCGAGGGTGATGGCGCATACTGATGCTCTTCAGTTTGCGTACCGTATTGGGAAGGACCAGGATGAAGAGGAATATAGAAGGGTGGTTGCGGACTTTGTAGTATGATGCCAGGCTAACCATCTAGAACTAAATGTTAAGAAAACCAGGGAGTTGGTGATGAGCTATGGAAGGTGCAAGAAGGTATGCCTACCTGTTACCATTGACGGTCAGGATGTGGAGATGGTGGACAGTTTCAAATATTTGGGGGTTTACCTGGATAGCAAGCTAGACTGGAAGTGCCACATGGAGAAGGTCTACAAGAAGGGGATGAGTAGATTGTACTTCCTAAGGAAGTTAAGGTCTTTTAATGTGTGTGGCAAAATGCTTGAAGTGTTCTACCAATCCATTGTGGCTAGTGCCACCTTTGCGGCAATAATTTGCTGGGGTAACAGTGTGCGTGTTGCTGACGCCAACAAGCTCAACAAACTTATAAAGAAGGCTAGCGCGACGGAGGGCCTACAGCTTGGGACTTTTGAAGAGGTGGTAGAGGATAGGATTAAGAAGAAGTGCAGAGCTATAATGGGCAACAACACACACCCGCTTTATGAACTGTTTGCGAAACAGAAGAGCACATTCAGCAATCGCCTAATACAACTAAGGTGTAAAAAGGAAAAATACAGGAGATCGTTTGTTCCAACAGCTATGGGGGTGTTTAACAAATGTCTGAAAAGCAATGTCTAAAGCATTCCAAATGTTATGTTATCATATGTGTCATGTTCGAGATCTGTGTTCTGCTGCTGTGATACCGCAATTTCCTCCGGGATAAATAAAGTATATCTTATCTTATCTTATCTTATCTAACCTTTTTATACAGTTTGGGGGACAAAATAGAGCCAGGAAGGCTTCAAGACCATCCTTAGCTAGATGGGTCACATCCATGATTAATCTAGCATATCTTTCAAAAGGACAGCCTCTCCCTGAAATTATCAAAGCCCATTCCACCAGAGCAATTTCCACCTCATGGGCAACTAGAGCAGGGGCTACCACTGAACAAATATGTACTGCAGCCACATGGTCAGGACATACTACTTTCAGCAAACACTACAAGCTAGATGTTCTCTCACAGCAGAGATCTGCGTTTGGTAGGAAGGTACTTCAATCAGTTATCCCACCCTAAGCTATGAGTTCTTGGGTATACTCCTACGGTGCTGTCATGGGGACGTAATGGAAAACCGGAATTAGTCTTACCGGTAATGATGTTTCCAGGAGTCCACATGACAGCACCCTTATTTCCCTCCCTATATTGCTACTGTATGTGACTCTAACATATGTCTAAGCAGTCTAAAATAAAATTTTGTTGTACCCAGCCAATGTGGTTCTTGGAAAATCACTGAGGAGGTTGGGGGTGGGAGGGCTTTTAACCTCTTATGCTTCCTGTCCCTACACAGGATATGGGATTACTCCTCCTACGGTGCTGTCATGTGGACTCCTGGAAACATCATTACCGGTAAGACTAATTCAGGTTTTCCAGCTCACCAATGTGAAATGAGCCCTCCGGTAGTGCAAGGATTCAGCTGTGTCGGCAGCAGGACAGAACAAATCGAGGTAAGTATCCAGCAGCAAATCCGTGAGAGCATAGATTAAAAACAAAAATGTATTATAAATTCATTTAAAAGGCAAAAAGAAAAAATAGGGCAATCCCCGGGAAAATGGCCAGTCAGTCTGTTGCATTTCGAACTATCATGTTCTTAATCATAGTCTGGCATGGTTCTCTGTCACAAGTAAATGCCTTAAATAGTAAAGTGAAAAGGAAAAGACGTACCCAGCTGACTCTTAGGAAAAAGGGAAAAAAAGAGGGGAAAAAAAAGTTTAGTATATTCAATAAATAATTTGTAGATGTACATAAGGTCTGTTTTAATATTCATACCATTTGGCATTCTAGTGTCTAACTTAAAAATCCGCATTGCTTCTTTAGGGTGTAGGGTACGTGTTCTGCCCCCTCCCCGTTTGTGTGTGGAGACACTCTCAACAGCGTTAACCCTGAGAGTACTAACATCACAGTGATGGTGATATAAGAAGTGCTGAGACGCACTGGTCATCATTGATGTGTTCAGAGATGCGTTTCCGCAGCCAACATATTGCATCTTACATTTTAGACATGTGATGGCATCCACTACGTAGGTGCTGCTGCAATTAATGAAAGAATCAATTTTATACTCTTTATCATCAGCAGAGGATGTACTGGTTTTGGTGTTAAGCCTGTAAGCGCACAGTCTGCAAGATCTTCGTCCACATTTATAAGACCCAGTAGTGGATAACCATTTTTCAACCCTTATTTGATTGGTCACTTGGGGAAACATAATTACCTATAGTTGTACCACGTGTAGAAACAAATTTTCACCCCTTTTGGAGAATATTTTTAAGCGATTCATCCTTATGTAGAATGGACAAATTTCTTTTAATAAGGCCACAGCCCCACTATCAATATTCGGTTAGTATTTTTTCAGGAGTGGGAGCCAATACCAGGTGAGGAACAATCAGAGAAAAGGTCTAACAGAATAAAGTGCACCAATTCTGCATTTATCATCCACTCCTGGTTTTGGCTCCCACTCTTGATAAAAAATAGTGACCGAATACTGATAGTGAGGTCATGGCCTAATGCTCACAATCTGATGATAATTTGTGCTGTATTTGGTAGAAAAAAATACTGGTTTGTCATCCATGTATGTTGTATCATCATTTGTATTATGCTTTTAAGATAAATATTTCTCTAGTGTTTTGATTAGCAGGTTTTTAGTTTTGTTTATAATATGATCAGAATAACCGCATTTGCAGAAACGTGAACAGAATGATCAAACATTGATTATATATTTGCTTTCAAGCGTGCAACACCTTTTTGCGCTAACATATTCACCAACTGGTAGGTTGTGAATAATGTGTCTTGGATGACATCTAGTGGCAAACAAAAGAGAATTCCCAGCAGTGGGTTTTCTTTAAAGTTCACATGTCACGGGTTTACTGCGACAGAGAGGAGCCAGAAGACTGCAGCGTCTCAGTCCACATACTCCTGCATTGAATAGAACCACTTCTCCCTCTTATTAATTGTTGCTGGTTTCTTTCAGCAGTGCAGGAGTTAAACTGCTCAGCTTTGAATCTCTGTAGCTTCCTTCTTAGAAGTTCTCAGCTTTGCAGTAACAGCCACTCCTGACTCTTATACAGTCTCTGCTTTGGCAATCTGGATTGCCAGTGTTAGTCTTGTACTGCCTGGAGAGGAGTGGAGGATTCGGTGTTCGGTAGAGGCATTTAAGGAGAGTTGTTCTGTGACTGTTGCTTGTTTTTTTGGCTGTGTGCATAGTCCCATCGTTTTCTAATTTTGTTTACCTTCCTAATCCCTTCGGTGTTTCCCCCTGTTGTCTCTGAGTGCATATTTTGTATGTTTGTTTTCAATTATCCCTGTACGTCCTCCCTTGTTTGTATGGTTTGGTGTTTTTACATACACTATTCCTCCCCACTTCCCTGGGTGGGAGAGGGGACAGATAAGAGCTGATTCAGGAGAACAGCAAGGTACAAGGCTCTAGCATCTTCACCATCTGAAGTAACCTGGGGAACAGGGATAGAAAACACACCCTTAATTTTAAGGACAGGGTAAGAGCCCCTGCTCCCGGGTTGTCAGACAAAAGCATCGTGACAGTAACATTGGCCCATACTATCTTTTTATCCATCGTGGATCCTATTACTGTTCTGACTGGGCAACTGCAGCAGCTCAGTCTAGAGGTGGCAGATATTCGCTCTGCTGTTTTGCAGCAACCGAACATGTCCGGTTTGGGGATCGCGACTCCCAAACAACCCCTGATGGAGCCCATGGTCGCTATGCCTTGCTGGTTCTCTGGGGGGGCGTGATAAGTTTGCTGTCTTCAGAGAAGTCTGTAAATTATACATTAAGTTTAAAGTACTGAGGAGCAACAGGTGGGGATCGTAATTTCGCTTCTCCAGGGTGACCTCCAAGCCTGGGCATTTTCTCTTCCAGATGACTCTCAGTCACTATGGACAGTTGAGAAATTTTTTCAGGCGTTAGGTCACACGATGACCCAGACCGCGTCTCCCTGGCCGAGTCCACACTACGTCAGGTTCGGCAGGGAGACCGGCCGGCAGAGGAGTACTGCTCTGAGTTTCAGAGACGGTCCACAGACACTAAGTGGAATGACCCCGCACTCGATAGCCAGTTCATTCAAGGGTTATTGGTAAGGGTAAAGGATGCTTTTGCCCTGCATGAGTCCCCAGTCTCCCTGGAGGTGGCCATCTCTCTGGCCATCCGGGTGAGCCACCATTTTCGTCAGAGGCATAAGGAGATACTCCTATTTGCATGGGGCCTGGAGTCAAGGGAATCTGGGACTGAGTCTACCATAAAACCTATGCAGTTGGGTGGGATGGCACGTTCTGTAAGTGCAATGGTAGTTCGGCGTAAAGGGGGAGTGGGCTTTTTCTGTGGTGGAAGGGGTCATTTTGTGGGTACGTGTCCTTCCATACCCCCCCGTCAACATCTGCTGGAAAACAAAGGAGTCTGGGTTGGGGAAGGTTGGCAACCCGGGTGTACATATGTAAGGATCTGAATCATGTATCTGTTCTGTCTGGTTTTTGCCCTTATCCAAAATGGAGCCGCATGTACCTGTGCTGCCCTTATCCAAGATTGAGCTGCATGTACCTGTTCTGTTTGGTTCTGCCCTTCTCCAAAATGGAGTCGACAGCCTCGGGGGCCATCTTGTTTCCTGTCTGATATCTCCTGTTTCCTGTTTGCTATATATATAAAGAGACTCTGGCCAACTATACTTTGCTTGTGTATCTTGTATCTTACCTGCTGCCAAGCTTGAAGGACTTGCATCGTGCCTGTTGCTTCTCTACATTGGGATTCCCCACCTGTTACCTGCCTGCCGTTTATCCGGACTTTCATCTGTGTGCAAAGACCCGCTCTGCATCCACCTGCAGTTCAGCTTGCTCTCTGCAAGGAGCCTGGTCCAGGCTCAGGATCTCGTGGACTGTGCGTTTCTGGACCTGGGACATCTATCGGTTTGTACTGACATCACAACCGTTTCCAGAGACTGTTTACTGATCGCTTATTGCCTATACCTGCCTGCTATAATATATGCTTGCCCGCTTCAATATATCCTGTTAATACGATATATGGTGTTTGTCTTCACTCCGACCCACGCTATCGATCTCCATAAGTATAAAGTATATAGATGACTGAATACACAAGCCTCAAAAGAATGGAGTTCGCTGGGTCAGATACTGTGGAGGTGCGTCTAAAGAAAATATGCACATATATCACAGGACTTCATGGGGACCTGCAGGCTACTAAAACAAAACTAGCGGCATTAGAGACTCAAATTCATCATAATGCTAATGTGGCCGACTCGTCCATTCATGCATTAGCTAATCGCCTGTCAACTCAAGAGACTACAGCCGCAGCTCCGGTTCCAGTATCAATGCCAACTTCGGCTCTGGCTTTTCCTAAACTCCTGCCATTCAGGTTTGGTGGAGAAAGAGAAAAATTCCGTGGGTTTTTAAATCAGTGTCAACTGTATTTTTCTACACAGGCAGCTCACTTCCCAACTGAACGAGCGAAAGTATTAACCATGATAATGCAGTTAACTAACAAAGCTCTTGCCTGGGCAAATCCTCTGATTGAAACCGATGATGTGTTTTTAAATTCGCTGAAAGACTTTATTTCTGCAATGGGTCAAATGTTTGGTGACCCCAATCGGAGTGCCACAGCAGAAGCCGCACTATTGACACTCCAACAGGGAAAGCGCTCTGTCGTAGAATATGCAATGGAGTTTCGGAGGTGGGTGCTGGACACTACGTGGTGCGATTCGGCAAGATATGCAGTGTTTAGGGGGGGTTTATCCGCTGCAATTAAGGATGAGCTGGCACGAGGGGAGTCACCTGTTGCCCTGGGAGACTTTATCAACCATTGTGTTCGGATAGATGTTCGCCTCACAGAAAGTCGGCAAGAGAGATGGGTGTAACATACCTGGCGGCGTCCTTGCATAGTGGTCCATCTCCCACTGTGCAAGAGCGCACACTTGATCTCCAGTCCAGTCTGCTAGCCTGGCTTCCCTCCATGCTGTCTGCTTGCCTCTGTTTCTGCTGCTTAAGGGCGGCGCCCGATCACTTCCTGCGTCTTGTAGCTGCTGCGGGCACACCCCTTGTGCGTCCTCAGCCTATTGCTGTCTGTCACCTGGTATTTAACCCAGCTCCTCCCTGGAATCCATGCCTGAGCATTGTGTTCTGTCAGTTGGCTTCCAGTCACTGATGTGCCAGGTCCTGTCTGTTTCCTGCCTTGCGGTATCAGTTCCCGTGTCTGAACTGTGTCCTGTCTGTACTATCTTCTAGCCTGTTGTCTTCTGCCTATCCTGGAGGCTGTATTTCCAGGCCAGTGTGAACACGCTCCTAGCCTGTTCTTTCTGCCTTCTAGGGGCCGCATACCTAGACCCGTTCCTGTATCTTGCCTGTTCCTGTCGGAACACGCTCCTAGTCTGTTCGTTCCGCCTTCTAGGGGCCGCATACCTAGAACCGCTGTAACATACCTGGCGGGGTCCTTGCATAGTGGTCCATCTCCCACTGTGCAAGAGCGCGCACTTGATCTCCAGTCCAGTTTGCTAGCCTGGCTTCCCTCCATGCTGTCTGTTTGCCTCTGTGTCTGCTGCTTAAGGGCGGCGCCCGATCACTTCCTGCTTTTTGTACCTGCTGCAGACACAACCCTTGTGCGTCCTCAGCCTATTGCTGTCTGCCATCTGGTATTTAACCCAGCTGCTCCAATGAATCCCTGTCTGAGCATTGTGTTCTGTCAGTTGGCCTTTGGTCACTGATATGCCAGGTCCCGTTTATGTTTCCTGCCTTCGGTATCAGTTCCCGTGTCTGAACTGTGTCCTGTCTTTATTATCTTCTAGCCTGTTGTCTTCTGTATTTCCAGGCCTGTGTGAACCCGCTCCTGTATCTTGCTGCTGTGTCTGTTCTTGTCTGAATACTCTCCTAGCCTGTTTTGTTTTTCTCTATGTCCGTACTTTCCCTTTTTCTGCAGAGTCTGAACTCGTACCTAACTCCTGCTCGTTGTCACTGTACTTCCGTTTGTGAGTTTGTGGTCCACTCGCTACTTCTCTGCAAGTACCCTGTGGGTATCTGGTTCTGCCTTTCCCTTCTAGTCTGTTCCGTGTGTACAGAGCTCTGTCCACCGCGTCTGCGGTTTTCGCTTTGCTCAGCTCTGTCCACCGCGTCTGCGGTTTTCGCTTTGCTCAGCTCTGTCCACCGCGTCTGCGGTTTTCGCTTTGCTCAGCTCTGTCCACCGCGTCTGCGGTTTTCGCTTTGCTCAGCTCTGTCCACCACGTCTGCGGTTTTCGCTTGGCTCAGTTCTGTCCACCGCGTCTGCGGTTTTCGCTTTGCTCAGCTCTGTCCACCGCGTCTGCGGTTTTCGCTTTGCTCAGCTCTGTCCACCGCGTCTGCGGTTTTCGCTTTGCTCAGCTCTGTCCACCGCGTCTGCGGTTTTCGCTTTGCTCAGCTCTGTCCACCGCGTCTGCGGTTTTCGCTTTGCTCAGCTCTGTCCACCGCGTCTGCGGTTTTCGCTTTGCTCAGCTCTGTCCACCGCGTCTGCGGTTTTCGCTTTGCTCAGCTCTGTCCACCGCGTCTGCGGTTTTCGCTTTGCTCTGCCCTGTCCACCGCGTCTGCGGTTTCGAATTTGTCTCCCAGTCTGTACTGGACCCTACCCAGCCTGCGCTCTAGTCTGCCTGTTCCTGTATTCCCCGGTGTGGGTCAACAGCCGTGTCCGGAGTCTGACCTGGAGTAGACCCTGATTCCTCTGCTCGGTTCCTCCCTGGTGCACTGGCGTCGTATGCCGTTGTGCGACCTTGGTCGGATTGGGCAGATACTTAGTTACGCCCCTCCAGGCACTCTCCGGTTCATTGCACAGTGGAATCACTACATAAACACGCACACGCCAGTCAGTCCGGGCGTGTGCATTACAGCATGCTCAGGCCATGGTTCCCGTTGAGCCCCACGGCCTTCGCTCTCTGAGACATTTTCCAGCGAATACGTGCATTAAAAATAAATAAAAAATGTTTTTTTTCTTTAGCTGAGCTTCAGGCGAATTACGCACCCGTCCAGATGGATCTTTCTGCACTCGTTCCTGCGGATCCGCCACGTTACTATGGGGATCCAAGACAGAGTCGTGCATTTGTGGAGCAATGCATGCTATACTTCAAGTTCTACCCTCTATGTTTTCCCACAGATCGGGCTATGGTGGGATTCATGATGTCTTACCTAGCGGGTGATGCCTTGAATTGGATCACCCCCCTATGGGACGCACAGGATCCTATCGTCCTGGACATAATGGCCTTCCTGTTGGCCTTTCTAATGGTCTTCGATGATCCTAACCCGGAGGCTCCTGTTGAAGCTTCACTTCCCAATATCCCGGAGCAGCCCCGATGGGTAATGTGTGTGGGTAGCGCAACAGTCCTCCAGCCCAATGAGACTACTGCCCACCCAAAATCCTCACAGGGTGACTACACTCTCCGGAATACTTCTCCCAACCTCAAGAGGCAGTCCAGACGTGCTAGACGTAGAGGCAAGCCGTCACGCCAGGGTCTGTCCTCCCTGAGACCTCCTGACCCTAACCTTGAAGTCCCTACTGAAGCTTCATCTCCCTGTATCCCGGAGAAGCCCCAACGGGTAATGTGCGTGGGTAGTGCACCAGTTCTCCTGCCCGAAGAGACTGCTGCCCACCCAGAATCCACACCGGAGGACCCCCTGTTGCCTCCTGAATCCCCCGGGATACCACTTGATGACTATTGGAGAGAGACTTCCCTATACTCTGCACCTGTTACCTCGCCCGCTTCGTCCAGTGAGTCCGACCTAGTGTTCTCCAAAGCAGAGGTTACCCCCGAGTCTCTACACCCCTCCGATCAGGCGGAGGATCTCCAGTTGTCTCTTGAACCCTTCGGGGTGCTACCTGGTAGCGAATGGACAGAGACTTTCCTATACTCGGTACCTGATACCTCGGCTGCTTCATCCAGTGAGTCCGACCTAGTGTACTTCGAAGCAGAGGTTATCCCCGAGTCTCTACACCCCTCCGACCAGGCGGAGGACCTCCAGTTGTCTCCTGAACCCTTCGGGGTGCTACCTGATAGCGAATGGACAGAGACTCTCCTATACTCGGTACCTGATACCTCGCCCGCTTCTTCCAGTGAGTCCGACCTAGTGTACTCCGAAGCAGAGGTTACCCCCGAGTCTCTGCACTCTTCCGACCAGGCGTAGGACCCCCAGTTGTTTCCTGAATCCTGCGGGGTACCACCTGATAACAAAGAGACAGTGACTTTTCTACACCTTGTACCTGATACCTCGCCCATTTCATCCTGTGAGCTTGACAAGATGTACCCCGAAGCAGAGGTTACCATCAAGTCTCTGCACCCCTCCAACCCGTCGGAGGGCTTTCAGTTGTCTCCTGAACCCTCTGGGGTGCTACCTGATAATAAGTGGAGAGAGACTTCCTTGTGTGCTATTCCTGGTACTCCACCCGTTTCGTCTGTTGCTGAGGATGGCTGGATAGGAGGTAGCATCCTAGCTAACCAGAGGAGACCAGTTTTTCCGGTGGACAGTGGAAGTGATCTCCTTGAAGTAAAGGATTGGCCCTCGAATTCCCTGCGGAACATTCTGGCAGGCCTGAAGAAGAGGGGCGTAAGGGGGGGGGGTACTGTAACATACCTGGCGGCGTCCTTGCATAGTGGTCCATCTCCCACTGTGCAAGAGTGCGCACTTGATCTCCAGTCCAGTTTGCTAGCCTGGCTTCCCTCCATGCTGTCTGTTTGCCTCTGTGTCTGCTGCTTAAGGGCGGCGCCCGCTTACTTCCTGCTTTTTGTACCTGCTGCAGACACACCCCTTGTGCGTCCTCAGCCTATTGCTGTCTGCTATCTGGTATTTAACCCAGCTGCTCCAATAAATCCCTGCCTGAGCATTGTGTTCTGTCAGTTGGCCTTTGGTCACTGATATGCCAGGTCCCGTTTATGTTTCCTGCCTTCGGTATCAGTTCCCGTGTCTGAACTGTGTCCTGTCTGTATTATCTTCTAGCCTTTTGTCTTCTGCCTATCCTGGAGGCTGTATTTCCAGGCCTGTGTGAACCCGCTCCTGTATCTTGCTGCTGTGTCTGTTCTTGTCTGAATACTCTCCTAGCCTGTTTTGTTTTTCTCTATGTCCGTACTTTCCCTTTTTCTGCAGAGTCTGAACTCGTACCTAACTCCTGCTCGTTGTCACTGTACTTCCGTTTGTGAGTTTGTGGTCCACTCGCTACTTCTCTGCAAGTACCCTGTGGGTATCTGGTTCTGCCTTTCCCTTCTAGTCTGTTCCGTGTGTACAGAGCTCTGTCCACTGCGTCTGCGGTTTTTGCTTTGCTCAGCTCTGTCCACCGCATCTGCGGTTTTCGCTTTGCTCAGTTCTGTCCACCGCGTCTGCGGTTTTCGCTTGGCTCAGCTCTGTCCACCGCGTCTGCTGTTTTCGTTTGGCTCAGCTCTGTCCACCGCGTCTGCGGTTTTCGCTTTGCTCAGCTCTGTCCACCGCGTCTGCGGTTTTCGCTTTGCTCAGCTCTGTCCACCGCGTCTGCGGTTTTCGCTTTGCTCTGCCCTGTCCACCGCGTCTGCGGTTTTGAATTTGTCTCCCAGTCTGTACTGGACCCTACCCAGCCTGCGCTCTAGTCTGCCTGTTCCTGTATTCCCCGGTGTGGGTCAACAGCCGTGTCCGGAGTCTGACCTGGAGTAGACCCTGGTTCCTCTGCTCGGTTCCTCCCTGGTGCACTGGCGTCGTATGCCGTCGTGCGACCTTGGTCGGATCGGGCAGATACTTAGTTACGCCCCTCCAGGCACTCTCCGGTTCATTGCACAGTGGAATCACTACATAAACACGCACACGCCAGTCAGTCCGGGCATGTGCATTACAACCGCTCCTGTATCTTGCTGCTGTGTCTGTTCTTGTCTGAATACTCTCCTAGCCTGTTACCTGCTTTTCTCTATGTCCGTACCTTCCCTTTTCCTGCAGTATCTGATCCCGTACCTAACTCCTACTCGTTGTCCCTGTACTCCCGTTTGTGAGTTTAGAGTCCACTCGCTACTTCATTGCAAGTATCCTGTGTGTACCTGGTTCTGCCTTTCCCTTCCAGTCTGTTCCGTGTGAACAGAGCCCTGTCACCTCTGCTCTACCTTGCTCACCGCTCCGGCGGTTCTAGCCTGTGCTGCTTTACTCACCGCTCTTGCGGTTTCCGCTCTGCTCTGCCTTGCTCACCGCTCTTGTGGTTTCCGCTCTGCTCTGACTCTTTGCTCGCTGCTCCGGCAGTCTCGCTCTGCTCTGACCCTTTGCTCGCTGCTCCGGCAGTCTCGCTCTGCTCTGACCCTTTGCTCGCTGCTCCGGCAGTCTCGCTCTGCTCTGACCCTTTGCTCGCTGCTCCGGCAGTCTCGCTCTGCTCTGACCCTTTGCTCGCTGCTTCGGCAGTCTCGTCCTGCTCCTCTCTCGCTCACCGCTCCAGGCGGCCTTGTCCTGCTCTTCTCTCGCTCACCGCTCCAGGCGGTCTCGTCTTGTTCTGCTCTTGCTCGCCGCTCTGGGCGGCCTCACTCTGCTGTTTGTCCACCGCGTCTGCGGTTCTGTTCCTGAGTCCCAGTCTGTACTGGGTCCTATCCACTCGGTGCACCAACCTGTCGTACCTGCCAGTACCTCCCTGCCTGCATACCAGTCGTGCTTACCAGCATCCGCCAGTCTGCATACCAGCCGTGTCTGCCTATACCCAGCAGTCTGTGTGCCAGCCTAACCTGCCTGTTCCTGTATTCCCCTGTGTGGGTCAACAGCCGTGTCCGGGGTCTGTCCTGGAGTAGCACCTGGTCCCTCTGCTCGGTTCCTCCTTGGTGCACTGGTGTCGTATGCCGTCGTGCGACCCTGGTCGGATCGGGTGGATACTTAGTTACGCCCCTCCAGGCATTCACTCTCCGGCACGGTCCAGTGGAATCACTACATATACACGCACACGCCACTCAGCCCGGGCGTGTGCATTACAATGGGCAGATGCTAATCGTAACAACTTGCTATCTTTTTCTCCTCCCTCCAGAGAAACTCAGAATAAGTCCTCTCTTCAGGTGGAGTCAGAACCTATGCAGGTGGATGCAATTCAAAGAACTCGCCCTGACGCATGCAAGGAACATCGTTTCAGAGAAAATTTATGCTTCTATTGCGGAAAATCTGGTCACTATATTTCAAATTGTCCCAGTAAAATTCGCAGGACTACGGCTGCAGTGATCGAATACGACGTCTCAGACGAAGTCTCAGTAATTTCTCATCAAATTCCTCCTCGGAATAAAGAAACCGACCAGGATTACGATTTCTCCGACTGTGCTTCAGAAACATCTTCACCCGTGAATGCAGCCGTTCTTTCAGTAGGCTCCACTACTTCGACCTCGGAGAGCTCAAAGAAAAATCACACTGCTACATTCCTCTCAAGATAAAGATTCAGTCCGACTGGGTTACTAGTTCTGCTATGGTTGACTCTGGAGCCAGTGGTAATTTCATGGTCATCGCATTCGCTAAAAAACACGGTATACGTCCACAGAGGAGAATCGCACTGGTATTAATGGAGACCGTGGATGGGTCCACGTTAGCATCCGGGCCTGTTGACCTTGAAACAGCAGCATTGAAGGTTCGTATGGGGCAGACCATGCAAAAAGACTGTCGTTTTTGCTGATCTCTTCTCCCCACTTTCCTGTAATCTTAGGCTTACCGTGGCTACAATTACAAAACCCTACTATCAACTGGGCAACAAAGGAATTGCAGTTTCCAGAACGGCAGATGTCTTCCAGGGAATCAGCTTTAATCGGGTCAGCATGTGTAAGTGATCTAAAACTACCAATGGAATATCAAGATTTTGCAGATGTATGTTGTAGCGCCGGCGTTCCTGCCCTCTGCTAGGCAGGGACGCTGTTCCCCTCACCTCTCTGCTCCGTGCCCGGCGTCCTCCTCCCGCTCTGCTGGCAGCGCGCGCTCCTTCCCGGCCACTGTGCTTAGGGCGCGCGCGCTCTCCCTCCCTCTTAAAGGGGCCGCGCGCGCCGTCCTAAGGAGTCCCCGGCCAATGGCCGGAGGACTTCACCATATATAAGGCACCTCCTCCAAAATGGAGGTGCCCGAGCAATGTTGTTGCACTGTTCACTACTCTGCTTCAGCCCTCAGGTCCCATTGCCAGTTACCTGCCAGATTCCTGCCAGCTTGCTGTCTTATTCCTGCCTGATTATCTGCTACCTGCCTGCTAGTCTGAGGTCCGACGGTCTGCCTTCCAACTCCTGTCAGTCTGTCTATGGACCAGCTTGCCTGCTCACCTGGGAGCACACATCTGCTACCTGCCTGCTAGCCTACCTGGAGGCTCCGCCGTCACGTGCTGTGACCACCTACCTGTCCAGTGACTCCTGCCCGCTCACCTGGGAGCGCTCATCTGCTGCCTGTCTGCTAGCCTACCTGGAGGCTCTGCCGTCACGTGCTGTGACCACCCGCCTGTCCAGAGACTTCTGCCCGCTCACCTGGGAGCGCTCATCTGCCGCCTGTCTGTTGGTCTTCCTGGAGGCTCCGCCGTCACATGCTGTGACCACCCGTTCATCCAGAGACTCTCGCCTGCTCACCTGGGAGCTCACGTCTATCATCAGCCGCCACAGGTCGTACCAACCCTTTACCCAGAGACTGCCCCGGTCACTTGCCGTGACCATCTGCCCGTTCATCCAGAGACTGCCCCAGTCACTTGCCGTGACCATCTGCCCGTTCATTCAGAGACTGCCCCGGTCACTTGCCGTGACCATCTGCCCGTTCATTCAGAGACTGCCCCGGTCACTTGCCGTGACCATCTGCCCGTTCATCCAGAGACTGCCCCGGTCACTTGCCGTGACCTCCAGCCCGTTCACTCAGAGACTGTCCCTGTCACCTGCTGTGACTCCCTGCCCGTCTTCCCTGGTCGCCACCCGCTCCCTTACAAGGACAGCCCCCTTGTATAGTAGCTCAGAGGTTCCGCCTCCCAGACCCGTTACAGTTTGCTCGGGCCATGGAACCCGGTGGCACCCAAGCTCCCTCGCTCTCGGACCTGTGTCATGAACTGTCCCGTCAAAGGTCCCAACAGGAGTCCATCCTGGGTCACCTGCGGAATGTCAATACTCGCCTGGACACTCTGACTGCTCCACCAGCAACCTCCGCCAGTGCCATGTCTCACAATCTGGCAGCTTCGCTGCCCACTAATACCATGGTATCCTACCCCGGACCCCGGCTTTCTGCACCTCCTCGCTTCGGAGGCGACTCCGCCCAGGCTCGGGGCTTCATAAATCGGTGCACCCTGCACTTTGAACTATTGTCCCACCAGTTTAACTCCGACCGAGCCAAAATTGCATTCATCATGTCCCATCTCACCGGGGAGGCCCTGGCCTGGCTAAATCCTCTATGGGAGAGAGGAGACCCCTTGGTGTCCAACTTGCCTGCTTTTCTCACGGCTTTCCGGAAAGTCTTCGACGAACCCGGACGGAAGACCTCATCCGCATCATCACTGCTACGCCTACGTCAGGGAAGTCTCACCGTGGGCCAATATGCCATACGGTTCCGTACCCTTGCCTCGGAGCTGGCCTGGGATAACGACGCTCTGGTATCCGTCTTCTGGGAGGGTCTGTCCGGCCGTATTAAAGATGAACTTGCCGGTCGGGACATCCCTACCACTCTCGATGACCTAATAACTCTTGCCACTCGGATTGACCTACGGTTCCAGGAGCGTGCCAAAGAGGTCACCCGTGAGAGGAGGTTACTACGTCTAGCTCCTACTTTTCAGAAACCCGTCACTCCCTCCGTCTCTACCCAGGTACACTCTCCTGAGCCTATGCAGGTCAACCAGACCAAGATGGTCAAAACCCGTCAGGACTTACGCCATGCCGAGGGGAGCTGCTTCTACTGTGTCAGTAAGGAGCACCGGATCCGTACCTGCCCGGAGAGGTCGGGAAACGCCTGTGTCTAGGTTCGCTCAGAGAGGTCGACCTAGACAAGAATAAATCCTCTCCATCTCTGCTGTTGTCAGTCTCAATCGTCTGCGGGGAGAACCGTTATTTCGAACTAGCCCAACTTGACTCTGGAGCAGCCGGGAATCTTATTTCACAGTCCCTGGTAGAGAAATACCGCATCCCCACCAAACCTCTGGCTGTACCCCTGTCTGTTGCTGCCGTGGATGGGGGTCTCTTACCACGCCCCATCCAACTCATCACCGAATCCATTACTCTGCAGGTGGGAATGCTGCATTCTGAGAGTATCTCCTTTCATGTTCTGCCTGGACTCTCCCACGCCCTCTTGCTAGGCCTACCTTGGCTCCAGAGACATGCACCCGTGCTTGACTGGCAGACCGGAGAGGTCCTTCGCTGGGGACAGGACTGCCATAAGACCTGTCTGGTTCCCATACATCCCGTCCGTCCTTCTCCTACCCCAGCTAATCTACCTGGACTTCCGATTCCTTATTGGTCTTATGCTGATGTCTTTAATAAAAAGGAAGCAGAGACACTACCCCCTCATAGACCATACGACTGCCCTATCGACCTGTTACCTGGTACTACTCCTCCCCGTGGGCGTATTTATCCATTATCCGCTGCTGAGACCCGGTCGATGTCCGAATATATTGAGGAGAATCTGGCCAGGGGATTCATCCGGAAATCTACCTCCCCGGCGGGAGCAGGCTTCTTTTTCGTCAAAAAGAAGGACGGCTCTCTCCGTCCCGGTATAGACTATAGAGGCCTTAACCAGATCACGGTGAAGAATAAGTACCCCCTTCCGCTCATTCCGGAGTTATTTGATCGTCTGAGGGGGGCTAGAATCTTCACCAAACTGGACCTCCGTGGGGCGTACAACCTGGTTCGTATCCGTCAGGGGGATGAATGGAAGACGGCATTCAACACCCGGGACGGCCACTATGAATATCTGGTAATGCCCTTTGGTCTCTGTAACGCTCCTGCCGTCTTTCAAGAGTTGGTCAATGACATCTTCCGGGACCTTCTCTACTCCTGCGTAGTGGTGTACCTGGACGACATCTTGGTCTTCTCTCCGGATCTCCAGACTCACCGGAGGGACGTTCGTCAGGTCCTGCTCAGGCTCAGGCAGAATCACCTCTTCGCTAAATACGAGAAGTGCCTCTTTGAGCAGACCTCGCTTCCGTTTTTGGGCTACATTATTTCTCAGACCGGCCTACGAATGGATCCAGAGAAACTGTCTGCCATCGAGAAATGGCCTCGACCGGAGGGGTTGAAGGCCATTCAGCGATTCCTGGGCTTCGCTAACTACTACCGCCTCTTCATACCACACTTCTCTTCCCGGACTGCCCCAATTTCCGCGCTCACCCGTAAGGGTACTAATCCCAAAGAGTGGCCGCCCGAAGCAGAGGAGGCCTTTCTTTCCCTAAAACAGGCCTTCTCTTCCGCCCCGGTGCTGCATCGCCCGGACGGCAACAAGCAGTTCTTCCTGGAAGTTGACGCCTCCTCCTCTGGAGCCGGAGCGGTACTTACTCAAAAATCATCTTCCAGGAGAATGGTAACTTGTGGCTTCTTCTCCAAACTCTTCTCCTCTTCTGAGCGCAACTATTCCATAGGAGACCGAGAGTTATTGGCCATCAAGCTGGCGTTGGAGGAGTGGCGTTACCTACTCGAGGGGGCTCTTCACCCGGTAATAATTTACACTGACCACAAGAACTTGGCTTACCTCCAGCATGCCCAGAGACTTAACCCGCGCCAAGCCCGGTGGTCCTTGTTTTTTGCTCGCTTTGATTTTGTTCTTCATTTTCGCCCGGCTGACAAAAATGTCAAAGCAGACGCCTTGTCCCGATCCTTTCTGGTGTCCGATCTCGAGGAAGAACCTAAACATATCATCGATCCCGCCAGAGTAATGCAGGTGGCTCCCGTGAGCCTAAATCGTCTCCCTCCCGGTAAGACGTTTGTTTCAGTACCTGATCGGAACAAGATCCTACACTGGGGCCATTCGTCTAAACTAGCTGGCCACGCCGGTCAGAAAAAGACCCTCCAGCTTATTGCCCGGCACTACTGGTGGCCTACCCTGCACAAGGACGTAATAGACTTTGTTTCTGCCTGTGTGTCCTGCGCCCGCAACAAAGTCCCGAGACACCTGCCAGCCGGTCGCCTCCTTCCGCTTCCTGTGCCTGCTGCCCCCTGGCAGCATATTGCTATGGACTTCATAACTGATCTCCCCGTCTCCGCCGGTTGTACGGTCATTTGGGTGGTCGCTGATCGCTTTTCCAAGATGGCTCACTTTATTCCCCTGCCAGCCCTCCCGTCTGCACCCGAGCTGGCTAAAGACTTTATCCGCCACATCTTCCGTCTTCATGGCCTGCCCCGTCACATCGTGTCGGATCGTGGGGTACAGTTCACCTCACGTTTCTGGAGAGCCACTTGTAAACTGCTAGACGTCACCCTGGACTTCTCTTCCGCTTATCACCCACAGTCCAATGGTCAAGTGGAGCGGATCAATCAGAACCTGACCAGTTACCTCCGGCACTTCGTTAATGCCCATCATTCAGACTGGGTGGATCTCCTACCATGGGCCGAGTTCTCTTATAACAATCACGAGAGCGAATCCTCCTCCAAATCCCCGTTTTTTGTAGTCTTCGGTCAGCATCCTCGGATTCCTTTTCCTGTCTCCACCTCTGTGGACAACCCGGCTGCGGAATCTCTCGTTAGCAAATTTTCCTCCATTTGGGAGAGTACCCGATCCGCACTCCTTCAGTCGTCCGAACGGATGAAAAGACACGCTGACAAAAACGCCTGGATCCTCCACAATTTCGTCCTGGAGATAAAGTCTGGCTCTCATCTAAATATGTCCGACTCAAGATACCTTCTTACAAGTTAGGGCCTCGGTTCATCGGTCCTCTGGAGGTCATCAGTCAGATCAACCCGGTGGCCTATAAATTGAAACTCCCGGCCAACTTACGGATCCCTAACTCCTTCCATGTATCTCTCCTCAAACCTGTGGTACTTAACTCTTTTTCCAAGTCTACAGGTACGCCTCCTGCTCCGGTTTCTGCTGAGGACGAGTTTGAGGTAGAGAACATTCTTGCCACCAAAAGGGTAAGAGGAAAGACCTTTTTTCTAGTAGATTGGAAGGGGTTTGGTCCTGAGGAGAGAACGTGGGAGCCCCGGGAGAACATCCATGCCCCTCTTATCCTAGCTAAATTTCTGTCTGGCCTAAAAAAGAGGGGGCCTAAAGGGGGGGGTACTGTAGCGCCGTCGTCCCTGCCCTCTGCTAGGCAGGGACGCTGTTCCCCTCACCTCTCTGCTCCGTGCCCGGCGTCCTCCTCCCGCTCTGCTGGCAGCGCGCGCTCCTTCCCGGCCACTGTGCTTAGGGCGCGCGCGCTCTCCCTCCCTCTTAAAGGGGCCACGCGCGCCGTCCTAAGGAGTCCCCGGCCAATGGCCGGAGGACTTCACCATATATAAGGCACCTCCTCCAAAATGGAGGTGCCCGAGCAATGTTGTTGCACTGTTCACTACTCTGCTTCAGCCCTCAGGTCCCATTGCCAGTTACCTGCCAGATACCTGCCAGATTCCTGCCAGCTTGCTGTCTTATTCCTGCCTGATTATCTGCTACCTGCCTGCTAGTCTGAGGTCCGACGGTCTGCCTTACTACTCCTGTCAGTCTGTCTAAGGACCAGCCTGTCCGCTCACCTGGGAGCGCACTTCAGCCACCTGCCTGCTTGCCTGAGGTCCGACGGTCTGCCTTCCAACTCCTGTCAGTCTGTCTATGGACCAGCTTGCCTGCTCACCTGGGAGCACACATCTGCTACCTGCCTGCTAGCCTACCTGGAGGCTCCGCCGTCACGTGCTGTGACCACCTGCCTGTCCAGTGACTCCTGCCCGCTCACCTGGGAGCGCTCATCTGTTGCCTGTCTGCTAGCCTACCTGGAGGCTCTGCCGTCACGTGCTGTGACCACCCGCCTGTCCAGAGACTTCTGCCCGCTCACCTGGGAGCGCTCATCTGCCGCCTGTCTGTTGGTCTTCCTGGAGGCTCCGCCGTCACATGCTGTGACCACCCGTTCATCCAGAGACTCTCGCCTGCTCACCTGGGAGCTCACGTCTATCATCAGCCGCCACAGGTCGTACCAACCCTTTACCCAGAGACTGCCCCGGTCACTTGCCGTGACCATCTGCCCGTTCATCCAGAGACTGCCCCAGTCACTTGCCGTGACCATCTGCCCGTTCATTCAGAGACTGCCCCGGTCACTTGCCGTGACCATCTGCCCGTTCATTCAGAGACTGCCCCGGTCACTTGCCGTGACCATCTGCCCGTTCATCCAGAGACTGCCCCGGTCACTTGCCGTGACCTCCAGCCCATTCACTCAGAGACTGTCCCGGTCACCTGCTGTGACTCCCTGCCTGTCTTCCCTGGTCGCCACCCGCTCCCTTACAAGGACAGCCCCCTTGTATAGTAGCTCAGAGGTTCCGCCTCCCAGACCCGTTACATATGTGATAAAAAGAACGCGGACAAGCTGCCACCACACCGGCAGTATGATTGCCCCATAGAACTCTTATCTGGCGCCGCGATTCCGTTCGGTAGCATTTATCCTTTGGCCGGACCTGAACTAAAAGCTCTCAAAGAGTATATCGATGAGAATTTAACTAAGGAGTTTATACGACCATCTTCCTCTCCAGCCGGTGCCCCAATCTTCTTCGTGAAAAAGAAGGACGGCTCACTTCGACCATGTATTGATTATCGTGAGCTCAACAAAATTACGGTCAGAAATTCTTATTCACTTCCACTAATTCCTGAATTATTTGAGAGGATACGACATGCCAAAATCTTCACAAAATTAGACCTTCGTGGAGCATACAATTTAGTACGGATTCGCCCTGGTGACGAATGGAAAACAGCTTTCCGGTCACGTTACGGACATTTAGAGTATCTTGTTATGCCTTTCGGACTTCGTAATGCACCGGCTACTTTTCAACACTTGGCAAACGATATACTTAGAGACATACTCGATATTTTTGTTGTGGTTTATTTGGATGACATTTTAATTTTTTCCAGCAACTTCGAGGATCATCAGCGGCATGTGAGAATGGTGTTGGATCGTCTACGGCAAAATCAGTTGTACATCAAGTTGGAGAAATGTGAGTTTCACAAGTCGGAAATTCAATCTTTGGGGTATGTTATTTCTCCCCAGGGTCTCAGCATGGATACAAGCAAGACTCAAGCCATTCAGGAGTGGCCAATTCCCAACACACTAAAGGAGGTGCAATGATTTATTGGATTCGCCAATTTCTACAGACGGTTCATTAAAAATTTCTCGGAGATTGTCTCACCCATTACCCAACTGACATGGAAAAAGACGCCGTTGGTCTGGTCGCCACAAGCGCAGACAGCATTTGACAGGTTGAAGTTTAAATTCACGTCAGCTCCCATTCTCATACATCCGGACCCGGATCAGGCCTTCATGGTGGAAGTGGATGCCTCAGACTGTGCTATAGGGGCTATACTTTCGCAGAGAACAGGTGAGAAAGATCTTTTGCATCCTTGTGCTTTTCTTTCACAGAAGTTATCACCTGCAGAAAGGAACTACGACGTTGGAAACAAAGAATTGTTGGCCATTATAACGGCATTCAAAGAATGGACACACTTGCTTCAGGGGACATCCCAACAAATTGTCGTACTTATGGACCATCGTAACCTTGAATTCATGAGGTCGGCAAGGTGTCTAAAACCCAGACAGGCTCGGTGGAATCTTTTTCTTAATCAGTTTGATTTTGTTATCTCCTATAGGCCGGGTTCTTGTAATGGGAAAGCAGATGCATTATCCAGAATTCATTCGGTTGATATAAACCCGGCTGCACCTCCAAGAACCATACTCTCGGAAGACAACTTTATTGGTTTGTTACACAATCAAGATCTATTAACGGCTATCAGGGAGGCGTACGCTGCAGACCCGTTCCTGATTCAACCGTCCAGCCAGGTAAATCTAACCTTGAAAAATAGACTTTGGTTCCAGGGACAACGCCTGTATATTCTGGAAACGGTTACATTAAGGGTGCTAAAATTAATGCATGACTCTAAGATCGCTGGTCATAGAGGAGTTCAGAAGACTCAGGAATTCTTGTCTCGTTTCTTCTGGTGGCCAACTTATCAGAAAGACGATCAGCATTACGTCTCATCTTGTGAGGTATGTGCAAGATCAAAGGTTCCTCGCTCCTCACCTACCGGACTGTTGCAACCCCTTTCTATTCCATCCCATCCCTGGGGGTCTATTTCAATGGATTTTATTGTAGAGTTGCCTATGTCAAAAGGAAAGAACACTATTCTAGTAGTAGTTGACCGCTTAAACAAGGCTGCTCATTTCATTCCCTGTACCGGCTTACCAACAGCGAAACAGACAGCGGATCTTATTGTACAAGAGGTTTTTCGCCTACATGGAGTTCCTGATGAAGTGATATCAGATCGAGGGGTCCAATTTACTTCAAGATTTTGGCGAAGCTTTTGTGCTGCTCTGGACATTAAGGTAAATCTGTCATCTGCTTTTCATCCGCAGTCTAACGGCCAAACGGAACGGACAAACCAGACTTTGGAGCAGTAAACAAAAACCAAACCAAAATCTATTAGGTATCAGAAAGTAGAACCAAATAGTAATAAACTAATAAAAGGAAATATAGATAGACACATTGGAGAAATAGTATGAAATATAATAATTTTATTCACAAAAATACATAATAATATACGACATATAGCATGAAAGGTTTACGGAGAGAAGACAGCTAAAACACAAGGAATAGCAGGGTATATAATCCCAGAGTGACACAGCAGAGTTGTGAGCATAACCCCCGATAGATAGAGCTCCTACACACGTAATAATGTAGTAATAGACATCATAATAGTCAAGGCAGGATACTACCAAGATCCATCACATGATAAGTGATGTTAAGATAATAATTATAACATTGCAAACATTAGATAAGTATAACAGCATAAAGTGCAAAAAATAGTGCACATAAAACAATAGCTATAAGCTTTAGTTGGAAAGCTGATAAGAGCGTTGTAACCTGCTGACAGATAATAGTGTCAGTCTCTCAGATAAAAAGTGGATAATCGCTAGCACATAATAGTGATAAGCTAGATACCTCAGGTAATCATAAAGTATCTCAATCAGGGGATTAAATATAGCTACCTTGAGTCATGTTGTAGAGAGCAGGGGTGCTCGTGATGACAGTCTGCCTGAACGCCTCGACGCGCGTTTCGCCTCAGCTTCGTCAGGAGGCGTGGTTATCTTAAAAAGTGGGTCCTATTTAAGTAAATGGGATGTGTCTGACCGTCAATTGGTGCGCTGTCCCCCACGATGCCGCGCCCCCAGCGATGACGCGGCCCGGCATGCAGCCCGCACGACGAGGGGGAGGAACAACGTCATCACCCCGGTCGCCCGGACAACGACGCATGGGTCACGACGCCGCCGGGGCGCCGCAGCGCGTGAGAGAAAGCGCGTCCATACAGGGACAGAGAAGGAAGGACAATACACTGACAAAGAAATGCTCTACTACTGAATGGCATCGCTGCAGACGGGGGGTGGCCAGTCCCCCACCGTCAGCGAGGACAGATCAGGGTGAGTAGGAAAAAGTAATAACCTGTTCCAACCTAAAATAGTCAGAGTCATTGCTACATTGTCCCACAGGTTTAGATGCTAGTCTTCTAAGATGTGATTTAAATAGAATCCCCAAAAAAGATCACTACAAAACTAAATAAACATGGAATGCTAGTGATATAAACCGAAATAAAAATAATAATGAAAAATAATTAATAAGTGATCAGTCATATTACATCAAGTATACAAAGAAATATTCCATATATGTATATTAATAAAAATACAAAACCAGTAAATAAATAGATAAATACACTAATAAAGATCTTGATTGTAGATCGAGTTGATGCGGGACAAGATATATGTAACATCTAAGCTATTGCTTGCCGGGGCATCAGGGCTTTATATCGGGGAGAACAATGACAGTAAGGTGGCAGTCAGTAAATAGCAGGATGCTAAGAATGTCAAAAAGCATAAAATTAGTAATAAATACAAAAGCACACATGGAGATAAAAAACATAAAGGAACCCAGCAGTAAAATAGCGCAATAGAGGAATATACTTTACAAAAAAGACTTGAAGCTAACAAACTCATTAAGACCAGAGGGCATAACCGCATGCAATGTAATAATCCAAAGTGTCTCCTTTTGGAGCAATTTTTGTTTAATGTTACCTCCCCTTATGCCCATATACACTCTGTCAATGCCCCGGACCAAAAGTCCTTTAGGGTAGCAACCATGGGTCTCAAAAAAGTGCCTGGGGATAGTTTTAAGTAACTGAGGATCTGGGCAGGTAGTGGCATTTTTTATGTCCCTGATGTGTTCCTGAATACGTATTTTGAGGGGTCTCGTGGGCACGCCTATATAGACAAGATCACAGGGACATCTGATGTGATAAATGACCGCTTCCGTTTCGCATGTAATATGGTGCACAATTTTGAAATTTTTGTTTTTACTGGAATCAGAAAATTCACCCGTTTTAGCAATGTATTTACAGATAGAACATCTACCACAGGGAAAACAGCCCCATGGTGGACCCTTACTGCCAAAGAGGAATGGGTTTCTTGGAGGAACGTAATGGCTTCTGGAGACCATGTCTCCCAGGGTCTTGGCTCTACGCCATGTAATCAATGGTTGTTTAGTTAGTTGACCGCGTAAATCGCGGTCCGTGAGCAAGATAGGCCAATATTTGGAGAAAATCTTTCTGATGTTAATCCAGTTAGTATTGAATGTTGTGATGAATCTTGGTGATAGATCATTATTCAGTTTCCTTTTGGGGCCAGACAGTAAGCATTGTCTATTAGTGGCTTTAGCTCTCATAAAGCCATGTTTGATGTCCTGTTTTGGGTATCCCCTGTCTTGAAATCTACGGGACAGCTCGTATCCTTGTTTAAAAAATGTATCGTCATTGGAGCATATACGTCGTGCTCTTAAAAATTGACCTACAGGAATGGAGCTTTTTAACTTTGGCGGGTGTGACGAGGAATAGTGTAGTAGGGCATTAGTGGATGTTTCCTTCCTAAAGATATCAGTCTCAATCCTATTGTCACCAGATTTGCAGATAAGTAAATCCAAAAAGTCAATTGATGTCTGGCTATATTTCCAAGTTAGGTGGATATTGAGACTGTTATTATTAAGACTGTGGAGGAATGTGTCCAGTCGTGAGGTGGAGCCCTGCCAGATGAATAATATATCATCGATATATCTCGACCAGGACACGACGGCTTCTTGACCCTGTGTGTTAAGGACCGAATCTCTCTCCCACAGCCCCAGGAACAAATTGGCATAGGAGGGCGCACAAGACGCCCCCATAGCCGTGCCCTGGAGCTGTAGGAAGGGGCGGTCCTTAAATACAAAATAATTATGTCTCAGAATAAAATCCAAAAGAGAAAGGATAAATGATATAAGTTCTGGATCTAAGTTTGACATAGTCAGAAAGAATTTAGCTGCCGTCATGCCCTGGTCGTGGCGTATTGAAGTATATAGGGACTCCACATCACAAGTGCTTGTGTTTAGGCTTTACAGACTTTGGAGCAGTATCTGCGTTGTTACGTGTGTCATTTGCAGGATGATTGGGTAAACTTACTTCTGTTGGCCGAATTCACGTATAATAATTCACAGAGTGCGTCCACCAAACAGTCTCCATTCTTTGCTAACAAGGGGTATCATCCCAGCATTCTTCCACGGTTTCCAATAGATACATCCGTACCCACAGTAGCCGATCGGATTACGCTTCTTCAACAGAATCTAGAGGTCTTAAAAGAAACGATGGCCACAGCTCAAGAAAGATATAAGAAGGCGGCAGATAGGTTCCGCAAGCCAGCACCAACATACAAGGTAGGAGACATTGTTTGGCTTTCAACAAAGAACTTAAAAGTAAGAACACCAACATCTAAATTGGGGCAGAAGTATGTTGGGCCATACAAAATTGGCAAATTGGTAAGCCCTGTAGCCTGCCAACTCAAGTCGCCAAAATCCTTGAAAGTACACCCTGTTTTTCATGTCTCTCTGCTCAAACCGTTAGTACCAAATCCTTTTCCCGGACGCATATCTGCTCCACCCGATCCAGTTCTTATTGACGGGCAAGAGGAATTCATCGTGGAGGGGATCATCGATTCTTGGATTCATAGAGGACGGCTCCAGTACCTGGTGAAATGGCAAGGCTATCCATCGGAGGAGAATTCTTGGGAACCTCGGGAGACCATCCACGCTACTCGTTTGATTGAACTGTTCCACAGCAGATACCCCAACAAACCGGCTCCAAGGTTGTCCGGAGGACACCCTTTAAGGGGGGAGTAATGTAAGGATCTGAATCATGTATCTGTTCTGTCCGGTTTTTGCCCTTATCCAAAATGGAGCCGCATGTACCTGTGCTGCCCTTATCCAAGATGGAGCTGCATGTACCTGTTCTGTTTGGTTCTGCCCTTATCCAAAATGGAGTTGACAGCATCGGGGCCATCTTGTTTCCTGTCTGATATCTCCTGTTTCCTGTTTGCTATATATATAAAGAGACTCTGGCCAACTATACTTTGCTTGTGTATCTTGTATCTTACCTGCTGCCAAGCTTGAAGGACTTGCATCGTGCCTGTTGCTTCTCTACATTGGGATTCCCCACCTGTTACCTGCCTGCCGTTTATCCGGACTTTCATCTGTGTGCAAAGACCCGCTCTGCATCCACCTGCAGTTCAGCTTGCTCTCTGCAAGGAGCCTTGTCCGGGCTCAGGATCTCGTGGACTGTGCGTTTCTGGACCTGGGACATCTATCGGTTTGTACTGACATCACAACCGTTTCCAGAGACTGTTTACTGATCGCTTATTGCCTATACCTGCCTGCTATAATATATACTTGCCCGCTTCAATATATCCTGTTAATAAGATATATTGTGTTTGTCTTCACTCCGACCCACGCTATCGATCTCCATAAGTATAAAGTATATAGTTGACAACATATCTCCTCCTTTGGTAAAGCTCAATTTTTACTACCAACAGAGATCCATCTCAGCAAAGAGAAGGTGGTCAATTGTGCTTTTCTGGACAGTGGGGCAGGGTTTAATTTGATCGACGCCAGGTTTGTCCAGGCCAAGGGCCTCAGACCACGAGTGTTATCTAAAACAATATCCATTATTGCTATTGACTCTGCACCCTTGAACCAGGGGTAATTTACTCACGTCATTCTGATGATGCATCTAAAGGTAGGGGCCATGCACTCCGAACTTATAGACTGTTATGTGCTAGGGGGCCTGCTATGTCCTGTGGTTCTAGGATAACCCTAGCTTATGTTGCACAACCCTGTGATAGACTGGCAGACTTGGGAGATGGTTAAATGGAGCGAATATTGCCAGGAACACTGTTTGGGCACCCAGCTAGCCAGGGTGGGTGCCCAATCTCTGCCTGAATACCTGTCTGACTTCGGGGATGTTTTTTAAGAACAGGGGTGTCAGGAACTTTCTCCACATCATCCTTATGAGTGCGTGGTTAACCTTATTCCTGGGGCTAAGTTGCCAAAAAGCAGGTTGTACAACATCTCTGGCCCAGAGAGGCAGGCCATGAAGGGCTATATCGCTGAAAGTCTGGCAAAGGTTCATATTAGACCATCTTCATCTCCCATTGCTGCAGGGTTTTTCTTTGACAAGAGAGTGACAGCCAGCAAGAGAGAGTGACAGCCAGCAAGAGAGAGTGACAGCCAGCCAGAGAGAGTGACAGCCAGCCAGAGAGAGTGACAGCCAGAGAGAGTGACAGCCAGCCAGAGAGAGACAGCCAGAGGGAGAGACAGCCAGAGGGAGTGACAGCCAGAGAGAGAGAGACAGCTATACAGAGACAGAGAGAGACAGCCATTACCTCCATGCACTTTTGCAATTTATTTATTTTATTTACATTAGGGTAACTGTGTATTGTGATTTTGTCTTTGTTTTTTTCTGTTCAATGGCCATGTGTGAACATGCTCTTACACTGTATGCACACTAATTTACTTTTTCCGTTCAGAATTTCTGTTTTTTTTAGAGAGAGTGACAGCCAGAGAAAGACAGACGGAGACAGCCAGAGAGAGAGAGACAGACAGCCAGTCCCTCTCTCTGTCTTTCTCTCGTCTGTCTGTCTCTCTCTCGGTCGCTCTGGCTGACTGTCTCTCTGGCTGGCTGTCTCATTAAAATAGGCTTTATTGACAGGACCAAAATCCAATTAGTGTTGCCAAAGCAAGAGAAAATAAGTGTGACGGGGAGGGAATAGGGTTTATGGAGATGGGATTTTGGGGGGCACAATTTGGGAAGTAATAGTCCATTCAGTGGTCTTACGTTCCTCTCCTCGTCCATGGATAGGAAGTCCGGGATGTGAGTAGACAGTCTCTGGAAGTGGGAGGTCCTCACTGCTGAGTATTTGTTGCAGTGCAACAGGAAGTGCTGCCACAGTCTGTTCTCCTTTGTATGTCTATTGGTGCCATCCTGTTTCCACCTCTAGGCTGTGGGCACTCAGTCTGTACAGACTCAAGGTCTGCCTGTTTTTGGGGTGGCGTAACATCTCCAAATATGGGGCCAAAGTGTAGTCCCTCCACTCTGACCGGTAGATGGTGAGTTTCTGGGCGTTCTCTGATTCAATTTTCCAACCTGTTACAGGTACGGGAGGTGGAACCTCTGTGCTGTGATGCAAGGAGGGACCAGAGGGGCGTAACTAAGTGCCTACCCAGACCGACCTTGGCTACACGGCGGCTTAATCGACTCCGTAAACCAAGGAGGGACCGGGAAGGTGGACCAGGTGCCACTCCGGGACCGACCTTGTGTGAGAGCAGGCGACTCCCACGGGACTGAAGGCTGAAGCCGACAGGGACGACAGATGAGCACGGCTGATAGGCAGGCAGGCTTGACTGGCAGGTGGGCACGGCTGACAGACAGGCTGGCGGGCACGGCTGGGACCTGAAAGCTGGAGAGAGTGTAAGCACACAAACAACAACTTTACACAGGCACCTCCATTTTGGAGGAGGTGCCTTAAATAGGGGCAGTCCTCCGACCATTGGCCGGGGACTCTTTAGGATGGCGCGCGCGGCCCCTTTAAGATAGAGGGAGCGTGCGCCTTTAGTACAGTGCTCGGGGATCTGCGTGCTATGTGCGCACCCCGGGCAGACGCAGCAGGATGACCAGAGGGAGGAGCAGGGAACACAGGACCAGGGCTATGGTGGTGAGTGGATTGGCGTCTCTGCCGGGCAGGAGGCAGAGACCCCGGCGCTTCACATCCCTTTATGTATCACTTCTTGCAGCTCTCTGAAGTCCCCTTTATTTGGACTTTTGTCAGGGTGTGTTGCTGACTTTGGCTGGACTGACTGCCGGAGTTCCTGGCTTGCTCTGGGCTCCGGCTCAGCAGGGCTTTGTGATGGTAGGAACTGGGGTTGCTGCTCTGTTTGTGTGCCTGGTGTGATAGCACCCTTTTGTGTATAGTGAGCCATAAAGGAAGGGCCAGTTTTAGACAAAGTGGGGCCCTGAGCAAAAGTTTAAAATGGGGTCCCAAATGCTAACATATTGCACCATCACACAAAAACATTTAGGTTGTATTTACATGTGCTGAGTTTAGGCCGTTAAACAAGCGTGATCGACAATATTGAAGTCGTTCGACGCTTGTTTCCCGGCCTCTTTACACTGGCTGAGGAAGAATGATGGGCAAAGAACAATCACTAACAGATCAATCTGTCACCATACAGTATCATGTTATCAGCAGCATATCTGAAGTTTTCACCGGGTAATGTGCTGCTGAGAACAATGATTTTTTTCTGGCTTAAACAATCCAATTGCTTGATGAATAGGCAGCACTTTGCTTGTTTAGTGTAATGCATATATATCAGCCAAGAGGAAAACCCTTTAAAATATAACCTTTATTAGAGCCTTAAAATAATTAATTTTTTTGTACCTCCAATGTCCAATATAAACGGCTCATAAACCCCTATTGCATCATAGGCAAGCTCCCTATGCACTAGAGGGAGTCAGCACAAAAACTTCTAACCTTGTTAAGGACACAGTACACTAAAACAGGACACTGTTTTATATGGAACAGATGGGATTGACATTATATATTTCTGGTTCCTTCCAATGGGATTTATAAGAGGGTTGCACGGTGTCCTGTTTTAGTGTACTGTGTCCTTAACAAGGTTAGAAGTTTTTTTGCTGACTCCCTCTAGTGCATAGGGAGCTTGCCTATGATGCAATAGGGGTTTAAGAGCCGTTTATATTGGACATTGGAGGTACAAAAAATTAATTATTTTAAGGATCTAATAAAGGTTATATTTTAAAAGTTTTTCCTCTTGGCTGATATATATCGTTAATACTGAGGTTTATAAGTGAATACTGCCGTAAGTTTAAGCAGTCTGTGGCTAAATATCTTTAGTATAATGCACCCCATAGTCCTCCATATAGTATAATGCACCCCATAGTCCTCCATATAGTATAATGCAACCCATAGTCCTCCATATAGTATAATGCATCTCATAGTCCTCCATATAGTATAATGCACTCCCAATAGTCCTCCATATAGTATAATACACCCCCATAGGTGGCTCAGTGGTTAGCACTGCAGTCTTGCAGCGCTAGGGTCCTGGGTCCTAAGGACAACATCTGCAAGGAGTTTGTATGTTCTCCTCGTGTTTGCGTGGGTTTCCTCCCACATTCCAAAGACATACTGATAGGGAATATAGATTGTGAGCCCCAATGGGGACAGTGCCCATAATGTCTGTAAAGCGCTGTGGAATTTATGGCGCTATATAAGTGAGTAAAATAAATAAATAAATAGTCCTCAATATAGTATAATGCACCCCCATAGGCCTCAATATATTATAATGCGTCCCATAGTCCTCCACATTGTATAATGCACCCCCCCATAGTCCGCCATATAGTATAATGCACTCCCCATAGTCCTCCATATAGTATAATACACTCTCCATAGTCCTCCATGTAGTATAATGCATCTCGTAGCCCTCCATCTTTTATAATGCACCCCCCATAGTCCTCCATATAGTACACTGCACTCCCCATAGGATAATGCACCCCATAGTCCTTCATATAGTATAATGCACCCCATAGTCCTTGATACAGTATAATGCAGCCCCGATATAGTACACATAGTATATGCACTCCCCATAGTCCTTGGTAGACATATAGTACATACAGTATATTACACAGCCTATAGTCCTTGATAGAAAATAATGCCTCCCCCATATAGTATAATGCAGTTCCCATATAGCACATATAGTATGATGCACACCCCATAGTCCTCGATAGAGTATAATGCAGCCCCATACAGTATATACAGTATAATGCAGGCCCCACAGGACTATAATGCAGACCCCACATGAGTATAATGCAGGCCCCATAGGAGTATAATGCAGCCCCATATAATATATATAGTATAATGCAGCCCCACAGGAGTATAATGCAGCCCCATATAATATATACAGCATAATGCAAGCCCCACAGGAGTATAATGCAGGCCCCATAGAAGTATAATGCAGCCCCATATAGGATATATACAGTGTAATGCAGCCCCCACAGGAGTATAATGCAGCATCATATAGTATATACAGCCTCTCTCTGGCTGGCTGTCTCTCTCTGGCTGGCGGGCTGTCTCTCTCTCTCTGGCTGTCTCTCGCTCTATGGCTGGCTGTCTCTCTTCTCTGGCTGACTGTCTATGATGTCTATGTCTATGATGAAAAACATGTTTGTGCTTCGAGCATGCCTGTGGGCAGGTCTCTTCTTTGTTTCTCTGGCCTAGAACACCAAGATAAGACCCTGCCTTTAGGTCCCGCCCTGAAGCACGAACATATCATTAACTGAAAACTTCTAACACTGATTACACAAGAACCACAAAACGGATTTCTTCACTGCAGGTATCATTTTAATCAGCGTAACAGCGTCAACATGACACTGCCCGTCGTTTACCAAGCAAAATCCTGCTGACAGGTTCTCTTTAATTATGAGCAGCGAGCGTTTGAAAAGACACAGAAACTGACTTATCTGGGTTCACTTGATAAGGTGGCACAAAGTAGGCACAGAGTGGAGGGGAGAAATCTTCCAATCTACTTTTGAGCTTTTTAATGGTAGACTGTATGATCACGAAAAAAGAATAGGGCTAGTTGAAGTAAACTCCGAGAGACTCTCTAGATCAAAACAAGACGTCGACCAAGAGATCTATAACTTGAAAACGAAAATAGCTCATCTCGAGGACAGAAGTCGCAGAAATAACATTAAAGTTCGCGGAATTCCCGAAGAGGTGGCTTCAAGAGATCTCTCGGACTAGTTTAAATTAGCCATAAAAAAAGCCATTCCTTCTGTAACAAACTTGGATTTAAACATAGATAGAATTCACAGGCTTCAGCGCCCCTCATTCATCTCTCCAAACATTCCTAGAAACGTCATAGCTCGAATTCACTTTTATAATACTAAAGAAAAAATTCTAAACTTCATTAGGGAAAATAAATGCTTTCCTGAGCCCTATAATAAATTAAACATTTCTCCTGATTTGTCCAAAAGTACAATTGAAGCCAGGAAAACTTTTGGCGAAATCTCCAACTACTTGAGAGGAAATGATATTTCTTATAAATGGGGTTTTCCCCTCAAGCTAATTATCTTTTATAAAGGAAAAACCATCCTCATTCACACTCTAAAGGAAGGTCATGATTTTATTTCATCCATAAGGAATGCCTTTCCGGAAAAAAACATTCACTCTCCAAATGATATTCGCTTAACGATCTCTCCCTAAATTGTTATGTTATTAATGTTCTATAGTGGTTTCATGTTACCTTTTTTCAATACAGGAATTTATAAAAGTATTCTTATACATTTATATTATCCTCGTCAAGAAGGTAGCTTTTATGGACTCTTCACGAACTATTCCCCACAAGCAGAAGGAGAATAGACAGGTGTTCTGGATTCCTTCAAGAAAACTTCGGAATCATCTATTTACTTTTGTCAAGTTTTCTTTTCTTATTTTTAGTCTTAATTTCGTCTACTTGATTTTAGCTGTTGATTACAAATCGGTAAGTATATCAATATTCACCTGAATAATACTTACATATTAAGGAGTTAATTTCTTTCATAAAATTTTCAATGCCACGCTCAATTATTTTCCAATATGAGCTTTAAATTATTATCATATAATGTTAGAGGACTCAATAGTCCGCATAAGAGGTTTTCTCTATGGAGAGAACTTATGAACCATAAGCTGATTTCATTTGTCTTCAAGAAATTAAATTCACGGATAGTAATCACCCCAAATTTCAGCATAAATGCTTCCCTCATATTTTTGAATCACTCAACTCTAAGAAAAAAGCAGGAGTAGCGACTCTAATCAAAAATTCAATTCCTTTTCAACTGATCGAAGAATATAAAGATACTTCCGGCAGATATCATATTTTAATCTGTCTTCTTAATGATATATTGTGCACTATTGTTAACTTATATGTTCCAAATAGAGGACAAATAGATTTTCTTAATAAAATATCTAGGAAACTGTCACAGGTTAAAAGAGGAGATCTTATTATGATGGGCGATTTTAACATAGTACCTGATGTCTTTTTAGACTCTACCTCCAAAGTTCGTCATCACTCTGCTACCCTCAATAATTGGTTGTTCAATAATGAAATGTTTGACATTTTCAGATGCTTTAACTCTTCTTCGAGAGAATTCTCTCACTTCTCAGACGTCCACCAATCAGCGTCGCGAATAGATCTTATTGTCACCAATATATTTACTCTCCCTAAATTCAATTCTGCCACAATATGTCCCAAAACAATTTCTGATCACTCCCCAGTCATGGGGGAAATAACACTAGGTACTCCCATCAAAAATAATTTCTTGTGGAAATGTAACACATTCTTGCTACAACATCCAAATTATAAACTAGAGATCGAGAACTCTTTAAAAAATTATTTTACTGATAATGATTCTGATTCCATCAATCCTTTTATTCGGTGGAACGCTCATAAAGCATTTATTAGAGGAATATTAATGCAAATTTCAGCCAGACACAAAAAAACTAAATAGAAATAAAATCAAAGAAATCCAATCCCAAATTTCTAATAAGGAACTTCAACAATCTAGTCTAATGTCTTTCTCTGTTGAAATTCAATATGATCTCCTTGAATTGAGACAAAAATTAAAGACAGAATTATATTCCCCTTATGACTCCATAATTAAAAATTCCAAATTTAAATGTTATTCTGCACTGAATAAACCCACTAGATTTATGATGCAATGCATCAAGCAAAGAAGGTTGCAAAATAGAGTAGATAGGATTTCCTCAGAAGATGGCACCTTACACTCCCACCCGAAAGATATAGCTGATTTATTTGCTAAATTTTATCAAAATTTCTATAATTTAAATAACCTGCCCTCTTTTGTTCTTCCCGAAAAACGCACTATGGAAGCATTTCTTTCATCTATTGATTTACCAAAAATTAAATCAGACGATCTAAACTACCTTTCAGCTCCTTTTACATTGGAAGAAACAATTGATACAATACACAACTTAAAAGCCTTTAAATCACCGGGAACAGATGGATTTAATAACGAGTATTTAAAAAATGTTAAAGACGTTCTTGCACCTGGTCCATCTATTTAATACAGTTTCATTACAGGGCTCGTTTCCACCAGAGATGCTGGAAGCGACCATTATCTTAATCCCCAAACCAAACAGCGATCCAGTCAAAGTAAAAAATTACAGGCCTATATCATTGATAAATTCGGATATTAAAATATATGCCAAAATTCTAGCTAATAGGCTCAGTAATATTCTCCCATACATCATCAATAACGATCAAATCGGCTTCATTAAAAACAGACAAACTATAGATGGTACTAGAAGAATACTCAACATTATTAAACTCGTTAATTCTTCTAAATTGCAATCTATTTTAGTTGCTCTAGATGCGGAGAAGGCCTTTGATACATTGAACTGGGATTTTCTGAGATGCACAATGTTACAATTCGGCTTCAATAATCAAATTCTAACCAATATCATGGTATTATATACTAACTCTAGTGCCAAAATCTATATCAATAATCACCTATCAGAACCTTTCTCAATTACTAACGGCACTAGACAGGGATGTCCCCTCTCTCCCCTTCTTTTTGCACTAGCCATAGAGCCGTTAGCTCAAAAAATTAGAGAGAATTACAATATTTCCGGTATTCCTACTCCAACCCGTCTTTTTAAATTAAGTCTATTCGCTGATAACATGCTCTTAACCCTCTCAGACCCACTGAATTCAATTAGAGAATTGATTAATACGCTAAAACTCTCTTCCGTTATCTCATACTTCAAAATTAACAATGACAAATCCAAATTGCTTTTCTTTAACGTTAAAAAAAGAAGTAATTAATGAAATAATCAACATCTCATCATTCTGCGAAGAAAATAAAGATTTTAATTATCTGGGAATTAAACTCACTAAAGACTTAGGCTCCATAATCTCAGTAAACTTGACGCATCTGACGAACGTTATAATAAAAGACTTAGCATCATTTTGCACCCAGGATCTCTCTTGGATCCGTAAAACTTTAACTGTAAAGTCTTTTATTCTTCCTAAGACTCTATATATTTTTAGGTCACTTCCTATTATAATTTCCACCACTCATTTAACGAACCTTCAACTTTTATTAAACTCCTTCATTTGGAACTATAAGCCTAGAGTCGCTACTAATATATTATTCAAAAGTAAATCGCATGGGGGTCTCGGCTTCCCAAATATTTCGGCTTATTATTATGCAAATCTTATTAAACAAAGCTGATATTGGTTTTCCCCTCCAGAAACTCCAGCTTGGCTAGATCTAGAAACGTTCTTAAATAATAATACTCACCCCCTCAATCTACTTTTTAGTCACATCCTTACAAACCAACATTCGAATTATTCGCACCCCATTTTTAATGCTCTTACCCTCGCATGGAGAAAGCTATCCAAACCTAATAGAGGTTCAAATAGAATCAATCATTTAAGAAACTTTTCACTTACTTTTATTGCATCCTTGTACGGTGCTTCAATACCCCAATGGTGGCTGGAGATAGGAATTAAAAAACTTAAGGATATTCATGATGGAGAAAATTGTCTCCCTTTTAAAGTTCTTAAAGAGAAATTCAATCTCAATACAGATGAATTTTTAGCATATTTACTATTAAAAGACCTTATTCATAACTTCACTGTCAATAAACCACTTTGTTCTGAAGCTTCTTATAATCTTTTGAATAATCACAATCATAAGATTTTCTGGAGCACCAGTTATATTTATAAATGGTATAACAATGATAAAAAAATTATTAAAAATTCCTATATGTCTAAATGGGAAAGAATTCTAGATTTCTCTCTCCAGCCAGAAGATTGGGAGAATGTAATCACTCACACATACTCCTCAAATATATCTATGTCTCTCCACGAGTCTTATTTTAAACTACTCTCAAGGTGGTATTTCACCCCAACTAGGCTATCACATATTAATTCAGAATACCACCCAAATTGCTGGCAAAATTGCGGACTAAATGGAGATCTATTACATATATTTTAGAGATGCCCGAAAATTAAACTACTATGGTCCCAAACCTCTGAACTTATTGGGAAAATTTCCAATAAGTCATTCAATCTTACACCACAATTGGCTCTGTTGTCCATTGGATTGGACAGCTTTGACACATCTGATAGGCCAATCATTATTCATATACTTTTGACTGTCAAAAATGAGATCGCCTTTCATTGGAAAAAGTCTGAACCTCCTCTTTTTAATGATATTGTAGAAAGAATAAAATTGCATAGTACCTTCGAACAAAAATTTGCCATAACTAACGACTGTTTTAACAAATATGTTAAAAAATGGTCTAGTTGGATGAAATTATATCCTTAATTCCTTCTACTTGATTACTTATATTCAGGTGAATTTGATATTTAAATTTATGATTTATAATTGCTTTATTTTTCTTTAATTCTACTATTGTAACCTTTAAGATATTTACCCTTGATTCAATGTATGATTCCTTCCCTTTTCTTATTCCATTCACCCTTTCCCTCCTTCCTCCCTTAATTTTCCTTTTATCTATAAAATGTTAATAAAAAATATTGGAAAGAAAAGACACAGAAACTTGATTATTACGCTGATTATGGCGTCATCACCGTTCACCATCTTGGTTGATTCCTCAAAGTTTTGTAGAACCTCACAGATGTCAGCTATCCATTCCCACTCATTTGTTGTTATGTGCGGAGGCTGACCGAAAAACCAATGGACATGTTGTAGCAGTTATTCAACTACTGCCCTCTACTGCTTACAAAGCTTTGCCAACATATGTAATTTGGAGTTTCAGCACGTGGTCACATCGAACACCAGTCTGTGAACTGGCTCTTGCAAGCGCTGCTACAGCACTACCAGACCGGTGACAGCTGTAGCTGACTTGCAGAAATGAACACACATGCGGAGTACCTTCACAAGTAGATCAAGCAAATCTGGGTAGGTTTTCAGAAACCGCTGAACCACTAAGTTGAGCACATGAGCAAAGCTTGATAAGTATGCGAGGTTGCCAAGCTTCAGAGCCGCCAGCAGGTTATGGCCATTATCACACACGACCATACCTGTTTGGACGTTCAATGGCAAGAGCCACAGATCTGTCTGGTCTGTTATACCTTTCCACAACTGTGCGGAGTTGTGCTGTTTGTCACCTAAACACATTAGTTTCAACAGAGCCTGTTGCTGCTTCACCGAGGCAGTGCTTCCAGCTTGCTACTGATATGGGCAATGTGGTCCAAGATGACAATTTCGGAAATGGAAGATGAGGAGGGGGTGCAGAAACTGGTGTAGGAGGTGGAGGAAACAATAATGTAACTAGCGACCGCAATCCTCGTCGTCGGTAGCACGTGTGCCGTCCCAGGGTCCAACTCGGTACTGGCCTCCACAAGGTTCAACCAGTGTGCCGTCAGGGAAATGTAGTGTCCCTGGCCACAAGCACTTGTCCACGTGTCGGTTATTAAGTGGACCTTCCCAGTAACTGCGTGGGTCAGGGAACGGGTGATGTTATAGGTCACTTGCTGGTGTAAGGCGGGAATGACTCATCGGGAAAAATAGTGGCGGCTGGGGACTGAGTACCGAGGGACGGCCACCACCATTAGGTTGCGTGAAGACTCAGTTCCACAAGCCTAGACGGCAACATTTCCAGGCCAGGCAGTCTGGAAATGTGCCTGTTTAGTGTTTTGCCTGTGGGTGGGTGGCTGGGTATTTCTGCTTTAGAGTTAGGGCCGCCTGCTGGCCCTCCAAAATTTCTGCGTGAGGGCCGCCCGATGGCCCTCCAAAATTTATGACTGAGGTCCACCTGATGGCCCTCCAAAATGTATGACTGAGGGCCAGCTGATGGCTCTCCAAAATGTATGACTGAGGGCCGCCTGATGGCCCTCCAAAATGTCTGACTGAGGGCCGCCTGATGGCCCTCAAAAAATTTGGAGCAAGTTCCACATAATAACTCTGTTGATATGGTGTAGGAGAAGGAGGACAATAAAAATAATAAACCATGAACCATATATTCTTTTTTGGGTGGGAAGGGGTGCATAGGAATATACCAGAAAAAAAATATTCGAATTGCCTTTATGTTCCACTGCTGTCATCAGGTGTGGTTTAGAAGTCTGGGCCAATCCAGGCCTTGTTCATTTTGAGATCAGTCAGCCTATCAGCATTTTCATATGACAGGCGGATGCACCTATTAGTTATTATTTCCCCGGCAGCACTAAAAACCAATGGGAAGTTTCCCCCACATGGTTCTTGAATTTTCATTAGCAAAGGTCTCCAATGAGATTAAAAAAAAAAAAGTTTTGAAACCCCTGCTTCACTCTATTTGAAGCCTCGGGGCTGCCTGATGCCCTGAGCCGTCACAGGAGGAACTGCCGCTCACCTTAACTGGAGCAAAATTGCAGTCGGATGCCTAAAGGTCCTTGTTGTGCCAGTTGTACTTTGTGTGGTGGCCTCGAATCCGGACTCCTTTTTGTTGGCCACAGAAGTCCCACTCCTTCTAAATGTAAATGTTTTCTGAGGCCCTACTCTACGTGTCTTCCAGGGTGTATTGGAGTGCCTTATACTAATATTTAGAGGCTCTTGCACATAGTGCATACTCTTTACCAGTCTAGGAGTCCCACTCCTTCAGATAGGGAAAAATTGTTTTCTGTGGCCAACCTCTACGTGTATTCCATGGTGTATAGCAATCCCTTCATTCAATTTTTGATAGGCTTTGTACTTAGTACATAGGCTTCATTAGTCTAGGAGTCCCACAACTTACAAACGGGAAAAAACTTCAGAAATCGCATGCAAATGATTCCTTTTTTTCCTGACTGAAATGTGAAACTGCTGCATTTTTTAAAGAAGGAGCATGTCAATTCTTTCAGCATTTTTGTTGCTTTTTTTCATCATTGAAAGCAATGAGAAGGTGCAAAAACAAAGCAAAATCGCTACTTGTGAACATAGCCTAAGGGGTGGAGGAGGTGTTTTTTTTTCTTTTTTAATTTGCTTTTATACAAGTCATTATACAAGAGAATGTTTCCCAACATTTTTTCCTGTAAAATCCATGTTATCTTCGGTTTGGTATGTTTTATTGTCAGTCTGTAAAAGTGGCATAATACTCTGACAACATTGTTCTCAGCAGCGACCTGCGAGTCGGAGATGCGCCCAGGCATCTTCCCCAAGATGTTCCCATTCCATTTGAGCACTTTTTCCATCCATATCAGTGATTTTACTGATCCCCCAGACCAACTGGGAGGGTTTGCCGAAGAATGCTCGAGTTTCCCATTGACTTCCATTATACTCATTACTCGAGTCAAGCACCCGAGCAGTCCGATGTGCTCGATTCGAGTAATGAGCACCTGAGCAATTTAGTGCTCGCTCATCACTAATGAATAATAATACTATTGTTTTTAGTATGCAAAAGTAGCAAAACATAAAAAAACAATATAAATCTGGTATCACTGCAATGGTAATGACCAGAAGAATAAAGTTGCCTGATCACTTTAACCGCATGATGAATGGCGTGAAAAAAAATAATAATAAAAACTATTTATGAATTTTTCATTTTTGCTCAATCTAAAAAAAAACAAGAGTAAAAAGAATAGTTGATGATGAAACAGAAAGCATCAGCTCTCTTGATACATTGATAAGGTAATTCAGAGCATGGGGATACCCAAAAAATCTCTTGGAAGTTCAAAAAAAAGAAAGTAGTCTCGCTGGATAGGCACATCAATAAAAAAAGAACTTAAAAGGATTCCGTTAGTGACAACATATAAAGAGCAAAGTGGGATGATTGCTACAATCATTAAAAAACATTGGGGCATGCTTTCAAGATGTTTACCAAATACAGAGGAATTTAAGAACCCTCCACTATTCTCATATAAGAAGAATAAAAATATAGGAACTATGTTTTGCAGTCTGATATTGGATCTCTGAGAAAAACAAACCAGACATACCTGACAGGCATACAGTGGAAGGGTTGCTTCCCATGCCTGTCATGTGTGAACTGTTCACTTATGATAAAGGAGTCAAGGTTTGTATATCCAAAGACAAATGTAACCTATGAGATCGGGTCATATCTAACATGTCACTCTGATTATGTCGTGTATCTGCTCCAATGCCTGTGTTCCTTAAAGTATATCCGTAAGACTACATCGGATTTCAAAACCCGCATTAATCATCCCATATATGATGTAACGGGTCTGGGAGGTGGAACCTCTGAGCAACGATACAAAGGGGCAGTCCTTGTAAGGAAGCGGGTGGCTCCCAGGGTAGGCGGGCAGGTAGTCACGGCAAGTGACGGGGACAGTCTCTGGGTAGAAGGGCAGGAGGTCACGGCAAGTGACGGGGACAGTCTCTGGGTAGAAGGGCAGGAGGTCACGGCAAGTGACGGGGACAGTCTCTGGGTAGAAGGGCAGGAGGTCACGGCAAGTGATGGGAACAGTCTCTTGACAGGCGGGTGGTCACGGCAAGTGACGGCTAAGCCTCCAGATAGGCTAGCAGGTGGACGCTCCCAGGTGAGCGGGCAAGAGTCTCTGGACAAGCAGGTGGTCACAGCAAGTGATGGCTAAGCCTCCAGGTAGACTAGCAGGCAGGTAGCAGGTGGACGCTCCCAGGTGAGCGGGCAAGAGTCTCTGGACAGGCAGGTGGTCACAGCAGGTGACGGCAGAGCCTCCAGGTAGGCTAGCAGGCAGGTAGCAGGTGGACGCTCCCAAGTGAGCGGGTAAGAGTCTCTAGACAGGCAGGTGGTCACAGTACGTGACGGCAGAGCCTCCAGGTAGGCTAGCAGGCAGGTAGCAGGCGGACGCTCCCAGGTGAGCGGGTAAGAGTCTCTGGACAGGCAGGTGGTCACAGCACGTGACGGCAGAGCCTCCAGGTAGGCTAGCAGGCAGGTAGCAGATGAGCGCTCCCAGGTGAGCAGGTAAGAGTCTCTGGACAGGCAGGTGGTCACAGCACGTGACGGCAGAGCCTCCAGGTAGGCTAGCAGGCAGGTAGCAGATGAGCGCTCCCAGGTGAGCTGGCAATCAGATCCATAGACAGACTGGCAGGGCTGGTAGGCAGACTGTCGGACCGCAGGAATGCAAGTAGATAGACAAGTAACAGGCAGGTATCAAGCAGGATTCTGGCAGGTAACTGGCAGGTAACTGGCAGGTATCTGGTAACGGGACCTGAGGGCTGAAGCAGAGTGATAGGCTATGCAACAACATTGCTCGGGCACCTCCATTTTGGAGGAGGTGCCTTATATATGGTGAGGTCCTCCGGCCATTGGCCGGGGACTCCTTAGGACGGCGCGCGCGGCCCCTTTAAGAGACTTAGGGCACGCGCGCGCGCGTGCCCTAAGCACAGAGGCCGGGAAGCAGCGCGCGCTGCCAGCAGAGCGGGAGGAAGACGCCGGGCACGGAGCGGAGAGGTGAGGGGAACAGCGTCCCTGCCTAGCAGGAGGCAGGGACGCCGACGCTACATATGATATACCATAAGAAAGAAGAGGCTGGATCTCCCAGTCCCCAAACATTTTGTGGAGATGGGACATACGGCGAGACAGTTAAGATTTATGATTATACTGTTGTGCTCAAAAGTTTCCATATCCCGGCAGAATTTTTCCTTTCTTGGCCTTGTTTCAGGGAATATGAATGATAACAAAAAAACTTTTTCTCCACTCATGGTTATTGGTTGGGTGAAGCCATCTATTATCAAACTACTGTGTTTTCTCTTTTTAAATTTTAATGACAACCAAAATCATCCAACTGACCCTGATCAAAAGATCACATACCCTGGTGATTTTGGCCTGATAACATGCACAGAATTTGACACAAATGGGTTTGAATGGCTACTAAAGGTAACATCCTAACATGTGACCTGTTTGCTTGTAATCAGTGTGTGTGTATAAAAGCTGAGTGAGTTTATGGCATCCAGACAGATTGTTGCACATTTCATCCAGCCATTGACGTTTCTGGATTGTGAGTGACGGGCAAAGCAAAAGAATTGTCAACGGATCTACGGGAAAAGGTAGTTGAACTGTATAACACAGGAAAGGGATACAAAAAATATCCAAGGAATTGATAATGCCAGTCAGCAGCGTTTAAACTGTGATTAACAAATGGAAAATCAGGACCTCTGTAAAAACCAAACCACGGTCAGGTAGACCAACAAAAGTTTCGGCCACAACTGCCAGGAAAATTATTCAGTATGCAAAGAAAAACCCACAAATAACATCAGCTGAAATTCAGGACTCTCTGAAAACTAGCAATGTGGTTGTTTCAAGATGCACAATAAGGAGGCACTTGAAGAAAAATGGGTTGCATGGTTGAGTCGCCAGAAGAAAACCATTACTGCGCGAATGTCACAAAGTATCTCTCCTACAATACGCCAAACAGCACAGAGACAAGCCTCAAAACTTCAGGAACAAGGTAATTTGGAGTGATGAGACCAAAATTGAACTTTTTGGCCACAACCATAAACGTTACATTTGGAGAGAGGTCAACAAGGCCTATAATGAAAGGAACACCATTCCTACAGTAAAGCACGGAGGCGGATTGCTGATGTTTTGGGGATGTGTGAGCTACAATGGCACAGGAAACTTGGTGACATTTGAAGGAAAGATGAATGCAGCATGTTATCAGCAAATACTGGAGGCAAATTTGCACTCATCAGTCTGAAGGTGTGCATGGGACGTACTTGGACGTTCCAACATGACAACAATCAAAAACACAAAGCCAAGTCGACTTGTCATTGGCTACAGCAGAACAAAGTGAAGGTTCTGGAGCGGCCATCTCAGTCTCCTGACCTCAATATCATTGAGCCACTCTGGGGAGATCTCAAGCACGCAGTTCATGCTAGACAGCCCAGGAATTTACAGGAACTGGAGGCTTATTTGCCAAGAAGAATGGGCAACTTTACCATCTGAGAAAATAAAGAACCTCATCCACAACTACCACAAAAGACTTCAAGCTGTCATTGATGTTAGAGGGGGCAGTACACGGTATTAAGAACTGGGGTATGTGAACTTTTGATCACAGTCATCTTGATGTTTTTGGTTGTCATTAAGATTTAAAAAGAGAAAACACAGTAGTTTGACAATAAATGGCTTCACCCAACCAATAACCATGAGTGGAGAAAAAGTTTTTTTGTTATCATTCATATTCTCTGAAACAAGGCCAAGAAAGGAAAAATTCTGCCGGGGTATGTAAACTTTTGAGCACAACTGTAGATACTGTCCCTCCACATAGAAAGGGAGGTAATAGGATACGATTCCTTAAACGGAAAGAGCTGGAGTGGATCCACAAATTGAACTCTTTTAAGCCAAACGGTTTGAACGTTGAGTTTAAAATAAATTAAATTTTGTAATGATCTGCCTTGTTTACCTGAATTCCCTCAACATAGCCAAGCGGTATAATTAGGATTTTGGTATTTTTATTTTTTATTTGCATTTTATGAAGATTATAATATATTTTTATCTTTCACAGATTACATTTATGTCATGAACTCACGGGCGGGGGAAAGACTCATCCATGTAATATATACAGTGAGTACGGAAAGTATTCAGACCTCTTTAAATTTTTCACTCTTTGTTTCATTGCAGCCATTTGGTAAATTCTAAAAAGTTCATTTTTTTCTCATTAAAGTACACACTGCACCCCATCTTGACTGAAAAAAAAAAACAGAAATGTAGAAAATTTAGCAAATTTATTAAAAAAGAAAAACTGAAATATATAACATGGTCATAAGTATTCAGACCCTTTGCTCAGACACTCATATTTAAGTCACATGCTGTCCATGATCCTCCTTGAGATGGTTCTGCTCCTTAATTGGAGTCCAGCTGTGTTTAATTAAACTGATAGGACTTGATTTGGAAAGGCACACACCTATCAATATAAGACCTCACAGCTCACAGTGCATGTCAGACCAAATGAGAATCATGAGCTCAAAGGAACTGCCCAAGGAGCTCAAAGACAGAATTGTGGCAAGTCACAGATCTGGCCAAGGTTACAAAAGAATTTCTGCATTACTCAAGGATCTTAAGAGCACAGTGGCCTCCATAATCCTTAAATGGAAGAAGTTTGGGACCACCAGAAGTCTTCCTAAACCTGGCCGTCCAGCCAAACTGAGAAATCGTTGGAGAAGAGCCTTGGTGAGAGAGGTAAAGAAGAACCCCAAGATCACTGTGGCTGAGCTCCAGAGATGCAGTAGGGAGTTGGGAGAAAGTTCCACAAAGTCAACTATCACTGCAGCCCTCCACCAGTCGGGCATTTGTGGCAGAGTGGCCCGATGGAAGCCTCTCCTCAGTGCAAGATGTAACATCCCTGGCGGCGTGCTGGCATGGCTTACCATCTCCCACCATGCAAGACTGCCAACTTACCTACCAGTCCAGGCTGCGCAATGTGCTCCTCTACTTGCTGTGTGCATGTCTCTTGTCTGCTGGCTTAGGGCGGCAGCGCTGGAACTTCCTGATTCTTAAAGTTACAGTGTGCGCAGTCCTAATGCGTCCCCAGCCTATTGCTGTGAGTCACTGGATACTTAAACCTCCTCCACGCAGTAGGAGGTGCCTGAGCAACACTTTCTTACAGTGTGTTCTGTGCAACTGTGAGTTGCCAGGTCCAGTCCTGTCCTGAATCTTGCCTGTTTCTGCCACCCTGGGGGCTGAGTACCCAGGCCTGTACCTGTGTCCTGTATCTTTCCTGTTCTGCCACCCTGGGGGCTGAGTACCCAGGCCCGTTACCTGTATCTGTGACTTCTAGTCTATTTCCGCCACCCTGGGGGCTGAATGCCCAGGCTCGTTCCTGTGTCAGTTCCTGTCTGAACTGTGTCCTAGCCCGTTACCTGTTGGTCTCTGTGTCCGATCCTTACCTTTTCCTGCAGTGTCTGAACCAGTTCCTAACTCCAACTTGTTGTCTCGGTACTTCTGTTTGTGAGTTCTGTGTCCACTCGCTACTTCATAGCAAGTACCTTGTGTGTATCTGGCTCTGCTTTCCCATTCCCCTGCCTCCGTATCTACCTCCTGTGTTCTAGCTATCTTCCTGTGTTTTCCGTCCCTGTCTGTTCCATGTGAACTGAGCACTGTCATGTCTGACCACTCCTTCGGCATTCCCGCCTGACCCCACCTGTGGCTCTGCCCTGCTCCGCTTCCCGTCCTCACCTGTGGCTGTGCTCTGCCCTGCTACACTTCCCGTCCACACCTGCGGCTCTGCTCTGCTTCGCTTCCGGTTCGCACCTACGGTTCTGTTCCTGTATCCCAGTCTGTACAGGTCCCTATTCAGCCTGTTTACATACCTCCCAGTACCCGTCTGTCTGTATACCAGCCGTGCCTGCCAGTACGCGCCTGTCTGCATACCAGCCAAACCTGCCCGTTCCTGCATTCCCCGGTGTGGGTCAACAGCTGTGTGACCGGGGTCTGACCTGGAGTAGCACCTGGGCCACCTCCCTCGTCCCTCCTCAGACCACGGAGTCGATTAATCTGGTGAGGCCCCTAGTCACGCCCCTCCAGGCTCTCCTCGGTTCGTGGCCCAGTGGGACCACAAACCACGCTCACGCCAAACAGTCCGGGAGTGAGGGTAACACAAGACATATGAAAGCCCACATAGAGTGTAGCGTCGGCGTCTCTGCCCCCTGCTAGGCAGGGACGCCGTTCCCCTCACCTCTCCGCTCCGTGCCCGGCGGCTTCCTCCTGCTCTGCTGGCAGCGCGCGTTGCTTCCCGGCCTCTGTGCTTAGGGCGCGCGCGCTCCCACTCTCTTAAAGGGGCCGCGCGCGCCGTCCTAAGGAGTCCCCGGCCAATGGCCGGAGGACCTCTCCATATATAAGGCACCTCCTCCAAAATGGAGGTGCCCGAGCAATGTTGTTGCAAAGCCTTCACTCTGCTTCAGCCCTCAGGTCCCGTTACCAGTTACCTGCCAGTCACCTGCCAGATTCCTGCTTGTTACCTGCCAGTCACCTGCCTGATTCCTGCCTGTTACCTGCCAGTCATCTGCCAGATTCCTGCTTGATACCTGCCTGATATCCGCTTACCAGCTTGCAAGCCTGCGGTCCGACGGTCTGCTCTCCGACACCTGTCAGTCTGTCTATGGACCAGCCTGCCCGCTCACCTGGGAGCGCTCACCTGTTACTTGCCTGCTAGCCTACCTGGAGGCTCTGCCGTCACTTGCCGTGACCACCTGCCTGTCCAGAGACTCTTGCCCGCTCACCTGGGAGCGCTCACCTGCTACCTGCCTGCTAGCCTACCTGGAGGCTCTGCCGTCACTTGCCGTGACCACCTGCCTATCCAGAGACTCTTGCCCGCTCACCTGGGAGCGTCCACCCGCTACCTGTCTGCTAGTCTACCTGGAGGTTCTGCCGTCACTTGCCGTGACCACATGCCTGTCCAGAGACTCTCGCCCGCTCACCTAGGAGCGCTCACCAGCCACCAGCCCGCTGCCCTTCTACCCAGAGACTGTCCCTGTCACTTGCCGTGACTACCTGCCCCTCTACCCAGAGACTGTCCCTGTCACTTGCCGTGACTGCCTGCCCGTCTTCCCTGGGAGCCACCCGCTTCCTCACAAGGTCTGCCCCCTTGTATAGTTGCACAGAGGTTCCACCTCCCAGATCCGTTACAGTTTGCTCGGGCCATGGAACCCGGTGGCCCCCAGATCTCCGATCTGCACCAGGAAGTCTTACGTCAGAAAACTCAGCAGGAGGTGGTACTGTCCTATCTACGGTCCGTTAACTCTCGTCTAGGCGCATTGTGTGACTCGTCTATGTCTACCTCTGGTCCAGCCGTGCCCATTCCTGCGGTACCGCAATCCAGTCCTTTCATGGTACCCGACTATGGACCTCGGCTTCTGGCACCTCCACGCTTTGCCGGCGAACCTACTTTAGCTCGGGGTTTCATAAACCAGTGCACCCTGCACTTTGAGCTATTGGCATACCAGTTCATCTCCGACCGGGCCAAGGTGGCCTTCATCATGTCCCATCTCACTGGGGAGGCACTGGCATGGCTAAATCCCCTGTGGGAGAGAGGGGATCCCCTGGTGTCCGACCTGCCGTCTTTCCTCGCTGCTTTCCGGAAAGTCTTCGATGAACCTGGACGGAAAACCTCTTCTGCCTCCTCTCTGCTACGTCTCCACCAAGGGAGTCTCACCGTGGGCCAATATGCCATACGGTTCCGCACCCTCGCTTCTGAGCTTGCCTGGGAAAATGAGGCTCTGGTGTCCGTCTTCTGGGAGGGTCTTTCCGGTTGGATTAAGGATGAGTTAGCTGGTCGGGACATTCCTACACTCTGGATGACCTGGTGTCACTAGCTACCCGGATTGGCATCCGGTTCCAAGAACGTGCCAAAGAGACTACCTGGGAGAAAGACTTTTCTTGCTCTGCTCCTTCTTCCCTGAGACCTGCCTCTCAACCAGTCACTCCGCGGGCGCTCTCGCCTGAACCTATGCAGATCGACCAGACCAAGATGGTCAGATCTCGCCAAGAATCTCGCCGAGCCGAGGGAAGCTGTTTCTATTGTGGCAGTATGGAGCACTTCATCCGTTCCTGCCCGGAAAAGCCGGGAAACGCCAGTGTCTAGGACCGCTCGGAGAGGTCGTCCTAGACAAAAGTAAGCCCTCTCCGTCTCTGACTTTACCGGTCTCTATTGCTTGGGGAGAAAACCGTCACTTTGAACTCGCCCACCTGGATTCTGGAGCTGCTGGAAACCTCATCTCCCAGTCTCTGGTAGAGAGATACCGTATTCCCACCAAGTCCCTGGCTGAACCATTATCAGTCGCCTCCGTGGATGGAAGACTTCTCTCGGAGACCATCCTGCTCGTCACTGAACCCATAACCCTGCAGGTGGGAATGCTGCACTCTGAGGAAATCTCATTCCATGTGCTGTCCGGACTTTCTCACTCCCTGTTGCTAGGTCTACCTTGGCTCCAGACACACGAACCCGTATTGAACTGGCGATCCGGTGAAGTACTCCGATGGGGTCCAGACTGCCATAGGACCTGCCTGGTTCCGGTCCGCCCAGCTCGCCCTCCGCCAACTCCAGCTAATTTACCAGGTCTCCCGGCTACTTACTGGCCCTATGCGGACGTCTTCAGTAAGAAGGAAGCAGAGACGTTGCCACCCCATAGGCCATATGACTGCCCGATCGACCTGGTACCTGGCTCCACTCCTCCCCGTGGGCGTATCTACCCGTTGTCTGCAGCCGAGACCCGGGCCATGTCTGAGTACATTGAAGAGAATCTGGCTAGGGGATTTATCCGAAAATCTACCTCCTCGGCTGGAGCCGGATTCTTCTTTGTCAAAAAGAAAGACGGCTCGCTACGTCCCTGTATTGACTACAAAGGACTCAATCTCATCACGGTTAAAAATAAATACCCCCTTCCTCTCATCTCTGAGTTACTTGATCGTCTTAAAGGCGCCAGGATCTTCTCCAAGCTGGATCTACGCGGAGCATATAACCTGGTCCGTATCCGTCAGGGAGACGAGTGGAAAACAGCATTTAATACCCGGGACGGACACTATGAGTACCGTGTGATGCCCTTCGGTCTCTGCAATGCTCCCGCCGTCTTCCAAGAACTGGTCAACGACATCTTCCGTGACCTTCTTTACTCCTGCGTGGTGGTATACCTGGACGACATCTTGGTCTTCTCTCCGGATCTTCCCACACACCGGAGGGATGTTCGTCAGGTCCTGCTTAGGCTCAGGCAGAACCACCTCTATGCTAAATACGAGAAGTACCTTTTTGAGCAGACCTCTCTTCCTTTCCTGGGCTATGTTATCTCCCAGACAGGCTTGCGAATGGATCCCGAGAAGCTCTCTGCTGTCCTAAAGTGGCCCCGTCCGGAGGGCTTGAAGGCGATACAGCGATTCCTGGGCTTCGCTAATTACTATCGTCTCTTGATTCCTCACTTCTCGTCACGGACTGCGCCCATATCTGCGCTCACCCGTAAGGGAGCAAATCCCAAGGTATGGTCATCCGAAGCTGAGGAGGCCTTCCTTTCCCTGAACAAGCCTTCTCCTCTGCCCCTGTGCTGCACCGTCCGGACTGCAACAAACAGTTCTACCTGGAGGTTGATGCCTCCTCCTCTGGAGCCGGAGCGGTGCTCACCCAAAAGTCTTCCTCCGGGAGAATGGTAACCTGCGGCTTTTTCTCTAAAATCTTCTCCTCCTCTGAGCGCAATTACTCCATAGGAGACCGAGAACTGCTTGCCGTTAAATTGGCGCTGGAGTAATGGCGTTACCTGCTTGAAGGGGCTCTATACCCGGTGATCATCTACACGGATCACAAGAACCTGGCATATCTCCAAAATGCCCAGAGACTTAATCCACGTCAGGCCCGGTGGTCTTTGTTTTTTGCCCGCTTCGATTTCATGCTTCATTTCTGCCTGGCGGTCAAAAATGTCAAAGCTGATGCCTTGTCCCGATCCTTCCTGTCCTCCGACCAAGAGGAGGAGCCTATGCACATTATCGACCCCTCCAAGGTGATGAATGTGGCCCCCTTGGATTTGACTCGTCTTCCACCCGGCAAGACGTTCGTGGCGCCTCCAGACCGTGAGAGGGTTCTTCGCTGGGGTCATTCTTCTAAACTAGCTGGCCATGCCGGCCAAAAGAAGACCTTCCTACTCATTTCCCGGCATTACTGGTGGCCTACCCTGCGTAAGGATGTGGTAGACTTTGTCTCTGCCTGTTCATCTTGTGGCCGCAACAAAGTTCCCAGACACTTACCAGCTGGTCATCTGCCGCTTCCCATACCTGTTGCCCCGTGGCAACACATCGCTGTGGACTTCATTACCGATCTTCCTGTCTCTGCCGGGTGTACTGTCATTTGGGTGGTCGCGGACCGCTTCTCTAAAATGGCCCACTTCATTCCCCTGCCTGGTCTTCCGTCTGCACCTGAGCTGGCTAAGGACTTTATTCGCCATATCTTCCGTCTCCATGGCCTACCCCTCCACATCGTGTCGGATCGAGGGGTTCAGTTTACCTCACGCTTCTGGAGAGCCACATGTAAACTGCTGGACGTCACCCTGGACTTCTCCTCCGCTTACCACCCTCAGTCCAATGGTCAAGTGGAGCGGATCAATCAGATCCTTACCAGCTATCTCCGGCACTTTGTTAATGCCCACCATTCTGATTGGGTGGACCTCCTTCCTTGGGCCGAGTTCTCTTATAATAACCACGAGAGCGAATCCTCTTCCAAGTCCCCGTTCTTTATTGTCTATGGCCAGCACCCCCGGATTCCGTTTCCCGTCTCCGCCTCTGTGGACAACCCTGCCGCGCAGTCTCTTGTCAGCGAGTTTTCTACCATTTGGGAGAGTACTAGGTCTGCATTTCTTCAGTCCTCCGAGCGGATGAAGCGATATGCTGATAAGAGACGTCTGGATCCGCCTCAATTCCGTCCGGGAGACAAGGTTTGGCTCTCTTCCAAACATGTACGGCTCAAGATACCCTCCTACAAGTTAGGTCCTCGCTTCATTGGTCCTTTCGAAATCCTCAGGCAAATTAATCCAGTGGCCTACAAATTAAAACTCCCGGCCACCTTACGGATTCCCAACTCCTTCCACGTATCTCTCCTCAAACCCGTTGTCTTTAACTCTTTTTCCAACAATCCAGGTACTCCTCCTGCTACGGTTTCCGCTGAAGACGTCTTTGAGGTAGAGAGTATTCTGGCCACTAAGAGGGTAAGAGGAAAGACCTTTTTTTTGGTAGATTGGAAGGGGTTTGGTCCTGAGGAGAGAACATGGGATCCCCGGGAGAACATCCATGCCCCTCTCATCCTTGCTAAATTTCTCTCTGGCCTAAAAAAGGGGGGCCTAAAGGGGGGGTACTGTAGCGTCGGCGTCCCTGCCCCCTGCTAGGCAGGGACGCCGTTCCCCTCACCTCTCCGCTCCGTGCCCGGCGGCTTCCTCCCGCTCTGCTGGCAGCGCGCGTTGCTTCCCGGCCTCTGTGCTTAGGGCGCGCGCGCTCCCACTCTCTTAAAGGGGCCGCGCGCGCCGTCCTAAGGAGTCCCCGGCCAATGGCCGGAGGACCTCTCCATATATAAGGCACCTCCTCCAAAATGGAGGTGCCCGAGCAATGTTGTTGCAAAGCCTTCACTCTGCTTCAGCCCTCAGGTCCCGTTACCAGTTACCTGCCAGTCACCTGCCAGATTCCTGCTTGTTACCTGCCAGTCACCTGCCTGATTCCTGCCTGTTACCTGCCAGTCATCTGCCAGATTCCTGCTTGATACCTGCCTGATATCCGCTTACCAGCTTGCAAGCCTGCGGTCCGACGGTCTGCTCTCCGACACCTGTCAGTCTGTCTATGGACCAGCCTGCCCGCTCACCTGGGAGTGCTCACCTGTTACTTGCCTGCTACCTACCTGGAGGCTCTGCCGTCACTTGCCGTGACCACCTGCCTGTCCAGAGACTCTTGCCCGCTCACCTGCTACCTGCCTGCTAGCCTACCTGGAGGCTCTGCCGTCACTTGCCGTGACCACCTGCCTGTCCAGAGACTCTTGCCCGCTCACCTGGGAGCGTCCACCCGCTACCTGTCTGCTAGTCTACCTGGAGGTTCTGCCGTCACTTGCCGTGACCACCTGCCTGTCCAGAGACTCTCGCCCGCTCACCTAGGAGCGCTCACCAGCCACCAGCCCGCTGCCCTTCTACCCAGAGACTGTCCCTGTCACTTGCCGTGACTACCTGCCCCTCTACCCAGAGACTGTCCCTGTCACTTGCCGTGACTGCCTGCCCGTCTTCCCTGGGAGCCACCCGCTTCCTCACAAGGTCTGCCCCCTTGTATAGTTGCACAGAGGTTCCACCTCCCAGATCCGTTACATAGAGTTTGCTCAAAAACATATGAAGGACTCCCAGACTATGAGAAATAAGATTCTCTGGTCTCATGAGATGAAGATAGAACTTTTTGGTGATAATTCTAAGCGGTATGTGTGGAGAAAACCAGGCACTGCTCATCACCTGCCCAATACAATCACATCAGTGAAACGTGGTGTCAGCATCATGCTATGGGGGTGTTTTTCAGCTGCAGGGAAAGGATGACTGGCTGCAATTGAAGGATACATGAATGCGGCCAAGTACAGAGATATCCTGGATAAAAACCTCTTCCAGAGTGCTCTGGACCTCAGATTTGGCCGAAGGTTCACCTTCCAACAAGACAATCACCCTAAGCACACAGCTAAAATAACAAAGGAGTGGCTTCAGAACAACTCTGTGACCATTCTTGACTGACCCAGCCAGAGCCCTGACCTAAACCCAATTGGGCATCTCTGGAGAGACCTGAAAATGACTGTCCACCAACGTTCACCATCCAACCTGACGGAACTGGAGAGGATCTGCAAGGAAGAATGGCAGAGGATCCCAAAATCCAGGTGTGAAAAACTTGTTGCATCACTCCCAAGAAGACTCATGGCTGTACTAGCTCAAAAGAGTGCTTCTACTCAAAACTGAGCAGAGTCTGAATACTTATGACAATGTGATATTTCAGTTTTTCTTTTTTAATAAATTTGCAAAAATTTCTACATTTCAGTTTTTTTTCAGTCAAGATGGGGTGCAGTGTGTACTTTAATGAGAAAAAAAAAATAAACTTTTTAGAATTTACCAAATGGCTGCAATAAAACAAAGGGTGAAAAATTTAAAGGGGTCTGAATACTTTCCGTACCCACAGTATATGAAAGATTGCACTTTCCTATATCTGGGGACGCTGCAAAGAGATGTACTGTATAGCATGAAGTAAATGTCTCTTTACATTGGGTCCCTATGGGGGGCGGATGCTTCAGGATCCATCCTGACAGTGCACCCTTATGGGAGCATACCTCCCAAGCGTATGAACCTAACAGTGTCCACAAGCTCAGTGTGGACCAAGCCTTAGTTTGGGCCACTGCTGGATCAGTTTCGTGAGAGTGGCCGACTCCCACCAATCTTATATTGAGATGTGTCATCAATTGTTAGGTCCTGTACAACCCTTTTAACAATCTATGCAGCCCGTGTCTCCGGAAGCACAAGCCGGGCACTATGTATTGTGCACTAAAATGGCATACTTGCAATTTTCACTCTACAGCATCCATTGTGCACTAATTTCTGGAAAACGCCAGTTTGGTCAAAATAGTCACTACACCCCTAGATGATTTCTCTAAGCGTAATTTGGATTTTTTGGGTATTTCTGCTGTTTTGGAAGGGTAGGGCTTCTGTAAATGATGCCCACAAACTATGCCAGGAAACTTTGCTCCCTAAAAGCCAAATGGCGCTCTCTCTCTCTCTTCTGAGCCCTGCCTTACGTCCAAACAAAATGACCACATATAAAATAGTGCTGCATTTAGAAGAAACTGATTTATAAATGTTTGGGTCCATTTGCTCATAATATTCTTTGTAAAAATTAAAAATTTGGGGCTAATACATTTTCCTTAAAAAAAACATAATTTTTTCATTTTCATGTCACAATATTATAAAATTCTGTGAAGCACCTGTGGGTTCAATATATTCACTACATCCTAGATGAATTCCTTTAAGTATGTCATTTCCAAAATATGGTGACTTGTGGGGTGTTACTGCTCTTTTGGCAGTACAAGGGCTCTACAAATGTGGCATGGTGCCCGCAAATCTTGCTTCCCAAAACAGAACTCTTTTCTTTTGGAGCTTGTCACGCCAGTTGTGGGAAAGACTTAGTGCAACACAAAGGGAAAGGGAGCCCAGACTCTAGGGAAAGGGGGAAGGAGAGACCTCCTAGTCTGGTCTAGTGTAACCCTGTCTCAACTACCGTCCCTATATTGGCCCTTCACCAATCACCGCACGCATGCCTCGCCCTGACTTTTCCTGGCGTATGGCTAGACGATCTCCACTAAACTCTATAGACAACAAGGGTAGACAAACAGGGGGGAATTGCTTAGCTTTAGACGACTCCAGACAAATGAGCACACGGCCTCAAGCTTCAGAGAGGACGAAGTACTGCTCTTGCTAAAGCCTCACAAGTAGTAATGAATATCGCCGGCACCTCCCTCTCAGACACACCAGGTATTTATACGCCCAGGCCAGGGAGCTAATTAGCCAGAGGAAGGTAGCCACTGGGTCCTAGAGGCAGCCAGCCTCTAAGAAGATGTCTGTAATGCCAAACGTAGAGATCTCCTGCAACCAACTGCAGGGCGACTGTCTGTCACCTCTGACCCACCCGTGACAGAGCTCTACTGTGTGCCCGAACAGTAATTTCCCCAATATATGGGTCATTGGCCTACTCAGGAGAAATTGCATAATAAATTGGGTGGTCCATTTTCTCTTGTTACTTGTGAAAATGAAATATATTGGGTTAAAGCAACATTTTTGTAAGAAAAATGTATTGTTTTATTTTCACTACTCAATGTTCTAAAATGTGAAGCACCTGTTGGTTAAAAGTGCTCACTACATCTCTAGATAAATACTTTGAGGGGTGTAGTTTCCAAAATGAGGTCACTTGTGGGTGGTTTTCACTGTTTACACACATCAGGGGTTCTGCAAACGCGACATAGCATCTGCTATCTATTCCAGCCAATTTAACAATCCAAAAGTCAAATAGTGCTCCTTCCCTTTGGAGCCCTGCCATGCACCCCAACAGTAGTTTTCCACTAACTATGGGGTATCAGTGTACCCAGGAGAAATTGCACAACAAGATTTTGAGTCCATTTTTTCCTTTTACCCTTGTGAAAATGAAATAATTGGGGCTAAAGCAACATTTTGTGGGAAAAATTCAAATGTTAATTTTTTTCCTTCCACATTGCATTAATTTCTGTGAAGCACCTAAAGGGTTAAAAAACTTCTTGACTGTAGGTTTGAGCAATTTGAGGGGTGCAGTTTTTAAAATGGTGTCACGTTTGGGTATTTTCTGTCACATAGGCCCCTAAAAGTCACTTCATATGGGATGTGGTCCCTAAAAAAATAGTTTTTGCAAATTTTGTTGGAAAAATGTAAAATTTAAAAAATAATGCTTTATATAGTAGACATGTAGTAAATGTTATTTATTAACTATTTTGTGTGGTATAACAATCTGGTTTCAGGGCATAAAAATTCAAAGTTTGAAAATTGTAAAATTTTCAAATGTTTAGTGTCTAAGGGGTAATGTTTCTCCTTGTCGAGAGTGACATACCGGCTCTGGAACGTCAAGGTAAGGAGGCTTATTCGCCGTGCAATGTTTAGTAAAATTTTTGATATTTTCATAAATAAACTCAAATCATATAGACCAAAATTTATCACTAACATAAAGTACAATGTGTCAGGAGAAACAATCTTAGAATCAATGGGATATGTTGAGAGACACAGGTCAGAATTGAAATATTTCGCCTGGTCAGAAAGGTGAAAACAGGCTTCAGGGTGAAGTGGAAAAGAGAACTTGTCAGCTGATTCATGCTGCCTGAACCACATGCAATATGAATCGGAGACCAGTATTGCAGCTGTGTATGTTTTACTATGAAACAAAAGCAGATCAGAGACCATGCGTCAAGGATGACTAGTCCAAAACAGGTCCCCTGCTGCTTTCCCACCCTGTTCCTGTAGACTGACAGGTCTAATCATGCGTATACGAAAATATCTGTCAGTCTAGGGTAGGAGAGGTAGGAATCCATATCGAGGGAACTGGCCTCAAACTAGTCTCCCAAGACACATAGTCCCCAACCGTTTATTCAAAGTATGCTTTCTCAGAAACACCACAGCATTTCAAAGTAAAACATACAAAGTTTCACTAATGCAGGTGATGTCTTACTCATCCTGCCTGTGTTTCGGACAGCATGAATCAGGTGAAAAATTCCCTTTAACCCCTTCACGTCATGGCCATTTTACATTTTCGTTCTCTCCTCCCAGTTGTCTAAGAGCCATAACTTTTTATATTTCTGTCAATATAACCGTGTGAGGGCTTGTTTTTTGTGGAACGAGTTGTACTTTTGAATGGCACCATTGATTTTACCATATAGTGTACTGGAAAATGGGAAAAAAATTCCAAGTGATGTGAAATTGCAAAAAAAGTGCAATTCCACAATTGTTTTATTAGTTTTTTATTTACAAAGTTCAATATATGTTGAAACTGACTAGGCAATATGATTCCCCAGGTCAATACGAGTATGCAGATAACAAGCATGAATAGTTTATTTTTTATTTAAGTAGTGAAAAAAAAAAAAATTAAATTTGTATGAAAAAAAGTTTTTGCATTTCGCCATTTTCCGAAATCCTTAACATTTTTCATATTTCAGGCTCTGGGGCTGTGTGATGCCTTATTTTTTGAGCCCTGAGCTGATCTTGTTATTGATACCATTTTTGGTTAGATACAATGTTTTGATTGCCTCCTATTGCATTTTATTGCAATGTTGCAGCGTCCAAAGAACCCTAAATCCTGTCTTTTTGTTTTTTTTTCTCGTTACACCGTTTACTGATTGGATTGATTTATTTTATATTTTGATGGATCGGACATTTCTGAATGCAGCGATACCAAATATGTGTATTTTGTTATTGTTTTATTTTCATTGGGGCAAAAGGGGGGCAATTTGAACTTTCGTGTTTTTTTTATTTTTGATCATATTTTTAAAAACTTTTTTTTCACTTTTTACTTTATTTAACAGTCCCCTTAGAAGACTTGAAGCTACCATCGTTTGATCGCCTGTGCTATACACAGCAGTGTTGATGCACTGCTATGTATAGCAGATATCACAATCTCCAATGAACGCTGGCCAAAAGCCAGTGTTCACAGGAGTATCGTGAAGACAGGCAGCAGACCCCCGGCTGTCATGACATCCAATTGGCGCGCCCCCTCCGGATCACGCAACAGGGGCGTTGATAGGCTGGATTTATGATATGCACCCAGCTGGCGTGTGTTAAATCCCGCTGTCAGAGATTGACAGCGGGATTTAACTGGTAAAGAGCTGCGGGTGGAGCTCCGATCCATCCACGGCAGTTAAAGGCATATGACAGCTGATTATATCAGCTGTCACTTGCGGGGAAATATGCGGGCTCAACGTCGGAGCCCACATCAAAGTCAGGGACATGACATTGCCTGTGCACATACCCCTTTTTTTTTCTTTTAGTGTATTGCAAAAATTAAAACTCATTCATTCACACAATACTAACCTCATAATAGGAAAGCCATAGCTCCTTTATAAAAATGCTTAACATGCAGCTCTAAATGACAATAGAAGGGTTTTCTTGTGCAATGTTACGTATACGCCTACTGAGAGGAAACGCTGACTTCATAGGGTCAGCCTTTTATACTTCATGAAAAGATGTAGAACAGAGATGTTGGTTGTTCATAAAATATTTACAAGCTATTTTGCAGTTCATTATTAATACATCAGTTAAAGGCCTAGTACAACTGTTGAAATATTTATAGTACTCCAACTTTTATAGCTGCAGAACCTCTCCGTGTTATGAAGGTTAGCAATTCTTAAAAGGTATATGCAAAAAAATTTCAGCTTGGTGTGAAATTCTCATGGTGCCCAGTTATGATGTCATAGCATAACAAAAAAAAAACAACAAATTTTCAAAATACTGTATGCCAGTAATAACTGCAAAACCTCAAACTATATCACTGGAATTTACGCATGTTTTGTTTGCAAAAATATTTATTGAGTTTTGTTTCAAATATATTTTCATTCACATACTCATATTCCAATAACAGAATATACAATGAAAAATGAAAGAAACATAAGAGGAAAGAAAAAAATAACCTCACAATACACACTTAAACAGCAGTTATTTAATGCTTTCACGACATATGACATATATTTATGTCATATGTCGCGTTCCCGACTTTGATGTGGGCTACGGCGCTGATTTAATCAGCTGTCATGTACCTTTAACAGCCGCAGGTGGATCGGAGGTCCACGCACAGCTGTTAACAAGTTAAATCCCGCTGTCAATCTCTGACAAAACGCACCAGCCGGAAGCGCATCACAAATCCCGCCCGTCGGTGCCCGGCACATGATCGGTGGGGTTGTCATGACAGCTGGGGGTCTGCTGTAGACCCCTGTGCCTGTCATTGTGATACTCCTGTGAACACTGGCCCAAGGCCAGCGTTCATAGGAAATCGTCATCTCTACTATACATAGTAGTGCTGAAGCACTGCTATGTGTAACATAGGCAATCGGACGAAAGTCTCCTAAAGGGACAATTGAAGACAGTAAAAAGTGAAAAAAGTTTTGAAAAATATGAAAAAAAATAAATGAAACATAAAAGTTAAAATCACCCCCCTTTTGCCCCATTGAAAATAAAATAACAAAAAAAGATACACATATTTGGTATCACTGCGTTCAGAAATGTCAGATCTATCAAAATATAAAAACAATTAATCCAATTGGTAAATGGCGTAACGAGAAAAAAAAAGCCAGAATTACAGTTTTTGGGCCACCGCAAAATTGCAATAAATTACAATAAAAGGCGATCAAAAACATTGTATTTACCTCAAAATGGTATCAATAAAAACGTCATGGAGCAAAAAATAAGCTGTCATCCAGCCCGAGATCCCAAAGGGTGAAAAGAATACAGGTCTCAGAAAATGGCGGCAAACGCAAAAACTTTTTTTCATACAAATTTCGGAATTTATTTTCACCACTTAAATAAAAAGTAAACTATACATGTTTGATATCTGCGTACTCGTACTGACCTGGGAAATCATACTGCCAGGTCAGTTTTACAATATAGTGAACATTGTAAACAAAAAACTCAAAAAACTATTGTGGAATTGCACTTTTTTTTTTTTTGCAATTTCACATCACTTGGATTTTTTTTCTGTTTTCCAGTACACTATGTGGTAAAATCAATGGTGTCATTCAAATGTACAACTCATCCCACAAAAAAACAAGTCCTCATATGGTTCTATTGACAGAAAAAAGTTATGGCTCTTGGAAGAAGGGAGGAAAAAATGAAAAAAAAAAGGATAATAGCCCAGGGGTGAAGGGGTTAACAGTCATAGAGCAGTGTCTTGTTTAGTAAACATGTTAAACAGGAGGAACATATTTTCTTACATATTTCCTACAATTAGGCCACCAAAATGAACGAAGCAGTAGTTCTTGAGTTTTCTTAACTTCAGGATGTCCTGCAAGTTTAGAATCGTGGACTAGTTTGAGAACCTCAGGCCGAGCAGATTCATGGACATATAATCTGTGGTTCTATATCCAAAACCTCTCCTTAAAAGAAAGGTTGACATCTTTAGGAGGATGGTGAAGAAAAGAGTAATTTTGGTAGCCATCTTTAATATTTGTTAAAAATTCTTTTGAGTCTTGTATTCCCAAGAAATTTTTAGGGCATGGAATGGTACAGCCTGTGTTAGAACTCTCATGAGGTTCAGCAAATATCCTGGAAAGAGTATCATCCTTGCCATTTCATGAACCAGATGAGTAGGAAATTATAAAATTAAATTTGGAGTAAAACAGGGCGCATCGTGCTTGTCTTGCACACAATTTCTTAGCTGTATGGATGAATTCTAAATTTTTGTGGTCAGTAAGGACAGTCACCGGATGATTGACATCTTCCAAAAGATGTCTCAATTCAGAGAAGGCGATTTTGATAGCTTTTTTTGACAATTTTGTCATTGTTCTTTTCTGCAGATAACATGGTATGAGAAAGAAATGCACATGGATGAAGATGCATCTTGTCTTCAACGTCAACAAAACGGCTCCCACTGCAGAGTCTGAAGCGTCTACTTAGACAAAAAAATGGCAGTCCAGGATTTAGATGAACTAGTAATGGTGTAGAAGTAAAAAAGAGTCTTTAGTTTGTCAAAAGGCACTTGTGCTTCTGGAGACCAGAAAAATTGGTTTTCTTTGTGTGTGAAGTAATTGATAATGTTATGCCGGCCACTGGCACGCCTTCTAAGCACACACTACTCACCATGTGTATCGCTCTGCTCCGCCCAGTACCTGACCACCACTCTGAGTTGCATTGTGCTGGTTGTGAGTCATAGGGGGGCGCGGCCGAACGCTGCATGAATTTGTATCCACTCTGACCTGCAGAGATTTGCATCCACAGTATATAAACTGCTAGCAGGTGCTATATCAGGCGAATCCACCCTCCATTCCTCACCTGAACATTGCTTCCTAGCCTGCTAGTATCTGTTTCATGCATACCTTTGTATTCTGTCTCCCGTTATCGACCCGACCTGTTTACCTGCTTTGTTTGACATCTCCATTCCCGACTTCGGCTTTGAATAGTGAACCTGTGCTGCCTGGCCTAACCCCGGACCGTCTGACTATGCTTCTATCTCACCCTCCTGTAATTTGTTAAATATACTTATTTTGTATATTTATATATTCAAGACTTTTTACCAGATGCGATACTCCAAAGAAAATGTCATGATAATTCTTATAAAAAATGTAGCGGTTTATTGGATTGTCCACCAAAAAGAATCATTGCAGCAAAAAATATGTGAAGTAGTTACAAAGAGATTGTCCATAATTAGCTTATTAGATTGAAGTTTGTTCCCCATCTTTCACAAGATCCTGAATGGTAGCTTGCGTTTGTCTACGTCAATATCATGGCTGGAGATGTTGCAAGTGTGTCAGGTCTTTATCCATGTCCGGTACCAATAGAAGCACATCTCAGCTGTTGCACATAAAAACTTCTAATGAATGGAGTGAATGAAGAGCGAGCCCCGTGTGTCACGTGGTTTATATAAATATATATATATATGTCTCACATAGCACCTGCTTTCTATATATGGCTCTACCATCTACCCTGAGCTAAGTGTACAGAAATACCACATGTAATATCAGCTAAACCTTCCATGAGAGTGAAGCAATGCACCCAGTACAGAATTGAAATTCGAAATAAACTAATATTTCATTATTTAACAATCCCCCTTTTGAGGGTGACAGACATCAGTTGGATCCCTCAAAGTAGATAAATTCATCATTAGGATAATGGCATCTTCTTTCTTCTTCTTTGGCAGTATAATTTAATGTCCATAATAATAATGTTAATAATAATAATGTTCATAATAATATCAATATTGGATTATTCAATAACATAATTATGTACATTCATGTTATGGTAAGCTGTGACTAATATTCATATAAAATTTATAATTATACTTCACTAAATCTAAATTGAAACAAACAGGTCCAATCGTCATCATCTAATGTCATTTAGTCGTCATCCCGTTTTCTTCTCGGTTCTTTTAAAGCAATCTTTAAATGATAACTCCTTTGAAATAAATTATAGCACGTAGATATTGTTCAGTCCATAAACTGTACTCTTTATTTCAAAGTCCATGAATTAAGTGTTGATAATAAAATAACCTCCATAGATAAAATGTAGCTTTAATATCTGTACAGTGTCACCTGGACTTACATTGGGTTGCCTTGGATATTTCTGGAATCCCTCCATGTCATCCGCATTGGCCTCGTGTAACTTTTGTGTAACGGGTCTGGGAGGCGGAACCTCTGAGCTACTATACAAGGGGGCGGCCCTTGTAAGGGAGCGGGTGGCAGTCTCTGGATGAACGGACAGGGAGATACGGCAAGTGATCAGGGCAGTCTCTGGGTAAAGGGTAGGTACGACCTGTGATGGCAGAGCCTCCGGGTAGGCTAGCAGGCAGATGGTAGATGTGTGCTCCCAGGTGAGCAAGCGAGAGTCTCTGGAATAACAGGTGGTCACGGCACGTGACGGCGGAACCTCCGGGCTGGCAAGCAGGTAGGTAACGGAGAAGCGCTCCCAGGTGAGCGGGCAAGAGTCTCTGGAATAGCTGGTGGTCACCGCACGTGACAACGGGACCTCCGGGCTGGCAAACAGGCAGGTAACGGAGATGCGCTTCCAGGTGAGCGGGCAAGAGTCTCTGAGATAGCTGGTGGTCACAGCACGTGACAACGGAGCCTCCGGGCTGGCAAGCAGGCAGATAACGGAGAAGCGCTCCCAGGTGAGCGGGCAAGCTGGTCCATAGACAGACTGACCGGAGTAGTAAGGCAGACCGTCGGACCTCAGGCAAGCAGGCAGGTAGCTGATATGCGCTCCCAGGTGAGCGGGCAGGCTGGTCCTTTAGACAGACTGACAGGAGTAGTAAGGCAGACCGTCGGACCTCAGACTGGCAGACAGGTAACAAGTATTCAGGCAGGAATCAGGCAGGTAACTGGCAGGTAACTAGCAACGGGACCTGAGGGCTGAAGCACAGGTGAGACACAGGTGCAAACAACATTGCTCGGGCACCTCCATTTTGGAGGAGGTGCCTTATATATGATGAAGTCCTCCGGCCATTGGCCGGGGACTCTTTAGGGCGGCGCGCGCGGCCCCTTTAAGAGGAGGGGAGCGCGCGCGCGCCCTAAGCACAGGGGCCGGGAAGGAGCGCGCGCTGAGAGCAGAGCAGGAGGAGGACGCCGGGACGGAGCGCGCGCTGACAGCAGAGCGGGGGGAGGAAGCCGGGCACGGAGCAGAGCGGTGAGGGGAGCAGCGTCCCTGCCTAGCAGAGGGCAGGGACGCCGGCACTACAGTACCCCCCCCTTTAGGCCCCCCCTTTTTTAGGCCAGACAGAAATTTAGCTAGGATGAGAGGGGCATGGATGTTCTCCCGGGGCTCCCACGTTCTCTCCTCAGGACCAAACCCCTTCCAATCTACCAGGAAAAAGGTCTTTCCTCTTACCCTTTTGGTGGCAAGAATGTTCTCTACCTCAAACTCGTCCTCAGCAGAAACCGGAGCAGGAGGCGTACCTGTAGACTTGGAAAAAGAGTTAAGCACCACAGGTTTGAGGAGAGACACATGGAAGGAGTTAGGGATCCGTAAGTTGGCCGGGAGTTTCAATTTATAGGCCACCGGGTTGATCTGACTGATGACCTCCAGTGGGCCGATGAACCGAGGCCCTAACTTATAGGAAGGGATCTTGAGCCGGACATATTTGGACGAGAGCCAGACTTTATCCCCAGGGCAGAATTGAGGAGGGTCCAGACGTTTTTTGTCAGCGTGTCTTTTCATACGCTCGGATGACAGAAGGAGTGCGGACCGGGTACTCTCCCATATGGAGGAAAATTTGTTAACAAGAGATTCCGCAGCCGGATTGTCCGCCGAGGTGGAGACGGGAAACGGGATCCGAGGATGCTGACCGTAGACTACAAAAAACGGGGATTTGGAGGAAGACTCGCTCTCGTGATTGTTGTACGAGAATTCGGCCCATGGCAGGAGATCCACCCAGTCAGAATGGTGGGCATTAACGAAGTGCCGAAGGTAACTGGTCAGGTTCTGATTGATCCGCTCCACTTGACCATTAGACTGTGGGTGGTAAGCGGAGGAGAAGTCCAGGGTGACGTCCAGCAATTTACAAGTGGCTCTCCAGAAACGGGAAGTGAACTGTACCCCACGATCCGACACGATGTGACGGGGCAGGCCATGAAGACGGAAGATGTGGCGGATAAAGTCTTTAGCCAGCTCGGGTGCAGACGGAAGACCTGGCAGTGGAATGAAGTGAGCCATCTTGGAGAAGCGGTCAGCGACCACCCAAATGACCGTACAACCGGCAGAGACGGGCAGATCAGTAATGAAGTCCATCGCTATATGCTGCCAGGGGACAGCAGGTACTGGCAGAGGTAGGAGGCGGCCGGCCGGCAGGTGTCTCGGAACTTTGTTGCGGGCGCAGGACACACAGGCAGAAACAAAGTCTATTACATCCTTGTGCAGGTTAGGCCACCAGTAGTGCCGGGTAATAAGCTGGAGGGTCTTTTTCTGACCGGCGTGGCCAGCTAGTTTAGACGAATGACCCCAGTGTAGGATCTTCTCCCGATCAGGTACTGGTACGAACGTCTTACCAGGAGGAAGATGATTTAGACTCACGGGAGCCACCTGCATTACTCTGGCGGGATCGATGATATGTTTCGGATCCTCCTCGAGATCAGACACCAGAAAGGATCGAGACAAGGCGTCCGCCTTGACGTTTTTGTCAGCCGGGCGAAAATGAAGGACAAAATCAAAACGAGCAAAAAACAAGGACCACCGGGCTTGGCGCGGGTTAAGTCTCTGGGCATGCTGGAGGTAAGCCAAGTTCTTGTGGTCAGTGTAAATTATTACCGGGTGAAGAGCCCCCTCGAGCAGGTAACGCCACTCCTCCAATGCCAGTTTGATGGCCAATAACTCTCGGTCTCCTATGGAATAGTTGCGCTCAGAGGAGGAGAAGAGTTTAGAGAAGAAGCCACAAGTTACCATCCTCCCGGAAGATGATTTTTGAGTAAGTACCGCTCCGGCTCCAGAGGAGGAGGCGTCAACTTCCAGGAAGAACTGCTTGTTGCCATCTGGGCGATGCAGCACCGGGGCGGAAGAGAAGGCCTGTTTAAGGGAAAGAAAGGCCTCCTCTGCTTCGGGTGGCCACTCTTTGGGATTAGTACCTTTACGGGTGAGCGCAGAAATTGGGGCCGTCCGGGAAGAGAAGTGTGGTATGAAGAGGCGGTAGTAGTTGGCGAAGCCCAGGAATCGCTGAATGGCCTTCAACCCCTCCGGTCGGGGCCATTTCTCGATGGCAGACAGTTTCTCAGGATCCATTTGTAGGCCGGTCTGAGAGATAATGTAGCCCAGAAACGGAAGCGAGGTCTGCTCAAAGAGGCACTTCTCAAATTTAGCGTAGAGATGGTTCTGCCTTAGCCTGAGCAGGACCTGACGAACGTCCCTCCGGTGAGTCTGGAGATCCGGAGAGAAGACCAAGATGTCGTCCAGGTACACCACTACGCAGGAGTAGAGAAGGTCCCGGAAGATGTCATTGACCAACTCTTGAAAGACGGCAGGAGCGTTACAGAGACCAAAGGGCATTACCAGGTATTCATAGTGGCCGTCCCGGGTGTTGAATGCCGTCTTCCATTCATCCCCCTGACGAATACGAACCAGGTTGTACGCCCCACGAAGGTCCAGTTTGGTGAAGATCCTAGCCCCCCTCAGACGATCAAATAATTCTGGAATGAGCGGAAGGGGGTACTTATTCTTCACCGTGATCAGGTTTAGGCCTCTATAGTCTATACAGGGACGGAGAGAGCCGTCCTTCTTTTTGACGAAAAAGAAGCCTGCTCCCGCCGGGGAGGTAGATTTCCGGATGAATCCTCTGGCCAGATTCTCCTCAATATATTCGGACATTGACCGGGTCTCAGCAGCGGATAAAGGATAGATACGCCCACGGGGAGGAGTAGTACCGGGTAGCAGATCGATGGGACAGTCGTATGGTCTATGTGGTGGTAATGTCTCTGCCTCCTTTTTATTAAAGACATCTGCATAAGACCAATAAGGAATCGGAAGTCCAGGTAGATTAGCTGGGGTAGGAGAGGGACGGACGGGATGGACGGGAACCAGGCAGGTTTTATGACAGTCTTGTCCCCAGCGAAGGACCTCTCCGGTTTGCCAGTCTAGCACGGGTGCATGTCTCTGGAGCCAGGGCAGACCTAGCAAGAGGGCGTGAGAGAGTCCAGGCAGAACATGAAAGGAGATACTTTCAGAATGCAGCATTCCCACCTGCAGGGTAATGGATTCGGTGATGAGTTGAATGGGGCGAGGTAAGAGGCCCCCATCCACGGCAGCGACAGACAAGGGTACAGCCAGAGGTTTGGTGGGGATGCGGTATTTCTCAACCAGGGACTGTGAAATAAGGTTCCCGGCTGCTCCAGAGTCAAGTTGGGCTAGTTCGAAATAACGGTTCTCCCCGTAGATGATCGAAACTGACAACAGCAGGGATGGAGAGGATTTATTCTTGTCTAGGTGGACCTCTCTGAGCGAACCCAGACACAGGCGTTTCCCGACCTCTCCGGGCAGGCACGGATCCGGTGCTCCTTACTGCCACAGTAGAAGCAGCTCCCCTCGGCACGGCGTGAGTCCTGACGGGTTTTGACCATCTTGGTCTGGTCGACCTGCATAGGCTCAGGAGAGTGTACCTGGGGAGAGATGGAGGGAATGACGGGTTTCTGGAAAGTAGGAGCTAAACGTGGAATCTGTCACGGGTGTGTTGCCACGAAGATCGTCACGAGTACACAGCCTGACTTCTCGCAGCTGACTTGTTGGTGCTTTGTGTCTCTCGGCAGTGAGGGAGTTAATTCTCTCTCTCTCTGGGCTAGATGAGGTCCAGCCTCGCCCAGCTGCAATCAATACTTCTGTAGTTAGACTCCTTCATATACCTGCTGGTCTGTTTGGGAGGTGTCGGTGAAAGCATTTCATTCAGACTGACAGAGCGGATCGTGGTGTTTGGAGTTGCTGAGATAAGTGTATTTGGAAGTGTTTTTTCCCTTTCCTCGCTTTATCATTTATCTCCTTTCCCGTTGGTGTTCCCTCTGTTGTAGTTGAGTAGTTGTTTGTATGCAAGGTGGTTTTGGTTTTTCCCTTGTACTGTCTCGTTCGTCTAAGTATTGTGTTTGGGCATATTATGTCTTGTTCCCTTTGGTTGTGATCGGGGTCCTTCTCAGGACTAGATTACTGTGGTGCAGGGATCTTCAGGAGGTAGGGGTTACGCTGGCGGCCTGGACCTCTGTACCTTTAACAGTACCTCCAGGTTGAGGGATTAGTCAGGGCCCCAGCTTAGGGTCAGCTTAGGCCCCCTACCTCCAGTATACGGAGACAGCGTGACATTTTCACCGACCCAACTTAGTTTTTCTCCAGCTACCATGGATCCAGTAGCCGGTCTAGCTCGGCAATTGCAGAGTTTGTCCATGGAGCTGGCGGACGTTAGGTCCAAGGTTTGGCATCCTCAGGAGCAAGCCGGACCAGAACCTAAAGTAGCTCTCCCTGATAGGTTCACTGGGGGGCGGGACAAGTTTTTTGTTTTCCGGGAGGCATGCAAATTGTACTTTCGGCTGCGGCCTCGGTCATCGGGGAGTGAAGAACAAAGGGTGGGAATTGTCATCTCGCTCCTACAAGGGGACCCACAATCCTGGGCGTTCTCTCTTTCCCCGGGTTCCCCGGCTCTCCAGTCAGTGGATAGGTTTTTCGCTGCTCTGGGACTCGTATATGATGACCCAGATCGGATCTCCCTTGCTGAGTCTAAGTTACGTAGGATCCAGCAGGGAGATCGTCCGGCGGAGGAATTCTGTTCGGAGTTCCGTAGGTGGGCCACGGACACCCAGTGGAATGACCCGGCTCTTAGGAGCCAGTTTTGTCATGGTTTATCCGACAAATTACAGGATGTGTTGGCACAGTATGACTCTCCCGTGTCACTGGAAGCCGCTATGGCCCTTGCTATTCGCGTGGACAGACGGCTTCGGGAGAGGTGCGGGATAATTCTACCCCCTGTGATGACTCCACCTCCTACAAGGTCCCCTCATATGGTGGTTCCCCTGGTCAGTCCAGAGGAGCCTATGCAATTAGGAGGGACATCATTTCGGGGGAGGGGACCGGTGGTGCGCCATAAGGCAGGAAGGTGTTTCTTCTGCGGGAGAAAGGGACATTTTATTGGGGGTTGTCCATCCCGTCCCTTGCAGAGTGAAGAGTCGTCGGAAAACTGTTAATCCCAGGTTGTGTGGTGGACGGCAATCTGGGAGTAGGTATTTCGTCCCTAGGTTCGTCTCAGTTTCTCGTACCGGCGGAGGTGGTGGTGGGTACGAGAACTGAGAGGATATCTGTTCTTCTGGATAGTGGGGCCGGGGCTAATCTGGTTGATGCTCGGTTTGCCCGGGTCCAAGGTATGCGGTTGAGTGTGTTGGCTAAACCCATCCCCATATTCTCGATCGATGCCAGGCCTCTCGGTCAGGGAAGTTTTTTGCAAGCTGTGCATGACGTAAAACTTCAAGTGGGGGCAATACATAAAGAACTGTTGTCTTGCTACGTGTTGGAGGGTCTTCCCACTCCTATTGTGTTGGGCCTTCCTTGGTTAGCTAAGCATAACCCGGTTATTAATTGGCAAACCAGGGAGATAAGCCAATGGAGTAAATTCTGTAATAAAAACTGCATGAACACGGTCATTGGTGCGGTTACTCCTTGGGTCTTACCTCCATTTCTGGCGGACTTTGAGGATGTATTCTCGGAGAAAGGGTGTCAGGAACTACCTCCTCATCGCGTGTATGACTGTTCTGTAAAACTGCTCCCTGAGGCCAAGTTACCTAAAGCTAGGTTGTATAACCTTTCTGGTCCTGAGAGGCAGGCCATGAAGGATTATATCTCAGAAAGTCTGGCTAAGGGGCATATTAGACCTTCATCTTCACCGGTGGCTGCGGGGTTCTTCTTTGTTAAGAAGAAAGATGGAGGCCTACGCCCTTGCCTGGATTTCCGTGAACTTAATCGGATTACGGTCCGAGATCCGTATCCGCTCCCACTTATTCCCGATCTCTTTAATCAGATCGTGGGCGCCAAATGGTTCTCTAAGTTGGATCTCAGGGGGGCGTACAATCTGATTAGGATGAAAGAGGGGGATGAGTGGAAGACGGCGTTTAACACTCCGGAGGGGCATTATGAGAACCTTGTCATGCCATTCGGTCTGACTAATGCCCCGGCGGTGTTTCAACACTTTGTTAATGACATCTTTCGCCGCCTGGTGGGACAGTTTGTTGTCATATATCTGGATGATATCTTAATTTACTCGCCGGATCTGGTGTCTCATCAGGAGCACGTTAGGCAGGTGTTACAGATCTTGCGGGATAATAAACTGTATGCCAAGTGGGAAAAGTGTGTGTTCGCCGTACAGGAACTCCAGTTTTTAGGCTTCCTGGTTTCAGCGTCCGGTTTTCGTATGGACCCTGGGAAAGTGCGGGCAGTTCTTGAGTGGGATCGGCCAGAGAACCTTAAGGCACTACAACGTTTCCTGGGGTTTGCTAATTATTACCGGAAGTTCATTCGTAATTTCTCATCCATGGTTAAGCCTCTCACAGACATGACTAAAAAGGGGACGGATTTTTCTAGGTGGTCTGACAAGGCTTGTCAAGCATTCTCCTCTTTGAAAAAATGTTTTGCCTCGGCGCCCATACTCATTCAACCTGATGCGTCTCAGCCATTCATTGTAGAGGTAGACGCTTCCGAGGTAGGGGTGGGAGCAGTATTGTCACAGGGTTCGTCCCCTGGTAAGTGGCATCCGTGCGCCTTTTTCTCTAAAAAATTGTCGTCCGCTGAGAGGAATTACGATGTCGGCAATAGGGAACTCTTGGCCATTAAGTTAGCTTTTGAGGAGTGGCGCCATTTTTTGGAGGGGGCAGTTCATCCGGTCACCGTCATCACCGATCACAAGAACCTGCTATATCTGGAGTCCGCGAAACGTCTGAATCCCAGACAAGCTAGGTGGTCATTGTTTTTTACCAGGTTTAATTTTGTCGTTACATATCGTCCTGGGTCAAAAAATGTAAAGGCGGATGCCTTATCTCGTAGTTTCCCGGGGGCCAGGAATACGGACGATCCGATTCCTATCCTTCAGGAGGGGGTGGTGGTTTCGGCAGTATGCTCTGAGCTGGAGGAGGAGGTATTGGAGGCTCAGGGGGACGCCCCTGTTGGACCTCCAGGGAGACTGTTTGTTCCAGATCAGTTGCGACAAAAGGTGATCGAGGCACACCATAACTCTGTTTTTGCAGGACACCCGGGGAGTAAAGCAACTGTGGATCTCCTCTCGCGTCGGTTTTGGTGGCCTAACTTACATAAGGAGGTGGTAACTTTTGTCGCGTCCTGTGGGGTTTGTGCGCGCTCTAAGACCTCACATACCCGTCCGTCTGGGGCTCTCTTACCTTTGAAGATCCCGAAGCGTCCTTGGACTCATCTGTCTATGGACTTTATTACGGACCTCCCTCCGTCTTCGGGTAAAACAGTCATACTCGTTGTAGTGGACAGGTTCAGCAAAATGGCACATTTTATCGCTCTTCCGGCTCTCCCTAATGCTAAAACTCTTGCGCAGGTGTTCATTGGGGAGATTGTGAGGCTTCACGGGGTACCCTCCGAGGTGGTGTCTGATCGGGGGTCTCAGTTTGTGTCTAAGTTCTGGAAGGCGTTTTGTGCACGGCGGGGGATGCAGTTGTCATTCTCTTCGGCTTTTCATCCTCAGACCAATGGTCAGACGGAACGTATGAACCAGAGCTTGGAGACATATCTCCGGTGTTTTGTGTCAGAGAACCAGGAGGACTGGGCTTCTTTCTTACCTCTGGCAGAGTTTGCTCTTAATAATAGGCGGAGCGAGTCCACTGGTAAGTCCCCGTTTTTTGGGGCATATGGTTTTCACCCCCAGTTTTGTACTTTCAGTAGGGGGGGCTCTTCGGGGGTTCCTGAGGAGGAACGATTTTCCTCATCACTCGCTTCAGTATGGAGAGGGGTGCTGAAGAATCTGAATACTATGGGGAACCGATACAAACGTATGGCTGATAGGAGGAGAGTGTCTGGTCCGGACCTAAGTGTGAACGATCGGGTATGGTTGTCTACCAGGAATATTAAACTTAAGGTTCCCTCCTGGAAATTGGGTCCCAGGTTCATTGGGCCGTACAGAATCAGTTCTATTATTAATCCGGTGGCATTCCGTCTTGATCTCCCCCCTACGTTTAAAATTCACAACGTGTTTCACAGATCATTGCTTAAGAGGTATGTGGCGCCGGTGGTACCGTCACCTTTACCTCCCCCTCCAGTGGTTGTCAATGGTAACTTGGAGTTCCAGGTATCGAGGGTCATTGATTCACGCTTTAATCGCCGGTCCCTTCAGTACCTGGTTCATTGGAAGGGGTATGGTCCTGAGGAGAGGATGTGGGTTCCTGCGTCGGATATTAACGCAGACCGATTAGTTCGGGCCTTCCACACGACTCACCCGGATAAACCTGGCCCTGAGGGTCCGGAGGCCCCTCGTAGAAGGAGGGGTACTGTCACAGGTGTGTTGCCACGAAGATCGTCACGAGTACACAGCCTGACTTCTCGCAGCTGACTTGTTGGTGCTTTGTGTCTCTCGGCAGTGAGGGAGTTAATTCTCTCTCTCTCTGGGCTAGATGAGGTCCAGCCTCGCCCAGCTGCAATCAATACTTCTGTAGTTAGACTCCTTCATATACCTGCTGGTCTGTTTGGGAGGTGTCGGTGAAAGCATTTCATTCAGACTGACAGAGCGGATCGTGGTGTTTGGAGTTGCTGAGATAAGTGTATTTGGAAGTGTTTTTTCCCTTTCCTCGCTTTATCATTTATCTCCTTTCCCGTTGGTGTTCCCTCTGTTGTAGTTGAGTAGTTGTTTGTATGCAAGGTGGTTTTGGTTTTTCCCTTGTACTGTCTCGTTCGTCTAAGTATTGTGTTTGGGCATATTATGTCTTGTTCCCTTTGGTTGTGATCGGGGTCCTTCTCAGGACTAGATTACTGTGGTGCAGGGATCTTCAGGAGGTAGGGGTTACGCTGGCGGCCTGGACCTCTGTACCTTTAACAGTACCTCCAGGTTGAGGGATTAGTCAGGGCCCCAGCTTAGGGTCAGCTTAGGCCCCCTACCTCCAGTATACGGAGACAGCGTGACAGAATCCTTCTCTCACGGGTGACCTCTTTGGCACGCTCCTGGAACCGTAGGTCAATCCGGGTGGCAAGAGTTATTAAGTCATCGAGAGTGGTAGGAATGTCCCGACCGGCAAGTTCATCTTTAATACGGCCGGACAGACCCTCCCAGAAGACGGAAACCAGAGCGTCGTTATCCCAGGCCAGCTCCGAGGCAAGGGTACGGAACCGTATGGCATATTGGCCCACGGTGAGACTCCCCTGACGGAGGCGTAGCAACGATGATGCAGATGAGGTCTTCCGTCCGGGTTCGTCGAAGACTTTCCGGAAAGCCGTGAGAAAAGCAGGCAAGTTGGACACCAGGGGGTCTCCTCTCTCCCATAGAGGATTCAGCCAGGCCAGGGCCTCCCCGGTGAGATGGGACATGATGAAGGCAATTTTGGCCCGGTCGGAGTTAAACTGGTAGGACAAAAGTTCAAAATGCAGGGTGCACTGATTTAAGAAGCCCCGAGCCTGGACGGGGTCGCCTCCGAAGCGAGGAGGTGCAGAAAGCCGGGGTCCGGGGTAGGATACCATAGTATTAGTGGGCAGCGGAGCTGCCGGATTGCAAGATATGGCACTGGCGGAGGTTGTTGGAGGATCAGACAGAGTGTTCAGGCGAGTATTAACATTCCGCAGGTGACCCAGGATGGCCTCCTGTTGGGACCTCTGACGGGACAGTTCAAGACAGAGGTCCGAGAGCGAGGGAGCTTGGGTGCCACCGGGTTCCATGGCCCGAGCAAACTGTAACGGGTCTGGGAGGCGGAACCTCTGAGCTACTATACAAGGGGGCGGCCCTTGTAAGGGAGCGGGTGGCAGTCTCTGGATGAACGGACAGGGAGATACGGCAAGTGATCAGGGCAGTCTCTGGGTAAAGGGTAGGTACGACCTGTGATGGCAGAGCCTCCGGGTAGGCTAGCAGGCAGATGGTAGATGTGTGCTCCCAGGTGAGCAAGCGAGAGTCTCTGGAATAACAGGTGGTCACGGCACGTGACGGCGGAACCTCCGGGCTGGCAAGCAGGTAGGTAACGGAGAAGCGCTCCCAGGTGAGCGGGCAAGAGTCTCTGGAATAGCTGGTGGTCACCGCACGTGACAACGGGACCTCCGGGCTGGCAAGCAGGCAGGTAACGGAGATGCGCTCCCAGGTGAGCGGGCAAGAGTCTCTGAGATAGCTGGTGGTCACAGCACGTGACAACGGAGCCTCCGGGCTGGCAAGCAGGCAGATAACGGAGAAGCGCTCCCAGGTGAGCGGGCAAGCTGGTCCATAGACAGACTGACCGGAGTAGTAAGGCAGACCGTCGGACCTCAGGTAAGCAGGCAGGTAGCTGATATGCGCTCCCAGGTGAGCGGGCAGGCTGGTCCTTTAGACAGACTGACAGGAGTAGTAAGGCAGACCGTCGGACCTCAGACTGGCAGACAGGTAACAAGTATTCAGGCAGGAATCAGGCAGGTAACTGGCAGGTAACTGGCAACGGGACCCGAGGGCTGAAGCACAGGTGAGACACAGGTGCAAACAACATTGCTCGGGCACCTCCATTTTGGAGGAGGTGCCTTATATATGATGAAGTCCTCCGGCCATTGGCCGGGGACTCTTTAGGGCGGCGCGCGCGGCCCCTTTAAGAGGAGGGGAGCGCGCGCGCCCTAAGCACAGGGGCCGGGAAGGAGCGCGCGCTGAGAGCAGAGCAGGAGGAGGACGCCGGGACGGTGCGCGCGCTGACAGCAGAGCGGGGGGAGGAAGCCGGGCACGGAGCAGAGCGGTGAGGGGAGCAGCGTCCCTGCCTAGCAGAGGGCAGGGACGCCGGCACTACATTTTGGATCAGATGTAACTTTTTGGTCAGCATAGCAAGGGTTAACTTGACACTTCCCTGCCTTATATATCACTATAACCAAAGTTTATTTGTGAAAAAATCGGAAATTTGGCGAAAATTTAGAAAATTTCGCAATTTTCAAAATTAGAATTTTTATGCCCTTAAATCAGAGAGATATATCACACAAAATAGTTAATAAATAACATTTCCCACATGTCTACTTTACATCAGCACAATTTGGGAACCAATTTTTTTTCTATTAGGGAGCTATAAGGGTTAAAAGTTGACCAGCGATTTCTCATTTTTACAACAAAATTTGCAAAACCATTTTTTTAGGAAGTGACTTTGAGGGGCCTTTATGACAGAAAATACCCAAAAGTGACACCATTCTAAAAACTGCACCCCTCAAGGTGCTCAAAACCACATTCAAGAAGTTTATTAATCCTTCAGGTGCTTCACAGCAATTTTTGGAATGGGGAGGAAAAAAATGAACATTTAACTTTTTTCCCAAAAATGTTACTTTAGACCCACATTTTTTTATTTTTGCAGAGGTAACAGGAAAAAATGGACCCCAAAGTTTGTTGTTCAATTTCCCCTGAGCATGCAGATACCCCATACGTGGGGAAAAAACACTGTTTGGGCGCGCTGCAGGGTTCGGAAGGGAAGAAGCGCCATTTGACTTTTTGAATGCAAAATTTACTTGAATAATTAGCGGACGCCATGTTGCATTTGGAGAGCTCCTGATGTGCCTAAACAGTGGAAACCCCCCACAAGTGACACCATTTTGGAAACTAGACCCTTCAGGGAACTTATCTAGATGTGTGGTGAGCACCTTGAACCCCCAGGTGCTTCACAGAAGTTTATAACATGGAGCCGTGAAAATAAAATTTTCACATTTTTCCCACAAAAATGTTTTTCAGCCCTCAGTTTTGCATTTTCATAAGGGTAACAGGAGAAATTGCACCATGCAACTTGTTGTGCAATCTCTCCTGAGTAAGCTGATACCCTATATGTGGGGGAAAACCACTGCTTGGGCGTACGGCAGGGTTCGAAAAGGAAGGAGCTCCTCAGGGAACTTATCTAGATGTGTGGTGAGCACCCTGAACCCCCAAGTGTTTTACAGAAGTTTATAACATGGAGCCGTGAAAATAAAAAAATCTAACTTTTTCCTCAAAAATGATCTTTTAGCCCCAAATTTTTTATTTTCACAAGGGTAAGGAGGAGAAAATGGAACCTAAAAACTGTTGTGCAATTTCTCCTGATTATGCCAATACCCCATATGTGGGGAAAATACACTGTTTGGGCACACGTCAGGGTTCAGAAGGGAAGGAGCACTGTGTGACTTTTTGAACGCAAAACTGGCTGGAATCAAGAGCGGACACCATGTTGCATTTCGGGAGTCCCTGATGTGCCTAAACAGTGGAAACCCCCCACAATTGACTCCATTTTGGAAACTAGGCTCCTGAAGGATTTTATCAAGGAGTATAGTGTACATTTTCAACCCAGAGGTAAGACAGAATTTGATAACATTAGGTCATCATATTGAATAAGTTGTGATTAGTCTTGAGCGCAAGTGCTCACTACTTGAGTTTGCATCGGGTACTCGGGTATGCACCATGTATAAAGGGTGCTCGAGTGACATGCTCGAGTCCCTGCCCCGCAAGTTTTACGGTTGTTAGACACCCAAAAAAAATATGCGGGGATCGCTCGTGCATGGTAGGTGATCCCAACAATGTTTTTTTTGGCCGTGAAGCATATGGGGCAGAGACTTTAGCATGTCACTCAAACACCCACGATATTCAGTGCATACCCGAGCACCCGATGCAAACTCAAGTAGCAAGCACTTGCTCTCAACATTGGTCGCCATATCGTCATCATTTTTTTTTCTTTACTTTTGAAAAAATCCCAACACTAGCCCAACCCTAACCCCAACCCTACCCCTACCCTAACCCTAGCCCAACCCTACCCTAACCCTAGCCCAACCCTAACCTAACCCTAGCCCAACCCAAACCCTAGTCCAACCCTAACCCTAGCCCAATCCTAACCCTAGCTCAACCCTAACCCTACCCTAACCCCAACCTTAACCCTAGCGCAACCCTAACCCTAGCACAACCCTAACCCTAGAGTTTATTTTTTTACACCATTCCTCGTGTGGTATAAGTGATTAGACGACTTTATTATTCGGGTCGGTGCGATTACAGCGATACCAGATTCATATCGGGTTTTTATGATTGACAGCTGTCACACACTAAAAGACGCTTTTTTTTGCAAAGACTAGTTTTTGCATCGCCATATTTTGAGAGCTATAATTTTTCCATATTTTGGTCGACAGAGTCATGTGATGGCTTTTTTTTTGCAGGACAAGTTGACATTTTTATTGGTACCATTTTCGGGCATGTGACATTTTTTTGATCGCTTTCTATTCCGATTTTTAGGAGGCAGAATAAACAAACAGAATAAATAAAAACCAGCAATTCTGGAATTGTTTTTATGTTTTGTTTTTTTTTATGCCGCTCCGTGTGTGGTAAAATTTATAAGGCAACTTTATTCTTCGGGTCAGTATGTTTACAGCGGTACCGCATTTATATTGTTTTTTTCATGTTTTGGCACTTTTACACAATAAAAACAATTTTCTAGAAAAAATATTTTTTTTGTATCGCTTTATTCTGAGAGCTATAACTTTTTTATTTTTCGGATGATGGAGCTGTATGGCAACTTGTTGTTTGTGGGACGAGATGACGTTTTCAGCGGTATTTTTATTTACATTAGTCTTTTTGATGGCGTGTTATTCCATTTTTTGTTTGGCGGTATGATGATAAAGCATTGTTTTTTGCTTCGTTTTTTATTTTTTACCATGTTCGCTAAAGGGGTTAACTAGTGGGACAGTTTTATAGGTCAGGCCGTTCTGGACGCAGCGATACCAAATATGTGTACTTTTATTGCTTTATTTTTTTTTTCATAATAAATAAATATTATCGTTTCAATATATTTTTATTTTTTGGGGATTATTTTTTTCATTATTTTTTTATATTTTTACAATTTTTTTTTTATTTTTTTTTTCTATACTTTTTTTTACTTTTACATATTGTCCCACTATTGGACTTTCACTTTTTGCAGCCTAATCGGCTGTATAGCATAGAGAGCAGCAGCTTCCTATGCCATGCAGCCTGTCAGCGCTGCACACAGGGTAGACATTACTTTAGTCATGCACTGCGCATGACCAAAGTAACGTCCTGCCTCCTGGTGACCCGGATGTTGTCATGACGACATTGGGTCGTGATGACAACATCCGGAAGCCGCCGCAGACATCGCTGGATGCCAGCAGGAGAAGTGAGTATAGCGATCACCTCCCCCCTTGCCCCCGCAATGCTGTGATCGACTTTGATCGCAGTATTGCGGGGGTTAATGTGCAGGGAGCGGTGCGGGACCGCTCCCTGCACATAGCCACCGGGTGTCAGTTATGACAATCAGCTGACACCTGGCGGCGATCGCCCCGCACCGCTTGTGTGCGGGCACGATTGCTGCACGCGTAATAGTACGTAGCTGGTCCATAAGTCCCAGGGCGCAGCTACGTACTATTACTGACCTCGTCGGAAAGGGGTTAACCCCTTAACAACAACTGACGTACTAATACGCGTCTGTGCCCTGGGACTTAAGAGCCAGACCCGTATTAGTACGTCATGGCGATCGCGCGCGCACACAGGCTGTGCGGGCGCGATCGCCGCCGGGTGTCAGCTGATTGTCACAGCTGACACCCGATACTATGTGCAGGGAGCGGCCCTGCACCGCTCCCAGCACATTAACCCCCGCGATGCTGCGATCGAAGTCGATCGCAGCATTGCGGGGGCAAGGGGAGGTGATCGCAGATACTCACCTCCTCTTCCGGCTTCCAGCGCTGTCTGCAAAGGCTTCCCGGGTGTTGCCAAGACGACCCGATGTCGTCATAACATCTGGGTCACCAGGCAGCAGGAAGATTGTTTGGACATGCGCAGTGCATCTCCAAACAATCTTCTCCCCGTCCAGCGCTGACAGCCTGCACGACACAGGGATGGTGCTGCATTCCTGTGCCATGCAGGCGATCAGAGAAAAAAAAATGAAAGTCCCAGAGTGGGACAGAGTAAAAAAGTGTAAACACACCCAGAAAGTGAAAAAAAAAAAAAAAATTGCAAAAAAAAAAAAAATAATAAAAAATAATAATCCACCAAAAATAAAAATATAATGTACCCATCAATAAATATTATTATTATAAAAAAAAAAAAAACACAATAAAAGTACACATATTTGGTATCGCCGCGTCCGGAACAACCTGACCTATAAAACTGTCCCACTAGTTAACCCCTTCAGTGAACACGGTAAAAAAAAAAAAAAAAAACCGAAGCAAAAAACAATGCTTTATCACCATACCGCCAAACAAAAAATGGAATAACACGCGATCAAAAAGACAAATATAAATAAAAATGGTACCGCTGAAAACGTCATCTCGTCCCGCAAAAAACAAGCCAACATACAGCTCTATCAGCCGAAAAATAAAAAAGTTATAGCTCTCAGAATAAAGCTATGCTAAAAAATATTTTTTTCTATAAAATTGCTTTTATTATGTAAAAGTGCAAAACATAGAAAACCGATATAAATGTGGTACTGCTGTAAACGTACTGACCCGAATAATAAAGCTGCCTTATCAATTTTACCATACGCGGAACAGAATAAAAAAAAACAAAAAAAACACAATTCCTGAATTGTTGGTTTTTGTTTATTCTGCCTCCCAAAAATCGGAATAGAAAGCGATCAAAAAATGTCACGAGCCTGAAAATGGCACCAATAAAAACGTCAACTCATCCCGCAAAAAACAAGCCGTCACATGACTGTCTGCCAAAATCTGGAAAAATTATAGCTCTCAAAATATGGCGATGCAAAAACTAGATTTTATAAAAAATGCGTCTTTTAGTGTGTGACAGCTGTCAGTCATAAAAACCCCATATGATTCTGGTACTGCTGTAATCACATCGACCCGAAGAATAAAGTCGTCTAATCACTTATACCGCACGAGGAACGGCGTCAAAAATAAACTCTTGGGTGAGGATTGGGCTAGGGTTAGGGCTGGGTTTGGGATTAGGGTTGTGCTAGGGTTAGGGTTGTGCTAGGGTTAGGGTTGTGCTAGGGTTGTGCTACGGTTAGGGCTGGGGTTGGGGTTAGGGTTGGGGTTAGGGTTGTGATGGGGTTGGGATTTTTTTCAAAAGAAAAAAAGATGACGATATGGCGACTAGTGTTGAGCGCAAGTGCTCGCTTCTTGAGTTTGCATCGGGTGCTCTGGTATGCATTGAGTATCGTGGGTATTTGAGTGACATGCTCGAGTCTCTGCCCCATAGGCTTCGCGGCCAAAAAAACTTTACGGGAATTGCCTGCCATGCATGAGCGATCCCCGCATGTTTTTTTTTGGGTTTCTAATAACCGTGAAACATGCGGAGCAGGGACTCGAGCATGTCACTCGAGCACATGCTGTACATGGTGCATACCTGAGTACCCGATGCAAACTCAAGTAGTGAGCACTTGCGCTCAAGACTAATGACAACTTATTCAATATGATGACCTAATGTAAACAAATTCTGTGTCGTACCTCTGGGTTCAAAATGTTCACTATACACCTTAATAAAATCCTTGAGGGGTATAGTTTCCAAAATGGGGTCACTTGTGGGGGAGCTCCACTGTTTAGGCACATCACGGGCTCTCCAAACGCGACATGGTGTCTGCTAACAAATTGAATGGAAAATCGGCTCAAATTGTTAGCGGACGCCATGTTGCGTTTGGAGAGCCCCTGCGTGCCCAAACATTGGAGCTGCCCCACAAGTGACCCCATTTTGGAAACTAGACCACCCAAGACACCTATCTAGATGCATAGTGAGCACTTGGAACCCCCAGGTGCTTCACAAATTGATTCATAAAAATGAAAGTGTTTTTTTTTTCACTTTTTCATTTTTATGAATCAATTTGTGAAGCACCTGGGGGTTCCAAGTGCCCACCATGCATCTAGATAGGTGCCTTGGGGGGTCTAGTTTCCAAAATGGGGTCACTTGTGGGGGAGCTCCAATGTTTGGGCACACAGGGGCTCTCCAAACGCAACATGGTGTCCGCTAACAATTTGAGCCGATTTTCCATTCAATTTGTTAGCGGATACCATGTTGCATTTGGAGAGTCCCTGTGTGCCCAAACATTGGAGCTGCCCCACAAGTGACCCCATTTTGGAAACTAGACCACCCAAGACACCTATCTAGATGCATAGTGAGCACTTGGAACCCCCAGGTGCTTCACAAATTGATTCATAAAAATGAAAGTGTTTTTTTTTTCACTTTTTCATTTTTATGAATCAATTTGTGAAGCACCTGGGGGTTCCAAGTGCTCACCATGCATCTAGATAGGTGCCTTGGGGGGTCTAGTTTCCAAAATGGGGTCACTTGTGGGGGAGCTCCAATGTTTGGGCACACAGGGGCTCTCCAAACGCAACATGGCGTCCGCTAATTATTCAAGCAAATTTTACAATCAAAAAGTCAAATGGCGCTCCTTCCCTTCCGAGCCCTGCCGTGCGCCCAAACAGTGTTTTTTCCCCACATATTGGGTATCTGCGTGCCCAGGGGAAATTGCACAACAAATTTTGGGGTCCATTTTTTCTTGTTACCCCTGTGAAAATAAAAAAAATTGGGTCTAAAGTAACATTTTTGTGAAAAAAGTTAAATGTTCAATTTTTTCTTCCACATTCAAAATATTCCTGTGAAGCACCTGAAGGGTTAATAAAGTTCTTGAATGTGGTTTTGAGCACCTTGAGGGGTGCAGTTTTTAGAATGGTGTCACTTTTGGGTATTTTCTGTCATAAAGACCTCTCAAAGTGACTTCAAATGTGATGTGGTCCCTAAAAAAATGTTTTTGTAAATTTTGTTGGAAAAATGAGAAATCGCTGGTCAACTTTTAACCCTTATAGCTCCCTAACAAAAAAAAATTTTGGTTCCCAAATTGTGCTGATGTAAAGTAGACATGTGGGAAATGTTATTTATTAACTCTTTTGTGTGACATACAGTACAGACCAAAAGTTTGGACACACCTTCTCATTTAAAGATTTTTCTGTATTTCCATGACTTTGAAAATTGTACATTCACACTGAAGGAATCAAAACTATGAATTAACACATGTGGAATTATATACTTAACAAAAAAAGTGTGAAACAACTGAAAATATGTCTTATATTCTTGGTTCTTCAAAGTAGCCACCTTTTGCTTTGATGACTGCTTTGCATACTCTTGGCATTCTCTTGATGAGTTTCAAGAGGTAGTCACCGGAAATGGTTTTCACTTCACAGGTGTGCCCTGTCAAGTTTAATAAGTGGGATTTCTTTCCTTATAAATGTGGTTGGGACCATCAGTTGTGTTGTGCAGAAGTCTGGTGGAGACACAGCTGATAGTCCCACTGAATAGACTGTTAGAATTTGTATTATGGCAAGAAAAAAGCAGCTAAGTAAAGAAAAACGAGTAGCCATCGTTACTTTAAGAAATGAAGCTCAGTCAGTCCGAAAAATTGGGCAAACTTTGAAAGTGTCCCAAAGTGCAGTTGCAAAATCAATCAAGCGCTACAAAGAAATTGGCTCACATGAGGACCGCCCCAGGAAAAGAAGACCTCATGTCACCTCTGCTTCTGAGGATAAGTTTATCCAAGTCACCAGCATCAGAAATCGCAGGTTAACAGCAGCTCAGATTAGAGACCAGGTCAATGCCACACAGAGTTCTAGCAGCAGACACATCTCTTCAACAACTGTTAAGAGGAGACTTTTTGCAGCAGATCTTCATGGTAAAATAGCTGCTAGGAAACCACTGCTAAGGACAGGCAACAAGCAGAAGAGACAAGTTTGGGCTAAGAACACAATGAATGGACATTAGACCAGTGGAAATCTGTGCTTTGGTCTGATGAGTCCAAATTTGAGATCTTTGGTTCCAACTACCGTGTCTTTGTGCGACGCAGAAAAGGCGAACGGATGGACTCTACATGCCTGGTTTCCACCGTGAAGCATGGAGGAGGAGGTGTGATGGTGTGGGGGTGCTTTGCTGGTGACACTGTTGGAGATTGATTCAAAATTGAAGGCATACTGAACCAGCATGGCTACCACAGCATCTTGCAGCGGCATGCTATTTCATCCAGTTTGCATTTAGTTGGACCATCATTTATTTTTCAACAGGACAATGACCCCAAACACACCTCCAGGCTGTGTAAGGGCTATTTGACCAAGAAGGAGAGTGATGGGGTGCTACTCCACATGACCTGGCCTCCACAGTCAGCAGACCTGAACCCAATCGAGATGGTTTGGGGTGAACTGGACCGCAGAGTGAAGGCAAAAGGGTCAACAAGTGCTAAGCATCTCCGGGAACTCTTTCAAGATTGTTGGAAGACCATTTCCACTGACTACCTCTTGAAGCTCATCAAGAGAATGCCAAGAGTGTGCAAAGCAGTCATCAAAGCAAAAGGTGGCTACTTTGAAGAACCTAGAATATAAGACATATTTTCAGTTGTTTCACACTTTTTTGTTAAGTATATAATTCCACATGTGTTAATTCATAGTCTTGTTGCCTTCATTGTGAATGTACAATTTTCATAGTCATGAAAATGCAGAAAAATCTTTAAATGAGAAGGTGTGTCCAAACTTTTGGTCTGTACTGTATCTCTCGGATTTAAAGGCATAAAAATTAAAATTTTGAAAATTGCAAAATTTTCTAAATTTTTGCCAAATTTCCGTTTTTTTCACAAATAAACGCAAGTGATATCGAAGAAATTTTACCACAATCATGAAGTACAATATGTCACGAAAAAACAATCTCAGAATCAGGGGGATCCGTTGAAGCGTTCCAGAGTAATTACCTCATAAAGTGACAGTAGTCAGAGTTGTAAAAATTGGCCTGGTCATTAACGTGCAAACCACCCTCGGGGCTTAAGGGGTTAAAGAAGTTGTCCACTACTTTATATGAACCCCCCAATGTATCCCCCCGGGGCCTAGAAGTGTTTTTGTAAATACTTTGCAGTACCTTTTCTGCCTCTGAGTGGCGCTATCGCTGGCCACTCAGAGGTATCACGTGACCCGTCACTGATGTCACGTCAAGTGAGGCGTGACATCACTGATGCGCTCCCCGCGGTGGACGCTGGACTGTGGGCGGGGTTACCCCATGCATCACACCAACCGCGCGTTTTCCCAGTGAATGAGGAGAGGGAGAGCGCGCAGTGGATGTGAGGCACGGGGTAACCGCGCCCACAACCCAGCAGCCACCGGTGGAAAGCGGAAGAGGGACCCTCGGCTGCAGCCTGGACTTGTCGTGACGTCAGCGGATGTCAGAGCCGGCTGCAGCCGGGGGTCACGTGATGTCTGTGAGCGGCCAGTGATAGTGTCGCTCACAGGCAGAAAAGTCACCACGAGGTATTTAGAGAAACACTTATGGGCCCTGGGGGAATACATTGGGGGATCATATAAAGTAGTGGACAACCCCTTTAATCCTTTCGCGCCAGAGCCTGTTTTTGCCTTCGTGACCAGGCCAATTATTTCAATTCTGACCACTGTCACTTTATTTGGTAATGACTCTGGAACGCTTCAATGGATCCCACTGATTCTGAGATAGTTTTTTCATGACATATTGTACTTTATGATAGTGGTAACATTTGTTTGATATGACTAACTGTACATTTATTTCTGAAAATAGCGGAAATTTTGAGAAAATTTTGCAATTTTCAAACTTTTAATTTTTATGCCCGTGAATCAGAGTTATGTCATACAATATAGTTAATAAATAACATTTCCCACACGTCTACTTTACATCATCACTATTTTTGAAATATTTTTTCAGTTAGAAGAGTTAAAAGTTGATCAGCAATTTCTCATTTTTCCAACAAAATTTACAAAACCGTTTTTTTAGGGACCACATCACATCTGAAGTGACTTTGAGGGGCCTGTATGATAGAAAATACCCCAAATTGACACCATTATAAAAACTGCACCCCTCAAGGTGCTCAAAAACACATTCAATAACTTTTTTTCAGCTCGGATCGTATCGTGATTCTATTCGGAAATCGGATCGCATTCGCCAATATAAGTTAATGGATGCAATTTTAAAATCGGATGGCACTCGAACAATCCAAATTGCATGCAATTTTCCTGAAAAATGTCTCCACTAGCCCAGGAAATTGCATCAGCCCAATGCAGGAAGTTGTAAGCCAAACCCATCCTGGCAACCTATAAAAAAAGCACACATCTTCATGGAGATACTAACCATGGCACTTTACTTAAATGTTGAGATGCTTATTGTGCTAGTGGAGGACATCCTAAGTTGTGGGACAAAAGAGAACCATCCAATCATCAAAGCAGACGTGATGCATCTTGGACATACATCTGCCACCAGATGTATCTGAATTATGATGCGAGCTCATGAGAGGAGCAAACAACAATGAATAAGTCCAAAAAAATGTGTGGTTAAGCCACTTCTTAAATATAATGAAATTATCAGAAATGGTAATGCATAACTGTATGTCACCACTTACTAAGCGGTTTTGTTTTTTTTACGTGGACACATACACACTTGTCTTTGTTAAATCAAATTTTTTTCTTTGTTTCTGAAACTCTTTATCAAGGAAACAATGTGCTGGGAAGTTTAAACTTTGTTGACTCTATTTAACATACTTAACCTAAATGGCAATTACTAACAATGATTTTTTAGCAATTTTTCTCAAAAACAGTGTAGAATATCACCCTCCAGTGGCACAGCTGTTGGGATATTTTCCGTAAAGAGAGGCAGCAGTGCGCCAAAAGTGGCTCATCGGCGTCAAGAAAGAGGCCATATTTAAATATGGATAGGCTGCATTTTCTGGCCCCTATTATGGTCTCCGTCTGTAAGTTATGTTTTGTTTACCATTGTGTTTTTTTTTTAATTATCTATTTTGTCAAAAGCTAGATTAAATAAATTTTTTATCTTGCAGAACAGATTCAAACATATGCGACAGGGAGACGGCATCAGAGTCAGATGCTGCTCTTTTGGAGCCTGTTGGAGATTCTGGAGAGGATGCAGGACCAGCAGCAGGCCAATCCTCTAATTCTGCACCCACATCAGCACCAGCACCCTCAACATCCACAGCACCAACCACAGGACTACTAGCACCACCAACAGCCCAGCAACAGCCGCAGACAAAGTGGAAGGCGGAACAGCAGCCCAATCCTTCTGCTTGGTAATTCCCCTGTTGCAGACCCATCCCCTGAAGAGTTAGGGGCGGGAGAGAGCTCGCCATCATTGCCACCAGGCACGAGGTTGATTGTGGGATACTGGACTATTTCTCGAGAAAGGTCAATGATGATGGGGAGGAGGCATTTGCACGTAGCCTAGCCCGGTACATGAGTGACATTGAGAGACCTCTGCGGCTCCATGCCCACAATGCAATCCATATTATATTGGACGCCTTCACCAGACCTAACAACCCAAAAGAGGCGTTTGATTTACTGGATGACTCGTACCGCTCACCTCGCAACCGTCTCCAACCAGCAGACGAGGAGGAAGGCACCGCGGGCACCACACAAATGCTACCAACACATCAGACCCTCGTATACCAATACCCATCCGTGGGGTGAAGAAAACAGCCCATGTCTCTGACCAGATGAGTGGCCTAGGCATGGGGATTGGCCGGGTCCTGGAGGGCTAATGTCCACTTTTTATCCCTCTGAAAGGACCCAACCTTGGTTGAGGCATGGCCCTACTGAGGGGGATCATTTTTCAGGCCATGCTAGAACTTACCATCCTCCCCAGACGCACCAAGCAATGAGGTAACCATACCTTTACCCAACATCGTCATCTTACTTCCAGGTAATGTGTCCAAATATGTCACCAACACCATAATCTTGGTCTGGCTACCTTCCTGCATCACAGCCAAGGTCTCCAACTTTCCACAATTTATAAAGGTAGTGTTTTCTGGCACTTATTATGGTTTGTTGTTAGGGTGACAAATGCAGTTATGTTCTGTTGTTTGTTAATTTTTAAATAGGCATATGACAAAATATTGCAACAAAAAATCCCAGAGGCATATTGCCCAGAAACACACAAACAGTGCCACTGATTGTGTGCGGCTGTAGATATAAAACTCCAAGGACTAATAGAACAGCAGAAGAAAAGGAGAGTTTTTTTCAGAAATTATATATAAAAATATGTAAACTTTATTGACAATTAATTTAGATTCCCACACCGGGGAAGCTTCAAAAAAAATCACATGATGTAAATGCTGTTCAAAAAGAAAGAACAGCAGGCACAAGTAACATAAATAGTTCAAGCATATAGCATGGCTAAATTCATATTGGCCGTAATAAATTGCAATGTAGTCACTTGTGGCCCATATTAGTAACAGCAGTGATGAAAACAACAAAGAGTTGATGAAAAGTGCACAGAGCTTACCCTGGGTGGGAACAGCGCCAAAAATAGAGTGTAAACCGCTTCCCAACGCGCGTTTCGCGTGTAGTAAGGACGGCTTCATCAAGGGAAGGTAAACTAGTGTGGCAGAAGGACTTTAAAATACACCAGGTGGGCGGTCACGTGGTGCACCACGTGACCGGTGAACCACCAATGACATCAAGTATGCGGCGCGTTCGCCCGGGGTCAGACAGGTCCCGCAGAAGCCGCACGGCGGTCACTTCCGGGAGCGCGCAGCAGCAAGCTGCGCGGTCACAGAGGGGTGACGTCGGGCGCCGCAGCCAGGGACGTGGCCGCGCCGGGCGCACGCGCACAGGATGACAGGTATAAAGATATATACAGTCAATACTAACAACATTATAAAGCAACAAACATATCATATCACAATGGATATAGGTTATGTATGTATACAGCCTATATCGGGCACAGAAATAATAATAAACATGACATAACACAGTATATGCATAAAATAGATGAACTGTGAAGTATGATGAGTAGATGGCTGCATAACTTTGAAAGGGGATGACGAACCTGTGCAAATAAGGACCATGAAAAAAGAAACAAATAACAAAGAACAATAATTAGTGACACAAATAAAACCACGCGAATATTAAAACAATGGGGGTAAAAAAGCTGCAAGCACAACACCAAGAAGTCACGAATTGGGACAGTAATACAGTTTAATTAGAGAAGAAAACGCACGTGGCTGATCATAAAAATGAGGAAAAGCTGAGGGTTAGGCGGATCTGCTCCTCCCCTGAGGATTTTGAGGACCAGGCTAGGTCTCTGAGGTCAAGGTTTCTCCAACGTGGCTACAGCAAACGTTCGATCAAAAGGGGATACAATAGAGCGAAGGAAACATCCCGTTCACAATTGTTATACGGCCACAGAAAAATTCAATCAGCTGAAAATCAGACACGCTTCATTACCACGTACAATACCAAGTGGAATGATATGCGGACTATTCTTAAGAGACATTGGCCTATTCTCCTTACAGAACCCTCTCTTGCGGGATCCATTGGAGATTTCCCGTCTATGACGTCCAGGAGAGCCAAAAATCTCAGTGATCTAATTGTTAAGAGCCACTATGTCCCCACCAACAATACCTTTCTCTCCTCATTCCAACCATTGTTGGGGTGTTTCCCCTGTGGTCACTGCCTTGCCTGCACCAATGTTCTGCGTACCCAAACCTTTGACTCTGCGGCGGGAGATAAACAGTATTTGATTAAACATCGTATCTCTTGCAGTTCCACTAATGTAATCTATTACGCCACTTGTGATTGTTCACTTATCTATATTGGACTTACATCCAGGGAACTCAGAGTCAGGGTTCGGGAGCACGTTAGGGACATTGCTGCAGCCAGGTCAGTGACTGATCCCACCGAGTTGAAAACTCTTCCCAGGCATTTTCGTCATTTTCCTGACTGTAACCCTTCATCACTTTCCATCTGGGGTATTGATGTGGTCCACCTCGGGGCAAGGGGTGGTAATGTGAAAAGTATTTTAGCCCAGCGTGAAACAAAGTGGATAGTAACATTGGACACGTTGTCCCCAAAGGGACTAAATGAGACCCTCAGCTTTTCCTCATTTTTGTGATCAGCCACGTGCGTTTTCTTCTCTAATTAAATTGTATTACTGTCCCAATTCGTGACTTCTTGGTGTTGTGCTTGCAGCTTTTTTACCCCCATTCTTTTAATATTCGTGTGGTTTTATTTGTGTCACTAATTATTGTCCTTAGTTATTTGTTTCTTTTTTTCATGGTCCTTATTTGCACAGGTTCGTCATCCCCTTTCAAAGATATGCAGCCATCTACTCATCATACTTCACAGTTCATCTATTTTATGCATATACTGTGTTATGTCATGTTTATTATTATTTCTGTGCCCGATATAGGCTGTATACATACATAACCTATATCCATTGTGATATGATATGATTGTTGCTTTATAATGTTGTCAGTATTGACTGTATATATCTTTATACCTGGCATCCTGTGCGCGTGCGCCCGGCGACGTCCCTAGCTGCGGCGCCCGACGTCTCCCCCTCTGTGACCGCGCAGCTTGCTGCTGCGCGCTCCCGGAAGTGGCCGCCGTGCGGCTGCTGCGACACCTGTCTGACCCCGGGCGCACGCGCCGCATACCTGATGTCATTGGTGGTTCGCGGGTCACGTGGTGCACCACGTGACCGCCCACCTGGTTTATTTTAAGGTCCTTCTGCCACACTAGTTTACCTTCCCTTGATAAAGCAGTCCATACTACATGCGAAACGCGCGTTGGGAAGCGGTTTACACTCTATTTTTGGCACTGTTCCCACCCAGGGTAAGCTCTGTGCACTTTTCATCAACTCTTTGTTGTTTTCATCACTGCTGTTACTAACATGGGCCACAAGTGACTACATTGCAATTTATTACGGCCAATATGAATTTAGCCATGCTATATGCCTGAACTATTTATGTTACTTGTGCTTGCTGTTCTTTCTTTTTGAACAGCATTTACATCATGTGATTTTTTGAAGCTTCCCCGGTGTTGCCAGCCCAATGCTGCTTTTCTCCTAACCCTCCGATTCCCGTCTCTTTTTATATGCATTGTCTTATCTAAATTAATTGTCAATAAAGTTTACATATTTTTATATATAATTTCTGAAAAAAACTCTCCTTTTCTTCTGGTGTTCTATATGACAAAATATGTTGCTTTCTATTTTTGAGAAAATGTATTTAATAAACAATGTTAATACGTTATAGTCATGTTTCTTAATTTCAAAGTAAAGGAATCATTTTTTTTTTAAAGGACATTAAACAACATAACTTTATGTAACACAAATACAAGAACAAGAAGAAAGACAAAAAATTACACGGCCACACATTATAATTTCATGGAACAACCACTTTCGCATTCTGCCATGCAGTGTCTCCCTCAGGAGGGATGAAATATGATGTAAAAATATCCTGAACCTTAAGGGCAGAAGGCTGTCATCGTGTAGTCAGGCCAGATGGAGCAAGGAAGGGAATGGGCACATCCTCTTCAGTTTCTTGACCTGCTTCATAACCACATTCATGCATGTGGGTAAAGTTGTGTAAGACCACACATGTTTTGATGACACCTTTAACATTCTGATCATTTAGCTGTAGGGCACCCAGAAGCACACGCCATTTGGCACAAAGGATGCCAAAGGCACACTCCACCATTCTGTGTGCATGAGCAAGACTGTAGTTGAAAATCCTCCGATGGTAATTGAGGACTCGACATGGGTACAGCCGCATCACATGTCGACTTAATTGAAAGGCCTCATCTGCAGCCAACACATATGGTGTTGGTTCACCTCTTGACCCCGGAAGAACACATGGAGGTGGAAGAGCAAAGTCATTATTGTGAAGCTGGCGACCCATAACCGATGTGTTAAATATCCTGGAATCACCTGTTCACCCATAGGCCCGAATATCATACTATACGAAATATGCAATCACTGTCCACTAATACTAACAGTACAACTGAAAAATACTGTTAATTAATGTTTGTAATAAAATATTAGAACCCCGGGTTTGATGGCTTCTTGACCTTGATGTGTTTCCCATCTAAGGCCCCGATGCAGTTTGGAAATTGTGTTTTTCCATAAAACCCACGTGAGATTCGCTCTCATTCTAGTTGTTCAGGTTCCGGCATAACATCAGAATTGAGTTTCAGCCATATCTGTTGTAAGGCAGCGCTACTTAATATCCTGGGGGATACTCGCTTTGCTGCGTCAATCACTGCACACCAGCAACTACTTTGCCGTGTTTCACAATCCACAGTTTATTACACTTCATAAACAGTATTTCACATACAAAATGTCCACGAGCCCAAGTGGCAGACCGGCCCACTTGGCTCTAATTACAGCCTTCCGCAAGGTAATAAAACAATGTCTATGAAAATTGTCCATAATATAAAGAGTATTACCTTTATCGGCTTTCAGCTGCTTTTAGTCCGCCACCACTGTGACTCTAAGGCTTGACCACACGTGGTCTCCAGCCCTCCACCCCTTAAGGCTTACTGGCGTATTTCACATACCCAGGCTCTGCCCTCCAGGACGCTTGTGTGGCACTCCGAGGCTTACTGGCATCCCCCACACTCTCACAGGGATCCAGGCTTCACCTCCACCGGAGTCCACCAGGCCTCACTAAGACTCCCACGAGCGGTGTCCCCCCCCCCATACACACAGGGAACAGCCTCGTGTCTCTCACACGGTGCCCACACAGGCGCTCCCAACACACAGGAACTCCTACACACCGGAACACACTCACACAGGAACACACAGGGTTTTTATATCTTGCAGCACACATGCACACATCCATAGATAGGACCTTAACTGATGTCAGAGTCATGTGTCCACACCCTCTGTGTGCATAAGGACCTGTGTGATGTCACGGTCATGTGACCAGTCAATTAAAGGGGAAGGTACATGGTCATTCAAACACACTGAACCATTAAAGGGATGTCTGCTACATCACATATTCCCCCCCTCTGTTCAAACTTGTGGGGTTGAACACATAATATATAAAACAGTCTATATCCCACAGTTCACACTGAGACCATGCACTTGACCCTTGCGTTGTCCAGCCCCAGGAACATTAAACATTGACATTAGCCCACTCCTTAGGGATCTACCATCTGTCAATGTCATCGACTCCGTCAAGTCACATTTCCGGGTCGTAAACTTGTCAGACTTCCTTCGCTCCCAGCGGCTCCCCCGCTCCCAGCGGTCAGTCGAAACCCTACCAGGTCTCCCCCGCTCCCAGCGGTCAATACAACAGTGTGACTCCACATGGTTCCGTCCTCTATTGGGTCGATTGTATGGGCCACTCAACCCTGAGTCACTGGAGGTCTCACTACCTCCAAACCCACTCCCAGGACATCTTGAAAGGTCCCTAACCTCAGCTGCTCTGATATTTAGGGAGCCCTTTCTCTATCTGGTCTCACACTTTCAAGACGGCTGCCATCCTCTGCCGCTCAGATGATGCTGTCTATTCACTCGCAGTCTAGCGAGATTCAACTTTTCCACCTCTCTCAGGTAGGTCACTCGGTACTCCACCAGCATGCTCATATCTGCAAGACTTTCTTCCGTTCCTACAGCGTAGAACGACACCATGCCTTCTTCATCCGGCATCCAGTCCCGACGATCACGTGGACCGCTTACTTTTACCACACCAGACTTCTTCACCATCATCAGCATGGCTCGGCCATTTCTCCCAATGAGCTCTCTCACCAGAACACGAGGCACCCGGATGACCTCTTCTCGCAGACTGTGAGCCTTTCTCATCAGCTCCAGTTGTCTAGCGGCTTGCTCCGTCTTCAACCGGAGAAACCGCTTCGTGCGAATACATCGCCAATGTATGTCACTCAGGATCGCCACCCTCTTCACCGTGACTTCGGTTGTGGACAGGACCACCAGCTGTCTAGCCTCTGAGGTCAAGTACACCTTACAGGCTCCCACGGCCTTCTTAAACTCCTCATGCACGAACTCACGGGTGCATTCTTCCCTCAAGTCCTCGGGTACATCTATGAGGCACTTGTACCGAGACGTTTCGGTCTCACCAGTGGTTTCCAGACGATCAACCAGCTCAGGTTTCAGGGACAACTGACTTCCAGCTTCTTCACCCTGGATGCTTCCCCTGAGCTGACTCACAGCTACAACTTCACAACTTTTCGTCTTGACCACCTCCACTTCACCTTTATCTTCCAACACCTTACTCTTAGCTCTCCTCAGGTCCACCTTCTCATGGTCTAAGGGAGTAAGTGCAACTGGTTTGCCTTTTCCCTTCTCCAAGGAGACCTCGTTCACCACGTGACACTTTGCTAGGCGACCTTTGAGCTCTAAGACTTCTCCTTCCAGCTCAGTTACTCGCCTCTCAGCAGTCCATGTCTGAAGCTCTTCCTGCTTCAACTGCTCTTCCAGCAGCAGAGCTCTCTCAGACCTCTCCGTCTCCAATGCGCCCACTCGGCTCTCAATAGCCAGTCTCTCACGCTTCACTTGCGTCCACTGGGCTTGTAGCAACTCCTTGAGCTGCTTGATCTCGGCTCCGACATCCACCGAATCCTCAGAGCCCACATCACTCGAGGAGGTATCTGCTTCATACCTCCCATCACCAGCGGTCAACTCCTGGCCCTAGTCTGTGGCTTTTCCGATGGACTCCTCCATCTTCTCTCGCTCAGCTTCCATCTTGCTGACTGTTTCCTTAAGATACGTCTCCGCCTTCTGGAGAGTATCACAGGACATCTGTAACTCCTTCACCTGAGCTTCCAGATCTAGGGTCTTTCCCCGGAGATCATCATTCTACTCACGGATATCTTGCAGAGTGGTCTCAACCACTTGGCGCACTTGCTCTGCATCCGCCTTATCCTCCTCTAGTTTTTCCTTCACCTTGAGGAGATCCTCATAATCTCTCTTACTCTGTTGCAGTTCCTCACTGAACTTTCCATACCTCTTTTCTGCCTCATGATCATGAGCAGACACTTCAACTTTTATTGCCTCTTTCAGGGTGGATAGCTCCTGGTCTCGCTGGTACAGAGAGTCCTCTAGCCGCTCCTTCTCCTGCATTAGAGGCTTTACTTGGTCCTGGAACTGCTGCAGCTCCCTCATGAGTTCATCATACTCCTTTTTAGATTTACACAGCTCCCGGTTGAACTGTTCGCGCAGTCGTTCTAGTTCCTGATCACGTCCAGAAACTCCATCCTGCCGCGTCTCCTTCTCAAGCTTCAACTGCAAAACCTCTTCCTTGATTTTGCGGCGATCCTCCTTAATTGCGTGGAACATCTCCTTCCACTGGACAACTTCCTCGTTGCTTTCCTTTAGACTTCGCTGTAAGTCCTTCACAACCTGGTATACCCTCTGCCGTTCAGACTCCAGGCTCCGCTGGTCTGAGGACACGTTCTCCAGGTCCGTCACCTCCTCTTCTGCCTCTGAAGGAGGATCCACCCTTGTAACAACGGCACACACCATTAAATTTTCTTTATTTTCACTTTTAGTCAAGACTACAGGAGCAACCTTTTTGTGGCCCTTGCGCCGTCTACGTGAGGTTGACTTTCTCACTTCATCTATCCCCTCCTGACTGACCTCTCCTTCTACTTCCGTAGTGTCACCGTCAGCTACGGGTCTGTGTCACTCCCCATGATGTTGTGGACTACCAGGTCACCTCCCACTTTGACTTCACCCCCTTCCACTGGAGCTACCCCATTGTCAACGGTCACCTTGTCATTTTTAGGAGGTACCCACCCACAATCATCAACAATTTCCAGTTTTCTACACTCCACACTCTTGTGAAAATCTGCCCCCTTTTTAGACTCCGCCCCCTTTTTAACAACCACACCGGCAGGGTAATTTTTACACAAAAAATCAGCGACAGTCTTACGACTCAGTTCACAAGACCTCTTACCACCTCCCCGGGCACTCTGGGACAACACGGGCGCCCCCGGAGAGTCCATAGAATGGTCCACCACCGCCATTCTATACGGTGCCCACAGCTCCTGCGGTTCCCGCACCATGTCCAGTAACAGTTTCTCAAATACCTGATCCGGTCCCAACCGGCCCTTCAAACGCTCAATAGCTCAAGACACCTCTGCTGCTTTGCTCACAGCCATCACGGTACACTGTTCACACTTGAACTTCACCGCTCTCCCCGAAAAATTTTCGTGGCCCCGCCGAGCCACCGCAAAACAGGATTTGAGTGCGATGTCAATCTTCGCAACCCCGCCGAGTTGCAGCAAGATGCTTTGAACTTCGTGAGCCCCGCCGAGCCACAGCAAACCAGGTTTGAGTGCGACGACAACCTTCACATTTGCTCGCAGCTGCCTGCACTCTCAAACCACATGTAAGGCAGCGCTACTTATTATTCTGGGGGATACTCGCTTTGCTGCGTCAATCACTGCACACCAGCAACTACTTTGCCGTGTTTCACAATCCACAGTTTATTACACTTCATAAACCGTATTTCACATACAAAATGTCCACGAGCCCAAGTGGCAGACCGGCCTACTTGGCTCTAATTACAGCCTTCCGCAAGGTAATAAAACAATGTCTATGAAAATGTCCATAACATAAAGAGTATTACCTTTATCGGCTTTCAGCTGCTTTTAGTCCGCCACCACTGTGACTCTAAGGCTTGACCACACGTGGTCTCCAGCCCTCCACCCCTCAAGGCTTACTGGCGTATTTCACATACCCAGGCTCTGCCCTCCAGGACGCTTGTGTGGCACTCCGAGGCTTACTGGCATCCCCCACACTCTCACAGGGATCCAGGCTTCACCTCCACCGGAGTCCACCAGGCCTCACCAAGCCTCCCACGAGTGGTGTTCCCCCCCCATACACACAGGGAACAGCCTCGTGTCTCTCACACGGTGCCCACACAGGCGCTCCCAACACACAGGAACTCCTACACACCGGAACACACCCACACAGGAACACACAGGGTTTTTATATCTTGCAGCACACATGCACACATCCATAGATAGGACCTTAACTGATGTCAGAGTCATGTGTCCACACCCCCTGTGTGCATAAGGACCTGTGTGATGTCACGGTCATGTGACCAGTCAATTAAAGGGGAAGGTACATGGTCATTCAAACACACTGAACCATTAAAGGGATGTCTGCTACATCACACTGTGCACAGGTGTTCTTGACAATTGCTGATATCATAGACTTTCCCAGGAGGAATTTGAAATGAAGGGCGGCAAACCAAACACCAGTAGCTAGGAACCTAAAGGACATATAACAAATTACATAACGAAAAGCTGCTACATAATAGTCCAAAATAAAAACAAAATCTTATTTAGGCAAATGCATAAGAATATAAATTTCCAAGATTTTAAACAAGGCAATAAAATAATCATACATTTAGAAATATAGTTCAGGAAACATTATATTGGAAGAAAAGATTCAAAACAGAAATGGCTAGACATATTTTGCTTTGTCTAAAAAACATTAAAATATTACCTTAGAGTCAGAAGTCGCTCCTCAGCAGATATACATCGCCACATGCTTGTATTCTGGTAGGTTATGCCCGGCCTCAGTACCTCCAAAAGATTATCAAATGTAGATACGCTCATCCGAGTGTATTTATAAGACTTTTGACGATACTTGCGTAGCTCATCATAGAGTCGATGAAAGTGACCTTTTGTTGCCCGTTTTGTCAGGTTTGTTCAGGAATGGATGTATCCAGTATTGACAATGCCTCCTCGGAAAGGCTACAATTGGGTAGGGGTTGCCATAGCACCGAGAAAACACCCAGTGTAATAAGATACACTCAGTAGTATTAAAGGTCAGGTTGAAGAAAATTTTGTGGGCCAAAAATACTACCAAAAAAGCCAATAGGGTTATTAAGAGGGAATATCCAAACAAGATACAGTTGTGCCCAAAAGTTTCCATACCCCGGCAGAATTTTTCCTTTCTTGGCCTTGTTTCAGAGAATATGAATGATAACAAAAAAACTGCCATTTATTGTCAAACTACTGTGTTTTCTCTTTTTAAATCTAAATGACAACCAAAAACATCCAAATGACCCTGATCAAAAGTTCACATACCCCAGTTCTTAATACCGTGTATTGCCCCCTATAACATCAATGACAGATTGAAGTCTTTTGTGGTAGTTGTGGATGAGGTTCTTTATTTTCTCAGATGGTAAAGCTGCCCATTCTTCTTGGCAAAAAAGCCTCCAGTTCCTGTAAATTCCTGGGCTGTCTAGCATGAACTGCGCGCTTGAGATCTCCCCAGAGTGGCTCAATGATATTGAGGTCAAGAGACTGAGATGGTCACTCCAGAAGAACCTTCACTTTGTTCTGCTCTAGCCAATGACAAGTCGACTTGGCTTTGTGTTTTTGATTGTTGTCATGTTGGAATGTCCAAGTACGTCCCATGCACACCTTCAGACTGATGAGTGCAAATTTGCCTCCAGTATTTACTGATAACTTGCTGCATTCATCTTTCCTTCAACTTTTACCAAGTTTCCTGTGCCTTTGTAGCTCACACATCCCCAAAACATCAGCAATAAACCTCCGTGCTTTACTGTAGGAATGGTGTTCCTTTCATCATAGGCCTTGTTGACCTCTCTCCAAATGTAACGTTTATGCTTGTGGCCAAAAAGTTCAATTTTGGTCTCATCACTCCAAATTACCTTGTTCCTGAAGTTTTGAGGCTTGTCTCTGTGCTGTTTGGCGTATTGTAGGTGAGATACTTTGTGGCATTTGCGCAGTAATGGCTTTCTTCTGGCGACTCGACCATGCAGCCTATCTTTCTTCAAGTGCCTCCTTATTGTGCATCTTGGAACAGCCACACTGCTAGTTTTCAGAGAGTCCTGAATTTCAGCTGATGTTATTTGTGGGTTTTTCTTTGCATCCCGAACAATTTTCCTGGCAGTTGTGGCCGAAATTTTTGTTGGTCTACCTGACTGTGGTTTGGTTTTTACAGAGCCCCTGATTTTCCATTTGTTAGTCACAGTTTGAACGCTGCTGACTGGCATAATCAATTCCTTGGATATTTTTTTGTATCCCTTTCCTGTGTTATACAGTTCAACTACCTTTTCCCATAGATCCATTGATAATTCTTTTGCTTTCCCCATGACTCACAATCCAGAAACGTCAGTGGCTGGATGAAAGATGCAACAGTCTGTCTGGATCCCCGAAACTCACTCAGCTTTTATGCACACACACTGATTACAAGCAAACAGGTCACAGGTGAGGATGTTACCTTTAGTAGCCATTCAAACCCATTTATGTCAAATTTAAAAAGAGAAAACACAGTAGTTTGACAATAAATGGCTTCACCCAACCAATAACCAAGAGTGGGGAAAAAGTTTTTTTGTTATCATTCATATTCTCTGATACAAGGCCAAGAAAGGAAAAATTCTTCTGGGGTATGTAAACTTTTGAGCACAACTGTATATGTGCTCCCGGTGTCCAAATAGGGAAAGAGGGCTTTTATAGGTTTGCACCCAAGGATTGCTTATGCTTTTTAGTGGAAACCTTAAAGAAAATCGCAAGGCTATCGCATTAAAAACAGATGGCATTTGCATCACATATGCTCAGACTAGGAAAAAAAATTGCACAATTGCATTGCAGTCGCAGACGAATCGGAAAGAAAATCGCATAACACTTATTCGACTCTATTGCATCAAAATCGGACCGATTTTAAAAACGTTAGTGTGTCTCCGGCCTAACCGTAATTCTATGCAGTAGAAAAAACTGTAGTATAAGTACTACAAGAATTTTTCACTAAAATGCTGAAACTACAATTACTAAACGTCAGTAAAAAAAATTACTGAGAGCCCGCAATTATCTGACGTTAATTCTGATTGTATTTTAGCAAAAAATACTGTAGTAGAAGCGAATTACTAAAGTATATTTTTACTGTAGATTACACAGTCCCTAATCTAGCTCAACTATTATTTTTATTTGATTCTTTTTTTACATTTTACTATCTGACACTAATCCTATTCATATTTTAGTAAAAAATACTGTAGAATAAGGTATTTACTACAGTATATTTTTACTGTCCCTAATCTAGCCCTATCAACTAATGTAAATTTATTTTTATTTGATTTTGTTTATTACACTATTTGAGAAAATAAAAACAAAACAACAACTGGATGCCAATCAGTGATGTGCGTCACTAATCAGTACTCGGTGTCTGCAGGACGCCCCACACGGAGGTGGTGCAAAAAAAGGGGGAGAAAAAATGGACAGGGAAAAAAATCCCTGGCCAAAAGCGAGCACGGATGCCGATCAGTGATGTGCCTCATGGATCAGCGCTTGGTGGTTGCAGGGCACACGCACGGAGGTGGTGCAAAGGGGAGGTGGGAGAAAATATGAACAGGGGAAAAAAAACTCTGGACAAAAGCGAGCACGGATGCCGATCAGTGATGTGCCTCATGGATCAGCGCTTGGTGGATGCAGGGCACACGCACGGAGGTGGTGCAAAGGGGAGGTGGGAGAAAATATGAACAGGGGAAAAAAAACTCTGGACAAAAGAGAGCACGGATGTCGATCAGTGATGTGCGTCACTGATCAGAGCCCGGTGGCTGCAGGACGCATGCACGGATGTGGTGCAAAAGAAAAAAACTGCCAAAAATCTAGCAATCAAGTACTGATCAGTGCTCGGTGGCAGACGGGGGGAGAGGGTAGAAAGGGAGGAGAAGGGGACAGGGGTGGACTCGAAAAAACAGGGGACAGGAACAGATCTTTTTTTCTGGTCTTCAGTCAGCTGCAGTAAAGGTAGTGGCACAGGCTATAATAGTTTGTGGCACCACTAGGCCCAGCAGATCTGCATGAGGGTAACTTGCAGAAAAAAGCAGCAGTATACTCACTATATAAATATATACATTAGTATAATCCATATTATCAAAGGTCAATAAACAGGAAAAAATCACCTATACAGATGCACACTATGTTGTCCATATAGGACTATATGGTGAATTACCTGTAGTATATGACAGCCACTAGACCGTTACCACCGCCTGCGCTCCAGCCCCTTGGGGTAACGGTCTAGTGGCTGTCATATACTACAGGTAATTCACCATATAGTCCTATATGGACAACATAGTGTGCATCTGTATAGGTGATTTTTCCTGTTTATTGCCCTTTGATATATTTTAATTACCACTTACATATATATATATATACATTAGTGGCCCAACTGATTGTTCATACCCTCATTATAGAGAGGTTGTTTGGTGCCCATGAATTTGTCAAGTGTTGCCATGTGCTTCATTTTTCTCACAATTGTATTGTTGTATGTGTCTTGTATCCCCCACATCTGTTTATGATTTTTAAAAATAACATTTTCTATGTTTATAATATCTGTATGCCTCTGGTTCATCTCTTTTGGCCTTTCCTCTTTGTCAGCAGATCCGCAGCAGAACGACACAGTGACCACTCTGCACACGTCTCCAAGCTAGAATGAGTGGTCACTTTGAGGTCAAACTCCGTTGCTTCTCACTGATGGACGTCATCATCCGATAGCTCCAATCAGTGCTGGGGCTGGTGATGCTGCTGTTGCCTAACTCCAGCCTATGATCAGTGCTGTTATAGCTCCGATCATAGCTGGACTTCAATGTTTCGGGCCATTTCATTAGCTAAAACATTGAAATCACTGTGACCGGCTGTTCAGAACTGAACAGAAGATCACAGCGATCGTAGTTACGGGGGCGACGAAACCCCCCGTGGTGACGAATCCCGTGCCCTGCAGTCAGGCACCTTCCTCTGTTCACCGTGTTTGAAGATACGGTGTCTGGAGGTTCTCATTATGTCAATTTACGTCAATTTGTGGGAACCCTTCCCTGACCATGACGTAAACTTAAGTCAAATGTCGGGAAAGGGTTAAAAAATATATATATTTGAGTTGTGTAGCTATTTTCCGAGACCTTTAATGTTGTCATTTTTTCGGTCGGTGGAGCTGTGTGACCGCTTAGTTTTGTGGGATGAGACAATATTTTTATTGATATCATTTTGGGATAGATATGACATTTTGATCACTTGTTACAACATTTCTTGTGGTATTACAGGACCAAAAAAACAATTTGGCATTATTGAACTTTTTCCGTTTAGAGTGTTTACCAATCTGATTCATTTTTTTTTATATTTTAATAGCTTGGACTTTTCTGTGTTTTTTTTTAATCTTTATTTTAATGGGGGAAAAGGGTGGTGATTTGACCTTCACTGTTTTATTTATTTTTTAAAACATTTTGTTTTCTTTTCGCTGTATTTGTTGGTCGCCTTAAGGAATTTTAACCTGCGATCAACTGATCGCTTGTGCTATATACAAGAATACCACAGCATTGCTGCATATAGTAAAAATCACGGTCTCCTTTGCAGCCTGGCCACAGGCTGGATTTCAAGTGAGATCCCTAATGACAAGCATGGAGGTCTTCAACAGACCCCCAGCTGTCATAGCAACCCATTGGCGACCCGAGATCACGTCATGGGCGCATGGAATGACGCAACCCCATTCTGGCGTGTAGTTAATGCCGCTGATAGAGTAGGACAGCGATATTGAGCAAGTGAACAATCATGAAGGTCGCTTTTCGTCATCCGCAGTTGTTAGAGGCAGGTCATATTTCAGCATCCACTACTGCTTCGAACATGAGACTGCCATCATTTATAGACAATCATCTTGGCTATCTCATACATAAATTTGACTTGCAACTATTTGGCATATTAGTTATGCAGATTCTTGTCATGTCACTGCATTGTTACTATTTTACTCCTGGGGTGGAGAAAACCTTTTTTCTTCCTATATACTACAAATTACAACCTGTTGTAAAATTCCCTAATAGTTCAGTGTGTTATTAGGTTGATTCCCAGTGAAAGATCACTGGTTTGAATCAAGAAGCAGCCATGAAGATTTCCCAAGAAAAGAGAAACAGCATCATCCAGCTCATCGATAGCGGTCTCTCGACCAAGAAAATTGACAAACTGAATCAGGTGAGTGCCAGTGAGTGGAAAGAAAAAGAGAGGGGATAATAGCCAAGAGTTATGATACATACTAAGAGGCTATAATCTCGGGATATATAAGAGGATAGGAAAAGCCACATGGGGAACCAAAACACGTAGCATGTGACTCGGCTATAAGGCACATGACATCACTAGTGAATATTTGGAGTCACATGACATCATTATGTGAGTATATGAAGTAAATGTATTAAGCTTAGATCTAGTTGATTGAGATATGTATTACTAAACTTAATCTGGAGGAAGTGAAAGTCTACACTTTATGATAAGAAAACTATGAATTATGGCAAGGTATTTAAATTAGAAAATAAGCCCCACCCAGGAAGTGACATAGAACGCTAAGAAATGGAGGGAAAATTAATGTACTTAAATAGAGAAGGTTGATGTGTGAGCATCCCCAATTTTGCATCTATGGAAAGTGGTAGCAGCATTCTTCACCACTGAGATGGACACTCACCATTGTGAGGTTCAGTACGTTTTTTAAGTCACTTGGCACTTTATGGCACAGAGTCACTTTTTTTTGCTCTTTTGTATCGCTGGTGCTCCCCAAAAAATACCAAATACACTCCCCTGATGAGTCCCCGGTAAGAAGGAAGAAACGCGTAGGGAAGGGACTTTTTGTGGGTGACATTTTAGGACATATTTGGGTACTGCCCTTCTTAGGGCGGGAGCTAACACCAGGGGCATGACAGGGTAGATCTTCTTCTGAGGAACCAATTGTTTGAATGGGATGAAGAAACCTGAATGATGCCCGCATGCAAAAAAATGGGTGAGATCTACACATATCACTAAAGTTTGATAACACTGTATTCATTTATTGATCAGGATTGGTTTGAAATTATTGGCCTTTCCAGGTCATATGGTTACATTCTAAGAGGGCTGTTCAGACATTATATGTCTTAGATTCATTGGTCTGTTTTTTGACATCTTTTGCCTCTTGTTTGATGAAATTTTAGAGGTTATATTTGTCTATTTTGATATGAATAAGATGTAATTAGGGACTGGTATCATATATCGGAGATATTATACACTCTTTTTAGAGATTTATTAACGGTTATATTTAAGAGATACCTCGTGGCTGATAAATGTTATTAATACTGAGGGAATTCGTCTGCCGTATGTTAAGCAGATTCTAGCTATTCTATTGTCATGACAGTTGGAAGGATACAAAATGAAGTCCATCCATTCAAAAGCTAAGAGGTGGACGTCCAGGCAAAATAGTGAAGTCAACAAGTCGGCTCATCAGAAGGACTATCAATTCTGGAGCGACAAACACGGCAGTATGTCGTATGCTTCATAATAGTGAGATCATAGACGTCCATGCAAGCACCATGTGATGCACGTTACACAAGTCTGGAAAGGTGGCCCGAAAAAAGGTGAAGATGCCTCGAATATTGTCATAAAAACCGTTGGCTCAAGTTTGCAAAGAAGTATGCGAAGTGGACAGTAGAAGATTGGAAACGGGTGATTTGGAGCAATGAGATGAAAATCAATAGACTAGGTTCTGATGGGTGCAAATGGGTCTGGAAGACACAAGTGAAAAAGGGGCTAACGGATCGAGAAATTGAAGGAACTGACAAGTTTGGTGGAGGAAGCCTGATATGGGGTTGTTTCACAGTCAAAGGCATTGGATACTTGATCAGGATCAATGGTGGTCTCAATGCTGAGTTATATGTGAGCAGGATCGGACTGGCCCACCAGGACACCGAAGAATTCTCTGGTGGGCCCCCGAGCAGGATGTAGACGGGGCCCGCTGGGTAAAACTCAATGTGCGTCCGAGGAAGCACAGTCAGTTGAAATGTATTCTTTCTGCACTGCAAAAGTTGACATGGCCGACAGCGGCTGACGTCAGTGCGCTCGTCGCAAGTGGCGCATGACAGTGACGTTGCCAGCTTATGACGTAACTATAGTCATTCACCGGCGGCCATTTCAACATGACTGCGCTGGACCTGAAGGAAGAGGACACAGTGCGGCATCGGGAGCGCAGGCAGCTACGCAGAATCTTTTTTTTCTTTTTTACTTCTTCTGTGGATGCGGCATGATGCGGGCCCAGCCCAGGACAAGGGATATATATATATATATATATATATATATATATATATACACTGCTCAAAAAAATAAAGGGAACACTCAAATAACACATCCTAGATCTGAATGAATGAAATATTCTCATTGAATACTTTGTTCTGTACAAAGTTGAATGACAACAAAATCACACAAATATCATCAATGGAAATCAAATTTATTAACTAATGGAGGCCTGGATATGGAGTCATCCCCAAAATTAAAGTGGAGAAACACATTACAGGCTGATCCAACTTTGATGTAATGTCCTTAAAACAAGTCAAAATGAGGCTCGGTATTGTGTGTGGCCTCCACGTGCCTGTATGACCTCCCTACAACGCCTGGGCATGCTCCTGATGAGGTTGTGGATGGTCTCCTGTGGGATCTCCTCCCATACCTGGACTAAAGCATCCACCAACTCCTGGACAGTCTGTGGTGCAACGTGACGTTGGTGGATGGAGCGAGACATGATGTCCCAGATGTGCTCAATCGGATTCAGGTCTGGGGAATGGGCAGGCCAGTCCATAGCTTCAATGCCTTCATCTTGCAGTTACTGCTGACACACTTCAGCCACATGAGGTCTGGCATTGTCCTGCATTAGGAGGAACCCAGGGCCAACCGCACCAGCATATGGTCTCACAAGTGGTCTGAGGATCTCATCTCGGTACCTAATGGCAGTCAGGCTACCTCTGGTGAGCACATGGAGGGCTGTGCGGCCCTCCAAAGAAATGCCACCCCACACCACTACTGACCCACTGCCAAACCGGTCATGCTGAAGGATGTTGCAGGCAGCAGATTGCTCTCCACGGTGTCTCCAGACTCTGTCACGTCTGTCACATATGCCCAGTGTGAACCTGCTTTCATCTGTGAAGAGCACAGGGCGCCAGTGGCGACATTGCCAATCCTGGTGTTCTGTGGCAAATGCCAAGCGTACTGCACGGTGTAGGGCTGTGAGCACAACCCCCATCTGTGGACGTCGGGCCCTCATACCACCCTCATGGAGTCGGTTTCTAACCGTTTGTGCAGACACATGCACATTTGTGGCCTGCTGGAGGTCATTTTGCAGGGCTCTGGCAGTGTTCCTCCTGTTCCTCCTTGCACAAAGGCGGAGGTAGCGGTCCTGCTGCTGGATTGTTGCCCTCCTACGGCCCCCTCCATGTCTCCTGGTGTACTGGCCTTTCTCCTGGTAGCGCCTCCAGCCTCTGGACACTACGCTGACAGACACAGCAAACCTTCTTGCCACAGCTCACATTGATGTGCCATCCTGGATGAGCTGCACTACCTGAGCAACTTCTGTGGGTTGTAGAGTCCATCTCATGCTACCACGAGTGTGAAAGCACAACCAACATTTAAAAGTGACCAAAACATCAGCCAGAAAGCATTGGTACTGAGATGTGGTCTAAGGTCCCCACCTGCAGAAACACTCCTTTATTCAGTGTGTCTTGATAATTGCAAATAATTTCCATCTATTGTCTATTCCATTTGCACAACAGCATGTGAAATTGATTGTCAATCAGTGTTGCTTCCTAAGTGGACCGTTTGATTTCACAGAAGTTTGATTTACTTGGAGTTATATTCTGTTGTTTAAGTGTTCCCTTTATTTTTTTGAGCAGTGTATCTCTGCTGTTCTGCTTGGATTCCAATCATTGTCTGATGTGTTATATGGTTTTTGATCTTGTGGATTTTTAACTAATAGTGGTCTTTTCTATTCTTTATAGATCTCTGGAAAAAGTGAATTATGTTTTCTATGAGATTCACCTTTACATCATCATGTGAAAATATAATCTATATGTTTCTAGAAATATGCATGTCAGTGTTTTTTGTTGTGATTTTGGACCATCATATGATCACTGTATATGAGTCTTATTTATAGTCTCTTTTTTACAGTTTGTGTATTAATAGCCAACATGGTTGATTTATCAAAGGGCATGGTATGGTGCTTGGCGTCTGTATATAATATGGGACTTGATACATGGAGCACATTAGGTTGAGTAACTTGTCCCTCACCGGGTGAGTGGCTCCCTTTTGGCTCAGATGTTGGGTTTACCCACCCCAGCTAATGGGGGCTGTTACTCAACAGCACCATGTTTGTCACTATCAAAAATACACTAGTGGCCAAAATTGAGGCAACACCCTCAAGATTTATGAATTTTTAGCATTTTGCCAATACAAATCCAAATTTCATGAATGTTTTGGATTTCACAGTAAAGTTTTTTAAGTAGAAATAACAAAATCTCATATAGAAACACAATATTAGAAGGAAATTTGTTCATTTGTCAACAAATTGGACACTATTGTCATTCAGATGACTGTGGGAGAAAAGCCATTTATTTGTCCTATTTTCATATCTAACACTAAAATGTTAGTACTTAGTTGGATAGCCCTTGGCCTTGATAACTGCCTGGCATCTATTTGGCATGCTATCTACCAGTTTGTTTAAATCAGATGGCGTGATGATATGAAACCATGATTTGATGATGGCTGCAATGAGTTCCTGCTTGTTTGAGCCGAGCCCAGAGATTCTCAATAGGATTGAGATCTGGGCTGTTTCCTGGCCAATTCAATAGCTGGACATTTTTGTCCTTGAACCAAGAGAGACATTTTTTAGCTGTATGGCATGGGGCTCCATCTTGCTGAAAAATAAACGGTGTCCCTTCACCAAATACATCACATGCCGAAGGAATGAGTTTAGGCTGAAGAACTTCCTTCATGTACTTTTCAGCATTAACTGTTCCTTCAATTACCTGCAGCCTAGCAACTGCATCTCTGGACACACAGCCCCATACCATAACACTCAGAGGATGCTTCATGGTGGGTACTGTACACTCTGGCAAGCAATCCTCTCCAGGTCGTCGTCGAACGTAGCAGACACCATCGCTGCCAAAGATGGATATGCGTGTCTCATCGCTCCATAAAACATTTCTCCATTATTCAATGGTCCATTTAGAACGTTCTTTGACCCACTGCAGACGCTGTGAGACATTCAAAAATGGCTTTTTACGTGGTATTCTGGCTCTTATCCCCGCGTTTACCTATCGTTGTCGAATCGTCGAACCGTCCGATCGGACACTGTCACTCCAGTGTTGACAAGCTCCTTGTTGATGTTAACAGCAGTTGATTCCCTGTTATTTAGGGCGATTCTAACAATTCTTCTATCAGTCTGAGGAGTTGTAGCCTTCTTCCTTCCTCTACCTGGTTTATTCTTTATCGAAGCAGTCTCTTGAAACCGCTTACACACTTTGAGAACAAAAACATGTAATTGCTTACCTTTTGATGGAAAACTGGCTTTAAAATATAAAAAACGCCTTTTAATCACACAATATCAGTCTTAAAACACACCCAGGTCACTATAAACAAACATAGAATACATATCGCAGAAGAGGGCGTGTGTTCAAGTAAGTATGTCAGTGAAAACTTTCATTAAATATTGGTGATGGTGAAAAACTGCAGGTGTTGCCTCAATTTTGGCCACTAGTGTATGTAATGCCGCACTACCATTAGATCTATTATTGGGTTTTGCCCTTATTGTCCGGTACTGGGACATTTGCCATGCGCTATTTATATTCATATTATACAGTATAGACTCAATCTATTTTGTGATATATGGTAGTAGACCGGTATATACAATTCTTGTGGGGCATAAGGCATACCACAGTAAAAATGGCGCTGGTGCAAAGTAATGCCATAGATACTTGCGCAATAGACAGTATTTATATGTACCACATCAAATATGGTGTCTTCTGCGCTTCCGCCCTATAATGTGATGTCACATCCGCTAGTGACATCATTGGCGTATGCGCAGTTCCGAATTTTCTTTGGATATGTATGTGATAGAGTGGTCACTTCCTCTATACAGCAGCAACTCTGACATGCACAGTTTGTTATTTAGGACGCTGTTTTTCGGTGATGTTCACATGCTGATGCGGTGGGTTAATCTTAATTATTTTGATTCTGGACACCTGTACTCATTATGTAATTTATTATGAATTGAATTATATTATGAGAAGAAATTATGTGTATATATTATTATGAATCACAGAAGCTTATATACATTATGATCTATTTATGTATTGTATGTTTATATGTACTTTGCACTTTATATTATAATTGTCTTGTAAATGGATGATCTGATATATACTTCACCTGTATACTCTGCACTTTGCTTGAAAAAGGCTGTGTTCAGCCGAAATGTTGCGACAGCTCCTGCTGAGCAAATAAATCATCTATTTTTGGAGTGCTGTCTCTACTATTTTTTCTATATATATATGTGTGGCTATATATAATAATGTATGTAACGTGCTGCGGAATATGTTAGCGTTATATAAAAATAAAGATTATTATTATATATGTATCTGTAGCTTTGTCGCAATAAAAATAGGGGGGCCCATACATATTTCTTGCACATGGGCCCCAAGCTGTCAGTGTCCGCCCCTGTGACAGCCTGTACCCTGTGACCCCTGCAGGGCTGTACTCTGCGCAGGTCACTAAAGAGGTCTGTACTTGCTGTCAGGTGTCACAATGGAGCCGGTCATGTCAGGGACTGCTAGTTATGCAATTCTCTAGTACAGAGGGGATGTGGCAGGAGGGGGTGCAGAGATGGTGTATTCGAATGCTCGTTCATTGTTATTTATATAGATGATATATTATATATAACGTATTTTTCGGACCATAAGACACACTTTTTTCCTCCAAAATTTTGGAGGAAAGTGGGGGGTGCGTCTTATAGTCCGAATACTATATACCTTTATATATCGTATGGCTCTGCGTGGTAGGAGGTGTCGGGGAGCGGCAGTGGGGGATCAGCGTGGCACAGGAGGCAGCAGCCGCTTGCTGCAGCCTACGCTGTGCCCGCTACTAAAGAAAATGAATATTCCCTGCTCCCGATGCCCATGGGCACGGAGAGCAATGAATATTCATTTTCCTTAATAGCCGGCACACTGTAGCCGCAGCGCGGCTCCTGCTGCCGCTCTGCGGTCAGTGTGCCTGCTATTAAAGCTCATGAATATTCGCTACAACCCACTTCCATGGGTTGTAGTGAATATTCATAGTCTTTAATAGCGGGCACACATGACCGCAGAGCGGCAGCAGGAGCCAAGCTGCGGTACAGTGTGCCAGCTATTGAAGAGACTGAATGGTCACTGCTCCCCACGCACACAGTCCCGGCATGGGGAGCAGCACCTCACATTGTGTGAGGGCGCATGGCAAGAACGCCATGCGCGCCCTGCCATGCGCTGCTCACACAATGAGAGTGTCGGTAGCTGAGCGGGACAGCGCTGGAGGAGAGAGGAAGTGAGTATGATTGTTTATTTTTTGTGGGCAGCGTGATGGGGGCTCAAGGGGTGCCATGCATACCAGGAAGGGGGATCAAGGGGTGCCATGAATACCAGGATGGGGGATCAAGGGATGCCATGCATACCAGAATGGGGAATCAAGGGGTACCATGCATACCAGGATGGGGGATCAATGGGTGCCATGAATACAAGGATGGGGGATCAAGGGGTGCCATGCATACCAGAAAGGGGGATCAATGAGTGCCATGCATATCAGCAAGGGGATCAAGGGGTGCAATGCATGCCAGGATGGGGGATCAAGGGGTGCCATGCATACCAGGATGGGGGATCAAGGGGTACCATGCATACCAGGATGGGGGCCACGTATACCAGGATGGGATGGGGGCACGTATGCCAAGAAGGAGGGGCCATACATACCAGGATGGAAGATATTAACAAAATTCAGGGACATTACCCCAATACCAGTGTCAGCAGCAGACCCCCTCCCCCATAACAGAGTATCATGACCACATTTTTTGCTTACTTTTTCCTATTTTCCTCTTCTAAAACCTTAGGTGCGTCTTATGGTCCGGTGCATCTTATAGTCCAAAAAATACGGTATATATACTTACATTTTTATTTATATAGATATATATATATTAGATGGGGCAATGCTAGCACTGTTGATAGTTGCGCCCATCAGGCAAGCATGGTGGCAGCCTGTAACCTGTGACCCCTGCAGGGCTGTACTCTGCACAGGTCACTAAAGACGTCGGTACTTGATGTCAGGTGTCACAATGGAGCAGGTCATGTCAGGGACTGCTAGTTATGTAATTCCCTAGTACAGAGGGAATGTGAGAGGAGGGGGCGCAGAGATGAAGGCAGGCGGCGGCAGAGGAGGAGGGGGTGATCCGCTTGACATACCCCAGGCCGGTACAATGCAGATCACAGCGCCGCTCCCGCCGGTGGCGCAGTGGGATTTGCATTCGCTCGCTATCCGCCCACTGCTGCAAGGCTCTGGCCCAGCTCAGCGCCCAGAGCGGAGGCAGCCTTCCTCTCTCCTTCCTTACCCCGCTTGTTGTTGCACAGTCGAAAGTAAGACTCACCTGCCGGAAAAGAAGAAGCCGCAGCAGCACCAATGCTGGAGAGCAGAGGCGGCCGCCTCTCAGGCGGTGGTGGTGATGAGCAGCAGCGTTTTTCGGCCTTGAACAGACGGTCTCATCACCTTCACCTCAACCTCCACGGGGGACACGAAAGGAGCAGAGCACAGGAAGCGGCTGGGGTGAATGAAGGAGAAGGGTTTATGAATGAGATGTCACTAAGGGGGGAAGAATGCCGGGCAGCCGGGGAGAGTCAGCTTGGGACTGAGCTCGTAACACCCCCCCTCTCGCTGTTGCTTTTACGTCCAACAGCTGGTATATAAAAACATGCGTGTATTTGAATGCAACGTTGTGTCAAAATTTCAAAGCAATCGGTGAAGAACTTTCAGAGATTTAAGATTTTGAACAAACGAACATTTACATTTTTATTTATGTAGAGATATATCTGGGGCCCAGCCCAGGACAAGGGTATATATATATATATATATATATATATATATATATATATATATATATATATATATATATATATACAGGTGCATCTCACTAAATTAGAATATCATCAAAAAGTTAATTTATTTCAGTTCTTCAATACAAAAAGTGGAACTCATATATTATATAGAGTCATTACAAACAGAGTGATCTATTTCAAGTGTTTATTTCTGTTAATGTTGATGATTATGGCTTACAGCCAATGAAAACACAGCAGTCATTATCTCAGTAAATTAGAATACTTTATAACAACAGCTTGAAAAATGTTTTTAAAATACGAACAGATCGCTTATATATAGGTCCCAGGACAAGGAAAATATATATATAGGGCCCAAGACAAGGGGAATATATATATGGGGCCCAGGACAAAGAGACATATATATAGGGCCCAGGACAAAAAGGCATAGGGGGCTCAGGACAAAGAGGCATAGGGGGCCCAGGACAAAGGGACGTGGACATAGGGGCCAGGATGGGGAACATAGGGTCTCAAGATAAGGCAACATAGGGTCCCAAGATGGGGGACACTATTAATTAAAGGGGCCAGGTTGAGGGACTTTATTACTATATGGAGGCCAAATGAGGAGCAAACATTAGTTTATGGTGGCAAGTGGGGAGCATAATTACTGCTGTAATATAATTTACTTTATAGAATACTATTTTCCAAGGGGGGAACAAAAGGGAGGTCCTGTTACTGTGCAGGGCGGCACTATGTTGCTTTTTTTCTTCATTAGGCATAGTGTATAAGTTAGGCAATGTGCTCTAGAAGAGATCAGCTATTGATAACTGTGTTATTTTTTTGTAGAGACGAGTCCCGGCTGGAAAAAGTGATGGCGGTCTGTGCCAGATGACAAAGAAAAGCGAAGATGAAGGACATCACCTAGAGACTTCACTGGTAAATCAGTGTGTTAAATGTACACTGACACTATACACTGTATACTATGTACAGAGCTCCCGTGTATAATGTCACTAGTGATCACTGTATTACCTGTAAACTGACACTATGTACAAAGCTCCTGTGTATAATGTCACTAGTGATCACTGTATTACCTGCACACTATATACAGAGCTCCTGTGTATGTCACTGGTGATCACTGTATTACCTGTACACTATATACAGAGCTCCTGTGTATAATGTCACTGGTGATCACTGTATTACCTGTACACTATACACTATATACAGAGCTCCTGTGTATAATGTCACTAGTGATCACTGTATTACCTGTACACTATATACAGAGCTCCTGTGTATAATGTCACTGGTGATCACTGTATTACCTGTACACTATACACAGAGCTCCTGTGTACAATGTCACAGGAGATCACTATTACCTGTGCACTGACACTATATACAAAGCTCCTCTGTATAATGACACTGGTGATCACTGTATTACTTGTACACTGACACTATGTACAGAGCTCCTGTGTATAATGTCACTAGTGATCCCTGTATTACCTGTACACTATATACAGAGTTTCTGTGTATAATGTCACTGGTGATCACTGTATTACCTGTACACTATATATAGTATATACAGAGCTCCTGTGTAGGTCACCATTGATCACTGTGGTCCCTGTACACTGACACTATAGTGGCTGCGAGCGATGCTCTTGTTTTTTTCTGTAAGCCCCAAAGAGAATGAATGAGGATGAGGACGTCAGACGTCTCACCTGTAGATGCATTTTAAAATGGGGATAAAGTCTCCTGTCAGGGACAAAACTTCCCAAGTCTTCCGATGGGTGCGGTTTCCTATGGTCGGACCCAAACGATCAATAAGTTATCACCTATCCCGTGGAGCCCATGGATCAGTGTGTTTGAACCAAAGAACCCCTTTAATGCAAACTACCGTAATTGTACATCTCAGTGTGTGCACAGTAGATGTGCAGGGTCCTCCTGTATTTTACAGTCGATGCTCCACTATAATAGGGATAATGGCTAACAAATATTTGCATATACAGTACAGACCAAAAGTTTGGACACACCTTCTCATTTAAAGATTTTTCTGTATATTCATGAAAATTGTACATTCACACTGAAGGCATCAAAACTATGAATTAACACATGTGGAATTATATACTTAACAAAAAAGTGTGAAACAACTGAAAATATGTCTTATATTCTAGGTTCTTCAAAGTAGCCACCTTTTGCTTTGATGACTGCTTTGCACACTCCTGGCATTCTCTTGATGAGCTTCAAGAGGTAGTCACCGGAAATGGTCTTCCAACAATCTTGAAGGAGTTCCCAGAGATGCTTTATTCTTTATTCTACTGTTCCTGCCCCGGGCCCATATATTGTACTTGCCCCGGGCCCATACACTGTCCTTGCCCCAGGCCCATATACTGTTCCTGCCCCGGGCCCATATACTGTTCCTGCCCTGGGCCCATATATTTTACTTGCCCCGGGCCCATATACTGTTCCTGCCCTGGGCCCATATATTGTTCTTGCCCCGGGCCCATATATTGTTCTTGCCCTGGGCCCATATACTATTCCTGCCCCGGGCCCATATACTGTTCTTGAAGCTGCTCATATATTGTTCTTGCCCACGAGCCCATATGCTGTTCTGGCCCCATATACTCTCCTTGCTCCAGGCCCATATATTGCCCTTTCCCCGGGCCCATATACTGTTCTTGCGCCGTCTGAGCCCCTGAGTCAGTGGATGGCACGTACTGGCTCCCAGCCATAGCTAAGCAGCGGGCCCACCCAGACCAGGTAAGGGCTCAGGCACAGATCTGCGTTATCTACTACATGCTGGGGACCTCACAGCCAGGACTGAGCTGCCCACTACTGACATTACACTGAGCCGTGTGCTGGTCACTAGGGGGCAGAATACACACGTCCATCTTTCCCTCAGAGCAGTGGGCACGGCCTGGTGCAGACGCGGCCATTTGTGAACCCGAGGGGGTGAGACAACATCGAGTTCTGCACGACCGCCCAGCCCCGGTATCAAAGCTCAGCGGAGCGCAGACATGGCGGAAGTAGTCACAGCCGCACCGCCGCCACTATTGGTTAGTCACTGACAAGTGTCCCCACCCAACCACCCCTGATTCCTTACCACTCTGACGTCACGGCTCGACAGGCTGGGGTCGGCCGCTTGCGCATGCGCAGAGTGCGTCACCGGCCGGACGTAGAGCGAGAAACCTCGAGAGAGAAGAGGCACCGGGGTGACAATCGAGTGTGTGGAGGTAGGTGTTCCCCCCTCATGCCTCCTGCCTACACCTGTACCGGGTGCCGAGTCTGCACTAGTCTCCGGAGCACGGACAGCATGGTGCTCCATACACACTCAGCAGCTTGTCTCGTGGAGAGACAGGGAAGTACAATGGAGTGTGACAGCGCATAGTTCTACTACACTGCCTGCTCTTCTGGTGTGCTGCCACAGCCCTGCCACAAGGGGGAGCTATGTAGTAGTGTCACCTCACTGTCCTATACCAGGACTGTCACATGAAGGACTATAGTACTATATAGTAATGTCACCTCACTGTCCTATACCAGGACTGTCACATGGAGGACTGTGTTGCTATATAGTAGTGTCACGTCCCTGTCCTATACCAGGACTGTCACATGAAGGACTATAGTACTATATAGTAATGTCACCTCACTGTCCTATACCAGGACTGTCACATGAAGGACTATAGTACTATATAGTAATGTCACCTCACTGTCCTATACCAGGACTGTCACATGAAGGACTATAGTACTATATAGTAGTGTCACCTTACTGTCCTATACCAGGACTGTCACATGAAGGACTATAGTACTATATAGTAATGTCACCTCACTGTCCTATACCAGGACTGTCACATGAAGGACTATAGTACTATATAGTAATGTCACCTCACTGTCCTATACCAGGACTGTCACATGGAGGACTGTGTTGCTATATAGTAGTGTCACGTCCCTGTCCTATACCAGGACTGTCACATGAAGGACTATAGTACTATATAGTAATGTCACCTCACTGTCCTATACCAGGACTGTCACATGGAGGACTGTGTTGCTATATAGTAGTGTCACGTCCCTGTCCTATACCAGGACTGTCACATGAAGGACTATAGTACTATATAGTAATGTCACCTCACTGTCCTATACCAGGACTGTCACATGAAGGACTATAGTACTATATAGTAGTGTCACCTTACTGTCCTATACCAGGACTGTCACATGAAGGACTATAGTACTATATAGTAGTGTCACCTTACTGTCCTATACCAGGACTGTCACATGAAGGACTATAGTACTATATAGTAATGTCACCTCACTGTCCTATACCAAGACTGTCACATGGAGGACTATATTACTATATAGTAGTGTCACCTTACTGTCCTATACCAGGACTGTCACATGAAGGACTATAGTACTATATAGTAGTGTCACCTTACTGTCCTATACCAGGACTGTCACATGGAGGACTATATTACTATATAGTAGTGTCACCTCACTGTCCTATACCAGGACTGTCACATGAAGGACTGTAGTACTATATAGTAATGTCACCTCACTGTCCTATACCAGGACTGTCACATGGAGGACTGTAATACTATATAGTAGTGTCATCTCACTGCCCTATACCAGGACTGTCACATGAATGACTATATTACTATATAGTAATGTCACCTCACTGTCCTATACCAGGACTGTCACATGGAGGACTGTAGTACTATATAGTAATGTCACCTCACTGTCCTATACCAGTACTGTCACATGGAGGACTGTAATACTATATAGTAGTGTCATCTCACTGCCCTATACCAGGACTGTCACATGAAGGACTATATTACTATATAGTAATGTCACTTCACTGTCCTATACCAGTACTGTCACATGGAGGACTGTAGTACTATATATAATGTCACCTCACTGTCCTATACCAGGACTGTCACATGGAGGACTATATTACTATATAGTAGTGTCACCTTACTGTCCTATACCAGGACTGTCACATGGAGGACTATATTACTATATAGTAGTGTCATCTCACTGTCCTATACCAGGACTGTCACATGAAGGACTGTAGTACTATATAGTAATGTCACCTCACTGCCCTATACCAGGACTATCACATGGAGGACTGTACTACTATATAGTAGTGTCATCTCACTGCCCTATACCAGGACTGTCACATGGAGGACTGTACTACTATATAGTAATGTCACCTCACTGTCCTATACCAGGACTATCACATGAAGGACTATATTACTATATAGTAGTGTCACCTCACTGTCCTATACCAGGACTATCACATGGAGGACTGTACTACTATATAGTAGTGTCATCTCACTGCCCTATACCAGGACTGTCACATGGAGGACTGTACTACTATATAGTAATGTCACCTCACTGTCCTATACCAGGACTGTCACATGGAGGACTATATTACTATATAGTAGTGTCATCTCACTGTCCTATACCAGGACTGTCACATGGAGGACTATTACTATATACTAGTGTCACCTCACTGTCCTATACCAGGACTGTCACATGGAGGACTATTACTATATAGTAGTGTCACCTCACTGTCCTATACCAGGACTGTCACATGAAGGACTATATTACTATATAGTAATGTCACCTTACTGTCCTATACCAGGACTGTCACATGGAGGACTATATTACTGTATACTAGTGTCACCTCACTGTCCTATACCAGGACTGTCACATGGAGGACTATTACTATATAGTAGTGTCACCTCACTGTCCTATACCAGGACTGTCACATGAAGGACTGTAATACTATATAGTAATGTCACCTTACTGTCCTATACCAGGACTGTCACATGGAGGACTGTAATACTATATAGTAGTGTCACCTCACTGTCCTATACCAGGACTGTCACATGAAGGACTATATTACTATATAGTAGTGTCATCTCACTGTCCTATACCAGGACTGTCACATGAAGGACTATAGTACTATATAGCAATGTCACCTTACTGTCCTTTACCAGGACTGTCACATGGAGGACTGTATTACTGTATAGTAGTGTCACCTCACTGTCCTATACCAGGACTGTCACATGAAGGACTGTAGTACTATATAGTAATGTCACCTCACTGTCCCATACCAGGACTGTCACATGAAGAATTATAGTACTATATAGTAGTGTCACCTTACTGTCCTATACCAGGACTGTCACATGAAGGACTGTAGTACTATATAGTAATGTCACCTCACTGTCCTATACCAGGACTGTCACATGGAGGACTATATTACTATATACTAGTGTCACCTCACTGTCCTATACCAGGACTGTCAAATGGAGGACTGTGTTACTATATAGTAGTGTCACGTCCCTGTCCTATACCAGGACTGTCACATGAAGGACTATAGTACTATATAGTAGTGTGACTTGCTGTATATGTTACGTTTGCTGTAATCTGCAGAATGATGTGTTCCGTTCCCTTACTGCGCCACCACAGGGAAACAATTCTCCATTAAATCTTTGTACTACAGGGTTGTTTTGAGATATATAGAGCAACAGATTCTTTTTTTTTTTTTTTTTGAGAACAGATGAAGGATCTGACTCTCCTACTATTATTTATTATGCTTACATATATAGCGCCATCATATTCCTCAGCGCTTTACATATATTGTCATCACTGCTCCCATTGGGGCTCACAATCTACATTCCCTTCCAGTATGTGTTTGGAGTCTGGGAGGAAACCCACACAAACACTGGGAGAACATACAAACTCCTTGCAGATGTTCTGCTTGGTGGGATGTGAATCCAGAACCCAAGCTCTGCAAAGCATAAGTGCTAAACTCTGACCTACCATGCTGCCCCAACCATAACTCTTCATTCTAGTCGTGATTCAGAAGCAGATGTAGAGGCCAAAGCTACTGATTGTGTACATACATGACCCCTGACAAAGCTGGGTGAAACATGCATTGTGGATCAAGGCTACACACTTAACAGGGCTCCACATTTTTACTATTTAAGTTTGCATCCTATACTCTTCTTTTTGCATATGTTAACCATTAGGGAATGTACTGCAATAGATACAGTTAGTTCCATATATATTTGGACAGAGACAACATTTTTCTAATTTTGGTTCTAGACATTACCACAATGAATTTTAAACAAAACAATTCAGATGCAGTTGAAGTTCAGACTTTCAGCTTTCATTTGAGGGTATCCACATTAAAATTGGATGAAGGGTTTAGGAGTTTCAGCTCCTTAACATGTGCCACCCTGTTTTTAAAGGGACCAAAAGTAATTGGACAGATTAAATAATTGTAAATAAAATGTTCATTTCTAGTACTTGGTTGAAAACCCTTTGTTGGCAATGAGTGCCTGAAGTCTTGAACTCATGGACATCACCAGATGCTGTGTTTCCTCCTTTTTGATGCTCTGCCAGGCCTTCACTGCGGTGGTTTTCAGTTGCTGTTTGTTTGTGGGCCTTTCTGTCTGAAGTTTAGTCTTTAACAAGTGAAATGCATGCTCAATTGGGTTGAGATCAGGTGACTGACTTGGCCATTCAAGAATATTCCACTTCTTTGCTTTAATAAACTCCTGGGTTGCTTTGGCTTTATGTTTTGGGTCATTATCCATCTGTAGTATGAAACGACGACCAATCAGTTTGGCTGCATTTGGCTGGATCTGAGCACACAGTATGGCTCTGAATACATCAGAATTCATTCGGCTGCTTCTGTCCTGTGTCACACCATCAATAAACACTAGTGACCCAGTGCCACTAGCAGCCATGCATGCCCAAGTCATCACACTGCCTCCGCCCTGTTTTACAGATGATGTGGTATGCTTTGGATCATGAGCTGTACCACGCCTTCGCCATACTTTTCTCTTTCCATCATTCTGGTAGAGGTTGATCTTGGTTTCATCTGTCCAAAGAATGTTCTTCCAGAACTGTGCTGGCTTTTTTAGATGTTTTTTAGCAAAGTCCAGTCTAGCCTTTTTATTCTTGATGCTTATGAGTGGCTTGCACCATGAAGTGAACCCTCTGTATTTACTTTCATGCAGTCTTCTCTTTATGGTAGATTTGGATATTGATACGCCTACCTCCTGGAGAGTGTTGTTCACTTGGTTGGCTGTTGTGAAGGGGTTTCTCTTCACCATGGAGCTTATTCTGCGATCATCCACCACTGTTGTCTTCCGTGGGCGCCCAGGTCTTTTTGCATTGATGAGTTCACCAGTGCTTTCTTTCTTTCTTTCTCAGGATGTACCAAACTGTAGATTTTGCCACTCCTAATATTGTAGCAATTTCTCGCATGGGTTTTTTCTGTTTTTGCAGCTTAAGGATGGCTTGTTTCACCTGCATGGAGAGCTCCTTTGACCGCATGTTTACTTCACAGCAAAACCTTCCAAATGCAAACACCACACCTCAAATCAACTCCAGGCCTTTTATCTGCTTAATTGAGAATGACATAACGAAGGGATTGCCCACACCTGTCCATGAAATAGCCTTGGAGTCAATTGTTCAATTACTTTTGGTCCCTTTAAAAACAGGGTGGCACATGTTAAGGAGCTGAAACTCCTAAACCCTTCATCCAATATTAATGTGGATACCCTCAAATGAAAGCTGAAAGTCTGAACTTCAAATGCATCTGAATTGTTTTGTTTAAAATTCATTGTGGTAATGTCTAGAACCAAAATTAGAAAAAGGTTGTCTCTGTCCAAATATATATGGACCTAACTGTATGTGGGCATACTAACTATACCGTGGCATGTAAAAGTTTGGGCACCCCTGGTCAAAATTACTGTTTTCTTGAACAGTTAAGCAAGTTGAAGATGAAATGATCTCTAAAAGGGCTAAAGGTAAAGATTACACATTTTCTTTTGTATTTTAGGCACAAAAAGAACATATTTTTCATCTTTTACATTTTAAAAATTACATAAAGAAAAATGGGCTAATGAAAAAGTTTGGGCATCCTGCATGGTTACTAGCTAGTAGCACACCCTTTTGAAAGTATCACAGCTTGTAAACGCTTTTTGTATCCAGCCAAGAGTCTGTCAATTCTTGTTTAAGGGATTTTCTTCCATTCTTCCTTGGAAAATTCTTCCAGTTCTGTGAGCTTCCTGGGTCGTCTTGCATGCACTGCTATTTTGAGGTCTAGCCACAGATTTTCATTGATGTTCAGATCAGGGGACTGTGAAGGCCATTGTAAAACCTTCAGCTTGCACATTTTGAGGTAGTCTATTGTGGATTTTTACATGTGTTTATGATGATTATCCATTTGTAGAAGCCATCCTGTTTTCAACTTCAGCTTTTTTATAGATGGTGTTGCATTTGCATCAAGAATTTGTTAAAATTTCATTGAATCCATTCTTCCCTCTACCCGTGAAATGTTCCCCGTGCCATTGGCTGCAACACAACCCCAAAGCATCATTGATCCACCTACATGCTTAATGGTTGGCGAGATGTTCTTTTCCTGAAATTCTGTGCCCTTTTTCTCCACACATACCTTTTGATCATTGTGGCCAAATCGTTCGATTTTAACCTCATCGGTCCACAGCACTTGTTTCCAAAATGCATCAGGCTTGTTTAGATCATAGAATCATAGAATCATAGAATGGTAGAGTTGGAGGGGACCTCCTGGGTCATCTGGTCCAACCCCCTGCTCAAAGCAGGATTTACTAAATCATCTCAGACAGATTTCTGTCCAGCCTCTGTTTGAAGACGTCCATTGAAGGGGAACTCACCACCTCTCTTGGCAGCCTGTTCCACTCATTAATCACCCTAACTGTCAAAAAGTTTTTTCTAATATCTAATCTGTGTCTCCTCCCATTTAGTTTCATCCCATTGCTTCTAGTCTTTCCTTGTGCAAATGAGAATAAAGATGATCCTTCTACAATGTGACAGCCCTTGACATATTTGTAGACAGCTATTAAGTCTCCTCTCAGTCTTCTTTTTTGCAAGCTAAACATTCCCAAATCCTGCAACCGTTCCTCATAGGACATGGTTTGCAGACCAGTCACCATTCTGGTCGCTCTTCTCTGAACTTGCTCCAGTTTGTCTATGTCTTTTTCAAAATGTGGTGCCCAAAACTGTACACAGTATTCCAGATGAGGTCTGACCAAAGAGGAGTAAAGACCGATAATGACTTCACGTGATCTAGACTGTATGCTTCTGTTAATACATCCCAGAATTGTATTTGCCTTTTTTGCTGCTGCATCACACTGTTGACTCATGTTCAGTCTATGATCTATTAGTATACCTAAGTCTTTTACTGTTGCTTAGCTCTATTCCTCCCATTCTGTATATGCTTTTTTCATTTTTATTGCCCAGATGTAGTACTTTGCATTTTTCCCTGTTAAAAACCATTCTGTTGGTTGCTGCCCACTGCTCCAGTTTATTTAGGTCTTTTTGAATCTTCCCTCTCTCTTCTCTAGTATTAGCTATCCCTCCTAGCTTTGTGTCATCAGCAAATTTAATCAGTTTACCCTCAATTCCTTCATCTAAATCATTGATAAAGATGTTGAACAATACAGGTCCCAGGACGGAGCCCTGTGGTACCCCACTTGAGACATTCATCCAGCTGGATGTGAAGCCATTTACAACCACCCTTTGAGTCCGATCACTAAGCCAGTTATGAATCCAGCTAACAGTTGCCTGGTCCATTGCATACTTGGTCATTTTTTCAATAAGGATGGTGTGAGATACTTTGTCAAATGCTTTGCTGAAGTCAAGATATACTATATCTACAGCATTTCCCTGATCCACCCAGTCAGTGATTCTGTCATAGAAGGAAATTAAGTTAGTCTGACATGACTTGTTAGTTACAAACCCATGCTGACTCTGGTTAATCACTTCATTCTTATCCAGGTACTTACATACATGTTGTTTAATAATTTGTTCAAAGATCTTTCCTGGTATAGAAGTCAGACTCACCGGCCTATAGTTCCCTGGGTCCACCTTCTTCCCCTTTTTGAAGATAGGAACAACATTTGCTCTTCTCCAGTCTTCTGGGACTTCTCCTGTTCTCCAAGAATTTTCAAAGATTATGGAGAGTGGTTCTAAAATTTCTTCTACGATCTCCTTCAGTACTCTGGGGTGTAATTCATCTGGACCTGGAGACTTGAACTCATTTATGTTAGCTAAATATTCCCTCACAATCTTTCTGTTTACAGATAACTTGGATTCCTCTATTCCTTTAAAAGGACAGTGAAGATTAGTTGATGTTACATTTTCTTTCTGAGAGAAAACAGATGCAAAATAGGAGTTAAAAAGTTCGGCCTTCTCAACATCCTCTCTTACCATTTCTCCATTTTCATCCTGTAAAAATCCTATAGCACCTTTGACTTTTCTTTTACTTTTGACATACCCCCAAAATACTTTTTTATTGCTTTTGACATCTCTTGCAAGCCTTAATTCATTGTCAGCTTTAGCTAACCTGATACGTGCCCTGCAGGATCTGCAGACTGCATTATAATCTTCTTTAGATATGCCTCCCTCTTTCCATTTAATAAACATTTCTTTCTTTCTTTTTAGCATGTGTTTAAGTTCTGTGTTCATCCATCCTGGTTTCCTTAAATGCTTCCCATTCTTCCTACTTTTCGGGATTGTTAACGATTGTGCTTTGAGAATCTCATTTTTAAAAATTTCCCATCCTTCCTGGACATTTTTGTCCTTAAGGACATCCAGCCATTGGATCCCTCCTATTCTCTTTCTGAGCCTCTTAAAATCTGCCTTTCTAAAATCTAACCTTGAAGTTTGAGTCTTCACATGTCTTCCTCCTCTAGTTATCCAAAATTCTATAATAGCATGATCGCTGCCTCCTAGGGTCCCAGCCACCTTTACCTCCTCAACCATTTCCTCCCTGTTTATAAGGATTAGATCCAAAGTAGCAGATCCCCTTGTTTTCTCCCCTACCTTTTGGAAGATAAAGTTGTCAGCAAGAGAGGATAAGAATTTGCTTGACCTGTTAGTTTTACTTGAGAGAGATTCCCAACAAATGTCTGGATAGTTGAAATCTCCCATGACCACTACGTCATATTTTTTGGAGAACTTGGTCATTTGATACATAAAGAGTTCATCCATATCTTCAGCTTGCCCAGGTGGCCTGTAGTAAATGCCTACAATGGTGTCCTTTCCGTTGTTCTCTCCTTGTATTCTTACCCAAACAGTTTCCACAGAACTCCCAGTCTCTGAAGCTTCAATCTCTGTGCAGATATACGCTTTTCTAACATACAATGCGACACCTCCTCCTCGTTTATCAAGTCTGTTTCTTGCAAATAAGTTGTATCCTTTTAGCCTTGTATTCCAATCATGTGTATCGTCCCACCAAGTTTCAGTGATTCCAATGACATCATATTCCTTTTCCTGCATTAGTAGTTCTAATTCTCCTTGTTTGTTGCCCATGCTTTGTGCATTTGTATAAAAACATTTTAGTTTGTGATTGGTTTCTCTTCCTCCCATATTTTTATTATTTAAATTGTTTTGTCTTTGTTCTTCCTTTCCACTTCCAGTAGCAGAGATCTCAATAGTATTTGTCAGCTGTATGGCTTTTTCTGGCCTTTTGCTTCCCTTCCCACATTATTCTAGTTTAAAGCTCTCCTGATGAGTGTAGCAAGGCGACTTCCAAATACATGTTTTCCAGTCTTCGTAAGGTGCACCCCATCTCTAGCAAGTAGTCCATCGTATAGGTAATTCATTCCGTGATCCAGAAATCCAAATCCTTGTTGACGGCACCATCGACGTAGCCAGTTGTTCACCTGTAGAATCTTATTCCACCTCATTGTTCCATGGCCATCCACTGGGAGGATGGATGAGAAGACCACCTGCGCTCCCAATTCTTTCACTTTCTTGCCTAAGTCTTCAAAGTCACTGCAGATGGTTTCCAGGTCCTTTCTTGCGGTGTCATTTGTCCCCACATGTATTAGCAGGAATGGGTAGTGATCTGTAGGTCTGAAGAGTCTTGATATCCTGTCAGACACATCTTTAATTTTTGCTCCTGGAAGACAGCACATTTCTCTTGAGGTTATGTCTGGTCTGCAGATAGCGGCCTCTGTTCCTCTTAGCAGGGAATCCCCCATGACCACCACTCTCCGTTTTTTCTTCACAACATTCTTCTTTCTCCATCCAGGAGGATTCTGAGGGCTTACAAGGTTATTCATTGCTGGCAAAGTCTTATTTTGCGGTATTTCTTCATGGTTCTCCTGCGTGAGAGCCTGGTACTGGTTCCTGAGCAGTATGGGTGCTGACTGCCTCTCGATCCTCCTGCTTCTGTGGGTCACATGCTTCCATTCCTCTGTTTCATCAGGTGCAGTTCGAATTTCTTCTCTTTCTGAATCATGAAGAGATAATTCTGCTCTGTCTAAGAACTCTTCACCTTCCTTAATGATTTTCAAGGTAGTTAACCTCTCTTCTAGATTTCGCAACTTTTCCTCCAACAGGGACACAAGCTTGCATTTCTGGCATGTGAAGTTTGGCTTTTCCACTGGCAAGTCTGTGAACATGTAGCAGGATATGCAGCTCACCAAATGGCTCCTGGACTCTTCCATGTTCTTACTGTTAATGTTCTGAAAACAGTGAAAAAAGCTTCAAAATGCGCGCGCCGGGAGGCGCGCGGTTTACCGATGTCCTCTTTTCAGCTCCAACAGCCAAAATCCAGTGTTCTTTGAGCTCGCGGAGACTCTTCACTTACCCCAAAATGCAGTGGGAATATGCAAATTATCTCCTCAGGACTCCTCCCCTGGTTGTTCTTTTGCATACTTCTGACTAAGAATTTTATGGTGAGGACACAGGAGAGGTTTTTTTCTGATGACTCTTCCATGAAGGCAATATTTGTGCAAGTGTCTCTGAACAGTAGAACAATGTACCACAACTCCAGAGACTGCTAAATCTTTCTGACGGTCTTTTGCAGTCAAGCAGGGTTTCTGATTTGCCTCTCTAGCAATCCTACAAGCAGCTCTCACTGAAATTTTGCTTGATCTTCCAGACCTTATGTTGACCTCCACTGTGCCTGTTAACTTCTATTTTTTAATTACATTTCAAACTGAGGAAAAAGCAACTTGAAAACACTTTGCTATCTTCTTATAGCCTTCTCTTGCTTTGTGGGCTGCCACCATTTTCAGAGTGCTAGGCAGCTTCGTAGAAGAATCCATGGCTGCTGTTTTTTGGCACAAGATAATAAGAGTCTGGGTTTTTGTAAAGCAGGGAAATTTGCATTACCTGGCCTTTCCTAACAATGATGGTGAACAAGCCATAACACTAAGGCTATGTGCACATGGTGCGTTTTTTTACGCTCACAATTGGCCAAAAAACGCATGTTAATCCTTTCGCCTGCATTGCCTATGAGAATTTTGCAGATCTGTGCACATGATCAGGAATTTTCCTGACAAGATTTCATGTGCATTTAAATCTGTAGCATGCCAATTCTTTGTGTGATTTTGCCTGCGTTTTTCCTATGTAATGCATTGGTAAAAACGCTGCTGAATTTCCGCAACGTTTTTGCTGCAAAGAGGTGCTGACATTTCTGCACAAAATACTGATCGTGCGCACATAACCCTATCAGGCTAATTAAGTTCTAAAACTGGTTACAGTTATCTGAGCACACAAATCTCCAAGTGTACCCAGAACTTTTGCATCGGCACATTTTCCTTTTTGAAATTTTTAAAATGTGAAAATTGCTAAATTATATATATATACACCCACACTTCAAAATAACGTGTGTGTACATATGTATGTGTGTAATAAATATATATATATATATATATATATATATATATATATATAATGCGTTACGGCGGTCGTTAAGGGGTTAAAGGGTTATTTTCATTACAGTTAGTAAATGGCTAAGGCTAAGTGCCCACGAAGCAGAAATGCTGTATATTTTTTCCGCTTCTCCCTGGCAGGAAAAACACTTGAGGTATTTACATGCGTTTTTCCTGCCAGGTAGAAGCGTTTGTCAAGCGTTTTCACATGTGTTTCCGCATGCGGGTTATCAAGCGCTTTTCCAAGCGATTTTAGCATCACTTGGAAAGTGCTTGACAACTTGTTCACACTATATAAATCCATGCAACCGGCATGGATTTATAGTATTGTGACCAAGTTAGTTAAAAAAAAAAGAATAAGAATGGTGGAAAACAAAAAAAAAAGATTGTACTTACCTTCCGATGTCCTCCCGGTGTTTTCTCCGCCGCGTCCGGTGTCCTGGGCGGCTTGCGGTGGTGTGAAGGACCTGCGGTGACGTCATTGAGTCATGTGACAGGTCACATGACTCAATGACGTCATGGCCGGTCCTTCACAACACTGTGACCCATGCAGCAGACCAGACGGAGGGGAGAAAACACCGGGAGGACATCGGAAGGTAAGTACAATCTTTATTTTTTATTTTAAATTCTTTTTTTTACAGTTTCTATGGTACCCAGGTCTGAATGAGAGTCTCCTCTCCTCCAGACCTGCGTACCATCCGCACATTGAATCGCATAATATCCGCATATGTACATGTAGTCATGCGGATATTAATGTGATTCAATGCAAGTCAATGGCGGCGATTACGCTGTGTGTCCGCAAAATTAATGGACGTGCAGTGGATTTTTCCGCAATGATAATCCGCAGTGGAAATTTCCGCAGCATGTGCACAGCACATGCGGATTATCATTGCGGACCATGGGGCACGTATTACCAAGCGTTTTCACTGCGGAAATTCCGCGGCAAAAACACTTGAAAAACGCATAGTGGGCACGCAGCCTAAAACTATGAAGGGCTTGTAAAATATAGCAACTTTGCAATTGACTTGTTAATAAAACAAATTCTCCTTTCTGAAGAATGGGGGGAATTTTACTTTGTTTACTGCTTGTTGCCTAGGTTACTCTTTTCTCTAGAGCTTGTAATCACAGCTTTGAGGCTGGTTGTATACCGCCATCATCAGTGTCCATGTGCTTCTCCCATGCTGCAGAGGCAAAGCTGTCACTGCTTGCAGCATTGCAGATTTCACAGTCTGCACCAAAGACACAATGATGCTACTGGCCAAAGCAATCAGTCAGGTGCGCACTGCTACCTGCTGGTAAGGAGAAGGCTGGGAGCGCTGTGCTCCTGAAGATGCAATCTTGTTCCCCTCCCCTGGCATTCCTATGGCAAGGCTTTTCTTGTTTCCTGTCTTTCTCTGCACTTTTAGGCTATGTTCACACATTGCGTTTTTGCTGCGTTTTTTAAATCCGTTTTTGTATGCAAATTTTTAAGTTGCTTTTTACAGTAGCAGCAAAGTCTATGAGATTCCAGAAATCTCATGTACACATCTTGTTTTTTTTTAGCAAGATTTTGTGCTTTGCATGTTTTTTTTGCAAAATACAGCATGTCACTTCTTTCAGCGTTTTTTCAGCATTTTTTTTCACCCATTGGAGGTAATGGGTGATGAAAAAAACACTGAAAAAGCGCACCGAAAACGAGGGTGTCAGGTTTTTCAGTGTTTTTTTCAGTGTTTTTGTGCCAAAACCAGAATGAGATTTGTTTTTTTCCACTGAACTTTATGTACAAGCATAAAAAGACAAAAGAACAGTGGAAAAAAAATGCATCAAAAATGCACCAAAATAAAACAAGAACAATCCTGAACAAACCTCCTGGCAAAAGATCAGTCTTTGCTACAGAAAAAAAAGACAGCAAAACCGCAATGTGTGAACACAGCCTAAGGCATGTGACTGCTGCATCCAGTCATAGAGTTCGCCAGTGGACCAGAGAAGCTTGCATTTTATTTTATTTGACATAATAAGCTGCATCTTGGAGGAAACTTTTGGCTGCAGATTTCCCTTTGGATTTTCCATGAATGCTGTGACTATATTCTGCTGCAGTGCCCAATATGCATCAACCTTTTCTTCCAGAATGGCCAGATCTCCCCATGACCATGTGATGACCACAGATGCTTGGCTCTTTACCAGACCTAACTCTGAGGCTTGGTACCCAGTAGCAGTTGGCGCTTACAGGTGCATTTCACTAAATTAGAATATCATCAAAAATTTAATTTATTTCAGTTCTTCAATCCAAAAAGTGAAACTCATATATTATATAGAGTCATTACAGTCTATTTCAAGTGTTTATTTCTGTTAATATTGATGATTATGGCTTACAGCCAATGAAAACTCAAGTCATTATCTCTGTAAATTAGAATAATTAACAGAAAACACCTGCAGAGGCTTCCAAAGCGTTTAAAAAGGTCCCTTAGTCTTTCAATAGGCTCCACAATCATGGGGAAGACTGCTGACTTGACAGATGTCCAGAAGGCAGTCATTGACACACTCCACAAGGTCCCAGAGTTCCCATTTTCATTTGGAAATCAAGGTCCCAGAGTCTGGAGGAAGAGTGGAGAGGCCACAATCCAAGCTGCTTGAGGTCTAGTGTGAAGTTTCCACAATCAGTGATGGTTTGGGGAGCCATGTCATCTGCTGGTGTAGGTCCACTGTGTTTAATCAAGACCAAAGTCAGCGCAGCCGTCTACCAGGAAATTTTAGAGCACTTCATGCTTCCCTCTGCCGACAAGCTCTTTGGAGATGGAAATGTCATTCTCCAGCAGGACTTGGCACCTGTCCACACTGCCAAAAGTACCAATACCTGGTTTACAAACAACAGAATCACTGTGCTTAATTGGCCAGCAAACTCGCTTGACCTTAACCTCCTAGAGAATCTATGGGGTATTGTCAAGAGGAAGATGAGAGACACCAGATCCAACAATGCAGACGAGCTGAAGGCTGCCATCAAAGTAACTTGGGCTTCCATAACACCCCAGCAGTGCCACAGGCTGATCGCCTCCATGCCACACCGCATTGATGCAGTAATTGATGCAAAAGGAGCCCCGACCAAGTATTGAGTGCATTTACTGAACATACATTTCAGTAGGACAACATTTCGGATTTTAAAACATTTTTCAAGCTGTTGTTATAAAGTATTCTAATTTACTGAGATAATGACTTTTGTGTTTTCATTGGCTGTAAGCCATAATCATCAACATTAACAGAAATAAACCCTTGAAATAGATCACTCTGTTTGTAATGACTCTATATAATATGAGTTTCACTTTTTATATTGAAGAACTGAAATAAATTACCTTTTTGATGATATTCTTTTTTTTTTTTTTTAAACCAATTATTTTTATTTAGGTTTCAAAAATTTTAACAGCAAACAGTTATCAATATACATATAACAATTCACATAACGTGTAATAATACAGTCAAAACCCTCTCCCCCCTCCCCCCTCCCGCCAATACTCCTTATGCCGGGCATACCTGGGAACATTGACAATCATATTACCGCCATCCATGCGGACCATATTTTCCCAAAAGTTCTCTCTCCATGCCTCCGCCTATAAATGCTTTCCTCTAAATGCATCACCGTACGTGTCTGAGCAATAAATTCCCTCCTAGTGGGGGGTTCCGAATCTGTCCATTTTCGTGCTATTAGTTTGCGTGCCACATATAGCAATCGCGCTATCGCCACTTTGTAATGTTCTGAGACAGGTATTCCATCCACCTCCCCCAAAACACACAGCACCGGGTTTCTGTCAATTGTACATGTATAAGCCCTCTCAATTTTGCTGACAACGAACAACCAATAAGCCACCAACCGTGGGCATGACCATAGCATGTGTAGCAGTCCGGCCTGGTCCGTGCCACATCTAGGGCAATTGGAATCTCCCCTCAAGCCCGCCTTGTACAGGCGCAGCGGTGTTTTGTATGTCCTATGTATTATGTATAATTGGGAAATCCGTGCCTGCTCGCTTAAAGAGATCTTCGGGATATATTCTAGAATCGCCTCCCATTGTTCTGTTGTGAGGGTACCCACCTCCCTTTCCCATTTACTCTTTGCAATGAGGTGATTCCCCCCGATGATATTCTAATTTAGTGAGATTCACCTGTATGTAGTGTATGTCTGAGGTGCAGTTACTAACAGGTTGCTTCCTAAAAGTCACAGTGGAAAGCTGCTTCATCTTTAGAAATTAATTTGGAAAACAAACGCTTCTGTTAATAACATAGAAGCCATGTGCAATTATTTTTTAATAATACCTCAGACTTTTAGGGTATGTTCACACTGAGTTTTTTTCTGGCAGTTCAAAAGATAAGTTTTCTATTGGAAAGTGCTGTAGAAAATGCTCCTCTGTTTTTGGGGGAGGTTTTAATTTCCTGAAGCTTTTTTGAATTGTTTTTCAAGCTATTTTGCAGATTTTTTTCTGAAACATTTTGCAGTCTTTTGATTGGCCAGTCCCTAGTTTGGAGTGTTTTCATCAAAGAAGAGCCACTTCATCCATCTGGTTTCTTTTGAAAGCCTGAAGTGTTTAAAAGATACTCAAAAGCCAGAATCTGTGAACAGCAAGAAACGAAAAGGATTCTTTAGAGCGTCTTGTGATTGCTTTTTCTAGCACTGTTAGGCTATGTGCCCACGATGCAGAAATGCTGCTGATTTTTTCTGCATCTCCCTGGCAGGAAAAACGCATGCGGATTTTACATGTGTTTTTCCTGCCAGGTAGGTAGCGTTTGTGAAGCGTTTTTCACATGCGATTTCGCATGCGGGTTATCAAGCGCTTTCCAGGCGATTTTAGCATCACTTGGAAAGTGCTTGACAACTTGGTCACACTATATAAATCCTTGCAACTGGCATGGATTTTATATAGTGTGACCAAGTTAATAGTTAAAAAAAGAATAAAAATGGTAAAAAAAAACAAAACACAAAACATTATACTCGCCTTCTGATGGCCCACGGTCTTCTCTCCGGTGCGTCCTGGCTCCCCGGTGGCTCGCGATGGTGTAAAAGGACCTTCCATGACGTCATTTAGTCATGTGACAGGTCAGACGTCAGCAGTCGCGTGACCCGTCACATGACTAAATGACGTCATGGAAGGTCCTTTTAGACCACTGCGAGCCGCAGGGGAGCCAGGACGCACTGTACAGGAGACCGGGGGCCATCAGAAGGTAAGTATATGTTCATTTTTTATTTTAAATTCTCTTTTTTTAACAGGTACCATGGTACCCGGGTCTGGAGGAGAGTCTCCTCTTCTCCAGACCCAGGTACCATCCGCACATTGAATCGTTTAATATCCGCATGTGCACATGTAGTCATGCGGATATTATGCGATTCAATGGAGGCAATTACGCCGCGTTTCTGCAAAAATAATGGACGTGCTGCGGATTTTTCCGCAATGATAATCCGCAGCGGAAATTTCCGCAGCATGGGCACAGCACATGCACATTATCATTTATCATTGGGGACCATGGGGCACGTACTGCGAAGCTTTTTTTTAAGCTTTTTCGCTGCGGAAATTCCGCTGCAAAAACGCTTGAAAAATGCATAGTGGGCACACAGCCTTAGAAGTGCAGCAACTCACAGAAACACCAAGAAAAGATACAGTGTGAATAGTATTTGGCTGCTAGGAAGCCGCACTTGTGCTGTGATGAGCCATGCACCTCTATCCATCACATGACCACGCAGAATTGTATCCAACCAAGGGGAACCATGAAAATACATTGGAAAGCTATAACGTTTATCATGCACAGGGCTCTGACTGACATACTAGTGAAAGTGCAGAAGCAAGGAACAGATTTGCTGGTGGGTTGCCGGTAATTTGCACAGCATACTTCAACACTTGGCGGTTTGGAGGCTTGAGAGATGTTAGAAGGGGCAGCTCCTTTTTTTTAAATGTAAGTTAATATTAATAGCGTTTGTTGTAAGTCCACCTGTCTGGTGACAGATGCATTTTAACGGGCACAGAGACTGATTCCAGTGATGTCACTTACTGGACTGTGTGTTGTTTCAGTAACATCAGCAGGAAATTATCACTAGAGGACTAGTTTTCTTGTGCTGTGTAGTCATGCTCTGTGTAACTCCGCCCCATCACTGGTTAGCAGCTTTCTGCCTAAGCACAGTGTACACAGAAAGCTGCCAATCAGTGGTGTAGGTGAGGTTACAGAGCTCAGCATTCTGAGCACAACATGGTCTGGAGCAAAGAAAACAGTGATTTTATCACAATGACAGCAAGCGTAAGTGACACATCACTAGAATCGGGGTCTCTATCCCTACATCATGCTGCTCTCAGGTTATATAGGAAAATCCTGGTGATGGAATCCTTTTAAGTTGTCAATCCCAATAGAGTACTTACAGACTGATCTAGGTATATGTATGCTGACACATATTGGCTAAACTTATATACTGACTATAAGCAAGGAGAGAAATAAAAACGAAGCACAAAAAACCTAGCATTACAATACACAAATGCCACACACTAGGTAAGAAATGGGACCTGTACATCAATGTAATAGTGCCCAATGTCACCGGGACACAATATACAATGGTTCAATCTCACCCAGTTACTGAGATAAAAACATGTCACCCACCATACCGAGGAGTCATCAGGGGGGGTGGTCCTTATATAATGGGGTCCTGTTGTCCCGCGGCATACAGCGTGTTACAGTGCCGTGCTCCCATAGGTGGCCATCAGTACCTTTTGGCCAATTGAATTGCAGGACGCATAGTGCGTCACTTGCCACATCTCCATGGGAACGCGCTAGTCTCACATGACTGGGACTGTACCACTTACCAGAAGCTTCTGATTATGACATCAGACGCCAGTACAGGGGGGATTTGAAGGTCATCTTATTACACCCCCCAGATGGAGACTTGTGCCCATATACCCATAGAATTATCTAGGCTGCGCAGCGCTCTGCATGCCTGTACCTGTTATCTCTGTCACTATCGGACCCAATTATATAAGAATTCCCCTGTGCAAACACACTCCCCTGATGACTGCTCAGTATGGCTGAGGCCAGAGAGGTACTGTCTCTATTAGGCACATGACCACTTCTGGGTACTGCCCTTATTGGGGCAGGAGCCCCCGCACAGGGCACAACAGGGTTTATTAGTACAGCTTCCCTTACCCCATGCTCCTGCTCCCATGGATGCCATGCTTTATCTCAGTAACTGGGTGAGATTGAACCATTGTATCCCGGTAACATTGGGCACTATTACATTGATATACAGGTCCCTTTTCTTACCCATTGTGTGGCATATGTGTCTTGTTTGTGTCGTTATGAGCAGAGCTCTTCTTTATATATATATATATATATATATATATATATATATATATATATATATATATATATATATATATATATATATATATATATAATACTAGGTTTTATGTGCCTTATTATTATTTCTCTCCTTGCTTATAGTCTGATATTTAGAGAGGGATCTGTCCTCACTATTATTGGTATCTGTCTTGGCTTCCTTCCTAAACGTATGTGCAGATAGAAATAATGAAGTGTGTAAATCAAGATACATACAGTATGTAACTTTTGTAAGGTATTATTCCAAAGGCCCCCATGCACATTGGACAAATCCGCTGATATCGAGGTCTTGACAGTTGAATGAGATGTACATCAGGCTTGGCCACTTTTGGACTGCCAGTCGCTTTGTTCTGGCAGAGATAATCCACCACCAGACATCTCTGGGGAGAGCTGTGTCATAGGGACAGCACCTGTGGATGAGGCCTCATTCACACATCCTTGTGACACCTATGTGTGCTATCCATTTTTTTCACAGATACAACGTGTACCCATTATCATCTACAGTGTTATTCACATGTGTTTTTCCAGGAGCACAGATGAAAAGTACCAATACAAGTCTATGGATGACACACTGATGGTAACAACGCACACAAATGACACACTGATGGTAACAACGCACACACGGATGACACACTGATGGTAACAATGCACACACGGATGACACACTGATGGTAACAACGCACACACGGATGACACACTGATGGGAAAAACGCACACACGGATGACACACTGATGGGAAAAACGCACACACGGATGACACACTGATGGTAACAACGCACGCAAATGACACTGATGGTAACAACGCACGCAAATGACACACTGATGGGAAAAACGCACACAAATGACACACTGATGGTAACAACGCACACACGGATGACACACTGATGGTAACAACGCACACAAATGACACACTGATGGTAACAACGCACACAAATGACACTGATGGTAACAACGCACACAAATGACACACTGATGGGAAAAACGCACACAAATGACACACTGATGGGAAAAACGCACACATGGATGACACACTGATGGTAACAACGCACACAAATGACACACTGATGGTAAACACATACACTCAGATGACACACTGATGGTAAACACGCACACACAGATGACACGCTGATGGTAAACACGCACACACAGATGACACGCTGATGGTAAACACGCACACTCGGATGACACACTGATGGTAAACACGCACACACGGATGACACGCTGATGGTAAACACGCACACACGGATGACACGCTGATGGTAAACACGCACACACGGATGACACGCTGATGGTAAACACGCACACACGGATGACACGCTGATGGTAAACACGCACACACGGATGACACGCTGATAGTAAACACGCACACACGGATGAAACGCTGATGGTAAACACGCACACACGGATGACACGCTGTCGGTAAACACGGATGACACGCTGATGTAAACACGCACACACAGATGACACGCTGATGTAAACACGCACACACGGATGACACGCTGATGTAAACACGCACACACGGATGACACGCTGACGGTAAACACGGATGACACCCTGATGGTAAACACACACACACGGATGACACCCTGATGGTAAACACACACACACGGATGACACCCTGATACACAACACTGATAATTCCGGTACCATTTTTACATGCACGTGTTTAAACGTGTGAATGAGGCCTGAGAGAGCCAGCCAAAGTGACTGCAGGCTGAACCATTGCTCATCTGACAGCCATGTAACTTAAACAGTACTCAGCACTAAGTGATAACCTTGGAGTGCTGTTTTATACAGTGTAAAGCTTGGCACAAAAAAAACAATACACCGTAGAACAATGGCACATCCAGAAAACCACTGCAAATATAAAAAAAAAATTGATTTATTAATTAGAAAGACCCCATAATGTGACGACACAAATGAAATGAATACAAACATTTAAAATAGACACTTCCAACTTTAGAGACGCATCCATTTATAGTTTAAGAAATTGCTTTATGTGTGTATTTTATTTATAACTGAACTAGAAACGATGGACTGTGAAATTAAATTTAGGTTATAGAGAGGAGCAGCTTCAACAAAATAAACTGACACAAGAATAACAGGGTATTTATCTGCCTCAGGAGAAATGCTCTGATTTTATTGCCGATATGGATGATTAGATCACCCAATGAATGAGCGTTTTGCTTGTCCTTCAGGTGATTTCGGTACCAGTTTGTTTACATAAGCCAATAATCGGCGAATAAATATTCTCATGAACGCACAGTCAATGTTTTTGGCTGGTCTAAATGAGCCTTAGTAGTGTGTTACCTTTATAAGGGTGGTCCACAGGATCCATTATATGTGATATAATAAACTGAGCTATTTTTCCCCTCCCCGTGTCCAATGCTGCCTCTCTCCTGCTGTCCCAGTCTCTGTTGATCGGCTGCAGTGGTGACATCACCTTAATAGCTCTGCAGCCAATCAGTGAGCTCAGCGGCTTAACCGATGTAGGTGTCAGGAGGCTCTAAGCTCCTTGATCAGCTGCAGTGCTGTCAAAGTGACATCACTACTGTACTCGATCAAAAGAGATCATAGCAGCAGAGAGGCAGTACTGGCCCTGGGGAGGGTAAGTAAAACTGTTATTTCACGAATCACTGAGCCTGTGGTCTAAAAATAGGTGAAAGGTGGAGAACCCCTTAAAGCCAATACTTTTCTTTGTCACCGCTGACTGAGACATAATTGAATAAGCATTTCAGATGGCACCATTCACACATGACTTGTCATGCCCTGACACCTAAAACTGTTTAAAGAAAGTACAGTATATTTTATTAATTTCAATTTTAAATACATCTGTACCACTGTTTTCTACCTGTAGAACCCCACACTCCATGTCCCTGACATCCCCTTAGGTGTCATCATCTTTTACTATGAGGCCTAAAAGGGAAAATGTCATTAGAAATATGAAATTTTACATAGTCCACTAAGCCTAATACTAAACTCACACATGTTCTTTACAGTTTATCAACAGGCAGTATTAACACAATCAGGATTACAATGAAAGATAACACCTCCACATACAGTGGATAACGCAAGATGCACCTATCACAATAAGCGATGGTTACAGCTCACCTCCTCCCCTTCCTTCACAATAAAATTTGCCCAGATCAGAGCATGTCTAGAAAAGCTCTACTGTACAACTTGATAAGTCAGAGCTTGTCTATTGCTTTTTATGTCCTTGTTGCTGCTTAACCCCTTTACCCTCGAAGTCTGTTTGCACGTTAATGACCGGGCCAATTTTTACAATTCTGACCACTGTCACTTTATGAGGTAATTACTCTGTAATGCTTCTATGGATCCCACTGATTCTGAGATTATTTGTTTGTTTCGTGTCATATTGTACTTCATGATTGTGGTAAAATTTATTTGTTATGGTGGAAATTTGGAGAAAATTTTGCAGTTTTAAAAATTTTAATTTTTATGCCCTTAAATCAGAGAGATATGTCACACAAAATAGTTAATAAATAACATTTCCCATATGTCTACTTTACATCAGCACAATTTTGGAACCAAAATAATTTTTTGTTAGAAATTATAAGGGTTAAAAGTTGACTAGCTAATTTTTCGAACAACATTTACAAAACCATTTTTTTAAGGACCACATCACATTTGAAGTGACTTTGAGGGGTCTATATGACACAAAATACCCCAAAGTGACACCATTCTAAAAACTGCACCCCTCAAGGTGCTCAAAACCACATTCAAGAAGTTTATTAACCCTTCAGGTGCTTCACAGGAATTTTTGAAATGTGGAAGTAAACAATGAACATTTAACTTTTTTTTGCACAAAAAATTTAATTTAGACCCAATTTTTTTTATTTTTGCAAGGGTAATAGGAAAAAATGGACCCCAAAATTTGTTGCTCTAGTTTTCCTGACCACGCAAATACCCCATATGTGGGGGAAAACAACTTTTTGGGCGCAAGGCATGGCTTGGAAGGGAAGAAGTTTTGAATGTAAAATTTGCTTGAATAATTAGCAGATGCCATGTTGCGTTTGGAGAGCCCCTGATGCGCCTAACCAGTGGAAACCCTCCACAACTGACACCATTTTGGAAACTAGACCCTTCAGGGAACCTATCTAGATGTGTGGTGATCACCTTGAAACCCAAGTGCTTCGCAGACGTTTATAACGTGGAGCCGTGAAAATGAGAAAATCCCATTTTTCCCTCGAAAATGATTTTTTTTTTTTAGCCCCAAATATTTTATTTTCAAAGGGGTAACAGGAGAAAACTGACCCCAAAATTTGTTGTGCAATTTCTTCTGAGCATACAGATACCCCATATGTGGGGAAAAACTATTATTTGGGCACACGGCAGGGCTCAGAAAGGAAGGAGTGACATTTTGGAACGCAGACTTTGATGGAATGGTCTGTGGGTGTCATATCGCGTTTGGAGAGCCCCTGATGTGTCTAAACAGTAGAAACCTCTCCCCACCCTCCCATTTTGGAAACTAGACCCCTCAAGGAATTTATTTGGATGTGTGGTGAGCACCTTGAACCCACAGGTGCTTCACAGAATTTTACAACATGGATCTGTAAAAATGAAAAAAATATATTTTTCCCACAAAAATGTTGTTTAAGCCCCATTTTTTTCATTTTCACAAGGATAGCAGGAGGAAATGGACCCCAAAATTTGTTGTGCAATTTTTCAAATGTGCGCTGATACCCCATATGTGGTCGAAAACTACTTTTGATGCACAGTGCAAAGCTCAGAAGCAAGAAGCGCAATATTGAAGTTCAGATTTTGCTGGACTGGTTTGAGGGTGCCATCTAATATTGGCAGAGCCCTTGAGGTGCCAGAACAGCAGACCCCCCATAAAAGACCCCATTTTACAAACTACACCTCTCAATTAATTAATCTAGGGGTGCTGACCGAATACTGATAGTGGGGCCGTGGTCTATGTGTGTGTACTGGAAAGACCTGACAGTCTAGGGAAGACGTAGGATGAAGCCATCTCAGACTAGTTATTCAAGACGCAAAGGACCCCAATTCATTATTGCATTTGCACTTGTCAAGTTTTCATTGTTACACTCCCTTTTTTTTTTCTTTTTAGTTTGCGCCATCTTTATGTTTCTTTTTGTATTTCTTTTAAAGTTTATTTTATGTGTTACTAATGTCTTTCAGCTTTCCACTCAGGGCAGTCATTTTGAGGGAGGGCCAGTTCTGTAGTGCTGAGCTTTGTCTCACTACAAAGAAGTCTGCAGCTGCAGCTCTCCTGCTCATAAGGCCCCTCCCCCACACTGACTGCTGAGAGAGGATAGGTGATAGTGATGTCTGCACCACTCCAGGCACCTGTAATCATTACTGTGAGGTCAGTGAAGAGAGCGGACTTTCTCTCATTACTTGTCTTTGCCAGGAGATGGCCTCTTCTAAGCTATTGTATGGGTGTGCTTTTTTCCCCTTGTATGTTGCTGCCTAATTATGATTGGTCAGCATCACAGAGGAAACGAAATTCACGCCCCCAATGAAAAATCTCTGGTAATGCCCCCTTGGATGTAAATGAAATTATTGCCAAAACTTAAGCTAATATCTCTGCCATGGAGAGGAGAAATATAAAAGCTATGTTTTATTCAGCTCTGCAGCCATTATTCCACGATGTTGATAGTATACCATGCTCAGAATGATGAAATGTCCTCTATAAAAAAAAAAATGAAAACATAAAACCTGACCTGAAAAAGGGACTTGTACAGTCCTGAAATATGGTGTTTGTATCTGACAAAACATATTTGATTCATTTTGATGTGCCTGGCACCAGATCCTTGCTTTGCTGCACCTCCAGTAGATGTTCACACAGAACTTCCCTTCTGGTTGTGAGTTAAGGCTTGTTGGCTTATGGTAGGATACTAGAACCCATAGAAGTTTATGAATGGCATATTATTATTTTCGACTTGAATTTTGCAAAAAGCTGATAAAATGTTCTTGTAGACTATGAGCCCTCGCGGGCAGGGTCCTCTCTCCTCCTGTACCAGTCGCTAACTTGTGGTGTTCAAGATTATTGTACCTGTTTTTTATTATGTATACCCCTTTTCACATATATAGCGCCATCGAATAAATGGTGCTATAATAATAAATAATATTCGTATGCATGGGCCATAAGTGTGCGATTACCCTGTCCCAGCTAGCTGTGGGTTGTGCCTAATATGGTGTAGGAGCTGTATAATGTGTACTCTGACCGATTAGCGGTCTCCTCTCTCAGCACACACTGACACAGTGCGAGACCCTGCTGCAGCCTCCCCTCCTTCCTGGCCAGTAATTGCTTTCTATCTTCACTTGTACTACTGATTTCTGCCAAAAAATCTTTACAATGCAATATTCTTTTAAATGTGAGCTAGCTTGTACTGTAGTAAGACATCAATTCATGTCGGATGTTCGCGTTCATTCACATGGGGAGATGATAGTCATTACATGGAAATATCCGTTGGGCAGCATAGTTTTTCTGTGTTGTGGTGCTGGTGCAGTTCTGTTTTATATTTCAGTGTTTCACCTTTGTCTTTTCTTCTCATTTTCTACTTGTATTTTCACTTGTTACATTCACATGTAGCAGATTAGGAGATATTTTGGGGTTTTCTCTGTGGATGTTTGGTATCTTATTTCTTTAGCTTCTTAAAATGACAGGCTGTCTATATTCAACTGCCTTTTTTACCTCCTGCATAACTTAGTACATGTTAATTATAGTGCTTTTCATTTGCTTTGTGCAATTGAGAAAACAAATTAGAAAACTGAAATGTGCTCAGCTGATTTATATCAGAGGTCTGTAAAATTGTGTAAAAAAATACAATTTAACAACATTCTTTGGAAATGTAGATTGTTTTTTTTCCTGCTTTTTTAGGCAATTTTTATGAGTCAAGGCAAATCCTCATTTAAATCCGAAGCAACATTCTCATGTCTTAAGTGCAAATTTGTCATTGATTTAAAGAGAATCAGTCCGTGTGATCCATCCTCCTGAACCGTCTATATGGGCACACAGGTCATAGAACTGTGAGTAAAATCATACCTTGATATCTGTTCCAAATTTTATTCCAGGGAAATCCATGTTTTTCTTGTATGTAAATCAGCTGTTAACATCCATGGGCCGGACACTGATCTGCATGAGAATCTGCCTCCAGAGCTAATTTTAAATGAAAGGAGCGTTACCAGTGTGAGCCATGTAATAACTGACAGTCTGCTCTCCTGAGCTACATGTCTCACACTGGTAACTTCCCCTTTTATGTAAAATAAGCTCTAGAGGTTGATTCTCATACAGATCAGTGTCTGGCCCATAGATCTTAACAGCTCATTTACATATAAGAAAAATGGGGATTTCTCATGAATGAAACATTGGATCGCAACTATCAAGGTATCATTTTATTGAACCTTCTTTGACCTACATGCCCATATAGACGGCCTAGGAGGGTTGATCGTACTGACAGGTTGTCTTTAATTCTATGCATTGCAAAGGGTGTAATTCACGGTGAAATAATTATGTACAAGTCAGTACCTGAAGGGATGCTTGCCTATTATTTTCCTGAACTTGTGCCTTTGCTCATTTATGGCAAGAGCTGCTGTGTGTGACACTTTATGAAGCTTTTATTTTCTGTTTTTTTTATTACAGAAGTGAGAGCATGCAAGTCATAAATAGTTTTTTGCATCAACAGGGCATTCGCTGTGCAGGTGATCAAACTGGTGCACTGATTGAATAAGTATTAGATAACCTCCCCCAAGGTGGTCCGGTATCCATGTATAACCGTGCATGGACAGAGAAGATGTGCTGCTCATATGGCTTCTTCCCATAGCCGTCATCATTCTGTGCACTCTGCTGCCGCAGGATCACATCTTTCTGCACACAGCACTGTGAAGCGACTGTCCATCCATCTCATACTATAATCACTGTTTTCCTTCTGATATATTACAACATACCATGACTGCATCTCTCATGCTCTGCTGGACGACACCTTGGAATACATTACAGGAGAGGAACTTTTAGAATAGGCTGTTTTATGCAGCTGTATACAGAGGTCTAACCTTTTATGTGTAATTCTTTGCAGACTGGCAGCTGGAAATTTGGCACAAAGAATCGGAAAAATTGAATTGGATTTAAAATGGGGACTCCTGGATCTGGAAGGAAACGTACTCAAATCAAAGACAGATTCTCTGCGGAAGATGAAGCCCTGAGTCACATAGCAAGAGAGGTGGGAATTACACACACACATTACACAGCAAAAATAGAGGCTGAGCATTAAAAGTTCTCTGAATGAGCTTTGGCCGGCTGGTCTGTTGCTTCAGTTTGTTAGATTGTAAAGCAGACCAGTGCCTGACAGTATTAAAGTGCAAATCATCGGCATCATGGTGTATGATGACTACATGTGACTAGTATGCACCGGCGTGTGCTGCCCTCTTGTCAGTGCACCAGCAGTGGCTGACCGTGCCAGTGCGTCCATTTGCTCACTTGGGGCCAAAAATTCGAGTCATATCATGAGTGCTTGTAGACACATCCTCTAGCTGTAGGCTTAACTGGAAAAATGACACGCATGCTGAGGCATGTGCTAGTCTGGTTCTTTTGGATTACGCTCATTTTTATGTGGTAATGTGCTGTAGTTACACTATGTTTTTGCTGCAGGGTAAAATACTCCCCTTAGCATAGTTGAGTACTTTTAGCCATGAAGGAGATTGTATCCAATCTGCAGTATATAGGCATATGTAATCTTATGTAATCACTCTTTATGCAGAGAAACATGACTATTTCTGATAGCATTATTTCCATGCATAAGTAGAGAAATGAGGTACTTCAACACAGTACATACACCACATTTCCCATTATGGTTAGTGTATCCATAGTGCACTATTGCAATGTAAAAGCCAACAAAAATGTCCTTTTGGAAAAAAAGAAAAGTTGGGAGTAGCATAACAGACTATACTTTTCCATTCCCAAGGGTCCAGTAAAAAAGTTTGTATTTAACCAATAATTTTCATATAAAGAAAAAAAATCTGTCTCCTTTCCTGGATGTCAAGGTCATGGCAGATAGCAGCATAGATAAGTGTGAAGCTGCTTCTGAACGCAGCTACTGGAGCAATCTGGACTTTATTGTAGTGCTGGAGCTGTTATTGGGCCTGCTGCTGGGGACGTGTCAGTAGTGATCTGGCAGGCTGTACTGGCAGTAATGGGGAAGTCTCTCTGCTGCAGTTAAATATGTCCATATGAACCTTTCAATGAAGGTGGGTCTGGGAGAGACAGGCGCAGTGTAATGAAACCGTGCCCAGGGTGACTGGCTATCCCAGTAACAAAGCGAGATGCAGGCGCTCCATGATCGATAGGCCAATACTGCCATCTCAAACTGCAGAAAAGCAACTTCATCCTCTGCCGAATTACTGCTGCCACAGACTGCTAATTTACTCTTCATACACGCCCAGAAGGTGTAACAGCTTTCTCTACTGCATTCCTGCATTCGCCTACAAAAATTTTAATACTAAAGTCAATAATATCTTTGGCAAAACAGGAAGACCAAGGGGGGCCATCAGTACCAGATTTTAGGATTTAATTTCTTTCAAGAAAAAAATTCATATTTGGTGAAATGGTCACAATATATATATTTGAAGGAAGTTATGATAAAATATCAGGATGGTCCTTTGAATGGAATTTTAAAATTTTTAGAAACCGGACAATTGGGAGGACAAATATATAACAATAACCCAGTGGTTCAAAAAGGAAGGTATGTGGGATAACTGGTTCTCTGAAAGATATATCACTCTGTGACAACTTAAATATAATGAGACGAATAAACTGTAAGGGTGTAATTTATTGGCATAGAATGTAAGGTATGCATACCATTTTTTTTTTAGTGAAGGGGCACTGGTGAGTTTTGAACATTTACAAAGACTACCCAATACAGAGTACCCAACACTGCACGCTTTAGGCATAGACAATTAAAGGGGTTGTCCAGTCTCAAACTGCAAGTCTGCAGTCACTTTATGTGACTGTATACTTGTGAATCCTCACATCACTCGCACTGCACGCTGTGAGGATTCTCCAGTGTCCGCACTGGGAGTGGCAGTCAGTATGCGATATGTATACTCCGAGACTCCACTGTCTTCAGACCGAAAGATTAACTTCAAAAAGCAAGTAAAATAGTCTCTGTAGGTGGCTGAACCCAGAAAGCCTGAAAAAGAGTGAGTTAGCAATTAGTTCCTGCTACTAGAAATGCCAGCAAAACAGGATGGGGTGGTTTATTATCCAAAAAATCATTTCAGGGAGCCTGTTCATAGAAAATCAAAAGTCCTCCAACTTCAGAGAACTGAAAACTGTATGGGAAGCTATAAGAACATCAAAAAAGATGGCTCACTCACGTTGGTGTCCATTCTGACTACAGCGCCATACTTTCCTAACTATAAAAATACTTTCTTGGGTAGAAGGTTATTTACTTTTTGTTTTGACGTTTTGCCTAAAGGGATCACACAACATCCAGGCACAATTCCTGATCGGGAAAGACATGGAGTCTAAATATCAATATGTCTCAGAAATGGGTTCATCATAGGTCACTTTTTCTAACTTTGCAAAATACAAAACAAACCACTTGTCCCTAAATCCAAAACATTCTCATGTAGGAGTAGACGTTCTTGTTCATCTGTGGAAGTTCAGCCTTGTTTGTGCTTTTCTTCCACTCCTAATTCTGGAAAACCTTTTTATCCTGATGCGGTGATGTACCACCATATTCCTTTCATCCAGATATTTCAAAAGTCCTAGATTTTCTTAAAAAAGAAAAGTCTAGAAAAAGGTTTAAAATCAAGTACCACAGAAGTGTATATTTATGCTCTAAATTCTTATTTTGATCAATATTTGTCAAATTATTAGTGGATAAAAAGATTCATCACAACTGTCACCCAATTTTGTCCCAGAGTCTCAAATCTTGTCCAATTTATTGGGTTTTCACCCTTTAAACCTCTGTCTTCTTTGGGCTTAAATAATCTGGACTGGAAATCTGCCTTCTTGGCAGGGCTATGGAGTCGGAGTCGTGGCGTCGGAGTCGGTGTCCATTTTGTTGGAGTCGGAATCAGAGTCTGTATAAAATGGACCAACTCCGATTCCTAAAATATATAATAAATTGGGTCCAGTAGTTTAATGCAGTTTGTGGGGAATATTTTTTCATAAGAATTTGGGAAAGTTATGAAATGTCCTATAAATGTCTGTCCTATTCCTGATCTAAGGGTCTAGACTTTTAGCTGAGATGAATCTGTGCTACAGTAAATTGATCACTTAAACATGAGCCATGTATGAGGGAGTCGGTGTCACGGAACATGAGGAGTCGGAGGTTTGGCTTACGACTCCACAGCCCTGCTTCTTAGTAGCAATTACCTTTGCTAGAAGGGTAAGCAGAGTACAAGCTCTCTCTATTAGAGAGCCATATCGAAAGAGCTTGGACGACAGAATTGTTATTCGTCTGGACCCATATTTTCCTGTTAAGGTAGACTCTGAATTCCATATGTCTTATGAGATCATTGTGTCAAAATTCTTCTATTTTTAAAGTTCAAAATTTTCGTTGCATGTATTGGAGATGAATTTTTTTGATACATTGAAAAAAAATAATTATTTGAAAGAAAAAGCAAAATGTTTTCATACAATATTATTGGCCCAATAAAGGCGAGGTTTTCATTGCAAACTGGATTAAGAAAGCCATCTGCAAAGCTTATGAAGCACAAAATGTATCTTTCCAGTGAAATTGCTGACTCACTCCACCAGACCTATGTCACTACTTGGGCTGTGAGGGCTAACACCTCCATCAAGCCTATCTGCAGGCAGTGACATGGCCCTCGATTCATACCTTCTCTAACCATTACTGATAACAATTTCTGTCTGGCAAAGACTTCACCATTAGAAGGAATACCTCCCTGCCATTGTCTTTTTCTAATTTGTTTTTTATTTTGGCATTTTTCCTGTGGTGCTGTAATGGGGTGCGGGGGGATTGAATAAATAGATTAAGACTAAAAGGGAACCTGTTACCAGAAATAACGCTATTAACCTGCAGTCAAATATGGGGTTAATCTGCAGGTTAATAGTGTTATTTTGCTGCCTGGTGTCTGCACACACCCGAATGCAGTGGGGACAAAATTAACTTTATTCTCTCCCCAGCATGTGGTTTCGGTCATTGGGGCGGGGGCGGTGCCGGTTCAGTCACCTCTCTGAGTATACAGAGCTGTGGCTGACACTCCCTCTGCATTGAGTTTACAGCCGCCGCTCTGTATTGCGTGCAGGCGTCGGGCAGCATAATAACCCTGTTAACCTGCAGATTAATCACATAACTGCAGGTTAATAGCATTATTTCTGGTGACAGGTTCCCTTTAAAAGGGTATTCCAATCTCCTATCGCAATATGTAGTAGGTGTAATAATAATAATAGCAAATGCCTCCAATTAGAAATGTAGTATAGTACTTCTGATTTTCTATGTCGCTTACCCCATGTGCAGGGCATTGCAGTAGCTTAGGTATCCATGGTTATGACCACTAACAACTAACTAACTGTCACTGTATGAGTGGTTGTACCCATGGATACCTAAGCTACTGCAATGCCCTGCACATGGGGTAAGCAACATAGCAAATCAGAATTATACTACATTTCTAATTGGAGGTATTTGCTATTATTATTATTATTACACCTACTACATATTGGGATAGGATCTTGGAGATGGGAATACAAAGGGATAATGAAAAAGTAATTCATTATCTAAAAACTCTCCACGTCATCCCTGGTATTCCCTTCCTCTCTTTTGTAAACTTTGGTATTACATATAATTTGAGAGTTCATGCTTATCTGGTTATTAAAAATAACCAGGTTTAGAGGTTGGGATATTTTCTGTCCCTATTAGGGCCATCTTGTGGTGCTGTTGTGGAGGGTTCCTTAAAAACGAATTACTGGTATAGCTAATTCAATAATTTTAAAGTGTAAAACCGTTTGCACAGGATTTATTGTGACTGCTGGTGGTATAGTTTGGGACTCTAGTAAAGTTAACTTATTCTGTTTTGTTTGTTTGTTTGTTTTTTAAAATGAAGCTGTTAATCTCTATGAAATATATGAACAAATTCCAAAATAATTAGTGTTTTATCCTCCTAAACAAGGAATTGTTTTATTTCTTAGGACAGGTGGTTTTGAAGTTCTTTTGAGAAATCTAAAAAAGCACCTGAAAACAAAAGTGTGTGTAGATGTTCTCAAAATACATAGTCGACAACCCCTTTAAGAAGGGTTGAGGCAGCAGTTGAAATTATCAGGCCAGTTACAACCCCGAATTGGACGGGAATGTGTTATTGTGCAGCTCAGTGAGGACAAGTGCAAGAACTGCCTGTCATTATGTGCAGTATTAGTGACGCTGCATTTTCTTCACTTGTACACTGGCACATAACCTAACATTGATCAATGTGCTGTCGGCGTGCAGTCTATTATACACATGGATAACACAATGACCAAAAAAATGCACTTGCCTAAATTCCGCTTTAAAGGTGTTGTGCCAAGCATGTAAGTTTATCCTCTTTCAATAAGTGAAAAGTTAGTGATCACTTGGGGTCCTACTGCTGGGAACCCCACCAATCGCGAGAAAGTGACTGCTGAATGGAGTGGATGTTGAACTTGCTTCTCTAATCATTTATTTTCTATTGAGCTGACAATGACAGCTGAGCACTGCCCCTGGCAATTTCCAGCCATCCCATAGAAAAAGAATGGAGCAGAGTTAAGCATGCATGAGCTCCACTCAGTTCAGACAGAGCACTGCAGAGCTCCCTTCTCAGGATCAGTGGTTGAACCCTTCTAATAATAATCTTTTTATTTATATAGCACCAACATATTCTGCAGCGCTTTACAATTCAGACAATTTACAGACATTATGGGAACTGTCCCCATTAGGGCTCACAATCTACATTCCCAATCAGTATGTCTTTGGTACAGTGTCCATTTTAGGACATGATCAGATATCAAAATCAAACATCAGAATGATGTCAGTTTGAGGCTAAATACCCTGTCTGAGAACTGATTTTGATAAGTGATTCTGACGAGTGACTTTTACAACTGTAATAATAAAAAATAAAAAAAAGTGTTCGCTGATGGGACTTGAACCCAAAATTCTGTGTCCCAAAGCCAGTACACTAACCTCTGAGCTATAAACTCAGTTGTAAAAACCTAGAAGTTCTATTTGGTTATATGATTTTCAGTGCAAACTTGTCTAAAACTCATTGGGACTTATGCACAGGCTGCAAGCAAGCCAAATTCAAATGATGTTTGATTTTGGTGTGTGAGTCTGATGTGTGACTTTCTTCAAACATCAGAATCACAATGACTTTTAGTCATCCTGAGTATTTTCATGGTTGATCTCATAAGACAAGAAAAGCTGCTAGTTGCTATCACTTGACTGGATAGTGTAATGGTAAGGCATCAGCCTCTGAAACTACAGTGTTAGAGTTCAAATCCTGATAGGAATAAGATTTATTTATTTTTTTAATTATGGCTATTAAGCACCCATACTACAGGGGTGTTTTACTTTTAATATCTGACACTCTGATTGTCATCCTGATGTGTTAAGAGTTTGAGACACGCTGTCTATTTGCATGGTAAATTACATAGCGAAAGTAATTTGGGAGTTTGCAGCCAGTACTTGGGTGGGTGGAAATAAAAATTTACAATAAAGACATTTTATCATTAGACCCCTTTAAGAAATTATGCAAATATAAAGACACTTGGAAATAGATATGTAGTAAATTATTGCCTCCCAATTTAATTTGGCTATGTAATTTACCATGCAAATAGACAGCGTGTTTGAAACTCTTAACACATCAGGATGACAATCAGAGTGTCAGATATTAAAAGTAAAACACCCCTGTAGTTTGTGTGCTAAATAGTCATAATAAAAAAAAAAAAAATTCTTATTCCTATCAGGATTTGAACTCTTAAAACTGTAGTTTCAGAGACTGATGCCTTACCATTGAGCTATCCAGTCAAGTGATGCTAACTGATAGCTTTTCTTGTCTTATGAGATCAACTATGAAAATACTCAGGGTAACTAAAAGTAATTGTGATTTTGATTCTGATGTTTGAAGAAAGTCTCACATCAGACTCACACATCAAAATCAGACATCATTTGAATTTGGCTTGCTTCCAGTCTGTGCATAAGTCCCAACGAGTTTTAGACAAGTTTGCACTGAAAATCATATAACCAAATAGAACTCCTAAGATTTTACAACTGAGTTTATAGCTCAGTGGTTAGTGTACTGGCTTTGGGACACAGAAATTTGGGTTCAAGTCCCATTAGCAAACAGTTACTTTTTTTTTATTATTATTATTACAGTTGTAAAAGTCACTCGTCAGAATCGCTTATTAAAATCAGTTCTCAGACAGGGTATTTAGCCTCAAACTGACATCATTCTGATCTTTGATTTTGATATCTGATCATTTCCTAAAATGGACACTGTACTTTGGAGCCTTAGGGATCAATAAGTTATTTTGTATACTATTAATATATACTTGCTACAACCTCTTTAAGAGAAGGTTTAGGTATAAGGTCTGCACCAACGCCTCATGCACTGTGCAGCGTCTTCTCAGCAATGTTACATGTCCATATACAGTGGAATACCCACCAGCCGTGTCTGTTAGTTTACTTGCAGAGAAGTATTATGTCCCAACTGCAGTATATTTTAGCTGACTGACAGCAGAAATTCTGTGTACATTCTTTTCCCCTCCTCCATTCTTTAGGGCTTCCAGCCTTGTGAACTGCTTGTTTGTTTTTTTCTGTTTTTGTGATTTGTTAAACTAAAAGCATATTAAAAAATTATCATGCTCAACACAGTCAAAAGTTTTGGGTTAATCAGGTTTCCCTATGACGATTAAGAAGCTTGAGTGCGAATCCGGTATTGTGATACAGAATAGTTCAAGATCAAAGGGCACAATATAAGAATGCACCCTCTCTCCTTTTCTTTCCAAACTCTATGGAGAAGTAATCATGAGGAAGCTTGTTTTAAGACTATTCAAATGTTGGGGTGAAAATATGCAGAAGAACAATCAGCAGTCTGAGATATGCAAATGATGTAACCGTGATGTCAGAGAGTGAGAAGGATCTGAAGAAACTAGTTCTGAAGTTAAAAGAAAAAAGTGAGAAAATGGGATTTCCTGAAAATCAAGAAGACCAAAATCATGACTACCATCAATGAGGACATCCACATACAATTGAAACCAGAAGTTTACATACACTACATTAAAAGACACATATGCATGTTTTTCTCAATATCTGACATGAAATCAGAATAAACCTTTCCCGTTTTAGGTCATTTAGGATTACCATAATTTTTAATATTTGCCAAATGCCAGAATAATGAGAGAGCATGTTTTTAAGGCATTTTTATTACTTACTGCAAAGTCAAAAAGTTTACATACACTAAGATTACTATGCCTTTAAACAATTCTGGACTGCCCAAATGATGATGTCATGTGTTCGGAAGCTTCTGATAGCTTTTTTGGCAACATCTAAGTTGATTAGAGACACACCTGTGGATGTATTTTAATGCACACCTGAAACACACTGCTTCTTTGTGTAGCATCATGGGAAAGTCTAAAGAAATCAGCCAAGATATCAGAAAGATAATTGTGGACTTGCACAAGTCTGGCTCATCCCTGGGTACAATTTCAAGATACCTGAAGGTGCCTCGTTCATCTGTACAAACAATTATACGCAAATACAAACAAGATGGGAATGTCCAGCCATCATGCCGCTCAGGAACGAGACGAGTTCTGTGTCCCAGAGATGGACGTTCTATGGTCCGACATGTGCATATCAACCGAAGGACAAAAGCAAAACACCTTGTGAAGAAGATGGCGGAAGCTGGTAAGATTGTGTCAATATTCACAGTGAAATGAGTACTGTATCAATATCGGCTGAAAGGCCACTCTGCCAGGAAGAAGCCTTTACTCCAAAAGAAACATAAAAAAGCCAGATTAATGTTTGCAAATGCACACATGAACAAAGACCCTCATTTTTGGAGACATGTCCTGTGGTCTGCTGAAACTAAACTTGAACTTTTTGGGCATAATGACCATTGTTACGTTTGGAGGAAAAATGGAGGAGCTTGGAAGACTAAGAACACCATCCCAGCTGTGAAACACAGGGGTAGCAGCATCATGTTGTGGGGTTGTTTTGCTGCAGGATAGACTGGTGCACTTCACAAAATAGATGGCATCATGAGAAAAGAAGATTATGTGGCAATACTGAAGCAACATCTCAAGACATCAGCCGGGAAGTTAAAGCTTGGGCAGAAGTGGGTCTTCCAAATGGACAGTGAGCTGAAGCATAATGCCAAAATGGTAACAAAGTTGCTTAAGGATAACAAAGTCAATGTTTTGGAGTGGCCATCACAAAGCCCTGATCTCATTGAAAATGTATGGGCAAAGCTGAAAAGGCAGGTGCGAGCAAGGCAACCTACAAACCTGGATCAGTCACACCAGTTTTGTCAGGAGGAATAGGCCCAAATTCCTACCAACTATTGTGAGAAGCTTGTGGAAGGATATCTAAAATGTTTGACCCAAGTCATTCAGTTTAAGGGCAATGGTACCAAATACTAATGAAATGTATGTAAACTTTTGACTTTGCAGTAAGTAATAAAAATGCTTTAAAAAATTTTCTCTCTCTCATTATTCTGGCATTTGGCAAATATTAAAAATTATGGTAATCCTAATTGACCTAAAACGGGAAAGGTTTATTCTGATTTTATGTCAGATATTGAGAAAACATGCATATGTGTCTTTTTATATAGTGAATGTAAACTTCTGGTTTCAACTGTAAATATCAACAATGAAGAAGTAGAAGTGGTCAACAGCGTCGCTTTTCTTGGGTCCCTCGATCATACTGGCGTCGATTAGCACTGGGGCGTGCAGCCATGGTGACCATGTACTAACTATGGAAGGGCAAGGACGTTTTAGTCACCATTAAACAAAGCAAGACTGATTACTACAATTTTGCTCCCATTTGTAACATCTGGCTGTGAAACTTGGATAGAAGAAAAATTGGTTCCTTTGAGTTGTGCTGGGGAAGATTTCTATAAATCCCATGAACAATAAATATGTTCTTGATCATGTAAACTTAGAGTTGTCATTGGAAGGTAAGATTACCAGACACAAACTGACCTCTTTTGGACATGTGATGAGGGCAAATTCTTAAGAAGAGGGAGATGCTACTCATAATGGTCAGTTGTATAATGAAACCGGGGACCAAAGTCCCATTGAATGGATACCATCAAGAATGACCCGGGAATGGACTTCAAGTGCCTGAAATAAAAGCCATGGAAAGCACAGAAACATGGTGAGAACAGGCCTATAGAATATCCAAGGTTTGGATGCGACTGAATGAATAGAAGAAACCTGTCATAGATTATTGTGAGATCTATAAAGCCATCTCATAGGGAACATTAAAGCATGGTTTCATCAATGAATTAAATGGAACAAAATGTAGCACTGTAACCTCCATATGACCTTTATTCAGTGGGGGGGCTCCTGCTGCAAGCAGGTAATTAAAGTTTGTTTTCTAATGGATCGCAGACATTCATTCCAGACCCAGTTTGTCATTCCATTTCAAGTGATCCAAATCTGAATATTTTTTTTTACCCTATGTCTTCGGAATTTTTTTTTTTTTGGGGGTTTATGAGCTACTTTAGTGAATTCCCAAAAAAAATGTGCATTATTATCTTCATTAGTTATTTTTTTATAGATTTCTAAAGTTTTGAAAGTCTGAATTTTGGGCTTGTATGAGGTTACATTTTTTATCATAAATGTCACAAGATTGATTGTTGATATTGTGGTTGTACACTACTATTTGAGCACATGGCAGGGATAGGATGGGAAGAAACGCTACTTGGCTTTTAGAATGCAGGAACAGATTGTGGGCTCCATTAACTGAGACCCTGAGGTGCCAAAACGGCAGAACCCCCCAAGTGACCCCATATTGGAAATTTCAGTGCTTAAAGGGAATCTGTCAGTGGTTTTTGCTGCCTCATCTACGAGCAGCATGATGTAGGTAGAAAGACACTGAATCCAATGATGTATCACTTAGTTTACTTGGTGCAGCCGTTCTGACAAAATCAGTTTTTAAATTTAGCATGAAGCAGAACTATAGACCCTTAACTGCTTATCACAGAAGGGAACGAAGTCAGAGACAGACTAAGAGGCACACACTGCTGTGTCTGGGCAATAATAAGCTCCTGGTGCTAAAACAATCATTGCAAGTGAACAAAACCACTAATCTTATAAGAGAGTCATCCCTGAAATCTGAGTTTTAACCCCTACAGCATGCTGTCTTCAGATTACATAGCAATAACCTGCTGACATATTCCTTTTAAAGAATTCTTCTGGGGGTGTAGTGAGTATTTTGAACCCAAAGGTGCCTCACATAATGTTATAACATTGGGATGTGGAAATATAACATTTTAGTGGTAACAATGTTATTTTTTTTATCTGCAAATTTGTCAGTTACACAAGGGTTAATAGATGAAACTGAACCCCACAATATCTTGTGCAATTTCTCCCAAACACGGTGATGCCCCATAAGTCATCAGAAACTGCTGTTAGACCACATGTCAGAGCTGAGAAGGAAGGAGCACTATTTGGCTTTTGGAGCCCTAGAATAGTTTGTGGGCAACAATTGCTTAGCCCCTAAGGTGTCAGAACAGCAGAATAACCCCAAAAGTGACCCCATTGTAGAAATTGCATTTCTCAATGAATTCATCTATGTCTGCAGTGACTATTTTGTAACATCCACGCCATGTTTTCTTTAGGAGAATTGTAAATCTGCCAGTTTAGTACCCAAACATTGTGCATTTCACAGCAAGGAGTGGGAAATACCCACCAGTATCTTAGGCACCCACAATAAATAGTGACATCAGCAGTAGGTGATAAATAGTGTTAAAATATAACTTTTACTCAATCATTAAAAATAACAAAACCATCAATTAACACCACTTAAAGCAAAAACATAAAGGAAAGACAACACTGAACTCCAACCGGGGTAAAGTGCCCGTGGTATATGGAGCTGCTGAATGTTCCCTGAGGTACGATAAATGACTGACAGAAGAAATAAGATCTGGAATGATCCAGATGCCACACCATGCATATGGATCAATCCAGGAGGGAGGTCAGACCCGAGGTTGCGCCTGGACACCACCAGTGGATCCCAGTCACTTATCAATCTGTCCCAATAGTCCAATTGGAAAGATTATTGGACAGTGACAGTGTGATTGAACTAGAGGAGCAATCCCTAGTAATAATCTGCTAAACCTGGTCCAAACAGTAATGGAGTAAAAGTGACCGTGATCAGCACATTCCCATATAGGAGTTGTAATACATCCATAACATCCCCACGGTTGTGAGATATAACATACATAGGGTTTAAAAGAAACGTCCTCACCCATTTGGTGTTGCATCATAGGCAGGCAGATGGCGGGATATGTCAGTCCTCAGTCATTGGCTTTGCTGAAGAGAGAGCATTAGACAGGAGTGGATTTTTTTCTCTGCACTAGCAACTTTATACTCGCACTACATTATCTTCTATGGTCCCCTGAAGACTCCAAAGGGAAATGCATCGGACGCACCTAGGGAGATTGCAGGGCCTCCTTAACAGGGTTAGCTTTAGACTCCCCTTGTCAGGGTGTGAATAAACGTGGACATAGGTTATTGTAGCCCATCATAGGGATCTATACAGTTATTCTTATTCAACTTGGACTTTCTGAAAAATGACTGATGGAGACTCAAAGTTGACTCAATGGAGAGCACAGGATAAATGTGAGCTGAGCTTTATTCTAATTTTTGGGAAGTGGAATGAGCATATAGACAGCAGTACAGGAATAGTACTGACTTTTATTTTTGTGCGGTTCACCGTATGGTATTAGTGATGAGACTGATTTGTCTCGTTTGACATTTTTTTAAATGACTTTTTGATTGCTCCTTATTCAATTTTCTGTGTCAGTATGATGAAAAAGCGACTTTTTTTTTTAAATTCTTTATTTAATACATTTTTGGTTAACAGTAACAAAGGTGGAATCAAGGTGAATATACAATCAATTAAAAGCTAAAAATTACAGCCATACACAACCATAAAAATAAACAATTAAGGATAGGTACAAAAGTAGTGTATAGGGTGATAATATACAGCTTAAGTAGTTTTCCGTGAAGGCGTAGAAGATTAATCTGAGTGAACTCGTATATTCCAGTGATCCATCAAGTGGTCAGGTTTTTAGTAATGTATAGATCGCTCTATGTAGTTGCAGTTGAGGGGAGTATGGCAGAATAATTTGATCAAGCATGTTTGCAGGGCATTACTGTAGTGGAGTCGTTTGTGACAAGGGAATATTTCAGGCTTTGGTTTCAGTTAGGTCATCTGTGCCAAACTTTTGGGTCCAAGGGAGCCAAATTTTTAGGTAAGTTGGGTGCCAATATTTTTGCCAACTTGATAGACCAGATCCGTTTAATCCGTATGTTAGAAGAACTATCTAGTCCGAGAAAAAGCAACATTTTTTATGTTTTTTCCTATTATTTTTTTTATGATGTTAACCACACGGAATAAATAACGTGACCGCTTTATAGATCAGGTCGTTCCAGGCTCGTCTATGCCTATTATGTGTACTTTGTTTATTTTTGTTGTAACACAAAGGCTTCGTTTTTAGTGGCAAAACGGGTTTTCATCATTTGTGTACGCTTTTTTTGTCTTTTTTTTTTTACGCATTTTACTTTACTTTTTTTCACTTAGTCTCTCCATGGGACTTGAATATTTTTTACTTTGATCACTGGTCTCATGCATTGCAGTACTAGTGTGTTGCAGTGCCTGAGACCTGTCAGTGACTCACTTACACAGCCTGTTAGATGCTGCTTCTAGCAAGACATACTACACCACCGTACTCTGGGGTTATCAGATGACCTCAGGGTACCATGGCAACCATCAGCTCCCGCAATAACGATTGTAGGGGGGCTGATCGTGCCAAAGTGGGTCTTTTAACCAGGGCTGTGGAGTCGTAAGCCAAACCTCCTACTGCTCAATTTCCATGACACTGACTCAACGACTCCCTCATACATGGCTCATGTTTAAGTGATAAATTTACTGTAGTACAGATTCATCTCCGCTAAAAGTCTAGAGCCTTAGATCAGGAATAGGACAGACATTTATAGGACATTTCATAACTTTCCCAAATTCTTGTGAAAAAATATTCCCCACAAACTGCATTGAATTACTGTACCCAATTTTAGGAGTCAGAGTTGGTCCATTTTATACCGACTCCCGACTCCACAGCCCTGCTTTTAACCCCCTTTTAATCACTTTGATGCCGCTGACGTGATTGACAGCGGTATTTAAGGGGTTAATCGTCCCCAATCTGTTCCAAAACTGGTCGGGTTCGATGCCGCAGGGAGTCAGCTGTCATATACAGCTGTAACCTGCGAGGGTTGCTATTCTTTTATTCCCAATCGCCTGGGAATAAGAGCCCTTAATGACCGCTGTTTTGATGCCTATTGGCAGTCACTAAGGGGTTAAAGTATTTTGAAGTGGTTTTATATGTGGACTTTGTAGCTGAATGCACTCTAAAATCTACATCACAAAACTGTGAACATACCCCATCAGTATTTTTATATTACAGATGTGGGCCCTGATTTATCTAGACTGCCGTTTTTCACACCAGTCTTTATGGAAGTTGTGCCAAATTCATTAAGAGGCACGCGCACATCTGTCCGCTGCTGCGCTCACATCTGTCCGCTGCTGCGCTCACATCTGTCCGCTGCTGCGCTCACATCTGTCCGCTGCTGCTCTCACATCTGTCCGCTGCTGCTCTCACATCTGTCCGCTGCTGCTCTCACATCTGTCCGCTGCTGCGCTCACATCTGTCCGCTGCTGCGCTCACATCTTTCCGCTGCTGCGCTCACATCTGTCCGCTGCTGCGCTCACATCTGTCCGCTGCTGCGCTCACATCTGTCCGCTGCTGCGCTCACATCTGTCCGCTGCTGCGCTCACATCTGTCCGCTGCTGCGCTCACATCTGTCCGCTGCTGCGCTCACATCTGTCCGCTGCTGCGCTCACATCTGTCCGCTGCTGCTCTCACATCTGTCCGCTGCTGCTCTCACATCTGTCCGCTGCTGCGCTCCTGCTGAAGAAGTATTTCCCAGTCAGGGACACCAGTACCTAATGCCACTTTGATGTCGCAAATTATGATGAATTTGTCACCTGCACTCAACCATGCCCCCACAAACACTACTTACCGCCTAGTTTTTAAATAGTTAATGGAGTTGGCTGGATCTAGGGTAAAAATGACAAAAGTCTCAATTTTCTGACATTTCAACCAGTTTTACACCAGGATGCTGGCAAGAACTGTACAATGAATTTGTGATTATGCTGCAGGGCTGTGGAGTCGGTATAAAATGGACCGACTCCGACTCCTAAAATATATAATAAATTGGGTGCAGTAGATCAATGCAGTTTGTGGGGAATATTTTTTCATAGGAATTTGGGAAAGTTATGAAATGTCCTATAAATGGCTGTTCTATTCCTGATCTAAGGCTACATTCACACACAGCGTTTTTGCTGCGTTTTTTGAGGATACGTTTTTCAGCTGCAAAAGCAGATCAGCTTTTTAAAAAACCGCATCACCTGAAAGGTTTTTGAGCTCATAGATAATGTTTTCAATAGCAAAAGCAGATTAGAAAAACGCCGAACAAACTGACATGCTCATTCTTTGTGAGGATCCGTTTTTGAGCCCAAAAACGGATCCTCACAAAACGATGTGTCTGAATGTCATATATCTTGAAACCCATTGACTTTGCTGGGATGCCATTTTACTGCAAAAAACGGATCCGCAAAAACGCTGTGTGTGAATCATGGCCGTAGCCAGCGAGGGGCGGGGGGGGCAGCTGCCCCCCCCCCTAGAAGCAGGGGCAGGCACCTATCAAAACTCTCTTGTATGCTGCAGTGCTCCCGTCCTGCACTGGCTCCAGACTGCAGGGGGCAATCTCCCCTCCTCTGTCCTGTCTTCTGCCGTCTTCACCAGAGAGAGGAGGGGGAGGAGGGGTGCCTGCCCTGCACAGGATCTGATTCCTGGGCCCTGAGATGGAGAAAGTGAAAGTACTACTGCTCATCTCTGTCACAGGAAGGTAACTAATGCTAATATAGTAGGTGATTATTATGTGCTCTCTGTACAATATGTGCGATATGTGCAATGTACTATTTGCTGTCTGTAGCTGTCATCTGTCTATCACACTCTATCCCTCCATCTATCCCTCCATCTATCCCTCCATCCATCCATCCCTCCATCCATCCCTCCATCCATCCCTCCATCCATCCCTCCATCCATCCCTCCATCCATCCCTTCATCCATCCCTCCATCCCTCCCTCCATCCATCCCTCTATCCATCCCTCTATCCATCCCTCTATCCATCCCTCTATCCATCCCTCTATCCATCCCTCTATCCATCCCTCTATCCATCCCTCTATCCATCCCTCTATCCATCCCTCTATCCATCCCTCTATCCATCCCTCTATCCATCCCTCTATCCATCCCTCTATCTACCCCTCTATCTACCCCTCTATCTACCCCTCTATCTATCCATCATTATATTCTAAATATCTTGATTATTGCATCATAAAAATGATTAAATGTCTGATGTTCACATTGTCTACAATAAATTTTTCACTTAAATATAAGCAATATATATGGGAGGTGGAGTCGGTGTAAGGGAAATTGAGGAGTCAGAGTTTGTCTTACCGACTCCACAGCCCTGTGATGCAGGGCTGTACACATCCCGATTTCCAGGCTGTCAAAATTCCTAACATTAATACTTTAGTATATGAATAGGATTGCGAGGAAAAAACAATATATAAAACCAACTGTTAGTTCAGTTATATTCCCACCTAGAGACCCTTTGGCCGTTTTTCACTCAGCATCTTTTCTACACGGAGCCAATTGGGCAAGCCTGGCATTATTATTATTGTTTATTCAAATTCGCTGAATTCATGCAATAAAAATGAAAGGTATCTTCAGATATTTTGCTTTTATTCAGCTTTTGCGGGTTTTTAAATACTTTATGATATTTGTGAACATTACAGGGATCCAGACTTGTAGTGTGCAGTAACCCATATCAGCGGGTCAGTGGTAGTTTTCCATTTTCTCAACTATGGGTGGGATTTGTCTTAGTAAATGGGCACACAAAGCCAGTGTGGATTCACAGATGGCCTTGCTATCAGTATAGTTGAGCCTGCTTCTTTGCTAAATCTCAAGACTTGGAAGTTGTCCTATATATAGGATTAAATGCTCAGTGATCAGCTGTTGTGCTCTTTATGGAGACCCCACAGTCCACGCGAGGTAACAGGTGTGGTCTTTCTTTCTAAATTTTGTGTCATTGTGCCTCCTAAGAAAGACATGACGCCCACGTGTGGTTGTAATTGATATGGGGATGTAGGAGATCCTTTTTTACAAGTATGCTGTTTGGATTGGCATCATTTGTAGATGGATGGTACTACTTCCTGCAACTTGTACATTGGTGAGAATGACCTATGGGTGTTGTGGTTGTCTTTGATTTTTGTTGATTTATATATGAGTTTTGTAGATGTGTCTTATGATAGTTACCTCACCGATCTGAGGATTCTCATCTGCAGAATAAAAATGGTTATGTACGTCATTCGGGCCAAAGAGAAAGCAGTGAATGAAAGAGGTCCCTCCATAGATTCTTTGCTCACAGCCATTTGAAAGAGGGCTCTCCTAATATCTGGTGTTTAAATAGGCATATATTAGGCTAGAAAACAAAAATATCTTATTTCTCATGATATTTGTAATTTAGAAATTCAGTGTTATGTAAGGATTTAATATTATATTTACAGTATTGATTTAATACTAAATTGCTATTATTGCCAGGCTGGGGAGACTGGAGCATCTCTGTCCCCCTCTAACTATTCGTTTATTTCTAGTAATAAGATTAAAAAAATGTTAGTGTTTTTAATAATTTTCATACCTACTATAGAATATTCACACTTGACAGAAATGGGGTTCATGGATGGGATACATCACTGGAATCGGGGTCTCATCTCCTATATTGTGCTGCTCTCAGATGGGTTAGCAAAGACCTGGTGACAGATTCCCTTTCATTTCTTCCCAGTCTCCTAGACAATAAATGTAGCCAAGGCCTGCAATGCATACCTTTGCTCCTTTCAAGACTGGCCTCTGTAGATCCCGATTCATGATTTACAGAGCCCCTTTCCTGGGATCACAGGGAATCCCAGTGGTCCGACCTTCCATTGATCAGTAAGTTACCCACTATCTTAAAGATAAGGGATAACTTACAATCTCAAAAATAACTCTTTATTTATTTTCAGGGATGGGAAGGTCTAAGTTAGTTAAACCAGCAGAATCAAGCTCAGCTTCAGGAAATTCATTGAGATGGCAACAGAATTAACGTGTTTACTAAGATTTTCTTTTAGAACCAATCTCAATAATACGTTTCGCTAACAGAATCAATCTCCGTACAGACTCCATTTGAAAACCTAGATCCAATACTCAGACCAGCTCAGTGCAAAAATGTGCTAACAAAACCAAGCTTAAAGGGAACCTGTCCCGTGAAAAAACATTATTAACCTGCAGGTTTAATCTGCAGATTAATAGCTTTCTGAATCTGCCCGGCTCCGGCACGTAGATCTCTGCCACCGGAAGGAAATTAACTTTATTCCTCCCGATTGCTTTCGGGTTTCAGTCACAGGGGTGGCGCTGGTTCAGCCTCCATTCTGTGTATAGATAGTGGCGGCTGTAACTGCGCCCTAGCACTGACTGACAGCAGCTCATCATTAGGGCCTTCTTTCAGTCAGTGCTGGGAGTGCAGTTACAGCCACCACTCTCTATACACAGAGCGGTGACTGAACCCACACCAGCGCAACCTCTAACTGAAACCTGAATGCTACCAGGAGAAGTAAAGTTAATTTCCGCTCTGCAGTGGGGGTCTAAGTGACGGCGCCGGGCAGCTTCAGAATGCTATTAAGCTGCAGATTAACCCCATATCTGCAAGTTAATAGCGTTTTTTCACGTGACTGGTTCCCTTTAATTCTCAGATACCGTAACAGAACCAAACTCAATACTTTGATTAGGTGATATGTGGTTACAGAACTAAGCCGTCTACACAGATACAGTAACAGAAAGACAATTGTCTAAATAGAGCAACTGAAGTCACCGTCATAAAATGTGTGCCGAACTGTGCCAACAAAAACATGGGAAAATGGTATTGTCTGAATAAGGCTTCGTGCAGACTAGTATTTTTCAGTTTATGGACTACACATAGACAACACACTGACCGCTGACAGTCAGTGTGCTAGTTGCAGCATGCACTGGTCTGAAATACACAGTACCATTTGCAGAATAAATCGTTATGCCAAAGAATTCAAATACCCAGTATCTGCAAATTTTGTCCTGTAGATTTTCTCCAAAGTGTGTGGATGAGATTTCGTGGAATGTCCACCACAAAACTGTAATATGAAGTATACACATGCTGGCATGCTTTCATACACCTTCCTGCACACACAGATAAGCTTTCACACATATATGGTACTTCTATGCACCCGGGCACTTTCACACGCACACAGTGACAGAGCTACACTGCCCATCATTTTCTGGAACCATGGAGGTTCCACTGATCAGAATGAGATAGCATTTCTTACCCAATACTATGCCATCACCACTTTAAATAAGTTACTTGTAGATAAGTAAAGAAAGGGAAAAATCAGCCAAAAGACATGGTCCTAGGCCAGTGATCAGATTGGGGGATACATGTTCTCTTTAACAAACGTGTGAACATGCATGTGGTATATCACTCTTATGTAGGCTTAGAAATCACCAAAATAATATGTGCTCTGTTAATAATTAATGGAGACAATTCATAGTCTGGTTGTATACATCTAAGGTGTAGCAGCTGGACTGCATGAAATACGCAGGATCAAAGTCCATGATTTTACCTTTTGTCTTAGTTACTGGTTTCATATTATGGCCGTAAATTATGGAAAATACTTTTCTTATGTCCAAAGTTTATGGAGGATTTGGATCTTTCTCCTGCTTTGTGGCCTTATTATTAGGAAGAATTGCTGTCACCGTGTGTAAACGATGACAAACATGTTAGAAATGCTATGGCCACAGAACAGGATATATATATATTATGCTCTTCTCACTGCTGCACCACTATACATGATATTTTACACGGTGAATCCTTATTGAATAGTTAGGACTTGGAAAAACACTAAACAGTATTTTTTATTTTTTGGTTATCTGTTATGAATTATTGATTTTACAGTTGAGTTCAGTAGTATTTATACAATGAAAGAGGTTTTATAATAAAGAAATGCAGTGGGTATAAAACATTAAGAAGTGATTGAAGTGCAGACTTTTAGCCTAAAGGGGTTGTCAACTTTCCGGAAAGTGGAACCAACATCGTAAAACACTTAAAACAACGCAAACAGTCTGCTGCTGCTCCAGTCTCGGTGTTTTTGCAGCAGCGGTAACATTACATCCACAGCGCGCATCAATGCTCTAGTCAATTACTGAACTCAAAGGCTCGTGCTGTTGCTTTTCCAGTCCACTTTCTTGAAAGTGGACAATTCCTTTAATTCAGATTAACATTAATCATTTAGGAATTGCAGACATTTCTTATTTAGTCCCATGAGGTGTCGCTGATTCAAGCGTAATTAAACAATTGACTAATTAGTTTAATGGTCTGGTGTTGTCTGTTACATCATTACATGACAGGAGAAGGAGGTAAAGAGTCTGGGTCTTTCATCATGAATATTTTCTTGATGGATTCTCTTTTTAGATGCAAACCTTTGGTAACAGTAAGGAACAAAGAGGCCGAATTAGACTAAAATGTTATGGACTGAGACACATTATTTACTTGTACCAAAATAATGAGAAGATTTAAAGGAAGGGCTCATTACCCAAAACATACCTCATCATCTGTCAAATATGCTGAGGGACTATTATGGCATGGTCATGTATGGAATACAATTGAAGTGGGTCACTGGCTCGTTGATGGTGTGGCCACCAATAAAAATAGGATAATTTCTAAAGTATATAGAGCTATACATTCAGTCAAATGCTGCAGAAATGGATAATGGCAAAAACGTAGCACAAAAGCAACCCAATCTGTTCTCAAGGTAAAGTAACGAAATATTATTCAATTGCTTCCTTTACTCAAATTCATCAGCGGAGTCAGTCACCTGACCTTTAAAGGGAATCTGTCAGCAGGTTTTTGCAATCTCATCTGAAAGCAGCAGGCAAAAAAACCCTGAAGCCAGCGATGTATCACTTAGATTACTGGGTGCAGCCATTCTGACACAGTTCTTAGATTTAGCAATGCAGCAGAGCTCAGAGAGCTAACCCCGCCCACACCAGACTCTATATATACAATGTCCATAGACAGTGAGGTGCTTATCACGGGAGGGGGTGGAGTAGAAGGAGTGCCCGCCTCCAGCTAGTTACTGCAATGATAATGTCCTGGTGATAAAACCTGACATGTGACACATTGTTAAAATCTGTGATTTAACCCCTACCTCATGCTGTCCTCAGATTACATAGCAAACCTGCTGACAGATTACCTTTAACTTGATTGGAAGGGAGAAAACTCACTACTTGGTGATGTCTATATGTTCCAAACATCAGTCAGTCATTGACTTTAGAGTGGTAGCATCCAAGTTTTAGACGCACTGTTTATATTTATACTTATTAGCCTGTGAAAATGGCTGTAATTACCATGACTTAATTATAAAAAGAAAAAAAACTTTCTGCACAAAAGAGAAACTCACCAGCACTGCCGTTCCACAGTCTCAAATTGGCATATAATCGTAGAGAGAAGAAGAAATTTTCTTGTCACAGGTCATACACCGCGACACGTCTGCGCACAGCAACAAGACACAAGGTAGTTATACTGTGTCAGCAGGGTCTCCCAGGCAAAGACATCAAAATAGACTGAGGTTTCAAGATGTGTTGAACAAGCTGTTTTGAAGAAGGACCAAGAAATGGGCAATGCTGAGGACGGTAGATGCAGTAGTCCACCAAGGAAACAGTGTGGCAGATGAAAGACACCTCATGCTTGCATACCTTCAAAATTAGAAGATAGCTAATAGTGCCATAAGCTCAGAACTGACAAAAACCAGTGGCACCCAGCTACTCCCATCTACTGTTCGGAGAAGATTGGCTAGAGTAGTCTTCATGGCAGAATTGTGACTAAACTGCCACACCTTTTAACATTTAATCAAGGCCAAGTGACTCAACTATGAATAAAAACATAGGAACTGGGGTACAGAAATATGACTGCAGGTGCTCTGGACCTACAATTTCTGAAACATTTGGCTGTAACCGAAGGTCTCTTGTTACTGAAGAGTTGGAGAGCAGGGCAATAATGAGCGTCTGCATGCAACACTGATGTATGGTGGAGGTTCGTTGTAAGTTTGGGGCTGCATTTCAGCAAATGGAGTTGTGGATTTTCAGCAGCAGAAGGGAAGGAAGGGAGACACAGATCCATTACTAGTGGGTAGGCGGAGCCCCACAGGATAGTTCACCTCAGATTAGAAAAAGTGACGACCGGCCCCTCCAGCTTAGGCTCCTCCTACTCCTATGTCCTTCAGTCTAAAATTTGAGGTCGCAGAGGATAGTCGCTGCCTTTGCAGCTCCTCAGAAGAATTTTTTGTTTTATCATTTCCGGAGACCTGGACCCCCCGTGGTCTAGAGGTCTCAGGGGGTCTCGGCGCTGCTGGGACCCCTGACCCTCCCCTGGCAGATCTGCGTACCCCCTAAGGAGGTCCCCGCAGAAGCCTGCCGGCCCCGGGGAATACAGGGCGATCCCTGGCGGAGACGCGCTCCGCCGTGGGGGGAGCAAAGGGCCACGGCGCCACACATCCCTGGGGGTCCCTGTGGCGCTCAGCTGGGTAAGTGCTCTCAAGGTTCGAGTGCTTTAGCGGCTGCGGCGGCAGCCGCTGTTACTGTTTCAAGTGGTGACTGCTGTTTTGTCCTTGCAGGATATCACCGCTGCAGGCGTTTGTGTAATTCTCTGCTGGCAGGGGAGCAGGAACGGAGGAGCGCGGGCTCCGTTAGTATGCGGCGGCGGGGGGCATGGCTTCGCGCCTCTCTGCTGCCTGTCATCATAGCCTCAGACAGGAAGCGCCAGGAAAGCGCGCCCTGGAGCTGACCCAGCCCCCTCTTCTTCTTCCGGCCATTACCTCGTGCAACCTCCTGCTCCATGCTCCCCGCTCTCTACACCAGACACCGAGCACTGTGGCTTAAGGAAGAGCAGTCACCAGCGGCCAGCTGGTGAGTCACTTCTGCCTTTTAAGGCAGAAGATTCCTTTTTAACACTATTGCAGCACAGAGCACCTTACTGCTGGCCTGTTAAGGCAGACAGGGTGTGCTATATCCGGCGCTGCTACCTCCCCGCTGAGGAGGCTCTGGGACTCGCACACCGCTGTCCTTTTAAGGCAAAGGAGTATTGCGTGGTCAGCAGCATTAACCTCTTCTGAGGGGTCTGGCCTCATCAGGGCAGTTAACCCTTTCTGGACCCTAGTCTGTTAGGTTAACTTTGGCTCTGCAGGCAGCTGGGGTAGCTCTTCTCCCTCTGAGGAGCTTTAACCCTTCAGTGTTTGGTTTTTTTTTGTGTAGGAACAGGCTGTGGTATCGGAATCACACATCCTCGGTCCTGTACCCATTGTAAGTGGTTATTACCGCCTTATCCGCGACGCTCGCAACTGTGTGGGGGCATGTCAGATCAGGGACCAGGGGGCGCGGATCTCTCTCCCGGTCCGCTTCAGGATCGGTCACGCATATCTGATACGCCGGGGTCTTCGACGGCGTCAAGTTCGACACTGGTCGGGGGTCTCAGTGATGTTAAAGTGGAGGCGCTCACTCGCTCCATTGACAGTCTGTCTGACCTCCTGGGTCATTGGATATCAGCTAAGTCCCAACCGACATCACGAGGCAAGAAGCGCCACAGGCCTGTGGTGGCGCTGTCTCCTCTGCGAAGTGCGTCGGAGGCTTCGGAATCACCGACAGACTCTGCTGGTGAGATCTCCGATTCTGATGAAGAGGATCGGCAGGGTCGCTCTGCTTCACTTTCGGGCCGCGTGGATGCGTTTATTGGGGCTATGCGGGAAGCGTTACAGCTGTCTGAAGAGGTGACGAGGCGCCCTGGCAAGTCGGCCCGGCTGTATCAGGAGTCACATCGGGCTCGTTCGACGCTGCCGGCGCACGATGAACTTAACGAGGCGGTGGAGAAGGAACACCTGTGTCCGGATAAACGCTTCCAGGGGATGCGGTTTTTTGATGCCCTGTATCCCTGCTCCACGGAGACGATCGCTAATTGGGTCCCCTCTCCTGAAGTGGACGTGCCATTGTCTCAGCTGAGCAAATCCTCTTTGCTTCCTGTTAAAGGGAAGGCGAGTCTACAGGAACCGCTGGACAGAAGGACGGAGTTAGCGGCGAAGTCCATCTACGAGGCCGCGGGTCATGGATTCCGAGCGGCCTTGGGGGCCATGTGGGCTGGTGAGGCTTCTCTGCGGTGGTTGGATCAGCTGCGGACGGCGTGGCAAGATGGGACTCCTCTGTCTGAGGTGGAAAGGCTCTTCTAGCTGTTGGAAGAGGCGGCCCGATATGGCAGGGACGCAGTGCTGGATACTACTTCGGTTCTGTCCAGGGCTCAATCCTCGGCCGTCACAGTCAGGAGAGCACTGTGGCTTAAACAGTGGACTGGAGACGCAGTATCCAAACAAGGTTTGCTGAGTCTGGCGTACAAGGGTGGTCAGCTTTTTGGTTCGGACCTCACGGAGCTGATTGCTAAGGCCAAGGCTAAGGATTCGGCTTTGCCACAGCGGAAAGCAGCGGCTTCTACGTCTGGCAAGTCAAGTGCCGGTAGTGGTCGTCGGTCCTTTCGGCCCAGGGGACGGTTCGGTCAGCCCTCTTGGAGATCGGGTCGTCCCTCGTCTTCCGGAAAAAAGACCACCCAGAAATCCCGTACTCCCTGGAAACAACATTTCCGTCAGGACAAACGGGAGGTTGACAAAAAGCCCTCTAAGGCGGACTGACGCCAAGAACCCTCTTGAGGGCTCTCGGGTGGGAGGTCGTCTGCTACAATTCGGGTCGATTTGGGCGTCCCACGTATCGGACGCCTGGGTGACGCGGGTTATGTCGGCAGGCTATTTCATAGAGTTTCATTCTCGACCCTCGGACAGGTTTCGTCAGTCATGCATCCCGTCCGAGCCCAAGCTGGCTGCTGCACTGCTGCGGGAGGTCGACTCTCTTCTACAGCAGGGTGTGGTGGTTCCGGTTCCGCCGGAGGACCGGGGAAGGGGGTTTTACTCCAACCTTTTTGTGGTCCCCAAAAAGGAGGACAAGTTTCGCCCCATTCTGGACCTCAAAGAATTGAATGTTCATGTCCGGACCCGGAAATTCCGTATGGAGTCTCTTCGCTCTGTCGTGGCGGCCCTTACACAGTACGATTTCTTGGTGTCTATCGACATCCGCGACGCCTATTTGCATGTCCCTATCGGCAGGGCTCACCAGCGCTTCCTGCGTTTCACCATAGGTCAGGCCCATTACCAGTTTGTGGCCCTACCATTCGGGTTGGCCTCGGCGCCCAGGGTTTTTACAAAGATTCTGGCGCCGCTCATGGCGCTCCTTCGAAGGCAAGGAGTTTCGATTCTCCCCTACCTGGACGACCTGTTAATTGTGTCGCGCACAGCGGAGGAGGCGGTGACAGCTCGTGATCTCTCCCTTCAGCGCCTGGAGGACTTCGGGTGGCTGGTCAATTGGAAGAAGTCGTCATTGGAGCCGTCGCAGTCAATCCTGTTCTTGGGGATGCATTTCGACACGGTACGAGCAGTGGTGTCCCTGCCTCCGGACAAACAAGCGAACCTTCGTCACCATGTCCAGACTATGAGGTCGGCGATGGCGATGTCCCTTCGGAAGTGTATGCGCCTTCTGGGTCTGATGGTGGCGGCAATGGAAGCGGTACCGTTTGCACAATTTCATTCCCGGGGTCTCCAAGATCTTATTCTGACCCGTTGGGATCGATCTCCGGCTTCGCTAGATCGCTGTGTCGGTATCTCCTGCAGGGTGCGAGAGTCTCTTGGATGGTGGTTACGTCCGGAGGCTTTATCCCTGGGGAAATCCTTCCTCCTCCCACGGTGGTCGGTCATTACCACCGATGCCAGCCTGACTGGCTGGGGGGGGTTTGGAACGATCTCTGGGTTCAGGGGGTCTGGTCGTCAGAGGAGTCGTCTCTGCCGATCATCATCCTGGAGTTGAGAGCGATATTTCTCTGCCTCCGACATTGGACGGTCCCTTTGAGCGGTCTGCCGGTCCGGATTCAGACGGACAATGCGACAGCTGTCGCGTATATCAACCATCAGGGCGGGACGAGGAGTTCCAGACTCATGATGGAGGTCTCTCGGATCCTGGTATGGACCGAGTCCAGGGTTCCAGCCATCTCCGCGATTATCATCCCAGGAGTGCTGAATATCACGGCGGACTTCCTCAGTCACGAGCAGGTGGATCCCGGAGAATGGAGTCTTCATCCGGAAGTTTTTGCACTGCTGTGCTCCCGTTGGGAGACTCTCCAGGTGGACTTGATGGCATCCAGGCTGAACGCCAGAATTACGACGTTCATGTCCAGGTACAGGGACCCGGAGGCTGTGGCGGTAGATGCTCTAGTGGCCCCGTGGGACCAGTTCGAGCTGATCTACGTGTTTCCGCCGGTATCCTTACTTCCTCTGGTGATCCGGCGGATCAAACTCGAACGAATTCCGGCGATTTTGGTGGCGCCGGATTGGCCGCGGAGGGCGTGGTATTCAACGCTGGTGTCTCTTCTGGCGGCGCCTCCGTTTCCACTGCCTCTTCGCCCGGACCTGTTAACCCAAGGGCCCATTCGTCATCCGGACCTGAAGTCGCTTCTTTTGACGGCGTGGCACTTGAGACCGAGATCTTGACCCGTCGTGGGTTTTCGGCCGAGGTCATTGCCACCTTGCGGGCGGCCAGAGGTCCAGCTACGACTAGGATTTATCACAGAATTTGGGAGGCCTTCTATTCATGATGTTCTGGATCGTCAAGGAACCCGAGGGTTTTTTCCATTCCCAACTTCTTGGCTTTTCTGCAATATGGTTTGGCCAAGGGTCTGGCGGTTGGTACCTTGCGGGGTCAGGTATCTGCACTATCCGTGCTTTTTCGGAAGGCTATTGCCTCGCGCAGGGATGTGCGTTCGTTTTTTCGCGGGGTTGCACGTCCGTTTCCGCCTCGGAGGGCGTTTGTGGCTCCTTGGCTTCTCAATCTAGTCTTGGAGGCTTTTCAGCATGGGCCGTTTGAGCCTATGGATTCAGCTACGCTTTACTTGCTTTCTTGGAAGGTGGCCTTCCTGGTGGCGGTCACCTCTTTGAGAAGGGTTTCTGAGTTGGCGGCACTGTCTTGCTCGCCCCCTTTTCTGGAGTTCCACTCGGATCGCGTGGTGCTTCGTACCCGTGGCGATTTTCTGCCTAAAGTGGTGTCGCGTTTCCACGTCAATCAGGACATCGTGTTGCCCTCCCTCTGTCCGAATCCGAAGAGTCCAAAGGAGCGAGCCTTGCACTCGTTGGATTTGGTGCGGGCTTTGAAGTTCTATCTTACAATCACGCAAGGGTTTTGGAAGTCGGACTCTCTTTTTGTGATTCCTGCTGGTCGTCGGCGTGGTCAGCAGGCTTCCAAGGACACTATAGCTCGGTGGATACGTTCGGCTATCCTGGAGGCGTACCGGCTCAAGGGCGAGCCTTGTCCGGTTAAGGTTCGAGCTCATTCCACGAGAGCTGTTGGTTCGTCGTGGGCTTTTCGTCAGGGGGCCTCGGCAGCGCAGCTCTGCCGGGGGGCTACCTGGCGCTCTGTTCACACTTTTACTAAATTTTATAAAGTGGACGTGAGTGCTTCCGCCGATGCGGCCTTGGGACGCAGGGTCCTGCAGGCGGCGGTGGTTTAGGTTTTATCTTTATCTAGTTTTTGCGCTTGTTGCGCGCTTGCCTAAGTTGTTGGGGTGTTGGCGATTCTGCCACTGTTTCCCACCCTTGAGTTCTGGACTGCTTTGGGACGTCCCACTAGTAATGGATCTGTGTCTCCCTTCCTTCCCCTCTGCTGCTGAAAGACGGATTTTGGTAAGACCTTACCTTTAAAATCCTTTTCAGCGAAGGAAGGAAGGGAGACACAGCACCCTCCCATGGCAGAAGTGTATTATTGTTTTCCAGATGCGGCACGACTCCTCTCTGATGGCGGTCATCTGGGCGGGGGTCGGCGCGCTAGGGCTCTGTTCCAGCATTGCCAGCTCATCGCAGTTGTCAGGTCCAGTGAGTAGTGCCTGGAACTGTGTGTTTTTTCTGTTATATGCATAACCTGTTCTCTCGCATTTCTGAATTTTCGGAAGGGGTTGTGTTGGTCCGCTGGTGTTGTCTGCTCTTCCTTAGCTTGTGTACGGACTGAAGGACATGGAGTAGGAGGAGCCTAAGCTGGAGGGGCCGGTCGTCACTTTTTCTAATCTGAGGTGAACTATCCTGTGGGGCTCCGCCTACCCACTAGTAATGGATCTGTGTCTCCCTTCCTTCCTTCGCTGAAAAGGATTTTACAGGTAAGGTCTTACCAAAATCCGTCTTTTTTTAGGGTTGATGGTATCCTCCATTCTGCTACATTATGCTGCTCTCAGATTAGGTGGAAAAAACTTGGTGGTAGATTCTCATTAAGAACTATATTCAGCATGAAATACTGGAAACTACATTCCCCACAGAGCTCTTATCTCAACAGTCTGTCTGGAATTACCGTATTTTTCGGACTATAAGACGCACCAGACCATAAGACGCACCTAGGTTTTAGAGGAGGAAAATAAAAAAATAAAAATTTAAGCAAAAAATGTGGTCATGATGCACTTTTAAGGGGGAGGGGGTCTTCTGCTGACACTTGTATAGGGGTAATGTCCCCCAATTCTGACAATATCCCCCATCCTGGTATATATGCTGCCCCCCTTCCTTTTATATGTGGTCCCCATCCCCATCCTGGTATGCCTGGCATCCCTCCATCCTGGTATGCATGGTACCCCTCATCCTTATCTTGGTATGCATGGCACCCCTCATACCTATCCTGATATGCATGGCACCCCTCATCCCTGTCCTGGTATGCATGGCACCCCTCATCCCTGTCCTGGTATGCATGGCACCCCTCATCCCTGTCCTGGTATGCATGGCACCCCTAATCCCTGTCCTGGTATGCATGGCACCCCTAATCCCTGTCCTGGTGTGCTTGGCACCCCTAATCCCTGTCCTGGTATGCTTGGCACCCATAATCCCTGTCCTGGTATGCTTGGCACTCCTAATCCCTGTCCTGGTATGCTTGGCACCCATAATCCCTGTCCTGGTATGCATGATCCCCCTAATCCCCATCAGGCTGCACATTAAAAAAAAATAAACACTCCTACTCACCTTTCTTCTCTCCTCCAGCGCTGCACCCTGTCTGCCCGCACTGATCTCTCCATGTGAGCTGCACATGACGTCACTGCCATTAACGGCTCACAAGGAGAGATCAGCTGCCGGAAGTCACTGCTCCCCACGCTGGGACTGTGCGCGGGGAGCAGTGACTTCACTCTCCTTCATAGCCGGCACACAGCGGAGCCGCGCTGCGGCTGCTGCTGCCGGCTATCTCCTGTGCCCGCTCATTAAAGGGCATGAATATTCACCCTCTCCCCACGCCCATGGGCGTGGAGAGAAGTTGAATATTCATGCCCTTTAACAGCGGGCACAGGAGATAGCAGCAGCAGCAGCCGCAGCGCGGCTACACTGTATACCGCTATTAAGGAGCATGAATATTCATTTTCTTTAGCAGTGGGGACAGTGTAGGCTGTTCCCCGCTCCCCCCACACCACACATAAATATACACCCCCCCCCCAACATTCGGACCATAAGATGTACCCCCCATTTTCCTCCAAAATTTTGGAGGAAAAAAGTGCATCTTATGGTCCGAAAAATACGGTACATGAAGAGACAGAAGAAAGTTGCACAAGCCTACATCCAGAAGATCTGTGGTTAGTTCTCTGAGATGTTCAGAACACAACTTCCCTGCCGAGTTCTTTCAAAAACTGTAAATGTATCGAGAAGAATTGATGCTTTAATGCTGTTTTGAAGGCAAGGGGTGGACACACCTAATATTCATATGATTTAGATTTTTCTTTTGCTAGTTAGTTTTGCATTTTGTTAATTGATAAAAATAAACTATTAGCACTTCTATGTTTGAAAGCATTCGTACTTTGCCTACATATTTTCCTCACCTGTCTAAAATGTTTGCATAATACTGTATATTCATAAAGAATAAGAATACCGCTATCTTGGATATGCTTAGTATGCCCGCATAAGTAATCTACTGCTATGAAATTGTGAGATATCTGAATGTAACGACATTCATACATTTTTTCTTCAATGATGAGGAAAGAAGCTGCAGCGTCATGATGGGCTGTATTTGCTGCATTAGGTCAGTGGCATTTAGAAAATGTTTGTGAATGCTTGTAAGAAGTCTTGTGGAAGTCTGATGCAGTTCTTCTATTTTTACTTGTGATGATGCTGGCATAGAAAATGAGGTCTGTTCCTGTGTATTTGTTTTGTCTCGCACAGCCATAGAAACACCATGTTTTCCATATAAACAGGCCGTTTCTCCTTGTGCTGAGTGATTCTGTATAGTGGGACTAGTGTACGCGTGATGAGTTTACACTTACATATTAGAGTAATATAAAGACCATCTGTTATCAGAATCACTCTTTACAAGCTGAAGGAGACCACTGGAAAAGCAGCTAGCCAGTTGTATGCTAATCTACCTGCAGAATGCAGGCTGCCATCATGCCCCTCGTTGTTTATTACTGTGTGGCATGGGGACATTTCTATAGCCGTGTAAGCTTTCCTGTATGCTGCAGCAACCTGAGGGGTTAGCATGTATCACATATTTCCAATGCTACAGAAATGTTCTCATGTTGTACAGTGTCACTTAAAGAACAATAATTGTGTTTCATGATCGATTTCCTGCTCTGCATAATCAGAAGCCTTCATATAACATCTTGTATTAATATTAAAGTAGTATTTCAGCTACATTGTGGCTAAAAAGGCTCACTCAATAATAATAGACATGATACTCGCCCTCCCCGATTTTGTGCAGGTCTTCAACATACCACACCACTTAGGCTCGGACTGGCCTATAGGAGAACAGGTGAATCCCCTGGTGGGCCCCTGTGCAGGACTGGGCCTCTCATCACAATATATGAGCAGTAGTTAGCACAGTACACTTGATTCACTATAGACAGGAGCAACATCTTCCATTTATTTTACCAACTACCCTGTTTATTGTTATATAGAAGCATAGGCAAATTTGTGATTGACAGTAATGCAGCAATGGCATGTTACTGAACAGTAGGCCCCCCAGAGTCAATGTTACATATTGGCCCTTGGTACCCCAGTCCAATACTGGCACTACTGTTCACAGGCAGCAGTGGTATGGCTGAGTGCACCTATCTGGCCATATCTGTCCTATTGAGGATGGGACCAGGAAGCAGGGACTAATGGGGACTGGGTAAGATCCACATGGGGTTCACTACGGGTGTATGTATAATGTATTATTGTTACTTTTCTGAACCCTTATAATGATTGTGATTTTTTTTTGGTTCTTGTCGTACTAGCACATTTCAAGTTACACATCTGTCTTAAAAATGGGGGATGAGTGTTCCCAGTTTCTTGTTAAAGCGGACCTGTCAGTATGTCAAAAGTGGCAAGTTTTTGCCCTCATTTTACTCCTTCTGCTCCCCCAGAGTATTTTGTCTTTTATTTCTTTGGGGTTTTTTAAAATCCACCATACGGCTAAGTTTTATGGTCTAAAGACACACCCTTGAGAATCCATTCTCCACTGATAAAGACAGTAAAAATTTGCACTAAATAAAAAGTAACTTATTTCTAAGTCTGTATAACGGATTTAAAAAAAGCAAAGAAAACAACCCAGCAAGGGAGAAGCAGGAATAAAATATAAGCAAAAACTGCTTTTGACTTCATGACATGACCTCTTTAATGTTGTGTGTTCCAGCAGGAATTCTATTCTTTAATGGGATGAGAAGCAAAGTAATCTTCATTGGACTACGTTCCCACGATCAGGAAATATCAGCGTTTTGGAAGCAGGGTATATTCGCTGCGTCCAAAGTGCTGTGTTCTAATCACACAGGTAAATCCGTGTGTGTGCACTGAACAATGTGGATTTAACGCATCCTATACATTCTATTCTGGAAATTTCTGTTGCGGAGATTAGTGTCATTGACATGCTGCGGCTCCTAAAGTCGCGCCACTAGTTAGTTTACACGGTGGCAAATAGAAGCACAGAGGGCGGGGGATTTCTATAAATTCCATCCACTGTGCTTGTACTGTACAATGTAGCGGTTTGGACGCAGCACAGGTTAGCTGCGTCCCAACCGCTGATGCTCCGGATCGTGGGCCGCAGCCTTAATGTTTCAAACTTAGGTCAAATAAGAATATTTATTCTTTTATTCACTGTTTAAAAAGTGGTAAAAAAAGTGTGTGTCTCTAGATATCGTTGTTACATACTTGTCCTAGGACCCCTGTTGTTTCGATTTCTTCTCAGAACGTGCAATAACCCAGTCCCAGTGGATGGATTCTCTTCCACCAGTGGTGCAATGATTCCTGGAAGGACACGTGCACTAGAAGCAGCTCCTCTCTGTGAACACATAAGAGGACATTCTGACCTCGAAACAAAATAGACCGGGGATGCAATGACAAGTTTGTGACAGCGATCTAGACACAAAGGCATTTTTTTTAAATTGGATCCAACTAAATACCCTTGTTTTTGTGATCTAACAGAGTTTATTAAAATTTAAAGGACAACCCCTTTAAGAAATCAGAAGTAAACTAAATTGCAAACAAAATGCAAAAAATATACATATAAATTTAAAAAATGTATATTAACTCCTTGTTTTTATTCTGTCAGGCAGAAGCAAGGCTGGCAGCAAAGAGAGCGGCACGCGCAGAAGCAAGAGATATCCGAATGCGTGAGCTGGAACGACAACAGAAAGAGGTAACTCTACAGTTGAGTTTCTCCACGAATCTGCCAAATCAAGATTTGTTCATCAGCCAGTAAAGATAGAAATTGATGGAATTGAACTCTACTTAAATTTTACAAAAATCCTCATTTGTGAAAGTGCAGAACTTTTCTAATTTGCTTCCGTGCAGATTCAGCAAACTGGCAGTTGCTGGCCGTCATTTTTCTGAACCAAAAAGGACCATCAAATTTTTTTTAAAATATTAATACTCACCTTACGGCTCACCTCTCCAGTCTCTCCATTCCACACACTGTCAACTGTCCGGTCCTTATCGCATTTTCTGATCCCGTCGTGAACGCTGAAATCCCCGGGCTTCTCACGCTGCGACAGTTTTGCACATAAACATGCACGTCATGATATTGTGACCTTTTGGTCACTTCTGTGACTTATCAGAGCCGGAAGTCCTGGCTCAGTGTGAGAGGCCTGGGGATTTCAGTGTTAGCCGCGGGGATTATAAGATGCCATGAGGATGGGTGACAGTGGGGAGCGGAGGGGCTGGACAGGTGAGCGATGAGTATAAGGATTTTCTTTAACTTCTTACATATTATGTTTATTACGCTCTGGGGTATGGAGAGAGACCCTAGAGTATAACAAGGGACATTAAATTCATGGAGAATAACTTTACACTGATTTCCACGGAAATTTGAATGCGAGGGGGCTCCGCTATGTGACTCTGCATAGTCAATGTCGCTGAAGCCTCTGTACTGTATGTGAGTCCACAACCCCATTGCTGCCAGGCAATAATACTAAACATTAAGCCACTTTGCTCTGTTGTGGTCATAATGTCCTAAAGTACTGAAAACTTCTATCCATTACGCCAGTAAATGTAGCAACTTACCTCATTAATATTCACAAGTCTCTTAAACTGAAATTTGCATCCCTGCTTCTGGCTGTAATGGACAATTAACTTTTAGTTTTAGTACCGCTTATTCTTATGTGTTTGCTTGTATTGATATCTCATTGGCTTATGAAGCCATTAAAGGTTTGATATTTTTTTTTGTTTCACAATATTTAGTTTGTGGTTTGTTGGGGAGGTTTCATCCAGTGGTGGTAATTTCTGTATCTGTAAAATGACACTTGGTCTTTCCAACAAGCACAAGGCTTAACGCATGGTAAATGGACAATTGATAGAAATATCTTCAGTCTTCTTGATAGTTAAGTTACTGTCTTAAAATACTGGATTTCTGGATGTTTACAGCAACAGATTTCATAAGTCAGGACTATAAGTGTCACCTCTGGCTGTGGTATGTTATACATGTACATAAGCCCAGTGTGTCTTCAGTGACATTACTGCCTCGCATCTTGTAGAACTGGAATATTATCCTTCCCATAATAAATACTCATGTAGCATCCTGTCAACTGATGGTTTGTGCTTTGGGCACATATTGTGTCCACATAATGTAGTTGTAGATTTCTTTATGGTGTCTTGTATTTCTTGGAGTGCTTATGTCCAGTGTTTGGAGCCTATGCTGCCCTAGGTGCTGAATACTCCTCTGTAAAGGCCTGTTTACACTCGCCAATTATCACAATGATTTGCTTGATTTGTAATAATTGGTTTGTGTTAACAATAGAGAAGAACAATAAAACCATTATTTGTCGTTGATCATAAAATGTCATGCTGTAATAATGATTGCTATTACCGGTTACTATGGACTCTCAGGATCCCTGTCCTAGGCCACCATGACGACTACTGCTTCCACCTATGCTTAGTCTCGTCATAGAATTTGCTGCATACATCCCTAACATCCTCATTCTCTTCACAAACCCCCTTTCTTGCTGCCGCCTTTAATCATTTCATGGCCACCAGTACGCCTTTGTTCCAACGATTGTCTATGGGCCTTATTGTAGCGCACTGCCGTGGCATCAGCTGACAGTAAGTCACTGGGCCGTGGCATCAGCTGACAGTAAGACGCTGGGCCGTGGCATCAGCTGATAGTAAGTCACTGGGCCGTGGCATCAGCTGACAGTAAGTCGCTGGGCCGTGGCATCAGCTGACAGTAAGTCACTGGGCCGTGGCGTCAGCTGACAGTAAGACGCTGGGCCGTGGCATCAGCTGATAGTAAGTTGCTGGGCCGTGGCATCAGCTGACAGTAAGATGCTGGGCCGTGGCATCAGCTGACAGTAAGACACTGGGCCGTGGCATCAGCTGACAGTAAGACGTTGGGCCGTGGCATCAGCTGACAGTAAGACGCTGGGCCGTGGCATCAGCTGACAGTAAGACGCTGGGCCGTGGCATCAGCTGACAGTAAGACGTTGGGCCGTGGCATCAGCTGACAGTAAGACGTTGGGCCGTGGCATCAGCTGACAGTAAGACGCTGGGCCGTGGCATCAGCTGATAGTAAGTCGATGGGCCGTGGCATCAGCTGACAGTAAGTCGCTGGGCCGTGGCATCAGCTGACAGTAAGACGCTGGGCCGTGGCATCAGCTGACAGTAAGACGCTGGGCCGTGGCATCAGCTGACAGTAAGACGCTGGGCCGTGGCATCAGCTGACAGTAAGACGCTGGGCCGTGCCCTCCCGCACTTCCCTGGCTCTCCTCTCACTTGTAGGTTTGTGAGAGGAGAGATATGAACCTGCCGGGAGAGTAAGGTTAGGATTTGTGCCCACCTTCAGTATCTGCAGCAGTGTTTGCAGGAAAACAATGTAAAATGCATTTCCTTTTGTGTGCGTTTTTTAAGTGGGTTTTTCCCATTCTTTTGAAAGGGCGCAAAACGCTGCAAAAATGTAGAAATAATTTATATACTGCGGATTTTAAAATGCTTCAAATCTGCAAGGAAAAAATAAGAAGCATGTGCATGAGAATTGAGAAATCTCATTCACTTTGCTGATACTGTAAAACACTTGTTTTGCGCAAAAGCGCAATGTGTGAATATAAAAGCTACATTAAATAGTTGCATTTAAAAAAAACAAAACACAAAACGCAGAATACAAACATCCAAAAATAAGTATTCTAATTATTTTATAGTTATGTAATGTTTTCTACTTTTCATTGTGATGCATGTAAAATTTTCAGTGCAGAGCAAGCTGATATTGTGTGCTGTGATTGAGGCAGCGACACAGAAGCTGCTTTAGACGCAGCAGGCTATGCTTACAGGAGCTGCAGATGTGGACAGTAGTAGTGAGGTAGTGCTGCCAAATATTTCTTTAGGTCCAGCAACATCTTTTTAGTCTCATGTTCCCCAATTTACAGTGACTATAGGCATTTCAAATTTTATCATATATTGTATCTTCAAAAAAAATGATGGATGGGAAGTTTCAATTAATTGTGGGCCAGACAAAACTGTATATCAGGAGTGGGGAACTGCAGGCCGTTTATGGCCCTCGATGACCTTTAATCCGGCCCCCGGGCAGATTCTTGGGGACCACAGTGCTTGGGCCGGATCGGTATTTTGCCATCCACTCCTGGTGAAGCTGTGGTGAAACGTGTCGGGTCTCTGGATGGGTGAGCTGACCACATTTAGGTATTATTGATCGTTTGTGTTTATACCATTTGCAACTCTTCCCCTTTTTTTCTTGTATTTATTCTCTATTATGGATTATACACATTATTCCACTTAAAGGGGATTCCCTGTAATTGTGATACATTACTAACAGCTGCTATACTTAAGGCCCTCTAGATAGGCTTTAGCAGTCTAGATGAACCAACATGTTCTCTTATGTTACTATAAAATCTACCTCATGGTGATTTGCTTTTGGTATACACAAGTACACATGCACTTACTCAATTTTCTATATGATTAGCTCACTCACCAACTTTCTTTGTCGCCTGTGTCTGTTTTTTCCTTTTACTGTGTTGTTGTGTGTATATATATATATATATATAATTTTTTTTGACTCAATAAAATTTCTGTTTTTATTAAAAACATTGTTGTACGTTGTTCCTGGCATATCCCCCTAATCACTCTTTGGATGCATGTTCAGTATATGGTAAAACTGATGTAGTAGCATGATTCTGCACGTCAGTACTATTACGCAGATACCAAACGTGTTGTTTTTGGTGCAGCCGGATTACCACGGATGCCAGAAATGGAGAAGATGGAGAAATGACTTTCTCCTTCTCCGTCTCCTCCGCACCTTTCCTGCGATTCTCTTATGGGAGAGGATGGGATCCCACTAAGGTGACACTCGGATTACGCTCTGACAGAGTTTGATTCAAATGTAATTTGAATGATCTGCTTGATTCCCTCACATGAAAGAATTGACAGCCCTGTGACCAGGCCTTAGCGTGATAATAGTCAGGGTTGCTTTTGTCACCTCTGTGTATGAATGGGTATGCTAATTTTTTTTCTCCAGTGTCTAGTCAGTACACTTAATTGGGTTATGACAGATAGTGTGATAAATAGTAATTGGTGAGGTCCACCCTGCTTGGACACCCACTGATCACTAACTGAGCCTCATTGCCCTCTGTTACTTCTTACAAAAGCAGTGACTAGGAATATGACTATAAAAAGAGCATCAACACCTCATAGGGTGTGACATTTGTGATAAGAGGTTATAAGACGTGTGCTGCCCCTTCACTCGTACTCTGAGATTGATCAGAACATATCTCTGCAGCTCTTTTTCCTTCCTCAGCACTTCATAAACTTCTATGGGCAGCACGTAACCTGATCTCTCACTGAGATTAAAGTCAACTTAGTCTATGAATGAGAATTTCATAAGTATCATATTTCAAAGAGAGTGATGATTTTTAGGGGAAGGAGAAGTTGCTCAAAAGTATAAAACGCTATTTTTCTGTAAAAATATATATTACAAACTGTCTTCTACTGTAGTGCTACTAATTCATAATCTTTCATGAAATTACATGGATTATAATACTCATTTAAATACCGTACATCATTTGTGCAAAGTTGTGTTTTTTCTATTCTAAGGTATTCAGTCTGACTTTTTTTCTAGCTCAGCCATCGATATCACGATAGAAAATGGGGACAGATTCAGAAATGGATGGTAGGATGATGGTGTCGGTTTGGCATGTTTCTTTATTGTGACCCATAACTGGTTGGATTGTAGTGAATTACTAACCGTGTTCCTTACGGACTTGTATCCTGTGTAGTTTTCACCTTATAAAATACCAAACCAGGTCTGTGAAGTGCAGCAGATCAGATGAGTGATGTCTGACATGTGATTGGCTAAGAATCAGTGCATGGCAAGTGTTGGCGGCTCCTCTATGCCAGGAAGTGCCAACACTTGTCCAGTACCAGCAGAATTTTCTTCAGCACCAATAAACATCAACAATGTATAATAGAAATCCTACCATAGCAATGAGCCTGGAGACCTGATTTACCGTATATTCCGGCGTATAAGACGACCTGGTGTATAAGACGACCCCCCTACTTTCCTGTTAAAATATAGAGTTTAGGATATATTCACCGTATAAGACTACCCCTTTTCCAACGCATACCAAACACCGGTAAAAATTAAAAAAAAAGCAGATTTGAATTTAACATGGTCCTTTTTTAATTTAAATTCTTATGACATGCAGGTATATAGCAGGAAAACTGTCACTCATAAACATATTAAAATAGGGGGGACCCCACGTCATTTTTTGGGGGGGTCCCCCATTCTAATAGCTAGTAAAGGCTAGGTATTCAGCTGGGGGCTGATATTAGTAGCCTGGGAAGCTCCGTGGGTATTACCCCCTTCCCAGACTTCAAACATCTGCCCCAGCCGTCTGCTTAACCTCCGCTAGAGACTATAATGATGGTGGATCCCACGCCAATTTTCTTTTTAAAAAATCCTTTATTTTAACACTAAATGACAATTGAGGGGTTAATAAAGATGCAGTCCCTAAATTATTATTAATTTTGTAATTAATTTTTCCCAAAAATGTTGACGTGGGCTTCGCCATATTTTTGTGTCCAGCCAGGTACAGCAGGCAGGAACGGGCTGCTCCCAACCACCAGCTGCCTATTTGTACCTGGCCGGACACAACAATATAGGGAAGCCCTTTTTTTTTTAATTATTTCATGAAATAATTAAAAAAAAAAAGACGTGGGGCTTCGCCCTATTTTTGTGTCCAGCCAGGTACAACTAGGCAGCTGGGGGCTGGAATCTGCAGCGCAGGGAGGCCCAAGCTTTCTGGCCCCCCCCCGGCTGCAAATTGCAGTCCGCAGCCACCCCGGAAAATGGCACGTTCATAGAAGCGCCATCTTCTGGCGCTGTACCCAACTCATCCAGGGCCCTGGTGCGGTGGCTCACTGGGGTAATAAAGGGGTTAGGGCCAGCTTGGCATTATCAGCTGGCCCTAAGCCCGAAATTCATGGGGTCACGCCAATATTAGACATGACCGCCATGAATTTCTAGTAAAGTAATTAAAAAAAACCACAAACACCCAGAATAAAGTCCTTTAATTGAAATAAAGACACAATTCTTTATTGTTCTAAATTAAACTCTACTTACCATCACGCCCATTCCAGCTGAAGCCAACGATCTCCTGCAATAAAAGTAAAATAATAAAGCAACCTCATCCTTACCTCTCCATGGTTCCCAGGACCGGTCCAGCTCTGCTACATTCACATGACAGGCTGCACCGCAGCAGAACGCTGCCGTTCAGCTTGCCATGCGGCAGACACTGAGAAGCGCAGGCATGCTTGTGCTCCTCAGTGTCTGACTGTGACGGCATCCAGATGAGCCGAGATCATGTCCAATGAACTCGGCTCACCTCATGCACGTCACTGACAGCGTGGGAAAATTCTCCTGCTCCCCGCATGCGCAGTAGAAGTTTCCCACGCTGTCAATGACGGACATCCAGGAGGTGAGCTGAGTTCATTGTCGGCTCATCTGGATGCCGTCACAGCGAGACACTGAGGAGCGCAAGCATGCCTGCGCTTCTCAGTGTCTGCGGGATGACAGGCTGGATGGCAGCGTTCTGCTGCGGTCCAGCCTGTCATCTCGATGTAGCAGAGCTGAAGCTGTCCTGGGAACCATGGAAAGGTAAGGATGAGGTTGCTTTATTATTTTACTTTTATTGCAGGAGATCGTTGGCTTCAGCTGGAATGGGCGTAATGGTAAGTATGGTTTAATTTAGAACAATAAAGAATTGTGTGTTTATTTCAATTAAAGGACTTTATTCTGGGTGTTTGTGTTTTTTTTAACTTTTACTATGGGGTTCGTAATGGGGGTGTCTTATAGATGCCTCTCCATTACTAACCTGGGCTTCATGTCAGCTGGCATTATAAGCTGACATCAACCCCAACCCTATTACCCCACTGCCACCGCTACAGGGCAGTGGGAAGAGCGAGGCTAAGTGCCAGAATTGGCGCATCCTATGGATGCGCCATTTCTGGGGCGGCTGACGGCTGGTGTTTCTAGCCTGGGAGGGGGCCAATATTCATGGCACCCTTCCTGGGCTATTAATATCAGCCTCCAGCTGTCTGCCTAGCCTTTGCTAGCTATTAAAATAGGGGGGACCCCACGTCATTTTTTTGGGATCCCCCATTTTAATAGCTAGTAAAGGCTAGGTATTCAGCTGGGGGCTGATATTAGTAGCCTGGGAAGCTCCGTGGGTATTACCCCCTTCCCAGGCTTCAAACATCTGCCCCAGCTGTCTGCTTAACCTCCGCTAGAGACTAAAATTAAGGGGAACCCCACGCCAATTTTTTTTTTAAATAAATCCGTTATTTTAACACTAGATGACAAGTACAGTAACCAGCACTGTCACTGTACTTCATATATATGTGACTGACATGTTTCTATCTATCTAATCTATGTGTGAAGCTCTATTCTGTCTGTTATAAATTGTCGGGTACAGATGCTGAATTGCCGGCCGGCTTTTTTAAAGAGACGGTGCATGAAAACACTAATATTTGTTTTAATAAATCCTTTACACTAAATGACAAGTACAGTAAGCAATACTGTCACTGTACTTCATATATATGTGACTGACATGTTTCTATCTATCTAATCTATGTGTGAAGCTCTATTCTTTCTATTCTAAATTGTCGGGTGTCGGCTTATGCCGCTGCTGAATTGCCGGCTTTTCATATATTGTCACAGAAGCGATGCGAACTTCCCTGCTCCGGACACAGCGCAGCGCTTCTGTGACAAGTGAAAGCTGTCGGCACAGAAGCCCTGCGCTGTGTCCGGAGCTGGGAATACGCAGCGATGTGTCAGTTTCAGCACAGAAGCGCTGACTGTCTGGACCTACCGCCGCCGTATTTTAACTCCCTCCACCTTATATTAACTCCGACATGGCAGGGATACGGCCACGGCAGCTTATTAACACCCCCAGAGTATCCCCGCATGTCAATTTCTGAAAGTTCAAAAGCATTACCGGCGTATAAGACGACCCCAGACTAGACAGAAGATTTTTCAGTCTTCAAAAGTCGTCTTATACGCCGGAATATACGGTAATCATTTTTTTATTATGCAATGTTTATTCTTTTAAAGTGTAAATTAAAAGCTAAGTTTTATTCCGTAATAGTTGAAGTTGACATTTGATTTTTATGTTAAAAAAATACTATTGATACCAAGATACCTTCATCTGTCTTGATCCTTTTGATATTAAATCTCCAATCCCCAGTACAGAGCTAATGTGAAATAAGTTTGGGATAAGGGGACAGGACCCAGTTTTGTGTTCTAGCTGGGAGGCAATTTGCTGCAGCAGACACTGCGATCGGTCTATACCATGCCCACCCCATCAGGCAATGCGGCCAGACACAAGTAGCACCAGCAGGGTAAGACCCTTGTCTCTCTTGACTTTTATTTTGCGTTTGCAGAAATCCTTGCAGAATGACAGGTAATGTGGTTTGTTATGTATCTTTTTGTTTACATAATCTTTTTAGGAATTAATTTAGTATGAAAGGTTTTTAGTCCTGTTGATGCTGACTTGAATGATTTAAAGGAGTTGTCCTACAGTAAAATATTTTTTTTAGGCGTGGCTTGATTATAAACTATGACCAGAAGCATAATCGCCAACCATCACCCTTGTGGAATGAGCGCAGTCTAGAGGTCGGCCCTGTTCAGACCTCCGGAGCACCCTGCTCTGCATCCATGAGGTCACTGGTAGGGGCGTATGCATCCGTTTATTCATTTTTATCAGTCCAGGCTTAAAAAAATTATTTTACCATCTGACAACTGCATTAAAGTGAGAATGGATGCTCTTGTTGCTCATGTGAGTTTTATCTGGATTCATTCCAATGTTGCTTCAGCAACAAATGTCCTAAAATATACTAGCAGTTCAGCAGAATGCTTCCCAGAGGTTCACTTCTGTTATTCTTTTTTCCTTTTTATTTATTTTTTTTTCATCTTTTATATCACCCATACTAAAAAAAAAGTTACAGTTGAAATCTAGTACATGATATCTAATTATCATATTTAATTATATCTTATGTAATACATGATAAGCATCTTAAGTTCATTCCTGCACATGATTAAGTCAGCTTTTCTCATGAAGACCACTCTTGTCCATATGCACTAATAGGGCAAATGAGCATCATAGAGGGCAGTGTTCCCCCAGCTTAGGGCTCTTCTTTATGATTCAGAATGAAGAACTGTTATGTTCAAGTGGCTTTCATTGTGACAGACTTCAGCTGTCTTTGTATTAAAAGGACAGCCACACTTCTAAAGGACCGCCATGAAAGATATACTCCCTCCAGAAACTGCAGGCTGCTCCTGAGTGGCAATAACAACCCATTTGAAGAGGTTGACGCTGATGACAATCCATTTATGTTAAAGCTCATGCTGTGCTGGAGCTATATGGACACTGTGGGATTGGAGTATTTCACAGCCAGCACCACATTTGTTATGTGTTTTAAGGCCCCATCACACTTAGCGACGCTGCAACGATCCCGACAACGATACGACCTGTCAGGGATCGTTGCTGCGTCGCTATGTGGTCGCTGGTGAGCTGTCAAACCGGCAGGCTCACCCACGATCAGGGGAGCAGCGACATCGTGGAAAGAATCTTTCCACAATGTCCTGCTCCTGGTTACCAGCCTGCTGAAGCAGGAGCAGGCTGGTAACCATGATAAACATCCGGTTACTAGGGGCACACGCGCACCTAGTAACCCGTTGTTTATCATGGTTACCACTCTGCTGCGGTGAGCGGGAGGTTACCGCTCACTTTAGCAGGCTCGTAACCATGATAAACAATGGGTTACTAGGTGCGCGTGTGCCCCTAGTAACCCGATGTTTATCATGGTTACCAGCCTGATCGCTGCTCCCGCTGGTCACACACAGTGATGTGTGCTGACCAGCGGGAGGGCAACGACCAAAAAATGGTCCAGGACACTTTGCAGCGATCAGCGACCTCACAGCAGGGGCCTGATCGCTGCAAAGTGTCACACATAGCGACATCGCTGGTGAGGTCGCTGTTGCGTCACTAAAACCGTGACACAGCAGCGATCTCGCTATGTGAGACGGGGGCTTTAGACACTTTCTGCTCAATGGCCGATAAGAGGCTTGTTCGGTTTATCAGAAAAGGGATGTGACCTAACATTGACATGCTGTGCCGAAAAATGCACAAACTAAAAAGTGGTGTAAACCTATCTAACAGCATGAACCACTATAAGTTTGTGTGAGTATTAGACCGCATTGATAAATCTGTCTCTCTGCGTTCCACTGGATAAGACACTTTTTACCCTAAAGGGATTGCATCTATGGAGGAACAAGTAAGTTATCGTGGAGATTATCACGAATTCTTTGTAGACCTGTGTATATTATCAACAGCACAGTATGGGCATTTGGAAATCTATAGGTGCCATAGCAAGTATCTGTTCATGAGACCTAAGGGTCAAATATGATATTTCTTCTTGCCTTCTCAAGTGTTCTCAAGAGAAGAAATACAGCTCAAAGGCGAACACCTCCCAAATAAATTGCATCATTATTTCTAAGCCAAACATGCCCAACAGGATCCTCTTACCTCTGGCAGACCTAATGTCACATCTCAGGGACTTGCTTCTGTGATGTGTGCTTCTGCCATCAGGCATGCCGTATTTATTCTATGGATGGTGCTAGTGATGGGGGAGAGGGATCCAGAATCTCTTGGTTGCGCGTTGGCTCTGTCCAGCCACTGAGACGAGGGGGGTTGGGACATCTGGTGCCGTCCAGTCTGGCAGTATGGGTGTGTGTGCTGTCCAGCCAAAGTAATCCGCTCCCAACTTTTGCCAATTCAACAGCACCACACCCTACTAATACTCCCACCTTACTTCTGGATGCTGCCAGATATAGTCCTACTAGACTGGTTTACATCTTTAGATTTCAGCTCTTGTTGTTTTAGTGCTTTTTCCTGTTAAAGTCCTTGACCCATTCCCGACTACTTTTTTATCTTCTGATTTTGTAACTTTACTGCCCTCTTAGTCCTGACTCTGCTACATGACTACTTCTGCCAGCCAGCACCATCGTCCAACAGCTGACTCCGTGTCACCAACCCAGGGACCTTTGTTTAAGTTTATATTCCTGTACAGAGGTTAAAGGGTTAAATTCAGGGCAAACCATTGGATCTGGTAAATGGACTGGCTTATATAGGTAGCCATTTTTAGAGCTGCCAGGTGACCATTGACAGTCCCATGTTATACCTGGCAGGTCAGATCAGCCCATTGAGAGACCTGCCAGATCTTGACATAATTACTATACAGTATATACAGATATTTCACAGATGTTTGCTGGAATCTCCAGACTTATTTTGGTCTATTGTATTTTGAAAAATACTTATAAATACAGGGAAGTACATTTTAATGATAAGTTTGAGAGCCACTATATTTTTTATTAGTGCTATATTTTCAGTAAATTAATTGGTCCTTTTTGCTTTGTTTTGTACCAAGGGGTTGTGCCAAGTTATTAAATTGTTTCTGGCAGACTCGTAGACCAGTAATGGAGCCTAGTTGCACATGCCCAACTTCTGATCCTGTCAGTTGAAGCCCTTCAGAGTCCTGTCTCCTGGATTAATGGGGGTCCTAGTGATCAGTACTTTAGCCCCTATCGTATGGGTAGGAGATGATATAAAAACTTGGTATAAGCCTTTAATGCATTAATTATTTGCATGTAAAGTATGCATAAATGCATCATGCCCCACCTCCCCTTCATTGTGGAAATTGTTAAAAATGTTATCACCGTTCGCTTTAGTATTTCTGCTAAGTTTACTAGCACAGCATGCTATGGTTCTCAAACAGTAATAAAAAAAAAATAGCCTTGTATAAAATGATTGTATGTTGTTTTAAAAAGGTGTTATAATAGTTTCTTTGTAAGTCACATTGATTATTTAGTCTACAGAACTTTGGACATGCTTTGATTTATAGGTTTTCTTAAAGAAACAAGCATATGCAAGACATCTTGCAGAAACAACAAACTTGTTGAATCTTGAGCTTTAAGATTTATACATTACCTAGATACAGGTTACATTTATCATGAGAAGTGTTGTGTTTATTAATATGTAGAGAATCCTGTTCCGTTACATTCTTCACCTTGTGGTTGAGTACTAGAGTGGGAATAGAAGTTGTACTTCTCTTGTTATCAATACATTTTCTGAATCAATCAGAAGGATCAGTATAATTGACTGTTCGCATTAGTTCCCTGATCTCCGAGTATGTCCACTTACAGAAACATTGCTTTAAAATGAAAAATCAAGTAACTTTTTAAGATGTCTTGATTAAATGTTTCCTACTTTTTTGTTTCTACTGCTTCTACGCAGACTTGTGACCCCCATGGTACCAGATAACAAACTCTGTGTAGTCTGAGCCTACAGATGTATTCTCTTCTGTCTACTTTGCAAACCCACCATATGAACAGCACTGTGCAAACGTTTAGGCGGGTGTGTAAAAAAAAAATGCTGCAAAGTTATAATGCTTTCTAAAATAGAAGTGTTAATAGTTGTTTTTATCAATTAACAAAATGCAAAGTGACTGAACAAAAGAGAAATCTAAATCAAATCAATATTTGGTGTGACCGCCGTTTGCTTTCAAAACCGCCTCAATTCTTCTAGATATATCTCCGCACAGTTTTTGAACAAATTTGACAGGGAGGTTTTTCCAAACAGCTTGGTGAACTAAACACAGATCATTTGTGTTGGCTTGTGCAAATCATTCTGTCTCTTTATGTAATCCCAGGCAGACTTGATAATATTGAGATCAAGAATCTGGGGCCCTTATCCTCATTTCCAGGACTCCTTGTTCTTCTTTATGCTGAAGATGATTGTTAATGACATTGGCTGTATGTTTTGGGTTGTTGTCATGATACAGAAATTTGGAGCCAATCGGACACCTTTCTGATTGTCTTACAAGACGGATGATAAGTATTTGCTTTTATTTCTTATCATTGAAGACAACATAAATCCTGACCAACCCCCCAACTAAATTTTCTAAAATAAAGCCCTAAATTTACAAAGAACCTCCACCATGCTTCACTGCTCCCTGCAGACACTTATTTTTGTACCGCTATCCAGCTCTTTGGTGAACAAACTGCATTCTGTTACCGCCAAATGATTCACATTTTGACTCATAAGGATAGAGCACCTGCTATTTTTATGCACCCAGTTCCTGTGTTTTTGTGCATAGTTGAGATGCTTAGCCTTCTTTCAATCTCGAAGGTATGACTTTTTTTTACTAAATTCTTTCATGAAGACCACTTCTGGCCAGACTTTTCCAAACAAGAGATGGGTGTGTCTGGGTCCCCCTGCTTGCTACCAATTCTGAGCTGATGGCACTGCTGGACATCTTCCGATTGTGAAGTGAAGTAGGCATGATGTGTCTTTCATCTGCTGTACTACGTTTCCTTGGCTGACCTCTGTATCTGCGGTCCTTAAAAGGGTATTCCCATCTCCAATATCCTATCCCAATATGTAATAGATATAATAATAATATTAGAAAATATCTCCAATTAGAAATATAGTAAAGTTTTTCTGATTCGTGCTGTCTCTTTCCTCATGTGCAGGCATTGCAGGACCTTAGGTATCCATGGTTACGACCTCTAGCAACTAGCTAACTGTCACTATATCAGTGGTCGTAACCATGGATTCCTAATGTCCTGCAATGCCTGCACATGAGGAAAGAGACATAGTGAATCAGAAAAACTTTACTATATTTCTAATTGGAGGAATTTGCTATCATTATTACTACACCTATTACATATTGGAATAGGATCTTGGAGATGGGAATACCCCTTTAACTTTTCTCTCTTTTTCAGTGCTTCTTCAAAAGAGCTTGAACATCTTGAAACCCCAGTTTGCTTTGAAATCTTTGCCTGGGAGAGACCTTATTGATGCAGTATAACTACCTTGTGTCTTGTTGCTGTGGTCAGTCTTGCCATGGTGTATGACCTGTGATGTGAAACTGTCTCCCACAACATCATCTTTGTAGCGGAGTTTCTTCCTCACCCAAATTCTGCTTCAATCAATGACAATATTTCAACCTTCATGTGAAAATGATAATCATTAGCACCAGTTTGGTATAATTGGTTATCATTACAATGATCCTACAAAATCCTTGAATTTGTGCAAGTGTACGGGCTCGCTCACGTGATCGATTATATAAATAACACTCGGATCAAACACTGATCAGAGTTTAATCGGAGTGTCCTCTTAATGTGATCCAATTCTCTTGCATGAGAGAATAGTATCACAGGTGCGGAGAAGACTGAGAACTTATTTTCTCTATCGTCTCCTGTGTCTGTGTCCGCGTAAATGAGACTGCACTTAGATATTATCTGAGTGCAGTCCAATGTTTTACACGTACCCATAGACTAGTATTGGTGCGTGTCATCTGATTATCGGATGCACTCGCAGCATTCTTCAATTGCTTTCTCATGCAAAATTGACATGAGAAAGAAAAAACCACATAATGGTTTGCTGCCCCATAGAATAACACTGGGCCGAGTGCTATCCGATAAAACAAGGAATAGCGCTCGTCTGATGTGTACGGTTGTGTGAGAAAGCACTAACCTAGAAAAATTTCGACTGTTTTAAAAGCAAACGGTGGTCACACCAAATATTGATTGGATTTAGTTTTCTCTTTTGTACCTTCACTTTCCCTTTGTTAATTGATGAAAATAAACTATTAACACTTCTATTTTTGAAAGCATTCTTTCTTTGCAGCATTTTTTCCACACCTAACTAAAACTTTTGCACAGTAACATACGTGAAATATGTTTGTTTCCGGTTACTATGGGGATCCTTTGTCCGCTTAGGAGTAACCAAATCTAGACATTTTTTAATAAAGACAAATTGCAGAGTTGCTTCGTTTTTTTTTATTTTATTTTAGGTTTAACAAGGCAATAAATCTCATTTTCAAATGCAAAATTTAGCAACTTTCTAAATACCGTATATTCCGGCGTATAAGACGACCTGGTGTATAAGACGACCCCCCTACTTTCCTGTTAAAATATAGAGTTTAGGATATATTCACCGTATAAGACTACCCCTTTTCCAACGCATACCAAACACCGGTAAAAATTAAAAAAAAACAGATTTGAATTTAACATGGTCCTTTTTTAATTTAAATTCTTATGACATGCAGGTATATAGCAGGAAAACTGTCACTCATAAACATATTAAAATAGGGGGGACCCCACGTCATTTTTTGGGGGGGTCCCCCATTCTAATAGCTAGTAAAGGCTAGGTATTCAGCTGGGGGCTGATATTAGTAGCCTGGGAAGCTCCGTGGGTATTACCCCCTTCCCAGACTTCAAACATCTGCCCCAGCCGTCTGCTTAACCTCCGCTAGAGACTATAATGATGGTGGATCCCACGCCAATTTTCTTTTTAAAAAATCCTTTATTTTAACACTAAATGACAATTGAGGGGTTAATAAAGATGCAGTCCCTAAATTATTATTAATTTTGTAATTAATTTTTCCCAAAAATGTTGACGTGGGCTTCGCCATATTTTTGTGTCCAGCCAGGTACAGCAGGCAGGAACGGGCTGCCCCCAACCACCAGCTGCCTATTTGTACCTGGCCGGACACAACAATATAGGGAAGCCCTTTTTTTTTTAATTATTTCATGAAATAATTAAAAAAAAAAAGATGTGGGGCTTCGCCCTATTTTTGTGTCCAGCCAGGTACAACTAGGCAGCTGGGGGCTGGAATCTGCAGCGCAGGGAGGCCCAAGCTTTCTGGCCCCCCCCCCCCCGCTGCAAATTGCAGTCCGCAGCCACCCCGGAAAATGGCGCGTTCATAGAAGCGCCATCTTCTGGCGCTGTACCCAACTCATCCAGGGCCCTGGTGCGGTGGCTCACTGGGTAATAAAGGGGTTAAGGCCACCTTGGCATTATCAGCTGGCCCTAAGCCCGAAATTCATGGGGTCACGCCAATATTAGACATGACCGCCATGAATTTCTAGTAAAGTAATTAAAAAAAACACAAACACCCAGAATAAAGTCCTTTAATTGAAATAAAGACACAATCCTTTATTGTTCTAAATTAAACCATACTTACCATCACGCCCATTCCAGCTGAAGCCAACGATCTCCTGCAATAAAAGTAAAATAATAAAGCAACCTCATCCTTACCTTTCCATGGTTCCCACGACAGCTTCAGCTCTGCTACATTCACATGACAGGCTGCACCGCAGCAGAACGCTGCCGTTCAGCTTGCCATGCGGCAGACACTGAGAAGCGCAGGCATGCTTGTGCTCCTCAGTGTCTGACTGTGACGGCATCCAGATGAGCCGAGATCATGTCCAATGAACTTGGCTCACCTCATGCACGTCACTGACAGCGTGGGAAAATTCTCCTGCTCCCCGCATGCGCAGTAGAAGTTTCCCACGCTGTCAGTGACGGACGTCCAGGAGGTGAGCTGAGTTCATTGTCGGCTCATCTGGATGCCGTCACAGTCAGACACTGAGGAGCACAAGCATGCCGGCGCTTCTCAGTGTCTGCGGGATGACAGGCTGGATGGCAGCTTTCTGCTGCGGTCCAGCCTGTCATCTCGATGTAGCAGAGCTGGAGCTGTCCTGGGAACCATGGGAAGGTAAGGATGAGGTTGCTTTATTATTTTACTTTTATTGCAGGAGATCGTTGGCTTCAGCTGGAATGGGCGTGATGGTAAGTATGGTTTAATTTAGAACAATAAAGAATTGTGTGTTTATTTCAATTAAAGGACTTTATTCTGGGTGTTTGTGTTTTTTTTAACTTTGACTATGGGGTTAGTAATGGGGGTGTCTTATAGACGCCTCTCCATTACTAACCTGGGCTTGATGTCAGCTGGCATTATAAGCTGACATCAACCCCAGCCCTATTACCCCCTGCCACCGCACCAGGGCAGCGTGGAAGAGCGAGGCTAAGTGCCAGAATTGGCGCATCCTATGAATGCGCCATTTCTGGGGCGGCTGACGGCTGGTGTTTCTAGCCTGGGAGGGGGCCAATATTCATGGCTCCCTTCCTGGGCTATTAATATCACCCCCCAGCTGTCTGCCTAGCCTTTGCTAGCTATTAAATTAGGGGGGACCCCACGTCATTTTTTTGGGGGGGTCCCCCATTTTAATAGCTAGTAAAGGCTATGTATTCAGCTGGGGGCTGATATTAGTAGCCTGGGAAGCTCCGTGGGTATTACCCCCTTCCCAGGCTTCAAACATCTGCCCCAGCTGTCTGCTTAACCTCCGCTAGAGACTAAAATTACGGGGAACCCCACGCCAATTTTTTTTTAAATAAATCCGTTATTTTAACACTAGATGACAAGTACAGTAACCAGCACTGTCACTGTACTTCATATATATGTGACTGACATGTTTCTATCTATCTAATCTATGTGTGATGCTCTATCTTTCTGTTATAAATTGTCGGGTACAGATGCTGAATTGCCGGCCGGCTTTTTTAAAGAGACGGTGCATGAAAACACTATTATTTGTTTTAATAAATCCTTTACACTAAATGACAAGTACAGTAAGCAACACTGTCACTGTACTTCATATATATGTGACTGACATGTTTCTATCTATCTAATCTATGTGTGATGCTCTATTCTTTCTATTCTAAATTGTCGGGTGCCGGCTTATGCCGCTGCTGAATTGCCGGCTTTTCATATATTGTCACAGAAGCGATGCGAACTTCCCTGCTCCGGACACAGCGCAGCGCTTCTGTGACAAGTGAAAGCTGTCGGCACAGAAGCCCTGCGCTGTGTCCGGAGCTGGGAATACGCAACGATGTGTCAGTTTCAGCACAGAAGCGCTGACTGTCTGGACCTACCGCCGACGTATTTTAACTCCCTCCACCTTATATTAACTCCGACATGGCAGGGATACGGCCACGGCAGCTTATTAACACCCCCAGAGTATCCCCGCATGTCAATTTCTGAAAGTTCAAAAACATTACCGGCGTATAAGACGACCCCAGACTAGACAGATGATTTTTCAGTCTTCAAAAGTCGTCTTATACGCCGGAATATACGGTAGTTGTCAGTAAAGCTTCTCTACCACTGCTATTTAGGTTTTGTAACTCCTTCATATAGTTAGCTGCCCTTCTCTTTCTGACATAGGTCAGACAGCGCAATGCTCCTGACTTTGTTGACGGTCTTGCTCTACCATTATTACAGGGGTTGCCCGCCCTTAGGCTACAAGTCTGTAGTTACACTGCGTGATTGCAGACTTGTAAATCCCCACATCGCACGCAGTGCATGTTGAGAGTATTCTCTGGCGCCCAAAGCGACCAGTGCGTGACCGCAAGTGCCCACTAGATGCAAGTGTACTGAGCGAGGCCAGGCAATTCAATTCGGAATGTTGCTGGAACCATGCAAATCACATACTTGCAGTCACATGACCGCCCTCCTGCGCCGGCACCCGAGAATTCTCACGGCATGTATTGCGTGCGATGTGAGGGTTCTCAAGTCTGCTATCACATAGGCTACAAGTCTGCAGTCACTCTAAAACCCCTTTAAGAAGAAGGAGGAAGATACATGTGGGGCAGATCAGGAGGGAAGTGTTGGGAAGGGGGAAAGCACACACTAAGCAGTCTTCATGGGACAGGGTGAGCGATTTAACAAGATGCATGTGAGGGTATAGTGAAAAAGGAGAACCCGATTGCAGACTTTGGAAAGGGATCGTAAACTTGTATGCATTAATATATGTCTGCACTATGGATAAGAGATCCCTCTAATAGGCTGCAGAAATGGAAAGCAGATCAAGCCTTAAAACTATGCTGATACAAGTATGCTGAGAGTTTGTGCAAAGCGTCAGCCTCCTGGATGCACAGAACTTCATCCAGTGTGAAATACTTGGAAAGAAGTATGATAAGTGACACTAACAATAGTCTGCATGCATATACGTCATACATGTGCGCTATGCAGCCACTTGTTCAACACCATATGGCATACAAGCTACTGGTGAAAAAGTCCTGTAATAAAATCCCTTTATATAACAGGAAACCAAAATTAAAGGGAACCTGTTAGGACACTTTCATACCTTACCAATTACCAATGTCTTATACTCAAGGGTGTTAGGTTTATAAACATGCCCCTATATATAGTCTTCATTGCTTCTTTTATATTATAAAAGGAGTTTACGCATAGTGCGCTTTTTATTCAAATTACCGCTGTAAAATCATACAGGCGGTGCCTTTCTCCTATGGAGTCATGGTGTCCAGGCCTTTAACATACCTTCCTGGCTTCATTTACTTACCATGAGTGAAAATACATCATAACACGCCACCAAATCAGACAGCATCTGGCACGTGGGCAGTGCTATAAACGAAGATATGTTTATGAACCTCCTGAGTATAGTGGTTTAGGAGAGGAAATCGTTCTGAAAAGTTGCCCCTTATGGTGTGTGTACTACCTAGATCTGTATCTTGTACATAATTACCTATTTAGAGTTCATTTAACTGGAATAATGATACCTTGATATTGCTGATCTGATGTTTTGTTCCAGAGAAATTTACCATAAGTTGTTTTATTTGTAAATGAGCTGTTCCACGTTATGGGCCGTACACTGATCTGCATGAGAATCTGTCTCCAGAGCTTACTTTTAATAAAAGGAAGCTTTGCCAGTGTGACACATGTAACTAACGCAGAACAGTAGGATGGAATTTTGTCCTTACAAGGATATTAGCAGCTGCAGCTCTCACAGCTCTGCTATATTGCAACTCAGTTACAACCCTGCCTGTGAGATTGAAGCTGAGCGGAGCCTGCAGATGTCAGGTATAATCACACACAGCTCTGCAGTGAGATCAGGAGAGCCGCAATACATGACTCACACTGGGAACTCTCCCTTCTTGTAAAATTACCTCTGGAGGCAGATTCTCATGCAGATCAGTGTCCGGCCCATATCCTGGAACAGCTCATTTACATGTAAGAAAAAATGTGGATCCCTCTGGAATAAGACATCGGATCACAGATATCATGTCATTTTATTCTTTCTCCTATGACCTACATCCCTATATAGACAACTTAAGAGGGTTGGTCCTACTGACAGATTCCCTTTAAGAAAATCATGCAAAATTTACTTCTTGGATTTCAGAAAAAAAAAACCCTAACAGTATCTTTCTATATTTGAACATTACAAAGTGACATCCTTTGCCCTTTTTTGCATATCTATAATTCATGTACAGTATACATGTTTCCTACTCTGAAGTGTAACTTTTCTGTGTACTTTGTTTTCTCCCAGGAGGATTCCGACCGGGCCAGGTACTCTCACCGGTCCAGTCAGCGTCCTAATCTGGTTTGTACTTCATCTGACTTTTCCGTCTATGAGAAGCTGAGAACTTTTATGATTTTAGTGTTTGATTTTATTGGACTTGTAAATGCTTGTTACTAGAACAGCAGTACCACTGCCAGATATCCATAGAAAAAAAGTTTCTAGATTGTTTGCATGTTCATAACATTGTAAATGAATGGAGGCACTCTCGCTGCTTTCACAAATAATACTGCCATTGATTTCCATCATATTATTATCATTGTGTGCTGAAGTTTGCAGACTTTTCTGTTATTTTCTGCCTGCAGTAGACATTTCTGCAGAGAACAATGAGTGTGTTTATGCGCAGCATGCAGTCCTCTGGAAGCCCTTGTGTTCACACATTTTTGTAAATTCTCCTTCAGTTTTTCAACTGTTTCATCAATGTTGAAAAAGAAGACCAAACTTCACAAGTCCTAACTTAATCTCCAATAAAATCTTTATCCAAAGGCAAATATAAAGTGTCTTGAGGTAACACATGTGCTTTTTCTGTAGGTAGTAAAGATTACAATCCAAATTTACATTAGAAGTTCAGCATTTTCTAAACTTGCCTGATGAAAGAAATTGTGGATTTTCCTCATTTTAGATTTGGTGGAGTTTTCCAAATAAGAAAATGAAAAATAGTCATAATGGAGGTAGAACTCGTCCACTGGAGTTTTCTTTGTGGTTCTGGTGCTGCTTGTATATCAGAACAAGTCTAAAGAGCGACTTTTATAAATCATCTACTCCTTATACGTAATAGCACAATATTATCTCCTTTTATTAGTTGCGTCTGAATTCTTTCCATCTTACCTTTACATAGAATTCATCTGTGGATATGGGTTGCCTCAACAAAGGCAGAGAAAGTACCTCCAGGAGGAAAGATCTGGTGGTGTGTACCCATGGTGTGCCTGGTGTGATGTGTGATCACTAACAAATGAAGTGATTTGTATATGTACTTACCACATGTAAGTGTTAGCACATTCCAGAATCCATGATATTCTGCTGCTAGTAATATATACTCTATTCCCAGTCAGTGGATACAAATCCATGCAGAATAAGAGCATGCTGCATATTTTAACATCCACATCATGTTTATTATTTGCACAGAGAAGACGTAGATCAGCCATAGTATTACAAGTTTGGAGCTTGAAGCTTCTGTGCCCGGGTGCAATGTCTGCCAGGCCCGATTCACCTATATTAGTGCAGGCCTTCTCTGTGTAGAGGTGCTGTTGGACTCGGTCAGGCATAAAATCCTGGTGGAGCTGCAACCTCTGCACAACTCTGCTTCTACACCCCGGCCTGCTCCTTAGTGACCAGGCCCAGTTGTGAACTTTCTCTACTTTTTATGATAAAATCTGTATCTTCTTTTAAAACATGTTGTGCATGATATCCTAATAAATAATTGATACACTCTCAGGAACTATCCCTATTAGAATAATTAGCTTTATATAGAGAATTTCAAACACAATGTGTCTCTTTAGTTTAACCCACATCCAACATAAACCAAATAATGAAGAAAACAAAGTACAAGGCTACTGTTAATAGCAAAAAAATGATTTTATCAATTTATGTAAACAGACATGATGGTAATATTGTCAAAAATGTATAGAAAAGTCAGAAAATACTTTAGACAATATCAGAAGAAAAGACAGATGGCAAAAAAAAGCGTAGGCTACCCACATACATGTGCTTCTCACAAAATTAAAATATCATCAAAAAGTTATTTTATTTCAGTTCTTCAATACAAAAAGTGAAACTCGTATATTATATAGAGTCATTACAAACAGAGTGATCTATTTCAAGTGTTTATTTCTGTTAATGTGGATTATGGCTTACAGCCAATGAAAACGCAAAAGTCATTATCTCAGTAAATTAGAATAATTAACATAAAACACCTTCAAAGGCTTCCTACGCCTTTTAAAAGGTCCCTTAGTCTGTTTCAGTAGGCTCCACAATCATGGGGAAGACTGCTGACATAAATACCAGAAGTACAAAGTGCTTCATACAAATGTATTAAGGTACCTGAAACCAATTGTTAGAGTCATATTATTGATGATAATGCAAAAGAAATCACACATATAGAAAATAAATAATGATCATGTGTTACCACAGGAAGGCCCCTCTATGCAGTCAGCCAGCCTCACCGTTTCACGAGCACTGCTTAGTCTGGGGGTGGCTGCACTATCACTTACAGATGTTTAAGTCTCAGACCCAAATATTATTACGTAATAAATTAGAAGATGAAAACAAGCATAATTTATATTATGTGGGCACTGGTGTGAGTTCCCTTTCTACTATTGTGCAACGTATTTTAGACCCTTGGTATTTATATACTTTTTATCCATGTATACTTTTATGTGGTTAGCCTACCACTTACTTTTTTTGTTATTTGGCTCTTTTGTATGTTATTGTCTAAAGTGTTATCTGATTTCTCTATAAACATTATAATATCTCTTTTAATAGCTAAAAAACAAATTGTATTACTCTATCGGTAGTCTGTACTTCTTTTTTTCTTTTTTTTTGCTTTCATTAACCTTTATGCTGATTAAAGACTTCGCTTTGTGGGCTTCTTTTTGATTGCTGTCCATAGCTAACATGTTTGCACTTGGTGTGGCTTACATTTTACTGTATTTACTTGTTTTTGATATTTACTTTATCCATCATATCTTCTTCAATTGCCATATGAAGGCTGATATACTGAAAGATAGATCTTCGAGGTCAAGCAGACATGGATCATCTGTATGTAAACCTATAGTTTTCCTGCATGTCAGACATCACAGATCCTGCTTGCCTGTTATTGTGTTATTAATTTTTGTAACAAACAATAGACCACTATTGTGCATACATGGCTTATAGTGTAACAGTATCCATATGGATGCTTTCTTTTAGTGAACCTTGTTCTGTATACTGGAAAGTGGCATTATCAGCAATTCCCAAGTATACTTCTGCCTGAGTTGCTTCCAGTAGAAGCAGGAATGGGAAATTGTAAAAGTGGCCATACACATTAGCTAGCTGTTGGCCGAGTGATTGTTCGGTTGACAGCTATCACTTCCAACTCCCCAATACACAAGAACACTCTGTGTTCCTGTGGTCTATGAGAGGGACACTGCTCGAATGGTCTAGAAGTGGCTTATCTCCCCGCGAACAAAAGTATTGAGTGATTTAATTCTAACTTCCTGATCCTTATGTCCCCTGGCATAATTTATTTTGGGGGGAGAGTTGTAAGGTCCCCATAGATAATGAATGGTTGGCCAATAGTGCCCGAAATCAGTGGATTCAGCCAACTTGTATCTAATGTGTATGGGAGCCCAAAGCTCGAATCTCGCAGTTGCATTTATCACAAACTGGCCCTGTCTATGGCAATTTCTATGCTTTTTATTGATAATGGACACAATAGCTCCAAAGTGCTAATGATCATTGCCATAGCTATCTGTAACATCACATTACATACACCAGCTTTTTGTACATGCTGACATAAGTTTTCCAGGAGACAGATGAGCAGCGCAAGTGTAGCCACACTCATCCCAGTAAAGGCTCTTATATGAATATTTATCTGCACATTAATAAGAAAACTCCATTGACATGTCTTACTGTCTTACTGCTTATACACTCTGCTTGGAAATTATGCAAATATTATGCATAATAAAATCTAATTGACTAAACACCAAGCAGGTTATGTCATTTAAGCAGTGTATTAACTGTTCGTAGATTTATGTTGTAAATGCACCAAGATAGTAATGGCCAGAGCTGCACAGGAGTATAACCAAAATAATTGCTAGGATTCTCCTCACATTTGTCTCCATTCCGATATTTAGCAGAAAAATGTGTATGACTACAGCTTGTGTGTTTCCGGCCTTATAGTCCTTGTGGAAACGTCTGAGTATACACTTAGTTGGTTCTGTTGAGTTCTGCATCCGTGCAGAAAATGTCTTGGAGAACTTGGAAATAGACGGAGCTGATGACAAGCCGTGGAGGGGGAGGCTGCCCCCTCAATTAAAACTAGAATAGGAGCCTTCTCACTGACTCATGAGGCTGATAATGTGCAGCTTTGTGCCAGTGCTTACTCATGTGCATTTACTTCTGGTGGATGACGGATAACAGGGTGTGTCCTGTTTCGGGTTTCCTGATCACTATGTTTCTAGCCAGTTGTAGATCTGTGCCGGTATTGTTAGAGACTCATTTAGTTGTAGTTTGGTTCTGTTCACTATAAACTGTTTGAAGATGTCTTTATGTAGAGTCAAGTCCAAACGTTTTGAGACTGACACAAAGTTTGTTGCTTCATTTGTTATGATGGCAATATGCGTTGACTCTATAGATTGTTATGAAGAATGATTAAATGAATTGAAAAGTCATTCCTTGGAATGAAAATTAACTTAATCACCAAAATCCTATTTCCACTGAAATTTAGCCCCACCACAAAATGGCCTGGTTACATAATTTTGCTGATCTTCTGGTTAGTTCAGGAGAGAGTGTTAACAAGGACAAGACCACTTGTATCACTGTCAGGCAGACTGAATTACATGAGCAAACTGGTTGCTTTAATAGGGGCCGGTGTTTGAAATTATTTTCTTCTTCTGTTAACAATGGTTGCCTCCAATGAAATGTGCAATCATCATTGCTTTGCATCAAAATGACTTTACAGGCAATGCCATTGCTGCTTGTAAGATTACACCTAAATCAACCATTTATTGGATCATCAGGCACCTCCAAGATAGGTTTATTTGCTGAGAAGGTGGCTTTAAGGTGCCAAAGAAAGTCTAGCATGTGCCAGGACCATATCCTAAAGAGGATTAATTCAACACCAATGCAGAGCTTAATCAGGGATGGCAGCAGGTAGACGTCAGTGCAGCCACATGCAAAATCAAGGCTTTTGGAGACAGGCCTCGTGTCAAGAAGAAAAGCAAAGAAGACACTTCTCTCCAAGAAAAACATCAAGTACAGACTGATATCCTGCGGGGGGGGAAGCACAGGGATTGGGCTGCAGAGGACTAGGGTAATGTCATTTTATTTTATGAAGATCCCTTCAGACTGGTTAAGACATCTGGAAGTAAAGCATCATGAGTAGTGTTGAGCGATACCTTCCGATATCAGGAAATATCGTATCGGATTGGATCGGGCCGATACCCAAAAAGTATCGGATATCGCCGATTCCGATACCGGAAACCAATGCAAGTCAATGGGACACAAATATCGGAATGAAAATAAACCCTTTCTTTCCTTGTAGGTTAATTCTACATGAAGTAAAACAACTAAGAATAATGTAGAATGACATGAAAAGCCGGCAATTCATCAGCGGCATACACCGGTACCCGACAATTTACAACAGAAAGAATAGAGCTTCACACATAGATTAGATAGATAGAAACATGTCAGTCACATATATATGAAGTACAGTGACTGTGTTGCTTACTGTACTTGTCATTTAGTGTAAAGGATTTATTAAAAAAAATATTAGTGTTTTCGTGCACCGTCTCTTTAAAAAAGCCGGCCGGCAATTCAGCATCTGTACCCGACAATTTATAACAGACAGAATAGAGAATCACACATAGATTAGATAGATAGAAACATGTCAGTCACATATATATGAAGTACAGTGACAGTGTTGCTTACTGTACTTGTCATTTAGTGTAAAGGATTTATTAAAAAAAAATATTAGTGTTTTCGTGCACCGTCTCTTTAAAAAAGCCGGCCGGCAATTCAGCAGCGGTACCCGACAATTTATAACAGAAAGAATAGAGCTTCACACATAGATTAGATAGATAGAAACATGTCAGTCACATATATATGAAGTACAGTGACAGTGTTGCTTACTGTACTTGTCATTTAGTGTAAAGGATTTATTTAAAAAAATAATAGTGTTTTCATGCACCGTCTCTTTAAGAAAGCCGGCCGGCAATTCAGCATCTGTACCCGACAATTTAGAATAGAAGGAATAGAGAATCACACATAGATTAGATAGATCGAAACATGTCAGTCACATATATATGAAGTACAGTGACAGTGTTGATTACTGTACTTGTCATGTAGTGTTAAAATAAAGGATTTATTTAAAAAAAAATTGGCGTGGGGTTCCCCTTAATTTTAGGCTCTAGCGGAGGTTAAGCAGACAGCTGGGGCAAATGTTTGAAGCCTGGGAAGGGGGTAATACCCACGGAGCTTCCCAGGCTACTAATATCAGCCCCCAGCTGAATACCTAGCCTTTACTAGCTATTAAAATGGGGGAACCCCCCCAAAAAAATAACGTGGGGTCCCCCCTAATTTAATAGCTAGCACAGGCTAGGCAGACAGCTGGGGGCTGATATTAATAGCCCAGGAAGGGTGCCATGAATATTGGCCCCCTCCCAGGCTAGAAACACCAGCCGTCAGCCGCCCCAGAAATGGCGCATCCATAGGATGCGCCAATTCTGGCACTTAGCCTCGCTCTTCCACGCTGCCCTGGTGCGGTGGCAGGGGGTAATAGGGTTGGGGTTGATGTCAGCTTATAATGCCAGCTGACATCAAGCCCAGGTTAGTAATGGAGAGGCGTCTATAAGACACCCCCATTACTAACCCCATAGTCAAAGTTAAAAGAAAACACAAACACCCAGAGTAAAGTCCTTTAATTGAAATAAAGACACAATTCTTTATTGTTCTAAATTAAACCATACTTACCATCACGCCCATTCCAGCTGAAGCCAACGATCTCCTGCAATAAAAGAAAAATAATAAAGCAACCTCATCCTTACCTTTCGATGGTTCCCAGGACAGCTCCAGCTCTGCTACATCGAGATGACAGGCTGGACCGCAGCAGAAAGCTGCCATCCAGCCTGTCATCCCGCAGACACTGAGAAGCGCAGGCATGCTTGCGCTCCTCAGTGTCTCTCTGTGACGTCATCCAGATGAGCCGAGTTCATGTCCAATGAACTCAGCTCACCTCATGCACGTCACTGACAGCGTGGGAAAATTCTCCTGCACTCAGCGCTTCAGCGTGAGAATTCTCCCACGCTGTCAGTGACATACATGAGGTGAGGTCATGTCCAATGAACTCAGCTCACCTCATGCACGTCACTGACAGCGTGGGAAAATTCTCACGCTGAAGCGCTGAGTGCAGGAGAATTTTCCCACGCTGTCAGTGACGTACATGAGGTGAGCTGAGTTCATTGGACATGACCTCGGCTCATCTGGATGCCGTCACAGCCAGACACTGAGGAGTGGAAGTATGCCTGCGCTTCTCAGTGTCTGCGGGATGACAGGATGGATGGCAGCGTTCTGCTGCGGTCCAGCCTGTCATCTCGATGTAGCAGAGCTGAAGCTGTCGTGGGAGCCATGGAAAGGTAAGGATGATGTTGCTTTATTATTTTACTTTTATTGCAGGAGATCGTTGGCTTCAGCTGGAATGGGCGTGGTGGTAAGTATGGTTTAATTTAGAACAATAAAGAATTGTGTGTTTATTTCAATTAAAGGACTTTTTTCTGGGTGTTGTGTTTTTTTAAATACTTTACTAGAAATTCATGGTGGTCATGTCTAATATTGGCGTGACCCCATGAATTTTGGGCTTAGGGCCAGCTGATAATGCCAAGCTGGCCTTAACCCCTTTATTACCCAGTGAGCCACCGCACCAGGGCCCTGGATGAGTTGGGTACAGCGCCAGAAGATGGCGCTTCTATGAACGCGCCATTTTCTGGGGCGGCTGCGGACTGCAATTTGCAGCGGGGGTGGCCCAGAAAGCTTGGGTCTCCCTGCGCTGCGGATTCCAGCTCCCAGCTGCCTAGTTGTACCTGGCTGGGCACAAAAATAGGGCGAAGCCCCACGCATTTTTTTTTTTTAATTATTTCATGCAATTCATGGAATAATTAAGAAAAAAAGGGCTTCCCTATATTGTTGTGTCCAACCAGGTACAAATAGGCAGCTGGTGGTTGGGGGCAGCCCATTCCTGCCTGCTGTACCTGGCTGGACACAAATATAGGGCGAAGCCCCACGTCAATTTTTTTTAAAATAAATCCTTTATTTTAACACTAAATGACATTTGAGGAGTTAATAAAGATGCAGTCCCTAAATTATTATTTATTTTTTAATTAATTTTTCCCAAAACTTTTGACGTGGGCTTCGCCATATTTTTGTATGCCAGCCAGGTACAGCATCCAGCCATTTTCCGGGGTGGCTGCGGACTGCAATTTTCAGCGGGGGGCAGAAAGCTTGGGCCACCCTGCGCTGCAGATTCCATCCCCCAGCTGCCTAGTTGTACCTGGCTGGACACAAAAATAGGGAGAAGCTTCACGTATTTTTTTTTTTTTTAATTATTTCATGAAATTCATGAAATAATTAAGAAAAAAAGGGCTTCCCTATATTGTTGTGTCCAACCAGGTACAAATAGGCAGCTGGTGGTTGGGGGCAGCCCGTTCCTGCCTGCTGTACCTGGCTGGACACAAATATAGTGCGAAGCCCCACGTCAATTTTTTTTAAATCATTTCAGGAAATTCATGAAATAATTTAAAAAAATTGATGTGGGGCTTCGCCCTATATTTGTGTCCAGTCAGGTACAGCAGGCAGGAACGGGCTGCCCCCAACCACCAGCTGCCTATTTGTACCTGGCCGGACACAACAATATAGGGAAGCCCTTTTTTTCTTAATTATTCCATGAATTTCATGAATTTAAAAAAAAAAAACGTGGAGCTTCGCCCTATTTTTGTGTCCAGCCAGGTACAACTAGGCAGCTGGGGGCTGGAATCTGCAGCGCAGGGAGGCCCAAGCTTTCTGGACCCCACCCGCTGCAAATTGCAGTCCGCAGCCGCCCCGGAAAATGGCGCATTCATAGAAGCGCCATCTTCTGGCGCTGTACCCAACTCATCCAGGGCCCTGGTGCGGTGGCTCACTGGGTAATAAAGGGGTTAAGGCCAGCTTGGCATTATCAGCTGGCCCTAAGCCCGAAATTCATGGGGTCACGCCAATATTAGACATGACCACCATGAATTTCTAGTAAAGTATTTAAAAAAAACACAAACACCCAGAAAAAAGTCCTTTAATTGAAATAAACACACAATTCTTTATTGTTCTAAATTAAACCATACTTACAGTCACGCCCATTCCAGCTGAAGCCAACGATCTCCTGCAATAAAAGAAAAATAATAAAGCAACCTCATCCTTACCTTTCCATGGCTCCCACGACGGCTCCAGCTCTGCTACATCGAGATGACAGGCTGGACCGCAGCAGAACGCTGCCATCCAGCCTGTCATCCCGCAGACACTGAGAAGCGCAGGCATACTTCCACTCCTCAGTGTCTGGCTGTGACGGCATCCAGATGAGCCGACAATGAACTCGGCTCACCTCATGTACGTCACTGACAGCGTGGGAGAATTCTCCTGCACTCAGCGCTTCAGCGTGAGAATTTTCCCACGCTGTCAGTGACGTGCATGAGGTGAGGTCATGTCCAATGAACTCGGCGCACCTCATGCACGTCACTGACAGCGTGGGAGAATTCTCACGCTGAAGCGCTGAGTGCAGGAGAATTTTCCCACGCTGTCAGTGACGTGCATGAGGTGAGCTGAGTTCATTGGACATGACCTCGGCTCATCTGGATGACGTCACAGAGAGACACTGAGGAGCGCAAGCATGCCTGCGCTTCTCAGTGTCCGCGGGATGACAGGCTGGATGGCAGCGTTCTGCTGCGGTCCAGCCTGTCATCTCGATGTAGCAGAGCTGAAGCTGTCCTGGGAACCATGGAAAGGTAAGGATGAGGTTGCTTTATTATTTTACTTTTATTGCAGGAGATCGTTTGCTTCAGCTGGAATGGGCGTGGCGGTAAGTATGGTTTAATTTAGAACAATAAAGAATTGTGTCTTTATTTCAATTAAAGGACTTTTTTCTGGGTGTTTGTGTTTTTTTTAAATACTTTACTAGAAATTCATGGCGGTCATGTCTAATATTGGCGTGACCCCATGAATTTCGGGCTTAGGGCCAGCTGATAATGCCAAGCTGGCCTTAACCCCTTTATTACCCAGTGAGCCACCGCACCAGGGCCCTGGATGAGTTGGGTACAGCGCCAGAAGATGGCGCTTCTATGAACGCGCCATTTTCCGGGGCGGCTGCGGACTGCAATTTGCAGCGGGTGGGGCCCAGAAAGCTTGGGTCTCCCTGCGCTGCAGATTCCAGCCCCCAGCTGCCTAGTTGTACCTGGCTGGACACAAAAATAGGGCGAAGCGCCACACATTTTTTTTTTTAATTATTTCATGAATTTCCTGAAATAATTAAAAAAAAATTGACGTGGGGCTTCACACTATATTTGTGTCCAGCCAGGTACAGCAGGCAGGAACGGGCTGCCCCCAACCACCAGCTGCCTATTTGTACCTAGCCGGACACAACAATATAGGGAAGCCCTTTTTTTCTTAATTATTCCATGAATTTCATGAAATAATTAAAAAAAAAAAAACGTGGAGCTTCTCCCTATTTTTGTGTCCAGCCAGGTATAACTAGGCAGCTGGGGGATGGAATCTGCAGCGCAGGGAGGCCCAAGCTTTCTGCCCCCCCCCCCCCCCCCCGCTGAAAATTGCAGTCCGCGGCCGCCCCGGAAAATGGCGTGTTCATAGAAGCTGGATGCTGTACCTGGCTGGCATACAAAAATATGGCGAAGCCCACGTCAAAAGTTTTGGGAAAAATTTATTAAAAAATAAATAATAATTTAGGGACTGCATCTTTATTAAGTCCTCAAATGTCATTTAGTGTTAAAATAAAGGATTTATTTTAAAAAAAAATGGCGTGGGATCCCCCATAATTTTAGTCTCTAGCGGAGGTTAAGCAGACAGCTGGGGCAGATGTTTGAAGCCTGGGAAGGGGGTAATACCCACGGAGCTTCCCAGGCTACTAATATCAGCCCCCAGCTGAATACCTAGCCTTTACTAGCTATTAAAATGGAGGACCCCCCCCCAAAAAAATGACGTGGGGGCCCCCCTAATTTTAGTCTCTAGCGGAGGTTAAGCAGACGGCTGGGGCAGATGTTTGAAGCCTGGGAAGGGGGTAAAACCCACGGAGCTTCCCAGGCTACTAATATCAGCCCCCAGCTGAATACCTAGCCTTTACTAGCTATTAAAATGGGGGACCCCCCCAAAAAAAATGACATGGGGTCCCCCCTATTTTAATAGCTAGCAAAGGCTAGGCAGACAGCTGGGGGCTGATATTAATAGCTCAGGAAGGGTGCCATGAATATTGGCCCCCTCCCAGGCTAGAAACACCAGCCGTCAGCCGCCCCAGAAATGGCGCATCCATAGGATGCGCCAATTCTGGCACTTAGCCTCGCTCTTCCACGCTGCCCTGGTGCGGTGGCAGGGGGTAATAGTGGTGGGGTTCATGTCAGCGCCAGCTGCCATGAAGCCCAAGTTAGTAATGATGGCCGTCTATATGACACCCCCATTACTAACCTACAAAGTGTTAAAAAGAAAAAACACACTACACCCAGAAAAAAAAAATTTATTTGAAATAAAACACCATTTTATTTAATTCTTAGTTTACTAAAAAAAAAATAGTTACCTGTCCACGTTCCTGCGCTCATCTCCCATGCACAGCTGTCACATCTGGAGATGGTGACAGCTGTGCATGGCTGCTGTAAGCTCACGCTGCCGGGAACACGTCCGCTCCCGGCAGCGGGAGCCACTGACTGAGGTCACCGGAGTGCATTCAGGCAGCGCAGCTCCGGAGACCTCCTTTACGGCAGTGCTGTACCGTGGGAATTTCTCACGATACAGCAGTGCCGTAAAGGAGCTAACCGGAGCAGCGCTGCCTGAACTCCGGTGAACCCTTACGGCCCCGTCATTCTAGCGGCGGCAGCGGTTCAGAGCGGTCACATTCTATGTGGCTGCTCTGAACTGGAGATCTTCGTGGGACACTCGTGGACTGCTACGGAGGGGTAAGGATAAGGTTGTGGTTTATTATTTTATATTTTATTACAGGAGATCGATGGCTTCGGGGAATTAGGTGTCTAGGTGAGTATAGGTGTAGTTTTTTATTTTTTACTTTATTTTAGGTGGCGATCGGCGGGGACAGGTAATGTATGAACTAATTTCTTTTAGGTAACCACTGGCCACCAATGACATGTATTTAAAATTTATTGGGGACACAGTAGGGCAATTTAAATAGCAGGATCAGGCTGATGGGAACTACTGCTCCCATCGAGCTGATCCTGCTGGCAGGAGTGGACGGGGGACAGACATAGGCCGATGGGAGTAGTAGTGTCACATCGGCCTATGTCTGCCTGCACGCACAGACACCCCGCACACACACCCGCACACACACACCCCGCACACACACACACCCCGCACACACACACACACCCCGCACACACACACACACCCCGCACACACACACACACCCCGCACACACACCCCGCACACACTAATCATGACGGGTTTGGGAGGAGTGGCTGACCTGTGCGGCCGTGGGAAAGTTGATGTGAGTTCATGCAGTCAAGCATGAACTCACATGAACCCTCTGAGGGCACCGCGGCTACTTCAAATTAACAGCTGATCGGCATCACCTGATACCTCAGCTGTTCATTTGAAATAACCGGCGGGAAAGCGCAGCACAGAACGGGAAAGCCGGCGGTGAAGTCTTTTCACTGCCGGCTTCCCCGCCCGGGTCCTTCGCTCCTTGGTGCTGCACTCCCCGCCCGGTCCTAATTTACGATTGGGATTGGAGGTGGCGAGGGGAGCGGAGGATCGGGGTGGGAGGCTGCGGGGAAGCAGTATGGGGCTGCGTGATTGTTTAAAAGCCGGCGGCTTTTTACCGCGCGCCGGCTTTTAAACAGTCAGGAGAATTCTCCCACGCTGGGATGGCATTCTGATGACAAGCTGGATCGCAGCTGAGCGCTGCCATCCAGCTTGTCATCCTTCACAGACACTGCAGAGCGCAGGCATTATGGGAACTTCCGATTCCGGTATTCGATATTATAAAAGTATCGGAATTAAGTATCGGAATTCCGATACAGTGAATATCGGCCGATACCCGATATTTCAGTATCGGAATGCTCAACACTAATCATGAGACCATTCATGTATGGGGTTGCATTTTATCCAGTGGAATGGCTTCACTCACAATTTTGCCTAGGAAAGCTGTTATTAATATAGAATGGTATCTAAACATCCTCCAAAAGCAACTTCACCCAAAAATCCAGGAGTGATTAGGCGATGAACAGTGCTTATTTTCCCAGCATGATGGAGCACCCTGTCACAAGGAAAAGTCTGGGTTGTCACCAGACATTATTTGGCCCAGAAGCTGATATAAAGCAAACACAGGGCAAACTACAGAAGTCTTGAAAATTAAGGTACAACACTGTAAATATTGATTCTTTTGCATAAACTCCGTGTAATCTTCAGTTGCCATAGAAACATCTGTCTAAAAGATCTAAAAACACTGAAGCGGCAAGCTTTGTGAACATCAAAATTTGTGTCAGTCTCAAAACTTTTGGCCGTGTCTGAAATCAGATGAACAGCAGAACTTAATTTTCTTTGACCGCAGCCCAGTAAATGGCAATTTGAATGCTAGCTTTACAGAATATAGAAGCAGACTTCCGTTTCTGCAGGGGGCCTCTTTTAACAAGATATGATCTAGTGCATGGGCTGTATTCCTAAAATGGTGATATTCTAAAACTAGAATTCAGCAGATGCATCTGCCATACTCTATACCATTTCCAATCATATTTCTATCAATGTTACTTACTATTATTGTCTTGTCTTATTTGGATTTCAGTATGATTTGCCCAAGGATTCATCCAGGAGAAGCATTCACTCTGTATGTAATGAGATTATGTGTAAAGTGTGACATCAACCTTACACTAAACATTTTTTCATTGTGCTCTTATCACTAACTGTAGTTTTGTTTTAGCTATTGTGCCTATCACTAGAGATTTGGCATTCTGTATTATAGATGGGGCATCTGTTGGGTATCATCTCTTCTTGTAGAGCGTGACATGCTGATGTGAAGGGACTTGTAGGGCCATGCAGTGATCCTCTGGGAAATTAAATATGCAAATTCAGAGAGGAAGAGGACTTGAACTCTAATGCCAACTATTATAATTAGCAATCCTAAAAGTCAATGTCAATCTGTTAACAAGCCTTGCCACATGACAGGATAAAAGCCAAACCAGACATTCTACTTAGAGCACACGTCAAACTCTGGGCTGCGGGCCAGATCTGGCCCCTAGGGTGATTATATTTGGCCCGCAGCGCCGGGGACTACTTGGGGCCATTATACTGTATGGAGAACTATGTGGGGGCCATTATTCTGTATGGAGGACTATATGGGGGCCATTACACTGTATGGAGCACTATATGGGGGCCTTGATACTGTTATGGAGCACTATATGGGGGCCTTGATACTGTTATGGAGCACTGTGTGTGTGTCCCATTATACCATGTGGAGGTCTGTGTGGAGATCACAGTTGTGACATCATACTGTGATGGGTCACCATACTTTGTTGGGGGGGTACAGTAGTGTCATCATACCGTGCTTGTAGAGGAAATGACTGTGGGGAAATCATACTATGTTTGATGGCACTTTTATTGGCATCATCCTTTAATATCTGTTTTATTTATTCAAGTTGTTATCCTTTATTACATATTTAAATTAGGCCATTGGGCCATATGCTTTTTGCTGCTCTTACATAACATATATTATTGCCGTATGCCCAATTTGTGATTATGTGCTAATTTTATTCGAAGATATACAGTGGTGGCCAAAAGTATTGGCACCCCTGCAATTCTGTCAGATAATACTCAGTTTCTTCCTGAAAATGATTGCAATCACAAATTCTTTGGTCTTATTATCTTCATTTAATTTGCTTGCAAGGAAAAAGCACAAAAGAGAATGAAGCAAAAATCAAATCATTGATAATTTCACACAAAACTCCAAAAATGGGCCAGACAAAAGTATTGGCACCCTCAGCCTAATACTTGGTTGCACAACCTTTAGCCAAAATAACTGCGAACAACTGCATCCGGTAACCATCAATGAGTTTCTTACAATGCTCTGCTGGAATTGTAGACCATTCTTCTTTGGCAAACTGCTCCAGGTCCCTGATATTTGAAGGGTGTCTTCTCCAAACTGCCATTTTGAGATCTCTCCACAATACTTTTGGCCACCACTGTAATAATTGAAATGTACTTTATTCCTGGGACATCCCCTTTAAGTTTGTTTCCATATGAAAAGTTTCATCATTATATTTGATAAGGAAAAAAGTCCTCAATTGTAGTTTTTTTTTAAATAAATATCAGGGTTGACCCACGACTTTGTCCAAGTTTTTTTTTAATTTTGGATCTCTGTATTTGAGTTTGAAATCCCTGATTTAGAGACATATGTTTTAAGGTGTTTGCCCCTCATCAGTGCTAAGCAAGAGGTCTGATTTGGCTGGATGAAAGGCCTCTAATGGGGATTTAAGTCATGTGACGGGTCAATATTACATTTTTTGGATTGTACATACAATAGGTGGCACTAGAGTTCAAGCCTTTTTCCTACCTTCAGAAGCAATTTCCATAGTTCATTTCCCAGAGGCGCACTATGTAGCACCCTGAGGATTCGGCTGCTACAGGGGTATTGCACCTCAACCAGAGGTGTGATATTCCACTCCCGGGTAAGGATGGAGAGTGGAACTGAGCTCGGTAGGCTGCATGCACTACACACATCCCATTTCCGGGGAACAGACCAACGGTACTCCCACTTAGAAATGTGCAGGTACGACCGAGTCTGTTCCTGGCTGGAGTGGGAGGGGGGGTGGTACATCCCATGTAGTGTAGGGGCAGATAGGGGGAGCAGCCTGGGTAAAGATAGGAGCTCATTGGGTGCTGGTCACCTGAGCTCACACATAGAGGGTGTATATAAGGTGGGCACCAACTAAGAACAGGGTCAGATGCAGAGAACAAGTCAGTTGGAGACAGCAAGACAGCTGCAGAGGAGCAGACAGCAAGCAGAGAGGAAGTCAGCCTGCAGCAAGGGAGAAGAGAGACCCTGAGTGAGAGAGGAGCAGAGAAGGAGTACCCAGAGGGGAAAACAGAGAGGACCCAAGAACCCAAATTAAAGCACCGGGTGAGGAGTCGGCACAGGGTACCGGAACCCAAGCTGGTGGGGGCAGAAAACACACCCTAGCCAGAGACCGGAGATCGTGGGCAGCGTTTGCCACGGTCACCCATCACATCCACCCCGAAGGCACACCACATGAAGGGTCAGGGAACCCAAGGCCAAGGGTGTCCCAACAGAAGGCCCGAGGGAGCTGGACCTAGGTGGATCACTGGTGGGGACGGCCAGAGAACGGGACAGAAGGAGAGCTCAGGGCCACGCTCCGGACTTGTTTGGGGGTTGGCTGGATCCAGGACCTGGTGGACGCAGCACGGCTCGGGTGGTCACTCGCAGCTGGAGTGACCAGTACAACATCTGCAGTAAGTAAACACCCTTAACTGCACAACCCGACTCTGTCTTTATTGCCGGCTGCACTACACCACCACAACCCCCATCCTCTGCACCTGTCCTCCCTGAGGCTATACCCCTCCCGTTGGGGGTTATCCCACCAAGCTGCGCACCCACCATCAGCCTCAGCGGACCCTGCTGCAGCGGCGGCCACAGTGACCGCATCACAACGGGTGGCGTAGTCGACACAAAAGAACTCTTAATAACATCAGTAAGGACTGCCAAACACTGAGCTTGACGCCCTGGGCACGGGCCGGGTCACAGCCGCTCGGAGACTACAACCCCCCCCCATCTGATCCGGTGCCGGGTATTCCCCTCAAAAAGGAATATGTCCCAGGGGGCGCGTCAACTTTGGCGTAGTCGGCAGGATTACGTGCCCGCAACACCCGGGTACTGCGTGCCTGAAGAAAAGTGCAAGTTTACCTCAGAAAGAAGTCTCCTGCCGGTTCCGGAGGGTCCCCGCCATCGGACCCCATCACCAGTCGTTTCCCGCCGATTGTCCGCCATTTCCAGCTTGTTCCCGCCATCTGCAGAGTTTCCCGCCACTGGGCGACGCTTCCCTCCAAATCCGCAGATTTCCCGCCTTGGAAGAGCAGCGGACGCCATTATGGGCGTGCCAAAGGAGGGCAGGAGGCCGCCTCCCATCGTGGGCCAGGACAGAAAATGGCGCCAAAAGTGGAAACCGCCCCCACCAACAGAGACTGTGATGCTGGAGGTGTCTGTCAGCGTGAAAGAACTACCCCTGGAGCTGACAGTCACCGAGTTGCCCCGGGACCGCCCTCTAAGTGGGAGGAGACGAAAGAAAAGAACGAAGATGGGTGCCGCCTGGAGCAGTCTGGAGCGAGCGCACCCGGAGGCAAGAAGTCTAACGAGGAGTAGCGGAGGAGCTTACCCGGATATGGAGAGAAAGCAGAACAGCACCGGCCCGCTGGCCAGGAGTCTGCTAGAGACCGAGGAAGGAGAGCAGAGCAGCACCGGCCCGCTGGCCAGGAGCCTGCTGGAAGAAGAGCAGAGCAGCACCGACCCGTTGGTCAGGAGCCTGCTAGAAACCACGACCCCACTAGGCCTAGTGGAGGTCCTTGCACAGCTCCCCCGAGACCGGGAATGTGCACAGACTGCCCTGGAGGGCCTCGCACGGAGGATGGCCCGGGTACAGCGCGAGATATTGGCGGAATGGAGCCGGGAGATGGCCCAGCAAGCTGAGACCAGTCAACGGAGCACGCTACCCTGGAAGAGGAAACAGACCGCCTCTGAGGATGGCGCGGGAGGACCAAAGGCTGAAGACGGCGCCGAGAAGGGAGCCGAACGCATGGAGGCAGGTAAAGGGGACGCCTATACCCCAAGCCGAGAAACCGCCCACCTGCCCCAGCTCCCCGTCGCAGAGCCCGAAAGTCCCCCTGCTGTGCCCGTAGCCGCCATGTCACCGCTATGGACTAGGCCCCGACCGGAAGCCGCCGAAGCGACCCCTGTGACGTCACGCGCCTCGACCCGGAGCGTGACAAAGCAGGAAACACCACCAGCCTGGTCGCAAGGCCTAGTACCCCCGGGCGCCGCATCACCAACAGCGCCCCCTACCTCCGCGGAGCCTCCGGCCTGGCCGCAAGGCCAGGTAGCCCAGGGCGCCGCCGTCCTAACGGTGCCCTTCACCTTCCAGGTGCCCCAGGCCTGGCCGCAAGGCCTGGGCAACCCGGGCGCCACCACCACCGCGCCCGCACCCGTAAAACCAAGGGTGCCACACCTGGGGGAGGACTTGTTCAGCCAGCTCACATGGCCGGACGGGCGGCCCTTCATCTGGCCCGAAGGATACCATGAGCTGGAACGGCAGCAGAAACTAAGACCCCTGGATGAACCCCTGATTCCGGCTCCGAAGCCCGTGGCACGGATCTCGCCCCCGCTAGCGGAAGCACAGTTTGAGTGGGACCCCACCGGAGAAGATCTAATGGGGTTCACTCAGGAAACTAGGGCAGCTGCAGCAGAGCGCGCTGAGTGTTGCCGACAGCAGCTCGAAGAGTTCGCGAGGGAGCGGAGAGAGAGGCGGGTCCGGGAACAACAGGCCCAAATAAGGAGCGCCGAGCAGAAGAGCCGGACCAGGAGGGACCCCCGTGCAGCACATTGTCCCCGCACCATCGGGACAGTGATCAAGTTCAACCAGCAGCATGGGTGGGGCTTCATCCGAGACAACAACACCCCCGGCGACGTCTTTGTCACGCGCAGAGACGTGGAGTCCCATCTGCCGGAGGGGCACAGAGGTCGTGACCTCTACATCGGAGACGAGGTCACCTTTACCCGGCACAAGTGTGCCAAAGGACCTTATGCCCTCCACGTACACCGCCTGACGGAGGAGGAGTTGCGGTGCGAGGAGGAGGAGCAAGAGGACCCGGACGGGTCTGAAGTTACAACCAGCTATAAGCAAAGAGCAGGAGGAAGACGCCGTTGAGTGCGGCAGAGCAGTAGATGTAAATAGTTACCCGACCGGGTACCAAAGAAACTGTTGCTACATATATATAGTCCCCGTTGGGACCAGCATGAGTGAACTTTTTACCCGTTATTCCGTAATCCATACCAGGCTGAGGACTGTGAGCAGCCATTCCCTTCCCTTTACCTGGCCGAGGACTGAGAGCGGCCAACTTCCCCTGTATATAGTTGCGCTTCCTAAAGCGCCCCCTACTGGTTTTATAGGGAAACCAGTTTTCCAGAGAGACTGTCGCACTTTACCCGGTCACACGTTGCACAGTGACCGGAGGAGGAGCCAGAGGCGACGAGAATGTTTTATTTGCTAATATATGTTGTTTTATATGTTTATGAAAAAAAAAAAAAAATGTATGTTTGGTGTTTATGTCTTACAGCCCGAGGACGTGCTGTGATTTACCAGGGGGGAATGTAGCACCCTGAGGATTTGGCTGCTACAGGGGTATTGCACCTCAACCAGAGGTGTGATATTCCACTCCCGGGTAAGGATGGAGAGTGGAACTGAGCTCGGTAGGCTGCATGCACTACACACATCCCATTTCCGGGGAACAGACCAACGGTACTCCCACTTAGAAATGTGCAGGTACGACCGAGTCTGTTCCTGGCTGGAGTGGGAGGGGGGGTGGTACATCCCATGTAGTGTAGGGGCAGATAGGGGGAGCAGCCTGGGTAAAGATAGGAGCTCATTGGGTGCTGGTCACCTGAGCTCACACATAGAGGGTGTATATAAGGTGGGCACCAACTAAGAACAGGGTCAGATGCAGAGAACAAGTCAGTTGGAGACAGCAAGACAGCTGCAGAGGAGCAGACAGCAAGCAGAGAGGAAGTCAGCCTGCAGCAAGGGAGAAGAGAGACCCTGAGTGAGAGAGGAGCAGAGAAGGAGTACCCAGAGGGGAAAACAGAGAGGACCCAAGAACCCAAATTAAAGCACCGGGTGAGGAGTCGGCACAGGGTACCGGAACCCAAGCTGGTGGGGGCAGAAAACACACCCTAGCCAGAGACCGGAGATCGTGGGCAGCGTTTGCCACGGTCACCCATCACATCCACCCCGAAGGCACACCACATGAAGGGTCAGGGAACCCAAGGCCAAGGGTGTCCCAACAGAAGGCCCGAGGGAGCTGGACCTAGGTGGATCACTGGTGGGGACGGCCAGAGAACGGGACAGAAGGAGAGCTCAGGGCCACGCTCCGGACTTGTTTGGGGGTTGGCTGGATCCAGGACCTGGTGGACGCAGCACGGCTCGGGTGGTCACTCGCAGCTGGAGTGACCAGTACAACATCTGCAGTAAGTAAACACCCTTAACTGCACAACCCGACTCTGTCTTTATTGCCGGCTGCACTACACCACCACAACCCCCATCCTCTGCACCTGTCCTCCCTGAGGCTATACCCCTCCCGTTGGGGGTTATCCCACCAAGCTGCGCACCCACCATCAGCCTCAGCGGACCCTGCTGCAGCGGCGGCCACAGTGACCGCATCACAACGGGTGGCGTAGTCGACACAAAAGAACTCTTAATAACATCAGTAAGGACTGCCAAACACTGAGCTTGACGCCCTGGGCACGGGCCGGGTCACAGCCGCTCGGAGACTACAACCCCCCCCCATCTGATCCGGTGCCGGGTATTCCCCTCAAAAAGGAATATGTCCCAGGGGGCGCGTCACACTACATGACCTATAAGACTTCTCACACTGGCATGTCACTGTGCACAAGTAGAGACTTTACGCTTTAGGGGCCTCTCATCCAGCCTAATTAGTGCTTTGCACTGATTAAGGGCAAACACCCCAAAACATATATCTCCAAATAGTGTCTGGTTTGGCTTATATGGTAAGTCATGTGGCAAGACTTGTTAAAGGGTCCATATTGACTTTTAGAATTGCTAATTACAATAGGGGGTACTGGAGTATAATTCCTCTTCATCTCTGAAGAGACAATTTGCATATGTGTTATAAATGAGTACGGGGCTATTACTACTTCAGGTAGCTCTGTATCTGTAATTCATTGACAAATTGTCTTAGTGACCTTAATACCAAATTCTTTTTGAGTGTTGGAATTTTTTTTATTTATTGGAGGCTGTGCAGGATATTATGTGTGACGTTATCTTTGAGTCTTTTCAGTGACCATAATTATTTTCTCATTTTTTTGTGTATGTTGTTGCTTTGATATTTATACATCAGAGTGTATACACTTGATTGCTTGGTATCCTGCCTGTTTGATAGCTCATAATTTTGAGCAACATTTGTTTATTATGGAAGCCGCACTCTCATTGTAATGTGTTTAGTTATTTTTTTCACAGAACCATACATACAACTCTTATGGAAGCAAGAATAAATCCTCTATGTCCAGTAAAGACTTACTGGTTAGTACAGAACATGCTAACCATAGTTGCAGTGAATATCAGCTGTGATTTACTTGCCAGCAACCATCCCTGCTTCTTATGTTGTGAAACGACAGCAGTGTAGTTCTAAAGATTACAGTACAGACCAAAAGTTTGGACACACCTCATTTAAAGATTTTTCTGTATTTTCATGACTATGAAAATTGTACATTCGCACTGAAGGCATCAAAACTATGAATTAACACATGTGGAATTATATACTTAACAAAAAAGTGTGAAACAACTGAAAATATGTCTTATATTCTAGGTTCTTCAAAGTAGCCACCTTTTGCTTTGATGACTGCTTTGCACACTCGTGGCATTCTCTTGATGAGCTTCAAGAGGTAGTCACCGGAAATGGTTTTCACTTCACAGGTGTGCTCTGTCAGGTTTAATAAGTGGGATTTCTTGCCTTATAAATGGGGTTGGGACCATCAGTTGTGTTGTGCAGAAGTCTGGTGGATACACAGCTGATAGTCCCACTGAATAGACTGTTAGAATTTGTTAACAGCAGCTCAGATCAGAGACCAGGTCAATGCCACACAGAGTTCTAGCAGACACATCTCTACAACAACTGTTAAGAGGAGACTTTGTGCAGCAGGCCTTCATGGTAAAATAGCTGCTAGGAAACCACTGCTAAGGACATGCACCAAGCAGAAGAGACTTGTTTGCGATAAAGAACACAAGGAATAGACATTAGACCAGTGGAAATCTGTGCTTTGGTCCGATGAGTCCAAATTTGAGATCTTTGGTTCCAACCACCGTGTCTTTGTGCGACGCCGAAAAGGTGAGCGGATGGACTCTACATGCCTGGTTCCCACCGTGAAGCATGGAGGAGGAGGTGTGATGGTGTGGGGGTGCTTTGCTGGTGACACTGTTGGGGATTTATTCAAAATTAAAGGCATACTGAACCAGCATGGCTACCACAGCATCTTGCAGCGGCATGCTATTTCATCCGGTTTGCGTTTAGTTGGACCATCATTTATTTTTCAGCAGGACAATGACCCCTAACACACCTCCAGGCTGTGTAAGGGCTATTTGACTAAGGAGAGTGATGGGGTGCTACGCCAGATGACCTAGCCTCCACAGTCACCAGCCCTGAACCCAATCGAGATGGTTTGGGGTGAGCTGGACCGCAGAGTGAAGGCAAAAGGGCCAACAAGTGCTAAGCATCTCTGGGAACTCCTTCAACATTGTTGGAAGACCATTTCCAGTGACTACCTCTTGAGGCTCATCAAGAGAATGCCAAGAGTGTGCAAAGCAGTCATCAAAGCAAAAGGTGGCTACTTTGAAGAATCTAGAATATAAGACATATTTTCAGTTGTTTCACACTTTTTTGTTAAGTATATAATTCCACATGTGTTAATTCATAGTTTTGATGCCTTCAGTGTGAATGTACAATTTTCAGTCATGAAAATACAGAAAAATCTTTAAATGAGAAGGTGTGTCCAAACTTTTGGTCTGTACTGTAATTCTAATGAAGCGCATGTTCATGGTTGAGGTTTACACAGCCAGATGTGACAGTAGTGGTATACACTGCCTCCAATCAATAGCTGTGATGCATCGTAGGACGACACTTTTGTGTTAGGGGAAGATTTTAGTTTGCAACTGAAAAAGTGCCGTTGAATGGCCAATAATACCTATGCAGCTGTCAAGCGCCATATTTATCTTACACAGTTGTACCACTTTTGTACAGTTATTTCTGGATTAAAATTAGGCCAGACAAGCAGAAGTGCCAAATTTATCCCTGTGGCATCGCTGTTTTATAGTTTTGACACATGCAAGACCTGAGACACTTTTTCCTACTGCACCTTTTGGTTGACTTAATTAATTTAGACCAAATTTTGCTCAGCTAATTATTTTATTTTTTTCCCCTTTTTCCTAATCTTTTGAAAATCTGAAAAAACTAAGCAACATTTCGAATTGTTTTAAATTAAAAAATGTATCCACAGCTTCTATGCAAACCTGTATATCTCCGCCATACCCCAAAACAGTCATGCGGTCATCCATACGTCTGCTACTTCTTGCTTGCTAGCTGCAGTGTCCGACTACACAAAGGCTGACGTTTGTTACCATAGAGACACATTGGTCACCATTATAGCTGTAGACACTAAATAGTAGATTGCACAGTTGTTTTTCTTTTGAAGCCTCAAAAACAAATAGTTTTCTTAGTATATATAGCTTTGAAAACAATTTTTATAAGGATGCTACAAAAGCACAGACAAAGACTATAGTTTGGAATCAGAAGTGCAATAAGGTTTATGTTTTTAGATTGATTTGCCTGAGAGGGAGAGAAATGAAAGCTTGTGCTTTTGGACTTTTCTAATTTTAATGGCTGATATATTTCTGTATGAAGATGCTATGTATTGCTTCTACTGGAAGGTCACGTTCCTTAGCAGTGCCAGCATTGCTGAATCCAACAGGCACACACTACTATAACAGCATAATTTACGTTTTCTATCACTTATCTAAAGTGTGCTGAATTCTACTAAATGAGGAAATACTTTCTGCAATGTGTAATATGATCTGTTTTGTGCCTTTTACAGAGTGGACTTTATCATGATCAGAGAAACTATAGCAGCCTTATATCTAGCAAGCCCCTCTCCACCTACCACACACGGGTCTGTCTCTTTGTTTGCTTGGTCTTGTGTGCTGTGACCACTAAGGTGCACTTTGTTAGATTAAGCAGTGAGATGTAAGCTATAGATAGGATGCTGGTATTGCCATACAAGGCCTGCAGATGTGACTGCAGATGGTGAAGCAGGAGGAACCTTTTACAGCCAGATGACTGGAGACAGGAAATGCTGGGATTGCTTCTCCTTAAAGTGGGGCTGGTTTAAAGAACTGATTGTTGCAAAACATGTTTGTTCCAGGAATGCAGAGAAAGGGAAACTAGTTACTTATGTGTTTCCATGTGTTTGTTGTTATGCCTGCCGATATTTTCTGTCCTGTATAAAGTGTTACGCTCGCGCCCGGACTGACTGGCATGAGCGTGATTAGTGATCACACTGGACCATGAACATAGGAGTGCGTGGAGGGGCGTAACTAAGTATCAACTCGGTCCGACCAAGGTCACACGGCGGCTCAGTCGACTCCGTGAACCAGGGAGGAACCGAGCAGAGGGACCAGGTGCTACTCCAGGACAGACCCCGGTCACAGTTGTTGACCCACACATGGGAATGCAGAAACAGGCAGGTTAGGCTGGCAAACAGACAGGTGAGTACTGGCTGGCACGTCTGGTATGAAGACAGGTGGGTATTGGCAGGCACAGCTGGTATGCAGACAAGAGGGGACTGGCAGGCACGGCTGGAATGCAGACAGGTGGGCACTGGCAGACACGGCTGGTATGCAGACAGGCGGGTACTGGCAGGTAGGAATGCAGCCAGGATAGGACCCAGTACAGACTGGGACACGGGAACGGAGCCGCGGGTGCGGTGGACAGCAGAGCAGGGCGAAACCGCAGATGGGGTGAACAAGCAGCGCGGATCAAAACCGCAGGTGCCGTGAACAAGCAGCGCGGATCAAAACTGCAGGTGCGGTGAACAAGCAGAGCGGATCAAAACCGCAGGTGCGGTGAACAAGCAGAGTGGAGCAAAACCGCAGGTGCGGTGAACAAGCAGAGCGGAGCAAAACCGCAGGTGCGGTGAACAAGCAGAGCGGAGCAAAACCGCAGGTGCGGTGAACAAGCAGAGCGGAGCAAAACTGCAGGTGCGGTGAACAAGCAGAGCGGAGCAAAACCGCAGGTGCGGTGAACAAGCAGAGCAGAGCCACGGGTGCGGTGAACAAGCAGAGCAGAGCGGAACCGCGGGTGCGGTGAACAAGCAGAGCAGAGCGTAACCACGGGAGCGGTGAACAAGCAGAGCGGAACCGCGGGTGTGGTGAACAAGCAGAGCAGAACAGAGCAGAAGGTGCAGGCAGACAGGACAGGGCTCTGTTCACATGGAACAGACTGGAAAATACAGGAAGATGGTTAGAACACAGGAGGTAGATAAGGAGGAAGGGAAAGGGGACAAGCAGAACCAGATACACACAAGGTACTTACAATGAAGTAGCGAGTGGACACAAAACTCGCAAACAGAAGTACAGAGACAACGAGTTGGAGTTAGGTGCTGGTTCAGACACTGCAGGAAAAGGGAAGGTTTGGACATAGAGACAAACAGGTAACAGGCTAGGACACTGTTCAGACAGGAACTGAACTGGGAACAAGATACAGGAATGAGCCTGGGAACTCAGCCCCCAGGGTGGCGGAACCAGACTAGAAGTCAGATATACAGGTAGCGGCCCTGGGTACTCAACCCCCAGAGTGGTGGAAACAGACTAGAGTCAGGACAGGACCTTGCAACTCACAGTTGCACAGAACACACTGTAAGAAAGTGTTGCTCAGGCACCTTCTACTGGGTGGAGGGGGTTTAAGTATCCAGTGACTCACAGCAATAAGCTGGGGACGCATTAGGACTGCGCACACTGTAGCTTTAAGAATCAGGAAGCAACAGCGCCGACGCCCTAAGCCAGCAGACAAGAGACATGCAAACAGCAGGTACTGGAGGAAAGTGTGCAGCCTGGCCTGACAGGTAAGATTGCGGTCTTGCATGGTGGGAGATGGTAAGCCATGCAAGCACGCCGCCATGGGTGTTACATAAAGAAGTTAATACACAAACAACAAACAAGTCTATAAAGCCCTATTCATATCAGGTTCACATTTAGCAAGAACTCTAGGACGTACCTGCTAAACATGTCCATGGGGTCTAGTAGAGCGGCCTCTTAGCTGCTTTCTGGTACAGTGGTTTCACTGTTGAAGCATCAGTAACTCACTTCACGAGGTGCGGAATAGTGTGGAAATCTACCATCTACCTCGGAAGAGTCCAGTAACAAAAACATACACCAAACTATGTATAATTTTTTATTTTCTTTAAACATGGCAGCCTATGGTTGGCACTTTGAATAGTGGTGTTGAGACATCATAGATCTTCAATAGTGCGTAGTTTCAGGAACACCAAGTCTAGATCTGGGTTTTTGTCATAGACGTAATGATAATAGGTGCAGGTATGCAATTACGCAGGGCCCTGGAGCCTAGGGGGGTCCAAAAGGTCCCTTTTTAGCCTAAATGAAAATACTATTATTATTATTAGGGTTCTCTGAGAAATGTAATAAAATAAATTACATTCAAATGTTACAAATTTTACTAAATACCTTTTATGTAGCAAAAATGTAGCAAAAAGGTAAGCATCTGACGTCTGTCTCAAGCTGATGTCTACTACGTATTGGGTTGGACAGTTGGGAAATTACTATAGATGGCAGCTGAATTATTTAAAATCCTGACAGTACATTATATAAAGCTTACTTTTTTTGCTAAATAAAGGTATTTGGTAACATTTGTAATATTTAATTATATTTTATTTATTTTATGAAATTTCTTGGAGAACCCCTTCAAAGACCTGCAATAGTTGGGGACCCTCTCGGAGATTTTTGCATCAAACCCACGAGCTTTAAGTTGCACCACTGGTGTTTGTCAAGCTAATTCATGAGTGCTCAACTCCCACCTTTCCAGATGATGACAGGCTATCAATGGCCACTTAAAATAAATACATTGTTATTAATTGATTATTCTTAAATTTCACTTTACTGTTTTAATTAAAATTGTCTGCTTTGATCAAATTTAAGTAAGCCTTCAAGAAAAGGAAGCTCATGCCACTTCAAATTGAACAAATCTTTATTAACATATATAAGAACAAATCACAAGTTAAAAAGGGGAATCAATGTAGAGAATTCTACACTCACAGGGTTTACAAAATGACCTTTCCAAAAGCAATTGAGCTGATGAAGTAATACTCAGATTTTACAAATAATATATATCCAAATGAAGGAGGACATAAGTCCAAAAGAAAGTACAGTATATGAAAATCGTGATCAATACATTGCTGCAGATTATCTTCAAAAGAGCCAAAAATGGATAACACATGCTCATAGAAAGGAGACAACGTTAATACAAGGTCAAAATCTAGCCACCACAAAGGAAGGGTATATATATATAGTGTTAGGCCCTAAACCTTCTGTATCAATATATAAAATGCCATGTGGCTACAGTGCATGTAGTACAAGGAGGGGCATCAAACTAAACAAATAGTTAATGGTATTATATAGGTACAAATCCAAAATAACAGTGCAATGTGAAAGTGCATGACATAGTGCAAGAAAACAATCCTGCAAATCAGAAAAACAAATCAGTGACACATTGTGGTGATGCACGGATTTGTTAGCAGTACAGCAATATAAGCATATGTAAAGGAAGGAGAGCAATATACAACCTGGGAGTGCCACACAAGCCTCCAACATTTCTAGCTTTTTTTCTGGGGGATTAGTGTATAGATATCTCTAATTTATCAAATGTAGTCTGTGTATGGCTTTAAAGAAACACTCCCATGAAAATCGTTCTTCACATGAAAATTGTTCTTCATTAAATGTGTGTACACTTGTATGGTGTGTTGTGTGAGTGTGTTAGTATACTCGCCTACTGCTGCTCTCTCCAGGACCCAGCACTGCCCCGCTCCTCTTCTCAGCGACATCACCACAATTGCGACTAGCTGGCTCGCTCTCTGCGTGAGCCGGAAGTCTCTTTTATGATATGTCTATGGAGCCACGATCTGACGCTCCATAGACTTGCATTGTAAACGCCACTTCCTGATCATGCAGAGCACAGTGTGATCCGGGGAGTCTGCAGAGCGGTGACGTCACCGAGAAGAGGAGAAGAACAGCGCTGGATCCCAGGGAGAGCAGCGGTAGGCAAATATTTTAATGCCCTCACACTACACACCATACACATACACACATTTAATGAAGAAAAAAATTCATGGGAGTTCTTCTTTACACATAAACATCCATCACAGCCTTTGTTTAAGGTAATGATAGTTTCTTTTCCTGCTGTAAACTCCAAATGTAAGTGTAAAACTGTTTGGGATCTAATTTGTGTTGCATACATAATTCACCTATGTAAACTGAATTATAGCATGGAGTGTAAAAGTGTGGCATGCCATGTAACTGATGACATATTTTGATGTATCTTTTAAATATATTTTTCCATGTAGTCATCCTCTCTATACAGTGACCCTCTTGCCATGTCCAGGAGTTACAGGGTTAGTATTTTATTGGTTATGAAATAAAATAGTGACATTAGAGACTAATGTCTTCTAACTGACTGCAGAGCCATTAATCATTAATTAACATAGCGGATTAAAGGGATTGTGCCATTACATACTTTGTTGTTAAAAGCTCCTAAACAGGTATAAATGTTCACAGAAAATGTGTACAGTGGATTACTTGAATAAGAAATACCTCATTATATGTTTTTTGTTTGTATGTCCATCACATGCTATTGATCAGGAGAACTTGTGGGAGGGACTAAAAGAAGGACCGTATAACAGCAGGTGCCCCTTTTCATTGGCTCAGATGTCACAGCACTGCCTTTATACTTTCCTTCCCCACTTCTGTGCTCAAATAGTCTGTTACATTGCAGTATTTCAGCTTGACAAGAATCCATTTTTTTTTCTAAAAATATAATGTGTGCTCATTATTTCCCATCCCATAAGCACTCTCATATCTATCTGCTATTTCTTTCTATATGTAAAAAAAAATCAGATCACCAATTCACAGAGCAAATAATTAAGTTTGTAACGTTAAAGTATAACTCTACAAATAATGTTTCACACTTCAAAAAATTAAAATGTCTATAATTTTTATTAGAAATGTTTAAAAACACAAATCATATTTAAGTATGTGCATATCAGGGAAATACAAAACACATAGGTGGACATAAACTGATAAGGGTATAGTCAAATGTCAAATCAAAAATCAATGTTTATGTAAGAATCGCCCAATGCATGTTTCACATGCTGCTTTCTCAATAGGATTGAGCAAAGCAATGTGTGAAACATGCATCAGGGTTTTGCTATTCTCTGTATTATCTGAGTAACTATTAATTATATCTATGATCATGTTCTAACTAATTAGATGCACCTGGCCACTTTTGACTAAGAACCAGGAAATGGGTTCACCTTGTGTCAGTCTGCTGGATGTAGAGCAGAGTGCAGTGTGTTGAAGCTGGTGCGTCACCAGCCCAAATGTGAGCTGTAGCTGAGAGAGTGACAAGACAGGGTCTCTCTCTGAATGGAGACTGCACGGGTCAGCCTGTAAAGCTGGGCAGAGTGTTAGTTGGAGCTGCAGAGTAATGTGCAAGCTGCAGCCAGTTCAGTGTGAACTCTACATGGAGTTCAGCACTTCTGTTTGGCTCTGGAAACTGCTGGCGCTCAAGCTGAAGATGATACAGAGACCTGTTAGGACCGTACCTCTTCAGTGTGTAACAGGAGAGGTGAAACCACTGTGCCGAGGAGAGCCTGGAGGGGCGTGACTAAGTGCTGCACCAAGACTGACCTCAGATGCACAGCAGCAGACCTGGCCACGAAGGGAAAGTTGAGCTGGTAGAGGCAAGAACCCAGGAGCAGCAGGTGCTGGTGGACACAGCAATTAGGCAGGTGCGGCTGGTATGCAGGTTGGCACAGACAGGTGCTGGCGGGCATGACTGGCAGACGGGCAGGTACTGGCTGATGTAGGCTGTTGCAACTGTTATACAGATGAGCGCAAGCAGGTGCAGGCGTGTACAGATGGGCACAGGAAGGTACAGGCAGGGGCGGCTGGTATACAGGTGGATACAAGCAGGTGCAGGAGGGTCCGGATGGTATACAAGTGGGCACAGGCAGGTGCAGACAGGTACAGCTGGAAGGTACAAGCAAGGACAGGCCAGGCAGGAACGAGTCATGAACAAGCTAGTAGGTACTGGCAAATACTAACAAACTGGGGACCTGACAACTAGCAAGCAAGTAGGGAGCAGACTAACAACATTGCTCAAGCACCTCCCAACAGGTGGAGGTGCCTTAAATAATAAGTGTCTCCTAACCATTGGCTGGGGACACTTTAGGATGGCGCACGCTGTCCCTTTAAGAGGAGCGGAACGCGTCTTAAGCACTGTGCCCGGGGATCTGCAAACTGTGCGCAGACCCCGGGCCACAGCAGGAGGAGCGGGACAGAGGCCGCAGCGGTGAGTAAGTCAGCGTCTCTGCTGGGGGAGGGAGGGAATGTTGCGGAGACACCGCCGCTACACAGTGAATAAAGTTTGCTCCATGGGAAGGAACTGTAAACTGTTCAAATGAGCCCGCACTCACATATATGTGCCTGCTAAATGAACTGTTTGCTGTTATACCTTTGTGCCTAGAAGAGGCTGTTTTGGTTGTTGAATCCCTTGGAGTTTTATGAAAGCAATAAAACTGCACGTTTGAACCAACCGCATTGCCTGTGTGAATACTACCTAATGCCTACCTGAGAGCATGAATCCCTACAGGGGATACTTGTTTGTTAAACAGTGGCATGTAAAACTTTGGGCACCCCTGGTCAAAATTACTGTTATTGTGAACAGTTAAGCAAGTTGAAGATGAAATGATTTCTAAAAGGCCTAAAGTTAAAGATGACACATTTCCTTTGTATTTTAGGCAAAAAAAATATTTATATAATTTTTTACATTTTAAAAATTACAAAAAAAGGAAAATGGGCCTAAGCAAAAGTTTGGGCACCCTTGGAGATTTGTGTGCTCATAACTTTGACTAAGGTTTCAGACCTTAATTAGTCTGTTAGGGTTATGGCTTCTTCACTATCATCATTAGGAAAAGCCAGATGATGCAAATTTCCCAGCTTTATAAAAACCCAGCCTCCTCTAACCTTGTGTCAAAAACAGCAGCCATGGGTTCTTCTAAGCAGCTGCCTAGCACTCTGAAAATGAAAATGGTAGAGGCACACAAAAGCAGGAGAAGGCTATAAGAAGATGGCAAAGTGTTTTCAAGTTGCCCTTTACTCAGTTCGAAATGTAATTAAGAACTGGCAGTTAACAGGAACAGTGGAGGTCAAGATAAGGTCTAGAAGACCAAGCAAAATTTCACTGAGAGCTGCTCGTAGGGTTGCTAGAGAGGCAAATCAGAACTTCCGCTTGACTGCAAAAGACCTTCAGAAAGATTTAGCAGACTCTGGAGTTGTGGTACATTGTTCTACTGTTCAGTGTCACTTGCACAAATATGGCGTTCATGGAAGAGTCATCAGAAGAAAACCTATCCTGCTTCCTCACCATAAAATTCAGCATCAGAAGTATGCAAAAGAACATCTAAATAAGCCAGATGCATTTTTGAAACAAGTCCTGTAGACCAGTGAGGTTAAAATAGAACTCTGTGGCCACAATGATCAAAGGTGTGTGTGGAGAAAAAAGGGCACAGAATTTCAGGAAAAGAACATCTCTCCAACCATTAAGCATGGGTGTGGATCAATCATGCTTTGGGGTTGTGTTGCAGCCAATGGCACAGGGAACATTTCACGGGTAGAGGGAAAAATAAATTCAATGACATTTCAACAAATTCTTGATGCAAATATGACACCATCTGTAAAAAAAAAAGCTGAAGTTGAAAAGAGGATGGCTTCTACAAATGGGTAATGATCCTAACCACACGTCAAAATCCACAATAGACTACCTCAAAAGGTGCAAGGTGAAGGTTTTACAATGGCCCTCACAGTCCCCTCATCTGAACATCATTGAAAATCTGTGGCTAGACCTCAAAATAGCAGTGCATGCAAGACGACCAAGGAAGCTCACAGAACTGGAAGAATTTTCCAAGGAAGAATGGATGAAAATCCCTCAAAAACATTTGAAACATTTTTGTCTGGCTGCAAAAAGCGTTTACAAGCTGTGATACTTTCAAAAGGGAGTGCTACTAGGTACTAACCATGAAGGGTGCCCAAACTTTTGCATTGTCCATTTTCCTTTTTGTTATTTTAAAATGTAAAAGATGAAAAAATATATATATTTTTTTGCTTATAATACAAGGAAATGTGTCATCGTTCACTTTAGGCCTTTTAGAAATCATTTCATCTTCAACTTGCTGAACTGTTCACAATGAAGGTAATTTTGACCAGGGGTGCTCAAACTTTTACATGCCACTGTATACAAAATGTTAATAATAATCTCTGACTTACTATAAACAGTGATCTTTGACATTTGACTATACCTTTACCAGTTTGCTGCATATATGTTTTGTATTTCCCTGATATACATATACTTAAAGGGGTATTCCCATCTCCCAAATCCTATCCCAATATGTAATAGGTGTAATAATAGTAATATTAGCAAATATCTCCAATTAGAAATTGTAGTATAGTTTTTCTGATTCGCTATCTCTCTTTCCTTATGTGCAGGCATTGCAAGACCTTAGGTATCCATGGTTACGACCACTGATAAAGTAACAGTTAGTTAGCTAGTTGCTAGTGGTCATAACCATGGATGCCTAAGGTCCTGCAATGCCTGCACATGAAGTAAGAGAGATGGCGAATCATAAAAACTATACTACATTTCTAATTGGAGATATTTGCTAATATTATTATTACACCTACTACATATTGGGATAGGATCTTGGAGATGGGAATGCCCCTTTAAATATGTTTTAATGTGTTTTAAATATTTCTAATATAAATTATAGACATGTAAAAAATCATACGAAGAATAATCATTTAAGAACTTTTTACACTTTTTAATGTCTTCCATAATTTGTACAAATTCATTGAGAAACAAAATTAAATCATTTTGAGGGGGAAAATAAAAATAAAATAATGTGGTTGCATAAGTTTTAACAATTTCTTATAATTGGGGTTGTGGTTGTATTCAGAATTACGCAATCCCTTTTAAACTCATAAATAGTAGTCAGTGCGCAGCTGCCATCATGTTCACGGATTTTGATTACCTCATTTAAAGTTTAACTGTTCTAGTAGGGTTTTCCTGACATTTTCTTAGTTACATTTTACAGTAAAAGCCATGGTCCATAAACTGCGTACAACACAGCAAAGGAATCTCGTTATTGAAAGTTATCCATCAGGAGAAGGATACAAAAAATTAAGACATTAGATATACAATGGACCACTGTCATGATAGTCATCAAGAAGTAAATTAAATTTGGCACAACAGCGACATTACCTACAACTGAATGTCCCTCGAAAATTGAAAGGGAGTCTCAGCTCAGAGAAACAGTATTTACTGAGAATATAGCTGAGATAAAAATTTAGTGTTCTGATTGCTGCATCTGTTCTCCCTCAGGCTATGTGCCCACGTAGCGTTTTTGTAGCGTTTTTGCGGCGTATTTGCGGCCGCGAAAACGCTTGTAAAACAGTCTGCCATGCAAAGCAATGTGAATTCGGATGTGCTGTGCACATGATGCGCTAATTTGCGCGCCGAATTCGCATTGCTTTGCAAAACGCAGCATGACCATTTCTACCGCAATTACGCTGCAGCGTAATCGCGGTGCGTGTGGTACCCAGGATGAAGAGGAGACTACAACTCCTCTTCATCCCGGCTACCACACGGTGAAAAAAATAAATAAAAAAGTTAAAAATAAACAAAACCTATATATTCACCTCTCCAGCGGCCCCTGGTCTCCTCCGGTCTGCTCCCGGCCGCGTCTTCTCTCTTCAGCGTCCCGCAGTGTACTGTCAGGACCTGCGGTGACGTCATTTAGTCACCTGATGGTCACGCGACCGCTGACGTCGGTGGTCAGGTGATGGTCGCGTGACCATCAGGTGACTAAATGACGTCACCGCAGGTCCTGACAGTACACTGCGGGACCCTTAAGAGAGAAGACGCGGCCGGGAGCAGACCGGAGAGCCGACCGGGGGCTGCCGGAGAGGTGAATATACAGGTTTTTTCTTTTATTTTTAACGTTTTAATTATTATTATTTTTTTTTTTTACTATAGATGCTGCATTTAAAGCATCTAAGTTGTTCACACATTATAAATCCATGCCAAGCACTTTTCCAAGTGATGCTCAAAATCGCTTGGAAAAGTGCTTGAAAAAACGCATGTAAAAACCGCTTCTCTCTGGCAGAAAAAACACATGTAAATCTGCATGCGTTTTTTCTGCCAGAGAGAGGCAAAAACGCTCTGGATCAAATCTGCTACGTGGGCACATAGCCTCACTGTCGATTATTGACCACTGGCTTGACTAAGCTTTCTTTGTAGACAGGGATCGCTCCAGGAAAGCCAACCCGATCAACCACCAGTGAGGTAGGCGGGGGCATGCACAACCAAGAGCAGAATGGTATACAGAGCCTTGACAAAGGTGCACTGAGCACCATTATTAACACATTTGATTAATCTTCAGTTTCTTCAGAATCGAGGCAATGATTAGAACACTAAAGCTTCAAATATGCACTACAAGGCTGTGTGCTTAGTTCTATCTGTTTGGGCTGACTGACTCTGTGTTTAAAATGAAATGAATTGTTCATTGGTTGGGGTACAGCTGTTGAAACCCCTACTGATCCCATGAGCATTGGTGCCAGATCCCCCATTTCCATTAGAAAGATAAATAAAGCTAATGTTTTGGGCTATTTTTCATCTTCTATAGATGAGTGGTTATATCTCTTTGAGAATTGAATACTGGGAACCCATAGTTGCTGGCACATCCCTAAAATGTAAAGATGGAGGATATCTTATTCCTTGCAGAGTTCACCGGTCATAAGGGTGATGCAAAACAGCCAGTGGTGCTTACTGTCACCCATGTGTGCAACTCCCTTATAGAAGTGACTGAGCCAGTATAACAAAGCTTTCTCATGGGAATGGGAACCAGGCACCTACGTTCTCTGGATCATTAGGGCCCTCTCATCTAATTGATTTGCCTTTATTGCCCTAAGAAAAATAAGCCTATACTTAAGCTGCATTTACATTGAAAGATCATAAAAACACTTGTTTCACTATTATCTTTCAGTATAAACAGGATGCCCCTCACCCATTGAACATGCAAAGCATTTGTTCATGGGGTAAAATCTAGTATATATTGCTCAGTGTGCATTGCTTACTCTGGTTTTCCTGTGTAAACAGGCATTTAACCAGCTCCCAATTAGTAACATTTTACCAATCAGCAGTGGTATCGTGCCGCCGGTTGGTCTGTGTAAATTAGAGAAATTTGACGTAGTTTGGAGGTAGTGGGGCTCCTGTAACGCAGCGGGATATTTTTTTGTCTCTACTTGTAAAGACTACATTTCCAAGAATGCAAATGACCTGAATAAAATGAATTCAGAGATAGTCAGGCACAGACTTTCTCCTGCCAAATCTATGCTGAGGTTTCTCTCAGTATTTTTGAAGTAACACAGCAGTAAATAAGACTTTCATCTGTACAATCACAGGAATAGTGTCAGGCTCTTAATGAAATAATGTTTTGTTTGCAGACATCTCCAAAGCTAAGCACTAATTTGGCCCGAAGTGCCAGTTCGGTTCGTATTTGCAGTCTGCTTGATCTGCTTTTGTGAAATGAAATTTGGCTTATTTGTAGGAATAAAATGAATGCATACTGCTAATCGTTGTTGTGTTTACACTTTGCTTCTTGTAATGTTTCTTATGCTATTATATTAAACTGGATTGTTAACCATTCAAAAATCAGGCTGTTCCGTCTGGACTTACCCCAACAACTACTTTATTACTTTACCTGGAAAATTGCTCATTAAACAAGAACTTGATTTTGTGGGGAAACAGCTCATTTGACCTACATCACCATGCCACCTTCACAAGCAACTGTTCCCTGGGAAAATCAAGTCATTTGCTTATAATACTGTTAAAAATCAGAAGTAGTTACCGTAATTGCCACCATGGCTGCAACCTCGACGATCTGTTTGACCTTACCATCAGATGACTGCTTGGTCAAGTCGGTGAAGCATGTCTTGGAGATGGCTATTGACATGGCTTGGGTAACTTACACAGCAATAAAGGTTAAATATGATTGCTAAGTGGAATGTATTGTGGATGACAGATAATGCGCATTATTTTATAATTAATCATCATAAAAGGGAGTGTAAGATTATAGTGGAATTCTTCCCCCCTATATTTCTGTCTTAGACATCACTCTATGAAGATGGCTTTGCTAACTCGTACACTTCCAGAACTGTAAGTCTCGGGTTTCCTGTCCTTTTATTCTTGTTCTGAAGATCTTGAATACAGGCATTCTTCATCTATTAATTCTGTTTTTTTTACTACTGCGATCCCCAGCCATCTGAGTACAGCTACACTTCTTCCCGAGCCAGCTCTACAAAAAGCAGTCCTGTGGTGAGAGTCCCCGCTGCATGTGTGTGCACAGTCTCCTGGGTTTTCCCACACATATTAATCTAGAGTATTGCTATTCTCTCACAGCTATCACCTAACGTGTTCAATGCTGGTGGTCACACATGGTCCATAGCTCTGACTCTCTAGAATAGATCATCTCAGAGATTCCTGCCGATTTACAGGCTAGAGAATGAAGGCCCATGTAGATAGGCTGATTTCTGTCCACAAACCGCATCATGTTGTCAGCAACGATAATGTTTATCCTGGCACAAGTGATTCGATTACCCAATGAATTTTGCTTGTTCATCAAGTGATCATTGACCAGTGTAAACATGATTATCGCCTCTTCTACATAGGTCTTAAGAATCCAAGCCCTTGAAGCAACCTCTCACTGGCAAGGAACATATAAGGTAGAAGTTCTGAGATATTCAAAAGAACAGCAAGGAAAGCCATAACACATACTGTATTTACCAGCTATACCAAGTCACAATGGCACTTTTTAGTGACTCCATTTGAACATTTGTTATATTAAAGGGAGTTCCAGCAATTATAGACTGATTAGAAAACAGCTCTGTTACAATATTGCTACTAATACATCACTTATCCTCCACTGCTCTGCTTTTAATGCATCCTGAGTTGGTGAGAATCCGTGCCTAGTCCAGTGGCCAGTCGGTAATCTGTCAGCTAGACGGGAGCCCTGAGAACGGCCTCTTACCTGACTGCATCTCTGGTTCCTGATTTGATTAGCAGGCCTGGCGCAGCATCATTGTTGTGGCATGACATGTGAAATCACACCAGGCTGGCTAATCAAAAGATGAGCCACAGATATCCTCATTTAATAGACAGCAACAGATTACTCACATGGCCGAATCGACCAGGTCCTGTGAATTGATTTTTCCCCAACCCTAATCCTGAATGCTTTATCACCTATTTGGTGGATAGGTGATGATTTTTGTACACTTGAATACCCCTTTAAGATTATCTGGGGCACAACTTTAGGGAACAATGTGTTGATCTGCTGCATTTTATTATGTGCCTTCTCTGTAGTGTACGGATGATGAGGGATCTGTGTCTTATAGTGCTGGACGAGGACGAAGAGATAGTGTGGTGAGCTCAGTTGCATGTGTGTGTTTTTTTACACCAGTTAATTGAGTTGTACATGATTTTTAGTGGATTTTTGCCCTTTTTATGAACGTCAATAATGTGGGGGTTCCTTCCTTAAGAATATTTGCAGTTTTTTTGTTTGTTTGTTTTTTTAAATACTTTTGTATCATTTTCAGCAATTAACATTGTGTCCTTGAGAACAGTGCACTTTTCGGCTGAGATTTGTATTTCTTTCTTCAAATTGCATTCATTGGGTTTAAAAAACAAAACCATGGCTAGTAGTTTTAATCTGTGCAGTCACTTATTCTTATTGTGGTTATGACAATAAGTAATACCAATAAGATCAGCATTATCATTTCAGCTTCAGTTTCTCTGTTTTGTTAATAAGGGCAGTAAAATTAGAACTTCTGCAAGAAATGAATCTGTCTCATGATGGGCACAAATGGCGCCAAATGGGACCCCATTGTTTGCTTTCTATTTTGGTATCCATCATTTTAGCGTAAAATATGTGCAGCAGTGTGTATGTAAACAAATTGTCTATGGCACCAGAATAATCAGTTTATGCAAAATTAAAAATTATTGCCATACTATTATATGACCACAAAGAGGCGCTATTTGCATCTGAATACACTGCTCTAACCTGAACTTTTCTCCACCCCAGTTGTACTTTCTTTACTTGTCGATGTGCTTTTGGTCTCCTTTCCTCTTTGGATTTCTGCAGCTGTAAGGCTGTGTTCACACGTTGCGTTTTTTTATGCAAATTTTAAGCTGCGTTTTACAGCACCAGCAAAAGCTATGAGATTTCAGAAATCTCATGTACACACATTGTTTTTTTTACAGACTGAGATTTGGAAAACTGGCGCGTTTTTGCAAACTGCAGCATGTCACTTCTTTCAGCGTTTTTTCAGCATTTTTGCAGCGTTTTTTCACCCATAGAAAGCAATGAGTAAGTGCAAAAACGCAGGCATCAGATTTTACTGTGTTTTTGGTGCAGAAACCTTAAGGAGGTTGCATCATGGTTTTTTGTGGCGCACTAAACTTTATCAGCATGCACATGAGACAATAAAAACACAGAAAAAAATGCAGCAATACCTGCAGCTTCTTAACTGCCAGGAGAGCAGGTTTTGCCTGCAGAAAAATACGCGGCAAAAACGCAACGTGTGAACATAGCCTTATAGTGTGTATTTCCAGATACATTGGGGCAGATGAACAAAACTGTATAATTCTTAGACAGTGCAAGCTTAGACTAGACTGTATTAACATGCCCCAGATTTATCAGTGCTTCATGCTGTTTGATAAATCTGTCTAATGTTAAGGCTGTCTAGCCTAAGTTTACATCATCTAGTTGGCTTACTTTATAACAGAGATATGCTCCAAATATGAAGCAAGTTGTGAACCACAGATTTTTTTTTTTTTTTTGCAAATTATACCATAATTCTGTCGCGTTTAGTGTGATAACTATGCCCCATATTGGACATGGACAACCTATAAAGCTTTGCAGCCAGGTATGCAGCAGTGCTGGGAGAAGCCAGGCGGGGTCAGTGCGGTCTAGTTTCGGCTCTGGCTATGGTCCCCAGCCTGATCTTACTATATTTTTTCTGAAACGTTCCTGCAATAGTGCAGCCAGGCTCTGGTTCCTGCTGCCTGCGCTTTGGCCAGCTTGGATCAGCTGGCAGGTTCGCTTTATAAGGAGCCACCTCTGGTGCATTACACGTGTATATTGTACACATTGTGATATTCCCTGTATTTTGTACTGTTGTAATAGACAATGGCAAGTTTTAATATCACTTTATTAATGTATTATCACTACTATTGATTTAACCTTTAAATTCTTAGTTATTTCACTTCCATTAATGACATCAAGTAGCACACAGGGTTGTGGCTCTAGGTTTCACCACCGGGAAGCAGTAATTATACAAGTTCTCTTAGACTTAAAACTTCCTGACCAAAAATGTTTCTCCGCTCCAAAGCAGACGAGGGTACACTGAATATTTTTAATCTATGTGTATATCTCAAGTGGCTGTTTGAGTTTTTATTTTTCCTGCGTTTCTCCAAGTTATCAGACTTTTCTGACCAGAGTGAATCTGCAGCAGATTATTTTAGTCGCTCCAATCGTCGGGGAAGTATTGTGTCTGATGATATCAGCATCCCCGATCTCAACAACGTGAGTTATAATGCATGCAGAGACTGGCGTGTGCACCGAATAGTATTTTCCCCATCATTCCCTTACCTGCTGTGACATGGAAGTGTGTTAATAGAATAGTCATGATAATCTAGGATTGCTTTTATCATGTTAATTATTTTACTGGCACTAAATATATGTGGGAGTGTAACCTATTAAGCATGAGTTTGAAGTATCACCTAAAATAAGACAAAAAAGTAATGAGCTCACCACGGCTGCTGTAAACTGGTACCAGGAGCCGGTGGGCGCCAAGTCCTGCTGGTGAAGGACCGCTACCATGGAGGAGACAAGGACGAAGCATAGCACAACCATCCGGTGATCCATACAACATGCATCTAAAAAGTGACGCCTTTCTGGCATAAAATGCCCTTAATCATAATATACTATCATTGAGGGCGTTTTATGCCAGAAATGCATCAGTTTTTATGTGCATCTTGTATGGATCTATTTGTTTTAATAGATCAAGAATAAAGGAGTTTTTATCTATCCCGGATGGTTGTGCTACACTTTGTCCTTGTCTCCTCCATTATCACTTAAAATAATACTAATCAAGAATACTGGTATTTGGTTTAAACTTGTGCTCGCACCGTGACAATTGTGAATGTGAATAGCAATAATATAACGATCACTCAATGTCAAGGGTGACTGCTTGGACAAGTATTTGTGTGGATAGGTCTGTACTAATCATCCTAATAACTGTTGAACACGTATGAGCATGACCATATCTAATATATGTATCATACCGACTGCCAGGAATAGGAGTGTTCTCAGGAGGATTCTTGTTAGGACTGTTCTGTCTCGGGGAAGTATCGGTGGAAGGTTCTTCCTCTTAGGGTTGGTTTTCCTTTAAGATTGGTGAGTTTAGGCAAAATCAGTGTCTGCATATGATCATATTTTATGGGTTGTCTGAGAGTTTATCAATTATGGCTAGCTGCAAGAAAACAGACATCCCTCACCTGTTACAATGGTTGTCCAGACATCAACTGGTTATAAGAAAAATAAAAGAAGTCATACACTGGTTCCCTGCAATGCCCATTCCTGCACCTACCTGGTCCGCTCTGGCCACTGCTATCTGGGCCTGTCTCCTCACACCAGAAGTGCCCACTCAACCAACCATTGGCTAAGACAGTTCTAAGCTGAACTGACCAGTAGGAACTGAGTATGCACCGCAACTGGAGCTGCTGATGTTTCTAAGGGTAAGTATTACTTATATTTTTTTTTTAAGCATTACGAGCCCTTTAGTAGTATTTTTTCCCTGGAAAACCTCTTTCAATCTCCCCTTCCTCCAGTGCCTATGCCTTGGTGGTGCCTATTTTCTGAGTGATCTTATGCTGTACATGTATGTAGCCTCTTCCGCCAATTACTGGCTTTACCAGTGATTTTCACATTTATGGCTTGTCTTCTAAAGCCAGCAAATTGTTGTGTTGCAATGGTCCGTGCTGATATGCTATGGCATGTCATTGGTCATAAAACCGTCGGTGACCACCAGAGCATCGGTAATTGAGCAATTTAGGATTTAACGAGTAATGTGGGGTGGGTTGTTACTTTTAATCTTCTGGAAATAGCTTAATTTTCAAACTCTCAGACAACCCCATTAATGTGGAAAAATGTTTACTGAAATATCATCAACTCCTTTTGCTGCTTATAATTTTGAGTTGATTTAAAGGGGTATTCCCATCTCCAAGATCCTATCCCACTCATGTGCAGGCAGTACAGGACCTTAGGTATCCACGGTTACGACCACTAGCAGCTAGCTAACTAACTGTCACTTTATCAGTGGACATAACCATGGATACCTAAGGTCCTGCAATGCCTGCACATGAGGAAAGCGACTTAGTGAATCAAAAATACTATACTACATTTCTAATTGGAGGTATTTGCTAATATTGTTATTATTACACCTACTACATATTGGGATAGGATCTTGGAGATGGGAATACCCCTTTAACAATTGTCTAATTTCACAGATTGCTTCAGAGTGTGGCATCAATTTTTGTAAAGTTTTTTTTTTTTGTCTTGTTTTTATTAGGAAAACCACATTTTAACACATGGTAATACTATTGGCACAAGATAATAAAACTTCCTTTACTGCTGTCTGCTTTTTCTTGTTATTGAAAGGGGGTTTTTGATTTCTCCGGCTGACGTTTCTTCTTCAAAAACAAACTACTTTACAGCCGCTGAGCTCAATTATTGTCTGTAGCGCTGTTGACAGATGATGTGATATCAGCACTGCAGACAATAGGAGACATTGGGTGCGGCAGAGACTCGACGGTGGACCTGGGTAGGGTAAGAAAAGCTCAGGGCTTTTTTTTTTTTTTTTTTTTTTTTTATAAATCAAACTGTAACCAAGAGACAATGGCTTTCCAAAATCGGGAAAACCCTTTTAAAAAAATTGGTATTTAATTGTGAAAGATGATTATACATCCTTAAATTCGGTTACATCCACTAATGTTCTATTCATGTAATATATGCCCTGCATTCTATAAATGAAATAAAGATTTATTTTCTGTTTTTTTTCTATTTTTAAAGCTAGACGAGAAGAGCGACAAGCAGTATTCTGAAGGTTATTCCAGGGTAAGTACAATGTACATGACTCATGTTTCAAATTCCTGCTCTGTATGCCTTTTAATAACCCCTCAGGTTAGTGGAAGATTTATGTACTGAATGCTACTTCAGTGACATTTCCCATGTAATTGTGTTGGGGACTCTTGGTCATAGAAATCTCCAACTATGACTAAAGAAGTCCATGTTGATTTATCTGATTTATGCAAAACCCTTGTTGTCCATTGAATTATGTAGGCTTCAGTTTAAAGGGATTCTCCAGGAATAAATAAAAATAAAGAATATGTCATTATAAATTGGGCTGTCGTCTTTTTACGCTGTCAGAAACCTGTCCTAGCATGACAGTTGAACAGGCCTGTGAGCATGTGCAATTGGAAGCTCCACATTCTCTCTTCGTAGGAAGATTTGCCCCAGTTTATATTCTGATCTATTATTGGAGAAACTAGGGGGCTGAGGTAGGTAGAGACCCCTCACACTACTGTTCACCCTGTCTTTCTGATCTAATACTGGAGACACATGGGTGCTTAGGTAAGAAGATGCTGCTCACACTGCTATCTATCCTTTTTTTCTGATCTAATACTGGAGATACAGGGGTGCTTAGGTAAGAAGAGGCTGCTCACACTGCTATCTATCCTGTATTTCTGATATAATACTGGAGATACAGGGGTGCTTAGCTAAGTAGATGCTGCACACACTAATGCCCACCCTGACATTCTGATCCCTTTACTAGAGATACCAAAGGTGATGAGGTAAGAAGAGGCTGCTCACACTGCTATCTATCCTGACTGTCTGATCTAATACTGGAGATACAGGGGTGCTTAGGTAAGAAGAGGCTGCTCACACTGCTATCTATCCTGTCTTTCTGATCTAATACTGGAGATACAGGGGTGCTTAGCTAAGAAGATGCTGCAGACACTAATGCCCACCCTGACATTCTGATCCCTTTACTGGAGATACCAGAGGTGATGAGGTACTAAGAGGCTGCTCACACTGCTGTCCACCCTGACATTCTGATCTCTGTACTGGAGATACCAGAGGTGAGGAGGTAAGATGATGCTGCTCACACTGCTGTCAACCCTGACATTCTGATCTAATACTGGAGACATCGTGTTGCTGAAGTCAGAAGATGCTGCTCACTCTGCTGTCCACCCTGTTTTATTGATCTAATACTGAAGACACTGGGGTGCTGAAGTCAGAAGATTCTGCTCACTCTGCTATCCACCCTGTCTTGCTGATCTAATACTGGAGATACCAGGAGTGATGAAGTAAGACGAGACTGCTAACATTGCTGACTACCTTGTCTTTCTACATGATGTGTGGCTACTGTTACCTGTAGATAGCTTGCCAATACACAGTATTCTTTATCAGTAGGTTATAGCAGTAGAGCTTCCTACTGCGCATGCTCTTAGGCACTTGTCCTAACAACGCGTTAGGACAAGTTTCTGTAAGTGTATCAAGCCTGCAGCAATTTTAAGATACAATCGAAATTACCACCCTAAATTTAAAAAAAAGTGTGATTTGTTAGTTTAAAGGTATTTAAGAATTTATTGATAATTTATATTTCTTTTGCTATATATTTTTTTCAGCTCCCGTCGAACCTTGTGAAAAGGTTTGTCTGGTTGCCAGATATTGATGACCTGTCCACAGGATAGGTCACCAATATCAGATCGGTGGGGACCGACACCCAGCAGCCACACAGATCAGCAGTTATAACGTGGTCAGGTGTAAACTCATTGGCCCCAATTCATTGTTGTTTTTCCACTGTACTGGAGTCATTTGCTTATTTTTTCATGGCTTTAGTGTTTGCACCTTATTCTCTACACGCTTTGTGCCACTTTTTAAGTTCACTTTCTTTTTTAAGTCTTTTTTATTTTTCCTGTACTACTTTGCTTATACAGATGTTTTAGACATATTCATGAAATGTGACTTTTACCCAACATCTCATTTATTTGGGCTCATCTCACTCTTCTCACTGCCTGGAGTAAGGTTTCTGGGGGAGTTTTCAATTTGGCACGTTTTTTTGAGTCTTTAAGGGATTTGTGACTTTTGGTGTTTGACCAGTTTTTGTAACTTTTTTAAGACCAAAATGAATAGCATTTTTTATTTTGCACCAAATTCATGAACCGTGTGTGCCATTTTAAAGAATTTGGTGCAAAAGAATGTCAGCAGATACCACAATACAAATAAAGTGAAGTGATAAATTGTGCCTATGAATCACAACTGGTCGTGGGGGCTCTGGGTGTCAGGTTCGATCTGATAGCTTTTCTTCAGGATAGGTATTCACTATCTGCCTATTGGACAAAACCTTTAAGGACTTATGTTAGTCGTTTCTAAAAGCTCAATGTCTCCCTATGGGACAGTAGGTCATAGGCAAATTTGCAAACATCACAAATAACTAGCAGATTTTTATTTCTATTGCAGTTGTTGACAATTTACCACAACCTTGTCTCATGTAGGGAATCATTTATGTCTCAATATGATTATGTTTCAATTTTACTTCAACTTGCCAACTAGCAGAAGGTGACTGTGTAGTCTTCACCTAAGCCGGGCTTCTTTCTTTGTCTGTACATTGAAAAAGGGGTTTAGCTTAGCTACTGAAATTAGAAGTCATCCGGCCCTGTCATCAAGCCAGGCCCTGTTGTACAGAGGCTAATGGAGGAAAGGGAACCTGGGCTAATTAGCACTAACGTAGTAAGTTATCTAACTTATTATTTAACCAGTTTATGCACACACTATTTTCCCCTGTTCATGACCAGGCACACCATGTCTGTTTTTCCCTTATTTTTAATGTCCTGTGCAGACCACAAAAGACTGCTAAAAAGATTTTAAAATGTGTTCCCCATTCCGTTGAAATTTTTTATTTATTGGACATAATTTTTTCCATTGGGGGATGGGTTGGAAACGGCGATTCCAACTGGCATTGTTTTTTCTTCTTTTTGTTTTTTTTCATCTGTTTTACTCACTGTGTTCCCCTTATGTTCTCATTTGGGAACACATTAATACATTTGTTTTAATGCTTCAGAAAGTCACGGCAGAATAGAACAAGGACCGCCCGGTCGTTTAAAGTCTATGGGCGGTCCTGAAGTAATTGAAGAACATTTAGCCAGAATTTGACTTAATTACAAAATACCTTTAATCTAAAATGTTAAACACCATAAAGCCTACTTAAATAAATTATTATGGACAACTATTTACCATTTTACATATACTGTGTATACAACCATTTTACATATACTGTGTATACAACCATTTTACATATACTGTGTATACAGCCATTTTACATACACTGTGTATACAACCATTTTACATATACTGTGTATACAGCCATTTTACATATACTGTGTATACAGCCATTTTACATATACTGTGTATACAGCCATTTTACATATACTGTGTATACAACCATTTTACATATACTGTGTATACAGCCATTTTACATATACTGTGTATACAGCCATTTTACATATACTGTGTATTTGTCATATACTTGCATACGGTTTGTTGTGTGTGACACTTGTGCAGAGAATTTCATGATTATGTCTGTGTTCTGCATTTCATCCTATATGTCTTTGAATACTTATGAATCTATTCCTTCTATTTGTGAAGCCATCGTCTCGCAATGCAACTTCTGCGGTTCCTGGAACCTTTACTCCACTGAGTGGATCATCGTCTCGCAGAGGCAGTGGAGATGCAAGTAATTTACTAGATCCAGATGCTTCTCTAAGTGAATTACGGGTAAGACATTACAAGAATATGCACCTTTCTGATCACACAGCTGTACGATTGCATAATTCTGAATCCAAAATGTATGTTCCATATAATTTTTATTAGCATGTAAGTTTTAGTAGCATTATTTCTGAAACCATAGCCATTGATTTATCTCAGCATGAATCCAAGCTGAACACTTGAAGGAAATGTACAAGTAGGTCTGGATTCATCAAGACAGCCATTTACATGCGCTAGTGTCATGCAGCTCTTAGTTAATTTGGCGCATCTTTTAACTGCCATGTGCCTCTTCAAGAAAAGTCTGCAAGTCAGGAGGAGCTGGCATACAGTTGTGTTGTACACCAATTTTGTGGTGCACTCTGTCTTGGCAGAACTCCATCCATTTTTAAAAACGTTGTCAAGTTGGCATAGCTGGCTAGGACTGGCGTAAAAACACCAAAAGTTGCAATTTTATTTCTACATTTCATGCAGTTTTACACCAGAAAGCTGTCATAACTGCATCATAAATCGACCCCTTCCTTCTTTGATATGATGTACAGTCATGTAATCTTTTGTTTCCTTCTTTTCAGATTTAAACACATTTGCCATTTTAATTCATTCTTGCCTCCACAGCTACTTTATTTTGTAAATATTTTTGCAGTTTGCTAGTATGGTTCATTGCCTGTCTTCTGCAGGATATCTATGATCTTAAGGACCAGATTCAAGATGTAGAAGGGAGATACATGCAGGGACTAAAAGATCTAAAGGTATCAGGGTTTCCAGTCCCTTCACAAAAGCATGCTTCTTGGACTGCAAAAATGGAGCACATTTCTTTCTGCTCCTTAACAGACTTGTCAGGGCTTAACTAATAACTTGTTATGAAGCAAAATGTCAAAGCATGTGCCATATGTAACTTACCACTTATGCAGAATGTATTATGCTTTGCACATTTTTTTTAAAATATATTGTATTATTTAAACAAATGAAGTAGATAGATGGGCAGTGGTGCCCACCGGTCTGGAGAAAGTTCCATTCAAGTCAATATTACCACTTCATCCCAACCCTCCCTTTTTCCTAAATTTTAAAGATTTAAGTAAAATCTGTGTACTATCTGAACAAGTTCCATTAAAGGGAGCCTGCCTGAACTAGTGGCTACATGAAACATGGGTAATCTCCCTCAGTGCCGACATTTGTGTTTTTCTCTGACATGCATTGGCATTTTAGGGAAAACATAGTGTCAATATGGATCCTTAATGTATTTTAATGTATACGTCTTTCTCTTAGCTACTCCCCAACCAGAACAGCTACAGGGACAGGTTTCTCTTTATATACAAAAATGTCATGTGAGATTTCATCAATTCAAAATCTAATTTGGTAATTTAGAGTACGTCCCCACGATCAGGAACTAGCAGCACTTTTGCAGTATTTTCGCTGCGTCCAAAACGCTGCATCCTAATGCCTCATTTGTTTTGTCAGTACATGCGGATCCACCGCTTGTAATGACATTCAGTCGGTCAAAATCTGTAGTGGAGACAGGCGTTTCCGCTACAAAAATTGACATGCTGCGACTCGTAAAGCCGCACCGCGGGTGAGTTTACGCAGCAGTCCGTAGCAGCAAAAATGGTAATCATTTTTTTAATGAAGACAATTGAGAAAATTGCTTATATTTCTATTTGAACAATAAAAAAAAAATCTGTGTCTTAAACCTTTAATCTATAAACAGAGCTAAATAACACAATCGTGACTGCTGGAAGGAGACGTTACTAAGTGGCACTCAATAATAAATTTGCACTAGTGGCTACAGGCAGCCAGAACTTTTTCATTAATACTGAATGTAATTCGGATAGGCCATCATTGTGTTGTGAGTAGGGTCTGACCTGAAAAGGTGTCTCCTATCAATGTTAATATCCGGATGTCTGTGTGAAGAAATTTAGGACATTTTTTAGCTCTTTCAGAAACAAGAAACATGACCAGTAAAAGCATAAAGTTAATTAATGCTGACTTTTCAAAGAATTAAGTATAAAAGCACCAATTATGCTTTATCATTAAACACAACCACATTAAACCCCGTAAAAAAATATCACATTTTAACTTTCAGATCTGTAGTAGTGTTGCTTTGCGTATAATCAATGGTCACATTTCTACAGAGGGCATTATCAATAGAAGAAATAAATAGCATGTCTGTAACACAGTTGTTCTTTGTTAGCTACACGTGTTTGTTAATATTTTGTGTGTTGTGTTTCTTTCACTAACAGTTGGTGTGTCACTTTAATGTGTCTTGAGATTCTTACTATTATTTGTAGACTTTTACTTTACAAGGTGGAAGATTGATCATTTAAAGGGGTTGTTACAGTTCAGATATTTATGGCGCACCCACGCTATATGCCATAAATTGTTGACAGGTGCGGCTGGCAGCACTAAGGCATGAATCTCTAGAACGGGTTCTCGTCTTGCCGACAGGAATTGAAGGATAGCGGCACATGCATGGTGCTGTCTATTCACTTTAGGAGCGTTCCAAATATTGCCAAGTATGCTTGCTCAGGTATGCCATAATTGTCTGGGATGGGATTACCCCTTTAAAAGGAACCTGTCGCAGTGTACATGATGTCCGATCTGAGGACACCATGGTATAGAGAAGGAGAAGCTGAGCAGAATGATGTATAGATTTGTGGGGAAAAAAATTGTATCTTGTATTTTATTAATTGAAAACCCTGTTAGTTGCATAGGAGTCCAGTGGGCGGTCCTACTCAGTGATTGACTATTGTCTCTGATAGTCTTCCCTATATGACTGCATGCAATCAGTGAGTAGGACCGCCCACTGGACTCATATGTATACAGTACTAGGGGGCTTTTAATGAATAAAATACAAGTTATGCAGAAACTGTTCCCATAACAATGTATATCACTCTGACTTCTCCCTCTCTGCTCTCCAGCCTGCAGGTCAGATCCCATTTTCAACATGACAGATTTCCTTTAGAGTCTTGCCACAGTAACAAAGTGTTAATGTAGTGAATAGTACTACTGAAAACCTTCTTTACATGGATTCCGTAAAGATGCTATAGGCCGCACTAATGATTATACCCGTAACTAAAATAATAACTTCCATGTAATGTTTAATATTAACCAGTGTCTTGCACAAAAAATATAAAAATACAGTTAGTTTTTCGGCTATTTCTAATAACAATTGCATGCCTCTTTGTTTAACTCTGTGTATGCCAGCACAACCCGTTTTTTGATGGATACTGTACAGAAAAGATTATGGCCGTCATCGTAACACTGAGCTTCATATTTCACTGTTAATAATGTTCATTGGTGCAGGACTCTTTAGCAGAAGTGGAGGAGAAATATAAGAAAGCTATGGTATCAAATGCTCAGCTTGATAATGAAAAAAGCAACCTTGTCTATCAAGTGGATACGTTGAAAGACGTCATTGAGGAGATGGAGGAGCAGATGGCAGAGTATCATAGAGAAAATGAAGACAAGTCCAGGGTAATTTTGTGTATATACTTATGTAATATATTTCACTGTATGACTATATGTTAAATCATGCCAGGAAAAAAACAGCTGGGCATTCCCTTGGCTAGTTTTTGCTTGATTCATAGGCAATTATCCTAGTACTTCTAAATAAATTACTTCCGAAATTGTGTTTTAATCATCTTCGGAGCAATGATCCGTGTCTGTAAGACAATCAGAAAGACCTGCCCTGCTCTCTACTTTGGAGAAGAGCTTGCAATCTGATAACCAAAGTGGCAGCGGCAGCCTGGTGTACATCACATTTTAACCACTATTTAACATATACACTGGAAAAACTCACAACATATACGTCCGATGAAGTGCAGTGACATTTCCAATTGTGTAGTTGTCCAGTGTGATCTGTTACCCAATCGGAACCATAATAATAAAAATATAAATTAAAGATGCACTCCCATCAAAGTTTGTATCCTCTTAATATATTTCAGTCATCATATTATATAGAAATCACCGAATCACTGAATATAAACAGTGTATATTACTGCATATGGCTTCACCGATTATACACCACTAAAAGATAACTTTATTGGGATTCATTAAAACCTATAAATACTGGAATATAAATGCACCCCAACATGATAGCACAAAAAGTGTTAAAACTATCAAGTAGTCAAAAGTAAAAGGGGGAATCGTCCTATATTAACAACTACTTTCGTTCTTACCTGCCTGCGGAGGTTGGCGCCCCGCTCCTTGTTGACTTGCCCTGGTTGTCCCTATCAGGCCCTATGCAGATGACAGAAAATAAAAGGAACTACAACTTGAAGATCTAAATAGATAACCTGTGCTCAACTCGAGCCACAAATTCAATGGCACTGTCCTTGGTACGTCAATGGTACACAATTTATTATCTTAATTTATATGAAACTACAGTCACACAGACTGTGAGGCCTGAACTTGATATACTGTCTCTATAAAAAAAACAAAAACATTTTTTTGCACATAAGTATGCTAACTGGACTGTATCAATTAGTTTATCATAAATACTGTTCCTGGAACAAGATGCATGGGCAACAGTATCATCACAGGTCATTAACAGCCAAATAACTGACCTACCACAGAATTGTACTACAAACGGTAGCTGAAGTCAACTTAAACCCATAATAACACAATGGATAAGACAGCAAGAACTCACAAAATGCTATTCTGTCAATAATAGGCAAACACTCACAAGCAGTATAAAGTGTGCTGTCAAAGACAGGCAAGCAATGTACATAGTATGTTTCACTCAATGCGTTTCTCCTTCAAAATAGTCATCAGGAGTACATACTGTGTAAGTTCATTTAAAATTGCATGTGAATGAGGTATGATAATTATCCCCATGTTAAAGTGCCTCATGCATGAAATGTATACAGTGTCCGGATAGGCAGAAGTCTGCTCAGTAGCACTTCATAAGGTTGTTCCCACCATGCTGCATGCCCATGCCACTGAGCAGACTTCTTTACTGCACGAGGCACTTTATCGAAAATCATGAATTATTCATATGCAATTTATTGAAGGATATTTTTTTCCAAATTAACTTACACATTATGTACTCCTGATGAACCTATTTCGAAGGAGAAACGCATCGAGTGAAACAAAAGGCAAAATGAGCAATTGTATGTAAAATGATGACTGCAAAATGGGCACAAATGAGTAGTTGTAAGTAATATGATGACTGCAATATATTAAGATGAAAATTTTGATGAGAGTGCTTCATTAAGAAAACTATGTGGTATGTATTTTTACTGTATATCTTTTATGCAATTAACTATCCATTCCTTACAGTAGAGAAAAAAAAAGGTATACTGGCCCAATCGAGACTAAGGATCGGATTAAATGGGGCAGAATGAATATGCTTGGTTTGGGGGGGGTGGGCAGATTTGTCAGCATACATGCCAAACTTGAAACAACAAAACAATTGAATCTTATTTGACTTGTATTTGTGTGTACCTTCTAGGAATTAGAAAGACAGAAGCACGCCTGCAGCATTCTCCAGCATAAGTTGGATGAACTGAAAGAAGGTATTCGCCAAAGAGATGAACTTATCGAGGTATGGATGACATCGGCTGTGCACTTGTAGCTCAAGTCTTACATTTATAGGTACCATGGACTTGTCTCCTTCTAGCCAAAGTCTTGCTATTGCTATAATTCACCTTTGCAAGATCTCTTGTTTGTATTTGTATTTCTCTCCTCCATTTGTTTCTTTCTCTTTTTCTCCTTTTAATCAAACTTTAGGAAAACCAGCATCAGCAGCAGAAAGTAGACTCTTTAACCAGAGAGGTGTATGATCTGCAGGAAACAGTTAACTGGAAAGATAAAAAGATTGCGGTAGGAAAAGCATACAGCTGTAGTAAATAGGAAGGCATTGCATGACGTGTCAGGAGCAGACCAACACTGGCATGCCAAGATAAAAGACATCAACATTATACTGGATATCTATGTGTTCCTTATAGTGTTCCTGTCATTTCTGTGTTTGTCCAAAACTGCACTGTGTGATTTATATCCTTTATTTTTAATCTCTCTATATATTTTACCCTACTTCTTGTCTTAAGGCCATACAGTTAAATGACATCATCCTGGCTGACCACACTAGGGGAGATCAGGAGCTTATAGAAGACACATTTTATCATACAGTTCAGTAGGACAGTGTGATACTTTTGTCTCTCCATAGATTTGACTTTCTTCCAACTGCTTATCAAAAAAGAAAAAAAAAGCTCTATACCCTTTAAAAAATATATTCTTAATCAGAACAGAATTTTTGAGCTGTTTAGATTTTTAAAATGGCCTTTCATTATATATTGAGAAAATGCATTTACAGCAATTCCAAATATATATCCATTACTTTAAGCACTCCTTTTACAAGTGGAAATGATTCAGCTAACAGGGGACCGCAGCTGCAGAAAACACGCTTCTTGTCACACTTTATCACACACAATGTAGCAAAACCATTAAAATTGCTAAACCTGCTCTGTAGCCCTCATTTGAGAGACAACATGCAATATTACAATTTATGCCAATGAAAAAGGCTGTGGTCGATAATAAAGTTTTTGGGAAATTAGGACTTTAAAGGGAACTGTCTTGTCATTTGTACTATCTAAACTGCCCCCAGTGCGTTGTTAGAGATGCAGTGTTCATCACTAACACACTTTTTTCATTAAAATCTGCACTGTAATCATGTTCAAAAAACACTTTACATAATTAAATCGTACCTGCTCGTTTAGTCATAGGGGTGAGATTCATTGCGTCCATTTGCCGCCCGTGCAATTTGAATTATGTTCCTGGTTTTGTGCAGTGTCATGTGCTTGCGCAGTGTGTATTGGGGAGCCGCGCTTGCGCAGTGTGTATTGGGGAGCCGTGCTTGCGCAGTGTGTATTGGGGAACCGAGCCTGCGCAGTGTGTATTGGGGAACCGAGCCTGCGCAGTGTGTATTGGGGAGCCGCGCTTGCGCAGTGTGCATTGGGGAGCCGCGCTTGCGCAGTGTGCATTGGGGAGCCGCGCTTGCGCAGTGTGCATTGGGGAGCCGCGCTTGCGCAGTGTGTATTGGGGAGCCGCGCTTGCGCAGTGTGCATTGGGGAGCCGCGCTTGCGCAGTGTGCATTGGGGAGCCGCGCTTGCGCAGTGTGCATTGGGGAGCCGCGCTTGCGCAGTGTGTATTGGGGAGCCGAGCCTGCGCAGTGTGTATTGGGGAGCCGTGCTTGGGCAGTGTGTATTGGGGAGCCGTGCTTGCGCAGTGTGTATTGGGGAGCCGCGCTTGCGCAGTGTGTATTGGGGAGCCGCGCTTGCGCAGTGTGTATTGGGGAGCCGCGCTTGCGCAGTGTGTATTGGGGAGCCGCGCTTGCGCAGTGTGCATTGGGGAGCCGCGCTTGCGCCGTGATGAGCAGCTCCCTGCGCAGTGAAGCTGTGTGTAGTCCCCAGATTCACTGACTGTGTGCGCATGCGCTGGAGCCGCTGCGCGTCAGTCTGTGAAGCTGGTAACTACACACAGCTTCACTACGCATGCGCTCCCCAAAACACACTGAAAGTGTGGGATTTTAACACTCATTAAAGTGACATCAAACCCGGAAACATAATTCAAAGGGCGTGGGTAACAACAAGCCTGACTAAACACAATAAAGGGCACCCCTATGACTAAACGAGCAGATACGGTAAAAATATGTGTAAAGTGCTTTTTGCAAAGGATTACAGCTCCGATTTTAATGAAAAAAGCGTGTTAGTGATTCACATTGCGTCACTAATAACAACCTGGGGACAGTTTAGATGCTTGCAATGACGTGACAGGTTCCCTTTAAATGAGAGCGTTGGACTGGACATAAGGGAACGGTCACCGTATATCATCTTCTAAAAACTATTTTTTTCTAATTTGCCTTTACTAATGAGTGTAAGGCAAACCTTAGGTGCATCTCTGCTCCCCACGTAAAAGCTATGCTTTGGTACTTGCATCATAATTTTAAGTTTATGTTCTGTACATATTTCATTCATATTTAATCGTCCCCTGGGCAAGGCGCCCATTTCTCTATTCATGTTTTTGGAAGACTGAATATACCACCTGTGCCCTTGGCTTAGTTTCACTAATTTCACCAAGGCACACACCGAGCAATCTAACCTAGTTGGTTCATTGTGACATTTAGCTTAAGCTGATATGTGCTCATCAAATGTAAAGACTACTGATTAGTTAGTGATTTGGCTTGTTCCCAGCATGCTGTGTGCATGTCCATATCGTTACCGTGTGTGCTGTGATCCAGTGTATACTTAACTAATAATCTGTTTTGCAGTGACTATGGCATATCGTGCATGTCAGATTTGCAAGTCTTATGGGATTGTCTTACAGTTTTGATGGTTAGACCTCATTGAATTTATATCTGTTTGTTAGGCTGCTGTTCAGGAACAGTTCTCCAAATGAAGGGACTGCTCCATTCACTCCGTTTATAGAAAATGTTGGTTTCTTGTGAACCTTGGGTCACAAATAGTTTTTCCGATCATAATTTAGGGTAACATTTACATGCCGGTTTGGGTTAATATTATGTTTCCAATACTTGGAGACATGCTGATTCCTCGCTTGCATTACAATACTAATGGTTGGCATAACTAGTGTGGGTTCATTTGTTATTTACTGCATCTTCTATGGGAGTCCATGCATAACTGATAGCAATTTATGAAAGGTTGTTCTTCTCCTTTGCTCTTTCAACTGAAGATGCTGACACTTGGGCTTCATTCAGACTGCAGTTTTTCTCTCATACTAGAAACACAGACTGGTTATTTTAGTGTCATCAGTTTTCTCCACCTTTTCCTTTCTGACAGTCCGTGACAATAAGACCCGGACTTTTTTCACAGACCCATTGACTTACTTGTATTACCAATTTTCATTAGACCCTCGACTCTGTCCGTGAAAAATCACGGATGTGTGAATGGCCCCATAGACTATCACAGGTATGTGTGCTATCCATGAATATCACTGATAGCACTAATATGCAAAGTTTGGACGTCTGAATGAGGCCTTGAGGTTATATAGTCATGCTGTGCTTGTTTTCACGCACCGCTATACAGCCATATCAGTGGATACGCTGGATACATTGAAGTCTAATTAACAGTCCATAGATATCTATGTGGGACCACGCAGTTGGGCATAAAAAACAGCAACTATACAGCTGCAGTGCTCAAAATCTTAGCTCTGGGACCAAATTATGCAGAGAGTTTGCATTTTAAACAATTAAATGATGATGGAGAGCAGGGTATAATTCTGTCTCATCCTTAGTATGCTGTCTCTGTGTGTGTGCATGTTTCCCTATTCTCTCCACGTTTATTTCACTCTACTTCTCTTTTCTTCCTGCTGCTCTCCTTACTTTTCCTGTTTTGCTGGTTAATTGCTTGCATACAGGCGCTAGAGAGACAGAAAGAGTACTTTGACTGCATTAGAAATGAGCGGGATGAGCTCAGAGATGAGCTGGCTGATGTGAAAGGAAAAATGAAGATAGGAGAGGTACAGTATGTTAGTCATTACATGTTTCTCTTTGACAATAGCCATGACGGTGCAGTTTTATATTCCTCTTTTACTACAAGAATATTGTTGTATGTAACTTTTTTTTGCCTTAGATGAATGCAAATTAATCTTAAATTCATACACTTATGTAAAAATGTGCTAATTGTGTTTTACCATCTTAAAAGGGTTGTGTACTTTCAAGAAATCGGGCTCCAAACTCTTTAAAATAGCTAAAATTACAAAATCTGAAGGTACTCGTCCTTACGGAGTCCTGTGCTGGCTCCTCGCCACCACTCAGATATCAATATTATGCAGTGCGGATGTCACTGATCTAGCCCATCACTGAGCTTAGCAGCTCCTACCATCATCCTCAACACAGCGGCTGAGCTCAGTGCTTGCCTGGAGCGGCTGGGCTCAGTGCTTGCCTGGAGCGGCTGGGCTCAGTGCTTGCCTGGAGCGGCTGGGCTCAGTGCTTGCCTGGAGCGGCTGGGCTCAGTGCTTGCCTGGAGCGGCTGGGCTCAGTGCTTGCCTGGAGCGGCTGGGTTCAGTGCTTGCCTGGAGCGGCTGGGCTCAGTGCTTGCCTGGAGCGGCTGGGCTCAGTGCTTGCCTGGAGCGGCTGGGCTCAGTGCTTGCCTGGAGTGGCTGGGCTCAGTGCTTGCCTGGAGCGGCTGGACTCAGTGCTTGCCTGGAGCGGCTGGGCTCAGTGCTTGCCTGGAGCGGCTGGGCTCAGTGCTTGCCTGGAGCGGCTGGGCTCAGTGCTTGCCTGGAGCGGCTGGGCTCAGTGCTTGCTTGGAGCGGCTGGGCTCAGTGCTTGCCTGGAGCGGCTGGGCTCAGTGCTTGGCTCAGTGCTTGCCTGGAGCTGCTGGGCTCAGTGCTTGCCTGGAGCGGTGATTCGTGGTGTTGATGTGATGTCGCCACTGCAACCATATAGATATTAATTTGATGCAAATCACACCAGCCATCGCCTTCAGGCAGATAAATATGGGTCACTCTAAATATAAGCACTTTCAATCATCCCAATAATAGAGCACTGCATGTTGAAATCAAATTTAGCATAGAAGGGATACATTGTTGTATTTCATTTCAGTGTTGAACAACTCCTGGATATTGTATGGAGTCATTAGGCCTTCAGTCTGGGTCAACCAGATGTCTTCATTTTAAACAGGTCTCTGTCTCAAGACACAATTGACTTTGAGCCAGAGAGATTTACAGTAGTTCTCAGTACGTTACTATCGTATTAATCTGATTTACAAAAATGGAAACGTCTTTAAAAGCTGTAGTGTGATACCTTTACAGACTATATGCTGAAACCTCTGTCCAATATCTATTTGTCCTCTATTTGTGTCAGTATTTTTCTTTTGTCTGACTTGCTTCAGTCACGCATTTTTGTTTCATTTTTCTTTTCAGAAACACGGTATGGTTATTATTCCAGATAGTACTCCTAATGGTGACATCAACCATGAGCCAGTGGTTGGGCAAATAACTGTTGTATCCCATGAAGCTGCACAAGTTCTGGAATCGGCTGGAGAAGGTCCTCTTGGTAAATGGAAACTATATTGGTTGTACATTGCATAAAGATTAAGGGAGTCCCCAGCCAATTGTGACACTGTATGGGACGTAGGAATATGATATTTCTATTTTTTAATATGCAAACCAGGTTTTCCATTAGGTGGAGCAATTAGTAATTTTTTAATTACATATTTTGCTTCATTTTTTAAAGTCTCTTGACCTTTAAAGGAGGACCTATAAGATAATATTGCATTCACCACAACATAACAGTGCTGAGACACCAATTCTTGCCACTCTGCGTTGTCCAATAACTCTTATGCTTCTTTAAAATGCATTTGATCCCCGCATAAAATCAGCATCCGCTTCACTTAGCCCTCCTTGGAATAAATCAGACATCCTTAGTAAGTGAGAGAGCTAGTGCTGACATCACTGTAATGGTGCCGGCACCAGAGAGGGGTATAGCTGTTTATTATTTTACTTGTGGGAAACATAGTGATGGAGAAGGGGTTGTCCCGAGTAGTGGAAAACCCCTTTCATGTTAAATGTACTCTAGTTTATTCTTCTAGGAAGCCATTTACTATCTGCTGATAAATGCAACACTAAAAGCCTCATTGAGCTATATTCTGATCAAGCTGTCATACAGCATTAATCTAGATGGTACTGCAGATTTTAATAAGTTTCTATTCTTTATGTAGACAAACTACAATTTCTCATTTGTTTGTATGTGTATATGCAATATTTCAAATTGGTAAATAGGAAATCTATGTTCTTCACAGTACATACATACATTCATATGAGCAAAATATCCTGATATGCGGTGCACCTGTATCACTGGATTATGTAAGGCAGCAAAGAGCCATAAACATATAAATCTACACAAATAGTCAAACATATCAGATATTATTAGGTTTAAAAATGTGTGTGCACAAAAACTAGTAGAGATAATGGGGTGGGGAGGGAGGGAATAGGAGGAATGCCAAAAAATGAAAGCAGTTCTGCAGGTTTTTGGGTTAGTTTTTATGGCATTCACAGCATGGTAAAAGTAACTTGTAATTTATTCTGCAGGTCAGCACAGTTAAGCCAATGCAAAATGTGTATAGTTTTTATATACATTTTATTATGTTTGCACAATTGAGATGCTTTAAAAAATATATATAGATAATATTTTTTTGTCTCCATTTTCCAAAAGCTATAGTTTTTAAATGAGCCTTATTAGCTGATTAATGGTGCCCAAAGCTGCTGGCAGCATGAATCAGAGCCTGATTGTACGATTGTTGGAGTCGGACTAGCCTCGCTTCCTGGCCAGATTTTATGAAGTATATTTTTTCTGAAATAAAAGTGTAGATAGCTGCAGTCATGCAGTCAGTCGTGCAGATGGGGCTGTGAGATGTTGACTTTTTTATCAGTTTCATTTAGAGGTAAATACAAGTTTTTGATCCCATTTTAGTCACTGTTCGGTGGAGCTGATGGGGTGACAGATGGAGCCCCCACCGTCCATTTAACCACTTAAATGTTAATTTCTCTATTGACATCAGATTCTAAGGGGTTAATCTGTCAGGATTGCAGATGGATTTGACCCTGGCAGCTGCAGCCTGAGAGGAGCTACATGTTACTGCCTCCTCCTGCCATTGAGCAGTGCACCAGTGACCTCAGCCTAATGAAAACGTACGTCATGCAGCAGGAGCTAGCTTCCGACCATGGCATGCACACATCCCCGTAGGTCAGGAATGGGTTAATGGTAGCGCTGTGCTTCACACTTCTTTAAGAATAACTTTATGCACCTACAGTCATGGCCAAAAGTATTGAGAATGAGACAAATAGTAATTTTTCCAAAGTTTACTGCTTCATTTTTTGTAATGGCATTTTGCATATACTCCTGAATGTCAAAGAGTGATCAGCTTAACAACAATTACTGTACTTGCAAAGTCAATATTTGCCCAGAAAATGAACTTTAACCCCCAAAACACATTTCAACATCATTGCAGTCCTGCCTTAAAAGGAGCAGCTAACATCGTTTTAGTGATTGATCGCCAGCCCTGTCCTCATCAACACCCACACCTGTGTTAATGGATCAATCAGTCATGATTAAGTAAGAATGACATCACTGGACACTTTAAAAGGAGGCTGGTACCTTGGTATCATTGTTTCTCTTCAGTTAACCATGGTTATCTCTAAAGAAACACGTGCAGCCATCATTGCACTGCACAAAAATGGCCTAACAGGGAAGAGTATCACAGCTACAAAGATTGCACCTCAGTCAACAATCTATCGCATCATCAAGAACTTCAAGGAGAGAGCTTCCATTGTTGTCAAAAAGGCTCCAGGGCGCCCAAGAAAGACCAGCAAGCGCCAGGACCGTATCTTAAAACTGTTTCAGCTGTGGGATCGGACTACCAGCAGTGCCGAGCTTGCTCAGGAATGGCAGCAGGCTGGTGTGAGTGCTTCTGCACGCACTGTGAGGCGGAGACTCTTTGAGCAAGCACTGGTTTCAAGGAGGGCAGCAAAGAAGCCACTTCTCTCCAGAAAAAACATCAGGGACCGACTGATATTCTGCAAAAGGTACAGGGAGTGGACTGCTGAGGACTGGGGCAAAGTCATTTTCTCTGATGAATCCCCTTTTCGATTGTTTGGGACATCTGGAAAACAGCTTATTCGGAGAAGAAAAGGTTAGCGCTACCACCAGTCTTGTCTCATGCCAACTGTAAAGCATCCTGAAACCATTCATGTGTGGGGTTGCTTCTCAGCCAAGGGAATCGGCTCACTCACAGTCTTGCCTAAAAACACAGCCATGAATAAAGAATGGTACCAGAATGTCCTCCAAGAGCAACTTCTCCCAACCGTCCAAGAGCAGTTTGGCGCCCAACAATGCCTTTTCCAGCATGATGAAGCACCTTGCCATAAAGCAAAGGTGATAACTAAATGGCTCATGGAACAAAACATAGAGATTTTGGGTCCATGGCCTGGAAACTCCCCAGATCTTAATCCCATTGAGAACTTGTGGTCAATCATCAAGAGACGGGTGGACAAACAAAAACCAACAAATTCTGGCAAAATGCAAGCATTGATTATGCAAGAATGGACTGCTATCAGTCAGGATTTGGTCCAAAAGTTGATTGAGAGCATGCCAGGGAGAATTACAGAGGTCTTGAAGAAGAAGGGGCAACACTGCAAATATTGACTTGCTGCATTAACTCATTCTAACTGTCAATATAACCTATTGGTACTCATAATATGATTGCAATTATATTTCTGTATGTGATATAAACATCAGACAAACACTAATAAAAACCAGAGGCCAGCAGATCATGTGAAAATATAATTTTGGTGTCATTCTCAAAACTTTTGGCCATGACTGTACAGCTTTCCATCATATTATTTTGTAGTAGATAACTTTAGTAATGGAAATGGCTTTATTTCAGATGTTAGGCTACGGAAACTGGCAGAGGAGAAGGATGAGCTTGTATCACAGGTAAAATGGCACTGCCTTTATTTAGGAGTCATTTCTGATTCAGATAAGTAAGAAGTGAGCTGACCTCTCTTATTTTACAGATAAGGAAGTTAAAGCTGCAACTTGATGAAGAGCGCCATAAGAATGTTAGAAATGACACCCTGACGGACTCAACTGGACTGGAAAATGGTTCTGATCTACAGCTAATAGAAATGCAGAGTAAGTGTTTATGTAAAACGCACGTACAATATATTTTCTATGTATTAGACTCTGTGCACACAGTCAGTATACCTCAGGAGTAGTGTTGAGCGAGTATGTTCTATTAACCTTTCGCCGACTATGCTCGGGCCGAGCTCCGAGTATTTATAGCTGCTCGGTGATATGGTTGAATCACTCTCGTGTGCATGATTTGCGACTGACAGTTTTATTACATGTGAGGAATGTCTATTTCTTACACATTCCTCACATGTAATAAAACTGTCAAACAGTTGCAAATCACGATTCAACCATATCACCGAGCAGCTGTAAATACTCGGAGCTCGGCCCGAGCATACTCGGACAGAACATACTCGCTCAACCCTACTCGGGAGCATTTCCTGCCATGTACCTATGACAGCAGATTTCAACAGATGCATTGTACTTTAAAAAGAAAATGCAGTGTACTGTTTTTTTTGGGCTGTGATTCACTGTATAGGGAAACACTGTCTATACTTTCCTGCACAGTATTTCAGTGCAGTAGATGAAAGTTATTGCCTGTGCATGATACCTTAACAGCTAAAAAGAACAATCTATTACTGGATGATGCACTGCCAGGAACAATGATCATCTGGGCAAGCAAAAAGATCATTTCACCTGACAAATGAGCATTTTACTCATTCATCCAGTGATCATCAACTAATTATCGTGAAATGAGATTTTTTTGGAATCATGCAGTGTAAATGGACCTTAAGACAAAAGGAACAGGCAGAGAGGAGTAATGTCGTGACATAGCCCTCCTGCCAGCGGCATCAGAGAGTAGTCACTTGTCCTCCTTCTGTGAGATCACTACAAACAGCCCGCACCTACCAGCAGAGGAGGCATTTGGTCGGGCACAGGCAATTAACCAGGATACAGCAGAGTCGCGATTATAGGTTTATTTCTGCACAGCAACATTTTTTAAAACGCATCTAATTGGGAAAATGCTTTATTTTCCATTACCTATCACTTTTGTTCTTGGAACAACTTTAAGGCATCTCATAAATGAACCAATTAGTTGATTATCAGATGTTAACAGATAAGCATTGGAGACTAATTCTGTATATAGTAACTAATACAATGTAAGCTCACTATTAATGTTTTTGCAATGTTAAGATTTTTCCTTTTTTAGTTGAAGTAAAGCTTGTGAAGAGAATATGTTCTTTTACTGGTTGACACTTCTGCTAATGAGCCTGTTTTGTATATAGGGGATGCCAATAGACAAATTAGTGAATACAAGTTTAAACTTTCAAAAGCGGAACAAGATATTACCACATTAGAACAGAATGTAAGTACTTGTTGTTGGCGTTTTCTTGTTGCTTACTCTCGCACAGTTGTGTAAAGCAGTTTACATTCTGTATTTAATGGAAACATGAATCTGTCTTGTACTGTTTCTGCTTCCTGATGTTTCCTGGATGTGTCTAGTGCTGACTGTTACACAGATGCTGTTTATAGAAAATACAGTTTGGCAGAATTCAGTATGTGTGTAAATAATAGGGTCAGACCGCTCCATATAAGTCCTGTGTATCTAGCTGCTAATGACAAATGGATGGGAAGAAGCATCCTCTGAGTGGGTGTACACACTGGGCACCGGCTGTGTTATATAGCTGACACCCACATAAATCTGCTGTAATCACAGGGAGCTCAAATTCATTACTAGTTGTTCTCCTTGTTGCTGTGATCAATAGTAATCGCAGCATGTAAGCAATTAGACAAAGGGATGCATGGTGCTGATGGTGTGTCATACCAGCCTGAGGCCTAGTAAGGCGCCCATGTCTGCAATGTTGGCACTCTTGCCTGTGGCATGGCTTAATCGACGATCTCTAAATCAAAAAACATTTACAAGAAAAATATATTTGGTATAGCTGTAACCATATCAGTCTGACACATTAAAATATTACTTAATTTGCCCTGCTTGGTGAAGCCCAGAAGAATAGTGAATAAATATAAACTCCAGAATTGCTGTAGTTATATTTATCAGAATATGGTAGCATAAACCAACTTATTTAACTTTTTTTTTTATTTTTTAAAAGTAGTAACACAAAAAAGCATAGAAATGCATCATAGCTATAAGGCTATGTGCACACGATGCAGAAATGCTCAGGATTTTTCCTGAGCGTTTCTGCATCTCCCTGGCAGAAAAAACACATGCGGATTGTACATGTGGATTGTACATGAGGATTGTACATGCGGATTGTACATGCGTTTTTCCTGCCAGGGACGTGCGGATGTGAAGCGTTCTTCACATGCATTTCCGCATGCGGGTTGACATTCGATTTTAGCATCACTTGGAAAGTGCTTGACAACTTGGTCACACTATATAAATCCATGCAAACGGCCTGGATTTATATAGTGTAATGGAAAGAATGGTTAAAAATAAATAAATAAATCTATACTTACCTTCTGATGGCCCCCGGAGTCTTGTCTTGCTTCGCTCCGTCCTGGCTTTCCGGCAGCTCGCGGTACACTGCACTGAAGGACCTGCCGTCACATGACTAAATGACGTCAGCACAGGTCCTTCAGCCCAGCGCGAGCTGCCGGCAACGGGGGCGGACAAGGAGACCGGGGGCCATCAGAAGGTAAATATGGTACTTATTTTTTTATTTTATTCTTTTTTTCACAGGTTCTATGGTACCCGGGTCCGGAGGAGAGTCTCCTGTCCTCCAGACCCGGGTACCATCCGCACATTTAAACGCTTGGATTTTTTAAGCGTTTCTGCAGCGTTTTTGCCGCTGCGGAAACGCTTAAAAAACGCATCGTGGGCACACCGCCTAAGGCTGTGTGCAAATGTTGCCGATTTGCCATGCTGATTGGCTAGCAAAACCTGATGCCAGCAAAGTGAATGAGAAACCTGAAGTGTCATGCACACATTGAGTACTTGACTTGCAGATTTGATGCAGAAAATAATCTACAGCATGTCATTTCTCTATGCTTTTTTGCCTGCATTTTTCACCCATTGACTGCACTGAAGAAAAGCAAACAAAACATGCAGCAAAAATGCAACGTTTTTGAAACTGCGTTTTCCTGCCAAGAGATGCAGAAATAGTGCAAAAATTTCTGCCCACAAAATACTCAACGTGTGCACATACCCTAAATGTACTGGTCCCTAAAATGACGTTTTCTCAGACGCTTCCTTGGGGAACACATGAACCATGGGTTATATGCTGCCAGTTGGAGGTTGACACTAAGGCTGTGTGCCCACGTAGCATTTTTCAAGCGTATATGCTGCGGAATTTCCGCAGCGTAAACGCTTGAAAAACGCATGTATATCCGCACCCCATGGTCCCCAATGGGATTCCGCAAGTTCTATGCACATGCTGCGTTCAAAAATCCGCAGCATGTCATTTAATTTTGCGTTTCCGCAAGCGGAATTGCCTTTGTCCAATGCATAAAAAACGCAAGGCAATTCCGCATGTGGAAAACGCGTGATAAACGCGCGAACAATGCGCGATAAACGCGTGCGGAATTCCGCATGCGTTTTTCCGGGAGAGGACTTGCAGAAATGAAGCAGAAATTTTCTGCTTCATAAGTGCAACGTGGGCACATAGCCTAAGACTACATCTCAGATAAAAAGCTGGCTCCTCCCCAACAAGCTACACCTCGGCAGCTGACACCCAACTATACGGTGTAGCTTAGTGTTGTCAGAGGCAGACATAGGTCTAAGCCTCAGATCTTTGCTGTTCATAGGTAGCAGTAAAACTGTTGGATGCTCAGTTTGGAAGGCTTTGGGCCTTTCTGATTAGGTTGGTCTGACTAGGATTAGGGAACAACGGTCTTGGACGTTTCTACCGTTACATTTAGAAAGCCTCTGTTTTCAGTGCTCTTATGACTTATCCCCATGGGATGAGGGATAACTTGCTGCTTGCTAGGCACTTCAGCGATCCCAAAAATGAAGAGCGCTGTACTCTGCTCTATCTGCCGATCCATTGAAAATGAATAATCAAAGCCAGACATGCACACCTTCGCTGCGTTCAAGAGGACCTGCAGAATATCCCTTAAGGCACAAAGGTGTTTATAATGTCATATAATTGTGAAACATTCTTACACACACTTCCCTTGCAGTTGTGGGCCATATGTACGTGTGTGTATGTATGTATATGTGTGTCTGTGTGTGTGTGTTTATATCTACATGTATCCTAAATCAATCTGTCACTTCTCTACAACTGGCGGTAAGCTGATGGTTTTTATGTTTAAATAGTTTTTACTTTTCTAATCCATATTTCCTAGGCTCTTAGGCTTGAAGGACAAGTGGTGAGATATAAATCGTCAGCAGAAAATGCTGAGAAAGTAGAAGATGAACTTAAAGCAGAAAAAAGAAGACTTCAGAGAGAGGTATAAAAATTTATGTCTGGAAATTGATAACAGCCACTTTTAGTAAATTCCATTCCAGGAGATGTTTTTAAAGAGTACCTATCACCAATCTGGGGCTACCCTTTTTTTAACAAAATGGTGGGCAGCCGCAGATTGATGATTTGTCTAAATATAGCCTAGTAACAAAACCCCTTAGAAGTGTTTCTAATGTCACCCGGAAGGGCCCAACTTCTAACCGGTCAGTAACGGCTTAAATAAGGTACGTGGCAGCACTGGATTAGTGGAATGACTGACAGCTCTATGTGCTGTGACCCCACAACTCTGAAGTTCGGGCCCAACTTTGCGGCAAAGTTGGGCCCTTTTGGGGTACATTGAACAGTTTTGAGGGTTTTGTTACTATATTTAGACAAACCACCAAACTACGGTTTCCCAGCTTTTTAAATTAAATAAGAAGGACAGCCCCCAGATTGTTAGGTAGTCTTTAACTTTACAGGTCACCCATATTGTCCATAATTTTTGCTATAAAAGAATAGCTATTACTGCTAAAGTCTTAATAGCTGTAGAGGAAAGCTTGGCAATATAAAGCACCAGAATAACTTTGGCTTTTTGTATGTGGTCAATGCATACCTTTTATGCCTATCTGGCTTTTTTATGCCTTGTTTGGCTATGATATTGATTAACTGCAAAGTAAATTTCTACATTTACCCAATATGTCACACATGTTGGCATAGATAAATGGGTGCACGGCTCTCCTGTTTGATGTGGGTGCACAAGCAAGGTTCCACCCCAAATTTAGGAAACAAAGTACTTGGCACTCCTTTTGTATGATGCAATCTTGTTGTTTTATTCTGAAAACAATCTATATAGAAAACAGAACGTTTCGGTCTCTGTATAGTCAGACCTTAGTCAGAAAGGGATTGCAAGGGGAAGAATAGAAGCAGAAAATGGCACTGGGACAGTACTAAAGCACCATACACTAGCGAGGATTCCCAGGAGCCTGAGAACTGTTCCACAGTCATTTTTAGCTTCTATTATTCCACTTACACTCAGTTTCTGATGAAGGGTCTGATTATACAGAGAGCGGAACATTGTTTTCTCATGGATTGCTTTCATGATAAAACACTAAGATTGTATCATACAAAAGGAGAGTGCCAAGTCCTTTATATTTCCACACATGTTGACATCACTCCTCAGAAGTTATTACTGCTTCTTGCAGCACTAAAGAATTTTGTTTGTGCGCCACATTGTATTTAATTGTAGCTGTTATACAATATTTTTTATATGTTATACACACTGCAAATGGCTGCCAATCAGGGTGTCCCAAGACCCCCACCGATTGTACAAAACACTACTCTGATGCACACTGCTCTTGCATGCAGCGCACAGCTCTTGTATTAAGCGCACACACAGCACAGTGTATAGGCTAAAAGTAAGTCTAGGGGGTTTGTTCAGTGTTCTGTGAGATGTAGTGTATGGACCATGGACTTACTATTGAGCTAGTACTCTGCTCTGTGCTCACACTGATTACAATATCTGCACACTTCAGAGCGGTATTTTGTGCGATTAGTGGTGGTCTCAGGACCCAGACCCCCACCAGTCGACAGCTATTTGCAACGTCTATAATATATTAAATATTTTGCAATAATTTCAGTTACACTAATGATTTGATTGCTTGAAATTACAAAACTTTCTTTTAATATGCATTTGATTTATTCAACAGCTTCGAACTACTCTGGACAAAATGGAAGAGATGGAGATGACAAATAGCCATTTAGTGAAAAGGTTAGAGAAGATGAAGGCCAACCGGAATGCACTTCTGTCCCAGCAGTAAGAGGAGACTACACAACAGCGTCATGCACTGCTCCACAATGCGCCTTCTCTTGGTCCTACTATAGACATTCTTCCTGGCACTCTCGGTGCATATTCTGGCAGTGCCTGCTGGTTTCTTGACAGCAAAGTGACTTGTCAGTCTTTAATTTATGAGAAGAGTGAAGAACTAGTATTAATACGCCTTGATGATTTCTCCTTTTCAGCAGACTGATTTGGATAGATCTGTGAGCTGAGGCGCAATACGCTGGATTCCTGTTTTTTCATAGGATATTATTTTCCCTCACGTTGTAATCAACTCTACTCACACTCATTACTTTTTGTGGTTTGCTGCTTACCTATGCTGGTGAACTGAAACTACTGCATGAAGAGGAATTTCTGCTATGAATAATGCCTATCCAATACTGTACTGATGCTGAACCGATTCCACCAGACCCCTTCCCTGGAGAAAGTAGCCATGGATTCATGAAGATGAATTTTGCTTGCCAAATACGTATATGAAATAGGAAATCTCGCAAGGAGCACCTTCTGCTGAGCAAGTGCCCAGATCAATTTTTAAGTGTCTCAAGATATCACTTGCAGAACTCGACAGCAGCGGGAAGGGGTTGTAATGCCAAGTGCCTTCCTCACCGTAGTTTCAATTAATTGCTGATCAAAGCTATCCAGTGGAATTATGCTAACATTCATTCTTAGGAACCTTACAGTTTTGGGGTGGGGGGAATTGTGCATTCATTAAACTTTATACATTTTGAACAAAATACTTTTTGTAAAAATATTTTAATTTGTATACAAATTGTATAACACCAGACAGGGACTGTATATTCTTTTATTGCATGGGTGATGGCATAACTGGTAATAGTATTTTAATGCGATTAATTGGCTAACTAAGAATCAGACCCATACAGTATGTCAGATGTATTTTATTGTACATTGAAAAATTAATAATCTGTTGCTCGAGTGTAGTGATGTTAATAGACTAAACAGATTGCCGGGGACCTATCAAATAGAGACTTTAATGGTAATGTTATTGTTAAAGTTTCTAAATTCATATTTATTTAGGATATAATACCAACAATTTATTTGCAGATGATAAAAAAAATGTTAAAGCATGACAAAAGGGCTAATTTATAACTGCAATTTTATTTTCAAAGAAAGACTATCACAAAAATGTACCCAATTAAAAATGTTCACTTCAAACCGGCCAGTTTACAGTAATCTGATGTTTGTTTCACATTCAGTGTGAAGAAATGATATTTCCAGTGTCTGACAGCAAAGTGTGTGTGTGTAATCTTTTCAGTGTTAAAGCTAACCTTCATGTTAAAAGATTTCCATTGGGCATGATGGGCCCGATTCATCAAGACCAGCGTTGTATACATCGGTCTTGATGAGGGGACGTACTGGAGTCAGACGCGCCTTCATGAATCAGGAGCATCAGACAAGTGGTGTACACTTCTGTGTGTGACTTTCCACAAATCCTACTTCAGCCTCTGCAGGTGTAAGAATTTGTGAGATAATGAACGCCACCGATCATCATGAATTTGATGAGTGGCAGTAGACACGCCCCAGCTTCGTCCCTTTCTGGGAGAAACTGGTGTGCAAATGCCAAAAGTCACAGAACTTTGGAGCAACTCAAAGTTGTGCCTAAATTGTGCAACTTTTCAAAGCTTTTAAGCTAGAATTGTGAATAATCGGGCTGGATTTATTTAAAGAATCACACAAGTTTTTGCAGCCTTGCTCCCACCTATCACACTTTTCACTTCATATATATAGTTAACTTAATTCCATTCACTTCAAATCCCTGTTTTCTTCTTTTCAGACTGCATCTTCAATTTCAGATATCATTTCACTCTGCTTCTTTTTCCTCTATGCTCTGCTTTATTTCTGGAAAAATTAGTATGGTGTGAGGTCCATAAGCAGTTTTAACATGTGGGACATGAGGGCAGCAAGACCATGCTTTTATACAAGTTTTATGTGAATGAACAGGAATCTCTTAAGGGGGATGTTCTAAACCAAAGGTGATTGTCATGCTAAATGTTTATAATCTAACCACTTTTCTAATTTACTTCATTTAAAAATTCCCCACCGTGTCCCTCTCTATTGTAACTTGCAGTCTGATTTTTTTTTTGTACTTGTGATGACGATGAGTATCCCAGCATGCACTGAGGATTGTCAAACGGGTGGTCATCAGGGGGCCGGAGCTGCAGTCACTGCTGAGACTACTGAAACCACCCTGAAACAAAGAGTTATCAGTGACATCCGTTTCAGGGGCTGGGCTATTCTCTGAGCATGTGCCAGTTGTCAATTCCGATGCATGCTCAATATGCCTTTCCTGCTCACTGCGCTATATTCTTTTGAATGCACACTGACATTGTGCTCCCTCACCAAGTCTAAAGAGGGATGAGCTGGCAAGAGAGCACACTGTCACTGAAAAGGAGGTCACCTCTCTGAAAACGCAACATCAACAGTGACATCTGTTTTGGAGGCTAGTCTGGTCTCTGTTCTTCCTGCTTGACGCCATCTCTTTTTTTTCAATGCGCACTGACATTGTGTTCTCTTACTAGTTCATCACTTCTCTTTAGACCAAGCAAGGGAGTCACTTTCTCTTTAGATCCAATGGCGGAACACAATGTAAGTGCGCATTCAAAGGAATGTAGAGCAGGGAGCACATGCTTAGCTTGTTCGGAATTGAACCGACTAGCCCAGCCCCTAAAAAGGACATCACTGGTGACACTGTTTCTGGGTGGGAACAGCAGCTTTGGCAGTGAACGCAGCCCCAGCCAGATGATGACAACTTATTTGAAAATCCCCAGTGCATGCTGGGACGCTAAGACAACGTTTCATTGGAAGTTAGGGAAAAAACAGACAGGAAGTTAGAGTAAAGAGGGAACAGTAGGGAATTTTTAATTGAAGTACATTAGAAAAGTGGTTAGGTTATTAGAATAAATAGATAGACATATAGTATGAAATTCACCTTTTTCTTCTCGTACAGCCCATAAAAACTGCACCCTTCGAATTATTTAAAATCGCATATTGGAAATTTTACACTTCAGTTGCATGATGGGAATTAATGCAAAGTGGCATTAAAAATTATATTCTTTCAACTAAAATGTTGCTATATTCTTCAATTTTTCATTTTTGCAAGCTACATTGAGAGAAAATGTACCCAAAAATACTCAACACGCGATACCCCATGTGTCCACAGAAGCTTATGTATGGAGTCAAGGCAGAGTGCCGAAGCGAGAGAACACTATTTGACTTTTGGAGCCCAATTTTGGATGCCATATCATATTTCAAGACCCCTATTACCGAAATAGCAGAAGTGACCCTGTTTTGGACAATAAACACCTCAAGAAATTTATCTAAGATGTGTAGTGACCATTTCAGGCCCATAGGTTCAGAGCTGCAGCGTTTCCTGCAATAGTTTGTGGGCTCCGATTGCAGAGCCCCTAAATGGAACCTGTTATGTCCTGTGTAGCATCTAAACTGCCCCCCATTGCATTGTTAGTGATGCAATGTTCATCACTAACACGCTTTTTTCATTAAAATCGGCGCTAATATCACGTGTAAAAACCACTTTATATAGTTATATCTTATATCATACCTGCTCGTTTAGTCATAGGGGTGTGATTCATCGCATTTAGTCAGGGTTGTTGCCACCCATGCCATTTGAACTCTGTTCCCGTCACTATGCCGCGCTTGTGCAGTATGTCATGGCTAGCCGCGCTTGCGCAAGTGTGTATATTGGCCAGCCGTGCTTTTCGATCTGGGAGCCGCGCACGCGCTGTGACGAGAGGCTCCCCATGTGTGTGCAGTGAAGCTGTGTATAATTCCCAGCTTCACTGTGTGCGGCCAGAGCCACTCCTCACAGCGCATGCGCGGCTCCCAGATCGAAAAGCACGGCTGGCCAAAATACATACTGCGCAAGCTAGACTAGAGACTAGACTTCTCCCCGCCCTCTGCACTGCAGTGATAGATCTCTTCCTATGTGCGCTTGTAGGGAGAGACCTGTCAGTCACAGGCAGCATGCAGGGAGAAGCCGCCGGCTATTAAACTGCCACAACGTTTCAGAGTTCAAGGGGTATTCCCATCTCCAAGATCCTATCCCAATATGTAGTAAGTCTAATAATAATAATATTAGCAAATACCTCCAATTAGAAATGTAGCATAGTTTTTCTTCTTCGCTATGTCTTTCCTCATGCTCAGGAATTACAGAATCTTATGTAACCATGGTTACCACCACTAGCAACTAGCTAACTGCCACTATATCAGTGATTGTAACCATGGATACCTAAGGTCCTGCAATGCCTGCACATGAGGAAAGAGACATAGCGAATCAGAAAAACTATACCACGTTTCTAATTGGAGGTATTTACTAATATTATTATTATTACACCTACTACATATTGGGATAGGATCTTGGAGATGGGAATGCCCCTTTAAACACATAGCTGAAATTGTGCAGCCATGGTCTGATACATGCTGCCCTCTCCATGGGCAGGATGTATCAGCTGTCATGTTACCTTTAAAAACACTTTTTTTTAATCAAAATTCTGTTTTTGTATCACCATATTCTGACTGTTATGATCTGCAACATGTACTAAGGAAAGATAGGGGAAAGCTGTCCCTACAGTAAGACTAAGCTGAATCCCTACGATGTAGCGGGCTGCCTGTTCCTAGTGAACAGACCCACCTTAGTCCTCGGCTAGTCTGAATGAAGACCTATAAAATTAAGGGGAGGGGTCCCTAAAAGAACTAAGGACTGGGACAAAATGGGACACCTCCTAAACAGAAAGTTGTTGCAGAACACAAAAAGACAAACTGACAAAAAGTACTAGAGGTCCCAGAGGACCAAGCGAACTGACAGAGAAAGGCACAGAAGCACCAGGCTAGAGAGACAGTCGAACACTGAAGTCCAGCACAGCCAGAAGGGCGAAGCTGGAATATAAAGGCAGATGGTCACGTGACCGCAAAACACAAGATAGAAAAAAACAAACAGGAGGGTTCTAACACTGACAACTTTTTTATACACTGCTCAAAAAAATAAAGGGAACACTTAAACAACAGAATATAACTCCAAGTAAATCAAACTTCTGTGAAATCAAACTGTCCACTTAGGAAGCAACACCGATTGACAATCAATGTCACATGCTGTTGTGCAAATGGAATAGACAATAGGTGGAAATTATTGGCAATTATCAAGACACCCTCAATAAAGGAGTGGTTCTGCAGGTGGGGACCACAGACCACATCTCAGTACCAATGCTTTCTGGCTGATGTTTTGGTCACTTTTGAATGTTGGTTGTGCTTTCACACTCGTGGTAGCATGAGACGGACTCTACAACCCACAGAAGTTGCTCAGGTAGTGCAGCTCATCCAGGATGGCACATCAATGCAAGCTGTGGCAAGAAGGTTTGCTGTGTCGGTCAGCAGTGTCCAGAGGCTGAAGGCGCTACCAGGAGACAGGCCAGTACACCAGGAGACGTGGAGGGGGCCATAGGAGGGCAACAACCCAGCAGCAGGACCGCTACCTCCGCCTTTGTGCAAGGAGGAACAGGAGGAACACTGCCACAGCTCTGCAAAATGACCTCCAGCAGGCCACAAATGTGCTTGTATCTGCACAAACTGTTAGAAACAGACTCCATGAGGGCCCGACGTCCACAGATGGGGGTTGTGCTCACAGCCCAACACCGTGCAGGACGCTTGGCATTTGCCGCAGGACGCTTGGCATTTGCCACAGAACACCAGGATTGGCAAAGTCGCCACTAGCACCCTGTGCTATTCACAGATGAAAGCAGGTTCACACTGAGCACATGTGACAGACGTGACAAGAGTCTGGAGACGCCGTGGAGAGCGATTTGCTGCCTGCAACATCCTTCAGCATGACCGGTTTGGCAGTGGGTCAATAATGGTGTGGGGTGGCATTTCTTTGGAGGGCCGCACAGCCCTCCATGTGCTCGCCAGAGGTAGCCTGACTGCCATAATGTACCGAGATGAGATCCTCAGACCCCTTGTGAGACCATATGCTGGTGCGGGTTCCTCATAATGCAGGACAATGCCAGACCTCATGTGGCTGGAGTGTGTCAGCAGTTCCTGCAAGATGAAGGTATTGAGGCTATGGACTGGCCCGCCTGTTCCCCAGACCTGAATCCGATTGAGCACATCTGGGACATCATGTCTCTCTCCATCCACCAACGTCACATTGCACCACAGACTGTCCAAGAGTTGGTGGATGCTTTAGTCCAGGTCTGGGAGGAGATCCCACAGGAGACCATCCGCAACCTCATCAGGAGCATGCCCAGGCGTTGTAGGGAGGTCATATAGGCACGTGGAGTCCACACACAATACTGAGCCTCATTTTGACTTCTTTTAAGGACATTACATCAAAGTTGGATCAGCCTGTAGTATGTTTTTCCACTTCAATTTTGGGGGTGACTCCAAATCCAGGCCTCCATTGGTTAATAAATTTGATTTCCATTGATGATTTTTTTGTGATTTTGTTGTCAGCTCCTTCAACTTTGTACAGAACAAAGTATTCAATGAGAATATTTCATTCATTCAGATCTAGGATGTTATTTGAGTGTTCCCTTTATTTTTTTGAGCAGTGTATATTTTTTTTGTGGGATATATTTTTATTGGTACCATTTTGGACTACTTAGCATTTTTTTCGATTTTTTTTTTTTTTTTTCCCTGTGGCAATGAACAAAAGGCAGCAATTCATGAACTATTAGTATTTATTTTTTCACCGTGCGCTAACCGTGATAAGAAAACGTTATTCTTTGGGTCACTATTATTGATGAGTGAGTATGCTTCATTAACCCTTTCGTCGAGCACGCTCGGGTGCTCGCTCAGTATTTTGGCGTGCTCAGCATTTCTTTTACTGTCACCATGGCTGAAAGTGTCACGGCTGTTAGACAGCTGTGACACATAAAGAGATTGCCTGTTCGACAGGCAATCTCTGCATGTGTCACAGCTATCTAACAGCCGTGACACTTGTAGCTGCAGCGACAGTAAAAGAAAAAAAAAATGCCGAGCACTAACTTGTATTTTTTTCACTAACAAAGATGCATGAGGGCTTGTCTTTTGTGGGACATTTTCAGTTATACTATTTTTTTTATTTATATATGAATTTATCATTTTTTATTACTTTTATTGTGAGTCAGTATTATGAAAAAGATACATTTTTAGTGTGTTTTATTTTTTATGGTGTTCACCAAACGGGTTAAATAATGGAACAATTTTATAGATCAGGTCTTTCTGGACGCAGCGATACCAGTTATGTGTACCTTATTTGTTTACTTTTGTTTTTACATAACATTTTTATATTATTTTTTGTACTTCGTTTTGTATTTTCTTAATGTTGTTACAAAAGTTGTTGGATTTTTTTTTTTTTTTACTACTTTGCTTAGTACCAGTACAACAGGACTTTGAATTGTCTGGTTGCTGGTCAGATTCCCTGCAATACTTATGCATTGCAGGGCATTAGATTTGTCAGTTTCAGTTATGTCTGTTAGGCCAACGTAGCTGGCTGATCCCGAGGCCATTACTTAGCTGGCATCACCATGGCAATCTTTTGCACCATGAGGTAGCTATTGCAGGGTGCCAATAGGGTTAAAGAGGGGAGCCCCCATCCTGAAATAACCATCTAGATGCTACTATTTTTATTGACAGCGGCATCTTAAGGGCTACACAATTGTGATTGATGGTAGCACTGATCGCAGCCATTGCAGTGTCAGATATGATACAGCTGGCAAAATCAGTGCACCTTATATGTGTGACAGTTTGCAGGAATGCCTTGCCCACGGCGCGGTACATGGTCACTGGATTTTGGGATAGGGTTAAATAGAGCTTATGTATTGACTGGAGGCAATTTATATTGTGAAATACTTTTTAACCCCTTCACGACATTGCTAATTTTTGTTTTTGCATTTTTGTTTTAACTTTTTTATTTTTCTGTCCATATAGCCGTATGAGGGCTTCTTTTTTGCGGGATGAGTTGTTCTTTTGAAAAACCCCATTCATTTTACCACATAATGTAATGGAAAAAGGGAGAAAAAAAATTCTGTGCAGTGAAATTGTGAAAAAAAAAAAATTTCTGACATTGCTTTTTGAGAATTGTTTTTACAGTGTATATTGTGTCGTAAAAATGACCTTGCAATATGATTCTCCTCATCAGTATGTTTACAGCAATACCCAACATGTCAATGTTTTATTATTTTAATATTCTAAAGTTGAAAAAAAAATTTTGGGGGAGTTGTCTGCATTCTCAGAGACCCAAAATGTTTTCATTTTTCAATTAATTGAGATATGGGATGAGTTATTTTTTGCTTGGTGAGACAGCGTTTTTTTTTATGGATATGACATTTTGATCGCTTGTTACAGTATTTTTTGTGGTAGTGCAGTGACCATAAGCTAGGTTTCAAGTCAGCTCCATAATGACAAGCACGGAGGTCTTCAACAGACCGCTGCGGTCATAGCAACCCATTGGCGAATCATGATCACGTCACAGGTGCACCGATGGTCGTGTATGTATATACACATACAGTGGGGGAAATAATTATTTGATCCCTTGCTGTTTTTGTAAGTTTGCCCACTGACAAAGACATGAACAGTCTATAATTTTAATGGTAGGTTAATTTTAACATTGAGAGATGGAATACCCCCCCCCAAAAAATCAAGAAAATGACATTGTATAAGTTAGATTTTTTTTTTTGCATTTTGCAGTGAGAAATTAGTATTTGATCCCTCTGGCAAACAACACTTCATACTTGGTGGCAAAACCCCTGCTGGCAAGCACAGCAGTCAGACGTTTTTTGTAGTTGATGAGGTTTGTGCACATGTCAGGAGGAATTTTGGTCCACTCCTCTTTGCAGATCATCTCTTAATCATTCAGATTTTGAGGCTGTCACTTGGCAACTCGGAGCTTCAACTTCCTCTATAAGTTTTCTATGAGATTAAGGTCTGGAGACTGGCTAGGCCCCTCCATGACCTTACTGTGCTTCTTTTTGAGCCACTCCTTTGTTGCCTTGGCTGCATGTTTTGGGTCATTGTCTTGCTGGAAGACCCAGCCACGACCAATCTTCAATTCTCTTACTGAGGATAGGAGGTTGTTGGCAAAAATCTCGTGATACATGACCCCATCCATCTTCCCTTCAGTACGGTACAGTCGTCCCCTTTGCAGAAAAGCACCCCCAAAGTATGTTTTTCCCCTTCTCCCATAACAGCACCACCTGAGAGAGGGTATCCGCCCACCAAGGACAGGAACCTACTGAATAAAAAGGCGTTACCTCTCTCCCGCATCAGTTTTGGTTCCTGTCCTTGATGGGAGCCTCTCTAGGTGGTTTCTCACCTACCTGATCATCGGGTCTGGAGCATGGATCCCGGGATGGGACCTCTGTTCTCAGCCCCATCTTGCTGGTGCCTGGGTCTGCGTGCTGAGGGGGCGCCTTGCAGGGTCCTCTCCCGCGTGCGCCGGGTCCTGCGGCCGGGACTGCGCACTCACGGAGGTCAGTGGCTGGGCGCGCCGGCAGGCCAGAAGCCCGGGTCTGCGCATGCGCGGGGTGCGATCACCATGACACATCCCCGTTCGCAAGTGCGCCGGGAGCCGCTGGGTCTGCACACGCGCAGGAGGGATCCTGCGGCATAGGGCGCCAGCTGGCTAAGGAAAAAAAAAACTTTATATATATATATATATATATATATATATATATATATATATATACAGTACAGACCAAAAGTTTGGACACACCTTCTCATTTCAAGATTTTTCTGTATTTTCATGACTATTAAAATTGTACATTCACACTGAAGGCATCAAAACTATGAATTAACACATGTGGAATTATATACTTAACAAAAAAGTGTGAAACAACTGAAGATATGTCTTATATTCTAGGTTCTCCAAAGTAGCCACCTTTTGCTTTGATGACTGCTTTGCACACTCTTGGCATTCTCTTGATGAGCTTCAAGAGGTAGTCACCGGAAATGGTCTTCCAATAAACTTGAAGGAGTTCCCAGAGATGCTTAGCCCTTGTTGGCCCTTTTGCCTTCACTCTGCGGTCCAGCTCACCCCAAACCATCTCGATTGGGTTCAAGTCTGGTGACTGCCGAGGCCAGGTCATCTGGAGTAGCACCCCATCACTCTCCTCCTTGGTCAAATAGCCCTTACACAGCCTGATGGTGTGTTTGGAGTCATTGTCCTGTTGAAAAATAAATGATGGTCCAACTAAACGCAAACCTGATGGAATAGCATGCCGCTGCAAGATGCTGTGGTAGCCATGCTGGTTCAGTATGCCTTCAATTTTGAATAAATCCCCAACAGTGTCACCAGCAAAGCACCCCCACACCATCACACCTCCTCCTCCATGCTTCATGGTGGGAACCAGGCATGTAGAGTCCATTCGTTCACTTTTTCTGCGTCGTACAAAGACACGGTGGTTGGATCCAAAGATCTCAAATTTGGACTCATCAGACCAAAGCACAGATTTCACTGGTCTAATATCCATTCCTTGAGTTCTTTAGCCCAAACAAGCCTATTCTGCTTGTTGCCTGTCCTTAGCAGTGGTTTCCCACAGCTATTTTTACCATGAAGGCCTGCTGCACAAAGTCTCCTCTTAACAGTTGTTGAAGAGATGTGTCTGCTGCTAGAACTCTGTGTGGCATTGACCTGGTCTCTAATCTGAGCTGCTGATAACCTGCGATTTCTGAGGTTGGTGACTCGGATAAACTTATCCTCAGAAGCAGAGGTGACTCTTGGTCTTCCTTTCCTGGGGCGATCCTCATGTGAGCCAGTTTCTTTGTAACGCTTGATGGTTTTTGCAACTGCACTTGGGGACACTTTCAAAGTTTTCCCAATTTTTCGGACTGACTGACCTTCATTTCTTAAAGTAATGATGGCCACTCGTTTTTCTTTACTTAGCTGCTTTTTTCTTGCCATAATACAAATTCTAACAGTCAATTCAGTAGGACTATCAGCTGTGTTTCCACCAGACTTCTGCACAACACAACTGATGGTCCCAACCCCATTTATAAGGCAAGAAATCCCACTTATTAAACCTGACAGGGCACACCTGTGAAGTGAAAACCATTTCCGGTGACTACCTCTTGAAGCTCATCAAGAGAATGCCAAGAGTGTGCAAAGCAGTCATCAAAGCAAAAGGTGGCTACTTTGAAGAACCTAGAATATAAGACATATTTTCAGTTGTTTCACACTTTTTTGTTAAGTATATCATTCCACATGTGTTAATTCATGGTTTTGATGCCTTCAGTGTGAATGTACAATTTTCATAGTCATGAAAATACAGAAAAATCTTTAAATGAGAAGGTGTGTCCAAACTTTTGGTCTGTAGTGTGTATATATATATATATATATATATATATATATATATGTATATATATATATGTATATATATATATTGGCTTGAAAAAGGCTGTATTCAGCAGAAACTTTGCCACAGCTCTTGCTGAGCTAATAAATCATCTATTTTTGGAGTGCTGTTTCTACAATTTTTTTCATATATATATATATATATATATATATATCTATAGAAAATAAAAAGAAGTAAAGAAAAGAAAAAGAAAGGGAGAGAGCACGCTGCCGCCGGAAGGGGCCCAAAGGAGGTGGAGCCCCATATGCTTTAAAAAGATGGGAAGCAGTCAAGATAGCGGTGTCTGCATCCCCGTCATCATGAGTGAGGAGCCGCAGTCACTTGGGCAGCAGCTGTCACCGCTGCAGCAGGAAGAACAGCAGCAGCCACAGGCGCCTAAACAGCGTAAACAACTTAAGCAAAATGTGAGACAACCAGAGCAACGGGAGTCTTCCCATCATCAGAGCCAGAGCAGTGGTGGTCGTACGAGTGGCGGCAGAACCGGTCAGAAGAAATCTCGAGAGTCCACCTCCGCCAGATGGGAGCGTTCATGTGAACGGCAACCACCGCCTCCGGTACCCTAGTCTGAACGGCAGTGTGGTGAATGATCTTCGTGGAAGTTCACCTTAGTAATGTGCTCTTCTCTGTTTTTTTCTTTTCATTTCTTTCTGGTTGTTAGTAGGAACCTAAAAAGAGCAGTTCTAAGAATAGAGAGTGTGCGTTATGTAAATTTAGTCTTCCCAACTCCTATGCTAAGAACTTGTGCTCTGGATGTATCCAGAAAACTATAGCAGAGGAGTCCCCTAGCTTTTCTATGGATTTAAAAACCTTAATCCAGACGGAGGTCAGGGATTCCTTAACCCCTTTACCCCCGAGGGTGGTTTGCACGTTAATGACCGGGCCAATTTTTACAATTCTGACCACTGTCACTTTATGAGGTAATTACTCTGGAACGCTTCAACGGATCCCCCTGATTCTGAGATTGTTTTTTCGTGACATATTGTACTTCATGATAGTGGTAAAATTTCTTCGATATCACTTGCGTTTATTTGTGAAAAAAATGGAAATTTGGCGAAAATGTTGAAAATTTTGCAATTTTCAAAATTTGAATTTTTATGCCCTTAAATCGGAGAGATCTGTCACACAAAATTTCCCACATGTTTACTTTACATCAGCACAATTTTGGAACCAAAATTTTTTTTTGCTAGGAAGCTATAAGGGTTAAAAGTTGATCAACGATTTCTCATTTTTCCAACAAAATTTACAAAACCATTTTTTTAGTGACCACATCATATTTGAAGTAACTTTGAGGGGTCTTTATGACAGAAAATACCCAAAAGTGACACCATTCTAAAAACTGCACCCCTCAAGGTGCTCAAAACCACATTCAAGAACTTTATTAACCCTTCAGGTGCTTCACAGGAATTTTTGAAATGTGGAAGAAAAAAATGAACATTTAACTTTTTTCACAAAAATGTTACTTTAGACCCAAATTTTTTTATTTTCGCAGGGGTAACAGGAAAAAATGGACCCCAAAATTTGTTGTGCAATTTCCCCTGGGCACGCAGATACCCCATATGTGGGGAAAAATCACTGTTTGGGCATACAGCAGGGCTTGGAAGGGAAGGAGCACCATTTGACTATTTGATTGTAAAATTTGCTTGAATAATTAGCGGACGCCATGTTGTGTTTGGAGAGCCCCTGATATGCCTAAACAGTGGAAACCCCCCACAAGTGACCCCATTTTGGAAACTAGACCCCACTGGGAACTTATCTAGATGGGTGGTGAGCATTTTGAACCCCCAGATGCTTCACAAATTAATCCGTAAAAATGAAAAAGTATTTTTTTTTCACTTTTTCATTTTTACGAATCAATTAGTGACGCACCTGGGGGTTCCAAGTGCTCACTATGCATCTAGATAGGTGCCTTGGGGGGTCTAGTTTCCAAAATGGGGTCACTAGTGGGGGAGCTCCAATGTTTAGACACACAGGGGCTCTCCAAACGCAACATGGTGTCCGCTAACAAATTGAATGGAAAATCCGCTCAAATTATTAGCGGACACCATGTTGCGTTTGGAGAGCCCCTGTGTGCCTAAACATTGGAGCTCCCCCACAAGTGACCCCATTTTGGAAACTAGACCCCTCAAGGATTTTATCAAGGGGTATAGTGAACATTTTAAACCCAGAGGTACGACACAGAATTTGATAACATTAGGTCATCATATTGAATAAGTTGTCATTAGTCTTGAGCGCAAGTACTCGCTACTTGAGTTTGCATCGGGTACTTGGGTATGCACCATGTACTGCGTGTGTTCGAGTGACATGCTCAAGTCCCTGCCCCGCATGTTTCACGGTTATTAGACACCCAAAAAAAACATGCGGGGATCGCTCGTGCATGGCAGGCAATCCCCGCAAAGTTTTTTTAGCCGCGAAGCATATGGGGCGGAGACTCGAGCATGTCACTCAAATACCCACGATACTCAATGCATACCAGAGCACCCTATGCAAACTCAAGTAGCGAGCACTTGCGCTCAACACTAGTCGCCATATCGCCATCTTTTTTTCTTACTTTTGAAAAAAATCCCAACCCCATGACAACCCTAACCCCAACCCCAGCCCAACCCTAACCCCTGCCCAACCCTAACCCTAGCCCTAACCCTAACCCAAGAGTTTATTTTTTATGCCGTTCCTCGTGCATTATAAGTGATTAGACGACTTTATTCTTCGGGTCGGTGCGATTACAGCGATACCAGAATCATATGGGGTTTTTATGATTGACAGCTGTCACACATTAAAAGACGCATTTTTTTGTAAAATCTAGTTTTTGCATTGCCATATTTTGAGAGCTATAATTTTTCCAGATTTTGGCAGACAGTCATGTGATGGCTTGTTTTTTTGCGGGATGAGTTGATGGTTTTATTGGTGCCATTTTCAGGCACGTTACATTTTTTGATCGCTTTTTATTCTGATTTTTGGGAGGCAGAATAAACAAAAAACAACAATTCAGGAACTGTTTTTTTTTTATTTTTTTATTCTGTTCCACGTGTGGTAAAATTGATAAGGCAGCTTTATTCTTTGGGTCAGTACGTTTATAGCGGTACCACATTTATATAGTTTTTCTATGTTTTGGCGCTTTTACACAATAAAAGCTATTTTATAGAAAAAAATTTTTTTTAGCATTGCTTTATTCTAAGAGCTATAACTTTTTTATTTTTCGGCTGATGGAGCTGTATGGTGGCTTGTTTTTTGCAGGACGAGATGACGTTTTCAGCGGTAGTATTTTTATGTATATTCGTCTTTTTGATCGCATGTTATTCCATTTTTTGTTTGGCGGTATGGTGATAAAGCATTGTTTTTTGCTTCGTTTTTTATTTTTTTTACCGTGTTCACTGAAGGGGTTAACTAGTGTGACAGTTTTATAGGTCAGGTCGTTCCGGATGCAGCGATACCAAATATGTGTACTTTTATTGTTTTTTTGTTTTTTTTTTCATAATATTTATTGATGGGTACATTATATTTTTATTTTTGGTGGATTTTTTTTTTTATAATATTTTTACAATTTTTTTTCAATTTTGTTTTTCACTTTCTGACAATTTTTAAACTTGTTTACTTTGTCCCACTCTGGGACATTACCTTTTTTTTCTCTGATCGCCTGCATTTCACAGGAATGAAGCACCATCCCTGTGCCGTGGGGGCTGTCAGCACTGGACAGGGAGAAGATAATTTGGAAATGCACTGCGCATGTCCAAAAAATCTTCCTGCTGTCTCGTGACCCGGATGTTGTCATGACGACATCGGGTCGTCATGGCAACATCCTGAAAGCCGCGGCAGATAGCGCTGGAGGCCGGAAGAGGAGGTGAGTATACCGATCACCTCCCCTTAGCCACCGCAATGCTGCGATCGACTTAGATCGCAGCATTGCGGGGGTTAATGTGCTGGGAGCGGTGCGGGACCGCTCTCTGCACATAGCATCGGGTGTCAGCTGTGACAATCAGCTGACACCGGGCGGCGATCGCGCCCGCACAGCCTGTGTGCGGGCGCGATCGCGATGACGTACTAATATGGCACAGGCTTTTAAAGCCCAGTGCCCAAACGCGTATTAGTACGTCATAGGTTGTAAAGGGGTTAAAGAACTTGACCTCACGTAAGAGGAGAAAGCAGACACTGGTTACCTCAGACTCAGAAGAATCAGTAGAGTCCTGTATCGCGAGGGAATCTCATTCCCCCTCTGACTTCTCTTCTCGTCATCATCTTCATCAGAGTCTTCGGATGATGATGAAGGGGGTAAGCCATGTTTTTCGGTTGACAATACTGAAAGATTAGTCAAGGCTATTAGAGTAACTATGGGTATTGCCGATGTCAAGACTTCAAGAACAGTTCAGGATGTCATGTTTGGGGGCTTAGATCAGAAGAAGAGACGCACATTCCCAGTTAACGAGAGGATCAAGACTCATAGATAGGGAGTGGAAAAAACAGAGAGGAAAGGCCAGCTGCCGCCTTCTTCTAAGCGGAGATACCCTTTTGAAGAGGAGGACACAGCTAAGTGGGACAAAACCCCTAAAATTAATGTGGCCATCTCGAAGTCCTCGAAAAGATCCACACTGCCTTTTGAGGATTTAGGGGCCCTCAAAGATCCGCTCAATAAAAAGGCAGAGTCTTTTATAAAACAGGCCTGGGAGTCCTCAGCAGGGGCTCTGAAACTGGCCGTGTTGGCCACCTGCACCACCAGATGATCTGGCTGCTGCAGTTAGAGGACCAGATCAAAGGGAATGTCCCTAGAGATAAAATTCTATCGGGTCTTCCTCTTATGCAGGGAGTGGCTGCATTCCTTGCGGATGCATCGGCAGATTCAGTTAGGCTGGCTGCCAGGTCAGCAAACCTTTCCAATGCAGCCTGTAGGGCCTTATGGCTCAAGAGCTGACCAGGGGATGTGCAGTCAAAATCCAAACTCTGCTCAATCCCATGTGAAGGGCATTAGATGACATCCTGGATAAGGCCGCGAACAAGAAACATGGGTTTCCTACTGTATCTGTTCCCCGATATGGGAGCTCCTTTCGGAAGAGGAAATATAATCGGAGCAAATTTTCCAGAGACCAAAGTAGTTGGAGAGACTGGAAGCCGAATAACAGAGGCTTCATGTTCTGGGGTCCATCCTCCGAGAATAAAAAAGCCCCAAAGTGACGGGCCTCCCCAGGTAGGAGGAAGGTTGTCCCACTTCCTTCCCGCCTGGGAAAAGATCTCGTCCAGCGCCTGGATTTTAGGGTTAATTGGAAGGGGGCTGAAGTTGGAGTTCAAAACCATTCCCAGAGACACCGTCAGGATTTCAGCCCCCAGAGGCCTAAGAGAACAGATGGCCCTGCAGCAGGAAGTACTCGCTCTGGTTGTGAAGGAGGTTCTAGTAGAAACACCAGTACCCGAGCAAGGGAGAGGGTTTTACTCAACTCTCTTCCTAATAAAGTAACCGGATGGCTCCTTCAGAACCATTGTCAACTTGAAGAAGCTGAACGACCATTTAATTTCCAGGCCATTCAAGATGGAGTCAATAAAATCGGCCATAAAGATGTTGTTTCCAGAGTGTTACATGTGCGTCCTCGATTTGAAGGACGCTTACTACCACGTCCCAATATTTCCTACACACCAACAGTTTCTGAGGGTAGCTGTACAGTTCGGCAAGCACATAAAGCATTTTCAGTTTGCAGCTCTTCCCTTTGGCATCTCCATGGCTACAAGGGTTTTCACAAAGATTATCCTGGAAGTCACAGCACATCTAAGGGAGAAGGATATCCTAGTCATCGCTTACCTGGACGATTTTTTTAGTGGTGAGCAGATCAAAACAACTCTGTGCATTGGCTTTGGCGGAAGCCATGGCCAGTCTAAATGGCCTGGGATAGATTTTACATTTCGAAAAATCGAGACTAGAACCAAAAAAGGTTCAGTTCTTTTTGGGTCTCATTTTACACTCTGAAAACCAGACTCGTCTTCTGCCAGAGGACAAGAAATTGAAGATCAGTTCCCTCATCTCACGCTTAATCAGCAATCCATCCATGACCCTGAGAAATGCAATGTCTCTATTGGGTACGATGACATCTTGTATCCCAGCAGTATAGTTCCATTCCAGATGTCTACAGCAGGAGATCCTGACAGCAGACAGACAGCTCAGAGATCACCTGGATGGAAGAATATCCCTTTCAAATTTGGTAATCAACTCACTGGATTGGTGGATGAATCCGGTAAATCTATCTCTGGGGGTTCCTTGGTCTTTCCAGGTGTCAGATACGATTACGACAGACGCAAGCGCAGAAGGCTGGGGAGCTCACCTGAGAGATCATTCAATACAGGGCCTCTGGTCAGATAGCGAGACGGGTCTCTCCTCCAACATGAGGGAGCTGTTGGCAGTCAGAAACGAGGTAGTAGAGTTCTGTTCTCTTCTTCGGGTCAACACATCCGGATAATGTCGGACAACCGAATGACAGTCGCCTATATCAATCGTCAGGGGGGAACTAGATCCCTTCCTCTGATGTTAGTGACAGATCAGATCCTTCATTTTGCGGAGAGTCATCTATTCACGCTCTCGGCGCTGCATATAAGAGGAGAAGAGAACGTAAGATCCGATTTTCTAAGTCGGCACATTTTGAAACACCAAGGAGAATGGGAATTGAATCCAGCAGTATTCCAGCAGATTGTCGGCCGATGGGGACAACCTCAGATAGATCTGTTTGCAAACAAACGCAATCGGAAAACCAAAATCTTTTGCTCCCTGAATCCCTTTTGCGGTGGACGCGCTGCAAATTCCCTGGAACATTACCCTGGCCTATGCCTTTCCCCCTCTAATGCGGATTCCTACTATCCTGAGAAAGATCCGAGAAGAACAGGCGAGGGTTATATTGATCGCCCCGTTTTGGCCCAAGAGACCATGGTTCACTTGGATGAAGAGAATGTCCCAAGCGGAACCATGGGTCCTTCCGGACACCCTAGATCTCCTCAGGCAGGGCCCAGTCTTCCATCCCCAAAGATCGGGCCTGGATTTTGAGAGGTCACTACTAACAGAGGAGGGGTTTTCTCCAGGTCTAGTTGCTACTCTACTGGCGAGTAGGAAGCCGGTGACTACTAGGATCTATGGCAGAACCTGGGCTAAATTTCTGTCTACCTCGGGTCAGTCCGCCAAAGGGAGGGTTCCTATTGGGGCTATCCTGGATTTCCTTCAGAAGGGCTTAAGCATGGGGTTAGCCACCAGTACCCTTAAGGTACAAGTATCAGCTCTGGGGGCACTATATAATTGCGACTTGACAGGAATAGGTGGATCATCAGATTCATTAAAGCTTGCAGTAGATCTAGACCCATTCCTACTCCAAGGATGCCTCCTTGGGACCTTAATCTGGTTCTAGAGGCGCTAACCAAGCCTTCCTTTGAGCCCTTAGAGAAGGTTTCGGAGAAAATTCTCACCTTGAAAACAGTCAGCTCGTATGGTTAGTGATCTGCACATGCTGTCAGTAAACCATCCGTTCACTCAAGTGTGTATGGATAGAGTAACCTTAAGACCAGACCCGGCCTATCTTCCAAAAGTAGCCTCCAAATTCCATAGGACACAAGTAATTACTCTCCCTTCCTTCTATACTGATCCTAGAGATTCTAAGGAACAAAGGCTTCACACCTTAGATGTAAAAAGGGTATTAGTCCAGTATTTGGAGGTGACGAAGGCCTGGGGGAAAAGTGACGCCTTATTCATCTCATTTCAGGGGGCTAGGAAAGGGCATAAGGTTACAAAGGGGACCATAGCTAGGTGGGTCAAATACACCATTGGTGTAGCGTACTCTTCTAGCAATCTGTCAGTTCCAGAGAACCTGAAGGCCCACTCCACCAGGGCTGTAGCTGCTTCCTGGGCTGAGAAGGCGGATGTGCCCATCGACATCATATGTAAAGCCGCAACTTGGTCACCCCCCTCTACATTCTACAAGCATTACCGTCTTGACCTTTCCTCTTCTACTGATGTGTCCTTTGGGAGGAAGGTGTTGCAAGCGGTGATCCCTTCCTCTGGTGTCTGATCTCTCTAAATCTCTCAGGTGGTGCTGTCATGGGAGAAGGGGAAAAGATCCTAGTTACTTACCGGTAATGAAAGCACCCTATTAATTCCCTCCCCTCTATTACTTATGGTGTGCACTACTAAGGGTGTTTTTATAAAGAAATGTTTTGGTGGTAGTTGTGTGCTAACCTATTTTTCGATGGCCCTCCATTGCTCTGAAACAAAAACTGATGTGGAAGAGAGGTACCGCCTTTTTATTCAGTAGGTTCCTGTCCTTGGTGGGAGGATACCCTCTCAGGTGGTGCTGTCATGGGCTCTGTAAAATCCCGTTACCGGTTAGTAACTAGGATCTTCCCCCACCATGCTTCACGGTTGGGACAATGTTCTTAGGGTTGTACTCATCCTCCTTCTTCCTCCAAACACGGCGATTTGAGTTAAAGGGAATCTGTCACGTCCTATCTACTATCTACACTGCCCCCATTGCTTTGTTAGTGATGCAATGTGCATCACTAACCAGCTTTTTTCATTAAAATCAGTGGTAGTATAATGATTTTATAACATTATATATACTTTGTCCCACCTGCTGTATTCAATCATAGGGGTGTGATCCTGCTATTCAGTCATGGGCAGCACAGCATTCACTCACTGCTGGCGCCGTGAATTTTTCTCCCGGCAAGGTTGTGTCTAGATCGGAGTTGATTTTTGAGGCCCTCACTCCAGCAACTACGACCTAGTCTCCTCAGCTGTGAAGAGTCTAGATAGGCATGGCTAAAGTCTGACTGATTAATTGAGTCTGTGGACAGGAGTCTTTTATACAGGTTACTATGTAAGACAGCTGTCTTTAATGCAGGTAACGAGTTGATTAGGAGCATCTAACTGGTCTGTAGCAGCCAGAACTCATAATGGTTTGTAGGGGATCAAATACTTATTTCTCACTGCAAAATGCCCAAAAAAATATCTAATTTATACAATGTGATTTTCTTGATTTTTTGGGGGGATATTCTATCTCTCAATGTGAAAAATGAATCTACCCTTAAAATTATAGACTGTTTGTGTCTTTGTCAGTTGGCAAACTTACAAACACAGAAAGGGATCAAATACTTATTTCCCCTAATGTACATATATGTGACTACGCAAAAGTTTTAGGCAGGTGATCAAAAAATGCTGCAAAGTAAGTATGCTTTAAAAATGTGAGTGTTGATAAAAAGACAAAATGGAAAGTGAAAGAACGAAAACAACATTTAATTCAAATCAGTATTTGGTGCAACACCCTTTGCCTTCAAAACAGCAACAGTTCTTCTAGGTACGCTCATACAAAGTGGGTGGTAATGATCACCATTTTCATATAGGTTGAAACACTGTCAAAGTCATTAACAGAAAAGCAGCAGCAGTACAGGAGGCTTAAAATTGGGAGAGGAACAACAAAACAGTTTCAGATCATAGATCATATACCATGGCAATACCCAGCACAGTTACAAGACACACGGTTATACTGCATGGTCAAAGTCTCTCCCAGGTAAAGATTTCAAAGCAGACTAGAGGTTCTAGATATTCTGTTCAAGCTCTTTAGAAGAAGCATCAAGAAAAAGGAAGTTGCAGTGGTCAGCCAAGAAAACCGTCACGCACAGTGTAGGAAAGACAAAGTGCAACATGAAGGGATGAGGGGAAAGGAGCCCAGACACTAAGGACAGAGGGGGTGGAGACCTCCTATGCTGATCTAATATCACCTTGTCCTTCCCTACCGTCCCTATATTGGTTGCTCACCAATCGCCGAGCAGGAACCTAAAACCCTGTCTCTAACTAGAGCTAGGGTCTGGCTAGGGAACGGGGGCGGGATGATTGCTAGTTAGTTCCCACTAACACTAAAGACAGCAAGGGGAGACAGACACGGGGGAAGTAGCTTAGTTTGAGTCTACTTCAGAGAGATAGCACACACGTCCTCTTAGCACCAGAGAGGAAGTAAGAACTGCACTTGCTCCAAGCCTTCACAAGGGGTCATGTGAATATCACTTACGCCTCCCTGTTGCAAAGTGAAGGTATTTATACACCGAGGCCAGGGTGTTAATTAGCAAGAGGAAGGTAGCCGCTGAGTCCTAGAGTGAGACAGATCTAAGAAGGTGTCTGTAATGCCAAACGAAGAGATCTGCAGGGCGACTGTCTGTTACATCTGACACACCCGTGACAGAAACTTAGAGCAGCAGTTATAAAACACATCACGTTGTCTTCTTTTTGTAATCAGCAGATGTCCAGTAGTACCATCAGCTCAGAACTCAAGTAGAAGAATCCACCTCACTCTCAAGAAGTGACATTTAAAGTATTTTTATTCGTTGGTGAAGATACATGAAAATGAATGTGAAATAAAGGTTATACAAGCGACAAAATTTACGTTTCGACCCGTCTCAGGTCTTTATCGTAGAGTTGCTAAAAGCTAAAGAAGAATAAAAAGTGTGCTGTGTACTATTTGAAAGAAAATATACATAATTTACATTATTACTATATACAAAATATACACTAAGTTCCATATGATATTCAGGAAAATACATATTTAACAAAATACATCGGATTCAAGAGCAAAACATGGTGCTAATCTTCTAAAAACGTTAAAGTGTAAAAAAAGACCGTATTTAATATTGGAAGGGTTAAAATATAATGAAATCATAATTGTAGATATATACTTTTGACACAGAAAATGCAAGCATTAGTTACATCAACAATTGAGTATGAAAATGCTCACTGAAATATCATCTTTTATAAAGTTATATCGGCACACCGGCTGAAACAAAGGACTGTGTTCAGCAGATGTCAGAATGATATAGAGCAATAGTGGCAGCATGAACGAGTACTGATATAGATAAGTAAATCAAGAAAGAGCTATGGTAAATAGAACAAAACATAGATTTAAGGTAAAATAATAAGTGGAAGTAATATACCTGAATTGAGAAGCCAGGGTAGGAAGGATAAGGTTGGTTTGTATGGCACTGCGGCTTAAACTAATGGGAGAGCGAGAGGAGGCAATGGTAAAGTATGCTGTTTAGAGCATGACGTGAATGAAAAGTAACGTGCCCGATATATAATGTATCTGAATCCAAGGTGCGTGTTGTGTCCGTCTGGAAAGCGCTACCAATGCTATTGCAGAGGTAAGCTAGGAAGTATCTGACAAATTTAAATGGTGTCCGTAGTAGTGTTTAACTGGATCTGTAGTGGCTATGTCTGGCTAGTGGTGACATGGATCACGTCATAGTGGGCGTGTATGATGCCGTGCAATGTGCATGTCATAAGACTGGGCTGGGGCCATGATTCACGTCACTATGGGTGTGGAGAGAGTGCATGTCATTGGGTAGGTGGGGATTATGTCGTATCGATTTCAGCAGGGCTGTGGAGTTGGTAAGCCAAACCTTCGACTCCAACTCTGACTCCTCAATTTCCATGTCACAGACTCCACGACTCCCTCATACATGGCTCATGTTTAAGTGACAAATTTACTGTAGCACAGATTCATCTCAGCTAAAAGTCTAGACCCTTAGATCAGGAATAGGACAGACATTTATAGGACATTTCATAACTTTACCAAATTCTTATGAAAAAAATATTTCCCACAACCTGCATTGAACTACTGTACCCAATTTATTATATATTTTAGTAGTCGATCCATTTTATACCGACTCCGACTGCACCAAAATAGACACAGACTCCACGACACCGACTCCACAGCCCTGGATTTCAGCGAGTCTGAAAAAAATAAATTATAATAAGGATTTCAGTGTACCACTAATTCAAGTTCCCTATTGAGACCTCTGGGGGCCAAATTTTGTAGTGTAATAATCCAGTTGGATTCCCTTTATTTAAGTTTGACATGGTTACACCCCCATCTTGGTCTTGGTACCTGTTCAATAACTTGAAATCGTAGCTGTGAAACAATGTCTCACAGCTAGGAAATTATGAGGCAAAGGCAACCATGTGTTGCTAAATCTAATGGTAGATTTATGACTAGCAATGCGGTCTCTAATTTGATGGGTGGTCTCACTGACATATAAGAGGCCACAAGGACATTTCAACAACATATACCACAATGTTGGACACGAATATAATAACCATTGATAGGGTAAGATTTGCCCAAGAATTGTTGAGTTGATGGGTGTGTAAAGCTACTAATGTTGTCACGAAATAGATGGTCCCTAATGTTCCGCGGGCGATTTATACATATCAAAACCGGTGTTTTAAATGTTTCTACAAGTAGGGTATACAGTGCCGGCACTGTACTTTATGTAAAAGGGGCCAATGTTTGTGAATAATGGTATACATTTTGGCATCATAGGAAGGTAAGTATGAATGAATGGAATGAGGGCCCGACTGGGACAAAAAACTCCTGGCAAACAAACCCCACCAACCCACATATTATAACACCCATCACACCCAATCGGTGAATTTTGCTTTTATTTAGAACGCCCCTCACCACTCTCTTAAAGGAGTTATTTGAAGAGCTACATGTGAATGGCGCAGCAGTGCGCATAATCAACCATAACTCCATTTACATAGTGTTCTTCAAAGCTATGTTTCTCGGGATAGTGAGGGTCTCAGCGGTTAAGTCTGCAGCAATCAGAAAGTCATCCCCTATCGCGAAAAAAAGAGGTAACTTCCAAACTTGAGAGAACCCATTTAAGCGGGTTTTTCAAAAAAAAAAATTCCCATAGGAATACAGAAAATAATAAACCAATAATTACACTCCCAAAAGTCCAATACTGCCTCTCCGACGCCAGGACAGGAGAAGTGGTACTGTGCAGTGTATAAATACAAAATTTACAGGTACTGGGAATTACACCCAGTATACAGGACAGGAGAAGTGGTACTGTGCAGTGTATATATACAGGACATGAGAAGTGGTACTGTGCAGTGTATATATACAGGGCAGAAGTGGTACTGTGCAGTGTATATATATATATATATATATATATATATATATACAGGACAGGAGGAGTGGTACTGTGCAGTGTATATATACAGGACATGAGAAGTGATACTGTGCAGTGTATATATACAGGACATGAGAAGTGGTACTGTGCAGTGTATATATACAGGGCAGGAGCAGTGGTACTGTGCAGTGTATATATTCAGGACAGGAGAATTGGTACTGTGCAGTGTATATATACAGGGCAGGAGAAGTGGTACTGTGCAGTGTATATACATACAGGACATGAGAAGTGGTACTGTGCAGTGTATATATACAGGACATGAGAAGTGGTACTGTGCAGTGCATATATACAGGGCAGGAGAAGTGGTACTGTGCAGTGTATATATACAGGGCAGGAGAAGTGGTACTGTGCAGTGTATATATATACAGGACAGGAGAAGTGGTACTGTGCAGTGTATATATATACAGGACAGGAGAAGTGGTACTGTGCAGTGTATATATATATAGGACAGGAGAAGTTGTACTGTGCAGTGTATATATATACAGGACAGGAGAAGTGATGCTGTGCAGTGTATATATACAGGGCAGGAGAAGTGGTACTGTGCAGTGTATATATACAGGACAGGAGAAGTTGTACTGTGCAGTGTATATATACAGGGCAGGAGAAGTGGTACTGTGCAGTGTATATATATACAGGACAGGAGAAGTGGTACTGTGCAGTGTATATATGTATACAGGACAGGAGAAGTGGTACTGTGCAGTTATTTTGTCCTATTTGTTGTTTGTTTTATAATAAAAAGAAAACCAAAAGTTCACAGTTGTAGGCATGTTCTTTACATGAACTGATGCAAACCCTCAAAAAACACAGTGAAATTCCAGGTTGTGAAGTAGCAAAACACAAAAAATGCTAATGTGGTGGTAGGGAGAGGGAGATGAATACTTTTGCAAGCCACTGTATAAATCCAGCATAATACAGGTACTGAGAATTACACTCAGTATACAGGAAAGGAGAAGTGGTACTGTGCAGTATATATACAGTAGTGTTCAAAAACATGAGTTAAGCACAACATCTTTATACTAGTTTTTATTTCCATGCATTGGGAACCTTGCACACTGTTTTCTAATTCAAAACACGAAGAGAAATGTGTATAATTTTTAACTACTTTACAGAAAATAACAAAAAATTAACATTGGGCTGTTCTAAAAAAAATAGCAGTGTCTGCATTTGTCGTTACAAACTCACTATATGTACTCTTTTTCTTTGAGGATTTAGCATTCCTGTGAATCATTAACCTAATTAGTTGTATACCCACAGTTTTTTAGAACTGCTTCACATCTATGTTGCATAGAGTCAACCAACTTCTGCTACCTGTCAACTGTTGTTCCATCCCAGGATGCTTTGACTACATCCCACAATTTATTGCCATTTGTTGGCTTTGCCTCAGAAATGGCATTTTTGATGTCACCCCACAAGTATTCTATCTGATTAAAGTCCACGGATTGGGCTGGCCAATCCATAACCTCAATTTTGTTGGACTGGAACCAAGATTTTGCTTGTTTACTGGTGTGTTTAGGGTCATTGTCTTGTTGAAACACCCATTCAAGGGCATATCCTCTTCAGCGTAAGGCAACATAACCTCTTCAAGTATTTTAATATATGCAAACTGGTCCATGATCCCTGGTATGCGGTAAATAGGTCCGGCACCATAGTAAGAGAAACATGCCCATATCATGATGCTTGCACCACCATGCTTCTCTGTCTTCAGAGTGTACTGTGGCTTGAATGCAGAGTTTGGGGGTCGTTTGATGAACTGTCTGCGGCCCTTGGACCCAAAAAGAATAAGTTTGTGAATTCTGTTGTCTGATAACCTCAGGAACATGTCTTGGGAGTTAATCTTAAAGCCCAGATATGTTATTTCCCTGCACGGACCGATCTAAGACTTCTTTTTGTTGATTGAAAATCTGTGAAGAGAAAGAACTTCCAAAGCACTCTGAAGTTGCAGATCAAGATGTTCCTCTCTTTGAGCCAATCATCCAGATAAGGAACAATATAGATACCCTGGAGTCTGAGTGCTGCTTTCAGGACCACTGTTACTTTTTTGAGTGGACATATGGCACTACTGAAAGTCTGAAGGGAAAAAACATGTAAACTGGAAGTGGTACTACTGAGAATTCATCAGAACTGCTACTCTGAGAAAGTTCCTGTGCGATGGAAGAATTAGGACGTGCAAGTAGGCATCTTGGAAATCTATATGGTAAATTGGTGTGGCTAGGTGCATGGTCAGAAATTGCCTCATTATATATTTCTCTTTCTGTTCTGTAAAAATTGGGCGGTATGTGTACAGCAGTTGGAACAATAAAATATTCCTCCTGTCTTCATGTTTTTTAAAACATGTCTTCTGATCTTGCAAGAAGAAACAAAAATATGGTGTGTTTATAATATCTGCAACCTATAATAAAAGGAATATAACCCTAATAAAAAAATAGATAGCATATAAACGTGCAATTAAGCACTAATTCAAGCAGACAAATTACTATAAAAGCTAGAGGACTGCCATGAATAATCAATAAATACCCCAAAATTGCAACCTATTTACTTTATTGTTGGAACACCAATTGATAAAACAAATTTGTCAATTGGTGTTCCAACAATTATGTGTATAATATCTGCCTGCTTCCTTTTATTGTGTGTTCTGGAGGAGTGGATATTGTTAACCTAGTTTGCATAATTTTTTAATTACTGCTGTTTAACATGTCTTTTGTTTCTAAGTAGGGAGCTAACTAATTAACCTATTGTGTGCTGCCATAGGATATCCAGGAAACTGTTGTGGTATCCCACAAAGTGGCCATTTCTATGGGATACCGGATATATGGTGTGTTTCATATAAATGCTGTGTTTTTTTGTGTAAACTGTGCATTTTAAATACATTGTGAGACCTGCTGACAGGCTGCACAAAAAGGGTTAATCTTCCTGTCACAGACTTGATCATGTGACCCAGCTCTGTTTAATATGCAGAAGCTTCTGGAAAAAAGCCTCTGGGCAGTCAGCCAATGACTGCAGCTCTAACAGTCACATGGGAGTGGGAGGAGCTAAATCCTGTGAGGTAGTTAAGGATTGAAGTGGCAGTTGGTGGTCAGACATTTTGAGAAGAGGAAGCCATTTTTGTAGGTGAAGGAGTTACCTACCTTCTCCCTGACTGCTGCGCTTAAAAAGGGGACGAACACAAAAAGGGAACTAATAATCTCCATATTAGGAAGATTATAATTGCACCTGACGCGCCCCCTGGGCCATGGGATACTCGGTAGCCGGGCCGGTCTGTGCTGGGGGATGTCACGGTGGCAGTGACCCAGTGCGGTCAATGAAAGGGGAAAAGTAAAAGGGGAATAAAGTTTTTATAGAGGTAATGTTTGTGACGCCACCTGTGATATGCGGCTATATGGAGCCGCAGCTGCGGTGCAGATCTGCTGGAGCTGATGGTGACGCAGCAGACTTGGTTCAGCTCTCCACAGGCAGAGCTTAGCCCAGATATAGTATGTTATGAGGTAGATGTTGTTGGTGCTGTGCAGTTCAGGGCTGGTGATGGTGCAACAATAATTCCAGGATACAGTGGGGTGCAGTCTTCAAAGTTTACTCACAGTTGTTCAAGATTTCAGGTTACCAAGGCCAGTGTGTAACCTCCCACATCGTCCTGTGTTCTCCATGGAAGGGGTTCAGCAATTCTCAAGTCTCTCAGGAGTACTTAAACGGGACCCCGTTCTTTGTTCCTTTCTCGGTCGTCTTCCCTGCGCTGGCTCTCGCCCTCCTGCCCTGCGCCTCACAATCAGTGTCCCAAGCCGGTAGCCTCGGGTCTTGTCGGGTGACTTGCAATCCCCTGGACCCTATGAGGCCACCTTTTCGGCGATGTAATTGTGGTGATTGGCTGCTGCACCTTGCAAGTACAGCGGCCTCTGGTTATCTAGCTGAGCCTGATTGTTCTCCACTAGTTTAGGGGCCAGGCCCCTCTGCGGCCTGATCCCTCCACGTCCGTGTAGGTTGGGGCGCACGGGTAGCTTCCTGTACTCACTGTGCCCCTGGGATCCCCTCTGTTCTCTGGATCCTTTACTCTGCTCCCGTCCTCTCTCATTCTCTCTCCTGGGCCTCTTAGACTAGGCCTGCTCTCCTCTCTCCTCTCAACTCCAGCTCCAAGCACTGGAGCCAGGAGCTTGAACCTCCTACACTGCTCTCCTGAGCAGGACTGGCTGTTTCAAGATGGTTCCCTTTTTTTTCTTATACTCCTACTGATGGTGCTCCCCTGATCTACTTCCTCCACCCACACCCACTACATGGTTCCCCCTCTCTTGGTTCCCCCCCCTTCCAACCAGAGACAGGGCTCAGCAGTGGATTCGAGGCATCTTGCCCCTCCTGCTGGTCTGGAATGGTGTAGTGTTGGATGTAGGTGGGTGGGTCCCGGGTAGTACTCCCTCCTTACCTGAGATTGGTATACCACACCTCTGGGTAAAATGCAGTACCTCTGTGGCGACTGAACCCGCAGGGGTGCCACACACCTCTAGGAGGAAGAATAACCTAAGGGCAGAAGCAGAGCACAGTCCTGAGTAAGAAATATTCAGATTTGATGAAACCAGAGGTTACCAAGATCTGCCTGTCTGCAGGTACTGTACATAGCAGTCTTCAACCGTGAGTGTAATCCTGTACCTCAGTTCACTACCATTTGTGAATAAGAATTTGCCCCATTATCTTCAGTAAAGAGACTTCTGTTTAAGTTCTTAAGGCTTCTTTATGACTGGGTCTCGGGTGCACAGACTACTACCACCATCGTCACCCTCTACCTGGAGGTATTTAGTGGAAAAACATTATATTGTGGAGTTTCATGTGGGTGTGTAATTTGAGAAGAGAGGGCTCTTCTCCTGACAGAAAATTGGCCACAGCGAGATACATTGTACATTGCGAGGAGTACAGCACCCTGCCATTCACCAAATGAGATTACCACACTGTGATACTGCCATACAGAGTAAGCGATCAGGTGATCGAAAGTTCAAGTACAATTGTGGCACCCCAGGGGTCTGGTTACCACAGTAATAGGAATATTACGTCTGAGAGCAAGTGGGAGGTTTCCTGGTCAGGAGCCCTTATGCATGCAACACCTCCTGCCCAGTCCTGGGAGGGGAGGAATCTGCCCTTATAAACTGGGTCTGGGGCGGGATTAGTGAGTCAGAGCCCGGAGTGAAGTTCCAGACACAGGGCAAGAAACAGCAGGAGCTCTGTAGGAGCAGGAGCTGAGTGCCAGGGGCTGGAGGTAAGCAGAGTTCGCCCTGGCAGAAGAGTCCGAGGCTGTGAGAACCTCTAAGTCCAGCAGCAGAAACTAGCCGGCAGGGGATTCCAGGTCCTCTGGCCATAGAAGCCCGGAGGCTCAGTCACAAGGAAGGGACCAGCACCGCCATCGAGGAGTGGAGGCTATCAGAAGGCCCCAAGTCACCAGCCATACGGGTGAGCACCACACGGTATACTCAGGGACGTGGGCTACTTCCACTCGCTTACAGCAAGGTAGCCAGGAAGAGTGCAGATAGACGGGGAGGCCTACAACTCCACCTGGCCAGGGGAACTCCTGCTTGCTCGCAGACTGACCAGGCCCCTTATGGTAGCCAGTACTTCCGGGAGGGTCTGCCTTAATATCATCAGTAAAGACCCTGAACTGCACTGCAAAGACTCTGAGTCGTTCTTACTTTCTCACCGGATACAGCACTACTAGTACTGGGACGCCCATGCACCATCACTCCCATCATCCACATTCCCTGCCCTGAGGCCATACTCTTCCCGTGGGGAGTTATCCCATCTTTAGCTGCGCACACCACACCAGCTTCAGCGGACTGCCTCGCAGCGGCGGTACACCCTGACCGCAATCCACGGGTGGCATAGTCGGACATTAAACCACAAAAACCCTATAACGACTGCCACTGGTTGGACCACCCTGAGCCACGGGACCGGGTCGCCGCCACGGAGACTACAACCCCCAGAGACCCGGCTCCAGGTATCCCACGCACGTGCACACACGGCCCAGGGGGCGCGTCAACTTTGGCGTAGTCGGCAGGATTTCGTGCCCGCAACCACCGGGTACTGCGTGCCTTCAAAAGACTGTCATACCTGCCGTGGTGAAGGTTCCCACCATCCGGAGCCGTTTCCCGCCATCTTCAGAAGGTTCCCGCCATCTTCAGAAGTTTCCCGCCATCCGCAGCTGTTTTCCCGCCATCCGCAGTCGTTTTCCCGCCATCGGACGCCATCTTCGGGATGCCGCGGGGGAAGAAGAGGGGCGTGGATGCCGAAAGCGCGCGAGACCCGAAGCTCCGACCCACGCACCGACGCTGCGCAAGGTCCTGGAAGGGAGAGAGAGCGACACTGACGTCACCAGGACGCGACGCAAGGTCCTCGTCCGGAGCAGCACCAGCGGAGCCGCGGCCTACAGAAGAGGATCGTCGGAAGGTAGGCCACACTTAACTAGGGGGGAGGAAGATGACGGACACGGAGGTACCCTCTACGACCAGAGCGGCCACTGCCGCAGTAATGCCATTTACAATGCCTTACATCCCCGGAGCGGCCTGGCTGCCCCAATACTCAGGGGAGTCGCATACCCTAAGCGACTTTAAAGAGAGACTGTACAGCCTATTTAAGGTATACCCCCTGACGGAGGGCCGGAAAGTGAGCATATTGATAGGCCAGCTAACCGGCGCAGCCCAGCGTGAAGTAAAGTCCTGGTCAGTCCGGGACAAGGAGACCATAAAGGAGATCTTAGCCCGTCTGAAGGACACTTTTGATACCCGCACCTCAGCTGAGATCAAAATGAGATTTTATGGGTGCAAACAGCGGGCCCAAGACAGTATAAGAGACTATGCTTTGAGTTTGCAAGAGGCCCTGGGAGCCATTAAACAGGCAGACCCTGACAGTGTGCGGAATGCAGATGAACTGTTAACTGAGCAATTCATTGAGGGTCTGCTGTCCAACGCCCACCGAACCCAGTTGCGTGCAATGGCCTTGCAGAACCCTGGTTTAGACTTTGCAAAGTTCAAGGACAGGGCCATCCGGGTGCTCCGAGAACCGGCACCGGGTAGCGCAATAACCCACCGGCACCCTGCTATTACCTATCATCAAGAGGTTGGTGCGCAGGCTTTGGACAACAACCTGGCTACAGACCTGCACCATCAGGTCCAAGAGCTAACTAAAAGTGTAGCCGCGCTAACCCGAACTGTGCAGTCTTTACAGGTCTCTCCTCCAGGAAGGATCAAGCTGGCCACCAGTCCGGAGGACGTCCCGTGGCACCGACAGAGGAGGATCCCATCGTCCAGAAGAAGACCCAGTGACAGATACAATGAGGACGGGCAACCCATCTGCCGCCGCTGCAATCAACCCGGACATATGGCAAGGTACTGTCATTTAAACGGGCACAACCTGGGGCAGAGGGCCAACCCCCAGGCATAAGATCATCAGGCCCATCGAACTGACTTGATAAATACGTAGGGGGATGTCCGGTCTTGCCTGTAGTACTGGATGGCATTCCTATGAGTGCCCTACTAGACACTGGGTCACAGGTGACTACCATCCCGTACGTGCTCTTTAAGCGGTACTGGAATGACTCGGACATAACCCGCTACCCAGATGATGACCTGAGTATCATCGCCAGCAATGGTCAGCCCGTGCCGCAGGTAGGATTCAAAGAGGTGACCATTAAAATCGTTAAAGTCGAACTAGCGGCACAAGGACTGATTATTGTGGACATTGACCATCATGAGAGTCACCCTAGAATATCCTTGGGAACTAACGTAATTGAAAATTGTCTTGTAGAGGTGATTCTCATTTTACAGCAGGTTGCCAAGAACGCCAGTTCCAGCCAGCAGCGTGTCCTCCAAAAAGAAATCCGGGCACTGGGTCTGGGGCGGGATTAGTGAGTCAGAGCCTGGAGTGAAGTTCCAGACACAGGGCAAGAAACAGCAGGAGCTCTGTAGGAGCAGGAGCTGAGTGCCAGGGGCTGGAGCTAAGCAGAGTTCGCCCTGGCAGAAGAATCTAAGTACCTGACACCGGAGTCCGAGGCTGTGGGAACCTCTAAGTCCAGCAGCAGAAACCAGCCAGCAGGGGATTCCAGGTCCTCTGGCCATAGAAGCCCGGAAGCTCAGTCATAAGGAAGGGACCAGCACCGCCATCGAGGAGCGGAGGCTATCAGAAGGCCCCAAGTCACCAGCCATACGGGTGAGCACCACACGGTATACTCAGGGACGTGGGCTACTTCCACACGCTTACAGCAAGGTAGCCAGGAAGAGTGCAGATAGACGGGGAGGCCTACAACGCCACCTGGCCAGGGGAACTCCTGCTTGCTCGCAGACTGACCAGGCCCCTTATGCTAGCCAGTACTCCCGGGAGGGTCTGCCTTAATATCATCAGTAAAGACCCTGAACTGCACTGCAAAGACTCTGAGTCGTTCCTGCTTTCTCACCGCATACAGCACTACTAGTACTGGGACGCCTGTGCACCATCACTCCCATCATCCACATTCCCTGCCCTGAGGCCATACTCTTCCCATGGGGAGTTATCCCATCTTTAGCTACGCACACCACACCAGCCTCAGCGGACTGCCTCGCAGCGGCGGTACACCCTGACCGCAATCCACGGGTGGCGTAGTATAACATTAAACCACAAAAACCCTATAAAGACTGCCACTGGTTTGACCACCCTGAGCCACGGGACCGGGTCGCCGCCACGGAGACTACTACCCCCAGAGACCCGGCTCCGGGTATCCCACGCACGTGCACACACGGCCCAGGGGGCGCGTCACAATAAGGTGACGAATAAATATAAAATCTCATTTTCAACCTGTTTTCCTACATGAAAAGTAAAAATATTTTGTATTGTCATGTCACAAAAAGTCTGCGCGACATCTTTGGTTTGTCTACTCCTAGTGTAATCCTCCATCTTGCAATGAAGTAGAGGATGATTGTTGTATGTCCCAAATAAAACAGTTCCTTCTCCCACAATGTCTGAGTGCTGAATGATTCTTCAGCAAGCTGAAATCTGCAACACATTCAGCCATTGATGTTGGAAGCTAAGAATTGACTCACGATCAGTTTCAATTGTTTATGTTTGAGGGGTTTAAGACTTCAGACAATTCGAGTTTCTTCTTACAAAACTTGTTGAGCTGGGGCACGAAAAGGCCATCACCAAACTGTTCCCATAAAGTTGGAAACATAGAGTACCAGTATCTAAAATGTCTTTGAATGCTGTGGCATCATGAGGGAGGATTGGTCAGACAAATATGCTTCTCATCTAATAGAAATGAATGCGCATTAGTTTTTAGGTAATATGTTATGGGCACATGGTAAGGTTTTTAGGTAATATGTTATTTGACACATGGTAAGCTGTTTTAATATTAGAGCTTGACGCTGGGTACACCTTGACGCTGGTTGGATGGCTTTTATGCTTTTTTTTAATCAAAAATGGTGTTTACTAAGTGCCCTATGTTGCTTATATGCATTATTGCTTTTACTTATTTACTAGCAGCAGCATATAAGTTCATTTTGTTGCTCTCTTGGGTTTTGTCTGTTTAATGACCAGTGTGAACATGCTCCTATATTTTGCATGTATACCAACTTATACTTCAGTTCCTTTTTTTCAGTTAAGCTTCAGGTTTCTGCATTTAGTGCAGGTAAGTGTGTGGCCTCCTTTTCTTTGAGCTGGACATAACGTTTATGTAGCTTCCCATTTGCTGGGTATCCATTCCGGCCCTGGTCCTGCTCGGCCATTACTCATATTGATGTCACTTTGACACATGGTAAGGTTTTAATACTAGCGGTTAGGACTGTCCTGATTGTAGTACACCTTGACCTTGGTGGTATGGCTTTTATGCTTTTTTTTTTTAATCAAAAACGGTGCTTACTAAGTACCATACATTATTTATATGCACTATTGCTTTTTCTTATTTACTTACAGCAGGGTATATGTTTATTTTGTTTTTGTTTGTTTTTTTAAATATGTTATGGGCAGAGCGGTGGCTCAGTGGTTAGCACTGCAGCCTTGCAGCACTGGGGTCCTACGTTCAAATCCCACCAAGGACAACATCTGTAATGAGTTTGCATGTTCTCCCCATGTTTGAGTGGGTTTCCTCTGAGTTCTCTGGTTTCCTACCACACTCCAAGACATACTGATAGGGAATTTAAATTGTGAGCTTCAATGGTTAAAACGACAATGATGATGACTGTAAAGTGTTGTGGAATATGATGGCGCTGTATAAGCAACACATAATAAATAATAATGTTTGTTTTTTATTTCCCACTTTATTATTTTGTTACATTTACAGCACTGTGGCTTTGACAGCAGAGAACGCATGATATAAAATACTGAAAAAGATTTATTAAAAAAATCATAAAATATTTATTTTGGCATCTTGCTTAACATATAATTAATGATCTTTTGGCATTTACAAGAAAAAAAAATACGTACAAAATACAGCAAAGGAAACATTTTTATCTGAAAATTATATTTAAATGTGAAATATTTGGTTATAGCATATTGAAATGTGCTGCTGTATTTTGTCTACATGAACAGATAATCAGTGTAGAGGCAATTTTGTATTATATCATTTATCTAATCCCATCTCTCAGACAATTCTACATCTGACAGTTGTTACTTTCTACCTTTCTTTACATTGCTGTTCTCCTGATTAGAAGTTAAATATGGTTTATTGTCTCATCAATATGGCAAACTTGTAATGAAATGCACTGAAATAATGCAGCCAAGGTTGAATTCTTAGGTTCAAGGACACGGAGTTCTGTACATTGAAAGTGATATTGTTCACAAGTGATACAATGCTGAGTACAAGGTAACTGAATGTTAGCTAATTCTGGATAATAACGATGTATTTTTGGTAGATATGAGATGTCACATTCAGTTGTGTTCATCTAATTTATTATTCCTTTAAGAATGCAGTGCTCAGATATCAAGAAAAAAGTCCTTTCTCAATGGAGTTGGAGAGGAAAGAGAGAAGCCAGAAAACAAATAGAAGATCCCAATGCTCTGAACAAACTTAGGGTAAGATTTGTTCTTTTGTGGGTACTGAATTCTTATTGGTGGAGGAAGACCAGAAGGGCTACGAAATTGCAAATCACTGAGTTCAAATAAGCCAAAAATTGGGGTAGTGTTAGTGCTAGCGTCATGTTGATAATGTCTTCATAAATTCTTTCTAGGAATCCATGGATGAAGTAGAGGACAAATATAGACATGCCCTGGTATCTATCACACAGCTCAATAATGAGAAAAGGAACCTTGAATATCAAGTGAATAATTTAAAAGATGTCATTGAAGAAATGGAAGAAAAGTTATTACAGAATCAAATAGAAAATAAAATCAACTTAAAGGTATTGACATATTAGGATATTTTGAAGATAAAGCGTTATCATTTTTTATATGGGTTATTATTGTACCACTTCTCAAAACAACATAAGGGTAAGATATGACACGCTAACTACCGTACTTGCTAAAGAAATTTTCTGTACCATTTCTGCATCTCTTGGTAGGAAGAACAGTGCATCAAATAGGTGCATTTTTGTCACGTTCTTTACATGGGGATTTTTCAACACTCATTAATATTATAAATTCTGCAGCAAAAACGCTGAAAGAATGGACATGCTATAAATATAAATCTGCTGCAGATTGCAAGGGAAAAATATGCAACTTGTGCATAAGATCTCATTCACTTTGCTACTTTGCTGGCACTAGGAAATCCTTCAGGTGTTGTGACAAATCTGTGAAGAAAAACACACAACAAAAACGCGTCAAAACCGCAACTTGTGCACAGACCTTAACAGGGATGTATGAAGGATTTATCTAGTGCTAGCCCCAGTCCATTATATTCTTCCTCCATGAAAGTACTAACCACAGTCTCACAGTGCCCTTCAGTTCCTCATAATGAAAATTTAAGGTGTCCAGTGAAAACAAATTATTTCTTACTAATAGGATAGGTGATAACTTAATGATCGGTGGGAGTTCTGACCTCTGGAACCTGCCCCCATTGGCAGAGTGGGGCACTTTTATCCCCAGCTGAGAACTTTTATCCCTGTTACAAAATGGTGCAGCAGGTCAGATGCAGCTCCATTCATTTTCTAAGGGACTGCCAGGAAAATCCAAGTGCAGAGCTCAGCAGCTCAATAGGGAATGGAGCAACCGTCGAACATGTGCAATGCCACTCAATATAACAATGATAAAAGTTCCACGTTCTGTCAGTTGGTACAGGTCCTAGTGGTTACAGCCCCACCAGTCAATAAGGATAGGTGATAACTTATTTTCTCAGAACAACTCGTTTAAAGGAGTTTTCCCCAGAACAAAAGTTCATTTTAATTAATGGCTGTATCTGACCGTGCAGGAAAATGGTCTGATCATGCCACATCTCCTGGGCGGGGGAGGAAGCAAAAGAGAATACAGCATGGGATCACAGCTGATTCTTTTTGTAAGGTAAACATTTTCTCTGCCTGTTTTTAACCCCTTTACCCTAGGCTGGTTTACACGTTAATGACCAGGCCAATTTTTACAATTCTGACCACTGTCACTTTATGAAGTAATTACTCTGGAACGCTTCAACGGATCCCCCTGATTCTGAGATTGTTTTTTTCGTGACATATTGTACTTCATGATTGTGGTAAAATTTATTTGATATGACCGGCGTTTATTTGTGAAAAAATCTGAAATTTGGTGAAAATTTTGAAAATTTTGCAATTTTCAAACTTTGAATTTTTATGCCCTTAAATCAGAGCGATATGTCACACGAAAAAGTTAATAAATAACATTTCCCACATGTCTACTTTACATCAGCACAATTTTGGAACCAAATTTTTTTCTTGTTAAGGAACTATAAGGGTTAAAATTTGACCAGCGATTTATCATTTTTCCAACAAAATTTGCAAAACCATTTTTTTAGGGACCACATCACATTTGAAGTCACTTTGAGGGGTCTATATGACAGAAAATACAAAAAAGTGACACCATTCTAAAAACTGCACCCCTCAAGGTGCTCAAAACCACATTCAGGAAGCTTATTAACCCTTCACGTGCTTCACAGCAATTAATTGAATATGAAAGGAAAAAATGAACATTTAACTTTTTTTCACTAAAATTTTATTTTAGGGGGAAAGCCATTTGTTTGAGTGCACGGCAGGGATCGGAAGGGAAGGAGCACCTCTTGACTTTTTCAAAACTCGCTGGAATTTACAGTGGATGCCATGTCGCGTTTGGAAAGCCCCTGATGTGCTTAAACAGTGGAAACACCCCACACGTGACCAAATTTTGGAAACTAGATGCCTTAAGGAACTTGTTTAGATGTGTGGTGAGCACTTTGAACCCCAAAGTGTTTCACAAATGTTTATAACATAAAGCCGTGAAAAAAAAATATTTTTTTTCCACAAAAACAATCTTTTAGCTGCAAATTTTTTTATTTTCACGAGTGTAACAGGAGAAATTGGACCCAAAAAGTTGTTGTGCAATTTCTCCTGAGTACGCTGATACCCCATATGTTGGAGAAAACTACTGTTTGGGCGCATGTCAGGGCTCGGAAGGATAGGAGTGACGCTTTGCAATACAGACTTTGATAGAATGGTCTGTGGGTGTCATGACAGGTTTTCAGAGCCCCTGATGTGCCTAAACAGTGGAAATGCCCAACAAGTGCCCCCTTTTTAGAAATTAGACCCCACAATGAATTTATCTAGATGTGTCGTGAGCATCTTGAACCCTCAGGTGCTTCACAGAAAATTATAAGGTTGACTTGTGAAAATAAAAAAAACCACATTTTTTCCAAAAAAAATGTTAAAAAAAATATTTCCACAAGGGTAACAGAAGAAAGTACACCTCAAAATCTGTTGTGCAATTTCTCCTGAGTACGCTGATACCCCATGTGTTGGAGAAAACTACTGTTTGGGCGCATGTTAGGGCTCGGAAGGGAAGGAGTGATGCTTTGAAATGCAGACTTTGATAGAATGGTCTGTGGGCATCACGTCACGTTTTCAGAGCTCCTGATGTGCCTAAACAGTGGAAATGCCCAACAAGTGCCCCCTTTTTGGAACTGATTCCTGATATGTGAGTTTCATAATGTAGTGTCATACGTCAATTGTGTAGGACAACCTGACGAACACTACACAACTTACGTAGGACAACTTGACGAACACTACGTCAATTGTGTAGTGTTCGTCAGGTTGTCATACGTCAAAAATTAATTTAGTAGTGCATGGAATTATGGTACCTTCTGAAGCATTCTTTCATGCACAGGCCAGGTTTGTCGGGTATTCCCTTTGGTAACACATTCGGCACTTCTTTTGTGAAGTACCTTTTTTTTCCACTTTGAGGACCTCCCCTGGGAAATGCTGGCCTGGTACAATTTGAGGTCCTTCAGTTCTGGAAGTACTGGGGCCTGCTCCTTCACCACTGCCAAATATCAGGGCATTGATCACTACCTCCTGAAACTGAAGGTACGACGTAGAAGTCTGCACATCGTGATAGAAGGAAAGCGATGTGCATTGCCATCTGTACAATGTGAATAGCTAGCTTCTTGTACCACACCTTGGCCTTTCTCAAAGCACTGTACAGCTGGAGGACTTGATCAGAGAGATCAACTCCCCCTATGTACTTGTTGTACCCCACTACACAGTCTGGTTTGACAACCTGTGTAGTGGAACCTCATACAGTGCTGAGGGTGCTGCCATCATCATGTATGGTGGTCAAGAAAAGGACATCCCTCTTGTCCTTGTACTTGTCCAACAGCAGGTGGTCGCTACATTGGGCTTTGCTGTCACCCCTTCTAAGCATCTGCCCAATTAGCGTCTTTGGGAGGCCTCTCTGATTTTTGCGGACAGTACCGCAGGCTGCAGTAACTCGCAAAGAGAGGGACTTGAAGAGAGGGACGCTGGTATAAAAGTTATCCACGTAGAGGTGATAACCTTTATCCAGAAGTGGGTGCACTAAATCCCACACAATTTTCCCACTCAATCCCAGAACAGAGGGGGCATTCAGGGGATTCAATCCGGGAATCCTTCCTTTCGTAAACTCTAAACTTGTGAGTGTACCCTGAGGTACTCTCACACAGTTTATACTGCTTGATTCGGTACCTGGCCCTCTTACTGGGCAGGTACTGCTGGAATCCAAGCTTAAAATGGATTAGGGACTCATCCACGCAGATGTCCCTTTGGTGCACGTACACTTCAGCAAACTTGTTGTTGAAGTGCTCGATGACCCGCCGAACTTTGAAAAGACGATCAAAGTTTGGGTCATCGCGTGCAGGATACCTTGCATTATCGTTGTAATGCAAGAACTTGTGGATGGCCTCAAAACCTGTCCGGGTCATGACCATTCGGAACACTGGAATGTTATACAAAATGTCAACACTTCAGTATTGCTGAACATCTGGCTTCTTCAGGATCCCCATGTGAAAGATCAGGCCCCAAAACTTCATCATTTCTACTGCATCTATAGGAGACCAGTTAGAAAATGATGAAGTGTGGTTTTCTGCCAAAAATTGATGAGCGCACAAATTAGTTTGGCCCACCATGAGGTTTACAAAATCCTCAGAGAAAAAGATTTTGAAAAAGTCTATTTCTGTGAGGCCGGTGGTGTCAAACTTGATACCTGATGCCTCCACAAAATCAGTAATCCGACTCATAATTTTTGGGGGGAGAGGTCCATAAAGGGGCAGTAGTGGGGGGGCGCTGGTTCATCTTCTCTCATGGGGCGACTGTGTGGCGGTTCAGCAGCACCTGAGGAAGACGAGGAGGAGGAGCAAGAAGACAAAGAGTCAGAAAAATAAAGAAAGGTGGGATCCTCTCCCTCACTGTTAGTGTCGGAGGCAAGAAAAGCATATGCCTCCTCTGCTGAATTCGGAGTTTGGGATGAGTGGGACATTTTTTCTTTATGTATGTGGTGAGTGTTTGTCAGTACTTTATTCAATATGTGTCAGTGTGCTTGGTGTAAACTTTTTTTTTCTGAATGATAAAAAAAAAAGGAACAGCCGGAGGTGGTGCAGACAGCGAGCATGAGTGTGGATCAGTGATCTGCAGTCACTGATCAGCGCTCAGCGACTGCAGGAAGCACGAAAAAAACCTGTCAAAAATCGAACGATCAAGTACTGATCAGCGATCAAGTACTAATCAGCACTCGGTGGCAGAAAGGTGGGTAAGGAGGGGGGGGGTAAAAAGAGGGGGGGGGGGAGGAGGTTGGGGTGGATGTGGAGGGATCAAAAAATTTACTTACAGGTGTGTTGTCTTGTCTTCTTCTGTCTGATGTCTTCTGTCGCAGCAGGAGCAGAGATTGTGGTCTCATTGGAAAAAGACGCACACAAAAAAAAGCCAAAAAACGAGCAATCAAGTACTGATCAGCGATCAAGTACTTATCAGCGATCAAGTACTGATCAGTGCTCGGTGGCAGAAAGGGGGGGTGAGGAAGGAGTAAAAAGGGGGAGAGAGAGGGGATTGGGGTGGATGTGGTGGAATCAAAAAATTTACTTACAATTGTGTTGTCTTGTCTTCTGTCTGATGTCTTCTGTCACAGGAGTAGCAGAGATTGTGGTGTCACAGGTATCTGTGCGACCACAAGGCCCAGCATGGCACACGACCTGACAGTGTGACCGCTCTGTACAAAAAAAAAAGACAGTGGGAAAAAAAGGGTAAAACAGGGAGCACGAGTTGTGATTGGTGATTTGTGTCACCGATCAACGCTCGGCGGCTGCTGGATGCATGCACGGAGGTGGTGCAAAGTGGGGGGGATGGACAGGGACAAAAAAAAAGTCCTGGAAAACAGCGAGCACGGACGTTGATCAGTGATGTAGGCATTGATCAGCGCTCGGCCGCTGCAGGACGCACGAAAAAAAAAGCCAAAAAACAAGCGATCAAGTACTGATCAGCGCTCAGTGGCATAAAGGGTGGTGAGGAGGGGGGTAAAAAGAGGGGGGGAGAGGGGAATTTGGGTGGGAAGGCGGGTAAAAAGAGGGGGTTGAATGAGAAGATCAGAGAAAATTACGGGAGACTGAATGCCGTTTTTTTAATTTTATTTATTTACAATGTATACAGCGGGTGCTTAATATAACTCCCTTCAGCGTCACCTGGTCGCGCTGATCTCTGGATGACAAAGTGACAATGATGAGTGCTGCCTTCATCGCCTGGGACAGCACGAACTGTACAGCTTTTCTCAGGTGTCAGTACCTGTCACACTGATGACACACCGATGTCATGTGTGTGGGACGTTTTGCGGCTGCTGTTAAAAAACTGACAACTCAGCGTGTTTTGCACACGGACACACGGTACTTAGAAACACACTGACATGGGCACAGACCCATTCATTTGAATGGGTCTATGTGTGAAAACTGTCACCACACGTACTGGAAACACTGACTTGTGAAAGAGGCATGAGTCTGTACATACGCACCCAATCAAGGACTTTGTGGGGTTCCATGGACTTCACTAAAATATATATATGTAAGAATAGTAAAAGAAAAGATGATCTAACTGTCTCAAAATCATCCCTCATTCCATTTATCTTTAATCCTCATTAGAAGGTTTCATGTATCGATGAAGAAAACTATATTTTCGAAGTGCATAGTCATTTTAAGCAACAAACCCTTATTTCTTTTAACAACGTTCATGTCTACTTCTGTCCTTGGATGATATGATACCTAACACATTGTATCTATGGGTTGGCCCCTCCATAGATTGGCCTTTTTCTTGTATCTTGCTCCTGTTCATCTGTCACCTCAGCTGTCTGCTGCACGCAATCTCTGGCCTCAACAGCCGCAGGCCAAATATGCGCAAGTAACCACTGAGGCCAGTGGTTGACCGAAACAGTCAGGATGTCATCACACACAGTTAAAAAGGTTGTCCATCCCTGGACAACGCACTTCAATGTCCCTGATGTGTCTAGTAAAGCAAAATGAAAAGTATACATACCTCCTGGTCGGGCACCACTCAAAGCGTTTCAGCCTATCAGTGGATATTGGTACGCTACAGCACTCACATGACATAATAATGTGTAGTATCGGCGTCTCTGCCCCCTGACAGGCAGAGACGCCGTCCCTTTTACCACCGCGCTCCCCGCCAGGCGTCCTCCGGCACTCCTGCTTCTGCTGCTGACGGCGCGTGCAGCTTCCCGGGCTTAGGGCGCGCTCCCTCCCTCTTAAAGGGGCCGCGCGCGCCATCCTAAGGAGTCCCCGGCCAATGGCCGGAGGACCTCTCATATAAAAGGCACCTCCTCCAAAATGGAGGTGCCTGTGCAAGGTTGTAGCTTTGTGTGTTAAACTCTGCTTCAGCCCTCAGGTCCCGCTGCTAGACTGACTACCAGTCCAGTCCGCCAGCCTGACTACCAGTTCTGTCCGCCAGCCTGACTACCAGTTCTGTCTGCCAGCCTGACTACCAGTTCTTTCCGCCAGCCTGACTACCAGTCTAGTCCGCCAGCCTGACTACCAGTCCTGTCCGCCTGCTTGTCTACTCTCCAGCCCGACAGTCTGTCTACAGTCCAGTCTGCCAGTCTGTCTATGGGCCCAGCCCGCCTGCTTACCTGGAAGCACCTGCCTGTTACATGCCGTGCCTACCAGCCAGCCTACCTGTAGGCTCCTGCTTGTTACCTGCCGTGCCTACCAGCCAACCTACCTGGAGGCTCCTGCTTGTTACCTGCCGTGCCTACCAGCCAGCCTACCTGGAGGCTCCTGCTTGTTACCTGCCGTGTCTGCCAGTCCGTCTACCCGGATCACCCGTCAGCCTGCCTGCCGTGCTCATCTGCTGTACCGGTCAGTCCCTGCCTTCTGACCCGTGGGAGTCATCTGCTCTCATACAAGGTCTGGCCCAGAGTAGCACCTGGTCCCTCTGCTCGGTCCTTCCCTGGTCACGGAGTCGATTGAGCCGCCGTACGACCTTGGTCAGTCCGAGTTGATATTTAGTTACGCCCCTCTGGTCCCTCCTTGCACCGCAGCACAGAGGTTCCACCACCCGGATCCGTAACATAATGTAATGTGATTGCGGCATACACAGTACTCAGAGTGAAGCCTCTCAGGAGGAAAGTGTGCTTTTTTTCTTTAATAGACACATTAGGGACATTGAAAGGGGTTGTCCAATAGTCCAATAAATTTACAGCAAAGCAGACCACCAGAGCAGTGCCACTGGAGGTGCAGGGGGTACAATAAGTGATTCTTATTTTGCTACTTTAAAACAATCATTTCCCTTGGTACAAATTTCCAAAACTTTTTAAAATCCTCAAAATTATAAAATAATATAATTATCTAATAATATAACATAGCCCTCTTAAAGAGGCAACACTAGGACTACATAGGCATTTGGAGGCGCCACAAAAGAAGCACATGGTTCGTGACAAGGTATCACCAAGGTCTAATGAAGAATTCAGAGTGGTGGTTGAAAAGACAGTGAGATGCAGCAATTGGGCTATAAGACTCCTCTCTCAATGCCTTTTTAAGCTTACTCTCAATTAACCTTTTTTGTATCTCCTCATCAACCTTATGTGGGCCTTAAATTAACCTTTTTGGTGAATCCTGATCCACTTTCTGAGGGCCCTCATTTAACGTTTTTGGTGCCTCTTGATAAAACTTATATGCGCCCTCAATCAACTTTTTTGGTGCCTTCTGATGAACTTTGTGTGTGCCCTTCCTCAAACTTTGTGTGTGTCGAGTTATCATTTTAACCCGATATTCATGAAAACAGAGGGAGATGACCATGGGTAGAGTAGAGAAGTGTCATACAGGTGCCGGAATACAACGCACAGAGACACAAGGCAGGAACAGTTAGGGGTTGATGTAACCTCTTTATAAGTATTACAATTATTCTGAAAGGGGGTTAGTAACAAGAGTAATAAACAGTAACTTGAAATAACAATAAGAAGTATTTTCAGTGAATAACAGTAAAGTTCTTTGCAAAAATGTGATGAACATGCGCAGAACTCAGGGCACTTCTGTGAGGAGTCCGGAGCTTATCAGGCGATGTCTGGCTCTTGTGCGACACAGGCCTCCGGCTGAGGCCTGTCGCGCTGGGCTCTGCGGTTCCTCTGGAGCACGTCCACTCCACTCTGCAGTCTGGCGCCAAATCTTCTTGTGGCTTGGCATGCTGCACATTTATATCCAGGAAATCCTTTCTGGAGTTCACCTGATCAGGTCCGGTATCTGAATTCGCTCCCCCTTCAACTTTTTTAGCACAACTTGGTTCTGCTTAATTTCGCCTGGCCAGCAGATGGCAATCTCTCCTCATCACTGGCACATCCTGCAAGAGTTCTCCTGATGGTTCATTGCCTTCTACTACATAAGCACAGACCAACGCTGGAGCCATGATAGGTTTATGCCTGTGGTCTACAGAATGGCAGCAGGGTGATGGAGTGGCCGAGGCACCGGCGCACACACCGAACGTCAAATGGACTCTGATGTTCTGTGCCTGTGTCAGTGCTATAACATCAGTGCGTTGGTCAGCAAGGCTCTCCTCAGGATCCTGTATTAAGTTAGTATATGATGTATTTTATTTTAATTTAAATTTGTGGGGGAATCATAAACAATGGGCAACACTCATGCAGTTTGGGGGTTACTGTGGGGGACACTGAAACAGTGTGGGAGGCGCCCGCATACATTTTAGGGCCCTCAAAGTGTAGGGGCCAATATACATTTTTGGGGCTAATGTGGGGGCCACTACACAGTTTGAGGGCTAATGCGGGGACCATTATACAGTTTGGGAGCTAATGTTGTGGCCATTATACTGTGTATAGGGGAGGTGTGGGCCCACCATACTGTGTATAGAGGAGCTGTGTGGGTACCATACTGTGTATAGCAGACGTGTGGGCCCATCATACTGTATAGGGAAGCTGTGGGGACATTATACTATGTAATAAGGGAGCAGTGGGCCCATCATACTGTGTATGGAAAAGCTGTACATTGGGGGACTCCAGGGACATTATTAAATGTTAATTGGGCACTTAAGAAGCATTATTGTTATAGGGGCACTCAGAGTATTATGACCGTCAAAGGTGCACAGGGATCAACATTACTTTCTAGGGGCAAAATGTGGGCCCTGTTTTCTAGCGCACTTGCACAGGGCATTAATATTTTCTAGGGAGCAATTTTACTAGATGGCACAAATGAGGCATTATTACTATTTAAGGGGCACAGTGGTGAGAATTATTATGTGGGGCAGTAGGAGAAGCAACAAGAAGCAAGAGAAAAAAGGGGAAATATCAGCTTACCACTGCACTGCAAGAAATACCGTAATATATATGAGGTCGGTGTACAGAGTCCTCCAGGCCGGCAGCCTCGAGCATTCAAAAAAGTGATGAGGGGAAAAAGGAGAAGGGAATGGGATCCAACACGGATTCTGGATTATATTCCCTGCCCTTCCTTTCATCACTTAACTAAGAGGAGTGATGTTATTATGCAAACAGCAGGTGCAGTAATAGGGACAATAGGAAGGTGCTGGAAATGTGAGAAGTCAAAGTTGTTTTTTTTTTGCAATCTCTACAGACAAGGCCTAGATGGAAGAGGAAGTCATGTCGGTCTGGGCCACATGGAAAAGACGGGAAATGTGAATGACTCCCATCAGAAAGAACGTCAGCGGTAAGTCACTATTTATAACTGTACTGTAAGCTTTTACATGGTCTGCAGGACTGCAATTTACCACTATACAGACATGGCCGAAAGTGTTGGCACTCTTGAAATTGTTGTAGAAAATGAAGTATTTCTCCCAAAAAATGATTGCAATTACACAATTTCACACAAAACCCCCAAAATGTGTCTGGACAAAATTGTTGGCACCATTTTAAAATTGTGGGTAAACAACTTTGTTTCAAGCATGTGATGCTCGTTCAAACTCACCTGTGGCAAGTAACAGGTGTGGGCAATATGAAAATCACACCTGAAACCAGATAAAAAGGGGAGAATTTGACTCAATCTTTGCATTGAGTGCCTGTGTGTGCCATACTAAGCATGGAGAACAGGAAGAGAAGAGAACTGTCTGTGGACTTGACAACCAAAATTGTTGAAAAATATCAACAATCTCAAGGTTACAAGTCCATCTCCAGAGATCTTGATGTTCATTTGTCCATAGTGCGCAACATAATCAAGACGTTTACAACCCATGGCTCTGTAGCTAATCTCCATTGACGGCAGGGAAAAATTGATGAAAGGTTGCAATGCAGGATAGTTTGGATGATGGATAAGTTCCTTGTTGAGATGAGGTAAGATGTCAGGGAAGATGGGGTAGAATATGCAGCATAGCGGTATCAGGAGAATCCTCTCTTCAGTCCTGATGCATGTGCTGCCAAGATGGCACTGACTAGAAGAAAAGGTTGTGAGGAAACAAGATAGGAGGAGTTGCAGGGACAGAGGCATTATGGGAATTACAGCTTCAAAACATGAAAACATGAAATAACAATGGCCAGTAGAAGGCAGCAAAGTACAACAAACACTGTATCATCATATCTATATATGATAAATAAATGCATTAAGACTTCTAACATTAGGCAAATGTCCCTGTAATGGTTGAAAGCCTTTGCAAACAATTAGCTGAACAGCACACCGGATCTAAATCCCATTAAACACCTGTGGAGTGATCTTAAAATTGCTGTTGGGAAAAGGCACCCTTCCCCAATATCCACAATTAGGGTGCGCAACTGTAGTTGTAATCAAGGTTACTGGTTAGAGGCCCACTCAGATGCTTCGCCCCCCTGAGCTGAACCCCTAGATACGCTTCTGAGAGTTCATCTTACATTTTACAAAATGGAAGTTAAAGCTCCATAGTGATTGCTTTTTATAAGTAATAAGAACAGATTTTCTCCCAAACAGTTTTGATAAATCTGCACCAATATGTATGCATTTTGAGACAAATGAGTTGTCTGAAGCAATCTGACAATGAGCTGATGAGCATCAGTCTAGATTCTCTGAAGCTATATTTGGCTATACAGTACATTTTCACTGCAGCGAAAGTGTATGGTCATCCATGTAATACTGAATCTCAAAGACTTGGGTCTGCCAGCTGCTCCCACCCTGTAGAGCATATGGACAGATAATCCCTTTAAAGGGAACTAGGTTTTTGCCACTTAATCTCAGAGCAGCATATTGTGAGGGCAGTGAACATGATTCCGGTGATGTATCACTTACTGGGCTGCTTTCTGTAGTTTTGATAAAATCACTGTTTTATCAGCAGGAGATTATCACTAGAGGACTAGTAAACCTGTTCCAATGTAGTCCTCCATATTCATGGGCTCTGTGTAACTCCACCCCCACCAGCCATCGTCGGCTTTCTGCCTATGCGCAGTGTACACAGAAAGTTGCCAATCAGTGGTGTAGGCGAGGTTATACAGAGCTCATCATTCAGAGAACTGCTAGATCAGCAGAAGATAAAACAGTCATTTTATCAAACATGCAACAAACAGCCCAATAAGTAACATCACTGGAATCAGGGTATCTGCCTCTGTATTATGCTTCTCTCAGATGAGGTTTCAGTTTTGTTGCTTTCTTCCAGAAACATGGGATTGTGCCAGGAGATGTTTCCAGCAGTGATATTAAGCAAAGGGTAATGGCTGCCATGATAACCACAGCATCAGCAATACAATTTCCTTGTGATGGAGGAAAGGGTAGGTATATTTCTATTCTGGAAATCCATGTAAATACAATGCTATCACTCTTCACATTGTTACCTCCATAGTTTGTGCCCTTACTACTGTGATATAAACCATTATCCTTCAGAGAACTTGAAAGCTATTATGATAGGTTTATGGTACTGAAGGGCTTAAGTGCATTTCTACAAAGTCCGTTCCAGGTTGAATCTATTTCAGCATCTGCTTCTGGTTACTGTGTATGCCCCACAAGAATGTCTGCTAGCTGTTAAATATTTCCCAATGTGTAATTCAGGTTTTACATCATTGCAAAGAATGTGAATTATATATAATTTATAGCATATTTATACCTGCTATATAACCACACCAGTCTCACAATAAGAAGACAAGACATTATATATTCATGTGTTATATTCCTATTTCAAAATCTGGCTCATATCTTGTGACCGTATCTTAAAATGTTTACAAAACCTTAAAATTACAGAAGCTCTTTGGTAAACACTCTGTGTTTTGCCCAGCATAAAGCCTAAGGAACGGCCGGAGGCTTATTTATATAGCACATATTGTACATGTGGTCCATTACACGTCTGACCACACATACATCCTATTCATCTCATATCTGGTAAGAATATAGGATCCATTACCGATACACGGATTCATAGGCGGATTATAATGAGGGCAATCTGGGCTACCGCCCGGAGCCCCGGGGCTCCAGGGGGCCCGGGGCTCCATGGCCAGATTGCCCTCATTATAATATGTGCGGCGCCGCGGCACATACAGGCAGTCAGTGGCGGGGGGCCCCCGGACTGCTCCCCCCAGCAGCGGCGCATGGCCGCTGCTAACTCTTCAGCCGGGCCAGCACTGCACCTGTTAACTTCCCTGTGTTCTGGACCGGCCGCGTCACAGCTAGGAGACACGGCCCTGTGCGCGGCCGTGTCTGCTAGTGTGACGTCACGCAGTGCGCGCTGCACTGTTGCACCAGAGAGGAGCTGGAGGACTGGAGCCGAGCCGGGGGATGGTGAGTGTGTGTGTGTGTGTGTGAGTGTGTGTGCAGATATCATTGTGTGATGTCTGTTTATATGTATTTTTGTGTTTCAAATGTGTTTATGCGTGTATGTATGTATATGTCTGTATATGTTTGTGTGTGTGTGCGTAACTGCGTGCGGCCTCCTGCTGTCTCTGGGAGGGCACCGTGCATCCTCCCACTGTGTATAGATGGCGCCGTGCGGCCCCCTGCTTTGCATAGATGGCACCGTGCGGCCCCTGCTGTGTATAGATGGTGCCGTGAGGCCTCCTGCTGTGTACAGATGGCACCGCGCGGCCTCCTGCTGTGTATAGATGGCACCGTGCAGCCCCCTGCTGTGTATAGATGGCTATGTGCAGCCCCCCGCTGTGTATAGATGGCACCGTGTGGCCTCCCGCTGTGTATAGATGGCGCAGTGCGGCCCCCTGCTGTGTATAGATGGTGCCGTGCAGCCTCCTGCTGTGTATAGATGGCTACGTGCGGCCTCCCGCTGTGTATAGATGGCACCGTGCGGCTTCCTGCTGTGTATAGATGGCACCATGCGGCCTCCTGCTGCGTATAGATGGCGCCGTGCAGCCTCCTGCTGTGTATAGATGGCTACGTGCGGCCTCCCGCTGTGTATAGATGGCATCGTGCGGCCTCCTACTGTCTATAGATGGCTACGTGTGGCCCCCTGTTGTGTATAGATGGCATTGTGTGGCTTCCCGCTGTGTATAGATGGCTACGTGTGGCTTCCCGCTGTGTATAGATGGCTACGTGCGGCCTCCCGCTGTGTATAGATGGCATCGTGTGGCCCCTGCTGTGAATATATGGCTACGTGCGGCCTCCTGCTGTGCATAGATGGCTACGAGTGGCCTTCCGCCGTGTATAGATGGCACCGTGCGGCCTCCTGCTGTGTATAGATGGCGCCGTGCGGCCCCCTGCTGTGTATAGATGGTGCTGTGCGCCCCCCTGCTGTTTATAGATGGCACCGTGCGGCCCCCTGCTGTGTATAGATGGCACCGTGCGGCCTCCTGCTGAGTATAGATGGCGCCGTGCAGCCTCCTGCTGCGTATAGATGGCGCCGTGCAGCCTCCTGCTGTGTATAGATGGCTACGTGCGGCCTCCCGCTGTGTATAGATGGCATCTTGTGGCCTCCTGCTGTCTATAGATGGCATCGTGCGGCTTCCCGCTGTGTATAGATGGCATCGTGCGGCTTCCCACTGTGTATAGATGGCTACGTGCGGCCTCCCGCTGTTTATAGATGGCTCCGTGCGGCCTCCCGCTATGTATAGATGGCATCGTGTGGCCCATGCTGTGAATATATGGCTACGTGCGGCCTCCTGCTGTGCATAGATGGCTACGTGTGGCCTACCTCTGTGTATAGATCGCACTGTGCGGCCTCCAGCTGTGTATAGATGGCGCCGTGCGGCCCCCTGCTGTGTATAGATGGTGCCGTGAGCCCCCCCTGCTGTGTATAGATGGCACCGTGCGGCCCCCTGCTGTGTATAGATGGCGCCGTGCGGCCTCTCGCTGTGTATAGATGGCGCCATGCGGCCCCCTGCTGTGTATAGATTGCGCCGTGCGGTTCCCTGCTGTGTATAGATGGCGCCGTGCGGCCTCTCGCTGTGTATAGATGGCGCCATGCGGCCCCCTGCTGTGTATAGATTGCACCGTGCGGCCTCCTGCTGTGTATAGATGGCGCCTGGCGGCCTCCCGCTGTGTATAGATGGCACCGTGCGGCCTCCTGCTGTGTATAGATGGCTACGTGCGGACTCCCACTGTGTATAGATGGCTACGTGGGGCCTCCCGCCATGTATAGATGGCTACGTGCGGCCTCCCGTTGTGTATAGATGGCTACGTGGGGCCCCCTCTGTGTATAAATGACTATGTCCGCCCTTCCGCTGTGTATAGATGGCTCCGTGCGGCCTCCAGCTGTGTATAGATGGCACCGAGCGGCCTCCTGCTGTGTATAGATGGCGCCGTGCTGCCCCCTGCTGTGTATAGATGGCGCCGTGCGGCCTCCAGCTGTGTATAGATGGCACCGAGCGGCCTCCTGCTGTGTATAGATGGCGCCGTGCTGCCCCCTGCTGTGTATAGATGGCACCGTGTGGCCTCCAGCTGTCTCTGGGAGGGCGCCGTGCGGCCTCCCGCTATCTCTGGGGGGGCGTCGTGTGGCCTCCCGCTATCTCTTGGGGGGCGCCGTGTGGCCTCCCGCTGTATCTGGGGTACGCCGTGCGGCCTCCCGCTGTGTTTAGATGGCGCCATGCGACCCCCTGCTGTGTATAGATGGCACCGTGTGACCCCCTGCTGTGTATAGATGGCACCGTGCGGCCCCCTGCTGTGTATAGATTGCACCGTGTGACCCCCTGCTGTGTATAAATGGCACCGTGCGGCCCCCTGCTGTGTATAGATGGCGCTGTGTGGCCTCCTGCTGTGTATAGATGGCTATGTGTGGCCTCCCGCTGTGTATAGATGGCGCTGTGTGGCCTCCCGCTGTGTATAGATGGCTACGTGCGGCCTCCCGCTGTGTATAGATGGCTATGTGCGGACTCCCACTGTGTATAGATGGCTACGTGGGGCCTCCCGCCATGTATAGATGGCTACGTGCGGTCTCCCGCTGTGTATAGATGGCACCGTGCGGCCTCCCGCTGTGTATAGATGGCTACGTGTAGCCTCCCGCCGTGTATAGATGTCACCGTGCAGCCTTCCGCTGTGTATAGATGGCTGTGTGCGGCCTCCCGCTGTGTATAGATGGCTTCGTGGGGCCTCTCGCTGTGTATAGATGGCACCGTGCGGGCTCCTGTTGTGTATAGATGGCTACGTGCGGCCTCCTGCTTTGTATAGATGGCTGCGTGCGGCCCCCTGCTGTGTATAGATGGCTCCGTGCGGCCCCCTGCTGTGTATAGATGGCTACGTGCGGCCTTCCGCTGTGTATAGATGGCTACATGCGGCTTCCTGCTGTGTATAGATGGGTACGTGCGGTCTCCTGCTGTGTATAGATGGCACAATGCAGCCTCCTGCTGTGTATAGATCTCACCGTGCAGCCCCCTGCTGTGTATAGATGGCTATGTGCGGCCTCCCGCTGTGTATAGATTGCACCATGCGGCCTCCAGCTGTGTATAGATGGCTCCGTGCGGCCCCTGCTGTGTATAGATGGCGCCGTGCGGCCACCCGCTGTGTATAGATGGCTATGTGCGGCCTCCTGCTGTGTATAGATGGCGCCGTGCGGCCTCCCGCTGTGTATAGATTGCACCGTGTGGCCTCCCGCTGTGTATAGATGGCGCAATGCGTCCCCCTGCTGTGTATAGATGGCGCCGTGCGGCCTCCCGCTGTCTTTGGGGGGGCACCGTGCGGCTTCCCGCTGTATCTGGAGGAAGCCATGCGGCATCCCGCTGTGTATAGATGGCGCCATGCGGCCCCCTGCTGTGTATAGATGGCACCGTGCGGCCTCCCGCTGTCTTTGGGGGGGCACCGTGCGGCTTCCCGCTGTATCTGGAGGAAGCCATGCGGCATCCCGCTGTGTATAGATGGCGCCATGCGGCCCCCTGCTGTGTATAGATGGCACCGTGCGGCCTCCTGCTGTGTATAGATGGCTACGTGCGGCCTCCCGCTGTGTATAGATGGCGCTGTGCGGCCTCCCGCTGTGTATAGATGGCACCGTGCGGCCTCCCGTTGTGTATAGATGGCTACGTGGGGCCCCCTGCTGTGTATAAATGGCTATGTCCGCCCATCTGCTGTGTATAGATGGCTCCGTGTGGCCTCCAGCTGTGTATAGATGGCACCGAGCGGCCTCCTGCTGTGTATAGATGGTGTCGTGCTGCCCCCTGCTGTGTATAGATGGCGCCGTGCGGCCTCCAGCTGTCTCTGGGAGGGCGCCGTGCGGCCTCCCGCTATCTCTGGGGGGGCGTCATGTGGCCTCCCGCTATCTCTGGGGGGCGCTGGCATCCCGCTGTATCTGGGGGACGCTGTGCGGCCTCCTGCTGTGTTTAGATGGCGCCATGCGACCCCCTGCTGTGTATAGATGGCACCGTGCGGCCCCCTGCTGTGTATAGATGGCACCGTGCGGCCCCCTGCTGTGTATAGATGGCGCCGTGCGGCCTCCCGCTGTGTGTAGATGGCGCCATGCCGCCCCCTGCTGTGTATAGATGGTACCGTGCGACCCCCTGCTGTGTATAGATTGCACCGTGCGACCCCCTGCTGTGTACAAATGGCACGTGCGGCCCCCTGCTGTGTATAGATGGCGCTGTGTGGCCTCCCGCTGTGTATAGATGGCTACGTGTGGCCTCCCGCTGTGTATAGATGGCTACGTGCGGCCACCCGCTGTGTATAGATGGCTATGTGCGGCCTCCTGCTGTGTATAGATGGCTATGAGCGGCCTCCTGCTGTGTATAGATGGCGCCGTGCGGCCTCCCGCTGTGTATAGATTGCACCGTGTGGCCTCCCGCTGTGTATAGATGGCGCCGTGCGGCCTCCCGCTGTCTTTGGGGGGGCACTGTGCGGCCTCCCGCTGTATCTGGAGGAAGCCGTGCGGCATCCCGCTGTGTATAGATGGCGCCATGAGGCCCCCTGCTGTGTATAGATGGCACCGTGCGGCCTCCTGCTGTGTATAGATGGTGCCATGCGGCCCCTTGCTGTGTATAGATGGCGCCGTGCAGCCTCCTGCTATGTATAGATGGCTACGTGCGGCCTCCAGCTGTGTATAGATGGCGCTATGCGGCTTCCCGCTGTGTATAGATGGCACCGTGCGGCCTCCCGTTGTGTATAGATGGCTACGTGGGGCCCCCTGCTGTGTATAAATGGCTATGTCCGCCCTTTCACTGTGTAGAGATGGCTCCGTGCGGCCTCAAGCTGTGTATAGATGGCACCGAGCAGCCTTCTGCTGTGTATAGATGGCGCCGTGCTGCCCCCTGCTGTGTATAGATGGCGCCGTGCGGCCTCCATCTGTCTCTGGGAGGGCGCCGTGCGGCCTCCCGCTATCTCTGGGGGGGCGTCATGTGGCCTCCCGCTATCTCTGGGGGGGCGCCATGTGGCCTCCCGCTGTATCTGGGGGACACCGTGCGGCCTCCCGCTGTGTTTAGATGGCGCCATGCGACCCCCTGCTGTGTATAGATGGCACCGTGCGGCCCCCTGCTGTGTATAGATGGCGCCGTGCGGCCTCCCGCTGTGTATAGATGGCGCCATGCGGCCCCCTGCTGTGTATAGATGGTACCGTGCGGCCCCCTGCTGTGTATAGATTGCACCGTTCGACCCCCTGCTGTGTATAAATGGCACCGTGCGGCCCCCTGCTGTGTATAGATGGCGCTGTGTGGCCTCCCGCTGTGTATAGATGGCTACGTGCGGCCTCCCGCTGTGTATAGATGGCTACGTGTGGCCTCCCGCTGTGTATAGATGGCTACGTGCGGCCTCCAGCTGTGTATAGATGGCTACGTGCGGATTCCCACTGTGTATAGATGGCTACGTGGGGCCTCCCTCCATGTATAGATGGCTACGTGCGGTCTCCCGCTGTGTATAGATGGCACCGTGCGGCCTCCCACTGTGTATAGATAGCTACGTGTAGCCTCCCGCCGTGTATAGATGTCACCGTGCAGCCTTCCGCTGTGTATAGATGGCTGCGTGCGGCCTCCCGCTGTGTATAGATGGCACCGTGCGGGCTCCTGTTGTGTATAGATGGCTACGTGCGGCCTCCTGCTTTGTATAGATGGCTGCGTGCGGCCCCTGCTGTGTATAGATGGCTCCGTGCGGCCCCCTGCTGTGTATAGATGGCTACGTGCGGCCTTCCGCTGTGTATAGATGGCTACATGCGGCCTCCTGCTGTGTATAGATGGCTATGTGTGGCCTCCCGCTGTGTATAGATGGCTACATGCGGCCTCCTGCTGTGTATGGGAGGATTGTGGCAGCTCATATTGTGTGTAGGGTCTCATACTGTATATAGGGGATGTCAGCATAATTAATTGTGCTCAATATTAAGTCACACAATTAATGTAAAAAAAAATATTATAATTAATATTGTGCCAAATTAATTTCTCGTGAACTATCACATGATCTATCACAGGGGATCTAATCTGCCCGGGGCCCTTGCTACTCTTAATCCACCCCTGCACGGATTAGCCAGTCTAATAAAGCAGGTGAAGTGAAAAACGTTGAATATCTCATATGAATGGTATTTGTGAAGGGTAAGAAAATAATAGGCAGGCACTTTTTGAAGTTGATGTATTAGAAGATAGAAACATTCCAAATATAAATTTCTGAGCGCTTTTCTACAAAAAAGGGACAGCTTCCTAATGCTTTATTCACATGTTAGTTTTTCAGATGCACAGCACATGCACATGTTATAATTTAAGGGGCATTTCACATGTCCATTTTCTTGTTGTCCGAAGGTCCATATATATATATATATATATATATATATATATATATATATATATATATATATATATATATATATATATATATATATATATATATATATATATATATATATACATATATATATATATATATATATACACATATATATATATATATATATATACACATATATATACATACATATATATAAAAAAAACAGACATGTCTGGTTCGAATTTATTCAGTAGATGAGGATCCTGACATATTCTCTTTTAACTCAGAATTCTGATTCTCTTTTATCTCATAATTTCCTACTAGTGTATTTGAAAATGGGTCTAAAACAGATAATTTATTATTCATTCTTTTTGTTTTTAAAGCACCACTCCAGCAGGTTTAATTTTTCAGCGCTGGAGTGGCACTTTAAATGTAAGCTCCCTACCTCCGTTGTTATACTCACCCTCCAGAATCTTCAATTTTGTGACAGTAGCTTCTGACTGGCCAGAAGCTTTCAATACAAGTCTATGAGAGCCAGAATGAGGTTCTCATAGACTTGTATTGAAAAGTGACCTCCGACGCTCCCCAGCAAAACACTGGAGCGCGCGCACAGATCACTTTTCGCTGGAGACGGACCAGAGTAATGCTGGAAAAGGATGAAGGGGGCGACAGGTGAGTATGAGACTGGGGACAGGGGACTTACATTTAAAGCACCATTCCAGCAGTGCAATAAATAAAAAGACTGGTGTGGTGCTTTAAAGGGTTATTTCTAAAAAATCAAGTTATCCCCTATGAGGGATTGAAGATCTTGCATTTCACAGGGCGTCTGAATGCTGGTGCCCCTAGCGATCCAAAGACACAGGCTCTGGAACCTCCAGAACGAAGCTCTGCAAGCCTGTTCTGAATGGAGTGGATGTGCACATGCACGGCTCTGCTCTTTTCTTTGTCTGATGGAAATAGTCGAGTGTTATACTCAGCTGTCCCATAGACAATGAATAGAGCAGAGGCTCCTCCATATTATTCAGGGCAGCACTGCAGAGTCTGTTCTTGGCGATCAGCATATTATTCCTTGCTCAGTGGTTAGGGGACAACTTGATTTTTTGGGGAATAACAATTTCATTCTCTTTATATTATCCTGTGAATAACAAAAGAATTAAAAAGTTTTAAATTTTAAGTAGAACTGTCAGTCAATTTCACAAAATAAACTGCATGCACCTTAAATAGATCTCTTAGACCTGATAAAGATGCTCTTTGAAAATCCATGTTGGAATGGCTGTATAATCCTTTAAAGAAGTGAAACTCAGTCTCTTCCCACCTATCCTGTTTGACAGTTCCACAGTGTCTACCCTACTGCTGAAATCTCATACGGCTCAGTATAAGCTGCAGCTGTTAGACAGGCTACGTGTCCAGAGTATTGAATATACTTAGGCCCCGATTCATCAATATCAGCATAAAAAACACATGATTCATTAAAAGATGCATGCATCTTAACGAATCCGGCGCATCTGAAAACTATCATGTGCTTCCATATGCTTTGTCACAAATCTTACTCCAGTCCAAGACTGAAGGAAGGTTTCTGACATTTAGCACGCCACAGCTTGTCATGAATGGGAAAAACTGTGATATCACCCTCCCTCCCACTTCTGCTCTGCCCACTTTGCCTGAGCTGGGTGAAACTGGTGTGTTTGTAGCGTAGCTACCGGGAGGTGGCAAAGGGTGAGGCCGCCCCAGGCCCCGCGCTCTCAGGGGCCCACCCGGAGCTATGCTACTTTCAACTGTATCAGTGTGCGCCGATACAGTTAAATTCTGCGGCAGAGCAGGGAGACACGATCTCCCTGCACTGCTGCTATGGGGTCCGTGAGCTGGGGGCCCCCCACAAGTTCAGCTGTATTGGCATCTGTCTATACAGTTGAAAGAGATGGAGGAGGGAGCTTCAGCTGACGGTTCTTCCCCCATCATTTTTCCTCGGCGTCTGATGTCACTAAGTGGCGTCCTCTACGCTGAGATATGCGATGCTTCAGATTCAGAAGAGAAGCTGTGGCGTCCAAAGCAGCAGGGAACAAGGAGGAGGAGTGAGTATTGTACTTTTATTATTTTTTTTTAGAACATTGTGGTGGCGATTAAACTGTATTGAGAGCTATGGGGCTGCATTATACTGAATAGGGGTGCATTACACGATATGTGGGTGCATTATATTGAATGGGGTGCATTATACTGTATGGGCTATGGGGGTGCATTTTACTATATGTGGGTGCATTATTCTAAATGGGGGTGCATTATACTGAATAGGGGTGCATTGTACCGTATGGGCTAGGGGGGTGCATTAGGCTATATGTGGGTGCATTATACTATGTGGGGGAGCATTATACCGTATGGGCGATGGGGGTGCATTATACTATATGTGGGTACATTATTCTAAATGGGGGTACATTATACTGAATGGGGGTGCATTATACCATATGGGCTATGGGGGTACATTATGCTATATGTGGGTGCATTATACTGAATGGAGGTGCATTATACTGTATGGGTTATGGGGGTGCATTATACTGAATGGGGGTGCATTATACTATATGGGGGTTCATTATACTATATGTGGCTGTATTATACTAAATGGGGGTGCATTATACTGAATGGGGGTGCATTATAATTTATGGGCTATGGGGGTGTATTATACTGAATGGGCTATGTGGGTGCATTATACTGTATGGGCTATGGGGTGCATTATAATATATGGGGGTGCATTATACTGAATGGGCTATAGGGTGCATTATACTATATGGGGGTGCATTATACTGTATGGACTATGGGGGTGCATTATACTGAATGGGCTATGGGTGTGCATTATACAGAATGGGCTATAGGGTGCTTTATACTATATGGGGGGTGCATTATTCTCATTTAGATTAAGGTCTGGGCTTTGACTAGGCCACTCCAAAGCATTTACACGTTTTCCCTTAAACCACTCGAGTGTTGCTTTAGCTGTATGCTTTGGGTCATTTTCTTGTTGGTAGGTGAACCTTTGTCCCAATCTCAAATCACTGACAGACTAAAACAGGTTTTGCTAAAGAATATCCCTGCATTTCGTACCATCCATTTTTCCCTTGACCATTTTCCCTGTCCCCACTGCTGAAAAACATCCACACAGCATGATGTTGCCACCACAATGTTTCACTGTGGGGATGGTTTTCTTGGGGTGATGAGCTGTGCTGGTTTGATGCAAGACATAGCGTTTGCCTTAGTGGCCAAAAAGTTAAATGTTGGTCTCATCTGACCACAGCTCCTTCCTCCATACATTTGGGGAGTCTCCCACATGTCTTTTGGCAACCTCAAAACGAGCCTTACAATTTGTGTGTGTAAGTAAAGGCTTTTTTTCTGCCCACTCTTCCATAAAGGCCACTTTAATGGTGTGTACGGCTTATTGTGGTCATATGGACAGATACTCCAGTCTCTTCTTGGGAACTCTGTAGCTTCTTCAGGATTACTTTTACCAATTTTTAGTTATTTGATCCCATAAATTTAATTTATGCTTATATTTTTCTCACTTCACTACACCAACATAGACTATTTAGTGCTGATGCATCAAGCACAAATCGGATAACAAACATACTTAAACACAGGTTGCAATGTAACAAAATGGGTAAAAAGCCAAGGGGGTGAATACTTTTGCAAGCCGCTGTAAGTGAATGACGCTGCCCTGTTTATCTGTGCGGATTGCAAGTCACATTTGATCAATAACACATCAGAAAACTTATTTGGGCTTTGATGCATATAATATACTACTGGTTTAGATATATTATTATCACACCTGCTTTATTTTTAAACAGGCAATGACAAAAATCAGAAGGATAAACTAAAATGTAAGGATAGAACTACACTGGAGCAAAATGTAAGTACTATAGCAGAATACTAATAATACAAATACAGAAATTGGAATTGTCAGTTGATTTAAAATACATATTGGTGAGTTCTGATGTTGTTTTATTTTTGGATTATTGTAAATGCTCCCTTTTCACTTAATTATTCTATGAATAACAAATTGCTCCAGACCCATCCGGGGACATAACACCCACTCCACCATGTCCGACTTTAGCGGTGAGTTCAAACCATGTAAAACTTGATTATGTTGATCTCTCTGGTTTGCATTGTGTCTATCCCAAATGTACAAAAATAAAACAATAGACAAAGTGATATCAAAGTACATGGATAATGAACATAGTGATGTCACAGCATAGAGCTAATGTAGTAATGTCTCTTTAAATGAATATTTAACACAATGAAGTCAGCGCATATAAATCATATGTCCAGTAATGTCACAATATAGGAAATACACAAAATCATAGAATGTTAGAGTTGGAAGGATCTCCAGGGTCATCATGTCCAACCCTCTGCTCAATGCAGGATTCACTAAACCATCTCAAACAGATGTCTGTACACATAGTGATATTGTAAGGAGATGGACATGCTGTCCACGTTTCCCTCTTCAATTTACAAGTTTGTTGTTATGAAATGTTATGTGATACAATGTGAACTGTGATGTATAGTTTGACTTGTAATGTGCGTTGGAGGTGTTAGCAATACTGATAGCATGTGTAGTTTGACAATAGGGATAGTAAGAGTTAATGCTTGGGACTAGCCAAGAGAGGGAGTAAGTGAGTCAGATAGGGCCTGGAGTGCATAGTGAAAGGACCTGAGGTTTATTGTGACTATTCTGGAGTGTCCTTAGAGTGAGAGGAGACCAAAGAAAAGAAATAGCGAGATCTGGAGCAGAACTGACAAAGAGTAAGATTGACCTTCCAGACACAGGTCCTGGGAGAGAACGCCTAGCAGAAAGGCCTAGAGTTTACAGCTTGCAAGGTAATGGGCCTGGACGGGACTGAGTATGAGAGATGAATAGATTGTCCCAGGCGGGAGTTCCAAAGCATCAGAGAGCTTGAGGCTAAGTTCCGCCATACTGGTACCCTAAGAGGAGAAAAGACGCGGGGCGAGTAAAGGACTCTTGCTAAACAGAATGGTTTTTAACAAGGAAAAATGCAAAGTACTACATCTGGGCAATAAAAATGAAAAAAGCATATACAGAATGGGAGGAATAGAGCTAAGCAACAGTACATGTGAAAAAGACTTAGGTATACTAATAGATCATAGACTGAACATGAGTCAACAGTGTGATGCAGCAGCAAAAAAGGCAAATACAATTCTGGGATGTATTAACAGAAGCATACAGTCTAGATCACGTGAAGTCATTATTGGTCTTTACTCCTCTTTGGTCAGACCTCATCTGGAATACTGTGTACAGTTTTGGGCACCACATTTTAAAAAAGACATAGACAAACTGGAGCAAGTTCAGAGAAGAGCGACCAGAATGGTGACTGGTCTGCAAACCATGTCCTATGAGGAACGGTTGCAGGATTTGGGAATGTTTAGCTTGCAAAAAAGAAGACTGAGAGGAGACTTAATAGCTGTCTACAAATATGTCAAGGGCTGTCACATTGTAGAAGGATCATCTTTATTCTCATTTGCACAAGGAAAGACTAGAAGCAATGGGATGAAACTAAATGGGAGGAGACACAGATTAGATATTAGAAAAAACTTTTTGACAGTTAGGGTGATTAATGAGTGGAACAGGCTGCCACGAGAGGTGGTGAGTTCCCCTTCAATGGACGTCTTCAAACAGAGGCTGGACAGACATCTGTCTGAGATGATTTAGTGAATCCTGCTTTGAGCAGGGGGTTGGACCAGATGACCCAGGAGGTCCCTTCCAACTCTACCATTCTATGATTCTATGATTCTATGAGTACTGTAAAGTTAAAGCTGAGTTGTGGTGAAGTAGTGAGAAACAGTGGAACAGAGGACCAGTAGAGAGAGTAATGAGGAAAGCTGAATATAGAGAAAAGAAGGAAGGAAATTGTGTGGAAAATGCTTTGAATTGTAAAGGAAACGTTCATAGGACTGTGTACCCGCTATCTCTTGTATATATTCCCTACCAAGTACCCGTTTAGTAAGAAGTTTATTTTCTAATGGTGGTCTCTCTCATTAAACTATAAAACACCTGATCCTGGCAAACCAACAACATTTGTTACATGCAGCCTGCACGGGTGTAGCGCCCTCACAGCGCAAGTCAACAAACTTAGCCAGAACCCCCACTTTCATGTAATGTGTCGGGGTGCCTCGCCCATGGCTACCGCCCCGCTCCACATTACAATATCACAGTAGGGTAGTAATTTATACAGGATACCATAGCACAGAAATAAGGCTCACAGTGTCACGGTACAGGAAAAATGGTATGCCAACTTAGACCTCAATCAGACATCCATGAGTCATGTACGTATTTCATCTGCGGTTTTCACGTATCGACCATGCAATCATTATAGTCTATGGGACTGGTCACATGTTTTTTTGTGGATTGAGTGGCCTGTAAAAATCTTGGAGATGTGTCACAAATCAAAATGACCTATACAAGTCTATGGGTCTGTGAAAAATCACAGACAGTCAAAGAATGGCATCTCTGTGCTGTCTGTGGATTAACATTGCAATGGATAGGAGAAGCTTTGTAATTTATTTATTTTATATTTGGACACATTGACCAAGCACTGATGAAACTTGCATCCAAAACTCTGATGAACAATAGTCTGCTTTATGTCCCTTACAAGTAGCGAAAATCAGCCTAAGTAGCTTTTGGAAGAACACTTATTCCTGATCATTAGTCCACGTAAACATGGCCATAATCAGCCAACAAATAGGCAAACTAATCACATCTTTTTAATTGTTTGTTGGCAACAGATACCCCTGTGTAAACAGAGATTTGCTGGTGACTGTATGGAGGACACATTAACAATTGTTTACTGCCACTCAATTTGTATTAATATGACTTCATCATGTCAGAATGATTCCTTATTCTCCTTTCCATCGATTACTGTAGAGCTTGCTGGTTTTCATTTTAGGTTATTTGGCTTCAACAACGGGTGACCAGTAGTGTTGAGCATTCCGATACTGAAATATCGGGTATCGGCCGATATTCGTGGTATCGGAATTCCGATACTTAATTCCGATACTTTTACAATATCGAATACCGGAATCGGAAGTTCCCATAATGCCTGCGCTCTGCAGTGTCTCTGAAGGATGACAAGCTGGGTGGCAGCGCTCAGCTGTGATCCAGCCTGTCATCAGAATGCCATCCCAGCGTGGGAGAATTCTCCTGATTGTTTAAAAGCCGGCGGGCGGTAAAAAGCTGCCGGCTTTTAAACAATCACACAGCCCCATACTGCTTACCCGCAGCCTCCCACCCCGATCCTCCTCTCCCCTCGCCACCTCCCATCCCGATCCTAAGTTAGGACCGGGCGGGGAGCACAGCACCAAGGAGCGGGGAGCGAAGGACCCGGGCGGGGAAGCCGGCAGTGAAAAGACTTCACCGCCGGCTTTCCCGTTCTATGCTGCGCTTTCCCGCCAGTTATTTCAAATGAACAGCTGAGGTATCCGGTGATGCTGATCAGCTGTTCATTTGAAGTCACGGCGGTGCCCTCAGAGGGTTCATGTGAGTTCATGCTTGACTGCATTGCATGAACTCACATGAACTTTCGCACGGCCGCACAGGTCAGCCTCACCTCGCAGACCATCAGCCCGTCATGATTAGTGTGTGCGGGTGTCTGTGCGATGTCTGCGGGTGTGTGCGGTGTCTGTGCGATGTCTGCGAGTGTGTGCGCGGTGTCTGTGCGTTGTCTGCGGGTGTGTGCGGGTGTGCGCGGTGTCTGTGCGATGTCTGGGGGGTGTGTGCGTGCAGGCAGACATAGGCCGATGTGACACTACTACTCCCATCGGCCTATGTCTGTCCCCCGTCCACTCGTGCCAGCAGGATCAGCTCGATGGGAGCAGTAGTTCCCATCAGCCTGATCCTGCTATTTAAATTGCCCTACTGTGTCCCCAATAAATTTCAAATACATGTCATTGGTGGCCAGTGGTTACCTACAATAAATTAGTTCATACATTACCTGTCCCCGCCGATCGCCACATAAAATAATGTAAAAAATAAAAAACTACACCTATACTCACCTAGACACCTAATTCCCCGAAGCCATCGATCTCCTGTAATAAAATGTAAAATAATAAACCACAACCTTATCCTTACCCCTCCGTAGTAGTCCACGAGTGTCCCACGATGATCTCCAGTTTAGAGCAGCCACATAGAATGTGGCCGCTCTGAACCGCTGCCGCCGCTAGAATGACGGGGCCGTAAAGCAGCCCCGTCATTGCATAAGTGAGTTTGCCGGAGTTCAGGCAGCGCTGCTCCGGTTAGCTGCTTTACGGCCCCGCTGTATCGTGAGAAATTCCCACGGTACAGCAGTGCCGTAAAGGAGGTCTCCGGAGCTGCGCTGACTGAATGCACTCCGGTGACCTCAGTCAGGGGCTCACGCTGCCGGGAGCGGACGTGTTCCCGGCAGCGTGAGCTTACAGCAGCCATGCACAGCTGTCACCATCTCCAGATGTGACAGCTGTGCATGGGAGATCAGCGCAGGAACATGGACAGGTAACTATTTTTTTTTAGTAAACTAAGAATTAAATAAAATGGTGTGTTTTATTTCAAATAAATTATTTTTTTCTGGGTGTAGTGTGTGTTTTTTCTTTTTAACACTTTGTAGGTTAGTAATGGGGGTGTCTTATAGACGCCCATCATTACTAACCTGGGCTTCATGGCAGCTGGTGCTGACATGAACCCCAACCCTATTACCCCCTGCCACCGCACCAGGGCAGCGTGGAAGAGCGAGGCTAAGTGCCATTTCTGGGGCGGCTGACGGCTGGTGATTCTAGCCTGGGAGGGGGCCAATATTCATGGCACCCTTCCTGGGCTATTAATATCAGCCCCCAGCTGTCTGCCTAGCCTTTGCTAGCTATAAAAATAGGGGGGACTCCACGTCACTTTTTGGGGGGTCCCCCATTTTAATAGCTAGTAAAGGCTAGGTATTCAGCTGGGGGCTGATATTAGTATCCTGGGAAGCTCCGTGGGTATTACCCCCTTCCCAGGCTTCAAACATCTGCCCCAGCCGTCTGCTTAACCTCCGCTAGAGACTAAAATTAGGGGGAACCCCACGCCAATTTTTTTTTTAATAAATCCTTTATTTTAACACTAAATGACAAGTACAGTAATCAACACTATCACTGTACTTCTTATATATGTGACTGACATGTTTCTATCTATCTAATCTATGTGTGATTGTCTATTCTTTCTTTTCTAAATTGTCGGGTACAGACGCTGAATTGCCGGCCGGCTTTTTTAAAGAGACGGTGCATGAAAACACTAATATTTTGTTTAAATAAATCCTTTACACTAAATGACAAGTACAGTAATCAACACTGTCACTGTACTTCATATATATGTGACTGGCATGTTTCTATCTATCTAATCTGTGTGTGATTCTCTATTCTTTCTATTCTAAATTGTCGGGTACAGACGCTGAATTGCCGGCCGGCTTTTTTAAAGAGACGGTGCATGAAAACACTAATATTTTGTTTAAATAAATCCTTTACACTAAATGACAAGTACAGTAATCAACACTGTCACTGTACTTCATATATATGTGACTGGCATGTTTCTATCTATCTAATCTATGTGTGATTCTCTATTCTTTCTATTCTAAATTGTCGGGTACAGACGCTGAATTGCCGGCCGGCTTTTTTAAAGAGACGGTGCATGAAAACACTAATATTTTGTTTAAATAAATCCTTTACACTAAATGACAAGTACAGTAATCAACACTGTCACTGTACTTCATATATATGTGACTGACATGTTTCTATCTATCTAATCTATGTGTGATTCTCTATTCTTTCTAGTCTAAATTGTCGGGTACCGATGCTGAATTGCCAGCCGGCTTTTTTAAAGAGACGGTGCATGAAAACACTAATATTTTTTTAAATAAATCCTTTACACTAAATGACAAGTACAGTAAGCAACACTGTCACTGTACTTATTATATATGTGACTGACATGTTTCTATCTATCTAATCTATGTGTGAAGCTCTATTCTTTCTATTATAAATTGTCGGGTACCGGTATTGGCTGCTGATGAATTGCCGGCTTTTCATGTTTCACTGTGAGCACTGTTCCCATCGATTTGGGCAACCACCTCCCCCAATACATTCTACATTATTGTTAGTTGTTTTCCTTCATGTAGAATTAACCTACAAGGAAAGAAAGGGTTTATTTTCATTCCGATATTTGTGTCCCATTGACTTGCATTGGTTTCCGGTATCGGAATCGGCGATATCCGATACTTTTTGGGTATCGGCCCGATCCAATCCGATCCGATATTTCCTGATATCGGAAGGTATCGCTCAACACTACCTATCACATTAAAGTCTGTCTCTATTGAGAACATACTTGCTGGTAGAGGGGTGCCTCCAGATGGGCGTGGCGGTAAATGATGCCGTGTGACCGCTTGCACGACGTGATCCTCTTTATATACCCATGTAGCTAAGTGAGAAAGTGCCGGTAAGTGCACCCCAATAGAGGCTCTTCTGGTCATGCGCAATACATGGAGCGCACGCCAGCATGACTGCGGTCTCACATTACTGGACCTTCCGGTCATGCGCAGTGTATGGAACGCAAAGAAAAGTAAATGGAGCACAAGTGACTTCCGGTCATGCGCAATACGTGGAACGACCGCCGGAATGAATGCGGTCTCAGGATACTGGACTTTCCGATCATGCTCAGTGTGTGGTATGCAAAAGGGAGCGTAAGTGACTTCTGGACATGCGCATACAGAGTTTCTGGTCTCACCGCTGGAGCACACAAGTGGAGTGCGAACTGTAATTGCTCTATCTCAGCAAAGAAAAAGAAAAATAGTGACACATTGTCTAGAAGAGGGGTAAAAAAAGAGGAAAGAAAAAGAAAAAAAACGAAAAAAGGAGCCAGAGGGAAAAAGTCCAAATGACTAATTAAAGGCCCCCATATAATGTATATAGTTTGAGGTCCAGGGTATCACACATAAAGGTACTAGGTAGAACCCTAGTTAATAACCTATAAAAGAGAAGAAAAAGGGATCAGATATACTGAATATTGTATAGTAACATTTTCAACATATTGTGGTGGCAACAGACAAATCCATAATAACTGACATTTGTGTATACTGACACCAAACATTTCATTCACAAATAAACAATATGGAGCTTAATATAAGGTATTGTGTCAATCAATGTTGTATTTCGTATTCTCTGTTTAAACCACTAGGTGTTATAGTTTGAAGTGTGTGTATCCAGAAGGATTCGCTTTCTTTAAGCCTCTTAATATGATCACCCCCCTCTTCTATTTTGTGGTTTATAATCAATAACCTGATACCTTAACTGTGATACAGTGTGAGACATGGTGGAGAAGTGGGCCGGGATCGGCAACATTGTGCGACCACACCTAATGGTGGATTCATGTTGCGAGATGCGGTCTCGGATATGCTGAGTTGTCTCCCCAACATAGCCGAGACCGCACGAACACTTAATCAAATAGATGAAATAACTTGAGTCGCACGTAAAATATCCTTTAAGAGGATATCGTTTACCCGATTGAGGATGCGAGAAGGAATCACCCTTCATAATATTGGAACACTGGAGGCATCCCAAACAAGGGAAAGTGCCTCAACGTGGAGTCACTAAAGTATGTTGGATTGGTCCCATCCGTGTAGAGCCCACATCTGCCCTAACCAAATGATCACGGATATTTTGGGGTCTTTTATGACATAATAGGGGTGCATCATGGGATACGATTGTCCCAATAGAGGCCAATGACGCTGGATACATTTATACACTGCTCAAAAAAATAAAGGGAACACTCAAATAACACATCCTAGATCTGAATGAATGAAATATTCTCATTGAATACTTTGTTCTGTACAAAGTTGAATGTGCTGACAACAAAATCACACAAAAATCATCAATGGAAATCAAATTTATTGACCAATGGAGGCCTGGATTTGGAGTCACCCCCAAAATTAGAGTGGAAAAACATACTACAGGCTGATCCAACTTTGATATAATGTCCTTAAAACAAGTCAAAATGAGGCTCAGTATTGTGTGTGGCCTCCACGTGCCTGTATGACCTTCCTATAATGCCTGGGCATGCTCCTGATGAGGTTGCGGATGGTCTCCTGTTGGATCTCCTCCCAGACCTGGACTAAAGCATCCACCAACTCCTTGACAGTCTGTGGTGCTACGATGGTGGATGGAGTGAGACATGATGTCCCAGATGTGCTCAATAGAATTAAGGTCTGGGGAACGGACGGGGCAGTCTATAGCTTCAATGCCTTCATCTTGCAGGAACTGCTGACACACTCCATCCACATGAGGTCTGGCATTGTCCTGCATTAGGAGGAACCCAGGGCCAACAGCACCAGCATATGGTCTCACAAGGGGTCTGAGGATCTCATCTCGGTACCTTATGGCAATCAGGCTACCTCTGGCGAGCACATGGAGGGCTGTGCGGCCCTCCAAAGAAATGCCACCCCACATCATTACTGAACCACTGCCAAACCGATCATGCCGAAGGATGTTGCAGGCAGCAGATCGCTCTCCACGGCGTCTCCAGACTCTGTCACGTCTGTCACATGTGCTCAGTGTGAACCTGCTTTCATCTGTGAAGAGTACAGGGCGCCAGTGGTGACTTTGCCAATCCTGGTGTTCTGTGGCAAATGCCAAGCGTCCTGCACGGTGTTGGGCTGTGAGCACAACCCCCATCTGTGGACGTCGGACCCTCATACCATCCTTATGGAGTCGGTTTCTAACCGTTTGTGCAGACACATGCACATTTGTGGCCTGCTGGAGGTCATTTTGCAGAGCTCTAGCAGTGCTCCTTGTAACATCCCTGGCGGCGTGCTGGCATGGCATACCACCTCCCACCATGCAAGACCGCCATCTTACCTATCAATCCAGGCTGCACACTTTGCTCCAGTACCTGCTGTGTCTCTTGTCTGATTGCTTAGGGCGGCGGCGCGGCTACTGCCTGATTCTTATAGTTACTGTGTGCGCACTCCTAATGCCTCCCCAGCCTATTGCTGTGAGTCACTGGATATGTAGCACCCCGAGGGCTCGGCTGCTAAAGGGGTATTGCACCTCAGACCAGAGGTGTGATATTCCACTCCCGGGTAAGGATGGAGTGTGGACTAGGGCTCAGTAAGCTGCATGCACCACACACACCCCATTTCCGAGGGACAGCTCAACGGTGCTCCCACAAGATAGAAGTGCAGGCACGACAGCATCTGTCCCTGGCTGGAGTGGGGAGGGGGTGGAATACCCAGTGGTGTAGGAGCAGATAGGGGTGGGTCTCTGGGCATAGGTAGGAGCCCATTGGTTGCTAGTCACCTGGGCTCGGGTGTCAGAAGGAGGTATATAAGGTGGGCACCATCTTAGAACAGAGTTCAGTCCAGTCCAGTTCAGTTCAGTGGAGACAGTCTGAGGAGAAGACGGGAAGCAGAGCCCCTGCATGGGCTCTGCTCTGCAGGCAGGCCTTGTCAGGAGGCTGGAGCCTGAGAGAGAGAGAGAGAAGAAGGAAGAGAAAGGAAAGTAGGAAAGGAACTGGAACAGAGGAGAAAGGAAGCAAGGAACACAGAGAAAGGCCCAGAGACACGAGGACAGAAGGAACCCCATATGCCCAGAGGAGATACAGGGTGAAGGGTTGGCAGAGCAGGGTACTGGAACCCGAATTGGTGGAGGCGACTAATCCTCAGCCAAAACCGGAGGTTGTGACCACATCTTGGTGCGACCCCTCACTACATCCACCAGAAAGGCATACCGTATAGGGTCAGGGAAACCGGAGAGAGGTTTCGCCAACAGAAGGCCCGAGGAAGCTGGACAAAGGTGGGTCCCTGGTGGGGACGGCCAGTAGAAAGGAAGAGAGGGGAGCTCTGAACCACACTCTGGAATTGCCTGGGAGTTGACCGAGTCCCTTGCCTGGTGAACGCAGCACGGCTCAGGCGGTCCCTCATGTGCACAAGTGACCAGAATAACAACCGTGAGTAAAGCTTTGAAAACTGCAACTGCACGTCTCTGTGATTCCTCGCCGCACCAGCACCATAAGTACTGGGACGCTCACACCATCACCACCATCATCCACATTAGCTGCCCTGAGGCAATACTTCTCCCGTGGGGAGTCATCCCATACTCAGCTGCGCAAACAACATCAGCCTCAGCGGTCTGCAGCGCAGCGGCGGTCCCCACTGACCGCAATCCACGGGTGGCGTAGTCGGACACTTATTACAATACAAATAGACTGCCACTGGTTTGACCGCCCTGGGCACGGACCGGTTCACCGCCACGGAGAACTACAACCCCCAGCGATCCGGCTCCGGGTATCCCCTTGCACAGCACAGGCCCAGGGGGCGCGTCAGATACATAAACCCCCTCCACCCAGTAGGAGGTCCCTGAGCAACACTTTCATTCAGTGTGTTCTGTGCAACTGAGTTGCCAGGTCCTGTCCTGTATCTTGTCTGTTTGCGCCCCTGGGGGCTGTATATCCAGGCCTGTTACCTGTATCTGTGACTTCAAGTCTGTCTCCGAAACCCTGGGGGCTGCGTTCCCAGGCTCGTTCCTGTATCTTATTCCTGTTTCAGTTCCTGTCTGAACTGTGTCCTAGCCCGTTACCTGTTTCTCTCTATGTCCGAACCTTCCTTTTTTCTGCAGTGTCTGAACCTGGACCTAACTCCAACTCGTTGTCTCTGAACTTCTGTTTGTGAGTTTTGTGTACACTCGCTACTTCATTGTAAGTACCTTGTGTGTATCTGGTTCTGCTTGTTCACTGCACCTGCGGTTTCAGTCTGCTCTGCTTGTTCACCGCACCTGCGGTTTTGCTCTGCTCTGCTTGTCCACCGCACCGGCGGTTTCACTCCGCCCTGCTTGTCCACCGCACCGGCGGTTTCGCTCTGCTTGTACACCGCACTGACGGTTTCGCTCTGCTCTGCTTGTTCACCGCACCTGCGGTTTCGCTCTGCTCAGCTTGTTCACCGCACCTGCGGGTTTTGCTCTGCTCTGCTTGTTTACCGCATCTGCAGATTTTGCTTTGCTCTGCTTGTCTACCGCATCTGCGGGTTTTGCTCTGCTTGTCTACCGCACCTGCGATTTCGCTCTGCTCTGCTTGTTCACCGCACCTGCGGTTTTGCTCCGCTCTGCTTGTCCACCGCACCGGCGGTTTTGCTCCACCCTGCTTGTCCACTGCACCCGTGGTTTCGCTCTGCTTGTTCACAGCACCGGCGGTTTCGCTCTGCTCTGCTTGTTCACCACACCTGCGGTTTCGCTCTGCTCAGCTTGTTCACCGCACCTGCGGGTTTTGCTCTGCTCTGCTTGTTTACCGCATCTGCAGGTTTTGCTTTGCTCTGCTTGTCTACCGCATCTGCGGATTTTGCTCTGCTCTGCTTGTCTACCGCACCTGTGAGTTTTGCTCTGCTCTGCTTGTCTACTGCATCTGTGGGTTTTGCTCTGCTCTGCTTGTCTACCACATCTGCGGGTTTTGCTCTGCTTGTCTACCGCACCTGCGATTTCGCTCCGCTCTGCTTGTTCACCACACCTGCGGTTTCGCTCTGCTCTGCTTGTTCACCGCACCTGAGGTTTTGCTCTGCTCTGCTTGTCCACCGCAGCGGCGGTTTCGCTCCGCTCTGCTTGTCCACCGCACCGGCGGTTTCGCTCTGCTTCGCTCTGCTTGTTCACCGCACCGGCGGTTTCGCTCTGCTCTGCTTGTTCTCCGCACCGGCGGTTTCGCTCTGCTCCGCTCTGCTTGTTCACCGCACCGGCGGTTTCGCTCTGCTCTGCTTGTTCACCGCACCGGCAGTTTCGCTCTGCTCAGCTTGTTCACCGCACCTGCGAGTTTTGCTCTGCTCTGCTTGTTTACCACCCCTGCAGGTTTTGCTTTGCTCTGCTTGTCTACCGCATCTTCGGGTTTTGCTCTGCTCTGCTTGTTTACTGCACCTTCCGGTTTTGCTCTGCTCTGCCTGTCTAACGCACCTGCAGGTTTTGCTCTGCTCTGCTTGTTTACCGCACCTGCGGGCTTTGCTCTGCTCTGCTTGTCTACCGCATCTGCGGGTTTTGCTCTGCTCTGCTTGTCTACCGCATCTGCGGGTTTTGCTCTGCTCTGCTTGTCTACCGCACCTGCTGGTTTTCCTCTGCTCTGCTTGTCTACCGCATCTGCGGGTTTTGCTCTGCTTGTCTACCGCACCTGCGATTTCACTCTGCTCTGCTTGTTCACTGCACCTGCGGTTTCGCTCTGCTCTGCTTGTTCACCGCACCTGCGGTTTCGCTCTGCTCTGCTTGTTCACCGCACCTGCGGTTTTGCTCTGCTCTGCTTGTCCTCCGCACCGGTGGTTTCGCTCCGCTCTGCTTGTCCACCGCACCGGCGGTTTCGCTCTGCTCCGCTCTGCTTGTTCACCGCACTGGCGGCTTCGCTCTGCTCTGCTTGTTCACCGCACCCGCGGTTTCGCTCTGCTCTGCTTGTTCACCGCACCTGCGGTTTCGCTCTGCTCTGCTTGTTCACCGCACCGGCAGTTTCGCTCTGCTCAGCTTGTTCACCGCACCTGCGAGTTTTGCTCTGCTCTGCTTGTTTACCACCCCTGCAGGTTTTGCTTTGCTCTGCTTGTCTACCGCATCTTCGGGTTTTGCTCTGCTCTGCTTGTTTACTGCACCTTCCGGTTTTGCTCTGCTCTGCCTGTCTAACGCACCTGCAGGTTTTGCTCTGCTCTGCTTGTTTACCGCACCTGCGGGCTTTGCTCTGCTCTGCTTGTCTACCGCATCTGCGGGTTTTGCTCTGCTCTGCTTGTCTACCGCATCTGCGGGTTTTGCTCTGCTCTGCTTGTCTACCGCACCTGCTGGTTTTCCTCTGCTCTGCTTGTCTACCGCATCTGCGGGTTTTGCTCTGCTTGTCTACCGCACCTGCGATTTCGCTCCGCTCTGCTTGTCCACCGCACCAGCGGTTTCGCTCTGCTCTGCTTGTTCACCGCACCGGCGGCTTCGCTCTGCTCTGCTTGTTCACCACACCTGCGGTTTCGCTCTGCTCTGCTTGTTCACCGCACCGGCAGTTTCGCTCTGCTCAGCTTGTTCACCGCACCTGCGAGTTTTGCTCTGCTCTGCTTGTTTACCACCCCTGCAGGTTTTGCTTTGCTCTGCTTGTCTACCGCATCTTCGGGTTTTGCTCTGCTCTGCTTGTTTACTGCACCTTCCGGTTTTGCTCTGCTCTGCCTGTCTAACGCACCTGCAGGTTTTGCTCTGCTCTGCTTGTTTACCGCACCTGCGGGCTTTGCTCTGCTCTGCTTGTCTACCGCATCTGCGGGTTTTGCTCTGCTCTGCTTGTCTACCGCATCTGCGGGTTTTGCTCTGCTCTGCTTGTCTACCGCACCTGCTGGTTTTCCTCTGCTCTGCTTGTCTACCGCATCTGCGGGTTTTGCTCTGCTTGTCTACCGCACCTGCGATTTCGCTCTGCTCTGCTTGTTCACTGCACCTGCGGTTTCGCTCTGCTCTGCTTGTTCACCGCACCTGCGGTTTCGCTCTGCTCTGCTTGTTCACCGCACCTGCGGTTTTGCTCTGCTCTGCTTGTCCACCGCACCGGCGGTTTCGCTCCGCTCTGCTTGTCCACCGCACCGGCGGTTTCGCTCTGCTCCGCTCTGCTTGTTCACCGCACCGGCGGCTTCGCTCTGCTCTGCTTGTTCACCGCACCCGCGGTTTCGCTCTGCTCTGCTTGTTCACCGCACCTGCGGGTTTTGCTCTGCTCTGCTTGTTTACCGCACGCACCTGCGGGTTTTGCTCTGCTCTGCTTGTCTACCGCACCTGCGGGTTTTGCTCTGCACTGCTTCTCTACCGCATCTGCGGGTTTTGCTCTGCTCTGCTTGTCTACTGCATCTGCGGGTTTTTCTCTGCTCTGCTTGTCTACCGCATCTGCGGGTTTTGCTCTGCTCGTCTACCGCATCTGCGGGTTTTGCTCTGCTCTGCTTGTCTACCGCACCTGCGGGTTTTGCTCTGCTCTGCTTGTTTACCGCACCTGCGGCTCCTTTCCTGTGTCCCAGTCTGCACTGGTCCTTCTCCTGCCTGTGTTCCTACCTGCCAGTACCCGCCTGTCTGCATGCCAGCCGTGCCTGCCAGTGTCCATCTGTCTGCATACCAGCCGTGCCAGCCAATACCCACCTGTCTGCATACCAGCCGTGCCTGACAGTACCCACCTGTCTGTATGCCAGCCTAACCTGCCTGTTCCTGCATTTCCCGGTGTGGGTCAACAGCTGTGACCGGGGTCTGACGTGGAGTAGCACCTGGTCCCTCTGCTCGGTTCCTGCCTGGTTCATGGAGTCGACTGAGCCGCCGTGTGACCTTGGTCGGACCGAGTTGATACTTAGTTACGCCCCTCCAGGCAGTCCTTGGTTCATGGTCCAGTGGGATCACTAATCATGCTCACGTCAGTCAGTCCGGTCGTGTGCGTAACAGTTTGCTCAGGCCATGGTCCCCGTTGAGCCCCACGGCCCTTCGCTCTCGGTGACATTTGAATCCTTGTCTGGATAATACGTGCACCAAGGAAAAAAATTTTTTTTCTCAAGCTGAGGTCCAGGCAATTTATGCACCAGCCCAAATGGAGCTATCAGCACTCGTTCCTGCGGATCCACCACAGTACTATGGAGATCCAAAACAAAGCCGTGCATTTGTGGAGCAATGTATGCTGCATTTCAAATTCTATGCTCACTATTTTCCCACTGATCGGGTTAAAGTAGCATTCATGATGTCCTACTTAGCGGGTGATGCCTTGAATTGGATCACCCCCCTATGGGAAGCATGGGATCCTATTGTTTCTGACCTGCAGGCCTTCCTGGTGGCCTTTCTAATGGTCTTCGATGACCCTAACCCTGAGGCTTCTGCTAAAGCTTCCCTTCTCAATATCCTAGAGCAGTCCCGATGGGTGATGCGTGTGGGTAGCCCACCAGCTCTCCAGCCTGAAGAGACTGCTGCCCACACAGAAGTCACACAGGATGACAATGCTCCACAGAATACTTCTCTTCCCAACCTTAAGAGGCAGTCCAGGCATGCAAGGCGTAGAGGTAAACCGCCACGCCAGGTTCTGTCCTCCCAAAGATCTTCTGTTCCCCAGCCTGTTGAGGCAGCTACCCGCACAGAATCCATGAAGGATGACCATGTTCGTCAGGCAAAGCAGAGGCCGGAACTCAGTCACAAAATCGGATTGCGGTCCGGCTGCTGTTGTTTGGGACATCCTGACGGTCTCTGTCCAGCGAAGGTTGGAGTGTGTCACCCTGGCCTGGATGCCACAAAATGTAATAAAGCTGTGTCTGAGAGCAAGGGGGAGGTTCTCTAGTCAGGGGAACATTAGCATGCAATGCCTCCTGTCTCAGGCCAGTAGGGGGAGCTGGCTGCCCCTATAAAAGCTGGTACTGGGGGCAGGGTTAGAGAGAACTTGAAGGCCTGTCTCAGGACTGAGACTTGTCCCAGAGCAGAGCAGGGACAGACAGTTGTATTGCACCTAAGAGGAAGTGTGGCAGGAGGAGAGCCACAAGCCAGAGACAAGAGGTGAAGAGAGCCCGTCTTGGCAGATAACGGACTTAACTTTACCAGACTTTGGTGTCTGAGGCTGGGAGGATTCTACATCCTCCAGCAGATAACCAATTCGCAGGGGACTGTATATTCCTTGGCCTAAGAAGCCTGGAGGCCCTGCCACAACCAAAGGGACCAGTAAAGCCGTACAAGGCTGGGAGCAGAAAGGAACCCACGTCGCAGGCCATACAGGTGAGAATACACGGAAAGCTCGGAAACGTGGGCTGTTACCCTATAAGGAGGAGATAGCCAGAAGGAGCGCAGAAAGCACGATAGGCCTACACCCTCACCCTGACCAGGGCCAATTTCCCCATTGCTCTCAGACATCCAGGTCCCCTCCTAGCTGGGACTGTTTGTGGGTCAATTTACCTGTTCTAGTAAAGACCCTGGACTGCAACCTGTTGTCTGTGTGCTCCTTGCTCCTCCAGCACTATCAGCACTGGGACTCTCACTACCATCACTCCCAACATCCACTACACTGCCCTGGGGCCGCACTCTTCCCGTGGGGAGTCACACCATCCCAGCTGCACACATCATCAGCCCCAGCGGTCTGCCTTGCAGCGGCGGTTCCTAATGACCGCAAATCCACGGGTGGCGTAGTCGGACATAATCAACAACACATAACGGACTACCACTGGCCTGACCACCCTGAGCCACGGAACCGGGTTGCCACTACTACTCCCATCGTTCCCCCTATTGCCCGGATCCGAGTGCCCCACGGCCCAGGGGGCGAGTCAGCTTTGGCGTAGTCGGCAGGATTTCGTGCCCGCAACCACCGGGTACTGCGTGCCTGAAAAAGACTTTTGTAACTTACCTGTGGCGAAGTTTCCCGCCATCAGACGCCATCTTGGACCGTTTCCCACTGTCTTCTGCCGTCTTCCCGCCATCCGCAGCTGCTTCCCGCCATCGGACGCCATCTTCAGGACGCCGCACGGGAAGAAGAGGGGCGTGGACGTCAAAACCGCGCGAGATCCGAAGCTCCGCCCCACGCACCGACGCTGCGCAAGGTCCTGGAGGGGATAGAGAGCGACGCTGACGTCATCCGGACGCGACGCCAGGTCCTCGCCCATAGCAGCAGCAGCGGAGCCGCGGCCTACAGAAGAGGATCGTCGGAAGGTAGGCCACGCTTAACTAGGGGGGAGGAAGATGTTGGATACAGAGGCGCCCACTACCACCAACGCAGCTGCAGCAGCGGTGATGCCCTTTTCCCTGCCCTACATCCCTGGAGCGGCCTGGATGCCCAAGTACTCAGGGGAGCCCCATGCCCTAACTGACTTTAAGGAAAGGCTATACAGTTTGTTCCAAGTCTACCCCCTGACAGAGGAACAGAAGGTCAGCATACTAACAGGGCAGTTGACTGGTGCAGCCCAAAGGGAGGTAAAATCATGGCCCACTGAGGAGAAAAGGACTGTGAAGGGTATTCTGGCCCGGCTGCGGGGTACCTTTGACACACGTACCTCCGCTGAGATTAAAATGAGGTTCTATGGATGTAAGCAGCGGGCACAGGACAGCATCAGAGACTATGCCCTAAAGTTGCAGGAAGCCCTAAGGGCCATCCAACAAACTGACCCTGGCAGCGTGCAGGAAACGGATAAACTGCTAACAGAACAATTCATAGAAGGACTGCTGTCTAGCGCCCACAGGGCCCAACTGCGCCTCATGTTCTTACAGGACCCTGACCTGACCTTTGCCCAATTTAAGGACAGGGCCATAAGGGTGCTCCGTGAATCTGCAACCAGTGGCGCTATAAACCCCCGGCGCCCTGCTCTCACCTACCACCAGGAGGCGGCGCCCTCCTCTATGGACCCCGTGGGGGCTGATGCACAGGCCCTGAACCAAGCCCCGTCGAAAGACCTGCACCACCAAGTCCAGGAGCTGACCAGGAGCGTCGCGGCGTTGACCAGGACCGTTCAGGCGTTACAAGTGGACCCGTCAAGACCCATCGAGCTGGCTTCAAGTCCGGAGGATGTCCCGTGGCGTCGACAGAGGAGGATCCCGTCGTTCCGAGGGAGGCCCACAGACAGCTACGCAGAGGATGGACAGCCCATTTGCCGTCGATGCAACCAGCCCGGACACATTTGCAGGTACTGTAATTTAAACGGGTCCAACCTGGGGCAGAGGGCCAACCCCCAGGCATAAGATCACCAGGCCCTTATAATTGGCGTGATAAGTACGTTGGGGGGCGCCCGGTTTTACCCGAGGTGCTGGACAGTATCCCCATGAGCGCCTTGCTGGATACTGAGTCACAAGTAACCACTATCCCTTATGTACTTTTTAAGCAGTATTGGACTGATGATGATATCACACGGTATCCAGACAGTAACTTGAGCATCATCGCCAGTAATGGCTTACCCGTGCCGCAGATGGGGTTCAAGGAGATGACCATTAAAATTGGTAAAGTTGAACTACCGGCACAGGGAGTGATTATTGTGGACATTGACCGTCGTGAAAGTCACCCTAAAATAACTGTGGGTACTAATGTAATTGAAAATTGTCTTTCAGAGGTAATTGTAATTCTACAACAGGTGGCGGTGAATGCTAGTTCCAGCCAACAGAGAGTCCTCAACAAGGAGATAAAAGCCCTGATGAGACGGCAACAGGTAGAACTGTCTGGTGGTGAGATCGGTAGCGTAAGACTGAGTGACCCATTCCCCATTTCCATGCCTCCCAAAAGTGAAATGATGATCTGGTGTCGGACTGCAATCGGGTTGAGAGGTAGAGACTACCAAGCCATGGTAGAACCCGTGTACTCAGACAGCAGGCCCACCATTTTGACAGCCCGGGGGGTGGTTGATGTCCGTCATGGGAGGGTGCCCATCCGCATCCTCAACATTGGGGAGAGGGAAGTACACTTACCCAGGTACGCTACACTCGCCAAACTGTTTGTTGTCGAACACAAGGCTATCAGGGCCGTGGAACCCTTGCCTCCATCTCCTCAGGCGGAGGGTAATGGCTCCCAGAAACAAAAGGAGGACTGGTGCCAGAAACTCCATGTGGGTGCTGACTCCACTCCCCTGCACCAAAAACAAGGAGTCTACCGGGTGGTACAGGAGTACGAAAGAGTCTTTAGTAAGCACCCGCTAGACTTCGGCAGAGTAAAGGGGATAGAACACCACATCCCCACAGGGAGCCACCCACCAATAAAAGAAAGACACCGACCTGTACCCCCTGCACAGTATCAGAATGCAAAGGGCATGCTAAGAGAAATGAAGGAAGCTGGGGTCATTAGAGATAGCTGTATTCCCGTTTCCTAGTGGTGGTCCCGGTAAAGGACTTGACAGCCCAAACAGCGGCCAGAGCCTTCCAGCAATATTTCTGCCGTCCACACGGGTATCCGGAACAGGTCCTGACAGACCAGGGTCCAGCGTTCGAGGCTGAAATCTTCCAGGAGTTCTGCAACCTCTATGGATGTAAGAAGATTCGTACAACGCCTTACCACCCCCAAACCAACGGGATGTGTGAGAAGATGAACAATATAGTCATTGATCTCCTGAAGACGTTGCCCCTGGAGGAACGCAGCCTGTGGCCAGAATAACTGCCGGACCTGATAGACCTATACAACAATATCCCGGTGAATGCTACAAACTGCACCCCGGCTTACCTGATGCGAGCCAGACCAGGTAAGCTGCCCGTTGACCTGGAGATGGGAGTCCTAATACCTGAGGCCTCAGCGGTCTGCAGCGCAGCGGCGGTCCCCACTGACCGCATTCCACGGGTGGCGTAGTCGGACACTTATTACAATACAAATAGACTGCCACTGGTTTGACCGCCCTGGGCACGGACCGGTTCACCGCCACGGAGAACTACAACCCCCAGCGATCCGGCTCCGGGTATCCCCTTGCACAGCACAGGCCCAGGGGGCGCGTCAGATACATAAACCCCCTCCACCCAGTAGGAGGTCCCTGAGCAACACTTTCATTCAGTGTGTTCTGTGCAACTGAGTTGCCAGGTCCTGTCCTGTATCTTGTCTGTTTGCGCCCCTGGGGGCTGTATATCCAGGCCTGTTACCTGTATCTGTGACTTCAAGTCTGTCTCCGAAACCCTGGGGGCTGCGTTCCCAGGCTCGTTCCTGTATCTTATTCCTGTTTCAGTTCCTGTCTGAACTGTGTCCTAGCCCGTTACCTGTTTCTCTCTATGTCCGAACCTTCCTTTTTTCTGCAGTGTCTGAACCTGGACCTAACTCCAACTCGTTGTCTCTGAACTTCTGTTTGTGAGTTTTGTGTACACTCGCTACTTCATTGTAAGTACCTTGTGTGTATCTGGTTCTGCTTGTTCACTGCACCTGCGGTTTCAGTCTGCTCTGCTTGTTCACCGCACCTGCGGTTTTGCTCTGCTCTGCTTGTCCACCGCACCGGCGGTTTCACTCCGCCCTGCTTGTCCACCGCACCGGCGGTTTCGCTCTGCTTGTACACCGCACTGACGGTTTCGCTCTGCTCTGCTTGTTCACCGCACCAGCGGTTTCGCTCTGCTCAGCTTGTTCACCGCACCTGCGGGTTTTGCTCTGCTCTGCTTGTTTACCGCATCTGCAGATTTTGCTTTGCTCTGCTTGTCTACCGCATCTGCGGGTTTTGCTCTGCTTGTCTACCGCACCTGCGATTTCGCTCTGCTCTGCTTGTTCACCGCACCTGCGGTTTTGCTCCGCTCTGCTTGTCCACCGCACCGGCGGTTTTGCTCCACCCTGCTTGTCCACTGCACCCGTGGTTTCGCTCTGCTTGTTCACAGCACCGGCGGTTTCGCTCTGCTCTGCTTGTTCACCACACCTGCGGTTTCGCTCTGCTCAGCTTGTTCACCGCACCTGCGGGTTTTGCTCTGCTCTGCTTGTTTACCGCATCTGCAGGTTTTGCTTTGCTCTGCTTGTCTACCGCATCTGCGGATTTTGCTCTGCTCTGCTTGTCTACCGCACCTGTGAGTTTTGCTCTGCTCTGCTTGTCTACTGCATCTGTGGGTTTTGCTCTGCTCTGCTTGTCTACCACATCTGCGGGTTTTGCTCTGCTTGTCTACCGCACCTGCGATTTCGCTCCGCTCTGCTTGTTCACCACACCTGCGGTTTCGCTCTGCTCTGCTTGTTCACCGCACCTGAGGTTTTGCTCTGCTCTGCTTGTCCACCGCAGCGGCGGTTTCGCTCCGCTCTGCTTGTCCACCGCACCGGCGGTTTCGCTCTGCTTCGCTCTGCTTGTTCACCGCACCGGCGGTTTCGCTCTGCTCTGCTTGTTCTCCGCACCGGCGGTTTCGCTCTGCTCCGCTCTGCTTGTTCACCGCACCGGCGGTTTCGCTCTGCTCAGCTTGTTCACCGCACCTGCGAGTTTTGCTCTGCTCTGCTTGTTTACCACCCCTGCAGGTTTTGCTTTGCTCTGCTTGTCTACCGCATCTTCGGGTTTTGCTCTGCTCTGCTTGTTTACTGCACCTTCCGGTTTTGCTCTGCTCTGCCTGTCTAACGCACCTGCAGGTTTTGCTCTGCTCTGCTTGTTTACCGCACCTGCGGGCTTTGCTCTGCTCTGCTTGTCTACCGCATCTGCGGGTTTTGCTCTGCTCTGCTTGTCTACCGCATCTGCGGGTTTTGCTCTGCTCTGCTTGTCTACCGCACCTGCTGGTTTTCCTCTGCTCTGCTTGTCTACCGCATCTGCGGGTTTTGCTCTGCTTGTCTACCGCACCTGCGATTTCACTCTGCTCTGCTTGTTCACTGCACCTGCGGTTTCGCTCTGCTCTGCTTGTTCACCGCACCTGCGGTTTCGCTCTGCTCTGCTTGTTCACCGCACCTGCGGTTTTGCTCTGCTCTGCTTGTCCTCCGCACCGGTGGTTTCGCTCCGCTCTGCTTGTCCACCGCACCGGCGGTTTCGCTCTGCTCCGCTCTGCTTGTTCACCGCACTGGCGGCTTCGCTCTGCTCTGCTTGTTCACCGCACCCGCGGTTTCGCTCTGCTCTGCTTGTTCACCGCACCTGCGGTTTCGCTCTGCTCTGCTTGTTCACCGCACCGGCAGTTTCGCTCTGCTCAGCTTGTTCACCGCACCTGCGAGTTTTGCTCTGCTCTGCTTGTTTACCACCCCTGCAGGTTTTGCTTTGCTCTGCTTGTCTACCGCATCTTCGGGTTTTGCTCTGCTCTGCTTGTTTACTGCACCTTCCGGTTTTGCTCTGCTCTGCCTGTCTAACGCACCTGCAGGTTTTGCTCTGCTCTGCTTGTTTACCGCACCTGCGGGCTTTGCTCTGCTCTGCTTGTCTACCGCATCTGCGGGTTTTGCTCTGCTCTGCTTGTCTACCGCATCTGCGGGTTTTGCTCTGCTCTGCTTGTCTACCGCACCTGCTGGTTTTCCTCTGCTCTGCTTGTCTACCGCATCTGCGGGTTTTGCTCTGCTTGTCTACCGCACCTGCGATTTCGCTCCGCTCTGCTTGTCCACCGCACCAGCGGTTTCGCTCTGCTCTGCTTGTTCACCGCACCGGCGGCTTCGCTCTGCTCTGCTTGTTCACCACACCTGCGGTTTCGCTCTGCTCTGCTTGTTCACCGCACCGGCAGTTTCGCTCTGCTCAGCTTGTTCACCGCACCTGCGAGTTTTGCTCTGCTCTGCTTGTTTACCACCCCTGCAGGTTTTGCTTTGCTCTGCTTGTCTACCGCATCTTCGGGTTTTGCTCTGCTCTGCTTGTTTACTGCACCTTCCGGTTTTGCTCTGCTCTGCCTGTCTAACGCACCTGCAGGTTTTGCTCTGCTCTGCTTGTTTACCGCACCTGCGGGCTTTGCTCTGCTCTGCTTGTCTACCGCATCTGCGGGTTTTGCTCTGCTCTGCTTGTCTACCGCATCTGCGGGTTTTGCTCTGCTCTGCTTGTCTACCGCACCTGCTGGTTTTCCTCTGCTCTGCTTGTCTACCGCATCTGCGGGTTTTGCTCTGCTTGTCTACCGCACCTGCGATTTCGCTCTGCTCTGCTTGTTCACTGCACCTGCGGTTTCGCTCTGCTCTGCTTGTTCACCGCACCTGCGGTTTCGCTCTGCTCTGCTTGTTCACCGCACCTGCGGTTTTGCTCTGCTCTGCTTGTCCACCGCACCGGCGGTTTCGCTCCGCTCTGCTTGTCCACCGCACCGGCGGTTTCGCTCTGCTCCGCTCTGCTTGTTCACCGCACCGGCGGCTTCGCTCTGCTCTGCTTGTTCACCGCACCCGCGGTTTCGCTCTGCTCTGCTTGTTCACCGCACCTGCGGGTTTTGCTCTGCTCTGCTTGTTTACCGCACGCACCTGCGGGTTTTGCTCTGCTCTGCTTGTCTACCGCACCTGCGGGTTTTGCTCTGCACTGCTTCTCTACCGCATCTGCGGGTTTTGCTCTGCTCTGCTTGTCTACTGCATCTGCGGGTTTTTCTCTGCTCTGCTTGTCTACCGCATCTGCGGGTTTTGCTCTGCTCGTCTACCGCATCTGCGGGTTTTGCTCTGCTCTGCTTGTCTACCGCACCTGCGGGTTTTGCTCTGCTCTGCTTGTTTACCGCACCTGCGGCTCCTTTCCTGTGTCCCAGTCTGCACTGGTCCTTCTCCTGCCTGTGTTCCTACCTGCCAGTACCCGCCTGTCTGCATGCCAGCCGTGCCTGCCAGTGTCCATCTGTCTGCATACCAGCCGTGCCAGCCAATACCCACCTGTCTGCATACCAGCCGTGCCTGACAGTACCCACCTGTCTGTATGCCAGCCTAACCTGCCTGTTCCTGCATTTCCCGGTGTGGGTCAACAGCTGTGACCGGGGTCTGACGTGGAGTAGCACCTGGTCCCTCTGCTCGGTTCCTGCCTGGTTCATGGAGTCGACTGAGCCGCCGTGTGACCTTGGTCGGACCGAGTTGATACTTAGTTACGCCCCTCCAGGCAGTCCTTGGTTCATGGTCCAGTGGGATCACTAATCATGCTCACGTCAGTCAGTCCGGTCGTGTGCGTAACAGTTTGCTCAGGCCATGGTCCCCGTTGAGCCCCACGGCCCTTCGCTCTCGGTGACATTTGAATCCTTGTCTGGATAATACGTGCACCAAGGAAAAAAATTTTTTTTCTCAAGCTGAGGTCCAGGCAATTTATGCACCAGCCCAAATGGAGCTATCAGCACTCGTTCCTGCGGATCCACCACAGTACTATGGAGATCCAAAACAAAGCCGTGCATTTGTGGAGCAATGTATGCTGCATTTCAAATTCTATGCTCACTATTTTCCCACTGATCGGGTTAAAGTAGCATTCATGATGTCCTACTTAGCGGGTGATGCCTTGAATTGGATCACCCCCCTATGGGAAGCATGGGATCCTATCGTTTCTGACCTGCAGGCCTTCCTGGTGGCCTTTCTAATGGTCTTCGATGACCCTAACCCTGAGGCTTCTGCTAAAGCTTCCCTTCTCAATATCCTAGAGCAGTCCCGATGGGTGATGCGTGTGGGTAGCCCACCAGCTCTCCAGCCTGAAGAGACTGCTGCCCACACAGAAGTCACACAGGATGACAATGCTCCACAGAATACTTCTCTTCCCAACCTTAAGAGGCAGTCCAGGCATGCAAGGCGTAGAGGTAAACCGCCACGCCAGGTTCTGTCCTCCCAAAGATCTTCTGTTCCCCAGCCTGTTGAGGCAGCTACCCGCACAGAATCCATGAAGGATGACCATGTTCGTCAGGCAAAGCAGAGGCCGGAACTCAGTCACAAAATCGGATTGCGGTCCGGCTGCTGTTGTTTGGGACATCCTGACGGTCTCTGTCCAGCGAAGGTTGGAGTGTGTCACCCTGGCCTGGATGCCACAAAATGTAATAAAGCTGTGTCTGAGAGCAAGGGGGAGGTTCTCTAGTCAGGGGAACATTAGCATGCAATGCCTCCTGTCTCAGGCCAGTAGGGGGAGCTGGCTGCCCCTATAAAAGCTGGTACTGGGGGCAGGGTTAGAGAGAACTTGAAGGCCTGTCTCAGGACTGAGACTTGTCCCAGAGCAGAGCAGGGACAGACAGTTGTATTGCACCTAAGAGGAAGTGTGGCAGGAGGAGAGCCACAAGCCAGAGACAAGAGGTGAAGAGAGCCTGTCTTGGCAGACAACGGACTTAACTTTACCAGACTTTGGTGTCTGAGGCTGGGAGGATTCTACATCCTCCAGCAGATAACCAATTCGCAGGGGACTGTATATTCCTTGGCCTAAGAAGCCTGGAGGCCCTGCCACAACCAAAGGGACCAGTAAAGCCGTACAAGGCTGGGAGCAGAAAGGAACCCACGTCGCAGGCCATACAGGTGAGAATACACGGAAAGCTCGGAAACGTGGGCTGTTACCCTATAAGGAGGAGATAGCCAGAAGGAGCGCAGAAAGCACGATAGGCCTACACCCTCACCCTGACCAGGGCCAATTTCCCCATTGCTCTCAGACATCCAGGTCCCCTCCTAGCTGGGACTGTTTGTGGGTCAATTTACCTGTTCTAGTAAAGACCCTGGACTGCAACCTGTTGTCTGTGTGCTCCTTGCTCCTCCAGCACTATCAGCACTGGGACTCTCACTACCATCACTCCCAACATCCACTACACTGCCCTGGGGCCGCACTCTTCCCGTGGGGAGTCACACCATCCCAGCTGCACACATCATCAGCCCCAGCGGTCTGCCTTGCAGCGGCGGTTCCTAATGACCGCAAATCCACGGGTGGCGTAGTCGGACATAATCAACAACACATAACGGACTACCACTGGCCTGACCACCCTGAGCCACGGAACCGGGTTGCCACTACTACTCCCATCGTTCCCCCTATTGCCCGGATCCGAGTGCCCCACGGCCCAGGGGGCGAGTCAGCTTTGGCGTAGTCGGCAGGATTTCGTGCCCGCAACCACCGGGTACTGCGTGCCTGAAAAAGACTTTTGTAACTTACCTGTGGCGAAGTTTCCCGCCATCAGACGCCATCTTGGACCGTTTCCCACCGTCTTCTGCCGTCTTCCCGCCATCCGCAGCTGCTTCCCGCCATCGGACGCCATCTTCAGGACGCCGCACGGGAAGAAGAGGGGCGTGGACGTCAAAACCGCGCGAGATCCGAAGCTCCGCCCCACGCACCGACGCTGCGCAAGGTCCTGGAGGGGATAGAGAGCGACGCTGACGTCATCCGGACGCGACGCCAGGTCCTCGCCCATAGCAGCAGCAGCGGAGCCGCGGCCTACAGAAGAGGATCGTCGGAAGGTAGGCCACGCTTAACTAGGGGGGAGGAAGATGTTGGATACAGAGGCGCCCACTACCACCAACGCAGCTGCAGCAGCGGTGATGCCCTTTTCCCTGCCCTACATCCCTGGAGCGGCCTGGATGCCCAAGTACTCAGGGGAGCCCCATGCCCTAACTGACTTTAAGGAAAGGCTATACAGTTTGTTCCAAGTCTACCCCCTGACAGAGGAACAGAAGGTCAGCATACTAACAGGGCAGTTGACTGGTGCAGCCCAAAGGGAGGTAAAATCATGGCCCACTGAGGAGAAAAGGACTGTGAAGGGTATTCTGGCCCGGCTGCGGGGTACCTTTGACACACGTACCTCCGCTGAGATTAAAATGAGGTTCTATGGATGTAAGCAGCGGGCACAGGACAGCATCAGAGACTATGCCCTAAAGTTGCAGGAAGCCCTAAGGGCCATCCAACAAACTGACCCTGGCAGCGTGCAGGAAACGGATAAACTGCTAACAGAACAATTCATAGAAGGACTGCTGTCTAGCGCCCACAGGGCCCAACTGCGCCTCATGTTCTTACAGGACCCTGACCTGACCTTTGCCCAATTTAAGGACAGGGCCATAAGGGTGCTCCGTGAATCTGCAACCAGTGGCGCTATAAACCCCCGGCGCCCTGCTCTCACCTACCACCAGGAGGCGGCGCCCTCCTCTATGGACCCCGTGGGGGCTGATGCACAGGCCCTGAACCAAGCCCCGTCGAAAGACCTGCACCACCAAGTCCAGGAGCTGACCAGGAGCGTCGCGGCGTTGACCAGGACCGTTCAGGCGTTACAAGTGGACCCGTCAAGACCCATCGAGCTGGCTTCAAGTCCGGAGGATGTCCCGTGGCGTCGACAGAGGAGGATCCCGTCGTTCCGAGGGAGGCCCACAGACAGCTACGCAGAGGATGGACAGCCCATTTGCCGTCGATGCAACCAGCCCGGACACATTTGCAGGTACTGTAATTTAAACGGGTCCAACCTGGGGCAGAGGGCCAACCCCCAGGCATAAGATCACCAGGCCCTTATAATTGGCGTGATAAGTACGTTGGGGGGCGCCCGGTTTTACCCGTGGTGCTGGACAGTATCCCCATGAGCGCCTTGCTGGATACTGAGTCACAAGTAACCACTATCCCTTATGTACTTTTTAAGCAGTATTGGACTGATGATGATATCACACGGTATCCAGACAGTAACTTGAGCATCATCGCCAGTAATGGCTTACCCGTGCCGCAGATGGGGTTCAAGGAGATGACCATTAAAATTGGTAAAGTTGAACTACCGGCACAGGGAGTGATTATTGTGGACATTGACCGTCGTGAAAGTCACCCTAAAATAACTGTGGGTACTAATGTAATTGAAAATTGTCTTTCAGAGGTAATTGTAATTCTACAACAGGTGGCGGTGAATGCTAGTTCCAGCCAACAGAGAGTCCTCAACAAGGAGATAAAAGCCCTGATGAGACGGCAACAGGTAGAACTGTCTGGTGGTGAGATCGGTAGCGTAAGACTGAGTGACCCATTCCCCATTTCCATGCCTCCCAAAAGTGAAATGATGATCTGGTGTCGGACTGCAATCGGGTTGAGAGGTAGAGACTACCAAGCCATGGTAGAACCCGTGTACTCAGACAGCAGGCCCACCATTTTGACAGCCCGGGGGGTGGTTGATGTCCGTCATGGGAGGGTGCCCATCCGCATCCTCAACATTGGGGAGAGGGAAGTACACTTACCCAGGTACGCTACACTCGCCAAACTGTTTGTTGTCGAACACAAGGCTATCAGGGCCGTGGAACCCTTGCCTCCATCTCCTCAGGCGGAGGGTAATGGCTCCCAGAAACAAAAGGAGGACTGGTGCCAGAAACTCCATGTGGGTGCTGACTCCACTCCCCTGCACCAAAAACAAGGAGTCTACCGGGTGGTACAGGAGTACGAGAGAGTCTTTAGTAAGCACCCGCTAGACTTCGGCAGAGTAAAGGGGATAGAACACCACATCCCCACAGGGAGCCACCCACCAATAAAAGAAAGACACCGACCTGTACCCCCTGCACAGTATCAGAATGCAAAGGGCATGCTAAGAGAAATGAAGGAAGCTGGGGTCATTAGAGATAGCTGTAGCCCCTGGGCAGCCCCCTTGGTTCTGGTGAAAAAGAAAGACGGCACCATGAGAATGTGCGTGGACTATAGACAAATCAACCGTATCACCCACAAAGACGCATATCCGCTGCCTAGAATAGAGGAGTCTTTAGCCGCACTAAAATCTGCTAACTTCTTTTCTACTTTGGACCTTACTAGCGGGTACTGGCAGGTTCCTGTGGCAGAGGCTGACAAGGAGAAGACCGCCTTCACCACCCCGATGGGACTGAGCGAATTCAACTGCATGCCTTTCGGACTCTGCAACGCACCAGGGACCTTCCAGCGGCTGATGGAATGCTGTCTAGGGCACCGAAACTTCGAGACGGTTCTCCTTTACCTGGACGACGTGATCGTCTATTCGAAGACCTACGAGGACCATCTAAAGCACCTGGCCGAGGTGTTCGAAGCCCTGGCAGGCTATGGCCTGAAGGTGAAACCATTGAAGTGTCACCTGCTGAAACCAAAGGTCCAGTACCTAGGGCACGTGGTAAGCGCGGAAGGAGTAGCCCCCGACCCTGACAAGGTCACGGCAATCAAGAGCTGGCCAAGCCCCTCGAACATCAAAGAGTTGAGACAGTTTCTCGGGTTGGTAGGCTACTACTGAAGGTTCATCCCCGGGTTCACTAAGATGGCAGCTCCTATGCAGGACCTCCTGATCGGACAGTCTAAGTCCCGAAGTCAAAAGCCACCCTTCAAGTGGGATAAACCGGAAGAGGAGTCCTTCCGCCAGCTAAAGATGGCCCTCACGGGGGATGAGATCTTGGCCTACCCTGATTATGGCCAGCCTTTCATTCTCCACACAGACGCCAGTAATGTGGGACTGGGAGCCGTACTGTCCCAAAACCAACAGGGCAGAGAACGGGTGATCGCATACGCCAGCCGGAAGCTGAGGCCCACCGAGAGGAACCCGGAGAATTACAGCTCCTTCAAGCTAGAATTGTTGGCGGTGGTGTGGGCTGTGACGGAACGCTTCAAGCATTACCTGGCCTCCGCAAAGTTCACCGTGTACACGGACAACAACCTGTTGACACACCTGGACAATGCAAGACTGGGTGCCCTGGAACAGCGGTGGATGGCCCGTCTCTCCAACTATGACTTCGTGATCAAGTACCGGGCAGGCAAAACCAATGCCAATGCGGACGCCCTATCAAGAATGCCTCACTTACCTGAAGATGACGAAGACCCAGAAGAGCTGGAGGAGGTAGAACTCCCCGTGTTTCACCGGTATGGAGCCGCTCAATACTCCCACCGCGTGAAGGAGGAGGATCTAACAACCGTGATGATCAATCCTCTACCTCACCACAGCTGGGCCGAGACCCAAGATAGTGACCCTGCAGTCCGCCTGGTGAAAGATCTGCTGACCCGGGAAGATGCCCGCTTGGATCCAGATGCCCCAGAGGAAGCCAAGCAGCTATGGAAAGAGAAGAGCAAGCTGTTCCTCTACGAAGGCAAGTTGTGCAGAAGGATTGTCAACCACCGGACGCACGAGCTGACCTGGCAAGTCGTGGTCCCAAGGCGAGATGCAGCTATGGTCCTGGGGGCTTACCATGACAGAGCGGGACACTTCGGTTGGAAGAAACTGGAGTTCCTACTAAGAGGAAGGTTCTTTTGGGTCGGCATGATAGGAGCTGTAGAAAAATGGTGCAGAGACTGTGGCCCTTGTCACCTAAGGAGGAAGGACCGTGCCAGCCAGAAGACACCCTTGAGGCCCATCGTCACCACGCAGCCTCTTGAGCTGGTAGCTCTGGACCACGTCAAATTGGCTCCAAGCCGGTCTGGATACATCTATGCCCTGACAATCGTGGACCACTATTCCCGTTTCCTAGTGGTGGTCCCGGTAAAGGACTTGACAGCCCAAACAGCGGCCAGAGCCTTCCAGCAATATTTCTGCCGTCCACACGGGTATCCGGAACAGGTCCTGACAGACCAGGGTCCAGCGTTCGAGGCTGAAATCTTCCAGGAGTTCTGCAACCTCTATGGATGTAAGAAGATTCGTACAACGCCTTACCACCCCCAAACCAACGGGATGTGTGAGAAGATGAACAATATAGTCATTGATCTCCTGAAGACGTTGCCCCTGGAGGAACGCAGCCTGTGGCCAGAATAACTGCCGGACCTGATAGACCTATACAACAATATCCCGGTGAATGCTACAAACTGCACCCCGGCTTACCTGATGCGAGCCAGACCAGGTAAGCTGCCCGTTGACCTGGAGATGGGAGTCCTAATACCTGAGGACACCTCCCCGGATGCGGACTGGGATACGGAAAGGCAACTGCAGTACAAGAAGGTACAGGAGAGTGTGGAGAAGAGCCTGGCCCAGGTGAGAGAGAGGCAAGAAAAACTCTTCAATCAACACGCCCCTGCTGGTCCCCTAGAACCTGGTGAGCAAGTCCTAAAGCGAAAAAGAAGGCTACATAAGTTGGACGACCAGTGGAAAGGGAACCCTACACCGTACTGCAGTCTGACCACGACAACCCAAAGATGTGCGTAATCACCAAGGACGGAGGAGAAACCACTAGTGTCGTCTCCAGAGACCACCTCAAAAGGTGCCCCGAGCAACTCCGTAGTGCAGAAGAGGATCAGAGTGACCTTAAACCCGCAGAGGACAAGGAAGAAATGATCAGCACCGTTCTCGGAGAGTTTCCTCTGTCCTGGACTCGCATAAATGATGCCATAGTGGTACCCGTCCTGCATTTCCTGCAACCGGCACAGCAACAACCAACACCAGAGCCGGAAGGTGAAGAGGAGCAAGCGGTTCCAGAGGCAGAAGAGCCTGTACCAGCAGCCCAGGAGAGTCAACCCTCTGCTGACAGTGAGCCTGCCATGCCTGCGGTAAGTCAAAGGACCCGCAGACAGCTGCCTGCCCTACCTGTACACCCAGCTGGTAGCTGTACCCCTAACGCTAGTGGGAAAAGCAGAGTCAGTCCACCACCAGACAGTGGGCTACGTAGGTCAACCAGGAGCACAAAGGGGCAGATACCCGCTCGCTGGAGAATATAGAGTGTACTAAAATTGTAAATGACCCTGATGCCAAATGTTGAATTGTTTGCAAAGTTACATGCATGTTTGGTAATTCTGTGTTTCAGTTTCTTGCAGCTACCGTAAGGACTCAAAGGTTATGGACTTTTCATAACCAGGACCTTGTATGGACTGGGTTCGGAGCCTAACCAAGGAATGAACTAAGACTGTGAAGGACTTGGGGTAGGACAGACCCCCACCTGGTTAAGGCTCCCCGTTGTATTGGTGATATGGACACCCGGTCACAGGCCACACTGTGACCTTAAGAACTCAATTTGTGCGTCGTCTGTCTGATAATGTTTTATGGTTATGCATGTTATTCTTTATTTACTGTTTAGTCCCGGAGTACTAAATTTTACTGGGGGGGAATGTGTCACCCTGGATGCCACAAGTGTAATTAAAGCTGTGTCTGAGAGCAAGGGGGAGGTTCTCTAGTCAGGGGAACATTAGCATGCAATGCCTCCTGTCTCAGGCCAGTAGGGGGAGCTGGCTGCCCATATAAAAGCTGGTACTGAGAGCAGGGTTAGAGAGAACTTGAAGGCCTGTCTCAGGACTGAGACTTGTCCCAGAGCAGAGCAGGGACAGACAGTTGTATTGCACCTAAGAGGAAGTGTGGCAGGAGGAGAGCCACAAGCCAGAGACAAGAGGCGAAGTGAGCCTGTCTTGGCAGATAAAAGACTTACTTTACCAGACTTTGGTGTCTGAGGCTGGGAGGATTCTACATCCTCCAGCAGATAACCAGTCCGCAAGGGAATGTATATTCCTTGGCCTAAGAAGCCTGGTGGCTCTGCCACAACCGAAGGGACCAGTAAAGCCGTACAAGGCTGGGAGCAGAAAGGAACCCACGTCGCAGGCCATACAGGCGAGAATACACGGAAAGCTCGGAAACGTGGGCTGTTACCCTATAAGGAGGAGATAGCCAGAAGGAGCGCAGAAAGCACGGTAGGCCTACACCCTCACCCTGACCAGGGCCAATTTCCCCATTGCTCTCAGACATCCAGGTCCCCTCCTAGCCGGGACTGTTTATGGGTCAGTTTACCTGTTTTAGCAAAGACCCTGGACTGCAACCTGTTGTCTGTGTGCTCCTTCGCGCCTCCAGCACTACCGGTACTGGGACTCTCACCACCATCACTCCCACCATCCATTATACTGCCCTGGGGCCGCACTCTTCCCGTGGGGAGTCATACTACCCTAGCTGCACACCCCATCAGCCCCAGCGGCCTTCATGCAGCGGCGGTTCCTAATAACCGCAATCCACAGGTGGCGTAGTCGGACATAATCATCAGCACATAACGGACTACCACTGGCCTGACCACCCTGAGCCACGGAACCGGGTTGCCACTACTACTCCCATCGTTCCCCTACTGCCTGGATCCGAGTGCCCCACGGCCCAGGGGGCGAGTCAGGAGAATCCCAAGACATTAGGCCTGTAGGAGAGGCTGCCCTTGGCGTTAGTGTTTCCTCTCCACCGATGACCGTGACTGTCTCCGTGGCAAGTAAAGGCCTCGGATTAACCGGAAGTTTCGGGCGTATAGCCTTGAAGAGTCGGTGTCTGATTCCCATCCGACAACTTCAGAATCCGGTTTGGGCATTGTCAGCGGAAGGATGAGCCCTACTCAGAAACAGTCAAAATATGTCTGTACAAATTAAGCTCCAGATTGGAGCATTACACATGAAGAAGTTCACATTCCAGGTGCTGTCTGGTTTACCCACAGGTCGTCCAGAGCCGAGAGATCTAGTGCCCGCTCAGGTCTGGAGATCCTGCATGGTGTTTCCTGGGGGACTGCTGAGGTACAAGGGGTGTCCAGTCCCCATATCTTCAGGACAGTCAGCAGTGTCTTCTTCTTCTTCTTCACCAGATCTGCTAGTCGCTGACTCGCTGTGCGCTGAAGTCTCCGAAGAAAGGGAAGTGGAGGCATTGTCCCCACACAGTCTCGACGATTGTACCAATGATCTGGCTTTAGGCACCGCCCCGCCTCGCAGACGTGTCATCTCAGAAACCAGACTGAAGTTGGTCTCTAAGCACGGATCCTCCATCTCTAACAAATCTGGCAATAAGTCCATCAAGGCGGTGGCTACCTCCAAGTCTCTGCACCCCTCCAACCAGGCGGAGGACCTTCAGTTGCCTCCTGAATCCTCCGGGGTGCTACCTGATAACAAATTGAAGGAGACTTTTCTGCACCCTGAACCTGGTACTTCGCCCACTTCATCCAGTAAGCTTGGCAAAGTGTACATCAAGGCGGTGGTTACCCCCAAGTCTCTGCACCCCTCCAACCCGGTGGAGGATCTCCAGTTGTCCCGTGAATCCTTTGGGGTGCTACCTGATATTAACAAATGGAGATAGACTTTCCTGTGTCTTGGTCCTGGTACGTCACTTACTACATCTGTTGCTGAGGATGGCTCAATGGGAGGAAGCATCCTAGTCACCAAGATGGTGAGACCAGTTTCGTTCCCACTAGTGGACAGAAGAGGTAATCTTCTTGAAGAGAAGGATCGGCCTCCAAATTCTCTGCAGAAAATCCTTGCAGGCTTGAAGAAGAGGGGGCGTAAAGGGGGGGGGTACTGTAACATCCCTGGCGGCGTGCTGGCATGGCTTACCACCTCCCACCATGCAAGACCACCACCTGTGTGCGCACTCCTAATGCCTCCCTAGCCTATTGCTGTGAGTCACTGGATACTTAAACCCCCCCACCCAGTAGGGGGTCCCTGAGCAACATTTTCATTCAGCGTGTTCTGTGCAACTGAGTTGCCAGGTCCTGTCCTGTATCTTGTTTGTTTCCGCCCCTGGGGGCTGTATACCCAGGCCTGTTACCTGTATCTGTGACTTCTAGTCTGTCTCTGCCACCCTGGGGGCTAAGTTCCCAGGCTCGTTCCTGTATCTTATTCCTGGTTCAGTTCCTGTCTGAACTGTGTCCTAGCCCGTTACCTGTTTCTCTCTATGTCCGAACCTTCCTTTTTCCTGCAGTGTCTGAACTTGCACCTAACTCCAACTTGCTGTCTTTGAACTTCTGTTTGTGAGTTTTGTGTACAATAACTACTTCATTGTAAGTACCTTGTGTGTATCTGGTTCTGCTTGTTCACCGCACCTGCGGTTTTGCTCTGCCCTGCTTGCTCACCGCACCTGCGGTTTCGCTCTGCTCTGCTTGTTCACCGCACCTGCGGTTTCGTTCTGCTCTGCTTGTTCACAGCACCTGCGGTTTTGCTCTGCTCTGCTTGTCCACCAAACCTGCGGTTTCGCTTTGCTTGTTCACCGCACCGGCGGTTTCGCTCTGCTCAGCTTGTTCACCACACCTGCGGTTTCGCTCTGCTCAGCTTGTTTACCGCACCTGCGGGTTTTGCTCTGCTCTGCTTGTCTACCGCATCTGCGGGTTTTGCTCTGCTCTGCTTGTCTACCGCATCTGCGGGTTTTGCTCTGCTCTGCTTGTCTACCGCATCTGCGGGTTTTGCTCTGCTCTGCTTGTATACCGCATCTGCGGGTTTTGCTCTGCTCCGCTTGTCTACCGCATCTGCGGGTTTTGCTCTGCTCCGCTTGTCTACCGCATCTGCGGGTTTTGCTCTGCTCCGCTTGTCTACCGCATCTGCGGGTTTTGCTCTGCTCCACTTGTCTACCGCATCTGCGGGTTTTGCTCTGCTCTGCTTGACTACCGCACCTGCGCGTTTTGCTCTGCTTATCTACCGCATCTGTGGGTTTTGCTCTGCTCTGCTTGTCTATCGCATCTGTGGGTTTTGCTCTGCTCTGCTTGTCTACCGCATCTGCGGGTTTTGCTCGGCTCTGCTTGTCTTCAGCACCTGCGGGTTTTTCTCTGCTCTGCTTGTCTACCGCACCAGCGGGTTTTGCTCTGCTCTGCTTGTCTACCGCACCTGCGGGTTTTGCTCTGCTCTGCTTGTCTACCGCACCTGCGGGTTTTGCTCTGCTCTGCTTGTCTACCGCACCTGCAGCTCCATTCCTGTATCCCAGTTTGTACTGGTCCCTATCCTGCCTGTGTTCCTACCTGCCAGTACCAGTCTGTCTGCATGCCAGCCGTGCCTGCCAGTGCCCACCTGTCTGCATGCCAGCCGTGCCTGCCAGTGTCCACCTGTCTGCATACCAGCCATGCCTGCCAGTACCCACCTGTCTGTATGCCAGCCTAACCTGCCTGTTCCTGCACTCCCCGGTGTGGGTCAACAGCTGTGACCGGGGTCTGATCTGGAGTAGCACCTGGTCCCTCTACTCGGTTCCTCCGTGGTTCACGGAGTCGACTGAGCCACCGTGTGACCTTTGTCGGACCGAGTTGATACTTAGTTACGCCCCTCCAGGCACTCCTCGGTTCATGGTCCAGTGGGATCACTAATCATGCTCACGCCAGTCAGTCCGGGCGTGTGCGTAACACTCCTCCTGTTCCTCCTTGCACAAAGGCGGAGGTAGCGGTCCTGCAGCTGGGTTGTTGCCCTCCTATGGCCCCCTCCATGTCTAATGGTCTACTGGCCTGTCTCCTGGTAGCGATTCCAGCCTCTGGACACTACGCTGACAGACACAGCAAACCTTCTTGCCACAGCTCGCATTGATGTGTCATCCTGGATGAGCTGCACTACCTGAGCAACTTCTGTGGGTTGTAGAGTCCGTCTCATGCTACCACGAGTGTGAAAGCACAACCAACATTCAGAAAGCATTGGTACTGAGATGTGGTCTGTGGTCCCCACCTGCAGAACCATTCCTTTATTGAGGGTGTCTTGATAATTGCCAATAATTTCCATCTATTGTCTATGCCATTTGCACAACAGCATGTGAAATTGATTGTCAATCAGTGTTGCTTCCTAAGTGGACATTTTGATTTCACAGAAGTTTGATTCACTTGGAGTTATATTCTGTTGTTTAAGGCTATGTGCCCACGATGCAGAAATGCTCAGGATTTTTTCCTGAGCGTTTCTGCATCTCCCTGGCAGAAAAAAACGCATGCAGATTGTACATGCGTTTTCCTGCCAGGGATAAGCGGAAGTGAAGCGATATTCACTGACATTTCCGCATGCGGATTTACAAGCGCTTTCCGAGCGATTAGCATCACTTGGAAAGTGCTTGTGACAACTAGGTCACACTATATAAATCCATGCAAACGGCATGGATTTATATAGTGTGACCCGAGAGAGTCCTTAAAAATAAAAAAATAAACTAATACTTACCTTCCGATGGCCCCCGAGACTTGCAGCGCGGGGGCCGTCGGAAGGTGAATATAATCTTTATTTTTTATTTTATTCTTTTTTTATGGTACCTGGGTGTGGAGGAGAGTCTCCTCTTCTCTACACCCGGGTACCATCCGCACATTAGAACGCGCCAATTACGCAAGTACAGATGCAGTCTTGCGGAATTGGAGCGTTCTAATGCAAGTCAATGGCGGCGAAAACGCAGCGCTTCCGCAAAATAATTGGTAGTGCTGCGTTTTTTTACGCAATGAAAATCCGCAGCGGAAATTTCCACAGCATGGGCACAACACATGCGGATTATCATTGGGGAACATTGCTGCCCTTCTGCCATGCGTTTTTAATGCATTTCTGCAGCATTTCCGCAGCTGCAAAAACGCTGCGGAAACGCATTAAAAACGCATCGTGGGCACACAGCCTAAGTGTTCCCTTTATTTTTTTGAGCAGTGTATATTGCTCCACTGAAGGCATGGTACGTATTTACAAATGCCAATCGTGGAGATTTATTCAAAATAGGGGTCTGTCTTACGTGCTGTTTCAGAACTTCACTAGGGTAACCTCTTTGACTGAATTTTGTATCCATCTCTTCATGCCTAATGTTCCTCATAGTATTATCAGAAACAATTCGATCGACCCTACAGTGCTGAGACTTGGGGAGGGATTTTTTCAACGTACTTTAGTGACTCCACGTCGAGGCACTTTCCCTTGTTTGGGATGCCTCCAGTGTTCCAATATTATGAAGGGTGATTCCTTCACGCATCCTCAATCGGTAAACAATAACATTTGTCTGTTGCCACCACAATATGTTGAAAATGTTACTATACAATATTCAGTATATCTGATCCCTTTGTCTTTTCTTTTATAGGTTATTAACTAGGGTTCTACCTTATACCTTTATGTGTGATACCCTGGACCTCAAACTATATACATTATATGGGGGCCTTTAATTAGTCATTTGGACTTTTTCCCTCTGGCTCCTTTTTTAGTTTTTTTCTTTTTCTTTCCTCTTTCTTTACCCCTCTTCTAAACAATGTGTCTCTATTTTTCTTTTTCTTTACTGAGATAGCGCAATTACAGTTTGCGCTCCACTTGTGTGCTCCAGCGGTGAGACTAGAAACTCTGTATGCGCATGTCCAGAAGTCACTTGCGCTCCATCTACTCCCTTTTGCATACCACACACTGAGCATGATCGGAAAGTCCAGTATCCTGAGACCGCATTCATGCCGGCGGGCATTCCACGTATTGCGCATGACCGGAAGTCACTTGCGCTCCATTTACTCCCTTTTGCATACCACACACTGAGCATGATCGGAAAGTCCAGTATCCTGAGACCGCATTCATTCCGGCGGTCGTTCCACGTATTGCGCATGACCGGAAGTCACTTGCGCTCCATTTACTTTTCCTTGCATTCCATACACTGTGCATGACCGGAAGGTCCAGTAACCTGAGATCGCATTCATTCTGGCGTGCGCTCCACGTATTGTGCATGACCAGAAGAGCCTCTATTGGGGTGCACTTACCGTCACTTTCTCACTCAGCTACATGGGTAAATAAAGATGGTCACGTCGTGCAAGCGGTCACACGGCATCATTTACTGCCACGCCCATCTGGAAGGCACCCCTCTACCAGCAAATATGTTCTCAATAGAGACAGACTTTAATGTGATAGGCAGTATATATTATAAGTTATAACTAGTGTGTGGGCATCACTTTGGAAATGTTAACCTTTTCTTTTTTCCACGTAGCACCATACTGATCAATCCAGTACCCATAATACTTTGAGTATTCTTAACTAAAGCTCATATTTGATTCAGTAAGTCCTGAACATTCTCTCCTCTTTTCTGTTCTCATCTTTCCTAGTCACATACTAGTTACAGTGCTTTGTTACCATTCCTCCAGTATACTTTCACATATTGGATTTAGACATTGCCATTTCTGTTTCTATGCTCCATATATCCTTTATATGTCTCAGGCATATTATAATATATTACTTGTTTGTCAATTTTTTACATATTCAACAATATAACAGATTTTCTTTAATTTAGAAACATCTTGAAAAAGACCACATGAGGTTGAAACGTTGATGTATTGTTTTTGTTTTGCCAGTAAGGGTTTTTTCTCTTCAATAAATCGTATTGCATCATAACCGGAGTGCCGAAGTTCTTTTGATATTTTGGATTTCTATTTTCTTCAGAGCACCCAAATAGTGCAGTGAGCGACCCCTCATTTGACTTTATATAGATGTCTTGTGTGTTACTTTCTGCAGAGGTGAGTCCTGGCTGGAAGAATTGTTAGCGGTCTGCGCAACATGAAGAGGAACAGCGAATATGAATTACTTCAAGGACAGACATAACTGATAATCTATAAGTAACTGCATTACACGCACACTTACACTATACACCAGGCCTGCCCAACATGTGGCCCACCAAAGGATGTCCAGGAGATGACGCTCCCTTCTTCATATATTCAAATGTATTTGAGTCTTTCAGACATGAATACATTTAAACACTGTGGCGCAGAGACTGAGGCAGAGGAGCGCTTGTCAGCCTCTTCCCGACTTGTAGCAGCATGATGAGGTAAGCACGCTACTGAAATGATCACACTGCTGCTGACACCTCAGTGCAACAGTAACGTGCACCTCACAGGCAACAGTATGCGCTTCATGTCCGAGCCGAATGTTTTATCACTGTCAGGGGTGGATTAAGAGTAGCAAGGGCCCTGGGCAGTTTAGAAGGCGCGGGCCCCCCCCCCAACACACACACACCTGATGTATCACGTGACATGTCACATGATCCCCTGTGATAGATCATGTGATAGTTCACCTGAAAATAATTTGGCACAATATTAATTATAATAATATTTTTTAGGCTGTGTGCCCACTATGCGTTTTTTAAGCAATTCCGCTGCAGAAACGCTTAAAAAATGCTTGGTAGAAGGTCTGCCATGTTCCCCAATGATAATCCGCATGTGCTGTGCACATGCTGCGGAAATTTCCGCTGCGGATTATCATTGGGAAAAAAATCCGCAGCACTAACAATTATTTTGCGGAAGCACGGCGCTTTCGCCGCCATTGACTTGCATTGGAACACATGGAATCTGCATCACTGCATCTGTACATGCAGAATCCATGCGTTTCAATGTGCGGATGGTGCCCGGGTTTGGAGAAGAGGAGACTCTCCTCCGGACCCGGGTACCATAGAACCTGTAAAAAAAGAATAAATTAAAAAATAAATATTATACTTACCTTCTGATGGCCCCCGATGTCTTTATCCGATGCGTCTTGGCTTGTCGGCAGCTCGAGATGGTCTGAAAAGGACCTGCCGTGACGTCATTTAGTCATGTGACGGGTCACGCGACCACTGACGTCAGCAGGCCATCAGAAGGTAAGTATATATTTATTTTTTGCCATTCTTTTACGGTCACACTATATAAATCCATGCCGGTTGCATGGATTTATATAGTGTGACCAAGTTGTCAAGCACTTTCCAAGTGATGCTAAAATCGCTTGTCAACCCGCATGAAGAAATGCATGTGAAGAATGTTTCACATCCGCATGTCCCTGGCAGGAAAAACGCATGTACAATCCGCATGTACAATCCGCATGCGTTTTTTCTGCCAGGGAGATGCAGAAACGCTCAAAAAAAATCTGCAGCATTTCTGCATCGTGGGCACATAGCCTTACATTAATTGTATGACTCAATATTCAGCACGCGTAGCCATCTATACACAGCAGGAGGACGCACGTAGCCATCTATACACAGCAGGAGGCCGCACCTAGCCATCCATACACAGCGGGAGGCCGCACGAAGTCATCTATACACAGCAGGAGGCCGCACCTAGCCATCCATACACAGCGGGAGGCCGCACGGAGCCATCTATACACAGCGGGAGGCCGCACGTAGCCATCTATACACAGCGGGAGGCCGCACGGAGCCATCTATACACAGCGGGAGGCCGCACGGAGCCATCTATACACAGCGGGAGGCCGCACGGAGCCATCTATACACAGCGGGAGGCCGCACGGAGCCATCTATACACAGCGGGAGGCCGCACGGAGCCATCTATACACAGCGGGAGGCCGCACGGAGCCATCTATACACAGCGGGAGGCCGCACGGGGCCATCTATACACAGCAGGGAGCCGCACGGAGCCATCTATACACAGCGGGAGGCCGCACGGCGCCATCTATACACAGCGGGAGGCCGCACGGCGCCATCTATACACAGCGGGAGGCCGCACGGCGCCATCTATACACAGCGGGAGGCCGCACGTAGCCATCTATACACAGCGGGAGGCCGCACGTAGCCATCTATACACAGCGGGAGGCCGCACGGCGCCATCTATACACAGCGGGAGGCCGCACAGCGCCATCTATACACAGCGGGAGGCCGCACGGCGCCATCTATACACAGCAGGGGGCCGCACGGAGCCATCTATACACAGCAGGGGGCCGCACGGAGCCATCTATACACAGCGGGAGGCCGCACGTAGCCATCTATACACAGCGGGAGGCCGCACGGAGCCATCTATACACAGCGGGAGGCCGCACGGAGCCATCTATACACAGCGGGAGGCCGCACGGAGCCATCTATACACAGCGGGAGGCCGCACGGAGCCATCTATACACAGCGGGAGGCCGCACGGAGCCATCTATACACAGTGGGAGGCCGCACGGCGCCCCCACCCCAGAGACAGCAGCAGGCCGCACTGCGCCATCTATACTCAGCAGGAGGCCACACGCAGTCATGCACACACACAAGCATATACAGACATATACATACATGCATAAACACATTTGAAACACAAAAATACATATAAACAGACATCGCACAATGATATCTGCCTACACACACATACATACATACACACACACACACACACAGACACACTTAACATCTCGCGGCTCAGCTCCAGTCCTCCTGGCTCCTGCTCCTCTCTGGTGGTAAGTAGGTAGCAGTGCAGGCCAGGCGCGCACTGCGTGACGTCACAGCTAGGAGACACGGCCGCGCACAGGGCCGTGTCTCCTTGTAGTGACGCGGCCGGGCCAGCACAGGGAAGTTAACTGCTGCAGCGCTGGCCCGGCCGAAGAAGAAGCAGCGGCTGTGCACCGCTGCTGGGGGAGCGGTCCGGGGGCCCCCCCGCCACTGTCTGCCGGTATGTGCCGCGGGGCCGCACATATAATGAGGGCAATCCGGCCATAGACACCCCGGAGCCTCGGGCCCTCTGGAGACCCGAGGCCCCGGGCGGTAGCCCGGATTGCCCTCATTATAATCTGCCTATGATCATTGTGGATGAGGGCGGGGGGGGGCATTACTGTTACTGTGAGGGCGCATATTGGGGATACAGTTGTGAAAGGGAGCACAGTAAGGCAGTGGTGGTGTGGGCTACTTTATTCAGAGGGGCAGTGTGCATGGGGGATATTTTGCAGAGATGCCCTATGTGTACCTGGGTTTATTTTGGAGTGGGGCAGTGTAGGGTTGGATATTTTGCAAAGAGTCAGTTTGGGGGGGTATTTTGCAGAGGGACAGTGTGTGTGGGGGGGATATTTTAGAGAGTTTAGTGTAGGGGGATATTTTGTAAAGGGGCAGTGTTCGGGGGATATTTTGCAGAGGGGCAGTGTGCAAGGGATACTTTGCAGAGGTTCAGTGTGGGGGGATATTTTGCAGAGGTTCAGTGTGGGGGGATATTTTGCAGAGGGGCAGCGTACAAGGGAGATTTTGCAGATGGGCCGCGTGGGAGGAATATTTTTCTGCAGAGGGGCAGTGTGAGGGGGATATTTTGGAGAAGGGCAGTGTGTGCGAGGGATATTTTGTGCAGGAAGTGACTCGCCCAGGGGGATATGGGGGGGACTCGGTACCCTGGCCTTTACCTTCTTGGGATGTCACAGCGGTCGGCTCCCGGGCCCGTACCCTGGGGTCACTCTTAAAAAGGGGGTTGTTGCTTGAAGGGATGAATAACAGTTTGGTCTCGTGATGCCACCTGTGGTTCCTGGTAATGAGTATCAGCGCTGCTGCAGACCTCTGGAGCAGATGTTAGGGCAGCTGGGTTGGTGCGGCTCTCCACAGGCAGAGCTCAGCTCCAGGGCAGTGTAGGTGCAGATGGTGATGCTGGGCATTGTAGTGCAGTGCAGGAGCGATAACGTGGTAGAAATAACTGACAGAAACAGTGGGGTGCAGTCATCCGAGTTTACTCACAGTTATTAGGTTCCTCAGGTGGCACTATATAGGTGACCATCTCCCACGTCGCGCTGCGTTTACCAGGCAGGGGTTCAGCACTCCCTCAAGTATCTCAAGGTCAGGAGAAAATGAAAAGATTCATCCAGTCAGTTCAGCGCTCCCAGGAGACAGGCACCAGGCAGAGGTATTAAAAGTCTTCAGAAATTTACATAGATAAAAATCATCATAAAAAAAGATACATAGAACAACGCGTTTCGGCTATATATTGGTACAGAATAGCCTTCCTCAGGTAAGATATTGCTTTACAGTCTGTTAGAGTTATATAGTCTATATAGGTTCACTTGAATAAATTAATTATGTTAAATGGTCAAAACCTGGTGGTTCTTCATTAGCTTAATTGCTGCTTGGTGGTTTTCAGTATGCAGCTTTAGCTTATCCTTGTTTCAAGTATATTTGCAGTACATGATAAAATACATGGTGAAAAACACACACACATAAAAAACATTACAAACATTGATTTGCGTGTATACAGCATGAGTGGGTGTATAAAAAAATGTAAATCTATAGCATTATCCACACATACAACATATATTCAATGATCATATTAGGACTATTATATTATACTTCTTTTACTAGAAAAACTTTGCTTATGAGAGAAAACACAACACAAAAGAAAAAATAAATAAATAAAATAAAAAAATAAAGAAAAAAAAAAAAAAAAAATTAAAAATAAAAAAAAATATATAAAAATAAATAAATAAAAAAATAATCATATTACATTAATCTAATCATATTGTGAGTTCTATATCTTTAATTGCTGTGGGAACTTTTTTGATAAGTTAGTTTTTTCTACTGGGATTGAACTCGTGTAGTCCACACTCCAGGGTCTATTGTGTTTCTCTCATTGGTATTTACCTCTATGCTATGGATGTCCTCATGACACTGGCTTCACTAGTCAGGGGTTTATGTCCAAACCCAAGAGTATATCATAAAAAATATATAATAAAAAATATATCTAGCCTGGGTTACCATATATTCTATTCTTTCTATATATTTCTATTGGTCAGCAGTGCTGTCCTGATCTAATTCGATGTTCTATATGTTCTCCAGTCTATCATTGAGGCCGTCCGGATGTAGAGAGCGCAATCTGTACATCCAGAAAGCCTCTTTCTTATTCAGTAGATGGATTCTGTTTTATATATTCTGCGGAATTTCTTCAACAGGAGTCAAACTTATCTCAAAGCTCTTATTATGATTTAGTAAGAGATGTCTCGATAGGCTATGTGTTAGTAGCCCAATTTTCGCATTATGTCGGTGTGCGTTTAACCGTGATCTGACCATCTGTGTCGTCCGGCCAACATACTGCATTCCGCAATTACATGTAATTACATATATAACATAGCTGCTAGTGCAAGTCAGGTGATGTTTTATGGGAAAGGTTTCTCCTGTACTATTGGAGGTGATAGATTGATGGCCATGGGTTATTGTTTGGCAGCATTGGCACTTTTTCTGGTTGCATTTAAAAGTGCCATTGAGTGTATTGGTTGTCTTTTTTGTTATAGGATTAGTAGTTTTAAATTGGAGAGACGTTTGTTTTTTTCTTCCAGAGCTTTTCACTACAGATGTTTTCAAGCGACTAGGTGCTATAATGTTTCTGAGTGTTTTACCCCTTCTAAAGGTGATGCTTGGTCTCTCTGGTAGTACATCCCATAGAAGGGGATCTTGTCTCAGTATGTACCAGTATTTTTGTAGTATTTCTCTAATTTTTTGGTTACCTTTATTATAAGTTGTGACAAAGTTGTGTGCCCATCTCCTGGGATTGTCTATTTTCTGAGCATTTCTTTTTTAGTTGTCTGGTGAGGTAAGATTCCCCAAACAATCCTTCTGAGTTTTATTTAAATTAATCCTGTATGCCTCATTGACAATTTTTTTAGGGTATTTTTTCATCATAAATCTTTCCTTTAGAAGATCAGATTGCTGTTCATAGTCCAATTCCCTCGTATTATTCTTTCTAATACGAAAGAACTGACCATAGGGGATATTGTTCTTCCATTTGGTATAATGGGCACTCCTGTAATCCAAGTACCCATTCACATCTACTGATTTGAAATGAGTCTTGGTGATTATTCTGTTATTTTCATGCATAATTTCAAGATCTAAATAAACTGCTTTCTCTTTCTCTATATTTGGGAAAAATGATATGCCCCAAGTATTATCATTCAGATCTTTAACCAATAGTTCAGCATCCTCTCGGGTACCGTTCCATATGATGATCAAATCATCAATATAGCGTCTATATAGTATTATATTCTGTGCATATCTGGAGGAGAACAGGGGTGATAGGGACTCGAATAGCCCCTTGAACAAGTTAGCAAAACTTGGGGCTACCCGAGTCCCCATCGCGGTCCCGTGTCTCTGTAAGTACAACTGGCCCTCAAACTCGAACAGATTATGTTTGAGTATGAAGTCCAGAGCCGTCACAAGAAATTCTACCTGTTTTTCAGGCATATTTCCATTTTTTTGTAGATAATATTTAGTCGCATTTTTTCCTAACTCATGATCTATATTGGAGTATAAGGCATTTACGTTCAATGTGATTATCCAGTAATTTTCATTCCAAGATATTGTGTTTAATTCATGGATTAGCTGGGTAGAATCTTTAAGGTAAGAAGGTAATTCCTTAACATGTTCTTGGAGATGAAGATCAAGGAAGTGAGATAGAGGACTAGTCAGGGAATTAATCCTTGAGATGATGGGGCGTCCCGGAGGGTTGGTAGGGTCCTTATGGACTTTAGGCAAATGGTAAAAAAAGGCAGTGGAAGCCTCTTTATTAACTAAAAAATTCCTTTCCTTTTTATTCTGAATGCCTTCGGAGAAAGCCCTATCAATTAGATCATGATATTCTTTTGTGAAGATTTTTGATGGATCTGTAGATAGTTTTTGGTAGTATTTACCATCGGATAAAATTTTGTATGCTTCATTAATATAGGCTTCTCTGTCTTGGACAACTACCCCTCCCCCCTTATCGGCTTCACGGATTACAATTTCTCTATTATTTTTTAATTTAGCAATCGCCATTTGTTCTTTCCTCGTTATATTAGCCTTCTGAATGGGGTTTTTGGTTTCTCTAGTCACTTGATTTTTCTTTTTCTTTTTTGAAAATTCTTGTGACTTAAGAGTACGAAATTCCTCGCTGGTAAGTGCGAGGAACGTTTCTATGTAGCTCCCCCTATTATGGACAGGATTAAAGTTTGACTTTGTTTTTAATTCAAGATGTAGATTAGAGTCTATAGTGGTAGCTCTATTATCTATGGTTTCTGAACATTTAGTGGTTTTCGGATTTGAGGTATTTTCATTTTTCTTTTTAAGAGTGAAGTGTCTTGTAAGTGTTAATCTCCTCACAAATTTGTTTAAATCAATAAAGAGGTCAAAATTATTAGTCTCCTGGCTTGGACAGAAATTGAGGCCTTTTGTGAGGATGTTTCGTTCTATCGGATCTAGTGGATATTTGGAGAGATTAAAAATCCTTTTTCTGTTATCTACCTTTCCATTATGTCGATTTAGATCCGTTTCAACTATCAGATTATTCTTTGACCCTGTATTTCCACGGTATCTGGATCTTTTGATGTTTTTTTGGGAGTTTTTTCCCCCCTCTAGAACCTCGGGTCCTCCTTTTCTTTTTTTGGGGTGAATGGTTACTGGAGTGAAATACTTTGTAATCTGAGGTTGGGAAGCAGTAATCGTGTTTCCTCTGGGGACCATACTTAGAGACAGATTCGACTGGCTTAAAATCGAGGGGACAATTGTTTCCACCAAGGGGGGTGGGCATAGGGGGCCGATCTCTAAAAAAGAGACATGTGAGCTTAGAGAAATCGGTGATAGGGTGGACGCCTGTATCACTGTGGTGAACAATGAAGAAGTATCTTCAATGCTATGCGTGGTGAGATCATGCAGATCAAAAAAACTATTGTCATTAGTCTTGGTCTCATCTGCATTTTCAGTTCTGTCTGTTGTTTTGTCAAAAAGAGCTTGTTGTTTCTTAGTTGATATAGTATTTAAAGAAGGTAATCCTGGATTATGGATAGGTAAATTTTGTTTTAAAGTTAGACTATGATTTGTGTCCTTATTGTTTTTATTCAAAGTCAATAACCTATCACATCTATGTATAGTTGATAGCGGTGAACCATGTGTTTGTTTATGTTTAGGTAATGCTCCTGTATTCCCTTGATATTTATTAGGGAATTTGCTCGTAGATTTAGGTTCAATATTATTTGATAGCTTAGAGTTGTAAAAAGTGCGTAATTGATTAACTGTAATTCTTTGTTTTTTGGAGAAAGAATCTAATGGGGTAGAATGATTTGCAGATCCTTCTTTGGATCTGCTATCATCCTTACCTGAAATGTTTTTATTTTTGTTTAGGAAGACATCTCTCCTTAATTTTTTAGTTTTTATCTCCATGAGATTATTCTCAAAATTTTTTAGATTGATATTTGTGTCAGAGTTTAATGCATCATAATATGGAACCGTTTTGTAAATCTCAAGTTTCTTGATCAAAGATTCACATTTTTGAGTTGCAAGGAGTGCAAGCTCCTTGCGCTTTTCTATCAAAATTGTCATTAGGTGATAAGAGCATGTGTCTATAGTGTCACGCCACTTTTTTGAGAACTCTAAATCCATTGGAAATGTACTATTAAAATATATCTGTAGCCCTTTGGGTATAATTTTCTCTTTAATGCATAAGTCCAGGAACTCAGCATCCAAATGGTGATGAATCTCCATTTTCATATTCTTCTCAAAATTAAAAAAGTCATTTCTGATCTTCTTTTTTGTTTCCAAATCTATGTCATTCAATAAGGGTGCTGTACTAACGTATGTTTCTCTATATGGGTTAATAGCAGCAAAGGCTTCACGCCTTCTTACTAGTCTGTTGCTAAAATGTTCCATCAGGAGATCGCAGCCTTTGTTTTCCTGCAAGCCGTCTTCCACCCAAGCCAATGGTAGATTCCTTAGGCTTCTAATGATCAAAGGCTATAGGGTCTAGGAGAGGGGAAAAGACAGAAAACACAGGCGCAGATCTAAGTGCAGATTATTAGGTTCAGCTATTTTTCAGAAGCTAATTTGCTCACCTTTGATGTAGCTTGTGGCATAGCGTATCGACCTCTTAGGTCTGACTGAGATGCCTTGACTCCTTGATGTGCAGCTATAGTCTGGATACAACGGATCTCTCAGCCAGGAGACCGTGGAATGAAGGTCAGGAGAAAATGAAAGGATTCATCCAGTCAGTTCAGCGCTCCCAGGAGACAGGCACCAGGCAGAGGTATTAAAAGTCTTCAGAAATTTACTTAGATAAAAATCATCATAAAAAAAGATACATAGAACAACGCGTTTCGGCTATATATTGGTACAGAATAGCCTTCCTCAGGTAAGATATTGCTTTACAGTCTGTTAGAGTTATATAGTCTATATAGGTTCACTTAGTTTGTAAAGCCGAATAAAGACTTGCGTCCATCAAGTTCGACCTGTTAGTTCTGTAATTGCTAAAGTTGATCCAGAGGAGGGCAAAAACCCCAAATGATTTGGCCAATCTTCACCTGAGGAAAAATTCCCTCCCGACTCTGAAACCAGCAGTCAGAATAAATCCCTGTATCAACCTACTATTTTATTTTATTTTTAAGTATATGCTGAAATCTGCCTGGTATCTAGAAATGCATCCAGTCCCCGCTTGAACTGGTGTAGTGAATCCGACATTACCGTCTCCTCACTCAGTGAATTCCATATTCTCACTGCTCTTACCGTAAAGAACCCCTTCCTATGCTGGTGCTGAAACCTTTTCTCTTCCAGTCTTAGTGAGTGCCCTCTTGTTACCGTAATATCCCTCCTTTTGAACAAATCCCGGGCAAGATCTCTATACTGTCCCCTAACATATTTGTACACATTTATTATGTCCCCCCTCAACCTTCTCTTTTCCAGGCTGAATAGTCCTAGTTTTGCCAACCTCTCTGGGTATTGCAGTCCCTCCATTCCCTTTATTAATTTTGTTGCCCTCCTTTGTACCTTTTCAAGCTCATTTATATCCTTTCTATATATTGGGGCCCATAACTGAGCACAGTATTCCAAGTGTGGTCTGACCAGTGCTTTGTACAGTGGAAGAACAATGTTCTCATCCTTTGCAGCTATACCTCTTCTGATACATCCCATTACCCTGTTTGCCCTTACAGCAGCGGCCTGACTTTGGGCACTCCAATTTAGTTTGCTATCAATCAAGATGCCCAAGTCCTTCTCCATCTCTGAATTCCCCAATGATTTCCCATTCAGTGAGTACTCGTGACTTCCATTTTTCCTTCCCATATGTATGACCTTACATTTCTCCTCGTTAAACCTCATTTGCCATTTAATGCTCCACCTACCCAGCTTATCCAAATCCCTCTGTAGGTCTGCACTGTCCTCTTTTGTATTAATTGTTTTACATAACTTTGTGTCATCTGCAAATATTGATATTTTACTATTTATCCCGTTGACTATGTCGTTAATAAAGATATTAAATAACATTGGGCCTAGTACAGACCCCTGTGGTACCCCACTAGTGACGCTTACCCAATCTGAGTATATTCCATTTATAACCACCCTCTGCCTTCTATCCTTTAGCCAGTTAGCTACCCACTTGCAGACATTTTCCCCCAGCCCCATCATTCTCATTTTGTATACCAACAAATGGCACGCTATTGTAGCACCCTGAGGATTCGGCTGCTACAGGGGTATTGCACCTCAACCCAGAGGTGTGATATTCCACTCCCGGGCAAGGATGGAGAGTGGAACTGAGCTCGGTAGGCTGCATGCACTACATACATCCCATTTCCGAGGAACAGGCCGACGGTACTCCCACTTAGAAATGTGCAGGTACGACCGAGTCTGTTCCTGGCTGGAGTGGGAGGGGGGTGGTACATCCCAAGTAGTGTAGGGGCAGATAGGGGGAGCAGTCTGGGTAGTGATAGGAGCTCATTGGGTGCTGGTCACCTGAGCTCACACATAGAGGGATATATAAGGTGGGCACCAACTAGAATCAGGGTCAGATGCAGAGAACAAGTCAGACGCAGAGAGTCAGTCAGCTGCAGAGAAGGAAACAGCAGCCCTGGAGAGAGAGAGAGTGGAGCAGAGAAAGACCCAGAGAGGGAAGACTGAAGGGACCCAAGAACCCAAATTAGAGCACCGGGTGAGGAGTCAGCATCAGGGTACCGGAACCCAAGCTGGTGGGGGTAAAAACAATCCCCAGCCAGAGACCGGAGACCGTGGGCAGTGTCTGTCACGGTCACCCACCACATTCACCCCGAAGGCACACCACATGAAGGGTCAGGGAACCCAGGGCCAAGGGTGTCCCAACAGAAGGCCCGAGGGAGCTGGACCTAGGTGAATCACTGGTGGGGACGGCTGAAGAAAGGACAGAGGGAGAGCTCAGGGCCACGCTCCGGACTTGTTTGGGGGTTGGCTGGATCCAGGACCTGGTGGACGCAGCACGGCTCGGGTGGTCACTAGCAGCTGGAGTGACCAGTACAACATCTGCAGTAAGTAAACACCCTTAACTGCACAACCCGAGTCTGTCTTCATTGCCGGCTGCACCGCACCACCACAACCCCCATCCTCTGCGCCTGTCCCCTCTGAGGCTATACCCCTCCCGTTGGGGGTGATCCCACCAAGCTGCGCATCCACCATCAGCCTCAGCGGACCCTGCTGCAGCGGCGGCCACAGTGACCGCATCACAACGGGTGGCGTAGTCGACACAAAAGAACTTTAGTAACATCTGTAAAGCTGCCACATAACACTGAGCTTGACGCCCTGGGCACGGGGCCGGGTCACAGCCGCTCGGAGACTACAACCCCCCATCTGATCCGGTGCCGGGTATTCCCCTCAAAAAGGAATATGTCCCAGGGGGCGCGTCACTATCGAACGCTTTTGAGAAGTCGAGATACACGACATCCACTGGTTCCCCCTGATCTACTCGAGAGCTAACCTCCTCGTAGAAGTCAATCAGGTTTGTTTGGCAGGAGCGATTCCTCATGAATCCATGTTGGTTCGGGATTAAAAGATTATTAGCATCAAGATGCTCCGTAATTGCCTCTTTAATGAAGCTTTCAAAAATTTTGCCCACAACGGACGTCAGACTCACCGGCCGATAGTTTCCGGCGTCACTTTTCGCTCCCTTTTTGAATATTGGCACTACATTCGCCTGTCGCCAATCAAGTGGTACAGACCCAGTCTCAACAGAGTCCTTAAATATAAGATATAACGGTCTGTCTATCACATTACTTAGTTCCCTTATTACCCGTGGGTGTATGCCATCAGGTCCTGGTGATTTGTTTATTTTAATGTTACTGAGGCGTTTCTGTACCCCAGCTTGGGTTAGATTTGTCATACTTAGTGGAGGATTAAGTTTGTCACTTCTCATTTCTCCTGTTAGTTCGATTTCCTTTGTGAAAGTTGTCGAAAAAAAATTATTTAATAGATTAGCTTTATCCTCATCTTTCTCTATGATTTTGCCTTCCTCACTTTTTATCGGTCCAATATTATCCGATTTAATCCTTTTACTATTTATATACGTAAAGAACAGTTTGGGATTTGATCTACTTTCCCTAGCAATACGTCTCTCTGTTTCCTCCTTCGCTATTTTTATTTGTTTTTTACAGGTTCTCGTTTTTTCCTTGTAACACATTAGTGCCTCCTTATTGTTTTCCTGTTTTAATCTCTTGAATGCCTCTTTTTTGCTATTTAACGCCCCTTTTACGTTCTTGTTCAACCATATTGATTTCCTCTTATTTCTGGCCCTTTTATTCCCATACAGTATATATCTCTCGCACTGAGTATTCAGAATTCTTTTGAAGGTTTCCCATTTACTATTCGTATTCCTTTGATTAAGAACTTTGTCCCAGTCAATAAGTTGAAGGCTTTCTTTCAGCTGATCAAACTTCGCCCTCCTAAAGTTTAATGTTTTTGTTGTTCCCTTATTGATAACCCTACTGAAGGGCATTTTGAAGTCGATAATATTATGGTCGCTATTACCTAGGTGCCCCCCTATCTGTACCTCAGTTATTCTATCAGGCCTATTAGTCAATATTAAGTCCAACACGGCCTTCCCTCTCGTTGGTTCCTGCACTAGTTGAGAGAGATAATTATCCTTAATATTTGTCAAGAACCTTTTTCCTTTCTGAGATCTACAGGTTTCTGTTTCCCAGTCAATATCCGGGTAGTTGAAATCCCCCATTACAATCACTTCATTATGTTTTGCTACTTTGTCTATTTGTCCTAATAGCAGATTCTCATTCTCCTCTGTTATATTTGGTGGCTTATAGCAGACCCCCAGTAATATTTTATTATTATTTTTAGTTCCCTCTATCTCTACCCACATGGACTCGACCCCCTCTTCTCCCTCTCCTATATCTTCCCTTAGTCTGGGTTTTAGACATGACTTTACATATAAGCAGACTCCTCCGCCTTTCCCGTTTCCGGTCCCTTCTAAATAAACTATAATCTAATAAATTTACCGCCCAGTCGTAGCTATCGTCTAGCCAAGTCTCTGTTATACCTACGATGTCATACCTCTCCTCCGATATAAGCGCCTGCAGCTCATCCGCCTTATTGGTCAGGCTTCTTGCGTTGGTCAGCATGCAAGATAAAACTTTGGGGTTATTTAGCATCCTATTCTTCTCTAACGATCTAACTGTACTATCCCCACCCCCCTCTCCACCCTCATTATATTCACTTCTCCCTTTCCCCCTTGCTTGCCTCACATCCCACCTATTTCCTTGGTTTCCCCCCCGTCTCTAGTTTAAAAACTCCTCCAACCTATTAGCCATCTTCTTCCCCAGCACCGCTGCACCCTCCCCATTGAGGTGCAGCCCGTCCCTACGGTAGAGCCTGTAGCCGACCGCGAAGTCGGCCCAGTTCTCCATGAACCCAAACCCTTCTGCCTTGCACCAACTCTTTAGCCACTTATTCACCTCCCTAACTTCCCGTTGGCGCTCCTGTGTGGCTCGCGGGATTGGTAGTATTTCTGAGAAAACTACCTTGGAGGTCCTTGCCCTAAGCTTCCTACCTAGGTCCCTGAAATCATTTTTAAGGACCCTCCATCTACCACTCACTTTGTCATTGGTGCCGATGTGGACCATGACCGCTGGGTCTTCGCCAGCCCCACCCAGTAACCTGTCAACCCGATCCGCGATGTGCCGGACTCGAGCGCCAGGGAGGCAGCACACCGTTCGGCGATCCCGGTCTTTGTGACAGATTGCCCTGTCTGTCCCCCTAATAATAGAGTCACCCACTACCAGAACTTGTCTTGCCTGCCCTACACTTCCCCCCTCCCCCTCACTTGAATAAATTAATTATGTTAAATAGTCAAAACCTGGTGGTTCTTCATTAGCTTAATTGCTGCTTGGTGGTTTTCAGTATGCAGCTTTAGCTTATCCTTGTTTCAAGTATATTTGCAGTACATGATAAAATACATGGTGAAAAACACACACACATAAAAAACATTACAAACATTGATTTGCGTGTATACAGCATGAGTGGGTGTATAAAAAAATGTAAATCTATAGCATTATCCACACATACAACATATATTCAATGATCATATTAGGACTATTATATTATACTTCTTTTACTAGAAAAACTTTGCTTATGAGAGAAAACACAACACAAAAGAAAAAAATAAAAAATTAAAAATAAAAAAATAAATAAAAAATTAAATAAATAAATAAAAAATAATAATAAAAAATAAAAAATAAAAATATATATATATAAATAAATAAAAAAAAATATAAAAAAAATAAAAAATGAGAAAAAGAAAATAAAAATAATCATATTACATTAATCTAGTCATATTGTGAGTTCTGTATCTTTAATTGCTGTGGGAACTTTTTTGATAAGTTAGTTTTTTCTACTGGGATTGAACTCGTGTAGTCCACACTCCAGGGTCTATTGTGTTTCTCTCATTGGTATTTACCTCTATGCTATGGATGTCCTCATGACACTGGCTTCACTAGTCAGGGGTTTATGGGCAAACCCAAGAGTATATCATAAAAAATATATAATAAAAAATATATCTAGCCTGGGTTACCATATATTCTATTCTTTCTATATATTTCTATTGGTCAGCAGTGCTGTCCTGATCTAATTCGATGTTCTATATGTTCTCCAGTCTATCATTGAGGCCGTCCGGATGTAGAGAGCGCAATCTGTACATCCAGAAAGCCTCTTTCTTATTCAGTAGATGGATTCTGTTTGATATATTCTGCGGAATTTCTTCGACAGGAGTCAAACTTATCTCAAAGCTCTTATTATGATTTAGTAAGAGATGTCTCGATAGGCTATGTGTTAGTAGCCCAATTTTCGCATTATGTCGGTGTGCGTTTAACCGTGATCTGACCATCTGTGTCGTCCGGCCAACATATTGCATTCCGCAACTACATGTAATTACATATATAACATAGCTGCTAGTGCAAGTCAGGTGATGTTTTATGGGAAAGGTTTCTCCTGTACTATTGGAGGTGATAGATTGATGGCCATGGGTTATTGTTTGGCAGCATTGGCACTTTTTCTGGTTGCATTTAAAAGTGCCATTGAGTGTATTGGTTGTCTTTTTTGTTATAGGATTAGTAGTTTTAAATTGGAGAGACGTTTGTTTTTTTCTTCCAGAGCTTTTCGCTACAGATGTTTTCAAGCGACTAGGTGCTATAATGTTTCTGAGTGTTTTTCCCCTTCTAAAGTGATGCCTGGTCTCTCTGGTAGTACATCCCGTAGAAGGGGATCTTGTCTCAGTATGTACCAGTATTTTTGTAGTATTTCTCTAATTTTTTGGTTACCTTTATTATAAGTTGTGACAAAGTTGTGTGCCCATCTCCTGGGATTGTCTGTTTTCTGAGCATTTCTTTTTTTGTTGTCTGGTGAGGTAAGATTCCCCAAACAATCCTTCTGAGTTTTATTTAAATTAATCCTGTATGCCTCATTGACAATTTAGAAGGGGTAAAACACTCAGAAACATTATAGCACCTAGTCGCTTGAAAACATCTGTAGTGAAAAGCTCTGGAAGAAAAAAACAAACGTCTCTCCAATTTAAAACTACTAATCCTATAACAAAAAAGACAACCAATACACTCAATGGCACTTTTAAATGCAACCAGAAAAAGTGCCAATGCTGCCAAACAATAACCCATGGCCATCAATCTATCACCTCCAATAGTACAGGAGAAACCTTTCCCATAAAACATCACCTGACTTGCACTAGCAGCTATGTTATATATGTAATTACATGTAGTTGCGGAATGCAATATGTTGGCCGGACGACACAGATGGTCAGATCACGGTTAAACGCACACCGACATAATGCGAAAATTGGGCTACTAACACATAGCCTATCGAGACATCTCTTACTAAATCATAATAAGAGCTTTGAGATAAGTTTGACTCCTGTCGAAGAAATTCCGCAGAATATATCAAACAGAATCCATCTACTGAATAAGAAAGAGGCTTTCTGGATGTACAGATTGCGCTCTCTACATCCGGACGGCCTCAATGATAGACTGGAGAACATATAGAACATCGAATTAGATCAGGACAGCACTGCTGACCAATAGAAATATATAGAAAGAATAGAATAGAATATCTGGTAACCCAGGCTAGATATATTTTTTATGATATACTCTTGGGTTTGCCCATAAACCCCTGACTAGTGAAGCCAGCGTCATGAGGACATCCATAGCATAGAGGTAAATACCAATGAAAGAAACACAATAGACCCTGGAGAGTTCAATCCCAGTAGAAAAAACTAACTTATCAAAAAAGTTCCCACAGCAATTAAAGCTATAGAAATCACAATATGACTAGATTAATGTAATATGATTATTTTTTTTAAATTTTTTCTCATTTTTTATTTATTTATTTTCTTTTTATTTTTATTTTTTTATTATTATTATTTATATATATATACTTTTATTTTTAATTTTTTTTTTTTTTTTCTTTATTTTTTTATTTTTTATTTATTTATTTTTTTTCTTTTGTGTTGTGTTTTCTCTCATAAGCAAAGTTTTTCTAGTAAAATAAGTATAATATAATAGTCCTAAAGTGATCATTGAATATATGTTGTATGTGTGGATAATGCTATAGATTTACATTTTTTTATACACCCACTCATGCTGTATACACGCAAATCAATGTTTGTAATGTTTTTTATGTGTGTGTGTTTTTCACCATGTATTTTATCATGTACTGCAAATATACTTGAAACAAAGATAAGCTAAAGCTGCATACTGAAAACCACCAAGCAGCAATTAAGCTAATGAAGAACCACCAGGTTTTGACCATTTAACATAATTAATTTATTCAAGTGAACCTATATAGACTATATAACTCTAACAGACTGTAAAGCAATATCTTACCTGAGGAAGGCTATTCTGTACCAATATATAGCCGAAACGCGTTGTTCTATGTATCTTTTTTTATGATGATTTTTATCTAAGTAAATTTCTGAAGACTTTTAATACCTCTGCCTGGTGCCTGTCTCCTGGGAGCGCTGAACTGACTGGATGAATCCTTTCATTTTCTCCTGACCTTCATTCCACGGTCTCCTGGCTGAGAGATCCGTTGTATCCAGACTATAGCTGCACATCAAGGAGTCAAGGCATCTCAGTCAGACCTAAGAGGTCGATACGCTATGCCACAAGCTACATCAAAGGTGAGCAAATTAGCTTCTGAAAAATAGCTGAACCTAATAATCTGCACTTAGATCTGCGCCTGTGTTTTCTGTCTTTTCCCCTCTCCTAGACCCTATAGCCTTGGGGTCATATACCTCTGATCAAGTATCTCAAGAGCACTTAACGGGACCCCTCTCGGTATGTTCCTTTCTTAGCCGACTTCCCGCGCTGGGTCTCTCCCTCCTGCCCTGCGCTCCGCCACACAAAGTCCCGATCAGGTACCTTGAGATCCCTCTGGGCAACTTGGAGTTCCCGGACCTTGCTTGGTGCCCTTTTCGGCGGCTTAGGTGCGGATGTGGCAACTGCACCTTGAAAGTGCAGAAGCCTCCGGTTTTCTAGCTGAGACTTAAAGTAACTCGGCTAGTCCAGGGACCGGTTCCCTTCTTGCGGCCTGATCGCTCTACCGTCTGGCAGATTCAGGCATACGGGTGCCGTCCTGCACTCACCGTACCCCTGGGATCCCTTCTGTTACTGGAGCCTTCCTCCCTTGCTCCCACTCCTCTCTCAGTCTTGGGCATGACAGGCCGAGCCTGCCTCCCGAGCAGAGCTCCTGAAGAGCCTCTGCTCCCTTCGTACCACTCGCTAAAAGATGGCTTCCCTATATATATATATATATATATATATATATATATATATATATATATATATATAATCTTCTTTAAGTGCTCCCCTGGTCTGCGTCCTCCACCCACACCCACTACATGGTTCCCCCTCACTTTGGTTTCCCCCACTCCAGCCAGGGACGGGGCTAGCAGAAAGCCGTGCATATTGCCCTTCCAGCCTGCCTGGAGTAGTGTAGTGTTGAGTGCAGTTGTTAGGGTCCCGGGCAGTACTCCATCCTTACCTGAGAGAAGGAGATGCCACACCTCTGGGTGAGGTGCAGTACCTCTGTGGCGACTGAATCCTTAGGGGCGCCACAGAAGCACAATGAGGGGCAATTATTTATTCAGTGGTACAGCATGGGAGCTACTTTTATTTTGAGGGCACGGTGTCGGGAAGCCTGGACAGATGAGCTCTGGATGTGAAATCTCATCATGGCATCTGTACAACATGGAGATAAAAGGGATTGGGAACCACTCCAATCAGAGAAGATATCAAATATAAGGTACCTGATGTAAATGTTTACTATGTGATCCTTCCTGCATCTCATCAGTGCTGTCGTTCCTATTATGTCCACAGTGTGATGATGACTGGTAACAACCACTCCCAGTATGTCTATTGTTAAAGTTAGAGTTAGAGTTGTAGGTTCATTCTATTGTTGTACTAAGTTTGGTGATTTATTCATGTGACTCGCCCAGGGGGATGGGGATTACTCGGTATCCGGGCCTTTAGCCTGGCCTTGGGGATGTCGCAGTGGTCGGCTCCCGGGCCCGTACCCTGGGGTCTCCCTTTAAAAGCGTTGATAGTTGTTAATTTTATTAAAGTTCGTGACGCCACCTGTGGCTTCTGGTGAGAATCACCAGCGCTGCGCAGTCCACTGAGGCCGATGATAAGGCAGCTCGATGGTATAGCTCCCCACAGGTGGAGCTAGGCCTCAGGGCAGCGTACGGAAAGAGGATGCAGGACAGAGGGGACCCAGCCGGGTCAGAGCAAGAATAGGAGCACACACGAAAGTCACTTCAGTACCTTTTACTGATGGAAATTCAGGCACATCCCGGAGCACTGTAGGGTGACGGGTGCATATTAGGATCTTCCCCAATGAGCGGGTGTAGGGCCTCCTGTTTCTTGCCTCTGCGTATTAAGTTTCTGACCTGCCTGGAGCTAGGCCTAACTTTGTCTCTGTCCTGCGCTGGCTGACGTTGTGGTTGGGCCTTCTCTTGGAGTGCACGCTCCCAGCTTACGGGGCCTATGTGTCTCCTGGCTCTGTTACGTATCAGCACTTTAGCGATCCTGGGACTTGTAGTTCTCCAGGGATTCCGGTTATGCCTTACTGGGTCGTAGAGATCCCGGTAAGCTTCGGACCCGGTGTCCGGTAAATTCTTCGGGGTGAGCTAGTTAAGCTCCTCTGCCCCCTATGTTACTCACTTTCCACTCGCCTTCGGCCCCGCTCGGGGCCCTCACTAGGCTACACACACTGCAGCTGGGACACTGCTCTTCTTCGCCACTCTCAGAGTGTCGGCACACTCCTAGCTCTCTATCATGAGCTCTGTGAGTTCTAGTCTGGACTCACTCTACAGACTATACTGAACTCTTTCTGCAGGAACTGCTAGGCTCTGGCTCGACTGCACTGAGTCCTTCTGAGTCTGAGCAGGAAACTGCTGAATCACTTTCTGGGCTGCCTGGCTCCACCTTCCCTTTATATATCCCTAACAGGTTCCCTCTGGTGGTCTGAGGTGGAAGGTGGAGGTGTGTGAATGCTTATGAGGGCCTCTTGTGGAGGAATCCGCCAATGCACCCCTCTAGGATCTGTGATACCAAGCGCAGCTGGGCGTCACACATGTACTGATGGTGGTTCTGGCGCTGCACTCATGTACTGATGGTGGTTCTAATATTGTACTCTTCAAATCCTCCTCAAATCCTCAAAACTTGGTTCTGGTGATGTACAATGGCGACCAAAAGTTTTGCATTTTTTTTAAAACTGTGATTACTTCTGTCTGGTTGTTGTGATGCCATTTTCCCGGTGATGAATTGAAAGTGCATGAAGTTTTCATCATGCAAGACCTTAATTTTAACCAAAATGCTTTTGAATATAGGTATGGTAATTTAATTAAAGAAAACTGCCAAAAGTTTTGCATATACTATTTATTGATCACAACATAGTAATTCATTATTTACAATGCCATAACTTAGTATTTTGTAGCATAACCTCTTGCTTTTATTACTGCACTACACCGACAAGGCATTGAAGCCACTAGGGTATTCAAGACATCTTGAGGGATCTTGCTCCATTCCATTTGCAAATCTGCAAACAATTCATCTTTTTGCTATGGGTATGGGCCCCAAGTCGTCACCCTAACTCATCCCAAAGGTGCTCTGTAGTGTTTAAATCAGGTGATGATTGGCTTGGCCATTGCAACAGGAGAACATTTTTCTTTGCTAACCAATTTTTTACTAAATTGGATGTGTGCTTAGGATCATTGTCTTGCTGGAATTTACATTCCCTGCCTACTTTGGTTTTACCATGTGGCAGCATTACATTCTCCAGTATATCCTTGTACATGGTAGAATTCATATTTCCATCAATTCTATGCAGAGGGCCCATGGCAGATGCAGAAAAGCAGCCCCAAATCATGACATTGCCACCACCATGTTTCACTGTAGGTTTTTGGTACCTTACATCATTATGTTGTCCAATTGGGTGGTATATATAGTGCTTGCCATCACTACCAAACAGATTGACCTTGGATTTATCCGACCACAACATCTTAGACTAATGTCTCTTTCCATTGGCTGTGTTCTTTGGCAAACTCAAGTCGGACCTTCTGGTTCTTTGCAGAGGTAAAAGGCTTCTTGACTGGAACTCGTGCATTCAACACTACTGCTCTTAGCCATTGTACCACAGTTTGGCGACTTACTTTGACCCCATATGCTTCGTTCATTTCATGCAAAATCTGTACAGCACTTTTATGGACATCAGATACTGACTTTTTCTTAATAATGTGCTCAATGCTGGAGGAAGTTTTCTGTGGTCGTCCACTTCTAGGTTTGTCAGCTGTTCCATAACTTTCTTTTTCTTACTTTAATATACATGACACTTGACTCTGAGAACAGTTGAACAGTTGAATTCCATAGCTACCTCTTTTTGGCTTTTGCCTGAATTCACTCTCAGAAAAATAAGCTTCCTGACATCTGTCTTTGCCACATTTTAAACTAAAAACACATACATAAAAAAAAATATTGTAGGCAAAATTCGACTACCTATGACAAAATATGCAAAACATTTGGCCCAGCAAATGTTGCAAACTAACAAATAAAGGGATAAAACAATGTCAAACACAATTTTCATCGTTATAGCTGACAACCAACCATTTGCTTCTGGTTTACTAAAATGACAAGGAAAATGGCATCACAAAAAACAGACAGAAGTAAGCACGCTATAAAAATAAATGCAAAACTTTTGGTCATCACTGTATTAATGTACTGATTGTGCTTCTGGTGATGTATTCATGTAAGTAATGTGGTAGGACGACTCGCTCGGCCACCTCCGGAAGTAGACTCAGGAACCCAGGTTTTCTTTGCAGGCTTTATTAACAGCATAAAGCTCTGAACTCCAGCAAAATAAACACAGCCTTACTTAGCTAAACAACAAAACAAAAGAAACTATAGCACAGTCCATATGTGTGTGTGTGGTTCACCCACACAGGTTATGTCCAGCCTTCAGCTCCCTCCTGAGCTATGGCTGTCCAGTCTGGAGATCTTGCCTCTCCAAACACAACACAGAGAAAAAAAAAACAGGACTGAACATTTAAATGTTGCTCAGCCACACCCGGAGGTGGAAGTATGGGGAATGACGTCTCTTCCATCACTATGTCATTCCCCTAAAACCACGCCCTTTAAGTGAGTTAACCCACCAGCATATAACATGCTGGCAGAAAGTCCATTGGTTTCAGTTCACACAGGCTAGCAACCTGTGCAACACATACCTCCCCTCATAAATCATACCAGTGACTCTATCACATATAACCCCCTCTGCCCAAAGTAAGGGGTTTGGGCACCTTCCGATACCAGACAGGGAATTCTAGAAAGGGCATCAGCGTTCCCGTGTAACCTCCCGGGCCTATGTTCTACGTGAAAGTTGAAGTCCTGAAGAGCTAGGAACCATCTAGCTACCCTGGCATTTCTACCCCTCTTTTCCCTCAAACATCTCAACGGGGCATGGTCTGACACCAACTTAAACTTCCGGCCAAGCAGGTAGTATCTTAGTGTATCTACGGCCCACTTTAAGGCTAAACACTCTTTTTCTACTATTGCATAGTTTTTCTCACAGGAAGAAAGCTTCCAACTCAGATAGAAAATGGGATGCTCTTCCCCATTTATCTCTTGAGAGAGTACGGCTCCTAGACCAACCTCTGAAGCGTCAGTCTGGACCACAAACTCTTTCTTGAAGTCTGGTGTGACCAGGACCAGCTGTTTACACAGTGCTGACTTCAACAGTTGAAATGCGGTCTTTGTTTCGTCCGTCCACTTCACCATGGTTGATCTGGTGCCTTTTAGGAGATCCGTCAGTGGTGCGGCCATCATGGCAAAATTTGGGATAAACCGCTGGTAATATCCCATCATTCCCAGGAACGCTCTCACTTGCTTCTTGGAGAGCGTTTTCGGCCAAGTCTGGATTGCCTCCACTTTATTAACTTGCGGCTTTATTTCACCTCTCCCAATGACATAGCCAAGTACTTGGCCTCCTCTTTTCCGACGGCACATTTTTTTCGGATTTATAGTAAATCCCGCCTTCCTTAGAGCATCCAAACAGCCTAAAGCTTAGGTAGATGACTAGCCCAGTCTGGGCTAAAGACTACAAAGTCATCAAGATAGGCAGCGGCATACTTCTTATGTGGGGCTAGGATCCGATCCATAGCCCTCTGTAAGGTGGCTGGGGCCTCCTGTAGTCCGATTGGCATCCGAGTATATTGAAAGCACCCATCAGGTGTCTAGAAAGCCATCTTCTCCTTGGCTGTCTGGGACATGGGGATCTGCCAGTAGCCCTTCGTCAGGTCAAGAGTGGTGATGTGCCTCGCCAGTCCAAGCCTCTCGATGAGTTCGTCAACGCGGGGCATGGGGTACGCGTCACACTTGGATACCTCATTCAGCCGGCGGTAGTCATTGCAAAACCTCCATTCTCCATTGGGCTTTGGCACGAGGACGATTGGGCTCGACCACCCACTCTTTGACTCCTCTATTACCCCGAGGTCTAATATCCTCTTTACCTCGTCAGAGATCACCTTCCGGCGTGCTTCCGGAATCCGGTACGGCTTCAGATTCACTCTTAGATGTGGCTCTGTAAGTATGTCATGCTCTACCACCTGAGTATTCCCCGGCAACTCTGAGAACAACTCCCGATTTTGCTGTTGTAGTTGCTTCTGGGCCGGCGATAGAGTCTCTGCTATAGTCTTACACTTTGCCTTCAGGAGCGGCTCCCAGGCAAGGTTCCCAGTCCCACCACGGCTTGATCAACTTCACATGGTATACTTGGTGCGGCTTTCTTCGGCCAGGCTGGTGGACTCGGTATTTCACTTCACTGAGTTTCTCTACCACCTCATACGGGCCTTGCCACTTGGCCAAGAATTTACTTTTGACAGTGGGAATGAGAACCAGAACGCAATCCCCAGGCTGGAACTGTCTCAGCATTGCCGACCGGTTATACACCCTCACCTGGGCTTCCTACGCCTGGAGGAGATGTTCCTTCACGATGGGCATCACTTTCACAATTCTCTCCTGTAACTGGGCGACATGTTCGATGATGCTCCGGTGGGGTTGACCTCGGCCTCCCAGGTTTCCTTGGCGATATCTAGGAGACCCCTTGGATGCCGGTCATACAGAAGCTCAAACGGAGAGAAGCCAGTGGAGGCTTGGGGAACTTCCCTGACGGAAAACAGTAGAAGCGGAAGCAGGTAGTCCCAGTCTTGACCATCCTTCTCAACGACCTTTTTGAGTATGGCTTTCAGAGTCTTATTAAAGCACTCCACCAGGTCATCGGTCTGCGGATGGTAAGCGGAGGTTGGCAGCTGGGTAATTCGTAGCACTTTACACAGCTCCTTCATCACCTTGCTCGTGAATGGGGTTCCTTGGTCCGTCAGGATTTCCTTTAGTAGGCTGGTCCTGGCAAAGATGTGGACAAGTTCCCGAGCTATGCTCCTACTGGACGAGTTCCTTAAGAGTACCGGGCCGCATAGTCCATGATGACCAAGATATATTGGTGGCCCCAGGCTGGTTTAACTAAGGGGCACACAAGGTCAATGGCAATCCTCTCAAAAGGAACTTCTATCACATGTAGGGGAACTAAGGGGCTACGGAAGTGGGAGGTGGGCGTGGTTATCTGGCAGGTGGGGCAGGACCTACAATAGTTTAAGATCTCCTGGTAATATCCTGGCCAATAAAACCTCATCATTATTCTCTCCTGCGTTTTTTCCATCCCTAGGTCTCCTCCCAGAATATGTGAGTGTGCCATATCCAGTACCCTCCGTCAGTATGGTCCCGGCACTAACAGCTGTTCCACTGTCTCACCGCTCCTTAGTTTAGCCACCCGATATAGCAACTCCTCCTGAATGGCAAAGTGTGGGAACCTGGTATCGGCCCCTGGCTCTTGGGCAACCCCATTACATATAGCAACGTGGTCAAACGCCCCCCTTAAGGTCAGGTCCCAAACTTGCGCAGTCCAAAAGTTTTCTCCAGACACATCTAACTCAGGGAGGTCTGCCTCCTCGGTCACCGTCTCACCCTTATCACCGGCAAGGATGCACAGTGGGAACTCATCTACTTGAGACTTCGTCAGAGTAACTTCTCCAGGGACCTGGCTTTTTCCCATGCTACTTAGTCCAGTTCCCTTCCCCCACAAGTCCCAAAATAAAGAAAAATCATGGCCCAGTATGACGGGATGTATCAGGTCCTTAACCACCCCAACCTCGTGGGATTGGGCACTACAGCCTGTTCCCATGTCACTTGGACCTTGGTGTAGCCATGGATGCACCAAATGCCCACAGTTTTGAAAGGGATCAACTGGTGGGGAAGGGTAGCTCTGATTAAGGTCACCAGACTCCCAGAGTTCAACAGTCCAAGCACCTTTACTCCATTAATGGATACGGCACATGCCTGCGGCCCCTCGCCGGGTTGACAGTCCGCACTTCAGGCTGGATAAGCATAATAGGAACCCCGTCTTCCTAGGCTGCAGTCCATGGGCTCAGGGGACATATGACACCAGGCGGCTACGTGTCCAGGGTTGTGTCACCGCCAACAGACTATATCTTTAACAACAGTTCTTGTGGCACCTTCAGTGGGAGTGGGACTCCCCCCAGTGGTGGCTCTAGACCCCTTCCATGGTGAAACCACCCCTTTTGGGTATCCCAGTACGGAGAAGTGGCTATATCCGGTTTCCCGGGGTATTTCTCAACCACCGGATACCTCTCTACCAGGTAGATGAAGTCATCTGTGTTCTGGGGATTGCCCTGGGCAACCCAAGTCTGTACCGACTTGGAAAGGGAGTGCACGAATCTATCAATCACCACCCACTCAACCATCTGGGCTGGAGTGGAGGATTCTGGCTGCAACCACTTCTGAACGAGCGAGGGGGTTTGTCGCTGGCATACGCCCAGTGGTGGACTCGTTGGGCTCTCACCGCCATATTCACTCCCAGGCGTGCTAAGATCTCTGTCTTTAGCTTGCCGTATTCCTTGGCATCCTGCAGTGCCAAGTCATAATATGCCTTTTTGGGGTTCACCCGACAAATATGGCGCCAGAACCTCTGCCCACTGTTCTGGTGGAAGTCTCTCCCGATCAGCCACCCTCTCAAAGACAGTCAGAAATGCTTCTACATCATCCCTGGGGGTCATTTTCTGCATGGCCCGTCTTACTGCCTTCATGACGTGGGAGTCATCAGTCGGCCCTGGGGCAGGGGGGGTTGCTCTGCCCTGGATGATGTCCGCCAGAGGCTGTATCTGCTGTTGCTGCTCCTGCTGGTGCTTTTGTTGCTCCTGCTGATACTGCTGCTGCAACTGGATCTGCAACTGGATCTGTTGCAGCAACAGTTTGGTTGTCTCCTGATGCTGCTGCATGTGACTCGCCCCCTGGGCCGTGGGGTACCCGGAACTGGCCCTTCTGGTGTACGGTGCTGATGGGGGTAGTAGTGGCAACCCGATCCCGTGGCTCAGGGTGGTCAGACCAAATTGTGGCAGTCTATTTATCAGTGTTTTGAATGTCCGACTACGCCACCCGTGGATTGCGGTCAGGGGTGACCGCCGCTGCAAGGCAGACCGCTGAGGCTGGTGTTGGTGTGCAGCACAGGGATAGAATAACTCCCCACGGGAAGAGTGTAACCTCAGGGCAATGTAGGTGGATGCTGGGGGTGATGGTGCAGGCGCAGCATAAATCACACAGAGTCCAATGGTGCAGTTCAGGCCTTTTACTCACAGTTGATATCCAAGTCACTTCTGTCAGCAATGACTGCCCAAGCCGTGCTGCGTCCACCAGGTGAGGGGCTCGGTCAACCCCCAGGCAATTCAGGAGTGTGGCACAGGACCCCCTTCTATCCTTTCTCTGGCCTCTCATGCCCCACCAGTGACCACGCTTTTGTCTGGCTGCCTCGGGCCTTCTCTGGTAAAACTTGGCGCCAGTTTCCCTGACCCTATGTGGTGCCTTCCTAGTGGGTGTAGCAAGGGGTCGCACCAATAAATGATCACGACCTCCGGTTCTTGGCTGAGGGATGATTTACCTCCACCAACTTGGGAATCCGGTACCCTTCCGCGGCCTGACCCTTTACCAGATATAACGCGGGCTTGCAACGGTTGCTGTCCGTTCTGCTCTCTTAGGGTCCCTTCTGCCTTCTTGTTTCTGGAGCCTTTCTACTCCTCTGTCTCTCCTCTTTCTTTCCTTCCTTCTCCTCTTCTCCTCTCTGGCCCCAGCCTTCTCTCCAGGCCTGCCTCGTGGAGCTGAGCTCAGGATGAGCCACAGCTCCCTGTCAGCTCTGACTGAACTTCTTCTCTGAACCGACTGACTAAAGATGGCTCCCACCTTTTATCTGCTTCTCTGTGTCTGAGCTCAGATGACCTGCACCCAATGAGCTCCTTCCTATGCTCCAGAAACCGTCCCCTACTGCTCCTACATCACTGGGTTCTCTCCCCCCTCCCCACTCCAGCCAGGGACATGGTCAGTTGTGCCTGCATAAATGGGAGCAACGTCGAGCCTAGTCAGTCGTGCCTGCATAAATGGGAGCACAGTCAAGCTGTCCCCCGGAAATGGGGTGAGTGTGTGTATGCAGCTAACTGAGCCCTGGTCCACACTCCATCCTTACCTGGGAGTGGAATATCACACCTCTGGTTGAGGTGCAATACCCCTGTGGCAACCGAGCCCTCGGGGCGCCACATTACCCCCTGGTAAACCACAGCACGTCCTCAGGCTGGAACAAATCAAAAGACCATTCAGAAACATGCAAGTTTTTTTTTTAGAATGCATTCACATATAAGACTATAAACCATCATAACTCATCCCTTTATGGGAGGCAATTTTTCTCTTTTAACGTTACTGGCTCATTTTCTCTTTCAGCAGTTATTATAAGACTTTCTTCACATATATAAAACATTATAAAACTCTTTTCACTTTTATAACCACATCTGTCACATATAAAACATTTTTCTTGTAAACATTCTTCATGTAAAACTTTGGTTAACTAGTCACAGTGTACTTTGCAACCAGGTGTCCATCTTTCTATTAAGTGCAAACACATAAACACAAACACGAGGGACCCGTTCGTAAACCCTCAACGAAGGCCCTGGGGTGGCGGCAGGGCGTAGCTGATCCAGCTGCTGGACCTCGTCTTCAGCCACCTCTAACAGGTTTTTGTTCTGAGGTCAGTTGTTGTTGTGGTCTCTTATAAAACCAGTAGGGGGGCACTTTAAGAAGTGCAATTATGTACAAGATTGACCGCTCCCAGTCCTCGGCCGGATAGTTCAATAAGTTGGCTGCTCCCAGTCCTCAGCCGGTTTTAACTGACCCGATACCGGGTAACTCTAGGTAACAGTTCCTTCACCCTGACGGGCAACTATGTACATTGGTACGCTGCCATTCCTTAGTAGCGGTGTCCTCCCTGCACACCTTCTTCCTCCTCGCCATATTCTTCAAACCCGTCCGGGTCATCTGGATAGCAATACTCCTGGTACTGTTCCTCCTCCACCCTCTGGATGTTAAGGGCGTACCACCCCCGCAGACCTCTCTGTCTGGTGTAGAACACTCGATCTCCCGGGAATAAATCCCGCTTCGGGTGTCCTTCTGGCAGGTGACTCTCTATGTCCCTCCGGGTGACAAACACATCCGTGTCCGTCGTCGGGTCCTTGATGAAACCCCACCCCTCTTCTTGGTGGAATTTCACCACAGTCCCTATGATTCTGGGACTGCGTGCGGTTTGGGGGTCTCGTCGGGCGCGCATTTTCTGTTCCGCGCTCCGGGCCTGCAGCTGCTCATACCTCTGTCGCCGCACCCATCTCTCCTTCTCCAACTGCGCCACCTGTCGGTGACAGAACTCCCGCCTGTGGGCTGTGGCCACCCGCGTCTCCTGCGAGAACCCCATGAGGTCCTCACCGGCCTGGTCCCACTCGTACTGGACCTCTTCGAGCGGGAGCTGGGGGACATCAAAGGGCTGTGGAGCAGGCAGGAGCGGACGAGGCAAGGCTCCGTCCTCTGCGGACAGGCCCACCCGAAGACAAGGGTGGACCCACCCCTCTGGTACGGGGACTGGCTCTCCATCCGGACCGGTCAGTTGGGCATACAGGTCCGCGCCCAGGGGTGGTGGTTTCGAGACCGGGGGCGCCAACGGGCAACAGGCGCTTGAGGGCACCAGGCCTTGCGACCAGGCCTGAGGCGGGCTGCTCTCGGTCACGTCCGGGGTCAGGGGGCACGACGGGGGGCGTGGTTCAGCGGCGGTCTTCGCGGCTTGCGGCCCAGGTGTTTGCGGCGGGAGCGTGGAAGCTGCAGCGGCTCCCAGGACTTCTGGCTCCACGGCGGGATCCAGGGGTAAGGCTACGGCGTCAGGACCCAGGGCAGGGGCGTCCGCCTTACCTGCCTCCGATGCAGCGCTGTTCTCAGCCTCCGGTCTTCTCTCTCTGTCTTCGGGGGCCGGCGCACTGCCGGGTGCTGGCAGCGTCTCTTGCTGCCGGGTCGTGACCAGCCGGACCATCTCCTCCCTCCATCCGTCGATGACTTCCCTCTGCGCTCAGACCATCCTCCGGTCCAGCTCCTCCAGCGCTGCCCGCAGGAACTCAGGGTCTTCTGCGGGGAGCTGAGCCATCAGCTCCGTGAGGCTGTACGGGGACGCCTCGGCCTGCAGCAGGCCGCTTGCCAGGGTGCTGGAGTTGACGCTCATCTCCATCTCCGGGTGTGATCTGGCGAGACTGATCCAAACCACACCCAGCCCCTCAGTTTTCTTCTCTTTCCGCCCCTGTTGGGGGTGGTCCCGGGGCAATCTGCTGACAATCACTCTCAGGGGCTGCCCCCCCACCGTGATGGACATCTCTACAGCCGCACTCATGGCTGTTGGGGGTGGGCTCCTTCTTTGGCGCCATTCTGGGACCTGGCCCACGATGGGAGGTGGCTTCCTGTTGTCTTTTGGCGCGCACATTATGGCGTCCGTTCTGCCGGGGCGCGCGCCATTTTCAATACAGTGAAACAGTCTCTTTTCAGGCACGCAATACCCGTTTGTGGCGGGTTGGTCACAATCCTGCAGACTACGTCAAAGCTGACTCGCCCCCTGGGCCGTGGGGTACCCGGAATCGGGTCTTCTGGTGTACGGTGCTGATGGGGGTAGTAGTGGCAACCCGATCCCGTGGCTCAGGGTGGTCAGACCAAATTGTGGCAGTCTATTTATCAGTGTTTTGAATGTCCGACTACACCACCCGTGGATTGCGGTCAGGGGTGACCGCCGCTGCAAGGCAGACCGCTGAGGCTGGTGTTGGTGTGCAGCACAGGGATAGAATAACTCCCCACGGGAAGAGTGTAGCCTCAGGGCAATGTAGGTGGATGCTGGGGGTGATGGTGCAGGTGCAGCATAAATCACACAGAGTCCAATGGTGCAGTTCAGGCCTTTTACTCACAGTTGATATCCAAGTCACTTCTGTCAGCAATGACTGCCCAAGCCGTGCTGCGTCCACCAGGTGAGGGGCTCGGTCAACCCCCAGGCAGTTCAGGAGTGTGGCACAGGACCCCCTTCTATCCTTTCTCTGGCCTCTCGTGCCCCACCAGTGACCACGCTTCTGTCTGGCTGCCTCGGGCCTTCTAGTCAGTCGTGCCTGCATAAATGGGAGCACTGTCGAGCTGTCCCCCGGAAATGGGGTGAGTGTGTGTATGCAGCTAACTGAGCCCTGGTCCACACTCCATCCTTACCGGAGAGTGGAATATCACACCTCTGGTTGAGGTGCAATACCCCTGTGGCAACCGAACCCTCGTGGCGCCACACATGCACTGCTGCTCTGCTGCATGCTCTGCAAGTGCTCCTGGTGCATTTGTTGTTGGCTCTTCACCAGGTGCTTAATGAGCTCCTCCATTCTGCTGGAAATCTCTGGCTGGCGGTCTTCACCCAGGACATCCACCGGTCTCTGTGGCAGGTACACGTGTTCCTGGAATCTTGCCAGCACTCTCACAACTGTGGTAGGACGACTTGCTTGGCCACCGCTGGAAGCAGACTCAGGAACCCAGGTTTTCTTTGCAGGCTTTATTAACAGCATAAAGCTCTGCACTCCAGCAAAATAAACACAGTCTTACTTGGCTAAACAACAAAACAAAAGATAAACTATAACACAGTCCATATACAGTACAGACCAAAAGTTTGGACACACCTTCTCATTTAAAGATTTTTCTGTATTTTCATGACTATGAAAATTGTACATTCACACTGAAGGCATCAAAACTATGAATTAACACATGTGGAATTATATACTTACCAAAAAAGTGTGAAACAACTGAAAATATGTCTTATATTCTAGGTTCTTCAAAGTAGCCACCTTTTGCTTTGATGACTGCTTTGCACACTCTTGGCATTCTCTTGATGAGCTTCAAGAGGTAGTCACCAGAAATGGTCTTCCAACAATCTTGAAGGAGTTCCCAGAGATGCTTAGCATTTGTTGGCCCTTTTGCCTTCACTCTGCGGTCCAGCTCACCCCAAACCATCTCGATTGGGTTCAGGTCTGGTGACTGTGGAGGCCAGGTCATCTGGTGTAGCACCCCATCACTCTCCCTCTTGGTCAAATAGCCCTTACACAGCCTGGAGGTGTGTTTGGGGTCATTGTCCTGTTGAAAAATAAATGATGGTCCAACTAAACGCAAACCGGATGGAATAGCATGCCGCTGCAAGATGCTGTGGTAGCCATGCTGGTTCAGTATGCCTTCAATTTTGAATAAATCCCCAACAGAGTCACCAGCAAAGCACCCCCACACCATCACACCTCCTCCTCCATGCTTCACGGTAGGAACCAGGCATGTAGAGTCCATCCGTTCACCTTTTCTCCGTCGCACAAAGACACAGTGGTTGCAACCAAAGATCTCAAATTTGGACTCATCAGACCAAAGCACAGATTTCCACTGGTCTAATGTCCATTCCTTGTGTTCTTTAGCCCAAACTTGTCTCTTCTGCTTGTTGCCTGTCCTTAGCAGTGGTTTCCTAGCAGCTATTTTACCATGAAGGCCTGCTGCACAAAGTCTCCTCTTAACAGTTGTTGTAGAGATTTGTCTGCTGCTAGAACTCTGTGTGGCATTGACCTGGTCTCTCATCTGAGCTGCTGTTAACCTGCGATTTCTGAGGCTGGTGACTCGGATAAACTTATCCTCAGAAGCAGAGGTGACTCTTGGTCTTCCTTTCCTGGGGCGGTCCTCATGTGAGCCAGTTTCTTTGTAGCGCTTGATGGTTTTTGCAACTGCACTTGGGGACACTTTCAAAGTTTGCCCAATTTTTCGGACTGACTGACCTTCATTTCTTAAAGTAATGATGGCCACTTGTTTTTCTTTACTTAGCTGCTATTTTGTTGCCATAATACAAATTCTAACAGTCTATTCAGTAGGACTATCACCTGTGTATCCACCTGACTTCTGTACAACACAACTGATGGTCCCAACCCCATTTATAAGGCAAGAAATCCCACTTACTAAACCTGACAGGGCACACCTGTGAAGTGAAAACTATTTCCGGTGACTACCTCTTGAAGCTCATCAAGAGAATGCCAAGAGTGTGCAAAGCAGTCATCAAAGCAAAAGGTGGCTACTTTGAAGAACCTAGAATATAAGACATATTTTCAGTTGTTTCACACTTTTTTGTTAAGTATATAATTCCACATGTGTTAATTCATAGTTTTGATGCCTTCAGTGTGAATGTACAATTTTCAAAGTCATGAAAATACAGAAAAATCTTTAAATGAGAAGGTGTGTCCAAACTTTTGGTCTGTACTGTATGTGTGCACGGTTCGCCCACACAGGTTATGTCCAGCCTTCAGCTGCCTCCTGAGTTATGGCTGTCCAGTCTGGAGACCTTGCCTCTCCAAACACAACACAGAGAAAAAAAAGCAGGACTGAACATTTAAACATTGCTCAGCCACACCCGGAGGTGGAGGTATGGGGAATGACGTCCCTCCCATCACTATGTCATTCCCCTAAAACCACGCTCTTTAAGTGAGTTAACCCAACAGCATATAACATGCTTGAAGAAAGTCCATTGGTTTCAGTTCACACAGACTAGCAACCTGTGCGACACATACCTCCCCTCATAGATCATACCAGTGACTCTGTCACAGTACCTATTTAAATTTTTTGGGGCTCTTGGGATTGGTTCAGTATGGCATTGGGTCCCTTGGACCAAAAAATGTAGTGCACCCCTGTTATACACTATATATTATATACAGAGCTCTCGTGTATAATGTCACAGGTGATCAATGCATTACCTGTCCAATTTATACAGAGCTCACGTGTATAATGTTACCCGCAATCACTGTTTTACCTGAACACTTACACTGTATACCATATACAGAGCTTCAGTGTATAATGTCACCGGTGATCACTCACAGGGATGTCAAACTCAAATACACAGAGGGCCAAAATTAAAACTTGGACAAAGACGTAGGCCAACCTTGATATTTATTAAAAAACTGTTCCACTGAGGAATTTTTTCCATATCAGATATGGAAACAAAATCATCAGATATGGAAACAAACTTAAAAGGGTTGTTCCACAAGCAAAGTACATTTTAATTACTAAATCTTAAGAGACAGACCACATGACAGGAACATAGGGTATTTTCTCATGGGCAGGGGATTACATAGAAATCATGGGGTCTCATAGCAGAAGTTCTAATTGATCCTCACTCCCCCTCCAAAAACACAACTTAATATTCGGTGGGGTCACAGAAGAGCATATCTAACAACTTTGCAGCCTTTACAAAGTAATTTTTCTCCTATTGAAGCACCTAGATTGCCTTTTCATTGTCCTCATAAAGTATGATGCCAGCAAAAGGGCCCCCCAAACACAGTATGATACCCCCACAGTGAATTCTTCCACAGTACACTCCACACGAACAGTATGATGACCCTACTGTACCTCCCAACACCCCTGGAAAAGTATGGTGACCCCCAACATAGTATGATGCACCAATTATGATCCCCACACAGCCCTCAATGCAGTATAATGGGCCCCACATAGTCCTCCCTACAGTATAATGGGCCCCACATAGTCCTCCATACAGTATAATGGGCCGCACATGGTCCTCCATGCAGAATAATGGCCCCACATAGTCCTCCATATAGAATAATGGCCCCACATAGCCCTCCATACAGAATAATGGCCCCACATAGTCCTCCACATGGCTTCGCAGGCCAAATATAATCACCCTGCAGGCCAGATTTGGCCCACGGGCCAGAGTTTGACATGTATGCTCTATTACCGAGCGTATGAGAAATCACCTGAGTTTCATGCAGAAAACTCGGATGATTCCTTTTTTTCTAATTTTCATCAGATTTTAATCCATGTGCCATCCATGTATCCATTAGTTTATACAACTACATGATCACACACAGTTTCCTATGTTTACAATAGAAATCTTTCCATAAAAATTGGATGCCACTTCCATGTTCTGTGTGCAATCAGATTTTTTTCGACCCATAGACTTGAATGTGTGAGTCCCATCCTAGACTCGGTAGAAAGTAGCGCATGCCAAAAATTTTTTCTCATGGACGGTTGGACCGAGTAAAAAAATGTTCATCTGAACAGCCCTAGTTGTACCAAATTGCTTTTGTGAGTAGAGATCTCCTTGCTTCCAAGCCAATAAAAATACCTTTGGAAGATCAAGTTTTTACTCATTTATCACTAAGCAACAAATCCGTGATGCAAAATGGAAGCAAATGTGAAGCCTCCGATCTGCATCCATGTCTCACGGATTCCCATAGACTTGAATGACCGAGTCTGATCCGCAGATAGGATCCACAAAGGATCCAAATGAGACCTGCTCTGAGTCACAGGGATCAGATCCATGGTTTTCACGATGTGTGAATACATTCATTCTACTTTATGGGACAAAGTGCGGTCCGAGGAAAAAATTGGACAGCACTTGAACGTGAATTAGCCTCACATCAGTGTCACTCTGTCTCGGTGAAGTCGGCTGCTCGAGAGGAAATCTCGCACATGCGCATTACTCTTCTCTTCTTTCTTCCACTCCTCAGCAGTCTTCCATCCTTCCATAGGCACAGGCATTAAGTGCTTTCGGCACAGGTACCTTTCCCAATGTTCTCGGCACATGCGTCTAATCACACTGGGAACACTAGGAACAGAACTTGCACAGGAGGCATTTGATGCCTGTGCCCACAGAAAGGCGGAAGAGTGCGGAGGAAAGAATCGAAAAGCGAGATCTCCTCTCTAGCAGCCAATTTCACAGGGACAGAGAGACACTGACGGGGTTGAGATGTATGGAGATAAATTGTGGAGGCAGCGTTATCTTCCAAGCAGCGTCCTCCCCAGAGCCTGGAAGAAGTAATTTGCATGAAGTCATAAAAAATGATTTATCAACAACACGGCATCTGATAGGAGACATACAGGGATCACTCTCCTCAGTAGTCTATAGCCTGTATGCCCATATTAATAGTTTAATGCTCCATACAGAATAATGAACCCCATATAATGCTCCATACAGAATAATGGACCCCATATAATGCTTCATATAGAATAATGTGCCCCATATAATGCTCCATACAGAATAATGGACCCCATATAATGCTCCATGCAGAATAATGGACCCCATATAATGCTCCATGCAGAATAATGGAGCCAACATAATGCTCCACACAGAATAATGGACCCCATATAATGCTTCATATAGAATAATGAGCCCCATATAATGCTCCATACAGAATAATGGGCCCCATATAATGCTCCATACAGAATAATGGACCCCATATACTGCTCCATACAGAATAATGGAGCCAATATAATTCTCCATACAGAATAATGAGTCTCATATATTGTTCCATACAGAATAATGGACCCCATATAATGCTCCATACAGAATAATGGGTCTCATATATTGTTCCATACAGAATAATGGACCCCATATAATGCTCCATACAGAATAATGGACGCCATATAATGCTCCATACAGAATAATGGACCCCATATAATACTCCATACAGAATAATAGACCCCATATAATGCTTCATACAGAATAATGAGCCCCATATAATGCTCCATACAGAATAATGGACCCCATATAATGCTCCATACAGAATAATGGACCCCATATAATGCTCCATACAGAATAATGGACCCCATATATGGCTCTCTACAGAATAATAGACCCCATAAAATGCTCCATACAGAATAATGGGTCTCATATTGCTCCATGCAGAATAATGGACCCCATATAATGCGCGATACAGAATAATGGAACCCATATAATGCTCCATACAGAATAATGGGTCTCATATATTGCTCCATACAGAATAATGGACCCCATATAATGCGCGATACAGAATAATGGAACCCATATAATGCTCCATACAGAATAATGGGTCTCATATATTGCTCCATACAGAATAATGGTACCCATATAATGCTCCATACAGAATAATGGGCCCCATATAATACTCCATACAGAATAATGGACCCCATATACTGCTCCATACAGAATAATGGAGCCAATATAATGTTCCATACAGAATAATGGGTCTCATATATTGCTCCATACAGAATAATGGCCCCCGTATAATGCTTCATATAGAATAATGGGCCCCATATAATGCTCCATACAGAGTAATGGACCCCATATAATGTTCCATACAGAATAATGGGGCCCATATAATGCTCCATACAGAATAATGGGGCCCATATAATGCTCCATACAGAATAATGGACCCCATACACTGCTCCATACAGAATAATGGAGCCAATATAATGCTCCATACAGAATAATGGGTCTCATATATTGTTCCCTACAGAATAATGGACCCCATATAATGCTCCATACAGAAAAATGGGTCTCATATATTGTTCCACACAGAATAATGGACCCCATACAATGCTCCATACAGAATAATGGAGCCCATATAATGCTCCATACAGAATAATGAGCCCTACATATTGCTCCATACAGAATAATGGACCCCATATAATGCTCCATACAGAATAATGGACCCCATATAACGCTCCATGCAGAATAATGGGCCCCATATACTGCTCCATACAGAATAAGGGACGCCATATACTGCTCTTTACAGAATAATGGACCCCATATAATTTTCCATACAGAATAATAGGTCTCATATACTGCTCCATACAGAATAATGGTCCCCATATAATGCTCCATACAGAATAATGGACCCCATATAATGCTCCATACAGAATAATGGACCCCATAAAATGCTCCATGCAGAATAATGGGCCCCATATACTGCTCCATGCAGAATAATGGACCCAATATAATGCTCCATACAGAATAATGGACACAATATAATGCTCCATACAGAATAATGGGTCTCATATATTGCTCCATACAGAATAATGGTCCCCATGTAATGCTCAACATAGAATAATGGGCTCCATATAATGCTCCATAGAGAATAATGGACCTCGTCTAATGCTCCATACAGAATAATGGACCCCATATAATGCTCCATACAGAATAATTGACCCCATATAATGCTCCATACAGAATAATTGACCCCATATAATGCTCCATACAGAATAATGGACCCCATATAATGCTTCATACAGAATAATGTGTCTCATGTATTGCTCCATACAGAATAATGGACCCCATATAATGCTCCATATAGAATAATGGACCTCATATAATGCTCCATACAGAATAATGGACCCCATATAATGCTCCATACAGAATAATGGACCTCATATAATGCTCCATACAGAATAATGGAACCCATATAATGCTCCATATAGAATAATGGACCCCATATAATGGTCCATACAGAATAATGGACCCCATATACTGCACCATACAGAAAAATGGACCCAATATAATGCTCCATACAGAATGATGGGTCTCACATATTGCTCCATACAGAATAATGGATCACATATAATGCTGCATACAGAATAATGGGCACCAAATAATGCTCCATACAGAATAATGGACCTCATATAATGCTCCATACAGAATAATGGACCCCATATAATGCTCCATACAGAATAATGGACCCCATATAGTGCTCCATACAGAATAATGGACCCCATAAAATGCTCCATATAGAATAATGGACCCAATATAATGCTCCATACAGAATAATGGACCCAATATACTGCACGATACAGAATAATGGTCCCCATATAATGCTCCATATAGGATAATGGACCACATATAATGCTCCATACAGAATAATGGACCCCATATACTGCTCCATATAGAATAATGGGCCCCATATAATGCTCCACACAGAATAATGGTCCCCATATAATGCTCAATATAGAATAATGGGCAGCATATAATGCTCCAAACAGAATAATGGACCCAATATAATGCTCCATACAGAATAATGGACCCCATATAATGCTCCATACAGAATAATGGACCCCATATAATGCTCCATACAGAATAATGGACCCCATATAATGCTCCATACAGAATAATGGACCCCATATACTGCTCCATACAGAATAATGGAGCCAATATAATGCTCCATACAGAATAATGGGTCTCATATATTGTTCCATACAGAATAATGGACCCCATATAATGCTCCATACAGAAAAATGGGTCTCCTATATTGTTCCACGCAGAATAATGGACCCCATATAATGCTCCATACAGAATAATGGACCCCATATAATGCTCCATACAGAATAATGAGCCCTACATAATGCTCCATACAGAATAATGGACCCAATATAATGCTCCATACAGAATAATGGACCCCATATAATGCTCCATACAGAATTATGGGCCCCATATACTACTCCATACAGAATAAGGGACGCCATATACTGCTCTTTACAGAATAATGGACCCCATATAATGTTCCATACAGAATAATAAATCTCATATATTGCTCCATACAGAATAATGGTCCCCATATAATGCTCCATACAGAATAATGGACCCCATATAATGCTCCATACAGAATAATGGACCCCATATAATGCTCCATATAGAATAATGGGCCCCATATAATGCTCCACACAGAATAATGGTCCCCATATAATGCTCAATATAGAATAATGGGCAGCATATAATGCTCCAAAAAGAATAATGGACCCAATATAATGCTCCATACAGAATAATGGACCCCGTATAATGCTCCATACAGAATAATGGACCCCATATAATGCTCCATACAGAATAATGGACCCCATATACTGCTCCATACAGAATAATGGAGCCAATATAATGCTCCATACAGAATAATGGGTCTCATATATTGTTCCATACAGAATAATGGACCCCATATAATGCTCCATACAGAAAAATGGGTCTCCTATATTGTTCCACGCAGAATAATGGACCCCATATAATGCTCCATACAGAATAATGGACCCCATATAATGCTCCATACAGAATAATGAGCCCTACATAATGCTCCATACAGAATAATGGACCCAATATAATGCTCCATACAGAATAATGGACCCCATATAATGCTCCATACAGAATTATGGGCCCCATATACTACTCCATACAGAATAAGGGACGCCATATACTGCTCTTTACAGAATAATGGACCCCATATAATGTTCCATACAGAATAATAAATCTCATATATTGCTCCATACAGAATAATGGTCCCCATATAATGCTCCATACAGAATAATGGACCCCATATAATGCTCCATACAGAATAATGGACCCCATATACTGCTCCATACCGAATAATGGGCCCCATATACTGCTCCATGCAGAATAATGGACCCAATATAATGCTCCATACAGAATAATGGACACAATATAATGCTACATACAGAATAATGGACACAATATAATGCTCCATACAGAATAATGGGTCTCATATATTGCTCCATACAGAATAATGGTCCCAAGGTAATGCTCAACATAGAATAATGGGCTCCATATAATGCTCCATACAGAATAATGGACCTCGTATAATGCTCCATACAGAATAATGGCCCCATATGATGGTCCATACAGAATAATGGACCCCATATAATGCTCCATACAGAATAATGAACCCCATATAATGCTTCATACAGAATAATGTGTCTCATGTATTGCTCCATACATAATAATGGACCCCATATAATGCTCCATATAGAATAATGGACCTCATATAATGCTCCATACAGAATAATGGACCCCATATAATGCTCCATACAGAATAATGGACCTCATATAATGCTCCATACAGAATAATGGAACCCATATAATGCTCCATATAGAATAATGGACCCCATATAATGGTCCATACAGAATAATGGACCCCATATACTGCGCCATACAGAAAAATGGACCCAATATAATGCTCCATACAGAATGATGGGTCTCACATATTGCTCCATACAGAATAATGGGCACCAAATAATGCTCCATACAGAATAATGGACCCCATATACTGCGCCATACAGAAAAATGGACCCAATATAATGCTCCATACAGAATGATGGGTCTCACATATTGCTCCATACAGAATAATGGGCACCAAATAATGCTCCATACAGAATAATGGACCTCATATAATGCTCCATACAGAATAATGGACCCCATATAATGCTCCATACAGAATAATGGACCCCATATAATGCTCCATACAGAATAATGGACCCCATATAGTGCTCCATACAGAATAATGGACCCCATAAAATTCTCCATATAGAATAATGGACCCAATATAATGCTCCATACAGAATAATGGACCCAATATAATGCTCCATACAGAATAATGGACCCAATATAATGCTCCATACAGAATAATGGACCCAATATACTGAGCCATACAGTATAATGGTCCCCATATAATGCTCCATATAGGATAATGGACCACATATAATGCTCTATACAGAATAATGGACCACATATAATGCTCCATACAGAATAATGGACCTCATAAAATGCTCCATACAGAATAATGGACCTTATATAATGCTCCATATAGAATAATGGAACCCATATAATGGTCCATACAGAATAATGGACCCCATATAATGCTCCATACAGAATAATGGACCCCATAAAATGCTCCATATAGAATAATGGACCCAATATAATGGTCCATACAGAATAATGGACCCCATATACTGCGCTATACAGAATAATGGACCCAATATAATGCTCCATACAGAATAATGGACCCCATATACTGCGCTATACAGAATAATGGTCCCCATTAGTGTTGAGCCACCCCGTAGTGTTCGAGTTCGGTTCGGTTCGTCGAACACCCGTATGTTCGCCGAACTGTTCGTTGAACACCTTCGAACACCGTTAAAACCAATGGCAGGCAAACAAAAACACATAGAAACACATAGAAAACACATTCAACGGTGTCCAAAAGCTGACAAACTGCTCAGAAGACACAACTAACACATGGAAAAGTGACAAGTACATATAGTCATGTGAAAAGAAAAGAGGTGGAGGAGTAAAAGGAGGGGGAGACACAGATATAGGCATGTCATGCCCTTCTAAAACCAAAAAAGTGTGAAGCCGACACGGCCAGTCTGTTCCTGCTCGTGCGACCTCCGTGTCGCCGGGTTTGTGCCAGAGCTGCGGTGGACCCTGACAGCCAGCCCGCCTCTCCCAATACTGGTGCCTGTCCGCTGGTGGGTCAAGCGAGCCCCTCTGCGGTGTAGGCAGGTCTAAGCTTTTTAATTTAAATTGTCTCTCTAATTTGAATGAGTACACTTTAAATCCTTTTACAAGGATCTATTGGAGGGCAAGTCTCATGCCAGCAGCCGCGTCACTTCCTGGGCGGAGACTGGTGGAGAGAGTCAGGTGTTGGAGAGAGGAGCTGAAGCTCCAAGACTTTGTTTGCCTACAGGGACCCCCCCCTTCTCGGACCCAGGAGAGGGAGGGTGGGTTGAGGACTTTAGTGGGGCCTGTCCCCGTCTCCCACCCCTCGGTTGGTACCGGGGGTGGGAGCCCTGTCTGGACCTTTCTGAGAGCCCTGTCTGGACTTTTCTGGGAGCTTTGAGTCCCCCTTCCTCCATTATGAAGGGGAGCACATTAAGGGCTAAAAAAGCCAAGGAGGCTAAGGCCAAGAAGGAGGAGGCCAAGAAGGAGGAGGCCAAGAAGGAGGTGGCCAAAACAGAGAAGAAGGCAAGGACGGGTAGCAGGGCACCGGCCGAAGCCAGGCCAGACGCAGTTACCATCTCTACTCTCGGTGAGGGGCCTAGTACTCACGGGGGCTCAGCTGTTCACAAGGACTGGGGCGTCCAGGCCGAGGGGGAGCCTGTTGGCATCTATGGCTCCCGCCTGAGTGCGTACCTCCGCGAGTACGGGGAGGCCGGTAAGACCTTGGGACGACTCCGGGAGGAGCTGCGGTGTACCCGGCTGGCCACAGATAGTGCATCGCGCGTCCAGAGGCTGGCCCTGCCTGTCAAGATTAAGGAGCTGAAAAGCTCAGTAAAAAGTCTGGAAAAAAGGAAACAAGAAATCCTGGAAAATGCAGGTCCCTTCTATGAGAAACTGGTGAACGACGAGAGGTTTTGGAGCATGGCTGCCGTCACAAAGAGGGTGCCAGGGGGTCTGGTCGCCTGGCCCAGGCAGAGGAATCATCGTCATCATCATCAGAGGAGGAGGAAGAGGAGACAGAGGGCCTGCCTGGGGACTCGGTAAGTGATCACCGAGTCACGCATAGTGGGCTGCTGGAACCCCACCAGGTCGCGCTCCCATTGGACTCCAGTCTATCGGAGGACGAGGGGAGCGGTGACAGCAGCAGTAGCGAGGGGGGTTACCTCATGTGCCAGATCCGGCAGCTCGAGTCCCCGGGAGTGGATTACTCCCAGCTAAGATTTAGGGATGAGGACTGCCACGATGAGGTAACCAGGAGGGGGGAAAGAAAGAAGAAAGGAAAAAAAAGGTTGTGGAGGAGAAATACATCTATGTCCCCCTTCCTGGGACCCCTCGGTCCCACTGTGGGCCCGTTTCCCACCCCAGCCTGGGTTCTGATGTGGCCCCAGTGCAAGGGAGCGGGGAGAATAACGTAACCGTGGTACAGGCAGCCGCCCCTGCTGGTCATAGCAGGGGGGGTGGGCAAGGACCAAACATGAGGATGGTGCCGCAGGTCCGGCTGACCCGAACCCCCACCTTGGTGGGGGGGGGGGTGGTGCCTCCGGGGTCCCCTGCGAGTATGTCATCTACTGGGTCTGCGGGGGCCCCGGGGCCCGCTAGGAAGGGCATAGGGGCAACCGTGATTGCCGCGGCCATCCTCACCCCGCCCGCACCCTCGGCGGGGGGTGCCGGTCTGCCAGGGTCCCCTGCAAGCCTGCTTCCACCTGGAGCTGCAGGGGCCGCGGCGCCGGTATCTCCAAAGGGCGGGAGTAGGGCCGCGATTGTAAAACGGCCGGCCATATCCCGGACCACACCACCGGTGGGGGGGGCGGTGTCGCCGGGGTCCCCTGGGGGCCCGCCACCATCTGGGGCCGCAGGGACCTCGGCGCCGGTAGAGAGTGAGGGCGGGAGGTGTAGCAGGGATACCGCGGCGGTGAAGCAACCGGCCGCGTCCATGACCGCACCTCCGGCAGGGAGCGCGGTGTTGCTGGGGTCCCCCGCTGGCCTAATTCCACCCAAGGCTGCAGGGGCCCCAGTGCCGGTATCAGGGGAAAATGCAGGTAATGTAAGTGCAGGAAACATACATTGTAAGAAACAAAAAAATGGCACAACATCTGAAGCCCCGCCCCCAACCACGGCAAGGAGGGCCGCGCCGACGGGGTCCCCCGCTGGCAATATGTTACCTGGCACTGTGTTGCCTGGGCTGGCGGGGTCCTCGGCAGTGGCTGGTCCCTCTGGGAGTGATGCTCTGCAGCAGGCATTGGGGGAGCAATGCTCTGCTGCAGCACTCACTGCTTCTGCTGGTTCTGCTGCATGCCCTGCTGTGAAGCAGGGTGTGTCTGTTTCTAGCTGCAGCTCTGAGAACCTTAAAGGGGTAGAACACCTTAAAACAGCAAAACAAGGAAAGAGTCTAGGGGAAAAGCATGAAGTGAGTAATAAAAATAATGCTGTAGTAAATGGTGTAGCAGGAAAAGTGGGAAAAACGCATGGTGGGAATGGGGAAAAAGAACAGCAAAAAAAGAGTGGGAGGAAAAACCGCATGGTGTGAATGATGCACAAAAAAGTGTATAAATAGTGGTGTGAATGAAAGAGTAAATGGAAGTGAAAACGGTGAAAGTGGGGAATGTGTGGAGATGGAGGAATGGCCACTTCTAGGGGGGGGCAATGGGAGTGTTGCGGAAAATGAAGCAGTAGGTAAGGAAAATGGATCAGTGGGTAAGGGGAAAAATAATGGTGGTAATGGGGAGAGTGTTGGTAATGGGGTGAATGGTGAAGCAGGGGCCGGTCCATCGCCCACCACAAATGGTATGTGTTATTCAGAGGTAGTGTCAGGCTCTTCCTCACACCCGGGCATGGGAGGTGGAGATTTCCACCGCCTTTTTCTGCAGGGTCTCAGGCATGGGGAGCGGATGATCTCTGTAGAGGGGAGGGACGTGGACCTGTCCTTTTGGCTGGATAAGTTTGGACAGGCGGCCTTCCACGAAAAAAGGGGGGGGTGAGACCGTATGGTCTCTCCCTACAGGCGGGCAGGGGGTGAACAGAAGGAATGTGGTCCGTCTCCGGTGGAGGGGCAGTGATGCGTGCCCTCCAAGATCTAGGGTAGTGAAGCTCCTTCTGGAGATGGGCTTCAGGGCAAGTGACATCTTTGCCCTGATACATCCTTTTGGCGCTCCCATCTTTGATGTCAGCTTCGTTCGACCGGAGGGCATGGAGCTCTTCTGGTCGAATTACGAGCTGGCAAAGGAGATGCCCGACTGGCGGGGTCTCGTCGCTGAGGCGATATCCCGCCAAAACAGACCAAAGAGTGACCGCTTTGACCTGTAACGAGTCACTCTCGGGGATTGACATAATGGCCTGGCTTAGCCGGTACGGTGAAGTGGTGGAGACCCCCAAAAAAATCTTGGATGAAGGCAGATGGTCAGGGGGCTGGACTTTCATGATGAGGTTGAAGCGGTCCGGCGGCACTGTCACCCACATCCCTTTCTCGGCCTTCCTTGGAAGGGATAGGATCCTGGTCTTCTACCAGGGGCAACCGAAGGTGTGCCACAGGTGCGGCGATCCTACGCACCTTAGTGCAGCCTGCAGGGTGCAGAAATGCACCCTGTGTGGCGAGGTTGGCCATCTCGCCGCCTCCTGTGGTACGGTTAGGTGCCACCTGTGTGATGCCGTTGGGCATCCATTCAGCCACTGCCCTCGTTCCTTTGCCAATGCTGTCCTTGGTCAGGTGGGGGGTAACCGTGTCGGGGTAAATCACGGCGGTGCACCCCCTGTGGGGCCTGAGGTCGGCGGAGGTGAGGGAACTGTAGGGCCAGTGAAGAAGAGCAGCAGGGCCCACAACCCCTCTTACCAGCGGAGGCAGGTGAGGCGTCATGAGGGGGAGGGGCAGTTGGATCCCCAGGCAACTGGGGTGATGACAGTCCCCCCTCCGGGGGTTTTGGCTGGCGCCACTGAGGCCCTGGGGGAGAAAGCGGTGAACGAGGAGATCAGGAGGCTGGAGAGGGAGGAGACGGCTGCGCTCTCAGATTCCTCCCAGTATGAAAGTGTTGGAGGGGACGAGGCGCAGCCTAGAGCAATGGATGGCAGTGCAACCCTAGTTAAGAGGATGAAGAACAAGAACAAGAAGAACAAAGGGAAGGGGGTTGTTAGATCTGCCCCCCCCCGACCAAAAAGGTGCCGGCGGAAGGCTCCGCGACCTCCCCTCTGGTCCCGGTCTCTAACCGGTTCCAAGCCCTCGAGGACCCTGATGTGCCGGGGGTCGGGGGTGAGGAGCCGGGTGTGCTATCCGTGTCATCTGGGGAATCTGTGGGGGATGGCGGGGTCCCTTCTTCGGGGGTTACACCATCTTCCTCTGGGGGAGGGACTGTCCCCGTGCCCGGTGGTGAGGAAGGAAAGGGGGGCTCCATGGATACCTCGGTCTCCCTCAAGCGCCGGGAGTGTGATAGGGGGAGTAGTACGGGGCCCCTTTCGGATGGTGAAGAGGGTGGGAGGAAGAAAAAGGCCATCTAAGTCGATCATCCAATGGCGGCACCCACCCCGTTGACACTGGCGTCCATTAATGTCGCCAGTATTAAGTCTGATGCGGCCAGATTCACGGCCTTTGATTTTTTCACCCGGGTTGAGGCTGAAATTTTATTCTTGCAGGAGACCAGGCTAACGGACATGGTGGCCATTCACAAGGCGAAAAGTGAGTGGAGATGTGGGCCCTCATACTGGTCTCTTGCGGCCGAGCCGTATAGCGGGGTGGCGGTCCTTTTTAAGGCCGCAGCGGTTGAATGCCGGAGGGTTATCGAGGTAGAAATGGGGAGGTGCTTGGTCTTAGACGTCTTCATGAGGGGACAAGAGCTACGGCTCACAAACATCTACGGTCCTCAGTCTAAGTGGGACCGCAAATGTCTCTTTATGAAGATCAAGCCCTATCTTTTTACAAGCCGGCAGGTGGTCTTTGGAGGTGACTTCAACACTGTCACAAGATTGCGTGACAGGGGAGGTGCCAAGGGCCGGCTGGCTTATGATAGCATTGCCTTGAATAGCATAGCTAGTGATGCTCGCCTGGTGGATGTCCACATCCGGCACACCCCAGGTCACAGTGGGTTCACCTATTTCAGAGGTAGCTGTAGGTCAAGGATAGACAGTTTTTTTTAAAGGAGGAGGCCGTCTCTTCAGCAGTGTCCGCTGTGGAGGTGGAATTCTCCGACCACTGTCTAATTTTCTTTTCCTTGAATGTTGCAGAAACCCCCCGGATGGGGAGAGGACTATGGAAGCTGAATTCAGAGCCAGGTACCGCTATTGGATCTGTGTAGCACTAAGTCAGAGTGGTGGGAGATGTTCAAGGATCGGGTTGCGAGCTTCTTCCGCCAGCTCTCTAGCCTCAGGAACCTGAGTAAGTACCGTTTGTACCAAGGTCTAAGGAGGAAACTCGAACAGCTCGTTTCGACTGGAGGTGACCGCGAGGAAATCTCCAGGGTGAAGTCTTTACTTAAGAGGTGTCAGTACGATAGACACACATCTTTAGTTTTTGAGAGGGATTTCGGGAGGTACCGCTCGCCCGACCCCTACAGAAATTGTAAGATGTCAGTAGGTAGTAAAGTGGTGACCGGCCTGATTGACGGTACAGGCTCCCTGAACCGATCCAAATCAGGGATCTTGGAAGTCATCAGGTCGTTCTACTCACGCCTCTTGGGAAAGAGGGATCTGAATCGGGACGTGATGTCGGCTTTCCTGGCTGAAGCCGTCCCTGAACCAGGGGATGACCCCTCGCTTGGTGTTTTGACTGAGGTAATCAGGGAAGAGGAAGTGAGACTGGCCATTGATGGGCTCCGGCCCAAAAAATCGCCTGGTCCAGACGGCTTAACTTCTGAATTCTACAAGACCTTTAGGGACTCCTTGGTCCCCCTCTTGACGGAGGTGTTAAATGAATGCCTCTCCTCGGGTGCTCTTCCCCGTTCAATGAGGAGGTCCGCCCTGATTATCCTGTCAAAGGGTAAGGACTCGTCCCGTATTGAGAATTGGCGTCCCATAGCGCTTCTCAATACGGACCGGAAGGTACTGGCTAAGATACTGTTTAAACGGTTGGTGAAATTTGCGCCCCGGCTCCTTTCGGGGTCCCAGCACTGTTCTGTTCCAGGCTGCAGCACTTTTAGTGCTGTGCTCGGTGTCCGAGAGGCAGTGGAGCAGGGCAGGGCTGGTCTCTGGAAGGGGTTCCTGCTGTCCTTAGACCAGGCAAAAGCCTTTGATCGGGTGAATCACGACTACCTCTGGTCAGTCCTTCTGAGGTATGGCCTGCCCGGGGGGTTTGTAAATTGGTTAAAGGCATTGTATATGTGGCACCCCAGGGGTCTGGTTTCCCACAGTAATGTAATGTTATGTCTGAGAGCAGGTGGGAGGTCCTTTGGTCAGGGATCCTGTGCATGCCACACCTCCTGCCCAGTCTTGGGAGGGGAAGACCTTCCCCTATATAAACACGGGGCTGAAGCAGGGTTAGTCAGTCAAGGAGAGTAGAGACAAGAAACAGTCACAGGAAGAAACAGCAGAAGCTCAGTGGGAGCAATACTACTACAAGTCAGGGGCTGGCAGCTGCAGAGCTCGCCCTGACTGAGAAGCTTTCTTACCGGACCCGGCGTCCGAGGCTGTGGGGACTAACTCTTACCCAGCAGCAGAAGCCGACCGGCAGGGGATTTCAGGTCCTCAGGCCCAGAAACCCGAAGGCACGGTCACACGCGTGGGACCAGCGCCGCCATCGTGGAGCGGAAGCCATTAGAAGGCCCCGAGTCACCGGCCATACGGGTGAGCACCACACGGTACACTCAGGGACGTGGGCTACTTATATCCGCTTCTAGCAAGGTAGCCAGAAGAGTACAGTCAGTTTGGGAGGCCTACAACTCCGCCTGGCCAGGGGAGATCCCATCTGCTCAAGGACTGACCAGGCCCCGTTCGCTAGCAAGTACTCCGGGAGGGTCTATCGTTGTTACCAGTAAAGACCCTGAATTACACCGCACCGTCTCTGAGTGGTTCCTGCTACCCTCATCTTCCACGTCGGCTGCCCTGAGGCCATACCCCTCCCGTTGGGGGTTATACTATCACGCTGCACAATTCTACACCGGCCTCAGCGGTCTGCCCTGCAGCGGCAGCTCCATAGCTGCAAATCAACGGGTGGCGTAGTCGACACTCAAATAACATCTATCAAGACTGCCACACACTGAGTTGACTCCCTGGGCACGGACCGGGTCCCCGCCACTCGGAGACTACAACCCTCATCTGATCCGGTTCCGGGTAAGCCCCCGTGCGCGAGACGCTGCGCGACACACCAGGCCCAGGGGCGCGTCATATACAGGGGCAGAGACTTTCCCGTTGGTGAATGGTTGGTCTGGCCGCCCTTTTGAGGTGGAATCCGGGGTTCGTCAGGGCTGTCCGTTGAGTCCGCTGTTATACGTGTTTGCCATCGACCCCTTTTTAAGGAGGATCGAGGGTGGACCATTGGCGGGAGTCCGGATGGACGTGGTGGCCCCGGAGGCCACCTTGAGGGCAGTAGCATACGCTGATGATGTCTCCCTTTTTGTGTCCTCGAAGGAGGAGGCCGACTGGGTGATGTCGGAGGTTGACCGCTACTCGGAGGCATCCGGGTCGAAGATTAACCAGGAAAAATGTGAGAGTCTCTGGCTGGGAGGGGGAGACCCCAGTTTTTGTCTCCCGGACACCCTCCCAGAGCCCCAGTCCACGGCTAAGATCTTAGGCATCATTTTCGACCTGGGGGATTACCCCCAACAAAATTGGGAGGGCAGGCTAAAGATCGCCGCCCAGAAGGTGGACCAGTGGAAGGGTTGGACTTTAACCCTGAGGGAGCGGGTGAACCTGATCAAGGGGTACTTGCTTCCATTGTTAAATTACCTGGGCAGCATGTGTATCTTGCCAGAACCTCTCTGGACACGGGTCTATGGCCTGTTTTTCCAGATGTTATGGGGAAACAGGCTTAACCTAATCAAGAGGGAGGTCACGTACCGTACGAGGAGACTAGGTGGGTTGGGTATGGTCAACCCGGTGGTGTTCCTAGTGAATGCCTTTCTTAAGACCAATGTGGCAAACCTCTGGTCAGAGAGGGCTCCTGCGTGGGTATTCTCCTGTAGGGGGTGGCTTCAGCCTTTCTTCCAGGAATGGGAGAGAGGAGGATGTGTGAAGGATCTGCGCACAATGCACGGGCATCTCCTGGCTTATGCTACCCCGGTTCTGAAGGTAATCCGCCGGTGGGGTCTGGGAATGTGGGAGATCAGGACCATGCCGAGGAAATTCCTTGACCGGAGGGTCCTGTTGACCCATTTCCAGAAGCCTCTGGCCCTCAAGGAGTGCCCAAGTCGGGATCTGGAGGGGGGGCTGAGGTTATTAAATTCTGCCCGGATCCCCCTGAAGTTTTGGGACTTAGCTTGGCGCTGCTTCCACGGGAGGCTGTATGTGAGGGGCAATTTGAAGTACAGGAATTCCGATGATCGGGGTTGTCCTCGTGAGGAATGCTGCGACGTGCTGGAAAGCATGGAGCACTTCCTCCTTCATTGCCCCTTCAATACAGGGGTCTACACCAGGGTGGGTGCTTCCATAGGCTGGCCTCAGCTGGCTCGCCTCTCCTATCCGGAGTGGGCATATGGAGCATTCAGGTCCCTTGGTGGCCGAGTTCGGGGCACTTTATTCTTAGTCAATTTAGTGGTTAGGTATTACACATGGAATGCACGCTGTCTAGTGTCAACGCAGCAAAAGGTCCTCCCCGAGGAAGAGGTGGTTAGGAACATTCTGGGTGACCTTGGTAAAGTGCGCTCGCTGAATTTTGACAGGCTGGGCGCAAGGAGGGCTTCTCTCCTTTGGAGGGGTTTCTCCTTCAGTGTACACTAGGGACAGATAAACTGTGTTAATAATTTTTGTTCTCAGAGAGGGATAGTTAGTTAGGTATATAGGGGCAGTGTGTTTTAGGGACAGTCAGGGCCAGAATAGGGCGAGATAGATAGGCACGAGGTGAGGTAGATAGGGCTTTAGGGACAGAGAGGGACAGGTAGGGACAGGTTTCTTTTATGTAGGGATAGTTTTTTTTTTTTATGTGAGTGATAGGAAGGGAGAGTTAGTTTCTCTTTTTTCTTTTAAAATGTAGGGAGAGTGCCTGTCTGTCCGGCTCCCGGTGGTGGGCTGTTACTTTTCACTTATAGCTTTTTGTTTTTCAGAAATATTAAGGTGTATGGGGCTCGCAAGCACCGAGCCATGGCTTAAAAGGTGTAAGTTGATAATGTTGTATAAGGTTGATAATGTTGATAAGGTTTGTTTTGTACAATGTAATGTAATGTAATGATAGGTATAATAGTAACTTAAGGTAATGATAGGTATAATGATAGTCTAAGTGATGTTCCAGTGGCTTATTGGGATAATGCACATGTCTTGTAAACAGGTGTTCAAGAGTTTGAATCCACGGAAAGCTTCTTTTATATATAGAAATAACGTGTGTTGTAGGGACAGGGAAAAAAATAAATAAATAAAAAAATTAAAAAAAAAATAAATAAATAAATAAAATAAAATAAAAAAAAATGAAAAAAAAAAAAAAATTATATATATATATAATAGTGTATATAGAATTTTGTAAGTTCCCGTTGGTTTTCTTTTTTTTTATGCTTATGTTGAAGGGCGATGGACTGTGTTTTGAGTAGACTGTAGTATGTCTGGGTATATTGAATGTATGGTAATGCGGTCCCTGTCTCTTTTCTCTCCCCTTTCCACAAAAACACCGGAGCCTGAAAGGAGGCGGAGAGGAGGAGGGACAAAGAGAAAGACAAAGAGAGCAAGGGAGAGCGAGGGAGAGAAGAGAGCAGAGAGCGGAGCCGAGCCAAATATGGACTCAAAGGACTCATGGACTCTCATGGACTCTTGTGGACTCTCGCGCAGTGAAATGGACTCTTATGGCCCTTGTGGACCCTGAACCGGCATATGGGTAATGTGGCACCCCAGGGGTCTGGTTTCCACAGTAACAGCAATGTTATGTCTGAGAGCAGGTGGGAGGTCTCTTGGTCAGGAATCCTATGCATGCCACACCTCCTGCCCAGTCCTGGGAGGGGAAGGACTTCCCCTATATAAACCTAGGGCTGAGGCAGGGTTAGTGAGTAGAGAAGAAGTAGAGACAGAGAAGAGAAGCAGACATAGGAAAAGAACATCAGGAGCTCTGTGGGAGCAGTGCTATAAGGAGTCAGGGGCTGGCAGCTGCAGAGCTCGCCCTGACTGAGAAGCTATCACCGGACCCGGAGTCCGAGGCTGTGGGGACTAATCTTTACCCAGCAGCAAAAACCGCCCGGCAGGGGATTTCAGGTCCTCTGGCCAAGAAACCCGAAGGCACGGTCACACGCGTGGGACCAGCACCGCCGTCGTGGAGCGGACGCCACTAGAAGGCCCCGAGTCACCGGCCATACGGGTGAGCACCACACGGTACACTCAGGGACGTGGGCTACTTATACCCGCCTCTAGCAAGGTAGCCAGAAGAGTACAGTCAGTTTGGGAGGCCTACAACTCCGCCTGGCCAGGGGAGATCCCATCTGCTCAAGGACTGACCAGGCCCCGATCGCTAGCCAGTACTCCGGGAGGGTCTATCTTTATCACCAGTAAAGACCCTGAATTACACCGCATCGTCTCTGAGTGATTCCTGCTACCCCCATCATCCACGTCGGCTGCCCTGAGGCCATACCCCTCCCGTTGGGGGTGATACTATCACGCTGCACAATCCTACCACCGGCCTCAGCGGTCTGCCCTGCAGCGGCAGCTCCTTCGCTGCATTCAACGGGTGGCGTAGTCGTCCAACATCTACCGCTAATACATCGCCGCTCAGTTTGACTCCCTGGGCACGGACCGGGTCACCGCCACGAGACTACAACCCTCAACAGATCCGGCTCCGGGTAAGCTCCCGTGCGCGCGATGCCGCGCGACGAAGGCCCAGGGGTGCGTCAACTTTTGGCGTAGCCGGCAGGATCTCGTGCCCGCAACCACCGGGTACTGCGTGCCTGAAAAAGACTGTTCAAACTTACCTGTGGTGAAGATTCCCGCCATCCGGCGCCATCTTCCGCTTCCTTCCCGCCATCGGTGGAGTTTTCCCGCCATTCGGCGCCATCTTCGGCCTTCTTCCCGCCAGCCGTGGAGTTTTCCCGCCATTGGACGCCATCTTGAGGACGCCGCGCGGGAAGAAGAGGGGCGTGGACTCCGAAAGCGCGCGAGAACTGAAGCCCCGCCTCACGTCCGGACGTTGCGTAAGGTCCTGGAAGGAGCCCAGCAGACGCCGACGTCACAGGAGCGCGACGGAAGGTCCTCAACCCTGACGATCCACTGCGGAGCCGCGGCCTACGGAAGAGGATCATCGCAAGGTAGGCCACGGTCCACTAGGGGGGAGAAGGATGTCGGATACGGAGGAGAGCTTCACCGCTTCAACCCCCGCCAGCGCCACCGCTGTTGCGGTCATGCCTTTCACCATGCCCTATATCCCGGGGGCAGCCTGGCTACCCCAGTACTCAGGGGAGTCACATACCCTGCATGACTTTAGAGAAAAGCTGGATAGCCTCTTCCAGGTGTATCCCCTCACAGAGGAGCAAAAAGTGAGCATCCTGGTGGCCCAATTAACCGGGGCAGCCCAAAGGGAGGTAAAGTCCTGGCCACCTGGGAGGAGGACTGTCGCAGAGATACTAACCCGGCTGAGGGACACCTTTGATACCCGCACCTCAGCCGAGATCAAGCTTAGATTCTACGGGTGCAAACAGCGGGCACATGAGAGTATATAAGGGACTATGCCCTGAACCTACAAGAGGCCCTGAGAGCCATTAAGCAGACCGACCCTGACGGCGTGGGAGACGAGGACAGGCTGTTGACTGAACAATTTATAGAGGGTTTATATTGCAATGCCCACCGAACCCAGTTGCGGGCAATGGCCTTACAGGACCCTCATCTGGGATTTGCACAGTTCAAGGACAGAGCCATCCGGGTGCTCCGAGAACCAGCACCAGGTGGCGTTGTGACCCACAGACGCCCCACTACCACTTACCACCAGGAGGCGGCGCCCTTGTCGGCAGGGCCTGTGGGAGCTGATGCGCAGGCTTTGAACAATGACCCGGCTCCAGACCTGCACCATCAGGTCCAAGAGCTAGCTAAAAGCGTTGCTGCGCTAACCCGAACTGTGCAGTCTTTACAGGTTTCCACTCCAGGGAAGATCCAGCTGGCATCCGGACCGGAGGACATCCCGTGGCGTCGACCAAGGAGGACCCCACCGGCCAGAGGAAAACCCAGCGACCGATACAACGAGGACGGACAACCCATCTGCCGCCGCTGCAATCAACCCGGACATATGGCAAGGTACTGTCCTTTAAACTGGCACAACCTGGGGTAGAGGGCCAACCCCCAGGAAAAAGATCATCAGGCCCATCGAACTGGCGCGACAGATATGTGGGAGGACGTCCAGTCTTGCCTGTGGTACTGGATGGCATCCCTATGAGTGCCCTATTGGACACCGGGTCACAGGTCACCACTATCCCGTACGTGCTCTTCAAGCAGTACTGGAATGACTCGGATATCACCCGCTACCCTGACGACGACTTGAGTATCATCGCCAGCAATGGTCAGCCCGTGCCACAGATTGGATTTAAACAGGTGACCATTAAAATCGGTAGAGTCGAACTGGCAGCACAGGGACTGATCATTGTAGACATTGACAAACACGAGAGTCACCCAAAGATAACTCTAGGAACTAATGTAATTGAAAATTGTCTTGCAGAGGTGATTTTCCTTTTACAACAGGTTGCCAAGAACGCCAGCTCCGGCCAGCAGCGAGTGCTCCAGAAAGAGATCCGGGCACTGATGCGACGGCAACAGATAGAACTCTCCGGTGGTGAGATTGGTAGCGTAAGAATGTGTGACCCTTTCCCTATTGCCATGCTCCCAAAAAGTGAAATGATGATTTGGTGCCGGGCAGCTATTGGTCTGAGAGGTAGAGATTACCAGGCAATGGTAGAACCAGTTTACTCAGACAGTAGGCCCACCATTTTGACAGCACGGGGGGTGGTCAATGTACGCCATGGGAGGGTGCCCGTTCGCATAATAAATATCGGGAAGAGGGAAGTGTACCTGCCCCGGTATGCCACGCTAGCCAAATTGTATACCATCAATCAAAATTCCATACAGTCCGTAGAACCCTTGCCTCCATCTTCCCCGGAGGAAGGTAACGGCTCTAAGGAAACAATGGAGGACTGGTGTCAGCAACTACATTTGGGTACTGACTCCACTCCCTCACACCAGAAACAGGGAGTCTATCGGGTGGTTCAAGAGTACGAGAGAGTGTTTAGTAAACACCCGTTAGACTTCGGGCGAGTGAAGGGGGTAGAACACCACATCCCCACGGGAGACCATCTTCCTATAAAAGAGAGGTATCGACCCGTACCCCCTGCACACTACCAACACGCCAAGGGGATGCTTAGGGACATGAAGGAGGCTGGGGTGATCAGGGATAGCTGTAGCCCCTGGGCAGCTCCACTAGTCTTAGTCAAAAAGAGAGACAACACCATGAGGATGTGTGTAGATTACCGGAAAATTAACCGTATCACACACAAGGATGCGTACCCCTTACCAAGGATAGAGGAGTCTTTGGCTGCTTTAAGATCTGCTAACTTCTTCTCTACCTTGGATCTCACTAGCGGGTACTGGCAGGTTCCTGTAGCAGAGGCGGACCGGGAGAAGACCGCATTCACCACCCCGATGGGACTTAGCGAGTTTACCTGTATGCCGTTTGGACTCTGCAACGCACCGGGAACCTTCCAACGATTAATGGAGTGCTGTCTGGGCCACAGAAACTTCGAGACGGTCCTGTTGTACCTGGACGATGTCATCGTATATTCCAAGACTTATGAGGACCACCTGAAACACCTGGCGGAAGTGTTCAAAGCTCTGGCAAGCTACGGCTTAAAGGTAAAACCCTCCAAGTGTCACCTCTTGAAACCAAAGGTGCAGTACCTGGGACACGTGGTGAGCGCTGACGGAGTGGCTCCCGACCCTGATAAGATCACCGCAATTAAGGAATGGCCAAGTCCCTCCAGTGTAAAGGAAGTGCGGCAGTTCCTCGGGTTGGTAGGCTATTACCGCAGATTCATCCCCGGTTTCACCAAAAAGGCAGCTCCTATGCAGGACCTCCTGATAGGCCAGTCCCGGAAGGCCAAGAACCAGAAGCCGCCCTTCAAATGGGAGAAGTTAGAAGAAGAGTCCTTCCGCCAGCTGAAGATGGCCCTCACGGGGGATGAAATCCTGGCGTACCCTGATTACAGCCAGCCCTTTATCCTCTACACCGACGCAAGTAACATCGGGCTAGGAGCCGTACTGTCCCAGATCCAGCAGGGGAAAGAACGAGTAATCGCTTACGCTAGCCGAAAACTGCGACCCACCGAAAGAAACCCTGAGAATTACAGCTCATTTAAGCTAGAGTTCCTGGCAGTGGTGTGGGCAGTCACCGAACGCTTTAAGCACTACCTCGCTTCTTCCCGGTTCACCGTGTACACGGATAACAACCCGTTGACACACCTGGACACGGCAAGACTCTGTGCCCTAGAGCAGAGATGGATGGCCCGTCTGTCCAACTACGAGTTCACAATCAAATACCGGGCAGGACGCTCCAATACCAACGCGGACGCCCTGTCCAGGATGCCAAACCTACCGGACGTAGGAGAAGATCCAGAGGGACTGGAAGAAGTCGAACTCCCCGCGTTCCACCGTCATGGGACTATCCAGTATTCCCATCGGGTAAGGAGTAAGCAAGCCGCTACGTTTAACCCCTTGCCTCACTACAACTGGGAGGAAACGCAAGACAGTGACCCTGCCGTCCGGCTGGTGAAGGAGATGCTGACTCGGCCAGAGGCTCGCCTTGACCCGGACGCTCCGGAGGAAGCCAAGCAACTGTGGGCTGAGAAGAGTCGACTGTTCCTTTACAAGGGGAAGTTGTGCCGCAGAATGGTTAACTCCCGGACGCATGAACTAATCTGGCAAGTAGTGGTGCCACGGAGAGACGCAGCCATGGTGATGGAAGCATACCACGACGGGGCTGGACACTTCGGATGGAAGAAGCTGGAGTTCCTGCTGCGTGGGCGGTTCCACTGGGTAGGCATGAGGGGAACCATCGAGAGGTGGTGCAGAGACTGTGGCCCGTGCAACCTAAGGAAGGACCGTGCCAGCCAGAAGACTCCCCTGCAGTCCATCGTCACCCGGCAGCCGTTGGGACTGGTAGCCTTGGATCATGTAAAACTGACCCCAAGCAGAAGTGGCTACGTCTACGCGTTAACCATTGTGGATCATTACTCCCGGTTCTTGGTTGTCGTCCCCGTTAAGTCCTTAACGGCTCAAACAGCAGCTAGAGCCTTCCAGCAGCACTTCTGCCGCCCACACGGATACCCGGACCAAGTGCTGACGGACCAGGGACCTGCCTTTGAAGCGGAGGTCTTCCAGGAATTCTGCAATCTGTATGGCTGCCGGAAGATAAGGACGACACCCTATCATCCGCAAACTAATGGACTTTGTGAGAAAATGAACCAGGTGGTAATGGATCTCCTGAAAATGTTGCCCCTGGAAGAACGCAGTCTGTGGCCTGAGAAGCTGCCCGATCTGGTGGACCTATACAACCACATCCCGGTAGGTTCCACCAACTGTACCCCGGCTTACCTAATGAGGGCGAGACCTGGTAAGTTACCTGTTGACCTGGAAATGGGAGTCCTGACACCCGAGGACACTTCACCAGAGGCAGACTGGGACACAGAGAGGCAGCAGCAGTACCGGAAAGTACAGGAGAGCGTGGAGCGAAGTCTCTGTCAGGCTAGGGAAAGACAAGAGAAAACTTACAACCAGTATGCTCCCGCTGTTCCCCTGGTACCCGGAGAGCAGGGCTTGAAGAGGAAAAGACGGCTCCACAAGTTGGACGACCAGTGGGAGAAGGACCCGTACACTGTACTGCCCTCAAGCCACGAGAACCCGAAAGTCAGTACCATCAGTAAAGACGGAGGGGAGACCATAGCCATTGTATCCCGGGATCACCTGAAGAAGTGTCCTGAACAGCTACGGAACCCTGAAGAGGAACAAGAAGACCATCGACCCGTAGAGGAAAGGGAAGATATGGTTAGTACTGTGCTCGGAGACTTCCCTCGGTCCTGGACTCAAGTCAATGGTGCAGTTGTGGTACCCGTCCTCACGTTCCTCCAACCAGCATCCCAAGTGCCTACGGAGCAACAGGTAGAGCTGGAAGAGCAGCCGGTCCAGGAGGCAGAAGACTCCACACAAGCAGAACAGGAGGATCAACCCTCTGCTTATAGTGAGCCTGCCGTACCCCTAGTGAGCCAAAGAGCCGGTAGACAGCTGCCCAGTTTACCCTTGACAGCTCCTACACCCTGTAGTTCAGGGCTAGACAGTCAGCTCCGTAGGTCCACTAGGGCCACTAGAGGCCAGTTACCCGCACGTTGGAGGATTTGAAGTGTATAAATTGTTTTATTTTATTTTCTTGTTGCTTGTGTATAATTATGTGTTTCTAGTTATTTATAGGAGTCCTAGGTGGATTTACTGGGAATCCTTGTACATGGTTGGAGCGTAACCCAGGAATGGACTAAAAGACTGTTAAGGACTCGGGGCAGGACAGACCCCTACCTGGTTACGTCTCCCTGTTTTGGTGAAATGGACACCTTGCTTTTCTTCAAAAACTGCACCCGGTTGCGGACACGCCGTGACCATCTTTATATGTTTTTCTTATTGTACTATTATTGTTTATACCTTGTTATGTTTAAAATATGTTTAGTCCCGGAGTACTAAATTTCACTAGGGGGGAATGTGGCACCCCAGGGGTCTGGTTTCCACAGTAACAGCAATGTTATGTCTGATAGCAGGTGGGAGGTCTCTTGGTCAGGAATCCTATGCATGCCACACCTCCTGCCCAGTCCTGGGAGGGGAAGGACTTCCCCTATATAAACCTAGGGCTGAGGCTGGGTTAGTGAGTAGAGAAGAAGTAGAGACAGAGAAGAGAAGCAGACATAGGAAAAGAACATCAGGAGCTCTGTGGGAGCAGTGCTATAAGGAGTCAGGGGCTGGCAGCTGCAGAGCTCGCCCTGACAGAGAAGCTATCACCGGACCCGGAGTCCGAGGCTGTGGGGACTAATCTTTACCCAGCAGCAGAAACCGCCCGGCAGGGGATTTCAGGTCCTCTGGCCAAGAAACCCGAAGGCACGGTCACACGCGTGGGACCAGCACCGCCGTCGTGGAGCGGACGCCACTAGAAGGCCCCGAGTCACCGGCCATACGGGTGAGCACCACACGGTACACTCAGGGACGTGGGCTACTTATACCCGCCTCTAGCAAGGTAGCCAGAAGAGTACAGTCAGTTTGGGAGGCCTACAACTCCGCCTGGCCAGGGGAGATCCCATCTGCTCAAGGACTGACCAGGCCCCGATCGCTAGCCAGTAATCCGGGAGGGTCTATCTTTATCACCAGTAAAGACCCTGAATTACACCGCATCGTCTCTGAGTGATTCCTGCTACCCCCATCATCCACGTCGGCTGCCCTGAGGCCATACCCCTCCCGTTGGGGGTGATACTATCACGCTGCACAATCCTACCACCGGCCTCAGCGGTCTGCCCTGCAGCGGCAGCTCCTTCGCTGCATTCAACGGGTGGCATAGTCGTCCAACATCTACCGCTAATACATCGCCGCTCAGTTTGACTCCCTGGGCACGGACCGGGTCACCGCCACGAGACTACAACCCTCAACAGATCCGGCTCCGGGTAAGCTCCCGTGCGCGCGATGCCGCGCGACGAAGGCCCAGGGGTGCGTCAGGTAAAGTCTTGGATTCAGTTTTTGGACATTCATCAAGACATCTTGGTATGGTCTACCCTTTCCTTTTGTTTTGGGCAGCTTAGCCTCTTTTTTTTGTTGACAAAAACTTTATAATGTTATGGGGTGGGGATTAATGGATGTTGACAGCGTGTGTATAGGTTTTCTATTTTTATAATAAAAAAGAGTTCCAGCTCCAGTAGCGTCCACTAAAGCTGCTGCAGTTAAAAAGCTTTTATAAGGATCGAGCTTGGCGGTCCACTGCAAGGCGTCCTACCGCCAGTTCCAGCCCCTGTGCCTTGGGGTGCCTCCCGATGCTCTTCACTGAGTGTTCCGGGGGCCCGAAGCATTTCCTTTGAAAAAATTAAGTGTCCAAACTACAGGTGGTGTAGCTTGCTTAACAGTTGGGATAATCCGCTGACTAGCAGACACTGCTACTAGGCACAAAGTATTTCCTGGGCTAGATGCAGTTAAAAATTTGTAATTATATACTCTCGTTGGATGCTGAGAAAGCATTCCATAGAGTCTCCTGGCACGCCATATATTATTCTCTTAAAAAGCTTGGGGTAGGGGTCTAGGGGACCCTTTTATAGCCAAAATCAAGGCCCTGTATCGCAATACGTCACCTAGGCTGAAGATAAATGGAACATTTTCATCACCTTTCATAATCACCAATGGGACAAGGCAGGGATGTCCTCTGTCCCCTCTCTTATACATCCTAGTGACGGATCACCTGCTCTCATCAATTCGCCATAACTCCAATATTAGGTGGATTAAGGTGGGAGGCACCGAGTACAAGTGCTCTGCATTTGCTGATGATGTCCTAGTATATATCACTCAATCACATATATCCATCCCTGCTGTTATGGCTGAAATAGATCGCTTTGTTACATGGTCAAATTTTAAAATCAATGCAGCGAAGTCTGAGGCCCTCGATGTCTCCCTCCCCAAATCCATACAGGATTCCATCCAATCCAACTTTCCCTTTTCCTGGCCCTCACAGGGTATCAAATACTGAGGAATTCGTATTCATAGAGACCTCTCCCGCCTATGTTATCTTAATTTTGGGCCCTTTATTGAACAACTCCATAAAGACCATGGTTGGCAAGTTAGAACTGTAAGATTCACTACGTGAACCACTGGTGTTTTGTGGAAAAGCACATGTACACTGTGTTCCAAATTATTATGCAAAAAGTGTTTAGGAGTGATAAGGTAAGAATTTTTTTGTTTGTCAGTTAAACTCATTGATGGTGTGTCATGGTTCTTTATATCACTGTAAGCAATTGCAGACACCTGTGCTAATTAGTTTGGCAGGTGTGTCTAATGAAAGGCAAGACTACTTAAGAAGGCTGTCCCACATTATTAAGCAGCCTACATTTTCTGCCAAAATGGGAAAGAAAAAGGATGTGTCGGCTGCTGAGAAGCAACAAATTGTGGAGTGTTTAGGTCAAGGCATGACTACAATCAACATTGCCAAGACACTTCATCCTGATCATCGCACAATCAAGAAGTATGTAGCTGATTCACAGTACACACGTGTGCGTGCTGATAAGGGAAAATTGAGGACTCTTTATTACAGGTAATTACGTCAGGTTAAAAGAGCAGCGGCAAAAAAGCCTTGTCATAGCGGCAGACAAGTTTTTGAAGCTGCTGGTGCCTCCAACGTCCCCCGAACAACAAGATGCAGGGTCCTTCAGAGGTTTGCAGCTGTGCATAAGCCACCCTGTCGACCTCCTCTATCCACTGTACACAAGCAGAAACGGCTCCAGTGGGCCAAACAATACATGAAGACTGACTTCAAAACCATTTTGTTCACCGATGAGTGTCGTGCAACGCTCGATAGTCCAGATGGCTGGTTGATGGACACCCCACGCAAACACGGCTACGGCGCCAACAAGGAGGAGGTGGAGTAATGTTTTGGGCTGGAATCATGGGGAGAGAGATTGTCGGCCCCTTTAGGATCCCTGAAGGGGTAAAGATGAACTCCATAATGTATGTGGAGTTTCTCAAACAGCACTTCCTGCCATGGTTCAAGAAGAACCGTGTATTCCGCAGCAAGATCATTTTCATGCATGATAATGCACCGTCTCATGCTGCACATAACACATATGCATCTCTGGCTGATATGGGAATAAAAGGGGACAAACTTATGGTGTGACCCCCATGCTCCCCTGACCTCAACCCCATTGAGAACCTCTGGAGCATCATCAAAAGGAGTGTCTATGATGGCGGGAGGCAGTTCAGATCTAAGCAACAGCTCTGGGAGGGTATTCTGTCCTCATGCAAAACAATTGAAGCAGAAACCATCCAAAACCTGACAAATTCAATGGACGAGAGAGTTCAGAAGCTCCTTTCGAACAAGGGGTCCTATGTGCAAATGTAACATCACCTAGAATAAAGTTTTGAGTTGAAAACTGTTTGATTTCTGTTTGTAATAACCTGCTAATGCTTATAATTTCAAAAATGACCATTTTTTTGTTCTTTATTAAAATGAAAAGGTTGATCGAAGAGTGTGGGGGATCTAAGAGTGTGGCAACCCAGTAGTCAGGATTATTTTGAATTCTGACAATCTGAGGGTCATGTTGCAGGTAGTGCAGCAAGAAGGCACTCATGTGTCTTGCGCATCAAGGAGCCCCAAAATTATTTTCCGGGCTAGATGCAGCTAAAAATTATTATTAATTTGAAAGCTGGTGGAGCTTAGTATAGATGGCCTAATAGAATCAGTACTGCAAACTGCTACAAAGCCCAAATTATTTTCCAGTCAAGATACAGATAAACATGATTAGTAATTTTAAATCTGGTGGAGTTTAGTATAGATGGCCTAATAGAATCAGTACTGCACACTGCTACAAGGCCCAAATTATTTTCCAGCCAAGATACAGTTAAACATGATTAGTAATTTTAAATCTGGTGGAGTTTAGTATAGATGGCCTAATAGAATCAGTACTGCACACTGCTACAAGGCCCAAATTATTTTCCAGCCAAGATACAGATAAACATGATTAGTAATTTGAAAGCTTAAAACGGTTGGTGAGGTGATTTTAACAAATCATCAAGCTTTTACTCTCCCCAGGATGACACAGGGGTAGAAAAGTAATTTCGGATCCATGATTTGTTCATCTTTGTGAACGTGAGTCTGTCTACATTATCAGTGGAGAGCCGCGTGCGCTTATCTGTCAGCACACCACCAGCAGCGCTGAACACACGTTCAGACAGAACGCTGGCTGCGGGGCATGACAAGATCTCCAAGGCGTAAGTGGCGAGCTCCGGCCATTCATCCAGATTGGAAGCCCAAAAAGAGCAAGGGTCCAGTGACACAGTCATGGCTTCAGTGTTTACTTGGAGATACTCCTGTACCATCGTCTCTAGGCGTTGACTATGTGTCAGACTTCTTGTCTCCTGTGGCCTTGCTAAGGATGGGCTAAAAAAGTGGTGAAATGATTCCGCAAAATTGATGTTACCAGCAGATACTGTGTTTTTGTTACGTTTTGAGTGCTGAACACTCGACGGTCCCACGGTTGGCAAGTTGGAACTGTGAGATTCACTACGTGCACCACTAGTGTTTTGGGGAAAAGCACATGGAAGATTCTGCAACAGTCTCTGCTGATACTCCTGAATGCGTGCATCTCTTTCTATGGCAGGAATAATTTCTGCATATTTACTTTTGTACCGGGGATCTAACAGTGTGGCAACTCAGTAGTCAGGATTATTTCTAATTCTCACAATTCGAGGGTCATGTTGCAGGTAGTGCAGCAAGAAGGCACTCATGTGTCTTGCGCATCCAGGAGCACCAAGTCCCTGTTGTGTTGGTGGCGAGGTAACAATCATGCTTCCTTCCTCTGTCCTCTCCCCCCAACCTCGCACAACAGAAATGTGATCAAGGTCTCCCTCATCTGATGAGTCTTCCATCAGTTCGTCCTCCACTTCTTCCTGGGCTCCTGCACCTTCCTCACTAGTTTGGCTGCTACCATGCACCCTGGTAAAACCATCTCCCCCACCCTCACATGCCTGCCGCCTTGGTGCTGCCGACCGTCTAGACCTTGCAGATGTTAGCCCTTCCGCATACTACTCCTCCTACTTCCTCCACCTCCTCTTGTGCCACCACCTGACTCCGAATTCTGTTTAACATGTGCTCCAGCATGTAAATCACCGGAATAGTCATGCTGATAATGGCATCGTCAGCACTAAACATCTTCGTCGCCATTTCAAAACTGTGCAGAAGGGTGCATAGGTCCCTGATCTGAGACCACTCCTCCAGCGTGATTTGCCCCACCTCTGGATCTCGTTGGCCCAGGCTATACGTCACAACGTATTGCAGCAGGGCTTGTCGGTGCTGCCACAGTCGCTGCAACATGTGCAGAGTTGAATTCCACCGGGTAGGCACATTGCATTTTAGCCGGTGAAGTGGCAGGCCCAATGACTTCTGTAGAGATGTAAGTCGCTGAACTGCGGGATGCGAACGGCGGAAATGAGCACACAGCGACCGTGCCCTCTGCAGAAGGCCATATAGTCCGGGATAGTGGGCTAAAAATTGCTGGACAACCAGGTTCAACACGTGAGCCATACAAGGCACGTGTGTGACATTGCCCCGGCGAAGGGCCTCATCGAGGTTTGCAGCATTGTCGCACACGGCCTTCCCTGATTTCAGGTCCAGTGGAGACAACCATTCAAGAAACTGGTTCTCCAGAGCTGATCACAACTCCTCAGCTGTGTGACTCACATTTCCCAGACATTTCAAAGTAAAAACCGCCTGATGACGTTGAGCCCTGCTGCCAGCATAATAAGGAGGTGTGCAGGATCCCTTCTGTGCAGTTAGAAAGCTTGTGGCATGACCAGACAGGCTTTGGGTGCAGGTGGAGGACCGAGAGGAGGTTGAGGAGGCAGAAGCAGTGGAGGAACTTTGAGATAAAGAGGATTGACGCACAACTCGTGGGGACGGCAAGACTTGGACAGCAGCCCCTTGTCCTGCTGTCACCATAGTTACCCAGTGCCCAGTCAGCGACATGTAACGCCCCTGTCCATGCCTACTCGTCCAAGTGTCTGTGGTGAAATGCACCCTGTCACACACAGAGTTTCTCAAAGAAGCAGTGATGTTGTGTGCGACATGCTGGTGGAGCGCAGGCACACCTTTCTTTGAGAAGTAGTGCCGACTGGGCATCTGGTACTGGGGCACATAAGGTCTCGAAAATCCTCTGTGTCCACCAGGCGGAAAGGCAGCATTTCTGTAGCCAAGAGCTTGCAGATGTTGAAATTCAACCTTTTAGCTTTCTCATGGCTAGGAGGAAATGGTCTTTTACTTGTCCACATCTGAGGGACCGAGGGCTGGATGTTGTGCTTAGATGGGGTTGAGAAGGGTGTCCCCGGCAAACTGCCTGTCTGTGAGGAAGATGCAGGCGGACATGTTAGGTTGCCTTGATCCAAAGGTGGTGCTATCAATGTCGGACAGCGCTGAACACCAGCTGGTGTTTCCACCTCCAAAGAAAATGATGACCTGCCAATCACGCTGGCTGTTGCGGGTAAAGAGGTGGCAGGTCTGTGTCCCAAAACAGGTGTGACTGCTGTCCCCCCAGTCACAGAGGATGAAGAGGCCGCGGATGCACAAGATTTGGCAGACGGTGGTTGGCCCGGCCGGCTAGGCCGCATTGTAGCACAGTGAGCTTCCCACTGCAACTTATGCTTCATATCCATGTGCCGGTTCATGCATGAAGTACTCAAACTATGTATTTTTTGGCCTCTACTTAGATTTTGCTGACAAATGTTACAGATAACACGAGTTGGGTCATCTTTATCGATCTGAAAAAATGCCCAGGCTATGCAAGGCTTAGCACCCACGCGACCTGAAGAGCCACCACGACCTGTGGTCAGAGGCAGAGTTGTGTTTGAGGATGCAGTTGTTGACGTGCTTCCAGTACTACGTCTCTGTCCAGGAAAGCGCAACCTGACCTCGTCGTCACTAGCATCCTCCTCCACCTCCTTTGCTGACCTCATCTCTTGGCTGACTGTGGGTTGACAGTAAGTGGGATCTCCAACCTCGTCATCATCACCCTGTGTGTTATCACACCCGTCGTCCTCAGAGCCAACCTCTTCCTGCCCTGACAAAAAACTAAAGTTGTCGCTCCAATCAGGTATTTGAGTCTCATCATCGTCTTCCTCATTGTCTCCACCAACAGGAGTTACAGTTTGGGAACGAGGGTCTACATTATGGTCAGAACCTTCTGCGTCTGGTCCTGGATCCGACTCATAAAGATTCTGGGCATCAGTGCAGATCATTTCCTCGTCTGGATTCACAGAAGCTCTGGAGCCGACCTCTGATTCCCAGGCTATAGTATGAGTAAACAGCTCTGCAGACTCAACCATCTGTTCTACCCCATACTCAGACGGGCAGCTGGAGACTTGGGAGCTGTGAGGAAGCAAGTGCGATTGGGGTGACACCTCTGAGGACTGGAGTATTTGTGATGTTGAAGTTGAGGTGGAGGAGAGCCCACTTAAAGGAGCACTTGATATCCGTTGAAGCACCTGCTGTTTTTGTGCCTCATCTGGAATTTGTAGCGATTGGCGTGGCCGTAAGAAAGGGATCTTATCACATTGTCCGCTAAAAGAAGTAGACATCTTAGTTTGGCTGGAAGATGGTCTTTCTTCTGCAGATGTTACTGTTGCTTTAACACCTACCCCACGGACACAACCTTTTTTTCCCTTCCCAACACGCCTATTCCCCTTTCCACCAGCAGCAGGCCTTTTTCCACTCACTTTGGTGGTTCACTAATTCACAACTCTGGAGTTGTTTGCACAAAAAACAATGGATGGGAAACGAGCAGAGCTGAGTGGCCAAACTGTGGAATTAGCCCAAAAGTATTGGCTGGGTTAGATGCAGACAAAAATTATATTGAATTTGCAACCTGGTGGAGGTTAGTATAGATGGACTAATAGAACAAGTCCCACACACTGCTATAAGCCGAAATATTTTTTCAGAGCTAGATGCAGATAAAAATTATATTGAATTTGCAACCTGGTGGAGGTTAGTATAGATGGACTAATAGAATGATGCTATGCCCAAAAGGTTTTACTTAACTAGGTGCAGTAAAAAAATTTGTATTCTATACACAGGTGGTGCAGCTTGCAACACAGATAGGCTTCTCCACTGACTAACACACACTGCAAGAGGACAAAAAGGATTTGCTTTGCTAGATTTAGCCAAATGCTGTGAAAAAAACTTGAACAGCACTGGCACAGACCTGCCTGGCAAAAAGTGATAGGAACTGATGTAACCTAGCCCTGAAAAGGACTGCAATTACAATTAGTCTTTACTCCCGACCTATCTATTTAAGAGCACAGACCTGCCTGATAAAAGTCATAGGAAATGATGTAACCTAGTCCTTAAAAGGACTGCAATCACAACTATTCCCTACTCCCAAGCCATCTGTAGATTTGTGCGAAAATTGGCTTGAAATTAACAAAGTATAGCGCACACAGCAACAGCGGTGCCGTCTAACACGCAGCTGCAGCAGTGAGAAAATGGTGGCGACGGGGAAAATGGCTGGGTCTTATAGGGCAAGGACATGTGACATACACTGCCAATGACACATGCCCTTGCTTGTGTGAAAAAAAGTTGTTCGCTCTGTGTGTGCGCTGCTGATAGGCTGACAGATTGCACCTCCCCACTGTAAATGCGGGAAAGAGAAAAAAATATGGAGATCTTCATTATTTCTGCAGAGATCCATCTCCTGCCCCTCCCCCCGCCCCGCTGTACACTCAAACTGCGTATTAACATTAATTTTCAGCATTACTGAGAAAAAAATCCAGTTATGATTTTGGTGCGCGAACAGTTATCGAACATAACCTCGAACAGCCGAATTTTTTCAAATTGTTCGTGTTCGCCGAACGGCTCGAACACCGCCCAAAACAGCTCGAATTTGAGATTGGCGAACAGTTCGAGTCGAACACCGCTCATCTCTAGTCCCCATGTAATGATCAACATAGAATAATGGGCCCCATATAATGCTCCATACAGAATAATGGACCTTGTATAATGCTCCATACAGAATAATGGACCCCATATAATGCTCCATACAGAATAATGGACCCCATATAATGCTTCATACAGAATAATGTGTCTCATGTATTGGTCCATACAGAATAATGGACCAGATATAATGCTCCATATAAAATAATGGACCTCATATAATGCTCCATACAGAATAAAGGACCCCATATAATGCTCCATACAGAATAATGGACCTCGTATAATTCTCCATACAGAATAATGGAACCCATAAAATGCTCCATATAGAATAATGGACCCCATATAATGGTCCATACAGAATAATGGACCCCATATTCTGCGCCATACAGAATAATGGATCACATATAATACTCCATACAGAATAATGGGCCCCATATAATGCTCCATACAGAATAATGGACCTCATATAATGCTCCATACAGAATAATGGACCTCATATAATGCTCCATACAGAATAATGGACCCCATATAATGCTCCATACAGAATAATGGACCCCATATAATGCTCCATATAGAATAATGGACCCGATATAATGCTCCATACTGAATAATGGACCCCATATACTTCTCCATACAGAATAATGGGCCCCATATAATGCTCCACACAGAATAATGGTCCCCATATAATGCTCAATATAGAATAATGGGCAGCATATAATGCTCCATACAGAATAATGGACCTCATATAATGCTCCATACAGAAAAATGGACCACATATAATGCTCCATACATAATAGGCCCCATATATAGATAATAAGCCCCATATAATGCTCCATACAAAATAATGGGCCCCATATAATGCTCCATACAAAATAGACCCCATATAATGCTCCATACATAATAGGCCCCCCATATAATGCTCCATACATAATAGGCGTCATATAAGGTTCCATACATGATGGGCCCCATATAATGCTCCATACAAGATGGGCCCTATATATTTCTCCATACAGGAAAAAAAAATACTTACCTCTCCTCGTTCTTTGCTGGCTGCAGCTCCAGTCTCCTCCGCATCGCCGTCTTCCCACTTTCTGCCCTGTGACACTCATAGCAGAGGGCGCTGTAGTGACATCATCGAGCCCTCTGCCCATCACAAGTCAGAAGACGCGGAAGAAGCTGTAGCTGCAGGGAACAGGGAGAGGTAAGTATTCAAAGTGCCGGGGCCCTGAGCAAGAGGGGGGCCCACTCGTGGTCGCTGGCACTGGGCACCCCGACTCACTGGCCCCATAGCATGGTAGTGTCCCCGATGGCATGTGGGCCCCTCCTCCCGCTGGCTCAGGGCCCGGCACTTACCCTGGTGTGCCGGGTGCTGACGATGGCCCTGCGGCCACACTCTCCTTCCTTATGAACAATAACTGTCAAACCATGCTCCCTTAACATCTATGGCCTATACACTGTCCGCCCTACACACTGTACCTGTGTTATAAAATATAGCCTCCACACTGTCCCCATCTTCGGTAACCTTCCCCCCACTATACTCCCTCCTTACTGTGCCCTTATTAAATAATACTCCCTCTCGCTGTCTACTTCCTTGTATCTTCAGCTCCAATAAGAAGTGCTTATCTTCCCCTCTTTTATGTCGTTCTATCACATACAATCCGCACCCCATGTACCGCACACATACAGCCTGCACCCCCTACATACAGTCCGCACCCCATGTAACACGTACATACAGCCTGTACCCCAATGTAACCCCCAAATACAGCTCACACCCATATGTACCCTCTATATACAGTCTGCACCTTGCCCCCTACATATAGCCTGCACCCGAATATACCCCCCCAACATGAAGCTTGCACCCCCCACATACTTCCTGCACCCACATGTAACCTCCACATACAGCGTTCACCCTCATATGTACCCCCATATACAGCCTGCTTCCCCATATGCACCCCCACAAATAGCCCGCACCCCCCACATATATTTTATTTATTTATTATGCTTTGCTTATACAGAGCCATCATTTTCCTCAGCACTTTACAGATATTATCATCACTATCCCCATTGGGACTCACAGTGTAAATTCCCTATCAGTCTTTGGAGTGTGGGAGGAAACTGGAGAATCTGGAGGAAATACACGCAATCACGGGGAGAACATACAAACACCTTGCAAATGTTGAATCCAGGACCCCAGCACTGCAAAGCAACAGTGGTAACCACTGAGCCACAGTTCTGTACCCCTATATGTACCCTCACATATTACCTGCATCCACCCATATGTATCCCCACATATAATCTGCACCCCCCATATGTACCACCACATATAGCCTGCACTCCCATATGTACCACCACATATAGCCAACACCCCCCCCGTATGTACCCCCACATATAGCCAGCACCCCCATATGCACCACCACATATAGCCTGCACCCTCATATGTACCCCTACATATAGCCTGCACACCCATATGCACCACCACATACAGCCTGCACTCCCTAATGTACCCCCACATATAGCCAGCACCCCCCATATGTACCACCACATATAGCATGCACTCCCATATTTACCCCCACATATAGCCAGCACCCCCCATATGCACCACCACATATAGTCTGCACTCCCATATGTACCCCCACATATAGCCAGCACTCCCATATGTATCCCACGCATATCCTGCACCCCCATATGTACACCACGCATATCTTACACCCCCATATGTACCCCCACATATAGCATGCACTCCCATATGTACCCCCATGTATAGGCTGCACCCTTATATGTTCCCCCACATATAGCCAGCACTCCTAACATGTACCACCACATGTAGCCTGCACCCCCATATGTACTCCTACGTATAGCTTGTACTCCCATATGTATCTTCACATAGTCTGCACCTCTCATATGCATAGCATATATGCTGCACCCCCATATGTGCCCCCACATATAGCCTGCAACCACCCATATGTACCGCCACATAAAACCTGAATGTACCTCACATATAGCTTGCACTCCCATATAGCTCCAGCACCACCTATATATACCCCCACATAGAGATGGCACCCAATATGTACCCCCACATATAGCCTACACAACCCTATATGTACCCCACATATAGCCTGTACCCCTATACGTACCCCACATATAGTCTGCACCCCTATATATACCCCCTACATATAGCCTGCACCCCCAATATGCATCCTCAGATATAGCCTGCATCCCATATGTACACCCACATATATTCTACACCCCCATATATATCTTGCACCCCCATATGTATCCCCACATAGCATGCATCCCATGTACCTCTGTTCCCTAATTACCTGCCACTAGTGTCTCTTCTCCTCTGCTGTCTCCTGCCCAGGAAAAGATTTCACTTGCAAGCTTGTGCATGGTTCCATCCATAAGTCACATGGGCATGACGTTATCACAGGTCCTTCACTTCTATCATTTAACTTCCTCCGTCAGGAAGGGAGCTCCGTTGCCCATGGGCGCTCCCTCCCATAGAGATGGTGGATGTCATACCTAGCCCAGCGAAGGTAAGAGGAAGGGGGAAGTTTAAAAAAAAAAACATTTTTTTAATCTTCCTTCATGGTGGAGCCCCCCCAATCAGCCGCCGTAGGCACCCGACCTCAGATGCCTAGTGGCAAATATGGCCCTGGCAATTTGTATACTTCTGGCCACATTCCGACTAGATGTGTCTGGCCTTGCTCACTTCATTTTCATTGAGTGGGGCCACGTATGTCTAGTCAGCACATGACCGCATGTATGCAAATTGCCAGCACAAGAGAATCTTGACAGCATGCAGTGCACACTGTGAGAATTCAGAAGTCTGCAGTCACATAGAATGACTGCAGACTCATCACAAACTTGGACAACCCCTTTAATGCATCTAACATAAATAAAGACAAGAGACTTAGTATCACAAAAAACATTTACATCCAGGTACCTAATAGTTAATGTCTCTGAAGTCATTCTCTTTCTCTTTCTTTTCTTCTTCATCTTGTCCAGACTCCATGATGACTTTTCACAGCCACATCTCGTCTCTGCAGACTTACATATTTTTCGGTCTTCTGCAGCACATCCCCACACGATTCCCTTAAAAATAAGAGTGTTATTATAATGCTCCTGGATAAAAATATCTGCCCTGTGCTGAGCCCCTGAATAAATAATTGCCCCTCACTATATTCCCTGCACAAACTATGACCCACACACTGTCCCTCTTATGGTACATGCCCTACACACTGTCTTCTCCTTTCCATACTGGGCCCCCTCTTCACATTTGTCCTCTCACACTGATTCCCCCCCTATTATTATTATTATTATTATTTATTATTATAGCGCCATTTATTCCATGGCGCTTTACATGTGAAAAAGGGGTATAATACAAGAACAATTACAATAATCTTGAACACAATGTGACAGCGACTGGTACAGGAGGAGCGAGGACCCTGCCCGTGAGGGCTCACAATCTACGAGGAATGGGTGAGGATACAGTAGGCGAGGATACAGTAGGTGAGGGTAGAGCTGGTCGTGGAGCGGTGGTTACTGCAGGTTGAAGGCTTTTCGGAAGAGGTGGGTCTTCAAGTTCCTTTTGAAGGTTTCCACGGTAGGCGAGAGTCTGATACGTTTTGGGTAGAGAGTTCCAGAGTAGGGGGGGAAGCACGGGAGAAATCTTGTATACGGTTGTGGGAGGAGGAGATAAGAGGGGAGTAGAGCAGGAGATCTTGTGAGGATCGGAGGTTGCGTGCAGGTATGTAACGGGAGACTAGGTCAAAGATATATGGAGGAGACAGGTTGTGGACGGCTTTGTATGTCATGGTTAGGGTTTTGAACTGAGTCTCTGAGCAATGGGGAGCCAGTGAAGAGATTGACAGAGAGGAAAGGCCGGGGAATAGCGGGGGGACAGGTGGATTAGTCGAGCAGCAGAGTTTATGATAGATTGGAGGGGCGCGAGAGTGTTAGAGGGGAGGCCACAGAGCAGGAGGTTGCAGTAGTCAAGGCGGGAGATGATGAGGGCGTGCACTAGTGTTTTTGCAGATTCATGGTTTAGGAATGTGCGGATCCGGGAGATATTTTTGAGTTGGAGTCGGCAGGAAGTGGAAAGGGCTTGGATATGTGGTTTGAAGGAGAGTTCCGAGTCCAGGGTTACCCCAAGGCAGCGAGCTTGAGGGACTGGGGAGAGTGGGCAGCCATTGACGTTGATAGATAGGTCAGTTGGGAGGGTTGAATGAGATGGCGGAAAGATGATGAATTCTGTTTTGTCCATGTTAAGTTTTAGAAATCTGGCAGAGAAGAAGGATGAAATAGCGGACAGACATTGTGGGATTTTGGTTAGTAAGGAGGTGATATCGGGTCCAGAGAGGTAGATCTGTGTGTCATCAGCATAGAGGCCCAGTCTCTATACTGTGCACCCTCATCACATTTCCCCTCCTGGATGTGACCTTGCACTGTAACCCCATGTCACCCCCCAACACTACTCAGTCTCTATTCTGTGTCCACTCACGCTTTTCTCCCCTCATACTGTCTCCTCACATTATTCCCCTCAATAGTCTCCCCAAATGTTTCCCCCTCCCTTCTCATACTGTCTCCTCTCACATCCCCCCTTCTAACCATACTGTGTCTGCATACATCACATCACCCTTGCTCCCCATACTGTGTCTGCACCCATTCCCCCACTCATCATACTGTGTCCGCATCCATTCCCCTCCTTTGCCCCACATATTGCGTACGCACCCATCCTCCCCATTCTGTGTCGGTACCAATCCCCCACTCACCATACTGTATCCAAACCCATCCCCTTCACACTAAATTTCCCCCCAACCACACAATAAATCTGCACCCACAATGAATCTCCCCCTAGCCATACAATAAATCTGCCCTCACACTAAATCTTCCCCCAGCTACACACTAGATCTCCCCCCACACATACAATAAATCCCCCCACACATTAAATCTCCCCCTAGCTACACACTAGATCTCCCCCACACATACAATAAATCCCCCCCACGCTAATTCTCCCCCCAGCCACACACTAGATCTCCCCCCACACAAAATCTCCTCCCACACTAAATCTCCCCCCAGCCATACAATAAATCTGTCCCCACACTAAATCCCCCCAGTCATACAATAAATCTCCCGCCACACTAAATCTCCCCCCAGCAATACAATATATCTGCCAACAAACTAAATCTCCCCCAGCCATACAATAGATCTGCCCCCACAGTAAATATCCCCCCAGCCATACAATAAATCTGCCCCCACACTAAATCTCCCCCCAGCTATATGATAAATCTGCCCCCACAGTAAATATCCCCCCAGCCATATGATAAATCTGCCCTTACACTAAATCTCCCCCAGCCATACAATAAATCTCCCCCAACACTAATTCTCACCCCAGCCATACAATAAATCTTGCCCCACACTAAATCTTCCCCCAATCATACAATAAATCTCCCCCCACACTAAATCTTCCCCCAACCATGCAATAAATCTCCCCCACACTAAATCTTCCCCCAGCCACATAATAAATCTCCCCCCACATTTAATATCCCTTACATTACAATATATCTTCGGTGTCTTCAGTTTTGGAGCACAGAGCACTTCCCACCAATGGGTGCCTCTGTAGCGCCGGCGAGTGATGTCAGCAGCATGATCACATGACCTGATCATGCTGCTGAAGTCACTCTGACCCGGCGGTTAGAGCTTCAATTGTACTCGTGTGTAAAAGACACGAGTATAATTGTTCACTGGGAACAGGCACGCAGCAGCTTTTCAGAGCTGGCTGTCAGCTTGAAAGCAGGCTCAGAGAACTGCCGACTCCCAGTCCGGGGGGCGGAAGAATGCTGCCACTGGGGTAGATACCTCGAACTGCCGCATTAGGCGGCCCGACAGCGCCCCCCCTGCCGGCTGCACCTAGGGCACATGCTCTGGCTGTCTGCCCCTATATATGGTTCTGACTTGTTTTCGCCAAAGAATCTCTTTAATGAAAAGTACCGTAATTGTACAATTGTACATCCCATTTATGGCATGCGCACACTAGATGTGCAGAAGCCTCCTGTATTTCACTGTTCCACTCTAACGGTAATAACGGCTAGCAGGTATTTGCATATAGTTTTAGTGTGGGCCCCTAGAGTCAATTCCTTCTGTGGGCCCCAGACACCCCAGTCCCACCCTGTTGATATTGATGACCAGTTAAGGTCATCAATGGATCAGTGGGGAGGCACTCCTGACATTCAGCTGTGAGCAGCTATGGCAGCAGCCGGATGTAAACAGTGTAAGGAATACAACACTACCGCTCCGCCACACTGATTAGTAGCCGCTCTCAGGTACTGCTCCATTCATTTGAAGAGGAGCAGAACTGCAGTACTTGAGAGCGGCCTCTAAACAGTGTGACGGAGTGGTGGTTTTCTGCTTTATACACTGCTTACATACAGAGGCTGAGCTGCTAACAGCTGGCTTAGTGCAAGTGCTAGGTGTTAGCCCCCACTGCACTGATACTGATGATGACTAGTGTTGAGCGATACCTTGCGATATCGGGAAATATCGGATCGGATTGGATCGGACCGATACCCAAAAAGTATCGGATATTGCCGATTCCGATACCGGAACCCAATGCAAGTCAATGGGACAGAAATAACGGAATAAAAATTAACCCTTTCTTTCCTTGTAGGTTAATTCTACATGAAGGAAAACAACTAAGAATAATGTAGAATGTATTGGGGGAGGTGGGGGAGACAATAAAGGCATAGAGGTTTAGCCCAATCAAATGGAATAGCAGAAATTAATATTTTTTTTAAGACGTTCTGAGTTACGGAAATATTGACTATGTTAAGTTTTTTTATATTATGTCAGATATTTATGTTTCACTACTTCCATGCTCTTCACCTTCTTTTTTACTTCTCCCACACATTCTCCTTCATCATCCTCAGCATCAGCATCTTTTTCATCAACTTCTTCTTCACCTTCTTCATCTTCTTCTTCTTCACCTTCTTCGTATTATTCATTTTTTTTACATTCTTCATATTCTTCTTATTCAACTATTATTCTTCTTCATATTCTACTTCTTCATCTTCTTCATCTTCTTCTTCTTCATCATATTCTTATTTGTGACAGGCATTCCTGTAGTTGTTATCTATAAAAGTTTGAACATTACACCTTTCGTTCTGCCCGTCACAAAAGATTTACAACAGGATTTGTCCGCGTTCAGTTTGGCCTGCAGCAGCAGGTCTTTTCCAGGGGCACCACGAGGAGGAACGGACTCACCCCCATACACTGCTTAGTCATCTTCTGCTTATAATTTAGATAATATCTTTTGCTCTGATTTTTAGTCTTATGCTTAATGTTTTCCGCTTTCTGTTCTGCAGCTTCTTGTACTTCTGCTTCTTGGTTTTCTGTCTCTTGTTCTTCTGTATCTTGGTGGTTGTCTTCTTGTTCTTTGTCCTCTTGGTCAACTTCTTCAGGGTCATCTTCTTGGTCTTCTTCGGGGTGGTCTTCAGGGTCGTCGTCTTCAGGGTCGTCGTCTTCGGGGTCGTCGTCTTCGGGGTCCTCGTCTTCGGGATCCTCGTCTTCGGGATCCTCATCTTCAGGGTCCTCGTCTTCTTCGGGGTGGTCTTCAGGGTCGTCATCTTCAGGGTCGTCGTCTTCGGGGTCCTCGTCTTCTTCGGGGTGGTCTTCAGGGTCGTCGTCTTCAGGGTCGTCGTCTTCAGGGTTCTCGTCTTCAGGGTCCTCGTCTTCTTCGGGGTGGTCTTCAGGGTCGTCGTCTTCGGGGTCCTCGTTTTATTCAGGGTGGTCTTCAGGGTCCTCGTCTTCAGGGTCCTCGTCTTCGGGGTCCTCGTCTTCTTCAGGGTGGTCTTCAGGGTGGTCATCTTCAGGGTCGTCGTCTTCGGGGTCCTCGTCTTCTTCGGGTTGGTCTTCAGGGTCCTCGTCTTTGGGGTCCTCGTCTTCTTCGGGGTGGTCTTCAGGGTCGTCGTCAGGGAGATCCAGAGTGATTACCAAGAACCATTTCAAAAAGCTTGAACTTGGAAATGTAGCAGAAGGTACAAGAAGGCTGAGGAACTGCCGAGAACCAGCTGATGGTACTGGAACTCGGATGGGTAGCAGAAGGTGCGAGAGCCAATGGAACTACCGAGGACCAGCTGACGGTACTGGAACTCGGTTACTAAGCAGGAGGTACTTGTGCCAGAAAGCACTACCAAGGATCAGCAGACGTTGGTGGAACTTGGATACCGAGAAGGAGGCACCTAAGCCAAAGGCACTGCCGAGAACCAGCTGACGGTACTGGAACCCGGATGAGTAGCAGAAGGTACCCATGTAAAAAAAAGTTGCAAGGCCGCGAGCCGGCCGCAGTTACCGAAACCCACAGTCCTACAGGGGGTGCTTGTCTTATTGGCACTATGGAACCAGCCTTCATTGCCAGATCCCACAGCCCACATAGGAGTCACCTAAACTGCAGGCACCATAGAGTCGGCTAACCTGACCGCAACAAAACAGGACATCGCATTGGAGGCAAAGTGACGTTGACACTACCCGGAAACAGCTGGCGTGCTGGAACCAGGCTGGGCAGGAGGGAGTACCAGTGCCAAAGACACTGCCGAGAACCAGCTGACGGTACTGGAACCCGGATGGGTAGTAGAAGGTACAAGAGCAAATGGAACTACCGAGGACCAGCTGACGGTACTGGAACCCGGATGGGTAGCAGAAGGTACAAGAGCCAATGGAACTACCGAGGACCAGCTGACGGTACTGGAACTCGGTTACTAAGCAGGAGGTACCTATGCCAGAAAGCACTACCAAGGACCAGCAGACGTTGGTGGAACTTGGATACCGAGAAGGAGGCACCTAAGACAATGGCAATGCCGAGAACCTGCTGATGGTACTGGAACCCGGATGAGTAGCAGAAGGTACAAGAGCCAATGGAACTACCGAGAACCAGCTGACGGTACTGGAACTCGGTTACTAAGCAGGAGGTACCTGTGCCAGAAAGCACTACCAAGTACCAGCAGACGTTGGTGGAACTTGGATACCGAGAAGGAGGCACCTAAGCCAAAGGCACTGCCGAGAACCAGCTGACGGTACTGGAACTCGTATGGGTAGCAGAAGGTACCCATGAAAAAAAAAGTTGCAAGGCCGCGAGCCGGCCTGAGTTACCGAAACCCACAGTCCTACAGGGGGTGCTTGTCCTATTGGCACTATGGAACCAGCCTTCATTGCCAGATCCCGCAGCCCACCTAAACTGCAGGCACCATAGAGTCGGCTAACCCGACCGCAACACGACAGGACAACGCATTGGAGGCAAAGTGACATTGACACTACCCGGAAACAGCTGGCGTGCTGGAACCAGGCTAGGCAGGAGGGAGTACCCGTGTCAAAGACACTGCTGGGAAACAGCTGGCGGTGCTGGAACCCAGGGTAAATACTAAAAACAGAGTGGAGCCAGAGGCCTAATTGGAGCAAGTTTAAAATCAGTAGTAGTGTGAATGTGGACAGAGCAGGAGAAATTGCCGTAAGCACAGCAGGGGAACAGCTGACGTTACTGAACCCCAATAACACGGCAGCAAGTGTTGACTGTGCAGACAGCACTTCTGAGCGCCAACTGGCGGTGTTGGAGCTCAGGGATAATACTGAAAACAGAGGAGCCAGAGGTGTAATTGGAGCAACTTTAAAATCTGTAGTAATGTGAATGTGGACAGAGCAGGAGAAATTGCCATACGCACAGCAGGGGAACAGCTGACGTTACTGAACCCCAATAACACGGCAGCAAGTGTTGACTGTGCAGACAGCACTTCTGAGCGCCAACTGGCTATGTTGGAGCTCAGGGATAATACTGAAAACAGAGGAGCCAGAGGTGTAATTGGAGCAACTTTAAAATCTGTAGTAGTGTGAATGTGGACAGAGCAGGAGAAATTGCCATACGCACAGCTGGGGATCAGCTGACGTTACTGAACCCCAATAACACTGGAGCAAGCGTTGACTGTGCAGACGGCACTTCTGAGCAGCAACTAGCGGTATTGGAGCCCAGGGTAAATACTAAAAACAGAGGAGCCAGAGGTGTAATTGGAGCAAGTTTTAAATCTGTAGTACAGTGGATGTGGACAGAGCAGTAGAATTTGCCGGACACACAGCTGGGGATCAGCTGATGTTACTGAACCCCAATAACACTGGAGCAAGCATTGACTGTGCAGACGGCACTTCTGAGCAGCAACTGGAGACCTCGATACTGTTGCCAACCAATTATTTATTCTGGAAGAGGACTGGCAAATTCATGCGAGATCCAGGCCTTGTTCATTTTGAGAAAAGTAAGCCGGTCAACGTTATCGGAGGATAGTCGCATGCGACGGTCTGTTAGTACACCACCTGCGGCACTAAAGACGCGTTCCGATAATACACTAGCAGTAGGGCAAGCTAGCATCTCCAATGCATACTGGCTAAGCTCTGGCCATGTATCCAGCTTACAGACCCAAAACTTGAAGGGGGGAAAAGCCGTCTGGGAGTACACTGAGAGGGCAAGACATGTAGTCTGTCACCATCTGACGGAAATGTTGCCTCCTGCTGACCGGAGCCGTCTGTGATGGTGTAGACATTTGTGTCGGCGGGGACACAAAACTTTGCCACATTTGGGCCATACTGGTCTTGCCTTGTGCTGAGGCGCTGCTTCTGCTCCATCTTTGTGCAGAGCTTCCTCCACTGCCTCGACGCACTGAGCTGCTTTGTAAAGCACTAGCAGCACTGCTCTTGGTTGGAATGGAGAACATGATGGAATGCACCAGTGCATCTGGGTACTCCCTCGTTTTACGCTCCCGGTTCAACGGTGTTATGAGGCTTTGTAAGTTGTCCCGGTAGCAAGGATCTAGGAGGGTGGACACCCAATAATCAGCCGTGTTGAGAATGTGGGCGATGCGGCGGTCGTTTCTCAGGCACTGCAGCATGAAATCAACCATGTGCTGCAGACTGCCAACTGGCCAAGAAACGCTGTCCCCTGCTTGAGGCGTGATCTCTGCCTGCTCTGCATCACCCCACCCTCGCTCTAGATACTGACTACTAGAGCATTGTGTACCTCCCTCCTCTGGACAGATGTCTTCCTCCTCCATTGACTCCTCCTCATCCTCCTCACAAAGTGTCCCCTGCCTAGGCCTTTGTGAGGAACCACGTTGCGCAGACTGTAGAGAAGCAGATGGCATTTGTGACTCCTCATCCTCCACCTCTTCCAAAACCTCGTCCCTTAGTGCTTGCAGTGCTTTTTCAAGCACCCAGATAAGGGGGATAGTCATGCTGACTTGTGCATCATCTGCACTCGCCATCCGAGTGGAATAATCGAAGGCACGCAAAACGTGGCAAATGTCCTTCATAGAGGCCCACTCAGTGGTGGTGAAGTGTGAATGGAGCGCACTGCGACTTGTTTGCGCCTGCTGCAGCTGGTACTCCATTGCCTGCTGCTCACACAACCTCTCCAACATATGTAACGTTGAATTCCACCTGGTGGGTAGGTCACATATGATGCGATGTTCCGGAAGACGCAATCGGCGCTGCAGAGCTGCAATGCGCGATCTTGCGTTGCTGGAACGCCGCAAGTGAGCGCACTCTATGCGGACCTTGTGAAGCAGTGCATCAAGATCCGGATAATCCCTCAAAAAACTCTGCACGACCAAGTTGAGCACATGTGCCAGACATGGGATGTGAGTGAGGTTGCCTAGGCCCAGAGCTGCCACCAGATTTCAGCCATTTTCACACACTACCATGCCTGGCTGGAGATTCGCTGGCACAAACCACACGTTGCTCTGCTGCTTGATGACATTCCAGAGCTCCTGCGCTGTGTGGCTTTGATTCCCCAAAGAAATTAATTTTAATACGGCCTGTTGACGTTTGGCCACGGCTGTGCTCATATCGGTCATCATAACAGGTAACCGTTCACGGGTCGATGTGGAGGTAGACCGTGACGGCTCCTGCAGCGCTGATTCAGAGGAACAGGAGTATGAGGAGGAGTCAATGTGTACAGACTGGATTCCTGCAATCCTTGGAGTTGGCAGAACACGTACAGCGCCACTCTCAAGATCTGTACCCGGCTCCACAACATTTACCCAATGGGCAGTGAGGGAAAGGTATCGTCCCTGTCCACGCATCGGTGGTCAGGTGGACCTTGCTACTGACGGCGTTTTGTAGCGCATGTTTAATTTTTCCCTCCACATGCTGTTGCAGGGCAGGGACGGCTTGCCTACTGAAATAAAAGCGGCTGGGCACATTGTATTGTGGGACTGCCAATGCCATAAAGTTACGGAAGGTGTCAGTCTCGACCAGCCTGAATGATAGCATTTCAAGGGCCAGTAGTTTAGCAATGCCAGCATTCAGAGCCTGTGCTCGGAGGTGGTTTGCCGAGTATGGGCGCCTTTTCTCCCATGCCTGTGCTAACGATGGCTGTAGACTGGCCTGGGAGTGTGAGGATGACAGGGAAAGTGGTGCTGTAGGGGGAATTACACTGTGTCTCTGTACAACAATGCCAGAGATTCTTCCATTGCGATCCTGTGAGAAAGCCGAACCAGCTGTGTGTGAGCTGGAGGAAGAGGCTACAACACGAGCTTAAGAGGTAGTAGGTGGCGCTGTAGGTTGGCCTAGGTCTTCAGTGTGTTTTTGTAACTCCACCACGTGCTTGGTCCGCACATGTTTCCACATATTTGTGGTATTGAGGTTGCTGACACTTTTCCCTCTTTTCACCTTCTGATTACACAGCTTGCATTTGACAAAGCAAATGTCATCTGCAACTGTGTCAAAAAAGGACCAGGCACTGCAAGTCTTGGGAGCGCCCGCTTTGGATTTTGGAAGAGCCATGCTCCTAATGGGTGCCGAAGTGGAGGCTACAGGCAACCAAGACTGCCCCCTCCCTCTCCCTCCTTTTTGGGCCGTTCGGGGAATCTCTTCCTCAGAGCTGCTCCCACCACCTTGCTGTCCCTCACGCCATGATGGGTCAAGGAACTCATCATCTACACCACCCTCTTCAAACAACTGCTTCTCCTGGGTAGTCTCGACAGCACAGTACGCACCAGAAAGTGGCACCTGAGTCTCATCATCAGATGCGTACTGAGGTGTGCTGCTGACCATAGGCACTGGCCCACCCGCCTCTTCAGATTCAGAGAGACAAAACGGTTGCGCATCACTGCATACTACCTCTTCTTCAAATTCTCGAATTCTGCTTGGCTGGCCCCCTCTTTCCAAGCGAAGAGATTCAGAGAACAGAAGTAGAGATGGCTCCTGTCCAGGGCTCTCTGACTGCCTGGGCAATTTGGCAGGTGGTGAAGAGACAGATGGGTGCTCTTCAGTGCTCAGGACCTGAGAGGATCTGGAACTAATTGAAGTCGATGCGTTAGCTGCCATCCATCCGACAACGGCTTCAATTTGGTCCTCCCGCAGCAGTGGGGTACGGCTAGCTCCTACAAAGCTGCGCATAAAGGACTGTTCCCTGGTAAAACAGGGGGATGCTGAGTCACTGGTGCCCGCAGCGGGCACAGAATCCCCACGTCCTCTCCCTGCAGGCACAGAATCCTCACGTCCTCTCCCTGCAGAAACTCCACGCCCACGCCCACGACCACATGCCTTACTCCTTGCCTTCTTCATCTTGGTAGACTGATAAATAGTGTTGAGCCACCCCCGTAGTGTTCGAGTTCGGTTCGTCGAACACCCGTGTGTTCGCCGAACTGTTCGTCGAACTGTTCGTCGAACACCTTCGAACACCGTTAAAACCAATGGCAGGCAAACAAAAACACATAGAAACACATAGAAAACACCTTCAAAGGTGTCCAAAAGCTGACAAACTGCTCAGAAGACACAACTAACACATGGAAAAGTGACAAGTACATATAGTCATGCGAAAAGAAAAGAGGTGGAGGAGTAAAAGGAGGGGGAGACACAGATATAGGCATGTCATGCCCTTCTAAAATCCAAAAAGTGAGAAGCCGAGACGGCCAGTCCGCTCCTGCCCGTGCCACCTCCGTGTCGCCGGGTTTGTGCCAGAGCCGCGGTGAACCCTGACGGCCAGCCCCCCTCTCCCAATACTGGTGCCTGTCCGCTGGTGGGTCGAGAGAGCCCCCCTGTGGTGGAGGCAGCTCTAAGCTTTTTAATTTAAATTGTCCCTCTAATTTGAATGAATACACTTTAAATCCATTTACAAGGATCTATTGGAGGGCAAGTCTCATGCCAGCAGCCGCGTAATTCCACCTCCAGTAGCGTCCACTAAAGCTGCTGCAGTTAAAAAGCTTTTATAAGGATCGAGCTCGGCTGTCCACCGCAAGGCATCCTAGTGCCAGTCCCAGCCCCTATGCCTTGGGGTGCCTCCTGATGCTCTTCACTGAGTATCCCGTGGTCCCGAAGCATTTCCTTTGAAAAAATTAAGTGTCCAAACTACAGGTGGTGTAGCTTGCTTAACAGCCGGGATAATCCGCTGACTAGCAGACACTGCTACTAGGCACAAAGTATTTCCTGGGCTAGATGCAGTTAAAAATTTGTAAGTAGATACTCTCGTTGGATGCTGAGAAAGCATTCCATAGAGTCTCCTGGCACGCCATATATGATTCTCTTAAAAAGCTTGGGGTAGGGGTCTAGGGGACCCTTTTATAGCCAAAATCACGGCCCTGTATCACAATACGTCACCTAGGCTGAAGATAAATGGAACTGTAGCACCGAGGGCTCGGTTGCTACAGACGTATTGCACCTCACCCAGAGGTGTGATATCTCACTCTCAGATAAGGATGGAGTGTGGATCAGGACCCGACACCTGCATGCATTACACCACATTGCCGTGGGGCAGGGCGACCAATATGCCCCTGAGATGGGCACGACAGTCCCTGTCCCTGGCTGGAGTGGGGGGAGGGAACACTGAGGAAGGGGAACCCTGCAGTGCAGGAGCAGGGAGGAAGCAGTTCCTGGGTGCATTGAGAAGGGAGTATAAAAGGTGGGCACCATCTTAGTTCAGTGCAGAGAAGTCTGAGCAGAAGTGGCAGGGAGCAGGGGCTCTGCATGAGCTCTGCTCCGGAGGCGGGCCTAGTAACAGAGGCCCAGGCCTGCAAGAGGGAGAAGGAAGGAAGAGGAGCGGAGAAGGCTCCAGGAACGAGGAATGAAGGGATCCCAGGGGTGCGGACGGGCGAGTCGCCACCGCACGCCCGAATCCACCTGCGCGGAGGGGTCAGGCCAAAGGGGGAGACCGGTCCCCGAACTAGTGGAGGCAGGAAACGACCCTCAGCTAGAAACCGGAGGCTCTGACATTTTATGTGGCGCAGCCCCTTGCTCCACCCGCTAGGAAGGCACCACATAGGGTCAGGGAAACTGGCGCCAAGTTTACCAAGAGGAGGCCCGAGGCAGCCGGACAGAAGTGTTGGTAAGAAAGGCCAGACAAAGGACACACAAAGGGGGTCCTGTGAAGCGCTCCAAAGTTATCTGGGAGTTGTCTGAGCCCCTCACCTGGTGAGCACAGTACGACGTGGGCAGCCGTTACCTGCAGACGTGGTCTGGATAATAAGAACTGTGAGTAAAGGCCCTGAACTGCATCACTGACTCCGTGTCGTTACTGCTGCTGCCCTGCACCATCACCCCCATCCTCCGCATACACTGCCCTGAGGCTATACTCCTCCCGTGGGGAGTTATGCTACGCTCTGCTGCACCCACAACACCAGCCTTAGCGGTCTGCCCTGTAGCGGCGGTTCACTCTGACCGCAATCCACGGGTGGCGTAGTCGGACATTTAAACATCAAAACCACATAAATAGTTCCGCCACTGGTTTGACCGCCCTGAGCCACGGAACCGGATCGCCGCCACGAAGACTACAACCACCAGCATCCACCAAAAAGGATCCGGCTCCGGGTGTCCCAAGGCCCAGGGGGTGCGTCAGAACATTTTCATCACCTTTCACAATCACAAATGGGACAAGGCAGGGATGTCCTCTGTCCCCTCTCTTATACATCCTAGTGACGGAGCACCTGCTCTCATCAATTCACCATAACCCCAATATTAGGTGGATTGAGGTGGGAGGCACCGAGTACAAGTGCTCTCTATTTGCTGATGATGTCCTAGTATATATCACTCAATCACATATATCCATCCCTGCTGTTATGGCTGAAATAGATCACTTTGTTACATGGTAAAATTTTAAAATCAATGCAGCGAAGTCTGAGGCCCTCGATGTCTCCCTCCCTAAATCCATATAGGATTCCATCCAGTCCAACTTTCCCTTTGCCTGGCCCTCACAGGGTATCAAATACTTAGGAATTCCTATTCATAGAGACCTCTCCCATCTATGTTATCTTAATTTTGGGCCCTTTATTGAACAATTCCATACAGACCACGGTTGGCAAGTTAGAACTGTAAGATTCACTACGTGAACCACTGGTGTTTTGTGGAAAAGCACATGTACACCGCGTTCCAAATTATTATGCAAAAAGTGTTTAGGAGTGATAAGGGAAGAATTTGTTTGTTTGTCAGTTAAACTCATTGATGGTGATGTGTCAGGGCTCTTTATATCACTGTAAGCAATTGCAGACACCTGTGCTAATTAGTTTGGCAGGTGTGTCCAATGAAAGGCAAGACTACTTAAGAAGGCTCTCTCACATTATTAAGCAGCCTACATTTTCTGCCAAAATGGGAAAGAAAAAGGATGTGTCGGCTGCTGAGAAGCAACAAATTGTGGAGTGTTTAGGTCAAGGCATGACTACAATCAACATTGTGCGATGATCAGGATGAAGTGTCTTGGCAATCAAGAAGTATGTAGCTGATTCACAGTACACACGTGTGCGTGCTGATAAGGGCAAATTGAGGACTCTTTCCTACAGGCAATTACGTCAGGTTGAAAGAGCAGCGGCAAAAAAGCCTTGTCATAGCAGCAGACAAGTTTTTGAAGCTGCTTGTGCCTCCAACGTCCCCCGAACAACAAGATGCAGGGTCCTTCAGAGGTTTGCAGCTGTGCATACGCCATCCTGTCGACCTCCTCTATCCACTTCACACAAGCAGAAACGGCTCCAGTGGGCCAAACATTACATGAAGACTGATTTCAAAACTGTTTTGTTCACGGATGAGTGCCGTGCAGCGCTCGATGGTCCAGATGAATGGAGTGGAGGATGGCTGGTTGATGGACACCCCACGCAAACACGGCTACAGCGCCAACAAGGAGGAGGTGGAGTAATGTTTTGGGCTGGAATCATGGGGAGAGAGATTGTCGGCCCCTTTAGGATCCCTGAAGGCGCTAAAGATGAACTCCATAATGTATGTGGATTTTCTCAAACAGCACTTCCTGCCATGGTTCAAGAAGAAGAACCGTGTATTTCACAGCAAGATCATTTTTCTGCATGATAATGCACCATCTCATGCTGCACATAAAACATCTGCATCTCTGGCTGATATGGGCATAAAAGGGGACAAACTTATGGTGTGACCCCCATGCTCCCCTGACCTCTACCCCATTCAGAACCTTTGGAGCATCATTAAAAGGAGTGTCTATGATGGCGGGAGGCAGTTCACATCTAAGCAACAGCTCTGGGAGGGTATTCTGTCCTCATGCAAAACAATTGAAGCAGAAACCATCCAAAACCTGACAAATTCAATGGACGAGAGAGTTCAGAAGCTCCTTTCGAACAAGGGGTCCTATGTGAAAATGTAACATCACCTAGAATAAAGTTTTGAGTTGAAAACTGTTTGATTTCAGTTTCTAACAACCTGCTAATGCTTATAATTTCAAAAATGACCATTTTTTTGGTCTTTATTAAAATGAAAAGGTTGATCGAAAAGTTTGGGGGATCTAAGAGTGTGGCAACCCAATAGTCATGATTACTTTGAATTCTGACAATATGAGGGTCATGCTGCAGGTAGTGCAGCAAGAAGGCACTTATGTGTCTTGCGCATCTCGGAGCCCCAAAATTATTTTCCGGGCTAGATGCAGCTAAAAATTATTTTTAATTTTAAATCTGGTGAAGCTTATTATAGATGGCCTAATAGGATCAGTGCTGCACACTGCTACAAAGCCCAAATTATTTTCCAGTCAAGATACAGATAAACATGATTAGTAATTTGAAAGCTTAAAACGGTTGGTAGGGTGATTTTAACCAATCATCAAGCTTTTACTCTCCCCAGGATGACACAGGGGTAGAAAAGTCGTTTCGGATCCATGATTTGTTCATCTTTATGAACGTGAGTCTGTCTACATTATCAGTGGAGAGCCGCGTGCGCTTATCTGTCAGCACACCACCAGCAGCGCTGAACACACGTTCAGACAGAACGCTGGCTGCGGGGCATGACAAGATCTCCAAGGCGTAAGTGGCTAGCTCCGGCCATTTATCCAGATTGGAAGCCCAAAAAGAGCAAGGGTCCAGTGACACAGTCGTGGCTTCAATGTTTACTTGGAGATACTCCTGTACCATCGTCTCTAGGCGTTGACTATGTGTCAGACTTCTTGTCTCCTGTGGCCTTGCAAAGGATGGGCTAAAAAAGTGGTGAAATGATTCCGCAAAATTGATGTTACCAGCAGATACTGTGGTTCTGTTACGGTTTGAGTGCTGAACACTTGACGGTCCCACGGTTGGCAAGTTGGAACTGTGAGATTCACTACGTGCACCACTGGTATTTTGTGGAAAAGCACATGTAAGATTCTGCAACAGTCTCTGCTGATACTCCTGCATGCGTGCATCCCTTTCTATGGCAGGAATAATTTCTGCAAATTTACTTTTGTACCGGGGATCTAACAGTGTGGCAACCCAGTAGTCAGGATTATTTCTAATTCTCACAATTCGAGGGTCATGTTGCAGGTAGTGCAGCAAGAAGGCACTCATGTGTGTTGCGCATCCAGGAGCACCAAGTCCCTGTTGTGTTGGTGGCGAGGTAACAATCATGCTTCCTTCCTCTGTCCTCTCCCCCCAACCTCGCACAACAGAAATGTGATCAAGGTCTCCCTCATCTGATGAGTCTTCCATCAGTTCGTCCTCCACTTCTTCCTGGGCCCCTGCACCTTCCTCACTAGTTTGGCTGCTACCATGCGCCCTGGTAAAATCATCTCCCCCACCCTCACATGCCTGCCGCCTTGGTGCTGCCGACCGTCTGGACCTTGCAGATGTTAGCCCTTCCGCATACAACTCCTCCTCCTCTACTTCCTCCACCTCCTCTTGTGCCACCACCTGACTCCGAATTCTGTTTAACATGTGCTCCAGCATGTAAATCACCGGAATAGTCATGCTGATAATGGCATCGTCAGCACTAAACATCTTCGTCGCCATTTCAAAACTGTGCAGAAGGGTGCATAGGTCCCTGATCTGAGACCACTCCTCCAGCGTGATTTGCCCCACCTCTGAATCTCGTTGGCCCAGGCTATACGTCAGAACGTATTGCACCAGGGCTTGTCGGTGCTGCCACAGTCGCTGCAACATGTGCAGAGTTGAATTCCACCGGGTAGGCACATCGCATTTTAGCCGGTGAAGTGGCAGGCCCAACGACTTCTGTAGAGATGTAAGTCGCTGAGCTGCGGGATGCGAACGGCGGAAGTGAGCACACAGCGACCGTGCCCTCTGCAGAAGGCCATCTAGTCTGGGATAGTGGGCTAAAAATTGCTGGACAACCAGGTTCAACACGTGAGCCATACAAGGCACGTGTGTGACATTGCCCCGGCGAAGGGCCGCACCCAGGTTTGCAGCATTGTCGCACACGGTCTTCCCTGGTTTCAGGTCCAGTGGAGACAACCATTCATGAAATTGGTTCTCCAGAGCTGACCACAACTCCTCAGCTGTGTGACTCACATTTCCCAGACATTTCAATGTAAAAACCGCCTGATGACGTTGAGCCCTACTGCCAGCATAGTAAGGAGGTGTGCAGGATCCCTTCTGCGCAGTTAGAAAGCTTGTGGCATGACCAGACAGGCTTTGGGTGCAGGTGGAAGACCGAGAGGAGGTTGAGGAGGCAGAAGCAGTGGAGGAACTTTGACATAAAGAGGATTGACGCACAACTCGTGGGGACGGCAAGACTTGGACAGCAGCCCCTTGTCCTGCTGTCACCATAGTTACCCAGTGCCCAGTCAGCGACATGTAACGCCCCTGTCCATGCCTACTCGTCCAAGTGTCTGTGGTGAAATGCACCCTGTCACACACAGAGTTTCTCAAAGAAGCGGTGATGTTGTGTGCGACATGCTGGTGGAGCGCAGGCACACCTTTCTTTGAGAAGTAGTGCCGACTGGGCATCTGGTACTGGGGCACTGCGACGGACATAAGGTCTCGAAAATCCTCTGTGTCCACCAGGCGGAAAGGCAGCATTTCTGTAGCCAAGAGCTTGCAGATGGTGAAATTCAACCTCTTAGCTTTCTCATGGCTAGGAGGAAATGGTCTTTTACTTGTCCACATCTGAGGGACCGAGGGCTGGCTATTGTGCTTAGACGGGGTTGATAAGGGTGTCCCCGGCAAACTGCCGGTCTGTGAGGAAGGTGCAGGCGGACATGTTAGGTTGCCTTGATCCAAAGGTGGTGCTATCGATGTCGGACAGCGCTCAAGACCAGCTGGTGTTACCACCTCCAAAGAAAATGATGACCTGCCAATCACGCTGGCTGTTGCGGGTAAAGAGGTGGCAGGTCTGCGCCCCAAAACAGGTGTGACTGCTGTCCCCCCAGTCACAGAGGATGAAGAGGCCGCGGATGCACAAGATATGGCAGACGGTGGTTGGCCCGGCCGGCTAGGCCGCATTGTAGCACACTGAGCTTCCCACTGCAACTTATGCTTCATGTCCATGTGCTGGTTCATGCATGAAGTACTCAAACTATGTATTTTTTGGCCTCTACTTAGCTTTTGCTGACAAATGTTACAGATAACACGAATTGGGTCATCTTTATCGATCTGAAAAAATGCCCAGGCTATGCAAGGCTTAGCACCCATGCGACCTGAAGAGCCACCACGACTTGTGGTGAGAGGCAGAGTTGTGTTTGAGGATGCAGTTGTTGACGTGCTTCCAGTACTACGTCTCTGTCCAGGAAGGCGCAACCTGACCTCGTCATCACTAGCATCTTCCTCCACCTCCTCTGCTGACCTCATCTCTTGGCTGACTGTGGGTTGACAGTAAGTGGGATCTCCGACCTCATCATCATCACCCTGTGCGTTATCACACCCGTCGTCCTCAGAGCCAACCTGTTCCTGCCCTGACAAAAAACTAAAGTTGTCGCTCCAATCAGGTATTTGAGTCTTATCATCGTCTTCCTCATTGTCTCCACCAACAGGAGTTACAGTTTGGGAATGAGGGTCTACATTATGGTCAGAACCTTCTGCGTCTGGTCCTGGATCCGACTCATAAAGATTCTGGGCATCAGTGCAGATCATTTCCTCGTCTGGATTCACAGAAGCGCTGGAGTCAACCTCTGATTCCCAGGCTATAGTATGAGTAAACAGCTCTGCAGACTCAACCATCTGTTCTACCTCATACTCAGACGGGCAGCTGGAGATTTGGGAGCTGTGAGGAAGCAAGTGCGATTTGGGTGACACCTTTGAGGACTGGAGTATTTGTGATGTTGAAGTTGATGTGGAGGAGAGCCCACTTAAAGGAGCACTTGATATCCGTTGAAGCACCTGCTGTTTTTGTGCCTCATCTGGAATTTGTAGCGATTGGCGTGGCCGTAAGAAAGGGATCTTATCACATTGTCCGCTAAAAGAAGTAGACATTTTAGTTTGGCTGGAAGATGGTCTTTCTTCTTCACCTACCCCACGGACACAACCTTTTTTCCCCTTCCCAACACGCCTATTCCCCTTTCCACCAGCAGCAGGCCTTTTTCCACTCATTTTGGTGGTTAACTAATTCACAACTCTGGAGTTGTTTGCACAAAAAAACAATGGATGGTAACCGAGCAGAGCTGAGTGGCCAAACTGTGGTATTAGGCCAAAACTATTGGCTGGGTTAGATGCAGAAAAAAATTATTTTTAATTTGCAACCTGATGGAGGTCAGTATAGATGGACTAATAGAACAAGTCCCACACGCTGCTAGAAGCCCAAATATTTTTTCAGAGATAAATGAAGAAAAAAATTATTTTTAATTTGCAACCTGATGGAGGTCAGTATAGATGGACTAATAGACCAAGTCCCACACACTGCTAGAAGCCCAAATATTTTTTCAGAGCTAGATGCAAAAAAAAATTATTTTTAATTTGCAACCTGATGGAGGTCAGTATAGATGGACTAATAGACCAAGTCCCACACACCGCTAGAAGCCCAAATATTTTTTCAGAGCTAGATGCAGAAAAAAATTATATTCAATTTGCAACCTGCTGGAGGTCAGTATAGAAGGACTAATAGAACAAGTCCCACACACTGCTAGAAGCCCAAATATTTTTTCAGAGCTAAATGAAGAAAAAAATTATTTTTAATTTGCAACCTGATGGAGGTCAGTATAGATGGACTAATAGACCAAGTCCCACACACTGCTAGAAGCCCAAATATTTTTTCAGAGCTAGATGCAGAAAAAAATTATATTCAGTTTGCAACCTGATGGAGGTCAGTATAGATGGACTAATAGAATGATGCTATGCCCAAAAGATTTTACTTCACTAGGTGCAGTAAAAAAATTGGTATTCTATACACAGGTGGTATATCTTGCAACACAGATAGGCTACTCCACTGACTAACACACTCTGCAATAGGCCAAAAAGGATTAGCTTTGCTAGATTCAGCCAAATGCTGTGAAAAAAACTTGCACAACACTGGCACAGACCTGCCTGGCAAAAACTGATAGGAACTGATGTAACCTAGTCCTGAAAAGGACTCCAATTACAATTAGTCTTTACTCCCACAATCTATCTATTTAAGAGCACAGACCTGCTTGATAAAAGTCGTAGGAAATGCTGTAACCTAGTCCTTAAAAGGACTGCAATCACAACTATTCCCTACTCCCAAGCTATCTGTATATTTGTGCGAAAATTGGCTTGAAATTAACAAGGTATAGCGCACACAGCAACAGCGGTGCCGTCTAACACGCAGCTGCAGCAGTGAGAAAATGGTGGCGACGGGGAAAATGGCTTGGTCTTATAGGGCAAGGACATGTGACATACACTGCCAATCACACATGCCCTTGCTTGTGTGAAAAAAAGCACTTCGCTCCGTGTGTGCGCTGCTGATAGGCTGACAGATTGCACCTCCCCACTGCAAATGCGGGAAAGAGAAAAAAAAATGGAGATCTTCATTGTTCCTGCAGAGATCCATCCCCTGCCCCTCCCCCCGCCCCGCTGTACACTCAAACTGCGTATTAACATTAATTTTCATCATTACTGAGAAAAAATCCAGTTATGATTTTGGTGCACGAACAGTTATCGAACATAACCTCGAACAGCCGAATTTTTCTCAAATTGTTCGTGTTCGCCGACCGGCTCGAACACCGCCCAAAACAGCTCGAATTTGAGATTGGCGAACAGTTCGAGTAGAACAACGCTCATCTCTACTGATAAAGATAGGCAGAAAAGTACTAAGGGCTTAGTGTGCTTATTCCTGAACAGCTGCTAACAGGTATAAGAAACACTAATTTTATAAAGTGTGGACTAGACTTTAATATGAGCTAATGTGGCCTACACAACTGTAAGGTGGAGTGTTTGGTGAACTTTATTTAGTTTTTTTTGTCACAAAAAGACACTGGATGTGCCCAAAGATGTAATACCGATAGTATCACAAACTTTTTGTAGCTATTACAATGTAATTGTAAAGGTAACCTACAATGCAATAGATGAGGCTACAAAAAAATAGGCTAATACTAATCTGGCTGGGGCTGCAGGGCACAATGCTGCAGAAAGGCTCCTCTATCTACTCCTATATAGTGTGTTTGGAACCAATGTAGCTGAATACGGATGGAACCACCACACTAATAGGAGAAATCAGGAAAAATGATCAATTAGCAAAAAAGGACAATGTATGAGGCAGTGACGCACGCTGAGCGCACTACAACCAGACGTGACTGAAGCACACACTACACACAGAGACCTTGCAGACAGGCGTGAACAGTGCAGATGCAGAGCACTGTGCACTAGCGCTGCAAGACAAAAAAAAAATTCTCTATCTACTCCTATATAGTGTGTTTGGAACCAATTTAGCTGAATACGGATGGAACCACCACACTAATAGGAGATATCAGGAAAAATTATCAATTAGCAAAAAAGGATAATGTATGAGGCAGTGACGCACGCTGAGCGCACTACAACCAGACGTGGCTGAAGCACTCACTACAGCTTGAGCTGCACTCACACACACAGACCTTGCAGACAGTGGTGAACAGTGCAGATGCAGAGCACTGTGCACTAGCGCTGCAAGACAAAAAAAAATTCTCTATCTACTCCTATATAGTGTGTTTGGAACCAATTTAGCTGAATACGGATGGAACCACCACACTAATAGGAGAAATCAGGAAAAATTATCAATTAGTAAAAAAGGACAATGTATGAGGCAGTGACGCACACTGAGCGCACTACAACCAGACTTGGCTGAAGCACACACTACAGGGTGAGCTGCACTCACACACACAGACCTTGCAGAAGGCGGTGAACAGCACAGAGAACTGTGCACTAGCGCTGCAAGGCACAGTGATTTATAAAGTAGCTTGGGTAAAGCAGAATAGAGCAAATAGGTAGCTAAAACTGTCCCTCAGAACAACAGCGTCCTATCCCTAACTGAATTCACAGCAGAGTGAGCTCAAAATGGCGGCGGCGGCTTTTATAGTGCATCATGACATCATTTCAGCAGCCAATCACAGCCATGCCATTAGTCAACATGCCTACATGCCTAACAGGATGTGCCCACACTTCTTAGGGTCCTCATTGGCTGAATAAAATGAAACTGGCTCATTGCATTATGGGAACTTCCGATTCCGGTAAACGATATTCTAAAAGTATCGGAATTAAGTATCGGAATTCCGATACCACGAATATCGGCCGATACCCGATATTTCAGTATCGGAATGCTCAACACTAATGATGACCCATCCTAAGGGTAGGTCAAAAATATTGCAGTAAAAAAAATCACTTTAACTATTATGTCCAAAATTTTCTTCACAGAAAGTTCTGTGAAGTGAAATGGCATTTACATTTATCAAGTTCTTCATATCATAATAAGGCATCACTTTTCCAGTTGATGGGTATTATCTTGCAGAGCAGTGAGTTTCCGACTGCAGGGATCCCCATCGATTCTTAGAATGGAACAGAGTGATGGACATGCATGCACATTATTGCTCTATTCATTCCCCATGGAACTGCCTTGGAAAGCTGCATACAGTGTTTGACTACCTCCCACACTCCCGGCGATCTACCGTCCGCCGATCAGAAAATTATCATGTGGCGCCCCTGGGGGTTCGACCGCCACAGGGATGCTGCACTTCTTAAAGGAGTGTGGTGTTCCTCCTCTGAGGTAAGGCCGGTGTGATAGTCGTGACCCAACCTTTTGCATCCAACACCACACTTCTCCACCAGAGGGAGCTATTTTGCACTAGGTGCTGCTCCCCTGGTTACAGGGAGACTGGGGAACACAAAGTGGTAGGAACCAGTTAGTGGGTGAGAGTGGGGGACTTACAAGTTAGTTACACTTTAGATTTCATATTTAATTCAAAGCCATCTTTGATCTTGGCCCTTCATCCTTTTGCTGGTCCTAGTTAGTCAAGTTCATGTGGTCGTACTGTGCTGTCAGACTACTGTGTGTAATGTGACCTCCCTCCGGGAGCGCAGATCCTGTGTGGGCCTGCACCGGCAAGGGACACAGCCCTCGTACCCTGGCCTCAGGACGAGAGGTAGGTTGTAGACAAGCAATGTCTCAACCCGGCCAAGGACCAGGATCAAGAAGGCCTGGAGCTTAAGAGTAGAGATGAGCGTTGTTCGACTCGAACTGTTCGCCAATCTCAAATTCGAGCTGTTTTAGGCGGTGTTCGAGCCGTTCGGCGAACACAAACGATTTGAGAAAAATTCAGCTGTTTGAGGTTATGTTCGATAACTGTTCGTGCACCAAAATCATAACTGGATTTTTTCTCAGTAATGATGAAAATTAATGTTAATACGCAGTTTGAGTGTACAGCGGGGTGGGGGGAGGGGCAGGGGATGGATCTCTGCAGGAATAATGAAGATCTCCATTTTTTTTTCTCTTTCCCGCATTTACAGTGGGGAGGTGCAATCTGTCAGCCTATCAGCAGCGCACACACAGAGCGAAGTGCTTTTTTTCACACAAGCAAGGGCATGTGTCATTGGCAGTGTATGTCACATGTCCTTGCCCTATAAGACCCAGCCATTTTCCCTGTCGCCACCATTTTCTCACTGCTGCAGCTGCGTGTTAGACGGCACCGCTGTTGCTGTGTGCACTATACCTTGTTAATTTCAAGCCAATTATCGCACAAATCTACAGATAGCTTGGGAGTAGGGAATAGTTGTGATTGCAGTCCTTTTAAGGACTAGGTTACAGCATTTCCTATGACTTTTATCAGGCAGGTCTGTGCTCTTAAATAGATAGATTGTGGGAGTAAAGACTAATTGTAATTGCAGTCCTTTTCAGGACTAGGTTACATCAGTTCCTATCAGTTTTTGCCAGGCAGGTCTGTGCCAGTGCTGTGCAAGTTTTTTTTCACAGCATTTGGCTGAATCTAGCAAAGCTAATCCTTTTTGGCCTATTGCAGAGTGTGTTAGTCAGTGGAGTAGCCTATCTGTGTTGCAAGATATACCACCTGTGTATAGAATACCAATTTTTTTACTGCACCAAGTGAAGTAAAATCTTTTGGGCATAGCATCATTCTATTAGTCCATCTATACTGACCTCCATCAGGTTGCAAATTGAATATAATTTTTTTCTGAATCTAGCTCTGAAAAAATATTTGGGCTTCTAGCAGTGTGTGGGACTTGTTCTATTAGTCCATCTATACTGACCTCCATCAGGTTGCAAACTGAATATAATTTTTTTCTGCATCTAGCTCTGAAAAAATAGTTGGCCTTCTAGCAGTGTGTGGGACTTGTTCTATTAGTCCATCTATACTGACCTCCATCACGCTGCAAATTCAAAATAATTTTTTGTCTGCATCTAGCTCTGAAAAAATATTTGGCCTTCTAGCAGTGTGTGGGAATTTCTCTATTAGTCCATCTATACTGACCTCCATCAGGTTGCAAATTAAAAATAATTTTTATCTGCATCTAGCTCTGAAAAAATATTTGGACTTCTAGCAGTGTGTGGGACTTTCTCTATTAGTCCATCTATACTGACCTCCATCAGGTTGCAAATTAAAAATAATTTTTTGTCTGCATCTAGCTCTGAAAAAATATTTGGCCTTCTAGCAGTGTGTGGGACTTTCTCTATTAGTCCATCTATACTGACCTCCATCAGGCTGCAAATTAAAAATAATTTTTATCTGCATCTACCTCTGAAAAAATATTTGGCCTTCTAGCAGTGTGTGGGACTTGTTCTATTAGTCCATCTATACTGACCTCCATCACGCTGCAAATTAAAAATAATTTTTTGTCTGCATCTAGCTCTGAAAAAATATTTGGCCTTCTAGCAGTGTGTGGGACTTTCTCTATTAGTCCATCTATACTGACCTCCATCAGGTTGCAAACTGAATATATTTTTTTTCTGCATCTACCTCTGAAAAAATATTGGGCTTCTAGCTGTGTGTGGGACTTGTTCTATTAATCCATCTATACAGACCTCCATCAGGTTGCAAAATGAATATAATTTTTTTCTGCATCTACCTCTGAAAAAATATTTGGGCTTCTAGCTGTGTGTGGGACTTTCTCTATTAGTCCATCTATACTGACCTCCATCAGGTTGCAAACTGAATATATTTTTTTCTGCATCTACCTCTGAAAAAATATTGGGCTTCTAGCTGTGTGTGGGACTTGTTCTATTAATCCATCTATACAGACCTCCATCAGGTTGCAAACTGAATATAATTTTTTTCTGCATCTACCTCTGAAAAAATATTTGGGCTTCTAGCTGTGTGTGGGACTTGTTCTATTAATCCATCTATACAGACCTTCATCAGGTTGCAAACTGAATATAATTTTTTTCTGCATCTACCTCTGAAAAAATATTTGGCCTTCTAGCAGTGTGTGGGACTTTCTCTATTAGTCCATCTATACTGACCTCCATCAGGTTGCAAATTAAAAATAATTTTTATCTGCATCTAGCTCTGAAAAAATATTTTGCCTTCTAGCAGTGTGTGGGACTTTCTCTATTAGTCCATCTATACTGACCTCCATCAGGTTGCAAATTCAACATAATTTTTTGTCTGCATCTAGCTCTGAAAAAATATTTGGCCTTCTAGCAGTGTGTGGGACTTTCTCTATTAGTCCATCTATACTGACCTCCATCAGGTTGCAAATTAAAAATAATTTTTATCTGCATCTAGCTCTGAAAAAATATTTGGACTTCTAGCAGTGTGTGGGACTTTCTCTATTAGTCCATCTATACTGACCTCCATCAGGCTGCAAATTCAAAATAATTTGTTGTCTGCATCTAGCTCTGAAAAAATATTTGGCCTTCTAGCAGTGTGTGGGACTTTCTCTATTAGTCCATCTATACTGACCTCCATCAGGCTGCAAATTAAAAATCATTTTTATCTGCATCTACCTCTGAAAATATATTTGGCCTTCTAGCTGTGTGTGGGACTTGTTCTATTAGTCCATCTATACTGACCTCCATCAGGTTGCAAACTGAATATAATTTTTTTCTGCATCTAGCTCTGAAAAAATATTTGGCCTTCTAGCAGTGTGTGGGACTTTCTCTATTAGTCCATCTATACTGACCTCCATCAGGTTGCAAATTAAAAATAATTTATATCTGCATCTAGCTCTGAAAAAATATTTGGCCTTCTAGCAGTGTGTGGGACTTTCTCTATTAGTCCATCTATACTGACCTCCATCAGGTTGCAAATTAAAAATATTTTTTTGTCTGCATCTAGCTCTGAAAAAATATTTGGCCTTCTAGCAGTGTGTGGGACTTTCTCTATTAGTCCATCTATACTGACCTCCATCAGGTTGCAAACTGAATATATTTTTTTTCTGCATCTAACACTGAAAAAATATTGGGCTTCTAACTGTGTGTGGGACTTGTTCTATTAATCCATCTATACAGACCTCCATCAGGTTGCAAACTGAATATAATTTTTTTCTGCATCTACCTCTGAAAAAATATTTGGGCTTCTAGCTGTGTGTGGGACTTTCTCTATTAGTCCATCTATACTGACCTCCATCAGGTTGCAAACTGAATATATTTTTTTTCTGCATCTACCTCTGAAAAAATATTGGGCTTCTAGCTGTGTGTGGGACTTGTTCTATTAATCCATCTATACAGACCTCCATCAGGTTGCAAACTGAATATAATTTTTTTCTGCATCTACCTCTGAAAAAATATTAGGGATTCTAGCTGTGTGTGGGACTTGTTCTATTAATCCATCTATACAGACCTCCATCAGGTTGCAAACTGAATATAATTTTTTTCTGCATCTACCTCTGAAAAAATATTTGGCCTTCTAGCAGTGTGTGGGACTTTCTCTATTAGTCCATCTATACTGACCTCCATCAGGTTGCAAATTAAAAATAATTTTTATCTGCATCTAGCTATGAAAAAAATATTTGGCCTTCTAGCAGTGTGTGGGACTTTCTCTATTAGTCCATCTATACTGACCTCCATCAGGTTGCAAATTAAAAATAATTTTTTGTCTGCATCTAGCTCTGAAAAAATATTTTGCCTTCTAGCAGTGTGTGGGACTTTCTCTATTAGTCCATCTATACTGACCTCCATCAGGTTGCAAATTCAAAATAATTTTTTGTCTGCATCTAGCTCTGAAAAAATATTTGGCCTTCTAGCAGTGTGTGGGACTTTCTCTATTAGTCCATCTATACTGACCTCCATCAGGCTGCAAATTAAAAATAATTTTTATCTGCATCTACCTCTGAAAAAATATTTGGCCTTCTAGCAGTGTGTGGGACTTGTTCTATTAGTCCATCTATACTGACCTCCATCACGCTGCAAATTAAAAATAATTTTTTGTCTGCATCTAGCTCTGAAAAAATATTTGGCCTTCTAGCAGTGTGTAGGACTTTCTCTATTAGTCCATCTATACTGACCTCCATCAGGTTGCAAACTGAATATATTTTTTTTCTGCATCTACCTCTGAAAAAATATTGGGCTTCTAGCTGTGTGTGGGACTTGTTCTATTAATCCATCTATACAGACCTCCATCAGGTTGCAAACTGAATATATATTTTTTCTGCATCTACCTCTGAAAAAATATTTGGCCTTCTAGCAGTGTGTGGGACTTTCTCTATTAGTCCAACTATACTGACCTCCATCAGGTTGCAAATTAAAAATAATTTTTGTCTGCATCTAGCTCTGAAAAAATATTTTGCCTTCTAGCAGTGTGTGGGACTTTCTCTATTAGTCCATCTATACTGACCTCCATCAGGTTGCAAATTCAAAATAATTTTTTGTCTGCATCTAGCTCTGAAAAAATATTTGGCCTTCTAGCAGTGTGTGGGACTTTCTCTATTAGTCCATCTATACTGACCTCCATCAGGTTGCAAATTAAAAATAATTTTTATCTGCATCTAGCTCTGAAAAAATATTTGGACTTCTAGCAGTGTGTGGGACTTTCTCTATTAGTCCATCTATACTGACCTCCATCAGGTTGCAAATTCAAAATAATTTGTTGTCTGCATCTAGCTCTGAAAAAATATTTGGCCTTCTAGCAGTGTGTGGGACTTTCTCTATTAGTCCATCTATACTGACCTCCATCAGGCTGCAAATTAAAAATCATTTTTATCTGCATCTATCTCTGAAAATATATTTGGCCTTCTAGCTGTGTGTGGGACTTGTTCTATTAGTCCATCTATACTGACCTCCATCAGGTTGCAAACTGAATATAATTTTTTTCTGCATCTAGCTCTGAAAAAATATTTGGCCTTCTAGCAGTGTGTGGGACTTTCTCTATTAGTCCATCTATACTGACCTCCATCAGGTTGCAAATTAAAAATAATTTATATCTTGCTCTAGCTCTGAAAAAATATTTGGCCTTCTAGCAGTGTGTGGGACTTTCTCTATTAGTCCATCTATACTGACCTCCATCAGGTTGCAAATTAAAAATATTTTTTTGTCTGCATCTAGCTCTGAAAAAATATTTGGCCTTCTAGCAGTGTGTGGGACTTTCTCTATTAGTCCATCTATACTGACCTCCATCAGGTTGCAAACTGAATATATTTTTTTTCTGCATCTAACACTGAAAAAATATTGGGCTTCTAACTGTGTGTGGGACTTGTTCTATTAATCCATCTATACAGACCTCCATCAGGTTGCAAACTGAATATAATTTTTTTCTGCATCTACCTCTGAAAAAATATTTGGGCTTCTAGCTGTGTGTGGGACTTTCTCTATTAGTCCATCTATACTGACCTCCATCAGGTTGCAAACTGAATATATTTTTTTTCTGCATCTACCTCTGAAAAAATATTGGGCTTCTAGCTGTGTGTGGGACTTGTTCTATTAATCCATCTATACAGACCTCCATCAGGTTGCAAACTGAATATAATTTTTTTCTGCATCTACCTCTGAAAAAATATTAGGGCTTCTAGCTGTGTGTGGGACTTGTTCTATTAATCCATCTATACAGACCTCCATCAGGTTGCAAACTGAATATAATTTTTTTCTGCATCTACCTCTGAAAAAATATTTGGCCTTCTAGCAGTGTGTGGGACTTTCTCTATTAGTCCATCTATACTGACCTCCATCAGGTTGCAAATTAAAAATAATTTTTATCTGCATCTAGCTATGAAAAAAATATTTGGCCTTCTAGCAGTGTGTGGGACTTTCTCTATTAGTCCATCTATACTGACCTCCATCAGGTTGCAAATTAAAAATAATTTTTTGTCTGCATCTAGCTCTGAAAAAATATTTTGCCTTCTAGCAGTGTGTGGGACTTTCTCTATTAGTCCATCTATACTGACCTCCATCAGGTTGCAAATTCAAAATAATTTTTTGTCTGCATCTAGCTCTGAAAAAATATTTGGCCTTCTAGCAGTGTGTGGGACTTTCTCTATTAGTCCATCTATACTGACCTCCATCAGGCTGCAAATTAAAAATAATTTTTATCTGCATCTACCTCTGAAAAAATATTTGGCCTTCTAGCAGTGTGTGGGACTTGTTCTATTAGTCCATCTATACTGACCTCCATCACGCTGCAAATTAAAAATAATTTTTTGTCTGCATCTAGCTCTGAAAAAATATTTGGCCTTCTAGCAGTGTGTAGGACTTTCTCTATTAGTCCATCTATACTGACCTCCATCAGGTTGCAAACTGAATATATTTTTTTTCTGCATCTACCTCTGAAAAAATATTGGGCTTCTAGCTGTGTGTGGGACTTGTTCTATTAATCCATCTATACAGACCTCCATCAGGTTGCAAACTGAATATAATTTTTTTCTGCATCTACCTCTGAAAAAATATTTGGGCTTCTAGCTGTGTGTGGGACTTTCTCTATTAGTCCATCTATACTGACCTCCATCAGGTTGCAAACTGAATATATTTTTTTCTGCATCTACCTCTGAAAAAATATTGGGCTTCTAGCTGTGTGTGGGACTTGTTCCATTAATCCATCTATACAGACCTCCATCAGGTTGCAAACTGAATATAATTTTTTTCTGCATCTACCTCTGAAAAAATATTTGGGCTTCTAGCTGTGTGTGGGACTTGTTCTATTAATCCATCTATACAGACCTCCATCAGGTTGCAAACTGAATATAATTTTTTTCTGCATCTACCTCTGAAAAAATATTTGGGCTTCTAGCTGTGTGTGGGACTTTCTCTATTAGTCCATCTATACTGACCTCCATCAGGTTGCAAACTGAATATATTTTTTTTCTGCATCTACCTCTGAAAAAATATTGGGCTTCTAGCTGTGTGTGGGACTTGTTCTATTAATCCATCTATACAGACCTCCATCAGGTTGCAAACTGAATATAATTTTTTTCTGCATCTACCTCTGAAAAAATATTTGGGCTTCTAGCTGTGTGTGGGACTTGTTCTATTAATCCATCTATACAGACCTCCATCAGGTTGCAAACTGAATATAATTTTTTTCTGCATCTACCTCTGAAAAAATATTTGGCCTTCTAGCAGTGTGTGGGACTTTCTCTATTAGTCCATCTATACTGACCTCCATCAGGTTGCAAATTAAAAATAATTTTTATCTGCATCTAGCTATGAAAAAAATATTTGGCCTTCTAGCAGTGTGTGGGACTTTCTCTATTAGTCCATCTATACTGACCTCCATCAGGTTGCAAATTAAAAATAATTTTTTGTCTGCATCTAGCTCTGAAAAAATATTTTGCCTTCTAGCAGTGTGTGGGACTTTCTCTATTAGTTCATCTATACTGACCTCCATCAGGTTGCAAATTCAAAATAATTTTTTGTCTGCATCTAGCTCTGAAAAAATATTTGGCCTTCTAGCAGTGTGTGGGACTTTCTCTATTAGTCCATCTATACTGACCTCCATCAGGCTGCAAATTAAAAATAATTTTTATCTGCATCTACCTCTGAAAAAATATTTGGCCTTCTAGCAGTGTGTGGGACTTGTTCTATTAGTCCATCTATACTGACCTCCATCACGCTGCAAATTAAAAATAATTTTTTGTCTGCATCTAGCTCTGAAAAAATATTTGGCCTTCTAGCAGTGTGTGGGACTTTCTCTATTAGTCCATCTATACTGACCTCCATCAGGTTGCAAACTGAATATATTTTTTTTCTGCATCTACCTCTGAAAAAATATTGGGCTTCTAGCTGTGTGTGGGACTTGTTCTATTAATCCATCTATACAGACCTCCATCAGGTTGCAAACTGAATATAATTTTTTTCTGCATCTACCTCTGAAAAAATATTTGGGCTTCTAGCTGTGTGTGGGACTTTCTCTATTAGTCCATCTATACTGACCTCCATCAGGTTGCAAACTGAATATATTTTTTTCTGCATCTACCTCTGAAAAAATATTGGGCTTCTAGCTGTGTGTGGGACTTGTTCTATTAATCCATCTATACAGACCTCCATCAGGTTGCAAACTGAATATAATTTTTTTCTGCATCTACCTCTGAAAAAATATTTGGGCTTCTAGCTGTGTGTGGGACTTGTTCTATTAATCCATCTATACAGACCTCCATCAGGTTGCAAACTGAATATAATTTTTTTCTGCATCTACCTCTGAAAAAATATTTGGCCTTCTAGCAGTGTGTGGGACTTTCTCTATTAGTCCATCTATACTGACCTCCATCAGGTTGCAAATTAAAAATAATTTTTTGTCTGCATCTAGCTCTGAAAAAATATTTTCCCTTCTAGCAGTGTGTGGGACTTTCTCTATTAGTCCATCTATACTGACCTCCATCAGGTTGCAAATTCAAAATAATTTTTTGTCTGCATCTAGCTCTGAAAAAATATTTGGCCTTCTAGCAGTGTGTGGCACTTTCTCTATTAGTCCATCTATACTGACCTCCATCAGGTTGCAAATTAAAAATAATTTTTATCTGCATCTAGCTCTGAAAAAATATTTGGACTTCTAGCAGTGTGTGGGACTTTCTCTATTAGTCCATCTATACTGACCTCCATCAGGTTGCAAATTAAAAATAATTTTTTGTCTGCATCTAGCTCTGAAAAAATATTTGGCCTTCTAGCAGTGTGTGGGACTTTCTCTATTAGTCCATCTATACTGACCTCCATCAGGTTGCAAATTCAAAATAATTTTTTGTCTGCATCTAGCTCTGAAAAAATATTTGGCCTTCTAGCAGTGTGTGGGACTTTCTCTATTAGTCCATCTATACTGACCTCCATCAGGCTGCAAATTAAAAATAATTTTTATCTGCATCTACCTCTGAAAATATATTTGGCCTTCTAGCTGTGTGTGGGACTTGTTCTATTAGTCCATCTATACTGACCTCCATCAGGTTGCAAACTGAATATAATTTTTTTCTGCATCTAGCTCTGAAAAAATATTTGGCCTTCTAGCAGTGTGTGGGACTTTCTCTATTAGTCCATCTATACTGACCTCCATCAGGTTGCAAATTAAAAATAATTTATATCTGCATCTAGCTCTGAAAAAATATTTGGCCTTCTAGCAGTGTGTGGGACTTTCTCTATTAGTCCTTCTATACTGACCTCCATCAGGCTGCAAATTAAAAATATTTTTTTGTCTGCATCTAGCTCTGAAAAAATATTTGGCCTTCTAGCAGTGTGTGGGACTTTCTCTATTAGTCCATCTATACTGACCTCCATCAGGTTGCAAACTGAATATATTTTTTTTCTGCATCTAACACTGAAAAAATATTGGGCTTCTAACTGTGTGTGGGACTTTTTTTATTAATCCATCTATACAGACCTCCATCAGGTTGCAAACTGAATATAATTTTTTTCTGCATCTACCTCTGAAAAAATATTTGGGCTTCTAGCTGTGTGTGGGACTTTCTCTATTAGTCCATCTATACTGACCTCCATCAGGTTGCAAACTGAATATATTTTTTTTCTGCATCTACCTCTGAAAAAATATTGGGCTTCTAGCTGTGTGTGGGACTTGTTCTATTAATCCATCTATACAGACCTCCATCAGGTTGCAAACTGAATATAATTTTTTTCTGCATCTACCTCTGAAAAAATATTTGGCCTTCTAGCAGTGTGTGGGACTTTCTCTATTAGTCCATCTATACTGACCTCCATCAGGTTGCAAATTAAAAATAATTTTTTGTCTGCATCTAGCTCTGAAAAAATATTTTGCCTTCTAGCAGTGTGTGGGACTTTCTCTATTAGTTCATCTATACTGACCTCCATCAGGTTGCAAATTCAAAATAATTTTTTGTCTGCATCTAGCTCTGAAAAAATATTTGGCCTTCTAGCAGTGTGTGGGACTTTCTCTATTAGTCCATCTATACTGACCTCCATCAGGCTGCAAATTAAAAATAATTTTTATCTGCATCTACCTCTGAAAAAATATTTGGCCTTCTAGCAGTGTGTGGGACTTGTTCTATTAGTCCATCTATACTGACCTCCATCACGCTGCAAATTAAAAATAATTTTTTGTCTGCATCTAGCTCTGAAAAAATATTTGGCCTTCTAGCAGTGTGTGGGACTTTCTCTATTAGTCCATCTATACTGACCTCCATCAGGTTGCAAACTGAATATATTTTTTTTCTGCATCTACCTCTGAAAAAATATTGGGCTTCTAGCTGTGTGTGGGACTTGTTCTATTAATCCATCTATACAGACCTCCATCAGGTTGCAAACTGAATATAATTTTTTTCTGCATCTACCTCTGAAAAAATATTTGGGCTTCTAGCTGTGTGTGGGACTTTCTCTATTAGTCCATCTATACTGACCTCCATCAGGTTGCAAACTGAATATATTTTTTTCTGCATCTACCTCTGAAAAAATATTGGGCTTCTAGCTGTGTGTGGGACTTGTTCTATTAATCCATCTATACAGACCTCCATCAGGTTGCAAACTGAATATAATTTTTTTCTGCATCTACCTCTGAAAAAATATTTGGGCTTCTAGCTGTGTGTGGGACTTGTTCTATTAATCCATCTATACAGACCTCCATCAGGTTGCAAACTGAATATAATTTTTTTCTGCATCTACCTCTGAAAAAATATTTGGCCTTCTAGCAGTGTGTGGGACTTTCTCTATTAGTCCATCTATACTGACCTCCATCAGGTTGCAAATTAAAAATAATTTTTTGTCTGCATCTAGCTCTGAAAAAATATTTTCCCTTCTAGCAGTGTGTGGGACTTTCTCTATTAGTCCATCTATACTGACCTCCATCAGGTTGCAAATTCAAAATAATTTTTTGTCTGCATCTAGCTCTGAAAAAATATTTGGCCTTCTAGCAGTGTGTGGCACTTTCACTATTAGTCCATCTATACTGACCTCCATCAGGTTGCAAATTAAAAATAATTTTTATCTGCATCTAGCTCTGAAAAAATATTTGGACTTCTAGCAGTGTGTGGGACTTTCTCTATTAGTCCATCTATACTGACCTCCATCAGGTTGCAAATTAAAAATAATTTTTTGTCTGCATCTAGCTCTGAAAAAATATTTGGCCTTCTAGCAGTGTGTGGGACTTTCTCTATTAGTCCATCTATACTGACCTCCATCAGGTTGCAAATTCAAAATAATTTTTTGTCTGCATCTAGCTCTGAAAAAATATTTGGCCTTCTAGCAGTGTGTGGGACTTTCTCTATTAGTCCATCTATACTGACCTCCATCAGGCTGCAAATTAAAAATAATTTTTATCTGCATCTACCTCTGAAAATATATTTGGCCTTCTAGCTGTGTGTGGGACTTGTTCTATTAGTCCATCTATACTGACCTCCATCAGGTTGCAAACTGAATATAATTTTTTTCTGCATCTAGCTCTGAAAAAATATTTGGCCTTCTAGCAGTGTGTGGGACTTTCTCTATTAGTCCATCTATACTGACCTCCATCAGGTTGCAAATTAAAAATAATTTATATCTGCATCTAGCTCTGAAAAAATATTTGGCCTTCTAGCAGTGTGTGGGACTTTCTCTATTAGTCCTTCTATACTGACCTCCATCAGGCTGCAAATTAAAAATATTTTTTTGTCTGCATCTAGCTCTGAAAAAATATTTGGCCTTCTAGCAGTGTGTGGGACTTTCTCTATTAGTCCATCTATACTGACCTCCATCAGGTTGCAAACTGAATATATTTTTTTTCTGCATCTAACACTGAAAAAATATTGGGCTTCTAACTGTGTGTGGGACTTGTTTTATTAATCCATCTATACAGACCTCCATCAGGTTGCAAACTGAATATAATTTTTTTCTGCATCTACCTCTGAAAAAATATTTGGGCTTCTAGCTGTGTGTGGGACTTTCTCTATTAGTCCATCTATACTGACCTCCATCAGGTTGCAAACTGAATATATTTTTTTTCTGCATCTACCTCTGAAAAAATATTGGGCTTCTAGCTGTGTGTGGGACTTGTTCTATTAATCCATCTATACAGACCTCCATCAGGTTGCAAACTGAATATAATTTTTTTCTGCATCTACCTCTGAAAAAATATTTGGGCTTCTAGCTGTGTGTGGGACTTGTTCTATTAATCCATCTATACTGACCTCCATCAGGTTGCAAACTGAATATAATTTTTTTCTGCATCTACCTCTGAAAAAATATTTGGCCTTCTAGCAGTGTGTGGGACTTTCTCTATTAGTTCATCTATACTGACCTCCATCAGGTTGCAAATTAAAAATAATTTTTATCTGCATCTAGCTATGAAAAAAATATTTGGCCTTCTAGCAGTGTGTGGGACTTTCTCTATTAGTCCATCTATACTGACCTCCATCAGGTTGCAAATTAAAAATAATTTTTTGTCTGCATCTAGCTCTGAAAAAATATTTTGCCTTCTAGCAGTGTGTGGGACTTTCTCTATTAGTCCATCTATACTGACCTCCATCAGGTTGCAAATTCAAAATAATTTTTTGTCTGCATCTAGCTCTGAAAAAATATTTGGCCTTCTAGCAGTGTGTGGGACTTTCTCTATTAGTCCATCTATACTGACCTCCATCAGGCTGCAAATTAAAAATAATTTTTATCTGCATCTACCTCTGAAAAAATATTTGGCCTTCTAGCTGTGTGTGGAACTTGTTCTATTAGTCCATCTATACTGACCTCCATCAGGTTGCAAACTGAATATAATTTTTTTCTGCATCTAGCTCTGAAAAAATATTTGGCCTTCTAGCAGTGTGTGTGACTTTCTCTATTAGTCCATCTATACTGACCTCCATCAGGTTGCAAATTAAAAATCATTTTTATCTGCATCTACCTCTGAAAATATATTTGGCCTTCTAGCTGTGTGTGGGACTTGTTCTATTAGTCCATCTATACTGACCTCCATCAGGTTGCAAACTGAATATAATTTTTTTCTGCATCTAGCTCTCAAAAAATATTTGGCCTTCTAGCAGTGTGTGGGACTTTCTCTATTAGTCCATCTATACTGACCTCCATCAGGTTGCAAATTAAAAATAATTTATATCTGCATCTAGCTCTGAAAAAATATTTGGCCTTCTAGCAGTGTGTGGGACTTTCTCTATTAGTCCATCTATACTGACCTCCATCAGGTTGCAAATTAAAAATATTTTTTTGTCTGCATCTAGCTCTGAAAAAATATTTGGCCTTCTAGCAGTGTGTGGGACTTTCTCTATTAATCCATCTATACTGACCTCCATCAGGTTGCAAACTGAATATATTTTTTTTCTGCATCTAACACTGAAAAAATATTGGGCTTCTAACTGTGTGTGGGACTTGTTCTATTAATCCATCTATACAGACCTCCATCAGGTTGCAAACTGAATATAATTTTTTTCTGCATCTACCTCTGAAAAAATATTTGGGCTTCTAGCTGTGTGTGGGACTTTCTCTATTAGTCCATCTATACTGACCTCCATCAGGTTGCAAACTGAATATATTTTTTTTCTGCATCTACCTCTGAAAAAATATTGGGCTTCTAGCTGTGTGTGGGACTTGTTTTATTAATCCATCTATACAGACCTCCATCAGGTTGCAAACTGAATATAATTTTTTTCTGCATCTACCTCTGAAAAAATATTAGGGCTTCCAGCTGTGTGTGGGACTTGTTCTATTAATCCATCTATACAGACCTCCATCAGGTTGCAAACTGAATATAATTTTTTTCTGCATCTACCTCTGAAAAAATATTTGGCCTTCTAGCAGTGTGTGGGACTTTCTCTATTAGTCCATCTATACTGACCTCCATCAGGTTGCAAATTAAAAATAATTTTTATCTGCATCTAGCTATGAAAAATATATTTGGCCTTCTAGCAGTGTGTGGGACTTTCTCTATTAGTCCATCTATACTGACCTCCATCAGGTTGCAAATTAAAAATAATTTTTTGTCTGCATCTAGCTCTGAAAAAATATTTTGCCTTCTAGCAGTGTGTGGGACTTTCTCTATTAGTCCATCTATACTGACCTCCATCAGGTTGCAAATTCAAAATAATTTTTTGTCTGCATCTAGCTCTGAAAAAATATTTGGCCTTCTAGCAGTGTGTGGGACTTTCTCTATTAGTCCATCTATACTGACCTCCATCAGGCTGCAAATTAAAAATAATTTTTATCTGCATCTACCTCTGAAAAAATATTTGGCCTTCTAGCAGTGTGTGGGACTTGTTCTATTAGTCCATCTATACTGACCTCCATCACGCTGCAAATTAAAAATAATTTTTTGTCTGCATCTAGCTCTGAAAAAATATTTGGCCTTCTAGCAGTGTGTAGGACTTTCTCTATTAGTCCATCTATACTGACCTCCATCAGGTTGCAAACTGAATATATTTTTTTTCTGCATCTACCTCTGAAAAAATATTGGGCTTCTAGCTGTGTGTGGGACTTGTTCTATTAATCCATCTATACAGACCTCCATCAGGTTGCAAACTGAATATAATTTTTTTCTGCATCTACCTCTGAAAAAATATTTGGGCTTCTAGCTGTTTGTGGGACTTTCTCTATTAGTCCATCTATACTGACCTCCATCAGGTTGCAAACTGAATATATTTTTTTCTGCATCTACCTCTGAAAAAATATTGGGCTTCTAGCTGTGTGTGGGACTTGTTCCATTAATCCATCTATACAGACCTCCATCAGGTTGCAAACTGAATATAATTTTTTTCTGCATCTACCTCTGAAAAAATATTTGGGCTTCTAGCTGTGTGTGGGACTTGTTCTATTAATCCATCTATACAGACCTCCATCAGGTTGCAAACTGAATATAATTTTTTTCTGCATCTACCTCTGAAAAAATATTTGGCCTTCTAGCAGTGTGTGGGACTTTCTCTATTAGTCCATCTATACTGACCTCCATCAGGCTGCAAATTAAAAATAATTTTTATCTGCATCTACCTCTGAAAAAATATTTGGCCTTCTAGCAGTGTGTGGGACTTGTTCTATTAGTCCATCTATACTGACCTCCATCACGCTGCAAATTAAAAATAATTTTTTGTCTGCATCTAGCTCTGAAAAAATATTTGGCCTTCTAGCAGTGTGTAGGACTTTCTCTATTAGTCCATCTATACTGACCTCCATCAGGTTGCAAACTGAATATATTTTTTTTCTGCATCTACCTCTGAAAAAATATTGGGCTTCTAGCTGTGTGTGGGACTTGTTCTATTAATCCATCTATACAGACCTCCATCAGGTTGCAAACTGAATATAATTTTTTTCTGCATCTACCTCTGAAAAAATATTTGGGCTTCTAGCTGTTTGTGGGACTTTCTCTATTAGTCCATCTATACTGACCTCCATCAGGTTGCAAACTGAATATATTTTTTTCTGCATCTACCTCTGAAAAAATATTGGGCTTCTAGCTGTGTGTGGGACTTGTTCCATTAATCCATCTATACAGACCTCCATCAGGTTGCAAACTGAATATAATTTTTTTCTGCATCTACCTCTGAAAAAATATTTGGGCTTCTAGCTGTGTGTGGGACTTGTTCTATTAATCCATCTATACAGACCTCCATCAGGTTGCAAACTGAATATAATTTTTTTCTGCATCTACCTCTGAAAAAATATTTGGGCTTCTAGCTGTGTGTGGGACTTTCTCTATTAGTCCATCTATACTGACCTCCATCAGGTTGCAAACTGAATATATTTTTTTTCTGCATCTACCTCTGAAAAAATATTGGGCTTCTAGCTGTGTGTGGGACTTGTTCTATTAATCCATCTATACAGACCTCCATCAGGTTGCAAACTGAATATAATTTTTTTCTGCATCTACCTCTGAAAAAATATTTGGGCTTCTAGCTGTGTGTGGGACTTGTTCTATTAATCCATCTATACAGACCTCCATCAGGTTGCAAACTGAATATAATTTTTTTCTGCATCTACCTCTGAAAAAATATTTGGCCTTCTAGCAGTGTGTGGGACTTTCTCTATTAGTCCATCTATACTGACCTCCATCAGGTTGCAAATTAAAAATAATTTTTATCTGCATCTAGCTATGAAAAAAATATTTGGCCTTCTAGCAGTGTGTGGGACTTTCTCTATTAGTCCATCTATACTGACCTCCATCAGGTTGCAAATTAAAAATAATTTTTTGTCTGCATCTAGCTCTGAAAAAATATTTTGCCTTCTAGCAGTGTGTGGGACTTTCTCTATTAGTCCATCTATACTGACCTCCATCAGGTTGCAAATTCAAAATAATTTTTTGTCTGCATCTAGCTCTGAAAAAATATTTGGCCTTCTAGCAGTGTGTGGGACTTTCTGTATTAGTCCATCTATACTGACCTCCATCAGGCTGCAAATTAAAAATAATTTTTATCTGCATCTACCTCTGAAAAAATATTTGGCCTTCTAGCAGTGTGTGGGACTTGTTCTATTAGTCCATCTATACTGACCTCCATCACGCTGCAAATTAAAAATAATTTTTTGTCTGCATCTAGCTCTGAAAAAATATTTGGCCTTCTAGCAGTGTGTGGGACTTTCTCTATTAGTCCATCTATACTGACCTCCATCAGGTTGCAAACTGAATATATTTTTTTTCTGCATCTACCTCTGAAAAAATATTGGGCTTCTAGCTGTGTGTGGGACTTGTTCTATTAATCCATCTATACAGACCTCCATCAGGTTGCAAACTGAATATAATTTTTTTCTGCATCTACCTCTGAAAAAATATTTGGGCTTCTAGCTGTGTGTGGGACTTTCTCTATTAGTCCATCTATACTGACCTTCATCAGGTTGCAAACTGAATATATTTTTTTCTGCATCTACCTCTGAAAAAATATTGGGCTTCTAGCTGTGTGTGGGACTTGTTCTATTAATCCATCTATACAGACCTCCATCAGGTTGCAATCTGAATATAATTTTTTTCTGCATCTACCTCTGAAAAAATATTTGGGCTTCTAGCTGTGTGTGGGACTTGTTCTATTAATCCATCTATACAGACCTCCATCAGGTTGCAAACTGAATATAATTTTTTTCTGCATCTACCTCTGAAAAAATATTTGGCCTTCTAGCAGTGTGTGGGACTTTCTCTATTAGTCCATCTATACTGACCTCCATCAGGTTGCAAATTAAAAATAATTTTTTGTCTGCATCTAGCTCTGAAAAAATATTTTGCCTTCTAGCAGTGTGTGGGACTTTCTCTATTAGTCCATCTATACTGACCTCCATCAGGTTGCAAATTCAAAATAATTTTTTGTCTGCATCTAGCTCTGAAAAAATATTTGGCCTTCTAGCAGTGTGTGGCACTTTCTCTATTAGTCCATCTATACTGACCTCCATCAGGTTGCAAATTAAAAATAATTTTTATCTGCATCTAGCTCTGAAAAAATATTTGGACTTCTAGCAGTGTGTGGGACTTTCTCTATTAGTCCATCTATACTGACCTCCATCAGGTTGCAAATTAAAAATAATTTTTTGTCTGCATCTAGCTCTGAAAAAATATTTGGCCTTCTAGCAGTGTGTGGGACTTTCTCTATTAGTCCATCTATACTGACCTCCATCAGGTTGCAAATTCAAAATAATTTTTTGTCTGCATCTAGCTCTGAAAAAATATTTGGCCTTCTAGCAGTGTGTGGGACTTTCTCTATTAGTCCATCTATACTGACCTCCATCAGGCTGCAAATTAAAAATAATTTTTATCTGCATCTACCTCTGAAAATATATTTGGCCTTCTAGCTGTGTGTGGGACTTGTTCTATTAGTCCATCTATACTGACCTCCATCAGGTTGCAAACTGAATATAATTTTTTTCTGCATCTAGCTCTGAAAAAATATTTGGCCTTCTAGCAGTGTGTGGGACTTTCTCTATTAGTCCATCTATACTGACCTCCATCAGGTTGCAAATTAAAAATAATTTATATCTGCATCTAGCTCTGAAAAAATATTTGGCCTTCTAGCAGTGTGTGGGACTTTCTCTATTAGTCCTTCTATACTGACCTCCATCAGGTTGCAAATTAAAAATAATTTTTTGTCTGCATCTAGCTCTGAAAAAATATTTGGCCTTCTAGCAGTGTGTGGGACTTTCTCTATTAGTCCATCTATACTGACCTCCATCAGGTTGCAAACTGAATATATTTTTTTTCTGCATCTAACACTGAAAAAATATTGGGCTTCTAACTGTGTGTGGGACTTGTTTTATTAATCCATCTATACAGACCTCCATCAGGTTGCAAACTGAATATAATTTTTTTCTGCATCTACCTCTGAAAAAATATTTGGGCTTCTAGCTGTGTGTGGGACTTTCTCTATTAGTCCATCTATACTGACCTCCATCAGGTTGCAAACTGAATATATATTTTTTCTGCATCTACCTCTGAAAAAATATTGGGCTTCTAGCTGTGTGTGGGACTTGTTCTATTAATCCATCTATACAGACCTCCATCAGGTTGCAAACTGAATATAATTTTTTTCTGCATCTACCTCTGAAAAAATATTTGGGCTTCTAGCTGTGTGTGGGACTTGTTCTATTAATCCATCTATACAGACCTCCATCAGGTTGCAAACTGAATATAATTTTTTTCTGCATCTACCTCTGAAAAAATATTTGGCCTTCTAGCAGTGTGTGGGACTTTCTCTATTAGTTCATCTATACTGACCTCCATCAGGTTGCAAATTAAAAATAATTTTTATCTGCATCTAGCTATGAAAAAAATATTTGGCCTTCTAGCAGTGTGTGGGACTTTCTCTATTAGTCCATCTATACTGACCTCCATCAGGTTGCAAATTAAAAATAATTTTTTGTCTGCATCTAGCTCTGAAAAAATATTTTGCCTTCTAGCAGTGTGTGGGACTTTCTCTATTAGTCCATCTATACTGACCTCCATCAGGTTGCAAATTCAAAATAATTTTTTGTCTGCATCTAGCTCTGAAAAAATATTTGGCCTTCTAGCAGTGTGTGGGACTTTCTCTATTAGTCCATCTGTACTGACCTCCATCAGGCTGCAAATTAAAAATAATTTTTATCTGCATCTACCTCTGAAAAAATATTTGGCCTTCTAGCTGTGTGTGGAACTTGTTCTATTAGTCCATCTATACTGACCTCCATCAGGTTGCAAACTGAATATAATTTTTTTCTGCATCTAGCTCTGAAAAAATATTTGGCCTTCTAGCAGTGTGTGTGACTTTCTCTATTAGTCCATCTATACTGACCTCCATCAGGTTGCAAATTAAAAATAATTTTTTGTCTGCATCTAGCTCTGAAAAAATATTTGGCCTTCTAGCAGTGTGTGGGACTTTCTCTATTAGTCCAACTATACTGACCTCCATCAGGTTGCAAACTGAATACAATTTTTTTCTGCATCTACCTCTGAAAAAATATTTGGGCTTCTAGCTGTGTGTGGGACTTGTTCTATTAGTCCATCTATACTGACCTCCATCAGGTTGCAAATTGAATATAATTTTTTTCTGCATCTAACCCAGCCAATAGTTTTGGCCTAATACCACAGTTTGGCCACTCAGCTCTGCTCGGTTCCCATCCATTGTTTTTTTTTGCAAACAACTCCAGAGTTGTGAATTAGTTAACCACCAAAATGAGTGGAAAAAGGCCTGCTGCTGGTGGAAAGGGGAATAGGCGTGTTGGGAAGGGGAAAAAAGGTTGTGTCCGTGGGGTAGGTGTTAAAGCAACAGTAACATCTGCAGAAGAAAGACCATCTTCCTGCCAAACTAAAATGTCTACTTCTTTTAGCGGACAATGTGATAAGATCCCTTTCTTACGGCCACGCCAATCGCTACAAATTCCAGATGAGGCACAAAAACAGCAGGTGCTTCAACGGATATCAAGTGCTCCTTTAAGTGGGCTCTCCTCCACATCAACTTCAACATCACAAATACTCCAGTCCTCAAAGGTGTCACCCCAATCGCACTTGCTTCCTCACAGCTCCCAAATCTCCAGCTGCCCGTCTGAGTATGAGGTAGAACAGATGGTTGAGTCTGCAGAGCTGTTTACTCATACTATAGCCTGGGAATCAGAGGTCGACTCCAGCGCTTCTGTGAATCCAGACGAGGAAATGATCTGCACTGATGCCCAGAATCTTTATGAGTCGGATCCATGACCAGACGCAGAAGGTTCTGACCATAATGTAGACCCTCATTCCCAAACTGTAACTCCTGTTGGTGGAGACAATGAGGAAGACGATGATGAGACTCAAATACCTGATTGGAGCGACAACTTTAGTTTTTTGTCAGGGCAGGAACAGGTTGGCTCTGAGGACGACGGGTGTGATAACGCACAGGGTGATGATGATGAGGTTGGAGATCCCACTTACTGTCAACCCACAGTCAGCCAAGAGATGAGGTCAGCAGAGGAGGTGGAGGAAGATGCTAGTGACGACGAGGTCAGGTTGCGCCTTCCTGGACAGAGACGTAGTACTGGAAGCACGTCAACAACGGCATCCTCAAACACAACTCTGCCTCTCACAACAAGTCGTGGTGGCTCTTCAGGTCGCATGGGTGCTAAGCCTTGCATAGCCTGGGCATTTTTTCAGATCGATAAAGATGACCCAACTCGTGTTATCTGTAACATTTGTCAGCAAAAGCTAAGTAGAGGCCAAAAAATACATAGTTTGAGTACTTCATGCATGAACCGGCACATGGACATGAAGCATAAGTTGCAGTGGGAAGCTCAGTGTGCTACAATGCGGCCTAGCCGGCCGGGCCAACCACCGTCTGCCATATCTTGTGCATCCGCGGCCTCTTCATCCTCTGTGACTGGGGGGACAGAAGTCACACCTGTTTTGGGGCGCAGACCTGCCACCTCTTTACCCGCAACAGCCAGCATGATTGGCAGGTCATCATTTTCTTTGGAGGTGGTAGCACCAGCTGGTGTTGAGCGCTGTCCGACATCGATAGCACCACCTTTGGATCAAGGCAACCTAACATGTCCGCCTGCATCTTCCTCAAAGACCGGCAGTTTGCTGGGGACACCCTTATCAACCCCGTCTAAGCACAATAGCCAGCCCTCGGTCCCTCAGATGTGGACAAGTAAAAGACCATTTCCTCCTAGCCATGAGAAAGCTAAGAGGTTGAATTTCACCATCTGCAAGCTCTTGGCTACAGAAATGCTGCCTTTCCGCCTGGTGAACACAGAGGATTTTCGAGACCTTATGTCCGTCGCAGTGCCCCAGTACCAGATGCCCAGTCGGCACTACTTCTCAAAGAAAGGTGTGCCTGCGCTCCACCAGCATGTCGCACACAACATCACCGCTTCTTTGAGAAACTCTGTGTGTGACAGGGTGCATTTCACCACAGACACTTGGACGAGTAGGCATGGACAGGGGCGTTACATGTCGCTGACTGGGCACTGGGTAACTATGGTGACAGCAGGACAAGGGGCTGCTGTCCAAGTCTTGCCGTCCCCACGAGTTGTGCGTCAATCCTCTTTATGTCAAAGTTCCTCCACTGCTTCTGCCTCCTCAACCTCCACTCGGTCTTCCACCTGCACCCAAAGCCTGTCTGGTCATGCCACAAGCTTTCTAACTGCGCAGAAGGGATCCTGCACACCTCCTTACTATGCTGGCAGTAGGGCTCAACGTCATCAGGCGGTTTTTACTTTGAAATGTCTGGGAAATGTGAGTCACACAGCTGAGGGGTTGTGGTCAGCTCTGGAGAACCAATTTCATGAATGGTTGTCTCCACTGGACCTGAAACCAGGGAAGGCCGTGTGCGACAATGCTGCAAACCTGGGTGCGGCCCTTCGCCGGGGCAATGTCACACACGTGCCTTGTATGGCTCACGTGTTGAACCTGGTTGTCCAGCAATTTTTAGCCCACTATCCCAGACTAGATGGCCTTCTGCAGAGGGCACGGTCGCTGTGTGCTCACTTCCGCCGTTCGCATCCCGCAGCTCAGCGACTTAAATCTCTACAGAAGTCGTTGGGCCTGCCACTTCACCGGCTAAAATGCGATGTACCTACCCGGTGGAATTCAACTCTGCACATGTTGCAGCGACTGTGGCAGCACCGACAAGCCCTGGTGCAATACGTTCTGACGTATAGCCTGGGCCAACGAGATCCAGAGGTGGGGCAAATCACGCTGGAGGAGTGGTCTCAGATCAGGGACCTATGCACCCTTCTGCACAGTTTTGAAATGGCGACGAAGATGTTTAGTGCTGACGATGCCATTATCAGCATGACTATTCTGGTGATTTACATGCTGGAGCACATGTTAAACAGAATTCGGAGTCAGGTGGTGGCACAAGAGGAGGTGGAGGAAGTAGAGGAGGAGGAGTTGTATGCGGAACGGCTAACATCTGCAAGGTCCAGACGGTCGCCAGCACCAAGGCGGCAGGCATGTGAGGGTGGGGGAGATGGTTTTAACAGGGTGCATGGTAGCAGCCAAACTAGTGAGGAAGGTGCAGGAGCCCAGGAAGAAGTGGAGGACGAACTGATGGAAGACTCATCAGATGAGGGAGACCTTGATCACATTTCTGTTGTGCGAGGTTGGGGGGAGAGGACAGAGGAAGGAAGCATGATTGTTACCTCGCCACCAACACAACAGGGACTTGGTGCTCCTGGATGCACAACACACATGAGTGCCTTCTTGCTGCACTACCTGCAACATGACCCTCGAATTGTGAGAATTAGAAATAATCCTGACTACTGGGTTGCCACACTGTTAGATCCCCGGTACAAAAGTAAATTTGCAGAAATTATTCCTGCCATAGAAAGGGATACACGCATGCAGGAGTATCAGCAGAGACTGTTGCAGAATCTTACATGTGCTTTTCCACAAAACACCAGTGGTGCACGTAGTAAATCTCACAGTTCCAACTTGCCAACCGTGGGACCGTCAAGTGTTCAGCACTCAAACCGTAACAGAACCACAGTATCTGCTGGTAACATCAATTTTGCGGAATCATTTCACCACTTTTTTAGCCCATCCTTTGCAAGGCCACAGGAGACAAGAAGTCTGACACATAGTCAACGCCTAGAGACGATGGTACAGGAGTATCTCCAAGTAAACATTGAAGCCATGACTGTGTCACTGGACCCTTGCTCTTTTTGGGCTTCCAATCTGGATAAATGGCCGGAGCTAGCCACTTACGCCATGGAGATCTTGTCATGCCCCGCAGCCAGCGTTCTGTCTGAACGTGTGTTCAGCGCTGCTGGTGGTGTGCTGACAGATAAGCGCACGCGGCTCTCCACTGATAATGTAGACAGACTCACGTTCATAAAGATGAACAAATCATGGATCCGAAACGACTTTTCTACCCCTGTGTCATCCTGGGGAGAGTAAAAGCTTGATGATTGGTTAAAATCACCCTACCAACCGTTTTAAGCTTTCAAATTACTAATCATGTTTATCTGTATCTTGGCTGGAAAATAATTTGGGCTTTGTAGCAGTGTGCAGCACTGATTCTATTAGGCCATCTATAATAAGCTCCACCAGATTTAAAATTACTAATCATGTTTATCTGTATCTTGACTGGAAAATAATTTGGGCTTTGTAGCAGTGTGCAGCACTGATTCTATTAGGCCATCTATACTAAGCTCCACCAGATTTAAAATTAATAATAATTTTTAGCTGCATCTAGCCCGGAAAATAATTTTGGGGCTCAGAGATGCGCAAGACACATAAGTGCCTTCTTGCTGCACTACCTGCAACATGACCCTCATATTGTCAGAATTCGAAGTAATCATGACTACTGGGTTGCCACGCTCTTAGATCCCCCAAACTTTTCGATCAACATTTTCATTTTAATAAAGACCAAAAAAATGGTCATTTTTGAAATTATAAGCATTAGCAGGTTATTAGAAACTGAAATCAAACAGTTTTCAACTCAAAACTTTATTCTAGGTGATGTTACATTTTCACATAGGACCCCTTGTTCGAAAGGAGCTTCTGAACTCTCTCGTCCATTGAATTTGTCAGGTTTTGGATGGTTTCTGCTTCAATTGTTTTGCATGAGGACAGAATACCCTCCCAGAGCTGTTGCTTAGATGTGAACTGCCTCCCGCCATCATAGACACTCCTTTTGATGATGCTCCAGAGGTTCTGAATGGGGTAGAGGTCAGGGGAGCATGGGGGTCACACCATAAGTTTGTCCCCTTTTATGCCCATATCAGCCAGAGATGCAGATGTTTTATGTGCAGCATGAGATGGTGCATTATCATGCAAAAAAATGATCTTGCTGTGAAATACACGGTTCTTCTTCTTGAACCATGGCAGGAAGTGCTGTTTGAGAAAATCCACATACATTATGGAGTTCATCTTTAGCGCCTTCAGGGATCCTAAAGGGGCCGACAATCTCTCTCCCCTTGATTCCAGCCCAAAACATTACTCCACCTCCTCCTTGTTGGCGCTGTAGCCGTGTTTGCGTGGGGTGTCCATCAACCAGCCATCCTCCACTCCATCCATCTGGACCATCGAGCGCTGCACGGCACTCATCCGTGAAAAAAACAGTTTTGAAATCAGTCTTCATGTAATGTTTGGCCCACTGGAGCCGTTTCTGCTGTGTGAAGTGGATAGAGGAGGTCGACAGGATGGCGTATGCACAGCTGCAAACCTCTGAAGGACCCTGCATCTTGTTGTTTGGGGGACGTTGGAGGCACCAGCAGCTTCAAAAACTTGTCTGCTGCTATGACAAGGCTTTTTTGCCGCTGCTCTTTTAACCTGACGTAATTGCCTGTAGGAAAGAGTCCTCAATTTGCCCTTATCAGCACGCACACGTGTGTACTGTGAATCAGCTACATACTTCTTGATTGCCAAGACACTTCATCCTGATCATCGCACAATGTTGATTGTAGTCATGCCTTGACCTAAACACTCCACAATTTGTTGCTTCTCAGCAGCCGACACATCCTTTTTCTTTCCCATTTTGGCAGAAAATGTAGGCTGCTTAATAATGTGAGACAGCCTTCTTAAGTAGTCTTGCCTTTCATTGGACACACCTGCCAAACTAATTAGCACAGGTGTCTGCAATTGCTTACAGTGATATAAAGAACCCTGACACACATCACCATCAATGAGTTTAACTGACAAACAAACAAATTCTTCCCTTATCACTCCTAAACACTTTTTGCATAATAATTTGGAACGCGGTGTACATGTGCTTTTCCACAAAACACCAGTGGTTCACGTAGTGAATCTTACAGTACTAACTTGCCAACCGTGGTCTGTATGGAGTTGTTCAATAAAGGGCCCAAAATTAAGATAACATAGATGGGAGAGGTCTCTATGAATAGGAATTCCTAAGTATTTGATACCCTGTGAGGGCCAGGCAAAGGGAAAGTTGGACTGGATGGAATCCTATATGGATTTGGGGAGGGAGACATCGAGGGCCTCAGATTTCGCTGCATTGATTTTAAAATTTGACCATGTAGCAAAGTGATCTATTTCAGCCATAACAGCATGGATGGATATATGTGATTGAGTGATATATACTAGGACATCATCAGCAAATAGAGAGCACTTGTACTCGGTGCCTCCCACCTCAATCCACCTAATATTGGGGTTATGGCGAATTGATGAGAGCAGGTGCTCCATCACTAGGATGTATAAGAGAGGGGACAGAGGACATCCCTGCCTTGTCCCATTGGTGATTGTGAAAGGTGATGAAAATGTTCTGATGCACCCCCTGGGCCTTGGGACACCCGGAGCCGGACCCTTTTTGGTGGATGCTGGTGGTTGTAGTCTTCGTGGCGGTGACCCGGTTCCGTGGCTCAGGGTGGTCAAACCAGTGGCGGAACTATTTATGTGGTTTTGATGTTTAAATGTCCGACTACGCCACCCGTGGATTGCGGTCAGAGTGAACCGCCGCTGCAGGGCAGACCGCTGAGGCTGGTGTTGTGGGTGCAGCAGAGCGTAGCATAACTCCCCACGGGAGGAGTATAGCCTCAGGGCAGTGTATGCGGAGAATGGGGGTGATGGTGCAGGGCAGCAGCAGTAACGACACGGAGTCAGTGATGCACTCCAGGGCCTTTACTCACAGCTCTTATTATCCAGACCACGTCTGCAGGTAACGGCTGCCCACGTCGTACTGTGCTCACCAGGTGAGGGGCTCAGACAACTCCCAGATAACTTTGGAATGCTTCACAGGACCCCCTTTGTGTGTCCTTTGTCTGGCCTTTCTTACCAACCCTTCTGTCCGGCTGCCTCGGGCCTCCTCTTGGTAAACTTGGCGCCAGTTTCCCGGACCCTATGTGGTGCCTTCCTAGCGGGTGTAGCGAGGGGCTGCGCCACATAAAATGTCACAGCCTCCGGTTTCTAGCTGAGGGTCGTTTCCTGCCTCCACTAGTTTCGGGGACCGGTCTCCCCCTTTGACCTGACCCCTCCACGCAGGTGGATTTGGGCGTCCGGTGGCGACTCGCCCGTCCGCACCCCTGGGATCCCTTCATTCCTCGTTCCTGGAGCCTTCTCCGCTCCTCTTCCTTCCTTCTCCCTCTTCCAGGCCTGGGCCTCTGTTACTAGGCCCGCCTCCGGAGCAGAGCTCATGCAGAGCCCCTGCTCCCTGTCACTTCTGCTCAGACTTCTCTGCACTGAACTAAGATGGTGCCCACCTTTTATACTCCCTTCTCAATGCACCCAGGAACTGCTTCCTCCCTGCTCCTGCACTACAGGGTTCCCCTTCCTCAGTGTTCCCTCCCCCCACTCCAGCCAGAGACAGGGACTGTCGTGCCCATCTCAGAGGCATATTGGTCGCCCTGCCCCACGGCAATGTGGTGTAATGTATGCAGGTGTCGGGTCCTGATCCACACTCCATCCTTACCTGAGAGTGAGATATCACACCTCTGGGTGAGGTGCAATACCTCTGTAGCAACCGAGCCCTCAGGGTGCTACAGTTCCAATTATCTTCAGCCTAGGTGACGTATTGTGATACAGGGCCGTGATTTTGGCTATAAAAGGGTCCCCTAGACCCCTACCCCAAGCTTTTTAAGAGAATCATATATGGCGTGCCAGGAGACTCTATGGAATGCTTTCTCAGCATCCAACGAGAGTATCTAATTACAAATTTTTAACTGCATCTAGCCCAGGAAATACTTTGTGCCTAGTAGCAGTGTCTGCTAGTCAGCGGATTATCCCGGCTGTTAAGCAAGCTACACCACCTGTAGTTTGGACACTTAATTTTTTCAAAGGAAATGCTTTGGGACCACGGGATACTCAGTGAAGAGCATCAGGAGGCACCCCAAGGCATAGGGGCTGGGACTGGCAGTAGGATGCCTTGCGGTGGACAGCCGAGCTCCATCCTTATAAAAGCTTTTTAACTGCAGCAGCTTTAGTGGACGCTACTGGAGCTGGAATTACGCGGCTGCTGGCATGAGACTTGCCCTCCAATAGATCCTTGTAAATGGATTTAAAGTGTATTCATTCAAATTAGAGAGACAATTTAAATTAAAAAGCTTAGAGCTGCCTCCACCACAGGGGGGCTCACTCGACCCACCAGCGGACAGGCACCAGTATTGGGAGAGGGGGGCTGGCCGTCAGGGTTCACCGCGGCTCTGGCACAAACCCGGCGACACGGATGTGGCACGGGCAGGAGCGGACTGAACGTGTCGGCTTCTCACTTTTTGGATTTTAGAAGGGCATGACATGCCTATATCTGTGTCTCCCCCTCCTTTTACTCCTCCACCTCTTTTCTTTTCGCATGACTATATGTACTTGTCACTTTTCCATGTGTTAGTTGTGTCTTCTGAGCAGTTTGTCAGCTTTTGGACACCTTTGAAGGTGTTTTCTATGTGTTTCTATGTGTTTTTGTTTGCCTGCCATTGGTTTTAACGGTGTTCGAAGGTGTTCGACGAACAGTTCGACGAACAGTTCGGCGAACACACGGGTGTTCGACGAACCGAACCGAACTCGAACACTACGGGGGTGGCTCAACACTACTTAAGCGTCTGGCTGCGTAGCAAATGGATCCCAGGCAGGATGCAGACGGAGCGGTGTACGCCACCTGTCCTCGCCAACCTGATATATTCATAGGGACTCCGGCTGCAAAAGGGGTACCGGCCCCCGACACCCGACCTTGCTACTCTACGTCCTGGATGGGAAAGCCCGGTTAGGCCCAGAGGATCCCACCGGGCATCGGACGGAGCGGAGCTGCCCCCATGCCCTTGTTCTGAGAGGAGCTCAGAGGGAGACCCGGCCTATTTGCACACACACGGACAGGAAAGGATTCGGTCTGTAGTTCAGGAACACTCTGCTGTAGGGTCGCAACTGAATGCTGGACTTACTCGGAGGTTGTCGGACCCCCGTCCCTGGTGACCGCAGGACTCTGCGGGGAGCAGGGAGTCGCCTTCCTTTGCCATCTAAGTGAGTAAAGCCTTGGAAGTTCACCCCTATGGCCTCCGGACTGTTATTTCTGCGCCACACCGTGGGATGTGGGATCCCTCTTTCCTTAACTACTACCCCCTCCATCCTGTCCCTCTGCCCTGAGGCCTTGCTCCGCCTGTGGGGAGTAGTAAGAACTTTGGCCGCAGTACCACCAGGCCTCAGCGGACTGCAGCGGCGCTGGTGACCCTTCACCGGGCACCACAGGTGGCGTAGTCGTTAATCAGCCACTCAACCCGGACAAGCCCATACCATCTCTTTCTAATGTGACGGCCCTGAGCATGGGTCGGGCCCGGGCCACGGCTGCATCCCACATCTCCATCACAGGGCCCGACACCGAGTCACCCAACACCCAGTGTAAAACACGGGCTTTACGAGTAGAGGCGTCACAACCTGGCGTAGTTGGCAGGATCTCGTGCCCGCAGCAATGGAGAAGAGTGCCCATTGCTACCGGGTACTGTGCGCCTTTCTAAACAGACTGTAGTTTTCCACTTAAAATGGCGCCCGCCCAAGAAGAACAGGCGCCATAATGCTGTGAAAAGACTGCCTTTGAACACCTCCCATCGTGGGCTGGGCTCCCGCTTGGCGCCAAAAATGTGGACTGCCCCTTCCATCAGAGACTGTCCGCGGGGTAATGCCCGTCAAACCGGATGGGCTGAATGAAGGCGGGCCTGTCAGCATTCCGCCCAGGAACCGCCCCGAAAGAGGAGGTAGAAGCAAAGAAACAAGGTGTGTCCATTGCAGTCAGAGCTTGGCAATCAACAGAGGCAGACATGGACGCCTCTGGGGAGCAAGTCCACGCATCTACTGAACTCGGTTCAGGCCCTTCACCCGGCAGAGAGCAAGGCGGCAGCGTGTTGACCTCGGCAGATTTTGCATTTCTCCGGCAGGAAGCTCCGGGACTCTTAAGAAAGCAAAGAGAGGTCCAGGAGGCGGCGACGGCTGCGTGGCGGGAGGAGATGCTGCTGCGTATCCGGGACCGCCGCCAAGGAGTAGAGGTTCCAGGACAAGGCGACGCGGTGACAGAGGTCGAGGGCGGCCCCGCGGCGGGTGAGTGTGCAACCCCTGCCCCGGCTGCAGAGCCTACCGTGACTATCCTGGACCTCATGACAGAGTACCTAATTCCCCACTCTGTCATTTGGGAGCAAGCGTTAGCTCCAGAGCTGCAATCGGCAGCTATGAGTGGGGACCTGCGATGCCGCCCAAACCCTGACTCGGAGGTGCCTGAAACTGCGGAGGAATCTACCGGCTCCAACCCGGACTGGTCCGCGACTGCAGAGGACCCACGGCCCGAGGCTGAGGAGTGGGCCTGGGAAAACCAGGGGGGCGACCTAATGGGCTTCCCCCGGGAGACCCGGGCTGAAGCGCGGAGGAGGAGCCAGTGGTGCAGTGATCAGATCTTCCAGCTCGCACGGGAGCAGCGACAGCGGGAGCAGCGCTGCGAGCGCCTCGAAGTACAGGCCAAAGCTGCTAAATCCCGGGCGCGTCAGGAGGAGGCCACCAGTCCTAGTCCCCGAATGGAGGGCCGAGGGTCTGTTTTCACCATGAGGCGGGGTGGGGGTTCATCCGATGTCCCCATCACCAGGATGATGTCTTCGTCAGTCCGCGGGACGTTGAGCCACGCCTAAAGAAGGGACACCCAGGCCGGAACCTCTTCCCGGGCGATACAGTGACTTTCTCTCGCCACCAGGGGGTGCGAGGGTGGTACGCCCTGGACGTCCACAAAGTGTCCGGGAGCGACGCCACCCCGCGCTCAGCCTCAGGGGACCGGCTAGCCTCTGTCGGGAGGAATGAGCCCTTTCCAAGGAGGGAGCCCGAGATTTGAAGCAGCCCCCGGCTGTTTTCGTTTTTGTTTACAAGTTTAATATGTTGACTTTTTTTCTATTATTGCTTAATTTCTTACCTGGCTTCTAGAGACACATGTCCCTGCGGACTGGCAGCAGACAGACTCTTTAAATTGTAAATAGTTTGCATCTCTTTAGGTGCTCCATATTGGTTTTATACAAAACCGCGGATATTTTCTACCTCAAGACCTCAGAAGAAAAACCTGTCAGGGTGGCTCTCCGGGAGGTCCAACTCGAGATCTTCATGCCCTGCAGCCACCCCAGGGCCCACATTGAGGGTTTAGGACAGGTCCCTCACACTTCTGAACTGACTCTGCGTCCTTGCACTTTTATCTGTCTGTTTGCACTAATGTCTCTGGAAAATGTTAGCACTTTTATAATTTTATACCTTTGTACTTTTATACTGTCTACCCTGTTATGCAACGTTTAAGGTATGTGCCTCCCATAAAGAGATGATAGTTTTTCTTGTTGAATTAAAAAATAAATTTCCTGGGTGTTACTTCTTTTGCAGCCCGCGGACGTGCTGTGTTTTACCAGGGGAGAATGTGGCGCCCCTGGGCTTTCGACCGCCACAGGGATGCTGCACTTCTTCAATGGAGTGTGGTGTTCCTCTTCTGAGGTAAGGCCGGTGTGATAGTCGTGACCCAACCTTTTGCATCCAACACCACACTTCTCCACCAGGGGGAGCTATTTAGACTATAGACTGGGGAACACAAAGTGGTAGGAACCAGTTAGTGGGTGAGGGTGGAGGACTTACAAGTTAGTTACACTTTAGATTTCATATTTAATTCAAAGCCATCTTTGATCTTGGACCTTCGTCCTTTTGCTGGTCCTAGTTAACCAAGTTCAAGTGGTCGTACTGTGCTGTCAGACTACTGTGTGTAATGTGACCTCCCTCCGGGAGCGCAGATCCTGTGTGGGCCTGCACCGGCAAGGGACACAGCCCTCGTACCCTGGCCTCGGGACGAGAGGTAGGTTGCAGACAAGCAATGTCTCAACCCGGCCAAGGACCAGGATCAAGAAGGCCCGGAGCTTAAGAGTGTGGCTCTGTAGCAAATGGATCCCAGGCAGGATGCAGACGGAGCGGTGTATGCACCTGTCCTCGCCAACCTGATATATTCAGAGGTACTCCGGCTGCAAAAGGGATACCGGCCCCCGACACCCGACCTTGCTACTCTACGTCCTGGACGGGAAAGCCCGGTTAGGCCCAGAGGATCCCACCGGGCATCGGACGGAGCGGAGCTGCCCCCATGCCCTTGTTCTGAGAGGAGCTCAGAGGGAGACCCGGCCTATTTGCACACACACGGACAGGAAAGGATTCGGTCTGTAGTTCAGGAACACTCTGCTGTAGGGTCGCGACTGAATGCTGGACTTACTCGGAGGTTGTCGGACCCGTGTCCCTGGTGACCGCAGGACTCCGCGGGGAGCAGGGAGTCGCCTTCCTTTGCCATCTAAGTGAGTAAAGCCTTGGAAGTTCACCCCTATGGCCTCCGGACTGTTATTTCTGCGCCACACCGCGGGATGCGGGATCCCTCTTTCCTTAACTACTACCCCCTCCATCCTGTCCCTCTGCCCTGAGGTCTTGCTCCACCTGTGGGGAGTAGTGAGAACTTTGGCCGCAGTACCACCAGGCCTCAGTGGACTGCAGCGGCGCTGGTGACCCTTCACCAGGCACCACAGGTGCCGTCAGGGCCGGCTCCAGGTTTTTCTGGGCCCTGGGCGAAAGAATCTCAGTGGGCCCTTTTAACACATACACGATTCATGATGCACAGATATGGCGGAGAAATATATATATAGTACACAGGACCCAGCCTGCCACCTCATCCTTCACATATGCAGACATGCGCACACACACAGTACGCAGACACATGCACGCACACACGGTACGCAGACACATGCACGCACACACGGTACGCAGACACATGCACGCACACACGGTACGCAGACACATGCACGCACACATGGTATGCAGACACGCACACACACACGGTACGCAGACGCATGCACACACACGGTATGCAGACATACGCACACACACGGTACGCAGACATATGCACACACGGAACGCAGACATATGCACACACGGTACGCAGACACGCGCACGAACACACACACATGGTACGCAGACATATGCACGCACACACGGTACGCAGACATATGCACGCACACGGTACGCAGACATATGCACGCACACGCACACGGTACGCAGAAATGCGCACGCACACGGTACGCAGACATGCGCACGCGCACACGGTACGCAGACATGCGCACGCGCACACGGTACTCAGACATGCGCACGCGCACACGGTACTCAGACATGCGCACGCACACACGGTACACAGATATGTACACATACAGACATACACACATTTTTACACAAATTCTTAAAAACATATATAAAACAGACAAATATATATACACAGTCATACACACTGACATTCACATACAGTACAGACCAAAAGTTTGGACACACCTTCTCATTTAAAGATTTTTCTGCATTTTCATCACTATGAAAATTGTACATTCACACTGAAGGCATCAAAACTATGAATTAACACATGTGGAATTATATACTTAACAAAAAAGTGTGAAACAACTGAAAATATGTCTTATATTCTAGGTTCTTCAAAGTAGCCACCTTTTGCTTTGATGACTGCTTTGCACACTCTTGACATTCTCTTGATGAGCTTCAAGAGGTAGTCACCGGAAATGGTCTTCCAGCAATCTTGAAGGAGTTCCCAGAGATGCTTAGCACTTGTTGGCCCTTTTGCCTTCACTCTGCGGTCCAGCTCACCCCAAACCATCTCGATTGGGTTCAGGTCTGGTGACTGTGGAGGCCAGGTCATCTGGCGTAGCACCCCATCACTCTCCTTCTTGGTCTAATAGCCCTTACACAGCCTGGAGGTGTGTTTGGGGTCATTGTCCTGCTGAAAAATAAATGATGGTCCAACTAAACGCAAACCAGATAGAATAGCATGCCGCTGCAAGATGCTGTGGTAGCCATGCTGGTTCAGTATGCCTTCAATTTTGAATAAATCCCCAACAGTGTCACCAGCAAAGCACCCCCACACCATCACATCTCCTCCTCCATGCTTCACGGTGGGAACCAGGCATGTAGAGTCCATCCGTTCACCTTTTCTGCGTCGCACAAAGACACGGTGGTTGGAACCAAAGATCTCAAATTTGGACTCATCAGACCAAAGCACAGATTTCCATTGGTCTAATGTCCATTCCTTGTGTTCTTTAGCCCAAACAAGTCTCTTCTGCTTGTAGCAGTGGTTTCCTAGCAGCTATTTTACCATGAAGGCCTGCTGCACAAAGTCTCCTCTTAATAGTTGTTGTAGAGATGTGTCTGCTGCTAGAACTCTGTGTGGCATTGACCTGGTCTCTAATCTGAGCTGCTGTTAACCTGCCATTTCTGAGGCTGGTGACTCGGATAAACTTATCCTCAGAAGCAGAGGTGACTCTTGGTCTTCCTTTCCTGGGGCGGTCGTCATGTGAGCCAGTTTCTTTGTAGCGCTTGATGGTTTTTGCAACTGCACTTGGGGACACTTTCAAAGTTTGCCCAATTTTTCAGACTGACTGACCTTCATTTCTTAAAGTAATGATGGCCACTCGTTTTTCTTTACCTAGCTGTTTTTTCTTGCCATAATACAAATTCTAACAGTCTATTCAGTAGGACTATCAGCTGTGTATCCACCTGACTTATGCACAACACAACTGATGGTCCCAACCCCATTTATAAGGCAAGAAATCCCACTTATTAAACCTGACAGGGCACACCTGTGAAGTGAAAACCATTTCCGGTGACTACCTCTTGAAGCTCATCAAGAGAATGCTAAGAGTGTGCAAAGCAGTCATCAAAGCAAAAGGTGTCTACTTTGAAGAACCTTGAATATAAGACATATTTTCAGTTGTTTCACACTTTTTTGTTAAGTATATAATTCCACATGTGTTAATTCATAGTTTTGATGCCTTCAGTGTGAATGTACAATTTTCAAAGTCATGAAAATACAGAAAAATCTTTAAATGAGAAGGTGTGTCCAAACTTTTGGTCTGTACTGTACATGCACACACACAGACCCATTACAAATATTTTTAATATGGGGATTGGGGAAGCCTCACTCACCTGTCCCCGGTCCTGTGTCCTGTCCAGCAGCTCCTCAGGTATGGGGCAGTGCAGGGCCCCCGGCGTGTCACAGACATCATGGCTCTGGACCATCAGAGGGGCCCACTTGCGGTCGGGTCCGGGCCTCTCCCCCCCATCTGTGCAGGACCTCCGACGGTGTTTGATTGCCAGCACTCCCCCCAGACAAGGCCGCGCGCAGTGCGGCTGTGTCTGCTAGTAATGACGCGGCAGGGGCGACACACAAGCACAATTAAAGGTGCCGTCGACCCTGCCGTGTCATTACTAGCAGACACAGCCGCACAGCGCGCGGCCATGTCTGGGGGAGTGCAGCGCCTGCGTCACTGAACAGATGCCGAGGAAGCGGCCAGGGCCCCGACAGTGAGTGGGCGGTGGGCCCCGACAGTGAGTGTGCGGTGGTCCCTGACAGTGAGTGGGCGGTGGGCCATTCTGATTTTCCAGGGCCCCGGCACTTGCCCGGGTACGCTGGATGCTGACGCCGGCCTTGGGTGGAGTAGTCGTTAATCAGCCACTCAACCCGGACAAGCCCATACCATCTCTTTCTAATGTGACGGCCCTGAGCACGGGTTGGGCCCGGGCCACGGCTGCATCCCAACTCTCCATCACAGGGCCCGACACCGAGTTCCCCAACACCCAGGGTAAAACACGGGCTTTACGAGTAGAGGCGTCACAATCACCTATTTGTTTGGATGGATAATAACTTTTAATGATGGGGATAGCCCTGTAAGGTGGTAATCACACATGCTGTTTATATGGCGGATTTCAAAGCCATTTTTGAGCCACTGGAATGGATATAAGGCCTCATTTAGAAGTCAGTGATTTTTTAAGTACACAAAAAACTGTCTGAGTACCATCACTGTTTTTCAACTAATTTACATCAGTCCTCAAGACAATACATCTGTGCTGTATTGTCTGGAGGACTACAAGTGCCAGTGTGTCTAAGTGAGGCTGCAGAGAGTATAGGGGGCTGCTTTTTAAATATGGGGTTGCAGGTAAGTACATAGTTAAACACAATATCATAGTTTAACACAACAGCATAGTTTGGTGTTTTCCTTACTAGCTTTCCATTGTTTTGTTTTTTTCTGCATTTACCTGTATCCCATATAGTATGTGCTCCATGTACAATGCTACCACGTGTGTGTCTTGTGAGATGTATGCATGCCTTCAACAGCCATTTGAGGGTGAATATGTCTGCGTTTGATGTCAGCAAGTTACATGTTTGGAAGCCCAGATACTGGATCTGGCTGTGTGCCCACTATGCGTTTTTTAAGCGCTTCCGCAGTGACAATTCTGCAGCGGAAACGCTTAAAAAACGCTTGGTAGAAGGTCTGCAATGGTCCCCAATGATAATCCGCATGTGCTGTGCACATGCTGCAGAAATTTCTGCTGCAAATTATCATTGCGGAAAAATCTGCAGCGCTATCAATTATTTTGCGTAATCGCGGTGTTTTCGAAGCCATTGACTTGCATTGAATCGCTTAATATCCGCATGACTACATGTGCACATGCGGATATTAAGCGATTCAATGTGCGGATGGTACCCGGGTCTGGAGAAGAGGAGACTCTCATCCAGTCCCGAGCACCATAGCACCTGTAAAAAAAAAAAAAAGAATTTAAAATAAAAAAATACATTATACTCACCTTCTGATGGCCCCCGGTCTCCTTAGGGATGCGTCCTGGCTCCCCGACAGCTCGCGATGGTCTAAAAGGACCTGCCATGACGCCATTTAGTCATGTGACGGGTCACGCGATCGCTGATGTCGGCAGTCACGTGACCTGTCACATGACTAAATGACGTCATGGAATGTCCTTTTAGACCACCGCGAGACACCGGGGAGACCGGACGCATCGGATAAGGAGACCGGGAGCCATCGGAAGGTGAGTAGAATGTTTTTTTTTTTTTTTTTTTACCATTTTATTCTTTTTTTTTAACTAACTTGGTCACACTATATAAAATCCATTTTCCAAGTGATGCTTAAATCGCCTGGAACGTGCTTGACAGCCCGCATGTGAAATTGCCTGCTAAAAACTCTTCACAAACGCTTGTCCCTGGCTGAAAAAACGCATGTAAAATCCGCATGTGTTTTTTCTGCCAGGGAGATGCAGAAACGCTCAGGAAAAATCCGGAGCATTTCTGCAACGTGGGCACATAGCCTTAATGTGCAGCTAGGTACACTCAGGAGCATTGCACACCTGGAGAGGAATTTGGAGCTCACTGAGCTTGCTCTGGCTGGGGCCAGTGATATAGAGGAGGGTGGAGGTGGGGAAGATCAGGACAGAGAAGTATGTAGCTGGGTAAATATTACAAGAAGGGGTAGGGGAAAAAGTGCCAAGGAGCCCAGTCCTGTTCTGGCACAACCTGGTAAATATGCCTGTTTGGCTGATATTAGGATTGCAAGCCCAGGGCTGGGATCACTGCAGCAGGACGTTGCTCCTAGCAACCAGAAAGACGACTGCTGTAGGAAGGAGGTAAATAGGAGCGCAGAACAGGCCAGACAGATGTTGATGGTAGGTGACTCTATAATTAGGCGGACAGACAGGCCATCTGCCGCCGAGACTGTGAATGCCGAACAGAGTGTTGTCTGCCAGCTGCTCGGGTTCGACATATTGCGGATCGGATAGACAGATTGCTGGGTGGGGCTGGGGAAAACCCAGTGGTCATGGTACATATTGGTACTAATGACACAGTTAGAGGGAGGTGGAAGGTCCTTAAAAATTACAGGGAACTAGGAGAGAAGCTGAAGGGCAGAACCTCCAAGGTGGTGTTTTAAGAAATACTGCCGATGCCACGAGCATCACTAGAAAGACGTCGGGAGCTTAGGGAGATAGATAAGTGCCTTAGAAATTGGAGTAGGAAGGAAGAGTTTGGGTTCATGGAGAACTCGGCTGACTTCTCTGTCTGCTACAGGCTCTATGGTAGGGACGGACTGCATCTCAATGGGGAGGGTGCAGCTATGCTGGGGGAAAAAATGGTCAGATGGATGGATAAGCTTTTAAACTAGGATCTGGGGGGAGGAAGGGTAGTCGCGCTAGTAAGGGGATAGATAGAGTAGACAGAGAGAAGGACACAGTAGGGATTAATGAGGATCTGGGGGTGCTGGGATATGCAAGGAAAGTAGGGAGCTGAGTGGAAGTAACAAATGAGCTAATAATAGTATTAAATGTCTGCTGGCAAATGCAAGAAGTCTCACAAACAAAATGAATGAACTGGAGACTCTTACGTCGGTCACAGAATATGATGTGGTGAGTATTACGGAAACCTGGCTGGATGAAAGCCATGACTGGGTGACAAACATAGAGGGATATACTACATTCAGAAAGGACAGGAAAGACAAAAGAGGTGGAGGGTGTGTATTTTCGTCAGATCCAACTTAAAACCCATGCTCAGTGACTGTTATGTCCCATGAATGGGAAATTTCTGGACTACGTTTGGACTCCTTGCAGTTTTTATATATTGCTGGTTGTTGCTATGCAATAATATTTACCTTCCTTATGTTTGTCCCTTCTCTCTAACTGTCTCCTTCTCATGTGACTGTAGCTAACCCCTCCCTTCTTCCCTGCCTTTCCTCAGTCACCATCTTGTCACCATTAGAAGCTCAAGTTCTTTCAGCCTGTCTCAAGAAAAGTTCTTTTTACCTGCTCCTGTATGCATTATAACAAGAAATTCTTAAAGAAAACAAAGCCTCTTCTGAATTCTTCACAACGTGCCTGCTTGTAGCCGAGTTAAAGCTATCTGCTACCATGTAAGTAAGGTGAAGAGACAGCGTCTCAACAGCGTCCTATATTACAGCATCAGCCATGGGGACAGAATAGTGACGACGTTGGGGGAACCTGCGACAATGTAGAGTCAGCCTGGGTAAATGTACATGGGGATGGCAATAATGGATAGCTTCTAATTGGAGTTTGTTACAAGCCTCCTAATATAGCTGAACTGGTAGAGGATGAAATGCTGCAACAAATTAAAAATGCAGCAAATAATAATAGGTCCTTATTATGGGGGATTTTAAATATCCAGACATTCAATGGGATACAGAATCTTCCAGTTGTGCTAAAAGCTGCAAGTTCTTATCCACAGGTCAGGACAATTACCTCTCTACATCGCTTACACCTTCCCCCACCACAAGGCATAGCGATGAGGACGCAGAGCAAGTGGCAAGTCCTACCACAATATCTTCTTCATGCACAGAAGTCTGCGCAGAAGACCTGTGTGACAAGTCCTGTGTGAAGATATGTTTGTGAACGTGCATCCTAAGGACCATCCTGAGAAAACCATAAAGATGTACGCCTGGACAATCAGAGTAACCGATCCCTTGCAAGGTAAGAACTCTTTGATCTATTTGACTTAAAGGGAAACGCTCACCCCTACACTCTGGGCACCTGTAGTGGTGTTACAGAGGTCTCTGGGAGACAAGTCAATGGACTCATAGTATCTTCTCTTGAGAACAATGTGAAGATACCTCTACCCACTTTGATCGAGTGCAACCAGATACCATCCAACAGAGAGGAGATCTCTACTCCAGAGGCTGCTCTTCGTCATTCCCATCTAAAGACTATAGCCAACAAGAATCCAGCTCTTGACAACAGCGCAAACATCGTAATTCTGCTTGGCAGAGACATTCTGCAGCTACACAAGGTACGTCGGCAAATCAACGGGCCACATGATGCTCCATTTTCTCAACGCTTTGATCTAGGTTGGGTTATCATAGGTGATGTCTGCATGGAAAGGATGAAGAGACTTGCAAGGATCTTCTCATTTAAGACTCATGTCTCACCAAATGGTTGCAACACTCACTCACAACCATGCCCACATCATTACTGGGTGAAAGAGAAGCCGAGTAACTGTAAGTGGCAGCAAGAAAACCCTAACAACATAAACACGTTCCTGTCCTGTGATGACAACCTCGGGTCAACAGCGTTCAATTCTTCAAGTGAAGACAACCGGCTGGTACCTGCAAGAGAAGACAGTGGAAACTCTCATGGTCCTACGGCACAAGGATAATGACGTCCACAACGAGGTCCTAGATTACTGGATAAAGGTACATGTCTTTGGGAACAGCTCCTCACCTGCTGCAGCACTCTGTGGACCGAGACGGACAACCCAGGAAGGTGAGAGAGAGTATGGACCTGATACTCCTCTATCTGTGGAGAAGAGCTTTTATGTAGATGCTGTGCTTAAATCTCTACCCACAAGTAAAGAGACAATTGATCCGCTCTCTGAAGCACTGGAAATGTTGTTAGCAGCAAACTTCAGACCTCACAAGATCATCTTCATCAGCCAGGAGATAATGAAGGCATTTCCATCTGAGGACAGAACAACGAGCTTAAAGGATCTTGATCTAAGATATGACATTCCTTCTATACAACGCAGTCTTGGTCTGCTCTGGGACATTAAACTTGACACGTTCTCATTCCAGGTGTCAGTCTGCATTAAACACTTTACCAAATGAGGAGTCTTACCTGTTATGAACAGCATCTACGATCCTCTCGGGTTTATAGCACCCATCATCATTCAAGGCAAGATTTTGTTGAGACAGTTGACCGCTGAGAACACGGATTGAAACACCCTATTTTCATCCAGAAACCACAAAGGTGGGAAACATGGAAAACATCTCCAAGGACCTTAGATCATCTCATCTCGTTCCTATCTGGTTCTGCCGTAAGCTCTCTTTCAGCCGCCACAAGAAGAGAAGTCCACATTCTCTCCAACGCATCTGCAAGGGTCATAGCTGCAGTAACCTACCTGAGGACCTCAGAAGCTGTCAACTAGGTATTTTGTGAATTTGTCCTGGAAAGGATCAAACTAGCCTCAAGGCCTGCTTACACTGCACCAAAACTTGGTCTTTGGGCTGCCGTATTGGCAGTGGAAGTTACAGACGTTGCCCTTGAACAGTGGCACCACATCTCCACTGACTTACATCTAACTCACCCAGAAACAGGACTCATGGCTGCACCCAGCCTTTGTGACAACTCCTGGCTGTCGTTTCCAAGCTTTGTCCCTGAGGACCCTTGTTCTGTCAATGCTGGCAGCACATTTCAACCTGACGAACCAGTCGCTGACGGAGAGACCAGACCCGTCATCTCTACACGCAGCATACCTGTGACTTCAAAGTTGAAGCTGAGGCCTCATCTCTCTGGACGCTTCTTGACCTGGTCACCGGTTGTACAGGCTGATATTCGCCAGACTTATAGCGCCAAGTACTTCCTGGGAGAAGGCATCACATGAAGGACATTGCTTCTAGACACAGCTTACGGCATGGAGCCTACCATCATGTACTTTCAGCTGTGTTAGGACATTGAACTTCCTCCAGTGGATTGTTTGGGATGGTGGAAGTGTTTGCACGTTGCGGCTTCTCCAATACGAAGATGGGTTTCCATTTGGACTCGGATTATCTGGCTGTTGAGGACTTCAAGTCTCCAACTGAAAGTTGGACTCGAACTGTTGTTGTTATTGCTTGTTTATTTCCTTTGTCTTTCAGGTCTACTCTGACATCCCCAAAAGACACCACGTCAAAGAATTATTGAAATCTAAAGATTTCAGATGGGGTGTGTTATGTCCCATGAATGGGAAATTTATGGACTACGTTTGGACTCCTTGCAGTTTTTATATATTGCTGGTTGTTGCTATGCAATAATGTTTACCTTCCTTATGTTTGTTCCTTCTCTATCCCTGTCTCCCCTCTCATGTGACTGTAGCTAACCCCTCCCTTCCTCCCTGCCTTTCCTCAGTCACCATCTTGTCACCATTAGAGGTTCATGTGCTTTCAGTGTGGCGCCCCTGAGGGTTCAGTCGCCACAGAGGTACTGCACACTCATCCAGAGGTGTGGTATCTCCTTCTCTCAGGTAAGGAGGGAGTGCTGCCCGGAACCTCGACACCTGCATCCAACACTACACCGCTCCAGGCCGGCTGGAAGGGCAACATGCAATGTGTTTCCTGCTGAGCCCTGTCCCTGGCTGGAGTGGGGGGAACCCAAAGGTAGGGGGAACCAGTAGTGGGTGTGGGTGGAGGAAGCAGTTTAGGAGAGAGTCAGAAAGAGGAGTGAGAGAAGACAGTCTGGGAGCAGAGTCTCTTTAGGAGCTCTGCTCCACAAGTAGGGCCCAGTCCTAGAGGCCCAGGAGGGGAGCAGAGGAGTAGGCTCCGATCTACAGAAGGGATCCTAGGGGTTACGGCGAGTGCAAGACGGCACCCGTACGCCCCGAATCTGTCAGAAGACAGAGGGATCGTAGGCCGCAAGAAGGGGACCGGCCCCTGGACCAGTCGTGTAACTTCAAGTCTCGGCTGGAAAAACCGGAGGCTTCTCGCTTTCATAGACCAGTTGCTGTAGCCTTATTCTAATCCCCGTGAGGGTCAAGCAGGTCCAGGAACTCCAGTAAGATAGGAGATACTTCAGAGCACCTGAGCGGGATTGAGAGTGGGGAAGCGCAGGGCAGGAGGGAGAAGACCCAGCATGAAGACGGTTTAGCTAGGAACACAAGAAAGCGGGGTTCCGTCAGGTGCTCCTAATCTGCCTGAGGAAGAGTTGAACCCCTGCCTGGTGAGCGCAGCGCGACGTGGGAGGCTGGCACCCGTACAGTGCACCAGTGGAACTTTCATAAGAACTGTGGGTAAAGACTCGGATGACTGCACCGTACTGCCTCCGTCCATTATTTCAGCTGCGCCATCTTTCCCTCCCTGCACTACAACGCCCAGCACACTGGGTCGCTTACTACACTGCCCTGAGGCCTGCCACTCCACCTGTGGGGAGCCGTTCCATCATAAGCTGCCCTAACATCTGCCTCAGAGGACTGCTCCACAGCGGGGGCTCCCTTTAGTCGCATTCCACAGGTGGCGTCACGAACTTTCCAAATCCCCTATAAATAATTCCCCTTTTTGTTGACCACCCTGGGCCACGGACCGGGCCAGCCACCATGATATTCTCCCCCACCGGCATCCATAGGACCGGCTGCCGAGTACCTCATGGCTCTGGGGGCGCGTCATCTTCTGGCGTCACGAACAGGATTGCGTGCCCACTGCCACCGGTACTTTGCACCTTAAAAGACTGTAACACTTACTGTGGTGAAGATTTCCCGCCATTCCTGAGGTTTTCCGCCATTATCCGCCATTTTCCTGTCGCCGCGCGGGAAGAAGAGGGGCGTAACCGCGGGAACCCGAGAGGCGCGACTGTGAAAAGCGTGCAAAGCCCAGGACACGCCCCGCCACTGACGTCGACCAGGAAGCATCAGGTCCTGGAAGGAGTCCAGAGGACGCTCTGACGTCAGACGCGAGCGACTCAAGGTCCTGGAAGAAGACCGTCACCCGCGGAGCTGCGGCCTACCTGATAAGAAGTGAAGAAGGTAGGCTACGGTTGACTAGGGGGGCGCATCCATGGCCAACGACCAGCATGCCGCCGGAGCACCGGTTAACGCTCCTGATGCCCAACTTGTGCCCCACCAGCAGGGGTCATGACTCCGTTGATACCCATGGCCCTGCCGTATATCCCTGGAGCAAAATGGCTTCCCCAGTATGATGGCAGACTGGACACCCTGGCCGGGTTCAAGAGAAAAATATGCGGTGTACTGGACATGTATTCTATGACTGGTAAGCAGAGAGCCGCTGTTGTGCTGGGACAATTGACTGGTGCCGCAGAGCGGGAAGTTGAAACCTGGCCTGCCGCAGACCAGGAATCAGTGTCCACTATCTTCAAGAAACTGCAAGCTGTGTTTGAAAACCGCACTGAGACAGATCTCCGGATGAGGTTCTATCACTGTGTCCAGAAACCTGAGGACAGTATCCGGGACTACGCCTGGCGCTTACAGGAAGCCCTGCAGGCCCTGAAACAGGTTAGTAAAGCCAGGATACAGGATGAGAATAAAATGCTGATGGAACAGTTCATCCGGGGGTTGAGGTCCCAGGAGGAGAGCAGAACTGTACAGTGGTGGGCTTTAGATCATCCAGACGCCACATCAGCCTGTCTCAGGAAAAGTTCTTTTTACCTGCTCCTGTATGCATTATAGCAAGAAATTCTTAAAGAAAACAAAGCCTCTTCTGAATTCTTCACAATGTGCCTGCTTGTAGCTGAGTTAAAGCTATCTGCGACCATCGCTTCCATGTAAGTAAGGTGAAGAGACAACGTCTCAACAGCGCCCTATATTACAGCATCAGCCATGGTGACAGAATAGTGACGACGTTGGGGGAACCTGCGACCATGTAGAGTCAGTGTGGGTAAATGTACATGGGGATGGCAATAATGGATAGTTGCTAATTGGAGTTTGTTACAAGCCTCCTAATATAGCTGAACTGGTAGAGGATGAAATGCTGCAACAAATTAAAAATGCAGCCAATAATAATAGGTCCTTATTATGGGGGATTTTAAATATCCAGACATTCAATGGGACACATAATCTTCCAGTTGTGCTAAAAGCTGCAAGTTCTTATCCACATGTCAGGACAATTACCTCTCTCACCTGGTAGATGAACCAACCAGTGGAGGTAATTTGCTGATTTTGGTTCTGTCAAATAGACCAGATACAATTTCAGATCTACAGGCCCAGGAGCATTTGTGAAGCAGTGACCATAGTATGGTAAGTTTCAATGTAATATTCAATAAAACATTTCAAAAAGGAAATGCAAAAACCTGGAACTTTAGGAAAGCTGATTTCAACAAATTAAGGGAAGAGCTTAATTGTGTAGACTGGGATCATGTCATGGTAACTGGGGATAGCAAACATAAATGAGGCATGTTTAAGGAAATACTACTAGAATCCAGTAGAAAATTTATACCCTCTGGTAATAAAATGTCAAGGAATAAAAAGAAACCATTATGGATCAATAAGACAGTACAAAGTTTAATCAGACAAAAACAAAGGGTATTCAAAATTTTGAAGGCCGAGGATACAGAAATAGCATTTCAGGAGTATAGAGACCTAAATAAGAAATGTAAAAAAGAAATCAAGCTAACAAAGTTATCTACAGAGAAACAAATCACCAATCACCAGCGACATTAAAATCAGTCCCAAAATTTTTATAAATACATCAATGCCAAAAAGAAAAAAAACAGATGGTATCGGCCCCTTAAAAGACGATAACAACAAGATGATTATAGAGGACAAAGAAAAGGCTGAGATATTAAGCAGGCATTTTTCATCCATGTTCACCAACGAAACGTCTGTTCCAGGGATCTTTCAACAGGGCAAATATCAAAGTTCACCACCTGATATAACTAGTTTAACACAAAAAGAGGTGAGCAAATTAAACATTGACAAATCCCCCAGCCCAGATGGCATTCATCCACAGATACTGAGGGAATTAAGCTCAGTAATTGACAGACCGCTGTATCTCATATTCTTAGACTCTCTTGTAACAGAGGTAGTGCCACAGCTGATGTGGTACCGATATTTAAGGAAGGCAAGGAGGTGGATCCAGGTAACTACCGTCCAATAATCCTGTCATTGGTAGTGTGCAAAGTTTTTGAGGGTATAACAAAGGACTTTCAGAGTTATATCGCAGAGAATAATATAATAAATAAAAATTAGCACAAATTCATGAAAAATAGGTCGTGCCTAATCAACATGTTGGGTTTCTATGAGAAGGTAAGTGCAAATCTGGATGTTAGTAATGCGGCTGATGTGATTTATCTGGACTTTTCAAAGGAATTTGATACTGTACTACATAACAGCCTTATACTGAAGCTACAGAATCAAGGACTTGGCAGAGCTATATGCAGATGGGTAAGGAATTGGCTAAATGATAGGAAACAAAGAGTCGTCATAAATGGTATGTTCTATAAATGGAATATAGTCAGCAGTGAGGTATCGCAGGGATCTATGCTAGGACCGATTCTTTTTAACTTCTTTATTAACGACCTTGGGGATGGGATTGAGAGTAAAGTGTCAGTCTTTGCTGATGACACTAAAGTATGTAGAATATTAAAATTTGATCTTGACATTACGATAATGCAGAAAGATCTGGAAAAGATGACTGAATGGGCAAACACTTGGCAGATGAGATTTAATGTAGATAAATGTAGAGTAATGCACCTAGGATGGAGTAATCCTATTGCTGTATATACATTAAATGGGAGTATACTCAGGATTACAGAACAGTAGAAGGACTTGGGTATTCTGATTACAAGTAAGCTGAGCAGCAGTACTCAATGTCAAGCAGCAGCTGCAAAAGCAAATATTTTAAGATTTATAAAAAGAGAAATAAAATTCTGCGATCCCAACGTACTGTTACCCCTTTATAAATCACTGGTGAGGCCTCATCTGGAATATGGGATCTAGTTTTGGGTTCCACATTTTAAAAAAGATATTCAGAAGTTATAGTCAGTTCAAAGGCGGGCATCTAGACTACAAGGGATGGAAGGCCTCTCATATGATGAGAGGTTGAAAAAGTTGAGCTTGTTAAGTTTAGAAAAACGACGCCTCAGAGGTGATCTCATTTACATGTATAAATATATGTGTAGTCAGTACAAAGGACTAGCACACGACTTATTCCTTCCAAAGACCATACTAAGGATCAGGGGGCACTCTTTATGGGTGGAAGAAAGGAATTCCGGCACCTAAACAGGAAATGGTTCTTTACAGTCAGACAGTGGAGTGCCCTACCTCAAGAGGTAGTAATGGCTGACACTATAACAGCTTTAAAAAAATGGCTGAATGATTTCCTCGATACACATAACATTGTGGGTTATATTAGACAAAATGTACAATTGGGGGAGAAAGGTTGAACTTGATGTACCTAGGTCTTTATTCAACCTACGTTACTTTGTTACTTTGTTTGTTAGTCTGTCAGCTTTTCCTATCAGTTTTTACCATCAGTCTTTCATCAGTGATTTTCACATAAGAAAAAAAAAATTTGCAAAACTTCTCCTATTCATTACAATGTTCAGGTCTCTTGTGTTTCCAATGTTGTCTTTTTCATTTGTTTATAGTTATTCTAAATTTAAATCAATAACATTTATCTGATTAAAAAATATATACCATACTGTATAGCAAACAGTAAAGGAGTTTCTCTTTTAGTTTTGCTTTGACCGTTCATATTACCATGCTGTCATTGGCCACAAGGATTTGGTACTGCAAATCATATCACACAATGGGCCAATTTACACTTTTGCAAGAATTGCATTGCTTCACGTTGTTACCAGCTGAGCAAAATTATTGGATGGAAACTGCCATGAAAATTGAATATAGAAAGGATAATTATGCATTTGTGTATTAAAAGGGTTTCCTCACTTAACCCTAGATATTGAAAGGGACATATTTGAATGTAAATGTTAAATATGAGAGCTTCTTTTTGCCCTTTTTCTATTAGGTATTGGAACCTATAGCTTACCTTTTGTAAGTGTCTAGAGGTGGCAAACACATCAGCTGTCAGCCAACAGCTATATATCCCATCTCCCCATAAGCATGCATGCATGGGAGTAATACAGAATAAAAGAATCAGACATTTAAAGATCCTTGTCTCACCCATCATCATGTGTTGGGGAAAGTTGGGAGGCACCATACACATTACATGATCAGCCGATCCCTCCAAATCAGTGGCTTCGGTCTACTTTAATGTGTATGAATGCATTAATTTTTCACTTTGGGCCTCCTTCTCCATGTATTGAGCAGCAGCATATGAAAAAAATATGTAACAACCTCCCTTTGAAGTTTCCTTTTTTCAACTTTCACTAGTCCTTCAGCTTTTCTCGCATTCTCTGTTTCAGTTTTATATCTGGTCACTAGTGTTGAGCATTCCGATACTGAAATATCGGGTATCGGCCGATATTCGCGGTATCGGAATTCCGATACTTAATTCCGATACTTTTACAATATCGAATACCGGAATCGGAAGTTCCCATAATGCCTGCGCTCTGCAGTGTCTCTGAAGGATGACAAGCTGGGTGGCAGCGCTCAGCTGCGATCCAGCCTGTCATCAGAATGCCATCCCAGCTTGGGAGAATTCTCCTGATTGTTTAAAAGCCGGCGGGCGGTAAAAAGCCGCCGGCTTTTAAACAATCACACAGCCCCATACTGCTTCCCCGCAGCCTCCCACCCCGATCCTCCGCTCCTCTCGCCACCTCCCATCCCGATCGTAAGTTAGGACCGGGCGGGGAGCACAGCACCAAGGAGCGGGGAGCGAAGGACCCGGGTGGGGAAGCCGGCAGTGAAAAGACTTCACCGCCGGCTTTCCCGTTCTGTGCTGCGCTTTCCCGCCGGTTATTTCAAATGAACAGCTGAGGTATCAGGTGATGCTGATCAGCTGTTCATTTGAAGTCGCCGCGGTGCCCTCAGAGGGTTCATGTGAGTTCATGCTTGACTGCATTGCATGAACTCACATGAACTTTCCCACGGCCGCACAGGTCAGCCTCACCTCGCAGACCATCAGCCCGTCATGATTAGTGTGTGCGGGTGTCTGTGCGATGTCTGCGGGTGTGTGCGGTGTCTGTGTGATGTCTGCGAGTGTGTGTGCGGTGTCTGTGCGATGTCTGCGAGTGTGTGCGCGGTGTCTGAGCGATGTCTGCCGGTGTGTGCGGGTGTGCGCGGTGTCTGTGCGATGTCTGGGGGTGTGTGCGTGCAGGCAGACATAGGCCGATGTGACACTACTACTCCCATCGGCCTATGTCTGTCCCCCGTCCACTCGTGCCAGCAGGATCAGCTCGATGGGAGCAGTAGTTCCCATCAGCCTGATCCTGCTATTTAAATTGCCCTACTGTGTCCCCAATAAATTTTAAATACATGTCATTGGTGGCCAGTGGTTACCTACAATAAATTAGTTCATACATTACCTGTCCCTGCGAACCCCACCTAAAATAAAGTAAAAAATAAAAAACTACACCTATACTCACCTAGACACCTAATTCCCCGAAGCCATCGATCTCCTGTAATAAAATGTAAAATAATAAACCACAACCTTATCCTTACCCCTCCGTAGTACTCCACGAGTGTCCCACGATGATCTCCAGTTTAGAGCAGCCACATAGAATGTGACCGCTCTGAACCGCTGCCGCCACTAGAATGACGGGGCCGTAAATCAGCCCCGTCATTGCATAAGTGGGTTCGCCGGAGTTCAGGCAGCGCTGCTCCGGTTAGCTGCTTTACGGCCCCGCTGTATCGTGAGAAATTCTCACGGTACAGCAGTGCCGTAAAGGTGGTCTCCAGAGCTGCGCTGAATGAATGCACTCCGGTGACCTCAGTCAGGGGCTCACGCTGCCGGGAGCGGACGTGTTCCCGGCAGCGTGAGCTTACAGCAGCCATGCACAGCTGTCACCATCTCCAGATGTGACAGCTGTGCATGGGAGATCAGCGCAGGAACATAGACAGGTAACTATTTTTTTTTAGTAAACTAAGAATTAAATAAAATGGTGTGTTTTATTTCAAATAAATTATTTTTTTCTGGGTGTAGTGTGTGTTTTTTCTTTTTAACACTTTGTAGGTTAGTAATGGGGGTGTCTTATAGACGCCCATCATTACTAACCTGGGCTTCATGGCAGCTGGCGCTGACATGAACCCCAACCCTATTACCCCCTGCCACCGCACCAGGGCAGCGTGGAAGAGCGAGGCTAAGTGCCAGAATTGGCGCATCCTATGGATGCGCCATTTCTGGGGCGGCTGACGGCTGGTGTTTCTAGCCTGGGAGGGGGCCAATATTCATGGCACCCTTCCTGGGCTATTAATATCAGCCCCCAGCTGTCTGCCTAGCCTTTGCTAGCTACTAAAATAGGGGGGACCCCACGTAATTTTTTTGGGGGGTCCCCCATTTTAATAGCTAGTAAAGGCTAGGTATTCAGCTGAGGGCTGATATTAGTATCCTGGGAAGCTCCGTGGGTATTACCCCCTTCCCAGGCTTCAAACATCTGCCCCAGCCATCTGCTTAACCTCCGCTAGATACTAAAATTATGGGGGATCCCACGCCAATTTTTTTTAAAATAAATCCTTTATTTTAACACTAAATGACATTTGAGGAGTTAATAAAGATGCAGTCCCTAAATTATTATTTATTTTTTAATTAATTTTTCCCAAAAATTTTGACGTGGGCTTTGCCATATTTTTGTATGCCAGCCAGGTACAGCAGGCAGGAACGGGCTGCCCCCAACTCCCAGCTGCCTATTTGTACCTGGCCGGACACAACAATATAGGGAAGCCCTTTTTTTTTTAAATTATTTCATGAAATAATTAAAAAAAAATTGATGTGGGGCTTTGCCCTATATTTGTGTCCAGCCAGGTACAGCAGGCAGGAACTGGCTACCCCCAACCACCAGCTGCCTATTTGTACCTGGTTGGACACGACAATATAGGGAAGCCATTTTTTTTTCAATTATTTCATGAAATAATAAAAAAAAATTGACGTGGGGCTTCGCACTATATTTGTGTCCAGCCAGGTACAGCAGGCAGGAACGGGCTGCCCCCAACCACCAGCTGCCTATTTGTACCTGGTTGGACACAACAATATAGGGAAGCCCTTTTTTTTTTAAATTATTTCATGAAATAATTTAAAAATAATTGACGTGGGGCTTCGCACTATATTTGTGTCCAGCCAGGTACAACAGGCTGGAACGGGCTGCCCCCAACCACCAGCTGCTTATTTGTACCTGGTTGGACACAACAATATAGGGAAGCCCTTTTTATCTTAATTATTTCATGAATTTCATGAAATAATAAAAAAAAAAAAAATACGTGGGGCTTCCTTCATGTAGAATTAACCTACAAGGAAAGAAAGGGTTTATTTTCATTCCGATATTTGTGTCCCATTGACTTGCATTGGTTTCCGGTATCGGAATCGGCGATATCCGATACTTTTTGGGTATCGGTCCGATCCAATCCGATCCGATATTTCCTGATATCGGATGGTATCGCTCAACACTAGTGACCAGTAGTGTTGAGCGATACCTTCCGATAATAATAAACCAACCTCATCCTTACCTTCCCATGGTTCCCAGGACAGCTTCAGCTCTGCTACATCGAGATGACAGGCTGGACCGCAGCAGAACGCTGCCATCCAGCCTGTCATCCCGCGGACACTGAGAAGCGCAGGCATGCTTGCGCTCTTCAGTGTCTGGCTGTGACGGCATCCAGATGAGCCGACAATGAACTCAGCTCACCTCATGCACGTCACTGACAGCGTGGGAGAATTCTCCTGCGCATGCGGTGAGCGTGAGAGACTCGGCTCATCTGGATGCCGTCACAGCCTGACACTGAGGAGCGCAAGCATGCCTGCGATTCTCAGTGTCTGCGGGATGACAGGCTGGATGGCAGCGTTCTGCTGCGGTCCAGCCTGTCATCTCGATGTAGCAGAGCTGAAGCTGTCCTGGGAACCATGGGAAGGTAAGGATGAGGTTGGTTTATTATTTTTCATTTATTGCAGGAGATCGTTGGCTTCAGCTGGAATGGGCGTGATGGTAAGTATGGTTTAATTTAGAACAATAAAGAATTGTGTGTTTATTTCAATTAAAGGACTTTATTCTGGGTGTTGTGTTTTTTTTTAAATAATTTACTAGAAATTCATGGCGGTCATGTCTAATATTGGCGTGACCCCATGAATTTCGGGCTTAGGGCCAGCTGATAATGCCAAGCTGGCCCTAACCCCTTTATTACCCAGTGAGCCACCGCACCAGGGCCCTGGATGAGTTGGGTACAGCGCCAGAAGATGGCGCTTCTATGAACGCGCCATTTTCCGGGGTGGCTGCGGACTGCAATTTGCAGCGGGTGGGGCCCAGAAAGCTTGGGCCTCCCTGCGCTGCGGATTCCAGCCCCCATCTGCCTAGTTGTACCTGGCTGGACACAAAAATAGGGCGAAGCCCCACGTATTTTTTTTTTTAATTATTTCATGAAATTCATGAAATAATTAAGAAAAACAGGGCTTCCCTATATTGTTGTGTCCGGCCAGGTACAAATAGGCAGCTGGTGGTTGGGGGCAGCCCGTTCCTGCCTGCTGTACCTGGCTGAACACAAATATAGTGCGAAGCCCCACGTCAATTTTTTTTTAATTATTTCATGAAATAATTAAAAAAAAGGGCTTCCCTATATTGTTGTGTCCAACCAGGTACAAATAGGCAGCTGGTGGTTGGGGGCAGCCCGTTCCTGCCTGCTGTACCTGGCTGGACACAAATATAGTGCGAAGCCCCACGTCAATTTTTTTTTTATTATTTCATGAAATAATTAAAAAAAAAAGGGCTTCCCTATATTGTTGTGTCCAACCAGGTACAAATAGGCAGCTGGTGGTTGGGGGCAGCCCGTTCCTGTCTGTTGTACCTGGCTGGACACAAATATAGTGCGAAGCCCCACGTCAATTTTTTTTTAATTATTTCATGAAATAATTTTTTAAAAAAAAGGGCTTCCCTATATTGTTGTGTCCAACCAGGTACAAATAGGCATCTGGTGGTTGGGGGCAGCCCATTCCTGTCTGTTGTACCTGGCTGGACACAAATATAGTGCGAAGCCCCACGTCAATTTTTTTTTAATTATTTCATGAAATAATTAAAAAAAAAAAGGGCTTCCCTATATTGTTGTGTCCAACCAGGTACAAATAGGCAGCTGGTGGTTGGGGGCAGCCCGTTCCTGCCTGCTGTACCTGGCTGGACACAAATATAGGGCAAAGCCCCACATCAATTTTTTTTTAATTATTTCATGAAATAATTTAAAAAAAAAAGGGCTTCCCTATATTGTTGTGTCCGGCCAGGTACAAATAGGCAGCTGGGAGTTGGGGGCAGCCCGTTCCTGCCTGCTGTACCTGGCTGGCATACAAAAATATGGCAAAGCCCACGTCAAAATTTTTGGGAGAAATTAATTAAAAAATAAATTATAATTTAGGGACTGCATCTTTATTAACTCCTCAAATGTCATTTAGTGTTAAAATAAAGGATTTATTTAAAAAAAAATTGGCGTGGGATCCCCCATAATTTTAGTCTCTAGCGGAGGTTAAGCAGACGGCTGGGGCAGATGTTTGAAGCCTGAGAAGGGGGTAATACCCACGGAGCGTCCCAGGATACTAATATCAGCCCCCAGCTGAATACCTAGCCTTTACTAGCTATTAAAATGGGGGACCCCCATTTAAAAAAAAATTGGCGTGGGGTCCCCCCTATTTTAATAGCTAGCAAAGGCTAGGCAGACAGCTGGGGGCTGATATTAATAGCCCAGGAAGGGTGCCATGAATATTGGCCCTCTCCCAGGCTAGAAACACCAGCCGTCAGCCGCCCCAGAAATGGCGCATCCATAGGATGCGCCAATTCTGGCACTTAGCCTCGCTCTTCCACGCTGCCCTGGTGCGGTGGCAGGGGGTAATAGGGTTGGGGTTCATGACAGCGCCAGCTGCCATGAAGCCCAGGTTAGTAATGATGGGCGTCTATAAGACACCCCCATTACTAACCTACAAAGTGTTAAAAAGAAAAAACACACACTACACCCAGAAAAAAATAATTTATTTGAAATAAAACACACCATTTTATTTAATTCTTAGTTTACTAAAAAAAAAAATAGTTACCTGTCCATGTTCCTGCGCTGATCTCCCATGCACAGCTGTCACATCTGGAGATGGTGACAGCTGTGCATGGCTGCTGTAAGCTCACGCTGCCGGGAACACATCCGCTCCCGGCAGCGTGAGCCCCTGACTGAGGTCACCGGAGTGCATTCAGTCAGCGCAGCTCCGGAGACCTCCTTTACGGCACTGCTGTACCGTGGGAATTTCTCACGATACAGCGGGGCCGTAAAGCAGCTAACCGGAGCAGCGCTGCCTGAACTCCGGCGAACCCACTTATGCAATGACGGGGCTGCTTTACGGCCCCATCATTCTAGCGGCGGCAGCGGTTCAGAGCGGTCACATTCTATGTGGCTGCTCTAAACTGGAGATCATCGTGGGACACTCGTGGACTACTACGGAGGAGTAAGGATAAGGTTGTGGTTTATTATTTTACATTTTATTACAGGAGATCGATGGCTTCGGGGAATTAGGTGTCTAGGTGAGTATAGGTGTAGTTTTTTATTTTTTACTTTATTTTAGGTGGCGTTCGCGGGGACAGGTAATGTATGAACTAATTTATTGTAGGTAACCACTGGCCACCAATGACATGTATTTAAAATTTATTGGGGACACAGTAGGGCAATTTAAATAGCAGGATCAGGCTGATGGGAACTACTGCTCCCATCGAGCTGATCCTGCTGGCACGAGTGGACGGGGGACAGACATAGGCCGATGGGAGTAGTAGTGTCACATCGGCCTATGTCTGCCTGCACGCACACACCCCCAGACATCGCACAGACACCGCGCACACCCGCACACACTGGCAGACATCGCTCAGACACCGCGCACACACTCGCAGACATCGCACAGACACCGCACACACACTCGCAGACATCGCACAGACACCGCACACACCCACAGACATCGCACAGACACCCGCACACACTAATCATGACGGGCTGATGGTCTGCGAGGTGAGGCTGACCTGTGCGGCCGTGGGAAAGTTCATGTGAGTTCATGCAATGCAGTCAAGCATGAACTCACATGAACCCTCTGAGGGCACCGCGGCGACTTCAAATGAACAGCTGATCAGCATCACCTGATACCTCAGCTGTTCATTTGAAATAACCGGCGGGAAAGCGCAGCACAGAACGGGAAAGCCGGCGGTGAAGTCTTTTCACTGCCGGCTTCCCCGCCCGGGTCCTTCGCTCCCCGCTCCTTGGTGCTGTGCTCCCCGCCCGGTCCTAACTTACGATCGGGATGGGAGGTGGCGAGGGGAGCGGAGGATCGGGGTGGGAGGCTGCGGGGAAGCAGTATGGGGCTGTGTGATTGTTTAAAAGCCGGCGGCTTTTTACCGCCCGCCGGCTTTTAAACAATCAGGAGAATTCTCCCACGCTGGGATGGCATTCTGATGACAGGCTGGATCGCAGCTGAGCGCTGCCACCCAGCTTGTCATCCTTCAGAGACACTGCAGAGCGCAGGCATTATGGGAACTTCCGATTCCAGTATTCGATATTGTAAAAGTATCGGAATTAAGTATCGGAATTCCGATACCGCGAATATCGGCCGATACCCGATATTTCAGTATCGGAATGCTCAACACTAGTGATAGGTAGTATATATTATAAGTTATAACTAGTCTGTGGGCATCACTTTGGAAATGTTAACCTTTTCTTTTTTCCACGTAGCACCATACTGATCAACCCAGTACCCATAATACTTTGAGTATTCTTAACTAAAGCTCATATTTGATTCAGTAAGTCCTGAACATTCTCTCCTCTTTTCTGTTATCATCTTTCCTAGTCACATAATAGTTACAGTGCTTTGTTACCATTCCTCCAGTATACTTTCACATATTGGATTTAGATATTGCCATTTCTGTTTCTATGCTCCATATATCCTTTATGTCTCAGGCATATTATAATATATTACTTGTTTGTCAATTTTTTACATATTCACGTATAACATTGATTTTCTTTCATTTAGAAACATCTTGAAAAAGACCACATGAGGTTGAAACTTTGATGTATTGTTTTTGTTTTGCTAATAAGGGGTTTTTCTCTTCAATAAATCGCATTGTATCATAACCGGAGTGCCGAAGTTCTTTCTATACACAAGACATTTATAACACACTCCCCACTTTTTCCCCATTTTCTACACTGTGCTAGATGAAGAAAAAAGCAACATAGTGCCCCAATGCTCCCCCCATCCTGGGCGCCTTTATTTAATAATGTCCCCCATTCTGGTTGCTTTATTTGATAATGTCCTCCATCTTGGGCTACTATGTTCCCCCATATGTCCCTTGTTCTGGGCCCCCATGTCTCCCATACTGCCGCATCCACGAAGAAAAAAAGAAAAGAGATTCTTCTTACCTGCCCATGCTCCAGCACCGCATGGCATACTCTTGCTGGTTCATATCCGGAATAATTGTTAAAATGACTGCCGGCCTATCAGAGGCTGGCAGCTGATGTCAGCGTGAACATCACAGACAAATTTCTGCACCACAATATATTTCAACTGAATGTGCATCTGAGGTTGAAGCCAGCGTGGTTGCTGACGGGCACCCTCTAAGTCCTGCTTGGCGGCCGCTGAGGACTCGGGGCTCACCGGAGGATTGTCCAGTGTCCTGCTGGACCAGTCTGACCTTGAATATCAATGTAGTGGAAAAGAATTTTAATACATGAAAATACATGAAAAGTTGCATACAGCGGCATGTAAAAGTTTGGGCAGCCCTGGTAAAAATTATTGTTATTGTGAACAGTTAAGCAAGTTGAAGATTGAATGTTCTCTGAAAGGCGATCACTCCTTTCCTTTTTATTTTAGGGGAAAAAAAATTGTCATTTTTTACATTTTTAAAATTACAAAAAGTAAAATGGGCCAATGCAAAAGTTTAGGCATGCGAATTAGCCTGTTAGTGTTATGGCTTGTTCACGATCATCGTTAAGAAAGGCCAGGTGATGCAAATTTCTCAGCTTAATAAAAACCCAGCATCCTCTAACCTTGTGCCAAAAAACAGCAGCCATGGATTCTTCTAAGCCGCTGCCTAGCACTCTGAAAATGAAAATGGTGGAGGCCCACAAAGCATAAGAAGGCTATAAGAAGATAGCAAAGTGTTTTCAAGTTGCCCTTTCCTCAGTTCAAAATGTAATTAAGAAATGGCAGTTAACAGGAACAGTGGAGGTCAAGATAAGGTCTGGAAGACCAAACAAAATTTTATTGAGCGCTGCTCGTGGGATTGCTGGAAAGGCAAATCAGAGCCCCTCCTTGACTGCAAAAGACTTTCAGAAAGATACCGGGCAGCACGGTAGCACAGTTTTAGCACTGCAGCTTTGCAGTGCTGGGGTCCTGGGTTCAAATCCCACCAAGGACAACATCTGCAAGGAGTTTGTATGTTCTTCCTGTGTTTGCATGGGTTTCCTCCGGGTTCTCCGGTTTCCTCTCACACTCCAAAAGACATACTGATAGGGAATTTAGATTGTGAGTCCCAATGGGGACAGTGCCATAATGTCTGTAAAGCGCTGTGGAATTAACGGCGCTATATAAGTAAGTAAAATAAATAAAATAAAGATTTATCAGACTCTGGAGTTGTGGTACATTGTGGAGTTGCCTAGACAGATGCCTGCACAAATATGGCCTTCATGGAAGAGTCACTCTCCTGCATCCTCACCATAAAATTCAACTTCAAAAGTATGTAAAAGAACATCTAAACAAGCCTGATGCATTTTGGAAACAAGTTCTGTGGACCAATGAGGTTAAAATAGAACGCTTTTTCCACAAAGGTCAAAATAGCAGTCCATGCAAGACGACCCAGGAATCTCACAGAACTGAAAATCCCTCAAACAAAAAATTAAAGACTCTTAGCCGGCTAAAGAAAGTGTTTACAAGCTGGGATACTTTCAAAAAGGGGATGCAACTGGGTACTAACCATGCAGGGTGCCCAAACTTTTGCATTTTCCTTTTTGTAATTTTTAAAATGTAAAAGATGAAAATATATATATATTTTTTGCATAAAATATAAATGATATGTGTCATCTTTAAAGGTGTTATCCGGTCCAAATCGATATGTCTGCAGTCACACTGTGCTCTGCAGGGATTCGCTAGTTTCTAACCCGGGACCGGAGGGTATGTATGTGTTATATATACTTCCGTCTAGTGAGCGTGGCCTCGCTGGATACACTTGTATTGAGCGAGGCCGCGCCCTGTCTAGTGACTCAACAGACTAGACTGCACAGCCTCGCTCCATTTAAGTGTATGAAAGCGAGGCCACACCCACTGGCCGGGAATATGTATAGCGCATACACAGGGTCGGACTGGGGTGTCTGGGGCTCACATCTATATGCAAATACCTGTTAGCCATTATTCCCGTTATACTGGAGCATCGGCTGTAAAACTGTAGCGCCCTGAGGGTTCGGTCGCAACAGAGGTGTTGCATCTCAACCAGATGTGCGATATATCACTTCCAGGTAAGGATTGAGTGTAGATCAGGACCCTGACACCTGCATGCATTACACCACATTTCCGGGGGGCAGGGCGACCGATATGCTCTAAGTAGAGCACGACAGTCCCGGTCCCTGGCTGGAGTGGGGGGAGGGAACACCGAGGAAGGGGGGACCCTGTAGTGCATAGGAGGGAGAGGGCAGTTCCTGGGTGCACTTAGAGGGAGGTATAAAAGGTGGGCACCATCTTAGTTAAGGGAGTAGAGTGCAGTGGAGGTCAGTTTAGTAAGAGGAGACAGGGAGCAGAGGGACAGAATTGCAGGGGTGCCAATACTTTTGGCCAGCACTGTACATACTCTCTGGTCACGGGTCAGAAACAGGCAAATCCCCGCAGCGCACAGTGCTTGCGCTGGGACGATCCATAAGTCTGCAGTCACACTACAAATTACCCATCTAAGCCCATAATATGTTCAAGGTGTTTCTACCACACACACATGTAGCAGTCATTGAGAACCTTGATCTAATTAGCACTATGGGAATTACTTTAATAAAAAAAAATCATATCTATTTTTTTTCCACTTTTCATACCTGACACTTGATGTTTCTAGAACGGGGCGCTGCAGGAGAATACATTTTACAATGTAATGTGTGTGTGTGCATTTTGGAAAGAGCTTTATGGGTTCAGTAGCTGAAACCTTTCAGGAGGGACACAAACAATCCAATGTGTGATCAGATAATTGGGACATGCAGGGACCATGCATATCAAGTGTTCTATCATCCCTGAGCCCTGTGGAAAATAAAAGTGAAAAATAAAATACAACAAAAAACAACTAAATGAAGTAAAAATATATACATAGTTCACCCCAAAATTTAAAGTAAAACTGTCAGCTCTTCTTTTTGCCTCTAAACTGCCACCATGCCACATGAAATGATGTGTCTAGATGTTCCCCGACTTCTCCTTGCATGCATCGTTGACATGTACTATCCAGACATGAACAAGAGCAGCAAGGTATAATGTGCCCAGCTTCAGCACTATACTTCTCTCTTAGGCTATGTTCCCACGATGAGCTTTTGTTGAGTTTTTGATGTTGCAGATTTTCTGCACCTATTAAGTAAATTAGGTTACTTGTGTTTTTTACCAAGCGTTTTATTACTTGCATTTTTTCTGCATCTAATCCAAGTCTATGGGAAATTTCTGCACAGAAAACTCTGCGTATCTACAAGAGAAATTTACATGTTGCAAATTTGAAACACACACTGCAGGTCAGTTCATGCTGAGTAAAAAAGAATCACAGTGGGCATGAAATTTCTATAAATAATGTTCATTGTGCTGGAACTGTAAGATGGTGCTTTTTTGATGCAACAAAAATACGCACAGTCAAAAGCTCATCAAGGGCACACAGCCTATCGCCTCCTTCACATGTCCGGGTTTCAGGTACGCGTGGCATCTGTTTCTTTCATGGAAACCACTCGTACCCATTATAATCTTTGGTGCTGCACACATGTCTGTTTTTCACCAGGATGACAAGGGCCAACACAACTCTATAGGTCTGTGTAAAACACGTACAGTACACGTATGGCATCTGTGTGCTGTACGTGTTTAACAGTGCAAAGTGTAGGAGAAGCTTTGGAATTGATTTTTCTTAACCCATAGCGGAAAAAAACCCCGATGACAAACTGATCCAAAACACTGATGACACTGGTACTGTTTTTTCCGGTACCGTTATTATACGGATGTGCACTGAACTCAGTACAATTTAACAGCATGCAGAAGTAGTGTTGGTGCTTTAAAAGCATCCAGCAACTAGAGGGGTTAACACAGTCACAGGAGAAGGGGAGTGTTTTAGCAGAGCCCCAGGGGGATTGTGGGGAAGTTGCTTACTGTCTGGCTGGAGCCGAAGAGAAAGGTGGTGTGTGTGTTCTGTATCTCACTGGAGTGCCCCTGCAAGTGAAAAGGATTCAAGTCAGGAGTGAAGTAAACACAGGACAGGGAGAGTTCCTCAACTAGCAGTGCAGAGTATTGTCAGGCATAAAGATAAGGACTGGAAGAAATGGTGTCACAAGGATCATCTCTCTCAGCAAACCCTCCCCCCATCTCCATCTCACTGTGCTGTAAAGAATGCTGCGTTCATTAATGTGACTTTGCATTAGAACTGTGCTGTCCTGTACTACTGTGAAGACTGTGAGTTGCTGTGCTGCTAAAGAAACTGTACTGTTTGTCACTGGAGCCTGTTGCTCATAAGACTTAACTTACACTGGCTGTGCAGCTTCTTATTAAATGCTACTGTTCGACCGTTTATCAGGACTATTGTCAAGTGTTTCTGGTCAGCAAGTGAAACAACCTACGTGTCTGTGCCTGAAGGTCAATACCCTTGTGTGCCTGAGAGAAGCTGCAGCACATGGTCTATGATCGCCCTGAGTAACTGTTCCCCCAGGATTCCAAAGAATTCATGTAACCTGTCTCACCCCTAGCAGCATGCGTGTAACATTGGTGGCCCATACGAGGAATCCTGAGCGGGAATTAGCGTGTAGAGGGAGAAGTGGAAAAGTGTCTGGAAAAACACAGCAGCACAGCACCTCAACTCAACTCTGCTACAGCAGTTAAAGGGGACCAGCCCTAAAGAAATACTCACTAGCAGCAATGGATATGGAAATACAAATGGACAGAATTAGTGAACTGCTTCTTCTGTTAACCTATGAAGAATTGAGAACAGTAACAGAACATATAAAGATGTCAGTAGAACAGATTTCCAAAGCACACAACCGCAGGCAACTGTTAGCTGCCATTATTGCAAAAATGGATGAGCTGGGGGAGAAAGAAGCTGAAGACGTCATGGGGACATTCCCCCAGGAACTAGCACAGTTTCTAACCAGGTTGAAGTTGGAGAATGAAGGGGTGGCACCAATTACCAAAAGCGGGAATCTCCGTTCACAGATTGAACTACAGGAATTGAAAGAATAATTCAAAGCCCTAACAACAGCCCTGCAGGAATTGACCAAAACCTCTGAACGGGTGATAGACTCAGATAGGACCTTTAACCTGCTCGAGTTAGATAAATCAGGGAGACAGTCCTCTCTAACACCACAAATCACCATAAGGAAAGAATTCAAGATCCTGGGAAAGATTGGAGAGTGTCAACAGAAAGAGAAACTGTCTTATATGAACTTGTTGCACCAGATCGATGCAGAATTACAGAAAGGCTACCAGCCAGATCAGATCGTTGAGGGGGTGGTGAAAACGATCAGCCCAGGACTGAACCTCTGTAGTATGCTAGAAATGAAGAGTCAATTGACCTTGCCACAGCTGAAGATGATTTTAAAAGGGCACTATAAAGAAGAGAGTACTTCAGAATTGTTCCACCGACTCATTAATCTCTCACAGAAAAATAATGAATCACCCCAAAGTTTCTTGTTCAGAGCAATTGAACTGAAGGATAGACTGTTGTTTGCATCCAGAGATGTAGAAGCGGAAGAGAAGTTTGCTGGACTAGTCCAGAAGAAGTTCTTGAGATCATTGGGAATAGGATTAATCAGCAAAGATATCAAGTTGCAGCTGAAACAGTACCTAGAAGATCCTGGCATTTTGGACTAAGTCCTAATTGAAAGAATGAATGAGGCCACTAGTTTGGAGTCAGAGAGCGAACAGAGCTTAAAGAAAGGCTCTGCTCCTAAAATCACCAAAATGAGTCAGCTGAAGTTGGAGACCCCTGGTGGCCAGTCCGAAGATCATTATAGAGACCCTCCAGTGCCACCTCCAAGAGGAAACCTTAAATCACCAACAAAAGAGAGGCCTGCCAGCCCTGACAGGGAGAAAGTAATAGGAGAACTGCGAGCCGAGTTGATTGAGGTGAAAAGTTGATTCGTTCCAGGCCAGAACCTGTATCCCTCAGACCCAGAAGTGGGTTTCAAAACAGAAGATACCCGGCTTGTGTAGCGTGCCGTTCATCAAATCAGAGTATGGTATGTGTCCACTGTCTAAGATGTGGTGAGGAAGGACATTATGCCAAGGAGTGCCAGTGGTCACGGTCATTTGGGTTAGAAGACAGGAGGTTGCCAGTGCGGGGTGACTGGTAACCGCGACACTGAGGAGGTCCCAGAAGCAAATCGAAATCTCACCAAACCCCAGAATGGCGCATGAAGTAAAATGGCTGCGTCAGAACTATCCCCAAGTTTGTTCCCATCTACAACAGCTGCAAGGGAGACAGGGGCATCAATTACCTAATGCCCAGTGCGGAGGTCAAACGATGTACTCCTGGGAGGAGGATTCCTCAGTCAGTAAAGATAACCTCATCAGCCTAATCGGTGAAAGGTGCTTTATACAGTGCCAACTAAATGGACTCCTAGTAAAAGCACTGTGGGACACAGGAGCCCAAGCAAGCCTTTTAAATGAAGAATGGAGAAGGTGCTACCTGCCACACACTTGCCTTCGGTCACTAAAAGAACTCTTGGGACCAGTGGAACTCCACGGCAAAGCTGTCAACCAGACCGAAATCCCTTTCATAGGCTGGGTGGAAATGACTTTCCAACTCAGGTCCACGAAGAACAGCAACACCATTGAGCTCTTGGTACCTTTTCTCGTGACCAGTAATCAGAACCTGGCAGAAGATCCTATCCTGGGTTATAATGTAATCAGTGAGGTCATCACGAAACACAAGTCAGGGACACTGGTGGTGGATGCAATTGCCACATCGCTAGCCATAGCCTACGCCGTGGCGGAAAATGTGATTCATAGAGTAAAGAATGCACAGAATACAATGGACCTAAAAGAAGTCAAGGCAGGCTGGCGCCCAACCATCATCCCTGCAAACCAAACGGTGGGGGTGAGGTGTGGAGTCCGAGTAGAACCGGGAAGAAAAGTCCAGAAGAGACTGTTTGTGCCAAAAGACTCCTCAGAACTTCCAGAAGGCCTAGTTCAAGGTGAAACTGTGCTTACGATTCCTACTGGTGGGTTTGCTCGAGTGACAATACCGGTGATGACTACTACGAGACACGAAATTAGACTGGATCCAAGGACTGTGTTAGGTCACATCGAAACCGTTAAAACAGTATATTCAGCCAGTGTGAGACCCGCCCAGGGGTCTACAGTGAATTCAGTCTCCCCACCAAGGAACAGTAGTTGCCCAGGGGAAGAAATTGCACGACCAACCTCGGAGTCCTAGGATCCCCCAGTGCCCCTGGGACACTTGTGTACTGAAGATCTAGTGGTAGCAAAACAGATGCTGAGAGAAGAGTGTCATGCGTTCTCCAAAGATGACTCTGATGTAGGCTGTATCCCATCGTTGCAGTTGAAAATCAATTTGAAAGACATGACCCCAGTAACCAGAAGTTACATGTCTGTGCCAAAACCATTACACCGTGAAGTGAAAGAATATTTACAAGATCTCATCAACAGAGGTTGGGTCCAAAAGTCGAAGTCGTCTTATTCCTCTCCTATTGTCTGTGTTAGGAAGAAGGATGGTACGTTGAGACTCTGTTGTGATTACCGGGAATAAAACCAAAAGTCAGTACCTGATCGATACCTGATATCAAAGATACAAGATATGCTGGATAGCCTATCAGGAAGCACCTGGTTCTCTGTCCTCGATCAGGGTAAGGCATACGACCAAGGATTTGTCAAAGAATCCAGTAGACCCTTGACAGCATTCATCACACCATGGGGATTATATGAGTGGATCCACATACCGTTTGGGCTCAGTTCAGCTCCAGAAGAATTCCAGAGGAGCATGGAGACATGTTTAGAAGAATTGAGGGACGATATTTGCCAGCCATACTTGGATGACAATGTGGTAAACAGCAAAACCTTCCAGTAGCATGTTGCACACGTGAGGACTGTATTACAACGGTATCAACAACTCGGAGTTAAGTTGACCCCAAAGAAGTGTAAACTGTTCAAAAGACAAGTCCGATTCCTAGGGAAAATTGTTTCCGGAGAAGCATATACCATGGACCATGCAGAGAGATATTGAGAGGTACGTGACCAGGGAGTGTGGCTGTCTGAAAGATAAACGTCCCAACACATCAACCTGGGCACCTATGGGCAACATCCAAACTACGTATCCGTTTGAGATGGTCTCAATAGACTTCCTACATCTCGAGACATGCAAGGGTGCTTACGAATACATCTTGGTAGTGATGGACCATTTCACTCGATTTGCTCAAGCATATGCCACCACCGGGTCGAACAGCAGCAGAGAAGATCTTCAATGATTTTGCTTTGAGGTTTGGGTTCCCTACGAGGTTACGCCACGACCAAGGAAGAGGATTTGAGAACTAGCTCCTTGCCAAGCTAGGAAAGTACTGTAGAATTCAGAGATCCAACACAATGCCCTATCACCCAGAGGGTAATGGACAAGTAGAACGTTTTAACCGGACATTATTGTCGATATTGCGCACTTTAACAGCTGACGAGAAGAAAGACTGGAAGAGTTCCCTGTCAAAAGTGGTACATGCCTATAACTGTACACAGAGCGATGCAACGGGTTACTCACCCCTTTTTCCTATTGTATGGACGATTGCCAAGACTACCAATCGACATCATGTTCGATACTCCGGTGACAGGGACTTACAGAATGTATCCGGAGAACGTTCAGATATGGAAGGAACGGATGGCAGAGGCCTACAACATAGCATCGAAAGTGGTTACGCAAGGACAGAGCAAGAGTAAGGAGTACTATGATCGAAAATGTTATGGAGCAGAATTGACACCGGGAAGCAGGGTGCTAGTCAAGAACGTACATGAGAAAGGCGGTCCAGGAAAACTTTGTTCATACTGGGAAGACAAGGTGTATGTGGTCGTAAAGAGGAAAGCTGATGACAGCCCAGTGTATGAAATCTGATTGGAAAAGGGAGACAAGAAAACCAGAATAGTCCATCGGAATTTACTTCTACCCTGTGATTTCTCCCACCACAACAAGACTTCCCAGAAGGAGACCGACATCGTCCGAGATTGATTAAGGGACCACCATAGACTGAAGCTCCAGAGGTGGATAGTGACCTGGAAAGTTCCGAGGAAGAAGAGCACACCATCGTATTTCACAGATCGGCAAGGAGAGGGATGTACCATCCTCAGGAGAGTGAACTAAGTCCTGTGGCTCCAGAGTTTGTACCAAGGAGTACAGATAAAGTCCAATTCAAATCTGATGATCGAACACTGGCCCCTGAAGAGACTGATCGACAGTCAGGAGGAGCGGAATTATCAGACCATGCGGAAACAAGCGACTCAGGAAAGTACAGGAACTTACAGAGCCAGCTCCAAGAGCATCTGAGGAAGCACGGGAAATGAGTGTGGCGGAAGAAACTTCTGTGACCAAAGAACCCGTGGTCTCTGAGGAACAACCCACCAGGAGGATGTCGACTCGAGAAGTGAGGAGGCCTGTGATGCTGACGTATGAGACACTTGGTGAACCGAGTCATGTGCCAAGGACTGTTGACTGGAAACAGGTATCTCTGTCTGCGGACCAGGTAAGCCACTTAACTGGTATTCACCACTGAGAGGCAGTATGGAAGATGTTGCCTACTGGAAAGACCTGTTTTCATGCTTTGATTTTCCTTAAAAGACTTTGTAGAAACAAAGAACTGTTTAAGCATTGAGAGAGCGAGAGCTGGTTGAAGACATACGAAAAGCTCCAGCTGAAGAGATGCTGATTGTTTTAATTGTGTTAATTGTTTATTTCTTACAAGAAAAAGGTCGTAAGATTAGGTTGTTATCAATGTTTATGAACGTTATACCAATTTCACAATGGCAATTTGTATATAAAGTTATCCATCTTTCACCACTGTCTCAGATATTGGTCAGATTGACCAATTAAAACGAATGTTGAGGACGATATTCAAAAAGGAGGGAAGAGTGTGGCATGCAGAAGTAGTGCTGGTGCTTTAAAAGCAACCAGCAACTAGAGGGGTTAACACAGTCACAGAGAAGGGGAGTGTTTTAGCAGAGCCCCAGGGGCATTGTGAGGAAGTTGTTTACTGTCTGGCTGGAGCCAAAGAGAAAGGTGGTGTGTGTGTTCTGTATCTGACAGAAGTGCCCCTCAAGTGAAAAGGATTCAAGTCAGGAGTGAAGCTAAGCACAGGTCAGGTAGAGTTCCTGAACTAGCAGTGCAGAGTATTGTCAGGCATAAGGATGAGGACTGGAAGAAATGGTGTCACAGGGATCATCTCCCTCAGCAAACCCTCCCCCTCTCCTCTATCTCACTGTGCTGTAAAGAATGCTGTGTTCATTAATGTGCCTTTGCATTAGAACTGTGCTGTCCTGTACTACTGTGAAGACTGTGAACCGCTGTGCTGCTATGGAAACTGTACTGTTTGTCACTGGAGCCTGTTGCTCATAAAACTTAACTTGCACTGGCTGTGCGGCTTCTTATTAAATACTACTGTTGTACCGTTCATGTCACGGGTGTGTCGCCACGAAGATCGTCACGAGTACACAGCCTGACTTCTCGCAGCTGACTTGTTGGTGCTTTGTGTTTTTCGGCAGTGAGGGAGTTAATTCTCTCTCTCTCTGTGCTAGACGAGGTCCAGCCTCGCCCAGCTGCAATCAATACTGCTGTAGTGAGACTCCTTCAAATGCCTGCTGGTCTGTTTGGGAAGTGTCGGTGAAAGCATTTCATTCAGACTAACAGAGCGGATCGTGGTGTTTGGAGTTTCTGAGATAAGTGGAGTGTTTTTTCCCTTCCTCGCTTTATCATTTATCTCCTTTCCTGTTGGTGTTCCCTCTGTTGTAGTTCTGTAGTTGTTGTATGCAAGGTGGCTTTGTTTTTTCCCTTGTACTGTCTCGTTCGTCTAAGTACTGTGTGTGGGCATATTATTACTTGTCCCCTTTTGTTGTGATCGGGGTCCTTCTCAGGACTAGATTACTTAGGTGCAGGGATCCTCAGGAGGTAGGGGTTACGCTGGCGGCCTGGACCTCTGTACCTTTAACAGTACCTCCAGGTTGAGGGACTAGTCAGGGCCCCAGCTTAGGGTCAGCTTAGGCCCCCTACCTCCAGTATACAGAGACAGCGTGACATTTTCACCGACCCACTTAGTTTTTCTCCAGCTACCATGGATCCAGTAGCCGGTCTAGCTCGGCAGTTGCAGAGTTTGTCCATGGAGCTGGCGGACATTAGGTCCAAGGTTTTGCATCCTCAGGAGCAAGCCGGACCAGAACCTAAAGTAGCTCTCCCTGACAGGTTCACTGGGGGGCGGGACAAGTTTTTTGTTTTCCGGGAGGCATGCAAGTTGTACTTTCGGCTGCGGCCTCGGTCATCGGGGAGTGAAGAACAAAGGGTGGGAATTGTCATCTCGCTCCTACAAGGGGACCCACAATCTTGGGCGTTCTCTCTTCCCCCGGGCTCCCCGGCTCTCCAGTCAGTGGATAGGTTTTTCGCTGCTCTGGGACTCGTATATGATGACCCAGATCGGATCTCCCTTGCTGAGTCTAAGTTACGTAGGATCCAGCAGGGAGATCGTCCGGCGGAGGAATTCTGTTCGGAGTTCCGTAGGTGGGCCATGGACACCCAGTGGAATGACCCGGCTCTTAGGAGCCAGTTTTGTCATGGTTTATCCGACAAATTACAGGATGTGTTGGCACAGTATGACTCTCCCGCGTCACTGGAAGCCGCTATGGCCCTTGCTATTCGCGTTGACAGACGGCTTCGGGAGAGGTGCGGGATAACTCTACCCCCTGTGATGACTCCACCTCCTACAAGGTCCCCTCATATGGTGGTTCCCCTGGTCAGTCCAGAGGAGCCTATGCAATTAGGAGGGACATCATTTCGGGGGAGGGGACCGGTGGTGCGCCATAAGACAGGAAGGTGTTTCTTCTGCGGGAGAAAGGGACATTTTATTGGGGGGTGTCCATCCCGTCCCTTGCAGAGTGAAGAGTCGTCGGAAAACTGTTGATCCCAGGTTGTGTGGTGGACGGCAATCTGGGAGTAGGTATTTCGTCCCTAGGTTCGTCTCAGTTTCTCGTACCGGCGGAGGTGGTGGTGGGTACGAGAACTGAGAGGATATCTGTTCTTCTGGATAGTGGGGCCGGGGCTAATCTGGTTGATGCTCGGTTTGCCCGGGTTCAAGGTATGCGATTGAGTGAGTTGGCTAAACCCATCCCCATATTCTCGATCGATGCCAGGCCTCTCGGTCAGGGAAGTTTTTTGCAAGCTGTGCATGACGTAAAACTTCAAGTGGGGGCGATATATAAAGAACTGTTGTCTTGCTACGTGTTGGAGGGTCTTCCCACTCCTATAGTGTTGGGCCTTCCTTGGTTAGCTAAGCATAACCCGGTTATTAATTGGCAAACCAGAGAGATAAGCCAATGGAGTAAATTCTGTAATAAAAACTGCATGAACACGGTCATCGGTGCGGTTACTCCTTGGGTCTTACCTCCATTTCTGGCGGACTTTGAGGATGTATTCTCGGAGAAAGGGTGTCAGGAACTACCTCCTCATCGCGAGTATGACTGTTCTGTAAAACTGCTCCCTGAGGCCAAGTTACCTAAAGCTAGGTTGTATAACCTTTCTGGTCCTGAGAGGCAGGCCATGAAGGATTATATTTCAGAAAGTCTGGCTAAGGGGCATATTAGACCTTCATCTTCACCGGTGGCTGCGGGGTTCTTCTTTGTTAAGAAGAAAGATGGAGGCCTACGCCCTTGCCTGGATTTCCGTGAACTTAATCGGATTACGGTCCGAGATCCGTATCCGCTCCCACTTATTCCCGATCTCTTTAATCAGATCGTGGGCGCCAAATGGTTCTCTAAGTTGGATCTCAGGGGGGCGTACAATCTGATTAGGATGAAGGAGGGGGATGAGTGGAAGACGGCGTTTAACACTCCGGAGGGGCATTATGAGAACCTTGTCATGCCATTCGGTCTGACTAATGCCCCGGCGGTGTTCCAACACTTTGTTAATGACATTTTTCGCCGCCTGGTGGGACAGTTTGTTGTCATATATCTGGATGATATCTTAATTTACTCGCCGGATCTGGTGTCTCATCAGGAGCACGTTAGGCAGGTGTTACAGATCTTGCGGGATAATAAACTGTATGCCAAATGGGAAAAGTGTGTGTTCGCCGTACAGGAACTCCAGTTTTTAGGCTTCCTGGTTTCAGCGTCCGGTTTTCGTATGGACCCTGGGAAAGTGCGGGCAGTTCTTGAGTGGGATCGGCCAGAGAATCTTAAGGCACTACAACGTTTCCTGGGGTTTGCTAATTATTACCGGAAGTTCATTCGTAATTTCTCGTCCATGGTTAAGCCTCTCACAGACATGACCAAAAAGGGGACGGATTTTTCTAGGTGGTCTGACAAGGCTTGTCAAGCATTCTCCTCCTTGAAAAAATGTTTTGCCTCGGCACCCATACTCATTCAATCTGATGCGTCACAGCCATTCATTGTAGAGGTAGACGCTTCCGAGGTAGGGGTGGGAGCAGTATTGTCACAAGGTTCGTCCCCTGGTAAGTGGCATCCGTGCGCCTTTTTCTCTAAAAAATTGTCGTCCGCTGAGAGGAATTACGATGTCGGCAATAGGGAACTCTTGGCCATTAAGTTAGCTTTTGAGGAGTGGCGCCATTTTTTGGAGGGGGCAGTCCATCCGGTCACCGTCATCACCGATCACAAGAACCTGCTATATCTGGAGTCCGAGAAACGTCTGAATCCCAGACAAGCTAGGTGGTCATTGTTTTTTACCAGGTTTAATTTTGTCGTTACATATCGTCCTGGGTCAAAAAATGTAAAGGCGGATGCCTTATCTCGTAGTTTCCCTGGGGCCGGGAATACGGACGACCCGATTCCTATCCTTCAGGAGGGGGTGGTGGTTTCGGCAGTATGCTCTGAGCTGGAGGAGGAGGTATTGGAGGCTCAGGGGGACGCCCCTGTTGGACCTCCGGGGAGACTGTTTGTTCCAGATCAGTTGCGACAAAAGGTGATCGAGGCACACCATAACTCAGTTCTTGCAGGACACCCGGGGAGTAAAGCAACTGTGGATCTCCTCTCGCGTCGGTTTTGGTGGCCTAACTTACATAAGGAGGTGGTAACTTTTGTCGCGTCCTATGGGGTTTGTGCGCGCTCTAAGACCTCACATACCCGTCCGTCTGGGGCCCTCTTACCTTTGAAGATCCCGGAGCGTCCTTGGACTCATCTGTCTATGGACTTTATTACGGACCTCCCTCCGTCTTCGGGTAAAACGGTCATACTCGTTGTAGTGGACAGGTTCAGGAAGATGGCACATTTTATCGCTCTTCCGGCTCTCCCTAATGCTAAAACTCTTGCGCAGGTGTTCATTGGGGAGATTGTGAGGCTTCACGGGGTACCCTCCGAGGTGGTATCTGATCGGGGGTCTCAGTTTGTGTCCAAGTTCTGGAAGGCGTTTTGTGCACGGCGGGGGATGCATTTGTCATTCTCATCAGCTTTTCATCCTCAGACCAATGGTCAGACGGAACGTATGAACCAGAGCTTGGAGACATATCTCCGGTGTTTTGTGTCAGAGAACCAGGAGGACTGGGCTTCTTTCTTACCTCTGGCAGAGTTTGCTCTTAATAATAGGCGGAGCGAGTCCACTGGTAAGTCCCCGTTTTTTGGGGCATATGGTTTTCACCCCCAGTTTTGTACTTTCAGTAGGGGGGGCTCTTCGGGGGTTCCTGAGGAGGAACGATTTTCCTCATCACTCGCTTCAGTATGGAGAGGGGTGCTGAAGAATCTGAATACTATGGGGAACCGATACAAACGTATGGCTGATAGGAGGAGAGTGTCTGGTCCGGACCTAAGTGTAAACGATCGGGTATGGTTGTCTACCAGGAATATTAAACTTAAGGTTCCCTCCTGGAAACTGGGTCCCAGGTTCATCGGGCCGTACAGAATGAGTTCTATTATTAATCCGGTGGCATTCCGTCTTGACCTCCCCCCTACGTTTAAAATTCACAACGTGTTCCACAGATCGTTGCTTAAGAGGTATGTGGCGCCGGTGGTACCGTCACCTTTACCTCCCCCTCCAGTGGTGGTCAATGGTAACTTGGAGTTCCAGGTATCGAGGGTCATCGATTCACACTTTAATCGCATCGCCGGTCCCTTCAGTACCTGGTTCATTGGAAAGGGTATGGTCCTGAGGAGAGGATGTGGGTTCCTGCGTTGGATATTAACGCAGACCGATTAGTTCGGGCCTTCCACACGACTCACCCGGATAAACCTGGCCCTGAGGGTCCGGAGGCCCCTCGTAGAAGGGGGGGTACTGTCACGGGTGTGTCGCCACGAAGATCGTCACGAGTACACAGCCTGACTTCTCGCAGCTGACTTGTTGGTGCTTTGTGTTTTTCGGCAGTGAGGGAGTTAATTCTCTCTCTCTCTGTGTTAGACGAGGTCCAGCCTCACCCAGCTGCAATCAATACTGCTGTAGTGAGACTCCTTCAAATGCCTGCTGGTCTGTTTGGGAAGTGTCGGTGAAAGCATTTCATTCAGACTAACAGAGCGGATCGTGGTGTTTGGAGTTTCTGAGATAAGTGTATTTGGAGTGTTTTTTCCCTTCCTCGCTTTATCATTTATCTCCTTTCCTGTTGGTGTTCCCTCTGTTGTAGTTCTGTAGTTGTTGTATGCAAGGTGGTTTTGGTTTTTCCCTTGTACTGTCTCGTTCGTCTAAGTACTGTGTGTGGGCATATTATTACTTGTCCCCTTTTGTTGTGATCGGGGTCCTTCTCAGGACTAGATTACTTAGGTGCAGGGATCCTCAGGAGGTAGGGGTTACGCTGGCGGCCTGGACCTCTGTACCTTTAACAGTACCTCCAGGTTGAGGGACTAGTCAGGGCCCCAGCTTAGGGTCAGCTTAGGCCCCCTACCTCCAGTATACAGAGACAGCGTGACAGTTCATGAGGACTCTTGTCAACTGTGTCTGGTCAGCAAGTGAAACAACCTACGTGTCTATGCCTGAGGGTCAATATCCCTGTGTGCCTGAGAGAAGCTGCAGTACATGGTCTATGATCGCCCTGAGTAACGGTTCTTCCAGGATTCCAAAGAATTCATGTAACCTGTCTCGCCCCTATCTGAACCTAGCGGCGTGCGTGTAATAAGCACATATGCAAAATTTAGTAGAAACTACTGTTGCCAACTCAAAAAACAAATACCTGGTCCATGGGAAAAGCTAAGGTAGGGAGATGCAGTGAAAATATTTGACATTGTTATATAAAGTAAAAAGAAGAGGATTCATTTTAGGGTGCATATTATGGTTGCCATTACCTACTTTAAGAATGGAATATGAAAATATTTAAAAAAATATATATTTTTTTTCTGTTTCTGCCCATTTTTGTCTTCATCAGCTCCACATTATAATTTTTACACTGAACATCAAGGCAAAAATGAGTTCTGATAGTGATAATTAAATGAAGGCACCATTAGCAAGCTGTTAGCATTAAAGTGCACTTAGAAGACTACATACGGTGATATTTTTGATCATCCTGTGTGGTAATAGTTGTGATTCATTTTCTCCACAGCTCAGAACAGCAATGAACAAAATGGAAGAGATGAAAATTAAAAATAATCACTTACTGAAGAGACTAGAGAAGATGAAGGGTGTGCCAAGTCATTCCAAGCAGCCCAATATAATACATTATGAGACATCCTTGAGTACCTTTTTTTCTCCTGCACAGTCAGACATTGCCATTACACAGTACACAGCAGGGGCACGTTTATAAGACTATCTCAGCACAGAAACATTTTATTTAAATACATCCAATTGTGAAAGTTATTATCATTCTAAGATCTATCACACTTACGGGGCTCTGCCAATGAAAGTAGAGGAGAGGGAAAGTTTCAACAGTGCGCGTTGGATACTGGACTGTGAGGTGTGGTGAAACACCGCCCACAGCCCTGTCAATGAGGGGAAGTACGTGAAACTAGGTGATGCAAGGGGGTCCGGAAGTTGACGTGACATCAGCGGATGTCAGAGGCGGCTGCAGCCGGGGTTCACGTGATCGGGACTGAGAGAGCAACGATAGCTCACCGGCAAAATGGCAATATAAGGTTGACTCGCCCCCTGGGCCGTGGGGCACTCGGGACCGGGCTTCGGGGCGATGCTGGGAGTAGTGGTGGCGACCCGGTCCCGTGGCTCAGGGTAGTCAGACCAGTGGTAGTCTATGATGTGCTGTAGGTAATGTCCGACTACGCCACCCGTGGATTGCGGCTATTATGAACCGCCGCTGCAAGTCAGACCACTGAGGCTGATGGTGTTTGCAGCTGAGGTAGTGTTACTCCCCACAGGAAGAGTGCAGCCCCAGGGCAGTGTAGAGGATGGTGGTGGTGATGGTGTGGAGAGTCCCAGTGTCGTTAGTGCTGGAGGAGCAAGTAATACACAGACAACGTACTGCAGTCCAATGGCTTTTACTCACAGTTCATATGCTCCGGGTCACTTCAGCGCAAGCAGTGACCACCCAAGCCGTGCGGTGTCCACCAGTTGAGGGACTCGGTCAACCCCCAGGCACTTCAGGAGTATGGTTCAGAGCTCCTTCCTATCCTTCCTTCGGCTCATGCCCCGCCAGTGACCAAGCTTTTGTCCAGCTCCCGCGGATCTATGCGTACAAGCGTGGGCCCCATTTCCCGCTACCCTATATGGTATGCCTTCCTAGCAAGGTTTAGCAAGGGGTCGCACCAAGTGATGGTCACGACCTCCGGTTCTTAGCTGAAGATTATTAGCTTCCATCAAATTGGGATCCGGTACCCTCTTCTTGCCTGACCCGTCACCCGATTCACATTGGTCCTTAGGGTCCCTTCCACCTTCTTGTTCCTGAGCCCTTCTGTTTCTTGGCCACTTCTTTCCCTTTCCTGTTCCTTCTCTTCTCCTCTGTTCCTTCTCCTCTCAGGCCCCGGCCTTTTCTCTAGGCCTGCCTCTGAGCAGAGCTCCTACAGAGCCTCTGCTCCCTGTCTTCTCCTCTCTCAGACTGTCTGTCTGAACTCAACTGAACTCGCCCCGATCTAAGATGGTGCCCACCTTTTATACTTCCCTCTAGAACACGAGCCCAGGTGACCAGCAACCAATGGGCTCCTACCTACGCTCAGGAACCGTCCCCTCCTGCTCCTACATCTCCGGGTTTTCCTCCCCCCTCCCCACTCCAGCCAGGGACAGATTCTGTCGTGCCTGCATTACTGTCTAATGGGAGCACCGTTGAGCTGTCCCCCGGAAATGGGGTGTGTGTGATGCATGCAGCTACCTGAGCCCTGGTCCATACTCCATCCTTACCCGGGAGTGGAATATCACACCTCTGGCAGAGGTGCAATACCTCTGTAGCGACCGAGCCCTCGGGGCTCTACAAGGTATTTACAAAAATACTTATTTAAAAGGTTTAAATCGATGGGAGGAATATACATTGTGGTGGACCGCCTCTTTAAGTATTGTAATTGTGGCACTATTCTCTCAATATCCCAAAAAGACACAGAGGGTATGTTTGTATGTTCACATGTAGCTGTTTCTAATTCATCTTTTTCTCCATGACAAATAGACAAGGGGTAAAAACCCTGTGGAAATTACACACATTTTTGTGGTTGTTGATGCATTATTTATGCTTTTTTTTGTTTGTTTTGCTGCTTACTAGTGTTGAGCGAGCACTAAAATGCTCGGGTGCTCGAAGCTCGGGCCGAGCTCACCGTGATACTCGGGTGCTCGACCCGAGCAACAAGCCCAATGTTAGTCTATGGGAGACCCGAGCATTTTTGCGGCGGCACCCCCGGCAGTCTGTAGAAAGCCTAAAAAGTGCCCAAAACGATAGTGACAGTGCTCAAATGACATGGGGACAGCATGGGGATCGCCCCAGGAAGCATTTCTGACTCCCAGGTCACTGCTGTCAACAACATGGTCAGAGGTATTAAGCCACTTTTACGGGCTCACAATAAAACGTTCAAAAACGAAAGTGAAACTGTTTTCCTGTGAAATATGTTAAGGAACATCCTTTCCAGGGTAAAGAATTGTGTATAAGGTAAAATAAATAACCAAAAACAAAAATACTCCTCCACACCTTGGGCTATGTTCACAAGTAGCCTTTTTTATGCGTTTTTGCACTTTTGTATTGCTTTCAACCAGACAAATGCATTCACCTTGAAATGTCATTTTAACATTTTACAACCTTATCTGGCCATGTGCTGTGTGACACATGCATACAGTGCTGAAAAGACATGGGAACAGCATGGGGAAGACTCCTGGAAGCATCTCTGACACCCAGGTCACTGCCTAAAAGTGTGCCCACTAGAAGTGATCCTTGCCGTATCAGAATATGCAGACTTGCAACTATTCCCGTGCAAGTCCTTGTCCTAGGGCAGTGTTCAATTGTACCTCCCCCATTCCTTGCAATGCAAGTGCAAATATGCAGCCTGCCACCCACCCACCCGCAGGCTGCAATACCATACTGCTTGCTTGCACTTGAAATTGGGCCTTTTAGGCATGTGGAGGCAGAATCTGGCCACCACATCAAGGCTGCGTCGGCGGCTTGGTATCTATACTCAGTCCCCAGCCGCCCGGCGGCCGGGTGTCCACGCTTGGTCCCCAGCCGCCAGGGGGAGGCCAGGTGTCCATAAACAGTCCCCAGCCGCCCATATTTGTCCTGGTGCGCCTTATACACAAGCGCGCATACCAAAACATTACCTGTGCCCTCACCAGTGCATTTAGTGGGAAGGACAGCCTAACCACAAACACATGGACAAGTGAATGTGGCCAGGGATGGTCCATCTCACTGACGCCTTCACACTGGGTTAATATTGTGGAAGCCGGGACACAGTTGGACACTGGGATGCAACATGTCCTCCAGACATAGAGGATTGCGGGTCCTGGGTCAATCAGGCTTCAACACAAAGTTCAGAAGGTAGACAGCAGCAGTGGTCGGCCTCCTATACAACGAGTAAATTATTCATGATCATGAGTCCATCCATCTCCTTAGCTTTCTGTTCCTTGGAATGCAAGCGCATGTACGTAGTAGCGGCTAGGCCTGAGGTGGTCAGCGTTTTGGTGCATATCCTACCTCCTCCAAGGATTGCTGGATGTTTTCCTGCTACTATCCCAGTTCTATGACTCCCGTTTAAACAAAGCTTCAGGTGATGAATGATGGATGAGGTGGTGGCAAAGGAAAAAGAGCAGGAGGAACAGGGACCATTCACATCAATATCAGGTCAGTCAACCACACATGTCTTGTAGGATATATTTCTGTACCAAAAGGAGCGGTTCGGCTACACAGTTATAGGGCATACAGCGAGTGCAATGCCTACCAAAAATTTCGAGGCACTCCAATGCCCCTTGGAAGTGACATGGAGGTCAGAGGGCCTTAACTAAACCGTTTTTTTCCATTTATAGCAACTGAGTCTCCTGTACACTGTTGGCCTAAGCAGTGAATGGAAGGCTTTCCAAAAATTATGAGGAACTGCAATGCCCCTTGAAACAGACGTGGATTACAGCGTACTAAAAACCTTCTACCCATTATTGGGGAGTGGGTCTCCCTTAGTGTTCGCCTATGCATTGAAAAACAAAAGCTGACTAAAATTAGGAGGAAATGCAATGCCCGTTGGAAGAGTCGTGGAGGTTAGAGTTAATTAAAAACAACATTTCAATGCCCTTTGGAAGAGCTGTGCAGTTCAGAGTGGTTTATCAAGACGCTTTTAATGCCCCTTGGAAGAGACGTGGAGGTCAGAGTGGTTTAACAAGACGGATTTAATGCCCCTTGGCAGAGACGTGGAGGTCAGAGTGGTTTAACAAGACGGTTTTAATGCCCGTTGGAAGGGTGGTGGAGGTCACAGTAGCTTAACAAGACGGTTTTAATGCCCCTTGGAAGGGTGGTGGAGGTCACAGTAGCTTAACAAGACAGTTTTAATGCCCCTTGGAAGAGACGTGGAGGTCAGAGTGGTTTAACAAGACGGTTTTAATGAACCTTGGAAGAGTGGTGGAGGTCACAGTAGCTTAACAAGACAGTTTTAATGCCCCTTGGAAGAGTGGTGGAGGTAGCAGTAGCTTAACAAGACAATTTTAATGCCCCTTGGTAGAGACGTGGAGGTCAGAGTGGTTTAACAAGACTGTTTTAATTCCCCTTGGAAGAGTGGTGGAGGTCACAGTAGCTTAGCAAGACGGTTTTAATGCCCCTTGCAAGAATGGTGGATGTTGCAGTAGCTTAACAAGATGGTTTTAATGCCCCTTGGAAGAGTGGTGGAGGTCACAGTAGCTTTACAAGACAGTTTTAATGCCCCTTGGAAGAGTGGTGGAGGTCGCAGTAGCTTAACAAGCCAGTTTTAATGCCCCTTGGAAGAGACGTGGAGGTCAGAGTAGCTTAACAAGATGGTTTTAATGCCACTTGGAAGAGTGGTGGAGGTCAAAGTAGCTTAACAAGACAGTTTTAATGCCCCTTGGAAGAGTGGTGGAGGTCACAGTAGCTTAACAAGACAGTTTTAATGCCCCTTGGAAGAGACGTGGAGGTCAGAGTGGTTTAACAAAACGGTTTTAATGAACCTGGAAGAGTGGTGGAGGTCACAGTAGCTTAACAAGACAGTTTTAATGCCCCTTGGAAGAGTGGTGGAGGTAGCAGTAGCTTAACAAGACAATTTTAATGCCCCTTGGTAGAGACGTGGAGGTCAGAGTGGTTTAACAAGACGGTTTTAATGCTCCTTGGAAGAGTGGTGGAGGTCACAGTAGCTTAACAAAACAGTTTTAATGCCCCTTGGAAGAGACGTGGAGGTCAGAGTGGTTTAACAAGACTGTTTTAATTCCCCTTGGAAGAGTGGTGGAGGTCACAGTGGCTTAGCAAGATGGTTTTAATGCCCCTTGCTAGAATGGTGGATGTCGCAGTAGCTTAACAAGATGGTTTTAATGCCCCTTGGAAGAGTGGTGTAGGTCACAGTAGCTTTACAAGACGGTTTTAATGCCCCTTGGAAGAGTGGTGGAGGTCGCAGTAGCTTAACAAGATGGTTTTAATGCCCCTTGGAAGAGATGTGGAGGTCAGAGTAGCTTAACAAGACAGTTTTAATGCCCCTTGGAAGAGATGTGGAGGTCAGAGTGGTTTAACAAGACGGTTTTAATACCCCTTGGAAGAGTGGTGGAGGTCACAGTAGCTTAACAAGACAGTTTTAATGCCCCTTGGAAGAGTGGTGGAGGTCGCAGTAGCTTAACAAGATGGTTTTAATGCCCTTTGGAAGAGATGTGGAGGTCAGAGTGGTTTAACAAGACGGTTTTAATGCCCCTTGGAAGAGTGGTGGAGGTCACAGTAGCTTAACAAGACGGTTTTAATGCCCCTTGGAAGAGTGGTGGAGGTCACAGTAGCTTTACAAGATAATTTTAATGCCCCTTGGAAGAGTGGTGGAGGTCACAGTAGCTTAACAAGACGGTTTTAATGCCCCTTGGAAGAGTGGTGGAGGTCACAGTAGCTTAACAAAACAGCTTGAATGCCCCTTGGAAGAGACGTGGAGGTCAGAGTGGTTTAACAAGACTGTTTTAATTCCCCTTGGAAGAGTGGTGGAGGTCACAGTAGCTTAGCAAGACGGTTTTAATGCCCCTTGCAAGAATGTTGGATGTCGCAGTAGCTTAACAAGATGTTTTTAATGCCCCTTGGAAGAGTGGTGTAGGTCACAGTAGCTTTACAAGACGGTTTTAATGCCCCTTGGAAGAGTGGTGGAGGTCGCAGTAGCTTAACAAGACGGTTTTAATGCCCCTTGGAAGAGACGTGGAGGTCAGAGTAGCTTAACAAGATGGTTTTAATGCCACTTGGAAGAGTGGTGGAGGTCAAAGTAGCTTAACAAGACAGTTTTAATGCCCCTTGGAAGAGACGTGGAGGTCAGAGTGGTTTAACAAGACGGTTTTAATACCCCTTGGAAGAGTGGTGGAGGTCACAGTCGCTTTATCAGAAGGTTTTAATGCCCCTTGGAAGAGTGGTGGAGGTCACAGTAGCTTAACAAGACGGTTTTAATGCCCCTTGCAAGAATGGTGGAGATCGCAGTAGGTTAACAAGACGGTTTTAATGCCCCTTGGAAGAATGGTGGAGATCGCAGTAGCTTAACAAGACGGTTTTAATGCCCCTTGGAAGAGTGGTGGAGGTCACAGTAGCTTTACAAAACGGTTTTAATGCCCCTTGGAAGAGTGGTGGAGGTCACAGTTGCTTAACAAGACGGTTTTAATGCCCCTTGGAAGAGACGTGGAGGTCAGAGTAGCTTAACAAGATGGTTTTAATGTCACTTGGAAGAGTGGTGGAGGTCAAAGTAGCTTAACAAGACAGTTTTAATGCCCCTTGGAAGAGACGTGGAGGTCAGAGTGGTTTAACAAGACGGTTGTAATGCCCCTTGTGTTATGATCTGCTACAAGCACTAAGGAAAGACAGGAGATCTGTCCCTACAATAGAACTAAGCTGGATCCCTACGATGTAATGGGGAACCTGATCCTGCCATCAGACCCGCTAAAGTCCTCAGCTAGTCTGTACGAAGACCTATAGATGCAAGGAAGGGATCCCTACAAGAACTAGGGACTGAGATAAAGTTGGACACCGCCTAGCATAAATTGTAGCAGTAAAAGACAAACACACAACATAGAGCATAGAGGTCAGAAGACCTAGCAAAACCAACAGAGAAAGGTAACAGAGCACCAAGCTAGCTCAAGAGTAGTAGTTACAATGAAGTCCAGCAAGGCCAGGAGGGCGGAGCCGGATTAAATAGGCAAAAAAGGTCATGTGACCAGCAAACTAGAAAAAAACCAACAGGAGAGTTCTAACAGTACCCCCTCCGGATCCCCTAGACCCGGGCTTATCAGGAAACCTCCTGTGAAACGCTCTGACAAGTCTGGAAGCAGAAACATCATCCGCCCTCACCCATGAGTTATCCTTGGGTCCGAAACCCTACCAAGCGACGAGATACTGCAAACTCCCCCTATACCGTCTAGAATTTAGGATGCGGGAAATTTCGTATTCCCCGTCCTCCACCACCGGAGGAACAGTGGCAGAGGCGTCACCAACCGACACATCAGCTCTTTTCAACAGAGAAACATGAAACACCGGATTAATCTTCCAGGAGGTAGGAACCTCCAACCTAACAGCAGATTGGTTAACTATCTGAAGCACTTTAAAGGGCCCTACAAACTTGGGACCCAATTTTTTAGAAGGAATCCTCAATCGCAGATTCTTAGAGGACAACCAAACCATGTCACCAATAGCAAATGAAACCTCTTGCCGTTTCCTATCAAAGTACCTCTTAGATTTTTCGTTAGCCTCCTGAAGATTATCACGCACATCCGTCCAAACTCTCTCCAAATCACCGGAAAAACTCTCCTCCTCAGGCACAGCCGATACCAATTTGGAGAATGACCCAAAAGACGGATGTCTCCCAGAACAACAAAAAAAAGGCGAACACCCAGCAGAAGAGGATGTATGGTTGTTAAAAGCAAATTCAGCTAGTGGCAGAAACTCAGACCACCCCTCTTGATTGTCTGCCACAAAGCAACGCAAGAACTGCTCAACATCCTGGTTCTTTCCTTCTGTCTGGTCATTAGACTCAGGATGATATCCGGATGAAAACGACAAATGAACTCCCAACCTGTCACAAAAGGCACGCCAAAAACGAGCCACGAACTGAGGTTCCCTATCAGAAACAATGTCAGTAGGAACGCCATGTAGTCTGACATTTTCCTTGACAAAGGCCTTAGCGAGTGTCTTAGCGCAAGGCAGTTTGATGAAGGGAACCAAGTGACACATCTTGCTAAAACGGTCCACGACCACCCAGATGACCGTGAAACCTTCAGAGGGGGGAAGGTCAGTAATAAAGTCCATAGCCAGATGTGTCCAAGGTGCACTAGGAACCTCCAGAGGGCAAAGCAACCCCGCAGCAGGAGCATGCGAAGACTTAGATCTAGCACACACAGTACATTGACGCACCCACTTAATGACTTCCTTCTGCCATCCAGGCCACCAAAAACTGCGACCCACAAGTCTCTTGGTCTCAGAAATTCCTGGATGACCTGCCAACCGAGACTCATGACACTCAACAAACAAATCTCTCCTAAAGGTCCTAGGCACAAACAACCTCCCATGGGGAGTGTTAGATGGGGCATTCTCCTGAGCTTTAAGAATCTCATCCTCCAAAACGGAGTCCAAAGCAGCAATCACAACACCTTCTTGTAAACTGCTCTCCTCCTCCTCAGCACCGACCATGGGAGAAAAGCTGCGAGACAAAGCATCCGCTTTAACATTCTTGGTACCCGGGATGTAAGTAACAGAAAAATTAAACCGCGAGAAAAAAAGTGCCCACCTAGCCTGACGGGCATTCAAGCGCTTGGCAGCATCAAGATAGATCAGATTTTTATGATCAGTGAAAACCTGAATGGGAAATTCAGCACCTTCCAAGAGATGACGTCAGTGTTCAAATGCGAGTTTAATAGCCAGCAATTCCCGATTACCAATATCGTAATTAAGTTCGGTCTCAGAAAAAATTTTTGAAAAAAAGGCACAGGGATGTACTCCATCCTTGTTTTCCTGAGACAACTCCGCACCGACCCCCACAGAAGAAGCATCAACCTCAACCAAAAACGGCTTAGTCACATCAGGCTGCATAAGGATGGGGGCAGAGCTGAACCTCTCCTTTAGAAACACAAAAGCTTCAATGGCCTCAGAAGTCCACTGAACCGCATTAGCACCTTTCCTGGTGAGATCGGTCAGCGGTTTGACAATAATAGAAATTTTTTTTATGAATTTTCTGTAATAATTGGTGAAACCCAAAAACCTCTGTATCGATTTCAAACCAATAGGCCTAGGCCATTCCTGCACAGCTTGAACTTTAACCGGGTCCATCTCAAAACCTTCACTGGAGATAATGTAACCCAAAAAACTAATTCTCTGTACAGCGAACTCACATTTCTCTAGCTTAGCAAAAAGCGAATTGTCCATTAATAACTGTAAAACCTCACGTACGCTCCGCCAATGAGACTCCAGATCAGGCGAATAAATCAGAATGTCATCCAAATACACAACCAAATTTTTGCCGATCAAAGGTCTAAGGATGTCATTAATAAGATTCTGAAAAAATGCTGGAGCATTGGTAAGACCAAAAGGCATAACCAGATTCTCAAAATGACCCACAGGAGTGTTAAAAGCAGTTTTCCATTCATCACCCTCCTTCATGCGCAACAAATTGTATGCCCCCCGGAGATCGATTTTAGAGAACCACTTGGCCCCCACTAACTGTTTAAACAAATCAGGAATCAATGGCAGTGGGTGAGGATTGCGTACAGTAATTTTATTAATCTCACGAAAGTCCAGACAAGGACGTAAACCGCCATCTTTTTTTTTTACAAAAAAAAATCCAACAGCCACAGGAGACTTGGAAGGCCTAATGTGACCGGCGGCCAAGCTTGTCTGTATGTATTCCTCCAAAGCCTTTCTCTCAGGAATAGTAAGATTAAATAAAAGACTTTTAGGAAGAGTCGCTCCAGGGACAAATTCAATGGTACAATCATAGTCTCTATGGGGAGGCAAAATTTGTGACTCCTCCTCAGAAAAAACTCTCCAAAAATCCTGAATAGGTACAGGTAATTCCCCTTTTTCCACCGCAGCAATACGTCCGTTACAGCACTTGTCATAACATTAAGGGCTCCAGGACTTAATTTCATTGGTAGACCAATCCAGTACAGGATTGTGCAATTTTAACCAGGGCAACCCCAAAATTACTGGAGAAGGCAAATTATTTAATACTACCAAATCCAAATTCTCTTGATGAATACCATTAATAGTGAGGGGAAATTCACAGACCTTGTGAGTAATACTCTTCAAGGGAGAGCCATCAACAGAAACCACAGCAATAGGGGATGACAAAGGTTTAGGTTTTAATTTAACTTTTTCCAAGAATCCCCCATCAATCACATTCAGAGTAGAACCACAATCCACAAATACCCGAAATTCAATTAATTCTTCCTGAGCAGCGGTAGTAGCAGATAGGAATACTCCCTTAGTATTTAAACAGGCTATACGTGCATGACTGACCATTTTTTTTTCTTTGTTCATACGAAGCACACAGTTCTTAATAAAATAACCAGAATTTCCGCAATAAAAGCACAAACCTCCAGAAAGCCTGCGGTCTTTTTCCTGAGAGCGGGGTGCCATCGCCCCAATCTCCATCGGCTCTCCTTTGTCAGGACAGACCCTCACAAAACTCGGAGCTGACATGGCAGAGGATTTACTCTCGTTAACCCTTGCACGCAGTCTCCTGTCCACCCGTATAGCTAATTGCATTGCCTCCTGCAAGTTTCCAGGTGTGGGATAAGCAATCAGCAAATCCTTAACCCTTTCACCTAGCCCTGCAAGAAACAAACTTTTCAAAGCTGAATCGTTCCACCCCACCTGAGCAGACCACCGACGGAAGTGAAAACAATATTTTTCCACATTACCTGATCCTTGCCTCAGACGTCTCAATTCAGACTCAGCAGATGAGACACGATCAGGATTATCGTACAACAAACCCAAAGCAGAAAAAAAAACTATCCACTGATCTAAAGCACGGATCACTAGGTTGGAGAGAAAAGGCCCATCCCTGAGGATCTTTGCGCAAAAGTGACATTATGAACCCTATGCGCTGTGATTCATCACCAGAGGATCTGGGTCTTAAACGAAAATACAATAAACAAGCATTTTTAAAAGAAAAAAAATCTTGTTGTTCACCAAAAAATAGATCAGGCAGACGTACCTTTGGCTCCACAAAATGTGCTCCAGAACAGCTACTCACGTGTTGTTGGAGCTCGGCCACCTCCAGAGAGAGTCCCTGCAAGCGTTGAGCCAAATCTTGAACCGAGACCATGATGGAAACTGGAGGTCTTTCCTTAGAGAAATTTTTCTTTTTTTGGGCTGGACTTACTGTTATGATCTGCTACAAGCACTAAGGAAAGACAGGAGATCTGTCCCTACAATAGAACTAAACTGGATCCCTACGATGTAACGGGGAACCTGATCCTGCGATCAGACCCGCTAAAGTCCTCAGCTAGTCTGTACGAAGACATATAGATGCAAGGAAGGGATCCCTACAAGAACTAGGGACTGGGATAAAGTTGGACACCTCCTAGCAGAAATTGTAGCAGTAAAAGACAAACACACAACATAGAACATAGAGGTCAGAAGACCTAGCAAAACAAACAGAGAAAGGTAACAGAGCACCAAGCTAGCTCAAGAGTAGTAATTACAATGAAGTCCAGCAAGGCCAGGAGGGCGGAGCCGGATTAAATAGGCAAAAAAGGTCATGTGACCAGCAAACTAGAAAAAAACCAACAGGAGAGTTCTAACAACTTGCAAGAGTGGTGGAGGTCGCAGTAGCTTAACAAGAAGGCTTTAATGCCCCTTGGAAGAGATGTGGAGGTCAGAGTGGTTTAACAAGACGGTTTTAATACCCCTTGGAAGAGAGGTGGAGGTCACAGTAGCTTAACAAGACAGTTTTAAAGCCCCTTGGAAGAGTGGTGGAGGTTGCAGTAGCTTAACAAGATGGTTTTAATGCCCTTTGGAAGAGATGTGGAGGTCAGAGTGGTTTAACAAGACTGTTTCAATGCCCCTTGGAAGAGTGGTGGAGGTCACAGTAGCTTAACAAGACGGTTTTAATGCCCCTTGGAAGAGTGGTGGAGGTCACAGTAGCTTAACAAGACGGTTTAATGCCCCTTGGAAGAGTGGTGGAGGTCGCAGTAGCTTAACAAGACGGTTTTAATGCCCATTGGAAGAGTGGTGGAGGTTGCAGTAGCTTAACAGACGGCTTTAGTGCCCCTTGGAAGAGTGGTGGAGGTCGCAGTAGCTTAACAAGACGGTTTTAATGCCCCTTGGAAGAGTGGTGGAGGTCAGAGTAGCTTAACAAGATGGTTTTAATGCCCTTTGGAAGAGTGGTGGAGGTCACAGTAGCTTAGCCTTTTTTCTGACCATGTGTCCCTCCCATTCAGTCACAGGTGGTTTTAACTAGCTCTACCAGCCCATACATTGTAGGTTAAAAGCCCAAGCAGAGACATATTGTCCATACAGGCTTACAGCCCAAGAGTGGCATATCCAGTGGTAGTGTAGCGTAGTTTCCCATCATACGAAGGTGACCTTGTTGTGGTTGATGGGCACACATAAATTGGCCAAATTATGCGCAAAAAAACTTCATTTTTCAAAGTGACATTAGTCCAGATACAATATTTCTTATATTTTCATGTATGGAGTGCCGAAGTTCTTTTTGCAATTGAGATTACTTTTTTCTTCAGAGCACCCGAATAGACCAGTGAGCGACCCCTCTCTTTTTTCTATTAATCATTTTTGGGATCCCGCTCCTGGAGCATTGCAGCAGGTACGTGTTCACACTATTAGAAGTTTGACAGCCTTTTTTCTGACCATGTGTCCCTCCCATTCAGTCACAGGTGGTTTTAACTAGCTCTACCAGCCCATACATTGTAGGTTAAAAGCCCAAGCAGAGACATATTGTCCATACAGGCTTACAGCCCAAGAGTGGCATATCCAGTGGTAGTGTAGCGTAGTTTCCCATCATACGAAGGTGACCTTGTCGTGGTTGATGGGCACACATAAATTGGCCAAATTATGCGCAAAAAACCTTCATTTTTCAAAGTGACATTAGTCCAGATACAATATTTCTTGTATTTTCATGTATGGAGTGCCGAAGTTCTTTTTGCAATTGAGATTACTTTTTTCTTCAGAGCACCCGAATAGACCAGTGAGCGACCCCTCTCTTTTTTCTATTAATCATTTTTGGGATCCCGCTCCTGGAGCATTGCAGCAGGTACGTGTTCACACTATTAGAAGTTTGACAGCCTTTTTTCTGACCATGTGTCCCTCCCATTCAGTCACAGGTGGTTTTAACTAGCTCTACCAGCCCATACATTGTAGGTTAAAAGCCCAAGCAGAGACATATTGTCCATACAGGCTTACAGCCCAAGAGTGGCATATCCAGTGGTAGTGTAGTGTAGTTTCCCATCATACGAAGGTGACCTTGTCATGGTTGATGGGCACACATAAATTGGCCAAATTATGCGCAAAAAACCTTCATTTTTCAAAGTGACATTAGTCCAGATACAATATTTCTTATATTTTCATGTATGGAGTGCCGAAGTTCTTTTTGCAATTGAGATTACTTTTTTCTTCAGAGCACCCGAATAGACCAGTGAGCGACCCCTCTCTTTTTTCTATTAATCATTTTTGGGATCCCGCTCCTGGAGCATTGCAGCAGGTACGTGTTCACACTATTAGAAGTTTGACAGCCTTTTTTCTGACCATGTGTCCCTCCCATTCAGTCACAGGTGGTTTTAACTAGCTCTACCAGCCCATACATTGTAGGTTAAAAGCCCAAGCAGAGACATATTGTCCATACAGGCTTACAGCCCAAGAGTGGCATATCCAGTGGTAGTGTAGCGTAGTTTCCCATCATACGAAGGTGACCTTGTCGTGGTTGATGGGCACACATAAATTGGCCAAATTATGCGCAAAAAACCTTCATTTTTCAAAGTGACATTAGTCCAGATACAATATTTCTTATATTTTCATGTATGGAGTGCCGAAGTTCTTTTTGCAATTGAGATTACTTTTTTCTTCAGAGCACCCGAATAGACCAGTGAGCGACCCCTCTCTTTTTTCTATTAATCATTTTTGGGATCCCGCTCCTGGAGCATTGCAGCAGGTACGTGTTCATACTATTAGAAGTTTGACAGCCTTTTTTCTGACCATGTGTCCCTCCCATTCAGTCACAGGTGGTTTTAACTAGCTCTACCAGCCCATACATTGTAGGTTAAAAGCCCAAGCAGAGACATATTGTCCATACAGGCTTACAGCCCAAGAGTGGCATATCCAGTGGTAGTGTAGCGTAGTTTCCCATCATACGAAGGTGACCTTGTCGTGGTTGATGGGCACACATAAATTGGCCAAATTATGCGCAAAAAACCTTCATTTTTCAAAGTGACATTAGTCCAGATACAATATTTCTTATATTTTCATGTATGGAGTGCCGAAGTTCTTTTTGCAATTGAGATTACTTTTTTCTTCAGAGCACCCGAATAGACCAGTGAGCGACCCCTCTCTTTTTTCTATTAATCATTTTTGGGATCCCGCTCCTGGAGCATTGCAGCAGGTACGTGTTCACACTATTAGAAGTTTGACAACCTTTTTTCTGACCATGTGCCCCTCCCATTCAGTCACAGGTGGTTTTAACTAGCTCTACCAGCCCATACATTGTAGGTTAAAAGCCCAAGCAGAGACATATTGTCCATACAGGCTTACAGCCCAAGAGTGGCATATCCAGTGGTAGTGTAGCGTAGTTTCCCATCATACGAAGGTGACCTTGTCGTGGTTGATGGGCACACATAAATTGGCCAAATTATGCGCAAAAAACCTTCATTTTTCAAAGTGACATTAGTCCAGATACAATATTTCTTATATTTTCATGTATGGAGTGCCGAAGTTCTTTTTGCAATTGAGATTACTTTTTTCATCAGAGCACCCGAATAGACCAGTGAGCGACCCCTCTCTTTTTTCTATTAATCATTTTTGGGATCCCGCTCCTGGAGCATTGCAGCAGGTACGTGTTCACACTATTAGAAGTTTGACAGCCTTTTTCTGACCATGTGTCCCTCCCATTCAGTCACAGGTGGTTTTAACTAGCTCTACCAGCCCATACATTGTAGGTTAAAAGCCCAAGCAGAGACATATTATCCATACAGGCTTACAGCCCAAGAGTGGCATATCCAGTGGTAGTGTAGCGTAGTTTCCCATCATACGAAGGTGACCTTGTCGTGGTTGATGGGCACACATAAATTGGCCAAATTATGCGCAAAAAACCTTCATTTTTCAAAGTGACATTAGTCCAGATACAATATTTCTTATATTTTCATGTATGGAGTGCCGAAGTTCTTTTTGCAACAGTAGCTTAGCAAGACAGGTTTAATGCCCCTTGGAAGAGACGTGGAGGTCAGAGTGGTTTAACAAGACGGTTTTAATGCCCCTTGCAAGAGTGGTGGAGATCGCAGTAGCTTAGCAAGACGGTTTTAATGCCCCTTGGAAGAGACGTGGAGGTTAGAGTGGTTTAACAAGACGGATTTAATGCCCCTTGGAAGAGTGGTGGTGGTCACAGTAGCTTAACAAGAGAGTTTTAATCCCCCCTTGGAAGAGTCGTGGAGGTCGCAGTAGCTTAACAAGACGTTGTTAATGCCCTTTGGAAGAGGCGTGGAGGTCAGAGTGGTTTAACAAGACGGTTTTAATGCCCCTTGGAAGAGTGGTGGAGATCACAGTAGGTTAACAAGACAGTTTTAATGCCCCTTGGAAGATTGGTGGAGGTCACAGTAGCTTAACAAGATGGTGTCAATGCCCCTTGGAAGAGTGGTGGAGGTCACAGTAGCTTAACAAGATGGTTTTAATGCTCATTGGAAGAGTGGTGGAGGTCACAGTAGCTTAACAAGACAGTTTTAATGCCCCTTGGAAGAGTGGTGGAGGTCGCAGTAGCTTAAAAAGACGGTTTTAATGCCCCTTGGAAGAGTGGTGGAGGTCACAGTAGCTTTACCAGAAGGTTTTAATGCCCCTTGGAAGAGTGGTGGAGGTCACAGTAGCTTAACAAGACGGTTTTAATGCCCCTTGCAAGAATGGTGGAGGTCGCAGTAGCTTTACAAGACAGTTTTAATGCCCCTTGGAAGAGTGGTGGAGGTCACAGTAGCTTTACCAGAAGGTTTTAATGCCCATTGGAAGAGTGGTGGAGGTCACAGTAGCTTAACAAGACGGTTTTAATGCCCCTTGGAAGAGTGGTGGAGGTCACAGTAGCTTTACAAGATGGTTTCAATGCCCCTTGGTAGAGTGGTGGAGGTCACAGTAACTTAACAAGATGATTTTAATGCCCCTTGGAAGAGTGGTGGAGGTCAAAGTAGCTTAACAAGACAGTTTTAATGCCCCTTGGAAGAGTGGTGGAGGTTGCAGTAGCTTAACAAGATGGTTTTAATGCCCTTTGGAAGAGATGTGGAGGTCAGAGTGGTTTAACAAGACTGTTTCAATGCCCCTTGGAAGAGTGGTGGAGGTCACAGTAGCTTAACAAGACGGTTTTAATGCCCCTTGGAAGAGTGGTGGAGGTCACAGTAGCTTAACGAGAAGGTTTTAATGCCCCTTGGAAGAGTGGTGGAGGTCAGAGTAGCTTAACAAGACGGTTTTAATGCCCTTTGGAAGAGTGGTGGAGGTCGCAGTAGCTTAACGAGAAGGTTTTAATGCCCCTTGGAAGAGTGGTGGAGGTCAGAGTAGCTTAACAAGACGGTTTTAATGCCCTTTGGAAGAGTGGTGGAGGTCACAGTAGCTTAGCAAGACAGGTTTAATGCCCCTTGGAAGAGACGTGGAGGTCAGAGTGGTTTAACAAGACGGTTTTAATGCCCCTTGCAAGAGTGGTGGAGGTCGCAGTAGCTTAGCAAGACGGTTTTAATGCCCCTTGGAAGAGATGTGGAGGTTAGAGTGGTTTAACAAGACGGATTTAATGCCCTTTGGAAGAGTGGTGGTGGTCACAGTAGATTAACAAGACAGTTTTAATCCCCCCTTGGAAGAGTCGTGGAGGTCGCAGTAGCTTAACAAGATGTTGTTAATGCCCTTTGGAAGAGGCGTGGAGGTCAGAGTGGTTTAACAAGACGGATTTAATGCCCCTTGGAAGAGTGGTGGAGATCACAGTAGGTTAACAAGACGGTTTTAATGCCCCTTGGAAGATTGGTGGAGGTCACAGTAGCTTAAAAAGATGGTTTCAATGCCCCTTGGAAGAGTGGTGGAGGTCACAGTAGCTTAACAAGATGGCTTTAATGCTCCTTGGAAGAGTGGTGGAGGTCACAGTAGCTTAACAAGACGGTTTAAATGCCCCTTGGAAGAGTGGTAGAGGTCGCAGTAGCTTAAAAAGACGGTTTTAATGCCCCTTGGAAGAGTGGTGGAGGTCACAGTAGCTTTACCAGAAGGTTTTAATGCCCCTTGGAAGAGTGGTTGAGGTCACAGTAGCTTAACAAGACAATTTTAATGCCCCTTGCAAGAATGGTGGAGGTCGCAGTAGCTTAACAAGACGGTTTTAATGCCCCTTGGAAGAGTGGTGGAGGTCACAGTAGCTTTACAAGACGGTTTTAATGCCCCTTGGAAGAGTGGTGGAGGTCGCAGTAGCTTAAAAAGACGGTTTTAAAGCCCCTTGGAAGAGTGGTGGAGGTCACAGAAGCTTTACCAGAAGGTTTTAATGCCCCTTGGAAGAGTGGTGGAGGTCACAGTAGCTTAACAAGACGGTTTTAATGCCCATTGCAAGAATGGTGGAGGTCGCAGTAGCTTAACAAGACGGTTTTAATGCCCCTTGGAAGAGTGGTGGAGGTCACAGTAGCTTTACAAGACGGTTTTAATGCCCCTTAGTAGACTGGTGGAGGTCACAGTAGCTTAACAAGATGGTTTTAATGCCCCTTGGAAGAGACGTGGAGGTCAGAGTAGCTTAGCAAGATGAGTTTAATGCCACTTGGAAGAGTGGTGGAGGTGAAAGTAGCTTAACAAGACAGTTTTAATGCCCCTTGGAAGAGACGTGGAGGTCAGAGTGGTTTAACAAGACGGTTTTAATGCCCCTTGGAAGAGTGGGGAGGTCGCAGTAGCTTAACAAGACGGTTTTAAAGCCCCTTGGAAGAGACATGGAGGTCAGAGTGGTTTAGCAAGACGGTTTTAATGCCCCTTGGAAGAGTGGTGGAGGTCACAGTAGCTTAGCAAGACGGTTTTAATGCCCCTTGGAAGAGTGGTGGAGGTCACAGTGGCTTAACAAGATGGTTTAATGCCCCTTGGAAGAGTGGTGGAGGTCGCAGTAGCTTAACAAGACTGTTTTAATGCCCCTTGGAAGAGTGGTGGAGGTCACAGAAGCTTAACAAGACGGTTTTAATGCCCCTTGCAAGAATGGTGGAGGTCGCAGTATCTTAACAAGACGGTTTTAATGCCCCTTGGAAGAGTGGTGGAGGTCACAGTAGCTTTACCAGAAGGTTTTAATGCCCCTTGGAAGAGTGGTGGAGGTCACAGTAGCTTTACAAGACGGTTTCAGTGCCCCTTGGTAGAGTGGTGGAGGTCACAGTAACTTAACAAGATGGTTTTAATGCCCCTTGGAAGAGACGTGGAGGTCAGAGTAGCTTAACAAGATGATTTTAATGCCACTTGGCAGAGTGGTGGAGGTCAAAGTAGCTTAACAAGACAGTTTTAATGCCCCTTGGAAGAGTGGTGGAGGTTGCAGTAGCTTAACAAGATAGTTTTAATGCCCTTTGGAAGAGATGTGGAGGTCAGAGTGGTTTAACAAGACTGTTTCAATGCCCCTTGGAAGAGTGGTGGAGGTCACAGTAGCTTAACAAGACGGTTTTAATGCCCCTTGGAAGAGTGGTGGAGGTCACAGTAGCTTAACAAGACGGTTTAATGCCCCTTGGAAGGGTGGTGGAGGTCGCAGTAGCTTAACAAGACGGTTTTAATGCCCCTTGGAAGAGTGGTGGAGGTCGCAGTAGCTTAACGAGAAGGTTTTAATGCCCCTTGGAAGAGTGGTGGAGGTCAGAGTAGCTTAACAAGACGGTTTTAATGCCCTTTGGAAGAGTGGTGGAGGTCACAGTAGCTTAGCAAGACAGGTTTAATGCCCCTTGGAAGAGACGTGGAGGTCAGAGTGGTTTAACAAGACGGTTTTAATGCCCCTTGCAAGAGTGGTGGAGGTCGCAGTAGCTTAGCAAGACGGTTTTAATGCCCCTTGGAAGAGACGTGGAGGTTAGAGTGGTTTAACAAGACGGATTTAATGCCCTTTGGAAGAGTGGTGGTGGTCACAGTAGCTTAACAAGACAGTTTTAATCCCCCCTTGGAAGAGTCGTGGAGGTCGCAGTAGCTTAACAAGACGTTGTTAATGCCCTTTGGAAGAGGCGTGGAGGTCAGAGTGGTTTAACAAGATGGATTTAATGCCCCTTGGAAGAGTGGTGGAGATCACAGTAGGTTAACAAGACGGTTTTAATGCCCCTTGGAAGATTGGTGGAGGTCACAGTAGCTTAACAAGATGGTTTCAATGCCCCTTGGAAGAGTGGTGGAGGTCACAGTAGCTTAACAAGATGGCTTTAATGCTCCTTGGAAGAGTGGTGGAGGTCACAGTAGCTTAACAAGACGGTTTTAATGCCCCTTGGAAGAGTGGTAGAGGTCGCAGTAGCTTAAAAAGACGGTTTTAATGCCCCTTGGAAGAGTGGTGGAGGTCAAAGTAGCTTAACAAGACAGTTTTAATGCCCCTTGGAAGAGTGGTGGAGGTTGCAGTAGCTTAACAAGATAGTTTTAATGCCCTTTGGAAGAGATGTGGAGGTCAGAGTGGTTTAACAAGACTGTTTCAATGCCCCTTGGAAGAGTGGTGGAGGTCACAGTAGCTTAACAAGACGGTTTTAATGCCCCTTGGAAGAGTGGTGGAGGTCACAGTAGCTTAACAAGACGGTTTAATGCCCCTTGGAAGGGTGGTGGAGGTCGCAGTAGCTTAACAAGACTGTTTTAATGCTCCTTCGGAGAGTGGTGGAGGTTGCAGTAGCTTAACAAGACGGTTTTAATGCCCCTTGGAAGAGTTGTGGAGGTCGCAGTAGCTTAACGAGAAGGTTTTAATGCCCCTTGGAAGAGTGGTGGAGGTCAGAGTAGCTTAACAAGACGGTTTTAATGCCCTTTGGAAGAGTGGTGGAGGTCACAGTAGCTTAGCAAGACAGGTTTAATGCCCCTTGGAAGAGACGTGGAGGTCAGAGTGGTTTAACAAGACGGTTTTAATGCCCCTTGCAAGAGTGGTGGAGGTCGCAGTAGCTTAGCAAGACGGTTTTAATGCCCCTTGGAAGAGACGTGGAGGTTAGAGTGGTTTAACAAGACGGATTTAATGCCCTTTGGAAGAGTGGTGGTGGTCACAGTAGCTTAACAAGACAGTTTTAATCCCCCCTTGGAAGAGTCGTGGAGGTCGCAGTAGCTTAACAAGACGTTGTTAATGCCCTTTGGAAGAGGCGTGGAGGTCAGAGTGGTTTAACAAGATGGATTTAATGCCCCTTGGAAGAGTGGTGGAGATCACAGTAGGTTAACAAGACGGTTTTAATGCCCCTTGGAAGATTGGTGGAGGTCACAGTAGCTTAACAAGATGGTTTCAATGCCCCTTGGAAGAGTGGTGGAGGTCACAGTAGCTTTACCAGAAGGTTTTAATGCCCCTTGGAAGAGTGGTGGAGGTCACAGTAGCTTCACAAGATGGTTTTAATGCCCCTTGGAAGAGACGTGGAGGTCAGAGTAGCTTAACAAGATGAGTTTAATGGCACTTGGAAGAGTGGTGGAGGTGAAAGTAGCTTAACAAGACAGTTTTAATGCCCCTTGGAAGAGACGTGGAGGTCAGAGTGGTTTAACAAGACGGTTTTAATGCCCCTTGGAAGAGTGGGGAGGTCGCAGTAGCTTAACAAGACGGTTTTAAAGCCCCTTGGAAGAGACATGGAGGTCAGAGTGGTTTAACAAGACGGTTTTAATGCCCCTTGGAAGAGTGGTGGAGGTCACAGTAGCTTAGCAAGACGGTTTTAATGCCCCTTGGAAGAGTGGTGGAGGTCACAGTGGCTTAACAAGACGGTTTAATGCCCCTTGGAAGAGTGGTGGAGGTCCCAGTAGCTTAACACGACGGTTTTAATGCCCCTTGGAAGAGTGGTGGAGGTCACAGTAGCTTAACAAGACGGTTTTCATGCCCCTTGGAAGAGTGGTGGAGGTTGCAGTAGCTTAACAAGATGGTTTTAATTCCCCTTGGAAGAGACATGGAGGTCAAAGTGGTTTAACAAGACAGTTTTAATGCCCCTTCGAAGAGTGGTGGAGGTCGCAGTAGCTTAACAAGACTGTTTTAATGCCCCTTGGAAGAGTGGTGGAGGTCGCAGTAGCTTAACAAGACTGTTTTAATGCCCCTTGGAAGAGATGTGGAGGTCAGAGTAGCTTAACAAGATGGTTTTAATGCCCCTTGGAAGAGTGGTGGTGGTCACAGTAGCTTAACAAGACGGTTTTAATGCCCCTTGGAAGAGTGGTGGAGGTCGCTGTAGCTTAACAAGACGGTTTTAATGCCCCTTACAAGAGCCATGCAGTACAGCATATTTAAAACATTATTCCCATTATTGGGGAGTGGGTCTCCCATAGTCCTTGCCTATGCCTTCCAAGCAAAAGCTGCCAAAAATTAGGACGGAGGAACAATGCTGGCAACACGGACCATGATCACCCTGGTGGTATAGTGGTGGTGGAGGCTGAGGATAAGGAGAAGAGGAAAAAACATCCGAAATGAGGAGGCTATACCCATGTGTGGGTGTGAAACGGTGCATAGGAATACACCTCCCGAAATAACACAGTGGATTTGTCTTTGTTACTCTGCTGTCATTTGATGGTGATGAGAAGTCTGGCCCAATTCAGCCATTGTTCATTTTGATAAGGGTCAGCTTGTCAGCATTGTCAGTTGAAAGGAGAGTGCGCTTATCAGTTATAATTCCCTCAGCGGCACTAAAAACACGCTCCGATAACACGCTAGCGGCAGGGCAGGCCAGCCCAGTACCTCCAAGGCGTACAGAGCGAGTTTATTCCAAGTGTCCAGCTTGGATACCCAATAATTAAATGGCACAGAGGAATCATGGGGGACGCTGGTACGGTCGGCAAGGTACTCCCTCACCATCTTTTGAAACTTTCCACTCCTTGTGAGAGTACCCCGCGCCTCAGTGCCTGTAAGCTGGGCGGGTCTCAGAAAACTGTCCCAGAATGTTGCCAGTGTTCCCCTGCCTCTGCTGGATTGGAGTTGTGTCTCTCTCGCCTGTACGCCTTGGTTGGTCAATGAACTGTGACCTTTGCCGCTAGCGTGTTCAGATGGGAATTTTTTTTTAACAGTTCTGCAGCAAGGGCCTTCTGGTACAGCCACATTTTTGTAGACCTCTCCACCTCAGGAATAAGAGAGTGAAAGTTCTCCTTGTAGCGGGGGGTCTAAAAGTGTCACCAACCAGTAGTGACTATCACCCAACATTTTGACAACGCGAGGGTCACGGTTAAGGCAGCGTAACATAAAGTCAGCCATGCGTGCCAGACTGGTAACGGGCAAGACTTCCGTGTCCTCACCAAGATGATGACTGACCATGCTCTCCTCCTCCTCCTCCCCCTGTCCTCAGGCCACCCACGCTGAACCAACGGTATGACAGTTGTACAGGTACTACCATCTACAGTGCATGATACCAGCTCCTGTTCTTCCTCCTCCTCCTCCTCTCCCTCATTGTCCCCCAATGCACGTTGGGATGAGATGAGACTGGGCTGTGTGTAATCGCCCGCTACGGCTTCTTGATCCATCTCATCATACTCTGGCTGCAATGCCTCCTCTTTAATTCTCTGCAGAGAGCGTTGCAAAAGACAGACAAGTGGGATGCTGATGCTAATGATGGTGTCATTGCCACTCACCATCTTGGTGGACTCCTCAAAGTTTGTCGGGATAGTACATATGTCAGACATCCAGGTCCACTCCTGAGGTCTTATATGTGGAGTCTGACCTGAATATCGATGGCCTTGTTGCAGCTGGTACTGCACAACTGCTCTCTTCTGCTCACAAATCCTTTGCAACATGTGGAGGGTAGAGTTCCAACGTGTGGGGACATCATACACCAGTCGGTGTGACGGAAGCTGCAAACGCTGCTGCAACATATCAAGGGCGGCGGAAGCTGTAGCCGACTTCCAAAAATGAGCTGACATACTTTGACGAGCAGATCTGGCAACTCGGGGTACGATTTAAGAAACCGCTGAACCACGAGGTTAAGCACATGAGCCAGGCATGGTACGTGTGTGATCTCGCCTCGCCTCAGAGCCGCCCCCAGGTTACGGCCATTGTCACACACGACCATGCCTGGACTGGATGTAGGTTCAGCGGTCTCAGCCACAGATCTGCCTGCTCTTTCACAGCTGTCCACAACTCACAAGCAGTGTGAGGTTTATCACCTAATCTTATGAGTTTCAGCAAAGCCTGTTGCCGCTTGGCTGAGGCAGTACTGCAGTGCTTCCAGCTTGTAACTGATGTGGTGATATCTGAGATGGAGGCTGAAGAGAAGGAGGAGGAGGATGATGCGCAGGAGCTGTACACTGTGGGGGCAACTCTGATTGACATAGGGCCCGCAATCCTCAGTGTGGGGAGGATGTATTCCGTCCCAAAGTCCGACTGGGTCCCGGCTTCCACTATGTTTACCCAGTGTGCCGTCAGGGAGATGTACCATCCCTGGCCACAAGCACTTGTCCACGTGTCCGTTGTCAGGTGGACTCTCCCAGTAACTGCGTTGTTGAGGGCACGGCCGATGTTTTGGGACACGTGCTTGTGTAGTGCGGGGATGGCACACCGGGCAAAATAGTGTCGGCTGGGGACCGAGTACCGAGGGACGGCCACCACCATAAGGGTGCGGAAGGATTCCATCTCCACCAGCCTAAAAGGCAGCATTTCCAACGCAAGCAGTCGTGAAATGTGCGAATTTAGGACTGTGACCTGTGGGGCGTTGGCTGCTAATTTGCGCTTTCGTTCAAGCTCTGGGATATGGACAATTGAACGCTGCGGTGGGATGTGGACGTTGATGCTGTTTCTTGAGAAACTGCCATAACAAGTGAAAACTGAGAGGAGGGGGCATCTTTGCATGCAGTATGGACAGGGGATTGCCTTGCACGCACAACAGGGGGTTCTATTACATGCACAACAGCGGAAGAAGCAGTGGTGACACCGGCTGACACTGGTCGTGGACCCTGGGGTTCGCCCCACAAAGTCGGGTGCTTTGCTGACATGTGCCTGATCATGCTGGTGGTGGTCAGGCTGGTAGTTTTGTCACCCCTGCTGATGCTGGCATGGCAGGTGGTACAAATGGCCGTTTTGGGGTTATCAGCAGAGTCTTTAAAAAAATTCCAGACTCTGGAAGACCTACCAGTTGTACTGGCAACGTCCCTCGTGTTGGTGTTGCGGGGAACTGTTGCCTGCCTTCTGTGTGCAGCCACCACACTGCTTCTCCCTGCCTGTTGGGGTACTCTGCCTCCCTCACCCTGTGTGCTACTGGCCTCGCTCTGCGTGTCCTCCTGCCACGTTAGGTCAGTTACTAGATCATCCACCACCTCCTCCTCTTCCACTTGCGTACCACGATCCTCCTCCTCGTCCTCCTCTTGTGACAAATTGCCAGCGTCGACTTCCTGTGGCCGTGGCTGTTCAAATATTTGGGCATCGCTACATGGGATCTCCTCTTCCACCACTTCAAGCGGAGGAGGCGAGGGGCACAAATATGGAAATGGACCAGTGAACAGCTCTTTAGAGTGTCCAAGTGTCGGATCAGTTGCTGTCTGACGACACTCGGCATGGTGGGAGGAAGGAGCATCAGGGTGAGGAGGAGTATGCGGTCGAGACTCACGGCTACTAAAACTTGACGGTGTGGAAGACAGACCGGAGGTGGTGGTGCCCAGGTAACTGGAAGTATTATCTGCTATCCAATTAATAACCTGTTCACACTGATCAGTTCGCAATACTGATGTTGTAGTGTGCTACCCTAGTAATTCGGTCAAGAAGTGGGAGCGAGAAGATGTGGCTGTTGGTTGTGGCACATTTTCACCTTGGCCACGGCCCCGTCCTCTACACGTACCATCACCAGAACGTCCAGTTCCACGTCCCTTGCCACGCGCCTTGCCCATTGTAAATTAAGTAAAAAAAGCTTATACTTGCACTATCAATGGAAAAAGGGTAATAAAAAGGAGATTAGAACCGTGGAAGAGGAAAACCACAGTTCTATTTCTCTGGCCTACACCAGAATCTTTTAAACAGATATATTTGTGTCTGAACACTGAGCGAGACACTCAATTTTTTTATTTTTTATGTAAAAAATGCCAAAAGCAGGATAATACAGAGATTTGAACTGTGGAACTGCAAAACCACAGTTCTAGCTATCTGTCCTACACCAGACTCTTTTAAACAGACATATTTGTGTCTGAACAGTCAGGGAGACACTATTACTGTTTTTTTTTACGGAAAAAATGCCAAAAGCAGGATAATACAGAGATTTGAACTGTGGAACTGCAAAACCACAGTTCTAGTTATCTGGCCTACACCAGACTCTTTTAAACAGACATATTTGTGTCTGAACAGTCAGGGAGACACTATTACTGTTTTTTTTACGGAAAAAAATGCCAAAAGCAGGATAATACAGAGATTTGAACCGTGGAACTGCAAAACCACGGTTCTAGTTATCTGGCCTTCACCAGACTCTTTTAGGGAATACCAAAAGGTTAATAAGACCCGTATTTGTACAGTCTGACTGAGGAAAAAAAAATACAGGATTTAGATGAAAAAAAAAAAAGGATTTTTCCTGGCCCCTGAGACCGGGGGATAAGTCTAGCAATTTGACCAGCAGGAGCACACAGGACTGTAATGCAGCGTTTGCTGGTATAATCACTGCGTCTCCTATACAGCCTGTCTGCCTGATATCTGGGATGGATATTACTCCTGAGAAGGACTGTTTGTTTGATTTGGCAGGCTTTAGAGAGCCTACTCGAACTATTTTGCAGTATAAATCTCTCCCTAGCTCTGCAGCACTGACCCTACACTGTCTGATCCGGAGAAACTGTGTCCAAGATGGCGGCGCCCGGTTTTAAATACTCGAGGTGACGCTGTGTGGTCAGCCAATCACTGTAATGCCCACAAACAACATGGCCGCGGCATTACAGTGACTGGCTGGCAATTCCTGCATGTTCATTGGCTCTGTAAAGAGCGCCAAACGTGCAGGACGGAGACCCGAGCTCCCGCCCGAGTAGCCCGGAAATGCTCGGTGCTCGACGAACATCCTGTATAGTGCGCTGCTCGGGCGAGTACCGAGCAGTGTCGAGCATGCTCGCTCAACACTACTGCTTACCCATTTTCACGTTTGTGGGGAAACTCTACTTACTGTAAAAAGCTAAAATACTTGATACGCAATGTGTTTAAAAGAATGCACCACAGGTCAAAAAGAGGAAGGAAAGTAAACATATTGTGTGAATGAGATTTTAGAAATCTCATAAACTTAGTTGTTACTGTAAAAAGCTGCATTTGAACTTTTATTTTTAGGAACAGTATTTTTAGGAGCAGTTGTGCAAAAAATATTTTGCTTAGGGCACTCTTTCGTTTAACTAAAAAAAAAAATCAATGTTTCATGCATATTTATGAAAGATTCTTCTTTTTACTCACAAACACTTTTTGCATCAATTTCGGAATTTTGTATCAAAAGTGGCCAGTGGTTGAATAGGGAAATAAACTTTAAGGTTACGTGTGATGAATCCGCATCTCGCCACCCCGCTTGACGTCACTATTACGTGAAACGGATCACGTGATACAGATCCGCACATTGCACCAACATGACGTTGCGCACCCCTTGGAGACATGTAAGATCAGATTGATACAGTTTTACACAGACACCCCATGTCCACACAGGCTCAGGGAGGCACTGGGAGTGAGAGGATGTGGCCCAAATAGTCACTGACAAGGCACCTCACTCGCTCACACCCCTGACAGACTGAGAGGTCGTTTTCACAAGCCCCAGTAAAACAGAACCTTATCAGCCCGGTAGAAGTGCCACCAGTTCCTGTTCGATATAAGCACGGTCCGTTAACAAGAATTATATCGGGCTAGAAACCAGCCCCAGTAGCATGGGAAATTAAACAGAAAAACGGACGTCTGGATTCGTGGATCAAGATAAAAGAGCGGCACAAGGTTAAATTATATATTTAATCACCTTAAGGGCACACTAGACAATACACTATATGCACAAGGGTTGTACATGTATAATGGTCAGATATGCAAATACAATAGTGGTAGGACAAAAGATATAAGCAGATGAATCATTTCAATTACCAGTGCAATGTCCAACCATTTGTGTGCTGGACCTCATGGGGACCTGAGCTTCCAGCAGGTTCCTAGGTTCTTAACTGCATGTTACTCGATGTGACCCCCCCCTGTTCGAAGTGGACCACATGCATCAGAGAGAGCGAGAGCCACATGGCCTTACTCTAGCTTATATCTCCCTTGGGTAACTCCCCTCCTGCCCTCTGAGCTGAACTTGAGTCCCCTCCCCATGCCTCTGGCAATGTTTGGCAATTCCAAAACTTCAGATGGGTCATAACTGCTTAATGGATGATCCAAGGGAGGCAGTTGTGGTGTCATCATATCCAGACGAGCCCCTGCTACATGTGGAGACCAAACACATCTGTACTATTTGTTTTCTACTAGCTATTCTACGTATCTCCCCACCCTGTGAAGCCAGAATGGATCGAGACACTGGACGGTGTGCAGTCCCGTCTCGGGATCTCGGAAATATACATGATGTACGGCTAGGACATATAGTATTTCCATAGCGCCTTATGAAATTCTTAGTTGTCTGAACAAAGGAGGCAGCATGGTTTGGATCTACAGGGGGTCTTCCTGTAAAAGGTTGCATACTAGCCAGCTGGTGGGGGTGTGAATCCCTTACTTGAAGCTGGCCAAGTGTCTTGTTACAACTACACATGCTTATAGGATGATTGTAAGCTGCCATTACATCCCCCCATCCTTCATACCACATTCATAACTTCAGTATTTGGTCAGTATTTTACATCAGTATTTGTAAACCAAAACCAGGAGTGGATGAAAAGTGCAAACTGGTGCACGTGTTTCTATTATACTTTTCCTCTGATTGTTCCACACCTAATTTTGACTTACAAACACTGAGGTAAAATACTAACCAAATACTGAATGTGTGAACGTGGCATAAGGGTTCGCTCACATCTTCATATAAAAACGTCGAGTGCAATGTGAGAAAAAAAATCGCATTGCACTCGCACCAATGTTATTCAATAAGGCAGTGTTCATCTGCCAATTTTTCCTCAACTGAAATGGGACTAAATAAAAAATTGCAGCATGCTGCGTATGGTCACATAGAATGGCCACGACTCGCCAATGAAAGTCAATGGGAGCGAGAAAATAAAATGGACTGTACACAGACCATGCATTGGCAGTCCGATTTTTTCTCGCACAAATCTCAAAGGAATCACAAAATGTCATCAGCCAAGTACAGTAAATTCACAGCCAGAACTCTCAGAATAGATAGAAAGATAGAATAGCTAGATGTCCTATAGAAACTGTATATAATGTCACAAGCCCCCTACACATAATACACTTGCACCCTTTAGTGCCTTTCATGTGGCTCTAAAGGGTGTTAAGCCTGGTTTTACCTATTATATAAATAATTGAAAAACATGATGTTGAGCCCCCCTATTTTTGATAACCAGCTAAGGTAAAGCCGAGAGCTGTGAGCTGATATTATCAGGCTGGGAATGTCCATGGTAATTGGGCCCTTCCCAGCCTAAAAATGCCAGCCCGCAGCCACCCCAGAAGTGGCGCATCACATGAGATGCTCCAATTCTGGCTCTTTGCCACCGTACCAAGGCAACCGGGAAGAGCCGGGCAATCAGGGTAATGGTAATGGACGCACATTCAGTTGAAATATATTGCAGTACAGAAAGCCATCGGTTTCCTGCACTGCCATATTTAACAGCCACCAGCTAATCTGAAGACCGGAAGCTGACATCGGTGCACGTTGCCAGTGTATGACGGCACTGCAATGTGCCTGCCTGTCTGCGCCGCATATAAAGAAGGAAAAGGAAGCTGCTAGTCCACGACCAGGTAAGAAGAAACTTTTTTTTTTGCTTTTTTTTCCCTGAAAAGCAGCAATATTGGGAACAGAGACTGACAAATGGGGCCAGGATGGAGACATATGGGGCCAGGATGGAAATGGATAAAGATATACGGGGTCAGGATGGAGACATGAGGGGCCAGGACGGGGGGACATTATTATAGGAAAGGGCCGGGATAAGTGACATTATAACAGTAGGGATGTTATTACTGTTGTGATGTATTTTATTTTTGAGGATACTGTTTTCAATGGTGGGGTGGGGGTTAGTCCTATTATTGTGCAGGGCAGCACAATGTCACTTTTATTCTTCATCTGGTGAAGTGTAGAAGTAGGGGAAAAAGTGAGGTATATGCTCTAGCAGTGATGAGCTATAGATGACTGTTATTTTCTGCAGAGACGAGTCCTGGCTTAAAGAAGTAATGGCTGTCTGCGCTGGATGAAGAAGAAAAGCAAATATGAATCACTTCAACTACAGACGTTACTGGTAAGTTAGTATTTACCTGTACACTTACATTACACACTATATAGTATATACAGAGCTTCTGTGTATAATGTCACTGGTGATCCCTGTATTACCTGTACACTGATACTACATACAGAGCTCCTATGCATAATGTCTCTGGTGATCACTGTATTACCTGTACCCTATATACAGAGCTCCTGTGCATAATGTCACTGGTGATCACTAGGGATGAGCAGACCCATGGAAGTTGGGGTTCGGCCGAACTTTAGTCCAAAGTTTGGTTCGGTTACCAGAATTTGACCCTAGACCAGAACCCCATATAAGTCAATGGGGATCCAAACGTTGGTGCTGAAAATTGCTGTAAAATGGTCATGATAAGGAATAGGGGGGCTGCAATAGAAAGCAAAATGGGGGTAAGAGCAGGACAATTGCTATGCAAACAAATGTGGATAGGGAAATTCTTTAACATAGCAGAATAAAAAAATAAAACCTAATAATCTTGAACCAGGAGGCAGAGGTTTGAGTGGAGCAGTGCCTTGCGTGTATATTTTACTGTACTTGTTAAATAAATAAATAAAAAAAACTGACGTGGGATCCACCTCTATTTTTAGTAACCAGGCAAGGGAATGCAGACAGCTGTGAGCTGGTCTTATTATGCTGGGAAAGGCCCCCATCTGTCTGCTTTGCCTTTGCCCCCCTATTTATAATAGCCAGCTAAGGCAAAGGAGACAGCTGGGGGCTGATATTAATAGGCCAATTTTGACGCCTAGCCTCGGCTCTTCCCAATTGCACTGGTGCGGTGGCAATCGGGTTAATCGGATTGTGGGGTTGATGTTATTGCTCGTGAGATATGACAGCGAGTGACCTATGCAGCCTCAAGAACAAGGCTCCATAGCTCACTCACGGTCATGTCGCCGCTCATTATTCCGGCTCTCGCGTTGTACTCCATGAGACCCGGCTGTGACTGCTGATCCAGTCTATGGAGCCTCGGACAAAGATGTGGATCGTCGTGGGACCTCCATTTGGACTATGGCGGGCCTGTGTTTTTGTTTTTTTTAAATAAATGGGTGAAAGAGGGAAATTCTTTAGAAGCTTTATGTTTTTTTTTAAATAAAGATTTTTTTATGTGTTTATTTCTTTTGACTACTTAGTTAGTAATCGAGGTGTCTGACAGTCACCTCTCCATTACCTACCTATGGGCTTGATATCAGAGCCAGCTGCTGACATCAACCCCACAATCCCATTACCCCCATTGCCACCACACCAGGGCAATAGGGAAGAGCCGAGGCTAAGGGGCAGAATTGGAGCATCTTACGGATGCTCCATTTCTGGGGCGGCTGAGGGCTGGCCTTATTAGGCTGGGAAGGGGACAATATCCATGGCCCTTCTAAGCCTATTAGTATCAGCCCTCAGCCGAATGCATTGCCTTTGCTGGTTATTAGTGTTGAGCGAACATGCTCGACACTGCTCGGTACTCGCCCGAGCATCACGCTACTCGGGATGTTTGGCGAGCACCGAGCATTTCCGGATTACTTGGGCGGGAGCTCGGGTCTCCTCCCTGCATGTTTGGCGCTCTTTACAGAGCCAATGAACATGCAGGGATTGCCAGCCAGTCACTGTAATGGCTCAGCCATGTTGGTTGTGGGCATTACATTGATTGGCTGGCCGCACAGCATCACCTCGAGTATTTAAAACCGAGCGCCGCCATCTTGGACACAGACGGCTGGGATCAGACAGTGTAGGGACAGCGGTGCTGATTTAGGGAGAGATATATACTGCGAAATAGTTAATGTAGGGTCTGTAAAGGCTGCCAGATCAAACAAACAGTCCTTCTCAGGACTAATATCCATCCCAGATATCAGGCAGGCAGGCTGTATAGGAGACACAGTGGTTATACCAGCAAACGCTGCATTACAGTCCTGTGTGCTCCTGTTGCTGAAATTGCTGGACTTAACTCCAGGTCTCGGGGGCCAGGAAAAATCCTTTTTTTTTTCATCTAAATCCTCTTTTTTTTTTTTCCTCCTTCACACTGTACAAATACCCATCTTATTAACCTTTTGGTGTCCCCCCCAAAAAAAAAGTGTGTCTGTGACAGTTCAGACACAAGTCAAGTATATTTTTTTTAAAAGAGTCTGCTGTAGGCCAGAGAAATAGAAGTGTGGTTTTGCAGTTCCACGGTTCAAACCTCTGTATTATCCACTTTTGGGCCAGTTTGAGTGTGTCGCTCACTGTTCAGCCGCAAATATATCTATTTTAAAAAGTCTGGTATACACCAGTAAATTATAACTGTGGTTTTGACGTTCCACGGTAAAAATCTCTATTATCCAGCTTTTGGTATTTTTTGCAGTAAAGTAAAACAGTAATAGTGTCTCCTGATTGTTCAGACACAAATATATTTGTTGAAAAAAGTCTGGTGTAGGCCAGAGAAATAGAACTGTGGTTTTCCTCTTCCAGGGTTCTAATCTACTTCTTATTACCCTTTTTCCATTGGTAGTGCGAGTGTAAGCTATTTTACTTCCTTTACAATGGGCAAGGCGCGTGGCAAGGGACGTGGAACTGGATGTTCTGGTGATGGTGCGTGTAGAGGACGGGGCCGTGGCCAAGTTGAAAATGTGCCACAACCAACAGCCACATCTTCTTGCTCCCACTTCTTGACCGAATTACTAGGGAAGCACAGAACAACACCAGTATTGCGAACTGATCAGTGTGAACAGGTTATTAATTGGATAGCAGATAATACTTCCAGTTACCTGGGCACCACTACCTCCGGCCTGTCTTCCACACGGTCAAATCTTAGTAGCCGTGAGTCTCGACCGCATACTCCTCCTCATCCTGATGCTCCTTCCTCCCACCAAGCCGAGTGTCGTCAGACAGCAACTGATCCCACACTTGGACAGTCTGAAGAGCTGTTCACTGGTCCATTTCCAGATTTGTGCCCCTCGCCTGCTCCACTTGAAGTGGTGGAAGAGGAGATCCCATGTAGTGATGCCCAAATATTTGAACAGCCACGGCCACAGGAAGTCGACGCTGGCAATTTGTCACAAGAGGTGGACGATGACGAGACAATTGCCACGAAGTGAGGAGGAGGATCGTGATGAGCAAGTGGAAGAGGAGGAGGTGGTGGATGATCTAGTAACTGACCCAATGGGGCAGGAGGACATGCAGAGCGAGGCCAGCAGCACACAGGGTGAGGGAGGCAGAGTACCCCAACAGGCAGGGAGAAGCAGTGTGGTGGCCGCACACAGAAGGCGGGCAACAGTTCCCCGTAACACCAACACGAGGGACGTTGCCAGTACAACCTGTAGGTCTTCCAGAGTCTTGAATTTTTTTAAAGACTCCCGATAACCCCAAAAAGGCCATTTGTACCACCTGACATGCCAGCATCAGCAGGGGTGACAAAACTACCAGCCTGACCATCACCAGCATGATCAGGCACATGGCAGCAAAGCACCCGACTTTGTGGGGTGAACCCCAGGGTCCACGACCAGTGTCAGCGGGTGTCACCACTGCTTCTTCCGCTCTTGTGCGTACAATAGAACCCCCTGTTGTGTGTGCAAGGCAATCACCTGTCCATGCTGCATGCAAAGATGCCCCCTCCTCAGTCTTCACTTGTTATGACAGTTTCTCAAGAAATAGCATCAACGTCCACGTCCAACCGCAGCGTTCAATTGTCCATATCCCAGAGCTTTGAACGAAAGTGTAAATTCGCAGCCAACGCTCCACAGGCCGCAGTCCTAAATTCGCACATTTCACGACTGCTTGTGTTGGAAATGCTGCCTTTTAGGCTGGTGGAGACAGAATCCTTCCGCAACCTTATGGCGGTGGCCGTCCCTCGGTACTCGGTCCCCAGCCGACACTATTTTGCCCGGTGTGCCATCCCCGCACTACACAAGCACGTGTCCCAAAACATCTGCCGGGCCCTCAACAACGCAGTTACTGGGAGAGTCCACCTGACAACAGACACGTGGACAAGTGCTTGTGGCCAGGGACGGTACATCTCCCTGACAGCACAATGGGTAAACATAGTGGAAGCCGGGACCCAGTCGGACCTTGGGACGGAACACATCCTCCCCACATCGAGGATTGCGGGCCCTATGTCAGTCAGAGTTGCCCCCACAGTGTACAGCTCCTGCGCATCATCCTCCTCCTCCTCATGTTCAGCCTCCATCTCAGATATCACATCAGTTACAAGCTGAAAGCACTGCAGTACGGCCTCCGCCAAGCGGCAACAGGCTGTGCTGAAACTCATAAGCTTAGGTGAGAAACCTCACACTGCTTGTGAGTTGTGGACAGCTGTGAAAGAGCAGGCAGATCTGTGGCTGAGACCGCTGAACATACATCCAGTCCAGGCATGGTCGTGCATGACAATGGCCATAACCTGGTGGCAGCTCTGAGGCGAGGCGAGATCACACACGTACAATGCCAGGCTCATGTGCTTAACTTCGTGGTTCAGCGGTTTCTTAAATCGTACCCCGAGTTGCCAGATCTGCTCGTCAAAGTACGCCGCCTGTCAGCTCATTTTCGCAAGTCGGCTACAGCTTCCGCCGCCCTTGCTGTGTTGCAGCAGCGTTTGCAGCTTCTGTCAACCGACTGGTGTGTGATGTCCCCACACGTTGGAACTCTACTCTCCACATGTTGCAAAGGATTTGTGAGCAGAAGAGAGCAGTTGTGCAGTACCAGCTGCAACAAGGCTGTCGATATTCAGGTCAGACTCCACACATAAGACCTCAAGAGTGGACCTGGATGTCTGACATATGTACCATCCTGACAAACTTTGAGAAGTCCAAGATGGTGAGTGGCGATGACGCCATCATTAGCGTCAGCATTCCACTTGTCTGTCTTTTGCAACACTCTCTGCAGAGAATTAAAGAGGAGGCATTGCAGCCAGAGTATGATGAGATGGATCAAGAAGCCGTAGCGGTCGATTACACACAGCCCAGCCTCATCTCATCCCAACGTGCATTGGGGGACAATGAGGGAGAGGAGGAACAGGAGCTTGTATCATGCGCTGTAGACGGTAGTACCTGTACAACTGTCATACCGTCGGTTCAGCGTGGGTGGCCTGAGGACAGGGGGGTGGGGGGGAGGAGGAGGAGGAGGAGGAGAGCATGGTCAGTCGTCATCTTGGTGAGGACACGGAAGTCTTGCCCGTTACCAGTCTGGCACGCATGGCTGATTTTATGTTACGCTGCCTTAACCGTGACCCTCGCGTTGTCAAAATGTTGGGTGACAGTCATTACTGGTTGGTGACAATTTTAGACCCCCGCTACAAGGAGAACTTTCACTCTCTTATTCCTGAGGTGGAGAGGTCTACAAAAATAGGGCAGTACCAGAAGGCCCATCTGAACATGCTAGCGGCAGAGGTCACAGTTCGTTGCCCAACCAAGGCGTACATGCGAGAGAGATGCAACTCCAATCCAGCAGAGGCAGGGGAACAATGTCAACGTTCTGGGACAGTTTTCTCAGACCCTCCCTTCGGACAGACCCTGAGGCGCGGGATACTCTCACAAGGAGTGGAAAGTTTCAAAAGATGGTGAGGGAGTACCTTGCCGACCGTACCAGCGTCCTCCGTGATTCCTCTGTGCCTTTTAATTATTGGGTATCCAAGCTGGACACTTGGAATGAACTCGCTCTGTATGCCTTGGAGGTCCTGGCCTGCCCTGTCGCTAGCGTGTTATCGGAGCGTGTTTTTAGTGCCGCTGGTGGAATTATAAAACTGATAAGCGCACTCGCCTGTCAACTGACAATGCTGACAAGCTGACCCTTATCAAAATGAACACGGCCTGGATTGGGCCAGACTTCTCATCACCACCAAATGACAGCAGAGTAACAAAGTCAAATCCACTGTGTTATTTCGGGAGGTGTATTCACATGCACCGCTTCACACCCACACATGGGTATACGCTTCCTCATTTCGGCTGTTTTATGTTCTTCTCCTTATCCTCAGCCTCCACCACCACTATACCACCAGGGTGACCGTGGTCCGTGTTGCCATTATTGAAAGTTCCTCCGTCCTTATTTTTGTCAGCTTTTGCTTGGAAGGCATAAGCAAAGACTGTGGGAGACCCACTCCCCAATAATGGGCATAATATTTTTAAGATGCTGTACTGTATGGCTCTTGTAAGGGGCATTAAAACAGTCTTGTTAAGCTACTGCGACCTCCACCACTTTTCCAAAGGGCATTAAAACCGTCTTGTTAAGCTACTGTGACCTCCACCACTTTTCCAAGGGGCATTAAAACCGTCTTGTTAAGCTACTGCGACCTCCACGTCTTTTCCGAGGGGCATTAAAACAGTCTTGTTAAACTACTGGGACCTCCACGTCTCTTCCAAGGGGCATTAAAAGCATCTTTTTAAAACACTCTGAACTCCATAGCTCTTCCAAGTTGTTTTTAATTAACTCTAACCTCCACGACTTTTCGAACGGGCATTGCATTTCCTCCTAATTTTTGGCAGCTTTTGCTTGGAAGGCATAAGCAAAGACTATGGGAGACCCACTCCCCAATAATGGGAATGTTTGTAATATGCTGTACTGCATGGCTCTTGTAAGAGGCATTGCAAGTTCCTTCGTCCTAATTTTTGACAGCTTTTGCTTGGAAGGCATAAGCAAAGACTATGGGAGACCCACTCCCCAATAATGGGAATAATGTTTTTTAAGATGCTGTACTGTATGGCTCTTGTAAGGGGCATTAAAACAGTCTTGTTAAGCTACTGCGACCTCCACCACTTTTCCAAGGGGCATTCAAACCGTCTTGTTAAGCTACTGTGACCTCCACCACTTTTCCAAGGGGCATTAAAACCGTCTTAAGCTACTGCGACCTCCACGACTCTTCCAACGGGCATTGCATTTCCTCCTAATTTTAGTCAGCTTTTGCTTTTCAATGCATAGGCGAACACTAAGGGAGACCCACTCTCCAATAATGGGTAGAAGGTTTTTAGTACATTGTAATCCACGTCAGTTTCAAGGGGCATTGCAGTTCCTCATAATTTTTGGAAAGCCTTCTATTCACTGCTTAAGCCAACAGTGCACAGGAGACCCAGTTGCTATAAATGGAAAAAATGGTTTAGTTAAGGCCCTCTGACCTCCATGTCACTTCTAAGGGGCATTGGAGTGGCTCGAAATTTTTGGTAGGCATTGCACTCACTGTATGCCCTATAACTGTGTAGCCGAACCGCTCCTTTTGGTACAGAAACATATCCTACAAGACATGTGTGGTTGACTGGCCTGATATTGATGTGAATGGTCCCTGTTCCTCCTGCTCTGTTTCCTTTGCCACCACCTCATCCATCATTTATCACCTGAAGCTTTGTTTTAACGGGAGTCATAGAACTGGGATAGTAGCAGGAAAACATCCAGCAATCCTCGGAGGAGGTAGGATATGCGCCAAAACGCTGACCACCTCAGGCCTAGCCGCTACTACATACATGCGCTTGCATTCCAAGAAAACAAAGCAGATGCTAACTTCTATCATCATCATCATGCTCTTCACCTTGGCACTCTCAACTCCCCTGATGGAGAAGCCAGGGCCCACCGGAGGAGTCTGGTTCTCTGGTGGGCTCGTCCAATGCTGCCCTAAAGCAGGCCAGGCTAAGAAAAGTGTGTGGGAAGGTGACAGGAGAAATAGGGGCGGCTGGGGACCGTTTATGGACACCCGGCCACCCCCTGGCGGCTGGGGACCGAGTGTGGACACCCGGCCGCCTGGGGACTGAGTATGGATACCTCGCTGCCGAAGCAGCCATGAGGTAGTGGCCAGCTTCAGCCTCCTCCAAACTAAAAGGCCCCATTTCAAGTGAAAGCTAGCAGTATGGTATTGCAGCCTGCGGGTGGGTGGGTGGCTGCATATTTGCGCTTGCATTGCAAGGAATGGGGGAGGTACAATTGAACACTGCCCTAGGACAAGGACTTGCACGGGGATAGTTGCAAGTCTGCATCTTCTGATGCGGCAAGGATCACTTCTGATGGGCACACTTTTAGGCAGTGACCTGGGTGTCCGAGATGCTTCCAGGGGTCTTCCCCATGCTGTTCCCATGTCTTTTCAGCACTGTATGCATGTGTCACACAGCACATGGCCAGATAAGGTTGTAAAATGTTAAAATGACATTTCAAGGTGAATGCATTTGTCACGGTTGAAAGCAATACAAAAGTGCAAAAATGCATGAAAAATGCTACTTGTGAACATAGCCCAAGGTATGGAGGAGTATTTTAGTTTTTGGTTATTTATTTTACCTTATACACAAGTCTTTACCCTGGAAAGGAAATTCCTTAACATATTTCACAGGAAAGCAGTTTCAGTTTCGTTTTTGAACGTTTTATTGTGAGCCCGTAAAAGTGGCTTAATACCTCTGACCACGTTGATGACAGCAGTGACCTGGGGGTCAGAAATGCTTCCTGGGGCAATCCCCATGTCATTTGAGCACTGTCACTATCGTTTTGGGCACTTTTTAGGCTTTCTACAGATTGCCGGAGGTGCCGCCGCAAAAATGCTCGAGTCTCCCATAGACTAACATTGGGCTCATTGCTCGGGTCGAGCACCCGAGTATCACGGTGAGCTCGGCCCGAGCTTCGAGCACCCGAGCATTTTAGTGCTCGCTCAACACTAATAAAGAGTTTCTCTTTGACAATAATAATCTAATTTTGGCTTATTCTTACATTAGACCAACAATGATGGGTCATTGTGATTTCAGCCTCCGACATCCCTGCTGATCAGCACAGTGAAAGAGCCTATGTGTTCATATAAGCAATGTGGCCCTTTAAGGATAGTTCACCAATGTTTCAGTCCCAAAGAACTTCACAATTTCTAACAATCAAAAACAATGAATATTTGTGTGTTTACAAAAGTTCTACTTTATTTTTTAGGGAAACCTCTGATGGAATAAACAGTTAATGGTTTCTGTACTCCATATATTTTCAAAAAGGTTGGAGTTTGTTTCATAAAACTATACATTTCAGTACCTTCTAACGAAACAAAAAAAAAATCTAATTCTATATACAATATATATGAGATGTACTTGTGCATATCTCAACAACAATGTACGGCTAACATCTTTCAAAAACTTTGTATAGATCTGGGAGGTTCGCAAGCTGCAGGACGCTTCCATCTTCTGCAAAATCTTTTCGGGGTAGTAGGTGCATCTTAAAAGCTTTGTACAAAATGTGCTCAGTTGTCCATCGCCAGGAAGGAGCCTCAACGTCCAAATCCTTGTCCTACAAAAAACAGAAAGCATTAGAACAAGCAGAAAGGTATTTTGTAGATTGTAATAGCACTGATGACACTAATTACCCAATGGTGGTTTGTTGGCTCCTACTGTACTTCCCTAATACGATCATGTTAACAATATATCTAGATCTATACGAAAATAATGTCATATTAAAATAATTTAATAAAACACAAAGAGTAGTGGCTTCAGAAAACAAAAAAAATCATTTGTTTTTGTAACACCATATTCTGAGACACATAACTAATATTTTTCCACCGACAGAGCTATGTGAGAGGTTTTTTTTTTTTTTTTTGAGTAACAAGACAGTTTTCACTGGTCCTATTTTCTGGTACATATGACGTTTTGACCACATTTTATGAGTTGGAATGTACAAATGTTAGTAATTCAGATTTTTTTTTTAAACTCCACCAGTATAATTATTGTGCACCAAACTTTGTAAATCTATTTTGGGTCACCATTTCTGAGACCCATAACTATTTAGTTTTTCTATAGACAGACCTGTTTGAGGGCTCATTTTTTGTGGTTTTACTGTACATGACTTTTTTGATCACTTTGTGTTAATTTTTGTAAGGGGTGAACAAAAACACTGCAATTCTTGTATTGGTTGCTTTTTTGTGATCTCTGTGTGGGATAAATAGAGATATAGATTTATAATATGATTATGGCTATTCACAATTTGTAACTTTTTTTTTTTTACGTTTCTTTTTTAAATCGTGCACAAGAATTTTTTTTAGTTTAAAAAAATATATACATATATTTGTTCAGCACCATATTCAGAGATCCATAGTTTTTTCAATGTTTCTAACTACAATGTTCTATCCATTAAGAAGTAAAAAAAAGGCAGTTCAGTAAAGGGAAAGCAATTAATGCAATAGAAAAATTAGATGAACTGAACTGGTTTAAACACAGGAAGTTTTTAGATCTTTGTGAATAAGTAACTGATCCCTTAAACTTAAAAGGGGTTTACCAGTTTTGGAAAAGCTCTGCCCCATAGCTGCAGTTTGTGCATTACTCACCCTCCCTGGGTCCAGTGCTGTGTCACCATAACTGCTACCAGTGTCTGTTATTGTCTGCACTCTGAAGTTACATAGAGAGCGCTGCAACCAATAAATGAGCAGCTTATGGCATCAACTCGGACAGAGCCGCTGAGCTCAGGACCCAGGGTGAGTAATGCACAAACTGCAGCTACGGGGCAGGGGTTAATGCCATGAGCTCAGCAGATTATGGCATTAACACGGGTAGAGTCGCTGAGCTCAGTTATTGGCTCCAGCGCTGTAGACCAGGGGCTGCGGTGGAGACATAGCAGTGGACCCGAGGAAGCAAGTTTTTTTTTTTTTTAAACAAACAGCAACTGGGGGGCAGGGCTTTTCTAAAACCATTAAACCCCTTTTATAACCAGTTGCATCAACCTTTAGTAGAAAGGATGATACAATCATATGCTTGATACATTTTGAGCACACTTTATTTTATTGGCAGAATCTTGTAATAACCCAGTCCCTTAGAACAGGGCTTCTCCACTCTCACTACAGACCAAGGTGAGGCTTGGGCTTCACTATTTGCCATCAGGTACATGTCAAATTAAATTATATAATTTGCCTGCTGAACCATTTACACCAGACTTTTGTAAGCAGAAGAATTAGACAATAGTGTTGCTAAGGTCTCATGCCGACATCAGGGATTTTCCTGGTATGCAAAAAACAGACCGATTTCCATCAGTGTTTTTGATCAAATTTTCACCAGTGTTTGTTCAGTCAGTTTAACAGTTTTATCAGCGTTTCCTTTAAATTTCTCAAATTAAAAAAACTAAATACATTCTAAGACTATACTCATATGTTGCGTTTTTATGTAAACAGCTGCATGTCAATTATTTCAGCGTTTTTTCACCCATAGAAAGCAATGAGTAAGTGCAAAAAACGTTGCCATCAGTTTCACAGCATTTTTTGTGAAAAAAAAATAAAAATGGTAAAGCAGGATGTGAAACTCATTCATTTTTGTGATTTTCTTTCCAAGTGTAAACCAAAATGTCTTGGTGTCCTCACATGAGCATGGCTGTTAGTATTAGTACAGTTTAATTAAATTAGTGATATGTGTGAAAGTAAATTGACCAACTCAATGCCCAACCAATGTATGAAACGGAACAATTCCTAACCAACTCAATTGCCCTGACCAATATGTGAAAGTATACAATGTCTGACCAACTCCATGCACTGCCAATGTCTTAGGTAATCTATGCCTGGCCAATTTCAACTCACCCCACTGTTATAACATTTGCAATTGTGTATTATTTCATGAATTCATATGAACTTTTTTTATTCAGTATAGTCATTATTCTTTCAGACAAACATTTTTCCACTAAATAATTTGATCAAATTGCCCTTTTTTCCAAAAATGTTTTATGTTTTCACATATATCTCGCATTGGTGGCCTAATACCTTGCATTGTTCATGAAGCATGGTGGAAGCAAAGCTGTACTTTGGGATCCTGAAAAAAGCAGCAAAAAAAGCAGCAAAGCCTGCTTTTTGTCTGCAGCTTTTTTTTTTAACTGCCGAGAGATCAGGTTTTGGCTGCAGAAAAAAGCTGTGTGTGAACATAGCCTAAGACGTCTCCTATTCGTTACAATGTAAAAAAACCGACAGCACACCAATGACAATGTGTGGTGTGCTATCAGTGATTATTCAAGGACCCATAGACTTGTATGGGTAATTTTGATCAGTTACTGGAATCAGACATGTCTATATTTTGCAGACAGAGGCTACTTTCAACCTTAAAACAAAGAAAAATCTTGTTTGAAAGTGTAAACCACTATTAAATTCTTAATATCAGATTGGAACACTGCATCACATATTTAAAGAAACAACTTTCTGATTAGTTACATTAGATTGTAAGCCAGATTGAACAAGCCATTGGGGATACAAATAGGGGTCCGGTGGGTTAGGGCTAAAACAGATTAGCTGTCAATCAATAAATATTAACACCACATAAATACCTCAGAAGTGTTAGACTCTTCAAGTAAATACTTCTTTCTAATAGAGTAAAACATAGAACATTCTTTGCTAAAACTTTCAAAACATTCTTTCTCATCATCCCAGTTGACCTGCAAAGAAATTAATAGAAATTAGTTATAATTACTATAAATTAAATATAATATGAAGAATAGTGACTTTTCTTTTTACCAACTTAAATGAACTACAAAAAAATAGTATCCCTAATAATGAAACAAAAGTGAGTAAGCCTTACAGTATATATTAATCTTTACTACTATGACCGCACACTTTGAAAAGAACACACCTTGCTTTCACTCGGCATGCAAGTGGTTAGAATTCATGTTCTAACATTAAAGACAATTATTAAATACAACAGAATAGCTCCCAGGGGGCAGAGATGGTGGTCACTCACATGGTCAGGCCCATCTGGAGCAACCATCACTCTTAACTGTACTGGCTGGCATAGTTACACCCTGCTGTCCATCCTGTAGGAAGTACAGTGGTGGCCAAAAGTATTGGCACCCCTGCAATTCTGTCAGATAATACTCAGTTTCTTCCTGAAAATGATTGCAATCACAAATTCTTTGGTATTATTATCTTCATTTAATTTGCTTGCAAGGAAAAAACACAAAAGAGAATGAAGCAAAAATCAAATCATTGATCATTTCACACAAAACTCCAAAAACGGGCCAGACAAAAGTATTGGCACCCTCAGCCTAATACTTGGTTGCACAACCTTTAGCCAAAATAACTGCGAACAACCGCTTCCGGTAACCATCAATGAGTTTCTTACAATGCTCTGCTGGAATTGTAGACCATTCTTCTTTGGAAAACTGCTCCAGGTCCCTGATATTTGAAGGGTGCCTTCTCCAAACTGCCATTTTGAGATCTCTCCACAGGTGTTCTATGGGATTCAGGTCTGGACTCATTGCTGGCCACCTTAGAAGTCTCCAGTGCTTTCTCTCAAACCATTTTACAGTGCTTTTGGAAGTGTGTTTTGGGTCATTGTCCAGCTGGAAGACCCATGACTTCTGAGGGAGACCCAGCTTTCTCACACTGGACCCTACATTATGCTGAAAAATTTGTTGGTAGTCTTCAGACTTCATAATGCCATGCACACAGTCAAGCAGTCCAGTGCCAGAGGCAGCAAAGCAACCCCAAAACATCAGGGAACCTCCGCCATGTTTGACTGTAGGGACCGTGTTCTTTTCTTTGAATGCCTCTTTTTTTTTCCTGTACACTCTATGCTGATGCTTTTTCCCAAAAAGCACTACTTTTGTCTCATCTGACCAGAGAACATTCTTCCAAAACATTTTAGGCTTTCTCAGGTAAGTTTTGGCAAACTCCAGCCTGGCTTTTTTATGTCTCGGGGTAAGAAGTGGGGTATTCCTGGGTATCCTACCATACAGTCCCTTTTCATTCAGACGCCGACGGATAGTACGGGTTGACACTGTTGTACCCTCGGACTGCAGGGCAGCTTGAACTTGTTTGGATGTTAGTCGAGGTTCTTTATCCACCATCCGCACAATCTTGCGTTGAAATCTCTCGTCAATTTTTCTTTTCCGTCCACATCTAGGGAGGTTAGCCACAGTGCCATGGGCTTTAAACTTCTTGATGACACTGCGCACAGAAGACACAGGAACATTCAGGTCTTTGGAGATGGACTTGTAGCCTTGAGATTGCTCATGCTTCCTCACAATTTGGTTTCTCAAGTCCTCAGACAGTTCTTTGGTCTTTTCTTTTCTCCATGCTCAATGTGGTACACACAAGGACACAGGTTGAGTCAACTTTAATCTATGTTAACTGGCTGCAAGTGTGATTTAGTTATTGCCAACACCTGTTAGGTGCCACAGGTAAGTTACAGGTGCTGTTAATTACACGAATTAGAGAATCATCACATGATTTTTCAAACAGTGCCAATACTTTTGTCCACCCCCTTTTTTAGTTTTTTTTTGTGGAATTATATCCAATTTGGCTTTAGGACAATTCTTTTTGTGTTTTTTCATTGAAGACAAATTAAATGAAGATAATAATACCAAAGAATTTGTGATTGCAATCATTTTCAGGAAGAAACTGAGTATTATCTGACAGAATTGCAGGGGTGCCAATACTTTTGGCCACCACTGTAGGTTGCTTTAGGCCTACAGAACCCTGGAGTCACAATGTTACCGTGTTGCTCCATCCTGTGTCAGGACGCTGATTGTGGATGGATTCATCAGGATCCAGGGTTAGGGGAGCATCTGATTTTTATTTTCTGCCAAACTTAGTCTTTTGTGGGGTAACTCAGAGGGCAAGTAGGGGAAAGAACAGGTGGGAGGGGAGGATGTCTCATTAATGTACGGGGCATTACTGCTATAAAAGGGGCTAATTTATTGCTGTATGTAGGGGGACTTAGAGGAGGTGTTATATGTATTGCAACTCGGGACATTATTAAAATACATGGGTGGACACGGAACATTATTACTGTATGTGTGGAACGGGGGGTGTGTGTGTGTGTGTGTGTGTGGGGGGGGGGGACGGACTCGGCAGCATTACTACTATACATGAGGGACTCAAGGAGCATTATTAGTTTTTAGCAGGGCTGTGGAGTCGGTAAGCCAAACCTCAGACTCCTCAATTTCCATAACTCCTACTCCACGACTCCCTCATACATGGCTCATGTTTAAGTGATAAAGTTACTGTAGCACAGATTCATCTCAGCTAGAAGTCTAGACCCTTAGATCAGGAATAGGACAAACATTTATAGGACATTTCATAACTTTCCCATATTCTTCTCAAATAATATTCCCCACAAACTGCATTGAACTACTGTACCCAATTATATATTTTTTAGGAGTCGGAGTTGGTCCATTTAATACTGACTCAGACTCCACAGCCCTGCTTTTAAGGGGTATTCAGTACAATATTAAATGTTGAGTGGGCACTTAAGAGGAGTTATTACATTAAAGGACCACTCTGTATTCCTGCAATTCTGAAAGGGGCACACAGTGAGCCATATTAGTTACAGGGGAAAAAATAGGGGCAGTACTACTTTCTAGTGCAATAACAGAAGGCATTAATATTTTCTAGGGGGAAATTTTACCAACTAGAGGGTGTTTTACTATGTAAGAGGCACAGTGGTGAACATTGTTATTAGTACTAAGTGGGATACTCAGAGGAGTATGTTACCATTACCAGGCCACACAACGGGAGTAGTAACAGGAGCAAATATGGCAGAAGCTTCAGCATTGGGGTATCAGTAGGATAAGGAGTTTGTGCTGGTTGGGAATACATGGGAACATTTATGAAAATGTGAGCAAACCAAATGTGTCAGTGTTGTAAACTCTGCAGAAGAGTCATGGCTGGAAAAAGTCATCATGGCGGTCTGGGCCAGACAGAAAAGTGTACTATTCCATCAGACAGAACGTCACATGAAATTCAGCATATATAACTGTACTGTAATCTTATATGGTCTGCAGGGCTGGTGTCTACCACTAAGTGGCACTGTATGAGATTAATATTAGCCCTCGTTTTTGTACAGTGATTTTTTTTTCTCAGCAACATGGTCATTTGATTTGCCTTGTTTTTATTCACTAGGATTAGGGTGCGCCACTGTAGCTGTAAACATGGTTAAATCGGTAAGAATCCCTCTCTGATGTGTTTAGCACCCTTTGTGCTGGACCCCTATCTAGACCACATTAAACTCCTTCACTAGATTGTGACTATCCTTCAGCTAAAATTTTCCTTATTATTTTCCTTCCATTATTAACACTTTATTTACTGTCTGTGTGGTTGAAATCAATATTTCTTCAAAGTGAAATCATAAATTTTTTATGAAAATATAATCTTTCAAGACTCACCTTTAACCACTTCAGATACAAATTATTTTACAGTTCTCTGGACATTTAGACCAGTCAGTAAATGCGTTTTCTTTAAGCACAGCAAAAATATCAATAGAAAAACACTTTTTTTTTCCTTTTCACAGCATTTGTTACTCTCCTTGGGGACTTGACCCTGAGATCATCCATTGATTGTACTATATACAGCAACACGACAGTATTACTGTACATAGCAAGAATCAGTCTCCTATGAACACCAGCCAGAACCTGGTGTCACAGGAGTACAATCACAGGCACAATGGTCTTAAGCAGACCCCGGGCTGTCATGGCAATCTATCAGCACTAGTGTTGAGCATTCCGATACTGAAATATCGGGTATCGGCCGATATTCGCGGTATCGGAATTCCGATACTTTTACAATATCGAATACCGGAATCGGAAGTTCCCATAATGCCTGCGCTCTGAAGGATGACAAGCTGGGTCGCAGCGCTCAGGTGCGATCCAGCCAGTCATCAGAATGCCATCCTAGCGTGAGAGAATTCTCCTGATTGTTTAAAAGCCGGCGGGCGGTAAAAAGCCGCCGGCTTTTAAACAATCACACAGCCCCATACTGCTTCCCCGCAGCCTCCCATCCCGATCCTCCGCTCCTCTCGCCACCTCCCATCCCGATCGTAAGTTAGGACCAGGCGGGGAGCGCAGCACCAAGGAGCGGGGAGCGAAGGACCCGGGCGGGGAAGCCGGCAGTGAAAAGACTTCACCGCCGGCTTTCCCGTTCTGTGCTGCGCTTTCCCGCCGGTTATTTCAAATGAACAGCTGAGGTATCAGGTGATGCCGATCAGCTGTTCATTTGAAGTCGCCGCGGTGCCCTCAGAGGGTTCATGTGAGTTCATGCTTGACTGCATTGCATGAACTCACATGAACTTTCTCACGGCCGCACAGGTCAGCCTCACCTCCCAGACCATCAGCCCGTCATGAGTGGTGTGTGTGGGTGTCTGTGCGATGTCTGCGGGGGTGTGCGCGGTGTCTGCGAGTGTGTGCGGGTGTGCTACTCCCATCGGCCTATGTCTGTCCCCCGTCCACTCGTGCCAGCAGGATCAGCTCGATGGGAGCAGTAGTTCCCATCAGCCTGATCCTGCTATTTAAACTGCCCCATGGTCCCCAATAAATTTTAAATACATGTCATTGGTGGCCAGTGGTTACCTACAATAAATTAGTTCATACATTACCTGTCCCCGCCGATCGCCACCTAAAATAAAGTAAAAAATAAAAAACTACACCTATACTCACCTAGACACCTAATTCCCCGAAGCCATCGATCTCCTGTAATAAAATATAAAATAATAAACCACAACCTTATCCTTACCCCTCCGTAGTAGTCCACGAGTGTCCCACGATGATCTCCAGTGTAGAGCAGCCACATAGAATGTGACCGCTCTGAACCGCTGCCGCCGCTAGAATGACGGGGCCGTAAAGCAGCCCCGTCATTGCATAAGCGGGTTCACCGGAGTTTAGCTCCTTTACGGCCCTGCTGTATCGTGAGAAATTCCCACGGTACAGCAGTGCCGTAAAGGAGGTCTCCGGAGCTGCGCTGCCTGAATGCACTCCGGTGACCTCAGTCAGTGGCTCCCGCTGCCGGGAGCGGACGTGTTCCCGGCAGCGTGAGCTTACAGCAGCCATGTACAGCTGTCACCATCTCCAGATGTGACAGCTGTGCATGGGAGATCAGTGCAGGAACGTGGACAGGTAACTATTTTTTTTTTTTTTAGTAAACTAAGAATTAAATAAAATGGTGTGTTTTATTTCAAATAAATTATTTTTTTCTGGGTGTAGTGTGTGTTTTTTCTTTTTAACACTTTGTAGGTTAGTAATGGGGGTGTCTTATAGACGCCCATCATTACTAACCTGGGCTTCATGGCAGCTGGCGCTGACATGAACCCCAGCCCTATTACCCCCTGCCACCGCACCAGGGCAGCATGGAAGAGCGAGGCTAAGTGCCAGAGTTGGCGCATCCTATGGATGCGTCATTTCTGGGGCGGCTGACGGCTGGTGTTTCTAGCCTGGGAGGGGGCCAATATTCATGGCACCCTTCCTGGGCTATTAATATCAGCCCCCAGCTGTCTGCCTAGCCTTTGCTAGCTATTAAAATAGGGGGGACCCCACGTCATTTTTTTGGGGGGGTCCCCCATTTTAATAGCTAGTAAAGGCTAGGTATTCAGCTGGGGGCTGATATTAGTAGTCTGGGAAGCTCCGTGGGTATTACCCCCTTCCCAGGCTTCAAACATCTGCCCCAGCCGTCTGCTTAACCTCCGCTAGAGACTAAAATTATGGGGAATCCCACGCCAATTTTTTTTTAAATAAATCCTTTATTTTAACACTAAATGACATTTGAGGAGTTAATAAAGATGCAGTCCCTAAATTATTATTTATTTTTTAATTAATTTTTCCAAAAAATTTTGACGTGGGCTTTGCTATATTTTTGTATGTCAGCCAGGTACAGCATCCAGCTTCTATGAACGCGCCATTTTCCGGGGTGGCTGCGGACTGCAATTTGCAGCGGGTGGGGCCCAGAAAGCTTGGGTCTCCCTGCGCTGCAGATTCCATCCCCCCAGCTGCCTAGTTGTACCTGGCTGGACACAAAAATAGGGAGAAGCCCCACGTATTTTTTTTTTAAATTATTTCATGAAATTCATGAAATAATAAAGAAAAAAAGGGCTTCCCTATATTGTTGTGTCCGGCCAGGTACAAATAGGCAGCTGGTGGTTGGGGGCAGCCCGTTCCTGCCTGCTGTACCTGGCTGGACACAAATATAGTGTGAAGCCCCACGTAAATTTTTTTTTTAATTATTTCAGGAAATTCATGAAATAATTTAAAAAAAATTGATGTGGGGCTTCGCCCTATATTTGTGTCCAGCCAGGTACAGCAGGCAGGAACGGGCTGCCCCCAACCACCAGCTGCCTATTTGTACCTGGCCGGACACAACAATATAGGGAAGCCCTTTTTTTCTTAATTATTTCATGAATTTCATGAAATAATTAAAAAAAAAAAATACGTGGAGCTTCGCCCTATTTTTGTGTCCAGCCAGGTACAACTAGGCAGCTGGGGGCTGGAATCTGCAGCGCAGGGAGGCCCAAGCTTTCTGGGCCCCACCCGCTGCAAATTGCAGTCCGCAGCCACCCCGGAAAATGGCGCGTTCATAGAAGCGCCATCTTCTGGCGCTGTACCCAACTCATCCAGGGCCCTGGTGCGGTGGCTCACTGGGTAATAAAGGGGTTAAGGCCAGCTTGGCATTATCAGCTGGCCCTAAGCCCGAAATTCATGGGGTCACGCCAATATTAGACATGACCACCATGAATTTCTAGTAAAGTATTTAAAAAAAAACACAACACCCAGAATAAAGTCCTTTAATTGAAATAAAGACACAATTCTTTATTGTTCTAAATGAAACTATACTTACCATCACGCCCATTCCAGCTGAAGCCAACGATCTCCTGCAATAAAAGTAAAATAATAAAGCAACCTCATCCTTACCTTTCCATGGTTCCCACGACCGCTTCAGCTCTGCTACATCGAGATGACAGGCTGGACCGCAGCAGAACGCTGCCATCCAGCCTGTCATCCCGCGGACACTGAGCAGCGCAGGCATGCTTGCGCTCCTCAGTGTCTCTCTGTGACGGCATCCAGATGAGCCGAGGTCATGTCCAATGAACTCGGCTCACCTCATGCACGTCACTGACAGCGTGGGAGAATTCTTACGCTGAAGCGCTGAGTGCAGGAGAATTTTCCCACGCTGTCAGTGACGTGCATGAGGTGAGGTCATGTCCAATGAACTCGGCTCACCTCATGCACGTCACTGACAGCGTGGGAAAATTCTCCTGCACTCAGCGCTTCAGCGTAAGAATTCTCCCACGCTGTCAGTGACGTGCATGAGGTGAGCTGAGTTCATTGGACATGACCTCAGCTCATGCACGTGACTGACAGCGTGGGAAAATTCTCACGCTGAAGCGCTGAGTGCAGGAGAATTCTCCCACGCTGTCAGTGACGTGCATGAGGTGAGCCGAGTTCATTGTGGGCTCATCTGGATGCCGTCACAGAGAGACACTGAGGAGCGCAAGCATGCCTGCGCTTCTCAGTGTCCGCGGGATGACAGGCTGGATGGCAGCGTTCTGCTGCGGTCCAGCCTGTCATCTCGATGTAGCAGAGCTGGAGCCATCGTGGGAACCATGGAAAGGTAAGGATGAGGTTGCTTTATTATTTTTCTTTTATTGCAGGAGATCGTTGGCTTCAGCTGGAATGGGCGTGATGGTAAGTATAGTTTAATTTAGAACAATAAAGAATTGTGTGTTTATTTCAATTAAAGGACTTTATTCTGGGTGTTTGTGTTTTTTTTTTAACTTTGACTATGGGGTTAGTAATGGGGGTGTCTTATAGACGCCTCTCCATTACTAACCTGGGCTTGATGTCAGCTGGCATTATAAGCTGACATCAACCCCAGCCCTATTACCCCACTGCCACCGCTACAGGGCAGTGGGAAGAGCGAGGCTAAGTGCCAGAATTGGCGCATCCTACGGATGCGCCATTTCTGGGGCGGCTGACGGCTGGTATTTCTAGTCTGGGAGGGGGCCAATATTCATGGCACCCTTCCTGGGCTATTAATATCAGCCCCCAGCTGTCTGCCTAGCCTTTGCTAGCTATTAAATTAGGGGGGACCCCACGTCATTTTTTTTGGGGGGTCCCCCATTTTAATAGCTAGTAAAGGCTATGTATTCAGCTGGGGGCTGATATTAGTAGCCTGGCAAGCTCCGTGGGTATTACCCCCTTCCCAGGCTTCAAACATCTGCCCCAGCTGTCTGCTTAACCTCCGCTAGAGACTAAAATTAAGGGGAACCCCACGCCAATTTTTTTTTAAATAAATCCTTTATTTTAACATTAAATGACAAGTACAGTAATCAACACTGTCACTGTACTTCATATATATGTGACTGACATGTTTCTATCTATCTAATCTATGTATGATTCTCTATTCCTTCTATTCTAAATTGTCGGGTACAGATGCTGAATTGCCGACCGGCTTTCTTAAAGAAACGGTGCATGAAAACACAATTATTTTTTTTAATAAATCCTTTACACTAAATGACAAGTACAGTAAGCAACACTGTCACTGTACTTCATATATATGTGACTGACATGTTTCTATCTATCTATCTAATCTATGTGTGATGCTCTATTCTTTCTGTTGTAAATTGTCGGGTACCGGTGTATGCGCTGATGAATTGCCGGCTTTTCGCATAATACATTCTACATTATTCTTAGTTGTTTTACGTCATGTAGAATTAACCTACAAGGAAAGAAAGGGTTTATTTTCATTCCGATATTTCTGTCCCATTGACTTGCATTGGTTTCCGGTATCGGAATCGGCGATATCCGATACTTTTTGAGTATCGGTCCGATCCAATCCGATACGATATTTCCTGATATCGGAAGGTATCGCTCAACACTAATCAGCACCCTAACACAGCGTCATGGGGCGTATTGAATGAGGTGCGCACCTGCTGGGGTGCTGTTAGTGCAACAGTCTGAGATTGACAGCAGCATTTAACAGGCTAATAGCCGTGGACAGAGCTCTGCTCTATATGTGGCTGTTAGAGGCAGATGATTTCTTAATATCATAGGCATTATCTATTAGCAAAGACCTGGGCTCAGTTCCAGAGCCCGCATCAAAGTCACGGAGCCGGAATATGACGTAACTAAGTCATAGTGGTAAGGTGGTTAAAGAAATGACTGTAGACTTTTTTTTTAAATAACCACAAAATATAAAGACTGCATTACCTCAGTGGCGAGTCGCAAGATGAACATTGGCAAGCCTTCCAATGGTGGAATGTAGTTGTCTAACAGGAGTGGTAGCCCTGTAAGGTTGCCTCCCTATGAGCAAACAGACTTACACTTAGGCAGCACTAGAATATAAAGTGGATATATCTTTGTATACATACATAACACACACACCGTATATATGTACATGCACATACAAATATACATTACGAACACACATATACACATACGTGAGCACATATACAATGGATGTAAAAAAAAATAAAATAATAATAAAAAAAAGCCTACACACCCCTGTTAAAACGCCAGATTTTTATCATGTAAAAAAAAAAAAAAATCATACAGAAAAGAATTTCAGAACTTTTCCACCTTTAATGTCACCAGTCTGTACAAATTCAATAAATAAATTCAGTTTGAGGGGGAAAATAAAAATAATGAGGTTGCATAAATGTGATCAAAAACAGAATAAAAACTTTCCCGATACCCGTTCGGGAAAGTACTACATTATCTAATATAAAAAAACATGTGTCAAAACTTTTTATTTATTTTATTCCCTTCTTAAGGATGGATAAGGCTGTGTGCCCACGATGTGTTTTTTGAGCGTTTCCGCAGCGGCAAAAACTCTGCAGAAACGCTTAAAAAACGCATGGTAGAAGGCCTGCCATGTTCCCCAATGATAATCCGCATGCGCTGTGCACATGCTGCGGAAATTTCCGCTGCGGATTATCATTGCGGAAAAAAAAGCAGCACTACCAATTATTTTGTGGAAGTGCTGCGTTTTCGCCGCCATTGACTTGCATTAGACCGCATGGATTACGCATCGCTGTATATGTAGATGCGTAATCCAAGCGTTCTAATGTGCGGATGGTACCCAGGTCTAGAGAAGAGGAGACTCTCCTCCGGACCTGGGTACCATAGAAAACTGTAAAAAAAAAAAAAAAAAAAAAAGAATAAAATAAAAAATAAAATATATACTTACCTTCCGGCGGCCCGCGGTGCGCTCCTCCTTGCTTGGCGGCAGTTCGTGATGGAATGAAGGACCTGCGCTGACGTCAGTCATGTGATGGGTCACGCGACGCTGACGTCGGCAGGTCCTTCAGTGTACCGCTGCTGGCAGCCGGGACGGTGAAGCAAGACAGCGCGAGCCATTGGAGGGTAAGTATACATTTATTTTTTGACATTCTCTCGGTCACACTATATAAATCCATGCTGTTTGCATGGATTTATATAGTGTGACCAAGTTGACAAGCACTTTCCAAGTGATGCTAAAATCGCCTGGAAAGCGCTTGACAACCCGCATGCGGAAATGCATGTGAAGAACGCTTCATTTCCGCATGCCCCTGGCAGGAAAAATGCATGTACAATCCGCATGCGTTTTTTCTGCCATGGAGATGCAGAAACGCTCAGGAAAAATCCTGAGCATTTCTGCATCGTGTGCACATAGCCTAATACATTTAAAAAGCTTCCATTGGCTGGAGTTCAGGACCCAGTCCTTTGTCTGCCATTATTCACACAGAGGTCAGTTTTGACACATGGTAAGGTTTTTAATATTAGACAGTGTAGGACTTTCCCGAACGGGTTCACCTTGTTGCGGTGGGAAAGCTTTCATACTATTTTTGATCAAAAACAGTGTTCCTAAGAACCCTATTTTATTTAAATGCACTTGTTTTTTATTTATTTACAGCAGGGTTTATGTTCATTTTGCTTCTTGTAGGTTTTTCTGATTCGTGGCCATTGCCCAAAAGGGTATGTTTGGCACAAAGCCAACACTGCGTAACACAAAAAGAACAATGTGCCCTGAGTGAAGCATGATGTAGGTAGCATTATGCTTTGGGGCTGTTTTTTTGAACAGCTGGAACTATGGCTTTAATCATGGTGAAAGGAATAATGAATTGTTCCAAATATCAGTCAGATGCCTCCAGGCATCTGCTAAAAAGCTGAAGATGGAATGTCAATTTTCAGCACAACGATGACCCTAAGCATACCACCAAAATAACAAAAGAATGGCTTCACCAAAAGAAGAGCAAAGTATTGGAATTGTCCAGCCAGAAGCCAGACATGAATCCAATTGTAAACCTGTGGAGAGGGCGCTGTACATAACACATGGCTTCACAATCTGACAGATATGGAGAATCACAGAGAAAGTATGGGTAAAGATTGCCAATTCTAAATGTGACATGCTGTTAGACTCGTACCCAAAAAGACTAAATGCGGTCAGAAAGTCAAAAGCTACTGAGGGACAGGTTACCATACAGTGTGAAGGACCTTGAAAGGAACAGTTTAATCCTCTGGGAAATGTGAAATGATATTGTATACATGCATACTTGTTATTTACTTTACAGGGAACCGGCCTAAACCGTGAGCAGCATGCAGCCGCCACTCCCTGTACAATCACAGCCATCTAGGTTTGTCTCTGAAACACTGCGGTGTTTGAGAGAAAACACTTAATAGCCACCGGAGACCGAGCCACGCTATTGACTGTGTGCAAGTATAGGCAGAGACTTGCCAGTCATTGTCAGCAGGCGGGGAGAAGAGGCCAAGGACGCGCCTGTACGACTAGTCAATAGTGCGGCTATTAAAAGTATGTTTCTCTCTGAAACATCGCAGCGTTTCAGAGATAAACATGCATGGCTGTGATCGTACAGCCAGTGGCTGATGCATGCTGCCCACGGTTTAGACAGCATGCATCACCTGACAGGTTTCCTTTATGTAATATTATAATCTCCTCCTATTTTTTCTAGTGATTTTTTAAGATACTAAACAGTTATATCCTTATTTTTTACTGACGTTAAATGACAAATAGACATTGTTCTAAAAATTTTAAATCGTTTAATACAAATTGCAAAACAGAAAGCAGCACATTGCAGCTAAGAGCTTTTATTATCTTACAAATAAACTAACCAGTTACAAATTAACCAAGAAACATCAAATTACTCTAATCCAGGGGCGGGCAATTCATTTTCCGGAGTGGCCACATGAGAGACTGTGACTGTTGTAGAGGTCGAACCAATAGGCTGAAAATCATCCTGCCTAATTTTAACATATTATTAAATAAGCTGATATTCCAGACATACAGTATGAGCACCCACATAGCCCCCTCATATACAGTATGAGTCCTCACAACGTCCCTCCTATACAGTATGAGCCACCACACAGCCCCCTCCATACAGTAGGAGCCACACACAGCCACCCCCCTACACAGTATGAGCCCCACACAGCCACCCTCCTATACAGTATGGGCCCCACACAGCTACCCCTATACAGTATGATCCCCACACAGCCCCCTCCATACAGTAGGAGCCACACACAGCCACCCCCCTACACAGTATGAGCCCCACACAGCCACCCTCCTATACAGTATGGGCCCCACACAGCCACCCCTATACAGTATGATCCCCACACAGCCACCCTCCATACAGTAGGAGACCCCACACAGCCAACCGCTATACAGTATGATCCGCTCCATAAATAGTATGGCCCCCACATAGCCTCTAATATACCAGTATGATCTCCCACTCAGCCCCCCTATATACAGTATGAGCCCAACAGCACCCCACATACAGTATGAGCCCCACAAAGCCTCTCCCTATCCAGTATGAGCCCCCACAAAGCCTCTCCCTATACATTATGAGCCCCACACAGCCACCCCTATACAGTATGAGCTCCACACAGCCACCTCCATACAGTATGAGCCCATACATATACAATATTAGCCCCCACCAAGCCCCCTATGTACAGTATGAGCCCCACAGCCACCCCCTACACTGTATGAGCCCCACACAGCCACCCCCTATACAGTATGAGCCCCACACAGACACCCCCTATACAATATGAGCTCCACACAGCCACCCCCTATACAATATGAGCTCCACACAGCCACCTCCTATACAGTATGAGCCCCCACACAGCTCCCTCCATACAGTATGAGACCCACACAGCCACCCTCCTACACAGTATGGGCCCCACACAGCCACCCCTATACAGTATGATCCCCACACAGCCACCCTCCTACACAGTATGAGCCACACACAGCCACCCCCTATACAGTATGAGCCACACACAGCCACCCCCTATACAGTATGAGCCCCACACAGCCACCCCCTATGCAGTGAGCCCCACACAGCCACCCCCTACACAGTATGAGCCCCAACATATGCAGTAAGGCTCCCCACATAGCCCCTTATATACAGTATGATCCCCCACACAGCCCCCCATATACAGTATGATCCACCACACAGCCCCCCATATACAGTATAAGCCCCCACACAGCCCCTCCATATAGAGCATGATCCCCACATACAGTATGAGCCCCCCTACAATCCCCCCCATATACAGTATGAGCTCCCAATATACATGTAAACATCCCATACTCATGAAAACAAATACACATACTCTCCTAGCTCCTGTGGCGCTCTGCTCCGGTGCACCGACTCAAAGTACAGCAGACATGAAGTGACATCATCGCGTCGGCTTTCTCAAACGCACACGCTGACTGATGGAAAAAGAAGCCGGTGGCTCCCTCCTGCACCTATATATTCATCGCGGTCAGCAACACAAGGATGCAGATAGCGGTGACAGCGGTCAGCGCCGGACGAGAGCACGGTGCGGCCCGTGGGCCACTGTTCCAGCCCTTCAGCTGTCTTGGTCTGCGAGCCGGACTGGAATAGCCAGAGGACGGGATGTGGCCCGCATGCTGCAATTTGCACAGCTCTGCTGTAATCCATACTGAACCAGCGTCCACGACACTCTCTAACCATTTATCTATTCACATTTTGGAGACTGCTGCATTGACTAGAGTGGGGGTTATTTCTCATCCAGGCTCAGTGTTGCTGTGCTCTTGACAACAAATGTAATGGGGATCAGAGATGTCAAGAACCAGACATCTGAATATAGCACGAGAGTAGAAATTAGTCAGACACAGCGCCTCACAACACTATACAGGCTACAACTTACCTCATCGATTTCCAGGGAGAAATAATCTTTTAACATTTCAGATTTCTTCTGAAGGAATTGAACAATGTATTCAGTAAGTCCTTCTTTAGGGCCATCTTCTTCTGTCCATCCACTATCAGGACTATCTAACGCTAGCATAGCCAATTCATATATAGGGGCAGACTCCTAAACAGATTTAAAAAGGCATTACAGTAAACTGACATCCAACATGTCTTATAGAAACAGAATGGAAATGAATATGAAGAAAATAAATTATTAATATAATGAAAAGAAATATAAACATGTAACTACAAAATTGGACGAATAAATACTTACAGATAATCTCATTATGCCAAAATTCCCAAAATCATTAATAAGTATTTGATAGAAGAGTTCTTGACTACAGGAGTCAGATCAATAAGAGAAAAAAAATTGTGATTACCTATGTTTAATGTAGACAGCTAATATCGTCAAAAGGGAAAACAGATATCGTGCTACCATCACCCAGACAGAAAAAGCAGCCGAAAAAATTACACAAAAGTACACGTGCTTCTCACAAAATTAGATCAAAAAGTATATCAATATCATAAATAGAAAAAGTGAAACGCATTATATAGAGTCATTACAAACAGAGTGATCTATTCCAAGTGTTTATTTCTGCTAATGTTGATGATTATGGCTTACAGCCAATGAAAACACAAAAGTCATTATCTCAGTAAATTAGAATACTTCATAACAACAGCTTGAAAAATGATTTTAAAATCCAAAATGTTGGCCTACTGAAATGTATGTTCAGTAAATGCACTCAATACTTGGTCAGGGCTCTTTTTTGCATCAATTACTGCATCAATGCGGCGTGGCATGGAGGCGATATGGAAGCCCAGTTTGCTTTGATAGCAGCCTTCATCTCGTCTGCATTTTTGGGTCTGGTGACTCATCTTCCTCTTGACAATACCCCATAGATTCTCTATGGGGTTAAGGTCAGGCGAGTTTGCTGGCCAATCAAGCACAGTGATTCTGTTGTTTTTAAACCAGGTATTGGTACTTTTGGCAGTGTGGACAGGTGCCAAGTCCTGCTGGAGAATGAAATTTCCATCTCCAAAAAGCTTGTAAGCAGAGGGAAGCATGAAGTGCAACTAACTTCCTTCCGCATACTGAAAAAGTATGCATACTTTGCCAAGCAAACGGTGGAAGTGTGTGGAGAGTCGGTGGTAACAGCCGTCGGCCAAATGAGTGTTTGGCTAATATCCATCGAAAGTCAAAATGAACTATAAAGAAACTTTTAGAAAACACTGGCACAATTCATAATGGCAAAATATACCTTAACTTTGTGGTATTTAGAAGGTACAGTTTTGTTTGATACTGAGCGAGCGCCCACTGTGGATTTACACAGCCCACAAAGGAATGATTCTTCATCATGTCCTGGAGGCCTAGAGAAGACAACAAAGTGTAGTTAAGGATAAACAGGAAAAAAAAATATTTGGTTATTGAATATGTAAAAAAAAAACAACAAACAAGCTAAAAGAAAATATTTAACCCCTTCACCCCGAAGCCTGTTTTCACCTTCCTGACCAGGCCAATTTTTTTTTTAATTCTGACCAGTGTCTCTTTATGAGGTAATACCTCTGGAACGCTTCAATGGATCCCAGTGATTCTGAGACAGTTTTTTCGTGACATATTGTACTTCATGACAGTGGTAAAATTTCTTTGATATGACTTACGTTTATTTGTGAAAAAAATTGGAAGTTTGGTGAAAATTTAGAAAATTATGCAATTATGCCCTTAAATCCGAGAGATATGTCACACAAAAGAGTTAATAAATAACATTTCCCACATGTCTACTTTACATCAGCACAATTTTGGAAACAATTTTTTTTTGTTATGGAGCTATAAGGGTTAAAAGTTGACAATTTCTCATTAATCCAACCAAATTTACAAAACTATTTTTTTAGGGACCACATCACATTTGAAGTGACTGAGGCCTATATGACAGAAAATACCCAAAAGTGACACCATTCTAAAAACTGCACCCCTCAAGGTGCTCAAAACCACATTCAAGAAGTTTATTAACCCCTCAGGTGCTCCACAGGAATAGAATGTAGAAGGAAAAAATAAACATTTAAAACTTTTTTTCACAAATTTTTTTACTTTAAACTCCAATTTTTTTTTTAAATTTCACAAGGGTAACAGGAGAAAATGGATCCCAAAATTTGTTGTGCAACTTCTCCTGAGAACACTGATATTCAGTATGAGAGGAAAAAACACTGTTTGGGTGCAGGGCAGGGCTCGGAAGGGAATGAGCGCCATTTGACTTTTTGAATGTTACATTAAAGCATTATTAATGGACGCCATGTTGTGTTTGGAGGGACGCTGATGTGTCTAAAGAGAGGAAACCCCGCAAAAGTGACACAATTTTTTAAACGTGACCCCTCAGGGAACTTATCTAAATGTGTGGTGAGCACCTTGAACCCACAGGTGAAAATAATAATAAAAAAAATACACAACACATTTTTCCCGCAAGAATGTTTTTTTTAGCACAAAATTTTGCTTTTTCACGAGGGTAAAAAGAGAAAATGGAACCCAAAATGTGTTCCGCAATTTCGCCTGAGCACGCAGATACCCCATATGTGGTCGAAAACTACTTTTGATACACAATGCAAAGCTCAGAAAGGAAGAAGCGCCATATTGGAATTCAGATTTTGCTGGACTGGTTTGAGGGTGCCATGTCACATTGGCAGAGCCCCAGATCAGTCGAACCCCCCCATAAGTGACGCCATTTTACAAACTACACCTCTCAATGAATTCATATAGGAGTGCAGTGATTATATTGACACCACAGGAGTGTCACAGAATTTTATACCATTGGGCAGTGAAGAAAAAATAATTACATTTTTACCACGAAAATTTAGTTTAAAGCCCACATTTTACATTTTCACATTGGGAAATGGGTAAAAATGGCACTAAAATTTGTCCCACAATTTCTGCTGAATGTAGAAATACCCCATTTGTGGCTGTACTGTACTGCTTAGCCACACTGTGAGACTCGGGAGAGACTGAGTGCAGATTTTCCTAGAAGAGTTTGCGGGCTCCATATACAGAGCCCCTACGTGCTAGAAGAGTAGTATTCCCCTCAAGTGACCCATTTTGGAAATTATACCCCTCTACAAGTGTAGTGACTATTTTGACTCCCTGGGTGTTTTCCAGAAACAAGCAGCAGTGGATGTTGCTAAGTGAAGATTGCAAACTGCCATTGTAGTGCCCAGTACGTTGTAGTGACCACTAGGTTATGCTCAGCTCGTTCTTCTGGAGACATGCACCTATAAATTAGGCAGGCTCTCATCGCTACAGGAATGCCAAACATGTGGAGGCTAATTGCGGTTTAGACACACACTGGAGCTCAGAAGGGAGGGGGACATTTGGATTTGGGATCGCAGAGTTTACTGGGATTTCTTTCAGAGGACGAGGAGCCATTTCATTTTTCCAGAGCCTTTGAGCTACCAATAACGTGGAAGCTCCCTATATTTTCGTTAACAGATGACGGACTTGAGTGGGGACTTGCTTTTTTGTGGATTGATTTGAAGCTTTTGTTAGAAACATTTTAAATAACATTTTGGATCATTTTTTTCCTGCGCTCTACGCTGAGCACTTATATCGAGGTTTCCATCGAAATCTCCGAGTGATGTGATTTAGATGAAATCCCCAAGGGATCCATTCACTATAGTAATAATCTTTATATAGCACCAACATATTCCGCAGCGCTTTACAATTCAAAGGTTCATATTCAACAGTCATAAGTAGTGTTGAGCCACCCCCGTAGTGTTCAAGTTCGGTTCGGTTCGTCGAACACCCGTGTGTTCGTCGAACACCTTCGAACACCGTTAAAACCAATGGCAGGCAAACAAAAACACATAGAAAACACCTTCAACGGTGTCCAAAAGCTGACAAACTGCTCAGAAGACACAACTAACACATGGAAAAATGACAAGTACATATAGTCATGCGAAAAGAAAAGAGGTGGAGGAATAAAAGGAGGGGGAGACACAGATATAGGCATGTCATGCCCTTCTAAAATCCAAAAAGTGAGAAGCCGACACGTTCAGTCCGCTCCTGCCCGTGCCACCTCCGTGTCGCCGGGTTTGTGCCAGAGCCGCGGTGAACCCTGACGGCCAGCCCCCCTATCCCAATACTGGTGCCTGTCCGCTGGTGGGTCGAGCGAGCCCCCCTGTGGTGGAGGCAGCTCTAAGCTTTTTAATTTAAATTGTCTCTCTAATTTGAATGAATACACTTTAAATCCATTTACAAGGATCTATTGGAGGGCAAGTCTCATGCCAGCAGCCGCGTAATTCCAGCTCCAGTAGCGTCCACTAAAGCTGCTGCAGTTAAAAAGCTTTTATAAGGATCGAGCTCGGCTGTCCACCGCAAGGCATCCTACTGCCAGTCCCAGCCCCTATGCCTTGGGGTGCCTCCTGATGCTCTTCACTGAGTATCCCGTGGTCCCGAAGCATTTCCTTTGAAAAAATTAAGTGTCCAAACTACAGGTGGTGTAGCTTGCTTAACAGCCGGGATAATCCGCTGACTAGCAGACACTGCTACTAGGCACAAAGTATTTCCTGGGCTAGATGCAGTTAAAAATTTGTAATTAGATACTCTCGTTGGATGCTGAGAAAGCATTCCATAGAGTCTCCTGGCACGCCATATATGATTCTCTTAAAAAGCTTGGGGTAGGGGTCTAGGGGACCCTTTTATAGCCAAAATCACGGCCCTGTATCACAATACGTCACCTAGGCTGAAGATAAATGGAACTGTAGCACCCCGAGGGCTCGGTTGCTACAGAGGTATTGCACCTCACCCAGAGGTGTGATATCTCACTCTCAGGTAAGGATGGAGTGTGGATCAGGACCCGACACCTGCATGCATTACACCACATTGCCGTGGGGCAGGGCGACCAATATGCCTCTGAGATAGGCACGACAGTCCCTGTCCCTGGCTGGAGTGGGGGGAGAGAACACTGAGGAAGGGGAACCCTGTAGTGCAGGAGCAGGGAGGAAGCAGTTCCTGGGTGCATTGAGAAGGGAGTATAAAAGGTGGGCACCATCTTAGTTCAGTGCAGAGAAGTCTGAGCAGAAGTGGCAGGGAGCAGGGGCTCTGCATGAGCTCTGCTCCGGAGGCGGGCCTAGTAACAGAGGCCCAGGCCTGGAAGAGGGAGAAGGAAGGAAGAGGAGCGGAGAAGGATCCAGGAACGAGGAATGAAGGGATCCCAGGGGTGCGGACGGGCGAGTCGCCACCGCACGCCCGAATCCACCTGCGTGGAGGGGTCAGGCCAAAGGGGGAGACCGGTCCCCGAAACTAGTGGAGGCAGGAAACGACCCTCAGCTAGAAACCGGAGGCTGTGACATTTTATGTGGCGCAGCCCCTCGCTACACCCGCTAGGAAGGCACCACATGGGGTCAGGGAAACTGGCGCCAAGTTTACCAAGAGGAGGCCCGAGGCAGCAGGACAGAAGGATTGGTAAGAAAGGCCAGACAAAGGACACACAAAGGGGGTCCTGTGAAGCGCTCCAAAGTTATCTGGGAGTTGTCTGAGCCCCTCACCTGGTGAGCACAGTACGACGTGGGCAGCCGTTACCTGCAGACGTGGTCTGGATAATAAGAACTGTGAGTAAAGGCCCTGAACTGCATCACTGACTCCGTGTCGTTACTGCTGCTGCCCTGCACCATCACCCCCATCCTCCGCATACACTGCCCTGAGGCTATACTCCTCTACGCTCTGCTGCACCCACAATACCAGCCTCAGCGGTCTGCCCTGCAGCGGCGGTTCACTCTGACCGCAATCCACGGGTGGCGTAGTCGGACATTTAAACATCAAAACCACATAAATAGTTCCGCCACTGGTTTGACCACCCTGAGCCACGGAACCAGGTCGCCGCCACGAAGACTACAACCACCAGCATCCACCAAAAAGGGTCCGGCTCCGGGTGTCCCAAGGCCCAGGGGGTGCATCAGAACATTTTCATCACCTTTCACAATCACCAATGGGACAAGGCAGGGATGTCCTCTGTCCCCTCTCTTATACATCCTAGTGACGGAGCACCTGCTCTCATCAATTTGCCATAACCCCAATATTAGGTGGATTGAGGTGGGAGGCACAGATTACAAGTGCTCTCTATTTGCTGATGATGTCCTAGTATATATCACTCAATCACATATATCCATCCATGCTGTTATGGCTGAAATAGATCACTTTGTTACATGGTCAAATTTTAAAATCAATGCAGCGAAGTCTGAGGCCCTCGATGTCTCCCTCCCCAAATCCATATAGGATTCCATCCAGTCCAACTTTTCCTTTGCCTGGCCCTCACAGGGTATCAAATACTTAGGAATTCCTATTCATAGAGACCTCTCCCATCTATGTTATCTTAATTTTGGGCCCTTTATTGAACAACTCCATACAGACCACGGTTGGCAAGTTAGAACTGAAAGATTCACTACGTGAACCACTGGTGTTTTGTGGAAAAGCACATGTACACTGTGTTCCAAATTATTATGCAGAAAGTGTTTAGGAGTGATAAGGGAAGAATTTGTTTGTTTGTCAGTTAAACTCATTGATGGTGATGTGTGTCAGGGCTCTTTATATCACTGTAAGCAATTGAAGACACCTGTGCTAATTAGTTTGGCAGGTGTGTCCAATGAAAGGCAAGACTACTTAAGAAGGCTGTCTCACATTATTAAGCAGCCTACATTTTCTGCCAAAATGGGAAAGAAAAAGGATGTGTCGGCTGCTGAGAAGCAACAAATTGTGGAGTGTTTAGGTCAAGGCATGACTACAATCAACATTATGCGATGATCAGGATGAAGTGTCTTGGCAATCAAGAAGTATGTAGCTGATTCACAGTACACACGTGTGCATGCTGATAAGGGCTAATTGAGGACTCTTTCCTACAGGCAATTACGTCAGGTTAAAAGAGCAGCGGCAAAAAAGCCTTGTCATAGCAGCAGACAAGTTTTTGAAGCTGCTGGTGCCTCCAACGTCCCCCGAACAACAAGATGCAGGGTCCTTCAGAGGTTTGCAGCTGTGCATACGCTATCCTGTCGATCTCCTCTATCCACTTCACACAAGCAGAAACGGCTCCAGTGGGCTAAACATTACATGAAGACTGATTTCAAAACTGTTTTGTTCACGGATGAGTGCCGTGCAGCGCTCGATGGTCCAGATGGATGGAGTGGAGGATGGCTGGTTGATGGACACCCCACGCAAACACGGCTACAGCGCCAACAAGGAGGAGGTGGAGTAATGTTTTGGGCTGGAATCATGGGGAGAGAGATTGTCGGCCCCTTTAGGATCCCTGAAGGCGCTAAAGATGAACTCCATAATGTATGTGGATTTTCTCAAACAGCACTTCCTGCCATGGTTCAAGAAGAAGAACCGTGTATTTCACAGCAAGATCATTTTTTTGCATGATAATGCACCATCTCATGCTGCACATAAAACATCTGCATCTCTGGCTGATATGGGCATAAAAGGGGACAAACTTATGGTGTGACCCCCATGCTCCCCTGACCTCTACCCCATTCAGAACCTCTGGAGCATCATTAAAAGGAGTGTCTATGATGGCGGGAGGCAGTTCACATCTAAGCAACAGCTCTGGGAGGGTATTCTGTCCTCATGTAAAACAATTGAAGCAGAAACCATCCAAAACCTGACAAATTCAATGGACGAGAGAGTTCAGAAGCTCCTTTCGAACAAGGGGTCCTATGTGAAAATGTAACATCACCTAGAATCAAGTTTTGAGTTGAAAACTGTTTGATTTCAGTTTCTAATAACCTGCTAATGCTTATAATTTCAAAAATGACCATTTTTTTGGTCTTTATTAAAATGAAAAGGTTGATCGAAAAGTTTGGGGGATCTAAGAGTGTGGCAACCCAGTAGTCATGATTACTTCGAATTCTGACAATATGAGGGTCATGTTGCAGGTAGTGCAGCAAGAAGGCACTTATGTGTCTTGCGCATCTCGGAGCCCCAAAATTATTTTCTGGGCTAGATGCAGCTAAAAATTATTATTAATTTTAAATCTGGTGGAGCTTAGTATAGATATCCTAATAGGATCAGTGCTGCACACTGCTACAAAGCCCAAATTATTTTCTAGCCAAGATACAGATAAACATGATTAGTAATTTTAAATCTGGTGGAGCTTATTATAGATGGCCTAATAGAATCAGTGCTGCACACTGCTACAAAGCCCAAATTATTTTCCAGCCAAGATACAGATAAACATGATTAGTAATTTGAAAGCTTAAAACGGTTGGTAGGGTGATTTTAACCAATCATCAAGCTTTTACTCTCCCCAGGATGACACAGGGGTAGAAAAGTCGTTTCGGATCCATGATTTGTTCATCTTTATGAACGTGAGTCTGTCTACATTATCAGTGGAGAGCCGCGTGCGCTTATCTGTCAGCACACCACCAGCAGCGCTGAACACACGTTCAGACAGAACGCTGGCTGCGGGGCATGACCAGATCTCCAAGGCGTAAGTGGCTAGCTCCGGCCATTTATCCAGATTGGAAGCCCAAAAAGAGTAAGGGTCCAGTGACACAGTCATGGCTTCAATGTTTACTTGGAGATACTCCTGTACCATCGTCTCTAGGCGTTGACTATGTGTCAGACTTCTTGTCTCCTGTGGCCTTGCAAAGGATGGGCTAAAAAAGTGGTGAAATGATTCCGCAAAATTGATGTTACCAGCAGATACTGTGGTTCTGTTACGGTTTGAGTGCTGAACACTTGACGGTCCCACGGTTGGCAAGTTGGAACTGTGAGATTCACTACGTGCACCACTGGTATTTTGTGGAAAAGCACATGTAAGATTCTGCAACAGTCTCTGCTGATACTCCTGCATGCGTGCATCCCTTTCTATGGCAGGGATAATTTTGGCAAATTTACTTTTGTACCGGGGATCTAACAGTGTGGCAACCCAGTAGTCAGGATTATTTCTAATTCTCACAATTCGAGGGTCATGTTGCAGGTAGTGCAGCAAGAAGGCACTCATGTGTGTTGCGCATCCAGGAGCACCAAGTCCCTGTTGTGTTGGTGGCGAGGTAACAATCATGCTTCCTTCCTCTGTCCTCTCCCCCCAACCTCGCACAACAGAAATGTGATCAAGGTCTCCCTCATCTGATGAGTCTTCCATCAGTTCGTCCTCCACTTCTTCCTGGGCTCCTGCACCTTCCTCACTAGTTTGGCTGCTACCATGCGCCCTGGTAAAACCATCTCCCCCACCCTCACATGCCTGCCGCCTTGGTGCTGCCGACCGTCTGGACCTTGCAGATGTTAGCCCTTCCGCATACAACTCCTCCTCCTCTACTTCCTCCACCTCCTCTTGTGCCACCACCTGACTCCGAATTCTGTTTAACATGTGCTTCAGCATGTAAATCACCGGAATAGTCATGCTGATAATGGCATCGTCAGCACTAAACAACTTCGTCGCCATTTCAAAACTGTGCAGAAGGGTGCATAGGTCCCTGATCTGAGACCACTCCTCCAGCGTGATTTGCCCCACCTCTGGATCTCGTTGGCCCAGGCTATACGTCAGAACGTATTGCACCAGGGCTTGTCGGTGCAGCCACAGTCGCTGCAACATGTGCAGAGTTGAATTCCACCGGGTAGGCACATCGCATTTTAGCCGGTGAAGTGGCAGGCCCAACGACTTCTGTAGAGATGTAAGTCGTTGAGCTGCGGGATGCGAACGGCGGAAGTGAGCACACAGCCACCGTGCCCTCTGCAGAAGGCCATCTAGTCTGGGATAGTGGGCTAAAAATTGCTGGACAACCAGGTTCAACACGTGAGCCATACAAGGCACGTGTGTGACATTGCCCCGGCGAAGGGCCGCACCCAGGTTTGCAGCATTGTCGCACACGGCCTTCCCTGGTTTCAGGTCCAGTGGAGACAACCATTCATGAAATTGGTTCTCCAGAGCTGACCACAACTCCTCAGCTGTGTGACTCACATTTCCCAGACATTTCAAAGTAAAAACCGCCTGATGACGTTGAGCCCTACTGCCAGCATAGTAAGGAGGTGTGCAGGATCCCTTCTGCGCAGTTAGAAAGCTTGTGGCATGACCAGACAGGCTTTGGGTGCAGGTGGAAGACTGAGAGGAGGTTGAGGAGGCAGAAGCAGTGGAGGAACTTTAACATAAAGAGGATTGACGCACAACTCGTGGGGACGGCAAGACTTGGACAGCAGCCACTTGTCCTGCTGTCACCATAGTTACCCAGTGCCCAGTCAGCGACATGTAACGCCCCTGTCCATGCCTACTCGTCCAAGTGTCTGTGGTGAAATGCACCCTGTCACACACAGAGTTTCTCAAAGAAGCGGTGATGTTGTGTGCGACATGCTGGTGGAGCGCAGGCACACCTTTCTTTGAGAAGTAGTGCCGACTGGGCATCTGGTACTGGGGCACTGCGACGGACATAAGGTCTCGAAAATCCTCTGTGTCCACCAGGCGGAAAGGCAGCATTTCTGTAGCCAAGAGCTTGCAGATGGTGAAATTCAACCTCTTAGCTTTCTCATGGCTAGGAGGAAATGGTCTTTTACTTGTCCACATCTGAGGGACCGAGGGCTGGCTATTGTGCTTAGACGGGGTTGATAAGGGTGTCCCCGGCAAACTGCCGGTCTGTGAGGAAGATGCAGGCGGACATGTTAGGTTGCCTTGATCCAAAGGTGGTGCTATCGATGTCGGACAGCGCTCAACACCAGCTGGTGTTACCACCTCCAAAGAAAATGATGACCTGCCAATCACCCTGGCTGTTGCGGGTAAAGAGGTGGCAGGTCTGCGCCCCAAAACAGGTGTGACTGCTGTCCCCCAAGTCACAGAGGATGAAGAGGCCGCGGATGCACAAGATATGGCAGACGGTGGTTGGCCCGGCCGGCTAGGCCGCATTTTAGCACACTGAGCTTCCCACTGCAACTTATGCTTCATGTCCATGTGCCGGTTCATGCATGAAGTACTCAAACTATGTATTTTTTGGCCTCTACTTAGCTTTTGCTGACAAATGTTACAGATAACACGAGTTGGGTCATCTTTATCGATCTGAAAAAATGCCCAGGCTATGCAAGGCTTAGCACCCATGCGACCTGAAGAGCCACCACGACTTGTGGTGAGAGGCAGAGTTGTGTTTGAGGATGCAGTTGTTGACGTGCTTCCAGTACTACGTCTCTGTCCAGGAAGGCGCAACCTGACCTCGTCGTCACTAGCATCTTCCTCCACCTCCTCTGCTGACCTCATCTCTTGGCTGACTGTGGGTTGACAGTAAGTGGGATCTCCAACCTCATCATCATCACCCTGTGCGTTATCACACCCGTCATCCTCAGAGCCAACCTGTTCCTGCCCTGACAAAAAACTAAAGTTGTCGCTCCAATCAGGTATTTGAGTCTCATCATCGTCTTCCTCATTGTCTCCACCAACAGGAGTTACAGTTTGGGAATGAGGGTCTACATTATGGTCAGAACCTTCTGCGTCTGGTCCTGGATCCGACTCCTAAAGATTCTGGGCATCAGAGCAGATCATTTCCTCGTCTGGATTCACAGAAGCGCTGGAGTCGACCTCTGATTCCCAGGCTATAGTATGAGTAAACAGCTCTGCAGACTGAACCATCTGTTCTACCTCATACTCAGACGGGCAGCTGGAGATTTGGGAGCTGTGAGGAAGCAAGTGCGATTGGGGTGACACCTTTGAGGACTGGAGTATTTGTGATGTTGAAGTTGATGTGGAGGAGAGCCCACTTAAAGGAGCACTTGATATCCGTTGAAGCACCTGCTGTTTTTGTGCCTCATCTGGAATTTGTAGCGAGCCGTAAGAAAGGGATCTTATCACATTGTCCGCTAAAAGAAGTAGACATTTTAGTTTGGCTGGAAGATGGTCTTTCTTCTGCAGATGTTACTGTTGCTTTAACACCTACCCCACAGACACAACCTTTTTTCCCCTTCCCAACACGCCTATTCCCCTTTCCACCAGCAGCAGGCCTTTTTCCACTCATTTTGGTGGTTAACTAATTCACAACTCTGGAGTTGTTTGCAAAAAAAAACAATGGATGGGAACCGAGCAGAGCTGAGTGGCCAAACTGTGGTGTTAGGCCAAAACTATTGGCTGGGTTAGATGCAGAAAAAAATTATATTCAATTTGCAACCTGATGGAGGTCAGTATAGATGGACTAATAGAACAAGTCCCACACACAGCTAGAAGCCCAAATATTTTTTCAGAGGTAGATGCAGAAAAAATATATATTCAGTTTGCAACCTGATGGAGGTCAGTATAGGTGGACTAATAGAACAAGTCCCACACACTGCTAGAAGGCCAAATATTTTTTCAGAGCTAGATGCAGAAAAAAATTATATTCAGTTTGCAACCTGATGGAGGTCAGTATAGATGGACTAATAGAACAAGTCCCACACACAGCTAGCAGCCCAAATATTTTTTCAGAGCTAGATGCAGATAAAAATTATTTTGAATTTACAACCTGATGGAGGTCAGTATAGATGGACTAATAGAGAAAGTCCCACACACTGCTAGAAGGCCAAATATTTTTTCAGAGCTAGATGCAGAAAAAAATTATATTCAGTTTGCAACCTGATGGAGGTCTGTATAGATGGATTAATAGAACAAGTCCCACACACAGCTAGAAGCCCAATATTTTTTCAGAGGTAGATGCAGAAAAAAAATTATTTTTAATTTGCAACCTGATGGAGGTCAGTATAGATGGACTAATAGAGAAAGTCCCACACACTGCTAGAAGGCCAAATATTTTTTCAGAGCTAGATGCAGAAAAAAATTATATTCAGTTTGCAACCTGATGGAGGTCAGTATAGATGGACTAATAGAATGATGCTATGCCCAAAAGATTTTACTTCACTAGGTGCAGTAAAAAAATTGGTATTCTATACACAGGTGGTATATCTTGCAACACAGATAGGCTACTCCACTGACTAACACACTCTGCAATAGGCCAAAAAGGATTAGCTTTGCTAGATTCAGCCAAATGCTGTGAAAAAAACTTGCACAGCACTGGCACAGACCTGCCTGGCAAAAACTGATAGGAACTGATGTAACCTAGTCCTGAAAAGGACTGCAATTACAATTAGTCTTTACTCCCACAATCTATCTATTTAAGAGCACAGACCTGCCTGATAAAAGTCGTAGGAAATGCTGTAACCTAGTCCTTAAAAGGACTGCAATCACAACTATTCCCTACTCCCAAGCTATCTGTAGATTTGTGCGAAAATTGGCTTGAAATTAACAAGGTATAGTGCACACAGCAACAGCGGTGTCGTCTAACACGCAGCTGCAGCAGTGAGAAAATGGTGGCGATGGGGAAAATGGCTTGGTCTTATAGGGCAAGGACATGTGACATACACTGCCAATGACACATGCCCTTGCTTGTGTGAAAAACAGCAGTTCGCTCCGTGTGTGCGCTGCTGATAGACTGCACCTCCCCACTGCAAATGCGTGAAAGAGAAAAAAAAATGGAGATCTTCATTGTTCCTGCAGAGATCCATCCCCTGCCCCTCCCCCCACCCCGCTGTACACTCAAACTGCGTATTAACATTAATTTTCATCATTACTGAGAAAAAATCCAGTTATGATTTTGGTGCACAAACAGTTATCGAACATAACCTCGAACAGCCGAATTTTTCTCAAATCGTTCGTGTTCGCCGAACGGCTCGAACACCGCCCAAAACAGCTCGAATTTGAGATTGGCGAATAGTTCGAGTAGAACAACGCTCATCTCTAGTCATAAGTAACATAGCTAAAGATAATACAATAATTAAAGCAAAAATAATGACGACCCTGCTCGTAAGAGCTTACGATCTACAATGAGGTGGGGGTGACACAAAGTAGAGAGGCTTATTTACAATGATGGTCCAGCCATCTTGAGGGGATGAGGGATAGATAAAGGCTGCATGAGCTCATCACAAGCCAGTATCTGTAGAGCTTTTGGGTTCGGTGGAGACTTATGTTTGGAGAAATAAGGGATGGGCTATAAGAATATAAAAGGACTTTGATTAGGGAACGTGATAGGCCGCCCTAAACAGGTGTGTTTTTAGGGAGCGCCTAAAACTGTGTAAGTTGTGGTTCGTCCTAATTTCTTGGGGTAGAGCATTCCAAAGAATAGGTGCAGCTCGGGAGAAGCCTTGAAGCTGGGAGTGGGAGGTACGGATTAGTGTGAATGTTAGTCTAAAGTCGCTTGCGGAGCGTAGAGAACGGGTAGGCCGATAAAAAGAAATGAGGGAAGAGATGAAGGGGGGGTGCCAAACTGTGGAGAGTTTTGTGGGTGAAAATAAGCAAATTAAATTGGATCCTATAATTCATGGGCAGCCAGTGCAATGACTGGCACAGAGCAGCGGAGTCTGAGTAACGGTTAGCCAAACAGATGACCCTGGCTGCAGCATTAAGGATTCGACTGGAGAGGGGAAAGTAGAGTGAGATGGAGTCAAATTAATAGAGAGTTACAGTAGTCAAGGCGGGAGTGGATCAGGGCAACAGTGAGGGTTTTTGTTGTTTCCAAGGTGAGAAAGGGGCGGATTCTAGAGATGTTCTTCAGGTGCAAGCGACAAGAGCGGGCAAGAGATTGTATATGGAAGGTGAAGGAAAGATTGGGGTCAAACAACGCCCAGACAACCGCATTATTGTGGTGCCACACATGGAGAGAGAGATGTCAGATTTAAGGGGGTGAGTAGACGGTGGAAGCAGAAGTAGTTCAGATTTGGAAAGGTTGAGTTTCAGATTGAGAGCGGACATGATGCTAGAAACTGCTGCCAGACAGTCACTGGTGTTCTGTAGTACAGTGGGGGTAAGGTCAGGGGATGAGGTGTATAGTTGTGTGTCATCAGCATAAAGATGGTACTGAAAACCAAATTTGCTGATGGTCTGTCCAATTGGGGCTGTGTAGAGAGAGAAGAGAAGAGGGCCAAGCACTGAACCCTGAGGAACCCCAATAGTGAGAGAGAAGGGGGGGGGGGGGGAGTGGAGCCAGCGAACGATACACTGAAAGAGCGGTCAGATAGGTAGGAGGAGAACCAAGAGAGAGCAGTGTCCTTTATGCCGATTGAGTGGAGCATAGAGAGTAGAAGGTGGTGGTGGTCAACGGTGTCAAAAGCAGCAGAGAGGTCAAGAAGAATAAGCAGAGAATAGTCACCATTACGTTTTGCTGTCAGAAGGTCATTGGTTACTTTGATGACTGCAGTTTCTGTAGAATGTAGGGGGCGGAAGCCGGACTGTGATGGGTCTAGAAGAGAGTGAGTGGAGAGGTAACTGGTAAGGCGGGAGTGGACCAGGCGCTCCAAGAGTTTAGAGATGAAGGGAAGATTGGAGACTGGTCTGTAGTTTTTTGTGCAGGAAGTGTCAAGGAAGGTTTTTTTTAATAATGGAGTAATGATGGAGTGTTTGAAAGAGGAGGGGAAGGTACCAGAAGAGAGGGAGAGGTTGAAGATTTAAGTTAGGCGAGTAGGGACAACTGAAGAAAGACTGCAGTAGATGTGAGGAGATGGGGTCAGTGGTGCATGTAGTGGGATGAGAAGAAGAGAGCAACCTGGAGACGACTTCTTCTGTGACTGGGTCAAATGTGGAGTGATCCAGAGGGGATGTAGGGAGGGATGGGAGTTATGGCACTGGGTGGCGGGGAGCTGATTTCCTGACGGATGGTGTCTATTTTCTCTGTGAAGTAGGCGGCCAAGTCCTCAGCACAAATGTCCGTGATGGGGGCATGGGCTTTAGGATTGAGGAGGGAGTGAAAGGTGTCGAAGTGTTTTTTGGGGTTGTTGGATAGTGAGGAGATCAGGGTGGTGAAGTAGGTCTGTTTGGCAAGGTGAAGGGTAGAGTTATATGTTTTTAACATAAATTTATAGTGTATAAAGTTTTCTAGTGTGTGAGTATTCCTCCAAAGGCATTCGGCACTTCTAGAGCATCGCTGGAGAAATCGGGTTTGCGGTGTGAGCCAGGGCTGTTTTACTCTGTGTTTAGAGGTTCTGAGGGGGGATATTTGGTCCAGCATGCTTCTGAGAGTGTCATTGTAGTGGTTTACAGGCAGATCAGTACAGGACAGAGAGGAGATTGGAGACAGTGATGAGTGAAGGGAGTCTAAGTGTATGAGGGTTAATGGCTTCTAGATTTCTGAATGTGTGATAGGTAGGCGTGTGCTGGGGCGGGCGAGAATTTGTGAGCGTGAAGGAGAGAATGTTATGATCAGAGAGGGGAAGAGGGGAGTAATATAGGTGGGGGATTGAACAAAGCCGGACAAAGACCAGATCAAGGGTGTCTTTCTGTGTCTCAGAGGTTGAAAGCTGTGAGAGGCCAAGAGAATTGGTTAAAGATAGAAGCTGGGATGCGGATGAGGAGGTGGTGCTGGTTATGGGGATGTTGAAGTCTCCCAGGATAAGGGTCACTATAATGAGGCAGCAGAGTTACTCTGGACTCCATCTGGCTTCTGTTCAGCGGTGTCCTTTTCAGATGTGCACAAAACTTTGGCCGACGGCGCTTTTATGCACGCCTAATAGAAAGACGGACACCTCCAGATCCACAGTATCTCCATCTGCCTCGTTATAGGGAATCTTCTGCCTGGGGTTGTGTCTGAATCACGTATTTCACAGATTTATACGGAAACCCCGGTGTAAGCGCATAGCGCAAGATAAATGTGGGCCTCTTTGGGAGGCAGAAAAAAAACAATCAACAGCAGGTGAAGAATTGGTTTTTATTTTTTACGCCGTTACTCATGCGGTACAAGTGATTAGACGACTTTATTCTTCGAGTCGGTGCGATCACAGCGATATCAGATTTATATCGGGATTTTATGATTGGCTGCTGTTCTTACAATAAAAAGCGTCTTTTATTGTGTGACAAGTTATTGCATCGCCATATTTTGAGAGCTATAATTTTTCCATATTTCTGCCAACAGTCATGTGATGGCTTGTTTTTTTGCGGGAAGAGTTGACATTTTTATTGGTACCATTTTCGGGCAAATTTAATTTTTTGATCGCTTTCTATTCTGTTTTTTGGGAGGCAGAATGAACAAAAACCAGCAATTCACAAATTGTTTTTTTGGGATTTTTTTTATGCCGTTCAGCGTGTGGCAAAATTGATAAAGCAGCTTTATTCTTCGGGTCAGTACGATTACAGTGATACCACATTAATATATATATATTTTTTTGTTTTGACACTTTTACACAATAAAAACTATTTTTATAGAAAAAAATTATTTTGCCATTTGCTTATTCTGAGAGCTGTAACTTTTTTATTTTTCCGCTAATGGAACTGTATGGCTTGTTTTGTGGAGACAAGACGTCGTTTTCATTGGTACCATATTTATTTATAGGCATTGTTTTGATCGCGTTTTATTCCAGTTTTTATTCGGCGGTATCATGATAAAGCATCGTTTTTTTGCCTTGTTTTTCATTCATTTTTTTACAGTGTTCACTAAAGGGCTTAACTAGTGGGACAGTTTTATAGGTCGGGTCGTTACGGACGCGCTGATACCAAATGTGTATTTTTTTGTTTTTTTACACAGATAAATGTATTTATTGCATTAATATTTTTTCTTTTTTTGTTCTTTATTTTGTGATTTTTTTTTTTTTTAAAATATTTTTACAATTTTTTATTAACTTTTTTTTCTACTGTTTCACATTGTCCCACTATGGAACATCAATTTTCTCTGCCCTGATCGCTGATCTAATACTCTGCAGTGCTTCTGCACTGCAGAGCATCAGATCTGCATCTGACAGGCAGAAAGGAGGCACCTCAGCTCCTGCTCTCTAAGCAGGCACTGAGTGGCCACCTTCCTGCAGGACCCCGCGGTCATCTTGGGACCAGGGGTCACCATGGAGACCATCAACACAACGCGATTGCATCACATTGTGTTGAAGGAATCACAGAGGGAGTTCACTTCCTCTGTGATGTCGCTGTCACTATTGACAGTGGCATCAGAGGGGTTAAACACCCAAGACCGGTGCTAGCACCGATTGTGGGTGTTGCTGCGTGGCGTCAGCTCTCACGTAGAGCTGACACCCACATGTGATCGTGGCAGCGCTCAGCGTGAGCCCGTGCGATCACTGCTCCATACATATACTGCTCTTTACGGGAAAAACAAATATATTTTAGAAAACGCTAAAACTGAAAAAAAAACAATTACAAATCCTTATATGTAGCGCCCCCTGTGAAGTGTTCCACGTTAAAGCTCAGTTGTTTGCTCTGCAGATTACTTGCTTCATTGCAGATATGGCAAAGCTGAATCCCAGCATCATCTCATTCATCAATTACAATTTTTCAGTACTCTTCTCGACAGCCAGCTTGAACCAATGCAGATTAACCTGTCCTCATAGAAATGTATATATCATCTCCTCATACAGCAACACATACCGTGTAAATACTGTTTTTAATTAGTGCTGTACCCTACCTGTCATTTAAAGGGAATCTGTCACCATGTTTTTAAACCTCATCGGAGAGCAGCATAATTTAGAGAAAGAGACCCTGCCTGATTCCACCAATTTATCACTTAGTTTACTGGCTACAGCACTTGTGACACAATCAGTTCTTTGGTGCAGCATGTAGCAGAGATCAGAAAACCAACCCCGCCCACACCAGGCGCTTAATCTATACTGTCTATGGACAGTGAGCTGCATATCAGAGGGAGGAGCGGACTCTGACAACTTGGCATGAAGCAACTAGTCTGGGCAATGATAATGTCTGTGATAAAACTCATCATAAATAAACAGCATGCAGACTGATAAGTGACACATCGCTGAATTCACTGTTTTAAACCCTACCTCATGCTGTCCTCAGATTACGTAGCAAAAACCTGCTGACAGATTCCCTTTAAATTTGTAGGCTTTTAGCAAGGGAAATACATGACATTAGGTTAGGGCCCAATCAAAAAAAGGTACGCCATGTTAAGACTGGTAGGCTCTCATGAATTGGCCAATTTATACGCGAAGTACCTCCATTTTTATAAATATGTTATATATAGCAGTATATACAGCAATAATGCAATTCAAATTTTATATATTCATTGTTTGCATACATCTTAACACTTAGTGTGCTGCTGTATTCTATGGTTTGTATCCTGTAAAGCTCTTCACGTTACATATTTTTATCAGTAAATTCAATAGTGTCCTCCAACAGAGCTCTACATGGAAATAAGCAGCTAATAACTCACTTTATAATTTTAGGATTATGAGCTTGAAGTAAATCATGGAAGATATACTTAAACATTTCCAAAGTTACCTTCATTTAAAAAAAAAAAAATGCATTCCTTTTTACACCTCTAGTCCAGGCACTATCACATGCCTCCTGCTTGTAAAACAGAACAACAATCGCTTTTGGAGCTGACAGTGACCATTATTGGTTATTACAGTTTTCCCAGAAATGTTCTATAAAAACTAAGATGTGGGTAAATAACCTGTTGAAAACCTGACACAGGTTTATTTGGACATGCCATCATTGACACTATGTAAATGGTCATGTGATCCTAACTTTAATCATGTCGTCATAGGATGCAACATAACTAGTTACCTTTGGGCCAATGCCCTGGCATGTTTTTTTTTCTTAACGGGGATATCCATGACTTTATGTAAATGCAAAAAATGTACCTAAGCACTAACAGGCAGGTAACTGCTACTTAAGTACCTGCATGTTGTGCATGGCGTTCTTCCCTGGCACGAAAGCGGTCACAGGCCGCTTCAATCGGGGATGCCTCTGTTGACGCGACAGGGCGGGACTTCTGACGTCATTCTGATTGAGTCGGCTCCCCCAATTAGGCAGCAGGGATCCGGCAGTCAATCACAATGGTCTCGGAAGTCCTGCTCCATCGACAGAGCGGAGCGGAAAAGAAGCCTCCGTTCTGTAGACATGATGTCAGCAGAATCCCTGGCTGGATCTGTCTGTGACCGTTCTGTGTCGGGGAAGAACGGTACTGGGCACAACAGGCAGGTAAGTTGCAATTACCTGCCTGTTAGTGCTTAGCTACATTTTTTATAAAGACCTCGTCCATATCTTTAGAACTGAATGGCAGATTTAAAAAATAAACATAAACCTCTCATTCTTAAGGGAAAATTCAAGAATAAAGTAACAAAGTAACAGTAAAAATGACAATTTTTGACTTAGTAACAGGCCCTCTTCAAAGCAGACTGGGGTTTCAAGATGTACTAGTCAAGCTTTATTGAAGAATCTTCAAGAAATGGGCAATGCTGAGGACCATAGACGCAGTGGTTGCCCAAGGAAACTTAGTGCAGAAGATGGATCCAGTTGGATGAACGCGTAGGTGGGCTGTACTGATGGAGTGAATCAATTCTTCAGAGATGATGACAATGAAAAGGTTTTTTATTCACAACGCATTTCAAAACCGTACCGCCCACTTTTTCAAGTGAATAACCACCAGTGCAGAAGATGAAAGACACATCATGCTTCTGTAGCACCCTGAGGATTCGGCTGCTACAGGGGTATTGCACCTCAACCCAGAGGTGTGATATTCCACTCCCGGGTAAGGATGGAGTGTGGAACTGAGCTAGTAGGCTGCATGCACTACACACATCCCATTTCCGGGGAACAGACCGATGGTACTCCCACTAGAGAAATGTGCAGGTACGACAGTGTCTGTTCCTGGCTGGAGTGGGAGGGGGGTGGAACATCCCAGTAGTGTAGGGGCAGATAGGGGGAGCAGCCTGGGTAAAGCTAGGAGCTCATTGGGTGCTGGTCACCTGAGCTCACACATAGAGGGAGTATTTAAGGTGGGCACCATCTTAGATCAGGGTCAGTCTGTGAGACGTCAGTCAGTCAGCCACAGTCAGTCAGTCAGACAGTCTGTCTGAGAGCCTGAGAAGCAGAGCAGAGGAGAAGAGAGAGAGACCCAGAGGCGCAGAGGGGACCCCAAGAACCCATAAGAGAGCTAATAGGGTGAAGGGTCGGCAACAGGGTACCGGATCCCAAGCTGGCAGAGGCTACAGCACACCTTAGCCAGGAACCGGAGGTCGTGGGCAGGATCTGCCACGATCACCCACTAAATCCACCCGGAAGGCAGACCAAGAATAGGGTCAGGGAGCCCAGAGGAGGCTTGACCAACAAGAGGCCCGAGGGAGCCGGACTTAGGTGGATCCCTGGTGGGAACGGCCAGAAGAAGGGAGAGACAGAAAGGAGCTCAGGACCACACTCCGGAGTTGCCTGGGAGTTGACCGAGTCCAGGACCTGGTGGACGCAGCACGGCTTGGGTGGTCACTGCTGTACACAGTGACCCGAGCAACACCAGTAAGTAAAACCCTGGAACTGCATTTTATGTCTCTGAGTCTCCTTGCTGCACCTTCACAACCACCATCCTCCACGGCTGACACCCTGAGGCTATACCCCTCCCGTTGGGGGTTATACTACCTAAGCTGCACTCACATCATCAGCCTCAGTGGACCCTGCTGCAGCGGCGGCCTTTTGACCGCAAATCAACGGGTGGCGTAGTCGACACAAAGAACTAATAACATCTGTAGGACTGCCACACTCTGAGCTTGACACCCTGGGCACGGACCGGGTCACAGCCACTCGGAGACTACAACCCCCATCTGATCCGGCTCCGGGTATCCCTAACAACACTGGCCCAGGGGGCGCGTCAACTTTGGCGTAGTCGGCAGGATAACGTGCCCGCAACAACCGGGTACTGCGTGCCTGAAGAAAAGTTCACCGTTACCTCAAAAAGAAGTCTCCCGCCGGTTCCGGAGGGTCCCCGCCAACGGACCCCATCACAGGTCGTTTCCCGCCGGTTGTCCGCCATTTGCAGCTTTTTCCCGCCATCCATGGAGTTTCCCGCCACTGGGAGACGATTCCCGCCATTTCCAAAGATTTCCCGCCTTGGAAGAGCGGACGCCATTATGGGCGTGCCAGAGGGTGGCAAGAGACCACCTCCCATCGTGGGCCAGGTCGAAGAATGGCGCCAAAAGTGGAAACCGCGCCCACCAACAGAGACTGTGATGCTGGAAGTGTCCATCAGCGTAAGAGAACTGCCCCTGGAACCGACAATCACAAAGTTGCCCCGGGACCACCCTCGATGTGGGCGGAGACAGAAGAAGAGAACAAAGATGGGTGTCGCCTGGAGCAGTCTGGAGAGAGCGCACCCGGAGACAAGACGTCTGGAATAGAGTCCAGAGAGAGCCTACCCGGAGATGGAGGGAGAGTCAGGCAGCACCGACCCAGTGGTCAGGAGCCTGTTGCAGGTCGCCACTCCAGAAGGCCTGCTGGAGATCCTAGCACAGCTCCCCCGAGACCGGGAGTGTGCACAGACCGCGTTGGAGGGCCTCGCACGGAGGATGGCCCGGGTGCAGCGAGAGACGTTGGCGGAGTGGAGCCGAGAGATGGCCCAGCAGACCGAAACCCGTCAGCGGAGCACGCCACCTGAGACGAGGAGACAGACCGCCTCTGAGGATGGCGTAGGAGGAATGAAGGCAGGAGACGGCGCCGAGAAGGGAGCTGAACGGACGGAGGCAGGTAAAGGGGACGTCTCTACCCCGAGCCGGGAAACCGCGTGCCTGCCCCAGCTCCCCGTCGCAGAGCCCGAAATTCCCCCTGCCGTGCCCGTCGCTGCATCGTCACCGCCGCCGACTAGGCCTCAACCGGAAACCGCGGCCGCGACCCCTGTGACGTCACACGCCTCGACCTCGAGCGCGACCAAACAGGAAATACCATCGGCCTGGTCGCAAGGCCTAGTACCTCCGGGCGCCGCAATACAAACAGCGCCCCCTACCTCCGCGGAGCCACCGGCCTGGTCGCAGGGCCGAGTAACCCAGGGCGCCGCCGTTCTTACGGTGCCCTTTGTCTTTAGGGTGCCCCAAGCCTGGTCGCAAGGCCTGGTCGACCCGGGCGCCGCTACCACCACAGCGCCCATAGCACCTAAAGTACCGCACCTGGGTGAAAATCTATTTGCCCAGCATACGTGCCCGGATGGGCAGCCCTTCATATGGCCACCGGAGTTTCACCATCCCCGACTCCGGAAAGAGAGACCCCTAGACGAGCCCCTGATTCCGGCTCCGAAGCCTGTAAAGAGGACCTCGCCCCCGCTGGAGGAGGCACAGTTCGAGTGGGACCCCACTGGAGAAGACCTCATGGGGTTCACTCAGGAGACTCGGGCGGCCGCACCAGAGCGTGCAGAGTGCTGCCGGCAGCAGCTCGAGGTCTTCGAGAGGGAGCGGAGAGAGAGGCGGGTCCGGGAACAGCAAGCGCAGATAAGGAGCGCGGAGCAGAAGAGCCGGACCAGGAGGAATCCCCGTGCAGCACATGGTCCCCCTTCCACCGGGACTGTGATAAAATTCAACATGCAGCATGGGTGGGGCTTCATTAGAGACCATCATACCCCCGGCGACGTCTTTGTGACTCGCAGAGACGTAGAAAGCCATCTGCCGGAGGGACACAGAGGTCGTGACCTGTATGTAGGGGACGAGGTCACCTTCACCCGGCACAAGTGTGCCAAAGGACCCTACGCCCTCCATGTGCATCGCCTGACGGAGGAGGAGCTGCGGTGTGAGGAGGAGCAAGAGGACCCGGACGGGTCTGAAGAATCTAAAGAAGGAGCAGGAGGACGCCGTCGTTGAAGTACGGTAGAAAGAGACTGTACATAGTTACCCGTCAGGGTATAAGAACTGTTCTAGTTAAAATATAGTCCCCGTTGGGACCAGCCAATTGAACTGAAACCCGTGTGTCCCTATTCCCACTGACCGAGGACTGAGAGCGGTCATTCCTTTCCTAATACCTGGCCGAGGACTGAGAGCGGCCATATTCCCCTTGTATATAGTTGCGCTTCCTAAAGCGCCCCCTACCGGTTTTATAGGGAACTGTTTTATTCCAAGAGAGACTGTCGCACTTTACCCGGTCACAAGTTGCATAGTGACCGGAGGAACCAGAAACAAGAATGTTATTTATATGAAAAGTTTATTGCTGATATATATATATGATGTTTTCTATGTTTATGTAAAAAATTGTATGTTTTGGATGTTTATATTTTACAGCCCGAGGACGTGCTGTGATTTACCAGGGGGGAATGTAGCACCCTGAGGATTCGGCTGCTACAGGGGTATTGCACCTCAACCCAGAGGTGTGATATTCCACTCCCGGGTAAGGATGGAGTGTGGAACTGAGCTAGTAGGCTGCATGCACTACACACATCCCATTTCCGGGGAACAGACCGATGGTACTCCCACTAGAGAAATGTGCAGGTACAACAGTGTCTGTTCCTGGCTGGAGTGGGAGGGGGGTGGAACATCCCAGTAGTGTAGGGGCAGATAGGGGGAGCAGCCTGGGTAAAGCTAGGAGCTCATTGGGTGCTGGTCACCTGAGCTCACACATAGAGGGAGTATTTAAGGTGGGCACCATCTTAGATCAGGGTCAGTCTGTGAGACGTCAGTCAGTCAGTCAGACAGTCTGTCTGAGAGCCTGAGAAGCAGAGCAGAGGAGAAGAGAGAGAGACCCAGAGGCGCAGAGGGGACCCCAAGAACCCATAAGAGAGCTAATAGGGTGAAGGGTCGGCAACAGGGTACCGGATCCCAAGCTGGCAGAGGCTACAGCACACCTTAGCCAGGAACCGGAGGTCGTGGGCAGGATCTGCCACGATCACCCACTAAATCCACCCGGAAGGCAGACCAAGAATAGGGTCAGGGAGCCCAGAGGAGGCTTGACCAACAAGAGGCCCGAGGGAGCCGGACTTAGGTGGATCCCTGGTGGGAACGGCCAGAAGAAGGGAGAGACAGAAAGCTCAGGACCACACTCCGGAGTTGCCTGGGAGTTGACCGAGTCCAGGACCTGGTGGACGCAGCACGGCTTGGGTGGTCACTGCTGTACACAGTGACCCGAGCAACACCAGTAAGTAAAACCCTGGAACTGCATTTTATGTCTCTGAGTCTCCTTGCTGCACCTTCACAACCACCATCCTCCACGGCTGACCCCCTGAGGCTATACCCCTCCCGTTGGGGGTTATACTACCTAAGCTGCACTCACATCATCAGCCTCAGTGGACCCTGCTGCAGCGGCGGCCTTTTGACCGCAAATCAACGGGTGGCGTAGTCGACACAAAGAACTAATAACATCTGTAGGACTGCCACACTCTGAGCTTGACACCCTGGGCACGGACCGGGTCACAGCCACTCGGAGACTACAACCCCCATCTGATCCGGCTCTGGGTATCCCTAACAACACTGGCCCAGGGGGCGCGTCACTTCCCTTTGAAGTCAAAAGATGTAGCATGCAGCAACACTCATCTACTGTGTGGAGGAGTTTGGCCAGAAGTGGTGGTCATGGAAGAATTGTGAAAAAACATACCTCTGACATGGAAACAAGTCTGAACGGCAACCATGCACAAAAACATAGGAACTTGGTTGCAGAAAAATTACAGCAGGTGATCTGGACATATTAGTCAAAATACGAAATATTTGCTTGTAAAAGAAGAAAGTTTGTTCACCGAAGAGCAGCACAATAATAAGTGCCTGTAGGCAATAGTGAAGCATGGTTGTGTGTTCTTACAAGGTTGGGGCTGAATTTCAGCAAACAGAGTTGGGGAATTTGATCAGGATTAATGGCGTCCTCAGTGCGGAGAAATACAGGTAGATACTTATCTATAATGCTGTACCATCAGTAAGACGTCTGACTGGCTCCAAATTTATTCTGATGTACGACCACAACCCCAAACATACAACCAATGTCATTTTAATAACTATCTTCAGATTAAAGAACAAGGAGTCGTGGAAAAGATGATAAGACCCCCACAGAGCTCTGATCTCAACATCAATGAGTATGTGTGGGATTCCATAAAAAGACAGAAGGATTTGCACAAGCCTACATCCACAGAAGATACAGTATGTGGTTAGCACTCCAAGATATCTGGAACATCCTCCTTGCAGAGTTCCTTCAAACTCTGTGTGCAAGTGTGTCTAGAATAATTGAGGCTGTTTTGAAGGCAAATGGCGGTCACACCAAATACTGATTTGATTTAGATTTCTCTTTTGTTCATTTATGTGGCAATTTGTTAATTGATGAAAATAAACTATTAACACTTCTATTTTAGAAAGCACTTACTTTGCAGCATTTTTCCAGACCTAAGACTTACACAGTGCTGTAAATAGTTATTTTAAAGCACCACTGCAGCGTTTTTTTTTTTTTTTTATTTCAGCACCTAAGTGGTGCTACTAATCTAAGTTCCCTGACTCCAGTATTATACTTATCAGCTGCCGTCTTCAGCTGTTCCCGATGGAGCTCCAGTCGGTCTCCTGCAGTTTGTGACCTGCAGATGGCTCCAGTGTTTGCTGGAATGATCAGTTAGTCACTTCTCAATGTAAATCTATGATAGCCAAAACGAGACCAGAAAGAGGCTCTCATAGACTTACACAGAGCTCATGACCATTAAAAGTCAGAAGTTGCAGTCGCAAGATGGCATTGCAGGACCAGAGCAGCACTGGGAAAAGCTGAAGACAGCAGCTGGAAACTAGAATACTAGAATCAGGCAATTTACATTAGTGGCACCAATAAAGTGCTGAAATAAAAAAACAAAAAATGGTGGAGTGGCGATTTAATATCTTACTTCTGTATTGCAGTGTATTATGCCCGTCAGATGCCAATAGGAAAAGATTAGACTCCCTGCTGCCAATTGTGTAACTCCAATGCTGAGAAATAGTCACCAAGGGGTTCAATGGGCTGTCCAGCGTTTAAACATTGTAATTTCTCTGTAGAGTAGAGCAGAAGTTTTTTTTAAATAATGACTTTAAAAAAATATATATATATATATTTTTTTTTTTCTTTTTTATAGATCCGGGGCCTGATCTAGGTTCTAGAAAAAAAATTGAGTCTGAATTAATTTTTAGGTCTAGATTTTGGTTTCAATCTTAGGATCAGGTTTGCAAAATATTTTGGCAGATATGGCTGTAAGTCATAATACCAGTTGGGTACAAAAACTATGTGGGTATAAATCCTTGTCCTAATATAATTTATAAATACATATGATGCGGATAAAATGTATTTACCAATATTACACTTACTTTTGTGAGCTCTGTCTTCAATGTCTTTCTGCAAGCTCAATATGCTGGTTAAATTGATAACCCTTCTCCTTGGTGCAGAGGCTGCAGTCATTGTCCTGTCTATCTCCGCTTCATCCATCTCCACGTCAGACTCTGTACGGGGCCTCTTCTTCCTACATGAAAATCATAACTAGGATAATTTAAAGGAAACCTGTCTGGATTTCATATGGCCTATAGTTTGGATAACATGAAAATGTGTGCTCCAAAAACGGACACGCACTGTGTGGTGGGACAGAGAACAACACATTCAGCCCTTCCCATATCAATCAAACCACAGAAACTGTAATTGACCTGATAGAGAGGCATCTAGAAAAGTCCTGCATCAACTGCATGTGTGTAATTAAACACATCATAATTAGTGTTGAGCGCGAGTGCTCAGTATTAGAGTTCGCCTAGGGTGCTCGAGTGACATGTTCGAGTCCCCGCAGCTGCACGTTTCACGGCTGTTAGCCACAAAACATGCGGGGTTTGCCTGTGTTTGTCAGGCAATTCTCAAATGTTTTGTGGCAGTCTAATAGTCGAAAAAATGCGACTGTGGGGACGCGAACATCTCACTAGTGTACTTGTGCTCATCACTAATCACAATCTCTCCTCACTGAAAAATTATCCATTTTTACCCTACAGTCAAACAGAGAAATAATTCGATATAGGAGACGCAATTGTGTCATGACACAAAGGACTACCTTGATGGTGTCACAAAATCCCACCTCACCATTAGGCATAACATCCAACAGATTCTACAGTTTCTTTATTTATTTTACTCACTTATATTGCGCCATTAATTCCACAGCGCTTTACAGATATCATCATCACTGTCCCAACTGGGGCTCACAATCTATATTCACTGTCAATATTTCTCTGGAGTGGGAAGGGAAGTGGGGGGAAGCGGAGAACCCAGAGGAAACCCACGCAAACACAGGGAGAACATACAAACTCCTTGCAGATGTTGTCCTTGATGGGATTTGAGCCCAGGACCACAGCACTATAAGGCTACAGGGCTAACCACTGAACCACCGTGCCAGCCAAAGGCAACGCTGACAAAAAAACAAAACAAACCATAACATTCTTGACCAACACATACCATCGGACCAGTTTTCTATATTCTACTCAAAAATTCATAAATCACTACTCCCCACCAGACAACCAATAGTGGCCTTCAGAGATGCAATTCTGTCACCACTTTTTGGAAAAAATCCTTAAGCCATTAATTAAAACCACTAAATCCTTTACCGTAACCCCTTCACAACATTAGACGTAAGTCTACGTCATGGTCGGGAAAGGGTTCCCGCAAATTGACGTAAACTGTTTCTGTTAGCAGGGCACAGGTTCTTACTGCCACGGGGGAGATCTCCGACCCTACCCCACAAAACTAAGATCAAAATTGGAACAGCCAACCACACCAATTTCAATGTTTCAGCAAATTAAATTGCCTGAAACACTGAAGTCCAGGTATGATCAGTGCTATAAACACAGATCATAGGCTGGAGCTAGGCAATGTCATCGTCACCAGCCCCAGCACTGATTGGTGTGATCAGAAGATGATATCCGACTGCACCAATCAGTGAGCATGGACGCAGTCTGACCTCTAGACAACCAACAGAAGATTAGACCCCTAAAATATAACTTTTATTCGAATATGCTAAAAAGGACTCAGTAGTCACCATAACAACAAACACAAAAACAAGACAAAATGCCAGGGAACAGGGATAAGTCATACATCAGTCAGGAAGGATTATGGGCTCTATCTGTCCCTATTTTGTCCCTAAATTCTCTCCCTTCCTGACAGCGGAGGTTGGCACCCTAATTTTTGCTCCGTGGCGCCCCCGCTCAATGTCGGTGTCCCTAATATCCCTGGTAAATCTCTATCTTTATATTTAAAAAAACACAATTGTGAATAAAAGATAGAGAAAAGTGAACGTACAGATTAAGAAGCCGACAATTCATCATAGATATGCATTTAAGGAGACCCAAGTCTATATATTGCGACAATAATAATAGCCCTGGGAATTTTTTAGAAGGTAAAATTTGTCTCAAGATAGCTGGTTTATTACATTCATACACAAGCCAGCATATACTAAATAACCAAAGCTAATAAAGCAGGTTCTGTTATATATGAGACTAATCCCCAGAAGTAATGCCCACAGACCGGTATCACATGTGCATCCTGCTCTATGTCGTTCTAAGTTGTCAGAGCCAGAATGTGATAGAGACTGTAACACATACAAGCAAAACAAATGACCAATTCTAACTGCATTATAACAATCTCAATATCATTTAGTAAGGAATAGCATTTATCATTGGTAATGCATTATGTCACATCTCATAGATATCAAAGAAATAACACAAATCATTAGTGATTCCTAATATCCTATGTCAGAAAATACAGGGATTTAGCACTTATCATAGATAGTCCCTTATATCATGTCCCAAATGCAAAGACAGTCTGATATCATATAAATAGACAGGGAGCAACACTTATCATTGATGATCCCTCATATCTCGTCCCAACGCGTTTCTCCCTGGTACTCTCCAGGGTTCATCAGGGGAACTGGAGAGGCAATCAATCCTTCTCTCCAGAAGCTCAGTCAGTGCTGCATATGCATCATATCTATGATGAATTGTCGGCTTCTTAATCTGTACGTTCACTTTTCTCTATCTTTTATTCACGATTGTGGTTTTTTAAATATAAAGATAGATATTTACCAGGGATATTAGGGACACCGACGTTGAGCGGGGGCGCCACGGAGCAAAAATTAGGGTGCCAACCTCCGCTGTCAGGAAGGGAGAGAATTTAGGGACAAAATAGGGACAGATAGAGCCCGTAATCCTTCCTGACTGATGTGTGACTTATCCCTGTTCCCTGGCATTTTGTCTTGTTTTTGTGTTTGTTGTTATGGTGACTACTGAGTCCTTTTTAGCATATTCGAATAAAAGTTATATTTTAGGGGTCTAATCTTCTGTTGGTTGTCTAGTTTTGCAATTGGGCCCCGCTTATACATTCCTTGTTCAGGTGTTTTACGCAGTCTGACCTCACAGTGACTGCTTTGCACCACCTCATTCCAGCTTGGAAACATGTGCAGGGCAGTCACGGTCATTCTGCTGCCGGATCTGCTGGGCTTTGTAGTGCCAGACACTATTTTAGCCTGTGCCACCACTTCTGCTGCTGCTGACTGAAGAAAAGAAAATATGTCCCAGTCTCCTGCTTTTTTCAATACACCCCGTTCTGCCGCTGAGCGCTGATCAGTACTTGATAGCTCGATCAGTTTTTTTCTTTAGCACCATCTCCATTTGTGCGTCCTGCAGCCGCCGAGTGCTGCTCAGTGACGCACATCATTAACCTGCATCTGTGGTGGCTTTTGGCTAGTACTCCCCCAGCCCCCCCCCTTGTCATCACATCCATGCGTGCGTCCAGCAGCTGCTGATCAGTGATGCACATCACTGATTGGCATATCTGTGCTCACTTTTGGCTTTTTTTCCCCTCAAAAAGTATAAATTTTTTTTTTTAAAAAAAATCAAATAGAAATAAATTTAGATTAGTTGATAGGGCTAGATTGGGGACAGTAAAAATATATTCTGGAATAATTAATTTATACTACAGTATTTTTTACTAAAATATAAATCAGAATTAGCATTAGATAGTGAAGTGTAAAAAAGGAATAAAAAAATAATAGTTTACATCAGTTGCTAGAGGTAGATTAGGGACCGTGTAATCCACAGTAACAAGACTGTAGTAATTCGCTTCAACTACAGTAGTTTTTACTAAAACAATCAGAATTAGGGTCAGATAGTTGCGGGCGCTCAGTAATTTTTTTCTTTTTAATGATGTCCGTTTAGTAATTGTAGGTTTAGAATTTTAGTGGAAAATTCTTGTAGCGCTTATACTACAGTTTTTTCTACTACATAGAGTTACGGCTAGCGTAATTTAGTTGTGAGTGCTTAGTACCGTAATTGTTTTTGCTGTCTACCGTTTAGCAAGTTTTGTTTTTTTTTTACCAAATTTTTATATTCTTTTTATTTTATCTTTCTACATTTTTCTCTTTCTTCTATTCTAATAACTTAATAAAAAAAAGTTTACAACACAAACACACACACACACCTGAATAAAATTTGGTTAATTTTACACACATGCACCACCCATGTGAAAAATAAAATGTCCCGCTCGTCCCAAACACTGTATTCAGCAGAGGAGGCATACTCCTTCCTTGCCAGCTTCCTCTATTTTTCCTCCTCTTCCTCTTTCTCTAGTGATAACAAACCCCCACGAAGACCCCCAGTACAGAAAACAAACCAGCACTCACCGTTAGTGACCTCCTATGGACCTCACCTACCGAAAATGTTGAGCCTCAGATTCCTGATTTTGTCACCCAATCAGGAATCCAATTTCACACTGCCAGCCTCCCAGAAATCAACTTTTTCAAAGTCTTTTTCTCTTGAGAATTTTGTAAACCTCATGCAGACCCAGACAAATTTCTTGCCCAAAACCCCACTTTGCCATTTGCTAATTGGACTTCTGAAGACACAGTATAAATCATGAAAGTTTTGGGGTTTTGTCCTTCATATGGGAATAGTGAAGAAGCCAGAAGTTCGACAATATTGCGGTGCTGATATTTTATATAACAGAGGCGGTTGATCCAGCACTTCCAATAAAACGTATATTTTTATTCAGAAAATTTCATTCAGAAAAAATATATAATTCCATAAGAAATCCACAGAAACATATGGAAAAGTGTGTCATCTGAGGAAATAGTCCCAAGGGAGATACATTCAAGGTGTTGGTTGACGCGTTTCAAAGTGATACATCTTATTCACAACCTACTGATGAGTGCTGATATTTTACATAACACTTCATGTTTCCATCCACAATTTTTTACATTACAACGATAATGCACAGTGTCCACCCCGAGACTATCAGAATTTTGACTTTTCAAAATTCGGCCGGTCATTGATCACTTCAGTAACAAATTTGCTGAGGTGTACATTCCCCAAAGGGACATCTGCATGGATGAGTCCCTAATACATTTTAAGGCAAGGCTCCAATTCTGGCAATACTTGCCAGCAAGAGGGCCAGGTACGGAATTAAAATTTACAAGCTGTGCGAGAGTACCTCAGGGTACATCCACAGATTTAAGGTTTATGAACGCAAGGACACCCAGATTGAACCCCCTGAATGCTCTCCTGTCCTAGGAGTTGGTGGGAAAGTTGTGTGGGAATTGTTGAACTCCCTGTTGGATCAAGGTCATAACCTCTACGTAGGTAACTTCTACATCAGCATCCCATTTTGCAAATCCCTCTCTGCCAGAGAGTACTTTGCGGTACTGTGCGCAAAAAATGAGAGAGGCCTCCGTAGGTTGCTACTTGGGAAGCTGCTCAGGAAGGGTGAGAGCATAGCCCAATAACGACAACATGCTGGTGGTAAAGTATAAGGACAAGAGGGATGTCCTTTTCTTGACCACCATAAATGGTAATGGCAGCATCCTCACCGCTGTACGAGTTACCACTACACAGGTCCCCAAATTAGACTGTTTCCTGGGGTAAAACAAGAACATGGGGGGGGGGGGGGGGGGGGGGGGGGGAGTTGATCTGTCTGACCAAGTCCTGCCAGTCGTACAGAGCCATGGGGAAAGCTAAGGTGTGGTACAAGAAGCTGGCTTTGCACATCGTACAGATGGCAATGTATAATGCTTACGTTCTATCACAATGTGCAGGCCAGACCAGTACCATTCCTTCAGTTTCAGGAGGTAGTGATCAAGGCCCTAATATATGGAAGTCAGGAAGGGGAAAGCCTCAGTACTTCCATTGTAAGGTCCTCCAACTTGGAAAGAAAGGAAGGTCACAAAAAAGGTGCAAAGTGTGTTACAAAAGGGGGATAATAAAATACACCATTTTTCAGTGTCACACATGCACCGACAAATAGACTGTTTCAAACTATACCACACATAAATTGATTACTAAAATTACTTCTGACTTACTCTAATTTATTGCATGACTGGATGTACTTTACAAAACTTATATATGCCAACTTCATTCACTCTATACAACCTACATATGCCACCACAAAATAAAATTCACATATCAGGAAAACATTAGATCATTTCCAATATAGGAATATAGGGTCACTTGTGGGGGGTTTCTACTATTTTGGCACCTAAAGGACTCTTCAAATGTGTCATGGCAATTGGAAACAATTCCATCAAAGTTTGCGCTCCAAAACGTCACTCCTTCCATTTCCTGTTACCCTTGTGAAAATAAAAAATTGGGTCCAAAGCAGGCCTGCTGTTACTCGCAGGGGGTTGCTTCACACTGCTGTATTGTCCCAGACAGGAGGGAGGAGCAGCTACTGTCACTTGGAATTAAAAGTGTTGTAAAGATAATTAAAGTGCACTGGGCATCTAATCTTTATAGTTTATGAGGGCAGGGACAGTACAATTTTTTTTTATCTCTCTAGAGAACCACTTTAACCCTTTAGGTGCTTTACAGTAATCTAAGCAATGTGGAAGGAAAAAAATGAAAATTTTACTTTTTCCCCACAAAATAATTTTTGCCCTAATGGTTTTCATTTTCATAAGGAAAAAATGGACTGTAGAATTTGCAATGCAATTTTTCTCCTCATTATGCAGATGCCTCATATGTGGTGGAAAAGTACTGTTTGGGCAAACGTCAGGGAAGGGGCACTATTTGATTATTGGAGCGCAAAAAATAAATAAATAGCTGAAATAGATAGCTGCCATATTGAGTTTGCAGAGCCTCTGATGTGCTTAACAGTGGAAACACCACACAAGTTAACCAATTTTGGAAACTACAGCCCACGGGTAACTTATCTAGAGGTGTAGTGAGCATCTTGAACCCCCAGGTGCTTCACAGAATTTTAGAACGTTGAGCCGTGAAAATGAAAAAAATAATTTTTTTCCCACAAAAATGTTGCTTTAGCTTAAATTTTTCATTTTCACAAGGGTAACAGCAGAAAATGGACTGTACAATTTGTCGAGCAATTTCTCCTGAGTACACAGATATCCCCCCCATATGTGGTGGAAAACTACTGTTTGGGTGCAGGGCAGAACTCAGAAGGGAAGGAGTGCCAATTGAATTCTGGAGCTTAATCTTGAATGAAATAGATTGCGGCTGCCATGTCACATTTGAAGTGCCTCTGACATGCCAAAACAGTGGAAACCCCCCAGAAGTGACAACATTTTGGAAACTACACCTCTCGAGAAATTCATCCAGGGGTGTAGTGAGCATTTTTAACTCTTAGGAGATTCACAGAATTGTATAACATTGGGCTGAGGAAAGGGAAAATTACTATCTTCTCCAATAAAATGTTGCTTTGACTCCAAGTTTTTAATTTTCAAAAGGGATAATAGGAGAAAATGAATAGTACAATCTGTTACGTAACTTCCCACAAGTACGCCAATACCCCATGTATGGTTGAAAACTACTTTTGAGGCACAGTGCAAAGCTCAGAAGGGAAGAAGAAACATATTGGAGTTCAGGTTTTGCGTGAATGGCTTGAAGGTGCCATTTCACACTGGCAGAGCCCCTGTGATCCTAGAAAAGTGGGAACCCCCCCGGAAGTGACCCCATTTTACAAACTATAGCTCTCAATGAATTCATCTAAGGGTGCAGTGATCATATTGACACCACAGGTGTGTCACAAAATATTATACCATTGAGCAGAGTAGAAAAAATAATTACATTTTTACCACAAAAATTTTGTTTTCGCCCCAGATTTTACATTTTCGCATAGGGAAATGGGTAAAAATTTGGCACACAATTTCTGCTGAAGGTGACAATACCCATATGTAGCTTTACAGTAATGATTAGTGACACGGCGAGACTCGGGAGGGAAGTAGTACTATTTGACTCTTGGACAACAAGATGGATGTTTTCCATTAGCAAGCAGCTGTGAATGTTGTAAATCTGCTGTGGTAGTGCCCAGCTTGAGCTTCTGGAGATATGCAACCATAAATTAAGCAGGCTCTTAATGTTGCAGATATTCCAAACATGTGGACAATAAATGTGGTTTATGCATAATGTGGGGCTCAGAAGGGATGTAGTCATTTGGATTTGGGAGCACAGAATTCGCTTGATTTCTTTTGGGGAGTGAGGAGCGATAGCGCTTTTCCAGAGTCTTTGTGCTACCAGTAACGTGGAAGTCCCCTATATTTCCATTGACAGATGACGGACCTGAGTGAAGACTTGCTTTTTGTGTGGATTGATCTGAAGCTTTTACGGGGATCATTTTAGATCACATTTATCCTGTCCTCTACACTGAGCACGTACATCGGGGGTTACCATCTAAATCTCCTAATGATGTGATTCAATTGAAACCCCCAAGGGATCCATTCACTATGAGGCACCACAGTTATTCTGTACTCCGTCTGGCCTCTGTTCAGCATTGTCCTTTTCAAAGGTGCACAAAACTGTGGCCAACGGCCCTTTAATGTATGCTTAAAAAGATGGACACCGCTGGATCACAGGCTAGACGGCATCCACAGTGCCTCCATCTGCCTCATTACAGGGAATCTTATGCCGGGGATTCCGTCTGAATCACAAAGTTTCTTGGCGGTAGAGTCTAGACAAAACAAGTGCAAATACAATATCATTAATCTCACCAATCATGTATTAAATGCTGATTCCATTTCTTTACTATCCAAGGGACTCTGTTATTGTATCCCTGATGCCTTCGATCTTATCGATTATAAAATGGATATGTATAAAGCGACCAGAAAAATCCATTTATTTAAATAATTTCTCTCTTCCACGCAGGTTGAACCCAAGATTCCAGAAGGAGTGTGTCCGTGTAATACAGGCCTTTTGGAGTTCAGTGTAGGGGTCCCAGATAATACCTCCAGAGTGGCAGTCTTGGACGATGCAGCCGCATTACTAAGCCTAACCAGTGATACAAATTGTTTAATAAGGAGAAATGCCATCCCCCGGTTACACCTTTTACAGGAGGTATCCAGTACACATATGTGCCCCCTATATCACCGGGGAAAGTGATGAACATCTTTCAGGAACGGGTTCTTAGAGATGTAGAGGCTGTAATCTACACCAAATCTCCAAAAAATCTTAATGCAGGTGAGCTAAAGGGCTCTCAAAGAGTTAAAAAGTTGGGAGGACATTATCAGAGAGGCGTTAAAGGAGGCAATCTGGTTTTACTAACTAGGGAGCATTACTTAGAAGAGGCAAACAAACAACTTGCAGATACTTACACTAGATTACCCTCTGACCCTACTTCTAGATTTAAAAAACAATTGCAAACTTTTCTGAGGCGGCAGGTTGAAAGGGGTGTTTTATTAAGAAAAAAAGCGGAAAGATTGTTTCCCTCTTTTCTAAAAAAAACCTCACTGGTATTCTATACTAAAAGTCCACAAGTCCCTTCAAGCACCTAAGGGACGCCCCATAGTGTCTGGGATAGGTTCCCTCACAGAACCCCTTTCAAAATATATGGACTGGCTATTGAGACCGTTACTGGCATCAATTCCATCGTATATTAAGGACACCAGTGCCTTTTTGGTAGCCCTACAGGATTTTCACTGGCAGGAAGACTTTTCTTTAGTCTCGATAGACATAGAAAGTCTTTATACCAGAATCCCACAAAAAGAAGGAGTAGAGGAGGTCGGATCAATTTTGAGAAGCACTGAGAAAAGTGCAGCCACTATAGATTTTATCAGTGAAGGTGATCACAATGCAGGGTGGATAAAAATCAATGTTTTTTTTTTTTTAAAAAAATCAAAAAAAAAAAATCGGATTTTTTTGATTTAAATCGGATTTTTTTCAATAAACTGCTTTTTGAGGAAAATATTTTACCATCCAAAGGTTCTTCCATCATGAGATCAAGCTGAGTTGTTTAACTCAGTAGAATAAAGGCTGTATATGTGTAACATTCACAATGCCATGCTCTTCCAGAGGTTTCCGTAGGATTAGTGGGCAGTTTCTCTCCTATATTATCACAGACGCTCGCTTTACTTACGCAGTTCTCAAAACTGAATTTGACTCCGCAGAGGTCCCAGCCTCTTCTTCACGGCAAAAATGTTACAACATGAACAGAGTTGAGAAAAAGACCTTAATCCTATTGTTCTACAAACCTATGAATACAGAATCAACCCCTTCAGTGCCAAGTCCAAGAAGTTAGACAATATGTTTCTGATTGTTTGGAGTGGAATAGATCTGCACAACACAAGAAGAATGTGAATCTAAGTGTGAGGAGGAGGAAGGGCAAGCAGACAAGAAAATGAAAGTGAAACTTTGAGCACAATACTGCAGCATAGCCACAGACAGACAAGTCTGGATCTGTTTGTGTGTACGATCTGAGGTTTATTACATTCTTTCCTTATAATGGTAGCAGGCCGTAAAAGAGACCCAGTTTGGGAATATTTTAATGAAGCTCCTTCGCCTATCGGTAAGGCAGGCATGCGTGCAAAATGCAAACGATGCAACAAAGAGATGCAAGGCCTGGTGGCGCGAATGAGGCAACATCATGAGAAGTGCGGTGATGAAGATGACCAAAGAAATCCTATTGAATCCTATTTCTAAAAGACTGAACTGTCTTGTGTGAGAAAAATTATATTTCTTATTATTACTGCATGTTAGTGTCATTTGGTACAGTTATGAAGAAAAACATATTCCTTTTGGGGCAGGGGCAGTGATGTGTTGTGTACAATAAGCAGAAATTGTATAAACAATAAAATAACCGCATTGACTTTTTTTGTTTAGGGGAATTCATGGATTCTGGAAACTATCCATCTCCAAGATCACCATCATCCTGTTCTACAGTTTCAGAGTTATCCATCCAGGATAGTGCTTCATTAGCAGCAGCATCATCATCAGACACGCACAGCCACATATCACCATCACCCAAAAGGAAGAAAAAACCTTTACCTCCTGGAACCACCATAGATAGGTTTGTGATAAGAACTAGCAGATTAGAAAAAGAGTTGATTGATGAAAAAATTGCCCAGTTTATTTATGCAACGAACTCTTCTTTCCGTCTGACTGAGAAGCCACATTTCATTAATATGGTTCAGTCACTGAGACCAGGATACAGTCCACCCAGCAGAGCTGATGTTGCAGGGAAACTGCTGGATCAAGTGTATGACAGAGAAATGGAGCAATGTGCAACAGCTCTGGAGAGTAAAATTGTTAACCTAAGTATTGATGGGTGGAGTAATGTCCACAATGATCCTATTGTATGTGCTTGTATAACAACAGAAGAAGGTAAAGTCTTCCTTGCACAAACAACTGATACGTCAGGAAATGCACACACAGCAGAATACTTACAAGACGTGGCAGTAAAAGCTATAACAACATGTGAACAAAAATTCAAATGTCTAGTACGCAGTTTGGTCACTGACAATGCAGCAAACGTATCCAAGATGAGAAGAAATTTAGAAGAGCAGGGAGGGAATACAAAGCTGCTAATAACATATGGTTGCAGTGCTCATTTGCTGCACCTCTTAGCCAAAGACTTAAGTGTTCCAGAAATAAAGGCTAACGTTGTTGAAATTGCTAAATACTTCCGTAATAATCATTTTGCTGCAGCAGCTCTGAAAAGGATGGGTGGAACCAAACTAACGCTCCCACAAGATGTTAGATGGAACTCTGTGGTGGACTGTTTTGAGCAGTATATCAAAAACTGGCCTATTCTGATGACACTTTGTGAAGAAAATCGAGATAAAATAGATGGCACTGTCACGGCCAAAATCCTCAACATTGGGCTTAAGAGAAATGTTGAACATATGCTGAGCTTCCTGAAACCCATCTCTCAAGCTTTAAACAAAATACAGAAAAATAGCTGTTTTATTGCGGATGCTGTTGAAATTTGGAAGGAACTGAGTGAACACTTAAAAACAGAACTACACATGGACAGAATTAAATTACAAGCAGTAAACAAACGAATGGGACAAGCACTGACTCCAGCTCATTTTTTGGCAAATATTGTCAATATCCAATATCAGGGTCAAAACCTAAAGGCCCCGTCACACTAAGCGATATCGCTAGCGAGATCGCTGCTGTGTCACGGTTTTGGTGACTCACCAGCGATGTCGCTATGTGTGACACTTTGCAACGATCAGGCCCTTGCTGTGAGGTCGCTGATCGTTGCAAAGTGTCCTGGACCATTTTTTGGTCGTTGGCCTCCCGCTGGCCAGCACACATCGCTGTGTGTGACCAGCGGGACCAACGATCTGGCTGGTAACCATGGTAAATATCGGGTTACTAGGGGCACGCGCGCACTTAGTAACCCGCTGTTTACCATAGATACCACTCTGCTACGGTGCGCGGAGGCTCCAGCGCACCGTAGCAGAGTGGTATCCATGGTAAACAGCGGGTTACTAGGGGCACACGCGCACTTAGTAACCCGATATTTACCATAGTTACCAGCCTGCTCCTGCTTAAGCAGCAGGCTGGTAACGGGAGCAGGACATCGTGGAACGATTCTTTCCACGATGTCGCTGCTCCCCTCATCGCTGGTGAGCCTGCCTGTTTGACAGCTCACCAGCGATGTATTAGCGATGCAGCAACGATCCCTGACAGGTCGTATCGTTGTCGGGATCGCTGCTGCATCGCTTAGTGTGACGGGGCCTTAAGTGCTGAGGAAGAGGAGTTAGCTATGACATGGGTATCCAGCAATCATCCATCTTTAATGCCAACTATAATAAACTTCAGAGCTAAGGGGGAACCATTCAAGAAATATATGTTTGCTGAAGATATTTTAAGGAAGGTCACACCAGTAAACTGGTGGAAGTCACTTAAGCGCTTGGATTTAGAGACTGTTCAAGTAATGATTTCACTTTTAACAGCAGTAGCTTCTTCTGCAGGCGTTGAAAGAATAGTCTCTTCCTTTGGACTCATTCATTCTAAATTGAGAAATCGGTTGGGACCCAATAAAGCAGGAAAGCTTGTTTTTCTTTTCCAGATTATGAATAGGAACAAAGAAGAAGATGATGATGAAGATGACGACGAGTGAGCTACAGAGGACAGCAGGGACAGTAGTATTTAAGTTTTTCATGTGTCGGCTGGGCTGACAGTCTAAGTTTCTTAAAATATATATATATTTTGTTTAGCCAAATTAGTTAACAAACATGGATGTTTGTTTAAGCAAATAACTTATGCTGTAATGTTGTTATTGTTTCAGTTGAATAAATCTATTTAAATTGTTATTAAGGTCAGGATTATTTTTCTCCTTCCTAAGTACAACAGAACAGTGGTGTCCAAATATGAATGATTAACCCATTAAACTGGGGAGAAAAAAGTAATATAAAAAGGGATTCTAAAAATCTTCATCTACTTGCATGTTAAAGTAAAGTAGCAAGAACTAGTTTAGGTAGAAACTTTGATTTAAATCAGTGATTTAAATCAAGCCTTACTGACTACTGATTTAAATCGTGATTTAAATCAGTTCGATTTAAATCAAATCCACCCTGTCACAATGGGTTTAAATTCTTGGAGAATTAGTATTTACAAAAAACGGGGACCACCATGGGGACCCCAGTAGCTTGCATCTTTGCAAATCTTTTTTTGGCCGCTTTTGAGGGGAGATTTGTCTAATCTACTACTAACCCCTATTTGAGATACATTAGATTGTATCTGACATATTTATTATCTGGGGAGGAACTCAGGAGCAATTTGATGATTTTGTAGGGTTCCTAATTAATCAGGTTAATGACATGAACATGAGGTTCACATCTAATCATGGGGTGCTTTTTTGGGATTTTCTGGACGTAAAAGTCCAGATTAATAATGCACCCTTGTAACAGAGGTCTTCAGGATACCCTCTTCTACAGATTCTTTATTGCACTATAAGAGCGCACATCCAGTGCATTTAAATAATTCATTGCTGTACAGTCATTCCTTAAGGTTAAAAAGAATTAATTCAGATGGTAATTTATGGAGCAGGCAAATGAGTTGAGAAATAGCTTTGTCCAAAAAGTATTCTGAAAACGTTCTGGATGCGGCATTGCGGAGAGTTAGTTCGCCTACTCAATCTATTACTCAAAGATTCCCATACAAAAAAGATGGCGAAAGGGAAAAGGTTTATATTTAATTTTAAGTTTAGTGCCATGGACAAATTCATTAGATCTGCCATTCACAAAAATTGGCATATTTTAGAACAGGACACTGGTTTGACAGATGTCACTACCCGGGGTCCTTTAGTGTCCTGAAGGACATATTGGTGTAGAATAGAGTAACATCAGCTAACAATTGGCTGAATGTGAGGTCCTCTAAAGGTAATTTTAAGTGTGGCAGCTGTAACTTTTGTGTTTCCATCTTACTGACAAGTCCCTAAAGATAGATGATATGAGACATACAGTGAGAGACTATCACCTGTCGCACTAACTATGTGGTGTATATAATTTTGTGCCCGTGTGGCTTTTATTATATAGGAAAACCATAAGGCCCCTTTTTATTCGTTTTCGGGAACACTTTAAATCAATCACTACTAAAAAAGGATCTTAGAGATTGATCCAACATATTTGGGAGCAACATAACGGTAATCCCCGTGTGGTACGGTTTGCAGGCTAGAGAAAGTCCACTTCCCCTAACAGGGAGGCGATTTGCATAAACTCCTTCTAATGAGGGAAGCTAGCTGGATTATGCGCACGATTGGTTTTAATGATAAGTTAGACATGTCTGTGTTTTTATAGTATTGGTGTTTTCAGTGTTTTGTCTGCGTTTTAATAAGCATGTACTAATAGATGTGCTGTGGGTTGTCATGTTGGGATTTTGTAATGTTGGGTGAAACTGTTTTAATGATGTTGTGGAGTGGGTGGTTCTATGGTTTAAAACTTTCTCTTTCGACACTTCCCTTCATACCTAGGGACCCGTAGAAGTGCAAAGGAGCGCGAAACGGGCGTCATAAGACAGGTGATCCACAGCCTTCCACACAACGGATTTTTAATGTAAGAAATAAAGATTTGCCTTTTTTATAGATTGGTGAATGTTACCATTTTTTTCTTCTCTTTCACATGGATTGTTAATTACCTGCTTCATTACGGTAAGCACCTGGTCATCCTGGAGTTGGGTGCCATTCCAGATCCATAATGACTGTGTAGCAGCAGGGGGCAGAGGTACAGCGGTGCCGAATATTTTTTTATTTTTCTGCTGATGGAGCTGTGTGGCGGCTTCTGTTTTGAGGGATAAGATGGTGTTTTCAGTGATATGGATACACTAATTTTATTTACATTCATCTTTTTGATAGCGTTTTATTCCACTTTTTATTCGGTGGTATGATGAGAAAGCATTGTTTCTTGCCCCCCCCCCACTTTTTACGGTGTTCACTGAAGGGGTTGACTAGCGTGCCAGTTTTATAGGTTGGGTTGTTACGGACACGGCGATATCAAATGTTTACTTTTTTTTGTTCATTTTTGTTTTTAGATAAATATACGTATTTATTGGTATAATATTGTTTTCATTTCTCTTAGTCATTTTTTACAAAAAAAATGTTTTTTCACTTTTTTACTTAACCCCTCTATGGGTTTTGTACTCGGATTGCTGTTATAATGCATTGCAATGCACCAGCACCGCAATGCATTATACCTGTCAGTGTTACACTGACATAAACCTCTTAGGCCATGCCCAAGGCACAGTCTCTGTAGGCTTCCGTAGCTGACAGGCCGTCATGTGACCTCCTGCTGTCATGGTAACCACTGGACTCACGTGATGAAGTCACGGTGGCGCCGATCGGACGTTAGAGGGAGCCCCCTCCCTGTCCCTGTTTTCTAAATGCTGCGAATGATATTAATCGTGGCATTTAGGGAGTTGAACAGCCCAGGTCGGTGCAGGCACTGCTCCTGGCAGTGACAGCCAGGTTGTGGCTATCACTTAAGCTGAGCTCCTGGCAGCTATCATGTGGGCACTGTTCCTGTCCCCGCACAATTGCAGAATGTACCAGTACGTCGTATGTTGGGAAGGAGTTAAGGGTAGAAAAATTCAAAGTTTGAAAATGTGAAAGTTTCAAAATTTTCACAAAAATTCTGATCTTTTCACAAATAAGCGTAAAAAATTTTGACCTGAATTTACCACTAACAGAAAGTACAATATGTCACGAAAAACATTCTCAGAGTCAGTGGGATCTGTTGAAGTGTTCCAGAGTTATTACCTCATAAATTGACACTGGGCAGAATTGTAAAAATTGGCTTGGTCACGAATGCGAAAACATGATGGGGGGTGAAAAAGAACCGATCACCATGTAAATGCAGTATAATCTGCAGGCCCCATGTTATAGAGCAGAGGGAGCGGAGTAGATTGATTATATACTTTTGTGAGAACAAAATTTATATAACTTGTGTTTTAATCATTTAATCCTTTCCACATTCTGGGAAGTTCTGTCTATTGAGGCCCCATCAGTGACTGTATAAGTGTGCATACAGAAATAGCTGGGAATTTCTGATAGCACCACCCATTGGACCGAAATTTCAAGAAACCGCAAAGGATTAAATGATTAAAAAAAACAAATGTTATATTGAATATTTTCTCACAAAACGACTCAGTCGACTAAGCTCCTCCGGCTCTATAACATGATGTCTGCAGATTTTCAGAGTGATAGGTTCTTGATGGTATTCAGGAAATGGCCTGTGTCTTAAAAGAGAACCTGACTCCTGCTCCTCCCAATGACATCTAGTATAACTAGAATATTAATAGTCTATACCAGACCTGGGCAACCTGCATAGAGACGCAGGTCAGGTGCATCGCTGTGTGAGCCTGTTTGCCTGCACTCCTCAGTACCTACCCACTGTACTGCCTGAGCCGCACACTCATCTGTCACCAGGTGTTTGCCACCTCATCTGAGAGAAGCATAATGTAGTAAGAGACCCGGATTCCAGTGATGTGTCACTTCGCTTACTGGGTAAAGCAGTTTGAACACAGAGTTCTTAGATACAGTGCCTACAAGTAGTATTCAACCCCCTGCAGATTTAGCTGGTTTGATAAGATGCAAATAAGTTAGAGCCTTCAAACTGCAAACGAGAGTAGGTTTTATGAACAGAAGCATAAATCTTACAAACCAAAAAGTTATGTTGCTCAGTTGAATTTTATTAAATTTTAAACATAAAAGTGTGGGTCAATTATTATACAACCCCTATGTTTAATATTTTGTGGAATAACCCTTGTTTGCAATTACAGCTAATAATCGTCTTTTATAAGACCTGATCAGGCCGGCACAGGTCTGTGGAGTTATCTTGGCCCACTCCTCCATGCAGATCTTCTCCAAGTTATCTAGGTTCTTTGGGTGTCTCATGTGGACTTTATTCTTGAGCTCCTTCCACAAGTTTTCAATTGGGTTAAGGTCAGGAGACTGACTAGGCCACTCCAACACCTTGACTTTTTCCCTCTTGAACCAGGCCTTGGTTTTCTTGGCTGTGTGCTTTGGGTCGTTGTCTTGTTGGAAGATGAAATTACGACCCATCTTAAGATCCTTGATGGAGGAGCGGTGGTTCTTGGCCAAAATCTCCAGGTAGGCCGTGCTATCCATCTTCCCATGGATGCGGACCAGATGGCCAGGCCCCTTGGCAGAGAAACAGCCCCATAGCATGATGCTGCCACCACCATGCTTGACTGTAGGGATGGTATTCTTGGGGTCGTATGCAGTGCCATCCAGTCTCCAAACGTCACGTGTGTGGTTGGCACCAAAGATCTCGATCTTGGTCTCATCAGACCATAGAACCTTGAACCAGTCTGTCTCTGAGTCCTCCAAGTGATCATGAGCAAACTGTAGACGAGCCTTGACATGACGCTTTGAAAGTAAAGGTACCTTACGGGCTCGTCTGGAACGGAGACCATTGGGGTGGAGTACGTTACTTATGGTATTGACTGAAACCAATGTCCCCACTGCCATGAGATCTTCCCGGAGCTCCTTCCTTGTTGTCCTTGGGTTAGCCTTGACTCTTCGGACAAGCCTGGCCTCGGCACGGGAGGACACTTTCAAAGGCTGTCCTGGCCGTGGAAGGCTAACAGTAGTTCCATAAGCCTTCCATTTACGGATGATGCTCCCAACAGTGGAGACAGGTAGGCCCAACTCCTTGGAAAGGGTTTTGTACCCCTTGCCAGCCTTGTGACCCTCCACGATCTTGTCTCTGATGGCCTTGGAATGCTCCTTTGTCTTTCCCATGTTGACCATGTCTGAGTGCTGTTCACAAGTTTGGGGAGGGTCTTAAATAGTCAGAAAAGGCTGGCAAAAGAGATCTTTAATCCATACATGTGAAGCCCATTATTCTTGGTGCCTGAACTACTTCTTAATACTTTTGGGGGACCAAACAGAATTCTTGTGGTTTGAGGGGTTGAATAATAAATGACACTCAATTAACTTTTAACGTTTTTTTAAAAAAAAAAAAAAAATAAATTTGCTGCAGTGCATTTCCCACTTCCAGGCTGATCTACAGTACAAATGTCACAATGCCAAGTTAATTCCGCATGTGTCAACCAGCTAAATCTGCAGGGGGTTGAATACTACTTGTAGGCACTGTATAGCCTGAAGTAGGGCTGAGCTGTCCCCGACCACACCAGGCATTCTGTGTACAATGTCTATAGACAGTGAGCTGCTTATCACAGGAAGGAGGTGGAGTAGGACAACTTGGCACCAGGCAGCAAGATCCAGCAATGATAATGTCTAGTGATAAAATAGTCAATGTAACTAAACAGTACACAGCCTGATGAGTGATACATCGGTGATATCTGTATTTTAATCCCTACCTCATTACTGGCCTCAGATTACAATCACAAAACCGGCTGACTTATTCCCTTTAATGAATCCAGGTTGCCCTGCTTGAGAATTGCATAGTGACGCCCCTGCTATTCTGGATGAGCAGCACATCCTATGGAAGCCCCCACTGCCTGTGAATTAAATCTAAGTCCATGGGAAGCAACCATGTACACAAAGTTGAATCCTCATCATATATCTTTATGCTGTGTGCCCACTATGCGTTTTTAAGCAATTCAGCTACAGAAACGCTTAAAAAACGCTTGGTAGAAGGCCTGCCATGTTCCCCAATGATAATCCGCATAAGATGTGCACATGCTGCGGAAATTTCAGCTGCAGATTATCATTGCGGAAAAATCCGCAGCACTACCAATTATTTTGCGGAAGCGCTGCATTTTCGCCGCCATTGACTTGCATTGGAACGCATGGAATCCGCATCACTGCATCTGTACATGCGGAATCCATGCATTTCAATGTGCGGATGGTACCCGGGTCTGGAGGAGAGGAGACTCTCCTCCGGACCCGGGTACCATAGTACCTGTAAAAAAAAAAAAAAAAAAAAAAAATAATTATACTTACCTTCTGATGGCCCCTGGTGTGCTTGTCTTGGCTTGCCGGCAGCTAGCGGTAGACTAAAGGACCTGCGTTGATGTCATTTAGCCATGTGACGGGTCACATGACCGCTGACGTCGGCAGGTCCTTTAGTCTACTGTGAGCTGCCGGCAAGGCAAGCCAAGCCCAGGATACCGGGGGTCATCATAACGCAAGTATAATATTTTATTTTTTACCATTCTTTCGGTCACACTATATAAATCCATGCCGTTTGCATGGATTTATATAGTGTTACCAAGTTGTCAAGCACTTTTTAAGTGATGCTAAAATCGGTTGGAAAGCACTTGACAACCCGCATGCAAAAATGCATGTGAAGAACGCTTCACATCCGCTTGTCCCTGGCAGGAAAAACGTATGTACAATCCGAAAGCGTTTTTTCTGCCAGGGAGATGCAGAAACGCTCAGGAAAAATCCGTAGCATTTCTGCATCGTGGGCACTTAGCCTTACACTGGGTTTATTTTATTTCTGTATTGGCTGGGTAAAAAGAATTAGGCCACATGCGGATCCATGAATGTGTAGCGCTCGGAGGGTTCGGCCGCTACAGGGGTATTGCACCTCAACCAGAGGTGTGATACTTCACTCCCAGGTAAGGATGGAGTATGGACCAGGGCTCAGTTAGCAGCATACACCACACCCCATTTCCGGGGGACAGCTCTACAGTGCTCCCATTTATATATATATATATATATATATATATGCAGGCACATCTGACTATGTCCCTGGCTGGAGTGGGGAGGGGGGAGGAAAACCCAGTGGTGTAGGAGCAGATAGGGGTTGGTTTCTGGGCATAGGTAGGAGCTCATTGGGTGCTGGTCACCTGAGCTCACACACAGAGGAGGAGGTGGTATATAAGGTGGGCACCATCTTAGTTCAGTGTTCAGTCTGTGAGAAGACAGGGAGCAGAGGCTCTGCAGGAGCTCTGCTCCAGAGCCAGGCCCAGGGACTCGGGCAGGGCGAGAGAGAGAGAGGAGAAAGGAACAGAACAGAAAGAGAAGGAACCAAGAAGTAGAAAGGCTCAGAAACACGAAGGTAGAAGGGACCCTAAGGACCCAGGAGATAACGGATGACTGGTCAGGCAAGAAAAAGGTACCGGATCCTAAGTTGGTGGAGGCAAATAATCCTCAGCCAAGAACCGGAGGTCGTGATCACCTATTGGTGCGACCCCTCGCTAAACCTACTAGGAAGGCACCACATAGAGCCAGGGAAGGTGGCGCCAAGTTCTCCCAGAGAAGGCCCGAGGCAGCTGGACAGAAGTTTGGTCACTGGTGGGGCACGGCCAGAGAAAGGATAGAAGGGAGTCCTGTGCCATACTCTCGAATTGCCTGGGGGTTGACCGAGCCCCTCACCTGGTGGACGCAGCACGGCTCGGGCAGTCCTACCTGTACAGAAGTGACTTGGACAACAACTGTGAGTAAAAGACGCTGGACTGCAACACGTTGTCTCTGTGTTTCTTACCGCGCCAGCACTAACGGTACTGGGACGCCCTGCACCACCACCCCCAGCATTCACCTACACTGCCCTGAGGCTACACTCTTCCCGTGGGGAGTTATCCTATCCCTGTGCTGCATATCTACATCAGCCTCAGCGGTCTGCCTTGCAGCGGCGGTCCTCCCTGACCGCAATCCACGTGTGGCGTAGTCTGACATTAAATCATAGAAACACTGATAAATAGACTGCCACACCATTTGGTCTGAGCACCCTGAGCCACGGGATCGGGTTGCCACTACTACCCCCAGCATCGCACAGAAACCCGGTCCAGGGTACCCCACGGCCAGCTTTTGGCGTAGTCGGCAGGATTGTGACCAACCCGCCACAAACGGGTATTGCGTGCCTGAAGAGAGACTGTTTCGCTGTATTAAAGATGGCGCCCGTCCCAGAAGAACGGACGCCATAATGTGCGCGCCAAAAGATAACAAGAAGCCACCTCCCATCGTGGGCCAGGTCCCAGAATGGCGCCAAAGAAGGAGCCCACCCCCAACAGTCATGAGTGCGGCTGTAGAGATGTCCATCAAGGTGGGGGGGCTGCCCCTGAAAGTGATTGCCAGCAGATTGCCCCAAGACCACCCCCAATGGGGGCGGAAAGAGAAGAAAACTGTGGGGCCGGGTATGGTTTGGATCAGTCTCACCGGACCACACCCGGAGATGGAGAGAGGAGCCAGCTCCAGCACCCTGGCGAGGAGCCTGCTACAGGCCGAATCCCCATGCAGCTTCAAGGAGCTGCTAGCACAACTCCCCAAGGAGGACCCGGAACACATGCGGGCTGCGCTGGAGGAGCTGGACCGGAGGATGGTCCGGGCGCAGTGGGACGTCATCGCCGGGTGGAAGGAGGAGATGGCCCGGCGGGCCATGACCCCGTCGCAAGGGACGCTGCAACCACCCAGCAGCACGCCTGCCTCCGAGGGCGGTGAGAACAGATCAGAGGCCGAGGACGACGCCGCGGAGGAGGCCGCAGCAGCGGAAACAGGTAACGGAGGCGCCCTTACCCCGGGTCCTGGGGCAGTCAACCTGCCCCTGCATCCTGTTGCAGAGCCCGAAGCCCAGGAAACCGTCACTGTCACCGCGCCTCCACCGCTACCAACCGGTCCCCAGGCCGCAGACACAGCCGGCGAGCCCCGCCCCACGCCGTGCCCTCGGACCCCGGGCGCGATCGGAAGACGTCCACGGCAGGCCTGGTCGCAAGGCCGAGTACCTCCGGGCGCCGCTATCCCACCAGCACCCCCTACCTCTACCATACCACCACTGGGCGTGGACCTGTACACCCAACATACGGGTCCGGATGGAGAGCCCTTTATCTGGCCGCCCGGGTGGGTTAATCCTCGGCAAAGGGGAGGCCCGTCCGCAGAGGCCGGAGCCCCGCCTGAGCCCCTCATACCTGCTCCGGAGCCAAGGGAAGTTTCCCAGTCCCCGATGGAGGACGCCCAGTACGAGTGGGACCCGACCGGAGAGGACCTGATCGGGTTCGTACAGGAAACGCGGGCAGCCGCAGCCCGCCGACGGGAGTCCTGCCGCCAGCAGTTGGCGCTGTTCGAGAGGGAGCAGCGAGAGCGGCGCATCAGGCAAGAACAACTACAAGTTCAGAGTGCGGAACAGAAAATGAGAACCCGGCGAGACCCCCGAGCTGCCCGCGGTCCCCGAGCTGCCGGGACGGTTGTCAAATTCCAGATGGAGCACGGCTGGGGTTTCATCAGGGACCCGGACACGATAAGCGACGTGTTCGTGACCCGAAGGGATGTGGAGAGCCACCTGGCAGGTGGTCATCGAGGGTGGGATCTATATCCAGGAGACGTGGTGTCCTACGCCCAACACCAAGGCGTCAAGGGGTGGTACGCCCTACACGTCCACAGAGTAGCAGAGGAGGAAGAGCAACACTACTCTGCCCAAGGATATCAAGAGGGCCCGGATGGGCCTGAAGATTACCAGGAGCAAGGCGCATATGGAGGTCAGCATTCACAGTAAAGTGGAGAAGCGCCAGTGTACATAGTTACCCGTCAGGGTACAGAGACTGTTTTGGGACTGTTTCCAGATTAGAGTGTGGTCCCCGTTGGGATTGATATAGAACTGTTAAAAGTTACCCCCTTTCCTTACCTGGCTGAGGACTGAGAGCAGCCACTCGCCTCTCCCAATCTGGCTGGGGACAGAGCGGCCGTCCCTGTAAATAGCTGCGCTTACTAAAGCGCCCCCTATTGGTTTTATAAAAGGACTGCAACGTCTACCTCAGGAAAAGTTTGCTAGACTTTTGCACCTTTAAGAAAAATGGACACCTGGTCGCAAGTTGCACCGTGGCCAGTGAATCAGAGTTTACTTGAAAATGTTTTATATGAAAAGTTTTATATGCTGCTACATGATAATGAGAATGCTTTATATGACAAAAGAGTTCCGGTAGTATTAACAATATCTAGTAAAAGAAAAATGTTGAAAAAGAGAAAAAAGTGTTTCCCATAAAGGGAATTGAACAATGTCGTCCGTTTTCTCATGTAAAAAGTTATTGAAAAAGTTTTGCATGTCTTGTAAATCAATTGTTTTTGCTCTTTTCCAGCCCGAGGACGTGCTGTGGTTTACCAGGGGGTAATGTAGCGCCCCGAGGGTTCGGCCGCTACAGAGGTATTGCACCTCAACCAGAGGTGTGATATTTCACTCCCAGGTAAGGATGGAGTATGGACCAGGGCTCAGTTAGCTGCATACACCACGCACACCCCATTTCCGGGGGACAGCTCTACAGTGCTCCCATTTATAAATATATGCAGGCACATATGACTACGTCCCTGGCTGGAGTGGGGAGGGGGGAGGAAAACCCAGTGGTGTAGGAGCAGATAGGGGTTGGTTTCTGGGCATAGGTAGGAGCTCATTGGGTGCTGGTCACCTGAGCTCACACACAGAGGAGGAGGTATATAAGGTGGGCACCATCTTAGTTCAGTGTTCAGTCTGTGAGGAGAAGACAGGGAGCAGAGGCTCTGCAGGAGCTCTGCTCCAGAGCCAGGCCCAGGGACTCAGGCAGGGCGAGAGAGAGAGGAGAAAGGAACAGAACAGAAAGAGAAGGAACCAAGAAGTAGAAAGGCTCAGAAACACGAAGGTAGAAGGGACCCTAAGGACCCAGGAGATAACGGGTGACGGGTCAGGCAAGAAAAAGGTACCGGATCCTAAGTTGGTGGAGGCAAATAATCCTCAGCCAAGAACCGGAGGTCGTGATCACCTATTGATGCGACCCCTCGCTAAACCTACTAGGAAGGCACCACATAGGGCCAGGGAAGGTGGCGCCAAGTTCTCCCAGAGAAGGCCCGAGGCAGCTGGACAGAAGTTTGGTTACTGGTGGGGCACGGCCAGAGAAAGGATAGAAGGGAGTCCTGTGCCATACTCTCGAATTGCCTGGGGGTTGACCGAGCCCCTCACCTGGTGGACGCAGCACGGCTCGGGCAGTCCTACCTGTACAGAAGTGACTTAGACAACAAATGTGAGTAAAAGATGCTGGACTGCAACACGTTGTCTCTGTGTTTCTTACCGCGCCAGCACTAACGGTACTGGGACGCCCTGCACCACCACCCCCAGCATTCACCTACACTGCCCTGAGGCTACACTCTTCCCGTGGGGAGTTATCCTATCCCTGTGCTGCATATCTACATCAGCCTCAGCGGTCTGCCTTGCAGCGGCAGTCCTCCCTGACAGCAATCCAGGGGTGGCGTAGTCGGACATTAAATCATAGAAACACTGATAAATAGACTGCCATACCATTTGGTCTGACCACCCTGAGCCACAGGATCGGGTTGCCACTACTACCCCCCAGCATCGCACAGAAGCTCGGTACCCCACGGCCCAGGGGGCGAGTCACATGTTACAGGCGTGGGCAATTAAAATATTGGTGACCTATCCAAAAGAGCTGTATTTCAGCTGAATGTTGGGGTTACTTGGTGTCGGACCCCCATTGGTCTCCTATGGATGACCTATTTTAAAGATAGGCCATCAATAAATGGGTTGTCCAGGCAGATATTACCTGCTAATACATGTTACAATAAAGCTTATTGTAACATGTATACCAATAGCAACTAATCAAATATAATTTACTGATTTTTAAGAAGTGATTAAATTAATTTTGCTTCAATTCACAACAATCCCAATTTCTCAATTGGCCACTTGAAAAAGTTAATTGCCCACCCCTGCTAAATACAACATGAAGAAGTAGTTGTTGAAAGTCTACTAAACTCCACAGATTACTCCACACGTGCCATACGATTCTGCCTCTAGCTCTTATCATATGCTACATGATCATTTCTCTTTTTGGTAACGAATACTACAATCAAACATGAGGGACCATTAAGGCCATGTGCACACTTCGAGTATTTGGTGAGTTTTTTACCTCAGCATTTGTAAGCCAAAACCAGGATAGGAACAATTAGAGGAAAAGTATAATAGAAACTCGTCACCACTTCTGCATTTATCACCCACTCCTGGTTTTGGATTACAAATACAGATGTGAAATACTGACCAAATACTGAACATGTGCACGTGGCCTAACAGGTTCAAACGTAGCACAGACATATGCTAACAGTGACTTGAACCATTTTGAAGAAAAAAATGTATATATCAATTATCTATATAGACACTATGCCTTCTGTTAGCAAAGATACACAATGACATTTTCTACATTTGGAACGGACCCAATGATTCACTTACATCATTATGACTTTTTTCTATGACTTAGAGGGGTTGTCTCAAAGTACATTTTAATTAGTAGATCTTGGGGGAAAAAAAAAAGTTCCCCAATTGGAGGAGTTAATAAAATGTTCCTGTGCTGAGATAATCTTATAAATGTTCCCATGCTGTGTACTGTGTAATGGCTGTGTCTGACCATACAGGGACATGGTCTGATCATACTACATCTCCTGGGCACGGGAGGGGGGGGGACGGACACAAAAGAATATACAGACATTACAGCAGGGAATCACAACTGATCCCTTCAGTAAGGTAAAACATTTCCCTGTCTGTTTAAAAACATGTTTTACTTCACAAAAAGAATCAGCTCTGATCCCGTGCTGTCCTGTCTGTATACTCTTTTGCGTCCTCCCATGGCCAGTAACCGAGGTACATTCAGACCATGTTCCTGCACGGGCAAAGTTTCAGCAGCAACAGTAGTGACATATACAACTCAACAATCCATCAGACTTGATCTGATGGTTAATACATTTCTAGATTGGGGGTACCAACTACTGAGTTGAAAGAGACTCTAGTGTTCTACTCTAACATTCACAGATTCCTAAGAAAGTAGTTTGTTCAAAAGTACCACCTTATAATGCCCAGTATCCATCACAATATAGTAAACATTGGCCCTCCCATACAGATCCTATCCCAGGATTCTGGAGTGCCAAACACTACCCCTCATGAGCTCTATACGTCACCACCTCATCAGTACAGATATAGGGAGCCTGAAACAAACATCAACACATTTCTTGGACACTAGAAAATCCGGTCATCCTCCAATGCCTTAGTTGTTTTAAAGTAATCAAAATCAAACCATATTTTACATCCCCAAACAGGCGTGAGTTGTCCCTTTAAAGGGTACTACATTTGCAATACAAACTATATGATCTACCTCCGTGGTCAACTATATATGGGTGAGACCAAAACATATCCAAGGGAGGATGGTGAGCCACAAGTCCACCATTCATTATGGTAAAATATGGCTCCCCATTTGCTTCCATTTTTCTCAAGCTACACATTCCGCATCAGAACTAAGATTTCAGGTGATAGAACAAGTTCCACACCCACACAGGGGTTTACTTCTTTCTATCTCCTTATTCCTACAGTGGTGGCCAAAAGTATTGGCACCCCTGCAATTCTGTCAGATAATACTCAGTTTCTTCCTGAAAATGAGTGCAATCACAAATTCTTTGGTATCATTATCTTCATTTAATTTGTCTTCAATGAAAAAACACAAAAAGAATTGTCCTAAAGCCAAATTGGATATAATTCCACACCAAACCTAAAAAAGGGGGTGGACAAAAGTATTGGCACGGTTTGAAAAATCATGTGATGCTTCTCTAATTCGTGTAATTAACAGTACCTGTATCTTACCTGTGGCACCTAACAGGTGTTGGCAATAACTAAATCACACTTGCAGCCAGTTAACATGGATTAAAGTTGACTCAACCTCTGTCCTGTGTCCTTGTGTGTACCACATTGAGCATGGAGAAAAGAAAGAAGACCAAAAAACTGTCTGAGGACTTGAGAAACCAAATTGTGAGGAAGCATGAGCAATCTCAAGGCTACAAGTCCATCTCCAAAGACCTGAATGTTCCTGTGACTTCCGTGCGCAGTGTCATCAAGAAGTTTAAAGCCCATGGCACTGTGGCTAACCTCCCTAGATGTGGACGGAAAAGAAAAATTGACGAGAGATTTCAACGCAAGATTGGGTAAAGAACCTCGACTAACATCCAAACAAGTTCAAGCTGCCCTGCAGTCCGAGGGTACAACAGTGTCAGATGAGACAAAAGTAGAGCTTTTTGGCAAAAAGCATCAACATAGAGTGTACAGGAAAAAAAGAGGCATTCAAAGAAAAGAACACGGTCCCTACAGTCAAACATGGCGGAGGTTCCCTGATGTTTTCGGGTTGCTTTGCTGCTTCTGGCACTGGACTGCTTGACCGTGTGCATGGCATTATGAAGTCTGAAGACTACCAACAAATTTTGCAGCATAATGTAGGGCCCAGTGTGAGAAAGCTGGGTCTCCCTCAGATGTCATGGGTCTTCCAGCAGGACAATGACCCAAAACACACTTCCAAAAGCACTATAAAATGGTTTGAGAGAAAGCACTGGAGACTTCTAAGGTGGCCAGCAATGAGTCCAGACCTGAATCCCATAGAACACCTGTGGAGAGATCTCAAAATGGCAGTTTGGAGAAAGCACCCTTCAAATATCAGATACTGAATAGACTGTTAGAATTTGTATTATGGCAAGAAAAAAGCAGCTAACAGTCTATTCAGTAGGACTATCAGCTGTGTATCCACCAGACTTCTGCACAACACAACTGATGGTCCCAACCCCATTTATAAGGCAAGAAATCCCACTTATTAAACCTGACAGGGCACACCTGTGAAGTGAAAACCATTTCCGGTGACTACCTCTTGAAGCTCATCAAGAGAATGCCAAGAGTGTGCAAAGCAGTCATCAAAGCAAAAGGTGGCTACTTTGAGGAACCTAGAATATAAGACATATTTTCAGTTGTTTCACACTTTTTTGTTAAGTATATAATTCCACATGTGTTAATTCATAGTTTTGATGGCTTCAGTGTGAATGTACAATATTCATAGTCATGAAAATACAGAAGAATCTTTAAATGAGAAAGTGTCCAAACTTTTGGTCTGCACTGTGTAATATATATATATATATATATTACACATACATATACAAAACACACAATTTGTGGGATTTGGATTGCCTCCCAACAGGTTCCCTTTCAATTATAAAAGCCAACATATAATACAATGATTTAATGCAGTTGGAGAACAAGAGATAAAGATGTTTTAAATGTGGATTAGACTCAATCACTGGCAGAATATTTTTTATAAAGTCTACAGATAGAGACAATACATTAAAGTAGCCAAAAGAAAATAGTAAATCTGATGTTACCTGGGTGGCACGCCATCTGAAATACTTGCTTCACTTTTTTCATGGTTGTCCGTTTGCATTTCACTTTCTTCAACAGAGGTCACTAAATCAGAAATATCAAGCATATCGAGGTCACATATCGTTTCTTTGGAGCTGCATCCTGGATTGGCTTTTTCTTTTCGCTCTTCAACAACTTCATGGGTTTCTGCAACAGTGCATGACTGATGTTTTGGCACTGGCTGAAGAAAGGCATCCAGCTTCTGCTCCCTGGCATCGGTACGCACCATTTGATGGGCATACACTTTGTCACCGGACTTGAGTGCAGTTGATGTACTGGATGCAGGCTTCACCGCTTCACTAGCCGATATAGATGCTCCAAGTAGTAATGTCTATTCCAAAAGCAAGCAGATCATCTGTTATCCTATCCAAATGACAAGAACAACACTAACTACTATTAACTAAAAAGAACGTTGCAAATATAAGGAAAGAAGCAGCAACCTTTTCCCATCAAAGCCAGTTTTCACCTTCCTTAACCAGGCCAAATTCATCAGATCTGTCACTTTGTGGTAATAACTCTGGAACGCTTCTACAGATCCTAGAGATTCTGAGTTTTTTTTCATGACAAATTGTACTTTATGCTCATGGTCAATTTAGATCAATATGATTTGCGTTTATTAATGAAAATATTTGAACTTTGAATTTTTATGCCCTCATAACAGAGAGGAGATGTGCTAATCCATTTTATACTAAAAAAAAAGTTAAACTATGAGCAGAAGCACCTAATCAGGATGTTCGTCTGCTCCATGAGTTGAATTGTTACTGGCATCTGCGTAACAAAACCTGTGGCGAAGTTGTAAAAAATTGGGGATGTGGACATGGGCATAACTAACATGTTATAACCTTGGCTTATGGTTATTAACTGCTTATCTGGTACCCTGGAGTGTAAAGTACTTGGAAGCACTTTCACCTCATGCCAGACATCTACTTTTGGAAAATGCTGCATGTGCGCACTAAGCTATAATGTTTTTATTTTAATGTTTGTTTTATTTATGCAAGTTAAAAGCCTGTAAACAACTAACAATAGGGTTATTTTTAATTTCTATTCAAATGTTTATATCCATTTCTTCCATGTGAATTTATAAAATGTCTAGGATTGTTTCCAAAGATCCTGCAAATCTTACAGCAAAGTGTAAAGTTAATGTTATAGTTGTATGAAAGTAGTCCCATTAGCCACTAGATGAATAGTAATTTGTCTGAAAGCTTGTTAAAGTGTCATGGAATAGACACACTACTGGGATAATCTCAAGGCATTGACAGGGTGGATAAAATATTTTAATGTAGTCTATGAAATCATTCACATGTTAAAAGATGTCACTCCTGCACTGCAGCAAAGACAAAGCTGACTCGTATATGGCAGCATTAGAGAAAGCACAGCAGTGAGAATATATTGCCAGCAATAAAGCAGAAGCCGGTAACTTGGGAGGGCAGTGAACTGCTGAAAAGAAATCTTACGGCAAACCCTTTAACTACCTGTGTAAAGTAGATCCTGGAAGAGTTTGACCCCAGAAGTTTGCTCTCTACATGTTGCTGAACTCGTTCAATTATACTTTCTTCATGCAGAAAGTGGACTTCATGCTTCGTTGGGTGAACGTTTACATCAACATTCTGTGGAGCTATCTCTAAGCTGTGAAAGATAATAATAAAAAAGGTTAAAGGGAATTTGTCAGCAGGTTATACAATGTAATCTGAGAGCAGAATAATGTAGTGCCAGAGACCCCGATTCCAGTGATGTGTCACTTGCTCATCCGCTTGCTGAAGTTTCAATACAATTAGTTTATCATCAGTAGGAGATTATTACTGCTTGACTAGGTCACGTGCAAGCCAGACCAGCAAATCTGTGTAACCCAGTTTGCTGACAATGTATGGTGTACACAGGGAGCTGCCAATAAGGAGAGTGGGCAGGGTTATACAGGGCTCAGCATTCTGACCACTCTACAACAGACAAAACAGGTATAGTTCAGTAAGTAATACATTGCTGGAATCAGTCTCTCTGCCCCTACATTATGCAACTCTCTCATTCCATAGAAAAAAAAAAATTCTGACAGATTCCCTCTGAGTAAATAATGATTGCAGATATTGACAAAGTCCACACAGGTTTGGTTTTTAATTGTGGGCTTTGTTGGACACTTTGGATGGCATGTAACTGACAGCATTCTTTTCTAGCATCACTATAATACATCATAAAGACATCCAAGTAGAAAAGTTCTTTATTAAATACAATAATTGTAAAAAGTTGTGTGTGGTACATAAAAATGCGATGTGCTCAGAGCAGAAGCAGACACCCTGACAAGTATCCAGCCCAGGGTAGTGAAGGTATTAAAGTGCAAAAAAGTGAAAGTTTCGAAATGTACAAATCCACATGTCCACACATAACAAACTGGCACAGAGAGAGACCCTTTAAAATAGAGTTTATAAAAAGGGGCAGACAGTGCTGCTATGATGCCCCACAGAGGGCCAAAGCCAAGGAGCAAAAAATAGTAACCCTCATACGGTCTAATGCCAAGGTTGTAACTAGAATTGGACTTGTGGAAATATACTTACCCAAAGGCTGGAGACCCCCCAGTGGGATGGAAAGGTGCTGTTGCGGCTTCCCAACGCGCGTTTCGCGTTGACCGTGCTTTGCTTTTTCACCTTCCCTTGAAAAAGCAACGCACGGTATTAAGAACTTTTGATCAGGGTCATTTGGATGTTTTTGGTTGTCATTAACATTTAAAAAGAGAAAACACAGTAGTTTGACAATAAATGGCTTCACCCAACCAATAACCATGAGTGGAGAAAAAGTTTTTTTTGTTATCATTCATATTCTCAGAAACAAGGCCAAGAGAGGAAAAATTCTGCCGGGGTATGGAAACTTTTGAGCACAAGTAAGTGTGTGTGTGTGTGTGTGTGTGTGTGTGTGTGTGTGTGTGTGTTTAATTTTAACATTGAGAGATAGAATAGCCCAAAAAAAAAATCAAGAAAATCACATTGTATAAATGAGATAAATTTATTTGCATTTTGCAGTGAGAAATAAGTATTTGATCCCCTACAAGCCATTATGAGTTCTGGCTCCTACAGACCAGTTAGAAGCTCCTAATCAACTCATTACCTGCATTAAAGACAGCTGTCTTACATAGTCACCTGTATAAAAGACTCCTGTCCACAGACTCAATTAATCAGTCAGACTCTAACCTCTACAACATGGGCAAGACCAAAGAGCTTTCTAAGGAAGTCAGGGACAAAATCATAGACCTGCACAAAGCTGGAATGAGCTACAAAATCATAAGTAAGACGCTGGGTGAGAAGGAGACAACTGTTGGTGCAATAGTAAGAAAATGGAAGAAATACAAAATGACTGTCAATCGACATCAATCTGTGGCACCATGCAAAATCTCACCTCGTGGGGTATCCTTGATCATGGGGAAGGTGAGAGATCAGCCTAAAACTACACGGGGGGGGGGGGGGGAACTTGTTAATGATCTCAAGGCAGCTGGGACCACAGTCACCAAGAAAACCATTGGTAACACATTACGTCTTAAAGGTTTAAAATCCTGCAGTGCCCGCAAGGTCCCCCTGCTCAAGAAGGCACATGTGCAGGCCTGTCTGAAGTTTGCCAATGAACACCTGGATGATTCTGTGAGTCACTGGGAGAAGGTGCTGTGGTCAGATGAGACAAAAATGGAGCTCTTTGTCATTAACTCAACTCGCTGTGTTTGGAGGAAGAGAAATGCTGCCTATGACCCAAAGAACACCGCCCCCAATGTCAAGCATTGAGGTGGAAACATTATGTTTTGGGGGTGTTTTTCTGCAAAGGGCACAGGACTACTTCACCGCATCAATGGGAGAATGGATGGAGCCATGTACCGTAAAATCCTGAGTGACAACCTCCTTCCCTCCACCAGGACATTAAAAATAGGTCGTGGCTGGGTCTTCCAGCAAAACAGTGACCCAAAACATACAGCCAAGGCAACAAAGGAGTGGCTCAAAAAGAAGCACATTAAAGGTCATGGAGTGGCCTAGCCAGTCTCCGGACCTTAATCTCATAGAAAACTTATGGAGGGAGTTGAAGCTCCGAGTTGCCAAGCGACAGCCTCCAAATCTGAATGATTTAGAGATGATCTGCAAAGTGGAGTGGACCAAAAGTCCTCCTGACATGTGCGCAACCCTCATAATCTACAAAAAACATCTGACTGCTGTGCTTGCCAACAAGGGTTTTGTCACCAAGTATTAAATTTATTTGCATTTTGGAAACAACACTTATCTACCGTATTTTTCAGACTATAAGACGCACCGGACCATAAGACGCTCCAAGGTTTTAGAGGAGGAAAATTGAAAAAAAAAAATTGAAGCAAAACATGTTGTCACGATGCACTTAAGGGGGAGCGGGTCTGCTGCTGACACTGGAATAGGGGTAATGCCCCCCAATTCTGATAATATCCCCCCCCTTCCTATTATACGTGGCTCCCATCCCCATCCTGGTATGCATGGCGCCCCTCATCCCTATCCTGGTATGCATGGCACCTCTCCATCCCTATCCTGGTATGCATAGCACCCCTCCATCCCTATCCTGGTATGCATGGCACCCCTCATCCCTATCCTGGTATGCATGGCACCCCTCATCCCTATCTTGGTATGCATGGCACCCCTCATCCCTATCTTGGTATGCATGGCACCCCTCATCCCTATCTTGGTATGCATGGCGCCCCTCATCCCTATCTTGGTATGCATGGCGCCCCTCATCCCTATCTTGGTATGCATGGCGCCCCTCATCCCTATCCTGGTATGCATGGCGCCCCTCATCCCTATCCTGGTATGCATGGCGCCCCTCATCCCTATCCTGGTATGCATGGCGCCCCTCATCCCTATCCTGGTATGCATGGCGCCCCTCATAACTATCCTGGTATGCATGGCGCCCCTCATCCCTATCCTGGTATGCATGGCGCCCCTCATCCCTATCCTGGTATGCATGGCGCCCCTCATCCCTATCCTGGTATGCATGGCGCCCCTCATCCCTATCCTGGTATGCATGGCGCCCCTCATCCCTATCCTGGTATGCATGGCACCCCTCCATCCCTATCCTGGTATGCATGGCACCCCTCATCCCTATCCTGGTATGCATGGCCCCCTTAGCCTTATCCTGGTATGCATGGCACCCCTCCATCCCTGTCCTGGTACGCATGGCACCCCTCATCCCTATCTTGGTATGCATGGCACCCCTCATCCCTATCTTGGTATGCATGGCACCCCTCATCCCTATCTTGGTATGCATGGCACCCCTCATCCCTATCCTGGTATGCATGGCACCCCTCATCCCTATCCTGGTATGCATGGCACCCCTCATCCCTATCCTGATATGCATGGCGCCCCTCATCCCTATCCTGATATGCATGGCGCCCCTCATCCCTATCCTGATATGCATGGCGCCCCTCATCCCTATCCTGATATGCATGGCGCCCCTCATCCCTATCCTGATATGCATGGCGCCCCTCATCCCTATCCTGATATGCATGGCGCCCCTCATCCCTATCCTGATATGCATGGCGCCCCTCATCCCTATCCTGGCATGCATGGCGCCCCTCATCCCTATCCTGGCATGCATGGCGCCCCTCATCCCTATCCTGGCATGCATGGCGCCCCTCATCCCTATCCTGGCATGCATGGCGCCCCTCATCCCTATCCTGGCATGCATGGCGCCCCTCATCCCTATCCTGGTATGCATGGCGCCCCTCATCCCTACCTGGTATGCATGGCGCCCCTCATCCCTATCCTGGTATGCATGGCATCCCTCATCCCTATCCTGGTATGCATGGCACCCCTCATCCCTATCCTGGTATGCATGGCACCCCTCATCCCTATCTTGGTATGCATGGCACCCCTCATCTCTATCCTGGTATGCATGCCACCCTTCATCCTTATCCTGGTATGCATGCCACCCTTCATCCTTATCCTGGTATGCATGGCCCCCTCATCCTTATCCTGGTATGAATGGCACCCCTCATCCTTACCCTGGTATGTACGGCCCCCTCATCCTTACCCTGGTATGTACGGCCCCCTCATCCTTACCCTGGTATGTACGGCCCCCTCATCCTTATCTTAGTATGCATGGTCCCCCAATCCCCATCAGGCTGCACATAAAAAAAAATAAACACTCCTACTCACCTTTCTTCTCTCTCCTCCAGCGCTGCATCCTGTCTGCCCGCACTGATCTCTACATGTGAGCCGCGCATGACGTCACTGCCATGCGCGGCTCACAAGGAGAGATCAGCTGCTGGAAGTCACTGCTCCCCACACCAGAACTGTGTGCGCGGGGAGCAGTGACTTCATGCTTCTTAATAGCCGGCACACAGTGTAGCCGCAGCACGGATCCAGCTATATTGACAAATATTAAGGATAATTATCTCTCCCAACTAGTGCAGGAACCAACGAGAGGGAAGGCCGTGTTGGACTTAATATTGACTAATAGGCCTGATAGAATAACTGAGGTACAGATAGGGGGGCACCTAGGTAATAGCGACCATAATATTATCGATTTCAAAATGCCCTTCAGTAGGGTTATCAATAAGGGAACAACAAAAACATTAAACTTTAGGAGGGCGAAGTTTGATCAGCTGAAAGAAAACCTTCAACTTATTGACTGGGACAAAGTTCTTAATCAAAGGAATACGAATAGTAAATGGGAAACCTTCAAAAGAATTCTGAATACTTAGTGCGAGAGGTATATACCGTATGGGAATAAAAGGGCCAGAAATAAGAGGAAACCAATATGGTTGAACAAGAACGTAAAAGGGGCGTTAAATAGCAAAAAAGAGGCATTCAAGAGATTCAAACAGGAAAACAGTAAGGAGGCACTAATGTGTTACAAGGAAAAAACGAGAACATGTAAAAAACAAATAAAAATAGCGAAGGAGGAAACAGAGAAACGTATTGCTAGGGAAAGTAGATCAAATCCCAAACTGTTCTTTACGTATATAAATAGTAAAAGGATTAAATCGGATAATATTGGACCGATAAAAAGTGATGAAGGCAAAATCATAGAGAAAGATGAGGATAAAGCTAATCTATTAAATAATTTTTTTCCGACAACTTTCACAAAGGAAATAGAACTAACAGGAGAAATGAGAAGTGACAAGCTTAATCCTCCACTAAGTATGACAAATCTAACCCAACTTGGGGTACAGAAACGCCTCAGTAACATTAAAATAAACAAATCACCAGGACCTGATGGCATACACCCACGGGTACTAAGGGAACTAAGTAATGTGATAGACAGACCGTTATATCTTATATTTAAGGACTCTGTTGAGACTGGGTCTGTACCACTTGATTGGCGACAGGCGAATGTAGTGCCAATATTTAAAAAGGGAGCAAAAAGTGACGCCGGACACTATCGGCCGGTGAGTCTGACGTCCGTTGTGGGCAAAATTTTTGAAAGCTTCATTAAAGAGGCAATTACGGAGCATCTTGATGCTAATAATTTATTAACCCCGAACCAACATGGATTCATGAGGAATCGCTCCTGCCAAACAAACCTGATTGACTTCTACGAGGAGGTTAGCTCTCGAGTAGCTCAGGGGGAACCAGTGGATGTCGTGTATCTCGACTTCTCAAAAGCGTTCGATAGCGTGCCACATAATAGGTTGGTATACAAAATGAGAATGATGGGGCTGGGGGAAAATGTTTGCAAGTGGGTAGCTAACTGGCTAAAGGATAGAAGGCAGAGGGTGGTTATAAATGGAATATACTCAGATTGGGTAAGCGTCACTAGTGGGGTACCACAGGGGTCTGTACTAGGCCCATTGTTATTTAATATCTTTATTAACGACATAGTCAACGGGTTAAATAGTAAAATATCAATATTTGCAGATGACACAAAGTTATGTAAAACAATTAATACAAAAGAGGATAGTGCAGACCTACAGAGGGATTTGGATAAGCTGGGTAGGTGGAGCATTAAATGGCAAATGAGGTTTAACGAGGAGAAATGTAAGGTCATACATATGGGAAGGAAAAATGGAAGTCACCAGTACTCACTGAATGGGAAATCATTGGGGAATTCAGAGATGGAGAAGGACTTGGGCATCTTGATTGATAGCAAACTAAATTGGAGTGCCCAAAGTCAGGCCGCTGCTGTAAGGGCAAACAGGGTAATGGGATGTATCAGAAGAGGTATAACTGCAAAGGATGAGAACATTGTTCTTCCACTGTACAAAGCACTGGTCAGACCACACTTGGAATACTGTGCTCAGTTATGGGCCCCAATATATAGAAAGGATATAAATGAGCTTGAAAAGGTACAAAGGAGGGCAACAAAATTAATAAAGGGAATGGAGGGACTGCAATACCCAGAGAGGTTGGCAAAACTAGGACTATTCAGCCTGGAAAAGAGAAGGTTGAGGGGGGACATAATAAATGTGTACAAATAGGTTAGGGGACAGTATAGAGATCTTGCCCGGGATTTGTTCAAAAGGAGGGATATTACGGTAACAAGAGGGCATTCAATAAGACTGGAAGAGAAAAGGTTTCAGCACCAGCATAGGAAGGGGTTCTTTACAGTAAGAGCAGTGAGAATATGGAATTCACTGAGTGAGGAGACGGTAATGTCGGATTCACTACACCAGTTCAAGCGGGGACTGGATGCATTTCTAGATACCAGGCAGATTTCAGCATATACTTAAAAATAGAATAAAATAGAAAGTTGATACAGGGATTTATTCTGACTGCTGGTTTCAGAGTCGGGAGGAAATTTTTCCTCAGGTGAAGATTGGCTAAATCATTTGGGGTTTTTGCCCTCCTCTGGATCAACTGTAGCAATTACAGAACTAACAGGTCGAACTTGATGGACGCAAGTCTTTATTCGGCTTTACAAACTATATGCAACTATATGCGCGTGTATGTATGTGCGTGTGTGTGCGCACACACACACACTTGTGCTTAAGAGTTTACATACAGCGGCAGAATTTTTGCTTTCTTGGCTTTGTTTCAGAGAATATGAATGATAACAAAGAAAACTTTCTCTCCACTCATGGTTATTGGTTGGGTGAAGCCATTTATTGTCAAACTACTGTGTTTTCTCTTTTTAAATCTTTATGACAACCAAATAAATATACGCACGCACGCACGCACGCACGCACGCACGCACGCACGCACACACACACACACACCTTACTAAATTAGATCATCGTGAAAAAGTTAATTTATTTCAGTTCTTCAATACAAAAAGTGAAACTCATTATATAGTCATTACAGAGTGATCTATTTCAAGTGATTATTTCTGTTAAAGTTGATGATTATGGCTTACAGCCAATGAAAACACAAAAGTCATTATCTCAGTAAACTAGAATAATTAACAAAAACACCTGCAAAGGCTTCCTAAGCATTTAAAAAGGTCGCTTAGTCTGTTTCAGTAGGCTCTACAATCATTGGGAAGGCGGCTGACTTGACAGATGTCCAGAAGGCAGTCATTGACACTAAATAAATGCAAAGTAAATTTTGCATTTTATTTGGAAATCAAGGTCCCAGAGTCTGGAGGAAGAGAGGAGAGGCACACAATCCAAGCTGCTTGAGGTCTAGTGTCAAGTTTCCACAATCAGTGATGGTTTGGGGAGCCATGTCATCTGCTTGTGTAGGTCCACTGTGTTTTATCGAGACCAAACTCAGTGCAGCTGTCTACCAGGAAATTTTAGAGCACTTCATGCTTTCCTCTGCAGACAAGCTTTTTGGAGATGGAAATTTCATTCTCCAGCAGGACTTGGCACCTGTCCACACTGCCAAAAGTACCAATACATGGTTTAAAAACAACAGTATCACTGTGCTTGATTGGCCAGCAAACTCGCCTGACCATAACCCCATAGAGAATCTATGGGGTATTGTCAAGAGGAAGATGAGAGACACCATACCCAACAATGCAGACGAGCTGAAGGCTGCTATCAAAGCAACCTGGGCTTCCATAACACCTCAGCAGTGCCACAGGCTGATCGCCTCCATGCCACGCCGCATTGATGCAGTAATTGATGCAAAAGGAGCCCCGACCAAGTATTGAGTGCATTTACTGAACATACATTTCAGTAGGCCAACATTTCGGATTTTAAAAACATTTTTCAACCTGTTGTTATAAAGTATTCTAATTTACTGAGATAACGACTTTTGTGTTTTCATTGGCTGTAAGCCATAATCATCAACATTAACAGAAATAAACACTTGAAATAGATCACTCTATTTGTAATGACTATATAATATAGGAGTTTCACTTTTTGTATTGAAGAACTGAAATAAAAATCAACTTTTTGTTTTTTAATTTAGTGAGATACACCTGTATGTGTATAGGTATACATTCCCTGACAGAAGTTATGTCGCTTATCCATGTTATGTAAATAAAAGCTTATAACCTGACATTAAATTCATCCATTGGTTTTATAAAATACTCTTTTGAAAGCTGAAACCCTCCCAAATTTGGTTTAGGTTAAGAATATAAATTGGCATCAATGCTGAAATATTGATCATTTAATGAACACCGAATGGTCAGATTTTGGCAAGACAAAAGTTTTGTCGCCTGGTCATATAATGCACCCAATCCTAGTTTACATCCTCACCAGTGCTCAGTAAATGATCAGTTAATTAGTGGGTGTGTATAAAAAGAAACCCAGCACCCCAGACCTTCACTTGAACTGCAACTTGAACTCTGACAACATGCCAAAAATCCACCCTGCGACCAAAGCCTTGATTATCAAGAGACTGAAGACCAGATCCACTGCAGAGGTGGCTGGCATCTTTAATGTGTCTCAGCATCAAGTACAAAGAATTAAAAAAAGATGTGAAGAAACTGGAGATGTGTTTGACAAGCCCAGGTCCAGCAGACCCCACAAGACAACGGCTTAGGAGGAAAGTTTGTTGGTTAGAAAATCCAAAGCAAGCCCTTCTTCCACTGCAGCAGGGCTCCAACAGGCCCGGTCACCTCAAGTCCCTGTGTCAACTAGAAAAGTTTGTAGGATTCTGTCTCGAAATGACCTCCATGGTCGAATCAGTGCCCAGAAGCCAGCACTAAACAAAAGGCAAATAAAAAGCATTTGCAAAGTCCCACAGCCTGCTCAACAGATGGACGCTGGAAAAGTGGCAGAAGGTGGATTTCTCGGATAAATCTTCAGTAGAATTACACCACAGCCACCGCAAATACTGCAGTAGACCTACTTGAGCCCGTATGAATCCAAAATAAACAGTTAAATTTGGTGGTGGAAAGATAATGGTCTGGAGTTACATTCTGTATGGGGGTGTGCCAAACATTTGCAAGGTGGAAGGCAATATCAATAGCCTAAAATATCAAGAAGTATTAGCTACCTCTTACATTCCAAGTCATAAAAGGGGTCAAATTCTGCAGCAGGATGGTGCTCCATCTCATACATCCATCTCTACAACAAAGTTCCTCCAGGCAAAAAAGATCAAGATGTGCAAGGACTGGCCAGCCCAGTCACCAGACATGAACATCATTGAGCATGTTTGGGGTAGGATGCAAGAGGAAGCTTGGAAGACAAAACCAAAGAATCTAGATGAACTCTGGGAGGCAAGTAAGACTGCATTCTCTGCTATTCCTGATGACTTCATTAATAAATTGTATGAATCATTGTTGAACCGCATGGATGCAGTCCTTCAAGCTCATGGAAGTCACACAAAATATTAAATATGACTCCAATAGCACCACATCTTCATTCACCAATGTTATGCAACATATATTTGTATTTTAAGATAATTATTTGTTTGAATATCACATTACTTTCTGTGGGTGACAAAACTTTTGTCTTGCCAAAATTTGACCATTCTGTGTTCATTAAATGATCAATATTTCAGCATTGATGCCAATTTATTTTCTTAACCGAAACCAAATTTGGGAGGGTTTCAGCTTTCAAAAAAGTAATTTATAAAACCAATGGATGAATTTAATGTCAGGTTATAAGCTTTTATTTACATAACATGGACAAGCGACATAACTTCTGTCAGGGAGCGTGTGTATATGTATATGTATGTAATATATATATATATATATATATATATATATATATTATATATATATATATATATATACATACATATACATACACACACACACACCCCCCTCTGTTGCTTTCATCACAGTACATTACATGAGAACGAGATAAATTGAGATGCAATACTTACCTCAGGTACAGAAAGGGATGAGTATTTTTTGGCAAATAAGCTGCATAAACAGTTTCTATAGCTTTCTTCAATGCGGTAGATTCTACAAGTCTTGCTGTGGATAAACAGAGAACTCTTAAAAAAACTCAGCTACATAAAAATACAAGATGGCATTTTGAGCCCAAACACTATTCTCAATAAAACACATTTATTTATAATTCTTTATTCTGCCATAAAATGCTAAACCCAAATTATACATAGGACAAAACATAACGAACATTTCTTTCATTTCTTTGTCACGGTTTTAAATATTTTAGGATCACAGTACATTGTATTAAAGGACCCAAATGATTCTTTTTTTAACCTGAGTGGATCTACAAAAGAGAACACTAATATCCCTTGATATTGTAATGGAGATTAAAGCGTTTCAATAACATTTTTGTAGGCTTTATTGTGTACTTACCATTTATAAACAAGAGGAAAATACATTTCTTCATTGAATAGTTGGCATTAGTTACATAGCCTTTCATTTTAAATGCCAGCTTAGCATCTTCACAGCCCACTTCAATTAACTCTCTTGGAGAAAAGGAAAAAAAAAAGTGATGCTTCAATGAATCTACAGCTTATTAAAGTCTTAAATTTAACCAGGCCAAATTTTTTCAATTCTGGCCAGTCTCCCTTTTATCTGGTAATGACTTTGGAATGTTTCAACATATCCCAGTGATTCTGAGATTATACTTAGGAAAATATAAGGAATTTGCCAAACATTAAAAAAATAGCAATTTTCAAATCTTTTAAAGATTATAGCTTTAATCTAGATAGTCACACCATACAAAATAGTTAATAAATAACTTTTACCGTATGTCTACCTTTCATCAATACCATATATGAAATGTCCTGTCATTTTGTTAGGATGTTAGAAGGGTTAAAAATTTAGCAGCAAATTTTCATTTTTTCAAGGATATTTACAAAACATTTTTTAGCGACCTATTAACTTTTTATGTGAATTTTTGAAACATATACAGTATAGACCAAACGTTTGGACACACCTTCTCATTTAAAGATTTTTCTGTATTTTCATGACTATGAAAATTGTACATTCACACTGAAGGCATCAAAACTATGAATTAACACATGTGGAATTATATACTTAACAAAAAAGTGTGAAACAACTGAAAATATGTCTTATATTCTAGGTTCTTCAAAGTAGCCACCTTTTGCTTTGATGACTGCTTTGCACACTCTTGACATTCTCTTGATGAGCTTCAAGAGGTAGTCACCGGAAATGGTCTTCCAACAATCTTGAAGGAGTTCCCAGAGATGCTTAGCATTTGTTGGCCCTTTTGCCTTCACTCTGCGGTCCAGCTCACCCCAAACCATCTCGATTGGGTTCAGGTCTGATGACTGGAGGCCAGGTCATCATCACTCTCCTTCTTGGTCAAATAACCCTTACACAGTCTGGAGGTGTGTTTGGGGTCATTGTCCTGTTGAAAAATAAATGATGGTCCAACTAAACGCAAACCGTATGGAATTGCATGCCGCTGCAAGATGCTGTGGTAGCCATGCTGGTTCAGTATGCCTTCAATTTTGAATAAATCCCCAACAGTGTCACCAGCAAAGCACCCCCACACCATCACACCTCCTCCTCCATGCTTCACGGTGGGAACCAGGCATGCAGAGTCCATCCTTCACCCTTTCAACGTCGCACAAAGACACGGTGGTTGGAACCAAAGATCTCAAATTTGGACTCATCAGACCAAAGCACAGATTTCCACTGGTCTAATGTCCATTCCTTGTGTTCTTTAGCCCAAACAAGTCTCTTCTGCTTGTTGCCTGTCCTTAGCAGTGGTTTCCTAGCAGCTATTTTACCATGGAGACCTGTGGCACAAAGTCTCCTCTTAACAGTTGTTGAAGAGATGTGTCTGCTGCTAGAACTCTGTGTGGCATTGACCTGGTCTCTAATCTGAGCTGCTGTTAACCTGCGATTTCTGAGTCTGGTGACTCAGATAAACTTATCCTCAGAAACAGAGGTGACTCTTGATCTTTCTTTCCTGGGGCGGTCCTCATGTGAGCCAGTTTCTTTGTAGCGCTTAATGGTTTTTGCAACTGCACTTGGGGACACTTTCAAAGTTTGCCCAATTTTTCGGACTGACTGACCTTCATTTCTTAAAGTAATGATGGCCACTCGTTTTTCTTTACTTAGAATTTGTATTATGGCAAGAAAAAAGCAGCTAACAGTATATTCAGTAGGACTATCAGCTGCATATCCACAAGACTTCTGCACAACACAACTGATGGTCCCAACCCCATTTATAAGGCAAGAAATCCGACTTCTTAAACCTGACAGGGCACACCTGTGAAGTGAAAACCATTTCCGGTGATTACCTCTTGAAGCTCATCAAGAGAATGCCAAGAGTGTGCAAAGCAGTCATCAAAGCAAAAGGTGGCTACTTTGAAGAACCTAGAATATAAGACATATTTTCAGTTGTTTCACACTTTTTTGTTAAGTATATAATTCCACATGTGTTAATTCATAGTTTGATGCCTTCATTGTGAATGTACAATTTTCATAGTCATGAAAATACAGAAAAATCTTTAAATGAGAAAGTGTGTCCAAACTTTTGGTCTGTACTGTATATTGAAAACTTAAATTTAAAAGCTGCATAAGGGGTGCACGTGTGTGGGGTTGATTCACGGGTCTTCTTCCGCAAAGTGTGTCTTCGTCGCTAAGTGTGGGTAGTTATTTCAGAGGCAGTGGACTAACATCCGTCGTCATCTTCTCTCTCCACACAGGTACAATACTTCTGCTTGCTGTCTGTCATGTGCTGCTACTCCCCCTTGAAACAATCTAATGGTACAATATCTCTGCTTGATATTTCTGCTTTATCTATTACAATCCATTCAATACTCACTGGTATGCAGGGGTGGAATTCAGCCGGTTTGGGAGAACTGATTGTTCAAATTGCTGCTGGTTCCCCGAACAGACGCTGTGATCCGTTTCCCTGGCCGCCTTTATCAACTAATATGCATCCGGCCGCACATGTAGTTGAAACAGGCACACGTCACATTGCCCTCATCCTGTGCAGCGGGCAGGAAGCGATCTCTCCAGCTCCGCTGCTGACAGGAGGAAAATGGCAGCGGAGAGGAGGGATCTGTCCTCTGCTTCCTGCTTGGCGCTGAATCATACCTGACACAAGCGCGTGTCTTGATGAGGTCATCATGCAGAGCGCGCTTTTGTCAGGGAGAAAGTTGGCGGCAACGATGATGCAGCAGCCTGCGGGGGAACGAGCAGAGAGAAGTGTGTTTAACTAATGCACTGACGATGGGGGGAAAGCAATGGTAATGAGGAGGTGGGGGGAGAGGAATGGTGATGGAGGAGGTGGAGGAGAGGAATGGTGATGGAAGAGGAGAGGAATGCTGATAGAGGAGATGGGGGGGGAATGGTGATGGAGGAGATAGAGAGGAATGGTGATGGATGGAGGAGATATGGCAATGATGATGGAGGTGATGGATGGAGGAGATATGGCAATGATGATGGAGGAGGTGGGGGGAGATATGACAATGAGGGAGGAGATATGACAATGAGGGAGGAGATATGACAATGAGGGAGGAGATATGACAATGAGGGAGGAGATATGACAATGAGGGAGGAGGTGGGGAAGAGCAATGATGGGGATAGTGCCGAGCAATGATGGGGAATTATTTGGACGCTATATGCTGTTAATATCTGGTCCGGTCACGGAGTGGTGGTATTTCTCCCTTGTATGTGGTAATATTGGTGTTAGTATAGTGGATTGTGTTGTGTATGGCGGTCATTTGTTCTCTCTCATATTAATTAGGAGAAGATTCTTTATTTCCATTAATGATTAAATACTTGGAACAAGATGCACTTACAGGGGTTCTCACCTCTCCACAGGATAAGTGATAAATTATTAATTGGTGGGGGTCTGACTGCTGGGACCCGCACAAATTGGTAGAGTGTGGAGCTTTTATCCCCATTAGACTGGAGCTCATGTGCGACTTGACCACTGATCCATTCATTCCCTCAGTGGCTGTTCTTGTTTTTTTCTGGAAGCCACAAAGAGAATGAATGGAGCTGCTGTCAGACGTCCCACCTGCCGCTGCATTTTAAAATGGGTATAAGTGTCCTGTCAGGGATAAAACTTCCACATTCTTCCGATAGATGCGCTTTCCACTGTTCGGACCCAAACGGTCAACAAGTTATCACCTATTTTGTGGAATCCATGGATCGGTGATAACTTGTTTTAACCAAAGAACCCCTTTAATGCAAACTATCATAATTGTACATCCCAGTTATAGTGGCGCACAGTAGATGTGCAGGAGCCGCCTGTGATTTACAGTCGACGCTCCACTATAGCAGAGATAACGGCTAACAAGTATTTACATATAGCTGGGCCCCGAGGATCAATTCCTCCTGTGGGCCCCAGACAGCCCAGTAAGACACTGGCTGTGGCCAAGGGGCACGAGAGCTGAAACTGAATGGCAAGTCGGGGGATATGGAGCCGATTCCAGGGCTCAGCGCAGCCATACTGCAGGACAGAAACCTCTCCGGCACTGGCTACAGTAGGGTGCTGCTACAAGGCTCATACTGCCCCGGAAGTTATCTCCTCACACCGCTAGCCACGTCAGGGTCACAATTTCATACCTGCACAGTCCTGATAGAAGAAGCCACGTTGCCTTGTGTCTACCGGTCACTAGCAGAGGCCCCAGCAATATGGCTGCAGGAATTGCATATGTGACAATTCCCTAATGTTCTGATGAGTATCCTGCCATGTTGTATTTTATTGTCTCCTGACTACAATCTCCAGGAATGCATTCTGTGCAATGCATGGTCTGTTCCCTTTTACCTGTCACCTACTTTTGTCTTGTTGGCAGCAATGTTTCTGATATTTTCTATTTTTCTGCTGTAGAAATGATTATATTTTGGACACGCTGAAGACGTTACAACTTTTCTTTTTGTTTCTCTTTCAGGAAAATTAATGAAGACCCTTATTGACCAGTGTTCTGCCGCTCACCCCTTTTTGAAGAGCGAGACATTAAATACAGAAATGACAACACTAGATACAATGCTCTTTGCATATCATCATCGCCTGGGCTCTCATAAGCCTTATCTGGCCCAAAAACAGGCAAGAAGTTCATATGGTAAAATGGCTTGCTAAATGGTGTGTAACATCTATAGCAGGGGTGCGGAATATTCGGGCCGTGGGCCATTTAGGTGTATCACTATGTTACATTTTTTAAAGCCACACCCATTTACACACACCTTTTCCTCAAACATATACACGTAGTGGCGCTCCTACTCTGACTGCGCCCCTACTTGTATATGTTTCTGGAAAAGGTGTGTAAATGGGTGTGGCTTTAAAAAATGGATGGGTGTGGTTTTCCTACACACAAACACAGAACCTGCTGTTAAAAATTTGAATCCCACCTCTGCTGGTATGTCTGTCCTTTCCCCACTGAAGACTTTATCAGATATCTAAAGGTGCTAAACCGAATATGCCCACACAGCCCTAGCTCTGTCTTTGATCACCCAGCCATCTCCTGGTGATCTGACCAGCTGCTAATTTGTCCACAAGTAGCTCCCACAACGCCCTCACTTGATGGTTTAATCTGACCCATAAATTTAGAAGCTGCATAAGGGGTGTCCGTGTGTGGGGTTGATGCACGTGTCTTCTTCCACAAAGTGTGTCTTCGTCGCCAAGTGTGGGCAGTTACTTCAGAGGCTGTTAGTCAGGGCAGGAGTCATGTAACTCACACTTTGACTGCTTACGCAAAGTGTTTTTGTTAGTTTTCACTCTGTCCCCTTTAGTTCTTCACTTTTTTATTAACCCCTCTAATCCCTACACCTAGTAAGGAACTGGTCATCTCTCCCTCCATCCTCCCCATAACTATTCCCCAACATTCAATCCTGTGTCTCTAAGCACAGACAGTCACCTCATGTTCTCTCCTGCTCTGACCTGCTAACACTTTCTCTGCTCCTACTCATTGCTGGCGTTCTCTCTCCCAATCCCGGTCGTCCTCACCACATCCCCACATTCACCTCCACCTCCTATCCACGATCTGTCACAAACTCTCCCAACCTCTCTAAGCTCATTAACATTCACCCAGCCCCCACTTCCCCAGTTGCAACTAATAGGAGCTCTCTGGAACGCTCGCTGCTCCTGCAATAAACTTTCCTAAATTCTTGATCTTTTCATTACTAACAAACTTTCCTTCCTCGCCATCACAGAAACCTGGCTCACCCCCTCTGACACAGGTTCTCCAGCTGCACTCTCATACAGTGGATTCCACCCCCCCCCACCACGCCCCGGCAGCAAACATGTTGGAGGAGTGGGCTTTCTCCTAATACCTGTGCCTTCAGCTAAATGCCACTACCACCCTCTGTTACTCTGCCCTCTTCTGAGGTGCACTGTGTGCGCATCTACTCCTCCTCCAACTGGCTGTCATTTACCATCCCCCAGGGTCAGCCACCAATTTCCTAGACCACTTCACCACCTGGTTACTTCCCTTCCTTTCCACCGAAATCCTCACAATCATCATGGGCGACTTCAACATTCCCATTGACACTTCGCACTCATCTGTCTCTAAGCTTCTATCCCTCACTTCCACCTTTGGCCTTGCTGAGTGGTCTTCCACAGCAACTCACAAAGATGGCCACACACTGGACCTCATCTTCACTCGCTTGTTCCCTATCTAACCTCTCTAACTCACCTCTCCCTCTATCTGACCACAACCTAGTTACATTCTCATCCCGCTCCTCTCCAGGTCCACAAACCCCACTCCACAAACTTACACACAGTCACAGAAATCTCAAACACCTTGACCTACACTCACTCTCTGAATCCCTCCTCATTCTTACAGACATAAGTTCCTTACACAATGCAGACGCTGCAGTTGCTTTACACAACACCACAACAGCAGCAGCTCTCGATTCGGTGGCCCCTCTCACACACCAAAGCTTGCACAATCAATAGGCAACCCTGGCACACCAACCAGACTAAAGAACTGTGACGGGCCTCCAGGGTTGCTGAGCGGAGATGGAAAAGGACCTGCTCCAAGAGCACTTCATCGCATTCAAACAATCCCTCAATATTTTCAAGTCCACACTCACTGCAGCAAAACAAATGTACTTCTTATCTCACATATCCTCCCTGTTTTACAACCCCAAACAGCTATTCAACACTTTCAATTCTCTCCTCCGTCCCCCAGCGCCTCCTCCCTCTCATCTCAGCCGAAGACTTTGCCTCATTCTTTAAAGCAGAAGATTGACAGCATCAGACAAAGCTTTGCCTTAATTCCCACAGCCCCTCCTCATATCTACCCAACCTTCCTCCTCCAAAACAAGCTTCTCCACCATTACAGAAGATCAAGTTTCCTCTTTACTGTCCAAATCACACCTCACCACCTGTGAACTCGACCCAATCCCGTCCCACCTAATCCCTAACCTTACCACAGTCTTCATCCCAACCCTAACCCACCTCTTCAATCTGTCACTAACAACTAGCGACTTCCCCTCATGTTTCAAAAATGCCTCAATCACACCCATCTTCAAAAAGCCCTCCCTCGACCGATCCTCTCTGTCTAGCTATCACCCCATATCACTCCTCCCTTGTGCCTCAAAACTACTGGAACAACATGTCCACCTTGAACTGTCCTCCCACCGCTCCTTCTGCTCCCTCTTCGACCGCTAACAATCAGGCTTCCGACCGCACCACTCCACTGAAACTGCCCTGACTAAAGTCACCAACGACCTACTAACTGCCAAATCCAAATGCCACTACTTTGTCCTCCACCTCCTGGACCTGTCACCTGCCTTCGACACTGTGGACCATTCCCTCTTAGTACAGACTCTCTCTTCTATTGGCATCATAGACTTGGCCCTATCTTGGATCTCTTCATACCTAACAGACCGGACATTCAACGTCTCCCACTCACACACTACCTCCTCATCTCGCCCTCTATCAGTTGGTGTCCCCCAAGGTTCAGTCCTAAGGCCCCTGCTCTTCTCTATCTACACCTTTGGCCTGGGACAGCTCATAAAGTCTCACAATTTTCAGTATCACCTATATGCTGATGACACACAGATCTACCTCTCTGGGCCCGATATCCCCTCCTTACTAACTAGAATCACACAATGTCTGTCGCTAATTCAGCCTTCTTCTCTGCCAGATTTCTAAAGCTTAACATGGATAAAACTGAATTCATCATCTTTCCCCCACCTCACTCAATCCCCCCGTCTGACCTATCCATCACAGTTAATGACTGCCCACTCTCCCCAGTAACACAAGCTCACTGCCTTGGTGTAACCCTGGACTCTCATCTCTCCTTGAAACCACATATCCAAGCCCTCTCCACTTCCTGCCAACTCCAACTCAGAAATATCTCCTGGATCAGCACATTCCTCATGAAGACGCTGCAAAAACACTAGTGCATGCCCTCATCATCTCCCACCTCGACTACTGCAACCTCCTGCTCTGTGGCCTCCGTTCTAACACTCTCGCACCCCTCCAATCTATCCTAAACTCTGCTGCCCGACTAATTCACTTGTCCCCCCGCTATTCCCCGGCCTCTTTTCTCTGTCAATCCCTTCACTGGCTCCCCATTACCCACAGACTCAAGTTCAAGACCCTAACCTTGGCATACAAAGCCATCCACAACTTGTCTCCTCCATACATCTGTGACCTAGTCTCCCGGTACTTACCTGTGCGCAACCTCAGATCCTCACAAGATCTCCTTCTCTACTCCCCTCTCATCTCCTCCTCCCACAATTGTATACAAGATTTCTCCCGTTCATCCCCACTACTCTGGAACTCTCTACCCCAACATATCAGACTCTCGCCTACCGTGGAAACCTTCAAAAGGAACCTGAAGACCCACCTCTTCCGACAAGCATACAACCTGCAGTAACCACCGCTCCACCATACCGCTGCACGACCAGCTGCACCCCCACCTACTGTAACCTCAACCCCCCCTTGAAGATTGTGAGCCCTCGCGGGCAGGGTCCTCTCTCCTCCTGTACCAGTCGCTGACTCGTTTTGTTCAAGATTATTTTAAGTGTACTTGCTATGTATACCCCTTTTTCACATGTAAAGCGCCATGGAATAAATGGTGCTATAATAATAATAAATAATAATAAAAACGCCAAAAGTGATACCATTTTAAACCAGAACCCTGCAACATATTAAGAACTGCTGGCGGATAGTTTATTAACCTTTCAGGTGCCTTCCAGTAATGTGGTATGATAATGAAGGATTTTCTAATCACCATAAAATCCCTTTCTCGCAGTCTTCATTGGGGGACACAGTAAAGTGTTTATTTAATCATGAATAAATAATTTTTGATATTGAGTATATGCATTAGTATCCTATATCTCTTTTGTACTCAATAGGTTCAATAAAACTTTTTAGTTGACCCTCAGCATCCACATCCCTGATGCAGCAAATGGCATAATGAAGTGCATGAGTTCTTGCAGCATAATGAAAAGTGCATTTTCACTTTATTTTTTTTACATTATTAGTCTTTAAAACTTACTGACTCAGTACCTGCTTACAGCATTTCCAAATACAGTCCTGATATTGTCAACCGTTGTCGCATTTGATAATGTTCTCACATCAGCCGTGGTCTCACCTTGCTGAAGGGAAAAAGTTTACTTCTACATTATCGGTAGTTTTTCAAATAATTTTTCAAACATTTTCAGCATTTTTTTTATTAGCAGATATTTAATAATATTAAATTATATTCAAATGTGGTCCACAGTACTGCCACCCTTGAGTATTAGGTACACCATGTAAAATATCTCCTGAAAAAGTGTTACCTACATAATGCTTCCCCATTGTATAAAGAGAACTTATGCAATGTTATCACATTGTTTCAATTATTCAAGGATTTTAAGGTTTGATATTAGCAAATGTAAATATTCCTTTATTTAGGAGGTCGCCATCTACAGTACCAGTGAAAAGCTTGGACACACCTGTACAATGGTTTTCCTTGCAATGCAACCAATGAAATGGCGTTCCTTGTTCCCATTGGTGAAGAAGGAAACAATGGACAGTTTGAAATAGACCAGCAATAAGTCTGACCTCAGCCTGATTGTAACTCCCATGAAGGAGCCGAAATCTGCTATTGGGAAAAGGAACCCAGCAAACATTCAAGAGCTTGAGAGAACTGCAGTGGAAAAAACAGTCAGCAGAAAGGTACAAGATGGCCACAGATGGGAACAAAGATGTTTTAAGGTCGTCATTGCTGTGCAACTAAATATTAGGGAAAGTTGCCTCGAATCCCTTCATGATTGGGCTATTTTTCATTTTTTGCACATTCCACTCCAACCTCCCGTCTTCTAAGAGTTTTAATCTTTTTTAATTCTCCACCAACAGAGCTATACGAGGGCTTGCATTTGCAGGACGAGCTGTAGCTTTCAAAGACATCACTGATTTAAAAATATAATGTACTGGAAAAAATGAAAAAATTCCACGAATAGTAAAATGGTGAAAAAAAAAAAAAAAAAGTATTCCGCCATTGTTTATGGAATTTATTTTCAACGCGTTCATGGTGTGATAAAGCTTAACCTCAAAAGGGTATATCCAGGACTTCAGAGAAAAATGAAAAATGTGGCTAGGCACTAAACAGGCAGGCAATTGCAACTTACCTGCCTGCTGTGCCCAGTGCCGTTCTTCCCCGGCATAGGCCGTTCCTGACGGGGATTCAGAAGCATCTGCGACGTGGTGTGACTTCTGATGTCATTCTGATTGACCGCCGGCTCCCCCAGTTAGGAAGCGAGGATCCGGCTGTCAATCAGAATGACGTCAGAAGTCCCGTCCAGTCTACAGAGCGAAGCAGAAAAGATGCCTTCGCTCTGTAGACGTGACGTCAGCAGCGGCTTCAGAATGTCGGCAGGAGCGAAGTGTGACTGCTCTGTGCTGGGGAAGAATGGCGCCGTGCTCAACAGGCAGTTAAGTAGCAACTACCTGCCTGTTAGTGCTTAGCCACATTTTTTGTTTTTAATAAAGTCCCGAATATCCCCTTTAAACCTGATTCTCCGGGTCAATGTGATTACGGCGATACTAAACATGCAGGTTTTTAAGTGGTGAAAAAATAAATAAATCAGACATTCTAAATAAATATCATTGGATTATGTCAGCATTTTCAGATACCTGTACCATTTTCATTCTTCTGTTGATGGATTTCTTAAAGGGCTCGGTTTTTGTGTGGTGAGCAGATGTTTTCATTCATACCATTATGTGGTAGATTCAACCTTTTGATCAATGTTTGCATTTTATTTCTGTGGTTGTGGAGACTGAATTACTGCAATTCTAGCGTTTTAATTTTTCTTTTACTGTACAGGTTAAATTTATATTTAACAAGGGGTAAAAGAAAAGGTGGCAGATCCAATTTATTAAAAAAAAACATTTATTTTTTTTATGCTTTCCTCTCAGTCCCCTTGGGTTACTTGAACCAGCGATTGCCTTCTCACTTGTTTCATGTACTGCAAAACCGTTGTGTTGCAATATGTAGCTGAAATTAAGTTTTATTATGAAGCCCAGCCTGTGTTTAACAGGAGTACCACATGGTAGCCAATGGGATCTTCAGCGCACAGGTGCGGGAGGACAGTGGCTGATGGGTGCATGAAGCAGTGCGCCACCCGGAATGTGCTGTGAGACTAATAACGGCAGGTAAGGGGAGCACTGTAAATGGAATTAATACGACACACAGTTGATACATACAGTTAGGTCCATATATATTTGGACAGAGACAACATTTTTCTAATTTTGGTTCTAGACATTACCACAATGAATTTTAAACAAAACAATTCAGATGCATTTGAAGTTCAGACTTTCAGCTTTCATTTGAGGGTATCCATATTAAAATTGGATGAAGGGTTTAGGAGTTTCAGCTCCTTAACATGTGCCACCCTGTTTTTAAAGGGACCAAAAGCAATTGGACAATTGACTCCAAGGCTATTTCATGGACAGGTGTGGGCAATCCCTTCGTTATGTCATTCTCAATTAAGCAGATAAAAGACCTGGAGTTGATTTGAGCTGTGGTGCTTGCATTTGGAAGGTTTTGCTGTGAAGTAAACATGCAGTCAATGGAGCTCTCCATGCAGGTGAAACAAGCCATCCTTAAGCTGCAAAAACAGAAAAAACCCATCCGAGAAATTGCTACAATGTTAGGAGTGGCAAACTCTACAGTTTGGTACATCCTGAGAAAGAAAGCACTGGTGAACTCATCAATGCAAAAAGACCTGGACGCCCACGGAAGACAACAGTGGTGGATGATCGCAGAATAATCTCCATGGTGAAGAGAAACCCCTTCACAACAGCCAACCAAGTGAACAACACTCTCCAGGAGGTAGGCGTATCAATATCCAAATCTACCATAAAGAGAAGACTGCATGAAAGTAAATACAGAGGGTTCACTGCATGGTGCAAGCCACTCATAAGCATCAAGAATATAAAGGCTAGACTGGACTTTGCTAAAAAACATCTAAAAAGGCCAGCACAGTTCTGGAAGAACATTCTTTGGACAGATGAAACCAAGATCAACCTCTACCAGAATAATGGAAAGAGAAAAGTATGGCGAAGGCGTGGTACAGCTCATGATCCAAAGCATACCACATCATCCGTAAAACACGGCGGAGGCAGTGTGATGTCTTGGGCATGCATGGCTGCCAGTGGCACTGGGTCACTAGTGTTTATTGATGATGTGACGCAGGACAGAAGCAGCCGAATGAATTCTAATGGATTCAGAGCCATACTGTGTGCTCAGATCCAGCCAAATGCAGCCAAACTGATTGGTTGTCGTTTCATACTACAGATGGACAATGACCCAAAACATAAAGCCAAAGCAACCCAGGAGTTTATTAAAGCAAAGAAGTGGCATATTCTTGAATGGCCAAGTCAGTCACCTGATCTCAACCCAATTGAGCATGCATTTCACTTGTTAAAGACTAAACTTCAGACAGAAAGGCCCACAAACAAACAGCAACTGAAAACCACCGCAGTGAAGGCCTGGCAGAGAATCAAAAAGGAGGAAACACAGCGTCTGGTGATGTCCATGAGTTCAAGACTTCAGGCAGTCAGTGCCAACAAAGGGTTTTCAACCAAGTACTAGAAATGAACATTTTATTTACAATTATTTAATCTGTCCAATTACTTTTGGTCCCTTTAAAAACAGGGTGGCACATGTTAAGGAGCTGAAACTCCTAAAGCCTTCATCCAATTTTAATGTGGATACCCTCAAATGAAATCTGAAAGTCTGAACTTCAACTGCATCTGAATTGTTTTGTTTAAAATTCACTGTGGTAATGTCTAGAACCAAAATTAGAAAAATGTTGTCTCTGTCCAAATATATATGGACCTAACTGTATCTGCTTGTTTATAATAAATAAGGGCGATAATGTTGACCAAAACAGTAATATGTATATTCCTCTTTCTGTGACAGATGATTTAGGTTACTAGAAAAGGAAACTATTACCAGAAATAATTATGACTGTGCCTCACTTCCCACAAAGCAGTCTAACAGTTCCAAAATACCTCTGTCACAAACTGGTCTGTACATGTAAAGAAGATCAGATCTATTTTATCAGTGGTACAGTCATCTTTGGAATCTCAGAAACATGTTCCACCAAGTCTAAACAATTCTCTGCTGTTGGCAATTTTTGGATTATATCATATGGGTGGTAAAGGGAATTACTAACAATTTCACTTGGATACAAAAAAACAAACAAAAACCAACCTTCTTAACAGAGAAGCTGATACCAGAGTTATGGATGGCATATCTGCAGAGAAATAAAATAATTTGAACAAAAAAAACGCAAAGAACATTTCCATACTTTATTTTTTCACAAGTCAGATGTGACTCATTCATTCCATTGTTCATCATTTTCTACATACTATTATGGCAATATATTACCTGCTGACTACGTCCACTATTCTTGCATGTTCTTCACTTGCACTTTTGAGTGCTTTTCGCCTTGTAGATACATTATAAAATAGATCTTCAACCTGAAAGACATATTTTAGAGCATGAAAATGCATGATCATAGTATTAAAAAGTTAAACAGTTGGTACCAAGTTTGCAAGTTATCCCTTATCCCTAGGTTAGGAAATAACATCCCCATCACTGGTGGTCCGACCGCTCAAACTTCCACAGACCTCAAGGACAGGGCTCTGAAGAAACCTTGTCTAAATAGAGCAAAAAATGAGAATGTGCACCTACATTCCATTCATTCTTAATGGGAGTACTGCACTAGGATACCTCAGTCAGCCCTTTTTAGAATGAATGGAATGGATGTGCACATGATCAACCTCCACTTAGTTCAGACATAGCACTCTTCCTGGGATCGTTCAGGGCCCAGCAATCAAAGTTTAACTTATAGCAGAGGTGCACAACCTGCAGTCCGCATTGCAGTTAGTTGTGGCCCCTGCTTTACCAGACAGAAACACAGCTGATCCTCTAGCCCAGGGGTGGGGAATCTTTTTTATCTGCCAAGGGCCATTTGAATATTTATACCATCCTTCGGGACCACACAATTTGCGCACTAACTCCGCCTTGACTCTGGAACAAGTCTCAGGACGTAATCTTTCATTGCACGTGTCTCAGCGTTCAGTAGTGCACACTATGTGCGTGTGCTCACAGAGCAAGAAGAAATTAATGGGCCGGTGGCCATCAAATCACAGCTGCCAGCCCAAGCACTGATGATGTCCCTGGGAATCTGCCTGGGGGCCGGATAAAGGTCATCGAGGGTCGTGAAGGGCCTGAGGTTCCCCACCCCTGGTCTAGCCTATGCCATCAGGTGTGTCTGCGAGATCATCACTGAGGCCGGCCCTGCAGTGCTCCAATGACAGCTTTCTTCAGCAGTGAAGAGCACTGATTGGTTAATACAGATCCCGGTCATCCAGTTCTAGGCTGCCTGTGTACCAGGTGACATTCAGTAATGAGCTCTTTACCACAGGAGGCTGAGCTCAGTGTTTATTGTGTAATCCTTTCCAGAACTGGAAACAAAACGCAGGCAGTAACAATCACCTCCTTAATTTCTCCTCAACCTTTAGTAGAAGCAGCAGGATCAAGCTGAGGTCCATGGTGTCAGCGACAATGCTGCAGTCACTTAGGAGGAGCACGGGCACCGGCTCCTTGCCCATCTTCTCCTTGTGATGGCACACTTCTCAATGTGCGGCAGCCTGCAGGTGTTCCAATTTTTCTGTCTTCTCATAGCACCTACCCACAGTTTGCTAAGTTGGTCATAACCCTTTAATTAGCAAGACAATGTTGCCCCTCTGCACTATAGGATAGGGGAGAACTTCCAAACGTGGTACAAACCCTTTAAAGCTTCAAACAGAAATGTATTTTGTTTTTACTTACAGATATCTGTGTCCCTTGATTCCCAGCACAAGGTTTGGGAGGAGCTTTGATTTTCCCATCTGCATAACTTGCTCTGCAAACAAAAACAGGTAATTCTTACAACATACATAAGGATATTGTTCAACAGGCTAGTTCAGTTCAGGAACACCTGGGAAAGTGCCTGTTAGTAATGCCCACCAGTGGCGAGGTTTGTTTTCCCTCACCTGTAGGCACATTTTCCATCTGCTGTCTTTGTTGTAATAGTAACATGAGCCACGTGACTGATACTGGCTAATGCCTGTTGGGATAAAACAAAAGCTGAGGAATTCGATTTTTGTCGCAAAGTTAATGAGCAGTTGAGTAGAAGCCCATGAAAACTAATTGAAATCCCCCTCTTAGGCTCTTCAAATACAACGTTGCAACCTGGTTGGTAATAACCTTCTTTACATATCAGTTTTCATACATCACTCTCACTACATTTAAAGATATATTGTATTAAAAGGGGTACTGCAGGGAGATAAATGTTTGTACTGTTCCTGCACTCCTACACTATAAGATGAGATGTCCAGTGCAGTTTTATGATATTTATAATCCTTGTAATTCAGTGTGACAGAATCTGCTCCTCACTGCTCCCCCTCTCCCATCTGTGTCATTACTAGTGTTGAGCCACCCCCGTAGTGTTCGGGTTCGGTTCGTCGAACACCGGGATGTTCGAGGAACTGTTCGTCGAACACCTTAGAACACCGTCGAACACCGTTAAAACCAATGGCAGGCAAACAAAAACACATAGGAACACATAGAAAACACCTTCAAAGGTGTCCAAAAGCTGACAAACTGCTCAGAAGACGCTTTCTTTAAAAAAGCCGGCCGGCAATTCAGCAGCGGCATACACCGGTACCCGACAATTTAGACATGAAGGAATAGAGCATCACACATAGATTAGATAGATAGAAACATGTCAGTCACATATATATGAAGTACAGTGACAGTGTTGCTTACTGTACTTGTCATTTAGTGTAAAGGATTTATTAAAAAATATAATAGTGTTTTCGTGCACCGTCTCTTTAAAAAAGCCGGCCGGCAATTCAGCATCTGTACCCGACAATTTATAACAGACAGAATAGAGCTTCACACATAGATTAGATAGATAGAAACATGTCAGTCACATATATATGAAGTACAGTGACAGTGTTGCTTACTGTACTTGTCATTTACTGCAAAGGATTTATTAAAAAAAATAATAGTGTTTTCATGCACCGTCTCTTTAAAAAAGCCGGCCGGCAATTCAGCATCTGTACCCGACAATTTAGAATAGAAGGAATAGAGAATCACACATAGATTAGATAGATAGAAACATGTCAGTCACATATATATGAAGTACAGTGACAGTGTTGCTTACTGTAATTGTCATTTAGTGTAAAGGATTTATCAAAAAAAATAATAGTGTTTTCATGCACCGTCTCTAAGAAAGCCGGCCGGCAATTCAGCATCTGTACCCGACAATTTAGAATAGACAGAATAGAGCTTCACACATAGATTAGATAGATAGAAACATGTCAGTCACATATATAATAAGTACAGTGATAGTGTTGATTACTGTACTTGTCATTTAGTATTAAAATAAAGGATTTATTATTAAAAAAAATTGGCGTGGGATTCCCCGTAATTTTAGTCTCTAGCGGAGGTTAAGCAGACGGCTGGGGCAGATGTTTGAAGCCTGGGAAGGGGGTAATACCCACGGAGCTTCCCAGGCTACTAATATCAGCCCCCAGCTGAATACCTAGCCTTTACTAGCTATTAAAATGGAGGACCCCCCCCAAAAAATGACGTGGGGTCCCCCCTAATTTAATAGCTAGCAAAGGCTAGGCAGACAGCTGGGGGCTGATATTAATAGCCCAGGAAGGGAGCCATGAATATTGGCCCCCTCCCAGGCTAGAAACACCAGCCGTCAGCCGCCCCAGAAATGGCGCATCCATATGATGCGCCAATTCTGGCACTTAGCCTCGCTCTTCCACGCTGCCCTGGTGCGGTGGCAGGGGGTAATAGGGTTGGGGTTGATGTCAGCTTATAATGCCAGCTGACATCAAGCCCAGGTTAGTAATGGAGAGGCGTCTATAAGACACCCCCATTACTAACCCCATAGTCAAAGTTAAAAAAAAAACACAAACACCCAGAATAAAGTCCTTTAATTGAAATAAAGACACAATTCTTTATTGTTCTAAATTAAACCATACTTACCATCACGCCCATTCCAGCTGAAGCCAACGATCTCCTGCAATAAAAGAAAAATAATAAAGCAACCTCATCCTTACCTTTCCATGGTTCCCAGGACAGCTCCAGCTCTGCTACATCGAGATGACAAGCTGGACCGCAGCAGAACGCTGCCATCCAGCCTGTCATCCCGCGGACACTGAGAAGCGCAGGCATGCTTGCGCTCCTCAGTGTCTAACTGTGACGGCATCCAGATGAGCCGACAATGAACTCGGCTCACCTCATGTACGTCACTGACAGCGTGGGAAAATTCTCCTGCACTCAGCGCTTCAGCGTGAGAATTTTCCCACGCTGTCAGTGACGTGCATGAGGTGCGCCGAGTTCATTGGACATGACCTCGGCTCATCTGGATGCCGTCACAGCCAGACACTGAGTAGCGCAAGCAAGCCTGCGCTTCTCAGTGTCTGCGGGATGACAGGCTGGATGGCAGCGTTCTGCTGCGGTCCAGCCTGTCATCTCGATGTAGCAGAGCTGAAGCTGTCGTGGGAGCCATGGAAAGGTAAGGATGATGTTGCTTTATTATTTTTCTTTTATTGCAGGAGATCGTTGGCTTCAGCTGGAATGGGCGTGATGGTAAGTATGGTTTAATTTAGAACAATAAAGAACTGTGTGTTTATTTCAATTAAAGGACTTTTTTCTGGGTGTTGTGTTTTTTTTTAAATACTTTACTAGAAATTCATGGTGGTCATGTCTAATATTGGCGTGACCCCATGAATTTCGGGCTTAGGGCCAGCTGATAATGCCAAGCTGGCCTTAACCCCTTTATTACCCAGTGAGCCACCGCACCAGGGCCCTGGATGAGTTGGGTACAGCGCCAGAAGATGGCGCTTCTATGAACGCGCCATTTTCCGGGGCGGCTGCGGACTGCAATTTGCAGCGGGTGGGGCCCAGAAAGCTTGGGCCTCCCTGCGCTGCAGATTCCAGCCCCCAGCTGCCTAGTTGTACCTGGCTGGACACAAAAATAGGGCGTAGCTCCACGCATTTTTTTTTTAGATTCATGAAATTCATGGAATAATTAAGAAAAAAAGGGCTTCCCTATATTGTTGTGTCCGGCTAGGTACAAATAGGCAGCTGGTGGTTGGGAGCAGCCCGTTCCTGCCTGCTGTACCTGACTGGACACAAATATAGGGCGAAGCCCCACATCAATTTTTTTTTCATTATTTCATGAATTTCCTGAAATAATTTAAAAAAAATTGACGTGGGGCTTCGCCCTATATTTGTGTCCAGTCAGGTACAGCAGGCAGGAACGGGCTGCCCCCAACCACCAGCTGCCTATTTCTACCTGGCCAGACACAACAATATAGGGAAGCCCTTTTTTTCTTAATTATTCCATGAATTTCATGAAATAATTTTAAAAAAAAAATGCGTGGGGCTTCGCCCTATTTTTGTGCCCAGCCAGGTACAACTAGGCAGCTGGGAGCTGGAATCCGCAGCGCAGGGAGGCCCAAGCTTTCTGGGCCCCACCCGCTGCAAATTGCAGTCCGCAGCCGCCCCAGAAAATGGCGCGTTCATAGAAGCGCCATCTTCTGGCGCTGTACCCAACTCATCCAGGGCCCTGGTGCGGTGGCTCACTGGGTAATAAAGGGGTTAAGGCCAGCTTGGCATTATCAGCTGGCCCTAAGCCCGAAATTGATGGGGTCACGCCAATATTAGACATGACCACCATGAATTTCTAGTAAAGTATTTAAAAAAACACAAACACCCAGAATAAAGTCCTTTAATTGAAATAAACACACAATTCTTTATTGTTCTAAATTAAACCATACTTACCATCACGCCCATTCCAGCTGAAGCCAATGTCTTCTGCAATAAAAGTAAAATAATAAACCAACATCATCCTTACCTTTCCATGGTTCCCAGGACAGCTTCAGCTCTGCTACATCGAGATGACAGGCTGGACCGCAGCAGAAAGCTGCCATCCAGCCTGTCATCCCGCGGACACTGAGAAGCGCAGGCTTGCTTCGCTCCTCAGTGTCTCGCTGTGACGGCATAAAGATGAGACAAGTTCATGTCCAATGAACTCGGCTCACCTCATGCACGTCACTGACAGCGTGGGAGAATTCTCCTGCACTCAGCACTTCAGCGTGAGAATTCTCCCACGCTGTCAGTGACGTACATGAGGTCAGCTGAGTTCATTGGACATGAATGAGCTCACCTCATGCACGTCACTGACAGCGTGGGAAAATTCTCACGCTGAAGCGCTGAGTGCAGGAGAATTTTCCCACGCTGTCAGTGACGTGCATGAGGTGAGCTCATTCATGTCCAATGATCTCAGCTCACCTCATGCACGTCACTGACAGCGTGGGAAAATTCTCCTGCACTCAGCGCTACAGCGTGAGAATTCTCCCACGCTGTCAGTGACGTGCATGAGGTGAGCTCATTCATGTCCAATGAACTCAGCTGACCTCATGTACGTCACTGACAGCGTGGGAGAATTCTCACGCTGAAGTGCTGAGTGCAGGAGAATTCTCCCACACTGTCAGTGACGTGCATGAGGTGCGCCGAGTTCATTGGACATGACCTCGGCTCATCTGGATGCCGTCACAGCCAGACACTGCAAAGCGCAAGAATGCCTGCGCTTCTCAGTGTCTGCGGGATGACAGGCTGGATGGCGGCGTTCTGCTGCGGTCCAGCCTGTTATCTCGATGTAGCAGAGCTGAAGCTGTCGTGGGAACCATGGAAAGGTAAGGATGAGGTTGCTTTATTATTTTTCTTTTATTGCAGGAGATCGTTGGCTTCAGCTGGAATGGGCGTGACGGTAAGTATGGTTTAATTTAGAACAATAAAGGAATGTGTCTTTATTTCAATTAAAGGACTTTATTCTGGGTGTTTGTGTTTTCTTTTAACTTTGACTATGGGGTTAGTAATGGGGGTGTCTTATAGACGCCTCTCCATTACTAACCTGGGCTTGATGTCAGCTGGCATTATAAGCTGACATCAACCCCAACCCTATTACCCCACTGCCACCGCTACAGGGCAGTGGGAAGAGCGAGGCTAAGTGCCAGAATTGGCGCATTCTAAGGATGCGCCATTTCTGGGGCGGCTGACGGCTGGTGTTTCTAGCCTGGGAGGGGGCCAATATTCATGGCACCCTTCCTGGGCTATTAATATCAGCCCCCAGCTGTCTGCCTAGCCTTTGCTAGCTATTAAAATAGGGGGGACCCCACGTCATTTTTTTGGGGGGTCCCCCATTTTAATAGCTAGAAAGGCTAGGTATTCCGCTGGGGGCTGATATTAGTAGCCTGGGAAGCTCCGTGGGTATTACCCCCTTCCCAGGCTTCAAACATCTGCCCCAGCAGTCTGCTTAACCTCCGCTAGAGAGACTAAAATTAAGGGGAACCCCACGCCAATTTTTTTTTAAATAAATCCTTTATTTTAACACTAAATGACAAGTACAGTAATCAACACTGTCACTGTACTTCATATATATGTGACTGACCTGTTTCTATCTATCTAATCTATGTGTGATTCTCTATTCCTTCTATTCTAAATTGTCGGGTACAGATGCTGAATTGCCGGCCGGCTTTTTTAAAGAGACGGTGCATGAAAACACTATTATTTTTTTTAATAAATCCTTTATACTAAATGACAAGTACAGTAAGCAACACTGTCACTGTACTTCATATATATGTGACTGACATGTTTCTATCTATCTAATCTATGTGTGAAGCTCTATTCTTTCTGTTCTAAATTGTCGGGTACCGGTGTACGCCGCTGCTGAATTGCCGGCTTTTCATGTTTCACTGTTGGCACTGTTCCCATCGATTTGGGCAATCACTGTAATGCCACAACCACCATGGCTGTGGCATTACAGTGAGTGGCAGACAATCCCTGCATGATTGGTGCTCTAAATAGCGCCAGACATGCAGGACACGCTTTTGGTGCACGAACAGTTATCGAACATAACCTCGAACAGCCGAATTTTTTGCAAATCGTTCGGGTTCGTCGAACAACTCGAACACCGCCCAAAACAGCTCGAATTTGAGATTGGCGAACAGTTCTAGTCGAACACCGCTCATCTCTAGTCATTACATCACACACCAGTGTTCAGCTCCCCCTCCCATCCCCTTTACCGACCCTCTTCCCACCCAATAACAAAGTACTTTCTTCCTATAGAGACACCAATCACCAGAAAACGAAAAGGAATCCCAGAGGCAAACGAGGAGGAAAAAGAAAATCCTTTCGAAAATCAAACCCCCTCCAAAAAAAATTCCCAGATAGTAAAGATCTTCAATTTATCCCAGATCTCTCTTGACATAGATGAGATCAGTCTTCTGACCAAGGGCTTGAACTATTGCCCCACACAAAAAGCAGAGGGGTTCCAACTATTTCTTGACCTGAACAGATTTGTTAGAAAACTCACTTTAGATAGGCACTACCAAATTCAGAAGTACAAAGGTGACCCCCCACCTATGGTTAATGATGCATATGTACATCAAGCTGTGGCACCAAAATCCGATTTCAATCCACTACACCACAGAGGGCATCATTTAGGCACTTTCTATTCTTTAGTAATGGAAGAGTTTGAAAATATCAATAAATATAGGGTGGGTAAAAATAACCTACAGAGAAAGGAATTTTCAGCTTTGAAACAGTAACAACAACATTGTTATCGACAAGCTGACAAAGGGGGGGGGGGGGGTTGTCATACAGGATAAAGAGGAATACATAAAGGAAGTCTATAACATACTGTCTGACACCAAATATTACAAACCAATTACATCTGACCCCACCGATGTCTTTGAAAAAGAATATAATATCCTGATACATGAAGCCTATCAAGCCAAGATAATGAATAAAAGAGAAAAGAATTTAACAAATAGCCCAAATCAAGCTTTCTTTTACCACCTACCAAAAATACACAAAAACACAAAGAATCCCACCCGGAAGACCCATTATATCAGGGATAGGCTCTCTCACTAGCTCTCTATCCCATTTTATTGATCTTTTTCTCCAGACTTATGTACTTAAATTACCATCCTTTCTAAGAGACTCATCCCAACTCATTCTGGAGACAAAAGATCTACAATGGGGAGAAAACTATATGTTTCTCACCCTAGATGTATGTGCTCTATATTCCAACATAGAACACAGTTTAGGTCTTGATGCAGTAGACCACTTTCTATCAGGGGACAAAAATATACCATCGGAACAAAAAACATTCCTGTTGAAAGGTCTAAGATTCATTTTGGAGCATAACCTCTTCTCCTTTCAAGATAAGATGTACCTCCAGCAGTTAGGGACCGCGATGGGGACTCGGGTCGCACCCAGTTTTGCAAAGCTTTTTATGGGGTGATTCGAGTCCTTATCGCCTATTACATCTCCAAAATACACCGAACATATGTTATTTTCGTCGATATATCGATGATTTATTCCTCATATGGAAAGGTACGGAAGAGGAAGCGTCTTCCTTTGTCCAGGAACTAAATCAGAACAACTGGGGAATCTCCTTCACAAGCAATATGTCCAGAAAAAGAATTATTTTTCTGGACTTGGAATTATTTGCTAAAGATCAAACCATTCAGAGCAAAACCTATTTTAAACCGGTAGACACCAATGGTTATTTAGATTTCTCCAGCGTTCATTACCCCAAATGGAAATGTAACATTCCATCCAGTCAATTTCGCCGGATCAGGCGTAACTGCACTTCCACAATAGATTATATTGAACAAATCTAAAATCTTAATATCCAGATTCGAAGAGAAAGGTTATCCAAAAGAATTAATCTAGTCCTCCTACCGAAAAAACTTGACACTCACACAAAATGTTTGCTTAGAAAAATCCCAAAAAGATTCGATAAAGGATATATCAAAGTGGAGGTACAGTTTTATCACCGCCTTCAACAGGGGTAATTCAAACATCTGTAGAATACTAAACAAGTACTGGTATCTCATCAAAAAAGATCCAATTCTGAAAGGGATGGTACCCTCTAGACCCAACATAGTTTTCAGAAGAGGTAAGACTCTAAAAAACAACATAGCACCCAGTCTTAAGAGATAAGAAGGTAAACGACAGGAATGTTAAACACCAGAAAAAAGAGAAAATGGGAATATTTAAATGTGGAAATATAAGATGTCACTGTTGTAAGATTATCAATTGGGATATGAAGAAGAGTATCCACACTAAGAATCCCAAGATCACCTTCAAACCCACCCAAGAGCTCACATGCAGCTCGGATTTTGTCATCTATGTGGTAACATGTAGTTGTGGGTTACATTATGTAGGACGGACCACCCAGACACTATGAAGCCGTATGAATGGCCACAGGCATAACGTTAAAAAGGGGTTTCTCAAACAGAGCCTTTCCAAATACATCACTCTTGTGCACAACAAGAACTTTGACTCTATAACAGTGACACCTGTAGAGCAAATTCCACCACTCACCAAGAACAGAAAATCGGTCCTCAATGCGAAAGAATCCTACTGGATCTACAGACTGGGCAGTCTGTATCCAGATGGATTAAATGAGACAGTTGAGACAGTATAAGAGATATGTAGCTAGCTGAATAACACCACTTTTTCCATGGCAATTAACATCATGATACTTTTAGTAAAGTCCCGTATCAGAACTAGGGACCTGGGGCATCTATCTAGCAATCCCCGATATCTCTCCAATACATCATATGTCTGACTAGTTTGTCACAATTGACCTCTTTCTTTCATACAATCTGTTCATATGTGCAAATCATTCCATCTGAGAATTAACATTATCGTTGTTGTGGCAAGTAACATCAATACACGGGTGTGTGTGTGTGTGTGTGTGTGTGTGTGTGTGTGTGTGTGTGTGTGTGTGTGTGTGTGTGTGTGTGTCCAGGAGTGAGCATGCATCTGTGTGTCTGGTCTGGGATGTGTATTTTTTTTTTATGTTTTTTTTTGCTACCCGTCACATCAATCCAATGCCTCCCTAAATCAATTTTTAGATTTCTTGTAGGAACTCCACACAATAGATAATTATAGATTTTGACAAAGTAGTCATATGGTTAACATAGGCTTCCAGCTCACATTTGGGTGATGTAAAATCCGCAAGCGTTTTTGACTGCCAAGAACATGCAGAAACGCTGAAGAAATTTTGTGCTTCATTTCTGCATCGTGGGCATATACCCTTAGACTGGATATTTGCTGATCAGCATTTCAAACATGGGGCTCACCAAGCCGCATTCAATAAGGATGAGAACCTAGCAGCTAACTGAACTTTATCTGCCAAGGCATCTGCTAAAACCGGCACTGGGATTGTAGGGAAAGATGACAATACTTTCCCTAGAAACTTTATTTATTTGTTTAGGCAAGTTTCCAGCAACCATTCAGTTAAGGATGTTGCTGGGCAGATGGCTGGTTTAAAAGTATCTGCTGTGGATTCTTAGGTTATCTTCAAGAGGCTTTAATGTCTAATGGGTCCTTTGCTGCCAATTGACAACATTGAGCCACTAATGATTTTTTTTTTTTACAAGCTTTGGAAATTGCAAAATCAATTTTTGGAGGTCTGTCCCAGGTAGCCAAAGTGTCTTCCTCAAAAGGAGTATTTAAGCTTATACGCTGATGGGAGAAACTCACTCAGTTTTGTTTCACTCCTGTGAAATGGAAAAGTTCTACATTTGCAATGTTCTAGGCCTGAACAGACCTAGGAGCTGTTTTTCCCCCAAATATTAAGTAGTGATCCTTATAGCTTTGTTTAGTTTGTCCGCATCTTTGACCAAAAGGAAGGACTCCCTGCTCCCTTATTGCCGAAAATGAGGACATGGGAGAGCGAGACATATGCACCCTCAGAAAGATCTACGAAATCTTCCGATTCTCTTCTGAATCCAAGTGGAGAACCATGGCATGTCTGTTAGAGCGATGTGAAAGCCCCGGGGTCTTCCGTGTGTGTAACGCTACTCAGACAACACAGGGTGATGGTAAAACAGAGTGGCAATACTTTATTGAACCACAAAACGGACAATAAACATGTAGAACAGTGCCAGCAAATATCCAAGGTGGTACAACATTACACAGTCTCACCCTTCTTCTCCGTCCGCCTGGGATAAAACAGCTACGACTTTGGAGACTTCGAGGGCCGACTACCTCAACCAGTGGTCCCCTGCTTCTGGCGAGCCAACACAGAGAGAAGGTAGCGGCAAGCTTAGGAAGTTAGCAGTCCATCGAGGTACAGGGCCAGAAGACCAGAGGGTCCCAACCTGGCTTCTCCGAGAGTTTCTATGGAGCCAGATGACAGGCGGGTCCCAATCTTGCTTCTCCGAATGTTTCCGTGGGTTGCAGTTGACTGGTGGGTCCCTCCTGGCAACCCCAAACAACATATCCATGGGGCCAGGTGACTTCTTCGTCCCCTCGTGGTCTCCCCAAAATGTATCCCATGTCTCTGATGGTCAATGGAGTAGGTCCGTATCTTTCCAGTCAGGGCTGTACCCTAAGCTAGAATCATGTAGAATATAAATCTGTGTCTCTTGGTAATGCTATGCAATCCATCTGATGTCTTGAAGGATGTCTCTCATTCTCCTTGTAAAGTCTGACTGCTACAAAAACACATGTCCTTTCTGCTTCTCTGGGCTCAGCCCCCTGAATGGCAGAACTGCTCTCACCCCCCCCCCCCCCCAATGCGAAGTGTGCATTAGTGGAAGTATCTCTCTCAGGTGCACTGCATCACCTGGGTCTATACGTGAAGCTCCCTTTGGTGAAGGCTCCGCCGGATCTTCTTTCAACACTTACACAATGGGCCTAGACGATTTTTGTGGAATGGTTAGAGGCTCCAGAGATACTAATGAGATTTGTGGATGCTGGACACTTTACAAGTTAAATTATTGTACATAAACTGACGAGCAAGCAGAACATTAATAAAACACAGCCAGCAATCTCTAATAAAACACAATAAGGTATTTCTCTTGGATTAACAAATCTAATCGTCTGGCTAATTAAGATTTTACGCTGTATCGTCACAAGCGACCCTACCGTAATTCCTATGGTGCATTACGAGCTTTAGGCCACGTGCACACGTTCAGTATTTGATGAGTTTTTTACCTCAGCATTTATAAGCCAAAATAAAGAATGGGTAAAAATACAGAAGGGGTGCACATGTTTCTTTTATACTTTTCCTCTGATTGTTCCACCTCTGGTTTTGGATTACAAATACTGAGGTAAAAAACTCACCAAAATACTGAACGTGTGCACGTGGTCTTAAGGGAGTTTTTAATTTTGGCTTTAATTATAGATCTGATATCTGAAGCAAGGATAGGAGACTTCACAAATTGTCAGAAAAACTCATTTCATGTGCTTGGTAATTTGGTTTCACAAAGTGCATACTCCCTATGTTTAGTTTTAGTGACAACTCCTAGGTCTGTCTTTATAAGACAGCAAACATAAGACAGGCAGTTAAGAATGATGTACATTTACAGACGTCACTTACGCATCTTCAGGGGATTTGGAGAAGGGTTTGACTCTTCCAAGTTGCCTCCTTTTGGGCTCCAGCAAACTGGTGCGAGTAGGAGGCAAGAAAACTGCCAGGGCAAAGCAACCACATACCAGGTCACTCAATGCCGCCAGGCACAGCACCACCACCTGAAGAGGTAATCCAGTGCCCTTTGTACCAGCAGTTCACTGCCTCAGTATCGGTTTCCTCTGGAAGTTGCTTGTGGGACGTCCAAGTGTGCTCATGACATCAACACTTGCCTGTGCGGTGATGCTGCTTCCAGCGCCATCTGGTGCAAGGCCTTACTAAAGCACTTACACCGACGTGTGTCCCCTTCAAGCCTGTAGGACCCCTACTAGGCAGGGCTGTGGTGCCCAAGGCCTATGCTTGTTCGGCTGCAAACAACACAATGACCACCGAAGGGAAGCAAACTGGCTCGGGTATGTCAGTCTTAAGGACTTACGGAGTATTTTCCCCCTGGTAGCACCAGGGTGTAGGTTCCCTATCCAAAGACAGGTGATGTAATGGGTGAAAGATACATAAGGGTACAAATAGGACAGCTTAAAGTTTAACTATTAAAAAGTTATCATAGGATTTTAACCACTTTCTGACTGAGCCAATTTTAATTTCTTCATTTTTATTTCTCCCCTTCTTTTTTCCTGACAAAGCAATATGAAGGCTTTTTTTTTTTTTTTTTTTGCAGGGGAAAATTGTAGTTTTTCCACCATTCACTTTACCATAAAACGCAATGAAAAACGCACATTTTTTTTTAAGTGGGTTGAAACGGTGAGAAAAATAAAAAATCCACCAGTTTTTAGAATTGTATTTTTACATTTATTGTGTAGTAAAAAATGATAAGATAACTTGATTCTACAGGTCAGTATGGCCACATTACATAAGGTTTAACTTACTTCTCCTCTGAAGCCGTATGTAGATATACTAGATAAGTCTTCAAATGACTGCAGTTTACTGGTGGTGAAGCGCTCACATACTATCTCCATGTCTTCTTTCTGAAAACGAACATAACATGTTTCACAGCTAGAAATAAAAACGATTAATGCAAACCATTAAAAGGGGGCTGTCCAGTGAAAAGTTATCAGATAGGTGACAACTTTTTGATCGGTGGGGTCCCACAGGGTTTAATAGAATGAGGATCTCTTACCCCCCATTAGAATGGAGAGGCAGCGTGTGCTCGGCCGCTGCTCCATCCATTCCCTATGGGGCTGCAGAACGCTGCACTCGGCTTTTTCTGGAGGCCTCAGAGAATATATGGAGCAGTGGTCGAGCATGCTAATTGGGGTAACAGTTCCTCCCACTGATCAGGTTAGCACTTATCCCACATAGATGATAACTTGTTTTGACCAGACATGCCCTTTAATATGAAAGCAAAACTGTCCTTAAAAGGTTATTTCCATCTCAGCGGTTTCTGGCTGAGATAGGAATCACTGTCCAGGTGCGGACCACAGCAAGCGGAAACTGAGGCAGAGCTATGCTGCGCTTGTATCTGCCACTTGTTTCTATGGGAGTCATGCATTGCCCCTGCCTCTTCTATGGAGGGCAGTAACAGTACCAGGGTTTGTACTAAAAAATGAGTGAAAAACAAACTCTAGAGCAAAGAATTCCTAGCAGATGATTTCTCCTTTAATATGTGGTGACAAGTGAAGTGCTAGCACCTTACCCGGATGCCGCAGCCATTGTCCTGGATCTGAATTAGCTTCATGCCTCCTTCCTTAACAGTCACTTGGATATTTGTTGACTTGGCGTCTAAACTGTAAGAACGAGAAGACATATGGACATTACATATAGATGGATCAGACCCATGTGTACGCACGTGGTGAGGGCCATAAATTCCAGCTAGAAGAGGTCTTAATATTTTACAGGAACATGGTGGTTTTAACCCCTTCATGCTTCAGCCCTTTTCCGTTTTTGCGCTTTCATTTTTTATTCCCCTTCTTCCCAGAGCCATAACTTTATTTTTCCGTCAATATGGCCACCTGAGGGCTTGTTTTTAATGGGACGAGTGGTACTTTTGAACAACACCATTGATTTTACCATATCTTGTACTGGAAAACGGATAAAAAATCCAAGTGCGGTGAAATTGCAAAAAAGGTTCAATTTTTTTTCCCATTTACTATGCTCACTATATGGTAAAACTGATCTTCCATTATGATTCTCCAGGTCATTACGAGTTCATAGATACTAAACATGCATAGATTCTTTTTAAAGTGGTGAAAAAAAAATCCAAAAGATTGTTAACAAAAAAAAACTCGCCAATTTGCGAGACTTGTAGCGCCTCCATTTGGGATCTGGGGCCGGGTGAGGGCTTATTTTTTGCGTGCTGAGCTTATGTTTTTATTGATACCATTTTTTGGGAGATACAATGTTTTAATCTCCCATTATTGCATTTTATTGCAATGTTGCAGCGACCAAAAAAATGCAATTCTGGCAGTTTTATTTTTTTCTCATTACGCCGTTTACAGATCAGATTAATTATCATTATTTATTATTATAGTGCCATTTATTCCATGACACTTTACATGTGAAACGGGGTATACATAGCAAAAACACAATAATCTTAAACGACACAAGTTAGTGACTGGTACAGGAGGAGCGAGGACCCTGCCCGCGAGGGCTCACAGTCTACAAGGGATGGGTGAGGATTATTTTTATATATTGATAGATCGGGCGATTCTGAACCTGGTGATAACAAATATGTGTATATGGTTTTTTTTATTGTTTATTTTGAATGTGGCAGGGTGATATAAACATATATTTTTAAAAGCATTTTTTTTTACATGCTTCAATAGTCTCCATGGGAGACTAGAAGCTGCGATCGTCAGCTCGCCGGTGTGTAGCAGAAATGCTCACTTGCTATAAGCATCCCGGCAATGGCAACCACTGGGGTCTCCTGCAGACCCCGGGTTGTCATGCCAACCAATCAGTGACCCGCATTCATGTGACATGGGCGCCGATGGGTGGGACTAGTGACGTCCTTCCGCTGCGGCCATGTTAAATGCTGCAGGTGGATCGCGATTCCATTCGCGGCTGTTAGGGGCACATGACAGCTGATCATATGTACGGCGCATGTCATGAAAGGGTTAATGCTTGGCCCCTATTGATCTCTCTGGAGAAGATGACACATGGCTGGACCATACAATACAAGCACTTTTCACCATTCACCTTTTGTGTCGCCCCTATTTCTTCACAGATTGTAGATTGTGAGCAGGGCCCTCACTCCTCCCGTAAGTGGTGAAATATCTGTTACTCTGTAATGTCTTAATTGTCTGTGCAATTACCCTCGGTAATGTAAAGCGCTGCGGAATAGAAATCTAATTGTTATTCTGCATAGCTGCTCCACCTCGGAGTCTGGGAATAGGACAGGCTCTTTCCAGACACTAGTGAGGCCCTAGGGAGAAGGCATAGGATAGCACCCGCTGTGCTGCTGCCGGACAGCACTGACCCAGCAGGTAACGTCCCCGGCAGGCAATGGCTGTACATGGCCACTGTGCTGCCGGACAGCACTGACCCAGCAGGTAACGTCCCCGGCAGGCAATGGCTGTACATGGCCGCTGTGCTGCTGCCGGACAGCACTGATCCAGCAGGTAACGTCCCCGGCAGGTAATGGCTGTACATGGCCGCTGTGCTGCCGGACAGCACTGACCCAGCAGGTAACGTCCCCGGCAGCCAATGGCTGTACATGGCCGCTGTGCTGCCGGACAGCACTGACCCAGCAGGTAACGTCCCCGGCAGGCAATGGCTGTACATGGCCGCTGTGCTGCCGGACAGCACTGACCCAGCAGGTAACGTCCCCGGCAGGCAATGGCTGTACATGGCCACTGTGCTGCCGGACAGCACTGACCCAGCAGGTAACGTCCCCGGCAGGCAATGGCTGTACATGGCCGCTGTGCTGCTGCCAGACAGCACTGATCCAGCAGGTAACGTCCCCGGCAGGTAATGGCTGTACATGGCCGCTGTGCTGCTGCCGGACAGCACTGACCCAGCAGGTAACGTCCCTGGGAGGCAATGGCTGTACATGGCCGCTGTGCTGCTGCCGGACAGCACTGACCCAGCAGGTAACGTCCCCGGCAGCCAATGGCTGTGCAGCGCAGACGTACCAGTTCTCTATCATCTCCTTGATGGCGTTGGCCGCTCTCTGAATCACCTCTCCAGCAGCAATTCTATTCACCACAGCTTCGTCCAGGCGGCGGATAACCCCGGCCGGGGGAGCCATGATGCTGGCGCCGTAGCCTGTCACCGCTGCAGAAGCTCTTCGGCTGAGCACAGCTTGGCGCGCTCCGCTCTACCTCAGAACGTAGCCCTCAGCCCGCACCAATCACAGCGCGGAGGCCTCTCGCCACCAGAGCCAGCAGTCAGGGCTGTATGAATCCTGAAGTGATGTCTGCAGCGGCAGCCATATTGTCGGAGACCACAGTTGCTCATCACTGCATGGTAACACTACGGCACAGGTCGTCTACTTCTATAAAACTTGTGCCTGAGGCTCTAGGGTTTGCGCCGCGTACTCGCACTTGTCTCCTGCAGTGTCAGGGTGTGTGATCTATGTAATGCACTGTTAATGTCGGCTGTGCAGGGTGCCCGAGCAGTGCGGAGGTTACAGGTGGGTATCATGCCGGCAGCCCTGGTCCTGGGCGTAGTAGTGGGAATGGGCATGAAGATGGCAGCAGGCTAGCACTGGTCGTTTATTGGTGGCTATTGTCAGGGCTGGAACTTTTGAAGAAATGACCCTGTGGCCATCAGCCTCCATGTAGCACTGGCCTGAAGGTGTAGGGCGCGTTCACATGTGGCTGACTTGCTACAGAAACTCTATGGACCCCAGGGGAAATGTGACATGTTGGGGTCGCCTCTCATGCCCCAAGGGGATATCAATTCCCATGTAGCAAATCCTCATTTAAAGGGGTTGTCCTCTACTAAGCAAGCTCTGCTTCACTCATGGCCCCAAAGAAAATAATCCACATTCACCGCCCAAAGCGGTGCGGCTTGTGCAATGTTGGCACCGCTCATCTATGCAGGTCATGTGAAATCGTGCTGTGACCACTGCAGCCAATGAGCGGCTGCAGCTCCTCCATCCTCTGTTTGAGCAGATGGCCACAATGATGAACTAGGAAAGGCTGCAGCCGATCTGTGGTAGTGGATGAATGGATTGGCTCAACAAGAACGGTGTCACTGTGCGAGGTTGTGTTTACTCACTATGAGGGTCTGAAGTGATTTAAGCAGGGATTGTCTACTACTGGACAGGTGTGCTTGGTTTGTGCAGTCATTCTGTGCTGACAGAGACCCTCTAAAGATGTCAGCCACCTTCCTCCAAATAAAGCAGCTTTCCCGTGAGAGATGTTTTGCAGTTGGAGGAGGTTGATGGACAGGTGTGGTCACTGCTTCTCCCCCAGCAGCCATTGTATGGACGGAAGGGCTGATCAGTGTGTGAGGAAAGCTGCACTTTCAAGAAAAAGTAGCCCACCTCTTTAACTCTTATGTTTTTGTAGGTTTGCAAATGTATAAATTAACGTTCTCTCCCTTTCTGGATCAAGAGCTACCTTTCCGCTATTTATTTGGTCTTTGTTGATTGGCTGCAGTGGTAACATCACATCTATAGCTTTAATAACAGCTACAGGCAATCATTGGACTCGGCTGTGCCGCTAATGTAGAAAACACACGCTGCTAAGCCCAGTGATTGGCCATAGCCGTGACGTCACATCAACAGCACTGCAGCCAAAACAGTAGTCCCCATTCATTGGGAGAGCGCGCTGTGGATGCTGGGTGTGACGCGCGGGGTAACCTCGCCCACAGCCCAGCATCCACCGTGGAACGCAGCGCCCAGCTGCAGCCGGAACTGGTTGTGACATCAGCAGATGTCAGCGTCGGCTGCAGCCGGGGGTCATGTGATGCCTGTGAGCAGCCAACGATAGCGCCACTCACAGGCAAGAAGGACAGCAGAAGGTAATTAGAAAAACACTTCTCTCCACAGTTTATGTAACAGGTCTCACCTTCATGAGAACAAAACTTTGCATCGTCCAGTTTCCTCAGAGGATATTCCATGTCTTCATTGCGAATAAACTCCACACGTAGTTGACGAAAACAGACTGGTATCCATAGCGTCCACACATGCCGTCCTCTGCATCCTGTGGCTCCTGAATTAAATCCGATGAGTGTCTGTGGCCTGGTATTCAATCTGTTGAAGCTGGCATAGCTGCTGTAGTTGCCATTAAGGGAGAAAGACCCAAAACGAGCAACAACTGAAGTCAGCTGCAGTAAAGGCCAGCAAAGCATCACAAAGGAGGAAACCCAGCGTTTGGGGATGTCCATGGTTTCCAGACTTCAGGCAGTCATTGCCTGCAAAGGATTCTCTACAAAGTATTAAAAATGAACATTATATGGTAAAGTTAATTTGTCCAAATACTTTTCAGCCCCTGAAATGAGGAGGCTTTCTAGAAAAGTGGTTGCAATTCCTAAACGTTTCACAGGATATTTTTGTTCAACCCCTTTAATTACACCTGAAAGTCTACACTTCAATTGCATCTCATTTGTTTCATTTCCAATCCAAAATGGAGACAAGCAAGGCCCACATCACAAAGATTGTCACTATTCAAATATTTCTGGACCTAACCTAACTGTCTTTCTCTCACCAGTGAACAGCAGAACAACGCGATTTCGGTCCTTTTTAAAAAGTTTCAGTTACTGTCTGCTCTGTTATTTCTGTACAATAAAATGTTGTTTTTTTTTTGGATACATATCTTTTTATTTTGTTCTTTTTTGCTGAGCTATATCTCATCTGCACTACCATATATGTGCTTCTATCCTTTTGTTGATTATTTGGTTCCAATGCATGACTATGCATGGTTACTATGAGGTGTGTTTAGGGGATGGTTAACTGTATTGGGGTGACTACAATGTACACGCTGCTATTTAAGTGTTTTTTAATTGTTTTTTAAAGGGAACCTGTCATCAAGTATTTGCTTCCCCATCTGAGAGCAGCATGATATAGGACAGAAAGCCTGAAATGTCTGTTACTGGGCTGCTTGCTGCAGTTTTGAGAGAATCCTTGTTTTATCTGCTGCACATCGATCAGTTCTCTGAACGCTGAGCTCTGTATAACCGCAAGACTAAGGATACTTGTCTGAAACACGATTGCTAGTCATTTTTGACTCTGGAATTGCGACTTTTTTAATTTGTGTAATAAGTGTTTTTATTGAAGACTATGAAGCTGGAACTCTTTTTCCTTTTGACTTGACTTTCTAGCGGCATGGCAAGTTCTCTGCAGTGACTCTTCATATTTGGGTGAGCTGATCCTTTCAGTGTTGCTTGGCAGGTTCTCTCCCTAGCTTGGAAAGGACTGTGAATTATATAAGTCAGTGTTTTTTTTTTTTTAATGGGTACACAGAGAGAATAAATACTTAAAACTAGATGTCTGAATGAGGCCTTTGGCTGAGTTTATGTAATGTGAGCAAAGCAGAGATGTGTTTGCAATGTATAGAGAGCATAGTTATTTGTGCATGCACAGACCCGGGAGGAAGCCCATGCGAAATGCACATTGGGGCTGCTAGTATAGCTGGTCCACACAGGTTGAAGATGGGTAAGGTGGTCTGCTCTATTTACCTAGAACCATGATGTTTTTTTCTACTCTAAGTCTATATATCCTAACTGTGATTGTGCAACTGAGGATTACTTTCATGGTCAGTAATGTTAGATATGTAGGATAAAATTTGTCACACGCTGTGAAGAATATTGGAGGTATAATTCAATGTCGATCATTCTATCCTATTTGGCAGTGGCTTATAAAGCCCCCTTCAGTGTTCAGTTGTAACAGGACACCTAGCAGCTGCAAGAGACTGTGAGTGACAAATATCACACCTCTCATCAGCTCAACTCAGAACAATGGACCTGTTGTCATGTGGTTTTCCTTAAAGACGCTGCAACGATCCCGACAACGATACGACCTGTCAGGGATCGTTGCTGCGTCGCTATGTGGTCGCTGGTGAGCTGTCAAACCGGCAGGCTCACCCACGATCAGGGGAGCAGCGACATCGTGGAAAGAATCTTTCCACGATGTCCTGCTCCTGGTTATGAGCCTGCTGAAGCAGGATCAGGCTGGTAACTATGGTAAACATCGGGTTATTAGGGGCACACGCGCTCCTAGTAACCCGTTGTTTATCATGGTTACCACTCTGCTACAGTGAGCGGGAGGTTACCGCTCACTTTAGCAGGCTCGTAACCATGATAAACAACGGGTTACTAGATGCGCGTGTGCCCCTAGTAACCCGATGTTTATCATGGTTACCAGCCTGATCGCTGGTCACACACAGCGATGTGTGCTGACCAGCGGGAGAGCAACGACCAAAAAATGGTCCAGGACACTTTGCAGCGATCAGCGGCCTCACAGCAGGGGCCTGATCGTTGCAAAGTGTCACACATAGCGACATCGCTGGTGAGGTCGCTGTTGCGTCACCAAAACCGTGACACAGCAGCGATCTCGCTATGTGAGACGGTGGCTTTAGTTAGATAGGAATTCCCTATCGAGTTATTTAAATACTATACGTCCTAGGCATACCTCCGAATAAATTTTTTAAATCCCGAGGACATGGTGAATGTTCGCCTGGGTCTCGACCCAGTCGAGCACATCGGGATAGGGAGATGCATGGCACAGCCATTCAGAAGCCCCTAGGGCCACTGTGTTTAGTCTCCACGCGTAGCAGGGGCCCGGCTTTATCGGATGACACCAGAAATGGCTCCCTAGGACCATCCATTAAGGAGTTATGACCCATCTTAGATTTTGGAGTTTCTAGCTGCTAGAAGCCAGGGGTGTAGATTTAGGTCCAGCACACGGGGCAGAAGAGAGGTGAGCCAGAGGGGTTAAAAGGCTCCTGCAGTTCTTGGACTAGTGTCGTCATGACCTCCCAGAGAAAAAGCACATTGTGTGGGAGAAGTCACGTAACGGGGAACCACAAGTTTCCCATGGGGCAGTCCCTCCCCCGCAAGTCATCTGACTGGTAGCTTACCCTTAATATCTGCATCATTTTGTACCACTACTATTGTGTTTGCATCTCTGACCATTATGTGTGTATGTATGACCCTTATGTATATAGCGCACGGTCTAGTGTGCCCTTAAGCCGATTAAATATATAATTTTAACCTTGAGCTGCTCTTTTATCTCGATCCACGAATCCACATGTCCGTTGTTCGGTTCAACTCGCATGTTCCCGGGGCTGATTTCTGGCCCGATATAATGCCCTTTACGGACCGGTACTTATGTCTAATAGGAACTGGTGTAACGGGTCTGGGAGGCGGAACCTCTGAGCAACTATACAAGTGGGCGGTCCTTGTAAGGAAGCGGGTGGCTCCCAGGGAAGACGACCAGGTAGTCACGGCAAGTGACAGGGACAGTCTCTGGGTAGAAGGGCAGGTAGTCACGGCAAGTGACAGGGACAGTCTCTGGGAAGAAGGGCAGGTAGTCACGGCAAGTGACAGGGACAGTCTCTGGGTAGACTAGCTGACAGGTAGCAGGTGGACGCTCCCAGGTGAGCGGGCAAGAGTCTCTGGACGGGCAGGTGGTCACGGCAAGTGACGGCAGAGCCTCCAGGTAGGCTAGCAGGCAGGTAGCAGGTGAGCGCTCCCAGGTGAGCGGGTAAGAGTCTCTGGACAGGCAGGTGGTCACGGCAAGTGACGGCAGAGCCTCCAGGGAGGCTAGCAGGCAGGTAGCAGGTGAGCTCTCCCAGGTGAGCGGGCAGGCTGGTCCATAGACAGACTGACAGGTGTCGGAAAGCAGACCGTCGGACCGCAGGCTTGCAAGCAGGTAAGCGGATATCAGGCAGGTATCAAGCAGGAATCTGGCAGGTGACTGGCAGGTAACAGGCAGGAATCTGGCAGGTGACTGGCAGGTGACTGGTAACGGGACCTGAGGGCTGAAGCAGAGTGAAGGCTTTGCAACAACATTGCTCGGGCACCTCCATTTTGGAGGAGGTGCCTTTATATATGGAGAGATCCTCCGGCCATTGGCTGGGGACTCCTTAGGACGGCGCGCGCGGCCCCTTTAAGAGAGGGGAAGCGCGCGCGCCCTAAGCACAGTGGCCGGGAAGGAGCGTGCGCTGCCAGCAGAGCGGGAGGAAGACGCCGGGCACGGAGCGGAGAGGTGAGGGGAACAGCGTCCCTGCCTAGCAGGAGGCAGGGACGCCGACGCTACAACTGGTGGCTGCTCTACCGGGTTGATAATGTTTTGTTTCACTGGGGTCAGTGAGAGGGGCCTGTCAGGGGTGTGAGCGAGTGTGGTGCCACGTCAGTGACTGAGTGGGCCACCTCTTCTCACTCCTGGTACCTTCCTGAACCCATGAGGACAGGGGGTGTCTGTGTAGAACTGTACCAATCTGACCTTACGTGTCCCCAAGGGAGTGCGGATCCGTATCACGTGATTGACATAATAGTGGCAGGAGGTGCGGTGGGTATCCTTCACATGTGGTGGCAGCGGTGGGATTCTGCGTGACCTCTCTGGTGCCATTCTTCACAAACTAATCTAAACTTAGATTAGGTTCATTTACACTGTGTGTAACATACCTGGCGGCGTCCTTGCATGGTGGTCCATCTCCCACTGTGCAAGAGGGCGCACTTGATCTCCTGTCCAGAATGTCTCTCTGGCTTCCCTCCATGCTGTCTGTTTGTGTCTGTTTCTGCTGCTTAAGGGCGGCGCCCGATCACTTCCTGCCTTTTGTACCTGCTGTGGGTCACACCCCTTGTGCGTCCTCAGCCTATTGCTGTCTGTCACTTGGTATATAGCTCAGCAGCTCCCTTCTATCCCTGCCTGAGCATAGTGTTTCCTTCAGTGTGTGCTTGCACTCTGAAGGTGCCAGGTCCCGTCTCTTGTCTCCTGCTTTTTGTATCAGTTCCCGTGTCTGAACTGAGTCCTGTATGTCTCCTGATTTGCGGTATCAGCTCCCGTGTCTGAACTGAGTCCTGTATGTCTCCTGCTTTGCGGTATCAGCTCCCGTGTCTGAACTGACTCCTTTCTGTGTTCTCTTGTCTGTCCTGTCTGAACACGCTCCTAGCCTGTTCCTCTCGCCTTCTAGTGGCCGATTTCCTAGACCCGCTCCTGTGTCTGGTCTGTCCTGTCTGAACACGCTCCTTGCCTGTTCGTTCCGCCTCTCTGGGGGCCGTATTCCCAGACCCGCTCCTGTATCCCTCTGCAGTGTCGGTCTCCTCCGTACACTCAGTTCCAGTCTGAACTCTCTCCTGTCCTTTACCTGTTTTGCCTCTATGTCCGTTCCCTTCCTTTTTCTGCAGAGTCTGAACTCGTACCTAACTCCTGCTTGTTGTCTCTGCAAGTACTGTGTGAGTATCTGGCTCTGTCTTTCCCTTCCTGTCTGTTCCGTGTGAACAGAGCCCTGTCCTCCCTGCTCAGCCTTGTCTGCACTCTAGCTGTGCTTGCCTGTAACCCTCTGCCTGTATTGTTCCTGAGTCCCGGTGTGTACTGGGTCCTATCCCGCCTGTGTTCCTACCTGCTAGTGCCTCCCTGTCTGCACTCTAGCTGTGCTTGCCTTTACCCCCCTGCCTGCATACCCGCCTGCCTGCATACCAGTCGTGCCTGCCTATACCCTCCAGTCTGTGTGCCAGCCTACCAGCCTGTTCCTGTATTTCCCTGTGTGGGTCAACAGCCGTGTCCGGGGTCTGTCCTGGAGTAGCACCTGGTCCCTCTGCTCGGTTCCTCCTTGGTGCACTGGCGTCGTATGCCGTCGTGCGACCCTGGTCGGATCGGGTGAATACTTAGTCACGCCCCTCCAGGCATTCACTCTCCGGCACGGTCCAGTGGAATCACTACCAATCACACGCACACGCCGCTTAGCCCGGGCGTGTGCATAACACTGTGGTTATTTAATCCATGCACTACCACTTTATAACCTGATCCATAAGAGGCTGGGCTGATATTGTCCGCTTATATTATGTTGATTTTTGGTTAGCATTTTGGCCTGAATTCCTCATGAGTTCATATACTGACATTAGTACTTTAGGGGACTTTTTTATATATATTGAGGACTTGCATTGCCCTCGCCTGTCACGTTATTGTGGATCTACAGCCACAAACACCTGTGTCTTTGCAATTGACTTTCTTAATATTGATGTAATGACATTTTGCCTGCTTTTTTTCTTTATTAATAAACTTTTTTGCATTATATGTGTTGGTGGACTTTGACTTCATGTCTATTGTAGGAAATATACGCTAGGGAGTGTCCATGTTGACTATCCATTTAGGCCATTTTTTAGGTGCATGATATATGAATATACAATGTTTTCAGTTGGGATTATATTGACTCGGTGTAATATGTAGTCTGCAGTAATATGAGCATAGAAGGGGTGTGTTTGCAATGTGTAGACAGCAGAGCATTACATACACGTCTCTTTCCCGAGCTCTTGTTTTGTTTTTGAAACCATAAAGAAAGGCAGCGAGGATCAGCGTAAATCATTCAGAAACGAAACAAAAAGTGTCAGAAACTCATGTCTGGATACCTCCGAGCTGCTGATTTCCCACAGAGCCCATTAGTCCTCCCTCCCTCCCCAGACATCCTGCTTGAGAAGTGACCCTTTATATACTGGAGTACTACATTCTGTCTGCAGATGTACCAAAGCTCAGAGGGGATAGGGATAGAGCATCATGAAGAAAGCACTGCCATGCTGAATGGATGGGGAGGGAAACATCCACAGTATTCAGCTGCACCCATGTCCTGAGGATGCAAAATCATTTACAAGAACTTTGCAATTGTACTTATTTATGAACATGAGACAACCCCTTTAACCCAAAAGGCGTACATATGCCCATGCATTTTATTGCAATGGTGCGGCATCCAAAAAAAACCCCGTAATTCTGGCTTTTTGATACTTTTCTCCATTTACGCCGTTTACTGATCGGATTAATTATTTTTATATTTTGATAGATCAGGCAATTCTGAACACTGCAATACTAAATATGTGTATTTTTTTTGTTTTATTTTGAATGGGGAAAGGAGGGGGGGGATTAGAACTTTTATATAATATACATGATGATCTGTACTTGGACTATGATACACAGATGGGTGACTGCAACATTAACCACAAATTGCGGCAGCTTAACCACCAATGCATTTACTGACGGCATGAAAACCCGCCCAATGGTGCTGTTGCATTGCAGGACACAAGTCAGCTGTAAAATCTTAAGACTTGTGATAATATCAACAAATGGCCTTGATCAAAGACTTTGAGAGGTGAATCATACAAGGAAGCCATAATTATGTTTTTTATTTTCTTGATTGCTTATTTTTAGTTTTGTTTCCTTCTTTTTATCTAACTACATTGAACACAAAGATTTGTTTCCTTTTACAGTCTGAGTTTCTTTTCTTGAAGTTCCCTAATGTTTTTCCTCTTGTTACATGACGGCCTTCAGAGGTGTGTACAACAAGAAACTGTCTTATGCCATGTCAAATCTAATTTAACCAAAGCTGTTTGAAGAGCTAGCTTTAAGGTCATGGCAAAAAAAGTTTTGAGACTGACCCAAAATTTGTTTTTCAAAAAATTTGATTCTGTAGTTTTTTTTATTGTGGCCATTTCCATTAACCATGAATGTTATGAAGGGTGATCAGATGAATTGCAAAGTAATTCCTTGCCATGATAATATTTGATCACAAAAACTCCATGTCCATGTTTTAAGTTGTGCTCCAAAATGACCTGCTTAGATCATTTTATTGTTCTTCTTGTTAGCTGATGAGAAAGTGTTAATGAGGACAAATCAGCTGATATCACTCTATTTGCTGAATTAGAAGAGCAGACTTGTTGCTTTAAGGCCACATTCACACGTTCAGTATTTTACGTAAGTATTTGTGAACCAAAACCAGAAGTGGATGAAAAATACAAAAGTGGTGCACTTGTTTCTATTATACTTTTCTTTTGATTGTTCCACTCGTGATTTTGGCTTAAAATTACTGATGTAAAATGCTGACCAAATACTGAATGTGTGAACGTAGCCTAAAAGGGACTGGTGCTTGAAATCATTGTCTTCTGGTAAATGGTTACCTCCAATGAATCGTGTGCTATTATCATTGCTTTACATCAAAAGGGCTTTACAGGCAAGAACATTGCAGCTTGTAAGATTGCCCCTAAACCATCCATTTATCGGATCATCAAGAATTGTAAAGTGCTGCGGAATATGTTGGCGCTATATAAACAAAAATTATTATTATTAACTTCAAAGAGATAGGGTCAATTGCTGTGAAGAAGGCTTCAAGGCACCCCGTAATGTCCAGTAAGTGCCAGGATTTTTTATATGGGATTGGTTCAGCACCAGTACAGACCTTGCTCAGGCATGATAGCACAGGCAGGTGTCAGTGCATCTGTTCACACAGTGAAGCAAGGACCTTTGGAGACTGGCTGTCAGGAAGGGAAGCAAAAAAGTCACATCATGGATAGACTGACTTTCTCCAGGATGTAAAGCGATTGTACTGCAGAGGACTGAGTTAAAGTTATTTACTCTGAAGCCCCCTTCAGGCTATGTGCCCACGATGCGGATTTAATGCGCTTGTTAAGAGGTCTGGGATGTTTTCCAATGATAATCCCCATGTGCTGTGCACATGCTGTGGAAATTTCCTCTGCTGATTATCATTGCGGAAAAATCCACAGCACTACCAATTATTGTGTCATTTCGCAGCGAAATCGCCGCCATTGACTTGCATTGAATCGCATAACATCCGCATGTATAGATTTATACATGCGGATGTTATGCGGTTGAATGCGCGGATGGTACCCGGGACTGAAGAACAGGAGACTCTCCTCCAACCTGGGTACCATGGTATCTGCAAGTTAAAAAAGAATTCTAAAGTCAAAAATAAAAAAAAATATTTATACTTACTTGCCTCTCCGGCGGCCCCTGGTCTCCTCCCCGCGGCTTCCTCTCTCCTTGGCAGCCCGTGGTGTTCTGCCAGGACCTGCGGTGACGTCATTTAGTCTGCTGATGGTCACACGTCCGCTGATGTCAGCAGTCAGGTGATGGTCGCGTGACCATCAGCTGACTAAATGACGTCACCGCAGGTTCTGGGAGAACACCACAGGCCGCTGAGGAGAGAGGACGCTGCCGGAAGCAGACTGGGGGTCACTGGAGAGGTATGAATATTTTTTTTTTATTTTTTACTTTATAATTAATCTTTTTTTTTTTTTCACTATCTGTGCAGTATTTTAAGCAGAAATCTCGGTCACACAGTATAAATCCATGCCAGTTGCATGGATTTACATTGTGTGACCAACTTGTCAAGACCTTTTTTCAAGTGATGCTCAAAATCGCTTGGAAAAGCGCTTGAAAAATGCATGTAAAAACACTTAAACACTTCTCCCTGGCAGAAAAAGCGCATGTAAAATCTGCATGCGTTTTTCTGCCAGGGAGAGGAGAAAACGCTCAGGAAATTTCTCCTTTAAAATCTGCATCTTGGGCACATAGCCTCAGACTTGTTTAGGACATCTGGAAGACTGATTGTATGGAGAATAAAGGGTGATCTCTGCCATAAGGCCTGTGTTATGCCAGCAGTGAAGCATCCCAACCATTCTTGTGAGGGGTGGCTTTTCATCCAAGGAAGTGGGCTCACAATTTTGCCTAGGAATACTGCAATGAATAAGGGTACCTAAACATCATCCAAGAGCAACTTCCCCCAATAATCCAGGAGTAATTTGGTGATGAACATTGCTTTTTCGGCATGATGGACTCCATATCACAAGGCAAGAGTGATAACTTAAGTGGATTGGAGAACAAGCTAATGAATTATTGGCCAGAATGCTACCCAGGTCTCGGTTCCATTGAGAACCTGTGGCCAATCCTCAAAAAATGGGTGTACAAGGAAAAAAAAACACAGATATTGTGAAAAACTCCAAGCACTGATTAGACAAGAGTAGGTTGCCATCAGTCAGGATTTGGCCCAGAAGTTGATTTCCAACATGTCTGGGCAAATTGTAGAAGTCCTGACAAATAATGGTCAACACTGTATATATTGAGTTTTTGCATAAATTTGATGTACTTGTCAATAAAAGTGTAAAAACTTATGAAAAGCTTATAATAGTACTTAAGTGTCCATAGCAACATCTGACTAAAAGATCTAAAAACATTGAAGTAGCAAACTTTGAGAAAACCAAAATTTGTGTCAGTCTATGATAAGTGTGAGGACCTGGCCACTTACTAAATACTTTTCCAGCACTGAGCACCCATTTTCGTCAATCTTAATTTTGTGTTTTGTTAGAAATTTGCTTGCTGTGTTTTGTTAGTGATTTGTTTGCTCATCAGTTCAACCTCAGGTATCTATTCCATTCAGTGACCATATCTCCAAGACCTTGGGCCATTGTTCTCTATGTTAGTCTCACATGCAAACCCAGGGGATGGGTTCCACCTGAGAAAATATCTCCACTAAGGCACAGTTAGCTGGGGGAGGGAGGGGTGAGCTCTTCTGCCGATTCAGGGGGCTGAACCCTGTGCAGGAGAAAGGGAAGATTCATTGCTAGTCGGACTGAGAGCTGGGTGGTATCACGGGCTGCGGTCGTGATATCCATCATCCGAAGGAGCATATTCTGTGACTGCCAATATACCGGTGGGAGATACAAAAAGTTGGGGGACAACCAAAAGTTGGGGGACAGTGGGTATCACCTGGTACGGGGCAGTGGAACTACTGATCCCAGGTTGGAAACTCGAGGACTAAGAGAATTGCCTGGTGGACATTTACCTGGAATTGCTGTTCACTGGGGTCAGAAGGAATAAAACTAATTGCATCGATAACCTGCCTAGGTGATTATTAAAATCCACAACCGCACATCTTTACAGTATGAAATATTTGTTACTACTGATGTAAATTCATGCGACACAATTAAATTAGCATGTATTGTGCTGTCATTTATAGCACCCTTCTATACTTTGGTTTTCAGACTGCTATGAGTAAGGCTGTGTGCCCACGATGCGTTTCCGCAGCGGCAAAAACGCTGCAGAAACGCTTAAAAAAAAAAAAAAAAAAACGCATGGTAAAAGGCCTGCCATGTTCCCCAATGATAATCCGCAATTCCAATGCTGCGGAAATTTCCGCTGCGGATTATCATTGTGGAAAAAAGCGCAGCACTACCAATTATTTTGTGGAAGCGCGGTGTTTTCGCCGCCATTGACTTGCATTGGAACGCATGGATTCCGCATCACTGTATATGTAGATGCGCATTCCATGCGTTCCAATGTGCGGATGGTACCCGGGTGTGGAGGACAGGAGACTCTCCTCTGGACCCGGGTACCATAGAAACTGTAAAAAAAAAAAAAAAAAAAGAATAAAATAAATGTTATATTTACCTTCTGACTGCCCCTGGTGCACTCCTCCTCTCATGCCGGCAGATCGCGATGGACTGAAGGACCTGCGCTGACGTCATAGTCATGTGACGGGTCACGCGATGCTGACGTCGGCAGGTCCTTCAGTGTACCGCGATCTGCCGGCAGCTAGGACGCAGCGAAGCAAGACTGCGGGGGCCATCGGAAGGTAAGTATAGATTTATTTTTTGACATTCTCTCGGGTCACACTATATAAATCCATGTATTTGTTTCTCAGTCATGAGTAAGGGAATGTAATTTCCCAAGCGTAGTCTGTACATTTGTGTCTGTGATGGTTTTGTATGCATTGAAGAAATAAATTGGATCATTTCCTAAGGAAGACTAAGTGCTGTTCTTCCCCTCTCATTGGATTCACTGCTTCCACCCCTGGCACCAGAGGATGACTGATTGCACCAGAGGATGACTGATTTGTGGGTGTGATGAGCAGCATTTGTTTCTACATTCATATAGTTTCCTACGACATAAGCTTGTTCTTGATGGGACAGTTTGTAGTATTATATGACCCCATTTATTTTACTACGTAATGTAATGGAAAATGGGGAAAAAACTTTCTACTGTAGTGAAAAAAACCAAAACGTATTTCCAACTGTTTTTTGTTTTTTTATTTTTACACAACTCTATGTGATAAAAACGAGCCCTCAGTGTAATTCTGTCTGTACAGTATGATTATGGTGATGCCAAACGTGTAGGTTTTTTTTTTTTTCTTTAGTGATGAAAGAATTCTAAAAAAAAAAAACCCAAAACCGGTTTGTCCCACTGCCTCAACGTTCATGTATCCTTTCTATTTTTCAGTCAATGGAGCGGTCTGCAGGTGGCTTTTTTCATGTCTTTATTAGTACTATTTTGGGGTACATTTTATGTTTTTTTTTTTTTTTTTATTGCATTTTTTGGGGAGTGGAGTGGTGACAGAAAAACCGCAGTTTCAGCCTTTGCATTTTTTTCCTTTAATGGCATGTACCATACAGGTTTAATTTATTATTTTTATTGGTCAGACTTTCATTGTTGTGGTAATGCCGAATATCAATATTTTATTTTTTTTTAATTAAGGCAAAGGAGGATTGTTAAATATTTGTTTTTGTAAATATTTTATAAAAACCTTGCTCTTGTCGTCACTGAATTTTGGGTCTTCTATCCTTTGGATTACGAGATCGGAGAGAATGAAGACACAGGACAGGATGTTTGTGTCTAAACATACTCTAAAAATTTTATTACAAAACACAGGGCTAAAATACACCCTAAAGGCAGGAAACGGATTTGCCATATATGGTTCGATTATACAGTTTAGTTGAACAAGCGAAAAAAGCTAGTTTCTGTATGCTTTAAAATATTTAATTAGACTTATCTAGTTAGCAAGGTCATTTCATCTTTCTGCAAGAACACATTATTGCTATACTAGAAGAAACATCTGGCCAGGGAGAATCACTTTATCTTCTCCCAAGGACACGCTATTGATACAAGAAGGAACATTCATAGCTGTTGTTTTCACCTAAAATAACTGTCAGACTTATATAGCATAGATGGGGCCTTTAAACTTGAGGGACTCCATCTTCTGCTATAACACTATTCATAAAATTTTTTTAGTCTCCTTATTGAATTTGAACGTGTGATGATTTCATTGCTTAGTCTCAATATAGAAACAGTACAGTTTGGCAGTAAAGAATAAAAATGAAGGTCGGGATAGGCTTCATAGCGCTACCAACATGGCAGCGACTACTGCTTTTAGTAGACACTCAGCTGCCATTGGCACCCTGCAATCGGGTTGTGGCTGGATGTGTCAGATGGGTGCCAGACTCTGCGCACCAGGGGAATTGTGGCATTTAAGGGGTTAAACAATGGCAATCCTGTTCCTTCTCCATATCCACTATGGACATGCGCTGTACATATATGGCAGATATTGGGATGGTGTAATGTGTAAATGTAGCCTAAAAATGTATGGGGGTGTCGGAAATCATTACAACTGGCTTTTTATATTCCAGCCTTGATCAAAAGCCCACTGGAGTAAGATGCACATTTGGTGCGTCTTTAGGTTGCCCGTGCACCAAAATCAGAAATGAATGCATAGAAAACTTAATTTTTTGTGCACAACATAGCTGGCACAACTTTGTGTCTTTTATGCATAAGTTTTCATGTTAAACATAGAAGGAATTCATCAATGCGTGGATTTGCATATGGCAACTAAAAGTGATTTGTGACTCGTTCTGTATAAGCAATTATGCTTCTTACTGAAAATCGAATCCATATTATTGGAATTGTTGCTTTGTCGTGTCTGTAATGGAGCCTGCGGATTTTACAGTGCTACATACTGTACATAAGTGCTGCTCATCCCTCTCCTGGCAGAGGTAATATTCTGCCCATCATTCCTTCTCAATCACTCTGTGGACCTGTTGCACAGGAAGAAGAGGTTGTATATAGTTGATGCAGGCCGCTGACATGGAGCTAGAAGAGAGCGACAGTACAAAGGGATGGCAGGTGGAGGGGTAATCCGTGTGACTAGCTAGCAGTACGGGCATGCTGGAGGTGTTTCTGAGGCTATGAATGTGCAGCGGGCGCATGTGGCCGACACTGCTCACCGTGAGGGAAAATTGCCCATTGATTGTGAAACTACCGGTAAATCTTGCAGCACTTGGCTATAGCGATGTGTGGAGTTCTGGCCACACCAACCTGCCATGCCCTTTTTTTTTACCGTGCTTTCAAAACTGGATAAAACATTGCTACGATTTTGTAATGCAGTATATGGTCATGTAGTTTTTACAGGTGCAACACATTTATTTTTCACGCTTCAACAGTAAAAGACTTCGTGCCTGAAAAATATATTCTCAAAACTGCGGTAATTCGCAATAAAACTATGGTTTTGATGCTGATAATGTGCTTTTAGCCCCTTGTTAAAAAAAAATATAAATCAATTATAAAGGTTCAACTCGTTCTGACTGGCTATTTAGCATTCTGCCAGGAATTTGAGGGAGGGTTGTAGGTGACCTGATGGCTAACATGTTCTAGCTGTCATTTGGGGGGCTAATGCCGGGTCCTAAAGAGCGTTTGCCACTGGCACTTTGAGACACCTCTCTGCAAGTTTAGAAGAGCAGAGAAAGCCGTATTCTCTAGTAGGGCATACAACAAGGAAAGTGCCACATCTGCTACATTAATCAGCAAAAATCCCATACTTTAGTGAAGGCCATTTATGAAAAATGTGACTTGTTGCCGCTAGCCCTGACAATTTCTTTCATTATAAAGTGGGTGGCCTTAGTAAGACGGAGCTCAACAAACCACCAAGTGGCAAATCTGCTGTAAAGTAAATCTGTCATGCTGAGGCTGAGGTCTATGGGTAGGGTAGATTTAATTTTCTGGTTAATATACAGCCCCCAAAATAGGCCAAATTTATTAAGAGGTGTGTACCTATCAATACAATTTGGGGCACCTTATACCAGTGGACTTGGGGTTCAAGACTGGCATATAAAATGCCCTGATAAATTTGTGATACATTTATTAAATCACTTTGAGGAAAATTATCTGCATGATTTTGTATGTAATGAACGCTGTCAGTCATGTTACAGACTTTCTCCCCTTTTGTCCTCCCAAAAAATGAATACTCAAATGAGACATTTTAGAAAAAAGAAGGATCCGACTATTCCACTGGCTGCGTCTGGTGTTGTACCTCAGCTTCGCTGAAAATAAACCCAAACTATTTTAGTAACTATTTCCAGGTACATCCTTTAATGGTGACGTTGTTGATCTGCCTATCTGTTGGTAACACAAGAAAACATTACTGTATCCCAATGTACAAGTCCTATCCTCAGGCGTGCATTGGTTAATGGTAAGTGCATGCTGTTGTAATGTTTGTATATCAGGGCGTACATACGTGTTGTCAAATACAGAAAAATTCTTGTGTTGGGGCGAAATAGAAACTGAAACCTAATGGTAATTTCCCTGCTTTGACATCAGAAGAATGATACTAAAGGAGAGCTTTTCTAGCCTTGTGCACACACAGAAGTCGCAGTCGCTGCTTTGTCACAGGAGCCGGCCAGACAGCTGCTCTTCTTCTCTTTGAATCCTTTGTTTTTCTGTGAGGAAAAGGTAATGTGCTCCCATTATTACTTCTACCACAAGCTGTAGTAATTCTGCGTCTGAAGAAAGGTTGTGATCATGTCGTTAGTTTGTATAGTTTTTTTCTCAAGGCATTATTTTACATAACATGTTTGTAAAAACTACAAAAATATGTTTACAGAAACATTGTGTCATCTAGAGCCCCTCGATGTATCAATCTATATTCACCTTTTTTGTGGTTACTGCAAAATAGTTTGCCATCTTAGCCTTTTGTGGCATGCGTGTAAGTTTGTAGAAGTTTGAGGAAAGTGTGTGACTTACTGCTTGGACATATTTCCACTTTTCAGAAAGGTACAAATAAGGTGTGGGATGTAGGGATGAGATTGCGTTTTTAGAAAAACTGGAATTTGTAGTCTGTTAAGGGCAGTGATGTGTGTTGGGACAAATTCTTAAATAGCATATGTTTGGTGATCTGTCTGTGTGCAAAAGAACAGGAAGGACTGGGCTACTAGGCAAATTGATCTGCTGGCACTTAATGCACTAAAGGGTTATTCCCATCTCAGCCCTTTGACTCCAACCAGTCACTGGCAGCTGGAGGTGGGAATACGGAAACCGCGAGAACTGCTGAGCTATGCTGGTTCTGTATCTACGTAACTGCTATGTTTTCACATAGGTGTTGACTACTGTTGAGAACCCACTAAAAACTTGAACAGTTACCTAAGGATCATCACAGTGGCTCAGTGGTTAGCTCTGCAGCCTTGCAGCGCTGGAGTCCTGGGTTCAAATCCCACCAAGGACAACATCTGTAATGAGTTTGTATGTTCTCCCCGTGTTTGTGTGGGTTTCCTGCCACACTCCAAAAACATACTGATAGGGAATGTAGATTTTGAGCCCCAATGGAGACCGTGCCCATAATATCTGTAAATTGTCTGAATTGTAAAGCGCTGCAGAATATGTTGGCGCTATATAATTAAAAAGATTATTATTATTATTATTATGCACACTTGGTGAGTTGGTTGAGTTGTTACAAAGGATGCATACAGTACGTGTAGCTTTGTTGTGTTTGAAGGGTTATTCCTAATATTCAGAGTTATTACTTATCTAAAGAATAGGTGATAGCTTGCGTTTTGCTGGGGTTTTGAACGCTGGACCCCCAAATAATCTCAAGAACAGGTCTCTGTTGGAATCAAGCAGTGTTACATTTACTGTTAAGGGGATTTCTAGAAAAGGCATGCGTTGTACTCAGATATTTCTGCTAGTGCCATTGTCAGGCTCCACATCAATTGAAATTTGTTACCTAAAGTATTGATTGAATAGGTAGTAAATCTCAATGTAGGGAAAATCCTTTAAAGGGAATCTGTCAGCAGGTTTTGCTGTGTAATCTGAGGACAGCATGAAGTAGGGGTTAAAACAAAGATTTCAGCCTGGTTTTGTTTGCTTGTAATGATTGTTTTGGCACCTGGAATTTATCATTGCTTGGACACAACAGTGCCTGGTAGTCAGATGCCCCTTCCTTTCAGAAGCAGCTCACTCTCTATAGACTATGTACAATGAGACCCTGGTGTGGGCGGGGTTAGCTTTCTCAGCTCTGCTTCATGCTAAATCTAAAAGCTCTGATTGTGTCAGAACGGCTGCACCCAGTAACCTAAGTGATACATTGTTGGATTCGGGGTCTCTTTGCCTACATCAGGCTGCTCTCAGATGAGGTAGTAAAAACCTGCTGTCAGATTCCCTTTAAGGGCATACATTTGAGAACTGATACAAATGGATAATCCTCCATTTCACTTATTCTGTAATCCACTCTTACCAGTGTAGTGGCGTTCCCTTGGTAAATGATTCTGTTGGTTGCATTAAACGGAATCTGGCACCACTTTTGAGCCATGTAACCTATTAATATGGACATAGAGGTTATAGACTGCTGAGGAGAGTGATTCCTGTGTGCCTCATAGCAGATGCCTTGTTGTAGATAAATCCTCTATTATCACTCTTATATAAATGAGCTTTTCCAGGCTCTGGGGTGGACGCTGCCTGGAGGATAAATAACACTATATCCAGAGCTTATTTTACATGAAGAGGGAGTCCGGGCAACACAAATCTAGTGACAGGTTCCCTTTAGAGATGGTGCGCATCGACTCGCAGGACTCATCCATTGGCCATGTCATTGATTTGTGGCCGCTGGGTGACAGCCCTGACGCCGTCCTCTGTTCCTCTCTTGATAAATCTGCCTTGCACGACGTCATTGTTGCAGTGTAACGCAAATGTTATGTTGTGCCAGGCCAGCTAATTAAAAGAAAAGCCGCTCTTGCCATCAGGTAAGAGGCAGTTTTCAGGGCTCCTGTTCAACTGCCACAAATCACTGATGCTAATTGACTTGAACCAACTCTAGTTCTGTTTAAACCTGGGAATACTAAAGGATGTGTTAAGATGATGTTTAGTCTGGGCAAAGAAGGAATACTGGAGGATCTGGTAAGCTAATGTTCAGTCTGGGCAAAAGTTTGGAAACAGTGAAAAAAAAATTAAAAATATCCAGAATTTGTTTTCTTGAAGGTGCAAAAAAAAAAATCAAATTTTTGCATACAACTATTAATTGTGGATTACTAAATGTCACTTAAACTCTTTGGACCTGTGCACACATTGAATTTTTGTTGTGTTTTTCCTGTGCAGTATTGTCATAACCTGAAGGATTTCCTAGTGTCAGCAAAGTGAATGATAATCCTGAAGTTTCGTGCACACGTTGCTTATTTCCTCTCTGCAGATTGGCAGCAGATTTACTGTAAATCTGCAGCATGTCTGTCTCTTCATTTAGCGTTTTTGCTGCAAATTTCACCCATATTAAGGAATGGGGAAAAATCTGTATCTCAAAAACACACCTATTTTACGCTGCGTTATTCCTACCAAGAGATGGAGAAATGGTAGCAAATATTTAAAATGTGCACATATCCTTAAAGCACTTATGCAGATGTCTCCGATGTAATCTGACAAGTGTAGAGAGACGTCACAGCAGACTGGACAGAATGGGGGTCCTATTCTACTTATGACCCATGCACCATTCTCCGTGGGCATCACACAGGTGCCACATGAAGTCCACCCAAAGTCAGATTCAGCAGCAGAGGACGCATCACGACTAGTGTTGAGCATTCCGATACTGAAATATCGGGTATCGGCCGATATTCACTGTATCGGAATTCCGATACTTAATTCCGATACTTTTATAATATCGAATACCGGAATCGGAAGTTCCCATAATGCCTGCGCTCTGCAGTGTCTGTGAAGGATGACAAGCTGGATGGCAGCGCTCAGCTGCGATCCAGCTTGTCATCAGAATGCCATCCCAGCGTGGGAGAATTCTCCTGATTGTTTAAAAGCCGGCGGGCGGTAAAAAGCCGCCGGCTTTTAAACAATCACACAGCCCCATACTGCTTCCCCGCAGCCTCCCACCCCGATCCTCCGCTCCCCTCGCCACCTCCAATCCCAATCGTAAATTAGGACCGGGCGGGGAGCGCAGCACCAAGGAGCGAAGGACCCGGGCGGGGAAGCCGGCAGTGAAAAGACTTCACCGCCGGCTTTCCCGTTCTGTGCTGCGCTTTCCCGCCGGTTATTTCAAATGAACAGCTGAGGTATCAGGTGATGCCGATCAGCTGTTCATTTGAAGTAGCCGCGGTGCCCTCAGAGGGTTCATGTGAGTTCATGCTTGACTGCATGAACTCACATGAACTTTCCCACGGCCGCACAGGTCAGCCTCACCTCCCAGACCCGTCATGATTAGTGTGTGCGGGGTGTGTGTGTGCGGGGTGTGTGTGTGTGCGGGGTGTGTGTGTGTGCGGGGTGTGTGTGTGTGCGGGGTGTGTGTGTGTGCGGGGTGTGTGTGTGTGCGGGGTGTGTGTGTGCGGGGTGTGTGTGTGCGGGGTGTGTGTGTGTGCGGGGTGTGTGTGCGGGGTGTCTGTGCGTGCAGGCAGACATAGGCCGATGTGACACTACTACTCCCATCGGCCTATGTCTGTCCCCCGTCCACTCGTGCCAGCAGGATCAGCTCGATGGGAGCAGTAGTTCCCATCAGCCTGATCCTGCTATATAAATTGCCCTACTGTGTCCCCAATAAATGTTAGATACATGTCATTGGTGGCCAGTGGTTACCTAAAAGAAATTAGTTTATACATTACCTGTCCCCGCCGATCGTCACCTAAAATAAAGTAAAAAATAAAAAACTACACCTATACTCACCTAGACACCTAATTCCCCGAAGCCATCGATCTCCTGTAATAAAATATAAAATAATAAACCACAACCTTATCCTTACCCCTCCGTAGCAGTCCACGAGTGTCCCACGAAGATCTCCAGTTCAGAGCAGCCACATAGAATGTGACCGCTCTGAACCGCTGCCGCCGCTAGAATGACGGGGCCGTAAGGGTTCACCAGAGTTAAGGCAGCGCTGCTCCGGTTAGCTGCTTTACGGCACTGCTGTATCGTGAGAAATTCCCACGGTACAGCACTGCCGTAAAGGAGGTCTCCGGAGCTGCGCTGCCTGAATGCACTCCGGTAACCTCAGTCAGTGGCTCCCGCTGCCGGGAGCGGACGTGTTCCCGGCAGCGTGAGCTTACAGCAGCCATGCACAGCTGTCACCATCTCCAGATGTGACAGCTGTGCATGGGAGATCAGCGCAGGAACGTGGACAGGTAACTATTTTTTTTTAGTAAACTAAGAATTAAATAAAATGGTGTTTTATTTCAAATAAATTATTTTTTTCTGGGTGTAGTGTGTTTTTTCTTTTTAACACTTTGTAGGTTAGTAATGGGGGTGTCTTATAGACACCCATCATTACTAACCTGGGCTTCATGGCAGCTGGCGCTGACATGAACCCCACCACTATTACCCCCTGCCACCGCACCAGGGCAGCGTGGAAGAGCGAGGCTAAGTGCCAGAATTGGCGCATCCTATGGATGCGCCATTTCTGGGGCGGCTGACGGCTGGTGTTTCTAGCCTGGGAGGGGGCCAATATTCATGGCACCCTTCCTGAGCTATTAATATCAGCCCCCAGCTGTCTGCCTAGCCTTTGCTAGCTATTAAAATAGGGGGGACCCCACGTCATTTTTTTTGGGGGGGTCCCCCATTTTAATAGCTAGTAAAGGCTAGGTATTCAGCTGGGGGCTGATATTAGTAGCCTGGGAAGCTCCGTGGGTTTTACCCCCTTCCCAGGCTTCAAACATCTGCCCCAGCCGTCTGCTTAACCTCCGCTAGAGACTAAAATTATGGGGGATCCCACGCCATTTTTTTTTAAAATAAATCCTTTATTTTAACACTAAATGACATTTGAGGACTTAATAAAGATGCAGTCCCTAAATTATTATTTATTTTTTAATAAATTTTTCCCAAAACTTTTGACGTGGGCTTCGCCATATTTTTGTATGCCAGCCAGGTACAGCATCCAGCTTCTATGAAGGCGCCATTTTCCGGGGCGGCCGCGGACTGCAATTTTCAGCGGGGGGCAGAAAGCTTGGGCCTCCCTGCGCTGCAGATTCCATCCCCCAGCTGCCTAGTTGTACCTGGCTGGACACAAAAATAGGGAGAAGCCCCACGTTTTTTTTTTTTTAATTATTTCATGAAATTCATGGAATAATTAAGAAAAAAAGGGCTTCCCTATATTGTTGTGTCTGGCCAGGTACAAATAGGCAGCTGGTGGTTGGGGGCAGCCCGTTCCTGCCTGCTGTACCTGGCTGGACACAAATATAGTGTGAAGCCCCACGTCAATTTTTTTTTAATTATTTCAGGAAATTCATAAAATAATTAAAAAAAAATTGTGGGGCTTCGCCCTATATTTGTGTCCAGTCAGGTACAGCAGGCAGGAACGGGCTGCCCCCAACCACCAGCTGCCTATTTGTACCTGGCCGGACACAACAATATAGGGAAGCCCTTTTTTTCTTAATTATTCCATGAATTTCATGAAATAATTAAAAAAAAATTGACGTGGGGCTTCGCACTATATTTGTGTCCAGCCAGGTACAGCAGGCAGGAACGGGCTGCCCCCAACCACCAGCTGCCTATTTGTACCTGGTTGGACACAACAATATAGGGAAGCCCTTTTTTTCTTAATTATTCCATGAATTTCATGAAATAATTAAAAAAAAATTGACGTGGGGCTTCGCACTATATTTGTGTCCAGCCAGGTACAGCAGGCAGGAATGGGCTGCCCCCAACCACCAGCTGCCTATTTGTACCTGGTTGGACACAACAATATAGGGAAGCCCTTTTTTTCTTAATTATTCCATGAATTTCATGAAATAATTAAAAAAAAAAATGCTTGGGGCTTCGCCCTATTTTTGTGTCCAGCCAGATACAACTATGCAGCTGGGGGCTGGAATCCGCAGCGCAGGGAGACCCAAGCTTTCTGGGCCACCCCCGCTGCAAATTGCAGTCCGCAGCCGCCCCAGAAAATGGCGCGTTCATTGAAGCGCCATCTTCTGGCGCTGTACCCAACTCATCCAGGGCCCTGGTGCGGTGGCTCACTGGGTAATAAAGGGGTTAAGGCCAGCTTGGTATTATCAGCTGGCCCTAAGCCCAAAATTCATGGGGTCACGCCAATATTAGACATGACCACCATGAATTTCTAGTAAAGTATTTAAAAAAACACAACACCCAGAAAAAAGTCCTTTAATTGAAATAAACACACAATTCTTTATTGTTCTAAATTAAACCATACTTACCATCACGCCCATTCCAGCTGAAGCCAACGATCTCCTGCAATAAAAGTAAAATAATAAAGCAACCTCATCCTTACCTTTCCATGGCTCCCACGACAGCTTCAGCTCTGCTACATCGAGATGACAGGCTGGACCGCAGCAGAACGCTGCCATCCATCCTGTCATCCCGCAGACACTGAGAAGCACAGGCATGCTTGTGCTCCTCAATGTCTGGCTGTGACGGCATAAAGATGAGCCGAGGTCATGTCCAATGAACTCAGCTCACCTCATGTACGTCACTGACAGCGTGGGAAAATTCTCCTGCACTCAGCACTTCAGCGTGAGAATTTTCCCACACTGTCAGTGACGTGCATGAGGTGAGCTGAGTTCATTGGACATGACCTCACCTCATGTATGTCACTGACAGCGTGGGAGAATTCTCACGCTGAAGCGCTGAGTGCAGGAGAACTTTCCCACGCTGTCAGTGACGTGCATGAGGTGAGCTGAGTTCATTGGACATGAACTCGGCTCATCTGGATGACGTCACAGAGAGACACTGAGGAGCGCAAGCATGCCTGCCTTCTCAGTGTCTGCGGGATGACAGGCTGGATGGCAGCTTTCTGCTGCGGTCCATCCTGTCATCTCGATGTAGCAGAGCTGGAGCTGTCCTGGGAACCATCGAAAGGTAAGGATGAGGTTGCTTTATTATTTTTCTTTTATTGCAGGAGATCGTTGGCTTCAGCTGGAATGGGCGTGATGGTAAGTATGGTTTAATTTAGAACAATAAAGAATTGTGTCTTTATTTCAATTAAAGGACTTTACTCTGGGTGTTTGTGTTTTCTTTTAACTTTGACTATGGGGTTAGTAATGGGGGTGTCTTATAGACGCCTCTCCATTACTAACCTGGGCTTGATGTCAGCTGGCATTATAAGCTGACATCAACCCCAACCCTATTACCCCCTGCCACCGCACCAGGGCAGCGTGGAAGAGCGAGGCTAAGTGCCAGAATTGGCGCATCCTATGGATGCGCCATTTCTGGGGCGGCTGACGGCTGGTGTTTCTAGCCTGGGAGGGGGCCAATATTCATGGCACCCTTCCTGGGCTATTAATATCAGCCCCCAGCTGTCTGCCTAGCCTGTGCTAGCTATTAAATTAGGGGGGACCCCACGTTATTTTTTTGGGGGGGTTCCCCCATTTTAATAGCTAGTAAAGGCTAGGTATTCAGCTGGGGGCTGATATTAGTAGCCTGGGAAGCTCCGTGGGTATTACCCCCTTCCCAGGCTTCAAACATTTGCCCCAGCTGTCTGCTTAACCTCCGCTAGAGCCTAAAATTAAGGGGAACCCCACGCCAATTTTTTTTTAAATAAATCCTTTATTTTAACACTAAATGACAAGTACAGTAATCAACACTGTCACTGTACTTCATATATATGTGACTGACATGTTTCTATCTATCTAATCTATGTGTGATTCTCTATTCTTTCTGTTCTAAATTGTCGGGTACAGATGCTGAATTGCCGGCCGGCTTTCTTAAAGAGACGGTGCATGAAAACACTATTATTTTTTTAAATAAATCCTTTACACTAAATGACAAGTACAGTAAGCAACACTGTCACTGTACTTCATATATATGTGACTGACATGTTTCTATCTATCTAATCTATGTGTGATGCTCTATTCTTTCTGTTGTAAATTGTCGGGTACCGGTGTATGCCGCTGATGAATTGCCGGCTTTTCATGTCATTCTACATTATTCTTAGTTGTTTTACTTCATGTAGAATTAACCTACAAGGAAAGAAAGGGTTTATTTTCATTCCGATATTTGTGTCCCATTGACTTGCATTGGTTTCCGGTATCGGAATCGGCGATATCCGATACTTTTTGGGTATCGGCCCGATCCAATCCGATACGATATTTCCTGATATCGGAAGGTATCGCTCAACACTAATCACGACCCTTTTGTGAACCAGCTTATATTAATACTTCAGTTGATTTTCTTTGTGTATTCCTTTTTTTTACCATTTTTAATTTATGGAATGGAACTCCTTATTTCTCATTTTGGGGTGCATTTAGATTCCGATTCGGCATGGCTGTTTCTCCACTTTTCTGGACTAATTTGCTTTCTATTAGAAGCTTAGGTATTTGTGCCTTATTCTCTGTACATTTTGGGCACCTTTTTAATTCTTTCTTTTTCCAGCCTTCTTTGATTTTTCTTCAACACGTTTGCTTGTCTAGATGTTTTAGACAGATTAATGAAATGTAACGTTTTTGCCAGAAGCCGCATTCTTTTTGCTCCTCTCATTCCAGTTTTCCCCTGGAGTAAGGTTTCTGGAGAAGTTTTCAATTTGGAGCACTTTTGCAACTTTTTAAAGTTTTTTTGCCTTTAGGTGCTGAAAAGTCGCAAAAACTGCTGAAGAAAAAACATTTTTTTTAATTTAAGAAAAATTATTCATTTTGTGAACCATATGTGCCATTTTGAAGAATTTGGTGCAAAAATAATCAGCGAATAACACAAGAAAAAAAGTGACTTCAATAAATCACAAATGATGAATCATTGCCTTTATATTGTGATTGAATTATTTTCTAGAGGGAAGGGGTGACTAAATTCGGCCATTGCTTGATATGCTTTTCTTTACATGTGCAGTGTAATAAATAAAGTAAGTTTATTCTGAAAGATGTTAGAACTACAAAAATGCCATATATCGATATTTTTTTTTATAGAAATATGGTGGACTGGGTTTAAACAAAATTGAAGTTGTATTTCAACATAATTTTTTGCACATACAGTACAGACCAAGTTTGGACACACCTTCTCATTTAAAGATTTTTCTGTATTTTCATGACTTTGAAAAGTGTACATTCACACTGAAGGCATCAAAACTATGAATTAACACACGTGGAATTATATAGTTAACAAAAAAGTGTGAAACAACTGAAAATATGTCTTATATTCTAGATTCTTCAAAGTAGCCACCTTTTGCTTTGATGACTGCTTTGCACACTCTTGGCATTCTCTTGATGAGCTTCAAGAGGTAGTCACGGGAAATGGTTTTCACTTCACAGGTGTGCCCTGTCAGGTTTAATAAGTGGGATTTCTTGCCTTATAAATGGGGTTGGGACCATCAGTTGTGTTGTGCAGAAGTCTGGTGGATACACAGCTGATAGTCCTACTGAATAGACTTAGAATTTGTATTATGGCAAGAAGAAAGCAGCTAAGTAAAGAAAAACGAGTGGCCATCATTACTTTAAGAAATGAAGGTCAGTCAGTGCGAAAAATTGGCCATCTGCTTCTGAGGATAAGTTTATCCGATTCACCAGCCTCAGAAATCGCAGGTTAACAGCAGCTCAGATTAGAGACCAGGTCAATGCCACACAGAGTTCTAGCAGCAGATACATCTCTACAACAACTGTTAAGAGGAGACTTTGTGCAGCAGGCCTTCATGGTAAAATAGCTGCTAAGAAACCACTGCTAAGGACAGGCAACAAGCAGAAGAGACTTGTTTGGGCTAAAGAACACACAGAATGTACATTAGACCAGTGGAAATCTGTGCTTTGGTCTGATGAGTCAAAATTTGAGATCTTTGGTTCCAACCACCATGTCTTTGTGCGATGAAGAAAAGGTGAACGGATGGACTCTACATGCCTGGTTCCCACCATGAAGCATGGAGGAGGAGGTGTGATGGTGTGGGGGTGCTTTGCTGGTGACACAGTTGGAGATTTATTCAAAATTGAAGGCATACTGAACCAGCATGGCTACCACAGCATCTTGCAGCGGCATGCTATTCCATCCGGTTTGCGTTTAGTTGGACCATCATTTATTTTTCAACAGGACAATGACCCCAAACACACCTCCAGGCTGAGTAAGGGCTATTTGACCAAGAATGAGAGTGATGGGGTGCTATGCCAGATGACCTGGCCTCCACAGTCACCAGACCTGAACCCAATCGAGATGGTTTGGGGTGAGCTGGACCGCAGAGTGAAGGCAAAAGGGCCAACAAGTGCTAAGCATCTCTGGGAACTCCTTCAAGATTGTTGGAAGACCATTTCCGGTGACTACCTCTTGAAGCTCATCAAGAGAATGCCAAGAGTGTGCAAAGCAGTCATCAAAGCAAAAGGTGGCTACTTTGAAGAACCTAGAATATAAGACACATTTTCAGTCATGAAAATACAGAAATTTCTTTAAATGAGAAGGTGTGTCCAAACTTTTGGTCTGTATTGTATAATAACAGCAATTTTATAGCAGAGTAAGATTCATTCTAGCTCTGTTCCATCCATACATTTCTAAGGGGTTGTCCATTAGTATCTGAAAGAATCATGATGTAACGGCAGAGACCTTGATTCCAGAAATGTCACTTGCTGGGCTGCTTGCTGCAGTTTTGATAACATTCCTGTTTCATCTGCTGCAGATCTACCAGTTCTTTGAATGTTGAGCTTTAACCCGGCTCACATCACTGATTGACAGCTTTCTGTGTACACTGCATAGGCAGAAAGCTGCCGATGGGTGGTGGGGGCGGGGTTATACAGAGCTCATGAACATGGGGACTATATGGCAGCAGGTTTACAAGTCCGCTAGTTATAATCCCCTGCTGATTAAAACTGTTATTGTATCAAAACTACAGCAAGCAGCCCAGTAAGTGGGTTCTCTATGTACATCATGCTGCTTTCACATTAGCTGGCAAAAACCTGGTGACAGATTCTCTCATTCCTGTACTTCCGTGCCTCTTTGGGGCAACTCTCCATCAAAACACTGGGAAATGCAATAATTATATCCAAGTCACAGGAATTTTTCCTCCATTCACATCCTTTATTTCTTTATGTAACCAGCAAAAAAAATAGTGACGTTTCGTCCTCACAACGGTCTTTATCAAACCAAGATAAAAAAGGCGTCAGTTACACAGACGTATCATAAAGGGTTGTCTATAAGACTTCTCCCATCCTCCATAACTACAAGTAATTAAAAGGAGCATAATAAGAAGTCGTATCAAACAAAAAAAACACCTTAAAAAAAGCACAGCAACCAGTTGTATAGAGGTATAGTAACACGAGGTGCTAACAAAATGCTCAACATAAGTTGTACTACTAGTGTATAAAATAACAAAGCCTTTGAACAGATTTCTTTTTTTTTATACAGAATGGATCATTTTACGTGTTCAAACTTGTTAAAATTGGAAGGAAATTGTCTCTACAAAGCCGGCCGCTATGTACAAGCTCTGGAGAAGTATCAGCAAGCCATAGGTGTGTTAGGAGAGATCTTCTTCTTTGGGTAAGTGCTTACACATAATTGGGTCTGTGTATGTATTTATTGATCACTGTGTTTGTAGCATTTCAGGTAATGTGCAGCTGTATTGCATTGTTTCCTTCTTCATAGAAAATTGAAACTAAACGAATTTAGTGTCTCATGAAGATTAAAGGGCACATGACTCATGCTGCCCGAACCATGTGCAATTTATCACAGTATATAGCAAAAATCATGGTCTATAAATACCAGCCACAGGCTGCTTTTCATAGGAAAACTGTCATGGCATGCACAGGGTCTTCAGCTGGCCCCTGCTGCCATCAGCACCTTGTGATTTCCTTAGGGGAGAGGGGAAGATGGGTGTGTGTAACCCATAATTTGCGCACTTTAAGTGCCATTGTCAGAGACTGTAACAGAAGCTGGCAGAGCTCAGCTCCTCTTGCTGCTGTTAGAGGTGGTTGATGGCTGTGCAACACAGCCATTTTCTGTTGAGAAAGATGTAAGCTCAGTTCCTGAGCCTGCATCAAAGACAGAAACCTGACAAATGATGTAAGGTTACGTTATATGTTGGGAAGATAATGCAGTTTTCTGATTATTGCTTTCTGATCTCCAACAACCAGTGCTGGGCAAAAATAATAAAATGAGATGTTCCTCATGATCCCCGAGTCCAGCGCTACCTCTCCATTCTGTTTACTGGCTGCAGTGGTGATGTTACAACTCCAGTGCACATTACTGCTGCAGCCAATCACTAAGCTCAACTGCTTGTTGGGTTTACTTTGGCACAGCCGCTTACCGCAGTGAATGGATGCAGTAGCAATGTGCTGTAGTTGTGATGTCACGATTGCAGCCAGCAAACTAAGACTGAAGCAGCCAAGGAGAGGCAAAGCTTGACCCAGGGATCATGCTTCACATCTGATTTTATTTTTTAGCACATTGCTGACCTTTATAGGCCAGATAGCTATAAATGGAAAACCTTTAAAATACTTAAAATTGCCATCTTCTCTAGTTTCCAGGGACCCCTGGTCCTTAGAACCACATAACTGCAAATCAAGCTAGCCAGCTCACACAATGTCCTGTGTGACTGAAAAGCTCCTTATCAATGTAAATTTATGAGCACCTCGTCCTGAGTCTTAAATGCTTACATTGGGAAAGTGTTAAGATGCTTTATGAGCCAACTAAGCTGAACAGCCATCACATGGTCCAGAAAAGGACAGTAGCGGTGTTTGGAAGGGGAGAAGACAGCTATTGGTAAGTATTGTAATGTGTCTACCCTTCCAATATATTCAGAGGGGATTAGGCAATAAATACTTGCAGGGAGTGCTACTACCTACGCTGCGGGCTACAATAAAATGGCCACGATCTCCTCCCACAGCTGCGACCTGGACAGCCCAGGGGGTGTGCCCAGGTCGCAGCTAAGAGGCAGGAGTAGCGGGCTCAATGTTAGAGATGCGTTCAACGGTCGACCGCAGTCTTTTATGCCCATGGCTGCCGTAAGTGAGGTGTGAAGTGTCCTGCTCGGACACTTACACCCCCACCAAATGAAATGGCAGCCCACAGTGGCTGATGTAAAAATTAATAAATGAAATACTATTAAAGTGGTACATTTAATCTTGTATTAAAAATAATTGATTATATAATCAAAAAATTTTAATACAAAATTAAAAATCGCGTCACCTTCCCTTTAACATGCCAAAGTTCATTTTGAATAGGCCACGTGATCTTAGTTTACCCTTATGTAAAAACTGTTCAAAAGTACCAAAGTGAGGTGAGTGTGTGTACTGTAATAAGAAATATATATTTATATAATCTGTGTATTGGTTAGTCAGCTCGCCTGCACTCTTCATGCACGGGATCACCAATTCACAACATAAAGCACGATGCAAAGAGGCAGATCCAACACGTCAAGTATATAAACTTTTGTTTTACTTCTATAAAATTCATGATACAAAACTTGATATCCGTGTCGAAAGAGAAGAACCACAAGTCACATAGGAGATATTACCAATTGACCTGCTTTCAAAGTGTGCTTTCTCTTACTCATAGCCTAGGAACACCCGGCTAGAATAAAATTTAAAAACTCTGTTGCAGGTACACCCCCCCATTACATGATCCATGACGTCCCTTTACCGTCATATTGTCATGAACATAAAGTGTTGTATACTGTGTCATTAATTTAAAATCCAATCTGTACGTTTATTTAAAGGGAACCGGACAGTTGATACATGCTGCCCAAATAACATAAACTAACAAAAGTATTTACTGAATATCAATTAATGAAAATCAGACATTTGCTTTTCAATTGCGATTCAATCGAAAAAAAATAATGAAACTGGACTGGGCAAAAATGATGATACCCCTAGAAAGTTATTTCATTGACTATTGTGGGTTTTTCTTACTTGAACAGAAGGATACCAACAATTTCGTCCATGGAGTGTATGTGCTGCTGCCATTTAATGAATTGGCTAATATTTTGAACAATTCCACTCCACACGGGTCCGTTCCCTCACTAGTATACTCGTTTTTGGTGTGTCAAGGGTGGCATGAATCAGCTTGCAAACTAGTATTCCTGACCATAGCTTTATGAAAACCGTATGTCTCAACATTATTTCTCTTACTTACAGCATCCAAAATCAAACCCAGGACTGAGACTTTGTTCTTATTCCAAGCATAAGTAAATAACAAATTGCCTGCATTTTAGTTGCAGTAATTTACAAGGAGTGAGTAGTATGGCAGACACCTCAGACGACCATGTAATAATAATGTCGTCCATGTATCTGCCATACCAAACCAAGTCTTTATTTGGAACTAAATCAATTTAAAGAAACATATTTCTCCTCCCTCCATTAAATAAAAATGTTTGCAAACAAATTTGAAATTTTGCTACCATTGATGCACCCGAGCACTGTAAATAATATTCTCCATCAAACATAAAAAAGATGTGAGAAAAGATACCATAAAGCCAAAATCAAAAGTTAACACAGATCATAACTTCACTTTAAATGGAATGTTTCTTCAGAACTTTCAAAATTTCAAAAATTCCCATATTGTGGGTATATAGTGACTACATGACCCGTGAATAGCTGATATATATTTCCTTTAAATTATTTTGAACCATTTCTTGAAACCTTTGATATCAAGTTTTTGTATCATGGCTTTTATGGTAGTTATATAAAAATGTATATATTTGACGTGCTGGATCTGAATCTTTCATTATTGTAAACATTAGTATTGATCAAGCGTGTATTGTTAACCTTTTCGGCGAGCACGCCTCGGGTGCTCACCGAGTATTTGCGGCATGCTCGGCATCTATGTTAATGTCGCCGCGGCTGCATTTGTCACGGCTGTTAAACAGCTGTGACACAGGCAGGGATAGCCTGTTTGTTAGGCAATTCCTGCATGTGTCACAGCTGTTTAATAGCCGTGACACATGAATGCTCTCGATCAACATTTGTAAACCTGTATACTCTGCAGAGTGTGCATGTTGTGCCAGCTGTAAAGCTATATATATACAATACATCTTGTAGAAAAACACTAACTACGCATCTATTGCCTCCTTATGCGACCCTATTGCGTTAAAATTAGTGATATTGACCCCTCCACTTTTATTAACCGCCAAGGAAATTTTAATTGGCACGAAATATGTTTTTCCTATTTTCTGCTGTCTAAATCTGAGGGGCATCTCACTGTAAGGTATGTCCTATAATCTGAAAATTACAGTATATCTTTTTTGAAAGTATACACTTGGCACTTTGTCAAAATGCCACTCAGTAACTTTGTCAAAATGCCACTCAGTAATTTATACATTCAATTTTGTATTAAAGCAAATAAAAAAAACCATAAAATTTGATGTTGGATACTCAATACCTCTTTAAAGGAAACCAATCATCAGGGTTTTCTACCCCAAACTATTTACATCTTATATAAAGATGTTGTAATGCTGATTACAACCATAGCATTATTTTAGAAGTCTGTGATTTAGGTTTAAAAAAAAAAAAAAAAAAAAAAATGTATTGAATTGTTATAAATCTTATGTCAGTGATTGATAGGTTACTCTTTTTTTCACTGGCCTGCCCCTCCTGCCGAAGATCCAGTTCAAGCGCCGTCATTGTCTGGGATGGTCCATGCACAATAAGCTCCTGAAGAAGACTCGCTCTCTGTAGTAATCTGCATACTTTGCAGACAACTCTAAATATTGACAGTCCTACTCTCTAGGACGACCTTCCTGGGAATGTGCTGCAGGAGTGAAGAGGACTGATCAGTGTCTGTGTCTGGAGCATTCTGCAAACCTTACCCCTGCAGCCTGTCTGCTCCATAGTGCCCCTTTCCACTCCTTCCCACGGACTGAAGTTCAGGTGGTGGTTGCATTGTAACAGCAGTGATCCAGGGCTTGACTAAAAGTTGAGATTATCGGCCTTAAACAGAATCTGTCCGTAGGATCAACCCTCCTAAATCATCTACATGGGCGTGCAGGTCATAGAAAGATGAATAAAATCATACCTTGATATCTGCGATCCAATGTTTTATTCCAGAGAAAAACATGGTTTTCTTATATGGAAATTGGCTGTTCCAGGCAGTGGACCGGACACTGATCTGCATGACAATCAGCCTCCACATAGGTTATGTTAAATAAAGGGGGACGTTACCAGTGTGAGACATGTAATAGCTTTAATAACTGACACTTTGCTCTCATCAGGACTAACACCGTGCAGAAGTAGTGAAGTGTCTCATTGCAAAAACATTTGCAGCTGCAGTCTTTTCATAGTGCTTCAGCTGCATTTTCACAGGCGGCCACTGTGGTGGAAGGGAAATAGCTGACAGCGCTGTGATAAGACTTCTGCAAATGTGCTTGTTTGTAATGAGACAAGGTTCAACTCTGCTGTAATGTGTTAGTTATAACCAGGCACAGCTCTGCAGCATAGCTGAGAGCACTAGGAGAGGACAAGTTTTGCTGTAAATGTTTGAGACAAAGTTCACTTCTGCTGTACTGCCGATCAGTGTCTGACTCATAGTCGTAAACGACTCATTTACATATATGAAAAACATGGGTTTCTCTGGAATAAAACATTAGATCGCAGATATCATTAATTTAGCACAATGGATAGGAAGAGCAGGAAGGCCACACAATGATGCACACTAGTCACAGGCCTTGTAGTATAGCACAAGTTCCCTCAACACAGTACAATTGGAAAAACAAACATGAGATTCAACTGTCCCTAGCTGTCACAGTACTATTTGCCCAGGGATTAAGAAATGTGATGATTGCACAAAATGTTACAAGAGAAATGTAACCCAGCAGGGAAGAAACACCCAGAACCAGTGGTCATCTAGGGGCTGTCTCCCTGGCCCCTCTGCCACATGACACTACTAGAATACTAGATAACTCAAGGTTGGTGGGGCCTTTTAAATTTTTAACGGGGCCCAGAAGCTTCAAATTCTGCCAAGTTTTCTATTAATCATTTTTCATTTTTGCATCTTTTCCTAATTCCCCTGATTGTTATTATTTCTGTTTTATTTTTCCGTGCTTAGTTCCACAGAAAATGCGAAAACAGGGTTTACACTACATGGCATAATGTGTTTATTATTGATGTGATCTGATCTTGAAATTTAGTTGTTTTTTTTCAGCAGGTTTTTAAATGTGTTGTTCAATGTATCATGTAAAAGCCATCACCCTTTTAATAATACATAGAATTGCTATGTTTCAGCATGCAATTGGAAATTACCTATGAAGTGCTATCCTCTGGCTCCAGTTTATCTGTAATTTCCTGATGATATGATAGTCCGTTACCTTGCATGTGTTCAGAAGTTTTTTTGTTTTTTTTTTATAAATATTTGAGATACCATTCTGAGCAGTTGATCCGGCCTGTTTGTACATGCGGTGTACAAATCGTAGACGTGTATATGTGATGCCTGAATGATCATTTAACCCTTTAACAAACACTATTTGATGTACAGTGGGTACGGAAAGTATTCAGACCCCTTTAAATTTTTCACTCTTTGTTTCATTGCAGCCATTTGGTAAATTCTAAAAAGTTCATTTTTTTTTTTCTCATTAACCCCTTTAAAGCCTAAGACATACTAATACTTATATGCGCCCTGGGCTTTAAGAGCCTGATACGCATTAGTACATCTTGGCGATCGCGCCCGCACACCTTCTGTTCTGGCTCGATTGCCGCCCGGTGTCAGCTGATTGTCACAGCTGACACCCGGTGCTTTGTGCTGGGAGCGGTCCCGCACCCCTTCTGGCACATTAACCCCTGCAATGCTGCAATCGAAGTCGATCGCAGCATTGCTGTGGCAAGGGGAGGTGATCGGGATACTCACCTCTCCTGCCGGCATCCAGCGCTGTCTGCCACGGCTTCCCGGATGTTGCCATGACGACCCGGTGTTGTCATGACAGCATCCGGGTCACCAGACAGCAGGAAGATATTTTGGTCATGCGCAGTGCATGACCAAAGTATCTTCTGCATCTGCAGCGCTGACAGCCTGCATAGCACCGTGATTGTGCTCTATCCCTATGCTATACAGGTGATCAGAATAAAAAAAGTGAAAGTACCATAGTGGGACAAAGAATAAAAGTAAAAAAAGTGTTTAAAAATGAAAAGGAAAAAAAAAAATTGGAAAAAAATAAAAAAAAAGTAATCCACCAAAACTAAAAATATAATGTACCCAACAATAAATATTATTATGAAAAAAAACAAAAAAACGAAGCCATAAAAGTACACATTTGGTATTGCCGCGTCCGGAACGACTTGACCTATAAAACTGTCCCAATAGTTAACCCCTTTAGTGAACACGGTAAAAAAAAAAATTAAAAAACAAAGCAAAAAACAATGCTTTATCATACCGCCAAGCATAAAATGGAATAACACTCGATCAAAAAGAAGAATATAAATAAAAATGGTACCGCTGAAAACGTCATCTTGTCCCGCAAAAAAGAAGCTGCCATACAGCTCCATCAGCATAAAAATAAAAAAGTTATAGCTCTCAGAATAAAGCGATTCAAAAAAATATTTTTTTCTATAAAATAGCTTTTATTGTGTAAACTCGCCAAAACATAGAAAAATGATATAAATGTGGTATCGCTGTAAACTTACTGACCCAAAGAATAAAGCTACCTTAGCAATTTTACCACACGCAGAACAGAATAAAAAAAAAAAAAAAAAATTCCTGAATTGTTTTTTGTTTATTCTGCCTCCCAAAAATCAGAATAGAAAGCAATCAAAAAATGTCACGTGCCTGAAAATGGCACCAATAAAAACGTCAACTCATCCCACAAAAAACAAGCCGTCACATGACTGTCAGCCAAAATATGAAAAAATTATAGGTCGCAAAAACTAGATTTTGCAAAAAAATGTGTCTTTTAGTGTGTGACAGCTGTCAATCATAAAAACCCGATATGATTCTGGTATTGCTATAATCGCACCGACCCAAAGAATAAAGTCATCTAATCACTTATACCGCACGAGGAACGGCGTAAAAAATAAACTTTAGGGTTGGGCTAGGGTTAGGGTTGGGGCTGAGTTTGCATCGGGTGCTCGGGTATGCACTGAGTATCGCGGGTGCTCAAGTGACATGCTCGAGTCTCCGCCACATATGCTTTACGGCCAATAAAACCTCACGGGGATTGCCTGCTATGCACGAGCAATCCCCGCATGTTTTTTTTTGGGTGCCTAATAACCGTGAAACATGTGGGCGGGGACTCGAGCATGTCACTCGAGCACCCGCGATACATGATGCATACCTGAGTACCTGATGCAAACTCAAGTAGCGAGCACTTGCGCTCAAGACTAATGACAACTTATTCAATATGATGACCTAATGTTATCAAATTCTGTGTCGTACCTCTGGGTTCAAAATGTTCATTATACCCCTTGATAAAATGCTTGAGGGGTGTAGTTTCCAAAATGGGGTCACTTGTGGGGGGGTTTCCACTATTTAGGCACATCAGGGGCTCTCCAAATGCGACATGGCATCCGCTCTCGATTCCAGCCAATTTTGCGTTCAAAAAGTCACACAGTGCTCATTCCTTTCTGAACTCTGCCGTGCGCCCAAACACTGTATTTTTCCCCACATATGGGGTATTGGCGTACTCAGGAGAAATTGCACAAAAGTTTTTGTGGTCCATTTTCTCCTCTTACCCTTGTGAAAATAAAAAAATTGGGGCTAAAACATTTTTGTGGAAAAAAAGTTAGATTTTTTTTATTTTTTTTTTATTTTCACGGCTTAATGTTATCAACTTCTGTGAAGCATCTGGGGGTTCAAGGTGCTCACCACACATCTAGATAAGTTCCCTGAGGGGTCTAGTTTCCAAAATGGTGTCACTTGTGGGGGGTTTCCACTGTTTAGGCACATCAGGGGATCTCCAAATGCAACATGGCATCCGCTAATTATTCAAGCAAATTTTACAATCAAAAAGTCAAATGGCTCTCCTTCCCTTCCGAACCCTGCCGTGAACCCAAACAGTGGTTTTCCCCCACATATGGGGTATCTGCGTGCTCAGGGGAAATTGCACAACAAATTTTGGGGTCCATTTTTTCCTGTTACGCCTGTGAAAATAAAAAAAAAATGGGTCTAAAGTAACATTTTTGTGAAAAAAGTTAAATGTTCATTTTTTTTCTTCCACATTGCAAAAATTCGTGTGATGCAGCTGAAGGGTTAATAAAGTTATTGAATGTGTTTTTGAGCACCTTGAGGGGTGCAGTTTTTAGAATGGTGTCACTTTTGGGTATTTTCTGTCATAAAGGCCCCTCAAAGGGACTTCAAATGGGTCCCTAAAATGGGTCCCTAAAAATAATAAAAATAATGGGTTTGTAAATTTTGTTGGAAAAATTAGAAATTCCTGGTCAACTTTTAACCCTTATAGCTCCCTAATAATAAAAAAAAAAATTTTGGTTCCAAAATTGTGCTGATTTTTTTTTACCTATTTTGTGTGACATATCTCTGATTTAAGGGCATAAAAATTAAAATTTTGAAAATTGCAAAATTTTCGCCAAATTTCCATTTTTTTCACAAATAAACATAAGTGATATCGAAGAAATTTTACCACAATCATGAACTACAATATGTCACGAAAAAACAATCTCAGAATTACCTCATTAAGTGACAGTGGTCAGAATTGTAAAAATTGGCCTGGTCATTAACGTGCAAACCACCTTGGGTTGTAAAGGGGTTAAAGTACACTCTGCACCCCATCTTGACTGAAAAAAAGCCCCAGAAATGTAGAAATTTTTGCAAACTTATTAAAAAAGAAAAACTGAAATATCACATGGTCATAAGTATTCAGACCCTTTGCTCAGTATTGAGTAGAAGCCCCCTTTTGAGCTAGTACAGCCATGAGTCTTCTTGGGAATGATGCAACAAGTTTTTCACACCTGGATTTGGGGATCTTCTGCCATTTTTCCTTGCAGATTCTCTCCAGTTCCGTCCGGTTGGATGGTGAATGTTGGTGGACAGCCATTTTCAGGTCTCTCCAGAGATGCTCAATTGGGTTTAGGTCAGGGCTCTGGCTGGGCCAGTCAAGAATTGTCACAGAGTTGTTCTAAAGCCAGTCCTTTGTTATTTTAGCTGTGTGCTTGGGGTCATTGTCTTGTTGTAAGGTGAACCTTCGGCCACGTCTGAGGTCCAGAGCACTCTTGAAGAGGTTTTCATCCAGGATATCCCTGTACTTGGCCGCATTCATGTTTCCTTCAATTTCCTTCAATTGCAACCAGTCGTCCTGTCCCTGCAGCTGAAAAACACCCCCATAGCATGATGCTGCCACCACCATGTTTCACTGTTGGGATTGTATTGGGCAGGTGATGAGCAGTGCCTGGTTTTCTCCACACATAACGCTTAGAATTAACACCAAAAAGTTCTATCTTCGTCTGATCAGACCAGAGAATCTTATTTCTCATAGTCTGGGAGTCCTTCATGTGTTTTTGAGCAAACTCTATGCGGGCTTTCATATGTCTTGCACTGAGGAGAGGCTTTCCGTCGGGCCACTCTGCCATAAAGGCCTGACTGGTGGAGGGCTGCAGTGATAGTTGTCTTTGTGGAACTTTCTCCCATCACCCTACTGTATCAGCCACAGTGATCTTGGCGTTCTTCTTTACCTCGCTCACCAAGGCTCTTCCCCCACGATTGCTCAGTTTGGCTGGACGGCCAGGTGTAGGAAGACTTCTGGTTGTCCCAAACTTCTTCCATTTAAGGATTATGGAGGCCACTGTGCTCTTAGGAACCTTGAGTAGTCCAGAAATTATTTTGTAACCTTGGCCAGATCTGTGCCAATATAAATTTATTGGTATATTACTTATCGCATTAATTGCATTTTTTTTTATTTTTCAGTTAAATTTAAATTGTGCTATTTTGATTAATATTGATTCATGTTCTATGCATTCCATATCACACAAGCGCATCTCACATGTCACACAGCCGCTTCCCACTCCAAGCTGTGAATCTAGATTTAGGTAGAGACCCTTGTTCATGCTCCAATGTCATCCAATCACAGATGTGCTCAGAAACTGGAGTCTCTGTGATAAACTGACAGGGGATGAGGCACAAGTGTCGCTGTGCTGTGTTCTGTATAGAGTTGAGTACACCTGCCCCTTTACGACCACGCAATCGCTGAAAAAAAATGCACCATTTTGTCTCGATTTTCAGACCATGCAGATGCATACAGTAATGTCTCAGCTGGAGCAGCTCCCTCCCTGCCATGCACTGCTCCTGTATAGCAGTTATCATTGATGGGATGCATACAGTAATGTCTCAGCTGGAGCAGCTCCCTCCCTGCCATGCAGTGCTCCTGTATAGCAGTTATCATTGATCGGATGCATACAGTAATGTCTCAGCTGGAGCAGCTCCCTCCCTGCCATGCACTGCTCCTGTATAGCAGGTATCATTGCTGGGATGCATACAGTAATGTCTCAGCTGGAGCAGCTCCCTCCCTGCCATGCACTGCTCCTGTATAGCAGGTATCATTGATGGGATGCATACAGTAATGTCTCAGCTGGAGCAGCTCCCTCCCTGCCATGCACTGCTCCTGTATAGCAGGTATCATTGATGGGATGCATACAGTAATGTCTCAGCTGGAGCAGCTCCCTCCCTGCCATGCACTGCTCCTGTATAGCAGGTATCATTGATGGGATGCATACAGTAATGTCTCAGCTGGAGCAGCTCCCTCTCTGCCATACAGTGCTCCTGTATAGCAGTTAGCAATGGCTGGCTCCTCCATCACCACTTGCTGCTCTGTTGAGCCAGCGGCAGCCTAGTGCAAAGTGGCATAGTGGACATCAGGCTGCCCCTCTGCATTGAATAACGCGCCCTCTCCTGGCTTCTGGTTAAATTGATCCTGGGTCATAGATGTGGCGCTATTTTTTTGCAGCTGTGTGAGCTACACCGGACATATGTGACTGCCCTGAGATGCTTGGCTAAAATTCTCATTGGGGTGGAAGCTTACTGAGGGTTTTGTTGCTCTGTTGATTGACTTTTAGCTATGTATCTACAGTTGTGGTCCAGAACAATACAGTGAGTTGTCTGTAATCTTGTGGAATGCAGCTGTTGTTTTATAGCTAGAAGGGAACCTGTCCGCAAAGAAACCACAGTATTTACCTGCGGCCATAGTAGTAATCTGGAGGTAAATACCGGTTTAAACAAGTAAAACAATTTAATTGGAAGTCCACCTACAGTGAGAAAATGATGTACAGTTCTGTGAAAAAGTATTCGTACCCCTTGACCTCTTCCACATTTTTTCATATTACACCCACAAACTTGAATGTTTTTTTTTATTGGGATTTTATGTGATATACCAACACTAAGTAGCAAGTATTAGTGAGTGTAAAGGAAATGATACATGGTTTTCTAAATATATTAAAAATATAAGTCTGAAAATTATGACATGCATTTGTATTCAGCCCCCATGAATCAATACTTTGTAGGATCACCTTTCGCTGCAATTACTTCTGCAGGTCTTTTGGGGAATGTCTCTACCAACTTTGCACATTGTTCTTTGCAGACTAGCTCTATCTCAGTGAGATTGGATGGAGGCGTCTGTGAGCAGCAATGTTCAAGTCTTGTCACAGATGAGATTTAGGTTTAGACTTTGATTTTTGGATGATGGATTGAACAGTGCTCCGTGAGATGTTCAGTGCTATTTTTTTTATAACCTAATCCTGCTTTACTCTTTTCCACAACATTATCCTTGACTTGTCTGGTGTGTTCCTTGGTTTTCATGATGCTGTTAGATCCATAACGTTCTCAAACAAACCTCTGAGGCCTTCACAGAACAGCTGTAGTTATACTATATTACACACAGGTGGACTCAGTTCACTAATTATGTGTCTTCTGGAGACAATTGGTCACTCAGGATTTTATTTAGTGGTATCAGACTACAGGGGCTGAATACAAATGCACATAACGATGTTCAGATTTATAGTTTTAAAACATTTAGAAAAACATGTATAATTTCCTTTAGAGTTTACAAATACTTGCTACTTTGTGTTGGTATATCACATAGAATACCAATAAAATGCATTTAAATTTGTTGGTTCAACGTTAAAAAATTGGAAAAGTTCATGAGGTATGAATACATTTTCAAGGCACTGCATATCCTCCCTGCAGCAGCCTACTTTTATTCATCGGGGCGGCATAAGGTCTGTCAGCGCAAACGACACAGTGACTGACCTGTAGTCTCGCCCACTGCTCCCAGCACATGTTTAACCCCTTAATTACCGGGGACGTATTAGTACGCACATTTGCGTACCCCCCGTTCAGTGAGGGCTGCTGCGCTGAGCCCTCACTGAACGGAGCACATGTCAGCTGATTCTTACAGCTGACATGTGCCCGCAACAGCCGCGGGTGGAATCGCGATCCACCCGCGGCTGTTAACCTGTTAAATGCCGCTGTCAATCTCCAACAGCGACATTTAACGCGCGCTTCCGGGTAGCGCGTCATAAGCCCCGTCCACCGGCGACCCCGTCACGTGATCGCGGGTCGCCGATGGGTGGGCATGACAACCCAGGGTCTGCAGCAGACGCCTGTGGTTGTCATGATCTTGTCGCTATGAGCGCCACCTAGTGGTCAGCGCTCATAGCACAGGACCATTTCTGCTGCATGCAGGGGACCTGCTCGTCCCCTGTATGTAGCAGAGGCGATCGGATAGTTGCTGCTTCTAGTCTCCTATGGAGACTATAGAAGCATGCAAAAAGTAAAAAAAAAAAAGTTTTTAAAAATATAAAAAAAAATAAAAAAATATAAAAGTTTAAATCACCCCCCTTTCGCCCCATTCAAAATAAAATATAAAAAAAAAAACCCCACATACACATATTTGGTATCGCCGCGTTCAGAATCGCCCGATCTATCAATATAAAAAAAGAATTAATCCGATCGGTAAACTGCGTAACGAGAAAAAAATTCTAAACGCCAGAATTACATTTTTTGGTCGCCGCAAAATTGCAATAAAATGCCATAACGGGCGATCAAAACATCGGATCTACCCCAAATGTTATCAATAAAAACGTTTTCCCGGTGCGCAAAAAATAAGCCATCAACCAGCCCCAGATCACGAAAAATGGAGACGCTACGGGTCTTAGAAAATGGTGCTATTTTTTTATTTTTTTTTTTACCAAATTTTGGAATTTTTTTTCACCACTTAAATATAAAAGAACCTATATATGTTTGGTGTCTATGAACTCGTAATAACCTGTAGAATAAGAAGGGCAGGTCAGTTTTAGCATTCAGTGAACGTGGTAAAAAAAATAAATAAAAAACAACTGTGGTATTGCACTTTTTTTTGCAATTTTACCGCACTTGGAATTTTTTTCCCGTACAGGATATGGTAAAACTAGTAATGGCGTTGAAAAGTACAACTAGTCCCGCAAAAAATAAGCCCTCACATGGCCATATTGACCAAAAAATAAAAACGCTATGGCTCTGGGAACAAGGGGAGCAAAAACAAAAATGCAAAAACGGAAAATGCTCAGGGGCTTAAGGGGTTAAAATAGTTTTTGATGCTGATGAATACTGATTTGTTGTGTTTTTTTCTGAAGATTTCCCTCTAAAAATCAGTGACTAGCTTCATAAAAAGACTCCACGCTTTACACACAAGCATGTCTTCATGCGCATGTATTTTCACTGTAAAATACAAAAAAAATCAACTTTTCTATTTACATTGTGTTTCATTTCCTTGTAGTTTCTCTTACATCTATAAAGGTATGAAGAGATCTAGTTGGATTACATGCTGTACTAATTTAAGGGTAGGGTCACACACAGTGGTAGGTGGTCTTCTTGGAGAGAATGCACCACTGTGCTGGGAATTTCTAATCCAGCTGGAATGCTGTGACTTTCATGTAGTGCCTGAATGGCTCAGTTCACATGAGTGTATTTTCGGCCTGATTTCTGTCCGTGGTAAAAACTGACAGAACTCGGTCCAATGTAAGTCATGTGTACAGTCCAGATGACCGTTTTTTACACAAACCAAATTTCGTACTTCGGATGAGAATCTCCTTTATGGTTGAGCCAAAATAAAAAAATAAAAAAAAATCATATTCTATATTGATCAAGCCTATAGCATTCAATTTTTACAAATATATTGCCATTATTAAAGCCAGGAAACTATATTTTGTAAACTTTAGTCACTGCTGCTATATGAAGACGCACAACTTTTTTTAAATTTTTTTTATACGCTTGTGTGAACTTAGCCTTTCACAGATGCTCCTTGGTCATGTGCACACAACTACTATGTGGCAGTACCCTCATGGACCCTACCATAAAAGTCCAAGGGCATTTAAAGGGACATCTTTGCAGTCATGCAAGTGTAGTAATCCAGTGCCAGTTTCCTTTGGGCAGAAATGATATTTAATCCATTGCTTATGTGAGATGCCTGTCCTTCTCGTACAGTATCAGTAATTCTGACCTGCATCTGGTACCTTATTTGCATTGGAGGTTGACATGTAGGAGTCACATGTTTTCTTGATATTTTTTATTCTAGAGATTTTAAAGGAGACATGGCCAAACTTTGGAACAACCGTGCCAATGCCCTATTTAAACTTCAACGATGGGAAGACGCATTTATGTCCGCAGAGAAAAGTATACAGTTGTGTCCATCTTTTGTTAAGGTGAGCTGTCAGGCTGACTATCGGCGTTGTACTAATCTTTATATCCCCGGAAGTGTTTTTGGTGTATACAAAGCCTGTGCATATTAATAGTGTTCATTGTGAAAAAAATGATATCAAATGTAATGTCACTGACAATGAGAAGGGTTTTGCTAAGCTATGTTCACACCGCATCTATTAGAAGCCGGGGCAGTCATTGAGTTTCCCCAGGTGAAGCCTCTTCAGGCAATGGTGGTGGTCATTTTCCTGAGGCGGTTTTACTGCCATTCTTGTGGCGGCTCTGCTGTTAGCCTCTTTACTCTGTGCTTTGGAGCACAGAGCAGCCGGCTTCTGAGCGCCTGAAAAATGAACATGTCACTTTTTTTTTAACCGTTTCAGGTTTTCCGATCCGTGAAGTGGTTAAAAGATGTGACATAACACAGAACATATGCACAGCAATATCCTTTTGACATAGCTGTGTATTATGCCCATTTTGTGGGGCTGTTTTGCAGCGCATTTTCAGGCGGATTCTGGCAGGCACTGATATGGAGGAATCTTCTTGAAAGAGTCATATGGTAGGAAATTATTCCTTTGTGTTAGCATTTAGTTTGGGTTATTTGAGGATAGCCTTACTGGTACTGTGTCACTGGAAAGGAATAATTGGGCATACAAACAAAGGTGGGATGACACACGTTGAAGGATTTGTTCTAGCTTTCTGTTCTTGTGGACAGACATGTCTCCTCTCCTACAAACCGACCCAATATGTTTAACAGCATTTATTAACACGTCTTCTCCTAGTGTCCCCTTCACCAATTCTTCCAACCACTTCTGCGTTTTGGTTTTCTGTCATTTTTAAATTTACAAACAAAAGCAACTGAACTAAATCTGTCATCATTTTTCTTTCAAATTGATTTGTTTTAAGAGATTTTTGGATTAAAGAGAATAAAGCTTGTGTGGGTTTCCTCCGTGTTCTCAGGTTTCCTCCCACACTCCAAAGACCTAATGATAAGGAATCTAGATTGTGAGCCCCAATGGGGACAGTGATGATAATGTCTGTAAAACTATGGAATTAATGGTGCTATAAAAGTGCGTAAAATAAATAACAAATTAAAGCTTATTCATTTTATGTTAATTTTTGCCATTTCTCATACTCTTTGTATATCTGTTCCTCATGGCTTTTAAGACCTTTGCTTCCAGTCACTAAATAGATCCCGTGATGCCTGACGTGATCTGTATTTTGTGCCCTGCAGGCTTATTACCGTGCTGGCATTTCCGCTCTGAATTTACATGAGATATCTACTGCTCTGATGTACTTTGAAGCTGGCCTCCAGAGCCCTGGCCAGCGATTGGATAACAATGATATTGTAGATTTTCTACATGGAATCTTTCAGAGTTTTCAAGGTAATAATTGGCTTTTATACTAGCATAGTACATATCAGTATGTTAATTGAATACTAGTATCTAGTATGTGGGGACAGTTTACTGTGCGAGTCACATCAGAAGCCCTTTAGCAAATTGTATCACTGTCATGAGATTCTCCTCCTAGAAGACATGACTGTTACATGCTTAGATTTACTGTAGGTTGGAAAAGAAATCCGAAAGAAGGTGGAGAAACCACAATGATACAATTGTAAGCATAGTTTAGCTCAAAACCAGTGGGAGGAAAGAGAAAAAAAAAGCCAAAAACAGCAGGAGGTATGCTACACAACTCCAATCTAGGAGGCCAAACCATAGTCTCCGGCTGGGGCTGTCCATCAGTAGTGTCTTTTTACAACTTAGACAACAGACCCTGGAAATTGAGAATGTGACCCCCATCTGTGCCATCTGATGGATACATATTTCTGGCTGACACAATCTGTTTGATTGTAGTAAAAGGGTTTTTCCCAGTTATATGTAAGTAAAATCATCCATAGTAGATGTGTCCACCTGATACACAATTCCTGAATTTATCATTCACTATGCAAAATTGCTCCATTTTGAAAACGATGTCTGTAGTAGATTCTGGTGAAACTGTGCAGCTAGCAATATGCATTTCAGCTGCAATAGAGACTGCAGTAAGTGGGTGGGATACAATACATCAGGGGGCATTCATGTATTCTGGGTCATAGCCTTGATAAGTGTCGTTCAGACAGAGGAATTTCTGCTTCATTTTTATAAGAGCAAACATATGCCTATCCATAAATGAAGGTCTGGTTACATAGGAAACTTCTCTGGAGTGTCCAGATCTTTTGTAAGGAGAAGAAAATACAGCTACAAAATATGTTGTTCTTTATTTAACCAGTTGCTGGAAGTAACCAGGCATTTATAAGAATTCTTGAATACATCTTGAGAGAAAGATACACAAAGCAAATCTGGCAGCCACTGATACTGAAACTAATGAAAGAAAGCATGTACCAGGTAATATGTTTGCTGTTTGTGTCCCTAAACCATTGTGATTCCATGATTCCTTTGCTTAGTCAGTTTTAATTTGTTTAAAGGGGTATTCTCATGCTTAGCAGTTTTTCCCTATCAGTAAGGTAAGAGACAATTTCACCATCTCTGGGGGTCAAACCGCTGGGACTCCCATCAATCCAAAGAGATGGGGTTCTGGAGCACCGGATGAGAATGGAGGGACAGTCAATCATGCACATTGCTTGTCCATTGCCTGTCATTCTTAATGGGACTGCTGAGGTAGCCAAGCCCTGCACTTAGCTGGTCTTCAGCACTTTCCTAAGAATGAATGGAGTGAATGTGAGCACGACTGACCCCGCTGTATGCACATGGGCTCTACAGAGGCCCGGTTCTCAGGATCAGTGTTTCAATGCTCATTTAGTTGTTAGAAGACAGATCTTTCTACAGTGTGTCACCTTGTTGGTTGTAGTGCACAGACCTCTCTACTCCAAATTAGGGGTCTGACACCTCAGAAAAGAACTGCCTTAGTCTGGACATAGCAGTACACTCATTGTAGTAGGCATCCACTTAAAGAGGTCGTCCTGAGGTGGCAGTTGAATGTGTTTGTCTGGAAGTAGTCCATTATATGGTAACTGTGCCTTGGCTTGTATTTTCTCCAATCCCCTCCACGACAGCACACCTGGAGGTAGCATCCGCATCCTAATTAGGGACAGGAAAACAAGAGGTTAAATAGCCCCTCCCCGCTACAATCCCCAGTGTTTTCCTGTCCCTATGGGATGAAGAGGTTACATGGGGTGCCTGCGGCCGGCAAGCAGGGCCCTATTAAATTTACCTGCCGGGCTGCAGGGAGCGATCGCCTCCGGCCTTCCTTCCTTGGCAGCTCCCGTGTCTCCTTGAGAGCGGGACCCCATCACTCGCCTGCTGGTAAAGCCGAGTAGGGTCTTGAGGGCTGGGGGCCTCCTGTAGCTCCCCGGCCGGAGTCTCCTCTGTTCTCCATGGTGGCGTTCCGGCGCGCATGCAGGATGTGCCGGAAGTCAGGCTTTCGGCCTGCGGGACCTCACTTCCTGTGCGTTCCACAGTGGAACGCATGGGGCCGCGGCGGGGAATTCAAATACAGAAGCCGCGGTATGCCCTGAAAATGAGGATCTTTCACCGGTGAAAATTTGGTGCTGGATCTCAGTCTCCCCTACAAAAGACCCAGATGAGAAGACTCCATTAAGGTAGGACAGAATATTCTGCTACTATGGAGGGTGCTGTTCCAAAGCCTGCGTCTGCAGAGCCCAGCGCTAACCCGGCCCCATTAAGTACTAGGTCCTAGGTTATTCCCCACTCTCTTTTGAGCAGGATCCTAAATATATTTTAAATCTCCCTCTTTTTATTTTTAATTTAGGGAGACAAGGATCCTGCACTGACAGTGGGAGAAAGCACTACAGTCATGGCCAAAAGTTTTGAGAATCACACCAAACTTATATTTTCACATGATCTGCTGGCCTCTGGTTTTTATTAGTGTTTGTCTGATGTTTATATCACATACAGAAATATAATTGCAATCATATTATGAGTACCAATAGGTTATATTGACAGTTAGAATGAGTTAATGCAGCAAGTCAATATTTGCAGTGTTGCCCCTTCTTCTTCAAGACCTCTGTAATTCTCCCTGGCATGCTCTCAATCAACTTTTGGACCAAATCCTGACTGATAGCAGTCCATTCTTGCATAATCAATGCTTGCATTTTGCCAGAATTTGTTCGTTTTTGTTTGTCCACCCGTCTCTTGATGATTGACCACAAGTTCTCAATGGGATTAAGATCTGGGGAGTTTCCAGGCCATGGACCCAAAATCTCTGTTTTGTTCCATGAGCCATTTAGTTATCACCTTTGCTTTATGGCAAGGTGCTCCATCATGCTGGAAAAGGCATTGTTGGGCGCCAAACTGCTCTTGGACGGTTGGGAGAAGTTGCTCTTGGAGGACATTCTGGTACCATTCTTTATTCATGGCTGTGTTTTTAGGCAAGACTGTGAGTAAGCCGATTCCCTTGGCTGAGAAGCAACCACACACATGAATGGTTTCAGGATGCTTTACAGTTGGCATGAGACAAGACTGGTGGTAGCGCTCACCTCTTCTTCTCCGAATAAGCTGTTTTCTAGATGTCCCAAAAAATCGAAAAGGGGATTCATCAGAGAAAATGACTTTGCCCCAGTCCTCAGCAGTCCACTCCCTGTACCTTTTGCAGAATATCAGTCGGTCCCTGATGTTTTTTCTGGAGAGAAATGGCTTCTTTGCTGCCCTCCTTGAAACCAGCCCTTGCTCAGAGTCTCCGCCTCACAGTGCGTGCAGAAGCACTCACACCAGCCTGCTGCCATTCCTGAGCAAGCTCGGCACTGCTGGTAGTCCGATCCCGCAGCTGAAACAGTTTTAAGATACGGTCCTGGCGCTTGCTGGTCTTTCTTGGGCGCCCTGGAGCCTTTTTGACAACAATGGAAGCTCTCTCCTTGAAGTTCTTGATGATGCGATAGATTGTTGACTGAGGTGCAATCTTTGTAGCTGCGATACTCTTCCCTGTTAGGCCATTTTTGTGCAGTGCAATGATGGCTGCACGTGTTTCTTTAGAGATAACCATGGTTAACTGAAGAGAAACAATGATACCAAGAACCAGCCTCCTTTTAAAGTGTCCAGTGATGTCATTCTTACTTAATCATGACTGATCGCCAGCCCTGTCCTCATCAACACCCACACCTGTGTTAATGGATCAATCACTAAAACGATGTTAGCTGCTCCTTTTAAGGCAGGACTGCAATGATGTTGAAATGTGTTTTGGGGGTTAAAGTTCATTTTCTGGGCAAATATGGACTTTGCAAGTACAGTAATTGCTGTTAAGCTGATCACTCTGACATTCAGGAGTATATGCAAATTGCCATTACAAAAAATGAAACAGTAAACTTTGGAAAAATTACTATTTGTCTCATTCTCAATACTTTTGGCCATGACTGTACAGTTCGCAAATATGCCATCTGTAGAAAAAAGCTTGCTTCAGGGCATAAGAAACCCCTATGCCGGAAATGCACTGACAACATTGTGAAGGAAGAACAGCCTTCCCTTATGGAAGAAGTCAGGGGAATGGTTCGGCAGGAAATACAATCTTCCCTAGCCTCCTTCTCACAGACCTTTTCACAAGACAGAGCTGAAGGTCCATCTCCCCCCAAAAGGAGAAAATATATGGTTAGGGAGACCTCTGATTCAGAATTAGGGTCTATGGACGAACCGGAAGAAGGGGTCCTAAGTGAAGTGAAATGAAGATCAGGAGGAAGATAGGAAATATTACTTTTCGTCCGAGAATATGGAGGAATTGTTGTCGCATGTGAGAGACACGATGCAGGTGGAAGAGGAGAAGGAAATCCGTACAGTACAGGATGAAATGTTTGGGGGTCTGAAATCCAAAAAGAAGTTAGTGTTCCCTGTGCATGACAACATTCAGAGTCTTATTTTGGATGAATGGGAGTCACCTGAGAAAAATACTTAGTATGGCAGGAGAAATGAAGGATAGATTCCCTTTAGATGAAAAGGCGGCTAAGCTTTGGATGGAAGTCCCGAAGGTTGATGTACAGGTGGCAAGGGTTGCGAAGAAAACAACCTTTCCCTTTGAAGACTCGTCACAGCTCAAAGATCCTATGGATAGGAAGATGGACAGTCTGCTAAGGAAGGCATGGGAAACATCGGTGGCTTCACTGAAGACTAATGTTGCTTCAACTTGTGTAGCTCGTTCCATGTTCCTCTGGCTCCAGCAACTAGAGGAACATCTCTGGAAAGGTACTCCTAGAGAAGACCTCCTAGCATCTCTTCCTTTGCTGCAGAAGGCCACTGGATTCCTATCTGATGTCTCAGCGGAGTCGGTCAAGATTGCGGCAAGACCTGCAGCATTATCGAATTCTACGAGAAGAGCCCTGTGGTTGAAGATGTGGAGTGGGGACAAGGCATCAAAATCTAAGCTTTATTCCATTCCATTTAAAGGAGAGTATATGTTTGGGGCGGTCCTAGACGAATTGTTGGAGAAAGCATCCGACAAGAAGAAGTCTCTGCCAGAGCCAAAGAACTCAAGAAGTTTCAGAAAGAGACCATTTCTCCCCCCTCAACAACAACAACAACAGCAGCAAACCTTTCAGTACAGAGGCAAGGGTAAAACTGGTCACTGGAGTTACCCAAAAGGGGGAAGAGGAAGAAATATCTTTCAAGGTTCTAGGCAGGACAGACAATGACGCCATGAAGGTAGGAGGCAGAATTACAAGCTTCCTTCCTCAATGGCAGCTGATATCTTCAGACAGGAAGATACTGGACATGGTGACGGTAGGAGCAGAAATAGACTTTACTATCTACCCTTCAAGAGTGATAGAGGTAACATCTTTACCATCACCAAGATTACACAGGCTCCTAATGTTAGGTCTTCAGAAGCTTCAAAACTCTGGAGTCATTTCACCAGTGCCTCGCATGGAACAAGGAGAGGGACACTATTCTCGGGTGTTTCTGCTAAGGAAGGTCTCAGGTTCTTACAGGATAATCCTCAATCTGAAACATCTCAACCAATATGTGAAATAAAGAAGGTTCAAGATGGAGTCGATAAAGTCCACGATTCCGTTGATTGGGAAAGGATTTGTCATGGCAACAGTAGACCTGAAAGAGGCTTACTACCACGTGCCAATTCATCCGGATTACAGAAAATTTCTCAGATTTGCTGTAACTCAGAACCGAGAGGTACTTCACTTTCAATTCAATGTACTCCCCTTCGGCATTTCATCAGCACCCCGCCTATTTACAAAGATCATGGCAGAGGTAGTAGTTTATCTAAGGAAACAGAATATCTGCATCGTCCCATATTTAGACAAGTTTTTGGTAATGGCTCTCTCGGTTTCAAGTTTGGAAAGAGACCTTCAGATGACCCTCCAGATCCTGGAATCTTTGGGATGGTTGATAAACTACAAAAAGTCAGATCTGATTCCCTTCACCAGGAAGGCCTTCTTGGGAATTCTTCTGGATTCTCAGCAACAAGCCTCTTTTTTGCCAAAAGAGAAGCAGATTCAGTTGAGGTCAAAAGTCTATGTACTAAAGAACCGCAGCGGAGTGTCATTAAGATTCACCATGTCCGTCCTTGGGTCTATGACCTCATCTATTCAGGCGGTACCTTGGGCTCGGGCACATTCAAGGGTCCTTCAAAACTACATCCTTTCCTGTTGGGACAGATCTCCACGTTCCCTCTCCAACAGAATTCATCTGCCAGAGAAGGTGAAAGCATCTTCAAATTGGTGGCTCTATCCAGGAAATCTGGAGAAAGGTTCAGCTTGGATTCAACTTCCCTTGTTATCCATCAAAACAGACACAAGCAAAAGGGGATGGGGAGCAGTAGTCTCCCATGTGGCCTTCCAAGGGGTCTGGTCGCAAGAAATAGCAGAGTAGTCCTCGAACTTAAGAGAACTGAAAGCTATGGAAGAAACCCTATGGGCAGCCAATTCTCGGCTTCAGGGGTCGCATGTCAGAGTCTACTCGGACAATATGACAACTGTAGCCCACTTGAGACATCCGGGAAGTACAAGATGGTTACAGATGATCTCAGAAAGAATCTTCCACTGGGCGGAGCAGCATCTACTGTCCTTATCAGCTCTGCACCTGAGGGGGGAGTGGAGTCTGAACTCGAAGATATTTCAGATGATTGTTCAAAAGTCGGGATACCCAGATGTGGACCTGTTTGCGAACCAGTAGAACGCAAAAGTAAGAGCCTTTTTCTCTTTGGACCCCGAGGATTCAGCAACAGGGATAGATGCATTCGCTCACTCTTGGAAAGTCGGGCTCGCTTATGCTTTTCCCCCAATTCCATTAATACCAAGGACTTTACAAAAAATCAGGTCGGAAGGGGTCAAGACTATCCTAATAGCTCCAATGTGGCCAAAAAGAGCATGGTTCGGAACATTAAGCAGTCTAAGAATGGAGAATCCATTGATGCTTCCTCTAATCCACGATCTACTGCATCAGGGCCCGAATTTCCATCTGGCCCCTCAGAATTTGTCTCTAGCAGCTTGGCTTCTGAGACCGCCCTCTTAAAAGCCAGAGGTTTCTCAGTACAGGTGATCCATACACTGCAGAAAAGCAGACAACCGATCATGAATTCCATCTATGGAAAAATCTGGAAAGCTTTCAAGCTGTGGTATGAGCCTCGTCCATTAGATCCTTTTCGGCCTGACGTGGCCAGAATATTGGATTTCCTACAGCACGGTCTGTCTAAAGGATTAAGACCAAGCACACTGAAGGTCCAAGTCTCGGCTTTACATTCCTATTTTGATGCTGATTTGGCCCAAAACAGATTGATTAAGAGGTCCATGATAGCTGGTTCTCGGATTAATCCAACAAGAGCTAAAATAGTTCCACCTTGGGATCTCAACGTAGTTCTTAGAGGCCTAACTATGCATCCTTTCGAGCCAATAGCGGAGGCACACATAGACAAATTGTCTTGGAAAGCGGCATTGCTTATAGCTCTGACTACCGCCAGAAGAGTGAGTGAAGTCCAAGCCCTGTCTATCAGAGAGCCTTATTGACGCATTTTGGAGGACAAGATCATCCTCCAGTTGGATCCTTCTTTTCTACCCAAAGTGTCGTCTAATTTTCATATGTCTCAGCCCATAATTCTTCCGTCATTCTGTCAAAATCCATCAAATAACAAGGAAGAAGTATTCCACACGTTGGATGTAAGAAGGACTATAATCCGCTATTTGAGGGAGACTGAAACCTGGAGGAAGGATCAGAACCTATTTGTCCAATATGGAGGCCCAAATAAAGGAAAGAAAATTGCAAAAAATACGCTAGCAAATTGGATTAAGAAAGCAATTTGTGAAGCATACATAGTTCAAGATTTGCCTCCTCCGGAATCCTTGAAAGCTCATTCTACTAGAGCTTTGTCGGTCTCCTGGGCGGAAAAAGCTAGTGCATCCATCTAGCAGATTTGCAGGGTAGCTACATGGTCGTCTGTCCATACCTTTGCTTAAAATTATAGACTAGATGTAATATCTAATAGAGACTTAGCATTTGAAAGGAAAGTCCTTCAGGCTGTTATCCCTCCCTAAAATTCATTCTTTGGTATTACTCCAGGTGTGCTGTCGTGGAGGGGATGGAGAAAATTAGAATTAGACTTACCGGTAATTCGGTTTCTAAGACCCTCCACGACAGCACGGGTAATTCCCGCCCTTTCCTTATTTGATTGGAAAAATCCTTAGTGTTAATAAATATTTAGAGCATTCATACTGTGTGGTCCTTTGAAAACTCTGGGGATTGTAGCGGGGAGGGGCTATTCAACCTCTTGTTTTCCTGTCCCTAGTTAGGATGGGGAGGCTACCTCCAGGTGTGCTGTCGTGGAGGGTCTTAGAAATCAAATTACCGGTAAGTCTAATTCTATTTTTTAATCAATATACAAAATTTTACATGTGAGAACATACAGTTAGGTCCAGAAATATTTGGACAGTGACAATCTCCGTGATTTGGGCTCTACATGTCACTATTTTGGATTTGAAATGAAACAACTTAGATGCAATTGAAGAGTAGATTTTTAGGTTTAATTAAAGGGGTTGAATAAAAATATCCAGTGACATGTTTAGGAATTGCAACCATTTTTCTACAAAGCCTCCTCATTTCAGGGGCTGAAAAGTCATTGGAAAAATTATCTTTACCATAAATTAAATTAAATGTTCATTTGTAATACTTTAGAGAATCCTTTGCAGGCAATGACTGCCTGGAGTCTGGAAGTCATGGACATCACCAAACGCTGGGTTTCCTCCTTTCTGATGCTTTGCCAGCCTTTACTGCAGCTGACTTCTGTTATTGCTTGTTTGAAGGTCTTTCTGCTTTTAAGTTTTGTCTTAAGCATGTGAAAGGCATGCTCATTGCCTTAAATTATTTTTATTATTATTATTATTTTTGCCTTAAATAACTTCTGGGTTGCTTTCACATCATCACTAAACACTAGTGACCAGTGCCGTTGGAAATCATGCATGCCCATCACATTGCCTCCACCATGTTTTACAGAGGATGTGTTGTGCTTTGGATCATGAGCCGTTCCAAGCCTTCTCCATACTTTCTTCTTCCAATCATTCTGGAACAGGTTGATCTTAGTTTCATCTGTCCACAGAATGCTTTTCGAGAACTGGCTTGGCTTCTTTAGATGTTCTTTAGCAAAATCTAATCCGGCCTTTCTATTTTTAAGGCTGATTAATGGTTTGCACCTTGTGGTGAACCCTCTTAATTTGCTCTCATGAAGTCTTCTCTTTATGGTAGACTTAGACAATGAGACGCCCACTTCCTGTTCCTGGAGAGTGTTTTTCACTTGGGTGGATGTTGTGAAGGGTTTTTTCTTCACCATGGAAAGGATTCTGCGATCATCCACCACCGTTGTCTTCCGTGCGCTCTTTTTACTGTGTCATTTTAAATCCAAAATAGTGGCATGTAGAGCACAACTCACAAAGATTCGGTCACTGTTCGAAGATTTCTGGACCTAACTGTATATCTGGCTGCAGTTCTAATTGCATGGTCTGATTTATGCCGCCCGCGGTATAGGCAGTATGAATCGCCTGGCAAGTTCCCTTTATTGAAGTTAAATACACAAAACCTTTACTTGGAGATATTTTTTGTTAAATTCTTTACAAAATGTCATCGGTTGTAATGATCTAGGCTTATATTACTATATGAAATAAAACAACTATTATTTTGTGTAACCTCTTTTTTTTTTCTTTTCCTAGTCCTGCATCTTTTTAATGGCGTGCCAATCAAAGTTGCCAGCAGACATTAATGACTTGAAAGTACCACTAGGGGGCATCTTTGAGGTAAAGTATGTAATAATAATATATGTATTAAGTGGAGAGGAGAAAACCTCCGATACAAAATATAAATTGAGGAAAGCTTTAATTGATTTAGCTATAAAATGCTGAGCTCGAATAATATATAATGTTTATTGAGCCCAAATTAGTATGTTCCTGTTCAGCCATGTACTATGTTTTTACTATAGGGTTTTTCCCATTTGTTAAAAACTGATGGCTCATCGTTAGCTAATCGTGGGATTTGACACCCTTGCGATTGAGCAGCACCAATTTATTTTTTTATGAGAAATTATTAAACAATGGAGGAATTATCACTTATATTTCTTCAAGTGTCATCCAATTTTTTTCAGACTTATGTGAATTCCACTTCTTGCAATAATATAAATCGCATCAATGATCTTGTCATTTGGCTTGTAAGCATGGGCGCTGATGTGGAGAGCATTGGAGAACACTCGCTTCATGCTGTCATACAGCTCTGCATGAAATCAGGTAGAAGCAACCACTTAGTGATTGTAGTTCAGAGTGTTGTGTGTGTGATAGGACCTATTACTGGGACTTGGGTATTATTTAAAAGGGAATCTGTCAACAGGTTTTGATGTAGGGGAAGAGACCCTGATTCCAGTGATTCATCACTTACTGGGTGTAGCAGTTGTAATGCAATCAGACTGCTCTTTGCTGTAGATGTAGCAGAGCTCAGAAAGCTGACCCCACTAACTCCACAGCTTTCTTTGTCTATTGACAGTGAGCTGCTAATTAGTGCCAGGGGGTATGGTTGACCAGGAGGCATGTGGGCAACTAGTCCAGCAGTGATAATCTCCTGCTGATAAGACACTGATAGTATTGAAACCACAGCATATCACTGAAATCAATGTCTCAGCCCCACCTCATGGTGCTCTCTGATTACAGTACATAGCAAAAACTTGAGGACAGATGCCCTTTAACTGTAATTTGTTCTCATTTTTCCGTTTCATGATTTAATGCATGTTAAAGAGGATGTGTTAGCAATTTAGCTTTAATTTCATATATAGATTAATGGTTACCTATTAACAAAAATATTTTTTTTATTTTAATGATCTGTAGGCAACATTGCAATAATTATACAACATGTATTTCTAAATATGTTGACTTTAAAAAAACAAACAAACAAAAAAAAAATTCCTGTGACCCGCTCCTCCGCCGCTGCCGCTCCCCCCACTGCCCACAGCAATAAATAAATATATATTTGGTTGGTATGTGACTGCATGTATGCAAATCATGGGCTTGCACGCTCCCGAGGATGGCACCAGAGAATACGGACAGTAAGCAGTGTGCGTGTTGTGAGGATACACAAGTCTGCAGTCACATAGGGTGACTGCATATTAAACCCAAACCTGAACAACCCTTTCAATGACAGGACTCTCCAGCAGGAGTAAGGTCTGATCTTCCAGGTTGTGGGATTCGATCATGCTGGGCGACTTTTCACATCCATTCACCACCTCTGACATGCTGTCAGAATTAAAGGTCTCACTGTTTTGACTAAAGGAGTGCTAACAACAGTTAACGAATGGTAGTGTTATTATCACAGGTAACGGTAACTGTAGTTTTATTGCTGCAGGCGGCACTTGTTTAGTCAAAACTGTGAGATCCTGTGTTCTGACTACATGTGCTGCTGTGGAGAGTTGTGAGAAGTCACTTGGCATGCTGGGATAAGACAACGCGAAAGTTCGGATCCGACTACTGCTGGAGAGTCGGGCAGCAAAAAGGTGGTTTCATTCTTAATTTTCAAAGAATTATAAATTATAGATTTTTATTTCAATGTTTTAAAATCTTCCATTGGGGCTGGTCTATTTGATGTACATACACCCATTTTGTATTATTTATGGAAACTTAATCATGGTATATGTGGCAACTGCAGTGAAATGGAAATGGTCAGAACAATGTCAAGAAAATACTGGATTGAATGATGCAGCATGGGTGTGCGTGACCATTGTAATTAGTGCCTATCGGACTCGCTGAGTACTACTACTCTCAGCTGTCTCTGTCAGTCCCATATAACTGAATGGACCATAGTACCCGGGTGTGACCATTTAATCATGACTGCAGTGTGGAATAATAGGGAATCAGGATCCCTATTGTCTGATTGCTGATACCCAACCAATCACAACATTTATTCCCGAATGACACTTAACATTTAATTTATTGCATTTTTTTTATTTAAGCAAACAACAGCCTCTTCAAACTTGTCATGAAAATGAAGCCAAAAATGAAGGAACACCTCAATAAAAAATACCGAGATGGTAACACTGTTCTACATCTGGTAGCATCCTTTCCAACCAGTTCACATGGATACACAGCTAAGTGTAAGTAACTGGCTATACAATGCATGTTTGTAAGAGGAGATTGGACAGGTCTTGTGGAAATTAAGGTAAAAATATTACTAGTGTGAACACTTAAAGTCTAAAAGTAGAAACTGATATGATCTGTCTGACAGCTGAGTAAAATCCTTGCAAGCTAGGAGAGCTAACTATTCACCCAGAGCTAGCCAGAAGCTGCACAGTGTAGATTTTTTCTTAAACTAATTTTTAACGAATGTTGAAACCTACAAAAAGAAAACCGAATCACAGAAAAGTGTATACAGATATACCCAATAAACCCAGTACAAGGTGATGTTGTCCACATTTGTGGGTTCAGGATATGTTGGTGTATCTTGGAAGGAGTGGTCACCACTAGGCTCTGTGTGGATGAGTACAACAATATAGTGTTTCATGCACATCACTTTCTCTAGCTTCCATCAAGGGAGATAAAAAAAAGAGAGATTAGCTGAAAATTTATTGGTCTCTTTAGTGACTTAATTCAAAATCTTGGATTAGCTCAGCAACTGCACTTTGGCATTTTAGATGGGTAAATCAGTACTCCCTATATTTTGCTTTTAGGACCACTCACGGCATAGCTAATAAGATAAATCCAAAGTATGGTGAGTATAACCATACGCTGGTATAGAGTTGTCTCCTTTAAAGCTGTTGTCCTAAACTAAATGAATTTCATACTGTATTTCTGACTATTTAATATAATAATGTAACCACTTTTATAATATGCTTCAATTAAAAAATTCCATATCCTTCATTCTTTACTTTAACTTCCTGTCTGTTTTTTTTTTCCTTGTGATGACTATTTGGGTATTCTGAAACGAAGTGTCATCAGGGGCTGGTGTTGTGGTCACTTACCACTGCTTCTGTCACAGCCGTTACGTGATGGCTTGTTTCAGAAGTGGTGATGCAGAAGTGACTGCAGCTTCTGTGTTGCCACCTGGGATCTTCAGTCCCCACTTCTCCTGTCCCTGCTGCCTTGTTCACTGAAATGTGACATCATCAGGGGCGGTGATAGAGGCAAGGTGAGTGACAGCAGTGCAGCCCACTGATGATGATGATGATTTGTTTCAGGGCGGTGGTAGAGGCAGTGTGAGTGACAGCAGTGCAGCTCACTGATGATGATTTGTTTCAGTGCGGTGGTAGAGGCAGTGCAGCCTGCTGATGATGATTTGTTTCAGTGCGGTGGTAGAGGCAGTGCAGCCTGTTGATGATGATTTGTTTCAGTGCGGTGGTAGAGGCAGTGCAGCCTGCTGATGATGATTTGTTTCAGTGCGGTGGTAGAGGCAGTGCAGCCTGCTGATGATGATTTGTTTCAGTGCGGTGGTAGAGGCAGTGCAGCCTGCTGATGATGATTTGTTTCAGTGCGGTGGTAGAGGCAGTGCAGCCTGCTGATGATGATTTGTTTCAGTGCGGTGGTAGAGGCAGTGCAGCCTGCTGATGATGATTTGTTTCAGTGCGGTGGTAGAGGCAGTGCAGCCTGCTGATGATGATTTGTTTCAGTGCGGTGGTAGAGGCAGTGCAGCCTGCTGATGATGATTTGTTTCAGTGCGGTGGTAGAGGCAGTGCAGCCTGCTGATGATGATTTGTTTCAGTGCGGTGGTAGAGGCAGTGCAGCCTGCTGATGATGATTTGTTTCAGTGCGGTGGTAGAGGCAGTGCAGCCTGCTGATGATGATTTGTTTCAGTGCGGTGGTAGAGGCAGTGCAGCCTGCTGATGATGATTTGTTTCAGTGCGATGGTAGAGGCAGTGTGAGTGACAGCAGTGCAGCTCACTGATGATGATTTGTTTCAGTGCGGTGGTAGAGGCAGTGCAGCCTGCTGATGATGATTTGTTTCAGTGCGGTGGTAGAGGCAGGGTGAGTGACAGCAGTGCAGCCTGTTGATGATTAGTTTCAGGGCGATGATGGAGGCTGTGGGGAGGCACTGTTGTCGCTCACCCTGCTTTTATCACCCTCCCTTATGACAATTTGTTTCAGGGCAGTGACAGAAGCTGTGGAGTGGTGTTGCTGGCACTCACATTGCTTTTATCACTTGCTCCTAATGACCTCTTGTTTCAGTGAATGAAACAGCTGGAACAGAAGATGCAGGGCAAAGTGAGAGAAGCTGCTGTAACTTCTCCATCACCGCTCCTGAAACAGAACGTCATCAGGAGACGACCGTGAAAGACTGTGGAAAGCAATCATAGTGACCCCCTGTTGACGCTTTGTTCGGTGGGAGTCAGAATAGCCCCTGTTCCCTAATGATGATCAGTTTGGGAATACCCAGTGCATGTTGGGAGACTCAAATGAATTGTCATCAAAAGCAGAAAAAACCCCATAGAAGATTAAAGCAGAGCGGGAACGGTATGTACTTTTGAATTGAAGTACAATAGAAAAGTGGTTGGGTTATTACATTATATACAGTAGTTTGACATAAAGTATGAAATTCATTTAGTTTTGGACAACCTGTTAAATGATTCCTTCATAAACTACATTTTTTAGAACTTTTTATTTAGCCTCCATTGCCAATTTAGATATTGGAGCAAGTTACCAAAAGTGTCCTAAAATGCTACATTTTACACATTGGTGCAAATTGCTTCAATTTCACCAGCACGGCACATGTGAGATGATAATTTGGCATCGCTCACTAAACTATTGTAAAATACTTTTATTTATAATTGATTGTTGTACTTTTTGCCAAAAGCTTTTGCTTAGCGTTAATAAAATTTGACACATTTTGCGACTCTTAGCCAATTTATTTTCTAGACACCTAACTTTTAAGGAAGGCACAAAGTGTCTAAGATGCTGTAGGCACTAATGATGAAGCACAGCGTGTACTGCACTTCTTTTTACTTCCTTACACGAGCATGGTCTCACACAAAGAAAATCAGTGCATTACATAGGGGTGCACGCTTGCAAAACTGAACATGGTCAGCTAACTCGTCAGAATTATATTCGTGTGTCCATTAGCATCCTGGTATAATCACCAAGTACCATTATTTGGGAAATGCCACATTTTTTAAATATTTCTGATTTCATAGCAAGGACACAGTGTGAATATTCAATAGGTTTCCTCCATTTGTAATGAAGAAGATAGTGATTATAAAACGCTTGCATAGGGATTATAACACTTACACTATGCAGCTGCAGTTATTACCTTCAGGTGGTAGTGTTGAATTTTTTATGACTGTACTGTGATCTCCTTTTCGCGCTGACTTTCTGTTCTGTTTTTGTGTTTTGTTTTTTTTTTAATGAAAATGAACCTGTATAGAGGTGTTCTGCTATGTCTCTGAACGTCATTGTAGACTACGCGATATAGAAATGGAAAAAAATGTCAGTAGCCTACTCTGCAGAGAAAACCAAAAAGGGTTTCCTATTGAAATGTGAAATATCTATGTTCCATAGGTCAAGCACAAGATGTAAAAATGCTTCTGGAATTTGGAGTGGACCCATGCATCACTAACCAGCAGGGAAAGGATGCAGCCACGATCCTCAAGCGGAATAAAAACTTCAAAGCCGAGGATATGATCAAAAAGCATCTAGCAGGCCAACTGGCCACTTCTGTTCCTCCAGCCGAGTCAACTGGTACTTGCTAATTGTGCCTTAATGTTTCCTTTACTGTATTTGTTGGATACAGCTGCTTCACATGACAGACATACATTAAATATTGGTAATCTTTTATTTAGTGGATCATTAAAACTTTAATCACTTGCTCTGTTCCGTTGCACATTTACAGCACATATTGGTTTCAAGTTTATGCAGAAGGCTCAGAAACAGAACTCGCTCCCTACACGGCAGATGCCGGCAGTTTTGTACAGGCAGCACCTGCCTACAACATCAGTGATTGGAGCTAGCTAGCTCAGGTTTCAACTGTATAACCACTTAAATGCCATCGTCAGAGATTGAAAGTGACATTTAAGTGGCGTGATCCCAGTGGCACGCTGATACAGGCAAGCTTTGGCCCCATACCACCCTGTGATGAGTTGATGGGTTTCCATAGCAGCTAAGGGGGAGGATATTGGGTTGGAATATTGAAGACTTCTGTCTCTGCCATCTTTGTGCTCCTACGAATCACAGACTATGGCCGGGCATCATATGAGATCGTTAAAGGGTTATTCCCACAATGTCAGTCATCGCTCAATGGCTTAATATTCTAAAATAAACTTGTCAAATGCAATCAATTTCCAAAAGTGTTAGCTGCTCCAGATAGCAACCCATCAAAATCTGTATGCTAGGGATATTTACTTACTTTGTGGCCTCTGAATACATCCCATAGTTCTTTTGTGATAGATCACACATAGCTATTGAGTATCTGCTATTCTTAAAGCAGTCTTACTGTGCAGTGAGTGCATGTATCCTTGCACCGTCTTCACAGGGAGGACATAAGCACTGTACTCCTGCTGTCAAAGGACCCTGCCCTGACCCCAATAGCAGTGCACAGAGTACGTAATGTGGGCCGTGCACAGCAGAGCGCAAGGAGCCTGGAAAAGAAGCAGGCGGTCACATAGTCAAAACTGAAGAACTGCCTAATTCACACTGAGTAGGGACGCAGATGTGGAGAAGTTGGAGCCAGAAAGAGGAATAAAAATGTAGCCAATGAGTATCTAAAGGCATGGTTTGGTGAGCAGTTACTCAGCTGCAATGAGTTAGAAAAAGATGAATAGATTCTGGGATAACCTCTATAAATTCACTGTATACTGCAATACCTTAGTATTACAGTTAGTGATGAGCGAGCATGCTTGTTACTTGAGATTTACGAGCATGCTCGGGTGTTTCCCGAGTATCTCCAGCCTGTTTCTTAGGCATTCCTCACATGTATTAAAGCTGTCAAACAGTCGCAAAACATGGACACAGCCTGACTCAAACATAACACCCGAGCAGGCTGAAGATACTCGGCGAGCACCTGAGCATGCTCGCCGAAAGGGTTAACAGAACATACTCACTCATCACTATTTTCAATACACAGCACAAACCATCAAACAATCACAGTTTAAAATCTCCTAGGGGGACTAAAAATAGGTTTTATCTTTTTATATTTGGAAAGATGTTTTATAAGTTTAAATCACGCCCTGGCTGTGTCTGTAAAAGTCCAGTCTATGAAAATATTAAATTCTTTAACTCGAATTGTAATAGCCACATATAACATTTTAGATTAAAAAAATTAATGTCAGAATTGCCTTTTTTTTTTTTTTGTTGCATTTCTTCCCAAAGAATAAATGCAACAAAAGTGTATCATACCATCCAAAGTGATACCAATGAAAACTACAGGTTGCCACACACAAAGCAAGCCTTCATACAGCTCCATTGCAAATTACGAGTCTCAGAAAATCTCAATTTATTTTTACAAACTGCATACTTTTTTTAACCACTAAAATCTAAAAAAAAATCATTAAAGTTTGCTATCCCGTTATCATACTGACCTGAGGAATCATAGCTGCAGGTCAATTTTACTGCACACTGAACTCTGTAAAAACAAAAGCCAAATAACAATGATTGACTTGGATTTTTTTTTAACATTACACCGTACTTGACATTTTTTTCCCATATTTCTGTACATTATTTGGTTAAATGAACGTTGTCATTCAAAAAAACAAGCCTTCATATGGCTATATCGACAGCAAAATAGAAAACAGTTATGGGCCTTGGAAAAAGAGGAGAAAAACAAAATTGGAAAACAAAATTGGCCAGAGCGGGAATGGGTTAAAGCATTTCTTTTTTTTGTCTGGAACACCGTGCTATAAAAGCAGGTTTCTAGGCTTTGTTCACATTTTGGAAGGCATGATTACTAGCTGGTATTTTTACCTGCCGGTATGAGGATGCATGTGAGGGTATGCTGCCCTGTATAGGCTCAGTGATTGCATGGCGTGTTCTGATGGGAATGGACATGAGATATCACATGATACGACTTGACATGAGGCTGAAGAAAAGAAGATAGAAATCCTTATGGCTCCTATTTTCTCATTACTAAAACCACTGCTGAGAGAGATGCAGGAATGAGATGCGACACTTAGGGAAAGATTGATATACTTGGCATTAGACTGCGTTCTATAACCTTGCTTTTTATCCTATTATCGTAATCTATTTCAATAGTAGCAATGTTTACAATACAATGAGACCTACACTTGTGATGTCAGTACATGTAAATTACTCTTATATATATTTTTTGTCTTTAGTGGCGTGCAATTCGGTTAAGTCTAAGATTGATTTGTTTGCCTGTGCACTGGATCAGTTCAACGACTTCTGCAAGCAAGATGGTCAAGTGAATAACCTTAGTAGGCACAAAACTGTCCAAAACTTTCTGCATCTTCTGTCATCTATGAAAGGTAAGCCATCACCGAAAATGGTTTTTCAAAATAAAACTCTATTTTTGATTATTTGTGCAACTTATTGTTTTATTTAGCAAAATCTGTCAACAGGTTTTTGCTACCACATCTGTGAGCATCGTGATGTAGGGGCAGAGATCCTGATTTGAGTAGTCTATCACTTACTGGGCTGCTTGCTGTTGTTTTGATAAATAGCTATTTTCTCTACTGCAGATCTAGTAGTACTCTGAATTCTGAGCCTTGTATAACTCTGCTCACACCCCTGACTGGCAGCTTCCTGTGTACACTGTGCATAGCCAGAAAGCTGCCAATCAGTGGTGGGGGTGGGGTTCAACTACATTACAGCAGATTGAATAGTCCTCTAGTGCTAATTTCCACTTGACAAAGCAGTGATTTTATCAAAACTGCAACAAACAGCCCAGTAAGTGGCATATCGCTGGAATTGGGGGTTTTGTCTCTACACTGTTTACTTTATTATTAGGCAAGTAAGTATTTTGACCACATCATTTTGTGGCATGTTTTCCAAATCCAAGCTGTATAAACTTGAATGCTAATTGGGTTGAAGCATATCAGCTGACGTGTATTTGTGTACAAATGTCAACTAAAGGCTCATTCAGACGTCCTTGCGTTACAGACATCTCAAGGAGGCTCTTCATTGAGCAGAGCTAAGTATCTAAGCCCATCATGCGTGATGGAGCAGTGTATTTAAACCCATCTTGTGTGATACAGTCCGCTGACCCGTGTATCTAACCCATGACTTGTGATGCAGTCTGCTGTGTATCTAATCCTATGATGTAACACAGGCCATGTATCTAAACCTATCGTGTGACACAGTCTGCTGAGCTGAGCCGCGCCAACTAACAGATTTTGTGCTGCCAGCCATCTTTGGTGACTGTGTCCACATCTCTTCCACTTTCCAGTCACCAAGAAAATGTCCTCACTGTGATCCTAAACGTCACTCTCCCTTATCCTTTTGCAGATACCCAGAAGGGGAGGGGAGGAGTGACATCACACACATGTGATCAGACCCCGCCCACATTTACTGCAGTCGTAATGTGAGCTAGCACCACACTAGGTTTTCATGGCAAATTTCAGCAATGTTTTTAATTGTTTTTTATATTTTATACTACTAAAAAATTGTATGTATAGTATATTATATTATATTATTTATTTTTTTAATTAAAACATGACATTTTTCCAGTTGTATGAATCTCCTAGGTATGCACTGTCTGTTTAGTTAGGGTGTGCCTCAGAGATCATTTGTTAGTGAGATGGTGCTGCCACTCCACATTTTCCAGGGTTTGCGTTTCAATATTGATACTAAAAACAATCCAAAGACCCCTATATTTATACACCTAACTTTTAAATAAAAATGTATAATACATTAATACATATGAAAACACTATTACCTGTCCCAAGCAATAGTACAGCCAATGCATAAAACTGTAAAGAAAAATGTCTGGCATCTGATCTTCAGAAAACACTCGCAGCATTACTGTGGCAAAGCTGAGCTCTAAACTCAGTAGGACGCCCCCGTCAGTCAGCAGAAGCAAGCTCACATCATATCAAAGAGCAATAGAAGTCTGTCATGCTCAAAGTAATATCTGGGGTTTATCTAGAGGAAAAGGAGTTTGTATCCAAAATAGATGAAGGGTCAATAGAAGATGAATAGACTGAGCTGGATGGACTTGGGACATTTTCCAGCTGTTCAAAATATGTTACATTATGCCATTAAAAATAGACTGCATCGGCATGATGACTGCCTGCAGGTCTGTATTATGGGTTATAATCCCTATACCCGATCCTGAGGCTGTCCACATACTAAATGCGGCTTTCCTCATATTCTTAGAGTGCGGAGAAGATTGGTGCGAGTGCTGGAGTCTGCACATTAGGGTGTGTTTTGGGCACACTAAGATCAGTATGCTCATTTATGTATAATTTCTTGTCTTAATGTCTCACTTTACTGTCTGTTAGAGATCCCACCTGACGTTAAATGTGACATCTCCGACTCTGTTGCTGAACGCCTCATCACACAGTTAATACTGGAACAACGGTGGCAAGTGGTTCTGCTCCTTCTGACTAGAAATGCGAGTGGCAAATCTACCCAAGAAGGACTGGTTCAACGATGTGCTCTTCCTAATGTTGATATTTTCCACGTAATAAACAATCTAAGTCTTGAAGCAGAGTACCGTTTGCCGCTAATCAAGTTACTTTTAGAACAAGGAGGTAAATTTGTATTCTATTTTTATTTTTATTACAATTATTTATTTATTTTTTGGGAAATGTTCATTTATATTACTTCTTCTTTTTCAAGAACATTATATTCTAATTTTACTTATAAGCTAAATTTGAAACGTTGCCAGCCATTATATTTTTTTATAACTTCTTGGATTGTTCTAAACTAATAAAAGAAGTCCTATACACCTTTCCAATCCACCACCTCTTTGTTTCAACTTTTCCTGGTCCCCCACCTACCTCTTTACCCCTTTAATAGACACACAAATGGGAAGTAAAATTTCTCTGACTTTAAAATGAGTGTTGCTCTAGAATATTTAGACTTCTATTTTAATATTGTATTCATATTATTTGAAAATTAAGATTAAGGCCATGTATTCTAGACATAACAAGTTTAGAGGTGGTGTTGGACAAAAATAACCTAGATGGGGGGGTGGTAAAAAATAGTTTTTAAAAAAATCATTACTAACAGGGAATCTGTCACCACTTTTGAGCTATGTAACCTATTAATCTGGGCGTACAGGCTATAGACTGCTGAGGAGCGTGATCCCTGTATGTCTTATAGCAGATGCCTTGTTGCTGAGAAATCCTCTTTTATCACTTTATATAAATGCCCTCTTCTAGGCTATGGGGAGGACATTGCCTGGAAGATAACTCTGCCTTCGCACTCTTTGCTTGGCTGCAGCGGTGACTTACTGCCTACACGGCTGACGACTGAGGCCAGTGATTGGCTGCACATATTCTTATGTGACATCATCATCTCTGCACAGTAAGCAAAGACCTGCAGAGGTGCTGGCACAGCAATGGATTTGACAAGCAAGTAATGCTTCTTATTATTATTTTAGGCCACCTCCTCCACTTGGCCTAGTTTTATTAATGTCAGACCACTTTTAAAGTCATAAACAACACCACAGCTTGCCACAAAAACGGTTCCACAGTTAGGTGATACCCCAAAAATTGCATATGTGACCCCTTTACTTGGAGTCATAAACTGTGTTTTGTTTTTTGCATGTAACTTGCTCAAGCGGAATTTAGTTCTGATCAAGGATTCATTGTAACAAGAACCAAATTTTACCTAAGTCAACTAATTTCTACTTATTTATCTATGTTTTTGTTCCTTTTTTCCACTGTAGTTTCTCCTAATGGTATTGGAGCCAACTCTAAACACCCAATCCAGGCATGCTTAGACAAAAGTGATTTTGATTTGGCGTATTCCTTGCTCTCTAATGGTGGAGATCCAACAAGTGTATCAATCACAAAAGGGGATACACCACTGCATGCTGCAGTTTCTATTGCTTTAAATAAAAAGGGTGAGTCCATCACGTAGATCAGATTGTTTGTTTTTGTTAATGAATAGAAATGGGTTAAATATATGACATTGATCTCTGATTAAATATCCAGATAGTTAAAAACATTAAAAGCATAATAATTTTATTGACAACGACATACTGATTGTTCATATCAGGTTGAATCATCAATAATATTTTTATATTAGTTTTTTTAGTGCCATAAATCAAACCTAACCACAATGTCTTAAATGAACTTCGAGAACCTTCCTTGAGAAGTCTGGCTATTTAGGCCTCATTCACACATCACGTTTGTATGCCAAAGCCAGGAGTAGAACTTACAGAGAAAAGCTGTAATTGAACAATTGATACCTGTTCTGTGTTTTGGAGACATTTCTGGTTTTGACAAACAAATTTTGATGAAACACTGATGCAAAATTACTTATGTGTGAATGAGGCCTTAACTAAAGACATGCTACTAAACTATGTGAAAATTACCTTTTAACTTCTTAGGCCGGTTTCACACATGTGAAACACTGGCTGTGCTTGGATCTGAAGACCTGACCCGAATGCCAGATCTTCTGTCCTGAGCTAATTGCCTTCTATTAGCCTTTGAGGCAGTTAGCTCCGATCGGGAGACCTGGTGATTTGGCTGTGTCTTCTGATCCCAGAACGACATGCGTTTACCTGATGTGTCAAACCGGTCTTAAGAAAGGTATTTGCATGTACTTTATCAGAAAGGCTTTAGGTAAATAGCCACATAAGGAAAAACCTTGTGATTTTCTTACTATGCATTATATTTGGTAAACTAACGAACTAAAGGCATATATTTCTGTGTACTGAACATTAATTACATGTGTTATTTATTTATATTTTCCAGGCGATCATGGTGTATCAATGGCAAAATACCTTTTGGACTTGTATTCTGCTGATCCTCTTGAGTACTCTTACCTGGAACCCAACGTTCAGGACATAAATGGAGACACAGTCATGCATTTTGTTTTTCAGAGCAATAATGTCAAACAATATCGTAAAGTAATAGATGTGCTTGCAAGATTTGACATTAAGTTAACAAAAAAAAATCGGCAAGGAAAAATTGCAAGATACAAGATAAAAGATTCGGATCAGCGCTTTATTGCTTGGAATGAATCTAGAAAGAAGTACAAACAAAATCAGCCAGCTTGTGTCCCCAAACCTAATAAGACCATGACAAATGGAAATGCAGCACAGCGAAAGAACCATGTAAAGTCTCTCCATGTTGCTGATTCACAGCCTAAAACAATGATTAATGATCAAAATCTTCAGCCTGAGAAATGCAAACACACAACCAATAAAGTCACTGAGCAAACTGAAGTAAGCACGAAGAAAGCAATGACTCCAAAAGAAAGCCTTCTACAAGCCATAAGAGAGTTAATAACTTGTACAGAAGCAAACAAAGGCCATCCAGTGTTTGATAGTTTAAAGCCACTGACTGCTGTACCATGCAATGAAGCTGGGAGCAATGAGGCACCTATGGACTGTGTAAATGGAGCTACAGTAAATCCGGATGGGTTATCCAATGACTCTGCGATGGAGAGTAATGAATGTGCCATAGATGATTCGACACTGTCTAACGGTATTGAAGATGATGCTGAGCCACTAGAAGAGGACATTGATCCTTCAAAGATAGATTTCAATAATATGACCTGGGAAGTTGAGTGTTCACCTGAAGCCCTGAAGAAATTGGAATGCAAGTCTGTGCCACAGTACATGAAGAATAAAATAATTGTCTCGATTCAAAGACTTGGAAATGGGGAATGGACCCGTAGCCTTCAAAAGCAACTGAAACTAAAGAGCAATATTAAGCTTTACGAAGTTAAACTAGACAAAGGAGCCAGGATGCTGTGGGAACTTGCAATTGATTTTTCACCTCGATGTAGTGAGGAGCCAGAAAAAATTCTGGCTACTGAACTGTCAACAGTAAAAATAGGCAGGGTTTACACAGAAATTATTCGGATATGGGACATTATTCTTGACCATGGCAAGCTTAATCATGCCATTGAAAGCATATGCAGTGCTTACAATAGAGGCTTAACCTGCATACTCCGAAAAAAACTAAAGGGCATAACTAAGGTTGTCATCTCCTCAAACGTGCAAAAGCGTATTCCAAAATATTTCATGGAAGATGCAGAAATTGAATGCGATATGGAGCATGTGTCAGATTACTTTCCCCCCGCCAGTGCAGCGGAAACCGAATATAATATCATGAAATTTCACAGCTTTAGCACAGACATGGCCCTCAATGTGCTCAGTAACATGAACTCCAGAGTTGAGTATCCCTTCAGGGTCGGTGAGTTAGAGTATGCGGTGATCGATCTAAATCCCAAACCTATGGAAACCATCATCTTAATTGGTAGAAGTGGGACGGGAAAAACAACTTGCTGCTTATATCGACTCTGGAAGAAGTTTCACTCTTACTGGGCAGAAGCTATATCAGTTGGCCCATGGATAGTAAAACAGCCGTGGCAAAGGAGAACATTTAGGGAAAATGTTGACGACGGAGACACAGATGATGAGGAGAATTCTGAAACCGAATTGTCTGATACTACAGATGAGGAGCAGGCACTTCCAGAAGCTGAGGGCCTGGATGCTGAAAATGAATCTTTAGATGAAGTGAAAGATCCTCAGGAATTGGAACACTATCATCCAGTTTTTATTACCAAAAATCAAGTGCTTTGTCAAGAGGTACAAAGAAATTTTCTTGAGTTAAGCAAATCCACGAAGCCAACAAGCAATTATAAACCAATTGAGCCTAATGTGAACAAATTGCAAGACATCCAAGATGAGAACTATCCGTTGTTCATAACTTCCCAGCATCTCCTGCTACTTCTGGATGCATCCATGCCTGACCCATTCTTTCCCAGGAATGACGATGGTAGTCTCAAAAGAAGTATTGTAGGATGGTCTTTGGATACCATTGACGTACTAGACTTGTTGAATGAGGACTATGAGATGGAGCCTGACCCTGATCACGAGGAAGAAGAAAATGACTTTGAACAAAAAGAGTCTGACCCTCGTATTTTTGTGACATTTGAGGTATTTGCCAATGATTTATGGCCTAAAATGATAAAAGGAAAATCTCTATATAATGCTGCTCTTGTTTGGAAAGAGATCAAGTCATTTTTGAAAGGATCATTTGAAGCTTTAGGCTGCCGCCACGGTAGACTCACTGAGCAGGAGTACATTAAACTTGGGAGAAAAAGGGCGCCAAACTTTCAAGGTGATCGGAAGGAAATCTATCGCCTGTTTTGCTCATATGAAAAAATAAAATCTCAACTTGGGCTTTTTGATGAAGAGGATGTGCTGTATAATTTATCTTGCAGACTTTCAATGCTTGAAGAGTTGCCATGGTCTATCCATGAACTTTATGGGGATGAGATTCAAGACTTCACCCAGGCAGAGCTCTTTTTGCTTATGCGATGCATTAATGATCCCAATTCCATGTTTCTTACTGGAGACACAGCACAGAGCATAATGAAAGGCGTTTCATTTCGCTTCAGTGACCTGAGGTCCTTGTTTTACTATGCAAACAAAAGTTGTTCGGGTAGCGAGAAGCAATGCATTGTCCGGAGACCAAAACAAGTGTACCAATTAGTTCAAAACTATAGATCTCATTCAGGTGAGTAAATATTGACCTCCTTTTGGGTGGCTGTACACGTAGTGTTATTGCCGCAATGACGGAAACTGTATGATACTAGCAATTTTACCACAGTCTTGCTTTACCTGTTTTTGTGGCCAAAAAACAGATGTGGGAAGCAGTGAAATTCGCAGTGAGCTGCTGGCAGTTTCCAATTGTGCAGTGCTAGATATATGGGTACCCGAAGTCATTCTCAAAATTGCCTTACATTATATAATTAGTTTTCGATCTTTACTTAAAAGCTTTTCACCTGTGTATCAGGTTCTGGCCATAAATACTCTTTCAAGTAAAATGCTGTAATATTATAGGGAACCTGTCATTAGACTCATGCTGCCGGACCACTGACAGCAGTAATCAGAGCCTGTGACTTCAGCCAGCTATGTTTCACTCTGAAACACGGCAGATATGTCAGAGAATACATTGAAAGACTGGCCCGGGACTCTAGGGACTAGTCCGATGATGTTGCTGGCCAGCATCTACCCGCCCCTCTCTAGTTTATTGACATGTCTGTCCATGTACACACTTGGCAGAAACCTTTTAATCTAATGGAGCAAGACGGGGAGAAGCCTACTGACCTGAAGCAGACTAGTCAGGTCTCTACCTATAGTTTCTGGTTGGCTTTTAAAACTTTATTTAACGTTATTTATTAGCCGCCACAGAGTTTCAGGATAAAACCTACCTGCCTGCAATCACACAGCCAGGCTCTGATTCGTAGCTTGAATTTAATGACCAGTTCCCATATTGCTGCTTACTTTATGTTCATGGTCAGTGTGTCTTTTTTTTTTCTTTTCCCTCTTGACACAGGTATTCTACATTTGGCATCTGGAGTTGTGGACCTGCTGCAGTACTTCTTCCCAGAGTCATTTGATCGCTTGCCACGTGACTGTGGTTTGTTTGATGGTCCAAAGCCAACGGTGCTTGATTCATGCTGTGTTAGTGATCTGGCAATATTATTACGCGGCAACAAAAGGAAGACACAACCAATCGAATTTGGAGCACATCAGGTTATAAATGATTAATATTAAGCCTTTTGTTCATAAAAGAAATAATGCCTAGAAATTGCCATTTGCAATGGTAAATTCAGAAAAGGTCAGAAATGTGGAATGCAAATGGTAAAAAAGGCAAACAGTTATCTAAATTTTTTTTTTATGAATGTTGAAAACTATGGGGGAATTAACGAAGACTGGCGTTTTAAAGGGGTACTCTGGTGAGATAAAAATGTATTTCCATCTACATTCTGCCTAAAACCTAAAGCTACAAAGGATGATATCCCTATTCCTGTTCTTGCATGTAACGTCCTGTGATTTCACTGCTTCTCACTGTGATATCACATCACTGCTTCTGCTCTCGAGTGCTCCACCACCCGTCTGAGATGCTATGTCCGAGATCAGGAAGCATGGCTTGCTGCTTATGCAAGCCAGCACCTTGACCAAGACATATCGAACCCACACACAGCCAGTCTCTCCTCACTCTAATTCTGCACTGCCTGCCTGCACCCTCACCGCTTGTATACGACCTGTCAAGGAGCCTGGAGTGAGAGCTGGTGAAGAAGCAAGAGCGAAATGACAGCTCACATACAAGCTTTGAAGGTGCAGCCAGATAGGCAATACAGAATGAGAGTTGAAGGGGGGAATCAAACCCGAACAGAGACTGTGATGAGCCTTGGTCTGGGGGCTGGCTTGCAAAACCAGCAGGACCATAAGCCATAGCCCATAATCTGTGACATGTTGTCTCAGACGGGAGGAGGATTGTTGGCAATGCCCCTCCCACAAAGCCCAACCCGCTGAAGAAAAAAGTGGTGAGCGCTTCTTAAAACCAAACTACATTGAGGCAATAAAGATCATTTAAAGGGAACCTGTCACTAGGTTTCCCCAATATAAAGTACAACCACCACCTTTTAAGGCCTCTTTTAAGACCCCAGTCCCCTCTGCATAGCACAAAAAATACCTTTTATTATACCCAGATACAGTGCAGTCTGGTGTGATCTGGCGCCTCCTCTCATGCAATGCCATCCTGCTTCTCTGCTTCATGTGGATGACACGTCCTACGTCATCCAAACAGTGTCCCCCATTGCACTCCTGCGCAGGTGCTCTTCTCTCTACCCTGAGTCCAGAGACGCCCATCGGACCAGACCGCACTTATTGTGGATATAATAAAAGGTCTTTTTTATGCTATGCAGAGGGGATTGGGGACTTGCATACTAGAATACTGTAAAACAGGCCTGAAAGGTGGTGACTGTACTTTACTTTGAGAAAACCTGGTGACAGTTTCCTTTTAAATCAAGAAATTTAATTCTTATCCTTATTATGTAAGATATTTTAAAGGAACTTGTCATGTCCAGAAATGCCATTTTTATGTGCAAAGGAAGGGTTAATCTGCAGATATTAAAATCATGTTAAGCTGCCTTGCTGGAGCAACAGCTACAGGGAGAAAATGCACTTACATCCACCATGTGGCCACTGGTTTCCAGCCATTGGGGCATGGAGCAGTTGCTCCAAATAATGTTCCTAAATCACATATTTGTTTTCAGAGTAAGGTCCACAGATGAATCTATTTTACTATATTAATGTTGTTACATAGGTTAAAAAAAGACTTAGGTCCATCAAGTTCATTGTACATTTTGTTACTTAACTATAACCCACAATACTATTTGTACTGAGGAAATCATCCAGCACTTGTATAAAATCTGTTAGTGTCGGCCATTACTACCTCTTGTGGTAGGGCATTCCAGAGTCTGACTGCTTTAACTGTAAAGAACCCTTTCCTATTTACATGCCAGAATCTCCTTTCTTCCACCCATAATGAGTGCCCCCTGGTCCTTAGTATGGTCTTTGGAAGGAATAAGTCATGTGCTAGTACTATGTACTGACCATACATACATTTATGCATGTAAATAAGATCTCCTCTGAGATGTTGTAACTTACTTTGGACTTTGTAACTTAACCCTTCTTCTCATTTATTTTTAGGTGATTTTGGTTGTAAATGACAAAGCCAAAGACAATATCCCAGAAGAATTGAGCCTTGCCCTTGTTCTGACAATTTATGAGGCAAAAGGCTTGGAGTTTGATGATGTACTTCTGTACAATTTCTTTACGGACTCTGAGGTATCCAGGCTCTCCTTTAATACCCTTCTAAAATGTCTATAGAGTTTTTCCTGTGTTTTAAATCAACATGCAGTGTAAATGTACATCCTAAAGCATACGGTATACCGTATTCTGGCATTAGACTCCTATTTATACTTCATAAGAGATTTGTCATTCAGTGGTGCTAGCATGTAGTTTTGTGCTTGTTTTTTCAGGCTTCCAAGGAGTGGAGATTAATTTCTTCCTTTAATCCAGCACCTTTAAAAAAATATGGGAATCAGCCTCTTCTAGAAGTTCCTTTAGAGAGTGCTTGTAATTCGGCTCATAGACCATTGGATGTAGATCCACAAATGCACAAGGTACTTTAAAATAACTAATTTGTATTATAAGCCTTTAGTATAGATTATAGTGCAAAAAAATATCCGATAAAGGAGTATATAGAGAAGAATAACAAGTCGCGGAGTGTTGCTAGTTTAAAAATGTGAATGTGAGGACAATATGATATCATCCCACCACGGTGACCCTATTTGGGACCGTCCTAACCTCTAGTATTAAAACCTTACCATACAGCTCTGGGAAAACTAAGAGACCACTGAACAGTTTTCTGCTGGAAAGACTGGTGGAAAGCATGCCAAGACAAATGAAAGCTGTGATAAAAAATCATGGTTAGTCCACTAAATATTGCCAAATATTGATTTCACAGTTAAAACATGAGTAATTTGAGGTCTGAAAGCAGTTTCTTAGTATTTTGATGCTTTATCATTTGCTACAAATAAATTCAAAATTTTTAGCTTTGAATTTTGGAGACATTTTGTCAGTAGTTTATAGACTAAAACAACAATGTACATTTTACTCAAAAATATACCTATAAAGAGAAAAATCAGAGAAAATGAAAATTTTGCAGTGGTCTCTTAATTTTTGCCAGAGCTGTATGTCAAAATGACACAAGTGTGAATAAGGGCCTGGCTTTTATGTTTTTTTTTTATCAAAATTATGTTAATCACGCACCCTATATTACTTTCATGCACTATTGCATGAACTATTGAGATAAGAAATGGCAGCTGCTACTGATAAGATTCTATATAGACTGAAGGAGGAGGGAGGAGCTGTCTCTAGCTCCTCTCATCTACATATAATCTTATCAGTAGCAGCTCTCATCTCCTATCTCAGTAATGGGAAAGTGTCTTCACTGAATACAGATTTCACCTCAGAATTGAGAATTTTGATAACTGACCAATTTTGTCAGAGAAAGAAGCAGATTTTTCTGATAAGATATTACAAAGTTGTTTATATTCATGGGAACTATTGATTTATGAAATAAAAATTAAAATGACGGTTACTCTTTAAGTGTTGTTGCCATCCCCTACTTGGTCATATTATGGTGAAAGCACCACTCAGAGTGCCGGAAGAACCTTCAAATCACTCTGGACATGCTGAACTGCTTTGGTTGGCAGGGCTGTGGAGTCGTAAGCCAAACCTCCTACTCCTCAATTTCCATAACTCCGACTCCATGATTCTGACTCCCTCATACATGGCTCATGTTTAAGTGATAAATTTACTGTAGCACAGATTCATCTCAGCTAAAAATCTAGATCCTTAGATCAGGAATAGACAGACCTTTATAGGACACTTCATAACTCTCCCAAATTCTTATGAAAAATATTCCCCACAAACTGCATTAAACTACTGGACCCAATTTATTATATATTTTAGGAATTGGAGTTGGTCCATTTTATTCCGACTCCACCAAAATGGACTCCGACTCCACAGCCCTGTTGGTAGGATTTGGAATGGTTGATTATTATCCATTCTCCCGTATATGCTTCTATACTACACTGGCCAGAGTTTTTGTTCTATTGTAAAAATTCCTTTCCCTCCAACAACCCGACTTGTCCCTTTTGGACCGCAAACCAATCTCAGTCCGGCTCTACATGTGAGTTCTGGGTCTCCTCGTTTCCTCTGTGAAAGAGTTTAGAAACGCCCAGTTTCACACTTTCAGTGAGCTATTCTGTCCCAGTGTAACAAGAACAGACCTTCTCTGGAGCAGACTGTACTCATTCCCCTATCATTCTCTGTCATGGCTACAATCCTACCGTCTCCAATCCCCCTCTCATTCCCTTAGCATTTTCCTCTTTTTAAGATCTTCTCTGTCGGGGTCCTCTCTTTCACTCAAATTAGGTCTGCTTCATTTTATGTCGTTGCTGTTGAAGTTGTGATAGCAGGGGCAAAAAAAGCGGTTTTTAGAGTGAGTTATCCAGACTATGCAAAAGGCGAGAAAAATAAAACCTCTTTCTACATTTATCACGGAATGTGGAAAACTCTTTTTTTTCATTGGTGTGAGGACTGAAAACTCAAACCTTGCCTTTTCCCTTGCATAGCTATATTTCCAGCTCGGACCTACAGTAGCAACCAGAAGTTTTGGTTTTTTTTTTTTTTTTTTAAAGTGCGGTTACTTCTGTCTGGTTGTTGTGATGCCATTTGCCTTGTGATTTTTAGTAAACCAGAAGCAAATGGTTGTCAGCTACAGTAGTGTTCAAAATAATAGCAGTCCAATATGACTAACCAGATTAATTACTGTTTTTGGTATAAAATTATATTCTCACATGTCAAACTATTTACCAGTTGGTGCAGTAGATTGTAAGAAAACCAACAGACTCCGCATTCATGATCTGCATGTTTTTGAGTTTGTGTATTTAAATAATTAATTTGAAAGTGGGTGTGTTCAAAATAATAGCAGCGTGGAGGTCAATTAGTGAGGTCAATCATTCTATGAAGAAACAAGTGTGAATCAGGTGGCCATTATTTAAGGGTGAAGCCTGCACATGTTGTGCATGCATTTCTCCTTGAAAGCCTAAGAAACATGGGTCGCTATAGACATTGTTCAGAAGAACAAAGTACTTTGAAGAAAAAGTTGATTGGAGAGGGTAAAACGTATAATGAAGTGCAGACAATGATACGCTGTTCAGCTGAAATGATCTCCAATGCCTTAAAATGGAAAGCAAAACCAGAGAGTTGTGGAAGAAAACGGAAGACTACTATTAAAATGGATCGAGGAATGGCAAAGGCTCAGCCAATGATCAGCTCCAGGATGATCAAAGGCATTCTCAAGTTACCTGTGAGTACTGTGACAGTTAGATGCCTGTGTCCCCGCAAGGTCCCACTGTTATACTGAAGCGGATACAATTTGACAAAGAACACATCAACTGGCCTAAAGAGAAATGGAGAAACATTTTGTGCACTGATTAAAGTAAAATTGTTCTTTTTGGGGTCCAAGGACCGCAGACAGTTCGTCAGACGACCCCCAAACTCTGCATTCAAGCCACAGTACACTCTGAAAACAGTGAAGCATGGTGGTGCAAGCATCATGATATGGGCATGTTTCTCTTACTATGGTGCCAGACCTATTTACCGCATACCAGGGATCATGGACCAGTTTGCATATATTAAAATACTTGAAGAGGTTATGTTGCCTTACGCTGAAGAGGATATGCCCTTGAAATGGATGTTTCAACAAGACAACGACCCTAAACACACCAGTAAACAAGCAAAATCTTGGTTCCAGTCCAACAAAATTGAGGTTATGGATTGGCCAGCCCAATTCCCGAACCTTAATCAGATAGAATACTTGTGGGGTGACATTAAAAATGCATTTTCTGAGGCAAATCCAGCAAATGCCAAAATATTGGGGGATGTAGTCAGTCAAAGCATCCTGGGCTGGAATAACAGTAGACAGGTGCCAGAAGTTGGTTGACTCTATGCAACATAGATGTGAAGCAGTTCTAAAAAACTGTGGGTATACAACTAAATTATAGGTTAGTGATTCACAGGATTGCCAAATCCTCATAAAAGAGAGTATACATTGTGAGTTTATTTTATAAACTGTTCATTTTTTATTTTCTGTAAAGTAGTTAAAAATTCTATACATTTCTCTTCATGTTTTGAATTAGAAAACAGTGTGCAATGTTCCCAATGCATGTAAATAAAAACTAGTATAAAGATTTTGTTCTTAACTCATGTTTTTTAACACACTGATATTATTTTGAACACTACTGTATAAGGAAGAAAATTTCATAAGTAAGTTGGGGCCCGTACCCATAGCAATAAAGATGATTTTTTTGCAGATTTGCAAATGGAATGGAGCAAGATCCTTAAAGATGTCTTGAATACCCTAGTGGCTTCAATGCTCCGTCGGTGTAGTACAGTAATTAAAGCAAGAGGTTATGCTACAAAATACTAAGTTATGGCATTGTAAATAATGATTTATTCTCTATGTTGTGATCAATAAAGAGTATGTGCAAAACTTTTGGCAGTCAGTTTTCTTTAATTAAATGACCATACCTATATTCAAAAGCATTTTGGTTAAAATTTAAGGTCTTGCATGATGACCATTTCATGCACTTTCAATTCATCACCAGGAATATGGCATCACAACAACCAGACAGAAGTAATCACACTTTAAAAAAAAATGCTAAACTTTTAGTCGCAACTGTAAGGGACAGATCTTTGCCATCTCTATTTTAATCTAGTGTCCATTGCCCTTTTAAATCAGACGTGTGCACCTTCTTAAAAAGAGTGGGTCATGCAGCCCCTCCTTTATTATCAATCCACAACACCTTTGGATCTGTTTGGTCATTGGGGTACTGCATGCCTCTCTGCAGTATGTCTTTACTTCTGTTCTCTTGGAGAAAAAAAAAAACAATGGCCATTACCTCTGTTAGGCAAATGTTAGAGTTTGCAACTTTGTCCTGAAAACGCCCTTCCAAGGATTTTCAGCAGAATAATGTAGTCCTTCAACACATACCCAAAGTGTTATAGGCATTTTTCTTTAACAAGGATATCATTTTACCTTCTTTTTGCCCTTACTGTTTGCACCTCAGAGAAGTTATTTCATACTTTAAACACGGTCCAAGTACTGCACATCTACCTCTCTCCAACCTCCTCTTTCCAGCAGTTGGACTCCCTTCTTCCAGAGGGTCTTAGGCAAAGGTCAACCGTTAACGAGGAATACCTATCGACTGGCAAAATGCCACCCTTCTTTGTGACAGCCCATCATACTCTGGTGGTGGGGGCGTCATGACAGTAGTCCACCTGGTAGCAATCAGGAGGAAATCTTGTTACTGTGGTCTGTAACTAATGGATCTTATTTCTAGCCTTTATATTGTAGGGACCATTTAATCATTTATATCCTAGTTTTCTCAAAGAGTAAAGAAGTTTCAGTATCACTGTTGGTAATAAAATTGTTGGGTTGTTTTAGCTTTATATCATTGACCAGGTAGGTGCTAATGTTAATGTTTTGTTTTAAATGATTTAATGCCTTTTACCCATTTACATTTCTTTTTCTTTAGGTTTTCCTTTGCATTTATAACTTTCTAATTAATTGTGTTTTCAGTGCACTAGTTAATCAGATTGTAGTATTCTAATCTAACATATATCATTTTTTTAATGTAGATGCTAAATGGAGAACTGAAACAATTATATACAGCTATAACTAGAGCCAGAGTCAACCTATGGATATTTGATGAAAACCATGAGAAGCGAGCCCCTGCATTTGATTACTTTGTGAAAGGGAATTTAGTTCATGTGGTCCAGACAGATAAAAACAAAGGTATGTTAATGCTGAAATATTGTTTTGGAATCAAAATTAAATTAAAATGCCAAGTTTTTTTTCGATGTTCTAATCAATTTTCATTTTTTTTATGCTATGAAGGAAAAAAAAATACGTTTATTGCTATTTTTACATCAAAGCGAATTGCTTGAACAGAATTTCTTAATATAAACTAATCATCAGAACTGTCCCTTGGGAGCTGGGGTGTGGACATGTATTTCCAAGGCAGCCAGCACATGTACAGTGATCTGAAGTTTACTGGCTTAATCTTCATCTTTGCACTCCGCATGTGGTGGTTGCCGCCCAAAGCTGACTTGAAATGGCAAATCCCAGACAAAGGGGCCAGTCACTGTGACTATTTGAGCGAGAGGCCTCATTTTGTCCACTGAGAGGTAATGCTCCCGCAAGTAGGCAATATGCCTACTTCCAGCCACATTCTGACTAGACGTGTGTGGCTGTCGGCCTCGCTCAATTCTCCTTTTTATCTGCTATACCACGACCCCAGGGTGGAAATATGTGAGCAGTCACTCCCACCCATCTTTGACTACTCGTAAACCCGGCCCTGATACACCCTATTAACTCTCTCAGCACTATATGTGCTGGAGCCTGCTTTCCCGGGCTTACATCATCGAAGCTACCAACCTTGATGATACAGATCTCCCCTCAAGGACCTATCCAGCGGCCATCTTCTCCTTCTATGTAATATATATTAAATTACTATGTTTCGACATTTCTGAGCTTTTCTTTTACAATACAAGTTGCAGATGTTTTTCTACTTTTTCTTTCTTTTGTTGGTTTGTTAGACCATTTTGTGGTATCATTGATGAAATTAGTAATTTTCCAAGATTTTAGGTTTATTTATTTTTAGATATTTATACCACACAGTGCACACTGTAAAACTAATATGGTCGGACAGATGGAGCCTCCTTCCTTTATTTCTCTCTTAGAACCCGTGGCTGAATTTAAAGGTTATGCTGTTGTAATCAGTATTATTCTAGAAGAAGCCCAACTATGCGTATTAGTCAATCTCCTGCAGCTGATTACATGGGTTCCTATGTGATCAGCATGACTTGGATATCCATCACAGAGCTTTTATAAACATGCACTCATGACCGATATAGAAGTTATACAGCGTCAAGGGATTAAAAGTCTATATTTTTCTTAAATAATATATTTAGCTAAACATTTGTATGGTGCAAATTAGAAAATACATTTTAATTATTTGACTGGTCATGTGGGAGAGTAAATAATAGCCATTAGATGATGATTAAACTAAATGATTATTGATCCCCATACGCATTAAAGTTTGCAGAACCCATCAGTTTTGGCGGTAACGCTCGATCATCATGATGTGTATAGGAGCTTTCCAACCAGTCATCATTTTTCTTTTTCCTCCATATGGGAGAATAGGGAGAGATAGCTTTTGTCTGCCAAACAAGCACTTGGCAAATAGTAATCAAAGGTGTACAGGGACCTTTAGTCTGTTTTTTTATGAAATGTTACAATAATTCCTATCCTCATTCTCTTATTTAGAGGGCAAAAGAAAACTTTGAAATTGGAGTCCAAAAATAATTCAGTAGAAAAATGATTTTTATTAGTTAATTCAGGTATAGACAAGAGTTACAAACAAGGGGATGTTTAAAACCAATGTGAAAAGGGGGTATCAAAGCAGGAGTACAAAAATAGAGAATACATGATCACAGTTCCAGCAACACAATTTACATAAAGCATGATTACATTCATTGTATACATGATTCATACATTAAATTCATATGTTGATTCAATAAAGTGCAAGTGCCTATATAATATAAATGGATCATATATCAATTATTAGTAACTAACTATAATGGTATAACCTAAAATTGAATCATACTGTGCAAAAACATGCTGGGTTAGCTATATTCAATCAAATGCATGAATATATATATGGTATAGTAGTGCACAACACTGTTGAATAGATTATACCCATGTGCTGTCACTAAGGATATGATAACGTGAAGCAAAATGTGAGCATGTCAAAGGGTCAGGGCAGGAAGCCGAAACGCGCGTTGGGGTGAGCGCCATTGAGGAGTGGAATTTGCACTGGCTCTATTTTAAGTACACATTACCCTTTGACATGCCCATGCTTTGGTTCATGTTCTCATACCCTTAGTGACAGCACATGAGTATAATCTATTCAATAGAATATATATATATATATATATCTGTGAAAACCGACGTATTTACACCCACACATATACTCTTGTTATTTATTTAGGTAATAATATGCTCTCTCTTTTTTTTCTCACCAGATCTTGATGATAACATGTTTGTGAAAACATCCACTAAAAAGGAATGGATCTCTCAAGGAGATTACTATGCAAGCCACCAGTGTTGGAAGGTAGTTATATTAAAGAAGTAGCTACTAGAGATCATTTTGTTAATATAATCTATATAAATTAAATTTTTAAAAAAAGGAAAACCGTTGCATAAATAGGTGTGTCCAAACGTTTGTCCTGTACTGTACATCATATGCTGAACTCAGGAACTTTGAAATGAAGTTTGAGGCAAGGGGCATTGTGTTGTGCTGCTCTTCTACCATAAATTTATGAATAGATTGATAACTGGGTGTTATTCTCCAATAAATAACTCATTTCTGAAAAAGTAACAAATTGGTAATTCCATTCCCCAGGTGAACAAGGAGTGTCCCTACACTAACAAGTGACACAGTGTAGACCGTCTAGGGACACACTGGGGCAGTCAGTGCGCTTGGACAGTCTACACTGTTAGTCTCTTGTTAGTGTAGGGACACTCCTTGTTCACATTGTTTACCCATTTGTAAATTTATTCAGATATTTGTTATTATTTATAGAATACAAGTATGTATATAAACTATTATGTCATTAGATCTGACCTCTTTTAAAGGGTTTGCCGACTTTATCTTTATTTTAACATATTTGTAAGTGCGACAATTTCATGTCCATTACCCATATAAGTATATTTCCTCCTGCACTTGTTAGCCCAGCCTTCCTCGCGGACTGCATCATCTGTCAGCCTCCCCTAATGAATAAACACTGTGCATAAGAAAGCAGTTTTTCAGGTAAAGAAGCCCATGGACAGTCTGCTCCTCCTTCAGTTGCCATTATAAGAAGAGTAGTGCTGTGTAGTCTGTGAGGGATGGGGCTTCAACAATCTGTAAAGCTTATACATTAGTAGGTGCCACCAAATCATGTCCCCAACATATTTATAAAAAATAACCATAGTGAATAACCCCTTTAAATACAAAAGTTTCCAGACAGTGTATGATTTAAATGATTTTAACAGAATAAATGGTGAATGATGTCCTTTTAAGACAATTTAGAGATGTACACCTTTTAAAAGAAATGTTGTATGTTTTCAGGTTGCTGCAAAGTGTTACCAAAAAGGTGGCGCAGCGGAAAAAGAGAAGCTTGCATTTGCCAATGATGAAGTATTAAATCTGCAGACAAAGAAAGCCAATGCAAAGTAGGCATCAATACTTTATTTCTGCCTCCGCTTCAGGCTTTTGACAGCCATGGAACAATCTTTTCTATATATTTTTTTTTACCCCGCAGGGTAAAACCTTTGGAGTACTTAAAGCTCGCCAAGACCTATCTGGAATGTAGGGAACCAAAGCTGTCCCTCAAGTGCCTAATGAGGGCCAAAGAATTTAACCTCTGTGCAGATCTTTGCAAGCGGCTGGAAAAGGTATTACTGCTTTCTAGTTGGGTGATTCACGCTCTTTTACAGATTATCAAGGAAAGATATGCTGTCCATGAGTGTTAATGTTAAAAATGATTTGTATATAGACTGTATTTACATCATATAGTTTTGAGATAATTTATCCCATTTCTCTGCAAAAGAAACATATGTTGCACTTTAATAAATACAGTAGGAGTCTATTATGTCTCTAAATCAGAGCCATGTTTGTGCAAAATATGATCACTCTTGTCAAATCTTCCACCTCTGCGATACCCTATGAGTAATTAGGAGGCGTCTGACAAATAATGTCTACCTAACAGTTTGTGAAAGCCTGCATTAAATGATAAAGATGGTTTTCTGAAAACATCGAAAAGACCCATCAGGAAATGAACACTGGTGTCAAATTTAGGGATAAGAGGATGAGGTTGTGGTGTATCCAAATAACAGATAAATGCTCGTGCGCACCCGCTTTTCAGATTTATGAGAACTAGAAGTTCTTCTCCACTGAAAATCGGATCTATCCTGAATGTACGTGGGGGTCCCAGGTACTGTGACATTTTGTGATATATAAATGACATGGCACTTGTCTTTAAAGAGGACATTTCACTTGCATTATTTAAATTAATTTGAGTACCGTCTCATCCACTGATTTTGGAAGCGTTATACTTTTATCTAATGTGCTCATCTATTCCAAAGTTATGTGCCCCAGTAATAATTATGCAAATTTTCCCTTCAACAACTGGGCGTATACCACAGAACCTATCTGGGTTCGGCCATGTTTGATTGGCTAGCGTTAGAGGAGAGAAAGCAAACGTCCTCAGAAAAGTTCTGTGGTATAAAGTTACTTGGTTTTAGGGAAAACTTGCATAACTTTTGGAACAGAGGGGTACAGGTGAAAAAGAAAAATCTTTCCAGAATCGGTGAAGGAGAACCAATTGAAAGAGCTACTATGTTTTAAAATAAAAACAAAACAGTTAAATGTCCTCTTTAATTTGAAAACCTGTTTAAAGCCATGTCAACATGTGTTCCAAATTACAAAAAACAAGTGGCCATCATCATAAGAGGTGTGCTGCCTATGTGTATAAAGAAGACAATGTATGAAGAAAGAAAAAAGTTCTATAACAATTAAAGGGAATTTTTCACCAGATTTTTGCCACATAATCTGCTCCAACATTATGCTGCTCTCAGAGACCATGATTCCAGTGATGTATCACTTACTCTGCTACTTAATCTAGTTTTGATAAAATCACTGTTTTATCAGCAGATTATCCTGAGAGGACTAGTTAAAACTGCTGCCATCTGAATGTTGAGCTCTGTATAACCTCACCCCCACCACTGATTGGCAGTATTCTGTATATACTGTACGTGGTCAGAAAGCTGCAAATGAGTGGTGTAGGCAGAGTTATACAGAGCTCCGCATTTAGCTAACTACTAAATGTGCAGAAGAGAAAACAGGGACTTTATCAAAACTGAAGCAAGCAGTTAGTGACACATCTCTGAAATCAGGATCTCTGCCACTACATGTTGCTCTCAGATGGGGTAGCAAAAACCAGGTGACAGATTCCCTGTAAGGAGCATATCACAACACATACATCAATATAAAACATTTATTGATAATGGTAGCAAAAATGTAATCATGACACATGATGGCTAAAACATTTAAAAGAAAACCGATGGTCTAAAATAAATACCAAAAAATAAGTACCAGTAATGATTATAATAAAAAATTATAAACCCACCAATGGAAAGAATTAATAAATAGAATATCAATTATATAACTACCATGTGCACAAAGGTGCCAGTCCAGGCATGTATGAAGTGCATATTTTAAATCAATATAATCAAAATGTAAAAATATTCCTACTGGTTGCACAGTACCAAAACAAAACCGTAAACAGAAATCCTTAGCCTTGTACAGGCGTTAGCTTAAAAATATAGACCCTAGCTACTTCAGACACCACTCAGCTAGTCCCACAAAACCGTTATCATCCGTAGCAACCAGTGATACTTGCAGTTTGGTGCCTGTGCAGTCTCTTAGAGAGAGATTCTGGCTTGTCTCTCTCTTTAGCTCCAACACAATCCAATATGCTCAGCTTCCCCCCAGCAGACTGAGAGCTCCCAAATGAATATATGCCCTGGTTCTTAGTCAGGCGCATCTAATCAAGATTTAACCCAGTCCTACCAAGCTTTCCTACACCATGTACGTGAAAAACAAAATTATATGTTAACCAACAAGGAACCCATATTAGAAAATGCTAATACTCAAAATAATGAACATAAAAGCCAATATAGGCAATGAGGGTACTTGCCAAGGAACCCAACAGGAACATAGTGTAACAACGGCATTGACCACCTACACAGAAATGCTGTCATCATCTAAATACCTTAGGAACAAGTGGGTGACTCTCTGAGGTGTAGGTAGAAATCCAGCACTGCAGCAATCCTCTAAACTTTTACTCCACTGGTTTTTGCAATGACTGTGATTTATTTATAGAATACTGGGCAACATATTAGTCATTTTGACTATATTAAACAAATTTAATAAAATCTTTAGTGATACAGTGAAAAGATCAGGCGGATGTCTACTTTACACAGATACTGTGTACCTGATTCATTATTGCTTCTGTTTGTCCAGTTTTTTTTTTTTTGCCTATTTTTCATTTGTCCCTTTTTTTTTAAATCTATTTTGTGCTTTTTCCTGCTTTTTTTTTTTTTTTTTAAATATTTTTGAGGGGTTTGAGGTTTCCAGATATTTTCAGCTGATTCATTAATTGCGACTTTTTAAAAAGTCTCAAATTTCTTGAAGATGTACTCCAGTCTCCCTGCCCCCCCTTTTTGATTTTTATGTGTATCTCATTTTTTTACACAAATTTTGCAACAGTTTAGCTTTAATGTGAGTTTTAGCACTAAATGAATCACAAAAAAACTAAAGACAAATATACTGTATAAAGAACACTTTTTTATTTTTGTGTAAAATTTATGTTCCACGTGTGGCATTTTGAAGAATTTGGTGAATACCACAAGACAAAAAAAAACAAAAATCTAGGGGTTTTCAAAAAAGAACAATGCGGCTCTCCTCTAAGGTAGTATCTCCAGAATAAAAAGTGGGTGAAAGAGTAACCTATACTGCTCACCTGGACAGGTTGTACACAGCACTGCGTGTGAGCCAGACTTGATAAAGCCGGGGTTGATCACATACTCCATATCAAATAAATTCCAGGAAAGGTAAAAAAAAATATCAAGGGTAGATGATTGCAACTGGACCTATGCGTTTTGGTAGTAAGCCTTATTCGTAGTCTGAATTTATTAAATGCATTAATAAATGTTACATTTTATATATACTTATCTGGGATGATCTTTTCAATGCTGGATCTTCTCCCCTGCCGCCTCATAATGTCCATGTTGCTCTGACACAATCCGTGTGAATCTTCCCAACACTCGGGAGCTTGATTATCCAGTTTGGTGAGCTGACAATTTCCATGTATTTATACCGATTTCAATATGATCTGTATAAGCCAATTACCCTGTGGAATCTGGAGATGGAAACGATTTTGCCATACACACTACCAGTTTTGTGCCCTATTGTGCTCCACTGTGAACGCTGATCTCTGACTACCAATGTACAAGACCAGCCTAATGACAGTTCGGCTTCAACACACATCGCTGAATAAAATGCTCCACTACTGTTGAAACATATCCATCAGGCAATTGCATTATTTCTCATGGCACCGATCTATCCTCGATACTTTACTTTACATTACCTTTCATGGAAAAAAGAAAAATGACTTTAGAAAAAAAAAAAATATATGAATCGGCCGTATATGTGTAAAGTATCTGTGATATAGATGTATTGTAATATCGAAGTAGGATATTTTTATTCTATAAATGAACTATCGGTACTTGTGTAGGGGACATATAATGAATCCTGTTACTAAGCTGAGTATTTGAAACTACTTCTTTATGTTTCAGACCAAGGATGCAGCATTCTTCTACAAAAAAGCACAGGACAATAAAGCTGCTGCCCAACTGTTCGAACAAGTTGGAGATTTTGAAGCAGCGCTGAACTTGTATTACCGTGATAAGATGTATGAAGAAGCTGCTGATGCATTGAAAAGGTGCAAGGCTATTTTGATTTCTGATAGCTTTAAAATCTGTATTCAGCACTTAAAATAATTTTGGCTTTACATTGTTTTCTTTTCCTGTAACTGTTGCCAATTTTCTGCTTTTTTAGGTTTCGGCAGAAACACCCTAATACACCATTACAGTTCAGGGAGAGGCAATTTTATTTGGAAACTGCTGCAGATTTCTTCAAACAAAAGAAAGTAAAGAAAATGAATGAAATGCTTTCGAAACTTGATGTTGAAGATCAGTTAGTTTTCCTTAGGAACCGAAAATGTTGGGTAGAGGCAGCCGACTTGCTTAAGAGTAAAAATCGCAGTGAAGAAGCTGCGTCTCTGCTGAGAGAACAAGGCATGTTGTTAGAAGCTGCAAACCTTACAACAAGGACTGAATTTCGAGCAGTGTGCCTGCTAGCAGAAGCGCGTCGCATCATGGCAAATGACGAAGACCCCGGGAATGTTCTTTCAGAGTCACTGCAACTTTTATGTGAAACAAATCAATATGCAGAGGCTGCAGAAGCCACATTGCTTCAAGGAGTTTGGGAAAGAGATTTTAAAAAAATCAGAAAGTCATTCTTTAGTTTTAAAAAATCTTCCCATCATGCTGGTGTAGTGGAGGCATTGTTTGAAGCTTCAGTCTGCAGTGAGTCCGAACCATCGCTGCCAACTATGGCATCTGTTGGTCTAGAGTCCATGATAACATTAATAAAAGCTCTTAAGGAGACCAAAAACAATGCTGACCGGGAAGCAGTTAAAACCTGTCTGGAGTTCTATGGTCTTGTACAAACTGATGAACAAAATTGTTCCATTCTTCAACATGAGGGGCCTAGGTTTTCTAATATACAAATAGAGGGGGTTGAGAAAGCCACAGAGCTCAAAGACGTGAAATTGCTGCTGCAAAGACATTTTCTCAAGTGGTTGCTTGACATTTCTGGAAAGATTGTTGCAAATGTCTACCCTGATATATGTTCTCAGTACATTATAGGGCTAGAATGTACAGATGATCAGTGCCAAGATTCGCATCAGCCTTTGCAGCACTATGAATTGAAAAAAATCTTGGAATCTAAAAAATCTTTAATAACCATTTGTGGATTGTTGCTTGATGCAAAGAGCCTTTCAAATGAACATTCTCAAGAGCTTAATGAAATTGTAAACCTTCATGGTTTCAAATACTGCAATTCCCTTTTAAACCTAGTTTTTTCTAAACATTTTCACCTTCGAGTCCTTTCAGAAAATTCAAAAATGTGCAGAGACGTCCTGCTCAAATTTCTAGTGCCAGGGTTGACTATGCTAAAGAGATTTGTTTCTTCACTTTTGGGAGAAGATAAAATGCAAAGAAGGGAGTCTACTGACCTTTGGCTAAAAGTAATGCAGGTCTATAGCCTTCTATCTAAATATCCAGATGGGCTACAGCGTCGTCTTGAAGAAGAGGAAAGACAGTTTGAAAATGAGTTAGAACTCCAGAAGAATAATGATCCACATGGTGAGGGAAGCCGAAGAAAATTTCTAGAGGGCAGATACGGTATGCTAAAGCCTGACGCAATGGATAACACACCAAAAGTGACTCGCATCCATTTCTTTCGCCTTCTACAGACTTCATTACAACAGCTTTATCAATACAGGAACCCAGACAATTGCAAGAGATATTTTTTCAGGTTCATGAATTTGCTGATCAAGAAATGTGTTTTTCCATTGATTCCAAACATTGGAAACACCATGATGTTGCTTGAATTCCAGTTTATGCTCTGCTGTGCTGTACTCATGAGGTTTGAGAAGGATACCAGAGTCTTGCTTCCGAAAAGTTTCCTTTCCATTTTCCACTATTGGGAGTACATGTTTGGAAAAAGAGGTAGCCTGAAAGATACATATTCCATCTTGTGGGAATACAAACCAAAAGATGTTCGGCAACTTACATACCACTTCAGACATCATATTTTATATCTTGCTAAAGTTATTTCTGGTGATGAAAATCAAGAGTTCAATGTCCTTGTAGATGCATTCAATGACATTGATTGCATTTCTTCAGGAGAAGCTGAAAGAACACTAGTATTTTGGTTAGTGCTGATGGTAAATCTTACTGGTGTTGTTCCTGAAAGGGCAAAAACTATGCTTGCAATACATATTCCAGACATCCAGAGTAGGTTGGACTCTTTAACAAATCAATTCCCATTGAAAGTACCCAAAAGGCTAGTTTACATTATCGGTAAGCTTGGCGCCAGCACTAAAAGTGAAGATCTGGTTTCTTTGCTTCAGGAATTGCTGGCAGAGCGTGATGACGAACGTCTGGTAGAATGCTCATGGAGATGGGATATTGCTTATGGTAAAGGACAAGTAAGAGGAATCTTTTTTGACGACAAATTCCGATTTAGTAAGTTTTCTTATGTTCGTCACAGTATGCATGATAATAGAGCTAATTTCATGATGAGTGAGCAAGAGGACTTTGAAGAAGAGAAAATTGATTTGGTGGCAGCTGTTGCTGCTGACAGACAGAAGCAAATTGCTGTCCGGCAGTTACATATTGCATCTCTTGTTGTATACATTAGTATGAAATGGAAAAATACAAGCAGACGCAGGCAAAAATGTCACATGGAGGAAGAATACATTTCAGATTATTTCAAAATTGCAAATGTTGACAAAACTCAGTGTGACTTGTGCGGGGTGAAATTTTTACATATTGGAATCCTCCCTACCCAAGGAGAAATTGAAGAAGACCTGGAAGATGTTTCAAGTCCAGCTGTAGACATTGAAATGCCGAATCTACCAGGAAGAAATGAAGAGTATGAGAATCATATTGTTCTAGAGAGACATAAACAGCAGATGAATTACTACAACAAGTACCTTGACTTTTTCAAACTGGAAGTAGATACCGCAATCTACGATGGAAAGTCTCTTATACAGACTATGGGAGAGACTTCCAGAAACAAATTGACATCAAAAGAGGAATTACACTTGGAAAAAACTAAAATAGAGAACAAAATAAAAGTAATTGTTGATTTGATGGAAAATATCTACGAGAAAAAGACCTGGTCTGAAGGTAAAGTGCCACTATATATCATTTTTAGTTTTTTTTTTATATATATATACTTGTGTGCTTTACCAGATACCAAAATTACTATTTAATATGCCCTGAAGATGCAAGATAATATTATAAATCGGAGGGGCCATGTGTCCACTATGCCTAGATTCTTAACATCTATACTTCTTTTTACTTTTTAATGCCAGCTGGTTCCTCAAATCTCCAGAAATTTCTTCAACCTAACCAATTGTTATTTTCAGAAAATGTAATGAAAAACAAGCAGCTGAGAAAAAATAATTCAAACGAAAGAGTAATTTCAGATAAATTCTTATAACAAGTAATAACTAAGATGCTCCGTAACAACATAAAAATATTTCCGCCTAGAAAACACAAGCCACCCCCAGAATTCTGAGATTTTAGGGCTCTGCTTTATGGCTTCCATTTGTATTATAGCCAAGACACCTATCTGTTTTGAGTTGGATGGATAATAGCGATTTCTAACAAATTGTATTGACATTTTATAGGTTCCATCATGGCAATGGTATTTTTGACAGTAAGAATATCATCTGTGCCATAAAATATTGGAAAGCTTTATGGAGTTCTTGATGAAGTTTTTCAAATTAGTCTGTTTTTATTATGGGCAGTAATTTTTAAGAATATTTGAACCCATTTGCTTACTGCTCCACTTTTAGGTCTTTCTATTTAATTCCCAAATATTTAATTTCACCTTTTGTTGTGATAAAAAGGAATTGGTGCTGTATATATTTAAATGGAATTTGACAGCAGAAGTTTGCTACCTCATCTGAGAGCAGACTGATGTGATGTAGGCAAAGAGAAGCTGAATCCAACGATGTATGTTTAGAGGTGCTGCACCCAGTAAACTGACAGAGTTTTTAGATTTGGCAATACAGCAGAGCTGAGAAAGCTAACCCCGCCCACACCAGACTCTGTATATACAATGTCCATAGACAGTGAGGTGCTTATCACAGGAGTGGTGTCCTGCATGTCGGACTATCATGAACGAGCTGCTGTGTCCCAGCAGTGATAAGCTCCTGGTGCTAGAACAATCATTGTAAGCAAACCAAACCACGAAGCTTGATAATAGAGGCATTGCTGAAATCTGTGTTTTAACCCCTACAGCATGCTGTCTTCAGATTACATAGAAAAAACCTGCTGACAAATTACCTTTAAGTCAAAGCTAAATATTTTCTCTGTTGATACACCTCCTTTTTTACTATTAAGCCCCCGTCTCACATAGCGATATCGCTAGCGATATCGCTGCTGAGTCACGGTTTTGGTGACTCACCAGCGACCTCACCAGCGATGTCGCTGTGTGTGACACTTTGCAACGATCAGGCCCCTGCTGTGAGGTCGCTGATCGTTGCAAAGTGTCCTGGACCATTTTTTGGTCGTTGGCCTCCCGCTGGCCAGCACACATCGCTGTGTGTGACCAGCGGGACCAACGATCTGGCTGGTAACTATGGTAAACATCGGGTTACTAGGGGCACGCGCGCACTTAGTAACCCGCTGTTTACCATGGATACCACTCTGCTACGGTGCACGGAGGCTCCCGCGCACCGTAGCAGAGTGGTATCCATGGTAAACAGCGGGTTACTAGGGGCACACGCGCACTTAGTAACCAGATGTTTACCATAGTTACCAGCCTGCTCCTGCTTGCAGCAGGCTGGTAACGGGAGCAGGACATCGTGGAACGATTCTTTCCACGATATCGCTGCTCCCCTGATCGCTGGTGAGCCTGCCTGTTTGACAGCTCACCAGCGATGTATTAGCGATGCAGCAACGATCCCTGACAGGTCGTATCGTTGTCGGGATCGCTGCTGCATCGCTTAGTGTGACGGGGCCCTTAGGCCACGGCCCTACTGTCAGTGTTTTGGTCAGTATTTTTCTCAGGAGTGGGAGCCAAAATCAGGAGTGGATGATAAATACAGAATTGGTGACTTGTTTCTATTATACCTTTTCTCTGTTCCTCACCTGGTTTTGGCTCCCACTCCTGAGAAAAAATACTGACTAAATATTGATAGCGGGGCCGTGGTATTAAAAGAAAACCCACAAAATACTTTCATCTGTCCATTTTTATAGTTCAATATCCATGAGACCAGAATTATATTGGCCAAACAAATATGGGTTTACTTTTGTTAGTTGAGTGCTTTCATATTAGACACAGGAATATCCGTGTTCTGTTAAGTATTTTTTTTTTTTTATAAAGTTTTTGTTTACAAGAATCGGGACAATATATGTATACTTGGGAGGTTTAACCCCTTCACAACATGTGCCGTACATGTACCATGCAAGTCGGAAGCGGGTGTATGGAGTGGGCTCACGGGGTGCGCTTGCCCTATACTCAACAGGTGATGGCTGTGTCTTCCAGCAAGGACCTGCCTCTAACAATTATTAACCTGTTAAATGACGCTGTCAAACTCTGACAGCGGCATTTAACACGCGCCGGCATATGGGCGCGTCATTCTATGCGCCCATCAGCGAGAACATGACCTGATCGCAGGTGGACGATTGGGTTCCTATGACAGCAGGGGGTTTATTGAAGATCTCCTTGCTTGTTATTACGGAGCTCTTTGAAACCCGGCCACAGACAGGGTGAACCCCCGGCCGCATACCATGATGTTCACAATATGCAGCAATGCTTTGGCATTGATGTATATAGCACAAGCGATCAGATGATCGCAGCTTCAAGTCCCCTAAGGGGACTGACAAGAACAATGAAAAGTAAAAAATAAAAAATGTTTTAAAAATATCTGAAAAAATCAAAACTAAAAGTTCAGAAGTTCAAATCACACACCACTTTTTTTTTCCTCATAAAAAAATAAAATAAAGATGATAAAAAATACACGCGTGGTATCGCTGCTTTCAAATGTTTGATCTATCAAAATATAATATTAATTAACCAATCGGTAAACACCGTAAACAAAAAAAAAAATTCAAGCACGCCAAAATTAAGTTTTTTTTTGTTCGCTGCAACACCACAAAAAATGCTATAACAAGTGATCAAAACTTCGTATCTAACCCAAAATGGTATCAATAAAACGTCTCATGCCGCAAAAAATAAGCCCTCACTCCATTGACCGAAAAATGAAAACGTTACCGGTCTCTGAAAGTGGCGACACAACTGCAAATTTTTTTTTTGCATATCTCTGGGTTTTTTTCACCACTAAAATAATAAAAAAAAACCTGGTCATGTTTGGTATCACAGTGATCGTACTGATGAGCTGAATCATATTGCAAGGTAATTTTTACCACAAAATGTACACTGTAAAAAATAATTCCCAAAAAACAATGTCAGAATTGGATTTGTTTTCACAATTTCTACCCACTTGGAATTTTTTTTCCCATTTTCCAGTAAATTATGTGGTAAACTGAATGGTGTCATTCAAAAGTACAACTCATCCCACAAAAAAACAAGCCCTCATATGTCTGTGGTCAGAAAAAAAAGTTATGGCTCTGGGAAGAAAAGGAGGAAAACACGAAATTGGCCATGTCGTGAAGGAGTTAAGCATAGACTCACTTCTCTGGAGTAAAATGCATAAGATATAAAGTATTGTTATTAATTGTGTGCCAGTTGCTTATTTTGTTTCTATTACATGACTTTACTGCAGCTGAATACTTAATGCAGACAGCCGTGAGTGACCTGACAGCCAGTATTTCTGAAAGCAGCAAGTTACTGGAGAAGTCCAAACAATCAGCCACAAGAACAGAGGGTACTTGTCTGCAGTTTGTGTATAATGTTTCACCTGATACATGTGTACATTGTGTGTATACCGTATTTTACGGACCCCCCCCCCCCAAATTTGGAAGGAAAATGGTGGGTGCGTCTTATGGTCCGAACGTTACTTTACCGGTGGTGATGGAGCGGGGATCTCATGGTCCTCCGGCGGCGGCAGAGGGGAGATACGGCTGGAGCTGGGGTCTGTACCTGTGCTGGAGTAGCTGGTGTCCAGCGGTGAAGCAGAGGAACCGAGGCCTGTGCCGGGCTGTCAGCGGCGTCCGGCGGTGAAGCAGAGGAACCCAGGCCTGTGCCGGGCTGTGAGGTGGCTTCCGGCGATGCGACAGAGCAGTGTGTGCAGCTTCCGGTGGCCGCAGCCATCTTCCTGAGGCCATGATCTATAGGAAAAATGGCCGCCCGAGTCGGCGCATGTTTCGGCGGCCATTTTCCTGTAGATCACGGCCTCCGGAAGATGGCCACCGGAGGCTGCGCATGCTGCTCTGCCAGACGCCGCTCACAGCCCAGCACAGGCCCCGGCTCCTCTGCTTCACCGCCAGACGCCGCTCACAGGTCCAGGCCCCTGCACGCCCAGGTACCTCTGTTTCAGCGCCAGCCACCAGCCACAGCCAGCACAGGCCCCAGACTGGCCACAGCCAGGCACAGGTCTGTACCTGACACCAGCCAGGCTACAGGCCCCACCCAGTGCACAGGCCCTAGTCAGACAACGCAGCCCCTCTTCTCACCTCTTCTGCTGCCGCCGCCGGGTTCCTGAGACAGGGAACGGAGGGGCCTGCGATCCTGCTCCACCACCACCGCAACTCTCAGCTGTTGGAGCACTGGCTTCATGTATCCAGGGTCCGCAGCATTCCTCCACTTCCGCTGGGTCGGTTTCCTGAAGGACCCTGCCTCCTGTGACCCCCGCTCCACCACCCCCCAGGTAAGATATCGTACCTATTCAGACTATAAGACGGACCCCATCTTATAAAAAATATTTTTTATTTTCTATTTTCCACCTCAAAATTTGGTGTGCGTCTTATAGTCCGAAAAATACGGTATATATACTCAAGGGTGTGAAATGGCAAAACATATCTATACAAAAAACAATCTCCTGTTTCTCATTAGAGCTTTATCTGAAAGGTAATCAGTGACATACCAGTAACTCCATGTTCAGAAAGTGTTTTTGCAAATCTAAATAATCTCACCAGCACAATGCATTGTATAAAATCTAACAGAGTTACAGAAGAATCACTGTTTCTGAATATACAGTTAGGTCCAGGAGTGTTTGAACAGTAAAATATAATTTAGCTTTTATACACCAGTAAGATTAATTTGAAACAAAGTCATGAAGTTGTGATTGTTGTGTAGACTAAGGGGTTTTCCAGAAATACTACATCAACCATTTAGAAATTACAGCCATTTTCATATGCTCCCTTCATTTTACCAAATTTGAAAAAAATTGGACAAATGGCCAAAGTCATTTTATGGTCTACTAATGTCCTTTACCTCACTATTTTATGACAAAGTAAAGAGATAATAGGCTCTGGGGATGATTCCAAGTGTTGATTTTGCATATTTTAGCTGTACATGGGAACTCTCCATGTGTGTTCCAGAGAGATGTCTGTGCTACGGTAAAAAAAAGCCAATTGGAGAGACTGGAAAAACTTTAGGAATGGACAAATCAACAATTCTCTGAGTGGCCAGACTTTAAAAGAAATGAAAGTGCTGACAAGTTCCGCAGCACTAAAGTGCATGGAAGAAAGATTAAGTGGACAGTCACAGAATTTTTCCATTAATAAAGACAGACCTCTATAAAAAGTCTCTAGCCAAGTTGAAAACACTACTGAGGAGGTAACTTTCAAGAACAGAAAAACCAGATTGAAAAGGGTGTCTCATTTTCTAAATGGGTAAAATTCCAAAGTGCTTGTAAAAACGAGCAACTTTACAATTTACCTTTTATTAAAAATCCCCTCTGTCCTCAATAATGGAGGATTTTTTTTTAAATTTCATATTTTAGTGTTCGCTGCCAAGATTATTGGCCTATCGGTGGTGGCTGGAGCTTGCAAGCACTGATATGAAGCTAGCAGGGTCGCTACATCCGGCCAGCATTGGTGCCCCTGTGTTTGCCGTTTCTGCAGAGGCAAAGCAGCAAGGGAGAGCGCACATTTTGGACCATTAACATGGTTACGCCACTGATGCAAACTGTCAGTCAGTGGGTCACTGCTCCTGGGAAGCAGTGCTCTTCTGAAGGTTTAACATGAGAAAAAACCTCTATTCTACAAACCATTTCAATGGAAGACTACAGCTGTAAATGTCTTCGTGTAGGAAATTTTGCATCTCGTGTTGTCCATAAGTTATAGACTTTAGGCCTTCATTAGCTGCAAAGGATATGCATCTAATCATTAAAAAATAATAAAGGTAGTAGTGTGGCTAAAACCCCATAGATCTGAAGCATGTCGTCTTTGACATGCAAAGATTCAAAGAAGCAAATTACACTGCTCAAAAAAATAAAGGGAACACTTAAACAACAGAATATAACTCCAAGTGAATCAAACTTCTGTGAAATCAAACTGTCCACTTAGGAAGCAACACTGATTGACAATCAATTTCACATGCTGTTGTGCAAATGGAATAGACAATAGATGGAAATTATTGGCAATTATCAAGACACCCTCAATAAAGGAGTGGTTCTGCAGGTGGGGACCACAGACCACATCTCAGTACCAATGCTTTCTGGCTGATGTTTTGGTCACTTTTGAATGTTGGTTGTGCTTTCACACTCGTGGTAGCATGAGACTGACTCTACAACTCACAGAAGTTGCTCAGATAGTGCAGCTCATCTAAGATGGCACATCAATGCGAGCTGTGGCAAGAAGGTTTGCTGTGTCTGTCAGCGTAGTGTCCAGAGGCTGGAGGCGCTACCAGGAGAAAGGCCAGTACACCAGGAGACGTGGAGGGCAACAACCCAGCAGCAGGACTGCTACCTCCGCCTTTGTGCAAGGAGGAACAGGAGGAGCACTGCCAGAGCCCTGCAAAATGACCTCCAGCAGGCCACAAATATGCATGTGTTTGCACAAACGGTTAGAAATCGACTCCATGAGGGTGGTATGAGGGCCCGACGTCCACAGATGGGGGTTGTGCTCACAGCCCAACACCGTGCAGGACGCTTGCCATTTGCCACAGAACACCAGGATTGGCAAAGTCGCCACTGGCACCCTGTGCTCTTCACAGATGAAAGCAGGTTCACACTGTGCACATGTGACAGACGTGACAGAGTCGGGAGACGCCGTGGAGAGCAATCTGCTGCCTGCAACATCCTTCAGCATGACCGGTTTGGCAGTGGGTCAGTAATAGTGTGGTGTGGCAGTTCTTTGGAGGGCCGCACAGCCCTTCATGTTCTTGCCAGAGGTAGCCTGACTGCCATTAGGTACCGAGATGAGATCTTCAGACCCCTTGTGAGACCATATGCTAGTGCGGTTGGCCCTGGGTTCCTCCTAATGCAGGACAATGCCAGACCTCATGTGGCCGGAGTGTGTCAGCAGTTCCTGCAAGATGAAGGCATTGAAGCTATGGACTGGCCCGCCCGTTCCCAGGACCTGAATCCGATTGAGCACATCTGGGACGTCATGTTTCGCTCCATCCACCAACGTCTCGTTGCACCACAGACTGTCCAGAAGTTGGCGGATGCTTTAGTCCAGGTCTGGGAGGAGATCCCACAGGAGACCATCCGCAACCTCATCAGGAGCATGCCCAGGCGTTGTAGGGAGGTCATACAGGCACGTGGAGGCCACATACAATACTGAGCCTCATTTTGACTTGTTTTAAGGACATTACATCAAAGTTGGATCAACCTGTAGTGTGTTTTCCACTTTAATTTTCGGAGTGACTCCAAATCCAGGCCTCCATTGGTTAATAAATTTGATTTCCATTGATGATTTTTGTGTGATTTTGTTGTCCGCACAATCAATTTTGTACGGTACAAAGTATTCAGTGAGAATATTTCATTCAGATTTAGGATGTGTTATTTTAGTGTTCCCTTTATTTTTTTGAGCAGTGTAGTTGCTCTAGCTTCTTGTATTAAAAGTCGCAATCCTTTTATTTAAACGTCAGTAAAACTTTACAACATGTTGGGTATACTGTTAGCTGGTTAGTTTTAGGTGTTCTCAGCCTCAGCATGCCAAACAGAAACGTGTAGCAATTTTAAATCACATGCGGCCCCTCCCATGTTGTGACACTAAATATGCAAATTACATGGGAAAGACAACAGAAGCGTACACAAATAAAGACTTAAACTTTCACTCACTCCTATGATTTAATCTTTGTAGAAATCTCATATTTAACCTGAGATCCAAAAAGCCTAGAAACAGGAGGAAATTGGAGGAAAGCACTTTGAAGCCAAGAAGCTTTTTGGATCTCACGTTAAATATGAGCTTTTTACAAGGGTTAAATCAAAGGAGTGAGCTGAAGTTTGTTTTCCTAGGTTTATTTGTATGCTTTTGTTGTCTTTCACATGTAATTCATACGTTTTAGCAGTATTGCATCACGACATGGGAGGGGGCTATATTTGCTTTTAAATTGCTGCACATATTTCAGAGATGCTATGATTAGGGTTGTGTACTGGCCTGGTCTAACGTTATCTTGGACATGTCAGATTTTATTATAGGTTAATTAAAGGATTGCATCTTGCTCAATCATAATGGATTAGACTGTATTGTAATTAAATATGCAGTACTTTTCTTTGAACGTAAAGTCACATTTATTTTAAATTTATTTTACATTTACCGCTTCCAGAAATGTCAATCAAATCATCCAATTAAGCTCTATAATTCCAAGTTTAATGTTTATAAATTGCATTTAAAGATATTTTTTTCTTTTCTTTGACTGTTGTCAGGATTTCAAGAGGACTACGAAGTAGACTATGGAGATTTTGATGAGCTTTGCCAAAAAAAACCTAAACGAGCCAAAAGAAAAAACAAGCGACGCTGAGTCTTCAAAAAGACAAACAAAAGAAAAGCTGCACATAGTTAATTCTTGTTTGGTTGTAACTTGTCACTTAGTTGGTTTGTGGATAATGGGCACAATTGTATTACATCTATCGCTGTTTTCCTTTTTTCAATGGACTTTTTTGCTACTTCATTTTACAACTTTGATTAATTGCTTTAAAAAGCTTTCTTTTTTTGCCAATGATGTAGTTAAAAACATGAGTTTTGCCTTTTTCTTTTCAACATGTAGTCTGAGAAAAAAGGCTGATAATGTGAATTAAATTTGACACTATACTATTTCTAGATAATACACTATAGAGATTTTCAAGGTTGTCTTCACCTTCCTTATTCACAAGCCACCCAATTTGACATTCTTTGATTACTTTTCTGTAATAATTTGAGCTAACAATTCTAGACTAGAAAATATTTCCTTCACTTTTCTTCTTTATCAATGTTTCATATTGAGTTTACTGAACTTTTCTACTTCTGTTTGCTTTTAATATATTATGGCCATCATACCAAATATGATTGATAGTTTACATTCCGATTGGTGTTAAAATCTTGTTCTTTTACATTAATGTAAAATTAAGCTTTGAAAGTGTAAAAGGCTGTCACAGTATGTGTGGCATTTTTTTCTTATGGGTAAATCATATATTTTATTTTTTTTAACAAAACAAACTTGCTTGCTGTTACATTTTCCTTTTTTATTTTTTTTACTGATTTCATGACTTTGAAAAGACATATTAAGAATTAGCGCTGAATTGCAAATTCACTAAAATTATCATTAGGTTTTTTATTGTCTGTTCTGTTCATAATCCTTCATTAAAGGACTTTTTTTTTAGGCCAAAATTATGCACAGGCTGTTTCTCCAGCGCTGCAATGCCTTATGGTCATTATTTTCAAAACGGCAGCAATGACATCCCATCTGCAACACGTGATCCCTACAGCCAATCGTTGGCCTCAGCAGTGATGCAGTGGAAGACCTCACGAGACCACTGAGGCCAGTGACTGACTGCGTTGGTAATGTCTTGTAGACGGGACATCATCGCTGCACCCTGTAAATAGCAGAAAGGTGGTGGTGGAGTCACAGGAGCTTCAATAGATGGATAAGGCGGAGTTCACGTTTCCAGTAGTCATGTGTTTGAAAAGATTTTAGTAAACAAAAACTGAATAAGTTTCAATGGGAAGAAGTACAGGCACCTTTGAAACAGATCCATTCACATTGACTTCAATTATTCAACAATCCAGTTGCCATCCATTTTATTAGCCAAATAAACATCTTTGTTGCAGCTAAAAATCAGATTGCTGCTGGATTTTAGCCACATGGAACACACATATGGACCTTTATGTTCCCATTCAAATGAATTGATCTGGTACTGAATCATTTTATTTCCATTTTTGTATTTTCAAAAAGAATGCAAAACCATAAATACTGTATTTGTGAACTCTATCTAATGGTTATTTTCCAACATGACCTGTCTGTAGATCAATTTAGCTTGAAAACAGACAACCAGTTTAATGAACATTAGCTTAACCCATGGTAAAACATGAAGAAATATTAAGTATGTTAGTTTGATGGAATTTTATAGATTGTTTAAATTATGTTTCCATTTATACCATTAATAATTGACTTGTTACATATTTTAATTTGTCTACTGCGGGAAATTTGGGACACTGATCACTGTTCTGTCTGATGCTTTTAAGTTAAATGTAATGTTGAAGCGAGCAATTTGCCAATAAAAGTGTAGTTTATTCATGTACTTTAAATTGAGTTTTACATGTAATTGAAATTTGTTGCTGTATGTTTACAGTATTAATATACTTGTAAGCAAGTAAAAGATTGATTGTCCATGTTGTATTACTTTTTCAATAAGATCCCTTTTTCTTTCTACCATTTGCAGATTTTTTTAAATAAGGCTTTTTATTGTAAAATGTTTTATGGATGTGATTTATTTACATTCACAAGTTAAATGGATTCAATTACAAATATACTATATATATTGTATGTACACAGCATTTCCCCGACTAGTATCTCTGTAACATTCTAGTTGTAGATTCTAGTAAAAGTATAAATAGGTACAGAACAACCTGCAACACAATAATAATATCTGCTCCAATATTCTTAATACATGAGAAACACACAAATGTACACATGTGAGGTGCACAGGGTGGTAGTCATGGCGAGGGGTTGCTGTTCTTCTCCCACATCCTGGCTCCCCACAAATAAAAAATAGTGTCCTGACTTTCTTGTGACCTGTGTGCATTGGATAACACTCACGTTTTCCCCTGAGGGCTCCATCTGTTCCACGGTCCCGGTTTCAATCACACAGTTCACACCAGATACCTGATCCATTTTCAACAGTTCAACTTTACTTTAAAACGTTCAGTTTTAGTCATGGACACCGTACAGCATGTTACTGTGGTAACAGTTTCTGACACCTGCCTTATCCCTTTCTCTCCTGGCACTTCTTGCCCCTGGGATATTTCCCATGCTCCGCAGCCTCCTGCACCGCTGACCTAACTTCTATCTGTGAATCCCTGTCCGTTTTCCCCTCTTGGGACGAAAGCAAGGCTGGCTCCTCCATACCTTTTTCAGGCCATAGGTCTCCAACGTTATGGGAAATTTCACTGACAATGGTCGCTGCCATTCTCATTATGCTGAGTTCTTTTCCTTTCATTTTCCAGGTATCCTGAGTGACTTTCAGCACACTGAACCTATTATCTCTTCTCAATAGCCCCTCCTGCACAGTCTTCAACGTTCCTACCAACTCTCCATTTCTGACTGACTGAACAACTGACAAAAAAAGTTGCTCCCATCGACCCAAACTCCTCCCCCTTTTGACTGGATCAATCGACAACTCTTTCGGTTGCTGGGCAAACTTCCCCGTTACTACCCTACTGCAGTCACTAAATCTTCTATATCTAAATCTTCCCTTCCTAAATCACATTAACTGCACAGTGTTTATAAGATTCTATAGAAAATCCATTCTGTTACCTAAAAAAAACCTTAGACACTGTACTTATATCTATACATAGGGACAGCACAGAAAATTCAAATCATTCTTTTCCCTGTAAACCGGTGTCGTATAGTAAAAGTAATTGTAATTTTTAAAAATGCATAAAATGAAAAATGGTGAAAGTGTAGAAAAAAAGCCACCCTCATTCAAATTTTTTTTGTAGGTAGGTATTAATATAAATTTAGAAATTTCCAAAACAGCCTCCAGTGCGGTACACTATTAATTTTGTATGCCACTACACTATTACCGGTGCCTGATCTATGCAAATTGGATAAGCACACAACCCTATTGCTATAGCATGCTACGTTGGTTGCATTAAGGTTGGATTGTATATTATTATCACACAAAATGAGCCACCAACTTGTGCTTGGTTATCGCAGTGCTATGTATGTTTTCTATATTGCTGTTTCTTACTCATGTACCGAAACTACATCTAAATGAGGATGCATGTATATATGACCTGGGGTCTTTTTTTTTTTTTACAATTATCCTATATTTGTTTTCGCTGTACACAAGAGAATGTTATTCACTAAACAAATACTTTTTCCTTTTTCTGACCTTCTCTACACTAAGGCTATGTGCCCACGATGCAGAAATGTTCCGGAATTTTCCTGAGCGTTTCTGCATCTCCCTTGCAGAAAAAACGCATGCGGATTGTACATGTGGATTGTACATTCGTTTTTCCTGCCAGGGACTGGCAGAAGTGAAGCTGTCTTCTAAAATCTAAATTCCCTACCAGTATGTCTTTGGAGTGTGGGAGTAAACCGGAGAACCCAGAGGAAACCCACACAAACTCCTTGCAGATGTTGTCCTTGGTGGGGTTTGAACCCAGGACCCCAGTGCTGCAAGGCTGCAGTGCCTGAGCCATCGTGCTGCCCAGACAACTGCCCTGAAAAACCTGGCCTGTGCATAAAAGACTTCTTCAAAGTCTACCACTCGTCCATGGATTACTAAATATATTTCTGATTTACCATGCACCACTTGATGTACTCTGCACAACTTACATGTACCATCCTGATGTACTCTGCACAATTTACATATGCCACCACATTATAAATTAACATACTAGTAAAATACATCTCTAAATCAAATGAAAATTAGTCATTTGTGGGGGGGTTCTACTTTTTGGCACCTCAAGGACTCTGCAAATGCGACATTGCACCCTCAAACAATTCCATCATAACCTGTGCTCCAAAACGTTGCTCCTTCCTTTTGGAGTGCGGCAGTGTGCCCAAACAGTAGTATATCACCACATGTGGGGTACCTCTGTACTCAGGAGAAACTGAACAATAAATTTCAGGGTCCATTTCCTCCTATTACAATTGTGAAAATGAAAAATTTGGGGCTAAAGCAACATTTTTGTGGAAAATTTTTTTTCATTTTCACTACTCAACGTTACAAAATTCTGTGAAGCACCTGCCGGTTCAAGGTGCTCACAATATCTCTAAATAAATTCCTTGAGGAGTGTAGTTTCCAAAATGGGGTAATTTGTGGGGGATTTCCACTGTTTAGGCACACCAGGAGCTCTGCAAACACGACATGGAGTCTATCTATTCTAACCATTTTGGAATCCAAAAGTCAAATGTTGCTCTTTCCCTTCTGAGACTTTCTGTGCTCCCAAACAGTATTTTTCTTCCATGTATGTGATATCGGTTTACTAAGGAGAATTTGCACAACAAATTGTACAGTTAATTTTTTCCTTTTACCCTTGTGAAAGTAAAAAAAATTGGAGCTAATGCAACATTTTTGTGGGAAAAATGTGCGTTTTTATTTTCACAGTTCAATGTTATAAAATTCTGTGAAGCACCTGCATGTTCAAGGTGCTCACCACACATCTAGACAAATTCCTTGAGGGGTGTAGTTTCCAAAATTGGGTCACTTGGGGGTTGCACTGTTTAGGCATATCGGGGGCTTTGCAAACACAACATGGCATTTGCAATCTATTCCAGCCAATTTTTCCACCATATATGGGGTATCGGTGTGCTCAGGACAAATTGCACAACAAATTGTATGGTCCATTTTCTCCTGTTATCCTTGTGAAAATGGAAAATTTGGGGCTAAACCAACATTTTGTGGGAAAAAGTAAAATTTTTATTTTTTCCTTCTACATTGCTTTGATTCCTGTGAAGCACCGGCAGATTTAATAAACTTCTTGAATGCGGTTTTGAGCACTTTGAATGGTGCAGTTTTTAAAATGGTGTTACTTTTGGGCATTTTCTGTGACATAGGCCCCTCAAATCACTTAAAAATGTGATGCGGTCCCACAAACAAATTGGTTTCGTAAATTTTTGGTAAAAATTGCTGATAAGCAATTAACCCTTCTAACTTTGTAACAAAAAAATGTTTAAATTAAATGATGCTGATGTAAAGTAGACATATGGGAAATTTTATTTATGAACTATTTTGTGCGATATAACTCTGGTTTAAGGGCACAAAAATTCAAAGTTTGAAAATTGCAAAATTTTCAAAATATTTCCCGATTTCCAATATTTTTACAAATAAACACAAAAAAATCGACCTAAATCTACCACTATCATGAAGTACAATGTGTCACGAAGAAAAGCAATCTGAGACTCACTGGAATATGTTGAAGCATTCCAGAGTTATTACCACATAAAGTGACACCGGTCAGAATAGAAAAAATAGGTCTGGTCAGAAAGGTGAAAACAGGTTTGGAGTTGAAGGGGTTAAAGTAAAAAAATAAAAATGACAGAATTGCGGCTTTACAGTCACCCTGCCTCCCACAAAAAAAGGAACAAGAGGCAATCAAAATTCCCAGTATGGTAATAAAAATGATGGCTCGATCTGCAAAATTACAAGCCCTCATACAGCTCCATCTAAGGAACAAAAATAAAAAAAAGTTTGGGGTCTTGGAATATGGTGACACAAACCACATTTTTTTTTAAAGCTAAACCATATTAAAAAAACTATATATACCGTATATTCCGGCGTATAAGACGACTTTTGAAGACTGAAAAATCTTCTGTCTAGTCTGGGGTCGTCTTATACGCCGGTAATGCTTTTGAACTTTCAGAAATTGACATGCGGGGATACTCTGGGGGTGTTAATAAGCTGCCGTGGCCGTATCCCTGCCATGTCGGAGTTAATATAAGGTGGAGGGAGTTAAAATACGGCGGCGGTAGGTCCAGACAGTCAGCGCTTCTGTGCTGAAACTGACACATCGCTGCGTATTCCCAGCTCCGGACACAGCGCAGGGCTTCTGTGCCGACAGCTTTCACTTGTCACAGAAGCGCTGCGCTGTGTCCGGAGCAGGGAAGTTCGCATCGCTTCTGTGACAATATATGAAAAGCCGGCAATTCAGCAGCGGCATAAGCCGGCACCCGACAATTTAGAATAGAAAGAATAGAGCATCACACATAGATTAGATAGATAGAAACATGTCAGTCACATATATATGAAGTACAGTGACAGTATTGCTTACTGTACTTGTCATTTAGTGTAAAGGATTTATTAAAACAAATATTAGTGTTTTCATGCACCGTCTCTTTAAAAAAGCCGGCCGGCAATTCAGCATCTGTACCCGACAATTTATAACAGAAAGAATAGAGCATCACACATAGATTAGATAGATAGAAACATGTCAGTCACATATATATGAAGTACAGTGACAGTGCTGGTTACTGTACTTGTCATCTAGTGTTAAAATAACGGATTTATTTAAAAAAAAATTGGCGTTTGGTTCCCCTTAATTTTAGACTCTAGCGGAGGTTAAGCAGACAGCTGGGGCAGATGTTTGAAGCCTGGGAAGGGGGTAATACCCACGGAGCTTCCCAGACTACTAATATCAGCCCCCAGCTGAATACCTAGCCTTTACTAGCTATTAAAATGGGGGATCCCAAAAAAATGACGTGGGGTCCCCCCTATTTTAATAGCTAGCAAAGGCTAGGCAGACAGCTGGAGGCTGATATTAATAGCCCAGGAAGGGTGCCATGAATATTGGCCCCCTCCCAGGCTAGAAACACCAGCCGTCAGCCGCCCCAGAAATGGCGCATCCATAGGATGCGCCAATTCTGGCACTTAGCCTCGCTCTTCCCACTGCCCTGTAGCGGTGGCAGTGGGGTAATAGGGCTGGGGTTGATGTCAGCTTATAATGCCAGCTGACATCAAGCCCAGGTTAGTAATGGAGAGGCGTCTATAAGACACCCCCATTACTAACCCCATAGTCAAAGTTAAAAAAAACACAAACACCCAGAATAAAGTCCTTTAATTGAAATAAACACACAATTCTTTATTGTTCTAAATTAAACCATACTTACCATCACGCCCATTCCAGCTGAAGCCAACGATCTCCTGCAATAAAAGTAAAATAATAAAGCAACCTCATCCTTACCTTTCCATATAAAAAAAAGCGCCGCAGGACTGTGGTGGCACTGTCTCCTCCGCGCAGTGCATCGGAGGCTTCAGATTCACCAACAAGCTCGGTTGGTGAAGTCTCCGATTCGGAGGATGAAGTTCGGCAGAGTCGATCTGCTACGCTTTCCGGCCGCGTGGATGCTCTTATTGGAGCCATGCGGGAAGCGTTACAGCTGTCTGAAGAGCCGGCAAAGCCTGGCAAGTCGGCCCGGCTGTATCAGGAGCCGCGTCGGGCTCATTCAACATTGCCGGCGCATGATGAACTTAACGAGGCAGTGGAGAAAGAACCCCGGTGTCCGGATAAACGCTTCCAGGGGATGCGTTTTTTTGATGCCTTGTATCCCTGCGCCACGGAGACGATCGCTAATTGGGTTCCCTCCCCTGAAGTGGATGTTCCTCTGTCTCAGCTTAGTAAATCTTCCTTGCTTCCTGTTAAAGGGAAGGCCAGTCTTCAGGAACCTCTGGACAGAAGAACGGAGTTAGCGGCGAAGTCCATCTATGAGGCCGCGGGTCATGGGTTCCGTGCAGCCTTGGGGGCCATGTGGGCCGGTGAGGCTTCTCTGCGGTGGTTGGACCAGCTGCGGACGGCATGGCAGGATGGAACTCCGCTGTCGGAAGTGGAAAGGCTTTTCCAGCTGTTGGAAGAGGCGACACGTTATGGCAGGGACGCAGTACTGGATACTACTTCCGTTATGTCCAGGGCTCAGTCTTCGGCCGTCACAGTCAGGAGAGCACTGTGGCTTAAACAGTGGACTGGAGACGCAGTATCCAAACAAGGTTTGCTTAGTCTAGCGTACAAAGGCGGTCATCTTTTTGGTTCGGACCTCATGGAGCTGACTGCTAAGGCCAAGGCTAAGGATGCTGCCCTGCCTCAGCGGAAGGCGGCAGCTTCCACGTCTGGCAGGTCAAGTGACAGTGGTGGTCGCCGGTCCTTTCGGACCAGGGGGCGGTTCGGTCTGCCTTCTTGGGGATCGAGTCGTCCCTCGTCTTCCGGTAAGAAGTCCACCCAGAAATCCCGTATTCCTTGGAAGCAACATTTCCGTCAGGGCAAACGGGAGGTTGACAAAAAGCCCGCTAAGGCGGACTGATGCCAGGAATCCGCTCGAGGGCTCTCGGGTCGGAGGTCGTCTGCTGCAATTCGGGTCGATTTGGGCGTCCCATATTTCGGACGCCTGGGTGACGCAGGTTATGTTGGCAGGCTATTTCATAGAGTTTCACTCTCGTCCCCCGGACAGGTTTTGTCAATCACGCACCCCGTCCGAGCCCAAACTGGCTGCAGCACTGCTGCGGGAGGTGGACACTCTTCTGCAGCAGGGCGTGGTGGTTCCGGTTCCGCCAGAGGACCGGGTAAGGGGGTTTTACTCCAACCTTTTTGTGGTCCCCAAAAAGGAGGACAAGTTTCGCCCCATTCTGGATCTCAAAGATTTGAATCTTCATGTCCGGACCCGAAAATTCCGCATGGAGTCTCTCCGCTCTGTCGTAGCGGCTCTGTCGCAGTACGATTTCTTGGTGTCGATCGACATCCGCGACGCTTATTTGCATATCCCTATCGGCAGGGCCCACCAGCGCTTCCTGCGTTTCGCCATAGGTCAGGCCCATTACCAGTTTGTAGCCCTACCATTCGGTTTGGCCTCGGCACCCAGGGTTTTTACAAAAATCCTGGCGCCACTCATGGCGCTTCTTCGAAAACAGGGAGTTACGGTTCTGCCCTACCTGGACGACCTGTTGATTGTGTCGCCCACAGCGGAGGAGGCGATGGCTGCTCGCGATCTCTCCCTCCAGCACCTGGAGGACTTCGGGTGGCTGGTCAATTGGAAGAAATCGTCATTGGAACCGACGCAGTCAATCCTGTTCTTGGGGATGCTTTTCGACACAGTACGGGCAGTGGTGTCCCTGCCTCCGGGCAAACAAGCGAACCTTCGTCGCCATGTCCAGGCTATGAGGTCGGCGATGGCAATGTCCCTTCGGGAATGCATGCGCCTTCTGGGTCTGATGGAGGCGGCAATGGATGCCGTACCATTTGCACAGTTTCATTCCCGGGATCTCCAAAATCTAATTCTGACCAGTTGGGATCGTTTGCACCGACTTCACTGGATCGCTCTGTCGTTATCTCCCGCAGGGTGCGAGAGTCTCTTGGATGGTGGTTACGTCCAGAAACTCTATCCCTGGGGAAATCCTTTCTTCTCCCAAGGTGGTCGGTGATTTCCACCGATGCCAGTCTGACAGGCTGGGGGGGGGGGTTTGGAACGACCTCTGGGTTCAGGGGGTCTGGTCGTCAGAGGAGTCGTCTCTACCAATCAACATTCTGGAGTTGAGAGCAATTTTTCTCTGCCTCCGACATTGGACGGTCCTGTTGAGCGGTCTGCCGGTCCGGATTCAGTCGGACAATGCGACGGCTGTCGCGTATATCAACCATCAGGGCGGGACGAGGAGTTCCAGGCTCATGATGGAGGTCTGCCGGATCCTGGATTGGGCCGAGTCCAGGGTTTCGGCCATCTCTGTGATTCATATCCCAGGTGTGCTGAATATGTCGGTGGACAGTCGCGAGCAGATGGATCCGGGGGAATGGAGTCTCCATCCGGAGGTCTTTGCACTGCTGTGTTCCCGGTGGGGGACTCATCAGGTGGACTTGATGGCATCCAGGCTGAACGCCAGGGTTCCGACATTCATTTCCAGGTACAGGGACCCGGAGGCTGTGGCGGTAGATGCTCTAGTGGCCCCGTGGGACCAGTTCGAGCTGATCTATGTGTTTCCGCCAGTATCCTTACTTCCCTTGGTGATTCGGTGGATCAAACTCGAACGAGTACCAGCAATTTTGGTAGCCCCGGATTGGCCACGGAGGGCGTGGTATTCGACGCTGGTGTCTCTGCTGGCGGCGCCTCCGTTTCCACTGCCGCTTCGCCCGGACCTGTTAATCCAAGGGCCCATTCGTCTTCCGGACCTGAAGGCTCTTCGTTTGATGGCGTGGCACTTGAGACCGAGATCTTGAACCGTCGTGGTTTTTCGTCCAAGGTTATTTCTATCTTGCGGGCGGCCAGAGGTCCAGCTACGACTAGGATTTATCACAGAACTTGGGAGTCTTTTTAATCTTGGTGTTCTGGATCGTCAAGGAACCCGAGGGTTTTTTCCATCCCCAACTTCTTGGCGTTTCTGCAATATGGTTTGGCCAAGGGTCTAGCAGTTGGTACCTTGCGAGGTCAGGTATCTGCTCTATCCGCGCTTTTTCGAAGGGCTATTGCTTCATGTAGGGACGTGCGTTCTTTTTTTCGTGGGGTTGCTCGTCAGTTTCCGCCTCGAAGGGCGGTCGTGGCCCCTTGGCGGCTTAATCTAGTCCTGGAAGCTCTTCAGCATGGGCCTTTTGAGCCTATGGATTCGGCTACGCTTTATTTGCTTTCTTTGAAGGTGGCCTTTCTGGTTGCGGTCACCTCTTTGAGAAGGGTTTCGGAGTTGGCGGCACTGTCTTGCTCGCCACCTTTTCTGGAATTTCTTCCGGATCGTGTGGTGCTTCGTACCCGTGGAGATTTTTTACCTAAAGTGGTGTCACATTTTCACGTCAATCAGGACATCGTGTTACCTTCTCTCTGTCCGAAGCCGAAGAGTCCAAAGGAGCGGGCCTTGCACTCGTTGGATTTGGTGCCGGCATTGAAGTTCTATCTGTCAATCATGCAAGGGTTTCGGAAGTCGGACTCTCTTTTTGTGATTCCTGCTGGTCGTCGGCGTGGTCAGCGTGCTTCCAAGGACACTATAGCTCGGTGGATACGTTCGGCTATCCTGGAAGCGTACCGGCTCAAAGGCGAGCCTTGTCCGGTGAGAGTTCGAGCTCATTCCACGAGGGCTGTTGGTTCGTCGTGGGCTTTTCGTCAGGGGGCCTCGGCAGAGCAGCTCTGCCGGGCGGCTACCTGGTGCTCCGTTCACACCTTTACTAAATTTTATAAGGTGGACGTGAGTGCTTCCGCCGATGCGGCCTTGGGGCTCAGGGTCCTGCAGGCGGCGGTGGTTTAGGTTACCTCTTTATTTTATTTTATTTTTTGTTCGGCGCTGGTTGCGCTCTTACCTAAGTTGTTGGGGTGTTGGAGATTCTGCCACTATTTCCCACCCTAGAGTTTTGGACTGCTTTGGGACGTCCCACTAGTAATGGATCTGTGTCTCCCTTCCTTCCCTTCTGCTGCTGAAAGACGGATTTTGGTAAGAACTTACCTGTAAATTCCTTTTCAGCGAAGGAAGGAAGGGAGACACAGCACCCTCCCATGGCAGAAGTATATTTTTGTTTCTAGATGCGGCGCGACCCTTTCCTGATGGCGGTCATCTGGTCTGGGGTTGGCCCACTAGGGCTCTCTTCCAGCATCGCCAGCTCATCCCAGTTGTCAGGTCCAGTGAGTTGTACCTAGGACTGTGTGTTTTTTTTTTTCTTGCTGTTATTTGCATAACCTGTTTTCTCACATTTATGAATTTTTCAGAAGGGGTTGTGTTGTTCTGCTGGTGTTGTCTGCTCTTCCTTAGCTTGTGTACGGACTGGAGAACATGTGAGTAGGAGGAGCCTAAGTAGAGGGGCCAGTCGTCACTTTTTTTAAATCTGAGGTGAACTATCCTATGGGGCTCTGCCTACCCACTAGTAATGGATCTGTATCTCCCTTCCTTCCTTCGCTGAAAAGGATTTTACAGGTCAGTTCTTACCAAAATCCGTCTTTCCCCGGTATGAACTCGAACTGACAATGGCTTCGGAAAGTATTCACCCCCTTGGCCTATTTCCGTGTTTTGCTACATCACAACCTAGAATTTCACTGTTTTTTTTAGGGTTTGCATTAGTTCATGTAAAGAACATGTAAATATCTGTGAACATTTGATTTTCTTTTTATTGTGAAGCAAACAACAATTAGGACAAAATAACTGAAAATTTCATTGTGCATAACTATTCATCCCCCTCCTTAATTCTCTACTTTGTAGAGCCTCCTTTTGTGGCAATTACAATTGCAAGTCGCTTTGGCTAAGTCTTATATGAGCATTCCACATCTTGCCACTTGGATTTTTGCCAATTCCTCAAGACAAAACTGCTCCAGCTCCATCAAGTTAGATGGTTTCCTCTGGTGAACAGCAATTTCTGACCACAGATTCTCAATTGGATTAAGGTCTGGGCTTTGACTAGGCCACTCCAAAACATTTACAAGTTTCCACTTAAACCATCCGAGTGTTGCTTTAGCAGGATGCTTTGGGTCATTGTCTTGTTGGAAGGTGAACTTCCATCACAATCTCAGATGACTAACAGACCGAAACAGGTTTTGTTCCAGAATATCGCTAAATTTTACACCTTCCATCTTCCCCTCAACTTGGACCTTTTTTCCTGTCCCTGCTGCCAAAAAACATCCCCACAGCATGATGCTGCCACCACCATGTTTCACCATGGGGATGGTGTTCTTGGGGTGATGAACTGTGTTGGTTTGGAGTCAGACATAGTGCTTACCTTGGTGGCCAGAAAGTTAAATTTTGGTCTCATCTGACCACAGCACCTTCCCCCATACATTTAGGGAGTCTCCCACGTCTTTTGGCAAACTCAAAATGAACCTTACATTTTTTGTGTGTAAGTAAATGCTTTTTTTCTGCCCACTATTTCCATAAAGGCCACCTCTATGGAGTGTACGGCTTATTGTGGTCATATGGACAGATACTCCAGTCTTTGCTTGGGAACTCTGCAGATCCTTCAGGGTTACCTTTGGTCTCTGTGCTGCCTCTCTGATTAATGCCCTCCTTGGCCGGTCTGAGAGTTTTGGTGGGATGCCCTCTCTTGGCAGGTTTGTTGTGGAACCATGTTCTTTCCATTTGATGATAATAGGATTGATGGTGCTCCTTGGGATCATCAGAGATTGGGATATTTTTTTTATAACCCAACCCTGACTTGTACTGTTCAACAACTTTGTCCTTGACTTGTTTGGAGATCTCCTTCATCTTCATGTTGTTGTTTGGTTAGCAGTGCCTCTTGCTTAATGTTGTTACAGACTCTGGCCTTTCAGAAAAGGTGTGCAAATACTGACAGACCATGTGACACTTAGATTACACAGAGGTGGACTTCCTTTCACTAAGCATATGACTTATGAAGGTAATTGCTTGCACTGGAAATTTTTAGGGGCTTTGTCGCAAAAGGGGTGAATAAATATGCACATGCCAATTTTTAGTTATTTGATCCCATAAATTTAATTTAGCCTATATTTTTCTCACTTCACTTCACCAACAGAGACTATTTAGTGGTGATTAGTGCTGAGCCACCCCCGTAGTGTTCGGGTTCGGTTCGTCGAACACCGGGATGTTCGTGGAACTGTTCGTCGAACACCTTAGAACACCGTCGAACACCGTTAAAACCAATGGCAGGCAAACAAAAACACATAGAAACACATAGAAAACACCTTCAAAAGTGTCCAAAAGCTGACAAACTGCTCAGAAGACACTCTCTTTAAAAAAGCCGGCCAGCAATTCAGCAGCGGCATACACCGGTACCCGACAATTTAGACAAGAAGGAATAGAGCATCACACATAGATTAGATAGATAGAAACATGTCAGTCACATATATAAGAAGTACAGTGACAGTGTTGGTTACTGTACTTGTCATTTAGTGCTAAAGGATTTATTAAAAAAAAAATTGGCGTGGGGTTCCCCGTAATTTTAGTCTCTAGCGGAGGTTAAGCAGACGGCTGGGGCAGATGTTTGAAGCCTGGGAAGGGGGTAATACAAACGGAGCTTCCCAGGCTACTAATATCAGCCCCCAGCTGAATACCTAGCCTTTACTAGCTATTAAAATGGGGGACCCCCAAAAAAATGACGTGGGGTCCCCCCTATTTTAATAGCTAGCAAAGGCTAGGCAAACAGCTGGGGGCTGATATTAATAGCCCAGGAAGGGTGCCATGAATATTGGCCCCCTCCCAGGCTAGAAACCCCAGCCATCAGCCGCCCCAGAAATGGCGCATCCATAGGATGCACCAATTCTGGCACTTAGCCTCGCTCTTCCCACTGCCCTGTAGCGGTGGCAGTGGGGTTATAGGGTTGGGGTTGATGTTAGTTTATAATGCCAGCTGACATCAAGCCCAGGTTAGTAATGGAGAGGCGTCTATAAGACACCCCCATTGCTAACCCCATAGTCAAAGTTACAAAAAACACAAACACCCAGAATAAAGTCCTTTAATTGAAATAAACACACAATTCTTTATTGTTCTAAATTAAACCATACTTACCGTCACGCCCATTCCAGCTGAAGCCAACGATCTCCTGCAATAAAAGTAAAATAATAAAGCAACATCATCCTTACCTTTCCATGGTTCCCACGACAGCTTCAGCTCTGCTACATTCACATGACAGGCTGGACCGCAGCAGAACGCTGCCATCCAGCTTGCCATGCTGCAGAGACTGAGAAGCGCAGGCATGCTTGCGCTCCTCAGTGTCTCGCTGTGACGGCATAAAGATGAGCCGAGGTCATGTCCAATGAACTCGGCTCACCTCATGCACGTCACTGACAGCGTGGGAGAATTCTCCTGCGCATGCGGTGAGTGCAGGAGAATTTTCCCACGCTGTCAGTGACGTGCATGAGGTGAGCTCATGTCCAATGAACTCACCTCATGCACGTCACTGACAGCGTGGGAAAATTCTCAGCGCTTGAGCAGGAGAATTCTCCCACGCTGGGATGGCATTGAGGTGACAGGCTGGATCGCAGCTGAGCGCTGCCATCCAGCTTGTCATCCTTCAGAGACACTGCAGAGCGCAAGCATGCCTGCGCTTCTCAGTGTCTGCGGCATGGCAAGCTGGATGGCAGCATTCTGCTGCGGTCCAGCCTGTCATGTGAATGTAGCAGAGCTGAAGCTGTCGTGGGAACCATGGAAAGGTAAGGATGATGTCGCTTTATTATTTTACTTTTATTGCAGGAGATCGTTGGCTTCAGCTGGAATGGGCGTGATGGTAAGTATGGTTTAATTTAGAACAATAAAGAATTGTGTGTTTATTTCAATTAAAGGACTTTATTCTGGGTGTTTGTGTTTTTTTGTAACTTTGACTATGGGGTTAGTAATGGGGGTGTCTTATAGACGCCTCTCCATTACTAACCTGGGCTTGATGTCAGCTGGCCTTATAAACTGACATCAACCCCAACCCTATTACCCCACTGCCACCACTACAGGGCAGTGGGAAGAGCGAGGCTAAGTGCCAGAATTGGCGCATCCTATGGATGCGCCATTTCGGGGGCGGCTGATGGCTGGTGTTTCTAGCCTGGGAGGGGGCCAATATTCATGGCACCCTTCCTGGTCTATTAATATCAGCCCCCAGCTGTCTGCCTAGCCTTTGCTAGCTATTAAAATAGGGGGGACCCCACTTTATTTTTTTGGGGTCCCCCATTTTAATAGCTAGTAAAGGCTAGGTATTCAGCTGGGGGCTGATATTAGTAGCCTGGGAAGCGCCGTGGGTATTACCCCCTTCCCAGGCTTCAAACATCTGCCCCAGCCGTCTGCTTAACCTCCGCTAGAGACTAAAATTACGGGGAACCCCACGCCAATTTTTTTTTTAATAAATCCTTTATTTTAACATTAAATGACAAGTACAGTAATCAACACTATCACTGTACTTCTTATATATGTGACTGACATGTTTATATCTATCTAATCTATGTGTGATGCTCTATTCTTTCTGTTATAAATTGTCGGGTACCGATGCTAAATTGGCGGCCGGCTTTTTTAAAGAGACGGTGCATGAAAACACTAATATTTTTTTTTTAATAAATCCTTTAACACTAAATGACAAGTACAGTAACCAACACTGTCACTGTACTTCTTATATATGTGACTGACATGTTTCTATCTAATCTATGTGTGATACTTTATTCTTTCGGTTCTAAATTGTCGGGTACCAGTGTATGCCGCTGCTGAATTGCCGGCTTTTCATGTTTCAGTGTGAGCACTGTTCCCATTGATTTGGGCAACCACTGTAATGCCACAACCACCATGGCTGTGGCATTACAGTGAGTGGCAGACAATCCCTGCATGATTGGTGCTCTAAATAGCGCCAGACATGCAGGACACGCTTTTGGTGCACGAACAGTTATCGAACATAACCTCGAACAGCCGAATTTTTTGCAAATCGTTCGCGTTTGTTGAACGACTCGAACACCGCCCAAAACAGCTCGAATTTGAGATTGGCGAACAGTTCTAGTCGAACACCGCTCATCTCTAGTGGTGATGCATCACACACAAATCGGATTCCCAAATATTTAAACACAGGTTGTAATGTAACAAAATAGGTAAAAAGCCAAGTTTCGCAGGCTTTTCTCAAATTTCAAGCATTCAACATAGAACAGTTTTATTCTTAGACCCCACAAAGGCGTACAACTTCATTGAGTGGAGATTCCTGTTTGTACCCGCTCCAAGTTTCGTTTTGGCACAGTGTTTATCAAATGGATCCAACTTCTTTAATTGAAGCGAAGTTCTCAAATTTTTGTCAATGGATGGATATCAGAACCTTTTAAGGTTTACTGTGGAACCAGACAGTGCTGCCCCTTGTCTTCACTTTTATTTGCATTGGCTGTAAAGCTCCTTGCTGTATGGCAAGAGCTGGAACCCATCCTTTTTTGTTCTATATATCAACACTCCAGTATAGCTGGCTTGAATTACCTCTTATACATGAAAACACTAGCATGTACGCCAACGATACATTATTATACTTCGCCAACCTAGGGACCTCCATTATACATATCATTGACTGCTTGTCATGCTTTCAACCTTTGCCTGTCTTCCCAATAAATTGGTCTAAATTGTCCTTGGTTCCCAGGCATGTATCAGGTCCTCTAGAATCAGTATTTTTGGTCATTATACTTTGGACCACATCTTTCACTTATTCAGGTATTAAGATTTCCAGAATAATATCAGAATTCGTCCAAGTGAATATAATCCACTTTTTTTCCAGCTTTTTTTACACTCTAAAATAAACTGCTGGAACAAGCTACTACAATGTTGTATCTAAATCAGTTCTCTTCTCTGGCACAACAATACGCATAGGGTTTCCACTAGCTACGTTACTGCATGAGTCTGGAGGTATGGCACTACTGGTGTAAGATTGTACTATTTAACGAGCTAATTACTTCACCTCCAACTAATTGGAATTCAACAGAGGTGACACAAGTACAGACACCAGTCAATCTCCTTTCACAAGGTATAATTAGATCCACTGAAACTATTGTTCTGTGGGAGCCTGTATACTTATACATGGCCATCTGTGGCACATCATCCAATTCTTAGACTCTTCAAGTGGGTCGCAGTTGAAAGGATATTTTATATGAATCAGATTCATGTTCACACTACACACTACTCTGGCACAATGAGAACATTTCAGAATAATTTCTGACTTTATGGCTAATTAGATTGGAGGAAAAGGGGTCAATGAGTTTCCAGTCGTACAGGAAGGGCTTAGCCTTTCTGAGATTTAAAGAAGCACTGCTGCCTATTTTTTTTATTTAATTGTGTATATATGTGCTTGTGTGGTGCCCCTGAGGGTTCAGTCGCCACAGAGATACTGCACCTCACTTGAGGTGTGGTGTCTCCCTTCTCTCAGGTAAGATGGGAGTGCTGCACGGAACCCCAAACACCTGCATCCAACACCACACTGCTCTAGGCCGGCTGGAAGGGCAACATGCAGAGCGCAGCTGCTGAGCCCTGACACTGGCTGGAGTAGGGGGGGGGGGGGCCAAAGCTAGGGGGAACCAATAGTGGGTGTGGGTGGAGGAAGCAGATTCAGGAAGCACTTATACAGTAGATATAAAATAGAGAATCCATCTTAGGGTGGCAGACTAGTAGTTGGAGAACAGTCCGGGAGCAGAGGCTCAGTCCGAGCTCTGCTCCACAAGTTAGGGCCCAGGATAGAGGCCCGGAGGGGAGCAGGGAGTAGGCTCCATTCTACAAGAGGATCGCAGGGGGTACGGCGCGTGCAGGACGGCACTCGTAGGCCCCGCTCCTGCCAGGTGTCAGGAGGGATCGGTTGCTTCATTCTAATCTCCAGGAGGTCAGGTTGGTCCCGGATCCAACGTACAGGAAGGACTTCAGCATACCCGAGCGGGATTGAGAGTGAGCAGCGTAGGGCAGCGGTGAGAAGGACCAAGTGTGAAGACGGTCAAAGTAGGAACACGTGAAAGTGGGGTTCCACCAGGCATTCCTAAGCTGCTTGAGGAAGGACTGAGCCCCTGCCCGGTGAACGCAGCGCGACGAGGGAGGCCTTCACCTGTAAAGTGCACTTGTGAATTGCCTAAGAACTGTAAGTAAAACCTTGGACGACTGCATCGAACAGCCTCTGTCTGTTTCTTCACCGGCGCCATTAATCCTCACCGCACTACAACGCCCAGCGCACCGTGCATTCATCTATTTTTACACTGCTCTGAGGCCCGCTCCGCCTGTGGGGAGCTGTACCATCTTAAGCTGCCCTGACATCTGCCTCAGAGGACTGTTGCAGCGCTGGGGATCCTCACCAGACATCACAGGTGGCGTCACGAACTCTTTGAACTTTTTACTAATAAGTGATACCCCCCTTTTTTGCACTGACCGCCCTGGGCCAGCCACCGTGATATATCTCCCAAAGAGTGCCCCATGGCCCCGGGGCCGAGTCACTTGTACTGTAGTGTGAGTGTATTAATATACTCACCTATCGCTGCTCCCTCCAGTGTGCAGCGCTATTCTTCTTTGTGATATTACTTCTCTGCAGACTGGCCAGCTCTTGCAGTGACTTTTACAATGAAAGCCTATGGAACGTCAGAACGAGGCTTCCAGCTCACGTATAGAGCGTAGAGTGAGCCGGCTAGTCGCAATTGCAGTGATGTCACTCAGAAGAGGAGTGGAACGGCGCTGGTCACCGGAGAGAGCAGCTGTAGGTGAGTATATTAATACACTCACATTACGTGCATGTACACACACATTTACAGAATAAAAAAAACTGATGGGAGTGTTTTTTTTAAGCATGCATTAACTACACAAATTTTAATAAAACAGTAAATTTAACCTCTTTCTCTTTACTGGATAGTTAATTATGACCTTTTACTCCTTCCTAGATTCGTTTCTACAACCACATGAGCAATTCTACTGTGGCACACTATACCACTTCAGACTAGCCAAGTTCTGATTACCCATTTCAGTGCCCCAAATATCACACAACCACTGGTGCATTTTTTTTATCTTCTCTGGAGCTGGCTTCAATTCCTTGGATTTTGGGAACAAGTGGTTATGTTTCTTAATTATGTGATTTAATGAGATCTCTTCTTCCACTCTAGTGATGAGCGAACATGCTCGCCACTGCTCGGTACTCGCCCGAGCATCTCACTGCTCGAGATGCTCTGCGCTCTGTGGGTATTTCCTGGTTGCTCGGGCGGGAGCTCGGGTCCCCTCCCTGCATGTTTGGCGCTCTTTAGAGAGCCAATGAACATGCATGGATAGCCTGCCACACACTGTAATGCCGTAGCCATGTTGGTTGTGGCGTTACAGTGATTGGCTGGCCGCACAGCGTCATCAGGTCTATATAAGACCTGGCGCCGCCATGCTTGTCACAGTCTGCCCCGGAAACAGGCAGTGTAGGGAGAGGTGCTGCTGAGTCAGGGAGAGATTTGCTTGTTTATTAATTAGTGTAGGTATACCACAACATCTATATATATGCATCTGAACTAACAGTCCATCTGAGGACTAATCCAGCTGCATCTATTCAGTGGTGACAGCAGGAGTTAGGCAGGCAGGCAGTGTATGTGGCAGACTGCAGTGCATATAGCAAGAGGGTCCATTAAATATCCTGTTAGTCTAGGCATTCCACAACATATATATATTATCAGAGCTAGGCAGGCAGGCAGTGTATGTGGCAGACTGCAGTGCATACAGCACAAGAGGCTCCATTCCAGTTCTGTCTGCTGCTTCTGTTACAGATATTTCTAGAAATAGCCCCAGGTATCAGGGGCCATGGATAATTTTTTTTTTATCTTAATCCTGATTATTTGCTTAAAAAGCAATCCAGAGAACACCTTTTTTCTGCTCCATTTGCTAATTGCCACTGCAGAACACAGCCAGGTCCTTTCCATATTACAGCGATAAAAATCCAGAAATTTGTAGTGAACGTGGAAAATATTGGCCTTCATTTAAATTTTATTGCAGTGTGTCAGTGAAGTTATTGACACGAGGTCGCTGTGAAAAATAGTCACCTGCAGGCCAGCTATTTAAAACTGTGGTTTTCCGTCACACGTATCACATATAAGTTCGCTCCAAATTCAGCCTTTTCTGGCCTCCATTTAAATTTTGTTGCAGTGTGTCAGTGAAGTTATTGACACGAAGTTGCTGTGAAAAATAGTAACCTACAGGCCAGCTATTTAAAACTGTGGTTTTCCATCACACGTATCAAATATAAATGTGCTGCAAATTCAGCCATTTGTAGTGAACGTGGAAAATATTAAATATTATTTAAAATGGACAAGGCGCGTGGCAAGGGACGGAAAAGTGGATGTGAAGGTCATGGCGCATGCAGAGGACCAAGACGAGGCTGAGGCCGTGGGCAAGCTGAAATTGTGTGACAACAAACGCCCACATCTTGTTGCTTGTCGCTCGACCTTCCTTCCCAATTAATAGGGGACCGCAGAACACCACTATTGAAAATAGAGCAGTGTGAAAAGGTTATTGATTGGATAGCAGATAATGCTTCCAGAACACTTATCCACCACCACCACTACCCTGTCTTTCACACCTTCAAGTCTCAGTAGCTGTGAGTCTGGACTGCATATTCCTCACCCTGATCCTCCTTTCTACCACCACGCCGAGTGCCCGGAGACAACTGATGCCACACTTGGACACTCCAAAGAGCTGTTAATTTTTCCATTTATAGATTTGGGCCTCTCGCCCAGTCCACTTGAAGCGGGGCAAGAGGAGATCGCATGTAGCGATGCCCAAATATTTGAGCAGCCACGGTCACACAAAGGCGGCGGTGGGAAACTGTCACAAGAGGTGGATGATGATCAGACCCAATTGCCAGAAAGTCAGGAGGAGGACCAGGGTGTGGAAGTGGAAGACGAGGTGGTGGACGACGAAGTCGCTGACCCAACCTGGCAAGGTCACATGCAGAATGAGGACAGCAGCACACAGGGGGAGGGAGGCATAGCACCACAACAGGCAAGAACAAGCAGTGTGGTGACTGCAGAAAGAAGGCGGGCAAACATTCCCCGTAACATCAACACGACGGAAGTTGCCAGTACAACTGTTAGGTCTTCCTGAGTCTGGTTGTTTTTTAAAGATTCTGCCGATAACCCCAAAAAGGCCATTTGCACGACCTGCCAGGCCAGCATCAGCAAGAGTAGCAAAACTACCAATCTGACCACCACCAGCATGATTAGGCACATGGCAGCAAAGCACCTGACTAAGTGGGCCGAACCCCAGGGTCCAGCAACAGAGTCTGCGGGTGACACCACTGCTTCTACCGCTGTTGTGCGTGCACGTCATTCCCCTGTCCATGGTGCATGCCAAGATGCCTCCCGCCCTGCACCTGTCGTTGAACATTCTCAACTAGCACCATCAGCAAGCACGTCCACGTCCTTGTCCCAGCGCAACGTTCAGTTGTCCCTACCCCAGTCCTTGGAATGCAAGGACAAATACGCAGCTAATGCCCCACAGGCCACACTACTAAATTTACACATTTCATGAATGCTTGCACTCGAAATGTTGCCTTTTAGGCTTGTGGAGACAGAAGCTTTCCACAACCTGATGGCGGCGGCCGTCCCTCGGTACTCGGTCCCCAGCCGCCACTATTTCTCCTGGTGTGCCATCCCCGCATTACACAAGCATGTGTCCCACAACATTAGCCGTGCCCTCAACAATGCAGTTACTGGGAATGTCCACCTAACCACGGACACATGGACAAGTGCTTGTGGTACATCTCGCTGACGGCACACTGGGTTAACATAGTGGAAGGCGGGCGGGAACCTGTCGGATTTTGGGACGGAACACGTCCTCCCGACATCGAGGATTGTGGGCCCTAGGTCAATCAGGGTTGCCCCACATTCTACAGCTCCTGCACCTCCTCCTCTTCAGCATCCATCTCCGAAATGACCACATCAGTCGCAAGCTGGAAGTACTGAAGCACTGCAGCACTGCCTCGGCCACTTGGCAACAGGCTGTGCTGAAGCTAATATGCTTAGGTGACAATCCACACAATGCTGAAGAGTTGTGGACAGCTGTGAAAGAGCAGGCAGATCTGTGGCTGACACCGCTGACCCTACAGCCAGGCATGGTCGTATGTGACAATGGCCGGAATCTGGTGGCAGCTCTGAGGCAAGGCGAGCTCACACACGTACCATGCCTGGCCCATGTGCTTAACCTCGTAGTTCAGCGGTTTCTCAAAACCTACCCAATCTGCTTGTCAAAGTATGCCGCCTGTGACATTTTAGAAAGTCAGCCACAGCTTCCTCCACCCTTGCCGTGCTTCAGCAGCATTTGCAGCTTCCTGCTCACCAACTGGTGTGTGATGTCCCCACGAGTTGGAACTCTACATTGCAGATGATGGGAAGGATTACCTTCGGTACCGTTCGTTCAGCGCGGATGACCTGAGGACAGGGAGGAGGAGGAAGAGGATGAGGAGGAGAGCATGGTCAGTCGTCCTCTTGGTGAGGACATGGAATTCTTGCCTCTGCAGTCTGGCACACATGGCTGTGTTTATGTTACGCTGCCTTTCCCGTGACCCTCGCATTGTCCAAATTTTGGGTGACAGTCATTACTGGTTGGTGACAATTGTAGACCCACGCTACAGGGAGAACTTTCTGTCTCTTATTCCCTTGCAGGACAGGCCTAATAAAATGGTGCAGTACGAGAAGGCCCATGTTGCGGAATTATTAAAAAAATTCCCATCTGAAAACGCTGGCAGCAGAGGTCACAGTTCGTTGGACAACCAAGGAGTACAGGTGAGCGAGCCACAAATGCAATCCAGCAGAGGCAGAGGAACACTGTCAAAGTTCTGGGACAGTTTTCTCAGACCCTCCCATTGCACAGGGCCTGAGGCGGGGGGTACCCTCACAAGGAGTGCAAAGTTTCGGAAGATGGTAAGAGAGTACCTTGCCGACCGTACCAATGTCCTCCGTGATTCCTTAGTGCCTTATAATCATTGGGTATCCAAGCTGGACACATGGCATGAACTGGCTCTCTATGCCTTGGAGGTCCTGCCCTGCCTTGGTGCTAGCATTTTGTCAGAACAGGTTTTTAGTGCCGCTGGTGGAATTATAACCGATAGGTGCATCCGCCTGTCAACTGAAAATGGTGACAGGCTGACTCTTATAAAAATGAACAAGGGCTGGATTGGGCCAGACTTCTCAACACCACCGAATGATAGCAGTGTAACATAAACTCAAATACAGTATCTTTTTTTGGGGAGGCCTTACTCTATTCCCATGCACCTCTGTCTTCACACCCAGACATGGGTATACGCTTCCTGATTTTGTATATTTGGTCTTGTCCTCCTCCTTCTCCGCATCCTCATCCTTCACCACCATATCACCACCATACCACCACCAACTTATCTACGTCTCTTGCAAGGGGCATTGGAGTTCCTCCAAATTTTTGCCAGTCGTTGCTTCACTGCATAGGCAAACAGTATGGGAGACTCACTTCCTAATAATGGAAACATTGTTTTTAGGAGGCTCTTTGACCTCTACGTCTCTTGCAAGGGGCATTGGAGTTCCTCCAAATTTTTGGCAGCCGTTGCTTCACTGCATAGGCAAACACTATGGGAGACCCACTTCCTAATAATGGGAACATTGTTTTTAAGAGGCTCTCTGACCTCTACGTCTCTTGCAAGGAGCATTGGAGTTCCTCCAAATTTTTGGCAGCTGTTGCTTCACTGCATAGACAAACACTATGGGAGACCCACTTTCTAATAATGGGAACATTGTTTTTAGGAGGCTCTCTGACCTCTACATCTCTTGCAAGGGGCATTGGAGTTTCTCCAAATTTTTGACAGCCATTGCAGTCACTGCATAGGCAAACAGTATGAGAGACCCTCTCCTTTCTAATGGGAATATGTCGTTACTGTGGCCCTGCTCTCTGAGTCTTTAAATTGTTAGTGGGGTTTTTCCTAAATTTTGTCAGCCGTTGGACTCCCTGCATACTCTATAACTGTATTGCACACCCGCTAATTTGTAATGGAAACATGTCATTACTGTGACCCTGCTCTATGTGTCTTTAAATTGTTAGTGGGTTTTTTCCCAATTTTGGCAGCCCTTGCAGTCACAGCATGGCCATTACCACTATAGGAGACCTGCTCCTTTATAATGGGAACACTTTTTTTACTGAGTCCCTCCTCTATGTCTTTTCAAATGGGTATTATGTTGCGTCCAAATTTTTGGCAGCCCTTGCAGTCACTGGATACGCAATAACAGTATAGGAGACCCACTTGTTAATAATGGGAACAACAAAGCATAGCCGGATGATGGCTCTCTAACAATAGCGAGAGCCACCTGCTGGCCCTTTAAGCATAGTAAGGGCTGCATGATGGCCCTATAAAAATAGGCTTTGTGACTTTCAGAGTCCCTCCATCATAAATTAAACTGGATGTGTCTGATGATGTGTCACATACCACAGATAAGGTTGTAAAATGTTAAAATGACATTTCCTGGTGAATGCATTTGTCTTAAAAAAATAACATAAAAAAAAACAGTAGGATCTTTTTTTAGTATAAAAACCAGAGTCGTCAATATAACCTCAATATAATCCCATTGTTCAGCTCCTGCACCTCCTCCTCCAGTTCGGCCTCCATCTCCTAAATAACCACATCAGTCACAAGATGAAAGCACTGCAGCACTGCCTTGACCAAGCGGCAACAGGCTATGCTGAAGATAACATGCTTTATGCTTAGGTGACAAACCGCCCACCGCTGCAGCATTGTTGAAAGCTGTAACACAGCAGCCTGATCTGTGGCTCTCACTGCTGAACATACAGCCAGGCATGGTCGACGGAGAAATGACAGCCGGAGTAGATACGGTTTCCCTCTATGCCAGTCCTTAGACCGAGCTAAAGAATTTGTCTGTGGTGAAATACAACTCCCACTGACAAGTAGTTACAAACTGAAAAACATTTGGCCCACCAGAGGATTTTATTCTCAGGGCTCGCCTTTCCTTTCTCCCTCACTCAAGAGCCCCATAGCTGCTGCAAAGTTTGTGCTATCATGAACTCTCCTGATAAAGAAGCCAGGGCCCACCCGAGGATTCTCTAGTGGGATCGTCCAACCCTGCTGAGAAGCAGTCCTGGCTAAGAAAAGTGTGTAGGAAGGTTCCCGGACGCTCCTTTTTTACTGAGGTGGAAACTCACGCAAATAAGGGGAGAACATTCAAAATGCTTGCAGATGTTGTCCTTGCTGGGATTTGAACCCAGGATCCCAGCGCTGCAAGGCTTCAGTGCTAACCACTGAGCCAATGTGCTGCTGTTCAACCTCTGATATCTAACAGAAACTTGCACCTACTTCCAATCTATCTTCAGCTCCTTTGTGAGAAACACGCCGGCATGAGGTTGTGAAAAGCTTCCGCCTCCACGAGCCTAAAAAGCCACATTTCAAGTGCAAGAAGCTTTAGAGGACTTCCTGGGAGAAATGATAGCTGGAGTAGATATGGTTTCCCAAAAGTCAGTCCTTTCACTAAGCTAAAAAATATGGCTGTGGTGAAATACAACTCACCGACAAGCTGTGGACTGGCTCCGTACCGTCCCTGGCCACATTCACTTGTCCATGCGTTTGTGGTTAGGCGGTCCTTCTCAGTAAGTGCACTGGGGAGGGCATGGGTAATGTTGTAGGACCCGTGCTTGTGGAAGGCGGAGACGACAGCGGAACAAGTAGTGGCGGCTGGGGACCGAGTATGGACACCCGGCCGCCGCCATAAGGCTGTGAACAGCTTCCACCTTCACGAGCCTCTAAGGCCACATTTCAAGTGCAAGCAGCTGTCAAAAATTTTGCAGTATAGTATTGCAGCCTGTGGGTGGCTGGCTGCATACTTGCACTTTGCATTAAAAGCAATGGGGTAGGGACAACTGAACGCTGCGCTGGGACAAGGACGTGGATGGTGACTGTTGCAAGTCTGCAGCGACAGAGGCATCTTCGCATGCGCCAAGGATCACTTGTGATGGGCACACTTTTAGGCAGTGACCTGGGACTCAGAGATGCTTTCAGGGGTCTTCCCCATGCTGTTCCCATGTTTTTTCAGCACTGTATGCATGTGTCTGATGATGTGTCACACACCACATGGCCAGATAAGGTTGCAAAATGTTAAAATGACATTTCACAGTGAATGCATTTGTCTTGGTTGAAAGCAATGCAAAAGTGCAAAAACGCATCAAAAACGCTATGTGTGAACATAGCCCAAGGTGTAAAGGAGCGTTTTTGTTTATTTATTTTGCCTTATATGCAAGTCATTACCCTGGAAAGGATGTTCCTTAACATATTTCCCAGGAAAATTCATTTTGGTTTCGTTTTTGTATGTTTTATTGTGAGTCCGTAAAAGCGGCGTAATACTCTGACAACATTGTTGACAGCAGTGACCTGGGAGTCAGAAATGCTTCCAAGGGTCTTCTCCATGCTGTTCCCCTGTCATTTGAACACTGTTCTCATCGATTTGGGCAATTTTTAGTCCCTCTGCAGACCGCCGGGGGGAGCCGCCAGAAAAATTCTCGAGTCTCCCACAGACATTGGGCTCGTTACTCAGTCCGAGCACCCGAGCATTCCAATTTGCTCGACTCGAACAACGAGTAGCCGAGCATTGTAGTGCTCGCTCATCACTATTCCACTCTGTTCCGCAAAGTGTCTGTTAATCATGGATGTCTGTGGATCCAGATTCACACATACCTTCCTACTTGAATTGTTATAAAACCAAAAAAATTATTCCCAAATGTTGGCTAATCCAGACTTTGTCAGAGATGATGACACTGGTTAGCTCCATGCTTCCACATATCAGAAAACCACCCTGAGAAATGCTACAAGATCTGTGATAGATGGTTACAATCCCTCCCATTCAGCATTTCTGCCGCAATCAATGTCCTATTGACAAACGCTCCTCTTATATCTGACTACAGATTTTATAGTTTCCCCTCACCCAGCTGTGACAAATACCCTATGATTAATCGGGGGCATTATTAATACCAGCATTCTTAATTGTGAGTACAAACTTGGCCTGATGCATATAAATAACTCCTGGACACTTTCATTGTTCTTTTCATAAGTATGAGCTTTATTTTCCTCTTCACAATGTATATGAGTGTTACAACCTTTGTTATAGTGCATAATCTAATATTAGTGCAGTTTGTTCAGATGATGGATGTTATTTGGGACCGCACTAACTTTGAACTCAATTCTATGTAAGCTGAACAACCTGAATTGATAATGAAGCATTGTAGCAAACAGCGAGATTTGTTGGCTATTGCTGATGTATGTAACTTACAGGGCATTGTCCAGACTGGATGAGTTGTGTCTGCTTCCCAGGTGAGAGCAGGACCTGCTGTGTACAGGATTGCTGCCTGTGATTTTGTAGCACCCTGAGGATTCGGCTGCTACAGGGGTATTGCACCTCAACCCAGAGGTGTGATATTCCACTCCCGGGTAAGGATGGAGTGTGGAACTGAGCTCGGTAGGCTGCATGCACTACACACATCCCATTTCCGAGGAACAGGCCGACGGTACTCCCACTTAGAAATGTGCAGGTACGACCGAGTCTGTTCCTGGCTGGAGTGGGAGGGGGGTGGAACATCCCAAGTAGTGTAGGGGCAGATAGGGGGAGCAGCCTGGGTAAAGATAGGAGCTCATTGGGTGCTGGTCACCTGAGCTCACACATAGAGGGTGTATATAAGGTGGGCACCAACTAAGAACAGGGTCAGATGCAGAGAACAAGTCAGATGCAGAGAACAAGTCAGATGCAGAGAACAAGTCAGTTGGAGACAGCAAGACAGCTGCAGAGGAGCAGACAGCAAGCAGAGAGGAAGTCAGCCTGCAGCAAGGGAGAAGAGAGACCCTGAGCGAGAGAGGAGCAGAGAAGGAGTACCCAGAGGGGAGAACAGAGAGGACCCAAGAACCCAAATTAAAGCACCGGGTGAGGAGTCGGCACAGGGTACCGGAACCCAAGCTGGTGGGGGCAGAAAACACACCCTAGCCAGAGACCGGAGGCCGTGGGCAGCATCTGCCACGGCCACCCATCACATCCACCCCGAAGGCACACCACATGAAGGGTCAGGGAACCCAAGGCCAAGGGTGTCCCAACAGAAGGCCCGAGGGAGCTGGACCTAGGTGGATCACTGGTGGGGACGGCCAGAGAACGGGACAGAAGGAGAGCTCAGGGCCACGCTCCGGACTTGTTTGGGGGTTGGCTGGATCCAGGACCTGGTGGACGCAGCACGGCTCGGGTGGTCACTAGCAGCTGGAGTGACCAGTACAACATCCGCAGTAAGTAAACACCCTTAACTGCACAACCCGACTCTGTCTTCACTGCCGTCTGCACTACACCACCACAACCCCCATCCTCTGCGCCTGTCCCCTCTGAGGCTATACCCCTCCCGTTGGGGGTTATCCCACCAAGCTGCGCACCCACCATCAGCCTCAGCGGACCCTGCAGCAGCGGCGGCCACAGTGACCGCATCACAACGGGTGGCGTAGTCGACACAAAAGAACTCTTAATAACATCTGTAGGACTGCCACATAACACTGAGCTTGACGCCCTGGGCACGGGCCGGGTCACAGCCGCTCGGAGACTACAAACCCCCCCATCTGATCCGGTGCCGGGTATTCCCCTCAAAAAGGAATATGTCCCAGGGGGCGCGTCAACTTTGGCGTAGTCGGCAGGATTACGTGCCCGCAACACCCGGGTACTGCGTGCCTGAAGAAAAGTGCAAGTTTACCTCAGAAAGAAGTCTCCCGCCGGTTCCGGAGGGTCCCCGCCATCGGACTCCATCACCAGTCGTTTCCCGCCGATTGTCCGCCATTTCCAACTTGTTCCCGCCATCTGCAGAGTTTCCCGCCACTGGGCGACGCTTCCCGCCAAAACCGCAGATTTCCCGCCTTGGAAGAGCAGCGGACGCCATTATGGGCGTGCCAAAGGAGGGCAAGAGGCCACCTCCCATCGTGGGCCGGGACAGAAAATGGCGCCAAAAGTGGAAACCGCCCCCACCAACAGAGACTGTGATGCTGGAGGTGTCTGTCAGCGTGAAAGAACTACCCCTGGAGCTGACAGTCACCGAGTTGCCCCGGGACCGCCCTCGAGGTGGGAGGAGACGAAAGAGAAGAGAAAAGATGGGTGCCGCCTGGAGCAGTCTGGAGCGAGCGCACCCGGAGGCAAGAAGTCTAACGAGGAGTAGCGGAGGAGCTTACCCGGATATGGAGAGAAAGCAGAACAGCACCGGCCCGCTGGCCAGGAGTCTGCTAAAGACCGAGGAAGGAGAGCAGAGCAGCACCGGCCCGCTGGCCAGGAGCCTGCTGGAAGAAGAGCAGAGCAGCACCGACCCGTTGGTCAGGAGCCTGCTAGACACCACGACCCCACTAGGCCTAGTGGAGGTCCTTGCACAGCTCCCCCGAGACCGGGAGTGTGCACAGACTGCCCTGGAGGGCCTCGCACGGAGGATGGCCCGGGTACAGCGCGAGATATTGGCGGAATGGAGCCGGGAGATGGCCCAGCAAGCTGAAACCAAGACGCAAGCTGAAACCAAGACCCGGAGCACGCCAGCCGAGATGAGGAAGGAGACCGCCTCTGAGGATGGCGCGGGAGGACCCAAGGCCGGAGACGGCGCCGAGCAGGGAGCCGAACGCATGGAGGCAGGTAAAGGGGACGCCTATACCCCAAGCCGTGACACCGCTTACCTGCCCCAGCTCCCCGTCGCAGAGCCCGAAAGTCCCCCTGCTGTGCCCGAAAACGCCATGTCACCGACGCAGACTAGGCCCCAACCGGAAGCCGCCGCCGCGACCCCTGTGACGTCACACGCCTCGACCCCGAGCGTGACCAAGCAGGAAGTACCACCAGCCTGGTCGCAGGGCCTAGAATTCCCGGGCGTCGCATCACCAACAGCGCCCCCTACCTCCGCGGAGCCTCCGGCCTGGTCGCAAGGCCAGGTAGCCCAGGGCGCCGCCGTATTAACGGTGCCCTTCACCTTCCAGGTGCCCCAGGCCTGGCCGCAAGGCCTGGGCAATCCGGGCGCCACCACCACCGCGCCCGCGCCCGTAAAACCAAGGGTGCCACACCTGGGGGAGGACTTGTTCAGCCAGCTCACATGGCCGGACGGGCGGCCCTTCATCTGGCCCGAAGGATACCATGAGCTGGAACGGCAGCAGAAACTAAGACCCCTGGATGAACCCCTGATTCCGGCTCCGAAGCCCGTGGCACGGATCTCGCCCCCGCTAGCGGAAGCACAGTTTGAGTGGGACCCCACCGGAGAAGATCTAATGGGGTTCACTCAGGAAACTAGGGCAGCTGCAGCAGAGCGCGCTGAGTGTTGCCGACAGCAGCTCGAAGAGTTCGCGAGGGAGCGGAGAGAGAGGCGAGTCCGGGAACAACAGGCCCAAATAAGGAGCGCCGAGCAAAAGAGCCGGACCAGGAGGGACCCCCGTGCAGCGCACAGTCCCCGTACCACCGGGACTGTAATCAAGTTTAACCAGCAGCACGGGTGGGGCTTTATCAGAGACAACAACACCCTCGGCGACGTCTTTGTCACGCGCAGAGACGTGGAGTCCCATCTGCCGGAGGGGCACAGAGGTCGTGACCTCTACATCGGAGACGAGGTCACCTTCACCCGGCACAAGTGTGCCAAAGGACCTTACGCCCTCCACGTACACCGCCTGACGGAGGAGGAGTTGCGGTACGGGGAGGAGGAGCCAGAGGACCCGGACGGGTCTGAAGTAACACCATATCACCAAGAAAAAGCAGGAGGGAGCCGTCGTTGAGGACGGGAGTAGAGACTGTATATAGTTGCCCGTCGGGGCACAGTGAACCGTTGCTGCTAAAATAGTCCCCGTTGGGACCAGTGAACTGTTTACCCGTTAACCCCTTCATCCTACAGGCTGAGGACTGTGAGCAGCCATTCCCTTCCCTCTACCTGGCCGAGGACTGAGAGCGGCCACTATCCTTGTAAATAGTTGCGCGTCCTAAAGCGCCCCCTACCGGTTTTATAGGAAAACCAGTTTTTCTAAGAGACTGTCGCACTTTTCCCGGACACACGTTGCACAGTGTCCGGAGGAGGAACCTGAAACAAGAGACGACGAGAATGTTATATGAAAAGTTTTATATATATAATGTTTTATATGTTTTATTACGTTTATATGAAAAATTTTGTATGTTTTGGTGTTTTTGTCTTTACAGCCCGAGGACGTGCTGTGATTTACCAGGGGGGAATGTAGCACCCTGAGGATTCGGCTGCTACAGGGGTATTGCACCTCAACCCAGAGGTGTGATATTCCACTCCCGGGTAAGGATGGAGTGTGAAACTGAGCTCGGTAGGCTGCATGCACTACACACATCCCATTTCCGAGGAACAGGCCGACGGTACTCCCACTTAGAAATGTGCAGGTACGACCGAGTCTGTTCCTGGCTGGAGTGGGAGGGGGGTGGAACATCCCAAGTAGTGTAGGGGCAGATAGGGGGAGCAGCCTGGGTAAAGATAGGAGCTCATTGGGTGCTGGTCACCTGAGCTCACACATAGAGGGTGTATATAAGGTGGGCACCAACTAAGAACAGGGTCAGATGCAGAGAACAAGTCAGATGCAGAGAACAAGTCAGATGCAGAGAACAAGTCAGTTGGAGACAGCAAGACAGCTGCAGAGGAGCAGACAGCAAGCAGAGAGGAAGTCAGCCTGCAGCAAGGGAGAAGAGAGACCCTGAGCGAGAGAGGAGCAGAGAAGGAGTACCCAGAGGGGAGAACAGAGAGGACCCAAGAACCCAAATTAAAGCACCGGGTGAGGAGTCGGCACAGGGTACCGGAACCCAAGCTGGTGGGGGCAGAAAACACACCCTAGCCAGAGACCGGAGGCCGTGGGCAGCATCTGCCACGGCCACCCATCACATCCACCCCGAAGGCACACCACATGAAGGGTCAGGGAACCCAAGGCCAAGGGTGTCCCAACAGAAGGCCCGAGGGAGCTGGACCTAGGTGGATCACTGGTGGGGACGGCCAGAGAACGGGACAGAAGGAGAGCTCAGGGCCACGCTCCGGACTTGTTTGGGGGTTGGCTGGATCCAGGACCTGGTGGACGCAGCACGGCTCGGGTGGTCACTAGCAGCTGGAGTGACCAGTACAACATCCGCAGTAAGTAAACACCCTTAACTGCACAACCCGACTCTGTCTTCACTGCCGTCTGCACTACACCACCACAACCCCCATCCTCTGCGCCTGTCCCCTCTGAGGCTATACCCCTCCCGTTGGGGGTTATCCCACCAAGCTGCGCACCCACCATCAGCCTCAGCGGACCCTGCAGCAGCGGCGGCCACAGTGACCGCATCACAACGGGTGGCGTAGTCGACACAAAAGAACTCTTAATAACATCTGTAGGACTGCCACATAACACTGAGCTTGACGCCCTGGGCACGGGCCGGGTCACAGCCGCTCGGAGACTACAAACCCCCCCATCTGATCCGGTGCCGGGTATTCCCCTCAAAAAGGAATATGTCCCAGGGGGCGCGTCAATTTTACACAACTGTGTCCCCATTCGCTCAGAGACAATTAGAAAGTTGTAGAATTCTTCATTTATTCAGCAATTAAGTTTAATTTACATAAAACTGATAAATTTGGAAGTTTGCTTTGTAAAAATACAATGAATGTTGATAATGACAAAATCAACAAAAAGCTCCAACAGTAAAGCCCCCGTCTCACATAGCGATATCGCTAGCGATATCGCTGCTGAGTCACGGTTTTGGTGACTCACCAGCGACCTCACCAGCGATGTCGCTGTGTGTGACACTTTGCAACGATCAGGCCCCTGCTGTGAGGTCGCTGATCGCTGCAAAGTGTCCTGGACCATTTTTTGGTCGTTGGCCTCCCGCTGTGTGACCAGCGGGACCAACGATCTGGCTGGTAACTATGGTAAACATCGGGTTACTAGGGGCACACGCGCACTTAGTAACCCGCTGTTTACCATGGATAACACTCTGCTACGGTAAGCGGAGGCTCCCGCGCACCGTAGCAGAGTGGTATCCATGGTAAACAGCGGGTTACTAGGGGCACACGCGCACTTAGTAGCGCGATGTTTACCATAGTTACCAGCCTGCTCCTGCTTGCAGCAGGCTGGTAACGGGAGCAGGACATCGTGGAACGATTCTTTCCACGATATCGCTGCTCCCCTGATCGCTGGTGAGCCTGCCTGTTTGACAGCTCACCAGCGATGTATTAGCGATGCAGCAACGATCCCTGACAGGTCGTATCGTTGTCGGGATCGCTGCTGCATCGCTTAGTGTGACGGGGCCCTAAGATATGTTGCCTCATTTGGTACTCTTTCACAATGGCTGACGCACTTTGGTATTGTTAAATTCATATCCTACAGAGATGGTTGCCTAGTTGCGTAGATTACTCTAGTGGCATCGGTCAAATGCATAAGGGAATAAGTAATTGAGAAAATAAAAAATAACATTGTTTGCTGAGAACCATAAGCCATTGCCCTATGTCACTATTTTAAATAAGCTGCAAGGTCATAAGAGGGCATCTAACAGGACATCCAGCTGTGCATCCTGTAAGAATAGTGTTTAATCCTATTTGAATATAACTTAATATTGTCACTTGTCAAGTGTGACGAGTAGAGAGTCTAATATGGACATCCTTTTACGTGAGTATGTAGCATACAGAATATAAGAACACATTAAGGTTTTAAGCAGAAGTTATGTAAAAAGCGATTGCAGTAATTACATACAGGATATAATTTTTCTTCTCAGACATGTGTCACATATTATCCATCCCTCTCAAATATTTTCATAGACAGTGATGTTTATCAGTGTACCCGCAAATAATACAAAATGTGACCAATATTGCAATGAAATAGTGACCAGATAATGCTGCCACACAGTGAGTAACAATACCAGGAGACCTAGGCCACCATCCATAGCTCTAATGGATTGTGCTAAGAATGCTACTGATTGCAAATAGATAGATAAATCTTGTCTTCATTACCAGAATTACCCGGGAACATCCAGGACTGTGATATCCTGTTTCAATATTTTTATTGAATATTTATCATTTTTATAAAGGGAAATCCCTAATCTTTTTTATTCCGCTAAGGACCAAGATGCAGGATTTTTTTATTTACTCATGAAGTCAAAGAAATAAAATGGAAAATGTTTTATTTGTTAAAATTTTGAAATTCTCTTGATGGGTTTCGCTAATTTTTTTCACGCAAAATAGTGGCTTGAAAATAGGATTTATTGGTTCTGGTAAAGATGGATTAGTTAAATGTTTAATAAGTGATTCAAAGAGGGGAATATTGTCATTTAGTGCCAAATCGAGATGAAGCCAAGCATTGGAAGTGTCACTCTTTAACCAAAATTTGCTTTGCTTAATAAGAAAAGAATAAAAATAGCAAGATAGGTTAGGGAGACCCAAGTCACCTCTAGACTTGTTCCATAAGATCTCCTTTGCTATCCTTGCCCTCTTGTTGTTCTATACAAAATTATTTCACAAAGTTTAAAGTTTCATTAAAATTTTTTAAGGGATTGGAAAGGGAATGGCTCTAAAAAAATAAAGAATTTGGGGAATGGTAAACAATTTAAATGTCATAATTTTTCCAAACCAAGTCAATTCAGACTTACTAAAATTATTCAGATCTTCAGAGGTGGTTTGCATAATCTTATCCATATTCTTAGAGATAGTTGTTTTATAATTTTTCATGAGTAAAATCCCCAAATATGAAATGGAATCATCCACCCAATTAAAAGACATTTTTAATATTTTTATTATTATTATTATTATTATTATTATTTTTCAGTGAGTCATTGATATTAAAGTGCAAGATTTTTCGGCATTGATTTTAAAATAAGAGGCCCCGGAAAAATCATCCAGCAAAATTTTAATATCCTTAACAGAATTAATTGGATCAACAAGAGATAACAAAGTGTCGTCCGCAAATAAGCTGATTTTGAAGTGATGTTTTGGGGCCTGAACCCCTTTTACATTAGGGTTTATTCTAATTTTATGAGCTAAAGGCTCCATTGCTAAAGCAAATAAAATTGGTGAAAGGGGGCAACGACAAATTATTATTAGAATAAACTCTAGCACTAGGTTCAGAATAAAAGGCCATTATTTTGGAAAATATTTGATTATTTAGACCAAATTTTAGTAAAGTTGCTTTTAAATACTCCGAATTATTTCCATCAAAAGCCTTCTCTGCATCAAGAGTAAAGAGCAGAGAAGGATTTTTCAGTGAATTCATGATTTTAATGATGTTCAATGCCCCTCTAGTACCATCCATAGTTTGTCGGCCCTCAATAAACCCTAATTGATCATCATTTATAATTTTAGAAGTATCTTTTTTTAGTCTGTTTGCAATAATTTTTTAATATAATTTAATATTGGTGTTGATTAACCCCTTTACAACCCAAGGTGGTTTGCACGTTAATGACCAGGCCAATTTTTACAATTCTGACCACTGTCATTTTATGAGGTAATTACTCTGGAACGCTTCAACGGATCCCCCTGATTCTGAGATTGTTTTTTTCGTGACATATTGTACTTCATGATTGTGGTAAAATTTCTTCGATATCACTTGCGTTTATTTGTGAAAAAAATGGAAATTTGGCGAAAATTTTGAAAATTTAGCAATTTTCAAAATTTGAATTTTTATGCCCTTAAATCAGAGAGATATGTCAAAATAGTTAATGAATAACATTTCCCACATGTCTACTTTACATTGGCACAATTTTGGAACCAAAATTTTTTTTTATTAGGGAGCTATAAGGGTTAAAAGTTGATCAGCGATTTCTCATTTTTACAACAAAATTTACAAAACCATTTTTTTTAGGAACCACATCACATTTGAAGTCACTTTGAGGGGTCTATATGACATAAAATACCCAAAAGTGACACCATTCTAAAATCTGCACCCCTCAAGGTGCTCAAAACCACATTCAAGAGCTTTATTAACCCTTCAGGTGCTTCACACCAATTAATTGAACGTGAAAGGAAAAAATGAACATTTAACTTTTTTTCACTAACATTTTATTTTCACAAGGGTACCAGGAGAAATTGGACCCCAAAAGTTGTTGTGCAATTTCTACTGAGTACGCCGATATCTCATATGTGGGGGAAAGCCATTGTTTGAGCGCACAGCAGGGCTCAGAAGGGAAGGAGCGCCAATTGACGTTTTCAATGTAAAACTCGCTGGAATTCACAGTGGACCCCATGTCTCGTTTGGAGAGCCCCTGATGTGCCTAAACAGTGGAAACCCCCCAAAAGTGACCCATTTTGGAAACTAGACCCCTTATGGAACTTATTTAGATGTGTGGTGAGCACTTTGAACCCCCAAGTGTTTTGAAAAAGTTTATGACGTAGAGCCAAAATCATTTTTTTTCCACAAAAACTATCTTTTAGCCGCAATATTTTTATTTTCACAAGGGCATTAGGAGAAATTGGACACCAAAAGTTGTTCTCCAATTTCTCCTGAGTACGCTGATACCTCATATGTGAGGGAAAGCCATTGTTTGGGCGCACGGCAGGGCTCGGAAGGGAAGGAGCACCAATTGACGTTTTCAATGTACACTGTGTGCAGAATTATTAGGCAAGTTGTATTTTAGAGGATTATTTTTATTATTGATCAACAACTATGTTCTCAATCAACCCAAAAGACTCATAAATATCCAAGCTTAATATTTTTGGAAGTTGGAGTGTTTTTTTTTTAGATTTGGCTATCTTAGGAGGATATCTGTTTGTGCAGGTAACTATTACTGTGCAGAATTATTAGGCAACTTAATAAAAACCAAATATAATCCCATCTCACTTGTTTATTTTCACCAGGTAAACCAATATCAGTGCACAAAATTTAGAAATAAACATTTCTGACATGCAAAAACAAAAACCAAAAAAATTAGTGATGAATATAGCCACCTTTCTTTATGATGACACTCAACAGCCTTCCATCCACAGATTCTGTCAGTTGCTTGATCTGTTTTCGATCAACATTGCGTGCAGCAGCCACCACAGCCTCCCAGACACTGCTCCGAGAGGAGTACTGTTTTCCCTCCCTGTAGATCTCACATTTTATTATGGACCACAGGTTCTCTATGGGGTTCAGATCAGGTGAACAAGGGGGCCATGTCATTATTTTTTCTTCTTTTAGACCTTTACTGGCCAGCCACACTGTGGAGTAGTTGGATGCATGTGATGGAGCATTGTCCTGCATGAAAATCATGTTTTTCTTGAACGATACCGACTTCTTCCTGTACCACTGCTTGAAGAAGTTGTCTTCCAGAAACTGGCAGTAGGTCTGGGAGTTGAGCTTCACTCCATCCTCAACCCGAAAAGGTCCCACAAGTTCATCTTTGATGATACCAGCCCATACCAGTACCCCACCTCCATCTGGCTGGCATCTGAGTCGGAGTGGAGCTCTCTGCCCTTTACTGATCCAGCCTCTGGCCCATTCATCTGGCCCATCAAGAGTCACTCTCATTTCATCAGTCCATAAAACCTTTGAAAAATCAGTCTTAAGATATTTCTTGGCCCATTCTTGACGTTTTATTTTTTGTTTCTTGTTCAAAGGTGGTCGTTTTTCAGCCTTCCTTACCTTGGCCATGTCCCTGAGTATCGCACACCTTGTGCTTTTTGATACTCCAGTAACGTTGCAGCTCTGAAATTTGGCAAAACTGGTGGCGAATGGCATCTTGACAGCTATAGTACGCCGATACCTCATATGTGGGGGTAAACCATTGTTTGGGCGCACGGCAGGGCTCGGAAGGGAAGAAGCGCCAATTGACGCTTTCAATCTAAAACTTGCTTGAATTGACAGCGGACCCCATGTCGCGTTTGGAGAGCCCCTGATGTGCTTAAACAGTGGAAACCCCACACAAGTGACCCCATTTTGGAAACTAGACCCCTTAAGGAACTTATTTAGATGTGTGGTGAGCACTTTGAACCCCCAAGTGTTTTGCAAAAGTTTATGACGTAGAGCCAATATCATTTTTTTCCCACAAAAACTATCTTTTAGCCGCAATATTTTTATTTTCACAAGGGCACTAGGAGAAATTGGACACCAAAAGTTGTTCTCCAATTTCTCCTGAGTATGCTGATACCTCATATGTGGGGGAAAGCCATTGTTTGAGCGCACGGCAGGGCTCGGAAGGGAAGGAGCGCCATTTGACGTTTTCAATGCAAAACTCGCTGGAATTGCCAGCCGACCCCATGTTGCGTTTGGAGAGCCCCTGATGTGCCTAAACATTGGAAACCCCCCACAAGTGACCCTATTTTGGAAACTAGACCCCTCAGGGAACTTATTTAGATGTGCGGTGAGCACTTTGAACCCCCAAGTGTTTTGTAAAGGTTTATGACGTAGAGCTGTGAAAAAAACAAACTTTTTTTCCCACAAAAACGATCTTTTAGCCGCAATATTTTTAATTTCTCGAGGGTACTAGGAGAAATTGGACTCCAAAAATTGTTGTGCAATTTCTACTGAGTACGCCGATACCTCATATGTGGGGGTAAACCATTGTTTGGGCGCATGGCAGGGCTCGGAAGGGAAGGAGCACAAATTAACTCTTTCAATGTAAAACTTGCTGAAATTGACAGCGGACCCCATTTCGCGTTTGGATAGCCCCTGATGTGCCTAAACAGTGGAAACCCCCCACAAGTGACCCCATTTTGGAAACTAGACCCCTTAAGAAACTTATTTAGATGTGTGGTGAGCACTTTGAACCCCCAAGTGTTTTGCAAAGGTTTATGACGTAGAGCCGTGAAAAAAAATAAAACATTTTTTTTCCACAAAAAACGATCTTTTAACCACAATATTTTCATTTTCATGAGGGTACTAGGAGAAATTGGACACCAAATGTTGTTGTGCAATTTCTCCTCAGTACGCAGAAATCCCATGTGTTGGAGAAAACTATTGTTTGGGCGCATGTCAGGGCTCGGAAGGGAAGGAGTGACGCTTTTGAACGCAGGCTTTGATGGAATGGTCTGCGGGCGTCATGTCACGTTCTCAGAACCCCTGATGTGCCTAAACAGTGGAAATGCCCAACAAGTGCCCCCTTTTTGGAAACTAGACCCCCAATGAATTTATATAGATGTGTGGTGAGCCCATTGAACCCCCAGGTGCGTCACAGAAAATTATAATGTTGACTTGTGAAAGTAAAAAAAAACATTTTTTCCACAAAAATGCAAAAAAAAATATTTTCACAAGGGTACCAGGAGAAATTGCACCCCATAAGTTGTTGTGCAATTTCTCCTGAGTTTGCAGATACCCCATGTGTTGGAGAAAACTACTGTTTGGGCGCATGTCAGGGCTCGGAAGGGAAGGAGTGACGCTTTTGAATGCAGACTTTGATGGAATGGTCTGCGGGCGTCATGTCATGTTCTCAGAGCCCCTGATGTGCCTAAACAGTGGAAATGCCCAACAAGTGCCCCCTTTTTGGTAGTGGTAGTTGATTTTTGAATTTTATAATGTAGTGTTATATGGCAGTTTTGTAGGACAACCTGACGAACACTACACAACTGACTTATGACAACCTGACGAACACTACGTCAGCTGTGCAGTGTTCGTCAGGTTGTCATACGTCAGAAATTAATTTAATAGTCCATGGAAGTATGGTACCTTTTGAAGCAGTCTTTCATACACAGGCCTGGTTTGTCAGGGCAGGTGTCACATTGATAAATGGTGTCCTTGCGTATTCCACTTTTATAACACACTCGGCACCTCTTTTGTGACTTTCCTTTTTTTCCGCTGTGAGGGATCTGCCCTGGGAAATGCTGGCCTGGTACAATTCTCAGTCCTTCAATTCCGGAAGTACTGGGGCCTGCTCCGTCACCGCTGCCAAATATCAGGGCCTTGATAACTGTCTCCTGGAAGTGAAGATATGACGTAGAAGTCTGGCCTGCACATTGTGACAGAAGGAAAGCGTTGTGCATTGATATCTGTACAATGTGCACGGCCAGCTTCTTATACCATACCTTGGCCTTTCTCAAAGCACTGTACGGCTTGAGGACTTGATCAGAGAGATCAACTCCCCCCCATGTACTTGTTGTACCCCACTACACAGTCTGGTTTGGCGATCTGTGTAGTGGAACCTCGTACAGTGCTGAGGGTGCTGCCATCACCATGTATGGTGGTCAAGAAAAGGACATCCCTTTTGTCCTTGTACTTGACCATCAGCAGGTGGTCGCTAAATTGGGCTCTGCTCTCACCCCTTCTGAGCAGTTGCCCAATTAGCGTCTTTGGGAGGCGTTTCTGATTTTTGCGGACAGTACCGCAGGCTGCGGTAGGTCGTGCAGAGAGGGACTTGAAGAGCGGGATACTTGTATAAAAGTTATCCACATAGAGGTGATAACCTTTGTCCAGCAGTTGGTGCACCAAGTCCCACACAATTTTCCCACTCACTCCCAGAACAGGGGGGCATTCAGGGGGTTCAATCCGGGAGTCCTTCCCTTCATAAACTCTAAACTTGTGAGTGTACCCTGAGGTACTCTCACAAAGTTTATACAGCTTGATCCCGTACCTTGCCCTCTTACTGGGCAGGTACTGCCGGAATCCAAGCCGCCCCTTAAAAGCGATTAAGGACTCATCCACACAGATGTCCCTTTGGGGCACGTACACTTCAGCAAACTTGTTGACCGGCCGAACTTTGAAAAGACGATCAAAGTTTGGGTCATCGCGTGCAGGACACCTTGCATTATCTTGGTAATGCAAGAACTTGTGGATGGCCTGAAAGCGTCTCCGGATCATGACCATTCGGAACACTGGAGTGTTATACAAAATGTCAACACTCCAGTATTGCCGAAGCTCGGGCTTCTTCAGGATCCCCATAAGAAGGACCAGGCCCCAAAACTTCATAATTTCTACTGCGTCTACAGGAGACCAGTTAGAAAATGATGAAGAGGGGTTTTGTTCCAAAAATTGATGAGCGTATAAATTAGTTTAGCCCACCATGAGGTTTACAAAATCCTCAGATAAAAAGACTTTGAAAAAGTCTGTTTCTGTGAGGCCGGTGGTGTCAAACTTGATTCCTGATTCCGCCACGAAATCAGGAATCAGTGGCTCATAATTTTCGGGGGGCGAGGTCCATATGGAATCAGTAGTGGGGAGCGCTGGATCATCGTCTCTCCTGCGACGACGGCGGGGTGGTCCAGCAGAACCTGAGGGAGAAGAGGAAGAGGAGGAAGAAGAGGAGGAGGAAGACGACGAGGAGTCGGAAAAACAAAGAAATGTGGGATCCTCGCCCTCGCTGTCAGTGTCGGAGGCAAGAAAAGTGTATGCCTCCTCCACTGAATAGTGAGTTTGGGATGAGCGGGACATTGTTTGTTATGTATGTGGTGCGTGTGTGTCAATACTTTATTTAGAGTGTGTGTGTGTCAGTACTTTATTTAGAGTGTGTGGAAAAAGGAAATACTGTATGTGGTGCAAACAGCGAGCACGAGTGTGGATTGGTGAACTATGTCACCGATCAATACTGCTGGATGTGCGCATGGATGTGTGGGGAGTGGGAAGAGGGGAATTGGGGTGGATGAGGGGAGATCAGAGAGGACTTACCAAAGTCCTCTTTGTTCTTCTTTCAGGACCGGGAGCCCGGCGCTGGTGACCGGGAGCCCGGAGCAGGAGCCCGGCGCTGGTGACCGGGAGCCCGGAGCTGGTGACCGGGAGCCTGGAGCAGGAGCCCGACGCTGGTGACCGGGAGCCCGGAGCAGGAGATCGGGAGCCCGGAGCAGGAGATCGGGAGCAAGAAGCAGGAGACCAGGCGCCCAGAGCAGGAGACTGGTACTGGAGCTGGAGATCAGAACCAAAGGAATTAACAGGGACACTGGGGTGAGGCAGATTGGGGTCGGAAGGGGGGTAAAAGACAGGGGAGTGGGGAGATGGGGGTTGGGGTGGATGAGGGGAGATCAGAGATGGACTTACCAAAGGGTCAGCAGGACTGGAACAGAAGACCCAGAGCAGGAGACCGGGAGCCCGAAGCAGGAGACCGGGAGCCCGACGCTGGAGACCGGGAGTGGCGCTGGAGACTGGGAGCCCGGAGCAGGAGACCGGGAGCCCAGAGCAGGAGACTGGTACTGGAGCTGGAGACCAGAACCGAGAGAATTAACAGGGACACTGAAGTGAGGGGGATTGGGGTGGGAAGGTGGGTAAAAAGATGGGGGAGTGGGAAGAGGGGGATTGGGGTGGATGAGGGGAGATCAGAGATGGACTTACCAAGGGGTCAGCAGGATCAGCAGCAGGACCGGAACAGGAGACAGAGCCCAGAGCAGGAGACCGGCGCTGGTGACCGGGAGCCCGGAGCGAATGACCGGGAGCCCGGCGCTGGTGACCGGGAGCCCGGAACGAGAGCCTGGTGCTGGTGACCGGGAGCGGAGCTGGAGACTGGGACCGGACCTGGAGACCGCTGCAGGACGCAGAAAAAAAAATGGTGGTAAGGGGGGGATAAAAAGAGGGGGGGGGAGGGGGGATTTGGGTGGATGAGGGGAGAACAGACTTACCAAAGTCTTCTCTGCAAGATCAGCAGCAGGATCAGCAGCAGGCACTGGAGCAGGAACCACAGCAGGTCAGGAGCAGAAGATCCAGGACGCTGGAGCAGAAGATCCAGGATGCTGAAGCAGAAGATCCAGGAGCAGCAGCAGCGACTGGAACAGGTGAGAAGATGGTCTTGTGGTGTCACAGAATATTCTGTGGCACTACAAGGCCCAGCACAGACACATCAGATGTGACCGCTCTGTAGAAATCCTCACCAAGTGTGAGGGTCTGAAGGGCGGTCACAAGGTGATAATAGGGTGGTGACAAGTGGAGGTCACCTCCGGTCACGTAATCTGATTGGAGCAATCATTGATGACATTGATTGCTCCAATCAGAGTACCTGAATACAGGTGACCGGGCGGTCACAGGGAGGTGTCACCTCTCTGTGCCCCCCTGTGGTGCATGCTGTGCCCCAGCCATCTGATTGGTGACATTGATTGCACCAATCAGACATGGCTGGAGCAGAGCATGCACCACAGGGGGTCACAGAGAGGTGACACCTCCCTGTGAACGCCCGGTCACCTGTATTCAGGAACTCTGATTGGAGCGATCGATGTCATCATCGATCGCTCCAATCACAGCAGTCTGGGGGCTTTGATTACATTACAGGGGGTCATGGGGCGGTGACAGGCAGGTCACAAGCCGGTCACCGCCCCATGACCGCCCTGTCACCGTGCGGTCGCGCTACGATCGGTGCGATCAATGTGATCGGCGATCGCACCAATCATAGCAGTCTGGGGCCAGGGCTGGGGTGTCCTAGCAACTGCCTAGTATCGGTGCTCTTAGGAGCACCGATCCTAGGCTGCAGATCACTGTTTCCGGCAATCACATTGAACAGCCAATCACAGCAATCGCTGGTGCGGGGGGGGCGGCGACTCCCTCCGGGGTGACGGTGCCATCTACCCAGAGGTAAGATGGCGCCGGAACTTTAAGGCGATCACCGCGACTTAAGTCGCGGTGCCGCATTAAAGATATGACGTACTAATACGGGTCAGGCTCTTAAGTCGCAGACAGACGCGTATTAGTACGTCATAGGCTTTAAAGGGGTTAATGATATCTGCCTATAATTTTTTTACATTTTCTAAGTTTCCTTTTGGTTTGGGTATTAAAAATATTGTAGCCTGTAACATCTCAGTCGGAAATTTACCAATTTGAGAAGCTTTATCGAAAATTTTTGTTAGATGTGAAGCTAAAATGGCAGAAAAATTTATAAAATACTTGTTAGAAAAGCCATCAGGGCAGGAGCTTTTTTATATTTGAGAATCTTACTAGTTTCCACTATTTCTTCCTCATTGAAAGGGTCCATTCATTTTTCTAAATCATCTTGTGAGACTAATGGTAGCGTAACATCTAGATTTAAATTGTGAAGTTTTTGATAATATTTTGCGAAGGAATCTACAATTCCTTTAGGGTGAATTTGCGTTTGAATGATCTTAATTTAGGGGAATTTTACAACAATTGGGAAGGGGGAAAATCAACATAAGAATGCAAATATAAGTCAAATTCAATAAAATATAAATCAGCATATGTAAGATTACAGTGAATGTTAATAATGATTTTGATTTTAGGGTGAATTTTAACCTTGCCATTAGATGTTATTATTTTGTTTGTTTAATCTAGCCTTTTTGAGTTTCTGGGCCATAAGTCTATTTGGTTTATTTAGTAATGTATAGTAACTCATTTTCGATGTTTTGATAAATGTATCATATTCTGAAAACAGTTTGTTTTTTATATCCTGCATTAGCTTGAAAATGTCCCGCTGTAAATATGAAGAGGGCGAGGAAAGACTTAGTTGGAGCTCTTCATTCTTTTTTAATTCTAATTGTAAATTTTCAATCTTTTTCCTTTTCTCTTTCTTAAATCTAGACGAAATTTGCATGAGACTTCTTCTAAGAACTACCTTTTGAGCGTTCTTGATAGTGAATGGACACAACGAATTTGAAACAGTTTCTAAAAAGTAATTTTTTAAAGTTGTTTTTATCTTTTTTTTATATTCAGGCATATGAAACAAAAAATAGTTGATTTTCCATAATAGGTTAGCCTGTAATGGGGGGCCTAGACAAATCTCTCCTGTTAATGAGTAATCTGAAAATGATTTTGGATTTATTAAAATTTTATTACATTTGGAAAATCGTAAAAATATTCGTTACTATTTAATCAATACAAGATGATGTTTTGTGAACTTCTGAGAAGTGGGTGAACTCTCTTGAAGTAATGTTGATGCATCTCAACACATCAAAGAGTTCATTTTTTTAAGCCAATTTTTGAGCATTGGGAAGGAAGAACGAGTAGGAGAAGTTGAGTCAAGGATTCCATCGGGAACCAGATTAAAGCCACCTAATAATAAAATTTCTCCTCTCTTAACTTCCTGTACTATTACCATAAGTTTGTCCAAAAATCTAATTTGTTTTTTATTGGGTGCGTATACATTTATTATAGTGCAAAGTTGGTTATTGAGATAACATATTAATATATGATACCTCCCATCTGTATCACTGTGTTCTTCTAAGAATTTAAAGGGTATAGACTCTTTTATTAAAGTGGCAACCCCCGCTTTTTTTCTTTCATTGAGAGATTTGTATACATGGGGGTAGTTTTTGTCTAGCTAATTTAATTTATTGTAAACAGATTAAATCTGCTTTACTGCTTTTAATTTCTTTCAATGTACAGTACTTCTTCCTAGGGCTATTGATCCCCCTAACATTGAATGTAAAAAAACCTTGTATTCATATTAGAATAATAAAAGTTGAAACCAGTATTAGATAAACAGGTGTTTGGCATAAAACACACACTTATCACAAATAAGTAAAATGTAAACAACAAACAAAGAAATAATAAGAGAGTATCTATAACTTCAATACTTGAGCAATCATAAGTCCTCCTGAAGGATCCCCACTCATCTAGTGGGGTCACTTCCTATTGGGGATAAAGTTTGTGCAAAAGTTTTGGTAATACTTCTTACCGAAAACAAAGAAAACTTCTAATGCAGACATAGTCCATGATAAAAGAATAAGTCTCTTTTTGAAATGTCTCTAACTCTTCACATTGAGGAGATTGTCATAATTTAAACAATTGTAAAACCATTAACCTGGGAAAGGAAAGGTTATATTACCATATTATGTTATAATCTCGTAGTAATAAAACACAAGACCTAACCCAAGGTACAAAAGTAACAATAATACAGGGTGGTCCAAAAGTAGGTGGACAGAAAGTGTAATAAAGTTATGAAGGGGGAGATTTATCAAACATGGTGTAAAGTGAAACTGGCTCAGTTGCCCTTAGCAACCAATCAGATTCCACTTTTCATTCCTCACAGACTCTTTGGAAAATGAAAGGTGGAATCTGACTGGTTGCTAAGGGCAACTGAGCCAGTTTCACAGATCTAGTTTTCACAGATAGATCCTCCCCCAAATCTGTTTTCTTTTCAGATAATTCAGATAACACATAATGGAAAATAATTGAAATACAGATCAAAGAAAATGGATTTTAACAGAGCATTGGAAATCTCAAAATGCTGAAACCGTTAGAGCAAATTGGGTTGAAACATTTGGTACTCAAGCCCCAAAGAGACAAACCATTTACCGCATTCGTGACAAATTCAATCCTTAATGCTCCAAAAACTGGTCGACCCAAAAGAGTCTGTACAGAAGATAATAAACAACTTGTTGATGAAACATTTGTTCAGAGTCCAAAAAAGTCCACCAGAAGAGCCTCTTTGGAATTGGGAATTTCACGAGCTTCTATCATGCGAATCCTCAATTCTATTGGGTGGAAAGCTTATCGTCCACGTCTAATTCATTGGTTTATTGGAGGATGATCCAGACAGGCAGCTGCAATTTAGTGAGATTATGCTTAACGAAATTGAAGAAAATCCAGTAATTTTAGATAACATTATGTGGAGTGATGACGCTTCTTTCAAATTATCCGGCCATATTAACAGACATAATTGTATTTGCTGGTATAATGAGAACATGCATTTAACATTAGCGCAACAACTAAATGAGCCTGGTGTCAATGTTTGGGGTGGTATTTCAAGTTTTGGTGTTTTAGGACCAATATTTTTTGATGGAGCAGTCACAGGAGATAAGTATCTCGAAATTCTAATGAATCAAGTTGTTCCCCAGTTACAGCAGCAGCCTAATTCAAATGACCTTTATTTCCAACAAGATGGGGCCCCTCCACATTATTCAAGAGCAGTCCGCGAGTATCTTAATGAAACATTTCCTAATAAATGGATTGGCCTAAGAGGCCCACTTGATTGGCCGGCACGTTCACCAGACTTGACCCCAATGGATTTTTTCTTTTGTGGATTACTCAAGGACAAAGTTTATAGTCGAAAACCAAAAAGTGTCAGTGATTTGAAAAATTACATAAGAGATGCATTTCAAGAAATTAATATCCAAAGAGACTTGTGCAAAAAAGTTTGTCGAAGCGTAAGAGGCACACTTCAAAGCTGTGCAAATTGTAATGGAAAACAGTTTGAGCACCTGCGCTGATAAAATTTAAGGGCTTTTGTATTATTGTTCAGAATAAAATTTAATTGCCAATGTTATGCTTGTGTTAGTAAATATAATTTTATATATTAATCAAAATAAATGTTATTATTTCTGGCCACCTACTTTTGGACCACCCTGTACACACAAAGGGTCCATGCTTATTTTTTAGTATTTGTTACATTTTGTATAGATAAAATGAAATCCTTGCCCTTTTCAGGTGTAGAGATGGGTATAGTTTTACCTTTATATAGTAGTAACAATTTAGTTGGAAACTATATAAAATATATAAAATTCCGAACTGACGTAGGGAATTAGTGACTTCATTAAATTACCTCCTTCCTGAAATCGTCTCTTTGGAGAGGTTAGTAATGATTTTGATTTCACCGTAGTGTTCCGGAAGTTGTTTATTTTCCTTGATATAATTTAATAGCTTTTCTTTAGTATTATAAAAATGGATCCGCAGTATTGTATCCCTTGGGAGGTCTGGAGAAATGGAAGATGGACGGGGGAGGTGGTAGATTCTGTCGATGATTGTCTAGAGGTCTGTCAATGAGGGAATAGTCTTCTTGAGTAGATACTTGGCTTAACCCATTAAGTTGTTTTGAGTAACGCTCTCAGGGATTCCTCTTAGTTGTATTATTGTTCCTTCTGTTCCTATCTTCTATATCAGTCAATTTGGAACACAACTTGCGGATCTCTTCTTGCATGTCCTGGTTTTCTTTGGTCAGGGTGTCTTTTTTCTTTTCCACCAACTCAATCTTTATGTCACATCATTGAATAATAGAGCTGATGCTAGATTCTAATTCTATGTGCACACTGTGCATTTTTGGTGCGTTTTTGCAGTGTTTTTTTCTGGACAGATTGGCCCAAAAACGCTAGGGAATCCTTATGCCAGCTAAGTTGCTGAGAATCCTGAAGTGCTGTGCACATGATCGGTCATTTATCTTTCAGGATTTGCTGTGCATTTAAATCTGCAGCATGTCAATTCTTTGTGCGTTTTTGCCGCGTTTTTCACCCATTGACTTTAATTGAGTCAGTCAAATCCGCAGCAAAAATGCAGGTATAAAAATATTTGCGGATTTGCTGCGTACTTTTGCTGCGTATTTGACTGACTGAATTTGACTGACTGAATTGAAGTCAATGAGTCAAAAACGCGTCAAAAACACACAAAGAATTGACCGCGGGTCACAGGCATCGGCTGATGAGAGACTACACAACCCATAAGCCTACATCTGCAGGCTCCGCTGATAGGAGGGGTAGTCTCTCTTCAACCAGCGCCCCTGCTCACAGTGAAGAAAAAAAAAGTTTAAATAAATAAATATTGAAATAAAAATAAAAAATTATTATTATACTCACATATATACACATTATACTCACCAAACACCAAATGCCTGAAGCCATTGTCCCCTGTAAAAAATAAAAAAATAATAAACCACCATATCCCTCACCTGTCCACCATAATCCACGTAATCCAGATGTGACTGTTCTACCCAGCAGCCGGCTACACACTGACAGGAGCATAATCATTCCCCAGTGTATAGCGCTGAGCTGCTGTGAAAGAAATCACATGAGTTCATCAGCTGATGAGCTCCGGTGATCTCACTTACAGCACTGCTACGGCATGAGAAAATTCTCACGCAGCGGTGGTGACGTAAGTGAGGTCACTGTGGCTCATCCACTGATGAACTCGTGTGACCTCTCTCATGGCAGCTCAGTACTATACACTGACACAGGAGCGATTACACTCCTGTGTCAGTGTCAACCTGCTGTCCTGTAGAGCAGTCACATCTGTGACTGCTGATATGACTACTCTAGCCGTGAGATCATCGTGGGACACTCTGGATTATGTCATCACATTGGACAGGTGAGGTATATGGTTGTTTTTTATTTATTTTTTTACAGGTGACAATTGCTTCAAATGGATTGGGCATTTGGTGAGTATAAGGTTGCTTTTTTATTTTCTGTTTTTTTACAGGGGACTTTGGCTTCAGAGGATTAGATGTTAGGTTAGTATAACTGTGTTTTTTATTTTTAAATAAATGTGTAAAAAATGGTGTGGACTTTTATTTCAAATAAAGAATTTTATTGTTGCTGCGTCTTTATTTAAAAACTTTTACTGTGGGGTTAGTAATGGGGGCATCTCGGCTCTCCATTACTAACCCTTGGGCTTCATGTTAGCTGTCAATACAAGGCTGACATGAACCCCAACCTTATTACCCCACTTGCCACCGCACCAGAGCAAGTGGGAAGAGCAGAGGTTAAGCGCCAGATTTTATGCATCTTATTGATGCGCCATTTCTGGGGTGGCTGAGGGCTGATGTTATTAGCCTCGGAGGGGGAAGGATCCATGGCCCCTTCATTGGCTATTAATATCAGCCCACAGCTGTCTGGTTAGGCTCTGCTGGTTAGATTTTATAGGGGAACCCTAGGTCAATTTTTTTCTGGGGTCCCCCTGTAATCTAGCCAGTAAAGGTTAACCAAACAGCTGTGAGCTGTTATTAATAGCCAGGGAACATTTGGGAGTAATGGCCCCTTTCTAGGCTATTAATATCAACCCACAGCTGTCTGTTTAGCCTTTGCTGGTTAGATTTTATAAGGGGCCCCTATGTCAATTTTTTTCTGGGGTCAACCTGTAATCTAGCCAGTAAGGTACATGCCCACTATCAGGAATAGCAGCATTATGGACGCAGCTCACCTGCGCTGCATCCAAAACGTTGCGTTCTACAGTACAAGCACAGTGGATTGGATTTATAAAAATTTCATGCCCACTGTGCTTGTTTTTGATACTGCGTAAACTCACCCACGATGCGGGTTTATGAGCCGCAGCATGCCAATTTATGTAGTCTCCGTTGTACATTTTGACCGATTGAAACCATTACATTAAATGGAAGGCTATGTGGGGTATATTATATTATATGGAAAGCTATGTGGGGCACCCATTACATTATATGGAAGGCTATGTGGGGCCATTATATTATATGGAGGGCTATGTAGGGGCCATCACATTAAATGGAAGGTTATGTGCGGCTTATTATATTATATTATATGGAAGGCAATGTTGGGGCCATTATATTATATGAAAAGCTACATAGGGCCATTATGTTATATGAAGAGCTATGTGTGGGCCATTATATTATATGGAAGGCTATGTGGGGCCCAAATATATTATATGGAAGGCTATGTGAGGCTCATTATACTATATGGAAGGCTATGTGGGGCCCATTATACTATATAGAACGCTATGAGGGGCCCATTATACTATATGGAAGGCTATGTGGGGTCATTATACTATTTGGAGGGCTATGTTGGGGGTATTACACTGTTTGCAGGGCTATGAGGGGTACATTATACTGTCTGCATTGCTATGTGGAGGCCATTATAGTGTTTTTAGGGCTATGTGGGTGGGCCACTATACTGTTTGGAGGGCTATGTGGGGGCCCTTATATTACATGGAAGCCTATGTGGAGCAAATTATAGTATATGGAAGGCTATGTGGTGCCATTATACTATTTGGAGGGCTATGTGGGAGCCGGTTATTGTTGTTATTGTGAACAGTTAAGCAGGTTGAAGATGAAATGATCTCTAAAAGGCCTAAAGTTAAAGATGACACATTTCCTTTGTATTTTAGACAAATATACATATATATATATATATATATATATATATACACACTGCTCAAAAAAATAAAGGGAACACTCAAATAACACATCCTAGATCTGAATGAATGAAATATTCTCATTGAATACTTTGTTCTGTACAAAGTTGAATGTGCTGACAACAAAATTACACAAAAATCATCAATGGAAATCAAATTTATTAACCAATGGAGGCCTGGATTTGGAGTCACCCCCAAAATTAAAGTGGAAAAACACACTATAGGCTGATCCAACTTTGATGTAATGTCCTTAAAACAAGTCAAAATGAGGCTCAGTATTGTGTGTGGCCTCCACGTGCCTGTATGACATCCCTATAACGCCTGAGCATGCTCCTGATGAGGTTGCGGATGGTCTCCTGTGGGATCTCCTCCCAGACATGGACTAAAGCATCCGCCAACTCCTGGACAGTCTGTGGTGCAACGTGACATCGGTGGATGGAGCGAGACATGATGTCCCAGATGTGCTCAATTGGATTCAGGTCCTGGGAATGGGCGGGCCAGTCCATAGCTTCAATGCCTTCATCTTGCAGGAACTGCTGACACACTCCAGCCACATGAGGTCTGGCATTGTCCTGCATTAGGAGGAACCCAGGGCCAACCGCACCAGCATTTGGTCTAACAAGGGGTCTGAGGATCTCATCTCGGTACCTAATGGCAGTCAGGCTACCTCTGGCGAGCACATGGAGGTCTGTGCGGCCCTCCAAAGAAATGCCACCCCACACCATTACTGACCCACTGCCAAACCGGTCATGCTGAAGGATGTTGCAGGCAGCAGATCTCTCTCCACGGTATCTCCAGACTCTGTCACGTCTGTCACACGTGCTCAGTGTGAACCTGCTTTCATCTGTGAAGAGCACAGGGCGCCATTGGTGACTTTGCCAATCCTGTTGTTCTGTGGCAAATGCCAAGCGTCCTGTACAGTGTTGGGCTGTGAGCGCAACCCCCATCTGTGGACGTTGAGCCCTCATACCAACCTCATGGAGTCGGTTTCTAACCGTTTGTGCAGACACATGCACATTTGTGGCCTGCTGGAGGTCATTTTGCAGGGCTCTGGCAGTGCTCCTCCTGTTCCTCCTTGCACAAAGGCGGGAGTAGCAGTCCTGCTGCTGGGTTGTTGCCCTCCTACGGCCCCCTCCACGTCTCCTGGTGTACTGTCCTGTCTCCTGGTAGCGCCTCCAGCCTCTGGACACTGCGCTGACAGACGCAGCAAACCTTCTTGCCACAGCTCGCATTGATATGCCATCCTGGATGAGCAGCACTACCTGAGCAACTTCTGTGGGCTGTAGAGTCCGTCTCATGCTACCACGAGTGTGAAAGCACAACCAACATTCAAAAGTGACCAAAACATCAGCCAGAAAGCATTGGTACTGAGATGTGGTCTGTGGTCCCCACCTGCAGAACCACTCCTTTATTGAGGGTGTCTTGATAATTGCCAATAATTTCCATCTATTGTCTATTCCATTTGCACAACAGCATGTGAAATTGATTGTCAATCAGTGTTGCTTCCTAAGTGGACAGTTTGATTTCACAGAAGTTTGATTTACTTGGAGTTATATTCTGTTAAGTGTTCCCTTTATTTTTTTGAGCAGTATATATATATATGTATATATATATTTTTATCTTTTACATTTTAAAAATTACAAAAAGGAAAATGGGCAGATGCAAAAGTTTGGACACCCTGCATTGTTAGTACCTAGTAGCACCCCCTTTTGAAAGTATAACACCTTGTAAACGCTTTTTGTAGCCAGACAAGAGTCTTTCAATTCTTGTTTGAGGGATTTTCATCCATTCTTCTTTGGAAAATTCTTCCAGTTCTGAGAGATTCCTGGGTCATCTTGCATGCACTGCTATTTTGAGACCTAGCCACAGATTTTCAATGATGTTCAGATCAGGGTAGTGTGAGGGCCATTGTAAAATCTTCAGCTTGCATCTTTTGAGGTACTTTATTGTGGATTTTGATGTGTGTTTAGGATTATTATCCATTTCTAGAAGCCATCCTCTTTTCAATTTCAGCTTTTTTACAGATGATGATAAGTTTGCAGCAAGAATTTGAAATTTAATTGAATTCATTCTTTCCTCTACCTGTGAAATGTTCCCTGTGCCATTGGTTGCAACACAACCCCGAAGCATGATTTATTCACCCCCATGCTTAATGATTGGCGAGATGTTCTTTTCCTGAAATTCTGTGCCCTTTTTTCTCCACACATACTGTACCTGTGATCATTGTGGCCAACCAGTTCTATCTTAACCTCATCGGTCCAGAGGGCTTGTTTCCAAAATGAATCAGGCTTGTTTAGATGTTCTTTTACATACTTCTGAATTATATGGTGAGGAGGCAGGAGAGGTTTTCTTGTGATGACTCTTCCATGAAGATCATATTTGTGCAGGTGTCTCTGAACAGCAGAACAATGTACCACATCTCCAGAGTCTGCTAAATTTTTCTGAAGGTCTTTTGCAGTCAAGCAGTGGATCTGATTTGCCTCTCTAGCAATCCTATGAACAGTTCTCACTGAAATTTTGTTTAGTCTTCCAGACCTTATCTTGACCTCCACTGTTCCTGTTAACTGTCATTTCTTAATTACATTTCGAGCTGAGGTAAGGGCAACTTGAAAATGCTTTGCTAGCTTCTTGTAGCCTTCTCCTGCTTTGTGGGCCTCCACCATTTTCATTTTCCGAGTGCTAGGCAGCTGCTTAGAAGAACCCATGGCTGCTGTTTTTGGTACTGTTATGCACTACGCAGAGAGACCCAGCAAGACTGGCACCAAACCAGCAAAGGCGCAGCCACAGATGCTCTTGGCGAACGCTGCCCTGCTAGGCGAGTCCTTGAGGGCTGGGAATACTCTTCCCCCAGTTCCCTGTTAATGGAAGGGGGACTTTGGCAGAGCCCTTTCCAGGCCCACTGTCGCCAGACAGCTGGTGTCTGGTAACACGTTTAATGCCTAGTCAAGGACCAGGTGAATAAGTCTGCAAGAATACCAGGAAGTGTAACCAGAAGGGAAAATGATAAAACAGGTGAAAAGATACCAAACACTATTGCTAGCACCCTTCACCACCACAGCACATAGGAACTGCAATGAACAGCAAAGGACTTAGCAGGGAACAGGTTTAAAGGCCGAAAAAAGACAAGCGTCCATCCAGTTCAGCCTATTTCTTGTGCACTGCAGCTATTCCGCAGCGTTGATCCAGGGGAAGGCAAAAAAAAAAACATGCGGTATAGGCCAATTTACATCATTGAGGAAAAATTCACTTCCCGACTCCAATCTGGCAGTCAGATTAAATCCCTGGATTAATTAACTATCACTAAGCATAAGATGTAATTTTATTGTTCTCAAGAAAGGCGTTGCACGAAGACATGGTGGTTGGAACCAAAGATCTCAAATTTGGACTCATCAGACCAAAGCACAGATTTCCACTGGTCTAATGTCCATTCCTTGTGTTCTTTAGCTCAAACAAGTCTCTTCTGCTTGTTGACTGTCCTTAGCAGTGGTTTCCTAGCAGCTATTTTACCATGAAGGCCTGCTGCAAAAAGTCTCCTCTTAACAGTTGTTGTAGAGATGTGTCTGCTGCTAGAACTCTGTGTGGCATTGACCTGGTCTCTAATCTGAGATGCTGTTAACCTGCGATTTCTGAGGCTGGAGACTCGGATAAACTTATCCTCAGAAGCAGAGGTGACTCTTGGTCTTCCTTTCCTGGGGCGGTCCTCATGTGAGCCAGTTTCTTTGTAGCGCTTGATGGTTTTTGCAACTGCTCGTGGGGACAATTTCAAAGTTTTCCCAATTTTTTGCACTGACTGACCTTCATTTCTTAAAGCAATCATGGCCACTCGTTTTTCTTTACTAAGCTGCTTTTTTCTTGCCATAATACAAATTCTAACAGTCTATTTAGTAGGACTATCTGCTGTGTATCCACCAGACTGTAGCATCGGCGTCTCTGCCCTCTGCCAGGCAGAGGCGCCATCCCTCTCACCTCCTCACTCCCCGCTCGGCGTCCTCCAGCGCTCCTCTTCCTGCTGCTGCCGGCGCACGCAGCTTCCCGGGCACTGTGCTTATTGTGCTTAGGGCGCGCGCACTCCCTCTCTCTTAAAGGGGCCGCGCGCGCCGTCCTAAGGAGTCCCCGGCCAATTTCCGAAGGACCTCCATATATAAGGCACCTCCTCCAAAATGGAGGTGCCCGAGCAATAGTTGTTGCACAGTGTTACTTACCTCTGCTTCAGCCCTCAGGTCCCGCTGCTAGCCTGACTACTTGTCCTGCCAGCCTGTTACCTGCCTGTTACCTGCCCGTTTCCTGCCGTGCCTGCCAGCCCGTTTACCTGGGAGCACCTGCCTGTTACCTGTCTGTTTCCTGCCGTGCCTACCTGGAGGCTCCTGCCATCACTTGCCGTGACCACCTGCCAGCCTACCTGGAGGCTCCTGCTGTCACTTGCCGTGACCACCTGCCAGCCTACCTGGAGGCTCCTGCCGTCACTTGCCGTGACCACCTGCCAGCCTACCTGGAGGCTCCTGCCGTCACTTGCTGTGACCACCTGACAGCCTACCTAGAGGCTCCTGCCGTCACTTGCCGTGATCACCTGTCAGCCTACCCGGAGGCTCCTGCCCGTCACTTGCCGTGACCACCTGACAGTCTACCTAGAGACTCCCGCCTGTCACCTGCCGTGTCTGCCAGTTCATCCACCAGGACCACTCGTCAGGCTGCCTGCTGTGCCCATCCGCTATACCGGTCAGTCCCAGCCATCTGACCCGTGGGAGTCACCTGCTCTCTTACAAGGTCGTCCCCAGAGTAGCACCTGGTCCCTCGGCTCGGTCCCTCCCATGTCACGGAGTCGTTAGCCGCCGTACGACCTGGGTCGGTCCGAGTTGATACTTAGTTACGCCCCTCTGGGTCTCTCCTTGCACCGCAGCACAGAGGTTCCACCTCCCGGACCCGTAACAGTTTGCTCGGGCCATGGAACCCGGTGCCTCCCTGACCCCCGCATTCTCTGACCTACACCAGGAGGTCTTACGTCAGAGTGTACAACAAGAGACTGTCTTGTCCTTTCTGCGGTATGTTAACTCTCGCCTAGGCGCATTATCCGCCCTGTCTGAGCCCGTCTCTGGCCAAACGGAGCCTGCACCCGCGGCACCGCAACCCAGTCCTTCTATGGCTTCCAGCTATGGACCCCGGCTCTTGGCACCTCCACGTTTTGCTGGCAACCCCGCTTTAGCTCGGGGCTTCATAAACCAGTGCACCCTGCACTTTGAACTCCTGGCACACCAGTTCATTTCCGACCGAGCCAAGGTAGCATTCGTCATGTCTCATCTCACTGGTGAGGCACTGGCATGGCTAAACCCCCTGTGGGAGAGGGGGGATCCTCTGGTGTCCGATCTATCGTCCTTCCTCGCTGCTTTCCGGAAAGTCTTCGATGAACCAGGACGTAAATCCTCTGCTGCCTCCGCTCTGCTACCTCTCCGCCAAGGAAGTCTCACCGTGGGCCAATATGCCATACAGTTCCATACCCTCGCTTCTGAGCTTGACTGGAACAACGAGACCCTGGTATCCATCTTCTGGGAGGGTCTTTCTGGTCGGATCAAGGACGAGCTTGCCGGCCGCGATATTCCTACCACCCTGGACGACCTGGTGTCACTTGCTACCCGGATTGACATCCGATTCCAGGAACGGGCTAAGGAGATTACCCGGGAGAGAGGATGCCCTCGCCTCACTCCTATTCACCTAAGACCTGTCTCCCAGCCAGCAAGTCCCCGGGCACGCTCGCCAGAATCGTTGCAGATTGACCAAACCAGGATGGTCAAGTCTCGTCTGGAGACGCGCCAAGCCGAAGGGAGCTGCTTCTATTGTGGCAGTAAGGGGCAGTAACTCACAAACAGAAGTACAGAGACAATGAGTAGGAGTTAGGTGCAGGTTCAGACAATGCAGGAAAAGGGAAGGTACGGACATAGAAACAAAACAGGTAAAAGGTTAAGGTACAGTTCAGACAGGAACTGCTACTGCAGAGATACAGGAGAGAGTCTGGGTATACGGTCCCCAGAATGGCGGACAAACAGGCTAGGGTGCAGTTCAGACAGGAACTGCTACTGCAGAGATACAGGAGAGAGTCTGGGAATACGGCCTCCAGAATGGCAGACAAACAGGCTAGGGTGCAGTTCAGACAGGACCTGCTACTGCAGAGATACAGGAGCGAGTCTGGGAGTACAGCCCCCAGAGTTGCGAAAACAGACTAGAAGACAGAGGTAACAGAACAGGACCTGGCAAGACAGTATGCAAAGACAAACTGAGTGAAGGTGTTGCTCAGGCACCTCCAACTGGGTGGAGGGGGTTTAAATATCCAGGGACTCACAGCAATAAACTGGAGACGCATTAGGGGTGCACCCACAGCAGCTATAAGAAGCAGGAAGTAATCGGGCATCCGCCCTAAGCAGTCAGACCAGAGCATGCACACAGAATGATCAGGAGCACGGCTTACAAACTGGACTGAAGGCTAAGATTGCGATCTTGCATATTGGGAGATGGTGCACTATGCAAGTACGCCGCCAGGTATGTTACAGTACCCCCCCCCCCTTACGCCCCCTCTTCTTCAAGCCTGCAAGGGTCATCTGTAGAGAATTTGGAGGCCAATCCTTCTCTTCAAGAGGATTACTTCTTCAGTCCACTAGAGGAAACGAAACTGGTCTCATCATCTTGGTGACTAGGATGCTTCCTCCCATCGAGCCATCCTCAGTAACAGATGAAGTGGGTGAAGTACCAGGAACAGCACACAGGAAAGTCTCTCTCCATTTGTTATCAGGAAGCACCCTGGTGGATTCAGGAGACAACTGGAGGTCCTACGCCTGGTTGGAGGAGTGCAGAGACTCGGGGGTTACCACCGCCATGACATACACTTTGCCAAGCTTACTGGAAGAGGTGGGTGGCGTACCAGGTACCTGGTGTAGAGAAGTCTCTCTCCGTTTATCAGGTAGCACCCTGGGGAATTCAGGAGACAACTGGAGGTCCTCCGCCTGGTTGGAGGGGTGCTGAGACTTGGGGGTAATCACCGCTTCAGAGTTCACTTTGCCCCACTTACTGGATGAAGTGGGTGAAGAACCAGGTACAGGGTGCAGAAAAGTCTCTCTCCATTTATTATCAAATAGCACCCCGGAGGATTCAGGAGGCAACTGGGGTTCCTCCGCCTGGTTGGAGGGCGGCAGAGACTTGGAGGTAGGTACCGCCTTTATGGACTTGAGGCCAGATTTATTAGAGATGGAGGGTCCTGGCTTTGGGACCATCTTCAATCTGGTTTCAGGGATGACATGTCTGTGAGGCGGGGCGGTACCTGAAGCCAGATCATTGGTACAATCGTCGAGACTGTGTGGGGACATCACCTCCGATTCTCTTCCTTCGGAGACTTCAGCGCACAGCGAGTCGGCGACTAGCAGATCTGGTGAAGAAGAAGAAGAAACTGCTGACTGTCCTGAAGATATGGGGACTGGACACCCCTTGTACCTTAGCAGTCCCCCAGGATACACCATGCAGGATCTCCAGACCTGAGCGGGTACTAGATGTCTCAGCTCTGGACGACCTGTGGGTAAGCCAGTCAGCACCTGGAATGTGAACTTCTTCATGTGTAATGCTCCAATCTGGAGCTTAATTTGTACAGACATATTTTGACTGTTTTTGAGTAGGGCTCGTCCTTCAGCTGACAATGCCGAAACCGGCTTCTGAAGTTGTCGGACGGGAATCAGACACCGACTCTTCAAGGTTTTAAGCCCGAAACTTCCGGTTGATCCGAAGCCTTCACTTGACACAGAGACAGTCATGGTTATCTGTGGAGAGGAAACACTGATGCCAAGGGCAGCCTCTCCTACAGGCCTAATGTCTTGGGATTCTTCAACCTTCGCTGGACAAAGACCGTCAGGGGGTCCCAAACCACTGCAGCGGGACCGCAATCCGATTTTGTGATTGAGTTCTGGCTTCTGCTTTGCCTGACGAACATAGTCATCCTTCATGGATTTTGTGCGGAAAGCTGCCTCTACAGGCTGGGTAACAGGAGGTCTTTGGGAGGACAGAACCTGGCGTGATGGTTTACCTCGCCCGGACTGACAGGCGTGAGCATGATTAGTGATCCCACTGTACCATGAACCGGGGAGTGCCTGGAGGGGCGTAACTAAGTATCTATCCGATCCAACCAAGGTCGCACGGCGGCTAACGACTCCGTGAACCAAGGAGGAACCGAGCAGAGGGACCAGGTGCGACTCCAGGTCAGACCCTGGTCACAGTTGTTGACCCACACCGGGGAATGCAGGAACAGGCAGGTAGGCTGGCACACAGGCAGGTGGGTATTGGCAAGTACGGCTGGTATGCTGGCAGGTGGGCGCTGGCAAGCACGGCTGGTATGTAGGCAGGAGAGGGTACTGGCCGGCACAGCTGGAGTGCCGACAGGGAGGCACTAGCAGGTTGGAGAGCAGACTGGATAGGGTTCAGTACAGACTGGGATTCAGGAACAGAACCGCAGTTGCGGTTGACAAGCGGAGCAGAGAAGAACCGCCGGAGCGGTGGGCAAAGCAGAGCAGAGAAATACCGCTGGAGCGGTGAGCAAGGCAGAGCGGGAGGAAACCGCCGGAGCGGCGAGCAAGGCAGAGCAGGAGGAACCGCCGGAGTGGTGAGCAAAGCAGAGCAGAGAGATACCGCTGGAGCGGTGAGCAAGGCAGAGCCGGAGGAACCGCCGGAGCGGTGAGCAAAGCTGAGCAGAGATACCACCGGAGCGGTGAGCATGGGCAGAGCAGGAGGAGCCACCAGAGCGGTGGGTAAGTCAGAGCAGAGGGTAGCCGCCGGAGCGGAGGGCAAGTCAGAGCAGAAAGAAACCGCCGGAGCGGTGGACAAGTCAGAGCAGAGAGAAACCGCTAGTGCGGTGGACAAGGCAGAGAGGACAGGGCTCTGTTCACATGGAACAGACTGGAAAATGCAGGAAGATACGGAGGAAGGGAAAAGGGTCAAGCAGAACCAGATACACACAAGGTACTTGCTATGAAGTAGTGAATGGACACAAAACTCACAAACAGAAGTACAGAGACAACAAGTAGGAGTTAGGTGCAGGTTCAGACAATGCAGGAAAAGGGAAGGTATAGACATAGAGACAAAACAGGTAAAAGGTTAAGGTACAGTTCAGACAGGAACTGCTACTGCAGAGATACAGGAGAGAGTCTGGGAATACGGCCCCCAGAATGGCGGACAAGCAGGCTAGGGTGTAGTTCAGACAGGAACTGCTACTGAAGAGATACAGGAGAGAATCTGGGTATTCGGCCCCCAGAATGGCGGACAAATAGGCTAGGGTGCAGTTCAGACAGGAACTGCTACTGCAGAGATACAGGAGAGAGTCTGGGAATATGGCCCCCAGAATGGCGGACAAACAGGCTAGGGTGCAGTTCAGACAGGAACTGCTACTGCAGAGATAGAGAAGCGAGTCTGGAGGTACAGCCCCCAGAGTCGCGAAAACAGACTAGAAGACAGAGGTAACAGAACAGGACCTGGCAAGACAGTATGCAAAGACAAACTGAGTGAAGATGTTGCTCAGACACCTCCTACTGGGTGGAGGGGGTTTAAATATCCAGGGACTCACAGCAATAGGCTGGAGACGCATTAGGGGTGCGCCCACAGCAGATATAAGAAGCAGGAAGTAACCGGGCCGCCGCCCTAAGCAGTCAGACCAAAGCATGCACACAGAATGAACAGGAGCACGGCTTACAAACTGGACTGAAGGCTAAGATTGCGATCTTGCATAGTGGGAGATGGTGCACTATGCAAGTATGCCGCCAGGTATGTTAAAAGCTACCTGTAAGCTACTGGATGTCACCCTGGATTTCTCCTCCACCTACCATCCACAGTCCAATGGCCAAGTGGAGCGTATCAACCAAATCCTTACCAGCTACCTCTGGCACTTTGTTAACGCTCACCATACCAATTGGGTGGAGCTCCTACCATGGGCCGAATTCTCCTACAACAACCATGAGAGCGAATCTACTTCTAAATCCCCGTTCTTCGTGGTCTACGGTCAACTTCCCCGGATTCCGTTTCCCATCTCCGCCTCGGTGGACAACCCTGCCGCGGAGGCTCTTGTCAGCGAATTCTCCACCATTTGGGAAAATACTAGGTCCGCACTTCTTCCGTCCTCCGAGCGGATGAAGAAACATGCTGACAAGAGACGTCTGGATCCACCTCAATTCCGCCCGGGAGATAAAGTCTGGCTCTCTTCCAAACATGTCCGACTCAAAATACCCTCCTATAAGTTGGGTCCTCTGTTCATCGGTCCATTTGAAGTTCTCAAACTAATCAACCCAGTGGCCTACAAGTTAAAACTCCTGGCCACCTTACGGATTCCCAACTCCTTCCATGTATCTCTCCTCAAACCAGTTGTGTTTAATTCTTTTTCCAACAATCCAAGTACTCCCCCTGCTCCGGTTTCCACTGAGGACGTTTTTGAGGTAGAGAACATTCTGGCCACCAAGAGGGTAAGAGGAAAAACTTTTTTCTGGTGGATTGGAAGGGGTTTGGCCCAGAGGAGAGAACTTGGGAACCCAGGGAGAACATTCATGCCCCGCTTCTCCTTGAAAAATTTCTTTCTGGCCTAAAAAAGAGGGGGCGTAAAGGGGGGGGGGGGGTACTGTAGCATCGGCGTCTCTGCCCTCTGCCAGGCAGAGACGCTGTCCCTCTCACCTCCTCGCTCCACGCGCTCGGCGTCCTCCAGCGCTCCTCTTCCTGCTGCTGCCGGCGCGCGCAGCTTCCCGGGCACTGTGCTTAGGGCGCGCGCACGCTCCCTCTCTCTTAAAGGGGCCGCGCGCGCCGTCCTAAGGAGTCCCCAGCCAATTGCTGGAGGACCTCCCATATATAAGGCACCTCCTCCAAAATGGAGGTGCCCGAGCAATAGTTTTTGCACAGTGTTACTTACCTCTGCTTCAGCCCTCAGGTCCCGCTGCTAGCCTGACTACTAGTCCTGCCAGCCTGTTACCTGAGTGTTACCTGCCTGTTACCTGCCTGTTACCTTCCCGTTTCCTGCCGTGCCTGCCAGCCTGTTTACCTGGGAGCACCTGCCTGTTACCTGTCTGTTACCTGTCGTACCTACCTGGAGGCTCCTGCCGTCACTTGCCGTGACCACCTGCCAGCCTACCTGGAGGCTCCTGCCGTCACTTGCCGTGACCACCTGCCAGCCTACCTAGAGGCTTCTGCCGTCACTTGCTGTGATCATCTGTCAGCCTACCCAGAGGCTCCTGCCCGTCACTTGCCGTGACCACCTGTCAGCCTACCCGGAGGCTCCTGCCCGTCACTTGCCGTGACCACCTGACAGCCTACCTAGAGGCTCCCGCCTGTCGCCTGCCATGTCTACCAGTTCATCCACCAGCAAAAAAGAAGCAAGACAAAAATATATCTCATACCCTACCATAATTATATATAAATGTAAAGCAAAGTTGCATAATAAATATAGGGTACTTAGTGAACTATTTTTGATCAAAAAAAGTATACAAGCCGTCCCACCAGCGGCAAGGTGACCCTAAATTGGGACGGTACCTATACTGCCTATATTAAAAACCTTACTGTATATCAAAGTTGAAGTAATGCATATAAAAGGGTAGACAAATAGGACCGGGTCCCAACTCCAGACCACCTAGGCCCGTGGTAAGCTACATATATACCAATCAGCTCAACAAAGGGCATGCCACACCCTTAAATTGCACAGAATGCAAACAAGTCAAAAAACCAGACAATGTGAACTGAGGTCTAAGATGGCAGACATACAAGAAACAGAGGCATGTTCACGCTAGCAAAAAAGAAGCAAGACAAAAATATATCTCATACCCTACCATAATTATATATAAATGTAAAGCAAAGTTGCATAATAAATATAGGGTACTTAGTGAACTATTTTTGATCAAAAAAAGTATACAAGCCGTCCCACCAGCGGCAAGGTGACCCTAAATTGGGACGGTACCTATACTGCCTATATTAAAAACCTTACTGTATATCAAAGTTGAAGTAATGCATATAAAAGGGTAGACAAATAGGACCGGGTCCCAACTCCAGACCACCTAGGCCCGTGGTAAGCTACATATATACCAATCAGCTCAACAAAGGGCATGCCACACCCTTAAATTGCACAGAATGCAAACAAGTCAAAAAACCAGACAATGTGAACTGAGGTCTAAGATGGCAGACATACAAGAAACAGAGGCATGTTCACACTAGCAAAAAAGAAGCAAGACAAAAATATATCTCATACCCTACCATAATTATATATAAATGTAAAGCAAAGTTGCATAATAAATATAGGGTACTTAGTGAACTATTTTTGATCAAAAAAAGTATACAAGCCGTCCCACCAGCGGCAAGGTGACCCTAAATTGGGACGGTACCTATACTGCCTATATTAAAAACCTTACTGTATATCAAAGTTGAAGTAATGCATATAAAAGGGTAGACAAATAGGACCGGGTCCCAACTCCAGACCACCTAGGCCCGTGGTAAGCTACATATATACCAATCAGCTCAACAAAGGGCATGCCACACCCTTAAATTGCACAGAATGCAAACAAGTCAAAAAACCAGACAATGTGAACTGAGGTCTAAGATGGCAGACATACAAGAAACAGAGGCATGTTCACACTAGCAAAAAAGAAGCAAGACAAAAATATATCTCATACCCTACCATAATTATATATAAATGTAAAGCAAAGTTGCATAATAAATATAGGGTACTTAGTGAACTATTTTTGATCAAAAAAAGTATACAAGCCGTCCCACCAGCGGCAAGGTGACCCTAAATTGGGACGGTACCTATACTGCCTATATTAAAAACCTTACTGTATATCAAAGTTGAAGTAATGCATATAAAAGGGTAGACAAATAGGACCGGGTCCCAACTCCAGACCACCTAGGCCCGTGGTAAGCTACATATATACCAATCAGCTCAACAAAGGGCATGCCACACCCTTAAATTGCACAGAATGCAAACAAGTAAAAAAACAGACAATGTGAACTGAGGTCTAAGATGGCAGACATACAAGAAACAGAGGCATGTTCACACTAGCAAAAAAGAAGCAAGACAAAAATATATCTCATACCCTACCATAATTATATATAAATGTAAAGCAAAGTTGCATAATAAATATAGGGTACTTAGTGAACTATTTTTGATCAAAAAAAGTATACAAGCCGTCCCACCAGCGGCAAGGTGACCCTAAATTGGGACGGTACCTATACTGCCTATATTAAAAACCTTACTGTATATCAAAGTTGAAGTAATGCATATAAAAGGGTAGACAAATAGGACCGGGTCCCAACTCCAGACCACCTAGGCCCGTGGTAAGCTACATATATACCAATCAGCTCAACAAAGGGCATGCCACACCCTTAAATTGTACAGAATGCAAACAAGTCAAAAAACCAGACAATGTGAACTGAGGTCTAAGATGGCAGACATACAAGAAACAGAGGCATGTTCACACTAGCAAAAAAGAAGCAAGACAAAAATATATCTCATACCCTACCATAATTATATATAAATGTACAGCAAAGTTGCATAATCAATATAGGGTACTTAGTGAACTATTTTTGATCAAAAAAAGTATACAAGCCGTCCCACCAGCGGCAAGGTGACCCTAAATTGGGACGGTACCTATACTGCCTATATTAAAAACCTTACTGTATATCAAAGTTGAAGTAATGCATATAAAAGGGTAGACAAATAGGACCGGGTCCCAACTCCAGACCACCTAGGCCCGTGGTAAGCTACATATATACCAATCAGCTCAACAAAGGGCATGCCACACCCTTAAATTGCACAGAATGCAAACAAGTCAAAAAACCAGACAATGTGAACTGAGGTCTAAGATGGCAGACATACAAGAAACAGAGGCATGTTCACACTAGCAAAAAAGAAGCAAGACAAAAATATATCTCATACCCTACCATAATTATATATAAATGTAAAGCAAAGTTGCATAATAAATATAGGGTACTTAGTGAACTATTTTTGATCAAAAAAAGTATACAAGCCGTCCCACCAGCGGCAAGGTGACCCTAAATTGGGACGGTACCTATACTGCCTATATTAAAAACCTTACTGTATATCAAAGTTGAAGTAATGCATATAAAAGGGTAGACAAATAGGACCGGGTCCCAACTCCAGACCACCTAGGCCCGTGGTAAGCTACATATATACCAATCAGCTCAACAAAGGGCATGCCACACCCTTAAATTGCACAGAATGCAAACAAGTCAAAAAACCAGACAATGTGAACTGAGGTCTAAGATGGTAGACATACAAGAAACAGAGGCATGTTCACACTAGCAAAAAAGAAGCAAGACAAAAATATATCTCATACCCTACCATAATTATATATAAATGTAAAGCAAAGTTGCATAATAAATAGAGGGTACTTAGTGAACTATTTTTGATCAAAAAAAGTATACAAGCCGTCCCACCAGCGGCAAGGTGACCCTAAATTGGGACGGTACCTATACTGCCTATATTAAAAACCTTACTGTATATAAAAGTTGAAGTAATGCATATAAAAGGGTAGACAAATAGGACCGGGTCCCAACTCCAGACCACCTAGGCCCATGGTAAGCTACATATATACCAATCAGCTCAACAAAGGGCATGCCACACCCTTAAATTGCACAGAATGCAAACAAGTCAAAAATCCAGACAATGTGAACTGAGGTCTAAGATGGCAGACATACAAGCAACAGAGGCATGTTCACACTAGCAAAAAAGAAGCAAGACAAAAATATATCTCATACCCTACCATAATTATATATAAATGTAAACCAAAGTTGCATAATAAATATAGGGTACTTAGTGAACTATTTTTGATCAAAAAAAGTATACAAGCCGTCCCACCAGTGGCAAGGTGACCCTAAATTGGGACGGTACCTATACTGCCTATATTAAAAACCTTACTGTATATCAAAGTTGAAGTAATGCATATAAAAGGGTAGACAAATAGGACCGGGTCCCAACTCCAGACCACCTAGGCCCGTGGTAAGCTACATATATACCAATCAGCTCAACAAAGGGCATGCCACACCCTTAAATTGCACAGAATGCAAACAAGTCAAAAAACCAGACAATGTGAACTGAGGTCTAAGATGGCAGACATACAAGAAACAGAGGCATGTTCACACTAGCAAAAAAGAAGCAAGACAAAAATATATCTCATACCCTACCATAATTATATATAAATGTAAAGCAAAGTTGCATAATAAATATAGGGTACTTAGTGAACTATTTTTGATCAAAAAAAGTATACAAGCCGTCCCACCAGCGGCAAGGTGACCCTAAATTGGGACGGTACCTATACTGCCTATATTAAAAACCTTACTGTATATCAAAGTTGAAGTAATGCATATAAAAGGGTAGACAAATAGGACCGGGTCCCAACTCCAGACCAATTAGGCCCGTGGTAAGCTACATATATACCAATCAGCTCAACAAAGGGCATGCCACACCCTTAAATTGCACAGAATGCAAACAAGTCAAAAAACCAGACAATGTGAACTGAGGTCTAAGATGGCAGACATACAAGAAACAGAGGCATGTTCACACTAGCAAAAAAGAAGCAAGACAAAAATATATCTCATACCCTACCATAATTATATATAAATGTAAAGCAAAGTTGCATAATAAATATAGGGTACTTAGTGAACTATTTTTGATCAAAAAAAGTATACAAGCCGTCCCACCAGCGGCAAGGTGACCCTAAATTGGGACGGTACCTATACTGCCTATATTAAAAACCTTACTGTATATCAAAGTTGAAGTAATGCATATAAAAGGGTAGACAAATAGGACCGGGTCCCAACTCCAGACCACCTAGGCCCGTGGTAAGCTACATATATACCAATCAGCTCAACAAAGGGCATGCCACACCCTTAAATTGCACAGAATGCAAACAAGTCAAAAAACCAGACAATGTGAACTGAGGTCTAAGATGGCAGACATACAAGAAACAGAGGCATGTTCACACTAGCAAAAAAGAAGCAAGACAAAAATATATCTCATACCCTACCATAATTATATATAAATGTAAAGCAAAGTTGCATAATAAATATAGGGTACTTAGTGAACTATTTTTGATCAAAAAAAGTATACAAGCCGTCCCACCAGCGGCAAGGTGACCCTAAATTGGGACGGTACCTATACTGCCTATATTAAAAACCTTACTGTATATCAAAGTTGAAGTAATGCATATAAAAGGGTAGACAAATAGGACCAGGTCCCAACTCCAGACCACCTAGGCCCGTGGTAAGCTACATATATACCAATCAGCTCAACAAAGGGCATGCCACACCCTTAAATTGCACAGAATGCAAACAAGTCAAAAAACCAGACAATGTGAACTGAGGTCTAAGATGGCAGACATACAAGAAACAGAGGCATGTTCACACTAGCAAAAAAGAAGCAAGACAAAAATATATCTCATATCCTACCATAATTATATATAAATGTAAAGCAAAGTTGCATAATAAATATAGGGTACTTAGTGAACTATTTTTGATCAAAAAAAGTATACAAGCCGTCCCACCAGCGGCAAGGTGACCCTAAATTGGGACGGTACCTATACTGCCTATATTAAAAACCTTACTGTATATCAAAGTTGAAGTAATGCATATAAAAGGGTAGACAAATAGGACCGGGTCCCAACTCCAGACCACCTAGGCCCGTGGTAAGCTACATATATACCAATCAGCTCAACAAAGGGCATGCCACACCCTTAAATTGCACAGAATGCAAACAAGTCAAAAAACCAGACAATGTGAACTGAGGTCTAAGATGGCAGACATACAAGAAACAGAGGCATGTTCACACTAGCAAAAAAGAAGCAAGACAAAAATATATCTCATACCCTACCATAATTATATATAAATGTAAAGCAAAGTTGCATAATAAATATAGGGTACTTAGTGAACTATTTTTGATCAAAAAAAGTATACAAGCCGTCCCACCAGCGGCAAGGTGACCCTAAATTGGGACGGTACCTATACTGCCTATATTAAAAACCTTACTGTATATCAAAGTTGAAGTAATGCATATAAAAGGGTAGACAAATAGGACCGGGTACCAACTCCAGACCACCTAGGCCCGTGGTAAGCTACATATATACCAATCAGCTCAACAAAGGGCATGCCACACCCTTAAATTGCACAGAATGCAAACAAGTCAAAAAACCAGACAATGTGAACTGAGGTCTAAGATGGCAGACATACAAGAAACAGAGGCATGTTCACACTAGCAAAAAAGAAGCAAGGCAAAAATATATCTCATACCCTACCATAATTATATATAAATGTAAAGCAAAGTTGCATAATAAATATAGGGTACTTAGTGAACTATTTTTGATCAAAAAAAGTATACAAGCCGTCCCACCAGCGGCAAGGTGACCCTAAATTGGGACGGTACCTATACTGCCTATATTAAAAACCTTACTGTATATCAAAGTTGAAGTAATGCATATAAAAGGGTAGACAAATAGGACCGGGTCCCAACTCCAGACCACCTAGGCCCGTGGTAAGCTACATATATACCAATCAGCTCAACAAAGGGCATGCCACACCCTTAAATTGCACAGAATGCAAACAAGTCAAAAAACCAGACAATGTGAACTGAGGTCTAAGATGGCAGACATACAAGAAACAGAGGCATGTTCACACTAGCAAAAAAGAAGCAAGACAAAAATATATCTCATACCCTACCATAATTATATATAAATGTAAAGCAAAGTTGCATAATAAATATAGGGTACTTAGTGAACTATTTTTGATCAAAAAAAGTATACAAGCCGTCCCACCAGCGGCAAGGTGACCCTAAATTGGGACGGTACCTATACTGCCTATATTAAAAACCTTACTGTATATCAAAGTTGAAGTAATGCATATAAAAGGGTAGACAAATAGGACCGGGTACCAACTCCAGACCACCTAGGCCCGTGGTAAGCTACATATATACCAATCAGCTCAACAAAGGGCATGCCACACCCTTAAATTGCACAGAATGCAAACAAGTCAAAAAACCAGACAATGTGAACTGAGGTCTAAGATGGCAGACATACAAGAAACAGAGGCATGTTCACACTAGCAAAAAAGAAGCAAGGCAAAAATATATCTCATACCCTACCATAATTATATATAAATGTAAAGCAAAGTTGCATAATAAATATAGGGTACTTAGTGAACTATTTTTGATCAAAAAAAGTATACAAGCCGTCCCACCAGCGGCAAGGTGACCCTAAATTGGGACGGTACCTATACTGCCTATATTAAAAACCTTACTGTATATCAAAGTTGAAGTAATGCATATAAAAGGGTAGACAAATAGGACCGGGTCACAACTCCAGACCACCTAAGCCCGTGGTAAGCTACATATATACCAATCAGCTCAACAAAGGGCATGCCACACCCTTAAATTGCACAGAATGCAAACAAGTCAAAAAACCAGACAATGTGAACTGAGGTCTAAGATGGCAGACATACAAGAAACAGAGGCATGTTCACACTAGCAAAAAAGAAGCAACACAAAAATATATCTCATACCCTACCATAATTATATATAAATGTAAAGCAAAGTTGCATAATAAATATAGGGTACTTAGTGAACTATTTTTGATCAAAAAAAGTATACAAGCCGTCCCACCAGCGGCAAGGTGACCCTAAATTGGGACGGTACCTATACTGCCTATATTAAAAACCTTACTGTATATCAAAGTTGAAGTAATGCATATAAAAGGGTAGACAAATAGGACCGGGTCCCAACTCCAGACCACCTAGGCCCGTGGTAAGCTACATATATACCAATCAGCTCAACAAAGGGCATGCCACACCCTTAAATTGCACAGAATGCAAACAAGTCAAAAAACCAGACAATGTGAACTGAGGTCTAAGATGGCAGACATACAAGAAACAGAGGCATGTTCACACTAGCAAAAAAGAAGCAAGACAAAAATATATCTCATACCCTACCATAATTATATATAAATGTAAAGCAAAGTTGCATAATAAATATAGGGTACTTAGTGAACTATTTTTGATCAAAAAAAGTATACAAGCCGTCCCACTAGCGGCAAGGTGACCCTAAATTGGGACGGTACCTATACTGCCTATATTAAAAACCTTACTGTATATCAAAGTTGAAGTAATGCATATAAAAGGGTAGACAAATAGGACCGGGTCCCAACTCCAGACCACCTAGGCCCGTGGTAAGCTACATATATACCAATCAGCTCAACAAAGGGCATGCCACACCCTTAAATTGCACAGAATGCAAACAAGTCAAAAAACCAGACAATGTGAACTGAGGTCTAAGATGGCAGACATACAAGAAACAGAGGCATGTTCACACTAGCAAAAAAGAATCAAGACAAAAATATATCTCATACCCTACCATAATTATATATAAATGTAAAGCAAAGTTGCATAATAAATATAGGGTACTTAGTGAACTATTTTTGATCAAAAAAAGTATACAAGCCGTCCCACCAGCGGCAAGGTGACCCTAAATTGGGACGGTACCTGTACTGCCTATATTAAAAACCTTACTGTATATCAAAGTTGAAGTAATGCATATAAAAGGGTAGACAAATAGGACCGGGTCCCAACTCCAGACCACCTAGGCCCGTGGTAAGCTACATATATACCAATCAACTCAACAAAGGGCATGCCACACCCTTAAATTGCACAGAATGCAAACAAGTCAAAAAACCAGACAATGTGAACTGAGGTCTAAGATGGCAGACATACAAGAAACAGAGGCATGTTCACACTAGCAAAAAAGAAGCAAGACAAAAATATATCTCATACCCTACCATAATTATATATAAATGTAAAGCAAAGTTGCATAATAAATATAGGGTACTTAGTGAACTATTTTTGATCAAAAAAAGTATACAAGCCGTCCCACCAGCGGCAAGGTGACCCTAAATTGGGACGGTACCTATACTGCCTATATTAAAAACCTTACTGTATATCAAAGTTGAAGTAATGCATATAAAAGGATAGACAAATAGGACCGGGTCCCAACTCCAGACCACCTAGGCCCGTGGTAAGCTACATATATACCAATCAGCTCAACAAAGGGCATGCCACACCCTTAAATTGCACAGAATGCAAACAAGTCAAAAAACCAGACAATGTGAACTGAGGTCTAAGATGGCAGACATACAAGAAACAGAGGCATGTTCACACTAGCAAAAAAGAAGCTAGACAAAAATATATCTCATACCCTACCATAATTATATATAAATGTAAAGCAAAGTTGCATAATAAATATAGGGTACTTAGTGAACTATTTTTGATCAAAAAAAGTATACAAGCCGTCCCACCAGCGGCAAGGTGACCCTAAATTGGGACGGTACCTATACTGCCTATATTAAAAACCTTACTGTATATCAAAGTTGAAGTAATGCATATAAAAGGGTAGACAAATAGGACCGGGTCCCAACTCCAGACCACCTAGGCCCGTGGTAAGCTACATATATACCAATCAGCTCAACAAAGGGCATGCCACACCCTTAAATTGCACAGAATGCAAACAAGTCAAAAAACCAGACAATGTGAACTGAGGTCTAAGATGGCAGACATACAAGAAACAGAGGCATGTTCACACTAGCAAAAAAGAAGCAAGACAAAAATATATCTCATACCCTACCATAATTATATATAAATGTAAAGCAAAGTTGCATAATAAATATAGGGTACATAGTGAACTATTTTTGATCAAAAAAAGTATACAAGCCGTCCCACCAGCGGCAAGGTGACCCTAAATTGGGACGGTACCTATACTGCCTATATTAAAAACCTTACTGTATATCAAAGTTGAAGTAATGCATATAAAAGGGTAGACAAATAGGACCGGGTCCCAACTCCAGACCACCTAGGCCCGTGGTAAGCTACATATATACCAATCAGCTCAACAAAGGGCATGCCACACCCTTAAATTGCACAGAATGCAAACAAGTCAAAAAACCAGACAATGTGAACTGAGGTCTAAGATGGCAGACATACAAGAAACAGAGGCATGTTCACACTAGCAAAAAAGAAGCAAGACAAAAATATATCTCATACCCTACCATAATTATATATAAATGTAAAGCAAAGTTGCATAATAAATATAGGGTACTTAGTGAACTATTTTTGATCAAAAAAAGTATACAAGCCGTCCCACCAGCGGCAAGGTGACCCTAAATTGGGACGGTACCTATACTGCCTATATTAAAAACCTTACTGTATATCAAAGTTGAAGTAATGCATATAAAAGGGTAGACAAATAGGACCGGGTCCCAACTCCAGACCACCTAGGCCCGTGGTAAGCTACATATATACCAATCAGCTCAACAAAGGGCATGCCACACCCTTAAATTGCACAGAATGCAAACAAGTCAAAAAACCAGACAATGTGAACTGAGGTCTAAGATGGCAGACATACAAGCAACAGAGGCATGTTCACACTAGCAAAAAAGAAGCAAGACAAAAATATATCTCATACCCTACCATAATTATATATAAATGTAAAGCAAAGTTGCATAATAAATATAGGGTACTTAGTGAACTATTTTTGATCAAAAAAAGTATACAAGCCGTCCCACCAGCGGCAAGGTGACCCTAAATTGGGACGGTACCTATACTGCCTATATTAAAAACCTTACTGTATATCAAAGTTGAAGTAATGCATATAAAAGGGTAGACAAATATGACCGGGTCCCAACTCCAGACCACCTAGGCCCGTGGTAAGCTACATATATACCAATCAGCTCAACAAAGGGCATGCCACACCCTTAAATTGCACAGAATGCAAACAAGTCAAAAAACCAGACAATGTGAACTGAGGTCTAAGATGGCAGACATACAAGCAACAGAGGCATGTTCACACTAGCAAAAAAGAAGCAAGACAAAAATATATCTCATACCCTACCATAATTATATATAAATGTAAACCAAAGTTGCATAATAAATATAGGGTACTTAGTGAACTATTTTTGATCAAAAAAAGTATACAAGCCGTCCCACCAGCGGCAAGGTGACCCTAAATTGGGACGGTACCTATACTGCCTATATTAAAAACCTTACTGTATATCAAAGTTGAAGTAATGCATATAAAAGGGTAGACAAATAGGACCGGGTCCCAACTCCAGACCACCTAGGCCCGTGGTAAGCTACATATATACCAATCAGCTCAACAAAGGGCATGCCACACCCTTAAATTGCACAGTTCATCCACCAGTACCACTCGTCAGCCTGCCTGCTGTGCCCATCCGCTATACCGGTCAGTCCCAGCCATCTGACCCGTGGGAGTCACCTGCTCTCTTACAAGGTCGTCCCCAGAGTAGCACCTGGTCCCTCGGCTCGGTCCCTCCCAAAATAATGTGACAAAAGGGACATGTTAAATCAAGTTGTGTTCACTAATTAGCATCACAGGTGTCTACAATATAGTAATCAGTCAGTGGGCCTGTATATAGGGCTACAGATACTCACTGTGCTGTTTGGTGACATGGTGTGTACCACACTCAACATGGACCAGAGGAAGCAAAGGAAAGAGTTGTCTCAGGAGTTTAGAAAGAAAATTATAGACAAGCATGTTAAAGGTAAAGCTTATAAGACCATCTCCCAACAGCTTGATGTTCCTGTGACTACAGTTGCACATATTATTCAGAAATTTAAGTTCTATGGGACTGTAGCCAACCTCCCTGGACGTGGCCACAGGAGGAAAATTGATGACAAATCAAAGAGACGGATAATACGAATGGTAACAAAAGAGCCCAGGATAACTTCTAAAGAGATTAAAGGTGAACTTCAAGCTCAAAGAACATCAGTGTCTGATCGCACCATCCATCGTTGTTTGATCCAAAGTAGACTACATGGGAGACGACCAAGGAGAACACCATTGTTGAAAAAAAATAATAAAAAAAGCCAGACTGGAATTTGCCAAATTACATGTTGACAAGCCACAAAGCTTCTGGGAGAATGTCCTATGGAGAGATGAGACAAATATGGAAGTTTTTGGCAAGGCACATCAGCTCTATGTTCACAGACGAAAAAATGAAGCATATCAAGAAAAGAACACTGTCCCTACTGTGAAACATGGAGGAGGCTCTGTTATGTTCTGGGGCTGCTTTGCTGCATCTGGCACAGGGTGTCTTGAATCTGTGCAGGGTACAATGAAATCTCAAAACTATAAACGGATTCTAGAGAGAAATGTGCTGCCCAGTGTCAGAAAGCTTGGTCTCAGTCGCAGGTCATGGGTCTTGCAACAGGATAATGACCCAAAGCACACATCTAAAAACACTCAAGAATGGCTAAGAGGAAAACAGTGGACTATTCTGAAGTGGTCTTCTATGAGCCCTGACCTAAATCCTATTGAGCATCTTTGGAAATAGCTGAAACATGCCATCTGGAAAAGGCAACCTTCAAACACGAGACAACTGGAGCAGTTTGCTCATGAGGAGTGGGCCAAAATACCTCATGGACAGTTACATGAATCGTTTGATTGCAGTGATGGCCTCAAAAGGCTGTTCAACAAAATATTAAGTTAAGAGTACCATCATTTCTGTCCAGGCCTATTTCATGAGTTTAATTTTTTTTTTAATTCTGTGGAAGCATGGTTGAAAAGCAATGTCTGAATTTCATTTGTTCATTTTCATAGATTTTTAATTTATGATTACTTTTGTCAGATTCAAGTTATTTCTGTGACCATTGTGGGTTTTTCTTTCATTAAACGAGGGGTACCAACAATTTTGACCATGTGTGTAATTTCTATGAGCGCATCTCCGCAGGGATCACAAGGTACTGGATTCTTATGGAGATTCTTCTTCCTCCTCTGTTTTGTCTGATACTTCCTTTTCCGGGCATAGGAATCGTAGGAAATGAAATGAAGTGGTCACTGTGCTCCTCGGGGTGAGTGTAGACGTTTTGGATTGAATGACAGCTTCCCGCAGTATGCATCCTGAAGACACAATTAGTCTGTCTTACACAAGCTGAGCAGACAGTGTGATTCAGCAGTAGAGCAGGGGCGGACACCTTTGCTAGTGAAGTGCTGCATTTCATAAGCAAAGGCATACCTCCCAACTTTTCCAGAAAAGAAAGAGGGACACATCATGCGGTACGCGTAGACACACCCCAATCCACGCCCATTTACCATTATCTTTCTCCCCTGACAGGAGGAGATGTCAGAGGGGTGGTGGCAGTGAGGGAAATTCAGCATACGCTCGAGACAGCAGGGCGTAGACCCAAATCCAGGACTGTCCGCTGTATCTGGGACGGCTGGGAATAGTGATGAGCAGATGGATTCATGGGACTCCAGTCCAGCGTCCTGGTCAATGCTACCTGGCGGCTGGAAAGGAGGCTGCGAATCTCTAACCATCCATCGTTCCCAGTGCACCTTTTGATCACCCAGGGCCGGAACTACGTCATCTGTGCGTCCGGCTCATCTCTAGTTGTGGATTATTTTTTGTTCCTTCCTTCACAGTCGGAGCCACCAGAACTTTCTCATCTTTATGCAGCTTCATTATGCGACATCTTGTTTTTTGTGTCTGTAAGGCCGTGCTCACACGTTGCAGAAATACTGTGTTTTTTGTCTTCTGCAGATGTCCGCACCAAACTCCACAATGACAATCTTCTCCCCACTATTTGATGCATTTCTAGTGCAGATGTGAAGCCGTGTTTTTAATGTGTTTTTGATAGTACGGAAAAGCTTTAATTCTGCACTTAATAAAGTATCTGCATTTTTTTTAGGCTCCGCATAGAAGCATCTGCAGAAAAAAAAGCACCAAAACCGCACAGATCAGCAGCGACCTTCGGCGCACAGAGGACACCTTTTTTGTTAAAGTAGTTTTTAATTAAGGATTTTTTACATAATTGAGATAAAGAAAAAGAGGGGAGACAATGGAAGTTCGGCTATTACACTGGCATATTGGGTGCGTGTGCGGTCCGTGCCGTCCATATAATACACCCATCTGAACGAGCCCTTATTGTCGTGCAGTTTTTGATGTTCCAAGACTTGTGCGCCACATTTAAAATACAATCTATAATATGGACAGGTACATTCAAGACTGTACGTTGAAATTAAGTATAGTAGTAGTAAAATTACATAGTAAAAAAGCATCCAAAAAGCTTCTTGAGTGTCAAAGTCTTTCTATTAATCTTCACCCCTTTGAGGTTTATTAACACATTGTAGCCAAACAAGAGTAAACCATTCATATCAGTTTTGCTATTGTGAAAGACAAGGAAATGTTTAGCCGCACCTGGTAAGTTGTTGAGTTTATCTGTGAGGCAACATTTATTTACCATTACAAAAATAAAAAACTCAACAATTTAGTATTGCATTGACCTACAGGTTCATTCTTGCTGCGTTTTTTATGCCATATTTGCTTAAAGTGTTAAATGGTAATAATATCACTAGAATAAAAGATATTTTTATCCAATAGACATGGGGCAGATTTAGTAAGGTATTTGTGCTAGATGAGTGGCAAAAAATGTAAAAATAATTGCTTCACCACTTTCTGGGCAGGGCTTCTGAATCATGGAGAACACATCTCATTTATCAAATATTTTCAAGACTTTGCTGTTGCTCTTAGCTTGAGCTATCTGGAGATAAGTCGTGTAAAATGATCAACATTGAAACATAACATTTTTGCATCACTTTACTTTTTTTTTTCAAAGTTGGTAATTTTGCTCTACTGCTCTTGGCATATTTTGAGCCAAGAGATAAAGTAACACATCTGTATGTAATATACTTACACATACAGTACAGACCAAAAGTTTGGACACACCTTCTCATTTAAAGATTTTTCTGTATTTTCATGACTTTGAAAATTGTACATTCACACTGATGGCATCAAAACTATGAATTAAACATGTGGAATTATATAATTAACAAAAAAGTGTGAAACAGCTGAAAATATGTCTTATATTCTAGGTTCTTCAAAGTAGCCACCTTTTGCTTTGATGACTGCTTTGCACACTCTTGGCATTCTCTTGATGAGCTTCAAGAGGTAGTCACCGCAAATGGTTTTCACTTCACAGGTGTGCCCTGTCAGGTTTAATAAGAGGGATTTCTTGCCTTATAAATGGGGTAGGGACCATCAGTTGTGTTGTGCAGAAGTCAGGTGGATACAAAGCTGATAGTCCTACTGAATAGACTGTTAGAATTTGTATCATGGCAAGAAAAAAGCAGCTAAGTAAAGAAAAATGAGTGGCCATCATTACTTTAAGAAATGAAGTTCAGTCAGTCCGAAAAATTGGGCAAACTTTGAATGTGTCCCCAAGTGCAGTTGCAAAAACCATCAAGCGCTACAAAGAAACTGGCTCAAATGAGGACTGCCCCAGGAAAGGAAGACCAAGAGTCACCTCTGCTTCTGAGGATAAGTTTATCCGAGTCACCAGCCTCAGAAATCGCAGGTTAACTGAAGCTCAGAGTAGAGGCCAGGTCAATGCCACACAGAGTTCTAGCAGAAGACACATCTCTACAACAACTGTTAAGAGGAGACTTTGTGCAGCAGGCCTTCACGGTAAAATAGCTGCTAGGAAACCACTGCTAAGGACAGGCAACAAGCAGAAGAGACTTGTTTGGGCTAAAGAACACAAGGAATGGACATTAGACCAGTGGAAATCTGTGCTTTGGTCTGATGAGTCCAAATTTGAGATCTTTGGTTCCAACCAACGTGTCTTTGTCCGACGCAGAAAAGGTGAACGGATGGACTCTACATGCCTGGTTCCCACCGTGAAGCATGGAGGAGGAGGTGTGATGGTGTGGAGGTGCTTTGCTGGTGACACTGTTGGGGATTTATTCAAAATTGAAGGCATACTGAACCAGCATGGCTACCACAGCATCTTGCAGCGGCATGCTATTCCATCCGGTTTGCATTTAGTTGGACCATCATTTATTTTTCAACAGGACAATGATCCCAAACACACCTCCAGGCTGTGTAAGGGCTATTTGACCAAGAATGGAGAGTGATGGGGTGCTACGCCAGATGACCTGGCCTCCACAGTCACCAGACCTGAACCCAATCGAGATGTTTTGGAGTGAGCTGGACCGCAGAGTGAAGGCAAAAGGGCCAACAAATGCTAAGCATCTCTGGGAACTCCTTCAAGATTGTTGGAAGACCATTTCCGGTGGCTACCTCTTGAAGCTCATCAAGAGAATGCCAAGAGTGTGCAAAGCAGTCATCAAAGCAAAAGGTGGCTACTTTGAAGAACCTAGAATATAAGACATATTTTCAGTTGTTTCACACTTTTTTGTTAAGTATATAATTCCACATGTGTTAATTCATAGTTTTGATGCCTTCAGTGTGAATGTACAATTTTCAAAGTCATGAAAATACAGAAAAATCTTTAAATGAGAAGGTGTGTTCAAACTTTTGGTCTGTACTGTATATATACATATATATATATATATATATATATATATATATATATATATTTAATGCAATATGTCTTCCTTATTTCTGTAGAACACATTATTATCACTGCATGGCTATTTATATAGATGCAGCAGAGCTGAATTTGTTTTTTTAACTCCTTGGGCTGAACTGTGCAACCTTTGGTGTAGAATATTTAATGCAGTCCTATGTAGAATGACAGAAAATGCACAGCGGACACGCAATGAAGCTTCCGCTCTGCTACATTTTTCCATCAGGACTACAGTAGTTGTGTCTAGTGTTGAGCGAGCATGCTAGACACTACTCGGTACTCGCCCGAGCATCTCACTACTCGGGATGTTCGGCGAGCACAGAGCATTTCCGGGTTAAGCGGGCGGGAGCTCGGGTCTCCACCCTGCACGTTTGGCGCTCTTTACAGAGCCAATGAACATGCAGGGATTGCCAGCCAGTCACTGTAATTCCGCAGCCATGTTGTTTGTGGGCATTACAGTGATTGGCTGGCCGCACAGCGTCACCTCGAGTATTTAAAACCGGGCGCCGCCATCTTGGACACAGTCGCCTGGGATCAGACAGTGTAGGGTCAGTGCTGCTGAGTTAGGGAGAGATATATAGTGCGAAATAGGTAGTGTAGGGTCTCTAAAGCCTGCCAAATCAAACAAACAGTCCTTCTCAGGACTAATATCCAACCCAGATATCAGGCAGGCAGGCAGGCTGTATAGGAGACGCAGTGGTTATACCAACAAACAGTGCATTACAGTCCTGTGTGCTCCTGCTGGTCAAACTGCTACACTTATCCAACGGTCTCAGGGGACAGGAAAAATCCTTTTTTTTTCATCTAAATCCTGTATTTTTTTTTCCTCAGTCAGACTGTACAAATACGCGTCTTTTTAACCTTTTGGTATCCCCCCCCCCCCAAAATAAAAATTGAGTGTGTCTGTGACTGTTCAGACACCAATGTATCTGTTTAAAAGATTCTGGTGTAGGCCACATAACTATAACTGTGGTTTTGCAGCTCCACGGTTCAAATCTCTGTATTATCCAGCTTTTGGCCTTTTTTCCATAAAAAAAAACCTGTAATAGTGTCTTGCTGACTGTTCAGACACAAATATATCTGTTTAAAATATTCTGGTGTAGGCCAGATAACTAGAATTGTGGTTTTGCAGTTCCACGGTTCAAATCTCTGTATTATCCAGCTTTTGGCCTTTTTTCCGTAAGAAAAAACAGTAATAGTGTCTCGCTGACTGTTCAGACACAAATATATCTGTTTAAAAGATTCTGGTGTAGGCCACATAACTAGAACTGTTGTTTTGCAGTTCCAAGGTTCAAATCTGTGTATTATCCAGCTTTTGGCCTTTTTTCTGTAAAAAAACCCAGTAATAGTGTCTCTCTGACTGTTCAGACACAAATATATCAGTTTAAAAGATTCTGGTGTAGGCCAGATAACTAGAACTGTGGTTTTGCAGTTCCACGGTTCAAATCTGTGTATTATCCAGCTTTTGGCATTTTTTCCGAAAAAACCCCCCAGTAGTAGTGTCTCCCTGACTGTTCAGACACAAATATATCTGTTTAAAAGATTCTGGCATATGCCAGATAACTAGAAATGTGGTTTTGCAGTTCCACGGTTCAAATCTCTGTATTATCCAGCTTTTGGCCTTTTTTTCCGTAAAAAAAAGCAGTAATAGTGTCTCCCTGACTGTTCAGACACAAATATATCTGTTTAAAAGATTCTGGTGTAGGCCAGATAAATAGAACTGTGGTTTTGCACTTCCACGGTTCAAATCTCTGTATTATCCAGCTTTTGGCCTTTTTTCCGTAAAAAAACAGTAATAGCGTCTCCCTGACTGTTCAGACACAAATATATCTGTTTAAAAGATTCTGGTGTAGGCCAGATAACTAGAACTGTGGTTTTGCACTTCCACGGTTCAAAACTCAGTATTATCCAGCTTTTGGCCTTTTTTCCGTATAAAAAAACAGTAATAGTGTCTCGCTGACTGTTCAGACAGAAAAATATCTGTTTAAAAGATTCTGGTGTAGGCCAGATAACTAGAACTGTGGTTTTGCAGTTCCACGGTTCAAATCTCTGTATTATCCAGCTTTTGGCCTTTTTTACATAAAAAAAAAATTGAGTGTCTCGCTCAGTGTTCAGACACAAATATATCTGTTTAAAAGATTCTGGTGTAGGCCAGTGAAATAGAACTGTGGTTTTCCTCTTCCACGGTTCTAATCTCCTTTTTATTACCCTTTTTTAATTGACAGTGCGAGTGTAAGCTATTTTACTTCATTTACAGTGGGCAAGGCGCGTGGCAAGGGACATGGAACTGGACGTTCTGGTGATGGTGCGTATAGAGGACGGGGCCGTGGCCAAGGTGAAAATGTGCCACAACCAACAGCCACATCTTATCGCTCCCACTTCTTGACCCAATTACTAGGGAAGCACACTACAACACCAGTATTGCAAACTGATCAGTGTGAACAGGTTATTAATTGGATAGCAGATAATACTTCCAATTACCTGGGCACCACCACCTCCGGTCTGTCTTCCACACGGTCAAGTTTTAGTAGCCGTGAGTCTCCACCGCATACTCCTCACCCTGATGCTCCTTCCTCCCACCATGCCGAGTGTCGTCAGACAGCAACTGATCCCACAGTTGGACATTCTGAAGAGCTGTTTACTGGTCCATTTCCATATTTGTGCCCCTCGCCTGCTCTGCTTGAAGTGGTGGAAGAGGAGATCCCATGTAGCGATGCCCAAATATTTGAACAGCCATGGCCAGAGGAAGTCGACGCTGGCGATTTTTCACAAGAGGTGGACGATGACGAGACACAATTGCCATGAAGTGAGGAGGAGGATCGTGGTGCGCAAGTGGAAGAGGAGGAGGTGGTGGATGATCTAGTAACTGACCCAACATGGCAGGAGGACACGCAGAGCAAGGCCAGCAGCACACAGGGGGAGGGAGGCAGAGTACCCCAACAGGCAGGAAGAAGCAGTGTGGTGGCCGCACACAGAAGGCGGGCAACAGTTCCCCGTAACAACAACACAAGGGACATTGCCAGTACAACGGGTAGGTCTTCCAGATTCTGGAATTTTTTTAAAGACTCTGCTGATAACCCCAAAAAGGCCATTTGTACCACCTGCCATGCCAGCATCAGCAGGGGTGACAAAACTACCAGCCTGACCACCACCAGCATGATCAGGCACATGTCAGCAAAGCACCCGACTTTGTGGGGCAAACCCCAGGGTCCACGACCAATGTCAGGGGGTGTCACCGCTGCTTCTTCCGCTGTTGTGCGTATAAGAGAACCCCCTGTTGTGCGTGCAAGGCAATCCCCTGTCCATACTGCATGCAAAGTTGCCACCTCCTCTCAGTCTTCACTTGTTATGGCAGTTTCTCAAGAAACAGCATCAACGTCCACGTCCACGTCCCACCGCAGCGTTCAATTTTCCATATCCCAGACCTTTGAACGAAAGCGCAAATTCGCAGCCAACGCCCCACAGGCCACAGTCTTAAATTCGCACATTTCACAACTGCTTGCGTTGGAAATGCTGCCTTTTAGGTTGGTGGAGACGGAATCCTTCCGCAACCTTATGGCGGTGGCCGTCCCTCGGTACTCGGTTCCCAGCCGACACTATTTTGCCCAGTGTGCCATCCCCGCACTACACAAGCACGTGTCCCAAAACATCTGCCGTGCCCTCAACAATGCAGTTACTGGGAGAGTCCACCTGACAACGGACGCGTGGACAAGTACTTGTGGCAAGGGATGGTACATCTCTCTGACGGCACAGTGGGTGAACATAGTGGAAGCCGGGACCAAGTCGGACCTTGGGACGGAACACATCCTCCCCACACCGAGGATTGCGGGCCCTATGTCAGTCAGAGTTGCCCCCACAGTGTACAGCTCCAGTGCATCCTCCTCCTCCTCCTCCTCATGTTCAGCCTCCATCTCAGATATCACCACATCAGTTACAAGCTGGAAGCACTGCAGTACTGCCTCAGCCAAGCAGCAAGAGACTGTGCTGAAACTCATAAGCTTAGGTGATAAACCTCATACTGCTTGTGAGTTGTGGACAGCTGTGAAAGAGCAGGCAGATCTGTGTCTGAGACCGCTGAACCTACATCCAGGCATGGTCGTGTGTGACAATGGCCGTAACCTGGTGGCGGCTCTGAGGCAAGGCGAGATCACATACGTACCATGCCTGGCTCATGTGTTTAACCTCGTGGTTCAGCGGTTTCTTAAATCGTACCCCGAGTTGCCAGATCTGCTCGTCAAAGTACGCTGCCTGTCAGCTCATTTTTGGAAGTTGGCTACAGCTTCCGCTGCCCTTGCTGTGTTGCAGCAGCGTTTGCAGCTTCCGGCACACCGACTGGTGTGTGATGTCCCCACACGTTGGAACTCTACCCTCCACATGTTGCAAAGGATTTGTGAGCAGAAGAGAGCAGTTGTGGAGTACCAGCTGCAACAAGGCTGTCAATATTCAGGTCAGACTCCACACATAAGACCTCAGGAGTGGACCTGGATGTCTGATATATGTACCATCCTGATAAACTTTGAGGAGTCCACCAAGATGGTGAGTGGCGATGATGCCATCATTAGCGTCAGCATCCCACTTGTCTGTCTTTTGCAACGCTCTCTGCAGAGAATTAAAGAGGAGGCATTGCAGCCAGAGTATGATGAGATGGATCAAGAAGCCATTGCGAGCGATTACACACAGCCCAGCCTCATCACATCCCAATGTGCATTGGGGGACAATGAGGGAGAGGAGGAGGAGGAGGAGGAGGAAGAACAGGAGCTGGTATCATGCGCTGTAGACGGTAGTACCTGTACAACTGTCATACCGTCGGTTCAGCGTGGGTGGCCTGAGGACAGGGGGAAGGAGGAGGAGGAGAGCATGGTCAGTCGTCATCTTGGTGAGGACACAGAAGTCTTGCTCGTTACCAGTCTGGCACGCATGGCTGACTTTATGTTACGCTGCCTTAACCGTGACCCTCGCGTTGTCAAAATGTTGGGTGATAGTCATTACTGGTTGGTGACACTTTTATACCCGCTTCAAGGAGAACTTTCACTCTCTTATTCCGGAGGTGGAGAGGTCTACAAAAATGGGGCAGTACCAGAAGGCCCTTGCTGCAGAACTGTTAAAAAAATTCCCATCTGAACACTCTAGCAGCAGAGGTCACAGTTCGTTAACCAACCAAGGCGTACAGGCGAGAGAGATGCAGCTCCAATCCAGCAGAGGCAGGGGAACACTGTCAATGTTCTGGGACAGTTTTCTGAGACCCGCCCAGCTTACAGGCCCTGAGGCGCGGGGTACTCTCACAAGGAGTGGAAAGTTTCAAAAGATGGTGAGGGAGTACTTTGCCGACCGTACCAGTGTCCTCCGTGATTCCTCTGTGCCTTTTAATTATTGGGTATCCAAGTTGGACACTTGGAATGAACTCGCTCTGTACGCCTTGGAGGTCCTGGCCTGCCCTGCCGCTAGCGTGTTATTGGAGCGTGTTTTTAGTGGGAATTATAACTGATAAGCGCACTCGCCTGTCAACTGACAATGCTGACAAGCTGACCCTTATCAAAATGAACAAGGGCTGGATTGGGCCAGATTTCTCATCACCACCAAATGACAGCAGAGTAACATAAAGTCAAATCCACTGTGTTATTTCGGGAGGTGTATTCCCATGCACCGCTTCACACCCACAAATGGGTATACGCTTCCTCATTTCGGCTGTATTTTGCTCTTCTCCTTATCCTCTGCCTCCACCACCACTATACCACCGTCCGTGTTGCCAGCATTGCAAGTTCCTCCGTCCTAATTTTTGGCAGCTTTTGCTTGGAAGGCATAGGCAAAGACTATGGGAGACCCACTCCCCAACGGGAATAATGTTTTTAATATTCTGTACTGCATGGCTCTTGTAAGGGGCTTTAAAACCGTCTTGTTAAGTCTTATGTAAAGCACAGAATGTCATATTACAACTTCTGCCCATATATTATTGGCAACTAACCTCTTTTTACACCTCCAATGGTGAAAATAACATACAAGACTTTGCTGCCCCCAGAGAACTGGATTCCGATTACTCAATATTCTGGTGGCAGTTCTCAGTCCCATTTTAAGGCCTTTAATTTAAAATGGCAGCTCTGTCTTACGCTTTGGTACAACACAGCTGACAACACATCAGGCCCAGTCCCCCTCAGTGTGTTAGCAGAGAGAGACTCTAAGGAGGTTGAATGACATCCATCAGCACTCTCCATTATCAGCACATGGCACTTTACTAGCAGTCTGGTGGGAGGATTGAACCTGGCATTGACCAGCGGTCTATGTATTGGAATGGTACATTTTGGCTCTCATTCTGCACAAGGCACTTTACGGAGGGGTCATCATCACTCCTAGAAGATAAGTTCTGCTTACCTGGTGTTTAATAATTATAATCTTTTCTCTATGTGAACTTACACGGTATGTGCTCCCGATGAGCCGACTGTATGGGAGAAATGTGTCAAGCTTTACATACTCTGTACAGAACATTTATCATTTAATAAATATTCATAAAATGCTGATGATTGTACCACCTTATGTATCTGTATTTTTACTCAATGTCCAGTTTACATCATCTACATGTTATAAGTGTCTATTGATCTTGGATTATTCTGGGCTACATGCTTGTCACTTTTACTACTGACCCTATTTATTGCTTTGGGAATATTTATGTGAGTAAGCTAACCGTCTGATTATTCTGATTTTTTTTTCCTTTTGGACTACAAAAGAGATCGGACATATATTGTGGTGTTCTAAAAGAGATACAGTTGAAACCAGAAGTTTACATATACTATATAAAAAGACACATATGCATGTTTTTCTCAATATCTGACATGAAGTCAGAATAAACCTTTCCCGTTATAGGTCAATTAGGATTACTATCATTTTTTAATATTTACTAAATGCCAGAATAATGAGAGAGATAGAGAATGTTTTAAGGCATTTTTATTACTTACTGCAAAGTCAAAAGTTTACATACACTAAGATTACTATGCATTTAAACAATTCTGGGCTTCCCATATGATGATGTCATGATGTGTTTGGAAGCTTCTGTTGTCTTTTTCAACATCTGAGTTAATTAGGGACACACCTGTGGATGTATTTTAATGCACACCTGAAACACACTGCTTCTTTGTGTAGCATCATGGGAAAGTCTAAAGAAATAAGTCAAGATATCAGGAAGAGAATTGTAGACTTGCACAAGTCTTGATCATCCTTGGGTACAATTTCAAGATACCTGAAGGTGCCTCGTTCTCTGTACAAATACTTATAATCAAGTATAAACAAGATGGGAATGTCCAGCCATCATACCACTCAGGAAGGAGATGGGTTCTGTGTCCCAGAGATGAACATGCTTTGGTCTGACATGTGCATATCAACCCAAGGACAAAAGCAAAAAACCTTGTGAAGATGTTGGTGGATGCTGGTAAGATTGTGTCAATGTCAAGATTGTGTCAATGAAACGAGTACTGTATCAACATGGGCTGAAAGGCCACTCTGCCAGGAAGAAACCATTACTCCAAAAGAAACATAAAAAAGCCAGATTAATGTTTGCAAATGCACACAGGAACAAAGACCTTAATTTTTGGAGACATGTCCTGTGGTCAGCTGAAACTAAACTTGAACTTTTTGGGCATAATGACCATCGTTATCTTTGGAGGAAAAAGGGAGAAGTTTGGAAGCCTAAGAACACCATCCCAACTGTGAAACATGGGGGTAGCAGCATCATGTTGTGGGGTTGTTTTGCTGTAGGAGGGACTGGTGCACTTCACAAAATAGATGACAGGAAGTTAAAGCTTGGGTGGAAATGGGTCTTCCTAATGGACAATGACCCACAAGCATACTGCCAAAATGGTAACAAAGTGGCTTAACGATAAAAAAGTCAATGTTATGGAGTGGCCATCACAAAGCCCTGATCTCAATCCTATTGAAAATTTATGGGCAAAGCTGAAAAGGAAGGTGTGAGCAAGGCGACCTACAAACCTGGATCAGTTTTGTCAGGAGGAATGGGCCCAAATTCCGACCAACCATTGTGAGAAGCTTGTAGGAGGATATCCCAAACGTTTGACCCAAGTTATTCAGTTTAAGGACAATAGTACCAAATACTAATGAAATGTATGTAAACTTTTGACTATGCAGTAAGTATTACAAATGCCATAAAACATTCTCTCTCTCATTATTCTGGCATTTCGCAAATCTTAAAAATTACGGTAATCCTAATTGACCTAAAATGGGAAAGGTTTATCCTGATTTCATGTCAGATATTGAGAAAAACATGAATATGTGTCATAGAATCATAGAATCATAGAATGGTAGAGTTGGAAGGGACCTCCTGGGTCATCTGGTCCAACCCCCTGCTCAAAGCAGGATTCACTAGATCATCTCAGACAGATGTCTGTCCAGCCTCTGTTTGAAGACGTCCATTGAAGGGGAACTCACCACCTCTCGTGGCAGCCTGTTCCACTCATTAATCACCCTAACTGTCAAAAAGTTTTTTCTAATATCTAATCTGTGTCTCCTCCCATTTAGTTTCATCCAATTGCTTCTAGTCTTTCCTTGTGCAAATGAGAATAAAGATGATCCTTCTACAATGTGACAGCCCTTGACATATTTGTAGACAGCTATTAAGTCTCCTCTCAGTCTTCTTTTTTGCAAGCTAAACATTCCCAAATCCTGCAACCCTTCCTCATAGGACATGGTTTGCAGACCAGTCACCATTCTGGTCGCTCTTCTCTGAACTTGCTCCAGTTTGTCTATGTCTTTTTTAAAATGTGGTGCCCAAAACTGTACACAGTATTCCAGATGAGGTCTGACCAAAGAGGAGTAAAGACCGATAATGACTTCACGTGATCTAGACTGTATGCTTCTGTTAATACATCCCAGAATTGTATTTGCCTTTTTTGCTGCTGCATCACACTGTTGACTCATGTTCAGTCTATGATCTATTAGTATACCTAAGTCTTTTTCACATGTACTGTTGCCTAGCTCTATTCCTCCCATTCTGTATATGTTTTTTTCATTTTTATTGCCCAGATGTAGTACTTTGCATTTTTCCCTGTTAAAAACCATTCTGTTGGTTGCTGCCCACTGCTCCAGTTTATTTAGGTCTTTTTGAACCCTCTCTCTCTCTTCTCTAGTATTAGCTATCCCTCCTAGCTTTGTGTCATCAGCAAATTTAATCAGTTTACCCTCAATTCCTTCATCTAAATCATTGATAAAGATGTTGAACAATACAGGTCCCAGGACGGAGCCCTGTGGTACCCCACTTGAGACATTCATCCAGCTGGATGTGAAGCCATTTACAACCACCCTTTGAGTCCGATCACTAAGCCAGTTATGAATCCACCTAACAGTTGCCTGGTCCATTGCATACTTGGTCATTTTTTCAATAAGGATGGTGTGAGATACTTTGTCAAATGCTTTGCTGAAGTCAAGATATACTATATCTACAGCATTTCCCTGATCCACCCAGTCAGTGATTCTGTCATAGAAGGAAATTAAGTTAGTCTGACATGACTTGTTAGTTACAAACCCATGCTGACTCTGGTTAATCACTTCATTCTTATCCATGTACTTACATACATGTTGTTTAATAATTTGTTCAAAGATCTTTCCTGGTATAGAAGTCAGACTCACCGGCCTATAGTTCCCTGGGTCCACCTTCTTCCCCTTTTTGAAGATAGGAACAACATTTGCTCTTCTCCAGTCTTCTGGGACTTCTCCTGTTCTCCAAGAATTTTCAAAGATTATGGAGAGTGGTTCTAAAATTTCTTCTACGATCTCCTTCAGTACTCTGGGGTGTAATTCATCTGGACCTGGAGACTTGAACTCATTTATGTTAGCTAAATATTCCCTCACAATCTTTCTGTTTACAGATAACTTGGATTCCTCTATTCCTTTAAAAGGACATTGAAGATCAGTTGATGTTACATTTTCTTTCTGAGAGAAAACAGATGCAAAATAGGAATTAAAAAGTTCGGCCTTCTCAACATCCTCTCTTACCATTTCTCCATTTTCATCCTGTAAAAATCCTATAGCATCTTTGACTTTTCTTTTACTTCTGACATACCCCCAAAATCCTTTTTTATTGCTTTTGACATCTCTTGCAAGCCTTAATTCATTGTCAGCTTTAGCTAACCTGATACGTGCCCTACAGGATCTGCAGACTGCATTATAATCTTCTTTAGATATGCCTCCCTCTTTCCATTTAATAAACATTTCTTTCTTTCTTTTTAGCATGTGTTTAAGTTCTGTGTTCATCCATCCTGGTTTCCTTAAATGCTTCCCATTCTTCCTACTTTTCGGGATTGTTAACGATTGTGCTTTGAGAATCTCATTTTTAAAAATTTCCCATCCTTCCTGGACATTTTTGTCCTTAAGGACATCCAGCCATTGGATCCCTCCTATTCTCTTTCTGAGTCTCTTAAAATCTGCCTTTCTAAAATCTAACGTTGAAGTTTGAGTCTTCACATGTCTTCCTCCTCTAGTTATCCAAAATTCTATAATAGCATGATCGCTGCCTCCTAGGGTCCCAGCCACCTTTACCTCCTCAACCATCTCCTCCCTGTTTATAAGGATTAGATCCAAAGTAGCAGATCCCCTTGTTTTCTCCCCTACCTTTTGGAAGATAAAGTTGTCAGCAAGAGAGGATAAGAATTTGCTTGACCTGTTAGTTTTACTTGAGAGAGATTCCCAACAAATGTCTGGATAGTTGAAATCTCCCATGACCACTACGTCATATTTTTTGGAGAACTTGGTCATTTGATACATAAAGAGTTCATCCATATCTTCAGCTTGCCCAGGTGGCCTGTAGTAAATGCCTACAATGGTGTCCTTTCCGTTGTTCTCTCCTTGTATTCTTACCCAAACAGTTTCCACAGAACTCCCAGTCTCTGAAGCTTCAATCTCTGTGCAGATATACGCTTTTCTAACATACAATGCAACACCTCCTCCTTGTTTATCAAGTCTGTTTCTTGCAAATAAGTTGTATCCTTTTAGCCTTTTATTCCAATCATGTGTATCGTCCCACCAAGTTTCAGTGATTCCAATGACATCATATTCCTTTTCCTGCATTAGTAGTTCCAATTCTCCTTGTTTGTTGCCCATGCTTTGTGCATTTGTATAAAAACATTTTAGTTTGTGATTGGTTTCTCTTCCTCCCATATTTTTATTATTTAAATTGTTTTGTCTTTGTTCTTCTTTTCCACTTCCAGTAGCAGAGATCTCAATAGTATTTGTCAGCTGTATGGCTTTTTCTGGCCTTTTGCTTCCCTTCCCACATTGTTCTAGTTTAAAGCTCTTCTGATGAGTGTAGCAAGGCGACTTCCAAATACATGTTTTCCAGTCTTCGTAAGGTGCATCCCATCTCTAGCAAGTAGTCCATCGTATAGGTAATTCATTCCGTGATCCAGAAATCCAAATCCTTGTTGACGGCACCATCAACGTAGCCAGTTGTTCACCTGTAGAATCTTATTCCACCTCATTGTTCCATGGCCATCCACTGGGAGGATGGATGAGAAGACCACCTGCGCTCCCAATTCTTTCACTTTCTTGCCTAAGTCTTCAAAGTCACTGCAGATGGTTTCCAGGTCCTTTCTTGCGGTGTCATTTGTCCCCACATGTATTAGCAGGAATGGGTAGTGATCTGTAGGTCTGAAGAGTCTTGATATCCTGTCAGACACATCTTTAATTTTTGCTCCTGGAAGACAGCACATTTCTCTTGAGGTTATGTCTGGTCTGCAGATAGCGGCCTCTGTTCCTCTTAACAGGGAATCCCCCATGACCACCACTCTCCGTTTTTTCTTCACAACATTCTTCTTTCTCCATCCAGGAGGATTCTGAGGGCTTACAAGGTTATTCATTGCTGGCAAAGTCTTATTTTGCTGTATTTCTTCATGGTTCTCCTGCGTGAGAGCCTGGTACTGGTTCCTGAGTAGTATGGGTGCTGACTGCCTCTCGATCCTCCTGCTTCTGTGGGTCACATGCTTCCATTCCTCTGTTTCATCAGGTGCAGTTCGAATTTCTTCTCTTTCTGAATCATGAAGAGATAATTCTGCTCTGTCTAAGAACTCTTCACCTTCCTTAATGATTTTCAAGGTAGTTAACCTCTCTTCTAGATTTCGCAACTTTTCCTCCAACAGGGACACAAGCTTGCATTTCTGGCATGTGAAGTTTGGGTTTTCCACTGGCAAGTCTGTGAACATGTAGCAGGATATGCAGCTCACCAAATGGCTCATGGACTCTTCCATGTTCTTATTGTTAATGTTCTGAAAACAGTGAAAAAAGCTTAAAAAAAAAGCTTCAAAATGGGGGCACCTACCGGCGCGCGGTTTACCGATGTCCTCTTTTCAGCTCCAACAGCCAAAATCCAGTGTTCTTTGAGCTCGCGGAGACTCTTCACTTACCCCAAAATGCAGTGGGAATATGCAAATTATCTCCTCAGGACTCCTCCCCTGGTTTACCGATGTCCTCTTTTCAGCTCCAACAGCCAAAATCCAGTGTTCTTTGAGCTCGCGGAGACTCTTCACTTACCCCAAAATGCAGTGGGAATATGCAAATTATCTCCTCAGGACTCCTCCCCTGGTTTACCGATGTCCTCTTTTCAGCTCCAACAGCCAAAATCCAGTGTTCTTTGAGCTCGCGGAGACTCTTCACTTACCCCAAAATGCAGTGGGAATATGCAAATTATCTCCTCAGGACTCCTCCCCTGGTTTACCGATGTCCTCTTTTCAGCTCCAACAGCCAAAATCCAGTGTTCTTTGAGCTCGCGGAGACTCTTCACTTACCCCAAAATGCAGTGGGAATTTGCAAATTATCTCCTCAGGACTCCTCCCCTGGTTTTATATAGTGTATGTAAACTAGTGTATGTAAACTTCTGGTTTCAACTGTAGGTATTTTTACTTGATTGTCCGATAAATATTCCCTCCCCTTAAAGGGCTTACTACGGTCAATAGAGTGAGTCGTTGTGGAGCGGGGGTGCCATTTGTGTCCAAGAGGGTGCCAACCTCCGCTGACAGGCAGGGACAGTTACAGGTGATGCAATAGAGTTACGTCCCCATGTCTCATATATATATTACTGTCTCTACTATTATTATTTGGCTTTCTCTTTGGGATAAATATCTTTTTAGAATTTTAATACTATACTAATAAAGGTTTCTTTTAATTGTGTATAATCGGCAAGGTTTTCAGGTTAACAATATACATGTAATAGTGGGGAAGGACGTAGCCTTCCCTTGGCACTGAGGTAGTTAAAAGAAGTGTTCCTGTAGTTAAAGCTCTCTGAACTGTTGGTATGCCAAGCTAAAGGGTTAGCTTCCGTGGTCCTGTCAGTAGAGTAGAGGGGGAAATTAGTGCCCTCATCAAGCCTTAAGTGATATAGAGCTTGTTCCTGGCATAATTCCTCGTGGGCTGCAGTACCTGTAAACAGCCACAAGATGCCACTGTCCTGGGTGCAGATGTCAGGTTGAGTCTGCTAGCAGTGTTACAGACAGTGATGGGTTAATACTGAGTGATGACAGCTCACAGAGGGTGGGTACCTTAAGAAAATCCCTGCTTAGTTTCCAGAAGCAGGAAGAGATATTGATTAAGAGATAAGACAGTGAACCGTGCAGGCAGCCTGAATATATGGTGGCTGCTAGGGTAGACGGGAGCTCCATGCCCTCAGACAGTGGGATCACTAGTGTGAAAGTCTCCCTATGCAAGAGCAAGAGTCCTGTTAGCCGGCCGGAGAAACTCAAAGGAAGTGTTGAGGACCCGGGGCACTTCTAGTCTGCAGGAAGCAGAGGAAGATAAATAGGACTCCAGGCTAAGACGTGGGGGAGATATCGGATCCAGATCACTGTTGGTATTGCAGAAGAGTCTCTTGGGCTAGAGATTAGAGTCACAGAGATGCTTCACTTAAAGAGGGAACCAGGGCTGAAGATGTTGCTAGCGCCTGTGAGAGAGATAATAACCTGTCGGGCCTTATCCATTATATCTGCCTGTAAATATTGTACATATTCCTCTTCCCCAAGTAAAGTTCAAGTTATGGTTAAGAACCTCGTGTCCTCTGAATTTATTGCTGCCCTGGTCCCAGAAGAGAAATGCCTGGAGACAGCCACGATCGGATGGTTTGAAGTAAGTGGAGAGCACCACATACACAGCCACACATCAGAGGGAGGACACAAATTGTCTGTAGGGTGCCAGAGCGAGAGGGTGCCACAGCTCGCCCATGACTACCTCGCTTGGGCACCTTACATTTGGCGTATTCGGCAGGATGCGAGCTCCTCGCATGAAGAAAGCAGGGAAGAGCCGACGCAGAACACTGAGGAGAAATTGTTGGAAGGCATGCGGCCCAAGATGGCGGCCCGAAGCATGGATTCCAAGATGGTGACAGTGGCGGTAAAGTCTAGGAGAAGTACCGCCTGTCGTGGGAGTGGACGGCGCTGGAGTGCGCGAAAGGATGTCCAGCCCCTACGAGTTCCGGCCCAAAGAAGGATGGGCCCAGCAGTGAAGATGCGTCCCAGGATGGGATGTCCAGCGAGCAAGAGGGCGCGGTGCAAAGTGAAGTCCGGCCCAGTGAGTATCAGCGCGCACAAAGAAGGGGCGCGGCTGAAGGCGGAGCTTCCGAGAGTGACTAGTGACGCGGCGGTCGCGTCAGAAAGCCGGCCCAGGAAGAGGAGGAGTTGGACGCGCAGGACGTGCGTCACTGGTGAGTGACCAGCGCCATTTTCTGTCCAGCGCACGGGAGGAAGGAGGTGCTGCAGTGGACGCTCGGCTAAGATGGAGACCGGAGGATCAGATGACCTGTCCGGAATGAGCGACGAGGAAGAAATCCTAGAGCTGATTACCCCAGGGGCTGCAATCGAAAGTCCCTCACCCGCGGATGCTGCCTGTGAGTCTTTGCCCCCAGTGGCTGTCCAGTGGGCCACTAGGCCCGATCCGGAGTTGGGCCTGCTCGTCCACGAGTTCCGTATGTGGTGCTGGAGCCCGATGCCAGAAGACACGTCCCCCTCGGCCGAGGGAGGAGAACACCCCGGTGGGGCCGGAGCCACAACTGCAGCGGGACTTGATGGAGGTGAGCGGTCTATACCCCAGCGGCCGGTTTCGCCTGCGGCTCCTGCCGCGATAGCTTCTGCGGCGACAGGGGCCCCTAGGCCTGAAGGGGATGGTGCGGAGTCGAGGCCCCCTGGAAGGAAGCCACACGGGAGTGTTTTTGGCAGCTGGCATTGGAGGCCGTCAACTCCCCCTCGGCAAAGCGTTACGCCGAGCTCGGGAGTCTGAAGTGGACTACCCGCAACCCCCCGATGACGCCACAAGAACAGCGGCGGTGGACCGATATCTTCCTGAGAGGCTGGCTGGAGGGGTCCAACGCGGCATGGAGGGAGTCAGTGGAGGCGTCCCAGACTCTTGGGCGAGTCCTCGAGTTCCATATCCGTGAGGGGTATGGGTTCTTAGAAGAGGAGTGGACCGGGCATGAGGTATTCGTCACCCGTGAAGTCATCAAGCGCGACTACCTGCCCGACCGTCTCCACAACCTACGTGTGGGGAACATAGTCCACATTGTCAAATGAGAGTGTTCCAGGGGGTGGTACGCGGCTGCGCTCACCCGTCCGTATAAATGGGAGGATGTCCTTGAGAATGATAAGGAGGTCTTCTAACGAAGGGCCAAGAGAGAGGCTCTGCAGCGCTGGGCTAGGGAAGCCCCTAAAGGATTCCTACCCCCTCCCAAAGCCAGTGTCCCACAAGAGGAGGAACCCAGGAAGCGGCAGTGGGGAGACATCGAGAATGAAGAGGAGGAAGTCTTCCCGAGCTGCAGCAGGGCCGACTCTCCCAGTGCGGCGCCTGATGTTGACTCAGCAGCCAAATACCCAGGAGGGGCTGAGGCAGTTGAGCAAGGAACTGCAAGAGAGACTCAGGCTGGTGCCAGTCATGAAGTCCATCACTTTACAGTGACCAGCTACGGCCCTACCCAGGTCGGCTGTGGCAGTGCTACATCCTCGGATGAGGACCCCGGGCCTAGCAGATACCCCGATCAGCCTTGGAAGTGGAAGAAGCCACCTTCGTCTGCAGCATGGGCCGCCTTCATGAAAGAACGGGGGGAGGCCCGGAAGAAGTGAGCTAGCTGGCTAAATGGTCCGTTGACCTTTCACCTCTTCCTTTATCAGGACCCACCAGCGGTGGTCCTGCTTCTGGGACTGTTTCCCAATGGGGGCGGAGTGCCCCATGTTGAATTGAGTTAAAGAAAAAAAAAAATAGAGGACTGTTTCCCTACCTCCCAGGCCAGGAAGGCCTTAAGCAGCACTAAAAGTTGTGTGCCCAAGGGAGCTGCTCTTTTTGTTTTTACTTCTATTTTTTTTTGTTGCGCTTGTTGCGGCTTTTTCTGCTGGTATTTAAAACACTGAGGCACACTGTGAGGTTGACTGTCCTCTAAATCTAAGAGACTTGTGGCCTAGCAGGAAGAACCGGTGACCCCCGCTAGGGCCAAGAAGAAAGTGACTCATGGGGTGCTCCCTGTGACCGTGTGCCTCAGAATGCAGCCTTCAAAGGAGATTGAGGGCTATTGGTGCGTTAACCTGTCATAATAATATGGACATGGACACTGTGTTTCCGGGGTCCTTACCAAGAAGGACTGGTACTTTTGGGAAGTTTGAAAGTTGATACTGGACTGTCCTGAATTGCAGTTCCAGGGCCCTTAACCGAGAAGGGCCGGTCTCCTACTCAAGAAGAAGATTTCAGGACCAGTCGTGTACTAAAATGTTTTTAGTAAATGTAGTAATGTGATATGTATTGATTGTTTAGTGTGATCGGGGACGACCAACATTAAAGTGTGGGGGAATGTAATAGTGGGGAAGGACGTAGCCTTCCCTTGGCACTGAGGTAGTTAAAAGAAGTGTTCCTGTAGTTAAACCTCTCTGAACTGTTGGTAGGCCAAGCTAAGGGGTTAGCTTCCGTGGTCCAGTCAGTAGAGTAGAGGGGGAAATTAGTGCCCTCATCAAGCCTTAAGTGATATAGAGCTTGTTCCTGGCATAATTCCTCGTGGGCTGCAGTACCTGTAAACAGCCACAAGATGCCACTGTCCTGGGTGCAGATGTCAGGTTGAGTCTGCTAGCAGTGTTACAGACAGTGATGGGTTAATACTGAGTGATGACAGCTCACAGAGGGTGGGCACCTTAAGAAAATCCCTGCTTAGTTTCCAGAAGCAGGAAGAGATATTGATTAAGAGATAAGACAGTGAACCGGGCAGGCAGCCTGAATATATGGCGCCTGCTAGGGTAGACGGGAGCTCCATACCCTTAGACAGTGGGATCACTAGTGTGAAAGTCTCCCTATGCAAGAGCAAGAGTCCTGTTAGCCGGCCGGAGAAACTCAAAGGAAGTGTTGAGGACCCGGGGCACTTCTAGTCTGCAGGAAGCAGAGGAAGATAAATAGGACTCCAGGCTAAGACGTGGGGGAGATATCGGATCCAGATCACTGTTGTTATTGCAGAAGAGTCTCTTGGGCTAGAGATTAGAGTCACAGAGATGCTTCACTTAAAGAGGGAACCAGGGCTGAAGATGTTGCTAGCGCCTGTGAGAGAGATAATAACCTGTCGGGCCTTATCCATTATATCTGCCTGTAAATATTGTACATATTCCTCTTCCCCAAGTAAAATCCAAGTTATGGTTAAGAACCTCGTGTCCTCTGAATTTATTGCTGCCCTGGTCCCAGAAGAGAAATGCCTGGAGACAGCCGCGATCGGATGGTTTGAAGTAAGTGGAGAGCACCACATACACAGCCACACATCAGAGGGAGGACACAAATTGTCTCTAGGGTGCCAGAGCGAGAGGGTGCCACAGCTCGCCCACGACTACCTCGCTGGGGCACCTTACATACACTCTAAAATTCATTTTCTGTGACTTACAGTTCCCCTCAGTGCTCTCAGGCAGATTGGAAACCTAGCAAAGATGACTCAGGAGATGACAGGGATGAAAATGCTTCTTAATTCATTGCCTACTAAGAGGGACTTTGAGAAATATGTCCACTTACTTGAAGAGCCATACATAAAAGAAGTAGAATCCCTGAAAGGTGAGTTATGCCATCTCGATCACCATTTTGCCAAACTAGAAAAACAACAAGATGCCATAACTGAAAAATTAGACATCTATCATACTCTATTTCAGGTACACAGTGCTAAGATTTTTAAAATGTAGGAAATAATGGAAAACTGAAATTGTCGGAATAAGTTAAGAATCCAAGGCTTTTGGAGTCTGTCTCACCACAAGATATGGTCTCTGCAGCACAACAGTTTTTTTCTGATTTACTCAGAGAAATGGCCGATATACTTGTGGCAGTAAAGCTGCATTGGAGGGCAGCTGGAGCAGCAGCAGGAGGGACACTGGTGAGCTGTCAATCTCACTAGATGAAATACAAAGAGAGAGAGAGCGCAAAGCCCAACAGGGCCACACCTGCAGACACAGGGAACAACAGCAAAATGGTGGCTCCCACCTGGCCGGGCTGTGCGAGGACACAACCACCACAACACACAAAAGGCAGCTGCAGCGGATCTCCAATAGGTGTCCCACAGGACCAGAATAAATCCAAAGGCGGTGAAGGTAGAGATATACGTCCGCGCCGCTGAATAATCCTCAAATCAGGAACATATAATAAAATCCTTGTTTATTGGTAAATGCCTACGCGTTTCTGGGTGTTCCACACCCCTTCATCAGGGCACCAACAGATAGTTGGTGCCCTGATGAAGGGGTGTGGAACACCCAGAAACGCGTAGGCATTTACCAATAAACAAGGATTTTATTATATGTTCCTGATTTGAGGATTTTTCAGCGGCACGGACGTATATCTCTACCTTCACCGCCTTTGGATTTAATCTCACTAGATGGGCAGAGATTAAGCTTGAACTTTCATGCTGGATTATACAGCCATTTTGACATTGATTTTCAAAGTAATTACATCAGCCTCATCAGGCCAAAGAGACCTATGTAATAATATGTGCAGTTTGTACTGTGAAATCCAGTGACAAATTCACTTGAATGCAACTTTAAGGGCTCTTTCACACGTCCGTATTTCCAGTATATGTGGTGACAGTTTCCACACGTACTGGAGACACTGACACACACAGACCGATTAAAATCTATGGGTCTGCGCACATGTCAGTGTGTTTCCACGGACCGTGTGTCTGTGTGCTCCACATGCTGACATGTCTGTTTTTTTGCGGATGCATGGTCTGCAAAAGTGTCTCACGCTGAACACATACGGATGACATCCATGTGTCATCAGTGTGACACGTACCGGCGCCTGGGAACCAGCGATACAGTTAGCACTGTTCCCAAACGCCGGATGCTGAACGTTGCCCTCATCATGGTTCCCTGCCGTTTGAAAATGTCCAGAGTTGGATTGTAAGAAATCTGAAAATTACATCTGAGAATTAAATCTGAGAATTATAAATTAGCTTAACCCCTTTCCGACATGTGCTGTACATGTACGGCACATGTCGGGTCTCTCCCTTTGGTGCAGGAACCGGCCATGAGCCTGCACCTTTCCGGGGACACGGTAGCTGATCTGTACATCTATCATGTGCCCCTAACAGCCGCGGGTCTACTCGCGGCTGTTAACATGTTAAATGCCCCTGTCAATCTCTGACAACGGCATTTAACATGGCCGCGGCAGAAGGAAGTCATAAGTCACTTGTCACATGACCGCAGGTCGCCGGTGGGTTGACATGACAACCCGGGTCTACAGGAGATCCCTGTGGTTATCATTGCCGGGAGGCTATGAGCGCTGCCCATCGGTCTGCGCTCATAGCCAGTGAGCAATTTTGCTACACACAAGCGATCTGATCATTGCCTGTGTGTAGCACAGGCGATCTCATAATCGCAGCTTCTAGTCTCATATACTAGCTTCAATAGTCCCATGGAGACTATTAAAGCTAGTGTAAAGTAAAAAAAAATAACAATATACACATATTTGGTATCGCTGCGTTCTGAATCGGCCGATCTATCAATATATAAAAATAATTAATCCGATCGCTAAATGGAGAATGAGAAAAAAAATCGAAAACGCCAGAATTACGTTCCTTTGGTCACTACACCATTGCAATAAAATGCAATAACGGGCGATCAAAACAACGTATCTACCCCAAAATTGGATCAATAAAAACATCAGCTCGGCGTGCAAAAAATAAGCCCTGACCTGGCCCCAGATCTCGAAAAATCTCGGAAAATGGTGACTTTTTTCTTTAACAAATTTGGGATTTTTTTTCACTGCTTAAATAAAAATGAACCTATACATGGTTGGTATCTATGCACTTGTAAAGACCTGGGGAATCATAATGGCAGGTCAGTTTTAGCATTTAGTGAACATGGTAAAAAAAAAACAAAAACAACAACTATGGAATTGCACTTTTTTTGCAATTTCATCGCACTTGGAATTTTTTTTCCATTTTCCAGTACACAATATGGTAAAACTAATCATGTCGTTCACAAGTACAACTTGTCCTACAAAGAATAAGCCCTCAGATGGCCATATTGACCAAAAAATAAAAAAGTTATGGCTCTGGGAAGAAGGGGAGCAAAAAAGGAAAGCCTAAAAATTTAAAATGGCCAGGGGGTGAAGGGTTTAATATATAGCATTATATAGGTAAAATATGGCTTGCTATCGGAGCATTGGGATCCTTTCTTCCAGGACACTGCTAGGGAGCCTCACTCTGAGCCCTAATCCTTGACACTTCTGTACTCTGCTCTGTGCAATGAGAAAGCATTTCAAGCTGATGATTACATTTCTAATTGGGAGATCCTGCAGAAAGCCTTAGCTACTAATACTTGTATGTACTCAATGGCACCATCCCAACCCACATATAACAATTCCCCATACCAACCATGCTGGATGCTGATGTCTGGAGTTCTATCCTCAGATACAGACTCTCAGCCATTATGTCCCTTCACTCTGCACAATGTGTCAATCAAACACTTACTAGGAGATGCTATAAAACATCAAAGGGAAAGGGGAATGTGGAGAGTCTCTCCCTACATATTAGTCTATTCTGTTTAATAGAAAATACTGGTAACATTATTTAAAGAAATGTATCTTGCAAAATTCTTTGTAGCTGAATTCTGTATTATAAATGAATGAGTTCCAGGCCAGCTCATCCAATCAGTCATTGAACAAATTATTATTTATGTGATCTGCTCTTTGAGAAATGAAAGACTTCACAAATTAACAAGGACCCTTCAGCCCTTATGTCTATTTAGTCAATTTTAAAGGGAATCTATAAGTAGGATCTACCCTCCTAAGTAGTGTTGAGCATTCCGATACTGAAATATCGGGTATCGGCCGATATTCGCGGTATCGGAATTCCGATACTTAATTCCGATACTATTGCAATATCGTATACCGGAATCGGAAGTTCCCATAATGCAATGAGACATTTTCATTTTATTCAGCCAATGAGGATCCTAAGAAGTGTGGGCACATCCTGTTAGGCATGTAGGCATCTTAACTAATGGCATGGCTGTGATTGGCTGCTGAAATGATGTCATGATGCACTATAAAAGCCACCGCCGCCATTTTGAGCTCACTCTGCTGTGAATTCAGTTAGGGATAGGACGCTGTTGTTCTGAGGGACAGTTTTAGCTACCTATTTGCTCTATACTGCTTTACCCAAGCTACTTTCTAAATCACTGTGCCTTGCAGTGCTAGTGCACAGTTCCCTGTGCTGTTCACCGCTATCTGCAAGGTCTGTGTGTGTGAGTGCAGCTCACCCTGTAGTGTGTGCTTCAGCCAAGTCTGGTTGTAGTGCACTCAGTGTGTGTCACTGCCTCATACATTGTCCTTTTTTGCCAATTCATAATTTTTCCTGATATCTCCTATTAGTGTGGTGGTTCCATCTGTATTCAGCTAAATTGGTTCCAAACACACTATATAGGAGTAGATAGAGAAATTTTTTTCCGTCTTGCAGCACTAGTGCACAGTGCTCTGCATCTGTACTGTTCACCGCTGTCTGCAAGGTCTGGTGTGTGAGTGCAGCTCACCCTGTAGTGTGTGCTTCAACCCCGTCTGGTTGTAGTGCACTCAGTGTGTGTCACTGCCTCATACATTGTCCTTTATTGCCAATTCATAATTTTTCCTGATATCTCCTATTAGTGTGGTGGTTCCATCTGTATTCAGCTAAATTGGTTCCAAACACACTATATAGGAGTAGATAGAGAAATTTTTTTCCGTCTTGCAGCACTAGTGCACAGTGCTCTGCATCTGTACTGTTCACCGCTGTCTGCAAGGTCTGGTGTGTGAGTGCAGCTCACCCTGTAGTGTGTGCTTCAACCCCGTCTGGTTGTAGTGCACTCAGTGTGTGTCACTGCCTCATACATTGTCCTTTATTGCCAATTCATAATTTTTCCTGATATCTCCTATTAGTGTGGTGGTTCCATCTGTATTCAGCTAAATTGGTTCCAAACACACTATATAGGAGTAGATAGAGAATTTTTTTTCCGTCTTGCAGCACTAGTGCACAGTGCTCTGCATCTGTACTGTTCACCGCTGTCTGCAAGGTCTGGTGTGTGAGTGCAGCTCACCCTGTAGTGTGTGCTTCAACCCCGTCTGGTTGTAGTGCACTCAGTGTGTGTCACTGCCTCATACATTGTCCTTTATTGCCAATTCATAATTTTTCCTGATATCTCCTATTAGTGTGGTGGTTCCATCCATATTCAGCTAAATTGATTCCAAACACACTATATAGGAGTAGATAGAGGAGCCTTTCTGCAGCATTGGGCCCTGCAGCCCCAGCCAGATTAGTATTAGCCTATTTTTTGCAGCCTCATCTATTGCATTGTAGGTTACCTTCCTACATTGTAATAGCTACAAAAAGTTTGTGATACTATCGTTATTACATCTTTAGGCACATCCAGTGTCTTTTTGTGACAAAAAAACCTAAATAAAGTTCACCAAACACTCCACTTTACAGTTGTGTAGGCCACATTAGCTCATATTAAAGTCTAGTCCACACTTTATAAAATTAGTGTTTCTTATACCTGTTAGCAGCTGTTCAGGAATAAGCACACTAAGCCCTTAGTACTTTTCTGCCTATCTTTATCAGTCTACCAAGATGAAGAAGGCAGGGAGTAAGGCATGTGGTCGTGGTCGTGGGCGTGGGCGTGGAGTTTCTGCAGGGAGAGGACGTGAGGATTCTGTGCCTGCAGGGAGAGGACGTGGGGATTCTGTGCCTGCTGCGGGCACCAGTGACTCAGCATCCCCCAGTTTTACCAGGGAACAGTCCTTTATGCGCAGCTTTGTAGGAGCTAGCCGTACCCCACTGCTGCGCGAGGACCAAATTGAAGCCGTTGTCGGATGGATGGCAGCTAACGCATCGACTTCAATTAGTTCCAGATCCTCTCAGGTCCTGAGCACTGAAGAGCACCCATCTGTCTCTTCACCACCTGCCAAATTGCCCAGGCAGTCAGAGAGCCCTGGACAGGAGCCATCTCTACTTCTGTTCTCTGAATCTCTTGGCTTGGAAAGAGGGGGCCAGCCAAGCAGAATTCGAGAATTTGAAGAAGAGGTAGTATGCAGTGATGCGCAACCGTTTTGTCTCTCTGAATCTGAAGAGGCGGGTGGGCCAGTGCCTATGGTCAGCAGCACACCTCAGTACGCATCTGATGATGAGACTCAGGTGCCACTTTCTGGTGCGTACTGTGCTGTCGAGACTACCCAGGAGAAGCAGTTGTTTGAAGAGGGTGGTGTAGATGATGAGGTCCTTGACCCATCATGGCGTGAGGGACAGGAAGGTGGTGGGAGCAGCTCTGAGGAAGAGATTCCCCGAACGGCCCAAAAAGGAGGGAGAGGGAGGGGGCAGACTTGGTTGCCTGTAGCCTCCACTTCGGCACCCATTAGGAGCATGGCTCTTCCAAAATCCAAAGCGGGCGCTCCCAAGACTTGCAGTGCCTGGTCCTTTTTTGACACAGTTGCAGATGACATTTGCTTTGTCAAATGCAAGCTGTGTAATCAGAAGGTGAAAAGAGGGAAAAGTGTCAGCAACCTCAATACCACAAATATGTGGAAACATGTGCGGACCAAGCACGTGGTGGAGTTACACAAACACACTGAAGACCTAGGCCAACCTACAGCGCCACCTACCACCTCTTCAGCTCGTGTTGTAGCCTCTTCCTCCAGCTCACACACAGCTGGTTCGGCTTCCTCACAGGATCGCCATGGAAGAATCTCTGGCACTGTTGTACAGAGACACAGTGTAATTCCACCCACAGCACCACTTTCCCAGTCATCCTCACACTCCCAGGCCAGTCTACAGCCATGGTTAGCACAGGCATGGGAGAAAAGGCGCCCATACTCGGCAAACCACCCCCGAGCACAGGCTCTGAATGCTGGCATTGCTAAACTACTGGCCCTTGAAATGCTATCATTCAGGCTGGTGGAGACTGACACATTCCGTAACTTTATGGCATTGGCAGTCCCACAATACAACGTGCCCAGCCGCTTTTATTTCAGCAGGCAAGCCGTCCCTGCCCTGCAACATCATGTGGAGGGAAAAATTAAACATGCGCTACAAAACGCCGTCAGTAGCAAGGTCCACCTGACCACTGATGCGTGGACCAGTAAGCATGGACAGGGACGATACCTTTCCCTCACTGCCCATTGGGTAAATGTTGTGGAGCCGGGTACAGATCTTGAGAGTGGCGCTGTACGTGTTCTGCCAACTCCAAGGATTGCAGGAATCCAGTCTGTACACATTGACTCCTCCTCATACTCCAGTTCCTCTGAATCAGCGCTGCAGGAGCCGTCACGGTCTACCTCCACATCGACCCGTGAACGGTTACCTGTTATGATGACCGATATGAGCACAGCCGTGGCCAAACGTCAACAGGCCGTATTAAAATTAATTTCTTTGGGGAATCGAAGCCACACAGCGCAGGAGCTCTGGAATGCCATCAAGCAGCAGAGTGACGTGTGGTTTGTGCCAGCGAATCTCCAGCCAGGCATGGTAGTGTGTGACAATGGCCGAAATCTGGTGGCAGCTCTGGGCCTAGGCAACCTCACTCACATCCCATGTCTGGCACATGTGCTCAACTTGGTCGTGCAGAGTTTTTTGAGGGACTATCCGGATCTTGATGCACTGCTTCACAAGGTCCGCATAGAGTGCGCTCACTTGCGGCGTTCCAGCAATGCAAGATCACGCATTGCAGCTCTGCAGCGCCGATTATGTCTTCCGGAACATCGCATCATATGTGACCTACCCACCAGGTGGAATTCAACGTTACATATGTTGGAGAGGTTGTGTGAGCAGCAGGCAGCAGTAATGGAGTACCAGCTGCAGCAGGCGCAAACAAGTCGCAGTGCGCGCCGTTCACACTTCACCACCACTGAGTGGGCCTCTATGAAGGACATTTGCCACGTTTTGCGTGCCTTCGATTATTCCACGCGGATGGCGAGTGCAGATGATGCACTAGTCAGCATGACTATCCCCCTTATCTGCCTGCTTGAAAAAACACTGCAAGCACTAAGGGACGAGGTTTTGGAAGAGGTGGAGGATGAGGAGTCACAAATGCCATCTGCTTCTCTACAGTCTGCGCAACGTGGTTCCTCACAAAGGCCTAGGCAGGGGACACTTTGTGAGGAGGATGAGGAGGAGTCAATGGATGAGGAAGACATCTGTCCAGAGGAGGGAGGTACACAATGCTCTAGTAGTCAGTATCTAGAGCGAGGGTGGGGTGATGCAGAGCAGGCAGAGATCACGCCTCAAGCAGGGGACAGCGTTTCTTGGCCAGTTGGCAGTCTGCAGCACATGGTTGATTTCATGCTGCAGTGCCTCAGAAACGACCGCCGCATCGCCCACATTCTCAACACGGCTGATTATTGGGTGTCCACCCTCCTAGATCCTCGCTACCGGGACAACTTACAAAGCCTCATAACACCATTGAACCGGGAGCGTAAAATGCGGGAGTACCAAGACGCACTGGTGCATTCCATCATGTTCTCCATTCCAACCGAGAGCAGTGCTGCTAGTGCTTTACAAAGCAGCTCAGTGCGTCGAGGCAGTGGAGGAAGCTCTGCACAAAGAGGGAGCAGAAGCAGCGCCTCAGCACAAGGCAAGACCAGTATGGCCGAAATGTGGCAAAGTTTTGTGTCCCCGCCGCCACAAATGTCTACACCATCACAGACAGCTCCAGTCAGCAGGAGGCAACGTTTCCGTCAGATGGTGACAGACTACATGTCTTGCCCTCTTAGTGTACTCCCAGACGGCTCTTCTCCCTTCAAGTTTTGGGTCTGTAAGCTGGATACATGGCCAGAGCTTAGTCAGTATGCACTGGAGGTGCTAGCTTGCCCTGCTGCTAGTGTATTATCGGAACGCGTCTTTAGTGCCGCAGGTGGTGTACTAACAGACCGTCGCATGCGACTATCCTCCGATAACGTTGACCGGCTTACTTTTCTCAAAATGAACAAGGCCTGGATCTCTCATGAATTTGCCAGTCCTCTTCCAGAATAAATAATTGGTTGGCAACAGTATCCAGGTCTCCTGTTCTGTTCATGTTTCTACCACCTGAACTGTAATCCCTGAGCTCCAACACCGCCAGTTGGCGCTCGGAAGTGCCGTCTGCACAGTCAACACTTGCTGCCGTGTTATTGGGGTTCAGTAACGTCAGCTGTTCTCCTGCTGTGCGGACGGCAATTTCTCCTGATTTGTCCACATCCACTGTACTACACATTTTAAAGTTGCTCCAATTACTCCTCTGGCTCCTCTGTTTTCATTCTTATCCCTGGGCTCCAGCACCGCCAGTTGGCGCTCGGAAGTGCTGTCTGCACAGTCAACACTTGCTACCATGTTATTGGGGTTCAGTAACGTCAGCTGTTCCCCTGCTGTGCGGACGGCAATTTCTCCTGCTCTGTCCACATTCTCACTACTACAGATTTTAAAGTTGCTCCAATTACACCTCTGGCTCCTCTGTTTTCAGTATTATCCCTGAGTTCCAACACCGCCAGTTGGCGCACGGAAGTGCCGTCTGCACAGTCAACACTTGCTGCCGTGTTATTGGGGTTCAGTAACGTCAGCTGTTCTCCTGCTGTGCGGACGGCAATTTCTCCTGCTTTGTCCACATCCACTGTACTACACATTTTAAAGTTGCTCGAATTACACCTCTGGCTCCTCTGTTTTCATTCTTATCCCTGGGCTCCAGCACCGCCAGTTGGCGCTCGGAAGTGCCGTCTGCACAGTCAACACTTGCTACCATGTTATTGGGGTTCAGTAACGTCAGCTGTTCCCCTGCTGTGTTCACGGCAATTTCTCCTGCTCTGTCCATATTCACTGTGCTACTTATTTAAAACTTGCTCCAATTACACCTCTGGCTCCTCCGTTTTTAGTATTTACCCTGGGCTCCAACACCGCCAGTTGGTGCTCGGAAGTGCTGTCTGCACAGTCAACACTTGCTGCCGTGTTATTGGGGTTCAGTAACGTCAGCTGTTCCCCTGCTGTGCGGACGGCAATTTCTCCTGCTCTGTCCACATTCTCACTACTACAGATTTTAAAGTTGCTCGAATTACACCTCTGGCTCCTCTGTTTTCATTCTTATCCCTGGGCTCCAGCACCGCCAGTTGGCGCTCGGAAGTGCTGTCTGCACAGTCAACACTTGCTACCATGTTATTGGGGTTCAGTAACGTCAGCTGTTCCCCTGCTGTGCGGACGGCAATTTCTCCTGCTCTGTCCACATTCTCACTACTACAGATTTTAAAGTTGCTCCAATTACACCTCTGGCTCCTCTGTTTTCAGTATTATCCCTGAGCTCCAACACCGCCAGTTGGCGCACGGAAGTGCCGTCTGCACAGTCAACACTTGCTGCCGTGTTATTGGGGTTCAGTAACGTCAGCTGTTCTCCTGCTGTGCGGACGGCAATTTCTCCTGCTTTGTCCAAATCCACTGTACTACACATTTTAAAGTTGCTCGAATTACACCTCTGGCTCCTCTGTTTTCATTCTTATCCCTGGGCTCCAGCACCGCCAGTTGGCGCTCGGAAGTGCCGTCTGCACAGTCAACACTTGCTGCCGTGTTATTGGGGTTCAGTAACGTCAGCTGTTCTCCTGCTGTGCGGACGGCAATTTCTCCTGCTTTGTCCACATCCACTGTACTACACATTTTAAAGTTGCTCGAATTACACCTCTGGCTCCTCTGTTTTCATTCTTATCCCTGGGCTCCAGCACCGCCAGTTGGCGCTCGGAAGTGCTGTCTGCACAGTCAACACTTGCTACCATGTTATTGGGGTTCAGTAACGTCAGCTGTTCCCCTGCTGTGTTCACGGCAATTTCTCCTGCTCTGTCCATATTCACTGTGCTACTTATTTAAAACTTGCTCCAATTACACCTCTGGCTCCTCCGTTTTTAGTATTTACCCTGGGCTCCAACACCGCCAGTTGGCGCTCGGAAGTGCTGTCTGCACAGTCAACACTTGCTGCCGTGTTATTGGGGTTCAGTAACGTCAGCTGTTCCCCTGCTGTGCGGACGGCAATTTCTCCTGCTCTGTCCACATTCTCACTACTACAGATTTTAAAGTTGCTCGAATTACACCTCTGGCTCCTCTGTTTTCATTCTTATCCCTGGGCTCCAGCACCGCCAGTTGGCGCTCGGAAGTGCTGTCTGCACAGTCAACACTTGCTACCATGTTATTGGGGTTCAGTAACGTCAGCTGTTCCCCTGCTGTGCGGACGGCAATTTCTCCTGCTCTGTCCACATTCTCACTACTACAGATTTTAAAGTTGCTCCAATTACACCTCTGGCTCCTCTGTTTTCATTCTTATCCCTGGGCTCCAGCACCGCCAGTTGGCGCTCGGAAGTGCCGTCTGCACAGTCAACACTTGCTGCGGTGTTATTGGGGTTCGGTAACGTCAGCTGTTCCCCTGCTGTGTTCACGGCAATTTCTCCTGCTCTGTCCATATTCACTGTGCTACTTATTTAAAACTTGCTCCAATTACACCTCTGGCTCCTCCGTTTTTAGTATTTACCCTGGGCTCCAACACCGCCAGTTGGCGCTCGGAAGTGCTGTCTGCACAGTCAACACTTGCTGCCGTGTTATTGGGGTTCAGTAACGTCAGCTGTTCTCCTGCTGTGCGGACGGCAATTTCTCCTGCTTTGTCCACATCCACTGTACTACACATTTTAAAGTTGCTCGAATTACACCTCTGGCTCCTCTGTTTTCATTCTTATCCCTGGGCTCCAGCACCGCCAGTTGGCGCTCGGAAGTGCCGTCTGCACAGTCAACACTTGCTGCGGTGTTATTGGGGTTCGGTAACGTCAGCTGTTCCCCTGCTGTGTTCACGGCAATTTCTCCTGCTCTGTCCATATTCACTGTGCTACTTATTTAAAACTTGCTCCAATTACACCTCTGGCTCCTCCGTTTTTAGTATTTACCCTGGGCTCCAATACCGCTAGTTGCTGCTCAGAAGTGCCGTCTGCACAGTCAACGCTTGCTCCAGTGTTATTGGGATTCAGTAACGTCAGCTGATCCCCAGCTGTGTGTCCGGCAAATTCTCCTGCTTTGTCCACATCCACTGTAGTACGGATTTAAAACCTCCTCCAAATACACCTCTGGCTCTTCTGTTTTTAGTATTTACCCTGGGCTCCAGCACCGCCAGCTGGTTCTCGGCAGTTCCATTGGCTCTTGTACCTTCTGCTACCCATCCGGGTTCCAGTACCGTCAGCTGGTTCTCGGCAGTGTCTTTGGCACGGGTACTCCCTCCTGCCCAGCCTGGTTCCAGCACGCCAGCTGTTTCCGGGTAGTGTCAACGTCACTTTGCCTCCAATGCGTTGTCCTGTCGTGTTGCGGTCGGGTTAGCCGACTCTATGGTGCCTGCAGTTTAGGTGACTCCTATGTGGGCTGCGGGATCTGGCAATGAAGGCTGGTTCCATAGTGCCAATAGGACAAGCACCCTCTGTAGGACTGTGGGTTTTGGTAACTGCGGCCGGCTCGCGGCCTTGAACTTTTTTTTTACATGGGTACCTTCTGCTACCCATCCGGGTTCCAGTACCGTCAGCTGGTTCTCGGCAGTGCCTTTGGATTAGGTGCCTCCTTCTCGGTATCCAAGTTCCACCAACGTCTGCTGGTCCTTGGTAGTGCTTTCTGGCACAGGTACCTCCTGCTTAGTAACCGAGTTCCAGTAACATCAGCTGGTCCTCGGTAGTTCCATTGGCTCTTGTACCTTCTGCTACCCATCCGGGTTCCAGTACCGTCAGCTGGTCCTCGGTAGTTCCATTTGCTCTTGTATCTTCTGCTACCCATCCGGGTTCCAGTACCGTCAGCTGGTTCTCGGCAGTGTCTTTGGCACGGGTACTCCCTCCTGCCCAGCCTGGTTCCAGCACGCCAGCTGTTTCCGGGTAGTGTCAACGTCACTTTGCCTCCAATGCGTTGTCCTGTCGTGTTGCGGTCGGGTTAGCCGACTCTATGGTGCCTGCAGTTTAGGTGACTCCTATGTGGGCTGCGGGATCTGGCAATGAAGGCTGGTTCCATAGTGCCAATAGGACAAGCACCCTCTGTAGGACTGTGGGTTTTGGTAACTGCGGCCGGCTCGCGGCCTTGAACTTTTTTTTTACATGGGTACCTTCTGCTACCCATCCGGGTTCCAGTACCGTCAGCTGGTTCTCGGCAGTGCCTTTGGATTAGGTGCCTCCTTCTCGGTATCCAAGTTCCACCAACGTCTGCTGGTCCTTGGTAGTGCTTTCTGGCACAGGTACCTCCTGCTTAGTAACCGAGTTCCAGTAACATCAGCTGGTCCTCGGTAGTTCCATTGGCTCTTGTACCTTCTGCTACCCATCCGGGTTCCAGTACCGTCAGCTGGTCCTCGGTAGTTCCATTTGCTCTTGTATCTTCTGCTACCCATCCGGGTTCCAGTACCGTCAGCTGGTCCTCGGTAGTTCCATTTGCTCTTGTATCTTCTGCTACCCATCCGGGTTCCAGTACCGTCAGCTGGTTCTCGGCAGTGCCTTTGGATTAGGTGCCTCCTTCTCGGTATCCAAGTTCCACCAACGTCTGCTGGTCCTTGGTAGTGCTTTCTGGCACAGGTACCTCCTGCTTAGTAACCGAGTTCCAGTAACATCAGCTGGTCCTCGGTAGTTCCATTGGCTCTTGTACCTTCTGCTACCCATCCGGGTTCCAGTACCGTCAGCTGGTCCTCGGTAGTTCCATTTGCTCTTGTATCTTCTGCTACCCATCCGGGTTCCAGTACCGTCAGCTGGTTCTCGGCAGTGCCTTTGGATTAGGTGCCTCCTTCTCGGTATCCAAGTTCCACCAACGTCTGCTGGTCCTTGGTAGTGCTTTCTGGCACAGGTACCTCCTGCTTAGTAACCGAGTTCCAGTAACATCAGCTGGTCCTCGGTAGTTCCATTGGCTCTTGTACCTTCTGCTACCCATCCGGGTTCCAGTAACATCAGCTGGTCCTCGGTAGTTCCATTGGCTCTTGTACCTTCTGCTACCCATCCGGGTTCCAGTACCGTCAGCTGGTTCTCGGCAGTGCCTTTGGATTAGGTGCCTCCTTCTCGGTATCCAAGTTCCACCAACGTCTGCTGGTCCTTGGTAGTGCTTTCTGGCACAGGTACCTCCTGCTTAGTAACCGAGTTCCAGTAACATCAGCTGGTCCTCGGTAGTTCCATTGGCTCTTGTACCTTCTGCTATCCATCCGGGTTCCAGTACCGTCAGCTGGTCCTCGGTAGTTCCTCAGCTTTCTTGTACCTTCTGCTACATTTCCAAGTTCAAGCTTTTTGAAATGGTTCTTGGTAATCACTCTGGATCTCCCTGACGAGGACCCTGAAGACGAGGACCCTGAAGACCAACCCTAAGAAGACGAGGACCCCGAAGACAATGACCCTGAAGACGAGGACCCTGAAGACCACCCCGAAGAAGACGAGGACCCTGAAGACCACCCCGAAGAAGACGAGGACCCTGAAGACCACCCCGAAGAAGACGAGGACCCCGAAGACGAGGACCCAGAAGACCAACCCGAAGAAGACGAGGACCCCGAAGACGAGGACCCCCGAAGACGACGACCCTGAAGACCACCCCGAAGAAGACCAAGAAGATGACCCTGAAGAAGTTGACCAAGAAGACAAAGAAGAGAAGACAAGCACCAAGATACAGAAAAACAAGAGACAGAAAACCAAGAAGCAGAAATACAAGAAGCTGCAGAACAAAAAGCGGAAGAACATTAAGCATAAGACTAAAAATCAGAGCAAAAGATAATATCTAAATTATAAGCAGAAGATGACTAAGCAGTGTATGGGGGTGAGTCCGTTCCTCCTCGTGGTGCCCCTGGAAAAGACCTGCTGCTGCAGGCCAAACTGAACGCGGACAAATCCTGTTGTAAATCTTTTGTGACGGGCAGAACGAAAGGTGTAATGTCCAACCTTTTATAGATAACAACTACAGGAATGCCTGTCACAAATAAGAATATGATGAAGAAGAAGAATATGAAGAAGATGAAGAAGTAGAATATGAAGAATGTAAAAAAAAGAATAATACGAAGAAGGTGAAGAAGAAGAAGGTGAAGAAGAAGTGGATGAAAAAGATGCTGAGGATGATGAAGGAGAAAGTGTGGGAGAAGTAAAAAAGAAGGTGAAGAGCATGGAAGTAGTGAAACATAAATATCTGACAAAATATAAAAATACTTAACATAGTTAATATTTCCGTAACTCAGAACATAATAAAAAAATATTAATTCCTGCTATTCCATTTGACTGGGCTAAACCTCTATGCCTTTATTGTCTCCCCCACCTCCCCCAATACATTCTACATTATTCTTAGTTGTTTTCCTTCATGTAGAAATAACCTACAAGGAAAGAAAGGGTTTATTTTAATTCCGATATTTATGTCCCATTGACTTGCATTGGTTTCCGGTATCGGAATCGGCGATATCCGATACTTTTTCGGTATCGGTCCGATCCAATCCGATCCGATATTTCCCGATATCGGAAGGTATCGCTCAACACTACTCCTAAGCCATCTATATGGGCATGTAGATCATAGAAGGCTGAATAAAATTATACCTGTGATCTGATGTCTTATTCCAGAGAAATCCACATTTTTCTTATATGTAAATGAGCTGTTAAGATCTATGGTTGGACACTGATCTGCATGAGAATCTGCCTCCAGAGAGATTATTAAATGAAAAAGGCCGTTAACAGTGTGAGACAAGTAACTAACAAAGAACAAAGAACTTTGTCTCCTTACAAACACATTAGTAGCTGTTGCTCTCACAGCTCTGCTGTATTGCAACACTATAAGAATACTACCTGCCTGTGAGATGGAAGCTGAGCGGAACTTGCAGATCTGTCAGGTATTATCACACACAGCTCTGCAGTGAGATCAAGAGAGCAGAGAGCGGCCATTACATGTCTCACACTGGGAACTTCCCCTTTCATTTAAAATAATCTCTGGAGACAGAGTCTCATGCAGATCAGGGTCCGGCCCATATCCTGGAAAAGCTAATTTACATGTAAGAAAAACGTGGATTTCTTTGGAATGAAACATCAGTTCGCAGATATCAAGGTATCATTTTTTCATCTTCCTATGACCTACATGCCAACATAGATGACTTAGGAGGGGTGATCCTACTAACAGATTTCCTTTAAATTCCTCATGGACTATCAATGCTGAAGCTGGAACTCTGCATTGAACTCTTCTAGAATTCCTAAAGGAAATGTATGCTTTCCCCTGCTTTAAAGCGAATCTGTTTCCAGTTTTTTGCCCCCTAATCTGAGACACCATAATGTAGAGAGACCCTGATTTCAGCAATGTATAACTTACTGAGGGCTGCTTGCTGTAGTTTTGATACAATGACTGTTTAATTAGGAGATTTTCACTAGAGGACTAGTAAACCTGCTGCCATGTAGCCTCCATATTTATGAGCTCTGTATAACCCTGCCTCCTATTTGGCAGCTTTTTGCCTATGCACAGTGTACACACACAGCTGCCAATCATTGTGTTATACAGAGCTCAGCATTCAGAGAACTGGTAGATCTGTCGCAGATAAAACAGTGAGTCTATCAAAACTGCAGCAAGCAGCCCAGTAAGTGATACATCGCTGGAATCATGGTCTCTGCCCCTACATTATGCTGATGTAAGATGTATTAGAAAAACCTGGTGACAGATTCCCTTTAAATGGGAAATATATCCCCATATAGATCCCTTCAAAAACAAATAACACAATAAGTAACCATGCTTATATTAGCAGAAAACTAGTTATATAGCAGAACACAAGAAAATCGAATGTATTTTTCCTATAATCTCCTATTCTGTGTTGCAGGCAGTGCCGCTTTCCGCATTCTGCTGTGTGCAGATGTGTTTGTGTCTAGTATGAGAACTGGCATGGTTGCTAAGCTGCCTGCTAAATATCCAGGGTAATGTCCTGATCCCTTGCACAAACCCCAATAGAGCTGCAGATTTCATTTCCCTAGCTCTTGTTGCTGAGTGAGACTGGGAAGACACTGAAACATCCTATACAAAAGTACAGCCTGTTGTTACACTGAAGCCAACAATAACCCAGGTCAAATTAAAATGAGGACAATAAGAAGACACACTAAGAAGATACATAGAGACACCAATACTTTAGGCTGGCAGCCTCAGACTTTGCTAGTCCCTCCTCTCCCTCAAGTCACAAGTCTGCAGAACAACAGAACTTCATTATTTATCGCCAGGAGTTAAAGTGCTGCAGAAAGTTAATGCCGTCATCTACAGATGACAACGCTCACCAACAAGCACTGGCCTATTAGTAATCTACAGATGTAGAAGCAGCTCAGACTAATCAGTGGCCAATAATTTAACCCCTTTCGTGTTTATTGTGGAGCTAACATGCCAGGTGGGGCTTTTGTCTCTACTGAGCTGGCGTCCTGCAGCTGCAAGCACCATGGTAAATATGACTTTTTCTATTAGGATATGTTTGCTATAATGCGCGCGTGCTATGTTTGCATACTGTATGTATATTTTATATATCACAATTTGGAAACTAGTGGTTAAGTTGGTTGCTTGCATTGTCAGGTTTTTTTGTTATACTTTTATTTTTTTTACTTTATTCCATAAAAAAAAGAGTTTTAAATGAAAAGCATATATTTAAATTGGAATATATGTGTAGCTTCTTTTTTTAGGGAAGAAATTGTAAATGACTAGTGTTAAATCTTGATTTAAAAAGGCTCCAATATCAGGGAAAATGGGACATTAAACATGTTTGGATATTTGAATTTTTTTTAGTAGGTTAATTTGGAACATTAAAATAATTTTTTGGGAAAGGTGTAAATGGGTGGTAATGTGCTCCTTTTCCCCTTTGTTTTAGTTTAAAAGAAGTATCTGATGGCAAGAAACTTTCCTTTTTACATGTATGTATTTTGGTTTTGTGGTCAGTAGTTTGGATCCGTAGTCTATAGTTTGTGTTTTCCATGTTTGTTACTGTGAAAAAGTTTTAGGCAGAAGTGGAAAAAATGCTGTGAAGTAAGAAAGCTTTAAAATTAAATTGTTAAAGTGTTAATCATTTTAATTTTAGCAATTAACCAAATACAAAGTGAGCGAACATAAGAGAAATCTAAATCAAATCAATTTTTGGTGTGAAATATGTATTGAACATGTGTGTGAGTGAAGCAATTAAAGGGCTAGTGGTCACGGCTGTACCCTGGAATCTGCCCGGGGGACAGGGGGGGCCGACACAGAAATGGACATTGCAGGCCATAAACGACCACTGGTCTGGAGGTTCCCCACCCCTGAGCTAAAGTATGCTTGATTACATTGTTGCAGCCTCCAACACTCAAAGTAAAAGGCGCCAAATGGATTAATCTCGTGAGTCAGAAATCTACAAGATAGCTGACACATACAGAATTAAGTATTGAACAGGTCACCAATTTTCTAAGTAAATATATTTCTAAACCTACGATTGATTGATTGATATTCTCACCAGATGTTAGTAACAAACCATCCAATCCACAAAGGAAAAGAAATCAAACCATAGATGTTCATTTCTGTGGCACCCAGGCAGATTCCCGTGGACTGCAGTGGCCGCTGTTGCTTTAATTGCTCCTGCCACTGCAGGCACAAGCACGCAGTGTTAAATACTGAACACTGCTGTGCATGCAATGAAGGTTTACGTCCTGACGCTGGTATTTTGTGGAGTCAGCAAGATCTGCAATCCAGTCCCACCAACAAAGACAGCTGTAGCAGCCCTGGCATCTCCTGTGATTTTTATTCCCTAACGTATCACTGTTATGTATATGCACCAGTATCTTCTGTGATGTATATGCACCAGTGTCTCCTGTGAGGTGTATGCACCAGTGTCTCCTATGATGTACATGCATCAGTGTCTCCTGTGATGTATATGCCCCAGTGTGTCCTGTGATGTATATGACTCCAGCGTCTCCCTATGATGTATATGCCCCCGAATCTCCAGTGATGTACCGTATTTTTCGGACTATAAGACACACTTTTTTCCTCCAAAATTTTGGAGGAAAATGGGGGGTGCGTCTTATAGTCCGAATGTTGCTGGGGGGTATATATATATACTGTGCTGGGGGGAGCAGTTGCGGCAGAGGAGCGGGGCACAGGAGGCAGTAGCCGTCTGCTGCAGCCTACACTGTCCCCGCTGCTAAAGAAAATGAATATTCACTGCTCCCCACGCCCATAGGCGTGGGGACCAGTGAATATTCATGCTCCTTAATAGCGGCACACAGTGTATCAGCAGCGCGGATCCTGCTGCTGCCGGGCGATCGCGTGTTCCTGCTATTAAAGGGCATGAATATTCACCCCCTCTCCATGCCCATGGGCGTGGGGAGGGGGTGAATATTCATGCCCTTTAATAGCGGGCACACGTGATCGCCCGGCAGCAGCAGAAGCTGCGCTGCGGCTACGCTGTGTGCCGCTATTAAGGAGCATGAAGTCACTGCTCCCCGCGCATACAGTCCCGACGTGGGGAGCAGTGACTTCCGGCAGCTGATCTCTCCTTGTGAGCCGCGCAGCTCACATGTAGAGATCAGTGTGGGCAGACAGGATGTAGCGCTGGAGGAGAGAAGAAAGGTGAGTAAGAGTGTTTATTTTTTTTATGTGCAGCCTGATGGGGATTGTGGGGACCATGCATACCAGGGTAAGGATGAGGGGGCCATACATACCAGGGTAAGGATGAGGGGTGCCATGCATACCAGGATAAGGATGAGGGGACCATGCATACCAGGATAAGGATGAAGGGTGCCATGCATACCAGGTTAGGGATGAGGGGTGCCATGCATACCAGGATGGGGATGAGGGGTGCCATGCATACCAGGATGGGGATGAGGGGTGCCATGCATACCAGGATAGGGATGAGGGGTGCCATGCATACCAGGATAGGGATGAGGGGTGCCATGCAAACCAGGATAGGGATGAGGGGTGCCATGCATACCAGGATAGGGATGAGGGGTGCCATGCATACCAGGATAAGGATGAGGGGTGCCATGCATACTAGGATAGGGATGAGGGGTGCCATGTATACTAGGATAGGGATGAGGGGTGCCATGCACACTAGGATAAGGATGAGGGGTGCCATGCATACCAGGATAGGGATGAGGGGTGCCATGCATACTAGCATAAGGATGAGGGGTACCATGCATACCAGGATAAGGATGCAGGGTGCCTTGGATATCAGGATGGAGGGGTGCCATGCATATCAGGATGGGGATGGGAGCCACATATAATAGGAAGGGGAGGAATATCTACCAGGATGGGGGATATTATCAGAATTGGGGGATATTACCCCTATTCCAGTGTCAGCAGCAGACTCGTGTATCGTGACCTCATTTTTTGCTTACATTTTTTTTTATATTTTCCTCCTCTAAAACCTAGGTGCGTCTTATGGTCCGGTGCGTCTTATAGTCCGAAAAATACGATATATGCCCTGGTGTCTCCTGTCATGTGTATGCCCCAGTGTCTCCTGTGATGTATATGCCCCGGTGTCTCCTGTGATGTATATGCACCAGTGTCTCCTGTGAGGTATATGCACCAGTGTCTCCTATTATATGTATGCTCCAGTGTCTTCTGTGATGTATATGCCCCGGCATCTCCTGTGATGTATATGCCCCAGTGTCTCCTGTGATGTACAGTGGTGGCCAAAAGTATTGGCACCCCTGCAATTCTGTCAGATAATACGCAGTTTCTTCCTGAAAATGATTGCAATCACAAATTCTTTGGTATTATTATCTTCATTTAATTTGTCGTCTATGAAAAAACACAAAAAGAATTGTCCTAAAGCCAAATTGGATATAATTCCACACCAAACCTAAAAAAAGGGGGTGGACAAAAGTATTGGCACTGTTTAAAAAATCATGTGATGCTTCTCTAATTCGTGTAATTAACAGCACCTGTAACTTACCTGTGGCACCTAACAGGTGTTGGCAATAACTAAATCACACTTGCAGCCAGTTAACATGGATTAAAGTTGACTCAACCTCTGTCCTGTGTCCTTGTGTGTACCACATTGTGCATGGAGAAAAGAAAGAAGACCAAAGAACTGTCTGAGGACTTGAGAAAACAAATTGTGAGGAAGCATGAGCAATCTCAAGGCTACAAGTCCATCTCCAAAGACCTGAATGTTCCTGTGTCTTCCGTGCGCAGTGTCATCAAGAAGTTTAAAGCCCATGGCACTGTGGCTAGTCTCCCAAGATGTGGACGGAAAAGAAAAATTGACGAGAGATTTCAACGCAAGATTGTGCGGATGGTGGATAAAGAACCTCGACAAACATCCAAACAAGTTCAAGCTGCCCTGCATTCCGAGGGTACAACAGTGTCAACCCGTACTATCTGTCGGTGTCTGAATGAAAAGGGACTGTATGGTAGGATACCCAGGAAGACCCTACTTCTTACCCCGAGACATAAAAAAGCCAGGCTGGAGTTTGCCAAAACTTACCTGAGAAAGCCTAAAACGTTTTGGAAGAATGTTCTCTGGTCAGATGAGACAAAAGTAGAGCTTTTTGGGAAAAAAAATTAGAGTGTACAGGAAAAAAAAAGATGCATTCAAAGAAAAGAACACGGTCCCTACAGTCAAACATGGCGGAGGTTCCCTGATGTTTTGGGGTTGCTTTGCTGCCTCTGGCACTGGACTGCTTGACCGTGTGCATGGCATTATGAAGTCTGAAGACTACCAACAAACTTTGCAGCATAATGTAGGGCCCAGTGTGAGAAAGCTGGGTCTCCCTCAGAGGTCATGGGTCTTCCAGCAGGACAATGACCCAAAACACACTTCCAAAAGCACTATAAAATGGTTTGAGAGAAAGCACTGGAGACTTCTAAGGTGGCTAGTAATGAGTCCAGACCTGAATCCCATAGAACACCTGTGGAGAGATTTCAAAACGGCAGTTTGGAGTAGGCACCCTTCAAATATCAGGGACCTGGAGCAGTTTGCCAAAGAAGAATGGTCTACAATTCCAGCAGAGCATTGTAAGAAACTCATTGATGGTTACCGGAAGCGGTTGTTCGCAGTTATTTTGGCTAAAGGTTGTGCAACCAAGTATTAGGCTGAGGGTGCCAATACTTTTGTCTGGCCCATTTTTGGAGTTTTGTGTGAAATGATCAATGATTTGATTTTTGCTTCATTCTCTTTTGTGTTTTTTCCTTGCAAGCAAATTAAATGAAGATAATAATACCAAAGAATTTGTGATTGCAATCATTTTCAGGAAGAAACTTAGTATTATCTGACAGAATTGCAGGGGTGCCAATACTTTTGGCCACTACTGTATATGCCTCAGCCCCAGTGTCTTCTGTGATGTATATGCCCTTATGTCTCCTGTGATGTATATACCCCAGCATTGCCTGTGATATATATACCTTGGCGTCGCCTTTGATCTATATACTGTATAGCAGTTTTGGTGTCTCCTATGTGATATATATATAGCAGGCCTCCAACTGCTTGAGTTCTGCAAATGTAACATGTGCAGTGATAAATTTCCCACTGTGAAGAGACATGCAGAGTAATATACATCTGGTCTCAGAACTTACTGTTGCAAGTTCTTTTCACAATTCATCGAAAAGAGTCAACTGAGCTCCAGACTGACACAAATATGGAAAAGTAGTTGTGAGTAGCATCATCAATACCACCTAACATCACAGCCAAATGAAAAAATAAGCAATTTCAGCCAGCACATTAAAGGGAATCTGTCACCACTTTGGAGATATCAGACCTCTACTATGGGGATACAGGGTATAGAAAAGTAAATCTATACATACAGTTGTGCTCAAAAGTTTACATACCCCAGCAGAATTTTTCCTTTCTTGGCCTTGTTTCAGAGAATATGAATGATAACAAAAAACTTTTTCTCCACTCATGGTTATTGATTGGGTGAAGCCATTTATTGTCAAACTACTGTGTTTTCGCTTTTTAAATCTTAATGACAACCAAAAACATCCAAATGACCTTGATCAAAAGTTCACATACCCCAGTTCTTAATACCGTGTATTGCCCCCTCTAACATCAATGACAGCTTGAAGTCTTTTGTGGTAGTTGTGGATGAGGTTCTTTATTTTCTCAGATGGTAAAGCTGCCCATTCTTCTTGGCAAAAAGCCTCCAGTTCCTGTAAATTCCTGGGCTGTCTAGCATGAACTGCGTGCTTGAGATCTCCCCAGAGTGGCTGAATGATATTGAGGTCAGGAGACTACAGAACCTTCACTTTGTTCAGCTGTGGCCAATGACAGGTCGACTTGGCCTTGTGTTTTGGATCGTTGTCATGTTGGAACGTCCAAGTACGTCCCATGTGCAACTTCCGGGCTGATGAGTGCAAATTTGCCTACAGTATTTGCTGATAACGTGCTGCATTCATCTTTCCTTCAACTCTTACCACGTTTCCTTTATAGCTCACACATCCCCAAAACATCAGTGATCCACCTTCGTGCTTTACTGTAGGAATGGTGTTCCTTTCATCATAGGCCTTGTTGACCTCTCTCCAAATGTAACGTTGATGGTTGTGGCCAAAAAGTTCAATTTTGGTCTTATCACTCCAAAGTACCTTGTTCCAGAAGTTTTGAGGCTTGTCTCTGTGCTGTTTGGCGTATTGTAGGCAAGATACTTTGTGGCATTTGCGCAGTAATGGCTTTCTTCTGGCGACTCGACCATGCAGCCCATTTTTCTTCAAGTGCCTCCTTATTGTGCATCTTGAAACAGCCACACCACTAGTTTTCAGAGAGTCCTGAATTTCAGCTGATGTTATTTGTGGGTTTTTCTTTGCATCCTGAACAATTTTCCTGGCAGTTGTGGCTGAAATTTTTGTTGGTCTATCTACCTGACCGTGGTTTGGTTTTTACAGAGCCCCTGATTTTCCATTTGTTAATCACAGTTTGAATGCTGCTGACTGGCATTATCAATTCCTTGGATATTTTTTGTATCCCTTTCCTGTGTTATACAGTTCAACTACCTTTTCCCGTAGATCCGTTGACAATTCTTTTGCTTTCCCCATGACTCACAATCCAGAAATGTCAGTGGCTGGATGAAAGATGCAAGAATCTGTCTGGATCCCAGAAACTCACTCAGCATTTATGCACACACACTGATTACAAGCAAACAGGTCACAGATGAGGATGTTACCTTTAGTAGACATTCAAATCCATGTGTGTCAAATTGTGTGCATATTAACAGACCAAAATCACCAGGGTATGTGAACTCTTGATCAGGGTCATTTGGATGTTTTTGGTTGTCATTAAGATTTAAAAAGAGAAAACACAGTAGTTTGACATTAAATGGCTTCACCCAACCAATAACCATGAGTGGAGAATTTTTTTTTTATCATTCATATTCTCTGAAACAAGGCCAAGAAAGGAAAAATTCTGCTGGGGTATGTAAACTTTTGAGCACAACTGTTCCCGTATGGCCCATAGCAGAGGTTTGATTGCAGAGAAAAGTGTTTTAATCAATACTGTTATGTACAGGCTTGGCGTCCGGTGGACGCCAAGAAATCCCTGCCTATGTGCTTATTTATCATATTCCCCCCCTCCCCTGCACGTCACAGGGCCCTGTGACGTGCACTGTGCCCCCTGACTTCCCGGGCATGCGCAAAGAGCCGCTCACATAGAGCGCGCTTTGCTTCTTCCCGGCCCCGTCTCTGTGCTCTGCGCCACAGGGTTCTATTGCGCAGACGCCGGGAAGTGACAGTGACCCGCCCGGCACCTGCGCAATAGAAATTTGTGGCACAGAGCACAGAGAGACGGGGCCGGGAGGAAGCAAAGCATGCTCTATGTGAGCAACGCTTTGCACATGCCTGGGAAGTCAGGGAGCACAGTGCACGTCACAGGGCCCTGTGACGTGCAGGGGAGGGGGGAAATATGATAAATAAGCATATAGGTGGGGATTTTAGGGAATAATAAAGAGATGGGCGGGGATTTCTTGGCGTCCCCCGGACGCCAAGCCTGGGAGAACAGAGTTTATTAAAACGCTTTCTCTGCAATCAGTCCTCTACTATGGGCCATACAGGTATGTATAGATTTACTTTTCTGTACCCTGTATGCCCATAGTAGAGGTCTGATATCTCCAAAGTGGTGACAGATTCCCTTTAAGGATGAGTTGATTAAATGTGTGACCAAATATAGCAGTATAACTTTCTAGTTTATAATTTTGTACAGCCCCCTAATGATGGTATAAATATTCAAATGGCCATTAGCAGAAAAAAGGTTCCCCACCACTGCTTTTGCTAAATAAGTTTTAATAATTCCTGCACTGTATGCAGATTACCTAAAGAAAATCTGCTGGTTATTTTTCAGAGGGTAAATTTTCCGCAATTTTGGGGTCAACTCTTCCCATATAGTCTTGATTGATATCTCTGATACCTAATGTACCATTCACTAGCCGTTGCATAGTCATTATGCAAGCCTAGATAGGGTTGTTGCCCTGAGATTGCTAGACCTTTGACTGAGAAAATATTGCCGAGCATACACTTCTTTGCATACAATTCAGAAGTTATTAAAACCTCTTTCTAGGGTATACTTTATTATTGCTGACACATGGATATTTTCTGAAAGCAGAGATTGCAATTTCAGGTTGTCTATGCTGCTTCTTAAGTATGTATAGAGAGTATAAAAGGTTTTAGTTTGTCGGTAGTATTAGTAAATTGCTGTAACGTGTTGTTCACATACACAGACTCTGTCCCCAGCTAGGAGAGAGGAGCACATGCAATATACACTATCTAAGAAGGTTTCATGAACTGCACCACAAGCACTTTTGTTATTAAGGTTTAATGAAGCCCTTAAAATGAACCCTCTGTTTAATACACTCTTAAAACTTTTTGGCTTAAAATTTAAGATTTAGATGTTTAGTGAATGCAATAGTGCAAACTAATAAAAATGGTTGTACATTCCTGTTTTTCTTTTTAAAAACTGTCCACAATGTTCTAAAAAAACCTAAAGTATCCTCACCTTGTACTCTGTTGGTATCTGTGTTTCTTCTTGTGGCTAGATGGACACAGGCTGTATTTAGCATTAATGTTGGCCTATGTACTTTAAGTGGTCACACCCCTTATTGGTAAGTCAGACTAAGGATATGAGTAAATGAAAAAGCGTTAACTAAATGCTAAAAGAATGAATATATACACTGCAATGTAAAAATAACATGCTATTCATATGTTCAACCTTTTGAGCTTATTTTAACTGATCCAGGTTTCCAAAGAAGAGGCCAGTTCATTCTTTAATTTATTGACTACAATTTAAATAAAAACCTGTCAGAAAAAAATGACAGAAAGAGACCAAAAAAGTAGCTTCAGGACAAGACACCACCGAGTCTCTAAGTGTCTTCAACCTTAATATATCTAAAAGACATTGCCTAAACCCATTATATATGGGTGCCTCTGATAGAAGATTGTCAGAGGAAATAAGGATCCAACATATCCAATTTACGACTACAGATCCTTTTGTTCTTAATAGATAAGCCACCACCAGAGATGTCTAACAGTGGCTCTTTCATAGAGAACATAGCGAGTGCTCCTGTATTTGAGAAGGTCGTTTGAAATAGCTGCCGGCAATACTTGTATGGCTGACATATAATGCCTCATTTAAACAGCTGTATTTTTAGTGCACTGTACTGACCGTATAATGTATTATCAAGTCTAATAAATGAAAGTTTGCAACATTCACATGAGTACATTAGAAGAACCACTGTCAGTACAAAAATACATCACTAGGACTTCCATCTGTACACAACTACTTTACCTGAACCACTGTCAGTACATAAATAAACCACCAGAGTTACCATCAGTACACGACTTCATTACCATCGTGAGTACATGAAAACATTAATATAATTATTTTCAGCACATGAATACATCACCAGAACCACCGTCAGTACATGACTAAATAACCAGAACCAAAGTCAGTACATGACTACATAAATATTACCAAGAATAAGTACTTCGGCACTCAAAATTGCAAGTAAAAAACTGATTTTTATAGGGAATCTTGTGTCATGGATATTTAGAACAAACCAACGTTGGCTTGGCAATTTTGAGTACCGGAAAATTCAGCAGGAGAGAATATACTAGGGGATATTTCATATAAAATTTAACTTTTAATAGTTTAATAGGACCATTAAAAACAACTGGGGAAATTAGCATACTAACATTTCCCCGGATTGCTGTGAAGTCCTGGTGATCATCTATAGCCCCTAAGGTCTTGGAACCTCGGGTCCCCCAGCCTGTGAAACTTCATCAGAGTGGTGAGACCAAACCATTTTTTATTATATTAAGCACTGATCACTTTTTGGAGCAATTGCACTTTATGTTTGTATTTGAATCCTAGGTATGGATGTTTTTAATGATCCTATTAAAAGTTACATTTTATATGAAATATCCCCTAGTATATTCTCTCCTGCTGAATTTTCTGATTACATATTGAGAGTTGTCATAGGGATGGCTATAGCTTGTCATCCTTTGCTGTCTTTCAATTTTGAGTGCCAGAGCACTTATTATTTACATGCAACTTGTGTCCTACTTCTGAGCACCTTTTTTATATAATAGTTGAGTGACACCTATCATCCATTGAGTACATCACTGTAACCACCGTCAGTGGTTATACATCACCAGACCACCATCAGTACATGAATGCAGTACTAAGTTTGGTACAGCAATCAATTGCAATGTCAGGTCAGCCCCAGCATACAGAATAACTATATTGCATGAAACAGCAATGCTCAGTGTGTCATTAACAATGATATAGTGATGATGGTAGTTGTTGTTGTTACAAGCCATCACCAGACTGCGAACCATACAAGAACCACAGTACTGATTAGGGGGAGGCAAGCAGTTGCACTATTAAACATTTAAAGATTAACTTAACTTTTCGAATATACTTTATATGTTTTAGGCCCATTAATTCTGAGCAGAATAGTGCAGGTCAGGTATTTCAGACCCCACCAGTTGCCAAAACGATCTTTTAGAAGTCTGCAGAAGCTGACAAGAGACATGACTATGACTTTCCACTGCATGTGCTCTGCACTGTGTGTAGTTTTGTCTCCTGAGGTGCCCACACTCTGCCTTCACTCCATATGGAGTCTCAACTTCACACTCTCTCCCCATGACATCCCTTAACTATACTGAGCCTCCTCTTCACACTACCCTTCATTCCATACTGAGCCCTCTCTTTACTGTCCCCCACTCTATACAGAGCCCCGCTTCACACTTTCCCCCACTTCATCCTGAGCCCCCTTTTCACACCTTCTCCCCACTTCATCCTGAGCCTCCTCTTAACCCTGTCTCCCCATCCCTTCCCCTTAAAACATAATAAGCCCCCCACACTGCACAATCTCCATGCACAACCCACCATACTGACCCATTTCTATACAAAACCCCTCAATACTGCCCTATCATCATACAAAGCCCCACTATACTGCCCCATCTCCATGGAAAGCCCCCAAATTCTGCCCCATCTTAACACCTAGCCACCTATACTTCCCATCTCCATACAGATCCCAAAATACTTTTTCATCTCCATGCATAGCCCCAATATTACCCCATCTTCATAAAAAGACCTTTATACTGTCCCATCTCCATACACAGCCCATACTGCCTCTTCTCCATATTGAGCCTCTTATACTACCTCTTCTCCGTTCAGAAACCCCAATATTGCCCCATCTCTATATAGAGACCCCCTTAGTGACCTATCTCCATACACAGTACCTGCTATACTGGCCCAACTTCATAAAGAGCCAGATTATACTGCCCCTTCTCTATACAGAGCCCCTCTATACTGCCCCATCTCCATACAGAGCCAGACAATATTGTCCCATCTCCATAGAGAGTCAACCTATATTGCCCCTCTCCATATACAGCCCATTCATACTGCCTCATCTCTATACAGAAGCCCCTCCATTCTGCCTCTATATCCATATAGAGACCCTTATAGTGCCACATGTCCATAGAGAGCCCCCACATATTGCCCCTTCTTCACACAAAGTCCCCTATACTGTCCCTTCTCCATACAGAGCCCACCTACACTACCCCTTTTGCATACTGAGCCCTCCTGCATGCTGGCCCCTGTCTAAAGCCCCTCCATCTCTAATACTAGCCCCCTGAATATTTGGCTCTGCAAGCGCTTCTATCAGCTGCTTCTCCTATGTCATCCCATCATCTATGGAGCTCTATTGATGTCTGCAGTGTGATGAGGTGACTTCCAACCATGCGTCCACAAAAATGCTGTTCTGACAGAGGAGGGGGGTTAAATAAAAAAAATATATTCTAATCTAGCAACCCAGTACCGCTCCTACAATTTGGGTTTACTTCTCCCTTCTCCATACACAGCCCCCATACTGCCCCATCTCCATACAGAGCAGCCCCATAATGCACCATCCTCATAAAGAACCCCCAATACTGCCCCTTCTTCATACAGAACCCCCATAATGCCACTTCTCCATACTTCTCCATACAGAACCATATACTACCTCATCTTCATACAGAGCCGCCGTTATACTAACCAATCTCTCCTCATACTTTCCATCTCCATATAGAGCCCCTCATACTGCTCCATCTCCTTACAGAGCCCCCATACTGCTTCTTCTTGATACAGAGCCATCCAATACTGCAGTGTGTTCATACAAAGCCCCATTACTGCCCCATCTCCACACAGAGACTCCAATACAGCCAATCTTCAAACAGAGCCCCTATACTGTCTCATCTCCATACACAGACAACCATACTGCCCCATCTCCATACAGAGCCCCCTATACTGCCCCATCTCCATACAGAGACTACCAATACTGCCTTATCTCCATACAGAGCCCATTCATTCTGCCCCATGTCTATACAGAATCCCCCATACTGCCCCATCTCAACACAGAGCCCCCTATAATGTCATATTGTTATTTTATAAGAGTTACCCCTGCATCTCTGCAGGGTTTCAGGGTCCATGATTGGCACAGTGATTTCTGCCCAAATGAAGTGTTCACAGGGAGGGGGTGACATATCTAGCATCCCTTCATTTTTGAAGGTACATTTGTTACAACCATCTGTGAGGTATGACCTAGTACCTTAGTCATATTGTATTATTTAAGGCCTAATGTGCAGTGTATATACTTCCCATTCCCTCTTGAAGTCGTATTTGATATGACCGTTAGGGTGGGATTATCTATTTGGACATGAGTCCTTAATAATTGCAAGAGACAAGATTCTTTTGATATATGGCATTTTTTAAATGTTTGTAACTGTATGTCTATGTATTTTGGAATAAAGATTTTGTACATTCATTATATAATTGGTAGGTGTGCTTATCATTTGATGTGTTTCTTTTCTCCTTGGTATTTATCATTGCTTTGCCACATGATATAGCAACCTTTCCTAAGTATCAATTTTGAGTATTGGTGGTACAGTATATATATATATATATATATATATATATATATATATATATATATATATATATACAGAGTATATATATATATATATATATATATATATATATATATATATATACACTGCTCAAAAAAATAAAGGGAACACTCAAATAACACATCCTAGATCTGAATGAATTAAATATTCTCATTGAATACTTTGTTCTGTACAAAGTTGAATGTGCTGACAACAAAATCACACAAAAATCATCAATGGAAATCAAATTTATTAACCAATGGAGGCCTGGATTTGGAGTCACCTCCAAAATTAAAGCGGAAAAACACACTACAGGCTGATCCAACTTTGATGTAATGTCCTTAAAACAAGTCAAAATGAGGCTCAGTATTGTGTGTGGCCTCCACATGCCTGTATGACCTCCAAACAATGCCTGGGCGTGCTCCTGATGAGGTTGCGGATGGTCTCCTGTGGGATCTCCTCCCCGACCTGGACTAAAGCATCCGCCAACTCCTGGACAATCTGTGGTGCAACGTGACATTGGTGGATGGGACATGATGTCCCAGATTTGTTCAATCGGATTCAGGTCCCCCCAAAAAAAAGCGTGTCTCTGATTTTTCAGACACAAATATAACTGTTGAAAATAGTCTGGTGTAGGCTAGAGAAACAGAAGTGTTGTTTTGCACTTCCACAGTTCAAATCTCTGTATTATCCATTTGGGGCAATTTGTATCTGAAAAAAAAAAACTGTTTGAGTGTGTCGCTCACTGTTCAGCCGCAAATATCTCTATTTAAAAAAGTGTGGTATACCCCAGTAAACAATAACTGTGGTTTTGCCATCCCACGGTAAAAAATCTCTATTATTCAGCTTTTGGTAGTTTTTTCCGTAAAGAAAAACAGTAGTGTCTCCTGACTGTTGTGACACAAAAATATATCTGTTGAAAATAGTCTTGTGTAGGCCCGACATCCCAGTGTGGTTTCGCAGTTCCACGGGTGAAATCGCTGTACTATCCAGTTTTGGGCCTTTGGTATCTAAAAAAAAAGCAATTTGAGTGTGTCGCTCACTGTTCAGCCGCAAATATCTCTATTTAAAAAAGTGTGGTATACCCCAGTAAACAATAACTGTGGTTTTGCCATCCCACGGTAAAAAATCTCTATTATTCAGCTTTTTGTAGTTTTTTCCGTAAAGAAAAACAGTAGTGTCTCCTGACTGTTGTGACACAAAAATATATCTGTTGAAAATAGTCTTGTGTAGGCCCGACATCCCAGTGTGGTTTCGCAGTTCCACGGGTCAAATCGCTGTACTATCCAGTTTTGGGCCTTTGGTATCTAAAAAAAAAGCAGTTTGAGTGTGTCGCTCACTGTTCAGCCGCAAATATCTCTATTTAAAAAAGTGTGGTATACCCCAGTAAACAATAACTGTGGTTTTGCCATCCCACGGTAAAAAATCTCTATTGTTCAGCTTTTGGTAGTTTTTTCCGTAAAGAAAAACAGTAGTGTCTCCTGACTGTTGTGACACAAAAATATATCTGTTAAAAATAGTCTTGTGTAGGCCCGACATCCCAGTGTGGTTTCGCAGTTCCACGGGTCAAATCACTGTACTATCCAGTTTTGGGCCTTTGGTATCTAAAAAAAAAAGCAGTTTGAGTGTGTCGCTCACTGTTCAGCCGCAAATATCTCTATTTAAAAAAGTGTGGTATACCCCAGTAAACAATAACTGTGGTTTTGCCATCCCACGGTAAAAAATCTCTATTATTCAGCTTTTGGTAGTTTTTTCCGTAAAGAAAAACAGTAGTGTCTCCTGACTGTTGTGACACAAAAATATATCTGTTGAAAATAGTCTTGTGTAGGCCCGACATCCCAGTGTGGTTTCGCAGTTCCACGGGTCAAATCGCTGTACTATCCAGTTTTGGGCCTTTGGTATCTAAAAAAAAAGCAGTTTGAGTGTGTCGCTCACTGTTCAGCCGCAAATATCTCTATTTAAAAAAGTGTGGTATACCCCAGTAAACAATAACTGTGGTTTTGCCATCCCACGGTAAAAAATCTCTATTATTCAGGTTTTGGTAGTTTTTTCCGTAAAGAAAAACAGTAGTGTCTCCTGACTGTTGTGACACAAAAATATATCTGTTGAAAATTGTCTTGTGTAGGCCCGACATCCCAGTGTGGTTTTGCAGTTCCATGGGTCAAATCGCTGTACTATCCAGTTTTGGGCCTTTGGTATCTAAAAAAAAAGCAGTTTGAGTGTGTCGCTCACTGTTCAGCCGCAAATATCTCTATTTAAAAAAGTGTGGTATACCCCAGTAAACAATAACTGTGGTTTTGCCATCCCACGGTAAAAAATCTCTATTATTCAGGTTTTGGTAGTTTTTTCCGTAAAGAAAAACAGTAGTGTCTCCTGACTGTTGTGACACAAAAATATATCTGTTGAAAATAGTCTTGTGTAGGCCCGACATCCCAGTGTGGTTTCGCAGTTCCACGAGTCAAATCGCTGTACTATCCAGTTTTGGGCCTTTGGTATCTAAAAAAAAAGCAGTTTGAGTGTGTCGCTCACTGTTCAGCCGCAAATATCTCTATTTAAAAAAGTGTGGTATACCCCAGTAAACAATAACGGTGGTTTTGCCATCCCACGGTAAAAAATCTCTATTATTCAGGTTTTGGTAGTTTTTTCCGTAAAGAAAAACAGTAGTGTCTCCTGACTGTTGTGACACAAAAATATATCTGTTGAAAATAGTCTTGTGTAGGCCCGACATCCCAATATGGTTTTGCAGTTCCACAGGTCAAATTGCTGTACTATCCAGTTTTGGGCCTTTGGTATCTAAAAAAAAAGCAGTTTGAGTGTGTCGCTCACTGTTCAGCCGCAAATATCTCTATTTAAAAAAGTGTGGTATGCCCCAGTAAACAATAACTGTGGTTTTGCCATCCCACGGTAAAAAATCTCTATTATTCAGCTTTTTGTAGTTTTTTCCGTAAAGAAAAACAGTAGTGTCTCCTGACTGTTGTGACACAAAAATATATCTGTTGAAAATAGTCTTGTGTAGCTCCGACATCCCAGTGTGGTTTCGCAGTTCCACGGGTCAAATCGCTGTACTATCCAGTTTTGGGCCTTTGGTATCTAAAAAAAAAGCAGATTGAGTGTGTCGCTCACTGTTCAGCCGGAAATATCTCTATTTAAAAAAGTGTGGTATACCCCAGTAAACAATAACTGTGGTTTTGCCATCCCACGGTAAAAAATCTCTATTATTCAGCTTTTGGTAGTTTTTTCCGTAAAGAAAAACAGTAGTGTCTCCTGACTGTTGTGACACAAAAATATATCTGTTGAAAATTGTCTTGTGTAGGCCCGACATCCCAGTGTGGTTTTGCAGTTCCACGGGTCAAATCGCTGTACTATCCAGTTTTGGGCCTTTGGTATCTAAAAAAAAAGCAGTTTGAGTGTGTCGCTCACTGTTCAGCCGCAAATATCTCTATTTAAAAAAGTGTGGTATACCCCAGTAAACAATAACTGTGGTTTTGCCATCCCACGGTAAAAAATCTCTATTATTCAGCTTTTGGTAGTTTTTTCCGTAAAGAAAAGCAGTAGTGTCTCCTGACTGTTGTGACACAAAAATATATCTGTTGAAAATAGTCTTGTGTAGGCCCGACATCCCAGTATGGTTTCGCAGTTCCACGGGTCAAATCGCTGTACTATCCAGTTTTGGGCCTTTGGTATCTAAAAAAAAAGCAGTTTGAGTGTGTCGTACACTGTTCAGCCGCAAATATCTCTATTTAAAAAAGTGTGGTATACCCCAGTAAACAATAACTGTGGTTTTGCCATCCCACGGTAAAAAGTCTCTATTATTCAGCTTTTGGTAGTTTTTTCCGTAAAGAAAAACAGTAGTGTCTCCTGACTGTTGTGACACAAAAATATATCTTTTGAAAATAGTCTTGTGTAGGCCCGACATTCCAGTGTGGTTTCGCAGTTCCACGGGTCAAATCGCTGTACTATCCAGTTTTGAGCCTTTGGTATCTAAAAAAAAAGCAGTTTGAATGTGTCGCTCACTGTTCAGCCGCAAATATCTCTATTTAAAAAAGTGTGGTATACCCCAGTAAACAATAACTGTGGTTTTGCCATCCCACGGTAAAAAATCTCTATTATTCAGCTTTTGGTAGTTTTTTCCGTAAAGAAAAACAGTAGCGTCTCCTGACTGTTATGACACAAAAATATATCTGTTGAAAATAGTCTTGTGTAGGCCCGACATCCCAGTGTGGTTTCGCAGTTCCACGGGTCAAATCGCAGTACTATCCAGTTTTGGGCCTTTGGTATCTAAAAAAAAGCAGTTTGAGTGAGACGCTCACAGTTCAGCCGCAAATATCTCTATTTAAAAAAGTGTGGTATACCCCAGTAAACAATAACTGTGGTTTTGCCTTCCCACGGTAAAAAATCTCTATTATTCAGCTTTTGGTAGTTTTTTCCGTAAAGAAAAACAGTAGTGTCTCCTGACTGTTGTGACACAAAAATAAATCTGTTGAAAATAGTCTTGTGTAGGCCCGACATCCCAGTGTGGTTTGGCAGTTCCACGGGTCAAATCGCTGTACTATCCAGTTTTGGGCCTTTGGTATCTAAAAAAATAGCAGTTTGAGTGTGTCGCTCACTGTTCAGCCGCAAATATCTCTATTTAAAAAAGTGTGGTATACCCCAGTAAACTATAACTGTGGTTTTGCCATCCCACGGTAAAAAGTCTCTATTATTCAGCATTTGGTAGTTTTTTCCGTAAAGAAAAACAGTAGTGTCTCCTGAGTGTTGTGACACAAAAATATATCTTTTGAAAATAGTCTTGTGTAGGCCCGACATCCCAGTGTGGTTTCGCAGTTCCACGGGTCAAATCGCTGTACTATCCAGTTTTGGGCCTTTGGTATCTAAAAAAAAAGCAGTTTGAGTGTGTCGCTCACTGTTCAGCCGCAAATATCTCTATTTAAAAAAGTGTGGTATACCCCAGTAAACAATAACTGTGGTTTTGCCATCCCACGGTAAAAAATCTCTATTATTCAGCTTTTGGTAGTTTTTTCCGTAAAGAAAAACAGTAGCGTCTCCTGAATGTTGTGACACAAAAATATATCTGTTGAAAATAGTCTTGTGTAGGCCCGACATCCCAGTGTGGTTTCGCAGTTCCACGGGTCAAATCGCAGTACTATCCAGTTTTGGGCCTTTGGTATCTAAAAAAAAAGCAGTTTGAGTGAGTCGCTCACTGTTCAGCCGCAAATATCTCTATTTAAAAAGTGTGGTATACCCCAGTAAAGAATAACTGTGGTTTTGCCATCCCACGGTAAAAAATCTCTATTATTCAGCTTTTGGTAGTTTTTTCCTTAAAGAAAAACAGTAGGGTCTCCTGACTGTTGTGACACAAAAATATATCTGTTGAAAATAGTCTTGTGTAGGCCCGACATCCCAGTGTGGTTTCGCAGTTCCACGGGTCAAATCGCAGTACTATCCAGTTTTGGGCCTTTGGTATCTAAAAAAAAAGCAGTGTGAGTGAGTCGCTCACTGTTCAGCCGCAAATATCTCTATTTAAAAAAGTGTGGTATACCCCAGTAAACAATAACTGTGGTTTTGCCATCCCACGGTAAAAAATCTCTATTATTCAGCTTTTGGTAGTTTTTTCCTTAAAGAAAAACAGTAGGGTCTCCTGACTGTTGTGACACAAAAATATATCTGTTGAAAATAGTCTTGTGTAGGCCCGACATCCCAGTGTGGTTTCGCAGTTCCACGGGTCAAATCGCTGTACTATCCAGTTTTGGGCCTTTGGTATCTAAAAAAAAAGCAGTTTGAGTGTGTCGCTCACTGTTCAGCAGCAAATATCTCTATTTAAAAAAGTGTGGTATACCCCAGTAAACAATAACTGTGGTTTTGCCATCCCACGGTAAAAAATCTCTATTATTCAGCTTTTGGTAGTTTTTTCCGTAAAGAAAAACAGTAGTGTCTCCTGACTGTTGTGACACAAAAATATATCTGTTGAAAATAGTCTTGTGTAGGCCCGACATCCCAGTGTGGTTTCGCAGTTCCACGGGTCAAATCGCAGTACTATCCAGTTTTGGGCCTTTGGTATCTAAAAAAAAAGCAGTTTGAGTGAGTCGCTCACTGTTCAGCCGCAAATATCTCTATTTAAAAAAGTGTGGTATACCCCAGTAAACAATAACTGTGGTTTTGCCATCCCACGGTAAAAAATCTCTATTATTCAGGTTTTGGTAGTTTTTTCCTTAAAGAAAAACAGTAGGATCTCCTGACTGTTGTGACACAAAAATATATCTGTTGAGAATAGTCTTGTGTAGGCCCGACATCCCAGTGTGGTTTCGCTGTTCCACGGGTCAAATAGCAGTACTATCCAGTTTTGGGCCTTTGGTATCTAAAAAAAAAGCAGTTTGAGTGTGTCGCTCACTGTTCAGCCGCAAATATCTCTATTTAAAAAAGTGTGGTATACCCCAGTAAGCAATAACTATGGTTTTACCATCCCACGGTAAAAAATCTCTATTATTCAGCTTTTGGTAGTTTTTTCCGTAAAGAAAAACAGTAGTGTCTCCTGACTGTTGTGACACAAAAATATATCTGTTGAAAATAGTCTTGTGTAGGCCCGACATCCCAGTGTGGTTTCGCAGTTCCACGGGTCAAATCGCTGTACTATCCAGTTTTGGGCCTTTGGTATCTAAAAAAAAAGCAGTTTGAGTGTGTCGCTCACTGTTCAGCCGCAAATATCTCTATTTAAAAAAGTGTGGTATACCCCAGTAAACAATAACTGTGGTTTTGCCATCCCACGGTAAAAAATCTCTATTATTCAGCTTTTGGTAGTTTTTTCCGTAAAGAAAAACAGTAGCGTCTCCTGACTGTTGTGACACAAAAATATATCTGTTGAAAATAGTCTTGTGTAGGCCCGACATCCCAGTGTGGTTTCGCAGTTCCACGGGTCAAATCGCAGTACTATCCAGTTTTGGGCCTTTGGTATCTAAAAAAAAAGCAGTTTGAGTGAGTCGCTCACTGTTCAGCCGCAAATATCTCTATTTAAAAAAGTGTGGTATACCCCAGTAAACAATAACTGTGGTTTTGCCATCCCACGGTAAAAAATCTCTATTATTCAGGTTTTGGTAGTTTTTTTCTTAAAGAAAAACAGTAGGATCTCCTGACTGTTGTGACACAAAAATATATCTGTTGAGAATAGTCTTGTGTATGCCCGACATCCCAGTGTGGTTTCGCGGTTCCACGGGTCAAATCGCTGTACTATCCAGTTTTGGGCCTTTGGTATCTAAAAAAAAAGCAGTTTGAGTGTGTCGCTCACTGTTCAGCCGCAAATATCTCTATTTAAAAAAGTGTGGTATACCCCAGTAAACAATAACTGTGGTTTTGCCATCCCACGGTAAAAAATCTCTATTATTCAGCTTTTGGTAGTTTTTTCCGTAAAGAAAAACAGTAGTGTCTCCTGACTGTTGTGACACAAAAATATATCTGTTGAAAATAGTCTTGTGTAGGCCCGACATCCCAGTGTGGTTTCGCAGTTCCACGGGTCAAATCGCAGTACTATCCAGTTTTGGGCCTTTGGTATCTAAAAAAAAAGCAGTTTGAGTGTGTCGTTCACTGTTCAGCCGCAAATATCTCTATTTAAAAAAGTGTGGTATACCCCAGTAAGCAATAACTATGGTTTTACCATCCCACGGTAAAAAATCTCTATTATTCAGCTTTTGGTAGTTTTTTCCGTAAAGAAAAACAGTAGTGTCTCCTGACTGTTGTGACACAAAAATATATCTGTTGAAAATAGTCTTGTGCAGGCCCGACATCCCAGTGTGGTTTCGCAGTTCCACGGGTCAAATCGCTGTACTATCCAGTTTTGGGCCTTTGGTATCTAAAAAAAAAGCAGTTTGAGTGTGTCGCTCACTGTTCAGCTGCAAATATCTCAATTTAAAAAAGTGTGGTATACCCCAGTAAACAATAACTGTGGTTTTACCATCCCACGGTAAAAAATCTCTATTATTCAGCTTTTGGTAGTTTTTTCCGTAAAGAAAAACAGTAGTGTCTCCTGACTGTTGTGACACAAAAATATATCTGTTGAAAATAGTCTTGTGCAGGCCCGACATCCCAGTGTGGTTTCGCAGTTCCACGGGTCAAATCGCTGTACTATCCAGTTTTGGGCCTTTGGTATCTAAAAAAAAAGCAGTTTGAGTGTGTCGCTCACTGTTCAGCTGCAAATATCTCTATTTAAAAAAGTGTGGTATACCCCAGTAAAGAATAACTGTGGTTTTGCTATCCCACGGTAAAAAATCTCTATTATTCAGCTTTTGGTAGTTTTTTCCGTAAAGAAAAACAGTAGTGTCTCCTGACTGTTGTGACACAAAAATATATCTGTTGAAAATAGTCTTGTGTAGCTCCGACATCCCAGTGTGGTTTCGCAGTTCCACGGGTCAAATCGCAGTACTATCCAGTTTTGGGCCTTTGGTATCTAAAAAAAAAGCAGTTTGAGTGTGTCGCTCACTGTTCAGCCGCAAATATCTCTATTTAAAAAAGTGTGGTATACCCCAGTAAACAATAACTGTGGTTTTGCCATCCCACGGTAAAAAATCTCTATTATTCAGCTTTTGGTAGTTTTTTCCGTAAAGAAAAACAGTAGTGTCTCCTGACTGTTGTGACACAAAAATATATCTGTTGAAAATAGTCTTGTGTAGGCCCGACATCCCAGTGTGGTTTCGCAGTTCCACGGGTCAAATCGCTGTACTATCCAGTTTTGGGCCTTTGGTATCTAAAAAAAAAGCAGTTTGAGTGTGTCGCTCACTGTTCAGCCGCAAATATCTCTATTTAAAAAAGTGTGGTATACCCCAGTAAGCAATAACTATGGTTTTACCATCCCACGGTAAACAATCTCTATTATTCAGCTTTTGGTAGTTTTTTCCGTAAAGAAAAACAGTAGTGTCTCCTGACTGTTGTGACACAAAAATATATCTGTTGAAAATAGTCTTGTGTAGGCCCGACATCCCAGTGTGGTTTCGCAGTTCCACGGGTCAAATCGCTGTACTATCCAGTTTTGGGCCTTTGGTATCTAAAAAAAAAGCAGTTTGAGTGTGTCGCTCACTGTTCAGCCGCAAATATCTCTATTTAAAAAAGTGTGGTATACCCCAGTAAACAATAACTGTGGTTTTGCCATCCCACGGTAAAAAATCTCTATTATTCAGCTTTTGGTAGTTTTTTCCGTAAAGAAAAACAGTAGCGTCTCCTGACTGTTGTGACACAAAAATATATCTGTTGAAAATAGTCTTGTGTAGGCCCGACATCCCAGTGTGGTTTCGCAGTTCCACGGGTCAAATCGCAGTACTATCCAGTTTTGGGCCTTTGGTATCTAAAAAAAAAGCAGTGTGAGTGAGTCGCTCACAGTTCAGCCGCAAATATCTCTATTTAAAAAAGTGTGGTATACCCCAGTAAACAATAACTGTGGTTTTGCCATCCCACGGTAAAAAATCTCTATTATTCAGCTTTTGGTAGTTTTTTCCTTAAAGAAAAACAGTAGGGTCTCCTGACTGTTGTGACACAAAAATATATCTGTTGAAAATAGTCTTGTGTAGGCCCGACATCCCAGTGTGGTTTCGCAGTTCCACGGGTCAAATCGCTGTACTATCCAGTTTTGGGCCTTTGGTATCTAAAAAAAAAGCAGTTTGAGTGTGTCGCTCACTGTTCAGCAGCAAATATCTCTATTTAAAAAAGTGTGGTATACCCCAGTAAACAATAACTGTGGTTTTGCCATCCCACGGTAAAAAATCTCTATTATTCAGCTTTTGGTAGTTTTTTCCGTAAAGAAAAACAGTAGTGTCTCCTGACTGTTGTGACACAAAAATATATCTGTTGAAAATAGTCTTGTGTAGGCCCGACATCCCAGTGTGGTTTCGCAGTTCCACGGGTCAAATCGCAGTACTATCCAGTTTTGGGCCTTTGGTATCTAAAAAAAAAGCAGTTTGAGTGAGTCGCTCACTGTTCAGCCGCAAATATCTCTATTTAAAAAAGTGTGGTATACCCCAGTAAACAATAACTGTGGTTTTGCCATCCCACGGTAAAAAATCTCTATTATTCAGGTTTTGGTAGTTTTTTCCTTAAAGAAAAACAGTAGGATCTCCTGACTGTTGTGACACAAAAATATATCTGTTGAGAATAGTCTTGTGTAGGCCCGACATCCCAGTGTGGTTTCGCTGTTCCACGGGTCAAATAGCAGTACTATCCAGTTTTGGGCCTTTGGTATCTAAAAAAAAAGCAGTTTGAGTGTGTCGCTCACTGTTCAGCCGCAAATATCTCTATTTAAAAAAGTGTGGTATACCCCAGTAAGCAATAACTATGGTTTTACCATCCCACGGTAAAAAATCTCTATTATTCAGCTTTTGGTAGTTTTTTCCGTAAAGAAAAACAGTAGTGTCTCCTGACTGTTGTGACACAAAAATATATCTGTTGAAAATAGTCTTGTGTAGGCCCGACATCCCAGTGTGGTTTCGCAGTTCCACGGGTCAAATCGCTGTACTATCCAGTTTTGGGCCTTTGGTATCTAAAAAAAAAGCAGTTTGAGTGTGTCGCTCACTGTTCAGCCGCAAATATCTCTATTTAAAAAAGTGTGGTATACCCCAGTAAACAATAACTGTGGTTTTGCCATCCCACGGTAAAAAATCTCTATTATTCAGCTTTTGGTAGTTTTTTCCGTAAAGAAAAACAGTAGCGTCTCCTGACTGTTGTGACACAAAAATATATCTGTTGAAAATAGTCTTGTGTAGGCCCGACATCCCAGTGTGGTTTCGCAGTTCCACGGGTCAAATCGCAGTACTATCCAGTTTTGGGCCTTTGGTATCTAAAAAAAAAGCAGTTTGAGTGAGTCGCTCACTGTTCAGCCGCAAATATCTCTATTTAAAAAAGTGTGGTATACCCCAGTAAACAATAACTGTGGTTTTGCCATCCCACGGTAAAAAATCTCTATTATTCAGCTTTTGGTAGTTTTTTCCTTAAAGAAAAACAGTAGGGTCTCCTGACTGTTGTGACACAAAAATATATCTGTTGAAAATAGTCTTCTGTAGGCCCGACATCCCAGTGTGGTTTCGCGGTTCCACGGGTCAAATCGCTGTACTATCCAGTTTTGGGCCTTTGGTATCTAAAAAAAAAGCAGTTTGAGTGTGTCGCTCACTGTTCAGCCGCAAATATCTCTATTTAAAAAAGTGTGGTATACCCCAGTAAGCAATAACTATGGTTTTACCATCCCACGGTAAAAAATCTCTATTATTCAGCTTTTGGTAGTTTTTTCCGTAAAGAAAAACAGTAGTGTCTCCTGACTGTTGTGACACAAAAATATATCTGTTGAAAATAGTCTTGTGTAGGCCCGACATCCCAGTGTGGTTTCGCAGTTCCACGGGTCAAATCGCTGTACTATCCAGTTTTGGGCCTTTGGTATCTAAAAAAAAAGCAGTTTGAGTGTGTCGCTCACTGTTCAGCCGCAAATATCTCTATTTAAAAAAGTGTGGTATACCCCAGTAAACAATAACTGTGGTTTTGCCATCCCACGGTAAAAAATCTCTATTATTCAGCTTTTGGTAGTTTTTTCCGTAAAGAAAAACAGTAGCGTCTCCTGACTGTTGTGACACAAAAATATATCTGTTGAAAATAGTCTTGTGTAGGCCCGACATCCCAGTGTGGTTTCGCAGTTCCACGGGTCAAATCGCAGTACTATCCAGTTTTGGGCCTTTGGTATCTAAAAAAAAAGCAGTTTGAGTGAGTCGCTCACTGTTCAGCCGCAAATATCTCTATTTAAAAAAGTGTGGTATACCCCAGTAAACAATAACTGTGGTTTTGCCATCCCACGGTAAAAAATCTCTATTATTCAGCTTTTGGTAGTTTTTTCCTTAAAGAAAAACAGTAGGGTCTCCTGACTGTTGTGACACAAAAATATATCTGTTGAAAATAGTCTTCTGTAGGCCCGACATCCCAGTGTGGTTTCGCGGTTCCACGGGTCAAATCGCTGTACTATCCAGTTTTGGGCCTTTGGTATCTAAAAAAAAAGCAGTTTGAGTGTGTCGCTCACTGTTCAGCCGCAAATATCTCTATTTAAAAAAGTGTGGTATACCCCAGTAAGCAATAACTATGGTTTTACCATCCCACGGTAAAAAATCTCTATTATTCAGCTTTTGGTAGTTTTTTCCGTAAAGAAAAACAGTAGTGTCTCCTGACTGTTGTGACACAAAAATATATCTGTTGAAAATAGTCTTGTGTAGGCCCGACATCCCAGTGTGGTTTCGCAGTTCCACGGGTCAAATCGCTGTACTATCCAGTTTTGGGCCTTTGGTATCTAAAAAAAAAGCAGTTTGAGTGTGTCGCTCACTGTTCAGCCGCAAATATCTCTATTTAAAAAAGTGTGGTATACCCCAGTAAACAATAACTGTGGTTTTGCCATCCCACGGTAAAAAATCTCTATTATTCAGCTTTTGGTAGTTTTTTCCGTAAAGAAAAACAGTAGCGTCTCCTGACTGTTGTGACACAAAAATATATCTGTTGAAAATAGTCTTGTGTAGGCCCGACATCCCAGTGTGGTTTCGCAGTTCCACGGGTCAAATCGCAGTACTATCCAGTTTTGGGCCTTTGGTATCTAAAAAAAAAGCAGTTTGAGTGAGTCGCTCACTGTTCAGCCGCAAATATCTCTATTTAAAAAAGTGTGGTATACCCCAGTAAACAATAACTGTGGTTTTGCCATCCCACGGTAAAAAATCTCTATTATTCAGGTTTTGGTAGTTTTTTTCTTAAAGAAAAACAGTAGGATCTCCTGACTGTTGTGACACAAAAATATATCTGTTGAGAATAGTCTTGTGTATGCCCGACATCCCAGTGTGGTTTCGCGGTTCCACGGGTCAAATCGCTGTACTATCCAGTTTTGGGCCTTTGGTATCTAAAAAAAAAGCAGTTTGAGTGTGTCGCTCACTGTTCAGCCGCAAATATCTCTATTTAAAAAAGTGTGGTATACCCCAGTAAACAATAACTGTGGTTTTGCCATCCCACGGTAAAAAATCTCTATTATTCAGCTTTTGGTAGTTTTTTCCGTAAAGAAAAACAGTAGTGTCTCCTGACTGTTGTGACACAAAAATATATCTGTTGAAAATAGTCTTGTGTAGGCCCGACATCCCAGTGTGGTTTCGCAGTTCCACGGGTCAAATCGCAGTACTATCCAGTTTTGGGCCTTTGGTATCTAAAAAAAAAGCAGTTTGAGTGTGTCGTTCACTGTTCAGCCGCAAATATCTCTATTTAAAAAAGTGTGGTATACCCCAGTAAGCAATAACTATGGTTTTACCATCCCACGGTAAAAAATCTCTATTATTCAGCTTTTGGTAGTTTTTTCCGTAAAGAAAAACAGTAGTGTCTCCTGACTGTTGTGACACAAAAATATATCTGTTGAAAATAGTCTTGTGCAGGCCCGACATCCCAGTGTGGTTTCGCAGTTCCACGGGTCAAATCGCTGTACTATCCAGTTTTGGGCCTTTGGTATCTAAAAAAAAAGCAGTTTGAGTGTGTCGCTCACTGTTCAGCTGCAAATATCTCAATTTAAAAAAGTGTGGTATACCCCAGTAAACAATAACTGTGGTTTTACCATCCCACGGTAAAAAATCTCTATTATTCAGCTTTTGGTAGTTTTTTCCGTAAAGAAAAACAGTAGTGTCTCCTGACTGTTGTGACACAAAAATATATCTGTTGAAAATAGTCTTGTGCAGGCCCGACATCCCAGTGTGGTTTCGCAGTTCCACGGGTCAAATCGCTGTACTATCCAGTTTTGGGCCTTTGGTATCTAAAAAAAAAGCAGTTTGAGTGTGTCGCTCACTGTTCAGCTGCAAATATCTCTATTTAAAAAAGTGTGGTATACCCCAGTAAAGAATAACTGTGGTTTTGCTATCCCACGGTAAAAAATCTCTATTATTCAGCTTTTGGTAGTTTTTTCCGTAAAGAAAAACAGTAGTGTCTCCTGACTGTTGTGACACAAAAATATATCTGTTGAAAATAGTCTTGTGTAGCTCCGACATCCCAGTGTGGTTTCGCAGTTCCACGGGTCAAATCGCAGTACTATCCAGTTTTGGGCCTTTGGTATCTAAAAAAAAAGCAGTTTGAGTGTGTCGCTCACTGTTCAGCCGCAAATATCTCTATTTAAAAAAGTGTGGTATACCCCAGTAAACAATAACTGTGGTTTTGCCATCCCACGGTAAAAAATCTCTATTATTCAGCTTTTGGTAGTTTTTTCCGTAAAGAAAAACAGTAGTGTCTCCTGACTGTTGTGACACAAAAATATATCTGTTGAAAATAGTCTTGTGTAGGCCCGACATCCCAGTGTGGTTTCGCAGTTCCACGGGTCAAATCGCTGTACTATCCAGTTTTGGGCCTTTGGTATCTAAAAAAAAAGCAGTTTGAGTGTGTCGCTCACTGTTCAGCCGCAAATATCTCTATTTAAAAAAGTGTGGTATACCCCAGTAAGCAATAACTATGGTTTTACCATCCCACGGTAAACAATCTCTATTATTCAGCTTTTGGTAGTTTTTTCCGTAAAGAAAAACAGTAGTGTCTCCTGACTGTTGTGACACAAAAATATATCTGTTGAAAATAGTCTTGTGTAGGCCCGACATCCCAGTGTGGTTTCGCAGTTCCACGGGTCAAATCGCTGTACTATCCAGTTTTGGGCCTTTGGTATCTAAAAAAAAAGCAGTTTGAGTGTGTCGCTCACTGTTCAGCCGCAAATATCTCTATTTAAAAAAGTGTGGTATACCCCAGTAAACAATAACTGTGGTTTTGCCATCCCACGGTAAAAAATCTCTATTATTCAGCTTTTGGTAGTTTTTTCCGTAAAGAAAAACAGTAGCGTCTCCTGACTGTTGTGACACAAAAATATATCTGTTGAAAATAGTCTTGTGTAGGCCCGACATCCCAGTGTGGTTTCGCAGTTCCACGGGTCAAATCGCAGTACTATCCAGTTTTGGGCCTTTGGTATCTAAAAAAAAAGCAGTGTGAGTGAGTCGCTCACAGTTCAGCCGCAAATATCTCTATTTAAAAAAGTGTGGTATACCCCAGTAAACAATAACTGTGGTTTTGCCATCCCACGGTAAAAAATCTCTATTATTCAGCTTTTGGTAGTTTTTTCCTTAAAGAAAAACAGTAGGGTCTCCTGACTGTTGTGACACAAAAATATATCTGTTGAAAATAGTCTTGTGTAGGCCCGACATCCCAGTGTGGTTTCGCAGTTCCACGGGTCAAATCGCTGTACTATCCAGTTTTGGGCCTTTGGTATCTAAAAAAAAAGCAGTTTGAGTGTGTCGCTCACTGTTCAGCAGCAAATATCTCTATTTAAAAAAGTGTGGTATACCCCAGTAAACAATAACTGTGGTTTTGCCATCCCACGGTAAAAAATCTCTATTATTCAGCTTTTGGTAGTTTTTTCCGTAAAGAAAAACAGTAGTGTCTCCTGACTGTTGTGACACAAAAATATATCTGTTGAAAATAGTCTTGTGTAGGCCCGACATCCCAGTGTGGTTTCGCAGTTCCACGGGTCAAATCGCAGTACTATCCAGTTTTGGGCCTTTGGTATCTAAAAAAAAAGCAGTTTGAGTGAGTCGCTCACTGTTCAGCCGCAAATATCTCTATTTAAAAAAGTGTGGTATACCCCAGTAAACAATAACTGTGGTTTTGCCATCCCACGGTAAAAAATCTCTATTATTCAGGTTTTGGTAGTTTTTTCCTTAAAGAAAAACAGTAGGATCTCCTGACTGTTGTGACACAAAAATATATCTGTTGAGAATAGTCTTGTGTAGGCCCGACATCCCAGTGTGGTTTCGCTGTTCCACGGGTCAAATAGCAGTACTATCCAGTTTTGGGCCTTTGGTATCTAAAAAAAAAGCAGTTTGAGTGTGTCGCTCACTGTTCAGCCGCAAATATCTCTATTTAAAAAAGTGTGGTATACCCCAGTAAGCAATAACTATGGTTTTACCATCCCACGGTAAAAAATCTCTATTATTCAGCTTTTGGTAGTTTTTTCCGTAAAGAAAAACAGTAGTGTCTCCTGACTGTTGTGACACAAAAATATATCTGTTGAAAATAGTCTTGTGTAGGCCCGACATCCCAGTGTGGTTTCGCAGTTCCACGGGTCAAATCGCTGTACTATCCAGTTTTGGGCCTTTGGTATCTAAAAAAAAAGCAGTTTGAGTGTGTCGCTCACTGTTCAGCCGCAAATATCTCTATTTAAAAAAGTGTGGTATACCCCAGTAAACAATAACTGTGGTTTTGCCATCCCACGGTAAAAAATCTCTATTATTCAGCTTTTGGTAGTTTTTTCCGTAAAGAAAAACAGTAGCGTCTCCTGACTGTTGTGACACAAAAATATATCTGTTGAAAATAGTCTTGTGTAGGCCCGACATCCCAGTGTGGTTTCGCAGTTCCACGGGTCAAATCGCAGTACTATCCAGTTTTGGGCCTTTGGTATCTAAAAAAAAAGCAGTTTGAGTGAGTCGCTCACTGTTCAGCCGCAAATATCTCTATTTAAAAAAGTGTGGTATACCCCAGTAAACAATAACTGTGGTTTTGCCATCCCACGGTAAAAAATCTCTATTATTCAGCTTTTGGTAGTTTTTTCCTTAAAGAAAAACAGTAGGGTCTCCTGACTGTTGTGACACAAAAATATATCTGTTGAAAATAGTCTTCTGTAGGCCCGACATCCCAGTGTGGTTTCGCAGTTCCACGGGTCAAATCGCTGTACTATCCAGTTTTGGGCCTTTGGTATCTAAAAAAAAAGCAGTTTGAGTGTGTCGCTCACTGTTCAGCAGCAAATATCTCTATTTAAAAAAGTGTGGTATACCCCAGTAAACAATAACTGTGGTTTTGCCATCCCACGGTAAAAAATCTCTATTATTCAGCTTTTGGTAGTTTTTTCCGTAAAGAAAAACAGTAGTGTCTCCTGACTGTTGTGACACAAAAATATATCTGTTGAAAATAGTCTTGTGTAGGCCCGACATCCCAGTGTGGTTTCGCAGTTCCACGGGTCAAATCGCAGTACTATCCAGTTTTGGGCCTTTGGTATCTAAAAAAAAAGCAGTTTGAGTGAGTCGCTCACTGTTCAGCCGCAAATATCTCTATTTAAAAAAGTGTGGTATACCCCAGTAAACAATAACTGTGGTTTTGCCATCCCACGGTAAAAAATCTCTATTATTCAGGTTTTGGTAGTTTTTTTCTTAAAGAAAAACAGTAGGATCTCCTGACTGTTGTGACACAAAAATATATCTGTTGAGAATAGTCTTGTGTATGCCCGACATCCCAGTGTGGTTTCGCGGTTCCACGGGTCAAATCGCTGTACTATCCAGTTTTGGGCCTTTGGTATCTAAAAAAAAAGCAGTTTGAGTGTGTCGCTCACTGTTCAGCCGCAAATATCTCTATTTAAAAAAGTGTGGTATACCCCAGTAAACAATAACTGTGGTTTTGCCATCCCACGGTAAAAAATCTCTATTATTCAGCTTTTGGTAGTTTTTTCCGTAAAGAAAAACAGTAGTGTCTCCTGACTGTTGTGACACAAAAATATATCTGTTGAAAATAGTCTTGTGTAGGCCCGACATCCCAGTGTGGTTTCGCAGTTCCACGGGTCAAATCGCAGTACTATCCAGTTTTGGGCCTTTGGTATCTAAAAAAAAAGCAGTTTGAGTGTGTCGCTCACTGTTCAGCTGCAAATATCTCTATTTAAAAAAGTGTGGTATACCCCAGTAAAGAATAACTGTGGTTTTGCTATCCCACGGTAAAAAATCTCTATTATTCAGCTTTTGGTAGTTTTTTCCGTAAAGAAAAACAGTAGTGTCTCCTGACTGTTGTGACACAAAAATATATCTGTTGAAAATAGTCTTGTGTAGCTCCGACATCCCAGTGTGGTTTCGCAGTTCCACGGGTCAAATCGCAGTACTATCCAGTTTTGGGCCTTTGGTATCTAAAAAAAAAGCAGTTTGAGTGTGTCGCTCACTGTTCAGCCGCAAATATCTCTATTTAAAAAAGTGTGGTATACCCCAGTAAACAATAACTGTGGTTTTGCCATCCCACGGTAAAAAATCTCTATTATTCAGCTTTTGGTAGTTTTTTCCGTAAAGAAAAACAGTAGTGTCTCCTGACTGTTGTGACACAAAAATATATCTGTTGAAAATAGTCTTGTGTAGGCCCGACATCCCAGTGTGGTTTCGCAGTTCCACGGGTCAAATCGCTGTACTATCCAGTTTTGGGCCTTTGGTATCTAAAAAAAAAGCAGTTTGAGTGTGTCGCTCACTGTTCAGCCGCAAATATCTCTATTTAAAAAAGTGTGGTATACCCCAGTAAACAATAACTGTGGTTTTGCCATCCCACGGTAAAAAATCTCTATTATTCAGGTTTTGGTAGTTTTTCCCGTAAAGAAAAACAGTAGTGTCTCCTGACTGTTGTGACACAAAAATATATCTGTTGAAAATTGTCTTGTGTAGGCCCGACATCCCAGTGTGGTTTTGCAGTTCCACGGGTCAAATCGCTGTACTATCCAGTTTTGGGCCTTTGGTATCTAAAAAAAAAGCAGTTTGAGTGTGTCGCTCACTGTTCAGCCGCAAATATCTCTATTTAAAAAAGTGTGGTATACCCCAGTAAACAATACCTGTGGTTTTGCCATCCCACGGTAAAAAATCTCTATTATTCAGGTTTTGGTATTTTTTTCCGTAAAGAAAAACAGTAGTGTCTCCTGACTGTTGTGACACAAAAATATATCTGTTGAAAATAGTTTTGTGTAGGCCCGACATCCCAGTGTGGTTTCGCAGTTTCACGAGTCAAATCGCTGTACTATCCAGTTTTGGGCCTTTGGTATCTAAAAAAAAAGCAGTTTGAGTGTGTCGCTCACTGTTCAGCCGCAAATATCTCTATTTATAAAAGTGTGGTATACCCCAGTAAACAATAACGGTGGTTTTGCCATCCCACGGTAAAAAATCTCTATTATTCAGGTTTTGGTAGTTTTTTCCGTAAAGAAAAACAGTAGTGTCTCCTGACTGTTGTGACACAAAAATATATCTGTTGAAAATAGTCTTGTGTAGGCCCGACATCCCAGTGTGGTTTCGCAGTTCCACGGGTCAAATCGCAGTACTATCCAGTTTTGGGCCTTTGGTATCTAAAAAAAAAACAGTTTGAGTATGTCGCTCACTGTTCAGCCGCAAATATCTCTATTTAAAAAAGTGTGGTATACCCCAGTAAGCAATAACTATGGTTTTACCATCCCACGGTAAAAAATCTCTATTATTCAGCTTTTGGTAGTTTTTTCCGTAAAGAAAAACAGTAGTGTCTCCTGACTGTTGTGACACAAAAATATATCTGTTGAAAATAGTCTTGTGCAGGCCCGACATCCCAGTGTGGTTTCGCAGTTCCACGGGTCAAATCGCTGTACTATCCAGTTTTGGGCCTTTGGTATCTAAAAAAAAAGCAGTTTGAGTGTGTTGCTCACTGTTCAGCCGCAAATATCTCTATTTAAAAAAGTGTGGTATACCCCAGTAAACAATAACTGTGGTTTTGCCATCCCACGGTAAAAAATCTCTATTATTCAGCTTTTGGTAGTTTTTTCCGTAAAGAAAAACAGTAGTGTCTCCTGACTGTTGTGACACAAAAATATATCTGTTGAAAATTGTCTTGTGTAGGCCCGACATCCCAGTGTGGTTTTGCAGTTCCACGGGTTAAATCGCTGTACTATCCAGTTTTGGGCCTTTGGTATCTAAAAAAAAAGCAGTTTGAGTGTGTCGCTCACTGTTCAGCCGCAAATATCTCTATTTAAAAAAGTGTGGTATACCCCAGTAAACAATACCTGTGGTTTTGCCATCCCACGGTAAAAAATCTCTATTATTCAGGTTTTGGTAGTTTTTTCCGTAAACAAAAACAGTAGTGTCTCCTGACTGTTGTGACACAAAATATATCTGTTGAAAATAGTCTTGTGTAGGCCCGACATCCCAGTGTGGTTTCGCAGTTCCACGAGTCAAATCGCTGTACTATCCAGTTTTGGGCCTTTGGTATCTAAAAAAAAAGCAGTTTGAGTGTGTCGCTCACTGTTCAGCCGCAAATATCTCTATTTATAAAAGTGTGGTATACCCCAGTAAACAATAACGGTGGTTTTGCCATCCCACGGTAAAAAATCTCTATTATTCAGGTTTTGGTAGTTTTTTCCGTAAAGAAAAACAGTAGTGTCTCCTGACTGTTGTGACACAAAAATATATCTGTTGAAAATAGTCTTGTGTAGGCCCGACATCCCAGTGTGGTTTCGCAGTTCCACGGGTCAAATCGCAGTACTATCCAGTTTTGGGCCTTTGGTATCTTAAAAAAAAGCAGTTTGAGTGTGTCGCTCACTGTTGAGCCGCAAATATCTCTTTTTAAAAAAGTGTGGTATACCCCAGTAAGCAATAACTATGGTTTTACCATCCCACGGTAAAAAATCTCTATTATTCAGGTTTTGGTAGTTTTTCCCGTAAAGAAAAACAGTAGTGTCTCCTGACTGTTGTGACACAAAAATATATCTGTTGAAAATAGTCTTGTGTAGGCCCGACATCCCAGTGTGGTTTCGCAGTTCCACGGGTCAAATCGCTGTACTATCCAGTTTTGGGCCTTTGGAATCTAAAAAAAAAGCAGTTTGAGTGTGTCGCTCACTGTTCAGCCGCAAATATCTCTATTTAAAAAAGTGTGGTATACCCCAGTAAGCAATAACTATGGTTTTACCATCCCACGGTAAAAAATCTCTATTATTCAGGTTTTGGTAGTTTTTTCCGTAAACAAAAACAGTAGTGTCTCCTGACTGTTGTGACACAAAATATATCTGTTGAAAATAGTCTTGTGTAGGCCCGACATCCCAGTGTGGTTTTGCAGTTCCACGCGTCAAATCACTGTACTATCCAGTTTTGGGCCTTTGGTATCTAAAAAAAAAGCAGTTTGAGTGTGTCGCTCACTGTTCAGCCGCAAATATCTCTATTTAAAAAAGTGTGGTATACCCCAGTAAACAATAACTGTGGTTTTGCCATCCCACGGTAAAAAATCTCTATTATTCAGCTTTTGGTAGTTTTTTCCGTAAAGAAAAACAGTAGTGTCTCCTGACTGTTGTGACACAAAAATATATCTGTTGAAAATAGTCTTGTGTAGGCCCGACATCCCAGTGTGGTTTCGCAGTTCCACGAGTCAAATCGCTGTACTATCCAGTTTTGGGCCTTTGGTATCTAAAAAAAAAGCAGTTTGAGTGTGTCGCTCACTGTTCAGCCGCAAATATCTCTATTTATAAAAGTGTGGTATACCCCAGTAAACAATAACGGTGGTTTTGCCATCCCACGGTAAAAAATCTCTATTATTCAGGTTTTGGTAGTTTTTTCCGTAAAGAAAAACAGTAGTGTCTCCTGACTGTTGTGACACAAAAATATATCTGTTGAAAATAGTCTTGTGTAGGCCCGACATCCCAGTGTGGTTTCGCAGTTCCACGGGTCAAATCGCAGTACTATCCAGTTATGGGCCTTTGGTATCTTAAAAAAAAGCAGTTTGAGTGTGTCGCTCACTGTTGAGCCGCAAATATCTCTATTTAAAAAAGTGTGGTATACCCCAGTAAGCAATAACTATGGTTTTACCATCCCACGGTAAAAAATCTCTATTATTCAGGTTTTGGTAGTTTTTCCCGTAAAGAAAAACAGTAGTGTCTCCTGACTGTTGTGACACAAAAATATATCTGTTGAAAATAGTCTTGTGTAGGCCCGACATCCCAGTGTGGTTTCGCAGTTCCACGGGTCAAATCGCAGTACTATCCAGTTTTGGGCCTTTGGTATCTTAAAAAAAAGCAGTTTGAGTGTGTCGCTCACTGTTGAGCCGCAAATATCTCTATTTAAAAAAGTGTGGTATACCCCAGTAAGCAATAACTATGGTTTTACCATCCCACGGTAAAAAAATCTCTATTATTCAGGTTTTGGTAGTTTTTCCCGTAAAGAAAAACAGTAGTGTCTCCTGACTGTTGTGACACAAAAATATATCTGTTGAAAATAGTCTTGTGTAGGCCCGACATCCCAGTGTGGTTTCGCAGTTCCACGGGTCAAATCGCTGTACTATCCAGTTTTGGGCCTTTGGAATCTAAAAAAAAAGCAGTTTGAGTGTGTCGCTCACTGTTCAGCCGCAAATATCTCTATTTAAAAAAGTGTGGTATACCCCAGTAAGCAATAACTATGGTTTTACCATCCCACGGTAAAAAATCTCTATTATTCAGGTTTTGGTAGTTTTTTCCGTAAACAAAAACAGTAGTGTCTCCTGACTGTTGTGACACAAAATATATCTGTTGAAAATAGTCTTGTGTAGGCCCGACATCCCAGTGTGGTTTCGCAGTTCCACGAGTCAAATCGCTGTACTATCCAGTTTTGGGCCTTTGGTATCTAAAAAAAAAGCAGTTTGAGTGTGTCGCTCACTGTTCAGCCGCAAATATCTCTATTTATAAAAGTGTGGTATACCCCAGTAAACAATAACGGTGGTTTTGCCATTCCACGGTAAAAAATCTCTATTATTCAGGTTTTGGTAGTTTTTTCCGTAAAGAAAAACAGTAGTGTCTCCTGACTGTTGTGACACAAAAATATATCTGTTGAAAATAGTCTTGTGTAGGCCCGACATCCCAGTGTGGTTTTGCAGTTCCACGCGTCAAATCACTGTACTATCCAGTTTTGGGCCTTTGGTATCTAAAAAAAAAGCAGTTTGAGTGTGTCGCTCACTGTTCAGCCGCAAATATCTCTATTTAAAAAAGTGTGGTATACCCCAGTAAACAATAACTGTGGTTTTGCCATCCCACGGTAAAAAATCTCTATTATTCAGCTTTTGGTAGTTTTTTCCGTAAAGAAAAACAGTAGTGTCTCCTGACTGTTGTGACACAAAAATATATCTGTTGAAAATAGTCTTGTGTAGGCCCGACATCCCAGTGTGGTTTCGCAGTTCCACGGGTCAAATCGCAGTACTATCCAGTTTTGGGCCTTTGGTATCTAAAAAAAAAGCAGTTTGAGTGTGTCGCTCACTGTTGAGCCGCAAATATCTCTATTTAAAAAAGTGTGGTATACCCCAGTAAGCAATAACTATGGTTTTACCATCCCACGGTAAAAAATCTCTATTATTCAGCTTTTGGTAGTTTTTTCCGTAAAGAAAAACAGTAGTGTCTCCTGACTGTTGTGACACAAAAATATATCTGTTGAAAATAGTCTTGTGCAGGCCCGACATCCCAGTGTGGTTTCGCAGTTCCACGTTTCAAATCGCTGTACTATCCAGTTTTGGGCCTTTGGTATCTAAAAAAAAAGCAGTTTGAGTGTGTCGCTCACTGTTCAGCCGCAAATATCTCTATTTAAAAAAGTGTGGTATACCCCAGTAAATAATAACTGTGGTTTTGCCATCCCACGGTAAAAAATCTCTATTATTCAGCTTTTGGTAGTTTTTTCCGTAAAGAAAAACAGTAGTGTCTCCTGACTGTTGTGACACAAAAATATATCTGTTGAAAATAGTCTTGTGTAGGCCCGACATCCCAGTGTGGTTTCGCAGTTCCACGGGTCAAATCGCTGTACTATTCAGTTTTGGGCCTTTGGTATCTAAAAAAAAAGCAGTTTGAGTGTGTCGCTCACTGTTCAGCCGCAAATATCTCTATTTAAAAAAGTGTGGTATACCCCAGTAAACAATAACTGTGGTTTTGCCATCCCACGGTAAAAAATCTCTATTATTCAGGTTTTGGTAGTTTTTCCCGTAAAGAAAAACAGTAGTGTCTCCTGACTGTTGTGACACAAAAATATATCTGTTGAAAATAGTCTTGTGTAGGCCCGACATCCCAGTGTGGTTTCGCAGTTCCACGGGTCAAATCGCTGTACTATCCAGTTTTGGGCCTTTGGTATCTAAAAAAAAAGCAGTTTGAGTGTGTCGCTCACTGTTCAGCCGCAAATATCTCTATTTAAAAAAGTGTGGTATACCCCAGTAAACAATAACTGTGGTTTTGCCATCCCACGGTAAAAAATCTCTATTATTCAGGTTTTGGTAGTTTTTCCCGTGAAGAAAAACAGTAGTGTCTCCTGACTGTTGTGACACAAAAATATATCTGTTGAAAATAGTCTTGTGTAGGCCCGACATCTCAGTGTGGTTTCGCAGTTCCACGGGTCAAATCGCTGTACTATCCAGTTTTGGGCCTTTGGTATCTAAAAAAAAAGCAGTTTGAGTGTGTCGCTCACTATTCAGCCGCAAATATCTCTATTTAAAAAAGTGTGGTATACCCCAGTAAACAATAACTGTGGTTTTGCCATCCCACGGGAAAAAATCTCTATTATTCAGGTTTTGGTAGTTTTTTCCATAAAGAAAAACAGTAGTGTCTCCTGACTGTTGTGACACAAAAATATATCTGTTGAAAATAGTCTTGTGTAGGCCCGACATCCCAGTGTGGTTTTGCAGTTCCACGGGTCAAATCGCTGTACTATCCAGTTTTGGGCCTTTGGTATCTAAAAAAAAAGCAGTTTGAGTGTGTCGCTCACTGTTCAGCCGCAAATATCTCTATTTAAAAAAGTGTGGTATACCCCAGTAAACAATAACTGTGGTTTTGCCATCCCACGGTAAAAAATCTCTATTATTCAGCTTTTGGTAGTTTTTTCCGTAAAGAAAAACAGTAGTGTCTCCTGACTGTTGTGACACAAAAATATATCTGTTGAAAATAGTCTTGTGTAGGCCCGACATCCCAGTGTGGTTTCGCAGTTCCACGGGTCAAATCGCTGTACTATCCAGTTTTGGGCCTTTGGTATCTAAAAAAAAAGCAGTTTGAGTGTGTCGCTCACTGTTCAGCTGCAAATATCTCTATTTAAAAAAGTGTGGTATACCCCAGTAAACAATAACTGTGGTTTTGCTATCCCACGGTAAAAAATCTCTATTATTCAGCTTTTTGTAGTTTTTTCCGTAAAGAAAAACAGTAGTGTCTCCTGACTGTTGTGACACAAAAATATATCTGTTGAAAATAGTCTTGTGTAGCTCCGACATCCCAGTGTGGTTTCGCAGTTCCACGGGTCAAATCGCTGTACTATCCAGTTTTGGGATTTTGGTATCTAAAAAAAAAGCAGTTTGAGTGTGTCGCTCACTGTTCAGCCGCAAATATCTCTATTTAAAAAAGTGTGGTATACCCCAGTAAACAATAACTGTGGTTTTGCTATCCCACGGTAAAAAATCTCTATTATTCAGCTTTTGGTAGTTTTTTCCGTAAAGAAAAACAGTAGTGTCTCCTGACTGTTGTGACACAAAAATATATCTGTTGAAAATAGTCTTGTGTAGGCCCGACATCCCAGTGTGGTTTCGCAGTTCCACGGGTCAAATCGCAGTACTATCCAGTTTTGGGCCTTTGGTATCTAAAAAAAAAGCAGTTTGAGTGTGTCGCTCACTGTTGAGCCGCAAATATCTCTATTTAAAAAAGTGTGGTATACCCCAGTAAGCAATAACTATGGTTTTACCATCCCACGGTAAAAAATCTCTATTATTCAGCTTTTGGTAGTTTTTTCCGTAAAGAAAAACAGTAGTGTCTCCTGACTGTTGTGACACAAAAATATATCTGTTGAAAATAGTCTTGTGCAGGCCCGACATCCCAGTGTGGTTTCGCAGTTCCACGGGTCAAATCGCTGTACTATCCAGTTTTGGGCCTTTGGTATCTAAAAAAAATGCAGTTTGAGTGTGTCGCTCACTGTTCAGCCGCAAATATCTCTTTTTAAAAAAGTGTGGTATACCCCAGTAAACAATAACTGTGGTTTTGCCATCCCACGGTAAAAAATCTCTATTATTCAGGTTTTGGTAGTTTTTCCCGTAAAGAAAAACAGTAGTGTCTCCTGACTGTTGTGACACAAAAATATATCTGTTGAAAATAGTCTTGTGTAGGCCCGACATCCCAGTGTGGTTTCGCAGTTCCACGGGTCAAATCGCTGTACTATCCAGTTTTGGGCCTTTGGTATCTAAAAAAAAAGCAGTTTGAGTGTGTCGCTCACTGTTCAGCCGCAAATATCTCTATTTAAAAAAGTGTGGTATAGCCCAGTAAGCAATAACTATGGTTTTACCATCCCACGGTAAAAAATCTCTATTATTCAGCTTTTGGTAGTTTTTTCCTTAAAGAAAAACAGTAGTGTCTCCTGACTGTTGTGACACAAAAATATATCTGTTGAAAATTGTCTTGTGTAGGCCCGACATCCCAGTGTGGTTTTGCAGTTCCACGGGTCAAATCGCTGTACTATCCAGTTTTGGGCCTTTGGTATCTAAAAAAAAAGCAGTTTGAGTGTGTCGCTCACTGTTCAGCCGCAAATATCTCTATTTAAAAAAGTGTGGTATACCCCAGTAAACAATACCTGTGGTTTTGCCATCCCATGGTAAAAAATCTCTATTATTCAGGTTTTGGTAGTTTTTTCCGTAAACAAAAACAGTAGTGTCTCCTGACTGTTGTGACACAAAATATATCTGTTGAAAATAGTCTTGTGTAGGCCCGACATCCCAGTGTGGTTTCGCAGTTCCACGAGTCAAATCGCTGTACTATCCAGTTTTGGGCCTTTGGTATCTAAAAAAAAAGCAGTTTGAGTGTGTCGCTCACTGTTCAGCCGCAAATATCTCTATTTATAAAAGTGTGGTATACCCCAGTAAACAATAACGGTGGTTTTGCCATCCCACGGTAAAAAATCTCTATTATTCAGGTTTTGGTAGTTTTTTCCGTAAAGAAAAACAGTAGTGTCTCCTGACTGTTGTGACACAAAAATATATCTGTTGAAAATAGTCTTGTGTAGGCCCGACATCCCAGTGTGGTTTTGCAGTTCCACGGGTCAAATCACTGTACTATCCAGTTTTGGGCCTTTGGTATCTAAAAAAAAAGCAGTTTGAGTGTGTCGCTCACTGTTCAGCCGCAAATATCTCTATTTAAAAAAGTGTGGTATACCCCAGTAAACAATAACTGTGGTTTTGCCATCCCACGGTAAAAAATCTCTATTATTCAGCTTTTGGTAGTTTTTTCCGTAAAGAAAAACAGTAGTGTCTCCTGACTGTTGTGACACAAAAATATATCTGTTGAAAATAGTCTTGTGTAGGCCCGACATCCCAGTGTGGTTTCGCAGTTCCACGGGTCAAATCGCAGTACTATCCAGTTTTGGGCCTTTGGTATCTAAAAAAAAAGCAGTTTGAGTGTGTCGCTCACTGTTGAGCCGCAAATATCTCTATTTAAAAAAGTGTGGTATACCCCAGTAAGCAATAACTATGGTTTTACCATCCCACGGTAAAAAATCTCTATTATTCAGCTTTTGGTAGTTTTTTCCGTAAAGAAAAACAGTAGTGTCTCCTGACTGTTGTGACACAAAAATATATCTGTTGAAAATAGTCTTGTGCAGGCCCGACATCCCAGTGTGGTTTCGCAGTTCCACGGGTCAAATCGCTGTACTATCCAGTTTTGGGCCTTTGGTATCTAAAAAAAAAGCAGTTTGAGTGTGTCGCTCACTGTTCAGCCGCAAATATCTCTATTTAAAAAAGTGTGGTATACCCCAGTAAACAATAACTGTGGTTTTGCCATCCCACGGTAAAAAATCTCTATTATTCAGCTTTTGGTAGTTTTTTCCGTAAAGAAAAACAGTAGTGTCTCCTGACTGTTGTGACACAAAAATATATCTGTTGAAAATAGTCTTGTGTAGGCCCGACATCCCAGTGTGGTTTCGCAGTTCCACGGGTCAAATCGCTGTACTATCCAGTTTTGGGCCTTTGGTATCTAAAAAAAAAGCAGTTTGAGTGTGTCGCTCACTGTTCAGCCGCAAATATCTCTATTTAAAAAAGTGTGGTATACCCCAGTAAACAATAACTGTGGTTTTGCCATCCCACGGTAAAAAATCTCTATTATTCAGGTTTTGGTAGTTTTTCCCGTAAAGAAAAACAGTAGTGTCTCCTGACTGTTGTGACACAAAAATATATCTGTTGAAAATAGTCTTGTGTAGGCCCGACATCCCAGTGTGGTTTCGCAGTTCCACGGGTCAAATCGCTGTACTATCCAGTTTTGGGCCTTTGGTATCTAAAAAAAAAGCAGTTTGAGTGTGTCGCTCACTGTTCAGCCGCAAATATCTCTATTTAAAAAAGTGTGGTATACCCCAGTAAACAATAACTGTGGTTTTGCCATCCCACGGTAAAAAATCTCTATTATTCAGGTTTTGGTAGTTTTTCCCGTAAAGAAAAACAGTAGTGTCTCCTGACTGTTGTGACACAAAAATATATCTGTTGAAAATAGTCTTGTGTAGGCCCGACATCTCAGTGTGGTTTCGCAGTTCCACAGGTCAAATCGCTGTACTATCCAGTTTTGGGCCTTTGGTATCTAAAAAAAAAGCAGTTTGAGTGTGTCGCTCACTGTTCAGCCGCAAATATCTCTATTTAAAAAAGTGTGGTATACCCCAGTAAACAATAACTGTGGTTTTGCCATCCCACGGTAAAAAATCTCTATTATTCAGGTTTTGGTAGTTTTTCCCGTAAAGAAAAACAGTAGTGTCTCCTGACTGTTGTGACACAAAAATATATCTGTTGAAAATAGTCTTGTGTAGGCCCGACATCCCAGTGTGGTTTCGCAGTTCCACGGGTCAAATCGCTGTACTATCCAGTTTTGGGCCTTTGGTATCTAAAAAAAAAGCAGTTTGAGTGTGTCGCTCACTGTTCAGCCGCAAATATCTCTATTTAAAAAAGTGTGGTATACCCCAGTAAACAATAACTGTGGTTTTGCCATCCCACGGTAAAAAATCTCTATTATTCAGGTTTTGGTAGTTTTTCCCGTAAAGAAAAACAGTAGTGTCTCCTGACTGTTGTGACACAAAAATATATCTGTTGAAAATAGTCTTGTGTAGGCCAGACATCTCAGTGTGGTTTCGCAGTTCCACAGGTCAAATCGCTGTACTATCCAGTTTTGGGCCTTTGGTATCTAAAAAAAAAGCAGTTTGAGTGTGTCGCTCACTATTCAGCCGCAAATATCTCTATTTAAAAAAGTGTGGTATACCCCAGTAAACAATAACTGTGGTTTTGCCATCCCATGGGAAAAAATCTCTATTATTCAGGTTTTGGTAGTTTTTTCCGTAAAGAAAAACAGTAGTGTCTCCTGACTGTTGTGACACAAAAATATATCTGTTGAAAATAGTCTTGTGTAGGCCCGACATCCCAGTGTGGTTTCGCAGTTCCACGGGTCAAATCGCTGTACTATCCAGTTTTGGGTCTTTGGTATCTAAAAAAAAAGCAGTTTGAGTGTGTCGCTCACTGTTCAGCCGCAAATATCTCTATTTATAAAAGTGTGGTATACCCCAGTAAACAATAACAGTGGTTTTGCCATCCCACGGTAAAAAATCTCTATTATTCAGGTTTTGGTAGTTTTTTCCGTAAAGAAAAACAGTAGTGTCTCCTGACTGTTGTGACACAAAAATATATCTGTTGAAAATAGTCTTGTGTAGGCCCAACATCCCAGTGTGGTTTTGCAGTTCCACGGGTCAAATCGCTGTACTATCCTGTTTTGGGCCTTTGGTATCTAAAAAAAAAGCAGTTTGAGTGTGTCGCTCACTGTTCAGCCGCAAATATCTCTATTTAAAAAAGTGTGGTATACCCCAGTAAACAATAACTGTAGTTTTGCCATCCCACGGTAAAAAATCTCTATTATTCAGCTTTTGGTAGTTTTTTCCGTGAAGAAAAACAGTAGTGTCTTCTGACTGTTGTGACACAAAAATATATCTGTTGAAAATAGTCTTGTGCAGGCCCGACATCCCAGTGTGGTTTCGCAGTTCCACGGGTCAAATCGCAGTACTATCCAGTTTTGGGCCTTTGGTATCTAAAAAAAAAGCAGTTTGAGTGTGTCGCTCACTGTTCAGCCGCAAATATCTCTATTTAAAAAAGTGTGGTATACCCCAGTAAGCAATAACTATGGTTTTACCATCCCACGGTAAAAAATCTCTATTATTCAGCTTTTGGTAGTTTTTTCCGTAAAGAAAAACAGTAGTGTCTCCTGACTGTTGTGACACAAAAATATATCTGTTGAAAATAGTCTTGTGCAGGCCCGACATCCCAGTGTGGTTTCACAGTTCCACGGGTCAAATCGCTGTACTATCCAGTTTTGGGCCTTTGGTATCTAAAAAAAAAGCAGTTTGAGTGTGTCGCTCACTGTTCAGCTGCAAATATCTCTATTTAAAAAAGTGTGGTATACCCCAGTAAACAATAACTGTGGTTTTACCATCCCACGGTAAAAAATCTCTATTATTCAGCTTTTGGTATTTTTTTCCGTAAAGAAAAACAGTAGTGTCTCCTGACTGTTGTGACACAAAAATATATCTGTTGAAAATAGTCTTGTGCAGGCCCGACATCCCAGTGTGGTTTCTCAGTTCCACGGGTCATATCGCTGTACTATCCAGTTTTGGGCCTTTGGTATCTAAAAAAAAAGCAGTTTGAGTTTGTCGCTCACTGTTCAGCTGCAAAGATCTCTATTTAAAAAAGTGTGGTATACCCCAGTAAACAATAACTGTGGTTTTGCTATCCCACGGTAAAAAATCTCTATTATTCAGCTTTTTGTAGTTTTTTCCGTAAAGAAAAACAGTAGTGTCTCCTGACTGTTGTGACACAAAAATATATCTGTTGAAAACAGTCTTGTGTAGCTCCGACATCCCAGTGTGGTTTCGCAGTTCCACGGGTCAAATCGCTGTACTATCCAGTTTTGGGCCTTTGGTATCTAAAAAAAAAGCAGTTTGAGTGTGTCGCTCACTGTTCAGCCGCAAATATCTCTATTTAAAAAAGTGTGGTATACCCCAGTAAACAATAACTGTGGTTTTGCCATCCCACGGTAAAAAATCTCTATTATTCAGCTTTTGGTAGTTTTTTCCGTAAAGAAAAACAGTAGTGTCTCCTGACTGTTGTGACACAAAAATATATCTGTTGAAAATAGTCTTGTGTAGGCCCGACATCCCAGTGTGGTTTCGCAGTTCCACGAGTCAAATCGCTGTACTATCCAGTTTTGGGCCTTTGGTATCTAAAAAAAAAGCAGTTTGAGTGTGTCGCTCACTGTTCAGCCGCAAATATCTCTATTTATAAAAGTGTGGTATACCCCAGTAAACAATAACAGTGGTTTTGCCATCCCACAGTAAAAAATCTCTATTATTCAGGTTTTGGTAGTTTTTTCGGTAAAGAAAAACAGTAGTGTCTCCTGACTGTTGTGACACAAAAATATATCTGTTGAAAATAGTCTTGTGTAGGCCCGACATCCCAGTGTGGTTTTGCAGTTCCACGGGTCTAATCGCTGTACTATCCAGTTTTGGGCCTTTGGTATCTAAAAAAAAAGCAGTTTGAGTGTGTCGCTCACTGTTCAGCCGCAAATATCTCTATTTAAAAAAGTGTGGTATACCCCAGTAAACAATAACTGTGGTTTTGCCATCCCACGGTAAAAAATCTCTATTATTCAGCTTTTGGTAGTTTTTTCCGTAAAGAAAAACAGTAGTGTCTTCTGACTGTTGTGACACAAAAATATATCTGTTGAAAATAGTCTTGTGTAGGCCCGACATCCCAGTGTGGTTTCGCAGTTCCACGGGTCAAATCGCAGTACTATCCAGTTTTGGGCCTTTGGTATCTAAAAAAAAAGCAGTTTGAGTGTGTCGCTCACTGTTCAGCCGCAAATATCTCTATTTAAAAAAGTGTGGTATACCCCAGTAAGCAATAACTATGGTTTTACCATCCCACGGTAAAAAATCTCTATTATTCAGCTTTTGGTAGTTTTTTCCGTAAAGAAAAACAGTAGTGTCTCCTGACTGTTGTGACACAAAAATATATCTGTTGAAAATAGTCTTGTGCAGGCCCGACATCCCAGTGTGGTTTCACAGTTCCACGGGTCAAATCGCTGTACTATCCAGTTTTGGGCCTTTGGTATCTAAAAAAAAAGCAGTTTGAGTGTGTCGCTCACTGTTCAGCTGCAAATATCTCTATTTAAAAAAGTGTGGTATACCCCAGTAAACAATAACTGTGGTTTTACCATCCCACGGTAAAAAATCTCTATTATTCAGCTTTTGGTATTTTTTTCCGTAAAGAAAAACAGTAGTGTCTCCTGACTGTTGTGACACAAAAATATATCTGTTGAAAATAGTCTTGTGCAGGCCCGACATCCCAGTGTGGTTTCTCAGTTCCACGGGTCATATCGCTGTACTATCCAGTTTTGGGCCTTTGGTATCTAAAAAAAAAGCAGTTTGAGTTTGTCGCTCACTGTTCAGCTGCAAAGATCTCTATTTAAAAAAGTGTGGTATACCCCAGTAAACAATAACTGTGGTTTTGCTATCCCACGGTAAAAAATCTCTATTATTCAGCTTTTTGTAGTTTTTTCCGTAAAGAAAAACAGTAGTGTCTCCTGACTGTTGTGACACAAAAATATATCTGTTGAAAACAGTCTTGTGTAGCTCCGACATCCCAGTGTGGTTTCGCAGTTCCACGGGTCAAATCGCTGTACTATCCAGTTTTGGGCCTTTGGTATCTAAAAAAAAAGCAGTTTGAGTGTGTCGCTCACTGTTCAGCCGCAAATATCTCTATTTAAAAAAGTGTGGTATACCCCAGTAAACAATAACTGTGGTTTTGCCATCCCACGGTAAAAAATCTCTATTATTCAGCTTTTGGTAGTTTTTTCCGTAAAGAAAAACAGTAGTGTCTCCTGACTGTTGTGACACAAAAATATATCTGTTGAAAATAGTCTTGTGTAGGCCCGACATCCCAGTGTGGTTTCGCAGTTCCACGAGTCAAATCGCTGTACTATCCAGTTTTGGGCCTTTGGTATCTAAAAAAAAAGCAGTTTGAGTGTGTCGCTCACTGTTCAGCCGCAAATATCTCTATTTATAAAAGTGTGGTATACCCCAGTAAACAATAACAGTGGTTTTGCCATCCCACAGTAAAAAATCTCTATTATTCAGGTTTTGGTAGTTTTTTCGGTAAAGAAAAACAGTAGTGTCTCCTGACTGTTGTGACACAAAAATATATCTGTTGAAAATAGTCTTGTGTAGGCCCGACATCCCAGTGTGGTTTTGCAGTTCCACGGGTCTAATCGCTGTACTATCCAGTTTTGGGCCTTTGGTATCTAAAAAAAAAGCAGTTTGAGTGTGTCGCTCACTGTTCAGCCGCAAATATCTCTATTTAAAAAAGTGTGGTATACCCCAGTAAACAATAACTGTGGTTTTGCCATCCCACGGTAAAAAATCTCTATTATTCAGCTTTTGGTAGTTTTTTCCGTAAAGAAAAACAGTAGTGTCTTCTGACTGTTGTGACACAAAAATATATCTGTTGAAAATAGTCTTGTGTAGGCCCGACATCCCAGTGTGGTTTCGCAGTTCCACGGGTCAAATCGCAGTACTATCCAGTTTTGGGCCTTTGGTATCTAAAAAAAAAGCAGTTTGAGTGTGTCGCTCACTGTTCAGCCGCAAATATCTCTATTTAAAAAAGTGTGGTATACCCCAGTAAGCAATAACTATGGTTTTACCATCCCACGGTAAAAAATCTCTATTATTCAGCTTTTGGTAGTTTTTTCCGTAAAGAAAAACAGTAGTGTCTCCTGACTGTTGTGACACAAAAATATATCTGTTGAAAATAGTCTTGTGCAGGCCCGACATCCCAGTGTGGTTTCGCAGTTCCACGGGTCAAATCGCTGTACTATCCAGTTTTGGGCCTTTGGTATCTAAAAAAAAAGCAGTTTGAGTGTGTCGCTCACTGTTCAGCTGCAAATATCTCTATTTAAAAAAGTGTGGTATACCCCAGTAAACAATAACTGTGGTTTTACCATCCCACGGTAAAAAATCTCTATTATTCAGCTTTTGGTATTTTTTTCCGTAAAGAAAAACAGTAGTGTCTCCTGACTGTTGTGACACAAAAATATATCTGTTGAAAATAGTCTTGTGCAGGCCCGACATCCCAGTGTGGTTTCTCAGTTCCACGGGTCAAATCGCTGTACTATCCAGTTTTGGGCCTTTGGTATCTAAAAAAAAAGCAGTTTGAGTTTGTCGCTCACTGTTCAGCTGCAAATATCTCTATTTAAAAAAGTGTGGTATACCCCAGTAAACAATAACTGTGGTTTTGCTATCCCACGGTAAAAAATCTCTATTATTCAGCTTTTTGTAGTTTTTTCCGTAAAGAAAAACAGTAGTGTCTCCTGACTGTTGTGACACAAAAATATATCTGTTGAAAATAGTCTTGTGTAGCTCCGACATCCCAGTGTGGTTTCGCAGTTCCACGGGACAAATCGCTGTACTATCCAGTTTTGGGCCTTTGGTATCTAAAAAAAAAGCAGTTTGAGTGTGTCGCTCACTGTTCAGCCGCAAATATCTCTATTTAAAAAAGTGTGGTATACCCCAGTAAACAATAACTGTGGTTTTGCCATCCCACGGTAAAAAATCTCTATTATTCAGCTTTTGGTAGTTTTTTCCGTAAAGAAAAACAGTAGTGTCTCCTGACTGTTGTGACACAAAAATATATCTGTTGAAAATAGTCTTGTGTAGGCCCGACATCCCAGTGTGGTTTCGCAGTTCCACGGGTCAAATCGCTGTACTATCCAGTTTTGGGCCTTTGGTATCTAAAAAAAAGCAGTTTGAGTGTGTCGCTCACTGTTCAGCCGCAAATATCTCTATTTAAAAAAGTGTGGTATGCCCCAGTAAACAATAACTGTGGTTTTGCCATCCCACGGTAAAAAATCTCTATTATTCAGCTTTTTGTAGTTTTTTCCGTAAAGAAAAACAGTAGTGTCTCCTGACTGTTGTGACACAAAAATATATCTGTTGAAAATAGTCTTGTGTAGCTCCAACATCCCAGTGTGGTTTCGCAGTTCCACGGGTCAAATCGCTGTACTATCCAGTTTTGGGCCTTTGGTATCTAAAAAAAAAGCACTTTGAGTGTGTCGCTGACTGTTCAGCCGCAAATATCTCTATTTGAAAAAGTGTGGTATACCCCAGTAAACAATAACTGTGGTTTTGCCATCCCACGGTAAAAAATCTCTATTATTCAGCTTTTGGTAGTTTTTTCCGTAAAGAAAAACAGTAGCGTCTCCTGACTGTTGTGACACAAAAATATATCTGTTGAAAATAGTCTTGTGTAGGCCCGACATCCCAGTGTGGTTTCGCAGTTCCACGGGTCAAATCGCAGTACTATCCAGTTTTGGGCCTTTGGAATCTAAAAAAAAGCAGTTTGAGTGAGTCGCTCACTGTTCAGCCGCAAATATCTCTATTTAAAAAAGTGTGGTATACCCCAGTAAACAATAACTGTGGTTTTGCCATCCCACGGTAAAAAATCTCTATTATTCAGCTTTTGGTAGTTTTTTCCGTAAAGAAAAACAGTAGTGTCTCCTGACTGTTGTGACACAAAAATATATCTGTTGAAAATAGTCTTGTGTAGGCCCGACATCCCAGTGTGGTTTCGCAGTTCCACGGGTCAAATCGCAGTACTATCCAGTTTTGGGCCTTTGGTATCTAAAAAAAAAGCAGTTTAAGTGTGTCGCTCACTGTTCAGCCGCAAATATCTCTATTTAAAAAAGTGTGGTATACCCCAGTAAGCAATAACTGTGGTTTTACCATCCCACGGTAAAAAATCTCTATTATTCAGCTTTTGGTAGTTTTTTCCGTAAAAAAAAACAGTAGTGTCTCCTGACTGTTGTGACACAAAAATATATCTGTTGAAAATAGTCTTGTGTAGGCCCGACATCCCAGTGTGGTTTCGCAGTTCCACGGGTCAAATCGCTGTACTATCCAGTTTTGGGCCTTTGGTATCTAAAAAAAAAGCAGTTTGAGTGTGTCGCTCACTGTTCAGCCGCAAATATCTCTATTTAAAAAAGTGTGGTATACCCCAGTAAACAATATCTGTGGTTTTGCCATCCCACGGTAAAAAATCTCTATTATTCAGCTTTTGGTAGTTTTTTCCGTAAAGAAAAACAGTAGCGTCTCCTGACTGTTGTGACACAAAAATATATCTGTTGAAAATAGTCTTGTGTAGGCCCGACATCCCAGTGTGGTTTCGCAGTTCCACGGGTCAAATCGCTGTACTATCCAGTTTTGGGTCTTTGGTATCTAAAAAAAAAGCAGTTTGAGTGTGTCGCTCACTGTTCAGCCGCAAATATCTCTATTTATAAAAGTGTGGTATACCCCAGTAAACAATAACAGTGGTTTTGCCATCCCACGGTAAAAAATCTCTATTATTCAGGTTTTGGTAGTTTTTTCCGTAAAGAAAAACAGTAGTGTCTCCTGACTGTTGTGACACAAAAATATATCTGTTGAAAATAGTCTTGTGTAGGCCCAACATCCCAGTGTGGTTTTGCAGTTCCACGGGTCAAATCGCTGTACTATCCAGTTTTGGGCCTTTGGTATCTAAAAAAAAAGCAGTTTGAGTGTGTCGCTCACTGTTCAGCCGCAAATATCTCTATTTAAAAAAGTGTGGTATACCCCAGTAAACAATAACTGTAGTTTTGCCATCCCACGGTAAAAAATCTCTATTATTCAGCTTTTGGTAGTTTTTTCCGTGAAGAAAAACAGTAGTGTCTTCTGACTGTTGTGACACAAAAATATATCTGTTGAAAATAGTCTTGTGCAGGCCCGACATCCCAGTGTGGTTTCGCAGTTCCACGGGTCAAATCGCAGTACTATCCAGTTTTGGGCCTTTGGTATCTAAAAAAAAAGCAGTTTGAGTGTGTCGCTCACTGTTCAGCCGCAAATATCTCTATTTAAAAAAGTGTGGTATACCCCAGTAAGCAATAACTATGGTTTTACCATCCCACGGTAAAAAATCTCTATTATTCAGCTTTTGGTAGTTTTTTCCGTAAAGAAAAACAGTAGTGTCTCCTGACTGTTGTGACACAAAAATATATCTGTTGAAAATAGTCTTGTGCAGGCCCGACATCCCAGTGTGGTTTCACAGTTCCACGGGTCAAATCGCTGTACTATCCAGTTTTGGGCCTTTGGTATCTAAAAAAAAAGCAGTTTGAGTGTGTCGCTCACTGTTCAGCTGCAAATATCTCTATTTAAAAAAGTGTGGTATACCCCAGTAAACAATAACTGTGGTTTTACCATCCCACGGTAAAAAATCTCTATTATTCAGCTTTTGGTATTTTTTTCCGTAAAGAAAAACAGTAGTGTCTCCTGACTGTTGTGACACAAAAATATATCTGTTGAAAATAGTCTTGTGCAGGCCCGACATCCCAGTGTGGTTTCTCAGTTCCACGGGTCAAATCGCTGTACTATCCAGTTTTGGGCCTTTGGTATCTAAAAAAAAAGCAGTTTGAGTTTGTCGCTCACTGTTCAGCTGCAAAGATCTCTATTTAAAAAAGTGTGGTATACCCCAGTAAACAATAACTGTGGTTTTGCTATCCCACGGTAAAAAATCTCTATTATTCAGCTTTTTGTAGTTTTTTCCGTAAAGAAAAACAGTAGTGTCTCCTGACTGTTGTGACACAAAAATATATCTGTTGAAAACAGTCTTGTGTAGCTCCGACATCCCAGTGTGGTTTCGCAGTTCCACGGGTCAAATCGCTGTACTATCCAGTTTTGGGCCTTTGGTATCTAAAAAAAAAGCAGTTTGAGTGTGTCGCTCACTGTTCAGCCGCAAATATCTCTATTTAAAAAAGTGTGGTATACCCCAGTAAACAATAACTGTGGTTTTGCCATCCCACGGTAAAAAATCTCTATTATTCAGCTTTTGGTAGTTTTTTCCGTAAAGAAAAACAGTAGTGTCTCCTGACTGTTGTGACACAAAAATATATCTGTTGAAAATAGTCTTGTGTAGGCCCGACATCCCAGTGTGGTTTCGCAGTTCCACGAGTCAAATCGCTGTACTATCCAGTTTTGGGCCTTTGGTATCTAAAAAAAAAGCAGTTTGAGTGTGTCGCTCACTGTTCAGCCGCAAATATCTCTATTTATAAAAGTGTGGTATACCCCAGTAAACAATAACAGTGGTTTTGCCATCCCACAGTAAAAAATCTCTATTATTCAGGTTTTGGTAGTTTTTTCGGTAAAGAAAAACAGTAGTGTCTCCTGACTGTTGTGACACAAAAATATATCTGTTGAAAATAGTCTTGTGTAGGCCCGACATCCCAGTGTGGTTTTGCAGTTCCACGGGTCTAATCGCTGTACTATCCAGTTTTGGGCCTTTGGTATCTAAAAAAAAAGCAGTTTGAGTGTGTCGCTCACTGTTCAGCCGCAAATATCTCTATTTAAAAAAGTGTGGTATACCCCAGTAAACAATAACTGTGGTTTTGCCATCCCACGGTAAAAAATCTCTATTATTCAGCTTTTGGTAGTTTTTTCCGTAAAGAAAAACAGTAGTGTCTTCTGACTGTTGTGACACAAAAATATATCTGTTGAAAATAGTCTTGTGTAGGCCCGACATCCCAGTGTGGTTTCGCAGTTCCACGGGTCAAATCGCAGTACTATCCAGTTTTGGGCCTTTGGTATCTAAAAAAAAAGCAGTTTGAGTGTGTCGCTCACTGTTCAGCCGCAAATATCTCTATTTAAAAAAGTGTGGTATACCCCAGTAAGCAATAACTATGGTTTTACCATCCCACGGTAAAAAATCTCTATTATTCAGCTTTTGGTAGTTTTTTCCGTAAAGAAAAACAGTAGTGTCTCCTGACTGTTGTGACACAAAAATATATCTGTTGAAAATAGTCTTGTGCAGGCCCGACATCCCAGTGTGGTTTCGCAGTTCCACGGGTCAAATCGCTGTACTATCCAGTTTTGGGCCTTTGGTATCTAAAAAAAAAGCAGTTTGAGTGTGTCGCTCACTGTTCAGCTGCAAATATCTCTATTTAAAAAAGTGTGGTATACCCCAGTAAACAATAACTGTGGTTTTACCATCCCACGGTAAAAAATCTCTATTATTCAGCTTTTGGTATTTTTTTCCGTAAAGAAAAACAGTAGTGTCTCCTGACTGTTGTGACACAAAAATATATCTGTTGAAAATAGTCTTGTGCAGGCCCGACATCCCAGTGTGGTTTCTCAGTTCCACGGGTCAAATCGCTGTACTATCCAGTTTTGGGCCTTTGGTATCTAAAAAAAAAGCAGTTTGAGTTTGTCGCTCACTGTTCAGCTGCAAATATCTCTATTTAAAAAAGTGTGGTATACCCCAGTAAACAATAACTGTGGTTTTGCTATCCCACGGTAAAAAATCTCTATTATTCAGCTTTTTGTAGTTTTTTCCGTAAAGAAAAACAGTAGTGTCTCCTGACTGTTGTGACACAAAAATATATCTGTTGAAAATAGTCTTGTGTAGCTCCGACATCCCAGTGTGGTTTCGCAGTTCCACGGGACAAATCGCTGTACTATCCAGTTTTGGGCCTTTGGTATCTAAAAAAAAAGCAGTTTGAGTGTGTCGCTCACTGTTCAGCCGCAAATATCTCTATTTAAAAAAGTGTGGTATACCCCAGTAAACAATAACTGTGGTTTTGCCATCCCACGGTAAAAAATCTCTATTATTCAGCTTTTGGTAGTTTTTTCCGTAAAGAAAAACAGTAGTGTCTCCTGACTGTTGTGACACAAAAATATATCTGTTGAAAATAGTCTTGTGTAGGCCCGACATCCCAGTGTGCTTTCGCAGTTCCACGGGTCAAATCGCTGTACTATCCAGTTTTGGGCCTTTGGTATCTAAAAAAAAGCAGTTTGAGTGTGTCGCTCACTGTTCAGCCGCAAATATCTCTATTTAAAAAAGTGTGGTATGCCCCAGTAAACAATAACTGTGGTTTTGCCATCCCACGGTAAAAAATCTCTATTATTCAGCTTTTTGTAGTTTTTTCCGTAAAGAAAAACAGTAGTGTCTTCTGACTGTTGTGACACAAAAATATATCTGTTGAAAATAGTCTTGTGCAGGCCCGACATCCCAGTGTGGTTTCGCAGTTCCACGGGTCAAATCGCAGTACTATCCAGTTTTGGGCCTTTGGTATCTAAAAAAAAAGCAGTTTGAGTGTGTCGCTCACTGTTCAGCCGCAAATATCTCTATTTAAAAAAGTGTGGTATACCCCAGTAAGCAATAACTATGGTTTTACCATCCCACGGTAAAAAATCTCTATTATTCAGCTTTTGGTAGTTTTTTCCGTAAAGAAAAACAGTAGTGTCTCCTGACTGTTGTGACACAAAAATATATCTGTTGAAAATAGTCTTGTGCAGGCCCGACATCCCAGTGTGGTTTCACAGTTCCACGGGTCAAATCGCTGTACTATCCAGTTTTGGGCCTTTGGTATCTAAAAAAAAAGCAGTTTGAGTGTGTCGCTCACTGTTCAGCTGCAAATATCTCTATTTAAAAAAGTGTGGTATACCCCAGTAAACAATAACTGTGGTTTTACCATCCCACGGTAAAAAATCTCTATTATTCAGCTTTTGGTATTTTTTTCCGTAAAGAAAAACAGTAGTGTCTCCTGACTGTTGTGACACAAAAATATATCTGTTGAAAATAGTCTTGTGCAGGCCCGACATCCCAGTGTGGTTTCTCAGTTCCACGGGTCAAATCGCTGTACTATCCAGTTTTGGGCCTTTGGTATCTAAAAAAAAAGCAGTTTGAGTTTGTCGCTCACTGTTCAGCTGCAAAGATCTCTATTTAAAAAAGTGTGGTATACCCCAGTAAACAATAACTGTGGTTTTGCTATCCCACGGTAAAAAATCTCTATTATTCAGCTTTTTGTAGTTTTTTCCGTAAAGAAAAACAGTAGTGTCTCCTGACTGTTGTGACACAAAAATATATCTGTTGAAAACAGTCTTGTGTAGCTCCGACATCCCAGTGTGGTTTCGCAGTTCCACGGGTCAAATCGCTGTACTATCCAGTTTTGGGCCTTTGGTATCTAAAAAAAAAGCAGTTTGAGTGTGTCGCTCACTGTTCAGCCGCAAATATCTCTATTTAAAAAAGTGTGGTATACCCCAGTAAACAATAACTGTGGTTTTGCCATCCCACGGTAAAAAATCTCTATTATTCAGCTTTTGGTAGTTTTTTCCGTAAAGAAAAACAGTAGTGTCTCCTGACTGTTGTGACACAAAAATATATCTGTTGAAAATAGTCTTGTGTAGGCCCGACATCCCAGTGTGGTTTCGCAGTTCCACGAGTCAAATCGCTGTACTATCCAGTTTTGGGCCTTTGGTATCTAAAAAAAAAGCAGTTTGAGTGTGTCGCTCACTGTTCAGCCGCAAATATCTCTATTTATAAAAGTGTGGTATACCCCAGTAAACAATAACAGTGGTTTTGCCATCCCACAGTAAAAAATCTCTATTATTCAGGTTTTGGTAGTTTTTTCGGTAAAGAAAAACAGTAGTGTCTCCTGACTGTTGTGACACAAAAATATATCTGTTGAAAATAGTCTTGTGTAGGCCCGACATCCCAGTGTGGTTTTGCAGTTCCACGGGTCTAATCGCTGTACTATCCAGTTTTGGGCCTTTGGTATCTAAAAAAAAAGCAGTTTGAGTGTGTCGCTCACTGTTCAGCCGCAAATATCTCTATTTAAAAAAGTGTGGTATACCCCAGTAAACAATAACTGGTTTTGCCATCCCACGGTAAAAAATCTCTATTATTCAGCTTTTGGTAGTTTTTTCCGTAAAGAAAAACAGTAGTGTCTTCTGACTGTTGTGACACAAAAATATATCTGTTGAAAATAGTCTTGTGTAGGCCCGACATCCCAGTGTGGTTTCGCAGTTCCACGGGTCAAATCGCAGTACTATCCAGTTTTGGGCCTTTGGTATCTAAAAAAAAAGCAGTTTGAGTGTGTCGCTCACTGTTCAGCCGCAAATATCTCTATTTAAAAAAGTGTGGTATACCCCAGTAAGCAATAACTATGGTTTTACCATCCCACGGTAAAAAATCTCTATTATTCAGCTTTTGGTAGTTTTTTCCGTAAAGAAAAACAGTAGTGTCTCCTGACTGTTGTGACACAAAAATATATCTGTTGAAAATAGTCTTGTGCAGGCCCGACATCCCAGTGTGGTTTCGCAGTTCCACGGGTCAAATCGCTGTACTATCCAGTTTTGGGCCTTTGGTATCTAAAAAAAAAGCAGTTTGAGTGTGTCGCTCACTGTTCAGCTGCAAATATCTCTATTTAAAAAAGTGTGGTATACCCCAGTAAACAATAACTGTGGTTTTACCATCCCACGGTAAAAAATCTCTATTATTCAGCTTTTGGTATTTTTTTCCGTAAAGAAAAACAGTAGTGTCTCCTGACTGTTGTGACACAAAAATATATCTGTTGAAAATAGTCTTGTGCAGGCCCGACATCCCAGTGTGGTTTCTCAGTTCCACGGGTCAAATCGCTGTACTATCCAGTTTTGGGCCTTTGGTATCTAAAAAAAAAGCAGTTTGAGTTTGTCGCTCACTGTTCAGCTGCAAATATCTCTATTTAAAAAAGTGTGGTATACCCCAGTAAACAATAACTGTGGTTTTGCTATCCCACGGTAAAAAATCTCTATTATTCAGCTTTTTGTAGTTTTTTCCGTAAAGAAAAACAGTAGTGTCTCCTGACTGTTGTGACACAAAAATATATCTGTTGAAAATAGTCTTGTGTAGCTCCGACATCCCAGTGTGGTTTCGCAGTTCCACGGGACAAATCGCTGTACTATCCAGTTTTGGGCCTTTGGTATCTAAAAAAAAAGCAGTTTGAGTGTGTCGCTCACTGTTCAGCCGCAAATATCTCTATTTAAAAAAGTGTGGTATACCCCAGTAAACAATAACTGTGGTTTTGCCATCCCACGGTAAAAAATCTCTATTATTCAGCTTTTGGTAGTTTTTTCCGTAAAGAAAAACAGTAGTGTCTCCTGACTGTTGTGACACAAAAATATATCTGTTGAAAATAGTCTTGTGTAGGCCCGACATCCCAGTGTGCTTTCGCAGTTCCACGGGTCAAATCGCTGTACTATCCAGTTTTGGGCCTTTGGTATCTAAAAAAAAGCAGTTTGAGTGTGTCGCTCACTGTTCAGCCGCAAATATCTCTATTTAAAAAAGTGTGGTATGCCCCAGTAAACAATAACTGTGGTTTTGCCATCCCACGGTAAAAAATCTCTATTATTCAGCTTTTTGTAGTTTTTTCCGTAAAGAAAAACAGTAGTGTCTCCTGACTGTTGTGACACAAAAATATATCTGTTGAAAATAGTCTTGTGTAGCTCCAACATCCCAGTGTGGTTTCGCAGTTCCACGGGTCAAATCGCTGTACTATCCAGTTTTGGGCCTTTGGTATCTAAAAAAAAAGCACTTTGAGTGTGTCGCTGACTGTTCAGCCGCAAATATCTCTATTTGAAAAAGTGTGGTATACCCCAGTAAACAATAACTGTGGTTTTGCCATCCCACGGTAAAAAATCTCTATTATTCAGCTTTTGGTAGTTTTTTCCGTAAAGAAAAACAGTAGCGTCTCCTGACTGTTGTGACACAAAAATATATCTGTTGAAAATAGTCTTGTGTAGGCCCGACATCCCAGTGTGGTTTCGCAGTTCCACGGGTCAAATCGCAGTACTATCCAGTTTTGGGCCTTTGGAATCTAAAAAAAAGCAGTTTGAGTGAGTCGCTCACTGTTCAGCCGCAAATATCTCTATTTAAAAAAGTGTGGTATACCCCAGTAAACAATAACTGTGGTTTTGCCATCCCACGGTAAAAAATCTCTATTATTCAGCTTTTGGTAGTTTTTTCCGTAAAGAAAAACAGTAGTGTCTCCTGACTGTTGTGACACAAAAATATATCTGTTGAAAATAGTCTTGTGTAGGCCCGACATCCCAGTGTGGTTTCGCAGTTCCACGGGTCAAATCGCAGTACTATCCAGTTTTGGGCCTTTGGTATCTAAAAAAAAAGCAGTTTAAGTGTGTCGCTCACTGTTCAGCCGCAAATATCTCTATTTAAAAAAGTGTGGTATACCCCAGTAAGCAATAACTGTGGTTTTACCATCCCACGGTAAAAAATCTCTATTATTCAGCTTTTGGTAGTTTTTTCCGTAAAAAAAAACAGTAGTGTCTCCTGACTGTTGTGACACAAAAATATATCTGTTGAAAATAGTCTTGTGTAGGCCCGACATCCCAGTGTGGTTTCGCAGTTCCACGGGTCAAATCGCTGTACTATCCAGTTTTGGGCCTTTGGTATCTAAAAAAAAAGCAGTTTGAGTGTGTCGCTCACTGTTCAGCCGCAAATATCTCTATTTAAAAAAGTGTGGTATACCCCAGTAAACAATATCTGTGGTTTTGCCATCCCACGGTAAAAAATCTCTATTATTCAGCTTTTGGTAGTTTTTTCCGTAAAGAAAAACAGTAGCGTCTCCTGACTGTTGTGACACAAAAATATATCTGTTGAAAATAGTCTTGTGTAGGCCCGACATCCCAGTGTGGTTTCGCAGCTCCACAGGTCAAATCGCAGTACTATCCAGTTTTGGGCCTTTGGAATCTAAAAAAAAGCAGTTTGAGTGAGTCGCTCACTGTTCAGCCGCAAATATCTCTATTTAAAAAAGTGTGGTATACCCCAGTAAACAATAACTGTGGTTTTGCCATCCCACGGTAAAAAATCTCTATTATTCAGCTTTTGGTAGTTTTTTCCGTAAAGAAAAACAGTAGTGTCTCCTGACTGTTGTGACACAAAAATATATCTGTTGAAAATAGTCTTGTGCAGGCCCGACATCCCAGTGTGGTTTCACAGTTCCACGGGTCAAATCGCAGTACTATCCAGTTTTGGGCCTTTGGTATCTAAAAAAAAAGCAGTTTGAGTGTGTCGCTCACTGTTCAGCTGCAAATATCTCTATTTAAAAAAGTGTGGTATACCCCAGTAAACAATAACTGTGGTTTTACCATCCCACGGTAAAAAATCTCTATTATTCAGCTTTTGGTATTTTTTTCCGTAAAGAAAAACAGTAGTGTCTCCTGACTGTTGTGACACAAAAATATATCTGTTGAAAATAGTCTTGTGCAGGCCCGACATCCCAGTGTGGTTTCTCAGTTCCACGGGTCAAATCGCTGTACTATCCAGTTTTGGGCCTTTGGTATCTAAAAAAAAAGCAGTTTGAGTTTGTCGCTCACTGTTCAGCTGCAAATATCTCTATTTAAAAAAGTGTGGTATACCCCAGTAAACAATAACTGTGGTTTTGCTATCCCACGGTAAAAAATCTCTATTATTCAGCTTTTTGTAGTTTTTTCCGTAAAGAAAAACAGTAGTGTCTCCTGACTGTTGTGACACAAAAATATATCTGTTGAAAATAGTCTTGTGTAGCTCCGACATCCCAGTGTGGTTTCGCAGTTCCACGGGACAAATCGCTGTACTATCCAGTTTTGGGCCTTTGGTATCTAAAAAAAAAGCAGTTTGAGTGTGTCGCTCACTGTTCAGCCGCAAATATCTCTATTTAAAAAAGTGTGGTATACCCCAGTAAACAATAACTGTGGTTTTGCCATCCCACGGTAAAAAATCTCTATTATTCAGCTTTTGGTAGTTTTTTCCGTAAAGAAAAACAGTAGTGTCTCCTGACTGTTGTGACACAAAAATATATCTGTTGAAAATAGTCTTGTGTAGGCCCGACATCCCAGTGTGCTTTCGCAGTTCCACGGGTCAAATCGCTGTACTAACCAGTTTTGGGCCTTTGGTATCTAAAAAAAAGCAGTTTGAGTGTGTCGCTCACTGTTCAGCCGCAAATATCTCTATTTAAAAAAGTGTGGTATGCCCCAGTAAACAATAACTGTGGTTTTGCCATCCCACGGTAAAAAATCTCTATTATTCAGCTTTTTGTAGTTTTTTCCGTAAAGAAAAACAGTAGTGTCTCCTGACTGTTGTGACACAAAAATATATCTGTTGAAAATAGTCTTGTGTAGCTCCAACATCCCAGTGTGGTTTCGCAGTTCCACGGGTCAAATCGCTGTACTATCCAGTTTTGGGCCTTTGGTATCTAAAAAAAAAGCACTTTGAGTGTGTCGCTGACTGTTCAGCCGCAAATATCTCTATTTGAAAAAGTGTGGTATACCCCAGTAAACAATAACTGTGGTTTTGCCATCCCACGGTAAAAAATCTCTATTATTCAGCTTTTGGTAGTTTTTTCCGTAAAGAAAAACAGTAGCGTCTCCTGACTGTTGTGACACAAAAATATATCTGTTGAAAATAGTCTTGTGTAGGCCCGACATCCCAGTGTGGTTTCGCAGTTCCACGGGTCAAATCGCAGTACTATCCAGTTTTGGGCCTTTGGAATCTAAAAAAAAGCAGTTTGAGTGAGTCGCTCACTGTTCAGCCGCAAATATCTCTATTTAAAAAAGTGTTGTATACCCCAGTAAACAATAACTGTGGTTTTGCCATCCCACGGTAAAAAATCTCTATTATTCAGCTTTTGGTAGTTTTTTCCGTAAAGAAAAACAGTAGTGTCTCCTGACTGTTGTGACACAAAAATATATCTGTTGAAAATAGTCTTGTGTAGGCCCGACATCCCAGTGTGGTTTCGCAGTTCCACGGGTCAAATCGCAGTACTATCCAGTTTTGGGCCTTTGGTATCTAAAAAAAAAGCAGTTTGAGTGTGTCGCTCACTGTTCAGCCGCAAATATCTCTATTTAAAAAAGTGTGGTATACCCCAGTAAGCAATAACTGTGGTTTTACCATCCCACGGTAAAAAATCTCTATTATTCAGCTTTTGGTAGTTTTTTCCGTAAAAAAAAACAGTAGTGTCTCCTGACTGTTGTGACACAAAAATATATCTGTTGAAAATAGTCTTGTGTAGGCCCGACATCCCAGTGTGGTTTCGCAGTTCCACGGGTCAAATCGCTGTACTATCCAGTTTTGGGCCTTTGGTATCTAAAAAAAAAGCAGTTTGAGTGTGTCGCTCACTGTTCAGCCGCAAATATCTCTATTTAAAAAAGTGTGGTATACCCCAGTAAACAATATCTGTGGTTTTGCCATCCCACGGTAAAAAATCTCTATTATTCAGCTTTTGGTAGTTTTTTCCGTAAAGAAAAACAGTAGCGTCTCCTGACTGTTGTGACACAAAAATATATCTGTTGAAAATAGTCTTGTGTAGGCCCGACATCCCAGTGTGGTTTCGCAGCTCCACAGGTCAAATCGCAGTACTATCCAGTTTTGGGCCTTTGGAATCTAAAAAAAAGCAGTTTGAGTGAGTCGCTCACTGTTCAGCCGCAAATATCTCTATTTAAAAAAGTGTGGTATACCCCAGTAAACAATAACTGTGGTTTTGCCATCCCACGGTAAAAAATCTCTATTATTCAGCTTTTGGTAGTTTTTTCCGTAAAGAAAAACAGTAGTGTCTCCTGACTGTTGTGACACAAAAATATATCTGTTGAAAATAGTCTTGTGCAGGCCCGACATCCCAGTGTGGTTTCACAGTTCCACGGGTCAAATCGCAGTACTATCCAGTTTTGGGCCTTTGGTATCTAAAAAAAAAGCAGTTTGAGTGTGTCGCTCACTGTTCAGCCGCAAATATCTCTATTTAAAAAAGTGTGGTATACCCCAGTAAACAATAACTGTGGTTTTACCATCCCACGGTAAAAAATCTCTATTATTCAGCTTTTGGTATTTTTTTCCGTAAAGAAAAACAGTAGTGTCTCCTGACTGTTGTGACACAAAAATATATCTGTTGAAAATAGTCTTGTGCAGGCCCGACATCCCAGTGTGGTTTCTCAGTTCCACGGGTCAAATCGCTGTACTATCCAGTTTTGGGCCTTTGGTATCTAAAAAAAAAGCAGTTTGAGTTTGTCGCTCACTGTTCAGCTGCAAATATCTCTATTTAAAAAAGTGTGGTATACCCCAGTAAACAATAACTGTGGTTTTGCTATCCCACGGTAAAAAATCTCTATTATTCAGCTTTTTGTAGTTTTTTCCGTAAAGAAAAACAGTAGTGTCTCCTGACTGTTGTGACACAAAAATATATCTGTTGAAAATAGTCTTGTGTAGCTCCGACATCCCAGTGTGGTTTCGCAGTTCCACGGGTCAAATCGCTGTACTATCCAGTTTTGGGCCTTTGGTATCTAAAAAAAAAGCAGTTTGAGTGGGTCGCTCACTGTTCAGCCGCAAATATCTCTATTTAAAAAAGTGTGGTATACCCCAGTAAACAATAACTGTGTTTTGCCATCCCACGGTAAAAAATCTCTATTATTCAGCTTTTGGTATTTTTTTCCGTAAAGAAAAACAGTAGTGTCTCCTGACTGTTGTGACACAAAAATATATCTGTTGAAAATAGTCTTGTGTAGGCCCGACATCCCAGTGTGGTTTCGCAGTTCCACGGGTCAAATCGCTGTACTATCCAGTTTTGGGCCTTTGGTATCTAAAAAAAAGCAGTTTGAGTGTGTCGCTCACTGTTCAGCCGCAAATATCTCTATTTAAAAAAGTGTGGTATGCCCCAGTAAACAATAACTGTGGTTTTGCCATCCCACGGTAAAAAATCTCTATTATTCAGCTTTTGGTAGTTTTTTCCGTAAAGAAAAACAGTAGCGTCTCCTGACTGTTGTGACACAAAAATATATCTGTTGAAAATAGTCTTGTGTAGGCCCGACATCCCAGTGTGGTTTCGCAGTTCCACGGGTCAAATCGCAGTACTATCCAGTTTTGGGCCTTTGGAATCTAAAAAAAAGCAGTTTGAGTGAGTCGCTCACTGTTCAGCCGCAAATATCTCTATTTAAAAAAGTGTGGTATACCCCAGTAAACAATAACTGTGGTTTTGCCATCCCACGGTAAAAAATCTCTATTATTCAGCTTTTGGTAGTTTTTTCCGTAAAGAAAAACAGTAGTGTCTCCTGACTGTTGTGACACAAAAATATATCTGTTGAAAATAGTCTTGTGCAGGCCCGACATCCCAGTGTGGTTTCTCAGTTCCACGGGTCAAATCGCTGTACTATCCAGTTTTGGGCCTTTGGTATCTAAAAAAAAAGCAGTTTGAGTTTGTCGCTCACTGTTCAGCTGCAAATATCTCTATTTAAAAAAGTGTGGTATGCCCCAGTAAACAATAACTGTGGTTTTGCTATCCCACGGTAAAAAATCTCTATTATTCAGCTTTTGGTAGTTTTTTCCGTAAAAAAAAACAGTAGTGTCTCCTGACTGTTGTGACACAAAAATATATCTGTTGAAAATAGTCTTGTGTAGGCCCGACATCCCAGTGTGGTTTCGCAGTTCCACGGGTCAAATCGCTGTACTATCCAGTTTTGGGCCTTTGGTATCTAAAAAAAAAGCAGTTTGAGTGTGTCGCTCACTGTTCAGCCGCAAATATCTCTATTTAAAAAAGTGTGGTATACCCCAGTAAACAATATCTGTGGTTTTGCCATCCCACGGTAAAAAATCTCTATTATTCAGCTTTTGGTAGTTTTTTCCGTAAAGAAAAACAGTAGCGTCTCCTGACTGTTGTGACACAAAAATATATCTGTTGAAAATAGTCTTGTGTAGGCCCGACATCCCAGTGTGGTTTCGCAGCTCCACAGGTCAAATCGCAGTACTATCCAGTTTTGGGCCTTTGGAATCTAAAAAAAAGCAGTTTGAGTGAGTCGCTCACTGTTCAGCCGCAAATATCTCTATTTAAAAAAGTGTGGTATACCCCAGTAAACAATAACTGTGGTTTTGCCATCCCACGGTAAAAAATCTCTATTATTCAGCTTTTGGTAGATTTTTCCGTAAAGAAAAACAGTAGTGTCTCCTGACTGTTGTGACACAAAAATATATCTGTTGAAAATAGTCTTGTGCAGGCCCGACATCCCAGTGTGGTTTCACAGTTCCACGGGTCAAATCGCAGTACTATCCAGTTTTGGGCCTTTGGTATCTAAAAAAAAAGCAGTTTGAGTGTGTCGCTCACTGTTCAGCTGCAAATATCTCTATTTAAAAAAGTGTGGTATACCCCAGTAAACAATAACTGTGGTTTTACCATCCCACGGTAAAAAATCTCTATTATTCAGCTTTTGGTATTTTTTTCCGTAAAGAAAAACAGTAGTGTCTCCTGACTGTTGTGACACAAAAATATATCTGTTGAAAATAGTCTTGTGCAGGCCCGACATCCCAGTGTGGTTTCTCAGTTCCACGGGTCAAATCGCTGTACTATCCAGTTTTGGGCCTTTGGTATCTAAAAAAAAAGCAGTTTGAGTTTGTCGCTCACTGTTCAGCTGCAAATATCTCTATTTAAAAAAGTGTGGTATACCCCAGTAAACAATAACTGTGGTTTTGCTATCCCACGGTAAAAAATCTCTATTATTCAGCTTTTTGTAGTTTTTTCCGTAAAGAAAAACAGTAGTGTCTCCTGACTGTTGTGACACAAAAATATATCTGTTGAAAATAGTCTTGTGTAGCTCCGACATCCCAGTGTGGTTTCGCAGTTCCACGGGTCAAATCGCTGTACTATCCAGTTTTGGGCCTTTGGTATCTAAAAAAAAAGCAGTTTGAGTGGGTCGCTCACTGTTCAGCCGCAAATATCTCTATTTAAAAAAGTGTGGTATACCCCAGTAAACAATAACTGTGTTTTGCCATCCCACGGTAAAAAATCTCTATTATTCAGCTTTTGGTATTTTTTTCCGTAAAGAAAAACAGTAGTGTCTCCTGACTGTTGTGACACAAAAATATATCTGTTGAAAATAGTCTTGTGTAGGCCCGACATCCCAGTGTGGTTTCGCAATTCCACGGGTCAAATCGCTGTACTATCCAGTTTTGGGCCTTTGGTATCTAAAAAAAAGCAGTTTGAGTGTGTCGCTCACTGTTCAGCCGCAAATATCTCTATTTAAAAAAGTGTGGTATGCCCCAGTAAACAATAACTGTGGTTTTGCCATCCCTCGGTAAAAAATCTCTATTATTCAGCTTTTGGTAGTTTTTTCCGTAAAGAAAAACAGTAGCGTCTCCTGACTGTTGTGACACAAAAATATATCTGTTGAAAATAGTCTTGTGTAGGCCCGACATCCCAGTGTGGTTTCGCAGTTCCACGGGTCAAATCGCAGTACTATCCAGTTTTGGGCCTTTGGAATCTAAAAAAAAGCAGTTTGAGTGAGTCGCTCACTGTTCAGCCGCAAATATCTCTATTTAAAAAAGTGTGGTATACCCCAGTAAACAATAACTGTGGTTTTGCCATCCCACGGTAAAAAATCTCTATTATTCAGCTTTTGGTAGTTTTTTCCGTAAAGAAAAACAGTAGTGTCTCCTGACTGTTGTGACACAAAAATATATCTGTTGAAAATAGTCTTGTGCAGGCCCGACATCCCAGTGTGGTTTCTCAGTTCCACGGGTCAAATCGCTGTACTATCCAGTTTTGGGCCTTTGGTATCTAAAAAAAAAGCAGTTTGAGTTTGTCGCTCACTGTTCAGCTGCAAATATCTCTATTTAAAAAAGTGTGGTATGCCCCAGTAAACAATAACTGTGGTTTTGCTATCCCACGGTAAAAAATCTCTATTATTCAGCTTTTTGTAGTTTTTTCCGTAAAGAAAAACAGTAGTGTCTCCTGACTGTTGTGACACAAAAATATATCTGTTGAAAATAGTCTTGTGTAGCTCCGACATCCCAGTGTGGTTTCGCAGTTCCACGGGTCAAATCGCTGTACTATCCAGTTTTGGGCCTTTGGTATCTAAAAAAAAAGCAGTTTGAGTGTGTCGCTCACTGTTCAGCCGCAAATATCTCTATTTAAAAAAGTGTGGTATACCCCAGTAAACAATAACTGTGTTTTGCCATCCCACGGTAAAAAATCTCTATTATTCAGCTTTTGGTATTTTTTTCCGTAAAGAAAAACAGTAGTGTCTCCTGACTGTTGTGACACAAAAATATATCTGTTGAAAATAGTCTTGTGTAGGCCCGACATCCCAGTGTGGTTTCGCAGTTCCACGGGTCAAATCGCTGTACTATCCAGTTTTGGGCCCTTGGTATCTAAAAAAAAGCAGTTTGAGTGTGTCGCTCACTGTTCAGCCGCAAATATCTCTATTTAAAAAAGTGTGGTATGCCCCAGTAAACAATAACTGTGGTTTTGCCATCCCACGGTAAAAAATCTCTATTATTCAGCTTTTGGTAGTTTTTTCCGTAAAGAAAAACAGTAGCGTCTCCTGACTGTTGTGACACAAAAATATATCTGTTGAAAATAGTCTTGTGTAGGCCCGACATCCCAGTGTGGTTTCGCAGTTCCACGGGTCAAATCGCAGTACTATCCAGTTTTGGGCCTTTGGAATCTAAAAAAAAGCAGTTTGAGTGAGTCGCTCACTGTTCAGCCGCAAATATCTCTATTTAAAAAAGTGTGGTATACCCCAGTAAACAATAACTGTGGTTTTGCCATCCCACGGTAAAAAATCTCTATTATTCAGCTTTTGGTAGTTTTTTCCGTAAAGAAAAACAGTAGTGTCTCCTGACTGTTGTGACACAAAAATATATCTGTTGAAAATAGTCTTGTGTAGGCCCGACATCCCAGTGTGGTTTCGCAGTTCCACAGGTCAAATCGCAGTACTATCCAGTTTTGGGCCTTTGGTATCTAAAAAAAAAGCAGTTTGAGTGTGTCGCTCACTGTTCAGCCGCAAATATCTCTATTTAAAAAAGTGTGGTATACCCCAGTAAGCAATAACTGTGGTTTTACCATCCCACGGTAAAAAATCTCTATTATTCAGCTTTTGGTAGTTTTTTCCATAAAAAAAAACAGTAGTGTCTCCTGACTGTTTTGACACAAAAATATATCTGTTGAAAATAGTCTTGTGTAGGCCCGACATCCCAGTGTGGTTTCGCAGTTCCACGGGTCAAATCGCTGTACTATCCAGTTTTGGGCCTTTGGTATCTAAAAAAAGAGCAGTTTGAGTGTGTCGCTCACTGTTCAGCCGCAAATATCTCTATTTGAAAAAGTGTGGTATACCCCAGTACACAATAACTGTGGTTTTGCCATCCCACGGTAAAAAATCTCTATTATTCAGCTTTTGGTAGTTTTTTCCGTAAAGAAAAACAGTAGTGTCTCCTGACTGTTGTGACACAAAAATATATCTGTTGAAAATAGTCTTGTGTAGGCCCGACATCCCAGTGTGGTTTCGCAGTTCCACGGGTCAAATCGCAGTACTATCCAGTTTTGGGCCTTTGGTATCTAAAAAAAAAGCAGTTTGAGTGTGTCGCTCACTGTTCAGCCGCAAATATCTCTATTTAAAAAAGTGTGGTATACCCCAGTACACAATAACTGTGGTTTTGCCACCCCACGGTAAAAAATCTCTATTATTCAGGTTTTGGTAGTTTTTCCCGTAAAGAAAAACAGTAGTGTCTCCTGACTGTTGTGACACAAAAATATATCTGTTGAAAATTGTCTTGTGTAGGCCCGACATCCCAGTGTGGTTTTGCAGTTCCACGGGTCAAATCGCTGTACTATCCAGTTTTGGGCCTTTGGTATCTAAAAAAAAAGCAGTTTGAGTGTGTCGCTCACTGTTCAGCCGCAAATATCTCTATTTAAAAAAGTGTGGTATACCCCAGTAAACAATATCTGTGGTTTTGCCATCCCACGGTAAAAAATCTCTATTATTCAGCTTTTGGTAGTTTTTTCCGTAAAGAAAAACAGTAGCGTCTCCTGACTGTTGTGACACAAAAATATATCTGTTGAAAATAGTCTTGTGTAGGCCCGACATCCCAGTGTGGTTTCGCAGCTCCACGGGTCAAATCGCAGTACTATCCAGTTTTGGGCCTTTGGAATCTAAAAAAAAGCAGTTTGAGTGAGTCGCTCACTGTTCAGCCGCAAATATCTCTATTTAAAAAAGTGTGGTATACCCCAGTAAACAATAACTGTGGTTTTGCCATCCCACGGTAAAAAATCTCTATTATTCAGCTTTTGGTAGTTTTTTCCGTAAAGAAAAACAGTAGTGTCTCCTGACTGTTGTGACACAAAAATATATCTGTTGAAAATAGTCTTGTGCAGGCCCGACATCCCAGTGTGGTTTCACAGTTCCACGTGTCAAATCGCAGTAATATCCAGTTTTGGGCCTTTGGTATCTAAAAAAAAAGCAGTTTGAGTGTGTCGCTCACTGTTCAGCTGCAAATATCTCTATTTAAAAAAGTGTGGTATACCCCAGTAAACAATAACTGTGGTTTTACCATCCCACGGTAAAAAATCTCTATTATTCAGCTTTTGGTATTTTTTTCCGTAAAGAAAAACAGTAGTGTCTCCTGACTGTTGTGACACAAAAATATATCTGTTGAAAATAGTCTTGTGCAGGCCCGACATCCCAGTGTGGTTTCTCAGTTCCACGGGTCAAATCGCTGTACTATCCAGTTTTGGGCCTTTGGTATCTAAAAAAAAAGCAGTTTGAGTTTGTCGCTCACTGTTCAGCTGCAAATATCTCTATTTAAAAAAGTGTGGTATACCCCAGTAAACAATAACTGTGGTTTTGCTATCCCACGGTAAAAAATCTCTATTATTCAGCTTTTTGTAGTTTTTTCCGTAAAGAAAAACAGTAGTGTCTCCTGACTGTTGTGACACAAAAATATATCTGTTGAAAATAGTCTTGTGTAGCTCCGACATCCCAGTGTGGTTTCGCAGTTCCACGGGTCAAATCGCTGTACTATCCAGTTTTGGGCCTTTGGTATCTAAAAAAAAAGCAGTTTGAGTGGGTCGCTCACTGTTCAGCCGCAAATATCTCTATTTAAAAAAGTGTGGTATACCCCAGTAAACAATAACTGTGTTTTGCCATCCCACGGTAAAAAATCTCTATTATTCAGCTTTTGGTATTTTTTTCCGTAAAGAAAAACAGTAGTGTCTCCTGACTGTTGTGACACAAAAATATATCTGTTGAAAATAGTCTTGTGTAGGCCCGACATCCCAGTGTGGTTTCGCAGTTCCACGGGTCAAATCGCTGTACTATCCAGTTTTGGGCCTTTGGTATCTAAAAAAAAGCAGTTTGAGTGTGTCGCTCACTGTTCAGCCGCAAATATCTCTATTTAAAAAAGTGTGGTATGCCCCAGTAAACAATAACTGTGGTTTTGCCATCCCACGGTAAAAAAATCTCTATTATTCAGCTTTTGGTAGTTTTTTCCGTAAAGAAAAACAGTAGCGTCTCCTGACTGTTGTGACACAAAAATATATCTGTTGAAAATAGTCTTGTGTGGGCCCGACATCCCAGTGTGGTTTCGCAGTTCCACGGGTCAAATCGCAGTACTATCCAGTTTTGGGCCTTTGGAATCTAAAAAAAAGCAGTTTGAGTGAGTCGCTCACTGTTCAGCCGCAAATATCTCTATTTAAAAAAGTTTGGTATACCCCAGTAAACAATAACTGTGGTTTTGCCATCCCACGGTAAAAAATCTCTATTATTCAGCTTTTGGTAGTTTTTTCCGTAAAGAAAAACAGTAGTGTCTCCTGACTGTTGTGACACAAAAATATATCTGTTGAAAATAGTCTTGTGCAGGCCCGACATCCCAGTGTGGTTTCTCAGTTCCACGGGTCAAATCGCTGTACTATCCAGTTTTGGGCCTTTGGTATCTAAAAAAAAAGCAGTTTGAGTTTGTCGCTCACTGTTCAGCTGCAAATATCTCTATTTAAAAAAGTGTGGTATGCCCCAGTAAACAATAACTGTGGTTTTGCTATCCCACGGTAAAAAATCTCTATTATTCAGCTTTTTGTAGTTTTTTCCGTAAAGAAAAACAGTAGTGTCTCCTGACTGTTGTGACACAAAAATATATCTGTTGAAAATAGTCTTGTGTAGCTCCGACATCCCAGTGTGGTTTCGCAGTTCCACGGGTCAAATCGCTGTACTATCCAGTTTTGGGCCTTTGGTATCTAAAAAAAAAGCAGTTTGAGTGTGTCGCTCACTGTTCAGCCGCAAATATCTCTATTTAAAAAAGTGTGGTATACCCCAGTAAACAATAACTGTGTTTTGCCATCCCACGGTAAAAAATCTCTATTATTCAGCTTTTGGTATTTTTTTCCGTAAAGAAAAACAGTAGTGTCTCCTGACTGTTGTGACACAAAAATATATCTGTTGAAAATAGTCTTGTGTAGGCCCGACATCCCAGTGTGGTTTCGCAGTTCCACGGGTCAAATCGCTGTACTATCCAGTTTTGGGCCTTTGGTATCTAAAAAAAAGCAGTTTGAGTGTGTCGCTCACTGTTCAGCCGCAAATATCTCTATTTAAAAAAGTGTGGTATGCCCCAGTAAACAATAACTGTGGTTTTGCCATCCCACGGTAAAAAATCTCTATTATTCAGCTTTTGGTAGTTTTTTCCGTAAAGAAAAACAGTAGCGTCTCCTGACTGTTGTGACACAAAAATATATCTGTTGAAAATAGTCTTGTGTAGGCCCGACATCCCAGTGTGGTTTCGCAGCTCCACGGGTCAAATCGCAGTACTATCCAGTTTTGGGCCTTTGGAATCTAAAAAAAAGCAGTTTGAGTGAGTCGCTCACTGTTCAGCCGCAAATATCTCTATTTAAAAAAGTGTGGTATACCCCAGTAAACAATAACTGTGGTTTTGCCATCCCACGGTAAAAAATCTCTATTATTCAGCTTTTGGTAGTTTTTTCCGTAAAGAAAAACAGTAGTGTCTCCTGACTGTTGTGACACAAAAATATATCTGTTGAAAATAGTCTTGTGCAGGCCCGACATCCCAGTGTGGTTTCACAGTTCCACGTGTCAAATCGCAGTAATATCCAGTTTTGGGCCTTTGGTATCTAAAAAAAAAGCAGTTTGAGTGTGTCGCTCACTGTTCAGCTGCAAATATCTCTATTTAAAAAAGTGTGGTATACCCCAGTAAACAATAACTGTGGTTTTACCATCCCACGGTAAAAAATCTCTATTATTCAGCTTTTGGTATTTTTTTCCGTAAAGAAAAACAGTAGTGTCTCCTGACTGTTGTGACACAAAAATATATCTGTTGAAAATAGTCTTGTGCAGGCCCGACATCCCAGTGTGGTTTCTCAGTTCCACGGGTCAAATCGCTGTACTATCCAGTTTTGGGCCTTTGGTATCTAAAAAAAAAGCAGTTTGAGTTTGTCGCTCACTGTTCAGCTGCAAATATCTCTATTTAAAAAAGTGTGGTATACCCCAGTAAACAATAACTGTGGTTTTGCTATCCCACGGTAAAAAATCTCTATTATTCAGCTTTTTGTAGTTTTTTCCGTAAAGAAAAACAGTAGTGTCTCCTGACTGTTGTGACACAAAAATATATCTGTTGAAAATAGTCTTGTGTAGCTCCGACATCCCAGTGTGGTTTCGCAGTTCCACGGGTCAAATCGCTGTACTATCCAGTTTTGGGCCTTTGGTATCTAAAAAAAAAGCAGTTTGAGTGGGTCGCTCACTGTTCAGCCGCAAATATCTCTATTTAAAAAAGTGTGGTATACCCCAGTAAACAATAACTGTGTTTTGCCATCCCACGGTAAAAAATCTCTATTATTCAGCTTTTGGTATTTTTTTCCGTAAAGAAAAACAGTAGTGTCTCCTGACTGTTGTGACACAAAAATATATCTGTTGAAAATAGTCTTGTGTAGGCCCGACATCCCAGTGTGGTTTCGCAGTTCCACGGGTCAAATCGCTGTACTATCCAGTTTTGGGCCTTTGGTATCTAAAAAAAAGCAGTTTGAGTGTGTCGCTCACTGTTCAGCCGCAAATATCTCTATTTAAAAAAGTGTGGTATGCCCCAGTAAACAATAACTGTGGTTTTGCCATCCCACGGTAAAAAAATCTCTATTATTCAGCTTTTGGTAGTTTTTTCCGTAAAGAAAAACAGTAGCGTCTCCTGACTGTTGTGACACAAAAATATATCTGTTGAAAATAGTCTTGTGTGGGCCCGACATCCCAGTGTGGTTTCGCAGTTCCACGGGTCAAATCGCAGTACTATCCAGTTTTGGGCCTTTGGAATCTAAAAAAAAGCAGTTTGAGTGAGTCGCTCACTGTTCAGCCGCAAATATCTCTATTTAAAAAAGTTTGGTATACCCCAGTAAACAATAACTGTGGTTTTGCCATCCCACGGTAAAAAATCTCTATTATTCAGCTTTTGGTAGTTTTTTCCGTAAAGAAAAACAGTAGTGTCTCCTGACTGTTGTGACACAAAAATATATCTGTTGAAAATAGTCTTGTGCAGGCCCGACATCCCAGTGTGGTTTCTCAGTTCCACGGGTCAAATCGCTGTACTATCCAGTTTTGGGCCTTTGGTATCTAAAAAAAAAGCAGTTTGAGTTTGTCGCTCACTGTTCAGCTGCAAATATCTCTATTTAAAAAAGTGTGGTATGCCCCAGTAAACAATAACTGTGGTTTTGCTATCCCACGGTAAAAAATCTCTATTATTCAGCTTTTTGTAGTTTTTTCCGTAAAGAAAAACAGTAGTGTCTCCTGACTGTTGTGACACAAAAATATATCTGTTGAAAATAGTCTTGTGTAGCTCCGACATCCCAGTGTGGTTTCGCAGTTCCACGGGTCAAATCGCTGTACTATCCAGTTTTGGGCCTTTGGTATCTAAAAAAAAAGCAGTTTGAGTGTGTCGCTCACTGTTCAGCCGCAAATATCTCTATTTAAAAAAGTGTGGTATACCCCAGTAAACAATAACTGTGTTTTGCCATCCCACGGTAAAAAATCTCTATTATTCAGCTTTTGGTATTTTTTTCCGTAAAGAAAAACAGTAGTGTCTCCTGACTGTTGTGACACAAAAATATATCTGTTGAAAATAGTCTTGTGTAGGCCCGACATCCCAGTGTGGTTTCGCAGTTCCACGGGTCAAATCGCTGTACTATCCAGTTTTGGGCCTTTGGTATCTAAAAAAAAGCAGTTTGAGTGTGTCGCTCACTGTTCAGCCGCAAATATCTCTATTTAAAAAAGTGTGGTATGCCCCAGTAAACAATAACTGTGGTTTTGCCATCCCACGGTAAAAAATCTCTATTATTCAGCTTTTGGTAGTTTTTTCCGTAAAGAAAAACAGTAGCGTCTCCTGACTGTTGTGACACAAAAATATATCTGTTGAAAATAGTCTTGTGTAGGCCCGACATCCCAGTGTGGTTTCGCAGTTCCACGGGTCAAATCGCAGTACTATCCAGTTTTGGGCCTTTGGAATCTAAAAAAAAGCAGTTTGAGTGAGTCGCTCACTGTTCAGCCGCAAATATCTCTATTTAAAAAAGTGTGGTATACCCCAGTAAACAATAACTGTGGTTTTGCCATCCCACGGTAAAAAATCTCTATTATTCAGCTTTTGGTAGTTTTTTCCGTAAAGAAAAACAGTAGTGTCTCCTGACTGTTGTGACACAAAAATATATCTGTTGAAAATAGTCTTGTGTAGGCCCGACATCCCAGTGTGGTTTCGCAGTTCCACAGGTCAAATCGCAGTACTATCCAGTTTTGGGCCTTTGGTATCTAAAAAAAAAGCAGTTTGAGTGTGTCGCTCACTGTTCAGCCGCAAATATCTCTATTTAAAAAAGTGTGGTATACCCCAGTAAGCAATAACTGTGGTTTTACCATCCCACGGTAAAAAATCTCTATTATTCAGCTTTTGGTAGTTTTTTCCATAAAAAAAAACAGTAGTGTCTCCTGACTGTTTTGACACAAAAATATATCTGTTGAAAATAGTCTTGTGTAGGCCCGACATCCCAGTGTGGTTTCGCAGTTCCACGGGTCAAATCGCTGTACTATCCAGTTTTGGGCCTTTGGTATCTAAAAAAAGAGCAGTTTGAGTGTGTCGCTCACTGTTCAGCCGCAAATATCTCTATTTAAAAAAGTGTGGTATACCCCAGTACACAATAACTGTGGTTTTGCCATCCCACGGTAAAAAATCTCTATTATTCAGGTTTTGGTAGTTTTTCCCGTAAAGAAAAACAGTTGTGTCTCCTGACTGTTGTGACACAAAAATATATCTGTTGAAAATTGTCTTGTGTAGGCCCGACATCCCAGTGTGGTTTTGCAGTTCCACGGGTCAAATCGCTGTACTATCCAGTTTTGGGCCTTTGGTATCTAAAAAAAAAGCAGTTTGAGTGAGTCGCTCACTGTTCAGCCGCAAATATCTCTATTTAAAAAAGTGTGGTATACCCCAGTAAACAATAACTGTGGTTTTGCCATCCCACGGTAAAAAATCTCTATTATTCAGCTTTTGGTAGTTTTTTCCGTAAAGAAAAACAGTAGTGTCTCCTGACTGTTGTGACACAAAAATATATCTGTTGAAAATAGTCTTGTGTAGGCCCGACATCCCAGTGTGGTTTCGCAGTTCCACGGGTCAAATCGCAGTACAATCCAGTTTTGGGCCTTTGGTATCTAAAAAAAAAGCAGTTTGAGTGTGTCGCTCACTTTTCAGCTGCAAATATCTCTATTTAAAAAAGTGTGGTATACCCCAGTAAACAATAACTGTGGTTTTGCTATCCCACGGTAAAAAATCTCTATTATTCAGCTTTTGGTAGTTTTTTCCGTAAAGAAAAACAGTAGTGTCTCCTGACTGTTGTGACACAAAAATATATCTGTTGAAAATAGTCTTGTGTAGGCCCGACATCCCAGTGTGGTTTCGCAGTTCCACGGGTCAAATCGCTGTACTATCCAGTTTTGGGCCTTTGGTATCTAAAAAAAAGCAGTTTGAGTGTGTCGCTCACTGTTCAGCCGCAAATATCTCTATTTAAAAAAGTGTGGTATGCCCCAGTAAACAATAACTGTGGTTTTGCCATCCCACGGTAAAAAATCTCTATTATTCAGCTTTTGGTAGTTTTTTCCGTAAAGAAAAACAGTAGCGTCTCCTGACTGTTGTGACACAAAAATATATCTGTTGAAAATAGTCTTGTGTAGGCCCGACATCCCAGTGTGGTTTCGCAGTTCCACGGGTCAAATCGCAGTACTATCCAGTTTTGGGCCTTTGGAATCTAAAAAAAAGCAGTTTGAGTGAGTCGCTCACTGTTCAGCCGCAAATATCTCTATTTAAAAAAGTGTGGTATACCCCAGTAAACAATAACTGTGGTTTTGCCATCCCACGGTAAAAAATCTCTATTATTCAGCTTTTGGTAGTTTTTTCCGTAAAGAAAAACAGTAGTGTCTCCTGACTGTTGTGACACAAAAATATATCTGTTGAAAATAGTCTTGTGTAGGCCCGACATCCCAGTGTGGTTTCGCAGTTCCACAGGTCAAATCGCAGTTCTATCCAGTTTTGGGCCTTTGGTATCTAAAAAAAAAGCAGTTTGAGTGTGTCGCTCACTGTTCAGCCGCAAATATCTCTATTTAAAAAAGTGTGGTATACCCCAGTAAGCAATAACTGTGGTTTTACCATCCCACGGTAAAAAATCTCTATTATTCAGCTTTTGGTAGTTTTTTCCATAAAAAAAAACAGTAGTGTCTCCTGACTGTTTTGACACAAAAATATATCTGTTGAAAATAGTCTTGTGTAGGCCCGACATCCCAGTGTGGTTTCGCAGTTCCACGGGTCAAATCGCTGTACTATCCAGTTTTGGGCCTTTGGTATCTAAAAAAAGAGCAGTTTGAGTGTGTCGCTCACTGTTCAGCCGCAAATATCTCTATTTAAAAAAGTGTGGTATACCCCAGTACACAATAACTGTGGTTTTGCCATCCCACGGTAAAAAATCTCTATTATTCAGGTTTTGGTAGTTTTTCCTGTAAAGAAAAACAGTTGTGTCTCCTGACTGTTGTGACACAAAAATATATCTGTTGAAAATTGTCTTGTGTAGGCCCGACATCCCAGTGTGGTTTTGCAGTTCCACGGGTCAAATCACTGTACTATCCAGTTTTGGGCCTTTGGTATCTAAAAAAAAAGCAGTTTGAGTGAGTCGCTCACTGTTCAGCCGCAAATATCTCTATTTAAAAAAGTGTGGTATACCCCAGTAAACAATAACTGTGGTTTTGCCATCCCACGGTAAAAAATCTCTATTATTCAGCTTTTGGTAGTTTTTTCCGTAAAGAAAAACAGTAGTGTCTCCTGACTGTTGTGACACAAAAATATATCTGTTGAAAATAGTCTTGTGTAGGCCCGACATCCCAGTGTGGTTTCGCAGTTCCAAGGGTCAAATCGCAGTACTATCCAGTTTTGGGCCTTTGGTATCTAAAAAAAAAGCAGTTTGAGTGTGTCGCTCACTTTTCAGCTGCAAATATCTCTATTTAAAAAAGTGTGGTATACCCCAGTAAGCAATAACTGTGGTTTTACCATCCCACGGTAAAAAATCTCTATTATTCAGCTTTTGGTAGTTTTTTCCGTAAAAAAAAACAGTAGTGTCTCCTGACTGTTGTGACACAAAAATATATCTGTTGAAAATAGTCTTGTGTAGGCCCGACATCCCAGTGTGGTTTCGCAGTTCCACGGGTCAAATCGCTGTACTATCCAGTTTTGGGCCTTTGGTATCTAAAAAAAAAGCAGTTTGAGTGTGTCGCTCACTGTTCAGCCGCAAATATCTCTATTTAAAAAAGTGTGGTATACCCCAGTAAACAATAACTGTGGTTTTGCTATCCCACGGTAAAAAATCTCTATTATTCAGCTTTTGGTAGTTTTTTCCGTAAAGAAAAACAGTAGTGTCTCCTGACTGTTGTGACACAAAAATATATCTGTTGAAAATAGTCTTGTGTAGGCCCGACATCCCAGTGTGGTTTCCCAGTTCCACGGGTCAAATCGCTGTACTATCCAGTTTTGGGCCTTTGGTATCTAAAAAAATGCAGTTTGAGTGTGTCGCTCACTGTTCAGCCGCAAATATCTCTATTTAAAAAAGTGTGGTATGCCCCAGTGAACAATAACTGTGGTTTTGCCATCCCAAGGTAAAAAATCTCTATTATTCAGCTTTTTGTAGTTTTTTCCGTAAAGAAAAACAGTAGTGTCTCCTGACTGTTGTGACACAAAAATATATCTGTTGAAAATAGTCTTGTGTAGGCCCGACATCCCAGTGTGGTTTCGCAGTTCCACGGGTCAAATCGCTGTACTATCCAGTTTTGGGCCTTTGGTATCTAAAAAAAAAAGCAGTTTGAGTGTGTCGCTCACTGTTCAGCCGCAAATATCTCTATTTAAAAAAGTGTGGTATACCCCAGTACACAATAACTGTGGTTTTGCCACCCCACGGTAAAAAATCTCTATTATTCAGGTTTTGGTAGTTTTTCCCGTAAAGAAAAACAGTAGTGTCTCCTGACTGTTGTGACACAAAAATATATCTGTTGAAAATTGTCTTGTGTAGGCCCGACATCCCAGTGTGGTTTTGCAGTTCCACGGGTCAAATCGCTGTACTATCCAGTTTTGGGCCTTTGGTATCTAAAAAAAAAGCAGTTTGAGTGTGTCGCTCACTGTTCAGCCGCAAATATCTCTATTTAAAAAAGTGTGGTATACCCCAGTAAACAATATCTGTGGTTTTGCCATCCCACGGTAAAAAATCTCTATTATTCAGCTTTTGGTAGTTTTTTCCGTAAAGAAAAACAGTAGCGTCTCCTGACTGTTGTGACACAAAAATATATCTGTTGAAAATAGTCTTGTGTAGGCCCGACATCCCAGTGTGGTTTCGCAGCTCCACAGGTCAAATCGCAGTACTATCCAGTTTTGGGCCTTTGGAATCTAAAAAAAAGCAGTTTGAGTGAGTCGCTCACTGTACAGCCGCAAATATCTCTATTTAAAAAAGTGTGGTATACCCCAGTAAACAATAACTGTGGTTTTGCCATCCCACGGTAAAAAATCTCTATTATTCAGCTTTTGGTAGTTTTTTCCGTAAAGAAAAACAGTAGTGTCTCCTGACTGTTGTGACACAAAAATATATCTGTTGAAAATAGTCTTGTGCAGGCCCGACATCCCAGTGTGGTTTCGCAGTTCCACGGGTCAAATCGCAGTACTATCCAGTTTTGGGCCTTTGGTATCTAAAGAAAAAGCAGTTTGAGTGTGTCGCTCACTGTTCAGCTGCAAATATCTCTATTTAAAAAAGTGTGGTATACCCCAGTAAACAATAACTGTGGTTTTACCATCCCACGGTAAAAAATCTCTATTATTCAGCTTTTTGTAGTTTTTTCCGTAAAGAAAAACAGTAGTGTCTCCTGACTGTTGTGACACAAAAATATATCTGTTGAAAATAGTCTTGTGTAGCTCCGACATCCCAGTGTGGTTTCGCAGTTCCACGGGTCAAATCGCTGTACTATCCAGTTTTGGGCCTTTGGTATCTAAAAAAAAAGCAGTTTGAGTGTGTCGCTCACTGTTCAGCCACAAATATCTCTATTTAAAAAAGTGTGGTATACCCCAGTAAACAATAACTGTGTTTTGCCATCCCACGGTAAAAAATCTCTATTATTCAGCTTTTGGTATTTTTTTCCGTAAAGAAAAACAGTAGTGTCTCCTGACTGTTGTGACACAAAAATATATCTGTTGAAAATCGTCTTGTGTAGGCCCGACATCCCAGTGTGGTTTCGCAGTTCCACGGGTCAAATCGCTGTACTATCCAGTTTTGGGCCTTTGGTATCTAAAAAAAAGCAGTTTGAGTGTGTCGCTCACTGTTCAGCCGCAAATATCTCTATTTAAAAAAGTGTGGTATGCCCCAGTAAACAATAACTGTGGTTTTGCCATCCCACGGTAAAAAATCTCTATTATTCAGCTTTTGGTAGTTTTTTCCGTAAAGAAAAACAGTAGCGTCTCCTGACTGTTGTGACACAAAAATATATCTGTTGAAAATAGTCTTGTGTAGGCGCGACATCCCAGTGTGGTTTGGCAGTTCCACGGGTCAAATCGCAGTACTATCCAGTTTTGGGCCTTTGGAATCTAAAAAAAAGCAGTTTGAGTGAGTCGCTCACTGTTCAGCCGCAAATATCTCTATTTAAAAAAGTGTGGTATACCCCAGTAAACAATAACTGTGGTTTTGCCATCCCACGGTAAAAAATCTCTATTATTCAGCTTTTGGTAGTTTTTTCCGTAAAGAAAAACAGTAGTGTCTCCTGACTGTTGTGACACAAAAATATATCTGTTGAAAATAGTCTTGTGCAGGCCCGACATCCCAGTGTGGTTTCTCAGTTCCACGGGTCAAATCGCTGTACTATCCAGTTTTGGGCCTTTGGTATCTAAAAAAAAAGCAGTTTGAGTTTGTCGCTCACTGTTCAGCTGCAAATATCTCTATTTAAAAAAGTGTGGTATGCCCCAGTAAACAATAACTGTGGTTTTGCTATCCCACGGTAAAAAATCTCTATTATTCAGCTTTTTGTAGTTTTTTCCGTAAAGAAAAACAGTAGTGTCTCCTGACTGTTGTGACACAAAAATATATCTGTTGAAAATAGTCTTGTGTAGCTCCGACATCCCAGTGTGGTTTCGCAGTTCCACGGGTCAAATCGCTGTACTATCCAGTTTTGGGCCTTTGGTATCTAAAAAAAAAGCAGTTTGAGTGTGTCGCTCACTGTTCAGCCGCAAATATCTCTATTTAAAAAAGTGTGGTATACCCCAGTAAACAATAACTGTGTTTTGCCATCCCACGGTAAAAAATCTCTATTATTCAGCTTTTGGTATTTTTTTCCGTAAAGAAAAACAGTAGTGTCTCCTGACTGTTGTGACACAAAAATATATCTGTTGAAAATAGTCTTGTGTAGGCCCGACATCCCAGTGTGGTTTCGCAGTTCCACGGGTGAAATCGCTGTACTATCCAGTTTTGGGCCTTTGGTATCTAAAAAAAAGCAGTTTGAGTGTGTCGCTCACTGTTCAGCCGCAAATATCTCTATTTAAAAAAGTGTGGTATGCCCCAGTAAACAATAACTGTGGTTTTGCCATCCCACGGTAAAAAATCTCTATTATTCAGCTTTTGGTAGTTTTTTCCGTAAAGAAAAACAGTAGCGTCTCCTGACTGTTGTGACACAAAAATATATCTGTTGAAAATAGTCTTGTGTAGGCCCGACATCCCAGTGTGGTTTCGCAGTTCCACGGGTCAAATCGCAGTACTATCCAGTTTTGGGCCTTTGGAATCTAAAAAAAAAGCAGTTTGAGTGTGTCGCTCACTGTTCAGCCGCAAATATCTCTATGTAAAAAAGTGTGGTATACCCCAGTAAACAATAACTGTGTTTTGCCATCCCACGGTAAAAAATCTCTATTATTCAGCTTTTGGTATTTTTTTCCGTAAAGAAAAACAGTAGTGTCTCCTGACTGTTGTGACACAAAAATATATCTGTTGAAAATAGTCTTGTGTAGGCCCGACATCCCAGTGTGGTTTCGCAGTTCCACGGGTCAAATCGCTGTACTATCCAGTTTTGGGCCTTTGGTATCTAAAAAAAAGCAGTTTGAGTGTGTCGCTCACTGTTCAGCCGCAAATATCTCTATTTAAAAAAGTGTGGTATGCCCCAGTAAACAATAACTGTGGTTTTGCCATCCCACGGTAAAAAATCTCTATTATTCAGCTTTTGGTAGTTTTTTCCGTAAAGAAAAACAGTAGCGTCTCCTGACTGTTGTGACACAAAAATATATCTGTTGAAAATAGTCTTGTGTAGGCCCGACATCCCAGTGTGGTTTCGCAGTTCCACGGGTCAAATCGCAGTACTATCCAGTTTTGGGCCTTTGGAATCTAAAAAAAAGCAGTTTGAGTGAGTCGCTCACTGTTCAGCCGCAAATATCTCTATTTAAAAAAGTGTGGTATACCCCAGTAAACAATAACTGTGGTTTTGCCATCCCACGGTAAAAAATCTCTATTATTCAGCTTTTGGTAGTTTTTTCCGTAAAGAAAAACAGTAGTGTCTCCTGACTGTTGTGACACAAAAATATATCTGTTGAAAATAGTCTTGTGTAGGCCCGACATCCCAGTGTGGTTTCGCAGTTCCACAGGTCAAATCGCAGTACTATCCAGTTTTGGGCCTTTGGTATCTAAAAAAAAAGCAGTTTGAGTGTGTCGCTCACTGTTCAGCCGCAAATATCTCTATTTAAAAAAGTGTGGTATACCCCAGTAAGCAATAACTGTGGTTTTACCATCCCACGGTAAAATATCTCTATTATTCAGCTTTTGGTAGTTTTTTCCATAAAAAAAAAACAGTAGTGTCTCCTGACTGTTTTGACACAAAAATATATCTGTTGAAAATAGTCTTGTGTAGGCCCGACATCCCAGTGTGGTTTCGCAGTTCCACGGGTCAAATCGCTGTACTATCCAGTTTTGGGCCTTTGGTATCTAAAAAAAGAGCAGTTTGAGTGTGTCGCTCACTGTTCAGCCGCAAATATCTCTATTTAAAAAAGTGTGGTATACCCCAGTACACAATAACTGTGGTTTTGCCATCCCACGGTAAAAAATCTCTATTATTCAGGTTTTGGTAGTTTTTCCCGTAAAGAAAAACAGTTGTGTCTCCTGACTGTTGTGACACAAAAATATATCTGTTGAAAATTGTCTTGTGTAGGCCCGACATCCCAGTGTGGTTTTGCAGTTCCACGGGTCAAATCGCTGTACTATCCAGTTTTGGGCCTTTGGTATCTAAAAAAAAAGCAGTTTGAGTGAGTCGCTCACTGTTCAGCCGCAAATATCTCTATTTAAAAAAGTGTGGTATACCCCAGTAAACAATAACTGTGGTTTTGCCATCCCACGGTAAAAAATCTCTATTATTCAGCTTTTGGTAGTTTTTTCCGTAAAGAAAAACAGTAGTGTCTCCTGACTGTTGTGACACAAAAATATATCTGTTGAAAATAGTCTTGTGTAGGCCCGACATCCCAGTGTGGTTTCGCAGTTCCACGGGTCAAATCGCAGTACTATCCAGTTTTGGGCCTTTGGTATCTAAAAAAAAAGCAGTTTGAGTGTGTCGCTCACTTTTCAGCTGCAAATATCTCTATTTAAAAAAGTGTGGTATGCCCCAGTAAGCAATAACTGTGGTTTTACCATCCCACGGTAAAAAATCTCTATTATTCAGCTTTTGGTAGTTTTTTCCGTAAAAAAAAACAGTAGTGTCTCCTGACTGTTGTGACACAAAAATATATCTGTTGAAAATAGTCTTGTGTAGGCCCGACATCCCAGTGTGGTTTCGCAGTTCCACGGGTCAAATCGCTGTACTATCCAGTTTTGGGCCTTTGGTATCTAAAAAAAAAGCAGTTTGAGTGTGTCGCTCACTGTTCAGCCGCAAATATCTCTATTTAAAAAAGTGTGGTATACCCCAGTAAACAATAACTGTGGTTTTGCTATCCCACGGTAAAAAATCTCTATTATTCAGCTTTTGGTAGTTTTTTCCGTAAAGAAAAACAGTAGTGTCTCCTGACTGTTGTGACACAAAAATATATCTGTTGAAAATAGTCTTGTGTAGGCCCGACATCCCAGTGTGGTTTCGCAGTTCCACGGGTCAAATCGCTGTACTATCCAGTTTTGGGCCTTTGGTATCTAAAAAAAAGCAGTTTGAGTGTGTCGCTCACTGTTCAGCCGCAAATATCTCTATTTAAAAAAGTGTGGTATGCCCCAGTGAACAATAACTGTGGTTTTGCCATCCCAAGGTAAAAAATCTCTATTATTCAGCTTTTTGTAGTTTTTTCCGTAAAGAAAAACAGTAGTGTCTCCTGACTGTTGTGACACAAAAATATATCTGTTGAAAATAGTCTTGTGTAGCTCCAACATCCCAGTGTGGTTTCGCAGTTCCACGGGTCAAATCGCTGTACTATCCAGTTTTGGGCCTTTGGTATCTAAAAAAAAAGCACTTTGAGTGTGTCGCTCACTGTTCAGCCGCAAATATCTCTATTTAAAAAAGTGTGGTATACCCCAGTAAACAATAACTGTGGTTTTGCCATCCCACGGTAAAAAATCTCTATTATTCAGCTTTTGGTAGTTTTTTCCGTAAAGAAAAACAGTAGCGTCTCCTGACTGTTGTGACACAAAAATATATCTGTTGAAAATAGTCTTGTGTAGGCCTGACATCCCAGTGTGGTTTCGCAGTTCCACGGGTCAAATCGCAGTACTATCCAGTTTTGGGCCTTTGGAATCTAAAAAAAAGCAGTTTGAGTGAGTCGCTCACTGTTCAGCCGCAAATATCTCTATTTAAAAAAGTGTGGTATACCCCAGTAAACAATAACTGTGGTTTTGCCATCCCACGGTAAAAAATCTCTATTATTCAGCTTTTGGTAGTTTTTTCCGTAAAGAAAAACAGTAGTGTCTCCTGACTGTTGTGACACAAAAATATATCTGTTGAAAATAGTCTTGTGTAGGCCCGACATCCCAGTGTGGTTTCGCAGTTCCACGGGTCAAATCGCAGTACTATCCAGTTTTGGGCCTTTGGTATCTAAAAAAAAAGCAGTTTGAGTGTGTCGTTCACTGTTCAGCCGCAAATATCTCTATTTAAAAAAGTGTGGTATACCCCAGTAAGCAATAACTGTGGTTTTACCATCCCACGGTAAAAAATCTCTATTATTCAGCTTTTGGTAGTTTTTTCCGTAAAAAAAAACAGTAGTGTCTCCTGACTGTTGTGACAAAAAAATATATCTGTTGAAAATAGTCTTGTGTAGGCCCGACATCCCAGTGTGGTTTCGCAGTTCCACGGGTCAAATCGCTGTACTATCCAGTTTTGGGCCTTTGGTATCTAAAAAAAAGCACTTTGAGTGTGTCGCTCACTGTTCAGCCGCAAATATCTCTATTTGAAAAAGTGTGGTATACCCCAGTAAACAATAACTGTGGTTTTGCCATCCCACGGTAAAAAATCTCTATTATTCAGCTTTTGGTAGTTTTTTCCGTAAAGAAAAACAGTAGCGTCTCCTGACTGTTGTGACACAAAAATATATCTGTTGAAAATAGTCTTGTTTAGGCCCGACATCCCAGTGTGGTTTCGCAGTTCCACGGGTCAAATCGCAGTACTATCCAGTTTTGGGCCTTTGGAATCTAAAAAAAAGCAGTTTGAGTGAGTCGCTCACTGTTCAGCCGCAAATATCTCTATTTAAAAAAGTGTGGTATACCCCAGTAAACAATAACTGTGGTTTTGCCATCCCACGGTAAAAAATCTCTATTATTCAGCTTTTGGTAGTTTTTTCCGTAAAGAAAAACAGTAGTGTCTCCTGACTGTTGTGACACAAAAATATATCTGTTGAAAATAGTCTTGTGTAGGCCCGACATCCCAGTGTGGTTTCGCAGTTCCACGGGTCAAATCGCAGTACTATCCAGTTTTGGGCCTTTGGTATCTAAAAAAAAGCAGTTTGAGTGTGTCGCTCACTGTTCAGCTGCAAATATCTCTATTTAAAAAAGTGTGGTATACCCCAGTAAGCAATAACTGTGGTTTTACCATCCCACGGTAAAAAATCTCTATTATTCAGCTTTTGGTAGTTTTTTCCGTAAAAAAAAACAGTAGTGTCTCCTGACTGTTGTGACACAAAAATATATCTGTTGAAAATAGTCTTGTGTAGGCCCGACATCCCAGTGTGGTTTCGCATTTCCACGGGTCAAATCGCTGTACTATCCAGTTTTGGGCTTTTGGTATCTAAAAAAAAAGCAGTTTGAGTGTGTCGCTCACTGTTCAGCCGCAAATATCTCTATTTAAAAAAGTGTGGTATACCCCAGTAAACAATAACTGTGGTTTTGCTATCCCACGGTAAAAAATCTCTATTATTCAGCTTTTGGTAGTTTTTTCCGTAAAGAAAAACAGTAGTGTCTCCTGACTGTTGTGACACAAAAATATATCTGTTGAAAATAGTCTTGTGTAGCTCCGACATCCCAGTGTGGTTTCGCAGTTCCACGGGTCAAATCGCTGTACTATCCAGTTTTGGGCCTTTGGTATCTAAAAAAAAAGCAGTTTGAGTGTGTCGCTCACTGTTCAGCCGCAAATATCTCTATTTAAAAAAGTGTGGTATACCCCAGTAAGCAATAATTGTGGCTTTGCCATCCCACGGTAAAAAATCTCTATTATTCAGCTTTTGGTAGTTTTTTCCGTAAAGAAAAACAGTAGTGTCTCCTGACTGTTGTGACACAAAAATATATCTGTTGAAAATAGTCTTGTGTAGGCCCGACATCCCAGTGTGGTTTCGCAGTTCCACGGGTCAAATCGCTGTACTATCCAGTTTTGGGCCTGTGGTATCTAAAAAAAAGCAGGTTGAGTGTGTCGCTCACTGTTCAGCCGCAAATATCTCTATTTAAAAAAGTGTGGTATGCCCCAGTGAACAATAACTGTGGTTTTGCCATCCCACGGTAAAAAATCTCTATTATTCAGCTTTTGGTAGTTTTTTCCATAAAGAAAAACAGTAGTGTCTCCTGACTGTTGTGAAACAAAAATATATCTGTTGAAAATAGTCTTGTGTAGGCCCGACATCCCAGTGTGGTTTCGCAGTTCCACGGGTCAAATCGCAGTACTATCCAGTTTTGGGCCTTTGGTATCTATAAAAAAAAGCAGTTTGAGTGTGTCGCTCACTGTTCAGCTGCAAATATCTCTATTTAAAAAAGTGTGGTATACCCCAGTAAGCAATAACTGTGGTTTTACCATCCCACGGTAAAAAATCTCTATTATTCAGCTTTTGGTAGTTTTTTCCGTAAAAAAAAACAGTAGTGTCTCCTGACTGTTGTGACACAAAAATATATCTGTTGAAAATAGTCTTGTGTAGGCCCGACATCCCAGTGTGGTTTCGCAGTTCCACGGGTCAAATCGCTGTACTATCCAGTTTTGGGCCTTTGGTATCTAAAAAAAAAGCAGTTTGAGTGTGTCGCTCACTGTTCAGCCGCAAATATCTCTATTTAAAAAAGTGTGGTATACCCCAGTAAACAATAACTGTGGTTTTGCTATCCCACGGTAAAAAATCTCTATTATTCAGCTTTTGGTAGTTTTTTCCGTAAAGAAAAACAGTAGTGTCTCCTGACTGTTGTGACACAAAAATATATCTGTTGAAAATAGTCTTGTGTAGCTCCGACATCCCAGTGTGGTTTCGCAGTTCCACGGGTCAAATCGCTGTACTATCCAGTTTTGGGCCTTTGGTATCTAAAAAAAAAGCAGTTTGAGTGTGTCGCTCACTGTTCAGCCGCAAATATCTCTATTTAAAAAAGTGTGGTATACCCCAGTAAACAATAACTGTGGTTTTGCCATCCCACGGTAAAAAATCTCTATTATTCAGCTTTTGGTAGTTTTTTCCGTAAAGAAAAACAGTAGTGTCTCCTGACTGTTGTGACACAAAAATATATCTGTTGAAAATAGTCTTGTGTAGGCCCGACATCCCAGTGTGGTTTCGCAGTTCCACGGGTCAAATCGCTGTACTATCCAGTTTTGGGCCTTTGGTATCTAAAAAAAAGCAGTTTGAGTGTGTCGCTCACTGTTCAGCCGCAAATATCTCTATTTAAAAAAGTGTGGTATGCCCCAGTGAACAATAACTGTGGTTTTGCCATCCCACGGTAAAAAATCTCTATTATTCAGCTTTTTGTAGTTTTTTCCGTAAAGAAAAACAGTAGTGTCTCCTGACTGTTGTGACACAAAAATATATCTGTTGAAAATAGTCTTGTGTAGCTCCAACATCCCAGTGTGGTTTCGCAGTTCCACGGGTCAAATCGCTGTACTATCCAGTTTTGGGCCTTTGGTATCTAAAAAAAAAGCACTTTGAGTGTGTCGCTCACTGTTCAGCCGCAAATATCTCTATTTAAAAAAGTGTGGTATACCCCAGTAAACAATAAGTGTGGTTTTGCCATCCCACGGTAAAAAATCTCTATTATTCAGCTTTTGGTAGTTTTTTCCGTAAAGATAAACAGTAGCGTCTCCTGACTGTTGTGACACAAAAATATATCTGTTGAAAATAGTCTTGTGTAGGCCCGACATCCCAGTGTGGTTTCGCAGTTCCACGGGTCAAATCGCAGTACTATCCAGTTTTGGGCCTTTGGAATCTAAAAAAAAGCAGTTTGAGTGAGTCGCTCACTGTTCAGCCGCAAATATCTCTATTTAAAAAAGTGTGGTATACCCCAGTAAACAATAACTGTGGTTTTGCCATCCCACGGTAAAAAATCTCTATTATTCAGCTTTTGGTAGTTTTTTCCGTAAAGAAAAACAGTAGTGTCTCCTGACTGTTGTGACACAAAAATATATCTGTTGAAAATAGTCTTGTGTAGGCCCGACATCCCAGTGTGGTTTTGCAGTTCCACGGGTCAAATCGCAGTACTATCCAGTTTTGGGCCTTTGGTATCTAAAAAAAAAGCAGTTTGAGTGTGTCGCTCACTGTTCAGCCGCAAATATCTCTATTTAAAAAAGTGTGGTATACCCCAGTAAGCAATAACTGTGGTTTTACCATCCCACGGTAAAAAATCTCTATTATTCAGCTTTTGGTAGTTTTTTTCCGTAAAAATAAACAGTAGTGTCTCCTGACTGTTGTGACACAAAAATATATCTGTTGAAAATAGTCTTGTGTAGGCCCGACATCCCAGTGTGGTTTCGCAGTTCCACGGGTCAAATCGCTGTACTATCCAGTTTTGGGCCTTTGGTATCTAAAAAAAAAGCAGTTTGAGTGTGTCGCTCACTGTTCAGCCGCAAATATCTCTATTTAAAAAAGTGTGGTATACCCCAGTACACAATAACTGTGGTTTTGCCATCCCACGGTAAAAAATCTCTATTATTCAGGTTTTGGTAGTTTTTCCCGTAAAGAAAAACAGTAGTGTCTCCTGACTGTTGTGACACAAAAATATATCTGTTGAAAATTGTCTTGTGTAGGCCCGACATCCCAGTGTGGTTTTGCAGTTCCACGGGTCAAATCGCTGTACTATCCAGTTTTGGGCCTTTGGTATCTAAAAAAAAAGCAGTTTGAGTGTGTCGCTCACTGTTCAGCCGCAAATATCTCTATTTAAAAAAGTGTGGTATACCCCAGTAAATAATAACTGTGGTTTTGCCATCCCACGGTAAAAAATCTCTATTATTCAGCTTTTGGTAGTTTTTTCCGTAAAGAAAAACAGTAGCGTCTCCTGACTGTTGTGACACAAAAATATATCTGTTGAAAATAGTCTTGTGTAGGCCCGACATCCCAGTGTGGTTTCGCAGTTCCACGGGTCAAATCGCAGTACTATCCAGTTTTGGGCCTTTGGAATCTAAAAAAAAGCAGTTTGAGTGAGTCGCTCACTGTTCAGCCGCAAATATATCTATTTAAAAAAGTGTGGTATACCCCAGTAAACAATAACTGTGGTTTTGCCATCCCACGGTAAAAAATCTCTATTATTCAGCTTTTGGTAGTTTTTTCCGTAAAAAAAAACAGTAGTGTCTCCTGACTGTTGTGACACAAAAATATATCTGTTGAAAATAGTCTTGTGTAGGCCCGACATCCCAGTGTGGTTTCGCAGTTCCACGGGTCAAATCGCTGTACTATCCAGTTTTGGGCCTTTGGTATCTAAAAAAAAAGCAGTTTGAGTGTGTCGCTCACTGTTCAGCCGCAAATATCTCTATTTAAAAAAGTGTGGTATACCCCAGTAAACAATAACTGTGGTTTTGCCATCCCACGGTAAAAAATCTCTATTATTCAGGTTTTGGTAGTTTTTCCCGTAAAGAAAAACAGTAGTGTCTCCTGACTGTTGTGACACAAAAATATATCTGTTGAAAATTGTCTTGTGTAGGCCGGACATCCGAGTGTGGTTTTGCAGTTCCACGGGTCAAATCGCTGTACTATCCAGTTTTGGGCCTTTGGTATCTAAAAAAAACCAGTTTGAGTGTGTCGCTCACTGTTCAGCCGCAAATATCTCTATTTAAAAAAGTGTGGTATACCCCAGTAAACAATAACTGTGGTTTTGCCATCCCACGGTAAAAAATCTCTATTATTCAGGTTTTGGTAGTTTTTTCCATAAAGAAAAACAGTAGTGTCTCCTGACTGTTGTGACACAAAAATATATCTGTTGAAAATAGTCTTGTGTAGGCCCGACATCCCAGTGTGGTTTCGCAGTTCCACAAGTCAAATCGCTGTACTATCCAGTTTTGGGCCTTTGGTATCTAAAAAAAAAGCAGTTTGAGTGTGTCGCTCACTGTTCAGCCGCAAATATCTCTATTTATAAAAGTGTGGTATACCCCAGTAAACAATAACTGTGGTTTTGCCATCCCACGGTAAAAAATCTCTATTATTCAGCTTTTGGTAGTTTTTTCCGTAAAGAAAAACAGTAGTGTCTCCTGACTGTTGTAACACAAAAATATATCTGTTGAAAATAGTCTTGTGTAGGCCCGACATCCCAGTGTGGTTTCGCAGTTCCACGGGTCAAATCGCAGTACTATCCAGTTTTGGGCCTTTGGTATCTAAAAAAAAAGCAGTTTGAGTGTGTCGCTCACTGTTCAGCCGCAAATATCTCTATTTAAAAAAGTGTGGTATGCCCCAGTAAGCAATAACTATGGTTTTACCATCCCACGGTAAAAAATCTCTATTATTCAGATTTTGGTAGTTTTTTCCGTAAAGAAAAACAGTAGTGTCTCCTGACTGTTGTGACACAAAAATATATCTGTTGAAAATAGTCTTGTGCAGGCCCGACATCCCAGTGTGGTTTCGCAGTTCCACGGGTCAAATCGCTGTACTATCCAGTTTTGGGCCTTTGGTATCTAAAAAAAAAGCAGTTTGAGTGTGTCGCTCACTGTTCAGCTGCAAATATCTCTATTTAAAAAAGTGTGGTATACCCCAGTAAACAATAACTGTGGTTTTGCCATCCCACGGTAAAAAATCTCTATTATTCAGCTTTTTGTAGTTTTTTCCGTAAAGAAAAACAGTAGTGTCTCCTGACTGTTGTGACACAAAAATATATCTGTTGAAAATAGTCTTGTGTAGCTCCAACATCCCAGTGTGGTTTCGCAGTTCCACGTGTCAAATTGCTGTACTATCCAGTTTTGGGCCTTTGGTATCTAAAAAAAAAGCACTTTGAGTGTGTCGCTCACTGTTCAGCCTCAAATATCTCTATTTAAAAAAGTGTGGTATACCCCAGTAAACAATAACTGTGGTTTTGCCATCCCACGGTAAAAAATCTCTATTATTCAGCTTTTGGTAGTTTTTTCCGTAAAGAAAAACAGTAGCGTCTCCTGACTGTTGTGACACAAAAATATATCTGTTGAAAATAGTCTTGTGTAGGCCCGACATCCCAGTGTGGTTTCGCAGTTCCACGGGTCAAATCGCAGTACTATCCAGTTTTGGGCCTTTGGAATCTAAAAAAAAGCAGTTTGAGTGAGTCGTTCACTGTTCAGCCGCAAATATCTCTATTTAAAAAAGTGTGGTATACCCCAGTAAACAATAACTGTGGTTTTGCCATCCCACGGTAAAAAATCTCTATTATTCAGCTTTTGGTAGTTTTTTCCGTAAAGAAAAACAGTAGTGTCTCCTGACTGTTGTGACACAAAACTATATCTGTTGAAAATAGTCTTGTGTGGGCCCGACATCCCAGTGTGGTTTCGCAGTTCCACGGGTCAAATCGCAGTACTATCCAGTTTTGGGCCTTTGGTATCTAAAAAAAAAGCAGTTTGAGTGTGTCGCTCACTGTTCAGCCGCAAATATCTCTATTTAAAAAAGTGTGGTATACCCCAGTAAACAATAACTGTGGTTTTGCCATCCCACGGTAAAAAATCTCTATTATTCAGGTTTTGGTAGTTTTTCCCGTAAAGAAAAACAGTAGTGTCTCCTGACTGTTGTGACACAAAAATATATCTGTTGATAATTGTCTTGTGTAGGCCCGACATCCGAGTGTGGTTTTGCAGTTCCACGGGTCAAATCGCTGTACTATCCAGTTTTGGGCCTTTGGTATCTAAAAAAAAGCAGTTTGAGTGTGTCGCTCACTGTTCAGCCGCAAATATCTCTATTTAAAAAAGTGTGGTATACCCCAGTAAACAATAACTGTGGTTTTGCCATCCCACGGTAAAAAATCTCTATTATTCAGGTTTTGGTAGTTTTTTCCGTAAAAATAAACAGTAGTGTCTCCTGACTGTTGTGACACAAAAATATATCTGTTGAAAATAGTCTTGTGTAGGCTCGACATCCCAGTGTGGTTTCGCAGTTCCACGGGTCAAATCGCTGTACTATCCAGTTTTGGGCCTTTGGTATCTAAAAAAAAAGCAGTTTGAGTGTGTCGCTCACTGTTCAGCCGCAAATATCTCTATTTAAAAAAGTGTGGTATACCCCAGTACACAATAACTGTGGTTTTGCCATCCCACGGTAAAAAATCTCTATTATTCAGGTTTTGGTAGTTTTTCCCATAAAGAAAAACAGTAGTGTCTCCTGACTGTTGTGACACAAAAATATATCTGTTGAAAATTGTCTTGTGTAGGCCCGACATCCCAGTGTGGTTTTGCAGTTCCACGGGTCAAATCGCTGTACTATCCAGTTTTGGGCCTTTGGTATCTAAAAAAAAAGCAGTTTGAGTGTGTCGCTCACTGTTCAGCCGCAAATATCTCTATTTAAAAAAGTGTGGTATACCCCAGTAAATAATAACTGTGGTTTTGCCATCCCACGGTAAAAAATCTCTATTATTCAGCTTTTGGTAGTTTTTTCCGTAAAGAAAAACAGTAGCGTCTCCTGACTGTTGTGACACAAAAATATATCTGTTGAAAATAGTCTTGTGTAGGCCCGACATCCCAGTGTGGTTTCGCAGTTCCACGGGTCAAATCGCAGTACTATCCAGTTTTGGGCCTTTGGAATCTAAAAAAAAGCAGTTTGAGTGAGTCGCTCACTGTTCAGCCGCAAATATATCTATTTAAAAAAGTGTGGTATACCCCAGTAAACAATAACTGTGGTTTTGCCATCCCACGGTAAAAAATCTCTATTATTCAGCTTTTGGTAGTTTTTTCCGTAAAAAAAAACAGTAGTGTCTCCTGACTGTTGTGACACAAAAATATATCTGTTGAAAATAGTCTTGTGTAGGCCCGACATCCCAGTGTGGTTTCGCAGTTCCACGGGTCAAATCGCTGTACTATCCAGTTTTGGGCCTTTGGTATCTAAAAAAAAAGCAGTTTGAGTGTGTCGCTCACTGTTCAGCCGCAAATATCTCTATTTAAAAAAGTGTGGTATACCCCAGTAAACAATAACTGTGGTTTTGCCATCCCACGGTAAAAAATCTCTATTATTCAGGTTTTGGTAGTTTTTCCCGTAAAGAAAAACAGTAGTGTCTCCTGACTGTTGTGACACAAAAATATATCTGTTGAAAATTGTCTTGTGTAGGCCGGACATCCGAGTGTGGTTTTGCAGTTCCACGGGTCAAATCGCTGTACTATCCAGTTTTGGGCCTTTGGTATCTAAAAAAAACCAGTTTGAGTGTGTCGCTCACTGTTCAGCCGCAAATATCTCTATTTAAAAAAGTGTGGTATACCCCAGTAAACAATAACTGTGGTTTTGCCATCCCACGGTAAAAAATCTCTATTATTCAGGTTTTGGTAGTTTTTTCCATAAAGAAAAACAGTAGTGTCTCCTGACTGTTGTGACACAAAAATATATCTGTTGAAAATAGTCTTGTGTAGGCCCGACATCCCAGTGTGGTTTCGCAGTTCCACAAGTCAAATCGCTGTACTATCCAGTTTTGGGCCTTTGGTATCTAAAAAAAAAGCAGTTTGAGTGTGTCGCTCACTGTTCAGCCGCAAATATCTCTATTTATAAAAGTGTGGTATACCCCAGTAAACAATAACTGTGGTTTTGCCATCCCACGGTAAAAAATCTCTATTATTCAGCTTTTGGTAGTTTTTTCCGTAAAGAAAAACAGTAGTGTCTCCTGACTGTTGTAACACAAAAATATATCTGTTGAAAATAGTCTTGTGTAGGCCCGACATCCCAGTGTGGTTTCGCAGTTCCACGGGTCAAATCGCAGTACTATCCAGTTTTGGGCCTTTGGTATCTAAAAAAAAAGCAGTTTGAGTGTGTCGCTCACTGTTCAGCCGCAAATATCTCTATTTAAAAAAGTGTGGTATGCCCCAGTAAGCAATAACTATGGTTTTACCATCCCACGGTAAAAAATCTCTATTATTCAGATTTTGGTAGTTTTTTCCGTAAAGAAAAACAGTAGTGTCTCCTGACTGTTGTGACACAAAAATATATCTGTTGAAAATAGTCTTGTGCAGGCCCGACATCCCAGTGTGGTTTCGCAGTTCCACGGGTCAAATCGCTGTACTATCCAGTTTTGGGCCTTTGGTATCTAAAAAAAAAGCAGTTTGAGTGTGTCGCTCACTGTTCAGCTGCAAATATCTCTATTTAAAAAAGTGTGGTATACCCCAGTAAACAATAACTGTGGTTTTGCCATCCCACGGTAAAAAATCTCTATTATTCAGCTTTTTGTAGTTTTTTCCGTAAAGAAAAACAGTAGTGTCTCCTGACTGTTGTGACACAAAAATATATCTGTTGAAAATAGTCTTGTGTAGCTCCAACATCCCAGTGTGGTTTCGCAGTTCCACGTGTCAAATTGCTGTACTATCCAGTTTTGGGCCTTTGGTATCTAAAAAAAAAGCACTTTGAGTGTGTCGCTCACTGTTCAGCCTCAAATATCTCTATTTAAAAAAGTGTGGTATACCCCAGTAAACAATAACTGTGGTTTTGCCATCCCACGGTAAAAAATCTCTATTATTCAGCTTTTGGTAGTTTTTTCCGTAAAGAAAAACAGTAGCGTCTCCTGACTGTTGTGACACAAAAATATATCTGTTGAAAATAGTCTTGTGTAGGCCCGACATCCCAGTGTGGTTTCGCAGTTCCACGGGTCAAATCGCAGTACTATCCAGTTTTGGGCCTTTGGAATCTAAAAAAAAGCAGTTTGAGTGAGTCGTTCACTGTTCAGCCGCAAATATCTCTATTTAAAAAAGTGTGGTATACCCCAGTAAACAATAACTGTGGTTTTGCCATCCCACGGTAAAAAATCTCTATTATTCAGCTTTTGGTAGTTTTTTCCGTAAAGAAAAACAGTAGTGTCTCCTGACTGTTGTGACACAAAACTATATCTGTTGAAAATAGTCTTGTGTGGGCCCGACATCCCAGTGTGGTTTCGCAGTTCCACGGGTCAAATCGCAGTACTATCCAGTTTTGGGCCTTTGGTATCTAAAAAAAAAGCAGTTTGAGTGTGTCGCTCACTGTTCAGCCGCAAATATCTCTATTTAAAAAAGTGTGGTATACCCCAGTAAACAATAACTGTGGTTTTGCCATCCCACGGTAAAAAATCTCTATTATTCAGGTTTTGGTAGTTTTTCCCGTAAAGAAAAACAGTAGTGTCTCCTGACTGTTGTGACACAAAAATATATCTGTTGATAATTGTCTTGTGTAGGCCCGACATCCGAGTGTGGTTTTGCAGTTCCACGGGTCAAATCGCTGTACTATCCAGTTTTGGGCCTTTGGTATCTAAAAAAAAGCAGTTTGAGTGTGTCGCTCACTGTTCAGCCGCAAATATCTCTATTTAAAAAAGTGTGGTATACCCCAGTAAACAATAACTGTGGTTTTGCCATCCCACGGTAAAAAATCTCTATTATTCAGGTTTTGGTAGTTTTTTCCGTAAAGAAAAACAGTAGTGTCTCCTGACTGTTGTGACACAAAAATATATCTGTTGAAAATAGTCTTGTGTAGGCCCGACATCCCAGTGTGGTTTCGCAGTTCCACGAGTCAAATCGCTGTACTATCCAGTTTTGGGCCTTTGGTATCTAAAAAAAAAGCAGTTTGAGTGTGTCGCTCACTGTTCAGCCGCAAATATCTCTATTTATAAAAGTGTGGTATACCCCAGTAAACAATAACTGTGGTTTTGCCATCCCACGGTAAAAAATCTCTATTATTCAGCTTTTGGTAGTTTTTTCCGTAAAGAAAAACAGTAGTGTCTCCTGACTGTTGTAACACAAAAATATATCTGTTGAAAATAGTCTTGTGTAGGCCCGACATCCCAGTGTGGTTTCGCAGTTCCACGGGTCAAATCGCAGTACTATCCAGTTTTGGGCCTTTGGTATCTAAAAAAAAAGCAGTTTGAGTGTGTCGCTCACTGTTCAGCCGCAAATATCTCTATTTAAAAAAGTGTGGTATACCCCAGTAAGCAATAACTATGGTTTTACCATCCCATGGTAAAAAATCTCTATTATTCAGATTTTGGTAGTTTTTTCCGTAAAGAAAAACAGTAGTGTCTCCTGACTGTTGTGACACAAAAATATATCTGTTGAAAATAGTCTTGTGTAGCTCCAACATCCCAGTGTGGTTTCGCAGTTCCACGTGTCAAATCGCTGTACTATCCAGTTTTGGGCCTTTGGTATCTAAAAAAAAAGCTCTTTGAGTGTGTCGCTCACTGTTCAGCCTCAAATATCTCTTTTTAAAAAAGTGTGGTATACCCCAGTAAACAATAACTGTGGTTTTGCCATCCCACGGTAAAAAATCTCTATTATTCAGCTTTTGGTAGTTTTTTCCGTAAAGAAAAACAGTAGCGTCTCCTGACTGTTGTGACACAAAAATATATCTGTTGAAAATAGTCTTGTGTAGGCCCGACATCCCAGTGTGGTTTCGCAGTTCCACGGGTCAAATCGCAGTACTATCCAGTTTTGGGCCTTTGGAATCTAAAAAAAAGCAGTTTGAGTGAGTCGCTCACTGTTCAGCCGCAAATATCTCTATTTAAAAAAGTGTGGTATACCCCAGTAAACAATAACTGTGGTTTTGCCATCCCACGGTAAAAAATCTCTATTATTCAGCTTTTGGTAGTTTTTTCCGTAAAGAAAAACAGTAGTGTCTCCTGACTGTTGTGACACAAAAATATATCTGTTGAAAATAGTCTTGTGTAGGCCCGACATCCCAGTGTAGTTTCGCAGTTCCACGGGTCAAATCGCAGTACTATCCAGTTTTGGGCCTTTGGTATCTAAAAAAAAAGCAGTTTGAGTGTGTCGCTCACTGTTCAGCCGCAAATATCTCTATTTAAAAAAGTGTGGTATACCCCAGTAAGCAATAACTGTGGTTTTACCATCCCACGGTAAAAATTCTCTATTATTCAGCTTTTGGTAGTTTTTTCCGTAAAAAAAAACAGTAGTGTCTCCTGACTGTTGTGACACAAAAATATATCTGTTGAAAATAGTCTTGTGTAGGCCCGACATCCCAGTGTGGTTTCGCAGTTCCACGGGTCAAATCGCTGTACTATCCAGTTTTGGGCCTTTGGTATCTAAAAAAAAAGCAGTTTGAGTGTGTCGCTCACTGTTCAGCCGCAAATATCTCTATTTAAAAAAGTGTGGTATACCCCAATAAACAATAACTGTGGTTTTGCCATCCCACGGTAAAAAATCTCTATTATTCAGCTTTTGGTAGTTTTTTCCGTAAAGAAAAACAGTAGTGTCTCCTGACTGTTGTGACACAAAAATATATCTGTTGAAAATTGTCTTGTGTAGGCCCGACATCCGAGTGTGGTTTTGCAGTTCCACGGGTCAAATCGCTGTACTATCCAGTTTTGGGCCTTTGGTATCTAAAAAAAACCAGTTTGAGTGTGTCGCTCACTGTTCAGCCGCAAATATCTCTATTTAAAAAAGTGTGGTATACCCCAGTAAACAATAACTGTGGTTTTGCCATCCCACGGTAAAAAATCTCTATTATTCAGGTTTTGGTAGTTTTTCCCGTAAAGAAAAACAGTAGTGTCTCCTGACTGTTGTGACACAAAAATATATCTGTTGAAAATTGTCTTGTGTAGGCCCGACATCCGAGTGTGGTTTTGCAGTTCCACGGGTCAAATCGCTGTACTATCCAGTTTTGGGCCTTTGGTATCTAAAAAAAACCAGTTTGAGTGTGTCGCTCACTGTTCAGCCGCAAATATCTCTATTTAAAAAAGTGTGGTATACCCCAGTAAACAATAACTGTGGTTTTGCCATCCCACGGTAAAAAATCTCTATTATTCAGGTTTTGGTAGTTTTTTCCATAAAGAAAAACAGTAGTGTCTCCTGACTGTTGTGACACAAAAATATATCTGTTGAAAATAGTCTTGTGTAGGCCCGACATCCCAGTGTGGTTTCGCAGTTCCACGAGTCAAATCGCTGTACTATCCAGTTTTGGGCCTTTGGTATCTAAAAAAAAAGCAGTTTGAGTGTGTCGCTCACTGTTCAGCCGCAAATATCTCTATTTATAAAAGTGTGGTATACCCCAGTAAACAATAACTGTGGTTTTGCCATCCCACGGTAAAAAATCTCTATTATTCAGCTTTTGGTAGTTTTTTCCGTAAAGAAAAACAGTAGTGTCTCCTGACTGTTGTAACACAAAAATATATCTGTTGAAAATAGTCTTGTGTAGGCCCGACATCCCAGTGTGGTTTCGCAGTTCCACGGGTCAAATCGCTGTACTATCCAGTTTTGGGCCTTTGGTATCTAAAAAAAAGCAGTTTGAGTGTGTCGCTCACTGTTCAGCCGCAAATATCTCTATTTAAAAAAGAGTGGTATACCCCAGTAAACAATAACTGTGGTTTTGCCATCCCACGGTAAAAAATCTCTATTATTCAGCTTTTGGTAGTTTTTTCCGTAAAGAAAAACAGTAGTGTCTCCTGACTGTTGTAACACAAAAATATATCTGTTGAAAATAGTCTTGTGTAGGCCCGACATCCCAGTGTGGTTTCGCAGTTCCACGGGTCAAATCGCAGTACTATCCAGTTTTGGGCCTTTGGTATCTAAAAAAAAAGCAGTTTGAGTGTGTCGCTCACTGTTCAGCCGCAAATATCTCTATTTAAAAAAGTGTGGTATACCCCAGTAAGCAATAACTATGGTTTTACCATCCCACGGTAAAAAATCTCTATTATTCAGATTTTGGTAGTTTTTTCCGTAAAGAAAAACAGTAGTGTCTCCTGACTGTTGTGACACAAAAATATATCTGTTGAAAATAGTCTTGTGTAGCTCCAACATCCCAGTGTGGTTTCGCAGTTCCACGTGTCAAATCGTTGTACTATCCAGTTTTGGGCCTTTGGTATCTAAAAAAAAAGCTCTTTGAGTGTGTCGCTCACTGTTCAGCCTCAAATATCTCTATTTAAAAAAGTGTGGTATACCCCAGTAAACAATAACTGTGGTTTTGCCATCCCACGGTAAAAAATCTCTATTATTCAGCTTTTGGTAGTTTTTTCCGTAAAGAAAAACAGTAGCGTCTCCTGACTGTTGTGACACAAAAATATATCTGTTGAAAATAGTCTTGTGTAGGCCCGACATCCCAGTGTGGTTTCGCAGTTCCACGGGTCAAATCGCAGTACTATCCAGTTTTGGGCCTTTGGAATCTAAAAAAAAGCAGTTTGAGTGAGTCGCTCACTGTTCAGCCGCAAATATCTCTATTTAAAAAAGTGTGGTATACCCCAGTAAACAATAACTGTGGTTTTGCCATCCCACGGTAAAAAATCTCTATTATTCAGCTTTTGGTAGTTTTTTCCGTAAAGAAAAACAGTAGTGTCTCCTGACTGTTGTGACACAAAAATATATCTGTTGAAAATAGTCTTGTGTAGGCCCGACATCCCAGTGTAGTTTCGCAGTTCCACGGGTCAAATCGCAGTACTCTCCAGTTTTGGGCCTTTGGTATCTAAAAAAAAAGCAGTTTGAGTGTGTCGCTCACTGTTCAGCCGCAAATATCTCTATTTAAAAAAGTGTGGTATACCCCAGTAAGCAATAACTGTGGTTTTACCATCCCACGGTAAAAATTCTCTATTATTCAGCTTTTGGTAGTTTTTTCCGTAAAAAAAAACAGTAGTGTCTCCTGACTGTTGTGACACAAAAATATATCTGTTGAAAATAGTCTTGTGTAGGCCCGACATCCCAGTGTGGTTTCGCAGTTCCACGGGTCAAATCGCTGTACTATCCAGTTTTGGGCCTTTGGTATCTAAAAAAAAAGCAGTTTGAGTGTGTCGCTCACTGTTCAGCCGCAAATATCTCTATTTAAAAAAGTGTGGTATACCCCAATAAACAATAACTGTGGTTTTGCCATCCCACGGTAAAAAATCTCTATTATTCAGCTTTTGGTAGTTTTTTCCGTAAAGAAAAACAGTAGTGTCTCCTGACTGTTGTGACACAAAAATATATCTGTTGAAAATTGTCTTGTGTAGGCCCGACATCCGAGTGTGGTTTTGCAGTTCCACGGGTCAAATCGCTGTACTATCCAGTTTTGGGCCTTTGGTATCTAAAAAAAACCAGTTTGAGTGTGTCGCTCACTGTTCAGCCGCAAATATCTCTATTTAAAAAAGTGTGGTATACCCCAGTAAACAATAACTGTGGTTTTGCCATCCCACGGTAAAAAATCTCTATTATTCAGGTTTTGGTAGTTTTTTCCATAAAGAAAAACAGTAGTGTCTCCTGACTGTTGTGACACAAAAATATATCTGTTGAAAATAGTCTTGTGTAGGCCCGACATCCCAGTGTGGTTTCGCAGTTCCACGAGTCAAATCGCTGTACTATCCAGTTTTGGGCCTTTGGTATCTAAAAAAAAAGCAGTTTGAGTGTGTCGCTCACTGTTCAGCCGCAAATATCTCTATTTATAAAAGTGTGGTATACCCCAGTAAACAATAACTGTGGTTTTGCCATCCCACGGTAAAAAATCTCTATTATTCAGCTTTTTGTAGTTTTTTCCGTAAAGAAAAACAGTAGTGTCTCCTGACTGTTGTAACACAAAAATATATCTGTTGAAAATAGTCTTGTGTAGGCCCGACATCCCAGTGTGGTTTCGCAGTTCCACGGGTCAAATCGCAGTACTATCCAGTTTTGGGCCTTTGGTATCTAAAAAAAAAGCAGTTTGAGTGTGTCGCTCACTGTTCAGCCGCAAATATCTCTATTTAAAAAAGTGTGGTATACCCCAGTAAGAAATAACTATGGTTTTACCATCCCACGGTAAAAAATCTCTATTATTCAGATTTTGGTAGTTTTTTCCGTAAAGAAAAACAGTAGTGTCTCCTGACTGTTGTGACACAAAAATATATCTGTTGAAAATAGTCTTGTGCAGGCCCGACATCCCAGTGTGGTTTCGCAGTTCCACGGGTCAAATCGCTGTACTATCCAGTTTTGGGCCTTTGGTATCTAAAAAAAAAGCAGTTTGAGTGTGTCGCTCACTGTTCAGCTGCAAATATCTCTATTTAAAAAAGTGTGGTATACCCCAGTAAACAATAACTGTGGTTTTGCCATCCCACGGTAAAAAATCTCTATTATTCAGCTTTTTGTAGTTTTTTCCGTAAAGAAAAACAGTAGTGTCTCCTGACTGTTGTGACACAAAAATATATCTGTTGAAAATAGTCTTGTGTAGCTCCAACATCCCAGTGTGGTTTCGCAGTTCCACGTGTCAAATCGCTGTACTATCCAGTTTTGGGCCTTTGGTATCTAAAAAAAAAGCACTTTGAGTGTGTCGCTCACTGTTCAGCCTCAAATATCTCTATTTAAAAAAGTGTGGTATACCCCAGTAAACAATAACTGTGGTTTTGCCATCCCACGGTAAAAAATCTCTATTATTCAGCTTTTGGTAGTTTTTTCCGTAAAGAAAAACAGTAGCGTCTCCTGACTGTTGTGACACAAAAATATGTCTGTTGAAAATAGTCTTGTGTAGGCCCGACATCCCAGTGTGGTTTCGCAGTTCCACGGGTCAAATCGCAGTACTATCCAGTTTTGGGCCTTTGGAATCTAAAAAAAAGCAGTTTGAGTGAGTCGCTCACTGTTCAGCCGCAAATATCTCTATTTAAAAAAGTGTGGTATACCCCAGTAAACAATAACTGTGGTTTTGCCATCCCACGGTAAAAAATCTCTATTATTCAGCTTTTGGTAGTTTTTTCCGTAAAGAAAAACAGTAGTGTCTCCTGACTGTTGTGACACAAAAATATATCTGTTGAAAATAGTCTTGTGTGGGCCCGACATCCCAGTGTGGTTTCGCAGTTCCACGGGTCAAATCGCAGTACTATCCAGTTTTGGGCCTTTGGTATCTAAAAAAAAAGCAGTTTGAGTGTGTCGCTCACTGTTCAGCCGCAAATATCTCTATTTAAAAAAGTGTGGTATACCCCAGTAAACAATAACTGTGGTTTTGCCATCCCACGGTAAAAAATCTCTATTATTCAGGTTTTGGTAGTTTTTTCCGTAAAGAAAAACAGTAGTGTCTCCTGACTGTTGTGACACAAAAATATATCTGTTGAAAATAGTCTTGTGTAGGCCCGACATCCCAGTGTGGTTTCGCAGTTCCACGAGTCAAATCGCTGTACTATCCAGTTTTGGGCCTTTGGTATCTAAAAAAAAAGCAGTTTGAGTGTGTCGCTCACTGTTCAGCCGCAAATATCTCTATTTATAAAAGTGTGGTATACCCCAGTAAACAATAACTGTGGTTTTGCCATCCCACGGTAAAAAATCTCTATTATTCAGCTTTTGGTAGTTTTTTCCGTAAAGAAAAACAGTAGTGTCTCCTGACTGTTGTAACACAAAAATATATCTGTTGAAAATAGTCTTGTGTAGGCCCGACATCCCAGTGTGGTTTCGCAGTTCCACGGGTCAAATCGCAGTACTATCCAGTTTTGGGCCTTTGGTATCTAAAAAAAAAGCAGTTTGAGTGTGTCGCTCACTGTTCAGCCGCAAATATCTCTATTTAAAAAAGTGTGGTATACCCCAGTAAGCAATAACTATGGTTTTACCATCCCACGGTAAAAAATCTCTATTATTCAGATTTTGGTAGTTTTTTCCGTAAAGAAAAACAGTAGTGTCTCCTGACTGTTGTGACACAAAAATATATCTGTTGAAAATAGTCTTGTGTAGCTCCAACATCCCAGTGTGGTTTCGCAGTTCCACGTGTCAAATCGCTGTACTATCCAGTTTTGGGCCTTTGGTATCTAAAAAAAAAGCTCTTTGAGTGTGTCGCTCACTGTTCAGCCTCAAATATCTCTATTTAAAAAAGTGTGGTATACCCCAGTAAACAATAACTGTGGTTTTGCCATCCCACGGTAAAAAATCTCTATTATTCAGCTTTTGGTAGTTTTTTCCGTAAAGAAAAACAGTAGCGTCTCCTGACTGTTGTGACACAAAAATATATCTGTTGAAAATAGTCTTGTGTAGGCCCGACATCCCAGTGTGGTTTCGCAGTTCCACGGGTCAAATCGCAGTACTATCCAGTTTTGGGCCTTTGGAATCTAAAAAAAAGCAGTTTGAGTGAGTCGCTCACTGTTCAGCCGCAAATATCTCTATTTAAAAAAGTGTGGTATACCCCAGTAAACAATAACTGTGGTTTTGCCATCCCACGGTAAAAAATCTCTATTATTCAGCTTTTGGTAGTTTTTTCCGTAAAGAAAAACATTAGTGTCTCCTGACTGTTGTGACACAAAAATATATCTGTTGAAAATAGTCTTGTGTAGGCCCGACATCCCAGTGTAGTTTCGCAGTTCCACGGGTCAAATCGCAGTACTATCCAGTTTTGGGCCTTTGGTATCTAAAAAAAAAGCAGTTTGAGTGTGTCGCTCACTGTTCAGCCGCAAATATCTCTATTTAAAAAAGTGTGGTATACCCCAGTAAGCAATATCTGTGGTTTTACCATTCCACGGTAAAAATTCTCTATTATTCAGCTTTTGGTAGTTTTTTCCGTTAAAAAAAACAGTAGTGTCTCCTGACTGTTGTGACACAAAAATATATCTGTTGAAAATAGTCTTGTGTAGGCCCGACATCCCAGTGTGGTTTCGCAGTTCCACGGGTCAAATCGCTGTACTATCCAGTTTTGGGCCTTTGGTATCTAAAAAAAAAGCAGTTTGAGTGTGTCGCTCACTGTTCAGCCGCAAATATCTCTATTTAAAAAAGTGTGGTATACCCCAATAAACAATAACTGTGGTTTTGCCATCCCACGGTAAAAAATCTCTATTATTCAGCTTTTGGTAGTTTTTTTCCGTAAAGAAAAACAGTAGTGTCTCCTGACTGTTGTGACACAAAAATATATCTGTTGAAAATAGTCTTGTGTAGACCCGACATCCCAGTGTGGTTTCGCAGTTCCACGGGTCAAATCGCTGTACTATCCAGTTTTGGGCCTTTGGTATCTAAAAAAAAAGCAGTTTGAGTGTGTCGCTCACTGTTCAGCCGCAAATATCTCTATTTAAAAAAGTGTGGTATGCCCCAGTAAACAATAACTGTGGTTTTGCCATCCCACGGTAAAAAATCTCTATTATTCAGCTTTTTGTAGTTTTTTACGTAAAGAAAAACAGTAGCGTCTCCTGACTGTTGTGACACAAAAATATATCTGTTGAAAATAGTCTTGTGTAGCTCCAACATCCCAGTGTGGTTTCGCAGTTCCACGGGTCAAATCGCTGTACTATCCAGTTTTGGGCCTTTGGTATCTAAAAAAAAAGCACTTTGAGTGTGTCGCTCACTGTTCAGCCGCAAATATCTCTATTTAAAAAAGTGTGGTATACCCCAGTAAACAATAACTGTGGTTTTGCCATCCCACGGTAAAAAATCTCTATTATTCAGCTTTTGGTAGTTTTTTCCATAAAGAAAAACAGTAGTGTCTCCTGACTGTTGTGACACAAAAATATATCTGTTGAAAATAGTCTTGTGTAGGCCCGACATCCCAGTGTGGTTTCGCAGTTCCACGGGTCAAATCGCAGTACTATCCAGTTTTGGGCCTTTGGAATCTAAAAAAAAGCAGTTTGAGTGAGTCGCTCACTGTTCAGCCGCAAATATCTCTATTTAAAAAAGTGTGGTATACCCCAGTAAACAATAACTGTGGTTTTGCCATCCCACGGTAAAAAATCTCTATTATTCAGCTTTTGGTAGTTTTTTCCGTTAAGAAAAACAGTAGTGTCTCCTGACTGTTGTGACACAAAAATATATCTGTTGAAAATAGTCTTGTGTAGGCCCGACATCCCAGTGTGGTTTCGCAGTTCCACGGGTCAAATCGCAGTACTATCCAGTTTTGGGCCTTTGGTATCTAAAAAAAAAGCAGTTTGAGTGTGTCGCTCACTGTCCAGCCGCAAATATCTCTATTTAAAAAAGTGTGGTATACCCCAGTAAGCAATAACTGTGGTTTTACCATCCCACGGTAAAAAATCTCTATTATTCAGCTTTTGGTAGTTTTTTCCGTAAAAAAAAACAGTAGTGTCTCCTGACTGTTGTGACACAAAAATATATCTGTTGAAAATAGTCTTGTGTAGGCCCGACATCCCAGTGTGGTTTCGCAGTTCCACGGGTCAATTCGCTGTACTATCCAGTTTTGGGCCTTTGGTATCTAAAAAAAAAAGCAGTTTGAGTGTGTCGCTCACTGTTCAGCCGCAAATATCTCTATTTAAAAAAGTGTGGTATACCCCAATAAACAATAACTGTGGTTTTGCCATCCCACGGTAAAAAATCTCTATTATTCAGCTTTTGGTAGTTTTTTCCGTAAAGAAAAACAGTAGTGTCTCCTGACTGTTGTGACACAAAAATATATCTTTTGAAAATAGTCTTGTGTAGGCCCGACATCCCAGTGTGGTTTCGCAGTTCCACGGGTCAAGTCGCTGTACTATCCAGTTTTGGGCCTTTGGTATCTAAAAAAAAAGCAGTTTGAGTGTGTCGCTCACTGTTCAGCCGCAAATATCTCTATTTAAAAAAGTGTGGTATACCCCAGTAAACAATAACTGTGGTTTTGCCATGCCACGGTAAAAAATCTCTATTATTCAGCTTTTGGTAGTTTTTTCCGTAAAGAAAAACAGTAGTGTCTCCTGACTGTTGTGACACAAAAATATATCTGTTGAAAATAGTCTTGTGTAGGCCCGACATCCCAATGTGGTTTCGCAGTTCCACGGGTCAAATCGCAGTACTATCCAGTTTTGGGCCTTTGGTATCTAAAAAAAAAGCAGTTTGAGTGAGTCGCTCACTGTTCAGCCGCAAATATCTCTATTTAAAAAAGTGTGGTATACCCCAGTAAACAATAACTGTGGTTTTGCCATCCCACGGTAAAAAATCTCTATTATTCAGCTTTTGGTAGTTTTTTCCTTAAAGAAAAACAGTAGGGTCTCCTGACTGTTGTGACACAAAAATATATCTGTTGAAAATAGTCTTGTGTAGGCCCGACATCCCAGTGTGGTTTCGCAGTTCCACGGGTCAAATCGCTGTACTATCCAGTTTTGGGCCTTTGGTATCTAAAAAAAAAGCAGTTTGAGTGTGTCGCTCACTGTTCAGCTGCAAATATCTCTATTTAAAAAAGTGTGGTATACCCCAGTAAACAATAACTGTGGTTTTACCATCCCACGGTAAAAAATCTCTATTATTCAGCTTTTGGTAGTTTTTTCCGTAAAGTAAAACAATAGTGTCTCCTGACTGTTGTGACACAAAAATATATGGGTTGAAAATAGTCTTGTGCAGACCCGACATCCCAGTGTGGTTTCGCAGTTCCACGGGTCAAATCGCAGTACTATCCAGTTTTGGGCCTTTGGTATCTAAAAAAAAAGCAGTTTGAGTGTGTCGCTCACTGTTCAGCCGCAAATATCTCTATTTAAAAAAGTGTGGTATACCCCAGTAAGCAATAACTATGGTTTTACCATCCCACGGTAAAAAATCTCTATTATTCAGATTTTGGTAGTTTTTTCCGTAAAGAAAAACAGTAGTGTCTCCTGACTGTTGTGACACAAAAATATATCTGTTGAAAATAGTCTTGTGTAGCTCCAACATCCCAGTGTGGTTTCGCAGTTCCACGTGTCAAATCGCTGTACTATCCAGTTTTGGGCCTTTGGTATCTAAAAAAAAAGCTCTTTGAGTGTGTCGCTCACTGTTCAGCCTCAAATATCTCTATTTAAAAAAGTGTGGTATACCCCAGTAAACAATAACTGTGGTTTTGCCATCCCACGGTAAAAAATCTCTATTATTCAGCTTTTGGTAGTTTTTTCCGTAAAGAAAAACAGTAGCGTCTCCTGACTGTTGTGACACAAAAATATATCTGTTGAAAATAGTCTTGTGTAGGCCCGACATCCCAGTGTGGTTTCGCAGTTCCACGGGTCAAATCGCAGTACTATCCAGTTTTGGGCCTTTGGAATCTAAAAAAAAGCAGTTTGAGTGAGTCGCTCACTGTTCAGCCGCAAATATCTCTATTTAAAAAAGTGTGGTATACCCCAGTAAACAATAACTGTGGTTTTGCCATCCCACGGTAAAAAATCTCTATTATTCAGCTTTTGGTAGTTTTTTCCGTAAAGAAAAACATTAGTGTCTCCTGACTGTTGTGACACAAAAATATATCTGTTGAAAATAGTCTTGTGTAGGCCCGACATCCCAGTGTAGTTTCGCAGTTCCACGGGTCAAATCGCAGTACTATCCAGTTTTGGGCCTTTGGTATCTAAAAAAAAAGCAGTTTGAGTGTGTCGCTCACTGTTCAGCCGCAAATATCTCTATTTAAAAAAGTGTGGTATACCCCAGTAAGCAATATCTGTGGTTTTACCATTCCACGGTAAAAATTCTCTATTATTCAGCTTTTGGTAGTTTTTTCCGTTAAAAAAAACAGTAGTGTCTCCTGACTGTTGTGACACAAAAATATATCTGTTGAAAATAGTCTTGTGTAGGCCCGACATCCCAGTGTGGTTTCGCAGTTCCACGGGTCAAATCGCTGTACTATCCAGTTTTGGGCCTTTGGTATCTAAAAAAAAAGCAGTTTGAGTGTGTCGCTCACTGTTCAGCCGCAAATATCTCTATTTAAAAAAGTGTGGTATACCCCAATAAACAATAACTGTGGTTTTGCCATCCCACGGTAAAAAATCTCTATTATTCAGCTTTTGGTAGTTTTTTTCCGTAAAGAAAAACAGTAGTGTCTCCTGACTGTTGTGACACAAAAATATATCTGTTGAAAATAGTCTTGTGTAGACCCGACATCCCAGTGTGGTTTCGCAGTTCCACGGGTCAAATCGCTGTACTATCCAGTTTTGGGCCTTTGGTATCTAAAAAAAAAGCAGTTTGAGTGTGTCGCTCACTGTTCAGCCGCAAATATCTCTATTTAAAAAAGTGTGGTATGCCCCAGTAAACAATAACTGTGGTTTTGCCATCCCACGGTAAAAAATCTCTATTATTCAGCTTTTTGTAGTTTTTTCCGTAAAGAAAAACAGTAGCGTCTCCTGACTGTTGTGACACAAAAATATATCTGTTGAAAATAGTCTTGTGTAGCTCCAACATCCCAGTGTGGTTTCGCAGTTCCACGGGTCAAATCGCTGTACTATCCAGTTTTGGGCCTTTGGTATCTAAAAAAAAAGCACTTTGAGTGTGTCGCTCACTGTTCAGCCGCAAATATCTCTATTTAAAAAAGTGTGGTATACCCCAGTAAACAATAACTGTGGTTTTGCCATCCCACGGTAAAAAATCTCTATTATTCAGCTTTTGGTAGTTTTTTCCATAAAGAAAAACAGTAGTGTCTCCTGACTGTTGTGACACAAAAATATATCTGTTGAAAATAGTCTTGTGTAGGCCCGACATCCCAGTGTGGTTTCGCAGTTCCACGGGTCAAATCGCAGTACTATCCAGTTTTGGGCCTTTGGAATCTAAAAAAAAGCAGTTTGAGTGAGTCGCTCACTGTTCAGCCGCAAATATCTCTATTTAAAAAAGTGTGGTATACCCCAGTAAACAATAACTGTGGTTTTGCCATCCCACGGTAAAAAATCTCTATTATTCAGCTTTTGGTAGTTTTTTCCGTTAAGAAAAACAGTAGTGTCTCCTGACTGTTGTGACACAAAAATATATCTGTTGAAAATAGTCTTGTGTAGGCCCGACATCCCAGTGTGGTTTCGCAGTTCCACGGGTCAAATCGCAGTACTATCCAGTTTTGGGCCTTTGGTATCTAAAAAAAAAGCAGTTTGAGTGTGTCGCTCACTGTCCAGCCGCAAATATCTCTATTTAAAAAAGTGTGGTATACCCCAGTAAGCAATAACTGTGGTTTTACCATCCCACGGTAAAAAATCTCTATTATTCAGCTTTTGGTAGTTTTTTCCGTAAAAAAAAACAGTAGTGTCTCCTGACTGTTGTGACACAAAAATATATCTGTTGAAAATAGTCTTGTGTAGGCCCGACATCCCAGTGTGGTTTCGCAGTTCCACGGGTCAATTCGCTGTACTATCCAGTTTTGGGCCTTTGGTATCTAAAAAAAAAAGCAGTTTGAGTGTGTCGCTCACTGTTCAGCCGCAAATATCTCTATTTAAAAAAGTGTGGTATACCCCAATAAACAATAACTGTGGTTTTGCCATCCCACGGTAAAAAATCTCTATTATTCAGCTTTTGGTAGTTTTTTCCGTAAAGAAAAACAGTAGTGTCTCCTGACTGTTGTGACACAAAAATATATCTTTTGAAAATAGTCTTGTGTAGGCCCGACATCCCAGTGTGGTTTCGCAGTTCCACGGGTCAAGTCGCTGTACTATCCAGTTTTGGGCCTTTGGTATCTAAAAAAAAAGCAGTTTGAGTGTGTCGCTCACTGTTCAGCCGCAAATATCTCTATTTAAAAAAGTGTGGTATACCCCAGTAAACAATAACTGTGGTTTTGCCATGCCACGGTAAAAAATCTCTATTAATCAGCTTTTGGTAGTTTTTTCCGTAAAGAAAAACAGTAGTGTCTCCTGACTGTTGTGACACAAAAATATATCTGTTGAAAATAGTCTTGTGTAGGCCCGACATCCCAATGTGGTTTCGCAGTTCCACGGGTCAAATCGCAGTACTATCCAGTTTTGGGCCTTTGGTATCTAAAAAAAAAGCAGTTTGAGTGAGTCGCTCACTGTTCAGCCGCAAATATCTCTATTTAAAAAAGTGTGGTATACCCCAGTAAACAATAACTGTGGTTTTGCCATCCCACGGTAAAAAATCTCTATTATTCAGCTTTTGGTAGTTTTTTCCTTAAAGAAAAACAGTAGGGTCTCCTGACTGTTGTGACACAAAAATATATCTGTTGAAAATAGTCTTGTGTAGGCCCGACATCCCAGTGTGGTTTCGCAGTTCCACGGGTCAAATCGCTGTACTATCCAGTTTTGGGCCTTTGGTATCTAAAAAAAAAGCAGTTTGAGTGTGTCGCTCACTGTTCAGCTGCAAATATCTCTATTTAAAAAAGTGTGGTATACCCCAGTAAACAATAACTGTGGTTTTACCATCCCACGGTAAAAAATCTCTATTATTCAGCTTTTGGTAGTTTTTTCCGTAAAGTAAAACAGTAGTGTCTCCTGACTGTTGTGACACAAAAATATATGGGTTGAAAATAGTCTTGTGCAGACCCGACATCCCAGTGTGGTTTCGCAGTTCCACGGGTCAAATCGCTGTACTATTCAGTTTTGGGCCTTTGATATCTAAAAAAAAAGCAGTTTGAGTGTGTCGCTCACTGTTCAGCTGCAAATATCTCTATTTAAAAAAGTGTGGTATACCCCAGTAAACAATAACTGTGGTTTTGCTATCCCACGGTAAAAAATCTCTATTATTCAGCTTTTGGTAGTTTTTTCCGTAAAGAAAAACAGTAGTGTCTCCTGACTGTTGTGACACAAAAATATATCTGTTGAAAATAGTCTTGTGTAGACCCGACATCCGAGTGTGGTTTCGCAGTTCCACGGGTCAAATCGCTGTACTATCCAGTTTTGGGCCTTTGGTATCTAAAAAAAAAGCACTTTGAGTGTGTCGCTCACTGTTCAGCCGCAAATATCTCTATTTAAAAAAGTGTGGTATACCCCAGTAAACAATAACTGTGGTTTTGCCATCCCACGGTAAAAAATCTCTATTATTCAGCTTTTGGTAGTTTTTTCCGTAAAGAAAAACAGTAGCGTCTCCTGACTGTTGTGACACAAAAATATATCTGTTGAAAATAGTCTTGTGTAGGCCCGACATCCCAGTGTGGTTTCGCAGTTCCACGGGTCAAATCGCAGTACTATCCAGTTTTGGGCCTTTGGAATCTAAAAAAAAGCAGTTTGAGTGAGTCGCTCACTGTTCAGCCGCAAATATCTCTATTTAAAAAAGTGTGGTATACCCCAGTAAACAATAACTGTGGTTTTGCCATCCCACGGTAAAAAATCTCTATTATTCAGCTTTTGGTCGTTTTTTCCGTAAAGAAAAACAGTAGCGTCTCCTGACTGTTGTGACACAAAAATATATCTGTTGAAAATAGTCTTGTGTAGGCCCGACATCCCAGTGTGGTTTCGCAGTTCCACGGGTCAAATCGCAGTACTATCCAGTTTTGGGCCTTTGGAATCTAAAAAAAAGCAGTTTGAGTGAGTCGCTCACTGTTCAGCCGCAAATATCTCTATTTAAAAAAGTGTGGTATACCCCAGTAAACAATAACTGTGGTTTTGCCATCCCACGGTAAAAAATCTCTATTATTCAGCTTTTGGTAGTTTTTTCCGTAAAGAAAAACATTAGTGTCTCCTGACTGTTGTGACACAAAAATATATCTGTTGAAAATAGTCTTGTGTAGGCCCGACATCCCAGTGTAGTTTCGCAGTTCCACGGGTCAAATCGCAGTACTATCCAGTTTTGGGCCTTTGGTATCTAAAAAAAAAGCAGTTTGAGTGTGTCGCTCACTGTTCAGCCGCAAATATCTCTATTTAAAAAAGTGTGGTATACCCCAGTAAGCAATATCTGTGGTTTTACCATTCCACGGTAAAAATTCTCTATTATTCAGCTTTTGGTAGTTTTTTCCGTTAAAAAAAACAGTAGTGTCTCCTGACTGTTGTGACACAAAAATATATCTGTTGAAAATAGTCTTGTGTAGGCCCGACATCCCAGTGTGGTTTCGCAGTTCCACGGGTCAAATCGCTGTACTATCCAGTTTTGGGCCTTTGGTATCTAAAAAAAAAGCAGTTTGAGTGTGTCGCTCACTGTTCAGCCGCAAATATCTCTATTTAAAAAAGTGTGGTATACCCCAATAAACAATAACTGTGGTTTTGCCATCCCACGGTAAAAAATCTCTATTATTCAGCTTTTGGTAGTTTTTTTCCGTAAAGAAAAACAGTAGTGTCTCCTGACTGTTGTGACACAAAAATATATCTGTTGAAAATAGTCTTGTGTAGACCCGACATCCCAGTGTGGTTTCGCAGTTCCACGGGTCAAATCGCTGTACTATCCAGTTTTGGGCCTTTGGTATCTAAAAAAAAAGCAGTTTGAGTGTGTCGCTCACTGTTCAGCCGCAAATATCTCTATTTAAAAAAGTGTGGTATGCCCCAGTAAACAATAACTGTGGTTTTGCCATCCCACGGTAAAAAATCTCTATTATTCAGCTTTTTGTAGTTTTTTCCGTAAAGAAAAACAGTAGCGTCTCCTGACTGTTGTGACACAAAAATATATCTGTTGAAAATAGTCTTGTGTAGCTCCAACATCCCAGTGTGGTTTCGCAGTTCCACGGGTCAAATCGCTGTACTATCCAGTTTTGGGCCTTTGGTATCTAAAAAAAAAGCACTTTGAGTGTGTCGCTCACTGTTCAGCCGCAAATATCTCTATTTAAAAAAGTGTGGTATACCCCAGTAAACAATAACTGTGGTTTTGCCATCCCACGGTAAAAAATCTCTATTATTCAGCTTTTGGTAGTTTTTTCCATAAAGAAAAACAGTAGTGTCTCCTGACTGTTGTGACACAAAAATATATCTGTTGAAAATAGTCTTGTGTAGGCCCGACATCCCAGTGTGGTTTCGCAGTTCCACGGGTCAAATCGCAGTACTATCCAGTTTTGGGCCTTTGGAATCTAAAAAAAAGCAGTTTGAGTGAGTCGCTCACTGTTCAGCCGCAAATATCTCTATTTAAAAAAGTGTGGTATACCCCAGTAAACAATAACTGTGGTTTTGCCATCCCACGGTAAAAAATCTCTATTATTCAGCTTTTGGTAGTTTTTTCCGTTAAGAAAAACAGTAGTGTCTCCTGACTGTTGTGACACAAAAATATATCTGTTGAAAATAGTCTTGTGTAGGCCCGACATCCCAGTGTGGTTTCGCAGTTCCACGGGTCAAATCGCAGTACTATCCAGTTTTGGGCCTTTGGTATCTAAAAAAAAAGCAGTTTGAGTGTGTCGCTCACTGTCCAGCCGCAAATATCTCTATTTAAAAAAGTGTGGTATACCCCAGTAAGCAATAACTGTGGTTTTACCATCCCACGGTAAAAAATCTCTATTATTCAGCTTTTGGTAGTTTTTTCCGTAAAAAAAAACAGTAGTGTCTCCTGACTGTTGTGACACAAAAATATATCTGTTGAAAATAGTCTTGTGTAGGCCCGACATCCCAGTGTGGTTTCGCAGTTCCACGGGTCAATTCGCTGTACTATCCAGTTTTGGGCCTTTGGTATCTAAAAAAAAAAGCAGTTTGAGTGTGTCGCTCACTGTTCAGCCGCAAATATCTCTATTTAAAAAAGTGTGGTATACCCCAATAAACAATAACTGTGGTTTTGCCATCCCACGGTAAAAAATCTCTATTATTCAGCTTTTGGTAGTTTTTTCCGTAAAGAAAAACAGTAGTGTCTCCTGACTGTTGTGACACAAAAATATATCTTTTGAAAATAGTCTTGTGTAGGCCCGACATCCCAGTGTGGTTTCGCAGTTCCACGGGTCAAGTCGCTGTACTATCCAGTTTTGGGCCTTTGGTATCTAAAAAAAAAGCAGTTTGAGTGTGTCGCTCACTGTTCAGCCGCAAATATCTCTATTTAAAAAAGTGTGGTATACCCCAGTAAACAATAACTGTGGTTTTGCCATGCCACGGTAAAAAATCTCTATTATTCAGCTTTTGGTAGTTTTTTCCGTAAAGAAAAACAGTAGTGTCTCCTGACTGTTGTGACACAAAAATATATCTGTTGAAAATAGTCTTGTGTAGGCCCGACATCCCAATGTGGTTTCGCAGTTCCACGGGTCAAATCGCAGTACTATCCAGTTTTGGGCCTTTGGTATCTAAAAAAAAAGCAGTTTGAGTGAGTCGCTCACTGTTCAGCCGCAAATATCTCTATTTAAAAAAGTGTGGTATACCCCAGTAAACAATAACTGTGGTTTTGCCATCCCACGGTAAAAAATCTCTATTATTCAGCTTTTGGTAGTTTTTTCCTTAAAGAAAAACAGTAGGGTCTCCTGACTGTTGTGACACAAAAATATATCTGTTGAAAATAGTCTTGTGTAGGCCCGACATCCGAGTGTGGTTTCGCAGTTCCACGGGTCAAATCGCTGTACTATCCAGTTTTGGGCCTTTGGTATCTAAAAAAAAAGCACTTTGAGTGTGTCGCTCACTGTTCAGCCGCAAATATCTCTATTTAAAAAAGTGTGGTATACCCCAGTAAACAATAACTGTGGTTTTGCCATCCCACGGTAAAAAATCTCTATTATTCAGCTTTTGGTAGTTTTTTCCGTAAAGAAAAACAGTAGCGTCTCCTGACTGTTGTGACACAAAAATATATCTGTTGAAAATAGTCTTGTGTAGGCCCGACATCCCAGTGTGGTTTCGCAGTTCCACGGGTCAAATCGCAGTACTATCCAGTTTTGGGCCTTTGGAATCTAAAAAAAAGCAGTTTGAGTGAGTCGCTCACTGTTCAGCCGCAAATATCTCTATTTAAAAAAGTGTGGTATACCCCAGTAAACAATAACTGTGGTTTTGCCATCCCACGGTAAAAAATCTCTATTATTCAGCTTTTGGTCGTTTTTTCCGTAAAGAAAAACAGTAGCGTCTCCTGACTGTTGTGACACAAAAATATATCTGTTGAAAATAGTCTTGTGTAGGCCCGACATCCCAGTGTGGTTTCGCAGTTCCACGGGTCAAATCGCAGTACTATCCAGTTTTGGGCCTTTGGAATCTAAAAAAAAGCAGTTTGAGTGAGTCGCTCACTGTTCAGCCGCAAATATCTCTATTTAAAAAAGTGTGGTATACCCCAGTAAACAATAACTGTGGTTTTGCCATCCCACGGTAAAAAATCTCTATTATTCAGCTTTTGGTAGTTTTTTCCGTAAAGAAAAACATTAGTGTCTCCTGACTGTTGTGACACAAAAATATATCTGTTGAAAATAGTCTTGTGTAGGCCCGACATCCCAGTGTAGTTTCGCAGTTCCACGGGTCAAATCGCAGTACTATCCAGTTTTGGGCCTTTGGTATCTAAAAAAAAAGCAGTTTGAGTGTGTCGCTCACTGTTCAGCCGCAAATATCTCTATTTAAAAAAGTGTGGTATACCCCAGTAAGCAATATCTGTGGTTTTACCATTCCACGGTAAAAATTCTCTATTATTCAGCTTTTGGTAGTTTTTTCCGTTAAAAAAAACAGTAGTGTCTCCTGACTGTTGTGACACAAAAATATATCTGTTGAAAATAGTCTTGTGTAGGCCCGACATCCCAGTGTGGTTTCGCAGTTCCACGGGTCAAATCGCTGTACTATCCAGTTTTGGGCCTTTGGTATCTAAAAAAAAAGCAGTTTGAGTGTGTCGCTCACTGTTCAGCCGCAAATATCTCTATTTAAAAAAGTGTGGTATACCCCAATAAACAATAACTGTGGTTTTGCCATCCCACGGTAAAAAATCTCTATTATTCAGCTTTTGGTAGTTTTTTTCCGTAAAGAAAAACAGTAGTGTCTCCTGACTGTTGTGACACAAAAATATATCTGTTGAAAATAGTCTTGTGTAGACCCGACATCCCAGTGTGGTTTCGCAGTTCCACGGGTCAAATCGCTGTACTATCCAGTTTTGGGCCTTTGGTATCTAAAAAAAAAGCAGTTTGAGTGTGTCGCTCACTGTTCAGCCGCAAATATCTCTATTTAAAAAAGTGTGGTATGCCCCAGTAAACAATAACTGTGGTTTTGCCATCCCACGGTAAAAAATCTCTATTATTCAGCTTTTTGTAGTTTTTTCCGTAAAGAAAAACAGTAGCGTCTCCTGACTGTTGTGACACAAAAATATATCTGTTGAAAATAGTCTTGTGTAGCTCCAACATCCCAGTGTGGTTTCGCAGTTCCACGGGTCAAATCGCTGTACTATCCAGTTTTGGGCCTTTGGTATCTAAAAAAAAAGCACTTTGAGTGTGTCGCTCACTGTTCAGCCGCAAATATCTCTATTTAAAAAAGTGTGGTATACCCCAGTAAACAATAACTGTGGTTTTGCCATCCCACGGTAAAAAATCTCTATTATTCAGCTTTTGGTAGTTTTTTCCATAAAGAAAAACAGTAGTGTCTCCTGACTGTTGTGACACAAAAATATATCTGTTGAAAATAGTCTTGTGTAGGCCCGACATCCCAGTGTGGTTTCGCAGTTCCACGGGTCAAATCGCAGTACTATCCAGTTTTGGGCCTTTGGAATCTAAAAAAAAGCAGTTTGAGTGAGTCGCTCACTGTTCAGCCGCAAATATCTCTATTTAAAAAAGTGTGGTATACCCCAGTAAACAATAACTGTGGTTTTGCCATCCCACGGTAAAAAATCTCTATTATTCAGCTTTTGGTAGTTTTTTCCGTTAAGAAAAACAGTAGTGTCTCCTGACTGTTGTGACACAAAAATATATCTGTTGAAAATAGTCTTGTGTAGGCCCGACATCCCAGTGTGGTTTCGCAGTTCCACGGGTCAAATCGCAGTACTATCCAGTTTTGGGCCTTTGGTATCTAAAAAAAAAGCAGTTTGAGTGTGTCGCTCACTGTCCAGCCGCAAATATCTCTATTTAAAAAAGTGTGGTATACCCCAGTAAGCAATAACTGTGGTTTTACCATCCCACGGTAAAAAATCTCTATTATTCAGCTTTTGGTAGTTTTTTCCGTAAAAAAAAACAGTAGTGTCTCCTGACTGTTGTGACACAAAAATATATCTGTTGAAAATAGTCTTGTGTAGGCCCGACATCCCAGTGTGGTTTCGCAGTTCCACGGGTCAATTCGCTGTACTATCCAGTTTTGGGCCTTTGGTATCTAAAAAAAAAAGCAGTTTGAGTGTGTCGCTCACTGTTCAGCCGCAAATATCTCTATTTAAAAAAGTGTGGTATACCCCAATAAACAATAACTGTGGTTTTGCCATCCCACGGTAAAAAATCTCTATTATTCAGCTTTTGGTAGTTTTTTCCGTAAAGAAAAACAGTAGTGTCTCCTGACTGTTGTGACACAAAAATATATCTTTTGAAAATAGTCTTGTGTAGGCCCGACATCCCAGTGTGGTTTCGCAGTTCCACGGGTCAAGTCGCTGTACTATCCAGTTTTGGGCCTTTGGTATCTAAAAAAAAAGCAGTTTGAGTGTGTCGCTCACTGTTCAGCCGCAAATATCTCTATTTAAAAAAGTGTGGTATACCCCAGTAAACAATAACTGTGGTTTTGCCATGCCACGGTAAAAAATCTCTATTATTCAGCTTTTGGTAGTTTTTTCCGTAAAGAAAAACAGTAGTGTCTCCTGACTGTTGTGACACAAAAATATATCTGTTGAAAATAGTCTTGTGTAGGCCCGACATCCCAATGTGGTTTCGCAGTTCCACGGGTCAAATCGCAGTACTATCCAGTTTTGGGCCTTTGGTATCTAAAAAAAAAGCAGTTTGAGTGAGTCGCTCACTGTTCAGCCGCAAATATCTCTATTTAAAAAAGTGTGGTATACCCCAGTAAACAATAACTGTGGTTTTGCCATCCCACGGTAAAAAATCTCTATTATTCAGCTTTTGGTAGTTTTTTCCTTAAAGAAAAACAGTAGGGTCTCCTGACTGTTGTGACACAAAAATATATCTGTTGAAAATAGTCTTGTGTAGGCCCGACATCCCAGTGTGGTTTCGCAGTTCCACGGGTCAAATCGCTGTACTATCCAGTTTTGGGCCTTTGGTATCTAAAAAAAAAGCAGTTTGAGTGTGTCGCTCACTGTTCAGCTGCAAATATCTCTATTTAAAAAAGTGTGGTATACCCCAGTAAACAATAACTGTGGTTTTACCATCCCACGGTAAAAAATCTCTATTATTCAGCTTTTGGTAGTTTTTTCCGTAAAGTAAAACAGTAGTGTCTCCTGACTGTTGTGACACAAAAATATATGGGTTGAAAATAGTCTTGTGCAGACCCGACATCCCAGTGTGGTTTCGCAGTTCCACGGGTCAAATCGCTGTACTATTCAGTTTTGGGCCTTTGATATCTAAAAAAAAAGCAGTTTGAGTGTGTCGCTCACTGTTCAGCTGCAAATATCTCTATTTAAAAAAGTGTGGTATACCCCAGTAAACAATAACTGTGGTTTTGCTATCCCACGGTAAAAAATCTCTATTATTCAGCTTTTGGTAGTTTTTTCCGTAAAGAAAAACAGTAGTGTCTCCTGACTGTTGTGACACAAAAATATATCTGTTGAAAATAGTCTTGTGTAGACCCGACATCCGAGTGTGGTTTCGCAGTTCCACGGGTCAAATCGCTGTACTATCCAGTTTTGGGCCTTTGGTATCTAAAAAAAAAGCACTTTGAGTGTGTCGCTCACTGTTCAGCCGCAAATATCTCTATTTAAAAAAGTGTGGTATACCCCAGTAAACAATAACTGTGGTTTTGCCATCCCACGGTAAAAAATCTCTATTATTCAGCTTTTGGTAGTTTTTTCCGTAAAGAAAAACAGTAGCGTCTCCTGACTGTTGTGACACAAAAATATATCTGTTGAAAATAGTCTTGTGTAGGCCCGACATCCCAGTGTGGTTTCGCAGTTCCACGGGTCAAATCGCAGTACTATCCAGTTTTGGGCCTTTGGAATCTAAAAAAAAGCAGTTTGAGTGAGTCGCTCACTGTTCAGCCGCAAATATCTCTATTTAAAAAAGTGTGGTATACCCCAGTAAACAATAACTGTGGTTTTGCCATCCCACGGTAAAAAATCTCTATTATTCAGCTTTTGGTCGTTTTTTCCGTAAAGAAAAACAGTAGCGTCTCCTGACTGTTGTGACACAAAAATATATCTGTTGAAAATAGTCTTGTGTAGGCCCGACATCCCAGTGTGGTTTCGCAGTTCCACGGGTCAAATCGCAGTACTATCCAGTTTTGGGCCTTTGGAATCTAAAAAAAAGCAGTTTGAGTGAGTCGCTCACTGTTCAGCCGCAAATATCTCTATTTAAAAAAGTGTGGTATACCCCAGTAAACAATAACTGTGGTTTTGCCATCCCACGGTAAAAAATCTCTATTATTCAGCTTTTGGTAGTTTTTTCCGTAAAGAAAAACAGTAGTGTCTCCTGACTGTTGTGACACAAAAATATATCTGTTGAAAATAGTCTTGTGTAGGCCCGACATCCCAGTGTAGTTTCGCAGTTCCACGGGTCAAATCGCAGTACTATCCAGTTTTGGGCCTTTGGTATCTAAAAAAAAAGCAGTTTGAGTGTGTCGCTCACTGTTCAGCCGCAGATATCTCTATTTAAAAAAGTGTGGTATACCCCAGTAAGCAATATCTGTGGTTTTACCATTCCACGGTAAAAATTCTCTATTATTCAGCTTTTGGTAGTTTTTTCCGTTAAAAAAAACAGTAGTGTCTCCTGACTGTTGTGACACAAAAATATATCTGTTGAAAATAGTCTTGTGTAGGCCCGACATCCCAGTGTGGTTTCGCAGTTCCACGGGTCAAATCGCTGTACTATCCAGTTTTGGGCCTTTGGTATCTAAAAAAAAAGCAGTTTGAGTGTGTCGCTCACTGTTCAGCCGCAAATATCTCTATTTAAAAAAGTGTGGTATACCCCAATAAACAATAACTGTGGTTTTGCCATCCCACGGTAAAAAATCTCTATTATTCAGCTTTTGGTAGTTTTTTTCCGTAAAGAAAAACAGTAGTGTCTCCTGACTGTTGTGACACAAAAATATATCTGTTGAAAATAGTCTTGTGTAGACCCGACATCCCAGTGTGGTTTCGCAGTTCCACGGGTCAAATCGCTGTACTATCCAGTTTTGGGCCTTTGGTATCTAAAAAAAAAGCAGTTTGAGTGTGTCGCTCACTGTTCAGCCGCAAATATCTCTATTTAAAAAAGTGTGGTATGCCCCAGTAAACAATAACTGTGGTTTTGCCATCCCACGGTAAAAAATCTCTATTATTCAGCTTTTTGTAGTTTTTTCCGTAAAGAAAAACAGTAGCGTCTCCTGACTGTTGTGACACAAAAATATATCTGTTGAAAATAGTCTTGTGTAGCTCCAACATCCCAGTGTGGTTTCGCAGTTCCACGGGTCAAATCGCTGTACTATCCAGTTTTGGGCCTTTGGTATCTAAAAAAAAAGCACTTTGAGTGTGTCGCTCACTGTTCAGCCGCAAATATCTCTATTTAAAAAAGTGTGGTATACCCCAGTAAACAATAACTGTGGTTTTGCCATCCCACGGTAAAAAATCTCTATTATTCAGCTTTTGGTAGTTTTTTCCATAAAGAAAAACAGTAGTGTCTCCTGACTGTTGTGACACAAAAATATATCTGTTGAAAATAGTCTTGTGTAGGCCCGACATCCCAGTGTGGTTTCGCAGTTCCACGGGTCAAATCGCAGTACTATCCAGTTTTGGGCCTTTGGAATCTAAAAAAAAGCAGTTTGAGTGAGTCGCTCACTGTTCAGCCGCAAATATCTCTATTTAAAAAAGTGTGGTATACCCCAGTAAACAATAACTGTGGTTTTGCCATCCCACGGTAAAAAATCTCTATTATTCAGCTTTTGGTAGTTTTTTCCGTTAAGAAAAACAGTAGTGTCTCCTGACTGTTGTGACACAAAAATATATCTGTTGAAAATAGTCTTGTGTAGGCCCGACATCCCAGTGTGGTTTCGCAGTTCCACGGGTCAAATCGCAGTACTATCCAGTTTTGGGCCTTTGGTATCTAAAAAAAAAGCAGTTTGAGTGTGTCGCTCACTGTCCAGCCGCAAATATCTCTATTTAAAAAAGTGTGGTATACCCCAGTAAGCAATAACTGTGGTTTTACCATCCCACGGTAAAAAATCTCTATTATTCAGCTTTTGGTAGTTTTTTCCGTAAAAAAAAACAGTAGTGTCTCCTGACTGTTGTGACACAAAAATATATCTGTTGAAAATAGTCTTGTGTAGGCCCGACATCCCAGTGTGGTTTCGCAGTTCCACGGGTCAATTCGCTGTACTATCCAGTTTTGGGCCTTTGGTATCTAAAAAAAAAAGCAGTTTGAGTGTGTCGCTCACTGTTCAGCCGCAAATATCTCTATTTAAAAAAGTGTGGTATACCCCAATAAACAATAACTGTGGTTTTGCCATCCCACGGTAAAAAATCTCTATTATTCAGCTTTTGGTAGTTTTTTCCGTAAAGAAAAACAGTAGTGTCTCCTGACTGTTGTGACACAAAAATATATCTTTTGAAAATAGTCTTGTGTAGGCCCGACATCCCAGTGTGGTTTCGCAGTTCCACGGGTCAAGTCGCTGTACTATCCAGTTTTGGGCCTTTGGTATCTAAAAAAAAAGCAGTTTGAGTGTGTCGCTCACTGTTCAGCCGCAAATATCTCTATTTAAAAAAGTGTGGTATACCCCAGTAAACAATAACTGTGGTTTTGCCATGCCACGGTAAAAAATCTCTATTATTCAGCTTTTGGTAGTTTTTTCCGTAAAGAAAAACAGTAGTGTCTCCTGACTGTTGTGACACAAAAATATATCTGTTGAAAATAGTCTTGTGTAGGCCCGACATCCCAATGTGGTTTCGCAGTTCCACGGGTCAAATCGCAGTACTATCCAGTTTTGGGCCTTTGGTATCTAAAAAAAAAAGCAGTTTGAGTGAGTCGCTCACTGTTCAGCCGCAAATATCTCTATTTAAAAAAGTGTGGTATACCCCAGTAAACAATAACTGTGGTTTTGCCATCCCACGGTAAAAAATCTCTATTATTCAGCTTTTGGTAGTTTTTTCCTTAAAGAAAAACAGTAGGGTCTCCTGACTGTTGTGACACAAAAATATATCTGTTGAAAATAGTCTTGTGTAGGCCCGACATCCCAGTGTGGTTTCGCAGTTCCACGGGTCAAATCGCTGTACTATCCAGTTTTGGGCCTTTGGTATCTAAAAAAAAAGCAGTTTGAGTGTGTCGCTCACTGTTCAGCTGCAAATATCTCTATTTAAAAAAGTGTGGTATACCCCAGTAAACAATAACTGTGGTTTTACCATCCCACGGTAAAAAATCTCTATTATTCAGCTTTTGGTAGTTTTTTCCGTAAAGTAAAACAGTAGTGTCTCCTGACTGTTGTGACACAAAAATATATGTGTTGAAAATAGTCTTGTGCAGACCCGACATCCCAGTGTGGTTTCGCAGTTCCACGGGTCAAATCGCTGTACTATTCAGTTTTGGGCCTTTGATATCTAAAAAAAAAGCAGTTTGAGTGTGTCGCTCACTGTTCAGCTGCAAATATCTCTATTTAAAAAAGTGTGGTATACCCCAGTAAACAATAACTGTGGTTTTGCTATCCCACGGTAAAAAATCTCTATTATTCAGCTTTTGGTAGTTTTTTCCGTAAAGAAAAACAGTAGTGTCTCCTGACTGTTGTGACACAAAAATATATCTGTTGAAAATAGTCTTGTGTAGACCCGACATCCGAGTGTGGTTTCGCAGTTCCACGGGTCAAATCGCTGTACTATCCAGTTTTGGGCCTTTGGTATCTAAAAAAAAAGCACTTTGAGTGTGTCGCTCACTGTTCAGCCGCAAATATCTCTATTTAAAAAAGTGTGGTATACCCCAGTAAACAATAACTGTGGTTTTGCCATCCCACGGTAAAAAATCTCTATTATTCAGCTTTTGGTAGTTTTTTCCGTAAAGAAAAACAGTAGCGTCTCCTGACTGTTGTGACACAAAAATATATCTGTTGAAAATAGTCTTGTGTAGGCCCGACATCCCAGTGTGGTTTCGCAGTTCCACGGGTCAAATCGCAGTACTATCCAGTTTTGGGCCTTTGGAATCTAAAAAAAAGCAGTTTGAGTGAGTCGCTCACTGTTCAGCCGCAAATATCTCTATTTAAAAAAGTGTGGTATACCCCAGTAAACAATAACTGTGGTTTTGCCATCCCACGGTAAAAAATCTCTATTATTCAGCTTTTGGTAGTTTTTTCCGTAAAGAAAAACAGTAGTGTCTCCTGACTGTTGTGACACAAAAATATATCTGTTGAAAATAGTCTTGTGTAGGCCCGACATCCCAGTGTGGTTTCGCAGTTCCACGGGTCAAATCGCAGTACTATCCAGTTTTGGGCCTTTGGTATCTAAAAAAAAAGCAGTTTGAGTGTGTCGCTCACTGTTCAGCCGCAAATATCTCTATTTAAAAAAGTGTGGTATACCCCAGTAAACAATAACTGTGGTTTTGCCATCCCACGGTAAAAAATCTCTATTATTCAGCTTTTGGTCGTTTTTTCCGTAAAGAAAAACAGTAGTGTCTCCTGACTGTTGTGACACAAAAATATATCTGTTGAAAATAGTCTTGTGTAGGTCCGACATCCCAATGTGGTTTCGCAGTTCCACGGGTCAAATCGCAGTACTATCCAGTTTTGGGCCTTTGGTATCTAAAAAAAAAGCAGTTTGAGTGAGTCGCTCACTGTTCAGCCGCAAATATCTCTATTTAAAAAAGTGTGGTATACCCCAGTAAACAATAACTGTGGTTTTGCCATCCCACGGTAAAAAATCTCTATTATTCAGCTTTTGGTAGTTTTTTCCTTAAAGAAAAACAGTAGGGTCTCCTGACTGTTGTGACACAAAAATATATCTGTTGAAAATAGTCTTGTGTAGGCCCGACATCCCAGTGTGGTTTCGCAGTTCCACGGGTCAAATCGCTGTACTATCCAGTTTTGGGCCTTTGGTATCTAAAAAAAAAGCAGTTTGAGTGTGTCGCTCACTGTTCAGCTGCAAATATCTCTATTTAAAAAAGTGTGGTATACCCCAGTAAACAATAACTGTGGTTTTACCATCCCACGGTAAAAAATCTCTATTATTCAGCTTTTGGTAGTTTTTTCCGTAAAGTAAAACAGTAGTGTCTCCTGACTGTTGTGACACAAAAATATATCTGTTGAAAATAGTCTTGTGCAGGCCCGACATCCCAGTGTGGTTTCGCAGTTCCACGGGTCAAATCGCTGTACTATTCAGTTTTGGGCCTTTGATATCTAAAAAAAAGCAGTTTGAGTGTGTCGCTCACTGTTCAGCTGCAAATATCTCTATTTAAAAAAGTGTGGTATACCCCAGTAAACAATAACTGTGGTTTTGCTATCCCACGGTAAAAAATCTCTATTATTCAGCTTTTGGTAGTTTTTTCCATAAAGAAAAACAGTAGTGTCTCCTGACTGTTGTGACACAAAAATATATCTGTTGAAAATAGTCTTGTGTAGCTCCGACATCCCAGTGTGGTTTCGCTGTTCCACGGGTCAAATCGCTGTACTATCCAGTTTTGGGCCTTTGGTATCTAAAAAAAAAGCAGTTTGAGTGTGTCGCTCACTGTTCAGCCGCAAATATCTCTATTTAAAAAAGTGTGGTATACCCCAGTAAACAATAACTGTGGTTTTGCCATCCCACGGTGAAAAATCTCTATTATTCAGGTTTTGGTAGTTTTTTCCGTAAAGAAAAACAGTAGTGTCTCCTGACTGTTGCGACACAAAAATATATCTGTTGAAAATAGTCTTGTGTAGCTCCAACATCCCAGTGTGGTTTCGCAGTTCCACGGGTCAAATCGCTGTACTATCCAGTTTTGGGCCTTTGGTATCTAAAAAAAAAGCAGTTTGAGTGTGTCGCTCACTGTTCAGCTGCAAATATCTCTATTTAAAAAAGTGTGGTATACCCCAGTAAACAATAACTGTGGTTTTACCATCCCACGGTAAAAAATCTCTATTATTCAGCTTTTGGTAGTTTTTTCCGTAAAGTAAAACAGTAGTGTCTCCTGACTGTTGTGACACAAAAATATATGTGTTGAAAATAGTCTTGTGCAGACCCGACATCCCAGTGTGGTTTCGCAGTTCCACGGGTCAAATCGCTGTACTATTCAGTTTTGGGCCTTTGATATCTAAAAAAAAAGCAGTTTGAGTGTGTCGCTCACTGTTCAGCTGCAAATATCTCTATTTAAAAAAGTGTGGTATACCCCAGTAAACAATAACTGTGGTTTTGCTATCCCACGGTAAAAAATCTCTATTATTCAGCTTTTGGTAGTTTTTTCCGTAAAGAAAAACAGTAGTGTCTCCTGACTGTTGTGACACAAAAATATATCTGTTGAAAATAGTCTTGTGTAGACCCGACATCCGAGTGTGGTTTCGCAGTTCCACGGGTCAAATCGCTGTACTATCCAGTTTTGGGCCTTTGGTATCTAAAAAAAAAGCAGTTTGAGTGTGTCGCTCACTGTTCAGCCGCAAATATCTCTATTTAAAAAAGTGTGGTATGCCCCAGTAAACAATAACTGTGGTTTTGCCTTCCCACGGTAAAAAATCTCTATTATTCAGCTTTTTGTAGTTTTTTCCGTAAAGAAAAACAGTAGTGTCTCCTGACTGTTGCGACACAAAAATATATCTGTTGAAAATAGTCTTGTGTAGCTCCAACATCCCAGTGTGGTTTCGCAGTTCCACGGGTCAAATCGCTGTACTATCCAGTTTCGGGCCTTTGGTATCTAAAAAAAAAGCACTTTGAGTGTGTCGCTCACTGTTCAGCCGCAAATATCTCTATTTAAAAAAGTGTGGTATACCCCAGTAAACAATAACTGTGGTTTTGCCATCCCACGGTAAAAAATCTCTATTATTCAGCTTTTGGTAGTTTTTTCCGTAAAGAAAAACAGTAGCGTCTCCTGACTGTTGTGACACAAAAATATATCTGTTGAAAATAGTCTTGTGTAGGCCCGACATCCCAGTGTGGTTTCGCAGTTCCACGGGTCAAATCGCAGTACTATCCAGTTTTGGGCCTTTGGAATCTAAAATAAAGCAGTTTGAGTGAGTCGCTCACTGTTCAGCCGCAAATATCTCTATTTAAAAAAGTGTGGTATACCCCAGTAAACAATAACTGTGGTTTTGCCATCCCACGGTAAAAAATCTCTATTATTCAGCTTTTGGTAGTTTTTTCCGTAAAGAAAAACAGTAGTGTCTCCTGACTGTTGTGACACAAAAATATATCTGTTGAAAATAGTCTTGTGCAGGCCCGACATCCCAGTGTGGTTTCGCAGTTCCACGGGTCAAATCGCTGTACTATTCAGTTTTGGGCCTTTGATATCTAAAAAAAAGCAGTTTGAGTGTGTCGCTCACTGTTCAGCTGCAAATATCTCTATTTAAAAAAGTGTGGTATACCCCAGTAAACAATAACTGTGGTTTTGCTATCCCACGGTAAAAAATCTCTATTATTCAGCTTTTGGTAGTTTTTTCCATAAAGAAAAACAGTAGTGTCTCCTGACTGTTGTGACACAAAAATATATCTGTTGAAAATAGTCTTGTGTAGCTCCGACATCCCAGTGTGGTTTCGCTGTTCCACGGGTCAAATCGCTGTACTATCCAGTTTTGGGCCTTTGGTATCTAAAAAAAAAGCAGTTTGAGTGTGTCGCTCACTGTTCAGCCGCAAATATCTCTATTTAAAAAAGTGTGGTATACCCCAGTAAACAATAACTGTGGTTTTGCCATCCCACGGTGAAAAATCTCTATTATTCAGGTTTTGGTAGTTTTTTCCGTAAAGAAAAACAGTAGTGTCTCCTGACTGTTGCGACACAAAAATATATCTGTTGAAAATAGTCTTGTGTAGCTCCAACATCCCAGTGTGGTTTCGCAGTTCCACGGGTCAAATCGCTGTACTATCCAGTTTTGGGCCTTTGGTATCTAAAAAAAAAGCAGTTTGAGTGTGTCGCTCACTGTTCAGCTGCAAATATCTCTATTTAAAAAAGTGTGGTATACCCCAGTAAACAATAACTGTGGTTTTACCATCCCACGGTAAAAAATCTCTATTATTCAGCTTTTGGTAGTTTTTTCCGTAAAGTAAAACAGTAGTGTCTCCTGACTGTTGTGACACAAAAATATATGTGTTGAAAATAGTCTTGTGCAGACCCGACATCCCAGTGTGGTTTCGCAGTTCCACGGGTCAAATCGCTGTACTATTCAGTTTTGGGCCTTTGATATCTAAAAAAAAAGCAGTTTGAGTGTGTCGCTCACTGTTCAGCTGCAAATATCTCTATTTAAAAAAGTGTGGTATACCCCAGTAAACAATAACTGTGGTTTTGCTATCCCACGGTAAAAAATCTCTATTATTCAGCTTTTGGTAGTTTTTTCCGTAAAGAAAAACAGTAGTGTCTCCTGACTGTTGTGACACAAAAATATATCTGTTGAAAATAGTCTTGTGTAGACCCGACATCCCAGTGTGGTTTCGCAGTTCCACGGGTCAAATCGCTGTACTATCCAGTTTTGGGCCTTTGGTATCTAAAAAAAAAGCAGTTTGAGTGTGTCGCTCACTGTTCAGCTGCAAATATCTCTATTTAAAAAAGTGTGGTATACCCCAGTAAACAATAACTGTGGTTTTACCATCCCACGGTAAAAAATCTCTATTATTCAGCTTTTGGTAGTTTTTTCCGTAAAGTAAAACAGTAGTGTCTCCTGACTGTTGTGACACAAAAATATATGTGTTGAAAATAGTCTTGTGCAGACCCGACATCCCAGTGTGGTTTCGCAGTTCCACGGGTCAAATCGCTGTACTATTCAGTTTTGGGCCTTTGATATCTAAAAAAAAAGCAGTTTGAGTGTGTCGCTCACTGTTCAGCTGCAAATATCTCTATTTAAAAAAGTGTGGTATACCCCAGTAAACAATAACTGTGGTTTTGCTATCCCACGGTAAAAAATCTCTATTATTCAGCTTTTGGTAGTTTTTTCCGTAAAGAAAAACAGTAGTGTCTCCTGACTGTTGTGACACAAAAATATATCTGTTGAAAATAGTCTTGTGTAGACCCGACATCCGAGTGTGGTTTCGCAGTTCCACGGGTCAAATCGCTGTACTATCCAGTTTTGGGCCTTTGGTATCTAAAAAAAAAGCACTTTGAGTGTGTCGCTCACTGTTCAGCCGCAAATATCTCTATTTAAAAAAGTGTGGTATACCCCAGTAAACAATAACTGTGGTTTTGCCATCCCACGGTAAAAAATCTCTATTATTCAGCTTTTGGTAGTTTTTTCCGTAAAGAAAAACAGTAGCGTCTCCTGACTGTTGTGACACAAAAATATATCTGTTGAAAATAGTCTTGTGTAGGCCCGACATCCCAGTGTGGTTTCGCAGTTCCACGGGTCAAATCGCAGTACTATCCAGTTTTGGGCCTTTGGAATCTAAAAAAAAGCAGTTTGAGTGAGTCGCTCACTGTTCAGCCGCAAATATCTCTATTTAAAAAAGTGTGGTATACCCCAGTAAACAATAACTGTGGTTTTGCCATCCCACGGTAAAAAATCTCTATTATTCAGCTTTTGGTAGTTTTTTCCGTAAAGAAAAACAGTAGTGTCTCCTGACTGTTGTGACACAAAAATATATCTGTTGAAAATAGTCTTGTGTAGGCCCGACATCCCAGTGTGGTTTCGCAGTTCCACGGGTCAAATCGCAGTACTATCCAGTTTTGGGCCTTTGGTATCTAAAAAAAAAGCAGTTTGAGTGTGTCGCTCACTGTTCAGCCGCAAATATCTCTATTTAAAAAAGTGTGGTATACCCCAGTAAACAATAACTGTGGTTTTGCCATCCCACGGTAAAAAATCTCTATTATTCAGCTTTTGGTCGTTTTTTCCGTAAAGAAAAACAGTAGTGTCTCCTGACTGTTGTGACACAAAAATATATCTGTTGAAAATAGTCTTGTGTAGGTCCGACATCCCAATGTGGTTTCGCAGTTCCACGGGTCAAATCGCAGTACTATCCAGTTTTGGGCCTTTGGTATCTAAAAAAAAAGCAGTTTGAGTGAGTCGCTCACTGTTCAGCCGCAAATATCTCTATTTAAAAAAGTGTGGTATACCCCAGTAAACAATAACTGTGGTTTTGCCATCCCACGGTAAAAAATCTCTATTATTCAGCTTTTGGTAGTTTTTTCCTTAAAGAAAAACAGTAGGGTCTCCTGACTGTTGTGACACAAAAATATATCTGTTGAAAATAGTCTTGTGTAGGCCCGACATCCCAGTGTGGTTTCGCAGTTCCACGGGTCAAATCGCTGTACTATCCAGTTTTGGGCCTTTGGTATCTAAAAAAAAAGCAGTTTGAGTGTGTCGCTCACTGTTCAGCTGCAAATATCTCTATTTAAAAAAGTGTGGTATACCCCAGTAAACAATAACTGTGGTTTTACCATCCCACGGTAAAAAATCTCTATTATTCAGCTTTTGGTAGTTTTTTCCGTAAAGTAAAACAGTAGTGTCTCCTGACTGTTGTGACACAAAAATATATCTGTTGAAAATAGTCTTGTGCAGGCCCGACATCCCAGTGTGGTTTCGCAGTTCCACGGGTCAAATCGCTGTACTATTCAGTTTTGGGCCTTTGATATCTAAAAAAAAGCAGTTTGAGTGTGTCGCTCACTGTTCAGCTGCAAATATCTCTATTTAAAAAAGTGTGGTATACCCCAGTAAACAATAACTGTGGTTTTGCTATCCCACGGTAAAAAATCTCTATTATTCAGCTTTTGGTAGTTTTTTCCATAAAGAAAAACAGTAGTGTCTCCTGACTGTTGTGACACAAAAATATATCTGTTGAAAATAGTCTTGTGTAGCTCCGACATCCCAGTGTGGTTTCGCTGTTCCACGGGTCAAATCGCTGTACTATCCAGTTTTGGGCCTTTGGTATCTAAAAAAAAAGCAGTTTGAGTGTGTCGCTCACTGTTCAGCCGCAAATATCTCTATTTAAAAAAGTGTGGTATACCCCAGTAAACAATAACTGTGGTTTTGCCATCCCACGGTGAAAAATCTCTATTATTCAGGTTTTGGTAGTTTTTTCCGTAAAGAAAAACAGTAGTGTCTCCTGACTGTTGCGACACAAAAATATATCTGTTGAAAATAGTCTTGTGTAGCTCCAACATCCCAGTGTGGTTTCGCAGTTCCACGGGTCAAATCGCTGTACTATCCAGTTTTGGGCCTTTGGTATCTAAAAAAAAAGCAGTTTGAGTGTGTCGCTCACTGTTCAGCTGCAAATATCTCTATTTAAAAAAGTGTGGTATACCCCAGTAAACAATAACTGTGGTTTTACCATCCCACGGTAAAAAATCTCTATTATTCAGCTTTTGGTAGTTTTTTCCGTAAAGTAAAACAGTAGTGTCTCCTGACTGTTGTGACACAAAAATATATGTGTTGAAAATAGTCTTGTGCAGACCCGACATCCCAGTGTGGTTTCGCAGTTCCACGGGTCAAATCGCTGTACTATTCAGTTTTGGGCCTTTGATATCTAAAAAAAAAGCAGTTTGAGTGTGTCGCTCACTGTTCAGCTGCAAATATCTCTATTTAAAAAAGTGTGGTATACCCCAGTAAACAATAACTGTGGTTTTGCTATCCCACGGTAAAAAATCTCTATTATTCAGCTTTTGGTAGTTTTTTCCGTAAAGAAAAACAGTAGTGTCTCCTGACTGTTGTGACACAAAAATATATCTGTTGAAAATAGTCTTGTGTAGACCCGACATCCGAGTGTGGTTTCGCAGTTCCACGGGTCAAATCGCTGTACTATCCAGTTTTGGGCCTTTGGTATCTAAAAAAAAAGCAGTTTGAGTGTGTCGCTCACTGTTCAGCCGCAAATATCTCTATTTAAAAAAGTGTGGTATGCCCCAGTAAACAATAACTGTGGTTTTGCCTTCCCACGGTAAAAAATCTCTATTATTCAGCTTTTTGTAGTTTTTTCCGTAAAGAAAAACAGTAGTGTCTCCTGACTGTTGCGACACAAAAATATATCTGTTGAAAATAGTCTTGTGTAGCTCCAACATCCCAGTGTGGTTTCGCAGTTCCACGGGTCAAATCGCTGTACTATCCAGTTTCGGGCCTTTGGTATCTAAAAAAAAAGCACTTTGAGTGTGTCGCTCACTGTTCAGCCGCAAATATCTCTATTTAAAAAAGTGTGGTATACCCCAGTAAACAATAACTGTGGTTTTGCCATCCCACGGTAAAAAATCTCTATTATTCAGCTTTTGGTAGTTTTTTCCGTAAAGAAAAACAGTAGCGTCTCCTGACTGTTGTGACACAAAAATATATCTGTTGAAAATAGTCTTGTGTAGGCCCGACATCCCAGTGTGGTTTCGCAGTTCCACGGGTCAAATCGCAGTACTATCCAGTTTTGGGCCTTTGGAATCTAAAATAAAGCAGTTTGAGTGAGTCGCTCACTGTTCAGCCGCAAATATCTCTATTTAAAAAAGTGTGGTATACCCCAGTAAACAATAACTGTGGTTTTGCCATCCCACGGTAAAAAATCTCTATTATTCAGCTTTTGGTAGTTTTTTCCGTAAAGAAAAACAGTAGTGTCTCCTGACTGTTGTGACACAAAAATATATCTGTTGAAAATAGTCTTGTGCAGGCCCGACATCCCAGTGTGGTTTCGCAGTTCCACGGGTCAAATCGCTGTACTATTCAGTTTTGGGCCTTTGATATCTAAAAAAAAGCAGTTTGAGTGTGTCGCTCACTGTTCAGCTGCAAATATCTCTATTTAAAAAAGTGTGGTATACCCCAGTAAACAATAACTGTGGTTTTGCTATCCCACGGTAAAAAATCTCTATTATTCAGCTTTTGGTAGTTTTTTCCATAAAGAAAAACAGTAGTGTCTCCTGACTGTTGTGACACAAAAATATATCTGTTGAAAATAGTCTTGTGTAGCTCCGACATCCCAGTGTGGTTTCGCTGTTCCACGGGTCAAATCGCTGTACTATCCAGTTTTGGGCCTTTGGTATCTAAAAAAAAAGCAGTTTGAGTGTGTCGCTCACTGTTCAGCCGCAAATATCTCTATTTAAAAAAGTGTGGTATACCCCAGTAAACAATAACTGTGGTTTTGCCATCCCACGGTGAAAAATCTCTATTATTCAGGTTTTGGTAGTTTTTTCCGTAAAGAAAAACAGTAGTGTCTCCTGACTGTTGCGACACAAAAATATATCTGTTGAAAATAGTCTTGTGTAGCTCCAACATCCCAGTGTGGTTTCGCAGTTCCACGGGTCAAATCGCTGTACTATCCAGTTTTGGGCCTTTGGTATCTAAAAAAAAAGCAGTTTGAGTGTGTCGCTCACTGTTCAGCTGCAAATATCTCTATTTAAAAAAGTGTGGTATACCCCAGTAAACAATAACTGTGGTTTTACCATCCCACGGTAAAAAATCTCTATTATTCAGCTTTTGGTAGTTTTTTCCGTAAAGTAAAACAGTAGTGTCTCCTGACTGTTGTGACACAAAAATATATGTGTTGAAAATAGTCTTGTGCAGACCCGACATCCCAGTGTGGTTTCGCAGTTCCACGGGTCAAATCGCTGTACTATTCAGTTTTGGGCCTTTGATATCTAAAAAAAAAGCAGTTTGAGTGTGTCGCTCACTGTTCAGCTGCAAATATCTCTATTTAAAAAAGTGTGGTATACCCCAGTAAACAATAACTGTGGTTTTGCTATCCCACGGTAAAAAATCTCTATTATTCAGCTTTTGGTAGTTTTTTCCGTAAAGAAAAACAGTAGTGTCTCCTGACTGTTGTGACACAAAAATATATCTGTTGAAAATAGTCTTGTGTAGACCCGACATCCGAGTGTGGTTTCGCAGTTCCACGGGTCAAATCGCTGTACTATCCAGTTTTGGGCCTTTGGTATCTAAAAAAAAAGCAGTTTGAGTGTGTCGCTCACTGTTCAGCCGCAAATATCTCTATTTAAAAAAGTGTGGTATGCCCCAGTAAACAATAACTGTGGTTTTGCCTTCCCACGGTAAAAAATCTCTATTATTCAGCTTTTTGTAGTTTTTTCCGTAAAGAAAAACAGTAGTGTCTCCTGACTGTTGCGACACAAAAATATATCTGTTGAAAATAGTCTTGTGTAGCTCCAACATCCCAGTGTGGTTTCGCAGTTCCACGGGTCAAATCGCTGTACTATCCAGTTTCGGGCCTTTGGTATCTAAAAAAAAAGCACTTTGAGTGTGTCGCTCACTGTTCAGCCGCAAATATCTCTATTTAAAAAAGTGTGGTATACCCCAGTAAACAATAACTGTGGTTTTGCCATCCCACGGTAAAAAATCTCTATTATTCAGCTTTTGGTAGTTTTTTCCGTAAAGAAAAACAGTAGCGTCTCCTGACTGTTGTGACACAAAAATATATCTGTTGAAAATAGTCTTGTGTAGGCCCGACATCCCAGTGTGGTTTCGCAGTTCCACGGGTCAAATCGCAGTACTATCCAGTTTTGGGCCTTTGGAATCTAAAATAAAGCAGTTTGAGTGAGTCGCTCACTGTTCAGCCGCAAATATCTCTATTTAAAAAAGTGTGGTATACCCCAGTAAACAATAACTGTGGTTTTGCCATCCCACGGTAAAAAATCTCTATTATTCAGCTTTTGGTAGTTTTTTCCGTAAAGAAAAACAGTAGTGTCTCCTGACTGTTGTGACACAAAAATATATCTGTTGAAAATAGTCTTGTGTAGGCCCGACATCCCAGTGTGGTTTCGCAGTTCCACGGGTCAAATCGCAGTACTATCCAGTTTTGGGCCTTTGGTATCTAAAAAAAAAGCAGTTTGAGTGTGTCGCTCACTGTTCAGCCGCAAATATCTCTATTTAAAAAAGTGTGGTATACCCCAGTAAACAATAACTGTGGTTTTGCCATCCCACGGTAAAAAATCTCTATTATTCAGCTTTTGGTCGTTTTTTCCGTAAAGAAAAACAGTAGTGTCTCCTGACTGTTGTGACACAAAAATATATCTGTTGAAAATAGTCTTGTGTAGGTCCGACATCCCAATGTGGTTTCGCAGTTCCACGGGTCAAATCGCAGTACTATCCAGTTTTGGGCCTTTGGTATCTAAAAAAAAAGCAGTTTGAGTGAGTCGCTCACTGTTCAGCCGCAAATATCTCTATTTAAAAAAGTGTGGTATACCCCAGTAAACAATAACTGTGGTTTTGCCATCCCACGGTAAAAAATCTCTATTATTCAGCTTTTGGTAGTTTTTTCCTTAAAGAAAAACAATAGGGTCTCCTGACTGTTGTGACACAAAAATATATCTGTTGAAAATAGTCTTGTGTAGGCCCGACATCCCAGTGTGGTTTCGCAGTTCCACGGGTCAAATCGCTGTACTATCCAGTTTTGGGCCTTTGGTATCTAAAAAAAAAGCAGTTTGAGTGTGTCGCTCACTGTTCAGCTGCAAATATCTCTATTTAAAAAAGTGTGGTATACCCCAGTAAACAATAACTGTGGTTTTACCATCCCACGGTAAAAAATCTCTATTATTCAGCTTTTGGTAGTTTTTTCCGTAATGAAAAACAGTAGTGTCTCCTGACTGTTGTGACACAAAAATATATCTGTTGAAAATAGTCTTGTGCAGGCCCGACATCCCAGTGTGGTTTCGCAGTTCCACGGGTCAAATCGCTGTACTATTCAGTTTTGGGCCTTTGATATCTAAAAAAAAGCAGTTTGAGTGTGTCGCTCACTGTTCAGCTGCAAATATCTCTATTTAAAAAAGTGTGGTATACCCCAGTAAACAATAACTGTGGTTTTGCTATCCCACGGTAAAAAATCTCTATTATTCAGCTTTTGGTAGTTTTTTCCGTAAAGAAAAACAGTAGTGTCTCCTGACTGTTGTGACACAAAAATATATCTGTTGAAAATAGTCTTGTGTAGCTCCGACATCCCAGTGTGGTTTCGCTGTTCCACGGGTCAAATCGCTGTACTATCCAGTTTTGGGCCTTTGTTATCTAAAAAAAAAGCAGTTTGAGTGTGTCGCTCACTGTTCAGCCGCAAATATCTCTATTTAAAAAAGTGTGGTATACCCCAGTAAACAATAACTGTGGTTTTGCCATCCCACGGTAAAAAATCTCTATTATTCAGGTTTTGGTAGTTTTTTCCGTAAAGAAAAACAGTAGTGTCTCCTGACTGTTGCGACACAAAAATATATCTGTTGAAAATAGTCTTGTGTAGCTCCAACATCCCAGTGTGGTTTCGCAGTTCCACGGGTCAAATCGTTGTACTATCCAGTTTTGGGCCTTTGGTATCTAAAAAAAAAGCACTTTGAGTGTGTCGCTCACTGTTCAGCGGCAAATATCTCTATTTAAAAAAGTGTGGTATACCCCAGTAAACAATAACTGTGGTTTTACCATCCCACGGTAAAAAATCTCTATTATTCAGCTTTTGGTAGTTTTTTCCGTAAAGTAAAACAGTAGTGTCTCCTGACTGTTGTGACACAAAAATATATGTGTTGAAAATAGTCTTGTGCAGACCCGACATCCCAGTGTGGTTTCGCAGTTCCACGGGTCAAATCGCTGTACTATTCAGTTTTGGGCCTTTGATATCTAAAAAAAAAGCAGTTTGAGTGTGTCGCTCACTGTTCAGCTGCAAATATCTCTATTTAAAAAAGTGTGGTATACCCCAGTAAACAATAACTGTGGTTTTGCTATCCCACGGTAAAAAATCTCTATTATTCAGCTTTTGGTAGTTTTTTCCGTAAAGAAAAACAGTAGTGTCTCCTGACTGTTGTGACACAAAAATATATCTGTTGAAAATAGTCTTGTGTAGACCCGACATCCGAGTGTGGTTTCGCAGTTCCACGGGTCAAATCGCTGTACTATCCAGTTTTGGGCCTTTGGTATCTAAAAAAAAAGCAGTTTGAGTGTGTCGCTCACTGTTCAGCCGCAAATATCTCTATTTAAAAAAGTGTGGTATGCCCCAGTAAACAATAACTGTGGTTTTGCCATCCCACGGTAAAAAATCTCTATTATTCAGCTTTTTGTAGTTTTTTCCGTAAAGAAAAACAGTAGTGTCTCCTGACTGTTGCGACACAAAAATATATCTGTTGAAAATAGTCTTGTGTAGCTCCAACATCCCAGTGTGGTTTCGCAGTTCCACGGGTCAAATCGCTGTACTATCCAGTTTCGGGCCTTTGGTATCTAAAAAAAAAGCACTTTGAGTGTGTCGCTCACTGTTCAGCCGCAAATATCTCTATTTAAAAAAGTGTGGTATACCCCAGTAAACAATAACTGTGGTTTTGCCATCCCACGGTAAAAAATCTCTATTATTCAGCTTTTGGTAGTTTTTTCCATAAAGAAAAACAGTAGCGTCTCCTGACTGTTGTGACACAAAAATATATCTGTTGAAAATAGTCTTGTGTAGGCCCGACATCCCAGTGTGGTTTCGCAGTTCCACGGGTCAAATCGCAGTACTATCCAGTTTTGGGCCTTTGGAATCTAAAAAAAAGCAGTTTGAGTGAGTCGCTCACTGTTCAGCCGCAAATATCTCTATTTAAAAAAGTGTGGTATACCCCAGTAAACAATAACTGTGGTTTTGCCATCCCACGGTAAAAAATCTCTATTATTCAGCTTTTGGTAGTTTTTTCCGTAAAGAAAAACAGTAGTGTCTCCTGACTGTTGTGACACAAAAATATATCTGTTGAAAATAGTCTTGTGTAGGCCCGACATCCCAGTGTGGTTTCGCAGTTCCACGGGTCAAATCGCAGTACTATCCAGTTTTGGGCCTTTGGTATCTAAAAAAAAAGCAGTTTGAGTGTGTCGCTCACTGTTCAGCCGCAAATATCTCTATTTAAAAAAGTGTGGTATACCCCAGTAAACAATAACTGTGGTTTTGCCATCCCACGGTAAAAAATCTCTATTATTCAGCTTTTGGTCGTTTTTTCCGTAAAGAAAAACAGTAGTGTCTCCTGACTGTTGTGACACAAAAATATATCTGTTGAAAATAGTCTTGCGTAGGTCCGACATCCCAATGTGGTTTCGCAGTTCCACGGGTCAAATCGCAGTACTATCCAGTTTTGGGCCTTTGGTATCTAAAAAAAAAGCAGTTTGAGTGAGTCGCTCACTGTTCAGCCGCAAATATCTCTATTTAAAAAAGTGTGGTATACCCCAGTAAACAATAACTGTGGTTTTGCCATCCCACGGTAAAAAATCTCTATTATTCAGCTTTTGGTAGTTTTTTCCTTAAAGAAAAACAGTAGGGTCTCCTGACTGTTGTGACACAAAAATATATCTGTTGAAAATAGTCTTGTGTAGGCCCGACATCCCAGTGTGGTTTCGCAGTTCCACGGGTCAAATCGCTGTACTATCCAGTTTTGGGCCTTTGGTATCTAAAAAAAAAGCAGTTTGAGTGTGTCGCTCACTGTTCAGCTGGAAATATCTCTATTTAAAAAAGTGTGGTATACCCCAGTAAACAATAACTGTGGTTTTACCATCCCACGGTAAAAAATCTCTATTATTCAGCTTTTGGTAGTTTTTTCCGTAAAGAAAAACAGTAGTGTCTCCTGACTGTTGTGACACAAAAATATATCTGTTGAAAATAGTCTTGTGCAGGCCCGACATCCCAGTGTGGTTTCGCAGTTCCACGGGTCAAATCGCTGTACTATTCAGTTTTGGGCCTTTGATATCTAAAAAAAAGCAGTTTGAGTGTGTCGATCACTGTTCAGCTGCAAATATCTCTATTTAAAAAAGTGTGGTATACCCCAGTAAACAATAACTGTGGTTTTGCTATCCCACGGTAAAAAATCTCTATTATTCAGCTTTTGGTAGGTTTTTCCGTAAAGAAAAACAGTAGTGTCTCCTGACTGTTGTGACACAAAAATATATCTGTTGAAAATAGTCTTGTGTAGCTCCGACATCCCAGTGTGGTTTCGCTGTTCCACGGGTCAAATCGCTGTACTATCCAGTTTTGGGCCTTTGGTATCTAAAAAAAAAGCAGTTTGAGTGTGTCGCTCACTGTTCAGCCGCAAATATCTCTATTTAAAAAAGTGTGGTATACCCCAGTATACAATAACTGTGGTTTTGCCATCCCACGGTAAAAAATCTCTATTATTCAGGTTTTGGTAGTTTTTTCCGTAAAGAAAAACAGTAGTGTCTCCTGACTGTTGCGACACAAAAATATATCTGTTGAAAATAGTCTTGTGTAGCTCCAACATCCCAGTGTGGTTTCGCAGTTCCACGGGTCAAATCGCTGTACTATCCAGTTTTGGGCCTTTGGTATCTAAAAAAAAAGCACTTTGAGTGTGTCGCTCACTGTTCAGCGGCAAATATCTCTATTTAAAAAAGTGTGGTATACCCCAGTAAACAATAACTGTGGTTTTGCCATCCCACGGTAAAAAATCTCTATTATTCAGCTTTTGGTAGTTTTTTCCGTAAAGAAAAACAGTAGTGTCTCCTGACTGTTGTGACACAAAAATATATCTGTTGAAAATAGTCTTGTGTAGGCCCGACATCCCAGTGTGGTTTCGCAGTTCCACGGGTCAAATCGCAGTACTATCCAGTTTTGGGCCTTTGGTATCTAAAAAAAAAGCAGTTTGAGTGTGTCGCTCACTGTTCAGCCGCAAATATCTCTATTTAAAAAAGTGTGGTATACCCCAGTAAGCAATAACTGTGGTTTTACCATCCCACGGTAAAAAATCTCTATTATTCAGCTTTTGGTAGTTTTTCCCGTAAAAAAAAACAGTAGTGTCTCCTGACTGTTGTGACACAAAAATATATCTGTTGAAAATAGTCTTGTGTAGGCCCGACATCACAGTGTGGTTTCGCAGTTCCACGGGTCAAATCGCTGTACTATCCAGTTTTGGGCCTTTGGTATCTAAAAAAAAAGCAGTTTGAGTGTGTCGCTCACTGTTCAGCCGCAAATATCTCTATTTAAAAAAGTGTGGTATACCCCAATAAACAATAACTGTGGTTTTGCCATCCCACGGTAAAAAATCTCTATTATTCAGCTTTTGGTAGTTTTTTCCGTAAAGAAAAACAGTAGTGTCTCCTGACTGTTGTGACACAAAAATATATCTGTTGAAAATAGTCTTGTGTAGACCCGACATCCCAGTGTGGTTTCGCAGTTCCACGGGTCAAATCGCTGTACTATCCAGTTTTGGGCCTTTGGTATCTAAAAAAAAAGCAGTTTGAGTGTGTCGCTCACTGTTCAGCCGCAAATATCTCTATTTAAAAAAGTGTGGTATACCCCAGTAAACAATAACTGTGGTTTTGCCATCCCACGGTAAAAAGTCTCTCTTATTCAGCTTTTGGTAGTTTTTTCCGTAAAGAAAAACAGTAGTGTCTCCTGACTGTTGTGACACAAAAATATATCTTTTGAAAATAGTCTTGTGTAGGCCCGACATCCCAGTGTGGTTTCGCAGTTCCACGGGTCAAATCGCTGTACTATCCAGTTTTGGGCATTTGGTATCTAAAAAAAAAGCAGTTTGAGTGTGTCGCTCACTGTTCAGCCGCAAATATCTCTATTTAAAAAAGTGTGGTATACCCCAGTAAACAATAACTGTGGTTTTGCCATCCCACGGTAAAAAATCTCTATTATTCAGCTTTTGGTAGTTTTTTCCGTAAAGAAAAACAGTAGTGTCTCCTGACTGTTGTGACACAAAAATATATCTGTTGAAAATAGTCTTGTGTAGGCCCGACATCCCAATGTGGTTTCGCAGTTCCACGGGTCAAATCGCAGTACTATCCAGTTTTGGGCCTTTGGTATCTAAAAAAAAAGCAGTTTGAGTGAGTCGCTCACTGTTCAGCCGCAAATATCTCTATTTAAAAAAGTGTGGTATATCCCAGTAAACAATAACTGTGGTTTTGCCATCCCACGGTAAAAAATCTCTATTATTCAGCTTTTGGTAGTTTTTTCCTTAAAGAAAAACAGTAGGGTCTCCTGACTGTTGTGACACAAAAATATATCTGTTGAAAATAGTCTTGTGTAGGCCCGACATCCCAGTGTGGTTTCGCAGTTCCACGGGTCAAATCGCTGTACTATCCAGTTTTGGGCCTTTGGTATCTAAAAAAAAAGCAGTTTGCGTGTGTCGCTCACTGTTCAGCTGCAAATATCTCTATTTAAAAAAGTGTGGTATACCCCAGTAAACAATAACTGTGGTTTTACCATCCCACGGTAAGAAATCTCTATTATTCAGCTTTTGGTAGTTTTTTCCGTAAAGAAAAACAGTAGTGTCTCCTGACTGTTGTGACACAAAAATATATCTGTTGAAAATAGTCTTGTGTAGGCCCGACATCCCAGTGTGGTTTCGCAGCTCCACGGGTCAAATCGCTGTACTATCCAGTTTTGGGCCTTTGGTATCTAAAAAAAAAAGCAGTTTGAGTGTGTCGCTCACTGTTCAGCCGCAAATATCTCTATTTAAAAAAGTGTGGTATACCCCAGTAAACAATAACTGTGGTTTTGCCATCCCACGGTAAAAAATCTCTATTATTCAGGTTTTGGTAGTTTTTTCCGTAAAGAAAAACAGTTGTGTCTCCTGACTGTTGTGACACAAAAATATATCTGTTGAAAATAGTCTTGTGTAGGCCCGACATCCCAGTGTGGTTTCGCAGTTCCACGAGTCAAATCGCTGTACTATCCAGTTTTGGGCCTTTGGTATCTAAAAAAAAAGCAGTTTGAGTGTGTCGCTCACTGTTCAGCCGCAAATATCTCTATTTTTAAAAGTGTGGTATACCCCAGTAAACAATAACGGTGGTTTTGCCATCCCACGGTAAAAAATCTCTATTATTCAGCTTTTGGTAGTTTTTTTCGTAAAGAAAAACAGTAGTGTCTCCTGACTGTTGTGACATTAAAATATATCTGTTGAAAATAGTCTTGTGTAGGCCCGACATCCCAATGTGGTTTTGCAGTTCCACAGGTCAAATCGCTGTACTATCCAGTTTTGGGCCTTTGGTATCTAAAAAAAAGCAGTTTGAGTGTGTCGCTCACTGTTCAGCCGCAAATATCTCTATTTAAAAAAGTGTGGTATGCCCCAGTAAACAATAACTGTGGTTTTGCCATCTCACGGTAAAAAATCTCTATTATTCAGCTTTTTGTAGTTTTTTCCGTAAAGAAAAACAGTAGTGTCTCCTGACTGTTGTGACATAAAAATATATCTGTTGAAAATAGTCTTGTGTAGCTCCAACATCCCAGTGTGGTTTCGCAGTTCCACGGGTCAAATCGCTGTACTATCCAGTTTTGGGCCTTTGGTATCTAAAAAAAAAGCAGTTTGAGTGTGTCGCTCACTGTTCAGCCGCAAATATCTCTATTTAAAAAAGTGTGGTATACCCCAGTAAACAATAACTGTGGTTTTGCCATCCCACGGTAAAAAATCTCTATTATTCAGCTTTTGGTAGTTTTTTCCATAAAGAAAAACAGTAGCGTCTCCTGACTGTTGTGACACAAAAATATATCTGTTGAAAATAGTCTTGTGTAGGCCCGACATCCCAGTGTGGTTTCGCAGTTCCACGGGTCAAATCGCAGTACTATCCAGTTTTGGGCCTTTGGAATCTAAAAAAAAGCAGTTTGAGTGAGTCGCTCACTGTTCAGCCGCAAATATCTCTATTTAAAAAAGTGTGGTATACCCCAGTAAACAATAACTGTGGTTTTGCCATCCCACGGTAAAAAATCTCTATTATTCAGCTTTTGGTAGTTTTTTCCGTAAAGAAAAACAGTAGTGTCTCCTGACTGTTGTGACACAAAAATTTATCTGTTGAAAATAGTCTTGTGTAGGCCCGACATCCCAGTGTGGTTTCGCAGTTCCACGGGTCAAATCGCAGTACTATCCAGTTTTGGGCCTTTGGTATCTAAAAAAAAAGCAGTTTGAGTGTGTCGCTCACTGTTCAGCCGCAAATATCTCTATTTAAAAAAGTGTGGTATACCCCAATAAACAATAACTGTGGTTTTGCCATCCCACGGTAAAAAATCTCTATTATTCAGCTTTTGGTAGTTTTTTCCGTAAAGAAAAACAGTAGTGTCTCCTGACTGTTGTGACACAAAAATATATCTGTTGAAAATAGTCTTGTGTAGACCCGAAATCCCAGTGTGGTTTCGCAGTTCCACGGATCAAATCGCTGTACTATCCAGTTTTGGGCCTTTGGTATCTAAAAAAAAAGCACTATGAGTGTGTCGCTCACTGTTCAGCCGCAAATATCTCTATTTAAAAAAGTGTGGTATACCCCAGTAAACAATAACTGTGGTTTTGCCATCCCACGGTAAAAAGTTTCTATTATTCAGCTTTTGGTAGTTTTTTCCGTAAAGAAAAACAGTAGTGTCTCCTGACTGTTGTGACACAAAAATATATCTTTTGAAAATAGTCTTGTGTAGGCCCGACATCCCAGTGTGGTTTCGCAGTTCCACGGGTCAAATCGCTGTACTATCCAGTTTTGGGCCTTTGGTATCTAAAAAAAAAGCAGTTTGAGTGTGTCGCTCACTGTCCAGCCGCAAATATCTCTATTTAAAAAAGTGCGGTACACCCCAGTAAACAATAACTGTGGTTTTGCCATCCCACGGTAAAAAATCTCTATTATTCAGCTTTTGGTAGTTTTTTCCGTAAAGAAAAACAGTAGCGTCTCCTGACTGTTGTGACACAAAAATATATCTGTTGAAAATAGTCTTGTGTAGGCCCGACATCCCAGTGTGGTTTCGCAGTTCCACGGGTCAAATCGCAGTACTATCCAGTTTTGGGCCTTTGGAATCTAAAAAAAAGCAGTTTGAGTGAGTCGCTCACTGTTCAGCCGCAAATATCTCTATTTAAAAAAGTGTGGTATACCCCAGTAAACAATAACTGTGGTTTTGCCATCCCACGGTAAAAAATCTCTATTATTCAGCTTTTGGTAGTTTTTTCCGTAAAGAAAAACAGTAGTGTCTCCTGACTGTTGTGACACAAAAATATATCTGTTGAAAATAGTCTTGTGTAGGCCCGACATCCCAGTGTGGTTTCGCAGTTCCACGGGTCAAATCGCTGTACTATCCAGTTTTGGGCCTTTGGTATCTAAAAAAAAAGCAGTTTGAGTGTGTCGCTCACTGTTCAGCCGCAAATATCTCTATTTAAAAAAGTGTGGTATACCCCAATAAACAATAACTGTGGTTTTGCCATCCCACGGTAAAAAGTTTCTATTATTCAGCTTTTGGTAGTTTTTTCCGTAAAGAAAAACAGTAGTGTCTCCTGACTGTTGTGACACAAAAATATATCTTTTGAAAATAGTCTTGTGTAGGCCCGACATTCCAGTGTGGTTTCGCAGTTCCACGGGTCAAATCGCTGTACTATCCAGTTTTGGGCCTTTGGTATCTAAAAAAAAAGCAGTTTGAGTGTATCGCTCACTGTTCAGCCGCAAATATCTCTATTTAAAAAAGTGTGGTATACCCCAGTAAACAATAACTGTGGTTTTGCCATCCCACGGTAAAAAATCTCTATTATTCAGCTTTTGGTAGTTTTTTCCGTAAAGAAAAACAGTAGCGTCTCCTGACTGTTGTGACACAAAAATATATCTGTTGAAAATAGTCTTGTGTAGGCCCGACATCCCAATGTGGTTTCGCAGTTCCACGGGTCAAATCGCAGTACTATCCAGTTTTGGGCCTTTGGTATCTTAAAAAAAAGCAGTTTGAGTGTGTCGCTCACTGTTCAGCCGCAAATATCTCTATTTAAAAAGTGTGGTATACCCCAGTAAACAATAACTGTGGTTTTGCCATCCCACGGTAAAAAATCTCTATTATTCAGCTTTTGGTAGTTTTTTCCTTAAAGAAAAACAGTAGGGTCTCCTGACTGTTGTGACACAAAAATATATCTGTTGAAAATAGTCTTGTGTAGGCCCGACATCCCAGTGTGGTTTCGCAGTTCCACGGGTCAAATCGCTGTACTATCCAGTTTTGGGCCTTTGGTATCTAAAAAAAAAGCAGTTTGAGTGTGTCGCTCACTGTTCAGCCGCAAATATCTCTATTTAAAAAAGTGTGGTATACCCCAATAAACAATAACTGTGGTTTTGCCATCCCACGGTAAAAAATCTCTATTATTCAGCTTTTGGTAGTTTTTTCCGTAAAGAAAAACAGTAGTGTCTCCTGACTGTTGTGACACAAAAATATATCTGTTGAAAATAGTCTTGTGTAGACCCGACATCCCAGTGTGGTTTCACAGTTCCACGGGTCAAATCGCTGTACTATCCAGTTTTGGGCCTTTGGTATCTAAAAAAAAAGCAGTTTGAGTGTGTCGCTCACTGTTCAGCCGCAAATATCTCTATTTAAAAAAGTGTGGTATACCCCAGTAAACAATAGCTGTGGTTTTGCCATCCCACGGTAAAAAGTCTCTATTATTCAGCTTTTGGTAGTTTTTTCCGTAAAGAAAAACAGTAGTGTCTCCTGACTGTTGTGACACAAAAATATATCTTTTGAAAATAGTCTTGTGTAGGCCCGACATCCCAGTGTGGTTTCGCAGTTCCACGGGTCAAATCGCTGTACTATCCAGTTTTGGGCCTTTGGTATGTAAAAAAAAAGCTGTTTGAGTGTGTCGATCACTGTTCAGCCGCAAATATCTCTATTTAAAAAAGTGTGGTATACCCCAGTAAACAATAACTGTGGTTTTGCCATCCCACGGTAAAAAATCTCTATTATTCAGCTTTTGGTAGTTTTTTCCGTAAAGAAAAACAGTAGCGTCTCCTGACTGTTGTGACACAATAATATATCTGTTGAAAATAGTCTTGTGTAGGCCCGACATCCCAATGTGGTTTCGCAGTTCCACGGGTCAAATCGCAGTACTATCCAGTTTTGGGCCTTTGGTATCTAAAAAAAAAGCAGTTTGAGTGAGTCGCTCACTGTTCAGCCGCAAATATCTATATTTAAAAAAGTGTGGTATACCCCAGTAAACAATAACTGTGGTTTTGCCATCCCACGGTAAAAAGTCTCTATTATTCAGCTTTTGGTAGTTTTTCCCGTAAAAAAAAACAGTAGTGTCTCCTGACTGTTGTGACACAAAAATATATCTGTTGAAAATAGTCTTGTGTAGGCCCGACATCACAGTGTGGTTTCGCAGTTCCACGGGTCAAATCGCTGTACTATCCAGTTTTGGGCCTTTGGTATCTAAAAAAAAAGCAGTTTGAGTGTGTCGCTCACTGTTCAGCCGCAAATATCTCTATTTAAAAAAGTGTGGTATACCCCAGTAAACAATAACTGTGGTTTTGCCATCCCACGGTAAAAAATCTCTATTATTCAGCTTTTGGTAGTTTTTTCCGTAAAGAAAAACAGTAGTGTCTCCTGACTGTTGTGACACAAAAATATATCTGTTGAAAATAGTCTTGTGTAGGCCCGACATCCCAATGTGGTTTCGCAGTTCCACGGGTCAAATCGCAGTACTATCCAGTTTTGGGCCTTTGGTATCTAAAAAAAAAGCAGTTTGAGTGAGTCGCTCACTGTTCAGCCGCAAATATCTCTATTTAAAAAAGTGTGGTATATCCCAGTAAACAATAACTGTGGTTTTGCCATCCCACGGTAAAAAATCTCTATTATTCAGCTTTTGGTAGTTTTTTCCTTAAAGAAAAACAGTAGGGTCTCCTGACTGTTGTGACACAAAAATATATCTGTTGAAAATAGTCTTGTGTAGGCCCGACATCCCAGTGTGGTTTCGCAGTTCCACGGGTCAAATCGCTGTACTATCCAGTTTTGGGCCTTTGGTATCTAAAAAAAAAGCAGTTTGCGTGTGTCGCTCACTGTTCAGCTGCAAATATCTCTATTTAAAAAAGTGTGGTATACCCCAGTAAACAATAACTGTGGTTTTACCATCCCACGGTAAGAAATCTCTATTATTCAGCTTTTGGTAGTTTTTTCCGTAAAGAAAAACAGTAGTGTCTCCTGACTGTTGTGACACAAAAATATATCTGTTGAAAATAGTCTTGTGTAGGCCCGACATCCCAGTGTGGTTTCGCAGCTCCACGGGTCAAATCGCTGTACTATCCAGTTTTGGGCCTTTGGTATCTAAAAAAAAAAGCAGTTTGAGTGTGTCGCTCACTGTTCAGCCGCAAATATCTCTATTTAAAAAAGTGTGGTATACCCCAGTAAACAATAACTGTGGTTTTGCCATCCCACGGTAAAAAATCTCTATTATTCAGGTTTTGGTAGTTTTTTCCGTAAAGAAAAACAGTTGTGTCTCCTGACTGTTGTGACACAAAATTATATCTGTTGAAAATAGTCTTGTGTAGGCCCGACATCCCAGTGTGGTTTCGCAGTTCCACGAGTCAAATCGCTGTACTATCCAGTTTTGGGCCTTTGGTATCTAAAAAAAAAGCAGTTTGAGTGTGTCGCTCACTGTTCAGCCGCAAATATCTCTATTTTTAAAAGTGTGGTATACCCCAGTAAACAATAACGGTGGTTTTGCCATCCCACGGTAAAAAATCTCTATTATTCAGCTTTTGGTAGTTTTTTTCGTAAAGAAAAACAGTAGTGTCTCCTGACTGTTGTGACATTAAAATATATCTGTTGAAAATAGTCTTGTGTAGGCCCGACATCCCAATGTGGTTTTGCAGTTCCACAGGTCAAATCGCTGTACTATCCAGTTTTGGGCCTTTGGTATCTAAAAAAAAGCAGTTTGAGTGTGTCGCTCACTGTTCAGCCGCAAATATCTCTATTTAAAAAAGTGTGGTATGCCCCAGTAAACAATAACTGTGGTTTTGCCATCTCACGGTAAAAAATCTCTATTATTCAGCTTTTTGTAGTTTTTTCCGTAAAGAAAAACAGTAGTGTCTCCTGACTGTTGTGACATAAAAATATATCTGTTGAAAATAGTCTTGTGTAGCTCCAACATCCCAGTGTGGTTTCGCAGTTCCACGGGTCAAATCGCTGTACTATCCAGTTTTGGGCCTTTGGTATCTAAAAAAAAAGCAGTTTGAGTGTGTCGCTCACTGTTCAGCCGCAAATATCTCTATTTAAAAAAGTGTGGTATACCCCAGTAAACAATAACTGTGGTTTTGCCATCCCACGGTAAAAAATCTCTATTATTCAGCTTTTGGTAGTTTTTTCCGTAAAGAAAAACAGTAGCGTCTCCTGACTGTTGTGACACAAAAATATATCTGTTGAAAATAGTCTTGTGTAGGCCCGACATCCCAGTGTGGTTTCGCAGTTCCACGGGTCAAATCGCAGTACTATCCAGTTTTGGGCCTTTGGAATCTAAAAAAAAGCAGTTTGAGTGAGTCGCTCACTGTTCAGCCGCAAATATCTCTATTTAAAAAAGTGTGGTATACCCCAGTAAACAATAACTGTGGTTTTGCCATCCCACGGTAAAAAATCTCTATTATTCAGCTTTTGGTAGTTTTTTCCGTAAAGAAAAACAGTAGTGTCTCCTGACTGTTGTGACACAAAAATATATCTGTTGAAAATAGTCTTGTGTAGGCCCGACATCCCAGTGTGGTTTCGCAGTTCCACGGGTCAAATCGCAGTACTATCCAGTTTTGGGCCTTTGGTATCTAAAAAAAAAGCAGTTTGAGTGTGTCGCTCACTGTTCAGCCGCAAATATCTCTATTTAAAAAAGTGTGGTATACCCCAATAAACAATAACTGTGGTTTTGCCATCCCACGGTAAAAAATCTCTATTATTCAGCTTTTGGTAGTTTTTTCCGTAAAGAAAAACAGTAGTGTCTCCTGACTGTTGTGACACAAAAATATATCTGTTGAAAATAGTCTTGTGTAGACCCGAAATCCCAGTGTGGTTTCGCAGTTCCACGGATCAAATCGCTGTACTATCCAGTTTTGGGCCTTTGGTATCTAAAAAAAAAGCACTTTGAGTGTGTCGCTCACTGTTCAGCCGCAAATATCTCTATTTAAAAAAGTGTGGTATACCCCAGTAAACAATAACTGTGGTTTTGCCATCCCACGGTAAAAAGTTTCTATTATTCAGCTTTTGGTAGTTTTTTCCGTAAAGAAAAACAGTAGTGTCTCCTGACTGTTGTGACACAAAAATATATCTTTTGAAAATAGTCTTGTGTAGGCCCGACATCCCAGTGTGGTTTCGCAGTTCCACGGGTCAAATCGCTGTACTATCCAGTTTTGGGCCTTTGGTATCTAAAAAAAAAGCAGTTTGAGTGTGTCGCTCACTGTCCAGCCGCAAATATCTCTATTTAAAAAAGTGCGGTATACCCCAGTAAACAATAACTGTGGTTTTGCCATCCCACGGTAAAAAATCTCTATTATTCAGCTTTTGGTAGTTTTTTCCGTAAAGAAAAACAGTAGCGTCTCCTGACTGTTGTGACACAAAAATATATCTGTTGAAAATAGTCTTGTGTAGGCCCGACATCCCAGTGTGGTTTCGCAGTTCCACGGGTCAAATCGCAGTACTATCCAGTTTTGGGCCTTTGGAATCTAAAAAAAAGCAGTTTGAGTGAGTCGCTCACTGTTCAGCCGCAAATATCTCTATTTAAAAAAGTGTGGTATACCCCAGTAAAGAATAACTGTGGTTTTGCCATCCCACGGTAAAAAATCTCTATTATTCAGCTTTTGGTAGTTTTTTCCGTAAAGAAAAACAGTAGTGTCTCCTGACTGTTGTGACACAAAAATATATCTGTTGAAAATAGTCTTGTGTAGGCCCGACATCCCAGTGTGGTTTCGCAGTTCCACGGGTCAAATCGCTGTACTATCCAGTTTTGGGCCTTTGGTATCTAAAAAAAAAGCAGTTTGAGTGTGTCGCTCACTGTTCAGCCGCAAATATCTCTATTTAAAAAAGTGTGGTATACCCCAATAAACAATAACTGTGGTTTTGCCATCCCACGGTAAAAAGTTTCTATTATTCAGCTTTTGGTAGTTTTTTCCGTAAAGAAAAACAGTAGTGTCTCCTGACTGTTGTGACACAAAAATATATCTTTTGAAAATAGTCTTGTGTAGGCCCGACATTCCAGTGTGGTTTCGCAGTTCCACGGGTCAAATCGCTGTACTATCCAGTTTTGGGCCTTTGGTATCTAAAAAAAAAGCAGTTTGAGTGTATCGCTCACTGTTCAGCCGCAAATATCTCTATTTAAAAAAGTGTGGTATACCCCAGTAAACAATAACTGTGGTTTTGCCATCCCACGGTAAAAAATCTCTATTATTCAGCTTTTGGTAGTTTTTTCCGTAAAGAAAAACAGTAGCGTCTCCTGACTGTTGTGACACAAAAATATATCTGTTGAAAATAGTCTTGTGTAGGCCCGACATCCCAATGTGGTTTCGCAGTTCCACGGGTCAAATCGCAGTACTATCCAGTTTTGGGCCTTTGGTATCTTAAAAAAAAGCAGTTTGAGTGTGTCGCTCACTGTTCAGCCGCAAATATCTCTATTTAAAAAGTGTGGTATACCCCAGTAAACAATAACTGTGGTTTTGCCATCCCACGGTAAAAAATCTCTATTATTCAGCTTTTGGTAGTTTTTTCCTTAAAGAAAAACAGTAGGGTCTCCTGACTGTTGTGACACAAAAATATATCTGTTGAAAATAGTCTTGTGTAGGCCCGACATCCCAGTGTGGTTTCGCAGTTCCACGGGTCAAATCGCTGTACTATCCAGTTTTGGGCCTTTGGTATCTAAAAAAAAAGCAGTTTGAGTGTGTCGCTCACTGTTCAGCCGCAAATATCTCTATTTAAAAAAGTGTGGTATACCCCAATAAACAATAACTGTGGTTTTGCCATCCCACGGTAAAAAATCTCTATTATTCAGCTTTTGGTAGTTTTTTCCGTAAAGAAAAACAGTAGTGTCTCCTGACTGTTGTGACACAAAAATATATCTGTTGAAAATAGTCTTGTGTAGACCCGACATCCCAGTGTGGTTTCACAGTTCCACGGGTCAAATCGCTGTACTATCCAGTTTTGGGCCTTTGGTATCTAAAAAAAAAGCAGTTTGAGTGTGTCGCTCACTGTTCAGCCGCAAATATCTCTATTTAAAAAAGTGTGGTATACCCCAGTAAACAATAGCTGTGGTTTTGCCATCCCACGGTAAAAAGTCTCTATTATTCAGCTTTTGGTAGTTTTTTCCGTAAAGAAAAACAGTAGTGTCTCCTGACTGTTGTGACACAAAAATATATCTTTTGAAAATAGTCTTGTGTAGGCCCGACATCCCAGTGTGGTTTCGCAGTTCCACGGGTCAAATCGCTGTACTATCCAGTTTTGGGCCTTTGGTATCTAAAAAAAAAGCAGTTTGAGTGTGTCGATCACTGTTCAGCCGCAAATATCTCTATTTAAAAAAGTGTGGTATACCCCAGTAAACAATAACTGTGGTTTTGCCATACCACGGTAAAAAATCTCTATTATTCAGCTTTTGGTAGTTTTTTCCGTAAAGAAAAACAGTAGCGTCTCCTGACTGTTGTGACACAATAATATATCTGTTGAAAATAGTCTTGTGTAGGCCCGACATCCCAATGTGGTTTCGCAGTTCCACGGGTCAAATCGCAGTACTATCCAGTTTTGGGCCTTTGGTATCTAAAAAAAAAGCAGTTTGAGTGAGTCGCTCACTGTTCAGCCGCAAATATCTATATTTAAAAAAGTGTGGTATACCCCAGTAAACAATAACTGTGGTTTTGCCATCCCACGGTAAAAAGTCTCTATTATTCAGCTTTTGGTAGTTTTTTCCGTAAAGAAAAACAGTAGTGTCTCCTGACTGTTGTGACACAAAAATATATCTTTTGAAAATAGTCTTGTGTAGGCCCGACATCCCAGTGTGGTTTCGCAGTTCCATGGGTCAAATCGCTGTACTATCCAGTTTTGGGCCTTTGGTATCTAAAAAAAAAGCAGTTTGAGTGTGTCGCTCACTGTTCAGCCGCAAATATCTCTATTTAAAAAAGTGTGGTATGCCCCAGTAAACAATAACTGTGGTTTTGCCATCCCACGGTAAAAAATCTCTATTATTCAGCTTTTGGTAGTTTTTTCCGTAAAGAAAAACAGTAGCGTCTCCTGACTGTTGTGACACAATAATATATCTGTTGAAAATAGTCTTGTGTAGGCCCAACATCCCAATGTGGTTTCGCAGTTCCACGGGTCAAATCGCAGTACTATCCAGTTTTGGGCCTTTGGTATCTAAAAAAAAAGCAGTTTGAGTGAGTCGCTCACTGTTCAGCCGCAAATATCTCTATTTAAAAAAGTGTGGTATACCCCAGTAAACAATAACTGTGGTTTTGCCATCCCACGGTAAAAAATCTATATTATTCAGCTTTTGGTAGTTTTTTCCATAAAGAAAAACAGTAGTGTCTCCTGACTGTTGTGACACAAAAATATATCTGTTGAAAATAGTCTTGTGTAGGCCCGACATCCCAGTGTGGTTTCGCAGTTCCACGGGTCAAATCGCTGTACTATCCAGTTTTGGGCCTTTGGTATCTAAAAAAAAAGCAGTTTGAGTGTGTCGCTCACTGTTCAGCCGCAAATATCTCTATTTAAAAAAGTGTGGTATACCCCAATAAACAATAACTGTGGTTTTGCCATCCCACGGTAAAAAATCTCTATTATTCAGCTTTTGGTAGTTTTTTCCTTAAAGAAAAACAGTAGGGTCTCCTGACTGTTGTGACACAAAAATATATCTGTTGAAAATAGTCTTGTGTAGGCCCGACATCCCAGTGTGGTTTCGCAGTTCCACGGGTCAAATCGCTGTACTATCAAGTTTTGGGCCTTTGGTATCTAAAAAAAAAGCAGTTTGAGTGTGTCGCTCACTGTTCAGCCGCAAATATCTCTATTTAAAAAAGTGTGGTATACGCCAATAAACAATAACTGTGGTTTTGCCATCCCACGGTAAAAAATCTCTATTATTTAGCTTTTTGTAGTTTTTTCCGTAAAGAAAAACAGTAGTGTCTCCTGACTGTTGTGACACAAAAATATATCTGTTGAAAATAGTCTTGTGTAGACCCGACATCCCAGTGTGGTTTCACAGTTCCACGGGTCAAATCGCTGTACTATCCAGTTTTGGGCCTTTGGTATCTAAAAAAAAAGCAGTTTGAGTGTGTCGCTCACTGTTCAGCCGCAAATATCTCTATTTAAAAAAGTGTGGTATACCCCAGTAAACAATAACTGTGGTTTTGCCATCCCACGGTAAAAAGTCTCTATTATTCAGCTTTTGGTAGTTTTTTCCGTAAAGAAAAACAGTAGTGTCTCCTGACTGTTGTGACACAAAAATGTATCTTTTGAAAATAGTCTTGTGTAGGCCCGACATCCCAGTGTGGTTTCGCAGTTCCACGGGTCAAATCGCTGTACTATCCAGTTTTGGGCCTTTGGTATCTAAAAAAAAAAGCAGTTTGAGTGTGTCGCTCACTGTTCAGCCGCAAATATCTCTATTTAAAAAAGTGTGGTATACCCCAGTAAACAATAACTGTGGTTTTGCCATCCCACGGTAAAAAATCTCTATTATTCAGCTTTTGGTAGTTTTTTCCGTAAAGAAAAACAGTAGCGTCTCCTGACTGTTGTGACACAATAATATATCTGTTGAAAATAGTCTTGTGTAGGCCCGACATCCCAATGTGGTTTCGCAGTTCCACGGGTCAAATCGCAGTACTATCCAGTTTTGGGCCTTTGGTATCTAAAAAAAAAGCAGTTTGAGTGAGTCGCTCACTGTTCAGCCGCAAATATCTCTATTTAAAAAAGTGTGGTATACCCCAGTAAACAATAACTGTGGTTTTGCCATCCCACGGTAAAAAGTCTCTATTATTCAGCTTTTGGTAGTTTTTTCCGTAAAGAAAAACAGTAGTGTCTCCTGACTGTTGTGACACAAAAATATATCTTTTGAAAATAGTCTTGTGTAGGCCCGACATCCCAGTGTGGTTTCGCAGTTCCACGGGTCAAATCGCTGTACTATCCAGTTTTGGGCCTTTGGTATCTAAAAAAAAAGCAGTTTGAGTGTGTCGCTCACTGTTCAGCCGCAAATATCTCTATTTAAAAAAGTGTGGTATACCCCAGTAAACAATAACTGTGGTTTTGCCATCCCACGGTAAAAAATCTCTATTATTCAGCTTTTGGTAGTTTTTTCCGTAAAGAAAAACAGTAGCGTCTCCTGACTGTTGTGACACAATAATATATCTGTTGAAAATAGTCTTGTGTAGGCCCAACATCCCAATGTGGTTTCGCAGTTCCACGGGTCAAATCGCAGTACTATCCAGTTTTGGGCCTTTGGTATCTAAAAAAAAAGCAGTTTGAGTGAGTCGCTCACTGTTCAGCCGCAAATATCTCTATTTAAAAAAGTGTGGTATACCCCAGTAAACAATAACTGTGGTTTTGCCATCCCACGGTAAAAAATCTCTATTATTCAGCTTTTGGTAGTTTTTTCCGTAAAGAAAAACAGTAGTGTCTCCTGACTGTTGTGACACAAAAATATATCTGTTGAAAATAGTCTTGTGTAGGCCCGACATCCCAGTGTGGTTTCGCAGTTCCACGGGTCAAATCGCTGTACTATCCAGTTTTGGGCCTTTGGTATCTAAAAAAAAAGCAGTTTGAGTGTGTCGCTCACTGTTCAGCCGCAAATATCTCTATTTAAAAAAGTGTGGTATACCCCAATAAACAATAACTGTGGTTTTGCCATCCCACGGTAAAAAATCTCTATTATTCAGCTTTTGGTAGTTTTTTCCGTAAAGAAAAACAGTAGTGTCTCCTGACTGTTGTGACACAAAAATATATCTGTTGAAAATAGTCTTGTGTAGACCCGACATCCCAGTGTGGTTTCGCAGTTCCACGGGTCAAATCGCTGTACTATCCAGTTTTGGGCCTTTGGTATCTAAAAAAAAAGCAGTTTGAGTGTGTCGCTCACTGTTCAGCCGCAAATATCTCTATTTAAAAAAGTGTGGTATACCCCAGTAAACAATAACTGTGGTTTTGCCATCCCACGGTAAAAAGTTTCTATTATTCAGCTTTTGGTAGTTTTTTCCGTAAAGAAAAACAGTAGTGTCTCCTGACTGTTGTGACACAAAAATATATCTTTTGAAAATAGTCTTGTGTAGGCCCGACATCCCAGTGTGGTTTCGCAGTTCCACGGGTCAAATCGCTGTACTATCCAGTTTTGGGCCTTTGGTATCTAAAAAAAAAGCAGTTTGAGTGTATCGCTCACTGTTCAGCCGCAAATATCTCTATTTAAAAAAGTGTGGTATACCCCAGTAAACAATAACTGTGGTTTTGCCATCCCACGGTAAAAAATCTCTATTATTCAGCTTTTGGTAGTTTTTTCCGTAAAGAAAAACAGTAGCGTCTCCTGACTGTTGTGACACAAAAATATATCTGTTGAAAATAGTCTTGTGTAGGCCCGACATCCCAATGTGTTTTCGCAGTTCCACGGGTCAAATCGCAGCACTATCCAGTTTTGGGCCTTTGGTATCTAAAAAAAAAGCAGTTTGAGTGTGTCGCTCACTGTTCAGCCGCAAATATCTCTATTTAAAAAAGTGTGGTATACCCCAGTAAACAATAACTGTGGTTTTGCCATCCCACGGTAAAAAATCTCTATTATTCAGCTTTTGGTAGTTTTTTCCTTAAAGAAAAACAGTAGGGTCTCCTGACTGTTGTGACACAAAAATATATCTGTTGAAAATAGTCTTGTGTAGGCCTGACATCCCAGTGTGGTTTCGCAGTTCCACGGGTCAAATCGCTGTACTATCCAGTTTTGGGCCTTTGGTATCTAAAAAAAAAAGCAGTTTGAGTGTGTCGCTCACTGTTCAGCCGCAAATATCTCTATTTAAAAAAGTGTGGTATACCCCAGTAAACAATAACTGTGGTTTTGCCATCCCACGGTAAAAAATCTCTATTATTCAGCTTTTGGTAGTTTTTTCCGTAAAAAAACAGTAGTGTCTCCTGACTGTTGTGACACAAAAATATATCTGTTGAAAATAGTCTTGTGTAGACCCGACATCCCAGTGTGGTTTCGCAGTTCCACGGGTCAAATCGCTGTACTATCCAGTTTTGGGCCTTTGGTATCTAAAAAAAAAGCAGTTTGAGTGTGTCGCTCACTGTTCAGCCGCAAATATCTCTATTTAAAAAAGTGTGGTATACCCCAGTAAACAATAACTGTGGTTTTGCCATCCCACGGTAAAAAGTCTCTATTATTCAGCTTTTAGTAGTTTTTTCCGTAAAGAAAAACAGTAGTGTCTCCTGACTGTTGTGACACAAAAATATATCTTTTGAAAATAGTATTGTGTAGGCCCGACATCCCAGTGTGGTTTCGCAGTTCCACGGGTCAAATCGCTGTACTATCCAGTTTTGGGCCTTTGGTATCTAAAAAAAAAGCAGTTTGAGTGTGTCGCTCACTGTTCAGCCGCAAATATCTCTATTTAAAAAAGTGTGGTATACCCCAGTAAACAATAACTGTGGTTTTGCCATCCCACGGTAAAAAATCTCTATTATTCAGCTTTTGGTAGTTTTTTCCGTAAAGAAAAACAGTAGCGTCTCCTGACTGTTGTGACACAATAATATATCTGTTGAAAATAGTCTTGTGTAGGCCCGACATCCCAATGTGGTTTCGCAGTTCCACGGGTCAAATCGCAGTACTATCCAGTTTTGGGCCTTTGGTATCTAAAAAAAAAGCAGTTTGAGTGAGTCGCTCACTGTTCAGCCGCAAATATCTCTATTTAAAAAAGTGTGGTATACCCCAGTAAACAATAACTGTGGTTTTGCCATCCCACGGTAAAAAATCTCTATTATTCAGCTTTTGGTAGTTTTTTCCGTAAAGAAAAACAGTAGTGTCTCCTGACTGTTGTGACACAAATATATATCTGTTGAAAATAGTCTTGTGTAGGCCCGACATCCCAGTGTGGTTTCGCAGTTCCACGGGTCAAATCGCTGTACTATCCAGTTTTGGGCCTTTGGTATCTAAAAAAAAAGCAGTTTGAGTGTGTCGCTCACTGTTCAGCCGCAAATATCTCTATTTAAAAAAGTGTGGTATACCCCAGTAAACAATAACTGTGGTTTTGCCATCCCACGGTAAAAAATCTCTATTATTCAGCTTTTGGTAGTTTTTTTTTCTGTAAAGAAAAACAGTAGCGTCTCCTGACTGTTGTGACACAATAATATATCTGTTGAAAATAGTCTTGTGTAGGCCCGACATCCCAATGTGGTTTCGCAGTTCCACGGGTCAAATCGCAGTACTATCCAGTTTTGGGCCTTTGGTATCTAAAAAAAAAGCAGTTTGAGTGAGTCGCTCACTGTTCAGCCGCAAATATCTCTATTTAAAAAAGTGTGGTATACCCCAGTAAACAATAACTGTGGTTTTGCCATCCCACGGTAAAAAATCTCTATTATTCAGCTTTTGGTAGTTTTTTCCGTAAAGAAAAACAGTAGCGTCTCCTGACTGTTGTGACACAAAAATATATCTGTTGAAAATAGTCTTGTGTAGGCCCGACATCCCAGTGTGGTTTCGCAGTTCCACGGGTCAAATCGCAGTACTATCCAGTTTTGGGCCTTTGGTATCTAAAAAAAAAGCAGTTTGAGTGTGTCGCTCACTGTTCAGCCGCAAATATCTCTATTTAAAAAAGTGTGGTATACCCCAGTAAACAAAAACTGTGGTTTTGCCATCCCACGGTAAAAAATCTATATTATTCAGCTTTTGGTAGTTTTTTCCGTAAAGAAAAACAGTAGCGTCTCCTGACTGTTGTGACACAAAAATATATCTGTTGAAAATAGTCTTGTGTAGGCCCGACATCCCAGTGTGGTTTCGCAGTTCCACGGGTCAAATCGCTGTACTATCCAGTTTTGGGCCTTTGGTATCTAAAAAAAAAGCAGTTTGAGTGTGTCGGTCACTGTTCAGCCGCAAATATCTCTATTTAAAAAAGTGTGGTATACCCCAGTAAACAATAACTGTGGTTTTGCCATCCCACGGTAAAAAATCCCTATTATTCAGCTTTTGGTAGTTTTTTCCGTAAAGAAAAACAGTAGTGTCTCCTGAATGTTGTGACACAAAAATATATCTGTTGAAAATAGTCTTGTGTAGGCCCGACATCCCAGTGTGATTTCGCAGTTCCACGGGTCAAATCGCTGTACTATCCAGTTTTGGGCCTTTGGTATCTAAAAAAAAAGCAGTTTGAGTGTCCCGCTCACTGTTCAGCCGCAAATATCTCTATTTAGAAAAGTGTGGTATGCCCCAGTAAACAATAACTGTGGTTTTGCCATCCCACGGTAAAAAATCTCTATTATTCAGCTTTTGGTAGTTTTTTCCGTAAAGAAAAACAGTAGCGTCTCCTGACTGTTGTGACACAAAAATATATCTGTTGAAAATAGTCTTGTGTAGGCCCGACATCCCAATGTGGTTTCGCAGTTCCACGGGTCAAATCGCAGTACTATCCAGTTTTGGGCCTTTGGTATCTAAAAAAAAAGCAGTTTGAGTGAGTCGCTCACTGTTCAGCCGCAAATATCTCTATTTAAAAAAGTGTGGTATACCCCAGTAAACAATAACTGTGGTTTTGCCATCCCACGGTAAAAAATCTCTATTATTCAGCTTTTGGTAGTTTTTTCCTTTAAGAAAAACAGTAGGGTCTCCTGACTGTTGTGACACAAAAATATATCTGTTGAAAATAGTCTTGTGTAGGCCTGACATCCCAGTGTGGTTTCGCAGTTCCACGGGTCAAATCGCTGTACTATCCAGTTTTGGGCCTTTGGTATCTAAAAAAAAAGCAGTTTGAGTGTGTCGCTCACTGTTCAGCCGCAAATATCTCTATTTAAAAAAGTGTGGTATACCCCAGTAAACAATAACTGTGGTTTTGCCATCCCACGGTAAAAAATCTCTATTATTCAGCTTTTGGTAGTTTTTTCCGTAAAGAAAAACAGTAGTGTCTCCTGACTGTTGTGACACAAAAATATATCTGTTGAAAATAGTCTTGTGTAGGCCCGACATCCCAGTGTGGTTTCGCAGTTCCACGGGTCAAATCGCTGTACTATCCAATTTTGGGCCTTTGGTATCTAAAAAAAAAGCAGTTTGAGTGTGTCGCTCACTGTTCAGCCGCAAATATCTCTATTTAAAGAAGTGTGGTATACCCCAGTAAAAAATAACTGTGGTTTTACCATCCCACGGTAAAAAATCTCTATTATTCAGCTTTAGGTAGTTTTTTCCGTAAAGAAAAACAGTAGTGTCTCCTGACTGTTGTGACACAAAAATATATCTGTTGAAAATAGTCTTGTGTAGGCCCGACATCCCAGTGTGGTTTCGCAGTTCCACAGGTCAAATCGCAGTACTATCCAGTTTTGGGCCTTTGGTATCTAAAAAAAAAGCAGTTTGAGTGTGTCGTTCACTGTTCAGCCGCAAATATCTCTATTTAAAAAAGTGTGGTATACCCCAATAAACAATAACTGTGGTTTTGCCATCCCACGGTAAAAAATCTCTATTATTCAGCTTTTGGTAGTTTTTTCCGTAAAGAAAAACAGAAGTGTCTCCTGACTGTTGTGACACAAAAATATATCTGTTGAAAATAGTCTTGTGTAGACCCGACATCCCAGTGTGGTTTCGCAGTTCCACGGGTCAAATCGCTGTACTATCCAGTTTTGGGCCTTTGGTATCTAAAAAAAAAGCAGTTTGAGTGTGTCGCTCACTGTTCAGCCGCAAATATCTCTATTTAAAAAAGTGTGGTATACCCCAGTAAACAATAACTGTGGTTTTGCCATCCCACGGTAAAAAGTCTCTATTATTCAGCTTTTGGTAGTTTTTTCCGTAAAGAAAAACAGTAGCGTCTCCTGACTGTTGTGACACAAAAATATATCTGTTGAAAATAGTATTGTGTAGTCCCGACATCCCAGTGTGGTTTCGCAGTTCCACAGGTCAAATCGCTGTACTATCCAGTTTTGGGCCTTTGGTATCTAAAAAAAAAGCAGTTTGAGTGTGTCGCTCACTGTTCAGCCGCAAATATCTCTATTTAAAAAAGTGTGGTATACCCCAGTAAACAATAACTGTGGTTTTGCCATCCCACGGTAAAAAGTCTCTATTATTCAGCTTTTGGTAGTTTTTTCCATAAAGAAAAATAGTAGTGTCTCCTGACTGTTGTGACACAAAAATATATCTTTTGAAAATAGTCTTGTGTAGGCCCGACATCCCAGTGTGGTTTTGCAGTTCCACGGGTCAAATCGCTGTACTATCCAGTTTTGGGCCTTTGGTATCTAAAAAAAAAGCAGTTTGAGTGTGTCGCTCACTGTTCAGCCGCAAATATCTCTATTTAAAAAAGTGTGGTATACCCCAGTAAACAATAACTGTGGTTTTGCCATCCCACGGTAAAAAGTCTCTATTATTCAGCTTTTGGTAGTTTTTTCCGTAAAGAAAAACAGTAGCGTCTCCTGACTGTTGTGACACAAAAATATATCTGTTGAAAATAGTATTGTGTAGTCCCGACATCCCAGTGTGGTTTCGCAGTTCCACGGGTCAAATCGCAGTACTATCCAGTTTTGGGCCTTTGGTATCTAAAAAAAAAGCAGTTTGAGTGTGTCGCTCACGGTACAACCGCAAATATCTCTATTTAAAAAAGTGTGGTATACCCCAGTAAACAATAACTGTGGTTTTGCCTTCCCACGGTAAAAAATCTCTATTATTCAGCTTTTGGTAGTTTTTTCCGTAAAGAAAAACAGTAGCGTCTCCTGACTGTTGTGACACAAAAATATATCTGTTGAAAATAGTCTTGTGTAGGCCCGACATCCCAGTGTGGTTTCGCAGTTCCACGGGTCAAATCGCAGTACTATCCAGTTTTGGGCTTTTGGTATCTAAAAAAAAAGCAGTTTGAGTGAGTCGCTCACTGTTCAGCCGCAAATATCTCTATTTAAAAAAGTGTGGTATACCCCAGTAAACAAAAACTGTGGTTTTGCCATCCCACGGTAAAAAATCTCTATTATTCAGCTTTTGGTAGTTTTTTCCTTTAAGAAAAACAGTAGGGTCTCCTGACTGTTCTGACACAAAAATATATCTGTTGAAAATAGTCTTGTGTAGGCCTGACATCCCAGTGTGGTTTCGCAGTTCCACGGGTCAATTCGCTGTACTATCCAGTTTTGGGCCTTTGGTATCTAAAAAAAAAGCAGTTTGAGTGTGTCGCTCACTGTTCAGCCGCAAATATCTCTATTTAAAAAAGTGTGGTATACCCCAGTAAACAATAACTGTGGTTTTGCCATCCCACGGTAAAAAATCTCTATTATTCAGCTTTTGGTAGTTTTTTCCGTAAAGAAAAACAGTAGTGTCTCCTGACTGTTGTGACACAAAAATATATCTGTTGAAAATAGTCTTGTGTAGGCCCGACATCCCAGTGTGGTTTCGCAGTTCCACGGGTCAAATCGCAGTACTATCCAGTTTTGGGCCTTTGGTATCTAAAAAAAAAGCAGTTTGAGTGTGTCGCTCACTGTTCAGCCGCAAATATCTCTATTTAAAAAAGTGTGGTATACCCCAGTAAACAATAACTGTGGTTTTGCCATCCCACGGTAAAAAGTCTCTATTATTCAGCTTTTGGTAGTTTTTTCCGTAAAGAAAAACATTAGCGTCTCCTGACTGTTGTGACACAAAAATATATCTGTTGAAAATAGTATTGTGTAGTCCCGACATCCCAGTGTGGTTTCGCAGTTCCACGGGTCAAATCGCAGTACTATCCAGTTTTGGGCCTTTGTTATCTAAAAAAAAAGCAGTTTGAGTGTGTCGCTCACGGTAAAACCGCAAATATCTCTATTTAAAAAAGTGTGGTATACCCCAGTAAACAATAACTGTGGTTTTGCCTTCCCACGGTAAAAAATCTCTATTATTCAGCTTTTGGTAGTTTTTTCCGTAAAGAAAAACAGTAGCGTGTCCTGACTGTTGTGACACAAAAATATATCTGTTGAAAATAGTCTTGTGTAGGCCCGAAATCCCAGTGTGGTTTCGCAGTTCCACGGGTCAAATCGCAGTACTATCCAGTTTTGGGCTTTTGGTATCTAAAAAAAAAGCAGTTTGAGTGAGTCGCTCACTGTTCAGCCGCAAATATCTCTATTTAAAAAAGTGTGGTATACCCCAGTAAACAAAAACTGTGGTTTTGCCATCCCACGGTAAAAAATCTCTATTATTCAGCTTTTGGTAGTTTTTTCCGTAAAGAAAAACAGAAGGGTCTCCTGACTGTTGTGACACAAAAATATATCTGTTGAAAATAGTCTTGTGTAGGCCCGACATCCCAGTGTGGTTTTGCAGTTCCACGGGTCAAATCGCTGTACTATCCAGTTTTGGGCTTTTGGTATCTAAAAAAAAAGCAGTTTGAGTGTGTCGCTCACTGTTCAGCCGCAAATATCTCTATTTAAAAAAGTGTGGTATACCCCAGTAAACAATAACTGTGGTTTTGCCATCCCACGGTAAAAAGTCTCTATTATTCAGCTTTTGGTAGTTTTTTCCGTAAAGAAAAACAGTAGTGTCTCCTGACTGTTGTGACACAAAAATATATCTTTTGAAAATAGTCTTGTGTAGGCCCGACATCCCAGTGTGCTTTTGCAGTTCCACGGGTCAAATCGCTGTACTATCCAGTTTTGGGCCTTTGGTATCTAAAAAAAAAGCAGTTTGAGTGAGTCGCTCACTGTTCAGCCGCAAATATCTCTATTTAAAAAAGTGTGGTATACCCCAGTAAACAATAACTGTGGTTTTGCCATCCCACGGTAAAAAGTCTCTATTATTCAGCTTTTGGTAGTTTTTTCCGTAAAGAAAAACAGTAGCGTCTCCTGACTGTTGTGACACAAAAATATATCTGTTGAAAATAGTATTGTGTAGGCCCGACATCCCAGTGTGGTTTCGCAGTTCCACGGGTCAAATTGCAGTACTATCCAGTTTTGGGCCTTTGGTATCTAAAAAAAAAGCAGTTTGAGTGTGTCGCTCACGGTTCAGCCGCAAATATCTCTATTTAAAAAAGTGTGGTATACCCCAGTAAACAATAACTGTGGTTTTGCCATCCCACGGTAAAAAATCTCTATTATTCAGCTTTTGGTAGTTTTTTCCGTAAAGAAAAACAGTAGCGTCTCCTGACTGTTGTGACACAAAAATATATCTGTTGAAAATAGTCTTGTGTAGGCCCGACATCCCAGTGTGGTTTCGCAGTTCCACGGGTCAAATCGCAGTACTATCCAGTTTTGGGCTTTTGGTATCTAAAAAAAAAGCAGTTTGAGTGAGTCGCTCACTGTTCAGCCGCAAATATCTCTATTTAAAAAAGTGTGGTATACCCCAGTAAACAAAAACTGTGGTTTTGCCATCCCACGGTAAAAAATCTCTATTATTCAGCTTTTGGTAGTTTTTTACTTTAAGAAAAACAGTAGGGTCTCCTGACTGTTCTGACACAAAAATATATCTGTTGAAAATAGTCTTGTGTAGGCCTGACATCCCAGTGTGGTTTCGCAGTTCCACGGGTCAATTCGCTGTACTATCCAGTTTTGGGCCTTTGGTATCTAAAAAAAAAGCAGTTTGAGTGTGTCGCTCACTGTTCAGCCGCAAATATCTCTATTTAAAAAAGTGTGGTATACCCCAGTAAACAATAACTGTGGTTTTGCCATCCCACGGTAAAAAATCTCTATTATTCAGCTTTTGGTAGTTTTTTCCGTAAAGAAAAACAGTAGTGTCTCCTGACTGTTGTGACACAAAAATATATCTGTTGAAAATAGTCTTGTGTAGGCCCGACATCCCAGTGTGGTTTCGCAGTTCCACGGGTCAAATCGCTGTACTATCCAATTTTGGGCCTTTGGTATCTAAAAAAAAAGCAGTTTGAGTGTGTCGCTCACTGTTCAGCCGCAAATATCTCTATTTAAAGAAGTGTGGTATACCCCAGTAAAAAATAACTGTGGTTTTACCATCCCACGGTAAAAAATCTCTATTATTCAGCTTTAGGTAGTTTTTTCCGTAAAGAAAAACAGTAGCGTCTCCTGACTGTTGTGACACAAAAATATATCTGTTGAAAATAGTCTTGTGTAGGCCCGACATCCCAGTGTGGTTTCGCAGTTCCACGGGTCAAATCGCAGTACTATCCAGTTTTGGGCCTTTGGTATCTAAAAAAAAAGCAGTTTAAGTGTGTCGTTCCACGTTCAGCCGCAAATATCTCTATTTAAAAAAGTGTGGTATACCCCAATAAACAATAACTGTGGTTTTGCCATCCCACGGTAAAAAATCTCTATTATTCAGCTTTTGGTAGTTTTTTCCGTAAAGAAAAACAGTAGTGTCTCCTGACTGTTGTGACACAAAAATATATCTGTTGAAAATAGTCTTGTGTAGACCCGACATCCCAGTGTGGTTTCGCAGTTCCACGGGTCAAATCGCTGTACTATCCAGTTTTGGGCCTTTGGTATCTAAAAAAAAAGCAGTTTGAGTGTGTCGCTCACTGTTCAGCCGCAAATATCTCTATTTAAAAAAGTGTGGTATACCCCAGTAAACAATAACTGTGGTTTTGCCATCCCACGGTAAAAAGTCTCTATTATTCAGCTTTTGGTAGTTTTTTCCGTAAAGAAAAATAGTAGTGTCTCCTGACTGTTGTGACACAAAAATATATCTTTTGAAAATAGTCTTGTGTAGGCCCGACATCCCAGTGTGGTTTTGCAGTTCCACGGGTCAAATCGCTGTACTATCCAGTTTTGGGCCTTTGGTATCTAAAAAAAAAGCAGTTTGAGTGTGTCGCTCACTGTTCAGCCGCAAATATCTCTATTTAAAAAAGTGTGGTATACCCCAGTAAACAAAAACTGTGGTTTTGCCATCCCACGGTAAAAAATCTCTATTATTCAGCTTTTGGTAGTTTTTTCCATAAAGAAAAACAGTAGGGTCTCCTGACTGTTGTGACACAAAAATATATCTGTTGAAAATAGTCTTGTGTAGGCCCGACATCCCAGTGTGGTTTCCAGTTCCACGGGTCAAATCGCTGTACTATCCAGTTTTGGGCTTTTGGTATCTAAATAAAAAGCAGTTTGAGTGTGTCGCTCACTGTTCAGCCGCAAATATCTCTATTTAAAAAAGTGTGGTATACCCCAGTAAACAATAACTGTGGTTTTGCCATCCCACGGTAAAAAATCTCTATTATTCAGCTTTTGGTAGTTTTTTCCGTAAAGAAAAAAAGTAGTGTCTCCTGACTGTTGTGACACAAAAATATATCTGTTGAAAATAGTCTTGTGTAGGCCCGACATCCCAGTGTGGTTTCGCAGTTCCACGGGTCAAATCACTGTACTATCTAGTTTTGGGCCTTTGGTATCTAAAAAAAAAGCAGTTTGAGTGTGTCGCTCACTGTTCAGCCGCAAATATCTCTATTTAAAAAAGTGTGGTATACCCCAGTAAACAATAACTGTGGTTTTGCCATCCCACGGTAAAAAATCTCTATTATTCAGCTTTTGGTAGTTTTTTCCGTAAAGAAAAACAGTAGTGTCTCCTGACTGTTGTGACACAAAAATATATCTTTTGAAAATAGTCTTGTGTAGGCCCGACATCCCAGTGTGGTTTTGCAGTTCCACGGGTCAAATCGCTGTACTATTCAGTTTTGGGCCTTTGGTATCTAAAAAAAAAGCAGTTTGAGTGTGTCGCTCACTGTTCAGCCGCAAATATCTCTATTTAAAAAAGTGTGGTATACCCCAGTAAACAATAACTGTGGTTTTGCCATCCCACGGTAAAAAATCTCTATTATTCAGCTTTTGGTAGTTTTTTCCGTAAACAAAAACAGTAGTGTCTCCTGACTGTTGTGACACAAAAATATATCTGTTGAAAATAGTCTTGTGTAGGCCCGACATCCCAGTGTGGTTTCGCAGTTCCACGGGTCAAATCGCTGTACTATCCAATTTTGGGCCTTTGGTATCTAAAAAAAAAGCAGTTTGAGTGTGTCGCTCACTGTTCAGCCGCAAATATCTCTATTTAAAAAAGTGTGGTATACCCCAGTAAAAAATAACTGTGGTTTTACCATCCCACGGTAAAAAATCTCTATTATTCAGCTTTAGGTAGTTTTTTCCGTAAAGAAAAACAGTAGCGTCTCCTGACTGTTGTGACACAAAAATATATCTGTTGAAAATAGTCTTGTGTAGGCCCGACATCCCAGTGTGGTTTCGCAGTTCCACGGGTCAAATCGCAGTACTATCCAGTTTTGGGCCTTTGGTATCTAAAAAAAAAGCAGTTTGAGTGTGTCGTTCACTGTTCAGCCGCAAATATCTCTATTTAAAAAAGTGTGGTATACCCCAATAAACAATAACTGTGGTTTTGCCATCCCACGGTAAAAAATCTCTATTATTCAGCTTTTGGTAGTTTTTTCCGTAAAGAAAAACAGTAGTGTCTCCTGACTGTTGTGACACAAAAATATATCTGTTGAAAATAGTCTTGTGTAGACCCGACATCCCAGTGTGGTTTCGCAGTTCCACGGGTCAAATCGCTGTACTATCCAGTTTTGGGCCTTTGGTATCTAAAAAAAAAGCAGTTTGAGTGTGTCGCTCACTGTTCAGCCGCAAATATCTCTATTTAAAAAAGTGTGGTATACCCCAGTAAACAGTAACTGTGGTTTTGCCATCCCACGGTAAAAAGTCTCTATTATTCAGCTTTTGGTAGTTTTTTCCGTAAAGAAAAACAGTAGTGTCTCCTGACTGTTGTGACACAAAAATATATCTTTTGAAAATAGTCTTGTGTAGGCCCGACATCCCAGTGTGGTTTTGCAGTTCCACGGGTCAAATCGCTGTACTATCCAGTTTTGGGCCTTTGGTATCTAAAAAAAAAGCAGTTTGAGTGTGTCGCTCACTGTTCAGCCGCAGATATCTCTATTTAAAAAAGTGTGGTATACCCCAGTAAACAATAACTGTGGTTTTGCCATCCCACGGTAAAAAGTCTCTATTATTCAGCTTTTGGTAGTTTTTTCCGTAAGGAAAAACAGTAGCGTCTCCTGACTGTTGTGACACAAAAATATATCTGTTGAAAATAGTATTGTGTAGTCCCGACATCCCAGTGTGGTTTCGCAGTTCCACGGGTCAAATCGCAGTACTATCCAGTTTTGGGCCTTTGGTATCTAAAAAAAAAGCAGTTTGAGTGTGTCGCTCACGGTTCAGCCGCAAATATCTCTATTTAAAAAAGTGTGGTATACCCCAGTAAACAATAACTGTGGTTTTGCCATCCCATGGTAAAAAATCTCTATTATTCAGCTTTTGGTAGTTTTTTCCGTAAAGAAAAACAGTAGCGTCTCCTGACTGTTGTGACACAAAAATATATCTGTTGAAAATAGTCTTGTGTAGGCCCGACATCCCAGTGTGGTGTCGCAGTTCCACGGGTCAAATCGCAGTACTATCCAGTTTTGGGCTTTTGGTATCTTAAAAAAAAGCAGTTTGAGTGAGTCGCTCACTGTTCAGCCGCAAATATCTCTATTTAAAAAAGTGTGGTATACCCCAGTAAACAAAAACTGTGGTTTTGCCATCCCACGGTAAAAAATCTCTATTATTCAGCTTTTGGTAGTTTTTTCCGTATAGAAAAACAGTAGGGTCTCCTGACTGTTGTGACACAAAAATATATCTGTTGAAAATAGTCTTGTGTAGGCCCGACATCCGAGTGTGGTTTCGCAGTTCCACGGGTCAAATCGCTGTACTATCCAGTTTTGGGCTTTTGGTATCTAAAAAAAAAAGCAGTTTGAGTGTGTCGCTCACTGTTCAGCCGCAAATATCTCTATTTAAAAAAGTGTGGTATACCCCAGTAAACAATAACTGTGGTTTTGCCATCCCACGGTAAAAAATCTCTATTATTCAGCTTTTGGTAGTTTTTTCCGTAAAGAAAAACAGTAGTGTCTCCTGACTGTTGTGACACAAAAATATATCTGTTGAAAATAGTCTTGTGTAGACCCGACATCCCAGTGTGGTTTCGCAGTTCCACGGGTCAAATCGCTGTACTATCCAGTTTTGGGCCTTTGGTATCTAAAAAAAAAGCAGTTTGAGTGTGTCGCTCACTGTTCAGCCGCAAATATCTCTATTTAAAAAAGTGTGGTATACCCCAGTAAACAATAACTGTGGTTTTGCCATCCCACGGTAAAAAGTCTCTATTATTCAGCTTTTGGTAGTTTTTTCCGTAAAGAAAAACAGTAGTGTCTCCTGACTGTTTTGACACAAAAATATATCTTTTGAAAATAGTCTTGTGTAGGCCCGACATCCCAGTGTGGTTTTGCAGTTCCACGGGTCAAATCGCTGTACTATCCAGTTTTGGGCCTTTGGTATCTAAAAAAAAAGCAGTTTGAGTGTGTCGCTCACTGTTCAGCCGCAAATATCTCTATTTAAAAAAGTGTGGTATACCCCAGTAAACAATAACTGTGGTTTTGCCATCCCACGGTAAAAAGTCTCTATTATTCAGCTTTTGGTAGTTTTTTCCGTAAAGAAAAACAGTAGCGTCTTCTGACTTTTGTGACACAAAAATATATCTGTTGAAAATAGTATTGTGTAGGCCCGACATCCCAGTGTGGTTTCGCAGTTCCACGGGTCAAATTGCAGTACTATCCAGTTTTGGGCCTTTGGTATCTAAAAAAAAAGCAGTTTGAGTGTGTCGCTCACTGTTCAGCCGCAAATATCTCTATTTAAAAAAGTGTGGTATACCCCAGTAAACAATAACTGTGGTTTTGCCATCCCACGGTAAAAAATCTCTATTATTCAGCTTTTGGTAGTTTTTTCCGTAAAGAAAAACAGTAGCGTCTCCTGACTGTTGTGACACAAAAATATATCTGTTGAAAATAGTTTTGTGTAGGCCCGACATCCCAGTGTGGTTTCGCAGTTCCACGGGTCAAATCGCAGTACTATCCAGTTTTGGGCTTTTGGTATCTAAAAAAAAAGCAGTTTGAGTGAGTCGCTCACTGTTCAGCCGCAAATATCTCTATTTAAAAAAGTGTGGTATACCCCAGTAAACAAAAACTGTGGTTTTGCCATCCCACGGTAAAAAATCTCTATTATTCAGCTTTTGGTAGTTTTTTCCGTAAAGAAAAACAGTAGGGTCTCCTGACTGTTGTGACACAAAAATATATCTGTTGAAAATAGTCTTGTGTAGGCCCGACATCCCAGTGTGGTTTCGCAGTTCCACGGGTCAAATCGCTGTACTATCCAGTTTTGGGCCTTTGGTATCTAAAAAAAAAGCAGTTTGAGTGTGCCGCTCACTGTTCAGCCGCAAATATCTCTATTTAAAAAAGTGTGGTATACCCCAGTAAACAATAACTGTGGTTTTACCATCCCACGGTAAAAAATCTCTATTATTCAGCTTTTGGTAGTTTTTTCCGTAAAGAAAAACAGTAGTGTCTCCTGACTGTTGTGACACAAAAATATATCTGTTAAAAATAGTCTTGTGCAGGCCCGACATCCCAGTGAGGTTTCGCAGTTCCACGGGTCAAATCGCTGTACTATCCAGTTTTGGGCCTTTGGTATCTAAAAAAAAGCAGTTTGAGTGTGTCGCTCACTGTTCAGCCGCAAATATCTCTATTTAAAAAAGTGTGGTATACCCCAGTAAACAATAACTGTGGTTTTGCCATCCCACGGTAAAAAGTCTCTATTATTCAGCTTTTGGTAGTTTTTTCCGTAAAGAAAAACAGTAGTGTCTCCTGACTGTTGTGACACAAAAATATATCTTTTGAAAATAGTCTTGTGTAGGCAAGACATCCCAGTGTGGTTTCGCAGTTCCACGGGTCAAATCGCTGTACTATCCAGTTTTGGGCCTTTGGTATCTAAAAAAAAAGCAGTTTGAGTGTGCCGCTCACTGTTCAGCCGCAAATATCTCTATTTAAAAAAGTGTGGTATACCCCAGTAAACAATAACTGTGGTTTTACCATCCCACGGTAAAAAATCTCTATTATTCAGCTTTTGGTAGTTTTTTCCGCAAAGAAAAACAGTAGTGTCTCCTGACTGTTGTGACACAAAAATATATCTTTTGAAAATAGTCTTGTGTAGGCCCGACATCCCAGTGTGGTTTCACAGTTCCACGGGTCAAATCGCTGTACTATCCAGTTTTGGGCCTTTGGTATCTAAAAAAAAAGCAGTTTGAGTGTGTCGCTCACTGTTCAGCCGCAAATATCTCTATTTAAAAAAGTGTGGTATACCCCAGTAAACAAGAACTGTGGTTTTGCCGTCCCACGGTAAAAAATCTCTATTATTCAGCTTTTGGTAGTTTTTTCCGTAAAGAAAAACAGTAGGGTCTCCTGACTGTTGTGACACAAAAATATATCTGTTGAAAATAGTCTTGTGTAGGCCCGACATCCCAGTGTGGTTTCGCAGTTCCACGGGTCAAATCGCAGTACTATCCAGTTTTGGGCCTTTGGTATCTAAAAAAAAAAGCAGTTTGAGTGTGTCGGTCACTGTTCAGCCGCAAATATCTCTATTTAAAAAAGTGTGGTATACCCCAGTAAACAATAACTGTGGTTTTACCATCCCACGGTAAAAAATCTCTATTATTCAGCTTTTGGTAGTTTTTTCCGTAAAGAAAAACAGTAGCGTCTTCTGACTTTTGTGACACAAAAATATATCTGTTGAAAATAGTATTGTGTAGGCCCGACATCCCAGTGTGGTTTCGCAGTTCCACGGGTCAAATTGCAGTACTATCCAGTTTTGGGCCTTTGGTATCTAAAAAAAAAGCAGTTTGAGTGTGTCGCTCACGGTTCAGCCGCAAATATCTCTATTTAAAAAAGTGTGGTATACCCCAGTAAACAATAACTGTGGTTTTGCCATCCCACGGTAAAAAATCTCTATTATTCAGCTTTTGGTAGTTTTTTCCGTAAAGAAAAACAGTAGGGTCTCCTGACTGTTGTGACACAAAAATATATCTGTTGAAAATAGTCTTGTGTAGGCCCGACATCCCAGTGTGGTTTCGCAGTTCCACGGGTCAAATCGCAGTACTATCCAGTTTTGGGCTTTTGGTATCTAAAAAAAAAGCAGTTTGAGTGAGTCGCTCACTGTTCAGCCGCAAATATCTCTATTTAAAAAAGTGTGGTATACCCCAGTAAACAAAAACTGTGGTTTTGCCATCCCACGGTAAAAAATCTCTATTATTCAGCTTTTGGTAGTTTTTTCCGTAAAGAAAAACAGTAGGGTCTCCTGACTGTTGTGACACAAAAATATATCTGTTGAAAATAGTCTTGTGTAGGCCCGACATCCCAGTGTGGTTTCGCAGTTCCACGGGTCAAATCGCTGTACAATCCAGTTTTGGGCCTTTGGTATCTAAAAAAAAAGCAGTTTGAGTGTGCCGCTCACTGTTCAGCCGCAAATATCTCTATTTAAAAAAGTGTGGTATACCCCAGTAAACAATAACTGTGGTTTTACCATCCCACGGTAAAAAATCTCTATTATTCAGCTTTTGGTAGTTTTTTCCATAAAGAAAAACAGTAGTGTCTCCTGACTGTTGTGACACAAAAATATATCTGTTAAAAATAGTCTTGTGCAGGCCCGACATCCCAGTGAGGTTTCGCAGTTCCACGGGTCAAATCGCTGTACTATCCAGTTTTGGGCCTTTGGTATCTAAAAAAAAGCAGTTTGAGTGTGTCGCTCACTGTTCAGCCGCAAATATCTCTATTTAAAAAAGTGTGGTATACCCCAGTAAACAATAACTGTGGTTTTGCCATCCCACGGTAAAAAGTCTCTATTATTCAGCTTTTGGTAGTTTTTTCCGTAAAGAAAAACAGTAGTGTCTCCTGACTGTTGTGACACAAAAATATATCTTTTGAAAATAGTCTTGTGTAGGCAAGACATCCCAGTGTGGTTTCGCAGTTCCACGGGTCAAATCGCTGTACTATCCAGTTTTGGGCCTTTGGTATCTAAAAAAAAAGCAGTTTGAGTGTGCCGCTCACTGTTCAGCCGCAAATATCTCTATTTAAAAAAGTGTGGTATACCCCAGTAAACAATAACTGTGGTTTTGCCATCCCACGGTAAAAAGTCTCTATTATTCAGCTTTTGGTAGTTTTTTCCGTAAAGAAAAACAGTAGCGTCTCCTGACTGTTGTGACACAAAAATATATCTGTTGAAAATAGTCTTGTGTAGGCCCGACATCCCAGTGTGGTTTCGCAGTTCCACGGGTCAAATCGCAGTACTATCCAGTTTTGGGCCTTTGGTATCTAAAAAAAAAGCAGTTTGAGTGAGTCGCTCACTGTTCAGCCGCAAATATCTCTATTTAAAAAAGTGTGGTATACCCCAGTAAACAAAAACTGTGGTTTTGCCATCCCACGGTAAAAAATCTCTATTATTCAGCTTTTGGTAGTTTTTTCCATAAAGAAAAACAGTAGTGTCTCCTGACTGTTGTGACACAAAAATATATCTGTTAAAAATAGTCTTGTGCAGGCCCGACATCCCAGTGAGGTTTCGCAGTTCCACGGGTCAAATCGCTGTACTATCCAGTTTTGGGCCTTTGGTATCTAAAAAAAAGCAGTTTGAGTGTGTCGCTCACTGTTCAGCCGCAAATATCTCTATTTAAAAAAGTGTGGTATACCCCAGTAAACAATAACTGTGGTTTTGCCATCCCACGGTAAAAAGTCTCTATTATTCAGCTTTTGGTAGTTTTTTCCGTAAAGAAAAACAGTAGTGTCTCCTGACTGTTGTGACACAAAAATATATCTTTTGAAAATAGTCTTGTGTAGGCAAGACATCCCAGTGTGGTTTCGCAGTTCCACGGGTCAAATCGCTGTACTATCCAGTTTTGGGCCTTTGGTATCTAAAAAAAAAGCAGTTTGAGTGTGCCGCTCACTGTTCAGCCGCAAATATCTCTATTTAAAAAAGTGTGGTATACCCCAGTAAACAATAACTGTGGTTTTACCATCCCACGGTAAAAAATCTCTATTATTCAGCTTTTGGTAGTTTTTTCCGCAAAGAAAAACAGTAGTGTCTCCTGACTGTTGTGACACAAAAATTTATCTGTTGAAAATAGTCTTGTGCAGGCCCGACATCCCAGTGAGGTTTCGCAGTTCCACGGGTCAAATCGCTGTACTATCCAGTTTTGGGCCTTTGGTATCTAAAAAAAAGCAGTTTGAGTGTGTCGCTCACTGTTCAGCCGCAAATATCTCTATTTAAAAAAGTGTGGTATACCCCAGTAAACAATAACTGTGGTTTTGCCATCCCACGGTAAAAAGTCTCTATTATTCAGCTTTTGGTAGTTTTTTCCGTAAAGAAAAACAGTAGCGTCTCCTGACTGTTGTGACACAAAAATATATCTGTTGAAAATAGTCTTGTGTAGGCCCGACATCCCAGTGTGGTTTCGCAGTTCCACGGGTCAAATCGCAGTACTATCCAGTTTTGGGCCTTTGGTATCTAAAAAAAAAGCAGTTTGAGTGAGTCGCTCACTGTTCAGCCGCAAATATCTCTATTTAAAAAAGTGTGGTATACCCCAGTAAACAAAAACTGTGGTTTTGCCATCCCACGGTAAAAAATCTCTATTATTCAGCTTTTGGTAGTTTTTTCCGTAAAGAAAAACAGTAGGGTCTCCTGACTGTTGTGACACAAAAATATATCTGTTGAAAATAGTCTTGTGTAGGCCCGACATCCCAGTGTGGTTTCGCAGTTCCACGGGTCAAATCGCAGTACTATCCAGTTTTGGGCCTTTGGTATCTAAAAAAAAAAGCAGTTTGAGTGTGTCGGTCACTGTTCAGCCGCAAATATCTCTATTTAAAAAAGTGTGGTATACCCCAGTAAAGAATAACTGTGGTTTTACCATCCCACGGTAAAAAATCTCTATTATTCAGCTTTTGGTAGTTTTTTCCGTAAAGAAAAACAGTAGTGTCTCCTGACTGTTGTGACACAAAAATATATCTGTTGAAAATAGTCTTGTGCAGGCCCGACATCCCAGTGAGGTTTCGCAGTTCCACGGGTCAAATCGCTGTACTATCCAGTTTTGGGCCTTTGGTATCTAAAAAAAAAGCAGTTTGAGTGTGTCGGTCACTGTTCAGCCGCAAATATCTCTATTTAAAAAAGTGTGGTATACCCCAGTAAACAATAACTGTGGTTTTGCCTTCCCACGGTAAAAAATCCCTATTATTCAGCTTTTGGTAGTTTTTTCCGTAAAGAAAAACAGTAGTGTCTCCTGACTGTTGTGACACAAAAATATATCTGTTGAAAATAGTCTTGTGTAGGCCCGACATCCCAGTGTGGTTTCACAGTTCCACGGGTCAAATCGCTGTACTATCCAGTTTTGGGCCTTTGGTATCTAAAAAAAAAGCAGTTTGAGTGTGCCGCTCACTGTTCAGCCGCAAATATCTCTATTTAAAAAAGTGTGGTATACCCCAGTAAACAATAACTGTGGTTTTACCATCCCACGGTAAAAAATCTCTATTATTCAGCTTTTGGTAGTTTTTTCCGTAAAGAAAAACAGTAGTGTCTCCTGACTGTTGTGACACAAAAATATATCTGTTGAAAATAGTCTTGTGCAGGCCCGACATCCCAGTGAGGTTTCGCAGTTCCACGGGTCAAATCGCTGTACTATCCAGTTTTGGGCCTTTGGTATCTAAAAAAAAGAAGTTTGAGTGTGTCGTTCACTGTTCAGCCGCAAATATCTCTATTTAAAAAAGTGTGGTATACCCCAGTAAACAATAACTGTGGTTTTGCCATCCCACGGTAAAAAGTCTCTATTATTCAGCTTTTGGTAGTTTTTTCCGTAAAGAAAAACAGTAGTGTCTCCTGACTGTTGTGACACAAAAATATATCTGTTGAAAATAGTCTTGTGTAGGCCCGACATCCCAGTGTGGTTTCGCAGTTCCACGGGTCAAATCGCTGTACTATCCAATTTTGGGCCTTTGGTATCTAAAAAAAAAGCAGTTTGAGTGTGTCGCTCACTGTTCAGCCGCAAATATCTCTATTTAAAAAAGTGTGGTATACCCCAGTAAACAATAACTGTGGTTTTACCATCCCACGGTAAAAAATCTCTATTATTCAGCTTTTGGTAGTTTTTTCCGTAAAGAAAAACAGTAGTGTCTCCTGACTGTTGTGACACAAAAATATATCTGTTGAAAATAGTCTTGTGTAGGCCCGACATCCCAGTGTGGTTTCGCAGTTCCACGGGTCAAATCGCTGTACTATCCAATTTTGGGCCTTTGGTATCTAAAAAAAAAGCAGTTTGAGTGTGTCGCTCACTGTTCAGCCGCAAATATCTCTATTTAAAAAAGTGTGGTATACCCCAGTAAACAATAACTGTGGTTTTACCATCCCACGGTAAAAAATCTCTATTATTCAGCTTTTGGTAGTTTTTTCAGTAAAGAAAAACAGTAGTGTCTCCTGACTGTTGTGACACAAAAATATATCTGTTGAAAATAGTCTTGTGTAGGCCCGACATCCCAGTGTGGTTTCGCAGTTCCACGGGTCAAATCGCAGTACTATCCAGTTTTGGGCCTTTGGTATCTAAAAAAAAAGCAGTTTGAGTGTGTCGCTCACTGTTCAGCCGCAAATATCTCTATTTAAAAAAGTGTGGTATACCCCAATAAACAATAACTGTGGTTTTGCCATCCCACGGTAAAAAATCTCTATTATTCAGCTTTTGGTAGTTTTTTCCGTAAAGAAAAACAGTAGTGTCTCCTGACTGTTGTGACACAAAAATATATCTGTTGAAAATAGTCTTGTGTAGACCCGACATCCCAGTGTGGTTTCGCAGTTCCACGGGTCAAATCGCTGTACTATCCAGTTTTGGGCCTTTGGTATCTAAAAAAAAAGCAGTTTGAGTGTGTCGCTCACTGTTCAGCCGCAAATATCTCTATTTAAAAAAGTGTGGTATACCCCAGTAAACAATAACTGTGGTTTTGCCATCCCACGGTAAAAAGTCTCTATTATTCAGCTTTTGGTAGTTTTTTCCGTAAAGAAAAACAGTAGTGTCTCCTGACTGTTGTGACACAAAAATATATCTTTTGAAAATAGTCTTGTGTAGGCCCGACATCCCAGTGTGGTTTCGCAGTTCCACGGGTCAAATCGCTGTACTATCCAGTTTTGGGCCTTTGGTATCTAAAAAAAAAGCAGTTTGAGTGTGTCGCTCACTGTTCAGCCGCAAATATCTCTATTTAAAAAAGTGTGGTATACCCCAGTAAACAATAACTGTGGTTTTGCCATCCCACGGTAAAAAATCTCTATTATTCAGCTTTTGGTAGTTTTTTCCGTAAAGAAAAACAGTAGTGTCTCCTGACTGTTGTGACACAAAAATATATCTGTTGAAAATAGTCTTGTGTAGGCCCGACATCCCAGTGTGGTTTCGCAGTTCCACGGGTCAAATCGCTGTACTATCCAATTTTGGGCCTTTGGTATCTAAAAAAAAAGCAGTTTGAGTGTGTCGCTCACTGTTCAGCCGCAAATATCTCTATTTAAAAAAATGTGGTATACCCCAGTAAACAATAACTGTGGTTTTACCATCCAACGGTAAAAAATCTCTATTATTCAGCTTTTGGTAGTTTTTTCCGTAAAGAAAAACAGTAGGGTCTCCTGACTGTTGTGACACAAAAATATATCTGTTGAAAATAGTCTTGTGTAGGCCCGACATCCCAGTGTGGTTTCGCAGTTCCACGGGTCAAATCGCAGTACTATCCAGTTTTGGGCCTTTGGTATCTAAAAAAAAAGCAGTTTTAGTGAGTCGCTCACTGTTCAGCCGCAAATATCTCTATTTAAAAAAGTGTGGTATACCCCAGTAAACAATAACTGTGGTTTTGCCATCCCACGGTAAAAAATCTCTATTATTCAGCTTTTGGTAGTTTTTTCCGCAAAGAAAAACAGTAGGGTCTCCTGACTGTTGTGACACAAAAATATATCTGTTGAAAATAGTCTTGTGTAGGCCCGACATCCCAGTGTGGTTTCGCAGTTCCACGGGTCAAATCGCTGTACTTTCCAGTTTTGGGCCTTTGGTATCTAAAAAAAAAAGCAGTTTGAGTGTGTCGCTCACTGTTCAGCCGCAAATATCTCTATTTAAAAAGTGTGGTATACCCGAGTAAACAATAACTGTGGTTTTGCCATCCCACGGTAAAAAATCTCTATTATTCAGCTTTTGGTAGTTTTTTCCGTAAAGAAAAACAGTAGTGTCTCGTGACTGTTGTGACACAAAAATATATCTGTTGAAAATAGTCTTGTGTAGGCCCGACATCCCAGTGTGGTTTGGCAGTTCCACGGGTCAAATCGCTGTACTATCCAGTTTTGGGCCTTTGGTATCTAAAAAAAAAAGCAGTTTGAGTGTGTCGCTCACTGTTCAGCCGCAAATATCTCTAATTAAAAAAGTGTGGTATACCCCAGTAAACAATAACGGTGGTTTTGCCATCCCACGGTAAAAAATCTCTATTATTCAGCTTTTGGTAGTTTTTTCCGTAAAGAAAAACAGTAGTGTCTCCTGACTGTTGTGACACAAAAATATATCTGTTGAAAATAGTCTTGTGTAGGCACTAGTGTTGAGCCACCCCCGTAGTGTTCGGGTTCGGTTCGGTTCGTCGAACACCGGGATGTTCGAGGAACTGTTCGTCGAACTGTTCGTCGAACACCTTAGAACATCGTCGAACACCGTTAAAACCAATGGCAGGCAAACAAAAACACATAGAAACACATAGAAAACACCTGCAAAGGTGTCCAAAAGCTGACAAACTGCTCAGAAGACACTCTCTTTAAAAAAGCCGGCCGGCAAATTCAGCAGCGGCATACACCGGTACCCGACAATTTAGACAAGAAGGAATAGAGCATCACACATAGATTAGATAGATAGAAACATGTCAGTCACACATATAAGAAGCACAGTGACAGTGTTGGTTACTGCACTTGTCATTTAGTGTAAAGGATTTATTAAAAAAAATATTAGTGTTTTCATGCACCGTCTCTTTAAAAAAGCCGGCCGGCAATTCAGCATCTGTACCCGACAATTTATAACAGAAAGAATAGAGCTTCACACATAGATTAGATAGATAGAAACATGTCAGTCACATATATAATAAGTACAGTGATAGTGTTGCTTACTGTACTTGTCATTTAGTGTAAAGGATTTATTTAAAAAAATAATAGTGTTTTCATGCACTGTCTCTTTAAAAAAGCCGGCCGGCAATTCAGCAGCGGTACCCGACAATTTAGAACAGAAAGATAGAGCATCACACATAGATTAGATAGATAGAAACATGTCAGTCACATATATATGAAGTACAGTGATAGTGTTGGTTACTGTACTTGTCATTTAGTATTAAAATAAAGGATTTATTATTAAAAAAATTGGCGTAGGGTTCCCCTCAATTTTAGGCTCTAGCGGAGGTTAAGCAGACGGCTGGGGCAGATGTTTGAAGCCTGGGAAGGGGGTAATACCCACGGAGCTTCCCAGGCTACTAATATCAGCCCCCAGCTGAATACATAGCCTTTACTAGCTATTAAAATGGGGGACCCCCCCAAAAAAATGACGTGGGGTCCCCCCTAATTTAATAGCTAGCACAGGCTAGGCAGACAGCTGGGGGCTGATATTAATAGCCCAGGAAGGGTGCCATGAATATTGGCCCCCTCCCAGGCTAGAAACACCAGCCGTCAGCCGCCCCAGAAATGGCGCATTCATAGGATGCGCCAATTCTGGCACTTAGCCTCGCTCTTCCACGCTGCCCTGGTGCGGTGGCAGGGGGTAATAGGGTTGGGGTTGATGTCAGCTTATAATGCCAGCTGACATCAAGCCCAGGTTAGTAATGGAGAGGCGTCTATAAGACACCCCCATTACTAACCCCATAGTCAAAGTTAAAAAAAAACACAAACACCCAGAATAAAGTCCTTTAATTGAAATAAAGACACAATCCTTTATTGTTCTAAATTAAACCATACTTACCATCACGCCCATTCCAGCTGAAGCCAACGATCTCCTGCAATAAAAGAAAAATAATAAAGCAACCTCATCCTTACCTTTCCATGGTTCCCACGACAGCTTCAGCTCTGCTACATCGAGATGACAGGCTGGACCGCAGCAGAACGCTGCCATCCAGCCTGTCATCCCGCAGACACTGAGAAGCGCAGGCTTGCTTGCGCTGCTCAGCGTCTCTCTGTGACGACATCCAGATGAGCCGAGTTAATGTCCAATGAACTCGGCTCACCTCATGCACGTCACTGACAGCGTGGGAAAATTCTCACGCTGAAGCGCTGATTGCAGGAGAATTCTCCCACGCTGTCAGTGACGTGCAGGAGGTGAGCTGAGTTCATTGGACATGAGATCACCTCATGCACATCACTGACAGCGTGGGAGAATTCTCCTGCACTCAGCACTTCAGCGTGAGAATTTTCCCACGCTGTCAGTGACGTGCATGAGGTGAGCCGAGTTCATTGGACATGACCTCGGCTCATCTGGATGCCGTCACAGCGAGACAGTGAGGAGCGCAAGCATGCCTGCGCTTCTCAGTGTCTGCGGGATGACAGACTGGATGGCAGCGTTCTGCTGCGGTCCAGCCAGTCATCTCGATGTAGCAGAGCTGAAGCTGTCGTGGGAACCATGGAAAGGTAAGGATGAGGTTGGTTTATTATTTTTCTTTTATTTCAGGAGATCGTTGGCTTCAGCTGGAATGGGTGTGATGGTAAGTATGGTTTAATTTAGAACAATAAAGAATTGTGTCTTTATTTCAATTAAAGGACTTTTTTCTGGGTGTTTGTGTTTTTTTTAAATACTTTACTAGAAATTCATGGCGGTCATGTCTAATACTGGCGTGACCCCATGAATTTTGGGCTTGGGGCCAGCTGATAATACCAAGCTGGCCCTAACCCCTTTATTACCCAGTGAGCCACCGCACCAGGGCCCTGGATGAGTTGGGTACAGCGCCAGAAGATGGCGCTTCTATGAACGCGCCATTTTCCGGGGTGGCTGCGGACTGCAATTTGTAGTGGGGGGGGGGGGGCAGAAAGCTTGGGCCTCCCTGGGCTGCAGATTCCAGCCCCCAGCTGCCTAGTTGTACCTGGCTGGACACAAAAATAGGGCGAAGCCCCACGTACTTTTTTTTAAATTATTTCATGAAATTCATGAAATAATTAAGAAAAAAAGGCCTTCCCTATATTGTTGTGTCCGGCCAGGTACAAATAGGCAGCTGGTGGTTGGGGGCAGCCCGTTCCTGCCTGCTGTACCTGGCTGGACACAAATATAGTGCGAAGCCCCACTTCAATTTTTTTTAATTATTTCATGAAATTCATGAAATAATTAAGAAAAAAAGGGCTTCCCTATATTGTTGTGTCCGGCCAGGTACAAATAGGCAGCTGGTGGATGGGGGCAGCCCGTTCCTGCCTGCTGTACCTGGCTGGACACAAATATAGTGCGAAGCCCCACTTCAATTTTTTTAAATTATTTCAGGAAATTCATGAAATAATTAAAAACAAATTGACGTGGGGCTTCGCACTATATTTGTGTCCAGCCAGGTACAGCAGGCAGGAACGGGCTGCCCCCAACCACCAGCTGCCTATTTGTACCTGGCCGGACACAACAATATAGGGAAGCCCTTTTTTTCTTAATTATTTCATGAAATAATTTAAAGAAAATTGACGTGGGGCTTCGCCCTGTTTTTGTGTCCAGCCAGGTACAACTAGGCAGCTGGGGGCTGGAATCCGCAGCGCAGGGAGGCCCAAGCTTTCTGGGCCACCCCCGCTGCAAATTGCAGTCCGCAGCCACCCCGTTAAATGGCGCGTTCATAGAAGCGCCATCTTCTGGCGCTGTACCCAACTCATCCAGGGCCCTGATGCGGTGGCTCACTGGGTAATAAAGGGGTTAGGGCCAACTTGGCATTATCAGCTGGCCCTAAGCCCAAAATTCATGGGGTCACGCCAATATTAGACATGACCACCATGAATTTCTAGTAAAGTATTTAAAAAAAACACAACACCCAGAAAAAAGTCCTTTAATTGAAATAAACACACAATTCTTTATTGTTCTAAATTAAACCATACTTACCATCACACCCATTCCAGCTGAAGCCAACGATCTCCTGAAATAAAAGAAAAATAATAAAGCAACATCATCCTTACCTTTCCATGGTTCCCATGACAGCTTCAGCTCTGCTACATCGAGATGACAGGCTGGACCGCAGCAGAACGCTGCCATCCAGCCTGTCATCCCGCAGACACTGAGAAGCGCAGGCTTGCTTGCGCTCCACAGTGTCTCTCTGTGAGGGCATCCAGATGAGCCGAGTTAATGTCCAATGAACTCGGCTCACCTCATGCACGTCACTGACAGCGTGGGAAAATTCTCCTGCACTCAGCGCTTCAGCGTGGGAGAATTCTCACACTGAAGCACTGAGTGCAGGAGAATTCTCCCACGCTGTCAGTGACGTGCAGGAGGTGAGCTGAGTTCATTGGACATGAGCTCACCTTATGCACGTCACTGACAGCGTGGGAGAATTCTCCTGCACTCACCGCTTCAGCGTGAGAATTTTCCCACGCTGTCAGTGACGTGCATGAGGTGAGCCGAGTTCATTGGACATGAACTCGGCTCATCTGGATGTCGTCACAAAGAGACGCTGAGCAGCGCAAGCAAGCCTGCGCTTCTCAGTGTCTGCGGGATGAGAGGCTGGATGGCAGCGTTCTGCTGCGGTCCAGCCTGTCATCTCGATGTAGCAGAGCTGAAGCTGTCGTGGGAACCATGGAAAGGTAAGGATGAGGTTGCTTTATTATTTTTCTTTTATTGCAGGAGATCGTTGGCTTCAGCTGGAATGGGCGTGACGGTAAGTATGGTTTAATTTAGAACAATAAAGGATTGTGTCTTTATTTCAATTAAAGGACTTTATTCTGGGTGTTTGTGTTTTTTTTAACTTTGACTGTGGGGTTAGTAATGGGGGTGTCTTATAGACGCCTCTCCATTACTAACCTGGGCTTGATGTCAGCTGGCATTATAAGCTGACATCAACCCCAACCCTATTACCCCCTGCCACCGCACCAGGGCAGCGTGGAAGAGCGAGGCTAAGTGCCAGAATTGACGCATCCTATGAATGCGCCATTTCTGGGGCGGCTGACGGCTGGTGTTTCTAGCCTGGGAGGGGGCCAATATTCATGGCTCCCTTCCTGGGCTATTAATATCAGCCCCCAGCTGTCTGCCTAGCCTTTGCTAGCTATTAAATTAGGGGGGACCCCACGTCATTTTTTTGGGGGGTCCCCCATTTTAATAGCTAGTAAAGGCTATGTATTCAGCTGGGGGCTGATATTAGTAGCCTGGGAAGCTCCGTGGGTATTACCCCCTTCCCAGGCTTCAAACATCTGCCCCAGCCGTCTGCTTAACCTCCGCTAGAGCCTAAAATTAAGGGGAACCCCACGCCAATTTTTTTAATAATAAATCCTTTATTTTAATACTAAATGACAAGTACAGTAACCAACACTATCACTGTACTTCATATATATGTGACTGACATGTTTCTATCTATCTAATCTATGTGTGAAGCTCTATTCTGTCTGTTATAAATTGTCGGGTACCGCTGCTGAATTGCCGGCCGGCTTTTTTAAAGAGACGGTGCATGAAAACACTATTATTTTTTTTGATAAATCCTTTACGCTAAATGACAAGTACAGTAAGCAGCACTTTCACTGTACTTCGTATATATGTGGCTGACATGTTTATATCTATCTAATCTATGTGTGAAGCTCTATTCTTTCGGTTCTAAATTGTCGGGTACAGGTGTATGCCGCTGCTGAATTGCCGGCTTTTCATGTTTCACTGTTGGCACTGTTCCCATCGATTTGGGCAATCACTGTAATGCCACAACCACCATGGCTGTGGCATTACAGTGAGTGGCAGACAATCCCTGCATGATTGGTGCTCTAAATAGCGCCAGACATGCAGGACACGCTTTTGGTGCACGAACAGTTATCGAACATAACCTCGAACAGCCGAATTTTTTGCAAATCGTTCGGGTTCGTCGAACAACTCGAACACCGCCCATAACAGCTCGAATTTGAGATTGGCGAACAGTTCTAGTCGAACACCGCTCATCTCTAGTAGGCACCACATCCCAGTGTGGTTTGGCAGTTCCACGGGTCAAATCGCCGTACTATCCAGTTTTGGGCCTTTGGTATCTAAAAAAAAAGCAGTTTGAGTGTGTCGCTCACTGTTCAGCTGCAAATATCTCTATTTAAAAAAGTGTGGTATACCCCAGTAAACAATAACTGTGGTTTTGCCATCCCACGGTAAAAAATCTCTATTATTCAGCTTTTGGTAGTTTTTTCCATAAAGAAAAACAGTAGTGTCTCCTGACTGTTGTGACACAAAAATATATCTGTTGAAAATAGTCTTGTGTAGGCCCGACATCCCAGTGTGGTTTCGCAGTTCCACGGGTCAAATCGCTGCATTATCCAGTTTTGGGCCTTTGGTATCTAAAAAAAAAGCAGTGTGAGTGTGTCGCTCACTGTTCAGCCGCAAATATCTCTATTTAAAAAAGTGTGGTATACCCCAGTAAACAATAACTGTGGTTTTGCCATCCCACGGTAAAAAATCTCTATTATTCAGCTTTTGGTAGTTTTTTCCGTAAAGAAAAACAGTAGTGTCTCCTGACTGTTGTGACACAAAAATATATCTGTTGAAAATAGTCTTGTGCAGGCCCGACATCCCAGTGTGGTTTCGCAGTTCCACGGGTCAAATCGCTGCATTATCCAGTTTTGGGCCTTTGGTATCTAAAAAAAAAGCAGTTTGAGTGTGTCGCTCACTGTTCAGCCGCAAATATCTCTATTTAAAAAAGTGTGGTATACCCCAGTAAACAATAACTGTGGTTTTGCCATCCCACGGTAAAAAATCTCTATTATTCAGGTTTTGGTAGTTTTTTCCGTAAAGAAAAACAGTAGTGTCTCCTGACTGTTGTGATACAAAAATATATCTGTTGAAAATAGTCTTGTGTAGGCCCGACATCCCAGTGTGGTTTCGCAGTTCCTCGGGTCAAATCGCTGTAGTATCCAGTCTTGGGCCTTTGGTATCTAAAAAAAAAGCAGTTTGAGTGTGTCGCTCACTGTTCAGCCGCAAATATCTCTATTTAAAAAAGTGTGGTATACCCCAGTAAACAATAACTGTGGTTTTGCCATCCCACGGTAAAAAATCTCTATTATTCAGCTTTTGGTAGTTTTTTCCGTAAAGAAAAACAGTAGTGTCTCTTGACTGTTGCGACACAAAAATATATCTGTTGAAAATAGTCTTGTGTAGGCCCGACATCCCAGTGTGGTTTCGCAGTTCCATGGGTCAAATCGCTGTACTATCCAGTTTTGGGCCTTTGGTATCTAAAAAAAAGCAGTTTGAGTGTGTCGCTCACTGTTCAGCCGCAAATATCTCTATTTAAAAAAGTGTGGTATACCCCAGTAAACAATAACTGTGGTTTTACCATCCCACGGTAAAAATCTCTATTATTCAGCTTTTGGTAGTTTTTTCCGTAAAGAAAAACAGTAGTGTCTCCTGACTGTTGTGACACAAAAATATATCTGTTGAAAATAGTCTTGTGTAGGCCCGACATCCCAGTGTGGTTTCGCAGTTCCACAGGTCAAATCGCTGTACTATCCAGTTTTGGGCCTTTGGTATCTAAAAAAAAAGCAGTTTGAGTGTGTCGCTCACTGTTCAGCCGCAAATATCTCTATTTAAATAAGTGTGGTATACCCCAGTAAACAATAACTGTGGTTTTGCCATCCCACGGTAAAAAATCTCTATTATTCAGCTTTTGGTAGTTTTTTCCGTAAAGAAAAACAGTAGTGTCTCCTGACTGTTGTGACACAAAAATATATCTGTTGAAAATAGTCTTGTGTAGGCCCGACATCCCAGTGTGGTTTCGCAGTTCCACGGGTCAAATCGCTGCATTATCCAGTTTTGGGCCTTTGGTATCTAAAAAAAAAGCAGTTTTAGTGTGTCGCTCACTGTTCAGCCGCAAATATCTCTATTTAAAAAAGTGTGGTATACCCCAGTAAACAATAACTGTGGTTTTGCCATCCCACGGTAAAAAATCTCTATTATTCAGGTTTTGGTAGTTTTTTCCATAAAGAAAAACAGTAGTGTCTCCTGACTGTTGTGACACAAAAATATATCTGTTGAAAATAGTCTTGTGTAGGCCCGACATCCCAGTGTGGTTTCGCAGTTCCACGGGTCAAATCGCTGTACTATCCAGTTTTGGGCCTTTGGTATCTAAAAAAAAAGCAGTTTGAGTGTGTCGCTCACTGTTCAGCCGCAAATATCTCTATTTAAAAAAGTGTGGTATACCCCAGTAAACAATAACTGTGGTTTTGCCATCCCACGGTAAAAAATCTCTATTATTCAGCTTTTGGTAGTTTTTTCCGTAAAGAAAAACAGTAGTGTCTCCTGACTGTTGTGACACAAAAATATATCTGTTGAAAATAGTCTTGTGTAGGCCCGACATCCCAGTGTGGTTTCGCAGTTCCACGGGTCAAATCGCTGTACTATCCAGTTTTGGGCCTTTGGTATCTAAAAAAAAGCAGTTTGAGTGTGTCACTCACTGTTCAGCCGCAAATATCTCTATTTAAAAAAGTGTGGTATACCCCAGTAAACAATAACTGTGGTTTTACCATCCCACGGTAAAAATCTCTATTATTCAGCTTTTGGTAGTTTTTTCCGTAAAGAAAAACAGTAGTGTCTCCTGACTGTTGTGACACAAAATTATATCTGTTGAAAATAGTCTTGTGTAGGCCCGACATCCCAGTGTGGTTTCGCAGTTCCACAGGTCAAATCGCTGTACTATCCAGTTTTGGGCCTTTGGTATCTTAAAAAAAAGCAGTTTGAGCATGTTGCTCACTGTTCAGCCGCAAATATCTCTATTTAAAAAAGGGTGGTATACCCCAGTAAACAATAACTGGTTTTGCCATCCCACGGTAAAAAATCTCTATTATTCAGCTTTTGGTAGTTTTTCCGTAAAGAAAAACAGTAGTGTCTCGTGACTGTTGTGACACAAAAATATATCTGTTGAAAATAGTCTTGTGTAGGCCCGACATCCCAGTGTGGTTTGGCAGTTCCACGGGTCAAATAGCTGTACTATCCAGTTTTGGGCCTTTGGTATCTAAAAAAAAAAGCAGTTTGAGTGTGTCGCTCACTGTTCAGCCGCAAATATCTCTATTTAAAAAAGTGTGGTATACCCCAGTAAACAATAACGGTGGTTTTGCCATCCCACGGTAAAAAATCTCTATTATTCAGCTTTTGGTAGTTTTTTCCATAAAGAAAAACAGTAGTGTCTCGTGACTGTTGTGACACAAAAATATATCTGTTGAAAATAGTCTTGTGTAGGCCCCACATCCCAGTGTGGTTTGGCAGTTCCACGGGTCAAATCGCCGTACTATCCAGTTTTGGGCCTTTGGTATCTAAAAAAAAAGCAGTTTGAGTGTGTCGCTCACTGTTCAGCTGCAAATATCTCTATTTAAAAAAGTGTGGTATACCCCAGTAAACAATAACTGTGGTTTTGCCATCCCACGGTAAAAAATCTCTATTATTCAGCTTTTGGTAGTTTTTTCCGTAAAGAAAAACAGTAGTGTCTCCTGACTGTTGTGACACAAAAATATATCTGTTGAAAATAGTCTTGTGTAGGCCCGACATCCCAGTGTGGTTTCGCAGTTCCACGGGTCAAATCGCTGTACTATCCAGTTTTGGGCCTTTGGTATCTAAAAAAAAAGCAGTTTGAGTGTGTCGCTCACTGTTCAGCCGCAAATATCTCTATTTAAATAAGTGTGGTATACCCCAGTAAACAATAACTGTGGTTTTGCCATCCCACGGTAAAAAATCTCTATTATTCAGCTTTTGGTAGTTTTTTCCGTAAAGAAAAACAGTAGTGTCTCCTGACTGTTGTGACACAAAAATATATCTGTTGTAAATAGTCTTGTGTAGGCCCGACATCCCAGTGTGGTTTCGCAGTTCCACGGGTCAAATCGCTGCATTATCCAGTTTTGGGCCTTTGGTATCTAAAAAAAAAAGCAGTTTTAGTGTGTCGCTCACTGTTCAGCCGCAAATATCTCTATTTAAAAAAGTGTGGTATACCCCAGTAAACAATAACTGTGGTTTTGCCATCCCACGGTAAAAAATCTCTATTATTCAGGTTTTGGTAGTTTTTTCCGTAAAGAAAAACAGTAGTGTCTCCTGACTGTTGTGACACAAAAATATATCTGTTGAAAATAGTCTTGTGTAGGCCCGACATCCCAGTGTGGTTTCGCAGTTCCACGGGTCAAATCGCTGTACTATCCAGTTTTGGGCCTTTGGTATCTAAAAAAAAAGCAGTTTGAGTGTGTCGCTCACTGTTCAGCCGCAAATATCTCTATTTAAAAAAGTGTGGTATACCCCAGTAAACAATAACTGTGGTTTTGCCATCCCACGGTAAAAAATCTCTATTATTCAGCTTTTGGTAGTTTTTTCCGTAAAGAAAAATAGTAGTGTCTCCTGACTGTTGTGACACAAAATTATATCTGTTGAAAATAGTCTTGTGTAGGCCCGACATCCCAGTGTGGTTTCGCAGTTCCACAGGTGAAATCGCTGTACTATCCAGTTTTGGGCCTTTGGTATCTTAATAAAAAGCAGTTTGAGCATGTTGCTCACTGTTCAGCCGCAAATATCTCTATTTAAAAAAGGGTGGTATACCCCAGTAAACAATAACTGGTTTTGCCATCCCACGGTAAAAAATCTCTATTATTCAGCTTTTGGTAGTTTTTTCCGTAAAGAAAAACAGTAGTGTCTCGTGACTGTTGTGACACAAAAATATATCTGTTGAAAATAGTCTTGTGTAGGCCCGACATCCCAGTGTGGTTTGGCAGTTCCACGGGTCAAATAGCTGTACTATCCAGTTTTGGGCCTTTGGTATCTAAAAAAAAAAGCAGTTTGAGTGTGTCGCTCACTGTTCAGCCGCAAATATCTCTATTTAAAAAAGTGTGGTATACCCCAGTAAACAATAACGGTGGTTTTGCCATCCCACGGTAAAAATCTCTATTATTCAGCTTTTGGTAGTTTTTTCCGTAAAGAAAAACAGTAGTGTCTCCTGACTGTTGTGACACAAAATTATATCTGTTGAAAATAGTCTTGTGTAGGCCCGACATCCCAGTGTGGTTTCGCAGTTCCACAGGTGAAATCGCTGTACTATCCAGTTTTGGGCCTTTGGTATCTTAATAAAAAGCAGTTTGAGCATGTTGCTCACTGTTCAGCCGCAAATATCTCTATTTAAAAAAGGGTGGTATACCCCAGTAAACAATAACTGGTTTTGCCATCCCACGGTAAAAAATCTCTATTATTCAGCTTTTGGTAGTTTTTTCCGTAAAGAAAAACAGTAGTGTCTCGTGACTGTTGTGACACAAAAATATATCTGTTGAAAATAGTCTTGTGTAGGCCCGACATCCCAGTGTGGTTTGGCAGTTCCACGGGTCAAATAGCTGTACTATCCAGTTTTGGGCCTTTGGTATCTAAAAAAAAAAGCAGTTTGAGTGTGTCGCTCACTGTTCAGCCGCAAATATCTCTATTTAAAAAAGTGTGGTATACCCCAGTAAACAATAACGGTGGTTTTGCCATCCCACGGTAAAAAATCTCTATTATTCAGCTTTTGGTAGTTTTTTCCGTAAAGAAAAACAGTAGTGTCTCCTGACTGTTGTGACACAAAAATATATCTGTTGAAAATAGTCTTGTGTAGGCCCCACATCCCAGTGTGGTTTGGCAGTTCCACGGGTCAAATCGCCGTACTATCCAGTTTTGGGCCTTTGGTATCTAAAAAAAAAGCAGTTTGAGTGTGTCGCTCACTGTTCAGCTGCAAATATCTCTATTTAAAAAAGTGTGGTATACCCCAGTAAACAATAACTGTGGTTTTGCCATCCCACGGTAAAAAATCTCTATTATTCAGCTTTTGGTAGTTTTTTCCGTAAAGAAAAACAGTAGTGTCTCCTGACTGTTGTGACACAAAAATATATCTGTTGAAAATAGTCTTGTGTAGGCCCGACATCCCAGTGTGGTTTCGCAGTTCCACGGGTCAAATCGCTGCATTATCCAGTTTTGGGCCTTTGGTATCTAAAAAAAAAGCAGTGTGAGTGTGTCGCTCACTGTTCAGCCGCAAATATCTCTATTTAAAAAAGTGTGGTATACCCCAGTAAACAATAACTGTGGTTTTGCCATCCCACGGTAAAAAATCTCTATTATTCAGCTTTTGGTAGTTTTTTCCGTAAAGAAAAACAGTAGTGTCTCCTGACTGTTGTGACACAAAAATATATCTGTTGAAAATAGTCTTGTGCAGGCCCGACATCCCAGTGTGGTTTCGCAGTTCCACGGGTCAAATCGCTGCATTATCCAGTTTTGGGCCTTTGGTATCTAAAAAAAAAGCAGTTTGAGTGTGTCGCTCACTGTTCAGCCGCAAATATCTCTATTTAAAAAAGTGTGGTATACCCCAGTAAACAATAACTGTGGTTTTGCCATCCCACGGTAAAAAATCTCTATTATTCAGCTTTTGGTAGTTTTTTCCGTAAAGAAAAACAGTAGTGTCTCCTGACTGTTGTGACACAAAAATATATCTGTTGAAAATAGTCTTGTGTAGGCCCGACATCCCAGTGTGGTTTCGCAGTTCCACGGGTCAAATCGCTGTACTATCCAGTTTTGGGCCTTTGGTATCTAAAAAAAAGCAGTTTGAGTGTGTCGCTCACTGTTCAGCCGCAAATATCTCTATTTAAAAAAGTGTGGTATACCCCAGTAAACAATAACTGTGGTTTTACCATCCCACGGTAAAAATCTCTATTATTCAGCTTTTGGTAGTTTTTTCCGTAAAGAAAAACAGTAGTGTCTCCTGACTGTTGTGACACAAAAATATATCTGTTGAAAATAGTCTTGTGTAGGCCCGACATCCCAGTGTGGTTTCGCAGTTCCACAGGTCAAATCGCTGTACTATCCAGTTTTGAGCCTTTGGTATCTTAAAAATAGCAGTTTGAGTATGTTGCTCACTGTTCAGCCGCAAATATCTCTATTTAAAAAAGGGTGGTATACCCCAGTAAACAATAACTGTGGTTTTGCCATCCCACGGTAAAAAATCTCTATTATTCAGCTTTTGTTAGTTTTTTCCGTAAAGAAAAACAGTAGTGTCTCGTGACTGTTGTGACACAAAAATATATCTGTTGAAAATAGTCTTGTGTAGGCCCGACATCCCAGTGTGGTTTGGCAGTTCCACGGGTCAAATCGCTGTACTATCCAGTTTTGGGCCTTTGGTATCTAAAAAAAAAGCAGTTTGAGTGTGTCGCTCACTGTTCAGCCGCAAATATCTCTATTTAAAAAAGTGTGGTATACCCCAGTAAACAATAACTGTGGTTTTGCCATCCCACGGTAAAAAATCTCTATTATTCAGCTTTTGGTAGTTTTTTCCGTAAAGAAAAACAGTAGTGTCTCCTGACTGTTGTGACACAAAAATATATCTGTTGAAAATAGTCTTGTGTAGGCCCGACATCCCAGTGTGGTTTCGCAGTTCTACGGTTCAAATCGCTGCATTATCCAGTTTTAGGCCTTTGGTATCTAAAAAAAAAGCAGTTTTAGTGTGTCGCTCACTGTTCAGCCGCAAATATCTCTATTTAAAAAAGTGTGGTATACCCCAGTAAACAATAACTGTGGTTTTGCCATCCCACGGTAAAAAATCTCTATTATTCAGGTTTTGGTAGTTTTTTCCGTAAAGAAAAACAGTAGTGTCTCCTGACTGTTGTGACACAAAAATATATCTGTTGAAAATAGTCTTGTGTAGGCCCAACATCCCAGTGTGGTTTCGCAGTTCCACGGGTCAAATCGCTGTACTATCCAGTTTTGGGCCTTTGGTATCTAAAAAAAAGCAGTTTGAGTGTGTCGCTCACTGTTCAGCCGCATATATCTCTATTTAAAAAAGTGTGGTATACCCCAGTAAACAATAACTGTGGTTTTACCATCCCACGGTAAAAATCTCTATTATTCAGCTTTTGGTAGTTTTTTCCGTAAAGAAAAACAGTAGTGTCTCCTGACTGTTGTGACACAAAAATATATCTGTTGAAAATAGTCTTGTGTAGGCCCGACATCCCAGTGTGGTTTCGCAGTTCCACAGGTCAAATCGCTGTACTATCCAGTTTTGGGCCTTTGGTATCTTAAAAAAAAGCAGTTTGAGTATGTTGCTCACTGTTCAGCCGCAAATATCTCTATTTAAAAAAGGGTGGTATACCCCAGTAAACAATAACTGTGGTTTTGCCATCCCACGGTAAAAAATCTCTATTATTCAGTTTTTGTTAGTTTTTTCCGTAAAGAAAAACAGTAGTGTCTCGTGACTGTTGTGACACAAAAATATATCTGTTGAAAATAGTCTTGTGTAGGCTCGACATCCCAGTGTGGTTTGGCAGTTCCACGGGTCAAATCGCTGTACTATCCAGTTTTGGGCCTTTGGTATCTAAAAAAAAAGCAGTTTGAGTGTGTCGCTCACTGTTCAGCCGCAAATATCTCTATTTAAAAAAGTGTGGTATACCCCAGTAAACAATAACTGTGGTTTTGCCATCCCACGGTAAAAAATCTCTATTATTCAGCTTTTGGTAGTTTTTTCCGTAAAGAAAAACAGTAGTGTCTCCTGACTGTTGTGACACAAAAATATATCTGTTGAAAATAGTCGTGTAGGCCCGACATCCCAGTGTGGTTTCGCAGTTCCACGGGTCAAATCGCTGCATTATCCAGTTTTGGGCCTTTGGTATCTAAAAAAAAAGCAGTTTGAGTGTGTCGCTCACTGTTCAGCCGCAAATATCTCTATTTAAAAAAGTGTGGTATACCCCAGTAAACAATAACTGTGGTTTTGCCATCCCACGGTAAAAAATCTCTATTATTCAGGTTTTGGTAGTTTTTTCCGTAAAGAAAAACAGTAGTGTCTCCTGACTGTTGTGACACAAAAATATATCTGTTGAAAATAGTCTTGTGTAGGCCCGACATCCCAGTGTGGTTTCGCAGTTCCACGGGTCAAATCGCTGTACTATCCAGTTTTGGGCCTTTGGTATCTAAAAAAAAGCAGTTTGAGTGTGTCGCTCACTGTTCAGCCGCAAATATCTCTATTTAAAAAAGTGTGGTATACCCCAGTAAACAATAACTGTGGTTTTACCATCCCACGGTAAAAATCTCTATTATTCAGCTTTTGGTAGTTTTTTCCGTAAAGAAAAACAGTAGTGTCTCCTGACTGTTGTGACACAAAAATATATCTGTTGAAAATAGTCTTGTGTAGGCCCGACATCCCAGTGTGGTTTCGCAGTTCCACAGGTCAAATCGCTGTACTATCCAGTTTTGGGCGTTTGGTATCTTAAAAAAAAGCAGTTTGAGTATGTTGCTCACTGTTCAGCCGCAAATATCTCTATTTAAAAAAGGGTGGTATACCCCAGTAAACAATAACTGTGGTTTTGCCATCCCACGGTAAAAAATCTCTATTATTCAGCTTTTGGTAGTTTTTTCCGTAAAGAAAAACAGTAGTGTCTCGTGACTGTTGTGACAAAAATATATCTGTTGAAAATAGTCTTGTGTAGGCCCGACATCCCAGTGTGGTTTGGCAGTTCCACGGGTCAAATCGCTGTACTATCCAGTTTTGGGCCTTTGGTATCTAAAAAAAAAGCAGTTTGAGTGTGTCGCTCACTGTTCAGCCGCAAATATCTCTATTTAAAAAAGTGTGGTATACCCCAGTAAACAATAACTGTGGTTTTGCCATCCCACGGTAAAAAATCTCTATTATTCAGCTTTTGGTAGTTTTTTCCGTAAAGAAAAACAGTAGTGTCTCCTGACTGTTGTGACACAAAAATATATCTGTTGAAAATAGTCTTGTGTAGGCCCGACATCCCAGTGTGGTTTCGCAGTTCCCCGGGTCAAATCGCTGTACTATCCAGTTTTGGGCCTTTGGTATCTAAAAACAAAAGCAGTTTGAGTGTGTCGCTCACTGTTCAGCCGCAAATATCTCTATTTAAAAAAGTGTGGTATACCCCAGTAAACAATAACGGTGGTTTTGCCATCCCACGGTAAAAAATCTCTATTATTCAGCTTTTGGTAGTTTTTTCCGTAAAGAAAAACAGTATTGTCTGCTGACTGTTGTGACACAAAAATATATCTGTTGAAAATAGTCTTGTGTAGGCCCGACATCCCAGTGTGGTTTCGCAGTTCCACGGGTCAAATCGCTGTACTATCCAGTTTTGGGCCTTTGGTATCTGAAAAAAAAGCAGTTTGAGTGTGTCGCTCACTGTTCAGCCGCAAATATCTCTATTTAAAAAAGTGTGGTATACCCCAGTAAACTATAACTGTGGTTTTGCCATCCCACGGTAAAAAATCTCTATTATTCAGCTTTTGGTATTTTTTTCCGTAAAGAAAAACAGTAGTGTCTCCTGACTGTTGTGACACAAAAATATATCTGTTGATAATAGTCTTGTGTAGGCCCAACATCCCAGTGTGGTTTCGCAGTTCCACGGGTCAAATCGCTGTACTATCCAGTTTTGGGCCTTTGGTATCTAAAAAAAAAGCAGTTTGAGTGTGTCGCTCACTGTTCAGCCGCAAATATCTCTATTTAAAAAAGTGTGGTATACCCCAGTAAACAATAACTGTGGTTTTCCTCTTCCACGGTTCTAATCTACTCTTTATTACCCTTTTTCCATTGATAGTGCAAGTGTAAGCTATTTTACTTCATTTACAATGGGCAAGGCGCATGGCAAGGGACGTGGAAGTGCACGTTCTGGTGATGGTTCGTGCAGAGGACGGGGCCGTGGCCAAGGTGAAAATGTGCCACAACCAACAGCCACATCTTCTCGCTCCCACTTCTTGACCGAATTACTAGGGAAGCACAGAACAACACCAGTATTGAGAACTGATCAGTGTGAACAGGTTATTAATTGGATAGCAGATAATACTTCCAGTTACCTGGGCACCACCACCTCCGGTCTGTCTTCCACACGGTCAACTCTTAGTAGCCGTGAGTCTCGACCGCATACTCCTCCTCACCCTGATGCTCCTTCCTCCCACCATGCCGAGTGTCGTCAGACAGCAAGTGATCCCACACTTGGACACTCTGAAAAGCTGTTCACTGGTCTATTTCCATATTTGGGCCCCTCGCCTGATACGCTTGAAGTGGTGGAAGAGGAGATCCCATGTTGCGATGCCCAAATATTTGAACAGCCACGGCCACAGGAAGTCGACGTTGGCAATCTGTCACAAGAGGTGGACGATGACGAGACACAATTGCCAGGAAGTGAGGAGGAGGATCGTGGTGCGCAAGTGGAAGAGGAGGAGGTGGTGGATGATCTAGGAACTGACCCAACGTGGAAGGAGGACATGCAGAGTGAGGCCAGCAGCACACAGGGGGAGGGAGGCAGAGTACCCCAACAGGCAGGAAGAAGCAGTGTGGTGGCCATAGACAGAAGGCAGGCAACCGTTCCCCGTAACACCAACACGAGGGACGTTGCCAGTACAAGCGGTAGGTCTTCCAGAGTCTGGAATTTTTTTAAAGACTCTGCTGATAACCCCAAAAAGGCCATATGTTCCACCTGCCATGCCAGCATCAGCAGAGGTGACAAAACTACCAGCCTGACCACCACCAGCATGATCAGGCACATGGCAGCAAAGCACCCGACTTTGTGGGGCGAAACCCAGGGTCCACGACCAGTGTCAGCGGGTGTCACCACTGCTTCTTCCACTGTTGTGCGTGCAATAGAACCCCCTGTTGTTTGTGCAAGGCAATCCCCTGTCCATACTGCATGTAAAGATGCCCCCTCCTCTCAGTCTTCGCTTGTTATGGCAGTTTCTCAAGAAACAGCATCAACGTCCACGTCCACGTCCCTCCGCAGCGTTCAATTGTCCATATCCCAGACCTTTGAACGAAAGCGGAAATTCGCAGCTAACGCTCCACAGGCCACAGTCCTAAATTCGCACATTTCACGACTGCTTGCATTGGAAATGCTGCCTTTTAGGCTGGTGGAGACGGAATCCTTCCGCAATCTTATGGCGGTGGCCGTCCCTCGGTACTCGGTCCCCAGCCGACACTATTTTGCCCGGTGTGCCATCCCCGCACTACACAAGCACATGTCCCAAAGCATCTGCCGTGCCCTCAACAACGCAGTTACTGGGAGAGTCCACCTGACAACGGACACATGGACAAGTGCTTGTGGCCAGGGATGGTACATCTCTTTGACGGCACACTGGGTAAACATAGTGGAAGCCGGGACCCAGTCGGACCTTGGGACGGAACACATCCTCCTCACACCGAGGATTGCGGGCCCTATGTCAGTCAGAGTTGCCCCCACAGTGTACAGCTGCTGCTCATCCTGCTCCTCCTCCTCCTTCTCATGGTCAGCCTGCATCTTAGATATCACCACATCAGTTGCAAGCTGGAAGCATTGCAGTACTGCCTCCGCCAAGCGGCAACAGGCTGTGCTGAAACTCATAAGCTTAGGTTCGCCACCTGTCAGCTCATTTTCGGAAGTCGGCTACAGCTTCCGCCGCCCTTGCTGTGTTGCAGCAGCGTTTGCAGCTTCCGGCACACCGACTGGTGTGTGATGTCCCCACACATTGGAACTCTACCCTCCACATGTTGCAAAGGATTTGTGAGCAGAAGAGAGCAGTTGTGGAGTACCAGCTGCAACAAGGCCGTCGATATTCAGGTCAGACTCCACACATAAGACCTCAGGAGTGGACCTGGATGTCTGACATATGTACCATCCTGACAATCTTTGAGGAGGCCACCAAGATGGTGAGTGGCGATGACGCCATCATTAGTGTCAGCATCCCACTTGTCTGTCTTTTGCAATGCTCTCTGCAGAGAATTAAAGAAGAGGCATTGCAGCCAGAGTATGATGAGATGGATCAAGAAGCCGTAGCGGGCGATTACACACAGCCCAGCCTCATCTCATCCCAACGTGCATTGGGAGACAATGAGGGAGAGGAGGAGGAGGAGGAGGAAGAACAGGAGCTGCTATCATGCGTTGTACACGGTAGTACTTGTACAATTGTCATACCGTCGGTTCAGCGTGGGTGGCCTGAGGACAGGGGGGAGGAGGAAGAGGAGGAGGAGGAGGAGAGCATGGTCAGTCGTCATCTTGGTGAGGACACGGAAATCTTGCCCGTTACCAGTCTGGCACGCATGGCTGACTTTATGTTACGCTGCCTTAACCGTGACCCTCGCGTTGTCAAAATGTTGGGTGACAGTCATTACTGGTTGGTGACACTTTTAGACCCCCACTACAAGGAGAACTTTCACTCTCTTATTCCTGAGGTGGAGAGGTCTACAAAAATGGGGCAATACCATAAGGCCCTTGCTGCAGAACTCTTAAAAAAATTCCCATCTGAACACGCTAGCGGCAGAGGTCACAGTTCGTTGCCCAACCAAGGCTTACAGGCGAGAGAGATGCAACTCCAATCCAGCAGAGGCAGGGGAACACTGTCAACGTTCTGGGACAGTTTTCTGACACCCGCCCAGCTTACAGGCCCTGAGGCGTGGGGTACTCTCACAAGGAGTGGAAAGTTTCAAAAGATGGTGAGGGAGTACCTTGCCGATCGTACCAGCGTCCTCCGTGATTCCTTTGTGCCTTTTATTTATTGGATATCCAAGCTGGACACTTGGAATGAACTCGCTCTGTACGCCTTGGAGGTCCTGGCCTGCCCTGCCGCTAGCGTGTTATCAGAGCGTGTTTTTAGTGCCGCTGGGGGAATTATAACTGATAAGCGCACTCGCCTGTCAACTGACAATGCTGAAAAGCTGACCCTTATTAAAATGAACAAGGGCTGGATTGGGCCAGACTTCTCATCACCACCAAATGACAGCAGAGTAACATAAAGTCAAATCCACTGTGTTATTTCGGGAGGTGTATTCACATGCACCGCTTCACATCCACACATGGGTATACGCTTCCTCGTTTCGGCTGTTTAATCTTCTTCTCCTTATCCTCAGCCTCCACCACCACTATACCACCAGGGTGCCAGCATTGCAAGTTCCTCCGTCCTTATTTTTGGCAGCTTTTGCTTGCAAGGCATAAGCAAATACTATGGGACACCCACTCCCCAATAATGGGACTTATGTTTGTAATATGCTGTACTGCATGGCTCTTGTAAGGGGCATTGCAAGTTGCTCCGTCCTAATTTTTGGCAGCTTTTGCTGGGAAAGCATAAGCAAATACTATGGGACACCCACTCCCCAATAATGGGACTTATGTTTGTAATATGCTGTACTGCATGGCTCTTGTAAGGGGCATTGCAAGTTGCTCCGTCCTAATTTTTGGCAGCTTTTGCTGGGAAAGCATAAGCAAATACCATGGGACACCCACTCCCCAATAATGGGACTTATGTTTGTAATATGCTGTACTGCATGGCTCTTGTAAGGGGCATTGCAAGTTGCTCCGTCCTAATTTTTGGCAGCTTTTGCTGGGAAAGCATAAGCAAATACAATGGGACACCCACTCCCCAATAATGGGACTTATGTTTGTAATATGCTGTACTGCATGTCACGCGCCCCCTGAGCCGTGTGTACACGTGTGTGGGATACCTGGTGCCGGGTTTCTGGGGTCTGTAGTCTCCGTGGCGGTGAACCGGTCCCGTGGCTCAGGCTGGTCAAACCAGTGGCAGTCTTTCTTAGGTTTTGAGGTTAATTGTCCAACTGCGCCACCCGTGGATTGCGGTCAGGGAGTACCACCGCTGCGAGGCAGACCGCTGAGGCTGGTGTTGTGTGCGCAGCATAGAATGGGATAACTCCCCTCGGGAGGAGTATAGCCTCAGGGCAGTGAGTGTGGATGATGGGGGTGATGGTGCACGAGCGCAGCAGGAATGACTCAGAGTCTTTGCAGTGCAGTTCAGGGTCTTTACTGATGATTATAAGGTAGACCCTCCCGGGAGTACTGGCTAGCATAAGAGGCCTGGTCAGTCTGTGAGCAAGCAGGAGTTCCCCTGGCCAGGTGGAGTTGTAGGACTCCCCGTCTGTCTGCACTCTTCCTGGCTACCTTGCTGTAAGCGGGTAGAAGTAGCCCACGTCCCTGAGTGTACCGTGTAGTGCTCACCCGTATGGCTGGTGACTTGGGGCCTTCTGTTAGCCTCCGCTCCACGACGGCGGTGCTGGTCCCTTGCTTGTGACTGAGCCTCCGGGCTTCTATGGTCAGAGGACCTGAAATCCCCTGCCGGCTGGTTTCTGCTGCTGGATATATAAGTCCTCACAGCTTCGGACTCCTGTGTCCAGTTCCTATTGTCTTCTGCCAGGGCGAGCTCTGCTCAGCTTCCAGCCCCTGGTCTTTAGCTCCTAGCTCCTACAGAGCTCCTTGCTGTTACTTTCCCTTGCTCTCACTCTGACTGTTCTCTGACTCACTCAACCCCACCCCAGATCCAGTTTATAAGGGCAGAATTCTCCCCTCCCAGGATTGGGGCAGGAGGATGTTGCATTTTTAAGGGATCCTGACCAGGAAACCTCCCACTTGCTCTCTGACGTAATATCTCTATTACTGTAGTGACCAGACCCCTGGGGTGCCTCACATGGCTCTTGTAAGGGGCATTGCAGTTCCTCATAATTTTTGGAAAGCCTTCCATTCACTGCTTAGGCCAACAGTGCACGGGATACCCAGTTGCTATAAATGGAAAAAAAGGTTTAGTTAATGCCCTCTGACCTCCATGTCATTTCCAAGGGGCATTGGAGTGGCTCGAAATTTTTGGTAGGCATTGCACTCACTGTATGCCCTATAACTGTGTAGCCGAACCGCTCCTTTTGTTACAGAAACATATCCTACAAGACATATCTGGTTGACTGGCCTGATATTGATGTGAATGGTCCCTGTTCCTCCTGCTCTTTCTCCTTTGCCACTACCTCATCCATCATTTATCACCTGAAGCTTTGTTTTAACGGGAGTCATAGAACTTGGATAGTAGCAGGAAAGCATCCAGCAATCCTCGGAGGAGGTAGGATATGCGCCAAAACACTGACCACCTCAGGCCTAGCCGCTAGTACATACATGCGCTTGCATCACAACAAAACAAAGCAGATGCTAACTTCTATCATCCTCATCATGCTCCTCACCTTGGCACTCTCAACTCCCCTGATGGAGAAGCCAGGGCCCACCGGAGGAGTCTGATAGTCCGGTGGGCTCGGCCAATGCTGCCCTAAAGCAGGCCAGGCTAAGAAAGGTGTGGGAAAGGTTACCTGGACAAATAGGGGTGGCTGGGGACTGAGTATGGACGCCCGGCCACCCCCTGGAGGCTGGGGAGCAAGCGGGGACACCCGGCCACCAGGCGGCAGGGGACTGAGTATGGATACCAGGCCGCCGACACAGCCATGGCGTGGTGGCCAGATTCTGCCTCCACATGCCTAAAAGGCCCAATTTAAAGTGCAAGCAAGCAAGCAGTATGGTATTGCAGCCTGGGGGTGGGTGGGTGGGAGGCTGCATACTTGCGCTTGCATTGCAAGGAATTGGAGAGGTACAATTGAACACTGCCCTGGGACAAGGACTTGAATGGGGATAGTTGCAAGTCTGCAACGACAGGTGCAAGGTGGGAGGCATCTTCGCATGTACCATGAACAGGGGTTTGGCTTGCACACACTACAGCGGAATAGGCTCTCCTTCCCACTAAATGCACTGGGGAGGGCACAGGTAATGTTTTGGTGTACGCGCTTAATCTTATGTATAAGGCACACCAGGACAAATATGGGCGGCTAGGGACTGAGTATGGATACCTCGCTGCCGAAGCAGCCATGAGGTAGTGGCCAGCTTCGGCCTCCTCCAAACTAAAAGGCCCCATTTCAAGTGCAAGCTAGCAGTATGGAATTGCAGTCTGGGGGTGTGTGGGTGGCAGGCTGCACACTTACACTTGCATTATAAGAAAACATAGCAGATGCTAACTTCTGTCATCATCATCATGCTCCTCACCTTGGCACTCTCAACTCCACCGTTGGAGAAGTCAGGGCCCACCGGAGGAGTCTGGTTCTCTGGTGGGCTTGTCCAATGCTGCCTAAAGCAGGCCGGGCTAAGAAATGTGTGTGGGGGGATGTTCCAAGGAGAAATAGGGGCTGCTGGGGACCGTTTATGGACACCCGGCTGTCCCCAGGCGGCTGGGGACCATGTGTGGACACCCGGCCGCGGGGCGGCTGGGGACCGAGTATGGACATCCGGCCGCCGGGCGGCTGGGGACTGAGTATGGATTCCAGGCCGCCAACACAGCCATGACGTGGTGGCCAGATTCCGCCTCCACATGCCTAAAAGGCCCAATTTCAAGTTCAAGCAAGCAAGCAGTATGGTATTGCAGCCTGGGGGTGGGTGGGTGGCAGGCTGCATACTTGAGCTTGTATTGCAAGGAATAGGGGAGGTACAATTGAACACTGCCCTGGGACTAGAACTTGCATGGGGATAGTTGCAAGTCTGCATCTTCTGATGCGGTAAGGATCACTTATGATGGGCACACTTTTAGACAGTGACCTGGGAGTCAGAGATGCTTCCAGGGGTCTTCCCCATGCTGTTCCCTTGTCTTTTCAGCACTTTATGCATGTGTCACACAGCACATGGCCAGATAAGGTTGTAAAATGTTAAAATGACATTTCACGGTGAATGCATTTGTCATAGTTGAAAGCAATACAAAAGTGCAAAAACGCATAAAAAATGCTACTTGTGAACATAGCCGAAGGTGTGGAGGAGTATTTTTGTTTTTGGTCATTTATTTTAACTTATACACAAGTCTTTACCCTGGAAAGGATGTTCCTTAACATATTTCACAGGAAAAAAGTTTCACTTTCGTTTTTGAACGTTTTATTGCGAGCCTGTAAAAGTGGCTTAATACCTCTGACCACGTTGTTGACAGCAGTGACCTGGGGGTCAGAAATGCTTCCTGGGGCGATCCCCATGCTGTCCCCATGTCATTTGAGCACTGTCACTATCGTTTTGGGCACTTGTTAGACTTTTAAAAGACTGCCGGGGGTGCCACCGCAAAAATGCTTGAGTCTCCCATAGACTAACCTTGGGCTCGTTGCTCGGGTCGAGCACCCGAGTATCACGGCGAGCTCGGCCCGAGCTTCGAGCACCCGAGCATTTTAGTGCTCGCTCAACACTACTCATATGGGGTCTGAGGATCTCATCTCGGTACCTAATTGCAGTCAGGCTACCTCTGGCGAGCACATGGAGGGCTGTGCGGCCCTCCAAAAAAATGCCACCCCACACCATTACTGACCCATTTTGCAGGCAGCATATCGCTCTCCACGGCGTCTCCAGACTCTGTCACGTCTGTCACATGTGCTCAGTGTGACCCTGCTTTCATCTGTGAAGAGCACAGGGCACCTGTGGCGACTTTTCCAATCCTGGTGTTCTGTGGCAAATGCCAAGCATCCTGCACAGTGTTGGGCTGTGAGCACAACCCCCATCTGTGGAAATCGGGCCCTCATACTACCCTCATGGAGTCGGTTTCTAACCGTTTGTGCAGACACATGCACATTTGTGGCTTGCTGGAGTTCATTTTGCAGGGCTCTGGCAGTGCTCCTCCTGTTCCTCCTTGCACAAAGGCGGAGGTAGCGGTCCTGCTGCTGGGTTATTGCCCTCCTACGGCCCCCTCCAAGTCTCCTGGTAGCGTCTCCAGCCTCTGGACACTACGCTGACAGACACAGCAAACCAAACCAACATTCAAAAGTGACCAAAACATCAGCCAGAAAGCATTGGTACTGAGATGTGGTCTGTGGTCCCCACCTGCAGAACCACTCCTTTATTGAGTGTGTCTTGATAATTGCCAATAATTTCCATCTATTGTCTATTCCATTTGCACAGCAGCATGTGAAATTGATTGTCAATCAGTGTTGCTTCTTAAGTGAACAGTTTGATTTCACAGAAGTTTAATTTACTTGGAGTTATATTCTGTTGTTTAGGTGTTCCCTTTATTTTTTTAAGAAGTGTTTATACAGTGCCTTGTGAAAGTATTTGGCCCCCTTGAACTTTTCTACCTTTTGCCACATTTCTGGCTTCAAACATAAAGATATAAAATTCTAATATTTTTGGGAAGAATCAACAAGTGGGACACAATTGTGAAGTGGAACGAAATTTATTGGATGTTTTAAACTTTTTTTAAAAAATTAAAAACTGAAAAGTGGGGCGTGCAATACTCTTCTGTCCCCTTGAGTTAATACTTTGTAGCGCCACCTTTTGCTGCGATTACAGCTGCAAGTCGCTTGGGGTATGTCTCTATCAGTTTTGCACATTGAGAGGCTGAAATTCTTGCCCATTCTTCCTTGCAAAACAGCTCAAGCTCAGTGAGGTTGGATGGAGGGCGTTTGTGAACAGCAGTTTTCAGCTCTTTCCACAGATTCTCGATTGGATTCAGGTCTGGACTTTGACTTGGCCATCCTAACACCTGGATACGTTTATTTTTGAACCATTCCATTGTAGATTTTGCTTTATGTTTGGGATCATTGTCTTGTTGGAAGATAAATCTCCGTCCCAGTCTCAGGTCTTTTTCAGACTTTTTATTCTTGATTTTAATTTTTACCTATTTTATATTTTGCACTTAGTATCTTTCCCTCATGGACTCCATACCGGCCTTGATGTTTCTATATTGGTGAAATCCTTCCTGCTCCCCATGAGAATATAAAGAAATGGAATGACTGACTGATATTTATGGATATTGCCTATCAGGCAGCCTGTTTCCTCCCTTTTTATCGATACCCGTACTTCTCGCACATTATTATATTTATATATATATCTATATCTGTGATCTCTTTCATTTTATATATACATATTGATATTTGTCTCATGAGATATTGATCTCTGTTCGACGCGATTGTGCATTATATACTGGTCTAGGGTGATATTGGAAACTATGTGCGGCTTCCTGGTTAGGCGGTGCGCATGCGCGGGGCTCCCCACCCTCCTGTGTCCCCACCCGTCTGTCTCCATGGTGCCAACGCTGCTCCGGACGCTGTCTCACTGGCACTTCCGGGGTTGCGTCGGCGTCTTGACGGACGTGGTGGGGGCGGGAGCTTCTGATGATCCCCGCGCATGCGCCACATACGTCATCCGGTTGGTGGCCATTTTCTTCCGGTCACAAGATCGGACATGTGACTAATTTGGGGGCATATTTAAAATGATACTGGTGCTCTCTACTCTGACGCCTCTTGATAAAGCAAACCCCGCGAAACGCACGTCGAGGCCTGCATTCTCAACATTCGCCCGCTCCTGCCCTGTTCCCCCCCCCCCTCTAGAGCAAACTCTGGTGACTTTATTAGTGAGTTACTTCTACCTACACACCACGTAGTATGGCTGTTCAATATCATTATAGTGTTTGAGACTCATCTAATTTTATGAGTTGCCTATTTTACCTTTGGAGGCTCCTATTTTGTCATCAGTTTCTGTATGAATCTCTTGATTGCTCCCCCCTCATGGTGTTACCCTGCTATGCATAGGTCCATTTTTGCCCCCTTTCTCCGTATGTAAGGACTAAGTTGTCCGCAGTTAAAACTAGGTTATTGGGCTCAGCTGACTGCTAACTTCTACTGTATTATGCTTGCGGGTATCCCTTGGGGAATTCCTGTTTATCGACTTGTTCCGCAATTTGCACATATTTGTAAAGTACTTTTCACTATGAATTTATATTATTACTAATAAAGCTTTTTTTATATGCCTTATACTCAGTTCTTCTCAGTGTTTACAAATTTATCTTTGAGTAGGCAATATCTCACGGCTATGGGGTGTGAGCTGTGTTTCTTCCACACCTCCTACCCGTGATTTTTATCATGTTGGCCGAAATGTTTGCAAATGTCTATTAATTTTGCGGACACGCAGCGTAATTGCCGCCATTGACTTGCATTGAAACGCTTGATATCCGCATCACTACATGTGCACATGCTGATATGAAGCGATTCAATGTGCGGATGGTACCCAGGCTTGGAGAAGAGGAGACTCTTATCCAGACCTGGGTACCATGGAAACTGTAAAAAAAAGAATTTAAAATAAAAAATAAAGATTATACTTACCTTCCGATGGCCCCCGGTCTCCATAGCGATGCGTGCGGTGTGTTGGGTGGCTCGCGGTGGTGTGAGGACCTGATATGACGTCATTGAGTCATGTGACCGGTCACGCGACCGCTGACGTCGGCGGTCCCGTGACCTGTCACATGACTCAATGACATCATCGCAGGTCCTTCACACCATCGCGAGACACCGGGGAGTCCGGACGAAGCAGAGAAAGAGACCGGGGGCCAACGGAAGGTAAGGATATTCTTTATTTTTTGTTTTTCACCATTCTTATTCTTTTTTTTAAACTATTACTTGGTCACACTATATAAATCCATGCCGGTTGCATGGGTTTATATAGGGTGACCAAGTTGTCAAGCACTTTTCCAAGTGATGCTAAAATCGCTTGGAAAAGCGCTTGATAACCCGCATGCAGTAATGCATGCAAAAACGCTTGACAAATGCTTCTACCTGGCGGGAAAAACGCATGTAAAATCCACATGCATTTTTCCTGCCATGGAGAATGGCAAAAAATGCAGCATTTCTGCATTGTGGGCACATAGCCTCACGAGGCACTGTATGTATATACTCAAATAGAGTGTTCTAACGCCGACTAGAGCTGAGACCAATGTGATAGTGATAGACAATGAAGCACTGTAGAGTGCTGATAAAGTATTTCTGGTGATAGGCATTGAAGCAGTGCTGAACACTTTTCTTATTAAGTAAAGTGATGTCCCTGGTAGCAGCATGTATAATATCATTCCCTCGACACTGCTCGACACTGGTCGACACTGCTCGGTACTCGCCCGAGCATCTCACTACTCGGGATGTTCGGCGAGCACCGAGCATTTCCGGGTTACTCGGGCGGGAGCTCGGGTCTCCGCCCTGCACGTTTGGCGCTCTTTACAGAGCCAATAAACATGCAGGGATTGCCAGCCAGTCACTGTAATGCCGCAGCCATGTTGTTTGTGGGCATTACAGTGATTGGCTGGCCGCACAGCGTCACCTTGAGTATTTAAAACCAGGCGCCGCCATCTTGGACACAGTCGCTCCAGATCAGACAGTGTAGGGTCAGTGCTGCTGAGCAAGGGAGAGATTTATACTCCGAAATAGTTAGTGTACGGTCTCTAAAGCCTGCCAAATCAAACAAATAGTCCTTCTCAGGACTAATATCCATCCCAGAATCAGGCAGGCAGGCAGGCTGTATCAGAGACGCAGTGGTTATACCAGCAAATGCTGCATTACAGTCCTGTGTGCTCCTGTTGGTCAAATTGCTAGACTTATCACCCCGGTCTCAGGGGCCAGGAAAAATTATTATTTTTTTCATCTAAATCCTGTTTTTTTTTTTCCCTCAGTCAGACTGTCCAAATACGCGTCTTATTAACCTTTTGGTATTCACCCCCCCCCCCAAAAAAAAAAAATTGAGTGTGTCGGTGACTGTTCAGACACCAATATATCTGTTTAAAAGAGTCTGGTGTAGGCCAGAAAAATATAACTGTGGTTTTGCAGTTCCACGGTTCAAATCTCTGTATTATCCAGCTTTTGATATTTTTTCCGTAAAGAAAAACAGTAATAGTGTCTCCCTGATTGTTCAGACACAAATATATCTGTTTGAAAGATTCCGGTGTAGGCCAGAAAAATATAACTGTGGTTTTTCAGTTCCATGGTTCAAATCTCTGTATTATCCAGCTTTTGGTATTTTTTCCGGAAAGAAAAACAGTAATAGTGTCTCCCTGATTGTTCAGACACAAATATATCTGTTTGAAAGATTCTGGTGTAGGCCAGAAAATTAAAACTGTGGTTTTGCAGTTCCACGGGTCAAATCTCTATTATCCTGTTTTTGGCTTTTTTTGCCATAAAAAAACCCCCGTAATAGTGTCTCCCTGACTGGTCAGACACCAATATATCTGTTTAAAAGAGTCTGGTGTAGGCCAGAAAAATATAACTGTGGTTTTGCAGTTCCACGGTTCAAATCTCTGTATTATCCAGCTTTTGGTATTTTTTCCGTAAAGAAAAAGAGTAATAGTGTCTCCCTGATTGTTCAGACACAAATATTTCTGTTTGAAAGATTCTGGTGTAGGCCAGAAAAATATAACTGTGGTTTTGCAGTTCCACAGGTCAAAACTCTGTATTATCCTGTTTTGGTCATTTTTTACTGTAAAAAAAACCCATAATAGAGTCTCCCTGACTGGTCAGACTCCAATATATCTGTTTAAAAGAGTCTGGTGTAGGCCAGAAAAATATAACTGTGGTTTTGCAGTTCCACGGTTCAAATGTCTGTATTATCCAGCTTTTGGTATTTTTTCCGTAAAGAAAAACAGTAATAGTGTCTCCCTGATTGTTCAGACACAAATATATTTGTTTGAAAGATTCTGGTGTAGGCCAGAAAAATATAACTGTGGTTTTGCAGTTCCATGGTTCAAATATCTGTATTTTCCAGCTTTTGGTATTTTTTCTGTAAAGAAAAACAGTAATAGTGTCTCCCTGATTGTTCAGACACAAATATATCTGTTTGAAAGATTCTGGTGTAAGCCAGAAAAATATAACTGTGGTTTTGCAGTTCCACGGGTCAAATCTCTGTATTATCCTGTTTTTGGCATTTTTTGCCTTAAATAAAACCCCGTAATAGTGTCTCCCTGACTGGTCAGATACCAATATATCTGTTTAAAAGAGTCTGGTGTAGGCCAGAAAAATATAACTGTGGTTTTGCAGTTCCACGATTCAAATCTCTGTATTATCCAGCTTTTGGTATTTTTTCCGTAAAGAAAAACAGTAATAGTGTCTCCCTGATTGTTCAGACACAAATATATTTGTTTGAAAGATTCTGGTGTAGGCCAGAAAAATATAACTGTGGTTTTGCAGTTCCACGGTTCAAATCTCTGTATTATCCAGCTTTTGGTATTTTTTTCAAAAAGAAAAACAGTAATAGTGTCTCCCTGATTGTTCAGACACAAATATATCTGTTTGAAAGATTCTGGTGTAGGCCAGAAAAATATAACTGGTTTTGCAGTTCCACGGTTCAAATCTCCTTTTTATTACCCTTTTTCCATTGATAGTGCGAGTGTAAGCTATTTTACTTAATTTACAATGGGCAAGGCGCGTGGCAAGGGACGTGGAACTGGACGTTCTGGTGATGGTGCGTGTAGAGGACAGAGCCGTGGCCAAGGTGAAAATGTGCCACAACCAACAGCCACATCTTCTCGCTCCCACTTATTGACCGAATTACTAGGGAACCACACTACAACACCAGTATTGCGAACTGATTATTAATTGGATAGCAGATAATACTTCCAGTTACCTAGGCACCACCACCTCCGGTCTGTCTTCCACACGGTCAAGTTTTAGTAGCCATGAGTCTCGACCGCATACTCCTCCTCACCCTGATGCTCGTTCCTCCCACCCTGCCGAGTGTCTTCACAAAGCAACTGATCCTATACTTGGACACTCTGAAGAGCTGTTCACTGGTCCATTTCCATATTTGTGTCCCTCACCTGCTCTGCTTAAAGTGGTGGAAGAGGAGATCCCATGTAGCCATGCTCAAATATTTGAACAGCCACGGCCACAGGAAGTCGACGCAGGCAACTTGTCACAAGAGGAGGACGATGACGAGTCACAATTGCCACGAAGTGAGGAGGAGGATCGTGGTGCGCAAGTGGAAGAGGAGGAGGTGGTGGATGATCTAGTAACTGACCCAACGTGGCAGGAGGACACGCAGAGCGAGGCCAGCAGCACACAGGGGGAGGGAGGCAGAGTACCCCAACAGGAAGGAAGAAGCAGTGTGGTAGCCGCACACAGAAGGTGGGCAACAGTTCCCCATAACACCAACACGAGGGATGTTGCCAGTACAATCGGTAGGTCTTCCAGAATCTGGAATTTTTTTTAAAGACTCTGCTGATAACCCCAAAAAGGCCATTTGTACCACCTGCCATGCCAGCATCAGCAGGGTGACAAAACTACCAGCCTGACCACCACCAGCATGATCAGGCACATGTCAGCAAAGCACCCGACTTTGTGGGGCAAACTCCAGGGTCCATGACCAGTGTCAGCGGGTGTCACCACTGCTTCTTCCGCTGTTGTGCGTGTAAGAGAACCCCCTGTTGTGAGTGCAAGGCAATCCCCTGTCCATAATGCATGCAAACATGCCCCCTCCTCTCAGTCTTCACTTGTTATGGCAGTCTCTCAAGAAACAGCATCAACGTCTACGTCCACGTCCCACCGCAGCTTACAATTGTCCATATCCCAGACTTTTGAAGAAAAGCGCAAATTTGCAGACAACGCCCCACAGGCCACAGTCCTAAATTCACACATTTCACGACTGCTTGCGTTGGAAATGCTGCCTTTTAGGCTGGTGGAGACGGAATCCTTCCGCAACCTTATGGCGGTGGCCGTCCCTCGGTACTCGGTCCCCAGCCGACACTATTTTGGCCGGTGTGCCAACCCCGCACTACACAAGCACGTGTCCCAAAACATCTGCCGTGCCCTCAACAATGCAGTTACTGGGAGAGTCCACCTGACAGCGGACACGTGGACAAGTGCTTGTGGCCAGGGACGGTACATCTCCCTGACGGCACACTGGGTTAACATAGTGGAAGCCGTGACCCAGTCGAACCTTGGGACGGAACACATCCTCCCCACACCGAGGATTGCGGGCCCTATGTCAGTCAGAGTTGCCCCCACAGTGTACAGCTCCTGCGCATCATCCTCCTACTCCTCCTCATGTTCAGCCTCCATCTCAGATATCACCACATCAGTTACAAGCTGGAAGCACTGCAGTACTGCCTCAGCCAAGCGGCAACAGGCTGTGCTGAAACTCATAAGCTTAGGTGATAAACCTCACACTGCTTGTGAGTTGTGGACAGCTGTGAAAGAGCAGGCAGATCTGTGGCTGAGACCGCTGAACCTACATCCAGGCAAGGTCGTGTGTGACAATGGCCGTAACCTGGTGGCGGCTCTGAGGCGAGGCAAGATCACACACGTACCATGCCTGGTTCATGTGCTTAACCTCGTGGTTCAGCGGTTTCTTAAATTGTACCCCTAGTTGCCAGATCTGCTCGTCAAAGTACGCCGCCTGTCAGCTCATTTTCAGAAGTCGGCTACAGCTTCCACCGCCCTTGCTGTGTTGCAGCAGTGTTTGCTGCTTCCGGCACACCGACTGGTGTGTGATGTCCCCACATGTTGGAACTCTACCCTCCACATGTTGCAAAGGATTTGTGAGCAGAAGAGAGCAGTTGTGGAGTACCAGATGCAACAAGGCCGTCGATATTCAGGTCAGACTCCACACATAAGACCTCAGGAGTGGACCTGGATGTCTGACATATGTACCATCCTGACAAACTTTGAGGAGTCCACCAAGATGGTGAGTGGCGATGACGCCATCATTAGCATCAGCATCCCACTTGTCTGTCTTTTGCAACGCTCTCTGCAGAGAGTTAAAGAGGAGGCATTGCAGCCAGAGTATGATGAGATGGATCAAGAAGCCGTAACGGGCGATTACACACAGCCCAGCCTCATCTCATCCCAACGTGCATTGGGGGACAATGAGGGAGAGGAGGAGGAGGAAGAACAGGAGCTGGTATCATGCGCTGTAGACGGTAGTACCTGTACAACTGTCATACCGTCGGTTCAGCGTGGGTGGCCTGAGGACAGGGGGGAGGAGGAGGAGGAGGAGAGCATGGTCAGTCATCATCTTGATGAGGACATGGAAGTCTTGCCCGTTACCAGTCTGGCACGCATGGCTGACTTTATGTTACGCTGCCTTAACCGTGACCCTCGCGTTGTCAAAATGTTGGGTGACAGTCATTACTGGTTGGTGACACTTTTAGACCCCCACTACAAGGAGAACTTTCACTCTCTTATTCCTGAGGTGGAGAGGTCTACACAAATGGGGCAGTACGAGAAGGCCCTTGCTGCAGAACTGTTAAAAAAAATTCCCATCTGAACACTCTAGCGGCAGAGGTCACAGTTCTTTGCCCAACCAAGGCGTACAGGCGACAGAGACGCAACTCCAATCCAGCAGAGGCAACGGAAAGCTGTCAACGTTCTGGGACAGTTTTCTGAGCTTACAGGCCCTGAGGAGCGGGGTATTCTCACAAGGAGTGGAAAGTTTCAAAAGATGGTGAGGGAGTACATTGCCGACCGTACCAGCGTCCTCCGTGATTCCTCTGTGCCTTTTAATTATTGGGTATCCAAGCTGGACACTTGGAATGAACTCGCTCTGTACGCCTTGGAGATCCTGGCCTGCCCTGCCAATAGCGTGTTATCGGAGCATGTTTTTAGTGCCGCTGGGGGAATTATAACTGATAAGCGCACTCACCTGTCAACTGACAATGCTGAGAAGCTGACCCTTATCAAAATGAACAAGGGCTGTATTGGGCCAGACTTCTCATCTCCACCAAATGACAGCAGAGCAACATAAAGTCAAATCCACTGTGTTATTTCGGGAGGTGTATTCCCATGCACCGCTTCACACCCACACATGGGTATACGCTTCCTCATTTTGGCTGTATTTTGCTCTTCTCCTTATCCTCAGCCTCCACCACCACTATACCACCAGGGTGACCGTGGTCCGTGTTGCCAGCATTGCAAGTTCCTCCATCCTAATTTTTGGCAGCTTTTGCTTGGAAGGCATAGGCAAAGACTTTGCGAGACCCACTCCCCAATAGTGTGAATAATGTTTTTAATATGCTGTACTGCATGGCTCTTGTTTGCCAGCATTGCAAGTTCCTCCGTCCTAATTTTTGGTAGGTTTTGCTTGGAAGGCATAGGCAAAGACTATGGGAGACCCACTCCCCAATAATGGGAATAATGTTTTGAATATGCTGTACTGCATGGCTCTTGTTTGCCAGCACTGCAAGTTCCTCCGTCCTAATTTTTGGCAGCTTTTGCTTGGAAGGCATAGGCAAAGAATATGGGAGACCCACTCCCCAATAATGGGAATAATGTTTTTAAGATGCTGTAATGCATGGCTCTTGTAAGGGGCATGAAAACCGTCTTGTTCAGCTACTCTGAACTCCACGTCTCTTCCAAGGGGCATTAAAACCGTGTTGTTAAACCACTCTCACCTCCTCGTCTCTTCCAAGGGGCATTAAAACTGTCTTGTTAAGCTACTGTGACCTCCACCACTCTTCCAAGGGGCATTAAAACCATCTTGTTAAGCTACTGTGACTTCCACCACTCTTCCAAGGGGCATTAAAACTGTCTTTTTAAGCTACTGTGACCTCCACGTCTCTTCCAAGGGGCTTTAAAACCATATTGTTAAGCTACTGTGACCTCCACCACTCTTCCAAGGGGCACTAAAACCATCTTGTTAAGCTACTGTGACCTCCACATCTCTTCCAAAGGGCATTAAAACCGTCTTGTTAAGCTACTGTGACCTCCACCACTCTTCCAAGGGGCATTAAAATCATCTTGTTAAGCTACTGTGACCTCCACGTCTCTTCCAAGGGGCATTAAAACCGTCTTGTTAAGCTACTGTGACCTCCACCACTCTTCCAAGAGGCATTAAAACCTTCTTGCTAAGCTACTGTGACCACCACCACTCTTCCAAGGGACATTAAAACCATCTTGTTAAGCTACTGTGACCTCCACCACTCTTCCAAGGGGCATTAAGACGGCCTTGTTAAGCTACTGTGACCTCCACCACTCTTCCAAGGGGCATTAAAACTACCTTGTTAAGCTACTGGGACATCCACCACTCTTCCAAGGGGCATTAAAACCGTCTTGTTAAGCTACTGTGACCTCCACCACTCTTCCAAGGGGCATTAAAACCGTCTGGTTAAGCTACTGTGACCTCCACCACTGTTCCAAGGGGCATTAAAACCGTCTTGTTAAGCTACTGTGACCTCCACCACTCTTCCAAGGGGCATTAAAACCGTCTTGTTAAGCTACTGTGACCTCCACCACTCTTCCAAAGGGCATTAAAACCATCTTGTTAAGCTACTGTGACCTCCAACACTCTTCCAAGGGGCATTAAAACCGTCTTGTTAAGCTACTGTGACCTCCACCACACTTCCAAGGGGCATTAAAACCGTCTTGTTAAGCTACTGTGTCCTCCACCACACTTCCAAGGAGCATTAAAACCGTCTTGTTAAATCACTCTGAACTCCACAGCTCTTCCAAGGGGCATTGAAATGTTGGTTTTAATTACCTCTAACCTCCACGACTCTTATAACGGGCATTGCATTTCCTCCTAGCATTTCTTAGTCAGCTTTTGCTTTTCAATGCATAGGCGAACTCTAAGGGATACCCACTCCCCAATAATGGGTAGAAGGTTTTTAGTACGCTGTAATCCACATCTGTTTCAAGGGGCATTGCAGTTCCTCATAATTTTTGGAAAGCCTTCCATTCACTGCTTAAGCCAACGGTGTACAGGAGACCCAGTTGCTATAAATGGAAAAAATGGTTTAGTTAAGGCCCTCTGACCTCCATGTCACTTCCAAGGGGCATTGGAGTGCCTCAAAATTTTTGGTAGGCATTGCACTCAGTGTATGCCCTATAACTGTGTAGCCGAACCGCTCCTTTTGATACAGAAACATTTCCTACAAGACATGTGTGGTTGACTGGCCTGATATTGATGTGAATGGTCCCTGTTCCTCCTGCTCTTTCTCCTTTGCCACCACATCATCCATCATTCATCACCTGAAGCTTTATTTTAACGGGAGTCATAGAACTGGGATAGTAGCAGGAAAACATCCAGCAATCCTCGGAGGAGGTAGGATATGCGCCAAAACGCTGACCACCTCAGGCCTATCCTCTACTACATACATGCGCTTGCATTCCAAGGAACAGAAAGCTAAGGAGATGGATGGCCTCATGATCATGAATAATTTACTCGTTGTGTAGGAGGCCGACCACTGCTGCTGTCTACCTTCTGAACTTTGTGTTGAAGCCTGATTGACCCAGGACCCGCAATCCCCTATGTCTGGAGGATGTGTTGCATCCCAGTGTCCAACTGTGTCCCTGCTTCCACAATATTAACCTAGTGTGAAGGCGTCAGTCAGATGGACCATCCCAGGCCACATTCACTTGTCCACGTGTTTGTGGTTAGGCTGTCCTACAAATAGGGGCGGCTGGGGACCGTTTATGGACACCCGGCCGCCCCCAGGCGGCTGGGGACCGTGTGTGGGCACCCGGCCGCCCCCTGGCTGCTGGGGACCAAGCGTGGACACACGGCCGCCGGGCGGCTGGGGACTGAGTATGGATACCATGCCGCTGATGCAGCCATGACGTGGTGGCCAGATTCCGCCTCCACATGCCTAAAAGGCCCAATTTCAAGTGCAAGCAAGCAGTATGGTATTGCAGCCTGGGGGTGATTGGGTGGCAGGCTGCATACTTGCGCTTGCATTGCAAGGAATGGGGAGGTACAATTGAACACTGCCCTGGGACAAGGACTTGCACTGGGATAGTTGCAAGTCTGCATCTTCTGATGCGGCAAGGATCACTTCTGATGGGTACACTTTTAGGCAGTGACCTGGGTGTCAGAGATGCTTCCAGGGGTCTTCCCCATGCTGTTCCCATGTCTTTTCAGCACTGTATGCATGTGTCACACAGCACATGGCCAGATACGGTTGTAAAATGTTAAAATGACATTTCCCGGTGAATGCATTTGTCACGGTTGAAAGCAATACAAAATTGCAAAAACACATAAAAAATGCTACTTGTGAATATAGCCCAAGGTGTAGAGGAGTATTTTTGGTTTTGGTTATTTATTTTACCTTATACACAAGTCTTTACCCTGGAGAGGAAGTTCCTTAACATATTTCACAGGATAATCATTTCAGTTTAGTTTTTGAATGTTTTATTGTGAGCCCGTAAAAGTGGCTTAATGTCGCAGAGTGCATCTTTTTACTGTCACCACTGTACTTACGAGAGCTTCAATCAGCAAGATATCTTGAGTAAACAGTATTTACTTCATACTGGATAAACATGAGATACAATTCAGTGTCACACAGTCCGTGTGCTGCTGACATAACACATACAGGAGGTAAAAACAACCAACAGTTGAGAGCTTCCCTCCCCACATTACAGCAAGCATATAACTTTACACACTATCGCCATCTGCTATCTAGTTAGTATAAAGTCCTCCTTTCACTTATAATAAGTCCTAATCTGTTGCATATGCCAACACCCTTTCTCAACAGTAAGGACTTATTCAATCAAACCAACTTTTTTATTCGTCTCTGGTGTTTATCAGCATTCAACGCCTTCGGGAAGATGTCTGCTGTCATTTCTTCAGTAGGACAATACTCTAACTTCAAGACTCCTTGTTCCTGATGATCTCTCAAGAAATGATATTTCACATCAATATGCTTGGTTCATGGATTGACTCTTTCCATCTGAGCAAGAACAAGACATCCTTGATTGTCCTCTTTCAGTTTTGTTGGTTCCAACTGTGGTTGTCCTAATTCTGTCAACAATTGTCTTAACCACAGTACTTCTTGACTCTCATGTGCTGCGGCAACATATTCTGCTTCTGTTGAAGACAATGTCACAATTGACTGTTTCTTACTTGTCCAACTTATTGGTCCACCTGAGAGAAAAAAATGTGTCCACTGGTAGATCTTCTGTCAGTTGGATCTCCAGCCCAATCTTCATCAACATATCCTGTTAAAATGCAATTATCACTTGTGGGTAATTTCAGCTTACAATTGCTAGTTCCTTTCAAATAACGCATTTCTCTCTTCACGGAATTCCAATCAGCTTTATTTGGTTTTGATACCTTTCTACTCAGGATTCCTACTGCTGCTCCGATGTCTGGTCTTGTAACGGTCGCTAGATACAGTAGTTTTCCTATTGCTGTTCTGTATTTTTCATTATTTGGTAGCATATTTTTTTCACTGTTCATCTCTTTGAGATAATTAGTTTCCATTGGAGACTTTACTGTTTTTGCATCCTTTAATCCAAATTTTTCTGTTATGTCTTGAATCATGTGATTTTGATTCATTAGGAAACTTCTGTCTTCTTCTCTTTCTACCTGTATTCCTAGGTACTGTTTCACATTTCCCAAGTCTTTGACTTCGAAATATTGCTTCAGGATTTTTAGAATGTTTTCTTTATCCCTTTCTTGTTTAAAACAAATCAAAATGTTGTCTACATATATGAGTACATAAATCCATCTATTAATCAGCCTTTTTGTGTACAAGCATGGATCAGCTTTGCTTCTTTGAAAATTTTCATTTGTAAGTACTTCCGTGATTTTGTCATTCCACGCTTTAGCTGCTTGCTTTAAACCATATATGCTTTTCTGTAGTTTGCAAACTTTGTTTGGATTTCTTTCATCTTTGAATCCTGGAGGTTGTTCCATGTAAATGTCTTCAGTTAAATCTCCATTCAAAAAAGCTGTCTTTACATCCAGATGTCTCAGTTCCATCTGTTTCATTGCTGCAACTGTAAGTAAAGTTCTTATTGTAGTGTGTTTGAGAACTGGAGCAAATGTCTCATCATAGTCTTCTCCATATTTTTGAGAATACCCTTTAGCTGCGAGTCTTGCTCGGTATCTTTCAGCTGTGCCATCTGTTTGGTATTTTACTTTAAAAATCCATTTACATCCTACGGTTTTCTTCCTTCTGGCAACTCTGTTAGTGTCCATGTATTTGAATCATGCATGGATTTAATTTCTGTTTCTGTTGCTTCTATCCATTTATTAGCTTCTTCTTCAGGAAGTTTAGATATGTCTTCCCAAGAGGTAGGCTCATAGATTTTTCTTATGCTTGTCTTGTATGAGAGACGTTTTGGTGGTTTTCCTTTGTTCTCTCTCATTGAACGTCTTGGTTCTGTGTCTGTTTGTAGTTGTGATTCTTCACTTTCAGTATTTTGTTCTTCATTGATTTCTACTTCTTTCTCATCAGATATTTCTTCAGTTATGTCACTATTGTTTTTCTCATTTTTTGTTTCAACTGAAATCATAATGTCTTCATTTAAATCTTCAATGAATATCACACTGTTACTCACCGTAACTCTGTCTGTTTTGGGATCTAGGATTCTATATCCTTTGCAATTTTCACTATATCCAACGAATATTCCTTCCATGGATCTGATTTGAAGTTTGGAACGTTTTTCTGTTGGAATGAATATAAAAACTTTACATCCAAAAACTTTTAAACGATTGACACTTGGTTTCATACCTTGCCACAGTTCATATGGAGTTTTCGTCAGTTTTCTGGAAAAAAGTCGGTTCTTTAGATATGTAGCTGTCATTGCTGCCTCACCCCAATATTTCTCTGGTAGTTTGGAATCCGTCAGCATACATCTTATCATTTCTGTTAGAGTTCTGTTTTTCCTTTCTGCTACTCCATTTTGTTCAGGTGTGTATGGAACAGTTTTCTGGTGTTCTATTCCATTTTGTCTTAAGTAGTCTTCTATTCTGTGACCTGTAAATTCACCTCCATTATCACTTCTGATGACAATTGGCTTCCTTTGAAATTGGTTACTTGATCTTGTTACATAGTCTACAAGTTTATCAAAAACTTCACTTTTGTTCTTAATTAAGTATGTGACTGTTTATCTTGAGTAGTCGTCTATAAAAGTCAACATGTATCTATTGCCTCCTGATGTAGTCACTTTCATGGGTCCACATACGTCAGTATGCACCAAATCAAGTGGTCTTTTGCTTTTCATCTCACTTTCTTTTGGAATAGATATCCTTGTGGCTTTGGATTTTATACAACATTCACATCTTACGGTAATTGAGCAATCTGATATCTTTAAATCTTTTGTCAATTCTTCTCTCTGTAGTTCCCTTATACTGTCAGGGTGTCTATGTCCTAGACGTCTATGCCACATGTGAATACAGTTTTTGTGATCATGTGTACATACCTTCATCTGTTCCTTTGGTGTGTCAAAATTATAAAATTGTTCATCTGCCTTGAGTTTGGTCATCACCTTGTTTCCTTCAATAATTGCACACTTATTGTCTTTGAATTTTACTGTAAGTCCTTTTGCTGTTAAATGTTTTTTTCAATTTTGGAACATACAACACATCCTGTACAAGTATCTTTGAATCTTGTCCGAACTTGTTTGAACAATTTAGCATACCTTGTCTGATACCTTCTGCGGTTACTTTGCTTTCATCTGCAAGATAAATGGCTTCTTTCTTATCTAAATCAAGATCAGTAAAGAAATTCTTGTCACTTGTCATATGACTCGTTGCTCCTGAATCAATAAACCAACCAAGTGATAATTTCTTGTCTGTTACTTTAAATGTGCCATTCCAATTATTCTCACATGAATCGGAAATTGTGTTTTTCACTTTCTGTGTATGCTTTTTATGTTGTAATTTTTGTTGTTCTGCTTTCCATATGGTACAGTCTTTCTTTAAATGACCTTTTTTCTTACATCTGAAGCATTCTCTTGTCTCTTTATTATAGGGTTTTTTAAATTCTGTAGCTTTAAGAGCGTTTTCACTGTCCTTTTCAGCAGAAGAATCATTTCTTTGTTCTTTTCTTCTCTGATATTCATCTATTAGTCTTGTTTTCACACAATCTAATGTAATGTCAGTTTCTGGTCTCATCTCAAGGGCATTTATCAAGGCTGTATACGAATCTGGTAAACTGCACAATAATATAGCTGCTACATTTCTTTCTTTAATGTCTTCACCAATAGATCTTAGCTGTGATATCACTTCCATCATTGAGAATATGTGCTTCTGCATGTCGTCATTTGCACTCAATCTCATACTGTAAAGCTTTCTTAATAAAAATAACTTGTGATTCAAGCTAGGTCTTTAATACAGTTTTCTTAATGCTTCCCACATTCCTTTTGCTGTTTCTTCGTTTCTTATATGTATTAATTGAGCATCATCCACTAATAAGCTAATGGTGGCTCTCGCTTGTCTATTTTTCTTATCCCATGTCTGATTATCTTGATCTGGTCTTTCTTTAACAATTACTTCCTATAAATCATCCTTAGATAACAACATCTCTACTTTGAATTTCCATAACTGATAATTTTCACTATTCAGTTTAGCTACTGTGAATTTCAGTTCTGTGTTACTCATCATCTTTATATAGTCTTACTTGTTTAGAGAGTTGTACTGAAGATATTCTCCTGTTTTTTCTTGCTGATAGTTCCTGTATGTCCTGCCTGTGTTGAATTCTCTGTAATTATATCCAGCTCCTGGGATCATGATTTCCTTTGTCACTCTGTATCTGGATTTATTTCCTTCTGTTTACAGAGCTTATCTGTGTGCTCCGTTATCTGGGGTTATAAACCGGGATCCTGCTGCCTGGGCTTGTAGTGCGGGCCTGTAGTGTCTGGGCCCATAACCTGTCGCAGAGTGCATCTTCTTACAGTCACCACTGTACTTACGAGAGCTTCAATCAGCAAGATATCTTGAGTAAACAGTATTTACTTCATACTGGATAAACATGAGACACAATTCAGTGTCACACAGTCCGTGTACTGCTGACATAACACATACAGGAAGTAAAAACAACCAACAATTGAGAGCTTCCCTCCCCACATTACAGCAAGCATATAACTTTACACACTATCGCCATCTGCTGTCTGGTTAGTATAAAGTCCTCCTTTCACTTATAATAAGTCCTAATCTGTTGCATATGCCAACACTTAATACCTCTGACCATGTTGTAACAGCAATGACCTGGGGGTCAGAAATGCTTCCTGGGGCAATCCCCATGCTGTCCCCATGTTATTTGAGCACTGTCACTATCGTTTTGGGCACTTTTTAGGCTTTCTACAGACTGCCGGGGGTGCCGCCGCAAAAATGCTCGGGTCTCCCATAGACTAACATTGGGTTCGTTGCTCGGGTCGAGCACCCGAGTATCACGGTGAGCTCGGCCCGAGCTTCGAGCACCCGAGCATTTTAGTGCTCGCTCAAAACAAGTGGACACCTTTAAATTTAGGATGTCCTTTTTTCCCATGGATCCACACATGTTGGTTCCACAACTTTACTCTCAGGTTGGCCACCAGTTTGATGGTTACACAGTGTCACACCAGGCAACAGGATAACTTGGAAATGGGTAGTCATCTTTTTGTGGCAACAATGTCCTGCAGTAGTTTGTCTGGATTTTTTGATCACAAATGTGGCCCACTCTTCAGTTACCTTGTCATAGTCAGACACACACAGGCATCAGATGTTAAAGGAATGGGGCATAATTTGACATCTCTACTCTGCACAACATTTGTGCTACAACTTTGATAATGAGACAATTGAAAGTAAGCCAGAAGTTAGCCTTGGTGGAGTTGAGATTTAATAATGATCACTGACACATTGCTGTTTTGCACCTAGTGTCAAATATTTGGCTTCTAGCTGTTCTGTGTTGTGCAATAGTATTAACTTTCCCTATGTAAAATTTACTTGCTGAAAGGGAATGCTAGCGATAAGACTTATTTCCATCCTACTGAGTAAATGTAATAAGGAGAGTTTAGTTACAGTACAGATCATTTTCTTATTGAGTGTAGTTCTGTAAGTCGGACCACTCTCTAGCACTATGCTAGCATTCTTAATTATTTACCTTAATGTACCAGTATCATTACCGATCTTATATTACCTCATGTAGATTATATCTTCTAGACAGGGCACGTACATGTGCATTTAGGTAAGTTAACAACAGTATTTAAAAGTCTTTCATTAGGATCATGCAGGAATGGAATGTATACAGTATATTGAATTTTAGCATATACTTAATGAGGTTTTTAGGCTGGAAAAAAAATGTCTGCAATCACTGTATTCACAGCGCGAGTTGGTGGTCACTTGACTGCATGTATGCGATATGCAAACTTGCATTTATGTTTTGACTAAATTCTCATTTGCTTCCCTCAATAGAACATTGAGTCGACAGATGACAAGTATGCAAATTGCGAACATGCAGTAACATCACTCGCCAATCGCAATGCGAATACTGGAGAATCGTGACAATGTGCGCCTTGTCCAGAATACCCTTAGATATCGCTGGGGGTCTGCATATTGTGAATAATTTCTTATTTCACTTAATGTACACATATTGGTCATGATTACCGCTTATAGTAATAATAATAAAACTTATACATATTATTTAATAATCACATAATTAGTTTTTATGGAAATCAGACAATTCCTGCAAAGGACAACAAAAGGAAATGTCTGGCTGCACTAATCTGTCCACCTGGGAAAACAATATAATGACCAGATCAGTCATATTCTGTCAGAAATAAAGGTCTTAAATCAACCTCTGAGACTATTACACGGTGACAAAACTGTGAGGTTTCACAAGCAACAGCCTAAGAGTTTGATTTATGACTTTTTCCTTTTTCCCCTGTAAAGTGGTTTTCCCATGAAAGAAATTGAAAACCTATTCATATAATAGGTGATAAATGTGTGATTGTTGTAGGTCTAGCCTTTCAAAGCCCTATAGATCATAAAATCATGTGTGACACTCCGTATAATCCCTATAGATTGCTGTCCTCAGAGGAACTGAAGATAGAAATCCCTATATTAGATATCATGGGGATCCTGTGGGTCGGACCACTAGATTTTACATATTTATCAATTATCTTGTGATAAGAAATACACTGTGTTCCAAATTATTATGCAAATAATATTTTCTCAGATTTTCCCAAATTACCTATATGAATTGCAGTCATTGTAATTTTCCAGTCAAATAACTATTAGAGTACAATTGAAAGGTTTTTGTACAAACTGCCTATGATAAGAGTATATTTTTAAAAAAATAAAAAACTCAAACTGAACTCAAAATGCATGTTCCAAATTATTATGCACAGCAGAGTTTTCAACCTTTTCATTTTAATAAAGAACAAAAAAATGGTCATTTTTGAAATTATAAGCATTAGCAGGTTATTACAAACTGAAATCAAATAGTTTTCAACTCAAAACTTTATTCTAGGTGATGTTACATTTGCACATAGGACCCCTTGTTCGAAAAGAGCTTCTGAACTCTCTCGTCCATAGAATTTGTCAGGTTTTGGATGGTTTCTGCTTCAATTGTTTTGCATGAGGATAGAATACCCTCCCAGAGCTGTTGCTTAGATGTGAACTGCCTCCTGCCATCATAGACACTCCTTTTGATGATGCTCCAGAGGTTCTCAATGGGGTTGAGGTCAGGGGAGCATGGGTGCCACACCATAAGTTTGTCCCCTTTTAAGCCCATAGCAGCCAGAGATGCAGATGTGTTATGTGCAGCATGAGACGGGGCATTATCATGCATGAAATGATCTCGATGGTCCAGATGGATGGAGTGGAGGATGGCTGGTTGATGGACACCCCATGTAAACACGGCTACGGCGCTAACAAGGAGCAGGTGGAGTAATGTTTTGGGCATTATCATGCATGAAAATGATCTTGCTGCGGAATGCACGGTTCTTCTTCTTGAACCATGGAAGGAAGTGCTGTTTGAGAAACTCAACATACATTATGGAGTTCATCTTTACCCCTTCAGGGATCCTAAAAGGGCTGACAATCTCTCTCCCCATGATTCCAGCCCAAAACATTACTCCACCTCCTCCTTGTTAGCGCCGTAGCCGTGTTTGCATGGGGTGTCCATCAACCAGCCATCCTCCACTCCATCCATCTGGACCATCGAGATCATTTCATGCATGATAATGCCCGTCTCATGCTGCACATAACACATCTGCATCTCTGGCTGCTATGGGCATAAAAGGGGACAAACTTATGGTGTGGCACCCATGCTCCCCTGATCTCAACCCCATTGAGAACCTCTGGAGCATCATCAAAAGGAGTGTCTATAATGATGGGAGGCAGTTCACATCTAAGCAACAGCTCTGGGAGGGTATTCTGTCCTCATGCAAAACAATTGAAGCAGAAACCATCCAAAACCTGGCAAATTCAATGGACGAGAGAGTTCAGAAGCTCCTTTCGAACAAGGGGTCCTATGTGCAAATGTAACATCACCTAGAATAAAGTTTTGAGTTGAAAACTGTTTGATTTCAGTTTGTAATAACCTGCTAATGCTTATCATTTCAAAAATGACCATTTTTTTGTTCTTTATTAAAATGTAAAGGTTGAAAACTCTGCTGTGCATAATAATTTGGAACATGCATTTTGAGTGCAGTTTGAGTTTTTTATTTTTTTCAAAATATACTGTTATCATAGGCAGTTTGTACAAAAACCTTTCAATTGTACTCTAATAGTTATTTGACTGGAAAATTACAATGACTGCAATTCATATAGGTAATTTGGGAAAATCGGAGAAAATATTATTTGCATAATAATTTGGAGCACAGTGTACATTACTTTAATAAATACTCAAATGTTAATGTAATGAGTATTTGGCATTAAATTGATGGTGAAAAGTAGATTTTGATTATTTATCAATAACTTGTGAAAATTCCTATTTATTGGATATTAGGTAAAACCCAATAATACATTTCTGCACAATAAGCCTCAGATATTTCTTGTAATGCTTCTATATTTCTGTTTTATTAATGATAATTTATCTTTTTCAGGGCAGCAAACACTTTACGGCCATCTGTTTAATAACCTACATGTAAGGTCCACAGACAGGAGACACCAGGTGACTTGTCCACCAATAGGCCCTAGATCATTTGGAAAACCATTTCAAGGCATAAATAGCTATGCTTCACCATATTTTCATTCTCAGAATGGTTTTCATACAATACATTCTGAAAACAGCCCAGTAAAACCAAGAATTGTGACTGTGGTTAAACCTGGAAGTCATCCTTTGAAAAAAATTACATTACTACTCAACCGGAGGGCTGTCCAAACCTTTGAACAACTGATTGCTGATATATCAGAAGGCCTTGGACTCCCAAGATGGAAAAATGACCGCGTGAGGAAACTTTATAACCTCAAAGGCAAGGAAATTCGCAGTGTATCTGACTTTTTTCGTGGGGATGATGTTTTTATTGCACTTGGTAGGGAGCAGCTCACACTGAAGAGTATTGAAATTGTTTTTAATGAACTTTATCCGGATAAATCATTTAAGCAAAGCAGGGATTATTATGAAAAACTGAGATGCAAGATCAATGATAATGGATTAAATATTGATAGTGGATATGAAGACACAGATACAACTCATAAATTACAGAATATATGCCAGTCTAACAAAATTAATGGCAAAATCCATGGCAAGTGGAGGACTGAAGAATCCAGGAGGACAAAAAAACATGACAAATTTAAAGGTAATCAAGAACAGTTACCTAGAGCGATGAAAAAGCTTGAAATATGCCATAGTAAACCAAATAAACTGTTAAGCACAAGCTTGGATTACAGCATGCACTGTGAGAACTGTAAAACATATAAGTTTCAAAAAAGATTGAACAGTGACTTTGAAAATGATATAAGAGAAGATTTGTCTCCAATCGAGAGTTGTAGGAAACAACCAATAGTTAAGTATAAACCAGAGAAAGCAAAATCCAAGTGTGTAGTTTGCCTAAACAGAAGTAGAGGATTGGACACAGATTATAGTAAAGTAGAGAAACGAGTAGACAACATTGATTTGAACCAGAATTCAATCTGCCCCCCTCATAGATATCAAAGACAGAACTCCGACATGGAAAAAAAGAACAAATGTCACTTAGAGAGACAAAAATGCAATGATGAGCATCCCGACTGCTCACCCACCAAATCTAGTAGACGACTAATAGAAGATTTCCTGGAAGATACAAACGAGAATGTTCTCATAAAGACAGACAAAATAGTCATCGACAATGAAACTAACAGTAAGAAGGAAAATATGGCTAACATTGACTCTACTGCACAAAAGAACTTAGATAAACATTCAGGTATAGGCAATGAAGGGGGAGTTTTCCAAGTTAGCCAATATTTTATCAAAGATCGAATGGATATAGATAAATATTATGAGATTGGCAAGAGTATCGGAGATGGAAACTTTGCAGTGGTCAAGGAGTGCAGACTTCGGAAAACCAATCAAGAATTTGCCATGAAGATTATTGATAAAGCTAAGCTTGCAGGAAAGGAAGATATTATTGAAAATGAAGTTAGAATAATAAAATTACTCTCCCATCCCAACATCGTCAAACTTCTGCACGACTTTGAGACTGATCATGAGATTTACTTGATAATGGAGTACATAAAAGGAGGGGACTTATTTGATGCAATAACTGAAAGTATAAAATTCACTGAACATGATGCCGCCCTTATGTTGACTGACTTATGCGAGGCTCTTGTGTATATGCACAGTAAAAATATTGTTCATCGGGACTTGAAGCCTGAAAATCTGCTGGTAAGTGACTAGTGTTATTGTATCAGAACTGAAAGTAGACACATTTAAAAATGGTTCATAAAATAAGCTACAGGCTGAGCTTAGGGTTGTTAATCATGCATATCATCAGTCCCTTAAAAATAGTAGACTTTTAGCCATGTCTATATTGTGTATGGCTATGTGTTGTAGTGCAAGTGTATTAAAATACCTACTGATCATCGTCATCCCTGGTTTACAGTGATGCTCGAGTCCTATTCTGGCCCACGGCCAGTCCTCTTCTGGCTGCGCGGTTTGCAGTGACTTCTTAATCGAGCCTTGGAAGAAGGCACGGCAAAACGCGCTTCAGGCGGGTATTTAGAGTAAATGCACTATGTACACTATGCTGATACTTTAAATATGTTCAACTTTGTATTTTGCACTATGCATGCACTTTTTCTTAGGTTGTAGCAATCTTGCATTCTGGTAGGATTTGACTTACATTTTGATTATTCATGGACCTTAGTTAAAATGCTCCATGCACTATGCACTTTCTGTGTAACTTATGTCAACTCCATGGTATGGGACTAATTAATTAATGGATAAATATTTATAACTGGTCTATTTTCCTGCCATACACCAGACTTATTCATTGTTTGAAAATCCCAGCATGCAATGGAATTCTCACATGAAGTGTCATTAAAATGGAAGTTGCAAAAAACAACAACAAAGCAGTTAGATAGTGTAGGGAATTTTTAATGCAAATATATTGGAAAGATAGTAGATAGTTTAAATTATGGCACTAAATAGATAAGGATTTCAGCTGAAAGTATTTCGGACCACCCCTTTAAGTGTATGTAAACTTACGACGTCAACTGTATTTTCAATAACCAAGAAAATATATTAAAGGGAATCTGTCACCCCCTGGGAGATATCAGACCTCTACTATGTGCATATAGGTGATAGAAAAGTAAATCTATACATACCTGTATGGCCCATAGTAGAGGTCTGGTTGCAGAGAAAGGTGTTTTTATCCACTCTGTTTTCCACAGGCTTGGTGTCCGGGGTACGCCAAGAAATCCCCGCCTAACTGCTTATTAATCCCCTAAATCCCGGGGGGCTTATGCTTATTTAGCATAATCCTCCCCTCTCCTGAACGTCACAGGGCCCTGTGACGTGCACTGTGCTCCCTGACTTCCCGGGCATGTGCAAAGTGCCGCTCACATAGAGCGCACTTTGCTTCAACCTGGCCCCATCTCTCCGTGATCTGTGTGGCAGTGTTCTATTGCGCAGGCGCCGGGAAGGGACAGTGACTCCCCGGCGCCTGCGAAATAGAACCCTGCAGCGCAGAGCACAGAGAGATGGGGCCAGGATGAAGCAAAGCGCGCTCTATGTGAGCGGCACTTTGCACATGCCCGGGAAGTCAGGGAGCACAGTGCACTTCACAGGGCCCTGTGACGTGCAGGGGAAAGAGGGAATATGGTAACTAAGCATATAGGCGGGGATTCAAAGGGTTCTGCTACTATTTGCCATATAAAGGCATAAATGGAGATCAAACAAATAAACAAAAAAAGTTCAATTTGTTTTGTGCAAAATTCATCAACCCATGTGTGCAATTTTGAATAATTTGTTGCAAAACATCCACTGTAAAGAAGGAAGGCTGACAGCACTCACTAAGATGGACGTACGTTCAAAGTACCAAGGAACCCACTTGGAGGATTAACAGCATAAAGGCAAAAAAAACAGCGTCCAGTCAAGGGTGATGCATTTCAAAAGTTGAAGTTTATTCTGCCATCACACTATGTCCCAAAAAAAAAATCAATGCAGGACATATAATCCCTCACAGTAATACACATTAGCAATACATTATAAGATAAAAAGATGGAAAATAATCGGAAGGGGTCGGAAGGTAAAATCTGATATTAAAGGTTGGTAGTACTTAGGCGATGCTTGCATACTATTGATTGGTAGTACTTAAGCCTTGTACACACCTCCTTATCAGGAATTAGCCACTCTATTGGCTCTCCATATGCTGCCCAATACATAGTCATGATCCACTCGGAAGTGATTGGATCTAGGTAACCATGGCTACGGGGTAGCCATTAATGGATTGGTGGACTGTTTTAATGTTCTTTTGTAAGCAATTGGTATAATATTGTATATAGTGATTATTTTCCATCTTTTTATCTTACAATGTATTGCTAATGTGTATTGCTGTGAGGGATTATATGCACTGAATTGATGTTTTTTGGAACTATTGTATTTTAAATTATATATAAATACATATATATATATATATATATATATATATATACCTGCTCTGTATGTTTCTGCGTATACTTGATAAAGACCTATCACAGGTCGAAACGTTGTGTGATGGCGGAATAAGTTTCAACTTTTATTGGAAAACATGGCATTGCATACAAAAATGAAAAATGGGCACTTTAAAAAAATGCAAATGATGTTGTCCATAGCAATCTGTCACAGCACAATAGCATGGAGATATACCATGAGTAATCTGTCAAGTGATCTTATATTCTATCAGTCAATTTAACACTTTCTGTAGTTTGAAAATGTCCCTTGCCAATTATTTCTAGAAGTGTCTCAAGCAGACCAAAGCATTAGAGCTCAGATGGGTTATTGATACATATTAAATCTGAATAAATATATTTAAAGCAACTGTCTGGTTCTTGGATTATCACCTCTTGACCAATAATGGGGTATTACCCCTTAAAAGGGTTTTCCACTTTCAGGAACATGGACAACAAATGCTCAAAAATATCTTTAATTGCAAACAAAGCAGGTACTCACCCTTCCTGCTGCTGCTTGGGTCTCGTTTTGTAGGGTCCAGGGGTAAAGTCACTTAGACAGCAGCTGTAGCCAATCACTGATCACAGTAGTTGGCTCTAGCAGTGATGGGCATTGTTGGTGTGACGTCACCATTGCAGCCAAAGCACCGAGACCCAAGCAATGTCAGTGAGCCCAAACTTAACCCGAAAGAAGATGAGTACCTACTCTGTTTGCTATTTTAGAACATTTGGGGTCCACTTTCCTGAAAGTGGAAAACCACTTTAATGGATTGGTGGCAATTATGTGAGGATGGGGATTTGGATTCACGTAATGTCGTCATGACAATACTTTTTTACTTTGTGGATCTTCTCAGAATGTGTTTTCTTTTTTTTAGGTACAGAATAATCCTGATGGATCTTCTACTCTAAAATTAGCAGATTTTGGACTTGCTGTGTTTGTGTCAGAGCCTATATTCACTGTGTGTGGAACTCCAACATACGTAGCCCCTGAAATCCTCTCAGAAAAGGGTATACTTAGCCTGTATCATGGTCTATTCTATAGCATTACTGACAAACCTGAATTGTTACTGAACTGAGTAGAGCATGCCAGGCCCGCCATAGTTAGTAGTGATGGTAGAACTTGGTAAAATGTCATGTGTCTTCATTTATTTGAAGAAAATAATCAGTTTAAGAAACAGGAATTCAGGGAATTTTGCATTGTGTTGTCTGGACCCTTAAGGGTTTTATTTTCTCCAATAATCTTCATTGGATTTATTTCACTTTACCATACCATAGCTGGGAGATGCAATCACTGACATTTTCAATTGTCCAAGAATCACAAGTGTCTGTTGCAGGGCTTGCCGTGCAATCGTTTTCCATAGAATTCAATGGTAATTATAAAACCTGCAATATGAAGGGGACTTGCATTTATTTTGATGTTGGCACCTATTTAAATTTACACATGATTTTTTTTTTTTAAAGAAATCTGACAGTAAAAGCAACACCCACGCAGTTAAACCCATGGACACCTTTATATCTTGCATCTGTTGCTGGATTCTGGAGAAATCAGCATTTTAATTCATATTTAAATTAGGCATAAAGTGCTCTGGGCATTACAAAGCACTTACCTAGCCTCTGCCTCCTGAACTTGTTTCCCTGCCCGGCAATATTCTCTTTAGCTTGATTGATAATGATCTATGTGATGTCAAGGGCCAGGCAAGAAAATCAGTCAGTGAGCTGTCAACCAGCCTAAAGAGGCAGGTGATAGGCAGAGAAAGAACCTTGGGAGGCAGGGTCTCGGGCAGTGCCCTATAATGCTCTGAGCACTTAACAACTCATTTGAATATGGATTTAAATACTGATTTTTCAGGAATGAAGCAACATATAGAAGATGTAAAGGTGTTGATGGATTTAGTTTTCAAAGACCTGCATGCTGTATATTGAGGAAAAGGGTGGGGCTGTCCTTTGGGGTCTCACTGACTGATTCCCTTTAAGTATATGTTTATGTTTCCATAGGCTATGGCTTAGAAGTTGATATGTGGGCGACTGGAGTTATCCTGTATGTACTCCTCTGTGGATTTCCACCTTTCAGAAGTCCAGAACGCAATCACGAGGAATTATTTGAGACAATACAGCGAGGAGAATATGAATTCCTTTCACCTTACTGGGATAATATCTCAAGCGGTAAAAATCAATATTAAAAATATATACAGTGGCAACCAAAAGTTTTGCATTTTTTTTTAAAAAGTGTGATTACTTCTTTTTGGTTGCTGTGATGCCATTGTTCTGGTGATGAATTGAAAGTGCAGGAAGTTGTCATCATGCAAGACCTTAATTTTAACCAAAATGCTTTTGAATATAGGTATGGTGATTTAATTAAAGAAAACTGACTGACAAAAGTTTTGCATATACTATTTATTGATCACAACATAGAGAATAAATCATTATTTACAATGCCATAACTTAGTATTTTGTAGCATAATCTCTTGCTTTAATTACTGCACTACACCGATGGGGCATTGAAGCCACTAGGGTATTCAAGACATCTTGAGGGATCTTGCTCCATTCCATTGGCAAATCTGCAAACAATTCATCTTTAATGCTATGGGTATGGACCCCAACTTGTCGCCCTTACTCATCCCAAAGGGCTCTGTAGTGTTTAAATCAGGTGCTGGGCTTGGCCATTGCAACAGGCGAACATTTTTCTTTGCTAACCAGTTTTTGACTAAATTGTATGTGTGTTTAGGATCATTATCTTGCTGGAATTTCCATCCCCTGACTACTTTGGTTTCACCATGTGGCAGCATTACATTCTACAGTATATCCTTGTACATGGTAGTGTGGCACCCCAGGGTTCTGGTTACCACAGTAATAGCAATATTACGTCTGTGAGCAGGTGGGAGGTCTCCTGGTCAGGAACCCTAAGCATGCCACACCTCCTGCCCAGTCCTGGGAGGGGAAGAACTTCCCCTATATAAACTGGGGCTGAGGTGGGGTTAGAAAGAAAAAAAAAGAGAAGGAGAGGAGTCCCAGACAGAGACACAGTCTGGTCTGGAGTGGAGCAGATGCAGGGAGAGCAAGATCAGGAGCTCTGTGGGAGCAGTGATAAAAGGGGTCCAGGACTGGAAGCTGTAGAGCTTGTCCTGACTGAAGAGATCTCACCGGACACGGAGTCCGAGGCTGTGGGGACTGTTCCATACCCAGCAGCAGAAACCGTCCGGCAGGGGATTTCAGGTCCTCTGGCCAGGAAACCCGAAGGCACGGTCACACGCAAGGGACCAGCACCGCCGTCGTGGAGCGGAGGCTACCAGAAGGCCCCGAGTCACCGGCCATACGGGTGAGCACCACACGGTACACTCAGGGACGTGGGCTACTTTTACCCGCTTCTAGCAAGGTAGCCAGGAAGAGTACAATTAGTTGGGGAGGCCTACAACTCCGCCTGGCCGGGGGAGATCCTATCTGCTCACGGACTGACCAGGCCCCGATCGCTAGCCAGTACTCCCGGGAGGGTCTACCTTTGCCACCAGTAAAGACCCTGAACTACACCGCACCGTCTCTGAGTGGTTCCTGGTGCCTGCGTGCAATTCTGCTATCCCCATCATCCACGTCTGCTGCCCTGAGGCCATACCCCTCCCATTGAGGGTTATACTACCCACGCTGCACAACTGTACCACCGGCCTCAGCGGTCTGCCCTGCAGCGGCGGCTTCATAACCGCATTCAACGGGTGGCGTAGTCGAACACTATAACATCTTCTGCTAAATTCCGCCACTTAGTTTGACACCCTGGGCACGGACCGGGTCACCGCCACGAGGTCTACTAACCCCGACAGATCCGGCTCCGGGTATTCCCCGCGTGCGCAACGCTACACAACACAGGCCCAGGGGGCGCGTCAACTTTGGCGTAGTCGGCAGGATCTCGTGCCCGCAACCACCGGGTACTGCGTGCCTGAAAAAGACTGTTAAACTTACCTGTGGTGAAGATTCCCGCCATCCGACGCCATCTTTTGCCTTCTTCCCGCCATCCGTGGAGTTTTCCCGCCATCCGACGCCATCTTTTGCCTTCTTCCCGCCATCCATGGAGTTTTCCCGCCATTGGACGCCATCTCGAGGACGCCGCGCGAGAAGAAGAGGGGCGTGGACTCCGAAAGCGCGCGAGAACTGAAGCCCCGCCTCACGTCCGGACGTTGCGTAAGGTCCTGGAAGGAGCCCAGCAGATGCCGACGTCACAGGAGCGCGACGGAAGGTCCTCAACCCTGACGATCCACTGCGGAGCCACGGCCTACGGAAGAGGATCATCGCAAGGTAGGCCACGGTCCACTAGGGGGGAGGAGGATGTCGGATACGGAGGAGAGCTTCACTGCTACAGCCACCGCCAGCACCACCGCTGCTGCGGTCATGCCTTTCACCATGCCCTACATCCCGGGGGCAGCCTGGCTACCCCAGTACTCAGGGGAGTCCCATACCCTAAATGACTTCAGAGAAAGGCTGGATAGCCTCTTCCAGGTGTACCCCCTCACAGAAGAGCAAAAAGTGAGCATCCTGGTGGCTCAATTAACAGGGGCAGCCCAAAGGGAGGTAAAGTCCTGGCCACTTGGGAGGAGGAGGACTGTCGCAGAGATACTAGCCCGGCTGAAGGACACCTTTGATACCCGTACCTCAGCCGAGATCAAGCTTAGATTCTACGGGTGCAAGCAGCGAGCACATGAGAATATAAGGGACTATGCACTAAACCTACAAGAGGCCCTGAGAGCCATTAAGCAGGCCGACCCTGACGGCGTGGGAAACGAAGACAAGTTGTTGACTGAACAATTTATAGAGGGTCTACATTGCAATGCCCACCGAACCCAGTTGCGAGCAATGGCCTTACAGGACCCTCATCTGGACTTTGCACAGTTCAAGGACAGAGCCATCCGGGTGCTCCGAGAACCGGCACCAGGTGGCGCTGTGACCCACAAACGCCCTGCTACCATTTACCACCAGGAGACGGCGCCCTTGTCGGCAGGGCCTGTGGGAGCTGATGCGCAGGCTTTAAACAATGACCCGGCTACAGACCTGCACCGTCAGGTCCAAGAGCTAACTAAAAGCGTTGCCGCGCTAACCCGAACTGTGCAGTCTTTACAGGTTTCTACTCCAGGGAAGATCCAGCTGGCATCCGGACCGGAGGATATCCCGTGGCGCCGACCAAGGAGGACCCCACCGGCCAGAGGAAGACCCAGCGACCGATACAACGAGGACGGACAACCCATCTGCCGCCGCTGCAATCAACCCGGACATATGGCAAGGTACTGTCCTTTAAACTGGCACAACCTGGGGTAGAGGGCCAGCCCCTAGGAATAAGATCACCAGGCCCATCGAACTGGCGTGACAAATACGTGGGAGGACGTCCAGTCTTGCCTGTAGTACTGGATGGCATTCCTATGAGTGCCCTACTTGACACCGGGTCACAGGTCACCACCATCCCGTACGTGCTCTTCAAGCAGTACTGGAATGACTCGGATATAACCCGCTACCCAGACGACGACTTGAGTATCATCGCCAGCAATGGTCAGCCCGTGCCACAGATCGGATTTAAAGAGATGACCATTAATATCGGTAAAGTCGAACTGGCAGCACAGGGACTGATCATTGTAGACATTGACAAGCGCGAGAGTCACCCAAAGATAACTCTAGGAACTAATGTGATTGAAAATTGTCTTGCAGAGGTGATTCTCATTTTACAGCAGGTTGCCAAGAACGCCAGCTCCGGCCAGCAGCGAGTGCTCCAAAAAGAGATCCGGGCACTGATGCGACGGCAACAGGTGGAACTCTCCGGTGGTGAGATTGGTAGCGTGAGAATGTGTGACCCTTTCCCTATTGCCATGCCCCCGAAAAGTGAAATGATGATTTGGTGCCGGGCAGCTATTGGTCTGAGAGGTAGAGATTACCAGGCAATGGTAGAACCAGTCTACTCAGATAGTAGGCCCACCATTTTGACGGCACGGGGGGTGGTTGATGTACGCCATGGGAGGGTGCCCGTTCGCATAATAAATATCGGGAAGAGGGAAGTGTACCTGCCCCGGTATGCTACGCTAGCCAAATTGTATACCATCAACCAAAATTCTGTACAGTCCGTGGAACCCTTGCCTCCATCTCATCCAGAGGAAGGTAACGGCTCTAAGCAACAAATGGAGGACTGGTGTCAGCAACTGCATTTGGGTACTGACTCCACACCTGCTCACCAAAAGCAGGGAGTCTACCGGGTGATCCAGGAATACGAGAGAGTGTTCAGTAAACACCCGCTGGACTTCGGGCGAGTAAAGGGAGTGGAACATCACATCCCCACGGGAGATCATCCTCCCATAAAGGAAAGGTATCGTCCCGTACCCCCTGCACACTACCAACACGCCAAGGGGATGCTTAGAGACATGAAGGAGGCTGGGGTAATCAGGGATAGCTGTAGCCCCTGGGCAGCTCCACTAGTCTTGGTTAAAAAGAGAGACAACACCATGAGAATGTGTGTAGATTACCGGAAAATCAACCGTATCACACACAAAGATGCGTACCCCTTACCAAGGATAGAGGAGTCTTTGGCTGCTTTAAAATCTGCTAACTTCTTCTCCACTTTGGATCTCACTAGCGGGTACTGGCAGGTTCCTGTCGCAGAGGCGGACCGGGAGAAGACCGCATTCACCACCCCGATGGGACTTAGCGAGTTTACCTGCATGCCGTTCGGACTCTGCAACGCACCAGGAACCTTCCAACGATTGATGGAATGCTGTCTGGGACACCGGAACTTTGAGACGGTCCTGCTGTACCTGGACGATGTTATAGTTTATTCCAAAACCTACGAGGACCACCTGAAACACCTGGCGGAAGTGTTCGAAGCCCTGGCAAACTACGGTCTGAAGGTGAAACCGTCGAAGTGTCACCTGCTAAAACCAAAAATGTAGTACCTGGGACACGTGGTGAGTGCTGACGGAGTGGCTCCCGACCCTGATAAGATCACCGCGATTAAGGAATGGCCAAGACCCTCCAGCGTAAAGGAAGTGCGGCAGTTCCTCGGGTTGGTAGGCTACTACCGAAGATTCATTCCCAGTTTCACCAAAAAGGCAGCTCCTATCCAGGACCTCCTGATAGGCCAGTCCAGGAAGGCCAAGAACCAGAAGCCGCCCTTCAGATGGGAGAAGCTGGAAGAAGAGTCCTTCCGCCAGCTGAAGATGGTCCTCACGGGGGATGAAATCCTGGCGTACCCTGATTACAGCCAGCCCTTTATCCTCTACACCGACGCAAGTAACATCGGGCTAGGAGCCGTACTGTCCCAGATCCAGCAGGGGAGAGAACGGGTAATTGCTTACGCCAGCCGAAAACTGCGACCCACCGAAAGAAACCCTGAGAATTACAGCTCATTCAAGCTAGAGTTCCTGGCAGTGGTGTGGGCAGTCACCGAACGCTTTAAGCACTACCTCGCCTCTTCGCGGTTCACCGTGTACACGGATAACAACCCGTTGACACACCTGGACACTGAAAGACTCGGTGCCCTGGAGCAGAGATGGATGGCCCGCCTGTCCAACTATGAGTTCACGATCAAATACCGGGCAGGACGCTCCAATACCAACGCGGATGCCTTGTCCAGAATGCCAAACCTACCGGACGTAGGGGAAGATCCAGAGGAACTGGAAGAAGTTGAACTCCCCGCGTTTCACCGTCATGGGACTACCCAGTATTCCCACCGTGTAAGGGGTAAGCAATCCGCTACATTCAACCCCTTACCTCATTACAACTGGGCGGAAACACAAGACAGTGACCCCGCCGTCCGACTAGTGAAGGAGATGCTGACTCGGCCAGATGCCCGCCTTGACCCAGACGCTCCGGAGGAGACCAAGCAACTGTGGGCTGAGAAGAGTCGACTGTTTCTTTACAAGGGGAAGTTGTGCTGCAGAATGGTTAACTCCCGGACGCATGAGCTGATCTGGCAAGTAGTGGTGCCAAGAAGAGACGCGGCTATGGTACTGGAGGCATACCACGACGGAGCTGGGCACTTCGGATGGAAGAAGCTGGAGTTCCTGCTGCGCGGGCGGTTCCACTGGGTAGGCATGAGAGGGACCATCGAGAGGTGGTGCAGAGACTGTGGCCCATGCAACCTAAGAAGGAAGGACCGTGCCAGCCAGAAGACTCCCCTGCAGTCCATCGTCACCAGGCAGCCGTTGGAACTGGTAGCCTTGGACCATGTAAAACTGACCCCCAGCAGAAGTGGCTACGTCTATGCGTTAACCATCGTGGATCACTACTCCCGGTTCTTGGTTGTAGTCCCCGTCAAGGACTTAACGGCTCAAACAGCAGCTAGAGCCTTCCAGCAGCACTTCTGTCGTCCACACGGATACCCAGAGCAGGTGCTGACGGACCAAGGACCTGCCTTTGAAGCGGAAGTCTTCCAGGAGTTCTGCACTCTGTATGGCTGCCGGAAGATAAGAACAACACCCTATCATCCGCAAACCAATGGACTTTGCGAGAAGATGAACTAGGTGGTGATAGACCTTCTGAAAACATTGCCCCTGGAAGAACGCAGTCTGTGGCCTGAGAAACTGCCTGATCTGGTGGACCTATACAACCACATCCCTGTAGGTTCTACCAACTGTACCCCGGCTTACCTAATGAGAGCAAGACCTGGTAAGCTGCCTGTTGATCTGGATATGGGAGTCCTGACACCTGAGGACACTTCACCAGAAGCAGACTGGGACACAGAGAGGCAGCAGCAGTACCGGAAAGTACAGGAGAGCGTTGAGCGAAGTCTCCGTCAAGCAAGAGAAAGACAGGAGAAGACTTACAACCAGTGTGCTCCCGCTGTTCCCCTGGTACCTGGAGAGCAGGTCTTGAAGAGGAAAAGACGGCTCCACAAGTTGGACGACCAGTGGGAGAAGGACCCGTACACCGTACTGCCATCAAGCCATGAAAACCCAAAAATCTGCACAATCAGTAAGGATGGAGGAGAAACCACAGCCATTGTCTCCCGAGATCACCTGAAGAAGTGTCCCGAGCAGCTACGAAACCCTGAAGAAGATCAAGAAAACCCTCGACCCGCAGAGGAAAGGGAAGAGATGGTCAGTACTGTACTCGGAGACTTCCCTCGGTCTTGGACACAGGTAAATGGCGCTGTTGTGGTACCCGTCCTCACCTTCCTCCAGCCAGCATCCCAAGTGCCTACGGAAAAACAGGTAGAGCTGGAAGAGCAGCCGGTCCAGGAGGCAGAAGACCCCACACAAGCAGACCAGGAGAATCGACCCTCTGCTTATAGTGAGCCTGCCGTGCCCCTAGTGAGCCAAAGAGTCCGTAGACAGCTGCCCAGCTTACCTTTGACAGCTCCTACACCCTGTAGCTCAGGACCGGTCAGTAAGCTCCGTAGGTCTACTAGGGCCACTAGAGGCCAGTTGCCCGTACGTTGGAGGATCTAAAGTGTTCAGACTATCTTATTGGTATTTACCTGTTTACTGTTGCTTGTAAATAATTATGTTTTTCCAGTTATTTTATAGGTGTCTTTTGTGGATTAACCGGAACTCTGTTGTATATATGTTTGGAGCGTAACCCAGGAACGGACTATAGACTGTTAAAGACTCGGGGCAGGACAGACCCCTACCTGGTTACGGCTCCCTGTTCTTTGGTGAAATGGACACCCTTTTTGCTTCAAAAATTGCACCCGGTTGCGGACATGCCGTGACCACCTTAACGTGTTTTTCCTTATTGTATTGTTCCTGTTTATACCCTGTTATGTTTTCAAAAATATGTTTAGTCCCGGAGTACTAAATTTTACTAGGGGGGAATGTGGCACCCCAGGGTTCTGGTTACCACAGTAATAGCAATATTACGTCTGTGAGCAGGTGGGAGGTCTCCTGGTCAGGAACCCTAAGCATGCCACACCTCCTGCCCAGTCCTGGGAGGGGAAGAACTTCCCCTATATAAACTGGAGCTGAGGTGGGGTTAGAAAGAAAAAAAAAGAGAAGGAGAGGAGTCCCAGACAGAGACACAGTCTGGTCTGGAGTGGAGCAGATGCAGGGAGAGCAAGATCAGGAGCTCTGTGGGAGCAGTGATAAAAGGGGTCCAGGACTGGAAGCTGTAGAGCTCGTCCTGACTGAAGAGATCTCACCGGACACGGAGTCCGAGGCTGTGGGGACTGTTCCATACCCAGCAGCAGAAACCGTCCGGCAGGGGATTTCAGGTCCTCTGGCCAAGAAACCCGAAGGCACGGTCACACGCAAGGGACCAGCACCGCCGTCGTGGAGCGGAGGCTACCAGAAGGCCCCGAGTCACCGGCCATACGGGTGAGCACCACACGGTACACTCAGGGACGTGGGCTACTTTTACCCGCTTCTAGGAAGGTAGCCAGGAAGAGTACAATTAGTTGGGGAGGCCTACAACTCCGCCTGGCCGGGGGAGATCCTATCTGCTCACGGACTGACCAGGCCCCGATCACTAGCCAGTACTCCCGGGAGGGTCTACCTTTGCCACCAGTAAAGACCCTGAACTACACCGCACCGTCTCTGAGTGGTTCCTGGTGCCTGCATGCAATTCTGCTATCCCCATCATCCACGTCTGCTGCCCTGAGGCCATACCCCTCCCGTTGGGGGTTATACTACCCACGCTGCACAACTGTACCACCGGCCTCAGCGGTCTGCCCTGCAGCGGCGGCTTCATAACCGCATTCAACGGGTGGCGTAGTCGAACACTATAACATCTTCTGCTAAATTCCGCCACTTAGTTTGACACCGTGGGCACGGACCGGGTCACCGCCACGAGGTCTACTAACCCCGACAGATCCGGCTCCGGGTATTCCCCGCGTGCGCAACGCTACACAACACAGGCCCAGCGGGCGCGTCAGTAGCATTCATATTTCCATCAATTCTATGCATAGGGCCAATGGCAGATGCAGAAAAGCAGCCCCAAACCGTGACATTGCCACCACCATGTTTCACTGTAGGTGTTTGGTACCATACATCATTATGCTTTCTAATTGGGCGGTCTATATAGTTCTTGCCATTACTACCAAACAGATTGAACTTGGATTCATCTGACCACAACACCTTAGACCAACCTGTCTCTTTCCATTGACTGTGTTCTTTGGCAAACTCAAGTCGGACCTTCCAGTTCTTTGCAAAGATGAAAGGCTTCTTGACTGGAACTCGTGCATTCAACACTACTGCTCTTAGCCGTCGCTCACCCCAAACCATCTCGATTGGGTTCAGGTCTGGTGACTGTGGAGGCCAGGTCATCTGGCGTAGCACCCCATCACTCTCCTTCTTGGTCAAATAGCCCTTACACAGCCTGGAGGTATGTTTGGGGTCATTGTCCTGTTGAAAAATAAATGATGGTCCAACTAAACGCAAACCGGATGGAATAGCATGCCGCAGCAAGATACTGTGGTAGCCATGCTGGTTCAGTATGCCTTCAATTTTGAATAAATGCCCAACAGTGTCACCAGCAAAGCACCTCCACACCATCACACCTCCTCCTCCATGCTTCACGGTGGGAACCAGGCATGTAGAGTGCATCCGTTCACCTTTTCTGCGTCGCACAAAGACACGGTGGTTGGAACCAAAGATCTCAAATTTGGACTCATCAGACCAAAGCACAGATTTCCACTGGTCTAATGTCCATTCCTTGTGTTCTTTAGCCCAAGCAAGTCTCTTCTGCTTGTTGCCTGTTCTTAGCAGTGGTTTCCTAGCAGCTATTTTACCATGAAGGCCTGCTGCACAAAGTCTCCTCTTAACAGTTGTTGAAGAGATGTGTCTGCTGCTAGAACTCTGTGTGGCATTGACCTGGTCTCTAATCTGAGCTGCTGTTAACCTGCGATTTTGGAGGGTGGTGACTCGGATACACTTATCCTCAGAAGCAGAGGTGACTCTTGGTCTTCCTTTCCTGGGGTGGTCCTCATGTGAGCCAGTTTCTTTGTAGCGCTTGATGGTTTTTGCAACTGCACTTGCAGACACTTTCAAAGTTTTCCCAATTTTTCACACTGACTGACCTTCATTTCTTAAAGTAATAATGGCCACTTGTTTTTCTTTACTTAGCTGCTTTTTTCTTGCCATAATACAAATTCTAACAGTCTATTCAGTAGTACTATCAGCTGTGTATCCACCACACTTCTGCACAACACAACTGATGGTCCCAACCCCATTTATAAAGCAAGAAATCCCACTTATTAAACCTGACAGTGCACACCTGTGAAGTGAAAACCATTCCCGGTGACTACCTCTTGAAGCTCATCAAGAGAATGCCAAGAGTGTGCAAAGCAGTCATCAAAGCAAAAGGTGGCTACTTTGAAGAACCTAGAATATAAGACATATTTTCAGTTGTTTCACACTTTTTTGTTAAGTATATAATTCCACATGTGTTAATTCATAGTTTTGATGCCTTCAGTGTGAATGTACAATTTTCATAGTCATGAAAATACAGAAAAATCTTTAAATGAGAAGGTGTGTCCAAACATTTGGTCTGTACTGTATATATATGAAATTTGCAGCAAAAACTAATAGCTTTGTATAAACACTGTAAAATACAGTATGGTGTGTTACTGAAAAATACAATGAGTTTTGCTTATTTTTGTGTTTTTATGACGATATATTGCCATCTAGTGGTGAATGACGTGTTTTCTATTCTATTACAGAGGCAAAAGATTTGATCAGCAGCTTGCTCGTGCTAAGTCCACCGAAGAGATTTACTGCCCAGAGCGTCTTGCAGCATAACTGGGTCAGGTCGCGTGGACAAATGAATTATCGGAATTTGCAGAGAGAAGTTACCATGAATATAGAACGCCATTTCCGCAATCGGCGTCAGAAGAAGGATGTACAGAGTGATCTGTAAATTTATTGCATATTTTGATATTTTCTTGACTTCCTACTGCAGTTATTACGTTTCTTTTTCATTTGTTAACCAGACAAAAATCTGGCTGTTGAACTAAAGGCATTCTGCTATAATGCTTGTAGATACCCTTTTTAAAATTCAAGGAGTACAGAGAAAGTGATGGTAATTCGCTGCCTTTACCAACTCAGTTCTTCTCATCTGGGCACCTAGAGAAGAAGGGGAAAAACAAAGTATGCTTGATAGCGCAAAATCTTTGGTTAAAGAGTAACCATTGTTTTAATTTTTATTCCAGAAATCAATAGTACACATGAGAGTCAGCAAGTCATATATTTCATTCTAAAAAATTCTCAATTCACAGGTAATATTTGTCATCAGTGAAATCTGAATCTCTTTATTACAAAGATGACAGTTGGTGGTTATAAGATTCTTTGGAATTTACAGCAGAACATCAGTATCTACCTCTAGCTCGCTCTCCCCCTTTCATAGAATTTTAATAGCACCAACTGTTATCTTATATCTCAATAATGGGAAAATCTGTCTTTAGTAAATATAGATTTTATCTTTGAATTGAGATTGAAACAGAAGAAAGTAACAGATCTCTCTGATAAGATATACTACAATGTTGCTTACTGTCACGTGTACTATTCATCTATGAAATAAAAAGTAAAACATTACTCTTTGACCAAAGATTCTGCATTATCAAATGCTCAATGTTTTATGACAAATTGACAAATGCACCTATTTTTATGATAGGCATTATGAAATAAAAATGTAAATGACGGTTACTCTTTATGTTCACTTTCGCATTTCAGTGTCGCACTGGTGCCTTTCTCAGGCCAAAGATCATCCTTTACCATTTCCTTTTTTTAACTACACTTCACTAATCAGTCATGGCTGTACTCACTACCTGGGCTCTATTCTTGCCCACTGATCTTTGATTGACTCCCTGATCAGTGTATAAATGTACCAACTATCCAGAAATTCCTGGACAGTCCATAAAAATACACTTTTTAGCCCTGCCTGTAAAAAAAAAAGTTGAGGCATCCATGATTTTTTTGAAGTTGGAGAAATTCATACAGAATATTTTGACTGTAATTATCAGCATTTACAGACAGCAATATGGGGTAAACTGTGCTGCCGTCGAATGATGATGAAAAGACAGGAATCTGAGGTTTATTGGTCAACACGTTTCGAAGTTTCAAGCTTCTTCAGCAGGAAAAAAACTACAGTTGTTTTATCCTGATGAAGAAGCTTGAAACTTCAAAACGTGTTGACCAAAAAGCCACAGAAATTGATTCCTGTGTTTTCAGCATCATTGGACCGCAGCACAGTTTACCCCATATTGTTTCCAGTGGCTTTGATTCCTTCTTCGTGGGTCTGCAGCAGCCTAAGTCTCTTCCAGTGGTTGTGTGCATACAACCCGATCAGGTGGGCACGATAGCGCATATTCTTTTCCAAAACATCTACCCAGATAAGACCCTATTGCACTTTTTGTCCCTTCCAGGTTTTTTCTAGGTTATCGACATTTTACAGTTCACAGTGAATACAGCTAATGTTATCATATCAGAATTATGGGCTGTACTTACACATGGATCACTTATAATCATAATGATTTATTTGGGTTTTCCAATATGTCTGTAAAAAATACTGGCTGTGATTTTTTGATAACCTGCCCAGAAAAATTAAAGTTAAGTTGGCAACCCTGGTGGGATGTCAATCATGGATCAGTGCACTGTCTACAGCAAAGACGGAGTACAGACGTAACTGTTCAGTGCTGTAGTCTCATCAAGATAACGGACCGGGAGGCGCCCAGTAGGCATAGAACTTCTTTTTCTCCCTGCTACTTAATCTTCCGATTTTCACAAGCATATGTGTTGATAAGATATTTTCTGCATGCCTTTAGTTAAATAGTCACGTTTCTTATGACCTGTCTCCTTCTACATAACTTAATATAGCAATGTACAAGCGTGAAACTGTGATTTTCCTAAATTGTAAAATGGGGACACTCCGACAGCTCTGCAACCTTTTAAGATATATTGAGTTTTTCACAAACACACTTATTAGATCTCTGTTTGTTATGAAAAGATATTGCCTTAATCATTTCCGGCTCATCTTTCTCTCTTTCGTAAAGTGATGAACTTGAGATTGGTTATGATCAATAGGGGTTTTCAGCCTTCGACCAGAGTCAGAATAAGGTTAGTGGAGACCCATCCTACTCTTAAACCAAGACTACCTAACCCCTTAATGCAGCCATGTATAGGTAACTCTTCTTTCCCCGAATTCTATGTTAGCCAATGAATTCCTTAAAGCGAACTTGTCACTTTGGATATGCAATGTAATCTGCAGAAACATAGCATAGAGCAGGGGAAGATGAGCAGATTAATACAGTTTTGTGGGAAAGATTCAGCGAAACATGTATTTTATTCATTAAAATCCCTCTTCATTCTAGGTTTATCAGTCAAGTAAGTGATCCTAATTAGGTACTGACAGCTATCTCATACTTATACAAGGAAGGTTGTCAGTGCCACCTTGGCTGAAAAACCCAGAATGAGCAGGGATTTAAATGAATAAAACACAGGTTACGCAAAATCTTTTCCACAAAATTATATACTAATCTGTTCAGCTACTACTGCTCTACAGTACGTTGCCTGCAGGTTACACTGCATATTGAATGTGACAGGTTCCCAAATTCTTAGAAGGAGCATGTTAACCTCCGTGAGCTGCATATGATAGCAGAACAGTCATCTAAAATGACAATTTTCTTGAACAGCATTTGTATGACTAGAAAATGCTACAACGTGGATAGGAAGATAGATAATAGATACTTAAATAGATATAGATAGATAGATGACACATGGACAGACAGATAGATAGACAGATAAAAACATGGTGCCGAGTAAGTTTTTTTTTTGTGAACTGTGAATCGAATCTCAAAATGTTCAAATTCGAGAAAAACCATAAAAATTTAAGGAAATTGGACTTGAACGCAATCCTCTGTGGATCGATCCACTCATCTGTAGTGTTGGCAATTTGCTGCTCTGAGGCTGATAACTCTGATGAACTTGTCTTCTGCAGCACAGGTAATTTTTCATCTTTGTTTTTGGTGTGGCCCTCATGAGAGCCAGCTTCATTATAGCGATTGATGGTTTTCATGACTGCATTTGAGGATACCTTCAAGTTTTTAGCAATTTTTCGGATTGACTGACCTACATTTCTTAAAGTAATGATGGACTGTCATTTCTCTTAGTAGAGTATAAGTACTTGGTTGAATTAGAATTGGGCTCAGCACTGTATAAAGCTGTGTAATAACACGCCCTCTGCAAAACACACCTGATGGTCAAAAAACACTTTCTAAAGGCCGCTGATTCCACAAATGAAGTCTTGATGAGGCATACATGTTCATTGAAGCCATTCCAGGTGATCACCTGATGAAGCTGCTGGGAGAAAGTCAAGGGACTGTAAAGCTGTCATTAGAGTAAAAGGGGGGTATTTTGAGGAATCTAAAATTTCTCACATATCTCGGTTTGTTTCAAACATGTTTCTTTACTCCTTGTTTCTATTATAAAGTGCTGCAGAAAATATTAGTGCGCAAGAAAAAAAAAAATATTATTCCTTTATGGTTTCTATGCGTTCAGTGTGCAATTACAATGTGCACATTTCAACAAGATCAAGGAAAACCATTGCATGAACAGGTGTGTCCAAACTTTTGACTGGTACTGTAGATGACGCGCCCCTGGGCCTGTGTCGCGCTGCGTTGCGCACGCGGGAGCTTACCCGGAGCCGGATCTCTTGAGGGTTGTAGTCTCGTGGCGGTGATCCGGTCCGTGCCCAGGGAGTCAGACTAAGTGGCGCTGTATCAGCGGTAGATGATGGACGACTACGCCACCCGTTGAATGCAGCTATGGAGCTGCCGCTGCAGGGCAGACCGCTGAGGCCGGTGGAAGGATGGTGCAGCGTGGATGGTATAACCCCCAACGGGAGGGGTATGGCCTCAGGGCAGCCGACGTGGATGATGGGGGTAGCAGGAACCACTCAGAGACGATGCGGTGTAGTTCAGGGTCTTTACTGGTGACAAAGATAGACCCTCCCGGAGTACTGGCTAGCGGTTGGGGCCTGGTCAGTCCTTGAGCAGATGGGATCTCCCCTGGCCAGGCGGAGTTGTAGGCCTCCCAAACTAACGATACTCTTCTGGCTACCTTGCTAGAAGCGAGTATAAGTAGCCCACGTCCCTGAGTGTACCGTGTGGTGCTCACCCATATGGCCGGTGACTCGGGGCCTTCTAGTAGCTTCCGCTCCACGACGGCGGTGCTGGTCCCATGCGTGTGACTGTGCCTTCGGGTTTCTTGGCCAGAGGACCTGAAATCCCCTGCCTGACGGATTCTGCTGCTGGGTAGGAGTTAGTCCCCACAGCCTCGGACTCCGGGTCCGGTAAGAAATCTTCTCAGTCAGGGCGAGCTCTGCAGCTGCCAGCCCCTGACTCCTTGTAACACTGCTCCCACAGAGCTCCTGTTGTTTCTTCCTATGCTGCTTCTCTTCTCTACTTCTGGCATGGCCCAGGAGCTGGGCCCAGCCGGAGCCACAGCTCCCTGTCAGCCCTCCTGGCTGAACTCTCCCTCTCAACTCTCTAACCCTGCCTCAGCCCCAGGTTTATACAGGGGAAGTTCTTCCCCTCCCAGGACTGGGCAGGAGGTGTGGCATGCATAGGATTCCTGACCAAGAGACCTCCCACCTGCTCTCAGACATAACATCTCTATCACTGTGGCAACCAGACCCCTGGGGTGTCACATTCCCCCCTAGTGAAATTTAGTACTCCGGGACTAAACATATTTTTAGAAAAACATAACAAGATATAACAATAACAATAAAGAAACACATAAAGGTGGTCACGGCATGTCCGTAACCGGGTTCAGTCTTTGAAGAAAGCAAGGTGTCCATTTCACCAAAACAGGGAGATGTAACCAGGTAGGGGTCTGTCCTGCCCCGAGTCCTTAACAGTCTTTAGTCCGTCCTGGGTTACGCTCCAACTATGTACAAAGGATTCCCGGTAAATCCACCAAGGACTCCTAAAAATAACTAGAAACACATAATTATACACAAGCAACAATAAACAGGTAACCACAAATAAAACAATTTATACACTTCAAATCCTCCAACGTGCGGGTAACTGGCCCCTAGTGGCCCTAGTGGACCTACGGAGCTGACTGTCTGGCCCTGAACTACAGGGTGTAGGAGCTGTTAAGGGTAAACTGGGCAGCGGTCTACGGGCCCTTTGGCTCACTAGGGATATGGCAGGCTCACTGCAAGCAGAGGGTTGATCCTCCTGGTCTGCTGGTGTGGGGTCTTCTGCCTCCTGGACCGGCTGTTCTTCCAGCTCTACCTGTTGCTCCGTAGGTGCTTGGGATGCTGGTTGGAGGAAGGTGAGTACGGGTACCACAACTGCACCATTGACTTGAGTCCAAGACCGAGGGAAGTCTCCGAGCACAGTATTAACCATGTCTTCCCTTTCCTCTACGGGTCGAGGGTCTTCTTGTTCCTCTTCAGGGTTCCGTAGCTGTTCGGGACACTTCTTCAGGTGATCCCGGGATACAATGGTTGTGGTTTCCCCTCCGTCTTTACTGATGGTACAGACCTTTGGGTTGTCGTGGCTTGAGGGCAGTACGGTGTACGGGTCCTTCTCCCACTGGTCGTCCAACTTGTGGAGCCGTCTTTTTCTCTTGAAGACCTGCTCTCCGGGTACCAGGGGAACAGCGGGAGCATACTGGTTGTAAGTTTTCTCTTGTCTTTCCCTAGCCTGACAGAGACTTCGCTCCACGCTCTCCTGTACTCTCCGGTACTGCTGCTGCCTCTCTGTGTCCCAGTCTGCTTCTGGTGAAGTGTCCTCAGGTGTCAGGACTCCCATTTCCAGGTCAACAGGTAACTTACCAGGTCTCGCCCTCATTAGGTAAGCCGGGGTACAGTTGGTGGAACCTACCGGGATGTGGTTGTATAGGTCCACCAGATCGGGCAGCTTCTCAGGCCACAGACTGCGTTCTTCCAGGGGCAACGTTTTCAGAAGATCCATTACCACCTGGTTCATTTTCTCACAAAGTCCATTAGTTTGCGGATGATAGGGTGTCGTCCTTATCTTCCGGCAGCCATACAGAGTGCAGAATTCTTGGAAGACCTCCGCTTCAAAGGCAGGTCCCTGGTCTGTCAACACTTGGTCCGGGTACCCGTGTGGACGGCAGAAATGCTGCTGTTCGAGCTGTTAAGTCCTTGACGGGTACGACAACCAAGAACCGGGAGTAGTGATCCACGATGGTTAGTGCGTAGACGTAGCCACTTCTGCTTGGGGTCAGTTTTACATGATCCAAGGCTACCAGTTCCAACGGCTGCCGGGTGACGATGGACTGCAGGGGAGTCTTCTGGCTGGCACGGTCCTTCCTTCTTAGGTTGCACGGGCCACAGTCTCTGCACCACCTCTCGATGGTTCCCCTCATGCCTACCCAGTGGAACCGCTCGCGCAGCAGGAACTCCAGCTTCTTCCATCCGAAGTGTCCAGCCCCGTTGTGGTATGCCTCCATCACCATGGCTGCATCTCTTTGTGGCACCACTACTTGCCAGATTAGTTCATGCGTCCGGGAGTTAACCATTCTGCGGCACAACTTCCCCTTATAAAGGAACAGTCGACTCTTCTCAGCCCACAGTTGCTTGGCTTCCTCCGGAGCGTCTGGGTCAAGGCGAGCCTCTGGCCGAGTCAGCATTTCCTTCACCAGTCGGACGGCAGGGTCACTGACTGTCTTGCGTTTCCTCCCAGTTGTAGTGAGGCAAGGGGTTAAACGTAGCGGCTTGCTCACTCCTTACCCGGTGGGAATACTGGATAGTCCCATGCCGGTGGAACGCAGGGAGTTCGACTTCTTCCAGTCCCTCTGGATCTTCTCCTACGTCCGGTAGGTTTGGCATCCTGGACAGGGCGTCCGCGTTGGTATTGGAGCGTCCTGCCCGGTATTTGATTGTGAACTCGTAGTTGGACAGACGGGCCATCCATCTCTGCTCTAGGGCACCGAGTCTTGCTGTGTCCAGGTGTGTCAACGGGTTGTTATCCGTGTACACGACGAACCGGGAAGAAGCGAGGTAGTGCTTAAAGCGTTCGGTGACTGCCCACACCACTGCCAGGAACTCTAGCTTAAATGAGCTGTAATTCTCAGGGTTTCTCTCGGTGGGTCGCAGTTTTCGGCTGGCGTAAGCGATTACTCGTTCTTTCCCCTGCTGGATCTGGGACAGCACGGCTCCTAGCCCGATGTTACTTGCGTCGGTGTAGAGGATAAAGGGCTGGCTGTAATCCGGGTACGCCAGGATTTCATCCCCCGTGAGGGCCATCTTCAGCTGGCGGAAGGACTCCTCTTCCAACTTCTCCCATCTGAAGGGCGGCTTCTGGTTCTTGGCCTTCCGGGACTGGCCTATCAGGAGGTCCTGCATAGGAGCTGCCTTTTTGGTGAAACCGGGGATGAACCTGCGGTAGTAGCCTACCAACCCGAGGAACTGCCGCACTTCCTTTACACTGGAGGGACTTGGCCATTCCTTAATTGCGGTGATCTTATCAGGGTCGGGAGCCACTCCGTCAGCGCTCACCACGTGTCCCAGGTACTGCACCTTTGGTTTCAGGAGGTGACACTTGGAGGGTTTCACCTTTAGGCCGTAGCTTGCCAGAGCTTCGAACACTTCCGCCAGGTGTTTCAGGTGGTCCTCATAAGTCTTAGAATATACGATGACATCGTCCAGGTACAACAGGACCGTCTCGAAGTTTCTATGGCCCAGACAGCACTCCATTAATCGTTGGAAGGTTCCTGGTGCGTTGCAGAGTCCGAACGGCATGCAGGTAAACTCGCTAAGTCCCATCGGGGTGGTGAATGCGGTCTTCTCCCGGTCCGCCTCTGCTACAGGAACCTGCCAGTACCCACTAGTGAGATCCAAGGTAGAGAAGAAGTTAGCAGATCTTAAAGCAGCCAAAGACTCCTCTATCCTTGGTAAGGGGTACGCATCCTTGTGTGTGATACCGTTGATTTTCCGGTAATCTACACACATCCTCATGGTGTTGTCTTTCTTTTTGACTAAGACTAGTGGAGCTGCCCAGGGGCTACAGCTATCCCTGATCACCCCAGCCTCCTTCATGTCTCTAAGCATCCCCTTGGCGTGTTGGTAGTGTGCAGGGGGTACGGGTCGATACCTCTCTTTTATGGGAGGATGGTCTCCCGTGGGGATGTGGTGTTCTACCCCCTTGACTCGCCCGAAGTCTAATGGGTGTTTACTAAACACTCTCTCGTACTCTTGAACCACCCGATAGACTCCCTGTTTCTGATGTGAGGGAGTGGAGTCAGTACCCAAATGTAGTTGCTGACACCAGTCCTCCATTGTTTTCTTAGAGCCGTTACCTTCCTCCGGGTGAGATGGAGGCAAGGGTTCCACAGATTGTATAGCATTTTGGTTAATGGTATATAATTTGGCTAGCGTGGCATACCGGGGCAGGTATACTTCCCTCTTCCCGATATTGATTATGCGAACGGGCACCCTCCCATGGCGTACATTAACCACCCCCCGTGCTGTCAAGATGGTGGGCCTACTGTCTGAGTAAACTAGTTCTACCATTGCCTGGTAATCTCTACCTCTCAGACCAATAGCTGCCCGGCACCAAATCATCATTTCACTTTTTGGGGGCATGGCAATAGGGAAAGGGTCACACATTCTCACGCTACCAATCTCACCGCCGGAGAGTTCCACCTGTTGCCGTCGCATCAGTGCCCGGATCTCTTTTTGGAGCACTCGCTGCTCGCCGGAGCTGGCGTTCTTGGCAACCTGCTGTAAAAGGAAAATCACCTCTGCAAGACAATTTTCAATTACATTAGTTCCTAGAGTTATCTTTGGGTGACTCTCGTGTTTGTCAATGTCTACAATGATCAGTCCCTGTGCTGCCAGTTCAACTCTACCAATTTTAATGGTCACCTCTTTAAATCCGATCTGTGGCACGGGCTGACCATTGCTGGCGATGATACTCAAGTCGTCGTCAGGGTAGCGGGTAATATCCGAGTCATTCCAGTACTGCTTGAAGAGCACGTACGGGATGGTGGTGACCTGTGACCCGGTGTCCAGTAGGGCACTCATAGGAATGTCATCCAGTACCACAGGCAAGACTGGACGTCCTCCCACATATTTGTCGCGCCAGTTTGATGGGCCTGATGATCTTTTTCCTAGGGGTTGGCCCTCTACCCTAGGTTGTGCCAGTTTAAAGGACAGTACCTTGCCATATGTCCGGGTTGATTACAGCGGCGGCAGATGGGTCGTCCGTCCTCGTTGTATCGGTCGCTGGGTCTTCCTCTGGCCGGTGGGGTCCTCCTTGGTCGACGCCACGGGATGTCCTCCGGTCCGGATGCCAGCTGGATCTTCCCTGGAGTGGAAACCTGTAAAGACTGCACAGTTCGGGTTAGCGCAGCAACGCTTTTAGCTAGCTCTTGGACCTGATGGTGCAGGTCTGGAGCCGAGTCATTGTTCAAAGCCTGCGCATCAGCTCCCACAGGCCCTGCCGACAAGGGCGCCGCCTCCTGGTGGTAGGTGGTAGTGGGGCGTCTGTGGGTCACAACGCCACCTGGTGCCGGTTCTCGGAGCACCCGGATGGCTCTGTCCTTGAACTGTGCAAATCCCAGATGAGGGTCCTGTAAGGCCATTGCCCGCAACTGGGTTCGGTGGGCATTGCAATATAAACCCTCTATAAATTGTTCAGTTAACAGCCTGTCCTCGTCTCCCACGCCGTCAGGGTCGGTCTGCTTAATGGCTCTCAGGGCCTCTTGTAGGTTCAGGGCATAGTCCCTTATACTCTCATGTGCCCGCTGTTTGCACCCGTAGAATCTAAGCTTGATCTCGGCTGAGGTGCGGGTATCAAAGGTGTCCCTCAGCCGGGTTAGTATCCCTGCGACAGTCCTCCCCCCAGGTGGCCAGGACTTTACCTCCCTTTGGGCTGCCCCGGTTAATTGGGCCACCAGGATGCTTACTTTTTGCTCTTCTGTGAGGGGGTACACCTGGAAGAGGCTATCCATTTTTTCTCTAAAGTCCTGCAGGGTATGTGACTCCCCTGAGTACTGGGGTAGCCAGGCTGCCCCCGGGATATAGGGCATGGTGAAAGGCATGACCGCAACAGCGGTGGCGCTGGCGGGGGTTGGAGCGGTGAAGCTCTCCTCCGTATCCGACATCCTTCTCCCCCCTAGTGGACCGTGGCCTACCTTGCGATGATCCTCTTCCGTAGGCCGCGGCTCCGCAGTGGATCGTCAGGGTTGAGGACCTTCCGTCGCGCTCCTGTGACGTCGGCGTCTGCTGGGCTCCTTCCAGGACCTTACGCAACGTCCGGACGTGAGGCGGGGCTTCAGTTCTCGCGCGTTTTCGGAGTCCACGCCCCTCTTCTTCCCGCGCGGCGTCCTCAAGATGGCGTCCAACGGCGGGAAAACTCCACGGATGGCGGGAAGAAGGCAGAAGATGGCGCCGGATGGCGGGAAAACTTCGCGGATGGCGGGAAGAAGACAGAAGATGGCGCCGGATGGCGGGAATCTTCACCACTGGTAAGTTTGAACAGTATTTTTCAGGCACGCAGTACCCGGTGGTTGCGGGCACGAAATCCTGCCGACTACGCCAAAAGTTGACGCGCCCCTGGGCCTGTGTCGCGCTGCGTTGCGCACGCGGGAGCTTACCCGGAGCCGGATCTCTTGAGGGTTGTAGTCTCGTGGCGGTGATCCGGTCCGTGCCCAGGGAGTCAGACTAAGTGGCGCTGTATCAGCGGTAGATGATGGACGACTACGCCACCCGTTGAATGCAGCTATGGAGCTGCCGCTGCAGGGCAGACCGCTGAGGCCAGTGGAAGGATGGTGCAGCGTGGATGGTATAACCCCCAACGGGAGGGGTATGGCCTCAGGGCAGCCGACGTGGATGATGGGGGTAGCAGGAACCACTCAGAGACGATGCGGTGTAGTTCAGGGTCTTTACTGGTGACAAAGATAGACCCTCCCGGAGTACTGGCTAGCGGTTGGGGCCTGGTCAGTCCTTGAGCAGATGGGATCTCCCCTGGCCAGGCGGAGTTGTAGGCCTCCCAAACTAACGATACTCTTCTGGCTACCTTGCTAGAAGCGAGTATAAGTAGCCCACGCCCCTGAGTGTACCGTGTGGTGCTCACCCGTATGGCCGGTGACTCGGGGCCTTCTAGTAGCTTCCGCTCCATGACGGCGGTGCTGGTCCCATGCGTGTGACCGTGTCTTCGGGTTTCTTGGCCAGAGGACCTGAAATCCCCTGCCTGACGGATTCTGCTGCTGGGTAGGAGTTAGTCCCCACAGCCTCGGACTCCGGGTCCGGTAAGAAATCTTCTCAGTCAGGGCGAGCTCTGCAGCTGCCAGCCCCTGACTCCTTGTAACACTGCTCCCACAGAGCTCCTGTTGTTTCTTCCTATGCTGCTTCTCTTCTCTACTTCTGGCATGGCCCAGGAGCTGGGCCCAGCCGGAGTCACAGCTCCCTGTCAGCCCTCCTGGCTGAACTCTCCCTCTCAACTCTCTAACCCTGCCTCAGCCCCAGGTTTATACAGGGGAAGTTCTTCCCCTCCCAGGACTGGGCAGGAGGTGTGGCATGCATAGGATTCCTGACCAAGAGACCTCCCACCTGCTCTCAGACATAACATCTCTATCACTGTGGCAACCAGACCCCTGGGGTGTCACATAGATAGATAGTGACCTCTCTGAATAATTGAAACAAAGTATATAATGATGTTTATACCTCTCCGTTATACAATATACATTATGTACAAGAAACCAGAAAACCACACAAATCACATACTTAACATGGTAGCATTCTGTGAACATCCATGCCCTCAAATGGCAAGGTAACTGTGCAGAAGTTTTATGTTACTGTCACATAAAAAAATGTAAATACAGAAGTGAAACAAAAACTGCCTCGCTGTGTGAATACACTTGAGAGGTGGATACACTGGAATTTGTTCTGTAACATTCAATGTAAATATTTTTATGCCCAAAATGACAAAATTATTCTCGGAGTATGCATATATATGCAAGATTCAGAGAGGCTCCTTCTTCAGGCAGGATTACAAACTAATTAATAAGACAAATGAAGACGGCACAACTTTTAAGATATTTTCCAGCAGGACATTTGTTCATGAGGTGGAAGGGATGATACCTCCTAAAGATAATCCAAAGAAGTCAAATTAGGGTTTTTTGTTGCATTTGGAGAAATTGTGGGAATGTTTAATTATCTGCAGACTGTCTGGTGGAGGTGTGAATTGAATCCATGTAGTGAGTCATAAATCCAGGTGTTAAATTGAGTCCTGTTGTCAAGGAATCAAACATTCTTATCAGTTTGAATTCCCAGTTTTTTCTCTCTGTCATCCTTGAAATTATCTTTTAGTATTAAGACTTTTAAATCTGTCATACAGTGTACAGGTCCAGAGAAATGTTTTCCCGCAGGCATGTCCAGTTCATTCCTGATTGTGTGCCTGTGTAGATTCATTCTGGTCTGTACATTTTTAATTTTACTTTTACTACAAAGATGTATTTAAACATGTTACCTTTACTATTAAAGAATATTTCTTACAAAAAATTACTACCAAAGAGACTTTTAAACCACACTTGATAAACAGAAAATAAACTTTGTACTGGGCAGTAAAGTGAATATAGTTCTCCTACAGGAAAAATATATATTTTTGTACCGTGTTAGCCAGTAGATAGAAAAATACTTAGATTTGAGAGTCATCAGTGGTTGATACCTTTTAATGGTTCATTTCAGTTAGCCATTAAAAGGTATCAACCATTGAGGACTCTCAAATCTAAATATTTTTATAGTTTTCCTAAAAGCAATCTCGGTCCCAACACCTTGTAGGTGCTCCTAGGTGAACCTGGAACCAAGATGCCCATCAGTTCAGTGCAGACTTACAATTGTCTGTAAATAATGATTAGTGTTGAGTGAGCATGCTCGACACTGCTCGGTACTCGCCCGAGCATCTCGCTACTCGGGATATTCGGCAAGCACCGAGCATTTCCGGGTTACTCGGGCGGGAGCTCGGGTCTCCGCCCTGCACGTTTGGCGCTCTTTACAGAGCCAATGAACATGCAGGGATTGCCAGCCAGTCACTGTATTGCCGCAGCCATGTTGTTTGTGGGCATTACAGTGATTGGCTGGCCACACAGCGTCACCTTTAGGATTTAAAACTGGGCGCCGCCATCTTGGACACAGTCGCTCCGGATCAGACAGTGTAGGGTCAGTGCTGCAGAGCTAGGGAGAGATTTATACTGCAAAATAGTTAGTGTAGGGTCTCTAAAGCCTGCCAAATCAAACAAACAGTCCTTCTCAGGACTAATATCCATCCCCGAGTTCAGGCAGGCAGGCAGGCAGGCTGTATAGGAGACGCAGTGGTTATACCAACAAACACTGCATTACAGTCCTGTGTGCTCCTGCTGGTCAAATTGCTAGACTTATCCCCCGGTCTCAGAGGCTAGGAAAAATCCTTCTTTTTCATCTAAATCCTGTATTTTTTTTCCCCTCAGTCAGACTGTACAAATACGTGTCTTATTAACCTTTTGGTATCCCCCCCCCCAAAAAAAAAAAATTGAGTGTGTCTGTGACTGTTCAGACACAAATATATCTGTTTAAAATATTCTGGTGTAGGCCAGGTAACTAGAAGTTTGGTTTTGTAGCTCCACTGTTCAAATCTCTGTATTATGCAGCTTTTGGCCTTTTTTACATTAAAAAAACAGTAATAGTGTCTCCCTGACTGTTCAGACACAAATATATCTGTTTAAAATATTCTGGTGTAGGCCAGATAACTAGAAGCTTGGTTTTGCAGTTCCACGGTTCAAATCTCTGTATTATGCAGCTTTTGGCCCTTTTTACATAAAAAAATACAGTAATAGTGACTCCCTGACTGTTCAGACACAAATATATCTGTTTAAAAGATTCTGGTGTAGGCCAGAGAAATAGAACTGTGGTTTTCCTCTTCCACGGTTCTAATCTCCTTTCTATTACCCTTTTTCCATTGATAGTGCGAGTGTAAGCTATATTACTTCATTTACAAGGGGCAAGGGACGTGGAACTGGACGTTCTGGTGATGGTGCGTGTAGAGGACGGGGCCGTGGCCGAGGTGAAAATGTGCCATAACCAACAGCCACATTTTCTCGCTCCCACTTCTTGACCGAATTACTAGGGAAGCACACTACAACACCAGTATTGCGAACTGATCAGTGTGAACAGGTTATTAATTGGATAGCAGATAATACTTCCAGTTACCTGGGCACCACCACCTCCGGTCTGTCTTCCACACGGTCAAGTTTTAGTAGCCGTGAGTCTCGACCGCATACTCCTCCTCACCCTGATGCTCCTTCCTCCCACCATGCCGAGTGTCGTCAGACAGCAACTGATCCCACAGTTGGACACTCTGAAGAGCTGTTCACTGGTCCATTTTCATATTTGTGCCCCTCGCCTGCTCCGCTTGAAGTGGTGGAAGAGGAGATCCCATGTAGCGATGCCCAAATATTTGAACAGCCATGGTCAGAGGAAGTCGACGCTGGCAATTTGTCACAAGAGGTGGACGATGACGAGACACAATTGCCACGAAGTGAGGAGGAGGATCGTGGTGCGCAAGTGGAAGAGGAGGATGTGGTGGATGATCTAGTAACTGACCCAATGTGGCAGGAGGACATGCAGAGTGAGGCCAGCAGCACACAGGGGGAGGGAGGCAGAGTACCCCAACAGGCAGGAAGAAGCAGTGTGGTGGCCGCACACAGAAGGTGGGCAACAGTTCCCAGTAACACCAACACGAGGGACGTTGCCAGTACAACCGGTAGGTCTTCCAGAGTCTGGAATTTTTTTAAAGACTCTGCTGATAACCCCAAAAAGGCCATTTGTGCCACCTGCCATGCCAACATCAGTAGGGGTGACAAAACTACCAGCCTGACCACCACCAGCATGATCAGGCACATGTCAGCAAAGCACCCGACTTTGTGGGGCGAACCCCAGGGTCCACGACCAGTGTCAGCGGGTGTCACCACTGCTTCTTCCGCTGTTGTGCGTATAAGTGAACCCCCTGTTGTGCGTGCAAAGCAATCCCCTGTCCATGCTACATGCAAAGATGCCCCCTCCTCTCAGTCTTCACTTGTTATGGCAGTTTCTCAAGAAACAGCATCAATGTCCACGTCCACGTCCCACCGCAGCGTTCAATTGTCCATATCCCAGAGCTTTGAACGAAAGCGCAAATTCGCAGCCAATGCCCCACAGGCCACAGTCCTAAATTAGCACATTTCACGACTGCTTGCGTTGGAAATGCTGCCTTTTAGGCTGGTGGAGACGGAATCCTTCTGCAACCTTATGGCGGTGGCCGTCCCTCGGTACTCGGTCCCCAGCCGACACTATTTTGCCCGGTGTGCCATCCCCGCACTACACAAGCACGTGTCCAAAAACATCTGCCGTGCCCTCAACAACGCAGTTACTGGGAGAGTCCACGTGACAGCGGACACGTGGACAAGTGCTTGTGGCCAGGGATGGTACATCTCCCTGACGGCACACTGGGTAAGCATAGTGGAAGCCGGGACCCAGTCGGACCTTGGGACGGAACACATCCTCCCCACACCGAGGATTGCGGGCCCTATGTCAGTCAGAGTTGCCCCCACAGTGTACAGCTCCTGCGCATCCTACTCCTCCTCCTCATCTTCAGCCTCCATCTCAGATATCACCACATCAGTTACAAGCTGGAAGCACTGCAGTATTGCCTCAGCCAAGCGGCAACAGGCTGTGCTGAAACTCATAAGCTTGGGTGATAAACCTCACACTGCTTGTGAGTTGTGTACAGCTGTGAAAGAGCAGGCAGATCTGTGGCTGAGACCGCTGAACCTACATCCAGGCATGGTCGTGTGTGACAATGGCCGTAACCTGGTGGCGGCTCTGAGGCGAGTCGAGATCACACACGTACCATGCCTGGCTCATGTGCTTAACCTCATGGTTCAGCGGTTTCTTAAATCGTACCCCGAGTTGCCAGATCTGCTCGTCAAAGTACGCCGCCAGTCAACTCATTTTTAGAAGTCAGCTACAGCTTCTGCCGCCTTTGCTGTGTTGAAGCAACGTTTGCAGCTTCCAGCATACCGACTGGTGTGTGATGTCCCCACATGTTGGAACTCTACCCTCCACATGTTGCAAAGGATTTGTGAGCAGAAGAGAGCAGTTGTGGAGTACCAGCTGCAACAAGGCTGTGGATATTCAGGTCAGACTCCACACATAAGACCTCAGGAGTGGACCTGGATGTCTGACATATGTACCATCCTGACAAACTTTGAGGAGTCCACCAAGATGGTGAGTGGCGATGAAGCCATCGCTAGCGTCAGCATACCACTTGTCTGTCTTTTGCAATGGTCTCTGCAGAGAATTAAAAAGGAAGCATTGCAGCCAGAGTATGATGAGATGGATCAAGAAGCGGTAATGGGCGATTACACACAGCCCAGCCTCATCTCATCCCAACGTGCATTGGGGTACAATGAGGGAGAGGAGGAGGAAGAACAGGAGCTGGTATCATGCGCTGTAGATGGTAGTACCTGTACAACTGTCATACCGTCGGTTCAGCGTGGGAGGCCTGAGGACAGGGGGGAGGGGGAGGAGGAGGAGGAGAAGGCAGAGAGCGTGGTCAGTCGTCATCTTGGTGAGGACTCGGAAGTCTTACCCGTTACCAGTCTGGCACGCATGGCTGACTTTATGTTACGCTGCCTTAACCGTGACCCTCGCGTTTTCAACATGTTGGGTGACAGTCATTACTGGTTGGTGCCACTTTTAGACCCCCGCTACAAGGAGAACTTTCCTCTCTTATTCCTGAGGTGGAGAGGTCTACAAAAATGTGGCAGTACCAGAAGGCCCTTGCTGCAGAACTGTTAAAAAAATTCCCATCTGAACACGCTAGCGGCAGAGATCACAGTTCGTTGACCAACCAAGGTGTACAGGCGAGAGAGATGCAACTCCAATCCAGCAGAGGCAGGGGAACACTGTCAACATTCTGGGACAGTTTTCTGAGACTCACCCAGCTTATAGGCCCTGAGGCGCGGGGTACTCTCAAAAGGAGTGGAAAGCTTCAAAAGATGGCGAGGGAGTACCTTGCCGACCATACCAGCATCCTCCGTGATTCCTCTGTGCCTTTTAATTATTGGGTATCCAAGCTGCACACTTGGAATGAACTCACTCTGTATGCCTTGAAGGTCCTGGCATGCCCTGCTGCTAGCGTGTTATCGAAGCTTGTTTTTAGTGCCGCTGGGGGAATTATAACTGATAAGCGCACTCGCCTGTCAACTGACAATGCTGACAAGCTGACCCTTATCAAAATGAACAAGGGCTGGATTGGGCCAGACTTCTCATCACCACCAAATGACAGCAGAGTAACATAAAGTCAAATCCACTGCGTTATTTCTGGAGGTGGATTCCCATGCACCGCTTCACACCCACACATGGGTATACGCTTTCTCATTTCTGCTGTATTTTGCTCTATTTTCCTTATCCTCTGCCTCCACCACCACTATACCACCAGGGTGACCGTGGTCCGTGTTGCCAGCATTGCAAGTTCCTCCGTCCTAATTTTTGGCAGCTTTTGCTTGGAAGGCATAGGCAAAAACTATGGGAGACCCACTCCCCAATAATGGGAATAATGTTTTGAATATGCTGTACTGCATGGCTCTTGTTTGCCAGCATTGCAAGTTCCTCCGTCATAATATTTGGCAGCTTTTGCATGGAAGGCATAGGCAAAGACTATGGGAGACCCACTCCCCAATAATGGGAATAATGTTTGTAATATGCTGTACTGCATGGCTCTTGTAAGGGGCATGAAAACAGTCTTGTTAAGCTACTCTGAACTCCATGTCTCTTCCAAGGGGCATTAAAACCGTCTTGTTAAGCTACTGCGACCTCCAACTCTCTTCCAAGGGGCATTAAAACTGTCTTGTTAAGCTACTGCGACCTCCACCACTCTTCCAAGAGGCATTGATATTGTCTTTTTATTCCACTGCGACCTCCACCACTCTTCCAAGGGGCATTAAAACCGTCTTGTTAAGCTACTGTGACCTCCACCACTTTTCCAAGGGGCATTAAAACCATCTTATTAAGCTACTGCGACCTCCACCACTCTTCCAAGGGGCATTAAAACCATCTTGTTAAGCTACTGCGACCTCCACCACTCTTCCAAGGGGCATTGATATTGTCTTTTTATTCCACTGCGACCTCCACCACTCTTCCAAGGGGCATTAAAACCATCTTGCTAAGCTACTGTGACCTCCACATCTCTTCCACGGGGCATTGATATTGTCTTTTTGTTCCACTGCGACCTCCACCACTCTTCCAAGGGGCATTGATATTGTCTTTTTATTCCACTGTGACCTCCACGTCTCTTGCAACGGGCATTTAAACCATCTTGTTAAGCTACTGCGACCTCCACCACTCTTCCAAGGGGCATTTAAACCGTCTTGTTAAGCTACTGCGACCTCCACCACTCTTCCAAGGGGCATTAAAACTGTCTTGTTAAGCTACTGTAGCCTCCACCACTCTTCCAAGGGGCATTGATATTGTCTTTTTATTCCACTGCGACCTCCACCACTCTTCCAAGGGGCATTAAAACGGTCTTGTTAAGCTACTGTGACCTCCACGTCTCTTCCATGGGGCATTGATATTGTCTTTTTATTCCACTGCGACCTCCACCACTTTTCCAAGGGGCATTGATATTGTCTTTTTATTCCACTGTGACCTCCACGTCTCTTCCAAGGGGCATTTAAACCATCTTGTTAAGCTACTGCGACCTCCACCACTCTTCCAAGGGGCATTTAAACAGTCTTGTTAAGCTACTGCGACCTCCACCACTCTTCCAAGGGGCATTAAAACCGTCTTGTTAAGCTACTGCGACCTCCACCACTCTTCCAAGGGGCATTAAAACTGTCTTGTTAAGCTACTGTAGCCTCCACCACTCTTCCAAGGGGCATTGATATTGTCTTTTTATTCCACTGCGACCTCCACCACTCTTCCAAGGGGCATTAAAACGGTCTTGTTAAGCTACTGTGACCTCCACGTCTCTTCCATGGGGCATTGATATTGTCTTTTTATTCCACTGCGACCTCCACCACTTTTCCAAGGGGCATTGATATTGTCTTTTTATTCCACTGTGACCTCCACGTCTCTTCCAAGGGGCATTTAAACCATCTTGTTAAGCTACTGCGACCTCCACCACTCTTCCAAGGGGCATTTAAACAGTCTTGTTAAGCTACTGCGACCTCCACCACTCTTCCAAGGGGCATTAAAACCGTCTTGTTAAGCTACTGCGACTTCCACCACTCTTCCAAGGGGCATTGATATTGTCTTTTTATTCCACTGTGACCTCCACAACTCTTCCAACGGGCATTGCATTTCCTCCTAATTTTAGTCAGCTTTTGCTTTTCAATGCATAGGTGAACACTAAGGGGAGTCCCACTCCCCAATAATGGATAGAAGGTTTTTAGTACGCTGTAATCCACGTCTGTTTCAAGGGGCATTGCAGTTCCTCATAATTTTTGGAAAGCCTTCCATTCACTGCTTAGGCCAACAGTGTACAGGAGACCCAGTTGCTATAAATGGAAAAAACAGTTTAGTTAAGGCCCTCTGACCTCCATGTCACTTCCAAGGGGCATTGAAGTGCCTCGAAATTTTTGATAGGCTTTGCACTCACTGTATGCCCTATAACTGTGTAGCTGAACTGCTCCTTTTGGTAAAGAAACATATCCTACAAGACATGTGTGGTTAACTGGCCTGATATTGATGTGAATGGTCCCTGTTCCTCCTACTCTTTCTCATTTGCCACCACCTCATCCATCATTCGACACCTGAAGCTTTGTTTTAATGGGAGTCATAGAACTGGGATAGTAGTAGGAAAACATCCAGCAATCCTGGGAGGAGGTAGGATATGCGCCAAAACGCTGACCACCTCAGGCATAGCCGCTACTACATACATGCGCTTGCATTCTAAGGAACAGAAAGCTAAGGAGATGGATGGCCTCATGATCATGAATAATTTACTCGTTGTGTAGGAGGCCGACCACTGCTGCTGTCTACCTTCTGAACTTTGTGTTGAAGCCTGATTGACCCAGGACCCGCAATCCTCTATGTCTGGAGGACGTGTTGCATCCCAGTGTCCAACTATGTCCCGGCTTCCACAATATTAACCCAGTGTGAAGGCGTCAGTGAGATGGACCATCCCTGGCCACATTCACTTGTCGACGTGTTTGTGGTTAGGCTGTCCTTCAAATAGGGGCGGCTGGGGACCAAGCGTGGACACCCGGCCGCCGGGCGGCTGGGGACTGAGTATGGATACCAAGCCACCTACGCAGCCATGACGTGGTGGCCAGATTCTGCCTCCACATGCCTAAAAGGCCCAATTTCAACTGCAAGCAAGCTAGCAGTATGGTATTGCAGCCTGGGGGTGGGTGGCAGGCTGCAGACTTACGCTTGCATTCCAAGAAAACAAAGCAGATGCTAACTTCTATCATCATCATGCTCCTCAACTTGGCACTCTCAACTCCCCTGGTGGAGAAGCCAGGGTCCACAGGAGGAGTCTGGTTGTCTGGTGGGCTTGGCCAATGCTGCCCTAAAGCAGGCCAGGCTAAGAAAAGTGTGGGGGAGGTTACCGGGACAAATAGGGGCGGCTGGGGATCGTTTATGGACACCCGGCCACCCCCTGGCGGCTGGGGACCAAGCGTGGACACCTGACCACCGGGCGGCTGGGGACTGAGTATGGATACCAGGCCGCCGACGCAGCCATGACATGGTGGCCAGATTCCGCCTCCACATGCCTAAAAGGCCCAATTTCAAGTGCAAACAATCTAGCAGTATGTTATTGCAGCCTGGGGGTGGGTGGGTGGCAAGCTGCACACTTACGCTTGCATTCCAAGAAAACAAAGCAGATGCTAACTTCTATCATCATCATGCTCCTCACCTTGGCACTCTCAACTCACCTGATGGAGAAGCCAGGGCCCACCGGAGGAGTCTGGTTGTCTGGTGGGCTCGGCCAATGCTGCCCTAATGCAGGCCAGGCTAAGAAAATTGTGGGGAAGGTTACTGGGACAAATAGGGGCGGCTGGGGACCGTTTATGGACACCCGGCCGCCCCCTGGCGGCTGGGGACCAAGCATGGAAACACGGCCGCCGGGCGGCTGGGGACTGAGTATGGATACCAGGCCGCCGACGCAGCCATGACGTGGTGGCCAGATTCCGCCTCCACATGCCTAAAAGGCCCAATTTTAAGTGCAAGCAAGCTAGCAGTATGGTATTGCAGCCTGGGGGTGGATGGGTGGCAGGCTGCACACTTACGCTAGCATCCAAGAAAACAAAGCAGATGCTAACTTCTATCATCATCATGCTCCTCACCTTGGCACTCTCAACTCCCCTGATGGAGAAACCAGGGCCCACCGGAGGAGTCTGGTTGTCTGGTGGGCTCGGCCAATGCTGCCCTAAAGCAGGCCAGGCTAAGAAAAGTGTGGGGAAGGTTACCGGGACAAATAGGGTCGGCTGGGGACCGTTTATGGACACCCGGCTGCCTCTTGGCGGCTGGGGACCAAGCGTGGACACCCGGCCGCCGGGCGGCTGGGGACTGACTTTGGATACCAGGCCGCCGACGCAGCCATGACGTGGTGGCCAGATTCCGCCTCCACATGCCTAAGAGGCCCAATTTCAAGTGCAAGCAAGCTAGCAGTATGGTATTGCAGCCTGGGGGTGGGTGGGTGGCAGGCTGCATACTTGCGCTTGCATTGCAAGGAATGGGGGAGGTACAATTGAACACTGGGACAAGGACTTGCACGGGGATAGTTGCAAGTCTGCATCTTCTGATTCGACAAGGATCACTTCTAATGGGCACACTTTTAGGCAGTGACCTGCATCAGAGATGCTTCCAGGGGTCTTCCCTATGCTGTTCCCATGTCTTTTCAGCACTGTATGCATGTGTCGCACAGCACATGGCCAGATAAGGTTGTAAAATGTTAAAATGACATTTCCCGGTGAATGCATTTGTCACGGTTGAAAGCAATACAAAAGTGCAAAAACGCATAAAAAATGCTACTTGTGAACATAGCCCAAGGTGTAAAGGAGTATTTTTGTTTTTGGTTATTTATTTTACCTTATACACAAGTCTTTACCCTGGAAAGGATATTCCTTAGCATATTTCACAGGAAAGCAGTTTCAGTTTCATTTTTGAACGTTTTATTGTGAGCTCGTAAAAGTGGCTTAATACCTCTGACCATGTTGTTGACAGCAGTGACCTGGGGGTCAGAAATGCTTCCTGGGGCGATCCCCATGCTGTCCCCATGTAATTTGAGCACTGTCACTATCGTTTTGGGCACTTTTTAGGCTTTCTACAGACTGCTGGGGGTGCTGCCGCAAAAATGCTTGGGTCTCCCATAGACTAACATTGGGCTCGTTGCTCGGGTCGAGCACCCGAGTATCACGGTGAGCTCGGCCCGAGCTACGAGCACCCGAGCATTTTAGTGCTCGCTCAACACTAATAATGATACTTAGACACTTTATTACCATACACAAGGTGCATATTAATAATTGTCGCCACTTTTACATGAAGTTCATCTGGAGTGTTTCCTTAAAGAGGCAAATTTATTTCTCCACCAAAACCTTTTTTTCACAATGTGGTGGAATATCTTTATATTAGTTATGAGGCTAGGTTTTATATTATCTCATAATATCAGGTTATTACAAGCCAGGGCGTTAAAGGGGTTGCCTGATAACAGACATTTATAACATATCCACAGGATATGCCTTAAATATTTAATAGACGCAGGTCTAGCTTTATATGAGGGGACACTTTTGGAATAAGGAATCAAGGGAACTTCGTTCTGAAGACAGATGGATGAATTAATTAGACATTTCTGGTATATCCTGTGGATATTTCATAATATCTGTGGTGACGCACTTTTAAGCAAGAAAAAAATCTTTCTAAATAAAATGTGTATCTTATAGTAGCGAGGCAGCTTCCCATCATCAAGGAGAATGCTGACACAGCATTATTCGTGATAACAGAGAGAACTATGCTGCACAATTCTCTTTCCTTCTACTCAACACTGATGTATCTGATCGTGTAGTGTAGGAGAAAAATCTACCAGGACCTAAACATCAGTTAAGCTGCACGGATGCTTTAGATCCTGGCTAGCTGAAGGACCTTTACGGTCATGTTGTCAGTGACAAGCCTACAATAAACTTCAAAATGTATCAGGGTATAGTGTGTGTGTTGTTTGATGACATTGTTCAGCTGTGTGTTGATATAGCAAAGCTGTGTGTATGTTGATGTAGAGTTCTGTGTTCATACAGTTATATGAAAAAGTTTGGGCACCCCTATTAATCTTAAGCTTAATGTTTTATAAAAATTGGTGTTTTTGCAACAGCTATTTCAGTTTGATATATGTAATAACTGTTGGACACAGTAATGTTTCTGCCTTGAAATGAGGTTTATTGTACTAACAGAAAATGTGCAATCTGCATTCAAACAAAATTTGACAGGTGCATAAGTATGGGCACCTCACCAGAAAAGTGACATTAATATTTAGTAGATCCTCCTTTTGCAAAAATAACAGTCTCTAGTCGCTTCCTGTAGCTTTTAATGATTTCCTGGATCCTGGAAGAAGGTATTTTTGACCATTTCTCTTTACAAAACAATTCCAGTTCAGTTAAGTTTGATGGTCGCCGAGCATGGACAGTCCTCTTCAAATGATCCCACAGATGTTCAATGATATTCAGGTCTGGGGACTGGGATGGCCATTCCAGAACATTGTAATTGTTCCTCTGCATGAATGCCTGAGTAGATTTGGAGCGGTGTTTTGGATCATTGTCTTGCTGAAAGATCCATCCCCTGCGTAACTTCAACTTTGTCACTGATTCTTGAACATTATTGTCAAGAATCTGCTGATACTGAGTGGAATCCATGCGTCCCTCAACTTTAACAAGATTCCTGGTGTCGGCATTGGCCACACAGCCCCAAAGCATGATGGAACCTCCACCAAATTTTACTGTGGGTAGCAAGTGTTTTTCTTGGAATGCTGTGTTTATTTGCCGCCATGCATAACGCCTTTTTGTATGACCAAACAACTCAATCTTGGTTTCATCAGTCCACAGGACCTTCTTCCAAAAAGAAATTGGCTTCTCCAAATGTGCTTTTGCATACCTCAGCCGACTCTGTTTGTGGCGTGCTTGCAGAAACGGCTTCTTTCGCATCACTCTCCCATACAGCTTCTCCTTGTGCAAAGTGCGTTGTATAGTTGACCGATGCACAGTGACACCATCTGCAGCAAGTTGATGCTGCAGCTCTCTGGAGGTGGTCTGAGGATTGTCCTTGACTGATCTCACCATTCTTTTTCTCTGCCTTTCTGATGTTTTTCTTGGCCTGCCACTTCTGGCCTTAACAAGAACTGTCCCTGTGTTCTTCCATTTCCTTACTATGTTCCTCACAGTGGAAACTGACAGGTTAAATCGCTGAGACAGCTTTTTGTATCCTTCCCCTGAACAACTATGTTGAACAATCTTTGTTTTCAGATCATTTGACAGTTGTTTTGAGGAGCCCATGATGCCACTCTTCAGAGGAGATTCAAACAGGAGAACAACTTGCAAGTGGCCACTTTAAGTAGCTTTTCTCATGATTACATACACTTGGCTATGAAGTTCAAAGCTCAATGAGGTTACAAAACCAAAAAAAGTGCTTTAGTAAGTCAGTAAAAAGTAGGTAGGAGTATTTAAAACAAGAAAATGATAAGGGTGCCCATACTTATGCACCTGTCAAATTTTGTTTGAATGCAGGTTGCACATTTTCTGTTAGTACAATAAACCTCATTTCAAGGCAGAAACATTACTGTGTCCAACAGTTATTACATATATCAAACTGAAATAGCTGTTGCAAAAACACCAATTTTTATAAAACATTAAGCTTAAGATTAATAGGGGTGCCCAAACTTTTTCATATAACTGTATGTAACAGAGCTGTGTGTGATTATATAGCAGAGCTGTTTGTGTATAGCAAAGTTGTGTGTGTATGTAGCAAAACTGTGTTTGTGCATATGTAGCAGACCTGTGTGTAGCAGAGTTGTGTTTGTACATTTTCTGTACATGCAGTTGTGTTGTGTACATGTGTACGCTACAGAGAGTGTACATAAGGTTCATGTTGTAAAGCTATATGTGTATAATATACATGTTGCAAAGAAATGCTAACAATAAATCTACTACATCCCTATTCTACCCCAGTGCATTAAAATTAGTGACTGTACCACTTCTTTACACCACCGTGGAAGTTTTAATTAGTAGGAAATATGTATTTCCTATTTTCTGTATTTTTATAATTTGGGGTGCATCTTATAGTAAGTATGTCCAATTCTCCAAAAAAATCTAAAAATAATTTTCTGCATGACTATATTAGTCTCCCACATGATGCGGAGGTAATTTTGGCTTACTCTTCTTTATGTTGCTTAAAATCCTAGAATGCGTAACCCGGGTCCGGTAGCTTACTTTTTTGCTATTTTCTGCAAAATTACTTTTGATAGAATTTTGAAACTCAAGGTATTTCTCAAGTATGTCATTGTTGGTAATATCCAGTTGTTCATATAATTTTATGTGATAGGCATTTTGGTATAACAATGCGTTTTTGGGGAAACCCATATTTTCAGAGCCCGGGCCTTTTAGGCCTGTACTATGTTTATCTTATACTGATCAGTGTTTATGTCTCAAGTTGCTGTGTTATTGTAGTCAGGGTTGCTGGGGAGGGGGGTCCCCAATACTTGTCCCCTAAAGATGTTTTCTATACTTTTTTTTCTGACGATATTGCAGTTGAGGTGCTTTTATGTTCAAACCTATAAGGAAGATGTATTGCTTCTGGAAAAAAAATGGCAAAATATCTCAAAAGAGGAATTATTTGCTTATATTGGACTAACACTTCTGATAGGGTGTAAAAAATCTTATGATATTCTTAGCAGAGAATTATTTCTGGACCCACTTTCTGATCCACGCTACAAAGAAACAATGTCAGTGGATAGATATGAGAAAATTCGGAGAAACCTTCGATTTGATGATAAACAAACTCGTCCTGCGAGGTTGGAAACGGATTAGCACCTATCAGTTACATCAGGAATATTTTTATTAAGAATTGTACCAAGCTCTACAATCCTAGTGCTAATGTAACAGTGGATGAGCACCTTGTAGCCTACAGAGGACGTTGCAAGCAATTTCAATATACGCCTAGTAAACCAGACAAGTATGGAATAAAAATATTCTGGATGTGTGATTCTGCAAATTATTATGGATGAATGGGCTTATCTACTGTGGCAAAGAAGTTGGTGCTCCAGTGAAGAAAGACCTAGGTTCTGACATTGTGAAAAAAACTTGCTGTACCAATTTACAATTCTGGTAGAAACAATACAATGGACAATTACTTTACTAATGTTGAACTGGGCAATTTTTTGCTTGAAAAAATCTTACATTTGTTAGTACTATGGAGCCATATCGATGAGATATTCCTCCGGTGAGGAAGCGCATTCCACAGCAAACACTTTATGATAGTGTATTTGGTTTCAGCAACAAAGCAAAAATAGTGTCTTACAAAGCGAAGAAGTAAAAACCCGTTATATTACTCAGTACCATGCATCATGCTTCCAGTATTGACAGCAATGACAGGAAACAGAAACCAGAAATCATCCTGCACTATAATATAACTTAAGGAGGTGTGGACAAGATGGATGAAATGGTTGGAGAATATTCATGCAAGAGGCAAACAAAACGTTGACCTGTAGTCATTTTTCCATATATGCTCGATGTATCAGCCCTTAATTCCTACATTATTTATACTGCAACTCATCCCGATTTCCATGCTAGGAGGAAGGACAGGAGACGCCTATTTTTGAAGGACCTTTGCCATGAACTTGTAATGCCTCACATGATGCAGCGAAGCAACATACAATGCTTGCCAAAGCAAACTAGAGAAGCTATGAAATGGTGTGGCATATTCCATTTTCAGGCAGTTCCAGAGCCAGGAGAAAGATAATGAAAGCATTGTTTTATTTGTCCGACAAGCAAAGACAGGAAAACTGAGCGTTACTGTACCATTTGTGGAGAAAATGTCTGTAAAGAACATACTTCAGAAAAGATAACGTGTAAATTGTGTGGAAGATCAATAAAACTGAAAAGGAAAAGTTGGAAAAGAAATGTAGCTGCAGCTAGTTTACATCAACATTTATATACTCTTGTTGTGTGTTTCTCATATCTTTGAAATTTGAAAAAAAAAAATGTTAAATGATAAAAAGGATTCATCACATAGAATGCATACTGCAGGCTTTTTAGGCCCATATATTTACTTTTTTGGTGTTTTCTGCAAACATTTATAATTACAATGTTGTGCATTTTTCATATCTTACTTTGTAATTTTGAAATAAACTTGTAAAAGTTCTTTTTTTTAGTTCCTCCATATGATTTACGTAAGGGCCTAAAAGGCCTGGGTTATGTGGAAGTGTATATTTCAGACGTCACGCATTCTAGGGTTAAACATATGCATGTTTTTTTCAATATCTGACATGAAATCAGAATAAACCTTTCCCTTTTTAGGTCAATTAGGATTACCATAATTTTTAATATTTTCCAAATGCCAGAATAATTAGAGAGAGAGAATGTTTTAAGGCATTTTTATTCCTATAATATAATTAAAGGGGTATTTCTAAATATATACAAAATTTTAGGTAAAGTTACCATTTTAAAAGTAAGGATTTTTCCTAGTCATGTTAAGTCTATTTTATTATAATGACTGATATCTTCTTGGATAACATTGCATATATTTAACCTCCATAAAGTTATTAATGGGTTTTCCTACAGATATGCCTAAGTATATTACCTCCTTGTTTTGCCATTTATAACTGTACGAGTATTCATTTTTATTAGCTCATAAAGTTGGTTGTCTATATTATAATGGATATTGGATTTTTCTGAATTTATTTTATAAAATGACTCATTTGCAAATTCTTCTAAAATGCTGTTTACTTCCCTAATAAAATTAATGGGTCTTACAGATATAATATAATAATAATATTGCCTGCGAATAGACAAATCTTGTATTGACGAGAATTAATGGGTATACCTTTGATTTTAAAGTTCATACGAATATGCTCCGCCAATGGCTCCATCACTAGCGCAAAAAGCAAGGGTGAAAGGGGACATCCCTGGCATGTACCATTTGAGAGCTTGAATCGATTTGATGAATGGTTATCAGCATAAAATTTGCTGTAGGTTGGGAATATAAGGTCCTAATAGTGTTAATAATGTGCTCTGTAAAGCCAAATTTTATCATAGTTGACTGCAGAAAGCCCCAATGGAGCCTATCAAATGCCTTCTGCGCATCGAAAGTCAGAAGTAGAGAAGGCATTTGTGAACCCTCCATTAGTGACATCAAGTTTACAGTATGGATTAAATCAGGTAGTGTTTTTTGAAGTATGTCTGCCAGAATTTTCGAACAGATTTTAACATCACAATTGATTAATGAAATTGGTCTATAACTAGGACCAGTGAGAGATCTCTTTTAGCTTCAGCAATGAGTATAATGTTAGCTTCTACCGTTTGTTGAAGAAATAATCCAGAAGTAGAAGCTGTGTTAAATAGAGTTGTTGGATGCGGGGCCAAAGTTCTTGATGTCATATAATATTCATTCACAAAACCTTTGGGACCCGGTGACTTTTTTTGCTTAAGCTTGTTTATAGTAATCAATACCTTTTTTATTCTTGTTTGTTTTATTTTCCTAGCCATTAGAGTGGAAGGTTTGTTTATTCATGGAAGAATAATATTTTGAATTCATGACTTTGTAAAATTTTTCCTTTTCCAAAAATAGCATAGTTCTGAGTTAAATTCTGAGTTTTAAAATTTCGGAATTAATTATGTTAGAGGGAGTTGGGAGAGATATTAGAAGGTCTTCTTTTTCATTGATTTTTTGTATAATTTATTTAGTATTTTCTCTAGATTGTTTTTTATGACTGGAAGATATTTGTAGTAAAGTACCTCTTAAAACCTCCTTGTGGGCGTTCCAAAGAAGAAAGGGGTTATGTGTAGATGGGAGATTATTGTTAAACTAATGTATTAATGAGGATTCTATTTCATTTTTGGACTTTTCCGATTTGATTAATGATGTGTTATATTTCCAAGAAAAACTTGGATGAAACAAGGTGCCTAATTCAATTTCAGAGGTAATCGGTAAGAGGTCAGACCAAGATCTAGGTCCTATTAAAAATGTTTTAAATTTGGAAATTGAAAATGTGTCAGTGAGAATAAGACCAGTTCTAGAAAAAGTCTTTTGGATGTCAGAGAAGAAGGTATATTCTCATGATAAAGTGTGCATACACCTGAAAACATCAAACAGCTCTTCCCTTCTTAGCTAATTTTTTAAAGCATGGGGGATATGTCGTGTAGGGGCAGAACAATCTAAGGTACTATCTGGTATTAAATTAAAATCACCTATTAGTAAAAGGCTTCCTTTTTTGATTTTTTGGACCTCATCCATTAAGTTTTCTAAAAAGCGAATTTGCCCTTTGTTTGGAGAATATATATTGACAATGGTACAGGGGGAGTTATTTAAAGGTATACTAAAATGTGGCATCTGACCTCTTGGTCTAGTTTTTCAGCTATTAATTTAAATTGTATGTTATTGTTAATAATTGTTATAACATGGCATGCTTTTTATGCTAGTTAGCTATCATGTTATCTCTTATTTGATTATTTAAATAAAAATGTATTCAGTGACTGAGAGTGTGGGTCAATGGGTGCTCTTGTCTGCTGGCCTGGCTGTCTTTAGAAAGACCGCATGGACTAGGGCTCATCCCACTGAACACCTGGACTCCTTTCCCATGTGCAGAACACTACTCAGACAACACAGGCTGAGAGAAAAAGAGTGTGGTAATAATTTATTGAACCACCAACAGACGATAACATATAGCACAGTCCCAGCAAATACACAAGATGGCGCAAATTGCAGAGACTCTCTCTTCCCATTGCTAGCCGGGATTAGAGCAGCTGCAACTTCGGGGCTTCCAGGGCCGACTACTACCACCAGTTGCACCCTGATTTTTGCAGGCACCCACAGAAAGTAGGTAATCATAAGCTTAGGAAGCTGACAGTCCATTGAGATATGTGGCAATGTGATCTGATTGTCTCAACCTGGCTTCTCCAAATGTCTCTATGGGGCCAGGTGACCTGATTGTCCCAACCTGGCTTCTCCGAATCTCTCCATGGGTTCAGTGATGGTCAATGGATCAGATCTGTATTCCTCCAGCTAGGGCCGTCCCTTAAGCTAGCATCATGTATAGTCTCTCTGGAAATAGAGGCAGATACCCCTTTTAAAGTTTACAACTGTGCTTCAGACCACCATCCACAGGTCAGAGGGAAGGTGGGATGAGGCCACCTCTTATTGTTTGAGTATTTAATCAATCTGCATAGTTTGTCCTTTAATGTTTGCAGGTCAACAAGCTACATGGATTTTAGCAAACATCGATTGTTCAATTGCCCTGCGTCTATGTCCTCCAAGGATAGCAACATAAATAAGCTGCAACAAACATCAACTCAAGAGTCAACATTTAGGCTCATATAACAATGGCCTATGTCTCTTGACCCACCGAAGAAACACGTGTGGCCTAATCAAGAACAAATGCTGTGTCATCACAAAGAGTGAAGCATACAATGAATTTAACTGATGACAGTTAAAGCACTGTCCCCTCTGGGGCTGACAATCTGGGGAGAACATACAAGCTCCTTGTAGATGTTGTCCTTGGTGGGATTTGAATCCAAGACCCAAGTACTACAAGGCTACAGTGGTATGCACTCAGCCACTGTACTGCCTCAACACACATTTTTATAAAAAAATAGTCTACCTCATATAAGCGCCTGTCAGCACTTTTTTCACATGATTATTGCAGTCCATCTTTGGGCTCAGCAGTCATGCCGATGTCGAAGACACAAGACCACTGGTTTGTACCAGATTTATTACAAGCTATAGAAAATACATAACAATTTTCTATTGTTATTGTAGTAAGTAATGCCTGATGAGGCCAGCTGGGTCATTTGCAATCTAGTGTAAAGTCCTCTTTCATTACATCTCTTGAAATTACTGGATGAAATATTCTAATCATAATGTTAATTTTCTCCAAAAACTGTCATACTTGTAGTGCACCTAATTTACTATGTGTTTTAGACACTTCTTCTGACTTGACAAGGGGGAATAGTCTACTGGAAATGGCTGGGCTTACTTGGAAAGGGATGTGGCCTGAAATGTGAAACCATGTAGCACAATTTCTGCAAAGTAAGTTAACTAATAGTTAACCAATAGGTAACCAATAGGGGGTGTAAACTTAGATTTGTCACAAGTTGCAAAAAAAATCAAACAGCATGATCCACTGGAAAATATATATTTGGCACTTTTTACACTATTTTGTATACCTTTATGCTGGCTAAAAAAGACAGGATTTGCAAATCTGCCATATTATTTTTATGCATCAATTTTTATTTATATACCCAGATGTATTTTCCTTTAGAATGCTCTATGGAGCGAGTAGACTTTTCCCAAATAAGGGATTCAAAGAAAGTAGCTTAGTTGACAGTATGGAATAGTATCACTTGGCTATTATATATTTGCCTGAAAAGATGCCCTCTTTTGACTGATTGTTTAATCAACAACAATTCATATGTTATATGTCCTTATATAACCAATTTTTTTAATGATTTACAGTGGTGGCCAAAAGTATTGGCACCCCTGCAATTCTGTCAGATAATACTCAGTTTCTTCTTGAAAATGATTGCAATCACAATACTTTGATATTATTATCTTCATTTAATTTGCTTGCAAGGAAAAAACACAAAAGAGAATAAAGCAAAAATCAAATCATTGATCATTTCACACAAAACTCCAAAAATGGGCCAGACAAAAGTATTGGCACCCTCAGCCTAATACTTGGTTGCACAACCTTTAGCCAAAATAACTGCGAACAACCGCTTCCGGTAACCATCAATGAGTTTCTTCCAATGCTCTGCTGGAATTGTAGACCATTCTTCTTTGGCAAACTGCTCCTGGTCCCTGATATTTGAAGGGTGCCTTCTCCAAACTGCCATTTTGAGATCTCTCCGCAGGTGTTCTATGGGATTCAGGTCTGGACTCATTGCTGGCCACCTTAGAAGTCTCCAGTGCTTTCTCTCAAACCATTTTATAGTGCTTTTGGAAGTGTGTTTTGGGTCATTGTCCTGCTGGAAGACCCATGACTTCTGAGGGAGACCCAGCTTTCTCACACTGGGCCCTACATTATGCTGCAAAATTTGTTGGTAGTCTTCAGACTTCATAATGCCATGCACACGGTCAAGCAGTCCAGTGCCAGAGGCAGCAAAGCAACCCCAAAACATCAGAGAACCTCCACCATGTTTGACTGTAGGGACTGTGTTCTTTTCTTTGAATGCCTCTTTTTTTTCCTGTACACTCTATGTTGATGCTTTTTCCCAAAAAGCTCTACTTTTGTCTCATCTGACCAGAGAACATTCTTCCAAAACGTTTTAGGCTTTCTCAGGTAAGTTTTGGCAAACTCCAGCCTGGCTTTTTTATGTCTCGGGGTAAGAAGTGGGGTCTTCCTGGGTATCCTACCATACAGTCCCTTTTCATTCAGACACCGACGGATAGTACGGGTTGACACTGTAGTACCCTCGGACTGCAGGGCAGCTTGAACTTGTTTGGATGTTAGTCGAGGTTCTTTATCCACCATCCGCACAATCTTGCGTTGAAATCTCTCGTCAATTTTTCTTTTCCGTCCACATTTAGGGAGGTTAGCCACAGTGCCATGGGCTTTAAACTTCTTGATGACACTGAGCACAGAAGACTCAGGAACATTCAGGTCTTTGGAGATGGACTTGTAGCCTTGAGATTGCTCATGCTTCCTCACAATTTGGTTTCTCAAGTCCTCAGACAGTTCTTTGGTCTTCTTTCTTTTCTCCATGCTCAATGTGGTACACACAAGGACACAGGACAGAGGTTGAGTCAACTTTAATCCATGTTAACTGGCTGAAAGTGTGATTTAGTTATTGCCAACACCTGTTAGGTGCCACAGGTAAGTTACAGGTGCTGTTAATTACACGATTAGAGAAGCATCACATGATTTTTCAAACAGTGCCAATACTTTTGTCCACCCCCTTTTTTAGGTTTGGTGTGGAATTATATCCAATTTGGCTTTAGGACAATTCTTTTTGTGTTTTTTTATTGAAGACAAATTAAATGAAGATAATAATACCAAAGAATTTGTGATTGTAATCATTTTCAGGAAGAAACTGAGTATTATCTGACAGAATTGCAGGGGTGCCAATACTTTTGGCCACCACTGTATATTTTCATAAACTTTAAAAGTTTTATGTAAGTGTGCTGCAGTGTCATTGTTACTGTAGAGCAACCATGGTTGACATGAACTTTTTCCCAAAATGAGAGTTAATATTGCTTATATAATATCTTATTATATTCCTATATTTTCATAATTGTCAATTATTTTCTGCTTCAATAAAATACCTTATTATTGTGTCCCATATAGTGTTGAGCCACCCCCGTAGTGTTCGAGTTCGGTTCGGTTCGTCGAACACCCGTGTGTTCGCCGAACTGTTCGTCGAACTGTTCGTCGAACACCTTCGAACACCGTTAAAACCAATGGCAGGCAAACAAAAACACATAGAAACACATAGAAAACACCTTCAAAGGTGTCCAAAAGCTGACAAACTGCTCAGAAGACACAACTAACACATGGAAAAGTGACAAGTACATATAGTCATGCGAAAAGAAAAGAGGTGGAGGAGTAAAAGGAGGGGGAGACACAGATATAGGCATGTCATGCCCTTCTAAAATCCAAAAAGTGAGAAGCCGAGACGGCCAGTCCGCTCCTGCCCGTGCCACCTCCGTGTCGCCGGGTTTGTGCCAGAGCCGCGGTGAACCCTGACGGCCAGCCCCCCTCTCCCAATACTGGTGCCTGTCCGCTGGTGGGTCGAGAGAGCCCCCCTGTGGTGGAGGCAGCTCTAAGCTTTTTAATTTAAATTGTCCCTCTAATTTGAATGAATACACTTTAAATCCATTTACAAGGATCTATTGGAGGGCAAGTCTCATGCCAGCAGCCGCGTAATTCCAGCTCCAGTAGCGTCCACTAAAGCTGCTGCAGTTAAAAAGCTTTTATAAGGATCGAGCTCGGCTGTCCACCGCAAGGCATCCTAGTGCCAGTCCCAGCCCCTATGCCTTGGGGTGCCTCCTGATGCTCTTCACTAAGTATCCCGTGGTCCCGAAGCATTTCCTTTGAAAAAATTAAGTGTCCAAACTACAGGTGGTGTAGCTTGCTTAACAGCCGGGATAATCCGCTGACTAGCAGACACTGCTACTAGGCACAAAGTATTTCCTGGGCTAGATGCAGTTAAAAATTTGTAAGTAGATACTCTCGTTGGATGCTGAGAAAGCATTCCATAGAGTCTCCTGGCACGCCATATATGATTCTCTTAAAAAGCTTGGGGTAGGGGTCTAGGGGACCCTTTTATAGCCAAAATCACGGCCCTGTATCACAATACGTCACCTAGGCTGAAGATAAATGGAACTGTAGCACCGAGGGCTCGGTTGCTACAGACGTATTGCACCTCACCCAGAGGTGTGATATCTCACTCTCAGATAAGGATGGAGTGTGGATCAGGACCCGACACCTGCATGCATTACACCACATTGCCGTGGGGCAGGGCGACCAATATGCCCCTGAGATGGGCACGACAGTCCCTGTCCCTGGCTGGAGTGGGGGGAGGGAACACTGAGGAAGGGGAACCCTGCAGTGCAGGAGCAGGGAGGAAGCAGTTCCTGGGTGCATTGAGAAGGGAGTATAAAAGGTGGGCACCATCTTAGTTCAGTGCAGAGAAGTCTGAGCAGAAGTGGCAGGGAGCAGGGGCTCTGCATGAGCTCTGCTCCGGAGGCGGGCCTAGTAACAGAGGCCCAGGCCTGCAAGAGGGAGAAGGAAGGAAGAGGAGCGGAGAAGGCTCCAGGAACGAGGAATGAAGGGATCCCAGGGGTGCGGACGGGCGAGTCGCCACCGCACGCCCGAATCCACCTGCGTGGAGGGGTCAGGCCAAAGGGGGAGACCGGTCCCCGAACTAGTGGAGGCCGGAAACGACCCTCAGCTAGAAACCGGAGGCTCTGACATTTTATGTGGCGCAGCCCCTTGCTCCACCCGCTAGGAAGGCACCACATAGGGTCAGGGAAACTGGCGCCAAGTTTACCAAGAGGAGGCCCGAGGCAGCCGGACAGAAGTGTTGGTAAGAAAGGCCAGACAAAGGACACACAAAGGGGGTCCTGTGAAGCGCTCCAAAGTTATCTGGGAGTTGTCTGAGCCCCTCACCTGGTGAGCACAGTACGACGTGGGCAGCCGTTACCTGCAGACGTGGTCTGGATAATAATAACTGTGAGTAAAGGCCCTGAACTGCATCACTGACTCCGTGTCGTTACTGCTGCTGCCCTGCACCATCACCCCCATCCTCCGCATACACTGCCCTGAGGCTATACTCCTCCCGTGGGGAGTTATGCTACGCTCTGCTGCACCCACAACACCAGCCTTAGCGGTCTGCCCTGTAGCGGCGGTTCACTCTGACCGCAATCCACGGGTGGCGTAGTCGGACATTTAAACATCAAAACCACATAAATAGTTCCGCCACTGGTTTGACCGCCCTGAGCCACGGAACCGGATCGCCGCCACGAAGACTACAACCACCAGCATCCACCAAAAAGGGTCCGGCTCCGGGTGTCCCAAGGCCCAGGGGGTGCGTCAGAACATTTTCATCACCTTTCACAATCACCAATGGGACAAGGCAGGGATGTCCTCTGTCCCCTCTCTTATACATCCTAGTGACGGAGCACCTGCTCTCATCAATTCGCCATAACCCCAATATTAGGTGGATTGAGGTGGGAGGCACCGAGTACAAGTGCTCTCTATTTGCTGATGATGTCCTAGTATATATCACTCAATCACATATATCCATCCCTGCTGTTATGGCTGAAATAGATCACTTTGTTACATGGTAAAATTTTAAAATCAATGCAGCGAAGTCTGAGGCCCTCGATGTCTCCCTCCCTAAATCCATGTAGGATTCCATCCAGTCCAACTTTCCCTTTGCCTGGCCCTCACAGGGTATCAAATACTTAGGAATTCCTATTCATAGAGACCTCTCCCATCTATGTTATCTTAATTTTGGGCCCTTTATTGAACAATTCCATACAGACCACGGTTGGCAAGTTGGAACTGTGAGATTCACTACGTGCACCACTGGTATTTTGTGGAAAAGCACATGTAAGATTCTGCAACAGTCTCTGCTGATACTCCTGCATGCGTGCATCCCTTTCTATGGCAGGAATAATTTCTGCAAATTTACTTTTGTACCGGGGATCTAACAGTGTGGCAACCCAGTAGTCAGGATTATTTCTAATTCTCACAATTCGAGGGTCATGTTGCAGGTAGTGCAGCAAGAAGGCACTCATGTGTGTTGCGCATCCAGGAGCACCAAGTCCCTGTTGTGTTGGTGGCGAGGTAGCAATCATGCTTCCTTCCTCTGTCCTCTCCCCCCAACCTCGCACAACAGAAATGTGATCAAGGTCTCCCTCATCTGATGAGTCTTCCATCAGTTCGTCCTCCACTTCTTCCTGGGCTCCTGCACCTTCCTCACTAGTTTGGCTGCTACCATGCGCCCTGGTAAAATCATCTCCCCCACCCTCACATGCCTGCCGCCTTGGTGCTGCCGACCGTCTGGACCTTGCAGATGTTAGCCCTTCCGCATACAACTCCTCCTCCTCTACTTCCTCCACCTCCTCTTGTGCCACCACCTGACTCCGAATTCTGTTTAACATGTGCTCCAGCATGTAAATCACCGGAATAGTCATGCTGATAATGGCATCGTCAGCACTAAACATCTTCGTCGCCATTTCAAAACTGTGCAGAAGGGTGCATAGGTCCCTGATCTGAGACCACTCCTCCAGCGTGATTTGCCCCACCTCTGAATCTCGTTGGCCCAGGCTATACGTCAGAACGTATTGCACCAGGGCTTGTCGGTGCTGCCACAGTCGCTGCAACATGTGCAGAGTTGAATTCCACCGGGTAGGCACATCGCATTTTAGCCGGTGAAGTGGCAGGCCCAACGACTTCTGTAGAGATGTAAGTCGCTGAGCTGCGGGATGCGAACGGCGGAAGTGAGCACACAGCGACCGTGCCCTCTGCAGAAGGCCATCTAGTCTGGGATAGTGGGCTAAAAATTGCTGGACAACCAGGTTCAACACGTGAGCCATACAAGGCACGTGTGTGACATTGCCCCGGCGAAGGGCCGCACCCAGGTTTGCAGCATTGTCGCACACGGCCTTCCCTGGTTTCAGGTCTAGTGGAGACAACCATTCATGAAATTGGTTCTCCAGAGCTGACCACAACTCCTCAGCTGTGTGACTCACATTTCCCAGACATTTCAATGTAAAAACCGCCTGATGACGTTGAGCCCTACTGCCAGCATAGTAAGGAGGTGTGCAGGATCCCTTCTGCGCAGTTAGAAAGCTTGTGGCATGACCAGACAGGCTTTGGGTGCAGGTGGAAGACCGAGAGGAGGTTGAGGAGGCAGAAGCAGTGGAGGAACTTTGACATAAAGAGGATTGACGCACAACTCGTGGGGACGGCAAGACTTGGACAGCAGCCCCTTGTCCTGCTGTCACCATAGTTACCCAGTGCCCAGTCAGCGACATGTAACGCCCCTGTCCATGCCTACTCGTCCAAGTGTCTGTGGTGAAATGCACCCTGTCACACACAGAGTTTCTCAAAGAAGCGGTGATGTTGTGTGCGACATGCTGGTGGAGCGCAGGCACACCTTTCTTTGAGAAGTAGTGCCGACTGGGCATCTGGTACTGGGGCACTGCGACGGACATAAGGTCTCGAAAATCCTCTGTGTCCACCAGGCGGAAAGGCAGCATTTCTGTAGCCAAGAGCTTGCAGATGGTGAAATTCAACCTCTTAGCTTTCTCATGGCTAGGAGGAAATGGTCTTTTACTTGTCCACATCTGAGGGACCGAGGGCTGGCTATTGTGCTTAGACGGGTTTGATAAGGGTGTCCCCGGCAAACTGCCGGTCTGTGAGGAAGATGCAGGCGGACATGTTAGGTTGCCTTGATCCAAAGGTGGTGCTATCGATGTCGGACAGCGCTCAAGACCAGCTGGTGTTACCACCTCCAAAGAAAATGATGACCTGCCAATCACGCTGGCTGTTGCGGGTAAAGAGGTGGCAGGTCTGCGCCCCAAAACAGGTGTGACTGCTGTCCCCCCAGTCACAGAGGATGAAGAGGCCGCGGATGCACAAGATATGGCAGACGGTGGTTGGCCCGGCCGGCTAGACCGCATTGTAGCACACTGAGCTTCCCACTGCAACTTATGCTTCATGTCCATGTGCCGGTTCATGCATGAAGTACTCAAACTATGTATTTTTTGGCCTCTACTTAGCTTTTGCTGACAAATGTTACAGATAACACGAGTTGGGTCATCTTTATCGATCTGAAAAAATGCCCAGGCTATGCAAGGCTTAGCACCCATGCGACCTGAAGAGCCACCACGACTTGTGGTGAGAGGCAGAGTTGTGTTTGAGGATGCAGTTGTTGACGTGCTTCCAGTACTACGTCTCTGTCCAGGAAGGCGCAACCTGACCTCGTCGTCACTAGCATCTTCCTCCACCTCCTCTGCTGACCTCATCTCTTGGCTGACTGTGGGTTGACAGTAAGTGGGATCTCCGATCTCATCATCATCACCCTGTGCGTTATCACACCCGTCGTCCTCAGAGCCAACCTGTTCCTGCCCTGACAAAAAACTAAAGTTGTCGCTCCAATCAGGTATTTGAGTCTTATCATCGTCTTCCTCATTGTCTCCACCAACAGGAGTTACAGTTTGGGAATGAGGGTCTACATTATGGTCAGAACCTTCTGCGTCTGGTCCTGGATCCGACTCATAAAGATTCTGGGCATCAGTGCAGATCATTTCCTCGTCTGGATTCACAGAAGCGCTGGAGTCGACCTCTGATTCCCAGGCTATAGTATGAGTAAACAGCTCTGCAGACTCAACCATCTGTTCTACCTCATACTCAGACGGGCAGCTGGAGATTTGGGAGCTGTGAGGAAGCAAGTGCGATTTGGGTGACACCTTTGAGGACTGGAGTATTTGTGATGTTGAAGTTGATGTGGAGGAGAGCCCACTTAAAGGAGCACTTGATATCCGTTGAAGCACCTGCTGTTTTTGTGCCTCATCTGGAATTTGTAGCGATTGGCGTGGCCGTAAGAAAGGGATCTTATCACATTGTCCGCTAAAAGAAGTAGACATTTTAGTTTGGCTGGAAGATGGTCTTTCTTCTGCACCTACCCCACGGACACAACCTTTTTTCCCCTTCCCAACACGCCTATTCCCCTTTCCACCAGCAGCAGGCCTTTTTCCACTCATTTTGGTGGTTAACTAATTCACAACTCTGGAGTTGTTTGCACAAAAAAACAATGGATGGTAACCGAGCAGAGCTGAGTGGCCAAACTGTGGTATTAGGCCAAAACTATTGGCTGGGTTAGATGCAGAAAAAAATTATTTTTAATTTGCAACCTGATGGAGGTCAGTATAGATGGACTAATAGACCAAGTCCCACACACCGCTAGAAGCCCAAATATTTTTTCAGAGCTAGATGCAGAAATTTTTTTTATGCAATTTGCAACCTGATGGAGGTCAGGATAGATGGACTAATAGACCAAGTCCCACACACTGCTAGAAGCCCAAATATTTTTTCAGAGCTAGATGCAGAAAAAAATTATTTTTAATTTGCAACCTGATGGAGGTCAGTATAGATGGACTAATAGACCAAGTCCCACACACTGCTAGAAGCCCAAATATTTTTTCAGAGCTAGATGCAGAAAAAAAATATTTTTAATTTGCAACCTGATGGAGGTCAGTATAGATGGACTAATAGACCAAGTCCCACACACCGCTAGAAGCCCAAATATTTTTTCAGAGCTAGATGCAGAAAAAAATTATATTCAATTTGCAACCTGCTGGACGTCAGTATAGAAGGACTAATAGAACAAGTCCCACACACTGCTAGAAGCCCAAATATTTTTTCAGAGCTAAATGAAGAAAAAAATTATTTTTAATTTGCAACCTGATGGAGGTCAGTATAGATGGACTAATAGACCAAGTCCCACACACCGCTAGAAGCCCAAATATTTTTTCAGAGCTAGATGCAGAAATTTTTTTTATTCAATTTGCAACCTGATGGAGGTCAGTATAGATGGACTAATAGACCAAGTCCCACACACTGCTAGAAGCCCAAATATTTTTTCAGAGCTAGATGCAGAAAAAAATTATTTTTAATTTGCAACCTGATGGAGGTCAGTATAGATGGACTAATAGACCAAGTCCCACACACTGCTAGAAGCCCAAATATTTTTTCAGAGCTAGATGCAGAAAAAAAATATTTTTAATTTGCAACCTGATGGAGGTCAGTATAGATGGACTAATAGAACAAGTCCCACACGCTGCTAGAAGCCCAAATATTTTTTCAGAGATAAATGAAGAAAAAAATTATTTTTAATTTGCAACCTGATGGAGGTCAGTATAGATGGACTAATAGACCAAGTCCCACACACTGCTAGAAGCCCAAATATTTTTTCAGAGCTAGATGCAGAAAAAAATTATTTTTAATTTGCAACCTGATGGAGGTCAGTATAGATGGACTAATAGACCAAGTCCCACACACCGCTAGAAGCCCAAATATTTTTTCAGAGCTAGATGCAGAAAAAAATTATATTCAATTTGCAACCTGCTGGAGGTCAGTATAGAAGGACTAATAGAACAAGTCCCACACACTGCTAGAAGCCCAAATATTTTTTCAGAGCTAAATGAAGAAAAAAATTATTTTTAATTTGCAACCTGATGGAGGTCAGTATAGATGGACTAATAGACCAAGTCCCACACACTGCTAGAAGCCCAAATATTTTTTCAGAGCTAGATGCAGAAAAAAATTATATTCAGTTTGCAACCTGATGGAGGTCAGTATAGATGGACTAATAGAATGATGCTATGCCCAAAAGATTTTACTTCACTAGGTGCAGTAAAAAAATTGGTATTCTATACACAGGTGGTATATCTTGCAACACAGATAGGCTACTCCACTGACTAACACACTCTGCAATAGGCCAAAAAGGATTAGCTTTGCTAGATTCAGCCAAATGCTGTGAAAAAAACTTGCACAGCACTGGCACAGACCTGCCTGGCAAAAACTGATAGGAACTGATGTAACCTAGTCCTGAAAAGGACTCCAATTACAATTAGTCTTTACTCCCACAATCTATCTATTTAAGAGCACAGACCTGCCTGATAAAAGTCGTAGGAAATGCTGTAACCTAGTCCTTAAAAGGACTGCAATCACAACTATTCCCTACTCCCAAGCTATCTGTATATTTGTGCGAAAATTGGCTTGAAATTAACAAGGTATAGCGCACACAGCAACAGCGGTGCCGTCTAACACGCAGCTGCAGCAGTGAGAAAATGGTGGCGACGGGGAAAATGGCTTGGTCTTATAGGGCAAGGACATGTGACATACACTGCCAATCACACATGCCCTTGCTTGTGTGAAAAAAAGCACTTCGCTCCGTGTGTGCGCTGCTGATAGGCTGACAGATTGCACCTCCCCACTGCAAATGCGGGAAAGAGAAAAAAAAATGGAGATCTTCATTGTTCCTGCAGAGATCCATCCCCTGCCCCTCCCCCCGCCCCGCTGTACACTCAAACTGCGTATTAACATTAATTTTCATCATTACTGAGAAAAAATCCAGTTATGATTTTGGTGCACGAACAGTTATCGAACATAACCTCGAACAGCCGAATTTTTCTCAAATTGTTCGTGTTCGCCGACCGGCTCGAACACCGCCCAAAACAGCTCGAATTTGAGATTGGCGAACAGTTCGAGTAGAACAACGCTCATCTCTAGTCCCATATGCTATTTAAATCTACTTTGTCTTGTCCTTTTGTGGTTAGTACTGAATTCTTGCAACCTGGGCTTCATGTACATAGTTTTTTCTACCCGTGTTTGCATTGCTCTTGTAACATCTCGAATCCGGTGACCTTTTGCTACGTGGTCGGTTTCCCTCTCTGCTGAGCCATAGCCTGTTCATTCTCTGTCTAACTGCTGATACTTCTCTTGTCTTTGCTTTCCTTTCCTTGGTTTGCTTCTATTGAGGTGTCTCCCACTTCCTCATTTGGTTCTGTCCTATCAATTATTGGGAGGAGGTATTTATACTCACCTTTCATCTGCCTTCTTTGCTGGCTATACTTCAAGGTTGATGGTTGTTTGGAGTTCCAGCTTCTTATGTAGAGATTATCTTACTTTAGTAATCTCAGTTGCTTTCCTGAGGTTTGTTTGTGAGTTATCCTCCCCAGCACTCTTTCCTTTCTAGCATATTTGGGGTCAGGGAGGTTTTCACTTAGTCTGTTTATTTTTTGTTTATCTGTATTTTCCCCTGTCCATTCTGTGTGAACATGTTTAGTTTCTTACCCTGGGTCCTGTAATTTTCTTGCATGTGCTCCTTTCCCTTTGTAGGATTTGTGTGCGGACTCCCCTCTGGTCCTTCAGGAGGTACGATAAACCCCTCAACTGACTTTTAGGGAGCCAGGTTGGATGAGGTGTTTTTAGTTGTGCAGCTAGGGACTTTTCTAATCTGTACAGGGACCAGCCGGGTGTAGGTGTGGCATCTCCCTTTATTAGTCCTTTCCTTCCTCTGTTATTCCTTGTGAGTGTGCAAACACATTCAAAACAGCTTTAGGGTAGTCTGCCTTCCTTTGACTCTCCAAAACTCTATATATTAACTATAAAATGACATACTCACTAGAATTGCAAATACATTCATAACAGCTTCAGGGTAGTCTGCCTTCCTTTAACTCTCCAAAACTCTATATATTAACTATAAAAGGACACACTCACTAGAATTGAACAAATATGATTTGCACTGCCCTAGTCCACTCTCCAGTCTTGTCCTCCATTGAAGCCAGCCCCGAGCAGTGTTCACTTCTGCAGTTGGTATCCTCAGAGCTGCATCCTGGGCATGTCAGAGGTTTACTGTGACGTTACAGTATGACAGATGTCATCCTATTGGATGAGACCTAGTAACTAGGTCTCATGTAATATTATGACATTATGGGACATAGTAAATTCAAGAAGTACCAAAGATGCAGTGCCGCGGGTACAGGACACAAAATTTGAGTGCCTTGAACTGGCCACCACAGAGAACTGTACGTAAGACCAGGGTAGTGCACATCTTTTTACTCAACACTACTGTATACTAGTTGTGTATTCTATGTGGATTTATGTGAGGATGCAATGCATACAGTAAATTCGCACAGTAATTACACCGACAATGCATAGAGGTTTTTTTATGTTCCATGCACATGTGTCAGAAATAAAATTGTGAAAAAATGACTGCAAGATGGATTTTATCATCAGTGTAGTTAATCCATGTGTGAGTGAAGATGTGAATAAGCAGCATAAATCCAAGATTCATCTGTGATTTCTTCCTTCGATTATACTGAAATCCATATCAGATTTACGGTAATTGTTTTTTTTCAGGAACTTTTCAGATTAGTGGAGTTTTCTGCATCCCCATTGAACAGCTGATTCAAAGTGCTGTGGCACAGCAGAAGTGACACACCTTTGTCTGATGGTCATGAATGGCATAGCAAGCTCTCTCTAATTCATTTGTTTGAGAGATAGCTTATCAATCATATATCGAGCTGTGCCACATTTGGTCCTCAGAGACAAACTGGAATTAGCTGCAAAAGCATTGGACCACTGGACCTACACGGTCTGATATTGATGTAAGAATAATAATTATAATCAACTCTTGGAAAATCCAGTCAATCTATACAGATGCTGATGGTGTTATTAAGCTATTTTTTGTCATATTAGTTGTAGAATCTGTAGTTTAAGTTGGTTTCATAGGAAAAACTTGATCTTTAGGGCAGACTAGATCATGCATTATGAATGTCCCTGTGTCCATTCGCTTCATTCTTTCCCATCCGTTGGTTGAACTTGATTGAACTGTACTAACTATAAAAAAAAAAACATAGCAAAAAAAATCAGTAGTATTTACCTGCTCAGTTCTTCAGACCTAATGCACTACCAGGATGCAGCAAACCCATATAACAAAGATGGCGGCTGTGCAGGTGCAAAATACTGATGAACAATCACTCACAACCTACCATTTCATGGAAGGGGTGATTGCTTAGTATTAGAATTGCACACGATGTGGCTTGCATAGGGCGCTGTTCACACCTAGGTAGTGCACAGTATCCGGCTTACAGCCTATTAGTTAAGCCCTTACTATTAGCTAATTGATTGTGTTTAAGTGTACTAACTATGTAGCTATGTAATCTAAATGATAAATAATGGACTACTTGAGAATTACACTTTTTAAAGTTAAATTAGCATATTTTATTTAGGATAAAGCATCTAGAAGAGAAGATACTTATTGCTGCCAGTGCTCATGAAATGATTAGAAACACATCTGTATATATTTACAGTGGATGTAAAGTCTACACACCCCTAATAAACTATAAGGCTTTTGTTATATAAAAAATCATAACAAGAAAAAAAAGAATAATTTCAGAACTTTTTCGATCTTTAATGTCACCCATAATTTGTACAAATCCACTGAGAAGCAAACTGAAATAAGATGTAATAGTAGGTTTTATGTCCCTGCTTGTATAGAGTGGGTTCAGGAGCTGAGCCCGCATCGTACCAAACATAAGCTGAATGTAATACAGCTGGACATAACATTTATATAGCTTCCCATTTGCTGGGTATCCATTCGGGACCCGGTCCTCCTCTGCCCTTGTTCACATTGACTTCACTTTGACACATGATAAGATTTTAGGACCAGTTAGGACCATCCCGATTGTGGTACACCTTTATGCTGGTGGGATGTCTTTTATGCTTTTTTTGATTAAAAAGGTTGTTTACTAAGTACCCTTTGTTATTTACATGCACTATTGCATTTACTTATTTACTTACAGCAGGGTATATATTCATTTTGTTTCTCTCTTGGACTTTGTCTGTTAGGAATTAGTGTTGACCGAGTATGTTCTGTCCGAGTATGCTCGGGCCAAGCTCCGAGTATTTATAGCTGCTCGGTGATATGGTTGAATCGCTCCCGTGTGCATGATTTGCAACTGTTTGACAGTTTTATTACATGTGAGTAATGTGTAAGAAATAGACATTCCTCACATGAAATAAAGCTGTCAAACAGTTGCAAATCATGCACACGAGAGTGATTCAACCATATCACTGAGCAGCTATAAATACTCGGAGCTCGGCCCGAGCATACTCAGCGAAAGGGTTAATAGAACATACTCGCTCAACACTATTAGGAATCCGTCACCCCCTGTGTGATATCAGACTTCTACTATGGCCATACAGGGTATAGAAAAGTAAATCTATACTTACTTGTATGGCCCATAGCAGATGCCATAGTCTGATGGCAGAGAAATCTGCTTTTATTAAGTCTGTTTTCCAGAGGCTTGGCATAAGGGGGACGCCAAGCAAAGCCCTCCTATCTGCTTACTATTCCCCTAAAATGCCGCCTCTGTGCTAAATTACCATATCCCCCCCTCCCCTGCACATCACAGGGCCCTGCGCATGCGTAATGCGCCGCTCCCATGGATGCGCTTTATTTCCCTCCAGCCCTGTTTGGCTGCGCGGGAGGGGAGGCAGAGCAGGGCACTTCACAGGGCCATATGGGCCATACAGGTAAGTATAGATTTACTTTTCTATCACCTGTATGGTCATAGTAGAGGTCTGATATCGCCCAGGGGGTGACACATTCCCTTTAAATGACCAGTGTGCACCTGCTCCTATTTTGCATGCATACCAACTTATACTCCAGTTCATTACTCCAATTGCTATACTTACTTTTAACCACTTACAGTGCTGCTCACCATTATTGGCAACCCTTCATTTTTTTCATAGACTGTACAATATCTTCAGAAATAAATGGAAATGTACCAAAATTATATCCTCAGGATTTTTTAATTAGTGGTTCAAAGTAATGCAACAATAAAACATTGTTTTTCAACTTCCATTTTGCAATTTCAAAGAAAAAAAATAATAAATAGCATGTACACTAATAAAGGCACCCCTAATTAATACTGGGTTGCACATAGTGTTGAGCCACCCCCGTAGTGTTCGAGTTCGGTTCGGTTCGTCGAACACCCGTGTGTTCGCCGAACTGTTCGTCGAACTGTTCGTCGAACATCTTCGAACACCGTTAAAACCAATGGCAGGCAAACAAAAACACATAGAAACACATAGAAAACACCTTCAAAGGTGTCCAAAAGCTGACAAACTGCTCAGAAGACACAACTAACACATGGAAAAGTGACAAGTACATATAGTCATGCGAAAAGAAAAGAGGTGGAGGAGTAAAAGGAGGGGGAGACACAGATATAGGCATGTCATGCCCTTCTAAAATCCAAAAAGTGAGAAGCCGAGACGGCCAGTCCGCTCCTGCCCGTGCCACCTCCGTGTCGCCGGGTTTGTGCCAGAGCCGCGGTGAACCCTGACGGCCAGCCCCCCTCTCCCAATACTGGTGCCTGTCCGCTGGTGGGTCGAGAGAGCCCCCCTGTGGTGGAGGCAGCTCTAAGCTTTTTAATTTAAATTGTCCCTCTAATTTGAATGAATACACTTTAAATCCATTTACAAGGATCTATTGGAGGGCAAGTCTCATGCCAGCAGCCGCGTAATTCCAGCTCCAGTAGCGTCCACTAAAGCTGCTGCAGTTAAAAAGCTTTTATAAGGATCGAGCTCGGCTGTCCACCGCAAGGCATCCTAGTGCCAGTCCCAGCCCCTATGCCTTGGGGTGCCTCCTGATGCTCTTCACTAAGCATCCCGTGGTCCCGAAGCATTTCCTTTGAAAAAATTAAGTGTCCAAACTACAGGTGGTGTAGCTTGCTTAACAGCCGGGATAATCCGCTGACTAGCAGACACTGCTACTAGGCACAAAGTATTTCCTGGGCTAGATGCAGTTAAAAATTTGTAAGTAGATACTCTCGTTGGATGCTGAGAAAGCATTCCATAGAGTCTCCTGGCACGCCATATATGATTCTCTTAAAAAGCTTGGGGTAGGGGTCTAGGGGACCCTTTTATAGCCAAAATCACGGCCCTGTATCACAATATGTCACCTAGGCTGAAGATAAATGGAACTGTAGCACCGAGGGCTCGGTTGCTACAGACGTATTGCACCTCACCCAGAGGTGTGATATCTCACTCTCAGATAAGGATGGAGTGTGGATCAGGACCCGACACCTGCATGCATTACACCACATTGCCGTGGGGCAGGGCGACCAATATGCCCCTGAGATGGGCACGACAGTCCCTGTCCCTGGCTGGAGTGGGGGGAGGGAACACTGAGGAAGGGGAACCCTGCAGTGCAGGAGCAGGGAGGAAGCAGTTCCTGGGTGCATTGAGAAGGGAGTATAAAAGGTGGGCACCATCTTAGTTCAGTGCAGAGAAGTCTGAGCAGAAGTGGCAGGGAGCAGGGGCTCTGCATGAGCTCTGCTCCGGAGGCGGGCCTAGTAACAGAGGCCCAGGCCTGCAAGAGGGAGAAGGAAGGAAGAGGAGCGGAGAAGGCTCCAGGAACGAGGAATGAAGGGATCCCAGGGGTGCGGACGGGCGAGTCGCCACCGCACGCCCGAATCCACCTGCGTGGAGGGGTCAGGCCAAAGGGGGAGACCGGTCCCCGAACTAGTGGAGGCAGGAAACGACCCTCAGCTAGAAACCGGAGGCTCTGACATTTTATGTGGCGCAGCCCCTTGCTCCACCCGCTAGGAAGGCACCACATAGGGTCAGGGAAACTGGCGCCAAGTTTACCAAGAGGAGGCCCGAGGCAGCCGGACAGAAGTGTTGGTAAGAAAGGCCAGACAAAGGACACACAAAGGGGGTCCTGTGAAGCGCTCCAAAGTTATCTGGGATTTGTCTGAGCCCCTCACCTGGTGAGCACAGTACGACGTGGGCAGCCGTTACCTGCAGACGTGGTCTGGATAATAAGAACTGTGAGTAAAGGCCCTGAACTGCATCACTGACTCCGTGTCGTTACTGCTGCTGCCCTGCACCATCACCCCCATCCTCCGCATACACTGCCCTGAGGCTATACTCCTCCCGTGGGGAGTTATGCTACGCTCTGCTGCACCCACAACACCAGCCTTAGCGGTCTGCCCTGTAGCGGCGGTTCACTCTGACCGCAATCCACGGGTGGCGTAGTCGGACATTTAAACATCAAAACCACATAAATAGTTCCGCCACTGGTTTGACCGCCCTGAGCCACGGAACCGGATCGCCGCCACGAAGACTACAACCACCAGCATCCACCAAAAAGGGTCCGGCTCCGGGTGTCCCAAGGCCCAGGGGGTGCGTCAGAACATTTTCATCACCTTTCACAATCACCAATGGGACAAGGCAGGGATGTCCTCTGTCCCCTCTCTTATACATCCTAGTGACGGAGCACCTGCTCTCATCAATTCGCCATAACCCCAATATTAGGTGGATTGAGGTGGGAGGCACCGAGTACAAGTGCTCTCTATTTGCTGATGATGTCCTAGTATATATCACTCAATCACATATATCCATCCCTGCTGTTATGGCTGAAATAGATCACTTTGTTACATGGTAAAATTTTAAAATCAATGCAGCGAAGTCTGAGGCCCTCGATGTCTCCCTCCCTAAATCCAAATAGGATTCCATCCAGTCCAACTTTCCCTTTGCCTGGCCCTCACAGGGTATCAAATACTTAGGAATTCCTATTCATAGAGACCTCTCCCATCTATGTTATCTTAATTTTGGGCCCTTTATTGAACAATTCCATACAGACCACGGTTGGCAAGTTGGAACTGTAAGATTCACTACGTGAACCACTGGTGTTTTGTGGAAAAGCACATGTACACCGCGTTCCAAATTATTATGCAAAAAGTGTTTAGGAGTGATAAGGGAAGAATTTGTTTGTTTGTCAGTTAAACTCATTGATGGTGATGTGTGTCAGGGCTCTTTATATCACTGTAAGCAATTGCAGACACCTGTGCTAATTAGTTTGGCAGGTGTGTCCAATGAAAGGCAAGACTACTTAAGAAGGCTCTCTCACATTATTAAGCAGCCTACATTTTCTGCCAAAATGGGAAAGAAAAAGGATGTGTCGGCTGCTGAGAAGCAACAAATTGTGGAGTGTTTAGGTCAAGGCATGACTACAATCAACATTGTGCGATGATCAGGATGAAGTGTCTTGGCAATCAAGAAGTATGTAGCTGATTCACAGTACACACGTGTGCGTGCTGATAAGGGCAAATTGAGGACTCTTTCCTACAGACAATTACGTCAGGTTGAAACAGCAGCGGCAAAAAAGCCTTGTCATAGCAGCAGACAAGTTTTTGAAGCTGCTTGTGCCTCCAACGTCCCCCGAACAACAAGATGCAGGGTCCTTCAGAGGTTTGCAGCTGTGCATATGCCATCCTGTCGACCTCCTCTATCCACTTCACACAAGCAGAAACGGCTCCAGTGGGCCAAACATTACATGAAGACTGATTTCAAAACTGTTTTGTTCACGGATGAGTGCCGTGCAGCGCTCGATGGTCCAGATGAATGGAGTGGAGGATGGCTGGTTGATGGACACCCCACGCAAACACGGCTACAGCGCCAACAAGGAGGAGGTGGAGTAATGTTTTGGGCTGGAATCATGGGGAGAGAGATTGTCGGCCCCTTTAGGATCCCTGAAGGCGCTAAAGATGAACTCCATAATGTATGTGGATTTTCTCAAACAGCACTTCCTGCCATGGTTCAAGAAGAAGAACCGTGTATTTCACAGCAAGATCATTTTTCTGCATGATAATGCACCATCTCATGCTGCACATAAAACATCTGCATCTCTGGCTGATATGGGCATAAAAGGGGACAAACTTATCTTGTGACCCCCATGCTCCCCTGACCTCTACCCCATTCAGAACCTTTGGAGCATCATTAAAAGGAGTGTCTATGATGGCGGGAGGCAGTTCACATCTAAGCAACAGCTCTGGGAGGGTATTCTGTCCTCATGCAAAACAATTGAAGCAGAAACCATCCAAAACCTGACAAATTCAATGGACGAGAGAGTTCAGAAGCTCCTTTCGAACAAGGGGTCCTATGTGAAAATGTAACATCACCTAGAATAAAGTTTTGAGTTGAAAACTGTTTGATTTCAGTTTCTAACAACCTGCTAATGCTTATAATTTCAAAAATGACCATTTTTTTGGTCTTTATTAAAATGAAAAGGTTGATCGAAAAGTTTGGGGGATCTAAGAGTGTGGCAACCCAGTAGTCATGATTACTTCGAATTCTGACAATATGAGGGTCATGCTGCAGGTAGTGCAGCAAGAAGGCACTTATGTGCCTTGCGCATCTCGGAGCCCCAAAATTATTTTCCGGGCTAGATGCAGCTAAAAATTATTTTTAATTTTAAATCTGGTGAAGCTTTAGTATAGATGGCCTAATAGGATCAGTGCTGCACACTGCTACAAAGCCCAAATTATTTTCCAGTCAAGATACAGATAAACATGATTAGTAATTTGAAAGCTTAAAACGGTTGGTAGGGTGATTTTAACCAATCATCAAGCTTTTACTCTCCCCAGGATGACACAGGGGTAGAAAAGTCATTTCGGATCCATGATTTGTTCATCTTTATGAACGTGAGTCTGTCTACATTATCAGTGGAGAGCCGCGTGCGCTTATCTGTCAGCACACCACCAGCAGCGCTGAACACACGTTCAGACAGAACGCTGGCTGCGGGGCATGACAAGATCTCCAAGGCGTAAGTGGCTAGCTCCGGCCATTTATCCAGATTGGAAGCCCAAAAAGAGCAAGGGTCCAGTGACACAGTCATGGCTTCAATGTTTACTTGGAGATACTCCTGTACCATCGTCTCTAGGCGTTGACAATGTGTCAGACTTCTTGTCTCCTGTGGCCTTGCAAAGGATGGGCTAAAAAAGTGGTGAAATGATTCCGCAAAATTGATGTTACCAGCAGATACTGTTGTTCTGTTACGGTTTGAGTGCTGAACACTTGACGGTCCCACGGTTGGCAAGTTGGAACTGTGAGATTCACTACGTGCACCACTGGTATTTTGTGGAAAAGCACATGTAAGATTCTGCAACAGTCTCTGCTGATACTCCTGCATGCGTGCATCCCTTTCTATGGCAGGAATAATTTCTGCAAATTTACTTTTGTACCGGGGATCTAACAGTGTGGCAACCCAGTAGTCAGGATTATTTCTAATTCTCACAATTCGAGGGTCATGTTGCAGGTAGTGCAGCAAGAAGGCACTCATGTGTGTTGCGCATCCAGGAGCACCAAGTCCCTGTTGTGTTGGTGGCGAGGTAACAATCATGCTTCCTTCCTCTGTCCTCTCCCCCCAACCTCGCACAACAGAAATGTGATCAAGGTCTCCCTCATCTGATGAGTCTTCCATCAGTTCGTCCTCCACTTCTTCCTGGGCTCCTGCACCTTCCTCACTAGTTTGGCTGCTACCATGCGCCCTGGTAAAACCATCTCCCCCACCCTCACATGCCTGCCGCCTTGGTGCTGCCGACCGTCTGGACCTTGCAGATGTTAGCCCTTCCGCATACAACTCCTCCTCCTCTACTTCCTCCACCTCCTCTTGTGCCACCACCTGACTCCGAATTCTGTTTAACATGTGCTCCAGCATGTAAATCACCGGAATAGTCATGCTGATAATGGCATCGTCAGCACTAAACATCTTCGTCGCCATTTCAAAACTGTGCAGAAGGGTGCATAGGTCCCTGATCTGAGACCACTCCTCCAGCGTGATTTGCCCCACCTCTGAATCTCGTTGGCCCAGGCTATACGTCAGAACGTATTGCACCAGGGCTTGTCGGTGCTGCCACAGTCGCTGCAAAATGTGCAGAGTTGAATTCCACCGGGTAGGCACATCGCATTTTAGCCGGTGAAGTGGCAGGCCCAACGACTTCTGTAGAGATGTAAGTCGCTGAGCTGCGGGATGCGAACGGCGGAAGTGAGCACACAGCGACCGTGCCCTCTGCAGAAGGCCATCTAGTCTGGGATAGTGGGCTAAAAATTGCTGGACAACCAGGTTCAACACGTGAGCCATACAAGGCACGTGTGTGACATTGCCCCGGCGAAGGGCCGCACCCAGGTTTGCAGCATTGTCGCACACGGCCTTCCCTGGTTTCAGGTCCAGTGGAGACAACCATTCATGAAATTGGTTCTCCAGAGCTGACCACAACTCCTCAGCTGTGTGACTCACATTTCCCAGACATTTCAATGTAAAAACCGCCTGATGACGTTGAGCCCTACTGCCAGCATAGTAAGGAGGTGTGCAGGATCCCTTCTGCGCAGTTAGAAAGCTTGTGGCATGACCAGACAGGCTTTGGGTGCAGGTGGAAGACCGAGAAGAGGTTGAGGAGGCAGAAGCAGTGGAGGAACTTTGACATAAAGAGGATTGACGCACAACTCGTGGGGACGGCAAGACTTGGACAGCAGCCCCTTGTCCTGCTGTCACCATAGTTACCCAGTGCCCAGTCAGCGACATGTAACGCCCCTGTCCATGCCTACTCGTCCAAGTGTCTGTGGTGAAATGCACCCTGTCACACACAGAGTTTCTCAAAGAAGCGGTGATGTTGTGTGCGACATGCTGGTGGAGCGCAGGCACACCTTTCTTTGAGAAGTAGTGCCGACTGGGCATCTGGTACTGGGGCACTGCGACGGACATAAGGTCTCGAAAATCCTCTGTGTCCACCAGGCGGAAAGGCAGCATTTCTGTAGCCAAGAGCTTGCAGATGGTGAAATTCAACCTCTTAGCTTTCTCATGGCTAGGAGGAAATGGTCTTTTACTTGTCCACATCTGAGGGACCGAGGGCTGGCTATTGTGCTTAGACGGGTTTGATAAGGGTGTCCCCGGCAAACTGCCGGTCTGTGAGGAAGATGCAGGCGGACATGTTAGGTTGCCTTGATCCAAAGGTGGTGCTATCGATGTCGGACAGCGCTCAAGACCAGCTGGTGTTACCACCTCCAAAGAAAATGATGACCTGCCAATCACGCTGGCTGTTGCGGGTAAAGAGGTGGCAGGTCTGCGCCCCAAAACAGGTGTGACTGCTGTCCCCCCAGTCACAGAGGATGAAGAGGCCGCGGATGCACAAGATATGGCAGACGGTGGTTGGCCCGGCCGGCTAGACCGCATTGTAGCACACTGAGCTTCCCACTGCAACTTATGCTTCATGTCCATGTGCCGGTTCATGCATGAAGTACTCAAACTATGTATTTTTTGGCCTCTACTTAGCTTTTGCTGACAAATGTTACAGATAACACGAGTTGGGTCATCTTTATCGATCTGAAAAAATGCCCAGGCTATGCAAGGCTTAGCACCCATGCGACCTGAAGAGCCACCACGACTTGTGGTGAGAGGCAGAGTTGTGTTTGAGGATGCAGTTGTTGACGTGCTTCCAGTACTACGTCTCTGTCCAGGAAGGCGCAACCTGACCTCGTCGTCACTAGCATCTTCCTCCACCTCCTCTGCTGACCTCATCTCTTGGCTGACTGTGGGTTGACAGTAAGTGGGATCTCCGACCTCATCATCATCACCCTGTGCGTTATCACACCCGTCGTCCTCAGAGCCAACCTGTTCCTGCCCTGACAAAAAACTAAAGTTGTCGCTCCAATCAGGTATTTGAGTCTTATCATCGTCTTCCTCATTGTCTCCACCAACAGGAGTTACAGTTTGGGAATGAGGGTCTACATTATGGTCAGAACCTTCTGCGTCTGGTCCTGGATCCGACTCATAAAGATTCTGGGCATCAGTGCAGATCATTTCCTCGTCTGGATTCACAGAAGCGCTGGAGTCGACCTCTGATTCCCAGGCTATAGTATGAGTAAACAGCTCTGCAGACTCAACCATCTGTTCTACCTCATACTCAGACGGGCAGCTGGAGATTTGGGAGCTGTGAGGAAGCAAGTGCGATTTGGGTGACACCTTTGAGGGCTGGAGTATTTGTGATGTTGAAGTTGATGTGGAGGAGAGCCCACTTAAAGGAGCACTTGATATCCGTTGAAGCACCTGCTGTTTTTGTGCCTCATCTGGAATTTGTAGCGATTGGCGTGGCCGTAAGAAAGGGATCTTATCACATTGTCCGCTAAAAGAAGAAGACATTTTAGTTTGGCTGGAAGATGGTCTTTCTTCTGCAGATGTTACTGTTGCTTTAACACCTACCCCACGGACACAACCTTTTTTCCCCTTCCCAACACGCCTATTCCCCTTTCCACCAGCAGCAGGCCTTTTTCCACTCATTTTGGTGGTTAACTAATTCACAACTCTGGAGTTGTTTGCACAAAAAAACAATGGATGGTGGCCAAACTGTGGTATTAGGCCAAAACTATTGGCTGGGTTAGATGCAGAAAAAAATTATTTTGAATTTGCAACCTGATGGAGGTCAGTATAGATGGACTAATACAAATAGTCCCACACACTGCTAGAAGCCCAAATATTTTTTCAGAGGTACTGTAGATGCAGATAAAAATTATTTTTAATTTGCAACCTGATGGAGGTCAGTATAGATGGACTAATAGACCAAGTCCCACACACTGCTAGAAGCCCAAATATTTTTTCAGAGCTAGATGCAGAAAAAAATTATTTTTAATTTGCAACCTGATGGAGGTCAGTATAGATGGACTAATAGACCAAGTCCCACACACCGCTAGAAGCCCAAATATTTTTTCAGAGCTAGATGCAGAAAAAAATTATTTTTAATTTGCAACCTGATGGAGGTCAGTATAGATGGACTAATAGACCAAGTCCCACACACTGCTAGAAGCCCAAATATTTTTTCAGAGCTAGATGCAGAAAAAAATTATTTTTAATTTGCAACCTGATGGAGGTCAGTATAGATGGACTAATAGACCAAGTCCCACACACCGCTAGAAGCCCAAATATTTTTTCAGAGCTAGATGCAGAAAAAAATTATTTTTAATTTGCAACCTGATGGAGGTCAGTATAGATGGACTAATAGACCAAGTCCCACACACTGCTAGAAGCCCAAATATTTTTTCAGAGCTAGATGCAGAAAAAAATTATTTTTAATTTGCAACCTGATGGAGGTCAGTATAGATGGACTAATAGACCAAGTCCCACACACCGCTAGAAGCCCAACTATTTTTTCAGAGCTAGATGCAGAAAAAAATTATATTCAATTTGCAACCTGATGGAGGTCAGTATAGATGGACTAATAGACCCAGTCCCACACACTGCTAGAAGCCCAAATATTTTTTCAGAGCTAGATGCAGAAAAAAAAAATTTTTAATTTGCAACCTGATGGAGGTCAGTATAGATGGACTAATAGACCAAGTCCCACACACTGCTAGAAGCCCAAATATTTTTTCAGAGCTAGATGCAGAAAAAAATTATTTTTAATTTGCAACCTGATGGAGGTCAGTATAGATGGACTAATAGACCAAGTCCCACACACTGCTAGAAGCCCAAATATTTTTTCAGAGCTAGATGCAGAAAAAAAATATTTTTAATTTGCAACCTGATGGAGGTCAGTATAGATGGACTAATAGACCAAGTCCCACACACCGCTAGAAGCCCAAATATTTTTTCAGAGCTAGATGCAGAAAAAAATTATTTTTAATTTGCAACCTGATGGAGGTCAGTATAGATGGACTAATAGACCAAGTCCCACACACTGCTAGAAGCCCAAATATTTTTTCAGAGCTAGATGCAGAAAAAAATTATTTTTAATTTGCAACCTGATGGAGGTCAGTATAGATGGACTAATAGACCAAGTCCCACACACCGCTAGAAGCCCAACTATTTTTTCAGAGCTAGATGCAGAAAAAAATTATATTCAATTTGCAACCTGATGGAGGTCAGTATAGATGGACTAATAGACCAAGTCCCACACACTGCTAGAAGCCCAAATATTTTTTCAGAGCTAGATGCAGAAAAAAATTATTTTTAATTTGCAACCTGATGGAGGTCAGTATAGATGGACTAATAGACCAAGTCCCACACACCGCTAGAAGCCCAAATATTTTTTCAGAGCTAGATGCAGAAAAAAATTATTTTTAATTTGCAACCTGATGGAGGTCAGTATAGATGGACTAATAGACCAAGTCCCACACACTGCTAGAAGCCCAAATATTTTTTCAGAGCTAGATGCAGAAAAAAATTATTTTTAATTTGCAACCTGATGGAGGTCAGTATAGATGGACTAATAGACCAAGTCCCACACACCGCTAGAAGCCCAACTATTTTTTCAGAGCTAGATGCAGAAAAAAATTATATTCAATTTGCAACCTGCTGGAGGTCAGTATAGAAGGACTAATAGAACAAGTCCCACACACTGCTAGAAGCCCAAATATTTTTTCAGAGCTAAATGAAGAAAAAAATTATTTTTAATTTGCAACCTGATGGAGGTCAGTATAGATGGACTAATAGACCAAGTCCCACACACTGCTAGAAGCCCAAATATTTTTTCAGAGCTAGATGCAGAAAAAAATTATATTCAGTTTGCAACCTGATGGAGGTCAGTATAGATGGACTAATAGAATGATGCTATGCCCAAAAGATTTTACTTCACTAGGTGCAGTAAAAAAATTGGTATTCTATACACAGGTGGTATATCTTGCAACACAGATAGGCTACTCCACTGACTAACACACTCTGCAATAGGCCAAAAAGGATTAGCTTTGCTAGATTCAGCCAAATGCTGTGAAAAAAACTTGCACAGCACTGGCACAGACCTGCCTGGCAAAAACTGATAGGAACTGATGTAACCTAGTCCTGAAAAGGACTCCAATTACAATTAGTCTTTACTCCCACAATCTATCTATTTAAGAGCACAGACCTGCCTGATAAAAGTCGTAGGAAATGCTGTAACCTAGTCCTTAAAAGGACTGCAATCACAACTATTCCCTACTCCCAAGCTATCTGTATATTTGTGCGAAAATTGGCTTGAAATTAACAAGGTATAGCGCACACAGCAACAGCGGTGCCGTCTAACACGCAGCTGCAGCAGTGAGAAAATGGTGGCGACGGGGAAAATGGCTTGGTCTTATAGGGCAAGGACATGTGACATACACTGCCAATCACACATGCCCTTGCTTGTGTGAAAAAAAGCACTTCGCTCCGTGTGTGCGCTGCTGATAGGCTGACAGATTGCACCTCCCCACTGCAAATGCGGGAAAGAGAAAAAAAAATGGAGATCTTCATTGTTCCTGCAGAGATCCATCCCCTGCCCCTCCCCCCGCCCCGCTGTACACTCAAACTGTGTATTAACATTAATTTTCATCATTACTGAGAAAAAATCCAGTTATGATTTTGGTGCACGAACAGTTATCGAACATAACCTCGAACAGCCGAATTTTTCTCAAATTGTTCGTGTTCGCCGTCCGGCTCGAACACCACCCAAAACAGCTCGAATTTGAGATTGGCGAACAGTTCGAGTAGAACAACGCTCATCTCTAGTTGCACACCATTTGGAATTGATGACAGCCTCCAAACTTTTCTTGTAGCCATCTATAAGCTTCTTGCACTTCTCAGCTGGTATTTTCTCCTACTCTTCCTTTGCAATTTGTTCAAGCTCTTGAATGTTTGCAGGGTTCTTTTTCCCAATGGCTGATTTCAGCTCACCCCAAAGATTTTCAATGGGATTGAGGTCAGAACTCATTGCTGGCTATTTTAAAATAGTCCATTTTTCTTTTTCAACCATTCCTGTGTAATTTTGGATGTGTGTTTTGGGTCATTGTCTTGCTGGAGGACCCATGATCTTCAGCTCAAACCAAGTTTTCTTACACTGTGCAGGACATTTCACTCTAAAATCTCTTGATAATTCTTTGATTTCATGATTCCTTTGATACGGTCAAGGCCTCCAGTAACAGACGCAGCATAGCAACCCCACAGCATTATGGATCCTCCACCATGCTTAACTGTTGGTAAGGTGTTATTTTCCTTATAAGCTTCATTGTGCCATCTGTAAACAAACTGTTGCTTTGCATTGCCAAATGCTCTATTTTTGTTTCATCTGTCCAAAGAACATTTTCCCAGAAGGATTGTGGTTTGTCAAGGTACTCTTTGGCAAAGATCAGTTGTTCCTTTTTATGTCTTTTCTTCAGCAATGGTATCTTCCATGGCCTTCGACTATAAAGCTCTGCTTAGTTTAGTGTGTCGCGTATGGTACCTGTTGCAACCATGACCCCCGACTGTTCCAGGTTGGCATTTAGGTCTTTGTATCTTTCACGTGGTATTTTTTACACCATTCGCACCAACCTTCGAGAACATCTCTTGTCAATTTTCCTCTTTCCCCCACATCTAGGGAGATTCTTGATGGTTCCATGCTTGGCAAACTTCTCAATAGCATTGCGCACTGTTGAAACTGGGATACCAAAGTCTTTGGAGATGTCCTTATACCCTTTGGAAGTCTCGTATTTGCTAATAATAGCAGTTCTGATGTCCTTTTGTCTTCACCATGGTGACAAAGGAACAGGGCCTATCATGTGGCTTTTTAAAACACTGAAGTCATCATTCATTGGCTAATTCATGTCACATGGGCATTGAGAATTAATCACAGGTGAATCTCTTTTGTGATTTACCACAGGTGAGTCAAAATGTGTTTCCATACTAAATTGTTATGTTTAGTATGTTTCCATACTAAAGGTTGCAAATATCAGTGAAACAGCAAGCTTTAGGTTTTTCTATTTTTCCATCCCATTGTTTTTTGTTTTAAATTATTGTTTATCATTTGCTCTTTTGTATTTAACACGAGGGCTCTATACAAAAAACTGTTTCACTTGATTCATTTTTTTCAGGAAATATTTCACATTATGTACTTAAACTTCATGGGTGCCAATAACAATGAGCAGGACTGTACATTCTCTTGTCAATCTCTTATAGCGGCATTTTAATGATGCCAGTGCCTGTGCATGCGTAAGTGTATATCATGTATATAATCTAAATGATTGCATAATTGCAGGTTCAAGACCTTTAAAGGGACTTAAAAAAAAGTAAATAAGACTTTATGAAAATCTGAACCCACCTATTTTTTTTTTTAATTAAAATGTAATAGATATAATATTGTATTTAAACACTCCAGCATACATCCATTACTTAAAAAAACATCCCTCAACCAGAACTGTGCTGTGAACTACAGACCTGTCTCTAGTCTTACCTTCATTTCTAAACTCCTGGAACTCTTGGTCCACTCCCATCTAATCCGCTATCTCTCAGATAACTCTCTCCTCGACCCTCTACAATCTGATTTCTGCTCCTTACACTCTACTGAAACTGACCTCACTAAAGTCTCTAATGATCTACTAACAGCTAAATCCAAAGGTCACTACTCCCAGCTGGTTCTCCTGCAGCATTTGACACTGTGGATCACTGGCTCCTCCTCGCTATGCTTCGCTCTATTGGGCTCAATGATACTGCTCTCTCCTGGTTCCACTTCTATCTCTCTGACCTCTCCTTCACTGTCTTTTTAAATAGCTCCTCTTCCCCTCCTCTTACCCTTAATGTTGGGGTTCCTCATGGTTCAGTTCCAGGTCCCCTCCTTTCACCCTATAAACTGCCCCTATTGTACAAACCATCAGTAGATTCAGTTTTCAGTACAATCTATATGCTGATCACACCCAATTATACACATTGTGTCCTGATATCCTACCTACACTACTACAAAATTCCAGTGATTTTCTTTCTGCTGTCTCTAACTTTATGTCCTCACTCTAAAACTGAGTCTGTCAAAAACTGAACACCTTGTGTTTCCCCCCTCCACTAACGTACATATGCCCGATATTGCTATCTCCGTGTGCGGTTCTACCATTACTCTCCAGCCACATGCTCGCTGTCTTGAGGTAATATTTGATTCAGATTTTTCATTCATTCCCTACATCTGTTCACTCGCCCGCTCATGTCACCTACACCTCAAAATCATCTCTAGAATTCAACCTTTTATCTTTGACTCTTCAAAAACTCTTACTATTGCTCTTATTCATTCTCATCTGGACTACTGCAACTCTAATCAGTGTCCCTCTTACCAAACTCTCCCCTCTCTAGTCTGTCCTGAATGCAGCAGTCAGGATCATATTCCTCTCCAACTGCTACATCGATGCCTCTACACTGTGCCTGTCATTACCCATGATTGCCCATCTTCTACAGAGTCCAATATAAACTTATCACTCTCACCCACAAAGCTCTCCACAGTTCTGCCCAACCCTATACCTCCTCCCTCGTCTCAGTCTACCACACTACCCGTGCCCTCAATTCCACTAATGACCTAAAAATAACATCCTCAATAGTGTTGAGCATTCCGATACTGAAATATCGGGTATCGGCCGATATTCACTGTATCGGAATTCCGATACTTAATTCCGATACTTTTATAATATCGAATACCGGAATCGGAAGTTCCCATAATGCCTGCGCTCTGCAGTGTCTGTGAAGGATGACAAGCTGGATGGCAGCGCTCAGCTGCGATCCAGCTTGTCATCAGAATGCCATCCCAGCGTGGGAGAATTCTCCTGATTGTTTAAAAGCCGGCGCGCGGTAAAAAGCCGCCGGCTTTTAAACAATCACGCAGCCCCATACTGCTTCCCCGCAGCCTTCCACCCCGATCCTCCGCTCCCCTCGCCACCTCCAATCCCAATCGTAAATTAGGACCGGGCGGGGAGCGCAGCACCAAGGAGTGAAGGACCCGGGCGGGGAAGCCAGCAGTGAAAAGACTTCACCGCCGGCTTTCCCGTTCTGTGCTGCGCTTTCCCGCCGGTTATTTCAAATGAACAGCTGAGGTATCAGGTGATGCCGATCAGCTGTTCATTTGAAGTAGCCGCGGTGCCCTCAGAGGGTTCATGTGAGTTCATGCTTGACTGCATGAACTCACATCAACTTTCCCACGGCCGCACAGGTCAGCCACTCCTCCCAGACCCGTCATGATTAGTGTGTGCGGGGTGTGTGTGTGTGCGGGGTGTGTGTGTGTGCGATGTGTGCGGGTGTGTGCGGGTGTGTGTGCGGGGTGTCTGTGCGTGCAGGCAGACATAGGCCGATGTGACACTACTACTCCCATCGGCCTATGTCTGTCCCCCGTCCACTCGTGCCAGCAGGATCAGCTCGATGGGAGCAGTAGTTCCCATCAGCCTGATCCTGCTATTTAAATTGCCCTACTGTGTCCCCAATAAATGTTAAATACATGTCATTGGTGGCCAGTGGTTACCTAAAAGAAATTAGTTCATACATTACCTGTCCCCGCCGATCGCCACCTAAAATAAAGTAAAAAATAAAAAACTACACCTATACTCACCTAGACACCTAATTCCCCGAAGCCATCGATCTCCTGTAATAAAATATAAAATAATAAACCACAACCTTATCCTTACCCCTCCGTAGCAGTCCACGAGTGTCCCACGAAGATCTCCAGTTCAGAGCAGCCACATAGAATGTGACCGCTCTGAACCACTGCCGCCGCTAGAATGACGGGGCCGTAAGGGTTCACCGGAGTTCAGGCAGCGCTGCTCCGGTTAGCTCCTTTACGGCACTGCTGTATCGTGAGAAATTCCCACGGTACAGCACTGCCGTAAAGGAGGTCTCCGGAGCTGCGCTGCCTGAATGCACTCCGGTGACCTCAGTCAGTGGCTCCCGCTGCCGGGAGCGGACGTGTTCCCGGCAGCGTGAGCTTACAGCAGCCATGCACAGCTGTCACCATCTCCAGATGTGACAGCTGTGCATGGGAGATCAGCGCAGGAACGTGGACAGGTAACTATTTTTTTTTTTAGTAAACTAAGAATTAAATAAAATGGTGTTTTATTTCAAATAAATTATTTTTTTCTGGGTGTAGTGTGTTTTTTCTTTTTAACACTTTGTAGGTTAGTAATGGGGGTGTCATATAGACGGCCATCATTACTAACCTGGGCTTCATGGCAGCTGGCGCTGACATGAACCCCACCACTATTACCCCCTGCCACCGCACCAGGGCAGCGTGGAAGAGCGAGGCTAAGTGCCAGAATTGGCGCATCCTATGGATGCGCCATTTCTGGGGCGGCTGACGGCTGGTGTTTCTAGCCTGGGAGGGGGCCAATATTCATGGCACCCTTCCTGGGCTATTAATATCAGCCCCCAGCTGTCTGCCTAGCCTGTGCTAGCTATTAAATTAGGGGGGACCCCACGTCATTTTTTTGGGGGGTCCCCCATTTTAATAGCTAGTAAAGGCTAGGTATTCAGCTGGGGGCTGATATTAGTAGCCTGGGAAGCTCCGTGGGTTTTACCCCCTTCCCAGGCTTCAAACATCTGCCCCAGCCGTCTGCTTAACCTCCGCTAGAGACTAAAATTATGGGGGATCCCACGCCATTTTTTTTTTAAATAAATCCTTTATTTTAACACTAAATGACATTTGAGGACTTAATAAAGATGCAGTCCCTAAATTATTATTTATTTTTTAATAAATTTTTCCCAAAACTTTTGACGTGGGCTTCGCCATATTTTTGTATGCCAGCCAGGTACAGCATCCAGCTTCTATGAACGCGCCATTTTCCGGGGCGGCCGCGGACTGCAATTTTCAGCGGGGGGGGGGGGGCAGAAAGCTTGGGTCTCCCTGCGCTGCAGATTCCATCCCCCAGCTGCCTAGTTGTACCTGGCTGGACACAAAAATAGGGAGAAGCTCCACGTTTTTTTTTTTTTAATTATTTCATGAAATTCATGGAATAATTAAGAAAAAAAGGGTTTCCCTATATTGTTGAGTCTGGCCAGGTACAAATAGGCAGCTGGTGGTTGGGGGCAGCCCGTTCCTGCCTGCTGTACATGGCTGGACACAAATATAGTGTGAAGCCCCACGTCAATTTTTTTTTTAATTATTTCAGGAAATTCATGAAATAATTAAAAAAAAATTATGTGGGGCTTCGCCCTATATTTGTGTCCAGCCAGGTACAGCAGGCAGGAACGGGCTGCCCCCAGCCACCAGCTGCCTATTTGTACCTAGCCGGACACAACAATATAGGGAAGCCCTTTTTTTCTTAATTATTCCATGAATTTCATGAAATAATTAAAAAAAAGAATGTGTGGCGCTTCGCCCTATTTTTGTGTCCAGCCAGGTACAACTAGGCAGCTGGGGGCTGGAATCTGCAGCGCAGGGAGACCCAAGCTTTCTGGGCCCCACCCGCTGCAAATTGCAGTCCGCAGCCGCCCCGGAAAATGGCGCGTTCATAGAAGCGCCATCTTCTGGCGCTGTACCCAACTCATCCAGGGCCCTGGTGCGGTGGCTCACTGGGTAATAAAGGGGTTAAGGCCAGCTTGGCATTATCAGCTGGCCCTAAGCCCGAAATTCATGGGGTCACGCCAATATTAGACATGACCGCCATGAATTTCTAGTAAAGTATTTAAAAAAAACACAAACACCCAGAAAAAAGTCCTTTAATTGAAATAAAGACACAATTCTTTATTGTTCTAAATTAAACCATACTTACCGCCACGCCCATTCCAGCTGAAGCCAACGATCTCCTGCAATAAAAGTAAAATAATAAAGCAACCTCATCCTTACCTTTCCATGGTTCCCAGGACAGCTTCAGCTCTGCTACATCGAGATGACAGGCTGGACCGCAGCAGAACGCTGCCATCCAGCCTGTCATCTCGCGGACACTGAGAAGCGCAGGCATGCTTGCGCTCCTCAGTGTCTCTCTGTGACGTCATCCAGATGAGCCGAGGTCATGTCCAATGAACTCAGCTCACCTCATGCACGTCACTGACAGCGTGGGAAAATTCTCCTGCACTCAGCACTTCAGCGTGAGAATTCTCCCACGCTGTCAGTGACGTGCATGAGGTGCGCCGAGTTCATTGGACATGACCTCACCTCATGCACGTCACTGACAGCGTGGGAAAATTCTCACGCTGAAGCGCTGAGTGCAGGAGAATTCTCCCACGCTGTCAGTGACGTACATGAGGTGAGCCGAGTTCATTGTCGGCTCATCTGGATGCCGTCACAGCCAGACACTGAGGAGTGGAAGTATGCCTGCGCTTCTCAGTGTCTGCGGGATGACAGGCTGGATGGCAGCATTCTGCTGCGGTCCAGCCTGTCATCTCGATGTAGCAGAGCTGGAGCCGTCGTGGGAGCCATGGAAAGGTAAGGATGAGGTTGCTTTATTATTTTTCTTTTATTGCAGGAGATCGTTGGCTTCAGCTGGAATGGGCGTGATGGTAAGTATGGTTTAATTTAGAACAATAAAGAATTGTGTGTTTATTTCAATTAAAGGACTTTTTTCTGGGTGTTTGTGTTTTTTTTAAATACTTTACTAGAAATTCATGGTGGTCATGTCTAATATTGGCGTGACCCCATGAATTTCGGGCTTAGGGCCAGCTGATAATGCCAAGCTGGCCTTAACCCCTTTATTACCCAGTGAGCCACCGCACCAGGGCCCTGGATGAGTTGGGTACAGCGCCAGAAGATGGCGCTTCTATGAACGCGCCATTTTCCGGGGCGGCTGCGGACTGCAATTTGCAGCGGGTGGGGCCCAGAAAGCTTGGGTCTCCCTGAGCTGCAGATTCCAGCCCCCAGCTGCCTAGTTGTACCTGGCTGGACACAAAAATAGGGCGAAGCTCCACGTTTTTTTTTTTTAAATTCATGAAATTCATGGAATAATTAAGAAAAAAAGGGCTTCCCTATATTGTTGTGTCCGGCTAGGTACAAATAGGCAGCTGGTGGTTGGGGGCAGCCCGTTCCTGCCTGCTGTACCTGACTGGACACAAATATAGGGCGAAGCCCCACATCAATTTTTTTTAATTATTTCATGAATTTCCTGAAATGATTTAAAAAAAATTGACGTGGGGCTTCGCACTATATTTGTGTCCAGCCAGGTACAGCAGGCAGGAACGGGCTGCCCCCAACCACCAGCTGCCTATTTGTACCTGGTTGGACACAACAATATAGGGAAGCCCTTTTTTTCTTAATTATTTCATGAATTTCATGAAATAATTTAAAAAAAAAAAAACGTGAAGCTTCTCCCTATTTTTGTGTCCAGCCAGGTACAACTAGGCAGCTGGGGGATGGAATCTGCAGCGCAGGGAGGCCCAAGCTTTCTGCCCCCCCCCCTCCCGCTGAAAATTGCAGTCCGCAGCCACCCCGGAAAATGGCGCGTTCATAGAAGCTGGATGCTGTACCTGGCTGGCATACAAAAATATGGCGAAGCCCACGTCAAAAGTTTTGGGAAAAATTAATTAAAAAATAAATAATAATTTAGGGACTGCATCTTTATTAACTCCTCAAATGTCATTTAGTGTTAAAATGAAATAATTAAAAAAAAATTGACGTGGGGCTTCGCACTATATTTGTGTCCAGCCAGGTACAGCAGGCAGGAATGGGCTGCCCCCAACCACCAGCTGCCTATTTGTACCTGGTTGGACACAACAATATAGGGAAGCCCTTTTTTTCTTAATTATTCCATGAGTTTCATGAAATAATTAAAAAAAAAAATGTGTGGGGCTTCGCCCTATTTTTGTGCCCAGCCAGATACAACTAGGCAGCTGGGGGCTGGAATCCGCAGCGCAGGGAGACCCAAGCTTTCTGGGCCACCCCCGCTGCAAATTGCAGTCCGCAGCCGCCCCAGAAAATGGCGCGTTCATAGAAGCGCCATCTTCTGGCGCTGTACCCAACTCATCCAGGGCCCTGGTGCGGTGGCTCACTGGGTAATAAAGGGGTTAAGGCCAGCTTGGCATTATCAGCTGGCCCTAAGCCCAAAATTCATGGGGTCACGCCAATATTAGACATGACCACCATGAATTTCTAGTAAAGTATTTAAAAAAACACAACACCCAGAAAAAAGTCCTTTAATTGAAATAAACACACAATTCTTTATTGTTCTAAATTAAACCATACTTACCACCACGCCCATTCCAGCTGAAGCCAACGATCTCCTGCAATAAAAGTAAAATAATAAAGCAACATCATCCTTACCTTTCCATGGCTCCCACGACAGCTTCAGCTCTGCTACATCGAGATGACAGGCTGGACCGCAGCAGAACGCTGCCATCCATCCTGTCATCCCGCAGACACTGAGAAGCGCAGGCATACTTCCACTCCTCAGTGTCTCTCTGTGACGGCATCCAGATGAGCCGAGGTCATGTCCAATGAACTCAGCTCACCTCATGCACGTCACTGACAGCGTGGGAAAATTCTCCTGCACTCAGCGCTTCAGCGTGAGAATTCTCCCACGCTGTCAGTGACATACATGAGGTGAGGTCATGTCCAATGAACTCAGCTCACCTCATGTACGTCACTGACAGCGTGGGAAAATTCTCCTGCACTCAGCACTTCAGCGTGAGAATTTTCCCACGCTGTCAGTGACGTGCATGAGGTGAGCTGAGTTCATTGGACATGACCTCACCTCATGTATGTCACTGACAGCGTGGGAGAATTCTCACGCTGAAGCGCTGAGTGCAGGAGAATTTTCCCACGCTGTCAGTGACGTGCATGAGGTGAGCTGAGTTCATTGGACATGAACTCGGCTCATCTGGATGACGTCACAGAGAGACACTGAGGAGCGCAAGCATGCCTGCGCTTCTCAGTGTCTGCGGGATGACAGGCTGGATGGCAGCTTTCTGCTGCGGTCCAGCCTGTCATCTCGATGTAGCAGAGCTGGAGCTGTCCTGGGAACCATCGAAAGGTAAGGATGAGGTTGCTTTATTATTTTTCTTTTATTGCAGGAGATCGTTGGCTTCAGCTGGAATGGGCGTGATGGTAAGTATGGTTTAATTTAGAACAATAAAGAATTGTGTCTTTATTTCAATTAAAGGACTTTACTCTGGGTGTTTGTGTTTTCTTTTAACTTTGACTATGGGGTTAGTAATGGGGGTGTCTTATAGACGCCTCTCCATTACTAACCTGGGCTTGATGTCAGCTGGCATTATAAGCTGACATCAACCCCAACCCCATTACCCCCTGCCACCGCACCAGGGCAGCGTGGAAGAGCGAGGCTAAGTGCCAGAATTGGCGCATCCTATGGATGCGCCATTTCTGGGGCGGCTGACGGCTGGTTTTTCTAGCCTGGGAGGGGGCCAATATTCATGGCACCCTTCCTGGGCTATTAATATCAGCCCCCAGCTGTCTGCCTAGCCTGTGCTAGCTATTAAATTAGGGGGGACCCCACGTTATTTTTTTGGGGGGGTTCCCCCATTTTAATAGCTAGTAAAGGCTAGGTATTCAGCTGGGGGCTGATATTAGTAGCCTGGGAAGCTCCGTGGGTATTACCCCCTTCCCAGGCTTCAAACATTTGCCCCAGCTGTCTGCTTAACCTCCGCTAGAGCCTAAAATTAAGGGGAACCCCACGCCAATTTTTTTTTAAATAAATCCTTTATTTTAACACTAAATGACAAGTACAGTAATCAACACTGTCACTGTACTTCATATATATGTGACTGACATGTTTCTATCTATCTAATCTATGTGTGATTCTCTATTCCTTCTATTCTAAATTGTCCAGTACAGATGCTGAATTGCCGGCCGGCTTTCTTAAAGAGACGGTGCATGAAAACACTATTATTTTTTTAAATAAATCCTTTACACTAAATGACAAGTACAGTAAGCAACACTGTCACTGTACTTCATATATATGTGACTGACATGTTTCTATCTATCTAATCTATGTGTGAAGCTCTATTCTGTCTGTTATAAATTGTCAGGTACAGATGCTGAATTGCCGGCCGGCTTTTTTAAAGAGACGGTGCACGAAAACACTAATATTTTTTTTAATAAATCCTTTACACTAAATGACAAGTTCTGTAAGCAACACTGTCACTGTACTTCTTATATATGTGACTGACATGTTTCTATCTATCTAATCTATGTGTGAAGCTCTATTCTGTCTGTTATAAATTGTCGGGTACCGCTGCTGAATTGCCGGCCGGCTTTTTTAAAGAGACGGTGCACGAAAACACTAATATTTTTTTTAATAAATCCTTTACACTAAATGACAAGTACAGTAAGCAACACTGTCACTGTACTTCATATATATGTGACTGACATGTTTCTATCTATCTAATCTATGTGTGAAGCTCTATTCTTTCTGTTGTAAATTGTCGGGTACCGGTGTATGCCGCTGATGAATTGCCGGCTTTTCATGTCATTCTACATTATTCTTAGTTGTTTTACTTCATGTAGAATTAACCTACAAGGAAAGAAAGGGTTTATTTTCATTCCGATATTTGTGTCCCATTGACTTGCATTGGTTTCCGGTATCGGAATCGGCGATATCCGATACTTTTTGGGTATCGGCCCGATCCAATCCGATACGATATTTCCTGATATCGGAAGGTATCGCTCAACACTAATCCTCAATAATCCAAACCTCCCACTTCCGTCTCCCAGACTTCTCACATGCTGTGCCAATTCTCTGGAATGCACAATCTAAGACAATTTGATTAATTCTCAATACCCATGGTTTTAAGTGTTGCCTAAAAATGCATTTCTTTAAACTGGCCTATTGCCTCACCTTGCTTATCGAACTATCCCAATTTTGCCCATACAAAATTTTCTTCATAATCAAAACCCTTGTAACACCAGTTTACATACCCTCCATGCACTTAATAGCCCTCTGTGTCTGTACTTGTACACATACTGTCTAGCGACCTGTTCGTGTAGCATTATGTGAATATCCTATTTATTTTATTGATCTCTTGACCATACAATACAAGCACTTTCTACCATTCATCTTTCATGTCTCCCCTATTTCCTCATAGATTGTAGCTTGCGAGCAGGGCCCTCACTCCTTTTGGTATCGGTTGAGTTATGTGTTATAATGTCATGTCTTTATTGTCTGTACATGTTCCCTCTGTAATGTAAAGTGCTGCGGAATATGTTGGCGCTATAGAAATAATTGATTATTATAATTTGGTATCTCTGCATCCATAATAGTCCAGTCTATCAAAATATAAAATTAACCCAACCAGTAAACGCCCTAGAGAGAAAAATTGAAACTCCAGGATTGCATTTTTTTGATCTACACAACAGCACAAAAAATGCAATAAGAAGCAATCAATTCATTGTAACTACTACCCAAAATATGTCAATAAAATCAAGCTAACTGCACAAAAGACAACAGTCAGAAAATGGCAACTCAAGTAAGTTTTTTTTTTTTAGTTTTCATTTTTTCTGCTACTTAACCCCCCCCCAAAAAAACTTCACAAGGTTAGTATCACCACAATTCTACTGATGTGAAGAATCTCATTGCTACATGACTTCTGCAGCATAATTAATGGCTTAAATACAAAACCCCAAAACTTATTCAGAGTTACATTTGTGGAATTTCACAGCACTTTAATTTTTTTCCTGTTTTAAAATGACTTTTTGAAGGAGAGGATAATCACTGGAACAATTAGCGTATTTTTTGGACTATAAGACGCACTCCAAATTTTGGGGTGGAAAATGGGAAAAAATATTTTCTTATAATATGGGGACCAGTTGACGCGCCCCCTGGGCCAGTGCTGTTTGGGGATACCCGGAACCGGATCAGATGGGGGTTGTAGTCTCCGAGTGGCGGCGACCCGGTCCGTGCCCAGGGTGTCAAACTCAGTGTGTGGCAGTCTTTACAGATGTTGTTAAAGGTCCTTAGTGTCGACTACGCCACCCGTTGATTTGCGGTCAAAAGGCCGCCGCTGCAGAAGGGTCCGCTGAGGCTGGTGGTATGTGTGCAGCTGGGGTAGTATAACCCCCAACGGGAGGGGTATAGCCTCAGGGGGTCAGATGTAGAGGATGGTGGTTGTGCAGGTGCAGGATGAGTCAGCAAGAAGACTCAGAGTCGGGCTGTGCAGTTCAGGGGTTTTTACTTACGGGTGTTCTTATGGTCACTCTGGCCTGAAGCGACCACCCGAGCCGTGCTGCGTCCACCAGGTCCTGGACTCGGCCAACCCCCAAGTAATTCTGGAGCGTGGTCCTGAGCTCCCTTTCTGACTTTCCCTCTCTTCTGGCCGTTCTCACTAGGGATCCACTTATGTCCGGCTCCCTCGGGTCTCTTGGTGGGTACACCTCTTCTGGGTTCCCTGACCCTATACTTGGTATGCCTTCCGAGTGGATTTAGTGAGGGTCATGGCAGATCCTGCCCACGACCTCCGGTTCCTGGCTAAGGTGTGCTTTTCTCTCTGCCAGCTTGGGATCCGGTACCCTGGGTGCCAACCCTTCACCCTGCTGCTTGTATTCTGGGGTCTTGGGGTTCCTTCTTCTTCTCTCTGGGTCCTTCTGACTCCTCTCTCTCTCTCTCAGACTTGGCCTTGGAGCTGGGCCCAGCCGGAACCACAACTCCCTGTCAGCCCTTCTGGCTGAGCTTCTCTGCTCTGCTCCTCTGACTCTACAAAAGACTGACTCACTCTACAAAAGACCCTGTCCTAAGATGGTGCCCACCTTATATACTCCCTCTATGTGTGAGCTCAGGTGACCAGCACCCAATGAGCTCCTAGCCTTACCCAGACTGCTCCCCCTATCTGCCCCTACACTACTGGGATGTTCCACCCCCCTCCCACTCCAGCCAGGGACAGACACTATCGTACCTGCACATATATTGGTGGGAGTACCGTCGATCTGTCCCCCGGAAATGGGATGTATGTAGTGCATGCAGCTATCTGAGCTCAGTCCCACACTCCATCCTTACCCGGGAGTGGAATACCACACCTCTGGCTTGAGGTGTAATACCCCTGTAGCAGCCGAGTCCTCAGGGTGCTACACAGTCTTATAGTCCGAAAAGGTCTCATACCTGGGGAGCGGTGGAGCGGCGGTCACAGGAGGCATGGTCCCTCAGGAAGCCGGCAGAAGTGTAGCATTATAGCTTTATTGGGGGTGTAGTTTTTACCAAGTAGTCTTAGAGAAATGTAGCAATTGGTACAAGATGCATAAAAAATGCTAAAAAATAACTTTTAATAAATTCCTTTAAAAACTCGTAGAAATACTAAAGTGCAGAAAATAGTGCTCACACATATGATGAAAACAAACTCTCTGTTCAATAGAGACACAAAAAGGGGGATGCCTGTTTAAATCCTCTTTTTTCAAATATAGGAAACAACAGTATACAAATTATCCCATTTTATGGTATAGTGTAATTATCTTTTCCTATTGATCCTTTAGTATATCATATAAAACGATAGTTATGTTACATGAAGAGGGAAGGAAGAATCACTAGATAAGTGCAAATATTACATCCACTATTTCTCCATCATAGGACCTCAATAAAAATAGTGAGAAAGGGCCACACCGACCACACTGTGGTATAACCAAATGCACTTAAACACACAATACCATACTTGAAAACGGCACCAAATCATATAGGATGTGTACTCCACTTACTACCATCCCTTGATTATGAAGAATTCACTGGAAATATGATTACCAGGCAGGTTCAAGATATGTCATGATGCCCATAATTCTTATATAGCATATGCAGGTGCATCTCACTAAATTATAATATCATCAAAAGGTTAATTTATTTCAGTTCTTCAATACAAAAAGTGAAGCTCATATATTATATAGAATCATAGAATCATAGAATCATAGAATGGTAGAGTTGGAAGGGACCTCCTGGGTCATCTGGTCCAACCCCCTGCTCAAAGCAGGATTCACTAGATCATCTCAGACAGATGTCTGTCCAGCCTCTGTTTGAAGACGTCCATTGAAGGGAAACTCACCACCTCTCGTGGCAGCCTGTTCCACTCATTAATCACCCTAACTGTCAAAAAGTTTTTTCTAATATCTAATCTGTGTCTCCTCCCATTTAGTTTCATCCCATTGCTTCTAGTCTTTCCTTGTGCAAATGAGAATAAAGATGATCCTTCTACAATGTGACAGCCCTTGACATATTTGTAGACAGCTATTAAGTCTCCTCTCAGTCTTCTTTTTTGCAAGCTAAACATTCCCAAATCCTGCAACCGTTCCTCATAGGACATGGTTTGCAGACCAGTCACCATTCTGGTCGCTCTTCTCTGAACTTGCTCCAGTTTGTCTATGTCTTTTTTAAAATGTGGTGCCCAAAACTGTACACAGTATTCCAGATGAGGTCTGACCAAAGAGGAGTAAAGACCGATAATGACTTCACGTGATCTAGACTGTATGCTTCTGTTAATACATCCCAGAATTGTATTTGCCTTTTTTGCTGCTGCATCACACTGTTGACTCATGTTTAGTCTATGATCTATTAGTATACCTAAGTCTTTTTCACATGTACTGTTGCTTAGCTCTATTCCTCCCATTCTGTATATGCTTTTTTCATTTTTATTGCCCAGATGTAGTACTTTGCATTTTTCCCTGTTAAAAACCATTCTGTTGGTTGCTGCCCACTGCTCCAGTTTATTTAGGTCTTTTTGAATCCTCTCTCTCTCTTCTCTAGTATTAGCTATCCCTCCTAGCTTTGTGTCATCAGCAAATTTAATCAGTTTACCCTCAATTTCTTCATCTAAATCATTGATAAAGATGTTGAACAATACAGGTCCCAGGACGGAGCCCTGTGGTACCCCACTTGAGACATTCATCCAGCTGGATGTGAAGCCATTTACAACCACCCTTTGAGTCCGATCACTAAGCCAGTTATGAATCCACCTAACAGTTGCCTGGTCCATTGCATACTTGGTCATTTTTTCAATAAGGATGGTGTGAGATACTTTGTCAAATGCTTTGCTGAAGTCAAGATATACTATATCTACAGCATTTCCCTGATCCACCCAGTCAGTGATTCTGTCATAGAAGGAAATTAAGTTAGTCTGACATGACTTGTTAGTTACAAACCCATGCTGACTCTGGTTAATCACTTCATTCTTATCCATGTACTTACATACATGTTGTTTAATAATTTGTTCAAAGATCTTTCCTGGTATAGAAGTCAGACTCACCGGCCTATAGTTCCCTGGGTCCACCTTCTTCCCCTTTTTGAAGATAGGAACAACATTTGCTCTTCTCCAGTCTTCTGGGACTTCTCCTGTTCTCCAAGAATTTTCAAAGATTATGGAGAGTGGTTCTAAAATTTCTTCTACGATCTCCTTCAGTACTCTGGGGTGTAATTCATCTGGACCTGGAGACTTGAACTCATTTATGTTAGCTAAATATTCCCTCACAATCTTTCTGTTTACAGATAACTTTGATTCCTCTATTCCTTTAAAAGGACAGTGAAGATCAGTTGATGTTACATTTTCTTTCTGAGAGAAAACAGATGCAAAATAGGAATTAAAAAGTTCGGCCTTCTCAACATCCTCTCTTACCATTTCTCCATTTTCATCCTGTAAAAATCCTATAGCATCTTTGACTTTTCTTTTACTTTTGACATACCCCCAAAATCCTTTTTTATTGCTTTTGACATCTCTTGCAAGCCTTAATTCATTGTCAGCTTTAGCTAACCTGATACGTGCCCTGCAGGATCTGCAGACTGCATTATAATCTTCTTTAGAATCATTACAACCAGAATGATCTATTTAAAGTGTTTATTTCTATTAATGTTGATGATTATGGCTTACAGCCAATGAAAACACAAAAGTCATTATCTCAGTAAATTTAGAATACCGTATTTTTTGGACTATAAGACATACTTTTTTCCACCAAAATTTTGGAGGAAAGTGGGGAGTGTGTTTTATAGTCCAATGTACATAAATATTGTGGCTGTGGGTGGTGGGGGATGTGGGGGAAGCGACAGCGACTGAGTAGCAGGGCACAGGAGGCAGTAGCCGCCTGCTGCAGCCTACACTGTGCCCGATGGGCGTGGGGAGCAGTGAGTATTCATTTTTCTTAATAGCCGACACACTGTGCCTGCAGCGTGGCTCCTGGTATGTATAGCACTCTTCATCCCTGCATGTATGGCCCCCCTCATCCTCGTATGCTTGGGTGTGGTTAATATTTATAGACTTTAATAGTGGGCACGTTGACAGCCGAGCGCAGCAGGAGCCGTGCTGTGGCTTCAGTGTGTGCGCAACTAGGGAGAATGAATGGTCACTGCTCCCCACGCAGTCCCGGCGTGGGGAGCAGTGACTATTCTTGCACAGCATCTCACTGTGTGAGGGCGCATGGCAGTTTTGCCATGCGCGGCTCACACAGTGAGAACCCTATCGTCAACAGAGCGGGACGCAGCGCTGGAGGAGAGAGGAGGTGAGTATGACCTCAAGCAGCTTGGATTGTGTGCCTCTCCACTCTTCCTCCAGACTCTGGGACCTTGATTTCCAAATGAAAATTGGAAGTCTGGGACCTTGTGGAGTCTGTCAATGACTGTCTTCTGGACATCTGTCAAGTCAGCAGTCTTCCCCATGATTGTAGAGCCTACTGAAACAGACTAAAGGGCCTTTTTAAAAGCTTTGGAAGCCTTTGCAGATGTTTTTTGTTAATTATTTTAATTTACTGAGATATTGACTTTTGTATTTTCATTGGCTATAATCCATAATCATCAACATTAACAGAACTAAACACTTGAAATAGATCACTCTGTTTGTAATGACTCTATATAATATATGAGTTTCCCATTTTGTATTGAAGAACTGAAATAAATTAACTTTTGATGATATTCTAATTTTGTGAGATGCACCTGTACTATCATAGTCATAGCACTAGGCAACAGCCAAAACAAATTCCGTGCAGACTGGTATAATAGAAAAAAAGGAACAATGTCACCTCTTTTCTTTGCCACATTCAAAGATCACTAGTAAGGGAAAACCTCTGTCCATACACAGGAATGGCTAATGGGGAGGTTGTCCTCAAAGCGTGCTCCTAATACGTTTCGTTGGGTGTAGACTCATCAGGGGAGAAACCATTAAGGTCTGCCACATACAGACTGCATCATGAGTATAGTGCTTGCCGCTCAGTAAGCTAACCGCATGTGTTGCTTTAAATCAGGCCACGCCCTCTTGGCTCTGCCCTCGGTGGGTGACGCGGATCCGGTCTGTGGATCGCATTTCTGGCTGGTGAACCGCATATCTGGGCGGTGGAATGCAAACCATGATGTAACTTCCCGTATGTGCGCTCCACCATCCGTGAACTAGCCTGCAGTCACCCTGGAAATGATAGGAGTATTCCATGCTTCATCAATATAGTGCCAGCAGTAAAAACTTAGCAAAGGCACAGGGGGGCTGACTAATATATTACACAAAGGAGAAAAATTAATCAGACATTGACCTATGTACTTTATGTTACAAACCCATGGTCATACCCTCAAATGGCATTTGGTAAAATTATACCTTCCAGGCTAATATATTCAGGCAATGGCTTTCATAGATAGAAGGAATCCCCAAGATTCTCCTCCACAAAAAACATAAAATGAGAGGGAAACAAATGTATCAAATAGAGTAAGATGAAATATTGAGCCATGGACATCAGTCAGAGGATATTTACATTCTTATTTGTAAAGAGTGTATTGCATGCATGATCGACTTAAGGACGTGGTTTGACAAGACTTAAGATGGCACAGGGAGGGACTGCGATGTTCCTAATTACAGAACTATGCTAAATGTGCCCTACCTAACGTGGAGGTGGGCACCCTAGGATCCTGCGCATGTGACTCCCCCACTCAATGGTGGCTGGCCCTAGTCTAGCTGTCCCTTATTGTCCCTTCTACTAAAGGAATGGGGCAAAGGATAACTGCTCATTTAAATCTGTTGGACGCACAGTTTTTAGTTTGAAGATCCACTGTGTCTCTTTCTGCTTGTCCCAGTCACCCCCCTTGATGTGTGGAAAGATTTTATCTATCCCAATAAATTTCATCTTTTCTGTATTGCCCTGAAGCATGGGATTCAAGTGATTTGCCACCGGTGTGTCTTTTTTGTTAATGGTATCCTTTATGTGCTCACCGATTCTTTACGGAATTCTCTCTTTGTCTTTCCAATATATTCGAAGATGTTACTTGTAAATTGCTTGGTTAAAAGGATTGCTTTGCATGTGATGCAGTTGCAGCATTTAAAACACCCTTTCGTCTGAGTGCCAAGCCAAGAAGCGGCAGTAATATTTCCAGAATTGGGCTGAAAATGGCTGTGGACCAATCTGTTGCGGAGAGATCTCCCTTTCTTTTTAAATGATTTGCGGGTTCGGGAAGATTGTTGTTTTAATGTCATTGTCCATCAGAAGGATGGGCCAGTGTTTGCTCAGGATCGTTCTTATCTCTCTAGCTCCATTGGAGTACCTGGTAATAAACCTTAGGTTTTCATTTGATTGTTTCCTTGGGGTGGAAATAAGAAGCTGTCTCCTTTCTTTCTGTAGAGAGTGGATGTAGGCCTCCCTTTGGACCCTTCTAGGGTATCCCCTTTCTTCAAATCTTTTTTGAAGATCCCTGGCTTGCTCCTTAAATAATCCTTCTGTGGAACAATTAAGACAGATTCACAAATACTGCCCTTTCGGAATACCTCTCCTGAGGGGAAACGAATAGCTACTTTCCCACCTCAGGAGAGGAGAATTAGTGGCAGTTTTTTTCCTATGGGTTTTAGTCACAATCTCCCCGTTTACATTTTGAATCAAAATATCCAAGAAAGGAAGACTTTTGATATTGACCTCAAAAGTAAAGTGAAGTCCTAGATCATTATGGTTCAATTGGTGGACAAATTCTCCAAATTTAACTGTGTCCCCTTTCCAGATGACAAATATGTCATCTATATATTGTAGCCATATTACTATCTTGTTATTGGGACACTTTGGAGAATCACCAAAAACAATATTTTCCTCCCACCAGCCCAGGAGCAGGTTGGCATATGAAGGTGCGCATGGACTTGCCATGGCAGTGCCCCTGAGCTGGTGGAAGTACTCTCTATCTAACAAAAAAACATTTTTTGTCAAACAAAATTTTAACTCACTTAAAGTGAAATTATTGTGCCTATCATATTGGCGACCTCTTGCACCCAGATAATGCTCCACAGCCATCATGCCCTTTTTGTGAGGAATAGATGAATAAAGAGCCTCTTCATCTATACTGCCTAAAATCATGTCAGGTTCTAAGAAGATGCCATCAAGTTTACCAAGCAAGTCCGTGGTGTCTCGTACATACAGTAAAGGAACTAATTATTTGATCCCTTGCTGTTTTTGTAAGTTTGCCCACTGACAAAGACATGAACAGTCTACAATTTAAAGGGTAGGTTAATTTTAACATTGAGAGATAGAATATCCCCCAAAAAATTAAGAAAATCACAAGGTATAAATTAGATACATTTATTTGCATTTTGCAGTGAGAAATAAGTATTTGATTCCTCTGGCAAAAAACACTTAATACTTGGTGGCAAAACCCTTGTTGGCAAGCACAGCAGTCAGAAGTTTCTTGCAGTTGATGATGAGGGTTGCACACATGTCAGGAGGAATTTTGGTCCACTCCTCTTTGCAGATCATCTCTAAATCATTCAGATTTTGAGGCTGTCACTTGGCAACTCGGAGCTTTAACTCCCTCTATAAGTTTTTAATGGGATTAAGGTCTGGAGACTGACTAGGCTTCTTTTTAAGCCACTCCTTTGTTGCCTTGGCTGTATGTTTTGGATCATTGTCTTGCTGGAAGACCCAGCCACGACCCATTTTTAATCTCCTGGCAGAGGGAAGGAGGTTGTCACTCAGAATTTTACGGTACATGGCTCCATCCAGAGCCGGCGTCAGCACCCAACGCACCCGGACAAGTGCTGGGGCCCTGAGCAGGCGGGGGGGGGGCCCACTCACCGTCGGGCACCCCGGAGTGCTATGGGACCCGTGAGTGGTGCGGTACCGGTGGCAGCGCAATACTTACCTCTCCCCGTGCCTCTGCAGCAGGTCCTGTCTCTTCCGCGGCTGCTGCACTGTGACATCTGAGGTCAGAGGGCACAGTAACGTCTGTACACTGCGCTCTTTCCTGAGCCGTCACATTGCAGAGAGCGGGAAGACGTCAGCGACGCTGGAGCCCAGAGCAGCGGCATCAGGTGAGAAGTGAGGTGAGTATTTGATTTTTTTTTTATATGTATGAAGGCATGGGGCATTATATGGGGGGGTGATGACATGCTGCATGCTGCATTATATGGGGGGAAGAGGTGACATCCTGCATGGGGCATTATATGAGGGGGGAGAGGTGACATCTTGCATGGGGCATTATATGGGGGAGAGGTGACATCCTGCATGGAGCATTATATGGGGGGGTGATGACATCCTGCATGGGGAATTATATGGGCGGGTGACATCCTGCATGGGGCATTATATGGGGGGAGGGATGACATCCTGCATGGGGCATTATATGGGGGGGGAGGTGATATCCGGCATGGGCCATTATATGGGGGGGAGAGGTGACATCCTGCATGGGGTATTATATGGGAGGGAGAGGTGACATCCTGCATGGGGCATTATATGGGTGCCTGGGAGGGAGTGACATTCTGCATGGGGCACTATATGGGGGGGAGAGGTGACATCCTGCATGGGGAATTATATGGGGGAGAGGTGACATCCTGCATGGGGCATTATATGGGAGGGAAGTGACATCCTGCATGGGGCATTGTGTGGGTGCACAGCCTGCATGGTGCATTATGTGGGGGCCAGTATTCTCTATGGAACGTTATATGGGGGGCCACTATTCTGTATGGAGCGTTATATGGGGGCCAGTATCTTCAATGGAGCGTTATAAGGAGGCCAGCATCCTGTATGGAGCGTTATATGGGGTCCATTATTCTGTATGGAGCAATATATGGGGCCTATAATACTGTATTAAGGACTATGTGGGGTCATTATTCTGTATGGAGCAATATATGGGGCCCATAATACTGTATGGAGGACTATGTGGTGCCCATAATGCTGTACGGAGGCCTATATTGTCCAGTCTGCACTGTGCACTGCGAGGATTTGCTGGTTTCTGAGCTTTTGTAGAATTCACAATAGATATCACTCATGTAATGTAAGTAGTGACATCTTTGGCATTGTACTATATATACTGTATGTATATACAGTATATGTATATATATATTTCTCTGCGGTATCTGTGCATCATGAATCGTGGTATGTGTTAAAGGGGCCCACTGAGACTCTTTCGCCCAGGGCCCACAAAAACCTGGAGCCGGTCCTGGCTCCATCCATTCCATTCTCCCATTGATGCGGTGAAGTAGTCTTGTGCCCTTAGCAGGGAAACACCCCCAAAACATAATGTTTCCACCTCCATGCATGATAGTGGGGACAGTGTTCTTTCGGTCATAGGCAGCATTTCTCTTCCTCCAAACACAGCGAGTTGAGTGAATGCCAAAGAGCTCATTTTTTGTCTCATCTGACCACAGCACCTTCTTCCAATAACTCACAGAATCATCCAGGTGTTCATTAGCAAACTTCAGATGGGCCTGCACATGTGCCTTCTTGAGCAGGGGGACCTTGCGGGCACTGCAGAATTTTAAACTTTTAAGGCATAATGTGTTACCAATGGTTTTCTTGGTGACTGTGGTCCAATCTGCCTTGAGATCATTAACAAGTTCCCCCGGTGTAGTTTTAGGCTGATCTCTCACCTTCCTCATGATCAAGGATACCCCACAAGGTGAGATTTTGCATGGTGCCCCAGATCGATGTCGATTGACAGTCATTTTGAATTTCTTCCATTTTCTTACTATTGCACCAAGAGTAGTCTCCTTCTCACTCAGTATCTTACTTATGATTTGTGCAGGTCTATGATCTTGTCCCTGACATCCTTAGAAAGCTCTTTGGTCTTGCTCATGTTGTAGAGGTTAGAGTCTGACTGATTAATTGAGTCTGTGGACAGGAGTCTTTCATACAGGTGACTATGTAAGACAGCTGTCTTTAATGCAGGTAAGGAATTGATTAGGAGCGTCTAACTTGTCTGTAGGAGCCAGAACTCATAATGGTTTGTAGGGGATCAAATGCAAATAAATGTATCTAATTTATTCAATGTGATTTTCTTGATTTTTTTTTGGATAGTCTATCTCTCAATGTTAAAATTAACCTACCCTTAAAATTATAGATTGTTCATGTCTTTGTCAGTGGGCAAAAACAGCAAGGGATCAAATAATTATTTCCTTCACTGTAGGAGTTTAATGCCATGACAAAATGTCTTAAAATTTTGTCCACATAGAAACCCAGATTTTCAGTGAGACTGTTATTACCCGATACAATAGGTCTACCTTTCAGAGGGTGAATCCCCTTATGAATTTTGTAGCATTGCAGAGGGCCCTGGGAGGGAGAAGGCGGTGCCCCAGCAGCACTGGGTTGCAGTTGTGGTGGAGCGACATAGCAGGAAGCAGGGTGCCTCACTCCAGAACCCGGCGGCAGGAGCAGTGAGATGTTGTGGACCCGGTGTCGGCGGTGAAGCAGAGTGCAGTGCACTGCTTTTCCAGAGGTCATCTTCCAGAAGCCGTGGTCTACAGGAAAATGGCTGCCCAAGCCGGTGCATGCACAGACTGGGATCTCGGCCGCTTTTTCCCTGAGGCCCACGGCTGCAGGAAGATGACCGCCGGAGGCAGCGCATGCGAAGTTGAGATCTCAACTGGGTCTAGATCCCAGTCTGCGCTTGCGGCCGCCTGACCGCCGATACTGGGCCCACAACATCGCACAGCTTGTGCAGCCGCCGGCTTCCAGATGGAGGGACCCTGCTTCCTTGCGATCCCGCTCCACCACCACCGCAACTCCCCAGTAAGCCTGTATTCAGACCATAAGACACACTATTATCATATTTGAAACTAGTGTGGACTTAAGAGCCACCAGCTACCTGACCTACAATTATTCTACAACAATGGGCCTAGCACTGGCCAGCAGCTGCAAAACACACTGACATCATGTCGCAGGTGGTGCAATGTCAAACCTGGCCTGCTTGTGATGTGACACCCGAGTGCACTACATCTGTAAGGAGATGGACATATTGCCCTGTTCCCCCTTGAAGACATCAGTGCTGTGTTCAATGTAAAGTGTAATGTGTATAATGCGCTATTGTGAGGGTGATGTGTAATGTGAATTGTGTTGTGATTCATTGCAGTGTTCTGACTAGGGTAAGATAAAGTTAAGCATTGGGACTAGCCCCTATTGGGATTGACTAGTGCAAGGGACAGACACAGTTTTCTGTTAGTAAGTCAGCTAAAGCCCAGCGAGTGACAGAGATGGACCTAAGGTCCATTGTGTGCAGTACTCCAGCTCATGGGTGTCTCATACATGGGAGATCAAAGCAGAGGATAGCTGAATACCGGCAGAGAGAGAAAGAGTTGACCGACTTATAGAGTGATCAAAGTGAGACAAGTCAGAGAACTGTTCGGAGGACTAGGAGACTGAGTAAGACGGGTCCTGGTTCTGGACGGATCAGAATGTGGAACAAAGTGAGTGTCACATGTGGGAGTTCCTCTGGTGTCAACACGCAACAAGCTAGTTCAGGCTATATTGGCACTATCCCTTTAAAAAGGGAAATAATGCAGAACCACGGGTGGAAAAGATGACTTTCAAGGACTGTAATGTGGTAAAAGGTTGAGTTGTGCAGAAACAAGTGAGACTAGTGGAGACTGGAATAAGAGAAGTGAAGCAAGTAAAGAGAATATGTATAGAGATGTTCGTGATATTGAAAGATAATAAATGTGCCCGCTACCTCATGTATATAGTTGTCATCTAAATTTTCAAAGAATTGGTGGTCTCCTTCCTTGAACTGTAAAGCATCTGGTCCTGGCAAACCAGCAACATTGGTTACATGCGGCCAGCACGGGCGGAGTACTCTCACAGTACAAGCCCACACACCCAGCAAGGACCCCCACTTTCATGTAACAAGCTGGGGTGCGCAGGTGATGTGTACATCACCCACGGCTACTGGCCCGAGCCACGTTATACAGCTGTGGGCCTCTGATAGGCCAATGGGTGCAGAGTAAGTGTGGAGCAAGGAGCCAGCCGAGAATAGGGGGAAGAAGACAGAGCCGCTTGGCATGGGAGCAGGGACAAGTAAGAGATTTGGTCTTTATTGTTATGCACCTTCTTCGGCTCAGCAGGAAATCACCAACTTCCCTTATGGCCATTGTCCTCTGCTGTGCTCCACGTCAGGTTTTACAAGTGACCCAGCATGCCTCCAAGACATCAACTGCCTAGGGCTATTTAAGGCCCACTAAAACACACACCTGTGTCTAGGTATTAAAACTTCTAGTTCTGTGATAATTTGTTAATGTGCTCCACCTACTAGCTCCTAGTCTGCATCTACCTTGGTGACCCTGAATGCCACCTGCCTTGCTTGTTAACCTTCTGCAATCCTTCTTCTGGATTTACTTTTCTGTTGCTGTAAGCCATATTTAGTTGTTTGACTCATGTTCATATTGAAGATTTATTGCTGCACTTTGCCTGTGCTTCCTCTGCTTCACTAGGTGCTGCTTTGAATTTGCCGTGTCTCCCTTCAACTGCTATGATGTTCCTATGGTTTCCAAGTCCTCGCTCCACACATGCCTTCCTGCCTTCTACACCAAAGCCCAGGGTCCATGAGTCCACCTGGATCTCAGGCTTAGCGGTTCCACCTCACAAAGTGGGCCTAACAGTTATATTAAATGTAGTGTGAGGGGCACTTTAGGGGCAGACTTCAGTGGAACAAAGGGGGCATTATTTATAGAGGCCACATAGGGGGGCAATAATACTGCATGAGGGCCAAATACGAGGTGATAATTATGGTATGGGAGCTACTTTGAGTTCATTATTATTGTATGGGAGTCACATAAGGAGATATTATCACTATTACTAAAAACTAGCTATTGAACCCATTCTACGCCCGGATGGCGAGCATTTTTATTGGTATATGGTCTCCCATGCTGTTATGCGCTACCCCCATCCTGGTATTTGTGCTGCCCCCATCCTGATTTTTGTCCTGGCCCCATCCTGGTATTTGTGCTGCCCAATCCTGTTTCCCCATCCTGTTATGTGCTGCCCGCATCCTATCCTGGTATGCATGGCACCCCTCATCCCTATATTGGTATGCATGGCACCCCTCATCCCTATCCTGGTATGCATGGCACCCCTCATCCCTATCCTGGTATGCATGGCACCCCTCATCCCCATCCTGGTATACATAGCACCCCTCATCCCCATCCTTGTATGCATGGCACCCCTCATCTCCATCCTGGTATGCATGGCACCCTTCACCCCCAATCCTGGTATGCATGGCACCCCTCATCCCTATATTGGTATGCATGGCACCCCTCATCCCTATCCTGGTATGCATGGCACCCCTCATCCCTATCCTGGTATGCATGGTACCCCTCATCCCCATCCTGGTATGCATAGCACCCCTCATCCCCATCCTTGTATGCATGGCACCCCTCATCCCCATCCTGGTATGCATGGCACCCTTCACCCCCAATTCTGGTATGCATGGCACCCCTCACCCCAATCCTAGTATAAATGGCACACCTTACCCCCAATCCTGGTATGCATGACACCCCTCACCCCCCAATCCTGGTATGCATAGCACCCCTCACCCCCAATCCTGGTATGCATGGTACCCCCTCATCCCTATCCTGGTATGCATGGCACCCCTCACCCCCAATCCTGGTATGCATGGCACTAGTGATGAGTGAGCATACTCGTAAGTACTCGGTACTCGCCCAAGCATCTCAGTACTCGAGATGCTTGGAGCTCGCCGAGTACTTGCAAGATGCTCGGGCGGATGCTCGGGTCCCCTCTCTGCATGTTTGGCACTCTTTAGAGTGCCAATCAACATGCAGGGATTGCCTGCCACTCACTGTAATGCCGCAGCCATGCGGGTTGTGGCATTACATTGATTGGCTGGCAGCACAGCGTCAACAGGTGTATATCAGATCTGGCGCCGCTGTGCTCGTCAGTCTACTCCGCAATCAGGCAGTGTAGGGAGAGGTGCTGCTGAGCTAGGGACAGATTTGCTTGTGTATTAGGTAGTGTAGGGAGAAAACAAGTACATTACACATATCCATCTCAACAAACAGTCCTTCTGAGGACTAATCCATCTGCAGAGAAAACAGGCAGGCAGTGTATATAGGCAGGCAGGCAGTTTATATAGCAGACTGCAGTGCATATAGCACAAGAGGCTCCATTCCAGTTCTGGCTGCTGCGGCTGTTAGACATTTCTAGACATAAGCCCAGGTCTCAGGGGCCAGGAATATTTTTTTTTTGGATCTTAATCCTCATTATTTGCTTAAAAAGCAATCCAGAGAACACAGTTTTTCTGCTCCATTTGCTTGTTGGCACTGCAGAATACAGCCAGGTCCTTTCCATATTACAGCGCTAAAAATCCTGCTATTTAAAACTGTGGTTTGTCCATCACACGGATCACATATAATTGTGCTGAAAATACTGCCATTTTTGGCCAACATTCCAATTTTTTTTCAGTGTGTCAGCAAAGTTTTTGACACCGGTTTGCTGTTCAAAATAGTTCTCCATCACACGGATTACATATAACTTCACTCCAAATTCAGCCATTTGTAGTGAGCGTGGAAGATATTGTCCTCCATTTAAAATGGGCAAGGCACGTGGCAAGGTACGGGGAACTGGACGTGATGGTGATGATGCATGCAGAGGCCGAGGCCGTGGGCAAGCTGAAATTGTGCCACAACAAACACCCACATCTTCTCGCCCGACCTTCCTGTCCCAATTCCTAGGGGATCGCAGCACACCACTATTAAACCCAGAGCAGTGTCAAAAGTAGAGATGAGCGGTGTTCGACTTGAACTGTTCGCCAATCTCAAATTTGAGCTGTTTTGGGCGGTGTTCGAGCCATTCGGCGAACACGAACAATTTGAAAAAAATTCGGCTGTTCGAGGTTATGTTCGATAACTGTTCGTGCACAAAAATCATAACTGGATTTTTTCTCAGTAATGCTGAAAATTAATGTTAATACGCAGTTTGAGTGTACAGCGGGGCGGGGGGAGGGGCAGGGGATGGATCTCTGCATAAATAATGAAGATCTCCATTTTTTTTTCTCTTTCCCGCATTTACAGTGGGGAGGTGCAATCTGTCAGCCTATCAGCAGCGCACACACGGAGCGAACTGCTTTTTTTCACACAAGCAAGCGCATGTGTCATTGGCAGTGTATGTCACATGTCCTTGCCCTATAAGACCCAGCGATTTTCCCCATCGCCACCATTTTCTCACTGCTGCAGCTGCGTGTTAGAAGGCACCGCTGTTGCTGTGTGCGCTATACTTTCAGTGTTAATTTCAAGCCAATTTTCGCACAAATCTACAGATAGCTTGGGAATAGGGAATACTTATGATTGCAGTCCTTTTGAGGACTAGGTTACATCATTTCCTACGACTTTTATCAGGCAGGTCTGTGCTCTTAAATAGATAGGTTGGGAGTAAAGACTAATTGTAATTGCAGTCCTTTTGAGGGCTAGGTTACATCAGTTCCTATCACTTTTATGAGGCAGGTCTGTGCTCTTAAATAGATAGGTTGGGAGTAAAGACTAGTGTTGAGCCACCCCCGTAGTGTTCGAGTTCGGTTCGGTTCGTCGAACACCCGTGTGTTCGCCGAACTGTTCGTCGAACTGTTCGTCGAACACCTTCGAACACCGTTAAAACCAATGGCAGGCAAACAAAAACACATAGAAACACATAGAAAACACCTTCAAAGGTGTCCAAAAGCTGACAAACTGCTCAGAAGACACAACTAACACATGGAAAAGTGACAAGTACATATAGTCATGCGAAAAGAAAAGAGGTGGAGGAGTAAAAGGAGGGGGAGACACAGATATAGGCATGTCATGCCCTTCTAAAATCCAAAAAGTGAGAAGCCGAGACGGCCAGTCCGCTCCTGCCTGTGCCACCTCCGTGTCGCCGGGTTTGTGCCAGAGCCGCGGTGAACCCTGACGGCCAGCCCCCCTCTCCCAATACTGGTGCCTGTCCGCTGGTGGGTCGAGAGAGCCCCCCTGTGGTGGAGGCAGCTCTAAGCTTTTTAATTTAAATTGTCCCTCTAATTTGAATGAATACACTTTAAATCCATTTACAAGGATCTATTGGAGGGCAAGTCTCATGCCAGCAGCCGCGTAATTCCAGCTCCAGTAGCGTCCACTAAAGCTGCTGCAGTTAAAAAGCTTTTATAAGGATCGAGCTCGGCTGTCCACCGCAAGGCATCCTAGTGCCAGTCCCAGCCCCTATGCCTTGGGGTGCCTCCTGATGCTCTTCACTGAGTATCCCGTGGTCCCGAAGCATTTTCTTTGAAAAAATTAAGTGTCCAAAGTACAGGTGGTGTAGCTTGCTTAACAGCCGGGATAATCCGCTGACTAGCAGACACTGCTACTAGGCACAAAGTATTTCCTGGGCTAGATGCAGTTAAAAATTTGTAAGTAGATACTCTCGTTGGATGCTGAGAAAGCATTCCATAGAGTCTCCTGGCACGCCATATATGATTCTCTTAAAAAGCTTGGGGTAGGGGTCTAGGGGACCCTTTTATAGCCAAAATCACGGCCCTGTATCACAATACGTCACCTAGGCTGAAGATAAATGGAACTGTAGCACCGAGGGCTCGGTTGCTACAGACGTATTGCACCTCACCCAGAGGTGTGATATCTCACTCTCAGATAAGGATGGAGTGTGGATCAGGACCCGACACCTGCATGCATTACACCACATTGCCGTGGGGCAGGGCGACCAATATGCCCCTGAGATGGGCACGACAGTCCCTGTCCCTGGCTGGAGTGGGGGGAGGGAACACTGAGGAAGGGGAACCCTGCAGTACAGGAGCAGGGAGGAAGCAGTTCCTGGGTGCATTGAGAAGGGAGTATAAAAGGTGGGCACCATCTTAGTTCAGTGCAGAGAAGTCTGAGCAGAAGTGGCAGGGAGCAGGGGCTCTGCATGAGCTCTGCTCCGGAGGCGGGCCTAGTAACAGAGGCCCAGGCCTGCAAGAGGGAGAAGGAAGGAAGAGGAGCGGAGAAGGCTCCAGGAACGAGGAATGAAGGGATCCCAGGGGTGCGGACGGGCGAGTCGCCACCGCACGCCCGAATCCACCTGCGTGGAGGGGTCAGGCCAAAGGGGGAGACCGGTCCCCGAACTAGTGGAGGCAGGAAACGACCCTCAGCTAGAAACCGGAGGCTCTGACATTTTATGTGGCGCAGCCCCTTGCTCCACCCGCTAGGAAGGCACCACATAGGGTCAGGGAAACTGGCGCCAAGTTTACCAAGAGGAGGCCCGAGGCAGCCGGACAGAAGTGTTGGTAAGAAAGGCCAGACAAAGGACACACAAAGGGGGTCCTGTGAAGCGCTCCAAAGTTATCTGGGAGTTGTCTGAGCCCCTCACCTGGTGAGCACAGTACGACGTGGGCAGCCGTTACCTGCAGACGTGGTCTGGATAATAAGAACTGTGAGTAAAGGCCCTGAACTGCATCACTGACTCCGTGTCGTTACTGCTGCTGCCCTGCACCATCACCCCCATCCTCCGCATACACTGCCCTGAGGCTATACTCCTCCCGTGGGGAGTTATGCTACGCTCTGCTGCACCCACAACACCAGCCTTAGCGGTCTGCCCTGTAGCGGCGGTTCACTCTGACCGCAATCCACGGGTGGCGTAGTCGGACATTTAAACATCAAAACCACATAAATAGTTCCGCCACTGGTTTGACCGCCCTGAGCCACGGAACCGGATCGCCGCCACGAAGACTACAACCACCAGCATCCACCAAAAAGGGTCCGGCTCCGGGTGTCCCAAGGCCCAGGGGGTGCGTCAGAACATTTTCATCACCTTTCACAATCACCAATGGGACAAGGCAGGGATGTCCTCTGTCCCCTCTCTTATACATCCTAGTGACGGAGCACCTGCTCTCATCAATTCGCCATAACCCCAATATTAGGTGGATTGAGGTGGGAGGCACCGAGTACAAGTGCTCTCTATTTGCTGATGATGTCCTAGTATATATCACTCAATCACATATATCCATCCCTGCTGTTATGGCTGAAATAGATCACTTTGTTACATGGTAAAATTTTAAAATCAATGCAGCGAAGTCTGAGGCCCTCGATGTCTCCCTCCCTAAATCCATATAGGATTCCATCCAGTCCAACTTTCCCTTTGCCTGGCCCTCACAGGGTATCAAATACTTAGGAATTCCTATTCATAGAGACCTCTCCCATCTATGTTTCTTAATTTTGGGCCCTTTATTGAACAATTCCATACAGACCACGGTTGGCAAGTTAGAACTATAAGATTCACTACGTGAACCACTGGTGTTTTGTGGAAAAGCACATGTACACCGCGTTCCAAATTATTATGCAAAAAGTGTTTAGGAGTGATAAGGGAAGAATTTGTTTGTTTGTCAGTTAAACTCATTGATGGTGATGTGTGTCAGGGCTCTTTATATCACTGTAAGCAATTGCAGACACCTGTGCTAATTAGTTTGGCAGGTGTGTCCAATGAAAGGCAAGACTACTTAAGAAGGCTCTCTCACATTATTAAGCAGCCTACATTTTCTGCCAAAATGGGAAAGAAAAAGGATGTGTCGGCTGCTGAGAAGCAACAAATTGTGGAGTGTTTAGGTCAAGGCATGACTACAATCAACATTGTGCGATGATCAGGATGAAGTGTCTTGGCAATCAAGAAGTATGTAGCTGATTCACAGTACACACGTGTGCGTGCTGATAAGGGCAAATTGAGGACTCTTTCCTACAGGCAATTACGTCAGGTTGAAAGAGCAGCGGCAAAAAAGCCTTGTCATAGCAGCAGACAAGTTTTTGAAGCTGCTTGTGCCTCCAACGTCCCCCGAACAACAAGATGCAGGGTCCTTCAGAGGTTTGCAGCTGTGCATACGCCATCCTGTCGACCCCCTCTATCCACTTCACACAAGCAGAAACGGCTCCAGTGGGCCAAACATTACATGAAGACTGATTTCAAAACTGTTTTGTTCACGGATGAGTGCCGTGCAGCGCTCGATGGTCCAGATGAATGGAGTGGAGGATGGCTGGTTGATGGACACCCCACGCAAACACGGCTACAGCGCCAACAAGGAGGAGGTGGAGTAATGTTTTGGGCTGGAATCATGGGGAGAGAGATTGTCGGCCCCTTTAGGATCCCTGAAGGCGCTAAAGATGAACTCCATAATGTATGTGGATTTTCTCAAACAGCACTTCCTGCCATGGTTCAAGAAGAAGAACCGTGTATTTCACAGCAAGATCATTTTTCTGCATGATAATGCACCATTTCATGCTGCACATAAAACATCTGCATCTCTGGCTGATATGGGCATAAAAGGGGACAAACTTATGGTGTGACCCCCATGCTCCCCTGACCTCTACCCCATTCAGAACCTTTGGAGCATCATTAAAAGGAGTGTCTATGATGGCGGGAGGCAGTTCACATCTAAGCAACAGCTCTGGGAGGGTATTCTGTCCTCATGCAAAACAATTGAAGCAGAAACCATCCAAAACCTGACAAATTCAATGGACGAGAGAGTTCAGAAGCTCCTTTCGAACAAGGGGTCCTATGTGAAAATGTAACATCACCTAGAATAAAGTTTTGAGTTGAAAACTGTTTGATTTCAGTTTCTAACAACCTGCTAATGCTTATAATTTCAAAAATGACCATTTTTTTGGTCTTTATTAAAATGAAAAGGTTGATCGAAAAGTTTGGGGGATCTAAGAGTGTGGCAACCCAGTAGTCATGATTACTTCGAATTCTGACAATATGAGGGTCATGCTGCAGGTAGTGCAGCAAGAGGGCACTTATGTGTCTTGCGCATCTCGGAGCCCCAAAATTATTTTCCGGGCTAGATGCAGCTAAAAATTATTTTTAATTTTAAATCTGGTGAAGCTTATTATAGATGGCCTAATAGGATCAGTGCTGCACACTGCTACAAAGCCCAAATTATTTTCCAGTCAAGATACAGATAAACATGATTAGTAATTTGAAAGCTTAAAACGGTTGGTAGGGTGATTTTAACCAATCATCAAGCTTTTACTCTCCCCAGGGTGACACAGGGGTAGAAAAGTCGTTTCGGATCCATGATTTGTTCATCTTTATGAACGTGAGTCTGTCTACATTATCAGTGGAGAGCCGCGTGCGCTTATCTGTCAGCACACCACCAGCAGCACTGAACACACGTTCAGACAGAACGCTGGCTGCGGGGCATGACAAGATCTCCAAGGCGTAAGTGGCTAGCTCCGGCCATTTATCCAGATTGGAAGCCCAAAAAGAGCAAGGGTCCAGTGACACAGTCGTGGCTTCAATGTTTACTTGGAGATACTCCTGTACCATCGTCTCTAGGCGTTGACTATGTGTCAGACTTCTTGTCTCCTGTGGCCTTGCAAAGGATGGGCTAAAAAAGTGGTGAAATGATTCCGCAAAATTGATGTTACCAGCAGATACTGTGGTTGTGTTACGGTTTGAGTGCTGAACACTTGACGGTCCCACGGTTGGCAAGTTGGAACTGTGAGATTCACTACGTGCACCACTGGTATTTTGTGGAAAAGCACATGTAAGATTCTGCAACAGTCTCTGCTGATACTCCTGCATGCGTGCATCCCTTTCTATGGCAGGAATAATTTCTGCAAATTTACTTTTGTACCGGGGATCTAACAGTGTGGCAACCCAGTAGTCAGGATTATTTCTAATTCTCACAATTCGAGGGTCATGTTGCAGGTAGTGCAGCAAGAAGGCACTCATGTGTGTTGCGCATCCAGGAGCACCAAGTCCCTGTTGTGTTGGTGGCGAGGTAACAATCATGCTTCCTTCCTCTGTCCTCTCCCCCCAACCTCGCACAACAGAAATGTGATCAAGGTCTCCCTCATCTGATGAGTCTTCTATCAGTTCGTCCTCCACTTCTTCCTGGGCTCCTGCACCTTCCTCACTAGTTTGGCTGCTACCATGCGCCCTGGTAAAATCATCTCCCCCACCCTCACATGCCTGCCGCCTTGGTGCTGCCGACCGTCTGGACCTTGCAGATGTTAGCCCTTCCGCATACAACTCCTCCTCCTCTACTTCCTCCACCTCCTCTTGTGCCACCACCTGACTCCGAATTCTGTTTAACATGTGCTCCAGCATGTAAATCACCGGAATAGTCATGCTGATAATGGCATCGTCAGCACTAAACATCTTCGTCGCCATTTCAAAACTGTGCAGAAGGGTGCATAGGTCCCTGATCTGAGACCACTCCTCCAGCGTGATTTGCCCCACCTCTGAATCTCGTTGGCCCAGGCTATACGTCAGAACGTATTGCACCAGGGCTTGTCGGTGCTGCCACAGTCGCTGCAACATGTGCAGAGTTGAATTCCACCGGGTAGGCACATCGCATTTTAGCCGGTGAAGTGGCAGGCCCAACGACTTCTGTAGAGATGTAAGTCGCTGAGCTGCGGGATGCGAACGGCGGAAGTGAGCACACAGCGACCGTGCCCTCTGCAGAAGGCCATCTAGTCTGGGATAGTGGGCTAAAAATTGCTGGACAACCAGGTTCAACACGTGAGCCATACAAGGCACGTGTGTGACATTGCCCCGGCGAAGGGCCGCACCCAGGTTTGCAGCATTGTCGCACACGGCCTTCCCTGGTTTCAGGTCCAGTGGAGACAACCATTCATGAAATTGGTTCTCCAGAGCTGACCACAACTCCTCAGCTGTGTGACTCACATTTCCCAGACATTTCAATGTAAAAACCGCCTGATGACGTTGAGCCCTACTGCCAGCATAGTAAGGAGGTGTGCAGGATCCCTTCTGCGCAGTTAGAAAGCTTGTGGCATGACCAGACAGGCTTTGGGTGCAGGTGGAAGACCGAGAGGAGGTTGAGGAGGCAGAAGCAGTGGAGGAACTTTGACATAAAGAGGATTGACGCACAACTCGTGGGGACGGCAAGACTTGGACAGCAGCCCCTTGTCCTGCTGTCACCATAGTTACCCAGTGCCCAGTCAGCGACATGTAACGCCCCTGTCCATGCCTACTCGTCCAAGTGTCTGTGGTGAAATGCACCCTGTCACACACAGAGTTTCTCAAAGAAGCGGTGATGTTGTGTGCGACATGCTGGTGGAGCGCAGGCACATCTTTCTTTGAGAAGTAGTGCCGACTGGGCATCTGGTACTGGGGCACTGCGACGGACATAAGGTCTCGAAAATCCTCTGTGTCCACCAGGCGGAAAGGCAGCATTTCTGTAGCCAAGAGCTTGCAGATGGTGAAATTCAACCTCTTAGCTTTCTCATGGCTAGGAGGAAATGGTCTTTTACTTGTCCACATCTGAGGGAACGAGGGCTGGCTATTGTGCTTAGACGGGGTTGATAAGGGTGTCCCCGGCAAACTGCCGGTCTGTGAGGAAGATGCAGGCGGACATGTTAGGTTGCCTTGATCCAAAGGTGGTGCTATCGATGTCGGACAGCGCTCAAGACCAGCTGGTGTTACCACCTCCAAAGAAAATGATGACCTGCCAATCACGCTGGCTGTTGCGGGTAAAGAGGTGGCAGGTCTGCGCCCCAAAACAGGTGTGACTGCTGTCCCCCCAGTCACAGAGGATGAAGAGGCCGCGGATGCACAAGATATGGCAGACGGTGGTTGGCCCGGCCGGCTAGGCCGCATTGTAGCACACTGAGCTTCCCACTGCAACTTATGCTTCATGTCCATGTGCCGGTTCATGCATGAAGTACTCAAACTATGTATTTTTTGACCTCTACTTAGCTTTTGCTGACAAATGTTACAGATAACACGAGTTGGGTCATCTTTATCGATCTGAAAAAATGCCCAGGCTATGCAAGGCTTAGCACCCATGCGACCTGAAGAGCCACCACGACTTGTGGTGAGAGGCAGAGTTGTGTTTGAGGATGCAGTTGTTGACGTGCTTCCAGTACTACGTCTCTGTCCAGGAAGGCGCAACCTGACCTCGTCGTCACTAGCATCTTCCTCCACCTCCTCTGCTGACCTCATCTCTTGGCTGACTGTGGGTTGACAGTAAGTGGGATCTCCGACCTCATCATCATCACCCTGTGCGTTATCACACCCGTCGTCCTCAGAGCCAACCTGTTCCTGCCCTGACAAAAAACTAAAGTTGTCGCTCCAATCAGGTATTTGAGTCTTATCATCGTCTTCCTCATTGTCTCCACCAACAGGAGTTACAGTTTGGGAATGAGGGTCTACATTATGGTCAGAACCTTCTGCGTCTGGTCCTGGATCCGACTCATAAAGATTCTGGGCATCAGTGCAGATCATTTCCTCGTCTGGATTCACACAAGCGCTGGAGTCGACCTCTGATTCCCAGGCTATAGTATGAGTAAACAGCTCTGCAGACTCAACCATCTGTTCTACCTCATACTCAGACGGGCAGCTGGAGATTTGGGAGCTGTGAGGAAGCAAGTGCGATTTGGGTGACACCTTTGAGGACTGGAGTATTTGTGATGTTGAAGTTGATGTGGAGGAGAGCCCACTTAAAGGAGCACTTGATATCCGTTGAAGCACCTGCTGTTTTTGTGCCTCATCTGGAATTTGTAGCGATTGGCGTGGCCGTAAGAAAGGGATCTTATCACATTGTCCGCTAAAAGAAGTAGACATTTTAGTTTGGCTGGAAGATGGTCTTTCTTCTGCACCTACCCCACGGACACAACCTTTTTTCCCCTTCCCAACACGCCTATTCCCCTTTCCACCAGCAGCAGGCCTTTTTCCACTCATTTTGGTGGTTAACTAATTCACAACTCTGGAGTTGTTTGCACAAAAAAACAATGGATGGTAACCGAGCAGAGCTGAGTGGCCAAACTGTGGTATTAGGCCAAAACTATTGGCTGGGTTAGATGCAGAAAAAAAATATTTTTAATTTGCAACCTGATGGAGGTCAGTATAGATGGACTAATAGACCAAGTCCCACACACCGCTAGAAGCCCAAATATTTTTTCAGAGCTAGATGCAGAAATTTTTTTTATTCAATTTGCAACCTGATGGAGGTCAGTATAGATGGACTAATAGACCAAGTCCCACACACTGCTAGAAGCCCAAATATTTTTTCAGAGCTAGATGCAGAAAAAAATTATTTTTAATTTGCAACCTGATGGAGGTCAGTATAGATGGACTAATAGACCAAGTCCCACACACTGCTAGAAGCCCAAATATTTTTTCAGAGCTAGATGCAGAAAAAAATTATTTTTAATTTGCAACCTGATGGAGGTCAGTATAGATGGACTAATAGACCAAGTCCCACACACCGCTAGAAGCCCAAATATTTTTTCAGAGCTAGATGCAGAAAAAAATTATATTCAATTTGCAACCTGCTGGAGGTCAGTATAGAAGGACTAATAGAACAAGTCCCACACACTGCTAGAAGCCCAAATATTTTTTCAGAGCTAAATGAAGAAAAAAATTATTTTTAATTTGCAACCTGATGGAGGTCAGTATAGATGGACTAATAGACCAAGTCCCACACACTGCTAGAAGCCCAAATATTTTTTCAGAGCTAGATGCAGAAAAAAATTATTTTTAATTTGCAACCTGATGGAGGTCAGTATAGATGGACTAATAGAACAAGTCCCACACGCTGCTAGAAGCCCAAATATTTTTTCAGAGATAAATGAAGAAAAAAATTATTTTTAATTTGCAACCTGATGGAGGTCAGTATAGATGGACTAATAGACCAAGTCCCACACACTGCTAGAAGCCCAAATATTTTTTCAGAGCTAGATGCAGAAAAAAATTATTTTTAATTTGCAACCTGATGGAGGTCAGTATAGATGCACTAATAGACCAAGTCCCACACACCGCTAGAAGCCCAAATATTTTTTCAGAGCTAGGTGCAGAAATTTTTTTTATTCAATTTGCAACCTGATGGAGGTCAGTATAGATGGACTAATAGACCAAGTCCCACACACTGCTAGAAGCCCAAATATTTTTTCAGAGCTAGATGCAGAAATTTTTTTTATTCAATTTGCAACCTGATGGAGGTCAGTATAGATGGACTAATAGACCAAGTCCCACACACTGCTAGAAGCCCAAATATTTTTTCAGAGCTAGATGCAGAAAAAAATTATATTCAATTTGCAACCTGATGGAGGTCAGTATAGAAGGACTAATAGAACAAGTCCCACACACTGCTAGAAGCCCAAATATTTTTTCAGAGCTAAATGAAGAAAAAAATTATTTTTAATTTGCAACCTGATGGAGGTCAGTATAGATGGACTAATAGACCAAGTCCCACACACTGCTAGAAGCCCAAATATTTTTTCAGAGCTAGATGCAGAAAAAAATTATTTTTAATTTGCAACCTGATGGAGGTCAGTATAGATGGACTAATAGACCAAGTCCCACACACCGCTAGAAGCCCAAATATTTTTTCAGAGCTAGATGCAGAAAATTTTTTTATTCAATTTGCAACCTGATGGAGGTCAGTATAGATGAACTAATAGACCAAGTCCCACACACTGCTAGAAGCCCAAATATTTTTTCAGAGCTAGATGCAGAAAAAAATTATTTTTAATTTGCAACCTGATGGAGGTCAGTATAGATGGACTAATAGACCAAGTCCCACACACTGCTAGAAGCCCAAATATTTTTTCAGAGCTAGATGCAGAAAAAAATTATTTTTAATTTGCAACCTGATGGAGGTCAGTATAGATGGACTAATAGAACAAGTCCCACACGCTGCTAGAAGCCCAAATATTTTTTCAGAGATAAATGAAGAAAAAAAATATTTTTAATTTGCAACCTGATGGAGGTCAGTATAGATGGACTAATAGACCAAGTCCCACACACTGCTAGAAGCCCAAATATTTTTTCAGAGCTAGATGCAGAAAAAAATTATTTTTAATTTGCAACCTGATGGAGGTCAGTATAGATGGACTAATAGACCAAGTCCCACACACCGCTAGAAGCCCAAATATTTTTTCAGAGCTAGATGCAGAAAAAAATTATATTCAATTTGCAACCTGCTGGAGGTCAGTATAGAAGGACTAATAGAACAAGTCCCACACACTGCTAGAAGCCCAAATATTTTTTCAGAGCTAAATGAAGAAAAAAATTATTTTTAATTTGCAACCTGATGGAGGTCAGTATAGATGGACTAATAGACCAAGTCCCACACACTGCTAGAAGCCCAAATATTTTTTCAGAGCTAGATGCAGAAAAAAATTATATTCAGTTTGCAACCTGATGGAGGTCAGTATAGATGGACTAATAGAATGATGCTATGCCCAAAAGATTTTACTTCACTAAGTGCAGTAAAAAAATTGGTATTCTATACACAGGTGGTATATCTTGCAACACAGATAGGCTACTCCACTGACTAACACACTCTGCAATAGGCCAAAAAGGATTAGCTTTGCTAGATTCAGCCAAATGCTGTGAAAAAAACTGGCACAGCACTGGCACAGACCTGCCTGGCAAAAACTGATAGGAACTGATGTAACCTAGTCCTGAAAAGGACTCCAATTACAATTAGTCTTTACTCCCACAATCTATCTATTTAAGAGCACAGACCTGCTTGATAAAAGTCGTAGGAAATGCTGTAACCTAGTCCTTAAAAGGACTGCAATCACAACTATTCCCTACTCCCAAGCTATCTGTATATTTGTGCGAAAATTGGCTTGAAATTAACAAGGTATAGCGCACACAGCAACAGCGGTGCCGTCTAACACGCAGCTGCAGCAGTGAGAAAATGGTGGCGACGGGGAAAATGGCTTGGTCTTATAGGGCAAGGACATGTGACATACACTGCCAATCACACATGCCCTTGCTTGTGTGAAAAAAAGCACTTCGCTCCGTGTGTGCGCTGCTGATAGGCTGACAGATTGCACCTCCCCACTGCAAATGCGGGAAAGAGAAAAAAAAATGGAGATCTTCATTGTTCCTGCAGAGATCCATCCCCTGCCCCTCCCCCCGCCCCGCTGTACACTCAAACTGCGTATTAACATTAATTTTCATCATTACTGAGAAAAAATCCAGTTATGATTTTGGTGCACGAACAGTTATCGAACATAACCTCGAACAGCCGAATTTTTCTCAAATTGTTCGTGTTCGCCGACCGGCTCGAACACCGCCCAAAACAGCTCAAATTTGAGATTGGCGAACAGTTCGAGTAGAACAACGCTCATCTCTAGTAAAGACTAATTGTAATTGCAGTCCTTTTGAGGGCTAGGTTACATCAGTTCCTATCACTTTTTGCCAGGCAGGTCTGTGCCAGTGCTGTGCAAGTTTTTTTTCACAGCGTTTGCCTAAATCTAGCAAAGCAAATCCTTTTTGGCCTCTTGCAGTGTGTGTTAGTCAGTAGAGTAGCCTATCTGTGTTGCAAGCTACACCACCTGTGTATAAAATACAATTTTTTTTTACTGCACCTAGCCAAGTAAAACCTTTTGGGCATAGCATCATTCTATTAGTTCATCTATACTAACCTCCACCAGGTTGCAAATTCAAAATAATTTTTATCTGCATCTAGCTCTGAAAAAATATTTGGGCTTCAGCTTGTAGCAGTGTGTGGGACTTGTTCTATTAATCCATCTATACTAACCTCCACCTGGTTGCAAATTCAAAATAATTTTTATCTGCATCTAGCTCTGAAAAAATATTTGGGCTTGTAGCAGTGTGTGAGACTTGTTCTATTAGTCCATCTATACTAACCTCCACCAGGTTGCAAATAGTGTTGAGCCACCCCCGTAGTGTTCGAGTTCGGTTCGGTTCGTCGAACACCCGTGTGTTCGCCGAACTGTTCGTCGAACTGTTCGTCGAACACCTTCGAACACCGTTAAAACCAATGGCAGGCAAACAAAAACACATAGAAACACATAGAAAACACCTTCAAAGGTGTCCAAAAGCTGACAAACTGCTCAGAAGACACAACTAACACATGGAAAAGTGACAAGTACATATAGTCATGCGAAAAGAAAAGAGGTGGAGGAGTAAAAGGAGGGGGAGACACAGATATAGGCATGTCATGCCCTTCTAAAATCCAAAAAGTGAGAAGCCGAGACGGCCAGTCCGCTCCTGCCCGTGTCACCTCCGTGTCGCCGGGTTTGTGCCAGAGCCGCGGTGAACCCTGACGGCCAGCCCCCCTCTCCCAATACTGGTGCCTGTCCGCTGGTGGGTCGAGAGAGCCCCCCTGTGGTGGAGGCAGCTCTAAGCTTTTTAATTTAAATTGTCCCTCTAATTTGAATGAATACACTTTAAATCCATTTACAAGGATCTATTGGAGGGCAAGTCTCATGCCAGCAGCCGCGTAATTCCAGCTCCAGTAGCGTCCACTAAAGCTGCTGCAGTTAAAAAGCTTTTATAAGGATCGAGCTTGGCTGTCCACCGCAAGGCATCCTAGTGCCAGTCCCAGCCCCTATGCCTTGGGGTGCCTCCTGATGCTCTTCACTAAGTATCCCGTGGTCCCGAAGCATTTCCTTTGAAAAAATTAAGTGTCCAAACTACAGGTGGTGTAGCTTGCTTAACAGCCGGGATAATCCGCTGACTAGCAGACACTGCTACTAGGCACAAAGTATTTCCTGGGCTAGATGCAGTTAAAAATTTGTAAGTAGATACTCTCGTTGGATGCTGAGAAAGCATTCCATAGAGTCTCCTGGCACGCCATATATGATTCTCTTAAAAAGCTTGGGGTAGGGGTCTAGGGGACCCTTTTATAGCCAAAATCACGGCCCTGTATCACAATACGTCACCTAGGCTGAAGATAAATGGAACTGTAGCACCGAGGGCTCGGTTGCTACAGACGTATTGCACCTCACCCAGAGGTGTGATATCTCACTCTCAGATAAGGATGGAGTGTGGATCAGGACCCGACACCTGCATGCATTACACCACATTGCCGTGGGGCAGGGTGACCAATATGCCCCTGAGATGGGCACGACAGTCCCTGTCCCTGGCTGGAGTGGGGGGAGGGAACACTGAGGAAGGGGAAACCTGCAGTGCAGGAGCAGGGAGGAAGCAGTTCCTGGGTGCATTGAGAAGGGAGTATAAAAGGTGGGCACCATCTTAGTTCAGTGCAGAGAAGTCTGAGCAGAAGTGGCAGGGAGCAGGGGCTCTGCATGAGCTCTGCTCCGGAGGCGGGCCTAGTAACAGAGGCCCAGGCCTGCAAGAGGGAGAAGGAAGGAAGAGGAGCGGAGAAGGCTCCAGGAACGAGGAATGAAGGGATCCCAGGGGTGCGGACGGGCGAGTCGCCACCGCACGCCCGAATCCACCTGCGTGGAGGGGTCAGGCCAAAGGGGGAGACCGGTCCCCGAACTAGTGGAGGCAGGAAACGACCCTCAGCTAGAAACCGGAGGCTCTGACATTTTATGTGGCGCAGCCCCTTGCTCCACCCGCTAGGAAGGCACCACATAGGGTCAGGGAAACTGGCGCCAAGTTTACCAAGAGGAGGCCCGAGGCAGCCGGACAGAAGTGTTGGTAAGAAAGGCCAGACAAAGGACACACAAAGGGGGTCCTGTGAAGCGCTCCAAAGTTATCTGGGAGTTGTCTAAGCCCCTCACCTGGTGAGCACAGTACGACGTGGGCAGCCGTTACCTGCAGACGTGGTCTGGATAATAAGAACTGTGAGTAAAGGCCCTGAACTGCATCACTGACTCCGTGTCGTTACTGCTGCTGCCCTGCACCATCACCCCCATCCTCCGCATACACTGCCCTGAGGCTATACTCCTCCCGTGGGGAGTTATGCTACGCTCTGCTGCACCCACAACACCAGCCTTAGCGGTCTGCCCTGTAGCGGCGGTTCACTCTGACCGCAATCCACGGGTGGCGTAGTCGGACATTTAAACATCAAAACCACATAAATAGTTCCGCCACTGGTTTGACCGCCCTGAGCCACGGAACCGGATCGCCGCCACGAAGACTACAACCACCAGCATCCACCAAAAAGGGTCCGGCTCCGGGTGTCCCAAGGCCCAGGGGGTGCGTCAGAACATTTTCATCACCTTTCACAATCACCAATGGGACAAGGCAGGGATGTCCTCTGTCCCCTCTCTTATACATCCTAGTGACGGAGCACCTGCTCTCATCAATTCGCCATAACCCCAATATTAGGTGGATTGAGGTGGGAGGCACCGAGTACAAGTGCTCTCTATTTGCTGATGATGTCCTAGTATATATCACTCAATCACATATATCCATCCCTGCTGTTATGGCTGAAATAGATCACTTTGTTACATGGTAAAATTTTAAAATCAATGCAGCGAAGTCTGAGGCCCTCGATGTCTCCCTCCCTAAATCCATATAGGATTCCATCCAGTCCAACTTTCCCTTTGCCTGGCCCTCACAGGGTATCAAATACTTAGGAATTCCTATTCATAGAGACCTCTCCCATCTATGTTATCTTAATTTTGGGCCCTTTATTGAACAATTCCATACAGACCACGGTTGGCAAGTTGGAACTGTGAGATTCACTACGTGCACCACTGGTATTTTGTGGAAAAGCACATGTAAGATTCTGCAACAGTCTCTGCTGATACTCCTGCATGCGTGCATCCCTTTCTATGGCAGGAATAATTTCTGCAAATTTACTTTTGTACCGGGGATCTAACAGTGTGGCAACCCAGTAGTCAGGATTATTTCTAATTCTCACAATTCGAGGGTCATGTTGCAGGTAGTGCAGCAAGAAGGCACTCATGTGTGTTGCGCATCCAGGAGCACCAAGTCCCTGTTGTGTTGGTGGCGAGGTAACAATCATGCTTCCTTCCTCTGTCCTCTCCCCCCAACCTCGCACAACAGAAATGTGATCAAGGTCTCCCTCATCTGATGAGTCTTCCATCAGTTCGTCCTCCACTTCTTCCTGGGCTCCTGCACCTTCCTCACTAGTTTGGCTGCTACCATGCGCCCTGGTAAAATCATCTCCCCCACCCTCACATGCCTGCCGCCCTGGTGCTGCCGACCGTCTGGACCTTGCAGATGTTAGCCCTTCCGCATACAACTCCTCCTCCTCTACTTCCTCCACCTCCTCTTGTGCCACCACCTGACTCCGAATTCTGTTTAACATGTGCTCCAGCATGTAAATCACCGGAATAGTCATGCTGATAATGGCATCGTCAGCACTAAACATCTTCGTCGCCATTTCAAAACTGTGCAGAAGGGTGCATAGGTCCCTGATCTGAGACCACTCCTCCAGCGTGATTTGCCCCACCTCTGAATCTCGTTGGCCCAGGCTATACGTCAGAACGTATTGCACCAGGGCTTGTCGGTGCTGCCACAGTCGCTGCAACATGTGCAGAGTTGAATTCCACCGGGTAGGCACATCGCATTTTAGCCGGTGAAGTGGCAGGCCCAACGACTTCTGTAGAGATGTAAGTCGCTGAGCTGCGGGATGCGAACGGCGGAAGTGAGCACACAGCGACCGTGCCCTCTGCAGAAGGCCATCTAGTCTGGGATAGTGGGCTAAAAATTGCTGGACAACCAGGTTCAACACGTGAGCCATACAAGGCACGTGTGTGACATTGCCCCGGCGAAGGGCCGCACCCAGGTTTGCAGCATTGTTGCACACGGCCTTCCCTGGTTTCAGGTCCAGTGGAGACAACCATTCATGAAATTGGTTCTCCAGAGCTGACCACAACTCCTCAGCTGTGTGACTCACATTTCCCAGACATTTCAATGTAAAAACCGCCTGATGACGTTGAGCCCTACTGCCAGCATAGTAAGGAGGTGTGCAGGATCCCTTCTGCGCAGTTAGAAAGCTTGTGGCATGACCAGACAGGCTTTGGGTGCAGGTGGAAGACCGAGAGGAGGTTGAGGAGGCAGAAGCAGTGGAGGAACTTTGACATAAAGAGGATTGACGCACAACTCGTGGGGACGGCAAGACTTGGACAGCAGCCCCTTGTCCTGCTGTCACCATAGTTACCCAGTGCCCAGTCAGCGACATGTAACGCCCCTGTCCATGCCTACTCGTCCAAGTGTCTGTGGTGAAATGCACCCTGTCACACACAGAGTTTCTCAAAGAAGCGGTGATGTTGTGTGCGACATGCTGGTGGAGCGCAGGCACACCTTTCTTTGAGAAGTAGTGCCGACTGGGCATCTGGTACTGGGGCACTGCGACGGACATAAGGTCTCGAAAATCCTCTGTGTCCACCAGGCGGAAAGGCAGCATTTCTGTAGCCAAGAGCTTGCAGATGGTGAAATTCAACCTCTTAGCTTTCTCATGGCTAGGAGGAAATGGTCTTTTACTTGTCCACATCTGAGGGACCGAGGGCTGGCTATTGTGCTTAGACGGGGTTGATAAGGGTGTCCCCGGCAAACTGCCGGTCTGTGAGGAAGATGCAGGCGGACATGTTAGGTTGCCTTGATCCAAAGGTGGTGCTATCGATGTCGGACAGCGCTCAAGACCAGCTGGTGTTACCACCTCCAAAGAAAATGATGACCTGCCAATCACGCTGGCTGTTGCGGGTAAAGAGGTGGCAGGTCTGCGCCCCAAAACAGGTGTGACTGCTGTCCCCCCAGTCACAGAGGATGAAGAGGCCGCGGATGCACAAGATATGGCAGACGGTGGTTGGCCCGGCCGGCTAGACCGCATTGTAGCACACTGAGCTTCCCACTGCAACTTATGCTTCATGTCCATGTGCCGGTTCATGCATGAAGTACTCAAACTATGTATTTTTTGGCCTCTACTTAGCTTTTGCTGACAAATGTTACAGATAACACGAGTTGGGTCATCTTTATCGATCTGAAAAAATGCCCAGGCTATGCAAGGCTTAGCACCCATGCGACCTGAAGAGCCACCACGACTTGTGGTGAGAGGCAGAGTTGTGTTTGAGGATGCAGTTGTTGACGTGCTTCCAGTACTACATCTCTGTCCAGGAAGGCGCAACCTGACCTCGTCGTCACTAGCATCTTCCTCCACCTCCTCTGCTGACCTCATCTCTTGGCTAGAGATGAGCGTTGTTCTACTCGAACTGTTCGCCAATCTCAAATTCGAGCTGTTTTGGGCGGTGTTCGAGCCGGTCGGCGAACACGAACAATTTGAGAAAAATTCGGCTGTTCGAGGTTATGTTCGATAACTGTTCGTGCACCAAAATCATAACTGGATTTTTTCTCAGTAATGATGAAAATTAATGTTAATACGCAGTTTGAGTGTACAGCAGGGCGGGGGGAGGGGCAGGGGATGGATCTCTGCAGGAACAATGAAGATCTCCATTTTTTTTTCTCTTTCCCGCATTTGCAGTGGGGAGGTGCAATCTGTCAGCCTATCAGCAGCGCACACACGGAGCGAAGTGCTTTTTTTCACACAAGCAAGGGCATGTGTGATTGGCAGTGTATGTCACATGTCCTTGCCCTATAAGACCAAGCCATTTTCCCCGTCGCCACCATTTTCTCACTGCTGCAGCTGCGTGTTAGACGGCACCGCTGTTGCTGTGTGCGCTATACCTTGTTAATTTCAAGCCAATTTTCGCACAAATATACAGATAGCTTGGGAGTAGGGAATAGTTGTGATTGCAGTCCTTTTAAGGACTAGGTTACAGCATTCCCTACGACTTTTATCAGGCAGGTCTGTGCTCTTAAATAGATAGATTGTGGGAGTAAAGACTAATTGTAATTGGAGTCCTTTTCAGGACTAGGTTACATCAGTTCCTATCAGTTTTTGCCAGGCAGGTCTGTGCCAGTGCTGTGCAAGTTTTTTTCACAGCATTTGGCTGAATCTAGCAAAGCTAATCCTTTTTGGCCTATTGCAGAGTGTGTTAGTCAGTGGAGTAGCCTATCTGTGTTGCAAGATATACCACCTGTGTATAGAATACCAATTTTTTTACTGCACCTAGTGAAGTAAAATCTTTTGGGCATAGCATCATTCTATTAGTCCATCTATACTGACCTCCATCAGGTTGCAAACTGAATATAATTTTTTTCTGCATCTAGCTCTGAAAAAATATTTGGGCTTCTAACAGTGTGTGGGACTTGGTCTATTAGTCCATCTATACTGACCTCCATCAGGTTGCAAATTAAAAATAATTTTTTTCTGCATCTAGCTCTGAAAAAATATTTGGGCTTCTAGCAGTGTGTGGGACTTGGTCTATTAGTCCATCTATACTGACCTCCATCAGGTTGCAAATTAAAAATAATTTTTTTCTTCATTTATCTCTGAAAAAATATTTGGGCTTCTAGCAGCGTGTGGGACTTGTTCTATTAGTCCATCTATACTGACCTCCATCAGGTTGCAAATTAAAAATAATTTTTTTCTGCATCTAGCTCTGAAAAAATATTTGGGCTTCTAGCAGTGTGTGGGACTTGGTCTATTAGTCCATCTATACTGACCTCCATCAGGTTGCAAATTAAAAATAATTTTTTTCTGCATCTAGCTCTGAAAAAATATTTGGGCTTCTAGCAGTGTGTGGGACTTGGTCTATTAGTCCATCTATACTGACCTCCATCAGGTTGCAAATTGAATAAAAAAATTTTCTGCATCTAGCTCTGAAAAAATATTTGGGCTTCTAGCGGTGTGTGGGACTTGGTCTATTAGTCCATCTATACTGACCTCCATCAGGTTGCAAATTAAAAATAATTTTTTTCTGCATCTAGCTCTGAAAAAATATTTGGGCTTCTAGCAGTGTGTGGGACTTGGTCTATTAGTCCATCTATACTGACCTCCATCAGGTTGCAAATTAAAAATAATTTTTTTCTTCATTTAGCTCTGAAAAATATTTGGGCTTCTAGCAGTGTGTGGGACTTGTTCTATTAGTCCTTCTATACTGACGTCCAGCAGGTTGCAAATTGAATATAATTTTTTTCTGCATCTAGCTCTGAAAAAATATTTGGGCTTCTAGCGGTGTGTGGGACTTGGTCTATTAGTCCATCTATACTGACCTCCATCAGGTTGCAAATTAAAAATAATTTTTTTCTGCATCTAGCTCTGAAAAAATATTTGGGCTTCTAGCAGTGTGTGGGACTTGGTCTATTAGTCCATCTATACTGACCTCCATCAGGTTGCAAATTAAAAATAATTTTTTTCTGCATCTAGCTCTGAAAAAATATTTGGGCTTCTAGCAGTGTGTGTGACTTGGTCTATTAGTCCATCTATACTGACCTCCATCAGGTTGCAAATTGAATAAAAAAATTTTCTGCATCTAGCTCTGAAAAAATATTTTGGGCTTCTAGCGGTGTGTGGGACTTGGTCTATTAGTCCATCTATACTGACCTCCATCAGGTTGCAAATTAAAAATAATTTTTTTCTGCATCTAACCCAGCCAATAGTTTTGGCCTAATACCACAGTTTGGCCACTCAGCTCTGCTCGGTTACCATCCATTGTTTTTTTGTGCAAACAACTCCAGAGTTGTGAATTAGTTAACCACCAAAATGAGTGGAAAAAGGCCTGCTGCTGGTGGAAAGGGGAATAGGCGTGTTGGGAAGGGGAAAAAAGGTTGTGTCCGTGGGGTAGGTGCAGAAGAAAGACCATCTTCCAGCCAAACTAAAATGTCTACTTCTTTTAGCGGACAATGTGATAAGATCCCTTTCTTATGGCCACGCCAATCGCTACAAATTCCAGATGAGGCACAAAAACAGCAGGTGCTTCAACGGATATCAAGTGCTCCTTTAAGTGGGCTCTCCTCCACATCAACTTCAACATCACAAATACTCCAGTCCTCAAAGGTGTCACCCAAATCGCACTTGCTTCCTCACAGCTCCCAAATCTCCAGCTGCCCGTCTGAGTATGAGGTAGAACAGATGGTTGAGTCTGCAGAGCTGTTTACTCATACTATAGCCTGGGAATCAGAGGTCGACTCCAGCGCTTGTGTGAATCCAGACGAGGAAATGATCTGCACTGATGCCCAGAATCTTTATGAGTCGGATCCAGGACCAGACGCAGAAGGTTCTGACCATAATGTAGACCCTCATTCCCAAACTGTAACTCCTGTTGGTGGAGACAATGAGGAAGACGATGATAAGACTCAAATACCTGATTGGAGCGACAACTTTAGTTTTTTGTCAGGGCAGGAACAGGTTGGCTCTGAGGACGACGGGTGTGATAACGCACAGGGTGATGATGATGAGGTCGGAGATCCCACTTACTGTCAACCCACAGTCAGCCAAGAGATGAGGTCAGCAGAGGAGGTGGAGGAAGATGCTAGTGACGACGAGGTCAGGTTGCGCCTTCCTGGACAGAGACGTAGTACTGGAAGCACGTCAACAACTGCATCCTCAAACACAACTCTGCCTCTCACCACAAGTCGTGGTGGCTCTTCAGGTCGCATGGGTGCTAAGCCTTGCATAGCCTGGGCATTTTTTCAGATCGATAAAGATGACCCAACTCGTGTTATCTGTAACATTTGTCAGCAAAAGCTAAGTAGAGGCCAAAAAATACATAGTTTGAGTACTTCATGCATGAACCGGCACATGGACATGAAGCATAAGTTGCAGTGGGAAGCTCAGTGTGCTACAATGCGGTCTAGCCGGCCGGGCCAACCACCGTCTGCCATATCTTGTGCATCCGCGGCCTCTTCATCCTCTGTGACTGGGGGGACAGCAGTCACACCTGTTTTGGGGCGCAGACCTGCCACCTCTTTACCCGCAACAGCCAGCGTGATTGGCAGGTCATCATTTTCTTTGGAGGTGGTAACACCAGCTGGTCTTGAGCGCTGTCCGACATCGATAGCACCACCTTTGGATCAAGGCAACCTAACATGTCCGCCTGCATCTTCCTCACAGACCGGCAGTTTGCCGGGGACACCCTTATCAACCCCGTCTAAGCACAATAGCCAGCCCTCGGTCCCTCAGATGTGGACAAGTAAAAGACCATTTCCTCCTAGCCATGAGAAAGCTAAGAGGTTGAATTTCACCATCTGCAAGCTCTTGGCTACAGAAATGCTGCCTTTCCGCCTGGTGGACACAGAGGATTTTCGAGACCTTATGTCCGTCGCAGTGCCCCAGTACCAGATGCCCAGTCGGCACTACTTCTCAAAGAAAGGTGTGCCTGCGCTCCACCAGCATGTCGCACACAACATCACCGCTTCCTTGAGAATCTCTGTGTGTGACAGGGTGCATTTCACCACAGACACTTGGACGAGTAGGCATGGACAGGGGCGTTACATGTCGCTGACTGGGCACTGGGTAACTATGGTGACAGCAGGACAAGGGGCTGCTGTCCAAGTCTTGCCGTCCCCACAAGTTGTGCGTCAATCCTCTTTATGTCATTTTTCCTCCACTGCTTCTGCCTCCTCAACCTCCTCTCGGTCTTCCACCTGCACCCAAAGCCTGTCTGGTCATGCCACAAGCTTTCTAACTGCGCAGAAGGGATCCTGCACACCTCCTTACTATGCTGGCAGTAGGGCTCAACGTCATCAGGCGGTTTTTACATTGAAATGTCTGGGAAATGTGAGTCACACAGCTGAGGAGTTGTGGTCAGCTCTGGAGAACCAATTTCATGAATGGTTGTCTCCACTGGACCTGAAACCAGGGAAGGCCGTGTGCGACAATGCTGCAAACCTGGGTGCGGCCCTTCGCCGGGGCAATGTCACACACGTGCCTTGTATGGCTCACGTGTTGAACCTGGTTGTCCAGCAATTTTTAGCCCACTATCCCAGACTAGATGGCCTTCTGCAGAGGGCACGGTCGCTGTGTGCTCACTTCCGCCGTTCGCATCCCTCAGCTCAGCGACTTACATCTCTACAGAAGTCGTTGGGCCTGCCACTTCACCGGCTAAAATGCGATGTGCCTACCCGGTGGAATTCAACTCTGCACATGTTGCAGCGACTGTGGCAGCACCGACAAGCCCTGGTGCAATACGTTCTGACGTATAGCCTGGGCCAACGAGATTCAGAGGTGGGGCAAATCACGCTGGAGGAGTGGTCTCAGATCAGGGACCTATGCACCCTTCTGCACAGTTTTGAAATGGCGACGAAGATGTTTAGTGCTGACGATGCCATTATCAGCATGACTATTCCGGTGATTTACATGCTGGAGCACATGTTAAACAGAATTCGGAGTCAGGTGGTGGCACAAGAGGAGGTGGAGGAAGTAGAGGAGGAGGAGTTGTATGCGGAAGGGCTAACATCTGCAAGGTCCAGACGGTCGGCAGCACCAAGGCGGCAGGCATGTGAGGGTGGGGGAGATGATTTTACCAGGGCGCATGGTAGCAGCCAAACTAGTGAGGAAGGTGCAGGAGCCCAGGAAGAAGTGGAGGACGAACTGATGGAAGACTCATCAGATGAGGGAGACCTTGATCACATTTCTGTTGTGCGAGGTTGGGGGGAGAGGACAGAGGAAGGAAGCATGATTGTTACCTCGCCACCAACACAACAGGGACTTGGTGCTCCTGGATGCGCAACACACATGAGTGCCTTCTTGCTGCACTACCTGCAACATGACCCTCGAATTGTGAGAATTAGAAATAATCCTGACTACTGGGTTGCCACACTGTTAGATCCCCGGTACAAAAGTAAATTTGCAGAAATTATTCCTGCCATAGAAAGGGATGCACGCATGCAGGAGTATCAGCAGAGACTGTTGCAGAATCTTACATGTGCTTTTCCACAAAATACCAGTGGTGCACGTAGTGAATCTCACAGTTCCAACTTGCCAACCGTGGGACCGTCAAGTGTTCAGCACTCAAACCGTAACAGAACCACAGTATCTGCTGGTAACATCAATTTTGCGGAATCATTTCACCACTTTTTTAGCCCATCCTTTGCAAGGCCACAGGAGACAAGAAGTCTGACACATAGTCAACGCCTAGAGACGATGGTACAGGAGTATCTCCAAGTAAACATTGAAGCCACGACTGTGTCACTGGACCCTTGCTCTTTTTGGGCTTCCAATCTGGATAAATGGCCGGAGCTAGCCACTTACGCCTTGGAGATCTTGTCATGCCCCGCAGCCAGCGTTCTGTCTGAACGTGTGTTCAGCGCTGCTGGTGGTGTGCTGACAGATAAGCGCACGCGGCTCTCCACTGATAATGTAGACAGACTCACGTTCATAAAGATGAACAAATCATGGATCCGAAATGACTTTTCTACCCCTGTGTCATCCTGGGGAGAGTAAAAGCTTGATGATTGGTTAAAATCACCCTACCAACCGTTTTAAGCTTTCAAATTACTAATCATGTTTATCTGTATCTTGACTGGAAAATAATTTGGGCTTTGTAGCAGTGTGCAGCACTGATCCTATTAGGCCATCTATAATAAGCTTCACCAGATTTAAAATTAAAAATAATTTTTAGCTGCATCTAGCCCGGAAAATAATTTTGGGGCTCCGAGATGCGCAAGACACATAAGTGCCTTCTTGCTGCACTACCTGCAGCATGACCCTCATATTGTCAGAATTCGAAGTAATCATGACTACTGGGTTGCCACACTCTTAGATCCCCCAAACTTTTCGATCAACCTTTTCATTTTAATAAAGACCAAAAAAATGGTCATTTTTGAAATTATAAGCATTAGCAGGTTGTTAGAAACTGAAATCAAACAGTTTTCAACTCAAAACTTTATTCTAGGTGATGTTACATTTTCACATAGGACCCCTTGTTCGAAAGGAGCTTCTGAACTCTCTCGTCCATTGAATTTGTCAGGTTTTGGATGGTTTCTGCTTCAATTGTTTTGCATGAGGACAGAATACCCTCCCAGAGCTGTTGCTTAGATGTGAACTACCTCCCGCCATCATAGACACTCCTTTTAATGATGCTCCAAAGGTTCTGAATGGGGTAGAGGTCAGGGGAGCATGGGGGTCACACCATAAGTTTGTCCCCTTTTATGCCCATATCAGCCAGAGATGCAGATGTTTTATGTGCAGCATGAGATGGTGCATTATCATGCAGAAAAATGATCTTGCTGTGAAATACACGGTTCTTCTTCTTGAACCATGGCAGGAAGTGCTGTTTGAGAAAATCCACATACATTATGGAGTTCATCTTTAGCGCCTTCAGGGATCCTAAAGGGGCCGACAATCTCTCTCCCCATGATTCCAGCCCAAAACATTACTCCACCTCCTCCATGTTGGCGCTGTAGCCGTGTTTGCGTGGGGTGTCCATCAACCAGCCATCCTCCACTCCATTCATCTGGACCATCGAGCGCTGCACGGCACTCATCCGTGAACAAAACAGTTTTGAAATCAGTCTTCATGTAATGTTTGGCCCACTGGAGCCGTTTCTGCTTGTGTGAAGTGGATAGAGGAGGTCGACAGGATGGCATATGCACAGCTGCAAACCTCTGAAGGACCCTGCATCTTGTTGTTCGGGGGACGTTGGAGGCACAAGCAGCTTCAAAAACTTGTCTGCTGCTATGACAAGGCTTTTTTGCCGCTGCTGTTTCAACCTGACGTAATTGCCTGTAGGAAAGAGTCCTCAATTTGCCCTTATCAGCACGCACACGTGTGTACTGTGAATCAGCTACATACTTCTTGATTGCCAAGACACTTCATCCTGATCATCGCACAATGTTGATTGTAGTCATGCCTTGACCTAAACACTCCACAATTTGTTGCTTCTCAGCAGCCGACACATCCTTTTTCTTTCCCATTTTGGCAGAAAATGTAGGCTGCTTAATAATGTGAGAGAGCCTTCTTAAGTAGTCTTGCCTTTCATTGGACACACCTGCCAAACTAATTAGCACAGGTGTCTGCAATTGCTTACAGTGATATAAAGAGCCCTGACACACATCACCATCAATGAGTTTAACTGACAAACAAACAAATTCTTCCCTTATCACTCCTAAACACTTTTTGCATAATAATTTGGAACGCGGTGTACATGTGCTTTTCCACAAAACACCAGTGGTTCACGTAGTGAATCTTACAGTTCTAACTTGCCAACCGTGGTCTGTATGGAATTGTTCAATAAAGGGCCCAAAATTAAGATAACATAGATGGGAGAGGTCTCTATGAATAGGAATTCCTAAGTATTTGATACCCTGTGAGGGCCAGGCAAAGGGAAAGTTGGACTGGATGGAATCCTATATGGATTTAGGGAGGGAGACATCGAGGGCCTCAGACTTCGCTGCATTGATTTTAAAATTTTACCATGTAACAAAGTGATCTATTTCAGCCATAACAGCAGGGATGGATATATGTGATTGAGTGATATATACTAGGACATCATCAGCAAATAGAGAGCACTTGTACTCGGTGCCTCCCACCTCAATCCACCTAATATTGGGGTTATGGCGAATTGATGAGAGCAGGTGCTCCGTCACTAGGATGTATAAGAGAGGGGACAGAGGACATCCCTGCCTTGTCCCATTGGTGATTGTGAAAGGTGATGAAAATGTTCTGACGCACCCCCTGGGCCTTGGGACACCCGGAGCCGGACCCTTTTTGGTGGATGCTGGTGGTTGTAGTCTTCGTGGCGGCGATCCGGTTCCGTGGCTCAGGGCGGTCAAACCAGTGGCGGAACTATTTATGTGGTTTTGATGTTTAAATGTCCGACTACGCCACCCGTGGATTGCGGTCAGAGTGAACCGCCGCTACAGGGCAGACCGCTAAGGCTGGTGTTGTGGGTGCAGCAGAGCATAGCATAACTCCCCACGGGAGGAGTATAGCCTCAGGGCAGTGTATGCGGAGGATGGGGGTGATGGTGCAGGGCAGCAGCAGTAACGACACGGAGTCAGTGATGCAGTTCAGGGCCTTTACTCACAGTTCTTATTATCCAGACCACGTCTGCAGGTAACGGCTGCCCACGTCGTACTGTGCTCAACAGGTGAGGGGCTCAGACAACTCCCAGATAATTTTGGAGCGCATCACAGGACCCCCTTTGTGTGTCCTTTGTCTGGCCTTTCTTACCAACACTTCTGTCCGGCTGCCTCGGGCCTCCTCTTGGTAAACTTGGCGCCAGTTTCCCTGACCCTATGTGGTGCCTTCCTAGCGGGTGGAGCAAGGGGCTGCGCCACATAAAATGTCAGAGCCTCCGGTTTCTAGCTGAGGGTCGTTTCCTGCCTCCACTAGTTCGGGGACCGGTCTCCCCCTTTGGCCTGACCCCTCCACGCAGGTGGATTCGGGCATGCGGTGGCGACTCGCCCGTCCGCACCCCTGGGATCCCTTCATTCCTCGTTCCTGGAGCCTTCTCCGCTCCTCTTCCTTCCTTCTCCCTCTTGCAGGCCTGGGCCTCTGTTACTAGGCCCGCCTCCGGAGCAGAGCTCATGCAGAGCCCCTGCTCCCTGCCACTTCTGCTCAGACTTCTCTGCACTGAACTAAGATGGTGCCCACCTTTTATACTCCCTTCTCAATGCACCCAGGAACTGCTTCCTCCCTGCTCCTGCACTGCAGGGTTCCCCTTCCTCAGTGTTCCCTCCCCCCACTCCAGCCAGGGACAGGGACTGTCGTGCCCATCTCAGGGGCATATTGGTCGCCCTGCCCCACGGCAATGTGGTGTAATGCATGCAGGTGTCGGGTCCTGATCCACACTCCATCCTTATCTGAGAGTGAGATATCACACCTCTGGGTGAGGTGCAATACGTCTGTAGCAACCGAGCCCTCGGTGCTACAGTTCCATTTATCTTCAGCCTAGGTGACGTATTGTGATACAGGGCCGTGATTTTGGCTATAAAAGGGTCCCCTAGACCCCTACCCCAAGCTTTTTAAGAGAATCATATATGGCGTGCCAGGAGACTCTATGGAATGCTTTCTCAGCATCCAACGAGAGTATCTACTTACAAATTTTTAACTGCATCTAGCCCAGGAAATACTTTGTGCCTAGTAGCAGTGTCTGCTAGTCAGCGGATTATCCCGGCTGTTAAGCAAGCTACACCACCTGTAGTTTGGACACTTAATTTTTTCAAAGGAAATGCTTCGGGACCACGGGATACTTAGTGAAGAGCATCAGGAGGCACCCCAAGGCATAGGGGCTGGGACTGGCACTAGGATGCCTTGCGGTGGACAGCTGAGCTCGATCCTTATAAAAGCTTTTTAACTGCAGCAGCTTTAGTGGACGCTACTGGAGCTGGAATTACGCGGCTGCTGGCATGAGACTTGCCCTCCAATAGATCCTTGTAAATGGATTTAAAGTGTATTCATTCAAATTAGAGGGACAATTTAAATTAAAAAGCTTAGAGCTGCCTCCACCACAGGGGGGCTCTCTCGACCCACCAGCGGACAGGCACCAGTATTGGGAGAGGGGGGCTGGCCGTCAGGGTTCACCGCGGCTCTGGCACAAACCCGGCGACACGGAGGTGGCACGGGCAGGAGCGGACTGGCCGTCTCGGCTTCTCACTTTTTGGATTTTAGAAGGGCATGACATGCCTATATCTGTGTCTCCCCCTCCTTTTACTCCTCCACCTCTTTTCTTTTCGCATGACTATATGTACTTGTCACTTTTCCATGTGTTAGTTGTGTCTTCTGAGCAGTTTGTCAGCTTTTGGACACCTTTGAAGGTGTTTTCTATGTGTTTCTATGTGTTTTTGTTTGCCTGCCATTGGTTTTAATGGTGTTCGAAGGTGTTCGACGAACAGTTCGACGAACAGTTCGGCGAACACACGGGTGTTCGACGAACCGAACCGAACTCGAACACTACGGGGGTGGCTCAACACTACTCTTGGCTGACTGTGGGTTGACAGTAAGTGGGATCTCCGACCTCATCATCATCACCCTGTGCGTTATCACACCCGTCGTCCTCAGAGCCAACCTGTTCCTGCCCTGACAAAAAACTAAAGTTGTCGCTCCAATCAGGTATTTGAGTCTTATCATCGTCTTCCTCATTGTCTCCACCAACAGGAGTTACAGTTTGGGAATGAGGGTCTACATTATGGTCAGAACCTTCTGCGTCTGGTCCTGGATCCGACTCATAAAGATTCTGGGCATCAGTGCAGATCATTTCCTCGTCTGGATTCACACAAGCGCTGGAGTCGACCTCTGATTCCCAGGCTATAGTATGAGTAAACAGCTCTGCAGACTCAACCATCTGTTCTACCTCATACTCAGACGGGCAGCTGGAGATTTGGGAGCTGTGAGGAAGCAAGTGCGATTTGGGTGACACCTTTGAGGACTGGAGTATTTGTGATGTTGAAGTTGATGTGGAGGAGAGCCCACTTAAAGGAGCACTTGATATCCGTTGAAGCACCTGCTGTTTTTGTGCCTCATCTGGAATTTGTAGCGATTGGCGTGGCCGTAAGAAAGGGATCTTATCACATTGTCCGCTAAAAGAAGTAGACATTTTAGTTTGGCTGGAAGATGGTCTTTCTTCTGCACCTACCCCACGGACACAACCTTTTTTCCCCTTCCCAACACGCCTATTCCCCTTTCCACCAGCAGCAGGCCTTTTTCCACTCATTTTGGTGGTTAACTAATTCACAACTCTGGAGTTGTTTGCACAAAAAAACAATGGATGGTAACCGAGCAGAGCTGAGTGGCCAAACTGTGGTATTAGGCCAAAACTATTGGCTGGGTTAGATGCAGAAAAAAATTATTTTTAATTTGCAACCTGATGGAGGTCAGTATAGATGGACTAATAGACCAAGTCCCACACACCGCTAGAAGCCCAAATATTTTTTCAGAGCTAGATGCAGAAAATTTTTTTATTCAATTTGCAACCTGATGGAGGTCAGTATAGATGGACTAATAGACCAAGTCCCACACACTGCTAGAAGCCCAAATATTTTTTCAGAGCTAGATGCAGAAAAAAATTATTTTTAATTTGTAACCTGATGGAGGTCAGTATAGATGGACTAATAGACCAAGTCCCACACACCGCTAGAAGCCCAAATATTTTTTCAGAGCTAGATGCAGAAAAAAAATATTTTTAATTTGCAACCTGATGGAGGTCAGTATAGATGGACTAATAGACCAAGTCCCACACACCGCTAGAAGCCCAAATATTTTTTCAGAGCTAGATGCAGAAAAAAATTATATTCAATTTGCAACCTGCTGGAGGTCAGTATAGAAGGACTAATAGAACAAGTCCCACACACTGCTAGAAGCCCAAATATTTTTTCAGAGCTAAATGAAGAAAAAAATTATTTTTAATTTGCAACCTGATGGAGGTCAGTATAGATGGACTAATAGACCAAGTCCCACACACTGCTAGAAGCCCAAATATTTTTTCAGAGCTAGATGCAGAAAAAAATTATTTTTAATTTGCAACCTGATGGAGGTCAGTATAGATGGACTAATAGACCAATTCCCACACACTGCTAGAAGCCCAAATATTTTTTCAGAGCTAGATGCAGAAAAAAATTATTTTTAATTTGCAACCTGATGGAGGTCAGTATAGATGGACTAATAGACCAAGTCCCACACACCGCTAGAAGCCCAAATATTTTTTCAGAGCTAGATGCAGAAATTTTTTTTATTCAATTTGCAACCTGATGGAGGTCAGTATAGATGGACTAATAGACCAAGTCCCACACACTGCTAGAAGCCCAAATATTTTTTCAGAGCTAGATGCAGAAAAAAATTATTTTTAATTTGCAACCTGATGGAGGTCAGTATAGATGGACTAATAGACCAAGTCCCACACACTGCTAGAAGCCCAAATATTTTTTCAGAGCTAGATGCAGAAAAAAATTATTTTTAATTTGCAACCTGATGGAGGTCAGTATAGATGGACTAATAGAACAAGTCCCACACGCTGCTAGAAGCCCAAATATTTTTTCAGAGATAAATGAAAAAAAAAATTATTTTTAATTTGCAACCTGATGGAGGTCAGTATAGATGGACTAATAGACCAAGTCCCACACACTGCTAGAAGCCCAAATATTTTTTCAGAGCTAGATGCAGAAAAAAATTATTTTTAATTTGCAACCTGATGGAGGTCAGTATAGATGGACTAATAGACCAAGTCCCACACACCGCTAGAAGCCCAAATATTTTTTCAGAGCTAGATGCAGAAAAAAATTATATTCAATTTGCAACCTGCTGGAGGTCAGTATAGAAGGACTAATAGAACAAGTCCCACACACTGCTAGAAGCCCAAATATTTTTTCAGAGCTAAATGAAGAAAAAAATTATTTTTAATTTGCAACCTGATGGAGGTCAGTATAGATGGACTAATAGACCAAGTCCCACACACTGTTAGAAGCCCAAATATTTTTTCAGAGCTAGATGCAGAAAAAAATTATATTCAGTTTGCAACCTGATGGAGGTCAGTATAGATGGACTAATAGAATGATGCTATGCCCAAAAGATTTTACTTCACTAGGTGCAGTAAAAAAATTGGTATTCTATACACAGGTGGTATATCTTGCAACACAGATAGGCTACTCCACTGACTAACACACTCTGCAATAGGCCAAAAAGGATTAGCTTTGCTAGATTCAGCCAAATGCTGTGAAAAAAACTTGCACAGCACTGGCACAGACCTGCCTGGCAAAAACTGATAGGAACTGGTGTAACCTAGTCCTGAAAAGGACTCCAATTACAATTAGTCTTTACTCCCACAATCTATCTATTTAAGAGCACAGACCTGCCTGATAAAAGTCGTAGGAAATGCTGTAACCTAGTCCTTAAAAGGACTGCAATCACAACTATTCCCTACTCCCAAGCTATCTGTATATTTGTGCGAAAATTGGCTTGAAATTAACAAGGTATAGCGCACACAGCAACAGCGGTGCCGTCTAACACGCAGCTGCAGCAGTGAGAAAATGGTGGCGACGGGGAAAATGGCTTGGTCTTATAGGGCAAGGACATGTGACATACACTGCCAATCACACATGCCCTTGCTTGTGTGAAAAAAAGCACTTCGCTCCGTGTGTGCGCTGCTGATAGGCTGACAGATTGCACCTCCCCACTGCAAATGCGGGAAAGAGAAAAAAAAATGGAGATCTTCATTGTTCCTGCAGAGATCCATCCCCTGCCCCTCCCCCCGCCCCGCTGTACACTCAAACTGCGTATTAACATTAATTTTCATCATTACTGAGAAAAAATCCAGTTATGATTTTGGTGCACGAACAGTTATCGAACATAACCTCGAACAGCCGAATTTTTCTCAAATTGTTCGTGTTCGCCGACCGGCTCGAACACCGCCCAAAACAGCTCGAATTTGAGATTGGCGAACAGTTCGAGTAGAACAACGCTCATCTCTAGTTGCAAATTCAAAATAATTTTTATATGCATCTAGCTCTGAAAAAATATTTGGGCTTGGGCTTGTAGCAGTGTGTCGGACTTGTTCTATTAGTCCATCTATACTAACCTCCACCAGGTTGCAAATTCAAAATAATTTTTATCTGCATCTAGCTCTGAAAAAATATTTGGGCTTCAGCTTGTAGCAGTGTGTGGGACTTGTTCTATTAGTCCATCTATACTAACCTCCACCAGGTTGCAAATTCAAAATAATTTTTATCTGCATCTAGCTCTGAAAAAATATTTGGGCTTGGGCTTGTAGCAGTGTGTGGGACTTGTTCTATTAGTCCATCTATGCTAACCTCCACCAGGTTGCAAATTCAAAATAATTTTTATCTGCATCTAGCTTTGAAAAAATATTTGGGCTTGGGCTTGTAGCATTGTGTGGGACTTGTTCTATTAGTCCATCTATGCTAACCTCCACCAGGTTGCAAATTCAAAATAATTTTTATCTGCATCTAGCTCTGAAAAAATATTTGGGCTTGGGCTTGTAGCATTGTGTGGGACTTGTTCTATTAGTCCATCTATACTACCCTCCACCAGGTTGCAAATTCAAAATAATTTTTATCTGCATCTAGCTCTGAAAAAATATTTGGGCTTCGGCTTGTAGCAGTGTGTGGGACTTGTTCTATTAGTCCATCTATACTAACCTCCACCAGGTTGCAAATTCAAAATAATTTTTAGCTGCATCTTGCCCGGAAAATAATTTTGGGCTTAGTAGCAGTGTGTGGTACTCATTGTATTAGGCCATCTATACCAAGCTCCATCAGCTTTGAAATTAATAATTATTTTTAGCTGCATCTTGCCTGTAAACGAATTTTGGGCATAGTAGCAGTGTGTGGTACTCATTGTATTAGGCCATCTATACCAAGCTCCACCAGCTTTGAAATTATTAATAATTTTTAGCTGCATCTAGCCCGGAAAAATTTTTTTCTTCCCAATAGTTGTAGCAATTGAAATATGGGGCGTGCTCCTGGCTAACAAAAATATACGCTTCATAACAAAAAACACCAGCCTAGCGCACTGCATTAATAAGATGGCATCATCGTCTCTCCCAGTGCTAGGCCTACTATGCCGGCTAGCATTCCTGTGCCTAAAACACAAAGTATGGGTCCGCGCTAGCCACGATGCTGAGGGGTCTAAAGCTGCTGCTAACGCTTTATCACAATTCAATTGGCAGATTTTCACAGAGCTCCTCCCCAATGCCCACCCATCGGGCAACAGTTGCCCACCCTCCCTATGGGATCTAGTGGCGAATAGTTGATGCCATTAATCAGAGCGTCAGTTGCCCCGTCGAAGTGTCAAGCATACGGTAAGGCATGGGAAGAGTGGACACGACTAGTAGCAGGCAGACGGGTTGACCAATGTGAACAAGCCAGATTACAAGTCACCATAGAATTTCTCCACCAGCTAATGATGAGGGGCATATCAGGGGCGTCAGCGCAGCGTTGTCTGACCGGAGTAGCATTTCACTTCCAACTACTGAATTGGGGAGATGTGACAAAGAGATTCATCATCAGGCAATCCATAAAAGGGTGGAAAAGGGGTCAGCCAAGTCAGGAGTGTAGACGTCCCGTCCCGTGTCACTAAAACTGTTTTCTCACATCATATCCCTAACACCATTAACATGACACTCACAATTTGAAGCAACACTACTGTCTTCTGCATTTGCGATCGCCTTCTTCGGGGCGCTATGCATAAGCGAATTAGTCCCTCAATCCAAAATTACCACCAGTGGAGGCTTATTACACCAGGACGTAGTCATAGCCAATAATGCAATACGTCTACGCATACGCCAATCGAAAACGGTTCCAGTGGGCAGGGGCACTTGGGTACTTCTACAACCCACAAATGGTACACTGAGTCGGGTAACAATAGTAAAAACATATATAACCATCAGATCACAAAGTAATTTCTTCCTATCACGCATTGATGGAACGCCATTATCAGGATACCAGTTCCAAGCTATATTTAATAAATGCATAACATCGGCAGGGAACCACCCCAAAGATTACGGGACACACTCATTCCGCATAGGCGCGGCCACGGAAGCAGCAAGAGCAGGACTGTCAGAAACGGAAGTTCAGAGGATAGGGAGAAGGCGATCCACGTGTTTGGCGAGATACATAAGACCGGACTTGTTATCCTAACGTGGTTTGTTTCTTTTACAGGTGACACTAAGCCAACAGTGTGGGTGATAGGCCACTCGTATATATATTGGGCAGAAAAAAGGGCGAAAGTCTGCCCAGGCGGGAGGAAATTAGAGTTTCATAACACATATTTCAACTGGAGAGGTATTAGATGCCTGCTATGGCCACAGGTATTAATGGAGGTAATCAAGGTAGGGAGAGAGGCAAGAGGTCCGGTCATCTTAGCTATACAGGCCGGGGGAAACGACCTAGGTCATCACAAGAGCGCATAACTAATGGCAATAATGAAACTAGACACTGAGCGCTTCAGATAATTTTTCACAAGACTAACTATAGTATGGTCAGAGATTGTGCAGATAGCGGTATGGCAAGGTGCGCGAGACATCACGGCCATCGAACGGACAAGGCGGGTAATAAATATTCGGATGGCAAAATTTAGAAGAGACAGAGGCGGTGTAGTGATACAACACCGACAACTGGAAGGAGATAAAGCAGGCCTCATACGGCCCGACGGTGTTCACTTAATGGATATTGGGCTGAACATATTCCTGTCAGGACTCCAGGATGGAGTGGAACAAGCGTTAAGAGTGATGGCTGGAGGTCAGAGTCCAGCATACGAGTATGCAGGATCCTCCGTGGCCTGGAAATAGAAAGGACATGTTGGAGAGTTACACTTGTTGGCCAACTTGCCGGTAGATACACAGGCGGTGCAGCTTGCTTCGCAGCTGGGCTACTACGCCCAAAGTATTGCCTAGGCTAGATGCAGTTAAAAATTCTACGCTGACTAGCAGACACTGAAGCTTTGGAGCAGACCTCTGAGTAAACAGCTCTTCAGACTCAACCATCTGTGTTACCCCAAGCCATAGTGTATGCAGTTTCTTACAGTTAAAAGGGGGGGGGGGCGACCCAACCCACCTGGAATTGACGATGCCAACGTCACGTAAAACACAGCAAGGGGACTCCAAAAAGAGTCTCCATTTTTTCCAAAAATTGTGGCACAGACACCACTTAAGTGGCATCAATTGCCCCAGAGTTGCTTAAAACGGTTGTTGAGGTGATTTTACCAAATTCTCAAGCTTTTAGTCTCCCCAGGATGACACAGGGGTAGAAAAGTCCTTGCGGATCCATGATTTGTTCATCTTTATGAACGTGAGTCTATCTACATTCTCAGTGGACAGCCCTGTGCGCTTATCTGTCAGCACACCACCAGCAGCACTGAACACACGTTCAGAGAGAACGCTGGCTGCAGGGCATGACAAGATCTCCAAGGCGTGAGTAGCGAGCTCCGGACATTTTTCCAAATTGGAAGCCAAAAATGAGCAAGGGTCCAGTGACACAGTCATAGCTTCGATGTTCACTTGGAGATACTCCTGTACCATCCTCTCTAGGCGTTGACTATGTGTCAGACTTCTTGTCTCCTGTGGCCTTTGTTACTGTTATGGTTTGAGTGATGAAGACTCGACAGTCCCACGGTTTGCAAGTTAGAACTATGAGATTCACTACGTGCACCACTGGTGTTTTGTGGAAAAGCACATGTAAGATTCTGCAACAGCCTCTGCTGATACTCCTGCATGCGTGAATCCCTTTCTATGGCAACCCAGTAGTCGGGATTACTTTGAATTCTGACAATCCGAGGGTCATGTTGCAGGTAGTGCAGCAAGAAGGCACTCATGTGTCTTGCGCATCCAGGAGGACCAAGTCGTTGTTGTGTTGGTAGCGAGGTAAGAATCATGCTTCCTTCCTCTGCCCTCTCCCCCCAACCTCGCACAACAGAAATGTGGTCAAGGTCTCCCTCATCTGATGAGTCTTACATGTCCATCGCCAGTTCGTCCTCCACTTCTTCCTCGGCTCCTGCACCTTCCTCAACAGTTTGGCTGCTACCATGTGCCCTGGTTAATCCCTCTCCCCCACCCTCCCATGCCTGCCGCCTTGGTGCTGCCGACCGTCTGGACCTTGGAGATGTTATCCCTTCCGCATACGACTCCTCCTATACTTCCTCCACCTCCTCTTGTCCCACCACCTGACTCTGAATTCTGTTTAACGTGTGCTGCAGCATGTAAATCACCAGAATAGTCATGCTGATAATGGCATCGTCGTCAGCACTAAACATCTTCGTCGCCATTTCAAAACTGTGCAGAAGGGTGTGAGGCACCCCTGTGGGTTCAGTCGCCACAGAGGTACTGCATCTCACCCAGAGGTGTGGTATCTCACCCTCAGGTAAGGAAGGAGTATGGCTCGGGACCCTAACACCTGCATCCAACACATACCCGCAGTGGGGGTAGGGCAAGATTGCTCCTAAGGGAGAGCACAGTCCCAGGTCCCTAGCTGGTGGGAGGGTCCTATGTAGTGGGTGTGGGTGGAGAAAGCAGCTTAGGGGAGCACATGACAGGGAGAGTATAAATAGGAAGCCATCTTAGAAAGAGCAAGCCAGTCAGAGGAGAAGTGACAGAAGCAGAGGCTCTGCATGAGCTCTGCTCCGGAGGCGGGCCTAGCCTGGGAGGCCCAGGACTGAAGGTGAGAAGAGAGGAGTGGGAGCAGGAAGGCTCCAGGAGCTGAAGGGACCCTAGGGGTACGGGCCGTGCAGAAGGCCACCCGTACGCCCGCTGCTACGAGGAGGTAGAGGGGTCAGCCAAATAAGGGGAACCAGTCCCTCAACTAGCGGAGAAACAGCAAGGCTCAACTAGAAACCGGAGGCTGCAGCATTTCATGTTCTGTAGGCCAAAGTCCACACCAGTCTCACTAAGAAGGTAGCCACATAGGACCCAGGGGACGGAACACACGTCGCCCGCCAAGGCCCGAGGATACCGGATAGAAGTGTCACTTTGTGTGAGATGCAGGGAGAAGGCCAGAGAAAGGACACACAGAAGGGGGTCCTGCTAAGTACTCCGGAGCTATCTGGAGGTGGACTGAGCCTCTCACTGAGTATGCACAGCACGACAGGGGAGATTGCTCTGGTACCTGTAATCTGGACTGTAACAATTGTGAGTAAAGATCGTGGGACTGCATCACACGGACTCTGTGTTCATTACTGACTCGCTGCACTACAACCACCATCATCCACCCACACTGCCCTGAAGCTACACTTCCTGTGGGGAGTAATAATACCATTGCTGCAAAACCACCAGCGTCAGAGGACTGTTCTGCAGCGGCGGCCCCTTTGGCCGCACTCCACAGGTGGCGTAGTCGGACATTATAAAACCCATATATACAAATTACCCTAGGATTGACCGCCCTGGGTCACGGACCGGGTCGCCGCCACAGTGACTACAACCCCCAGCGTCTACTGGCCCGGCTCCGGGTACCCCACGGCCCAGGGGGCGCGTCAACTTCATAGGTCCCTGATCTGAGACCACTCCTGCAGCGTGATTTGCCCCACCTCTGGATCTCGTTGGCCCAGGCTATACGTCAGAAAGTATTGCACCAGGGCTTGTCGGTGCTGCCACAGTCGCTGCAACATGTGCAGAGTTAAATTCCACCGTGTCAGCACATCGAATTTCAGCCGGTGAACTGGCAGGCCCAATGACTTCTGTAGAGATGTAAGTCGTTGAGCTGCGGGATGCGAACGGCGGAAGTGAGCACACAGCGACCGTGCCCTCTGCAGAAGGCCATCTAGTCCGGGATAGTGGGCTAAAAATTGCTGGACAACCAGGTTCAACACGTGAGCCATACAAGGCATGTGTGTGACATTGCCCCGGCGAAGGCCCGCACCCAGGTTTGCAGCATTGTTGCACACGGCCTTCCCTGGTTGCAGGTCCAGTGGAGACAACCATTCATGAAACTGGGTCTCCAGAGCTGACCACAACTTCTCAGCTGTGTGACTCACATTTCCCAGACATTTCAAAGTAAACAACGCCTGATGCCGTTGAGCCCTGATGCCAGCATAGTAAGGAGGTGTGCAGGATTCCTTCTGCGCAGTTAGAAAGCTTGTGGCATTACCAGACAGGTTTGGGTGCAGGTGGAGGACAAAGAGGAGGTTGAGGAGGCAGAAGCAGTGGAGGAACTTCTAGATAAAGAGGATTGACATACAACTCGTGGGGACGGCAAGACTTGGACAGCAGTCCCTTGTCCTGCTGTCACCATAGTTACCCAGTGCCCAGTCAGCAACATGTAATGCCCCTGTCCATGCCTACTCGCCCAAGTGTCTGTGGTGAAATGCACCCTGTCACACACAGAGTTTCTCAAAGAAGCGGTGATGTTGTGTGCGACATGCTGGTGGAGCGCAGGCACACCTTTCTTTGAGAAGTAGTGCCGACTGGGCATCTGGTACTGGGGCACTGCGACGGACATAAGGGCTCGAAAATCCTCTGTGTCAACCAGGCGGAAAGGTAGCATTTCTGTAGCCCACAGCTTGCAGATGGTGAAATTCAACCTCTTAGCTTTGTCATGGCTAGGAGGAAATGGTCTTTTACTTGTCCACATCTGAGGGACCGAGGCTGGCTGTTGTGCTTAGACGGGGTTGAGTAGGGTGTCCCCGGCAAACTTGCCGGTCTGTGAAGAAGATGCAGGCGGACATGTTAGGTTGCCTTGATCCAAAGGTGGTGCTCTCGATGTCGGAGAGCACTCAACACCAGCTGATGTTTCCACTTCCAAATGAAATGATGACCTGCCAATCACACTGGCTGTTGCGGCTAAAGAGGTGGCAGGTCTGCGTCCAAAAACATGTGTGACTGCTGTCCCCCCAGTCACAGAGGATGAAGAGGCCGCGGATGCACAAGATGGGGCAGACGGTGGTTGGCCCGGCCGGCTAGGCCGCATTGTACCACAGTGAGCTTCCCACTGCAACTTATGCTTCATATCCATGTGACGGTTCATGCATGAAGTACTCAAACTATGGATTTTTTGGCCTCTACTTAGCTTTTGGTGACAAATATTACAGATAACACGAGTTGGGTCATCCTTATTGATCTGAAAAAATACCCAGGCTATGCAAGGCTTAGAGCCCATGCGACCTGAAGATCCACTATGACTTGTGGTCACAGGCAGAGTTGGGGTTGAGGATGCAGTTGTTGACGTGCTTCCAGTACTCCGTCTCTGTCCAGGAAGGCGCAACCTAACCTCGTCATCAATAGCATCTGTGACGCCCAGCTGCGCTTGGTATCACAGATCCTAGAAGAGTGCATTGATGGAATCCTCCACAAGAGGCCCCATAAACATTCACACATCTCCACCTTCCACCTCAGACCAGCAGAGGGAGCCCGTTAGGGATATAAATAGGGAAGGTGGAGCTAGCCAGTTCAGTTCCTCTGAAGAATTCCTGCAGTAGAGAAGCCTAAGAGAGGTCAGTCTGCAGTGGAGCTCAGTCTAGTCTAGAGAACTCAGTTAATAGTTCAGCAGTGGAGCACGAGGCTCCTGTTAGCTAGATTCAGGGAGCCCAGTTAGAGCTTAAGGTGTGCCGGCGCCATAAGATCGGTGAAGCGCGGCAAGCTGCTGTTAGTGTGTATAGCCTAGTGAGGGCCCGAGTAGGTCAAAGTTGAGTGGAGAGTTAGTACATAGGGGGCAGAGGAGCTTAACCAGCTCACCCCGAAGCATTTACAGGACACCGGATTCGAGCTTACCGGGATCTCTATGACCCAGTAAGGCATAACCGGAATCCCTGAAGAACTACAAGTCCCAGGATGGCTAAGGTGCTGATACGTAACAGAGCCAGGAGACGCTTAGGGCCCGCATACTGGTAGTGTGAACTCCAAGGCAAGGCCCTACTACAAGGTCAGCCAGCGCAGGACAGAGACAAAGTTAGGCCTAGCTCCAGGCAGGTCAGAAACTTACTACGCAGAGGCAAGAAAGAGGAGGCCCTACACCCGCTCATTGGCGAGGATCCTGATATGCACCCTTCACCCTACAGTGCTCCGGGATGTGCCTGAATTTCCACCAGTAAAAGGTACTGAAGAGACTACCGTGTCCGTTCCCGTTCTTGCTCTGACCCAGCTGGGTCTTGCCTGTCCTGCATTCCCCCTGCATACGCTTTTCTGAGGCCTAGCTCCACTTGTGGGGAGCTATTCCATCGAGCTGCCTTATCACTGGCCTGAGTGGACTACTGCAGCACTGGTGCTTCTCACCAGATACCACAGGTGGCGTCACAAACTCTTTTAAAATTAACAAATATCCACCCTTTTAAAGAGTGACCCCAGGGTACGGGTCCGGGAGCCGACCACCGCGACATCCCAAAGGCCAGGCAAAGGCCCGGGTACCGAGTTATCCCCATCCCCTGGGCTAGTCACATCCTCCTCCACCTCCTCTGCTGACCTCATCGACTGGCTGACTGTGGGTTGACAGTAAGTGGGATCTCCAACCTCGTCATCATCACCCTGTGTGTTCTCACACCCGTCGTCCTCAGAGCCAACCTCTTCCTGCCCTGACCGAAAAGTCAAGTTGTCGCTCCAATCAGGTATTTGAGTCCCATCATCGTCTTCATCATTGTCTCCTTCAACAGGAGTTACAGTTTGGGAACGAGGGTCTACATTATGCTCAGAACCTTCTTCATCTGGTCCTGGATCCGACTCATAAAGATTCTGGGCATCAGTGCAGATCATTTCCTCGTCTGGATTAACAGAAGCTCTGGAGCAGACCTCCGTTTCCCAGGCTATAGTATGAGTAAACAGTAGTGTTGAGCCACCCCCGTAGTGTTCGAGTTCGGTTCGGTTCGTCGAACACCCTTGTGTTCGCCGAACTGTTCGTCGAACTGTTCGTCGAACACCTTTGAACACCGTTAAAACCAATGGCAGGCAAACAAAAACAAATAGAAAACACCTTCAAAGGTGTCCAAAAGCTGACAAACTGCTCAGAAGACATAACTAACCCATGGAAAAGTAACAAGTACATATAGTCATGTGAAAAGAAAAGAGGTGGAGGAGTAAAAGGAGGGGGAGACACAGATATAGGCATGTCATGCCCTTCTAAAATCCAAAAAGTGAGAAGCCGACACGGCCAGTCCGTTCCTGCCCGTGCCACCTCCGTTTGTGCCAGAGCCGCGGTGGACCCTGACGGCCAGCCCCCCTCTCCCAATACTGGTGCCTGTCCGCTGGTGGGTCGAGCGAGCCCCCCTGTGGTGAAGGCAGCTCTAAGCTTTTTAATTTAAATTGTCTCTCTAAATTGAATGAATACACTTTAAATCCTTTTACAAGGATCTATTGGAGGGCAAGTCTCATGCCAGCAGCCGCGTAATTCCAGCTCCAGTAGAGTGCACTAAAGCTGCTGCAGTTAAAAAGCTTTTATAAGGATCGAGCTCGGCTGTCCACCGCAAGGCATCCTACCGTCAGTCCCAGCCCCTATGCCTTGGGGTGCCTCCTGATGCTCTTCACTGAGTATCCCGTGGTCCTGAAGCATTTCCTTTGAAAAAATTAAGTGTCCAAACTACAGGTGGTGTAGCTTGCTTAACAGCTGGGATAATCCGCTGACTAGCAGACACTGCTACTAGGCACAAAGTATTTCCTGGGCTAGATGCAGTTAAAAATTTGTAATTAGATACTCTCGTTGGAAGCTGAGAAAGCATTCCATAGAGTCTCCGGGCACGCCATATATTATTCTCTTAAAAAGCTTGGGGTAGGGGTCTAGGGGACCCTTTTATAGCCAAAATCACGGCCCTGTATCGCAATGCGTCACCTAGGCTGAAGATAAATGGAACTGTAGCACCCCGAGGGCTGGGTTGCTGCAGAGGTATTGCACCTCACCCAGAGGTGTGATATCTCACTCTCATGTAAGGATGGAGTGTGGATCAGGACCCCGACACGTGCATGCATTACACCACATTGCCGTGGGGCAGGGCGACCAATATGCCCCTGAGATGGGCACGACAGTCCCTGTCCCTGGCTGGAGTGGGGGGAGGGAACACTGAGGAAGGGGAACCCTGTAGTGCAGGAGCAGGGAGGAAGCAGTTCCTGGGTGCATTGAGAAGGGAGTATAAAAGGTGGGCACCATCTTAGTTCAGTGCAGAGAAGTCTGAGCAGAAGTGACAGGGAGCAGGGGCTCTGCATGAGCTCTGCTACAGAGGCGGGCGTAGTAACAGAGGCCCAGGCCTGGAAGAGGGAGAAGGAAGGAAGAGGAGCGGAGAAGGCTCCAGGAACGAGGAACAAAGGGATCCCAGGGGTGTGGACGGGTGAGTCGCCACCGCACGCCCGAATCCACCTGCGTGGAGGGGTCAGGCCAAAGGGGGAGACCGGTCCCCGAAACTAGTGGAGGCGGGAAACGATCCTCAGCTAGGAACCGGAGGCTGTGACATTTTATGTGGCGCAGCCCCTCGCTACACCCGCTAGGAGGGCAGCACATAGGGTCAGGGAATCTGGCGCCAAGTTTACCAAGAGGAGGCCCGAGGCAGCCGGACAGAAGGGTTGGTAAGAAAGGCCAGACAAAGGACACACAAAGGGGGTCCTATGAAGCGCTCCAAAGTTATCTGGGAGTTGTCTGAGCCCCTCACCTGGTGAACACAGTACGACGTGGGCAGCCGTTACCTACAGAAGTGGTCTGGATAATAAGAACTGTGAGTAAAGGCCCTGGACTGCATCACTGACTCCGTGTCGTTACTGCTGCTGCCCTGCACCATCACCCCCATCCTCTGCATACACTGCCCTGAGGCTATACTCCTCCCGTGGGGAGTTATGCTACGCTCTGCTGCACCCACAACACCAGCCTCAGCGGTCTGCCCTGCAGCGGCGGTTCACTCTGACCGCAATCCACGGGTGGCGTAGTCGGACATTTAAACATCAAAACCACATAAATAGTTCCGCCACTGGTTTGACCGCCCTGAGCCACGGAACCGGGTCGCCGCCACAGAGACTACAACCACCAGCATCCACCAAAAAGGGTCCGGCTCCGGATGTCCCAAGGCCCAGGGGGCGCATCAGAACATTTTCATCACCTTTCATAATCACCAATGGGACAAGGCAGGGATGTCCTCTGTCCCCTCTCTTATACATCCTAGTGACGGAGCACCTGCTCTCATCAATTCGCCATAACCCCAATATTAGGTGGATTGAGGTGGGAGGCACCGAGTACAAGTGCTCTCTATTTGCTGATGATGTCCTAGTATATATCACTCAATCACATATATCCATCCCTGCTGTTATGGCTGAAATAGATCACTTTGTTACATGGTCAAATTTTAAAATCAATACAGCGAAGTCTGAGGCCCTCGATGTCTCCCTCCCCAAATCCATACAGGATTCCATCCAGTCCAACTTTCCCTTTGCCTGGCCCTCACAGGGTATCAAATTCTTAGGAATTCCTATTCATAGAGACCTCTGCCGTCTATGTTATCTTAATTTTGGGCCCTTTATTGAACAACTCCATACAGACCACGGTTGGCAAGTTAGAACTGTAAGATTCACTACGTGAACCACTGGTGTTTTGTGGAAAAGCACATGTACACTGTGTTTCAAATTATTATGCAAAAAGTGTTTAGGAGTGATAAGGGAAGAATTTGTTTGTTTGTCAGTTAAACTCTTTGATGGTGATGTGTGTCAGGGCTCTTTATATCACTGTAAGCAATTGCAGACACCTGTGCTAATTAGTTTGGCAGGTGTGTCCAATGAAAGGCAAGACTACTTAAGAAGGCTGTCCCACATTATTAAGCAGCCTACATTTTCTGCCAAAATGGGAAAGAAAAAGAATGTGTCGGCTGCTGAGAAGCAACAAATTGTGGAGTGTTTAGGTCAAGGCATGACTACAATCAACATTGTGCGATGATCAGGATGAAGTGTCTTGGCAATCAAGAAGTATGTAGCTGATTCACAGTACACACGTGTGCGTGCTGATAAGGGCAAATTGAGGACTCTTTCCTACAGGCAATTACGTCAGGTTAAAAGAGCAGCGGCAAAAAAGCCTTGTCAAAGCAGCAGACAAGTTTTTGAAGCTGCTGGTGCATCCAACGTCCCCCGAACAACAAAATGCAGGGTCCTTCAGAGGTTTGCAGCTGTGCGAACGCCGTCCTGTCGACCTCCTCTATCCACTGCACACAAGCAGAAACGGCTCAAGTGGGCCAAACATTACATGAAGACTGATTTCAAAACTGTTTTGTTCACGGATGAGTGCCGTGCAACGCTCGATGGTCCAGATGGATGGAGTGGAGGATGGCTGGTTGATGGACACCCCACGCAAACACTGCTACAGCGCCAACAAGGAGGAGGTGGAGTAATGTTTTGGGCTGGAATCATGGGGAGAGAGATTGTCAGCCCCTTTAGGATCCCTGAAGGGGTAAAGATGAACTCCATAATGTATGTGGAGTTTCTCAAACAGCACTTCCTGCCATGGTTGAAGAAGAAGAACCGTGTATTCCGCAGCAAGATCATTTTCATGCATGATAATGCACCGTCTCATGCTGCACATAACACATCTGCATCTCTGGCTGATATGGGCATAAAAGGGGACAAACTTATGGTGTGACCCCCATGCTCCCCTGACCTCTACCCCATTCAGAACCTCTGGAGCATCATCAAAAGGAATGTCTATGATGGCGGGAGGCAGTTCACATCTAAGCAACAGCTCTGGGAGGGTATTCTGTCCTCATGCAAAACAATTGAAGCAGAAACCATCCAAAACCTGACAAATTCAATGGATGAGAGAGGTCAGAAGCTCCTTTCGAACAAGGGGTCCTATGTGCAAATGTAACATCACCTAGAATAAAGTTTTGAGTTGAAAACTGATTGATTTCAGTTTCTAATAACCTGCTAATGCTTATAATTTCAAAAATGACCATTTTTTTGTTCTTTATTAAAATGAAAAGGTTGATCGAAGAGTGTGGGGGATCTAAGAGTGTGGCAACCCAGTAGTCAGGATTACTTCGAATTCTGACAATCTGAGGGTCATGTTGCAGGTAGTGCAGCAAGAAGGCACTTATGTGTCTTGCGCATCTCGGAGCCCCAAAATTATTTTCCGGGCTCGATGCAGCTAAAAATTATTATTAATTTTAAATCTGGTGGAGCTTAGTATAGATGGCCTAATAGAATCAGTACTGCACACTGCTACAAAGCCAAAATTATTTTCCAGCCAAGATAGAGATAAACATGATTAGTAATTTGAAAGCTTAAAACGGTTGGTGAGGTGATTTTAACCAATCATCAAGCTTTTACTCTCCCCAGGATGACACAGGGGTAGAAAAGTCGTTTCGGATCCATGATTTGTTCATCTTTATGAACGTAAGTCTGTCTACATTATCAGTGGAGAGCCGCGTGCGCTTATCTGTCAGCACACCACCAGCAGCGCTGAAAACACGTTCAGACAGAACGCTGGCTGCGGGGCATGACAAGATCTCCAAGGCTTAAGTGGCGAGCTCCGGCCATTTATCCAGATTGGAAGCCCAAAAAGAGCAAGGGTCCAGTGACACAGTCATGGCTTCAATGTTTACTTGGAGATACTCCTGTACCATCGTCTCTAGGCGTTGACTATGTGTCAGACTTCTTGTCTCCTGTGGCCTTGCAAAGGATGAGCTAAAAAAGTGGTGAAATGATTCCGCAAAATTGATGTTACCAGCAGATACTGTGTTTCTGTTATGGTTTGAGTGCTGAACACTCGACGGTCCCACGGTTGGAAAGTTGGAACTGTGAGATTCACTATGTGCACCACTGGTGTTTTGTGGAAAAGCACATGTAAGATTCTACAACAGTCTCTGCTCATACTCCTGCATGCGTGCATCCCTTTCTATGGCAGGAATTATTTCTGCAAATTTACTTTTGTACCGGGGATCTAACAGTGTGGCAACCCAATAGTCAGGATTATTTCTAATTCTCCCAATTCGAGGGTCATGTTGCAGGTAGTGCAGCAAGAAGGCACTCATGTGTGTTGCTCATCCAGGAGCACCAAGTCCCTGTTGTGTTGGTGGCGAGGTAACAATCATGCTTCCCTCCTCTGTCCTCTTCCCCCAACCTCGCACAACAGAAATGTGATCAAGGTCTCCCTCATCTGATGAGTCTTCCATCAGTTCGTCCTCCACTTCTTCCTGGGCTCCTGCACCTTCCTCACTAGTTTGGCTGCTACCATGTGCCCTGGTAAAACCATCTCCCCCCACCCTCACATGCCTGCCGCCTTGATGCTGCCGACCGTCTGGACCTTGCAGATGTTAGCCCTTCCGCATACAACTCCTCCTCCTCTACTTCCACCACCTCCTCTTGTGCCACCACCTGACTCCGAATTCTGTTTAACATTTGCTCCAGCATGTAAATCACCGGAATAGTCATGCTGATAATAGCATCGTCACCACTAAACATCTTCGTCGCCATTTCAAAACTGTGCAGAAGGGTGCATAGGTCCCTGATCTGAGACCACTCCTCCAGCGTGATTTGCCCCACCTCTGGATCCCGTTGGCCCAGGCTATACGTCAGAATGTATTGCACCAGGGCTTGTCGGTGCTGCCACAGTCGCTGCAACATGTGCAGAGTTGAATTGCACCGGGTAGACACATCGCATTTTAGCCGGTGAAGTGGCAGGCCCAACGACTTCTGTAGAGATGTAAGTCGCTGAGCTGCGGGATGCGAACGGCGGAAGTGAGCACACAGAGACCGTGCCCTCTGCAGAAGGCCATCTAGTCTGGGATAGTGGGCTAAAAATTGCTGGACAACCAGGTTCAACACGTGAGCCATACAAGGCACGTGTGTGACATTGCCCCGGCGAAGGGCCGCACCCAGGTTTGCAGCATTGTCGCACACGGCCTTCCCTGGTTTCAGGTCCAGTGGAGACAACCATTCATGAAATTGGTTCTCCAGAGCTGACCACAACTCCTCAGCTGTGTGACTCACATTTCCCAGACATTTCAAAGTAAAAACCGCCTGATGACGTTGAGCCCTACTGCCAGCATAGTAAGGAGGTGTGCAGGAACCCTTCTGCATTTAGAAAGCTTGTGGCATGACCAGACAGGCTTTGGTTGCAGGTGGAGGACCGAGAGGAGGTTGAGGAGGCAGAAGCAGTGGAGGAACTTTGACATAAAGAGGATTGACGCACAACTCGTGGGGACGGCAAGACTTGGACAGCAGCCCCTTGTCCTGCTGTCACCATAGTTACCCAGTGCCTAGGCAGCGACATGTAACGCCCCTGTCCATGCCTACTCGTCCAAGTGTCTGTGGTGAAATGCACCCTGTCACACACAGAGTTTCTCAAAGAAGCGGTGATGTTGTGTGCGACATGCTGGTGGAGCGCAGGCACACCTTTCTTTGAGAAGTAGTGCCGACTGGGCATCTGGTACTGGGGCACTGCAACGGACATAAGGTCTCGAAAATCCTCTGTGTCCACCAGGCAGAAAGGCAGCATTTCTGTAGCCAAGAGCTTGCAGATGGTGAAATTCAACAAAATGTCCACATCTGAGGGACTGAGGGCTGGCTGTTGTGCTTAGACGGGGTTGATAAGGGTGTCCCTGGCAAACTTCCGGTCTGTGAGGAAGATGCAGGCGGACATGTTAGGTTGCCTTGATCCAAAGGTGGTGCTATCGATGTCGGACAGCGCTCAACACCAGCTGGTGTTACCACCTCCAAAGAAAATGATGACCTACCAATCACGCTGGCTGTTGCAGGTGAAGAGGTGGCAGGTCTGCGTCCCAAAACAGGTGTGACTGCTGTCCCCTCAGTCACAGAGGATGAAGAGGCCGCAGATGCACAAGATGGGGCCGACGGTGGTTGGCCCGGCTGGCTAGGCCGCATTATAGCACAGTGAGCTTCCCACTGCAACTTATGCTTCATGTCCATGTGCCGGTTAATGCATGAAGTACTCAAACTATGTATTTTTTGGCCTCTACTTAGATTTTGTTGACAAATGTTACAGATAACACGAGTTGGGTCATCTTTATCGATCTGAAAAAATGCCCAGGCTATGCAAGGCTTAGCACCCATGCGACCTGAAGAGCCACCACGACTTGTGGTCAGAGGCAGAGTTGTGTTTGAGGATGCAGTTGTTGACGTGCTTTCCAGTACTACGTCTCTGTCCAGGAAGGCGCAACCTGACCTCGTCGTCACTAGCATCCTCCTCCACCTCCTCTGCTGACCTCATCTCTTGGCTGACTGTGGGTTGACAGTAAGTGGGATCTCCAACCTCATCATCATCACCCTGTGTGTTATCACACCCGTCGTCCTCAGAGCCAACCTGTTCCTGCCCTGACAAAAAACTAAAGTTGTCGCTCCAATCAGGTATTTGAGTCTCATCATCGTCTTCCTCATTGTCTCCACCAACAGGAGTTACAGTTTGGGAATGAGGGTCTACATTATGGTCAGAACCTTCTGCGTCTGGTCCTGGATCCGACTCATAAATATTCTGGGCATCAGTGGAGATCATTTCCTCGTCTGGATTCACAGAAGCGCTGGAGCCCACCTCTGATTCCCAGGGTATAGTATGAGTAAACAGCTCTGCAGACTCAACCATCTGTTCTACCTCATACTCAGATGGGCAGCTGGAGATTTGGGAGCTGTGAGGAAGCAAGTGCGATTGGGGTGACACCTCTGAGGACTGGAGTATTTGTGATGTTGAAGTTGATGTGGAGGAGAACCCACTTAAAGGAGCACTTGACATCCGTTGAAGCACCTGCTGTTTTTGTGCCTCATCTGGAATTTGTAGCGATTGGCGTGGCCGTAAGAAAGTGATCTTATCACATTGTCCGCTAAAAGAAGTAGACATTTTAGTTTTGCTGGAAGATGGTCTTTCTTCTGCAGATGTTACTGTTGCTTTAACACCTACTCCACGGACACAATCTTTTTTCCCCTTCCCAACACGCCTATTCCCCTTTACACCAGCAGCAGGCCTTTTTCCACTCATTTTGGTGGTTAACTAATTCACAACTCTGGAGTTGTTTGCACAAAAAAACAATGGATGGGAACCGAGCAGAGCTGAGTGGCCAAACTGTGGTATTAGGCCAAAACTATTGTCTGGGTTAGATGCAGAAAAAAATTATATTCAGTATGCAACCTGATGGAGGTCAGTATAGATGGACTAATAGAACAAGTCCCACACACTGCTAGAAGGCCAAATATTTTTTCAGAGCTAGATGCAGAAAAATATTATATTCAATTTACAACCTGATGGAGGTCAGTATAGATGGACTAATAAAACAAGTCCCACACACTGCTAGAAGGCCAAATATTTTTTCAGAGCTAGATGCAGAAAAATATTATATTCAATTTGCAACCTGATGGAGGTCAGTATAGATAAACTAATAGAACAAGTCCCACACACAGCTAGAAGCCCAAATATTTTTTCAGAGCTAGATGCAGAAAAAAATTATATTCAATTTGCAACGTGATGGAGGTCAGTATAGATAAGCTAATAGAACAAGTCCCACACACTGCTAGAAGGCCAAATATTTTTTCAGAGCTAGATGCAGAAAAATATTATATTCAATATGCAACCTGATGGAGGTCAGTATAGATGGACTAATAGAACAAGTCCCACACACTACTAGAAGGCCAAATATTTTTTCAGAGCTAGATGCAGAAAAAAATTATATTCAATTTGCAACCTGATGGAGGTCAGTATAGATGGACTAATGGAACAAGTCCCACACACAGCTAGAAGCCCAAATATTTTTTCAGAGGTAGATGCAGAAAAAAATTATATTCAATTTGCAACCTGATGGAGGTCAGTATAGATGGACTAATAGAACAAGTCCCACACACTGCTAGAAGGCCAAATATTTTTTCAGAGCTAGATGCAGAAAAATATTATATTCAATTTGCAACCTGATGGAGGTCAGTATAGATGGACTAATAGAACAAGTCCCACACACTGCTAGAAGCCAAATATTTTTTTCAGAGGTAGATGCAGAAAAATATTATATTCAATTTGCAACCTGATGGAGATCAGTATAGATGGACTAATAGAACAAGTCCCACACACAGCTAGAAGCCCAAATATTTTTTCAGAGCTAGATGCAGAAAAATATTATATTCAATTTGCAACCTGATGGAGGTCAGTATAGATGGACTAATAGAACAAGTCCCACACACTGCTAGAAGGCCAAATATTTTTTCAGAGCTAGATGCAGAAAAATATTATATTCAATTTGCAACCTGATGGAGGTCAGTATAGATGGACTAATAGAACAAGTCCCATACACTGCTAGAAGGCCAAATATTTTTTCAGAGCTAGATGCAGAAAAAAATTATATTCAATTTGCAACCTGATGGAGGTCAGTATAGATGGACTAATAGAACAAGTCCCACACACAGCTAGAAGCCCAAATATTTTTTCAGAGGTATATGCAGAAAAAAATTCTATTAAATTTGCAACGTGATGGAGGTCAGTATAGATAAGCTAATAGAACAAGTCCCACACACTGCTAGAAGGCCAAATATTTTTTCAGAGGTAGATGCAGAAAAAAATTATATTCAATTTGCAACCTGATGGAGGTCAGTATAGATGGACTAATAGAACAAGTCCCACACACAGCTAGAAGCCCAAATATTTTTTCAGAGGTATATGCAGAAAAAAATTCTATTCAATTTGCAACCTTATGGAGGTCAGTATAGATGGACTAATAGAATGATGCTATGCCCAAAAGGTTTTACTTCACTAGGTGCAGAAAAAAAATTGGTATTCTATACACAGGTGGTGTAGCTTGCAACACAGATAGGTTACTCCACTGACTAACACACTCTGCAATAGGCCAAAAAGGATTAGCTTTGCTAGATTTAGCCAAATGCTGTGAAAAAAACTTGCACAGCACTGGCACAGACCTGCCTGGCAAAAACTGATAGGAACTGATCTAACTTAGTCCTGAAAAGGACTGCAATTACAATTAGTCTTTACTCCCAACCTATCTATTTAAGAGCACAGACCTGCCTGATAAAAGTCGTAGGAAATGCTGTAACCTAGTCCTTAAAAGGACTGCAATCACAACTATTCCCTACTCCCAAGCTATCTGTATATTTGTGCGAAAATTGGCTTGAAATTAACAAGGTATAGCGTGCACAGCAACAGCAGTGCCGTCTAACATGCAGCTGCAGCAGTGAGAAAATGGTGGCGACGGGGAAAATGGCTGGGTCTTATAGGGCAAGGACATGTGACATACACTGCCAAAGACACATGCCCTTGCTTGTGTGAAAAAAACACTTCGCTCCGTGTGTGCGCTGCTGATAGGCTGACAGATTGCACCTCCCCACTGTAAATGCGGGAAAGAGAAAAAAAAAATGGAGATCTTCATTATTCCTGCAGAGATCCATCCCCTGCCCCTCCCCCAGCCCCGCTGTACACTCAAACTGCGTATTAACATTAATTTTCATCATTACTGAGAAAAAATCCAGCTATGATTTTGGTGCATGAACAGTTATCGAACATAACCTCGAACAGCCGAATTTTTTTCAAATCGTTCGTGTTCGCCGAACGGCTCGAATACCGCCCAAAACAGCTCGAATTTGAGATTGGCGAACAGTTCAAGTCGAACACCGCTCATCTCTAGTAAACAGCTGTGCAGACTCAACCATCTGTGTTACCCCATACTGAGACGGGCAGCTGGAGACTTGGGAGCTGTGAGGAGGCAAGTGCGATTGGGGTGACACCTCTGAGGACTGGAGTATTTGTGATGTTGAAGTTGAGGTGGAGGAGAGCCCACTTGAAGGAGCACTTGATATACGTTGAAGCACCTGCTGTTTTTGTGCCTCATCTGGAATTTGTAGCGATGGGCGTGTCCGTAAGAAAGGGATCGTATCACATTGTCCACGAAAAGAAGTAGACATCTTAGTTTGGCTGGAAGATGGTCTTTCTTCGGCAGATGTTACTCCCCCCCACCGCGGGGGTCTCGACCCACCAGCGGACAGGCACCAGTATTGGGAGAGGGTGGCTGGCCGTCAGGGTCCACCGCGGCTCTGGCAGAAACCCGGCGACACGGAGGTGGCACGGGCAGGAACGGACTGGCCATGTCGGCTTGGCACTCCAGCGTAGTCCCTCTGCCCGCTCGTGCCCATAACTTCAAAGGGATGCGCAAGCGGCTTTTCTTCCAATGGCTGTTCCCCGCCCAGCAGGAACGTGGGGGAGCTCAGGTCGGCCTTCCACTGTACTCCCTTACCTCCCTCGCCCTCTTTCCTTCTTCCGTTCTCCATCTAACCCCTCGGCTCTGTGGTGTCCGCTCTCCCTCCAGCTCTCTCCTTCTCACAGGTGGACTACCGCGTGTATTCACACTGTGGCGAATCTTTTGGGCCCAGGCATAACAAGTTGTCGAGGTAATGGATAATATGTGCCCCCTTAGAAACGCCCATTACAACCCATTCGAGGAAGCAACTAAATGCCTCAAATAGTGAGCAGGATCTGGAGCACCCCATGGGCAAACAGCGATCTATATAGTATGCTCCTTCCCAGAAGCAGCCCAATAGGTGGACACTATTCGGAGGCACAGGTAGTAAGTAACCGGAACGCCGCATCAATGTCTGTTTTGGCCATTAGGGTGACCCTTCCCAACTTCTTGATCTGCCTGATTGCCTTGTCAAAGGATGTACAGTATATACTACTGTACTTGGTTCGGCGTCGATGTTGTCGTTTACGGACCTGCCCCTTGGATATGACAAATGGTGGATTAGTCCGAATGTATTGGGTTCCGTTTTTGGCACAACTCACAACTGGGATACCACTACGTCTTGTAAGGAAAGTGTTCTGAATGGAACCGCCTTTCTACCTAAAGATATTTCTTTTTTTAATTTTCTTGTCACGACGTCTGGGTGTTGGTAGGCTGATTTTCGATTTTTACTCCAGCGTTTCTTGATTTTAGAAGGGCATGACATGCCTATATCTGTTTCTCCCCCTCCTTTTACTCCTCCACCTCTTTTCTTTTCACATGACTATATGTACTTGTCACTTTTCCATGTGTTAGTTGTGTCTTCTGAGCAGTTTGTCAACTTTTGGACACCTTTGAAGTTTTTTCTATGTGTTTTCTATGTGTTTCTATGTGTTTTTGTTTGCCTGCCATTGGTTTTAACGGTGTTCGACGGTGTTTGACGAACAGTTCGACGAACAGTTTGGCGCACATACGGGTGTTCGACGAACCGAACTCGAACACTACGTGGGTGGCTCAACACTAGTCAAAAGGTTGTTGGTTGGATAGCGGATAATGCTTCCAGTCACTTAGCCACCACCACCACCACCCTGTCTTCCACACAGTCAAGTCTCAGTAGCCGTGAGTCTGGACAACATATTCCTCACCCTGATCCTCCTTCCTCCCACCAAGCCGAGTGCCCGGAGACAACTGATCCCACACTTGGACACTCTGAAGAGCTGTTCACTTTTCCATTTATAGATTTGGGGCAAGAGGAGATCGCATGTAGCGATGCCCAAATATTTGAGCAGCCATGGTCACATGAAGGTGACAGTAGCAAAGTGTCATAAGAGGTGGACGATGATGAGACACAATTGCCAGAAAGTCAGGAGGAGGACCAGGATGAGGAAGTGGAAGACGAGGTGGTGGATGATATAGCAACTGACCCAACCTGGCAGGAGGACATGCAGAGCGAGGACAGCAACACACAGGGGGAGGGAGGCAGAGCACCCCAACAGGCAGGAAGAAGCAGTGTGGTCGCCGCAGACAGAAGGCAGGCAACCGTTCCCCGTAACACCAACATAAAGGAAGTTGACAGTACAACTGTTAGGTCTTCCCGAGTCTGGTTGTTTTTTAAAGACTCTGCCGATAACCCAAAAAAGGCCATTTGCACCACCTGCCAGGCCAGCATCAACATGTGTGGCAAAACTGCCTTACTACCACCAGCATGATCAGGCACATGACAAAAAAGCACCCGACTTTGTGGGCCAAACCCCAGGGTCCAGGAACAGTGTCATTACAAGTATAGGAGACCCGCTCCTTTCTAATGGGAACATTTTTTTTATGAGGCTCTCCTCCACGTCTCTTCCAAGGGGCATTGGAGCGCCTCACAATTTTTGGCAGCCCTTGCATTCACTGCATAGGCAAACACAATGGGAGACCTACTTCCTAATAATGGGAACATTTTTTTTCAGGAGGCCCTCCTCTACGTCTCTTCCAAGGGGCATTGGAGTGCCTCCACATTTTTGGCAACCCTTGCATTCACTGCATAGGCAAACACAATGGGAGACCCACTTCCTAATAATGGGTACATTGTTTTCAGGAGGCCCTCTGACCTCCACATCTGTTCCATGGGGCACTGGAGTGCCTCCAAATTTTTGGCAACCCTTGCATTCACTGCATAGGCAAACACAATGGGAGACCTGCTTCCTAATAATGGGAACATTGTTTTCAGGAGTCCCTCCTCTTAGTCTCTTCAAAGGGGTATTGGGGTGCGTCCACATTTTCAAAGTGGTATTGGAATGCGTCCAAATTTTGGGCAGACCTGCCACTCCCTGCATACGCAATAATAATATAGGAGACCCACTCTTTAGTAATGGGAACAATAAAACATAGCCAGCTTATGGCTCTCTAAAAATAGTGAGGGCCGACTGCTGGCCCTTTAAGAATAGTAAAGGCCGCCTGATGGCGCTAAAAAAATAGGCTTTGCGACTTTCAGAGTCCCGCCTTCATAAATGAAACACAATGTGTCTGATGATATCTCACACACCACATGGCCAGATAAGGTTGTAAAATGTTAAAATGACATTTCCTTGTGAATGCATTTGTCATGATTGAAAGCAATGCAAAAGTGCAAAAAGGCATCAGAAACGCTACATGTGAACATAGCCCAAGGTGTGGATGAGCATTTTTGTTTTTGGTTATTTAGTTTGCTTTATATACAAGTCATTACCCTGGAAAGGATGTTCCTTAACATATTTCCCAGGAAAATACATTTTGGTTTCATTTTTGCTTTATTGTGAGTCCGTAAAAGTGGTGTAATGCCTCTGACAACGTTGTTGACAGCAGTGATCTGGGTGACAGAAATGCTTCCAGGGGTCTTCCCCATGCTGTTCCCATGTCATTTGAGCACTGTTCCTATCGATTTGGGCAATTTTTAGGCCCTCTGCAGACCACTGGGGGGAGCCCCCTGAAAAATGCTCAAATGTCCCATAGACTTACATTGGGCTCATTGCTCGGGTCGAGCACCCGAGTATTCCAGTGTGCTCGACCCGAACATCGAGCACCCTAGCATTTTAGTGTTCGCCCATCACTACATGGCACCACTCACCCCCAATCCTGGTATACACGACACCCCTCATCCCCAAACCTGGAATGCATGGCACCCCTCCTCCCTCGTCCTGGTATGCATGGCCCCCTCAGCCTTATCTTGGTATTCACGCACTCTTCACCCCCATCCTGATATGCATGCCACTCCTCTCCCCTATCCTGGTATGCATGATACCCCATCCCTCATCCCTATCCTGGTATGCATGGTACCCCTCTTCCCTATCATGGTATACATGGTACTCCTCATCCCTATCCTGGTATGCATGGTCCCTCTTCCGAATCCTGGTATGCATAGCCCCCCAACATCCCTATCCTGGTATGCATGGTACCCCTCATTACTATCCTGGTATGCATGGCACCCCTCATCCCCAATCCTGGTATGCATGGTACCCCTTATCCCCAATCCTGGTATGCATGGCACCCCTCATCGCCAATCCTGGTACGCATGGCACACCTCATTCCAAATCTGGTATGTATGGTACCCATCATCCTGGTATACATGGCACCCCTCATCCCAATTCTGGTATGCATGGGCCCCTCATCCCCTATCCTGGTATGCATGGCAACCCTCATCCCCAATCCTGGTATGCATGGCATCCCTCATCTCCAATCCTGGTATGCATGGCACCCCTCATCCCCAATCCTGATATATATGGTACCCCACCTCTCATCCTGGTATGCATGGCCCCCTCATTCCAAATCTGGTATACATTGCACCCCTCATCTCAATCCTGGTATGCATGGCCCCCATCTCTCATCCTGGTATGCATGGCACCCCATCTCTCATCCTGGTATGCATGACCCCTCATTGCAAATTTTGTATACATGGCACCCCTCATCCCTATCCTTGTTTGTATGGCACCCCTCATCCCCCAATCCTGGTATGCATGGCACCCAATCCCTCATCCTGGTATGCATGGCTTCCTCATCCCTAATCCTGGTATGCATGGCACTTTGTATCCCCCAATCCTAGTATGCATGGCACCCCATTCCTCATCCTGGTATATATGGTAACCCTCATCCCTATCCTAGTATGTATGGTACCCCTCATCCTGGTATGCATGGCACCCCATCCCTCATCCTGGTAAGCATGGTACCCCACATCCCTATTCTGGTATATATGTTGCCCCTCATCCTGGTATACATGGCACCCCTCATCCCAATTCTGTATGCATGGCTCCCTCATCCCCCAATCCTGGTATGCATGGCACCACATCTTTTATCCTGGTATGCATGACACCCCATCCCTTATCCTGGTATGCATGGTACCCATCATCCCTATTCTGGTATGCATGGTACTCCTCATCCTGGTATGCATGGCACCCCATCCCTCATCCTGGTATGCATGGTACCCCGCATTCCTATTCTGGTATGCATGGTACCGCTCATCCCCAATGCTGGTATGCATGGCACCCCTCACCCCCCAATCCTGGTATGCATGGTCCCCTCACCCCCCAATCCTGGTATGCATGGTCCCCTCACCCCCCAATCCTGGTATGAATGGTCCCCTCATCCCCCAATCCTGGTATGCATGGTACCCCTCATCTCTATCCTGGTATGCATGGTCCCTTCACCTCCCAATCCTGGTATACATGTTACCCCCTCATCCCTATCCTGGTATGTATGGCACCCCTCATCCCTATCCTGGTATGCATGGTCCCCTCACACCCTAATCCTGGTATTCATGGCACCCCTCACCCCCAAATCCTGGTATGCATGGTCCCCTCACCCCCCAGTCCTGGTATGCATGGTCCCCTCACCCCCCAATCCTGGTATGCATGGTACCCCCTCATCCTCCAATCCTGATATGCATGGCACCCCTCACCCCCCAGTCCTGGTATGTATGGTACCCCCTGATCCCCATTGCTGGTATGCATGGCACCCCTCATCCCTCATCCTGGTATGCATGGCCCCCTGAGCCTTATCTTGGTATGCATGCGCCCCTCACCCCCATCCTGGTATGCATGGCACTCCTCACCCCTATCCTGGTATGCATGGTCCCCTCACCTCCATCCTGGTATGCATGACACCTGTCATCCCCCAATCCTGGTATGCATGGCCCCCTCATCCCCCAATCCTGATATGCATGGTATCCCTCATCCCCCAATCCTGGTATGCATGGCACCCCTCATCCCCCAATCCTGGTATGTATGGCCCCTTCATCCCCCAATCCTGGTATGTGTGGCCCCCTCATCCCCCAATTCTGGTATGCATGGCATCCCTCACCCCCAATCCTGGTATGCATGGCCCCCTCATCCACCAATCCTGGTATGTATGGCCCCCTCATCCCCCAATCCTGGTATGCATGGCACCCCTCATCCCCCAATCTTGGTATGTATGGCCCCCTCATCCCCCAATCCTGGTATGTGTGGCCCACTCACCCCCCAATCCTGGTATGTATGGCACCACTCACCCCCAATCCTGGTATGCATGGTCCCCTCATCCCCCAATCCTGGTATGCATGGCACCCCTCATCCCCCAATCCTGGTATGCATGGCCCCCTCATCCCCAATCCTGATATGCATGGCACCCTCATCCTCCAATCCTGGTATGCATGGCACCCCTCATCCCCCAATCTTGGTATGTATGGCCCCCTCATCCCCCAATCCTGGTATGTGTGGCCCACTCACCCCCCAATCCTGGTATGTATGGCACCACTCACCCCCAATCCTGGTATGCATGGTCCCCTCATCCCCCAATCCTGGTATGCATGGCACCCCTCATCCCCCAATCCTGGTATGCATGGCACCCTCATTCCCCAATCCTGGTATGCATGGCACCCCTCATCCCCCAATCCTGATATGTATGGCCCCTTCATCCCCCAATCCTGGTATGTGTGGCCCCCTCATCCCCCAATTCTGGTATGCATGGCACCCCTCACCCCCCAATTCTGGTATGCATGGCCCCCTCATCCCCAATCCTGGTATGTATGGCACCTCTCATCCCTATTACACTGCACACATACAAAAAATAAACACTTCTTCTCACCTTTCTTCTCTGTTCTCCAGCGCTGTGTCCCGTTCTACCAGAGGCCGGGGGAGGAGTGTGGCGCCGGAGTACGCGCCTGCCCATACTGTGTCTTCAGTAAAATGGCATCATGCGCCGATTTCGATGCCTCACTCCTGCCCCGGTCTCCGGCGAGAAGAGAGGCGCCGCCGCAAAGCTCCTCCTGGTCAGGTAAGTACAGTACAGACCAAAAGTTTGGACACACCTTCTCAATTAAAGATTTTTCTGTATTTTCATGACTATGAAAATTGTACATTCACACTGAAGGCATCAAAACTATGAATTAACACATGTGGAATTACATACTTAACAAAAAAGTGTGAAACAACTGAAAATATGTCTTATATTCTAGGTTCTTCAAAGTAGCCACCTTTTGCTTTGATGACTGCTTTGCACACTCTTGGCATTCTCTTGATGAGCTTCAAGAGGTAGTCACCGGAAATGGTCTTCCAACAATCTTGAAGGAGTTCCCACAGATGCTTAGCACTTGTTGGCCCTTTTACCTTCACTCTGTGGTCCAGCTCAACCCAAATCATCTCTATTGAGCTCAGGTCTGGTGACTGTGGAGGCCAGGTCATCTGGCATAGCACCCCATCACTCTCCTTCTTGGTCAAATAGCCCTTACACAGCCTGGAGGTGTGTTTGAGGTCATTGTCCTGTTGAAAAATAAATGATGGTCCAACTAAACGCAAACCGGATGGAATAGCATGCCGCTGCAAGATGCTGTGGTAGCTATGCTGGTTCAGTATGCCTTCAATTTTGAATAAATCCCCAACAGTGTCACCAGCCAAGCACCCCCACACCATCACACCTCCTCCTCCATGCTTCATGGTTGTAACCAGGCATGTAGAGTCCATCCGTTCACCTTTTCTGCGTCGCACAAAGACACGGTGGTTGGAACCAAAGATCTCAAATTTGGACTCATCAGACCAAAGCACAGATTTCCACAGGTCTGATGTCCATTCCTTGTGTTCCTTAGCCCAAACAAGTCTCTTCTGCTTGTTGCCTGTCCTTAGCAGTGGCTTCCTAGCAACTATTTTACCATGAGGGCCTGCTGCGCAAAGTCTCCTCTTAACAGTTGTTGAAGAGATGTGTCTGCTGCTAGAACTCTGTGTGGCATTGACCTGGTCTCTAATCTGAGCTGCTGTTAACCTGCGATTTCTGAGGCTGGTGACTCAGATAAATTTATCCTCAGAAGCAGAGGTGACTCTTGGTCTTCCTTTCCTGGGGCGGTCCTCATGTGTGCCAGTTTCTTGGTAGCGCTTGATGGTTTTTGCAACTGCACTTGGGGACACTTTCAAAGTTTGCCCAATTTTTCGCACTGACTTACCTTCATTTCTTAAAGTAATGATGGCCACTCGTTTTTCTTTACTTAGCTGCCTTTTTCTTGCCATAATACAAATTCTAACAGTCTATTCAGTAGGACTATCAGCTGTGTATCCACCAGACTTCTGCACAACACAACTGATGATCCCAACCTCATTTATAAGGCAAGAAATCCCACTTATTAAACCCGACAGGGCACACCTGTGAAGTGAAAACCATTTCCCGTGACTACCTCTTGAAGCTCATCAAGAGAATGCCAAGAGTGTGCAAAGCAGTCATCAAAGCAAAAGGTGGCTACTTTGAAGAACCTAGAATATAAGACATATTTTCAGTTGTTTCACACTTTTTTGTTAAGTATATAATTCCAGATGTGTTAATTCATAGTTTTGATGCCTTCAGTGTGAATGTACAATTTTCATAGTCATGAAAATACAGAAAAATCTTTAAATGAGAAGGTGTGTCCAAACTTTTGGTCTGGACTGTATGTTTTTACGAAATACTGCCATTTCTGGCCTCCATTAAAAATTTTTTTCAGTGTGTCAGTGAAGCAATTGACACCAGATTGCTGTTCAAAATAGTTATCTACAGGCCAGGTATTTAAAACTGTGTTTTTTGCATCACACGGATCACATATATACGTTTTCGGAAAATACTGCCACTTCTGGCCTCCATTAAAAAACATTTTCAGTGTGTCAGTGTAGCAATTCACAGCAGTTTGCTGTTCAAACTCCTTACCTACAGGCCAGGTATTTAAAACTGTGCTTTCTCCGTCAAACGGCTCACATATAAGTTCGCTCCAAACTCAGTCATTTGTAGTGAGCGTGGAAGATACTGACCTCCATTTAAAATGGGCAAGGCACGTGGCAAGGGACGGGGAACTGGATGTGATAGTAATGGAGCATGCAGAGGCCGAGGACAAGGCCGTGGGCAAGCCGAAATTGTGCCACAACAAACACCCACATCTTCTCGCCTCACCTTCCTGTCCCAATTTCTAGGGGACCGCAGCACACCCCTATTGAACCCAGAGCAGTTTCAAAAGGTTGTTGGTTGGATAGTGGATAATGCTTCCAGTCACTTAGCCACCACCACCACCCTGTCTTCCACATGGTGAAGTCTCAGTAGCCGTTTGTCTGGACCCCATATTCCTCACCCTGATCCTCCTTCCTCCCACCATGCCGAGTACCCAGAGACAACTGATCCTACACTTGGACACTCTGAAGAGCTGTTCACTTTTCCATTCATAGATTCGGGCCTCTCGACCGGTCCACTTGAAGCGGGGCAAGAGGAGATCGCATGTAGCGATGCCAAAATATTTGAGCAGCCACGGTCACACGAAGGCGATGGTGGGAAAGTGTCACAAGAGGTGGACGATGATGAGGCACAATTGCCAGAAAGTCAGAAGGAGGACCAGGGTGCGGAAGTGGAAGACGAAGTGGTGGACGATATAGTAACTGACCCAACCTGGCAGGAAGACATGCAGAGAGAGAACAGCAGCACACAGGGGGAGGGAGAGCACCCCAACAGGCAGGAAGAAGCAATGTGGTGGCCGCAGACAGAAGGCAAGCAACCGTTTCCCGTAACATCAACACGAAGTAAGTTGCCAGTACAACTGTTAGGTCTTCCCGAGTCTGGTTGTTTTTTAAAGACTCTGCCGATAACCCCAAAAAGGCCATTTGCACCACCTGCCAGGCCATCATCAGCAGGGGTGGCAAAACGACCAGCCTGACCACTACCAGCATGATCAGGCACATAGCAGCAAAGAACCCAACTTTGTGGGCCGAACCCCAGGGTCCAGGAACAGTGTCTGCGGGTGGCACCATTGCTTCTTCCGCTGTTGTGGATGCAAGCCAATCCCCTGTCCATGGTGCATGCAAAGATGCCTCCTGCCCTGCACCTGTCATTGCACACTCTCAAGGAGCAGCATCAGGAAGCACGTCCATGCCCTTGTCCCAGCGCAGCGTTCGGTTGTCCATACCCCAGTCCTTGGAACGCAAGCGCAAATATGCAGCCAGCACCCCACAGGCCACACTACTAAATTCTTACATTTCACGACTGCTTGCGCTCGAAATGTTGCCTTTTAGGCTCTTGGAGACGGAAGCATTCCGCAACTTGATGGCGGCGGCCGTCCCTCGGTACTCAGTCCCCAGCCGCCACTATTTCTCCTGGTGTGCCGTCCCTGCATTACACAAGCACGTGTCCCAAAACATTAGCCATGCTCTCAACAACGCAGTTACTGGTAAAGTCCACCTAACCACGGACACGTGGACAAGTGCTTGTGGGCAGGGACGGTACATCTCGCTGTCGGCACACCGGATTAACATAGTGGAAGCCGGGACCCAATCGGACCTTGGGACGGAACACGTCCTCCCGACGCCAAAGATTGTGGGCCCTAGGTCAATCAGGGTTGCCCCCACGCTCTACAGCTCCTGCATCTCATCCTCCTCAGCCTCCTCCTCCTCTTCAGCCTCCATCTCCGAAATGTCCAAATCAGTCACAAGCTGGAAGCACTGCAGCACTGCCTCGGCCAAGCGGCAACAGGCTGTGCTGAAGTTAATATGCTTAGGTGAAAAACCGCACAATGCAGAAGAGTTGTGGACAGCTCTAAAAGAGCAGGCAGATCTGTGTCTCACACCGCTGAACCTACAGCCAGGCATGGTTGTGTGTGACAATGGCCGGAACCTGGTGGCGGCTCTGAGTCGAGGCGAGCTCACACACGTACCATGCCTGGCCCATGTGCTTAACCTCGTGGTTCAACGGTTTCTCAAATCCTACCCCGTGCTGCCGGATCTGCTTGTGAAAGTACTCCGCCTGTGTGCCCATTTTAGAAAGTCAGCTTGCAGTGTTTCAGCAGCGTTTGCAGCTTCCGGCTCACAAACTGGTGTGTGATGTCCCCACGCATTGGAACTCTGCACTGCAGATGTTGGGAAGGATTTGTGAGCAGAAGAGGGCAGTTGTTGAGTACCAGCATCAACAAGGCCGTCGGTATTCAGTCCAGACTCCACACATAAGACCTCAGAAGTGGACATGGATGTCAGACATATGTACCATCCTCCAAACTTTGAGGACTCCACTAATATGGTGAGCGGCGATGACGCCATAATTAGCATCACCATCCCGCTTCTCTGTCTTCTGAAACGCTCTCTGCTCACAGTCAAAGAGAATGCATTGCAGGCGGAGCACAATAAGATGGAGCAAGGAACCCTACAGGGTGATTACACACAGCCAAGCCTCATCTCATCCCAACGTGGATTGGATGACAATGAGGAAGAGGGGGAGGAGGATGAAGGAGGAAGGACAGGAGCTAGTTTCATGCACTATAGACGGTACTACCTGCACAGCTGTCATACCGTCTGTTTAGCGTGGATGGCCAGAGGACAGAGAGGAGGAGGAGGAGAAGAGCATGGTCAGTCATCCTCTTGGTGAGGACACGGAAGTATTGCCTGTTAGTAGTCTGGCACGCATGGCTGACTTTATGTTGCGCTGCCTTTCTCATGAACCCCGCGTTCTCAAAATTTTCGGTGACAGCCATTACTGGTTGGTGACACTTCTAGACCCACGCTACAAGGAGAAATTTATATCTCTTATTCTTGAGGTGGACAGGCCTACAAAAATGGGGCTGTACCAGAAGGCCCTTGTTGCGAAACTATTAAAAAAATTCCCATCTGAAAACGCTGGTGGCAGAGGGCACACTTCGTTGGACAACCAAGGAGTACAGGCGGGAGAGACACAACTTCAATCTAGCAGAGGCAGGGGAACACTGTCAAAGTTCTGGGAGAGTTTTCTCAGACCCTCCCATCGGACAGGCCCTGAGGCGCGGGATACTCTCACAAGGAGTGCAAAGTTTGGGAAGATGCTGATGGAGTACCTTGCCGACTGTACCAAAGTCCTCCATGATTCCGCTGTGCCTTATAATTATTGGGTATCCAAGCTGGATACATGGAATGAACTGGCGGCTCTCTATGCCTTGGAAGTCCTGGCCTGCCCTGCCGCCAGCATTTTATCAGAGCGGGTTTTTAGTGCTGCTGGTGGAATTATAACTGATAAGCGCATCTGCCTGTCAACTGAAAATGCTGACATGCTGACTCTTATAAAAATGAACAAGGGCTGGATTGGGCCAGACTTCTCAACACCACCGAATGATAGCAGCGTAACATAAACTCCAATCCAGTGTTTTTTCTTGAGAGGTGTATTCCCATGCACCTTTTCACACGCACACATGGGTATATGTAGCACCCTGAGGATTCGGCTGCTACAGGGGTATTGTACCTCAACCCAGAGGTGTGATATTCCACTCCCGGGTAAGGATGGAGTGTGGAACTGAGCTCAGATAGACTGCATGCACTACATACATCCCATTTCAGAGGAGCAGGCCGACGGTACTCCCACTTAGAAATGTGCAGGTACAACCGAGCCTGTTCCTGGCTGGAGTGGGAGGGGGGTGGTACATCCCATGTAGTGTAGGGGCAGATAGGGGGAGCAGTCTGGGTAGTGTTAGGAGCTCATTGGGTGCTGGTCACCTGAGCTCACACATAGAGGGTGTATATAAGGTGGGCACCAACTGAGATCAGGGTCAGTCTGTCAGAATCAGGAAGAGGAGCAGAGCAGAGCCCTAGAGAGAGAGAGAGAGGAGGAAGAAAGAGAAAGACCCAGAGGGGGAAGACTGAAGGGACCCAAGAACCCAAATTAGAACACCGGGTGAGGAGTCAGCATCAGGGTACCGGAACCCAAGCTGGTGGGGGTAAAGACATTCCCCAGCCAGAGACCGGAGACCGTGGGCAGTGTCTGTCACGGTCACCCACTACATTCACCCCGAAGGCACACCACATGAAGGGTCAGGGAACCCAGGGCCAAGGGTGTCCCAAAAGAAGGCCCGAGGGAGCTGGACCTAGGTGAATCCCTGGTGGGGACGGCTGAAGAAAGGACAGAGGGAGAGCTCAGGGCCACGCTCCGGACTTGTTTGGGGGTTGGCTGGATCCAGGACCTGGTGGACGCAGCACGGCTCGGGTGGTCACTAGCAGCTGGAGTGACCAGTACAACATCTGCAGTAAGTAAACACCCTTAACTGCACAACCCGAGTCTGTCTTCATTGCCGGCTGCACCGCACCACCACAACCCCCATCCTCTGCACCTGACCCCCTGAGGCTATACCCCTCCCGTTGGGGGTTATCCCACCAAGCTGCGCACCCACCATCAGCCTCAGCGGACCCTGCTGCAGCGGCGGCCACAGTGACCGCATCCCAACGGGTGGCGTAGTCGACACAAAAGAACTTTAATAACATCAGTAAAGACTGCCACATAACACTGAGCTTGACGCCCTGGGCACGGGGCCGGGTCACAGCCGCTCGGAGACTACAACCCCCCATCTGATCCGGTGCCGGGTATTCCCCTCAAAAAGGAATATGTCCCAGGGGGCGCGTCAACTTTGGCGTAGTCGGCAGGATTACGTGCCCGCAACACCCGGGTACTGCGTGCCTGAAGAAAAGTGCAAGTTTACCTCAGAAAGAAGTCTCCCGCCGGTTCCGGAGGGTCCACGCCATCGGACTCCATCACCAGTCGTTTCCCGCCGATTGTCCGCCATTTCCAACTTGTTCCCGCCATCTGCAGAGTTTCCCGCCACTGGGCGACGCTTCCCGCCAAAACCGCAGATTTCCCGCCTTGGAAGAGCAGCGGACGCCATTATGGGCGTGCCAAAGGAGGGCAAGAGGCCACCTCCCATCGTGGGCCAGGACAGAAAATGGCGCCAAAAGTGGAAACCGCCCCCACCAACAGAGACTGTGATGCTGGAGGTGTCTGTCAGCGTGAAAGAACTCCCCCTGGAGCTGACAGTCACCGAGTTGCCCCGGGACCGCCCTCGAAGTGGGAGGAGACGAAAGAGAAGAGAAAAGATGGGTGTCGCTTGGAGCAGTCTGGAGCGAGCGCACCCGGAGGCAAGAGGTCTAACGAGGAGTAGCGGAGAAGCTCACCCGGAGATGGAGAGAAAGCAGAACAGCACCGGCCCGCTGGCCAGGAGTCTTCTAGAGACCGAGGAAGGAGGGCAGAGCAGCACCGGCCCGCTGGCCAGGAGCCTGCCGGAAGCAGAGCAGAGCAGCACCGACCCGATGGTCAGGAGCCTGCTAGAGTCCACAACCCCGCTAGGTCTAGCGGAGATCCTAGCGCAGCTCCCCCGAGACCGGGAGTGTGCACAAACTGCCCTGGAGGGCCTCGCAAGGAGGATGGCCCGGGTACAGCGTGAGATACTGGCGGAGTGGAGCCGGGAGATGGCCCAGCAAGCAGAGACCAGTCAACGGAGCACGCTACCCTGGAAGAGGAAGCAGACCGCCTCTGAGGATGGCGCGGGAGGACCCAAGGCCGGAGACGGCGCCGAGGAGGGAGCCGAGCGCATGGAGGCAGGTAAAGGGGACGCCTATACCCCAAGCCGTGACACCGCTTATCTGCCCCAGCTCCCCGTCGCAGAGCCCGAAAGTTCCCCTGCTGTGCCCGTAGCCGCCAGGTCACCGCCATGGACTAGGCCCCGACCGGAAGCCGCCGCCGCGACCCCTGTGACGTCACGCGCCTCGATCCGGAGCGTGACAAAGCAGGAATTACCACCAGCCTGGTCGCAAGGCCCAGTACCCCCGGGCGCCGCACCACCAACAGCGCCCCCTACCTCCGCGGAGCCTCCGGCCTGGCCGCAAGGCCAGGTAGCCCAGGGCGCCGCCGTCCTAACGGTGCCCTTCACCTTCCAGGTGCCCCAGGCCTGGCCGCAAGGCCTGGGCAACCCGGGCGCCACCACCACCGCGCCCGCGCCCGCAATACCAAGGGTGCCACACCTGGGGGAGGACCTCTTCAGCCAGCTCACATGGCCGGACGGGCGACCCTTCATCTGGCCCGAAGGATACCATGAGCTGGAGCGGCAACAAAGACTAGGGCCCTTGTGTGAGCCCCTGATCCCGGCTCCGAAGCCCGTGACTCGGGTCTCGCCTCCTTTAGAAGAAGCCCAATTCGTGTGGGACCCCACGGGAGAAGATTTGATGGGGTTCACCGGAGAAACTCGGGCAGTCGCCGCTGAGCGTACTGAGTGCTGTCGTCAGCAGCTAGCAGAGTTTGCCCGAGAGCGGGAGGAGAGGCGGGTCAGAGAACAACAGGCCCAAATCCGGAGCGCGGAGCAGAAGAGCCGGACTAGGAGGAACCCCCGTGCAGCGCATTGTCCCCGCACCATCGGGACAGTGATAAAGTTCAACCCGCAGCATGGGTGGGGCTTTATTCGGGACCATAACAACCGCGGTGACGTTTTTGTGACTCGCAGAGACGTTGAGTCCCACCTGCCGGAGGGACACAGAGGTCGTGACCTTTACATCGGGGACGAGGTCACCTTCACCCGGCACAAGTGTGCCAAAGGTCCCTACGCTCTCCATGTGCATCGCCTGACGGAGGAAGAGCTGCGGTGTGAGGAGGAGGAGCCAGAGGACCCGGACGGGTCTGAAGAAACATCATATCAAGAAAGAACAGGAGGAAGACGCCGTTGAGTGCGGCAGAGCAGGTGCTGTAAATAGTTACCCGATCGGGGTATAAAGAAACTGAAACTGTTGTTGCTAATATAGTCCCCGTTGGGACCAGTGAACTGTTTACCCGTTAACCCCTTCATCCTACAGGCTGAGGACTGTGAGCAGCCATTCCCTTCCCTCTACCTGGCCGAGGACTGAGAGCGGCCAACTTTCCCTGTATATAGTTGCGCTTCCTAAAGCACCCCCTACCGGTTTTATAGAAAACCAGTTTTTCTAAGAGACTGTCGCACTTTTCCCGGACACACGTTGCACAGTGTCCGGAGGAGGAACCAGAGACAAGAGAAGTCTACGAGAATGTTATATGAAAAGTTTTATATATATAGTGTTTAATATGTTTTATACGTTTATATGGAAAAAAAAAATTGTATGTTTTGGTGTTTTATGTCTTTACAGCCCGAGGACGTGCTGTGATTTACCAGGGGGGAATGTAGCACCCTGAGGATTCGGCTGCTACAGGGGTATTGCACCTCAACCCAGAGGTGTGATATTCCACTCCCGGGTAAGGATGGAGTGTGGAACTGAGCTCAGATAGACTGCATGCACTACATACATCCCATTTCAGAGGAGCAGGCCGACGGTACTCCCACTTAGAAATGTGCAGGTACAACCGAGCCTGTTCCTGGCTGGAGTGGGAGGGGGGTGGTACATCCCATGTAGTGTAGGGGCAGATAGGGGGAGCAGTCTGGGTAGTGTTAGGAGCTCATTGGGTGCTGGTCACCTGAGCTCACACATAGAGGGTGTATATAAGGTGGGCACCAACTGAGATCAGGGTCAGTCTGTCAGAATCAGGAAGAGGAGCAGAGCAGAGCCCTAGAGAGAGAGAGAGAGGAGGAAGAAAGAGAAAGACCCAGAGGGGGAAGACTGAAGGGACCCAAGAACCCAAATTAGAACACCGGGTGAGGAGTCAGCATCAGGGTACCGGAACCCAAGCTGGTGGGGGTAAAGACATTCCCCAGCCAGAGACCGGAGACCGTGGGCAGTGTCTGTCACGGTCACCCACTACATTCACCCCGAAGGCACACCACATGAAGGGTCAGGGAACCCAGGGCCAAGGGTGTCCCAAAAGAAGGCCCGAGGGAGCTGGACCTAGGTGAATCCCTGGTGGGGACGGCTGAAGAAAGGACAGAGGGAGAGCTCAGGGCCACGCTCCGGACTTGTTTGGGGGTTGGCTGGATCCAGGACCTGGTGGACGCAGCACGGCTCGGGTGGTCACTAGCAGCTGGAGTGACCAGTACAACATCTGCAGTAAGTAAACACCCTTAACTGCACAACCCGAGTCTGTCTTCATTGCCGGCTGCACCGCACCACCACAACCCCCATCCTCTGCACCTGACCCCCTGAGGCTATACCCCTCCCGTTGGGGGTTATCCCACCAAGCTGCGCACCCACCATCAGCCTCAGCGGACCCTGCTGCAGCGGCGGCCACAGTGACCGCATCCCAACGGGTGGCGTAGTCGACACAAAAGAACTTTAGTAACATCTGTAAAGCTGCCACATAACACTGAGCTTGACGCCCTGGGCACGGGGCCGGGTCACAGCCGCTCGGAGACTACAACCCCCCATCTGATCCGGTGCCGGGTATTCCCCTCAAAAAGGAATATGTCCCAGGGGGCGCGTCATGTACACTACCTGATTTTGGCTATTTGCTCTTGTCCTCCTCCTTCTCCTCATCCTCCACCACCATATCACCAGGGTGACCATGGTCCGTGATGCAACACCCACCTAATATTTTTAAAAGGTGTTTATGATGCCCATAAAATTTTTTTTGATACAGTATGTTCATGTATACCCCCTAGGGGTAAATGTTTGTCAGCCCATGCACTTAGTGCATGGGCATTACAAGTATAGGAGGCCCGCTCCTTTCTAATGGGAACATTTTTTTATGAGGCCCTCCTCCACGTCTCTTCCAAGGGGTATTGAAGTGCCTCCAAACTTTTGGCAGCCCTTGCATTCACTGCATAGGCCAACACTATGGGAGACTCTCTCCTTTCTAATGGGAATTTGTCGTTACTGTGGCCCTGCTCTATGTGTCTTTAAATTCTTAGTGGGGTTTTTCCTAAAATTAGTCAGCCGTTGGACTCACTGCATACCCTATAACTGTATAGCAGACCCTCTCCTTTCTAATGGGAACATGTCGTACCTTGTTACTGTGGCCCTGCTCCGTGTGTCTTTAAATTCTTAGTGGGGTTTTTCCTAAAATTAGTCAGCCATTGGACTCACTGCATACCCTATAACTGTATAGCAGACCCTCTCCTTTCTAATGGGAACATGTCGAACCTTGTTACTGTGGCCCTGCTCCATGTGTCTTTAAATTCTTAGTGGGGTTTTTCCTAAAATTAGTCAGCCGTTGGACTCACTGCATACCCTATAACTGTATAGCAGACCCTCTCCTTTCTAATGGGAACATGTTGTACCTTGTTACTGTGGCCCTGCTCCGTGTGTCTTTAAATTCTTAATGGGGTTTTTCCAAAATTTTGCCAGCCCTTGCAGTCACAGCATGGGCATTACCACTATAGGAGACCTGCTCCTTTATAATGGGAACATTTTTTTTTACTGAGACCCTACTCTATGTCTCTTCAAAGGGGTATTGGGTTGCGTCCAAATTTTTGGCAGCCCTTGCAGTCACTGGATACGCAATAACAGTATAGGAGACCCACTTGTTAATAATGGGAACAACAAAGCATAGCCGGATGATGGCTCTCTAACAATAGCTAGGGCCGACTGCTGGCCTTTTAAGAATAGTAAGGGCCGTCTGATGTCCCTATAAAAATAGGCTTTATGACTTTCAGAGTCCCTCCATCATAAATAAAACAGGAAGTGTCTGATGATGTGTCACACACCACATTGCCAGCTAAGGTTGTAAAATTTTAAAATTACATTTCCCGGTGAATGAATTTGTCTTAAAAAAAAACTTAAAAAAAACAAAACAATAGGATCTTTCATTAGTATAAAAAACAGCGTCACCAATTTAACAACAATGTAATCACATTGTTCAGCTCATGCACTGCCTTGGCCAAGCGGCAACAGGCTGTGCTGAAGATAACATGCTTAATGCTTAATTGACAAACCGCCCAGCGCGGCAGAGTTGTTGAAAGCTGTAACACAGCAGCCTGATCTGTGGCTCTCACCGCTGAACATACAGCCAAGCATGGTCGTGTGTGACAATGGGCGGAAGATGGTGACGGAGAAATGACAGCCGGGGTAGATACAGTTTCCCTCTATGCCAGTCCTTTCACCAAGCTAAAGAATATGGCTGTGGTGAAATAAAACTCCCACTGAGAAGCTGTTTCAGATTGAAAAACATTGTGCCCACCAGAGGATTTAATTCTGAGGGCTAACCTTTCTCCCCCACTCAAGAGCCCCATAGCAGCTGCAAAGTTAGCACTATCATGAACTCTCCTGAGGTAGAAGCCAAGGCACACCAGAGGATTCTCTGTTGGGACCATCCAACCCTTCCGAGAAGCAGTCCTGGCTAAGAAAGGTGTGTGGAAAGGTTCCCGGACACTCTATGGCTGCTTTTTTACTGAGTTGGAAACCCACATAAACACGGGGAGAACATACAAAGTCCTTGCAGTTGTTGTCCTTGCTGGGATTTGAACCCAAGATCCCAGCGCTGCAAGTCTTCAGTGCTAATCACTGATCCAATGTGCTGCCATTCACCCTCTAATATCTAACAGGCTGGAGAAACTTGGACCTGCTGCCACTCTATCTTCAGCTCCTTTGTGAGAAAATGTATTTGGGCAGCTACTCAGTCTATCAAATAAAATTCCTGAGAAGGAAATTGGGGATGGCTTCGCTACTGGTACTGGGGGCAGTGCTACTACCATGGCGTTGTACCATAGGTGCTGGAAATATTCCAGGCTGGTAGGATGCAAGCAAATTCTCACAGAAAAGTACCAGCAGTAGTGTTCAGGAACCCGCGCTTGTAGAAGACAGAGACAACACCGGGAGAAATAGTGACGGCTGGGGACCGAGTATGGACACGAGGCATGAGGCATGTGGTTGTGAAAAGCTTCCGCCTCCACGACCCTAAAAATCCACATTTCAAGTGCAAACAGTTTTACAGGACCTCCTGTGAGAAATGACATGCAGGCTAGATAGGGTTTCCCTCTATGCCAGTCCTTTCACCGAGCTAAATACAACTGTCAGCAAAAAAAGTTGTGGACTGGCTCCGTACCGTCCCTGGCCACATTCACCTGTCCATGTGTTTGTGGTTAGGTGGTCCTTCCCAGTAAGTGCACTGGGGAGGGCATGGGTAATGTTGTGGGACCCGTGCTTGTGGAAGGTGGAGGCGATACCGGGAAATATAGTGGTGGCTGGGGACCACGTATGGACACCCGGCCGCCGCCGGCATGAGGTTATGAAAAGCTTCCGCCTCCACGAGCTTAAAAGGCCATATTTCAAGTGCAAAAAGCTGCCCAGAAATCTGGCAGTTTAGTGTTGCGGCCTGTGGGTGCGTGGCTGGCTGCATACTTGCACTTGCATTCCAAGTAACAGAAAACTAAGCAGATGGTGGCCTCTATATTCATCATGGCCTCATCTCGGCACTATGAACTGTCCTGAAGGAGAAGCCAGGGCCCGCCGGAGGAGTCTTTGGTTCTCTGGTGGGCCCGTCCAACCCTGCCGAAAAGCAGCCCTGGCTAAGAAAAGTGTGGGGGAAGGTTCCCGGACACTCTATGGCTGCTTTTTTAATGTGGATCAGCCATGCTTATGCATGTTATTTCTCAAACTGCATTACAGATCAGGCCATTGTCCAACTGTGTATTCAAGAAAAATGTGTGTGTGTGTGTCAATGCACCACCGACAAAGGCGAGTTGATGTTTGACGGGCTGCCATTGCTTCTGCAACAAGCTGCATTACAGGACTTCCTGTGAGAAATGACATGCAGGCTAGATAGGGTTTCCCTCTATGCCAGTCCTTTCACCAAGCTAAATACAACTGTCAGCAAAAAAAGATGTGGACTGGCTCCGTACCATGCCTGGCCACATTCACCTGTCCACATGTTTGTTGTTAGGTGGTCCTTCCCAGTAAGTGCACTGGGGAGGGCACGGGTAATGTTGTGGGACCCGTGCTTGTGGAAGGCGGAGGCGATACCGGGAAATATAGTGGCGGCTGGGGACCGAGTATGGACACCCGGCCGCCGCTAGCATGAGGTTGTGAAAAGGTTCCGCCTCCACGAACTTAATAGGCCACATTTCAAGTGCAAGCAGCTGTCAAAAATTTGGCAGTATAGTAATGCAGCCTGTGGGTGGGTGAGTGGGTGGCTGGCCGCTTGCATACTTGCGCTTACATTCAAAGGAATGGGGTAGGGACAACTGAATGCTGCAGTGGGACAAGGACGTGGACAGTGATTGTTGCAAGTCTGCAACTACAGGTGCATGGCGGGAGGCATGTTTGCATGTGCCAAGGATCACTTATGATGGGCACACTTTTAGGCAGTGACCTGGAAGTCAGAGATGCTTCCAGAGGTCTTCCCCCTGCTGTTCCCATGTCTTTTCAGCACTGTATGCATGTGTCTGATGATGTGTCACACACCATATGGCGAGATAAGGTTGTAAAATGTTAAAATTACATTTCCTGGTGAGTGCATTTGTCTTGGTTGAAAGCAATGCAAAAGTGCAAAAACGCATCAAAAATGCAACGTGTGAACATAGCCCAAGGTGTGGAGGAGTATTTTTTGTTTTGGTTATTTATTTTACCTTCTATACAAGTCATTACCCTGGAAAGGATGTTCCTTAACATATTTCCCAGGAAAATCCATTTTGGTTTAGTTTTTGTATGTTTTATTGTGAGTCCGTAAAAGTGGCGTAATACTCTGACAACGTTGTTAACACCAGTGACCTGGGAGTCAGAAATGCTTCCAGGGGTCTTCCCCATGCTGTTCCCATGTCATTTGAGCACTGTTCCCATCGATTTGGGCAATTTTTAGGCCATCTGCAGACCGCCGGGGGGAGCCGCCTGAAAAATGCTCGAGTTTCCCATAGACTTACATTGGGCTTGTTGCTCGGGTCGAGCACCCGAGTATTCCAATTTGCTCGACCCGAGCAACGAGTACCCGAGCATTTTAGTGCTCACTCATCACTAACGTCAACCCATCCTGCAAAAAATAATACCTCACATGATTCTTTTGGCAGAAATCTGAAAAAATTATAGCTATCATAACTAGAGATGAGTGTTGTTCTACTCGAACTGTTCGCCAATCTCAAATTCGAGCTGTTTTGGGCGGTGTTCGAGCCGGTCGGCGAACACGAACAATTTGAGAAAAATTCGGCTGTTCGAGGTTATGTTCGATAACTGTTCGTGCACCAAAATCATAACTGGATTTTTTCTCAGTAATGATGAAAATTAATGTTAATACGCAGTTTGAGTGTACAGCGGGGCGGGGGGAGGGGCAGGGGATGGATCTCTGCAGGAACAATGAAGATCTCCATTTTTTTTTCTCTTTCCCGCATTTGCAGTGGGGAGGTGCAATCTGTCAGCCTATCAGCAGCGCACACACGGAGCGAAGTGCTTTTTTTCACACAAGCAAGGGCATGTGTGATTGGCAGTGTATGTCACATGTCCTTGCCCTATAAGACCAAGCCATTTTCCCCGTCGCCACCATTTTCTCACTGCTGCAGCTGCGTGTTAGACGGCACCGCTGTTGCTGTGTGCGCTATACCTTGTTAATTTCAAGCCAATTTTCGCACAAATATACAGATAGCTTGGGAGTAGGGAATAGTTGTGATTGCAGTCCTTTTAAGGACTAGGTTACAGCATTTCCTACGACTTTTATCAGGCAGGTCTGTGCTCTTAAATAGATAGATTGTGGGAGTAAAGACTAATTGTAATTGGAGTCCTTTTCAGGACTAGGCTACACCAGTTCCTATCAGTTTTTGCCAGGCAGGTCTGTGCCAGTGCTGTGCAAGTTTTTTTCACAGCATTTGGCTGAATCTAGCAAAGCTAATCCTTTTTGGCCTATTGCAGAGTGTGTTAGTCAGTGGAGTAGCCTATCTGTGTTGCAAGATATACCACCTGTGTATAGAATACCAATTTTTTTACTGCACCTAGTGAAGTAAAATCTTTTGGGCATAGCATCATTCTATTAGTCCATCTATACTGACCTCCATCAGGTTGCAAACTGAATATAATTTTTTTCTGCATCTAGCTCTGAAAAAATATTTGGGCTTCTAGCGGTGTGTGGGACTTGGTCTATTAGTCCATCTATACTGACCTCCATCAGGTTGCAAATTAAAAATAATTTTTTTCTGCATCTACCTCTGAAAAAATATTTGGGCTTCTAGCAGTGTGTGGGACTTGGTCTATTAGTCCATCTATACTGACCTACATCAGGTTGCAAATTAAAAATAATTTTTTTCTGCATCTAGCTCTGAAAAAATATTTGGGCTTCTAGCGGTGTGTGGGACTTGGTCTATTAGTCCATCTATACTGACCTCCATCAGGTTGCAAATTAAAAATAATTTTTTTCTGCATCTAGCTCTGAAAAAATATTTGGGCTTCTAGCAGTGTGTGGGACTTGGTCTATTAGTCCATCTATACTGACCTCCATCAGGTTGCAAATTAAAAATAATTTTTTTCTGCATCTAGCTCTGAAAAAATATTTGGGCTTCTAGCGGTGTGTGGGACTTGGTCTATTAGTCCATCTATACTGACCTCCATCAGGTTGCAAATTAAAAATAATTTTTTTCTGCATCTAGCTCTGAAAAAATATTTGGGCTTCTAGCAGTGTGTGGGACTTGGTCTATTAGTCCATCTATACTGACCTACATCAGGTTGCAAATTAAAAATAATTTTTTTCTGCATCTAGCTCTGAAAAAATATTTGGGCTTCTAGCGGTGTGTGGGACTTGGTCTATTAGTCCATCTATACTGACCTCCATCAGGTTGCAAATTAAAAATAATTTTTTTCTGCATCTAGCTCTGAAAAAATATTTGGGCTTCTAGCAGTGTGTGGGACTTGGTCTATTAGTCCATCTATACTGACCTCAATCAGGTTGCAAATTAAAAATAATTTTTTTCTTCATTTATCTCTGAAAAAATATTTGGGCTTCTAGCAGCGTGTGGGACTTGTTCTATTAGTCCATCTATACTGACCTCCATCAGGTTGCAAATTAAAAATAATTTTTTTCTGCATCTAGCTCTGAAAAAATATTTGGGCTTCTAGCAGTGTGTGGGACTTGGTCTATTAATCCATCTATACTGACCTCCATCAGGTTGCAAATTAAAAATAATTTTTTTCTGCATCTAGCTCTGAAAAAATATTTGGGCTTCTAGCAGTGTGTGGGACTTGGTCTATTAGTCCATCTATACTGACCTCCATCAGGTTGCAAATTGAATAAAAAAATTTTCTGCATCTAGCTCTGAAAAAATATTTGGGCTTCTAGCGGTGTGTGGGACTTGGTCTATTAGTCCATCTATACTGACCTCCATCAGGTTGCAAATTAAAAATAATTTTTTTCTGCATCTAACCCAGCCAATAGTTTTGGCCTAATACCACAGTTTGGCCACTCAGCTCTGCTCGGTTACCATCCATTGTTTTTTTGTGCAAACAACTCCAGAGTTGTGAATTAGTTAACCACCAAAATGAGTGGAAAAAGGCCTGCTGCTGGTGGAAAGGGGAATAGGCGTGTTGGGAAGGGGAAAAAAGGTTGTGTCCGTGGGGTAGGTGCAGAAGAAAGACCATCTTCCAGCCAAACTAAAATGTCTACTTCTTTTAGCGGACAATGTGATAAGATCCCTTTCTTATGGCCACGCCAATCGCTACAAATTCCAGATGAGGCACAAAAACAGCAGGTGCTTCAACGGATATCAAGTGCTCCTTTAAGTGGGCTCTCCTCCACATCAACTTCAACATCACAAATACTCCAGTCCTCAAAGGTGTCACCCAAATCGCACTTGCTTCCTCACAGCTCCCAAATCTCCAGCTGCCCGTCTGAGTGTGAGGTAGAACTGATGGTTGAGTCTGCAGAGCTGTTTACTCATACTATAGCCTGGGAATCAGAGGTCGACTCCAGCGCTTCTGTGAATCCAGACGAGGAAATGATCTGCACTGATGCCCAGAATCTTTATGAGTCGGATCCAGGACCAGACGCAGAAGGTTCTGACCATAATGTAGACCCTCATTCCCAAACTGTAACTCCTGTTGGTGGAGACAATGAGGAAGACGATGATAAGACTCAAATACCTGATTGGAGCGACAACTTTAGTTTTTTGTCAGGGCAGGAACAGGTTGGCTCTGAGGACGACGGGTGTGATAACGCACAGGGTGATGATGATGAGGTCGGAGATCCCACTTACTGTCAACCCACAGTCAGCCAAGAGATGAGGTCAGCAGAGGAGGTGGAGGAAGATGCTAGTGACGACGAGGTCAGGTTGCGCCTTCCTGGACAGAGACGTAGTACTGGAAGCACGTCAACAACTGCATCCTCAAACACAACTCTGCCTCTCACCACAAGTCGTGGTGGCTCTTCAGGTCGCATGGGTGCTAAGCCTTGCATAGCCTGGGCATTTTTTCAGATCGATAAAGATGACCCAACTCGTGTTATCTGTAACATTTGTCAGCAAAAGCTAAGTAGAGGCCAAAAAATACATAGTTTGAGTACTTCATGCATGAACCGGCACATGGACATGAAGCATAAGTTGCAGTGGGAAGCTCAGTGTGCTACAATGCGGCCTAGCCGGCCGGGCCAATCACCGTCTGCCATATCTTGTGCATCCGCGGCCTCTTCATCCTCTGTGACTGGGGGGACAGCAGTCACACCTGTTTTGGGGCGCAGACCTGCCACCTCTTTACCCGCAACAGCCAGCGTGATTGGCAGGTCATCATTTTCTTTGGAGGTGGTAACACCAGCTGGTGTTGAGCGCTGTCCGACATCGATAGCACCACCTTTGGATCAAGGCAACCTAACATGTCCGCCTGCATCTTCCTCACAGACCGGCAGTTTGCCGGGGACACCCTTATCAACCCCGTCTAAGCACAATAGCCAGCCCTCGGTCCCTCAGATGTGGACAAGTAAAAGACCATTTCCTCCTAGCCATGAGAAAGCTAAGAGGTTGAATTTCACCATCTGCAAGCTCTTGGCTACAGAAATGCTGCCTTTCCGCCTGGTGGACACAGAGGATTTTCGAGACCTTATGTCCGTCGCAGTGCCCCAGTACCAGATGCCCAGTCGGCACTACTTCTCAAAGAAAGGTGTGCCTGCGCTCCACCAGCATGTCGCACACAACATCACCGCTTCTTTGAGAAACTCTGTGTGTGACAGGGTGCATTTCACCACAGACACTTGGACGAGTAGGCATGGACAGGGGCGTTACATGTCGCTGACTGGGCACTGGGTAACTATGGTGACAGCAGGACAAGGGGCTGCTGTCCAAGTCTTGCCGTCCCCACGAGTTGTGCGTCAATCCTCTTTATGTCAAAGTTCCTCCACTGCTTCTGCCTCCTCAACCTCCTCTCGGTCTTCCACCTGCACCCAAAGCCTGTCTGGTCATGCCACAAGCTTTCTAACTGCGCAGAAGGGATCCTGCACACCTCCTTACTATGCTGGCAGTAGGGCTCAACGTCATCAGGCGGTTTTTACATTGAAATGTCTGGGAAATGTGAGTCACACAGCTGAGGAGTTGTGGTCAGCTCTGGAGAACCATTTTCATGAATGGTTGTCTCCACTGGACCTGAAACCAGGGAAGGCCGTGTGCGACAATGCTGCAAACCTGGGTGCGGCCCTTCGCCGGGGCAATGTCACACACGTGCCTTGTATGGCTCACGTGTTGAACCTGGTTGTCCAGCAATTTTTAGCCCACTATCCCAGACTAGATGGCCTTCTGCAGAGGGCACGGTCGCTGTGTGCTCACTTCCGCCGTTCGCATCCCGCAGCTCAGCGACTTACATCTCTACAGAAGTCATTGGGCCTGCCACTTCACCGTCTAAAATGCGATGTGCCTACCCGGTGGAATTCAACTCTGCACATGTTGCAGCGACTGTGGCAGCACCGACAAGCCCTGGTGCAATACGTTCTGACGTATAGCCTGGGCCAACGAGATTCAGAGGTGGGGCAAATCACGCTGGAGGAGTGGTCTCAGATCAGGGACCTATGCACCCTTCTGCACAGTTTTGAAATGGCGACGAAGATGTTTAGTGCTGACGATGCCATTATCAGCATGACTATTCCGGTGATTTACATGCTGGAGCACATGTTAAACAGAATTCGGAGTCAGGTGGTGGCACAAGAGGAGGTGGAGGAAGTAGAGGAGGAGGAGTTGTATGCGGAAGGGCTAACATCTGCAAGGTCCAGACGGTCGGCAGCACCAAGGCGGCAGGCATGTGAGGGTGGGGGAGATGGTTTTACCAGGGCGCATGGTAGCAGTCAAACTAGTGAGGAAGGTGCAGGAGCCCAGGAAGAAGTGGAGGACGAACTGATGGAAGACTCATCAGATGAGGGAGACCTTGATCACATTTCTGTTGTGCGAGGTTGGGGGGAGAGGACAGAGGAAGGAAGCATGATTGTTACCTCGCCACCAACACAACAGGGACTTGGTGCTCCTGGATGCGCAACACACATGAGTGCCTTCTTGCTGCACTACCTGCAACATGACCCTCGAATTGTGAGAATTAGAAATAATCCTGACTACTGGGTTGCCACACTGTTAGATCCCCGGTACAAAAGTAAATTTGCAGAAATTATTCCTGCCATAGAAAGGGATGCACGCATGCAGGAGTATCAGCAGAGACTGTTGCAGAATCTTACATGTGCTTTTCCACAAAATACCAGTGGTGCACGTAGTGAATCTCACAGTTCCAACTTGCCAACCGTGGGACCGTCAAGTGTTCAGCACTCAAACCGTAACAGAACCACAGTATCTGCTGGTAACATCAATTTTGCGGAATCATTTCACCACTTTTTTAGCCCATCCTTTGCAAGGCCACAGGAGACAAGAAGTCTGACACAGAGTCAACGCCTAGAGACGATGGTACAGGAGTATCTCCAAGTAAACATTGAAGCCACGACTGTGTCACTGGACCCTTGCTCTTTTTGGGCTTCCAATCTGGATAAATGGCCGGAGCTAGCCACTTACGCCTTGGAGATCTTGTCATGCCCCGCAGCCAGCGTTCTGTCTGAACGTGTGTTCAGCGCTGCTGGTGGTGTGCTGACAGATAAGCGCACGCGGCTCTCCACTGATAATGTAGACAGACTCACGTTCATAAAGATGAACAAATCATGGATCCGAAACGACTTTTCTACCCCTGTGTCATCCTGGGGAGAGTAAAAGCTTGATGATTGGTTAAAATCACCCTACCAACCGTTTTAAGCTTTCAAATTACTAATCATGTTTATCTGTATCTTGACTGGAAAATAATTTGGGCTTTGTAGCAGTGTGCAGCACTGATCCTATTAGGCCATCTATACTAAAGCTTCACCAGATTTAAAATTAAAAATAATTTTTAGCTGCATCTAGCCCGGAAAATAATTTTGGGGCTCCGAGATGCGCAAGGCACATAAGTGCCTTCTTGCTGCACTACCTGCAGCATGACCCTCATATTGTCAGAATTCGAAGTAATCATGACTACTGGGCTGCCACACTCTTAGATCCCCCAAACTTTTCGATCAACCTTTTCATTTTAATAAAGACCAAAAAAATGGTCATTTTTGAAATTATAAGCATTAGCAGGTTGTTAGAAACTGAAATCAAACAGTTTTCAACTCAAAACTTTATTCTAGGTGATGTTACATTTTCACATAGGACCCCTTGTTCGAAAGGAGCTTCTGAACTCTCTCGTCCATTGAATTTGTCAGGTTTTGGATGGTTTCTGCTTCAATTGTTTTGCATGAGGACAGAATACCCTCCCAGAGCTGTTGCTTAGATGTGAACTGCCTCCCGCCATCATAGACACTCCTTTTAATGATGCTCCAAAGGTTCTGAATGGGGTAGAGGTCAGGGGAGCATGGGGGTCACAAGATAAGTTTGTCCCCTTTTATGCCCATATCAGCCAGAGATGCAGATGTTTTATGTGCAGCATGAGATGGTGCATTATCATGCAGAAAAATGATCTTGCTGTGAAATACACGGTTCTTCTTCTTGAACCATGGCAGGAAGTGCTGTTTGAGAAAATCCACATACATTATGGAGTTCATCTTTAGCGCCTTCAGGGATCCTAAAGGGGCCAACAATCTCTCTCCCCATGATTCCAGCCCAAAACATTACTCCACCTCCTCCTTGTTGGCGCTGTAGCCGTGTTTGCGTGGGGTGTCCATCAACCAGCCATCCTCCACTCCATCCATCTGGACCATCGAGCGCTGCACGGCACTCATCCGTGAACAAAACAGTTTTGAAATCAGTCTTCATGTAATGTTTGGCCCACTGGAGCCGTTTCTGCTTGTGTGAAGTGGATAGAGGAGGTCGACAGGATGGCGCATGCACAGCTGCAAACCTCTGAAGGACCCTGCATCTTGTTGTTCGGGGGACGTTGGAGGCACAAGCAGCTTCAAAAACTTGTCTGCTGCTATGACAAGGCTTTTTTGCCGCTGCTCTTTCAACCTGACGTAATTGCCTGTAGGAAAGAGTCCTCAATTTGCCCTTATCAGCACGCACACGTGTGTACTGTGAATCAGCTACATACTTCTTGATTGCCAGGACACTTCATCCTGATCATCGCACAATGTTGATTGTAGTCATGCCTTGACCTAAACACTCCACAATTTGTTGCTTCTCAGCAGCCGACACATCCTTTTTCTTTCCCATTTTGGCAGAAAATGTAGGCTGCTTAATAATGTGAGAGAGCCTTCTTAAGTAGTCTTGCCTTTCATTGGACACACCTGCCAAACTAATTAGCACAGGTGTCTGCAATTGCTTACAGTGATATAAAGAGCCCTGACACACATCACCATCAATGAGTTTAACTGACAAACAAACAAATTCTTCCCTTATCACTCCTAAACACTTTTTGTATAATAATTTGGAACGCAGTGTACATGTGCTTTTCCACAAAACACCAGTGGTTCACGTAGTGAATCTTACAGTTCTAACTTGCCAACCGTGGTCTGTATGGAGTTGTTCAATAAAGGGCCCAAAATTAAGATAACATAGATGGGAGAGGTCTCTATGAATAGGAATTCCTAAGTATTTGATACCCTGTGAGGGCCAGGCAAAGGGAAAGTTGGACTGGATGGAATCCTATATGGATTTGGGGAGGGAGACATCGAGGGCCTCAGACTTCGCTGCATTGATTTTAAAATTTTACCATGTAACAAAGTGATCTATTTCAGCCATAACAGCATGGATGGATATATGTGATTGAGTGATATATACTAGGACATCATCAGCAAATAGAGAGCACTTGTACTCGGTGCCTCCCACCTCAATCCACCTAATATTGGGGTTATGGCGAATTGATGAGAGCAGGTGCTCCGTCACTAGGATGTATAAGAGAGGGGACAGAGGACATCACTGCCTTGTCCCATTGGTGATTGTGAAAGGTGATGAAAATGTTCTGACGCACCCCCTGGGCCTTGGGACACCCGGAGCCGGACCCTTTTTGGTGGATGCTGGTGGTTGTAGTCTTCGTGGCGGCGACCCAGTTCCATGGCTCAGGGCGGTCAAACCAGTGGCGGAACTATTTATGTGGTTTTCATGTTTAAATGTCCGACTATGCCACCCGTGGATTGCGGTCAGAGTGAACCGCCGCTGCAGGGCAGACCACTGAGGCTGGTGTTGTGGGTGCAGCAGAGCGTAGCATAACTCCCCACGGGAGGAGTATAGCCTCAGGGCAGTGTATGCGGAGTATGGGGGTGATGGTGCAGGGCAGCAGCAGTAACGACACGGAGTCAGTGATGCAGTTCAGGGCCTTTACTCACAGTTCTTATTATCCAGACCACGTCTGCAGGTAACGGCTGCCCACGTCGTACTGTGCTCACCAGGTGAGGGGCTCAGACAACTCCCAGATAACTTTGGAGCACTTCACAGGACCCCCTTTGTGTGTCCTTTGCCTGGCCCTTCTTACCAACACTTCTGTCCGGCTGCCTCGGGCCTCCTCTTGGTAAACTTGGCGCCAGTTTCCCTGACCCTATGTGGTGCCTTCCTAGCGGGTGTAGCGAGGGGCTGCGCCACATAAAATGTCAGAGCCTCCGGTTTCTAGCTGAGGGTCGTTTCCTGCCTCCACTAGTTCGGGGACCGGTCTCCCCCTTTGGCCTGACCCCTCCACGCAGGTGGATTCGGGCGTGCGGTGGCGACTCGCCCGTCCGCACCCCTGGGATCCCTTCATTCCTCGTTCCTGGAGCCTTCTCCGCTCCTCTTCCTTCCTTCTCCCTCTTCCAGGCCTGGGCCTCTGTTACTAGGCCCGCCTCCGGAGCAGAGCTCATGCAGAGCCCCTGCTCCCTGCCACTTCTGCTCAGACTTCTCTGCACTGAACTAAGATGGTGCCCACCTTTTATACTCCCTTCTCAATGCACCCAGGAACTGCTTCCTCCCTGCTCCTGCACTACAGGGTTCCCCTTCCTCAGTGTTCCCTCCCCCCACTCCAGCCAGGGACAGGGACTGTCGTGCCCATCTCAGGGGCATATTGGTCGCCCTGCCCCACGGCAATGTGGTGTAATGCATGCAGGTGTCGGGTCCTGATCCACACTCCATCCTTACCTGAGAGTGAGATATCACACCTCTGGGTGAGGTGCAATACGTCTTTAGCAACCGAGCCCTCAGGGTGCTACAGTTCCATTTATCTTCAGCCTAGGTGACGTATTGCGATACAGGGCCGTGATTTTGGCTATAAAAGGGTCCCCTAGACCCCTACCCCAAGCTTTTTAAGAGAATCATATATGGCGTGCCAGGAGACTCTATGGAATGCTTTCTCAGCATCCAACGAGAGTATCTAATTACAAATTTTTAACTGCATCTAGCCCAGGAAATACTTTGTGCCTAGTAGCAGTGTCTGCTAGTAAGCGGATTATCCCGGCTGTTAAGCAAGCTGCACCACCTGTAGTTTAGACACTTAATTTTTTCAAAGGAAATGCTTCGGGACCATGGGATACTTAGTGAAGAGCATCAGGAGGCACCCCAAGGCATAGGGGCTGGGACTGGCAGTAGGATGCCTTGCGGTGGACAGCCGAGCTCGATCCTTATAAAAGCTTTTTAACTGCAGCAGCTTTAGTGGACGCTACTGGAGCTGGAATTACCGCGGCTGCTGGCATGAGACTTGCCCTCCAATAGATCCTTGTAAATGGATTTAAAGTGTATTCATTCAAATTAGAGAGACAATTTAAATTAAAAAGCTTAGAGCTGCCTCCACCACAGGGGGGCTCGCTCGACCCACCAGCGGACAGGCACCAGTATTGGGAGAGGGGGGCTGGCCGTCAGGGTTCACCGCGGCTCTGGCACAAACCCGGCGACACGGAGGTGGCACGGGCAGGAGCGGACTGGCCGTGTCGGCTTCTCACTTTTTGGATTTTAGAAGGGCATGACATGCCTATATCTGTGTCTCCCCCTCCTTTTACTCCTCCACCTCTTTTATTTTCGCATGACTATATGTACTTGTCACTTTTCCATGTGTTAGTTATGTCTTCTGAGCAGTTTGTCAGCTTTTGGACACCTTTGAAGGTGTTTTCTATGTGTTTCTATGTGTTTTTGTTTGCCTGCCATTGGTTTTAACGGTGTTCGAAGGTGTTCGACGAACAGTTCGACGAACAGTTCGGCGAACACACGGGTGTTCGACGAACCGAACTCGAACACTACGGGAGTGGCTCAACACTAATCATAACATTGCGATGCAAAAAAAACAGTTTTTGCAACAAAAAAATGCATCTTTTAGTATGTGACAACAGCCAAACATAAAAACCCGATATAAATCTGGTATCATTGAAATCGCACCGACCCGAAGAATAAAGTCGTCTAATCACTTATACAACACGAGGAACAGTGTAAAAAATAGATCGCAGTAAGGCTCAGCTCACATTTATCCTGCACTCTGCGCTTACACCGGGGTTTCCATGTAAATCTCTGAAATACGTGATTCAGATGCAACACCAGGCAGAAGATTCCCTATGACGAGGCAGATGGAGGCACTGTGGACGCCATCTGGAATATGATCCGGTGGTGTCCGTCTTTTTAGGCATGCATAAAAGCACCGTCGGCCACAGTTTTTTGCACCTCTGAAAAAAAAGACACCGCTGAACAGAGGCCAGATAGAGTCCAGAGTAACTCTGCTGCCTCATTATAGTGAATGGATCCCTCGGGGATTTCATCTGAATTACGTCACTCAGAGATTTAAATGGAAACCTCCATATCAGTGCTCAGCTAGAGCACAGGATAAATGGGTACATTTTACACAACATTTTGGATCATAATAAAAAGCTTTGACTTAATAAAAAAAAGCAAGTCCCCACTCAGGTCCGTCATCTGCTAACAGAAATATAGGGGGCTTCCACATTACTGGTAGCACAGAGGCTCTGGAAAAGCAAAATGGCCCTTTCCACCCAAAAGAAATTCAGCAAATTCTGTCCTCCCAAGTCCAAATTCCTCCCTCTCTTCTGAGCCCCACAGTGTGCCTAAACCGCAGTTAGCGTCCACATGTTTGGCATTTCTGTAGCGATGAATGCCCGCCTAATTTTTTTGGTGCCATTTTTACCAATTTCCCAGTATGAAAATGTAAAATCTGGGGCCAAAACAAAACTTTGGTGGTAAAAATTAAATTATTCTTTCTTCACCGCCCAATGGTGTAAAATTCTTTGAGGCATATGTGGCGTCAATATGCTCACTGCACTCCTAGATGAATTCATTGAGCAGTGTAGCTTGTAAAATGGGGTCACTTATGGGGGGATTCTGCTGTTCTGAAACCTTAGGAACTCTGCCAATGTGACATGGCACCGACAAACCAGTCCAGCAAAATATGAACTCCAATATGGCGCTCTTTCACTTCGGAACTTTCCCATGTGCCTCAAAAGTAGTTTTTGACCACATGTCTTCGTACTCAGGAGAAATTGCACAATAAATTTTGGTGTCCATTTTCTCCTGTTTTCCTTGTGAAAATGAGAAAAAACGTGGGGGCTAAAAAAACAAATTTGTGGGAAAAATATATAATTTTTTCATTTTCACAGATCAACGTTGTCAACTTCTGTGAAGCACCTGTGGGTTCAAGATGCTGACCACACATCTAGATATGTTCTCTGAGGGGTCTAGTTTTCAAAATGGTGTCACTTGTGGGTTGTTTCCACTGTTTAGGCACATCAGGGGCTCTCCAAACGAAACATGACTTCCACTAATTATTTCAGCAAATTTTGCATTCAAAAAGTCAAATAGCACTCCTTCCCTTCCGAGCCATGCCGTGCGCCCAAACAGTAGTTTTTGCCCACATATGGAGTAACAGCATGCTCAGGAGAAAGTGCACAACAAATTTTGGGGTCCATTTTTCCTGATACCTTTGCGAAAATAAAAAAATTTGGATTTAAAGTAAAATATTTGTGAAAAAAAGTTAAATGTTCATTTTTTTCTTCCACGTTCCAAAAATTCCTGTGATGCACCTGAATGGTTAAAAAACTTCTTGAATGTGGTTTTGAGCACCTTGAGGGGTGCAGTTTTTAGAATAGTGTCACTTTTGGGTATTTTCTGTCATATAGACCCCTCAAAGTCACTTAAAATGTGATGTGGTCCCTAAAAAAATGGTTTTGTAAATTTTGTCGAAAAAATTAGAAATCGCTGGCCAACTTTTAACCTTTCTAACTTCCTAACAAAAAAAAAATTGTTTAAAAAATTGTGCTGATGTAAAGTAGACATGTGTAAAATGTTTTTTATGACTATTTTGTGTGACATATCTCTCTGATTCAAGAGTATACGAATTCAAAGTTTTACAATTGTTAAATTTTCAAAATTTTCATCAAATTTCCATTTTTTCACAAATAAATGCAAGTCATATAGAAGAAATTTTACCACTATCACGAAGTACGATATATCACGAAAAAACTGTCTCAGAATTAGTGGGATCCATTGAAGCATTCCATAGTTATTACCACATAAAGTGACAGTGGTCAGAATTGTAAAAATTGGCCTCGTCATTAAGTTGCAAATAGACTTCGGGGTTAAAGGGGTTAAAGTCCGATTGGTTATTCATTACAGGTAGTGTATGGCTTTGAGGTGTGGTATACAGAGCAAGAGGAACAGAGTTATTCAATTTTATATTTAATCCAGAAAGATAAGCAGTTTTTACAAAAATATACAAAAGATTTTACAAAGTGGACAAAACAATACAACATATACAGTCAATTACATAAAATAAAAGGATAAACAAAAGAAAATGACTTATCCTGACATCACTGCAATGGCTTCAGCTTTATGGATGGAGGTACTCCAGAAAGAAAACAGACATGACCCACAGTTAGCTGCATCTCAAAAGACTGACAAATACCAAAATTTGGCATTTGCCTCTTATTAACACAAGTTACATCCCCTCTGGTGTCTCATGACAGGGCTGGTCAAGGGATGTGGCTTCAGTTTCAAAAAAATATAAGATTCCCAGCTTCCAGTATATCTCCGCCCCTTGGGGGTCATAGGCGGGAGATATTACCTGTCATAGGGATACCGCGACAGAGAGTGGTTTACTATATTTTAGGGGTCAGAAGATCACAGCGTTTGGCTACACGCACGCCTACACTGGTGGGATCTGCTTTGATTTCCAGTTAGATATGCAGATTTCCCTTGTTCATTGGTTGCGACTGTTAATCTCTCCTGCTTGTTTCCTAAAACCTTTGTAATTGATTTGGAGCTGTCAGCTGTGGAAAGAGAAGTCCTTTAGGAGTAGTCTCCGGAGATTGCTGTTTGGAAGTTTGTCTGGTGTCTTCCTTCTCCTTTTTTGTCTGTGTGGCACCCCAGGGGTCTGGTTTTCCACAGTAACAGCAATGTTATGTCTGAGAGCAGGTGGGAGGTCTCTTGGTCAGGAATCCTATGCATGCCACACCTCCTGCCCAGTCCTGGGAGGGGAAGAACTTCCCCTATATAAACCTAGGGCTGAGGCAGGGTGAGTAGTAGAGAAGAAGCAGAGAAAAGAAGCAAATATAGGAAGAAACAATAGGAGCTCTGTGGGAGCAGTGTTACAAGGAGTCAGGGGCTGGCAGCTGCAGAGCTCGCCCTGACTGAGAAGTTATCACCGGACCCGGAGTCCGAGGCTGTGGGGACTAACTCCTATCCAGCAGCAGAAACCGACCGGCAGGGGATTGCAGGTCCTCTGGCCCAGAAACCCGAAGGCCCCGAGTCACCGGCCATACGGGTGAGCACCACACGGTACACTCAGGGACGTGGGCTACTTATACCCGCCTCTAGCAAGGTAGCCAGAAGAGTATCGTTAGTTTGGGAGGCCTACAACTCCGCCTGGCCAGGGGAGATCCCATCTGCTCAAGGACTGACCAGGCCCCAATCGCTAGCCAGTACTCCGGGAGGGTCTATCTTTGTCATCAGTAAAGACCCTGAACTACACAGTACCGTCTCCGAGTGGTTCCTGCTACCCCCATCATCCACGTCGGCTGCCCTGAGGCCATACCCCTCCCGTTGGGGGTTATACTATCACGCTGCACAATCCTACCACCGGCCTCAGCGGTCTGCCCTGCAGCAGCAGCTCCCTGGCTGCACTCAACGGGTGGCGTAGTCATCCAACATCTACCGCTAAAACAGCGCCACTTAGTCTGACTCCCTGGGCACGGACCGGATCAACCCTCAAGAGATCCGGCTCCGGGTAAGCTCCCGCGTGCGCAACGCAGCGCGACACAGGCCCAGGGGCGCGTCATCTGCCTCTCCCTTTATGTACCATTCCTTAGTCTGGGTGCACTGAGAGTGATTGCTGTTCTCTTTTACCCTTGTCTGTTTCCCTTTGTGTCTGTATTATAAAGCAGGACTTGCGTTCTTCCTGCACCACACACTAGTCAGGGCAGTGCTTAGAGAAAGACGGGGATACGAACGTGATCGCTGCATGGGGTGAAAGAACTCATCTAGGGACATCAGGAAGCTCAGGGTTGCGCAGTGCATGATTTAGGGGTGTCCCTCTAATCTTTCCTTGGTTGCAGTGCTTCCCTTCCTATCGGTCCCTTTGTGCGCCGTCTGGCTCCTTGGTGGAGCATGTCATCTTTCCTATCACAATTTTATCTGTTCATAGATAGGAAACATCAAGTAAAATATAAAACTGGAGAGAAAAAAAGTGCAAATAGGGTCTTAACTGGTAACAAAGTGGTGTAAAATATTATAGGTACGCTCACTTGACAGGGTTGTGAAAATCACAATTCTGATAGAAGCATGAAAGGGCTGCTGCAGGTCCACTAATGGGATACGATACAATGAATGAGGAATAGGGTGGTTTAGAATCCACGCTGCACTATGATCATTGTGGTTTGGTCCTGATGAAGAGGTTTGGAAACCTTGAATCACGTTGACACAACAAACCGCATTCATGATTCTTCTTTGTGTGTGATCGTACCTTTGAACTTTGGGCAGCGCAAATTCTGAACCATCGTATTCCTCGTTCCTTAGATAAGAAACATGGCATGGCTACTGTCAACTGTCTATCCAATATTAATTGGGGCTGATAGGCATGTCTCCCAGTTTTAAAAAAAAAAAGCATGTTCTTCCCTCTTAGTCTCGAAGGTGAAAATGTATATCCCATCAAGATTGGATCGATACAAAACCCAATATTCCTATCTGGGCAATGGAACCAGGCTGACTAACCCAAATTCTTTCATGAAAGGAATCTGATCCTAGAGGACACAATTGTCCTCCCTGGAACAAAGGAATCTCTTCTTCTTGAATATACAAATTTTAGACTATATGTCTTTTTCACACAATAGATATCCTGCTTTAATCACCAGTCTACAGCAGGGAGTCTCAGCTTCAAAGAGTGTTTTAATGAGTTTTTATTACTTTCTATTTACACGTAATTTACTCTCTGCCCCATATATCCAATGAGGTCTATTTCAAAGAGTTTGAAATGTAAGCTCTTGTCCTAGATGTTCTATTTGAAGGGTGGCGTGTGTGAATTTGCCCTCCCTGAGGATGTCTTATGGATTTTAATCGTTCTCTATGACACATGGTGATAATGGACCAACAGAGGGAAATATTACTACTAGTGTTGAGCGAGCATGCTCGGCACTGCTCGGTACTCGCCCGAGCATCTCACTACTCGGGATGTTCGGCGAGCACCGAGCATTTTCGGGTTACTCGAGCGGGAGCTCTGGTCTCAGCCCTGCATGTTTGGTGCTCTTTACAGAGCCAATGAACATGCAGGGATTGCCAGCCAGTCACTGTAATGCCGCAGCCATGTTGGTTGTGGGCATTACAGTGATTGGCTGGCCGCACAGCGTCACCTCGAATATTTAAAACCGGGCGCCGCCATCTTGGACACAGTCGCTCCGGATCAGACAGTGTAGGGTCAGTGCTGCAGAGCTAGGGAGAGATTTATACTGCAAAATAGTTAGTGTAGGGTCTCTAAAGACTGCAAAATCAAACAAACAGTCCTTCTGACGACTAATATCCATCCCAGATATCAGGCAGGCAGGCAGGCTGTATAGGAGACGCAGTGGTTATACCAACAAACACTGCATTACAGTCCTGTGTGCTCCTGCTGCCCAAATTGCTAGACTTAGCCCCAGGTGCCCTCAGGGGCCAGGAAAAATCCTTTTTTTTCATCTAAATCCTCTTTTTTTTCCTCAGTCAGACTGTACAAATACCCGTTACAGGAAAACAGTTTCAGTTTCGTTTTTGAACGTTTTATTGTGAGCCCGTAAAAGTGGCTTAATACCTCTGACCATGTTGTTGACAGCAGTGACCTGGGGGTCAGAAATGCTTCCTGGGGCGATCCCCATGTCATTTGAGCACTGTCACTATCGTTTTGGGCACTTTTTAGGCTTTCTACAGACTGTCGGGGGTGCCGCCGCAAAAATGCTCGGATCGAACATAGACTAACATTGGGCTCGTTGCTCGGTCCAGCACCTGAGTATCACGGTGAGCTCGGCCCGAGCTTCGAGCACCCGAGCATTTTAGTGCTCGCTCAACACTAATTACTACTAAATTGGTAGTCAGGAAGAGGGAGGTTACGCCTGTACAGAGGCATAATAGGTAGATAATACTACTGTGTAGGTGCCATAATGGTGGCAATTTCTACTGAATTTGGGCACAAAGAGCACATTAGCAATAGTACTGTATGGGGTATGCACATAGCCTCTTCAGAGAGGAAGAAAACTTAAACTCTAGTGCCACCTATTAAATGTTCCAATACTAAAATTAAATATCGATCCTTATGGTATGATTTATGATAAGAGGCCAAATCAGACACTCAATTTGCAGACATATGTTACAGGTTTTTTGACCATCATCAGTGCAAAACAGAGGGTCTGATTTGGTTAGGTGAGAGGCCTCTGACAGGAGGTCAAAGCGGGAATATTTCTCCTTGTGTAGAATGGCAAGCTGCTGTAAAAAGACTTATAGGCCAGGCAATGCTCATCTGGGAATTTAAATATCCAAATAGTTTCTTTTTGTATTGTATTTGTATTTTTTTGGGGGGGATACTGAATTTGGGAAAAAGGGAAGAGAGATTTAGATGTGATCTATCATACATGTTTATGTGTTGCATTCTGCAGAGATGAATCGTGGCTGGCAGAAGTAATAGCAGTCTGCATTGCATAAAGGAAAAAAGTCAAAAATAAATGACTGCATTTGGAGACAATCTGGATGAGTATCTGGAGCTACTTTAGAATATTTCACATGTGACTTTTTTGCAGCTTTTTTCTGCAGCCAAAACCTGATCTCTTGTCTTGCAGACAAAAAGCATGTTTTGCTGTCTTTTTTGCTGCATTTTTCAGGATCCCAAATTTCAGCTCTGCTTCCACCATACAAGCATGAACAATATGGTGTTAGGCCACCAATGCAAGACGTATGTGAAATCATAAAACATTTTTGGAAAAAAGACAATTTGATCCAATTATTTAGTGGAAAAAGTTTTTTATGTCTGAAAAAATAGTGACTATTTTGAACAAAAAAGTTCATATCAGTTCATGAAAAAATACACAATCACAAATTTAAAAACAGCAGGGGAAGTTAAATTGGCTTAGTTTACCTAAGACATTGGCAGGGCATGGAGTTGGTCAGACATTGTTCAATTTCACACATTGGTAGGGCATTGCTTACTTTTACACAGTAGTTGGGCATTGAGTTAGTCACTCATTGTTTACTTCCACACATATCATTAATTTAATTAAACTGTACTAATACTAACAGCCATGCTCACGTGAGGACAACAAGACATTATGGTATAAACTTGGGAAAATAACAAAAATAAATGGGTTTCATATACCACTGTACCTGTTTTTTTTCCACCAAAAACACAGCAAAACCGATGGAAATGTTTTTGTTGCTTTTTTGTCCTACTTGGTTGGTTTTTATGGGTGAAAAAACACTGCAAAAATGCTGAAAAAACACTGAAAGAATTCACACGCTGCAGTTTTTAAAAAATGCAGTAGTTGTTAAATTCAATCAGGAAAAAAAAATAGCATGTGCATGAGATTTCTGAAATATCATAGCTTTTCCTGGTAATGTAAAAAGCAGCTTTTAATTTTCATAAAAACGTATCAAAAAAACAACAGTAAAAATGCGATGTGTGGACACAGCCTTATCCTTACACTATACCTTATATACCATCTTCAGAGCTACTTTATAATTGTCATATCTGATCACTGAATTTACCATTACTGTATATATTGATTCTTTTCACTATACAGGGTAATATTAGTGTTAATTCAAAGATTTTTATTATTAATAAGTATGGTGGTATTATTCTGTCACTATTTATTGGTAGTATATGGTCATGATGTGGCAGTATTTGTATTTTATATGATATTATTTGTTTACTAATAGTATTAGGATAATATTTGTTAATATTTATATGACTGTATTACTTCGAAAATTATCTTATTGCAATATTTTTTGGTAAAATTTATATACTGTATTTGCATTATTTTGTCTTTAGTCACTTTATCAATGCTACTGGGGCCCAAGTGCCTGACTAACATGCTGCAGGGAGGGGCTCAGGTTCAGATTTTGCCCATGGGCTCATAGGATTCTAGTTACACCACTTGCAGAGTGCCATTCTAGTAATCAAGGAGGGTTCTAGAGGTGGATCATACATTTATTTAGCATTTTTTTCACCAACCTCTCTAACATTTTCTACAATGTTTTATTATAATCTCATGACAGCTGACACCTTTAATCATACACAAAGACAAAGTTAATGCAGAATTCTATCTGTCTGTCTGTCTATCTGTTAGAGATGAGCGGATCAGGCAAAATTAGAAGCTGCCTGTTAGAGCTGATTTTCCTTTAAAATTTGAATTGCAAAGCAGTTATTCTGTATAAATTTAATGTCCCTTATTATGCTCTGGGGTCTCTCCATGCCCCAGAGCATAATAAATTTAATAAGTAAAAAATAGAAAAAAAAATCTCTATTCTCACCTTACTGTTTACCTCTCCGGACCCTCCGCTCCTAATCATCACCTGTCCGTACCTCACTGCATCTTCTTACAGGTGCTTCTCACAAAATTAGAATATCATCAAAAAGTTAATTTATTTCCGTTTTTTCATTGGCTGTAGCCATAATCATCAACATTAACAGAAATAAACACTTGAAATAGATCAATCTGTAATGACACTATATGATATGAGTTTCATTTTTTGTATTGAAGAACTGAAATAAATTAACTTTTTGATGTATCACTGCTGAAATCCCCTATCTATCTATCTATCTATCTATCTATCTATCTATCTATCTATCTATCTATCTATCTATCTATCTATTATCTATCTATCTATCTGTTTATCAAGGTAGCTAGATTAATAACATAAAACAGAATAAAACAAAAATGAGATAGATACATGTCTGATTTGTATGTACACAAATACCATTTTATCATTGATCTGGTTTCTATATGATTATTTATGACAATACTACAGCATACTTGATTGATGGGAATAGGTATCTATCCAACAGTTTAATGTTTATCCAGCAGAAAAATATATTGTGTATTCCATTAAAAAAGAAATACCAGCTAGTTTGATTTATTTTGCGGAATAAAACCGTGGTGCTGCACCTTACTATCATTTTTGTACTAGCAATTGACAAAGACTTAAGATAAATTGAGAATCACTGCATGCTTAAACAGTAGACAAATAATAGATGTCTTGACTCCCTTTGCTTCATTGTATTAATCTATCATTGTGGCAGATTGCTGGCCCAGCACTCTTTTTAAAATGATTTGCAAACACATTATGTTCGTTTTTGGGATTACGTTCTCTTGACTGAAGTTGATTAAATAAATGGTTCTTTGGTTGATTATGAAAAGCAAGTGGTTTGATGACACCTAAACCTCCGATGTGTATCAATTTTATATTATACTTGGCAAAACTTATTTTATGGTTAAATGAAAACTTTTTCAAGTGAAACAATCTCACCTGCATAAAAATATCTTACCACCTTTAGTGATGATGCTTGCATCAGGAGAAAAATAGTTACAGAGAATCTGTCATTCGTATTACACCTGCAAACTGTTTATATTCATGTAGCTCTTTCAAAGACAAGTCCAGTTATCCCTTTACCTATACAATCCATTCTTCACTTACTGAGAAATCAGCATTTTAATCAATATGCAAATTCATTATAACTTATGCCGCTATGCATATGTCCATGTTTTTACAGAAACCGTGAGTCCATGCAAAATGCAGAAATATGTCCATTTGTCCGTTTTTTTCTGGCAGCACAAATGACAAGGGCCAAAACAAGTTTATGGGTCCGTGAAAAACACATACAGCACACGTGAGGCTTCTGTGTGTTCTCCATGTTTAACATTGCAAAGTATAGGAGAAGCTTTGCAATTTCTTTTTTTCCTTAGAAGCTTTGTAAATTCTTTCTTTATCCATTCTGGAAAAACATGGATGACACAGTGATGGTAAAAACGGATACACGGATGACACAGTGATAGTAAAAACACTGATGACATTAGTGCCATTTTTCACATACAGCACGTGTTTTATAGGGATGTGTGAAGGAGGCCTAAGCCTAATGTCATGCTAGGTATGGGGAAAACCCAGCATATGGGAAAAGGGGAGCACTATAACTAGGGAAAGGGAGAGTAGACACCCCTAAACAGATCTAATGACAAACCCTGGCTCCTTTTATAGACCCTAAGTAGGTTCTGCACCTATCGCCGAGCAGGAAACCTGGCCCTAGCTGACCCTAAGGCTAGGCCCTAGTTAGGGAGAGGGAGGGGTGAGCACTAAGTCAGCCCCACTACAAGCTAAAGGACACACAGGTGAAACAACCAGGGGAATACACTTAGCTCCAAGATAACACTAGAGAAAACACAGCAACAATACACAAAGGAACTCCAAGGTAATTTTAGTCGACTATTAGAATCCAAGGCCTGAAGAAGTATAACACACTATAACGAGCAACTCTCTGAGGATCAGAGTGTATTTAAGGACACAGCAAGGAAGTGCTGATTAACAGCAGAAAGTTGAGTATGTCTCAGGGTCTTAAAGGGAAAGGTATAATCTCCAAGCAAGGTGAGGATCAACGCTGGGTCCTAAAGAGACAGGAATCATAAAAGGATCAGGGAGATGTTTGGCCAAACGCAGCGAACATCTATAGTCACACCGTATGACTGTCTGTCGACTCTGACACGCCTGTAACAGTACCCCCCTTCTATGAGTGGTCTCTGGACACTCTGGACCAGGTTTATCTGGATGAGAGGCATGGAATGAACAAACCAACCTAGCAACATTCACCTCTGATGCTGAAACCCACATCCTTTCCTCTGGATCGTAACCTCTCCACTGCACCAAGTACTGAAGGTTATGATGCTGAAGACGAGAATCCACAATCGTCAATATTTGGAAATCTAAATTGCTATCAACCATGATTGGGGGTGATGTCTAAGGGGAGGACTCAAGAGGTACCCCATACTTATTAAACAGAGATGTGTGAAACACATTGTGGATCCAAAGAGCCTGAGGTAACTCCAGACGAAACATTGCTGGGTTAATAATGGCGGTTGTTTTATAGGGACCAATAGAGCTAGGTCCCAGTTTCCAGGAAGGAATCTTCAACTTGATATTCTTGGTAGACAATCACATAAAGTCATTCACACTTAGGTCTGAACCTGGCAAGAGTTTCCTGTCAGTAATACATTTGTATCTGTCTCCCATGAGTTTCAAATTATTCTGAACCCCCTGCCATACAGAAGAGAGCGATGAAGCTAAACACTCCCCCTCAGGAACTCCTGAAGCCTCTCCACCACTAAAAAGTACCAAACTGCGGATGAAAACCGTATGCACCAAAGAAAGATGAACTGATTATAGATTCTTGGTGACGATTGTTTATAGGGAACTCGGCCAACGGTAAGTAAGAAGCCCAATCCTCCTGGTTCTCGGAGACAAAACACCTGAGGTAAGTCTCCACATTTTGATTTATGCACTCAGTCTGTCCATTCGACTGAAGATGGAAGGAAAAAATAAAAGATAACTGCACCCCCAGTCAAGTACAAAAAGCTTTCCAGAATTTAGAAACAAACTGGGTTCCCTGATCTGACACCACATTGGAAAGAACCCCGTGAAGCTTCATGATCTCATTAATGAATACATGAGCCAGAGTCTTGGCATTCGGAAGTGCCAGTAATGCGATGAAATGTACCATCTTACTGAACCTATCCACAACCACCAAAACCACAGTCTTGCCTGCAGATACCGGTAGGTGAGTAATAAAATCTACAGACCAGTGTGTCCATGGTCTGCTAGGAATAGGCAGCAACAGAAGAGAACCAGACGGACGAGTATGCTATAATTTAGAACGCTTGCAAATACTGGAAGCAGACACATGGTCAAACACATCCTGACGCAACTCCGGCCACCAAAAATGATTGGAAAGGTGGTCCACAGTGGCCTTACTACCTGGATGACCAGCAAGCACAGAGTGATGTTCCCTAATAACTTTACGGCGCAGATTAGATGGCACAAACAACCTCCCTGAACGACAGGAAACGGGCATCCCTCTGATTCTCCAACACCTCCCCTTCCAAGTCAGGGTACAAGGCCGAAATGACCACCCACTTCTGCAAAATAGAGACAGTGTTCTCATGGTCACTACCACCAGGGAAGCTCGGACAACGCATCAGCCTTGATGTTTTTAACCCCTGGATGGAAAGTGACAACAAAATTGAACCTAGTAAAAAACAAAGACCATCTAGCTTGCCTAATGTTGAGGTGCTTAGCAGACTGGAGATATGACAGGTTTTTATTGTCCATGATAACAGTAACAGGATGGACTGCCCCCTCCAATGAATGATGCCATTCCTCGAAAGCCAATTTACTTGCCAAAAGCTTCCTATTACCCATTTCATAATTTCTCTCGGCTGAAAACAGCTTCTTGGAAATGAAAGCGCACGGATGCCATTTACCAGGGGACGGACCCTGAGATAACACAGTCCCAACCCCCACCTCCAATGCATCAATTTCAACCAGGAATGGTTGAGAAACATAGGGTTGACTGAGTATAGGTGCCATGGCAAAACATGTCTTTAAAGAGGAAAAAGCCTGCTGGGCGGCATTCGACCAATTAGAAAAATCCGACCCCTTTTTTTGTCATGTCAGTGAGGGTTTTCACTATTACCAAATAATTTTGGATAAATTTCCGGTAAAAATGAGTAAACCCCAGAAAGCTCTGCAATGTCTTAAAGTTCTCAAGATGATCCCAATCAAGTATAGCAAAGATCTTCTCCGGATCCATCCGAAAACCCAACGGTGACAACCTGGGATCCATCCGAAAACCCCAAAAATTGCACCTCATAGACAGTGAAAACACATTTCTCCAGTTTGGCATAAAGTTTCTTATCTCTTAAAATCCATAGTACCTGTTTAACATGATTCTGATGTGTCTCTAAATTAAGTGAGTAAATTAAAATATCATTCAAATAGACCACCACAAACGTGCCCACTAAATGGTGGAAAATATTGTTTACGAAATGCTGGAAAACTGCAGGTGCATTGGAGAGACCAAAAGGCATAACCAGACTCTTGAAATGCCCCTTAGGGGTTTTTCAAAGCCATTTTCCATTCACCCCCCTCTCTGATTCTAACCAGATTGTAGGTTCCCCTTAAATCCAACTTGGAGAACACTTTAGCTCCCACAATCTAGTTGAATAAATCCGGAATCAGTGGAAGAGGATACTGATCTCGGACAGTAATTTGATTCAATTCCCAGAAATCTAAACAGGGGCGGAGACCCCCATCTTTCTTCTTAATGAAGAAGAACCCTGCCGCCATGGGGAAAGATGAGGGTCTGATATATCCCTTCTCTAGACTCTCAGCAATAAAATCCTTCATGGCTTGTCTCTCAGGACCAGAAAGATTATACAGTCTGAACTTGAGTAGTTTAGTTCAGGGAATCAGGTTAATGGGCAAACCCTGAGTACCCTATAGACCCTAAATAGGTTCTGCACCTATCGCCGAGCAGGAAACCTGGCCCTAGCTGACCCTAAGGCTAAGCTCTAGATAGGGAGCGGGAGGGGTGAGCACTAAGCCAGCCCCACTATAAGCTAAAGAACACACAGGGGAAACAAACAGGGGAATACACTTAGCTCCAAGATGACACCGGAGAAAGCAAGGCAACAATCCACAAAGGAACTCCAATGTAATTCTAGTGGACTATTGGAATCCCAGGCTTGAATAGGTATAACATGCTACCACCTGCAACTCTCTGAGGATATGAATGTATTTAAGGACACAGCAAGGAAGTGCTGATTAACAGCAGAAAGTTGAGGATACCTTGCTTTCAACCAAGACAAATGCATTCACTGGGAAATGTCATTTTAACATTTTACAACCTTATCTGGCCATGTGATGTGTGACACATCATCAGACACATGCATACAGTGCTGAAAAGACATGGGAACAGCATCGGGAACACCTCTGGAAGCATCTCTGACTCTCAGGTCACTGCCTAAAAGTGTGCCCATCATAAGTGATCCTTGGCGCATGCAAAGATGCCTCCCGCCATGCACCCATCATTGCAGACTTGCAACAATCACTGTCCATGTCCTTGTACCAGTGCAGCGCTCAGTTGTCCCTACCCCATTCCTTGGAATGCAAGCACAAGTATGCAGCAAGCCACCCACAAGCTGCAACACTATATTGCCAAATTTTTGACAGCTGCTTGCACTTGAAATGTGGCCTTTTAGGCTTGTGGAGGCGGAAGCTGTCCACAATCTTATGGCGGCGGCGACCGGGTATCCATACTCGGTCCCCAGCCACCACTATTTGTCCCAGTGTTGTCTCTGCCTTCCACAAGCATGGGTCCCACAATGGAGCCAGTCCACAGCTTTTTTTGCTGAGTTGTATTTCACCACAGCCATAATGTTTAGCTTTGTGAAAGGACTTAGGAAACCATATCTACTCCAGCTGTCATTTCTCCCAGGAAGTCCTCTAAAGCAGCTTTCACTTGAAATGTGGCCTTTTAGGCTCGTGGAGGCGGAAGCTTATCATACCCTCATGCGGGCGGCAGCAGCCGGTTGTCCATTCTCAGTCCCCAGCAGCCACTATTTCTCCCTGTATCGTCTCCGCCTTCCACAAGCACGGGTCCCACAACATTACCCGTGCCCTCCCCAGTGCACTTACTGGGAAGGGCCGCCTACCCACAAACAAGTGGTCAAGTGAATATGATCAGGGACGGTACGTAGTCAGTCCACAGCTTTTTTTGCTGAGTTGTATTTCACCACAGCCATATTCTTTAGCTTGGTGTATGGACTGGGGAAACCATATCTACTCCAGCTGTCATTTCTCCAAGGAAGTCCTCTAAAGCTGCTTCCACTTGAAATGTGGCCTTTTAGGCTCGTGGAGGCGGAAGCTTTTCATAACCTCATGCCGGTGGCGGCCGGGTGTCCATACTCGGTCCCCAGCCGCCACTATTTCTCCAGGTATCGTCTCCGCCTTCCACAAGCACGGGTCCCACAACATTACCCATGCCCTCCCCAGTGCACTTACTGGGAAAGACCGCCTACCCACAAACACGTGGTCAAGTGAATGTGGCCAGGGACAGTCCACAGCTTTTTTTGCTGAGTTGTATTTCACCACAGCCATATTGTTTAGCTTGGTGAAAGGACTTGGGAAACCATATCTACTCCAGATGTAATTTCTCCCAGGAAGTCCTCTAATGCAGCTTGTTGCAGAAGCAATCGCAGCCTGAACAACATCAACTCACACTTGTAGGTGGTGCTTTCACACACACATCTTTCTTTGCGCATTTAATTTCATGACTACAGAGTTGGGCAATGGCCTGATCTGCAATGTGGTTTGAGAAATAACATGCATAAGCACGTATGATCCACTTTAAAAGAGCAGCCATAGAGTGTCCGGGAACCTTCCCCCACACTTTTCTTAGCCAGGGCTGCTTCTCGGCAGGGTTGGACGGGCCCACCAGAAAACCGGAGACTCCTCCGGTGGGCCCTGGCTTCTCCTTCAAGAGAGTTCATAGTGCTGAGGTGAGGCCATGTTGATGATAGAGGCCACCATCTGCTTAGTTTTCTGTTACTTGGAATGCAAGCACAAGTATGCAGCCAGCCACCCACCCACCATCTTACCCACAGGCCACAATACTAAACTGCCAGATTTCTGGGCAGCTGCTTGCACTTGAAATGTGGCCTTTAAGGCTCGTGGAGGTGGAAGCTTTTCACAACCTCATGCCTCATGCCTTGTGTCCATACTCGGTCCCCAGCCGCCACTATTTCTCCCGGTGTTGTCTCCGGCTTCTACAAGCGCGGGTCCCTGAACATTACTGCTGTTACTTTTCTGTGGGAATCTGCTTGCCTCCTACCAGCCTGGAATATTTCCAGTAAACTATGGTGCGACGCCATGGTATTAGCACTGCCCCCAGTACCAGTAGCGAAGCCATCCCCAATTTCCTTCTTAGGAATTTTATTTGGTTGACTGAGTGGCTGCACAAATACATTACTTTCTCACAAAGGAGCTGAAGATAGAGTGGCAGTAGGTGCAAGTTTTTCCAGCCTGTTAGATATCAGAGGGTGAACGGCAGCTCATTGGATCAGTGAGTAGCACTGAAGCCTTGCAGCGCTGTGATCCTGGGTTCAAATCCCAGCAAGGACAGCATCTGCAAGGATTTTGTATGTTCTCCCCGTGTTTGCGTGGGTTTCCACCTCTGTAAAAAAGCAGCCATAGAGTGTCCGGGAACCTTCCCACACACTTTTCTTAGCCAGGACTGCTTCTCGGCAGGGTTGGACGGTCCCACCAGAGAATCCTCTGGTGTGCCCAGGCTTCTGCATCAGGAGAGTTCATGCTAACTTTGCAGCTGCTATGGGGCTCTTGAGCAGGGGAGAAAGGTGAGCCCTCAGAATCAAATCCTGTGGTGGGCCCAATGTTTTTCAATCTGAAACAGATTCTCAGTGGGTGTTGTATTTCACCACAGCCATATTCTTTAACTTGGTGAAAGGACTGGCATAGATGTAAACCGTATCTACTCCGGCTGTCATTTCTCCGTCACCAGGTTCCGCCCGGTGAGAGACACAGATCAGGCTGCTGTGTTACAGCTTTCAACAGCTCTGCAACGCTGGGCGGTTTGTCACCTAAGCATTAAGCATGCTATCCTCAGCACAGCCTGTTGGCGCTTGACCAAGGCAGTGCTGCTGTGCTTTCAGCTTGTGACTGATGTGGTCATTTCGGAGATGGAGGAGGAGGTGCAGGAGCTGAACAATGTGATTACATTGAGGTTACATTGGCGACTCAGTTTTTTATACTAAAGAAAGATCCTACTGTTTTGTTTTTTTTAACATTATTTTTTATAACAAATGCATTCACCGGGACATGTCATTTTAACATTCTACAACCTTATCTGGTGATGTGGTATGTGAAACATCATCAGACACATCCTGTTTCATTTATGATGGAGGGACTGTGAAAGTCCCAAAGCCTATTTTTATAGGGCCATCAGGCGGCCCTTACTATTCTTAAAAGGTCAGCAGTCGGCCCTCGCTATTGTTAGAGAGCCATCCGCCGGCTATGCTTTGTTGTTCCATTATTAACAAGTGGGTCTCCTATACTGTTATTGCATATGCAGTGACTGCAAGGGCTGCCAAATATTCGGACGCAACCCAATACTCCTTTGAAGAGACATAGAGGAGGTAAAAAAAATGTTCCCGTTATAAAGGAGCGGGTCTCCTATAGTGGTAATGCCCATTCTGTGATTGCAAGGGCTGACCAAACTTTGAGAAAAACACCACTAAGAAGTTAAAGACACATAGAGCAGGGCCACAGTAACGAGAACGACATGTTCTCATTAGAAAGAAGAGGGTCTGCTATACAGGAAAATCATTTTGGTGAGTCCCAAAAATAATTAAAATCCTCAATTTATTTCAAAATAATTTAAAAGATCATACAGGTTGGGAATACATCTCAACGCGTTTCTGGCAAAAGCCCTTATTCACTGAGATTCTCAGCACAGAGGAATCACGAAGGACGTTAGTACGGTCGGTAAGGTACTCCCTCACTCCCTCAGCATCTTCCCAAACTTTGCACTCCTTGTGAGAGTACCCCACGCCTCAGGGCTTGTGCAATGGGAGGGGCTGAGAAAATTCTCCCTTTTGACAATGTTCCCCTGCCTCTGCTGGATTGAAGTTGTGTCTCTCTTGCCTGTACTCTTTGGTTGTCCAACGAACTGTGACCCCTGCCGCCAGCGTTTTCAGATAGGAATGTTTTTAATAGTTCCGCAGCGAGGGCCTTCTGGTACTGCCCCATTTTTGCAGACCTGTCCGCCTCAGGAATAAGAGATATAAAGTTCTCCTTGTAGTGCGGGTCTAGGAGTGTCACCAACCAGTAATGACTGTCACCCAAAATTTTGAGAATGCGAGGGTCATGGGAAAGGCAGTGTAACATAAACTCAGCCATGCGTGCCAGACTGCTAACAGGTAAGACTTCCGTGTCCTCACCAAGAGGATGACTGACCATGCTCTTCTCCTCCTCCTCCTCTCTGTCCTCTGGCCATCCACGCTGGACAGACGGTATGACAGTTTGCTCAGGTAGTACCGTCTATAGTGCATGAAACTAGCTCCTGTTCTTCCTCCTCCTCCTCCTCTTCCTCATTGTCACCCAATCCTCATTAGGATGAGATGAGCCTGGGCTGTGTGTAATCACCCTATATGGTTCCTTGCTCCATCTCATCGGGCACCGCCTGCACTGCATCCTCTTTAATTGTGAGCACAGAGCGTTTCAGAAGACAGAGAAGCGGGATGGAGATGCTAATTATGACATCATTGCCACTCACCATCTTGGTGGAGTCCTCAAAGTTTTGGAAGATGGTACATATGTCTGGCATCCATGTCCACTCCTGAGGTCTTATGTGTGGAGTCTGAACTGAATACCGACGGCCTTGTTGATGCTGGTACTCAACAACTGCCCTCTTCTGCTCAAAAATCCTTCCCAACATCTGCAGTATAGAGTTCCAACGTGTGGGGATATCACATACCAGTCTGTGATCCGGAAGCTGCAAACACTGCTGAAACACGGCAAGGGCGGAGGAAGCTGTAGGTGACTTTCTAAAATGGGCACACAGGTGGAATACTTACCAAGCAGATCCGGCAGCTCCAGGTAGGATTTGAGAAACCGCTGGAACACGAGGTTAAGCACATGGGCCAGGCATGGTACGTATGTGAGCTCGCTTCGCCTCAGAGCTGCCACCAGGTTCCGGCCATTATCACACACGACCATGCCTGGCTGTAGGTTTAGCAGTGTGAACCACAGATCTGCCTGCACTTTCAGAGCTGTCCACAACTCTTTAGCATTGTGCGGTCTGTCACCTAAGCATATTAGCTTCAGCACAGCCTGTTGCCGCTTGGCCGAGGCAGTGCTGCAGTGCTTCCAGCTTGTGACTGATGTGATCATTTCGGAGATGGAGGCTGAAGAGGAGGAGGTGGCTGAGGAGGATGAGGTGCAGGAGCTGTAGACTGTGGGGGCAACCCTTATTGACCTAGGGCCCACAATCCTTGGCCCAAGGTTCGACTGGGTCCTGGCTTCCATTATTTTAATCCAGTGTGCCGTCAGAGAGATGTACCGTCCCTGCCCACAAGCACTTGTCCACGTGTCCGTGGTTAAGTGGACTTTTCCGATAACTGCGTTGTTGAGGGCATGGCTAATGTTTTGGGACACGTGCTTGTGTAATGCGGGGACGGCACACCGGGAGAAATAGTGGTGGCTGGGGACCGAGTATGGAGGAACGGCTGCTGCCATCAGGTTGCAGAATGCTTCCATCTCCACGAGCCTAAAAGGCAACATTTCTAGCGCAATGAGGGAATTTAGTAGTGTGGCCTGTGGTGCATTGGCTGCATATTTGCGCTTGCGTTCCAAGGACTGGAGTATGGACAACTGAACGCTGCGCTGGGACAAGGACATGGACGTGCTTCCTGATGCTGCTACTTGAGAGTGTGCAATGACAGGTGCAAGGCAGGAGGCATCTTCGCATGCACCATGGACAGAGGATTGGCTTGCATGCACAACAGCGGAAGAAGCAGTGGTGCCACCCACAGACACTGTTCCTGGACCCTGGGGTTCAGTCCACAAAGTCGGGTGCTTTGCTGCCATGTGCCTAATGGTGGTAGTCAGGCTGGTCATTTTGCTACCCCTACTGATGCTGGCCTGGCAGGTGGTGCAAATGGTCTTTTTGGAGTTATCGGCAGAGTCTTTAAAAAACAACCAGACTCGGGAAGACCTAACAGTTGTACTGGCAACTTCCTTCATGTTGCTGTTACGGGAAACGGTTGCCTGACTTCCTTCTGGGGCCACCACACTGCTTCTTCCTGCCTGTTGGGGTGCTCTGCCTCCCTCCCTCTGGGTGCTGCTGTCCTCGCTCTGCATGTCCCCCTGCCAGGTTGGGTCAGTTACTATATCATCCACCACCTCGTCTTCCACTTCCGCACCCTGGTCCTCCTCCTGACTTTCTGGCAATTGTGTCTCATCATCGTCCACCTCTTGTGATACTTTCCCACCGTCGCCTTCGTGTGACCGTGGCTGCTCAAATATTTGGGCATCGCTACATGCGATCTCCTCTTGCCCCACTTCAAGTGGATACGGCGAGAGGCCCGAATCTATAAATGGAAAAGTGAACAGCTCTTCGGAGTGTCCAAGTGTGGGATCAGATTCAGGGTGAGGAATATGCGGTCCAGACTCACAGCTACTGAGACTTGACCTTGTGGAAGAGGAGGTGGTGCTGGTGGTGGATAAGTGACTGGAAGCATTATCTGCTATCCAACCAATAACCTTTTCACACTGCTCTGTGTTCAATAGTGATGTTCTGCAATCCCCTATTAATTGGGACAGGAAGGTTGAGCGAGAAGATGTGGGTGTTTTGCACAATTTTAGCTTGCCCACGGCCTCGGCCTCTGCATGCACCATCATCACCATCACGTCCAGTCCCCGTCCCTTGCCACGTGCCTTGCCCATTTTAAAGGGAGGACAATATCTTCCACGCTCACTGCAAATGTCTGAATTTGGAGCGAACTTATATGTGATCCGTGTGACAGAGAAACCATAGTTTTAAATACCTGGCCTGCAGGTAACTATTTTGAACAGCAAACTGGTGTCAATTGCTTCACTGACACACTGAAACAAATTTTTAATGGAGAAATGGCAGAATTTTCTGAAAACGTATATGTGATCCGTGTGATGGAGAAACCACAGTTTTAAATACCTGGCCTGTAGGTAACTATTTTGAACAGCAAACTGGTGTTAATTGCTTCACTGTGTGGCGCCCCTGAGGGTTCGACCGCCACAGGGATGCTGCACTTCTCTAATGGAGTGTAGTGTTCCTCCTTTGAGGTAAAAACAGTGTGATGGTCAGGACCTCACCTCCACATTCAACACCACACTTCTCCCACCAGAGGGGGCTAGAATGCACTAGGTGCTGCCCCTCCTGGTACTCGGGAGACTGGGGAACCAAAAGATAGGGGAACCATTTAGTGGGTGAGGGTGGAGGACTCACATTTTAGTGACACTGTAAATTTCATATTTAACACACAGCCATCTTGGGCTCATGGTTCTTTGACTGTTCCGTATCGTGATCTCCCTCCCTGAGAGTGGATCTTGTGTGGGCCTGCAGAGGATGGAGATACGGCCCTCGTACCCCGGCCTTGGGTCGAGTGGCAAGTTGCAGATAATGGATGTCTCAACCCGGTCAGGGACCATGACCAAGAAGGCCGGAGCTTAAGAGTGTAGCTCCACCGCAAATAGATCCCAGGGAGGATGCAGACGGAGCAGTATATGCCACCTGTCCTCGCCAACCTGATCTATTCAGAGGGATTCCGGCTGCAAGAGGGGTACCGGCCCCCGACACCCGACCTTGCTACTCCACGTCCTGGTCGGGAAAGCCCGATAGGCCCAGAGGATCCCACCGGGTAACGGAAAGAGCAGAGCTGCCACCCGTACCCTTTTTCTGAGAGAAGTTCAGAGGGAGACCCGGTCTATTTACACACACACAGACAGGGAAGGACACGGTCTGAAGTCTAGGAACACTCTGGTGTGGGGTCCTGATTGAACACTGGACTTACTTGGGGGTTGTCGGACCCCCCGTCTCTGGTGACCGCAGAACTCCGCGAGAAGCAGGGAGAAGCCTTGCAGCTGTAGTCTTCAACGTGAGTAAAAACCCTGGAAGTTAACCCCTATGGCATCTGGACTCTTTATTCTGCATTACACCGCACTATGCAGCACCAGACCTCCTAGACTACTACCCCCTCCATCCTGTCCTTCTGACCTGAGGCCCTGCTCCACCTGTGGGGAGTAGTAACAACGACGGCTGCCATAACACCATGCCTCAGCGGACTGCAGCAGCGCTGGTGGCCTTCACCAGGTGCCACAGGTGGCGTAGTCGAGATCAGCCACTCAACCCGGATAAGCCCGTACCATCTCTTTTGTTTTAGTGTGACGACCCTGGGCACTGAGCGGGTCCGGGCCACGGCTGAACCCCATCTCTACATCACAGGACCCGACTCCAAGTCCCCCATCTCCCAGGGTAGGGCTTACAGAAGGCGAACGTGCCTGAATCGCACAAACTTGGCGTAGTCGGCAGGATCGCGTGCCCGCAGCAAAGGAAGGAATTACCCATTGCTACCGGGTACTATGTGCCTTACACCTTGGACTGTTGTTTTCACTTAAAATGGCGCCCGCCCAAGAAGAACAGGCGCCATAGTGCTGTAGAAAGACGGTCTTCTAACACCTCCTATCGTGGGCCAGGCTCCCACTTGGCGCCAAAAGTGCGGACCGCCCCTTCCATCAGAAACTGTCCGCGGGGTAATGTCCGTCACACCGGATGGGCTGAACGAAGGCGGGCCTGTCAGCATGCCACCCTGGAGCCGCTCTGAAAGAGGAGGAAAGAGAAAAATAACAAGGTGCGGCCATTGCAGTTGGAGTTTGGCGATCTTCGGGAGCAGACATGGGCGCTGCTGGAGCGCAACAAACGGAGCTTTCCGAACCTGGCCCAGGTCCTTCCCCCGGCAGGGAGGGAAGCGGCACCAGACTTACCGCGGGAGATATAGCATTTCTCCACCAGGAAGCCCCGGGTCTTGCACGGAGACTGGATGAGGCCCAGAAGGCGGCGTCTGCTGCGTGGCGGGAAGACATGCTGCTGCGCATCCGTACCCGCCGCCAAGGAGCTGAAGCTCAGGGAGAAGCGGTGACAGAGGTCGCGAGCGGCATTGAGGCGGGTGAGTGTACTACCCCTGCCCTGGCTGCTGAACCTACCGTACCCACACTGAACCTCATGGCCGAATATCTCTTGCCCGGCGCGGTCACCTGGGAGCAGGTCTTTGCCCCAGAGCTGCAAGCTTCAGCTATAGGCGGAGACCTGCACTGCCACCCAACTCCCGAATCGGAAGCGCCTGAGGCTGCTGGGGTGTCCACCGACCCCAACCCGGACTGGTCTGCACTTGTAGAGGACCCGCAGCAACCTCTTATGACACCGCTACTCGCACCGACAGTCACCTGGCCGGAGGCTGAAGAGTGGGCCTGGGACAACCAGGGGGGGGACCTGATGGGCTTCCCCCGGGAGCCCCGGGCTGAAGAGCAGAGGAGGAGCAAGCGGTGCCGTGAGCAGATTCTCCTACTCACACGGGAGCAACGCCAGAGGGAGATCCGCTGCGAGCGCCTCGTGGTGCGGGCCAAGGCTGCAAAGTCCTGGGCCCGACAGGAAGAGGCAACCCGTCCAAGTCCCCGTGTGGAAGGGCAAGTCGTCCGCTTCCACCATGAAGTGGGGTGGGGGTTCATAAGGAGTCCCCATTATCAGGACGATGTCTTCGTCAGCAGGCGGGACGTCGAGCCGCGTCTGAAAAAGGGACACCCTGGCCGGAACCTCTTCCCGGGTGACATAGTTACATACACCCGCCACCATGGGGTGCGGGGGTGATACACCCTGGATGTTCACAAGGTGTCTGGGAGTGATGCCCCCTCGCGCTCAGCCTCAGAGGACCGGTCAGCCTCCGTCAGGAGGAACGAGCCTTTTCCCAGGAGGGAACCCGAGAGTTAAGCAGCCCCGGCGGCTGTAACCTGTTCAGAGTTATTATGTTGACGTTTATGTTTTGATTTGCTTACCCCGGTTTCTAGAGACATTGGTCCCTGCGGACTTGCAGTAGACAGACTCTTACCCTGTAAATAGTTTGCATCTCTTTAGGTGCTCCTTATTGGTTTTATGTAAAACAGTGGATATTTCCACCTCAGACCTCAGAAGAAAAACCTGTCAGAGTGGCTCTAATGGAGGTCCAACTCGGGATCTTCATGCCCTGCAGCCACCCCAGGGCCCATGTTGGGGGTTTGGGACAGGTCCCTCGCGCTTCTGAACTGACTCTTCGTCCTTGCACTTTAACCCGTCTGTCTGTGCATCAATGTCTCTGGATAATGCTAGCACTTTTATAATTTTATACTTTATACCTTTGTACTTTTATATTATATATTCTGTTTGAAACGTTTAAGAAGAAGTGCATCCCATAAAGGGAAGATGGTTTATTGTTATATAAAAAAAAAAACTTTCCTAGGTATTACTCTTTTGCAGCCCGCGGACGTGCTGTGTTTCACCAGGGGGGAATGTGGCGCCCCTGGGGGTTTGACCGCCACAGGGATGCTGCACTTCTCTAATGGAGTGTAGTGTTCCTCCTCTGAGGTAAGAACAGTGTGATGGTCAGTCGCACAACTGACACACTGAAACTAATTTTTAATGGAGGTCAGAAATGGCAGTATTTTCTGAAAACATATATGTGATCTGTGTGATGGAGAAAACACAGTTTTAAATAGCTGGATTTTTAGCGCTGTAATATGGAAAGGACCTGGCTGTATTCTGCAGTGCCAACAAGCAAATGGCGCAGAAAAACTGTGTTCTCTGGATTGTTTTTTAAGCAAATAATGAGGATTAAGATCCAAAAAAAAATTATTCCTAGTCCATGAGACCTGGGCCTATTTCTAGAAATATCTAACAGCAGCAGCAGACAAAACTGGAATGGAGCCTCTTGTGCTATGTGCACTGCAGTCTGCTATATACACTGCCTGCCTATTTACACTGCCTGCCTGATATCTCTGCAGATGGATTAGTCCTCAGAAGGACTGCTTGTTGAGATAGATATGTGTCTCTAATATAGTTTGGCATACCTACACTAACTAGAAACAAGCAAATCTCTCCCTAGCTCAGCAGCAGTTCTCCCTACACTGTCTGATTCCAGAGTGACTGTGACGAGCATGGTGGCGCCAGGTCTGATATAGACCTAATGATGCTGTGCGGCCAGCCAATCACTGTAATGCCACAACCAACATGGCTGCGGTATTACAGTGAGTGGCAGGCAATCCCTGCATGTTCATTAGCACTTTAAAGAGTGGCAAACATGCAGGGAGAAGACCCAAGCTGTGAGATGCTCGGGCGAGCACCGAGCAGTAGCGAGCATACTCGCTCATCACAAGTATAATCCCCAAGCAAGGTGAGGATCACCGCTGGGTCCTAAAGAGAGTGCAATCATCAAAGGATCAGGGAGATGTTTGTAAGGCCAAATGAAGCTACCTTCTACAGCCGGACATCGTGTGACTGTCTGTCAACCCTGATACACCCATGACACTGCTTTCTCTTGCTTGGCTGACAGCTCCTTTACACAAAATCACACAGAAATGGATCTATTGGTCAAACAGGAGAGTGCAGCGCTGGACAGAGTATAAAGATCGGAAAGCAGAGGCTTGCGAAAAGCTTTCACACACCAAAAGCCTTTTAGCCTCATTTGCTTAGCTATTCAAACACTTATTTCTATGTAATGGAGGAAAGGACTGTCTAGGTAAGGGTATGGCTGGACTTATCTTTGTAAGTGCTATATGTACAATATGAATAATTTGTGGATGCGGAGCGAAAACTTGCTGACAGATTTCCTTTAATGGGTGAGCTATGTAAGAGTTCAATAGGTGCAAAGTGGGAGCAACCATAACATAATACAAAGAGATAATCTAGACTTTCTTGACTGCACTTAGCTTTAATTTAACCTGAGGTGAAAAGTTTAAAGATTTCCCCTTAACTACCTTATTATAGTACAACCATTCCTGGGTAGAAAACCAAATTCTAACCATTGGTGAAGCTACCAATGTGCTTGTAGTAGAATGCCCAGCCAAATGATAATGCATGTAGTAGAAAATGTTACTGGAATGCGCTCGATATTTAAAAGAGGCACCTTCCCATGTGCTGTAGCAGCGCAAACTAAGGAAAACTTTTGCCCCTGAATGGAAACTTTTGAACCTCTGTTCCCCTGAAGACTCAATTTGAAGAAACGCGTCGGGCTGGTTCGTATAAAGATGATGCTTACAGTATTTGAGAATGAATACTAGAAGTCTCGAGATTTATGGGTGAGATCATTCCATTTGCTTGGTTGTATTCCCTTCCTTTCTCCCAGGTCTACTTAAACTGGGGATATGTGTTGTAGGGTTAGTGAGTAAGGGAGTCTTTTCCCTGGCCCTTGGTTTATTTGTGCAATTTAAGTATTATAACCATGAAGGTGGGCTAATTTTTGGGAAGACTCTAATATTACAAATTGCTGCTTTATGGGTAAAAAATATGTTACCTTGTGTTTTTTTTTTCTCCTGTCCAATAAGCATCTTTCAATATATTTGCCACTGACCTTTATCCAGTTAGCATTAAGGCAAGATGGTCATTGATGTGTATCACTAGATGCTTTTTGTTGTGTGACCACTATTGCATGTGAGCAGGATCTTTCTGGGTAAATTTTCCTGCATTAAGTATAGGTGGGGTAACCATTTTTTTTACATGTTAAGGTCATTTGAACACTTGATGTTTGTTTATTGGGTATGATATTGGAGAAAAGGAGTGTATGAGTTGATCATTCTTTTTATTACGTATATGTCAGTCTGTGAGCACTTGCACCTTATTTTTTATAAATCTTTGAATAAAAGTTACATTTTAAATTGATACACAGCTATTTCACTTTTTTTTTGCGTAGAGATTCAGCTGTATACAGGGCTCATCACAGTAAAAAAATCAAATTTCTTCCTAAATCTGTTGTCTTAATACTTTGCTACATAAAGCAGGCCACATTTTAACTTTAAATCCTTTGGTGCTGATATTGTTCTCCATACCGTGGTTGTCATGACAAAATCTACATTTGTTGTCTTACTACTGTGTTACATAGAGCAGGCTACATTTTATCTTTTAATTCTTTGGTGCTGATATTCTTCTCCATAAAGGGGTTCAAATGATAAAATCTAAATTTGTTGTCTTACTACTGTGATACATAAAGCAGGTTACATTTTAGTGCTACATTCTTTGGTGCTGATATCCCAATCTTCTGTCTCCTTCCCCATTCCTGTAGAATGTAAGCCCACAAGGGCAGGGTTCTCTTCCTTCTGTACCAGTCTATCATTGTTAGTTTGTTTACTGTAAGTGATATCTGTATTTGGTATGTAATCCCTTCTCATGTATAGCACCATGGAATCAATGACGAATATATAAATAATAATAATAATACAGGGGTTCACATGATAAAATCTAAATTTGTTCTGTTACTACCTTGCTACATTAAAACAGGCCACATTTCAGCTTTTAACTATTTTGTGGTAGTATTGTGCTACAGCCAGGAGTCCACATTTCTGAATCTAAATTGGTTGTGCTAATATCGTGGTCCTAAAACCATGCCACATTTCAGCATTGAACAAGGCTTGGAGCAGCATTTCTAGCTGAAACTTTTAGTAACTGGTGACAGGTGACAGGTGTAGGCCTGGTGCTCTGAGAGCTCTGCCAAATTCAGGCAACAATGAGACCCAACATGGAGACCAAACATTTCCAATAATTATGGGCGGATATCACTAAAGTGGCATAAATTTCTATTTATTTATTTATTTTACTCACTTATATAGCGCCAATTATTCCACAGTGCTTTACAGACATTATCAATTTCCCCATTTTAGAAATAGTATAAAGGGGCTCTGACACCCCTTCTACTACAGGTAACCCACCAGATAGAGACCCAACTTGGAGTATACACATTTCAAAAATTTTAAAGTAATATCAGCAGCACTAGCAACAACAGGCACAGAAGCCACGACAAAGGTGTCACAGACTGCAATAATGCAAGATCAATGCCGCATACTAAAAACTACACCATCGCCTAGTCTTCCTGGGCTGCGATTGGGGTACAAAAGTTATTGGATATACATGACTTGTTCATCTTGATGAAAGTTAGGCAGTCTACACATTCAGCGGACAGACAGATATGCTTATGTGTCACCCCAGGCCTGGATGCCACAAACTTGTAAGGCTGTGTCTGAGAGCAGGAGGGAGGTTCTCTGGTCATGGACCATTTGCATGCAGCACCTCCTGTCCCAGGCCAGTAGGGGGAGCAGGCTGCCCTTATAAAAGCTGGTACTGAGGGCAGGGTTAGGGAGACCAGGACCCACTTCTGAAGCATCCAGAAGGGTTCCCAGAAGAGAGGGACAGGTCAGCCGCAGCTGAGGAGTCCAGGAGGCAAAGGAGGAACAGAAACCAGGGACAGAGGCAACGAGAGCCGGTCCTGGCAGAGAGAGAACTACTCAACCGGACACTGGGGTCCGAGGCTGTCAGGGTTGCAAGCCCTGCAGCAGATCACCAACCTGCAAGGGATTTCAGGTCCCTTGGCCTAAGAAGCCTGGAGGCTCCACCACACAGAGGGACCGGTACAGCATGGAGAAGCTACAGGTACCTAAGGCCCGAGTCGCAAGCCATACAGGCGTAGTACACGGCAAGCTCAGGGACGTGGGCTATCATACCACTAAAGGGGGAGATAGTCAGCAAGGGCAGAGAGAGAACGGCAGGCCTACCCACTCACCCTGGCCAGTGGAGCTCACCCGAATGCCCTCAGACACCCAGGTCCATTCCTACCCTGTACTCCTGGTGGGTCTGTGATAAGTTCTGCAGCAAAAGACCCTGGACTGCATTATTGGACTCTGTGTGATTACTGCGGCGCCTGCACCATCACCTCCAACATCCTATTACACTGCCCTGAGGCTACACTCCTCCCGTGGGGAGTTGTACTATTCCCTGCTGCATCCCCAACACCAGCCTCAGCGGTCTGCCTTGCAGCGGCGGTCCTCCCTGACTGCAATCCACGGGTGGCGTAGTCGGACATTACCTAAAACATATAAAAGACTGCCACTGGTCTGACCACCCTGAGCCACGGGACCGGGTCGCCACTACTACTCCCAGCATTGCCCTGAAGCCCGGTCCCGAGTGCCCCACGGCCCAGGGGGCGAGTCAGCTTTGGCATAGTCGGCAGGATTGTGACCAACCCGCCACAAACGGGTATTGCGTGCCTGAAAAAGACTGTACACGTACCTTAAAAAGAAGTTTCCCGCCATCTGGAGCCGTTTCCTGCCGTTTTCAGCCGTCTCCCGCCATCTTCAGCAGTTTTCCGCCATCTTCAGCCGTTTTCCCGCCATCTTCAGCCGTTTTTCCGCCATCGGACGCCATCTTCAGGACTCCGCGCGAGAAGAAGAGGGGAGTGAACGTCCAAAGCGCGCGAGATTTGAAGCCCCGCCCTACGCACCGACGTTGCGCAAGGTCCTGGAAGGGAGAGAGAGCGACGCTGACATCACCAGGACGCGACGCAAGGTCCTCACATGGAGCAGCACCAGCGGAGCCGCGGCCTACAGAAGAGGATCATCGGAAGGTAGGCCATGCTTAACTAGGGGGGAAGAAGATGACGGACGCGGAGGGGCCCTCTACAACCGGCGGGGCTGCAGCAGCGGTGATGCCGTTCTCTATGCCCTACATCCCCAGAGCAGCCTGGCTACCCCAATACTCAGGGGACCCCCATACCTTAACTGACTTTAGGGAAAGACTGCACAGTTTATTCAAAGTTTATCCCCTGACAGAAGAACAGAAAGTGAGCATTCTGACGGGGCAGCTCACCGGTGCAGCCCAGCGGGAAGTGAAATCATGGTCAGATGAGGAAAAAAGGACAGTAAAGGACATTCTGACCCGGCTGCGGAGTACCTTTGATACCCGTACCTCAGCAGAAATCAAAATGCGGTTCTATGGCTGTAAGCAGCGGGCCCAGGATAGTATCAGAGACTATGCCTTGAACCTGCAAGAAGCCCTGAGAGCTATCAAACAAGCTGACCCTGGTAGTGTGCAGGACTCTGATAAACTGTTGACTGACCAGTTCATAGAAGGTTTGCTGTCCAGCGCCCACAGAACCCAGCTGCGCCTCATGGCCCTACAGAACCTCGATTTGACTTTTGCGTAGTTCAAGGATAGGGCCATCCGGGTGCTCAGAGAACCCGCACCAGGTGGCACTGTAGCGTCCCGGTGCCCTGCCATCACTTACCACCAGGGGGCAGCGCCCTACCCCGCAGACCTTGTGGGGGCTGATGCACAGGCCCTAAATCCATCCCAGCCTGCAGACCTGCACCATCAGGTCCAGGAGCTAACAAAGAGTGTGGCTGCATTAACCGGGACCGTACAGTCGTTGCAGGTGGAACTTTCAAGGCCAATCGAGCTGGCTTCCAGTCCGGAGGATGTCCCGTGGCGTTGACAGAGGAGGATCCAGCCGTTCAGAGGGAGGCCCGCTGACCGCTACACTGAGGATGGACAGCCGATTTGCCGCCGTTGCAGTCAGCCAGGACACATAGCAAGGTACTGTACTTTAAATGGGTCCGACCTGGGCAGAAGGCCAACCCCCAGGCATAAGGTCATCAGGCCCGTCTAATTGGCATGATAAGTACGTGGGGGGACGCCCGGTCTTACCCGTAGTGCTGGACGGTATCCCGAGGGGTGCACTGCTGGACACCGGGTCTCAAGTGACTACCATTCCCTATGTACTTTTCAAGCGATACTGGAGTAACGCTGACATAACCCGTTATCCAGACGATGACTTAAACATCATTGCCAGCAATGGCCAACCCGTGCCGCAGGTGGGGTTCAGAGAGATGACCATCAAGATTGGTAAGGTGGAACTGCCGGCACAGGGAGTGGTCATTGTGGACATTGACCATCGTGAAAGTCACCCTAAAATAACCGTGGGTACTAATGTGATTGAAAACTGTCTTTCAGAAGTAATTGTGATTTTACAGCAGGTGGAGATGAATGCGAGCTCCAGCCAACAGAGGGTCCTCCAGAAGGAGATAAGAGCCTTGATGAGACGGCAACAGGTAGAACTGTCTGGTGGTGAGATCGGTAGCGTAAGAATGAGTGACCCATTCCCCATTTCCATGCCTCCCAAAAGTGAAATGATGATCTGGTGTTGGACTGCAATCGGGTTGAGAGGTAGAGACTACCAAGCCATGGTAGAACCCGTGTACTCAGACAGCAGGCCCACCATTTTGACAGCCCGGGTGGTGATTGATGTCTTTCATGGGAGGGTGCCCGTTCGCATTCTCAACATTGGGGAGAGACAGGTACACTTACCCAGGTACGCTACACTTGCCAAACTGTTTGCTGTTGAGCACAAAGCTATCAGGACCGTGGAACCGTTGCCTCCATCTCCACAGGCGGAGGGTAATGGCTCCCAGAAACAAAAGGAGGACTGGTGCCAGAAACTCCATGTGGGTGCTGACTCCACTCCCCTGCACCAAAAACAAGGAGTCTACCGGGTGGTACAGGAGTACGAGAGAATCTTTAGTAAGCACCCGCTAGACTTCGGCAGAATAAAAGGGATAGAACACCATATCCCCACGGGGAGCCACCCACCAATAAAAGAGAGACACAGACCTGTACCCCCTGCACATTATCAGAACGCAAAGGGTATGCTGAGAGAAATGAAAGAAGCTGGGGTCATTAGAGATAGCTGTAGCCCCTGGGCAGCTCCCTTAGTTTTGGTAAAAAAGAAAGACGGAACCATGAGAATGTGCGTGGACTATAGACAAATCAATCGTATCACCCATAAAGATGCGTACCCGTTACCTAGGATAGAGGAGTCTTTAGCAGCTCTAAAATCAGCTAATTTCTTCTCTACTTTGGACCTTAGTAGCGGCTACTGGCAAATTCCTGTGGCAGAGGCTGACAAGGAGAAGACCGCCTTCACCACCCCGATGGGATTGAGCTAGTTCAACTGTATGCCCTTCGGGCTCTGCAACGCACCAGGGACCTTCCAGAGGCTGATGTAATGCTGTCGAGGGCACCGGAACTTCGAGACGGTCCTCCTTTACCTGGACGACTTGATCGTCTATTCAAAGACTTACGAGGACCATCTAAAGCACCTGGCCGAGGTGTTCGAAGCCCTGGCAAGCTACGACCTGAAAGTGAAGCCTTCAAAGTGCCACCTGTTAAAACCGAAGGTCCAATACCTAGGACACGTGGTGAGTGCAGAGGGAGTAGCCCCTGACCCAGACAAAGTCACAGCCATCAAGAGCTGGCCAAGCCCCTCTAACATCAAGGAAGTGAGGCAATTCCTCGGGTTGGTAGGCTACTACCGAAGGTTCATCCCTGGGTTCACTAAGATAGCAGCCCGTATGCAGGACCTCCTGATAGGGCAATCTAAATCCAGAAGTCACAAGCCACCCTTCAAGTGGGACAAGCCAGAAGAAGAGTCCTTCCGCCAGTTGAAGATGGCCCTCATGGGGGATGAGATCCTGGCCTACCCCGATTATGGCCAGCCTTTTATCCTCCACACAGATGCCAGTAATGTGAGGCTGGGAGCCGTACTGTCACAGAACCAACAGGGCAGAGAAAGGGTGATCGCGTATGCCAGCCGGAAGGTGAGGCCCACTGAAAGAAACCCGGAGAATTACAGCTCCTTCAAGCTAGAATTCTTGGCAGTGGTGTGGGCCGTCACAGAACGGTTTAAGCATTACCTGGCTTCCGCAAAGTTCACCGTGTACACGGACAACAACCCGTTGACACATCTGGACAATGCAAGACTAGGTGCCCTAGAACAGCGGTGGATGGCCCGGATATCCAATTATGACTTCACGATCAAATACCGGGCAGGCAGAAGCAATGCCAAAGCAGACACCCTATGAAGAATGCCCCACCTACCTGAAGGAGAAGATGACTCGGAAGAGCTGGAGGAAATAGAGCTCCCTGCGTTCCACCGGTATGGGGCCACTCAGTATTCTCACAGGGTAAGAGACAAAGACTTAACCACCGTCATGTTCAACCCCTTACCCCACCACGGCTGGGCTGAAACGCAAGATAGCGACCCTGCAATACGCCTGGTGAAAGACATGTTAACCCAGGAAGACGCTAGCCCTGGCCCGGACGCTCCAGAGGAAGCCAAGCAGATATGGAAGGAGAAAAGCAGGCTATTCCTCTACGAGAGTAAGCTGTGCAGAAGGCTTGTCAATCACCGGACGCACGAGCTGACTTGGCAGATAGTGGTCCCAAGGCGAGATGCAGCAATGGTCCTGGAGGCCTACCATGACAGAGCGGGACACTTCGGGTGGAAGAAACTGGAGTTCCTACTGAGAGAGCGGTTCTACTGGGTCGGTATGAGAAGGGCCATCGAGAAGTGGAGCAGAGACTGCGGCCCATGTAGCCTCAGAAGGAAGGACCGTACCAGCCAGCAGACACCCTTGAGGCCCATCGTCACCAGGCAGCCTCTTGAGCTGGTAGCTCTGGACCATGTGAAATTGGTTCCAAGCCGGTCGGGCTACGTCTATGCCCTGACAATTGTGGACCATTACTCCCGGTTCCTGGTGGTTCCTGTTAAAGGCCTGACAGCCCAAACAGCGGCCAGAGCCTTCCAGCAACACTTCTGCCGTCCACATGGGTATTCGGAGCAGGTCTTGACAGATCAAGGTCCAGCGTTTGAGGCTGAAGTATTCCAGGAGTTCTGCAACCTCTACGGCTGTAGGAAGATTCGGACGACGCCTTACCACCCGCAAACCAACGGGCTGTGTGAGAAAATGAACAATATCGTCACCAATCTCCTCAAGACGTTACCCCTGGAAGAACGCAGCCTGTGGCCGGAGAAGCTGCCAGACCTGATTGACTTGTACAACCATATCCCGGTGAATGCTACAAATTGCACCCCGGCTTACCTGATGCGAGCAAGACCAGGTAAACTGCCGATCGACCTGGAAATGGGAGTCCTGACACCCGAGGACACCTCCCCAGACGCGGACTGGGATACGGAACGGCGGCTACAGTACAAGAAGGTCCAGGAGAGTGTGGAGAGGAGTCTGGCTCAAGTGAGAGAAAAGCAAGAGAGGCTCTTCAACCAACACGCCCCTGCTGGTCCCCTGGAACCTGGTGAGCTGGTCCAGAAGCGGAAGAGAAGGCTACACAAGCTGGATGACCAGTGGGAGAGAGACCCGTACACAGTACTGCAGTCCGACCACGACAATCCGAAGGTATGTGTGATTACCAAGGATGGAGGAGAAACCACTAGCACCGTCTCCAGAGACCACCTAAAACGGTGCCCCGAGCAACTACAGAGTCCTAATGAAGATCAAGATGACCTTGAACCCGCAGAGGAAAAGGAAGAGATGATCAGCACAGTTCTCGGAGAGTTCCCCCGGACCTGGACTCAGATAAATGGCGCGATAGTGGTACCCGTCCTACACTTCCTTCAGCCTAACCAGCAAGAGCCTACAGGAGGACAGGAAGAACAAGAAGAGCAAGCGGCCCCAGAGGTGGAAGAACCCACGCCAGCAGCCCAGGAGAGTCAACCCTCTGCTGACAATGCGCCTGCCATGCCTGCGGTAAGCCAAAGGACCCGCAGACAGCTGCCTGCCCTGCCTGTACACCCAGCTAGTAGCTGTACCCTCAATGATAGTGGGGAAAACCAGGTTGGTCCACCACCAGACAGTGGGTTAAGGAGGTCAGCCAGGAGCACTAGGGGTCAAACACCAGCTCGCTGGAGGATATAGGTACAAGATCTAAATGTACCATGTATATATTTAATATGTTTGTTACCTGTAACTAATAGTGTTTTCTCCAGTTTTTCTCGATATATGGACTGACAGGTTATGAACTTTTGATAACCGGAACTGCATTGTAAATAGTTGCACTTTGTGCCTCTTGCGAAGACGGCCACGGAAGAAAAACCTGTCTGGCGTGGCCCCGTGTGGTCCAAAGTAGGTAGCTTCGCCTTGCAGCCACGCCCAGGGCCAACGTTTGGGGTTTGCTTTGGACAGGTCCCCACATCGAAAAGTTCACCTTGTTGGGTGAAATGGACACCCGGTCATGGGAGCGCCGTGGCCTTAAGGACAAAATGCACTTGTACATATGTTATGTTGTTATTTATACCCTGTATTTGTGTTTACTGTTTAGTCCCGGAGTACTAAGCTTTACTAGGGTGGAATGTGTCACCCCAGGCCTGGATGCCACAAACTTGTAAGGCTGTGTCTGAGAGCAGGAGGGAGGTTCTCTGGTCATGGACCAGTTGCATGCAGCACCTCCTATCCCAGGCCAGTAGGGGGAGCAGGCTGCCCCTATAAAAGCTAGTACTGAGGGCAGGGTTAGGGAGACCAGGACCCACTTCTGAAGCATCCAGAAGGGTTCCCAGAAGAGAGGGACAGGTCAGCCGCAGCTGAGGAGTTCAGGAGGCAAAGGAGGAACAGAAAGCCAGGGACAGAGGTGACGAGAGCCGGTCCTGGCAGAGAGAGAACTACTCAACCGGACACTGGGGTCCGAGGCCGTCAGGGTTGTAAGCCCTGCAGAAGATCACCAACCCGTAAGGGATTTCAGGTCCCTTGGCCTAAGAAGCCTGGAGGCTCCGCCACACAGAAGGACCGGTACAGCACGGAGAAGCTACAGGTACCTAAGGCCCGAGTCGCAATCCATACAGGCGTAGTACACGGCAAGCTCAGGGATGTGGGCTATCATACCACTAAAGGAGGAGATAGTCAGCAAGGGCAGAGAGAGAATCGTAGGCCTACCCACTCACCCTGGCCAGTGGAGCTCACCCGAATGCCCTCAGACACCCAGGTCCATTCCTACCCTGTACTCCTGTTGGGTCTGTGATAAGTTCTGCAGTAAAAGACCCTGGACTGGATTATTGGACTCTGTGTGATTACTGCGGCGCCTGCACCATCACCTCCAACATCCTATTACACTGCCCTGAGGCTACACTCCTCCCGTGGGGAGTTGTACTATTCCCTGCTGCATTCCCAACACCAGCCTCAGCGGTCTGCCTTGCAGCGGCGGTCCTCCCTGACCGTAATCCACGGGTGGCGTAGTCGGAAATTACCTAAAACATATAAAAGACTGCCACTGGTCTGACCACCCTGAGCCACGGGACCGGGTCACCACTACTACTCCCAGCATTGCCCTGAAGCCCGGTCCCGAGTGCCCCACGGCCTAGGGGGCGAGTCACTTATCCATGAAGACACCAGCAGTGCTGAAGACACGCTGAGAGAACGCTGGCTGTCGTGCATGACAAAACTTCTAAGGCGTGACAGGTGAGCTCAGGCCACTCTTCAAAATTCAAAAGGGTCCAAACACCCCAATGGCATTGTTATTGAGCTCGAGATACACCTGCACTGTCTTCTCCAGTCGTTCACTATGTGTCAGACTTGTACTCCGTTCTGCAAGTGCACGGTCTGGTCTATAAAAAGAGTGAAACCACTCCCAGAATGTTTTTTTACATTTATTTTACTCATATAGTTCCATTAATTACACAGCGCTTTACAGACGTTTACAGATATTAGTGGCACTGTCTCAATTGCAGCTCTCAATCTAAATTTCCTATCAGTATGTCTTTGGAGTGTGGGAACAAAAATGAGTACTCGGAGGAAACCATCGCAAACACGGGGAGAACATACAAATTTCTTGCAGATGTTTTCCTTGGTGGGGTTGGAACCCAGGACACAGGCGCTGCTGGGGTTGAAAGTCTATGACGGCGATGCACACTGTGTGCCTCACTGCTGTCTTGGGGAAAACCACTCTCAAGATTGTCTTCAAGCATGTTTAGATACTCATGCATGGGTGCGTCCCTTTCCAGGGAGGAAAGCATCTTGCAAAATGTACTCTTGTACCGTGGATCGAACAGAGTGGCAAACCAGTAGTCAGCACTATTTCTAATCCTAACAATATGGGCAACAATAATGTTGCATGTAGTGCTGCAAGAAGGCGCTTATGGGTCAATCTCTTTCATGTTGTCCAAGTCCATAGTGTGTTGGTGACGCGATAATACTGAAGTTTGCTTTCTCCATCCCCTCCTGCCAACCACAGACAACAGAGAGGGGATCATTATCCTCTTCATCTCCTAATTGTTGCGCATGCATCACCATTTCCTCCTCATCCTCCTCCATTTTTTCCTCAACTCCTGAACCTTCACTAACATTATGCATAGTACCATGAGCCCCACTTGAACACTGTAATTCATCCTCTCATGGCAACTGCCTGTGCGACAGTCCGGAACTTAGAGATATTGTTATCCCTTTCACATCCTCCTCTGCTTCCTCCTCTTCCCCACAACCTTTCTCCGCAGACTATTCAAAATGTGCTCCAGAATAATGATGCTGATGATCGCATTGTCAGCACTAACCATCTTAGCAGCCATTTTGAAAATGTACTAAAGGGTGAAGAGGTCCTTCATCAGTGTGCACTCAGCAAGTGTGATTTGCACCAAGTCCGTACTGCGTTGGACCAGGCTATGCAAAATGACATACAGCGTCAGGGCTCGTTGCTGCTGCCACAGTCGCTGCAACATGTGCAGAGTTCAATTACACCATGTTGCAACATCGCATATCAACCAGTTAACCAGTAGGCCGAAAGATCTCTATAGCAATGCAAGTCGATGACCCGCGTGTTGCGAGTGACATAAGTGAGCACACAGCGACCGTGGTTTCTGCAGCAGCGCATCCAGGCTGGGATAGTGGCAGGGAAATTGCTGTACCACCAGGTTGAGGATGTGAGCCATGCAACGCATGTATGTGAGGTTACCCCGGCCTTAGGGACGCCACCAGGTTTGCACCATTATAGCACACGGCCTTCCATGGCTCCAGGTTCAGTGAAGACAGCCATTGCTCAAACTCGGCATGGATAGCTTTCCACAACTCATGGTCTGTATGACTGCGATCTCCAAGGCATATTAATTTAAACACTGCTTGATTGTGGTGAGCCCTGGCTGCTCAGTACGAAGGTGGGGGGGATTATCTCTGCACTGTTGGAACGCGTGTCTAATTAAGGCTGAGGTTGAGGGCACAGGTGGGGGCCCTAGAGGAGGTGGAGGAAGCAGTGGAGAAAGTGTTAGATACAGAGGATTCCAAGACTTGGTGTCTAGTGGTTTAGTTCTCCATTCCGTGGTGTGTAGTGGTTTAGTTCTCCAACCCTAGCTGTTTAGTAGTTTAGTTCTCCAACTCCTGTTATCTATTAGTTTTGTTCTCCATGTTCTGGTGTATATTTGTTTCCTTTTCCAATTCTAGGTGTTTAGTAGTTTAGTTCTCCAATCTCTGTTGTCTATTAGTTTAGTTCTCCATGTTCTGATGAATTTATGTTTAGTTCTCCAACCCTAGGTGTTCAGTAGTTTAGTTCTCCAACTCCTGTTCTCTAGGGGTTTAGTTCTCCACCTTCTGGTGGGTAGTGGTTTAGTTTTCCATCCCCAAGCGCCCTGCAAGTCTTGGGGATACCAAGACTTGTGGAGCAGCCCACTCCCCGCCTGCCCCCACAGCCACCAGAGTCACCCAGTGCCTAGTCAGCGAGATGTAATGCAACTGACCATGCTTGCTTGTCCAGTTGTCAGTGGTGAAATGCACCCTGGTACACGTAGATTTAGACAAGGAACGAGTGATGTTGTCTGCAACATGCTGGTGTAATGCAGGCACATCTTTCATAGAGAAGTAATGGCGACTGGGCAACTAGTACTGGGGGATTGCGACGGCCATCAGCTTTCAGAAAATGTCTGTATTCACCAGCCTTTCCTTGGCCAACAGATTGGAGATGGTGAAGTTCAAGTTCTTTGCTTTGGCATGTGTAAGAGGAAACAATCTGTGACATTACCACAACTGCGGGACCGAGAGCTGGCTGCTGTGTTGAGAGAGGGTGGAGTAGGGTGAACATGACAAACTGCTGGCATGTGAGAGAGGTGCAGGCAGAGATGTTCTGGTGGATTGAGAAAGATGTGATGGGCTTGGTGTCTGAGATCGTTCAAAAACAGTAGGCATGTCCACTTCCATAACAGCTGATGAGCTCTCACTCACCCCGACTGTAGCGGGTAAACAAGTGGAGGCACTGTGGCCACAGAACTGTGTGAGAACACTTTCCACTGTGACAGAGGAGGAAGAAGCAACAGTTGCGGTCAATGGTGCGGCCGGTAGTTGGTGAGGCCTGTAAGTTTGCATTTTGGCACAGTGAGATTCCCAGTCTAACTCATGTTGATCGCGCATGTGCCAGTTCATGCATGTAGTAGTCAAATTATTGCAATTGTTTCCTCTGCTCAGTCATTTTTAACAAAGTTGGTAGATAATGTGAGTTGTGTCATCCTTTTCGGTCTTCAAAAAGACCCAGGCTAGGCAACCCTTGCTGCCCCTGCTGTTACGAGTCCGGGTGGTGGAACCTCTGTGCTTCGGTGCATGGAGGGACCAGAGGGGCGTGACTAAGTGCCTACTCGGCCCGACCAAGGTCACATGGCGGCTTAGTCGACTCGGTGAACCAGGGAGGTACTGGGCAGGTGGACCGGGTGCCACTCTAGGACCGACATTGTGTGAGAGCAGGTGATTCCCACGGGTCAGATGGAAGGAACTGACCAGTACAGCGGATGAGCACGGCAGGAAGGCTGACGGGTGGACCGGGTAGATAAGCAGGCTCGTTCGGCAGATAGACAGACGGGTGCTCCGGGTAGACGAGCAGGCGGGCACGGCAGGTAACTGGCAGGTGCTCCGGGTAGACTGGCTGGTGGGCACGACAGGTAACAGTCAGGTGCTCCAGGTAGGCAGACTGGCGGGCACGGCAGGTTACAGACAGGTGCTCCAGGTAAGCAGGCTGGCGGGCACAACTGTAGACAGACTGGAGAACAGAACTGTGAGACAGGCTGGCGGGCTGAACTGACAGACAGACTGGCAGGCAGGACTGACAGGCAGCGGGACCTGAGGGCTGGAGCAAGTCTTAAGCACATGGAACAACAACCTTGCACAGGCACCTCCATTTTGGAGGAGGAGCCTTATATAGGGAAAGTCCTCTGGCCATTGGCCGGGGACTCTATAGGATGGCGCGCGCGGCGCCTTTAAGAGGGAGGGAGCGCGTGCGCGCCCTAAGCACAGTGCCTGGGGAGTTGCGTGCGGTGTGCGCCACAGCAGCAAGGGAGCGGGAAGATGCCGGATCTGGACCGCGGCGGTGAGGGGAACGGCGTCTCTGCCCGACAGGAGGCAGAGATGCCGATGCTACACCTGCTAACTGCAGATCCGCGACCGCTGCGAGCCACAGCCACTGTTGTGGCTGTGGATGAAGTACTTGTTGTGGTTGCGCACTCAGTGTCTGTGCGGGAAGCCGCAATGTAACCTTCTCATCTTCCTCCTTCTCCTCCATCTTCTCTGCTGAGCTACTCAGCTGCATTCCTCTGGGTTCACACCAAGTTGGATCTACAACCTCATAGTCATCCTCTCTGTTCTCCCATTTCTCACCCTGAGAGTCACTCTCCTCCTGTTCCTGCCCTGACAGCACAGTAGAGTCCGAGTGTGCCTCAAGTATCTGAGCCTTATCAGTATCACCTCTATGCTGATGACACACAGATCTACTCTCTGGACCTGATATCACCTCCTTATTAACCAGTATCCCACAATGTCTGTCCGCTATTTCATCTTTCTTCTCTGATAGATTTCTAAAAGTTAACATTGATGCAACTGAATTCATCATCTTTCCACCATCTCATTCAACCCCCCAACTGACCTATCCATTAAAGTCAATGGTTGCCCACTCTCCTCAGTCCTGCAAGCTTGACTCTGATCTCTCCTTCAAACCTGAGATGCAAGCCCATTCCACTTCCAGGTGACTCCAACTCCAAAATATCTCCCGGATCCGAACATTCCTCAACCATGAATCTGAAAAATCACTTGTGCATGCCCTCATCATGTCCCGCTTCAACTACTGCAAGCTCCTGTTCTCTGGTCTCCCTTCTAACACTTTCGCACCCCTCCAATTTGTCCTAAACTCTGCTGGCCGACTAATCCATCTGTCACACCGCTATTCCCTGGCTTCTCCCCTCCGTCATTCCTTGTACTGGCTCCCCGTTGCCCAGAAACTCCAGTTTAAAACCCTAACTTTGGCATACAAAGCCATCCAAAACCTGTCTCTTCCATACATATGTGACCTAGTCTCCCAGTACTTACTTGCACGTAACCCCCGATCCTCACAAGATCTCTTTCTCTACTCCCCTCTTATCTCCTCTTATCACAATCACATAAAAGATTTGTCCCTTGCATCTCCCCTGGTCTGGAACTCTCTATCCCAACATATCTGACTCTTGCCTACTGTGGAAACCTTCAAAAGGAACTTGAAGACCTACCTCTTCCGATAAGCGTACAACCTGCAGTAACCCTCGCTCCACCACGACCAGCTCTACCCTCACCTACTGTATCCTCACCCATCCCTTGTAGTTTGTGAGCCCTCACGGGCAGAGTCCTCTCCCCTCCTGTACCAGTCAGTGATTCTTTTTTGTTCAAAATTATTGTACCTGTTGTTTGCTATGTATACCCCTTTTCACATGTAAAAGGCCATGGAATAAATGGCGCTATAATAATAATAATAGTTATACTATTTGTACTGTGGGTAAATTGATAACACTTTTCTTGGTATCTGTCCCTAATTTGAGCTGTTTTGGCAGCTTTTGGGACCCTTTGAGGGTGTTGTGTATGCGTTTGGTTTTGCCTCCCATTGAATCCAATGGGATTTGGATATGTTTGACGAACAATTCGATGAACTGTTCGGCGAACAACGGGAAGTTCGCCGATCTGAAGCGAATCGAACATTTAAAGGTTCGCTCATCTCTAATCCTGGCTGCACTAATTGTAATATTCAAATAATAATGAGTGCTTATTATAAAATTATTAAAGGGAACCTGTCACCAGAAAAAACACTATTAACCTGCAGATATGGAGCTAATCTGCAAGTCAATAGTGTTATTAACCTATTCGGTTCCCGTACTTAGCCGAAGACTGAGGGGAGAAAATTAACTTCATTTCCCCCGGCAGTATTCGGTTTCAGTCATGGGGGCGGAGCTGGCGTGGGTTCAGTCACCGCTCTGAGTATACAGAGCAGCGGCTGTACCTGTGCCCCTGGCACTGATTTACACTGGCTCTGCATTGGGGCTGTCTGTCAGTCAGGGCCGGGGGCGCAGTGTTTGGCTAAGTGAGGGCACCGGGCAGGTTAGTAACGCTGTTAACCTGCAGATTAGCCCCATATCTGCAGGATAATAGCAGGTTTTTCTGGTGAAAGATCCCCTATAATTACAGCTTCCATGACATGGTCACTGTCAGTGGGGAGGGTGTTAAGGGGCAGGTTATACGATTATATGTTGTACAGCTAAAGCCAGGATTACTGGGGATTATATTATAACAGGCTGGGGCCTTATTATTAATAATAAGATTATTATATGCAGTACATTTTATATTGGGATTACATACCTTACAACTTCTATGGAAGCTTAACAGGAACAAACTGAGACAAGTATAGCGGACGGGGCTGAATTTTGGCCAAGCCCCAAACCACACTCCTTAGGCACACCTATTTACCATTTCTTTCTATCCAGGCAGTAGGAGATGTCAGAGAAGAAGTGGCTGTGAGGCACATTCAGCAAATACCTGGGACAGTGGAGCATATACCCAAATTTGGGACTATCTCACTGTACCTGGGACAGTTGGTACCTATGGATTTATTTTTTGTTGCTTCAGTCATAGAGGCAGCTAGAACCACTTAATTTTTACATAAGCTTCACTATATCAGGTATAACTTATTTGCGAGATGAGCAGAAATTTTTTTTAAGTGCAATTTTGCCAAACATGTCTGTAAGGCTGTGTTCACGCACAGTGTGAATACTTCATTTTTTTCTGCAGCATTTTATCTGCATGCTTTCTTAAGGTGTCCACACCAAACTATGCCATAACAATATTCTCTGATTATTGCATTTTTGCTGCAATTTTTAAACCTTGTTGTGCAATATCTCCCAGACACAACAATACCCCATGTGTGAGGGAAACCCACTATTTGGGCACACAGCAGGGCTATGAAGGGAAGCAGCACCATTTGATTTTTTTAATGTAAAATTTGCTGGCATAATTAGCAGACGCCATGTCACATTTGGAGAGCCCCTGATGTGCCTAAACAGTGGAAACCCCCCACAAGTAACACCATTCTGGAAACTTTAACTCCCCATCAGGGAACTGGTATAGATGTGTGGTGAGCACCCTGAACCCACAGGTGCTTCACAGAAGTTTATAATGTTGAGTCATGAAAATAAAAAAATCACATTTTTCCCACAAAAATGTTTTTTAGCCCCAAATTTTTCATTTTCACAAGGGTAATGTGCAATTTCTCCTAAGTACACTAATACCTGATATGTTATTATTATTTATTTATATAGCACCATTGATTCCATGCTGTACATAAGAAGGGGTTACATACAAAATACAGATATCACTTACAGTAAATGAACTAACAATGATAGACTGGTACAGAGGGAAGAGGACCCTGCCCTTGTGGGCTTACATTCTACTGGATAATGGGGAAGGAGACAGTAGGTGGGGGGTTGCAGTAGCTCTGGTGGTGGTGAGGCGCAGCTCTGGTGGTGGTGAGGCGCAGCTCTGGTGGTGGTAAAGCAGCATCTCTGATGGTGGTGGAGCGGCAGCATGGTCATTGCAGGTTGTAAGCTTTCTTGAAGAGATGAGTTTTCAGGTTCCGTCTGAAGGATCCGGATGTGGCAGATAAGCGGACGTGTTGAGGCACAGAATTCCAGAGGATGGGAGATATTCAGGAGAAGTCTTGGAGGCGATTGGGCGAGGAACGAATAAGTGTTGAAGAGAGGAGGTGGTCTTGGGAGGACCGGAGATTACATGAGGGAATATATCAGGAGATTAGTTCAGAGATGTATGGAGGAGAAAGGTTATAGATGGCTTTGTAGGTCAGTGTTAGTAGTTTGAACTGGATATGCTGGGCAATTTTGAGCCAGTGAAGAGATTTGCAAAGGGGGTTAGCAGAAGAGTAGCGAGGAAAGAGATGAACTAGTCGAGCAGAAGAGTTAAGGACAGACTGGAGAGGTGCGAGAGTGTTAGCAGTAGACCACAGAGGAGGATGTTGCAGTAGTCGAGACGGGAGATGATGAGGGCATGCACAAGCAGTTTAGTAGATTGGGGGTTGAGGAAAGGACAGATTCTGGAAATATTTTTGAGCTGGAGTCGACAGGAGGTGGCGAGAGCTTGGATGTGTGGTTTGAAGAACAGGGCAAAGACGAGGGTTACACCGAGGCAGCGGATTTCTTGTACAGGGGAAAGAGTGATGTCATTTGTTGATTAAAACTTTCTCTTTTTTTTGCAAGGGTATCAGGAAAAAATGGACCCCAAAATTTGTTGTGCAATTCCTCCTGAGCACGCCGATACCCCATATGTTGAGGGAAACCACTGTTTGGGTGCACGGCAGAGCTCAGAAGGGAAGGAGTGCCATTTGACTTTTTGAATGTAAAATTTGCTTGAATAATTAGCGGATGCCATGTTGCGTTTTCAAAGCCCCTGATTTGCCTTAACAGTCGAAACCCCCCACAAGTGACACCATTTCCTTCAGGGAACTTATCTAGATATGTAGTGAGCACCTTGAACCCCCAGGTGCTTCACAGAAGTGTATAATGTTGAGCCGTAAAAATGTTTTTTAGGCCCAAATTTTGCATTTTCACCCCAAAATTTGTTGTGCAATTTTTCCTGAGTACGTTGATACCCCATATGTGGTCGAAAACTACCTTTGAGGTACAGTGCAAAGCTCAGAAGTGCATATTGCAGTTCAAATTTTGCTGCACTGGTTTGACAGTGCCATGTCACATTAGTAGAGCCCCTGAGGTGCCAGAAGAGCCGAACTCCCCATAAGTGACCCCATTTTACAAACTTCACCTCTCAATGAATTCATCTAAAGATGCAGTGATCATATTGAAACCACAGCTGTATCACAGCATTTTATACCATTGAGCAGTGAATAAAAAGTAATTATATTTTTACCACCAAAATTTTGTTTTAGCTCCAGATTTTACATTTTCACACTGGAAAATGGGTAAAAATGGCACCAAACTTTGTTCAACAATTTCAGCTAAATATAGAAATACCCCATATGTGGCTGTACAGTACTGCTTAGCCACATGGCGAGACTCGGGAGGGTATGAGAGCTATTTGCCTCCTGGAGCACAGATTTTCTTAGAAAAGTTTGCAGACTCCATATATAACGCCCATAAGTGCTAGACTAGCAGAATCCCCCCTTAAATGACCCCATTTTAGAAATTATACCCCTTTGGGAACTTCTCTACAGGTGTAATGACGATTTTGACTCCATGGGTGTTTTCCAGAAACAAGCAGCAGTGGATGTTGCTGAGTGAAAATTGCTAGTGGGACAGTTTTATAGGTAGGGTCGTTCTGGATGCAGCAATGCCAAATATGTGTATTTTTTTATTTTTTTACATAAATAAAATATATTTATTGAATGAATGTTTTTTCTTTTTTTTTTTTTATATTTTGTGATTTTTTTGTAAATATTTTTTATAATTTTTATTATCATTTTTTTTTACTTTTTTACATTGTCCCAGGATGGGACATCAACTTCAAAGTGACAGATCGCTGATCTAATGCTCTGCAATGCTTCTGCACTGCAGAGCATAAGATCAGCGTCTGACAGGCATGGTGCTAACAACTCACCTTCCTGAAGGACCCTGAAGGACACCGCAGACATCTTGGGACTGGGGGTCACCATGGAGTGCATTGCATTGCATTGTGCTGATGAGATCAAAGAGGGAGCCCACTCCCTCTGCGATGCCCCACGATGTCGCTGTCACTATTGACAGCGGCATCACAAGGGTTAAATGCCAGTGATCAGTGCTAGCACTGATCGTGGGCATTGCTGCGGGGTGTCAGCATCGCGGCAGCGCTCAGCGTGAGTCCGCACAATCACTGCGCCGTATGTATACTGCTGTTTGCGGGAACGCAGCTCCTGCAGATCAGTATATATAAGGAGCATGTTGGGAAGGGGTTAATGGAGAAACAAATCAATCACACCATTTTTACAAATTTACACAATCACCGAAAATAATCTGTTCACTGTATTGTATGGGTTGTTGCAATTACCGGGATAAAAAAAATGTCTGTTATTTGCTGATTAGTTATGTTTATTAAAAGATGCAGAAAAATGTAATTATTGTAATTTTTTTCATTATTCTGCAGTAATGTCATAGGAAGAAAAAAATTCTCTGACCTCTAAAATACAGGTACATAGAAATGCACTTGTATCTCATACCAGTACATTGAGCCTGTATTGAAGAAACATACAATTGTTTTTCAAGCATGGAAAATTTTGCCTCCATGCACAGGCACAGAAGCCTGTGGCTTCTTGGTTTTGCTCTTGCCTGCAATGTAGGAGGTTCAGTTCCCTGGGAGACCAGATCTCAAGAAAAGATAATTAGTGTTGAGCGAGCATGATCGACACTGCTCGGTACTTGCCCAAGCATCTCACTACTCGGGATGTTCGGCGAGCACCGAGCATTTCCAGGTTACTCGGGCTGTATAGGAGACGCAGTGGTTATACCAACAAACACTACATTACAATCCTGTGTGCTGCTTTTCAAATTGCTAGACTTAGCCCCAAGTCTCAGGGGCCAGGAAAAATCTTTTTTTTTTCATCTAAATCCTCTTTTTTTCTTTTTTCCCTCAGTCAGACTGTACAAATACCCGTCTTATCAACCTTTTGGTATTTACTCCCCCCACAAAAAAAAAAAAATTGAGTGTGTCTGTGAGTATTCAGACACAAATATATCTGTTTAAAAGAGTCTGGTGTAGGCCAGATAACTAGAACAGTGGTTTTGCAGTTCCACGGTTCAAATCTCTGTATTATCCACTTTTTTGCCTTTTTTCAATAAAAAAAAAAACATTTTGAGTGTCTCGCTGACAGTTCAGACAAAAATATATCTGTTTAAAAGAGTCTGGTGTAGGCCAGATAACTAGAATTGTGGTTTTCCTCTCCGACGGGTCAATTCAGGGTGTAATCCACCTTTTTGCATAAAAAAACATTTTGATTGTCTCGCTGACTGTTCAGACACAAATATATCAAAGTAAAAGAGTCTGGTGTAGGCCAGATAACTAGAACTGTGGTTTTCCTCTTCCACAGTTCAAATCTCTGTATTATCCACCTTTTTGACTTTTTTTCAATAAAAAAAAACATTTTGAGTGTCTTGCTGACTGTTCAGACACAAATATATCTGTTTACAAGAGTCTGGTGTAGGCCAGATAACTAGAACTGTGGTTTTCCTTTTCCATGGTTCAAATCTCTGTATTATCCACTTTTTTGCCTTTTTTCAATAAAAAATAACATTTTGAGTGTCTCGCTGAATGTTCAGACACAAATATATCTGTTTAAAAGATTCTAGTGTAGGCCAGATAACTAAGAACTGTGGTTTTCCTCTTCCACGGTTCAAATCTGGGAGTAATCCACCTATTTCAATAAAAAAAAAAATTTTGAGTGTCTCGCTGACTGTTCAGACACAAATATATCTGTTTAAAAGAGTCTGGTGTAGGCCAGATAACTAATACTGTGGTTTTGCAGTTCCACGGTTCAAATCTCTATATTATCCAAGTTTTTGCCTTTTTTCAATAAAAAAAAACATTTTGAGTGTCTCGCTGACTGTTCAGACAAAAATATATCTGTTTAAAAGAGTCTGGTGTAGGCCAGATAACTAGAACCGTAGTTTTCCTCTTCCACAGTTCAAATCTCTGGATTATCCACTTTTTTGCCTTTTTTTAAAAAAAAAAAATGTTTTGAGTGTCTCGCTGACTGTTCAGACACAAATATACCTGTTTAAAAGAATTTGGTGTAGGCCAGATAACTAGAACTGTGGTTTTCCTCTCCCATGGTTCAAATCTGGGTGTAATCCACCTTTTTGCATAAAAAAACAATTTTGAGTGTCTCGCTGACTGTTCAGACACAAATATATCTGTTTAAAAGAGTCTGGTGTAGGCCAGATGACTAGAAAAGTGGTTTTCCTCTTCCACAGTTCAAATCTCTGTATTATCCACTTTTTTGCCTTTTTTCAATAAAATAAAAACATTTTGAGTGTCTTGCTGACTGTTCAGACTCAAATATACCTGGTTAAAAGATTCTGGTATAGGCCAGATAACTAGAACTGTGGTTTTCCTCTCCCACGGTTCAAATCTGGGTGTAATCCACCTTTTTGCATAAAAAAAAACATTTTGAGTGTCTCGCTGACTGTTCAGACACAAATATATCTGTTTAAAAGAGTCTGGTGCAGGCCAGATAAATAGAACTGTGGTTTTCCTCTCCCACGGTTCAAATCTGGGTGTAATCCACCTTTTTGCATAAAAAAAAACATTTTGAGTGTCTCACTGACTCACTGACTGTTCAGACACAAATATATCTGTTTAAAAGATTCTGGTGTGGGCCAGATAGCTAGAACTGTGGTTTTTCTCCTCCATGGTTCAAATATCTGTATTATCCACTTTTTTGCCATTTTTCAATAAAAAAATAATTTTGAGTATCTCGCTATCTGTTTAGACACAAATATATCTGTTTAAAAGAGTTTGGTGTAGGCCAGATAACTATAACTGTGGATTTCCTCTTCCACAGTTCAAATCTCTGTATTATCCACTGTTTTACCTTTTTTCAATAAAAAAAAACTTTTTGAGTGTCTCGCTGACTGTTCAAACACAAATATATCAGTTTAAAAGAGTCTGGTGCAGGCCAGATAACTAGAACTGTGGTTTTCCTCTTCCATGGTTAAAATCTCTGTATTATCCACTTTTTTATCTTTTTTCAATAAAAAAAAACATTTTGAGTGTCTCGCTGACTGTTCAGACAGAAATATATCTGTTTAAAAGAGTCTGGTGTAGGCCAGATAACTAGAACTGAGGTTTTGCAGTTCCACGGTTCAAATCTCTGCATTATCCACTTTTTTGCCTTTTTTCAATAAAAAAAACATTTTGAGTGTCTCGTTGACAGTTCAGGCACAAATATATCTGTTTAAAAGATTCTGGTGTAGGCCAGATAACTAGAACTGTGGTTTTCCTCTCCCACGGTTCAAATCTGGGTGTAATCCACCTTTTTGCATAAAAAAAACATTTTGAGTGTCTCACTGACTGTTCAGACACAAGTATACCTGTTTAAAACAGTCTGGTGAACGCCAGATAGCTAGAATTGTTGTTTTTTCTCTTCCACAGTTCAAATCACTGTATTATAAACTTTTTGCCTTTTTTCAATAAAAAAAACCATTTTGAGTGTCTCGCTGACTGTTCAGACACAAATATATCTGTTTAGAAGAGTATGGTGTAGGCAGATAACTAGAACTGTGGTTTTGCAATTCCATGGTTCAAATCTCTGTATTATCCACTTTTTTGCCTTTTTTCTATAAAAAAAAACATTTTGAGTGTCTCGCTGACTGTTCAGACACAAATATATCTGTTTAAAAGAGTCTGGTGTAGGCTAGATAACTAGAACTGTGGTTTTCCTCTCCCGCGGTTCAAATCTGGGTGTAATCCACCTTTTTGCATAAAAAAAACATTTTGAGTGTCTCGCTGACTGTTCAGACACAAATATATCTACTTAAAAGAGTCTGGTGTAGGCCAGATAACTAGAACTGTGGTATTGCAGTTCCTCGGTTCAAATCTCTGTATTATCCATTTTTTTGCCTTTTTCAATTAAAAAAAACACATTTTGAGTGTCTCGCTGACTTTTCAGACACAAATATATCTGTTTAAAAGATTCTGGTGTAGGCCAGATAACTATAACTGTGATTTTCCTCTCCCACAGTTCAAATCTGAGTGTAATCCACCTTTTTGCATAAAATTTTTTTTTAATTGTCTCACTGACTCTTCAAGCACAAATATATCTGTTTAGAAGAGTATGGTGTAGGCCAGATAGCTAGAATTGTGGTTTTCATATTCCACGGTTCAAATCTCTGTATTATCCACTTTGTTGCCTTTTTTCAATAAAAAAAAACATTTTGAGTGTCTCGCTGACTGTTCAGACACAAATATATCTGTTCAAAAGAGTCTGTGTAGGCCAGATAACTAGAACTGTGGCTTTGCAATTCTACGGTTCAAATCTCTGTATTATCCACTTTTTTTGCCTTTTTCCTAAATAAAAAAAACATTTTGAGTGTCTCGCTGACTGTTCAGACACAAATATATCTGTTTAGAAGAGTCTGGTGTAGGACAGATAACTAGAACTGTGGTTTTCCTCTTCCACGGTTCAAATCTCTGTATTATCCACGTTTTTGCCTTTTTTCAATAAAATAAAAACATTTTGAGTGTCTCGCTGACTCTTCAGACACAAATATACCTGTTTAAAAGATTCTGGTGTAGGCCAGATAACTATAACTGTGGTTTTCCTCTCCCACGGTTCAAATCTGGGTGTAATCCACCCTTTTGCATAAAAAAAATCATTTTGAGTGTCTCGCTGACTGTTCAGACACAAATATATCTGTTTAAAAGAGTTTGGTGTAGGCCAGATAACTAAAACTGAGGTTTTGCAGTTACCCTGTTCAAATCTCTGTATTATCCACTTTTTTTGCCTTTTTTCAATAAAAAAAACATTTTGAGTGTCTTACTGACTGTTCAGACACAAATATATCTGTTTAAAAGAGTCTGGTGTAGGCCAGATAGCTAGAACTGTGGTTTTCCTCTCCCCCGGTCCAAATCTGGGTGTAATCCAACTTTTTGTATAAAAAAAACATTTTGATTGTCTCTCTGACTCTTCAGTCACAAATATATCTGTTTAAAATAGTCTAGTGTAGGTCAGATAGCTAGAACTGTGGTTTTCCTCTTCCACGGTTCAAATCTCTGTATTGTCCAATTTTTTACCTTTTTTCAATAAAAAAAACATTTTGAGTGTCTCGCTCACTGTTCAGACAGAAATATATCTGTCTAAAAGAGTCTGGTGTAGGCCAGATAACTAGAACTGTGGTTTTGCCGTTCCACGGTTCAAATCTGGGTGTAATCCACCTTTTTGCATAAAAAAAACATTTTGAGTGTCTCACTGACTGTTCAGACACAAATATATCTGTTTAAAAGAGTCTGGTGTAGGCCAGATAGCTAGGATTGTGGTTTTCATATTCCACGGTTCAAATCTCTGTATTATCCACTTTTTTGCCTTTTTTCAATAAAAAAAAAACATTTTGAGTGTCTCGCTGACTGTTCAGACACAAATATATCTATTTAAAAGAGTCTGGTGTAGGCCAGATAACTAGAACTGTGGTATTGCAGTTCCTCGGTTCAAATCTCTGTATTATCCATTTTTTTGCCTTTTTCAATGAAAAAAAGCACATTTTGAGTGTCTCGCTGACTCTTCAGACACAAATATATCTGTTTAAAAGATTCTGGTGTAGGCCAGATAACTATAACTGTGATTTTCCTCTCCCACAGTTCAAATCTGAGTGTAATCCACCTTTTTGCATAAAAAAAACATTTTAATTGTCTCACTGACTCTTCAGGCACAAATATATCTGTTTAAAATAGTCTAGTGTAGGTTAGATAGATAGAATTGTGGTTTTCCTCTTCCACGGTTCAAATCTCTGTATTATCCACTTTTTTGCCTTTTTTCAATAAAAAAAACATTGTGAGTGTCTCGCTGACTGTTCATACACAAATATATCTGTTTAAAAGATTCTGGTGCAGGCCAGATTACTAGAACTGTGGTTTTCCTCTTCCACAGTTCAAATCTGGGTGTAATCCACCTTTTTGCATAAAAAATTTTTTTTGAGTGTCTCACTGACTGTTCAGACACAAATATATCTGTTTAGAAGAGTATGGTGTAGGCCAGATAGCTAGAATTGTGGTTTTCATATTCCACGGTTCAAATCTCTGTATTATCCACTTTGTTGCCGTTTTTCAATAAAAAAAAACATTTTGAGTGTCTCGCTGACTGTTCAGACACAAATATATCTGCTCAAAAGAGTCTGTGTAGGCCAGATGAATTGCAAAGCCACAGTTCTAGTTAACGGTTCAAATCTCTGTATTATCCACTTTTTTGCCTTTTTCCTAAATAAAAAAAACATTTTGAGTGTCTCACTGACTGTTCAGACACAAATATATCTGTTTAGAAGAGTCTGGTGTAGGCCAGATAACTAGAACTGTGGTTTTCCTCTTCCACGGTTCAAATCTCTGTATTATCCACTTTTTTGCCTTTTTTCAATAAAATAAAAACATTTTGAGTGTCTCGCTGACTCTTCAGACACAAATATACCTGGTTAAAAGATTCTGGTGTAGGCCAGATAACTATAACTGTGGTTTTCCTATCCCACGGTTGAAATCTGGGTGTAATCCACCCTTTTGCATAAAAAAAATCATTTTGAGTGTCTCGCTGACTGTTCAGACACAAATATATCTGTTTAAAAGAGTTTGGTGTAGGCCAGATAACTAGAACTGAGGTTTTGCAGTTCCCCTGTTCAAATCTCTGTATTATCCACTTTTTTTGCCTTTTTTCAATAAAAAAACATTTTGAGTGTCTTGCTGACTGTTCAGACACAAATATATCTGTTTAAAAGAGTCTGGTGTAGGCCAGATAGCTAGAACTGTGGTTTTCCTCTCCCCCGGTCCAAATCTGGGTGTAATCCAACTTTTTGTATAAAAAAAACATTTTGATTGTCTCTCTGACTCTTCAGTCACAAATATATCTGTTTAAAATAGTCTAGTGTAGGTCAGATAGCTAGAACTGTGGTTTTCCTCTTCCACGGTTCAAATCTCTGTATTGTCCAATTTTTTACCTTTTTTCAATAAAAAAAACATTTTGAGTGTCTCGCTCACTGTTCAGACAGAAATATATCTGTCTAAAAGAGTCTGGTGTAGGCCAGATAACTAGAACTGTGGTTTTGCCGTTCCACGGTTCAAATCTGGGTGTAATCCACCTTTTTGCATAAAAAAAACATTTTGAGTGTCTCAGTGACTGTTCAGACACAAATATATCTGTTTAAAAGAGTCTGGTGTAGGCCAGATAGCTAGGATTGTGGTTTTCATATTCCACGGTTCAAATCTCTGTATTATCCACTTTTTTGCCTTTTTTCAATAAAAAAAAAACATTTTGAGTGTCTCGCTGACTGTTCAGACACAAATATATCGGTTTAAAAGAGTCTGGTGTAGGCCAGATAACTAGAACTGTGGTTTTGCAATTCAACGGTTCAAATCTCTGTATTATCCACTTTTTTGCCTTTTTTCTATAAAAAAAACCATTTTGAGTGTCTCGCTGACTGTTCAGACACAAATATATCTGTTTAAAAGAGTCTGGTGTAGGCTAGATAACTAGAACTGTGGTTTTCCTCTCCCGCAGTTCAAATCTGGGTGTAATCCACCTTTTTGCATAAAAAAAACATTTTGAGTGTCTCGCTGACTGTTCAGACACAAATATATCTATTTAAAAGAGTCTGGTGTAGGCCAGATAACTAGAACTGTGGTATTGCAGTTCCTCGGTTCAAATCTCTGTATTATCCATTTTTTTGCCTTTTTCAATGAAAAAAAGCACATTTTGAGTGTCTCGCTGACTCTTCAGACACAAATATATCTGTTTAAAAGATTCTGGTGTAGGCCAGACAACTATACCTGTGATTTTCCTCTCCCACAGTTCAAATCTGAGTGTAATCCACCTTTTTGCATAAAAAAAACATTTTAATTGTCTCACTGACTCTTCAGGCACAAATATGTCTGTTTAAAATAGTCTAGTGTAGGTTAGATAGATAGAATTGTGGTTTTCCTCTTCCACGGTTCAAATCTCTGTATTATCCACTTTTTTGCCTTTTTTCAATAAAAAAAACATTGTGAGTGTCTCGCTGACTGTTCATACACAAATATATCTGTTTAAAAGATTCTGGTGCAGGCCAGATTACTAGAACTGTGGTTTTCCTCTTCCACAGTTCAAATCTGGGTGTAATCCACCTTTTTGCATAAAAAATTTTTTTTGAGTGTCTCACTGACTGTTCAGACACAAATATATCTGTTTAGAAGAGTATGGTGTAGGCCAGATAGCTAGAATTGTGGTTTTCATATTCCACGGTTCAAATCTCTGTATTATCCACTTTGTTGCCTTTTTTCAATAAAAAAAAACATTTTGAGTGTCTCGCTGACTGTTCAGACACAAATATATCTGCTCAAAAGAGTCTGTGTAGGCCAGATGAATTGCAAAGCCACAGTTCTAGTTAACGGTTCAAATCTCTGTATTATCCACTTTTTTGCCTTTTTCCTAAATAAAAAAAACATTTTGAGTGTCTCACTGACTGTTCAGACACAAATATATCTGTTTAGAAGAGTCTGGTGTAGGTCAGATAACTAGAACTGTGGTTTTCCTCTTCCACGGTTCAAATCTCTGTATTATCCACTTTTTTGCCTTTTTTCAATAAAATAAAAACATTTTGAGTGTCTCGCTGACTCTTCAGACACAAATATACCTGGTTAAAAGATTCTGGTGTAGGCCAGATAACTATAACTGTGGTTTTCCTATCCCACGGTTCAAATCTGGGTGTAATCCACCCTTTTGCATAAAAAAAATCATTTTGAGTGTCTCGCTGACTGTTCAGACACAAATATATCTGTTTAAAAGAGTTTGGTGTAGGCCAGATAACTAGAACTGAGGTTTTGCAGTTCCCCTGTTCAAATCTCTGTATTATCCACTTTTTTTTTGCCTTTTTTCAATAAAAAAAACATTTTGAGTGTCTTGCTGACTGTTCAGACACAAATATATCTGTTTAAAAGAGTCTGGTGTAGGCCAGATAACTAGAACAGTGGTTTTCCTCTCCCCCGGTTCAAATCTGGGTGTAATCCAACTTTTTGCATAAAAAAAACATTTTGATTCTCTCACTGACTCTTCAGGCACAAATATATCTGTTTAAAATAGTCTAGTGTAGGTTAGATAGCTAGAATTGTGGTTTTCCTCTTCCACGGTTCAAATATCTGTATTATCCACTTTTTTTGCCTTTTTTCAATAAAAAAAAACATTGTGAGTGTCTCGCTGACTCTTCATACACAAATATATCTGTCTAAAAGAGTCTGGTGCAGGCCAGATAACTAGAACTGTGGTTTTCCTCTTCCACAGTTCAAATCTCTGTATTATCCACTTTTTTGCCTTTTTTCAATAAAATAAAAACATTTTGAGTGTCTTGCTGACTGTTCAGACACAAATATACCTGTTTAAAAGATTCTGGTGCAGGCCAGGTAACTATAACTGTGGTTTTCCTCTCCCACGGTTCAAATCTGGGTGTAATCCACCATTTTGCATAAAAAAAAAATATTTTGAGTGTCTCGCTGACTGTTCAGACACAAATATATCTGTTTAAAAGAGTCTGGTGTAGGCCAGATAGCTAGAACTGTGGTTTTCCTCTTCCACGGTTCAAATCTCTGTATTATCCAATTTTTTACCTTTTTTCAATAAAAAAAACATTTTGAGTGTCTCGCTCACTGTTCAGACAGAAATATATCTGTCTAAAAGAGTCTGGTGTAGGCCAGATAACTAGAACTGTGGTTTTGCCGTTCCACGGTTCAAATCTGGGTGTAATCCACCTTTTTGCATAAAAAAAACCTTTTGAGTGTCTCACTGACTGTTCAGACACAAATATATCTGTTCAAAAGAGTCTGGTGTAGGCCACATAACTAGAATTGTGGTTTTGCAGTTCCACGGTTCAAATCTCTGTATTATCCACTTTTTTTGCCTTTTTTCAATAAAAAAAAAACATTTTGAGTGTCTCGCTGACTGTTCAGACACAAATATATCTGTTTTAAAGAGTCTTTTGTAGACCAGATAACCAGAACTGTGGTTTGCCACTCCCACGGTTCAAATCTGGGTGTAATCCTACTTTTTGCATAAAAAAAACATTTTGCTTGTCTCACTGACTCTTCAGTCACAAATATATCTGTTTAAAATAGTCTAGTGTAGGTCAGATAGCTAAAATTTTGGTTTTCCTCTTCCACGGTTCAAATCTCTGTATTATCCACTTTTTTGCCTTTTTCAATAAAAAAAATCATTTTGAGTGTCTCGCTGACTGTTCAGACACAAATATATCTGTTTAAAAGATTCTGGTGTAGGCCAGATAACTGAAACTGAGGTTTTCCTCTCCCACGGTTACAAACCTGGGTGTAATTCACCTTTTTGCATAAAAATAAACATTTTGAGTGTCTCACTGACTGTTCAGACACAAATATATCTGTTTAAAAGAGTCTGGTGTAGGCCAGATTTCTCGAACTGTGGTTTACCTCTTCCATCGTTCAAATCTCTGTATTATCTACTTTTTTGCCTTTTTTCAATAAAAAAAAAACATTTTGAGTGTCTCGCTGACTGTTCAGACACAAATATATCTGTTTAAAAGAGTCTGGTGTAGGCCAGATAACTAGAACTGTGGTTTTGCAATTCAACGGTTCAAATCTCTGTATTATCCACTTTTTTGCCTTTTTCCTAAAAAAAAAACCATTTTGAGTGTCTCGCTGACTGTTCAGACACAAATATATCTGTTTAGAAGAGTCTGGTGTAGGCCAGATAACTAGAACTGAGGTTTTGCAGTTGCATGGTTCAAATCTTTGTATTATCCACTTTTTTTTGCCTTTTTTCAATAAAAAAAAACATTTTGAGTGTCTTGCTGACTGTTCAGACACAAATATATCTGTTTAAATGAATCTGGTGTAAGCCAGATAACTAGAACTGTGGTTTTCCTCTCCCACGGTTCAAATCTGGGTGTAATCCAACTTTTTGCATAAAAAAACCATTTTGATTGTCTCACTGACTCTTCAGTCACAAATATATCTGTTTAAAATAGTCTAGTGTAGGTCAGATAGCTAGAATTGTGGTTTTCCTCTTCCACGGTTCAAATCTCTGTATTATTCACTTTTTTGCCTTTTTTCAATAAAAAAAACATTTTGAGTGTCTCGCTGACTGTTTAGACAAAAATCTATCTGTTTAAAAGAGTTTGGTGTAGGCCAGTTAACTAGAACTGTGGTTTTCCTCTTCCATGGTTCAAATCTCTGTATTATCCACTTTTTTGCCTTTTTTCAATAAAAAAATAATTTTGAGTGTCTTGCTGACTGTTCAGACACAAATATATCTGTTTAATAGAGTCTGGTGTAGGCCAGATAGCTAGAACTGTGGTTATCCTCTCCCACGTTTCAAATCTGGGTGTAATCCACCTTTTTGCATAAAAAAAACTTTTGAGTGTCTCACTGACTGTTCAGACACAAATGTATCTGTTTAAAAGAGTCTTGTGTAGGCCAGATAGCTAGAATTGTGGTTTTCCTCTTTCACGGTTCAAATCTCTGTATTATTCACATTTTTTTCAATAAAGAAACCATTTTGAGAGTCTCGCTGACTGTTCAGACACAAATATATTTGTTTAAAAGACTCTGGTGTAGGCCAGATAGCTAGAACTGGGGTTTTGCAGTTTCACGGTACAAATCTCTGTATTATTCACTTTTTTTGCCTATTTTCAATAAAAAAAAACATTTTGAGTGTCTCGCTGACTGTTCAGACATAGATATATCTGTTTAAAAGATTATGGTGTAGGCCAGATAACTAGAAATGTGGTTTTCCTCTCCCACGGTTCAAATCTTCGTTTAATCCACCTTTTTGCAAAAAAAAAAACAAAAAACATTTTGAGTGTCTCACTGACTGTTCAGATACAAGTATACCTGTTTAAAAGAGTCTGGTGTAGGCCAGATAACTAGAACTGTGGTTTTCCTCTTCCATGGTGCAAATCTCTCTAGTGTCCACTTTTTTGCCTTTTTTCAATAAAAAAATAATTTTGAGTGTCTCATTGACTGTTCAGAAACAAATATATCTGTTTAAAAGATTCTGGTGTAGGCCAGGTAACTAGAGCTGTGGTTTTCCTCTCCGACGGTTCAAATCTGGGTGTAATCCACCTTTTTGCACATAAAAAAACATTTTGAGTGTCTCGCTGACTGTTCAGACACAAATATACCTATTTAAAAGATTCTGGTGTAGGCCAGATAACTAAAGCTGTGGTTTTCCTCTCAGACGGTTCAAATCTGGGTGTAATCCGCCTTTTTGCACATAAAAAAACATTTTGAGTGTCTCGCTTACTGTTCAGACACAAGCATATCTATTTAAAAGAGTCTGGTGTAGGCCAGATAGCTAGAACTGTGGTTTTGCAGTTCCTCGTTTCAAATCTCTGTATTATCCATTTTTTTGCCTTTTTTCATTAAAAAAATCACATTTTGAGTGTCTCGCTAACTCTTCAGACAAAAATATATCTGTTTAAAAGAGTCTGGTGTAGGCCAGATAGCTAGAACTGTGTTTTTTCTCTTCCATGGTTCAAATATCTGTATTATCCACTTTTTTGCCATTTTTCAATAAAAAAATAATTTTGAGTGTCTCGCTGACTGTTCAGACACAAATATATCTGTTTAAAACAGTCTGGTGTAGGCCAGATAACTAGAACTGTGGTTTTGCAGTTCCACAGTTCAAATCTCTGTATTATTCACTTTTTTGCCTTTTTTCAATAAAAAAACCATTTTGAGTGTCTCGCTGACTGTTCAGACATAAATATACCTGTTTAAAGCATTCTGGTGTAGGCCAGATAACTAGAACTGTGGTTTTCCTGTCCCACGGTTCAAATCTGGGTGTAATCCACCTTTATGCATAAAAAAAAACATTTTGAGTGTCTTACTGACTGTTCAGACACAAGTATACCTGTTTAAAAGAGTCTGGTGTAGGCCAGATAACTAGAACTGTGGTTTTGCAGTTCCTCGGTTCAAATCTCTGTATTATCCATTTTTTTTTGCCTTTTTTCATAAAAAAAACACATTTTGAGTGTCTCGCTGACTCTTCAGACACAAATATATCTGTTTAAAAGAGTCTGGTTTAGGCCAGATAGCTAGAACTGTGTTTTTTCTCTTCCATGGTTCAAATATCTGTATTATCCACTTTTTTGCCATTTTTCAATAAAAAAATAATTTTGAGTATCTCGCTGACTGTTCAGATACAATTATATCTGTTTAAAAGATCTGGTGTAGGCCAGATAACTAGAACTGTGGTTTTCGTATCCCACAATTCAAATCTGGGAGTAAATCACCTTTTTGCATCCAAAAATCCAAAAAAATCATTTTGAGTGTCTCATTGACTGTTCAGACACAAATATATCTGTTTAAAAGAGTCTGGTGTAGACCAGATAGCTAGAATTGTGGTTTTCCTCTTCCACGGTTCAAATCTCTGTTTTATTCACTTTTTTGCCTTTTTTCAATAAAAAAAAACATTTTGAGTGTCTCGTTGACTGTTCAGAAAAAAATATATCTGTTTAAAAGAGTTTGGTGTAGGCCAGATGACTAGAACTGTGGTTTTCCTCTTCCACAGTTCAAATCTCTGTATTATCCACTTTTTTGCCTTTTTGCATAAAAAAACATTTTGAGTGTCTCGCTGACTGTTCAGACACAAATATATCTGTTTAAAAGAGTCTGGTGTAGGCCAGATAGCTAGAATTGTGGTTTTCCTCTTCCATGGTTCAAATCTCTTTATTATCCACTTTTTTGCCTTTTTTCAATAATAAAATAATTTTGAGTATCTCGCTGACTGTTCAGACACAAATTTATCTGTTTAAAAGAATCTGGTGTAGGCCAGATAACTAGAACTGTTGTTTTACAGTTCCACGGTTCAAATCTCTGTATTATCCACTTTTTTGCCTTTTTTCAATAAAAAAAAACATTTTGAGTGTCTCGCTGACTGTTCAGACATAAATATATCTGTTTAAAAAGATTCTGGTGTAGTCCAGATAACTAGAACTATGGTTTTCCTCTTCCACAGTCCAAATCTCTGTATTATCCAATTTTTTGCATTTTTTCAATAAAAAAAAAACATTTTGAGTGTCTCGTTGACTGTTCAGAAACAAATATATCTGTTTAAAAGAGTTTGGTGTAGGCCAGATGACTAGAACTGTGGTTTTCCTCTTCCACAGTTCAAATCTCTGTATTATCCACTTTTTTGCCTTTTTGCATAAAAAAACATTTTGAGTGTCTCGCTGACTGTTCAGACACAAATATATCTGTTTAAAAGAGTCTGGTGTAGGCCAGATAGCTAGAATTGTGGTTTTCCTCTTCCATGGTTCAAATCTCTTTATTATCCACTTTTTTGCCTTTTTTCAATAATGAAATAATTTTGAGTATCTCGCTGACTGTTCAGACACAAATTTATCTGTTTAAAAGAATCTGGTGTAGGCCAGATAACTAGAACTGTTGTTTTACAGTTCCACGGTTCAAATCTCTGTATTATCCACTTTTTTGCCTTTTTTCAATAAAAAAAACATTTTGAGTGTCTCGCTGACTGTTCAGACATAAATATATCTGTTTAAAAAGATTCTGGTGTAGTCCAGATAACTAGAACTGTGGTTTTCCTCTTCCACAGTCCAAATCTCTGTATTATCCACTTTTTTGCATTTTTTCAATAAAAAAAAACATTTTGAGTGTCTCGTTGACTGTTCAGAAACAAATATATCTGTTTAAAAGATTCTGGTGTAGGCCAGATAACTAGAACTGTGGTTTTCCTCTCCGATGGTTCAAATCTGGGTGTAATCCACCTTTTTGCACATAAAAAAACATTTTGAGTGTCTCGCTGACTGTTCAGACACAAATATATCTATTTAAAAAGTCTGGTGTAGGCCAGATAACTAGAACTGTGGTTTTGCAGTTCCATTGTTCAAATCTCAGTATTATCCATTTTTTTGACCCTTTTTCAATAAAAAAACCCACATTTTGAGTGTCTCGCTGACTCTTCAGACACAAATATATCTGTTTAAAAGATTCTGGTGTAGGCCAGATAACTAGAACTGTGGTTTTCCTCTCCCACGGTTCAAATCTGGGTATAATCTACCTTTTTGCATAAAAAAACATTTTGAGTGTCTCGCTGACTGTTCAGACACAAATATATCTGTTTAAAAGAGTCTGGTGTTTGGGCAGATAACTAGAACTGTGGTTTTGCAGTTCCACGGTTCAAATGTCTGTATTATCCACTTTTTTGCCTTTTTTCAATAAAAAAAAACATTTTGAGTGTCTCGCTGACTGTTCAGACATAAATATATCTGTTTAAAAGATTCTGGTGTAGGCCAAATAACTAGAACTGTGGTTTTCCTCTTCCATGGTTCAAATCTCTGTATTATACACTTTTTTGCCTTTTTTCAATAAAAAAATAATTTTGAGTGTCTCGCTGACTGTTCAGAAACAATATATCTGTTTAAAAGAGTCTGGTGTTTGGGCAGATCACTAGAACTGTGGTTTTGCAGTTCCACGGTTCAAATGTCTGTATTATCCACTTTTTTGCCTTTTTTCAATAAAAAAAAACATTTTGAGTGTCTCGCTGACTGTTCAGACATAAATATATCTGTTTAAAAGATTCTGGTGTAGACCAAATAAATAGAACTGTGGTTTTCCTGTCCCACGGTTCAAATCTGGGTGTAATCCACCTTTATGCATAAAAAAAAACATTTTGAGTGTCTCACTGACTGTTCAGACACAAGTATACCTGTTTAAAAGAGTCTGGTGTAGGCCAAATAACTAGAACTGTGGTTTTGCAGTTCCTCGGTTCAAATCTCTGTATTATCCATTTTTTTGCCTTTTTTCATAAAAAGAAAACCACATTTTGAGTGTCTCGCTGACTGTTCAGACACAAATATATCTGTGTAAAAGATTCTGGTGTAGGCCAGATAAATAGAACTGTTGTTTTCCTCTCCCATGGTTCAAATCTGGGTGTAATCCACCTTTTTGCATAAAAAAACATTTTGAGTGTCTCGCTGACTGTTCAGACACAAATATAACTGTTTAAAAGAGTCTGGTGTAGGCCAGATAGCTAGAACTGTGGTTTTCCTCTTCCATGGTTCAAATCTCTGTATTATCCACTTTTTTGCCTTTTTTCAATAAAAAAAATAATTTTGAGTGTCTTCCTGACTGTTCAGATACAAATATATCTGTTTAAAAGAGTATGGTGTAGGCCAGATATCTAGAACTGTGGTTTTACAGTTGCACAGTTCAAATCTCTGTATTACCCACTTTTCTGCCTTTTTTCAATAAAAAAAACATTTTGAGTGTCTCGCTGACTGTTCAGACATGAATATATCTGTTTAAAAGATTCTGGTGTAGGCCACATAACTAGAACTGTGGTTTTGCAGTTCCACGGTTCAAATCTGGGTGTAATCCACCTTTTTGCATAAAAAAAACATTTTGCTTGTCTCACTGACTCTTCAGTCACAAATATATCTGTTTAAAATAGTCTAGTGTAGGTCAGATAGCTAGAACTGTGGTTTTCCTCTTCCACGGTTCAAATCTCTGTATTATCCAAATTTTTACCTTTTTTCAATAAAAAAAAACATTTTGAGTGTCTCGCTCACTGTTCAGACAGAAATATATCTGTCTAAAAGAGTCTGGTGTAGGCCAGATAACTAGAACTGTGGTTTTGCCGTTCCACGGTTCAAATCTGGGTGTAATCCACCTTTTTGCATAAAAAAAACATTTTGAGTGTCTCACTGACTGTTCAGACACAAATATATCTGTTCAAAAGAGTCTGGTGTAGGTCAGATAACTAGAACTGTGGTTTTGCAGTTCCACGGTTCAAATCTCTGTATTATCCACTTTTTTTGCCTTTTTTCAATAAAAAAAAACATTTTGAGTGTCTCGCTGACTGTTCAGACACAAATATATCTGTTTTAAAGAGTGTTTTGTAGACCAGATAACCAGAACTGTGGTTTTCCACTCTCACGGTTCAAATCTGGGTGTAATCCAACTTTTTGCATAAAAAAAACATTTTGCTTGTCTCACTGACTCTTCAGTCACAAATATATCTGTTTAAAATAGTCTAGTGTAGGTCAGATAGCTAGAATTTTGGTATTCCTCTTCCACGGTTCAAATCTCTGTATTATCCACTTTTTTGCCTTTTTCAATAAAAAAAAAAATCATTTTGAGTGTCTCACTGACTGTTCAGACACAAATATATCTGTTTAAAAGATTCTGGTGTAGGCCAGATAACTAGAACTGAGGTTTTCCTCTCCCCCGGTTCAAATCTGGGTGTAATCCACCTTTTTGCATAAAAAAAAACATTTTGAGTGTCTCGCTGACTGTTCAGACACAAATATATATGTTTAAAAGAGTCTGGCGTAGGCCAGATAACTAGAACTGAGGTTTTGCAGTTGCACGGTTCAAATCTTTGCATTATCCACTTTTTTTTGCCTTTTTTCAATAAAAAAAAACATTTTGAGTGTCTCGCTGACTGTTCAGACACAAATATATCTGTTTAAAAGAGTCTGGTGTAGGCCAGATAACTAGAACTGTGGTTTTCCTCTTCCACGGTTCAAATCTCTGTATTATTAACGTTTTTGCCTTTTTTCAATAAAAAAAACATTTTGAGTGTCTCGCTGACTGTTCAGACACAAATATATCTGTTTAAAAGATTCTGGTGTAGGCCAGATAACTAGAACTGTGGTTTTCCTCTCCCACGGTTCAAATCTGGGTGTAATCCAACTTTTTGCATAAAAAAACCATTTTGATTGTCTCACTGACTCTTCAGTCACAAATATATCTGTTTAAAATAGTCTAGTGTAGGTCAGATAGCTAGAATTGTGGTTTTCCTCTTCCACGGTTCAAATCTCTGTATTATTCACTTTTTTGCCTTTTTTCAATAAAAAAAAACATTTTGAGTGTCTCGCTGACTGTTTAGACAAAAATCTATCTGTTTAAAAGAGTTTGGTGTAGGCCAGTTAACTAGAACTGTGGTTTTCCTCTTCCATGGTTCAAATCTCTGTATTATCCACTTTTTTGCCTTTTTTCAATAAAAAAATAATTTTGAGTGTCTTGCTGACTGTTCAGACACAAATATATCTGTTTAATAGAGTCTGGTGTAGGCCAGATAGCTAGAACTGTGGTTATCCTCTCCCACGTTTCAAATCTGGGTGTAATCCACCTTTTTGCATAAAAAAAACTTTTGAGTGTCTCACTGACTGTTCAGACACAAATGTATCTGTTTAAAAGAGTCTTGTGTAGGCCAGATAGCTAGAATTGTGGTTTTCCTCTTTCACGGTTCAAATCTCTGTATTATTCACATTTTTTTCAATAAAGAAACCATTTTGAGAGTCTCGCTGACTGTTCAGACACAAATATATTTCTTTAAAAGACTCTGGTGTAGGCCAGATAGCTAGAACTGGGGTTTTGCAGTTTCACGTTACAAATCTCTGTATTATCCACTTTTTTTGCCTATTTTCAATAAAAAAAAACATTTTGAGTGTCTCGCTGACTGTTCAGACATAGATATATCTGTTTAAAAGATTATGGTGTAGGCCAGATAACTAGAAATGTGGTTTTCCTCTCCCACGGTTCAAATCTGGGTTTAATCCACCTTTTTTCAAAAAAAAAACAAAAAACATTTTGAGTGTCTCACTGACTGTTCAGATACAAGTATACCTGTTTAAAAGAGTCTGGTGTAGGCCAGATAACTAGAACTGTGGTTTTCCTCTTCCATGGTGCAAATCTCTCTAGTGTCCACTTTTTTGCCTTTTTTCAATAAAAAAATAATTTTGAGTGTCTCATTGACTGTTCAGAAACAAATATATCTGTTTAAAAGATTCTGGTGTAGGCCAGGTAACTAGAGCTGTGGTTTTCCTCTCCGACGGTTCAAATCTGGGTGTAATCCACCTTTTTGCACATAAAAAAACATTTTGAGTGTCTCGCTGACTGTTCAGACACAAATATACCTATTTAAAAGATTCTGGTGTAGGCCAGATAACTAAAGCTGTGGTTTTCCTCTCAGACGGTTCAAATCTGGGTGTAATCCGCCTTTTTGCACATAAAAAAACATTTTGAGTGTCTCGCTTACTGTTCAGACACAAGCATATCTATTTAAAAGAGTCTGGTGTAGGCCAGATAGCTAGAACTGTGGTTTTGCAGTTCCTCGTTTCAAATCTCTGTATTATCCATTTTTTTGCCTTTTTTCATTAAAAAAATCACATTTTGAGTGTCTCGCTAACTCTTCAGACAAAAATATATCTGTTTAAAAGAGTCTGGTGTAGGCCAGATAGCTAGAACTGTGTTTTTTCTCTTCCATGGTTCAAATATCTGTATTATCCACTTTTTTGCCATTTTTCAATAAAAAAATAATTTTGAGTGTCTCGCTGACTGTTCAGACACAAATATATCTGTTTAAAACAGTCTGGTGTAGGCCAGATAACTAGAACTGTGGTTTTCCTCTCCCACGGTTCAAATCTGTGTGTAATTCACCTTTTTGCATAAAACAAAACATTTTGAGTGTCTCACTGACTGTTCAGACACAAATATATCTGTTTAAAAGAGTCTGGTGTAGGCCAGACAGCTAGATCTGTGGTTTTCCACTTCCATGGTTCATATCTCTGTATTATCCACTTTTTTGCCATTTTTCAATAAAAAAATAATTTTGAGTGTCTCGCTGACTGTTCAGACACAAATATATCTGTTTAAAAGATTCTGGTGTAGGCGAGATTACTAGAACTGTGGTTATCCTCTCCCACAGTTCAAATCAGGGTGTAATCCACCTTTTTGCCTAAAAAAAAACCTTTTGAGTGTCTCACTGACTGTTCAGACACAAATATATCTGTTTAAAATAGTCTGGTGTAGGCCAGATAGCAAGAACAGTGGTTTTCCTCTTCCATGGTTCAAATCTCGGTATTATCCACTTTTTTGCCTTTTTTCAATAAAAAAATAATTTTGAGTGTCTTGCTGACTGTTCAGACACAAATATATCTGTTTAAAAGAGTCTGGTGTAGGCCAGATAACTAGTACTGTGGTTTTGCAGTTCCACAGTTCAAATCTCTGTATTATTCACTTTTTTGCCTTTTTTCAATAAAAAAACCATTTTGAGTGTCTCGCTGACTGTTCAGACATAAATATATCTATTTAAAAGATTCTGGTGTAGGCCAGATAACTAGAACTGTGGTTTTCCTGTCCCACGGTTCAAATCTGGGTGTAATCCACCTTTATGCATAAAAAAAAAACATTTTGAGTGTCTCACTGACTGTTCAGACACAAGTATACCTGTTTAAAAGAGTCTGGTGTAGGCCAGATAACTAGAACTGTGGTTTTGCAGTTCCTCGGTTCAAATCTCTGTATTATCCATTTTTTTTGCCTTTTTTCATAAAAAAAACACATTTTGAGTGTCTCGCTGACTCTTCAGACACAAATATATCTGTTTAAAAGAGTCTGGTGTAGGCCAGATAGCTAGAACTGTGTTTTTTCTCTTCCATGGTTCAAGTATCTGTATTATCCACTTTTTTGCCATTTTTCAATAAAAAAATAATTTTGAGTATCTCGCTGACTGATCAGATACAATTATATCTGTTTAAAAGATCTGGTGTAGGCCAGATAACTAGAACTGTGGTTTTCGTATCCCACAATTCAAATCTGGGAGTAAATCACCTTTTTGCATCCAAAAATCCAAAAAAATCATTTTGAGTGTCTCATTGACTGTTCAGACACAAATATATCTGTTTAAAAGAGTCTGGTGTAGACCAGATAGCTAGAATTGTGGTTTTCCTCTTCCACGGTTCAAATCTCTGTTTTATTCACTTTTTTGCCTTTTTTCAATAAAAAAAAACATTTTGAGTGTCTCGTTGACTGTTCAGAAAAAAATATATCTGTTTAAAAGAGTTTGGTGTAGGCCAGATGACTAGAACTGTGGTTTTCCTCTTCCACAGTTCAAATCTCTGTATTATCCACTTTTTTGCCTTTTTGCATAAAAAAACATTTTGAGTGTCTCGCTGACTGTTCAGACACAAATATATCTGTTTAAAAGAGTCTGGTGTAGGCCAGATAGCTAGAATTGTGGTTTTCCTCTTCCATGGTTCAAATCTCTTTATTATCCACTTTTTTGCCTTTTTTCAATAATAAAATAATTTTGAGTATCTCGCTGACTGTTCAGACACAAATTTATCTGTTTAAAAGAATCTGGTGTAGGCCAGATAACTAGAACTGTTGTTTTACAGTTCCACGGTTCAAATCTCTGTATTATCCACTTTTTTGCCTTTTTTCAATAAAAAAAAACATTTTGAGTGTCTCGCTGACTGTTCAGACATAAATATATCTGTTTAAAAAGATTCTGGTGTAGTCCAGATAACTAGAACTATGGTTTTCCTCTTCCACAGTCCAAATCTCTGTATTATCCAATTTTTTGCATTTTTTCAATAAAAAAAAAACATTTTGAGTGTCTCGTTGACTGTTCAGAAACAAATATATCTGTTTAAAAGAGTTTAGTGTAGGCCAGATGACTAGAACTGTGGTTTTCCTCTTCCACAGTTCAAATCTCTGTATTATCCACTTTTTTGCCTTTTTGCATAAAAAAACATTTTGAGTGTCTCGCTGACTGTTCAGACACAAATATATCTGTTTAAAAGAGTCTGGTGTAGGCCAGATAGCTAGAATTGTGGTTTTCCTCTTCCATGGTTCAAATCTCTTTATTATCCACTTTTTTGCCTTTTTTCAATAATAAAATAATTTTGAGTATCTCGCTGACTGTTCAGACACAAATTTATCTGTTTAAAAGAATCTGGTGTAGGCCAGATAACTAGAACTGTTGTTTTACAGTTCCACGGTTCAAATCTCTGTATTATCCACTTTTTTGCCTTTTTTCAATAAAAAAAACATTTTGAGTGTCTCGCTGACTGTTCAGACATAAATATATCTGTTTAAAAAGATTCTGGTGTAGTCCAGATAACTAGAACTGTGGTTTTCCTCTTCCACAGTCCAAATCTCTGTATTATCCACTTTTTTGCATTTTTTCAATAAAAAAAAACATTTTGAGTGTCTCGTTGACTGTTCAGAAACAAATATATCTGTTTAAAAGATTCTGGTGTAGGCCAGATAACTAGAACTGTGGTTTTCCTCTCCGATGGTTCAAATCTGGGTGTAATCCACCTTTTTGCACATAAAAAAACATTTTGAGTGTCTCGCTGACTGTTCAGACACAAATATATCTATTTAAAAAGTCTGGTGTAGGCCAGATAACTAGAACTGTGGTTTTGCAGTTCCATTGTTCAAATCTCAGTATTATCCATTTTTTTTACCCTTTTTCAATAAAAAAACCCACATTTTGAGTGTCTCGCTGACTCTTCAGAAACAAATATATCTGTTTAAAAGATTCTGGTGTAGGCCAGATAACTAGAACTGTGGTTTTCCTCTCCCACGGTTCAAATCTGGGTGTAATCTACCTTTTTGCATAAAAAAACATTTTGAGTGTCTCGCTGACTGTTCAGACACAAATATATCTGTTTAAAAGAGTCTGGTGTTTGGGCAGATAACTAGAACAGTGGTTTTGCAGTTCCACGGTTCAAATGTCTGTATTATCCACTTTTTTGCCTTTTTTCAATAAAAAAAAACATTTTGAGTGTCTCGCTGACTGTTCAGACATAAATATATCTGTTTAAAAGATTCTGGTGTAGGCCAAATAACTAGAACTGTGGTTTTCCTCTTCCATGGTTCAAATCTCTGTATTATACACTTTTTTGCCTTTTTTCAATAAAAAAATAATTTTGAGTGTCTCGCTGACTGTTCAGACACAATATATCTGTTTAAAAGAGTCTGGTGTTTGGGCAGATAACTAGAACTGTGGTTTTGCAGTTCCACGGTTCAAATGTCTGTATTATCCACTTTTTTGCCTTTTTTCAATAAAAAAAAACATTTTGAGAGTCTCGCTGACTGGTCAGACACAAATATATCTGTTTAAAAGAGTCTGGTGTAGGCCAGTTAACTGGAACTGTGGTTATCCTCTCCCACGGTACAAATCTGGGTGTCTCGCTGACTGTTCAGACATAAATATATCTGTTTAAAAGATTCTGGTGTAGGCCAAATAAATAGAACTGTGGTTTTCCTGTCCCACGGTTCAAATCTGGGTGTAATCCACCTTTATGCATAAAAAAAACATTTTGAGTGTCTCACTGACTGTTCAGACACAAGTATACCTGTTTAAAAGAGTCTGGTGTAGGCCAAATAACTAGAACTGTGGTTTTGCAGTTCCTCGGTTCAAATCTCTGTATTATCCATTTTTTTGCCTTTTTTCATAAAAAGAAAACCACATTTTGAGTGTCTCGCTGACTCTTCAGACACAAATATATCTGTTTAAAAGAGTCTGGTGTAGGCAAGATAGCTAGAACTGTGTTTTTTCTCTTCCATGGTTCAAATATCTGTATTATTCACTTTTTTGCCATTTTTCAATAAAAAAATAATTTTGAGTATCTCGCTGACTGTTCAGATACAATTATATCTGTTTAAAAGAGTTTGGTGTAGGCCAGATAACTAGAACTGTGGTTTTCCTCTTCCACAGTTCAAATCTCTGTATTATCCACTTTTTTGCATTTTTTCAATAAAAAAATAATTTTGAGAGTCTCGCTGACTGGTCAGACACAAATATATCTGTTTAAAAGAGTCTGGTGTAGGCCAGTTAACTGGAACTGTGGTTATCCTCTCCCACGGTACAAATCTGGGTGTAATTCACCTTTTTGCATAAAAAAAAAACATTTTGAGTGTCTCACTGACTGTTCAGACACAAATATATCTGTTTAAAAGAGTCTGGTGTAGGCGAGATAACTAGAACTGTGGTTATCCTCTCCCACAGTTCAAATCAGGGTGTAATCCACCTTTATGCATAAAAAAAAACATTTTGAGTGTCTCACTGACTGTTCAGACACAAGTATACCTGTTTAAAAGAGTCTGGTGTAGGCCAGATAGCTAGAACTGTGGTTTTCCTCTTCCATGGTTCAAATCTCTGTATTATCCACTTTTTTGCCTTTTTTCAATAAAAAAAATAATTTTGAGTGTCTCCCTGACTGTTCAGATACAAATATATCTGTTTAAAAGAGTATGGTGTAGGCCAGATATCTAGAACTGTGGTTTTACAGTTCCACAGTTCAAATCTCTGTATTACCCACTTTTCTGCCTTTTTTCAATAAAAAAAACATTTTGAGTGTCTCGCTGACTGCTCAGACATGAATATATCTGTTTAAAAGATTCTGGTGTAGGCCAGATAACTAGAACTGTGGTTTTGCAGTTCCACGGTTCAAATCTGGGTGTAATCCACCTTTTTGCATAAAAAAAACATTTTGCTTGTCTCACTGACTCTTCAGTCACAAATATATCTGTTTAAAATAGTCTAGTGTAGGTCAGATAGCTAGAACTGTGGTTTTCCTCTTCCACGGTTCAAATCTCTGTATTATCCAAATTTTTACCTTTTTTCAATAAAAAAAACATTTTGAGTGTCTCGCTCACTGTTCAGACAGAAATATATCTGTCTAAAAGAGTCTGGTGTAGGCCAGATAACTAGAACTGTGGTTTTGCCGTTCCACGGTTCAAATCTGGGTGTAATCCACCTTTTTGCATAAAAAAAACATTTTGAGTGTCTCACTGACTGTTCAGACACAAATATATCTGTTCAAAAGAGTCTGGTGTAGGCCAGATAACTAGAACTGTGGTTTTGCAGTTCCACGGTTCAAATCTCTGTATTATCCACTTTTTTTGCCTTTTTTCAATAAAAAAAAACATTTTGAGTGTCTCGCTGACTGTTCAGACACAAATATATCTGTTTTAAAGAGTCTTTTGTAGACCAGATAACCAGAACTGTGGTTTTCCACTCTCACGGTTCAAATCTGGGTGTAATCCAACTTTTTGCATAAAAAAAACATTTTGCTTGTCTCACTGACTCTTCAGTCACAAATATATCTGTTTAAAATAGTCTAGTGTAGGTCAGATAGCTAGAATTTTGGTTTTCCTCTTCCACGGTTCAAATCTCTGTATTATCCACTTTTTTGCCTTTTTCAGTAAAAAAAAAATCATTTTGAGTGTCTCACTGACTGTTCAGACACAAATATATCTGTTTAAAAGATTCTGGTGTAGGCCAGATAACTAGAACTGAGGTTTTCCTCTCCCCCGGTTCAAATCTGGGTGTAATCCACCTTTTTGCATAAAAAAAAACATTTTGAGTGTCTCGCTGACTGTTCAGACACAAATATATATGTTTAAAAGAGTCTGGTGTAGGCCAGATAACTAGAACTGAGGTTTTGCAGTTGCACGGTTCAAATCTTTGTATTATCCACTTTTTTTTGCCTTTTTTCAATAAAAAAAAACATTTTGAGTGTCTCGCTGACTGTTCAGACACAAATATATCTGTTTAAAAGAGTCTGGTGTAGGCCAGATAACTAGAACTGTGGTTTTCCTCTTCCACGGTTCAAATCTCTGTATTATTAACGTTTTTGCCTTTTTTCAATAAAAAAAACATTTTTAGTGTCTCGCTGACTGTTCAGACACAAATATATCTGTTTAAAAGATTCTGGTGTAGGCCAGATAACTAGAACTGTGGTTTTCCTCTCCCACGGTTCAAATCTGGGTGTAATTCACCTTTTTGCACAAAAAAAAACTTTTTGAGTGTCTCACTGACTGTTCAGAAACAAATATATCTGTTTAAAAGATTCTGGTGTAGGCCAGATAGCTAGAATTGTGGTTTTCCTCTTCCACGGTTGAAGTCTCTGTATTAATCACTTTTTTGCCTTTTTTCAATAAAAAAAAACATTTTGAGTGTCTTGCTGACTGTTTAGTAGTGTTGAACCACCCCCGTAGTGTTCGGGTTCGGTTCGGTTCGTCGAACACCGGGATGTTCGAGGAACTGTTCGTCGAACTGTTCGTCGAACACCTTAGAACACCGTCGAACACCGTTAAAACCAATGGCAGGCAAACAAAAACACATAGAAACACATAGAAAACACCTGCAAAGGTGTCCAAAAGCTGACAAACTGCTCAGAAGACACTCTCTTTAAAAAAGCCGGCCGGCAAATTCAGCAGCGGCATACACCGGTACCCGACAATTTAGACAAGAAGGAATAGAGCATCACACATAGATTAGATAGATAGAAACATGTCAGTCACACATATAAGAAGCACAGTGACAGTGTTGGTTACTGCACTTGTCATTTAGTGTAAAGGATTTATTAAAAAAAATATTAGTGTTTTCATGCACCGTCTCTTTAAAAAAGCCGGCCGGCAATTCAGCATCTGTACCCGACAATTTAGAACAGAAAGAATAGAGCTTCACACATAGATTAGATAGATAGAAACATGTCAGTCACATATATAATAAGTACAGTGATAGTGTTGCTTACTGTACTTGTCATTTAGTGTAAAGGATTTATTTAAAAAAATAATAGTGTTTTCATGCACTGTCTCTTTAAAAAAGCCGGCCGGCAATTCAGCAGCGGTACCCGACAATTTAGAACAGAAAGATAGAGCATCACACATAGATTAGATAGATAGAAACATGTCAGTCACATATATATGAAGTACAGTGATAGTGTTGGTTACTGTACTTGTCATTTAGTATTAAAATAAAGGATTTATTATTAAAAAAATTGGCGTGGGGTTCCCCTTAATTTTAGGCTCTAGCGGAGGTTAAGCAGACGGCTGGGGCAGATGTTTGAAGCCTGGGAAGGGGGTAATACCCACGGAGCTTCCCAGGCTACTAATATCAGTCCCCAGCTGAATACATAGCCTTTACTAGCTATTAAAATGGGGGACCCCCCAAAAAAAATGACATGGGGTCCCCCCTAATTTAATAGCTAGCAAAGGCTAGGCAGACAGCTGGGGGCTGATATTAATAGCCCAGGAAGGGAGCCATGAATATTGGCCCCCTCCCAGGCTAGAAACACCAGCCGTCAGCCGCCCCAGAAATGGCGCATTCATAGGATGCGCCAATTCTGGCACTTAGCCTCGCTCTTCCACGCTGCCCTGGTGCGGTGGCAGGGGGTAATAGGGTTGGGGTTGATGTCAGCTTATAATGCCAGCTGACATCAAGCCCAGGTTAGTAATGGAGAGGCGTCTATAAGACACCCCCATTACTAACCCCATAGTCAAAGTTAAAAAAAACACAAACACCCAGAATAAAGTCCTTTAATTGAAATAAAGACACAATCCTTTATTGTTCTAAATTAAACCATACTTACCATCACGCCCATTCCAGCTGAAGCCAACGATCTCCTGCAATAAAAGAAAAATAATAAAGCAACCTCATCCTTACCTTTCCATGGTTCCCACAACAGCTTCAGCTCTGCTACATCGAGATAACAGGCTGGACCGCAGCAGAACGCTGCCATCCAGCCTGTCATCCCGCAGACACTGAGAAGCGCAGGCTTGCTTGCGCTGCTCAGCGTCTCTCTGTGACGACATCCAGATGAGCCGAGTTCATGTCCAATGAACTCTTCTCACCTCATGCACGTCACTGACAGCGTGGGAAAATTCTCACGCTGAAGCGCTGATTGCAGGAGAATTTTCCCACGCTGTCAGTGACGTGCAGGAGGTGAGCTGAGTTCATTGGACATGAGCTCACCTCATGCACATCACTGATAGCGTGGGAGAATTCTCCTGCACTCAGCACTTCAGCGTGAGAATTTTCCCACGCTGTCAGTGACGTGCATGAGGTGAGCCGAGTTCATTGTACATGACCTCGGCTCATCTGGATGCCGTCACAGCGAGACAGTGAGGAGCGCAAGCATGCCTGCGCTTCTCAGTGTCTGCGGGATGACAGACTGGATGGCAGCGTTCTGCTGCGGTCCAGCCAGTCATCTCGATGTAGCAGAGCTGAAGCTGTCGTGGGAACCATGGAAAGGTAAGGATGAGGTTGGTTTATTGTTTTTCTTTTATTGCAGGAGATCGTTGGCTTCAGCTGGAATGGGTGTGATGGTAAGTATGGTTTAATTTAGAACAATAAAGAATTGTGTCTTTATTTCAATTAAAGGACTTTATTCTGGGTGTTGTGTTTTTTTTAAATACTTTACTAGAAATTCATGGCGGTCATGTCTAATACTGGCGTGACCCCATGAATTTTGGGCTTGGGGCCAGCTGATAATACCAAGCTGGCCCTAACCCCTTTATTACCCAGTGAGCCACCGCACCAGGGCCCTGGATGAGTTGGGTACAGCGCCAGAAGATGGCGCTTCTATGAACGCGCCATTTTCCGGGGTGGCTGCGGACTGCAATTTGTAGCGGGGGGGGGCCCAGAAAGCTTGGGCCTCCCTGCGCTGCAGATTCCAGCCCCCAGCTGCCTAGTTGTACCTGGCTGGACACAAAAATAGGGCGAAGCCCCACGTACTTTTTTTTAAATTATTTCATGAAATTCATGAAATAATTAAGAAAAAAAGGCCTTCCCTATATTGTTGTGTCCGGCCAGGTACAAATAGGCAGCTGGTGGTTGGGGGCAGCCCGTTCCTGCCTGCTGTACCTGGCTGGACACAAATATAGTGCGAAGCCCCACTTCAATTTTTTTTAATTATTTCATGAAATTCATGAAATAATTAAGAAAAAAAGGGCTTCCCTATATTGTTGTGTCCGGCCAGGTACAAATAGGCAGCTGGTGGATGGGGGCAGCCCGTTCCTGCCTGCTGTACCTGGCTGGACACAAATATAGTGCGAAGCCCCACTTCAATTTTTTTTAATTATTTCATGAAATTCATGAAATAATTAAGAAAAAAAGGGCTTCCCTATATTGTTGTGTCCGGCCAGGTACAAATAGGCAGCTGGTGGATGGGGGCAGCCCGTTCCTGCCTGCTGTACCTGGCTGGACACAAATATAGTGCGAAGCCCCACTTCAATTTTTTTAAATTATTTCAGGAAATTCATGAAATAATTTAAAAAAAATTGACGTGGGGCTTCGCACTATATTTGTGTCCAGCCAGGTACAGCAGGCAGGAACGGGCTGCCCCCAACCACCAGCTGCCTATTTGTACCTGGCCGGACACAACAATATAGGGAAGCCCTTTTTTTCTTAATTATTTCATGAAATAATTTAAAGAAAATTGACGTGGGGCTTCGCCCTGTTTTTGTGTCCAGCCAGGTACAACTAGGCAGCTGGGGGCTGGAATCCGCAGTGCAGGGAGGCCCAAGCTTTCTGGGCCACCCCCGCTGCAAATTGCAGTCCGCAGCCACCCCGGAAAATGGCGCATTCATAGAAGCGCCATCTTCTGGCGCTGTACCCAACTCATCCAGGGCCCTGATGCGGTGGCTCACTGGGTAATAAAGGGGTTAGGGCCAGCTTGGCATTATCAGCTGGCCCTAAGCCCGAAATTCATGGGGTCACGCCAATATTAGACATGACCACCATGAATTTCTAGTAAAGTATTTAAAAAAAACACAACACCCAGAAAAAAGTCCTTTAATTGAAATAAACACACTATTCTTTATTGTTCTAAATTAAACCATACTTACCATCACGCCCATTCCAGCTGAAGCCAACGATCTCCTGAAATAAAAGAAAAATAATAAAGCAACATCATCCTTACCTTTCCATGGTTCCCATGACAGCTTCAGCTCTGCTACATCGAGATGACAGGCTGGACCGCAGCAGAACGCTGCCATCCAGCCTGTCATCCCGCAGACACTGAGAAGCGCAGGCTTGCTTGCGCTCCACAGTGTCTCTCTGTGAGGGCATCCAGATGAGCCGAGTTAATGTCCAATGAACTCGGCTCACCTCATGCACGTCACTGACAGCGTGGGAGAATTCTCACACTGAAGCGCTGAGTGCAGGAGAATTCTCCCACGCTGTCAGTGACGTGCAGGAGGTGAGCTGAGTTCATTGGACATGAGCTCACCTTATGCACGTCACTGACAGCGTGGGAAAATTCTCCTGCACTCAGCGCTTCAGCGTGGGAGAATTCTCACGCTGAAGCGCTGAGTGCAGGAGAATTCTCCCACGCTGTCAGTGACGTGCAGGAGGTGAGCTGAGTTCATTGGACATGAGCTCACCTTATGCACGTCACTGACAGCGTGGGAGAATTCTCCTGCACTCACCGCTTCAGCGTGAGAATTTTCCCACGCTGTCAGTGACGTGCATGAGGTGAGCCGAGTTCATTGGACATGAACTCGGCTCATCTGGATGTCGTCACAGAGAGACGCTAAGCAGCGCAAGCAAGCCTGCGCTTCTCAGTGTCTGCGGGATGAGAGGCTGGATGGCAGCGTTCTGCTGCGGTCCAGCCTGTCATCTCGATGTAGCAGAGCTGAAGCTGTCGTGGGAACCATGGAAAGGTAAGGATGAGGTTGCTTTATTATTTTTCTTTTATTGCAGGAGATCGTTGGCTTCAGCTGGAATGGGCGTGACGGTAAGTATGCTTTAATTTAGAACAATAAAGGATTGTGTCTTTATTTCAATTAAAGGACTTTATTCTGGGTGTTTGTGTTTTTTTTAACTTTGACTATGGGGTTAGTAATGGGGGTGTCTTATAGACGCCTCTCCATTACTAACCTGGGCTTGATGTCAGCTGGCATTATAAGCTGACATCAACCCCAACCCTATTACCCCCTGCCACCGCACCAGGGCAGCGTGGAAGAGCGAGGCTAAGTGCCAGAATTGGCGCATCCTATGAATGCGCCATTTCTGGGGCGGCTGACGGCTGGTGTTTCTAGCCTGGGAGGGGGCCAATATTCATGGCTCCCTTCCTGGGCTATTAATATCAGCCCCCAGCTGTCTGCCTAGCCTTTGCTAGCTATTAAATTAGGGGGGACCCCACGTCATTTTTTTTGGGGGGTCCCCCATTTTAATAGCTAGTAAAGGCTATGTATTCAGCTGGGGGCTGATATTAGTAGCCTGGGAAGCTCCGTGGGTATTACCCCCTTCCCAGGCTTCAAACATCTGCCCCAGCCGTCTGCTTAACCTCCGCTAGAGCCTAAAATTAAGGGGAACCCCACGCCAATTTTTTTAATAATAAATCCTTTATTTTAATACTAAATGACAAGTACAGTAACCAACACTATCACTGTACTTCATATATATGTGACTGACATGTTTCTATCTATCTAATCTATGTGTGAAGCTCTATTCTGTCTGTTATAAATTGTCGGGTACAGATGCTGAATTGCCGGCCGGCTTTTTTAAAGAGACGGTGCATGAAAACACTAATATTTTTTTTGATAAATCCTTTACGCTAAATGACAAGTACAGTAAGCAACACTGTCACTGTACTTCGTATATATGTGGCTGACATGTTTCTATCTATATAATCTATGTGTGAAGCTCTATTCTGTCTGTTATAAATTGTCGGGTACAGATGCTGAATTGCCGTCCGGCGTGCATGAAAACACTATTATTTTTTTTGATAAATCCTTTACGCTAAATGACAAGTACAGTAAGCAGCACTTTCACTGTACTTCGTATATATGTGGCTGACATGTTTATATCTATCTAATCTATGTGTGAAGCTCTATTCTTTCGGTTCTAAATTGTCGGGTACCGGTGTATGCCGCTGCTGAATTGCCGGCTTTTCATGTTTCACTGTTGGCACTGTTCCCATCGATTTGGGCAATCACTGTAATGCCACAACCACCATGGCTGTGGCATTACAGTGAGTGGCAGACAATCCCTGCATGATTGGTGCTCTAAATAGCGCCAGACATGCAGGACACGCTTTTGGTGCACGAACAGTTATCGAACATAACCTCGAACAGCCGAATTTTTTGCAAATCGTTCGGGTTTGTCGAACAACTCGAACACCGCCCAAAACAGCTCGAATTTGAGATTGGCGAACAGTTCTAGTCGAACACCGCTCATCTCTACTGTTTAGACAAAAATCTATCTGTTTAAAAGAGTCTGGTATAGGCCAGATAACTAGAACTGTGGTTTTCCTCTTCCATGGTTCAAATCTCTGTATTATCCACTTTTTTGCCTTTTTTCAATAAAAAAATAATTTTGAGTATCTCGCTGACTGTTCAGACACAAATTTATCTGTTTAAAAGAATCTGGTGTAGGCCAGATAACTAGAACTGTTGTTTTACAGTTCCACGGTTCAAATCTCTGTATTATCCACTTTTTTGCATTTTTTCAATAAAAAAAAAACATTTTGAGTGTCTCGTTGACTGTTCAGAAACAAATATATCTGTTTAAAAGAGTTTGGTGTAGGCCAGATGACTAGAACTGTGGTTTTCCTCTTCCACAGTTCAAATCTCTGTATTATCCACTTTTTTGCCTTTTTGCATAAAAAAACATTTTGAGTGTCTCGCTGACTGTTCAGACACAAATATATCTGTTTAAAAGAGTCTGGTGTAGGCCAGATAGCTAGAATTGTGGTTTTCCTCTTCCATGGTTCAAATCTCTTTATTATCCACTTTTTTGCCTTTTTTCAATAATAAAATAATTTTGAGTATCTCGCTGACTGTTCAGACACAAATTTATCTGTTTAAAAGAATCTGGTGTAGGCCAGATAACTAGAACTGTTGTTTTACAGTTCCACGGTTCAAATCTCTGTATTATCCACTTTTTTGCCTTTTTTCAATAAAAAAAACATTTTGAGTGTCTCGCTGACTGTTCAGACATAAATATATCTGTTTAAAAAGATTCTGGTGTAGTCCAGATAACTAGAACTGTGGTTTTCCTCTTCCACAGTCCAAATCTCTGTATTATCCAGTTTTTTGCATTTTTTCAATAAAAAAAAACATTTTGAGTGTCTCGTTGACTGTTCAGAAACAAATATATCTGTTTAAAAGATTCTGGTGTAGGCTAGATAACTAGAACTGTGGTTTTCCTCTCCGATGGTTCAAATCTGGGTGTAATCCACCTTTTTGCACATAAAAAAACATTTTGAGTGTCTCGCTGACTGTTCAGACACAAATATATCTATTTAAAAAGTCTGGTGTAGGCCAGATAACTAGAACTGTGGTTTTGCAGTTCCATTGTTCAAATCTCAGTATTATCCATTTTTTTACCCTTTTTCAATAAAAAAAACCCACATTTTGAGTGTCTCGCTGACTCTTCAGACACAAATATATCTGTTTAAAAGATTCTGGTGTAGGCCAGATAACTAGAACTGTGGTTTTCCTCTCCCACGGTTCAAATCTGGGTGTAATCTACCTTTTTGCATAAAAAAACATTTTGAGTGTCTCGCTGACTGTTCAGACACAAATATATCTGTTTAAAAGAGTCTGGTGTTTGGGCAGATAACTAGAACTGTGGTTTTGCAGTTCCACGGTTCAAATGTCTGTATTATCCACTTTTTTGCCTTTTTTCAATAAAAAAAAACATTTTGAGTGTCTCGCTGACTGTTCAGACATAAATATATCTGTTTAAAAGATTTTGGTGTAGGCCAAATAACTAGAACTGTGGTTTTCCTCTTCCATGGTTCAAATCTCTGTATTATACACTTTTTTGCCTTTTTTCAATAAAAAAATAATTTTGAGTGTCTCGCTGACTGTTCAGACACAATATATCTGTTTAAAAGAGTCTGGTGTTTGGGCAGATAACTAGAACTGTGGTTTTGCAGTTCCACGGTTCAAATGTCTGTATTATCCACTTTTTTGCCTTTTTTCAATAAAAAAAAACATTTTGAGTGTCTCGCTGAATGTTCAGACATAAATATATCTGTTTAAAAGATTCTGGTGTAGGCCAAATAAATAGAACTGTGGTTTTCCTGTCCCACGGTTCAAATCTGGGTGTAATCCACCTTTATGCATAAAAAAAAACATTTTGAGTGTCTCACTGACTGTTCAGACACAAGTATACCTGTTTAAAAGAGTCTGGTGTAGGCCAAATAACTAGAACTGTGGTTTTGCAGTTCCTCGGTTCAAATCTTTGTATTATCCATTTTTTTGCCTTTTTTCATAAAAAGAAAACCACATTTTGAGTGTCTCGCTGACTCTTCAGACACAAATATATCTGTTTAAAAGAGTCTGGTGTAGGCAAGATAGCTAGAACTGTGTTTTTTCTCTTCCATGGTTCAAATATCTGTATTATCCACTTTTTTGCCATTTTTCAATAAAAAAATAATTTTGAGTATCTCGCTGACTGGTCAGACACAAATATATCTGTTTAAAAGAGTCTGGTGTAGGCCAGTTAACTGGAACTGTGGTTATCCTCTCCCACGGTACAAATCTGGGTGTAATCCACCTTTTTGCATAAAAAAAAAACATTTTGAGTGTCTCACTGACTGTTCAGACACAAATATATCTGTTTAAAAGAGTCTGGTGTAGGCGAGATAACTAGAACTGTGGTTATCCTCTCCCACAGTTCAAATCAGGGTGTAATCCACCTTTATGCATAAAAAAAAAACATTTTGAGTGTCTCACTGACTGTTCAGACACAAGTATACCTGTTTAAAAGAGTCTGGTGTAGGCCAGATCACTAGAACTGTGGTTTTGCAGTTCCTCGGTTCAAATCTCTGCATTATCCATTTTTTTGCCTTTTTTCATAAAAAAAAACACATTTTGAGTGTCTCGCTGACTGTTCAGACACAAATATATCTGTGTAAAAGATTCTGGTGTAGGCCAGATAAATAGAACTGTTGTTTTCCTCTCCCATGGTTCAAATCTGGGTGTAATCCACCTTTTTGCATAAAAAAACATTTTGAGTGTCTCGCTGACTGTTCAGACACAAATATATCTGTTTAAAAGAGTCTGGTGTAGGCCAGATATCTAGAACTGTGGTTTTCCTCTTCCATGGTTCAAATCTCTGTATTATCCACTTTTTTGCCTTTTTTCAATAAAAAAAATAATTTTGAGTGTCTCCCTGACTGTTCAGACACAAATATATCTGTTCAAAAGAGTCTGGTGCAGGCCAGATAACTAGAACTGTGGTTTTGCAGTTCCACGGTTCAAATCTCTGTATTATCCACTTTTTTTGCCTTTTTTCAATAAAAAAAAACATTTTGAGTGTCTCGCTGACTGTTCAGACACAAATATATCTGTTTTCAAGAGTCTTTTGTAGACCAGATAACCAGAACTGTGGTTTTCCACTCTCACGGTTCAAATCTGGGTGTAATCCAACTTTTTGCATAAAAAAAACATTTTGCTTGTCTCACTGACTCTTCAGTCACAAATATATCTGTTTAAAATAGTCTAGTGTAGGTCAGATAGCTAGAATTTTGGTTTTCCTCTTCCACGGTTCAAATCTCTGTATTATCCACTTTTTTGCCTTTTTCAATAAAAAAAAATCATTTTGAGTGTCTCACTGACTTTTCAGACACAAATATATATGTTTAAAAGAGTCTGGTGTAGGCCAGATAACTAGAACTGAGGTTTTGCAGTTGCACGGTTCAAATCTTTGTATTATCCACTTTTTTTTGCCTTTTTTCAATAAAAAAAAACATTTTGAGTGTCTCGCTGACTGTTCAGACACAAATATATCTGTTTAAAAGAGTCTGGTGTAGGCCAGATAACTAGAACTGTGGTTTTCCTCTTCCACGGTTCAAATCTCTGTATTATTAACGTTTTTGCCTTTTTTCAATAAAAAAAACATTTTTAGTGTCTCGCTGACTGTTCAGACACAAATATATCTGTTTAAAAGATTCTGGTGTAGGCCAGATAACTAGAACTGTGGTTTTCCTCTCCCACGGTTCAAATCTGGGTGTAATTCACCTTTTTGCACAAAAAAAAACTTTCTGAGTGTCTCACTGACTGTTCAGAAACAAATATATCTGTTTAAAAGATTCTGGTGTAGGCCAGATAGCTAGAATTGTGGTTTTCCTCTTCCACGGTTGAAGTCTCTGTATTATTCACTTTTTTGCCTTTTTTCAATAAAAAAAAACATTTTGAGTGTCTCGCTGACGGTTTAGACAAAAATCTATCTGTTTAAAAGAGTCTGGTGTAGGCCAGATAAATAGAACTGTGGTTTTCCTCTTCCATGGTTCAAATCTCTGTATTATCCACTTTTTTGCCTTTTTTCAATAAAAAAATAATTTTGAGTGTCTCGCTGACTTTTCAGACACAAATATATCTGTTTAATAGAGTCTGGTGTAGGCCAGATAGCTAGAATTGTGGTTTTCCTCTTCCACGGTTCAAATCTCTGTACTAATCACATTTTTGCCTACGAAGGTGACCTTGTCGTGGTTGATGGGCACACATAAATTGGCCAAATTATGCGCAAAAAACCTTCATTTTTCAAAGTGACATTGGTCTGGATACAATGTTTCTTGTGTGTTCATGTGTGGAGTGCCGAAGTTCTTTTTGCGGTTGAGATGCCTTTTTTCTTCGGAGCACACGAATGGACCAGTGAGCGACCCCTCTCTTTTTTCTATTAATCATTTTTGGGATCCCGCTCCTGGAGCATTGCAGCAGGTACGTGTTCACACTATTAGAAGTTTGACAGCTTTTTTTCTGACCATGTGTCCCTCCCATTCAGTCACAGGTGGTTTTAACTAGCTCTACCAGCCCATACATTGTAGGTTAAAAGCCCAAGCAGAGACATATTGTCCATACAGGCTTACAGCCCAAGAGTGGCATATCTAGTGGTAGCGTAGCGTAGTTTCCCATCATACGAAGGTGACCTTGTCGTGGTTGATGGGCACACATAAATTGGCCAAATTATGCGCAAAAAACCTTCATTTTTCAAAGTGACATTGGTCTGGATACAATGTTTCTTGTGTGTTCATGTGTGGAGTGCCGAAGTTCTTTTTGCGGTTTCGCTGACTGTTCAGACACAAATATATCTGTTTAAAAGATTCTGGTGTAGGCGAGATAACTAGAACTGTGGTTATCCTCTCCCACAGTTCAAATCAGGGTGTAATCCACCTTTTTGCCTAAAAAAAAACCTTTTGAGTGTCTCACTGACTGTTCAGACACAAATATATCTGTTTAAAATAGTCTGGTGTAGGCCAGGTAGCAAGAACAGTGGTTTTCCTCTTCCATGGTTCAAATCTCTGTATTATCCACTTTTTTGCCTTTTTTCAATAAAAAAATAATTTTGAGTGTCTCCCTGACTGTTCAGATACAAATATATCTGTTTAAAAGAGTATGGTGTAGGCCAGATAACTAGAACTGTGGTTTTACAGTTCCACAGTTCAAATCTCTGTATTACCCACTTTTCTGCCTTTTTTCAATAAAAAAAACATTTTGAGTGTCTCGCTGACTGTTCAGACATAAATATATCTGTTTAAAAGATTCTGGTGTAGGCCTGATAACTAGAACTGTGGTTTTCCTCTCCCACGGTTCAAATCTGGGTGTAATCCACCTTTTTGCATAAAAAAACATTTTGAGTGTCTCACTGACTGTTCAGACACAAGTATACCTTTTAAAAGAGTCTAGTGTAGGCCAGATAACTAGAACTGTGGTTTTCCTCTTCCATGGTTCAAATCTCTGTATTATCCACTTTTTTGACTGTTTTCAAAAAAAAAATAACTTTGAGTGTCTCGTTGACTGTTCAGAAAAAAATATATCTGTTTAAAAGATTCTGGTGTAGGCCAGATAATTAGAACTGTGGTTTTCCTCTCCGACGGTTCAAATCTCTGTATTATCCACTTTTTTGCCTTTTTGCATAAAAAAACATTTTGAGTGTCTCGCTGACTGTTCAGACACAAATATATCTGTTTAAAAGAGTCTGGTGTAGGCCAGATAGCTAGAATTGTGGTTTTCCTCTTCCATGGTTCAAATCTCTTTATTATCCACTTTTTTGCCTTTTTTCAATAATAAAATAATTTTGAGTATCTCGCTGACTGTTCAGACACAAATTTATCTGTTTAAAAGTATCTGGTGTAGGTCAGATAACTAGAACTGTTGTTTTACAGTTCCACGGTTCAAATCTCTGTATTATCCACTTTTTTTGCCTTTTTTCAATAAAAAAAAAACATTTTGAGTGTCTCGCTGACTGTTCAGACATAAATATATCTGTTTAAAAAGATTCTGGTGTAGGCCAGATAGCTAGAACTGTGGTTTTCCTCTTCCACAGTCCAAATCTCTGTATTATCCACTTTTTTGCATTTTTTCAATAAAAAAAAACATTTTGAGTGTCTCGTTGACTGTTCAGAAACAAATATATCTGTTTAAAAGATTCTGGTGTAGGCCAGATAATTAGAACTGTGGTTTTCCTCTCCAATGGTTCAAATCTGGGTGTAATCCACCTTTTTGCACATTAAAAAACATTTTGAGTGTCTCGCTGACTGTTCAGACACAAATATATCTATTTAAAAAGTCTGGTGTAGGCCAGATAACTAGAACTGTGGTTTTGCAGTTCCTCAGTTCAAATCTCTGTATTATCAATTTTTTTGTCTTTTTTCATTAAAAAAACACATTTTGAGTGTCTCGCTGACTGTTCAGACACAAATATATCTGTTTTAAAGAGTCTTTTGTAGACCAGATAACCAGAACTGTGGTTTTCCACTCTCACGGTTAAAATCTGGGTGTAATCCAACTTTTGCATAAAAAAAACATTTTGCTTGTCTCACTGACTCTTCAGTCACAAATATATCTGTTTAAAATAGTCTAGTGTAGGTCAGATAGCTAGAATTTTAGTTTTCCTCTTCCACGGTTCAAATCTCTGTATTATCCACTTTTTTGCCTTTTTCAATAAAAAAAAATCATTTTGAGTGTCTCGCTGACTGTTCAGACACAAATATATCTGTTTAAAAGATTCTGGTGTAGGCCAGATAGTTCGAACTGTGGTTTACCTCTTCCATGGTTCAAATCTCTGTATTATCCACTTTTTTGCCTTTTTTCAATAAAAAAATAATTTTGAGTGTCTCGCTCACTGTTCAGACTCAAATATATCTGTTTAAAAGAGTCTGGTGTAGGCCAGATAACTAGAACTGAGGTTTTCCTCTCCTCCGGTTCAAATCTGGGTGTAATCCACCTTTTTGCATAAAAAAAAACATTTTGAGTGTCTCGCTGACTGTTCAGACACAAATAAATATGTTTAAAAGAGTCTGGTGTAGGCCAGATAACTAGAACTGAGGTTTTGCAGTTGCACGGTTCAAATCTTTGTATTATTAACGTTTTTGCCTTTTTTCAATAAAAAAAACATTTTGAGTGTCTCGCTGACTGTTCAGACACAAATATATCTGTTTAAAAGATTCTGGTGTAGGCCAGATAACTAGAACTGTGGTTTGCCTCTTCCACGGTTCAAATCTCTGTATTATTAACGTTTTTGCCTTTTTTCAATAAAAAAAACATTTTGAGTGTCTCGCTGACTGTTCAGACACAAATATATCTGTTTAAAAGATTCTGGTGTAGGCCAGATAACTAGAACTGGGGTTTTGCAGTTTCACGGTACAAATCTCTGTATTATCCACTTTTTTTGACTATTTTAAATAAAAAAAAACATTTTGAGTGTCTCGCTGACTGTTCAGACATAGATATATCTGTTTAAAAGATTATGGTGTAGGCCAGATAACTAGAAATGTGGTTTTCCTCTCCCACGGTTCAAATCTGGGTGTAATCCACCTTTTTGCAAAAAAAAAAAAAAAAAAAACATTTTGAGTGTCTCACTGACTGTTCAGATACAAGTATACCTGTTTAAAAGAGTCTGGTGTAGGCCAGATAACTAGAACTGTGGTTTTCGACTTCCATGGTGCAAATCTCTGTAGTATCCACTTTTTTGCCTTTTTTCAATAAAAAAATAATTTTGAGTGTCTCATTGACTGTTCAGAAACAAATATATCTGTTTAAAAGATTCTGGTGTAGGCCAGGTAACTAGAGCTGTGGTTTTCCTCTCTGATGGTTCAAATCTGGGTGTAATCCACCGTTTTGCACATAAAAAAACATTTTGAGTGTCTCGCTGACTGTTCAGACACAAATATATCTATTTAAAAGAGTCTGGTGTAGGCCAGATAGCTAGAACTGTGGTTTTTCAGTTCCTCGGTTCAAATCTCTGTATTATCCATTTTTTTGCCTTTTTTCATTAAAAAAATCACATTTTGAATGTCTCGCTAACTCTTCAGACACAAATATATCTGTTTAAAATAGTCTGGTGTAGGCCAGATAGCAAGAACAGTGGTTTTCCTCTTCCATGGTTCAAATCTCGGTATTATCCACTTTTTTGCCTTTTTTCAATAAAAAAATAATTTTGAGTGTCTCGCTGACTGTTCAGACACAAGTATATCTGTTTAAAAGAGTCTGGTGTAGGCCAGATAACTAGTACTGTGGTTTTGCAGTTCCACAGTTCAAATCTCTGTATTATTCACTTTTTTGCCTTTTTTCAATAAAAAAACCATTTTGAGTGTCTCGCTGACTGTTCAGACACAAATATATCTGTTTAAAAGAGTCTGGTGTAGGCCAGATAACTAGAACTGTGGTTTTCCTGTCCCACGGTTCAAATCTGGGTGTAATCCACCTTTATGCATAAAAAAAAAAACATTTTGAGTGTCTCACTGACTGTTCAGACACAAGTATACCTGTTTAAAAGAGTCTTTTGTAGGCCAGATAACTAGAACTGTGGTTTTGCAGTTCCTCGGTTCAAATCTCTGTATTATCCATTTTTTTGACTGTTTTCAATAAAAAAATAATTATGAGTGTCTCGTTGACTGTTCAGAAAAAAATATATCTGTTTAAAAGAGTTTGTTGTAGGCCAGATAACTAGAACTGTGGTTTTCCTCTTCCACAGTTCAAATCTCTGTATTATCCACTTTTTTGCCTTTTTTCAATAAAAAAAAACATTTTGAGTGTCTCGTTGACTGTTCAGAAACAAATATATCTGTTTAAAAGATTCTGGTGTAGGCCAGATAACTAGAACTGTGGTTTTCCTCTCCGACGGTTCAAATCTCTGTATTATCCACTTTTTTGCCTTTTTGCATAAAAAAACATTTTGAGTGTCTCGCTGACTGTTCAGACACAAATATATCTGTTTAAAAGAGTCTGGTGTAGGCCAGATAGCTAGAATTGTGGTTTTCCTCTTCCATGGTTCAAATCTCTTTATTATCCACTTTTTTGCCTTTTTTCAATAAAAAAATAATTTTGAGTGTCTCGCTGACTGTTCGGACACAATATATCTGTTTAAAAGAGTCTGGTGTTTGGGCAGATAACTAGAACTGTGGTTTTGCAGTTCCACGGTTCAAATGTCTGTATTATCCACTTTTTTTCCTTTTTTCAATAAAAAAAACCATTTTGAGTGTCTCGCTGACTGTTCAGACATAAATATATCTGTTTAAAAGATTCTGGTGCAGGCCAAATAAATAGAACTGTGGTTTTCCTGTCCCACGGTTCAAATCTGGGTGTAATCCACCTTTATGCATAAAAAAAACATTTTGAGTGTCTCACTGACTGTTCAGACACAAATATATCTGTTTAAAAGAGTCTGGTGTAGGCCAGATAACTAGAACTGTGGTTTTGCAGTTCCTCGGTTCAAATCTGGGTGTAATTCACCTTATTGCATTCAAAAAAATCATTTTGAGTGTCTCGCTGACTGTTCAGACACAAATATATCAGTTTAAAAGAGTCTGGTGTAGGCCAGATAGCTAGAGCTGTGGTTTTCCTCTCCCATGGTTCAAATCTGGGTGTAATCCACCTTTTTGCATAAAAACAAACATTTTGAGTGTCTCCCTGACTGTTCAGACACAAATATATCTTTTTAAAAGAGTCTGGTGTAGGCCAGATAACTAGAACTGTGGTTTTGCAGTTCCACGGTTCAAATCTCAGTATTATCCATTTTTTTGACCCTTTTTCAATAAAAAAACCCACATTTTGAGTGTCTCGCTGACTCTTCAGACACAAATATATCTGTTTAAAAGATTCTGGTGTAGGCCAGATAACTAGAACTGTGGTTTTGCAGTTCCTCTGTTCAAATCTCTGTATTATCCAATTTTTGCCATTTTTCAATAAAAAAATAATTTTGAGTATCTAGCTGACTGTTCAGATACAATTATATCTGTTTAAAAGATTCTGGTGTAGGCCAGATAACTAGAACTGTGGTTTTCCTCTCCCACGATTCAAATCTGGGTGTAATTCACCTTTTTGCATACAAAAAAATAATTTTGAGTGTCTCATTGACTGTTCAGACACAAATATATCTGTTTAAAAGAGTCTGGTGTAGGCCAGATAGATAGAACTGTGGTTTTGCAGTTCCTCGGTTCAAATCTGGGTGTAATTCACCTTTTTGCATAAAAAAAAACATTTTGAGTGTCTCGCTGACTGTTCAGACATAAATATATCGGTTTAAAAGATTCTGGTGTAGGCCAGATAACTAGAGCTGTGGTTTTCCTCTCCGACGGTTCAAATCTGGGTGTAATCCACCTTTTTGCACATAAAAAAACATTGTGAGTGTCTCGCTGACTGTTCAGACACAAATATATCTATTTAAAAGAGTCTGGTGTAGGCCAGATAGCTAGAACTGTGGTTTTGCAGTTCCTCGGTTCAAATCTCTGTATTATCCATTTTTTTGCCTTTTTTCATTAAAAAAATCACATTTTGAGTGTCTCGCTAACTCTTCAGACACAAATATATCTGTTTAAAAGAGTCTGGTGTAGGCCAGATAGCTAGAACTGTGTTTTTTCTCTTCCATGGTTCAAATATCTGTATTATCCACTTTTTTGCCATTTTTCAATAAAAAAATAATTTTGAGTGTCTCGCTGACTGTTCAGACACAAATATATCTGTTTAAAACAGTCTGGTGTAGGCTATATAACTAGAACTGTGGTTTTCCTCTCCCACGGTTACAAATCTGGGTGTAATTCACCTTTTTGCATAAAACAAAACATTTTGATTGTCTCACTGACTGTTCAGACACAAATATATCTGTTTAAAAGAGTCTGGTGTAGGCCAGACAGCTAGAACTGTGGTTTTCCACTTCCATGGTTCAAATCTCTGTATTATCCACTTTTTTCCATTTTTCAATAAAAAAATAATTTTGAGTGTCTCGCTGACTGTTCAGACACAAATATATCTGTTTAAAAGATTCTGGTGTAGGCGAGAAAACTAGAACTGTGGTTATCCTCTCCCACAGTTCAAATCAGGGTGTAATCCACCTTTTTGCCTAAAAAAAAACCTTTTGAGTGTCTCACTGACTGTTCAGACACAAATATATCTGTTTAAAATAGTCTGGTGTAGGCCAGATAGCAAGAACAGTGGTTTTCCTCTTCCATGGTTCAAATCTCGGCATTATCCACTTTTTTGCCTTTTTTCAATAAAAAAATTATTTTGAGTGTCTCGCTGACTGTTCAGACACAAATATATCTGTTTAAAAGAGTCTGGTGTAGGCCAGATAACTAGTACTGTGGTTTTGCAGTTCCACAGTTCAAATCTCTGTATTATTCACTTTTTTGCCTTTTTTCAATAAAAAAACCATTTTGAGTGTCTCGCTGACTGTTCAGACACAAATATATCTGTTTAAAAGAGTCTGGTGTAGGCCAGATAACTAGTACTGTGGTTTTGCAGTTCCACAGTTCAAATCTCTGTATTATTCACTTTTTTGCCTTTTTTCAATAAAAAAACCATTTTGAGTGTCTCACTGACTGTTCAGACACAAATATATCTGTTTAAAAGAGTGTGGTGTAGGCCAGATAACTAGAACTGTGGTTTTCCTCTTCCACAGTTCAAATCTCTGTATTATCCACCTTTTTGCATTTTTTCAATAAAAAAAAACATTTTGAGTGTCTCATTGACTGTTCAGACACAAATATATCTGTTTAAAAGAGTCTGGTGTAGGCCAGATAACTATAACTGTGGTTTTCCTGTCCCACGGTTCAAATCTGGGTGTAATCCACCTTTATGCATAAAAAAAAAACATTTTGAGTGTCTCACTGACTGTTCAGACACAAGTATACCTGTTTAAAAGAGTCTTTTGTAGGCCAGATAACTAGAACTGTGGTTTTGCAGTTCCTCGGTTCAAATCTCTGTATTATCCATTTTTTTGACTGTTTTCAATAAAAAAATAATTATGAGTGTCTCGTTGACTGTTCAGAATAAAATATATCTGTTTAAAAGAGTTTTGTGTAGGCCAGATAACTAGAACTGTGGTTTTCCTCTTCCACAGTTCAAATCTCTGTATTATCCACTTTTTTGCCTTTTTTCAATAAAAAAAAACATTTTGAGTGTCTCGTTGACTGTTCAGACACAAATATATCTGTTTAAAAGATTCTGGTGTAGGCCAGATAACTAGAACTGTGGTTTTCCTCTCCGACGGTTCAAATCTCTGTATTATCCACTTTTTTGCCTTTTTGCATAAAAAAACATTTTGAGTGTCTCGCTGACTGTTCAGACACAAATATATCTGTTTAAAAGAGTCTGGTGTAGGCCAGATAGCTAGAATTGTGGTTTTCCTCTTCCATGGTTCAAATCTCTTTATTATCCACTTTTTTGCCTTTTTTCAATAAAAAAATAATTTTGAGTGTCTCGCTGACTGTTCAGACACAATATATCTGTTTAAAAGAGTCTGGTGTTTGGGCAGATAACTAGAACTGTGGTTTTGCAGTTCCACGGTTCAAATGTCTGTATTATCCACTTTTTTTCCTTTTTTCAATAAAAAAAAACATTTTGAGTGTATCGCTGACTGTTCAGACATAAATATATCTGTTTAAAAGATTCTGGTGTAGGCCAAATAAATAGAACTGTGGTTTTCCTGTCCCACGGTTCAAATCTGGGTGTAATCCACCTTTATGCATAAAAAAAAAACATTTTAAGTGTCTCACTGACTGTTCAGACACAAATATATCTGTTTAAAAGATTCTGGTGTAGGCGAGATAACTAGAACTGTGGTTATCTTCTCCCCCAGTTCAAATCAGGGTGTAATCCACCTTTTTGCCTAAAAAAAAACCTTTTGAGTGTCTCACTCACTGTTCAGACACAAATATATCTGTTTAAAATAGTCTGGTGTAGGCCAGATTGCAAGAACAGTGGTTTTCCTCTTCCATGGTTCAAATCTCGGTATTATCCACTTTTTTGCCTTTTTTCAATAAAAAAATTATTTTGAGTGTCTCGCTGACTGTTCAGACACAAATATATCTGTTTAAAAGAGTCTGGTGTAGGCCAGATAACTAGTACTGTGGTTTTGCAGTTCCACAGTTCAAATCTCTGTATTATTCACTTTTTTGCCTTTTTTCAATAAAAAAAACATTTTGAGTGTCTCGCTGACTGTTCAGACACAAATATTTCTGTTTAAAAGAGTCTGGTGTAGGCCAGATAACTAGAACTGTGGTTTTCCTGTCCCACGGTTCAAATCTGGGTGTAATCCACCTTTATGCATAAAAAAAAAACATTTTGAGTGTCTCACTGACTGTTCAGACACAAGTATACCTGTTTAAAAGAGTCTTTTGTAGGCCAGATAACTAGAACTGTGGTTTTGCAGTTCCTCGGTTCAAATCTCTGTATTATCCATTTTTTTGACTGTTTTCAATAAAAAAATAATTATGAGTGTCTCGTTGACTGTTCAGAAAAAAATATGTCTGTTTAAAAGAGTTTGGTGTAGGCCAGATAACTAGAACTATGGTTTTCCTCTTCCACAGTTCAAATCTCTGTATTATCCACTTTTTTGCCTTTTTTCAATAAAAAAATAATTTTGAGTGTCTCGCTGACTGTTCAGACACAATATATCTGTTTAAAAGAGTCTGGTGTTTGGGCAGATAACTAGAACTGTGGTTTTGCAGTTCCACGGTTCAAATGTCTGTATTATCCACTTTTTTTCCTTTTTTCAATAAAAAAAAACGTTTTGAGTGTCTCGCTGACTGTTCAGACATAAATATATCTGTTTAAAAGATTCTGGTGTAGGCCAGATAACTAGAACTGTGGTTTTCCTGTCCCACGGTTCAAATCTGGGTGTAATCCACCTTTATGCATAAAAAAAAACATTTTGAGTGTCTCACTGACTGTTCAGACACAAATATATCTGTTTAAAAGAGTCTGGTGTAGGCCAGATAACTAGAACTGTGGTTTTGCAGTTCCTCGGTTCAAATCTGGGTGTAATTCACCTTATTGCATTCAAAAAAATCATTTTGAGTGTCTCATTGACTGTTCAGACACAAATATATCAGTTTAAAAGAGTCTGGTGTAGGCCAGATAGCTAGAGCTGTGGTTTTCCTCTCCCATGGTTCAAATCTGGGTGTAATTCACCTTTTTGCATAAAAACAAACATTTTGAGTGTCTCCCTGACTGTTCAGACACAAATATATCTTTTTAAAAGAGTCTGGTGTAGGCCAGATAACTAGAACTGTGGTTTTGCAGTTCCACGGTTCAAATCTCAGTATTATCCATTTTTTTGACCCTTTTTCAATAAAAAAACCCACATTTTGAGTGTCTCACTGACTGTTCAGACACAAGTATACCTGTTTAAAAGAGTCTGGTGTAGGCCAGATAACTAGAACTGTGGTTTTGCAGTTCCTCGGTTCAAATCTCTGTATTATCCACTTTTTTGCCATTTTTCAATAAAAAAATAATTTTGAGTATCTAGCTGACTGTTCAGATACAATTATATCTGTTTAAAAGATTCTGGTGTAGGCCAGATAACTAGAACTGTGGTTTTCCTCACCCACGATTCAAATCTGGGTGTAATTCACCTTTTTGCATACAAAAAAATCATTTTGAGTGTCTCATTGACTGTTCAGGCACAAATATATCTGTTTAAAAGAGTCTGGTGTAGGCCAGATAGCTAGAACTGTGGTTTTCCTCTCCCATGGTTCAAATCTGGGTGTAATCCACCTTTTTGCATAAAAAAAAACATTTTGAGTGTCTCGCTGACTGTTCAGACATAAATATATCTGTTTAAAAGATTCTGGTGTAGGCCAGATAACTAGAACTGTGGTTTTCCTGTCCCACGGTTCAAATCTGGGTGTAATCCACCTTTATGCATGAAAAAAAACATTTTGAGTGTCTCACTGACTGTTCAGACACAAGTATACCTGTTTAAAAGAGTCTGGTGTAGGCCAGATAACTAGAACTGTGGTTTTGCAGTTCCTCGGTTCAAATCTCTGTATTATTCACTTTTTTGCCTTTTTTCTATAAAAAAAAACATTTTGAGAGTCTCGCTGACTGTTCAGACACAAATATATCTGTTTAAAAGAGTCTGGTGTAGACCAGATAACTAGAACTGTGTTTTTTCTCTTCCATGGTTCAAATATCTGTATTATCCACTTTTTTGCCATTTTTCATTAAAAAAATAATTTTGAGTATCTCGCTGACTGTTCAGATACAATTATATCTGTTTAACCCCTTAAGCCCCGCGGGTGGTTTGCACGTTAATGACCGGGCCAATTTTTACAATTCTGACCACTGTCATTTTATGAGGTAATTACTCTGGAACGCTTCAATGGATCCCCCTGATTCTGAGATTTTTCTTTCGTGACATATTGTACTTCATGATTGTGGAAAAATTTCTTCGATATCACTTGCGTTTATTTGTGAAAAAAACGGAAATTTGGCGAAAATTTTGAAAATTTTGCAATTTTCAAAATTTGAATTTTTAAGCCCTGAAATCAGAGCGATATGTCACAAAAAAGAGTTAATAAATAACATTTCCCACATGTCTACTTTACATCAGCACAATTTTGGAACCAAAATTTTTTTTTGTTAGGGAGCTATAAGGGTTAAAAGTTGACCAGCGATTTCTCATTTTTCCAACAAAATTTACAAAACCATTTTTTTAGGGACCACATCACATTTGAAGTCACTTTGAGAGGTCTTTATGACAGAAAATACCCAAAAGTGACACCATTCTAAAAACTGCACCCCTCAAGGTGCCCAAAACCACATTCAAGAACTTTATTAACCCTTCAGGTGCTTCATAGGAATTTTTTGAATGTGGAAGAAAAAAATGAACATTTAACTTTTTTCACAAAAATGTTACTTTAGACCCAATTTTTTTTATTTTCACAGGGGTAACAAGAAAAAATGGACCGCAAAATTTGTTGTGCAATTTCCCCTGGGCACGCAGATACCCAATATTTGGGGAAAAAACACTGTTTGGGCGCACTGTAGGGCTCGGAAGGGAAGGAGCGCCATTTGACTTTTTGATTGTAAAATTTGCTTGAATAATTAGCGGACACCATGTTGCGTTTAGAGAGCCCCTGTGTGCCCAAACATTGGAGCTACCCCACAAGTGACCCCATTTTGGAAACTAGACCCCCCAAGGCACCTATCTTGATGCATAGTGAGCAGTTGCAACCCCCAGGTGCTTCACAAATTGATTCGTAAAAATGAAAAAGTGAAAAAAAAAACACTTTTTCATTGTTACGAATCAATTTGTGAAGCACCTGGGGGTTCCAACTGCTCACTATGCATCTAGATAGGTGCCTTGGGGGGTTTAGTTTCCAAAATGGGGTCACTTGTGGGGGAGCTCCAATGTTTGGGCACACAGGGACTCTCTAAATGCAACATGGTATCCGCTAACAAATTGAATGGAAAATCGGCTCAAATTGTTAGCGGACACCACATTGCGTTTGGAGAGCCCCTCTGTGCCCAAACTTTGGAGCTCCCTCACAAGTGACCCCATTTTGGAAACTAGACCCCCCAAGGCACCTTTCTAGATGCATAGTGAGCACTTGGAACCCCCAGGTGCTTCACAAATTGATTCGTAATAATGAAAAAGTGAAAAAAAAAAACATTTTTGATTTTTATGAATCAATTTGTGAAGCACCTGGGGTTCCAAGTGCTCACTATTCATCTAGATAGGTGCCTTGGGGGATCTAGTTTCCAAAATGGGGTCACTTGTGGGGGAGCTCCAATGTTTGGGCACGCAGGGTCTCTCTAAATGCAACATGGTTTCCGCTAACAAATTGAATGGAAAATCGGCTCAAATTGTTAGCGGACACCACATTGCGTTTGGAGAGCCCCTCTGTGCCCAAACTTTGGAGCTCCCCCACAAGTGACCCCATTTTGGAAACTAGACCCCCCAAGGCACCTTTCTAGATGCATAGTGAGCACTTGGAACCCCCAGGTGCTTCACAAATTGATTCGTAATAATGAAAAAGTGAAAAAAAAACCACTTTTTCATTTTTATGAATCAATTTGTGAAGCACCTGGGGTTCCAAGTGCTCACTATGAATCTAGATAGGTGCCTTGGGGGGTCTAGTTTCCAAAATGGGGTCACTTGTGGGGGAGCTCCAATGTTTGGGCACACAGGGACTCTCCAAATGCAACATGATATCCGCTAACAATTTGAGCCGACAATTTGTTAGCGGATATCATGTTGCATTTGGAGAGTCCCTGTGTGCCCAAACATTGGAGCTCCCCCACAAGTGACCCCATTTTGGAAACTAGACCCCCCAAGGCACCTATCTAGATTCATAGTGAGCACTTGGAACCCCAGGTGCTTCACAAATTGATTCATAAAAATGAAAAAGTGGTTTTTTTTTCACTTTTTCATTATTACGAATCAATTTGTGAAGCACCTGGGGGTTCCAAGTGCTCACTATGCATCTAGAAAGGTGCCTTGGGGGGTCTAGTTTCCAAAATGGGGTCACTTGTGGGGGAGCTCCAAAGTTTGGGCACAGAGGGGCTCTCCAAACGCAATGTGGTGTCCGCTAACAATTTGAGCCGATTTTCCATTCAATTTGTTAGCGGATACCATGTTGCATTTAGAGAGTCCCTGCGTGCCCAAACATTGGAGCTCCCCCACAAGTGACCCCATTTTGGAAACTATACCCCCCAAGGCACCTATCTAGATTCATAGTGAGCACTTGGAACCCCAGGTGCTTCACAAATTGATTCATAAAAATGAAAAAGTGTTTTTTTTTTCACTTTTTCATTTTTACAAATCAATTTGTGAAGCACCTGGGGATTCCAAGTGCTCACTATGCATCTAGATAGGTGCCTTGGGGGGTCTAGTTTCCAAAATGGGGTCACTTGTGGGGGAGCTCCAATGTTTGGGCACACAGGGGCTCTCCAAACGCAACATGACGTCCGCTTACAATTTGAGCCGATTTTCCATTCAATTTGTTAGCGGACACCATGTCGCGTTTGGAGAGCCCGTGATGTGCCTAAACAGTGGAGCTCCCCCACAAGTGTCCCCATTTTGGAAACTATACCCCTCAAGGATTTTATTAAGGTGTATAGTGAACATTTTGAACCCAGAGGTACGGCACAGAATTTGTTTACATTAGGTCATCATATTGAATAAGTTGTCATTATTCTTGAGCGCAAGTGCTCGCTACTTGAGTTTGCATCGGGTACTCAGGTATGCACCATGTACAGCGTGTGCTCGAGTGACATGCTCGAGTCCCTGCTCCACATGTTTCACGGTTATTAGACACCCAAAAAAAAACATGCGGGGATCGCTCGTGCATGGCAGGCAATCCCCGTAAAGTTTTTTGGCCGCGAAGCATATGGGGCAGAGACTCGAGCATGTCACTCAAATACCCACGATACTCAATGCATACCAGAGCACCCGATGCAAACTCAAGTAGCGAGCACTTGCTCTCAACACTAGTCTCCATATCGTCATCTTTTTTTCTTACTTTTGAAAAAAATCCCAACCCCAGCCCTAGCCCTAGCACAACCCTAGCCCTAGCACAAGCCTAGCCCTAGCACAACCCTAGCCCTAGCACAACCCTAACCCTAGCACAACCCTAACCCTAGCACAACCCTAGCCCCAGCACAACCCTAGCCCCAGCACAACCCTAGCCCCAAACCCAGCCCTAACCCTAGCCCAATCCTAACCCAAGAGTTTATTTTTGACGCCGTTCCTTGTGCGGTATAAGTGATTAGACGACTTTATTCTTCGGGTCGGTGTGATTACAGCAATGCCAGAATCATATGGGGTTTTTATGACTGACAGCTGTCACACACTAAAAGACGCATTTTTTGTAAAATCTAGTTTTTTGCATCGCCATATTTTGAGAGCTATAATTTTTCCAGATTTTGGCAGACAGTCATGTGACGGCTCGTTTTTTGCGGGATGACTTGACGTTGTTATTGGTGCCATTTTCAGGCACGTGACATTTTTTGATCGCTTTCTATTCCGATTTTTGGGAGGCAGAATAAACAAAAACCAACAATTCAGGAATTGTTTTTTTTTTTTTTTTTATTCTGTTCCGCGTGTGGTAAAATTGATGAGGTAGCTTTATTCTTCGGGTCAGTACGTTTACAGCGGTACCACATTTGTATCATTTTTCTATGTTTTGGCGCTTATACACAATAAAAGCTATTTTATCGAAAAAAATATTTTTTAGTATTGCTTTATTCTGAGAGCTATAACTTTTTTATTTTTCAGCTGATGGAGCTATATCGCGGCTTGTTTTTTGCGGGACGAGATGACGTTTTCAGCGGTATTTTTATTTATATGCGTCTTTTTGATCGCGTGTTATTCCACTTTTTGTTTGACGGTATGGTGATAAAGCATTGTTTTTTGCTTCGTTTTTTTTTTTTTTTTACTGTGTTCACTGAAGGGGTTAACTAGTGGGACAGTTTTATAGGTCAGGTTGTTTCGGACGCGGCGATACCAAATATGTGTACTTTTATTGTTTTTTTTTATTTTTTTTATAATATTTATTGATGGGTACATTATATTTTTATTTTTGGTGTATTATTTTTTTTATTTTTTTATAATATTTTTGCACATTTTTTTTTTTTTCCACTTTCACACAGTTTATACACTTTATTACTTTGTCCCACTCTGGGACTTTCACTTTTTTTTTTCTGATCGCCTGCATGGCACAGGAATGGAGCACCATCCCTATGCCATGAAGGCTGTCAGAAGTGCACAGTGTGAAGATTGCTTGGAGATGCACTGCGCATGTCCAAGCAATCTTCCTGCTCTCTGGTGACCCGGATGTTGTCATGACGACATCGGGTCGTCATGGCAACACCCGGGAAGCCTTTGCAGACTGCGCTGGAAGCCGGAAGAGGAGGTGAGTATCGCCGATCACCTCCCCTTGCCCCCGCAATGCTGCGATCGACTTCGATCGCAGCATCGCTGGGGTTAATGTGCTGGGAGCGGTGCAGGACCGCTCCCTGCACATAGTACCGGTGTCAGCTGTGACAATCAGCTGACACCCGGCGGCGATCGCGCCCGCACAGCCTGTGTGCGCGCGCGATCGCGATGACGTACTAATACGGGTCTGGCTCTTAAGTCCCAGGGCACAGACGCGTATTAGTACATCAGATGTTATTAAGGGGTTAAAAGAGTCTGGTGTAGGCCAGATAACTAGAACTGTGGTTTTCCTCTTCCACGGTTCAAATCTCTGTATTATCCACTTTTTTGCCTTTTCTCAATAAAAAAAACATTTTGAGTGTCTCGCTGACTGTTCAGACACAAATATATCTGTTTAAAAGAGTGTGGTGTAGGCCAGATAACTAGAACTGTGGTTTTCCTCTCCCACGGTTCAAATCTGGGTGTAATTCACCTTTTTGCATAAAAAAAACATTTTGAGTGTCTCACTGACTGTTCAGACACAAATATATCTGTTTAAAAGAGTCTGGTGTAGGCCAGATAACTAGAACTGTGGTTTTGCAATTCCACGGTTCAAATCTCTGTATTATCCACTTTTTTGCCTTTTTTAAAAAAAAAAAAATCATTTTGAGGGTCGTGCTGACTGTTCAGACACAAATACAGTACAGACCAAAAGTTTGGACACACCTTCTCATTTAAAGATTTTTCTGTATTTTCATGACTTTGAAAATTGTCCATTCACACTGAAGGCATCAAAACTATGAATTAACACATGTGGAATTATATACTTAACAAAAAAGTGTGAAACAACTGAAATAATGTCTTATATTCTAGGTTCTTCAAAGTAGCCACCTTTTGCTTTGATGACTGCTTTGCACACTCTTGCAATTCTCTTGATGAGCTTTAAGAGGTAGTCACCGGAAATGGTTTTCACTTCACAGGTGTGCCCTGTCAGGTTTAATAAGTGGGATTTCTTGCCTTATAAATGGGGTTGGGACCCTCAGTTGTGTTGTGCAGAAGTCAGGTGGATACACAGCTGATAGTCTGTAACGGGTCCGGGAGGCGGAACCTCTGAGCTACTATACAAGGGGGCGGCCCTTGTAAGGGAGCGGGTGGCAGTCTCTGGGTGAACGGACAGGGAGTTACGGCAAGTGATCAGGGCAGTCTCTGGGTAAGGGGTAGGTACGACCTGTGATGGCAGAGCCTCCGGGTAGGCTAGCAGGCAGATGGTAGATGTGTGCTCCCAGGTGAGCAAGCGAGAGTCTCTGGAATAGCAGGTGGTCACGGCACGTGACGGCGGAACCTCCGGGCTGGCAGGCAGGTAGGTAACGGAGAAGCGCTCCCAGGTGAGCGGGCAAGAGTCTCTGGAATAGCTGGTGGTCACCGCACGTGACAACAGGACCTCCGGGCTGGCAAGCAGGCAGGTAACGGAGATGCGCTCCCAGGTGAGCGGGCAAGAGTCTCTGAGATAGCTGGTGGTCACAGCACGTGACAACGGAGCCTCCGGGCTGGCAAGCAGGCAGATAACGGAGAAGCGCTCCCAGGTGAGCGGGCAAGCTGGTCCATAGACAGACTGACCGGAGTAGTAAGGCAGACCGTCGGACCTCAGGCAAGCAGGCAGGTAGCTGATATGCGCTCCCAGGTGAGCGGGCAGGCTGGTCCTTTAGATAGACTGACAGGAGTAGTAAGGCAGACCGTCGGACCTCAGACTGGCAGACAGGTAACAAGTATTCAGGCAGGAATCAGGCAGGTAACTGGCAGGTAACTAGCAGGAAACTGGCAGGAAACTGGCAGGTAACTGGCAACGGGACCTGAGGGCTGAAGCACAGGTGAGACACAGGTGCAAACAACATTGCTCGGGCACCTCCATTTTGGAGGAGGTGCCTTATATATGATGAAGTCCTCCGGCCATTGGCCGGGGACTCCTTAGGACGGCGCGCGCGGCCCCTTTAAGAGGAGGGGAGCGCGCGCGCGCCCTAAGCACAGGGGCCGGGAAGGAGCGCGCGCTGAGAGCAGAGCGGGAGGAGGACGCCGGGAAGGAGCGCGCGCTGACAGCAGAGCGGGGAGAGGACGCCGGGCACGGAGCAGAGCGGTGAGGGGAGCAGCGTCCCTGCCTAGCAGAGGGCAGGGACGCCAGCGCTACAGTACCCCCCCCTTTAGGCCCCCCCTTTTTTAGGCCAGACAGAAATTTAGCTAGGATGAGAGGGGCATGGATGTTCTCCCGGGGCTCCCACGTTCTCTCCTCAGGACCAAACCCCTTCCAATCTACCAGAAAAAAGGTCTTTCCTCTTACCCTTTTGGTGGCAAGAATGTTCTCTACCTCAAACTCGTCCTCAGCAGAAACCGGAGCAGGAGGCGTACCTGTAGACTTGGAAAAAGAGTTAAGCACCACAGGTTTGAGGAGAGACACATGGAAGGAGTTAGGGATCCGTAAGTTGGCCGGGAGTTTCAATTTATAGGCCACCGGGTTGATCTGACTGATGACCTCCAGTGGGCCGATGAACCGAGGCCCTAACTTATAGGAAGGGATCTTGAGCCGGACATATTTGGACGAGAGCCAGACTTTATCCCCAGGGCGGAATTGAGGAGGGTCCAGACGTTTTTTGTCAGCGTGTCTTTTCATACGCTCGGATGACAGAAGGAGTGCGGACCGGGTACTCTCCCATATGGAGGAAAATTTGTTAACAAGAGATTCCGCAGCCGGATTGTCCGCCGAGGTGGAGACGGGAAACGGGATCCGAGGATGCTGACCGTAGACTACAAAAAACGGGGATTTGGAGGAAGACTCGCTCTCGTGATTGTTGTACGAGAATTCGGCCCATGGCAGGAGATCCACCCAGTCAGAATGGTGGGCATTAACGAAGTGCCGAAGGTAACTGGTCAGGTTCTGATTGATCCGCTCCACTTGACCATTAGACTGTGGGTGGTAAGCGGAGGAGAAGTCCAGGGTGACGTCCAGCAATTTACAAGTGGCTCTCCAGAAACGGGAAGTGAACTGTACCCCACGATCCGGCACGATGTGACGGGGCAGGCCATGAAGACGGAAGATGTGGCGGATAAAGTCTTTAGCCAGCTCGGGTGCAGACGGAAGACCTGGCAGTGGAATGAAGTGAGCCATCTTGGAGAAGCGGTCAGCGACCACCCAAATGACCGTACAACCGGCAGAGACGGGTAGATCAGTAATGAAGTCCATCGCTATATGCTGCCAGGGGGCAGCAGGTACTGGCAGAGGTAGGAGGCGGCCGGCCGGCAGGTGTCTCGGAACTTTGTTGCGGGCGCAGGACACACAGGCAGAAACAAAGTCTATTACATCCTTGTGCAGGTTAGGCCACCAGTAGTGCCGGGTAATAAGCTGGAGGGTCTTTTTCTGACCGGCGTGGCCAGCTAGTTTAGACGAATGACCCCAGTGTAGGATCTTCTCCCGATCAGGTACTGGTACGAACGTCTTACCAGGAGGAAGACGATTTAGACTCACGGGAGCCACCTGCATTACTCTGGCGGGATCGATGATATGTTTCGGATCCTCCTCGAGATCAGACACCAGAAAGGACCGAGACAAGGCGTCCGCCTTGACGTTTTTGTCAGCCGGGCGAAAATGAAGGACAAAATCAAAACGAGCAAAAAACAAGGACCACCGGGCTTGGCGCGGGTTAAGTCTCTGGGCATGCTGGAGGTAAGCCAAGTTCTTGTGGTCAGTGTAAATTATTACCGGGTGAAGAGCCCCCTCGAGCAGGTAACGCCACTCCTCCAATGCCAGTTTGATGGCCAATAACTCTCGGTCTCCTATGGAATAGTTGCGCTCAGAGGAGGAGAAGAGTTTAGAGAAGAAGCCACAAGTTACCATCCTCCCGGAAGATGATTTTTGAGTAAGTACCGCTCCGGCTCCAGAGGAGGAGGCGTAAACTTCCAGGAAGAACTGCTTGTTGCCATCTGGGCGATGCAGCACCGGGGCGGAAGAGAAGGCCTGTTTAAGGGAAAGAAAGGCCTCCTCTGCTTCGGGTGGCCACTCTTTGGGATTAGTACCTTTACGGGTGAGCGCAGAAATTGGGGCCGTCCGGGAAGAGAAGTGTGGTATGAAGAGGCGGTAGTAGTTGGCGAAGCCCAGGAATCGCTGAATGGCCTTCAACCCCTCCGGTCGGGGCCATTTCTCGATGGCAGACAGTTTCTCAGGATCCATTTGTAGGCCGGTCTGAGAGATAATGTAGCCCAGAAACGGAAGCGAGGTCTGCTCAAAGAGGCACTTCTCAAATTTAGCGTAGAGATGGTTCTGCCTTAGCCTGAGCAGGACCTGACGAACGTCCCTCCGGTGAGTCTGGAGATCCGGAGAGAAGACCAAGATGTCGTCCAGGTACACCACTACGCAGGAGTAGAGAAGGTCCCGGAAGATGTCATTGACCAACTCTTGAAAGACGGCAGGAGCGTTACAGAGACCAAAGGGCATTACCAGGTATTCATAGTGGCCGTCCCGGGTGTTGAATGCCGTCTTCCATTCATCCCCCTGACGAATACGAACCAGGTTGTACGCCCCACGAAGGTCCAGTTTGGTGAAGATCCTAGCCCCCCTCAGGCGATCAAATAATTCTGGAATGAGCGGAAGGGGGTACTTATTCTTCACCGTGATCAGGTTTAGGCCTCTATAGTCTATACAGGGACGGAGAGAGCCGTCCTTCTTTTTGACGAAAAAGAAGCCTGCTCCCGCCGGGGAGGTAGATTTCCGGATGAATCCTCTGGCCAGATTCTCCTCAATATATTCGGACATTGACCGGGTCTCAGCAGCGGATAAAGGATAGATACGCCCACGGGGAGGAGTAGTACCGGGTAGCAGATCGATGGGACAGTCGTATGGTCTATGTGGTGGTAATGTCTCTGCCTCCTTTTTATTAAAGACATCTGCATAAGACCAATAAGGAATCGGAAGTCCAGGTAGATTAGCTGGGGTAGGAGAGGGACGGACGGGATGGACGGGAACCAGGCAGGTTTTATGACAGTCTTGTCCCCAGCGAAGGACCTCTCCGGTTTGCCAGTCTAGCACGGGTGCATGTCTCTGGAGCCAGGGCAGACCTAGCAAGAGGGCGTGAGAGAGTCCAGGCAGAACATGAAAGGAGATACTTTCAGAATGCAGCATTCCCACCTGCAGGGTAATGGATTCAGTGATGAGTTGAATGGGGCGAGGTAAGAGGCCCCCATCCACGGCAGCGACAGACAAGGGTACAGCCAGAGGTTTGGTGGGGATGCGGTATTTCTCAACCAGGGACTGTGAAATAAGGTTCCCGGCTGCTCCAGAGTCAAGTTGGGCTAGTTCGAAATAACGGTTCTCCCCGTAGATGATCGAAACTGACAACAGCAGGGATGGAGAGGATTTATTCTTGTCTAGGTGGACCTCTCTGAGCGAACCTAGACACAGGCGTTTCCCGACCTCTCCGGGCAGGCACGGATCCGGTGCTCCTTACTGCCACAGTAGAAGCAGCTCCCCTCGGCACGGCGTGAGTCCTGACGGGTTTTGACCATCTTGGTCTGGTCGACCTGCATAGGCTCAGGAGAGTGTACCTGGGGAGAGATGGAGGGAATGACGGGTTTCTGGAAAGTAGGAGCTAAACGTGGAATCCTTCTCTCACGGGTGACCTCTTTGGCACGCTCCTGGAACCGTAGGTCAATCCGGGTGGCAAGGGTTATTAGATCATCGAGAGAGGTAGGAATGTCCCGACCAGCAAGTTCATCTTTAATACGACCGGACAGACCCTCCCAGAAGACGGATACCAGAGCGTCGTTATCCCAGGCCAGCTCCGAGGCAAGGGTGCGGAACCGTATGGCATATTGGCCCACGGTGAGACCCTCCTGACGGAGGCGTAGCAGAGAGGATGCGGATGAGGTCTTCCGTCCGGGTTCGTCGAAGACTTTCCGGAAAGCCGAGAGAAAAGCAGGCAAGTTGGACACCAGGGGGTCTCCTCTCTCCCATAGAGGATTTAGCCAGGCCAGGGCCTCCCCGGTGAGATGGGACATGATAAAGGCAATTTTGGCCCGGTCGGAATTAAACTGATGGGACAAAAGTTCAAAGTGCAGGGTGCACTGATTTATGAAGCCCCGAGCCTGGACGGAGTCGCCTCCGAAGCGAGGAGGTGCAGACAGCCGGGGACCGGGATAGGTTACCATGGTATTAGTGGGTAGCGGAGCTGCCGGGTTGCGAGTCATGGTACTGGCAGTGGCTGCAGGTGGTGCAGTCAGAGTGTCCAGGCGAGTATTGACATTCCGCAGGTGACCCAGGATGGACTCCTGTTGGGACCTTTGACGGGACAGTTCATGACACAGGTCCGTGAGCGAGGGAGCTTGGGTGCCACCGGGTTCCATGGCCCGAGCAAACTGTAACGGGTCCGGGAGGCGGAACCTCTGAGCTACTATACAAGGGGGTGGCCCTTGTAAGGGAGCGGGTGGCAGTCTCTGGGTGAACGGACAGGGAGTTACGGCAAGTGATCAGGGCAGTCTCTGGGTAAGGGGTAGGTACGACCTGTGATGGCAGAGCCTCCGGGTAGGCTAGCAGGCAGATGGTAGATGTGTGCTCCCAGGTGAGCAAGCGAGAGTCTCTGGAATAGCAGGTGGTCACGGCACGTGACGGCGGAACCTCCGGGCTGGCAGGCAGGTAGGTAACGGAGAAGCGCTCCCAGGTGAGCGGGCAAGAGTCTCTGGAATAGCTGGTGGTCACCGCACGTGACAACAGGACCTCCGGGCTGGCAAGCAGGCAGGTAACGGAGATGCGCTCCCAGGTGAGCGGGCAAGAGTCTCTGAGATAGCTGGTGGTCACAGCACGTGACAACGGAGCCTCCGGGCTGGCAAGCAGGCAGATAACGGAGAAGCGCTCCCAGGTGAGCGGGCAAGCTGGTCCATAGACAGACTGACCGGAGTAGTAAGGCAGACCGTCGGACCTCAGGCAAGCAGGCAGGTAGCTGATATGCGCTCCCAGGTGAGCGGGCAGGCTGGTCCTTTAGACAGACTGACAGGAGTAGTAAGGCAGACCGTCGGACCTCAGACTGGCAGACAGGTAACAAGTATTCAGGCAGGAATCAGGCAGGTAACTGGCAGGTAACTAGCAGGAAACTGGCAGGAAACTGGCAGGTAACTGGCAACGGGACCTGAGGGCTGAAGCACAGGTGAGACACAGGTGCAAACAACATTGCTCGGGCACCTCCATTTTGGAGGAGGTGCCTTATATATGATGAAGTCCTCCGGCCATTGGCCAGGGACTCCTTAGGACGGCGCGCGCGGCCCCTTTAAGAGGAGGGGAGCGCGCGCGCGCGCGCCCTAAGCACAGGGGCCGGGAAGGAGCGCGCGCTGAGAGCAGAGCGGGAGGAGGACGCCGGGAAGGAGCGCGCGCTGACAGCAGAGCGGGGAGAGGACGCCGGGCACGGAGCAGAGCGGTGAGGGGAGCAGCGTCCCTGCCTAGCAGAGGGCAGGGACGCCAGCGCTACATAGTCCTACTGAATAGACTGTTAGAATTTGTATTATGGCAAGAAAAAAGCAGCTAAGTAAAGAAAAATGAGTGGCCATCATTACTTTAAGAAATGAAGGTCAGTCAGTCCGAAAAATTGGGCAAACTTTGAAAGTGTCCCCAAGTGCAGTTGCAAAAACCATCAAGCGCTACAAAGAAACTGGCTCACATGAGGACCGCCCCAGGAAAGGAAGACCAAGAGTCACCTCTGCTTCTGAGGATAATCGCAGAAATCGCAGGTTAACAGCAGCTCAGATTAGAGACCAGGTCAATGCCACACAGAGTTCTAGCAGCAGACACATCTCTTCAACAACTGTTAAGAGGAGACTTTGTGCAGCAGGCCTTCATGGTAAAATAGCTGCTAGGAAACCACTGCTAAGGACAGGCAACAAGCAGAAGAGACTTGTTTGGGCTAAAGAACACAAGGAATGGACATTAGACCAGTGGAAATCTGTGCTTTGGTCTGATGAGTCCAAATTTGAGATCTTTGGTTCCAACCACCGTGTCTTTATGCGACGCAGAAAAGGTGAACGGATGGACTCTACATGCCTGGTTCCCACCATGAAGCATGGAGGAGGAGGTGTGATGGTGTGGGGGTGCTTTGCTGGTGACACTGTTGGGTATTTATTCAAAATTGAAGGCATACTGAACCAGCATGGATACCACAGCATCTTGCAGCGGCATGCTATTCCATCCGGTTTGCGTTTAGTTGGACCATCATTTATTTTTCAACAGGACAATGACCCCAAGCACACCTCCAGGCTGTGTAAGGGCTATTTGACCAAGAAGGAGAGTGATAGGGTGCTACGCCAGATGACCTGGCCTCCACAGTCACCAGACCTGAACCCAATCGAGATGGTTTGGGGTGAGCTGGACCGCAGAGTGAAGGCAAAAGGGCCAACAAGTGCTAAGCATCTCTGGGAACTCCTTCAAGATTGTTGGAAGACCATTTCCGGTGACTACCTCTTGAAGCTCATGAAGAGAATGCCAAGAGTGTGCAAAGCAGTCATCAAAGCAAAAGGTGGCTACTATGAAGAACCTAGAATATAAGACATATTTTCAGTTGTTTCACACTTTTTTGTTAAGTTTATAATTCCACATGTGTTAGTCCATAGTTTTGATGCCTTCAGTGTGAATGTACAATTTTCATAGTCATGAAAATACAGAAAAAACTTTAAATGAGAAGGTGTGTCCAAACTTTTGGTCTGTACTGTATATCTGTTTAAAAGAGTCTGGTGTAGGCCAGATAACTAGAACTGTGGTTTTCCTCTCCCACGGTTCAAATCTGGGTGTAATCCACCTTTTGCATAAAAAAATATTTTGAGTGTCTAGCTGACTGTTCAGACACAAATATATCTGTTTAAAAGAGTCTGGTGTAGGCCAGATAGCTATAACTGTGGTTTTCCTCTTCCATGGTTCAAATCTCTGTATTATCCACTTTTTTGCCTTTTTTCAATAAAAAAATAATTATGAGTGTCTCGCTGACTGTTCAGACACAAATATATCTGTTTAAAAGAGTCTGGTGTAGGCCAGATACCTCGAACTGTGGTTTTACAGTTCCACAGTTCAAATCTCTGTATTATCCACTTTTTTGCCTTTTTTCAATAAAAAAATAATTTTGAGTGTCTCGATGACTGTTCAGACACAAATATGTCTGTTTAAAAGAATCTGGTGTAGGCCAGATAACTAGAACTGTTGTTTTACAGTTCCACGGTTCAAATCTCTGTATTATCCACTTTTTTGCCTTTTTTCAATAAAAAAATAATTTTGAGTGTCTCGCTGACTGTTCAGACACAAATATATCTGTTTAAAAGATTCTGGTGTAGGCCAGATAACTAGAACTGTGGTTTTCCTCTCCCACGATTCAAATCTGGGTGTAATTCACCTTTTTGCATTCAAAAAAATCATTTTGAGTGTCTCATTGACTGTTCAGACACAAATATATCGGTTTAAAAGAGTCTGGTGTAGGCCAGATAGCTAGAACTGTGGTTTTCCTCTCCCATGGTTCAAATCTAGGTGTAATCCACCTTTATGCATGAAAAAAATCATTTTGAGTGTCTCACTGACTGTTCAGACACAAGTATACCTGTTTAAAAGAGTCTGGTGTAGGCCAGATAACTAGAACTGTGGTTTTGCAGTTCCTCGGTTCAAATCTCTGTATTATTCACTTTTTTGCCTTTTTTCTATAAAAAAAACATTTTGAGAGTCTCGCTGACTGTTCAGACACAAATATATCTGTTTAAAAGAGTCTGGTGTAGACCAGATAACTAGAACTGTGTTTTTTCTCTTCCATGGTTCAAATATCTGTATTATCCACTTTTTTGCCATTTTTCATTAAAAAAATAATTTTGAGCATCTCGCTGACTGTTCAGATACAATTATATCTGTTTAACCCCTTAAGCCCCGCGGGTGGTTTGCACGTTAATGACCGGGCCAATTTTTACAATTCTGACCACTGTCATTTTATGAGGTAATTACTCTGGAACGCTTCAATGGATCCCCCTGATTCTGAGATTTTTTTTTCGTGACATATTGTACTTCATGATTGTGGAAAAATTTCTTCGATATCACTTGCGTTTATTTGTGAAAAAAACGGAAATTTGGCGAAAATTTTGAAAATTTTGCAATTTTCAAAATTTGAATTTTTAAGCCCTGAAATCAGAGCGATATGTCACAAAAAAGAGTTAATAAATAACATTTCCCACATGTCTACTTTACATCAGCACAATTTTGGAACCAAAATTTTTTTTTGTTAGGGAGCTATAAGGGTTAAAAGTTGACCAGCGATTTCTCATTTTTCCAACAAAATTTACAAAACCATTTTTTTAGGGACCACATCACATTTGAAGTCACTTTGAGAGGTCTTTATGACAGAAAATACCCAAAGTGACACCATTCTAAAAACTGCACCCCTCAAGGTGCTCAAAACCACATTCAAGAACTTTATTAACCCTTCAGGTGCTTCATAGGAATTTTTTGAATGTGGAAGAAAAAAATGAACATTTAACTTTTTTCACAAAAATGTTACTTTAGACCTAATTTTTTTTATTTTCACAGGGGTAACAAGAAAAAATGGACCGCAAAATTTGTTGTGCAATTTCCCCTGGGCACGCAGATACCCAATATTTGGGGAAAAAACACTGTTTGGGCGCACTGTAGGGCTCGGAAGGGAAGGAGCGCCATTTGACTTTTTGATTGTAAAATTTGCTTGAATAATTAGCGGACACCATGTTGCGTTTAGAGAGCCCCTGTGTGCCCAAACATTGGAGCTCCCCCACAAGTGACCCCATTTTGGAAACTAGACCCCCCAAGGCACCTATCTAGATACATAGTGAGCAGTTGCAACCCCCAGGTGCTTCACAAATTGATTCGTAAAAATGAAAAAGTGAAAAAAAAAACACTTTTTCATTGTTACGAATCAATTTGTGAAGCACCTGGGGGTTCCAACTGCTCACTATGCATCTAGATAGGTGCCTTGGGGGGTTTAGTTTCCAAAATGGGGTCACTTGTGGGGGAGCTCCAATGTTTGGGCACACAGGGACTCTCTAAATGCAACATGGTATCCGCTAACAAATTGAATGGAAAATCGGCTCAAATTGTTAGCGGACACCACATTGCGTTTGGAGAGCCCCTCTGTGCCCAAACTTTGGAGCTCCCCCACAAGTGACCCCATTTTGGAAACTAGAGCCCCCAAGGCACCTTTCTAGATGCATAGTGAGCACTTGGAACCCCCAGGTGCTTCACAAATTGATTCGTAATAATGAAAAAGTGAAAAAAAAACCACTTTTTCATTTTTATGAATCAATTTGTGAAGCACCTGGGGTTCCAATTGCTCACTATGAATCTAGATAGGTGCCTTGGGGGGTCTAGTTTCCAAAATGGGGTCACTTGTGGGGGAGCTCCAATGTTTGGGCACACAGGGACTCTCTAAATGCAACATGATATCCGCTAACAATTTGAGCCGACAATTTGTTAGCGGATATCATGTTGCATTTGGAGAGTCCCTGTGTGCCCAAACATTGGAGCTCCCCCACAAGTGACCCCATTTTGGAAACTAGACCCCCCAAGGCACCTATCTAGATTCATAGTGAGCACTTGGAACCCCAGGTGCTTCACAAATTGATTCATAAAAATGAAAAAGTGTTTTTTTTTTCACTTTTTCATTATTACGAATCAATTTGTGAAGCACCTGGGGGTTCCAAGTGCTCACTATGCATCTAGAAAGGTGCCTTGGGGGGTCTAGTTTCCAAAATGGGGTCACTTGTGGGGGAGCTCCAAAGTTTGGGCACAGAGGGGCTCTCCAAACGCAATGTGGTGTCCGCTAACAATTTGAGCCGATTTTCCATTCAATTTGTTAGCGGATACCATGTTGCATTTAGAGTGTCCCTGCGTGCCCAAACATTGGAGCTCCCCCACAAGTGACCCTATTTTGGAAACTATACCCCCCAAGGCACCTATCTAGATTCATAGTGAGCACTTGGAACCCCAGGTGCTTCACAAATTGATTCATAAAAATGAAAAAGTGGTTTTTTTTTCACTTTTTCATTTTTACAAATCAATTTGTGAAGCACCTGGGGATTCCAAGTGCTCACTATGCATCTAGATAGGTGCCTTGGGGGGTCTAGTTTCCAAAATGGGGTCACTTGTGGGGGAGCTCCAATGTTTGGGCACACAGGGGCTCTCCAAACGCAACATGACGTCCGCTAACAATTTGAGCCGATTTTCCATTCAATTTGTTAGCGGACACCATGTCGCGTTTGGAGAGCCCGTGATGTGCCTAAACAGTGGAGCTCCCCCACAAGTGTCCCCATTTTGGAAACTATACCCCTCAAGGATTTTATTAAGGTGTATAGTGAACATTTTGAACCCAGAAGTACGGCACAGAATTTGTTTACATTAGTCATCATATTGAATAAGTTGTCATTATTCTTGAGCGCAAGTGCTCGCTACTTGAGTTTGCATCGGGTACTCAGGTATGCACCATGTACAGCGTGTGCTCGAGTGACATGCTCGAGTCCCTGCTCCACATGTTTCACGGTTATTAGACACCCAAAAAAAAACATGCGGGGATCGCTCGTGCATGGCAGGCAATCCCCGTAAAGTTTTTTGGCCGCGAAGCATATGGGGCAGAGACTCGAGCATGTCACTCAAATACCCACGATACTCAATGCATACCAGAGCACCCGATGCAAACTCAAGTAGCGAGCACTTGCTCTCAACACTAGTCTCCATATCGTCATCTTTTTTTCTTACTTTTGAAAAAAATCCCAACCCCAGCCCTAGCCCTAGCACAGCCCTAGCCCTAGCACAACCCTAGCCCTAGCACAACCCTAGCCCTAGCACAACCCTAACCCTAGCACAACCCTAACCCTAGCACAACCCTAGCCCCAGCACAACCCTAGCCCCAGCACAACCCTAGCCCCAAACCCAGCCCTAACCCTAGCCCAATCCTAACCCAAGAGTTTATTTTTGACGCCGCTCCTTGTGCGGTATAAGTGATTAGACGACTTTATTCTTCGGGTCGGTGTGATTACAGCAATGCCAGAATCATATGGGGTTTTTATGACTGACAGCTGTCACACACTAAAAGACGCATTTTTTGTAAAATCTAGTTTTTGCATCGCCATATTTTGAGAGCTATAATTTTTCCAGATTTTGGCAGACAGTCATGTGATGGCTCGTTTTTTGCGGGATGACTTGACGTTGTTATTGGTGCCATTTTCAGGCACGTGACATTTTTTGATCGCTTTCTATTCTGATTTTTGGGAGGCAGAATAAACAAAAACCAACAATTCAGGAATTGTTTTTTTTTTTTTTTTATTCTGTTCCGCGTGTGGTAAAATTGATGAGGTAGCTTTATTCTTCGGGTCAGTACGTTTACAGCGGTACCACATTTGTATCATTTTTCTATGTTTTGGCGCTTATACACAATAAAAGCTATTTTATCAAAAAAAATATTTTTTAGTATTGCTTTATTCTGAGAGCTATAACTTTTTTATTTTTCAGCTGATGGAGCTATATCGTGGCTTGTTTTTTGCGGGACGAGATGACGTTTTCAGCGGTATCATTTTTATTTATATGCGTCTTTTTGATCGCGTGTTATTCCACTTTTTGTTTGGCGGTATGGTGATAAAGCATTGTTTTTTGCTTCGTTTTTTTTTTTTACTGTGTTCACTGAAGGGGTTAAGTAGTGGGACAGTTTTATAGGTCAGGTTGTTTCGGACGCGGCGATACCAAATATGTGTACTTTTATTGTTTTTTTTTAATTTTTTTTATAATATTTATTGATGGGTACATTATATTTTTATTTTTGGTGTATTATTTTTTTTATTTTTTTATAATATTTTTGCACATTTTTTTTTTTTCCACTTTCACACAGTTTATACACTTTATTACTTTGTCCCACTCTGGGACTTTCACTTTTTTTTTTCTGATCGCCTGCATGGCACAGGAATGGAGCACCATCCCTATGCCATGAAGGCTGTCAGAAGTGCACAGTGTGAAGATTGCTTGGAGATGCACTGCGCATGTCCAAGCAATCTTCCTGCTCTCTGGTGACCCGGATGTTGTCATGACGACATCGGGTCATCATGGCAACACCCGGGAAGCCTTTGCAGACTGCGCTGGAAGCCGGAAGAGGAGGTGAGTATCGCCGATCACCTCCCCTTGCCCCCGCAATGCTGCGATCGACTTCGATCGCAGCATCGCGGGGGTTAATGTGCTGGGAGCGGTGCAGGACCGCTCCCTGGACATAGTACCGGGTGTCAGCTGTGACAATCAGCTGACACCCGGCGGCGATCGCGCCCGCACAGCCTATGTGCGCTCGCGATCGCGATGATGTACTAATACGGGTCTGGCTCTTAAGTCCCAGGGCACAGACGCGTATTAGTACATCAGATGTTATTAAGGGGTTAAAAGAGTCTGGGGTAGGCCAGATAACTAGAACTGTGGTTTTCCTCTTCCACGGTTCAAATCTCTGTATTATCCACTTTTTTGCCTTTTCTCAATAAAAAAAAACATTTTGAGTGTCTCGCTGACTGTTCAGACACAAATATATCTGTTTAAAAGAGTGTGGTGTAGGCCAGATAACTAGAACTGTGGTTTTCCTCTCCCACGGTTCAAATCTGGGTGTAATTCACCTTTTTACATAAAAAAAACATTTTGAGTGTCTCACTGACTGTTCAGACACAAATATATCTGTTTAAAATAGTCTGGTGTAGGCCAGATAACTAGAACTGTGGTTTTGCAATTCCACGGTTCAAATCTCTGTATTATCCACTTTTTTGCCTTTTTTTAAAAAAAAAAAAAATCATTTTGAGGGTCGTGCTGACTGTTCAGACACAAATATATCTGTTTAAAAGAGTCTGGTGTAGGCCAGATAACTAGAACTGTGGTTTTCCTCTCCCACGGTTCAAATCTGGGTGTAATCCACCTTTTTCATAAAAAAATATTTTGAGTGTCTAGCTGACTGTTCAGACACAAATATATCTGTTTAAAAGAGTCTGGTGTAGGCCAGATAGCTATAACTGTGGTTTTCCTCTTCCATGGTTCAAATCTCTGTATTATCCACTTTTTTGCCTTTTTTCAATAAAAAAATAATTATGAGTGTCTCGCTGACTGTTCAGACACAAATATATCTGTTTAAAAGAGTCTGGTGTAGGCCAGATACCTCGAACTGTGGTTTTACAGTTCCACAGTTCAAATCTCTGTATTATCCACTTTTTTGCCTTTTTTCAATAAAAAAATAATTTTGAGTGTCTCGCTGACTGTTCAGACACAAATATAACTGTTTAAAAGAGTCTGGTGTAGGCCATATAACTGGAAATGTGGTTATCCTCTCCCACGGTTCAAATGTGGGTGTAATCCACCTTTTTGCATAAAAATAACATTTTGAGTGTCTCACTGACTGTTCAGACACAAATATATCTGTTTAAAAGAGTCTGGTGCAGGCCAGATAGCTAGAACTGTGGTTTTGCAATTCCATGGTTCAGATCTCTGTATTATCCACTTTTTTTGCATTTTTTCAATAAAAAAAACATTTTGAGTGTCTCGCTGACTGTTCAGACACAAATATATCCGTTTAAAAGATTCTGGTGTAGGCCAGATAAATAGAACTGTGGTTTTTCTCTCCCACGGTTCAAATCTGGGTGTAATCCACCTGTTTGCATAAAAAAAAAACATTTTGAGTGTCTCGCTGACTGTTCAGACACAAATATATCCGTTTAAAAGATTCTGGTGTAGGCCAGATAACTAGAACTGTGGTTTTCCTCTTCCATGGTTCAAATCTCTGTATTATCCACTTTTTTGCCTTTTTTCAATAAAAAAATAATTTTGAGTGTCTCGTTGACTGTTCAGAAATAAATATATCTGTTTAAAAGAGTCTGGTGTAGGCCAGATTGTTAGAACCTTGCTCTTAGGTTTTTTCCTTTGCTGGTCACATGACCTTGTTGGCCTATTTAATCCTGCTCCGCCCTTCTGGCTTTGCTGGACTTCATTGTATAACTACTTTCTAGCTAGCCTGTGCTCTGTATCTAACTCTGTTAGTTTGCTTGGTCTACGGACCTCAGTGTTCTATATATTTTGTTTGTTTGTCTGTCTGCTACTATTTCTGTTAGGAGGTGTCCCATTTTCCTCCCAGTACTTAGTACTTGTAGGGATTCCTTCCCCACATCTATAGGTCTCCGTACAGACTAGCTTAGGACTTTAGCAGGTCTGATCGCAGGATCAGGTCCCCTGTTACATCGTAGGGATAAAGCTGAGTTCTATCGTAGGGACAGATCTCCTCTCTTTCCTTAGCTCTGGTAGCTGAACATAACAGTAAGTCCAGCCTGCAAATTCTCTAAGTAAAGACTCAATTTAAAACCCGAACCTTTATCATCCCCCATTGCTGTAGTTTCTGTGGATGGTTCCCCTTTGAAGAATATTACTCTCAAGGTCTGTGAATTTCCTCTCACTATTAATGGTGTTCACCATGAGAAATTGGATTTGGTAGTTTTGAATAACTTGCCTTCTCCAGTAATATTGGGATTGCCCTGGTTAAAATTTCACAATCCTGTACTGGATTGGTCTACCAGTGAAATTAAATCCTGGTGCCATAAATGTTATGACAAGTGTTGTAACGGGCGTATTGCAGCTTTGGATAGGGGAGAATTGCCTGTTCCTATTCAGGATTTTTGGAGAGTTATTTCTGAGAAGGAATCGCAGGTTTTGCCTCCCCATAGAGACTATGATTGTTCTATTGAATTTGTCCCTGGAGCGACTCTTCCTAAAAGTCGTTTATTTAACCTTACTATTCCTGAGAGGAAGGCTTTGGAGGAATACATACAGACAAGTTTGGCCGCCGGTCACATTAGGCCCTCTAAGTCTCCTGTGGCGGTTGGATTTTTTTTTGTAAAAAAAAAAGGACGGCGGTTTACGTCCTTGTCTGGATTTTCGTGAGATTAACAAAATTACTGTACGCAATCCTTACCCACTGCCATTGATTCCTGATCTGTTTAACCAGTTAATGGGGGCCAAGTGGTTCTCTAAAATTGACCTTAAGGGGGCATACAATCTGTTGCGCATGAAGGAGGGTGACGAATGGAAGACTGCTTTTAACACTCCTGTGGGTCATTTTGAGAATCTGGTTATGCCTTTTGGTCTTACTAATGCTCCTGCATTTTTTCAGAATCTTATTAATGACATCCTTAGACCTTTGATCGGCAAAAATGTGGTTGTGTATTTGGATGACATTTTGATTTATTCGCCGGATCTGGAGTCTCATTGGCGGAGCGTACGTGAGGTATTACAGTTGTTAATGGACAATTCGCTTTTTGCTAAGCTGGAGAAATGTGAGTTCGCTGTACAGAGAATTCGTTTTTTGGGTTACATTATCTCCAGCGAAGGTTTTGAGATGGACCCGGTTAAAGTTCAAGCTGTACAGGAATGGCCTAGGCCTATTGGTTTGAAATCGATACAGAGGTTTTTGGGTTTCGCCAATTATTATAGAAAATTCATAAAAAATTTTTCTAGTATTGTCAAACCTCTGACCGATCTCACCAGGAAAGGTGCTGATGCGGTTCAGTGGTCTTCTGAGGCTATTGAAGCTTTTGTGTATCTCAAGGAGAGGTTCACCTCTGCTCCCATCCTTATGCAGCCTGATGTGACTAAGCCGTTTTTGGTTGAGGTTGATGCTACCTCTGTGGGGGTTGGCGCAGTATTGTCTCAGGATAACGGGGATGGATTACATCCCTGTGCCTTTTTTTCAAAAAATTTTTCGGAGACTGAACTGAATTACGATATTGGTAATCGGGAATTATTGGCTATTAAACTCGCATTTGAACACTGGTGCCACTTCTTGGAAGGTGCGGAATTTCCCGTTCAGGTTCTTACGGATCATAAAAATCTGATATATCTTGATGCTGCCAAGCGCCTGAATGCCCGTCAGGCTAGGTGGGCACTGTTTTTCTCGCGGTTTAATTTCTCCGTTACTTACATCCCTGGTACTAAGAATGTTAAGGCGGATGCCTTGTCTCGCAGTTTTTCTCCCATAGTCGGTGCTGAGAAAGAGGAGAACATTTTACAAGAAGGTGTTGTGATAGCTGCTTTGGACTCCGTTTTGGAAGATGAGATTCTTAAAGCACAGGAGAATGCCCCATCTAACACTCCTCATGGGAGGTTGTTTGTGCCTGGGACCTTTAGGAGAGATTTGTTTGTTGAGTGTCACGAATCTCGGTTGGCAGGTCATCCCGGAATCTCTGAGACCAAGAGACTGGTGGGTCGCAGTTTTTGGTGGCCTGGATGGCAGAAGGAAGTCATTAAGTGGGTGCGTCAATGTACTATATGTGCTAGATCTAAGTCCTCACATACTCCTGCTGCGGGGTTGCTTTGTCCTTTGGAGGTTCCCAGTGCTCCTTGGACACATTTGGCTATGGACTTTATAACTGACCTTCCCCCCTCTGAGGGTTTTACTGTCATCTGGGTGGTCGTGGACCATTTTAGCAAGATGTGTCACTTGGTTCCCTTCATCAAACTGCCCTGCGCTAAAACTCTCGCTAAGGCCTTTGTCAAGGAAATTGTCAGACTTCATGGCGTTCCTACTGACATTGTTTCTGATAGGGGTCCTCAGTTCGTGGCTCGTTTTTGGCATGCCTTTTGTGACAGGTTGGGAGTTCATTTGTCGTTCTCGTCCGGATATCATCCTGAATCTAATGGCCAGACAGAAAGGAAAAACCAGGATGTTGAGCAGTTCTTGCGTTGTTTTGTGGCAGACAATCAAGAGGGGTGGTCTGAGTTTCTGCCACTTGCTGAATTTGCTCTGAACAATCATACATCTTCTTCTGCTGGTTGTTCGCCTTTTTTTTGTTGTTCTGGGAGACATCCGTCGTTTGGGTCGTTCTCCAAGTTGGGATCTGCCGTGCCTGAGGAGGAGAATTTTTCCGGTGATTTGGAGAGAGTTTGGACGGATGTGCGTGGTAATCTTCAGGAGGCCAACAGAAAATCTAAAGACTACTTTGATAGGAAACGACAGGAGGTTTTGTTCGCTGTTGGTGACATGGTTTGGTTGTCCTCTAGGAATCTGCGGTTGAGGATTCCTTCTAAGAAATTGGGTCCCAAGTTTGTAGGGCCCTTTAAGGTGCTTCAGGTTGTCAACCAATCTGCTGTTAGGTTGGAGGTTCCTACCTGCTGGAGAATTAATCCGGTATTTCATGTCTCTCTGTTAAAAAAAGCTGTTGTGTCGGATGGTGACGCCTCTGCCTCTGTTCCTCCGGTGGTGGAGGACGGGGAATATGAAATTTCTCGCATCCTTAACTCTAGACGGTATAGAGGTAGTTTGCAGTATCTTGTGGCCTGGAAAGGTTTCGGACCCGAGGATAACTCTTGGGTGAGGTCAGATGATGTTTCCGCGTCCAGACTTATCAGAGCGTTTCACAGGAGATTTCCTGATAAGCCTGGTCCTAGGGGATCCGGAGGATCCTCTTAGAAGGGGGGGTACTGTTAGAACCTTGCTCTTAGGTTTTTTCCTTTGCTGGTCACATGACCTTGTTGGCCTATTTAATCCTGCTCCGCCCTTCTGGCTTTGCTGGACTTCATTGTATAACTACTTTCTAGCTAGCCTGTGCTCTGTATCTAACTCTGTTAGTTTGCTTGGTCTACGGACCTCAGTGTTCTATATATTTTGTTTGTTTGTCTGTCTGCTACTATTTCTGTTAGGAGGTGTCCCATTTTCCTCCCAGTACTTAGTACTTGTAGGGATTCCTTCCCCACATCTATAGGTCTCCGTACAGACTAGCTTAGGACTTTAGCAGGTCTGATCGCAGGATCAGGTCCCCTGTTACATCGTAGGGATAAAGCTGAGTTCTATCGTAGGGACAGATCTCCTCTCTTTCCTTAGCTCTGGTAGCTGAACATAACACAGATAACTAGAACTGTGGTATTCCTCTTCCACAGTTCAAATTTATGCATTATCCACTTTTTTGCATTTTTTCAATAAAAAAAAACATTTTGAGTATCTTGTTGACTGTTCAGAAACAAATATATCTTTTTAAAAGATTCTGGTGTAGGCTAGATAACTAGAACTGTGGTTTTCCTCTCCAACGGTTCAAATCTGGGTGTAATCCACCTTTTTGCACATAAAAAAACTTTTTTGAGTGTCTCGCTGACTGTTCAGACACAAATATATCTATTTAAAAAGTCTGGTGTAGGACAGATAAATAGAACTGTGGTTTTACAGTTCCTCGGTTCAAATCTAATTATTATCCATTTTTTTGCCTTTTTTCCTTAAAAATACACATTTTGAGTGTCTCGCTGACTCTTCAGACACAAATATATCTAATTAAAAGAGTCTGGTGTAGGCTAGATAGCTAGAACTGTGGTTTTGCAGTTCCACGGTTCAAATCTCAGTATTATCCATTTTTTTGCCTTTTTTCAATAAAAAAACTCACATTTTGAGTGTCTCGCTGACTCTTCAGACACAAATATATCTGTTTAAAAGATTCTGGTGTAGGTCAGATAACTAGAACTGTGGTTTTCCTCTTCCATGGTTCAAATCTCTGTATTATCCACTTTTTTGCCTTTTTTCAATAAAAAAATAATTTTGAGTGTCTCGATGACTGTTCAGGCACAAATAAGTCGGTTTAAAAGAATCTGGTGTAGGCCAGATAACTAGAACTGTTGTTTTACAGTTCCACTGTTCAAATCTCTGTATTATCCACTTTTTTGCCTTTTTTCAATAAAAAAAAACATTTTGAGTGTCTCGCTGACTGTTCAGACATAAATATATCTGTTTAAAAAATTCTGGTGTAGGCCAGATAACTAGAACTGTGGTTTTCCTCTCCCACGGTTCAAATCTGGGTGTAATCCACCTGTTTGCATAAAAAAAAACATTTTGAGTGTCTCACTGACTGCTCAGACACAAATATATCTGTTTAAAAGAGTCTGGTGTAGGCCAGATAACTAGAACTGTGGTTTTCCTCTTCCATGGTTCAAATCTCTGTATTATCCACTTTTTTGACTTTTTTCAATAAAAAAATAATTTTGAGTGTCTCGTTGACTGTTCAGAAAAAAAGATATCTGTTTAAAAGAGTCTGGTGTAGGCCAGATAACTAGAACTGTGGTTTTCCTCTTCCACAGTTCAAATCTCTGTATTATCCACCTTTTTGCATTTTTTCAATAAAAAAAAAACATTTTGAGTGTCTCATTGACTGTTCAGACACAAATATATCTGTTTAAAAGAGTCTGGTGTAGGCCAGATAACTAGAACTGTGGTTTTGCAATTCCACGGTTCAAATCTCTGTATTATCCACTTTTTTGCCTTTTTTTCAATAAAAAAAACACATTTTGAGTGTCTCGCTGACTGTTCAGACACAAATATATCTGTTTAAAAGATTCTGGTGTAGGCCAGATAACTAGAACTGTGGTTTTCCTCTCCCACGGTTTAAATCTGGGTGTAATCCACCTTTTTGCATAAAGAAACATTTTGAGTGTCTCGCTGACTGTTCAGACACAAATATATCTGTTTAAAAGAGTATGGTGTAGGCCAGATAGTTAGAACTGTGGTTTTCCTCTTCCATGGTTCAAATCTCTGTATAATCCACTTTTTTGCCTTTTTTCAATAAAAAAGTAATTTGGAGTGTCTCGCTGACTGGTCAGACACAACTATATCTATTTTAAAGTGTCTGGTGTAGGCCAGATAACTAGAACTGTGGTTTTGCAATTCCTCGATTCAAATCTCTGTATTATCCATTTTTTTGCCTTTTTTCAATAAAAAAAACACATTTTGAGTGTCTCTTTGACTGTTCAGACACAAATATATCGGTTTAAAAGTTTCTGGTGTAGGCCAGATAACTAGAACTGTGGTTTTCCTCTCCGACGGTTCAAATCTGGGTGTAATCCACCTTTTTGCATAAAAAAAACATTTTGAGTGTCTCGCTGACTGTTCAGACACAATTATATCTGTTTAAAAGATTCTGGTGTAGGCCAGATAACTAGAACTATGGTTATCCTCTCCCATGGTTCAAATCTGGGTGTAATCCACCTTTTTGCATAAAAAAAACATTTTCAGTGTCTAACTGACTGTTCAGACACAAATATATCTGTTTAAAAGAGTCTGGTGTAGGCCAGATAACTAGAAGTGTGGTTTTGCAGTTCCACGGTTCAAATCCCTGTATTATCCACTTTTTTGCATGTTTTTCAATAAAAAAAAACATTTTGAGTGTCTCTTTGACTGATCAGACACAAATACAGTTATATGAAAAAGTTTGGGCACCCCTATTAATCATAAGTTTAATGTTTTATAAAAATTGGTGTTTTTGCAACAGCTATTTCAGTTTGATATATGTAATAACTGTTGGACACAGTAATGTTTCTGCCTTGAAATGAGGTTTATTGTACTAACAGAAAATGTGCAATCTGCATTCAAACAAAATTTGACAGGTGCATAAGTATGGGCACCCTTATTATTTTCTTGTTTTAAATACTCCTACCTACTTTTTACTGACTTGCTAAAGCACTTTTTTTGGTTTTGTAACCTCATTCAGCTTTGAACTTCATAGCCAGGTGTATGCAATCATGAGAAAAGCTACTTAAAGTTGCCACTTGCAAGTTGTTCTCCTGTTTGAATCTCCTCTGAAGAGTGGCATCATGGGCTCCTCAAAACAACTGTCAAATGATCTGAAAACAAAGATTATTCAACATAGTTGTTCAGGGGAAGGATACAAAAAGCTGTCTCAGAGATTTAACCTGTCAGTTTCCACTGTGAGGAACATAGTAAGGAAATTGAAGAACACATGGACAGTTCTTGTTAAGGCCAGACGTGGCAGGCCAAGAAAAACATCAGAAAGGCAGAGAAGAAGAAGAATAGTGAGATCAGTCAAGGACAATCCTCAGACCACCTCCAGAGAGCTGCAGCATCAACTTGCTGCAGATGGTGTCACTGTGCATCGGTCAACTATACAACACACTTTGCACAAGGAGAAGCTGTATGGGAGAGTGATGCGAAAGAAGCCATTTCTGCAAGCACACCACAAACAGAGTCGGCTGAGGTATGCAAAAGCACATTTGGAGAAGCCAATCTCTTTTTGGAAGAAGGTCCTGTGAACTGATGAAACCAAGATTGAGTTGTTTGGTCATACAAAAAGGCGTTATGCATGGCGGCAAAAAAACACAGCATTCCAAGAAAAACACTTGCTACCCACAGTAAAATTTGGTGGAGGTTCCATCATGCTTTGGGGCTGTGTGGCCAATGCCGGCACCGGGAATCTTGTTAAAGTTGAGAGACGCATGGATTCCACTCAGTATCAGCAGATTCTTGAAAATAATGTTCAAGAATCAGTGACAAAGTTGAAGTTACGCAGCGGATGGATCTTTCAGCAAGACAATGATCCAAAACACCGCTCCAAATCTACTTAGGCATTCATGCAGAGGAACAATTACAATGCTCTGGAATGGTCATCCCAGTCCCCAGACCTGAATATCATTGAACATCAGTGGGATCATTTGAAGATGGCTGTCCATGCTCGGCAACCATCAATCTTAACTGAACTGGAATTGTTTTGTAAAGAGGAATGGTCAAAAATACCTTCATCCAGGATCCAGGAAATCATTAAAAGCTACAGGAAGCGACTAGAGGCTGTTATTTTTTCAAAAGGAGGATCTAATAAATATTAATGTCACTTTTCTGGTGAGGTGGCCATACTTATGCACCTGTCAAATTTTGTTTGAATGCAGATTGCACATTTTCTGTTAGTACAATAAACCTCATTTCAAGGCAGAAACATTACTGTGTCCAACAGTTATTACATAAATCAAACTGAAATAGCTGTTGCAAAAACACCAATTTTTATAAAACATTAAGCTTAAGATTAATAGGGGTGCCCAAACTTTTTCATATAACTGTATATCTGTTTAAAAGATTCTGGTGTAGGCCAGATAACTAGAATTGTGGTTTTCCTCTCCGATGGTTGAAATCTGGGTGTAATCCACCTTTTTGCACATAAAAAAACATTTTGAGTGTCTCGCTGACTGTTCAGACACAAATATATCTATTTAAGAGAGTCTGGTAGAGGCCAGATAGCTAGAACTGTGGTTTTGCAGTTCCTCAGTTCAAATCTCTGTATTATCCATTTTTTTGCCTTTTTTCAATAAAAAAAAAACACATTTTGAGTGTCTCGCTGACTCTACAGACACAAATATATCTGTTTAAAAGAGTCTGGTGTAGGCCAGATAGCTAGAATTGTGGTTTTTCCTCTTCCACGGTTCAAATCTCTGTATTATTCACTTTTTTGCCTTTTTTCAATAAAAAAAACATTTTGAGTGTCTCGCTGACTGTTCAGACACAAATATATCTGTTTAAAAGAGTCTGGTGTAGGCCAGATAGCTAGAACTGTGGTTTTCCACTTCCATGGTTCAAATCTCTGTATTATCCACTTTTTTGCCTTTTTTCAATAAAAAAATAATTTTTAGTGTCTCGCTGACTGTTCAGACACAAATATATCTGTTTAAAAGATTCTGGTGTAGGCCAGATAACTAGAACTGTGGTTTTACTCTCCCATGGTTCAAATCTGGGTGTAATCCACCTTTTTCCATAAAAAAACATTTTGAGTGTCTCGCTGACTGTTCAGACACAAATATATCTGTTTAAAAGAGTCTGGTGTAGGCCAGATAGCTAGAACTGTGTTTTTTCTCTTCCATGGTTCAAATATCTGTATTATCCACTTTTTTGACATTTTTCAATAAAAAAATAATTTTGAGTATCTCGCTGACTGTTCAGATACAACTATATCTGTTTAAAAGAGTTTGGTGTAGGCCAGATAACTAGAACTGTGGTTTTCCTCTTCCACAATTCAAATCTCTGTATTATCCACTTTTTTGCATTTTTTCAATAAAAAAAAACATTTTGAGTGTCTCTCTGACTGTTCAGATACAAATATATCTGTTTAAAAGAGTCTGGTGTAGGCCAGATAACTAGAACTGTGGTTTTCCTCTCCCACGGTTCAAATCTGGGTGTAATTCACCTTTTTGCATAAAAAAAACATTTTGAGTGTCTCACTGACTGTTCATACACAAATATATCTGTTTAAAAGAGTCTGGTGTAGGCCAGATAACTAGAACTGTGGTTTTCCCCTCCCATGGTTCAAATCTGGGTGTAATTCACCTTTTTGCATAAAAAAAACATTTTGAGTGTCTCACTGACTGTTGAGACACAAATATATCTGTTTAAAAGAGTCTGGTGTAGGCCAGATAGCTAGAACTGTGGTTTTCCACTTCCATGGTTCAAATTTCTGTATTATCCACTTTTTGCATTTTTTCAATAAAAAAAAAACATTTTGAGTGTCTCGCTGACTGTTCAGACACAAATATATCTGTTTAAAAGATTCTGGTGTTGGTCAGATAACTAGAACTGTGGTTTTCCTCTCCGACGGTTCAAATCTGGGTGTAATCCACCTTTTTGCACATAAAAACACATTTTCAGTGTCTTGCTGACTGTTCAGACACAAATATATCTATTTAAAAGAGTCCGTTGTAGGCCAGATAACTAGAACTGTGGTTTTGCAGTTCCTCGGTTCAAATCTCTGTATTATCCATTTTTTTGCCTTTTTTCAATAAAAAAAACACATTTTGAGTGTCTCGCTGACTCTTCAGACACAAATATATCTGTTTAAAAGATTCTGGTGTAGGCCAGTTAACTAGAACTGTGATTTTCGTCTCCCACAGTTCAAATCTGGGTGTAGTCCACCTTTTGGCTTAAAAAAAACATTTTGTGTGTCTCACTGACTGTTCAGACACAAATATATATGTTTAAAAGAGTCTGGTGTAGGACAGTTATCTAGAACTGTGGTTTTCCTCTTCCATGGTTCAAATCGCTGTATTATCCACTTTTTTGCCTTTTTTCAATAAAAAAATAATTTTGAGTGTCTCGCTGACTGTTCAGACACAAATATATCTGTTCAAAAGAGTCTGGTGTAGGCCATATTACTAGAACTGTGGTTTTGCAATTCCACGGTTCAAATCTCTGTATTATCCACTTTTTTGCCTTTTTTCAATAAAAAAAACATTTTGAGTATCTTGCTGACTGTTCAGACACAAATATATCTGTATAAAAGATTCTGGTGTAGGCCAGATAACTAGAACTGTGGTTTTCCTCTCCGACGGATCAAATCTGGATGTAATCCACCTTTTTGCATATAAAAAACCTTTTGAGTGTGAACTGTGGTTTTCCTCTTCCATGGTTCAAATCGCTGTATTATCCACTTTTTTACCTTTTTTCAATAAAAAAATAATTTTGAGTGTCTCGCTGACTGTTCAGACACAAATATATCTGTTCAAAAGAGTCTGGTGTAGGCCAGATAACTAGAACTGTGGCTTTCCTCTTCCACAGTTCAAATCTCTGTATTATCCACTTTTTTGCCTTTTTTCAATAAAAAAAACATTTTGAGTGTCTCTTTGACTGTTCAGACACAAATATATCTGTTTAAAAGATTCTGGTGTAGGATAAGATAACTAGATCTGTGGTTTTCCTCTAAGACGGTTCAAATCTGGGTGTAATCCACCTTTTTGCACATAAAAAAACATTTTGAGTGTCTCGCTGACTGTTCCGATGCAAATATATCTATTTAAAAGAGTCTGGTGTAGGCCAGATTACTAGAACTGTGGTTTTGCAGTTCCTCGGTTCAAATCTCTGTATTATCCATTTTTTTGCCTTTTTTCATAAAAAAAAACACATTTTGAGTGTCTCGCTGACTCTTCAGACACAAATATGTCTGTTTAAAAGATTCTGGTGTAGGCCAGATAACTAGAACTGTGGTTTTCCTCTCCGACGGATCAAATCTGGGTGTAATCCACCTTTTTGCATATAAAAAACCTTTTGAGTGTCTCGCTGACTGTTCAGACACAAATATACCTGTTTAAAAGATTCTGGTGTAGGTGAGATAACTAGAACTGTGGCTTTCCTCTTCCACAGTTCAAATCTCTGTATTATCCACTTTTTTGCATTTTTTCAATAAAAAAACATTTTGAGTGTCTCTTTGACTGTTCAGACACAAACATATCGCTTTGAAAGATACTGTTGTAGGCCAGATAACTAGAACTGTGGTTTTCCACTCCGATGGTTCAAATCTGGGTGTAATCCACCTTTTTGCACATAAAAAAACATTTTGAGTGTCTCGCTGACTGTTCAGACACAAATATATCTATTTAAAAGAGTCTGGTGGAGGCCAGATAACTAGAACTGTGGTTTTGCAGTTCCTCAGTTCAAATCTCTGTATTATCCATTTTTTTGCCTTTTTTCAATAAAAAAAAACACATTTTGAGTGTCTCTCTGACTCTTCAGACACAAATATATCTGTTTAAAAGATTCTGGTGTAGGCCAGATAACTAGAACTGTGGCTTTCCTCTTCCACAGTTCAAATCTCTGTATTATCCACTTTTTAGCATTTTTTCAATAAAAAAAACATTTTGAGTGTCTCTTTGACTGTTCAGACACAAATATATCTGTTTAAAAGATTCTGGTGTAGGCCAGATAACTAGAACTGTGGTTTTCCTCTCTCACAGTTCAAATCTGGGTGTAATCCACCATTTGGCTTAAAAAAAACATTTTGAGTGTCTCACTGACTGTTCAGACACAAATATATCTGTTTAAAAGAGTCTGGTGTAGGCCAGATAGCTAGAACTGTGGTTTTCCTCTTCCATGGTTCAAATATCTGTATTATCCAATTTTTTGCCTTTTTTCAATAAAAAAATAATTTTGAGTGTCTCGCTGACTGCTCAGACACAAATATATATCTGTTTAATAGAGTCTGGTGTAGGCCAGATAACTAGAACTGTGGTTTTCCTCTTCCACAGTTCAAATCTCTGTATTATTCACGCTTTTGCCTTTTTTCAATAAAAAAAAACATTTTGAGTGTCTCGCTGACTGTTCAGATAGAAATATATCTGTTTTAAAGAGTCTGGTGTAGGCCAGATAACTAGAACTGTGGTTTTCCTCTTCCACGGTTCAAATCTCTGTATTATCCACTTTTTTGCCTTTTTTCAATAAAAAAAAACATTTTGAGTGTCTCGCTGACTGTTCAGACTCAAATATAGCTGTTTAAAAGAGTCTGGTGAAGGCCAGATAACTAGAACTGTGGTTTTCCTCTTCCACTGTTCAAATCTCTGTATTATCCACTTTTTTGCATTTTTTCAATTAAAAAAAGACATTTTGAGTGTATTGTTGACTGTTCAGAAACAAATATATCTGTTTAAAAGATTCTGGTGTAGGCAAGATAACTAGAACTGTGGTTTTGCAATTCCACAGTTCAAATCTCTGTATTATCCACTCTTTTGCCTTTTTTCTATAAAAAAAAACATTTTGAGTGTCTCGCTGACTGTTCAGACACAAATATATCTGTTTAAAATAGTCTGATGCAGGTTGGATAACTAGAACTGTGGTTTTCCTCTTCCACGGTTCAAATCTCTGTATTATCCACTTTTTTACCTTTTTTCAATAAAATAAAAACATTTTGAGTGTCTCGCTGACTGTTGAGACACAAATATACATGTTTAAAAGATTCTGGTGTAGGCCAGATAACCAGAACTGTGGTTTTTCTCTCCCACAGTTCAATTCTGGGTGTAATCCACCTTTTTGCATAAAAAAAAAACATTTTGAGTGTCTCGCTGACTGTTCAGACACAAATATATCTGTTTGAAAGATTCTGGTGTAGGCCAGATAACTAGATCTGTGGTTTTCCTCTAAGACGGTTCAAATCTGGGTGTAATCCACCTTTTTGCACATAAAAAAACATTTTGAGTGTCTCGCTGACTGTTCCGATGCAAATATATCTATTTAAAAGAGTCTGGTGTAGGCCAGATAACTAGAACTGTGGTTTTGCAGTCCCATGGTTCAAATCTCTGTATTATCCACTTTTTTGCCTTTTTTCAATTAAAAAAAACATTTTGAGTGTCTCGCGGACGGTCTAGACACAAATATATCTGTTTAAAAAATTCTGGTGTAGGCCAGATAACTAGAACTGTGGTTTTCCTCTCCCACGGTTCAAATCTGGGTGTAATCCACCTTTTTGCATAAAAAAAAACATTTTGAGTGTCTCAGACACAAATATATCTGTTTAAAAGAGTCTGGTGTAGGCCACATAGCTAGAACTGTGGTTTTCCTCTTCCATGGTTCAAATCTCTGTATTATCCACTTTTTTGCCTTTTTTCAATAAAAAAATAATTTTCAGTGTCTTGCTGACTGTTCAGACACAAATATATCTGTTTAAAAGAGTCTGGTCTAGGCCATATAACTAGACCTGTGGTTTTCCTCTTCCACCGTTCAAGTCTCTGTATTATCCACTTTTTTGCCTTTTTTCAATAAAAAAATACATTTTGAGTGTCTCGCTGACTGTTCAGACAGAAATATATCTGTATAAAAGAGTCTGGTGTAGGCCACATAACTAGAACTGTGGTTTTCCTCTTCTACGGTTCAAATCTCCGTATTATCCACTTTTTTGCCATTTTTAAATAAAAAAAAACATTTTGAGTGTCTCGCTGACTATTCAGACACAAATATATCTGTTTAAAAGAGTCTGGTATAGGCCAGATAACTAGAACTGTGGTTTTACTCTCCCACGGTTAAAATCTGCGTGTAATCTACCTTTTTGCATATAATTACCAGTTTCAGTGTCTCGCTGACTGTTCAGAGTCAAATATATCTGTATAAAAGAGTCTGGTGTAGACCAGATAACTAGAACTGTGGTTTTGCAGTTCCATGGTTCAAATCTCTGTATTATCCACTTTTTAGCCTTTTTTCAATAAAAAATAACATTTTGAGTGTCTCGCTGACTGTTCAGACACAAATATATCTGTTTAAAAGATTCTGGTGTAGGCCAGATAACTGGAACTGTGGTTTTCCTCTCCCACGGTTCAAATCTGGGTGTAATCCACCTTTTTGCATAAAAACAAACAGTTTCAGTGTCTCGCTGAATGTTCAGACACAAATATATCTGTTTAAAAGATTCTGGTGTACGCCAGATATCTAGAACTGTGGTTTTCCTCTCCCAAGGTTCAAATCTGGTTGTAATCCAGCTTTTAGCATAAAATAACAAATTTTGAGTGTCTCGCTGACTGTTCAGACACAAATATATCTGTTTAAAAGATTCTGGTGTAGGCCAGATAACTAGAACTGTGGTTTTCCTCTCCCACGGTTATCTGGGTGTAATCCACCTTTTTCATAAAAACAAACAGTTTCAGTGTCTCGCTGACTGTTCAGAGACAAATATATCTGTTTAAAAGATTCTGGTGTAGGCCAGAGAACTAGAACTGTGGTTTTCCTCTTCCACGGTTCAAATCTCTGTATTATCCACTTTTTTGCATTTTTTCAATTAAAAAAAGACATTTTGAGTGTATTGTTGACTGTTCAGAAACAAATATATCTGTTTAAAAGATTCTGGTGTAGGCAAGATAACTAGAACTGTGGTTTTGCAATTCCACAGTTCAAATCTCTGTATTATCCACTCTTTTGCCTTTTTTCTATAAAAAAAAACATTTTGAGTGTCTCGCTGACTGTTCAGACACAAATATATCTGTTTAAAATAGTCTGATGCAGGTTGGATAACTAGAACTGTGGTTTTCCTCTTCCACGGTTCAAATCTCTGTATTATCCACTTTTTTACCTTTCTTCAATAAAATAAAAACATTTTGAGTGTCTCGCTGACTGTTGAGACACAAATATACATGTTTAAAAGATTCTGATGTAGGCCAGATAACCAGAACTGTGGTTTTTCTCTCCCACAGTTCAATTCTGGGTGTAATCCACCTTTTTGCATAAAAAAAAAACATTTTGAGTGTCTCGCTGACTGTTCAGACACAAATATATCTGTTTGAAAGATTCTGGTGTAGGCCAGATAACTAGATCTGTGGTTTTCCTCTAAGACGGTTCAAATCTGGGTGTAATCCACCTTTTTGCACATAAAAAAACATTTTGAGTGTCTCGCTGACTGTTCCGATGCAAATATATCTATTTAAAAGAGTCTGGTGTAGGCCAGATAACTAGAACTGTGGTTTTGCAGTCCCATGGTTCAAATCTCTGTATTATCCACTTTTTTGCCTTTTTTCAATTAAAAAAAACATTTTGAGTGTCTCGCGGACGGTCTAGACACAAATATATCTGTTTAAAAAATTCTGGTGTAGGCCAGATAACTAGAACTGTGGTTTTCCTCTCCCACGGTTCAAATCTGGGTGTAATCCACCTTTTTGCATAAAAAAAAACATTTTGAGTGTCTCAGACACAAATATATCTGTTTAAAAGAGTCTGGTGTAGGCCACATAGCTAGAACTGTGGTTTTCCTCTTCCATGGTTCAAATCTCTGTATTATCCACTTTTTTGCCTTTTTTCAATAAAAAAATAATTTTCAGTGTCTTGCTGACTGTTCAGACACAAATATATCTGTTTAAAAGAGTCTGGTCTAGGCCATATAACTAGACCTGTGGTTTTCCTCTTCCACCGTTCAAGTCTCTGTATTATCCACTTTTTTGCCTTTTTTCAATAAAAAAAATACATTTTGAGTGTCTCGCTGACTGTTCAGACAGAAATATATCTGTATAGAAGAGTCTGGTGTAGGCCACATAACTAGAACTGTGGTTTTCCTCTTCTACGGTTCAAATCTCCGTATTATCCACTTTTTTGCCATTTTTAAATAAAAAAAAACATTTTGAGTGTCTCGCTGACTATTCAGACACAAATATATCTGTTTAAAAGAGTCTGGTATAGGCCAGATAACTAGAACTGTGGTTTTACTCTCCCACGGTTAAAATCTGCGTGTAATCTACCTTTTTGCATATAATTACCAGTTTCAGTGTCTCGCTGACTGTTCAGAGTCAAATATATCTGTATAAAAGAGTCTGGTGTAGACCAGATAACTAGAACTGTGGTTTTGCAGTTCCATGGTTCAAATCTCTGTATTATCCACTTTTTAGCCTTTTTTCAATAAAAAATAACATTTTGAGTGTCTCGCTGACTGTTCAGACACAAATATATCTGTTTAAAAGATTCTGGTGTAGGCCAGATAACTGGAACTGTGGTTTTCCTCTCCCACGGTTCAAATCTGGGTGTAATCCACCTTTTTGCATAAAAACAAACAGTTTCAGTGTCTCGCTGAATGTTCAGACACAAATATATCTGTTTAAAAGATTCTGGTGTACGCCAGATATCTAGAACTGTGGTTTTCCTCTCCCAAGGTTCAAATCTGGATGTAATCCAGCTTTTAGCATAAAATAACAAATTTTGAGTGTCTCGCTGACTGTTCAGACACAAATATATCTGTTTAAAAGATTCTGGTGTAGGCCAGATAACTAGAACTGTGGTTTTCCTCTCCCACGGTTATCTGGGTGTAATCCACCTTTTTCATAAAAACAAACAGTTTCAGTGTCTCGCTGACTGTTCAGAGACAAATATATCTGTTTAAAAGATTCTGGTGTAGGCCAGAGAACTAGAACTGTGGTTTTCCTCTTCCACGGTTCAAATCTCCTTTTTATTACCCTTTTGCCATTGATAGTGCGAGTGTAAGCTATTTTACTTCATTTACAATGGGCAAGGCGCGTGGCAAGGGACGTGGAACTGGACGTTCTGGTGTTGGTGCGTGCAGAGGACGGGGCCGTGGCCAAGGTGAAAATGTGCCACATCTTCTCGCTCCCAGTTCTTGACCGAATTACTAGGGAACCACACAACAGCACCAGTATTGCAAACTGATCAGTGTGAACAGGTTATTAATTGGATAGCAGATAATACTTCCAGTCACCTGGGCACCACCACCTCCGGTCTGTCTTCCACACGGTCAAGTGTTAGTAGCCGTGAGTCTCGACTGCATACTCCTCCTCACCCTGATGCTCCTTCCTCCCACCATGCCGAATGTCGTCAGACAGCAATTGATCCTGCAGTTGGACACTCTGAACAGCTGTTCACTGGTCCATTTCCATATTTGGGCCCCTTGCCTGCTCCGCATGAATTGGTGGAAGATGAGATCCCATGTAGCGATGGCCAAATATTTGAACAGCCACGGCCACAGGAAGGCGACGCTGACAATTTGTCACAAGAGGTGGACGATGACGAGACACAATTGCCACGAAGTGAGGAGGAAGACCGTGGTGAGGAAGTGGAAGAGGAGGAGGTGGTGGATAATTTAGTAACTGACCCAATGTGGCAGGAGGACACGCAGAGCGAGTCCAGCAGCACACAGGGGGAGGGAGGCAGAGTACCCCAACAGGCAGGAAGAAAGAGTGTGGTGGCTGCAGACAGTAGGCGAGCAACCGTTCCCCGTAACTCTAACACGAGGGACGTTGCCAGTACAACCGGTAGGTCTTCCAGAGTCTGGAAATTTTTAAAGACTCTGCTGATAACCCCAAAAAGGCCATTTGTACCACCTGCCAGGCCAGCATCAGCAGGGGTGACAAAACTACCAGCCTGACCACCACCAGCATGATCAGGCACATGTCAGCAAAGCACCCGACTTTGTGGGGCGAACCCCAGGGTCCACGACTAGTGTCAGCGGGTGTCACCACTGCTTCTTCCACTGTTGTGCGTGTAAGAGAACCCCCTGTTGTGCGTGCAAGTTAATCCTTTGTCCATACTGCATGCAAAAATGCCCCCTCCACTCAGTCTTCACTTGTTCTGGCAGTTTCTCAAGAAACAGCATCAATGTCCACGTCCACGTCCCAACGCAGCGTTCAATTGTCCATATCCCAGACCTTTGAACAAAAGCGCAAATTCGCAGCCAATGCCCCACAGGCCACAATCCTAAATTCGCACATTTCACGACTGCTTGCGTTGGAAATGCTGCCTTTTAGGCTGGTGGAGATGGAATCCTTCCGCAACCTTATGGCGGTGGCCGTCCCTCGGTACTTGGTCCCCAGCCAACACTATTTTGCACGGTGTGCCATCCCCGCACTACACAAGCACGTGTCCAAAAACATCTGTCGTGCCCTCAACAATGCAGTTACTGGGAGAGTCCCCCTGACAACGGACACATGGACAAGTGCTTGTTGCCAGGGACGGTACATCTTTCTGACGGCACACTGGGTAAACATAGTGGAAGCCGGAACCCAGTCGGACCTTGGAACAGAACACATCCTCCCCACACCGATTGCGGGCCCTATGTCAGTCAGAGTTGCCCCCTGAAGTGTACAGCTCCTGCGCATCATCCTCCTCCTCCTCATGTGCAGCCTCCATCTCAGATATCACCACATCAGTTACAAGCTGGAAGCACTGCAGTACTGACTCAGCCAAGTGGCAACAGGCTGTGCTGAAACTCATAAGCTTAGGTGATAAATCTTACACTTCTTGTGAGTTGTGGACAGCTGTGAAAGAGCAGGCAGATCTGTGGCTGAGACCGCTGAACCTACATCCAGGCATGGTTGTGTGTGACAATGGCAGTAACCTGGTGGCGGCTCTGAGGCGAGGCGAGATCACACAACTACCATGCCTGGCTCATGTGCTTAACCTCGTGGTTCAGCGGTTTCTTAAATCATACCCCAAGTTGCCAGATCTGCTCGTCAAAGTACGCCGCCTGTCAGCTCATTTTCGGAAGTCGGCTACAGATTCCGCCGCCCTTACTATGTTGCAGCAGTGCTTGCAGCTTCCGACACACCGACTGGTGTGTGATGTCCCCACACGTTGGAACTCTACCCTCCACATGTTGCAAAGGATTTGAGAGCAGAAGAGAGCAGTTGTGGAGTACCAGCTGCAGCAAGGCTGTCGATATTCAGGTCAGACTCCACACATAAGACCTCAGGAGTGGACCTGGATGTCTGACATATGTACCATCCTGACAAACTTTGAGGAGTCCACCAAAATGGTGAGTGGCGATGACGCCATCATTAGCGTCAGCATCCCACTTGTCTGATTTTTGCAACGGTCTCTGCAGAGAATTAAAGAGGAGGCATTGCAGCCAGAGAATGATGAGATGGATAGAGAAGCTGCAGCAGGCGATTACACATCCCAACGTGCATTGGGGGACAATGAGGGAGATTAGGAGGAGGAAGAAGAGGAGCTGGTATCATGTGCTGTAGACAGAAGTACCTGTACAACTGTCATACCGTCGGTTCAGTGTGGGTGGCCTGAGGACAGGGGGGAGGAGGAGGAGGAGAGAATGGTCAGTCGTCATCTTGGTGAGGACACCGAAGTCTTGCCCGTTACCAGTCTGGCACGCATGGCTGACTTTATGTTACACTGCCTTAACCGTGACCCTCGCGTTGTCAAAATGTTGGGTGACAGTCATTACTGGTTGGTGACACTTTTAGATCCCCACTACAAGGAGAACTTTCACTCTCTTATTCCTGAGGTGGAGAGGTCTACAAAAATGGGGCAGTACCCGAAGGCCCTTGCTGCAGAACTGTTAAAAAAATTCCCATCTGAACACGCTAGCGGCAGAGGTCACAGTTCGTTGCCCAACCATGGCATACAGGCGAGAGAGACGCAACTCCAATCCAGCAGAGGCAGGGGAATGCTGTCAACTTTTTGGGATAGTTTTCTGAGACCCGCCCAGCTTACAGGCCCTGAGGCATGGGGTTCTCTCACAAGGAGTGGAAAGTTTCAAAAGATGGTGGGGGAGTACCTTGCCGACCGTACCAGGGTCCTCCGTGATTCCTCTGTGCCTTTAAATTATTGGGTATCCAAGCTGGACACTTGGAATGAACTCGCTCTGTATGCCTTGGAGGTCCTGGCCTGCCCTGCCGCTAGTGTGTTATCAGAGCGTGTTTTTAGTGGCGCTGAGGGAATTATAACTGATAAGCGCACTCGCCTGTCAACTGACAATGCTGACAAGCTGACCCTTATCAAAATGAACAAGGGCTGGATTGGGCCAGACTTCTCAACACCACCAAATGACAGCAGAGCAACATAAAGTCAAATCCACTGTGTTATTTCAGGAGGTGTATTCCCATGCACCGCTTCACACCCACACATGGGTATACGCTTCCTCATTTTGGCTGTTTTTTGCTCTTCTCCTTATCCTCAGCCTCCACCACCACTATACCACCAGGGTGACCGTGGTCCATGTTGCCAGCATTGCAAGTTCCTCCGTCCTAATTTTTGGCAGCTTTTGCTTGGAAGGCATAGGCAAAGACTATGGGAGACCCACTCCTCAATAATGGGAATAATGTTTTTAATATGCTGTACTGCATGGCTCTTGTAAGGGGCATTAAAACCGTCTTGTTAAGCTACTGTGACCTCCACATCTCTTCCAAGAGGCATTAAAACCATCTTGTTAAACCACTCTGAACTCCACGTCTCTTCCAAGGGGCATTAAAACCGTCTTGTTGAGCTACTGTGACCTCCACGTCTCTTCCAAGGGGCATTAAAAATGTCTTGTTGAACCACTCTGAACTCCACGTCTCTTCCAAGGGGCATTAAAACCGTCTTGTTAAACCACTCTGACCTCTAGGTCTCTTCTAAGGGGCATTAAAACAGTCTTGTTAAGCTACTGTGACCTCCACGTCTCTTCCAAGGGGCATTAAAACAGTCTTGTTAAACGACTCTGACCTCCAAGTCTCTACCAAGGAGTATTAAAACCGTCTTGTTAAGCTACTGTGACCTCCACGTCTCTTACAAGGGGCATTCAAACCATCTTGCTAAGCTACTGTGACCTCCACGTCTCTTACAAGGGGCATTAAAACCATCTTGCTAAGCTACTGTGACCTCCACGTCTCTTCCAAGGGGCATTAAAACCTTCTTGTTAAACCACTCTGAACTCCACGTCTCTTCCAAGGGGCATTAAAATCGTCTTGTTTAATCACTCTGAACTCCACATCTATTCCAAGGGGCATTAAAACCGTCTTGTTAAACCACTCTGAACTCCACGTCTCTTACAAGGGGCATTAAAACCATCTTTTTAAGCTAATGTGACCTCCACGTCTCTTCCAAGTGGCATTAAAACCATCTTGTTAAAGCACTCTGACCTCCACGTCTCTTCCAAAGGGCATTAAAACCGTCTTGTTAACCTACTGTGACCTCCACGTCTCTTCCAAGGGGCATTAAAACCGTCTTGTTAAACCAAAAAGAACTCCACGTCTCTTCCAAGGGGCATTAAAACCATCTTGTTGAACCACTCTGACCTCCACGTCTCTTCCAAGGGGCATTAAAACCGTCTTGTTAAACCACTCTGACCTCTATGTCTCTTCCAAGGGGCATTAAAACAGTCTTGTTAAGCTACTGTGACCTCCACGTCTCTTCCAAGGGGCATTAAAACCGTCTTGTTAAACCACTTTGACCTCTATGTCTCTACCAAGGAGTATTAAAACCGTCTTGTTAAGCTACTGTGACCTCCACGTCTCTTCCAAGGGGCATTAAAACGATCTTCTTAAGCTACTGTGACCTCCACGTCTCTTCCAAGGTGCATTAAAACCGTCTTGTTAAACCACTCTGAACTCCACGTCTCTTCCAAGGGGCATTAAAATCGTCTTGTTAAACCGCTTTGAACTCCACGTCTCTTCCAAGGGGCATAAAACCGTCTTGTTAAACCACTCTGAACTCCACGTCTCTTCCAAGGGGCATTAAAACCATCTTGTTAAACCTCTCTAACCTCCACGTCTCTTCCAAGGGGCATTAAAACCATCTTGTTAAGCTACAGTGACCTCCACGTCTCTTCCAAGGGGCATTAAAACCATCTTTTTAAGCTACTGTGACCTCCACGTCTCTTCCAAGGGGCATTAAAACCATCTTGTTAAGCTACTGTTACCTCCACATCTCTTCCAAGGGGCATTAAAACCATCTTGTTAAACCACTCTGACCTCCACGTCTCTTCCAAGGGGCATTAAAACCGTCTTGTTAAGCTACTGTGACCTCCACGTCTCTTCCAAGGAGCATTAAAACCATCTTGTTAAACCACTCTGAACTCCGCGTCTCTTCCAAGGGGCATTAAAACCGTCTTGTTAAGCTACTGTGACCTCCACGTTTCTTCCAAGGGGCATTATAACCGTCTTGTTAAACCACTCTGTACTTCACGTCTCTACCAAGGGGCATTAAAACCATCTTGTTAAGCTACTGTTACCTCCATGTCTCTTCCAAGGGGCATTAAAACCGTCTTGTTAAGCTACTGTGACCTCCACATCTCTTCTAAGGGGCATTAAAACCATCTTGTTAAACCACTTTCAACTCCACGTCTCTTCCAAAGGGCATTAAAATCGTCTTGTTAAACCACTCTGAACTCCACGTCTCCTCCAAGGGGCATTAAAACCGTGTTGTTAAACCACTCTGAACTCCACGTCTCTTCCAAGGGGCATTAAAACCGTCTTGTTAAACCACTCTGAACTCCACAGCTCTTCCAAGGGGCAGTGAAATGTTGTTTTTAATTAACTCTAACCTCCACGACTCTTACAACGGGCAGTGCACTTCCTCTTAATTTTAGTCAGCTTTTGTTTTTCAATGCATAGGCGAACACTAAGGGAGACCCACTCCCCAATAATGGGTAGAAGGTTTTTAGTACACTGTAATCCACGTCTGTTTCAAGGGGCATTGCAGTTCCTCATAATTTTTGGAAAGCCTTCCATTCACTGCTTCGGCCAACAGTATACAGGAGACCCAGTTGCTATAAATGGAAAAAAACGGTTTAGTTAAGGCCCTCTGACCTCCATGTAACTTCCAAGGGGCATTGGAGTGCCTCGAAATTTTTGGTAGGCATTGCACTCACTGTATGCCCTATACCTGTGTAGCCGAACCGCTCCTTTTGGTACAGAAACATATCCTACAAGACATGTGTGGTTGACTGGCCTGATATTGATGTGAATGGTCCCTGTTCCTCCTGCTCTTTCTCCTTGCCACCACCTCATCCATCATTCATCACCTGAAGCTTTGTTTTAACGGGAGTCATAGAACTGAGATAGTAGCAGGAAAACATCCAGCAATCCTCCGAGGAGGTAGGATATGCGCCAAAACGCTGACCACCTCAGGTCTAGCCGCTACTACATACATGCGCTTGCATTCCAAGGAACTGAAAGCTAAGGAGATGGATGGCCTCATGATCATGAATAATTTACTCGTTGCGTAGGAGGCTGAACACCGCTGCTGTCTTCCTTCTGAACTTTGTGTTGAAGCCTGATTGACCCAGGACCCGCAATCCTCTATGTCTGGAGCACTTGTTGCATCCCAGTGTCCAACTGTGTCCCGGCTTCCACAATATTAACCCAGTGTGAAGGCGTCAGTGCGATGGACCATCCCTGGCCACATTCACTTGTCCACGTGTTTGTGGTTAGGCTGTCCTTCCCACTAAATGCAGTGGGGAGGGCACAGGTAATGTTTTGGTATGCGTGCTTGTGTATAAGGCGCACCGGGACAAATATGGGTGGCTGGGGACCGTTTATGGACACCCGGCCGCCTCCAGGTGGCTGGGGACTGTGTGTGGGCACCCGGCCGCGGGGCGGCTCGGGACCGAGTATGGAAACCAGGCTGCCGACGCAGCCATGACGTGGTGGCCAGATTCCGCCTCCACATGCCTTAAAGGCCCAATTTCAAGTGCAAGCAAGCAGTATGGTATTGCAGCCTGGGGGTGGGTCGGTGGCAGGCTACATACTTGTGCTTGCATTGCAAGGAATGGGGGAGGTACAATTGAACACTGCCCTGGGACAAGGATTTGCACGGGAATAGTTGCAAGTCTGCATCTTCTGATGCGGCAAGGATCACTTCTGATGGGCACTCTTTTAGGCAGTGAGCTGGGTGTCAGAGATGCTTCCATGGGTCTTCCCCATGCTCTTCCCATGTCTTTTCAGCACTGTATGCATGTGTCACACAGCACATGGCCAGATAAGGTTGTAAAATGTTAAAATGACATTTCCCAGTGAATGTATTTGTCACGGTTGAAAGCAATACAAAAGTGCAAAAAAGCATAAAAAATGCTACTTGTGAACATTACCCAAGGTGTGGAGGAGTATTTTTCTTTTTGGTTATTTATTTTACCTTATACACAAGTTTTACCTTGAAAAGGATGTTCCTTAACATATTTCACAGGAAAGCAGTTTCAGTTTCGTTTTTGAACGTTTTATTGTGAGCCCGTAAAAGTGGCTTAATACCTCTGACCACGTTGTTGACAGCAGTGACCTGGGGGTCAGAAATGCTTCCTGGGGCGATCCCCATGCTGTCCCCTTGTCATTTGAGCACTGTCACTATCGTTTTGGGCACTTTTTATGCTTTCTACAGACTGCCGGGGGTGCCACCGCAAAAATGCTCGGGTCTCCCATAGACTAACATTGGGCTCGTTGCTCTGGTCGAGCACCCGAGTATCACTGTGAGCTCGGCCCGAGCTTCGAGCACCCGAGCATTTTAGTGCTCGCTCAACACTAATAATAATTATTTATTTCATGTACTGTAAGTATAAACAGAGCAGAGTCAGAGGAGGACAAACAATAGAGGAGCAATGAACACACTAGCAGTGAAGACGTGAGTGTAGCCTGCGCTGCAGGAGACATCGCAGACCACTTGAGTGGAGTGAAAGTCGGGACATAGCCTTGATCTCCTGGGACACCCCTAAATTGGGACAGTCCTGCTGAATCCGGGATGGTTAGGAGCTATGGGATTGCTGGGTGGGGGGCTGACAGCATGTCATGATGGACTATTACCTACTGCATATGCTGATCGCCGTCTTACTTATCCCCCCAGGGATAAAAAATGATGTGCTGTAAATAATCATACCTCACATTATCTTAAGGTGCATTTACATTAACCCCTTTACCCCCGAGGGTGGTTGGCACGTTAATGACCAGGCCAATTTTTACAATTCTGACCACTGTCACTTTATCAGGTAATAACTCTGGAACGCTTCAACGGATCCCACTGATTCTGAAATTGTTTTTTCATGACCTATTGTGCTTCATAATAGTAGTAAAATTTCTTCAATATGACTTGTGTTTATTTGTGAAAAAATTGGAAATTTGTCGAAAATGTTGCAATTTTCAAAATTTTAATTTTCATGACCATAAATCAGAGAGATATGTCACACAAAATAGTTAATAAATAACATTTCCCACATGTCTACTTTACATCAGCACAATTTTTTAAACAAATTTTTTTTTTTGCTAGGAAGTTATAAGGGTTAAAAGTTGACCAGTGATTTCTCATTTTTCCAACAAAATTTACAAAACCATTTTTTTAGGGACCACATCACATTTGAAGTGACTTTGAGAGTCCTTTATGACAGAAAATACCGAAAAGTGACACCATTCTAAAAACTGCACCCCTCAAGGTGCTCAAAACCACATTCAAGAAGTTTATTAACCCTTCAGGTGCTTCACAGGAATTTTTTTATTATGGAAGAAAATAATGAACATTTAACTTTTTTCACAAAAATGTTACTTCAGACCCCAATTTTTTTATTTTTTGCAAGGGACGCCATGTTGCGTTTGGAGAGCCCCTGATGTGCCTAAATAGTGGAAACCCCCCACAAGTGACCCCATTTTGGAAACTACACCCCTCAAGGATTTTATCAAGGGGTACAGTGAACATTTTGAACCCAGAGGTACGACACAGAAATTGATAACATTAGGTCATCATATTGAATAAGTTGTCATTAGTCTTGAGCACAAGTGCTCGCTACTTGAGTTTGCATCGGGTACTCAGGTATGCACCAAGAATCGCGGATGCTCAAGTGACATGTTCGAGTCCTCACCACGCATGTTTCACGGTTATTAGGCTCCCCCAAAAAAACATGCGGTGATCACTTGTGCATGACAGGCAATCCCTGTGAGGTATTTTTGGCTGTATAACAGCTACAAAACATTTGGGGCAGAGACTCGAGCATGTCCCTCGAGCACCCGCGATACTCGGTGCATACCCGAGCACCCGATGTAAACTCAAGTAGCGAGCATTTGCGCTCAACACTAGTTGCCATATCATCATCATTTTTTTCTTTACTTTTGAAAAAATCCCAACACCAACACAACTCTAACCCCAACCCTAACTCTAGCCCAGCCCTAACCCTAGCCCAACCCTAACCCCAGCACAAGCTTAACCCTAGCCCAACCCTAACCGTAGCCCAATCCTAACCCTAGCACAACCCTAACACAACCCTAACCCTAGCACAACCCTAAGCCTAACCTTAGCCAAACCCTAACCCTAGCCAAACCATAACCCTAACCTTAGCACAACCCTAACCCTAGCACAACCCTAACCTAACCCTAGCACAACCCTAACCCTAGCACAACCCTAACCCTAATACAACCCTAACCCTAGCCCAACCCTAACCCTAACCCTAGAACAACCCTAACCCTAGCACAAACCTAACCCTAACTCTAGCACAACCCTAACCCTAGCACAACCCTAACCCTAGCAAAGACTAGTTTTTGCATCGCCATATTTTGAGAGCTATAATTTTTCCATATTTCGGCCGACAGGGTCATGTGTGGCTTGTTTTTTGCGGGACAAGTTGACATTTTTATTGGCACCATTTTTTGATCGCTTTATATTCTGATTTTTGGGAGGCAGAATAAACAAAAACCAACAATTGCGGAATTATTATTTTTTTTTATGCCGCCCTGTGTGTGGTAAAATTAATAAGGCAGCTTTATTCTTCGAGTCAGTACGTTCACAGCGGTACCACATTTATATATTTTTTTATGTTTTGGCGCTTTTACACAATAAAAACTATTTTATAAAAAAATATTTTTTTGTATCACTTTATTCAGAGAGCTATAACTTTTTTACTTTTTGGCTTATGGAGCTGTATGGCGGCTTGTTTTTTGTGGGACAAAATAATGTTTTTAGCGGTACCATTTTCATTTAAGTCAGACTTTTTGATCACGTTTTATTTCATTTTTTGTTTGGCGGTATGATGATTAAGCATCAGTTTTATAGGTCAGGTTGTTCCGGACGCGGCGATACCAAATATGTGTACTTTTATTGTTTTGTTTTTTTTCATAATAATATATATTTATGGGTACAGTATATTTCTATTTTTTTTTTGATTATTTTTTCATTTTAAAAAAAAATATTTTTACAATTTTTTTTTCTTTTTACTTTCTGAATCTTTTTTTTACTTTTACACTTTGTCCCTCTATGGGACTTTCACTTTTTTAACCCAGATCTCTTGCATAGCATAGAAATGCTGCAGCATCATATCTATGCTATGCAGGCTGCAGCCCTGCACGCACAAGTTAGTTAGACCGCGCACTGAGCATGATCTAGCTAGCTTCCTGCTGTTTCATGACAACATCGGGTCACCATGACAACCACCGGGATCCAGCATAGACAGTGTGGGATACCGGGAAAGATGTAAGTAAGCAGCGCTTACCTCCCCTTGCTCCCGGAATGCTGCGATCAACTTTTATCACAGCATTTCGGGGGTAATGTGCTGGGAGCGGTGCAGGACAGCTCCTGGCACATAGCACCGGGTGTCAGCTGTGACAATCAGCTGACACCCTGCGGCGATCGCCCCGTACCGCTTGTGTGTGGGCGTGATCTCGTGATGCGTAATAGTACGTACTTGGTCCAATAGGCCCGGGCTAGTGCAACGTACTATTACTGATCACGTCAGAAAGGGGTTAAATTAAAGATTACAGTGAACGAGCTTTAGAATGAATTCTTGTTTCTCAACAATCATGCTGCATAAATGGCTGCCAATGACTTAATGAATGAGCAAAATGTTAATTTGTTGGGATAAATGATCGGTTGGTTGTCACAAAAGACCATTGTTCTCGGCAGCGCATTATCGTGAGTAAGCAGAACCTGTGCTGCTGAGAATAATGGCAGCCTATGTGCACTCAAAGATTTATTACTGATCATTTATATACACCTGAAGTGCAGTCTTTATAAACATGCTATTTAACAACCAACAATTAGAAAATATTTGTACTGGTTAGCATCCATTGAACACAGCAAAATCAGTTAATGAACATGCCCCCTTTGTTGGGTTAAGAGGGGTTTACACTAGCTGATGGAGGCCTTTAAACGAGTGCCAGCAACATCAATAATGAGCAGTGGGACTTGTGTGTGGATGAATGTTGCCATATGTTGCCAGAATTGCCGAATGTTGCCAGAGACAAAGGAGATGGGAACTAATGAAACAATGTAGGAAATAAAATAAGGAGATTGATTGTCTTAGGGGAAGAGAAGGACCAAATAAAAAGGGACTTGTGATCTACTGTGACACAGTTAGAATATATGAAAAACCTCTGAGAGCAATGCAGAGAGTGAGTCATCGCCCAGACTTGTATCGAGTCGGATGTGCAGTGTCAACTGAACAGACATTTCTTATAGCCAAATCTTAGAGGGAGAGCACCAGGACGAGGTACTTAGCCCAGGCTAGAAGGCCTAATTAAAGGAAAGTAAGATGGCTCAGAAGAGTAGCAGGAAGAGGTCCAGAAGGCCTACTTAAAAAGACTGTCGATCAAGTGAGCTGAAAGCCAGGAGACCTAGTGAAAGGGATGATTGATCAAGTTAGCTGAAGGCCAGGAGTCCTAGATAACGGTACAAAAGAGATTTGAGCTGTGTTCTAGGAGATAGAGGCATCCAGAATAGCTCAATAGCTCATTGGTGCCTAGAGGCTGGTCTAAAAAATGTGTGAAACGGTTCACAAAAATTGCTTATGCCACTTATACAGCTGCTGCTAATGTTTTTGCGTTGATGAATTGACGTTACTGGGGTTGGAAGTCTACAACTGCGATGCACACTGTGTGCCTCAATGCTGTCTTGGGGAAAACCAGTCTTAAGGTTGTCTACAAGTGTATTTCGATACTCCAGCAAGCGTGCATCCCTTTCCAGGGCGGGGAGCATCTGGCAAAATTTACTCTAGTACCATGGATCTAACCAAGTGGCAACCCAGTAGTAAGCACTATTTCGAATCCTAACAAAATGGGGATCATGTTGCAGGTAGTGCAGCAAGAAGGTGCTCATGTGTCGAGCTGTCCCATGAGGTCCAAGCTCATGGTGTGTTGATGGCAGGGTAACACTGAAGCTTGCTTCCTCCGTCACCTCCCGCCAACCACGGACAACAGAGAGGGGATCATTATCCTCTTCATCTCTTGACTGTTGCGTGCCCATCACCTCTTCCTCCTCATACTCCTCCATTTGTTTCTTGGCTCCTGCACCTTCACTAACAGTTTGTCTGGTACCACAATCCCCCCCTTGGTTGCTTTAATCCACCCTCCCTTAGCACCCGCCTGTGTTTTGGTAGTCTGGAACTTGGAGATATTGTTATCCCTTCCGCATCCTCCTCTTCCTCTGGGACCACCACCTCCTCCCACAGACTATTCAAAGTGTGCTCCAGCATGTAGATGACCAGAATAGTGATGCTGATGATGTCATCGTCAAAGCTAACCATCTTAGTAGCCATTTCAAAACTGTGCAGAAGGGTGCAGAGGTCCTTAATCTGTGCCCACTCCGCAAATGTGATTTGCACTATGTCCCTACTGCGTTAGCTCAGGCTATGCAAAATTAAATATGGAGTCAGGGCTCGTCGCTGCTGCCACAGTCGCTGCAACAGGTGCAGATTGGAATTCCACCGTGTCGGCACATTGCATATTAACCGATTAACAGTTAGGGCCAAAGATGTCTGTGGCAATGCCAATCGATGACTCGCGGGGTACAAACGGTGGAAGTGAGCACTCATTGACCTTGCTTTTTGCAACAGTGCACCTTGCCAGGATAGTAACAGAGAAATTGCTGGACCACAAGGTTGAGGACGTGAGCCATGCAAGGCACGTGTGTGAGGTTGCCCCGGCGTAGGGCCACCACCAGGTTTGCACTGTTATAGCATACGGCCTTCCCTGGCTCCATGTTCAGTGGAGACAGCCATTGCTCAAACTTGGCCTGTATAGCTGTCCACAACTCTTGAGCTGTATGACTGCGATCATCAATGAATATTAATTTTAACACTGCCTGATTGTGGTTAGCCCTAGCTGCGCAGTACGGAGGGGGATTCCCTCTGCACTGTTGGAACGCGTGTCTCATTAAGGCACAGGTTGAGGGCACAGGTGGAGGCCCTAGAGGAGGGGGAGGAGGCAGAAGCAGTGGAGAAAGTGATAGATACAGAGGTTTGTCCCGCAAGCCTTGGGGATTACAAGACTTGTGGAGCAGCCCTTTCACCGCCTGCCCCCATAGCCATCAGAATCACCCAGTGCCCAGTCAGTGAGATGTAACGCCCTGGCTATGCTTGCTCATCCAGGTGTCTGTGGTGAAATGCACCCTAGCAGACAGAGTTTTTCAAGGAAAAACACCAGCGACATGCTGGTGTCATGCAGGCACAGGTTTCTTAGCCAAGTAATGGCGACTGGTACTGGGGGACTGTGATGGCCATCAGCTTTTGGAAACCGTCTGTATCCACTAGGTGGAAAGGTAGCATTTCTGTGCCAACAGATTGGAGATGGTGAAGTTCAAGTTCTTGGCTTTGGCATGGGTAGGAGGAAACAATCTTTTATGTCACCACAACTGGGGGACTGAGGGCTGGCTGCTGTGCTGAGAGAGGGTGGAGTAGGGTGAATACTACAAACTGCTGAACTGTGAGTGAGGTGCAGGTGGAAATGTTACAGTGGATTGAGAAAGATGTAGCGTGCTTTGTGAAACAAATACAGCAGGCATGTCCACTTCCATAACAGCTGACGGGGTCTCACTTACTCCGACTGGAGCTGGTAAACAAGTGGAGGTTCTGCGGCCCAAGACCTGTGTGAGAACACTTGCCACGGTGATGGAGGAATAAGCAGCAGATGCGGTTGATGGGGCAGCCGGTGGTTGGGGAAGCCTACTAGTCTAGTGAGATTCCCAGACTGGCGCATGTTGATCGCGCATGTGCCGATTCATGCATGTAGTAGTCAAATTATTTCAATTTTTGCCTCTACTAAGTCTTTTTTAAAAAAATTTGGCAGATAAAATGAGTCTCAAAAATGGTCCTGGTTAGGCAACCCTTGCGCCCCTGCGAACTGCAGACCCGCTACTGCTGCTGGCCACAGCCATAGTTCTGGCTGAGGATGCAGCGCTTGTCGTGGTTGTTTCACTCCGTGTCTGTGCGGGAGGCTGCAATGTAACCTCCTAGTTTTCCTCCTCCTCCACCTCCTCTGCTGAGCTACTCAGCTGCAAGCCTCTGGGTTCACAACAAATGCGATCTACAACCTCATCGTTATCCTCTCTGTTCTCCCACTCCTCGCCATGAGAGTCACCCTCCTCTTCCTGCCATGACAGCACATTATAACCCCCGTGCACCTCAGGTGTCTGAGTCTCATCAGGATCATCTCTCCCCCGGGGTTAACATAAGGTGACGAGGGTCAGGATTCTGCTCGGACCCTAGTTTGTCTAGAGAGAGATCCAACAGAAAAAAAATTGGGCATCGATGCAGATGCTTTCCTCCTCTTCAGTCTGTGAATCTTTAGAGAAGACTTCTGATCCCCATGGCATAAAATGTGTGAACAACTCTGCAGACACGCCCATCTGTGGTTCCCTACAGTCAGTTAGGCGGTTGGAGAGTTGTGACGCAAAAGGGTAATTAGGGTGCCACCTCTGTAGACTGTACTGTGTGTGATGTTGAGGTGGTAGAAGAGGAGAAGAGGCCACTTGATGCAGTGCTTGCCATCCGCTGCAGCACATACTCTTTCTGGCCCTCATCTACAAGGCATACTGCTGTTAAGCTGCCAAAGAAAGGGAGTGGAGTAGCCCTTTCAGTAACAGAAGTTGTCAGTTGTCTTTGGATAGGATGTGATGGTGTTTGTTAACTAGAGCTTTCACTAACATAACCACCTAACCCACGTACACCTTGAACACCAAGCCTATTACCACTTCTACCACGTCCTCGCATTTTCCCAGTCAGTTAGATGTACCTTTCTCCTCTTTTAACCAGCTGTTTCACAAACCTAGGCCCAGACCTGTCAATCACCTGTCTCTAAATTACCAATCAGTATTTATTCGCTCAGATAGTGTGGCTGGAGCACGCTATTAGCAACTAAAATTTAGATTTTCTAATGTGGACACCGGGATGGAGCAGAACAACAGCACAAAAGAATTATAAGAAACCGGAGAAAACCCACGCAAACACAGGGAGAACATAAAAAAACTCCTTGCAAATGTTGTCCTTGGTGAAATTTGAACCCAGGACCCCAGTGCTGCAAGGCTGCAGTGCTAACCACTGAGCCACTATGCTGCCCATTCTATGCACACATGTGACTTTCTTTCAGTGTCACGTTATTAGGCCTACCGTTCTCTCTCTGCCCTTGCTGACTATCTCCCCCTTTAGTGGTATGATAGCCCACGTCCCTGAGCTTGCCGTGTACTATGCCTGTATGGCTTGCGACTCGGGACTTAGGTACCTGTAGCTTCTCCGTGCTGTACTGGTCCCTCTGTGTGGCGGAGCCTCCAGGCTTCTTGGCCAAGGGACCTGAAATCCCTTGCGGGTTGGTTATCTGCTGCAGGGCTTGCAATCCTGACAGCCTCGGACCCCAGTGTCCGGTTGTGTAGTCTCTCTCTGCCAGGACCGGCTCTCGTCGCCTCTGTCCCTGGCTTTCTGTTCCTCCTTTGCCTCCTGGACTCCTCAGCTGCGGCTGACCTGTCCCTCTCTTCTGGGGAACCCTTCTGGATGCTTCAGAAGTGGGTCCTGGTCTTCCTAACCCTGCCCTCAGTAACAGTTTTTATAGGGGCAGCCTGCTCCCCCTACTGGCCTGGGACAGGAGGTGCTGCATGCAAATGGTTCATGACCAGAGAACCTCCCTCCTGCTCTCAGACACAGCCTTACAAGTTTGTGGCATCCAGGCCTGGGGTGACACATTCCCCCCTAGGAAAGCTTAGTACTCCAGGACTAAACAAGAAACACGATACAGGGTATAAATTATAACATAAACATAACAGAGAAGAAAACAACAAACAACACCACATATTGAGTTCTTTAGGTCACAGTATGGCCTGTGACCGGTTGTCCATTTCACCCAATAAGGCGAAGTCTCAACCGGTGCGGGGACCTGTCCAAAGCAAACTCCAAACGTTGGCCCTGGGCGTGGCTGCAAGGCAAAGCAAACTACTTTGGACCACTCGGGACCATGCCAGACAGGTTTTTCTTCCGTGGCCGTCTTCGCAAAAGGCACAAAGTGCAACTATTTACAACATGGTTCCGGTTATCCAAAGTTCGTAACCTGTCAGTCCATATATCTAGAAAAACTGGAGAAAACACTATTAGTTACAGGTAACAAACATATTAAATATATACATGGTACATTTAGATCTTGCACCTATATCCTCCAGCGAGCTGGTGTTTGTCCCCTAGTGCTCCTGGTTGACCTCCTTAACCCACTGTCTGGTGGTGGACCAGCCTGGCTTTCCCCACTATCATTGAGGGTATAGCTACTAGCTGGGTGTACAGGCAGGGCAGGCAGCTGTCTGCGGGTCGTTTGGCTTACCGCAGGCATGGCAGGCTCACTGTCAGCAGAGGACTGACTCTCCTGAGATGCTGGCGTGGGTTCTTCTGCCTTTGGGGCCGCTTGCTTTTCTTGTTCTTCCTGTCCTCCTGTAGGCTCCTGCTGGGTAGGCTGAAGGAAGTGTAGGACAGGTACCACTATTGCGCCATTTATCTGAGTCCAGGTCCGGGGGAACTCTCCGAGAACTGTGCTGATCATCTCTCCTTGTCCTCTGCGGGTTCAAGGTCATCTTGATCTTCATTTGGACTCTGTAGTTGCTAGGGGCACCATTTTAGGTGGTCTCTGGAGACGGTGCTAGTGGTTTCTCCTCCATCCTTGGTAATCACACATACCTTCGGGTTGTCGTGGTCGGACTGCAGTACTGTGTACGGGTCTCTCACCCACTGGTCATCCAGCTTGTGAAGCCTTCTCTTCCACTTCAGGACCTGCTCACCAGGTTCCAGGGGACCAGCAGGGGCGTGTTGGTTGAAGAGCCTCTCTTGCTTTTCTCTCGCTTGAGCCAGACTCCTCTCCACACTCTCCTGTACCTTCTTGTACTGTAGCCGCCGTTCCGTATCCCAGTTCACGTCTGGGGAGGTGTTCTCAGGTGTCAGGACTCCCATCTCCAGGTCGATCGGCAGCTTACCTGGTCTTGCTCACATCAGGTAAGCTGGGGTGAAATTTGTAGCATTCACCGGGATGTGGTTGTACAAGTCAATCACATCTGGCAGCTTCTCCGGCCACAGGCTGCGTTCTTCCAGGGGTAATGTCTTGAGGAGATCGATGTTCATTTTCTCACACAGCCCGTTGGTTTGCGGGTGGTAAGGCGTCGTCCGAATCTTCCTACAGCCGTAGAGGTTGCAGAACTCCTGGAATACTTCAGCCTCAAACGCTGGACCTTGATCTGTCAAGACCTGTTCCGGATACCCATGTGGACGGCAGAAGTGTTGCTGGAAGTCTCTGGCCGCAGTTTGGGCTGTCAGGTCTTTAACAGGAACCACTACCAGAAACCGGGAGTAATGGTCCACAATTGTCAGGGCATAGACGTAGCCCGACTGGCTTGGAGCCAATTTCACATGGTCCAGAGCTACCAGCTCAAGAGGCTGCCTGGTGACGATGGGCCTCAAGGGTGTCTGCTGGCTGGTACGGTCCTTCCTTCTGAGGTGACATGGGCCGCAGTCCCTGCTCCACTTCTCGATGGCCCTTCTCATGCCGACCCAGTAGAACCGCTCTCTCAGTAGGAACTCCAGTTTCTTCCACCCGAAGTGTCCTGCTCTGTCATGGTAGGCCTCCAGGACCATTGCTGCATCTTGCCTTTTGACCACTATCTGCCAGGTCAGCTCGTGGGTCCGGTGGTTGACAAGCCTTCTGCACAGCTTACCCTTGTAGAGGAATAGCCTGCTTTTCTCCTTCCATATCTGCTTGGCTTCCTCTGGAGCGTCCGGGCCAGGGCTAGCGTCTTCCTGGGTTAACATGTCTTTCACCAGGCGTATTGCAGGGTCGCTATCTTGCGTTTCAGCCCAGCCGTGGTGGGGTAAGGGGTTGAACATGACGGTGGTTAAGACCTTGTCTCTTACCCGGTGAGAATGCTGAGTGGCCCCATACCGGTGGAACGCAGGGAGCTCTATTTCCTCCAGCTCTTCTGAGTCGTCTTCTCCTTCAGGTAGGTGGGGCATTCTTGATAGGGCGTCTGCGTTGGCGTTGGTTCTGCCTACCAGGTATTTGATTGTAAAGTCATAATTGGATAGCCGGACCATCCACCGCTGTTCTAGGGCACCTAGTCTTGCATTGTCCAGATGTGTCAACGGGTTGTTGTCCGTGTACACAGTGAACTTTGCAGAGGCCAGGTAATGCTTAAACCGTTCTGTGATGGCCCATACAACTGCCAAGAATTCTAGCTTGAAGGAGCTGTAATTCTCCGGGTTTCTTTCAGTGGGCCTCAGCTTCCGGCTGGCATACGCGATCACCCTTTCTCTGCCCTGTTGGTTCTGTGACAGTACGGCTCCCAGCCCCACATTACTGGCATCTGTGTGGAGGATAAAAGGCTGGCCATAATCGGGGTAGGCCAGGATCTCATCCCCCCGTGAGGGCCATCTTCAACTGGCGGAAGGACTCCTCTTCCGGCTTGTCCCACTTGAAGGATGGCTTGTGACTTCTGGATTTAGATTGCCCTATCAGAAGGTCCTGCATAGGGGCTGCCATCTTAGTGAACCCGGGGATGAACCTTCGGTAGTAGCCTACCAACCCGAGGAATTGCCTCACTTCCTTGATGTTAGAGGGGCTTGGCCAGCCCTTAATGGCTGTAACTTTGATGGGGTCAGGGGCTACTCCCTTTGCACTCACCACGTGTCCTAGGTACTGGACCTTCGGTTTTAACAGGTGGCACTTTGAAGGCTTCACTTTCAGGCCGTAGCCTGCCAGGGCTTCGAACACCTCGGCCAGGTGCTTTAGATGGTCCTCGTAAGTCTTTGAATAGACGATCACGTCGTCCAGGTAAAGGAGGACCGTCTCGAAGTTTCGGTGCCCTAGACAGCATTCCATCAGCCTCTGGAAGGTCCCTGGTGCGTTGCAGAGCCTGAAGGACATACAGTTGAACTCGCTCAGTCCCATCGGGGTGGTGAAGGCGGTCTTCTCCTTGTCAGCCTCTGCCACAGGAACCTGCCAGTACCCGCTAGTAAGGTCCAAAGTAGAGAAGAAATTAGCTGATTTTAGAGCTGCTAAAGACTCCTCTATCCTAGGTAATGGGTACGCATCTTTATGGGTGATACGACTGATTTGTCTATAGTCCACGCACATTCTCATGGTACCGTCTTTCTTTTTTACCAAAACCAAGGGAGCTGCCCAGGGGCTACAGCTATCTCTAATGACCCCAGCTTCTTTCATTTCTCTCAGCATACCTTTGGCGTTCTGATAATGTGCAGGGGGTACAGGCCTGTGTCTCTCTTTTATTGGTGGGTGGCTCCCCGTGGGGATATGGTGTTCTATCCCTTTTACTCTGCCGAGTGATTACTAAAGATTCTCTCGTACTCCTGAACCACCCGGTAGACTCCTTGTTTTTTGTGCAGGGGAGTGGAGTCAGCACCCACATGGAGTTTCTGGCACCAGTCCTCCTTTTGTTTCTGGGAGCCATTACCCTCCGCCTGTGGAGATGGAGGCAACGGTTCCACGGCCCTGATAGCTTTGTGCTCAACAGCAAACAGTTTGGCAAGTGTAGCGTACCTGGGTAGGTGTACCTCCCTCTCCCCAATGTTGAGAATGCAAACGGGCACCCTCCCATGACAGACATCAACCACCCCCCGGGCTGTCAAAATGGTGGGCCTGCTGTCTGAGTACACGGGTTCTACCATGGCTTGGTAGTCTCTGCCTCTCAACCCGATTGCAGTCCGACACCAGATCATCATTTCACTTTTGGGAGGCATGGAAATGGGTCACTCATTCTTACGCTACCGATCTCACCACCAGACAGTTCTACCTGCTGCCATCTCATCAGGGCTCTTATCTCTTTCTTGAGGACCCTCTGTTGGCTGGAGCTCTCATTCATCGCCACCTGCTGTAAAATCACAATTACTTCTGAAAGACAGTTTTCAATTACATTAGTACCCACAGTTATTTTAGGGTGACATTCACGACGGTCAATGTCCACAATGATCACTCCCTGTGCTGGCAGTTCCACCTTACCAATCTTGATGGTCATCTCTCTGAACCCCACCTGCGGCACGGGTTGGCCATTGCTGGCAATGATGCTTAAGTCATCGTCTGGGTAGCGGGTTATGTCAGCGTCACTCCAGTACCGCTTGAAAAGTACGTAGGGGATGGTAGTCACTTGAGACCCGGTGTCCAGTAGTGTAGTCATGGGGATACCGTCCAGCACTACGGGTAAGACCGGGCGTCCCCCCACGTACTTATCACACCAATTAGACGGGCCTGATGACCTTATGCCTGGGGGTTGGCCCTCTGCCCCAGGTCGGACCCATTTAAAGTACAGCACCTTGCTATGTGTCCTGGCTGACTGCAGCGGCGGCAAATCGGCTGTCCATCCTCAGTGTAGCGGTCGGCAGGCCTCCCTCTGAACGGCGGGATTCTCCTCTGTCGACGCCACGGGACATCCTCCGGACTGGAAGCCTGCTCGATTGGTCTTGACGGTTCCACCAGCAACGACTGTACGGTCCTGGTTAATGCGGCCACACTCTTTGTTAGCTCCTGGACCTGATGGTGCAGGTCTGCAGGCTGGGATGGATTTAGGGCTTGTGCATCAGCCCCCACAAGGTCTGCGGGGTAGGGCGCTGCCCTCTGGTGGTAAGTGATGGCAGGGCGCCGGGAAGCTACAGCGCCACCTGCTGCGGGTTCTCTGAGCACCCGGATGGCCTGATCCTTGAACTGCGCAAAAGTCAAATCGGGGTTCTGTAGGGCCATGAGGCGCAGCTGGGTTCTGTGGCTGCTGGACAGCAGACCTTCTATGAACTGGTCAGTCAACAGTTTATCAGAGTCCTGCATGCTACCAGGGTCAGCTTGTTTGATAGCTCTCAGGGCTTCTTGCAGGTTCAAGGCATAGTCTCTGATACTATCCTGGGCCTGCTGCTTACAGCCATAGAACCACATTTTGATTTCTGCTGAGGTACGGTTATCAAAGGTACTCTGCAGCCTGGTCAGAATGTCCTTTACTATCCTTTTCTCATCATCTGACCATGATTTCACTTCCCGCTGGGCTGCACCGGTGAGCTGCCCCGTCAGAATGCTCACTTTCTGTTCTTCTGTCAGGGGATAAACTTTGAATAAACTGTGCAGTCTTTCCCTAAAGTCAGTTAAGGTATGGGGGTCCCCTGAGTATTGCGGTAGCCAGGCTGCTCCGGGGATGTAGGGCATAGAGAATGGCATCACCGCCGCTGCAGCCCCGCCGGTTGTAGAGGGCCCCTCCGTGTCCGTCATCTTCCTCCCCCCAAGTTAAGCGTGGCCTACCTTCCGACGATCCTCTTCTGTAGGCCGTGGCTCCGCTGGTGCTGCTCCGTGTGAGGACCTTGCGTTGCGTCCTGGTGACTTCAGCGTCGCTCTCTCTCCCTTCCAGGACCTTGCGCAGTGTCGGTGCGTAGGGCGGGGCTTCAAGTCTCGCGCGCTTTTGATGTCCACGACCCTCTTCTTCCCGTGCGGTGTCATGAAGATGGCGTCCGATGGCGGGAAAAAGGCTGAAGATGGTGGGAAAACGGCTGAAGATTTTGGGAAACTGCTGAAGATGGTGGGAAACAGCTCCGGTGGCGGGAAACTTCTTTTTAAGGTACGTGTACAGTCTTTTTCAGGCACGCAATACCCGTTTGTGGCGGGTTGGTCACAATCCTGCTGACTACGCCAAAGCTGATTCACCCCCCTGGGCCGTGGGGCACTCGGGACCGGGCTTCAGGGCAATGCTGGGAGTAGTAGTGGCGACCCGGTCCCGCTGCTCAGGGTGGTCAGACCAGTGGCAGTCGTTTATATGTTTTAGGTAATTTCCGACTACGCCACCCGTGGATTACGGTCAGGGAGGACCGCCGCTGCAAGGCAGACCGCTGAGGTTGGTGTTGGGGATGCAGCAGGGAATAGTAGAACTCCCCACGGGAGGAGTGTAGCCTCAGGGCAGTGTAATAGGATGCTGGGGGTGATGGTGCAGGCGCAGCAGTAACCACACAGAGTCCAATAATGCAGTCCAGGGTCTTTTACTGCAGATCTTATCACAGACCCACCAGGAGTACAGGGTAGGAATGGACCTGGGTGTCTGAGGGCATTCGGGTGAGCTCTGCTGGTCAGGGTGAGTGGGTAGGCCTACCGTTCTCTCTCTGCCCTTGCTGACTATCTCCCCGTTTAGTGGTATGATAGCCCACGTCCCTGAGCTTGCCGTGTACTATGCCTGTATGGCTTGCATCTCGGGCCTTAGGTACCTGTAGCGTCTCCGTGCTGTACCGGTCCCTCTGTGTGGCGCAGCCTCCAGGCTTCTTGGCCAAGGTTCCTGAAATCCCTTGCGGGTTGGTTATCTGCTGTTACCCTGACAGCCTCGGACCCCAGTGTCCGGTTGTGTAGTCTCTCTCTGCCAGGACCGGCTCTCGTCGCCTCTGTCCCTGGCTTTCTGTTCCTCCTTTGCCTCCTGGACTCCTCAGCTGCGGCTGACCTGTCCCTCTCTTCTGGGGAACCCTTCTGGATGCTTCAGATGTGGGTCCTGGTCTTCCTAACCCTGCCCTCAGTACCAGTTTTTATAGGGGCAGCCTGCCCCCCCTCCTGGCCTGAGACAGGAGGTGCTGCATGCAAATGGTCCAGGACCAGAGAACCTCCCTCCTGCTCTCAGACACAGCCTTACAAGTTTGTGGCATCCAGGCCTTGGGTGACACACTGAGATGTGGCCTGGTGTCTCTGCACCACAACACTAGCAAAAAGGATCTGCTGGAAGGTCGATTTCACAGCCACACAAGATCATATCTATCTAAACTAGCTAACTGACAAGCAACCGCCTAGCTAACTATTTCACTATCCAGTAGCAGCAGCAGCAGCCTCTCTTCGCTGTTACACTGACAAAATGGCACCAAAACAACATGTCAGTTCTTTATATGGAGAGGGACATGTGACTTTGGCAGCCAATGACACAAGCTCTTGTGTCTGGATGTTGTGAATGGTTCCTGCACCCTGATTGGCTGCCGGAATCTCTACCCATTAAGTTAAGAATAAAAACCAAACAGTCTGCCGCTCCTCTGACCTCTCCCCTCATCAAACACTTCTCCGCTCATAATACTGCACCACTATATTAGCCAGACCCTAACAAAAGCATTATTGGAAACGCGATCATTTAATGAACTGTGCCGCTTTTAAGTAAAAACGCTCAGGGGTATGAACACAATCTGAATGTGCAATGTTTCTGCTGAATTTGAGATTGGTGAACGTTCGATCATCTCTAGTGTAGAGTCTCCTTTTGTGATTTTGGAAGATGTTCATGACGGACAGTTGATTTCTCATACAAAAGTCAATGAATCTTCCTTCAGCCCCATTTCGTCCAAGTCCAACATTTCCAACAACGATTCCTTTGCGGTGACCCACTTTGGCATTCAAGTCTCCCCATGATAATGAGTAAGTCTTGTTTTGGTCTCTTGTCAATTTCCTCTTGATCTTGATTGTAGAATAGTTCAACATCCTCCTCCTCAGCATCTATTGTTGGGGAGTAGACTTGAATAACTGTGACATGGATTGGCGCTTCTTGTAGTCATAACAAGATGACTCTATCTCTGACTACACTGTACTTCAGGACAGTGCCGGACAATCATCGGTTAAGAATAAAAGTGACACAATTTCTTCTTCAGTTATCGTTGCCAGGATAGTAGACCGAATGTTGGTTTGACTGGAAATGTCCGGATTGAGTCCATTTTAATTTGCTAATTCCAAGTAAGTTGAATTCTGTTTTGTCTATTTCGGCTTTGACGATACTGAGATTGCTTTGGTTCATGGTTTGTACATTCCAAGGTCCAAACTTTATTATATTTCTGAAGCTTTTGATCTCCCTTTCTTGACCTAGCGATATCAGCACCAAGACAACCTTGCAGATTTGATCCTGGAGCGCCATGAGCATTGATTATTCTCAGGTTGTACATAGGCTCTTGCTGAGTAGCTTGTTGAATGCCTTCTGACCTAGGGGTGCATCTTCCAGCATTATATCGAATTTCATTAGTTGTATACTCCAACAAGTTTTCTTGGCATAATGTGAATGTGACTGTGGTGTGTGGCTCCTTCACGGGTGCCACATTACTGCGAGGAAGAAAGGCCTGACAATCTACTGCCGTATTATGCCAAGAAAACTCGAGATATATATATATACATATGATGTAACACACTATGGCATTGTAGGGCATCGGGGCAGCGACATAGGCAACTCTGGCAACTCATCATTTAGCACATTTAACCACTGTGTATCGCCTTCTCAAGAACACATCATATCAGTCCGGAGGCTGTGCTACACTGAAGCTTTTTTCTTTAGTGTTTTCTGTGTCTGTAATGAGACGACCTCTCTCAGCTGAGCTGGCTAAGCCTCCATCTAAAGCTGTACTGAAGCGGGAGTGGGAGTGATGAGTCCCAGCACTAAATCCTCCTCATCACTCCAATAAAACCCGGCCTGGAACAACCATAAATAAAATGGCTCAGCACCTAAACTGCTGTGCCAACCAGTACAACCCGGTTTTAATATCTCACCCAGCTTAACGTTCTGGGAAAGATATACACTCTGTCCATTATCTTCCATGTCGGCCGCCTACAGTGTATATAGTTTCTTTATGCTGATATATGTGGTTACATGGTTTAATCATTAATGAATTCTGGTCTATAGTTCTGTATATGTTATTTTACTGCTTATGTATATTTATATGTACAGTATGATTAATTTATTGCTGGATGCTTGTATATATATTTTTTTATTCACAGCTGATAATTTTATATTTCAATGCTCGTTGCTAAATTACCAGATACATCTGCGTTCTACCAGTGGTGGTTGGTTTTATAGCCAAGGAGCGCATCACATACAGTATCTTTGCTATAGAACTTGCAACGGCTGCACCACAGTTGGCTGGATCCAGAAATCTAAACACCTTTGTGGTCCTGTGCTCCTCTGATGCAGCAGAGGCAAAACTACCTGTGTTTGAAGCATAAGGATATGTGCACATGACATCTTTTAGATGCATACCTGCATCATTTTTTTCCACATTCTGTGTATTCATTGCGTGATGTTTGGAAGATGCTACAAGATTATACTAGTGACTTCTTTTAACCACTTAATGTCTTTGAAAACCTGAAGGAGCTAAAAGAAGCTCATAAAGACGAAACACATGCATTGCAAGAAATTTGGACATTGCAGTGCATATGTGCATTGTTTTTTATTTATTTTTAAAGTAATTTTCCACGTGTTTCCAAGGCAGAATACAACTGAAAAAGACGCCATGTGCACATACCCTATGAGAGCACAGAGTTCGGGCCATGTGTAAAAACATGCTGTTGGTATGAACAGTTAAGCCAGGAGGCAGAGAATTTTATTTTTGTTGATCTTACAATAATGAACTTTTTTTTATCTGGCGGTGAGGTAGGCATTTCAATTTTTTGACTCAGGCTGCAAGAAAGCCAAAATCAGCCCTAGCCTACAACATAAAACAAAAAAAATAGGATGAAAGAATAGAAGCCCTTTGATGATCAGCATATAAGTATTCATAAGGATGTGGTGACAACTCTTCAAACTGTGTTTCATCTTAGGGGAGTAGAGTTCTGTAGATAATATGAGCCCGCCACAGGAGTGGAGGGAAGATATATCTCCATCCAGGAAAACTATGTCAAATAAAGGACTACAGCAAGCGCAGTGCACCTTTTCATTTAATTTAAACATCACCCGTTTCTTGTCTAAATCTACGTGTGCCAGGGTGAATTTCACCACAGACACCTGGATGAGTAAGCATGGCCAAGGGCGTTACATCTCGTTGATTGGGCACTGGGTGACTTTGGTGGGTGTGGGGGCAGGCAGGGAAGGGGCTGTTTTAACAAATCTTGGAATCCCCAAGGCTTGGAGAAGAAACCTCTGTATTTCCCACTTCCTCCGCTGCTTCTGCATCCTCCACCTCCTCTAGGGCCTCCACCAGCGCACTCAACTTCTGCCTTAACGAGACACGCTTTCCAAAGGTGGGGAGCGACTACACACCACCTCCGTACTGTGCAGTCAGGGCTCACTGTAATCAGGCAGTCTTCAAATTAACATGCCATGGAGATCACAGTCATAGAGGTGAAGAGTTTTGGGCAGCTCTCCAGGCTCAGTTTGAGAAATGACTGTCTCCGCTTAACCTAGAGCCAGGGAAGGCCGTGTGCGGTAATGGTGTGAACCTGTTAGCGGCCCTAGGCCAAGGCAAGCTCGCACACGTGCCTTGCATGGCTCACGTCCTCAACCTGGTGGTACAGCGATTTCTCCACCACTATCCTGGCCTGGATGAGCTGCTTCACAAAGTACGGAAGCTGTGTGCTCACTTCCACCATTCGCACCCCTCATGTCATCAACTTGCATCGATACAGAGGTCTTTGTCTGTACCAGTTAACAGGTTGATCTGCGATGTGCCGATGCGGTGGAATTCCACTCTGCACATGTTGCAGCGACTGTGCCAGCAGCAGTGAGCTTTGACGCAGTATGTCTTGACCTATAGCTTGGGGCAACGCACTACGGACTTGGGGCATATCACGCTTGAGGAGTGGGAACAGAATAAAGACCTCTGTACCCTTCTGCACGTTTTTGAAATGGTTACTAAACTGGTTAGCGCTGACGATGCCATCATCAGCATCACTATTCCAATCATATACATGCTGGAGCAAACTTTGAATAACCTGCGGCTGGAGGTGGTGGCCCCAGGAGAAGAGGAGGATGCGGAAGGGATACCAATGTCTCAAATTTCCAGACTGTCATCACACAGGCGGATGCCAAGTGATGGTGGATTACAGCGATCGAGGGGGTTTTCTGATACCAGGCAAACTGATAGTGAAGGTGCAAGAGCCAAGGAACTAATGGAGGAGGAAGAGGTGATGGGCAAGCAGCTGTCAGAGGATGAAGAGGATAATCATCCCCTCTCATTTGAATGTGGTTGGCAGGAGGGGACGGAAGAAACAAGCATCAGTGTTATGCAGCCCACAATACAGTCTGGCTTTGGACCTCCTGGAAGAGCCCGACATATGAGTGCCTTCTTGATGCACTATCTGCAACATGATCCCCGTATAGTTAAGATTCGAAATAATGCTGACTAGGTTGTCACTCTATTAGATCCACGTTATAAGAGTCAATTTTGCCAGATGCTTCCCACCCTGGAAAGGGACCCGCTTATGTTGGAGTGTCAAAACAAGCTTTTAAGCAACCTAAATAATTGGGGTTTTCCCCGAGATAACAGTGAGGCACACAGTTCGTCTTTCAACCTCCGGCACATCAGTTCGTCAATGCCAAAACATTAGCAGCAGCAGAGTAAGTGGCAGAAGCAATTTCTGGGAGTCCTTTCACACATTTTTTGCACCAGCTCGTGCAGCAGCACAACAGAGTACAAGTCTGACACATGGTGAACGACTGGAGAGGATGGTGCAGGAGTATCTAGAGTTCAATATCAACACCATCAGGGAGGGTTTGGTCCCTTTTACATTTTGGTCTTCAATAATGGATGAATGGCCTGAGCTCGCCTCTCACGCCTTGGAGGTTTTATCATGCCCGGCAGCCAGCGTTCTCTCTGAACATGTCTTCAGCGCAGCTGGTAGTGTATTGACGGATAAGCGCACCTGGCTGTCCCCCTGAAAGTGTAGACTGCCTAACTTTCATCAAGATGAACAAGTCATCTCCAAGGCCTTTTGCACCCCAATTTCAGACTGTACAGAGTAGGCAATGCTGTCTTTTTGAGCGTGCTGCATTTATTTCTTGAAATTGCAGTCTGTGATATGGCTCCTGTGCCTGCTCTTGCTGCTGCTGCAGGTTTTAGGCCCTAATTTTGGGAAATGTGGAGAATTCTGATTGTGTTTCCATCCATTGGGTTGGCTGTAGTGGGACAGGTTTGGTTCTGCGTTAAACTACTTGTAGTCTGATGACATTGATGCCACTTCGATGGTGTTAGGCCCTCATTTAGGGCAATGTGAACACTCCTGGTTAGGTCTCCATCTCCTGGGTTGGCTGTACTGGAAGAGGTGTGGGTCTTATTTACACTATTTCTACAGCAGTGAAATTGATGCCACTTTGCTGGCACCTGCCACTAATTTTTTTAAAACTGGGGAATCCTGAACCTTTCTGTTCTGCAGTCTAAGTTGTGTAAGGTTGTGTACCAGTCCTTGCTGCACTCCTGATACAGACTCTGCCTGCTGCACTTCTGATACACACTGAGCCTGCTGCACTCCTGATACAGACTCTGCCTGCTGCACTTCTGATATAGACTCTGCCTGCTGCACTCTGATACAGACACTGCCTGCTGCACTCCTGATACAGACTCTGCCTGCTTCACTCCTGATACAGACTCTGCCTGCTGCACTGTGATACAAACTCAGCTTGCTGCACTCTGATACAGACTCTGCCTGCTACACTCTGATACAGACTCTGCCTCCTGCACTCTGATACAAACTCTGCCTGCTGCACCATCTAGTCTGTTCTACTGATGCGCATCCATTGGTCTGTCCTGGAGTGGCACCTGGCGTTCATCGGGAGCCAAGTCTAACCTCACCATCAGAGGCTCTAGTGAACAGTCCGGTGCTCGCTTAGTCACGCCCCTTCAGGCTCTCCGGGGTCCGTGACACAGTGGTTCCACAAACCACGTCCGTGACAGTGCGCCCTCGTAGACAGGTTCCTCTCTCCTGTTGTACCAATCGATGACCCCTTTTGACATGTAAAGCGCAATTGAATAAATGTCGCTGTCACAGTAATAATAATTATAGCACTTGTACTCTGGGTCAATTGATGGCACTTCCCTGTTGTCTACACCTAATTTGATGTGTTTTTGCAGCTTTTGGTTCCGTTTCTAGGTGTTGTATATGCATTTTTTTGGTCCCCCCATTGACTCCTATGAGATTTGGAAATGTTCGACGAACATTCGGCGAATAAATTCGGCGAATATCAATTTGTTCAGCGAACTTTTCCGAACCGAACATTGAAATGTTCGCTCATGCCTACTTATAAGATGTATTGCAAAATTTCTTGTATTCATTTGTAGAAATAATGGGATCAATTTGTGGGACTCCACTCCAGTGTCCAGGTCAGTTGCACTTGGCAGCTACATGAGAGGTCCGCAAATCTCTTGCCTTCCGGCATCTCCAGCGCGTCATTTGATTAGTCAGGGCTGTGCGACGTGACACACAGACGATGATGCTCCAGCCCTGCTGGAGTTTGCAATATCTGTCACTTGACACCCTCACCGATTTGATATTAATGATATATCCTAAGGTCATCAATATTTTGTGACCAGACAACCCTGTTTAAGCCCTCTAATTGGACATGGGAACCTATGAGAATGCATGGGCCACAGCCATTTCATGCTACTATTCAAAGCAAAATCAATAATGAAGGTGAATTAGAAAAATAATTAGTTTGCATTCTCCTGCACTATAATTGTTTATCTGTATAGTGAGAAGTATACTGTATTTGTTTTTACCAATTCCTGTAGTACTCGCTACTAATATCCAAAGGCAGGAATAGAATGCAGAGTGTAGAAATGTATCAGAGAAAACATCTTTATATTTTCACCCTTACGTCGCCTATGTCTAATTTATTAAAACAGTAAGTTTCTTTCCTACATCTAAACAGCTTGACAATAAGTTGGCCAGATGCTGCTGATTTATTTGCTTGGGGTTTGGACATTTGTAATTTGTTTTTTCCAGATGTTATCAGTGCACTTAAAAGGCTGATTCTGCCTGACACTAAGATTGCATGTATCAAGAAATGATGGCAAAAGTCCTGAAGCTTTATAATATTGGCTGGAGACAGCTTACAGTTATCTGTTGCCATGTTAGATATGGATATTAGGCTTTTATTGATGGTTTCCAGGGGACACAAGAAAGTTTAGTTTTATGGTACTGTTTTTTCAGCCAAAAATCTGCAATAAATGAATGATGAATAAATATACCCAGAAAGTGAATATGCCCTAAGAAATATTGGTGTACCCTAAGATAATTTTATGTTACAGTCCGCGTGCGATTATAAGGAGTGGGTTCAGGAGCTGAGCCCGCTCAATATGGGGCAGATGCTGGTTGTTTTACACATAAAGCATCGGCTTCTTGTAGAGGGCTTATGTAGACGACCATATTTTCAGTCCGAAAGCGATCCAACATAACATCAGACCACACTCGGACTAATGTTATGCTATTGGGCTGTGCACATGTTCGAGTTTGTACTCAGATCAGGTCTGTCTGAGGAAAAAATTGCAACATGTGCGATTTACATCCGTAAATGGGATCAAAATTTTTTCATGCAAGTCAATGGGTTCGTCAAAAAAAATCGGACCGCATTTGCATGACAGTGCAGTGCGATTTAAGATGGAGAATTTTTTTTTCCATTTATTCTACATTCGAGAAAATTGGTTCACACTATGATCACACTGATCAAACTCTCGGATGAGAAAAAATGTGGTCATGTGACTCTAGTCTAAAATAAATTACTGGAACTATTTCTGATTGCTGTCATTTAAACATTCAGATGTTGCTGTCAATGGCTGATAGCAGTATTTAAATAGACTGGTGCTTCTCCCCTCACGATATACAAAAGGACCTATCTGGGTCCTTTTCCAAGGGATGGGCAACATAAAAAAATGACAACTTCAATATATACTGCAATAATAAAAATTACACTCCTCAACATTGAAATTGCAACCAAGAAGGAAAAGTCATGGAATTATGGAAATCACAGGATCAATAGACATGTTAATTCTAAGAAAATTATGAAAAAAAGAAAATAATATTTTCAAAACATCTTTATTTATTCAGTATTGATTATGATCACCATGTTTAGAAATACATGTGTGGCACCCCGAGGGCTCGGTTGCTACAGAGGTATTGCATATCATCCAGATGTGCGATATCTCACTCTCAGGTAAGGATGGAGTGTGGATCAGGACCCCGACACCTGCATGCATTACACCACATTTCCGGGGGGCAGGGCGACCGATATGCTCCAGGCAGAGCACGACAGTCCCTGTACTTGGCTGGAGTGGGGGGAGGGAACACCGAGGAAGGGGGAACCCTGTAGTGCAGGAGCAGGGAGGAAGTAGTTCCTGGGTGCACTTAGAGGGAGGCATAAAAGGTGGGCACCATCTTAGATCAGTGTTGAGTCTGAGGAGAAGTGACCGGGAGCAGAGGCTCTGCATGAGCTCTGCTCCAGAGGCGGGCCCAGTAACTTAGGCCCAAGCCTGGAGAGGAAGAGAAAGGAAGAGGAGCGGAGAAGGCTCCAGGAACAAGGAACGAAGGGACCCCAGGGGTGTGGACCGGCTGGTAGCCACCACACGCCCGAATCTACCTGCGTGGAGGGGTCAGACCAAAGTGGGAGACCGGTCCCCGAAACTAGTGGAGGCGGGGAACTACCCTCAGCTAGCAACCGGAGGCTGTGACATTTTATATGGCGCAGCCCCTTGCCATACCCGTTAGGAAGGCACCACATAGGGTCAGGGAAACGGAGGCCAACGTTTACCCACCAAGGCCCGAGGCAGCCGGACAGAAGCGTGGTCACTGGTGGGGTATGACAGGCCAGAGGAAGGACGCACAAAGGGGGTCCTGTGAAGCGCTCCAAAGTTATCTGGGAGTTGGCCGAGCCCCTTACCTGGTGAGCACAGTGCGACGCGGGACGTTATGACCAGCTGAAGTAACTTGGATAAAGAACTGTGAGTAAAGATCCTGAACTGCATTACAGAGACTCTGAGTCATTACTCCCGCGCACCATCACTCCCAACATCCCCACTTGCTGCCCTGAGGCTATACTCCACCCGTGGGGAGTTATACTACACTCTGCTGCGCCCACAACAATAGCTTCAGCGGTCTGCACTGCAGCGGCGGTTCACTCCGACCGTAATCCACGGGTGGCGTAGTCGGACATTCAGAATGAATAGACTATCCCCTCTGGTTTGACCGCCCTGGGCACGGACCGGGTCGCCGCCATGGAGATTACAACCCCCAAACACACGGCCCAGGGGGCGCGTCACATGCACTTACACGCCTTGACTGCTATCAATGAGGTTATCAATGCTTGTCTGAGGAATATTTTGCCACATTGAATGAACTTGGGCATGCAAATCATCAAGATCTGCTGCTGGCAGCTCCATGTGCAATTGCCGACCAAATAAAGTCGCAGATATGCTCGATGGGAGATAAGTCGGGAGATTCTGCAGGCCATGGTAGCACATTTAGACCACGCAGGCTGCTCACAGTAGCAAGAACAACATTTGGCCTGTCATAATGCTGAGCTGTTACTAGAATGAAGACTAGTGGGGTCCGGCTACTGTACAGTCTGCCATTCAACACTATAATCCCATGAAAAGGATCGGTGTTACGTTCCCCGTTGAGGGATTAGCATTCACGAAATTATAATGACCTGAAGAATCATGTTTTCTTTTACTGCACAACGATTGCTGTGAAGAGGAAATGAAAAAAACAATGGTGCCATTTAGATGGCACATGATGCTGAGCTCGTCAATATAATGTCACTGCTGCAAGCAAGCAACAGACTGAGGAAGCAAAGGAGAGAGGGTAAGTTAACTCTTTTATGATCTTTGCCGTATTTGTACTTCAAAAGTCATGTCCCTGGCCTTGATGAGGGCTCGCACAGCGATCCCAAATTTTTCCCTGCCTATGATGGCTGATCTAATCAGCCGTCATATACCTTTAACAGCTACGGATGGAGCTCCGCCCACAGCTATTAATGTGTTAAATCCCGCTGTCAATCTCTGTCATTCCACATTCCCATCTGCACGCCCGTGATGTGTTCGTGGGGTGTCGATGGGTTGCCATGACAGCCCGTGGTCTGCTGTAGACCCCCGTGCCTGTCTTTATGATCATCCTGCGAAAGCCGGCCTATGGCTGGTGTTCAAAGGAGATCGTAATTTTAGATTTTAGCTATGCATAGAAGGGCTGTTGCACTACTATGTATAGCACAAGCGATCGGACGATCGCAGCTTCAAGTCTCCTGGTGTTAAGGGGGCAGTTGCAAGCAACTTTAATATAATGGAACGCAACCGACCAAGGGGTCCGCAATGCAGCCTGGTGGACTGCTGCCGAACACTTTCCGGGTGGAAAGGAAAGCGACAAACTTAAATGTTAAACTCTTCCGTGTTTCTGCACACAGGAACGGGTATAGCGGTTCGCTCTATCTCCGTTAACTGCATGGGAGAAGAGCGTCCGAGATAGCAGCTACTTAACTGATAAACCACTCCGTGTTAAAGCACACGGAGCGGGTTACAGCGGTTCACACAATCTCCAAGAACCACAGGGAGACGTGCGACCGGGGGAACAGCAGTAGCCCTGTCTTCGATACAGGCACTACGCAATAGGAGTTGGCGCTAAGATGCGTGTGTGACTCACGCCGACGGGTACGTGCCCTCTGCCGGCGTGCTACTGGACAGAGGAGTATTTCTCCACGTCTGCAGGCTGCTCGGGGTGTAAGGCGACCCCCTCTGACAGAGCCAGACTGCACGGCGAAGCTACCTGCCTCTATAGAGCTAACCAGCCTAGCAGAAACTACACGTGGAGCACAGACGTCCACACAACAGCATCATGCTCAATGATCTGAGCGTGTCGCCATGTTTGTGGACGGGCCTTTTAAAGACTAAGCCCTGCCCACCGACGCGCTATTGGTGACGTTACCCGTGGACCAATCAGGCGGTGCCAGGTCACCGGGTCAGATGGTTGCCAACCCACCAATCATGATCCGCCAGGTCACGGACATGCTCAGTGTGGCAAATCCTGGACTTAGATTCCACAAGCCCTGTCTCCCTCTGCAACCCAGGCTTAACATTGCTAGGCACAACTACCTGGGAGATAAACAGTGCTCACGGACCAGCTAGGCGTTGAGGCTGACGGCAATGCTGAGCAGCATTATCCCCGGCTGGACCGAAATGGGAAACTACAGAAGGTCCTGGACCCATTTTGAATCCAGCACCAGACCGACACCTAACATTATCCCCCCCTCTAACATCCCCCTCCACTTGATGCTCATTTTCCTCTATGAGCCTGGGGGCAAGGATGTGGTCCAACGGGTCACAGAGAGGATTCACGAAACAGTGACCCCTCCGGTGTACAGGGTACCCTCTTTTAAGACGGGAAGCAGGATGGCAAGAAGTGACAACTGGTTTTCTAGGTGTGGGATCCTTCACGGGTGACAGGGAGAAAGGACCCGCTGGTCTCTGGCGAAAAGATTTATCTCTCGCACAGACGGGACACGCCAGAACAAAGTCCTTGACGTCCTGGCGCCACCGGGGCCACCAATAGGACCGTAGAAGGGACTTAATGGTACGTCTGACCCCCAGGTGAGCTCCGGTCTTAGGGGCATGAGCCCAGGACAGCACCATACTCCGTAGATTAGGGGAAACAAATGTCCTCCCCGGCGGAACCACGTTGGAGGACACTGCAGCCACCCTCTTTTGCTGAGAGTTCTTTGCGACATAATCTGACAAGGCCCGGGCCCTGGAAACAGACAAGGAATCTGTACCGGATGTCGCAATTATAGGAGGATCAGAGACTACCCTCCGGGTGACTTTGACCAAACACTGAGATGTACAATTCTCACTCCAGGAAGAAATTCTCCCCGTATTCCAGTCAATGTGTGGAGTATGACAACGTAACCAGGGGAGCCCCAATAACACCTCGTCTAATCCACTAGGAATAATGAGAAATAAAATAACCTCCCGGTGGCCCTGGGGAAAAGACATGGTGAGAGGAATCGACTGGTGGGTGATTTGTACATCAAGGAGTGAACCATTGACAATACTAATGTTCATTGGTCTTGAGAGTAACTCAATAGGGATGGCATGCCTCTGGGCAAACGTAGATGATAAAAAATTGCCATCAGCACCAGAATCCACCCACGCCTTGGCAGTGACTGCAGCTTTACCAAAGGACAAAGTCACATTATGTAATAATTTGGAGGAAGAAGTCCCGGAATTTAATACCTCTCCTCCAACGGTGGTAAGACCTACTCATTTTACCGACTGCTTGGAACCCTTATTTACGGGGTGCTCCGAGATATGTGCAGAACGGGAACGAGAGCAACTAGACTTAGACCGGGGTACATCCGTAGCCTTAGGCTCCGGGTCGAGTGTCTTGGGTTTGAAAATGGGTCTAAAGGCAGATGGTGCCAACAGATACTGAGGTCTGGCAACCTCCAGCTCTAACTTGTGTTCCGCATGACGCAAGTAAATATGGTCAGCGAGAGATATTAACTCCTCCAGAGAGGTTGGGATTTCTCTGGTAGATAAAGCATCTTTAATATGCCCAGCCAGACCCCTCCAGAAAACCGGGATAAGCGACCGCTCAGACCAATCCAGTTCAGCCGCAAGGGTTCTGAACTGGACGGCATAGTGGCTGGTGGTGGCTGAACCCTGGACCAACGCAAGAAGCTTAAGGGCCGTGTCATGCGTGACCTGAGGACCCAGAAAAACACTTTTTAGAGTCTTAAGGAATAGACCCGCATTTACTACAATCGGGTCATTCCGCTCCCATAGAGGAGTAGCCCACTCCAGAGCCCTGTGAGAGAGTAATGAAATGATATATCCCACTTTGGCTCTTTCGGAGGGGAACCATGCCTCCATCATCTCCAAATTAATGGAGCATACGTTAATAGAACCGCTGCAAAATTTACTATATCCAGAAAATTTTTCCGGGAGAGCAAAACGGGGTAATGGGGCACTTGCAGTGGTTGTAGAATTCACCACAGCTGAGTTAATAATATTGGCTGCTAGAGTAGCCGCCTGGGTAGCTACTGCAGTGATATCAACGACCGGAGCAGTTTGTTCCAGAGATTTAAGTCTGGCCTCCAGTTGCTGTATGTACCACTGCAGTTTATTGTCGGCCATGTTCGGCAAGACCCTGGCGCTCAGATACTGTTAAGGGGGCAGTTGCAAACAACTTTAATATAATGGAACGCAACCGACCCCGGGGTCCGCAATGCAGCCTTGTGGACTGCTGCCGAACACTTTCCGGGTGGAAAGGAAAGCGACAAACTTAAATGTTAAACCCTTCCGTGTTTCTGCACACAGGAACGGGTATAGCGGTTCGCTCTATCTCCGTTAACTGCATGGGAGAAGAGCGTCCGACATAGCAGCTGCTTAACTGATAAACCACTCCGTGTTAAAGCACACGGAGCGGGTTACAGCGGTTCACACAATCTCCAAGAACCGCATGAAGACGTCCGACCGGGTGAACAGCAGTAGCCCTGTCTTCGATACAGGCGCTACGCAATAGGAGTTGCCGCTAAGATGCGTGTGTGACTCATGCCGACGGGTACGTGCCCTCTGCCGGCATGCTACCGGACAGAGGAGTATTTCTCCACATCTGCAGGCTGCTCGGGGTGTAAGGCGACCCCCTCTGACAGAGCCAGACTGCACGGCGAAGCTACCTACCTCTATGGAGCTAACCTGCCTAGCAGAAACTACACGTAGAGCACAGACGTCCACACAACAGCATCATGCTCAATGATCTGAGCGCGTCGCCATGTTTGTGGGCGGGCCTTTTAAAGACTAAGCCCTGCCCACCGATGCGCCATTGGTGACGTTACCCGTGGACCAATCAGGAGGTGCCAGGTCACCGAGTCAGGTGGTTGCCAACCCACCAATCATGATCTGCCAGATCACGGACATGCTCAGTGCGGCAAATCCTGGACTTAGATTCCACAAGCCCTGTCTCCCTCTGCAACCCAGGCTTAACATTGCTAGGCACAACTACCTGGGAGATAAACAGTGCTCGCGGACCAGCTAGGCATTGAGGCTGACAGTGATGCTGAGCAGCATCAGCCCCAGCTGGACCGAAATGGGAAACTACAGAAGGTCCTGGACCCATTTCAAATCCAGCACCAGACCGACGCCTAACACCTGGGAGGACTAACAAATACTGTAAAAAGCAAGAATTAAAAAAAAAAAACAAAAAAAAACCTCACAAGTTCAAATCATTCCCCTTTTGCCCCATATAAAAAAATACACATATTTACTATCGCTGTGTTCATAAAAGTCCGATCTATCAAAATATAAAATAAATTAATCCGATCTGTAAACAGTGTAATGAGAAGCTAAATCAAAATACCAGAATTACGTTTTTTGGGCCTCCTCAACATTGCAATAAAGTGCAATAAAAGGCGATCAAAACATCATATCTACCCCAAAATGGTGTCAATAAAAACGACAGCTCAGGGTGGAAAAAATAAGCCGTCACACAGCCCTAGATCCCAAAAAATGAAAATGTTAAGCCTCTTGAAAAATGGCAACAAAAGCAAAATTTATTTTCTTAGAAATTTCAGAATTTTTCTTTTACTACTTACTACTGCGTACTCATACTGACCGGGAGAATCACATTGCCAGGTCAGTTTTATCATATAGGGAAAATAGTAAATAAAAAACCTAAAAAACAATTGTAGAATTGCACGTTATTTGCAATTTCAATACACATGGAATTTTTCCCGCTTTCCAGCTTTCCCGGCTTTCACATGATAAAATAAATATGCAAATTGCCTCTTCAGAGAGAAAGAGGACTTGAACTCTATAGTGCCACCTATTGGAAGTAGCAATCCTACAAGTCACAATCAACCCTTTAACGAGTCGTGCAATATGACTTACGATAAAAGCCAAATCAGAATCTCAATTTGCAGACACGGTGTTTCGGGCTGTTGGCCCTCGTCAGTGCAACGTATGAGAACTAATTTGGCTGCATGAGAGGCTCTGGACTGAGGTCTAAGGGGTAACGTTTCTCTTTGTTGAGAGTGACATACTGGCTCTGGCATGTCAAGGTAAGGAGGCTTATTCGCCGTGCAATGCTCCTCTGGGAAATTTAATATGCAAATTGCCTCTTCAGAGATAAAATGATAAAATGAATAAAGCCATTCAAAAGTACAACTCATCCTGCAAAAAACAAGCTTTCATATGGTTATGGGGTTGGAAAAATAAAAAAAGTTATGGTTTTTGGAAGGAGAGGAAAAAGCAAAAAATGGAAAATCGTGAAGGGGTGAAGCAATACTCATTTTAATTTTTCATAGCTTCCGCAGCCTATGAAAGAAAGTTTTCTGAATGAGGACAAACATTTTAACAATTGGTGTGCCTCTGTTATGTAATAGATTGCGAGCAGGACACTAAGTTCTCTTCATTGAATTTGTTGATTAGTGTGTTACTCTGTAATGTCTGATATTGTTTGTACAAGTACCCTTACATTGTAATGTACTGCTAAATATGTTGGCTATATATAACTATAGCATATTCTTATTACTGTTCCATATTCCTCCAACTTTTTATATAACATTTTCTAACAGGTAAACCTTATGGAAAACAGATAAATAACGAGTCCCAGCAAAGTGACTCTACTTCAGGAAAAGAGCCAAACAATAAACTACTTATTTATATCCATAATGAAGCACTCCTGTTATTTTTTGTATTCCCTAGGCCTGTGTAAATGGTAGTGTAGCCAGAACGAGGCTCCATTAGGTTTGGTAAGTATTCGGTCAGTATTTTTTCTCAGGAGTGGGAGCCAAAACCAGGTGAGGAACAATCAGAGAAAAGGTATAATAGAAACAAGTCACCAATTCTGCATTTATCACCCACTCCTGGTTTTATCTTCCACTCCTGGGAAAAAATACTGACCAAATACTGATAGTGGGGCCTTGGCCTAAAAGCGAATTCCTTCTCACACAAAGCATAGAGTGTGAGCCGGAGTGTTGGTATCGCCATCACCTGAATCAGAAGAGGTCAATAACAGTGCTTGACATCAGAAAAGTGAGAACATTAACACACTTACACTACACTGCACCAACTTTTACACAGGTATAGCAGAGATTGTGGAGATTTTGCATGCACAGAGGCTGTGCGCATGTGATCGCTGCCGGGTGTCAGCTGATTCTGACAGCTGACCCCTGGCACTCAGTGCCAGGACTGCTCCCGGTACTTTAACCCTGTAAATGCTGTGATTGATATTGATTGCAGCATTTAGAGAGCAAGCAAAGGGAGGAAGCCCCCTCTGCCCTCAGGATCGGCGACCCCTGCGACATCTTCGCAAAAGGATGATATTTGCCATGGTGACCTGGTTTTCATCACAAGGACATTCGGGTCACCTGAGTCTGCAAAAAGTGTAAGTCCCATAGTGGGACAGAGTAAAAAAGTAAAAAAAAAAAAGTGAAGAAAAGAGAAAAAAAAAAGTAAAAATATTAAAATAAACAAAAATAATAATAATAACAAATACATACATATATATATTGTACCTATAAATAAATATTTTTATGGAAAAAAAAACAAATAGTTAAAATATTTGATATCACCACGTCGGGAATGGCCACGTCCGGAATGACCCATTCTATAAAACTCCCACTAGTTAACCCCTTTAAACAATGCTTTATCATCATGCCGCCAAACAATAAGTGGAATAAAACACGATCAAAAAGACAAATGTAAATAAAAATGGTTCTACTGAAAACAATCTTGTCCCGCCAAAAACAAGCTACCATACAACTCAATCAATGGAAAAATAGAAGTTCTAGTTTTCAGAATAAAGCAATACAAAATATCTTTTCTTTAAAATAGTTTTTATTGTGTAAAAGTGCCAAAACATAAAAAAAGATATACCGTAAATGTGGTATTGCTGTAATCGTACTGACCCAAAGAATAAAGTTGCCTTAATAATCAATAATAAATTAACATAAAAAAAACAAAAAAACAAAATTCCTGAAATGATGTTTTTTGCTCATTCTGCCTCACAAAAATCAGAATAGAAATTGATCACAAAAAATGTCATTTTCCCAAAAATGGTACCAATAAAAATGTCATGTTGTCCCGGTAAAAACAAGCACCAACATGACTCTGTCAGCAGAAATATGGAAAAATTATAGCTCTCAAAATATGGAGAAAAAAAAAAGCATCCTTTAGAGTGTGACAGCAGCCAAACATAAAAAAAAAAAAAAAAAAAGAAGAAAAGAGAGGCGCTCCTGTGTATACCCAGTAATCTTTGAAGGTCCTTGTAAACTTTTAATGAGCTGATATCTGCAGCACCCAACCGCTTACCCAAAAGGGAATCAAGAAGACAAAGTACAAAGTTGGTGCGGTTTTAATTGGGGCGCAAGGTAACAGCAGGCCAGGGTATTTTTTAGTCCATAGGTGTGAGTGCAATACAGAGAGTCACGCCAGGTGTGAGTGCAACACAGAGGAGAAGGGGAAAGGGAGCCCAGACACTAGGGAAAGGGGGAAGAGATGACCTCCTAATCTGGACTAGCCTCACCCTGTCTCCCCCTAACGTCCCTATACAGCCTCCGCAGCTGTCGCCAATCATGTACCTCGCCCTACTATCCATGGCGTAAGGCTATAGCTGGGAGTGGAAGGAGATGAGCGCTAGTCAACCTCCACTAGCACTCTAAAGACAAAAGGGGAAGACAACACAGGGGAACAACAACTCAGCTTTAGAAGAACTCCAACAAGGCACACGGCCTCAAGACTCCAGAGAGGCAGCTGTCTGCATTGCCAAACGTGGAGATCTCCTGCAAACCACTGCAGGGCGACTGTCTGTCACCTCTGACACACCCGTGACAATAACTTTATTAATCAAATGGCTTCACAACATGTTTTGGCTAATACCACCTTCATCAGGCGCCCCAATTAAAACCTTACCAAGCTTTGTACTTTGTAAACATAAAAACTCTATATAAATCTGATACCGCTGTAATACGCACCAATACAAAGAAACAAGTCATCTAATTACTTATACCACACGAGGATTAGAGTAAAAAATAAATAAAACCAATTCTTCACCTGCTGTTGATTTGCTCATTCCGCCTCCCAAAGATCACAGTAAGGCTCGGCTCACATTTAGCGCTCACACTTGGGTTTCCGTGTGAATCTCTGAAATACGCCATTTAGACGGAACCCCCAGCGGAAGATTCCCTATAATCAGGCAGATGGAGGCACCGGAAGCCATCTGACCTGTGATCCATCGGTGTCTGTCTTTTTAGGCATATGCCGTAGGCCACAGTTTTGTGAACCTCAGAAAAAAAGGACACTGCTGAAATGAGGTGAGATGGAGTCCAGAGTAACTTTGCTGCCTCATTACAGTGAGTAGATCCCTCGGGGGTTTCATCTGAATCACGTTATTTGGAGATTTAAATGGAAACCCCAATATAAGTGCTCAGTGTAGAGTGAGGATAAATGTGATCCCAAATGTTATGTAAAATGTTCCTAGCAAAAGCTTCAAACTAACCCACAAAAAAGCAAGTCCCCACTCAGGTCCATCATCTGTCAATGGAAATATATGAAATATACGTTACTGGTAGCACAAAGGCTCTGGAAAAGTGCTATGGCTCCTCACCCCCCAAAAGAAATCCAGCAGATTCTGCACTCCCAAATCCAAATGTTCCCCTGCCTTCTGAGCACCACAATGTGCCTAAACTGCAGTTAGCGTACACATATTGGGCATTTATGTAGCGATGAGAGCTCACCTAATTTAAGGGTGCATGTCTCCAGAAGCATGAGCTGGGCACTAGAACGTTCTGGTCACTACAACATACTGGTCACTACAACGGCGATTTGCAATTTTCACTCAGCAACATCCACTGCTGCTTGTTTCTGGAAACCATCCATGGAGTCAAAATCGACACTACACCTGTACAAAAATTCCCAAAAAGGTATAATTTCCAAAATGGAGTCACTTCAGGGGGGGATTCTGCTCTTCTTGCACTTAGGGGCTCTGTTTATGGAATCCGCATACTATTCTAGGAAAATCTGCGTTCCAGAAACCAAATAGCGCTCTGTCCCTCCCTTGTCTTACCATGTGGCTAAGCAGTACTGTACAGCCACATATGAGGTATTTCTATATTCAGCAGGAATTGCGAGACAAATGTTGGTGCCATTTTTACCAATTTCCCTGTGTGAAAATGTAAAATCTGGGGCTAAAACAAAATTTTGGTGATAAAAATGTAATTATTTTTTTCTTCACTGCCCAATGGTATGAAATTCTGTGACCCATCTGTGGTGTCAATATGATCACTGCACCCCTAGATGAATTCATTGAGAGGTGTAGTTTGTACAATGGGGTCTCTTATAGGGAGTTCTGGTTTTCTGGCACCTCTGGGGCTCTGCCAGTGTCACATGGCACCCTCAAAACAGTCCAGCAAAACGTGAACTCCAATATGGAGTATGAACAACACATTTTGGGTTCCATTTTCTCCTGTTACCCTTGTGAAAATAAAAAAAATTGGGGCTAAAATAACATTTTTGTGGGGAAAATATTTTTTTTTCATATTCACAGATCAACGTTGTAAAATTCTATGAACCACCTGTGGGTTCAAGGTGCTCACCACACATCTAGATAAATTCCTTGAGGGGTCTAGTTTCCAAAATGCTGTCACTTGTGGGGGATTTCCTCTTTATAGACACATCAGAGGCTCTCCAAAAGAGACATGACACCCGCAGACCATTGCATCAAAGCCTGTGTTCCAAATCGTCACTCTTGCCGTGTGCCTAAACAGTAGCTTTCCTCCACATATGGGGTACATGCGTACTCAGGAGAAATTATACAACAAATTTTGGGGTCCATTTTCTCCTGTTACCCTTGTGAAAATGCAAAATTTGGGGCCAGAAAACATTTTTGTGGGAAAAACTTAATTTTTTAATTTTCACGGCTCTATGTTATAAGCACCTGTGGGTTCAAGGTGCTCACCATACATCTAGATAAGTTCCCTGAGGGGTCTATTTACCAAAATTATGTCACTTGTGGGAGGTTTAGGCAAGTTTAGGCACATCAGGGGCTCTGTAAATGCGACATGGCATTGCTAATTATGTCACTCATTCACTTCTGAGTCCTTAGTCATCACTGCTGAGTCCTACTGTGCGCCCAAACAGTGGTTTTCCCCCACATATGGGGTATTGGCGTGTTCAGGCGAAATTGCGTAACAAATTTTGGGGTCCATTTTCTCCTGTTACTCTTGTGAAAGTAAAAAAATGTGAAAAAAAGTTAAATGTTTATTTTTTTTTTCCACATTACATTCATTTTTCTGAAGCCCTTGAAGGGTTAATAAACTTCTTGAATGTGGTTTTGAGCACGGGAAGTGGTTCAGTTTTTAGAATGGGGTCACTTTTGGGTATTTTCTGTCATATAGACCCCTCAAATGTGATATGGTCCCTAAAAATGGCTTTGTATATTTTGTTGTAAAAATGAGAAATCGCTGGTCAACTTTTAACCCTTTTAACTTCCTAACAAAAAAAAAATTACGCTCAAAAAATTGTGCTGCTGATGGTGTGGCCTGAAGCTGCTTCAGTATGGATGCAAGCTTCTGACTGAGCTCCAGCACTTAATGTCCTGAGAAAGCAACTTTAAGCAGCTCCAGAAGAATGTACAACTTCCATCTGCCTTGGGAACCTGTACTGGACCTCCTAGAAATATTCTTGGACCCTTAGGGACTATAAAAATGTCTGGAAAAGGGAAAAAAGAAGCTACAGTGGTGGCCAAAAGTATTGGCACCCCAGCAATTCTGTCAGATAATGCTCAGTTTCTTCCTGAAAATGATTGCAATCACAAATTCTTTGGTATTATTATCTTCATTTAATTTGTCTTCAATAAAAAAACACAAAAATAATTGTCCTAAAGCCAAATTGGATATAATTCCACACCAAACCTAAAAAAGGGGGTGGACAAAAGTATTGGCACCCTTTGAAAAATCATGTGATGCTTCTCTAATTCGTGTAATTAACAGCACCTGTAACTTACCTGTGGCACCTAACAGGTGTTAGCAATAACTAAATCACACTTGCAGCCAGTTAACATGGATTAAAGTTGACTCAACCTCTGTCCTGTGTCCTTGTGTGTACCACATTGAGCATGGAGAAAAGAAAGAAGACCAAAGAACTGTCTGAGGACTTGAGAAACCAAATTGTGAGGAAGCATGAGCAATCTCAAGGCTACAAGTCCATCTCCAAAGACCTGAGTGTTCCTGTGTCTTCCGTGCGCAGTGTCATCAAGAAGTTTAAAGCCCATGGCACTGTGGCTAACCTCCCTAGATGTGGACGGAAAAGAAAAATTGACGAGCGATTTCAACGCAAGATTGTGCGGATGGTGGGTAAAGAACCTCGACTAACATCCAAACAAGTTCAAGCTGCCCTGCAGTCCGAGGGTGTCAACAGTGTCAACCCGTACTATCCGTCGGCGTCTGAATGAAAAGTGACTGTATGGTAGGATACCCAGGAAGACCCCACTTCTTACCCCGAGACATAAAAAAGCCAGGCTGGAGTTTGCCAAAACTTACCTGAGAAAGCCTAAAATGTTTTGGAAGAATGTTCTCTGGTCAGAAGAGACAAAAGTAGAGCTTTTTAGCAAAAAGCATCATCATAGAGGGTACAGGAAAAAAAAAGAGGCATTCAAAGAAAAGAACACGGACCCTACAGTCAAACATGGTAGAGGATCCCTGATGTTTTGGGGTTGCTTTGCTGCCTCTGGCACTGCACTGCTTGACTGTGTGCATGGCATTATGAAGTCTGAAGACTACCAACAAATTTTGCAGCATAATGTAGGGCCCAGTGTGAGAAAGCTGGGCCTCCCTTAGAGGTCATGGGTCTTCCACCAGGACAATTACCCAAAACACACTTCCAAAAGTACTATAAAATTGTTTGAGAGAAAGCACTGGAGACTTCTAAGGTGGCCAGCAATGAGTCCAGACCTGAATCCCATAGAACACCTGTGGAGAGATCTCAAAATGGCAGTTTGAAGAAGGCACCCTTCAAATATCAGGGACCTGGAGCAGTTTGCCAAAGAAGAATGGTCTACAATTCCAGCAGAGCATTGTAAGAAACTCATTAATGGTTACCGGAAGCGGTTGTTCGCAGTTATTTTGGCTAAAGGTTGTGCAACCAAGAATTAGGCTGAGGGTGCCAATACTTTTGTCGGGCCCATTTTTGGAGTTTTGTGTGAAATGATCAATGATTTGATTTTTGCTTCATTCTCTTTTTTGTTTTTTCCTTGCAAGCAAATTAAATGAAGAGAATAATACCAAAGAATTTGTGATTGCAATCATTTTCAGGAAGAAACTGAGTATTATCTGACAGAATTGCAGGGGTGCCAATACTTTTGGCCACCACTGTACATACATGTACAAACAACAGTCTCCTTCAAAACTGCCGAGTCATACCAGGACTGCTGTCTCTCCCAAAGCCCTGATGAAAGCACACGCTAAGACATCCAAGCTAGCTTCTACAGACTCAGGACTAGATGACAGCACCCTCCCCAGAGTTGAAGTCCAAAGAAAAGGTTCCTCTGCTAAGAAAAAAGAGGAGGGCATCAGAAGAGATGCTGAAGATCCCACAAATCCCAGCAAGATTCCCCTGCATCAGAGAAAGAAAAGGGCTGCCAACACATACAGAGAGCCAGAAGACCACAGTGACCAGGACCTCTTCAGAAGTGTCAGAGGTAAGGAGGATACCCACTCACAAAAGGAATCCCCTTATCCTAGCCACTCTCCAGCGGAGACACTGCCACAAGCTCTGATGCCAATCAAGACAGGGACTCTCAGCACATGCTGCACAAGACTGAACAGAGAGCGCCCCTGCATGTATTCTCTCTTGAAGGGGCCAAGTTTATCAAGCAGCCTAGGTTTACTCATGTACCCCCAACACTGTCTAATCCAGGACATTCCACAAATCAAGCAAACAACTTCCCACATTAATTTATTAAATATGTAAAAGAGGACAGGTCTAAGTCATCTGATTGGAATACTGATACATACATTCCTAAAGATCAGTCCGGTTATAAAGGACTAAAGACATCTTCTCAACCCAGAGAGTCCACATCAATACTTTCATCTCATAATGGTCAAGAAAAAAATAACTCCTATATCCAGGAAATGGACACATCTATCAAGTCTAACAATGAGGATTTCAAGGGGAACTTTAGCAGCAATCTAACCACTTTTGAAACATCCCCTGCAAAAGAAGATATGATTCATGACATACTGAACACAGAGATGTCCTTCTCTAGCAATAAAAGAAGGTAAATTGAAGAAACCCCAAGCAAAATCATAGGAGCAGCCGCCTTTATCTATGAAAACTCAGAGGTTGAGCCTGACAACTATTCTCCAAATATATTCTGACTATGCACCGGTAAGCCCACAGAAGCAGCGACCAAGGCTTGACATAACCAATCCATTAGTCTTTTCATATCAATCAAAAGTCGACTCCCCCTCTGACAACTCTTCTCTAGACTTCTCTCTACAAAACCTCACCCCCTCATAAAGATTCCTCTGTAACTTAATTACTTCCTCCAAAAATTATCTGGAAAACAACATTAATAAAAGGTTCAATTCTCTACAGCTTTCCCTCCAGGAAGTCAAAGGAAAGGTTCAGGAAAACTAATCAAAGATTCAAAACATCACAATAAGACAAGACGTCATGGAGGACAACCAAAATATGCTTAAAGAGAAAATTAAAATACTCAAAGCCAAATTAGTAGACCAGGAGGATAGAAACAGGCAAAGTAATTAAAAAATACGAGGGATCCCAGAAAATATCCAACAACTCAAGTTACCCCAATATTTAAAGCAACCCTCCCATCAGCGAATGACATTCACACGATCATTGATAGAGCACACAGACTCCCAAAGCCAAGCTCAATTGCAAACAAACTACCGAGGGACGTACTTTTCAGACTCCACTACTTTCATGTTAAAGAACAATTTATGGAGTACCTTAGGAGAAACAGGAACCTTACGTCACCATATAAAAACCTCAAAGTCTTTGAAGACTTTTCGAAAGAAACCCTTTCTGCAAGGAAAAGCTTCTTATCAATTACTTCAGCTCTTTGCTCAAACAATATTTCCTACAAATGGGGATTTCCAGCAAAACTGATATTACACAATGGGAAAATGATGGTCATCAAAAACCCAGAAGATGGCCAGATTTTCCTATCAACACTTTACTCTGCGAAAGGAGATAACCCTTGCACACAAGAAATCCAGCAGGTTATGAATCTTCTTTATACAAATCCTTCTGCTATTATATTGTCTAATTTTTATTTTCAGGACATTCGTGCAGAACCTCAGCCAAACTTTTTTTCCCATCTTTTTCTAGGACGACTTATGTGTATTTTTATGATGTTCCACAACTCGTCCCCGGTCTCTCAGAAGTATCAGATAATCAATCTTCTTTATTCTATTTTATTATCATTACATTGTTACAGGTTTTTCTTATTGTACTATGTCTTGAAAAATTGTTACTGTTATTTTCACATTCAAAGTTTGTATATAATTAAGACACCTAAAAAGTCCATATTCTGGCCTGACAGTATGCTTACACTACAGTTTATAAATGGCTGTCAATTGTTTTTCACTCAATGTCAAGGGGCTTAATAGCCCTCTAAAAAGGTACTTGGCCTGAAAAGAAGCTAAATATTCAAAGACAGACATTATAGAATTCCAGGAATATAAATTTTGTATAGCTAATTCACCCAAATTCCAGCACAAAAATTTCCCACACATCTTTTATGCATCAAGCGAAAAAAGAAAAGCTGGGGGTATAACAATAATTAAAGATTCTGTAATATTTCATTTGATTTCGGAAATAAAAGATATAAACGGCAGATATCACATTCTGATCTGCAAAATTAATAACAGGAAATGTACCCTTGTTAACATTTACGCTCCAAACAGAGGACAGATATCATTTTTAACCCCTTAAGGACCCAGGGATTTTCCGTTTTTGCATTTTCGTTTTTTGCTCCCCTTGTTCCCAGAGCCATAGCGTTTTTATTTTTTGGTCAATATGGCCATGTGAGGGCTTATTTTTTGCGGGACGAGTTGTACTTTTGAACGACATTACTGGTTTTACCATATCATGTACGGGAAAATGGGAAAAAAATTCCAAGTGCGGTGAAATTGCAAAAAAAGTGAAATACCACAAATATTTTTTGTTTTTTTTTACCACATTCACTGAATGCTAATACTGACCTGCCATTCTTATTCTCCAGGTCATTATGAGTTTGTAGATACCAAACATGTGTAGGTTCTTTTTTATTTAAGTGGTGAAAAAAAATCCAAAGTTTGCTAAAAAAAAAATTGTGCCATTTTCCGAAACCCGTAGCGTCTACATTTTTCAGGATCTGGTGCTGGGTGAGGGCTTATTTTTTGTGCGCCAAGCTGATGTTTTTCTTGATACCATTTTGGGGTAGATCTGATGTTTTGATCGCCCATTATTGCATTTTATTGCAATGTTGTGACAACCAAAAAGCGTAATTCTGGCGTTTACCGTTCGGATTAATTCTTTTTTTATATTGATAGATCGGGCGATTCTGAACGCGGCGATACCAAATATGTGTATGTGTTTTTTTTTTTTAATTATTTTATTTTGAATGGGGAGAAAGGGGGGTGATTTAAACTTTTATATTTTTTACATTTTTTTATATTTTTAAAAACTTTAAATTTTATTATTTTTTTTACACTTTTTGCTTGCTTCTATAGTCTCCATAGGAGACTAGAAGCAGCAACTGTCTGATCGCCTCTGCCACATAGAGATGATGAACAGATCACCTCTATGTAGCAGAAATGCTCCTGTGCTATGAGCGCCGACAACTAGGTGGCGCTCAGAGCGATCATTACATGACAACCACTGGGGTCTGCTGCAGACCCAGGGTTGTCATGCCCACCCATCAGTGACCCGTGATCACGTGACGGGGTCACCGATGGGCAGGGCAAGTGATGCGCTTCCAGCTCGGCGCTGTTAAATGCCGCTGTCCGAGATTGACAGTGGCATTTAACTGGTTAACAGCCGCGCGTGGATCGTGGCTGTTACTGGCACATGTAAGCTGTAATAATCAGCTGACATGTGCTCGGTTCAGTGCCGGCTCACCGCCAGAGCCCTCACTGAACCGGGAGTGCTAATACGCCCCAGGCTTTAAAGGGGTTAAATAAGCTATTAGAAAAAATTCAAAAAGTGCAAAAGGGAGATCTGATTATGTTTGGTGATTTTAACATCATTCCAGACCAGAATATGGACACCACATCAACATCCAGACAGAATATCTTTTCCTTGAAGAACTGGCTCATAAGGAATGATCTACAGTATATGATGTATTTTGGTGCATTAACTCTTCCTCTAGGGAGTATACATTTTATTCTAATACGCATAAAACTTCCTCCAGAATTGATCTGATATTAACAACCATACATTCACTACAGAAATTTAGCAGCGTTACAATAGTTACAAAATCATGGTCTGACTATGCACCGGTTCACTTTTCGATAAAGTCTTTTGATGGCATAAATAACAGCATTATGAAGATGCAACTCTTTCCTTTTAAAAATTCCACATTATAAGCAAAAAATTGAGGAAGCAATTAAATTTTATTGTAAGGAAAATTCATCACAAGAACTAACACCATCTACCATTTGGTGCGCACACAATGCGGTTATCAGAAGTATATTAATATAATAAGGTTAAATTCCCAACATAAGAAAAGTACTGAAAAAGAGATTCAAATAATTATAGAAAAAAATAATATTGAAGAACTGAAACAGCAAAAGCAACCCTCGGATTTGACACATGTAAATATCTTAAAATTAAGAACAGAACTCAAAGCCCTTTTAATAGATGAATATGACAAATTGCTCCAATCTCTCAAAGCTAACCATTGTTTTTCATAAAAAAAAATGTCAAAACTTATGGCAGAATAAAGTAAAAACTCAAAGGACCAAAACTAAAATCCCCATAACTAAATTAAAGATCAGTCTTACTCACTAGATATTTCAAACGCGTTCACTTCATACTATTCTGCACAATACAACTAAATAGAGACACGAACACTCCTCAACCAAATAATCATACTATTAATGAATTCCTTAATAAGATACAACTCCCCAGTTTAAATAAGGAACAGCTATCAGGACTAAATAATCCTTTTTCCCCAGATGAAGTCAAATCAGCAATATCCAAGCTAAAAGAGAACAAGTCATCTGGTCCAGACGGAATAACAAATGAATACTACGGTAGTTTTAACAACCTATTAACTACCCCATTAACCAAAATGTTCAACTATGCAGCCAAGGAAGCCATTTTCCCCAGAGAATTATTAAAAGCCACAATAACAGTGATCCCAAAACAAAACAGCGACCTATCTAATATATCCAACTATAGACCAATATCCTTATTGAACACTGACATCAAACTTTGTGCAATAATTATGGCCCAAAGGCTAACTAAAATTATTCCTGAACTAGTCCACACTGATCAAGTAGGATTCGTACATGGTAGGCAAGGGTCTGACGGCACTAGAAAGATTTTAGACTTCATATCTTTGATAGAGAAAGACAGAACGCCCTCTATAATTATTTCAATGGATGCCGAAAAGGCATTCATTGGGGATTTACCTTTGTGTGTTCAAAAAAATGTGGTTTTCAATGCCACATACTTAACGCCATCTAAGCATTATATACTTGTCCCTTTGCCAACATTCTAGTCAATAATTGCCTATCTAAAAATTTTCAAATTTCCAATGGAACTTGGCAAGGTTGCCCTTTTTGTCACCGCTTCTATTTACCTTAACAATGAAACCCTTAGCAGAATCAATAAGAATTAACCCCCTAATCAAGGGAATACCAATAATAGACAATATAAAATAAACCTATTCGCAGACGACACCATTTTTACTTTATCGGACCCGATGAATTCTCTCAGAGAACTGACTAAGATTAATAATACCTTTGCCGATATATCTTACTATAAAATCTACCCTAAAATGTCAAAAATTTTGAGTTTTTATCTAGACATAGATTTAATAAAACATATTAAAAAAGAATTCCCCTATTCTTGGGGAAACAACTCCATTACTTATCTAGGCATGCAACTAACAAACCGAAGTTCCAACATAATAGATACCAATTTAAAGGATCTTTATACAGATATCCAAGATAGGATTACAAACATAGAAAAAAATGAATCCTAGATAGATGGCTAGAATGGCTAGATAGAATAATCATTTTTAAAATATGTGTCCTTCCAAAGATACAATACATTTTTAGAACCATCCCAGTATATTTTCTGGATACCTGGCTCAGCCGTTTGCAAAAACAATTAATGAAACACGTTTTGAACTAAAAAAAATGCCAGAATTGCAAAACAGATTTTAACAAAACATAAACAAAAAGGAGGAATAGTATTTTCTAATGTACATGCATATCACTTAGCAAACGTAATTCTACAAAGCAGACATTGGTTTCTTCAGACAACAAAGACTTCTTGGGCAGAAATAGAATCTAAATGTATGAATCAGCAACCCCTATCTTCCTTAATCTTAGCCCATTTAATGGCTCCCAACCTTCCACTCCCATCTCAGCCAATGATCAGTTGAACTATTGCTGCTTGGAAAAAAAATAGTCAAAAACTCCAATGCTCCACTTACTGAGGCTCCTCTAAATAACATTCCTATTACCTCTCTAAATTCTCTGATTCCCAACTTTACCTGTAAAAAATGGGAGAAATTAGGGATTCAAGATTTTTCGATAATAATAAAAGAGAACAAACATAACTCTTTCATAAACTTTCAAGCACTGAAATCCAATTTCAGTATTTAGATGAGGAATTTTACAACTTTCTAGAAATTAGGAAACTTCTTAGGAAATATCTAAAATTTCCAATTGTCCTACCTAAAGATATCTTACTTCTCATTCAAAACCCATCTAATAACAATCTTTGGAAAACCAGAGAAATCTATGCAATATTTAACACAGACTCATCTTTTTCCAAGCCTTCATACTCTGTTAAATGGGAAAAAGAGTTGGGTAAGCAATTCAATGTTGAAAAATGGCAAAGGGCCCTTGAACTTACATATGCAGCTACAACTAATGCCACTCTTCATGAGTTCTTCTTTAAGCTTCTATCTAAATGGTACTACACTCCCACAAGGTTGAAATCGGCTTTCCCTGACAGTTCGGACAAATGCTGGAGAGATTGTGCACTTAAAGCTAACCTCTATCATATTTTCTGTGTCTGCCCCAAGATCAGGAAGCTATGGGATAATATCTTAATTCTTTTAAAGAAAATTACCAACATAAATATTCCTAGAGAAGCCATCCTTTTATTATTTTCACTAGATATAGATAACTTTTCTACTAATTCCATATTCATTATGATACATACCGTTTTTGGTTATGAAACATTTGTTGACAACCAATTGGAAGTCATCCAATATTCCTTCTATTGATTGATATAATAGATAAAATATCATCCCATAACACATTTGAATTATCCTCCGCAGTTAGAAATGACACTCTCAAAAAATATAGAGTCAAATGATATCTCTGGAAAAAAGAATTCCAATCCAAGACCAATACTGCCACTGAAACGGATGATTAAGATGGTCAGACTCTTGAATACCCAACTTTGATTTTATTTTCTTAGTTATATGTTAGTTATATGTTTGTAACAATTATTTGAGTTCACAGCACATACTCATGTTTTTCTATAATGTAGTATCGCTCGGAGACTTACGCCCCCTTTCTTTTTCTTTCCCTCTTTGCATTTCCCTCCCCTTTTTTCCTGCCAATAAAGTTTGTTAGCTTCCTTCCCTCCTCACATTCCCCTACACCTCTTTCCCTTTGCCCAGTTAATTCTCTTGTTTTATTAACCCTGGTTTAAATGTTTGACCTTATAATCTTGAAAAACTCAATAAAAATAATTTGATGACAAAATTGTGCGGAAGTAAAGTAGACATGTGGGAAATGTTATTTATTAACTAATTTGTGTGACATAACTGGGCGTGTAACCCTTACATTTTTTTTTATTAGAAAATTGTTAAAATACACCAAAACAAATAAACTATGTGCACCGTGAAGAGAAGAATAAGGTTATATCTCTGATCAAATTAGCTTGATCAGTATCCTTATAAATCAATAGAAGAGAAAAACCTGCTTAATCCAAAGAATGATTCAGGCACTAAACTCAATGTTAGAATAGTGCTGTACTAACGTACTGCCCAGGCAGCTTTTCATATAGCTTGATTAAAGCCCCTTTAGGGCAATGTAGCATCCATGCACAACACTGAAAGCCTAGATACAATACAGAAGATACAGGTTTCTTAAAAAATAGAGGAAAATGTTGCAATGAATTATAAATAATAAATCATCCAAGGTCGCATCACAGATATTGGGCATATCTATCCCTAGGATGTTTACCCTTAGGCTATGTGAGCACAATGCAGAAATGAAGCAGAAAATTTCTGCAGCATTTCTGCATCTCCCTGGCAGAAAAAAATGCATTCAGATTGTGCATGCATTTTTCCTGCCAAATACATGCGGATTTGAAGCGTTATTCACATGTGTTTCTGCATGTGGATTGACAAGCGCTTTCTAGGTGATTTTAGCATCACTTGGAAAGTGCTTGACAACTAGGTCACACTATATAAATCCATGCAAACAGCATGGATTTATATAGTGTGACCGTAAGAATGTTTAAAAATAAAAAAATAAACCTATACTTACCCTCCGATGGCCCGGCATGTGTAGCTGCACTCGTTCCTGGCTGCCAGCTGATCGCGGGACACTGCACTGAAGGGCCTGCGGTCACATGACTGTGACGTCACCGCAGGTCCTTCAGTCCTGCCCGCAAGCACAGGGAAGGAGACCGGGGGTCGTCGGAAGGTGAATATAATCTTTATTTTTTATTGTATTCTTTTTTTTACAGGTACAATGGTACCCAGGTCTGGATGAGAGTCTTCTCTCCTCCAGAACTAGGTACCATCCGCACATTGAAATGCATATGATCTGTGAGTACAAATGTACTGACACAGATTATGTGCGTCTCAATGCAAGTCAATGGACATGCTGCGGATTTTTGAGCGCAGCATAAATGCCGCGGAAAAATCCGCAGCATGGGCATTGACAGTGCGGCTTGTCATTGGGGACCATGGGGGGCGGATTACCATGCGTTTTTGAAGCGTTTACGCTGCGGAAATTCCGCAGCGTAAATGCTTGAAAAACGCATCGTGGGCACACATCCTAATTCTTCTCTTCACGGTGCACATGGTTTATTTGTTTTGGTGTATTTGAGCAATATTCTAACAAAAATAAATTTTTAAAGAGTTACTATATACAAGCCCCGATACTTTCCCTTTTGTCTATAAATATATTATACTTTTTACATTGTGTGACATAACTCAGTGATTTAAGGGCATAAAAATTTAAAGTTTGAAAATTGCAAACTTTCAACTTTTTCACAAATCGCAAGTCATATCGAACAAATTTTACCACTATCATGAAGTACAATATGTAATAAAAAACAGTCTTAGAATCAGGGGGATCCATTGAAGCGTTCCAGAACTATTACCTCATAAAGTAACAGTGGTCAGAATTGTAAAATAAATTGGCCTGGTCATGAAGGTGCAAACAGGCTTTGGATGTAAAGGGGTTAAAGTTTTAAATTAGCAATTGAAAAAGATATGGTGTGTCCACTCACCAAACTGGGCGTGCAGACTCGGGAGCTGAGAGAGACCTTGCACAGAGCAGCTGGGATACAATGGAAAAACAAGCAAGGAGGATCCAGTCTTGGGTAAGTAAAACTTAAAGGGGTTTTCCCACAAAAAGTTCATTTTAATCAATAGATCTTGGAATAATAATAACTTCCACAATTGGATGTGTTTAAATAAAATGCTCCTGTGCTGAGATAATCTTATAAATGTGTCCCCTGCTATGTACTGTGTAATGGCTGTGTCTGACTGTACAGGAACATGGTCTGATCATACCACAGCTCCTGGGCAGGGAGGACGCAAAAGAGAGTGTACAGACATTACAGCATGGGATCACAGCTGATTCTTTTTGTGAGGTAAAACATTTCACTGCCTGTTTTTAAACAATGTTTTACCTCAAAGAAAGAATCAGCCATGATCCCCTGCTGTAATGTCTGTACACTCTTTTGCTTCCTCCCCCGCCCAGGAGATGTGGTATCATCAGACCATGTCACTGTACGGTCAGACACAGCCATTACACAGTACATAGTGGGGACACATTTATAAGATTATCTCACCACAGGAACATTTATTTAAACACATCCAATTGTGGAAATTATTATTATTCCAACATCTATTGATTAAAATTAACTTTTGATCATGAGAAAACCCCTTTAACATTTAATTAAGAAAGGTTAAAAGCTCAAAACAGAAAAAACTGATCATGTAAGCAAGTAAAATGTACAAGTAGCTATTTGCTAACGTCACCAGTTTTTTTTACTGGGAGCTTGTAACCTTTCTTGATTAGATGTTAAATTTTACCTACCCGGGACGGTATCTTCAATGCTTGATCCTCCTTGTTCATTGTTTCATTAAATTAGCATTGTTTAATCGTTTTGTTTTTGCAGTGAAACCCATTTAATTTGTTGCTAACCCCTATTTTACTCCATTTACTTCATGTTAATTTCTTTGCAATTTTGGCTTATAAATGAAAGTTTGGTGCTGGGTGTTACTATCAAACATTTCTCTAGTATATTTCATAAGTAAATGAAAAAGCTTTTATGTTTTGTTTGTTTCGCTTAATTACAAGAACAGTGAGACAGTCAATCAGTTGGAGATGGAGAATGCTAATTGAAGCAAATAGAAACTGTAGCATAGCATCATTAACTTTGTAATGAGACAACATGTGTATGTATTTTCCTAGATTTTAGACAGAAAATGGTCTGATGAATGGTGGGTTTCTTCATGTAGCCCTATGCTATTCATTCATTAAAATCAGCGGAGTTGCCAATTATTTTCTAAAAAGAACTTCACACTTCTCTGTGCCAGGAAAATAAATATACAGCAAACATCCAATGCTTTGTGCAATACAAGACAGCAGTGACCACGCCAATGATTTTGAAGGGTTTTGTTTGAGACTACCACATAAAGCATCTATTGTGTTCTTATACATTTATTTTTCACAGTAAGACATTTCAAACCAAAGCAGCAATAAAGTAGTGCTAGGAAATACTGTGAAAATGGCTTATAGCTATTATCATTGTAATTAGCATGCAGTCATATCCCGCATCAGGGTAGTTCTGTTCGTAGTGTCAGCCCAAGCGGCCGCAATAGGGCTTGTGAGTCGGGGGGTGACTGGTGCCACTCTTTGCTGGGCCCCCTTCCCTTGTGAATGCAAAGCGGTGAGTAGTGTTTTTCTTAATGACAGTAATTGTGAGGGGCATTATACTGAATGGGGGGGCTGGTGGAGGCTAATCATACTAAATGGGGACTGGTGGGGGCCAATCATACTGAGTAGGGGAAGGTGGGATCCATAATACCAAGTGGGGGCAAAAATAATGTTGCTAGGGGCCATAATACTGACAGGCTGGTGGTAGCCATAATACTCAGTGGGAATGGGTGACTGTGGGGACCAAAATACTGTAAAAAGGGCAATGGGGGACTTTCAGGGCCCCCATACTGAGTGATTGCTGTGAGAATCATCATTCTGTCTGGGGGTCTTCATTATGTGTGGGGGGCTGCAGTGGCCCCAATACTGTGTAAGGGGCTTTCTGGGTCATCATACTGGGGAGTTGTGGGAAGCATTGTATTGTGTGAGAGGATGTGGGGGCCATTATACTGAGTGTGGGGTGCATAATAATGAGTGGGAAGGGCTGTGTAGATCCCATACTAAGTGAGGGACTCCCATATGGAGTGGGAGGCTGTATGAGCTCCATGAGTGTGTGCTCCCAAACTGAGTGGGTGATCCCACATTGAGTGGTGGCTATGAAGGTCCTCATTCTGTGTGGGACTATGGGGACCTTCATGTGAGGGCACTTAAACTCAGTTGGAGCTGTGAGGGCCGTCATACTGAGAAGGGACATCATACTGATAGGTACTACACTTTATGTGTGGGGTGAAACTGTGAGGAGAATACACTGTAGAGATAACATACATTTTTTGGGGGGAGGGGCAATTAGAACTTTTGATACGGGACCCTGTGATTTCTAAGTATGCCACTGTCTTGCAGTAAACTGTGGTGATGTGTAGAAAAATGTACACAGATTTTGTATATGCAATATAGTGCTGGTGCCAAGGGCTGGTTTTAAACAAATTGTAGTCCTGGACAAAATTAAAAGTTGAACCATAGAAGGTAACAAACTTGCCTAATATTAGTTATAATTTATTAACATTTTTGTCTACTGCTTAGGAATACGTACCAGAATAAGGCACATCAAGACTGTGCATCAGCCCATTAAAATATTCATTTTTTAGCTTTACTATAATAAAATAAAATATTTAAAATATATTTTTTCACCATAAACAAAATAAAAAAATAAAAGAAGAGTAAATTGATAATGACTGCACCCTTGATCCTTATAGTTACAAGTGCTTCTCACTAAATTAGAATATCAAAAAATTAATATATTTCAGTTCTTCAATTCAAAAAGTGAAACTCAAATAGAGTCATTACAAACAGAGTGATCTATTTCATGCGTTTATTTCTGTTAATCTTGATGATTATGGCTTACAGCCAATGAAAACACAAAAGTCATTATCTCAGTAAATTAGAATACTTCATAACAACAGTTAGAAAAATGATTTTAAAATCCGAAATGTTGGCCTACTGAAATGTATGTTCAGTAAATGCACTCAATACTTGGTCAGGGCTCCTTTTGCATCAATGCGGCGTGGCATGGAGGCGATCAGCCTGTGGCACTGCTGAGGTGTTATGGAAGCCCAGGTTGCTTTGATAGCAGCCTTCAGATCATCTGCATTGTTGGGTCTGGTGTCTCTCATCTTCCTCTTGACAATACCCCATAGATCCACTATGGGGTTAAGGTTAGGCGAGTTTGCTGGCCAATCAAGCACAGTGATACTGTTGTTTTTAAACCAGGTATTGGTGCTTTGGGCAGTGTGGACAGGTGCCAAGTCCTGCTTGAGAATGAAATTTCCATCTCCAAAAAGCTTGTCGGCAGAGGAAAGCATGAAGTGCTCTAAAATTTCATGGTAGACGGCTGCGCTGACTTTGGTCTTAATAAAACACAGTGGACCTACACCAGCAGATGACATAGCTCCCCAAACCATCACTGATTGTGGAAACTTCACACTAGACCTCAAGCAGCTTGGATTGTGTGCCTCTCCATGCTTCCTCCAGACTCCAGGGACCTTGATTTCCAAATGAAATGCAAAATTTATTTTCATTTGAAAAGAACATCTTGGACCACTGAGCATCAGTCCAGGTTTTTTTCTCCTTGGCCCAGATAAGACAATTCTGGCATTGTCTATTGGTCATGAGTAGCTTGACACAAGAAATGTGACACATGTAGCCCATGTCCTGGATACGTCTGTGTCTGGTGGCTCTGAATGAAATTGCGGAAGTATTCCTCTATTAATGTCACAATTTATTAGTCGATCTTATTTGAGGTTGTTCATTCCCACCATCTTTCCTCACTAAAGGATCGTTTATTCCACCATGTTATTTTAAGACCAGCAGCTGTTCAAAGTATTATAGGTAATGGTATATTACCATTAGTTATTTAATTTTTATTGTTATATGAATTCATTATTAATTATTATTTTCCCCTTAATTTATTGTTATAATTTATCTGTACATTTTCCCACCTTATATTGTCATAATTGTTGATCCTTTGGGTCGGTTTCCTTGGTTTTGTTTCTCCAGCTTGACTCCTGGTCTCATTGCCTCTGGAATGTAGCACAGTAGTTTAAATGTCGCATTCCTGCTACAAGGGATCTGAACATTCCAGTCCTGCCACTACTTAGCTATATACAGGTTTGCATTTCCTTTCCCCTCTGTCTGCTTTGAGAAACACAAAGGATCGTAGCACAGTGGTTTTAAAGCCGCATTCCTGTTATAAGCTACTAGCTATTGAACCCATTCTACGCCCGGGTGGCGAGCATTTTTATTGGTATATGCGCTCCAAAGCTGGAATGTGCTGCCCCCCTCCTTGTATTTGTGCTGCCTCCATCCTGTCTCAACCATCCTATCCTGGTATGCATGACACCCCTCACCCCCTATCCTGGTATGCATGGCACCCCTCACCCCCAATCCTGGTATGCGTGGCACCCCTCACCCTCAATCCTGGTATTTGTGGCACCCCTCATCCCTATCCTGGTATGCATGGTACCCCATCCCTCATCCCTATCCTGTTATGTATGGTATCTCTCATCCTGGTATGCATGGCACCACATCCCTCATCCCCAATCCCGGTATGCATGGTACCCCTCACCCCCAATCCCGGTATGCATGGCACCCCATATCCCCAATCCCTGCATGCATGGCACCCCTCATCCCCAATCCCGGTATGCGTGGCACCCCTCATCCCCAATCCTGATATGCGTGGCACCCCTCATTCCCAATCCTGCTATGCATGGCACCCCTCATCCCCAATCCTGGTATGCATGGTACCCCATCCCTCATCCCTGTCCTGGTATGTACAGTGCTGGCCAAAAGTATTGGCACCCCTGCAATTCTGTCAGATAATACTCAGTTTCTTCCTGAAAATGATTGCAATCACAAATTCTTTGGTATTATTCTCTTCATTTAATTTGCTTGCAAGGAAAAAACACAAAAGAGAATGAAGCAAAAATCAAATCATTGATCATTTCACACAAAACTCCAAAAATGGGCGAGACAAAAGTATTGGCACCCTCAGCCTAATACTTGGTTGCACAACATTTAGCCAAAATAACTGTCAATGAGTTTCTTACAATGCTCTGCTGGAATTGTAGACCATTCTTCTTTGGCAAACTGCTCCAGGTCCCTGATATTTGAAGGATGTCTTCTCCAAACTGCCATTTTGAGATCTCTCCACAGGTGTTCTATGGGATTTAGGTCTGGACTCATTGCTGGCCACCTGAGAAGTCTCCAGTGCTTTCTCTCAAACCATTTTATAGTGCATTTGGAAGTGTGTTTTGGGTCATTGTCCTGCTGGAAGACCCATGACCTCTGAGGGAGACCCAGCTTTCTCACACTGGGCCCTACATTATGCTGCAAAATTTTTTGGTAGCCTTCAGACTTCATAATGCCATGCACACAGTCAAGTAGTCCAGTGCCAGAAGCAGCAAAGCAACCCCAAAACATCAGGGAACCTCCGCCATGTTTGACTGTAGGGACCGTGTTCTTTTCTTTGAATGCCTCTTTTTTTTTCCTGTACAATCTATGTTGATGCTTTTTCCCAAAAAGCTCTACTTTTGTCTCATCTGACCAGAGAACATTCTTCCAAAACGTTTTAGACTTTCTCAGGTAAGTTTTGGCAAACTCCAGCCTGGCTTTTTTATGTCTCGGGGTAAGAAGTGGGGTCTTCCTGGGTATCCTACCATACTGTCCCTTTTCATTCAGACGCCGATGGATAGTACGGGTTGACACTGTTGTACCCTCGGACTGCAGGGCACCTTGAACTTGTTTGGATACTAGTCGAGGTTCTTTATCCACCATCCGCACAATCTTGCGTTGAAATCTCTCATCAATTTTTCTTTTCCGTCCACATCTAGGGAGGTTAGCCACAGTGCCATGGGCTTTAAACTTCTTGATGACACTGCGCTCGGAAGACACAGGAACATTCAGGTCTTTGGAGATGGACTTGTAGCCTTGAGATTGCTCATGCTTCCTCACAATTTGGTTTCTCCATGCTCAATGTGGTACACACAAGGACACAGGACAGAGGTTGAGTCAACTTTAATCCATGTTAACTGGCTGCAAGTATGATTTAGTTATTGCCAACACCTGTTAGGTGCCACAGGTAAGTTACAGGTGCTGTTAATTACACGAATTAGAGAAGCATCACATGATTTTTTCAAAGGGTGCCAATACTTTTGTCCACCCCCTTTTTTAGGTTTGGTGTGGAATTATATCCAATTTGGCTTTAGGACAATTCTTTTTGTGTTTTTTTCATTGAAGACAAATTAAATGAAGATAATAATACCAAAGAATTGGTGATTGCAATCATTTTCAGGAAGAAACTGAGTATTATCTGACAGAATTGCTGGGGTGCCAATACTTTTGGCCAGCACTGTATGGTATCCCTCATCCTGGTATGCATGGCACCCCATCCCTAATCCCTATCCTGGTATGTATGGTATCCCTCATCCTGGTATGCATGGCACCCCATCCCTCACCCCAAATCCCGGTATGCATGGTACCCCATATCCCCAATCCCTGTATGCATGGCACCCCATATCCCCAATCCCTGTATGCATGACACCCCTCATCCCCAATCCCAGTATGCGTGGCACCCCTCATCCCCAATCCCGGTATGCGTGGCACCCCTCATCCCCAATCCCAGTATGCGTGGCACCCCTCATCCCCAATCCCGGTATGTGTGGCACCCCTCATCCCCAATCCTGGTATGCGTGGCACCCCTCATCCCCAATCCCGGTATGCGTGGCACCCCTCACCCCTAATCCCGGTATGCGTGGCACCCTTCGTCCCCAATCTTGGTATGTGTGGCACACCTCATCCCCAATCCCGGTATGTGTGGCACCCCTCATCCCCAATCCCGGTATGCGTGGCACCCCTCGTCCCCAATCCTGGAATGCGTGGCACCCCTCACCCCCCAATCCTGGTATGCGTGGCACCCCTCAGCCCCAATCCTCGTATGCATGGTCCCCTCACCCCCCAATCTTGGTATGTGTGGACCCCTCACCCCCCAATCCTGGTATGCATGGTACCCCTCACCCCCCCAATCCTGGTATGCGTGGTACCCCTCAACCCCCAATCCTGGTATGCATGGTACCCCTCACCCCCCAATCCTGGTATGCGTGGTATCCCTCACCCCCCAATCCTGGTATGTGTGGTACCCCTCACCCCACAATCCTGGTATATGTGTCCCCCTCATCCCTTTCACACTGTACACACATACAAAAAAAATAAACACTTATACTCACCTTTCTTCTCTGTACTCCAGCGCTGCTGCGTCCTGTTCTGCTGGAGGCCGGGGGAGGAATGCAGCGCCAGAGCAATGCGCTGTCCGGCGCCATTTTGCTGACGACACACTGTAAATGTGTCTTCAGTAGTGTTGAGCCACCCCTGTACTGTTCGAGTTCGGTTCGGTTCGTCGAACACCTTCGAACACCGTTAAAACCAATGGCAGGCAAACAAAAACACATAGAAACACATAGAAAACACCTTCAAAGGTGTCCAAAAGCTGACAAACTGCTCAGAAGACACAACTAACACATGGAAAAGTGACAAGTACATATAGTCATGCGAAAAGAAAAGAGGTGGAGGAGTAAAAGGAGGGGGAGACACAGATATAGGCATGTCATGCCCTTCTAAAATCCAAAAAGTGAGAAGCCGACACGGCCAGTCCGCTCCTGCCCGTGCCACCTCCGTGTCGCCGGGTTTGTGCCAGAGCCGCGGTGAACCCTGACGGCCAGCCCCCCTCTCCCAATACTGGTGCCTGTCCGCTGGTGGGTCGAGCGAGCCCCCTGTGGTGGAGGCAGCTCTAAGCTTTTTAATTTAAATTGTCTCTCTAATTTGAATGAATACACTTTAAATCCATTTACAAGGATCTATTGGAGGGCAAGTCTCATGCCAGCAGCCGCGTAATTCCAGCTCCAGTAGCGTCCACTAAAGCTGCTGCAGTTAAAAAGCTTTTATAAGGATCGAGCTCGGCTGTCCACCGCAAGGCATCCTACTGCCAGTCCCAGCCCCTATGCCTTGGGGTGCCTCCTGATGCTCTTCACTGAGTATCCCGTGGTCCCGAAGCATTTCCTTTGAAAAAATTAAGTGTCCAAACTACAGGTGGTGTAGCTTGCTTAACAGCAAGGAAAAACTGCTGACTAGCAGACACTGCTACTAGGCACAAAGTATTTCCTGGGCTAGATGCAGTTAAAAATTTGTAATTAGATACTCTCGTTGGATGCTGAGAAAGCATTCCATAGAGTCTCCTGGCACGCCATATATGATTCTCTTAAAAAGCTTGGGGTAGGGGTCTAGGGGACCCTTTTATAGCCAAAATCACGGCCCTGTATTTCAATACGTCACCTAGGCTGAAGATAAATGGAACTGTAGCACCCTGAGGGCTCGGTTGCTACAGAGGTATTGCACCTCACCCAGAGGTGTGATATCTCACTCTCAGGTAAGGATGTAGTGTGGATCAGGACCCGACACCTGAATGCATTACACCACATTGCCGTGGGGCAGGGCGACAAATATGCCCCTGAGATGGGCACGACAGTCCCTGTCCCTGGCTGGAGTGGGGGGAGGGAACACTGAGGAAGGGGAACCCTGTAGTGCAGGAGCAGGGAGGAAGCAGTACCTGGGTGCATTGAGAAGGGAGTATAAAAGGTGGGCACCATCTTAGTTCAGTGCAGAGAAGTCTGAGCAGAAGTGACAGGGAGCAGGGGCTCTGCATGAGCTCTGCTCCGGAGGCGGGCCTAGTAACAGATGCCCAGGCCTGGAAGAGGGAGAAGGAAGGAAGAGGAGCGGAGAAGGCTCCAGGAACGAGGAACGAAGGGATCCCAGGGGTGCGGACGGGCGAGTCACCACCGCACACCCGAATCCACCTGCGTGGAGGGGTCAGGCCAAAGGGGGAGACCGGTCCCCGAAACTAGTGGAGGCAGGAAACGACCCTCAGCTAGAAAGCGGAGGCTGTGACATTTTATGTGGCGCAGCCCCTCGCTACACCCGCTAGGAAGGCACCACATAGGGTCAGGGAAACTGGCGCCAAGTTTACCAAGAGGAGGCCCGAGGCAGCCAGACAGAAGGGTTGGTAAGAAAGGCCAGACAAAGGACACACAAAGGGGGTCCTGTGAAGCGCTCCAAAGTTAGCTGGGAGTTGTCTGAGCCCCTCACCTGGTGAGCACAGTACGACGTGGGCAGCCGTTACCTGCAGACGTGGTCTGGATAATAAGAACTGTGAGTAAAGGTCCTGGACTGCATCACTGACTCCGTGTCGTTACTGCTGCTGCCCTGCACCATCACTCCCATCCTCCGCATACACTGCCCTGAGGCTATACTCCTCCCGTGGGGAGTTATGCTACGCTCTGCTGCACCCACAACACCAGCCTCAGCGGTCTGCCCTGCAGCGGCGGTTCACTCTGACCGCAATCCACGGGTGGCCTAGTCGGACATTTAAACATCAAAACCACATAAATAGTTCCGCCACTGGTTTGACCGCCCTGAGCCACGGAACCGGGTCGCCGCCACGGAGACTACAACCACCAGCATCCACCAAAAAGGGTCCGGCTCCGGGTGTCCCAAGGCCCTGGGGGTGCATCAGAACATTTTCATCACCTTTCACAATCACCAATGGGACAAGGCAGGGATGTCCTCTGTCCCCTCTCTTATACATCCTAGTGACGGAGCACCTGCTCTCATCAATTCGCCATAACCCCAATATTAGGTGGATTGAGGTGGGAGGCATCGAGTACAAGTGCTCTCTATTTGCTGATGATGTCCTAGTATATATCACTCAATCACATATATACATCCATGCTGTTATGGCTGAAATAGATCACTTTGTTACATGGTCAAATTTAAAAATCAATGCAGCGAAGTCTGAGGCCCTCGATGTCTCCCTCCCCAAATCCATACAGGATTCCATCCAGTCCAACTTTCCCTTTGTCTGGCCCTCACAGGGTATCAAATACTTAGGAATTCCTATTCATAGAGACCTCTCCCATCTATGTTATCTTAATTTTGGGCCCTTTATTGAACAACTCCATACAGACCACGGTTGGCAAGTTAGAACTGTAAGATTCACTACGTGAACCACTGGTGTTTTGAGGAAAAGCACATGTACACTGTGTTCCAAATTATTATGCAAAAAGTGTTTAGGAGTGATAAGGGAAGAATTTGTTTGTTTGTCAGTTAAACTCATTGATGGTGATGTGTGTCAGGGCTCTTTATATCACTGTAAGCAATTGCAGACACCTGTGCTAATTAGTTTGGCAGGTGTGTCCAATGAAAGGCAAGACTACTTAAGAAGGCTGTCCCACATTATTAAGCAGCCTACATTTTCTGCCAAAATGGGAAAGAAAAAGGATGTGTCGGCTGCTGAGAAGCAACAAATTGTGGAGTGTTTAGGTCAAGGCATGACTACAATCAACATTGTGCGATGATCAGGATGAAGTGTCGTGGCAATCAAGAAATATGTAGCTGATTCACAGTACACACGTGTGCGTGCTGATAAGGGCAAATTGAGGACTCTTTCCTACAGGCAATTTCGTCAGGTTAAAAGAGCAGTGGCAAAAAAGCCTTGTCATAGCAGCAGACAAGTTTTTGAAGCTGCTGGTGCCTCCAACGTCCCCCGAACAACAAGATGCAGGGTCCTTCAGAGGTTTGCAGCTGTGCATACGCCATCCTGTCGACCTCTTCTATCCACTTCACACAAGCAGAAACAGCTCCAGTGGGCCAAACATTACATGAAGACTGATTTCAAAACTGTTTTGTTCACGGATGAGTGCCGTGCAACGCTCGATGGTCCAGATGGATGGAGTGGAGGATGGCTGGTTGATGGACACCCCACGCAAACACGGCTACAGCGCCAACAAGGAGGAGGTGGAGTAATGTTTTGGGCTGGAATCATGGGGAGAGAGATTGTCTGCCCCTTTAGGATCCCTGAAGGGGTAAAGATGAACTCCATAATGTATGTGGAGCTTCTCAAACAGCACTTCCTGCCATGGTTCAAGAAGAAGAACCGTGTATTCCACAGCAAGATCATTTTTATGCATGATAATGCACCATCTCATGCTGCATATAAAACATCTGCATCTCTGGCTGATATGGGCATAAAAGGGGACAAACTTATGGTGTGACCCCCATGCTCCCCTGACCTCTACCCCATTCAGAACCTCTGGAGCATCATCAAAAGGAGTGTCTATGATGGCGGGAGGCAGTTCACATCTAAGCAACAGCTCTGGGAGGGTATTCTGTCCTCATGCAAAACAATTGAAGCAGAAACCATCCAAAACCTGACAAATTCAATGGACGAGAGAGTTCAGAAGCTCCTTTCGAACAAGGGGTCCTATGTGAAAATGTAACATCACCTAGATTAAAGTTTTGAGTTGAAAACTGTTTGATTTCAGTTTCTAATAACCTGCTAATGCTTATAATTTCAAAAATGACCATTTTTTTGGTCTTTATTAAAATGAAAAGGTTGATCGAAAAGTTTGGGGGATCTAAGAGTGTGGCAGCCCAGTAGTCAGGATTACTTCAAATTCTGACAATATGAGGGTCATGTTGCAGGTAGTGCAGCAAGAAGGCACTTATGTGTTTTGCGCATCTCGGAGCCCCAAAATTATTTTCCGGGCTAGATGCAGCTAAAAATTATTATTAATTTTAAATCTGGTGGAGCTTAGTATAGATGGCCTAATAGAATCAGTGCTGCACACTGCTACAAAGCCCAAATTATTTTCCAGCCAAGGTACAGATAAACATGATTAGTAATTTTAAATATGGTGGAGCTTAGTATAGATGGCCTAATAGAATCAGTACTGCACATTGCTACAAAGCCCAAATTATTTTCCAGCCAAGATACAGATAAACATGATTAGTAATTTTAAATCTGGTGGAGCTTATTATAGATGGCCTAATAGAATCAGTGCTGCACACTGCTACAAAGCCCAAATTATTTTCCAGCCAAGATACAGATAAACATGATTAGTAATTTGAAAGCTTAAAACGGTTGGTGAGGTGATTTTAACCAATCATCAAGCTTTTACTCTCCCCAGGATGACACAGGGGTAGAAAAGTCGTTTCGGATCCATGATTTGTTCATCTTTATGAACGTGAGTCTGTCTACTCAGCACACCACCAGCAGCGCTGAACACATGTTCAGACAGAACGCTGGCTGCGGGGCATGACAAGATCTCCAAGGCGTAAGTGGCTAGCTCCGGCCATTTATCCAGATTGGAAGCCCAAAAAGAGCAAGGGTCCAGTGACACAGTCATGGCTTCAATGTTTACTTGGAGATACTCCTGTACCATCGTCTCTAGGCGTTGACTATGTGTCAGACTTCTTGTCTCCTGTGGCCTTGCAATGGATGGGCTAAAAAAGTGGAGAAATGATTCCGCAAAATTGATGTTACCAGCAGATACTGTGGTTCTGTTACGGTTTGAGTGCTGAACACTTGACGGTCCCACGGTTGGCAAGTTGGAACTGTGAGATTCACTACGTGCACCACTGGTGTTTTGTGGAAAAGCACATGTAAGATTCTGCAACAGTTTCTGCTGATACTCCTACATGCGTGCATCCCTTTCTATGGCAGGAATAATTTCTGCAAATTTACTTTTGTACCGGGGATCTAACAGTGTGGCAACCCAGTAGTCAGGATTATTTCTAATTCTCACAATTCGAGGGTCATGTTGCAGGTAGTGCAGCAAGAAGGCACTCATGTGTGTTGCGCATCCAGGAGCACCAAGTCCCTGTTGTGTTGGTGGCGAGGTAACAATCATGCTTCCTTCCTCTGTCCTCTCCCCCCAACCTCGCACAACAGAAATGTGATCAAGGTCTCCCTCATCTGATGAGTCTTCCATCAGTTCGTCCTCCACTTCTTCCTGGGCTCCTGCACCTTCCTCACTAGTTTGGCTGCTACCATGCGCCCTGGTAAAACCATCTCCCCCACCCTCACATGCCTGCCGCCTTGGTGCTGCCGACCGTCTGGACCTTGAAGATGTTAGCCCTTCCGCATACAACTCCTCCTCCTCTACTTCCTCCACCTCCTCTTGTGCCACCACCTGACTCCGAATTCTGTTTAACATGTGCTCCAACATGTAAATCACCGGAATAGTCATGCTGATAATGGCATCGTCAACACTAAACATCTTCGTCGCCATTTCAAAACTGTGCAGAAGGGTGCATAGGTCCCTGATCTAAGACCACTCCTTCAGCGTGATTTGCCCCACCTCTGGATCTCGTTGGCCCAGGCTATACGTCAGAACGTATTGCACCAGGGCTTGTCGGTGCTGCCACAGTCGCTGCAACATGTGCAGAGTTGAATTCCACCGGGTAGGCACATCGCATTTTAGACGGTGAAGTGGCAGGCCCAATGACTTCTGTAGAGATGTAAGTCGCTGAGCTGCGGGATGCAAACGGCGGAAGTGAGCACACAGCGACCGTGCCCTCTGCAGAAGGCCATCTAGTCCGGGATAGTGGGCTAAAAATTGCTGGACAACCAGGTTCAACACGTGAGCCATACAAGGCACGTGTGTGACATTGCCCCGGCGAAGGGCCGCACCCAGGTTTGCAGCATTGTCGCACACGGCCTTCCCTGGTTTCAGGTCCAGTGGAGACAACCATTCATGAAATTGGTTCTCCAGAGCTGACCACAACTCCTCAGCTGTGTGACTCACATTTCCCAGACATTTCAAAGTAAAAACCGCCTGATGACGTTGAGCCCTACTGCCAGCATAGTAAGGAGGTGTGCAGGATCCCTTCTGCGCAGTTAGAAAGCTTGTGGCATGACCAGACAGGCTTTGGGTGCAGGTGGAGGACCGAGAGGAGGTTGAGGAGGCAGAAGCAGTGGAGGAACTTTGAGATAAAGAGGATTGACGCACAACTCGTGGGGACGGCAAGACTTGGACAGCAGCCCCTTGTCCTGCTGTCACCATAGTTACCCAGTGCCCAGTCAGCGACATGTAACGCCCCTGTCCATGCCTACTCGTCCAAGTGTCTGTGGTGAAATGCACCCTGTCACACACAGAGTTTCTCAAAGAAGCGGTGATGTTGTGTGCGACATGCTGGTGGAGCGCAGGCACACCTTTCTTTGAGAAGTAGTGCCGACTGGGCATCTGGTACTGGGGCACTGCGACGGACATAAGGTCTCGAAAATCCTCTATGTCCACCAGGCGGAAAGGCAGCATTTCTGTAGCCGAGAGCTTGCAGATGGTGAAACTCAACCTCTTAGCTTTGTCATGGCTAGGAGGAAATGGTCTTTTACTTGTCCACATCTGAGGGACCGAGGGCTGGCTATTGTGCTTAGACGGGGTTGATAAGGGTGTCCCCGGCAAACTGCCGATCTGTGAGGAAGATGCAGGCAGACATGTTAGGTTGCCTTGATCCAAAAGTGGTGCTATCGATGTCGGACAGCGCTCAACACCAGCTGGTGTTACCACCTCCAAAGAAAATGATGACCTGCCAATCACGCTGGCTGTTGCGGGTAAAGAGGTGGCAGGTCTGCGCCCCAAAACAGGTGTGACTGCTGTCCCCCCAGTCACAGAGGATGAAGAGGCTGCGGATGCACAAGATAAGGCAGACGGTGGTTGGCCCGGCCGGCTAGACCGCATTGTAGCACAGTGAGCTTCCCACTGCAACTTATGCTTCATGTCCATGTGCCGGTTCATGCATGAAGTACTCAAACTATGTATTTTTTGGCCTCTACTTAGCTTTTGCTGACAAATGTTACAGATAACACGAGTTGGGTCATCTTTATCGATCTGAAAAAATGCCCAGGCTATGCAAGGCTTAGCACCCATGCGACCTGAAGAGCCACCACGACTTGTGGTCAGAGGCAGAGTTGTGTTTGAGGATGCAGTTGTTGACATGCTTCCAGTACTACGTCTCTGTCCAGGAAAGCGCAACCTGACCTCGTCGTCACTAGCATCCTCCTCCACCTCCTCTGCTGACCTCATCTCTTGGCTGACTGTGGGTTGACAGTAAGTGGGATCTCCAACCTCATCATCATCACCCTGTGCGTTATCACACCCGTCGTCCTCAGAGCCAACCTGTTCCTGCCCTGACAAAAAACTAAAGTTGTCGCTCCAATCAGGTATTTGAGTCTCATCATCGTCTTCCTCATTGTCTCCACCAACAGGAGTTACAGTTTGGGAATGAGGGTCTACATTATGGTCAGAACCTTCTGCGTCTGGTCCTGGATCCGACTCATAAAGATTCTGGGCATCAGTGCAGATCATTTCCTCGTCTGGATTCACAGAAGCGCTGGAGTCGACCTCTGATTCCCAGGCTATAGTATGAGTAAACAGCTCTGCAGACTCAACCATCTGTTCTACCTCATACTCAGATGGGCAGCTGGAGATTTGGGAGCTGTGAGGAAGCAAGTGCGATTGGGGTGACACCTTTGAGGACTGGAGTATTTGTGATGTTGAAGTTGATGTGGAGGAGAGCCCACTTAAAGAAACACTTGATATCCGTTGAAGCACCTGCTGTTTTTGTGCCTCATCTGGAATTTGTAGCGATTGGCGTGGCCGTAAGAAAGGGATCTTATCACATTGTCCGCTAAAAGAAGTAGACATTTTAGTTTGGCTGGAAGATGGTCTTTCTTCTGCAGATGTTACTGTTGCTTTAACACTTACCCCACGGACACAACCTTTTTTCCCCTTCCCAACACGCCTATTCCCCTTTCCACCAGCAGCAGGCCTTTTTTCACTTATTTTGGTGGTTAACTAATTCACAACTCTGGAGTTGTTTGCACAAAAAAACAATGGATGGGAACCGAGCAGAGCTGAGTGGCCAAACTGTGGTATTAGGCCAAAACTATTGGCTGGGTTAGATGCAGAAAAAAATTATATTCAATTTGCAACCTGATGGAGGTCAGTATAGATGGACTAATGGAACAAGTCCCACACACAGCTAGAAGCCCAAATATTTTTTCAGAGGTAGATGCAGAAAAAAATTGTATTCAGTTTGCAACCTGATGGAGGTCAGTATAGATGGACTAATAGAGAAAGCCCCACACACTGCTAGAAGGCCAAATATTTTTTCAGAGCTAGATGCAGATAAAAATTATTTTAATTTGCAACCTGATGGAGGTCAGTATAGATGGACTAATAGAGAAAGTCCCACACACTGCTAGAAGGCCAAATATTTTTTCAGAGCTAGATGCAGAAAAAAATTATATTCAGTTTGCAACCTGATGGAGGTCAGTATAGATGGACTAATAGAACAAGTCCCACACACTGCTAGAAGCCCAAATATTTTTTCAGAGCTAGCTGCAGAAAAAAAAATATATTCAATTTGCAACCTGATGGAGGTCAGTATAGATAGACTAATAGAGAAAGTCCCACACACTGCTAGAAGGCCACATATTTTTCAGAGCTAGATGCAGACAAAAATTATTTTGAATTTGCAACCTTATGGAGGTCAGTATAGGTGGTCTAATAGAACAAGTCCCACACACTGCTAGAAGGCCAAATATTTTTTCAGAGCTAGATGCAGAAAAAAATTATATTCAGTTTGCAACCTGATGGAGGTCAGTATAGATGGACTAATAGAACAAGTCCCACACACAGCTAGAAGCCCAAATATTTTTTCAGAGGTAGATGCAGAAAAAAATTATATTCAGTTTGCAACCTGATGGAGGTCAGTATAGATGGACTAATAGAACAAGTCCCACACACAGCTAGAAGCCCAAATATTTTTTCAGAGTTAGATGCAGAAAAAAAATATATTCAGTTTGCAACCTAATGAAGGTCAGTATAGATGGACTAATAGAGAAAGTCCCACACACTGCTAGAAGGCCAAATATTTTTTCAGAGCTAGATGCAGAAAAAAATTATATTCAGTTTGCAACCTGATGGAGGTCAGTATAGATGGACTAATAGAACAAGTCCCACACACAGCTAGAAGCCCAAATATTTTTTCAGAGGTAGATGCAGATAAAAATTATTTTTAATTTGCAACCTGATGGAGGTCAGTATAGATGGACTAATAGAGAAAGTCCCACACACTGCTAGAAGGCCAAATATTTTTTCAGAGCTAGATGCAGAAAAAAATTATATTCAGTTTGCAACCTGATGGAGGTCAGTATAGATGGACTAATAGAACAAGTCCCACACACAGCTAGAAGCCCAAATATTTTTTCAGAGGTAGATGCAGATAAAAATTATTTTTAATTTGCAACCTGATGGAGGTCAGTATAGATGGACTAATAGAGAAAGTCCCACACACTGCTAGAAGGCCAAATATTTTTTCAGAGCTAGATGCAGACAAAAAATTATTTTGAATTTGCAACATGATGGAGGTCAGTATAGATGGACTAATAGAACAAGTCCCACACACTTCTAGAAGGCCAAATATTTTTTCAGAGCTAGATGCAGAAAAAAATTATATTCAGGTTACAACCTGATGGAAGTCAGTATAGATGGACTAATAGAACAAGTCCCACACACTGCTAGAAGCCCAAATATTTTTTCAGAGCTAGATGCAGAAAAAAATTATATTCAATTTGTAGCCTGATGGAGGTCAGTATAGATGGACTAATAGAGAAAGTCCCACACACTGCTAGAAGGCCAAATATTTTTTCAGAGCTAGATGCAGACAAAAAATTATTTTGAATTTGCAACCTGATGGAGGTCAGTATAGGTGGACTAATAGAACAAGTCCCACACACTGCTAGAAGGCCAAATTTTTTTTCAGAGCTAGATGCAGAAAAAAATGATATTCAGTTTGCAACCTGATGGAGGTCAGTATAGATTGACTAATAGAACAAGTCCCACACACAGCTAGAAGCCCAAATATTTTTTCAGAGGTAGATGCAGAAAAAAATTATATTCAGTTTGCAACCTGATGGAGGTCAGTATAGATGGACTAATAGAACAAGTCCCACACACAGCTAGAAGCCCAAATATTTTTTCAGAGGTAGATGAAGAAAAAAATATATTCAGTTTGCAACCTGATGGAGGTCAGTATAGATGGACTAATAGAGAAAGTCCCACACACTGCTAGAAGGCCAAATATTTTTTCAGAGCTAGATGCAGACAAAAATTATTTTTAATTTGCAACCTGATGGAGGTCAGTATAGATGGACTAATAGAGAAAGTCCCACACACTGCTGGAAGGCCAGATATTTTTTCAGAGCTAGATGCAGACAAAAAATTATTTTGAATTTGCAACGTGATTGAGGTCAGTATAGATGGACTAATAGAACAAGTCCCACACACTGCTAGAAGGCCAAATATTTTTTCAGAGCTAGATGCAGAAAAAAATTATATTCAGTTTGCAACCTGATGGAGGTCAGTATAGATGGACTAATAGAACAAGTCCCACACACTGCTAGAAGCCCAAATATTTTTTCAGAGCTAGATGCAGAAAAAAATTATATTCAATTTGCAACCTGATGGAGGTCAGTATAGATGGACTAATAGAGAAAGTCCCACACACTGCTAGAAGGCCAAATATTTTTCAGAGCTAGATGCAGACAAAAATTATTTTGAATTTGCAACCTTATGGAGGTCAGTATAGGTGGACTAATAGAACAAGTCCCACACACTGCTAGAAGGCCAAATATTTTTTCAGAGCTAGATGCAGAAAAAAATTATATTCAGTTTGCAACCTGATGGAGGTCAGTATAGATGGACTAATAGAACAAGTCCCACACACAGCTAGAAGCCCAAATATTTTTTCAGAGGTAGATGCAGAAAAAAATTATATTCAGTTTGCAACCTGATGGAGGTCAGTATAGATGGACTAATAGAACAAGTCCCACACACAGCTAGAAGCCCAAATATTTTTTCAGAGTTAGATGCAGAAAAAAAATATATTCAGTTTGCAACCTAATGAAGGTCAGTATAGATGGACTAATAGAGAAAGTCCCACACACTGCTAGAAGGCCAAATATTTTTTCAGAGCTAGATGCAGAAAAAAATTATATTCAGTTTGCAACCTGATGGAGGTCAGTATAGATGGACTAATAGAACAAGTCCCACACACAGCTAGAAGCCCAAATATTTTTTCAGAGAAAGATGCAGATAAAAATTATTTTTAATTTGCAACCTGATGGAGGTCAGTATAGATGGACTAATAGAGAAAGTCCCACACACTGCTAGAAGGCCAAATATTTTTTCAGAGCTAGATGCAGAAAAAAATTATATTCAGTTTGCAACCTGATGGAGGTCAGTATAGATGGACTAATAGAACAAGTCCCACATACAGCTAGAAGCCCAAATATTTTTTCAGAGGTAGATGAAGATAAAAATTATTTTTAATTTGCAACCTGATGGAGGTCAGTATAGATGGACTAATAGAGAAAGTCCCACACACTGCTAGAAGGCCAAATATTTTTTCAGAGCTAGATGCAGACAAAAAATTATTTTGAATTGCAACGTGATGGAGGTCAGTATAGATGGACTAATAGAACAAGTCCCACACACTTCTAGAAGGCCAAATATTTTTTCAGAGCTAGATGCAGAAAAAAATTATATTCAGGTTACAACCTGATGGAGGTCAGTATAGATGGACTAATAGAACAAGTCCCACACACTGCTAGAAGCCCAAATATTTTTTCAGAGCTAGATGCAGAAAAAAATTATATTCATTTTGTAGCCTGATGGAGGTCAGTATAGATGGACTAATAGAGAAAGTCCCACACACTGCTAGAAGGCCAAATATTTTTTCAGAGCTAGATGCAGACAAAAAATTATTTTGAATTTGCAACCTGATGGATGTCAGTATAGGTGGACTAATAGAACAAGTCCCACACACTGCTAGAAGGCCAAATATTTTTTCAGAGCTAGATGCAGAAAAAAATTATATTCAGTTTGCAACCTGATGGAGGTCAGTATAGATTGACTAATAGAACAAGTCCCACACACAGCTAGAAGCCCAAATATTTTTTCAGAGGTAGATGCAGAAAAAAATTATATTCAGTTTGCAACCTGATGGAGGTCAGTATAGATGGACTAATAGAACAAGTCCCACACACAGCTAGAAGCCCAAATATTTTTTCAGAGGTAGATGAAGAAAAAAAATATATTCAGTTTGCAACCTGATGGAGGTCAGTATAGATGGAGTAATAGAGAAAGTCCCACACACTGCTAGAAGGCCAAATATTTTTTCAGAGCTAGATGCAGACAAAAATTATTTTTAATTTGCAACCTGATGGAGGTCAGTATAGATGGACTAATAGAGAAAGTCCCACACACTGCTGGAAGGCCAGATATTTTTTCAGAGCTAGATGCAGACAAAAAATTATTTTGAATTTGCAACGTGATTGAGGTCAGTATAGATGGACTAATAGAACAAGTCCCACACACTGCTAGAAGGCCAAATATTTTTTCAGAGCTAGATGCAGAAAAAAATTATATTCAGTTTGCAACCTGATGGAGGTCAGTATAGATGGACTAATAGAACAAGTCCCACACACTGCTAGAAGCCCAAATATTTTTTCAGAGCTAGATGCAGAAAAAAATTATATTCAATTTGCAACCTGATGGAGGTCAGTATAGATGGACTAATAGAGAAAGTCCAACACACTGCTAGAAGGCCAAATATTTTTTCAGAGCTAGATGCAGACAAAAAATTATTTTGAATTTGCAACCTGATGGAGGTCAGTATAGGTGGACTAATAGAACAAGTCCCACACACTGCTAGAAGGCCAAATATTTTTTCAGAGCTAGGTGCAGAAAAAAATTATATTCAGTTTTCAACCTGATGGAGGTCAGTATAGATGGACTAATAGGACAAGTCCCACACAGAGCTAGAAGCCCAAATATTTTTTCAGAGGTAGATGCAGAAAAAAAATATATTCAGTTTGCAACCTGATGGAGGTCAGTATAGATGGACTAATAGAGAAAGTCCCACACACAGCTAGAAGGCCAAATATTTTTTCAGAGCTAGATGCAGACAAAAAATTATTTTGAATTTGCACCGTGATGTAGGTCAGTATAGATGGACTAATAGAACAAGTCCCACACACTGCTAGAAGGCCAAATATTTTTTCAGAGCTAGATGCAGAAAAAAATTATTTTTAATTTGCAACCTGATGGAGGTCAGTATATATGGACTAATAGAGAAAGTCCCACACACTGCTAGAAGGCCAAATATTTTTTCAGAGCTAGATGCAGAAAAAAATCATATTAAGTTTGCAACCTGATGGAGGTCAGTATAGATGGACTAATAGAACAAGTCCCACACACAGTTAGAAGCCCAAATATTTTTTCAGAGGTAGATGCAGATAAAAATTATTTTAATTTGCAACCTGATGGAGGTCAGTATAGATGGACTAATAGAGAAAGTCCCACACACTGCTAGAAGGCCAAATATTTTTTCAGAGCTAGATGCAGACAAAAAATTATTTTGAATTTGCAACGTGATGGAGGTCAGTATAGATGGACTAATAGAACAAGTCCCACACACTGCTAGAAGGCCAAATATTTTTTCAGAGCTAGATGCAGAAAAAAATTATATTCAGTTTACAACCTGATGGAGGTCAGTATAGATGGACTAATAGAACAAGTCCCTCACACTGCTAGAAGCCCAAATATTTTTTCAGAGCTAGATGCAGAAAAAAATTATATTCAATTTGTATCCTGATGGAGGTCAGTATAGATGGACTAATAAAGAAAGTCCCACACACTGCTAGAAGGCCAAATATTTTTTCAGAGCTAGATGCAGACAAAAAATTATTTTGAATTTGCAACCTGATGGAGGTCAGTATAGGTGGACTAATAGAACAAGTCCCACACACTGCTAGAAGGCCAAATATTTTTTCAGAGCTAGATGCAGAAAAAAATTATATTCAGTTTGCAACCTGATGGAGGTCAGTATAGATGGACTAATAGAATAAGTCCCACACACAGCTAGAAGCCCAAATATTTTTTCAGAGGTAGATGCAGAAAAAAATTATATTCAGTTTGCAACCTGATGGAGGTCAGTATAGATGGACTAATAGAACAAGTCCCACACACAGCTAGAAGCCCAAATATTTTTTCAGAGGTAGATGCAGAAAAAAAATATATTCAGTTTGCAACCTGATGGAGGTCAGTATAGATGGACTAATAGAGAAAGTCCCACACACTGCTAGAAGGCCAAATATTTTTTCAGAGCTAGATGCAGACAAAAAATTTTTTTTAATTGCAACCTGATGGAGGTCAGTATAGATGGACTAATAGAGAAAGTCCCACACACTGCTAGAAGGCCAAATATTTTTTCAGAGCTAGATGCAGATAAAAAATTATTTTGAATTTGCAACGTGATTGAGGTCAGTATAGATGGACTAATAGAACAAGTCCCACACACTGCTAGAAGGCCAAATATTTTTTCAGAGCTAGATGCAGAAAAAAATTATATTCAGTTTGCAACCTGATGGAGGTCAGTATAGATGGACTAATAGAACAAGTCCCACACACTGCTAGAAGCCCAAATATTTTTTCAGAGCTAGATGCAGAAAAAAATTATATTCAATTTGCAACCTGATGGAGGTCAGTATAGATGGACTAATAGAGAAAGTCCAACACACTGCTAGAAGGCCAAATATTTTTTCAGAGCTAGATGCAGACAAAAAATTATTTTGAATTTGCAACCTGATGGAGGTCAGTATAGGTGGACTAATAGAACTAGTCCCACACACTGCTAGAAGGCCAAATATTTTTTCAGAGCTAGGTGCAGAAAAAAATTATATTCAGTTTGCAACCTGATGGAGGTCAGTATAGATGGACTAATATAACAAGTCCCACACAGAGCTAGAAGCCCAAATATTTTTTCAGAGGTAGATGCAGAAAAAAAATATATTCAGTTTGCAACCTGATGGAGGTCAGTATAGATGGACTAATAGAGAAAGTCCCACACACTGCTAGAAGGCCAAATATTTTTTCAGAGCTAGATGCAGACAAAAAATTATTTTTAATTTGCAACCTGATGGAGGTCAGTATAGATGGACTAATCGAGAAAGTCCCACACACTGCTAGAAGGCCAAATATTTTTTCAGAGCTAGATGCAGACAAAAAATTATTTTGAATTTGCACCGTGATGTAGGTCAGTATAGATGGACTAATAGAACAAGTCCCACACACTGCTAGAAGGCCAAATATTTTTTCAGAGCTAGATGCAGATAAAAATTATATTCAGTTTGCAACCTGATGGAGGTCAGTATAGATGGACTAATAGAGAAAGTCCCACACACTGCTAGAAGGCCAAATATTTTTTCAGAGCTAGATGCAGAAAAAAATTATATTCAGTTTGCAACCTGATGGAGGTCAGTATAGATGGACTAATAGAACAAGTCCCACACACTGCTAGAAGCCCAAATATTTTTTCAGAGCTAGATGCAGAAAAAAATTATATTCAATTTGCAACCTGATGGAGGTCAGTATAGATGGACTAATAGAATGATGCTATGCCCAAAAGATTTTACTTCAAGAGGTGAAGTAAAAAAATTGGTATTCTATAAACAGGTGGTATATCTTGCAACACAGATAGGCTACTCCACTGACTAACACACTCGGCAATAGGCCAAAAAGGATTAGCTTTGCTAGATTCAGCCAAATGCTGTGAAAAAAACTTGCACAGCACTGGCACAGACCTGCCTGGCAAAAACTGATAGGAACTGATGTAACCTAGTCCTGAAAAGGACTGCAATTACAATTAGTCTTTACTCCCACAACCTATCTATTTAAGAGCACAGACCTGCCTGATAAAAGTCGTAAGAAATGCTGTAACCTAGTCCTTAAAAGGACTGCAATCACAACTATTCCCTACTCCCAAGCTATCTGTAGATTTGTGCGAAAATTGGCTTGAAATTAACAAGGTATAATGCACACAGCAACAGCGGTGCCGTCTAACACGCAGCTGCAGCAGTGAGAAAATGGTGGCGACTGGGAAAATGGCTGACAGATTGCACCTCCCCACTGTAAATGCGGAAAGAGAAAAAAAAATGGAGATCTTCATTATTCCTGCAGAGATCCATCCCCTGCCCCTCCCCCCGCCCCGCTCTACACTCAAACTGCGTATTAACATTAATTTTCATCATTACTGAGAAAAAATCCAGTTATGATTTTGGTGCACGAACAGTTATCGAACATAACCTCGAACAGCCGAATTTTTCTCAAATCGTTCGTGTTCGCCGAACGGCTCGAACACCGCCCAAAACAGCTCGAATTTGAGATTGGCGAACAGTTCGAGTCGAACAACGCTCATCTCTAGTCTTCAGTAAAATGGAACCGGATAGCGCTATGCGCACGTGCCGATCCGTCGCCTCATTCCTGCCCCGGTCTCCTGCGAAGAGAGGCGCCGCGGCAACACTCCTCCCGGTCAGGTAAGTATGCAAGTATGGCGCTGGAGATCGCGGTATGCTTTCAGTGCCTACGCATACAGCGATCTCCGGCGCCATACACCTCCTCTTACCTGTAACGGCTGGATGCCTGCTTCTGTCTGGAGCCAGACTGCGCGTCAAGCATGCGCAGTCTATCGAGGCTTCAGACAGAGGGACGCATCCCCGGTTATATTATAGATCTGAGCATTTCAAACCTGCAACTACTTAGCTGTATACAGGTTCGCATCCCCTTTTCCCTCTGTCTCCTTTGAGAAATACGAATGAGATATATTTTTTGGAACATGACACTACAATTCTCATCGGATCAAAAGAAAAAACTTTTATTCTAGGTTTAGTTTTATTTATTAGTTTTATTAGCGCGCTCTTTCATATAATGTTCATGCATTATGTCTACATTGTTCACGCATTAGGATAACTACAGTTTGTAATATATGGTAATGCCTCTAAATGATTGTTTGACTGTGGATTTTTTCTATGTGGGGACCGTTATTCATTTGGCGCCAAGGGAGTCCTTGGCTGTCTTTTTTGCATACATGTGCTTATGTGTATATATGGACATCCTTTGTATAGTGAATAGTGATGAGTGAGTATGTTTTGTTAACCCTTTCGCCGAGTATGCTCGGGCGAGCACCGAGTAGTTACAGGTGCTCGGTGATATGTTTGAATCACTCCTGTGTGCATGATTTGCAGCTGTTTGACAGCTTTAATACATGTGAGTAATGTGTAAGAAATAGACATTCCTCACATGTAATAAAGCTGTCAAACAGTTGCAAATCATGCACACGGGAGTGATTCAAACATAACACCGAGCAGCTGTAAATACTCGGAGCTCGGCCCGAGCATACTCGGTGAAAGGGTTAACAAAACATACTCGCTCAACACTAATAGTGAACAGTAGCTATGTACCTGACGAAGTGGACGGGACGTCCGAGAAATGCGTAGTAATATAGCCTTTCAATAGTTATTTGCACCCATCTTCCTTTACTTATTCTGGAGGAAGCGCGGCGTCCACAGGCATCATCTTATCCATTTACTGATCTATTACTCAAGATCCCAGAGGGACTTATGCCTGCTGCAGCACCTCATTTCATTACTACATTTTATATTCCCTAAATGAGTTGTGCATTTCACAACTCCATAAGGTGAGTGATTTTCATTATCATTATCACGAGTGGCCATCAGATTTCAGTGCTATTGCGCCCCATATTTTCTTATTTATTACAGAAATAAACACTTGAAATAGATCACTCTGTTTGTAATGACTCTATACAATATATGAGTTTCACTTTTTGTATTGAAGAACTGAAATAAATTACCTTTTTGATGATATTCTAATTTAGTGAGAAGCGCTTGTATATCTGCCACAGATCAGCAGATATAGTGTACTGTCTGTCAAAGATCAACATACAGTGGTGTGAAAAAGTGTTTGCGCTCTTCTTGATTTCTTATTCTTTTGCATGTTTGTCATACTTAAATGTTTCAGATCACAAAACAAATTTAAATATTAGACAAAGATAACACAAGTAAATCTGAAATGCAGTTTTTAAATTAAGGATTATTATTATTAAAGGAAAGAGAAATCCAAACCTACAGGTCCCGGTGTGAAAAAGAGACTGGCCCTCACTTCCTCCCTTAAAATTTAAATTAATTGTAGTTTATCACATCTTTGAGAAGCTGAGTTCAATTTATTTAGCCATGCACGGGCCTGATTACTGCCACAAATGTTCTCAATCAAGAAATCACTTAAATAGGTTCTACCTGACGAAGTGAAGTAGATCAAAAGATCCTCAAGAGCTAGACATCATGCTGCAATCCAAAGAAATTCAGAAACAATTGATAAACAAAACTAAATGTTTTTACAAAAGTAAAATGTTAGAAAGCCATTTCTAAAGCTTTGGGACTCCAGCGAACCACAGTGAGAGCCATTATCCACAAATGGCGAAAACATGGAACAGTGGTGAACCTTCATAGGAGTGGCGGGCTGACTGAAAATTACCCAAAGAGCGCAGCGATGACTCATCCAAGAGGTCACAAAAGACCCACAACAACATCCAAAGAACTGCAGGCCTCACTTGCCTCAGTTAAGAAAGGAATATATCCGGAGGCGCTCCCATTCGATTTTAGAGTTCCCAGTATATCAAAATAATTCTCTTCTCAATAATGTACACTCTGCAGCCCATATTGACTGAAATAAGCCCAGAAATGTAGACCTTTTTTGCAAATTTGTTAAAAAAGAAAAACTGAAATATCACATGGTCATAAGTATTCAGACCCTTTGCTCAGTATTGAGTAGAAGCACCCTTTTGAGCTAATACAGCCATGAGTCTTCTTGGGAATGATGCACCAAGTTTTTCACACCTGGATTTGGGGATCCTCTGCCATTCTTCCTTGCAGATTCTCTCCAGTTGCGTCAGGTTGGATGGTGAATGTTAGTGGACAGCCATTTTCAGGTCTCTCCAGAGATGCTCAATTGGGTTTAGGTCAGGGCTCTTGCTGGGCCAGTCAAGAATGGTCACAGATTTGTTCTGAAGCCACTTCTCTGTTATTTTAGCTGTGTGCTTAGGGTCATTGTCTTGTTGGAAGGTGAACCTTTGGCCAAGTCTCAGGTCCAGAGCACTCTGGAAGAGGTTTACATCCAGGATATCTCTGTACTTGACCGCATTCATGTTTCCTTCAATTGCAACCAGTCGTCCTGTCCCTGCAGCTGAAAAACACACCCATAGCATGATGCTGCCACCACCATGTTTCACTGTTGGGATTGTATTGGGCAGGTGATGAACAGTGTCTGGTTTTCTCCACACATACCACTTAGAATTATCACCAAAAAGTTCTATCTTTGTCTCATCAGACCAGAGAATCTTATTTCTCATAGTCTGGGAGTCCTTTATGTGTTTTTGAGCAAACTATATGCGGGTTTTCATATGTCTTGCACTGAGGAGAGGCTTCCGTCGGGCCACTCTAATATAAAGGTCTGACTGATGGAGGGCTGCAGTGATAGTTGACTTTGTGGAACTTTCTCCCATCTCCCTACTGCATCTCTGAAGCTCAGTCACAGTGATCTTGGAGTTCTTCTTTACCTCTCTCACCAAGGCTCTTCTCCCACGATTGCTCAGTTTGGCTGGTGGCCAGGTCTAGGAAGACTTCTGGTGGTCCTAAACTTCTTCTATTTAAGGATTATGGAGGCCACTATGCTCTTAGGATCCTTGAGTAATGCAGAAATTCTTTTTTAACCTTTGCCCGATCTGTACCTTGCCACAATTCTGTCTCTGAGCTCCTTTGGCAGTTCCTTTGAGCTCATGATTCTCATTTGGTCTGTGAGCTGTGAGGTCTTATATAGACAGGTGTGTGCCTCTCCAAATCAAGTCCTATCAGTTTAATTAAACACAGTTGGACTCCAATGAAGGAGTAGAACCATCTCAAGGAGGATCACAAGGAAATGGACAGAATGTGACTTAAATATGAGTGTCTGAGCAAATGGTCTGAATACTTATGACCATGTGATATTTCAGTTTTTCTTTTTTAATAAATTTTCAAAAATGTCTACATTTCTGGTTTTTTTTTCAGTCAAGATGGGCTGCAGAGTGTACATTACTGAGAAAAAAAATGAACTTTTTAGAATTTACCAAATGGCTGCAATGAAACAAAGAGTTAAAAATTTAAAGGGGTCTGAATACTTTCCGCACCCACTGTAAACACCTTTACACAACGCATTTCTGCTCCATGAGCCTTTATCAAGTATATAAAAACCATATGACATGTGGAATACGTATACTTATCCCTATTAGTTATGGGTGCATTATTTTTAAATAATCACATGATCCAACCAAATTCACCTTTACTATTGTAGATCCTATAGAATAAGATAAGTTGATAAATAATTAATAGTACTATAATGGATCAGCTTAAGTTGGATATGATTTTTTATTTTTTATTTTTCATTTTCCTATATGTTTTTATAGAAGCCTTTTTATTATAAAAGTAACAAAGAGAAAACTTGCTTGCTCCATTATTTGAAAATTCCAGGGAGCAAGCAAGTTTTCTCTTTGTTATTTTTATTTTTATAATAAAAATCATGGTTTGTACATACTAGTTTTTATGTACCATTTGTAGCCATTTAACTCTTATGGACTGCAGTAAATCCTTTTGATATACTGGTGTAGCACCCCGAGGGTTCGGTTGCTACAGAGGTATTGCATCTCACCCAGATGTGCGATATCTCACTTCCAGGTAAGGATGGAGTGTGGCTCAGGACCCTAACACCCACATGCACTACACCACATTTCCGGGGGACAGCTCGACGGTGCTCCCATTAGTTATGCAGGCACGAGTGAGCATGTCCCTGGCTGGAGTGGGGGGAGGGAACACCTAGAGAAGGGAACCCGGTAGTGTGTGCGTGGGGGAAGTAGATCCTGGGTGCACTCTGTACAGGAGTATAAAGGGAGGCACCATCTTGGAAAGGGAGAGAGTTGAGAGAGGAGAAGACAGGGAGCAGAGCTGCTTTATGGGCTCTGCTCCACAGGCAGGCCCTGTCAGGAGGCCTGAGCCTGGAGGAGGGAAGAAGGAGGAAGAGGAGCAGACTGGGCTCCAGGAAGGACGGAGGGGACCCCAGGGGTGTGGACTGGCTGGTAGCCACCACACGCCCGCCGCTACCTGAGTAGGGGGGTCAGGTCAAGAAGATGGGAACCGGATCCCAAATTAGTGGAGGAGAGAAACTACCCTCAACTAAGAACCGGAGGCTGCGACATTACATGTGGAGCAGCCCCTCACCACACCCGCTAGGAAGGCACCACATAGGACCTGGGAAACGCAGGCCAACGTTTGCCCACCAAGAAGGTCCGAGGCAGCTGGACATAAGCGTGGTCACTAGTGGGGTTGAAGACCAGAGACAGGGGACATAAAGGGGGTCCTGCAAAGCACTCCAGAAAGACCTGGGAGTTAACCGAGCCCCTCACCTGGTGAGCACAGCGCGACACAGGCGGCCACCTCTGCAGCGGTGGCCTGGAGCAGTAACCGAGTAACCGTGAGTAAAGACCCTGAACTGCACCACCAAGACTCCCGAGTTGTCTTTGTTGCGCTCGTGTACCACCATCACCCCCATCATCTATCCCTGCTGCCCTGAGGCCATACCCCTCCCGTTGGGGGTTATACCACCACGCTGCACATCCTCATACACCTGGCCTCAGTGGACTGTTCTGCAGCGGCGGCTTCAAAGCCGCACTCAACGGGTGGCGTAGTCGATCAAGTTAACATCTACTGCCATAGACCGCCACTTAGTCTGACTCCCTGGGCACGGACCGGATCACCGCCACGAGACTACAACCCTAAAGAGATCCGGCTCCGGGTAAGCTCCCGCGTGCGCAACGCAGCGCGACACAGACCCAGGGGCGCGTCACTGGGAACTCTAAAATCTAATGGAAGCGCCTCCGGATATAGTCCTTTCTTACTGGTGATGAGCGAATATGTTCGAAATCCGATCTCAATCGTTAAATTTGACATGAATATACCACATGTGGATTCGTGATCGGAAACGCGAGCATTTCTTCTTAAAATTGGCAAAAATTGGTAACATTTGGCAAAAAAGTGCAGGAAAATTATTGCTGTCCAACTAAAGTGTTTTTAAGGCTGTGTGCCCAGTATGCGTTTTTTAAGTGTTTCTGCAGCGGCAATTCCGCTGCAGAAATGCTTAAAAAATGCTTGGTAGAAGCTCTGCCATGTTCCCCAATGATAATCCGCATGTGACCCATCACATGACTAAATGACGTCATGGAAGGTCCTTTTACACCACAGCGAGACATCTGGGACACCGGACGGATCGGATAAGGACACCGGGGGCCATCAGAAGGTAAATATATATTTATTTTTTATTTTTTTACCATTCTATCCATCACACTATATAAATCCATGCCGGTTGCATGGATTTATATAGTGTAACCAAGTTGTCAAGCACTTTCCAAGTGATGCTAAAATTGCTTGGAAAGCGCTTGACAACCCGCATGCGGAAATGCATGTGAAAAACGCTTCACTTCTGCTTGTTCCTGGCAGGAAAAACGCATGTAAAATCCGCATGCGTTTTTTTCTGCCAGGGAGATGCAGAAACGCTCAGGAAAAATCCGGAGCATTTCTGCATCGTGGGTACATAGCCTAACACTTTGCCTAGCATACTGCTTGTGTATGATGAGTGGGGGAGACATGTTTGATGACAGGAGGGGAGAGAGCAGACAGAAGCTGAGAGCAATGCCGTGCTTCTAATTTTTTTCTCTAACTTTATGTGTTCAAATCACAGCTAGCCAATTAGAGCGCAGGAAGCATCCACACTGTCCAGACTCAAGGGCTTGTGCCATTGGCTGCTTAAATCACATGTCCTCTCTATTTAAAGAGCGGCCATGTTCTCTGAGTGCCATTTTGTGCATGCAACTGGTCACAGACGCTTCTGCTGAAACCTGCTCCTGTGTACTGAGAGAATTTAGCTGGATAGATAGGCGGTTGCTTTGGAAGTCAGATAGTTTAGATAACTAGTGTCCTGTGCATATGTGAACTCTACCTTCCAGCAGATTTTTTTTTCTTGTGCTATTACTGAGGTCCAGACAAAAACAGCAGGGCCCATTTCATAGAACTCTGTTGTGCACTGCTTCTGTTGTGCTCCATGCATGAGTATCCCTTCAATCTATTTTTTCACTTGCTAATGTGACACAGGAAGCAAGCAAGCCCTACTAGCCCACCTTTTCATTTAGTGGGGTTGAAATTCAGCTGTATTAAGAGCTCCAGAATTCAGAGCACAAAAATCTATTTTTTTCATTTGCTAATGTCATAGCGCAAGCTATAGTAGCCCACCTTGTCATTTTTTGGGGGGTGAAATTCAGCTATTTTCAGACTAAAAAATATATATTTTTTCGGTTGCTAGCCAAAGTCCAAAAAATATTTTTTTCTGTCACAAACGTGATACAGTCTGCTATAAGCCACCTAGTCCTGTTGTGGTGGTGAAATTCAGCTGTGTGTAGACTGAGTAAACAAACTACTTTTTTTCTGTTGCTAACAAGAGTAAATATTTTTTATTGTGACATACATGTTACAGTAAGTCATATGTCCCTTGTCATTTTGTGGTGGTGAAATGAAGCTGTATGTAGAGCTTATGCAGAGCAAAAAAAATTTTTTTCTGTGACTAACGTGATACTGTAGGCTATTTCTGAATTTGAAATATCTTGGAGCATATATTCCATGTTATACAGGCCTCATCCACAGTAAAAAAAATACTGTCTTCTGTTACTAACGTGATACAGCAGGGAACATCTCAGTTTGAAATAGTTTGGAGCATATCTCCTACAAGTGCTTCTCACAAAATTAGAATATCATCAAAAAGTTAATTTATTTCAGTTCTTGCATAAAAAAAAATTAAACGCATACATTATATAGAGACATTACAAACAGAGTGATCTATTTCAAGTGTTTATTTCTGTTAATGTTGATGATTATGGCTTACAGTCAATGAAAACACAAAAGTCATTATCTCAGTAAATTAGAATAATTAACAAAAAACACCTGCAAAGGCTTCCCATGCATTTAAACAGGTCCATTAGTCTAAAACCAAGCAATGTGAACTGAGGTCTAAGATGGTACACATGCAAGAAATAGGAGCATGTTCACACTAGCAAAAGGATGCAAAACCTACAAAAGACAAAAAATATCTCATACCCTACCATCATTATATATAAATGTAAAGCAAAGTTGCAAATGAAATATAGGATACTTAGTGAACTATTTTTGATCAAAAAAAGTATACAAGCCGTCCCACCAGCGACAAGGTGACCCTAAATTGGGACAGTCCTACACTGTCTATATTAAAAACCTTACTGTATATCAAAGTTGAAGTAATGCATATAAAAGGGTAGACAAATAGAACCGGGTCCCAATATCAGACCACCCAAGCCCGTGGTAAGCTACATATATACTAACCAGCTCAACAAGGGGGATGCCACACCCCTAATTTGCACAGAATGCAAACAAGACAAAAAACCAAGCAATGTGAACTGAGGTCTAAGATGGTACACATGCAAGAAATAGGAGCATGTTCACACTAGCAAAAAGATGCAAAACCTACAAATGACAAAAATGAAAAAGTGAAAAAAAAACACTTTTTCATTTTTACGAATCAATTTGTGAAGCACCTAGGGGTTCCAAGTGCTCACTATGCATCTAGATAGGTGCCTTGGGGGGTCTAGTTTCCAAAATGGGGTCACTTGTGGGGGAGCTCCAATGTTTGGGCACACAGGGGCTCTCCAAACGCAACATGGCGTCCGCTAATTATTCAAGCAAATTTTACAATCAAAAAGTCAAATGGCGCTCCTTCCCTTCCAAGCCCTGCCGTTCGCCCCAAACAGTGTTTTTTCCCCACATATGGGGTATCTGTGTGCCCAGGGGAAATTGCACAACAAATTTTGGGGTCCATTTTTTCTTGTTACCCCTGTGAAAATCAAAAAAATTGGGTCTAAAGTAACATTTTTGTGAAAAAAGTTAAATGTTCATTTTTTTCTTCCACATTCCAAAAATTCCTGTGAAGCACCTGAAGGGTTAATAAAGTTCTTGAATGTGGTTTTGAGCACCTTGAGGGGTGCAATTTTTAGAATGGAGTCACTTTTGGGTATTTTCTGTCATAAAGACCTCTCAAAGTGACTTCAAATGTGATGAGGTCCCTAAAAAAATGGTTTTGTAAATTTTGTTGGAAAAATGATAAATCGCTGGACAACTTTAAACCCTTATAGCTCCCTAAAAAAAAAAAAAATTTTGGTTCCAAAATTGTGCTGATGTAAAGTAGACATGTGGGAAATGTTATTTGTTAACTCTTTTGTGTGACATATCTCTCTGATTTAAGGGCATAAAAATTCAAATTTTAAAAATTGCAAAATTTTCTAAATTTTCACCAAATTTCTGTTTTTTTCACAAATAAACGCAAGTGATATCGAAGAAATTTTACCACAAACATGAAGTACAATATGTCACGAAAAAATCAGGGGGATCCGTTGAAGCATTCCAGAGTAATTACCTCATAAAGTGACAGTGGTCAGAATTGTAAAAATTGGCCTGGTCATTAACGTGCAATCCACCCTCGGGGGTTAAGGGGTTAAAGGACTTACATAAAAAGCACAAACCTAGATGTTAAATAAATATCCAGGGTTATTCCCCAGGTGGAAGGGTATATGCTTCTGTGGGGTTATAGAGGCTTGATTTTGATTGATGTAACTGGTTGAACCTGTGGTCTGAATCGATAAATTACAATTTAAAGTTTAAAGTTATTTAAGGCTCGTTGTATATTGTATCTGTTAATTCAAAAGTTTACCTGGTATTATTTGGGTGTTGCTTATGAGTGATCATGGACCCGATGGGGGTATTGTTTTTGTCTTATAGAGGTGACTTGGCAACCTATGTGGTAGGGGTCTGTACCCAGCAGATAGCCCCCTTACCAAAGAAGGGAGTAGCAGCTGGTTGGGTTGCCAGCTGGTGGCTGGTGCAGGCTGCTAGTGAAAGAAATAATTATTTAAATGGCATTAGTCAGAAAAATGCATAAATGAGTAAAGTAAGTAAAAAGTTAACTTTGTATGGAGATGGATAAGGGGAGGACCTCTATGTGTACCAAGGGTTAAAGTACACCACTCGTTGATGATACAGCTCGGTACCTGTATGTGCAACCAGGGCGTTTGATTGACCACAGGACTGCAATCCTCTCTCCATTTTTCTGCGCCATTTGCTTGTTGGCATTGCAGAATACAGCCAGGTCCTTTCCATATTACAGCGCTAAAAATCCAGCTATTTAAAATTGTGGTTTGTCCGCACAAGGATCACATATCATTGCGCTGAAAATACTACAATTTTTGGCCTCCATTCAAATTTTTTTCAGCGTGTCAGCAAAGTTTTTGACACCTGTTTGCTGTTCAAAATAGTTACCTACAGGCCAGGTATTTAAAACTGTGGTTTCTCCGTCACACGGATCACATATAATTGCGCTGAAAATACTGACATTTTTGGCCTCCATTCAATTTTTTTTTCAGTGTGTCAGGATAGTTTTTGGCACCGGTTTGCTTTTCAAAATAGTTACCTACAGGCCAGGTATTTAAAACGGTGGTTTCTCTATCACACAGATTTCATATAACTTTGCTCCAAATTCAGCCATTTCTACTGAGTGTGGAAGATATTGTCCTCTATTTAAAATAAGCAAGGCACGTGGCAAGGGACAGGGAACTGGACGTGATGGTGCATGCAGAGGCAGAGGCTGTGGGCAAGCTGAAATTGTGCCACAAGAAACACCCACATCTTCTCGCCCGACCTTCCTGTCTCAATTCCTAAGGGACCACAGCACACCACTATTGAACCCAGAGCGTTGTCAAAAGGTTGTTGGTTGGATAGCAGATAATGCTTCCAGTCACTTAGCCACCACCACCACCCTGTCTTCCACACGGTCAAGTCTCAGTAGCCGTGAGTCTGGACTGCATATTCCTCACCCTGATCCTCCTTCCTCCCACCATGCCATGTGCCCGGAGACAACTGATCCCACACTTGGACACTCTGAAGAGTAGAAGACGAGGTGGTGGATGATATAGTAACTGACCCAACCTGGCAGGAGAACATGCAGAGCAAGGACAGCAGCACACAGGGGGAGGGAGAGCACCCCAACAGTCAGGAAGAAGCAGTGTGGTGGCCGCAGACAGAAACACCAACACGAAGGAAGTTGCCAGTACAACTGTTAGGTCTTCCCGAGTCTGGTTGTTTTTTAAAGACTCTGCTGATAACCCCAAAAAGGCCATTTGCACCACCTGCCAGGCCAGCATCAGCAGGGGTGGAAAAACTAGCAGCCTAACCACCACCAGCATGATCAGACACATGGCAGCAAAGCACCCAACTTTGTGGGCTGAACCCCAGGGTCCAGGAACAGTGTCTGCGGGTGGCACCATTGCTTCTTCCGCTGTTGTGCATGCAAGCCAATCCCCTGTCCATGGGGCATGCGAAGATGCCTCCTGCCCTGCACCTGTCGTTGCACACTCTCAAGTAGCAACATCAGGAAACATGTCCAGGAAGCAAGCTCCCACAATGCCCCTCACCTGATGGTTTAGTGTGCCCTATATATTTAGAAGCTCCTTAAGGGGTGCACGCATGCTGGGTTGCGCATGCGTCTTCTTGTGCAAAGTGGCTTTGGAGATAAGTGGCAGTTATTTCAGAGGCAGTTAGTCAGGGCAGGAGTCAGGTAACCAACACTTTGACCACTTACTCTCTTTTAACTATGTTTCTGTTAGCTCTCACTTTTTGCCCTATAGTCCTCCACATTCTAGTAACCCCTCAAATCCCTACACCTAGTAAGGAACTGTTCATCTCTCCCTCCATCCTCCCCATTCATCTCACCTCCTCCTCAAAATTATTCCTCAACATTCAATCCTGTATGTCCAAACACAGACAGCCACCTCATGCACTCTCCTGCTCCCACCTGCTAACAGTTTCTCTGCTCCTCCTCACTGCTGGAGATAGCTCTCCAAATCCTGGTCCTCCTCGCCATATCCCCACAGTTACTTCTACCTCCTATCCACGACCTTCCACAAACTGTCACAACCCTTCTAACCTCATACCCATCCAACTATTCCACACTTCCACAGTTGCGCTAACAGCTCTATGGAACGCTCGCTCCGTCTGCAACAAACTTTCCTACATCCACGACCTTTTCATTACTAACAAACTTTCCTTCCTCGCCATCACCGAAACCTGGCTTACCCCCTCTGACACAGCCTCCCCAGCTGCACTTTCGTATGGCGGATTCCACCTTTCCCACACCCCCACCCCAACGGCAAACATGGTGGAGGAGTAGGTTTTCTCCTGTCAGATACCTGCGCTTTCACCCAAATCCCACTGCCACCCTCCGTTACACTCCCCTCTTTTGAGATGCACTGTGTGCGCATCTATTCCCCCTCTGACCTCCAACTGGCCATCATTTACTGACCCCCAGGGCTAGCCACCACTTTCTTTGACCACTTTACCACCTGGCTGCTTCACTTCCTTTCCGCTGACATCCCCACTATCACAATGGGTGACTTCAACATCCCCATTGACACTTCCCACTTGTCTGTCTCTATGTTCCTATCCCTCACTTCCTCCTTTGGCCTTGCTCAATGGTCTTCTGCAGCTACTCATAAAGATGGCCACACACTGGATCCCATCTTCACCCGCCTCTGTCCCCTATCAAACCTCTCTAACTCACCTCTCCCTCTCTCTGACCATAACCTCCTCACATTCTCTTCCCTCAAACACCTTATCCTACACTCACTCTCTGAATCCCTCCTCCTTCTTGCAGACATAAATTCCTTACACAATGCAGATGTTGCTGCCACTTTATATAACACCACAATAGCTGCAGCTCTCGACTCGATCGCCCCTCTCACACATACCAAAGCTCGCACAATCAACAGGCAACCCTGGCACACAAAAACTTACTAAAGAACTGCGACGGGCCTCCAGGGTTGCGGAGCGGAGATGGAAAAGGTCTCACTCCATCGAGCACTTCATCGTATTCAAACAATCCCTCACCATTTTCAAGTCCACACTCACTGCAGCAAAGCAAACATACTTCTCATTTCTCATATCTTCCCTGTGTTTTTTGGCTTGTCCTTTAATAAAATAAAATAAAACTTAAAGGACACGTCGGGGTCCACTGGACTGCAGAGGAGCTGCAGCAGTTGAGTTCAGAGGAATGTTCAGCTAAGCACAGAGAAAGAAATGAACTAGTGTGTTAAGTGCACACACTAGTAGTAACTAAACAAGGTACAATGCTGGGCGTTAACAACACTCAAGAAACTAAAATAATAAACTTCTGCACTGCAAGACACCGCTGTGCAAAGCAGGAAGGATTTGGCAGCATGAAACGCCTGAGCACTAGATGGCGGCGTATAGAGCTGCAGATAGCTGCTGGCCAGGAAAGGCCTGGAACCTAAGTTCCTAAAGAGGAGGAGAATCTCTGCAGCACCCAACACATGAGTGTAAACGTGGCAGTGTGACCACACATACAATGGCGGAACCTGGAATACTGGATCAGTAGCAAGGACGCCACCGTGGCATGGACACAAGCCGTTGAACCGATACGGTAGAGCGTGCTGCTCACAGCATTCCCCTAGCCGTAATTGATGGCTAGGATGACTAGGGAGCTTTCAGCAGGAACCCTTGACAACGACTCTCACACACTGCATTTACTGACCTCACCCCAGGTTAGAAAGAGATAGACTAGGCACCGGGGCGGAGCACATGGAGCCCTTAAATACATTAGAGACAGACCCAGCCCCCCAGGACAACCAACCGCGCTGTACCAGACAACATGGGGCGTGGATTAGCGTCACATGACCATAAGGGGCGTGGCTTAGCATCACATTACCACAAGGGACGTGCCGTAGCGGCACATGAGCAGAAACCACACTTAGCATCCCTAGAACGGAACCTAAATGCTGACAATTACTGACCAGCAGGAAAGGGCCTGGCCGGATGCCGCGAAAAAGCCCTTCTCCTGCGTACCGGCCTAACACCCTGTTCCACAACCCTAAACAGCTATTTAACACTTTCAATTCTCTCCTTCATCCCCCAGCGCCTCCTCCCTCTTCTCTCATCGCAGCCGAAGACTTTGCCTCATTCTTCAAGCAGAAGATTGACACCATCAGACAAAGCTTTTGCCTAAAGTCTGCACAACCCCTCCTCATATCTACTCAACCTTCCTCCTCCTAACCCCACTTCTCCACCATTACAGAAGGTCAAGTCTCCTCTTTACTCTCCAAATCACACCTCACCACCTGCGAACTTGACCCAATCCCATCCCACCTCATCCCTAACCTCACCACAGTCTTCATCCCAACCCTAACCCACCTCTTCAACCTGTCACTAACAACCGGTGTCTTCCCCTCATGTTTCAAACATGCCTCAATCACACCCATCCTCAAAAAGCCCTCCCTTGACCCATCCTCTCTGACTAGCTACCACCCCATATCACTTCTCCCCTATGCCTCAAAATTACTAGAACAAGTCCACCTTGAACTGTCCTCCCACCTCTCCTCATGCTCCCTCTTCGACCGCCTACAATATGGCTTTCGACCACATCACTTGACTGAAACTGCCCTGACCAAAGTCACCAACGACCTACTAACCACCAAATCCAAGCGACACTACTCCATCCTCCTCCTTCTGGACCTGTCATCTGCCTTCGACACAGTCGACCATTCCCTCTTACTACAGATTCTCTCATCTCTTGGCATCACGGACTTGGCCCTATCTTGGATCTCCTCATACCTAACAGAGAGGACATTCAGCATCTCCCACTCACGCACCACCTCCTCATCTCGCCCCCTATCTGTCGGTGTCCCCCAAGGTTCAGTTCTAGGACCTCTGCTCTTCTCCATCTACACCTTTGGCCTGGGACAGCTCATAGAGTCTCACGTCTTTCAGTATCACCTCTATGCTGATGACACACAGATCTACCTCTCTGGACCCGATATCTCCTCCCTACTAACAAAAATCCCACAATGTCTGTCTGCGATCTCATCCTTCTCTGCCAGATTTCTAAAACTTAACATGGATAAAACAGAGTTCATCATCTTTCCACCCTCTCATTTATATCCCCCATCTGACCTATCCATCAACGTCAATGGCTGTTCACTCTCCCCAGTCCCACAAGCTCGCTGCCTTGGGGTTACCCTGGACTCTGATCTCTCCTTCAAACCACATATCCAAGCCCTTTCCACTTCCCGCTGACTCCAACTCAAAAATATCTCCCAGATCCGCGCATTCCTCAGCAAAGACTCTGAAAAACACTAGAGCATGGCCTCATCATCTCCCGCCTTGACTACTGCAACCTCTTGCTTTGTGGCCTCCCTTCCAACACTCTTGCACCCCTCCAATCTATCCTACACTCTGCTGCTCGACTAATCTGCCTGTCCTCCCGCTATTCCCTGGCCTCTCCCCTCTGTCAATCCCTTCACTGGCTCCCCATTGCCCAGAGACTCAAGTTCAAAACCCTAACCATGGCATACAAAGCCATCCACAACTTGTCTCCTCCATACATCTGTGATCTAGTCTCCCGGTACTTACCTGCACGCCACCTCCGATCCTCACAAGATCTCCTTCTCTACTCCCCATTTATCTCCTCTTCCCACAATCGAATACAAGATTTCTCCCGCACATCCCCCCTACTCTGGAACTCTCTACCCCAACATACCAGACTCTCACCTACCATGGAAGCCTTCAAAAGAAACCTGAAGACCCACCTCTTCCGACAAGCCTACAACCTGCAGTAACCACTGCCCCACCACATTACTGCATGACCTCCTCTACCCCCACCTACTGTATCCTCACCCATCCCTTGTAGACTGTGAGCCCTCGTGGGCAGGGTCCTCTCTCCTCCTGTACCAGTCACTGACTCGTTTTGTTAAGATTATGTAAATGTTTTTGCTATGTATACCCCTATCACATGTAAAGCGCCATGGAATAAATGGCGCTATAATAATAAATAATAATAATGTCCATGTCCTTGTCCCAGTGCAGCTTTCAGTTGTCCATACCCCAGTCCTAGGAACGCAAGCGCAAATATAAAGCCAACGCCCCACATCCCACACTACTAAATTCCCACATTTCACGACTGCTTGTGCTCGAAATGTTGCCTTTTAGGCTCATGGAGATGGAAGCATTCCACAACCTGATGACGGCAGCCGTCCCTCGGTACTCGGTCCCCAGCCACCACGATTTCTCCCGGTGTGCCGTCCCCGCATTACACAAGCACGTGTCCCAAAACATTAGTTGTGCCCGCAACAATGCAGTTACCGGGAAAGTCCACCTAACCACGGACACGTGGACAAGTGCTTGTGGGCAGGGACTGTACATCTCGCTGGCGGCACACTGGGTTAAGGTAGTGGAAGCCGGGACCCAGTCAGACCTTGGGACGGAACACGTCCTTCCGACACCAAGGATTGCAGGCCCTAGGTCAATCAGGGTTGCCCCTACAGTCTGCAGCTCCTGCACCTCCTCCTCCTCAGCCTCCTCCTCCTCTCCAGCCTCCATCTCCGAAATGACCACATCAGTCACAAGCTGGAAGCACTGCAGCACTGCCTTGGCCAAGCGGCAACAGGCTGTGCTGAAGCTAATATGCTTAGGTGACAAACCGCACAACGCTGAAGAGTTGTGGACAGCTCTGAAAGAGCAGGCAGATCTGTGGCTCACACCGCTGAACCTACAGCCAGGCATGGTCGTGTGTGACAATGGCTGGAACATGGTGGTGGCTCTGAGGCTAAGCAAGCTCACACACGTACCATGCCTGGCCCATGTGGTTCAGTGGTTTCTCAAATCCTACCCGGAGCTGCCGGATCTGCCTGTTAAAGTATGCCACCTGTGTGCCCATTCTAGAAAGTCACCTACAGCTTCCACCGCCCTTGCCGTGTTTCAGCAGAATTTGCAGCTTCCGGCTCTCAGACTGGTGTGTGGTGTCCCCACGCGTTGGAACTCTACACTGTAGATGTTGGGAAGGATTTGTAAGCAGAAGAGGGCAGTTGTTGAGTACCAGCATCAACAAGGCCGTCGGTATTCAGTTCAGAGTCCACACATAAGACCCCGGGTGTGGACATGGATGTCAGACATATGTACCATCCTCCAAAACTTTGAGGACTCCACCAAAATGGTGAGCGGTGATGACTCAATAATTAGCATCACCATCCCTCTTCTCTGTCTTCTGAAATGCTCTCTGCTCACAATCAAAGAGGATGCAGTGCAGGCGGGGCACGATTAGATGGAGCAAGGAACCATACAGGGTGATTACACACAGCCCAGCCTCATCTCATCCCAACGTGGATTGGGTGACAATGAGGAAGAGGAGGAAGAACAGAAGCTAGTTTCATGCACTATAGATGGTAGTACCTGCACAACTGTCATACCATCTGTTCAGTGTGAATGGCTAGAGGACAGAGAGGAGGAGGAGATCACGGTCAGTCATCCTCTTGTTGAGGACACGGAAGTCTTGCCTGTTAGCAGTCTGGCACGCATGGCTGAGTTTATGTTACGCTGCCTTTCCCATGACCCTTGCGTTCTCAAAATTTTGGGTGACAGTCATTACTGGTTGGTGACACTTCTAGACCCACACTACAAGGAGAACTTTATATCACTTATTCCTGAGGTGGACAGGTTTACAAAAATGGGGCAGTACCAGAAGGCCCTTGTTGCGGAACTATTAAAAAAATTCCCAGCTGAAAACACTGGCGGCAGAAGTCACAGTTCATTGGACAACCAAGGAGTACAGGCGAGAGAGACACAACTCCAATCCAGCAGAGGCAGGGGAACACTGTCAAAGTTCTGGGAGAATTTTCTCAGCCCCTCCCATCGCACAAGCCCTGAGGCGCGGGGTACTCTCACAGGGAGTGCAAAGTTTGGGAAGATGCTGAGTGAGTACCTTGCTGACCATACTAATGCCCTCCATGATTCCTCTGTGCCTTATAATTATTGGGTATCCAAGCTGGATACGTGGAATGAACTGGCTCTCTTTGCCTTGGAGGTCCTCGTCTGCCCTGCTGCCAGCGTTTTATCAGAGCAGGTTTTTAGTGCCGCTGTTGGAATTATAACTGATAAGCTCATCTGCCTGTCAACTGAAAATGCTGACAGGCTGACTCTTATAAAAATGAACAAGGGCTGGATTTGGCCAGACTCCTCAACACCACCAAATGATAGCAGCGTAACATAAACTCCAATCCAGTGTCTTTTTTTGGGAGGTGTATTCCCATACACCTCTTCACACCCACACATGGGTATACGCTTCCTGATTTGGGCTATTTGCTCTTGTCCTCCTCCTTCTCCTCATCCTCAGCCTCCACCACCATATCACCAGGGTGACCGTGGTCCGTGATGCAACACCCACATAATTTTTTTAAAGGATGTTAATGATGCCTGTAAAAAAAATTTTTTAGACAGTATGTTCATGTATACCCCCCAGGGGTAAATGTTTGTCAGCCCATACACTTAGTGCATGGGCATTACAAGTTTAGGAGACCCGTTCCTTTCTAATGGGAACATTTTTTATGAGGCCCTCCTCCACGTCTCTTCCAAGGGGCATTGGAGTGCCTTCCAATTTTTGGAAGCCCTTGCATTCATTGCATAGGCAAACACAATGGGAGACCCACTTCCTAATAATGGGAAAAAAATTTTCAGGAGGCCCTCCTCTACGTCTCTTCCAAGGGCATTGGAGTGCCTCCAATTTTTTGGCAACCCTTGCATTCACTGCATTGGCAAACACAATGGGAGACCCACTTCCTAATAATGGGAACATTGTTTTCAGTAGGCCCTCTGACATCCACGTCTCTTCCAAAGGGCATTGGAGTGCCTCCAAATTTTTGGCAACCCTTGAATTCACTGCATAGGCAAACACAATGGGAGACCTACTTCCTAATAATGGGAACATTGTTTTCAGGAGGCCCTCCCCTAAGTCTCTTCAAAGGGGTATTGGGGTGCGTCCAAATTTTCAAAGTGGTATTGGGGTGTGTCCAAATTTTCAAAGGGGTCTTGGATGCGTCCAAATTTTGGGCAGACCTGCCACTCACTGCATACGTAATAACTGTATAGGAAACCCACTCTTAAGTAATGGGAACAATAAAACATAGCCGGCTGATGGCTCTCTAAGAATAGTGAGGGCCGACTGCTGGCCCTTTATGCATAGTAAAGGCCGCCTGATGGCCCTATAAAAATAGGCTTTGTGACTTTCAGAGCCCCTCCTTCATAAATGAAACACAATGTGTCTGATGATATCTCACACACCACATGGCCAGATAAGGTTGTAAAATGTTAAAATGACATTTCCTGGTGAATGCATTTGTCATGGTTGAAAGCAATGCAAAAGTGCAAAAATGCATCAAAAAAGCTAAGTGTGAACATAGCCCAAAGTGTGGAGGAATATTTTTGGTTTTGGTTATTTATTTTGCTTTATATACAAGTCATTACCCTGGAAAGGATGTTCCTTAACATATTTCCCAGGAAAATCCATTTTGGTTTCTTTTTTGTATGTTTTATTGTGAGTCCGTAAAAGAGGCATAATACCTCTGACAATGTTGTTGACAGAAGTGACCTGGGAGTCAGAAATGCTTCCAGGGGTCTTCCCCATGCTGTTCCCATGTCATTTGAGCACTGTTCCCATCGATTTGGGCAATTTTTAGGCCCTCTGCAGCCGCCTGAAAAATGCTCGAGTTTCCCATAGACTTACATTGGGCTCGTTGCTCGGGTTGAGTATTCCATTGTGCTCGACCCGAGCATCAAGCACCCGAGCATTTTAGTGCTCGCCCATCACTATTGAGAATATCTCCTATATTATAGAGGTGTCATCTACACTAATAAAAGCTTTCTTCTGTTACTAATGTGATACAGCAGGGGCCATCTCAGTTTGAAATAGTTTGGAGCATATCTCCTATGTTATACAGGCCTGATCCACAGTAAAAAAAAATACTTTCTTCTGTTCCTAACGTTACACAGCAGGAGGCACCTCAGTTTTAAATAGTTTGGAGCATATCTCCTATGTTATAGAGGTGTCATCCACACTAAAAAAATACTTTCTTCTGTTACTAACGTGTTACAGCAGGGGATATCTCTCTTTTTGAAATAGTTTGCAGCATATCTCATATTTTATACAGGCCTCATCCACAGTAAAAAATATTTTCTTCTGTTACTAACGTTATACAGCAGGGGACATCTCAGTTTTAAATGGTTTGGAGCATATCTCCTATGTTATACAAGCGTCATCCGCACAAAAAAAATACTTTTGTCTGTTCCTAACATTATACAGGAGGGGACATCTCAGTTTTAAATAGTTTGGAGCATATCTCCTATGTGATACAAGCATCATCCACACTAAAAAATACTTTCTTCCATTACTAACGTGATACAGCAGGGGACATCTCAGTTTTAAATAGTTTGAAGCATATCTCCTATATTATACAAAAGTCATCCACACTAAAAAAATACTTTTTTCTGTTACTAATGTGATAGAGCAAGCCATATCTCACCTTGTCATTTGTGCCGCTGAAATTCAGGTGTGTGCAGAGTTGTTGCAGAGCAAAAAAACTATATTTTTCAGTTGCTAACATGATACAGCAGGGGACATCTCACCTTGTCATTCTCTTGAAGCTCATCAAGAGAATGCCAACAGTGTGCAAAGCAGTCATCAAAGCAAAAGGTGGCTACTTTGAAGAACCTAGAATATAAGACATATTTTCAGTTGTTTCACAGTTTTTTGTTAAGTATATAATTCCACATGTGTTAATTCATAGTTTTGATGCCTTCAGTGTGAATGTACAATTTTCATAGTCATGAAAATACAAAAAAATCTTTAAATGAGGTGTGTCCAAACTTTTGGTCTGTACTGTATGTTGTATCTTCCCTTTATATCTTTATACTATGTTGTATATTTTAATGCAAGAAACCAAGATTTAAATGTCTGTCTATATGTCCCATAATGAGAGAAAAGCATTTCCTTTTTCAGTTCTCGACTTCTAAACTCACTAATCCTCCCGTCCTTTCTTCTCCATTCTAAACACTATTTACCACTATTTGGCTTCTTCTTAGGCTCCTCAGAGCATTTTTATGCTGCTTCAGCATCACAACAGTGGAGTAAAGAAAAAACGTAAATATTGTTTAAATTATTTTTTATTGCAATAATTTAAGATTTACAAAATCTAATCAGTATCATCTTAAGTGTTGATTGATTATCATATAAACAGTTAAGGGGTGACAAACAAGTTTAATTCTTATGAAAAAGCATGCAATGCAGGCGGGTAAGGGGTGTATAAAAGGGAAGATAGGGGGATAACGTCACAGTCAAGTTGTGATATTCAGTACTGGTTTTATTACCTATGTCCTTCAAAGTCAAGTTAAAGTCACCTATTATGGTGACTCTAGTATGATCTAACATCATTGCATGATCTCCACATCTAGGAGTCCTGCCAGCTGCTGTAATAATATTATTTCTGCTTCATCATCCCACCTTTGACCTTAGTTTTACCATCTGGCCGATACTGCTCCAAACTACCAGTGGTGCACATGTGCTCGGCAGGAGGACAGGCTGCATTCCCGGCTGTATCTAGAGCAGCAGTTGTTGCGGTCATGTGAACAGACTTTGCGTGTTGCACTCCATGTGGATTGGGAATCTGGTCGAGTGTTCTGACGTCACATGCGTCATGACTTCTTCAAAGAGAATCGTCCGATCCGAAACTCTTACCATAGCATGCACCAATCAATTCTGGCTTTTTATCTATGGAGATATTTTTCCTTCTTGTTGTATTAGCCAGAGTGGTGTTAAAGAGAAACTTTCTGCGCCCCCAGATGAAGTCTGTGTGCCAAAACAAGCCTCAGGGTTGGCACCACGCCAGGGGTAGGACATTCCATGGGTACAATTTGGCAGTGTGTGCACATTGTATTTTTATAAGATTTAAAAACCTAAAGAAATGAACTGGAATATAAGTGAGTATGCATGCAATGTGTAAGCACATGTTCGCACTGGCCACTAAATTGACAAAACCTAAGATAAAAAAACAAGTGAGAAAATACCCTGCAGTAGATAATAAATATCAATAGTGCATGAAAATAGCATAGGGTACTTAGTTAACATCATTTTGAAAAAAAAACTTAAAAGCCATTCCACCACGTCAAGGTGACGCTATCCGGGACAGTCCTAACCTCTAGTATGAAAACATTACCATAAGTCAAATGGCATAAATGTGCTAAAGGTTCGAGCAGGACTGAGACCCTGACTAATGGAAACCCAGCCTTGAGGAGCTTTATAAATGTAATGTCCAGCTCAAAGTAAAGACAAAAAGGGGGTGGGGTGGAAAAGCGCAGTGCTTGTGTGAACCTGTATGGCAGTTGAATATGCGTGCAGATACAGTGGTCTGCTCACCTGAGTTGGTTGTGCAGACCGCACAACCCAGGTTAAACAGAGTTTATTTTGAAATCAATAGAATTCATATTAAATAATAATGTGTTCTCATTCGAAGATAATTTTTATAAATTAATAAAGGGCTGTGCAATGGGGACGAGGGTAGCTCCCAGCTACGCAAATATCTTCATGGGACGCTTTGAATCTTTGTTCATCATGTCTTCTCCTCTAACCCAAGGCCATATACGATTATATCGTCGTTACATCGATGATCTGTTCTTTATCTGGGAAGGGACAGAAAAATCAGCCCAGGATTTCTTTGAAATTTTGGATAGTAACCCATGCGGTCTTAAGTTCACTGTATCCATGTCAAGTGACTCCATACAGTTTCTTGACTTAGTTTTGAAATTGGATGATTTGGGGAGGGTTCTCACATCCACCCATTTCAAAACCGTGGATGTGAATAGCTACCTCAGATTTGACAGTGGCCATCTTCCAAGGTGGATTAAGAACATTCCGTATGGCCAGTATTGGCGTATACGGAAAAATTGTACGCAGGATGAAGATTTTGAAAAGGAGGCTGATGTCCTTGAAAAAAGATTCTTGAGGAAGGGGTATCCTAAGAAATTGATTAGGGATGCGCATAAAAGAATTAAGCCCCTCAGTCAGGAATCATGTCTAGCTCGATTTTCTGGCCCTAACTGTGAGCATGCGAATACAGGATATAAAGATTGGAGTTTAGTGACTGCTTTCAATAAATCTAGAGTGTACATACAGGAACTATTAAGTCGTTATTCGTGCAACCTGTTGGGGGATCCGCTTTTGTCCAAACATTTGCCATGTAAACCTTGGATTGCTTAAAGGAAGAATCGGAATTTACGATCCTTTATATCGCCCAGTAACACGACATTGAAATCTGCAGCTTCAGTACGGAGATATGGGAGGCAAAGGCAAGAAGGAGTAGGTTGTTTTGCTTGCAGATCTCCTGGCTGTTTATGCCGTAGTACCATTAATCATGGGGCAGTATCCTTCTGCTCGCAAACCACTGGTGAACAATTCCCCATCACCTGTAAAGTAGACTGTCATTCTGACTATGTGGTCTACTTGTTGCAGTGTGGATGTGGTTTGCAATACGTGGGCCGAACTATACAAAGAATGCAGGCCCGCCTTAATAAACATCGCTCTAATATTAAGAATGGGTATGTGCAGCATAGTGTTTCCAAGCACTTTCTGACAACCCACCAGAGAGATCTCATTAGCTTGAAACTCACGATTTTAGAACAAGTCCCTGATAATGTAACAAATCGGCTTAATTATCTTATGAAGAGAGAGAATTTTTGGATTTTTAAATTGGGTACATTATATCCGGAAGGTTTGAATTTAGCGATTGATAATGTGTGCCGATGAATTATTAATATTAACATTTTTTTTGGGGGGGGATAAAAACTGGTTGAGGTGTATACTTAAGATATGCCTCACCAATTTTTATGTAATATGCTTATTTACCCTCATTTATATATGCATTTTTATATGTTTGTATTTTTAAAGCATTGCCGTTAATGTCTGCATCTTGTATCTTCATAGTAAGTTTATAATGTGTAGTTATTGACCAGTAATGCTTTTTTAAGTCCCCTTTGTTATTAAATTGTAATTGTCTTTTTTAATGGTGATTAAGGGGTTAAGTACCAAATTCTCCCTTGGTACCTCCCATTGAGTTCCTTTGCTTTATGTATCAAAGTGCCTGTTTCTGCCATTTTCCCATAACTCCACCTGATGAAGGCAGCAGACCGCTGCAGAAACGCGTTGTGGGCATTAGAACTTCAATAAAGAGGTTTGTTTTATCCTTTTCCAGCGCCTTATCCAATTTCTAGCGCCCCACTGACCACTTCAATTGGCACACAGCTCAAAGTAAAGGCAGACTGTGCTTTTATTCGCACACAGTGCAAAAATGTAAAACAAAAACCTAAAGAAATTAACTGGATATGAGTTGGTATGCATGCAACGTGTAGGCATTAGTCGGGGTCTCAGTTCTGCTCGGCTATTATTCACATTTACATCATTTGACATAAGGTAAGTGTTTAATACTAGAGGGTAGGACCATCCCGAAATGGGTCACCTTGACGTGGTGGGATGGCTTTTAAGCTTTTTTGATCAAAATTATGTTAACTACCGTATTTTTCGGACCATAAGACGCAGTCTTTTTCCCCAAAATTTTGGAGGAAAATGGGGGGTGCGTCTTATGGTCCGAAAATCACTTACCAGTGGGGGTGGAGAGGGATTGGTGGCGGCGGCAGCAGCAGGTGGCGACAGCAGAAGAGGTATCTGCCTGGGAGCCGGAGCCTTGCCTGGTACTGGGGCCGGTTTCTTGTTGTGAGCAGCATGAGCAGCTTCCAGTGCGCGCGGCCTTCTTTCTGAAGCTGATCTACAGGAAAATGGCCACAGGAGCCGGCGCATGCACTCTGCTACCCCGGTGACCATTTTCCTGTAGATCTCAGCTTCAGAAAGATGGCCGCGCGCACCAAAAGCCGCTCACGTCGCTCTGCCACACTACTCACAGCAAGACACTGGCCCCGGTACCAGGCCCCAGGACCCCAGTCACCACTCACCCAGGCACCAAGCCCCCAGCCACCACTCACCCAGACCCCAAACCCCAGCACCAGCCACCACTCACCCAGGCCCCAAGCGCCCGCCACCACTCACCCAGGCCCCAAGCCCCCAGCCACCACTCACCCAGGCACCAAGTCCCCAGCGCCAGCCACCACTCACCCAGGCACCCAAGCCCCCAGCGCCAGCAACCAGACGCCCATCGCAAGCCACCAGGTGCCCACCCCACCAGCACCAGGCGCCCAGGCCACCAGGCCTCCAGCCCCAGGCCACCAGTGCCAGGCCACCAGGCGCCCAGCCCCAGGCCACCAGGTGACCAGCGCAAGCCACCAGCGCCAGGCCTGGCTTCCTGAAGGACCTTGCCTCCTGTGTCCCCCACTACATGGTCCATCCAGGTAAGATACCTATTCAGACTATAAGATGGACCCCCATCTTATCAAAAAATTTTTTTCCTATTTTCCACCCCAAAATTTGGGGTACGTCTTATGGTCCTGTATGTCTTATAGTCCGAAAAATACGGTAAGTACCCTATGTTATTTTCATGCACTATTGCTATTTTTTATTCATTTATTGCTGCAGGGTATTTGCTCACTTTGTTTTTATTTTAGGTTTTGTCTTTTTATAGGATTTTTTGTTATTTTTCACTCCATGCCATATTCATCTCTCAAGCTTAGTAGATTACTGACACAAATGCCATTACTGACACGCATATCATTTTTTCATTATTATTTTCTAATGAGTCATTACTGTATTCACTATCTGGCTATTAATTGGTTTTTACTATGTATTTTTCACAGATCTTCCAGCTTCAGCATGGACTGCAAGGCCAGAAAACAATCCTGGCTTTCAAACCTGAACCAGGAAAAGGCTCATTGTCCTTACCAAGGACCTATCAATATTGAAGGATAATTCATTGATGCCTTACTCACAAGGTATCTTCCCACATGAAAATAATAACATCTGGATCAGGGCTGGCTCCAGGTATTTCTGGGTCCCGGGCGAAAGAGTATCAGTGGGCCCCTTTAATACATACCACGATTCATGATGCACAGATACCGCAGAGAAATATATATATAGTACAATGCAAAGATTTCACTTCCTACATTACATGAGCGATATCTATTGTAAATTCCACAATATCTCAGAAACCAGCGAATCGCTCCGCACAGAATACTGGCCCCCATATAAGGCCCCATATGGAATACTGGCCCCCATATAAGGCCCCATACGGAATACTGGCCCCCATATAAGGCCCCATACGGAATACTGGCCCCCATATAAGGCCCCATACGGAATACTGGCCCCCATATAAGGCCCCATACGGACTACTGGCCCCCATATAAGGCCCCATACGGAATACTGGCCCCAATATAAGGCCCCATACGGAATACTGGCCCCCATATAAGGCTCCATACGGAATACTTGGCCCCCATATAAGGCTCCATACAGAATACTGGACTCCATATAAGGCTCCATACGGAATACTGGCCCCCATATAAGGCTCCATACAGAATACTGGCCTCCATATAAGACTCCATACGGAATACTGGCCCCCATATAAGGCTCCATACAGAATACTGGCCCCCATATAACGCTCCATACAGGATACTGGTCCCCTTATAAGGCTCCATACAGGATACTGGCCCCCATATAACGCTCCATACAGGATACTGGTCCCCTTATAAAGCTCCATACAGGATACTGGTCCCCATATAACGCTCCATTCAGGATATTGGTCCCCTTATAACGCTCCATACAGAATACTGGCCCCCATATAATGTTGCATGCAGGCTGTTACCCCCCACATAATGGCCCATACAGGCTGCCCCCCCCTTATAATTCTCCATGCAGGCTGTTACCCCCCACATAATGCCCCATACAGGCTGTCCCCCCCTTATAATGCTCCATGCAGGCTGTTCCCCCCACATAATGCACTATGCAGGCTGCCCCCCCCCTTATAATGCCCCATGCAGGCTGTTCCCCACCTTATAATGCCCCATGCAGGCTGTCACCCCTCCTCTTTATAATGCCCCATGCAGGATGTACCCCCCCCTCTTTATAAGGCCCCATGTAGGATGTCACCCCCCCTCTTTATAATGCCCCATGCAGGATGTCACCCCCTCTCTTTATAATGCCCCATGCAGGATGTCACCCCCCTCTCTTTATAATGCCCCATGCAAGATGTCACCCCCTCTTTATAATGCCCCATGCAGGATGTCACCCCCTCTCTTTATAATGCCCCATGCAGTATGTCACCCCCTCTCTTTATAATGCCCCATGCAGGATGTACCCCCCCTCTTTATAAGGCCTCATGCAGGATGTCACCCCCTCTCTCTATAATGCCCCATGCAGGATGTCACCCCCCCCTCTCTTTATAATGACCCATGCAGGATGTACCCCCCCTCTTTATAAGACCCCATGCAGGCTGTCACCCCCTCTTTCTATAATGCCCCATGCAGGATGTCACCCCCTCTCTCTATAATGCCCCATGCAGGATGTCACCCCCCCTTCTCTTTATATTGCCCCATGCAGGATGTCACCCCCCTCTCTTTATAATGCCCCATGCAGGATGTCACCCCCCTCTCTTTATAATGCCCCATGCAAGATGTCACCCCCCCATATTATGCCCCATGCAGGATGTCACCCCCCCCATATTATGCCCCATGCCTCCATGCATTAAAAAAAAAAAAAAAAAATCAAATACTCACCTCCCTCCTCCTCACCTGTTGTCCGCTGCTCGGGTCCGGACTCCAGCGTTGCCAGCGTCGTCCCGCTCTGCGCTCTCTGTGACTGCTCAGGGGAGCGCGCGGTGGAGAGACGTCACCTCGCCCTCTGACCTGAGACGTCACAGGGAGCACAGAGCAGGAAGACAGTGGATCTGCGGCGGAGAAGGGCGGGCGCTGACACCGCTCTCCTCCGCCCATAGCCCAGCGGGGTGCGCGACCGCCAGTGGGCCCCCCTGCATGCTCAGGGCCCCGGCACTTGCCCGGGGGCGCTGGGTGCTGACGCCGGCCCTGATCTGGATCACGGAAGAGACCACACATTTCAAGAAGGGAGTCAAGCGCAATCTCCCACCGAAGTTCTCTAATGCCATTCCAGAGACTCTTACACTATGCAGAGATCAAGAAAGGTCATCAATGTATGTTTTTTTCGTACGCTGTTTTCAGTGAACAGAATACAGACAAATGGCCACAGCACTTATTTGTCAAACATGAAGAATGTCTTGGAGTGGATCTGGGACTGGCAGCTGCTTCTGCCTTTTCAATGCTTGTCCCTGCAGGAGAGTCAGGAACATCTTTCACCGCACCAACAGATAGAGGCTTTGAGGAGGAAGTGTAAGTCGTGTACCAGGAGTGTTCAGGACACAGCGGAGTCACGCACGAGGAAAATCAACTCTTCCACAGTTCGTTCCTGAAAAAAAATTATTGTAACTAGACAATAGAAAACATTCATAACATTCTGCATACATTTACCAAATGCCTGGAGGAACCTCTGTACTATACAGCGCGGCACTCAAGTGATCTATTTACTCTTTTTTCTACAAATTTGCCTATTGGCATGCCTGTCTAAACTGGCCCGCTATTACCAGCTTACACCCTGAGAATTGAATTAATTGTATGAGTGCAACGTAGAGAGTAGCCTGCGGTACAGCACCGGAGTTTACAAACTTATCAACATTTTCCTTTATTTCCCGAACCAAATCTCCCTCTCATTCCCGTGATGTCTTCAGTAAACTGAAAGGAATAGTCCGTCCTCAACTGCATAGAAAATACCCCGAAAATTACTGTGATGGCTGTTTAGCCGTGAGTGAAGTCTATCGCAGTTAAATAACTGTCCAATAATATAATGCTCTGCAGAAACGTTCTCCTGAAACAGAATGAAGTTCAAGTTTTGGTCCGGAGTCTATTTTGTGCCATGTCGGCACCAAAGAGTGGATTTGGATTTTTAGTTATCAAACAGAAAGCGTGGTAGCAACAAACGTATCCCAAATCAGTAAGTTTGCCTGACTATCTAACTACAGGATATATCTCAGCCTTGGACATTTTGGCCCCAAAATGTTATGTGAGTTGTGTACAGTTACTCACTGCCTCCAACCAGTGAGCAGTACCAATGATGCTTGTGGCTTGAGTCCTCAGCAGCGTCCTTCACCTCTCACTGTGGGTCCTAGCCTTTATCATCTCTTAACAGTGTTCCTGACAGAAATCTCCTCAAATCTGGACAGGTTCTAGTCACGAGCAAGTTCAGCTCCAATCTGCCGCTTCTCTGCTGTCTGTGGGATGTTCTCAGACGCAGATGCTACCGGATTCCCTTCCAGCATGTCCTTTCACTGTTTAGGACATCTCCAGACTGCCCTTGTGTCCCCATGAGTCAGACTGTAACCACTCCTCTGACAATTCTATATGCATTACACAGTCTATCAATAATACTTATACAACAGTGACTTCTTGTGGCCAGACAACAACATCATTGTAAAGAAGCAAAATTTATTTACAACAAGTACAGTGTTATACAGGTATACACAACTATATCACCCGGATGAGCTGACACACATCTCAGAGAAGCAGGCGTGCTGTTGAGGTACTCTTCAAGCCATGACAACATTTATTCATCAGTAGATCTTCTACAAAGTTCGGTCGCTAGGTACCCTATTATGAATACCACTTCTCCATGAAGAAGGACAGAAAGGACGGCAGACAAGTAGGAGCAGGGATCCAGGCACTGAAGAAATCCTTCAGGTACAGACACCTCTTTTAGCCCCTGCTAGCTTTTTATTTCCTTAAATGATCAGATGAAAAACTCACTGCCCAGTGATCCCATTATCACTGGGCAGAAGATTAATCTACCCCCAGCAATGGCCTTTACTTAGGTCAGAACCTCTGTATGTGAGGTGTAATTGACTGGATTCATCCAGGTATTTAAGGGGACAATATTAACCGCCTCATTGTATAGTGGGAAGAAAGCAAATAGATTTGTCTGGTCCCCAAATTATGCAACCTCATGGTCTCACTGAGACCCTTAGCTTCGCTCTATTTCTCTGATCATTTGTGCTCCACATCTATGTTCCCACTTTTTCTGTTTATTCATAGGATAATTTTTTTTTGTCTACAGTTTTTATGCTTCACCAGAGATGATTATCCTGACCTGAAGATTCCCTTAGAGTTGATGCCATTCTCAGCATCTCTGACATGAACCAAGCGCCATTCCATGTACAATGCAAATGGTCATTCTCTGCCGAGATCGGGAGACCACACTCTTTGTGACTTAATGATGGACATCAGCATCATCCCTAGCCTATGGTGTACTGAGCTCATCATGCCATGTCTCTTACTGATGTTATGAGCTTCGACACGTTGCTGTTTATTATAGCATCAGTGATGCAGGTCTAGTCACTCAGAATTGACTCTTGCGTACTTAAATCCCAAACTTTTATTATTGTTTATTCTGGCAACTTTCTGCTGAGTTGGTACTTGTCATAAATAAAAAAAAATGTTTTACCACCTGTATGATGAGTTCAGTCCAACATTTCATTACATTCATACGTCACATTCGTGTGTGATCATATGTTTGAACCATTGGGCAGCGCGAACTCTGAACCACCGCATTCCTCATTTATTGCAAAAAGGATAGGTTGACAGCACTCACTAAATTGGACACTCGTTCAAAATACCAAGGTACCCACTTGGAGGATTAACAATATCAAGTATGATAAAGACCTACAATAGGTCGAAACATTGTAATTTGATGGCGGAATAAACTCCACTTTTTGGAATACATCACCGTGGACTAGATGCTGTTTGTGACTAGCCCAGGGGAATGGGGATTACTCGGGTACCCGGGCCTTTAGCCTGGCCTTGGGGATGTCACGGTGGTCGGCTCCCGGGCCCGTACCCTGGGGTCACTCTTTAAAAAAAGGGGATAATAAGTTTCTTAGTTTTATAACAGTTGGTGACGCCACCTGTGGCTTCTGGTGAGAATCACCAGCGCTGCGCAGTCCACTGAGGCCGATGATAATGCAGCTCGATGGTATAGCTCCCCACAGGTGGGGCTGGGCCTCAGGGCAGCGTACGGAAAGGGGGGATGCAGGACAGGTGAGACCCAGCCGGCTCAAAGCAAGAACAGGGACAGACACGATAGTCACTTCAGTACCTTTACTGATGGAAATTCAGGCACGTCCCGGAGCACTGTAGGGTGAAGGGTGCATGTCAGGATCCTCCCCAATGAGCGTGTGTAGGGCCTCATGTTACTTGCCTCTGCGTAGTAAGTTTCTGACCTGCCTGGAGCTAGGCCTAACTTTGTCTCTGTCCTGTCCTGACTTGTAGTTCTCCAGGGATTCCGGTTATATCTTACTGGGTCATAGAGATCCCGGTAAGCTTTGGACCCGGTGTCCGGTAACTGCTTCGGGGTGAGCTAGTTAAGCTCCTCTGCCCCCTATGTACTAACTCTCCACTCGCCTTCGGCCTACTCGGGCCCTCACTAGGCTATACACACTAACGGCAGCTTTCCGCGCTTCACAGATCTTATGGCGCCGGCACACCTTAAGCTCCCTATTCTGAGCTTTAACTGAGTCTGGAATGTGCTCCACTGCAGGCTGACCTCTCTCAGGCTTCTCTACTGCAGGAACTCTCTCAACAGACTTGGCTCTCTGTCGACCCCAGACTGAACTGCCTGGCTCCACCTTCCCTATTTATCTCCCTAATGGGCTCCCTCTGGTGGTCTGAGGTGGAAGGTGGAGATGTGTGAATGTTTATGGGGGCCTCTTGTGGAGGAATCCATCAATGTACTCTTCTAGGATCTGTGATACCAAGCGCAGCTGGGCGTCACATTCCCCCCTAGCAAAGCTCAGCACTGCCGGGCTGAAGTACACTTTAAAACAACAATAATAACATGAACAATGCAATAAAAATCTTCCCTTTATGGGAGGCACCAAGCTTAAACGTTACATAACAATATAAACAAATACAAAGTGTCCTCAGAGTTCAAGTCTCTTGTGGTGAGGTTCCCAGACAGGATGTCCATCTCTCAGGGTAGAGTACTTGGTGGTTTTTGAGGGAACTGTCCCAAACCCTCAACGTAGGCCCTGGGGTGGCTGCAGGGCATGAAGATCCCGAGTTGAACCTCCAATAGAGCCACTCCAGACAGATTTTCCTTCTGAGGTCAACCTAGAAGGGGCACTCTAGGGAGCGCAATTATATACAAAAGCAGTTTTTGGGCTGCACACAGTCCTCAGCCATGGAGTTCTTAGATAAGCAATAAAGGAAGTCATTAGGTAAAACACAAAGTAATATACTCATGCATGAAAATACACAAATAATACCGTACATTACAATTTTAATACCCCAGGGTTAGCTATCTACATTTTCAGAAATTTGACTACTTACTGAGTGTACCTAACAGGGGGTTTGCCTCTCGTGCTACATGTTGATCTGCGCAGTGCGGTGGTCTGTGGGGTATCAGAGTCTGTATTTTCAGTAAACCTACCAGTTCTATGTGTGACCAAGTAGTAAAAATGCCTTAACCTCTCTCTTGGACTGGCAAGTTCACCATTGGCTGGGCCCTCTTGCTCTGCTCCTACCGGGGATCCTTCGTCCAGGGATACTTCTTGAGCTGGCTCTTCTACAGCACTTACAGGTTCAACATGCTGTGGAGGGTTTTCTGGTTGTTCATAGAATTGGAGTGTTAGAATGATTACTGCACTTCCTATTTGAGGCCAATCTGCTGGGAAATCTCCTAGATCAGTGTGTATCACTGCTTCTTCAGGTTCTTCTGGGATTGTGAGAGGCACTTCTTCTTGGGGTTTCAGTAAGTCTGGACACAACTGTAGTCCGTGGACACTGTTGCAGTCGTCCTTCCTCCGTCTCGACTGATTATGCAGGTCTTCTTGTTATCAAATCTTGACGGTAACACAGTGTAGGGTTCTCTCTCCCACTGGTCATCAAGTTTGTGATTTCTTCTTTTCCTTTTCAATACTGTTTCACCAGGTGTGAAAGGTTCTGCGGGCGCGTTTTTGTTGTAGTGCGCCTCCTGCTTTTCTCTCACCCGAGTGAGACTGTCCTCGACACAGGCTTGTACTCTTCTGTTCTGCTCTTGTCTGGTCGTGTCCCAGTCCTCAGTGGTCATATCAGCTTCAGGCTCAACAACACCAAGCTCCAGATCCATGGGCAGCTTTCCTGGCCTTGCCCGCATGAGGTATGCCGGAGTGCAATTGGTGGAACTTACTGGTATATGATTGTACAGATCCACCAGGTCCGGTAGTAGGTCTGGCCACTGATTTCTCTCCTCAAGTGGTATGGTCTTTAGCAGGTCGATGATGATGTTGTTCATCTTTTCGCAGAGACCGTTGGTTTGTGGGTGATACGGTGTAGTTCTTATCTTTTTACACCCGTAAAGATGGCAGAACTCCTTGAACAACTCAGCCTCAAAGGCCGGGCCTTGGTCCATCAGCACCTGCTCAGGGTATCCATGGGGTCTACAGAAATACGCTTGGAACATCTTTGCTGCTGTCTCGGCCGTCACGTCTTTGACGGGGGTGACCACCAGGAAATGTGAGAAGTGATCCACCATGGTCAGAGCATAAGAGTATCCTGACCTGCTGGGGGACAACTTGACATTGTCCAGGTCCACGATCTCCAGGGGTCGAGTCATCTTGATGGGTTTCAGGGGTGCCTTCTGGCTGCTGTAGTCTTTTCTTCTAAGGCCACAGGGTCCACAGTCTTGGCACCACCTCTCAATGGAGCTGCGCATTCCTACCCAGTAGAATCGACACTTCAGCAGGGTCTCTAGCTTTTTCCAGCCAAAGTGCCCTGCTTGATCGTGGTAAGCTTCTAATACCATCTGGATGTCTGTCTTCGGGACCACTATCTGCCATACCATCTCATGGGTCTTTGGATTGACGTACCTCCAGCACAGCTTCTCACGGCAGATAAACAGCCTGCTTCTCTCGTTCCACAGCTGCTTTTCTTGCAGAGACGCTTCCTTCTCCAGGGAGGCACCCTCTTGGGTTATCAGCTCCTTGATGCAGCTGACAACCGGGTCACTGTCCTGGGTCTCCTTCCAGCTGTGGTGAGGCAGGGTTTTAACGTCTTTTCACGCTGCCTCCTGGAGGCTCGTTGCTCGTGGATCATCCCATTCCAGTGAAAGGCAGGTAGCTCTATCTCTTCCAGGTCATCCACTTCTTCTTCTGTGTCTGACTGGTGAGGCATCCTGGACAGGGCATCGGCGTTGGCGTTCTTGCGCCCGCCCGGTATTTAATTGTAAATTGGTAATTTGACAGCTGAGCCATCCATCGTTGTTCCAGTACTCCTAGCTTAGCTGTTTCAAGATGGGTCAAGGGGTTGTTATCAGTGAAGGCAGTGAACTTGCTGGAGGCCAGGTAGTGCTTGAACCTGTCAGTGATGGCCCAAACCAAGGCCAGGAACTCCAACTTAAAGTTGCCATAGTTCTCTGGGTTCTCCTCAGTCGGGCGGAGCTTCCTGCTTGCGTATGCGATCACTTTCTCTTGGCCATTCTGCTTCTGACTTAAGACAGCGCCCTGTCCTTCGTTGCTGGCATCTGTATACAGCAGGAAAAGTGGATGTTTACTGAACACCTGCGAGTATTCTTGAACCACCCGGTGTACACCCTGTTTTTGATGGGCAGGAGTGGTGTCTGTCCCAACATGGAGCTGTTGACACCAATCCTCCACCTGGGTCGCAGGGTCATTATCCTCCACTTCATCTTGTGAGGTTAAGGACTCCGCCTTGTGAATGCAATTGTTATTTACAGCATGTAATTTGGCAACAGTGGCATAACGTGGCAATCTGACCTCATCTTCCCCACAATTGAGAAGACGGACGGGCACCCTCCCATTGCGTACATCTACCACTCCCCTGGCGGTTAAGAGCATGGATCTGTGCCCGGAGCAAAGGGGTTCTACTACTGCCTGGTAGCTCTGTCCTCTCAGACCTATAGCAGCTCTACACCAGATGAGCATTTCACTCATTGGGGGGATAACAATGGGTATTGGGTCCGTCACCCACACGTTACCGATTTCACCGTCTGTTAACCTTACTTGCTGTTGATACATCAGGACTGAGATCTCCTTCTGCAGTGCCCCCCTCTGTCTTGGTCTGGCAGTGTCGGCTATCTGTTGGAGCAAGAACACAGCTTCTCCCAGACAGTTACCAACAATGTTAGTGCCTAGTACCGTATACGGATTGGTGTCATCAGGATTTGTCTCTACTACAATTAGCCCCTGGTCCTTCAGCTCCACTCTCCCCACCTTTACAGTCACATTCTTAACCCCGATTAGGTTAAGGGGGAGTCCGTTTGAGGCGTAAACAGAAAGATTTGGAACTGGCGGACGTAGGTCGTCCATGGACCAGAACCTCTTGTAGAGAACTTCAGCATGATGGTTACCTGAGATCCTGTGTCCAGCAGAGCGTGCGTCGGGATCCCGTCCAGCATAATGGACAGGAAAGATCTTCCTCCGACGAACCTGTTGTACCAGTCTGATGGGCCTGGGGAATTTACTCCTGGGTTTCGGCCCTCGGCCCCAGGGTTTTCTCGTTTAAAGGACAATGCTGGGCGGTGTGTCCGGTCTTACGGCAGCGGTAGCAGGTAGGGTCCCTCGGCAGACGGCGCTGGTCACTGGTCCTCGTAGAGGGTGGTGTTGGCCTCCTCCTCCTTCGCATCCAGGAGACATCCTCAGGGCTATCGGCTAACAGGATTTTCCCTCCTTCCTCGGGCTCCGTCCGCAGCTGCAGGGCACTCAGCACAGTGGTCAGGGTTTTGCTCAACTGACGCACTTCAGAGCGCAGACTGTCCAGTTCTCTAGGGGACGTTGCTGGAACCTTAGCTTCAGCAGCCACTGGGGAAAAGGTGGGTGTAGCAGGTGCTGGGGTAGCCCCACCCTGGTAACATTGGATGGCATTTGTTTCCAGGGGCTGCAGTCCTTTTATAGCCATGTCCTTAAGATTATCAAAGGTGGCATCTGGATGATCCAGGGACCACCAACGCACAGTCCTGCTCTCCTCTGGAGACCTCAGTCCCCGGACAAACTGGTCTTTCAGCATTGTATTCTCATTTTCTATGCTGGTTGGACTAACCTGTTTCACAGCCCGCAGGGCCCCTGTAGATGCCAGGCGTAGTCCCGAACATTGTCCTCCAGTTGTTGGGAACAGTTGTAGAACCTAATCCAGAGGTTCGCCTCAGTAAGATCCTCAAAGACAGTCTGTAGCTTTTGAAATATTGCGGACACTGACTCCTGGTTTGCGGCCGACCATGTTTCCACTTCCCATTCCGCAGCACCAGTCAGTTGTCCCAATACAACAGCAGCTCTTTGCTTGCCTGTCATAGAGTACATGTCTAAGATACCGCATATCTTCCGCTTGAATCCAGACAGGGTATCTGGTTTGCCGTTGTACTGGGGGAGCCACTTTTCTCCAGGAATGTACGGTAATGTTATAGGAATGACAGGGGTTACAGGCGCTGCTGGTGGAGCGGCCGTCTCGGCCTGGCCTGCGTCGGGCGCGGGTTGAACATCAGGGGCGTTGGCCGGTATCCCGGCGTTGTGCTGTTCGTCGGACATTCTGGCGCCCCCCTAGCTAACCGTGGCCTACCTTCTAGTTTTTCTTCCGGTAGGCCGCAGCTCCGCAGGTGACGGTCGTCTTCAGGACCTTGCGTTGCTTCCGTCCTATGTCAGAGCATTCAGCGACGCTCCTTACAGGACCTGGTGCTTCCTGGTTTGACGTTGAGGCGTGGGCATGCCAGGGGCTTCGCGCTCTTTTGCAGGTACGCCCCTTAGTTTCCCGTGTTTACGCCCTTCTTCTCGCTCGGCGGCCCAACAATGGCGGCAATCTTCACCACAGTTTAACGTACACAGTTTCTGATTAAAGGCGCACAGTACCCGGTGGCAACAGGCATAACACTTCGTCGTTGCAGCGGGCATGTGATCCTGTTCGTGACGCCAGGAAAGAGATGACTAGTCCAGGGGAATGGGGATTACTTGGGTACGCGGGCCTTTAGCCTGGCCTTGGGGATGTCATGGTGGTCGGCTCCCAGGCCCGTACCCTGGGGTCACTCTTTAAAAAAAGGGGATAATAAGTTTCTTAGTTTTATAACAGTTGGTGACGCCACCTGTGGCTTCTGTTGAGAATCACCAGCGCTGCGCAGTCCACTGAGGCCGATGATAATGCATCTCGATGGTATAGCTCCCCACAGGTGGAGCTGGGTCTCAGGGCAGCGTACGGAAAGGGGGGATGCAGGACAGGTGAGACCCAGCCGGCTCAGAGCAAGAACAGGGACAGACACGATAGTCACTTCAGTACCTTTTACTGATGGAAATTCAGGCACTGTAGGGTGAAGGGTGCATGTCAGGATCCTCCCCAATGAGTGGGTGTAGGGCCTCCTGTTACTTGCCTCTGCGTAGTAAGTTTCTGATCTGCCTGGATCGAGGCCTAACTTTGTCTCTGTCCTGCGCTAGCTGACCTTGTGGTATGGCCTTTTCTTGGAGTACACGCTCCTCAGCTTGCGGGGCCTATGTGTCTCCTGGCTCTGTTACGTATCAGCACTATAGCGATCCTGGGACTTGTAGTTCTCCAGGGATTCCGGTTATATCTTACTGGTGTCCGGTAGCTTCTTCAGGGTGAGCTAGTTAAGCTCCTCTGCTCCCTATGTACTAACTCTCCACTCGCCTTCGGCCTACTCGGGCCCTCACTAGGCTATACACACTAACGGCAGCTTGCCACGCTTCACCGATCTTATGGCGCCGGCACACCTTAAGCTCCCTATTCTGAGCTTCAACTGAGTCTGGAATGTGCTCCACTGCAGGCTGACCTCTCTCAGGCTTCTCTACTGCAGGAACTCTCTCAACAGACTTGGCTCTCTGTCGACTCCAGACTGAACTGCCTGGTTCCACCTTCCCTATTTATCTCCCTAACGGGCTCCCTCTTGTGGTCTGAGGTGGAAGGTGGAGATGTGTGAATGTTTATGGGGGCCTTTTGTGGAGGAATCCATCAATGCACTCTTCTAGGATCTGTGATACCAAGCGCAGCTGGGCGTCACATTTGCTTACAAGGACAAGTGTGTCTTGACTACACTCAAGCATGCTGGTGAGAGTGTCTTGGTTTGGGGCTGCATGGGTGCTGCCGGCTGTGGGGAGCTATAGTTCATTGAGCGAATGATGAATGCCAATATGTACTGTAACATACTGAAGCAGAGCATGATCCCCTCTCATTGGAAACTGGGCAACAGGGCTGTATTCCAACATGATAACGACCCCAAACACACCTCCAAGATGACCACTGCCTTGCAAAAGAAACTAAGGGTAAAGGTTCTAGACTGGCCAAACATGTCTCTAGACCTAAACCCTATTGAGTGAGGAATCCTCAAACGGAAGGTGGTGGAGAGTCAGTGCTTGAAATTAATGGTAGAAACACAAAATATTGACACTTTGGGCACAATTTGGCCATTTTTCAATTATGGGTGTACTCACTTTTGCCATTATTTTGTACACTGACTACTTTACATTGTATCAAAGTGTCACATTGTAGCGTCGGCATCCCTGCACGCTTCTCCCTTCCCCCAGCGGCGGACGCCAACTCACTCACAGCCACAGCCCCGCGGCACTGTGCTTAGGGCGCATACATGCTGCCTCCTTCTTAAAGGGATTGTGTGTGCCGTCCTAAAGTGTCCCATGCCAATGGCTGGGAAACACTTATTATTTAAAGAAAATGTGGTATCCAGCTCCAAGTAAAAACATGTGTTTAATTAGTCCATGTTAAAAATTACATCAATTTGTCACAGCTGTGACTATGACAAAGAACGCCAGATTGTTCAAAACGCGTAGCACTGTCCACCTTACCTCCAATACCCTTTCCACATGGATGTAATTTTTAACATGGACTAATTAAACACATGTTTTTACTTGGAGCTGGATACCACATTTTCTTTGGCTATTCATCACGTTTTGATCAGAACGTTCTCCCATGCACCATTCATGAGCCATACAGGTGAGCTGGATTTCCTTTTTTCCTATGTGATTTATTATTTAAGGCTCCTCCACCTGAAAGGAGGCACCTGTGCAACATGTTTAGTTAGTCTCCTGCATGATTGCTAATCCCCAGTACCTGCCAGTCAATCTACCTTTCCAGTACCTGTCTGTCCATACTGTTTGTTTGTTCCTGCATTTCAGCCTTGCCCGCCTGCCTATATATCAGCCGTGTCTGCTCTCATCCGTTTACAAGGCTGCATCTGCCATGCTCATCCGTATACAAAAAACAAACAAAATTGATCATTTAAAGAGGCCCAAAAGCCAGACAAAACCATAAAGAATAACCCCCCTTTTTAAAATTCTAAACTTTAATGATTCTCTTTAAAAGATGTCAATCTCAGTGTCCCAGCACACAAATGAATACTACAATCAAGAAATGTATAAATAAGGTTTGCCAAACATAAGGGACATAGATGATCTATCAGATCCCTCACTCTGTACCTATATATCCCTACCTAGCTACGGGGTCGGCGCCCTCTTTAATATACGAGATCGGTGCACCCGCTCCACGTAGACTTACCCTATTGGGGCCCTAGTGTACCCTATAATGACGTCTATCTCTTTGACAAATTGACGGATTGTGGTGTCACTTACTGTACTCTTCAAATGGCAGAAATAGTCAGAATAGTGTGTTATAGTAAAAACTTCTCAGGGCCTAGTACTTGTCCAAGCAGTGTCCCTACCTGCCAGCGGATGTGGACCCCACTGTTTATTGTAACCGCTGCACATCATTGACTCACCCTCTAAGTCCCTACAGGGTCCTGCAGTGCTCAGGGGTGACAGGCTGCGAGGTATAGAGAGATAGATTAATAAGCAGATCCCTCCTCAGTGTGACACCACATCCAACACATTCATACACCATGAGAAGATGAGGGCATAAAAACTCATAGACGCTACCAAAATATAGGATAGTCCAATGGTCAAAAATTAATAAAAATGATTCCAGCAGCTTTTCCTTAATAGGAGCACTAATACAAAATTTCCCTTCTTAGAAAGAATGTGAAATGCATCTTCATCATAATGTATCATAATATCATCTCACTGTAGATATAATAGCAAGGAAGGTAATACTTATCTTGCATATACTACAAACATCATTACTAGTGTTGAGCGAGCACTAAAATGCTCGGGTGCTCGAAGCTCAGGCCGAGATCACCGCGATACTCTGGTGCTCGACCCGAGCAACGAGCCCAATGTTAGTCTATGGGAGACCCGAGCATTTTTGCGGCGGCACCCCCGGCAGTCTGTAGAAAGCCTAAAAAGTGCCCAAAACGATAGTGACAGTGCTCAAATGACATGGGGACAGCATGGGGATTGCCCAGGAAGCATTTCTGACCCCCAGGTCACTGCTGTCAACAACGTGGTCAGAGGTATTAAGCCACTTTTACGGGCTCACTATAAAACGTTCAAAAATGAAACTGAAACTGCTTTCCTGTGAAATATATTAAGGAAAATCCTTTCCAGGGTAAACACTTGTGTATAAGGTAAAATAAATAACCAAAAACAAAAATACTTCTTGACACCTTGGGCTATGTTCACAAGTAGCATTTTTTATGCGTTTTTGCACCTTTGTATTGCTTTCAACCGTGACAAATGCATTCACCGGGAAATGTCATTTTAACATTTTACAACCTTATCTGGCCATGTGCTGTGTGACACATGCATACAGCGCTGAAAAGACATGGGAACAGCATGGGGAATACCCCTGGAAGCATCTCTGACACCCAGGTCACTGCCTAAAAGTGTGCCCATCAGAAGTGATCCTTGCCGCATCAGAAGATGCAGACTTGCAACTATCCCCGTGCAAGTCCTTGTCCCAGGGCAGTATTCAATTGTACCTTCCCCATTCATTGCAATGCAAGCGCAAGTATGCAGCCTGCCACCAACCCACCCCCAGGCTGCAATACCATACTGCTTGCTTGCACTTGAAATTGAGCCTTTTAGGCATGTGGAGGCGGAATCTGGCCTACACGTCATGGCTGCATCGGCGGCCAGGTATCCATACTCTGTCCCCAGCTGCCCGGCGGCTGGGTGTCCACGCTTGATCCCCAGCCACCAGGGGGCGGTCGGGTGTCTATACTCGGTCCCCAGCTGCCCCGCGGCCGGGTGCCTACACACGGTCCCCAGCTGCCTGGGGGCGGCCGGGTGTCCAAGGCGCACCGGGACAAATAGGGGCGGCTAAGGACCGTTTTTGGACACCCGGCCGCCCCTATTTGTCCCGGTGCGCCTTATACACAAGCGCGCATACCAAAACATTACATTTGCCCTCCCCAGTGCATTTAGTGGGAAGGACAGCCTAACCACAAACACGTGGACAAGTGAATGTGGCCAGGGATGATCCATCTCACTGATACCTTCACACTGGGTTAATATTGGGGAAGCCGGGACACAGTTGGACAATGGGATGCAACACGTCCTCCAGACATAGAGGATTGCGGGTCCTGGGTCAATCAGGCTTCAACACAAAGTTCAGAAGGTAGACAGCAGCAGTGGTCGGCCTCCTACACAACGAGTAAATTATTCATGATCATGAGGCCATCCATCTCCTTAGCTTTCTGTTCCTTGGAATGCAAGCGCATGTATGTAGTAGCAGCTAGGCCTGAGGTGGTCAGCGTTTTGGCGCATATCCTACCTCCTCCGAGGATTGCTGGATGTTTTACTGCTACTATCCCAGTTCTATGACTCCCGTTAAAACAAAGCTTCAGGTGATGAATGATGGATGAGGTGGTGGCTAAGGAGAAAGAGCAGGAGGAACAGGGACCATTCACATCAATTTCAGGCCAGTCAACCACACATATCTTGTAGGATATGTTTCTGTACCAAAAGTAGTGGTTCAGCTACAGAGTTATAGGGCATACAGTGAGTGCAATGCCTACCAAAATTTCGAGGCACTCCAATGCCCCTTGGAAGTGACATGGAGGTCAGAGGGCCTTAACTAAACCTTTTTTTCCATTTATAGCAACTGGGTCTCCTGTACACTGTTGGCCTAAGCAGTGAATGGAAGGCTTTCCAAAAATTATGAGGAACTGCAATGCCCCTTGAAACAGACGTGGAGTACAACGTACTAAAAACCTTCTACCCAATATTGGGGAGTGGGTCTCCCTTAGTGTTCGCCTATGCACTGAAAAGCAAAAGCTGACTAAAATTAGGAGGGAATACAATGCCTGTTGGAAGAGTCGTGGAGGTTACAGTTAATTAAAAACAACATTTCAATGCCCCTTGGAAGAGCTGTGGAGTTCAGAGTGGTTTAATAAGACTGTTTTAATGCCCTTTGGAGGAGACGTGGAGTTCACAGTAGCTATTCAAGACGGTTTTAAAGCCCCTTGGAAGAGACGTGGAATTCAGAGTTGTTTAACAAGACGGTTTTAATGCCCCTTGGAAGAGACGTGGAGGTCAGAGCGGTTTAATAAGACTGTTTTAATGCCCCTTGGAAGAGACGTGGAGTTCAGAGTGGTTTAACAAGACGGTATTAATGCCCCTTGGAAGAGACGTGGAGGTCACGGTAGCATAACAAGACGGTTTTAATGCCCCTTGGAAGAGACGTGGAGTTCAGAGTGGTTTAACAAGATGGTTTTAATGCACCTTGGAAGAGACGTGGAGGTCACAGTAGCTTAACAAGACGGTTTTAATGCCACTCAGAAGAGACGTGGAGTTCAGAGTGGTTTAACAAGATGGTTTTAATGCCCCTTGGAAGAGACGTGGAGGTCACAGTAGCTTAACAAGACGGTTTTAATGCCCCTTCGAGGAGACGTGGAGTTCAGAGTGGTTTAACAAGACGGTTTTAATGCACATGGAAGAGACGTGGAGTTCAGAGTGTTTTAACAAGACGGTTTTAATGCCCATTGGAAGAGATGTGGAGTTCAGAGAGGTTTAACAAGACGGTTTTAATACCTCTAGGAAGAGATGTGGAGATCACAGTAGCTTAACAAGACGGTTTAAATGCCCCTTGGAAGAGAGGTGGAGGTCACAGTAGCTTAACAAGACGGTTTTAATGCCTCTTGGAAGAGACGTGGAGTTCAGAGTGGTTTAACCAGACGGTTTTAATGCCCTTGGAAGAGCTGTGGAGTTCAGAGTGGTTTAACAAGATGGTTTTAATGCCCTTTGAAAGAGACGTGGAGTTAAGAGTGGTTTAACAAGATGGTTTTAATGCCCCTTGGAAGAAACAAGGAGGTCAGAGTGGTTTAGCAAGACGGTTTAAATGCCCCTTGGAAGAGATGTAGAGTTCAGAGTGGTTTAACAAAACGGCTTAAATGCCCCTTGGAAGAGAAGTGGAGGTCACAGTAGCTTAACAAGATGGTTTTAATGCCCCTTGGAAGAGACGTGGAGTTCAGAGTGGTTTAACAAGACGGTTTTAATGCCCCTTGGAAGAGACGTGGAGGTCACAGTAGCTTAACAAGACGGTTTAAATGCCACTAGGAAGAGACGTGGAGTTCAGAGAGGTTTAACAAGATGGTTTTATTGCCCCTTGGAAGAGACGTGGAGGTCACAGTAGCTTAACAAGACGGTTTTAATGCTCCTTGGAAGAGACGTGGAGTTCAGAGTGGTTTAACAAGATGGTTTTAATGCACCTTGGAAGAGACATGGAGTTCAGTGTGGTTTAACAAGATGGTTTTAATGCCCCTTGGAAGAGACCTGGAGGTCACAGTAGCTTAACAAGACAGCTTTAATGCCTCTTCGAAGAGACGTGGAATACAGAGTGGTCTAACAAGACGGTTTTAATGCCCCTTGGAAGAGCTGTGGAGTTCAGAGTGGTTTAACAAGTTGGTTTTATTGCCCCTTGGAAGAGACATGAAGGTCACGGTAGCTTAACAAGTTAGTTTTAATGCCCCTTCGAAGAGACGTGGAGGTCAGAGTGGTTTAACAAGACGGTTTTAATGCCCTTTGAAGAGACGTGGAGTTCAGAGTGGTTTAACAAGACGGTTTTAATGCCCCTTCGAAGAGACGTGGAGTTCAGAGTGGTTTAACAAGACGGTTTTAATACCCCTTGGAAGATACGTGGAGATCACAGTAGCTTAACAAGATGGTTTTAATGCCCCTTGGAAGAGATGTGGAGGTCACAGTAGCTTAACAAGACGGTTTTAATGCCTCTTGGAAGAGACGTGGAGTTCAGAGTGGTTTAACAAGACGGTTTTAAAGCACCTTGGAAGAGCTGTGGAGTTCAGAGTGGTTTAACAAAATGGTTTTAATGCCCCTTGAAAGAGACGTGGAGTTCAGAGTGGTTTAACAAGATGGTTTTAATGCCCCTTGGAAGAGACGTGGAGTTCAGAGTGGTTTGACAAGACGGTTTAAATGCCCCTTGGAAGAGACGTGGAGCTCAGAGTGGATTAACAAGACAGTTTTAATGCCCCTTGGAAGAGACGTAGAGGTCACAGTAGCTTAACAAGACGGTTTTATTGCACCTAGGAAGAGACGTGGAGGTCACAGTAGCTTAACAAGACGGTTTTAATGCCCATTCGAAGAGACATGGAGGTCAGAGTGGTTTAACAAGACGGTTTTAATGCACATGGAAGAGACGTGGAGTTCAGAGTGTTTTAACAAGACAGTTTTAATGCCCATTGGAAGAGATGTGGAGTTCAGAGAGGTTTAACAAGACGGTTTTAATACCTCTAGGAAGAGACGTGGAGATCACAGTAGCTTAACAAGACGGTTTAAATGCCCCTTGGAAGAGAGGTGGAGGTCACAGTAGCTTAACAAGACGGTTTTAATGCCTCTTGGAAGAGACGTGGAGTTCAGAGTGGTTTAACCAGACGGTTTTAATGCCCTTGGAAGAGCTGTGGAGTTCAGAGTGGTTTAACAAGATGGTTTTAATGCCCTTTGAAAGAGACGTGGAGTTAAGAGTGGTTTAACAAGATGGTTTTAATGCCCCTTGGAAGAAACAAGGAGGTCAGAGTGGTTTAGCAAGACGGTTTAAATGCCCCTTGGAAGAGATGTAGAGTTCAGAGTGGTTTAACAAAACGGCTTAAATGCCCCTTGGAAGAGAAGTGGAGGTCACAGTAGCTTAACAAGATGGTTTTAATGCCCCTTGGAAGAGACGTGGAGTTCAGAGTGGTTTAACAAGACGGTTTTAATGCCCCTTGGAAGAGACGTGGAGGTCACAGTAGCTTAACAAGACGGTTTAAATGCCACTAGGAAGAGACGTGGAGTTCAGAGAGGTTTAACAAGATGGTTTTATTGCCCCTTGGAAGAGACGTGGAGGTCACAGTAGCTTAACAAGACGGTTTTAATGCTCCTTGGAAGAGACGTGGAGTTCAGAGTGGTTTAACAAGATGGTTTTAATGCACCTTGGAAGAGACATGGAGTTCAGAGTGGTTTAACAATATGGTTTTAATGCCCATTGGAAGAGACCTGGAGGTCACAGTAGCTTAACAAGACAGCTTTAATGCCTCTTCGAAGAGACGTGGAATACAGAGTGGTCTAACAAGACGGTTTTAATGCCCCTTGGAAGAGCTGTGGAGTTCAGAGTGGTTTAACAAGTTGGTTTTATTGCCCCTTGGAAGAGACATGAAGGTCACGGTAGCTTAACAAGTTAGTTTTAATGCCCCTTCGAAGAGACGTGGAGGTCAGAGTGGTTTAACAAGACGGTTTTAATGCCCTTTGAAGAGACGTGGAGTTCAGAGTGGTTTAACAAGACGGTTTTAATGCCCCTTCGAAGAGACGTGGAGTTCAGAGTGGTTTAACAAGACGGTTTTAATACCCCTTGGAAGATACGTGGAGATCACAGTAGCTTAACAAGATGGTTTTAATGCCCCTTGGAAGAGATGTGGAGGTCACAGTAGCTTAACAAGACGGTTTTAATGCCTCTTGGAAGAGACGTGGAGTTCAGAGTCGTTTAACAAGACGGTTTTAAAGCACCTTGGAAGAGCTGTGGAGTTCAGAGTGGTTTAACAAAATGGTTTTAATGCCCCTTGAAAGAGACGTGGAGTTCAGAGTGGTTTAACAAGATGGTTTTAATGCCCCTTGGAAGAGACGTGGAGTTCAGAGTGGTTTAACAAGACGGTTTAAATGCCCCTTGGAAGAGACGTGGAGCTCAGAGTGGATTAACAGGACAGTTTTAATGCCCCTTGGAAGAGACGTAGAGGTCACAGTAGCTTAACAAGACGGTTTTATTGCACCTAGGAAGAGACGTGGAGGTCACAGTAGCTTAACAAGATGGTTTTAATGCCCATTCGAAGAGACATGGAGGTCAGAGTGGTTAACAAGACAGTTTTAATGCCCTTGGAAGAGACGTGGAGTTCAGAGTGGCTTAACAAGACGGTTTTAATGCCCCGTGGAAGAGAAGTTGAGTTCAGAGTGGTTTAACAAGACGGTTTTAATGCCCCTTGAAAGATACGTGGAGTTCAGAGTGGTTTAACAAGACGGTTTTAATGCCCCTTTGAAGAGACGTGGAGGTCACAGTAGCTTAACAATATGGTTTTAATGCCACTAGGAAGAGACTTGGAGGTCACAGTAGCTTAACAAGACGGTTTTAATGCCCATTCGAAGAGATATGGAGGTCAGAGTGGTTTAACAAGACAGTTTTAATGCCCCTTGGAAGAGACGTAGAGGTCACAGTAGCTTAACAAGACGGTTTTATTGCACCTAGGAAGAGACGTGGAGGTCACTGTAGCTTAACAAGACGGTTATAATGCCCATTAGAAGAGACATGGATGTCAGAGTGGTTAACAAGACAGTTTTTTATGCCCTTGGAAGAGACGTGGAGTTCAGAGTGGTTTAACAAGACGGTTTTAATGCCCCTTGGAAGAGACGTGGAGTTCAGAGTGGTTTAGCAAGACGGTTTTAAGGCTCCTTGGAAGAGACGTGGAGGTCACAGTAGTTTAACAAGACGGTTTTAATGCCCATTGGAAGAGACGTGGAGTTCAGAGTGGTATAACAAGGCGGTTTTAATGCCCCTTGGAAGAGACGTGGAGGTCAGAGTGGTTTAACAAGACAGTTTTAATGCCCCTTGGAAGAAACGTGGAAGTCACAGTAGCTTAACAAGACGGTTTTAATGCCCCTTGGAAAAGAAGTGGAGTTCAGAGTGGTTTAACAAGACGGTTTTAATGCCCCTTGGAAGAGACGTGGTGGTCACAGTAGCTTAACAATATGGTTTTAATGCCACTAGGAAGAGACTTGGAGGTCACAGTAGCTTAACAAGACTGTTTTAATGCCCATTCGAAGAGACATGGAGGTCAGAGTGGTTTAACAAGACAGTTTTAATGCCTTTGGAAGAGACGTGGAGTTCAGAGTGGTTTAACAAGACTGTTTAAATGCCCCTTGGAAGAGAAGTGGTGTTCAGAGTGGTTTAGCAAGACGGTTTTAAGGCCCCTTGGAAGAGACGTGGAGGTCACAGTATCGTAACAAGACGGTTTTAATGCCCCTTGAAAGAGACGTTGAGGTCACAGTAACTTAGCAAGATGGTTTTAATGCCTCTTGGAAGAGACCTGGAGTTCAGAGTGGTTTAACAAGACGGTTTTAATGCCCCTTGGAAGAGACGTGGAGGTCAGAGTGGTTTAACAAGACGGTTTTAATGCCCCTTGGAAGAAACGTGGAGGTCACAGTAGCTTAACAAGATAGTTTTAATGCCCCTTGGAAGAGACGTGGAGTTCAGAGTGGTTTAACAAGACGGTTTTAATGCCCCTAGGAAGAGACGTGGAGATAACAGATGCTTTACAAGATGGTTTTAATGCTCCTTGGAAGAGGCGTGGAGGTCACAGTAGCTTAACAGTGCGGTTTTTATGCCCTTTGGAAGAGTCGTGATGTTCAGAGTGGTTTAACAAGACGGTTTTAATGCCCCTTGGAAGAGACGTGGAGGTCATAGTATCTTAACAAGACGGTTTTAATGCCCCTTGGAAGAGACGTGGAGGTCACAGTAGATTAACAAGATGGTTTTAATGCCCCTTGGAAGAGACGTGGAGGTCAGAGTGGTTTAACAAGATGGTTTTAATGCCCCTTGGAAGAGACGTGGAGGTCACAGTAGCTTAACAAGATGGTTTTAATGCTCCTTGGAAGAGACGTGGAGGTCACAGTGGTTTAACAAGACGGTTTTAATGCCCCTTGGAAGAAACGTGGAGGTCACAGTAGCTTAGCAAGATAGTTTTAATGCCCGTTGGAAGAGACGTGGAGTTCAGAGTGGTTTAACAAGACGGTTTTAATGCCCCTTGGAAGAGACGTGGAGATCACAGATGCTTTACAAGACGGTTTTAATGCTCCTTGGAAGAGGCGTGGAGGTCACAGTAGCTTAACAGGACGGTTTTTATGCCCCTTGGAAGAGACGTGATGTTCAGAGTGGTTTAACAAGATGGTTTTAATGCCCCTTGGAAGAGACGTGGAGGTCATAGTATCTTAACAAGACGGTTTTAATGCCCCTTGGAAGAGACGTGGAGGTCACAGTAGCTTAACAAGACGGTTTTAAGGCTCCTTGGAAGAGACGTGGAGGTTACAGTAGCTTAAGAAGGCGGTTTTAATGCCCTTTGGAAGAGACGTGATGTTCAGAGTGGTTTAATAAGATGGTTTTAATGACCCTTGGAAGAGACATGAAGGTCATAGTATCTTAACAAGACGGTTTTAATGCCCCTTTGAAGAGACGTGGAGTTCAGAGTGGTTTAACAAAACGGTTTTAATGCCCCTTCGAAGAGACTTGGAGGTCACAGTAGCTTAACAAGACGGTTTTAATGCCCCTTGGAAGAGACGTGGAGGTCAGGGTGGTTTAACAAGACGGTTTTATTGCCCCTTGGCAGAGAGGTGGAGGTCAGAGTGGTTTATCAAGATGGTTTTAATGCCCCTTGGAAGAGACGTGGAGTTCAGAGTGGTTTAACAAGACGGTTTTAATGCCCCTTACAAGAGCCATGCAATACAGCATATTAAAAACATTATTCCTAAAATTGGGGAGTGGGTCTCCCATAGTCTTTGCCTATGCCTTCCAAACAAAAGCTGCCAAAAATTAGGACGGAGGAACTTGCAATGCTGGCAACATGGACCACGGTCATCCTGGTGGTATACTGGTGGTGGAGGCTGTGGATAAAGAGAAGAGCAAAAACAGCCAAAATGAGGAAGCGCATACCCATGTGTGGGTGTGAAGCGGTGCATGGAAATACACCTCCCGAAATAACACAGTGGATTTGACCTTATGTTACTCTGCTGTCATTTAGTGGTGATGAGAAATCTGGCCCAATCCAGCCCTTGTTCATTTTGATAAGGGTCATCTTGTCAGCATTGTCAGTTGACAGGTGAATGCGCTTATCAGTTATAATTACCCCAGCGGTACTAAAAACACGCTCTGATAACACGCTAGCGGCAGGGCAGGAGAGGACTTTCAAGGCATACAGAGCGAGTTCATTCCAAGTGTCCAGCTTGGATACCCAATAATTAAAAGGCACAGAGGAATCACGGAGGACGCTGGTACGGTTGGCAAGGTACTCCCTCACCATCTTTTGAAACTTTCCACTTGTGAGAGAACCCCGCGCCTCAGGGCCTGTAAGCTGGGCGGGTCTCAGAAAACTGTCCCAGAACGTTGACAGTGTTCCCCTGCCTCTGCTGGATTGGAGTTGCGTCTCTCTCGCCTGTATGCCTTGGTTGGGCAATGAATTGTGACCTCTGCCGCTAGTGTGTTCAGATGGGAATTTTTTTAACAGTTCTGCAGCAAGGGCCTTCTGGTGCTGCCCCATTTTTGTAGACCTCTCTACCTCAGGAATAAGAGAGTGAAAGTTCTCCTTGTAGCGGGGGTCTAAATGTGTCACCAACCAGTAATGACTGTCACCCAACATTTTGACAACGTGAGGGTCACGGTTAAGGCAGCGTAACATTAAGTCAGCCATGCGTGCCAGACTGGTAACGGGCAAGACTTGCGTGTCCTCACCAAGATAACAACTGACCATGCTCTCTTTCTCCTCCTCCTCCACCCTGTGCTCAGGCCACCCACGCTGAACCAACGGTATGACAGTTGTACAGGTACTACCGTCTACAGCACATGATACCTGCTCCTGTTCGTCGTCCTCCTCCTCCTCCTCTCCCTCATTGTCCCCAATGCACTTTGGGATGAGATGAAGCTGGGCTGTGTGTAATCGCCCGCTAAGGCTTCTTGATCCATCTCATCATACTCTGGCTGCAATGCCTCCTCTTTAATTCTCTGCAGAGAGTGTTACAAAAGACAGACAAGTGGGATGCTGACGCTAATGATGGCGTCATCACCACTCACCATCTTGGTGGACTCCTCAAAGTTTGTCAGGATGGTACATATGTCAGACATCCAGGTCCACTCCTGAGGTCTTATGTGTGGAGTCTGACCTGAATATCGACGGCCTTGTTGCAGCAGGTACTCCACAACTGCTCTCTTCTACTCACAAATCCTTTGCAACATGTGGAGGGTAGAGTTCCAATGTGTGGGGACATCACACACCTGTCGATGTGTTGGAAGCTGCAAACGCTGCTGCAACACAGCAAGGGCGGCGGAAGCTGTATCCGACTTCCGAAAATGAGCTGAGAGGCGGCGTACTTTGATGAGCAGATCTGGCAACTCAGGGTACGATTTAAGAAACCGCTGAACCACGAGGTTAAGCACATGAGCCAGGCATGGTACGTGTGTTATCTCGCCTCGCCTCAGAGCCGCCACCAGGTTACGGCCATTGTCACACACGACCATGCCTGGATGTAGGTTCAGCGTTCTCAGCCACAGATCTGCCTGCTCTTTCACAGCTGTCCACAACTCACAAGCAGTGTGAGGTTTATCACCTAAGCTTATGAGTTTCAGCACAGCCTGTTGGCGCTTGGCTGAGGCAGTACTGCAGTGCTTCCAACTTGTAACTGATGTGGTGATATCTGAGATGGAGGCTGAACATGAAGAGGAGGAGGAGGATGATGTGCAGGAGCTGTACACTGTGGGGGCAACTCTGACTGACAATCCTCGGTGTGGGGAGGATGTGTTCCGTCCCAAGGTCCGACTGGGTCCCGGCTTCCACTATGTTTACCCAGTGTGCCGTCAGGGAGATGTACCGTCCCTGGCCACAAGCACTTGTCCACGTGTCCGTTGTTAGGTGGACTCTCCAAGTAACTGCATTGTTGAGGACACGGCAGATGTTTTGGAACACGTGCTTATGTAGTGCGGGGATGGCACACCGGGCAAAATAGTGTCGGCTGGGGACCGAGTACCGAGAGACGGCCACCGCCATTAGGTTGCGGAAAGATTCCGTCTCCTCCAGCCTAAAAGGCAGCATTTCCAATGCAAGCAGTTGTGAAATGTGCGAATTTAGGACTGTGGCCTGTGGGGCGTTGGCTGCGAATTTGCGCTTTTGTTCAAAGGTCTGGGATATGGACAATTGAACACTGCGGTGGGACGTGGACATGGACGTTGATGCTGTTTCTTGAGAAACTGCCATAACAAGTGAAGACTGAGAGGAGGGGGCATCTTTGCATGCAGTATGGACAGGGGATTGCCTTGCACGCACAACAGAGGGTTCTCTTACGCGCACAACAGCGGAAGAAGCAGTGGTGACACCCGCTGACACTGGTCGTGGACCCTGGGGTTCACCCCACAAAGTCGGGTGCTTTGCTGACATGTGCCTGATCATGCTGGTGGTGGTCATGCTGGTAGTTTTGTCACCGCTGCTGATGTTGGCCTGGCAGGTGGTACAAATGGCCTTTTTGGGGTTATCAGCAGAGTCTTTAAAAAAATTCCAGACTCTGGAAGACCTACCTGGTGTACTGGCAACGTCCCTCGTGTTGGTGTTACGAGGATCGGTTGACCGCCATCTGTCTGCGGCCATCACACTGCTTCTTTCTGCCTGTTGGGGTACTCTGCCTCCCTCCCCCTGTGTGCTGCTGGCCTCGCTCTGTGTGTCCTCCTGCCACGTTTCGTCAGTTACTAGATCATCCACCACCTCCTCCTCTTCCACTTCCGCAACACAGTCCTCCTCCTCACTTCGTGGCAATTGTGTCTCGTCATCGTCCACCTCTTGTGACAAATTGCCAGCGTCTCCTTCCTGTGGCCGTGGCTGTTCAAATATTTGGCTATCGCTACATGGGATCTCCTCTTTCACCACTTCAAGCGGAGCAGGCAAGGGGCCCAAATATGGAAATGTACCAGTGAACAGCTCTTCAGAGTGTCCAACTGTGGGATCAGTTGCTGTCTGATGACACTCGGCATGGTGGGAGGAAGGAGCATCAGGGTGAGGAGGAGTATACAGTCGAGACTCACGGCTACTAACACTTGACCGTGTGAAAGACAGACCGGAGGTGGTGGTGCCCAGGTGACTGGAAGTATTATCTGCTATCCAATTAATAACCTGTTCACACTGATCAGTTCACAATAGTGGTGCTGTTGTGTGCTTCCCTAGTAATTCGGTCAAGAACTGGGAGCGAGAAGATGTGGATTTTGGTTGTGGCACATTTTCACCTTGGCCTCTGCAGGCACCATCACCAGAACGTCCAGTTCCACGTCCCTTGCCACGCGCCTTGCCCATTTTAAATGAAGTAAAATAGCTTACACTCGCACTATCAATGGCAAAAGGGTAATAAAAAGGATCTTTGAACGATGGAAGAGGGAAACCACAGTTCTAGTTATCTGGCCTACACCAGACTCTTTTAAACAGATATATTTGTGTCTGAACAGTCAGCGAGACACTCAAAATGTTTTTTTTAAGGAAAAAAGGCAAAAAGGTAGATTACACCCAGATTTGAACCGTGGAAGAGGAAAACCACAGTTCTAGTTATCTGGCCTACACCAGACTCTTTTAAACAGATATATTTGTGTCTGAACAGTCAGCAAGACACTCAAAATGTTTTTTTTATGGAAAAAAGGCAAACAAGTGGATAATACTGAGATTTGAACCGTGGAACTGAAAAAACACCGTTCTAGTTATCTGGCCTACACCAGACTCTTTTAAACAGATATATTTGTGTCTGAACAGTCAGCGAGACACTCAAAATGTTTTTTTTTATGCAAAAAGGTGGATTACACCCAGATTTGAACCGAGGAAGAGGAAAACCACAGTTCTAGTTATCTGGCCTACACCAGAATCTTTTAAACAGATATATTTGTGTCTGAACAGTCAGCGAGACACTCAAAATGTTTTTTTTATGCAAAAATGGCAAAAAAGTGGATAATACAGAGATTTGAACTGTGGAACTGCAAAACCACAGTTCTAGTTATCTGGCCTACACCAGACTCTTTTAAACAGATATATTTGTGTCTGAACAGTCAGCGAGACACTCAAAATGTTTTTTTTATGGAAAAAAGGCAAAAAAGTGGATAATACAGTGTTACAACCCTCCTGTTAGTTTTTTCTATCTTGTGTTTGCTGTCACGTGACCATCGGCCTATATATTCCAGCTCCGCCCTTCTGGCTTTGCTGGACTTCAGTGTTGTTTGACTGTCTCTCTAGCCAGGTGCTTCGGTGCCTATCTCTGTCTAGTTCGCTTGATCCTCTGGGACCTCTAGTACTTTTTGTCAGTTTGTCTTTTGTGCTCTGCAACAACTTCTGTTTAGGAGGTGTCCCATTTTTGTCCCAGTCCTTAGTTCATTTAGGGACCCCTCCCTTAAATCTAATGGTCTTTGTTCAGACTAGCCTAGGACGAAGGAGGGTCTGTTCACAAGGAACAGGCAGCCCGCTACATCATAGGGATTCAGCTTAGTCTTACTGTAGGGACAGCTTTCCCCTATCTTTCCTTAGTTTATGTTGCAGATCATAACAGTAAGTCCAGCCCAAAAAAAAAACTAAAAGGAAAGAAATTCGGGCATCGGTATGGTTTCCGTCCAGGAGTTGGCTCAATGCCTGCAGGGATTGTCTCTGGAGGTGGCCGAGCTTCAGCAACACGTGAGTAGCTGTCCTGGAGCGCATTTTGTCAAACCCAAGGTAGGACTGCCTGATGTTTTTTATGGTAAACAGCAAGATTTTTTTTCTTTTAAAAATGCTTGTTTGTTATATTTTCGTTTGAGACCCAGATCCTCTGGGAATGAATCACAGCGTATTTGTTTTATTATGTCACTTTTGCGCAAATAACCACAGGGGTGGGCCTCTTCTCTCCAACCTAATGATCCGTGTTTAAGTTCTGTTGAAGAATTTTTTTCTGCTATGGGGCTATTATATGACGATCCTGATCAAATCTCATCTGCTGAATCAGAACTTAGACGTTTGAATCAGGGGTCAGATGATGTTCAAGTTTATTGCACACACTTCAGGAGATGGGCCTCAGAAGTTAAATGGAATGATTCTGTGCTGAGATGTTTATTTCTTGCTGGTCTGAGTGAAAGGGTTAAGGATTTGCTAATTGCATTCCCTGCACCTGAAACTTTGCAGGAAGCTATGCAGTTAGCTGTTCGTGTGGACAGGAGACTGAGGCCCAGGGTTATTGATGTAAAAACTCCTGTTACTTCAGGTCCTAGTTCCCAGAAAACCTGCTCTGACAGCGGAGAACCAATGGAGGTTGAGGCGATGTCACTCCGCTCTCAGGAAAGAGATCGGAGATTCGCCGAAGGTTTGTGTCTTTATTGTGGTAAAGCTGACCATTTGATTAAGTATTGTGAGCGTCGTTTAAGTAAAGAAAAAAAAAAGGTCAGTTACGCCCGTATAGCTTGTTTACGCTCTGCAGGAGTGTTTCTTTCTGGGAGTACTACTCTGCAGGGAGATTTGATTGAATTTCAGGTATTTGTGGATTGTGGTTCAACACTTAATGTGATTGATAAAGGGTTTTTGGAAAACCTTAAATTGGAATCCAAACCTTTGTCATCACCTACAGTTATATGAAAAAGTTTGGGCACCCCCATTAATCTTAAGCTTAATATTTTATAAAAATTGGTATTTTTGCAACAGCTATTTCAGTTTGATATATGTAATAACTGTTGGACACAGTAATGTTTCTGCCTTGAAATGAGGTTTATTGTACTAACAGAAAATGTGCAATCTGCATTCAAACAAAATTTGACAGGTGCATAAGTATGGGCACCCTTATCATTTTCTTGTTTTAAATACTCCTACCTACTTTTTACTGACTTACTAAAGCACTTTTTTTGGTTTTGTAACCTCATTGAGCTTTGAACTTCATAGCCAGGTGTATGCAATCATGAGAAAAGCTACTTAAAGTGGCCACTTGCAAGTTGTTCTCCTGTTTGAATCTCCTCTGAAGAGTGGCATCATGGGCTCCTCAAAACAACTGTCAAATGATCTGAAAACAAAGATTATTCAACATAGTTGTTCAGGGGAAGGATACAAAAAGCTGTCTCAGAGATTTAACCTGTCAGTTTCCACTGTGAGGAACATAGTAAGGAAATGGAAGAACACAGGGACAGTTCTTGTTAAGGCCAGAAGTGGCAGGCCAAGAAAAACATCAGAAAGGCAGAGAAGAAGAATGGTGAGATCAGTCAAGGACAATCCTCAGACCACCTCCAGAGAGCTGCAGCATCACATTGCTGCAGATGGTGTCACTGTGCATCGGTCAACTATACAACGCACTTTGCACAAGGAGAAGCTGTATGGGTGAGTGATACGAAAGAAGCCGTTTCTGCAAGCACGCCACAAACAGAGTCGGCTGAGGTATGCAAAAGCACATTTGGAGAAGCCAATTTCTTTTTGGAAGAAGGTCCTGTGGACTGATGAAACCAAGATTGAGTTGTTTGGTCATGCAAAAAGGCGTTATGCATGGCGGCAAAAAAACACAGCATTCCAAGAAAAACACTTGCTACCCACAGTAAAATTTGGTGGAGGTTCCATCATGCTTTGGGGCTGTGTGGCATATGCCGGCACCGGGAATCTTGTTAAAGTTGAGGGACGCATGGATTCCACTCAGTATCAGCAGATTCTTGACAATAATGTTAAAGAATCAGTGACAAAGTTGAAGTTACGCAGGGGATGGATCTTTCAGCAAGACAATGATCCAAAACACCGCTCCAAATCTATTCAGGCATTCATGCAGAGGAACACTTACAATGTTCTGGAATGGCCATCCCAGTCCCAAGACCTGAATATCATTGAACATCTGTGGGATCATTTGAAGAGGGCTGTCCATGCTCGGCGACCATCAAACTTAACTGAACTGGAATTGCTTTGTAAAGAGGAATGGTCAAAAATACCTTCATCCAGGATCCAGGAAATCATTAAAAGCTACAGGAAGCGACTAAAGGCTGTTATTTTTGCAAAAGGAGGATCTACTAAATATTACTGTCACTTTTCTGGTGAGGTGCCCATACTTATGCAATTGTCAAATTTTGTTTGAATGCAGATTGCACATTTTCTGTTAGTACAATAAACCTCATTTCAAGGCAGAAACATTACTGTGTCCAACAGTTATTACATATAGCAAACTGAAATAGCTGTTGCAAAAACACCAATTTTTATAAAACATTAAGCTTAAGATTAATAGGGGTGCCCAAACTTTTTCATATAACTGTATTTCTGTAGTTGCAATTGATAACACTCCTTTGAAATGTATTACTCACAAGACTGCTGCATTTCCTCTCAACATCAATGGAGGTCACCAAGAAATTTTGGACTTTGTTGTTTTGGATAATTTGCCCTCTCCAGTTGTTCTAGGATTGCCTTGGTTAAAACTGCACAATCCTTTTTTGGACTGGTCCACTAATGTGATTAAGTCTTGGAGTCCAAAGTGCTATGATAAATGTTGTAATGGTCATATTGCGGCTGTGGAAAAAGGGGAATTACCCATACCTATTCAAGATTTTTGGAGGGTTTTTTCGGAGGAGGAGTCGCAAGTTTTACCTCCTCATAGGGATTATGATTGCGCCATGGAGTTTGTTCCGGGTGCTACTCTTCCCAAAAGTCGCTTGTTTAATCTGACTATCCCTGAAAGAAAGGCCTTGGAGGAGTACATAGAGACTAGCCTGGCTGCCGGTCACATTAGACCTTCTAAGTCACCTGTGGCAGTTGGATTCTTCTTTGTTAAAAAAAGGACGGCGGTTTACGTCCATGTCTGGATTTTCGTGAAATTAATAAGATTACCGTACGCAATTCCTACCCATTGCCATTAATTCCTGACTTGTTTAACCAGTTAGTGGGGGCCAAGTGGTTCTCCAAAATTGATCTGCGGGGGGCATGCAATTTGTTACGTGTGAAGGAGGGTGATGAATGGATAACTGCTTTTAACACTCCAGTAGGTCATTTTGAGAATCTGGTGATGCCTTTTGGTCTTACCAATGCACCTGCATTTTTTCAGAACCTTATTAATGACATCCTGAGACCTTTGATTGGTAAGAATGTGGTTGTGTATTTGGATGACATTTTGATTTATTCGTCAGATCTCATGTCCTATTGGCAGAGTGTACGTGAAGTTTTGCAGTTATTGAGTGATAATTCACTCTTTGCTAAGCTGGAGAAATGTGAGTTTGCTATGCAGAAAATTAGTTTTTTGGGCTACATTGTCTCCAGCGAGGGCTTTGAGATGGACCCTGTGAAGGTTCAGGCTGTACAGGAATTGCTTAGGCCTATTGGTTTGAAATCTATACAGAGATTTTGGGGTTTTGCCAATTATTACAGGAAATTCATTAAGAATTTTTCTGTAATTGTCAAACCTCTAACCGATCTCACCAGGAAAGGTGCGAATATGGCCCAGTGGACTACTGAGGCCATTGAAGCGTTTGAGTATCTCAAAGAGAGGTTCAGTTCTGCCCCTATCCTTATGCAGCCTGATGAGACCAAGCCTTTTTTGGTCGAGGTCGATGCTTCATCAGTGTGGGGTCGGAGCAGTTTTGTCTCAGGAGAACAAGGGTGGAGTACATCCTTGTGCCTTCTTTTCGAAAAATTTTTCGGAAACCAAACTGAATTATGATGTTGGAAATCGGGAGTTGCTGGCTATTAAACTTGCGTTTGAACACTGGCTTCATTTTTTCGAAGGCGCTAGATTTCCTATTCAGGTTTACACAGATCATAAGAATTTGATCTATCTGGATGCTGCCAAGCACTTGAATGCCCGTCAAGCTAGGTGGGCACTTTTTTTTTCTCGGTTTCATTTTTCTGTTACCTACAGTTATATGAAAAAGTTTGGGCACCCCTATTAATCTTAAGCTTAATGTTTTATATAAATTGGTGTTTTTGCAACAGCTATTTCAGTTTGATATATGTAATAACTGTAGGACACAGTAATGTTTCTGCCTTGAAATGAGGTTTATTGTACTAACAGAAAATGTGCAATCTGCATTCAAACAAAATTTGACAGGTGCATAAGTATGGGCACCCTTATCATTTTCTTGTTTTAAATACTCCTACCTACTTTTTACTGACGTACTAAAGCACTTTTTTTGGTTTTGTAACCTCATTGAGCTTTGAACTTCATAGCCAGGTGTATGCAATCATGAGAAAAGCTACTTAAAGTGGCCACTTGCAAGTTGTTCTGCTGTTTGAATCTCTTCTGAAGAGTGGCATCATGGCCTCCTCAAAACAACTGTCAAATGATCTGAAAACAAAGATTATTCAACATAGTTGTTCAGGGGAAGGATACAAAAAGCTGTCTCAGAGATTTAACCTGTCAGTTTCCACTGTGAGGAACATAGTAAGGAAATGGAAGAACATAGGGACAGTTCTTGCTAAGGCCAGAAGTGGCAGGCCAAGAAAAACATCAGAAAGGCAGAGAAGAGGAATAGTGAGATCAGTCAAGGACAATCCTCAGATCACCTCCAGAGAGCTGCAGCATCAACTTGCTGCAGATGGTGTCACTGTGCATCGGTCAACTATACAACACACTTTGCACAAGGAGAAGCTGTATGGGAGAGTGATGCGAAAGAAGCCGTTTCTGCAAGCACGCCACAAACAGAGTCGGCTGAGGTATGCAAAAGCACATTTGGAGAAGCCAATTTCTTTTTGGAAGAAGGTCCTGTGGACTGATGAAACCAAGATTGAGTTGTTTGGTAATACAAAAAGGCATTATGCATGGCGGCAAAAAACACAGCATTCCAAGAAAAACACTTGCTACCCACAGTAAAATTTGGTGGAGGTTCCATCATGCTTTGGAGCTGTGTGGCCAATGCCGGCACCGGGAATCTTGTTAAAGTTGAGGGACGCATGGATTCCACTTAGTATCAGCAGATTCTTGACAATAATGTTCAAGAATCAGTGATATAGTTGAAGTTACACAGGGGATGGATCTTTCAGCAAGACAATGATCCAAAACACCGCTCCAAATCTACTCAGGCATTCATGCAGAGGAACAATTACAATGTTCTGGAATGGCCATCCCAGTCCCCAGACCTGAATATCATTGAACATCTGTGGGATCATTTGAAGAGGGCTGTCCATGCTCGGCGACCATCAAACTTAACTGAACTGGAATTGTTTTGTAAAGAGGAATGGTCAAAAATACCTTCATCCAGGATCCAGGAAATCATTAAAAGCTACAGAAGGCGACAAGAGGCTGTTATTTTTGCAAAAGGAGGATCTACTAAATATTAATGTCACTTTTCTGGTGAGGTGCCCATACTTATGCACCTGTCAAATTTTGTTTGAATGCAGATTGCACATTTTCTGTTAGTACAATAAACCTCATTTCAAGGCAGAAACATTACTGTGTCCAACAGTTATTACATATATCAAACTGAAATAGCTGTTGCAAAAACACAAATTTTTATAAAACATTAAGCTTAAGATTAATAGGGGTGCCCAAACTTTTTCATATAACTGTATATCCCCGGTACTAAGAATGTTAAAGCCGATGCTTTATCTCGCAGCTTCTCTCCTATGGTTGGTGCCGAGGAGAAGGAGAGCATTTTGCAGAAAGGAGTTGTGGTGGCGGCTTTGGACTCCGTTTTGGAGAATGGGATTCTGAATGCTCAAGAAGATGCTCCATCTAACACTCCCCATGGGAGGTTGTTCGTGCCTAGAGCCTTTAGGAGAGATTTGTTTGTGGAGTGTCATGAATCTTGGTTGGCAGGTCATCCAGGAGTTTCAGAGACTAAGAGACTTATCAGTCGCAGTTTTTTGTTGCCTGGATGGCAGAAGAAAGTCATCAAGTGGGTGCGTCAGTGTACTGTGTGTGCTAGGTCAAAGGCTTCACATACTCCTGCTGCGGGGTTGCTTTGCCCTCTGGAGGTTCCTAGTGTGCCTTGAACGCATCTCACAATGGATTTTATTACTGATCTTCCTGTGTCCGAGGGTTTTACTGTCATCTGGATGGTCGTGGACCGTTTTAGTAAGATGTGTCATTTGGTTCCATTCATTAAGCTGCCCTGCGCAAAGACACTCACTAAGGCGTTTGTTAAGGAGATTGTCAAGCTCCATGGCGTTCCCACGGATATTGTTTCTGATAGAGGACCTCAGTTTGTGGCTAGCTTTTGGCATGCTTTTTGTGACAGGTTGGGAGTCCATTTGTCATTTTCGTCTGGTTATCATCTGGAGTCGAATGGACAGACTGAAAGAAAGAACCAGGATGCTGAACAGTTTTTGCGTTGTTTTGTGGCAGACAATCAAGAGGTGTGGTCTGAGTTTCTTCCTCTCGCAGAATTCGCTCTTAACAATCATACATCCTCCTCTGCTGGGCATTCTCCTTTTTTTTGTTGTACTGGGAGACATCCGTCTTTTGGTTCATTCTCCAAATTGGGGTCGGCGGTGCCGGAGGAGGAGAATTTTTCTGGTGATTTGGAGAGAGTTTGGACTAATGTGCGTTGTAACCTGCAAGAGGCTAACAAGAAGTTCAAGAAGTATTTTGACAGGAAACGTAAAGAGGTTTTGTTTACTGTGGGTGACATGGGTTGGTTGTCCTCGAAGAACCTGCGGTTGAGGATTCCCTCTAAAAAACTGGGTCCTAAGTTTGTGGGTCCATTTAAAGTGCTTCAGGTTGTTAACCCGTCTGCTGTTAGGTTGGATGTCCCTACTTCCTGGAAGATTAATCCTGTGTTTCATGTTTCCTTGTAGAAAAAGGCTGACGTATCTAATAGGGACGCCACTATCACAGTTCCTCCTGTGGTGGAAGACGGCGAATAAGAAATTTCTCGTATTTTGAATTCTAGATGGCATAGAGGGAAATTACAGTATCTTGTCTCCTGGAAGGGTTTCTGTCCTGAAGACAACTCCTGGGTAAGGACGGATGATGTCTCTGCAGTGACGTGCATGAGGTGAGCCGAGTTCATTGGACATTAACTCGGCTCATCTGGATGCCCTCACAGAGAGACACTGTGGAGCGCAAGCAAGCCTGCGCTTCTCAGTGTCTGCGGGATGACAGGCTGGATGGCAGTGTTCTGCTGCGGTCCAGCCTGTCATCTCGATGTAGCAGAGCTGAAGCTGTCATGGGAACCATGGAAAGGTAAGGATGATGTTGCTTTATTATTTTTCTTTTATTTCAGGAGATCGTTGGCTTCAGCTGGAATGGGCGTGATGGTAAGTATGGTTTAATTTAGAACAATAAACAATTGTGTGTTTATTTCAATTAAAGGACTTTTTTCTGGGTGTTGTGTTTTTTTTAAATACTTTACTAGAAATTAATGGTGGTCATGTCTAATATTGGCGTGACCCCATGAATTTCGGGCTTAGGGCCAGCTGATAATGCCAAGCTGGCCCTAACCCCTTTATTACCCAGTGAGCCACCGCATCAGGGCCCTGGATGAGTTGGGTACAGCGCCAGAAGATGGCGCTTCTATGAACGCGCCATTTTCCGGGGTGGCTGCGGACTGCAATTTGCAGCGGGGGTGGCCCAGAAAGCTTGGGCCTCCCTGCGCTGCGGATTCCAGCCCCCAGCTGCCTAGTTGTACCTGGCTGGACACAAAAACAGGGCGAAGCCCCACGTCAATTTTCTTTAAATTATTTCATGAAATAATTAAGAAAAAAAGGGCTTCCCTATATTGTTGTGTCCGGCCAGGTACAAATAGGCAGCTGGTGGTTGGGGGCAGCCCGTTACTGCCTGCTGTACCTGGCTGGACACAAATATAGTGCGAAGCCCCACGTCAATTTTTTTTAAATTATTTCATGAATTTCCTGAAATAATTTAAAAAAATTGAAGTGGGGCTTCGCACTATATTTGTGTCCAGCCAGGTACAGCAGGCAGGAACGGGCTGCCCCCATCCACCAGCTGCCTATTTGTACCTGGCCGGACACAACAATATAGGGAAGCCCTTTTTTTCTTAATTATTTCATGAATTTCATGAAATAATTAAAAAAAATTGAAGTGGGGCTTCGCACTATATTTGTGTCCAGCCAGGTACAGCAGGCAGGAACGGGCTGCCCCCAACCACCAGCTGCCTATTTGTACCTGGCCGGACACAACAATATAGGGAAGGCCTTTTTTTCTTAATTATTTCATGAATTTCATGAAATAATTAAAAAAAAAGTACGTGGGGCTTCGCCCTATTTTTGTGTCCAGCCAGGTACAACTAGGCAGCTGGGGGCTGGAATCTGCAGCGCAGGGAGGCCCAAGCTTTCTGGGCCCCCCCCCCCGCTACAAATTGCAGTCCGCAGCCACCCCGGAAAATGGCGCGTTCATAGAAGCGCCATCTTCTGGCGCTGTACCCAACTCATCCAGGGCCCTGGTGCGGTGGCTCACTGGGTAATAAAGGGGTTAGGGCCAGCTTGGTATTATCAGCTGGCCCCAAGCCCAAAATTCATGGGGTCACGCCAGTATTAGACATGACCGCCATGAATTTCTAGTAAAGTATTTAAAAAAAACACAACACCCAGAATAAAGTCCTTTAATTGAAATAAAGACACAATTCTTTATTGTTCTAAATTAAACCATACTTACCATCACACCCATTCCAGCTGAAGCCAACGATCTCCTGCAATAAAAGAAAAATAATAAACCAACCTCATCCTTACCTTTCCATGGTTCCCACGACAGCTTCAGCTCTGCTACATCGAGATGACTGGCTGGACCGCAGCAGAACGCTGCCATCCAGTCTGTCATCCCGCAGACACTGAGAAGCGCAGGCATGCTTGCGCTCCTCACTGTCTCGCTGTGACGGCATCCAGATGAGCCGAGGTCATGTCCAATGAACTCGGCTCACCTCATGCACGTCACTGACAGCGTGGGAAAATTCTCACGCTGAAGTGCTGAGTGCAGGAGAATTCTCCCACGCTGTCAGTGATGTGCATGAGGTGAGCTCATGTCCAATGAACTCAGCTCACCTCCTGCACGTCACTGACAGCGTGGGAAAATTCTCCTGCAATCAGCGCTTCAGCGTGAGAATTTTCCCACGCTGTCAGTGACGTGCATGAGGTGAGCCGAGTTCATTGGACATGAACTCGGCTCATCTGGATGTCGTCACAGAGAGACGCTGAGCAGCGCAAGCAAGCCTGCGCTTCTCAGTGTCTGCGGGATGACAGGCTGGATGGCAGCGTTCTGCTGCGGTCCAGCCTGTCATCTCGATGTAGCAGAGCTGAAGCTGTCGTGGGAACCATGGAAAGGTAAGGATGAGGTTGCTTTATTATTTTTCTTTTATTGCAGGAGATCGTTGGCTTCAGCTGGAATGGGCGTGATGGTAAGTATGGTTTAATTTAGAACAATAAAGGATTGTGTCTTTATTTCAATTAAAGGACTTTATTATGGGTGTTTGTGTTTTTTTTTAACTTTGACTATGGGGTTAGTAATGGGGGTGTCTTATAGACGCCTCTCCATTACTAACCTGGGCTTGATGTCAGCTGGCATTATAAGCTGACATCAACCCCAACCCTATTACCCCCTGCCACCGCACCAGGGCAGCGTGGAAGAGCGAGGCTAAGTGCCAGAATTGGCGCATCCTATGAATGCGCCATTTCTGGGGCGGCTGACGGCTGGTGTTTCTAGCCTGGGAGGGGGCCAATATTCATGGCTCCCTTCCTGGGCTATTAATATCAGCCCCCAGCTGTCTGCCTAGCCTTTGCTAGCTATTAAATTAGGGGGGACCCCACGTCATTTTTTTTGGGGGGGTCCCCCATTTTAATAGCTAGTAAAGGCTATGTATTCAGCTGGGGGCTGATATTAGTAGCCTGGGAAGCTCCGTGGGTATTACCCCCTTCCCAGGCTTCAAACATCTGCCCCAGCCGTCTGCTTAACCTCCGCTAGAGCCTAAAATTAAGGGGAACCCCACGCCAATTTTTTTAATAATAAATCCTTTATTTTAATACTAAATGACAAGTACAGTAACCAACACTATCACTGTACTTCATATATATGTGACTGACATGTTTCTATCTATCTAATCTATGTGTGATGCTCTATCTTTCTGTTCTAAATTGTCGGGTACCGCTGCTGAATTGCCGGCCGGCTTTTTTAAAGAGACAGTGCATGAAAACACTATTATTTTTTTAAATAAATCCTTTACACTAAATGACAAGTACAGTAAGCAACACTATCACTGTACTTATTATATATGTGACTGACATGTTTCTATTTATCTAATCTATGTGTGAAGCTCTATTCTTTCTGTTCTAAATTGTCGGGTACAGATGCTGAATTGCCGGCCGGCTTTTTTAAAGAGACGGTGTATGAAAACTAATATTTTTTTTAATAAATCCTTTACACTAAATGACAAGTGCAGTAACCAACACTGTCACTGTGCTTCTTATATGTGTGACTGACATGTTTCTATCTATCTAATCTATGTGTGATGCTCTATTCCTTCTTGTCTAAATTGTCGGGTACCGGTGTATGCCGCTGCTGAATTTGCCGGCCGGCTTTTTTAAAGAGAGTGTCTTCTGAGCAGTTTGTCAGCTTTTGGACACCTTTGCAGGTGTTTTCTATGTGTTTCTATGTGTTTTTGTTTGCCTGCCATTGGTTTTAACGGTGTTCGACGGTGTTCTAAGGTGTTCGACGAACAGTTCGACGAACAGTTCCTCGAACATCCCGGTGTTCGACGAACCGAACCCGAACACTACGGGGGTGGCTCAACACTAGTAGGGATTCAGCTTAGTCTTACTGTAGGGACAGCTTTCCCCTATCTTTTCTTAGTTTATGTTGCAGATCATAACATACAGAGATTTGAACCGTGTAACTGCAAAACCACAGTTCTAGTTATCTGGCCTACACCAGACTCTTTTAAACAGATATATTTGTGTCTGAACAGTCAACGAGACACTCAAAATGTTTTTTTTATGCAAAAAAGGCAAAAAAGTGGATTATACAGAGATTTGAACCATGGAACTGCAAAACCACAGTTCTAGTCATCTGGCCTACACCAGACTCTTTTAAACAGATATATTTGTGTCTGAACAGTCAGCGAGACACTGAAACTGTTTTTTTATTATGGAAAAAAGGCAAAAAAGTGGATAATACAGAGATTTGAACCGTGGTATTGCAAAACCACAGTTCTAGTTATCTGGCCTACACCAGACTCTTTTAAAAAGATATATTGGTGTCTGAACAGTCAGGGAGACACTATTACTGTTTTTTTTTACGGCAAAAAATGCACAAAGCAGGATAATAAAGGGATTTGACCCGTGGAACTGCAAAACCACAGTTAAAGTTATGTGGCATACACCAGACTCTTTTAAATAGATATATTGGTATATTGGTGTCTGACCAGTCAGGGAGACACTATTACAGTTTTTTTTTTACGACAAAAAATGCGAAAAGCAGGATAATACAGAGATTTCACCCGTAGAACTGCAAAACCACAGTTATAGTTATGTGGCGTATACCAGAATCTTTTAAACAGATATATTGGTGTCTGACCAGTCAGGGAGACACTATTACAGTTTTTTTTTACAGCAAAAAATGCCAACAGGATAATACAGAGATTTGAACCGTGGAACTGCAAAACCACAGTTATAGTTATGTGACTTACACCAGACTCTTTTAAACAGATACAGTATATTGGTGTCTGACCAGTCATGGAGACACTATTACAGTTTTTTTTTTACAGCAAAAAATGCCAAAAACAGGATAATACAGAGATTTGAACCGTGGAACTGCAAAACCACAGTTCTATTTTTCTGGCCTACACCAGACTCTTTTAAACAGATATATTGGTGTCTGAACAGTCACATACACACTCAATTTATTTATTTTTTTTGGGGGGGGGGGGAATACCAAAAGGTTAATAAGACGCCTATTTGGACAGTCTGACTGAGGAAAATAAATAAATACAGGATTTAGATGAAAAAAAAAAAATTTTTCCTGGCCCCTGAGACCGGGGTGATAAGTCTAGCAATTTGACCAACAGGATCACACAGGACTGTAATGCAGCGTTTGCTGGTATAACCACTGCATCTCTTATGCAGCCTGCCTGCCTGCCTGATATCTGGGATGGATATTAGTCCTGAGAAGGACTGTTTGTTTGATTTGGCAGGCTTTAGAGACCCTACACTACCTATTTCACACTATATATCTCTCCCTAACTCAGCAGCACTGACCCTACACTGGCTGATCCGAAGCGACTGTGTCCAAGATGGCGGCGCCCGGTTTTAAATACTCGAGGTGACGCTGTGCGGCCAGCCAATCACTGTAATGCCCACAAACAACATGGCTGAGGCATTACAGTGACTGGCTGGCAATCCCTGCATATTCATTGGCTGTGTAAAGAGCGCCAAATGTGCAGGGCGGAGACCCGAGCTCCCACCCAAGTAACCTGGAAATGCTCGGTGCTCGCCAAACATCCCCAGTAGCATTGTAAAGGACATATTAATATTCATGCTATCCAAGTGTAAATGACATATTGATACTCATGCTAGAGCAACTCCATTTTGTCTGCTTGCTTTAAAATCATGTTATCACTCCATGCATAACATACATTCTTTCTTTCTCTTCCCATGCAACTTTATCACACTGACCTTTTCTCACAAGAACATTCTGCGAGACATCCTGTTCCCATTATCTAACTAGTCTAGGCCAGGATTGACCTTGTAAATTCCCAGCGTGCTTTTGAACTGATGATAATATGACCATATATGTGTTTCCGTAATAATTGCACTAACATTGGCTCAAGCCTGTAGTACTGTAGTACGGCTGTAGATGATTGGACATTAATAAACTCAAATCAATATAAAATGCTAAGCAAAATAAACGGGATCAGAGATTCTTTGAATCCTCCCATACAGAGCATTGCCTCTGTTTGGTTTTCTGTGGATTGCGCAATCAACATAATAATTTGACACTCACTTGGTCAACCATGAAGGGTTATTGCCCTCCCTTAACAGCTGGCGCCGTGACTCGGATCCCTAACCAGGGACGCCCCACCACCTCTGGACGTCCACAAAGAGAGACTTGCCTTCAGCCTCCCCTACTGGAATTGGGGCTGATCATCCACCACAAAAAGCCACAGTAAGTGCACAAGTTCTTTACTAGTGTTACTGACCGTTTGGTGTGGTTTCCACATGGTGTGTGGTTGTTTGCAGTATCTCCAGACGTCTTGGTTGGATATAGTCAAAGGTGAGACTATAAGGGGTGTAGTCCCATTAGGGGTCTGATATTATTTACTTTCCAAACAATATCACCTCGGATTGACAAGTGAATATTGTGTGAATCTTTCTCAACTTCTGACAAAGATCCTTAGGAGTAGAGATGAGCGGTGTTCAACTCGAACTGTTCGAGCCATTCTACAAACCCGAACGATTTGCACCAAAATCGTAACTGGATTTTTTCACAGTAATACTGTTAATCAATGTTAATACACATTTTCAGTGTACAGCGGGCGGGGGGAGGGGCAGGGGATGAATCTCTGCAGAAATAATGCCGATCTCCTTTTTTTTTTTCTTTCCCGCATTTACAGTGGGGCGGTGCAGTCTGTCAGCCTATGAGCAGCGCACACACGCAGCAAAGTTCTTTTTTTTCACACAAGCAAGGGCATGTGTCTTTGGCTGTGTATGTCACATGTCCTTGCCCTATAAGACCCAGCCATTTTCCCCCGTCGCCACCATTTTATCACTGCTGTAGCTGAGTGTTAGACTGCACCGCTGCTGCTGTTAGCGCTATATTGTGTAACTGTGAATTGCAAGCGAATTTTCTCTTAAATAGACAGAAAGGTTTAGGGAGTAGGGACTAGTTTGTAATTGCAGCCCTTTTGAGGGCTAGGTTACAGCAGTTCCTAGCACTTTTTGCCAGGCAGGTCTGTGCCAGTGCTGTGCAAGTGTTTTTCACAGCATTTGGCTAAATCTAACTAAGCCAATCCTTTTGGGCCTCTAGCAGTGTGTGTTAGTCAGTGGAGTAGCCTATCTGTGTTACAAGCTACAGCACCTGTGTATCTAATACCATTTTTTTTACTGCACCTAGCCAAGTAAAACCTTTTGGGCATAGTAGCAGTGTCTGTTACTCATTGTAGTAGCCCATCTGTACCAAGCTCCTCCACCTTTGAATTTAACAACATTTTTTTACTGCATCTAGCCCAGTAAATAATTTTGGGCCTGTAGCAGTGTCTGTTACTCATTGTAGTAGCCCATCTGTACCAAGCTACACCACATTTGAATTTAATAACATTTTTTTACTGCATCTAGCCCAGTAAATAATTTTGGGCCTGTAGCAGTGTCTGTTACTCATTGTAGTAGCCCATCTGTACCAAGCTACACCACCTTTGAATTTAATAACAATTTTTTACTGCATCTAGCCCAGTAAATAATTTTGCGCCTGTAGCAGTGTCTGTTACTCATTGTAGTAGCCCATCTGTACCAAGCTACACCACCTTTGAATTTAATAACAATTTTTTACTGCATCTAGCCCAGTAAATAATTTTGGGCATAGTAGCAGTGTCTGTTACTCATTGTAGAAGCCCATCTGTACCAAGCTACACCACCTTTGAATTTAATAACAATTTTTTTACTGCATCTAGCCAAGTAAAACATTTTGGGCCTGTAGCAGTGTCTGTTACTTATTGGAGTAGCCCATCTGTACGGGTATGCAGCAATACTAAATAACCAAGGGTGCTCAAGCTTATGGCCTCCGTATTGGGCAGAACAAGTGCTGACAAAAAAACAGACACTCCTGGAACTCTTCCCAATAGTGGTAGCAATAGAAATATGGGGCGTGCGCCTGGCTAACAAAAATATACACTTCATAACAAAAAACACCAGCCTAGCGCACAGCATTAATAAGATGGCATCATCGTCTCTCCCAGTGCTAGGCCTACTACGCCGGCTAGCATTCCTGTGCCTAAAACACAATGTATGGGTCCACGCTAGCCATGATGCTGAGGGGTCTAACGCTGCTGCTAATGCTTTATCACAATTCAATTCGCAGATTTTCACAGAGCTCCTCCCCAACGCCCACCCATCGGGCAACAGTTGCCCACCCTAACTATGGGATCTAGTGGCGAATAGTTGATGCCATTAATCAGAGCGTCAGTTGCCCCGTCGACGTGGCAAGCATACGGTAAGGCATGGGAAGAATGGACACGAATAGTAGCAGGCAGACGGGTTGACCAATGTGAACAAGCCAGATTTCAAGTCACCATAGAATTTCTCCACCAGCTAATGATGAGGGGCATATCAGGGGCGTCAGCGCAGCGGTGTATGACTGGAGTAGCATTTCACTTCCAACTACTGAATTGGGGAGATGTGACAAAGAGATTCATCCCGTTCCGTGTCACTAAAACTGATTTCTCACATCATATCCCTAACACCATTAACATGATACTCATAATTCGAAGCCACACTACAGTCTACTGTATTTGCGATCGCCTTCTTCAGGGCACTATTCATAAGCGAATTAGTCCCTCAATACAAAATTAACACCAGTGGAGGCTTATTACACCAAGACGTAGTCATAGCCAATAATGCAATACGTCTACGCATACGCAAATCGAAAACGGTTCCAGCGGGCAGGGGCACTTGGGTACTTCTACAACCCACAAATGGTACGCTGAGTCGGGTAACAATAGTAAAAACATATATAACCATCAGATCACAAAGTAATTTCTTCCTATCACACATTGATGGAACGCCATTATCAAGATACCAGTTCCAAGCTATATTTAATAAATGCCTAACATCGGCAGGGAACCACCCAAAGATTACGGGACACACTCATTCCACATAGGCGCGGCCACGGAAGCAGCAAGAGCAGGACTGTCAGAAACGGAAGTTTAGAGGATAGGGAGATGGCGATCCACCTGTTTGGCGAGATACATAAGACCGGACTTGTTATCCTAACGTGGTTTGTTTCTTTTATAGGTGACGCTAAGCCAACAGTGTGGGTGATAGGCCACTCGTATATATATTGGGCAGAAAAAAGGGCGAAAGTCCGCCCAGGCGGGAGGAAATTAGAGTTTCATAACACATATTTCAACTGGAGAGGTATTAAAGGCCTGCAATGGCCACAGGTACTAATGGAGGTAATCAAGGTAGGGAGAGAGGCAAGAGGTCTGGTCATCTTAGTTATACAGGCCGGGGGAAACGACCTAGGTCATCAAAAGAGCGCATAACTAATGGCAATAATGAAACTAGACACTGAGCACTTCAGAGAATTTTTCACAAAACTAACTATAGTATGGTCAGAGATTGTGCCGATAGCGGTATGGCAAGTTGCGCGAGACATCAAGGCCATTGAACGGACAAGGCGGGTAATAAATATTCGGATGGCAAAATTTAGAAGAGACAGAGGCGGTGTAGTGATACGACACCGACAACTGGAAGGAGATAAAGCAGGCCTCATACGGCCCGACGATGTTCACTTAATGGATATTGGACTGGACATATTCCTGTCAGGACTCAAGGATGGAGTGGAACAAGCGTTAAGAGTGATGGATGGGGGTCAGAGTCCTTCATACGAGCACGCAGGTTCCTCCGTGGCCTGGAAATAGAAAGGACATGTTGGAGAGTTACACTTGTTGGCCAACTTGCCGGTGTGGAGACTCAGGGAATGCTGCAACAAGCTGAATTATTTTAGAAATAAAATGCCTTTCTAATGGAATGAGCATAAAGAGTTAATAAAGCTGTGACCGATCCTCACCCATCCAGTTGTAAGAGTTACATTATTGTATTGTCAAGGAAAGGGTGGCGGTAGGGGGCTTGAGCATCTGGGTTTGGTTGGGGGTACCCACAGTCTGCCTAGGCTAGATGCAGTTAAAAATTCTTATCAGATACACAGGCGGTGTAGCTTGCTTCAGAGCTGGGCTACTACACTGACTAGCAGACGCTGAAGCTTTGGAGCAGACCTCTGAGTAAACAGCTCTTCAGACTCAACCATCTGTGTTACCCCAAGCCATAGTGTATGTAGTTTCTTACGGTTAAAAGGGGGGGGGGGGAGCAACCCAACCCACCTGGAATTGACGATGCCAAACACAGCAAGGGGACTCCAAAAAGAGTCTCCATTTTTTCCAAAAATTGTGGCACAGACACCACTTCAGTGGCATAAATTGCCCCAGAGTTGCTTAAAACGGTTGGTGAGGTGATTTTACCAAATCCTCAAGCTTTTAGTCTCCCCAGGATGACACAGGGGTAGAAAAGTCCTTGCGGATCCTTGATTTGTTCATCTTTATGAACGTGAGTCTGTCTACATTCTCAGTGGACAGCCGCGTGCGCTTATCTGTCAGCACACCACAAGCAGCGCTGAACACACGTTCAGAGAGAACGCTGGCTGCAGGGCATGACAAGATCTCCAAGGCGTGAGTGGTGAGCTCCGGCCATTTTTCCACATTGGAAGCCCAAAATGAGCAAGGGTCCAGTGACACAGTCATGGCTTCGATGTTCACTTGGAAATACTCCTGTACCATCCTCTCTAGGCGTTGACTATGTGTCAGACTTCTTGTCTCCTGTGGCCTTGTAAAGGATGGTCTAAAAAAGTGGTGAAATGATTCCACAAAATTGCTGTTACCAGCAGATACTGTGTTACTGTTACGGTTTGAGTGATGAAGACTCGACAGTCCCACGGTTGGCAAGTTAGAACTGTGAGATTCACTACGTGCACCACTGATGTTTTGTGGAAAAGCACATGTAAGATTCTGCAACAGCCTCTGCTGATACTCCTGCATGCGTGAATCCCTTTCTATGGCAGGAATTATTTCGGCAAATTTACTTTTGTACCAGGGATCTAAGAGTGTGGCAACCCAGTAGTCGGGATTACTTCGAATTCTGACAATCCGAGGGTCATGTTGCAGGTAGTGCAGCAAGAAGGCACTCATGTGTCTTGCGCATCCAGGAGGACCAAGTCCTTGTTGTGTTGGTAGCGAGGTAAGAATCATGCTTCCTTCCTCTACCCTCTCCCCCCAACCTCGCACAACAGAAATGTGATCAAGGTCTCCCTCATCTGATGAGTCTTACATGCCCATCCCCAGTTCGTCCTCCACTTCTTCCTCAGCTCCTGCACCTTGCTCAACAGTTTGGCTGCTACCATGCGCCCTGGTTAATCCCTCTCCCCCACCCTCCCATGCCTGCCGCCTTGGTGCTGCCGACCGTTTGGACCTTGGAGATGTTATCCCTTCTGCATACGACTCCTCCTCTACTTCCTCCACCTCCTCTTGTCCCAACACCTGACTCCGAATTCTGTTTAACGTGTGCTCCAGCATGTAAATCACCGGAATAGTCATGCTGATAATGGCATCGTCAGCACTAAACATCTTCGTCGCCATTTCAAAACTGTGCAGAAGGGTGCATAGGTCCCTGATCTGAGACCACTCCTGCAGCGTGATTTGCCCCACTTCTGGATCTCTTTGGCCCAGGCTATATGTCAGAACGTATCGCACCAGGGCTTTTCGGTGCTGCCACAGTCTCTGCAACATGTGCATAGTTGAATTCCGCCGTGTCGGCACATCTCATTTCAGCTGGTGAACTGGCAGGCCCAATGACTTCTGTAGAGACGTAAGTCGTTGAGCTGCGGGATGCAAACAGCGGAAGTGAGCACACAGCGACCGTGCCCTCTGCAGAAGGCCATCTAGTCCAGGATAGTGGGCTAAAAATTGCTGGGCAACCAGGTTCAACACGTGAGCCATACAAGGCACGTGTGTGACATTGCCCTGGCGAAGGGCCGCACCCAGGTTTGCAGCATTGTCGCACACGGCCTTCCCTGGTTGCATTTCCAGGGGAGACAACCATTCATGAAACTGGGTCTCCAGAGCTGACCACAACTCCTCAGCTGTGTGACTCACATTTCCCAGATATTTCAAAGTAAACACCGCCTGATGCTGTTGAGCCCTGCTGCCAGCATAGTAAGGAGGTGTGCAGGATTCCTTCTGCGCAGTTAGAAAGCGGGTGGCATTACCAGACAGGCTTTGGGTGCAGGTGGAGGACCGAGAGGAGGTTGAGGAGGCAGAAGCAGTGGAGGAACTTCTAGATAAAGAGGATTGACGCACAACTCGTGGGGACGGCAAGACTTGGACAGCAGCCCCTTGTCCTGCTGTCACCATAGTTACCCAGTGCCCAGTCAGCTACATGCAACGTCCCTGTCCATGCCTACTCATCCAAGTGTCTGTGGTGAAATACACCCTGTCACACACAGAGTTTCTCAAAGAAGCGGTGATGTTGTATGCGACATGCTGGTGGAGCGCAGGCACACCTTTATTTGAGAAGTAGTGCAGACTGGGCATCTGGTACTGGGACACTGCGACAGACATAAGGTCTCAAAAATCCTCTGTGTCCACCAGGCGGAAAGGCAGCATTTCTGTAGCCAACAGCTTGCAGATGGTGAAATTCAACCTCTTAGCTTTGTCATGGCTAGGAGGAAATGGTCTTTTACTTGTCCACATCTGAGGGACCGAGGGCTGGCTGTTGTGCTTAGACGGGGTTGAGTAGGGTGTCCCGGGCAAACTGCCGGTCTGTGAGGAAGATGCAGGTGGATAAGTTAGGTTGCCTTGATCCAAAGGTGGTGCTCTCGATGTCGGAGAGCGCTCAACACCAGCTGGTGTTTCCACTTCCAAATGAAATGATGACCTGCCAATCACACTTGCTGTTGCGGGTAAAGAGGTGGCAGGTCTGCGTCCAAAAACATGTGTGACTGCTGTCCCCCCAGCCACAGAGGATGAAGAGGCCGTGGATGCACAAGATGGGGCAGACGGTGGTTGGCCCGGCCCGCTAGGCCGCATTGTAGCACAGTGAGCTTCCCACTGCAACTTATGCTTCATATCCATGTGACGGTTCATGCATGAAGTACGCAAACTATGGATTTTTTTAGCCTCTACTTAGCTTTTGGTGACAAATATTACAGATAACACAATTTGGGTCATCCTTATCCATCTGAAAAAATGCCCAGGCTATGCAAGGCTTAGAGCCCATGCGACCTGCAGAGCCACCACGACTTGTGGTCAGAGGCAGAGTTGTGGTTGAGGATGCAGTTGTTGACGTGCTTCCAGTACTCTGTCTCTGTCCAGGAAGGCGCAACCTAACCTCACCGTCAATAGCATCCTCCTCCACCTCCTCTGCTGACCTCATCAACTGGCTGACTGTGGATTGACAGTAAGTGGGATATCCAACCTCGTCATCATCACCCTGTGCGTTCTCACACCCGTCGTCCTCATAGCCAACCTCTTCCTGCCCTGACCGAAAAGTCAAATTGTTGCTCCAATCAGGTATTTGAGTCTCATCATCGTCTTCATCATTGTCTCCACCAACAGGAGTTACAGTTTGGGAATGAGGGTCTACATTATGCTCAGAACCTTCTTCATCTTGTCCTGGATCCGACTCATAAAGATTCTGGGCATCAGTGCAGATCATTTTCTCGTCTGGATTAACAGAAGCTCTGGAGCAGACCTCCGTTTCGCAGGCTATAGTATGAGTAAACAGCTCTGCAGACTCAACCATCTGTGTTACCCCATACTCAGACCGGCAGCTGGAGACTTGGGAGCTGTGAGGAAGCAAGTGCGATTGGGGTGACACCTCTGAGGACTGGAGTATTTGTGATGTTGAAGTTGAGGTGGAGGAGAGCCCACTTGAAGGAACACCTGATATCTGTTGAAGCACCTGCTGTTTTTTTGCCTCATCTGGAATTTGTAGCGATGGGTGTGTCCGTAAGAAAGGGATCGTATCACATTGACCACGAAAAGAAGTAGACATCTTAGTTTGACTGGAAGATGGTCTTTCTTCTGCAGATGTTACTCCCCCCCACCGCATGGGGGCTCGACCCACCAGCGGGCAGGCACCAGTATTGGGAGAGGGTGGCTGGCCATCAGGGTCCACCGTGGCTCTGGCACAAACCCAGCGACACAGAGGTCGCACGGGCAGGAACGGACTGGCCGTGTCGGCTTCGCACTCCAGCGTAGTCCCTCTGCCCGCTCACGCCCGTAACCTCAAAGGGATGCGCAAGCGGCTTTTCTTCCCAGGGCTGTTACCCACCCAGCAGGAACGTGGAGGAGCTCAGGTCGGCCTTCAACTGTACTCCCTTACCTCCCTCGCCCTCTTTCCTTCTTCCGTTCTCCATCTAACCCCTCGGCTCTGTGGTGTCCGCTCTCCCTCCAGCTCTCTCCTTCTCACAGGTGGACTACCGCGTGTATTCACACTGTGGCAAATCTTTTGGGGCCAAGCATAAGAAGTTGTCGAGGTAATGGATAATAAGTGCCCCCTTAGAAACGTCCATTACAACCCATTCGAGGAAGCAACTAAACGCCTCAAATAGTGAGCAGGATCTGAACCACCCCATGGGCAAACAGAGATCTATATAGTATGCTCCTTCCCAGAAGCAGCCCAATAGGTGGACACTATTCGGAGGCACAGGTAGTAAGTAACCGAAACGCCACATCAATGTCTGTTTTGACCGTTAGGGTGACCCTTCCCAACTTCTTGATCCACCTGATTGCCTTGTCAAAGGATGTACAGTATATACTACTGTACTTGGTTCCACGTCGATGTTGTCGTTTACTGACCTGCCCCTTGGATATGACAAATGGTGGATTAGTCCGAATGTATTGGTGTTATGTTCTGCTACCAGAGCTAAGGAAAGAGAGGAGATCTGTCCCTACGATAGAACTCAGCTTAATCCCTACGATGTAACAGGGGACCTGATCCTGCGATCAGACCTGCTAAAGTCCTAAGCTAGTCTGTACGGAGACCTATAGATGTGGGGAAGGAATCCCTACAAGTACTAAGGACTGGGAGGAAAATGGGACACCTCCTAACAGAAATAGTAGCAGACAGACGAACAAACAAAATATATAGAACATAGAGGTCAGAAGACCAAGCAAACTAACAGAGCAAGACACAGAGCACAGGCTAGCTAGAAAGTAGATATACAATGAAGTCCAGCAAAGCCAGAAGGGCGGAGCAGGATTAAATAGGCCAAGAAGGTCATGTGACCAGCAAAGGAAAAAAAACCTAAGAGCAAGGTTCTAACAATTGGGTTCCGTTTTTGGCACAACTCACAACGGGGATACCACTACGTCTTGTAAGGAAAGTCTTCTGAATGGAACCGCCATTCTACCTAAAGATATTTATTTTTTTAATTTTCTTGTCACGACGTCTGGGTGTTGGTAGGCTTATTTTAGATTTTTACTCCAGCCTTTCTTGATTTTAGAAGGGCATGACATGTCTATACCTGTGTCTCCCCCTCCTTTTACTCCTCCACCTCTTTTCTTTTCGCATGACTATATGTACTTGTCACTTTTCCATGTGTTAGTTGTGTCTTCTGAGCAGTTTGTCAGCTTTTGGACACCTTTGAAGGTGTTTTCTATGTGTTTCTATGTGTTTTTGTTTGCCTGCCATTGGTTTTAACGGTGTTCGATGGTGTTCGACGAACAGTTCGACGAACAGTTCAGCGAACATACCGGTGTTCGACGAACCGAACCCGAACACTACAGGGGGTGGCTCAACTCTACTTAGGAGACTGAACATTGTTAGGTTCAGTCGCGGCAGGTGATCGAAGATTGGGTAGGGCACGCACGTAGATATACATACAGTGGTGGCCAAAAGTATTGGCACCCCTGCAATTCTGTCAGATAATACTCAGTTTCTTCCTGAAAATGATTGCAATCACAAATTCTTTGGTATTATTATCTTCATTTAATTTGTCTTCAATGAAAAAACACAAAAAGAATTGCCCTAAAGCCAAATTGGATACAATTCCACACCAAACCTAAAAAAGGGGGTGGACAAAAGTATTGGCACTGTTTGAAAAATCATGTGATGCTTCTCTAATTCATGTAATTAACAGCACCTGTAACTTACCTGTGGCACCTAACAGGTGTTGGCAATAACTAAATCACACTTGCAGCCAGTTAACATGGATTAAAGTTGACTCAACCTCTGTCCTGTGTCCTTGTGTGTACCACATTGAGCATGGAGAAAAGAAAGAAGACCAAAGAACTGTCTGAGGACTTGAGAAACCAAATTGTGAGGAAGCATGAGCAATGTCAAGGCTACAAGTCCATCTCCAAAGACCTGAATGTTCCTGTGTCTTCCGTGCGCAGTGTCATCAAGAAGTTTAAAGCCCATGGCACTGTGGCTAACCTCCCTAGATGTGAACGGAAAAGAAAAATTGACGAGAGATTTCAATGCAAGATTGTGCGGATGGTGGATAAAGAACCTCGACTAACATCCAAACAAGTTCAAGCTGCCCTGCAGTCCGAGGGTACAACAGTGTCAACCCGTACTATCCGTCGGCGTCTGAATGAAAAGGGACTATATGGTAGGATACCCAGAAGACCCCACTTCTTACCCCGAGACATAAAAAAGCCAGGCTGGAGTTTGCCAAAACTTACCTGAGAAAGCCTAAAATGTTTTGGAAGAATGTTCTCTGGTCAGATGAGACAAAAGTAGAGCTTTTTGGCAAAAAGCATCAACATAGAGTGTACAGGAAAAAAAAAGAGGCATTCAAAGAAAAGAACACGGTCCCTACAGTCAAACATGGCGGAGGTTCCCTGATGTTTTGGGGTTGCTTTGCTGCCTATGGCACTGGACTGCTTGACCGTGTGCATGGCACTATGAAGTCTGAAGACTACCAACAAATTTTGCAGCATAATGTAGGGCCCAGTGTGAGAAAGCTGGGTCTCCCTCAGAGGTTATGGGTCTTCCAGCAAGACAATGACCCAAACACACACTTCCAAAAGCACTATAAAATGGTTTGAGAGAAAGCACTGGAGACTTCTAAGGTGGCCAGCAATGAGTCCAGACCTGAATCCCATAGAACACCTGTTGTAACATACCTGGCGGCGTCCTTGCATAGTGGTCCATCTCCCACTGTGCAAGAGCGCGCACTTGATCTCCTGTCCAGAATGTCTCTCTGGCTTCCCTCCATGCTGTCTGTTTGTGTCTGTTTCTGCTGCTTAAGGGCGGCGCCCGATCACTTCCTGCTTTTTGTACCTGCTGTGGGTCACACCCCTTGTGCGTCCTCAGCCTATTGCTGTCTGTCACCTGTTATATAACCCAGCTGCTCCAATCAATCCCTGCCTGAGCATAGTGTTTCATTCAGTGTGTGCTTGCACTCTGAAGGTGCCAGGTCCCGTTCTGTGTTCTCTTGTCTGCCTATCCTGGAGGCTGTATTTCCAGGCCTGTCTGAACACGCTCCTAGCCTGTTCCTCCTGCCTTCTAGGGGCCGATTACCTAGACCCGCTCCTGTATCTTGTCTTTCCTGTCTGAACACGCTCCTAGCCTGTTCCTCCCGCCTTCTAGGGGCCGATTACCTAGACCCGCTCCTGTATCTTGTCTGTCCTGTCTGAACACGCTCCTTGCCTGTTTGTCCTGCCTCTCTGGGGGCCGTATTCCCAGACCCGCTCCTGTATTCCGCTGCAGTGTCGGTCTCCTCCGTACACTCAGTTCCAGTCTGAACTCTCTCCTATCCTTTACCTGTTTTGCCTCTATGTCCGTTCCCTTCCTTTTTCTGCAGAGTCTGAACTCGTACCTAACTCCTGCTTGTTGTCTCTGTACTCCCGTTTGTGAGTTTGTGGTCCACTCGCTACTTCACTGCAAGTACCCTGTGGGTATCTGGATCTGCCTTTCCCTTCCTGTCTGTTCCGTGTGAACAGAGCCCTGTCCCCCCTGCTCAGCCTAGCCTGCTCTGACTCCTTTGCTCACCGCTCCGGCGGTTCTAGCCTGCTCTGACTCCTTTGCTCACCGCTCCGGCGGTTCTAGCCTGCTCTTACTCCTTTGCTCACCGCTCCGGTGGTTCTAGCCTGCTCTGACTCCTTTGCTCACCGCTCCGGTGGTTCTAGCCTGCTCTGACTCCTTTGCTCACCGCTCCGGCGGTTCTAGCCTGCTCTGACTCCTTTGCTTACCGCTCCGGCGGTTCTAGCCTGCTCTGACTCCTTTGCTCGCTGCTCCGGCAGCCTTGCTCCGCTCTGACCCTTTTGCTCACTGCTCCGGCAGTCTCGCTCCGCTCTTATCCTTTTGCTCACTGCTCCGGCAGTCTTGCTCCACTCTTGCTCACCGCTCCAGGTGGTCTCGTCCTGCTTTACTCTTGCTCACTGCTCTGGCAGTCTCGCTCAGCTCTGACCCTTTGCTCACCGCTCCTGGCGGCCTTGTCCTGCTCTACTCTTGCTCACCGCTCCAGGCGGCCTTGTCCTGCCCTGTTCTCGCTCACCTCTCTGGGCGGCCTCACTCTGCTGTGTTTGTCCGCCACATCTGTGGTTCTGTTCCTGAGTCCCAGTGTGTACTGGGTCCTATCCCGCCAGTGTCCCTACCTGCTAGTGCCTCCCTGTCTGCACTCTAGCTGTGCTTGCCTGTACCCCTATGCCTGTATTGATCCTGAGTCCCAGTGTGTACTGGGTCCTATCCCGCCTGTGTTCCTACCTGCTAGTGCCTCCCTGTCTGCACTCTAGATGTGCTTGCCTGTACCCCCCAGCCTGCATACCCGCCTGCCTGCATACCAGTCGTGCCTGCCTATACCCACCAGTCTGTGTGCCAGCCTAACCAGCCTGTTCCTGTATTCCCCTGTGTGGTTCAACAGCCGTGTCCGGGGTCTGTCCTGGAGTAGCACCTGGTCCCTCTGCTCGGTTCCTCCTTGGTGCACTGGCGTCGTATGCCGTCGTGCGACCCTGGTCGGATCGGGTGAATACCTAGTTACGCCCCTCCAGGCATTCACTCTCCGGCACGGTCCAGTGGAATCACACGCACACGCCGCTCAGCCCGGGCGTGTGCATTACACCTGTGGAGAGATCTCAAAATGGCAGTTTGGAGAAGGCACCCTTCAAATATCAGGGACCTGGAGCAGTTTGCCAAAGAAGAATGGTCTACAATTCCAGCAGAGCATTGTAAGAAACTCATTGATGGTTACCGGAAGCGGTTGTTTGCAGTTATTTTGGCAAAAGGTTGTGCAACCAAGTATTAGGCTGAGGGTGCCAATACTTTTGTCGGGCCCATTTTTGAGTTTTGTGTGAAATGATCAATGATTTGATTTTTGCTTCATTCTCTTTTGTGTTTTTTCCTTGCAAGCAAATTAAATGAAGATAACAATACCAAAGAATTTGTGATTGCAATCATTTTCAGGAAGAAACTGAGTATTATCGGACAGAATTGCAGGGGTGCCAATACTTTTGGCCACCACTGTATATCGAGTGTCCGGAGGGTTGCAAAAGTGCTCCCTCTTCCTTTCATCAGCCGTGAAAGACTTCCCCGACGGGAGGGGTGAATTAAAAAAGTCAGTGGAACAGCTAGGAGGTCCGGTCGGACTCTGCTGTGCACAAAAATTAAGGATCTTTGTTGAGATTGGGAGGCGGCAGTAGTGATTAATCAATGTTTCCATGGAGCAGAAAGAATTTGTCTCCCCTGAAGGAGGTGAAAGAGAAAGAGAGACAGGAGGTGAGAAAGAGAGAGACAGTAGGTGAGAGAGAGAGACAGCACGAAAAGTGTTTAAGGTGTTAAATTTTCCTGTGGGAGGGAGACCTCAGCCTGCCATCTGCCGTCTCGCTCGCAGAGGAGGAGACGAAGCCTGGTTGTTTTAATTATTTTTATGTAAAGAACGGAGAATTATCTAGCACTGTAACAGCAGTGTCTGACTGTTTTGTGCTGCAAAATGCAGCTGATGTGAAAAAAGGCTGCGCTGAGTTTATTGAAAGAAGGGAAAAGTTATGTACAGAAACTTAAACAGTTAACTAAAACATGCAAGCTACCAGATAAGGGCCGGTTAATTATGAAGAAGAAAATGGGCAAGTTAGAAGATAAAGGATTGTTACAAACAGCTTTGGCTTGATACGGAACAGCAGAGAATTTGCAGAAAAAAAAAAAAGGGTGAATGGAGGAAGAAAATGCAGACAATAAGGGAAAGACGCTATGTTATGTGTATTACAAAGATACTGCTCTCCGATAGTGGCGGCGTATTGAATTGTTGGGAATGTTCTAATTGTGGCCAGCAGAATCCATTATCAGCAGATTATTGTGTTGCATGTCACGTGCCCCGTCCAGGAGGCCCACCCCTTGCTACTACCCAAGCCACTCCTAGTGCCCCATCCTCATCTGTTATACCTATGTCCGCCCAAAGTTCCAACCCTTCCTGCAGCGGCCATGTTACTACACCAATTGCATCTCCTCAGGCCTCTGACCAGATGTCCCTTTGGTGGCGGCCATCTTGGCGCACCCCTCCTGTAGTGTGCTTCCTTCTTGTGGCGGCCATCTTGGCACACCCGGAATACAGGCAGCAATACACACTACACCCGGAATGTGTATGAGGAAGATCATCATGATCAGTGTGTGACAGAGTATCAGACGCCAATACGTATGAGAGTGGGGTTGACTTCTGTCAAGCCCTTAAAATATGGGCTCAGGATAAGTTGGCTGATCAATCCACTACCCTCAACAGCACATATTTATGTCCACTTTGACATTAGGGCTAAAATATGGTGATGTAAACTAATTCTCTAGATGGTCATATATCCTTAAGGTCCTAATAGATGCACATACACGTTGTCTGGTTTACAGTAATTGATTTAGCAAACGCCAGTTTCTGTTTGCATTTACATATCAGGGCAGGCAATTGACTTGGACGGTGATGCCGCAGGGTGCGCAGAATAGCCCTAAACAGTTTGCAAAGAACATGTCTAGCTGTCTGCTGCCGTGGCAGCTGGACAACTCTGAGGTAGTACTTTTACAATACGTGGATGATCTTCTTTTGTGTGCCCCCATGGAGCAAATGTCCATGAGGGCCAGTGTTAGCCTCCTCAAGCATCTAGCAAAACTGAATTGTCGAGTCTCAGCCTCGAAACTTCAGTTTTGCCTTGATCAAGTGGTCTTCTTAGGCCACTGCCTTACTCAGGGTGCCAGACAACTTACAGAAGAAAGGAAGACGGCCATCTACCTGCTACCATTCCCCAAAAGATCCCATAGAGCTGCAATGGTTCCTCGGACTATGTACATATTGCAGACAATGGATCTCAGACGCCTCACGTCTGATGCAGCCCCTATATGATGCATTAAAAGAAGACACTCTGGCTAATGTAAACTACAAGGACCACCAAGAACTGCTGCAACAAGCCTTTGAGCAACTAAAGTCAAGGATAATGACAGCTCCTGCCCTTGGAAATCCAGACTATGCTCAACCTTTCCATTTGTATGTCTCTGAGATGGGAGGGTATGCAGCCGGAGTACTCACGCAGAGACACTGTAAAAGCAGCGCCCAGTCGGTTATTACTCAGCGCATCTGGACCCGGTATCCAGGGCCTCCCCCAGCTGTCTATGAGCGGTTCACACCACACAGCAACCTAAACATCTGTCTACACAGAGACACCTGCGGCTGCAGTGTTTGTTGATTTTGCCAGAAAATGTGAAGTTACACCGGTGCATCACCATCAACCCAGCCATCCTATTGCCTGCACCTGAAGGAGAGGGGAAAGAGGCTCCACCGCATGATTGTCTGGAACAAATTACTGCGGAGTCAACTCCACTTGTTCTAGTGGGGGAAGTACCCTTGGATGACCCAGAACTTACGTTATATATGGATGGATCAAAATATGCTGACACCTCTTGCAGGTTTCATACTGGATATGCTGTCACAACTGAAGATACATTGGTAGAGGCAGCAACCTTACCACCACCAAGAAGCTGGTCTCTGAAGTTGTTCGCCGGTATGGAATCCCAGAAGTTATCGAAAGTGATCAAGGACCAGCCTTTTCCTCATGCATATATCAAGAACTACTTGCCATGATTGGATCAACAGTGGCGTTACATACTCCTTACCATCCACAGTCAAGTGGCAAGGTGGAGAGATTGAATGGCACACTGAAAAGGCAATTAACCAAAATGATGCAGGAGACTATGGCCCAGTGGCCTGAGCTCCTTCCCATTGCACTGTATCACATACGCACCACCCCCATAGGGAACCTCAAACTGTCACCCTATGAGATACTATTTGGGTCACAACCAGCCATAGCTAGATTTACCCCACAACAATTATCAGAAGAAACAGATCATGTTGTGCAATATGTGATTCAGCTTGCCAAAGCCTTAAGTAACACCCATGCGTTAGTATCATCTTCTATTCCAGATCCAGCTGATGCAGAAGGTTGTCATACCCTCAAACCTGGAGATTATGTTTATGTGAAGGAGCATGTTCGGAAACACGGACTAGAACCATTGTATGACGGACCATACCAAGTGCTCCTGACAACCCCAACAGCAGTAAAACATGAATTTTCTGAATATAAGCCTTGTGATCCAACATGTGGCAATCCGGAATGTTGGATATTGTAGCCCCCTGGGACAAATGCCTTCATGGTGTATGCTATCAAATAACACAGTTTTTATCGATTTGGTACATGAATTAGTATTACAGCACTCTGTTTTATGGGATCTGCCATCAGCCACATATTGGGTCTGTGGGAATAATGCGTATAAATGGCTCCCAGTCGGAGTACGGGGGACTTGTACATTGGCCCGGCTAACTCCAGCCACTTATCTTATTCCCCATAGTAAAGTAGATATGAGAGCCATCCCTCTTCATACCATTTATAAACGTGCCAAGGACAACACCCCACGCGCATCAGGAAGACCTCATTTAGTACAAATGAGTATACCCAATAAGATAGCCAGTACTGTCTTCCTCTACCCTATGGTAACACAAATGTGGGACAAATTAGTGGAAGTCACTGATTACTTAGATGACCAGATTTGGAGTGTATTGGAAGTAATTAATACTACTGTTTCAGTGCAGAATCAACTTATTATAGTGGCTAATCAACATACTTTAGTGCTGGACTATTTGACAGCAGCTCAAGGAGGGATGTGTCAGGTTATAGGCCCAGCCTGTTGTCACTATATTGACCCCGACTCTACCATACGGTTAAAGACTAAAATGGAAGACATTAGGAAGCTCAGGGTAGAATATAACAAACATAATGAATTGACCAAAGACAGTTGGTGGTCTGATACGTTTTCCTTTTTAAATCCTGCTAACTGGTTAAAAAAGAAATTGGTGGATGGATTGCTGGAATATTACAAGGAGTGTTGCATATTGCTGATTGCGTCTTGTTAATATATGTTTTACTAAAACTAGTCTTTTATTGTATCCCATTTAGCATGAGGAAAACCTGCCAGTCATCAGAGAGCAAGGAGGATAATGTCAACCAACATCCAGTGCTACTATACACAGACCTCTCAGATGTAACCATCATTGAGGACCTGGACGACAAGGGAATGATGACCTTTACCCGCTTGCCCCAACCAACCTCACGTCTGAAGGTCGGAGCTTTATGATTATGTCAACAAACAAGGGGGGATGGACATGCCGCGACAGCCTCAATTGGTAACAAGGGCACTAATTGGGAGAAGACCATTGTCCCTCAGGCTCAAAACATGACCCTGAGAAAGCACCTCTATTGTTGATAATAACAATCAACCTAATAATTTGACACTCACTTGGTCAACCGTGAAGAGTTATTGCCCTCCCTTAACAGCGTGATGCTTGGGCGAGTAACGAGCAGTGTCGAGCATGCTCGCTCAACACTACTGATAAACCAAGAAGGTTCTCACCTGGAGAAGGATGCTCCCCCACAAGCCAAATACCTGTGGAATGAGAGAAGCCGGCTGTTCATCTACAGAGAGAAGCTGTGCAGAAGGTATGTCAACCCCAAGACCCATGAAATGGTGTGGCAGATTGTTGTACCTAGGACAGATATCCAGATGATGTTAGCGGCCTACCACGACCAAGCTGGTCACTTTGGCTGGAAAAAGCTGGAAACCCTGCTGAAGGACCGATTCTTTTGGGTTGGAATGTGGAGTTCCATAGAAAGGTGGTGCCGGAATTGTGGACCCTGTAGCCTCAGAAGGAAAGACTACGGCAGCCAGAAAGCACCCTTACAGTCCATCAAAACAACCCAACCCCTGAAGATTGTCGCTCTGGATCATGTCAAACTGTCACCCAGCAGATCAGGCTACTCCTATGCCCTGACCATGGTGGATCACTATTCTCGGTTCCTGGTGGTAGCACCTGTCAAGGATCTGACAGCAGAAACTGCAGCTAGAACATTCCAAGCCTACTTCTGCAGACCGCATGGATATCCTGAAAAGGTGCTAACAGATCAAGGCCCTGCTTTTGAAGCTGAGCTATTCAAGGAATTCTGTCACCTGTATGGATGCAAGAAGATCCGGACTACACCATATCATCCGCAAACCAACGGTATGTGCGAGTAAATGAATAAAATCGTAATAGATCTGTTAAAAACCCTGCCTTTGGAAGAGAGGAACCAGTGGCCAGAAAAGCTACCTGACCTAGTGGACCTGTATAACCACATACCCGTGAGTTCTACTAATTGTACCCCAGCGTACCTCATGAGAGCAAAACCTGGAAAATTGCCCATGGACCTGGAACTCGGAGTGGTAGAACCTATTGCAGATATGTCCACTGAAGACTGGGACACGAGTCGGCAAGAGCAGTACTGGAAAGTACAGGCCTGTGTCGAAGACAGTCTAAATAGAGTAAGGGAAAGGCAAGAAGAACAGTAGAATAAGCATGCACCAGCAGAAACCTAGGCACCTGGAGAGATAGTGCTAAAGCGGAAAAGAAGAGGTCACAAGCTTGATGACCAGTGGGAAAGAGAGCCCTACACTGTGCTAAACTCCAGATTTGACAACAGTAAAACCTGCCTGATTAGTAAGGATGGAGGTAAGACAGCCGCAACAGTCTCAAGAGACCACTTGAAAGTGTGCCCAGGTCTACTGAAGACAACGGGGGAAGAAGTACCTCCTATAGCACCGGAAAAACCCAAGGAAGATGTGCTTCACACAGTTCTAGGAGATTTCCCTGCGGACTGGCCTCAACTTGATGGAGCAGTAATTATACCAGTAATACACTTATATCAACCACAAGAAGAACCTGTGAGCGCCCTAGAGGAACCTGCTCAGGAACAGGAAGAGTCCCCAGTCAGAGGAGGATCACCCATTGAGGCAGAGCCTGAAGGCCCAGTAAACAGTACTCTTGCCAGTCCCATAGAGAGATTGAGGCAGTTTTATAATCTACCAGCACGTACACCTGATAGGTTAGCAGAGAGTGCATGCACAGACACCAGTATCACCGCAGTGCTACGAAGATCCACACACAGGACACAAGGCCAAATCCCTCCCAGGTTTAGGGATTAAAATACAAAATGCCTGAAGTATAAATAGTTACCCAGTTGGGTATTGCCTATTGTTTATTGTGTAAACTGAAATTAATGTGTGCCTGTAGTTACCCGTCAGGGTACAGAGACTTGTAGGCTGAGGACTGTGAGCAGCCAAAAACTGTCCTTGTAAATAGTTGCACTCATCAAAAGTACCCCCCTTATTTGACCACAGAACAAAAAACCGTTTGGCGTGGCCGAAGACGTGGTCCAACACCTGGATCACTTATGCCCTGTAGCCACGCCCAGGGCCTACGTTGAGGGTTTTCAGGCGGGTCCCTCATGTTACTCATTTTACGCTTCCTTCGGTGAAATGGATATCGGGTTACTGTAGCTTTACTATAATTATTGTTATTGTTGTAACCTGTTACAAAATGCTTCAGTCCAGGAGTACTGAACTGTACTAGGGGGGAATGTGGCACCCTGCTACAACAGGTACCACAGGACACAAAAGGGTGCATGAATGGACTTCTCAACAAAAGGCCCTCATTACATGCAGACACCTCCACCCTTCCACCTCATACCACCAGAGGGAGCCCCTTTAGGGATATAAATATGGAGCTTGGAGCCAGGCAATTCAGTTAGTTAGTTGTTCAGAGAGTGTACTGCCACTGAGAGCAGTGAAGACGCAGCACGTCTGCTGCTGAATTGAGGGCCCCGAGTGTGGCCAGAGGCAGTAAGGAGAAGAGAGAGGAGTTGAGGGGGGCAGAGGAGCATCATAGGCTCACCCCAAGACACAAACCGGACACCGGGTCCGCGCCCTCAGGTTCCTCTATACCCAGTAGGGACTACCGGTTTACCAGGAGGCTTCCAGACCCCTGGTCATCCTGAAGCTACCAGCAATAACCGGACTAGGAACCATGAAGGCCCCGGTGTCCAGGGATAGTGGTTGCCAAAGAAAGGTCCTACTACCAAGTGGTCAGGTGAGAGAGCAACACAACACAGAAGCTAGGCCAAGTTTCAGGCTGGCTAGAAGCTTAGAGAGAGGGAGACACGGATCAGGAGGCCTTATACCCGCTCACTGGGGAGAATTCCTGAAGTGCACCCTTCCTAGCAAGTACCCTGGACCATACCTGCCGTTACACCAGTAAAGGTACTGAGGCGAATCCCCTGGGTGAGTCTCCGTCATTTCCCCTGACCTGGCCATCTTTCACCTGCATCCCTTCCATCTACACTGCCCCGGGGGTTCGCTCCGCCTTTGGGGAGCGGAAACATCCCAGCTGCCATCCCATCACCCCCGGAGGTCTTCATCAGCGTGGGTAACCGTTGCCGGAAACCACAGGTGGCGTCACGAAACAAACTTTATACTAAAGAACCCCCTTTTTCAAGAGAGACCCCAGAGTACGGGCCCGGGAGCCGATTGCCGTGACATCCTAAGCAAGGTAAAAGGCCCGGGTACCGATTCCCCTCTATCCCCCTGGGCAACACACATATAACTCTGCCCTTCTCTTCTTCAAACAAACCTACTTTAACAACCTCATCATCTCACTATCCAATAATCTTAATGCCTCTTTGACACCGACCTCAGCGCTGACGATCTGGCCAATTATTTGAAAGAAAAAATTTACCATATCAAACAGGAAATTTTCTCCCAATCCCCAAATGTTATGCATGCTCCTTCCTCCCACATTACATCTTTCTCACTTTCTGACTTCGAACCAGAAGAAGAAGTGATCAGGCTCCTTGCATCTTCTCTCCCTACCACCTGAACTAGTGATCTTATTCCCTCCCATCTCCTTCAGTCCCTTTCTCCAGCTGTCACCACTCACCTAACTAAAATATTCAACCTCTCTCTCTCATCTGGTATTTTTCCCTCCTCTTTTAAATGCGCCTGTATACATCCATTACTTAAAAAAACATCCCTCGACCAGAACTGCGCTGCTAAATACAGATATACCAAAAATGCCATCTAATATACAGGGAAAGTGGGCAACTATCTGTATTACAGATGCCTGTCCACCTGCATACTGGAACAGCATAAATAAAGGAGGAGAGAAATTCAGCATATATTGCAAAAGTGTATTTATTCAATAATGCACAATAAAACACATGAAAATAGAGACAATGAGGTAATCAGATGAAAAGGTGCTGACAAGTCAGGTAAGTATATATGATATGCCTATATTAAATTCATAAGTTAGCATAATTACACCCTACCCACTCTAGTAATTGAGATTAAAACAGTAGGAAAATAATAGTAAATTCAAGCGACTTGTCAGCACCTTTTCATCTGATTACCTCATTGTCTCTATTTTCATGTGTTTTATTGTGCATTATTGAATAAATACGCTGCTAAATACCGATCTGTTTCCAATCTTCCCTTTATCTCTAAACTCCTGGAACCCCTGGCCCACTCCCATCTAATCTGCTATCTATCAGATAACTCTCTTCTTGACTCTTTACAATCTAGTTTCAGCTCTTTACATTCTACTGAAACTGCACTCACTCAAGTCTCTAATGATCTACAGCTAAATCTATTGGTCACTACTCCCTGCTGATTCTCCTGGATCTCTCTGCAGCATTTGACACTGTGGATCACCGGCTCCTCCTCACTATGCCCCGCTCTGTTGACCTCAAGGACACTGTTCACTCTTGGTTCTCCTCCTACTCTCTGATCGCTCCTTCACTGTGTCTTTTGCTGGCTCCTCTTCCTTTCCCCTTCCCCTTATCGTCAGGGTTCCTCAAGGATCAGTCCTAGGCCACCTTCTTCTCTCCATATACACTGCTCCTATTGGACAAACAATAAGCAGATTCAGTTTTCAGTACCATCTCTATGCTGATGACACCCAATTATGCACCTCTTCTCCTGACATCACCCCTACATTATTACAAAATACCAGTGATTGTCTTTCCGCTGTCTCTAACACTATGTCCTCCCTCTATTTAAAATTGAATCTGTGAAAAACTGAACTACTCGTATTTCCTCTTTCCACTAATCTACATTGCCTTTTTCATTTGTGGCTCCACCATTATTCCCCAGCAACAAGCCCGCTGTCTTAGGATCATACTTGATTCGGATGTTTCTTTCACTCATCACATCAAATTACTCGCTCACTCGTGCCATCTACACCTCAAAACATCTCTAGAATCAGAACTTTTCTTACCTTTGACTTGGCAAAAGCTCTTACTGTAGCTCTTATTCATTCTTGCCTGGACTATTGCAACTCTTTACTAATCAGTCTCCCTCTTTCTAAACTTTCCCCTCTCCAATCCATCCTGAACGCAGCAGCCAGGATCATATTCCTCGCCAACCGATTCACCGATGCCTCTTCCCTGTGCCAGTCATTGCACTGGTCGCCCATCCAATACAGAGTTCAATATAAGCTAATCACTCTTACCCACAAAGCTCTCCACGATTCAGCACCACTCTACATCTCCTCCCTCGTGTCAGTCTAACACCATACCCGTGGCCTCCATTCTGCTAATGACTTAATACTAAAATCCTCCATAATCCGAACCTCCCACTCCCGTCTCCAAGATTTCTCTCGTGCTGCGCCAATTCTTTGGAATGCACTACCCAGGACAATTCGATTAATTCCCAAGTTTTAAGCGTGCCCTAAAATCCCATTTCTTTAGACTGGCCTATCGCCTCAACATACTTATCTAACTGTCCCAGTTTGGCCCATATTAAAATTCTCTTCAAAATCATGTTCATACCATCCATGCACTGAATAGCCTCTGTTTGTACTGTATACATACTGCCTGGCGACCAGTTCATGTAGTGTTATGTACTTACCCTATTTAGCATATTATGGCTGTATTATATAATATATGTACATTTTACCTTTTGTATCTCCCCTATTTCCTCGTAGACTGTAAGCTTGCGAGCAGGGCCCTTACTCCATTAAATATCTGAGTTATGCTTATTCTGTAACGTCTTTTCGTCTGTACAAGTCCCCCCTAAAATTGGAAAGTGCTATGGAATATGTTGGCTCTATAAAAATAAAAAATATTATTATTATTACTATTATTATGAATATGAAAAGTGTTCCATTTGTTTTAGAGTGTAATCTACTATGTAAATCTGTATCGGATTGCAAAAAAATAATAAAAACTTCTGAAATACAAACACTTTATTTAAATATCAAAGAGAGGCTTTCAGGAAATATGGGATGTTCCTGCACATATAGTGTTGGCAGGATGCTGCTGAAGAGAACCCATCCACTCTAAAGAAGTTAATGGCAAGTTACAAAGAATGAGAATCTTTTCTGTTCCTGGATATATTCGGCTGGTTTGTGCACCAAAAGCAATTTTAATTTGCGGGTTATGAGACCAGCAAGACCAGGCTTTTCTATTGTGTTTTTTTTTATAAAGGACCAGTATACATTAACCCTTTCCCAACAGAGTGATTTTCTGCTTTTTCTCTTATACTTTTTCCTCTCTTTTTTCCAAGAGCCATAACTTTTTTTATTTTGTTATGTCGACAAAGCCGTATAAGGGATTGTTTTTGTGAGACGAGTTGTAGTTTTGAATAACTTCATTCATTGTAACATAAAATATACTGGAAAATGGGTCAAAAATTTCAAATTTGGTAAAACTGTGAAAAAAATCAAATCTCACCATTGGTTTTTCGGCTTTGTTTTCATGCTTACTATTCTACACTTCAGGATAATTACAGCAATAAGAAACTTGAAAAGTTTAAAATTTTTATTTATTTAAGTAATAAAAAACATTTTGAATTTTCTGAAAAACAAAAATTGTTTGGTGTTGCTAAAAAAATCTTTTATTTTTCTATTTTTCTCTGAAAGGACCTCTATGAGGGCTTGTTTTTTAGCATCGGAAGGTGACATTTTCAATGATACAATTTTTGGAAAATTAAAACTTTATGATTGCTTTTTATTGCATTTTTTGCAAGATGTGGCGACCAAAATAATCCACAATTCTGGAAGTTTAAAATAGATTTTTTTCTCAATACAGCATTTACTGTTTTGAGTTTATTAATTTTATATTTTGATCAGGCTTTTTCCACTTGTGGCGATACCAAATATGCTTATTCTTTGTTTTTATTTCTGAATTATTATTGGAAGAAAAGGGGTGACTTTGAATTTTCATATTTTTATTTTCTTATTTTTAAAAACTTTGTGTGATGCACCTGGAAATGCTGCAGTTCGTGGTTCCACAGTTCCCACAGAATATACATGAAAGCAATAGAATGGGATAATAGTCAACTCAAAGGCTCAAAGATGTTCTAACTTGTAGATCAACAGCTGGATATAGCATCCACTAAGGGCATTTTAGAGTATAACTTCACTCCTTCCTCAATGGCAAATAAAAAAAATATGACAAAAGAACATGGCAAAATAAGTCTAAATGAAAGAAAAAATAATGCAATGTAATGATAAATACATAAGTAAAATAAAATAGTCTGTCTTTACGGCCAAAACCAGTTGAGTCCATAAGGGGTTAGAAGAGCATTCCATGTATACTGCATTGGTTGTAGGTGACTGCTGATTATGAGGTCACGGAGTGTTGTGATGCTGATATATAAGCATCTGCCGAACAGAACTCCTCTGAGGGTTACAGTTAGTGGAGTGTAAGTAGCTTTACATTATCTCCTGATTTCTGTACTATCATATCCCTTGTGTCTGTGACTCTTGCTCCTCACTTCCCTCATTCTGTAATATCTGAACTTTTGTTTAGCTGAAGAGCAAAATATGTCATCTATCCAACCATCCCTCTGTCTTTGTATCCACCATCCATACATGGGTACAATACATCATTATGTATGGATTAAAAAAGTGGTTCACTACTTTTTCATTGATGCCCTATCCGTAAGATAGGGTATCAATGTCTAATCGGCCGAGGTTCCGCCCCCGGCACCCCCTCCGATCAGCTGTGATCGGTGACAGTGGACACGGATAGGGCATCAATGAAAAAGTAGTGGACAACTTCTTTAATTATAATTAGGAATGTATAAATTACTGCCATCCATTTTATTAACATTTTAATCACAGTTACATAATATTGATTAGCAATTAGTGATTAGTAATTCACGGAATGGGGTGACATCACAGTAACTGCGGAGGGGACCCTCACTAGAGGATTTCTGTTGGCAGTGAAGTATATGTAAACTTTTTATTAATCTCTTTATGTCCTTTATTCTGTTCTGTTACTTTCTTCTTTATCTTAAGGTATTAACCCTGTAATGTCTGGATGTCTCTTCCCCCCTCATAGATTTTTATTCCCTTATTTAAATGTGAACCTTTATTTAGTTAATGAGCTGAGATGTCAGTAACTGACTGTTCCCCCCTTCAATTCTTCACAAATATCAATGCAGGAATGAAATTTGATGTCTATTATAATTCTTCTTTTTCCCCCAATCATTTTAGAGTTTTATTGTGTGAGAGCGAGTTATTTGTGTGAAGAAAAAGGTAAATGCTTACTTATTCTAAATCTACAATTTCTCTGATAGACTGGGGTCACATGATGGCGGAGAGTCCTCTTCCATGTCACCCATAATCTTCTGCAACTTCTCTTCTCATAGAGAAACATTGAAGCTCCATGTGAGTAAGGAGAATGGCAGGTGACTCCGCGTTATCATCGAGCATTAGCCTTAGGCTATGTGCCCACGATGCATAAATGAAGCAGAAAATTTCTGCAGCATTTCTGCATCTCCCTGGCAGAAAAAACGCATGCAGATTGTGCATGTGTTTTTCCTGCAGAATACATGCGGATCCACATGCGTTTCCGCATGCGGATTGACAAGCGCTTTCCAGGCGATAGCATCACTTGGAAAGTGCTTGACAACTAGGTCACACTGTATAAATCCATGCAAACAGCATGGATTTATACAGTGTGAACCGTAAAAATAAAATAAAATAAAGCTATACTCACCCCCGATGCCCCGGCGTGTGCTGCTGCGCTCGTTCCTGTCTGGTTCCCGGCTGCCGGCATATCGCGAGACAGAGCGGTGAAGGGCCTGCGGTCACATGACTGTGACGTCACCAAAGGTCCTTCAGCGCTGCCGGCATGCAGAGAAGCCTTTGGAAAGGTGAGTATAAACTTTATTTATTATTTTATTCTTTTTTTTTACAGGTACAATGGTACCCAGGTCTGGATGAGAGTCTTCTCTCCTCCAGACTTGGGTACCATCCGCACATTGAAACGCATATAGAATCCGCTTGTCAAATGTACAGACGCGCATTCTATGCGTCTCAATGCAAGTCAATGGCGGCCATTCCGCTGCGCTTCTGCAAAATTAAATGACATGCTGCGGATTTTTGTACGCAGCATAAACGCTGCGGAAAAATCCGCAGCATGTGCATAGAACATGTGGAATCCCCTTGGGGACCATGGGGTGCGGATTATCATGCGTTTCACAAGCGTTTACGCTGCGGAAATTCCGCAGCATAAATGCTTGAAAAACGCTACACCTTAGGGAAGAGTCAGACTGCGGTATAACTCGGGTGAGGTTCACAACGCAAAGCATGGACTGGCCATCGGCTCTCCCGACCTGAGCATGATGGCTGCATAGAAATACATGCTGTCATGCTCGGGTTGGGAGAGCCACCGGTTTTTATGTAACACGAAGTTCCAAATACAATTTAGAGCCTTTTGGCTTTTTTTTTTACACTTTTTTTGACACTTTTCAAAAACGTGGATACGCCCTAGTTGAGGGGCAGAGGAAGACAATGCCCAACAGAATAGTTATAATATGCACCAGAAAGTGAGGTAAAATGGACAAATTCCACCCTAAGTCCAGTGTTTGGGGTTATGTTTGGAGGACTTGCCAAGCCGGTCTATGGAGACATTACTGGCTTGAGTGTCCCAGTTTTGGCTACTGTAATATTGATAAGTATGTTATAAATTGGGGTCTATATTGGGGTCTAAATTCTATAACTACTGTATATATGTGATTATAAAAAAACATCTAGTAACCATTGATGATCTTCCGTTATCAACTATGGAACAGATAAAATCAATTCTCATTGTCTTCCTTACTCTTTAATAGGATGAAGATAGAAGAGGAGGAGGAGGAATATCCGAATGAGATGTATGTATCTGATATAACTGGGATTATTGACTCTCCCATATTCTCCCTGTAATATTACATAGAGATGTCTGCACTGGTTATATTAACTGCTTCCCGACCGCCCACTGTAGATAAACGTCGGCGCTGCCTGGGCTCTGTGCAGAGCTGACGTTTAAAAACGGTGGGTGGTCCCGCAGCGCTGAGGACCCCGAGGGTCCTGCAAGCGCTGCGGGTGCAGTGCAGAGCGATAGCTCTGACAAGGAACATCATCGGGGCCTGATTGGATCAGGTCCCAGTGATGTTAACCCTTTGCTATTTTCTATATGCCGCGATCTATAGTGGTCGCGGCATATAGAAGAGGAGAGGGGGTCGTCTACTTACCTCTCCGACGACCCTGATACCTTCCAGGACCTGGCGTTGTTATGGCAGCTGGAGGTCACATGACCGCCTCCAGATCTGCCATATATGGTGTCCTGCTAGGCTCAGCCTGCAAGCTGAGTCCAGCAGGAGACACAGTGTGAAAGTGTCAGCAGTGGTCTCATACAATGTAATATATGTCTATTACATTGGATGAGATCAGTGATCAGAAAAATAAAAATTAATGTCCCATACAGGGACTAAGTAAAATGTAAAAAAAAAGTAAAAAAAATTTTTTTAAACTGTTAAAAAAAAATCACAAAATAAATAAAAATAAATATATAAAATATTAAACCAATAAATCAGTATATTTATGCAAAAACAAAAAAGTACACATATTTGGTATCGCCGCGTGCGAAACAACCCGAGCTATAAAACTGTCACACTAATTAACTCCTTCTGTGCACACTGAAACAGAGCAAAAAACTATGCTTTTTCCTCATATCACCAAACAAAAAGTGGAAAAAAATGCGATCAAAAAGCAAAATGGAAATAAAAATGGTACCGCTGAAAATGTCATCTTGTTCCACACAAAAAAAGCCGCCATACACCTCCATCAGCCATAAAATAAAAAAGTTATAGTGCTCAGAATAAAGTGATGCAAAAAAAATATTTTTTCTATAAAATAGTTTTATTGTGTAAAAGCGGCAAAACATACATACAAAAAAATACAGTAAGTGTAGTATCACTGTAAATGTACTGACCCGAAGAATAATTCTGCCTTATCACTTTTACCACACGCAGAACAGTATAAAAAAAAACCTCAAAAAACAATTCCTGAATTGTTGGCTTTTGTTAATTTTACCTCCCAAAAAACGGAATAGAAAGCGATCAAAAAATGTCACGTACCCAAAAATCATACCAATAAAAATGTCAACTCGTCCCGCAAAAAACAAGCCCTCACATGACTCTGTCGGCCGAAATATGGAAAAATTATAGCTCTCAAAATATGGCAATGCAAAAACTAGATTTTGCAAAAAAAAACCTGTTTTAGTGTGTGACAACTGTCAATCATAAAAACCCGATATAAATCTGGTATCTCTGTAATCGCACTGACCTGAAGAATAAAGTAATCTCATCACTTACACCGCACGAGGAACGGCGTAAAAAATAAATAAAACCTATGCTTCACCTGCTACTGATTTGTTTATTATGTCTCCCAATGTGCTCACCACACAACTAGATAAGTTCCCTAAGGGGTCTAGTTTACAAAATGGTGTCACTTGTGGGGGGTTTCCACTGTTTAGGCACATCAGGAGCTCTCCAAATGCAACATGGCGTCTGCTAATTATTCAAAGAAATTTTACATTCAAAAAGTCAAATGGCGCTCCTTCCCTTCCGAACCCTGCAGTGTACCCAAATAGTGGTTTTCCCCCACATATGGGGTATCAGCATACTCAGGAGAAATTGCACAGCAAATTTAATGGTGCAATTTCTCCTGTTACCCTTATGATAATGCAAAATTAGGGGATGAAAAACATTTTTTGTGGGAAAAATGTGAAAATTTTATTTTTACGGCTCAATATTATAAACTTCTGTGAAGCACCAGGGGGTGCAAGGTGCTCACCACACATCTAGATAAGTTCCCTAAGGGGTCTAGTTTCCAAAATGGTGTCACTTGTGGGGGGTTTCCACTGTTTAGGCACATCAGGAGCTCTCCAAACGCAACATGGCGTCTGCTAATTATTCAAACAAATTTTACATTCAAAAAGTCTAATGGCGCTCCTTCCCTTCCGAACCCTGCAGTGCGCCCAAACAGTGGTTTTCCCTCACATATGGGGAATCAGCACGCTCAAGAGAAATTGCACAAAAAACTTTGGGGTCCATTTTTTCCTGTTACCCTGCAAAAATAAAAAAAATTGGGTTTAAAGTAACATTTTTGTGAAAAAAGTTAAATGTTAATTTTTTTCTTCCACATTCCAAAAATTCCTGTGAAGCACCTGAAGGGTTAATAAAGTTCTTGAATGTGGTTTTGAGCACCTTGAGGGGTGCAGTTTTTAGAATGCTGTCACTTTTGGGTATTTTCTGTCATAAAGACCCCTCAAAGTGACTTCAAATATGATGTGGTCCCTAAAAAAATGTTTTTGTAAATTTTGTTGGAAAAATGAGAAATCGCTGATCAACTTATAACCCTTATAGCTCCCTAACAAAAAAAAATTTGGGTTCCAAAATTGTGCTGATGTAAAGTAGACATGTGGGAAATGTTATTTATTAACTATTTTGTGTGACATATCTCTCTGATTTAAGGGCATGAAAATTCAAAGTTTGAAAATTGCAAAATTTTCAAAATTTTCGCCAAATTTCAGATTTTTTCACAAATAAACGCAAGTGATATCAAAGAAATTTTACCACTATCATGAAGAACAATATGTCATGAAAAAACATTCTCAGAATCAGGGGAATCCGTTGAAGCGTTCCAGAGTAATTACTTCATAAAGTGACAGTGGTCAGAATTGAAAAAACTGGCCCGGTCAGGAAGGCAAAAACAGGCTCTGGCGTGAAGTGGTTAAGGCTCATTAGTATTATTTATCTTCCTATCATTTTTGTAAATGAGTATATGCAATATTATCCACTGTATTTCTTTGCTAGATGGAGACAGAAAGTTAAGAACGCGAAGCCAGTATTCCGGTATTTATCTTATTACATCTTCCTACCACATTCATATAGGATTAGTATGTGTACCAATAAGGGGAGGACTTCATAATGATGATATAATGGCATTACCGCTCTCACTCATGAATTGTTTCCTTATGAAAGATAAGATTGCTTTCATTAAAAAAAAACATAGACCTCCTTGAATTCTTTATACTGTTGCTCATCCCTTTCCTTCATAGTGTAACAATGAGGTCATGAGCAAATTACGGTATTGCTGCAAATTTACCCGGACTCCTGACGATCAAATATTGTCCTGGAGCCCTAGATTAAAGAATAATCATAATATGCAGTCAATGGCATAACTATAGTCTGATGGGCCCCGGTGCAAGATCTTGGAGTGGGCCCCCTCATCCTGAATAAATTATACATATATACTAGATGGTGGCCCGATTCTAAAGTATCGGGTATTCTAGTATATGTATGCGGCCGACCGTGCGCAATCAGCATAGCGGTGTTTAAATTTGGCGCCAATATCGCTGATTGGTTGCAAAATGAATAGAAAATATAGTCCAGACATTGATAAGGTTAGAGATAATGATTTTTATTAAAAGAATAATTTTCTCCTTCAAACTTTGCTTTCATCAAAGAATGCTCCCTTTGCAGCAATTACAGCATTGGAGACCTTTGGCATTCTAGCTGTTAATTTGCTGAGGTAATCTTGAGAAATTTCACCCCATGCTTCCTGAAGCCCCTCCCACAAGTTGGATTGGCTTGATGGGCACTTTTTGCGTACCATATGGTAAAGCTGCTCACACAAGAGCTCAATGGGGTTGAGATCTGGTGACTGCTCTGCCACTCCATTACAGATAGAATACCAGCTGCCTGCTTCTCCTGTTGTAGGATGCAATTGGCTCCAATCAAGCGCTTTCCACAGGGCATCACAAGGCGTTGCAAAATGGAGTGATAGCCTTCCTTATTCAAAATCCCATTTACCTTGTACAAATCTCCCACTTTACCAGCACCAAAGCAACCCCAGACCATCACATTACCTCCACCATGCTTGACAGATGGCATCAGGCACTCTTCCGGCATCTTTTCAGTTGTTCTGCGGCTCACAAATGTTCTTCTGTGTGATCTAAACACCTCAAACTTTGATTTGTCTGTCCATAAAACATTTTTCCAATCTTCCTCTGTCCAATGTCTGTGTTCTTTTGCCCATATTAATCTTTTCCTTTTATTAGCCAGTCTCAGATATGGGTTTTTCTTTTCCACTTTGCCCTGAAGGCAAGCATCCCGGAGTTACCTCTTCACTATAGACGTTGACACTGGCATTTTGCGTGTACTATTTAATGAAGCTGCCAGTTGGGGAGCGGTGAGGCATCGATTTCTAAAATTAGAGACTCTAATGTACTTGTCTTGTTGTCTTTTTGCTCAGTTGTGCAGCGGGGCCTCCGACTTCTCTTTCTACTCTGGTTAGAGCCTGTTTGTGCTCTCCTCTGAAGGGAGTAGTACACACCGTTGTAGGAAATATTCAGTTTCTTGGCAACTTCTCGCATGGAATAGCCTTCATTTCTAAGAACAAGAATAGACTGTCGAGTTTCACATGAAAGTTCTCTTTTTCTGGCCATTTTGAGAGTTTCATAGAACAAACCAATCTAATGCTCTAGATTCTCAACTAGGTGAAAGGAAGGTCAATTTTATAGCTTCTCAAATCAGCCAAACCATTTTCATCTGGGCTAACATACTTGTGCAAGGGTTTTCTAGGGTTTTCTAAACATCCATTAGCCTTCTTACACAGTTAGCAAACACAATGTACCATTAAAACACTGGAGTGGTGGTTGTTGTAAATGGGCCTATATACAGTACATCTATGTAGATATTGCAATAAAAACAAGACGTTTGCAGCTAGAATAGTCATTTACCACATTAACAATGTATAGAGTGTATTTCTGATTCATTTAATGTTAGCTTCATTGAAAAAAAATGTGCTTTTCTTTCAAAAATAATGGAACTTCTAAATGACCCCAAACTTTTGAAAGGTAGGGTACATATATAATGTCCCCCGTTCTGCCACTGTTCTTTAATGTATAGTAGAAAATATACCATTATAGTATCCAGGGGCATACATAAAAGTCAAGGGGCCCCATGGAAAAAGTATAATGCACCTCCATACTCCTCCATATAGTATAATTTTTCCCATAGTCCTCCATATAATATACTGCACAGCCCATAGTCATCCATGTAGTATAATGCATTTCCCATAGTTATTCTCATATAATATAATGCAAAGCCCAAAGTCCTCCATTTAGTATAATGCACCCAAAGAGTTATCCTTAAAATATAATGCACTGCCCATAGTCATCCATAATTATAATGCACCCCCATTGTCATCCATAAAGTATAATGCACCCCATAGTCATCCATAAAGTAGAATGCACAGCCTATAGTCATCCTTAAAGTACAATGCACAGCACAAAGTCCTCCATAAAGTATAATGCACAGCCCATAGTCCTCCATAAAGTACAATTCACAGCCCATTTTCATCCATAAATTCTATAGCACAGTCCATGGTCATCCATGTAATATAATACACAGCTCAGTCATCCATAACGTATAATGCACAGCCTATAGTCATCCCTAAAGTATAATGCACAACCGAAAGTCCTCCCTCATGTATAGTGCAGTGCCCATAGTCATCCATAAAGTCTAATGCACAGCCTGTAGTCATCCATGTAAAATAATGCACAGTCCAGTCATCCATAAAGTATAATGTACCTTACAGTCCTCCATGAAGTATAATGCACAGCCCATAGTCATCCATAAAGTATAATGCACCCATAGTCATCCATATACTTGTATGGCCACTAATTTAAAAAAAAAGTGCTCACCTTCCCTTCTTTCTCCCGCTGCGCGACATCCTCTTGTGAAGCTGGCAGCTGACCTTGGCGTGCGACAGGAGCATATGACATCACTGTCATGTACCCTGTCACGTGCACACCTATGTCAGCTGCTGGCCTCTAATCAGCCGACAGCATGTATTGTTTCGCACATACCTGATGGGTCTGTGCACCACAATGCACTTGAACTGGATGTGCGTCCGAAGACGTACATCTAGTTGAAGTTTCTGCTGACATCGACGGGCCCCTGACCCGCTGGCCCAGGTCACAGTGGTGACCGCTGCGATCACGATCATTACGCCCCTGTGTGCAGTACAATCTATGAGAACATGGAGCTTTATAGTGTTTGGGGTTATGTTTGGAGGACTTGCCATGCCGGTTTATGGAGACATTACTGGCTTAAGTGTCCTAATTTTGGCTACTGTAATATTGATAAGTATGTTATAAATTGGGGTCTCTATTCTATAACTACTGTCTATATGTGATTATAAAAAAACCATCTAGTGACCATTGATGATCTTTTGTTATTAGCTATGGAGCAGATACAATCAATTCTCATTGTCTTCCTTACTCTAAATAGGATGAAGGTAGAAGAGGAGGAATATCCGGATGAGATGTATGTATCTGATATAACTGGGATTATTGATTCTCCCATATTCTCCCTGTAATAATACACAGAGATGTCTGCACTGGTTATATTAAGGCTCATTAGTATCATTTATCTTCCTACCATTTTGGTAAATGAGTATATGTAATATTATTCACTGTTTTCCTTGGCTTTTTCTTTAATAGATGGATACAGAAAGTTAAGAACGCAAAGCCAGTATTCCGGTATTTATCTTACTACTCCGATATGAATGTGGTAGGAAGGTGTAAGGCTGCGTGCCCACTATGCATTTTTCAAGCGTTTTTGATGCGCAATTTCCGCAGCGTAAACGCTTGAAAAACGCTTGGTAATACGTGCCCCATGATCCCCAATGAAAATCCGCATGTTCTGTGCACATGCTGCGGAATTTTCCGCAGCGGATTTTCCTTGCGGAAAAATCCACAGCATGTCCATTATGTGTGCGTTTCCGCATGCGGATTTGAGGTCACAATGCATTTGAAAAACACAAGTCAAATCCGCATGTAAAAACGCTGTAAAAACGCTTAAAAAAACACGTATAAAATCTGCAAGCGTTTTTGCTGCCAAGAACATGCAGAAACGCTGCAGAAATTTTCTGCTTCAATTCTGCATCGTAGGCACATAGCCTAATATGTGTACCAATAAAGGGAGGACTTCATAATGATGATATAATGGCATTACCACTCTCACTCATGGATTGTTTCCATATGAAGGATAAGATTGCTTTCATTAAGAAAAAACATATAATGCATAGTCCATAGTCCTCCATAAAGTATCATGCACAGCCCATAGGCATCTGTAAAGTTGAATGCACAGCCTGTAGCCATCCATGTAATATAATGCACAGTCCAGTCATCCATAAAGTATAATGCACCTCATAGTCCTCGATAAAGTATAATGCACCCCATAGTCATTGATAAAGTATAATGCACCCATAATCATCCATATACTAGTATGGCCACTCATTTTTTTAAAAAAGGTACTCACCTTTCCTTTGCTCCCCCTTCATGCGGCTTCCTCTTGTGAAGCCGGCAGCTGACTTCGGAGTGCGATGGGAGCGTGTGCACCCTGTCACGTGTACGCCGATATCAGCTGCTAGCCTCTAATCAGATGAAAGCATGTATTGTTGCACACATACCCGATGGGTCTGTGCGCCATAATACACTTGAACTGGATATGCGTCCGAAGATGTACGTCTATTTGAAGTTTCTGTTGACGTCGGCGGGCCCCAAACCCGCTGGCCCAGGTCACAGCGGTGACTGCTGCGACCACGATCATTACGCCCCTGTGTGCAGTACAATCTATGAGAACATGGAGCTATATAAATTCTGGAGGTTATTTCCATGATGTTATGTGACAGACATAATATATGGGGTAGATAATATTTCTATAGGCTTCATATTAGCCAATGTGTTAATAATTCTAATCAGAGCTGTATGATCTATTTCAGGCCTTCTCAATTTGGAGAAGTGTCCCGCTGGCCTAATTTGGAGACAATTCTGTAAGTTGTTGTAATAAGCAGGGTAATAGTTGTAAGATATTCCCTATTATTTACTACTAGATGGTGGCCCTATTCTAACGCATCGGATATTCTAGCATATGTCTCCCGACCCTCCTTTATAATGCCCCATGCAGGAAGTCACATCCCCCCTATATAATACCCCATGCAGGATGTCACTTGTTCCCCACTATAATGCCCCATGTAGGATGTCACCTCTCCCCCCATATAATGGCCCATGCAGGATGTCACCTCTCCCCCCATATAATGCCCCATGCAGGCTGTCACATCCCCCCTATATAATACCCCATGCAGGATGTCACCTCTCCCCCATATAATGCCCCATGTAGGATGCCACATCACCCCTATATAATACCCCATGCAGGATGTCCCATCCCCCCATAGTGCCACATGCAGGTCCCCTATGGCCCCATACAAAAAAAAAAAAAATCCAATACTCACCTCACTGCTTCTCTGGACTCGAGCGCAGCCTGCATCTTCACGCTGTGTGCTGTGACCGGTCAGGAGAGAGCGCGGTGTAAAGACGTCACCGCGCCCTCTGACCTGAGACGTTACAGAGCTGCAGCGGAAGACACAGGAGCTGCTGCGGAGGCACGGGGAGGGGTACGTATGACGCCGGGTGCCGGGGTCCTGATCGAGCGGGGGGAGGGATGGGAGGAGAGGAGAGGGGAGGGGAGAGGAGGGGAAGGGAGGGGACGGGAGAGGAGGGGAGGGGAGGGGAGAGGAGGGGAGGGTAGAGGAGAGGAGGGGAGGGTTAAGTATGATGCCGGGTGCCGGGGTCCTGATCGAGCGGGGGGAGGGATGGGAGGAGAGGGGAGGGGAGAGGAGAGGAGGGGAGAGGAGGGGTAAGGAGGGGAGGGGCGTCACACTTGTCCTCGGGAGGTAAGCGGCCGTAGCCGCTGATCTTTCGACGATAGTCGCATGTAGGTCAGCGGAGCCTGCGGTCGGGGGACTTATGCTGCGAGCAGCCGGCTGCATCTCCCGGCTGCATCGCCGCTGACCTCTGTGCCACACATGAGCCGCTAACGGCCGCCATGTTTTTCTGAAATGCTGCGTCGCTGATTGGCCGCGGCCGGACCAATCAGCGACCTGGGATTTCCAGGACAGACAGACAGAAAGACAGACAGACAGACGGGATAAGACAATTATATAGATAGATTTCTAATCAATGAATCTATAAGGGGGAATGATGTAAGAAAGAGTAGGAAATTCATGAGGATTTCACATCCCCACAATGTCACTGTGCCACCATCAGCAGACACAGGGGCAACTTATATATAAAAACTCTTGTAAGACAAAGTATCAGTGTGACCCATCACAGCCAATCAGAATCCACATTTCACAATCCCAGTTTTCTTTAAAATGAGAGAGATGATCTGATTGGTTGCTGTGAGAAACACTGAGTCTTTTTCTTAGGATACGTTCAGTATTTGGTCAGAATGTTACATCAGTATTTGTAAGCCAAAATCAGAAGTGGAACAATCAGAGGAAAAGTATAATAGAAACACGTCACCACTTCTGCATTTATCCCCCACTCCTGGTTTTGGCTTACAAATACAGATGTGAAATACTGAACAAATACTAAAGGTGTGAATGTTGCCTTTGAGCAGTTTTTTCATGGATCATGCCTGGGCGTTTTATGAAACCATTTATGTCCTCTATACACAGTCTACAATAACTGCATCCTTCATTCTGCTAATGGTTGGCAACTGAAAGATAACAGTAATGATGGATAGAAATTCACAATTTTTTTGAAAAATTTCTGGTATAAAATAAGTGATTATAACAATGTTAGTTTATGAGAGTTGCTACATAGAGTCTATGTTTTATTTCCAATAGTGAGGAAGAGGAGGAAGAGGGAGAGGAGGAAGAAGAGGATGATTTGGATATGATGGACAACACATCAGAAGAAGACAGCAATAAATCCATCAGATTGTAAGTAGAGAGATAGTGAGATTATATCGTACTCACCACCACTCCTAGAACATCAGATTCTCCTGGAAAAAGTTGTTCAAAGATGCATCTATAGCAGCTGTATACAGTCAGATAACTTTTTCCGTAGACTTCCTAAGCATCAGTTGTTCTAACCAGAGCTGTATTTATTTTATTTCAGGAGCTTTGGATGTGATATTAGGATAGCATGGCCCAGTGAGGAGTCACTGTCGTAAGTAATTGGGGTAATCATGGTGCTCGACTTTCAGTGTTTGTCCTCAATTATTAAACTGTTAAAAAAAGGTGACAGCATCGGCTACCATAAAACATTTTTTCCTAATTACTCAATATAGTTATGCCCCTGAATGCTACCCTTTGTCATTACATTTATAAACGTGACACTTTATAAAGATGATATTTTCTGTTGGTTTCACTGTTTCTAGAAAAAGTTACAATTTTTTATAGACCTGTGACACTAATAAAAACAACCTGGGCGAGCAAAGAATCAATCAAGTTATCAGAACTTTCATTGCTGCATTTGCACTAATGGAACCTATAGACCAGGACTGGAGAAATCCTGGAAAAAATAAATATGTAATATAATATATATTATAATATATTATATGGGGAGAGGGGCATTTGTATTTGCAAGTACACATTTTGCTGGATTTCTTTATTTTGGGGGGGTGGGGGAGCCATGTCACTTTTTCAGAGCTTTTATATTACCAGTAAAGCGGAAGCCCCAATGTTTCCGTTAACAGATGATGGACCAGAGTGGGGGCTTTTTATGTGGATTGAGTTGAAGCTTTTATTGGGAGCATTTTCCAGAACATTTGGGATCACATTTATCCGGTGCCACCTGCTGCATTAGTTTTGGAAAAAAAACACTATAAAAAACCCACCATGATTTTATTGTATGAACCCACTCTAAAACTCCCCATAAAAGAGCGATTACAAAAATGGTCATATGTGAGAGATACTGCATATAGTCTATATTATGTGTCCAGTAGTGAAGAAGAGGAGCGAGAAGTGGTCAAGGATGAGACAAGTGAGGAAGAGAGCAACAAAGAGACCACGAGACTGTAAGTGGAGAGATAGTGACATATACAGATATTATAGGCTGTATATGATTGTAGATGTTTATTAGTAACTAATGAATGACTTGTTATCACTGTGCAGAGACTGAGGATATAAAGCATGCATATACCTGGCTATCAGGGATCTATTGGGGGGGTTAATGTCTTGAGGGTCTCATACACCAAGGTTATAGTAAACACAATTTTCTGAGCCTTTTCTTGTCTTACCAGAGCTGCCCCTCAAATGTGGCCATGGAGCACGGAGAATAGGGGGACATTGCCAGTATAAGACATGTAATGACTGACAGTCTGTTCTCCTGATCTACATGTCTCACACTGGTAATGCCCCCTTTTATTTAAAATAACATCTGAAGGCAGATTCTCAGGGAGATCTGTGTCCGGCCCATATATTTTAACAACTAATTTACATAGTTAGAATAATATGGATTACTCGGAAATAAGACTTTGAATCGCAGATATAAAGGAATCATTTTATTCAACTTTCTATGACCTGCATGCTCATATAGACTGCTCAGGAGGGGTGATTCTTCTGACAGATTCCCTGTAAGTCATTGAATTTATGTAGGAGACAATATCGCTGTATATAGCCTCATAGACTGATTAGAATGATATCATGAAGTGTCTGTATCTCAATTTGTTTATTTGGATTTCTTTAAGACACAAACGTAAATGGTGGATCATGAAATGCTTCAGGAGGACGAGTAGCACCAAAGTCAGAAACATGTAAGTACTTTACCCTCTTCCCACAAATGGACGAGCCCTTATGTTCTAATTGCCGACCAATATATAATGTTCCATCCTGGTAGATACACAGACAGAAGATCTGTCCCCATGCAAATGTATCCGACATGGATATTTATACAATGAGCTAATAATTAGTAATGACATCCATCTATATCATGTAGTGAAGTATATGAGACAGGTCATACATTATGTTTATTGTCTGCGTCCTTATGGGTCTAGGGTCTGTTCCAGATTATTATTTTACATGGTATTTATTTGTGATCATTTCTTCTATTTCTCCAGCAGCCTACGTGTCAACGAGGAAAACGTGCGCCAGCCACCAAAGTAAGGAAAAGCTTCCTCCATTGTTGTATGTGACATGTTGTTATACTGAGGCTCATAATATCAGGGGTAGATATATGTTGTATCTTCCCTTTATATCTTTATACTATGTTGTATATTTTAATGGAAGAAACCAAGATTTAAATGTCTGTCTATATGTCCCATAGTGAGAGAAAAGCATTTCCTTTTTCAGTTCTCGACTTCTAAACTCACTAATCCTCCCGTCCTTTCTTCTCCATTCTAAACACTATTTACCACTATTTGGCTTCTTCTTAGGCTCCTCAGAGCATTTTTATGCTGCTTCAGCATCACAACAGTGGAGTAAAGAAAAAACGTAAATATTGTTTAAATTATTTTTTATTGCAAAAATTTAAGATTTACAAAATCTAATCAGTATCATCTTAAGTGCTGATTGATTATCATATAAACAGTTGAGTGGTGACAAATAAGTTTTATTCTTATGAAAAAGCATGCAATGCAGGCAGGTAAGGGGTGTATAAAAGGGAAGATAGGGGGATAACGTCACAGTCAAGTTGTGATATTCAGTACTGGTTTTATTACCTATGTCCTTCAAAGTCAAGTTAAAGTCGCCTATTATAGTGACTCTAGTATGATCTAACGTCATTGCATGATCTCCACATCTAGGAGTCCTGCCAGCTGCTGTAATAATATTATTTCTGCTTCATCATCCCACCTTTGACCTTAGTTTTACCATCTGGCCGATACAGCTCCAAACTACCAGTGGTGCACATGTGCGGGCCAGGAGGACAGGCTGCATTCCCGGCTGTATCTAGAGCAGCAGTTGTTGCCGTCATGTGATCAGACTTTGCGTGTTGCACTCCATGTGGATTGGGAATCTGGTCGAGTGTTCTGACATCACTCGCGTCATGACTTCTTCAAAGAGAATCGTCCGATCCGAAACTCTTACCATAGCATGCACCAATCAATTCTGGCTTTTTATCTATGGAGATATTTTTCCTTCTTGTTGTATTAGCCAGAGTGGTGTTAAAGAGAAACTTTCTGCGCCCCCAGATGAAGTCTTTGTGCCAAAACAAGCCTCACGGTTGGCACCACGCCAGGGGTAGGACATTCCATGGGTACAATTTGGCACAGTGTGCACATTGTATTTTTATAAGATTTAAAAACCTAAAGAAATGAGCTGGAATATAAGTGGGTGTGCATGCAATGTGTGAGCACATGTTCGCACTGGCCACTAAACCGACAAAACCTAAGATAAAAAACAAGTGAGAAAATACCCTGCAGTAGATAATAAATAGCAAAAGTGCATGAAAATAGCATAGGGTACTTAGTTAACATCATTTTGAAAAAAAACCTTAAAAGCCATCCCACCATGTCAAGGTGACCCTATCCGGGACAGTCCTAACCTCTAGTATGAAAACATTACCATATGTCAAATGGCATAAATGTGCAAAAGGTTCGAGCAGGACTGAGACCCTGACTAATGGACACCCAGCCTTGGGGAGCTATATAAATGTAATGTCCAGCTCAAAGTAAAGGCAGACTGTGCTTTTATTCGCACACAGTGCAAAAATCTAAAACAAAAACCTAAAGACATTAACTGGACATGAGTTGGTATGCATGCAACGTGTAGGCATTAGTCAGGGTCTCAGTTCTGCTCGGCTATTATTCACATTTACATCATTTGACATATGGTAAGTGTTTAATACTAGAGGGTAGGACGTCCCAAAAAGAGTTACCTTGACGTGGTGGGTTGGCTTTTAAGTTTTTTTGATCAAAATTATGTTAACTTCCGTATTTTTCGGACCATAAGACGCAGTCTTTTCCCCCCAAATTTGGGAGGAAAATGGGGGGTGCGTCTTATGGTCCGAAAGTAACTTACCAGTGGGGGTGGAGTGGGATTGGCGGCGGCGACAGCGGCAGCAGGTGGCGGCGGTGGCGGCAGCAGGTGGCGACAGCAGAAGAGGTATCTGCCTGGTAGCCGGAGCCTTGCCTGGTACTGGGGCCGGTTTCTTGTTGTGAGCGGCGTGAGCAGCTTCCAGTGCGCGCGGCCATCTTTCTGAAGCTAATCTACAGGAAAATGGCCACCGGAGCCGGTGCATGCGCTCTGCTACCCCGGTGGCCATTTTCCTGTAGATCTCAGCTTCAGAAAGATGGCCGTGCGCACCAAATGCCGCTCACGTCACTCTGCCACACTACTCACAGCAAGACACTGGCCCCGGTACCAGGCCCCAGGGCCCCAGCCACCACTCACCCTGGCCCCAAGCCCCCAGCCACCGCTCACACAGACCCCAAACCCCAGCACCAGCCACCACTCACCAGGCCCCACGCCCCCAGCCACCACTCACCCAGGCACCAAGTCCCCAGAGCCAGCCACCACTCACCCAGGCACCCAAGCCCCCAGCGCCAGCAACCAGACGCCCATCGCAAGCCACCAGGCGCCCAGCCCACCAGCACCAGGCGCCCAGGCCACCAGGCGCCCAGCCCCAGGCCACCAGCGCCAGGCCACCAGGCGCCCAGCCCCAGGCCACCAGGTGACCAGCGCAAGCCACCAGCACCAGGCCCGGCATCCTGAAGGACCTTGCCTCCTGTGTCCCATGCTACACGGCCCATCCAGGTAAGATACCTATTTAGACTATAAGATGGACCCCAATCTTATCAAAAAATTTTTTTTCCTATTTTCCACCCCAAAATTTGGGGTGCGTCTTATGGTCCTGTGCGTCTTATAGTCCGAAAAATACGGTAAGTACCCTATGTTATTTTCATGCACTATTGCTATTTTGTATTCATTTATTGCTGCAGGGTATTTGCTCACTTTGTTTTTCTTTTATGTTTTGTCTTTTTATAGGATTTTTTGTTATTTTTCACTCATATTCATCTCTCAAGCTTAGTAGATTACTAACACAAATGCCTTTACTGACACGCATATCATTTTTTTCATTATTATTTTCTAATGAGTCATTACTGTATTCACTATCTGGCTGTTAATTGGTTTTTATTATGTATTTTTCACAGATCTTCCAGCTTCAGCATGGACTACAAGGCCAGAAAACAATCTTGGCTTTCAAACCTGAACCAGGAAAAGGCTCCTTGTCCTTACCAAGGACCTATCAATATTGAAGGACAATTCATTGATGCCTTACTCACAAGGAATCTTCCCCCATGAAAATAATCACATCTGGATCACGGAAGAGACCACACATTTCAAGAAGGGAGTCAAGCGCAATCTCCCACCGAAGTTCTCTAATGCCATTCCAGAGACTCTTACACTATGCAGAGATCAAGAAAGGTTATCAATGTATGTTTTTTTTGTACGCTGTTTTCAGTGACCAGAATACATACAAATGGCCACAGCACTTGACTCGCCCCCTGGGCCGTGGGGCACTCGGATCTGGGCAGTGGGGGAACGATGGGAGTAGTAGTGGCAACGCGGTTCCGTGGCTCAGGGTGGTCAGGCCAGTGGTAGTCCGTTATGTGCTGATGTTTATGTCCGACTACGCCACCCGTGGATTGCGGTTATTAGGAACCGCCGCTGCATGCAGACCGCTGGGGCTGATGAGGTGTGCAGCTAGGGTAGTGTGACTCCCCACGGGAAGAGTGCGGCCCCAGGGCAGTATAATGGATGTTGGGAGTGATGGTAGTGAGAGTCCCAGTGCTGATAGTGCTGGAGGAGCAAGGAGCACGCAGACAACAGGTTGCAGTCCAGGGTCTTTACTAGAACAGGTAAATTGACCCACAAACAGTCCCAGCTAGGAGGGGACCTGGATGTCTGAGAGCAACTGGGAAATTGGCCCTGGTCAGGGTGAGGGTGTAGGCCTACCGTGCTTTCTGTGCTCCTTCTGGCTATCCCCTCCTTATAGAGTAACAACCCACGTTTCCGAGCTCTCCGTGTATTCTCGCCTGTATGGCCTGCGACGTGGGTTCTTTTCTGCTCCCAGCCTTGTACGGCTTTGCTGGCCCCTTCTGTTCTGGCAGGGCCTCCAGGCTTCTTAGGCCAAGGAATATACAGTCCCCTGCTGACTGGTTATCTGCTGGGGGATGTGGAATCCTCCCAGCCTCAGACACCAAAGTCTGGTAAATTAAGTCCGTTATCTGCCAAGACAGGCTCTCTTCACCTCTTGTCTCTGGCTTGTGGCTCTCCTCCTGCCACACTTCCTCTTAGGTGCAATACAACTTTCTGTCCCTGCTCTGCTCTGGGACACGCCTGAGACAGGAGGTACTGCATGCTAATGTTCCCCTGACTAGAGAACCTCCCCCTTCCTCTCAGACACAGCTTTATTACATTTTGTGGCATCCAGGCCAGGGTGACACATTCCCCCCTAGTGAAATTTAGTACTCCTGGACTAAACAATAAACAAAGACAATATGCATACCATAAAACATTAACAGACAGACGACGCACAGATTGAGTTCTTAAGGTCACAGTGTGGTCTGTGACCGGGTGTCCATATCACCAACACAACGGGGAGCCTTAACCAGGTGGGGGTCTGTCCTACCCCAAGTCCTTCACAGTCTTAGTTCATTCATGGGTTAGGCTCCGAATGCAGTCCATACAAGGTCCCGGTTATAAAAAAGTCCATAACCTGTGAGTCCTTACGGTAACTGCAAGAAACTGAAACACAGAATTACCAAACAAGCATGTAACTTGGCAAACAATTCAACATTTGGCAACAGGGTTATTTACAATCTTAGTACACTCTATATTTTCCAGCGAGCGGGTATCTGCCCCTTTGTGCTCCTGGTTGATCTACGTAGCCCACTGTCTGGTGGTGGACCAACCTGGCTTTCCCCACTAGCGTTAGGGTACAGCTACCAGCTGAGTGTACAGGTAGGGCAGGCAGCTGTCTGCGGGTCCTTTGGCTTACCGCAGGCATGGCAGGCTCACTGTCAGCAGAGGGTTGACTCTCCTGGGCTGCTGATACAGGCTCTTCTGCCTCTGGAACTGCTTGCTCCTCTTCACCTTCCGGCTCTGGTGATGGTTGTTGCTGTGCCGGTTGCAGGAAATGCAGGACGGGTACCACTATGGCATCATTTATGCGAGTCCAGGACTGCGGGAACTCTCCGAGAACGGTTCTGATCATTTCTTCCTTGTCCTCTGCGGGTTCAAGGTCACTCTGATCCTCTTCTGCACTACGGAGTTGCTCGGGGCATCTTTTGAGGTGGTCTCTGGAGACGGTGCTAGTGGTTTCTCCTCCGTCCTTGGTGATCACGCACACCTTCGGGTTGTCGTGATCAGACTGCAGTACGGTGTAGGGTTCCCTTTCCCACTGGTCGTCCAACTTATGTAGCCTTCTCTTCCACTTCAGGACTTGCTCACCAGGTTCTAGGGGACCAGCAGGGGCGTGTTGGTTGAAGAGTTTTTCTTGCCTCTCTCTCACCTGGGCCAGGCTCCTCTCCACACTCTCCTGTACCTTCTTGTACTGCAGTTGCCTTTCCGTATCCCAGTTTGCATCCGGGGAGGTGTCCTCAGGTGTTAGGACTCCCATCTCCAGGTCTACGGGCAGCTTACCTGGTCTGGCTCGCATCAGGTAAGCCGGGGTGCAGTTGGTAGCATTCACCGGGATATGATTGTATAAGTCTATCAGATCCGGCAGTTTTTTTGGCCACAGACTGCGTTCCTCCAGGGGCAACGTCTTTAGGAGATCAATGACTATGTTGTTCATTTTCTCACACATCCCGTTGGTTTGTGGGTGGTAAGGCATTGTACGAATCTTCTTACAGCCATAGAGGTTGCAGAACTCCTGGAAGATTTCAGCTTCGAACGCTGGAACCTGGTCCGTCAGGACCTGTTCCGGATACCCGTGTGGACGGCAGAAGTATTGCTGGAAGGCTCTGGCCGCTGTTTGGGCTGTCAAGTCCTTTACCGGGACCACCACGAGAAAACGGGAATAGTGGTCAACTTGACGTGGTCTAGAGCTACCAGCTCAAGAGGCTGCGTGGTGACGATGGGCCTCAAGGGTGTCTTCTGGCTGGCACGGTCCTTCCTCCTTAGGTGACAAGGGCCACAGTCTCTGCACCACTTCTCTACAGCCCCTCTCATGCCGACCCAAAAGAACTGTCCTCTTAGCAGGAACTCCAGTTTCTTCCAACCGAAGTGCCCCGCTCTGTCATGGTAAGCCCCCAGGACCATAGCTGCATCCCGCCTTGGGACCACGACTTGCCAGGTCAGCTCGTGCGTCCGGTGGTTGACAATCCTTCTGCACAGCTTGCCTTCGTAGAGGAACAGCTTGCTCTTCTCCTTCCACAGCTGCTTGGCTTCCTCTGGAGCATCCGGATCCATGCGGGCATCCTCCTGGGTCAGCAGATCTTTCACCAGGCGGATGGCAGGGTCACTATCTTGGGTCTCGGCCCAGCTGTGGTGAGGTAGGGGATTGATCATCGCGGTTGTTAGATCCTCCTCCTTCACGCGGTGGGAGTATTGAGCGGCTCCATACCGGTGAAACGCGGGGAGTTCTACCTCCTTCAGCTCTTCTGGGTCTTCATCACCTTCAGGTAAGTGAGGCATCCTCGATAGGGCGTCAGCGTTGGCATTGGTTTTTCCGGCCCGGTACTTGATCACGAAGTCATAGTTGGAGAGACGGGCCATCCACCGCTGTTCTAGGGCACCCAGTCTGGCATTGTCCAGGTGTGTCAACGGGTTGCTGTCCGTGTACACGGTGAACTTTGCGGAGGCCAGGTAATGCTTGAAGCGTTTTGTCACGGCCCACACCACCGCCAAGAATTCTAGCTTGATGGAGCTGTAATTCTCCGGGTTCCTCTCGGTGGGCCTCAGCTTCCGGCTGGCGTATGCGATCACCCGTTCTCTGCCCTGTTGGTTTTGGGACAGTACGGCTCCCAGTCCCACATTACTGGCGTCTGTGTGGAGAATGAATGGCTGGCCATAATCAGGGTAGACAAGGATCTCATCCCCCGTGAGGGCCATCTTCAACTGGCGGAAGGACTCCTCTTCCGGTTTATCCGACTTGAAGGGCGGCTTTGGCTCCTGGACTTAGACTGCCCGATTAGGAGGTCCTGCATAGGAGCTGCCATCTTAGTGAACCCGGTGATGAACCTTCGGTAGTAGCCTACCAATCCGAGAAACTGTCTCACCTCTTTGATGTTCGAGGGGCTTGGCCAGCTCTTGATTGCCGTGACTTTGTCAGGGTCGGGGGCCACTCCTTCTGCGCTTACCACGTGCCCTAGGTACTGGACCTTTGGTTTCAGCAGGTGACACTTCGATGGCTTCACCTTCAGGCCATAGCCTGCCAGGGCTTCGAACACCTCGGCCAGGTGCTTCAGATGGTCCTCGTAGGTCTTCGAATAGACGATCACGTCGTCCAGGTAAAGGAGGACCGTCTCGAAGTTTCGGTGCCCTAGACAGCATTCCATCAGCCTCTGGAAGGTCCCTGGTGCGTTGCAGAGCCCGAAGGGCATACAGTTGAACTCACTCAGTCCCATCGGGGTGGTGAAGGCGGTCTTCTCCTTGTCAGCCTCTGCCACAGGAACCTGCCAGTACCCGCTAGTAAGGTCCAAAGTAGAAAAGAAGTTAGCTGATTTTAGTGCGGCTAAAGACTCCTCTATTCTAGGCAGCGGATATGCGTCTTTGTTGGTGATACGGTTGATTTGTCTATAGTCGACGCACATTCTCATGGTGCTGTCTTTCTTTTTCACCAGAACCAAGGGGGCTGCCCAGGGGCTACAGTTGTCTCTAATGACCCCAGCTTCTTTCATCTCTCTTAGCATGCCCTTTGCGTTCTGATAATGTGCAGGGGGTACAGGTCTGTGTCTTTCTTTTATCGGTGGGTGGCTCCCTGTGGGGATGTGGTGTTCTATCCCCTTTACTCGGCCGAAGTCTAGCGGGTGCTTACTAAAGACTCTCTCGTACTCCTGTACCACCCGGTAGACTCCCTGTTTTTGGTGCAGGGGAGTGGAGTCAGCACCCACATGGAGTTTCTGGCACCAGTCCTCCTTTTGTTTCTGGGAGCCATTACCCTCCGCCTGTGGCGATGGAGGCAAGGGTTCCATGGCCCTGATAGCTTTGTGTTCGACGACAAACAGTTTGGCGAGTGTAGCGTACCTGGGTAAGTGTACTTCCCTCTCCCCAATGTTGAGGATGCAGACGGGCACCCTCCCATGACGGACATCAACCACCCCCCGTGCTGTCAAAATGGTGGGCCTGCTGTCTGAGTACACGGGTTCTACCATGGCTTGGTAGTCTCTACCTCTCAACCAGATTGCAGTCCGACACCAGATCATCATTTCACTTTTGGGAGGCATGGAAATGGGGAATGGGTCACTCAGTCTTACGCTACCGATCTCACCACCAGACAGTTCTACCTGCTGCCGTCTCATCAGGGCTTTTATCTCCTTGTTGAGGACTCTCTGATGGCTGGAACTAGCATTCACCGCCACCTGTTGTAGAATTACAATTACCTCTGAAAGACAATTTTCAATTACGTTAGTACCCACAGTTATTTTAGGGTGACTTTCACGACGGTCAATGTCCACAATAATTACTCCCTGTGCCGGTAGTTCAACTTTACCAATTTTAATGGTCATCTCCTTGAACCCCATCTGTGGCACGGGTAAGCCATTACTGGCGATGATGCTCAAGTTACTGTCTGGATACCGTGTGATATCAACATCAGTCCAATACTGCTTAAAAAGTACATAAGGGATAGTGGTTACTTGCGACCCAGTATCCAGCAAGGCGCTCATGGGGATACCGTCCAGCACCACGGGTAAAACCGAGCGCCCCCCAACGTATTTATTACGCCAATTGTAAGGGCCTGGTGATCTTATGCCTGGGGGTTGGCCCTCTGCCCCAGGTTGGACCCGTTTAAACTACAGTGCCTGGAAATGTGTCCGGGCTGGTTGCATCGACGGCAAATGGGCTGTCCATCCTCTGCGTAGCGGTCTGTGGGCCTCCCTCGGAATGACGGGATCCTCCTCTGTCGACGCCACGGGACATCCTCCGGACTTGAAGCCAGCTCGATGGGTCTTGCCGGGTCCACTTGCAACGCCTGGACGGTCCTGGTCAACGCCGTGATGCTCCTGGTCAGCTCCTGGACTTGGTGGTGCAGGTCTTTCGACGGGGCTTGGTTCAGGGCCTGTGCATCAGCCCCCACGGGGTCCATACAGGAGGGCGCCGCCTACTGGTGGTAGGTGAGAGCAGAGCGCCGGGGGTTTATAATGCCACTGGTTGCAGATTCAAGGAGCACCCTTATGGCCCTGTCCTTAAATTGGGCAAAGGTCAGGTCGGGGTTCTGAAAGAACATGAGGCGCAGTTGGGCCCTGTGGGCGCTAGACAGCAGACCTTCTATGAATTGTTCTGTTAGTAGTCTATCCGTTTGCTGCACACTGCCAGGGTCAGTTTGTTGAATAGCCCTCAAGGCTTCCTGCAGATTTAGGGCATAGTCTCTGATGCTGTCCTGTGCCTGCTGCTTACATCCATAGAACCTCATTTTAATCTCAGCGGAGGTACGTGTGTCAAAGGTACCCCGCAGCCGGGCTAGAATACCCTTCACAGTCCTTTTCTCCTCAGTGGGCCATGATTTTACCTCCCTTTGGGCTGCGCCAGTTAACTGCCCTGTTAGTATGCTGACCTTCTGTTCCTCTGTCAGGATGTAGACTTGGAACAAACTGTAAAGCCTTTCCTTGAAGTCAGTTAGGGCATGGGGCTCCCCTGAGTACTTGGGCAGCCAGGCCACTCCAGGGATGTAGGGCAGGGAAAAGGGCATCACCGCTGCTGCAGCTGCGTTGGTGGTAGTGGGCGCCTCTGTGTCCGACATCTTCCTCCCCCCTAGTTAAGCGTGGCCTACCTTCCGACGATCCTCTTCTGTAGGCCTCGGCTCCGCTGCTGCTGCTCTGGACGAGGACCTTGCGTCGCGTCCTGATGATGTCAGCGTCGCTCTCTCTCCCTTCCAGGACCTTGCGCAGCGTCGGTGCGTGGGGCGGAGCTTCAGATCTCGCGCGCTTTCGGCATCCACGCCCCTCTTCTTCCCGTGCGGCATCCCGAAGATGGCGTCCGATGGCGGGAAGCGGCTGCGGATGGCGGGTACACGGCAGAAGATGGCGGGAAACGACCCAAGATGGCGTCTGATGGCGGGAAACGACTCCGGACGGCGGGAAACTTCGCCACAGGTAAGTACAAAACTCTCTTTCAGGCACGCAGTACCCGGTGGTTGCGGGCACGAAATCCTGCTGACTACGCCAAAGCTGACTCGCCCCCTGGGCCGTGGGGCACTCGGATCCGGGCAGTGGGGGAACGATGGGAGTAGTAGTGGCAACCCGGTTCCGTGGCTCAGGGTGGTCAGGCCAGTGGTAGTCCGTTATGTGCTGATATTTATGTCCGACTACGCCACCCGTGGATTGCGGTTATTAGGAACCGCCACTGCATGCAGACCGCTGGGGCTGATGAGGTGTGCAGCTAGGGTAGTGTGACTCCCCATGGGAAGAGTGCGGCCCCAGGGCAGTATAATGGATGTTGGGAGTGATGGTAGTGAGAGTCCCAGTGCTGATAGTGCTGGAGGAGCAAGGAGCACGCAGACAACAGGTTGCAGTCCAGGGTCTTTACTAGAACAGGTAAATTGACCCACAAACAGTCCCAGCTAGGAGGGGACTTGGATGTCTGAGAGCAACGGGGAAATTGGCCCTGGTCAGGGTGAGGGTGTAGGCCTTCCGTGCTTTCTGTGCTCCTTCTGGCTATCTCCTCCTTATAGAGTAACAACCCACGTTTCCGAGCTCTCCGTGTATTCTCGCCTGTATGGCCTGCGACGTTGCTTCCTTTCTGCTCCCAGCCTTGTACGGCTTTGCTGGCCCCTTCTGTTGTGGCAGGGCCTCCAGGCTTCTTAGACCAAGGAATATACAGTCCCCTGCTGACTGGTTATCTGCTGGGGGATGTGGAATCCTCCCAGCCTCAGACACCAAAGTCTGGTAAATTAAGTCCGTTATCTGCCAAGACAGGCTCTCTTCGCCTCTTGTCTCTGGCTTGTGGCTCTCCTCCTGCCATACTTCCTCTTAGGTGCAATACAACTTTCTGTCCCTGCTCTGCTCTGGGACACGTCTCAGTGCTGAGACAGGCCATCCAGTTCTCCCTAACCCTGCCCCCAGTTCCAGCTTTTATAGGGGCAGCCTGCTCCCCCTACTGGCCTGAGACAGGAGGTACTGCATGGTAATGTTCCCCTGACTAGAGAACCTCCCCTTTGCTCTCAGACACAGCTTTATTACATTTTGTGGCATCCAGGCCAGGGTGACACACACTTATTTGTCAAACATGAAGAATGTCTTGGAGTGGATCTGGGACTGGCAGCTGCTTCTGCCTTTTCAATGCTTGTCCCTGCAGGAGAGTCAGGAACATCTTTCGCCATACCAACCGATAGAGGCTTCGAGGAAGAAGAGTAAGTCGTGTACCGGGAGTGTTCTTCAGGACACAGCAGGGTCACGCACGAGGAAAATCAACTCTTCCACAGTTCGTTCCCAAAAAAAATGATTGTAACTAGACAATAGAAAACATTCATAACATTCTGCAAACATTTACCAAATGGCTGGAACCTCTGTACTATATAGCGTGGCACTCAAGTGATCTATTTACTCTTTTTTCTACAAATTTACCTATTGGCATGCCTGTCTAAACTGGCCCGCTATTACCAGCTTACACCCTGAGAATTGAATTAATTGTATGAGTGCATCGTAGAGAGTAGCCTGCGGTACAGTACCGGAGTTTACAAACTTATCAACATTTCCCGAACCAAATCTCCCTCTCATTCCCGTGATGTCTTCAGTAAACTGAAAGGAATATTCCGTCCTCAACTGCATAGAAAATACCCCAAAAATTACTGTGACGGCTGTTTAGACGTGAGTGAAGTCTATCGCAGTTAAATAGCTGTCCAATAATTTAATGCTTTGCAGAAACGTTCTCCTGAAACAGAATGAAGTTCAAGTTTTGGTCCGGAGTCTATTTTGTGCCATGTCAGCACCAAAGAGTGGATTTGGATTTTTAGTTATCAAACAGAAAACGTGGTAGCAATAAACAGCCTTGGACATTTTGGCGCCAAAATGTTATGTGAGTTGTGTGCAGTTACTCACTGCCTCCAACCAGTGAGCAGTACCAATGATGCTTGTGGCTTGAGTCCTCAGCAGCGTCCTTCAACTCTCACTGTGGGTCCTGGCCTTTATCATCTCTTAACAGTGTTCCTGACAGAAATCTCCTCAAATCTGGACAGGTTCTAGTCACGAGCAAGTTCAGCTCCAATCTGCCGCTTCTCTGCTGTCTGTGGGATGTTCTCAGATGCAGATGCTGCTGGATTCCCTTCCAGCATGTCCTTTCACTGTTTAGGACATCTCCAGACTGCCTTTGTGTCCCCATGAGTCAGACTGTAACCACTCCTCTGACAATTCTATATGCATTACACAGTCTTTCAATAATACTTATACAACAGCGACTTCTTGTGGCCGGACAACAACATCATTGTAAAGAAGCAAAATTAATTTACAACGAGTACAGTGTTATACAGGTCTACACAACTATATCACCCGGATGAGCTGACACACATCTCAGAGAAGCAGGCATGCTGTTGAGGCACTCTTCAAGCCATGACAACATCTATTCATCAGTAGATCTTCTACAAAGTTCGGTCGCCAGGTACCCTATTATGAATACCACTTCTCCATGAAGAAGGACAGAAAGGACGGCAGACAAGTAGGAGCAGGGATCCAGGCACTGATAAAATCCTTCAGGTACAGACACCTCTTTTAGCCCCTGCTAGCTTTTTATTTCCTTAAATGATCAGATGAAAAACTCACTGCCCAGTGATCCCATTATCACTGGGCAGAAGATTAATCTACCCCCAGCAATGGCCTTTACTTAGGTCAGAACCTCTGTATGTGAGGTGGAATTGACTGGATTCATCCAGGTATTAAAGGGGACAATATTAACCGCCTCATTGTATAGTGGGAAGAAAGCAAATATATTTGTCTGGTCTCCAAATTATGCAACCTCATGGTCTCACTGAGACCCTTAGCTTCGCTCTATTATCCTGACCTGAAGATTCCCTTAGAGTTGATGCCATTCTCAGCATCTCTGACATGAACAAAGAGCCATTCCATGTACAATGCAAATGGTCATTCTCTGCCGAGATCGGGAGACCACACTCTTTGTGACTTAATGATGGACATCAGCATCATCCCTAGCCTATGGTGTATTGAGCACATCATGCCATGTCTCATATTGACGTTATGAGCTTCGACACGTTGCTGTTTATTATAGCATCAGTGATGCAGGTCTAATCACTCAGAATTGACTCTTACGTACTTAAATCCCAAACTTTTATTATTGTTTATTCTGACAACTTTCTGCTGAGTTGGTACTTGTCATTAATAAAAAAAATGTTTTACCACCCGTGTGATGAGTTCAGTCCGACATTTCATTACATTCATGCTTCACGTTCGTGTGTGATCATATTTTTGAACCATTGGGCAGCACGGACTCTGAACCAACACACTCCTCATTTATTGCAAAAAGGAAAGGTTGACAGCACTCACTAAATTGGATGCTCGTTCAAAATACCAAGGTACCCACTTGGAGGATTAACAATATTAAGTATGATAAAGACTTACAATAGGTCGAAACATTGTAATTTGATGGCGGAATAAACTTCACTTTTTGGAATACATCACCGTGGACTAGACACTGTTTGCTTACAAGGACAAGTGTGTCTTGATTGCACTCAAGCATGCTGGTGGCGGTGTCTTGGTTTGGGGCTGCATGGGTGCTGCCGGCTGTGGGGAGCTATAGTTCATTGAGCGAATGAGGAATGCCAGCATGTACTGTGACATACTGAAGCAGAGCATGATCCCCTCTCATTGGAAACTGGGCAACAGGGCTGTATTCCAACATGATAACGACCCCAAACACACCTCCAAGATGACCACTGCCTTGCTAAAGAAACTGAGGGTAAAGGTTCTGGACTGGCCAAACATGTCTCAAGACCTAAACCCTATTGAGTGAGGAATCCTCAAATGGAAGGTGGTGGAGAGCCAGAGCTTGAAAATAATGGTGGCCACACAAAATATTGACACTTTGGGCACAATTTCGCCATTTTCAATTATGGGTGTACTCACTTTTGCCATTATTTTGTACACTGACTACTTTACATTGTATCAAAGTGTCACATTGTAGCGTCGGCATCCCTGCACGCTTCTCCCTTCCCCCAGCGGCGGACGCCAACTCACTCACCGCCACAGCCCCGCGGCACTGTGCTTAGGGCGCGCGCATGCTCCCTCCTTCTTAAAGGGATTGTGTGTGACGTCCTAAAGTGTCCCATGCCAATTGCTGGGAAACACTTATTATTTAAAGAAAATGTGGTATCCAGCTCCAAGTAAAAACATGCGTTTAATTAGTCCATGTTAAAAATGACATCAATTTGTCATAGCTGTGACTATGACAAAGAACGCCAGATTGTTCAAAACGCGTAGCACTGTCCACCTTACCTCCAATACCCCTTCCACATGGATGTAATTTTTAACATGGACTAATTAAAGACATGTTTTTACTTGGAGCTGGATACCACATTTTCTTTGGCTATTCATCACGTTTTGATCAGAACGTTCTCCCTTGCACCATTCATGAACCACACAGGTAAGCTGGATTTCCTTTTTTCCTATGTGATTTATTATTTATGACTCCTCCACCTGAAAGGAGGTACCTGTGCAACATGTTCAGTTAGTCTCCTGCATGATTGCTAATCCCCAGTACCTGCTAGTCAATCTGCCTTTCCAGTACCTGTCTGTCCATACTGTTTTTTTGTTCCTGCATTTCAGCCTTGCCCGCCTGCCTGTATATCAGCCGTGTATGCTCTCATCCGTTTACAAGGCTGCATCCGCCATGCTCATCCGTACACCAAAAAAAAACAATATAGATAATTTAAAGAGGCCCATAAGCCAGACAAAACCATAAAGAATAACCCCCCTTTTTAAAATTCTAAACTTTAATAATTCTCTTTAAAAGATGTCAGTCTCAGTGTCCCAGCACACAAATGAATACTACAATCAAGAAATGTATAAATAAGGTTTGCCAAACGTAAGGGACATAGATGATCTATCAGATCCCTTACTCTGTACCTATTTATCCCTACCTAGCTGCGGGGGTCGGCGCCCTCTTTAATATACGAGATCGGTGCCCCCGCTCCTCGTAGACTTATTGGGGCCCTAGTGTACCCTATAATGACGTCTACCTCTATGACAAATTCACGGATTGTGGTGTCACTTACTGTACTCTTCAAATGGCAGAAATAGTAAGAATAGTGTGTTATAGTAAAAACTTCTCAGGGCCTAGTACTTGTCCTAGCAGTGTCCTTACCTGCCAGCGGATGTGGACCCCACTGTTTATTGTAACCGCTGCACATCGTTGACTCACCCTCTAAATCCCTACAGGGTCCTGCAGTGCTCAGGGGTGACAGGCTGCAAGGTATAGAGAGATAGATTAATAAGCAGATCCCTCCTCAGTGTGACACCACATCCAACACATTCATACACCATGAGGAGATGAGGGCAAAAAACCTCATAGACGCTACCAAAATATAGGATAGTCCAATGGTCAAAAATTAATAAAAATGATTCCAGCAGCTTTTCCTTAATAGGAGCACTAATACAAAATTTCCCTTCTTAGAAAGAATTTGAAATGCATCTTCATGATAATGTATCATAATATCATCTCACTGTAGATATAATAGCAAGGAAGGTAATACTTATTTTGCATATACTTCAAACATCATTACTAGTGTTGAGAGAGCACTAAAATGCTCGGGTGCTCGAAGCTCGGGCTGAGCTCACCGTGAGACTCGGGTGCTTGACCCGAGCAACGAGCCCTTGACCCGAGCAACGAGCCCAATGTTAGTCTAGGGGAGACGTGAGCATTTTTGCGGCGGCACCCCCGGCAGTCTGTAGAAAGCCTAAAAACTGCCCCAAACGATAGTGAGAGTGCTCAAATGACATGGGGACAGCATAGGGATCGCCCAGGAAGCATTTCTGACCCCAAGGTCACTGCTGTCAACAACGTGGTCAGAGGTATTAAGCCACTTTGATGGGCTCACAATAAAATGTTCAAAAACGAAACTGAAACTGCTTTCCTGTGAAATATGTTAAGGAACATCCTTTCCAGGGTAAAGACTTGTGTATTAGGTAAAATAAATAACCAAAAACAAAAATACTCCTCCACACCTTGGGCTATGTTCAAAAGTAGCATTTTTTATGCGTTTTTGCACTTTTGTATTGCTTTCAACCGTGACAAATGCATTCACCGGAAAATGTCATTTTAACATTTTACAACCTTATCTGGCCATGTGCGGTGTGACACATGCATACAGGGAAGACCCCTGGAAGCATCTCTTACTCCCAGGTCACTGCCTAAAAGTGTGCCCATCAGAAGTGATCCTTGCCGCATCAGAAGATGCAGACTTGCAACTATCCCTGTGCAAGTTCTTGTCCCAGGGCAGTGTTCAATTGTACCTCCCCGATTCCTTGCAATGCAAGCGCAGGTATGCAGCCTGCCACCCACCCACCCCCAGGCTGCAATACCATACTGCTTGCTTGCACTTGAAATTGGGCCTTTTAGGCATGTGGAGGCGGAATCTGGCCACCACGTCATGGCTGCGTCGGCGGCCTGGTATCCATACTCAGTCCCCAGCCGCCCGGCAGCCGGGTGTCCACGCTTGATCCCCAGCCGCCAGGGGGCGGCGGGATGTCCATACTCGGTCCCCAGCCGCCCCGCGGCCTGGTGCCTACACACACTCCCCAGCCGTCTGGGGGCGGCCGGGTGTCCATAAACGGTCCCCAGCCGCCCCTATTTGTCCCGTTGCATCTTATACACAAGCGCACTTACCAAAACATTACCTGTGCCCTCCCCAGTGCATTTAGTGGAAGGACAGCCTAACCACAAACAGGTGGACAAGTGAATGCGGCCAGGGATGATCGATCTCACTGACGCCTTCACACTGGGTTAATATTGTGGAAGCCGGGACACAAGTGGACACTGGGATGCAACATGTCCTCCAGACATAGAGGATTGCGGGTCCTGGGTCAATCAGGCTTCAACACAAAGTTCAGAAGGTAGACAGCAGCAGTGGTCGGCCTCCTACACAATGAGTAAATTATTCATGATCATGAGGCCATCCATCTCCTTAGCTTTCTGTTCCTTGGAATGCAAGCGCATGTATGTAGTAGTGGCTAGGCCTGTGGTGGTCAGCGTTTTGGCGCATATTCTACCTCCTCCGAGGATTGCTGGGTGTTTTCCTGCTACTATCCCAGTTCTATGACTCCCATTAAAGCAAAGCTTCAGGTGATGAATGATGGATGAGGTGGTGGCAAAGGAGAAAGAGCAGGAGGAACAGGGACCATTCACATCAATATCAGGCCAGTCAACCACACATGTCTTGTAGGATATGTTTCTGTACCAAAAGGAGTGGTTCGGCTACACAGTTATAGGGCATACAGTGAGTGCAATGCCTACCAAAATTTCGAGGTACTCCAATGCCCCTTGGAAGTGACATGGAGGTTAGAGGGCCTTAACTAAACCATTTTTTCCATTTATAGCAACTGGGTCTCCTATACACTGTTGGCCTAAGCAGTGAATGGAAGGCTTTCCAAAAATTATGAGGAACTGCAATGCCCCTTGAAACAGACGTGGATTACAATGTACTAAAAATCTTCTACCCATTAATGGGGAGTGGGTCTCCCTTAGTGTTTGCCTATGCATTGAAAAGCAAAAGCTGACTGAAATTAGGAGGAAATGCAATGACTGTTGGAAGAGACGTGGAGGTTAGAGTTAATTAAAAACAACATGTCTGTGCCCCTTGGAAAAGCTGTGGAGTTCAGAGTGGTTTAACAAGATGGTTTTAATGCCCCTTGGAGGAGACGTGGAGTTCAGATTGGTTTAACAAGATGGTTTAAATGCCCCTTGGAAGAGACGTGGAGTTCAGAGTGGTTTAGCAAGAAGGTTTTAATGCCCCTTGGAATAGACGTGGAGTTCAGAGTGGTTTAACAAGACGGTTTTAATGCCCCTTGGAAGAGACGAGTAGTTCAGAGTGGTTTAACAAGATGGTTTTAATGCCCCTTTGAAGAGACGTGGAGGTCACAGTAGCTTATCAAGACGGTTTTAATGCCACTCGGACGAGACGTGAAGTTCAGAGTGGTTTAACAAGATGGTTTTAATGCCCCTTGGAAGAGACATGGATGTCACAGTAGCTTAACAAGATGTTTTTAATGCCCCTTGGTAGAGACGTGGAGGTCACAGTAGCTTAACAAGACAGTTTTAAAGCCCCTTACAAGTGCCATGCAGTACAGCATTTTAAAAACATTATTCCCATTATTGGGGAGTGGGTCTCCCATAGTCTTTGCCTATGCCTTCCAAGCAAAAGCTGCGAAAAATTAGGACGGAGGAACTTGCAATGCTGACAACACGGACCACGGTCACCCTGGTGGTATACTGGTGGTGGAGGCTTATGGTAAGGAGAAGAGCAAAAAACAGCCAAAATGAGGAAGCGTATACCCATGTGTGGGTGTGATGCGGTGCATGGAAATACACCTCCCGAAATAACACAGTGGATTTGACTTTATGTTACTCTGCTGTCATTTAGTGGTGATGAGAAATCTGGCCCTATCCAGCCCTTGTTCATTTTGATAAGGGTCAGCTTGTCAGCATTGTCAGTTGACAGGCGAGTGCACTTATCAGTTATAATTCCCCCAGCGGTACTAAAAACACGCTCCGATAAAACGCTAGCGGCAGGGCAGGCTAGGACCTCCAAGGCGTACAGAGCGAGTTCATTCCAAGTGTCCAGCTTGGATACCCAATAATTAAAAGGCACAGTGCAATCACGGACGAAAGCTGGAACGGTTGGCAAGGTACTCCCTCACCATCTTTTGAAACTTTCCACTCCTTGTGAGAGTACCCCGCGCCTCAGTGCCTGTAAGCTGGACGGGTCTCAGAAAACTGTCCCAGAATGTTGACAGTGTTCCCCTGCCTCTGCTTGATTGGTGTTGCATCTCTCTCGCCTGTACGCCTTGGTTGGGCAACGAACTGTGACCTCTGCCGCTAGCGTGTTCAGATAGGAATTTTTTAACAGTTCTGCAGCAAGGGCCTTCTGGTACTGCCCTATTTTTGTAGACCTCTCTACCTCAGGAATAAGAGAGAGAAAGGTCTCCTTGTAGCGGGGGTCTAAAAGTGTCACCAACCGGTAATGACTGTCACCCAACATTTTTACAATGCGAGGGTCACGGTTAAGGCAGCGTAACATAAAGTCAGCCATGCGTGCCAGACTGGTAACGGGCAAGACTTCCGTGTCCTCACCAAGATGATGACTTACCATGCTCTCCTCCTCCTCCCGCCTGTCTTCAGGCCACCCACGCTGAACCGACGGTATGACAGTTGTACAGGTACTAGCGTCTACAGTGCATGATACCAGGTCCTGTTCGTCCTCCTCCTCCTCTCCCTCATTGTCCCCAATGCACGTTGGAATGAGATGAGGCTGGGCTGTGTATAACCGCCCGCTACGGCTTCTTGATTCATCTCATCATACTCTGGCTGCAATGCCTCCTCTTTAATTCTCTGCAGAGAGCGTGGCAAAAGACAGACAAGTGGGATGCTGACGTTAATGATGGTGTCATCGCCACTCACCATCTTGGTGGACTCCTCAAAGTTTGTCAGGATGGTACATATGTCAGACATCCAGGTCCACTCCTGAGGTCTTATGTGTGGAGTCTGACCTGAATATCGACGGCCTTGTTGCAGCTGGTACTCCACAACTGCTCTCTTCTTCTCACAAATCCTTTGCAACATGTGGAGCGTAGAGTTCCAACGTGTTGGGACATCACACACCAGTCGGTGTGCCAGAAGCTGCAAACGCTGCTGCAACACAGCAAGGGTGGCGGAAACTGTAGCCGACTTCTGAAAATGAGCTGACAGGCGGCGTACTTTGACGAGCAGATCTGGCAACTCAGGGTACGATTTAAGAAACCGCTGAACCACGAGGTTAAGCACATGAGCCAGGCCTGGTACGTGTGTGATCTCGCCTCTCCTCAGAGCAGCCACCAGGTTACGGCCATTGTCACACACGACCATGCCAGGATGTAGGTTCAGCAGTCTCAGCCACAGATCTGCCTGCTCTTTCACAGATGTCCACAACTCACAAGCAGTGTGAGGTTTATCACCTAAGCTTATGAGTTTCAGCACAGCCCGTTGCCGCTTGGCTGAGGCAGTACTGCAGTGCTTCCAGCTTGTAACTGATGTGGTGATATCTGAGATGGAGGCTGAACATGAGGAGGAGGAGAAGGATGCGCAGGAGCTGTACACTGTGGGGGCAACTCTGACTGACATAGGGCCCGCAATCCTCGGTGTGGGGAGGATGTGTTCGGTCCCAAGGTCCGACTGGGTCCCGGCTTCCACTATGTTTACCCAGCGTGCCATCAGGGAGATGCACAGTCCCTAGCCACAAGCACTTGTCCACGTGTCCATTGTTAGGTGGACACGGCAGATGTTTTGGGACACGTGCTTGTGTAGTGCGGGGATGGCACACAGGGCAAAATAGTGTCGGCTGGGGACCGAGTACCGAGGGACGGCCACCGCCATAAGGCTGGGGAAGGATTCCGTCTCCACCAGCCTAAAAGGCAGCATTTCCAATGCAAGCAGTTGTGAAATGTGCGAATTTAGGACTGTGGCCTGTGGGGCGTTGGCTGCGAATTTGCGCTTTTGTTCAAAGTTCTGAGATATGGACAATTGAACGCTGCGGTGGGACGTGGACGTGGACGTTGATGCTGTTTCTTGAGAAACTGCCATAACAAGTGAAGACTAAGAGGAGGGGGCATCTTTGCATGCAGTATGGACAGGGGATTGCCTTGCATGCACAAAAAGGGGTTCTCTTACATGCACAACAGCGGTAGAAGCAGTGGTGACACCCGCTGACACTGGTCGTGGACCCTGGGGTCTGCCCCACAAAGTCGGGTGCTTTGCTGACATGTGCCTGATCATGCTGGTGGTGGTCAGGCTGGTAGTTTTGTCACCTCTGCTGATGCTGGCCTGGCAGGTGGTACAAATAGCCTTTATGGGGTTATCAGCAGAGTCTTTAAAAAAATTCCAGACTCTGAAAGACCTTCCTGTTGTACTGGCAACGTCCCTCGTGTTGGTGTTACGGGGAGCGGTTGACCGCCGTCTGTCTGCGGCCACCACACTGCTTCTTCCTGCCTGTTGGAGTACTCTGCCTCCCTCCCCCTGTGTGCTGCTGGCCTCGCTCTGCGTGTCCTCCTGCCACGTTGGGTCAGTTACTAGATCATCCACCACCTCCTCCTCATCCACTTCCGCACCACGGTCCTCCTCCTAACTTCGTGGCAATTGTGTCTCGTCATCATCCACCTCTTGTGACAAATTGCCAGCGTCTCCTTCCTGTGGCCCTGGCTGTTCAAATATTTGGCCATTGCTACATGGGATCTTCTCTTTCACCACTTCAAGCGGAGCAGGCGAGGGGCCCAAATATGGAAATGGACCAGTGAACAGCTCTTCAGAGTGTCCAACTGTGGGATCAGTTGCTGTCTAATGACACTCGGCATGGTGGGAGGAAGGAGCATCAGGGTGAGAAGGAGTATACAGTCGAGACTCACGGCTACTAACACTTTAACGTGTGGAAGACAGACCGGAGGTGGTGGTGCCCAGGTGACTGGAAGTATTATTTGCTATCCAATTAATAACCTGTTCACACTGATCAGTTCGCAATAGTGGTGCTGTTGTGTGCCTCCCTAGTAATTCGGTCAAGAACTGGGAGCGAGAAGATGTAGCTGTTGGTTATGGCACATTTTCACCTTGGCCACGGTCCCGTCCTCTGCACGCACCATCACCAGAACATCCAGTTCCACGTCCCTTGCCACGCACCTTGCCCATTTTAAATGAAATAAAATAGCATACACTTGCACTATCAATGGCAAAAGGGTAATAAAAAGGATCTTTGAACCGTAGAAGAGGGAAACCACAGTTCTAGTTATCTGGCCTACACCAGACTCTTTTAAACAGATATATTTGTGTCTGAACAATCAGCGGGACACTCAAAATGTTTTTTTTATGGAAAAAAAGGCAAAAAGGTGGATTACACCCAGATTTGAACCGTGGAAGAGGAAAACCACAGTTCTAGTTATCTGGCCTACACCAGAATCTTTTAAACAGATATAATTGTGTCGGAACAGTCAGCGAGGCACTCAAAATGTTTTTTTTTTAATGGAAAAAAGGCAAAAAAGTGGATAATACAGATATTTGAACCGTGGAACTGCAAAACCACAGTTCTAGTTATCTGGCCTACACCAGACTCTTTTAAACAGAAATATTTGTGTCTGAACAGTCAGCCAGACACTCAAAATGTTTTTTTTTATGCATAAAAGGAAAAAAAGTGGATAATACAGAGATTTGAACCGTGGAACTGCAAAACCACAGTTCTTGTCATCTGGCCAACACCAGACTCTTTTAAACAGATATATTTGTGTCTGAAAAGTCAGCGAGACACTCAAAATGTTTTTTTTTTATGCAAAAAGGTGGATTACACCCAGCTTTGAACCGTGGAAGAGGAAAGCCACAGTTCTAGTTATCTGACCTACACCAGACTCTTTTAAACAGATATATTTGTGTCTGAACAGTCAGCGAGACACTCAAAATGTTTTTTTTATGCAAAAAAGTGGATAATACAGAGATTTGAACCGTGGAACTGCAAAACCACAGTTCTAGTTATCTGGCCTACACCAGACTCTTTTAAACAGATATATTGGTGTCTGAACAGTCAGGGAGACACTATTACTGTTTTTTTTAACGGCAAAAATTGCAAAAAGCAGGATAATACAGAGATTTGACCCGTGGAACTGCCAAACCACAGTTAAAGTTATGTGGCGTACACCAGACTCTTTTAAACAGATATATTGGTGTCTGACCAGTCAGGGAGACACTATTACAGTTTTTTTTACGGCAAAAAATGCCAAAAACAGGATAATACAGAGATTTGACCCGTGGAACTGCAAAACCACAGTTCTATTTTTCTGTCCTACACCAAACTCTTTTAAACAGATATATTTGTGTCTGAACAGTCAGCGAGACACTCAAAATGTTTTTTTTTATGCATAAAAGGCAAAAAAGTGGATAATACAGAGATTTGAAGCATGGAACTGCAAAACCACAGTTCTAGTTATCTGGCCTACACCAGACTCTTTAAACAGATATATTTGTGTCTGAACAGTCAGCGAGACACTCAAAATGATTTTTTTATGCATAAAAGGCAAAAAAGTGGATAATACAGAGATTTGACCCGTGGAACTGCAAAACCACAGTTCTATTTTTCTGGCCTACACCAGACTCTTTTAAATAGATATATTGGTGTCTGAACAGTCACAGACACACTCAATTTTTTTTTTGGGGGGGGAGGGAAATACCAAAAGTTTAATAAGACGCGTATTTGGACAGCCTGACTGAGGAAAAAAAAAAATACAGGATTTAGATGAAAAAAATATATATTTTTCCTGGCCCCTGAGACCGGGGTGATAAGTCTAGCAATTTGACCAACAGGAGCACACAGGACTGTAATGCAGCGTTTGCTGGTATAACCACTGCGTCTCCTATACAGCCTGCCTGCATGATATCTGGAATGGATATTAGTCCTGAGAAGGACTGTTTGTTTGATTTGGCAGGCTTTAGAGACCCTACAATACCAATTTCGCACTACATATCTCTCCCTAACTCAGCAGCACTGACCCTACACTGGCTTATCCGGAGCGACTGTGTCCAAGATGTCAGTGCGCGGTTTTAAATACTCGAGGTGACGCTGTGCGGCCAGCCAATCACTGTAATGCCCATAAACAACATGGCTGCGGCATTACAGTGACTGGCTGGCAATCCCTGCATGTTCATGGGCTGTGTAAAGAGCGCCAGCCATGCAGGGCGGAGACCCGAGCTCCCGCCCGAGTAACCCGGAAATGCTCGGTGCTCGCCGAACATCCCGAGTAGCGTGATGATCGGGCGAGTAACGAGCAGTGTCAAGCATACTCGCTCAATACTACTGATAACCCAAAAAGGTTCTCACCTGGAGAAGGATGCTCCCCCACAAGCCAAATACCTGTGGAATGAGAGAAGCCGGCTGTTCATCTAAAGAGAGAAGCTGTGCAGAAGGTATGTCAACCCCAAGACCCATGAAATGGTGTGGCAGATTGTTGTACCTAGGACAGATATCCAGATGGTGTTAGAGGCCTACCACGACCAAGCAGGTCACTTTGGCTGGAAGAAGCTGGAAACCCTGCTGAAGGACCGGTTCTATTGGGTTGGAATGCGGAGTTCCATAGAAAGGTGGTGCCAGAATTGTGGACCATGTAGCCTCAGAAGGAAAGACTACGGCAGCCAGAAAGCACCCTTGCAGGCCATCAAAACAACCCAACCCCGGGAGATTGTCGCTCGGGATCACGTCAAACTGTCACCCAGCAGATCAGGCTACTCCTATGCCCTGACCATGGTGGATCTGACTCGCCCCCTGGGCCTAGTGTGGACTACCCGGAGCCGGGTCTCTGGGGCTTATAGAATCTGTGGCGGTGTCCCCGTCCCGTGGCTCAGGGTGGTCAGGCCGATGGCGGTATTTTTTGGGGGTTTTAGGTTAATTGTCCAACTACGCCACCCGTGGATTGCGGTCAGCGCGGACCGCCGCTTCAAGGCAGACCGCTGGGGCTGATGGTGTCTGCAGCTGAGGTAGTGTGACTCCCCACGGGAAGAGTGGAGCACCAGGGCAGTGTAGTTGATCGTGAGGGTGATAGTGCACGGGAGTTCCAGCACTAGTAGTGCTGGTGCGGCAATGAAGCAGGAACGACTCAGAGTCTTTGCAGTGCAGTTCAGGGTCTTTACTGGTGATATTAAGGCAGACCCTCCCGGGAGTACTTGCTAACATAAGGGGCCTGGTCAGTCTGCGAGCAAACAGGAGTTCCCCTGGCCAGGTGGAGTTGTAGGCCTCCCTGTCTATCTGCACTCTTTCTGGCTACCTTGCTGTAAGCGGGTAGAAGTAGCCCACGTCCCTGAGTATACCGTGTGGTGCTCACCTGTATGGCTGGTGACTTGGGGCCTTCTGTTAGCCTCCGCTCCTGGATGGCGGTGCTGGTCCCTTCCTTGTGACTGAGCCTCGGGGCTTCTATGGCCAGAGGACCTGGAATCCCCTGCCGGCTGGTTTCTGCTGCTGGGTGAATATCAGTCCCCACAGCCTCGGACTCCTGTGTCCGGTTCCTAGATTCTTCTGCCAGGGCGAGCTATATCTCTGCTTAGCTTCCAGCCCCTGGTCTTCTGCTCCTAGCTCCTACAGAGCTCCTGCTGTAACTTTCCCTCACCAGGCTCTGACTGACTAATCCTGCCCCAGACCCAGTTTATAAGGGCAGATTCCTCCCCTCCCAGGTCTGGGCGGGAGGTGTTGCATGCTTAGGGCTCCTGACCAGAGAAACCTCCCACTTGCTCTCAGACGTAATATTTCTATTACTGTGGCAACCAGACCCCTGGGGTGCCACATTCCCCCCTAGTGAATTTTAGTCCTCCGGGACTAAACACATTTTTAAGAAAACATGAATACAGGGTATAAACAATAATACAACAACATGTTTACAAGAAGCTTTAGTCTTTAGAGGTCACGGCGTGTCCGTAACCGGGTGTCCATATCACCCAACAAGGTGAAGTCTTGGCACAGAGTAGGGGACCTGTCCAAAGCAAACCCCAAGCGTTGGCCCTGGGCGTGGCTGCAAGGCGGAGGCTATCTACTTTGGGCCACAAGGAGGCCACGCCAGACAGGTTTTCTCTTCCACGGCCATCTTCACAAGAGGCACCAAGGTGAAACTATCTACAATGTAGTTCCGGTTACTCAGCGTCCATAACCTGTCAGTCCAAATAAACCTGAAGGGTAACTAGAGAAACATAATTAATGAACAGGCAACAAAAACATAAACCATTTTCAACATTTGCAGTTTACAGGTATCACAGTTTAGATTCTCCAGCGAGCGGGCATCTGTCCTCTAGTGCTCCTGGTGGACCTATGTAACCCACTATCTGGTTCTGCACTACAGGTTGTAGGAGGTGTTGCGGGTAGGTCTGGCAGCTTTCTGTGTACTCTTTGGCTTACTAGGGGCACGGCAGGCTCACTACTAGCAGAGGGTTGATTCTCCTGGGCTGCTGGTATGGATTCTTCTGCCCCCTGGGCCGGCAGCTCTTCTGACACTCCCTGTTCTTCTGTAGGCCCTTGAGGGGCTGGCTGGAGAAAGGTGAGGACGGGTACCACGATTGCGTTGTTGATCTGAGTCCAGGACCGGGGAAAGTCTCCGAGTACGGTACTGATCATCTCTTCCCTTTCCTCTGCGGGTTGAGGGTTTTCTTAATCTTCTTCAGGGCTTTGCAGCTGCTCGGGACACTTCTTCAGGTGGTCTCTGGAGACAATGGCTGTGGTCTCTCCTCCATCCTTACTGATGATACATACTTTTGGGTTCTCATGACTTGAGAGCAGTACGGTGTACGGGTCCTTCTCCCACTGGTCGTCCAACTTGTGGAGCCGCCTCTTTCTCTTCAAGACCTGCTCTCCAGGTACCAGGGGAACAGCGGGAGCATACTGGTTATAAGCCTTCTCTTGCCTTTCTCTTGCTTGAGACAGACTTCGCTCGACGCTCTCCTGTACTTTCCGATACTGCTGCTGCCGTTCTGTATCCCAGTCTGCCTCTGGCGAGGTGTCCTCAGGTGTCAGGACTCCCATATCCAGGTCAATAGGCAGCTTACCAGGTCTCGCTCTCATTAGGTAAGCCGGGGTACAGTTGGTGGAGCCTACGGGGATGTGATTGTACAAGTCCACCAAATCAGGCAGTTTTTCAGGCCACAGACTGCGTTCTTCCAGGGGCAACGTTTTTAGCAAGTCTATCACCACCTGGTTCATTTTCTCACATAGTCCGTTGGTCTGAGGGTGATAGGGCATTGTTCTTATCTTCTTGAAGCCATACAGGTTGCAGAACTCCTGGAAGACCTCCGCTACGAAGCCTGGTCCTTGGTCCGTCAACACTTGCTCCGGATACCCATGTGGACGGCAGAAGTGCTGCTGGAAGGCTCTAGCTGCTGTTTGAGCCATTAAGTCCTTGACAGGGACCACCACCAGGAACCGGGAGTAGTGATCTACGCTGGTGAGGGCGTAGACGTACCCAGATCTGCTTGGAGCCAGTTTCACATGGTCCAGGGCTACCAGTTCCAGTGGCTGCCTGGTGATGATGGACTGCAGGGGAGTCTTCTGGCTGGCACGGTCCTTTCTTCTTAGGTTGCACGGGCCACAATCTCTGCACCACCTCTCGATGGCTCCTCTCATGCCTATCCAGTAGAACCGTTCACGCAACAAGAACTCCAGCTTTTTCCATCCGAAGTGTCCTTCTCCATTGTGGTATGCCTCCAGGACCATAGCCGCGTCTCGTCTTGGGACCACTACCTGCCAGGTCAACTCATGTGTTCGAGAGTTGACCATTCTCCAGCACAGCTTTTCCCTGTAGAGAAACAGCTTACTTTTCTCCTTCCACAGTTGCTTGGTCTCCTCCGGAGCGTCTGGGTCAAGACGGGCATCAGCCTGTGTCAGCATTTCCTTCACCAGACGGACTGCGGGATCACTGTCTTGTGTCTCCGCCCAGCTGTATTGGGGTAAGGGATTGAACGTAGCAGAGCGCCTGTCCTTCACACGGTGGGAATGCAGGGTAATCCCATGACAGTGGAACGCAGGGAGTTCGACTTCTTCCAGATATTCTGGATCGTTTGGAATTCTGGACAGGGCATCCGCGTTGGCATTTGAGCGTCCCGCCCGGTATTTGATGGTGAATTCGTAGTTGGACAGGCGGGCCATCCATCTCTGCTCCAGGGCACCAAGTCTTGCAGTGTCCAGGTGTGTCAACGGGTTGTTATCCGTGTACACGGTGAACTTGGAAGAGGCAAGGTAATGCTTGAAACGTTCGGTCACTGCCCACACCACTGCCAGGAACTCTAGCTTGGGCCATAGTTTTCGGCTGGCGTAAGCGATTACCCGTTCTTTCCCCTGCTGGATCTGGGACAGCACGGCTCCTAGCCCGATGTTGCTCGCGTCCGTGTGGAGGATAAAGGGCTGGCTGTAGTCAGGGTACGCCAGGATTTCATCCCCCGTGAGGGCCATCTTCAGCTGGCAGAAGGACTCCTCTTCCAGCTTTTCCCACCTGAAGGGCGGCTTCTGGTTTTTGGCCTTCCTGGATTGACCTATCAGGAGGTCCTGCATAGGGGCTGCCATTTTGGTGAAACCGGGAATGAATCTTCGGTAGTAGCCTACCAACCCGAGGAACTGCCGCACTTCCTTTATGCTGGAGGGTCTTGACCAGTCCTTAATCACGGTGATCTTATCGGGGTCGGGAGCCACTCCGTCAGCACTCACCACGTGTCCCAGGTACTGCACCTTTGGGTTCAGGAGGTGACACTTGGAGGGTTTCACCTTCAGGCCGTAGCTTGCCAGGGCGTCAAACACTTCTGCCAGGTGTTTCAGGTGGTCCTCGTAGGTTTTGGAATAAACTATGACATCGTCCAGGTATAACAGGACCGTCTCGAAGTTCCGGTGTCCCAGACAGCATTCCATCAACCGCTGGAAGGTTCCTGGTGCGTTGCAGACCCCGAACGGCATACAATTGAATTCGCTGAGACTCATCGGGGTGGTGAACGCAGTCTTCTCCTTGTCCGCCTCTGCTACAGGAACCTGCCAGTACCCGCTAGTAAGATCCAAAGTGGAGAAGAAGTTAGCAGATTTTAATGCAGCTAAAGATTCTTCTCTTCTAGGTTCTTTTTCACTAGAACTATTGGAGCTGCCCAGGGGCTACAGCTGTCCCTGATTACCCCAGCCTCCTTCATGTCCCGCAACATCCCCTTTGCATGCTGATAGTGTGCAGGGGGTAAAGGTCGGTATCTTTCCTTTATGGGTGGATGGTCTCCTGTTGGGATGTGATGTTCTACCCCCTTTACTCGCCCAAAGTCTAGCGGGTGTTTACTAAAGACTCTTTTTTACTCCTGAACCACCCGGTAGACTCCCTGTTTTTGGTGTGAGGGAGTGGAGTCGGTACTAGAGATGAGCGTTGTTCTACTCGAACTGTTCGCCAATCTCAAATTCGAGCTGTTTTGGGCGGTGTTCGAGCCGTTCGGCGAACACGAACAATTTGAGAAAAATTCGGCTGTTCGAGGTTATGTTCGATAATTGTTCGTGCACCAAAATCATAACTGGATTTTTTCTCAGTAATGATGAAAATTAATGTTAATACGCAGTTTGAGTGTACAGCGGGGTGGGGGGAGGGGCAGGGGATGGATCTCTGCAGGAACAATGAAGATCTCCATTTTTTTTTTCTCTTTCCCGCATTTACAGTGGGGAGGTGCAATCTGTCAGCCTATCAGCAGCGCACACACGGAGCGAAGTGCTTTTTTTCACACAAGCAAGGGCATGTGTCATTGGCAGTGTATGTCACATGTCCTTGCCCTATAAGACCAAGCCATTTTCCCCGTCGCCACCATTTTCTCACTGCTGCAGCTGCGTGTTAGACGGCACCGCTGTTGCTGTGTGCGCTATACCTTGTTAATTTCAAGCCAATTTTCGCACAAATCTACAGATAGCTTGGGAGTAGGGAATAGTTGTGATTGCAGTCCTTTTAAGGACTAGGTTACAGCATTTCCTACGACTTTTATCAGGCAGGTCTGTGCTCTTAAATAGATAGATTGTGGGAGTAAAGACTAATTGTAATTGGAGTCCTTTTCAGGACTAGGTTACATCAGTTCCTATCAGTTTTTGCCAGGCAGGTCTGTGCCAGTGCTGTGCAAGTTTTTTTCACAGCATTTGGCTGAATCTAGCAAAGCTAATCCTTTTTGGCCTATTGCAGAGTGTGTTAGTCAGTGGAGTAGCCTATCTGTGTTGCAAGATATACCACCTGTGTATAGAATACCAATTTTTTTACTGCACCTAGTGAAGTAAAATCTTTTGGGCATAGCATCATTCTATTAGTCCATCTATACTGACCTCCATCAGGTTGCAAACTGCATATATTTTTTTCTTCATCTACCTCTCAAAAAATATTGGGCTTCTAGCTGTGTGTGGGACTTGTTCTATTAATCCATCTATACAGACCTCCATCAGGTTGCAAACTGAATATATTTTTTTCTGCATCTACCTCTGAAAAAATATTGGGCTTCTAGCTGTGTGTGGGACTTGTTGTATTAGTCCATCTATACAGACCTCCATCAGGTTGCAAACTAAATATATTTTTTTCTGCATCTACCTCTGAAAAAATATTGGGCTTCTAGCTGTGTGTGGGACTTGTTGTATTAGTCCATCTATACTGACCTCCATCAGGTTGCAAACTGAATATATTTTTTTCTGCATCTACCTCTGAAAAAATATTGGGCTTCTAGCTGTGTGTGGGACTTGTTCTATTAATCCATCTATACAGACCTCCATCAGGTTGCAAACTGAATATATTTTTTTCTGCATCTACCACTGAAAAAATATTGGGCTTCTAGCTGTGTGTGGGACTTGTTCTATTAATCCATCTATACAGACCTCCATCAGGTTGCAAACTGAATATATTTTTTTCTTCATCTACCTCTGAAAAAATATTGGGCTTCTAGCTGTGTGTGGGACTTGTTCTATTAATCCATCTATACAGACCTCCATCAGGTTGCAAACTGAATATATTTTTTCTGCATCTACCTCTGAAAAAATATTGGGCTTCTAGCTGTGTGTGGGACTTGTTCTATTAATCCATCTATACAGACCTCCATCAGGTTGCAAACTGAATATATTTTTTTCTGCATCTACCTCTGAAAAAATATTGGGCTTCTAGCTGTGTGTGGGACTTGTTGTATTAGTCCATCTATACTGACCTCCATCAGGTTGCAAACTGAATATATTTTTTTCTGCATCTACCTCTGAAAAAATATTGGGCTTCTACCTGTGTGTGGGACTTGTTCTATTAATCCATCTATACAGACCTCCATCAGGTTGCAAACTGAATATATTTTTTTCTGCATCTACCTCTTAAAAAATATTGGGCTTCTAGCTGTGTGTGGGACTTGTTCTATTAATCCATCTATACAGACCTCCATCAGGTTGCAAACTGAATATATTTTTTTCTGCATCTACCTCTGAAAAAATGTTGGGCTTCTAGCTGTGTGTGGGACTTGTTCTATTAATCCATCTATACAGACCTCCATCAGGTTGCAAACTGAATATATTTTTTTCTGCATCTACCTCTGAAAAAATATTGGGCTTCTAGCTGTGTGTGGGACTTGTTGTATTAGTCCATCTATACTGACCTCCATCAGGTTGCAAACTGAATATATTTTTTTCTGCATCTACCTCTGAAAAAATATTGGGCTTCTAGCTGTGTTTGGGACTTGTTCTATTAATCCATCTATACAGACCTCCATCAGGTTGCAAACTGAATATATTTTTTTCTGCATCTACCTCTGAAAAAATATTGGGCTTCTAGCTGTGTGTGGGACTTGTTGTATTAGTCCATCTATACTAACCTCCATCAGGTTGCAAACTGAATATATTTTTTTCTGCATCTACCTCTGAAAAAATATTGGGCTTCTAGCTGTGTGTGGGACTTGTTCTATTAATCCATCTATACAGACCTCCATCAGGTTGCAAACTGAATATATTTTTTTCTGCATCTAGCTCTGAAAAAGTATTTGGCCTTCTAGCAGTGTGTGGGACTTTCTCTATTAGTCCATCTATACTGACCTCCATCAGGTTGCAAATTGAATATAATTTTTTTCTGCATCTAACCCAGCCAATAGTTTTGGCCTAATACCACAGTTTGGCAACTCAGCTCTGCTCGGTTCCCATCCATTGTTTTTTTGTGCAAACAACTCCAGAGTTGTTAATTAGTTAACCACCAAAATGAGTGGAAAAAGGCCTGCTGCTGGTGGAAAGGGGAATAGGCGTGTTGGGAAGGGAAATAAAAGGTTGTGTCCGTGGGGTAGGTGTTAAAGCAACAGTAACATCTGCAGAAGAAAGACCATCTTCCAGCCAAACTAAAATGTCTACTTCTTTTAGCGGACAATGTGATAAGATCGCTTTCTTACGGCCACGCCAATCGCTACAAATTCCAGATGAGGCACAAAAACAGCAGGTGCTTCAACGGATATCAAGTGCTCCTTTAAGTGGGCTCTCCTCCACATCAACTTCAACATCACAAATACTCCAGTCCTCAAAGGTGTCACCCCAATCGCACTTGCTTCCTCACAGCTCCCAAATCTCCAGCTGCCTGTCTGAGTATGGGGTAGGACAGATGGTTGAGTCTGCAGAGCTGTTTACTCATACTATAGCCTGGGAATCAGAGGTCGACTCCAGCGCTTCTGTGAATCCAGACGAGGAAATGATCTGCACTGATGCCCAGAATCTTTATGAGTCGGATCCAGGACCAGACGCAGAAGGTTCTGACCATAATGTAGACCCTCATTCCCAAACTGTAACTCCTGTTGGTGGAGACAATGAGGAAGACAATGATAAGACTCAAATACCTGATTGGAGCGACAACTTTAGTTTTTTGTCAGGGCAGGAACAGGTTGGCTCTGAGGACGACGGGTGTGATAACGCACAGGGTGATGATGATGAGGTTGGAGATCCCACTTACTGTCAACCCACAGTCAGCCAAGAGATGAGGTCAGCAGAGGAGGTGGAGGAAGATGCTAGTGACGACGAGGTCAGGTTGCGCCTTCCTGGACAGAGACGTAGTACTGGAAGCACGTCAACAACTGCATCCTCAAACACAACTCTGCCTCTCACCACAAGTCGTGGTGGCTCTTCAGGTCGCATGGGTGCTAAGCCTTGCATAGCCTGGGCATTTTTTCAGATCGATAAAGATGACCCAAATCGTGTTATCTGTAACATTTGTCAGCAAAAGCTAAGTAGAGGCCAAAAAATACATAGTTTGAGTACTTCATGCATGAACCGGCACATGGACATGAAGCATAAGTTGCAGTGGGAAGCTCAGTGTGCTACAATGCGGCCTAGCCGGCCGGGCCAACCACCGTCTGCCATATCTTGTGCATCTGCGGCCTCTTCATCCTCTGTGACTGGGGGGACAGCAGTCACACCTGTTTTGGGGCGCAGACCTGCCACCTCTTTACCCGCAACAGCCAGCGTGATTGGCAGGTCATCATTTTCTTTGGAGGTGGTAACACCAGCTGGTGTTGAGCGCTGTCCGACATCGATAGCACCACCTTTGGATCAAGGCAACCTAACATGTCCGCCTGCATCTTCCTCACAGACCGGCAGTTTGCCGGGGACACCCTTATCAACCCCGTCTAAGCACAATAGCCAGCCCTCGGTCCCTCAGATGTGGACAAGTAAAAGACCATTTCCTCCTAGCCATGAGAAAGCTAAGAGGTTGAATTTCACCATCTGCAAGTTCTTGGCTACAGAAATGCTGCCTTTCCGCCTGGTGGACACAGAGGATTTTCGAGACCTTATGTCCGACGCAGTGCCCCAGTACCAGATGCCCAGTCGGCACTACTTCTCAAAGAAAGGTGTGCCTGCGCTCCACCAGCATGTCGCACACAACATCACCGCTTCTTTGAGAAACTCTGTGTGTGACAGGGTGCATTTCACCACAGACACTTGGACGAGTAGGCATGGACAGGGGCGTTACATGTCGCTGACTGGGCACTGGGCAACTATGGTGACAGCAGGACAAGGGGCTGCTGTCCAAGTCTTGCCGTCCCCACGAGTTGTGCATCAATCCTCTTTATCTCAAAGTTCCTCCACTGCTTCTGCCTCCTCAACCTCCTCTCGGTCTTCCACCTGCACCCAAAGCCTGTCTGGTCATGCCACAAGCTTTCTAACTGCGCAGAAGGGATCCTGCACTATGCTGGCAGTAGGGCTCAACGTCATCAGGCGGTTTTTACATTGAAATGTCTGGGAAATGTGAGTCACACAGCTGAGGAGTTGTGGTCAGCTCTGGAGAACCAATTTCATGAATGGTTGTCTCCACTGGACCTGAAACCAGGGAAGGCCGTGTGCGACAATGCTGCAAACCTGGGTGCGGCCCTTCGCCGGGGCAATGTCACACACGTGCCTTTTATGGCTCACGTGTTGAACCTGGTTGTCCAGCAATTTTTAGCCCACTATCCCAGACTAGATGGCCTTCTGCAGAGGGCACGGTCGCTGTGTGCTCACTTTCGCCGTTCGCATCCCGCAGCTCAGCGACTTACATCTCTACAGAAGTCATTGGGCCTGCCACTTCACCGGCTAAAATGCGATGTGCCTACCCGGTGGAATTCAACTCTGCACATGTTGCAGCGACTGTGGCAGCACCGACAAGCCCTGGTGCAATACGTTCTGACGTATAGCCTGGGCCAACGAGATCCAGAGGTGGGGCAAATCACGCTGGAGGAGTGGTCTCAGATCAGGGACCTATGCACCCTTCTGCACAGTTTTGAAATGGCGACGAAGATGTTTAGTGCTGACGATGCCATTATCAGCATGACTATTCCGGTGATTTACATGCTGGAGCACATGTTAAACAGAATTCGGAGTCAGTTGGTGGCACAAGAGGAGGTGGAGGAAGTAGAGGAGGAGGAGTTGTATGCGGAAGGGCTAACATCTGCAAGGTCCAGACGGTCGGCAGCACCAAGGCGGCAGGCATGTGAGGGTGGGGGAGATGGTTTTACCAGGGCGCATGGTAGCAGCCAAACTAGTGAGGAAGGTGCAGGAGCCCAGGAAGAAGTGGAGGACGAACTGATGGAAGACTCATCAGATGAGGGAGACCTTGATCACATTTCTGTTGTGCGAGGTTGGGGGGAGAGGACAGAGGAAGGAATCATGATTGTTACCTCGCCACCAACACAACAGGGACTTGGTGCTCCTGGATGCGCAACACACATGAGTGCCTTCTTGCTGCACTACCTGCAACATGACCCTCGAATTGTGAGAATTAGAAATAATCCTGACTACTGGGTTGCCACACTGTTAGATCCCCGGTACAAAAGTAAATTTGCAGAAATTATTCCTGCCATAGAAAGGGATGCACGCATGCAGGAGTATCAGCAGAGACTGTTGCAGAATCTTACATGTGCTTTTCCACAAAATACCAGTGGTGCACGTAGTGAATCTCACAGTTCCAACTTGCCAACCGTGGGACCGTCAAGTGTTCAGCACTCAAACCGTAACAGAACCACAGTATCTGCTGGTAACATCAATTTTGCGGAATCATTTCACCACTTTTTTAGCCCATCCTTTGCAAGGCCACAGGAGACAAGAAGTCTGACACATAGTCAACGCCTAGAGACGATGGTCCAGGAGTATCTCCAAGTAAACATTGAAGCCACGACTGTGTCACTGGACCCTTGCTCTTTTTGGGCTTCCAATCTGGATAAATGGCCGGAGCTAGCCACTTACGCCTTGGAGATCTTGTCATGCCCCGCAGCCAGCGTTCTGTCTGAACGTGTGTTCAGCGCTGCTGGTGGTGTGCTGACAGATAAGCGCACGCGGCTCTCCACTGATAATGTAGACAGACTCACGTTCATAAAGATGAACAAATCATGGATCCGAAACGACTTTTCTACCCCTGTGTCATCCTGGGGAGAGTAAAAGCTTGATGATTGGTTAAAATCACCCTACCAACCGTTTTAAGCTTTCAAATTACTAATCATGTTTATCTGTATCTTGGCTGGAAAATAATTTGGGCTTTGTAGCAGTGTGCAGCACTGATTCTATTAGGCCATCTATAATAAGCTCCACCAGATTTAAAATTACTAATCATGTTTATCTGTATCTTGACTGGAAAATAATTTGGGCTTTGTAGCAGTGTGCAGCACTGATCCTATTAGGCCATCTATACTAAAGCTTCACCAGATTTAAAATTATGAATAATTTTTAGCTGCATCTAGCCCGGAAAATAATTTTGGGGCTCCGAGATGCGCAAGACACATAAGTGCCTTCTTGCTGCACTACCTGCAGCATGACCCTCATATTGTCAGAATTCGAAGTAATCATGACTACTGGGTTGCCACACTCTTAGATCCCCCAAACTTTTCGATCAACCTTTTCATTTTAATAAAGACCAAAAAAATGGTCATTTTTGAAATTATAAGCATTAGCAGGTTGTTAGAAACTGAAATCAAACAGTTTTCAACTCAAAACTTTATTCTAGGTGATGTTACATTTTCACATAGGACCCCTTGTTCGAAAGGAGCTTCTGAACTCTCTCGTCCATTGAATTTGTCAGGTTTTGGATGGTTTCTGCTTCAATTGTTTTGCATGAGGACAGAATACCCTCCCAGAGCTGTTGCTTAGATGTGAACTGCCTCCCGCCATCATAGACACTCCTTTTAATGATGCTCCAAAGGTTCTGAATGGGGTAGAGGTCAGGGGAGCATGGGGGTCACACCATAAGTTTGTCCCCTTTTATGACCATATCAGCCAGAGATGCAGATGTTTTATGTGCAGCATGAGATGGTGCATTATCATGCAGAAAAATGATCTTGCTGTGAAATACACGGTTCTTCTTCTTGAACCATGGCAGGAAGTGCTGTTTGAGAAAATCCACATACATTATGGAGTTCATCTTTAGCGCCTTCAGGGATCCTAAAGGGGCCGACAATCTCTCTCCCCATGATTCCAGCCCAAAACATTACTCCACCTCCTCCTTGTTGGCGCTGTAGCCGTGTTTGCGTGGGGTGTCCATCAACCAGCCATCCTCCACTCCATCCATCTGGACCATCGAGCGCTGCACGGCACTCATCCATGAACAAAACAGTTTTGAAATCAGTCTTCATGTAATGTTTGGCCCACTGGAGCCGTTTCTGCTTGTGTGAAGTGGATAGAGGAGGTCGACAGGATGGCGTATGCACAGCTGCAAACCTCTGAAGGACCCTGCATCTTGTTGTTCGGGGGACGTTGGAGGCACAAGCAGCTTCAAAAACTTGTCTGCTGCTATGACAAGGCTTTTTTGCCGCTGCTCTTTCAACCTGACGTAATTGCCTGTAGGAAAGAGTCCTCAATTTGCCCTTATCAGCACGCACACGTGTGTACTGTGAATCAGCTACATACTTCTTGATTGCCAAGACACTTCATCCTGATCATCGCACAATGTTGATTGTAGTCATGCCTTGACCTAAACACTCCACAATTTGTTGCTTCTCAGCAGCCGACACATCCTTTTTCTTTCCCATTTTGGCAGAAAATGTAGGCTGCTTAATAATGTGAGACAGCCTTCTTAAGTAGTCTTGCCTTTCATTGGACACACCTGCCAAACTAATTAGCACAGGTGTCTGCAATTGCTTACAGTGATATAAAGAGCCCTGACACACATCACCATCAATGAGTTTAACTGACAAACAAACAAATTCTTCCCTTATCACTCCTAAACACTTTTTGCATAATAATTTGGAACACAGTGTACATGTGCTTTTCCACAAAACACCAGTGGTTCACGTAGTGAATCTTACAGTTCTAACTTGCCAACCGTGGTCTGTATGGAGTTGTTCAATAAAGGGCCCAAAATTAAGATAACATAGATGGGAGAGGTCTCTATGAATAGGAATTCCTAAGTATTTGATACCCTGTGAGGGCCAGGCAAAGGGAAAGTTGGACTGGATGGAATCCTATATGGATTTGGGGAGGGAGACATCGAGGGCCTCAGACTTCGCTGCATTGATTTTAAAATTTGACCATGTAACAAAGTGATCTATTTCAGCCATAACAGCATGGATGGATATATGTGATTGAGTGATTTATACTAGGACATCATCAGCAAATAGAGAGCACTTGTACTCTGTGCCTCCCACCTCAATCCACCTAATATTGGGGTTATGGCGAATTGATGAGAGCAGGTGCTCCGTCACTAGGATGTATAAGAGAGGGGACAGAGAACATCCCTGCCTTGTCCCATTGGTGATTGTGAAAGGTGATGAAAATGTTCTGACGCGCCCCCTGGGCCTTGGGACACCCGGAGCCGGACCCTTTTTGGTGGATGCTGGTGGTTGTAGTCTCCGTGGCGGCAACCCGGTTCCGTGGCTCAGGGCGGTCAAACCAGTGGCGGAACTATTTATGTGGTTTTGATGTTTAAATGTCCGACTACGCCACCCGTGGATTGCGGTCAGAGTGAACCGCCGCTCCAGGGCAGACCGCTGAGGCTGGTGTTGTGGGTGCAGCAGAGCGTAGCATAACTCCCCACGGGAGGAGTATAGCCTCAGGGCAGTGTATGCAGAGGATGGGGGTGATGGTGCAGGGCAGCAGCAGTAATGACACGGAGTCAGTGATGCAGTCCAGGGCCTTTACTCACAGTTCTTATTATCCAGACCACGTCTGCAGGTAACGGCTGCCCACGTCGTACTATGCTCACCAGGTGAGGGGCTCAGACAACTCCCAGATAACTTTGGAGTGCTTCACAGGACCGGCTTTGTGTGTCCTTTGTCTTGCCTTTCTTACCAACCCTTCTGTCCGGCTGCCTCGGGCCTCCTCTTGGTAAACTTGGCGCCAGTTTCCCTGACCCTATGTGGTGCCTTCCTAGCGGGTGTAGCGAGGGGCTGCGCCACTTAAAATGTCACAGTCTCCTGTTTCTAGCTGAGGGTCGTTTCCTGCCTCCACTAGTTTCGGGGACCGGTCTCCCCCTTTGGCCTGACCCCTCCACGCAGGTGGATTCGGGCGTGCGGTGGCGACTCGCCCGTCCGCACCCCTGAGATCCCTTCGTTCCTCGTTCCTGGAGCCTTCTCCGCTCCTCTTCCTTCCTTCTCCCTCTTCCAGGCCTGGGCCTCTGTTACTGGGCCCGCCTCCGGAGCAGAGCTCATGCAGAGCCCCTGCTCCCTGCCACTTCTGCTCAGACTTCTCTGCACTGAACTAAGATGGTGCCCACCTTTTATACTCCCTTCTCAATGCACCCAGGAACTGCTTCCTCCCTGCTCCTGCACTACAGGGTTCCCCTTCCTCAGTGTTCCCTCCCCCCACTCCAGCCAGGGACAGGGACTGTCGTGCCCATCTCAGGGGCATATTGGTCGCCCTGCCCCACGGCAATGTGGTGTAATGCATGCAGGTGTCGGGTCCTGATCCACACTACATCCTTACCTGAGAGTGAGATATCACACCTCTGGGTGAGGTGCAATACCTCTGTAGCAACCGAGCCCTCAGGGTGCTACAGTTCCATTTATCTTCAGCCTAGGTGACGTATTGCGATACAGGGCCGTGATTTTGGCTATAAAAGGGTCCCCTAGACCCCTACCCCAAGCTTTTTAAGAGAATCATATATGGCGTGCCAGGAGACTCTATGGAATGCTTTCTCAGCATCCAACGAGAGTATCTAATTACAAATTTTTAACTGCATCTAGCCCAGGAAATACTTTGTGCCTAGTAGCAGTGTCTGCTAGTCAGCGGATTATCCCGGCTGTTAAGCAAGCTACACCACCTGTAGTTTGGACACTTCATTTTTTCAAAGGAAATGCTTCGGGACCACGGGATACTCAGTGAAGAGCATCAGGAGGCACCCCAAGGCATAGGGGCTCGGACTGGCAGTAGGATGCCTTGAGGTGGACAGCCGAGCTCGATCCTTATAAAAGCTTTTTAACTGCAGCAGCTTTAGTGGACGCTACTGGAGCTGGAATTACGCGGCTGCTGGCATGAGACTTGCCCTCCAATAGATCCTTGTAAATGGATTTAAAGTGTATTTATTCAAATTAGAGAGACAATTTAAATTAAAAAGCTTAGAGCTGCCTCCACCACAGGGGGGCTCGCTCGACCCACCAGCGGACAGGCACCAGTATTGGGAGAGGGGGGCTGGCCGTCAGGGTTCACCGCGGCTCTGGCACAAACCCGGCGACACGGAGGTGGCACGGGCAGGAGCGGACTGAACGTGTCGGCTTCTCACTTTTTGGATTTTAGAAGGGCATGACATGCCTATATCTGTGTCTCCCCCTCCTTTTACTCCTCCACCTCTTTTCTTTTCGCATGACTATATGTACTTGTCACTTTTCCATGTGTTAGTTGTGTCTTCTGAGCAGTTTGTCAGCTTTTGGACACCTTTGAAGGTGTTTTCTATGTGTTTCTATGTGTTTTTGTTTGCCTGCCATTGGTTTTAACGGTGTTCGAAGGTGTTCGACGAACAGTTCGACGAACAGTTCGGCGAACACACGGGTGTTCGACGAACCGAACCGAACTCGAACACTACGGGGGTGGCTCAACACTAGTCGGTACCCAAATGCAGTTGCTGACACCAGTCCTCCATTTGTTTCTTAGAGCCGTTACCTTCCTCTGGTTGAGATGGAGGCAAGGGTTCCACGGCCCTTACAGAATTTTGGTTTATGGTGAACAATTTGGCTAACGTGGCATACCGGGGCAGGTATACTTCTCTCTCCCCGATATTTATGATGTGGACGGGCACCCTCCCATGGCGTACATCGACCACCCCCCGTGCTGTCAAAATGGTGGGCCTACTGTCTAAGTAGACGGGTTCTACCATGTCTTGGTAGTCTCTACCTCTTAGACCAATAGCTGCCCGGCACCAGATCATCATCTCACTTTTCGGGGGCATGGCAATAGGAAACGGGTCACACATTCTCACGCTACCTATCTCACCACCAGATAGTTCCACTTGTTGCCGCTTCATCAGTGCCCCGATCTCTTTTTGGAGCACACGCTGCTGGCTGGAACTGGCGTTCTTGGCAGCCTGCTGTAAAATGAGAATCACCTCTGCAAGACAATTTTCAATCACATTAGTTCCCAAGGTTATTCTAGGGTGGCTCTCATGACGGTCTATGTCCACAATAATCAGTCCTTGTGCCGGCAGTTCGACTTTACCAATCTTAATGGTCACCTCCTTGAATCCCACCTGCGGCACGGGCTGACCATTGCTGGCGATGATACTCAGGTCGTCATCTGGGTAGCGGGTTATGTCCGAGTCATTCCAGTACCGCTTAAAGAGCACGTACAGGATGGTAGTCATCTGTGACCCAGTGTCCAGTAGGGCACTCATAGGAATGCCATCCAGTACCACAGGCAAGACTGGACGTCCCCCTACGTATTTATCATGCCTGTTCGATGGGCCTGATGATCTTGCGCCTGGGGGTTGGCCCTCTACCCCAGGTTGTGCCCGTTTAAATGACAGTACCTTGCCATATGTCCAGGTTGATTGCAGCGGCGGCAGATGGGTTGTCCACCCTCGTTGTATCTGTCACTGGGTCTTCCTCTGGACGTTGGGATCCTCCTGTGTCAGCGCCACGGGACGTCCTCCGGTCCGGATGCCAGCTGGATCTTCCCTGGAGGAGAGAACTGTAAAGACTGCACAGTCCTGGTTAGCGCGGCTACACTTTTGGTTAACTCTTGGACCTGATGGTGCAGGTCTGTAGCCGGGTTGTTATCCAAAGCCTACAGAATCTGTAGACAAGGGCGCATCCTCCTGGTGATAGGTAATAGTAGGGCGCCGGTGGGTTACAGCTCTACCCGGTGCCGGTTCTCTGAGCACCCAGATGGCCCTGTCTTTGAACTTTGCAAAGTCTAAACCAGGGTTCTGCAAGGCCATTGCACGTAACTGGGTTCGGTGGGCGTTGGACAGCAGACCCTCTATGAATTGCTAAGTAGAGATGAGCGTTGTTCTACTCGAACTGTTCGCCAATCTCAAATTCGAGCTGTTTTGGGCGGTGTTCGAGCCGGTCGGCGAACACGAACAATTTGAGAAAAATTCGGCTGTTCGAGGTTATGTTCGATAACTGTTCGTGCACCAAAATCATAACTGGATTTTTTCTCAGTAATGATGAAAATTAATGTTAATACGCAGTTTGAGTGTACAGCGGGGCAGGGGGAGGGGCAGGGGATGGATCTCTGCAGGAACAATGAAGATCTCCATTTTTTTTTCTCTTTCCCGCATTTGCAGTGGGGAGGTGCAATCTGTCAGCCTATCAGCAGCGCACACACGGAGCGAAGTGCTTTTTTTCACACAAGCAAGGGCATGTGTGATTGGCAGTGTATGTCACATGTCCTTGCCCTATAAGACCAAGCCATTTTCCCCGTCGCCACCATTTTCTCACTGCTGCAGCTGCGTGTTAGACGGCACCGCTGTTGCTGTGTGCGCTATACCTTGTTAATTTCAAGCCAATTTTCGCACAAATATACAGATAGCTTGGGAGTAGGGAATAGTTGTGATTGCAGTCCTTTTAAGGACTAGGTTACAGCATTTCCTATGACTTTTATCAAGCAGGTCTGTGCTCTTAAATAGATAGATTGTGGGAGTAAAGACTAATTGTAATTGGAGTCCTTTTCAGGACTAGGTTACATCAGTTCCTATCAGTTTTTGCCAGGCAGGTCTGTGCCAGTGCTGTGCAAGTTTTTTTCACAGCATTTGGCTGAATCTAGCAAAGCTAATCCTTTTTGGCCTATTGCAGAGTGTGTTAGTCAGTGGAGTAGCCTATCTGTGTTGCAAGATATACCACCTGTGTATAGAATACCAATTTTTTTACTGCACCTAGTGAAGTAAAATCTTTTGGGCATAGCATCATTCTATTAGTCCATCTATACTGACCTCCATCAGGTTGCAAATTAAAAATAATTTTTTTCTGCATCTAGCTCTGAAAAAATATTTGGGCTTCTAGCAGTGTGTGGGACTTGGTCTATTAGTCCATCTATACTGACCTCCATCAGGTTGCAAATTAAAAATAATTTTTTTCTTCATTTATCTCTGAAAAAATATTTGGGCTTCTAGCAGCGTGTGGGACTTGTTCTATTAGTCCATCTATACTGACCTCCATCAGGTTGCAAATTAAAAATAATTTTTTTCTGCATCTAGCTCTGAAAAAATATTTGGGCTTCTAGCAGTGTGTGGGACTTGGTCTATTAGTCCATCTATACTGACCTCCATCAGGTTGCAAATTAAAAATAATTTTTTTCTGCATCTAGCTCTGAAAAAATATTTGGGCTTCTAGCAGTGTGTGGGACTTGGTCTATTAGTCCATCTATACTGACCTCCATCAGGTTGCAAATTGAATAAAAAAAATTTCTGCATCTAGCTCTGAAAAAATATTTGGGCTTCTAGCGGTGTGTGGGACTTGGTCTATTAGTCCATCTATACTGACCTCCATCAGGTTGCAAATTAAAAATAATTTTTTTCTGCATCTAGCTCTGAAAAAATATTTGGGCTTCTAGCGGTGTGTGGGACTTGGTCTATTAGTCCATCTATACTGACCTCCATCAGGTTGCAAATTAAAAATAATTTTTTTCTTCATTTAGCTCTGAAAAAATATTTGGGCTTCTAGCAGTGTGTGGGACTTGTTCTATTAGTCCTTCTATACTGACCTCCAGCAGGTTGCAAATTGAATATAATTTTTTTCTGCATCTAGCTCTGAAAAAATATTTGGGCTTCTAGCGGTGTGTGGGACTTGGTCTATTAGTCCATCTATACTGACCTCCATCAGGTTGCAAATTGAATAAAAAAATTTTCTGCATCTAGCTCTGAAAAAATATTTGGGCTTCTAGCGGTGTGTGGGACTTGGTCTATTAGTCCATCTATACTGACCTCCATCAGGTTGCAAATTAAAAATAATTTTTTTCTGCATCTAACCCAGCCAATAGTTTTGGCCTAATACCACAGTTTGGCCACTCAGCTCTGCTCGGTTACCATCCATTGTTTTTTTGTGCAAACAACTCCAGAGTTGTGAATTAGTTAACCACCAAAATGAGTGGAAAAAGGCCTGCTGCTGGTGGAAAGGGGAATAGGCGTGTTGGGAAGGGGAAAAAAGGTTGTGTCCGTGGGGTAGGTGCAGAAGAAAGACCATCTTCCAGCCAAACTAAAATGTCTACTTCTTTTAGCGGACAATGTGATAAGATCCCTTTCTTACGGCCACGCCAATCGCTACAAATTCCAGATGAGGCACAAAAACAGCAGGTGCTTCAACGGATATCAAGTGCTCCTTTAAGTGGGCTCTCCTCCACATCAACTTCAACATCACAAATACTCCAGTCCTCAAAGGTGTCACCCAAATCGCACTTGCTTCCTCACAGCTCCCAAATCTCCAGCTGCCCGTCTGAGTATGAGGTAGAACAGATGGTTGAGTCTGCAGAGCTGTTTACTCATACTATAGCCTGGGAATCAGAGGTCGACTCCAGCGCTTCTGTGAATCCAGACGAGGAAATGATCTGCACTGATGCCCAGAATCTTTATGAGTCGGATCCAGGACCAGACGCAGAAGGTTCTGACCATAATGTAGACCCTCATTCCCAAACTGTAACTCCTGTTGGTGGAGACAATGAGGAAGACGATGATAAGACTCAAATACCTGATTGGAGCGACAACTTTAGTTTTTTGTCAGGGCAGGAACAGGTTGGCTCTGAGGACGACGGGTGTGATAACGCACAGGGTGATGATGATGAGGTCGGAGATCCCACTTACTGTCAACCCACAGTCAGCCAAGAGATGAGGTCAGCAGAGGAGGTGGAGGAAGATGCTAGTGACGACGAGGTCAGGTTGCGCCTTCCTGGACAGAGACGTAGTACTGGAAGCACGTCAACAACTGCATCCTCAAACACAACTCTGCCTCTCACCACAAGTCGTGGTGGCTCTTCAGGTCGCATGGGTGCTAAGCCTTGCATAGCCTGGGCATTTTTTCAGATCGATAAAGATGACCCAACTCGTGTTATCTGTAACATTTGTCAGCAAAAGCTAAGTAGAGGCCAAAAAATACATAGTTTGAGTACTTCATGCATGAACCGGCACATGGACATGAAGCATAAGTTGCAGTGGGAAGCTCAGTGTGCTACAATGCGGCCTAGCCGGCCGGGCCAACCACCGTCTGCCATATCTTGTGCATCCGCGGCCTCTTCATCCTCTGTGACTGGGGGGACAGCAGTCACACCTGTTTTGGGGCGCAGACCTGCCACCTCTTTACCCGCAACAGCCAGCGTGATTGGCAGGTCATCATTTTCTTTGGAGGTGGTAACACCAGCTGGTCTTGAGCGCTGTCCGACATCGATAGCACCACCTTTGGATCAAGGCAACCTAACATGTCCGCCTGCATCTTCCTCACAGACCGGCAGTTTGCCGGGGACACCCTTATCAACCCCGTCTAAGCACAATAGCCAGCCCTCGGTCCCTCAGATGTAGACAAGTAAAAGACCATTTCCTCCTAGCCATGAGAAAGCTAAGAGGTTGAATTTCACCATCTGCAAGCTCTTGGCTACAGAAATGCTGCCTTTCCGCCTGGTGGACACAGAGGATTTTCGAGACCTTATGTCCGTCGCAGTGCCCCAGTACCAGATGCCCAGTCGGCACTACTTCTCAAAGAAAGGTGTGCCTGCGCTCCACCAGCATGTCGCACACAACATCACCGCTTCTTTGAGAAACTCTGTGTGTGACAGGGTGCATTTCACCACAGACACTTGGACGAGTAGGCATGGACAGGGGCGTTACATGTCGCTGACTGGGCACTGGGTAACTATGGTGACAGCAGGACAAGGGGCTGCTGTCCAAGTCTTGCCGTCCCCACGAGTTGTGCGTCAATCCTCCTTATGTCAAAGTTCCTCCACTGCTTCTGCCTCCTCAACCTCCTCTCGGTCTTCCACCTGCACCCAAAGCCTGTCTGGTCATGCCACAAGCTTTCTAACTGCGCAGAAGGGATCCTGCACACCTCCTTACTATGCTGGCAGTAGGGCTCAACGTCATCAGGCGGTTTTTACATTGAAATGTCTGGGAAATGTGAGTCACACAGCTGAGGAGTTGTGGTCAGCTCTGGAGAACCAATTTCATGAATGGTTGTCTCCACTGGACCTGAAACCAGGGAAGGCCGTGTGCGACAATGCTGCAAACCTGGGTGCGGCCCTTCGCCGGGGCAATATCACACACGTGCCTTGTATGGCTCACGTGTTGAACCTGGTTGTCCAGCAATTTTTAGCCCACTATCCCAGACTAGATGGCCTTCTGCAGAGGGCACGGTCGCTGTGTGCTCACTTCCGCCGTTCGCATCCCGCAGCTCAGCGACTTACATCTCTACAGAAGTCGTTGGGCCTGCCACTTCACCGGCTAAAATGCGATGTGCCTACCCGGTGGAATTCAACTCTGCACATGTTGCAGCGACTGTGGCAGCACCGACAAGCCCTGGTGCAATACGTTCTGACGTATAGCCTGGGCCAACGAGATTCAGAGGTGGGGCAAATCACGCTGGAGGAGTGGTCTCAGATCAGGGACCTATGCACCCTTCTGCACAGTTTTGAAATGGCGACGAAGATGTTTAGTGCTGACGATGCCATTATCAGCATGACTATTCCGGTGATTTACATGCTGGAGCACATGTTAAACAGAATTCGGAGTCAGGTGGTGGCACAAGAGGAGGTGGAGGAAGTAGAGGAGGAGGAGTTGTATGCGGAAGGGCTAACATCTGCAAGGTCCAGACGGTCGGCAGCACCAAGGCGGCAGGCATGTGAGGGTGGGGGAGATGATTTTACCAGGGCGCATGGTAGCAGCCAAACTAGTGAGGAAGGTGCAGGAGCCCAGGAAGAAGTGGAGGACGAACTGATGGAAGACTCATCAGATGAGGGAGACCTTGATCACATTTCTGTTGTGCGAGGTTGGGGGGAGAGGACAGAGGAAGGAAGCATGATTGTTACCTCGCCACCAACACAACAGGGACTTGGTGCTCCTGGATGCGCAACACACATGAGTGCCTTCTTGCTGCACTACCTGCAACATGACCCTCGAATTGTGAGAATTAGAAATAATCCTGACTACTGGGTTGCCACACTGTTAGATCCCCGGTACAAAAGTAAATTTGCAGAAATTATTCCTGCCATAGAAAGGGATGCACGCATGCAGGAGTATCAGCAGAGACTGTTGCAGAATCTTACATGTGCTTTTCCACAAAATACCAGTGGTGCACGTAGTGAATCTCACAGTTCCAACTTGCCAACCGTGGGACCGTCAAGTGTTCAGCACTCAAACCGTAACAGAACCACAGTATCTGCTGGTAACATCAATTTTGCGGAATCATTTCACCACTTTTTTAGCCCATCCTTTGCAAGGCCACAGGAGACAAGAAGTCTGACACATAGTCAACGCCTAGAGACGATGGTACAGGAGTATCTCCAAGTAAACATTGAAGCCACGACTGTGTCACTGGACCCTTGCTCTTTTTGGGCTTCCAATCTGGATAAATGGCCGGAGCTAGCCACTTACGCCTTGGAGATCTTGTCATGCCCCGCAGCCAGCGTTCTGTCTGAACGTGTGTTCAGCGCTGCTGGTGGTGTGCTGACAGATAAGCGCACGCGGCTCTCCACTGATAATGTAGACAGACTCACGTTCATAAAGATGAACAAATCATGGATCCGAAACGACTTTTCTACCCCTGTGTCATCCTGGGGAGAGTAAAAGCTTGATGATTGGTTAAAATCACCCTACCAACCGTTTTAAGCTTTCAAATTACTAATCATGTTTATCTGTATCTTGACTGGAAAATAATTTGGGCTTTGTAGCAGTGTGCAGCACTGATCCTATTAGGCCATCTATAATAAGCTTCACCAGATTTAAAATTAAAAATAATTTTTAGCTGCATCTAGCCCGGAAAATAATTTTGGGGCTCCGAGATGCGCAAGACACATAAGTTCCTTCTTGCTGCACTACCTGCAGCATGACCCTCATATTGTCAGAATTCGAAGTAATCATGACTACTGGGTTGCCACACTCTTAGATCCCCCAAACTTTTCGATCAACCTTTTCATTTTAATAAAGACCAAAAAAATGGTCATTTTTGAAATTATAAGCATTAGCAGGTTGTTAGAAACTGAAATCAAACAGTTTTCAACTCAAAACTTTATTCTAGGTGATGTTACATTTTCACATAGGACCCCTTGTTCGAAAGGAGCTTCTGAACTCTCTCGTCCATTGAATTTGTCAGGTTTTGGATGGTTTCTGCTTCAATTGTTTTGCATGAGGACAGAATACCCTCCCAGAGCTGTTGCTTAGATGTGAACTGCCTCCCGCCATCATAGACACTCCTTTTAATGATGCTCCAAAGGTTCTGAATGGGGTAGAGGTCAGGGGAGCATGGGGGTCACACCATAAGTTTGTCCCCTTTTATGCCCATATCAGCCAGAGATGCAGATGTTTTATGTGCAGCATGAGATGGTGCATTATCATGCAGAAAAATGATCTTGCTGTGAAATACACGGTTCTTCTTCTTGAACCATGGCAGGAAGTGCTGTTTGAGAAAATCCACATACATTATGGAGTTCATCTTTAGCGCCTTCAGGGATCCTAAAGGGGCCGACAATCTCTCTCCCCATGATTCCAGCCCAAAACATTACTCCACCTCCTCCTTGTTGGCGCTGTAGCCGTGTTTGCGTGGGGTGTCCATCAACCAGCCATCCTCCACTCCATTCATCTGGACCATCGAGCTCTGCACGGCACTCATCCGTGAACAAAACAGTTTTGAAATCAGTCTTCATGTAATGTTTGGCCCACTGGAGCCGTTTCTGCTTGTGTGAAGTGGATAGAGGAGGTCGACAGGATGGCGTATGCACAGCTGCAAACCTCTGAAGGACCCTGCATCTTGTTGTTCGGGGGACGTTGGAGGCACAAGCAGCTTCAAAAACTTGTCTGCTGCTATGACAAGGCTTTTTTGCCGCTGCTCTTTCAACCTGACGTAATTGCCTGTAGGAAAGAGTCCTCAATTTGCCCTTATCAGCACGCACACGTGTGTACTGTGAATCAGCTACATACTTCTTGATTGCCAAGACACTTCATCCTGATCATCGCACAATGTTGATTGTAGTCATGCCTTGACCTAAACACTCCACAATTTGTTGCTTCTCAGCAGCCGACACATCCTTTTTCTTTCCCATTTTGGCAGAAAATGTAGGCTGCTTAATAATGTGAGAGAGCCTTCTTAAGTAGTCTTGCCTTTCATTGGACACACCTGCCAAACTAATTAGCACAGGTGTCTGCAATTGCTTACAGTGATATAAAGAGCCCTGACACACATCACCATCAATGAGTTTAACTGACAAACAAACAAATTCTTCCCTTATCACTCCTAAACACTTTTTGCATAATAATTTGGAACGCGGTGTACATGTGCTTTTCCACAAAACACCAGTGGTTCACGTAGTGAATCTTACAGTTCTAACTTGCCAACCGTGGTCTGTATGGAATTGTTCAATAAAGGGCCCAAAATTAAGATAACATAGATGGGAGAGGTCTCTATGAATAGGAATTCCTAAGTATTTGATACCCTGTGAGGGCCAGGCAAAGGGAAAGTTGGACTGGATGGAATCCTATATGGATTTAGGGAGGGAGACATCGAGGGCCTCAGACTTCGCTGCATTGATTTTTAAATTTTACCATGTAACAAAGTGATCTATTTCAGCCATAACAGCAGGGATGGATATATGTGATTGAGTGATATATACTAGGACATCATCAGCAAATAGAGAGCACTTGTACTCGGTGCCTCCCACCTCAATCCACCTAATATTGGGGTTATGGCGAATTGATGAGAGCAGGTGCTCCGTCACTAGGATGTATAAGAGAGGGGACAGAGGACATCCCTGCCTTGTCCCATTGGTGATTGTGAAAGGTGATGAAAATGTTCTGACGCACCCCCTGGGCCTTGGGACACCCGGAGCCGGACCCTTTTTGGTGGATGCTGATGGTTGTAGTCTTCGTGGCGGCGATCCGGTTCCGTGGCTCAGGGCGGTCAAAGGAGTGGCGGAACTATTCATGTGGTTTTGATGTTTAAATGTCCGACTACGCCACCCGTGGATTGCGGTCAGAGTGAACCGCCGCTACAGGGCAGACCGCTAAGGCTGGTGTTGTGGGTGCAGCAGAGCGTAGCATAACTCCCCACGGGAGGAGTATAGCCTCAGGGCAGAGTATGCGGAGGATGGGGGTGATGGTGCAGGGCAGCAGCAGTAACGACACGGAGTCAGTGATGCAGTTCAGGGCCTTTACTCACAGTTCTTATTATCCAGACCACGTCTGCAGGTAACGGCTGCCCACATCGTACTGTGCTCACCAGGTGAGGGGCTCAGACAACTCCCAGATAACTTTGGAGCGCTTCACAGGACCCCCTTTGTGTGTCCTTTGTCTGGCCTTTCTTACCAACACTTCTGTCCGGCTGCCTCGGGCCTCCTCTTGGTAAACTTGGCGCCAGTTTCCCTGACCCTATGTGGTGCCTTCCTAGCGGGTGGAGCAAGGGGCTGCGCCACATAAAATGTCAGAGCCTCCGGTTTCTAGCTGAGGGTCGTTTCCTGCCTCCACTAGTTCGGGGACCGGTCTCCCCCTTTGGCCTGACCCCTCCACGCAGGTGGATTCGGGCGTGCGGTGGCAACTCGCCCGTCCGCACCCCTGGGATCCCTTCATTCCTCGTTCCTGGAGCCTTCTCCGCTCCTCTTCCTTCCTTCTCCCTCTTGCAGGCCTGGGCCTCTGTTACTAGGCCCGCCTCCGGAGCAGAGCTCATGCAGAGCCCCTGCTCCCTGCCACTTCTGCTCAGACTTCTCTGCACTGAACTAAGATGGTGCCCACCTTTTATACTCCCTTCTCAATGCACCCAGGAACTGCTTCCTCCCTGCTCCTGCACTGCAGGGTTCCCCTTCCTCAGTGTTCCCTCCCCCCACTCCAGCCAGGGACAGGGACTGTCGTGCCCATCTCAGGGGCATATTGGTCGCCCTGCCCCATGGCAATGTGGTGTAATGCATGCAGGTGTCGGGTCCTGATCCACACTCCATCCTTATCTGAGAGTGAGATATCACACCTCTGGGTGAGGTGCAATACGTCTGTAGCAACCGAGCCCTCGGTGCTACAGTTCCATTTATCTTCAGCCTAGGTGACGTATTGTGATACAGGGCCGTGATTTTGGCTATAAAAGGGTCCCCTAGACCCCTACCCCAAGCTTTTTAAGAGAATCATATATGGCGTGCCAGGAGACTCTATGGAATGCTTTCTCAGCATCCAACGAGAGTACCTACTTACAAATTTTTAACTGCATCTAGCCCAGGAAATACTTTGTGCCTAGTAGCAGTGTCTGCTAGTCAGCGGATTATCCCGGCTGTTAAGCAAGCTACACCACCTGTAGTTTGGACACTTAATTTTTTCAAAGGAAATGCTTCGGGACCACGGGATACTCAGTGAAGAGCATCAGGAGGCACCCCAAGGCATAGGGGCTGGGACTGGCACTAGGATGCCTTGCGGTGGACAGCCGAGCTCGATCCTTATAAAAGCTTTTTAACTGCAGCAGCTTTAGTGGACGCTACTGGAGCTGGAATTACGTGGCTGCTGGCATGAGACTTCCCCTCCAATAGATCCTTGTAAATGGATTTAAAGTGTATTCATTCAAATTAGAGGGACAATTTAAATTAAAAAGCTTAGAGCTGCCTCCACCACAGGGGGGCTCTCTCGACCCACCAGCGGACAGGCACCAGTATTGGGAGAGGGGGGCTGGCCGTCAGGGTTCACCGCGGCTCTGGCACAAACCCGGCGACACGGAGGTGGCACGGGCAGGAGCGGACTGGCCGTCTCGGCTTCTCACTTTTTGGATTTTAGAAGGGCATGACATGCCTATATCTGTGTCTCCCCCTCCTTTTACTCCTCCACCTCTTTTCTTTTCGCATGACTATATGTACTTGTCACTTTTCCATGTGTTAGTTGTGTCTTCTGAGCAGTTTGTCAGCTTTTGGACACCTTTGAAGGTGTTTTCTATGTGTTTCTATGTGTTTTTGTTTGCCTGCCATTGGTTTTAACGGTGTACGAAGGTGTTCGACGAACAGTTCGACGAACAGTTCGGCGAACACACGGGTGTTCGACGAACCGAACCGAACTCGAACACTACGGGGGTGGCTCAACACTATTGCTCAGTTAACAGTTCATCTGCATTCCGCACACTGTCAGGGTCTGCCTGTTTAATGGCTCCCAGGGCCTCTTGCAAATTCAAATCATAGTCTCTTATACTGTCTTGGGCCCGCTGCTTGCACCCATAGAATCTCATTTTGATCTCTGCTGAGGTACGGGTATCAAAAGTGTCCCTCAGACGGGTTAAGATTTCTTTTACAGTCTCCTTGTCCCGGACTGACCAGGACTTTACTTCACGTTGGGCTGTCCCGGTTAGCTGGCCTACCAATATGCTCACTTTTTGTCCTTCTGTCAGGGGGTATACCTTAAACAGGCTGTACAGTCTCTCTTTACAGTCGCTTAGGGTATGCGACTCCCCTGAGTACTGGGGCAGCCAGGCCGCTCCGGGGATATAGGGCATTGTAAATGGCATTACCGCGGCAGCGGCTGCGCTGGTGGTAGAGGGTCCCTCCGTATCCGTCATCTTCCTCCCCCCTAGTTAAGTGTGGCCTACCTTCTGTTGCTTCTTCTCCGTAGGCCGCGGCTCCGCAGACGATCGTCAGGGTGGAGGACCTTGTGTCGCTCTCTGGTGACGTCAGCGTCGCTCTCTCTCCCTTCCAGGACCTTGCGCAGCGTCGATGCGTGGGGCGGAGCTTCAGTACTCGCGCGCTTTCAGCGTCCACGCCCCTCTTCTTCCCGCGCGGCGTCCCGAAGATGGCGTCCGATGGCGGGAAAACGACTGCGGATGGCGGGAAAACAGCTGCGGATGGCGGGAAACGGCTCCGGATGGCGGGAACAGACTGAAGATGGCGGGAGACGGCTCTGGATGGCGGGGACCTTCACCACGGCAGGTATGACAGTCTTTTGAAGGCGCGCAGTACCCTGTGGTTGCGGGCACGAAATCCTGCCGACTACGCCAAAGCTGACTCGCCCCCTGGGCCTAGTGTGGACGTGTGTGGGATACCCGGAGCCGGGTCTCTGGGGGTTGTAGAATCCGTGGCGGTGACCCGGTCCCGTGGCTCAGGGTGGTCAGGCCGATGGCGGTATTTTGTGGGGGTTTTAGGTTAATTGTCCGACTATGCCACCCGTGGATTGCGGTCAGCGCGGACCGCCGCTGCAACGCAGACCGCTGGGGCTGATGGCGTGTGCAGCTGAGGTAGTGTGACTCCCCATGGGAAGAGTGGAGCCACAGGGCAGTGTAGTTGATGGTGAGGGTGATAGTGCACGGGAGTCCCAGCACTAGTAGTGCTGGTGCGGTAATGAAGCAGGAATGACTCAGAGTCTTTGCAGTGCAGTTCAGGGTCTTTACTGGTGATATTAAGGCAGACCCTCCTGGGAGTACTGGCTAACATAAGGGGCCTGGTCAGTCTGCGAGCAAACAGGAGTTCCCCTGGCCAGGTGGAGTTGTAGGCCTCCCTGTCTATCTGCACTCTTTCTGGCTACCTTTCTGTAAGTGGGTAGAAGAAGCCCACGTCCCTGAATATACCTGGGGTGCTCACCCGTATGGCTGGTGATTTGGGGCCTTCTGTTAGCCTCCGCTCCTGGATGGCGGTGCTGGTCCCTTCCTTGTGACTGACCAGAGAAACCTCCCACTTGCTCTCAGACGTAATATTTCTATTACTGTGGCAACCAGACCCCTGGGGTGCCACAGATCACTATTCTCGGTTCCTGGTGGTAGCCCCTGTCAAGGATCTGACAGCAGAAACTGCAGCAAGAACGTTCCAAGCCTACTTCTGCAGACCCCATGGATATCCGGAAAAGGAGCTAACAGATCAAGGCCCTGCTTTTGAAGCAGAGCTATTCAAGGAATACTGTCACCTGTATGGATGCAAGAAGATCCGGACTGTGCCATATCATCCGCAAACCAACGGTATGTGCGAGAAATTGAATAACATCGTAATAGATCTGTTAAAAACCCTGCCTTTGGAAGAGAGGAACCAGTGGCCAGAAAAGTTACCTGACCTAGTGGACCTGTATAACCACATACCCGTGAGTTCTACTAATTGTACCCCAGTGTACCTCATGAGAGCAAGACCTGGAAAATTGCCCATGGACCTGGAACTCGGAGTGGTAGAACCTACTGCAGATATGTCCACTGAAGACTGGGGCACGAGTCGGCAAGAGCAGTACAGGAAAGTACAGGCCTGTGTCGAAGACAGTCTAAATAGAGTAAGGGAAAGGCAAGAAGAGCAGTACGATAAGCATGCACCAGCAGAACCCTTGGCACCTGGAGAGATAGTGCTAAAGCGGAAAAGAAGAGGTCACAAGCTCAATGACCAGTGGGAAAGAGAGCCCTACACTGTGCTAAACTCCAGATTTGACAACAGTAAAACCTGCCTGATTAGTAAGGATGGAGGTAAGACAGCCGCAACAGTCTCAAGAGACCACTTGAAAGTGTGCCCAGGTCTACTGAAGACAACGAAGGAAGAAGTACCTCCTATAGCAACGGAAGAACCCAAGGAAGATGTGTTTCACACAGTTCTAGGAGATTTCCCTGCAGACTGGCCTCAACTTGATGGAGCAGTTATTATACCAGTAATACACTTCTATCAACCACAAGAAGAACCTGTGAGCACCCTAGAGGAACCTGCTCAGGAACAGGAAGAGTCCCAAGTCAGAGGAGGATCACCTGTTGAGGCAGAGCCTGAAGGCCCAGCAATTAGTGCACTTGCCAGTCCCATAGAGAGATTGAGGCAGTTTTATAATCTACCAGCACGTACACCTGATAGGTTAGCAGAGAGTGCATGCACAGACACCAGTATCACCGCAGTGCTACGAAGATCCACACGCAGCGCACAAGGCCAAATCCCTGCCAGATTTAGGGATTAAAATACAAAATGTCTGAAGTATAAATAGTTACCCAGTTGGGTATTGCCTATTGTTTATTGTGTAAACTGAAATTAATGTGTGCCTGTAGTTACCCGTCAGGGTACAGAGACTTGTAGGCTGAGGACTGTGAGCAGCCAAAAACTGTCCTTGTAAATAGTTGCACTCATCAAAAGTGCCCCCCTTATTTGACGTGGTCGAAGACGTGGTCCAACACCTGGATCACTTATGCCCTGCAGCCACGCCCACGGCCTACGTTGAGGGTTTTCAGGCGGGTACCTCATGTTACTCATTTTACGCCTTCTTCGGTAAAATGGACACTGGGTTACGGGACTTACTGTAACTTTACTATAATTATTGTTATTGTTGTAACCTGTTACAAAATGCTTCAGTCCAGGAGTACTGAATTGTACTAGGGGGGAATGTGGCACCCTGCTACAACAGGTACCACAGGACCCAAAAGGGTGCATGGATGTACTTCTCCACAAGAGGCCCTCATTACATGCAGACACCTCCACCCTTCCACCTCATACCACCAGAGGGAGCCCTGTTAGGGATATAAATATGGAGCTTGGAGCCAGGCAGTTCAGTTAGTTAGTTGTTCGGAGAGTGTGCTACCCCTGAGAGCAGTGAAGACGCAGCACGTCTGCTGCTGAATTGAGGGCCACGAGTGTGGCCGGAGGCAGTAAGGAGAGGAGAGAGGAGTTGAGGGGGGCAGAGGAGCATCATAGGCTCACCCCAAGACACAAACTAGACACCGGGTCCGCGTCTACAAGGTCCTCTATACCTAGTAGGGACTACCGGCTTACCAGGAGGCTTCCACACCCCTGGTCATCCTGAAGCTACCAGCAATAACCGGACTAGGAACCACGAAGGCCCCGGGTTCCAAGGATAGTGGTTGCTAAAAAAGGTCCTACTACCAAGCGGTCAGGTGAGAGAGCAACACAACACAGAAGCTAGGCCTAGTTTCAGGCTGGCTAGAAGCTTAGAGAGAGGGAGACACGGATCAGGAAGCCTTATACCCGCTCACTGGGGAGAATTCCTGAAGTGCACCCTTCCTAGCAAGTACCCTGGACCATACTTGCCGTTACACCAGTAAAGTTACTGAGGCGAATCCCCTGTGTAAGTGTCCGTCATTCCCCCTGACCTGGCCATCTTTCACCTGCATCTCTTCCATCTACACTGCCCCGGGGGCTCGCTCCGCCTGTGGGGAGCGGAAACATCCCAGCTGCCATCCCATCACCCCCGGAGGTCTGCAGCAGCGCCGTAACCGTTGCCGGAAACCACAGGTCGCGTCACAAAACAAACTTTATACTAAAGAACCCCCTTTTTTAAGAGAGACCCCAGAGTACGGCCCGGGAGCTGACCGCCGTGACATCCTAAGCAAGGTAAAAGGCCCGGGTACCGAGTCCCCTATATCCCCCTGGGCAACACACATATAACTCTGCCCTTCACCTCTTCAAACAAACCTACTTTAACAACCTCATCATCTCACTATCCAATAATCCAAAACGCCTCTTTGACACCGACCTCAGCGCTGACAATCTGGCCAATTATTTCAAAGAAAAAATTTACCATATCAAACAGGAAATTTTCTCCCAATCCCCAAATGTTATGCATGCTCCTTCCTCCCACATTACATCTTGCTCACTTTCTGACTTCGATCCAGAAGAAGAAGTGACCAGGCTTCTTGCATCTTCTCTCCCTACCACCTGCACCAGTGATCTTATTCCCTCTCATCCCCTTCTGTCCCTTTCTCCAGCTGTCACCACTCACCTAACTAAAATATTCAACCTCTCTCTCTCATCTGGTATTCTTCCTTCCTCTTTTAAATGCGCCTGTATACATCCTTTACTTATAAAAACATCCCTCGACCAGAACTGCGCTGCTAAATACAGATATACCAAAAATGCCATCTAATATACAGGGAAAGTGGGCAACCATCTGTATTACAGATGTCTGTCCACCTGCATGCTGGAACAGCATGAATAAAGGAGGAGAAAAATTCAGCATATATTGCAAAAGTGTATTTATTCAATAATGCACAATAAAACACATGAAAATAGAGACAATGAGGTAATCAGATGAAAAGGTGCTGACAAGTCAGGTAAGTAAATATGATATGCCTATATTAAATTCATAAGTTAGCATAGTTACACCCTACCCACTCTAGGAATTGAGATTAAAACAGTAGGAAAATAATAGTAAATTCAAGCGGGTGAGTTTGAAACGTGCTTATTTTGTGATTTTCATTCTAAGTCCCACTGGCTATTAGATGGACAAAAGTAGGGGTGAAACAGTATAATAAATATAGAACTCTGTGTCCCAACCCATGTGCCAAAGATCATATTATCCTTGTGAGATAGTTACCTGACAGAAAGACACAGCACGGATGGAGGAGAAGAAATGGTTAAGGTGAAAGCCCAATGTACGTTTCGCGGCGTCCCAGGCCGCTTTGTCAAGGGCAAAGAGCAATGTCCTCACAATATTCCAGGATTCATATATATACACATCACATCCCTAAATATCCGGAGTGCAAACAGCTGATCGGCGAGGCACGCACCTGGAGGTGGCCAGCTATGCCGGGGGCATGCCTCACGGATCACACGATGTGGGGACAGTGTGCCATATACGGCGCACGCGCGCGGCTCAGAGAGCGCGCCACGCGCCCCGACCGTCGGACAACCAACCGCGCATGCGCAGGAGCACAGTCCCACGCAGGCGCAGGGCGGTCAGCAGACGGCCAGGCGCGCACGCGCGACGTGACCCACACCGCAGGCGCGCTCAATCATGTCAGAAGACAGCATGAGACACTGCTTGTGAAAGGTTGGCTATAATAGGGGGAATACCAGCAAGAAAGGAGGAAAAGCCAGATAAGACATAATCAGAGAGAAGCCAGGCATATAAATACTAAATAGCAAAATCATTTTCAAAAACAATACAAATACAAATATAAATATGAATATATCCCAAAGATCATATATGCATAACTGGCAACATTCATAAATCCTGGTAGTGATAACTCCCGTCTAGGAATTGGGTCCAATAGCTATATCCAAATCGCATTGTTTTCCGGACACAGATGGGGTTAAGAGGACTTTCATAGATGTGGACTAATCAAAAGAGGAAAAAAGACAAAAATAAACACTAAATAAAACCAATTAAAAACACATATGGATTAAATCCTCTTAAAATCACCCAACCCACATGTGTCAATACATACATGTGGGAACGGAGGTGTACAGGATAAATTTACGGCTATAGGAAAGGAGAGAAACTCAGAGACTCGTTCAAACCGTTAGGTGTCACTGTGTTCAAGCGCATGATCCATTGTGACTCTTTTTGGGCAAGTATCTTCCTGACATTGCCCCCCCGGATACCCATGTGTATTACATCAATGCCACGCACCATAAAAGAGCGGGAGTTGCAATCATGTTTGGCTTTAAAATGGCGTGGTATCGTCTTAAGTTGACTTGGGTCATTTGCTGAACTGGCCGCCACAATGTCCCTTACATGCTCCCTTATGCGTACCCGCAGCTCTCTTGATGTCAATCCGACATAAATGAGTGAGCAGCTGCAGGTAGCATAGTAGATGAAATTTGACGTACCGCACGTAATATGATGTCTAATATCAAATGTCTTCATGCCATCAGCCGAGGGAAAGTTAGTGCAGAGTAGGACATTGGGGCATGCCATGCATGTCCACATTTGTAATTACCCAGTGTCGGACCACTTGACCCAAATAAATGTGGTATAGGTGCTACATAGTGACTATTCAACAAGATATCACCGAGATTGCGGCATCTCCTAGGTGTCATAGATGGACTGTCTCTGAGGTGTCCCCTCAGGTCGGGCTCCATCAACAATATGACCCAGTGTTTTTGAAGGATTGCTCTCATTTGGTCCCATGGTTATAGGTGGAGATGAACCGGATGGTATCATCCTTCCTTAGTGCTGGTGTCTTACAGTGGAGAAGGGAAACACGGGAGGTCTTTCTAGCCCTATCATATCCTCTTCTGATACATCTTCGGCTATAACCACGCTGAGCAAACCGTAATTTCAAATCTTGTGCCTGGCGTTCAAAGCTCTGTTCTGTGGAGCAGATCCGCCTCAGTCTCAGGAACTGTCCGACCGGGACAGCCCCAATAGTGGCCGGACTGTGGGCAGACCCAGCGTGAATCAGAGAGTTGACTGAAGTGGGCTTGCTGAAGACATCCGTCTGAATACCTCATTGGCATCCACGCTCAAGGAGATATCCAGGAAGATTGATGACAAAGGTATAGGTCAATTTGATATTATATCGATTCACGCTGAGAGAGTCCATGAACTCCCCGAGCTGCTGAGCAGTGCCCCACCACAAAAATAGAATGTCATCTATATATCTTAGCTAGCACAGCACATGGTTGGTGGCAGGCACACCCTCCCGATCAAAAATCTCTCTTTCCCACTGCCCCAGGAAGAGATTCGCATAGGAGGAAGCGCAGGCCGCCCCCATGGCTGTGCCACACTTTTGAAGATAAAACTGATCCTTGGAAACAAAGAAGTTGTGGGTCAGGGCAAACTCCAGCAGCTCCAGGATAAGTTCACACATGGGGCTATCCAGATCGGAGGCCCCCAAGAAGAGGCGGACCGCATCCAACCCATCGTTATGTGCAATGCTAGTGTAGAGGCTCTCGACATCGGCAGTTACAAGTAGAGTCCCTTCATCCACAGTGATGCCATCGACCCTTGTGATGACGTCCGTCGTGTCCTTTACATACGATGGTAAATTTGCCTCTAGAGGTTTCAAATAGTAATCGATAAATTTACATATGGGCTTGTGACGCTCTCGCCCTCCCTGGGATATGGGGTTACTCAGAGCCGGGTCGGTGTAGGGGTAGCGGGGGAGGCGGCGTGGCCTGGACCCGTTTCGTGCCCAGGGCCGTAACATAAAAATATCGGGCTTTTAAGTAAGAGTGGTATTTCGACTACGCCACCTGCGGTTTACGGTGATGGACACCAGGGCTGCTACAGTCCAATGAGGCCGGTGTTACGGGCAGCTAAGATGGGGCGGCTCCCCGCAGGCGGAGCAGGCCTCAGGGCAGTGTGAGAAGGAATGGTGGGTGCAGTGCCGCACAGGAAATAACGAGCTGAGATGTATGAAGTCATCCGGGTCTTTACTCACTTGGGATGACTTTTCAGCCGCAAAGCTTCTCTCTGCTACTCATGGCGTACTGCGGCTACCGGGAAGGGGGTCCAGTACTTTCCTGGTAGATCAGGAGCACCTGTCAAGACCCCTCTGGTGTGTGTTCCTGTCCTTGGTAAGTTCTCCCACTAAGTCTCCTCCTGACTGTGTGTGGTTAGAACAAGGTGTAAGGCCAGGTCCCACTGGATAAATGCAGTGTAAGAGATACAGGTGGCATAGGCCGCTCTGTCCATATCCCCCTGGGATCCATTAAGCCTCCGGGCTTTTCTGACTGAGACTTGAAGTAACAAAGTCAGATATCGGGGGCCGGTCACCCCTCTTGCAGCAGGAATCCCTCTGACTAGGCCAGAATAAAGAGTACAGGTGGTGACTCTGCTCTGTCCATAACCCCTGGGATCCTTTTGCCTGTGGAGCCTATCTCCTCTGCTCCCCTCCAGGCCTTCTTAGGTCAGGACCTTGACTGGGTAGAGACAGTGGTTAACTCTGACCCGTTTCTCGTCTCAAGGCCAGAGAACAAGGACCGTGTATCTTCAGTCAGCAGCAGACTTTTGCTGGACTCTGGCAGAAGACCACAATCACAGGCGAAGACCACAATCACAGACTAAGATCACAATCAAAGACCTTGAACTTAAGATGGCCGTAGATTAAATATGAATCAATAAGTGTTTCCTAAAAGTGTGTCCTCCACCCTCACCCACTACATGGTTCCCCCTATCTTTGGTTCCCCCCATCTCCTCTATCCCGGACCTGGGAAGCACCCTGGTGCATTTAGGGCCCCTACAGGACAGGAGTGGTGTAGTGTTGAGTGGTGAAGTGGGGTCCTGAGAAATGCTCCATCCTTACCTGGAAGAGGAGATACCACACCTCAAGCTGAGGTGCAGTACTCCTGTGGCAACCGAACCCTCAGGGGCGCCACAGGCTCACATAGCCCCCCAATGCCGGACACAATCGGACGTTCCGGAGGGTCAACGGGATCCTTGTGGATTTTAGGTAACAGGTAAAAGGTCGGTGTCCTAGGGAAGGCAACGGTCAATCCCTCATAAATTTTTTTAGATATAATTGCACATTCAAGGGCTTGGGTCAAGATATCCTGCAGCTTCGCCGAGAAGTAGGTCAGAGGGCAAGATGTTAATCTAATATAGGTGTGTGGGTCCCTCAATTGTCGAAGTGCCTCACGTTCATATTTCTGGATAGGCCAGATTACAATATTACCCCCCTTATCTGCACCTTTAATGACTATGTCACTGAGTTCTTGAAGTTGTTGTAACGCATAACGATGTCGGTGTGTAAGATTATCAAATTTACGTTTTGTAGATAATTTTAAGAAATCTTCAGTGACAAGTTTAGTGAAAATATCCACTGATGGGCAGAGAGACAAGGGGGGAATATTGTAGATTTGGGCATAATTGATTGAGGGAACCCACCTCGTGGAGGATTGTTATGTTCGTCTGCTCAATCCTCCAAACACCTCAAGGCCTCCTCCTCGGCAGCCGCAGCATCTAAAATTCCCGAACCCCTGTAGTGCAACTTTTTCAGTATCAGTTTGCGGGAAAAGAGATGTAAATTCTTTATCGCTGAAAAAGAATTAAAAGCATTAGTAGGAGAGAAAGACAGTCCCCTCCCCAGGACCTCGACCTGTGTCCTGGATAATATATGTGAGGACAGATTGATTACCTGGAGCCCACCCTGAGGGGGGACCACAGAGCCAGCATGACTCAGTCCTTTCGTTTTATTGGACTCTCTCGTCTGCATTTTATTAGGGGCACCGAATCCTGATATGTGAGGACCCACTGAAGCTGTAGAGTGTCTGTCTTCTTGGGATTTATTCGACTGTATTGACCTCGATCTCGATCTAGAGTTTGATGAATTACGGTATTTAGATCGAGAGCGGTCTGATTGGCCTCTCCACCTGTATACGCACTGATTCTGTTTGTCGCAGATGTCCCTTTGAAATTTCTTAGCTTTATTAACTTGAATATCATGGGCCCACTTTTGTAATTCAGTATTAATGTCCTCGTTCATCTTTTTTAATGACTCACCGGACAGTCCCCTTTTAAGGATAATTTGGAGACCCTCAATCTCGGATTCTATTTCCTGCAAAGAAGCAGCATTCATGTAATAATGTAAGAAATCCTCTGGAACAAGTGTTCGATAGTTCCTCCCACCGAGTTTTGAATAATTCGTCAACAATAGGGAAAGAGGGGAACACCTGGACTCGAAGTCCCCTCGGGATTAATTCCCTTTCGAGATATTTCTCCACGAACGTATGGTTCCACCAAACCTTGGTGCGTTTCCTCAAAAGTTCTTTAAATTTATCCGCAGCCTCCTGTACATCTCTGTCCCCCCCAGATTCAACCTTAAAATTGTCTTATAATGCGTCATCAAGTAATGTAAGCCACGTGCTGTCATGCGCTCTATAATCCATGTTGGTAGTGGCAACAGCTGTGAAAAACACAGAAAAATTTATCAAATATACCAAAAATGCTATCTAATATACAGGGAAAGTGGGCAACCATCTGTATTACGGATGTCTGTCCACCTGCATACTGGAACAACATAAATAAAGGAGGAGAGAAATTCAGCATATTTTGCAAAAGTGTATTTATTCAATAATGCACAATAAAACACATGAAAATAGAGACAATGAGGTAATCACATGAAAAGGTGCTGACAAGTCAGGTAAGTATATATAATATGCCTATATTAAATTCATAAATTAGCATAATTGCACCCTACCCACTCTAGTAATTGAGATTAAAACAGTAGGAAAATAATAGTAAATTCAAGCGACTTGTCAGCACCTTTTCATCTGATTACCTCATTGTCTCTATTCTCATGTGTTTTATTGTGCATTATTGAATAAATATGCTGCTAAATACAGATCTGTTTCCAATCTTCCCTTTATCTCTAAACTCCTGGAACCCCTGGTCCACTCCCATCTAATCTGCTATCTATCAGATAACTCTCTTCTTGACTCTTTACAATCTAGTTTCAGCTCTTTACATTCCACTGCACTCACTCAAGTCTCTAATGATCTACAGCTAAATCTAATGGTCACTACTCCCTGCTGATTCTACTGGATCTCTCTGTAGCATTTGACACTATGCCCCGCTCTGTTGACCTCAAGGACACTGTTCTCTCTTGGTTCTCCTCCTACTCTGTGATCGCTCCTTCACTGTGTCTTTTGCTGGCTCCTCTTCCTTTCCCCTTCCCCTTATTGTCAGGGTTCCTCAAGGATCAGTCCTAGGCCCCCTTCTTCTCTCCATATACACCGCTCCTATTGGACAAACAATAAGCAGATTCAGTTTTCAGTACCATCTCTATGCTGATGACACCCAATTATACACCTCTTCTCCTGACATCACCCCTACATTATTACAAAATATCAGTGATTGCCTTTCCGCTGTCTCTAACACTATGTTTTCCCTCTATCTAAAATTGAATCTGTGAAAAACTGAACTACTCGTATTTCCTCTTTCCACTAATCTACATTGCCATTTTCATTTGTGGCTCCACCATTATTCCCCAGCAACAAGCCCGCTGTCTTAGGATCATACTTGATTCGGATGTTTCTTTCACTCATCACATCAAATTACTCGCTCGCTTGTGCCATCTACACCTCAAAAATATCTCTAGAATCAGAACTTTTCTTACCTTTGACTGGGCAAAAGCTCTTACTGTAGCTCTTATTCATTCTTGCCTGGACTATTGCAACTCTTTACTAATCAGTCTCCCTCTTTCTAAACTTTCCCCTCTCCAATCCATCCTGAACGCAGCAGCCAGGATCATATTCCTTGCCAACCGATTCACCGATGCCTCTTCCCTGTGCCAGTCATTGCACTGGTTGCCCATCCAATACAGAGTTCAATATAAGCTAATCACTCTTACCCACAAAGCTCTCCACGATTCAGCACCACTCTACATCTCCTCCCTCATCTCAGTCTGCCACCATACCCGTGGCCTCCATTCTGTTAATGACTTAATACTAAAATCCTCCATAATCCGAACCTCCCACTCCCGTCTCCAAGATTTCTCTCGTGCTGCGCCAATTCTTTGGAATGCACTACCCAGGACAATTCGATTAATTCCCAAGTTTTAAGCGTGCCCTAAAATCGCATTTCTTTAGACTGGCCTATCGCCTAAACATACTTATCTAACTGTCCCAGTTTGGCCCATATTAAAATTCTCTTCAAAATCATGTTCATGCCATCCATGCACTGAATAGCCTCTGTTTATACTGTATACATACTGTCTGGTGAACAGTTCATGTAGTGTTATGTACTTACCCTATTTAGCATATTATGGCTGTATTATATAATATATGTGTGACGCCCTGCTGTGCAATAGTGCCACAGATCCTAGAGGGGTGCATTAAAGGATTTCTCCGCAAGAGGCCGCTCACAGCATACACACACCTCCACCCTACCTCAGACAACCAGAGGGAGCCCGGATAGGGATATAAATACGGAGGGTGGAGTTAGGCAGCTCATTTCCTAGCCTGCTAGAGGACAGAGCAGCTGCGGAGTTCCTGCTCAAACACAGAAGGAGTCAGTGCAGTCGAGCCAGAGCCTAGCAGTTCCTGCAGAGTGAGACACAGAAACAGGTCAGTCAGTCTGCAGTGGAGCTCAGTCTAGTTTCAGTTTGCAGTCCAGAGAACACAGCTAAAGGTTTAGCAGTGGAGCCCGAGGCTCCTGCTAGTCTAGACTCAAGAAGCTCAAGTTAGTGAGCCAGGAGCGTTACCGACGCACAGAGAGCGGCAGAAGAGGCAGCCAGCTAACTGCCAGTGTGTATATCCTAGTGAGGGCCCGAGTAGGCCAAAGGCTAGAGGAGTGAATAGCATTGGGGCAGAGGAGCTTTACCAGCTCACCCCAGAAAGCATCTACCGGACACCGGGTCCGCGTCTACAGGGCTGTATACCCCCCTGTAGAGACAACCGGAGACCCCTGAAAGACTTCAGGTCCCAGGATCACCCAAGAGCTGATAAGTGACAGAGCCAGGAGTCACGCAGGCCTCGTAATCTGGGAGAGTGCTCTCCAAAAGAAGGCCCTACCACAAGGTCAGCCGGTGCAGGACAGAAACCAAGTTAGGCCTAGTTCCAGGCAGGTCAGAAGCTTACTACAGAGAGGCAAGAAACAGGAGGCGTATACGTGCTCACTGGGGAGAATCCGGACGTGCACCCCTTACCCTACAGTGCTCCGGGGTGTCCCTGAACTAATTCCAGTAAAGGTACAGAAGTGACTTTCTTGTGTGCTCCCATTCTTGCTCTGACCCGGCTGGGTCCCCTCTGTCCTGCATCCCCCCTCCTACACTGCCCTGAGGCCCTGCTCCACCTGTGGGGAGCGATACCATCTAAGCTGCCACAACACCGGGCTCAGCGGACTGCCGCAGCGCTGGTGACCCTCACCAGACACCACAGGTGGCGTCACGAACTTTGATATTTCATTTTCCCTTTTTTTTAAGAGAGACCCCAGGGTACGGGCCCGGGAGCAGTCCACAGCGACATCCCCCAAGGCCAGGCATCAAGGCCCGGGCGCCGAGTAGTCCCCATCCACTGGGCGCCACATATGTACATTTTACCTTTTGTGTCTCCCCTATTTCCTCGTAGACTGTAAGCTTGCGAGCAGGTCTCTTACTCCATTAAATATCTGAGTTATGCTTATTCTGTAACATCTTTTTGTCTGTACAAGTCCCCCCTAAAATTGGAAAGTGCTGTGGAATATGTTGCTCTATAAAAATAAAAATTATTATTATTATTACTATTATTATGAATATGAAAAGTGTTCCATTTGTTTTAGAGTGTAATCTACTATGTAAATCTGTATCGGATTGCAAAAAAATACTAAAAACTTCTGAAATACAAACACTTTATTTAAATATCAAAGAGAGGCTTTCAGGAAATATGGGATGTTACTGCCTATATAGTGCTGGCAGGATGCTTCAGAAGAGAACCCATCCACTCTAAAGAAGTTAATGGCAAGTTACAAAGAATGAGAATCTTTTCTGTTCCTGGATATATTCGGCTGGTTTGTGCACCAAAAGCAATTTTAATTTGCAGTTTATGAGACCTGCAAGACCAGGCTTTTCTATTGTGTTTTTTTTTATAAAGGACCAGTACACATTAACCCTTTACCTACAGAGTGATTTTCTGCTTTTTCTCTTATACTTTTTCCTCCCTTTTTTTCCAAGAGCCATAACTTTTTTTATTTTGTTATGTCGACAAAGCCGTATAAGGGATTGTTTTTGTGAGACGAGTTGAAGTTTTGAATAACTTCATTCATTGTAACATAAAATATACTGGAAAATGGGCCAAAAAATTCAAATTTGGTAAAACTGTGAAAAAAATCAAATCCCACCATTGTTTTTTCGGCTTTGTTTTCATGCTTACTATTCTACACTTCAGGATAATTACAGCAATAAGAAACTTGAAAAGTTTAAAATTTTTATTAATTTAAGTAATAAAAAACATTTTGAATTTTATGAAAAACAAAAATTGTTTTGTGTTGCTAAAAAAATCTCTTATTTTTTTATTTTTCTCTCAAAGGACTTCTATGAGGGCTTGTTTTTTAGCATCGGAAGGTGACATTTTCAATGATACAATTTTTGGAAAATTAAAACTTTATGATTGCTTTTTATTGCATTTTTTGCAAGATGTGGCGACCAAAATAATGCACAATTCTGGAAGTTTAAAATATTTTTTTTTCTCAATACAGCATTTACTGTTTGGAGTTTATTAATTTTATATTTTGATCAGGCTTTTTCCACTTGTGGTGATGCCAAATATGCTTATGCTTTGTTTTTATTTCTGAATTATTATTGGAAGAAAAGGGGTGACTTTGAATTTTCATATTTTTATTTTCTTATTTTTAAAAACTTTGTGTGATGCACCTGGAAATGCTGCAGCTCGTGGTTCCACAGTTCACACAGAATATACATGAAAGCAATAGAATGGGATAATAGACAACTCAAAGGCTCAAAGATGTTCTAACTTGTAGATCAACAGCTGGATATAGCATCCACTAAGGGCATTTTAGAGTATAACTTCACTCCTTCCTCAATGGCAAATTAAAAAAATATGACAAAAGAACATGGCAAAATAAGACAAAATTAAAAAAAAATAATGCAATGTAATGATAAATACATCAGTAAAATAAAATAGTCTGTCTTTACGGCCAAAACCAGTTGAGTCCATAAGGGGTTAGAAGAGCATTCCATGTATACTGCATTGGTTGTAGGTGACTGCTGATTATGAGGTCACGGAGTGTTGTGACGCTGATATATAAGCGTCTGCCGAACGGAACTCCTCTGAGGGTTACAGTTAGTGGAGTGTAAGTAGCTTCATATTATCTCCTGATTTATGTCCTATCATATCCCTTGAGTCTGTGACCCTTGCTCCTCACTTCCCTCATTCTGTAATATCTGAACTTTTGTTTAGCTGATGAGCAAAATATGTCATCTATCCAACCATCCCTCTGTCTTTGTATCCACTATCCATACATGGGTACAATACATCATTATGTATGGATTAAAAAAGTTGTTCACTACTTTTTCATTGATGCACTATCCGTAAGATAGGGTATCAATGTCTAATCGGCCGAGGTTCCGACCCCGGCACCCCCTCCGATCAGCTGTGATCGGTGACAGTGGACACGGATAGGGCATCAATGAAAAAGTAGTGGACAACTTCTTTAAGTATAATTAGGAATATATAAATTACTGCCATCCATTTTATTAACATTTTAATCACAGTTACATAATATTGATTAGCAATTAGTGATTAGTAATTCACGGAATGGGGTGACATCACAGTAACTGCGGAGGGGACCCTCACTAGAGGATTTCTGTTGGCAGTGAAGTATATGTAAACTTTTTATTAATCTCTTTATGTCCTTTATTCTGTTCTGTTACTTTCTTCTTTATCTTAAGGTATTAACCCTGTAATGTCTGGATGTCTCTTCCCCCCTCATAGATTTTTATTCCCTTATTTAAATGTGAACCTTTATTTAGTTAATGAGCTGAGATGTCAGTAACTGACTGTTCCCCCCTTCAATTCTTCACAAATATCAATACAGGAATGAAATTTGATGTCTATTATAATTCTTTTCTTTCCCCCAATCATTTTAGAGTTTTATTGTGTGAGAGTGAGTTATTTGTGTGAAGAAAAAGGTAAATGCTTACTTATTCTAAATCTACAATTTCTCTGATAGACTGGGGTCACATGATGGCAGAGAGTCCTCTTCCATGTCACCCATAATCTCCTGCAACTTCTCTTCTCATAGAGAAACATTGAAGCTCCATGTGAGTAAGGAGAATGGCAGGTGACTCCGCGTTACCATCGAGCATTAGCCTTAGGGAAGAGTCAGACTGCGGTATAACTCGGGTGAGGTTCACAACGCAAAGAATGGACTGGCCATCGGCTCACCTGACCCGAGCATGATGGCTGCATAGAAATACATGCTGTCATGCTCGGGTTGGGAGAGCCACCGTTTTTTATGTAACACGAAGTTCCAAATACAATTTAGAGCCTTTTGGCTTTTTTTTACACTTTTTTTGACACTTTTCAAAAACGTGGATATGCCCTAGTTGAAGGGCAGAGGAAGGTAATGCCCAACAGAATAGTTATAATATGAACCAGAAAGTGAGGTAAAATGGACAAATTCCACCCTAAGTCCAGTGTTTGGGGTTATGTTTGGAGGACTTGCCAAGCCGGTCTATGGAGACATTACTTGCCTGAGTGTCCCAGTTTTGGCTACTGTAATATTGATAAGTATGTTATAAATTGGGGTCTATATTAGGGTCTAAATTCTATAACTACTGTCTATATGTGATTATAAAAAAACATCTAGTAACTATTGATGATCTTCCGTTATCAACTATGGAGCAGATACAATCAAATCTCATTCTTCATAATGATGATACAATGGCATTACCGCTCTCACTCATGGATTGTTTCCATATGAAGGATAAGATTGCTTTCATTAAAAAAAAACATAGACCTCATTGAATTCTTCATACTGTTGCTCATCCCTTTCCTTCATAGGATAATCAAATATTGTCCTGGAGCCCTAGATTAAAGAATAATCATAATATGAAGTCAATGGCATAACTAGAGTCTGATGGGCCCCGGTGCAAGATCTTGGACTGGGCCCCCCCATCCTGAATAAATTATACATATATACATATATACTAGATGGTGGCCCGATTCTAACGAATCGGGTGTTCTAGAATATGTATGTGGCCGACCGTGCACAATCAGCATAGCGGTGTTTAAATTTGGCAACAATATCGCTGATTGGTTACGGGTGGCGGACGTGACCAATCAGCAAAGCGGTGTTTAAATTTGGCGCCAATATGGCTGATTGGTCGCGGGCGGCGGACGCGATCAATCAGCAGAGTGGTGTCTAAATTTAGCGCCACTATCTCTGATTGGTCGCGGCAGGCGGCCGCGACCAATCAGCGGACCGTGTTAGTGAGGACCGGAGAGCGTGTTTAAATTTGGCGCCTAAATCGCTGATTGGTCGCCGCCGGCGGCCGCGACCAATCAGCAAGGCAGTGTTTAAATCTGGCGCCAATATCGCTGATGGTCGCCTGCCGCCGGCCGCGACCAGTCAGCAGAGCAGTGTTTAAATTTGGCGCCAACTCCTGGCTGCTCGCAGCAGAAGTATCCTGACTGACGGTGCTGCTCCCCGGTCCTCCCTTCACACTTGCCGTCCGGAGATCAGCGGCCTTAGCCGCATGGAGGTCAGCGGCGCCGCCCGTCGGGATACTTATGCTGCGAGCAGCCGATAGATAACCGGCTACCGCCGCTCATCTCCCGTCTGCATCATCGCTGACCTCCGTGCGGCAGATGAGCCGCTAACGGCCGCCATCTTGTTCGGAAATCCCACGTCGCTGATTGGCCGCGGCCGGACCAATCAGCGACGCGGGATTTCCTGGACAGAAGGACAGACAGACGAGATAAGCCGATTATATAGTAGATATAAATATATATATATATATATATATATATATATATATATATATATATATACACTACCGTTCAAAAGTTTGGGGTTACCCAGACAATTTTGTGTTTTCCATGAAAACTCATACTTTTATTTATCAAATGAGTTGCAAAATGAATAGAAAATATAGTCCAGACATTGACAAGGTTAGAGATAATGATTTTTATTAGAAAGAATAATTTTCTCCTTCAAACTTTGCTTTCATCAAAGAATGCTCCCTTTGCAGCAATTACAGCATTGGAGACCTTTGGCATTCTAGCTGTTAATTTGCTGAGGTAATCTTGAGAAATTTCACCCCATGCTTCCTGAAGCCCCTCCCACAAGTTGGATTGGCTTGATGGGCACTTTTTGCGTACCATACTGTAAAGCTGCTCCCACAACAGCTCAATGGGGTTGAGATCTGGTGACTGCGCTGGCAAATCAATTAAAGATAGAATACCGGCTGCCTGCTTCTCCTGTGGTATGATGAAATTGGCTCCAATCAAGCACTGTCCTCAGGGTATGGCATGGCGTTGCAAAATTAAGTGATAGCCTTACTTATTCAAAATCCCATTTACCTTGTACAAATCTCCCACTTTACCAGCACCAAAGCAAACCCAGACCATCACATTACCTCCACCATGCTTGACAGATGGCATCAGGCACTCTTCCAGCATCTTTTCAGTTGTTCTGCGGCTCACAAATGTTCTTCTGTGTGATCCAAACACCTCAAACTTTGATTCTTCTGTCCATAAAACGTTTTTCCAATCTTCCTCTGTCCAATGTCTGTGTTCTTTTGCCCATATTAATCTTTTCCTTTTATTAGCCAGTCTCAGATAAGGCTTTTTCTTTGCCACTTTTGCCGGCAAGCATCCCGGAGTCGCCTCTTCACTATAGACGTCGACACTGGCATTTTGCGTGTGCTATTTAATGAAGCTGCCAGTTGGAGAGCTGTGAGGCATTGATTTCTAAAATTAGAGACTCTAATGTACTTGTCTTGTTGCTCAGTTGTGCAGCGGGGCCTCCGACTTCTCTTTCTACTCTGGTTAGAGCCTGTTTGTGCTCTCCTCTGAAGGGAGTAATACACACCGTTGTAGGAAATATTCAGTTTCTGGGAAACTTCTCGCATGGAATAGCCTTCATTTCTAAGAACAAGAATAGACTGTCGAGTTTCACATGAAAGTTCGCTTTTCTGGCCATTTTGAGAGTTTCATAGAACAAACAAATGTAATGCTCTAGATTCTCAACTAGCTCAAAGCAAGGTCAATTTTATAGCTTCTCAAAACAGCCAAACCATTTTCATCTGGGCTAACATACTTGTGCAAGGGTTTTCTAGGGTTTTCTAAACATCCATTAGCCTTCTTACACAGTTAGCAAACACAATGTACCATTAAAACACTGGAGTTGTGGTTGTTGTAAATGGGCCACTATACATCTATGTAGATATTGCAATAAAAACAAGACGTTTGCAGCTAGAATAGTCATCTACCGCATTAACAATATATAGAGTATATTTCAGATTCATTTAATGTTAACGTCATTGAAAAAAATGTGCTTTTCTTTCAAAAATAATGGAAATTGTAAATGACCCCAAACTTTTGAACGGTAGTGTACGTATATAATGTCCCCCGTTCTACCATTGTTCTTTAATGTATAGAAGAAAATATACCATTATACTATCCAGGGGTATACATAAAAGTCAAGGGGCCCCATGGAAAAAGTATAATGCACCTCCATACTCCTCCATATAGTATAATTTTTCCTATAGTCCTCCATATAAAATACTGCACAGCCCATAGTCATCCATGTAGTATAATGCATTTCCCATAGTCATTCTCATATAATATAATGCAAAGCCCAAAGTTCTCCATTTAGTATAATGCACCCAAAGAGTTATCCATAAAGTATAATGCACCCCATAGTCATCCATAAAGTATAATGCACAGCCCAGAGTCCTCCATAAAGTACAATTCACAGCCCATTGTCATCCATAAATTCTATAGCGCAGCCCATGGTCATCCATGTAATATAATACAATGCCCAGTCATCCATAACGTATAAAGCACAGCCTATAGTCATCCCTAAAGTATAATGCACAACCGAAAGTCCTCCATCATGTATAGTGCATAGCCCATAGTCATCCATAAAGTCTAATGCACAGCCTGTAGTCATCCATGTAAAATAATGCACAGTCCAGTCATCCATAAAGTATAATGTACCTCATAGTCCTCCATGAAGTATAATGCACAGCCCATAGTCATCCATAAAGTATAATGCACCCATAGTCATCCATATACTTGTATGGCCACTAATTAAAAAAAAGTGCTCACCTTCTCTTCTTTCCCCCACTGCGCGACATCTTGTGAAGCTGGCAGCTTACCTTGGCGTGCGACAGGAGCATATGACATCACTGTCATGTACCCTGTCACGTGCACGCCTATGTCAGCTGCTGGCCTCTAATCAGCCGACAGCATGTATTGTTTCGCACATACCTGATGGGTCTGTGCACCACAATACACTTGAACTGGATGTGCGTCCGAAGACGTACATCTAGTTGAAGTTTCTGCTGACATCGACGGGCCCCTGACCCGCTGGCCCAGGTCACAGTGGTGACCGCTGCGACCACGATCATTACGCCCCTGTGTGCAGTACAATCTATGAGAACAGGGAGCTTTATAGTGTTTGGGGTTATGTTTGGAGGACTTGCCATGCCGGTTTATGGAGACATTACTGGCTTAAGTGTCCTAGTTTTGGCTACTGTAATATTGATAAGTATGTTATAAATTGGGGTCTCTATTCTATAACTACTGTCTATATGTGATTATAAAAAAAACATCTAGTGACCATTGATGATCTTTTGTTATTAGCTATGGAACAGATACAATCAATTCTCATTGTCTTCCTTACTCTAAATAGGATGAAGGTAGAAGAGGAGGAATATCCGGATGAGATGTATGTATCTGATATAACTGGGATTATTGATTCTCCCATATTCTCCCTGTAATAATACACAGAGATGTCTGCACTGGTTATATTAAGGCTCATTAGTATCATTTATCTTCCTACCATTTTGGTAAATGAGTATATGTAATATTATTCAGTTTTCCTTGGCTTTTTATTTAATAGATGGATACAGAAAGTTAAGCCAGTATTCCGGTATTTATCTTACTACTCCGATATGAATGTGGTAGGAAGGTGTAAGACTGCGTGCCCACTATGCGTTTTTCAAGTGTTTTCAATGCGCAATTTCTGCAGTGTAAACGCTTGAAAAACGATTGGTAATCCGTGCCCCATGATCCCCAATGAAAATCCGCATGTTCTGTGCACATGCTGCGGAATTTTCCGCAGTGGATTTTCCTTGCTGAAAAATCCGCAGCATGTCCATTATTTGTGCATTTCCGCATGCGGATTTGAGATCACAATGCATTTGAAAAACGCAAGTCAAATCCGCATGTAAAAACGCTGCAAAAACGCTTAAAAAACGCGTGTAAAATCCACAAGCGTTTTTACTGCCAGGAACATGCAGAAACGCTGTGGAAATTTTCTGCTTCAATTCTGCATCGTGGGCACATAGCCTAATATGTGTACCAATAAGGGGAGGACTTCATAATGATGATATAATGGAATTACCGCTCTCACTCATGGATTGTTTCCATATGAAGGATAAGATAGCTTTCATTAAGAAAAAACATATAATGCATAGTCCATAGTCCTCCATAAAGTATCATGCACAGCCCTTAGGCATCTGTAAAGTCGAGTGCACAGCCTGTAGCCATCCATGTAATATAATGCACAGTCCAGTCATCCATAAAGTATAATGCACCTCATAGTCCTCCATAAAGTATAATGCACCCCATATTCATTGATAAAGTATAATGCACCCATAGTCATCCATATACTAGTATGGCCACTAATTTTTTTTAAAAAAGTACTCACCTTCCCTTTGCTCCCCTGCCATGCGGCTTCCTCTTGTGAAGCCGGCAGCTGACTTCGGAGTGTAATGGGAGCGTGTGCACCCTGTCACGTGTACGCCGATATCAGCTGCTGGCCTCTAATCAGCTGACAGCATGTACTGTTGCACACGTACCCGATGGGTCTGTGCGCCATAATACACTTGAACTGGATATGCATCCGAAGATGTACGTCTATTTGAAGTGTCTGTTGACGTCGGCGGGCCCCTAACCCGCTGGCCCAGGTCACAGCGGCGACCTCTTCCACCACGATCATTACGCCCCTGTGTGCAGTACAATCTATGAGAACATGGAGCTATATAGATTCTGGATGTGATTTCCATGATGTTATGTGACAGACATAATATATGGGGTAGATAATATTTCTATAGGCTTCATATTAGCCAATGTGTTAAGAATTCTAATCAGAGCTGTATGATCTTTTTCAGGCCTTCTAAATTTGGAGAAGTGGCCCGCTGGCCTAATTTGGAGACAATTCTGTAAGTTGTTGTAATAAGCAGGGTAATAGTTGTAAGATATTCCCTAATATTTACTATTTCTAATCAATGAATCTATAAGGGGAATGATGTAAGAAAGAGTAGGAAATTCATGAGGATTTCACATCCCCACAATGTCACTGTGCCACCATCAGCAGACACAGGGGCAACTTAGATATAAAAACTCTTGCAAGACAAAGTATCATTGGGACCCATCACAGCCAATCAAAATCCACATTTCACAATCCCAGTTTCCTTTAAAATGAGAGAGATGATCTGATTGGTTGCTGTGAGAAACACTGAGTCTTTTTCTTAGGATACGTTCAGTATTTGGTCAGAATGTTACATCAGTATTTCTAAGTCAAAATCAGAAGTGGAACAATCAGAGGAAAAGTATAATAGAAACACGTCACCACTTCTGCATTTATCACCCACTCCTGGTTTTGGCTTCCAAATACAGATGTGAAATACTGACCAAATACTAAAGGTGTGAATGTTGCCATTGAGCAGTTTTTTCATGGATCATGCCTGGGCGTTTTATGAAACCATTTATGTCCTCTATACACAGTCTACAATAACTGCATCCTTCATTCTGCTAATGGTTGGCAACTGAAAGATAACAGTAATGATGGATAGAAATTCACAATTTTTTTGAAAAATTTCTGGTATAAATTAAGTGATTATAACAATGTTAGTTTATGAGAGTTGCTACACAGAGTCTATGTATTATGTCCAATAGTGAGGAAGAGGAGGAAAAGGGAGAGGAGGAAGAAGAGGATGATTTGGATATGATGGACAACACATCAGAAGAAGACAGCAATAAATCCATCAGATTGTAAGTAGAGAGATAGTGAGATTATATCGTACTCACCACCACTCCTAGAACATCCGAGTCTCCTGGAAAAAGTTGTTCAAAGATGCATCTATAGCAGCTGTATACAGTCAGATAACTTTTTCCGTAGACTTCCTAGGCATCAGTTGTTCGAACCAGAGCTGTATTTTATTTATTTCAGGCGCTTTGGATGTGATATTAGGATGGCATGGCCCAGTGAGGAGTCACTGTCGTAAGTAATTGGGGTAATCATGGTGCTCGACTTTCAGTGTTTGTCCTCAATTTTTAAACTGTTAAAAAAAGGTGACAGCATCGGCTACAATAAACCATTTTTTTCCTAATTATTCAATATAGTTATGCCCCTGAATGCTACCCTTTGTCATTACATTTATAAATGAGACACTCTATAAAGATGATATTTTCTGTTGGTTTCACTGTTTCTAACAAAAGTTACAGTTTTCTATAGACCTGTGACACCAATAAAAACAACCTGGGCGAGCAAAGAATCAATCAAGTTATTAGAACTTTCATTGCTGCATTTGCACTAATGGAACCCATAGAGCAGGACTGGAGAAATCCTGGAAAAAATATATATGTAATATAATATATATTATAATATATTACATGGGGAGAGGGGCATTTGTATTTGCAAGTACACATTTTGCTGAATTTCTTTATTTTGGGGGGGTGGGGGAGCCATGTCACTTTTTCAGAGCTTTTATGTTACCAGTAAAGCGGAAGCCCCAATGTTTCCATTAACAGATGACGGACCAGAGTCGGGACTTTTTATGTGGATTGATTTGAAGCTTTTATTGGGAGCATTTTCTAGAACATTTGGGATCACATTTATCCGGTGCCACCTGCTGCATTAGTTTTGGGAAAAAAAACACTATAAAAAACCCACCATGATTTTATTGTATGAACTCACTCTAAAACTCCCCATAAAAGAGCGATTACAAAAATGGTCATATGTGAGATATACTGCATATAGTCTATATTATGTGTCCAGTAGTGAAGAAGAGGAGCGAGAAGTGGTCAAGGATGAGACAAGTGAGGAAGAGAGCAACAAAGAGACCACGAGACTGTAAGTGGAGAGATAGTGACATATACAGATATTATAGGCTGTATATGATTGTAGACGTTTATTAGTAACTAATGAATGTATCATTGCGCAGACTGAGGATATAAAGCATGCATATACCTTGCTATCAGGGACCTATTGGGGGGGTTATTGTCTTGAGGGTCTCAAACACCAGGGTTATAGTAAACACAATTTTCTGAGCCTTTTCTTGTCTTACCAGAGCTGCCGCTCAAATGTGGCCATGGAGCACGGAGAATAGGGGGACATTGCCAGTATAAGACATGTAATGACTGACAGTCTGTTCTCCTGATCTACTTGTCTCACACTGGTAATGCCCCCTTTTATTTAAAATAACCTCTGAAGGCAGATTCTCAGGGAGATCTGTGTCCGGCTCATAGATTTTAACAACTAATTTACATAGTTAGAATAATATGGATTACTCAGAAATAAGACTTTGAATCGCAGATATAAAGGAATCATTTTATTCAACTTTCTATGACCTGCATGCTCATATAGACGGCTCAGGAGGGGTGATTCTTCTGACAGATTCCCTTTAAGTCATTGAATTTATGTAGGAGACAATATCGCTGTATATAGCCTCATAGACTGATTAGAATGATATCATGAAGTGTCTGTATCTCAGTTTGTTTATTTGGATTTTTTTAAGACACAAACGTAAATGGTGGATCATGAAATGCTTCAGGAGGACGAGCAGCACCAAAGTCAGAAACATGTAAGTACTTTACCCTCTTCCCACAAATGGACGAGCCCTTATGTCCTAATTGCCGACCAATATATAATGTTCCATCCTGGTAGATACACAGACAGAAGATCTGTCCCCATGCAAATGTATCCGACATGGATATTTATACAATGAGCTAATAATTAGTAATGACATCCATCTATATTATGTAGTGAAGTATATGAGACAGGTCATACATTATGTTTATTGTCTGCGTCCTTATGGGACTGGGATCTGTTCCTGATTATTATTTTACATGGTATTTATTTGTGATCATTTCTTCTATTTCTCCAGCAGCCTGCGTGACAACGAGGAAAACGTGCGCCAGCCACCAAAGTAAGGAAAAGCTTCCTCCATTGTTGTATGTGACATGTTGTTATACTGAGGCTCATAATATCAGGGGTAGATATATATTGTATCTTCCCTTTATTTCTTTATACTATGTTGTATATTTTAATGGAAGAAACCAAGATTTAAATGTCTGTCTATATCCCAGAGTGAGAGAAAAGCATTTCCTTTTTCAGTTCTCGACTTCTAAACTCACTAACCCTCCCATCCTTTCTTCTCCATTCTAAACACTATTTACCACTATTTGGCTTCTTCTTAGGCTCCTCAGAGCATTTTTATGCTGCTTCAGCATCACAACAGTGGAGTAAAGAAAAACGTAAATATTGTTTAAATTATTTTTTATTGCAAGAATTTAAGATTTACAAAATCTAATCAGTATCATCTTAAGTGTTGACTGATTATCATATAAACAGTTGGGTGGTGACAAATAAGTTTTATTCTTATGAAAAAGCATGCAATGCAGGCAGGTAAGGGGCCACTAAACTGACAAAACCTAAGATAAAAAAACAAGTGAGAAAATACCCTGCAGAAGATAATAAATAGCAATAGTGCATGAAAATAACATAGGGTACTTAGTTAACTTCATTTTGAAAAAAAACTTAAAAGCCATCCCACCACATCAAGGTGACCCTATCTGGGGCAGTCATAACCTCTAGTATGAAAACATTACCATATGTCAAATGGTATAAATGTGCAAAAGGTTTGAGCAGGACTGAGACCCTGACTAATGGACACCCAGCCATGGGGAGCTATATAAATGTAATGTCCAGCTCAAAGTAAAGGCAGACTGTGCTTTTATTTGCATACAGTGCAAAAATCTAAGACAAAAACCTAAAGAAATTAACTGGATATGAGTTGGTATGCATGCAACGTGTAGGCATTAGTCGGGGTCTCAGTTCTGACCGTCTATTATTCACATTTACATCATTTGACATATGGTAAGTGTTTAATACTAGAGGGTAGGACCGTCCCGAATAGGGTCACCTTGATGTAGTGGGATGACTTTTAAGTTTTTTTGATCAAAATTATGTTAACTACCGTATTTTTCGGACCATAAGACGCACTCTTTTTCCCCCAAATTTGGAAGGAAAATGGGGGGTGCGTCTTATGGTCCGAAAGTAACTTACCAGTGGGGGTGGAGTGGGATTGGCGGCGGCGACAGCGGTAGCAGGTGGCGGCAGTGGCAGCAGGTGGCGGCAGCAGAAGAGGTATCTGCCTGGGAGCCGGGGCCTTGCCTGGTACTTGGGCCGGTTTCTTGTTGTGAGCAGCGTGAGCAGCTTCCAGTGCACACGGCCATCTTTCTGAAGCTGATTTACAGGAAAATGGCCAACGGAGCCGGCGCATGCGCTCTGCTACCCCGGTGGCCATTTTCCTGTGGATCTCAGCTTCATAAAGATGGCCGCGCGCACCAAAAGCCGCTCATGTCGCTCTGCCACGCTACTCACAGCAAGACACTGGCCCTGGTACCTGGCCCCAGGGCTCCAGCTACCACTCACCCAGGCCCCAAGCCCCCAGCCACCACTCACCCAGGCACCAAACCCCAGCACCAGCCACCACTCACCCAGGCACCCAAGCCCCCAGCGCTAGCAACCAGACTCCCATCTCAAGCCACCAGGCACCCAGCCCCCCCAGCACCAGGCACCCAGGCCACCAGGCGCCCAGCCCCACGCCACCAGTGCCAGGCCACCAGGCGCCCAGCCCCAGGCCACCAGGTGACCAGCGCAAGCCTCCAGCGCCAGGCCCGGCTTCCTTAAGGACCTTGCCTCCTGTGTCCCCCGCTACATGGCCAATCCAGGTAAGATACCTATTTAGACTATAAGATGGACCCCCATCTTATCAAAAATATTTTTTTCCTATTTTCCACCCCAAAATTTGGGGTGCGTCTTATGGTCCTGTGCGTCTTATAGTCCGAAAAATACGGTAAGTACCCTATGTTATTTTCATGCACTATTGCTATTTTTTATTCATTTATTGCTGCAGGGTTTTTGCTCACTTTGTTTTTATTTTAGGTTTTGTCTTTTTATAGGATTTTTTGTTATTTTTCACTCCATGCCATATTCATCTCTCAAGCTTAGTAGATTACTGACACAAATGCCATTACTGACACGCATATCATTTTTTTCATTATTATTTTCTAATGAGTCATTACTATATTCACTATCTGGCTATTAATTGGTTTTTACTATGTATTTTTCACAGATCTTCCAGCTTCAGCATGGACTACAAGGCCAGAAAACAATCCTGGCTTTCAAACCTGAACCAGTAAAAGGCTCCTTGTCCTTACCAAGGACCTATCAATATTGAAGGATAATTCATTGATGCCTTACTCACAAGGTATCTTCCCCCATGAAAATAATAACATCTGGATCACGGAAGAGACCACACATTTCAAGAAGGGAGTCAAGCGCAATCTTCCACCGAAGTTCTCTAATACCATTCCAGTGACTCTTACACTATGCAGAGATCAAGAAAGGTTATCAATGTATGTTTTTTTGTACGCTGTTTTCAGTGACCAGAATACATACAAATGACCACAGCACTTATTTGTCAAATATGAAGAATGTCTTGGAGTGGATCTGGGACTGGCAGCTGCTTCTGCCTTTTCAATGCTTGTCCCTGCAGGAGAGTCAGGAACATCTTTCACGGCACCAACTGATAGAGGCTTCGAGGAAGAAGTGTAAGTCGTGTACCGGGAGTGTTCTTCAGGACATAGCGGAGTCACGCACGAGGAAAATCAACTCTTCCACGGTTCGTTCCCGAAAAAAAATTATTGTAATCAGACAATAGAAAACATTCATAACATTCTGCATACATTTACCAAATGGCTGGAACCTCTGTACTATATAGTGTGGCACTCAACTGATCTATTTACTCTTTTTTCTACAAATTTGCCTATTGGCGTTCCTGTCTAAACTGGCCCGCTATTACCAGCTTACACCCTGAAAATTGAATTAATTGTATGAGTGCAATGTAGAGAGTAGCCTGCGGTAGAGCACCGGAGTTTAAAAACTTATCAACATTTTCCTCTATTTCCCGAACCAAATCTCCCTCTCATTCCCGTGATGTCTTCAGTAAACTGAAAGGAATAGTCCGTCCTCAACTGCATAGAAAATACCCCAAAAATTACTGTGATGGCTGTTTAGCCGTGAGTGAAGTCTATCGCAGTTAAATAACTGTCCAATAATATAATGCTCTGCAGAAACCTTCTCCTGAAACAGAATGAAGTTCAAGTTTTGGTCCGGAGTCCGTTTTGTGCCATGTCGGCAGCAAAGAGTGGATTTGGATTTTTAGTTATCAAACAGAAAACGTGGCAGCAATAAACGTATCCCAAATCAGTAAGTTTGCCTGACTATCTAACTACAGGATATATCTCAGCCTTGGACATTTTGGCGCCAAAATGTTATGTGAGTTGTGTACAGTTACTCACTGCCTCCAACCAGTGAGCAGTACCAATGATGCTTGTGGCTTGAGTCCTCAGCAGCGTCCTTCACCTCTCACTGTGGGTCCTGGCCTTTATCATCTCTTAACCACTTCGCACCAGAGCCTGTTTTTGCCTTCGTGACCGGGCCAATTTTTTCAATTCTCACCACTGTCACTTTATGAAGCAATTACTCTGGAACGCTTTAACGGATCCCCCTGATTCTGAGAATGTTTTTTCGTGACATATTGTACTTCATGATAGTGGTAAAATTTCTTTGATATCACATGCGTTTATTTGTGAAAAAATCAGAAATTTGGCGGAAATTTTGAAAATTTTGCAATTTTCAAACTTTGACTTTTCATGCCCTTAAATCAGAGAGATATGTCACACAAAATACTTAATAAATAACATTTCCCACATGTCTACTTTACATCAGCACAATTTTGGAACCAAAATTTTTTTTGTTAGGGAGCTATAAGGGTTAAAAATTGACCAGCGATTTCTCATTTTTCCAACAAAATTTACAAAAACATTTTTTTAGGGACCACATCATATTTGAAGTCACTTTGAGGGGTCTTTATGACAGAAAATACCCAAAAGTGACACCGTTCTAAAAACTTCACCCCTCAAGGTGCTCAAAACCACATTGAAGAACTTTATTAACCCTTCAGGTGCTTCACAGGAATTTATGGAATGTGGAAGAAAAAAATTAACATTTAACTTTTTTCACAAAAATGTTATTTTAGACCCAATTTTTTTATTTTCACAGGGGTAACAGGAAAAAATGGACCCCAAAATTTTTTGTGCAATTTCTCTTGAGCGTGCTGATACCCCATATGTGAGGGAAAACCACTGTTTGGGCACACGGCAGGGCTCGGAAAGGAAGGAGCGCCATTAGACTTTTTGAATGTAAAATTTGTCTGAATAATTAGCAGACACCATGTTGCGTTTGGAGAGCTCCTGATGTGACTAAACAGTGGAAACCCCCCACAAGTGACACCATTTTGGAAACTAGACCCCTTAGGGAACATATCTAGATGTGTGGTGAGCACCTTGAACCCCAAGGTGCTTCACAGAAGTTTATAATATTGAGCTGTAAAAATAAAATTTTCACATTTTTCCCACAAAAACGTTTTTCATCCCTTAATTTTCCATTATCATATTGGTAATAGGATAAATTGCACCATGAAATTTGTTGTGCAATTTCTCCTGAACACGCCGATACCCCATATGTGGGGGAAAACCACTGTTTGGGCGCATGGCAGGGTTTGGAAGGGAAGGAGCGCCATTTGACTTTTTGAATGTAAAATTTGTCTGAATAATTAGCAGACGCCATGTTGCGTTTGGAGAGCCCCTGATGTTCCTAAACAGTGGAAACCCCCCACAAGTGACACCATTTTGGAAACTAGACCCCTTAGGGAACTTATCTAGATGTGTGGTGAGCACCTTGAACCCCAACGTGCTTCACAGAAGTTTATAATAATCAGCTGTAAAAATAAAATTTTCACATTTTTCCCGCAAAAACGTTTTTCATCCCTTAATTTTGCATTATCATAAGGGTAATAGGATAAATTGCACCATGAAATTTGTTGTGCAATTTCTCTTGAACACGCCGATACCCCATATGTGGAGGCAAACCACTGTTTGGGCGCACGGCAGGGCTCGGAAGAGAAGGAGCGCCATTTGACTTTTTGAATGTAAAATTTGTTTGAATAATTAGCGGACGCCATGTTGCATTTGGGGAGCCCCTGATGTGCCTAAACAGTGGAAACCCCCCACAAGTGACACCATTTTGGAAACTAGACCCCTTAGGGAACTTATCTAGATGTGTGGTGAGCACCTTGAACCCCAAGGTGCTTCACAGAAGTTTATAATAATCAGCTGTAAAAATAAAATTTTCACATTTTTCCCGCAAAAACGTTTTTCATCCCTTAATTTTGCATTATCATAAGGGTAATAGGAAAAATTGCACCATGAAATTTGTTGTGCAATTTCTCCTGAACACGCCGATACCCCATATGTGGAGGCAAACCACTGTTTGGGCACACGGCAGGGCTTGGAAGGGAAGGAGCGCCATTTGACTTTTTGAATGTAAAATTTGTTTGAATAATTAGCGGATGCCATGTTGCATTTGGGGAGCCCCTGATGTGCCTAAACAGTGGAAACCCCCCACAAGTGACACCATTTTGGAAACTAGACCCCTTAGGGAACTTATCTAGATTTGTGGTGAGCACCTTGCACCCCCAGCTGCTTCACAGAAGTTTATAATATTGAGCCATAAAAATAAAATTTTCACATTTTTCCCACAAAAAATGTTTTCCTTTCCCTAATTTTGTACTATCATAAGGGTAACAGGATAAATTGCACCATGAAATTTGTTGTTCAATTTCTCCTGAACACGCTGATACCCCATATGTGGGGGAAAACCACTGCTTTGGTGTACGGCAGGGTTCGGAAGAGAAAGGAGCGCTATGTTGGCTGGGATAGGCAGCAGACACCATGTCACATTTGAAGAGTCGCTGACATGCCGAAACAGCAGAAAGCCCCACAAGTGACCCCATTTTGTAAACTACACCTCTCAAGGAATTCATCTAGGGAAGTAGTGAGTATTTTTTAATTTTTAAATTTATACCATTGGGCAGTGAAAAAAGCATAATTATATTTTTACCACAAAAAAATGTTTTACCCTCAGATTTTACATTTTCACACAGGGCAATGGGTAAAAATGGTGCCGAAATGTGTCACAATTTCTTCTAAAAGTGGCAATACCCCATATGTGGCTCTATCGTACCGCTCAGCCATATGGCGAGATCTGGGGGGGACGGAGTGCTATTTGACAATTGGAGAATAAATTATTGTAGAATAGGCATTTGGATTTGGGAGCACAACATTTTTTGAATTTCTTTTGGGGGGCAACGGCCATTTCGCTTTTCCAGAGCCTTTCCGCTACCAGTAACTTGGAAGTCCCTTATATTTTTAACAGATGACGGACCTGAGTGGGGACTAGCTTTTTTTGAGGACTGAGTTGAAGCTTTTATTGGGAACATTTTACGTAACATTTATCCGGCACTCTAGGCTGAGCACTTACATCGGGGTTTCCATCTAAATTTCCAAGTGATGTAATTCAGATGAAACCCCTGCGGGATCCATTCACTGTAATGAGGCAGCAGAGTTACTCTGGACTCCGTCTGGCCTCTGTTTAGCGGTGTCCTTTTTTTCAGAAGTGCACAAAACTGTGGCCAACCGCACTTTTATGCACGCCTAAAACAAATGACACCGTGGGATCACAGGCCAGACGGCATCCACAGTGGCCTATATCTGCCTCATTACAGGGAATCTTCCGTCATGGGTTCCGGCTGAATCACATATTTCAGATATTTACCTGGAAACTCTGGCGTAAATGCTCAGCGCAGAGCGCAGGATAAATGTGTGCCGAGCCATACTGCGATCTTTGGGAGACATAATAAACAAATCAGTAGCAGGTGAAGAATTGGTTTTATTTATTTTTTACGCCATTCCTAGTGTGATATAACTGATTAGATTACTTTATTCTTCGGGTCGGTGCGATTACAGAGATACCAGATTTATATCGGGTTTTTTATGACTGACAGCTGTCACACACTAAGAGACACTTTTTTTTTGCAAAATCTAGTTTTTGCATCGCCATATTTTGAGAGCTATAATTTTTCCATATTTCGGCCGACAGAGTCATGTGATGGCCTGTTTTTTGCGGGACGAGTTGACATTTTTATTGGTACCATTTGTGGGTACGTGACATTTTTTGATCGCTTTCTATTCCCTTTTTTGGGAGGTAAAATTAACAAAAACCAACAATTCAGGAATTGTTTTTTGAGGTTTTTTTTTATGCCGTTCTGCGTGTGGTAAAAGTGATCAGGCAGCATTATTCTTCGGGTCAGTACGTTTACAGCGATACTACACTTACTGTATATTTTTTTATGTTTTGGCGCTTTTACACAATAAAACAATTTTATAGAAAAAATATTTTTTTTGCATTGCTTTATTCTGAGAGGTATAACTTTTATATTTTTTGGCTGATGGAGCTGTATTGCGGCTTGATTTTTGCGGAACAAGATGACGTTTTCAGCTCTACCATTTCTATTTCCATTTTGCTTTTTGATCGCATTTTTTTCCACTTTTTGTTTGGCAATATGAGGAAAAAGCATAGTTTTTTGCTCCGTTTTTTATTTATTTTTATTACGGTGTACACATAAGGAGTTAATTAGTGTGACAGTTTTATAGCTCGGGTTGTTTCGGACGCGGCAATACCAAATATGTGTACTTTTTTTGTTTTTGCATAAATATATGGATTTATCGGTTTAATATTTTATTTATTTTTTTTTATTTATTTTGTATTTTTTTTTTAACAGTTTCAAAACATTTTTTTTTACTTTTTTTTACATTTTTACTTAGTCCCTGTATGGGACATTAATTTTTATTTTTCTGATCCCTGATCTCATGTAATGTAATAGACATGTATTACATTATATGAGATCTTCACTGACTGTTTCACAGTCTCCTGTCTGGCATCAGCTACAGGCTGAAGCCAGACAGGAAGGACACCATATATGGCAGAGCTGGAGGCGGTCATGTGACCTCCAGCTGCCATAGCAACGCCAGGTCCTGAAAGCAATCAAGGGGTCCTCGGAGAGGTAAGTGGACGACCCCCTTTCCTCCTGCTGTCTTCAATATGCCGCGATCTATAGTGATCGCGGCATATAGAAGACAGCAAAGGGGTAACATCACTGGGACCTGATCTAATCAGGTCCCGATGATGTTCCCTGTCAGAGCTAACGCTATGCACCGCTCTAACAGCGCTTGCAGGACCCTGGGGGTCCTGAGCGCTGCGAGACCACCCACCGTTTTTAAACGTCCGCGCTGCACAGAGCCCAGGCAGTCGGGAAGCGGATAACAGTGTTCCTGACAGAAATCTCCTCAAATCTGGACAGGTTCTAGTCACGAGCAAGTTCAGCTCCAATCTGCTGCTTCTCTGCTGTCTGTGGGATGTTCTTAAATGCAGATGCTGCCGGATTCCCTTCCAGCATGTCCTTTCACTGTTTAGGACATCTCCAGATTGCCCTTGTGTCCCCATGAGTCAGACTATAACCACTCCTCTGACAATTCTATATGCATTACACAGTCTTTCAATAATACTTATACAACAGCGATTTCTTGTGGCCAGACAACAACATCATTGTAAAGAAGCAAAATTTATTTACAACAAGTACAGTGTTATACAGATCTACACAACTATATCACCCGGATGAGCTGACACACATCTCAGAGAAGCAGGCGTGCTGTTGAGGTACTCATCAAGCCATGACAACATCTATTCATTAGTAGATCTTCTACAAAGTTCGGTCGCCAGGTACCCTATTATGAATACCACTTCTCCATGAAGAAGGACAGAAAGGACGGCAGACAAGTAGGAGCAGGGATCCAGGCACTGAAGAAATCCTTCAGGTACAGACACCTCTTTTAGCCCCTGCTAGCTTTTTATTTCCTTAAATGATCAGATGAAAAACTCACTGCCCAGTGATCCCATTATCACTGGGCAGAAGATTAATCTACCCCCAGCAATGGCCTTTACTTAGGTCAGAACCTCTGTATGTTAGGTGGAATTGACTGGATTCATCCAGGTATTAAACGGGACAATATTAACCGCCTCATTGTATAGTGGGAAGAAAGCAAATAGATTTGTCTGGTCCCCAAATTATGCAACCTCATGGTCTCACTGAGACCCTTAGCTTCGCTCTATTTCTCTGATCATTTGTGCTCCACATCTATGTTCCCACTTTTTCTGTTTATTTATAGTATAATTTTTTTTTTGTCTACAGTTTTTATGCTTCACCAGAGATGATTATCCTGACCTGAAGATTCCCTTAGAGTTGATGCCATTCTCAGCATCTCTGACATGAACAAAGCACCATTCCATGTACAATGCAAATGGTCATTCTCTGCCGAGATCGGAAGACCACACTCTTTGTGACTTAATGATGGACATCAGCATCATCCCTAGCCTATGGTGTACTGAGCACATCATGACATGTCTCATATTGACGTTATGAGCTTCGACACGTTGCTGTTTATTATAGCATCAGTGATGCAGGTCTAGTCACTCAGAATTGACTCTTACGTACTTAAATCCCAAACTTTTATTATTGTTTATTCTGGCAACTTTCTGCTGAGTTTGTACTTGTCATTAATAAAAAAAATGTTTTACCACCTGTATGATGAGTTCAGTCCAACATTTCATTTCATTCATACTTCACGTTCGTGTGTGATCATATGTTTGAACCATTGGGCAGCGCGGACTCTGAACCACCGCATTCCTCATTTATTGCAAAAAGGAAAGGTTGACAGCACTCACTAAATTGGACCCTTGTTCAAAATACCAAGGTACCCACTTGGAGGATTAACAATATCAAGTATGATAAAGACCTACAATAGGTCGAAACATTGTAATTTGATGGCGGAACAAACTTCACTTTTTGGAATACATCACCGTGGACTAGACGCTGTTTGCTTACAAGGACAAGTGTGTCTTGACTACACTCAAGCATGCTGGTGGGAGTGTCTTGGTTTGGGGCTGCATGGGTGCTGCCGGCTGTGGGGAGCTATAGTTCATTGAGCTAATGATGAATGCCAACATGTACTGTAACATACTGAAGCAGAGCATGATCCCCTCTCATTGGAAACTGGGCAACAGGGCTGTATTCCAACATGATAATGACCCCAAACACACCTCCAAGATGACCACTGCCTTGCTAAAGAAATTGAGGGTAAAGGTTCTGGACTGGCCAAACATGTCTCTAGACCTAAACCCTATTGAGTGAGGAATCCTCAAACGGAAGGTGGTGGAGAGCCAGTGCTTGAAAATAATGGTGGCCACACAAAATATTTACACTTTGGGCACAATTTGGCCATTTTTCAATTATGGGTGTACTCACTTTGGCCATTATTTTGTACACTGACTACTTTACATTGTATCAAAGTATCACATTGTAGCGTCGGCATCCCTGCACGCTTCTCCCTTCCCCCAGCGGCTGACCCCAACTCACTCACCGCCACAGCCCCGCGGCACTGTGCTTAGGGCACGCGCATGTTCCCTCCTTCTTAAAGGGATTGTGTGTGTCGTCCTAAAGTGTCCCATGCCAGTGGCTGGGAAACACTTATTATTTAAAGAAAATGTGGTATCCAGCTCCAAGTAAAAACATATGTTTAATTAGTCCATGTTAAAAATGACATCAATTTGTCACAGCTGTGACTATGACAAAGAACGCCAGATTGTTCGAAACGCGTAGCACTGTCCACCTTACCTCCAATACCCTTTCCACATGGATGTAATTTTTAACATGGACTAATTAAACACATGTTTTTACTTGGAGCTGGATACCACATTTTCTTTAGCTATTCATCACGTTTTGATCAGAACGTTCTCCCTTGCACCATTCATGAACCACACAGGTGAGCTGGATTTCCTTTTTTCCTATGTGACTTATTATTTATGGCTCCTCCACCTGAAAGGAGGCACCTGTGCAACATGTTTAGTTAGTCTCCTGCACAATTGCTAATCCCCAGTACCTGCCAGTCAATCTACCTTTCTAGTACCTGTCTGTCCATACTGTTTTTTTGTTCCTGCATTTCAGCCTTGCCCGCTTGCCTGTCTATCAGCCTTGTCTGCTCTCATCCGTTTACAAGGCTGCATCTGCCATGCTCATCCGTATACCAAAAAAAAACAAAATAGATACTTCAGAGAGGCACAATAGCCAGACAAAACCATAAAGAATAACCCCCCTTTTTAAAATTCTAAACTTTAATGATTCTCTTTAAAAGATGTCAGTCTCAGTGTCCCAGCACACAAATGAATACTACAATCAAGAAATGTATAAATAAGGTTTGCCAAACGTAAGGGACATAGATGATCTATCAGATCCCTCACTCTGTACCTATTTATCCCTACCTAGCTGCAGGGTCGGCGCCCTCTTTAATATACGAGATCGGTGCCCCCGCTTCACGTAGACTTACCCTATTGGGGCCCTAGTGTACCCTATAATGACATCTATCTCTATGACAAATTCACGGATTGTGGTGTCACTTACTGTACTCTTCAAATGGCAGAAATGGTCAGAATAGTGTGTTTTAGTAAAAACTTCTCAGGGCCTAGTACTTGTCCAAGCAGTGTCCCTACCTGCCAGCGGATGTGGATGCCACTGTTTATTATAACCGCTGCACATCGTTGACTCACCCTCTAAGTCCCTACAGGGTCCTGCAGTGCTCAGGGGTGACAGGCTGCGAGGTATAGAGAGATAGTTTAATTAGCAGATCCCTCCTCAGTGTGACACCACATCCAACACATTCATACACCATGAGGAGATGAGGGCATAAAACCTCATAGACGCTACCAAAATATAGGATAGTCCAATGGTCAAAAATTAATAAAAATGATTTCAGCAGCTTTTCCTTAATAGGAGCACTAATACAAAATGTCCCTTCTTAGAAAGAATGTGAAATGCATCTTCATCATAATGTATCATAATATCATCTCACTGTAGATATAATAGCAAGGAAGGTAATATTTATCTTGCATATACAGTACAGACCAAAAGTTTGGACACACCTTCTCATTTAAAGACTTTTCTATATTTTCATGACTATAAAAATTGTACATTCACACTGAAGGCATCAAAACTATGAATTAACACATGTGGAATTATATACTTAACAAAAAAGTGTGAAACAACTGAAAATATGTCTTATATTCTAGGTTCTTCAAAGTAGCCACCTTTTGCTTTGATGACTGTTTGCACACTCTTGCCATTCTCTTGATGAGCTTCAAGAGGTAGTCACCGGAAATGGTCTTCCAACAATCTTGAAGGAGTTCCCAGAGTTGCTTAGCACTTGTTGGCCCTTTTGCCTTCACTCTGCGGTCCAGCTCACCCCAAACCATCTCAATTGGGTTCAGGTCTGGTGACTGTGGAGGCCAGGTCATCTGACGTAGCACCCCATCACTCTCTGTCTTGGTCCTGGAGGTGCGTTTGGGGTCATTGTCCTGTTGAAAAATAGATGATGGTCCAACTAAACGCAAACTAGATGGAATAGCATGCCGCTGCAAGATGCTGTGGTAGCCATGCTGGTTCAGTATGCCTTCAATTTTGAATAAATCCCAAACAGTGTCACCAGCAAAACACCCCCACACCATCACACCTCCTCCTCCATGCTTCACGGTGGGAAACAGGCATGTAGAGTCCATCCGTTCACCTTTTCTGCGTCGCACAAAGACACGGTGGTTGTAACCAAAGATCTCAAATTTGGACTCCTCAGACCAAAGCACAGATTTCCACTGGTCTAATGTCCATTCCTTGTGTTCTTTAGCCCAAACAAGTCTCTTCTGCTTGTTGCCTGTCCTTAGCAGTGGTTTCCTAGCAGCTATTTTACCATGAAGGCCAGCTTCACAAAGTCTCCTCTTAACAGTTGTTGAAGAGATGTGTCTGCTGCTAGAACTCTGTGTGGCATTGACCTGGTCTCTAATCTGAGCTGCTGTTAACCTGCGATTTCTGAGGCTGGTGACTCAGATAAACTTATCCTCAGAAGCAGAGGTGACTCTTGGTCTTTTTTTCCTGGGGCGGTCCTCATGTGAGCCAGTTTCTTTGTAGCGCTTAATGGTTTTTGCAACTGCACTTTCAAAGTTTTCCCAATTTTTCGCACTGACTGACATTCATTTATTAAAGTAATGATGGCCACTCATGTTTCTTTACTTAGAATTTGTATTATGGCAAGAAAAAAGCAGCTAACAGTCTATTCAGTAGGACTATCAGCTGTGTATCCACCAAACTTCTACACAACGCAACTGATGGTCCCAACCCCATTTATAAGGCAAGAAATCCCACTTATTAAACCTGACAGGGCACACCTGTGAAGTGAAAACCATTTCGGGTGACTACCTCTTGAAGCTCATCAAGAGAATGCCAAGAGTGTGCAAAGCAGTCATCAAAGCAAAAGGTGGCTACTTTGAAGAACCTAGAATTTAAGACATATTTTCAGCAGTTTCACACTTTTTTGTTAAGTATATAATTCCACATTTTCATAGTCATGAAAATACAGAAAAATCTTTAAATGAGAAGGTGTGTCCAAACTTTTGGTCTGTCTGTACTGTACTGCAAACATCATTACTAGTGTTGAGCCACCCCCGTAGTGTTCGAGTTCGGTTCGGTTCGTCGAACACCCGTGTGTTCGCCGAACTGTTTGTCGAACTGTTCGTCGAACACCTTCGAACACCGTTAAAACCAATGGCAGGCAAACAAAAACACATAGAAACACATAGAAAACACCTTCAAAGGTGTCCAAAAGCTGACAAACAGCTCAGAAGACATAACTAACACATGGAAAAGTGACAAGTACATATAGTCATGCGAAAAGAAAAGAGGTGGAGGAGTAAAAGGAGGGGGAGACACAGATATAGGCATGTCATGCCCTTCTAAAATCCAAAAAGTGAGAAGCCGACACGGCCAGTCCGTTCCTGCCCGTGCCAACTCCGTGTCGCCGGGTTTGTGCCAGAGCCGCGGTGGACCCTGACGGCCAGCCCCCCTCTCCTAATACTGGTGCCTGTCCGCTGGTGGGTCGAGCCCCCCGCGGTGGGGGGGGAGTAACATCTGCAGAAGAAAGACCATCTTCCAGCCAAACTAACATGTCGACTTCTTTTCGTGGACAATGTGATACGATCCCTTTGTTACGGACACGCCCATCGCTACAAATTCCAGATGAGGCACAAAAACAGCAGGTGCTTCAGCGGATATCAAGTGCTCCTTCAAGTGGGCTCTCCTCCACCTCAACTTCAACATCACAAATACTCCAGTCCTCAGAGGTGTCACCCCAATCGCACTTGCTTCCTCACAGCTCCCAAGTCTCCAGCTGCCCGTCTGAGTATGGGGTAACACAGATGGTTGAGTCTGCACAGCTGTTTACTCATACTATAGCCTGGGAAACGGAGGTCTGCTCCAGAGCTTCTGTTAATCCAGACGAGGAAATGATCTGCACTGATGCCCAGAATCTTTATAAGTCGGATCCAGGACCAGATGAAGAAGGTTCTGAGCATAATGTAGACCCTCGTTCCCAAACTGTAACTCCTGTTGGTGGAGACAATGATGAAGACGATGATGAGACTCAAATACCTGATTGGAGCGACAACTTGACTTTTCGGTCAGGGCAGGAAGAGGTTGGCTTTGAGGACGACGGGTGTGATAACACACAGGGTGATGATGACAAGGTTGGAGATCCCACTTACTGTCAACCCACAGTCAGCCAGTCGATGAGGTCACCCGGGCCTTTGCCTGGCCTTTGGGATGTCGCGGTGGTCGGCTCCCTGGCCCGTACCCTGGGGTCACTCTTTAAAAGGGTGGATAATTGTTAATTTTATAAGAGTTTGTGACACCACCTGTGGTATCTGGTGAGAAGCACCAGCGCTGCAGCAGTCCACTGAGGCCCGTGATAAGACAGCTCGATGGTATAGCTCCCCACAGGTGGAGCTAGGTCTCAGGGCAGCGTATGCAGGGGGAATGCAGGACAGGCGAGACCCAGCTGGGTCAGAGCAAGAACGGAAACGGACACGGTAGTCACTTCAGTACCTTTTACTGGAGGAAATTCAGGCACATCCTGGAGCACTGTAGGGTGAAGGGTGCATATCAGGATCCTCCCCAATGAGCGGGTGTAGGGCCTCCTGTTTCTTGCCTCTGCGCAGTAAGTTTCTGACCTGCCTGGAGCTAGGCCTAACTTTGTCTCTGTCTTGCGCTGGCTGACCTTGTGGTAGGGCCTTCTCTTGAAGTTCACGCTCCCAGTATGCGGGGCCTAAGCGTCTCCTGGCTCTGTTACGTATCAGCACCTTAGCGATCCTGGGACTTGTAGTTCTCCAGGGATTCCGGTTATGCCTTACTGGGTCATAGAGATCCCGGTAAGCTCGGATCCGGTGTCCGGTAAATGCTTCGGGGTGAGCTGGTTAAGCTCCTCTGCCCCTTATGTACTAACTCGCCACTCGCCTTCGGCCTACTCGGGCCCTCAATAGGCTATACACACTAACGGCAGCTTGCCGCGCTTCACCGATCTTATGACGCTGGCACACCTTAAGCTCTATCTGGGCTCCCTGAATCTAGCTAGCAGGAGCCTCATGCTCCACTGCTGAACTATTAACTGAGTTCTCTAGACTAGACTGAGCTCCACTGCAGACTGACCTCTCTTAGGCTTCTCTACTGCAGGAACTCTTCAGAGGAACTGAACTGCCTAGCTCCACCTTCCCTATTTATATCCCTAACGGGCTCCCTCTGCTGGTCTGAGGTGGAAGGTGGAGATGTGTGAATGTTTATGGGGGCCTCTTGTGGAGGATTCCATCAATACACTCTTCTAGGATCTGTGATACCAAGCGCAGCGGGGCGTCACAGATGCTATTGACGACGAGGTTAGGTTGCGCCTTCCTGGACAGAGACGGAGTACTGGAAGCACGTCAACAACTGCATCCTCAACCACAACTCCGCCTCTGACCACAAGTCGTAGTGGCTCTTCAGGTCGCATGGGCTCTAAGCCTTGCATAGCCTGGGCATTTATTCAGATCGATAAGGATGACCCAACTCATGTTATCTGTAATATTTGTCACCAAAAGCTAAGTAGAGGCCAAAAAATCCATAGTTTGAGTACTTCATGCATGTACCGTCACATGGATATGAAGCATAAGTTGCAGTGGGAAGCTCACTGTGCTACAATGCGGCCTAGCAGGCTGGGCCAACCACCGTCTGCCCCATCTTGTGCATCCGCGGCCTCTTCATCCTCTGTGACTGGGGGGACAGCAGTCACACATGTTTTTGGACGCAGACCTGCCACCTCTTTACCTGCAACAGCCAGTGTGATTGGCAGGTCGTCAGTTCATTGGGAAGTGGAAACACCTGCTGGTGTTGAGAGCTCTCTGACATCGAGAGCACCACCTTTGGATCAAGGCAACCTAACATGTCCGCCTGCATCTTCCTCACAGACCTGCAGTTTGCCAGGGACACCCTACTCAACCCCGTCAAAGCACAACAGCCAGCCCTCGGTCCCTCAGATGTGGACAAGTAAAAGACCATTTCCTCCTAGCCATGAGAAAGCTAAGAGGTTGAATTTCACCATCTGCAAGCTGTTGGCTACAGAAATGCTGCCTTTCCGCCTGGAGGACACAGTGGATTTTTGAGACCTTATGTCCGTCGCAGTGCCCCAGTACCAGATGCCCAGTCGGCACTACTTCTCAAAGAAAGGTGTGCCTGCGCTCCACCAGCATGTCGCACACAACATCACCGCTTCTTTGAGAAACTCTGTGTGTGACAGGGTGCATTTCACCACAGACACTTGGACGAGTTGGCATGGACAGGGGCGTTACATGTCGCTGACAGGGCACTGGGTAACTATGGTGACAGCAGGACAAGGGGCTGCTGTCCAAGTCTTGCCGTCCCCGCGAGTTGTACGTCAATCCTCTTTATCTAGAAGTTCCTCCACTGCTTCTGCCTCCTCAACCTCCTCTCGGTCCTCCACCTGCACCCAAAGCCTGTCTGGTAATGCCACCTGCTTTCTAACTGCGCACCTCCTTACTATGCTGGCAGCAGGGCTCAACGGCATCAGTGTTTACTTTGAAATGTCTGGGAAATGTGAGTCACACAGCTGAGGACTTGTGGTCAGCTCTGGAGACCCAGTTTCATGAATGGTTGTCTCCACTGGACCTGCAACCAGGGAAGGCCGTGTGCGACAATGCTGCAAACCTGGGTGCGGCCCTTCGCCGGGGCAATGTTACACACGTGCCTTGTATGGCTCACATGTTGAACCTGGTTGTCCATAAATTTTTAGCCCACTATCCCGGACTAGATGGCCTTCTGCAGAGGGCACGGTCGCTGTGAGCTCACTTCCGCCGTTCGCATCTCGCAGCTCAACGACTTACATCTCTACAGAAGTCGTTGGGCCTGCCAGTTCACCGGCTGAAATGCGATGTGCTGACATGGTGGAATTCAACTCTGCACATGTTGCAGCAACTGTAGCAGCACCGACAAGCCCTGGTGCAATAGTTTCTGACGTATAGCCTGGGCCAACGAGATCCAGAGGTGGGGCAAATCACACAGCAGGAGTGGTCTCAGATCAGGGACCTATGAAGTTGACGCGCCCCCTGGGCCGTGGGGTACCCGGAGCCGGGCCGGTAGACGCTGGGGGTTGTAGTCACTGTGGCGGTGACCCGGTCCGTGACCCAGGGCGGTCAATCCAACGGTAATTTGTATATATGGATTTTATAATGTCCGACTACGCCACCTGTGGAGTGCGGCCAAAGGGGCCGCCGCTGCGGAACAGTCCTCTGAAGCTGGTGGTTTTGCTGCAATGGTATTATTACTCACCACAGGAAGAGTGTAGCTTCAGGGCAGTGTGGGTGGATGATGGTGGTTGTAGTGCAGGGAGTCAGTAATGAACACAGAGTCCGTATGATGCAGTCCCAAGATCTTTACTCACAGTTGTTGCAGTCCAGATTACAGGTACCAGAGCTATTTCACCCGTCGTGCTGTGCGTACTCAGTGAGGGGCTCAGTCCACCCCCAGATAGCTCCGGAGTACTTAGCAGGACCTTCTGTGTGTCCTTTCTCTGGCCTTCTCCCTGCACCTCACACCCAGTGACACTTCTATCCGGTATCCTCGGGCCTTGGCGGGCGACTTGTGTTCCGTCCCCTGGGTCCTATGTGGCTACCTTCTTAGTGAGACTGGTGTGGACTTTTGCCTGCAGTACATGAAATGCTGCAGCCTCCGGTTTCTAGTTGAGCCTTGCTGTTTCTCCTCTAGTTGAGGGACCGGTTCCCCTTATCTGGCCTGACCCCTCTACCTCCTGGTAGCAGCGGGAGTACAGGTGGCCTTCTGCACGGCCCGTAGCCCTAGGGTCCCTTCAGTTCCTGGAGCCTTCCTGCTCCCACTCCTCTCTTCTCTCCTTCAGTCCTGGGCCTCCCAGGCTAGGCCCGCCTCCGGAGCAGAGCTCATGCTGAGCCTCTGCTCCTGTCACTTTTCCTCCTCTGACTGGCTTGCTCTTTCTAAGATGGCTTCCTATTTATACTCTCCCTGTCATGTGCTCCCCTAAGCTGCTCCCCTAAGCACCCACTACATAGGATCCTCCCACCAGCTAGGGACCTGGGACTGTGCTCTCCCTTAGGAGCAATCTCGCCCTAACCCCACTGCGGGTATGTGTTGGATGCAGGTGTTAGGGTCCCGAGCCATACGCCTTCCTTACCTGAGGGTGAGATACCACACCTCTGGGTGAGATGCAGTAACTCTGTGGTGACTGCACCCTCAGGGGCGCCACACACCTTTCTGCACAGTTTTGAAATGGCGACGAAGATGTTTAGTGCTGACGATGCCATTATCAGCATAACTATTCCAGTGATTTACATGCTGGAGCACACATTAAACAGAATTCAGAGTCAGGTGGTCGGACAAGAGGAGGTGGAGGAAGTAGAGGAGGAGTTGTATGCGGAAGGGATAACATCTCCAAGGTCCAGACGGTTGGCAGCACCAAGGAGGCAGGCATGGGAGGGTGGGGGAGAGGGATTAAACAGGGCGCATGGTAGCAGCCAAACTGTTGAGGAAGGTGCAGGAGCCGAGGAAGAATTGGAGGATGAACTGGCGATGGGCATGGAAGACTCATCAGATGAGGGAGACCTTGATCACATTTCTGTTGTGCGAAGTTGGGGGGAGAGGGCAGAGGAAAGAAGCATGATTCTTACCTCGCTACCAACACAACAAGGACTTGGTCCTCCTGGATGCGCAAGACACATGAGTGCCTTCTTGCTGCACTACCTGCAACATGACCCTCAGATTGCAGAATTCGAAGAAATCTCGACTACTGGGTTGCCACACTGTTAGATCCCCGGTACAAAAGTAAATTTGCCGAAATAATTCCTGCCATAAAAAGGGATTGACGCATGCAGGAGTATCTGCAGACGCTGTTGCAGAATCTTACATGTGCTTTTCCACAAAACAGCAGTGGTGCACGAAGTGAATCTCACAGTTCTAACTTGCCAACCGCGGGACTGTCGAGTCTTCATCACTCAAACCGTAACAGTAACACAGTATCTGCTGGTAACAGCAATTTTGTGAAATCGTTTCACCAGTTTTTTAGACCATCCTTTGCAAGGCCACAGGAGACAAGAAGTCTGACACATAGTCAATGCCTAGAGAGGATGGTACAGGAGTATCTCCAAGTGAACATCGAAGCCATGACTGTCACTGGACCCTTGCTCATTTTGGTATTCCAATCTGGAAAAATGGCCAGAGCTCACCACTCACGCCTTGGAGATCTTGTCATGCCCTGCAGCCAGTGTTCTCTCTGAACGTGTGTTCAGCGCTGCTGATGGTGTGCTGACAGATAAGCGCACGCGGCTGTCCACTGAGAATGTAGACAGACTCACGTTCATAAAGATGAACAAATCATGGATTCGCAAGGACTTTTCTAATCCTGTGTTATCCTTGGGAGGCTAAAAGCTTGAGGATTTGGTAATATCACCTCACCAACCGTTTTAAGCAACTGTGGGGCAATTGATGCCACTTAACCCTAGAACGCATGACCATAAAAATCTACACTTTCATATACCTGGGGCCTTTTAGGCCCGTGTGCAAATAACATTGAATAACTCAAACTCAAATGACAAACAACTATATACATGAAGAATACCTAGAGTTTCAAAATTCTAACTAAAGTAATCTTGCAGAAAATAGAAAACAATTAACAGGGCGGGACTGCGAGGCCCCAGGTATGCGTTCTAGGGTTAAGTGGTGTCTGTGCCACAATTTTGGGAAAAAATGGAAACTCTTTTTGGAGTCCCCTTGCTGGGTCTTACATGACGTTGGCATCGTCAATTCCAGGTGGGTTGGGTCGCTCCCCCCCTACTTTTAACTGTAAGAAACTACATACACTATGGCTTGGGGTAACACAGATGATTGAGTCTGAAGAGCTGTTTACTCAAAGGTCTGCTCCAAATCTTCAGTGTCTGCTAGTCAGTGTAGAATTTTTAACTGCATCTAGCCTAGGCAATACTTTGGGCGTAGTAGCCCAGCTATGAAGCAAGCTGCACCGCCTGTGTATCTAATAAGAATTTTTAAATGCATCTAGCCTAGGCAGACAGTGGGGACCCCCAACCAAACCCAGACGCTCAGCCCCCCTACCGCCCCCCTTTCCTTGACAATACAATAATGTAACTCTTACAACTGGATGGGTGAGGATCGGTCACAGCTTTATTAACTCTTTGTACTCATTCCATTAGAAAGACATTTTATTTCTAAAATAATTCAGCTTGTTGCAGCATGCCCTGGGTCTCCACTCCGGCAACTTGGCCAACAAGTGTAACTCTCCAACATGTCCTTTCTATTTCCAGGCCACGGAGGATCCTGCGTACTCGTATGCAGGACTCTGACCCCCACCCATCACTCTTAACGCTTGTTCCACTCCGTCCTGGAGTCCTGACAGGAATATGTCCAGTCCAATATCCATTAAGTGAACACCGTCGGGCCGTATGAGGCCTGCTTTATCTCCTTCCAGTTGTCGGTGTCGTACCACTACACCGCCTCTGTCTCTTCTAAATTTTGCCATCCGAATATTTATTACCCGCCTTGTCCGTTCGATGGCCGTGATGTCTCGCGCACCTTGCCATACCGCTATCGGCACAATCTCTGACCATACTATAGCTAGTTTTGTGAAAAATTCTCTGAAGCGCTCAGTGTCTAGTTTCATTATTGCCATTAGTTATGCGCTCTTGTGATGACCTAGGTTGTTTCCCCCGGCCTGTATAACTAAGATGACCAGACATCTTGCCTCTCTCCCTACCTTGATTACCTCCATTAGTACCTGTGGCCATAGCAGGCCACTAATACCTCTCCAGTTGAAATATGTGTTATGAAACTCTAATTTCCTCCCGCCTGGGCGGACTTTCGCCCTTTAATCTGCCCAATATATATACGAGTGGCCTATCACCCACACTGTTGGCTTAGCGTCACCTGTAAAAGAAACAAACCACGTTAGGATAACAAGTCCGGTCTTATGTATCTTGCCAAACACGTGGATCACCATCTCTCTATCCTCTGAACTTCCGTTTCTGACAGTCCTGCTCTTGCTGCTTCTGTGGCCGCGCCTATGCGGAATGAGTGTGTCCCGTAATCTTTGGGGTGGTTCCCTGCCGATGTTATGCATTTATTAAATATAGCTTGGAACTGGTATCTTGCTAATGGCGTCCCATCAATGTGTGATAGGAACAAATTACTTTGTGATCTGATGGTTAGATATGGTTTTACTATTGTTACCCGACTCAGTGTACCGTTTGTGGGTTGTAGAAGTACCCAAGTGCCCCTGCCCGCTGGAACCATTTTCGATTTGTGTATGCGTAGACGTATTGCATTATTGGCTATGACTACGTCCTGGTGTAATAAGCCTCCACTGGTGCTAATTTTGGATTGAGGGACTAATTCGCTTATGCATAGCGCCCCAAAGAAGGCGATCACAAATGCAGTAGACAGTAGTGTTGCTTCAAATTGTGAGTGTCATGTTAATGGTGTTAGGGATATGATGTGAGAAATCAGTTTTAGTGACACGGGACGGGACGTCTACACTCCTGACTTGGCTGACCCCTTTTCCACCCTTTTATGGATTGTCTGATGATGAATCTTTGTCACATCTCCCCAATTCAGTAGTTGGAAGTGAAATGCTACTCCGGTCAGACACCGCTGCGCTGACGCCCCTGATATGCCCCTCATCATTAGCTGGTGGAGAAATTCTATGGTGACTTGTGATCTGGCTTGTTCACATTGGTCAACCCGTCTGCCTGCTACTAGTCGTGTCCACTCTTCCCATGCCTTACCGTATGCTTGCCACGTCGACGGGGCAACTGACGCTCTGATTAATGGCATCAACTATTCGCCACTAGATCCCATAGGGAAGGTGGGCAACTGTTGTCCCGATGGGTGGGCATTGTGGAAGAGCTCTGTGAAAATCTGCCAATTGAATTGTTATAAAGCGTTAGCAGCAGCTTTAGACCCCTCAGCATAGTGGCTAGCGCGGACCCATACATTGTGTTTTAGGCACAGGAATGCTAGCCTGGGTAGTAGGCCTAGCACTGGGAGAGACGATGATGCCATCTTATTAATGCAGTGCGCTAAGCTGGTGTTTTTTGTTATGAAGCGTATATTTTTGTAAGCCAGGAGCGCGCCCCATATTTCTATTGCTACCACTATTGGGAAGAAAAATTATTTTCAGGGCTAGATGCAGCGAAAAATTATTATTAATTGAAAAGCTGGTGGAGCTTGGTATAGATGGCCTAATACAATGAGACCCACACACAGCTAGAAGGCCAAATATTTTTTCAGAGGTAGATGCAGACAAAAAATTATTTTGAATTTGCAACCTTATGGAGGTCAGTATAGAAGACTAATAGAACAAGTCCCACACACAGCTAGAAGGCCAAATATTTTTTCAGAGGTAGATGCAGAAAAAAATTATATTCAGTTTGCAACCTTATGGAGGTCAATATAGATGGACTAATAGAACAAGTCCCACACACAGCTAGAAGGCCAAATATTTTTTCAGAGGTAGATGCAGAAAAAAATTATATTCAGTTTGCAACCTTATGGAGGTCAGTATAGATGGACTAATAGAACAAGTCCCACACACAGCTAGAAGCCCAAATATTTTTTCAGAGGTAGATGCAGACAAAAAATTATTTTGAATTTGCAACCTTATGGAGGTCAGTATAGATGGACTAATAGAACAAGTCCCACACACAGCTAGAAGCCGAAATATTTTTTCAGAGGTAGATGCAGAAAAAAATTCTATTCAGTTTGCAACCTTATGGAGGTCAGTATAGATGGACTAATAGAACAAGTCCCACACACAGCTGGAAGGCCAAATATTTTTTCAGAGGTAGAAGCAGAAAAAAATTATATTCAGTTTGCAACCTTATGGAGGTCAGTATAGATGGACTAATAGAACAAGTCCCACACACAGCTAGAAGCCCAAATATTTTTTCAGAGGTAGATGCAGACAAAAAATTATTTTGAATTTGCAACCTTATGGAGGTCAGTAAAGATGGACTAATAGAACAAGTCCCACACACAGCTAGAAGCCCAAATATTTTTTCAGAGGTAGATGCAGAAAAAAATTATATTCAGTTTGCAACCTTATGGAGGTCTGTATAGATGGACTAATAGAACAAGTCCCAAACACAGCTAGAAGGCCAAATATTTTTTCAGAGGTAGATGCAGAAAAAAAATATATTCAGTTTGCAACCTTATGGAGGTCAGTATAGATGGACTAATAGAACAAGTCCCACACACAGCTAGAAGGCCAAATATTTTTTCAGAGGTAGATGCAGACAAAAAATTATTTTGAATTTGCAACCTGATGGAGGTCAGTATAGATGACTAATAGAACAAGTCCCACACACAGCTAGAAGGCCAAATATTTTTTCAGAGGTAGATGCAGAAAAAAATTATATTCAGTTTGCAACCTTATGGAGGTCAGTATAGATGGACTAATAGAACAAGTCCCACACACAGCTAGAAGCCCAAATATTTTTTCAGAGGTAGATGCAGAAAAAAATTATATTCAGTTTGCAACCTTATGGAGGTCAGTATAGATGGACTAATAGAACAAGTCCCACACACAGCTAGAAGCCCAAATATTTTTTCAGAGGTAGATGCAGAAAAAAATTATATTCAGTTTGCAACCTTATGGAGGTCAGTATAGATGGACTAATAGAACAAGTCCCACACACAGCTAGAAGCCCAAATATTTTTTCAGAGGTAGATGCAGAAAAAAATTATATTCAGTTTGCAACCTTATGGAGGTCAGTATAGATGGACTAATAGAACAAGTCCCACACACAGCTAGAAGCCCAATATTTTTTCAGAGGTAGATGCAGAAAAAAATATATTCAGTTTGCAACCTGATGGAGGTCTGTATAGATGGACTAATACAACAAGTCCCACACACAGCTAGAAGCCCAATATTTTTTCAGAGGTAGATGCAGAAAAAAATATATTCAGTTTGCAACCTGATGGAGGTCAGTATAGATGGACCAATACAACAGGTCCCACACACAGCTAGAAGCCCAATATTTTTTCAGAGCTAGATGCAGAAAAAAATTATATTCAATTTGCAACCTGATGGAGGTCAGTATAGATGGACTAATAGAATGATGCTATGCCAAAAAGATTTTACTTCACTAGGTGCAGTAAAAAAATTGGTATTCTATACACATGTGGTATATCTTGCAACACAGATAGGCTACTCCACTGACTAACACACTCTGCAATAGGCCAAAAAGGATTAGCTTTGCTAGATTCAGCCAAATGCTGTGAAAAAAACTTGCACAGCACTGGCACAGACCTGCCTGGCAAAAACTGATAGGAACTGATGTAACCTAGTCCTGAAAAGGACTCCAATTACAATTAGTCTTTACTCCCACAATCTATCTATTTAAGAGCACAGACCTGCCTGATAAAAGTCGTAGGAAATGCTGTAACCTAGTCCTTAAAAGGACTGCAATCACAACTATTCCCTACTCCCAAGCTATCTGTAGATTTGTGCGAAAATTGGCTTGAAATTAACAAGGTATAGCGCACACAGCAACAGCAGTGCCGTCTAACATGCAGCTGCAGCAGTGAGAAAATGGTGGCGACGGGGAAAATGGCTTGGTCTTATAGGGCAAGGACATGTGACATACACTGCCAATGACACATACCCTTGCTTGTGTGAAAAAAAGCACTTCGCTCCGTGTGTGCGCTGCTGATAGGCTGACAGATTGCACCTCCCCACTGCAAATGCGGGAAAGAGAAAAAAAAATGGAGATCTTCATTGTTCCTGCAGAGATCCATCCCCTGCCCCTCCCTCCACTCCGCTGTACACTCAAACTGCGTATTAACATTAATTTTCATCATTACTGAGAAAAAATCCAGTTATGATTTTGGTGCATGAACAGTTATCGAACATAACCTCGAACAGCCGAATTTTTCTCAAATTGTTCGTGTTCGCCGAACGGCTCGAAAACCGCCCAAAACAGCTCGAATTTGAGATTGGCGAACAGTTCGAGTAGAACAACGCTCATCTCTAATCATTACTAGTGTTGAGCGAGCACTAAAATGCTCGGGTTTTCGAAGCTCGGGGCGAGCTCACCGTGATACTCGGGTGCTCGACCCAAGCAACGAGCCCAATGTTAGTCTAGGGAAAACCCTAGCATTTTTGCGGCGGCACCCCCGGCAGTCTGTAGAAAGCCTAAAAAGTGCCCAAAACGATAGTGACAGTGCTCAAATGACATGGGGACAGCATGGGGATCGCCCAGGAAGCATTTCTGACCCCCAGGTCACTGCTGTCAACAACGTGGTCAGAGGTATTAAGCCACTTTTACTGGCTCACAATAAAACGTTCAAAAACTAAACTGAAACAGCTTTCCTGTCAAATATGTTAAGGAACAGCCTTTCCAGGGTAAAGACTTGTGCATAAGGTAAAATAAATAACCAAAAACAAAAATACTCCTCCACACCTTGGGCTATGTTCACAAGTAGCATTTTTTATGCGTTTTGCACTTTTGTATTGCTTTCAACCGTGACAAATGCATTCACCGCCTAATGTCATTTTAACATTTTACAACCTTATCTAGCCATGTGCTGTGTGACACATGCATACAGTGCTGAAAAGACATGGGAACAGCATGGGGAAGACCCCTGGAAGCATCTCTGACACCCAGGTCACTGCCTAAAAGTGTGCCCATCAGAAGTGATCCTTGCCGCATCAGAAGAAGCAGACTTGCAACTATCCCCGCGCAAGTCCTTTTCCCAGGGCAGTGTTCAATTGTACCTCCCCCATTCTTTGCAATGCAAGCGCAAGTATGCAGCCTGCCACCCACCCACCCCCAGGCTGCAATACCATACTGCTTGCTTGCACTTGAAATTGGGCCTTTTAGGCATGTGGAGGCGGTATCTGGCCACCACGTCATGGCTGCGTCGGCGGCCTGGTATCCATACTCGGTCCCCAGCTGCCCCACGGCTGGGTGCCGACACACGGTCCCCAGCCACCAGGGGGCGGCCGTGTGTCCATAAACGGTCCCCAGCCGCCCCTATTTGTCCCAGTGCGCCTTATACACAAGCGCGCTTAGCAAAACATTACCTGTGCCCTCCCCAGTGCATTTAGTGGGAAGGACAGCCTAACCACAAACACATGGACAAGTGAATGTGGCCAGGGATGATCCATCTCACTGACGCCTTCACACTGGGTTACTATTGTGGAAGCCGGGACACAGTTGGACAATGGGATGCAACACGTCCTCCAGACATAGAGGATTGCGGGTCCTGGGTCAATCAGGCTTCAACACAAAGTTCAGAAGGTAGACAGCAGCAGTGGTCGGCCTCCTACACAGCGAGCAAATTATTCATGATCATGAGGCCATCCATCTCCTTAGCTTTCTGTTCCTTGGAATGCAAGCGCATGTATGTAGTAGCGGCTAGGCCTGAGGTGGTCAGCGTTTTGGCGCATATCCTACCTCCTCCGCGGATTGCTGGATGTTTTCCTGCTACTATCCCAGTTCTATGACTCCCATTAAAACAAAGCTTCAGGTGATGAATGATGGATGAGGTGGTGGCAAAGGAGAAAGAGCAGGAGGAACAGGGACCATTCACATCAATTTCAGGCCAGTCAACCACACGTCTTGTAGGATATGTTACTGTATCAAAAGGAGTGGTTCGGCTACACAGTTATAGGGCATACAGTGAGTGCAATGCCTACCAAAATTTTGAGGCACTCCAATGCCTCTTGGAAGTGACATGGAGGTCAGAGGGCCTTAACTAAACCATTTTTTCCATTTATAGCAACTGGGTCTCCTGTACACTGTTGGCCTAAGCAGTGAATGGAAGGCTTTCCAAAAATTATGAGGAACTGCAATGCCCCTTGAAACAGACGTGGATTACAACGTACTAAAATCCTTCTACCCATTATTGGGGAGTGGGTCTCCCTTAGTGTTCGCCTATGCATTGAAAAGCAAAAGCTGACTAAAATTAGGAGGAAATGCAATGCCTGTTGGAAGAGTCGTGGAGGTTAGAGTTAATTAAAAACAACATTTCAATGCCCCTTGGAAGAGCTGTGAAGTTCAGAGTGGTTTAACAAGATGGTTTTAATGCCCCTTGGAGGACACGTGGAGTTCAGATTGGTTTAACAAGACGGTTTAATGCCCCTTGGAAGAGACGTGGAGTTCAGAGTGGTTTAACAAGTTGGTTTTAATGCCCCTTGGAACAAACGTGGAGGTCAGAGTGGTTTAACAAGATGGTTTTATTGCCCCTTGGAAGAAACGTGGAGGTCAGAGTGGTTTAACAAGATCGTTTTAATGCCCCTTGGAAGAGACGTGGAGGTCACAGTAGCTTAACAAGACGGTTTTAACCCCTTTACGACATAGGGCGTATTACTATGTATCTGTGCCCTGGGACTTATGGACCAGATACGTATTTATACGCCCTGGCGATTTCGCCCGCACACAGGCTGTGCGGGCGCGATCGCCGCCGGGTGTCAGCTGATTGTCACAGCTGACACCCGGTGCTATGTGCAGGGAGCGGTCCCGCACTGCTCCCGGCACATTATCCCCCGCAATGCTGCGATCGAAGTCGATTGCAGTCGATCGCAGCATTGCGGTGGCTAAGGGGAGGTGCTCGGAATACTCACCTCCTCTTCCGGCCTCCAGCGCTGTCTGCCGTAGCTTCCAGGATGTTGCCATGACGACCCGATGTCGTCATGACAACATCCGGGTCACCAGACAGCAGGAAGATTTTTTGGACATGCGCAGTGCATCTCCAAACTATCTTCTCCCTGTCCAGCGCTGACAGCCTGCATGGCACAGGGATGGTGCTCCATTCCTGTGCCATACAGGCGATCAGAGAGAAAAAAGTGAAAGTCTCATAGTGGGACAAAGTAAAAAAGTAAAAAAACTGTCATAAAGTGAAAAAAAAAATTGTAAAAATATTTAAAAAAAAATAAAAAAAATAATCCACCAAATATAAAAATATAATGTACCCATCAATAAATATTATTATAAAAAAAAAAACCAATAAAAGTACACATATTTGGTATCGCCGCGTCCGGAACGACCTGACCTATAAAACTGTCTCACTAGTTAACCAATTCAGGGAACACGGTAAAAAAAAAATAGAAGCAAAAAACAATGCTTTATCACCATACCGCCAAACAAAAAATGGAATAACACGCGATCAAAAAGACGAATATAAATAGAAATGGTACCGCTGAAAACGTCATCTTGTCCCGCAAAAACAAACCGAAATACAGTTCCATCAGCCAAAAAATAAAAAAGTTATAGCTCTCAAAATAAAGCGATGCTAATAAATAATTTTTTCTATAAAATTGCTTTTATTATGTAAAAGTGCAAAACATAGAAAAATTATATAAATGTGGTACCGCTGTAAATGTACTGACCCGAAGAATAAAGCTGCCTTATCAATTTTACCACACGCGGAACAGAAAAAAAAAAAAAAAAACAATTCCTGAATTGTTGGTTTTTGTTTATTCTGCCTCCCAAAAATCAGAATAGAAAGCGATTAAAAAATGTCACGTGCCTGAGAATGGCACCAATAACAACGTCAACTCATCCCGCAAAAAACAAGCCATCACATGACTCTGTCTGCCAAAATCTGGAAAAATTATAGCTCTCAAAATATGGCGATGCAAAAACTAGATTTTACAGAAAATGCGTCTTTTAGTGTGTGACAGCTGTCAATCATAAAAACCCGATATGATTCTGGTATCGCTGTAGTCGCACCGACCCGAAGAATAAGGTCGTCTAATCACTTATACTGCACTAGGAACAGCGTAAAAAATAAACTCTCGGGTTAGGTTTGTGCTAGGGTTAGGGTTGGGCTAGGGTTAGGGCTGGGTTTGGGGTTAGGGTTGTGAGGGGGTTGGGATTTTTTTCAAAAGTAAGAAAAAAAGATGACGATATGGCGACTAGTGTTGAGTGCAAGTGCTCGCTACTTGAGTTTGCATTGGGTGCTCTGGTATGCATTGAGTATCTCGGGTATTTGAGTGACATGCTCGAGTCTCCGCCCCATATGCTACGTGGCCAAAAAAACTTTGCAGGGATTGCCTGCCATGCATGAGAGATCCCCGCATGTTTTTTTTTGGGTGTCTAATAACCGTGAAACATGCGGGGCAGGGACTCGAGCATGTCACTCGAGCACACGCAGTGCATGGTGCATACCTGAGTACCCGATGCAAACTCAAGTAGCGAGCACTTGCGCTCAAGACTAATCACAACTTATTCAATATGATGACCTAATGTTATCAAATTCTGAGTCGTTCCTCTTGGTTCAAAATGTTCACTATACCTCGTAATAAAATCCTTGAGGGGTATAGTTTCCAAAATTTGGTCACTTGTGGGGGAGCTCCACTGTTTAGGCACATCAGGGGCTCTCCAAACGCGACATGGTGTCCGCTAACAAATTGAATGGAAAATCGTCTCAAATTGTTAGCGGACGCCATGTTGCGTTTGGATAGCCCCTGTGTGCCTAAACATTGGATCTCCCCCACAAGTGAGCCCATTTTGGAAACTAGACCACCCAAGGCACCTATCAAGATGCATAGTGAGCACTTGGAACCCCCAGGTGCTTCACAAATTGATTCGTAAAAATAAAAAAGTGTTTTTTTTTTCCACTTTTTCATTTTTACGAATCAATTTGTGAAGCACCTGGGGGTTCCAAGTGCTCACTATGCATCTAGATAGGTGCCTTGGGTGGTTTAGTTTCCAAAATGGGGTCACTTGTGGGGGAGCTCCAATGTTTAGGCACACAGGAGCTCTCCAAACGCAACATGGTGTCCGCTAACAAATTGGAACCATGTCCCATTTGGAGAGCCCCTGTGTGCCTAAACATTGGAGCTTCCCCAGAAGTGACCCCATTTTGGAAACTAGACCCCCCAAGGAACCTATCTAGATGCATAGTGAGCACTTGGAACCCCCAGGTGCTCCACAAATTAATCCGTAAAAATAAAAAAGTGTTTTTTTTTCCACTTTTTCATTTTTACGAATGAATTTATGATGCACCTGGGGGTTCCAAGTGCTCACTATGCATATAGATAGGTGCCTTGGGGGGTCTAGTTTCCAAAATGGGGTCACTTGTGGGGGAGCTCCAATGTTTAGTCCCACAGGGGCTCTCCAAACACAACATGGTGTCCGCTAACAAATTGAAAGGAAAATCGGCTTAAATTTTTAGCTGACACCATGTTGCGTTTGGAGATCCCCTGTGTGCCTAAACATTGGAGCTCCCCCACAAGTGACCCCATTTTGGAAACTAGACCCCCCAAGGCACCTATCTAGATACATAGTGAGCACTTGGAACACCCAGGTGTTTCAAAAATTGATTCGTAACAATGAAAAACTGTTTTTTTTTCCACTTTTTCATTTTTATGAATAAACTTGTGAAGCACCTGGGGGTTCCAAGTGCTCACTATGCATCTAGATAGGTGCCATGGGGGGTCTAGTTTCCAAAATGGGGTCACTTGTGGGGGAGCTCCAATGTTTAGGCACACAGGGGCTCTCCAAACGCAACATGGCGTCCGCTAACAATTTGTGCCGATTTTCCATTCAATTTGTTAGCGGACACCATGTTGCGTTTGGAGAGCCCCTGTGTGCCTAAATATTGGAGCTCCCCCACAAGTGAGCCCATTTTGGAAACTAGACAACCCAAGGCACCTATGTAGATGCATAGTGAGCGCTTGAAACCCCCAGGTGCTTCACAAATTGATTCGTAAAAATGAAAAAGTGGGAAAAAAATACATTTTCATTTTTACGAATCAATTTGTGAAGCACCTAGGGGTTCCAAGTGCTCCCTACGCATCTAGATAGGTGCCTTGGGGGGTCTAGTTTCCAAAATGGGGTCACTTGTGGGGGGTTTCCACTGTTTAGGCACATCAGGGGCTCTCCAAACGCAACATGGCGTCCGCTAATTATTCAAGCAAATTTTACAATCAAAAAGTCAAATGGCGCTCCTTCCCTTCCGAGCCCTGCCGTGCGCCCAAACAGTTTTTTTTCCCCACATATGGGGTATATGCGTGCCCAGGGGAAATTGCACAACAAATATTGGGGTCCATTTTTTCTTGTTACCCCTGTGAAAATAAAAAAAATTGGGTCTAAAGTAACATTTTTGTGAAAAAGTTAAATGTTCATTTTTTTCTTCCACATTCCAAAAATTCCTGTGAAGCACCTGAAGGGTTAATAAAGTTCTTGAATGTGGTTTTGAGCACCTTGAGGGGTACAGTTTTTAGAATGGTGTCACTTTTGGGTATTTTCTGTCATAAAGACCTCTCAAAGTGACTTCAAATGTGATGTGGTCCCTAAAAAAATGGTTTTGAAAATTTTGTTGGAAAAATTAGAAATCGCTGGTCAACTTTTAACCCTTATAGCTCCCTAACCAAAAAAAATGTTGGTTCCAAAATTGTGCTGATGTAAAGTACACATGTGGGAAATGTTATTTATTAAGTATTTTGTGTGACATACAGTACAGACCAAAAGTTTGGACTCATCTTCTCATTTAAAGATTTTTCTGTATTTTCATGACTATGAAAATTGTACATTCACACTGAAGGCATCAAAACTATGAATTAACACATGAGGGATTATATACTTAACAAAAAAAGTGTGAAAGAACTGAAAATATGCCTTATATTCTAGGTTCTTCAAAGCAGCCACCTTTTGCTTTGATGACTGCTTTGCACACTCTTGGCATTCTCTTGATGAGCTTCAAGAGGTAGTCACCGGAAATGGTTTTCAATTCACAGGTGTGCCCTGTCAGGTTTAATAAATTGGATTTCTTGCCTTATAAATGGGGTTGGGACCATCAGTTGTGTTGTGCAGAAGTCAGGTGGATACACAGCTGATAGTCCTACTGAATAGACTGTTAGAATTTGTATTATGGCAAGAAAAAAGCAGCTAAGTAAAGAAAAATGAGTGGCCATCATTACTTTAAGAAATGAAGGTCAGTCAGTCTGAAAAATTGGGCAAACTTTGAAAGTGTCCCCAAGTGCAGTTGCAAAAACCATCAAGCGCTACAAAGAAACTGGCTCACATGAGGACCGCCCCAGGAAAGGAAGACCAAGAGTCACCTCTGCTTCTGAGGATAAGTTTATCCGAGTCACCAGCCTCAGAAATTTCAGGTTAACAGTAGCTCAGATTAGAGACCAGGTAAATGCCACACAGAGTTCTAGCAGCAGACACATCTCTACAACAACTGTTAAGAGGAGACTTTATGCAGCAGGCCTTCATGGTAAAATAGCTGCTAGGAAACCACTACTAAGGACAGGCAACAAGCAGAAGAGACTTGTTTGGGCTAAAGAACACAAGGAATGGACATTAGACCAGTGGAAATCTGTGCTTTGGTCTGATGAGTCCAAATTTGAGATCTTTGGTTCCAACCACCATGTCTTTGTGCGAGGCAGAAAAGGTAAATGGATGGACTCTACATGCCTGGTTCCCACCGTGAAGCATGGAGGAGGATGTGTGATGGTGTGGGGGTGCTTTGCTGGTGACAATGTTGCGGATTTATTCAAAATTGAAGGCATACTGAACCAGCATGGCTACCACAGCATCTTGCAGCGGCATGCTATTCCATCCGGTTTCGCGTTTAGTTGGACCATCATTTATTTTTAAACAGGACAATGACCCCAAACACACCTCCAGGCTGTGTAAGGGCTATTTGACCAAGAAGGAGAGTGATGGGGTGCTACGCCAGATGACCTGGCCTCCACAGTCACCAGACCTGAACCCAATCGAGATGGTTTGGTGTGAGCTGGACCGCAGAGTGAAGGCAAAAAGGCCAACAAGTGCTAAGCATCTCTGGGAACTCCTTTAAGATTGTCAGAAGACCATTTCCAGTGACTACCTCTTGAAGCTCATCAAGAGAATGCCAAGAGTGTGCAAAGCAGTCATCAAAGCAAAAGGTTCTACTTTGAAGAACCTAGAATATAAGACATATTTTCTGTTGTTTCACAATTTTTGGTAAGTATATAATTCCACATGTGTTAATTCATAGTTTTGATGCCTTCAATGTGAATGTACAATTTTCAAAGTTATGAAAATCTTTAAATGAGAAGGTGTGTCCAAACTTTTGGTCTGTACTGTATCTCTCTGATTTAGGGGCATAAAAATTCACATTTTGAAAATTGCAAAATTTTCGCCAAATTTTCATTTTTTTCACAAATAAACACAAGTGATATCGAAGAAATTTTACCACAATCATGAAGTACAATATGTCACGAATAAAACAATGTCAGAATCAGGGGAATCCGTTGAAGCGTTCCAGAGTAATTACCTCATAAAGTGACAGTGGTCAGAATTGTAAAAATTGGCCTGGTCATTAACGTGCAAACCACCCTCGGGGTTAAAGGGGTTAATGCCCCTTGGAAGAGACGTGGAGGTCAGAGTAGTTTAACAAGACGTTTTAATGCCCCTTGGAAGAGACGTGGAGTTCAGAGTGGTTTAACAAGACGGTTTTAATGCCTTTTGGAAGAGACGTGGAGGTCACAGTAGCTTAACAAGATGGTTTTAATGCCCCTTACAAGAGCCATGCAGTACAGCATATTAATAACATTATTCCCATTATTGGGGAGTGGGTCTCCCATAGTCTTTGCCTATGCCTTCCAAGCAAAAGCTGCCAAAAATTAGGACGGAGGAACTTGCAATTCTGGCAACACGGACCACAGTCATCCTGGTGGTATACTGGTTGTGGAGGCTGATTATAAAGAGAAGAGCAAAAAACAGCCAAAATGAGGAAGTGTATACCCATGTGTGGGTGTGAAGCGGTGCATGGGAATACACCTCCCGAAATAACACAGTGGATTTGACCTTATGTTACTCTGCTGTCATTTAGTGGTGATGAGAAGTCTGGCCCAATCCAGCCCTTTTTCATTTTGATAAGGGTCAGCTTGTCAGCATTGGTAGTTGACAGGCGAGTGCGCTTATCAGTTATAATTCCCCAAGCGGTACTAAAAACACGCTCCGATAACACGCTAGCGGCAGGGCAGGCTAGGACCTCCAAGGCGTACAGAGCGAGTTCATTCCAAGTGTCCAGCTTGAATACTCAATAATTAAAAGGCACAGAGGAATCACGGAGAATGCTGGTACATTTGACAAGGTACTCCCTCACCATCTTTTGAAACTTTCCACTCCTTGTGAGAGTACCCCGCGCCTCAGGGCCTGTAAGCTGGGCGGGTGTCAGAAAACTGTCCCAGAACGTTGACAGTGTTCCCCTGCCTCTGCTGGATTGGAGTTGCGTCTCTCTCGCCTGTACGCCTTGGTTGGTCAATGAACTGTTACCTCTGCCACTAGCGTGTTCAGATGGGAAATTTTTTAACAGTTCTGCAGCAAGGGCCTTCGGGTACTGCCCCATTTTTGTAGACCTCTCTACCTCAGGAATAAGAGAGTGAAAGTTCTCCTTGTAGCGGGGGTCTAAAAGTGTCACCAACCAGTAATGACTGTCACCCAACATTTTGACACTGTGAGGGTCACGGTTAAGGCAGCGTAACATAAAGTCAGCCATGCGTGCCAGACTGGTAATGGGCAAGAATTCCGTGTCCTCACCAAGATGACGACTGACCATGCTCTCATCCTCCTCCTCCTCCCCCCTGTCCTCAGGCCACCCACGCTGTACCGACGGTATGACAGTTGTACAGGTACTACCGTCTACAGCGCATGATACCACCTCCTGTTTGTCCTCCTCCTCCTCTCCCTCATTGTACCCAATGCACGTTGGGATGAGATGAGGCTGGGCTGGTGTAATCACCCGCTACGGCTTCATGATCCATCTCATCATATTCTGGCTGCAATGCCTCCTCTTTAATTCTCTGCAGAGAGCGTTGCAAAAGACAGACAAGTGGGATGCTGACGCTAATGATGACGTCATCGCCACTCACCATCTTGGTGGACTCCTCAAAGTTTGTCAGGATGGTACATATTTCAGACATCCAGGTCCACTCCTGAGGTCTTATGTGTGGAGTCTGACCTGAATATCGACGGCCTTGTTGCAGCTGGTACTCCACAACTGCTCTCTTCTGCTCACAAATCCTTTGCAACATGTGGTGGGTAGAGTTCCAACATGTGGGGACATCACAAACCAGTCGGTGTGTCGGAAGCTGCAAACGCTGCTGCAACACAGCAAGGGCGGCGGAAGCTGTATCCGACTTCCGAAAATGAGCTGACAGGTGGCGTACTTTGACGAGCAGATCTGGCAACTCAGGGTACGATTTAAGAAACCGCTGAACCACGAGGTTAAGCACATGAGCCAGGCATGGTACGTGTGTGATCTCGCCTCGCCTCAGTGCCGCCACCAGGTTACGGCCATTGTCACACACGACCATGCCTGGATGTAGGTTCAGCGGTCTCAGCCACAGATCTGCCTGCTCTTTCACAGCTGTCCACAACTCACAAGCAGTGTGAGGTTTATCACCTAAGCTTATGAGTTTCAGCACAGCCTGTTGCCGCTTGGCTGAGGCAGTACTGCAGTGCTTCCAAATTGTAACTGATGTGGTGATATCTGAGATGGAGGCTGAACATGAGGAGGAGGAGGAGGATGATGCGCAGGAGCTGTACACTGTGGGGGCAACTCTGACTGACATAGGGCCCGCAATCCTCGGTGTGGGGAGGATCTGTTCCGTCCCAAGGTCCGACTGGGTCCCGGCTTCCACTATGTTTACCCAGTGTGCCATCAGGGAGATGTACGGTCCCTGGCCACAAGCACTTGTCCACCTGTCCGTTGTCAGGTGGACTCTCCAAGTAACTGCGTGGTTGAGGACACGGCAGATATTTTGGGACACGTGCTTGTGTAGTGCGGGGATGGCACACCGGGCAAAATAGTGTCGGCTGGGGACCGAGTACCAAGGGACAGCCACCGCCATTAGGTTGCGGAAAGATTCCGTCTCCACCAGCCTAAAAGGCAGTATTTCCAATGCAAGCAGTCGTGAAATGTGTGAATCTAGGACTGTGGCCTGTGGGTCTTTGGCTGCGAATTTGAGCTTTTGTTCAAAGGTCTGGGATATGGACAATTGAACGCTGCAGTGGGACGTGGACGTGGACGTTGATGCTGTTTCTTGAGAAACTGCCATAACAAGTGAAGACTGAGAGGAGGGGGCATCTTTGCATGCAGTATGGACAGGGGATTGCCTTGCATGCACAACAGGGGGTTCTCTTACACGCACAACAGCGGAAGAAGCAGTGGTGACACCCGCTGACACTGGTCGTGGACCCTGGGGTTCGCCCCACAAAGTCGGGTGCTTTGCTGACATGTGCCTGATCATGCTGGTTGTGGTCAGGCTGGTAGTTTTGTCACCGCTGTTGATGCTGGCCTGGCAGGTGGTACAAATGGCCTTTTTGGGGTTATCAGCAGAGTCTTTAAAAAAATTCCAGACTCTGGAAGACCTACCTGTTGTACTGGCAACGTCCCTCGTGTTGGTGTTACGGAGAGCGGTTGACCGCCATCTGTCTGCGGCCACCACACTGCTTCTTCCTGCCCGTTAGGTTACTCTGCCTCCCTCCCCCTGTGTGCTGCTGGCCTCGCTCTGCGTGTCCTCCTGCCACGTAGGGTCAGTTACTAGATCATCCACCACCTCCTCCTCTTCCACTTCCGCACCACGGTCCTCCTCTTCACTTCGTGGCAATTGTGTCTCGTCATCGTCCACCTCTTGTGAAAAATTGCCAGCGTCGACTTCCTGTGGCCGTGGCTGTTCAAATATTTGGCCATCGCTACATGGGATCTCCTCTTTCACCACTTCAAGCGGAGCAGGCGAGGGGCCCAAATATGGAAATGGACCAGTGAACAGCTCTTCAGAGTGTCCAACTGTGGGATCAGTTGCTGTTTGACGACATTCGGCATGGTGGGAGGAAGGAGCATCAGGGGGAGGAGGAGTATACAGTCGAGACTCACGGCTACTAACACTTGACCGCGTGGAAGACAGACCGGAGGTGGTGGTGCCCAGGTGACTGGAAATATTATCTGCTATCCAATTAATAACCTGTTCACACTGATCAGTTCATAATAGTGGTGCTGTTGTGTGCTTCCCTAGTAATTCGGTAAAGAACTGGGAGCGAGAAGATGTGGCTGTTGGTTGTGGCACATTTTCACCTTGGCCACGGCCCCGTTCTCTGCACACACCATCACCAGAAAATCCAGTTCCACGTCCCTTGCCACGCGAGTTGCCCATTTTAAATGAAGTAAAATAGCTTACACTCGCACTATCAATGGCAAAAGGGTAATAAAAAGGATCTTTGAACCGTGGAAGAGGGGAACCACAGTTCTAGTTATCTGGCCTACACCAGACTCTTTTAAACAGATTTATTTGTGTCTGAACAGTCAGCGAGACACTCAAAAAAATTTTTTTATGTAAAAAAGGCAAAAAGGTGGATTACACCCAGATTTGAACCGTGGAAGAGGAAAACCGCAGTTCTAGTTATCTGGCCTACACCAGACTCTTTTAAACAGATACAGTTGTGTCTGAACAGTCAGCAAGACACTCAAAATGTTTTTTTATGCAAAAAAGGCAAAACAGTGGATAATACAGAGATTTGAACCGTGGAACTGCAAAACCACAGTTCTAGTTATATGGCCTACACCAGACTCTTTTAAACAGATATATTTGTGTCTGAACAGTCAGCGAGACAATCAAAATGTTTTTTTTATAGAAAAAGGTGGATTACACCCAGATTTTAACAGTGGAAGAGGAAAACCACAGTTCTAGTTATCTGGCCTACACCAGACTATTTTAAACAGATATATTTGTGTCTGAACATTCAGCGAGACACTCAAAATGTTTACTTTTATGCAAAAAAGTGGATAATACAGAGATTTGAACCATGGAACTGCAAAACCACAGTTCTAGTCATCTGGCCTACACCAGACTCTTTTAAACACATATATTTGTGTCTGATCAGTCAGCGAGACACTCAAAATGTTTTTTTTTATGCAAAAAAGTGGATAATACAGAGATTTGAACCGTGGAACTGCAAAACCACAGTTCTAGTTATCTGGCCTACACCAGACTCTTTTAAACCGAACCGATATATTTGTGTCTGAACAGTCAGCGAGACAATCAAAATGTTTTTTTTTTTATGCAAAAAGGTGGATTACACCCAGATTTGAACCGTGGAAGAGGAAAACCACAGTTCTAGTTATCTGCCCTACACCAGACACTTTTAAACAGATATTGCTGTGTCTGAAAAGTCAGCGAGACACTCAAAATGTTTTTTTATGCAAAAAAGGCAAAAAGGTGGATAATACAGAGATTTGAACCGTGGAACTGCAAAACCACAGTTCTAGTTATCTGGCCTACACCAGACTCTTTTAAACAGATATATTGGTGTCTGAACAGTCAGGGAGACACTATTACTGTTTTTTTTTATAGCAAAAAATGCAAAAAGCAGGATAATACTGAGATTTGACCCGTGGAACTGCAAAACCACAGTTATAGTTATGTGGCATACACCAGAATCTTTTAAACAGACATATTGGTGTCTGACTAGTCAGGGAGACACTATTACAGTTTTTTTTAAGGCAAAAAATGCAAAAAACAGGATAATACAGAGATTTGACCTGTGGAACTGCAAAACCACAGTTCTATTTTTCTGGCCTACACCAGACTCTTTTAAACAGATATATTGATGTCTGAACAGTCACAGACACACTCAAATTTTTTTTTTGGGGGGGGGGGATACCAAAAGGTTAATAAGACGCGTATTTCGACAGCCTGACTGAGGAAAAAAAAATTACAGGATTTAGATGAAAAAAAAATATTTTTCCTGGCCCCTGAGACCGGGGTGATAAGCCTAGCAATTTGACCAACAGGAGCACACAGGACTGTAATGCAGCGTTTGCTGGTATAACCACTGCGTCTCCTATACAGCCTTCCTGCCTGATATCTGGGATGGATATTAGTCCTGAGAAGGACTGTTTGTTTGATTTGGCAGGCTTTAGAGACTTACCTATTTCGCACTATATATCTCTCCCTAACTCAGCAGCACTGACCCTACACTGGCTGATCCGGAGCGACTGTGTCCAAGATGGCGGCGCCCGGTTTTAAATACTCGAGGTGACGCTGTGCGGCCAGCCAATCACTGTAATGCCCACAAACAACATGGCTGCGGCATTACAGTGACTGGCTGGCAATCCCTGCACGTTCATTGGCTGTGTAAAGAGCGCCAAACGTGCAGGGCGGAGACTCGAGCTCCCGCCCGAGTAACCCGGAAATGCTTGGTGCTCGCCGAACATCCCGAGTAGCGTTGTAAAGGACATATTAATATTCATGCTATCCAAGTGTAAAGGACATATTGATACTCATGCTAGAGCAACTCCATTTTGTCTTCTTGCTTTAAAATCATGTTATTATCACTCCTTGTATAAAATACATTCTTTCTTTCTCTTCCCATGCAACTTTATCACACTGACCTTTTCTCACAAGAACATTCTGCGAGACATCCTGTTCCCATTATCTAACTAGTCTAGGCCAGGATTGACCTTGTAAATTTCCAGCATGCTTCGAACTAACGATAATATGACCATATTTGTGTTTCCGTAATAATTGCACTAACATTGGCTCAAGCCTGTAGTACTGTAGTACAGCTGTAGATGATTGGACATTAATAAACTCAAAACAATATAAAATGCTAAGCAAAATAAACGGGATCAGAGATTCTTTTAATCCTCCCATACAGAGCATTGCCTCCGTTTGGTTTTCTGTGGATTGCGCAATCAACCTAATAATTTGACACTCACTTGGTCAACCGTGAAGGGTTATTGCCCTCCCTTAACAGCTGGTGCCGTGACTCGGATCCCTAACCAGGGACGCCCCACCACCTCTAGACGTCCACAAAGAGAGACTTGCCTTCAGCCTCCCCCACTGGAATTGGGACTGATCATCCACCACAAAAAGCCACGGTAAGTGCACAAGTTGTTTACTAGTGTTACTGACCGTTTGGCGTGGTTTCCCCATGATGTGTGGTTGTTTGCAGTATCTCCGGATGTCTTGGTTGGATATAGTCAAAGGTGAGACTATAAGGGGTGCAGTCCCATTAGGGGTATGATATTATTTACTTTCAAAACAATATCACCTCAGATTGACAAGTGAATATTGTGTGAATCTTTCTCAACTTCTGACAAAGATCCTTAGGAGACTGAACATTGTTAGGTTCAGTCGCGGCAGGTGATCAAAGATTGGGTAGGGCACGCACGTAGATATACATATATCGAATGTCCGGAGGGTTGCAAAAGTGCTCCCTCCTCCTTTCATCAGCCATGAAAGACTTCCCCGATGGGAGGGGTGAATTAAAAAAGTCAGTGGAACAGCTGGGAGGTCCGGCCAGACTCTGCTGTGCACAAAAATTAAGGATCTTTGTTGGTTGAGATTGGGAGGCGGCAGTAGTGATTAACCAATGCTTCTGTGGAGCAGAAAGAATTTTTCTCCCCTGGAGGAGGTGATAGAGAGAGAGAGACAGGAGGTGAGAAAGAGAGAGACAGGAGGTGAGAGAGACAGCACTAAAAGTGTTTAAAGTGTTACATTTTCCTGTGGGAGGGAGACCTCAGCCTGCCATCCACCGTCTCGCTCGCAGAGGAGGAGACAAAGCCTGGTTGTTTTAATTATTTTTATGTAAAGAAGGGAGAATTATCTAGCACTGTAACAGCAGTGTCTGACTGTTTTGTGCTACAAAATGCAGCTGATATGAAAAAAGGCTGCGCTGAGTTTATTGAAAGAAGGGAAAAGTTATGTACAGAAACTTAAACAGTTAACTAAAACATGCAAGCTACCAGATAAGGGCCGGTTAATTATGAAGAAGAAAAAGGGCAAGTTAGAAGATAAAGGATTGTCACAAACAGCTTTGGCTTGATACGGAACAGCAGAGAATTTGCAGAAAAAAAAAAAGGGTGACTGGAGGAAGAAAATGCAGACAATAAGGGAAAGATGCTATGTTATGTGTATTACAAAGATACTGCTGTCCGATAGTGGCGGCGTAATGAATTGTTGGGAATGTTCTAATTGTGGCCAGTAGAACCCATTGTCAGCAGATTATTGTGTTGCATGTCACATGCCCCGTTCAGGAGGCCCACCCCTTGCTACTACCCAAGCCACTCCTAGTGCCCCATCCTCATCTGTTATACCTATGTCCGCCCAAAATTCCAACCCTTCCTGCAGCGGCCATGTTGCTACACCCATTGCATCACCTCCGGCCTCTGACCAGATGTCACTTTGGTGGCGGCCATCTTGGCGCACCCCTCCTGTAGTGTGCTTCCTTCTGGTGGCGGCCATCTTAGCACACCCGGAATACAGGCAGCAATACACACTACACCCGGAATGTGTATGAGGAAGATCATCATGATCAGTGTGTGACAGAGCATTAGACGCCAATACGTATGAGAGTGGGGTTGACTTCTGTCAAGCCCTTAAAATATGGGCTCAGGATAAGTTGGCTGATCAATCCACTACCCTCAACAGCAAATATTTATGTCCAATTTGACATTAGGGCTAAAATATGGTGATGTAAACTAATTCTCTAGATGGTCACATATCCTTAAGTTTCTAATAGATGCACATACACGTTGTCTGGTTTACAGTAATTGATTTAGCAAACGCTTTTTTCCGCATTGCACTACACAAAGACTGTCAGTTTCTGTTTACATTTACATATCAGGGTAGGCAATTGACTTGGACTGTGATGCCGCAGGGTGCGCAGAATAGCCCTAATCAGTTTGCAAAGAACATGTCTAGCTGTCTGCTGCCATTGCAGCTGGACAACTCTGAGGTAGTACTTTTACAATACGTGGATGATCTTCTTTTGTGTGCCCCCACGGAGAAAATGTCCATCAGGGCCAGTGTTAGCCTCCTCAAGCATCTAGCAAAACTGAATTGTCGAGTCTCAGCCTCGAAACTTCAGTTTTGCCTTGGTCAAGTGGTCTTCTTAGGCCACTGCCTTACTCACGGCACCAGACATCTCACAGAAGAAAGGAAGATGGCCATCTACCTGCTAACATTCAGAAAAGATCCCACAGAGCTGCAACAGTTCCTCGGACTATGTACATATTGCAGACAATGGATCCCAGATGCCTCACGTCTGATGCAGCCCCTATATGATGCATTAAAAGAAGACACTCTGGCTGATGTAAACAACAAGGACTACCAAGAACTGCTGCAGCAAGCCTTTGAGCAACTAAAGTCAAGGATAATGACAGCCCCTGCCCTTGGAAATCCAGACTATGCTCAACCTTTCCATTTGTATGTCTCTGAGACGGTAGGGCATGCAGCCGGAGTACTCATGCAGAGACACTGTACAAAGCAGTGCCCAGTCAGTTATTACTCAGGGCATCTGGACCCCGTATCCAGGGCCTCCCCCAGCTGTCTACGAGCGGTTCACGCCACACAGCAACCAAAACATCTGTCTACACAGAGACACCTGCGGCTGCAGTGTTTGTTGATTTTGCCAGAAAATGTGAAGTTACACCGGTGCATCACCATCAACCCAGCCACCCTGTTGCCTGCACCTGAAGGAGAGGGGAAAGAGGCTCCACCGCATGATTGTCTGGAACAAATTACTGCGGCGTCAACTCCACTTGTTCTAGTGGGGGAAGTACCTTTGGATGACCCAGAACTTACGTTATATATGGATGGATCAAGATATGCTGACACCTCTGGCAGGTTTCATACTGGATATGCTGTCACAACTGAAGATACATTGGTAGAGGCTGCAACCTTACCACCGCCAAGAAGCTGGTCTCTGAAGTTGTTCGCCTGTATGGAGTCCCAGAAGTTATCGAAAGTGATCAAGGACCAGCCTTTTCCTCATGCGTATATCAAGAAATACTTACCATGATCGGATCAACAGTAGCGTTACATACTCCTTACCATCCACAGTCAAGTGGCAAGGTGAAGAGATTGAATAGCACACTGAAAGGCAATTAACCAAAATGATGCAGGAGACTACGGCCCAGTGGCCTGAGCTCCTTCCCATTGCACTGTATCACATACGCACCACCCCCATAGGGAAACACAAACTGTCACCCTATGAGATACTATTTGGGTCACAACCAGCCATAGCTAGATTTACCCCACAACAATTATCAGAAGAAACAGATCATGTTGTGCAATATGTGATTCAGCTTGCCAAAGCCTTAACTAACACCCATGCCTTAGTATCATCTTCTATTCCAGATCCAGCTGATGCAGAAGGTTGTCATACCTTCAAGCCTGGAGATTATGTGTATGTGAAGAGGCATGTTCATAAACACGGACTAGAACCATTGTATGACGGACCATACCAAGTGCTCCTGACAACTCCAACAGCAATAAAACATGAATTTTCTGAATATAAGCCTAGTGATCCAACATGTGGCAATCCGGATGTTGGATATTGTAGCCCCCTGGGACAAATGTCTTCATGGTGTATGCTATCAAATAACATAGTTTTTATCGATTTGGTACATAAATTAGTATTACAGCACTCAGTTTTATGGGATCTGCCATCAGCCACATATTGGGTCTGTGGGAATAATGCATATAAATGGCTCCCAGTCGGAGTAGGGGGGACTTGTACATTGGCCCGGCTAACTCCAGCCACTTTTCTTATTCCCCATAGTAAAGTAGATATGAGAGCCATCCCTCTTCATACCATTTATAAACGTGCCAAGGACAACACCCCACGCGCATCAGGAAGACCTCATTTAGTACAAATGAGTTTACCCAATAAGATAGCCAGTACTGTCTTCCTCTACCCTATGGTAACACAAATGTGGGACAAATTAGTGGAAGTCACTGATTACTTAGATGACCAGATTTGGAGTGTATTGGAAGTAATTAATACTACTGTTTCAGTGCAGAATCAACTTATTATAGTGGCTAATCAATATACTTTAGTGCTGGACTATTTGACAGCAGCTCAAGGAGGGATGTGTCAGGTTATAGGCCCTGCCTGTTGTTACTATATTGACCCCGACTCTACCATACGGTTAAAGACTAAAATGGAAGACATTAGGAAACTCAGGGTAGAATATAACAAACATAATGAATTGACCAAAGACAGTTGGTGGTCTGATACGATTTCCTTTTTAAATCCTGCTAATTGGTTAAAAAAGAAATTGGTGGATGGATTGCTGGAATATTACAAGGAATGTTGCATATTGCTGCTTGCGTCTTGTTAATATATGTTTTATTAAAACTAGTCTTTTATTGTATCCCATTTTGCATGAGGAAAACCTGCCAGTCATCAGAGAGCAAGGAGGATACTGTCAACCAGCATCCAGTGCTACTATACACAGACCTCCCAGATGTAACCAGCATTGAGGACCTGGACGACAAGGGAATGATGACCTTTACCCCCTTGCCCTAACCAACCTCACGTCAGAAGATTGGAGCTTTATGATTATGTCAACAAACAAGGGGGATGGACATGCCGCGACAGCCTCAATTGGTAACAAGGGCACTAATTGGGTGAAGACCAATGTCCCTCAGGCTCAAAACATGACCCTGGGAAAGCACCTCTATTGTGATAATAACATAATTTTTATGGGGGAATGTAAAGGACATATTAATATTCATGCTATCCAAGTGTAAAGGACATATTGATACTCATGCTAGAGCAACTCCATTTTGTCTGCTTGCTTTAAAATCATGTTATTATCACTCCTTGCATGACATACATTCTTTCTTTCTCTTCCCATGCAACTTTATCACACTGACCTTTTCTCACAAGAACATTCTGTGAGACATCCTGTTCCCATTATCTAACTAGTCTTGGCCAGGATTGACCTTGTAAATTTACAGCGTGCTTTGAACTAACGATAATATGACCATATATGTGTTTCCGTAATAATTGCACTAACATTGCCTCAAGCCTGTAGTACTGTAGTACGGCTGTAGATGATTGGACATTAATAAACTCAAAACAATATAAAATGCTAAGCAAAATAAACGGGATCAGAGATTCTTTTAATCCTCTCATACAGAGCAATGCCTCCGTTTGGTTTTCTGTGGATTGCGCAATCAACATAATAATTTGACACTCACTTGGTCAACCATGAAGGGTTATTGCCCTCCCTTAACAGCGTGATGCTCGGGCGAGTAACGAGCAGTGTCGAGCATGCTCGCTCAACACTACTGATAACCCATGAAGGTTCTCACCTGGAGAAGGATGCTCCCCCACAAGCCAAACACCTGTGGAATGAGAGAAGCCGGATATTCATCTACAGAGAGAAGCTGTGCAGAAGGTATGTCAACCCCAAGACCCATGAAATGGTGTTGCAGATTGTTGTACCTAGGACAGATATCCAGATGGTGTTAGAGGCCTACCACGACCAAGCAGGTCACTTTGGTTGGAAGAAGCTGGAAACCCTGCTGAAGGACCGGTTCTTTTGGGTTGGAATGCGGAGTTTCATAGAAAGGTGGTGCCGGAATTGTGTACCCTGTAGCCTCAGAAAGAAAGATTACGGCAGCCAGAAAGCACCCTTGCAGTCCATCAAAACAACCCAACCCCTGGAGATTGTCACTCTGGATCATGTCAAACTGTCACCCCGCAGATCAGGCTACTCCTATGCCCTGACCATGGTGGATCACTATTCTCGGTTCCTGGTGGTAGCCCCTGTCAAGGATCTGACGGCAGAAACTGCAGCAAGAACGTTCCAAGCCTACTTCTGCAGACACCATGGATATCCAGAAAAGGTGCTAATAGATCAAGGCCCTGCTTTTGAAGCTGAGCTATTCAAGGAATTCTGTCACCTGTATGGATGCAAGAAGATCCAGACTACGCCATATCATCCGCAAACCAACGGTATGTGCGAGAAAATGAATAACATCGTAATAGATCTGTTAAAAACCCTGCCTTTGGAAGGGAGGAACCAGTGGCCAGAAAAGCTACCTGACCTAGTGGACCTATATAACCACATACCCGTGAGTTCTACTAATTGTACCCCAGCGTACCTCATGAGAGCAAGACCTGGAAAATTGCCCATGGACCGGGAACTCGGAGTGGTAGAACCTACTGCAGATATGTCCACTGAAGACTGGGACACGAGTCGGCAAGAGCAGTACAGGAAAGTACAGGCCTGTGTCGAAGACAGTCTAAATAGAGTAAGGGAAAGGCAAGAAGAACAGTACAAAAAGCATGCACCAGCAGAACCATTGGCACCTGGAGAGATAGTGCTAAAGCGGAAAAGAAGAGGTCACAAGCTCGATGACCAGTGGGAAAGAGAGCCCTACACTGTGGTAAAACCTGCCTTATTAGTAAGGATGGAGGTAAGACAACCGCAACAGTCTCAAGAGACCACTTGAAAGTGTGCCCAGGTCTACTGAAGACAACGGAGGAAGAAGTACCTCCTATAGCACCGGAAGAACCCAAGGAAGATGTGCTTCATACAGTTCTAGGAGATTTCCCTGCGGACTGGCCTCAATTTGATGGAGCAATTATTATACCAGTAATACACTTCTATCAACCACAAGAAGAACCTGTGAGCGCCCTAGAGGAACCTGCTCAGGAACAGGAAGAATCCCCAGTCAGAGGAGGATCACCCGTTGAGGCAGAGCCTGAAGGCCCAGTAATCAGTGCACTTGCCAGTCCCATAGAGAGATTGAGGCAGTTTTATAATCTACCAGCACATACACCTGATAGGTTAGCAGAGAGTGCATGCACAGACACCAGTATCACCCCAGTGCTACGAAGATCCACACGCAGCACACAAGGCCAAATCCCTGCCAGGTTTAGGGATTAAAATACAAAATGCCTGAAGTATAAATAGTTACCCAGTTGGGTATTGCCTATTGGTTATTGTGTAAACTGAAATTAATGTGTGCCTGTAGTTACCCGTCAGGCTACAGAGACTTGTAGGCTGAGGACTGTGAGCAGCCAAAAACTGTACTTGTAAATAGTTACACTCATCAAAAGTGCCCCCCTTATTTGACCACAGAACAAAAACCCATTTGGCGTGGCCGAAGACGTGGTCCAATACCTGGATCACTTATGCCCTGTAGCCACGCCCAGCGAGTACGTTGAGGGTTTTCAGGCGGGTCCCTCATGTTACTCAATTTACGCTTTCTTCGGTGAAATGGACACTGGGTTACGGGACTTACTGTAACTTTACTATAATTATTGTTATTGTTGTAACCTGTTATAAAATGCTTCAGTCCAGGAGTACTGAATTGTACTAGGGGGGAATGTGGCACCCTGCTACAACAGGTACCACAGGACCCAAAAGGGTGCATGGATGTACTTCTCCACAAGAGACCCTCATTACATGCAGACACCTCCACCCTTCCACCTCATACCACAAGAAGGAGCCCCGTTAGGGATATAAATATGGAGGGTGGAGCCAGGCAGTTCAGTTAGTTAGTTGTTCAGAGAGTGTGCTGCCACTGAGAGCAGTGAAGACGCAGCACATCTGCTGCTGAATTGAGTGTCCCGAGTGTGGCCGGAGGCAGTAAGGAGAAGAGAGAGGAGTTGAGGGGGCAGAGGAGCATCATAGGCTCACCTCAAGACACAAACCGGACACCGGGTCCGCGCCTACAGGGTCCTCTATACCCAGTAGGGACTACCGGCTTACCAGGAGGCTTCCAGACCCCTGGTCATCCTGAAGCTACCAGCGATAACCGGACTAGGAACCACGGAGGCCCTGGCATCCAGGGATAGTGGTTGCCAAAGAAAGGTCCTACTATCAAGCGGTTCAAGTGAGAGAGCAACACAACACAGAAGCTAGGCCAAGTTTCAGGCTGGCTAGAAGCCAGACACAGATCAGGAGGCCTTATACCCGCTCACTGGGGAGAATTCCTGAGGGGCACCCTTCCTAGCAAGTGCCCTGGACCATACCTGCCGTTACACCAGTAAAGGTACTGAGGCGAATCCCCTGTGTGAGTGTTCATCATTCCCCCCTACTTGGCCATCTTTCACCTGCATCCCTTCCATCTATACTGCCCCAGGGGCTCGCTCCGCCTGTGGGGGGCGTAAACATCCCAGTTGCCATCCCATCATCCCCGGAGGTCTGCAGCAGCACCGGTAACCGTTGCCAGAAACCACAGGTGGCGTCACGAAACAAACTTTATACTAAAGAACTCCCTTTTTCAAGAGAGACCCCAGAGTACGGGCCCGGGAGCGGACTGCCGTGACATCCTAAGCAAGGTAAAAGGCCCGGGTACTGAGTCCCCTATATCCCCCTGCGCGACAAACATATAACTCTGCCCTTCACCTCTTCAAACAAACCTACTTTAACAACCTCATCATCTCACTATCCAATAATCCAAAATGCCTCTTTGACACCGACCTCAGCACTGACGATATGGCCAATTATTTCAAAGAAAAAATTTACCATATCAAACAGTAAATTTTCTCCCAATACCCAAATGTTATGCATGCTCCTTCCTCCCACATTACATCTTGCTCACTTTCTGACTTCGAACCCTAAGAAGAAGTGACCAGGCTCCTTGCATCTTCTCTCCCTACCACCTGCACCAGTGATCTTATTCCCTCTCATCGCCTTCAGTCCCTTTCTCCAGCTGTCACCACTCACCTAACTAAAATATTCAACCTTTCTCTCTCATCTGGTATTTTTCCCTCCTCTTTTAAATGCGCCTGTATACATCCATTACTTAAAAAAACATCCCTCGACCAGAACTGCGCTGCTAAATACAGATATACCAAAAATGCCATCTAATATACAGGGAAAGTGGGCAACCATCTGTATTACAGATGTCTGTCCACCTGCATGCTGGAACAGCATAAATAAAGGAGGAGAAAAATTCAGCATATATTGCAAAAGTGTATTTATTCAATAATGCACAAAAAAACACATGAAAATAGAGACAATGAGGTAGTCAGATGAAAAGGTGCTGACAAGTCAGGTAAGTATATATGATATGCCTATATTAAATTCATAAGTTAGCATAATTACACCCTACCTTAATTTAGATTAAAAGAGTAGGAAAATAATAGTAAATTCAAGCGGGTGAGTTAAAATGAAAATTACAAAATAAGCACATGTATCATAGTCCCACTGGCTATTAGATGGACAAAAGTAGGGGTGAAACAGTCTAATAAATATAGAACTCTGTGCCCCAACCCATGTGCCAAAGGATCATATTATCCTTGAGAGATAGTTACCTGACAGAAAGACACAGCACGGATGGAGTAGAAGAAATGGTTAAGGTGAAAGCCCAACGTACGTTTCGCAGCGTCCCAGGCCGCTTTGTCAAGGGCAAAGAGTAATGTCCTCACAATATCCCAGGATGCATATATATACACATCACATCCCTAAATGTCCGGAGTGCAAACAGCTGATCGGCGAGGCACGCACCCAGAAGTGGCCAGCTATGCCGGGGGTGTGCCTCGCGGATCACATGATGTGGGGCCAGTGTGCCATATACGGTGCACGCGCGCGGCTCAGGGAACGCGCTGCAGTCGCGCCCCTGCCTTCAGACCACCAACCGCGCATGCGCGGGAACACAGTCCCATGCAGACGCAGGGAGGTAAGCAGACTTCCAGGTGCGCGCGACGCGACCCACACTGCGGGCGCGCGCTCAACCACGTCAGAAGACAGCATGAGACACTGCTTGTGAAAGGTTGGATATAACAGGGGGAATACCAGCAAGAAAGGAGGAAAAGCCAGATAAGACATAATCAGAGAGAAGCCAGGCATATAAATACTAAATAGCAAAATCATTTTCAAAAACAATACAAATACAAATATAAATATAAATATATCCCAAAGATCATATATGCATAACTGGCAACAATCATAAATCCTGGTAGTCATAACTCCCATCTAGGCATTGGGTCCAATAGCTATATCCAAATCTCATTGTTTTCCGGACACAAATGGGGTTAAGAGGACATTCATAGATGTGGACTAATGAAAAGAGGAAAAAAGACAAAAATAAACACTAAATAAAACCAATTAAAACCACATATGGATTAAATCCTCTTAAAATCACCCAACCCACATGTGTCAATACATACATGTGGGAATGGAGGTGTACAGGATAAATTTACGGCTATAGGAAAGGAGAGAAACTCAGAGACTCGTTCAAACCGTTAGGTGTCACTGTGTTCAAGCGCATGATCCATTGTGACTCTTTTTGGGAAATTATCTTCCTGATATTGCCCCCCCGGATACCCATGTGTATTACATAAATGCCACGCACCATAAAAGAGCGGGGTTTGCAATCATGTTTGGCTTTAAAATTGCGTGGTATTGTCTTAAGTTGACTTGGGTCATTTGCTGAACTGGCCGCCACAATGTCCCTTACATGTTCCCTTATGCAAACCCACAGCTCTCTTGATGTCAAAACAACATAAATGAGTGAGCAGCTGCAGGTAGCATAGTAGATGACATTTGATGTACCGGAAGTAATGTGATGTCTAATATCAAATGTCTTCATGCCATCAGCCGAGCGAAAGTTAGTGCAGAGTAGGACATTGGGGCATGCCATGCAGTGTCCACATTTGTAATTAACCAGTGTCGGTCCACTTGAACCAAATAAATGTGATATAGGTGCTACATAGTGACTATTCATCAAGATATCACCGAGATTGCGGCATCTCCTAGGTGTCATAGATGGACTGTCCCTGAGGTGTCCCCTCAGGGCGGGCTCCATCATCAATATGCCCCAGTGTTTTTGAAGGATTGCTCTCATATGGTCCCACTCATGGTTATAGGTGGAGATGAACCGGATGGTATCATCCTTCCCTAGCGCAGGTGTCTTACAGTGGAGAAGGGAAACACGGGAGGTCTTTCTAGCCCTATCATATCCTCTTCTGATACATCTCCGGCTATAACCACGCTGTGCGCACCGTAATTTCAAATCTTGTGCCTGGCGTTCAAAGCTCTGTTCTGTGGAGCAGATCCGCCTCAGTCTCAGGAACTGTCCAACCGGGACAGCCCCAATAGTGGCCGGACTGTGGGCAGACCCAGTGTGAATCAGAGAGTTGACTGAAGTGGGCTTCCTGAAGACATCTGTCTGAATACCCCCAATGGCATCCACGCTCAAGGAGATATCCAGGAAGTCCACTCTTTTGATGTCAAAAGTATAGGTCAATTTGATATTATATCGATTGACGCTGAGAGAGTCCATGAACTCCCCGAGCTGCTGGGCAGTGCTCCGCCACAAAAATAGAATGTTATCTATATATCTTAGCTAGCACAGCACATGGTTGGCGGCCGGCACACCCTCCCTATCAAAAATCTATCTTTCCCACTGCCCAGGAAGAGATTCACATAGGAGGGAGTGCAGGCCGCCCCCATGGCTGTGCCACGCTTTTGAAGATAAAATTGATCCTTGAAAACAAAGAAGTTGTGGGTCAGGGCAAACTCCAGCAGCTCCAAGATAAGTTCACACATGGGGCTATCCAGGTCGGAGGCCCCCAAGAAGAGGCGGACTGCATCTAACCCATCGTTATGTGCAATGCTGGTGTAGAGGCTCTCGTCGGCAGTTACAAGGAGAGTCCCTTCATCCACAGTGATGCCATCGACCCTCGTGAGGACATCAGTCGTGTCCTTTACATACGACGGTAAATTTGCCACTAGAGGTTTCAAATAGTAATCGATAAATTTACATATGGGCTCACATAACCCCCAATGCCGGACACAATCGGACGTCCCGGAGGGTCAGCGGGATCCTTGTGGATTTTAGGTAACAGGTAAAAGGTCGGGGTCCTAGGGAAGGCAATAGTCAATCTCTCATAAACTTTTTTAGATATAACTGCACATTCAAGGGCTTGGGTCAAGATATCCTGCAGCTTCGCCGAGAAGTAGGTCAGAGGGCAAGATGTTAATCTAATATAGGTGTGTGGGTCCCTCAATTGTCAACGTGCCTCACGTTCATATTTCTGGATAGGCCAGATTACAATATTACCTCCCTTATCTGCACCTTTAATGACTATGTCACTGAGTTCTTGAAGTTGTTGTAATGCATAACGATGTCGGTGTGTAATATTATCAAATTTACGTATTGTAGATAATTTTATGAAATCTTCAGTAACAAGTTTAGTGAAAATATCCACTGATGGGCAGAGAGACAAGGGGGGGGGGTATCTTGTAGATTTGGGCATAATTGATTGAGGGAACCCACCTCGTGGAGGATTGTTATGTTCGTCTGCTAATCCCTCCAAACACCTCATGGCCTCCTCCTCGGCAGCCGCAGCATCTAAAATTCCCGAACCCCTGTAGTGCAACTTTTTCAGTATCAGTTTGTGGGAAAAGAGATGTAAATCCTTTATCGCTGAAAAAGAATTAAAAGCATTAGTAGGAGAGAAAGACAGTCCCCTCCCCAGGACCTCGACCTGTGCCCTGGATAATATATGTGAGGACAGATTGATTACCTGGAGCCCACCCTGAGGGGGGACCACAGAGCCAGCATGACTCGGTCCTTTCGTTTTATTGGACTGTCTCGTCTGCATTTTATTAGGGGCACCGAATCCTGATGTGTGATGACCCACTGAAGCTGTAGAGTGGCTGTCTTCTTGGGATTTATTCGACTGTATTGACCTCGATCTCGATCTAGAGTTTGATGAATTGCGGTATTTAGATCGAGAGCGGTCTGATTGGCCTCTCCACCTGTATACACACTGATTCTGTTTGTCCCAGATGTCCCTTTGAAATTTCTTAGCTTTACTAACTTGAATATCATGGGCCCACTTTTGTAATTCAGTATCAATGTCCTCGTTCATCTTTTTTAATGACTCACCGGACAGTCCCCTTTTAAGGATAATTTGGAGACCCTCAATCTCGGATTCTATTTCCTGCAAAGAAGCAGCGTTCATGTCTCTTAATAATGTAAGAAATCCTCTGGAACAAGTGTTCGATAGTTCCTCCCACCGAGTTTTGAATAATTCATCAACAATAGGGAAAAAGGGGAACACCTGGACTCGAAGTCCCCTCGGGATTAATTCCCTTTGGAGATATTTCTCCAGGAACGCATGGTTCCACCAAACCTTGGTGCGTTTCCTCAAAAGTTCTTTAAATTTAGCTGCAGCCTCCTGTACATCCCTGTCTCCTCCACAGATTCAACCTCAAAATTGCCTTTTAATGCGTCATCAAGTAATGTGAGCCACGTGCTGTCACACGCTCTATAATCCATGTTGGTAGTGGCAACAGCTGTGAAAAACACAGAAAAATTAATCAAATATACCAAAAATGCAATCTAATATACAGGGAAAGTGGGCAACCATCTGTATTACAGATGTCTGTCCACCTGCATGCTGGAACAGCATAAATAAAGGAGGAGAGAAATTCAGCATATATTGCAAAAGTGTATTTATTCAATAATGCACAATAAAACACATGAAAATAGAGACAATGAGGTAATCAGATGAAAAGGTGCTGACAAGTCAGGTAAGTATATATGATATTTCTATATTAAATTCATAAGTTAGCATAATTACACCCTACCCACTCTAGTAATTGAGAATAAAACAGTAGGAAAATAATAGTAAATTCAAGCGACTTGTCAGCACCTTTTCATCTGATTACCTCATTGTCTCTATTTTCATGTGTTTTATTGTGCATTATTGAATAAATACGCTGCTAAATACAGATCTGTTTCCAATCTTCCCTTTATCTCTAAACTCCTGGAACTCCTGGTCCACTCCCATCTAATCTGCTATCTATCAGATAACTCTCTTCTTGACTCTTTACAATCTAGTTTCAGCTCTTTACATTCTACTGAAACTGTACTCACTCAAGTCTCTAATGATCTACAGCTAAATCTAATGGTCACTACTCCCTGCTGATTCTCCTGGATCTCTCTGCAGCATTTGACACTGTGGATCACCAGCTCCTCCTTACCATGCCCCACTCAATTGACCTCAAGGACACTATTCTCTCTTGGTTCTCCTCCTACTGTCTGATCGCTACTTCACTGTGTCTTTTGCTGGCTCCTCTTCCTTTCCCCTTCCCCTTATTGTCAGGGTTCCTCAAGGATCAGTCCTAAGCCCCCTTCTTCTCTCCATATACACCGCTCCTATTGGACAAACAATAAGCAGATTCAGTTTTCAGTACCATCTCTATGCTGATGACACCCAATTATACACCTCTTCTCCTGACATCACCCCTACATTATTACAAAATACCAGTGATTGTCTTTCCGCTGTCTCTAACACTATGTTGTCCCTCTATCTAAAATTGAATCTGTGAAAAACTGAACTACTCATATTTCCTCTTTCCACTAATCTACATTGCCATTTTCATTTGTGGCTCCACCATTATTCCCCAGCAACAAGCCCGCTGTCTTAGGATCATACTTGATTCGGATGTTTCTTTCACTCATCACATCAAATTACTCGCTCGCTCGTGCCATCTACACCTCAAAAACATCTCTAGAATCAGAACTTTTCTTACCTTTGACTGGGCAAAAGCTCTTACTGTAGCTCTTATTCATTCTTGCCTGGACTATTGCAACTCTTTACTAATCAGTCTCTCTCTTTCCAAACTTTCCCCTCTCCAATCCATCCTGAACGCAGCAGCCAGGATCATATTCCTCGCCAACCGATTCACTGATGCCTCTTCCCTGTGCCAGTCATTGCACTGGCTTCCCATCCAATACAGAGTTCAATATAAGCTAATCACTCTTACCCACAAAGCTCTCCACTCTACATCTCCTCCCTTGTCTCAGTCTGCCACCATACCCATGGCCTCCATTCTGCTAATGACTTAATACTAAAATCCTCCATAATCAGAACCTCCCACTCCCATCTCCAAGATTTCTCTCGTGCTGCGCCAATTCTTTGGAATGCACTACCCAGGACAATTCAATTAATTCTCAAGTTTTAAGCGTGCCCTAAAATCCCATTTCTTTAGACTGGTCTATTGCCTCAACATACTTATCTAACTGTCCCAGTTTGGCCCATATTAAAATTCTCTTCAAAATCATGTTCATACCATCTATACACTGAATAGCCTCTGTTTGGACTGTATACATACTGTCTGGCGACCAGTTCTTGTAGTGTTATGTACTTACCCTATTTAGCATATTATGGCTGTATTATATAATATATGTACATTTTACCTTTTGTGTCTCCCCTATTTCCTCGTAGACTGTAAGCTTGCGAGCAGGGCCCTTACTCCATTAAATATCTGAGTTATGCTTATTCTGTAACGTCTTTTTGTCTGTACAAGTCCCCCCTAAAATTGGAAAGTGCTATGGAATATGTTGGCTCTATAAAAATAAAAATTATTATTATTATTACTATTATTATGAATATGAAAAGTGTTCCATTTGTTTTAGAGTGTAATCTTCTATGTAAATCTGTATCGGATTACAAAAAAATAATAAAAACTTCTGAAATACAAACATTTTATTTAAATATCAAAGAGAGGCTTTCAGGAAATATTGGATGTTCCTGCACATATAGTGCTGGCAGGATGCTGCTGAATAGAACCCATCCACTCTAAAGAAGTTAATGGCAAGTTACAAAGAATGAGAATCTTTACTGTTCCTGGATATATTCGGCTGGTATGTGCACCAAAAGCAGTTTTAATTTGCAGGTTATGAGACCTGCAAGACCAGGCTTTTCTATAGTGTTTTTTTTTTATAAAGGACCAGTACACATTAACCCTTTCCCAACAGAGTGATTTTCTGCTTTTTCTCTTATACTTTTTCCTCCCTTTTTTCCAAGAGTCATAACTTTTTTTATTTTGTTATGTCGACAAAGCCGTATAAGGGATTGTTTTTGTGAGACGAGTTGTAGTTTTGAATAACTTCATTCATTGTAACACAAAATGTACTGGAAAATGGGCCAAAAATTTAAAATTTGGTAAAATTGTGAAAAAAATCAAATCCCACCATTGTTTTTTCGGCTTTGTTTTCATGCTTACTATTCTACACTTCAGGATAATTACAGCAATAAGAAACTTGAAAAGTTTACAATTTTTATTTATTTAAGTAATAAAAAACATTTTGAATTTTATGAAAAACAAAAATAGTTTTGTGTTGCTAAAAAAATCTTTTATTTTCTTAAAATACACGTTGTCTGGTTTACAGTAATTGATTTAGCAAACGCTTTTTTCCGCATTGCACTACACAAAGACTGTCAGTTTCTGTTTACATTTACATATCAGGGTAGGCAATTGACTTGGACTGTGATGCCGCAGGGTGCGCAGAATAGCCCTAATCAGTTTGCAAAGAACATGTCTAGCTGTCTGCTGCCATTGCAGCTGGACAACTCTGAGGTAGTACTTTTACAATACGTGGATGATCTTCTTTTGTGTGCCCCCACGGAGAAAATGTCCATCAGGGCCAGTGTTAGCCTCCTCAAGCATCTAGCAAAACTGAATTGTCGAGTCTCAGCCTCGAAACTTCAGTTTTGCCTTGGTCAAGTGGTCTTCTTAGGCCACTGCCTTACTCACGGCACCAGACATCTCACAGAAGAAAGGAAGATGGCCATCTACCTGCTAACATTCAGAAAAGATCCCACAGAGCTGCAACAGTTCCTCGGACTATGTACATATTGCAGACAATGGATCCCAGATGCCTCACGTCTGATGCAGCCCCTATATGATGCATTAAAAGAAGACACTCTGGCTGATGTAAACAACAAGGACTACCAAGAACTGCTGCAGCAAGCCTTTGAGCAACTAAAGTCAAGGATAATGACAGCCCCTGCCCTTGGAAATCCAGACTATGCTCAACCTTTCCATTTGTATGTCTCTGAGACGGGAGGGCATGCAGCCGGAGTACTCATGCAGAGACACTGTACAAAGCAGTGCCCAGTCAGTTATTACTCAGGGCATCTGGACCCCGTATCCAGGGCCTCCCCCAGCTGTCTACGAGCGGTTCACGCCACACAGCAACCAAAACATCTGTCTACACAGAGACACCTGCGGCTGCAGTGTTTGTTGATTTTGCCAGAAAATGTGAAGTTACACCGGTGCATCACCATCAACCCAGCCACCCTGCTACCAGCACCTGAAGGAGAGGGGAAAGAGGCTCCACCGCATGATTGTCTGGAACAAATTACTGCGGCGTCAACTCCACTTGTTCTAGTGGGGGAAGTACCATTGGATGACCCAGAACTTACGTTATATATGGATGGATCAAGATATGCTGACACCTCTGGCAGGTTTCATACTGGATATGCTGTCACAACTGAAGATACATTGGTAGAGGCTGCAACCTTACCACCGCCAAGAAGCTGGTCTCTGAAGTTGTTCGCCTGTATGGAGTCCCAGAAGTTATCGAAAGTGATCAAGGACCAGCCTTTTCCTCATGCGTATATCAAGAAATACTTACCATGATCGGATCAACAGTAGCGTTACATACTCCTTACCATCCACAGTCAAGTGGCAAGGTGAAGAGATTGAATAGCACACTGAAAGGCAATTAACCAAAATGATGCAGGAGACTACGGCCCAGTGGCCTGAGCTCCTTCCCATTGCACTGTATCACATACGCACCACCCCCATAGGGAAACACAAACTGTCACCCTATGAGATACTATTTGGGTCACAACCAGCCATAGCTAGATTTACCCCACAACAATTATCAGAAGAAACAGATCATGTTGTGCAATATGTGATTCAGCTTGCCAAAGCCTTAACTAACACCCATGCCTTAGTATCATCTTCTATTCCAGATCCAGCTGATGCAGAAGGTTGTCATACCCTCAAGCCTGGAGATTATGTGTATGTGAAGAGGCATGTTCATAAACACGGACTAGAACCATTGTATGACGGACCATACCAAGTGCTCCTGACAACTCCAACAGCAATAAAACATGAATTTTCTGAATATAAGCCTAGTGATCCAACATGTGGCAATCCGGATGTTGGATATTGTAGCCCCCTGGGACAAATGCCTTCATGGTGTATGCTATCAAATAACATAGTTTTTATCGATTTGGTACATAAATTAGTATTACAGCACTCAGTTTTATGGGATCTGCCATCAGCCACATATTGGGTCTGTGGGAATAATGCATATAAATGGCTCCCAGTCGGAGTAGGGGGGACTTGTACATTGGCCCGGCTAACTCCAGCCACTTTTCTTATTCCCCATAGTAAAGTAGATATGAGAGCCATCCCTCTTCATACCATTTATAAACGTGCCAAGGACATCACCCCACGCGCATCAGGAAGACCTCATTTAGTACAAATGAGTTTACCCAATAAGATAGCCAGTACTGTCTTCCTCTACCCTATGGTAACACAAATGTGGGACAAATTAGTGGAAGTCACTGATTACTTAGATGACCAGATTTGGAGTGTATTGGAAGTAATTAATACTACTGTTTCAGTGCAGAATCAACTTATTATAGTGGCTAATCAATATACTTTAGTGCTGGACTATTTGACAGCAGCTCAAGGAGGGATGTGTCAGGTTATAGGCCCTGCCTGTTGTTACTATATTGACCCCGACTCTACCATACGGTTAAAGACTAAAATGGAAGACATTAGGAAACTCAGGGTAGAATATAACAAACATAATGAATTGACCAAAGACAGTTGGTGGTCTGATACGATTTCCTTTTTAAATCCTGCTAATTGGTTAAAAAAGAAATTGGTGGATGGATTGCTGGAATATTACAAGGAATGTTGCATATTGCTGCTTGCGTCTTGTTAATATATGTTTTATTAAAACTAGTCTTTTATTGTATCCCATTTTGCATGAGGAAAACCTGCCAGTCATCAGAGAGCAAGGAGGATACTGTCAACCAACATCCAGTGCTACTATACACAGACCTCCCAGATGTAACCAGCATTGAGGACCTGGACGACAAGGGAATGATGACCTTTACCCCCTTGCCCTAACCAACCTCACGTCAGAAGATTGGAGCTTTATGATTATGTCAACAAACAAGGGGGATGGACATGCCGCGACAGCCTCAATTGGTAACAAGGGCACTAATTGGGTGAAGACCAATGTCCCTCAGGCTCAAAACATGACCCTGGGAAAGCACCTCTATTGTGATAATAACATAATTTTTATGGGGGAATGTAAAGGACATATTAATATTCATGCTATCCAAGTGTAAAGGACATATTGATACTCATGCTAGAGCAACTCCATTTTGTCTGCTTGCTTTAAAATCATGTTATTATCACTCCTTGCATGACATACATTCTTTCTTTCTCTTCCCATGCAACTTTATCACACTGACCTTTTCTCACAAGAACATTCTGTGAGACATCCTGTTCCCATTATCTAACTAGTCTTGGCCAGGATTGACCTTGTAAATTTACAGCGTGCTTTGAACTAACGATAATATGACCATATATGTGTTTCCGTAATAATTGCACTAACATTGCCTCAAGCCTGTAGTACTGTAGTACGGCTGTAGATGATTGGACATTAATAAACTCAAAACAATATAAAATGCTAAGCAAAATAAACGGGATCAGAGATTCTTTTAATCCTCTCATACAGAGCAATGCCTCCGTTTGGTTTTCTGTGGATTGCGCAATCAACATAATAATTTGACACTCACTTGGTCAACCATGAAGGGTTATTGCCCTCCCTTAACAGCGTGATGCTCGGGCGAGTAACGAGCAGTGTCGAGCATGCTCGCTCAACACTACTGATAACCCATGAAGGTTCTCACCTGGAGAAGGATGCTCCCCCACAAGCCAAACACCTGTGGAATGAGAGAAGCCGGATATTCATCTACAGAGAGAAGCTGTGCAGAAGGTATGTCAACCCCAAGACCCATGAAATGGTGTTGCAGATTGTTGTACCTAGGACAGATATCCAGATGGTGTTAGAGGCCTACCACGACCAAGCAGGTCATTTTGGTTGGAAGAAGCTGGAAACCCTGCTGAAGGACCGGTTCTTTTGGGTTGGAATGCGGAGTTTCATAGAAAGGTGGTGCCGGAATTGTGTACCCTGTAGCCTCAGAAAGAAAGATTACGGCAGCCAGAAAGCACCCTTGCAGTCCATCAAAACAACCCAACCCCTGGAGATTGTCACTCTGGATCATGTCAAACTGTCACCCCGCAGATCAGGCTACTCCTATGCCCTGACCATGGTGGATCACTATTCTCGGTTCCTGGTGGTAGCCCCTGTCAAGGATCTGACGGCAGAAACTGCAGCAAGAACGTTCCAAGCCTACTTCTGCAGACCCCATGGATATCCAGAAAAGGTGCTAATAGATCAAGGCCCTGCTTTTGAAGCTGAGCTATTCAAGGAATTCTGTCACCTGTATGGATGCAAGAAGATCCAGACTACGCCATATCATCCGCAAACCAACGGTATGTATGAGAAAATGAATAACATCGTAATAGATCTGTTAAAAACCCTGCCTTTGGAAGGGAGGAACCAGTGGCCAGAAAAGCTACCTGACCTAGTGGACCTGTATAACCACATACCCGTGAGTTCTACTAATTTTACCCCAGCGTACCTCATGAGAGCAAGACCTGGAAAATTGCCCATGGACCGGGAACTCGGAGTGGTAGAACCTACTGCAGATATGTCCACTGAAGACTGGGACACGAGTCGGCAAGAGCAGTACAGGAAAGTACAGGCCTGTGTCGAAGACAGTCTAAATAGAGTAAGGGAAAGGCAAGAAGAACAGTACAAAAAGCATGCACCAGCAGAACCATTGGCACCTGGAGAGATAGTGCTAAAGCGGAAAAGAAGAGGTCACAAGATCGATGACCAGTGGGAAAGAGAGCCCTACACTGTGGTAAAACCTGCCTTATTAGTAAGGATGGAGGTAAGACAACCGCAACAGTCTCAAGAGACCACTTGAAAGTGTGCCCAGGTCTACTGAAGACAACGGAGGAAGAAGTACCTCCTATAGCACCGGAAGAACCCAAGGAAGATGTGCTTCATACAGTTCTAGGAGATTTCCCTGCGGACTGGCCTCAATTTGATGGAGCAATTATTATACCAGTAATACACTTCTATCAACCACAAGAAGAACCTGTGAGCGCCCTAGAGGAACCTGCTCAGCAACAGGAAGAATCCCCAGTCAGAGGAGGATCACCCGTTGAGGCAGAGCCTGAAGGCCCAGTAATCAGTGCACTTGCCAGTCCCATAGAGAGATTGAGGCAGTTTTATAATCTACCAGCACATACACCTGATAGGTTAGCAGAGAGTGCATGCACAGACACCAGTATCACCCCAGTGCTACGAAGATCCACACGCAGCACACAAGGCCAAATCCCTGCCAGGTTTAGGGATTAAAATACAAAATGCCTGAAGTATAAATAGTTACCCAGTTGGGTATTGCCTATTGGTTATTGTGTAAACTGAAATTAATGTGTGCCTGTAGTTACCCGTCAGTCTACAGAGACTTGTAGGCTGAGGACTGTGAGCAGCCAAAAACTGTACTTGTAAATAGTTACACTCATCAAAAGTGCCCCCCTTATTTGACCACAGAACAAAAACCCATTTGGCGTGGCCGAAGACGTGGTCCAATACCTGGATCACTTATGCCCTGTAGCCACGCCCAGCGAGTACGTTGAGGGTTTTCAGGCGGGTCCCTCATGTTACTCAATTTACGCTTTCTTCGGTGAAATGGGCACTGGGTTACGGGACTTACTGTAACTTTACTATAATTATTGTTATTGTTGTAACCTGTTATAAAATGCTTCAGTCCAGGAGTACTGAATTGTACTAGGGGGGAATGTGGCACCCTGCTACAACAGGTACCACAGGACCCAAAAGGGTGCATGGATGTACTTCTCCACAAGAGACCCTCATTACATGCAGACACCTCCACCCTTCCACCTCATACCACAAGAAGGAGCCTCGTTAGGGATATAAATATGGAGGGTGGAGCCAGGCAGTTCAGTTAGTTAGTTGTTCAGAGAGTGTGCTGCCACTGAGAGCAGTGAAGACGCAGCACATCTGCTGCTGAATTGAGTGTCCCGAGTGTGGCCGGAGGCAGTAAGGAGAAGAGAGAGGAGTTGAGGGGGCAGAGGAGCATCATAGGCTCACCTCAAGACACAAACCGGACACCGGGTCCGCGCCTACAGGGTCCTCTATACCCAGTAGGGACTACCGGCTTACCAGGAGGCTTCCAGACCCCTGGTCATCCTGAAGCTACCAGCGATAACCGGACTAGGAACCACGGAGGCCCTGGCATCCAGGGATAGTGGTTGCCAAAGAAAGGTCCTACTATCAAGCGGTTCAAGTGAGAGAGCAACACAACACAGAAGCTAGGCCAAGTTTCAGGCTGGCTAGAAGCCAGACACAGATCAGGAGGCCTTATACCCGCTCACTGGGGAGAATTCCTGAGGGGCACCCTTCCTAGCAAGTGCCCTGGACCATACCTGCCGTTACACCAGTAAAGGTACTGAGGCGAATCCCCTGTGTGAGTGTTCATCATTCCCCCCTACTTGGCCATCTTTCACCTGCATCCCTTCCATCTATACTGCCCCAGGGGCTCGCTCCGCCTGTGGGGAGCGTAAACATCCCAGTTGCCATCCCATCACCCCCGGAGGTCTGCAGCAGCACCGGTAACCGTTGCCAGAAACCACAGGTGGCGTCACGAAACAAACTTTATACTAAAGAACTCCCTTTTTCAAGAGAGACCCCAGAGTACGGGCCCGGGAGCCGACTGCCGTGACATCCTAAGCAAGGTAAAAGGCCCGGGTACTGAGTCCCCTATATCCCCCTGCGCGACAAACATATAACTCTGCCCTTCACCTCTTCAAACAAACCTACTTTAACAACCTCATCATCTCATTATCCAATAATCCAAAATGCCTCTTTGACTAGTGTTGAGCCACCCCCGTAGTGTTCGAGTTCGGTTCGGTTCGTCGAACACCCGTGTGTTCGCCGAACTGTTCGTCGAACTGTTCGTCGAACACCTTCGAACACCGTTAAAACCAATGGCAGGCAAACAAAAACACATAGAAACACATAGAAAACACCTTCAAAGGTGTCCAAAAGCTGACAAACTGCTCAGAAGACACAACTAACACATGGAAAAGTGACAAGTACATATAGTCATGCGAAAAGAAAAGAGGTGGAGGAGTAAAAGGAGGGGGAGACACAGATATAGGCATGTCATGCCCTTCTAAAATCCAAAAAGTGAGAAGCCGAGACGGCCAGTCCGCTCCTGCCCGTGCCACCTCCGTGTCGCCGGGTTTGTGCCAGAGCCGCGGTGAACCCTGACGGCCAGCCCCCCTCTCCCAATACTGGTGCCTGTCCGCTGGTGGGTCGAGAGAGCCCCCCTGTGGTGGAGGCAGCTCTAAGCTTTTTAATTTAAATTGTCCCTCTAATTTGAATGAATACACTTTAAATCCATTTACAAGGATCTATTGGAGGGCAAGTCTCATGCCAGCAGCCGCGTAATTCCAGCTCCAGTAGCGTCCACTAAAGCTGCTGCAGTTAAAAAGCTTTTATAAGGATCGAGCTCGGCTGTCCACCGCAAGGCATCCTACTGCCAGTCCCAGCCCCTATGCCTTGGGGTGCCTCCTGATGCTCTTCACTGAGTATCCCGTGGTCCCGAAGCATTTCCTTTGAAAAAATTAAGTGTCCAAACTACAGGTGGTGTAGCTTGCTTAACAGCCGGGATAATACGCTGACTAGCAGACACTGCTACTAGGCACAAAGTATTTCCTGGGCTAGATGCAGTTAAAAATTTGTAAGTAGATACTCTCGTTGGATGCTGAGAAAGCATTCCATAGAGTCTCCTGGCACGCCATATATGATTCTCTTAAAAAGCTTGGGGTAGGGGTCTAGGGGACCCTTTTATAGCCAAAATCACGGCCCTGTATCACAATACGTCACCTAGGCTGAAGATAAATGGAACTGTAGCACCGAGGGCTCGGTTGCTACAGACGTATTGCACCTCACCCAGAGGTGTGATATCTCACTCTCAGATAAGGATGGAGTGTGGATCAGGACCCGACACCTGCATGCATTACACCACATTGCCGTGGGGCAGGGCGACCAATATGCCCCTGAGATGGGCACGACAGTCCCTGTCCCTGGCTGGAGTGGGGGGAGGGAACACTGAGGAAGGGGAACCCTGCAGTGCAGGAGCAGGGAGGAAGCAGTTCCTGGGTGCATTGAGAAGGGAGTATAAAAGGTGGGCACCATCTTAGTTCAGTGCAGAGAAGTCTGAGCAGAAGTGGCAGGGAGCAGGGGCTCTGCATGAGCTCTGCTCCGGAGGCGGGCCTAGTAACAGAGGCCCAGGCCTGCAAGAGGGAGAAGGAAGGAAGAGGAGCGGAGAAGGCTCCAGGAACGAGGAATGAAGGGATCCCAGGGGTGCGGACGGGCGAGTCGCCACCGCACGCCCGAATCCACCTGCGTGGAGGGGTCAGGCCAAAGGGGGAGACCGGTCCCCGAACTAGTGGAGGCAGGAAACGACCCTCAGCTAGAAACCGGAGGCTCTGACATTTTATGTGGCACAGCCCCTTGCTCCACCCGCTAGGAAGGCACCACATAGGGTCAGGGAAACTGGCGCCAAGTTTACCAAGAGGAGGCCCGAGGCAGCCGGACAGAAGTGTTGGTAAGAAAGGCCAGACAAAGGACACACAAAGGGGGTCCTGTGAAGCGCTCCAAAGTTATCTGGGAGTTGTCTGAGCCCCTCACCTGGTGAGCACAGTACGACGTGGGCAGCCGTTACCTGCAGACGTGGTCTGGATAATAAGAACTGTGAGTAAAGGCCCTGAACTGCATCACTGACTCCGTGTCGTTACTGCTGCTGCCCTGCACCATCACCCCCATCCTCCGCATACACTGCCCTGAGGCTATACTCCTCCCGTGGGGAGTTATTGTTAGAACCTTGCTGTTAGGTTTTTTTTCCTTTGCTGGTCAAATGACCTTGTTGGCCTATTTAATCCTGCTCCGCCCTTCAGGCTTTGCTGGACTTCATTGTATATCTGCTTTCTAGCTAGCCTGTGCTCTGTATCTAACTCTGTTAGTTTGCTTGGTCTACGGACCTCTATGTTCTATCTATTTTGTTTGTTCGTCTGTCTGCTACTATTTCTGTTAGGAGGTGTCCCATATTCCTCCCAGTCCTTAGTACTTGTAGGGATTCCCTCCCCACATCTATAGTTCTCCGTACAGACTAGATTAGGACTTTAGCAGGTCTGATCGCAGGATCAGGTTCCCTGTTACATCGTAGGGATTCAGCTGAGTCCTATCGTAGGGACAGATCTCCTCTCTTTCCTTAGCTCTGGTAGCAGAACATAACAGTAAGTCCAGCCAGCAAATTCTCTAAGGAAAGATTTTTTTTTTTTCCATCATGGTGTCGGTTCAGGATTTGGCTAAACACCTGCAGGGACTCTCTCTGGAAGTGGCCGAGCTCCGTCAGCACGTGAGTAACTGTCCTGGAGCATATTTCTTGGAGCCTAAGGTATGTTTGCCGGATTTATTTTTTGGTGAACATCGAGAATTTTTTTCATTTAAAACTGCTTGCTTATTGTATTTTCGTTTGAGACCCAAGTCCTCTGGGGATGAATCCCAGCGCGTAGGGTTCATAATGTCACTTTTGCGCAAAGAGCCTCAGGAGTGGGCCTTTTCTTTGCAACCTAGTGATACATGCTTCAGATCAGTGGATAGTTTTTTTTCTGCTTTAGGACTATTATATGATGATCCTGACCGTGTGGCATCAGCTGAGACTGAGTTGAGACGTTTAAAACAAGGATCAGGTAATGTCGAAAAATATTGTACTCATTTTCGTCGTTGGTCCACTCAAACAGGGTGGAACGATTCTGCTCTGAAAAGTCTATTTCTTGCTGGGCTCAGTGAAAGGGTTAAAGACCTGCTAATTGCTTATCCTACACCTGAGGATTTGCAACAGGCTATGCAATTAGCTATACGGGTGGATAGAAGACTGCGTGCTAGGGTTAATGAGAGCAAATCCTCTGCTATGTCAGTTTCTGGTTATGATAATGTGTGTACTAACAGTGGTGAACCGATGGAGATTGGATCGGTGGCACCTCGCTCTCAAGAAAAAGACCGTCGTTTTTCGGAAGGCTTGTGTTTCTATTGCGGAAAATCTGGTCATTTGATTAAAGGCTGTGAGCTTCGTATGAAGAAAGAAAAAAAAAATGGTCAGTCACGCCCGTATTGCCTGTTTAAATTCCAAGGGTGTATTTTTAGCTGCTTCCACGATTGCTCAGGAAAAATTAATGGAATTTCGGGTGTTTGTTGATTGTGGGTCTACACTGAATGTAATTGATGGGGGATTCGTGGAAAAACTCAATTTAAAACCTGAACCTTTATCATCCCCCATTGCTGTGGTTTCTGTGGATGGCTCCCCTTTGAAGAATATTACTCTCAAGGTCAGTGAATTTCCTCTCACTATTAATGGTGTTCACCATGAGAAATTGGATTTGGTAGTGTTGAATAACTTGCCTTCTCCAGTAATATTGGGTTTGCCCTGGTTAAAATTTCACAATCCTGTACTGGATTGGTCTACCAGTGAAATTAAATCCTGGAGCCATAAATGTTATGACAAGTGTTGTAACGGGCGTATTGCAGCTTTGGATAGGGGAGAATTGCCTGTTCCTATTCAGGATTTTTGGAGAGTTTTTTCTGAGAAGGAATCGCAGGTTTTGCCTCCCCATAGAGACTATGATTGTTCTATTGAATTTGTCCCTGGAGCGACTCTTCCTAAAAGTCGTTTATTTAACCTTACTATTCCTGAGAGGAAGGCTTTGGAGGAATACATACAGACAAGTTTGGCCGCCGGTCACATTAGGCCCTCTAAGTCTCCTGTGGCGGTTGGATTTTTTTTTGTAAAAAAAAAGGACGGCGGTTTACGTCCTTGTCTGGATTTTCGTGAGATTAACAAAATTACGGTACGCAATCCTTACCCACTGCCATTGATTCCTGATCTGTTTAACCAGTTATTGGGGGCCAAGTGGTTCTCTAAAATTGACCTTAAGGGGGCATACAATCTGTTGCGCATGAAGGAGGGTGATGAATGGAAGACTGCTTTTAACACTCCTGTGGGTCATTTTGAGAATCTGGTTATGCCTTTTGGTCTTACTAATGCTCCTGCATTGTTTCAGAATCTGATTAAAGACATCCTTAGACCTTTGATCGGTAAAAATGTGGTTGTGTATTTGGATGACATTTTGATTTATTCGCCAGATCTGGAGTCTCATTGGCGGAGCGTGCGTGAGGTATTACAGTTATTAATGGACAATTCGCTTTTTGCTAAGCTGGAGAAATGTGAGTTCGCTGTACAGAGAATTAGTTTTTTGGGCTACATTATCTCCAGCAAAGGTTTTGAGATGGATCCGGTTAAGGTTCAGGCTGTGCAGGAATGGCCTAGGCCTATTGGTTTGAAATCGATACAGAGGTTTTTGGGTTTCGCCAATTACTACAGAAAATTCATAAAAAATTTTTCTAGTATTGTCAAACCTCTGACTGATCTCACCAGGAAAGGTGCTGATGCGGTTCAGTGGACTGCTGAGGCCATTGAAGCTTTTGTGTATCTCAAGGAGAGGTTCACCTCTGCTCCCATCCTTATGCAGCCTGATGTTACTAGGCCGTTTTTGGTTGAGGTTGATGCTTCCTCTGTGGGGGTTGGCGCAGTATTGTCTCAGGATAACGGGGATGGATTACATCCCTGTGCCTTTTTTTCAAAAAAATTTTCGGAGACTGAACTGAATTACGATATTGGTAATCGGGAATTATTGGCTATTAAACTCGCATTTGAACACTGGCGCCACTTCTTGGAAGGTGCGGAATTTCCCGTTCAGGTTCTTACGGATCATAAAAATCTGATATATCTTGATGCTGCCAAGCGCCTGAATGCCCGTCAGGCTAGGTGGGCACTGTTTTTCTCGCGGTTTAATTTCTCCGTTACTTACATCCCTGGTACTAAGAATGTTAAGGCGGATGCCTTGTCTCGCAGTTTTTCTCCCATAGTCGGTGCTGAGAAAGAGGAAAACATTTTACAAGAAGGTGTTGTGATAGCTGCTTTAGACTCCGTTTTGGAAGATGAGATTCTTAAAGCTCAGGAGAATGCCCCATCTAACACTCCTCATGGGAGGTTGTTTGTGCCTGGGACCTTTAGGAGAGATTTGTTTGTTGAGTGTCACGAATCTCGGTTGGCAGGTCATCCCGGAATCTCTGAGACCAAGAGACTGGTGGGTCGCAGTTTTTGGTGGCCTGGATGGCAGAAGGAAGTCATTAAGTGGGTGCGCCAATGTACTATATGTGCTAGATCTAAGTCCTCACATACTCCTGCTGCGGGGTTGCTTTGTCCTTTGGAGGTCCCCAGTGCTCCTTGGACACATTTGGCTATGGACTTTATAACTGACCTTCCCCCCTCTGAGGGTTTTACTGTCATCTGGGTGGTCGTGGACCGTTTTAGCAAGATGTGTCACTTGGTTCCCTTCGTCAAACTGCCCTGTGCTAAAACTCTCGCTAAGGCCTTTGTCAAGGAAATTGTCAGACTTCATGGCGTTCCTACTGACATTGTTTCTGATAGGGGTCCTCAGTTCGTGGCTCGTTTTTGGCGTGCCTTTTGTGACAGGTTGGGAATTCATTTGTCGTTTTCGTCCGGATATCATCCTGAATCTAATGGCCAGACAGAAAGGAAAAACCAGGATGTTGAGCAGTTCTTGCGTTGTTTTGTGGCAGACAATCAAGAGGGGTGGTCTGAGTTTCTGCCACTTGCCGAATTTGCTCTGAACAATCATACATCTTCTTCTGCTGGTTGTTCGCCTTTTTTTTGTTGTTCTGGGAGACATCCGTCGTTTGGGTCGTTCTCCAAGTTGGGATCTGCCGTTCCTGAGGAGGAGAATTTTTCCGGTGATTTGGAAAGAGTTTGGACGGATGTGCGTGGTAATCTTCAGGAGGCCAACAGAAAATCTAAAGACTACTTTGATAGGAAACGACAGGAGGTTTTGTTCGCTGTTGGTGACATGGTTTGGTTGTCCTCTAGGAATCTGCGGTTGAGGATTCCTTCTAAGAAATTGGGTCCCAAGTTTGTAGGGCCCTTTAAGGTGCTTCAGGTTGTCAACCAATCTGCTGTTAGGTTGGAGGTTCCTACCTCCTGGAGAATTAATCCGGTCTTTCATGTCTCTCTGTTAAAAAAAGCTGTTGTGTCGGATGGTGACGCCTCTGCCTCTGTTCCTCCGGTGGTGGAGGACGGGGAATATGAAATTTCTCGCATCCTTGACTCTAGACGGTATAGAGGTAGTTTGCAGTATCTTGTGGCCTGGAAAGGTTTCGGACCCGAGGATAACTCTTGGGTGAGGTCAGATGATGTTTCCGCGTCCAGACTTATCAGAGCGTTTCACAGGAGATTTCCTGATAAGCCTGGTCCTAGGGGATCCGGAGGATCCTCTTAGAAGGGGGGGTACTGTTAGAACCTTGCTGTTAGGTTTTTTTTCCTTTGCTGGTCACATGACCTTGTTGGCCTATTTAATCCTGCTCCGCCCTTCTGGCTTTGCTGGACTTCATTGTATATCTGCTTTCTAGCTAGCCTGTGCTCTGTATCTAACTCTGTTAGTTTGCTTGGTCTACGGACCTCTATGTTCTATCTATTTTGTTTGTTCGTCTGTCTGCTACTATTTCTGTTAGGAGGTGTCCCATATTCCTCCCAGTCCTTAGTACTTGTAGGGATTCCCTCCCCACATCTATAGTTCTCCGTACAGACTAGATTAGGACTTTAGCAGGTCTGATCGCAGGATCAGGTTCCCTGTTACATCGTAGGGATTCAGCTGAGTCCTATCGTAGGGACAGATCTCCTCTCTTTCCTTAGCTCTGGTAGCAGAACATAACAGTTATGCTACGCTCTGCTGCACCCACAACACCAGCCTTAGCGGTCTGCCCTGTAGCGGCGGTTCACTCTGACCGCAATCCACGGGTGGCGTAGTCGGACATTTAAACATCAAAACCACATAAATAGTTCCGCCACTGGTTTGACCGCCCTGAGCCACGGAACCGGATCGCCGCCACGAAGACTACAACCACCAGCATCCACCAAAAAGGGTCCGGCTCCGGGTGTCCCAAGGCCCAGGGGGTGCGTCAGAACATTTTCATCACCTTTCACAATCACCAATGGGACAAGGCAGGGATGTCCTCTGTCCCCTCTCTTATACATCCTAGTGACGGAGCACCTGCTCTCATCAATTCGCCATAACCCCAATATTAGGTGGATTGAGGTGGGAGGCACCGAGTACAAGTGCTCTCTATTTGCTGATGATGTCCTAGTATATATCACTCAATCACATATATCCATCCCTGCTGTTATGGCTGAAATAGATCACTTTGTTACATGGTAAAATTTTAAAATCAATGCAGCGAAGTCTGAGGCCCTCGATGTCTCCCTCCCTAAATCCATATAGGATTCCATCCAGTCCAACTTTCCCTTTGCCTGGCCCTCACAGGGTATCAAATACTTAGGAATTCCTATTCATAGAGACCTCTCCCATCTATGTTATCTTAATTTTGGGCCCTTTATTGAACAATTCCATACAGACCACGGTTGGCAAGTTAGAACTGTAAGATTCACTACGTGAACCACTGGTGTTTTGTGGAAAAGCACATGTACACCGCGTTCCAAATTATTATGCAAAAAGTGTTTAGGAGTGATAAGGGAAGAATTTGTTTGTTTGTCAGTTAAACTCATTGATGGTGATGTGTGTCAGGGCTCTTTATATCACTGTAAGCAATTGCAGACACCTGTGCTAATTAGTTTGGCAGGTGTGTCCAATGAAAGGCAAGACTACTTAAGAAGGCTCTCTCACATTATTAAGCAGCCTACATTTTCTGCCAAAATGGGAAAGAAAAAGGATTTGTCGGCTGCTGAGAAGCAACAAATTGTGGAGTGTTTAGGTCAAGGCATGACTACAATCAACATTGTGCGATGATCAGGATGAAGTGTCTTGGCAATCAAGAAGTATGTAGCTGATTCACAGTACACACGTGTGCGTGCTGATAAGGGCAAATTGAGGACTCTTTCCTACAGGCAATTACGTCAGGTTGAAAGAGCAGCGGCAAAAAAGCCTTGTCATAGCAGCAGACAAGTTTTTGAAGCTGCTTCTGCCTCCAACGTCCCCCGAACAACAAGATGCAGGGTCCTTCAGAGGTTTGCAGCTGTGCATACGCCATCCTGTCGACCTCCTCTATCCACTTCACACAAGCAGAAACGGCTCCAGTGGGCCAAACATTACATGAAGACTGATTTCAAAACTGTTTTGTTCACGGATGAGTGCCGTGCAGCGCTCGATGGTCCAGATGAATGGAGTGGAGGATGGCTGGTTGATGGACACCCCACGCAAACACGGCTACAGCGCCAACAAGGAGGAGGTGGAGTAATGTTTTGGGCTGGAATCATGGGGAGAGAGATTGTCGGCCCCTTTAGGATCCCTGAAGGCGCTAAAGATGAACTCCATAATGTATGTGGATTTTCTCAAACAGCACTTCCTGCCATGGTTCAAGAAGAAGAACCGTGTATTTCACAGCAAGATCATTTTTCTGCATGATAATGCACCATCTCATGCTGCACATAAAACATCTGCATCTCTGGCTGATATGGGCATAAAAGGGGACAAACTTATGGTGTGACCCCCATGCTCCCCTGACCTCTACCCCATTCAGAACCTTTGGAGCATCATTAAAAGGAGTGTCTATGATGGCGGGAGGCAGTTCACATCTAAGCAACAGCTCTGGGAGGGTATTCTGTCCTCATGCAAAACAATTGAAGCAGAAACCATCCAAAACCTGACAAATTCAATGGACGAGAGAGTTCAGAAGCTCCTTTCGAACAAGGGGTCCTATGTGAAAATGTAACATCACCTAGAATAAAGTTTTGAGTTGAAAACTGTTTGATTTCAGTTTCTAACAACCTGCTAATGCTTATAATTTCAAAAATGACCATTTTTTTGGTCTTTATTAAAATGAAAAGGTTGATCGAAAAGTTTGGGGGATCTAAGAGTGTGGCAACCCAGTAGTCATGATTACTTCGAATTCTGACAATATGAGGGTCATGCTGCAGGTAGTGCAGCAAGAAGGCACTTATGTGTCTTGCGCATCTCGGAGCCCCAAAATTATTTTCCGGGCTAGATGCAGCTAAAAATTATTTTTAATTTTAAATCTGGTGAAGCTTATTATAGATGGCCTAATAGGATCAGTGCTGCACACTGCTACAAAGCCCAAATTATTTTCCAGTCAAGATACAGATAAACATGATTAGTAATTTGAAAGCTTAAAACGGTTGGTAGGGTGATTTTAACCAATCATCAAGCTTTTACTCTCCCCAGGATGACACAGGGGTAGAAAAGTCGTTTCGGATCCATGATTTGTTCATCTTTATGAACGTGAGTCTGTCTACATTATCAGTGGAGAGCCGCGTGCGCTTATCTGTCAGCACACCACCAGCAGCGCTGAACACACGTTCAGACAGAACGCTGGCTGCGGGGCATGACAAGATCTCCAAGGCGTAAGTGGCTAGCTCCGGCCATTTATCCAGATTGGAAGCCCAAAAAGAGCAAGGGTCCAGTGACACAGTCGTGGCTTCAATGTTTACTTGGAGATACTCCTGTACCATCGTCTCTAGGCGTTGACTATGTGTCAGACTTCTTGTCTCCTGTGGCCTTGCAAAGGATGGGCTAAAAAAGTGGTGAAATGATTCCGCAAAATTGATGTTACCAGCAGATACTGTGGTTCTGTTACGGTTTGAGTGCTGAACACTTGACGGTCCCACGGTTGGCAAGTTGGAACTGTGAGATTCACTACGTGCACCACTGGTATTTTGTGGAAAAGCACATGTAAGATTCTGCAACAGTCTCTGCTGATACTCCTGCATGCGTGCATCCCTTTCTATGGCAGGAATAATTTCTGCAAATTTACTTTTGTACCGGGGATCTAACAGTGTGGCAACCCAGTAGTCAGGATTATTTCTAATTCTCACAATTCGAGGGTCATGTTGCAGGTAGTGCAGCAAGAAGGCACTCATGTGTGTTGCGCATCCAGGAGCACCAAGTCCCTGTTGTGTTGGTGGCGAGGTAACAATCATGCTTCCTTCCTCTGTCCTCTCCCCCCAACCTCGCACAACAGAAATGTGATCAAGGTCTCCCTCATCTGATGAGTCTTCCATCAGTTCGTCCTCCACTTCTTCCTGGGCTCCTGCACCTTCCTCACTAGTTTGGCTGCTACCATGCGCCCTGGTAAAATCATCTCCCCCACCCTCACATGCCTGCCGCCCTGGTGCTGCCGACCGTCTGGACCTTGCAGATGTTAGCCCTTCCGCATACAACTCCTCCTCCTCTACTTCCTCCACCTCCTCTTGTGCCACCACCTGACTCCGAATTCTGTTTAACATGTGCTCCAGCATGTAAATCACCGGAATAGTCATGCTGATAATGGCATCGTCAGCACTAAACATCTTCGTCGCCATTTCAAAACTGTGCAGAAGGGTGCATAGGTCCCTGATCTGAGACCACTCCTCCAGCGTGATTTGCCCCACCTCTGAATCTCGTTGGCCCAGGCTATACGTCAGAACGTATTGCACCAGGGCTTGTCGGTGCTGCCACAGTCGCTGCAACATGTGCAGAGTTGAATTCCACCGGGTAGGCACATTGCATTTTAGCCGGTGAAGTGGCAGGCCCAACGACTTCTGTAGAGATGTAAGTCGCTGAGCTGCGGGATGCGAACGGCAGAAGTGAGCACACAGCGACCGTGCCCTCTGCAGAAGGCCATCTAGTCTGGGATAGTGGGCTAAAAATTGCTGGACAACCAGGTTCAACACGTGAGCCATACAAGGCACGTGTGTGACATTGCCCCGGCGAAGGGCCGCACCCAGGTTTGCAGCATTGTCGCACACGGCCTTCCCTGGTTTCAGGTCCAGTGGAGACAACCATTCATGAAATTGGTTCTCCAGAGCTGACCACAACTCCTCAGCTGTGTGACTCACATTTCCCAGACATTTCAATGTAAAAACCGCCTGATGACGTTGAGCCCTACTGCCAGCATAGTAAGGAGGTGTGCAGGATCCCTTCTGCGCAGTTAGAAAGCTTGTGGCATGACCAGACAGGCTTTGGGTGCAGGTGGAAGACCGAGAGGAGGTTGAGGAGGCAGAAGCAGTGGAGGAAAAATGACATAAAGAGGATTGACGCACAACTCGTGGGGACGGCAAGACTTGGACAGAAGCCCCTTGTCCTGCTGTCACCATAGTTACCCAGTGCCCAGTCAGCGACATGTAACGCCCCTGTCCATGCCTACTCGTCCAAGTGTCTGTGGTGAAATGCACCCTGTCACACACAGAGTTTCTCAAAGAAGCGGTGATGTTGTGTGCGACATGCTGGTGGAGCGCAGGCACACCTTTCTTTGAGAAGTAGTGCCGACTGGGCATCTGGTACTGGGGCACTGCGACGGACATAAGGTCTCGAAAATCCTCTGTGTCCACCAGGCGGAAAGGCAGCATTTCTGTAGCCAAGAGCTTGCAGATGGTGAAATTCAACCTCTTAGCTTTCTCATGGCTAGGAGGAAATGGTCTTTTACTTGTCCACATCTGAGGGACCGAGGGCTGGCTATTGTGCTTAGACGGGGTTGATAAGGGTGTCCCCGGCAAACTGCCGGTCTGTGAGGAAGATGCAGGCGGACATGTTAGGTTGCCTTGATCCAAAGGTGGTGCTATCGATGTGGGACAGCGCTCAAGACCAGCTGGTGTTACCACCTCCAAAGAAAATGATGACCTGCCAATCACGCTGGCTGTTGCGGGTAAAGAGGTGGCAGGTCTGCGCCCCAAAACAGGTGTGACTGCTGTCCCCCCAGTCACAGAGGATGAAGAGGCCGCGGATGCACAAGATATGGCAGACGGTGGTTGGCCCGGCCGGCTAGACCGCATTGTAGCACACTGAGCTTCCCACTGCAACTTATGCTTCATGTCCATGTGCCGGTTCATGCATGAAGTACTCAAACTATGTATTTTTTGGCCTCTACTTAGCTTTTGCTGACAAATGTTACAGATAACACGAGTTGGGTCATCTTTATCGATCTGAAAAAATGCCCAGGCTATGCAAGGCTTAGCACCCATGCGACCTGAAGAGCCACCACGACTTGTGGTGAGAGGCAGAGTTGTGTTTGAGGATGCAGTTGTTGACGTGCTTCCAGTACTACGTCTCTGCCCAGGAAGGCGCAACCTGACCTCGTCGTCACTAGCATCTTCCTCCACCTCCTCTGCTGACCTCATCTCTTGGCTGACTGTGGGTTGACAGTAAGTGGGATCTCCGACCTCATCATCATCACCCTGTGCGTTATCACACCCGTCGTCCTCAGAGCCAACCTGTTCCTGCCCTGACAAAAAACTAAAGTTGTCGCTCCAATCAGGTATTTGAGTCTTATCATCGTCTTCCTCATTGTCTCCACCAACAGGAGTTACAGTTTGGGAATGAGGGTCTACATTATGGTCAGAACCTTCTGCGTCTGGTCCTGGATCCGACTCATAAAGATTCTGGGGATCAGTGCAGATCATTTCCTCGTCTGGATTCACAGAAGCGCTGGAGTCGACCTCTGATTCCCAGGCTATAGTATGAGTAAACAGCTCTGCAGACTCAACCATCTGTTCTACCTCATACTCAGACGGGCAGCTGGAGATTTGGGAGCTGTGAGGAAGCAAGTGCGATTTGGGTGACACCTTTGAGGACTGGAGTATTTGTGATGTTGAAGTTGATGTGGAGGAGAGCCCACTTAAAGGAGCACTTGATATCCGTTGAAGCACCTGCTGTTTTTGTGCCTCATCTGGAATTTGTAGCGATTGGCGTGGCCGTAAGAAAGGGATCTTATCACATTGTCCGCTAAAAGAAGTAGACATTTTAGTTTGGCTGGAAGATGGTCTTTCTTCTGCACCTACCCCACGGACACAACCTTTTTTCCCCTTCCCAACACGCCTATTCCCCTTTCCACCAGCAGCAGGCCTTTTTCCACTCATTTTGGTGGTTACCTAATTCACAACTCTGGAGTTGTTTGCACAAAAAAACAATGGATGGTAACCGAGCAGAGCTGAGTGGCCAAACTGTGGTATTAGGCCAAAACTATTGGCTGGGTTAGATGCAGAAAAAAATTATTTTTAATTTGCAACCTGATGGAGGTCAGTATAGATGGACTAATAGACCAAGTCCCACACACCGCTAGAAGCCCAAATATTTTTTCAGAGCTAGATGCAGAAAAAAATTATTTTTAATTTGCAACCTGATGGAGGTCAGTATAGATGGACTAATAGACCAAGTCCCACACACTGCTAGAAGCCCAAATATTTTTTCAGAGCTAGATGCAGAAAAAAATTATTTTTAATTTGCAACCTGATGGAGGTCAGTATAGATGGACTAATAGACCAAGTCCCACACACCGCTAGAAGCCCAAATATTTTTTCAGAGCTAGATGCAGAAAAAAATTATATTCAATTTGCAACCTGCTGGACGTCAGTATAGAAGGACTAATAGAACAAGTCCCACACACTGCTAGAAGCCCAAATATTTTTTCAGAGCTAAATGAAGAAAAAAATTATTTTTAATTTGCAACCTGATGGAGGTCAGTATAGATGGACTAATAGACCAAGTCCCACACACTGCTAGAAGCCCAAATATTTTTTCAGAGCTAGATGCAGAAAAAAATTATATTCAGTTTGCAACCTCATGGAGGTCAGTATAGATGGACTAATAGAATGATGCTATGCCCAAAAGATTTTACTTCACTAGGTGCAGTAAAAAAATTGGTATTCTATACACAGGTGGTATATCTTGCAACACAGATAGGCTACTCCACTGACTAACACACTCTGCAATAGGCCAAAAAGGATTAGCTTTGCTAGATTCAGCCAAATGCTGTGAAAAAAACTTGCACAGCACTGGCACAGACCTGCCTGGCAAAAACTGATAGGAACTGATGTAACCTAGTCCTGAAAAGGACTCCAATTACAATTAGTCTTTACTCCCACAATCTATCTATTTAAGAGCACAGACCTGCCTGATAAAAGTCGTAGGAAATGCTGTAACCTAGTCCTTAAAAGGACTGCAATCACAACTATTCCCTACTCCCAAGCTATCTGTATATTTGTGCGAAAATTGGCTTGAAATTAACAAGGTATAGCGCACACAGCAACAGCGGTGCCGTCTAACACGCAGCTGCAGCAGTGAGAAAATGGTGGCGACGAGGAAAATGGCTTGGTCTTATAGGGCAAGGACATGTGACATACACTGCCAATCACACATGCCCTTGCTTGTGTGAAAAAAAGCACTTCGCTCCGTGTGTGCGCTGCTGATAGGCTGACAGATTGCACCTCCCCACTGCAAATGCGGGAAAGAGAAAAAAAAATGGAGATCTTCATTGTTCCTGCAGAGATCCATCCCCTGCCCCTCCCCCCACCCCGCTGTACACTCAAACTGCGTATTAACATTAATTTTCATCATTACTGAGAAAAAATCCAGTTATGATTTTGGTGCACGAACAGTTATCGAACATAACCTCGAACAGCCGAATTTTTCTCAAATTGTTCGTGTTCGCCGACCGGCTCGAACACCGCCCAAAACAGCTCGAATTTGAGATTGGCGAACAGTTCGAGTAGAACAACGCTCATCTCTATCTTTGAAACCGACCTCAGCACTGACGATATGGCCAATTATTTCAAAGAAAAAATTTACCATATCAAACAGTAAATTTTCTCCCAATACCCAAATGTTATGCATGCTCCTTCCTCCCACATTACATCTTGCTCACTTTCTGACTTCGAACCCTAAGAAGAAGTGACCAGGCTCCTTGCATCTTCTCTCCCTACCACCTGCACCAGTGATCTTATTCCCTCTCATCGCCTTCAGTCCCTTTCTCCAGCTGTCACCACTCACCTAACTAAAATATTCAACCTTTCTCTCTCATCTGGTATTTTTCCCTCCTCTTTTAAATGCGCCTGTATACATCCATTACTTAAAAAAACATCCCTCGACCAGAACTGCGCTGCTAAATACAGATATACCAAAAATGCCATCTAATATACAGGGAAAGTGGGCAACCATCTGTATTACAGATGTCTGTCCACCTGCATGCTGGAACAGCATAAATAAAGGAGGAGAAAAATTCAGCATATATTGCAAAAGTGTATTTATTCAATAATGCACAAAAAAACACATGAAAATAGAGACAATGAGGTAGTCAGATGAAAAGGTGCTGACAAGTCAGGTAAGTATATATGATATGCCTATATTAAATTCATAAGTTAGCATAATTACACCCTACCTTAATTTAGATTAAAAGAGTAGGAAAATAATAGTAAATTCAAGCGGGTGAGTTAAAATGAAAATTACAAAATAAGCACATGTATCATAGTCCCACTGGCTATTAGATGGACAAAAGTAGGGGTGAAACAGTCTAATAAATATAGAACTCTGTGCCCCAACCCATGTGCCAAAGGATCATATTATCCTTGAGAGATAGTTACCTGACAGAAAGACACAGCATGGATGGAGGAGAAGAAATGGTTAAGGTGAAAGCCCAACGTACGATTCGCAGCGTCCCAGGCCGCTTTGTCAAGGGCAAAGAGTAATGTCCTCACAATATCCCAGGATGCATATATATACACATCACATCCCTAAATGTCCGGAGTGCAAACAGCTGATCGGCGAGGCACGCACCCAGAAGTGGCCAGCTATGCCGTGGGTGTGCCTCGCGGATCACATGATGTGGGGCCAGTGTGCCATATACGGTGCACGTGCGCGGCTCAGGGAACGCGCTGCAGTCGCGCCCCTGCCTTCAGACCACCAACCGCGCATGCGCGGGAACACAGTCCCATGCAGACGCAGGGAGGTAAGCAGACTTCCAGGTGCGCGCGACGCGACCCACACTGCGGGCGCGCGCTCAACCACGTCAGAAGACAGCATGAGACACTGCTTGTGAAAGGTTGGATATAACAGGGGGAATACCAGCAAGAAAGGAGGAAAAGCCAGATAAGACATAATCAGAGAGAAGGCAGGCATATAAATACTAAATAGCAAAATCATTTTCAAAAACAATACAAATATAAATATAAATATATCCCAAAGATCATATATGCATAACTGGCAACAATCATAAATCCTGGTAGTCATAACTCCCATCTAGGCATTGGGTCCAATAGCTATATCCAAATCTCATTGTTTTCCGGACACAGATGGGGTTAAGAGGACATTCATAGATGTGGACTAATGAAAAGAGGAAAAAAGACAAAAATAAACACTAAATAAAACCAATTAAAACCACATATGGATTAAATCCTCTTAAAATCACCCAACCCACATGTGTCAATACATGTGGGAATGGAGGTGTACAGGATAAATTTACGGCTATAGGAAAGGAGAGAAACTCAGAGACTCGTTCAAACCGTTAGGTGTCACTGTGTTCAAGCGCATGATCCATTGTGACTCTTTTTGGGAAATTATCTTCCTGATATTGCCCCCCCGGATACCCATGTGTATTACATAAATGCCACGCACCATAAAAGAGCGTGGTTTGCAATCATGTTTGGCTTTAAAATTGCGTGGTATCGTCTTAAGTTGACTTGGGTCATTTGCTGAACTGGCCGCCACAATGTCCCTTACATGCTCCCTTATGCAAACCCACAGCTCTCTTGATGTCAAACCAACATAAATGAGTGAGCAGCTGCAGGTAGCATAGTAGATGACATTTGATGTACCGGAAGTAATGTGATGTCTAATATCAAATGTCTTCATGCCATCAGCCGAGCGAAAGTTAGTGCAGAGTAGGACATTGGGGCATGCCATGCAGTGTCCACATTTGTAATTAACCAGTGTCGGTCCACTTGAACCAAATAAATGTGATATAGGTGCTACATAGTGACTATTCATCAAGATATCACCGAGATTGCGGCATCTCCTAGGTGTCATAGATGGACTGTCCCTGAGGTGTCCCCTCAGGGCGGGCTCCATCATCAATATGCCCCAGTGTTTTTGAAGGATTGCTCTCATATGGTCCCACTCATGGTTATAGGTGGAGATGAACCGGATGGTATCATCCTTCCCTAGCGCAGGTGTCTTACAGTGGAGAAGGGAAACACGGGAGGTCTTTCTAGCCCTATCATATCCTCTTCTGATACATCTCCGGCTATAACCACGCTGTGCGCACCGTAATTTCAAATCTTGTGCCTGGCGTTCAAAGCTCTGTTCTGTGGAGCAGATCCGCCTCAGTCTCAGGAACTGTCCAACCGGGACAGCCCCAATAGTGGCCGGACTGTGGGCAGACCCAGTGTGAATCAGAGAGTTGACTGAAGTGGGCTTCCTGAAGACATCTGTCTGAATACCCCCAATGGCATCCACGCTCAAGGAGATATCCAGGAAGTCCACTCTTTTGATGTCAAAAGTATAGGTCAATTTGATATTATATCGATTGACGCTGAGAGAGTCCATGAACTCCCCGAGCTGCTGGGCAGTGCTCCGCCACAAAAATAGAATGTCATCTATATATCTTAGCTAGCACAGCACATGGTTGGCGGCCGGCACACCCTCCCTATCAAAAATCTATCTTTCCCACTGCCCAGGAAGAGATTCACATAGGAGGGAGTGCAGGCCGCCCCCATGGCTGTGCCACGCTTTTGAAGATAAAATTGATCCTTGAAAACAAAGAAGTTGTGGGTCAGGGCAAACTCCAGCAGCTCCAGGATAAGTTCACACATGGGGCTATCCAGGTCGGAGGCCCCCAAGAAGAGGCGGACCGCATCTAACCCATCGTTATGTGCAATGCTGGTGTAGAGGCTCTCGTCGGCAGTTACAAGGAGAGTCCCTTCATCCACAGTGATGCCATCGACCCTCGTGAGGACATCAGTCGTGTCCTTTACATACGACGGTAAATTTGCCACTAGAGGTTTCAAATAGTAATCGATAAATTTACATATGGGCTCACATAACCCCCAATGCCGGACACAATCGGACGTCCCGGAGGGTCAGCGGGATCCTTGTGGATTTTAGGTAACAGGTAAAAGGTCGGGGTCCTAGGGAAGGCAATAGTCAATCTCTCATAAACTTTTTTAGATATAACTGCACATTCAAGGGCTTGGGTCAAGATATCCTGCAGCTTCGCCGAGAAGTAGGTCAGAGGGCAAGATGTTAATCTAATATAGGTGTGTGGGTCCCTCAATTGTCAACGTGCCTCACGTTCATATTTCTGGATAGGCCAGATTACAATATTACCTCCCTTATCTGCACCTTTAATGACTATGTCACTGAGTTCTTGAAGTTGTTGTAATGCATAACGATGTCGGTGTGTAATATTATCAAATTTACGTTTTGTAGATAATTTTATGAAATCTTCAGTAACAAGTTTAGTGAAAATATCCACTGATGGGCAGAGAGACAAGGGGGGGGGTATCTTGTAGATTTGGGCATAATTGATTGAGGGAACCCACCTCGTGGAGGATTGTTATGTTCGTCTGCTAATCCCTCCAAACACCTCATGGCCTCCTCCTCGGCAGCCGCAGCATCTAAAATTCCCGAACCCCTGTAGTGCAACTTTTTCAGTATCAGTTTGTGGGAAAAGAGATGTAAATCCTTTATCGCTGAAAAAGAATTAAAAGCATTAGTAGGAGAGAAAGACAGTCCCCTCCCCAGGACCTCGACCTGTGCCCTGGATAATATATGTGAGGACAGATTGATTACCTGGAGCCCACCCTGAGGGGGGACCACAGAGCCAGCATGACTCGGTCCTTTCGTTTTATTGGACTGTCTCGTCTGCATTTTATTAGGGGCACCGAATCCTGATGTGTGATGACCCACTGAAGCTGTAGAGTGGCTGTCTTCTTGGGATTTATTCGACTGTATTGACCTCGATCTCGATCTAGAGTTTGATGAATTGTGGTATTTAGATCGAGAGCGGTCTGATTGGCCTCTCCACCTGTATACACACTGATTCTGTTTGTCCCAGATGTCCCTTTGAAATTTCTTAGCTTTACTAACTTGAATATCATGGGCCCACTTTTGTAATTCAGTATCAATGTCCTCGTTCATCTTTTTTAATGACTCACCGGACAGTCCCCTTTTAAGGATAATTTGGAGACCCTCAATCTCGGATTCTATTTCCTGCAAAGAAGCAGCGTTCATGTCTCTTAATAATGTAAGAAATCCTCTGGAACAAGTGTTCGATAGTTCCTCCCACCGAGTTTTGAATAATTCATCAACAATAGGGAAAAAGGGGAACACCTGGACTCGAAGTCCCCTCGGGATTAATTCCCTTTGGAGATATTTCTCCAGGAACGCATGGTTCCACCAAACCTTGGTGCGCTTCCTCAAAAGTTCTTTAAATTTAGCTGCAGCCTCCTGTACATCCCTGTCTCCTCCACAGATTCAACCTCAAAATTGCCTTTTAATGCGTCATCAAGTAATGTGAGCCACGTGCTGTCACACGCTCTATAATCCATGTTGGTAGTGGCAACAGCTGTGAAAAACACAGAAAAATTAATCAAATATACCAAAAATGCAATCTAATATACAGGGAAAGTGGGCAACCATCTGTATTACAGATGTCTGTCCACCTGCATGCTGGAACAGCATAAATAAAGGAGGAGAGAAATTCAGCATATATTGCAAAAGTGTATTTATTCAATAATGCACAATAAAACACATGAAAATAGAGACAATGAGGTAATCAGATGAAAAGGTGCTGACAAGTCAGGTAAGTATATATGATATTTCCATATTAAATTCATAAGTTAGCATAATTACACCCTACCCACTCTAGTAATTGAGAATAAAACAGTAGGAAAATAATAGTAAATTCAAGCGACTTGTCAGCACCTTTTCATCTGATTACCTCATTGTCTCTATTTTCATGTGTTTTATTGTGCATTATTGAATAAATACGCTGCTAAATACAGATCTGTTTCCAATCTTCCCTTTATCTCTAAACTCCTGGAACTCCTGGTCCACTCCCATCTAATCTGCTATCTATCAGATAACTCTCTTCTTGACTCTTTATAATCTAGTTTCAGCTCTTTACATTCTACTGAAACTGTACTCACTCAAGTCTCTAATGATCTACAGCTAAATCTAATGGTCACTACTCCCTGCTGATTCTCCTGGATCTCTCTGCAGCATTTGACACTGTGGATCACCAGCTCCTCCTTACCATGCCCCACTCAATTGACCTCAAGGACACTATTCTCTCTTGGTTCTCCTCCTACTGTCTGATCGCTACTTCACTGTGTCTTTTGCTGGCTCCTCTTCCTTTCCCCTTCCCCTTATTGTCAGGGTTCCTCAAGAATCAGTCCTAAGCCCCCTTCTTCTCTCCATATACACCGCTCCTATTGGACAAACAATAAGCAGATTCAGTTTTCAGTACCATCTCTATGCTGATGACACCCAATTATACACCTCTTCTCCTGACATCACCCCTACATTATTACAAAATACCAGTGATTGTCTTTCCGCTGTCTCTAACACTATGTTGTCCCTCTATCTAAAATTGAATCTGTGAAAAACTGAACTACTCATATTTCCTCTTTCCACTAATCTACATTGCCATTTTCATTTGTGGCTCCACCATTATTCCCCAGCAACAAGCCCGCTGTCTTAGGATCATACTTGATTCGGATGTTTCTTTCACTCATCACATCAAATTACTCGCTCGCTCGTGCCATCTACACCTCAAAAACATCTCTAGAATCAGAACTTTTCTTACCTTTGACTGGGCAAAAGCTCTTACTGTAGCTCTTATTCATTCTTGCCTGGACTATTGCAACTCTTTACTAATCAGTCTCTCTCTTTCCAAACTTTCCCCTCTCCAATCCATCCTGAACGCAGCAGCCAGGATCATATTCCTCGCCAACCGATTCACCGATGCCTCTTCCCTGTGCCAGTCATTGCACTGGCTTCCCATCCAATACAGAGTTCAATATAAGCTAATCACTCTTACCCACAAAGCTCTCCACTCTACATCTCCTCCCTTGTCTCAGTCTGCCACCATACCCATGGCCTCCATTCTGCTAATGACTTAATACTAAAATCCTCCATAATCAGAACCTCCCACTCCCATCTCCAAGATTTCTCTCGTGCTGCGCCAATTCTTTGGAATGCACTACCCAGGACAATTCAATTAATTCTCAAGTTTTAAGCGTGCCCTAAAATCCCATTTCTTTAGACTGGTCTATTGCCTCAACATACTTATCTAACTGTCCCAGTTTGGCCCATATTAAAATTCTCTTCAAAATCATGTTCATACCATCTATACACTGAATAGCCTCTGTTTGGACTGTATACATACTGTCTGGCGACCAGTTCTTGTAGTGTTATGTACTTACCCTATTTAGCATATTATAGCTGTATTATATAATATATGTACATTTTACCTTTTGTGTCTCCCCTATTTCCTCGTAGACTGTAAGCTTGCGAGCAGGGCCCTTACTCCATTAAATATCTGAGTTATGCTTATTCTGTAGCGTCTTTTTGTCTGTACAAGTCCCCCCTAAAATTGGAAAGTGCTATGGAATATGTTGGCTCTATAAAAATAAAAATTATTATTATTATTACTATTATTATGAATATGAAAAGTGTTCCATTTGTTTTAGAGTGTAATCTTCTATGTAAATCTGTATCGGATTACAAAAAAATACTAAAAACTTCTGAAATACAAACATTTTATTTAAATATCAAAGAGAGGCTTTCAGGAAATATTGGATGTTCCTGCACATATAGTGCTGGCAGGATGCTGCTGAATAGAACCCATCCACTCTAAAGAAGTTAATGGCAAGTTACAAAGAATGAGAATCTTTACTGTTCCTGGATATATTCGGCTGGTATGTGCACCAAAAGCAGTTTTAATTTGCAGGTTATGAGACCTGCAAGACCAGGCTTTTCTATAGTGTTTTTTTTTTATAAAGGACCAGTACACATTAACCCTTTCCCAACAGAGTGATTTTCTGCTTTTTCTCTTATACTTTTTCCTCCCTTTTTTCCAAGAGTCATAACTTTTTTTATTTTGTTATGTCGACAAAGCCGTATAAGGGATTGTTTTTGTGAGACGAGTTGTAGTTTTGAATAACTTCATTCATTGTAACACAAAATGTACTGGAAAATGGGCCAAAAATTTAAAATTTGGTAAAATTGTGAAAAAAATCAAATCCCACCATTGTTTTTTCGGCTTTGTTTTCATGCTTACTATTCTACACTTCAGGATAATTACAGCAATAAGAAACTTGAAAAGTTTACAATTTTTATTTATTTAAGTAATAAAAAACATTTTGAATTTTATGAAAAACAAAAATAGTTTTGTGTTGCTAAAAAAATCTTTTATTTTCTTAATTTTCTCTCAAAGGACCTCTATGAGGGCTTGTTTTTTAGCGTCGGAAGGTGACATTTTCAATGATACAATTTTTGGAAAATTAAAACTTTATGATTGCTTTTTATTGCATTTTTTGCAAGATGTGGCGACCAAAATAATCCACAATTCTGGAAGTTTAAAATATTTTTTTTTTCTCAATACAGCATTTACTGTTTTGAGTTTATTAATTTTATATTTTGATCAGGCTTTTTCCACTTGTGGCGATACCAAATATGCTTATTCTTTGTTTCTATTTCTGAATTATTATTGGAAGAAAAGGGGTGACTTTGAATTTTCATATTTTTATTTTCTTAATTTTAAAAACTTTGTGTGATGCACCTGGAAATGCTGCAGCTCGTGGTTCCACAGTTCACCCATACATAAGTAAAATAAAATAGTCTGTCTTTATGGCCAAAACCAGTTGAGTCCATAAGGGTTTAGAAGAGCATTCCATGTATACTGCATTGGTTGTAGGTGACTGCTGATTATGAGGTCACGGAGTGTTGTGACGCTGATATATAAGCGTCTGCTGAACGGAACTCCTCTGAGGGTTACAGTTAGTGGAGTGTAAGTAGCTTTATATTATCTCCTGATTTATGTCCTATCGTATCCCTTGTGTCTGTGACTCTTGCTCCTCACTTCCCTCATTCTGTAATATCTGAACTTTTGTTTAGCTGAAGAGCAAAATATGTCATCTATCCAACCGTCCTTCTGTCTTTGTATCCACCATCCATACATGGGTACAATAATCGCTATGTATGGATTAAAAAAGTTGTTCACTACATTTTCATTGATGCACTATCCGTATGATAGGGTACCAATGTCTAATCGGCCGAGGTACCTCCCCCGGCACCCCCTCCGATCAGCTGTGATCGGTGACAGTGGACACGGATAGGGCATCAATGAAAAAGTAGTGGACAACTTCTTTAAGTATAATTAGGAATATATAAATTACTGCCATCCATTTTATTAACATTTTAATCACAGTTACATAATATTGATTAGCAATTAGTGATTAGTAATTCACGGAATGGGGTGACATCACAGTAACTGCGGAGGGGACACTCACTAGAGGATTTCTGTTGGCAGTGAAGTATATGTAAACTTTTTATTAATCTCTTTATGTCCTTTATTCTGTTCTGTCACTTTCTTCTTTATCTTAAGGTATTAACCCTGTAATGTCTGGATGTCTCTTCCCCCCTCATAGATTTTTATTCCCTTATTTAAATGTGAACCTTTATTTAGTTAATGAGCTGAGGTGTCAGGAATGAAATTTGATGTCTATTATAATTCTTCTTTTTCCCCCAATCATTTTAGAGTTTTATTGTGTGAGAGCGAGTTATTTGTGTGAAGAAAAAGGTAAATGCTTACTTATTCTAAATCTACAATTTCTCTGATAGACTGGGGTCACATGATGGCAGAGAGTCCTCTTCCATGTCAACCATAATCTCCTGCAACTTCTCTTCTCATAGAGAAACATTGAAGCTCCATGTGAGTAAGGAGAATGGCAGGTGACTCCGCGTTACCATCGAGCATTAGCCTTAGGGAAGAGTCAGACTGTGGTATAACTCGGGTGAGGTTCACAACGCAAAGCATGGACTGGCCATCGGCTCTCCCGACCCGAGCATGATGGCTGCATAGAAATACATGCTGTCATGCTCGGGTTGGGAGAGCCACCGGTTTTTATGTAACACGAAGTTCCAAATACAATTTAGAGCCTTTTGGCTTTTTTTAACACTTTTTTTGACACTTTTCAAAAATATGGATACGCCCTAGTTGAAGGGCAGAGGAAGGCAATGCCCAACAGAATAGTTATAATATGAACCAGAAAGTGAGGTAAAATGGACAAATTCCTCCCTAAGTCCAGTGTTTGGGGTTATGTTTGGAGGACTTGCCAAGCCGGTCTATGGAGACATTACTGGCTTGAGCGTCCCAATTTTGGCTACTGTAATATTGATAAGTAAGTTATAAATTGGGGTCTATATTGGGGTCTAAATTCTATAACTACTGTCTTCCGTTATCAACTATGGAGCAGATACAATCAATTCTCATTGTCTTCCTTACTCTTTAATAGGATGAAGATAGAAGAAGAGGAGGAGGAATATCCGGATGAGATGTATGTATCTGATATAACTGGGATTATTGACTCTCCCATATTCTCCCTGTAATTTTACACAGAGATGTCTGCACTGGTTAAATTAAAGCTCATTAGTATCATTTATCTTCCTATCATTTTTGTAAATGAGTATATGTAATATTATTCACTGTTTTCCTTGGCTTTTTCTTTGATAGATGGATACAGAAAGTTAAGAACGCGAAGCCAGTATTCCGGTATTTATCTTATTACATCTTCCTACCACATTCATATAGGAGTAGTATGTGTACCAATAAGGGGAGGACTTCATAATGATGATATAATGGCATTACCGCTCTCACTCATGGATTGTTTCCATATGAAGGATAAGATTGCTTTCATTAAGAAAAAACATAGACCTCGTCGAATTCCTCATACTGTTGCTCATCCCTTTCCTTCATAGGATAACAATGAGGTCATGAGCAAATTACGGTATTGCTGCAAATTTACCCAGACTCCTGAAGATCAAATATTGTCCTGGAGACCTAGATTAAAGAATAATCATAATATGCAGTCAATGGCATAACTATAGTCTGATGGGCCCCGCTGCAAGATCTTTGACTGGGCCCCCCCATCCTGAATAAATTATTCATATAAATATATATATATAATAGATGGTGGCCCGATTCTAACGTATTGGGAATTCTAGAATATGTATGCGGCCGACCGTGCGCAATCAGCAGAGCGGTGTTTAAATTTGTCGCCAATATCGCTGATTGGTTGCAAAATGAATAGAAAATATAGTCCAGGCATTGACAAAGTTAGAGATAATGATTTTTATTAGAAAGACTAATTTTCTCCTTCAAACTTTGCTTTCATCAAAGAATGCTCCCTTTGCAGCAATTACAGCATTGCAGACCTTTGGCATTCTTGCTGTTAATTTGCTGAGGTAATCTTGAGAAATTTCACCCCATGCTTCCTGAAGCCCCTCCCACCAGTTGGATTGGCTTGATGGGCACTTTTTGCGTACCATACGGTAAAGCTGCTCCCACAACAGCTCAATGGGGTTGAGATCTGGTGACTGCTCTGCCACTCCATTACAGATAGAATACCAGCTGTCTGCTTCTCCTGCTGTAGGATGAAATTGGCTCCAGTCAAGCGCTGTCCACAGGGTATGGCATGGCGTTGCAAAATTTAGTGATAGCCTTCCTTATTCAAAATCCCATTTACCTTGTACAAATCTCCCACTTTACCAGCACCAAAGCAACCCCAGACCATCACATTACCTCCACCATGCTTGATAGATGGCGTTAGGCACTCTTCCAGCATCTTTTCAGTTGTTCTGCGGCTCACAAATGTTCTTTTGTGTGATCCAAACACCTAAAACATTGATTTGTCTGTCCATAAAACGTTTTTCCAATCTTCCTCTGTCCAATGTCTGTGTTCTTTTGCCCATATTAATCTTTTCCTTTTATTAGCCAGTCTCAGATATGGCTTTTTCTTTGCCACTTTTCCCTGAAGGCAAGCATCCCGGAGTCGCCTCTTCACTATAGACGTTGACACTGGCATTTTGCGTGTACTATTTAATGAATCTGCCAGTTGGGGAGCTGTAAGGCATCGATTTCTAAAATTGGAGACTCTAATGTACTTGTCTTGTTGTCTTGTTGCTCAGTTGTGCAGCGGGGCCTCCCACTTCTGTTTCTACTCTGGTTAGAGCCTGTTTGTGCTCTCCTCTGAAGGGAGTAGTACACACTGTTGTAGGAAATATTCAGTTTCTTGGCAACTTCTCGCATGGAATAGCCTTCATTTCTAAGAACAAGAATAGACTGTCGAGTTTCACATGAAAGTTCTCTTTTTCTGGCCATTTTGAGAGTTTCATAGAACAAACAAATCTAATGCTCTAGATTCTCAACTAGCTCAAAGGAAGGTCAATTTTATAGCTTCTCAAATCAGCCAAACCATTTTCAGCTGGGCTAACATACTTGTGCAAGGGTTTTCTAGGGTTTTCTAAACATCCATTAGCCTTCTTACACAGTTAGAAAACACAATGTACCATTAAAACACTGGAGTGGTGGTTGTTGTAAATGGGCCTATATACATCTATGTAGATATTGCAATAAAAACAAGACGTTTGCAGCTAGAATAGTCATTTACCACATTAACAATGTATAGAGTGTATTTCTGATTCATTTAATGTTAGCTTCATTGAAAAAAAATGTGCTTTTCTTTCAAAAATAATGGAACTTCTAAATGACCCCAAACTTTTGAACGGTAGTGTACATATATAATGTCCCCCGTTCTGCCACTGTTCTTTAATGTATAGAAGAAAATATACCATTATAGTATCCAGGGGCGTACATAAAAGTCAAGGGGCCCCATGGAAAAAGTATAATGCACCTCCATACTCCTCCATATAGTATAATTTTTCCCATAGTCCTCCATATAATATACTGCACAGCCCATAGTCATCCATGTAGTATAATGCATTTCCCATAGTCATTCTCATATAATATAATGCAAAGCCCAAAGTGTTTCATTTAGTATAATGCACCCAAAGAGTTATCCTTAAAATATAATGCACTGCCCATAGTCATTCATAATTATAATGCACCCCCATTGTCATCCATGAAGTATAATGCACCCCATAGTCATCCATAAAGTAGAATGCACAGCCTATAGTCATCCTTAAAGTATAATGCACAGCCCATAGTCCTCCATAAAGTACAATTCACAGCCCATTGTCATCCATAAATTCTATAGCACAGCCCATGGTCATCCATGTAATATAATACACAGCCCAGTCATCCATAACTACTAATCTATAACTACTGTCTATATGTGATTATAAAAAAACATCTAGTGACCATTGATGATCTTTTGTTATTAGCTATGGAGCAGATACAATCAATTCTCATTGTCTTCCTTACTCTAAATAGGATGAAGGTAGAAGAGGAGGAATATCCGGATGAGATGTATGTATCTGATATAACTGGGATTATTGGTTCTCCCATATTCTCCCTGTAATAATACACAGAGATGTCTGCACTGGTTATATTAAGGCTCATTAGTATCATTTATCTTCCTACCATTTTGGTAAATGAGTATATGTAATATTATTCACTGTTTTCCTTGGCTTTTGCTTTAATAGATGGATACAGAAAGTTAAGAACGCAAAGCCAGTATTCCGGTATTTATCTTACTACTCCGATATGAATGTGGTAGGAAGGTGTAAGGCTGCATGCCCACTATGCATTTTTCAAGCGTTTTTGATGCGCAATTTCCGCAGTGTAAACGCTTGAAAAACGCTTGGTAATACGTGCCCCATGATCTCCAATGAAAATCCGCATGTTCTGTGCACATGCTGCGGAATTTTCCGCAGCGGATTTTCCTTGCGGAAAAATCCGCAGCATGTCCATTATTTGTGCGTTTCTGCATGCGAATTTGAGATCACAATGCATTTGAAAAACCCAAGTCAAATCCGCATGTAAAAACGCTGCAAAAACGCTTAAAAAAGGCGTGTAAAATCCGCAAGAGTTTTTGCTGCCAAGAACATGCAGAAACGCTGCAGAAATTTTCTGCTTCAATTCTGCATCGTGGGCATATAGCCTAATATGTGTACCAATAAGGGGAGGACTTCATAATGATGATATAGTGGCATTGCCACTCTCACTCATGGATTGTTTCCATATGAAGGATAAGATTGCTTTCATTAAGAAAAAACATATAGTATAATGCATAGTCCATAGTCCTCCATAAAGTATCATGCACAGCCCATAGGCATCTGTAAAGTCGAATGCACAGCCTGTAGTCATCCATGTAATATAATGCACAATCCAATCATCCATAAAGTATAATGCACCTCATAGTCCTCCATAAAGTATAATGCACCCCATATTCATTGATAAAGTATAATGCACCCATAATCATCCATATACTAGTATGGCCACTAATTTTTTTTAAAATAGTACTCACCTTCCCTTTGCTCCCCCGCCATGCGGCTTCCTCTTGTGAAGCCGGCAGCTGACTTCGGAGTGTGATGGGAGCGTGTGCACCCTGTCACGTGTACGCCGATATCAGCTGCTGGCCTCTAATCAGCTGACAGCATGTATTGTTGCACACGTACCCGATGGGTCTGTGCGCCATAATACACTTGAACTGGATATGCGTCCGAAGATGTACGTCTATTTGAAGTGTCTGTTGACGTCGGCGGGCCCCTAACCCGCTGGCCCAGGTCACAGCGGCGACCTCTTCCACCACGATCATTACGCCCCTGTGTGCAGTACAATCTATGAGAACATGGAGCTATATAGATTCTGGAGGTAATTTCCATGATGTTATGTGACAGACAGAATATATAGGGTAGATAATATTTCTATAGGCTTCATATTAGCCAATGTGTTAATAATTCTAATCAGAGCTGTATGATCTATTTCAGGCCTTCTAAATTTGGAGAAGTGTCCCGCTGGCCTAATTTGGAGACAATTCTGTAAGTTGCTGTAATAAGCAGGGTAATAGTTGTAAGATATTCCCTATTATTTAGTATTTCGAATCAATGAATCTATAAGGGGAATGATGTAAGAAAGAGTAGGAAATTCATGAGGATTTCACATCCCCACAATGTCACTGTGCCACCATCAGCAGACACAGGGGCAACTCATATATAAAAACTCTTGTAAGACAAAGTATCAGTGTGACCCATCACAGCCAATCAGAATCCACATTTCACAATCCCAGTTTCCTTTAAAATGAGAGAGATGATCTGATTGGTTGCTGTGGGAAACACTGAGTCTTTTTCTTAGGATACGTTCAGTATTTGGTCAGAATGTTACATCAGTATTTGTAAGCCAAAATCAGAAGTGGAACAATCAGAGGAAAAGTATAATAGAAACACGTCACCACTTCTGCATATATCACCCACTCCTGGTTTTGGCTTACAAATACAGATGTGAAATACTGACCAAATACTAAAGGTGTGAATGTTGCCTTAGAGCAGTTTTTTCATGGATCATGCCTGGGCGTTTTATGAAACCATTTATGTCCTCTATACACAGTCTACAATAACTGTATCCTTCATTCTGCTAATGGTTGGCAACTGAAAGATAACAGTAATGATGGATAGAAATTCACAATTTTTTTGAAAAATTTCTGGTATAAAATAAGTGATTATAACAATGTTAGTTTAAGAGAGTTGCTACATAGAGTCTATGTTTTATGTCCAATAGTGAGGAAGAGGAGGAAGAGGGAGAGGAGGAAGAAGAGGATGATTTGGATATGATGGACAACACATCAGAAGAAGACAGCAATAAATCCATCAGATTGTAAGTAGAGAGATAGTAAGATTATATCGTACTCACCATCACTCCTAGAACATCCGAGTCTCCTGGAAAAAGTTGTTTAAAGATGCATCTATAGCAGCTGTATACAGTCAGATAACTTTTTCCGTAGACTTCCTAAGCATCAGTTGTTCTAACCAGAGCTGTATTTTTTTTTATTTCAGGCGCTTTGGATGTGATATTAGGATGGCATGGCCCAGTGAGGAGTCACTGTCGTAAGTAATTGGGGTAATCATGGTGCTCGACTTTCAGTGTTTGTCCTCAATTATTAAACTGTTAAAAAAAGGTGACAGTGTTACTGTAAGAGTCAGAAGGCCGGTAAAACCTAGGATTTACCGGTCAATCTGGACATTTACCGAGGCCGTCGGTAAAAGCTCAAAATGAAAAGTAAAATTGGACTTTTACCTGTGAAACCTTGGTAAATGTTAACATTTACCGTCGAGCGTGGTAAAAATCAGAAATATCAGGTGTGAAGATGGAACATCTAACTTTAACCAAGCGCAGTTGGTAAATGTGCACATTTACCACGGCTTCTTGGTAAACGTAGCTGAGAAGGGTGTAATAAAAAGTGTAAGCACCGCGGGAAAGGTGTCTGATTAGGCAGATACGGCGAGGAAATGGAGGACACAGTGTTCAAAGTTTTTATAAATGTAATAAGAGTAAATGGGGAAAATATGGTAATAACAATGAACAAAATCTGCTACCCTGTAAGGTATCTGCTACCCTGTAACGTATGTACGTTTTATATATACAGATGTCAATCCTGACTATCCTTAACGTATGTACGTTCTATATATACAGATGTCAATCCTGACTATCCTATGATTATTGTTCCGATCATACAAAAAGTGCCCACTTCCCACTAACATACAACCACTAACCCCACACTAAAATATGCAAAAGAGAACGTCCTATGAATCTTAGGGTATCAGTGTTCCGCAGCACCTTCTCACAAAAAGTTACAAGAGGTACACACGCTGCCGGTGTAGTAGTGTATAAATTGTCCTGTACTTAGCTTCCTGTAGAGCGCAGAGTCCAAAGTCTTTCCAAGGGCCCCTTGCAAGGTGGACGCTAACACCGCTCACACGATTTACCGTTGCCGCGCCAATGTGGTAGAAGCAGAAGATATGCAGATAAGCTCTGAGCCGGAGTTGCTGGGTGCCATGAACGGTCTGTTCCACCCGAGCACCGTAGTTTCTGATCAGGGGAATCGTAAGACAGCGCATTCCGAGAAAAGGCTCGAAGGAAACAGCGCAACAGCCCTGTCTGGGCTCAGTCTAGTCAGCACAGCACCAGTCCTCTCACTCTCCCTAAAATAGCTCCTGCCTCAAGTCCTAGTTTCCTGGGGTTCTCTTCTTAGATTGCTGCCCAATCACTGCCTGAAGAAAATCACTAACTCATCAATGGCAGTGTTAGACCAGTAGATGGTGCTGTTGTACAGTCTTTCACACAATGCTGAGTAACCCTATTACAAAAGAACATGGGATTCTTGCCAAGCAGTGTGGGTAAATGGGCGTACTTCCGGTTTGTGTCCTCATGCTGGATGACTGCCTGAGTGTTTCGCAAGCTGCACATACTGCTCAAAGCTGCATAGCCGACTGCCTGTCAAAGCTGCACAGGCACTAGCTGATTGTCAGATCATGAGTGAGGAAATGAAAAATCGTTTTTCAGAGCTCTTGAATGAAGTGGTGGAGAAAAAGTGAGATAATTTTTATCTCACGGACGATAAATGCGAGAATATATTGAAAGAAGTGAAGGAGGCTAAGGTGGCGGTACCTAAACAGAGTATTCACTACAGGCGTTTGAAGAGGTACGACATCATGACCGTCGGAAGTGCTGAAAAGTTAATTGCACCAATCTCGTGCGAAAAAAACAACGTGTTGCATTACGTTCGGTGTGCAGAACTCTTTAGTGTCATTCATAATGCGCACATCAGTACCGGCCACGGAGGGCAGACCAGGATCCTAAAGGAGGTGAACCGTAAGTTCAAAAATGTCACAACGGAGTCAATAGTTATTTATCTGCGACTCTGCCAGCCATGCCAGAAAAAACAGAAGATTACCAAAAAAGGCCTTGTTGTGAAACCCATCCTACACAGTGAAATGAATTCTCGTGCTCAAGTCGATCTCATTGACATGCAATCAAATTGTGATAATGATTTCAAGTTAATATTCGTCTATCAAGACCACGTCACTAAATTTGTTCTTCTACGTGCTTTATGCACTAAAAGAGCAGAAGAGTTTGCGTACCACCTCCTTGACATTTTTTCCACTTTTGGTGCCCCGTGTATTCTGCATTCTGATAATGGGAGGGAATTTTGTAACAAGGTCATACAGAGTTTGTGCGCAATGTGGCCTGATATGAAAATAGTGCATGGTAAACCAAGACACAGCCAGTCCCAAGGCTCCATGGAAAGAGCAAATCAAGACATTGAAAACATGTTGTCAACGTGGATGGAAACAAATAAGACACCCAAGTGGTCTGAGGGCCTTCGCTTTGTACAAGCAATGAAAAATAGAGCATACCATGAGGGAATAAAATGTTCACCCTATGAAGCTATGTTCGGAGTACCAATGCAGATGGGTCTAGCTACCTCCAAAATTCCTAGTGATGGGATCAGAAATCTCTCTTCAGAAGAAGATCTTGAATAAATGTTTGTTGGTTTGCAAGAGGAACCTAGTGATCCGACATCACCAACAGAAGCCGAAGGGTCAGATGAATCTAACTTTCATCACACGTCAGCACCAACAGCAGCAGAAGCTTCTGATGAATCCAACTGTCATCAGCTGTTCACAACGGAAGGAGAAGCTTTGGACTTATCCAACTGTCCGCACACCTTAACAGCATATGAAACTCTACCAATTTTGCCATCCAAGAATAATGAAGACATAAAGAAAAAAGTGTTGAGTCAAAGCTTTCTAAGAAAGATGGAGAACTTCATGATGATCAGCAACCTGACGTTTTGATTTCGCATACTATCAATAGAAGAATTGATGCGGTCAGAAGAGTTCGAAAAGCTGCAAGAGAAGGACTTGAAACACAGGCCAAGAAAATGTTGAAATGTTCCAGTCAAAAATTACCCGAACCTAACATTGGGCAGAACATCAGAATCAGAATTCCAGACATCGACCGTTCAAAAATGGACCCTAAGTCGATCATTGCGATTATTATAAAAAAAGAAGATGACTTCTACCAAGTGGGGACTACCGCTGGGATCCTAAATGCAGTAGGAACTCCCCGCCCACTAGGGTCATCCCGCCCTCTGGCCGGACCCCACTTCTCCGCCACTTAAAGATCCCTACTTACCGGAGGCTACCAGAGGCTTCCCAGGTCTCGTCGGCCGGCCACATCCTCCTTCTTCCGGGTCACATGACTGCATACGTCACCACGAAAGTGACAGGTGCATAAGTCATGTGACACGAGTTGTGTCACATGACTTACGCATGCGTCACTTGCGTGGTGACGTACGCAGTCATGTAACCCGGAAGGAGAACGCGGACGACGAGACCTGGGAAACCTCCGGTAAGTAACAATTTAGCTTTATACCTGTCTGCCCTGCACACTTGCACCATCCATGCCTTCCGATGATGCATGAAACATGCATTATCGGAAGGTACGGATATATCCGACAGATATCGGGATTATCCGTATCCGTACAGCCCGCTTATCCCTAGTCACAATTACAGAATTACATAGTTTTGAAGTTGCGTTATTCTTGTATTTGCGTTAATTTGACATTTTTGAGAAGTATTTTCCTACATAAATGTTTTCTATTTGCATTTTCCTATTTGCATTCAGAATTACATAGTTTTGAAGTTGCGTTATTCTTGTATTTGCGGTAATTTGTCATTTTTGAGAAGTATTTTCCTACATAAATGTTTTCTATTTGCATTTTCCTATTTGCATTCAGAATTACATAGTTTTGAAGTTGCGTTATTCTTGTATTTGCGGTAATTTGTCATTTTTGAGAAGTATTTTCCTACATAAATGTTTTCTATTTGCATTTTCCTATTTGTATTTGTTCATTTGCATTTGCATTTTGAAGAATAAAAATATTTCTAACGATTAAGGCCTTCATCAGAGTCGGAAATTGCATTTAGCTAACTTTTACCACCATCATCTGCTGGTAAGAGTCAGAATTCTGTGACGCAAAGTTACTTTTACCAACACATGCTGGTAAATGTAAAGATTTAACAATTCGCCCAGGTAAAAGTCGAAAATCGTTCGTTTATATGGAATACATCTGACTTTTACCAACGCTGTTGAGAAATGTTAAGATTTACCAAGACTTCACCGGTAAAAGTACAATTTTACTTTTCATTTTGAGCTTTTACCGACGGCCTCGGTAAATGTCCAGATTGACCGGTAAATCCTAGGTTTTACCGGCCTTCTGACTTTTACAGTAACAGCAGCATCGGCAACCATAAAACATTTTTTTCCTAATTACTCAATATAGTTATGCCCCTGAATGCTACCCTTTGTCATTACATTTATAAACGAGACACTCTGTAAAGATGATATTTTCTGTTGGTTTCACTGTTTCTAGCAAAAGTTACAGTTTTCTATAGACCTGTGACACCAATAAAAACAACCTGGGCGAGCAAAGAATCAATCAAGTTATTAGAACTTTCATTGCTGCATTTGCACTAATGGAACCCATAGAGCAGGACTGGAGAAATCCTGGAAAAAATAAATATGTAATATAATATATATTATAATATATTATATGGGGAGAGGGGCATTTGTATTTGCAAGTACACATTTTGCTGGATTTCTTTATTTTGGGGGTGGGGAGCCATGTCACTTTTTCAGAGCTTTTATATTACCAGAGAAGCGGAAGCCCCAATGTTTCCGTTAACAGATGACGGACCAGAGTGGGGGCTTTTTATGTGGATTGAGTTGAAGCTTTTAATGGGAGCTTTTTCCAGAACATTTGGGATCACATTTATCCGGTGCCACCTGCTGCATTAGTTTTGGAAAAATAAACACTATAAAAACCCACCATGATATTATTGTATGAACCCACTCTAAAACTCCCCATTAAAGAGCGATTACAAAAATGGTCATATGTGAGAGATACTGCATATAGTCTATATTATGTGTCCAGTAGTGAAGAAGAGGAGCGAAAAGTGGTCAAGGATGAGACAAGTGAGGAAGAGAGCAACAAAGAGACCACGAGACTGTAAGTGGAGAGATAGTGACATATACAGATATTATAGGCTGTATATGATTGTAGATGTTTATTAGTAAACTAATGAATGACTTGTTATCACTGTGCAGAGACTGAGGATATAAAGCATGCATATACCTGGCTATCAGGGATCTATTGGGGGGGTTAATGTCTTGAGGGTCTCATACACCAGGGTTAGAGTAAACACAATTTTCTGAGCCTTTTCTTGTCTTACCAGAGCTGCCCCTCAAATGTGGCCATGGAACACGGAGAATAGGGGGACATTGCCAGTATAAGACATGTAATGACTGACAGTCTGTTCTCCTGATCTACATGTCTCACACTGGTAATGCCACCTTTTATTTAAAATAACCTCTGAAGGCAGATTCTCAGGGAGATCTGTGTCCGGCTCATAGATTTTAACAACTAATTTACATAGTTAGAATAATATGGATTACTCAGAAATAAGACTTTGAATCGCAGATATAAAGGAATCATTTTATTCAACCTTCTATGACCTGCATGCTCATATAGACGGCTCAGGAGGGGTAATTCTTCTGACAGATTTCCTTTAAGTCATTGAATTTATGTAGGAGACAATATCGCTGTATATAGCCTCATAGACTGATTAGAATGATATCATGAAGTGTCTGTATCTCAATTTGTTTATTTGGATTTCTTTAAGACACAAACGTAAATGGTGTATCATGAAATGCTTCAGGAGGACGAGCAGCACCAAAGTCAGAAACATGTAAGTACTTTACCCTCTTCCCACAAATGGACGAGCCCTTATGTTCTAATTGCCGACCAATATATAATGTTCCATCCTGGTAGATACACAGACAGAAGATCTGTCCCCATGCAAATGTATCCGACATGGATATTTATACAATGAGCTAATAATTAGTAATGACATCCATCTATATCATGTAGTGAAGTATATGAGACAGGTCATACATTATGTTTATTGTCTGCGTCCTTATGGGTCTAGGGTCTGTTCCAGATTATTATTTTACATGGTATTTGTTTGTGATCATTTCTTCTATTTCTCCAGCAGCCGACGTGACAACGAGGAAAACGTGCGCCAGCCACCAAAGTAAGGAAAAGCTTCCTCCATTGTTGTATGTGACATGTTGTTATATTGAGGCTCATAATATCAGGGGTAGATATATGTTGCATCTTCCCTTTATATCTTTATACTATGTTGTATATTTTAATGGAAGAAACCAAGATTTAAATGTCTGTCTATATGTCCCATAGTGAGAGAAAAGCATTTCCTTTTTCAGTTCTCGACTTCTAAACTCATTAACCCTCCCGTCCTTTCTTCTCCATTCTAAACACTATTTACCACTATTTGGCTTCTTCTTAGACTCCTCAGAGCATTTTTATGCTGCTTCAGCATCACAACAGTGGAGTAAAGAAAAAACGTAAATATTGTTTAAATTATTTTTATTGTAAGAATTTAAGATTTACAAAATCTAATCAGTATCATCTTAAGTGCTGATTGATTATCATTAGTGTTGAGCGATACCTTCCGATATCGGGAAATATCGGATCGGATTGGATCGGACCGATACCGAAAAAGTATCGGATATCGCCGATTCCGATACCGGAAACCAATGCAAGTCAATGGGACATAAATATCGGAATTAAAATAAACCCTTTCTTTCCTTGTAGGTTATTTCTACATGAAGGAAAACAACTAAGAATAATGTAGAATGTATTGGGGGAGGTGGGGGAGACAATAAAGGCATAGAGGTTTAGCCCAGTCAAATGGAATAGCAGGAATTAATATTTTTTTATTATGTTCTGAGTTACGGAAATATTAACTATGTTAAGTATTTTTATATTTTGTCAGATATTTATGTTTCACTACTTCCATGCTCTTCACCTTCTTTTTTACTTCTCCCACACTTTCTCCTTCATCATCCTCAGCATCTTTTTCATCCACTTCTTCTTCACCTTCTTCTTCTTCACCTTCTTCGTATTATTCTTTTTTTTACATTCTTCATATTCTACTTCTTCATCTTCTTCATATTCTTCTTCTTCATCATATTCTTATTTGTGACAGGCATTCCTGTAGTTGTTATCTATAAAAGGTTGGACATTACACCTTTCGTTCTGCCCGTCACAAAAGATTTACAACAGGATTTGTCCGCGTTCAGTTTGGCCTGCAGCAGCAGGTCTTTTCCAGGGGCACCACGAGGAGGAACGGACTCACCCCCATACACTGCTTAGTCATCTTCTGCTTATAATTTAGATATTATCTTTTGCTCTGATTTTTAGTCTTATGCTTAATGTTCTTCCGCTTTTTGTTCTGCAGCTTCTTGTATTTCTGCTTCTTGGTTTTCTGTCTCTTGTTTTTCTGTATCTTGGTGCTTGTCTTCTCTTCTTTGTCTTCTTGGTCAACTTCTTCAGGGTCATCTTCTTGGTCTTCTTCGGGGTGGTCTTCAGGGTCGTCGTCTTCGGGGGTCCTCGTCTTCGGGGTCCTCGTCTTCTTCGGGTTGGTCTTCTGGGTCCTCGTCTTCGGGGTCCTCGTCTTCTTCGGGGTGGTCTTCAGGGTCCTCGTCTTCTTCGGGGTGGTCTTCAGGGTCCTCGTCTTCTTCGGGGTGGTCTTCAGGGTCCTCGTCTTCAGGGTCATTGTCTTCGGGGTCCTCGTCTTCTTAGGGTTGGTCTTCAGGGTCCTCGTCTTCAGGGTCCTCGTCAGGGAGATCCAGAGTGATTACCAAGAACCATTTCAAAAAGCTTGAACTTGGAAATGTAGCAGAAGGTACAAGAAAGCTGAGGAACTACCGAGGACCAGCTGACGGTACTGGAACCCGGATGGATAGCAGAAGGTACAAGAGCCAATGGAACTACCGAGGACCAGCTGATGTTACTGGAACTCGGTTACTAAGCAGGAGGTACCTGTGCCAGAAAGCACTACCAAGGACCAGCAGACGTTGGTGGAACTTGGATACCGAGAAGGAGGCACCTAATCCAAAGGCACTGCCGAGAACCAGCTGACGGTACTGGAACCCGGATGGGTAGCAGAAGGTACAAGAGCCAATGGAACTACCGAGGACCAGCTGATGTTACTGGAACCCGGATGGGTAGCAGAAGGTACAAGAGCCAATGGAACTACCGAGGACCAGCTGATGTTACTGGAACTCGGTTACTAAGCAGGAGGTACCTGTGCCAGAAAGCACTACCAAGGACCAGCAGACGTTGGTGGAACTTGGATACCGAGAAGGAGGCACCTAATCCAAAGGCACTGCCGAGAACCAGCTGACGGTACTGGAACCCGGATGGGTAGCAGAAGGTACCCATGTAAAAAAAAAGTTCAAGGCCGCGAGCCGGCCGCAGTTACCAAAACCCACAGTCCTACAGAGGGTGCTTGTCCTATTGGCACTATGGAACCAGCCTTCATTGCCAGATCCCGCAGCCCACATAGGAGTCACCTAAACTGCAGGCACCATAGAGTCGGCTAACCCGACCGCAACACGACAGGACAACGCATTGGAGGCAAAGTGACGTTGACACTACCCGGAAACAGCTGGCGTGCTGGAACCAGGCTGGGCAGGAGGGAGTACCCGTGCCAAAGACACTGCCGAGAACCAGCTGACGGTACTGGAACCCGGATGGGTAGCAGAAGGTACAAGAGCCAATGGAACTGCCGAGAACCAGCTGGCGGTGCTGGAGCCCAGGGTAAATACTAAAAACAGAAGAGCCAGAGGTGTATTTGGAGGAGGTTTTAAATCCGTACTACAGTGGATGTGGACAAAGCAGGAGAATTTGCCGGACACACAGCTGGGGATCAGCTGACGTTACTGAATCCCAATAACACTGGAGCAAGCGTTGACTGTGCAGACGGCACTTCTGAGCAGCAACTAGCGGTATTGGAGCCCAGGGTAAATACTAAAAACGGAGGAGCCAGAGGTGTAATTGGAGCAAGTTTTAAATAAGTAGCACAGTGAATATGGACAGAGCAGGAGAAATTGCCGTGAACACAGCAGGGGAACAGCTGACGTTACCGAACCCCAATAACACCGCAGCAAGTGTTGACTGTGCAGACGGCACTTCCGAGCGCCAACTGGCGGTGCTGGAGCCCAGGGATAAGAATGAAAACAGAGGAGCCAGAGGTGTAATTCGAGCAACTTTAAAATGTGTAGTACAGTGGATGTGGACAAAGCAGGAGAAATTGCCGTCCGCACAGCAGGAGAACAGCTGACGTTACTGAACCCCAATAACACGGCAGCAAGTGTTGACTGTGCAGACAGCACTTCCGAGCGCCAACTGGCGGTGTTGGAGCCCAGGGTAAATACTAAAAACGGAGGAGCCAGAGGTGTAATTGGAGCAAGTTTTAAATAAGTAGCACAGTGAATATGGACAGAGCAGGAGAAATTGCCGTGAACACAGCAGGGGAACAGCTGACGTTACCGAACCCCAATAACACCGCAGCAAGTGTTGACTGTGCAGACGGCACTTCCGAGCGCCAACTGGCGGTGCTGGAGCCCAGGGATAAGAATGAAAACAGAGGAGCCAGAGGTGTAATTCGAGCAACTTTAAAATCTGTAGTAGTGAGAATGTGGACAGAGCAGGAGAAATTGCCGTCCGCACAGCAGGGGAACAGCTGACGTTACTGAACCCCAATAACATGGTAGCAAGTGTTGACTGTGCAGACAGCACTTCCGAGCGCCAACTGGCGGTGCTGGAGCCCAGGGATAAGAATGAAAACAGAGGAGCCAGAGGTGTAATTGGAGCAACTTTAAAATCTGTAGTAGTGAGAATGTGGACAGAGCAGGAGAAATTGCCGTCCGCACAGCAGGGGAACAGCTGACGTTACTGAACCCCAATAACACGGCAGCAAGTGTTGACTGTGCAGACAGCACTTCCGAGCGCCAACTGGCGGTGTTGGAGCCCAGGGTAAATACTAAAAACGGAGGAGCCAGAGGTGTAATTGGAGCAAGTTTTAAATAAGTAGCACAGTGAATATGGACAGAGCAGGAGAAATTGCCGTGAACACAGCAGGGGAACAGCTGACGTTACTGAACCCCAATAACATGGTAGCAAGTGTTGACTGTGCAGACGGCACTTCCGAGCGCCAACTGGCGGTGCTGGAGCCCAGGGATAAGAATGAAAACAGAGGAGCCAGAGGTGTAATTCGAGCAACTTTAAAATGTGTAGTACAGTGGATGTGGACAAAGCAGGAGAAATTGCCGTCCGCACAGCAGGAGAACAGCTGACGTTACTGAACCCCAATAACACGGCAGCAAGTGTTGACTGTGCAGACGGCACTTCCGAGCGCCAACTGGCGGTGCTGGAGCCCAGGGATAAGAATGAAAACAGAGGAGCCAGAGGTGTAATTCGAGCAACTTTAAAATGTGTAGTACAGTGGATGTGGACAAAGCAGGAGAAATTGCCGTCCGCACAGCAGGAGAACAGCTGACGTTACTGAACCCCAATAACACGGCAGCAAGTGTTGACTGTGCAGACAGCACTTCCGAGCGCCAACTGGCGGTGTTGGAGCCCAGGGTAAATACTAAAAACGGAGGAGCCAGAGGTGTAATTGGAGCAAGTTTTAAATAAGTAGCACAGTGAATATGGACAGAGCAGGAGAAATTGCCGTGAACACAGCAGGGGAACAGCTGACGTTACCGAACCCCAATAACACCGCAGCAAGTGTTGACTGTGCAGACGGCACTTCCGAGCGCCAACTGGCGGTGCTGGAGCCCAGGGATAAGAATGAAAACAGAGGAGCCAGAGGTGTAATTGGAGCAACTTTAAAATCTGTAGTAGTGAGAATGTGGACAGAGCAGGAGAAATTGCCGTCCGCACAGCAGGGGAACAGCTGACGTTACTGAACCCCAATAACATGGTAGCAAGTGTTGACTGTGCAGACAGCACTTCCGAGCGCCAACTGGCGGTGCTGGAGCCCAGGGATAAGAATGAAAACAGAGGAGCCAGAGGAGTAATTGGAGCAACTTTAAAATGTGTAGTACAGTGGATGTGGACAAATCAGGAGAAATTGCCGTCCGCACAGCAGGAGAACAGCTGACGTTACTGAACCCCAATAACACGGCAGCAAGTGTTGACTGTGCAGACGGCACTTCCGAGCGCCAACTGGCGGTGTTGGAGCTCAGGGATTACAGTTCAGGTGGTAGAAACATGAACAGAACAGGAGACCTGGATACTGTTGCCAACCAATTATTTATTCTGGAAGAGGACTGGCAAATTCATGAGAGATCCAGGCCTTGTTCATTTTGAGAAAAGTAAGCCGGTCAACGTTATCGGAGGATAGTCGCATGCGACGGTCTGTTAGTACACCACCTGCGGCACTAAAGACGCGTTCCGATAATACACTAGCAGCAGGGCAAGCTAGCACCTCCAGTGCATACTGACTAAGCTCTGGCCATGTATCCAGCTTACAGACCCAAAACTTGAAGGGAGAAGAGCCGTCTGGGAGTACACTAAGAGGGCAAGACATGTAGTCTGTCACCATCTGACGGAAACGTTGCCTCCTGCTGACTGGAGCTGTCTGTGATGGTGTAGACATTTGTGGCGGCGGGGACACAAAACTTTGCCACATTTCGGCCATACTGGTCTTGCCTTGTGCTGAGGCGCTGCTTCTGCTCCCTCTTTGTGCAGAGCTTCCTCCACTGCCTCGACGCACTGAGCTGCTATGTAAAGCACTAGCAGCACTGCTCTCGGTTGGAATGGAGAACATGATGGAATGCACCAGTGCGTCTTGGTACTCCCGCATTTTACGCTCCCGGTTCAATGGTGTTATGAGGCTTTGTAAGTTGTCCCGGTAGCGAGGATCTAGGAGGGTGGACACCCAATAATCAGCCGTGTTGAGAATGTGGGCGATGCGGCGGTCGTTTCTGAGGCACTGCAGCATGAAATCAACCATGTGCTGCAGACTGCCAACTGGCCAAGAAACGCTGTCCCCTGCTTGAGGCGTGATCTCTGCCTGCTCTGCATCACCCCACCCTCGCTCTAGATACTGACTACTAGAGCATTGTGTACCTCCCTCCTCTGGACAGATGTCTTCCTCATCCATTGACTCCTCCTCATCCTCCTCACAAAGTGTCCCCTGCCTAGGCCTTTGTGAGGAACCACGTTGCGCAGACTGTAGAGAAGCAGATGGCATTTGTGACTCCTCATCCTCCACCTCTTCCAAAACCTCGTCCCTTAGTGCTTGCAGTGTTTTTTCAAGCAGGCAGATAAGGGGGATAGTCATGCTGACTAGTGCATCATCTGCACTCGCCATCCGCGTGGAATAATCGAAGGCACGCAAAACGTGGCAAATGTCCTTCATAGAGGCCCACTCAGTGGTGGTGAAGTGTGAACGGCGCGCACTGCGACTTGTTTGCGCCTGCTGCAGCTGGTACTCCATTACTGCTGCCTGCTGCTCACACAACCTCTCCAACATATGTAACGTTGAATTCCACCTGGTGGGTAGGTCACATATGATGCGATGTTCCGGAAGACATAATCGGCGCTGCAGAGCTGCAATGCGTGATCTTGCATTGCTGGAACGCCGCAAGTGAGCGCACTCTATGCGGACCTTGTGAAGCAGTGCATCAAGATCCGGATAGTCCCTCAAAAAACTCTGCACGACCAAGTTGAGCACATGTGCCAGACATGGGATGTGAGTGAGGTTGCCTAGGCCCAGAGCTGCCACCAGATTTCGGCCATTGTCACACACTACCATGCCTGGCTGGAGATTCGCTGGCACAAACCACACGTCACTCTGCTGCTTGATGGCATTCCAGAGCTCCTGCGCTGTGTGGCTTCGATTCCCCAAAGAAATTAATTTTAATACGGCCTGTTGACGTTTGGCCACGGCTGTGCTCATATCGGTCATCATAACAGGTAACCGTTCACGGGTCGATGTGGAGGTAGACCGTGACGGCTCCTGCAGCGCTGATTCAGAGGAACTGGAGTATGAGGAGGAGTCAATGTGTACAGACTGGATTCCTGCAATCCTTGGAGTTGGCAGAACACGTACAGCGCCACTCTCAAGATCTGTACCCGGCTCCACAACATTTACCCAATGGGCAGTGAGGGAAAGGTATCGTCCCTGTCCATGCTTACTGGTCCACGCATCAGTGGTCAGGTGGACCTTGCTACTGACGGCGTTTTGTAGCGCATGTTTAATTTTTCCCTCCACATGATGTTGCAGGGCAGGGACGGCTTGCCTGCTGAAATAAAAGCGGCTGGGCACGTTGTATTGTGGGACTGCCAATGCCATAAAGTTACGGAATGTGTCAGTCTCCACCAGCCTGAATGATAGCATTTCAAGGGCCAGTAGTTTAGCAATGCCAGCATTCAGAGCCTGTGCTCGGGGGTGGTTTGCCGAGTATGGGCGCCTTTTCTCCCATGCCTGTGCTAACGATGGCTGTAGACTGGCCTGGGAGTGTGAGGATGACTGGGAAAGTGGTGCTGTGGGTGGAATTACACTGTGTCTCTGTACAACAGTGCCAGAGATTCTTCCATGGCGATCCTGTGAGGAAGCCGAACCAGCTGTGTGTGAGCTGGAGGAAGAGGCTACAACACGAGCTGAAGAGGTGGTAGGTGGCGCTGTAGGTTGGCCTAGGTCTTCAGTGTGTTTGTGTAACTCCACCACGTGCTTGGTCCGCACATGTTTCCACATATTTGTGGTATTGAGGTTGCTGACACTTTTCCCTCTTTTCACCTTCTGATTACACAGCTTGCATTTGACAAAGCAAATGTCATCTGCAACTGTGTCAAAAAAGGACCAGGCACTGCAAGTCTTGGGAGCGCCCGCTTTGGATTTTGGAAGAGCCATGCTCCTAATGGGTGCCGAAGTGGAGGCTACAGGCAACCAAGTCTGCCCCCTCCCTCTCCCTCCTTTTTGGGCCGTTCGGGGAATCTCTTCCTCAGAGCTGCTCCCACCACCTTCCTGTCCCTCACGCCATGATGGGTCAAGGACCTCATCATCTACACCACCCTCTTCAAACAACTGCTTCTCCTGGGTAGTCTCGACAGCACAGTACGCACCAGAAAGTGGCACCTGAGTCTCATCATCAGATGCGTACTGAGGTGTGCTGCTGACCATAGGCACTGGCCCACCCGCCTCTTCAGATTCAGAGAGACAAAACGGTTGCGCATCACTGCATACTACCTCTTCTTCAAATTCTCGAATTCTGCTTGGCTGGCCCCCTCTTTCCAAGCCAAGAGATTCAGAGAACAGAAGTAGAGATGGCTCCTGTCCAGGGCTCTCTGACTGCCTGGGCAATTTGGCAGGTGGTGAAGAGACAGATGGGTGCTCTTCAGTGCTCAGGACCTGAGAGGATCTGGAACTAATTGAAGTCGATGCGTTAGCTGCCATCCATCCGACAACGGCTTCAATTTGGTCCTCGCGCAGCAGTGGGGTACGGCTAGCTCCTACAAAGCTGCGCATAAAGGACTGTTCCCTGGTAAAACTGGGGGATGCTGAGTCACTGGTGCCCGCAGCAGGCACAGAATCCCCACGTCCTCTCCCTGCAGGCACAGAATCCTCACGTCCTCTCCCTGCAGAAACTCCACGCCCACGCCCACGACCACGACCACATGCCTTACTCCCTGCCTTCTTCATCTTGGTAGACTGATAAAGATAGGCAGAAAAGTACTAAGGGCTTAGTGTGCTTATTCCTGAACAGCTGCTAACAGGTATAAGAAACACTAATTTTATAAAGTGTGGACTAGACTTTAATATGAGCTAATGTGGCCTACACAACTGTAAAGTGGAGTGTTTGGTGAACTTTATTTAGGTTTTTTTTGTCACAAAAAGACACTGGATGTGCCTAAAGATGTAATAACGATAGTATCACAAACTTTTTGTAGCTATTACAATGTAGGAAGGTAACCTACAATGCAATAGATGAGGCTGCAAAAAATAGGCTAATACTAATCTGGCTGGGGCTGCAGGGCCCAATGCTGCAGAAAGGCTCCTCTATCTACTCCTATATAGTGTGTTTGGAATCAATTTAGCTGAATATGGATGGAACCACCACACTAATAGGAGATATCAGGAAAAATTATGAATTGGCAATAAAGGACAATGTATGAGGCAGTGACACACACTGAGTGCACTACAACCAGACGGGGTTGAAGCACACACTACAGGGTGAGCTGCACTCACACACCAGACCTTGCAGACAGCGGTGAACAGTACAGATGCAGAGCACTGTGCACTAGTGCTGCAAGACGGAAAAAAATTCTCTATCTACTCCTATATAGTGTGTTTGGAACCAATTTAGCTGAATACAGATGGAACCACCACACTAATAGGAGATATCAGGAAAAATTATGAATTGGCAATAAAGGACAATGTATGAGGCAGTGACACACACTGAGTGCACTACAACCAGACGGGGTTGAAGCACACACTACAGGGTGAGCTGCACTCACACACCAGACCTTGCAGACAGCGGTGAACAGTACAGATGCAGAGCACTGTGCACTAGTGCTGCAAGACGGAAAAAAATTTCTCTATCTACTCCTATATAGTGTGTTTGGAACCAATTTAGCTGAATACAGATGGAACCACCACACTAATAGGAGATATCAGGAAAAATTATGAATTGGCAAAAAAGGACAATGTATGAGGCAGTGACACACACTGAGTGCACTACAACCAGACTTGGCTGAAGCACACACTACAGGGTGAGCTGCACTCACACACACAGACCTTGCAGATAGCGGTGAACAGCACAGGGAACTGTGCACTAGCACTGCAAGGCACAGTGATTTAGAAAGTAGCTTGGGTAAAGCAGTATAGAGCAAATAGGTAGCTAAAACTGTCCCTCAGAACAACAGCGTCCTATCCCTAACTGAATTCACAGCAGAGTGAGCTCAAAATGGCGGCGGTGGCTTTTATAGTGCATCATGACATCATTTCAGCAGCCAATCACAGCCATGCCATTAGTTAAGATGCCTACATGCCTAACAGGATGTGCCCACACTTCTTAGGATCCTCATTGGCTGAATAAAATGAAAATGTCTCATTGCATTATGGGAACTTCCGATTCCGGTATACGATATTGCAATAGTATCGGAATTAAGTATCGGAATTCCGATACCGCGAATATCGGCCGATACCCGATATTTCAGTATCGGAATGCTCAACACTAATTATCATATAAACAGTTGGGTGGTGACAAATAAGTTTTATTCTTATGAAAAAGCATGCAATGCTGGCAGGTAAGGGGTGCATAAAAGGGAAGATAGGGGGATAACGTCACAGTCAAGTTGTGATATTCAGTACTTGTTTTATTACCTATGTCCTTCAAAGTCAAGTTAAAGTCACCTATTATGGTGACTCTAGTATGATCTAACATCATTGCATGATCTCCACATCTAGGAGTCCTGCCAGCTGCTGTAATAATATTATTTCTGCTTCATCATCTCACCTTTGACCTTAGTTTTACCATCTGGCCGATACAGCTCCAAACTACCAGTGGTGCACATGTGCGGGACAGGAGGACAGGCTGCATTCCCGGCTGTATCTAGAGCAGCACTTGTTGCGGTCATGTGATCAGACTTTGCGTGTTGCACTCCATGTGGATTGGGAATCTGGTCGAGTGTTCTGACGTCACATGCTTTATGACTTCTTCAAAGAGAATCGTCCGATCCGAAACTCTTACCATAGCATGCACCAATCAATGCTGGCTTTTTATCTATGGAGATATTTTTCCTTCTTGTTGTATTAGCCAGAGTGGTGTTAAAGAGAAACTTTCTGCGTCCCCAGATGAAGTCTTTGTGCCAAAACAAGCCTCAGGGTTGGCACCACGCCAGGGGTAGGACATTCCATGGGTACAATTTGGCACTGTGTGCACATTGTATTTTTATAAGATTTAAAAACCTAAAGAAATGAACTGGAATATAAGTGGGCGTGCATGCAACGTGTAAGAACATGTTCGCACTGGCCACTAAACTGACAAAACATAAGATAAAAAAACAATTGAGAAAATACCCTGCAGTAGTTAATAAATAGCAATAGTGCATGAAAATAACATAGGGTACTTAGTTAACTTCATTTTGAAAAAAAACTTAAAAGCAATCCCACCACGTCAAGGTGACCCTATCTGGGACAGTCCTAACCTCTAGTATGAAAACATTACCTTTTGTCAAATGGCATAAATGTGCAAAAGGTTTGAGCAGGACTGAGACCCTGACTAATGGACACCCAGCCATGGGGAGCTATATAAATGTAATGTCCAGCTCAAAATAAAGGCAGACTGTGCTTTTATTCGCATACAGTGCAAAAATCTAAAACGAAAACCTAAAGAAATTAACTGGATATGAGTTGGTATGCATGCAACGTGTAGGCATTAGTCAGGGTCTCAGTTCTGCTCGGCTATTATTCACATTTACATCATTTGACATATGGTAAGTGTTTAATACTAGAGGGTAGGACCGTCCCGAAAAGGGTCACCTTGACGTGGTCGAATGGCTTTTAAGTTTTTTTGATCAAAATTATGTTAACTACCGTATTTTTCGGACCATAAGACGCACTCTTTTTCCCCCAAATTTGGGAGGAAAATGTGAGGTGCGTCTTATGGTCCCAAAGTAACTTACCAGTGGGGGTGGAGTGGGATTGGCGGCGGCGACAGCGGCAGCAGGTGGCGGCGGTGGCAGCAGGTGGCAGCAGCAGAAGAGGTATCTGCCTGGGAGCCGGGGCCTTGCCTGGTACTGGGGCCGGTTTCTTGTTGTGGGCGGCGTGAGCAGCTTCCAGTGCGTGCGGCCATCTTTCTGAAGCTGATCTACAGGAAAATGGCCACCGGAGCCGGTGCATGCGCTCTGCTACCCCGGTGGCCATTTTCCTGTAGATCTCAGCTTCAGAAAGATGGCCGCGCACACCAAAAGCCGCTAACGTTGCTCTGCCACGCTACTCACAGCAAGACACTGGCCCCGGTACCAGGCTCGAGGGCCCCAGTCACCACTCACCCAGGCCCCAAGCCCCCAGCCACCACTCACCCAGGCCCCAAACCCCAGCACCAGCCACCACTCACCCAGGCCTCAAGCGCCAGCCACCACTCACCCAGGCCCCAAGCACCCAGCCACCACTCACCCAGGCCCCAAGCCCCAAGAGCCAGCCACCACTCACCCAGGCACCAAGCCCCCAGTGCCAGCCACCACTCACCCAGGCACCCAAGCCCCCAGCGCCAGCAACCAGACGCCCATCTCAAGCCACCAGGCGCCCAGCCCCCCAGGCCACCAAGTGACCAGTGCAAGCCACCAGCGCCAGGCCCGGCTTCCTGAAGGACCTTGCCTCCTGTGTCCCCCGCTACATGGCCCATCCAGGTAAGATACCTATTCAGACTATAAGATGGACCCCCATCTTATCAAAAAAATTTTTTTTCCTATTTTCCACCCCAAAATTTGGGGTGCGTCTTATGTAGAGATGAGCGGTGTTCGACTTGAACTGTTCGCCAATCTCAAATTCGAGCTGTTTTGGGCGGTGTTCGAGCCGTTCGGCGAACACGAACGATTTGAAAAAAATTCGGCTGTTCGAGGTTATGTTCGATAACTGTTCGTGCACCAAAATCATAACTGGATTTTTTCTCAGTAATGATGAAAATTAATGTTAATACGCAGTTTGAGTGTACAGCGGGGCATGGGGAGGGGCAGGGGATGGATCTCTGCAGGAATAATGAAGATCTACATTTTTTTTTTCTCTTTCCCGCATTTACAGTGGGGAGGTGCAATCTGTCAGCCTATCAGCAGCGCACACACGGAGCGAAGTGCTTTTTTTCACACAAGCAAGGGCATGTGTGATTGGCAGTGTATGTCACATGTCCTTGCCCTATAAGACCCAGCCATTTTCCCCGTCGCCACCATTTTCTCACTGCTGCAGCTGCGTGTTAGACGGCACCGCTGTTGCTGTGTGCGCTATACCTTGTTAATTTCAAGCCAATTTTCGCACAAATCTACAGATAGCTTGGGAGTAGGGAATAGTTGTGATTGCAGTCCTTTTAAGGACTAGGTTACAGCATTTCCTACGACTTTTATCAGGCAGGTCTGTGGTCTTAAATAGATAGGTTGGGAGTAAAGACTAATTGTTATTGCAGTCCTTTTCAGGACTAAGTTAGATCAGTTCCTATCAGTTTTTGCCAGGCAGGTCTGTGCCAGTGCTGTGCAAGTTTTTTTTAACAGCATTTGGCTAAATCTAGCAAAGCTAATCCTTTTTGGCCTATTGCAGAGTGTGTTAGTCAGTGGAGTAGCCTATCTGTGTTGCAAGCTACACCACCTGTGTATAGAATACCAATTTTTTTACTGCACCTAGTGAAGTAAAACCTTTTGGGCATAGCATCATTCTATTAGTCCATCTATACTGACCTCCATAAGGTTGCAAATTGAATATAATATTTTTCTGCATCTAGCTCTGAAACAATATTTGGGCTTCTAGCAGTGTGTGGGACTTGTTCTATTAGTCCATCTATACTGACCTCCATCAGGTTGCAAATTGAATATAATATTTTTCTGCATCTAGCTCTGAAAAAATATTTGGCCTTCTAGCAGTGTGTGGGACTTGTTCTATTAGTCCATCTATACTGACCTCCATCAGGTTGCAAATTGAATATAATATTTTTCTACATCTAGCTCTGAAAAAATATTTGGCATTCTAGCAGTGTGTGGGACTTAGTCTATTAGTCCATCTATACTGACCTCCATCAGGTTGCAAATTGAATATAATTTTTTTCTGCATCTACCTCTGAAAAAATATTTGGGCTTCTAGCTGTGTGTGGGACTTGTTCTATTAGTCCATCTATACTGACCTCCATCAGGTTGCAAATTGAATATAATTTTTTTCTGCATCTAGCTCTGAAAAAATATTTGGCCTTCTAGCAGTGTGTGGGACTTGTTCTATTAGTCCATCTATACTGACCTTCATCAGGTTGCAAACTGAATATAATTTTTTTCTGCATCTAACCCAGACAATAGTTTTGGCCTAATACCACAGTTTGGCCACTCAGCTCTGCTCGGTTCCCATCCATTGTTTTTTTGTGCAAACAACTCCAGAGTTGTGAATTAGTTAACCACCAAAATGAGTGGAAAAAGGCCTGCTGCTGGTGAAAAGGGGAATAGGCGTGTTGGGAAGGGGAAAAAAGGTTGTGTCCGTGGAGTAGGTGTTAAAGCAAGAGTAACATCTGCAGAAGAAAGACCATCTTCCAGCAAAACTAAAATGTCTACTTCTTTTAGCGGACAATGTGATAAGATCCCTTTCTTACGGCCACGCCAATCGCTACAAATTCCAGATGAGGCACAAAAACAGCAGGTGCTTCAACGGATATCAAGTGCTCCTTTAAGTGGGCTCTCCTCCCCATCAACTTCAACATCACAAATACTCCAGTCCTCAGAGGTGTCACCCCAATCGCACTTGCTTCCTCACAGCTCCCAAATCTCCAGCTGCCCGTCTGAGTATGAGGTAGAACAGATGGTTGAGTCTGCAGAGCTGTTTACTCATACTATAGCCTGGGAATCAGAGGTCGGCTCCAGCGCTTCTGTGAATCCAGACAAGGAAATGATCTGCACTGATGCCCAGAATCTTTATGAATCGGATCCAGGACCAGACACAGAAGGTTCTGACCATAATGTAGACCCTCATTCCCAAACTGTAACTCCTGTTGGTGGAGACAATGAGGAAGATGATGATGAGACTCAAATACCTGATTGGAGCGACAACTTTAGTTTTTTGTCAGGGCAGGAACAGGTTGGCTCTGAGGACGACGGGTGGCATAACACACAGGGTGATGATAATGAGGTTGGAGATCCCAGTTACTGTCAACCCACAGTCAGCCAAGAGATGAGGTCAGCAGAGGAGGTGGAGGAGGATGCTAGTGACGACGAGGTCAGGTTGCGCCTTCCTGGACAGAGACGTAGTACTGGAAGCACGTCAACAACTGCATCCTCAAACACAACTCTGCCTCTGACCACAAGTCGTGGTGGCTCTTCAGGTCGCATGGGTGCTAAGCCTTGCATAGCCTGGGCATTTTTTCAGATCGATAAAGATGACCCAACTCGTGTTATCTGTAACATTTGTCAACAAATGCTAAGTAGAGGCCAAAAAATACATAGTTTGAGTACTTCATGCATGAACCGGCACATGGACATGAAGCATAAGTTGCAGTGGGAAGCTCACATTGCTACAATGCGGCCTAGCCGGCCGGGCCAACCACCATCTGCCCCATCTTGTGCATCTGCGGCCTCTTCATCCTCTGTGACTGGGGGGACAGCAGTCACACCAGTTTTGGGACGCAGACCTGCCACCTCTTTAACGCAACAGCCAGCGTGATTGGCAGGTCATCATTTTCTTTGGAGGTGGTAACACCAGCTGGTGTTGAGCACTGTCCGACATCGATAGCACAACCTTTGGATCAAGGCAACCTAACATGTCCGCCTGCATCTTCCTCACAGACCGGCAGTTTGCCGGGGACACCCTTATCAACCCCGTCTAAGCACAAAAGCCAGCCCTCAGTCCCTCAGATGTGGACAAGTAAAAGACCATTTCCTCCTAGCCATGAGAAAGCTAAGAGGTTGAATTTCACCATCTGCAAGCTCTTGGCTACAGAAATGCAGCCTTTCCGCCTGGTGGACACAGAGGATTTTCGAGACCTTATGTCCGTCGCAGTGCCCCAGTACCAGATGCCCAGTTGGCACTACTTCTCAAAGAAAGGTGTGCCTGCGCTCCACCAGCATGTTGCACACAACATCACCGCTTCTTTGAGAAACTCTGTGTGTGACAGGGTGCATTTCACCACAGACACTTGGACGAGTAGGCATGGACTGGGGTGTTACATATCGCTGACTGGGCACTTGGTAACTATGGTGACAGCAGGACAAGGGGCTGCTGTCCAAGTCTTGCCGTCCCCACGAGTTGTGCGTCAATCCTCTTTATGTCAAAGTTCCTCCACTGCTTCTGCCTCCTCAACCTCCTCTCGGTCCTCCACCTGCACCCAAAGCCTGTCTGGTCATGCCACAAGCTTTCTAACTGCGCAGAAGGGATCCTGCACACCTCCTTACTATGCTGGCAGTAGGGCTCAACGTCATCAGGCGTTTTTTACTTTGAAATGTCTGGGAAATGTGAGTCACACAGCTGAGGAGTTGTGGTCAGCTCTGGAGAACCAATTTCATGAATGGTTGTCTCCACTGGACCTGAAACCAGGGAAGGCCGTGTGCGACAATGCTGCAAACCTGGGTGCGGCCCTTCGCTGGGGCAATGTCACACACGTGCCTTGTATGGCTCACGTGTTGAACCTGGTTGTCCAGCAATTTTTAGCCCACTATCCCGGACTAGATGGCCTTCTGCAGAGGGCAAGGTCGCTGTGTGATCACTTCCGCCATTCGCATCCCTTACATCTCTACAGAAGTCGTTGGGCCTGCCACTTCACCGGCTAAAATGCGATGTGCCTACCCGGTGGAATTCAACTCTGCACATGTTGCAGCGACTGTGGCAGCACTGACAAGCCCTGCTGCAATACGTTCTGACGTATAGCCTGGGCCAACGGGATCCAGAGGTTGGGCAAATCACGCTGGAGGAGTGGTCTCAGATCAGGGACCTATGCACCCTTCTGCACAGTTTTGAAATGGCGACGAAGATGTTTAGTGCTGACGATGCCATTATCAGCATGACTATTCCGGTGATTTACATGCTGGAGCACATGTTAAACAGAATTCGGAGTCAGGTGGTGGCACAAGAGGAGGTGGAGGAAGTAGAGGAGGAGGAGTTGTATGCGGAAGGGCTAACATCTGCAAGGTCCAGACGGTCGGCAGCACCAAGGCGGCAGGCATGTGAGGGTGGGGGAGATGGTTTTACCAGGGCGCATGGTAGCAGCCAAACTAGTGAGGAAGGTGCAGGAGCCCAGGAAGAAGTGGAGGACGAACTGATGGAAGACTCATCAGATGAGGGAGACCTTGATCACATTTCTGTTGTGCGAGGTTGGGGGGAGAGGACAGAGGAAGGAAGCATGATTGTTACCTCGCCACCAACACAACAGGGACTTGGTGCTCCTGGATGCGCAAGACACATGAGTGCCTTCTTGTTGCACTACGTGCAACATGACCCTCGAATTGGGAGAATTAGAAATAATCCTGACTACTGGGTTGCCACACTGTTAGCTCCCCGGTACAAAAGTAAATTTGCAGAAATAATTCCTGCCATAGAAAGGGATGCACGCATGCAGGAGTATCAGCAGAGACTGTTGCAGAATCTTACATGTGCTTTTCCACAAAACACCAGTGGTGCACGTAGTGAATCTCACAGTTCCAACTTGCCAACCGTTGGACAGTCGAGTGTTCAGCACTCAAACCGTAACAGAAACACAGTATCTGCTGGTAACATCAATTTTGCGGAATCATTTCACCACTTTTTTAGCTCATCCTTTGCAAGGCCACAGGAGACAAGAAGTCTGACACATTGTCAACGCCTAGAGACGATGGTACATGAGTATCTCCAAGTAAACATTGAAGCCATGACTGTGTCACTGGACCCTTGCTCTTTTGGGCTTCCAATCTGGATAAATGGCCGGAGCTCGCCACTTACGCCTTGGAGATCTTGTCATGCCCCGCAGCCAGCGTTCTGTCTGAACGTGTGTTCAGCGCTGCTGGTGGTGTGCTGACAGATAAGCGCACGCGGCTCTCCACTGATAATGTAGACAGACTCACGTTCATAAAGATGAACAAATCATGGATCCGAAACGACTTTTCTACCCCTGTGTCATCCTGGGGAGAGTAAAAGCTTGATGATTGGTTAAAATCACCTCACCAACCATTTTAAGCTTTCAAATTACTAATCATGTTTATCTGTATCTTGGCTGGAAAATAATTTGGGCTTTGTAGCAGTGTGCAGTACTGATTCTATTAGGCCATCTATAATAAGCTCCACCAGATATAAAATTAATAATAATTTAGCTGCATCTAGCCCGGAAAATAATTTTGGGGCTCCGAGATGCGCAAGACACATAAGTGCCTTCTTGCTGCACTACCTGCAACATGACCCTCAGATTGTCAGAATTCGAAGTAATCCTGACTACTGGGTTGCCATACTCTTAGATCCCCCACAATCTTCAATCAACCTTTTCATTTTAATAAAGACCAAAAAAATGGTCATTTTTGAAATTATAAGCATTAGCAGGTTATTAGAAACTGAAATCAAACAGTTTTCAACTCAAAACTTTATTCTAGGTGATGTTACATTTTCACATAGGACCCCTTGTTCGAAAGGAGCTTCTGAACTCTCTCGTCCATTGAATTTGTCAGGTTTTGGATGGTTTCTGCTTCAAATGTTTTGCATGAGGACAGAATACCCTCCCAGAGCTGTTGCTTAGATGTGAACTGCCTCACGCCATCATAGACACTCCTTTTGATGATGCTCCAGAGGTTCTGAATGGGGTAGAGGTCAGGGGAGCATGGGGGTCACACCATAAGTTTGTCCCCTTTTATGCCCATATCAGACAGAGATGCAGATGTGTTATGTGCAGCATGAGACGGTGCATTATCATGCATGAAAATGATCTTGCTGCGGAATGCACGGTTCTTCTTCTTGAACCATGGCAGGAAGTGCTGTTTGAGAAAATCCACATACATTATGGAGTTAATCTTTACCCCTTCAGGGATCCTAAAGGGGCTGACAATCTCTCTCCCCATGATTCCAGCCCAAAGCATTACTCCACCTCTTCCTTGTTGGCGCTGTAGCCGTGTTTGCGTGGGGTGTCCATCAACCAGCCATCCTCCACTCCATCCATCTGGACCATCGAGCGTTGCACGGCACTCATCCATGAACAAAACAGTTTTGAAATCAGTCTTCATGTAATGTTTGGCCCACTGGAGCCGTTTCTGCTTGTGTGCAGTGGATAGAGGAGGTCGACAGGATGGCGTACGCACAGCTGCAAACCTCTGAAGGACCCTGCATCTTGTTGTTAGGGGGACGTTGGAGGCACCAGCAGCTTCAAAAACTTGTCTGCTGCTATGACAAGGCTTTTTTGCCGCTGCTCTTTTAACCTGACGTAATTGCCTGTAGGAAAGAGTCCTCAATTTGCCCTTATCAGCACGCACACGTGTGTACTGTGAATCAGCTACATACTTCTTGATTGCCAAGACACTTCATCCTGATCATCGCACAATGTTGATTGTAGTCATGCCTTGACCTAAACACTCCACAATTTGTTGCTTCTCAGCAGCCAACACATCCTTTTCCTTTCCCATTTTGGCAGAAAATGTAGGCTGCTTAATAATGTGGGACAGCCTTCTTAAGTAGGCTTGCCGTTCATTGGACACACCTGCCAAACTAATTAGCACAGGTGACTGCAATTGCTTACAGTGATATAAAGAGCCCTGACACACATCACCATCAATGATTTTAACTGACAAACAAACAAATTCTTCCCTTATCACTCCTAAACACTTTTTGCATAATAATTTGGAACACAGTGTACATGTGCTTTTCCAAAAAACAGCAGTGGTTCACGTAGTGAATCTTACAGTTCTAACTTGCCAACCGTGGTCTTTATGGAGTTGTTCAATAAAGGGCCCAAAATTAAGATAACATAGACGGGAGAGGTCTCTATGAATAGGAATTCCTAAGAATTTGATACCCTGTGAGGGCCAGGCAAAGGGAAAGTTGGACTGGATGGAATCCTGTATGGATTTGGGGAGGGAGACATCGAGGGCCTCAGACTTCGCTGCATTGATTTTAAAATTTGACCATGTAACAAAGTGATCTATTTCAGCCATAACAGCAGGGATGGATATATGTGATTGAGTGATATATACTAGGACATCATCAGCAAATAGAGAGCACTTGTACTCGGTGCCTCCCACCTCAATCCACCTAATATTGGGGTTATGGCGAATTGATGAGAGCAGGTGCTCCGTCACTAGGATGTATAAGAGAGCGGACAGAGGACATCCCTGCCTTGTCCCATTGGTGATTATGAAAGATGATGAAAATGTTCTGATGTGCCCCCTGGGCCTTGGGACATCCGGAGCCGGACCCTTTTTGGTGGATGCTGGTGGTTGTAGTCTCCGTGGCGGCGACCCGGTTCCGTGGCTCAGGGCAGTCAAACCAGTGGCGGAACTATTTATGTGGTTTTGATGTTTAAATGTCCGACTATGCCACCCGTGGATTGCGGTCAGAGTGACCTGCCGCTGCAGGGCAGACCGCTGGGGCTGGTGTTGTGGGTGCAGCAGAGCGTAGTATAACTCCCCATGGGAGGAGTATAGCCTCTGGGCAGTGTATGCGGAGGATGGGGGTGAAAATAGTGCATGAAAATAACAAAGGGTACTTACCGTATTTTTCGGACTATAAGACGCACAGGACCATAAGACTTGTGTTGAGCTATCCCCGTAGTGTTCGAGTTCGGTTCGGTTCGTCGAACACCCTTGTGTTCGCCGAACTGTTCGTCGAACTGTTTGTCGAACACCTTCGAACACCGTTAAAACCAATGGCAGGCAAACAAAAACACATAGAAACACATAGAAAACACCTTCAAAGGTGTCGAAAAGCTGACAAACTGCTCAGAAGACATAACTAACACATGGAAAAGTGACAAGTACTTATAGTCATGCGAAAAGAAAAGAGGTGGAGGAGTAAAAGGAGGGGGAGACACAGATATAGGCATGTCATGCCCTTCTAAAATCCAAAAAGTGAGAAGCCGACACGGCCAGTCCGTTCCTGCCCATGCCACCTCCATTTGTGCCAGAGCCGCGGTGGACCCTGACGGCCAGCCCCCCTCTCCCAATACTGGTGCCTGTCCGCTGGTGGGTCGAGCGAGCCCCCCTGTGGTGGAGGCAGCTCTAAGCTTTTTAATTTAAATTGTCTCTCTAATTTGAATGAATACACTTTAAATCCTTTTACAAGGATCTATTGGAGGGCAAGTCTCATGCCAGCAGCCGCGTATTTCCAGCTCCAGTAGCGTCCACTAAAGCTGCTGCAGTTAAAAAGCTTTTATAAGGATCGAGCTCGGCTGTCCACCGCAAGGCATCCTACTGCCAGTCCCAGCCCCTATGCCTTGGGGTGCCTCCTGATGCTCTTCACTGAGTATCCCGTGGTCCCGAAGCATTTCCTTTGAAAAAATTAAGTGTTCAAACTACAGGTGGTGTAGCTTGCTTAACAGCCGGGATAAACCGCTGACTAGCAGACACTGCTACTAGGCACAAAGTATTTCCTGGGCTAGATGCAGTTAAAAATTTGTAAGTAGATACTCTCGTTGGATGCTGAGAAAGCATTCCATAGAGTCTCCTGGCACGCCATATATGATTCTCTTAAAAAGCTTGGGGTAGGGGTCTAGGGGACCCTTTTATAGCCAAAATCACGGCCCTGTATCACAATACGTCACCTAGGCTGAAGATAAATGGAACTGTAGCACCCTGAGGGCTCGGTTGCTACAGACGTATTGCACCTCACCCAGAGGTGTGATATCTCACTCTCAGGTAAGGATGGAGTGTGGATCAGGACCCGACACCTGCATGCATTACACCACATTGCCGTGGGGCAGGGCGACCAATATGCCCCTGAGATGGGCACGACAGTCCCTGTCCCTGGCTGGAGTGGGGGGAGGGAACACTGAGGAAGGGGAACCCTGTAGTGCAGGAGCAGGGAGGAAGCAGTTCCTGGGTGCATTGAGAAGGGAGTATAAAAGGTGGGCACCATCTTAGTTCAGTGCAGAGAAGTCTGAGCAGAAGTGGCAGGGAGCAGGGGCTCTGCATGAGCTCTGCTCCGGAGGCGGGCCTAGTAACAGAGGCCCAGGCCTGCAAGAGGGAGAAGGAAGGAAGAGGAGCGGAGAAGGCTCCAGGAACGAGGAATGAAGGGATCCCAGGGGTGCGGACGGGCGAGTCGCCACCGCACGCCCGAATCCACCTGCGTGGAGGGGTCAGGCCAAAGGGGGAGACCGGTCCCCGAACTAGTGGAGGCAGGAAACGACCCTCAGCTAGAAACCGGAGGCTCTGACATTTTATGTGGCGCAGCCCCTCGCTACACCCGCTAGGAAGGCACCACATAGGGTCAGGGAAACTGGCGCCAAGTTTACCAAGAGGAGGCCCGAGGCACCCGGACAGAAGTGTTGGTAAGAAAGGCCAGACAAAGGACACACAAAGGGGGTCCTGTGAAGCGCTCCAAAGTTATCTGGGAGTTGTCTGAGCCCCTCACCTGGTGAGCACAGTACGACGTGGGCAGCCGTTACCTGCAGACATGGTCTGGATAATAAGAACTGTGAGTAAAGGCCCTGAACTGCATCACTGACTCCGTGTCGTTACTGCTGCTGCCCTGCACCATCACCCCCATCCTCCGCATACACTGCCCTGAGGCTATACTCCTCCCATGGGGAGTTATGCTACGCTCTGCTGCACCCACAACACCAGCCTCAGCGGTCTGCCCTGTAGCGGCGGTTCACTCTGACCGCAATCCACGGGTGGCGTAGTCGGACATTTAAACATCAAAACCACATAAATAGTTCCGCCACTGGTTTGACCACCCTGAGCCACGGAACCGGGTCGCCGCCACGAAGACTACAACCACCAGCATCCACCAAAAAGGGTCCGGCTCCGGGTGTCCCAAGGCCCAGGGGGTGCGTCAGAACATTTTCATCACCTTTCACAATCACCAATGGGACAAGGCAGGGATGTCCTCTGTCCCCTCTCTTATGCATCCTAGTGACGGAGCACCTGCTCTCATCAATTCGCCATAACCCCAATATTAGGTGGATTGAGGTGGGAGGCACGGAGTACAAGTGCTCTCTATTTGCTGATGATGTCCTAGTATATATCACTCAATCACATATATCCATCCATGCTGTTATGGCTGAAATAGATCACTTTGTTACATGGTCAAATTTTAAAATCAATGCAGCGAAGTTTGAGGCCCTCGATGTCTCCCTCCCCAAATCCATATAGGATTCCATCCAGTCCAACTTTCCCTTTGCCTGGCCCTCACAGGGTATCAAATACTTAGGAATTCCTATTCATAGAGACCTCTCCCATCTATGTTATCTTAATTTTGGGCCCTTTATTGAACAACTCCATACAGACCACGGTTGGCAAGTTAGAACTGTAAGATTCACTACGTGAACCACTGGTGTTTTGTGGAAAAGCAAATGTACACTGCGTTCCAAATTATTATGCAAAAAGTGTTTAGGAGTGATAAGGGAAGAATTTGTTTGTTTGTCAGTTAAACTCATTGATGGTGATGTGTGTCAGGGCTCTTTATATCACTGTAAGCAATTGCAGACACCTGTGCTAATTAGTTTGGCAGGTGTGTCCAATGAAAAGCAAGACTACTTAAGAAGGCTCTCTCACATTATTAAGCAGCCTACATTTTCTGCCAAAATGGGAAAGAAAAAGGATGTGTCGGCTGCTGAGAAGCAACAAATTGTGGAGTGTTTAGGTCAAGGCATGACTACAATCAACATTGTGCGATGATCAGGATGAAGTGTCTTGGCAATCAAGAAGTATGTAGCTGATTCACAGTACACACGTGTGCGTGCTGATAAGGGCAAATTGAGGACTCTTTCCTACAGGCAATTACGTCAGGTTGAAAGAGCAGCGGCAAAAAAGCCTTGTCATAGCAGCAGACAAGTTTTTGAAGCTGCTTGTGCCTCCAACGTCCCTCGAACAACAAGATGCAGGGTCCTTCAGAGGTTTGCAGCTGTGCATACGCCATCCTGTCGACCTCCTCTATCCACTGCACACAAGCAGAAACGGCTCCAGTGGGCCAAACATTACATGAAGACTGATTTCAAAACAGTTTTGTTCACGGATGAGTGCCGTGCAGCGCTCGATGGTCCAGATGGATGGAGTGGAGGATGGCTGGTTGATGGACACCCCACGCAAACACGGCTACAGCGCCAACAAGGAGGAGGTGGAGTAATGTTTTGGGCTGGAATCATGGGGAGAGAGATTGTCGGCCCCTTTAGGATCCCTGAAGGCGCTAAAGATGAACTCCATAATGTATGTGGATTTTCTCAAACAGCACTTCCTGCCATGGTTCAAGAAGAAGAACCGTGTATTTCACAGCAAGATCATTTTTCTGCATGATAATGCACCATCTCATGCTGCACATAAAACATCTGCATCTCTGGCTGATATGGGCATAAAAGGGGACAAACTTATGGTGTGACCCCCATGCTCCCCTGACCCCTACCCCATTCAGAACCTTTGGAGCATCATTAAAAGGAGAGTCTATGATGGCGGGAGGCAGTTCACATCTAAGCAACAGCTCTGGGAGGGTATTCTGTCCTCATGCAAAACAATTGAAGCAGAAACCATCCAAAACCTGACAAATTCAATGGACGAGAGAGTTCAGAAGCTCCTTTCGAACAAGGGGTCCTATGTGAAAATGTAACATCACCTAGAATAAAGTTTTGAGTAGAAAACTGTTTGATTTCAGTTTCTAACAACCTGCTAATGCTTATAATTTAAAAAATGACCATTTTTTTGGTCTTTATTAAAATGAAAAGGTTGATCGAAAAGTTTGGGGGATCTAAGAGTGTGGCAACCCAGTAGTCATGATTACTTCGAATTCTGACAATATGAGGGTCATGCTGCAGGTAATGCAGCAAGAAGGCACTTATGTGTCTTGCGCATCTCGGAGCCCCAAAATTATTTTCCGGGCTAGATGCAGCTAAAAATTATTATTAATTTTAAATCTGGTGAAGCTTTAGTATAGATGGCCTAATAGGATCAGTGCTGCACACTGCTACAAAGCCCAAATTATTTTCCAGTCAAGATACAGATAAACATGATTAGTAATTTTAAATCTGGTGGAGCTTATTATAGATGGCCTAATAGAATCAGTGCTGCACACTGCTACAAAGCCCAAATTATTTTCCAGCCAAGATACAGATAAACATGATTAGTAATTTGAAAGCTTAAAACGGTTGGTAGGGTGATTTTAACCAATCATCAAGCTTTTACTCTCCCCAGGATGACACAGGGGTAGAAAAGTCGTTTCGGATCCATGATTTGTTCATCTTTATGAACGTGAGTCTGTCTACATTATCAGTGGAGAGCCGCGTGCGCTTATCTGTCAGCACACCACCAGCAGCGCTGAACACACGTTCAGACAGAGCGCTGGCTGCGGGGCATGACAAGATCTCCAAGGCGTAAGTGGCGAGCTCCGGCCATTTATCCAGATTGGAAGCCCAAAAAGAGCAAGGGTCCAGTGACACAGTCGTGGCTTCAATGTTTACTTGGAGATACTCCTGTACCATCGTCTCTAGGCGTTGACTATGTGTCAGACTTCTTGTCTCCTGTGGCCTTGCAAAGGATGGGCTAAAAAAGTGGTGAAATGATTCCGCAAAATTGATGTTACCAGCAGATACTGTGGTTCTGTTACGGTTTGAGTGCTGAACACTTGACGGTCCCACGGTTGGCAAGTTGGAACTGTGAGATTCACTACGTGCACCACTGGTGTTTTGTGGAAAAGCACATGTAAGATTCTGCAACAGTCTCTGCTGATACTCCTGCATGCGTGCATCCCTTTCTATGGCAGGAATAATTTCGGCAAATTTACTTTTGTACCGGGGATCTAACAGTGTGGCAACCCAGTAGTCAGGATTATTTCTAATTCTCACAATTCGAGGGTCATGTTGCAGGTAGTGCAGCAAGAAGGCACTCATGTGTGTTGCGCATCCAGGAGCACCAAGTCCCTGTTGTGTTGGTGGCGAGGTAACAATCATGCTTCCTTCCTCTGTCCTCTCCCCCCAACCTCGCACAACAGAAATGTGATCAAGGTCTCCCTCATCTGATGAGTCTTCCATCAGTTCGTCCTCCACTTCTTCCTGGGCTCCTGCACCTTCCTCACTAGTTTGGCTGCTACCATGCGCCCTGGTAAAACCATCACCCCCACCCTCACATGCCTGCCGCCTTGGTGCTGCCGACCGTCTGGACCTTGCAGATGTTAGCCCTTCCGCATACAACTCCTCCTCCTCTACTTACTCCACCTCCTCTTGGGCCACCACCTGACTCCGAATTCTGTTTAACATGTGCTCCAGCATGTAAATCACCGGAATAGTCATGCTGATAATGGCATCGTCAGCACTAAACATCTTCGTCGCCATTTCAAAACTGTGCAGAAGGGTGCATAGGTCCCTGATCTGAGACCACTCCTCCAGCGTGATTTGCCCCACCTCTGAATCTCGTTGGCCCAGGCTATACGTCAGAACGTATTGCACCAGGGCTTGTCGGTGCTGCCACAGTCGCTGCAACATGTGCAGAGTTGAATTCCACCGGGTAGGCACATCGCATTTTAGCCGGTGAAGTGGCAGGCCCAACGACTTCTGTAGAGATGTAAGTCACTGAGCTGCGGGACTAGAACGGCGGATGTGAGCACACAGCGACCGTGCCCTCTGCAGAAGGCCATCTAGTCTGGGATAGTGGGCTAAAAATTGCTGGACAACCAGGTTCAACACGTGAGCCATACAAGGCACGTGTGTGACATTGCCCCGGCGAAGGGCCGCACCCAGGTTTGCAGCATTGTCGCACACGGCCTTCCCTGGTTTCAGGTCCAGTGGAGACAACCATTCATGAAATTGGTTCTCCAGAGCTGACCACAACTCCTCAGCTGTGTGACTCACATTTCCCAGACATTTCAATGTAAAAACCGCCTGATGACGTTGAGCCCTACTGCCAGCATAGTAAGGAGGTGTGCAGGATCCCTTCTGCGCAGTTAGAAAGCTTGTGGCATGACCAGACAGGCTTTGGGTGCAGGTGGAGGACCGAGAGGAGGTTGAGGAGGCAGAAGCAGTGGAGGAACTTTGACATAAAGAGGATTGACGCACAACTCGTGGGGACGGCAAGACTTGGACAGCAGCCCCTTGTCCTGCTGTCACCATAGTTACCCAGTGCCCAGTCAACGACATGTAACGCCCCTGTCCATGCCTACTCGTCCAAATGTCTGTGGTGAAATGCACCCTGTCACACACAGAGTTTCTCAAAGAAGCGGTGATGTTGTGTGCGACATGCTGGTGGAGCGCAGGCACACCTTTCTTTGAGAAGTAGTGCCGACTGGGCATCTGGTACTGGGGCACTGCGACGGACATAAGGTCTCAAAAATCCTCTGTGTCCACCAGGCGGAAAGACAGCATTTCTGTAGCCAAGAGCTTGCAGATGGTGAAATTCAACCTCTTAGCTTTCTCATGGCTAGGAGGAAATGGTCTTTTACTTGTCCACATCTGAGGGACCGAGGGCTGGCTATTGTGCTTAGACGGGGTTAATAAGGGTGTCCCCGGCAAACTGCCGGTCTGGGAGGAAGATGCAGGCGGACATGTTAGGTTGCCTTGATCCAAAGGTGGTGCTATCGATGTCGGACAGCGCTCAACACCAGCTGGTGTTACCACCTCCAAAGAAAATGATGACCTGCCAATCACGCTGGCTGTTGCGGGTAAAGAGGTGGCAGGTCTGCGCCCCAAAACAGGTGTGACTGCTGTCCCCCCAGTCACAGATGATGAAGAGGCCGCGGATGCACAAGATATGGCAGACGGTGGTTGGCCCGGCCGGCTAGGCCGCATTGTAGCACACTGAGCTTCCCACTGCAACTTATGCTTCATGTCCATGTGCCGGTTCATGCATGAAGTACTCAAACTATGTATTTTTTGGCCTCTACTTAGCTTTTGCTGACAAATGTTACAGATAACACGAGTTGGGTCATCTTTATCGATCTGAAAAAATGACCAGGCTATGCAAGGCTTAGCACCCATGCGACCTGAAGAGCCACCACGACTTGTGGTGAGAGGCAGAGTTGTGTTTGAGGATGCAGTTGTTGACGTGCTTCCAGTACTACGTCTCTGTCCAGGAAGGCGCAACCTGACCTCGTCGTCACTAGCATCTTCCTCCACCTCCTCTGCTGACCTCATCTCTTGGCTGACTGTGGGTTGACAGTAAGTGGGATCTCCAACCTCATCATCATCACCCTGTGCGTTATCACACCCGTCGTCCTCAGAGCCAACCTGTTCCTGCCCTGACAAAAAACTAAAGTTGTCGCTCCAATCAGGTATTTGAGTCTTATCATCGTCTTCCTCATTGTCTCCACCAACAGGAGTTACAGTTTGGGAATGAGGGTCTACATTATGGTCAGAACCTTCTGCGTCTGGTCCTGGATCCGACTCATAAAGATTCTGGGCATCAGTGCAGATCATTTCCTCGTCTGGATTCACAGAAGCGCTGGAGTCGACCTCTGATTCCCAGGCTATAGTATGAGTAAACAGCTCTGCAGACTCAACCATCTGTTCTACCTCATACTCAGACGGGCAGCTGGAGATTTGGGAGCTGTGAGGAAGCAAGTGCGATTGGGGTGACACCTTTGAGGACTGGAGTATTTGTGATGTTGAAGTTGATGTGGAGGAGAGCCCACTTAAAGGAGCACTTGATATCCGTTGAAGCACCTGCTGTTTTTGTGCCTCATCTGGAATTTTTAGCGATTGGCGTGGCCGTAAGAAAGGGATCTTATCACATTGTCCGCTAAAAGAAGTAGACATTTTAGTTTGGCTGGAAGATGGTCTTTCTTCTGCAGATGCTACTGTTGCTTTAACACCTACCCCACGGACACAACCTTTTTTCCCCTTCCCAACACGCCTATTCCCCTTTCCACCAGCAGCAGGCCTTTTTCCACTCATTTTGGTGGTTAACTAATTCACAACTCTGGAGTTGTTTGCACAAAAAAACAATGGATGGGAACCGAGCAGAGCTGAGTGGCCAAACTGTGGTATTAGGCCAAAACTATTGGCTGGGTTAGATGCAGAAAAAAATTATATTCAATTTGCAACCTGATGGAGGTCTGTATAGATGGACTAATAGAACAAGTCCCACACACAGCTAGAAGGCCAAATATTTTTTCAGAGGTAGATGCAGAAAAAAATTATATTCAGTTTGCAACCTTATGGAGGTCAGTATAGATGGACTAATAGAACAAGTCCCACACACAGCTAGAAGGCCAAATATTTTTTCAGAGGTAGATGCAGAAAAAAATTATATTCAGTTTGCAACCTTATGGAGGTCAGTATAGATGGACTAATAGAACAAGTCCCACACACAGCTAGAAGGCCAAATATTTTTTCAGAGGTAGATGCAGAAAAAAATTATATTCAGTTTGCAACCTTATGGAGGTCAGTATAGATGGACTAATAGAACAAGTCCCACACACAGCTAGAAGGCCAAATATTTTTTCAGAGGTAGATGCAGAAAAAAATTATATTCAGTTTGCAACCTTATGGAGGTCAGTATAGATGGACTAATAGAACAAGTCCCACACACAGCTAGAAGGCCAAATATTTTGTCAGAGGTAGATGCAGAAAAAAATTATATTCAGTTTGCAACCTTATGGAGGTCAGTATAGATGGACTAATACAACAAGTCCCACACACAGCTAGAAGCCCAATATTTTTTCAGAGGTAGATGCAGAAAAAAATATATTCAGTTTGCAACCTGATGGAGGTCTGTATAGATGGATTAATAGAACAAGTCCCACACACAGCTAGAAGCCCAATATTTTTTCAGAGGTAGATGCAGAAAAAAATATATTCAGTTTGCAACCTGATGGAGGTCTGTATAGATGGATTAATAGAACAAGTCACACACACAGCTAGAAGCCCAATATTTTTTCAGAGGTAGATGCAGAAAAAAATTATATTCAGTTTGCAACCTTATGGAGGTCAGTATAGATGGACTAATAGAACAAGTCCCACACACAGCTAGAAGGCCAAATATTTTTTCAGAGGTAGATGCAGAAAAAAATTATACTCAGTTTGCAACCTTATGGAGGTCAGTATAGATGGACTAATAGAACAAGTCCCACACACAGCTAGAAGGACAAATATTTTGTCAGAGGTAGATGCAGAAAAAAATTATATTCAGTTTGCAACCTTATGGAGGTCAGTATAGATGGACTAATACAACAATTCCCACACACAGCTAGAAGCCCAATATTTTTTCAGAGGTAGATGCAGAAAAAAATATATTCAGTTTGCAACCTGATGGAGGTCTGTATAGATGGATTAATAGAACAAGTCCCACACACAGCTAGAAGCCCAATATTTTTTCAGAGCTAGATGCAGAAAAAAATTATATTCAATTTGCAACCTGATGGAGGTCAGTATAGATGGACTAATAGAATGATCCTATGCCCAAAAGATTTTACTTCACTAGGTGCAGTAAAAAAATTGGTATTCTATACACAGGTGGTATATCTTGCAACACAGATAGGCTACTCCACTGACTAACACACTCTGCAATAGGCCAAAAAGGATTAGCTTTGCTAGATTCAGCCAAATGCTGTGAAAAAAACTTGCACAGCACTGGCACAGACCTGCCTGGCAAAAACTGATAGGAACTGATGTAACCTAGTCCTGAAAAGGACTCCAATTACAATTAGTCTTTACTCCCACAATCTATCTATTTAAGAGCACAGACCTGCCTGATAAAAGTCGTAGGAAATGCTGTAACCTAGTCCTTAAAAGGACTGCAATCACAACTATTCCCTACTCCCAAGCTATCTGTAGATTTGTGCAAAAATTGGCTTGAAATTAACAAGGTATAGCGCACACAGCAACAGCGGTGCCGTCTAACACGCAGCTGCAGCAGTGAGAAAATGGTGGCGACGGGGAAAATGGCTTGGTCTTATAGGGCAAGGACATGTGACATACACTACCAATGACACATGCCCTTGCTTGTGTGAAAAAAAGCACTTCGCTCCGTGTGTGCGCTGCTGATAGGCTGACAGATTGCACCTCCCCACTGCAAATGCGGGAAAGAGAAAAAAAAATGGAGATCTTCATTGTTCCTGCAGAGATCCAGGGGAGGAGTCCTGAGGAGATAATTTGCATATTCCCACTGCATTTTGGGGTAAGTGAAGAGTGTCCGCGAGCTCAAAGAACACTGGATTTTGGCTGTTGGAGCTGAAAAGAGGACATCGGTAAACCAGGGGAGGCTTTGAGGCTTTTTTTTTAAACTTTTTTCACTGTTTTCAGAACATTAACAGTAAGAACATGGAAGAGTCCAGGAGCCATTTGGTGAGCTGCATATCCTGCTACATGTTCACAGACTTGCCAGTGGAAAAGCCAAACTTCACATGCCAGAAATGCAAGCTTGTGTCCCTGTTGGAGGAAAAGTTGCAAAATCTAGAAGAGAGGTTAACTACCTTGAAAATCATTAAGGAAGGTGAAGAGTTCTTAGACAGAGCAGAATTATCTCTTCATGATTCAGAAAGAGAAGAAATTCGAACTGCACCTGAGGAAACAGAGGAATGGAAGCATGTGACCCACAGAAGCAGGAGGATCGAGAGGCAGTCAGCACCCATACTGCTCAGGAACCAGTACCAGGCTCTCTCGCAGGAGAACCATGAAGAAATACAGCAAGATAAGACTTTGCCAGCAATGAATAACCTTGTAAGCCCTCAGAATCCTCCTGGATGGAGAAAGAAGAATGTTGTGAAGAAAAAACGGAGAGTGGTGGTCATGGGGGATTCCCTGTTAAGAGGAACAGAGGCCGCTATCTGCAGACCAGACATAACCTCAAGAGAAATGTGCTGTCTTCCAGGAGCAAAAATTAAAGATGTGTCTGACAGGATATCAAGACTCTTCAGACCTACAGATCACTACCCATTCCTGCTAATACATGTGGGGACAAATGACACCGCAAGAAAGGACCTGGAAACCATCTGCAGTGACTTTGAAGACTTAGGCAAGAAAGTGAAAGAATTGGGAGCGCAGGTGGTCTTCTCATCCATCCTCCCAGTGGATGGCCATGGAACAATGAGGTGGAATAAGATTCTACAGGTGAACAACTGGCTACGTCGATGGTGCCGTCAACAAGGATTTGGATTTCTGGATCACGGAATGAATTACCTATACGATGGACTACTTGCTAGAGATGGGGTGCACCTTACAAAGACTGGAAAACATGTATTTGGAAGTCGCCTTGCTACACTCATCAGGAGAGCTTTAAACTAGAACAATGTGGGAAGGGAAGCAAAAGGCCAGAAAAAGCCATACAGCTGACAAATACTATTGAGATCTCTGCTACTGGAAGTGGAAAGGAAGAACAAAGACAAAACAATTTAAATAATAAAAATATGGGAGGAAGAGAAACCAATCACAAACTAAAATGTTTTTATACAAATGCACAAAGCATGGGCAACAAACAAGGAGAATTGGAACTACTAATGCAGGAAAAGAAATATGATGTCATTGGAATCACTGAAACTTGGTGGGACGATACACATGATTGGAATAAAAGGCTAAAAGGATACAACTTATTTGCAAGAAACAGACTTGATAAACGAGGAGGAGGTGTCGCATTGTATGTTAGAAAAGCGTATATCTGCACAGAGATTGAAGCTTCAGAGATTGGGAGTTCTGTGGAAACTGTTTGGATAAGAATACAAGGAGAGAACAACGGAAAGGACACCATTGTAGGCATTTACTACAGGCCACCTGGGCAAGCTGAAGATATGGATGAACTCTTTATGTATCAAATGACCAAGTTCTCAAAAAAATATGACGTAGTGGTCATGGGAGATTTCAACTATCCAGACATTTGTTGGGAATCTCTCTCAAGTAAAACTAACAGGTCAAGCAAATTCTTATCCTCTCTTGCTGACAACTTTATCTTCCAAAAGGTAGGGGAGAAAACAAGGGGATCTGCTACTTTGGATCTAATCCTTATAAACAGGGATGAAATGGTTGAGGAGGTAAAGGTGGCTGGGACCCTAGGAGGCAGCGATCATGCTATTATAGAATTTTCGATAACTAGAGGAGGAAGACATGTGAAGACTCAAACTTCAAGGTTAGATTTTAGAAAGGCAGATTTTAAGAGACTCAGAAAGAAAATAGGAGGGATCCAATGGCTGGATGTCCTTAAGGACAAAAATGTCCAGGAAGGATGGGAAATTTTTAAAAATGAGATTCTCAAAGCACAATCGTTAACAATCCCGAAAAGTAGGAAGAATGGGAAGCATTTAAGGAAACCAGGATGGATGAACACAGAACTTAAACACATGCTAAAAAGAAAGAAAGAAATGTTTATTAAATGGAAAGAGGGAGGCATATCTAAAGAAGATTATAATGCAGTCTGCAGATCCTGTAGGGCACGTATCAGGTTAGCTAAAGCTGACAATGAATTAAGGCTTGCAAGAGATGTCAAAAGCAACAAAAAAGGATTTTGGGGGTATGTCAAAAGTAAAAGAAAAGTCAAAGATGCTATAGGATTTTTACAGGATGAAAATGGAGAAATGGTAAGAGAGGATGTTGAGAAGGCCGAACTTTTTAATTCCTATTTTGCATCTGTTTTCTCTCAGAAAGAAAATGTATCATCAACTGATCTTCACTGTCGTTTTAAAGGAATAGAAGAATCCAAGTTATCTGTAAACAGAAAGATTGTGAGGGAATATTTAGCTAACATAAATGAGTTCAAGTCTCCAGGTCCAGATGAATTACACCCCAGAGTACTGAAGGAGATCGTAGAAGAAATTTTAGAACCACTCTCCATAATCTTTGAAAATTCTTGGAGAACAGGAGAAGTCCCAGAAGACTGGAGAAGAGCAAATGTTGTTCCTATCTTCAAAAAGGGGAAGAAGGTGGACCCAGGGAACTATAGGCCGGTGAGTCTGACTTCTATACCAGGAAAGATCTTTGAACAAATTATTAAACAACATGTATGTAAGTACATGGATAAGAATGAAGTGATTAACCAGAGTCAGCATGGGTTTGTAACTAACAAGTCATGTCAGACTAACTTAATTTCCTTCTATGACAGAATCACTGACTGGGTGGATCAGGGAAATGCTGTAGATATAGTATATCTTGACTTCAGCAAAGCATTTGACAAAGTATCTCACACCATCCTTATTGAAAAAATGACCAAGTATGCAATGGACCAGGCAACTGTTAGGTGGATTCATAACTGGCTTAGTGATCGGACTCAAAGGGTGGTTGTAAATGGCTTCACATCCAGCTGGATGAATGTCTCAAGTGGGGTACCACAGGGCTCCGTCCTGGGACCTGTATTGTTCAACATCTTTATCAATGATTTAGATGAAGGAATTGAGGGTAAACTGATTAAATTTGCTGATGACACAAAGCTAGGAGGGATAGCTAATACTAGAGAAGAGAGAGAGAGGATTCAAAAAGACCTAAATAAACTGGAGCAGTGGGCAGCAAACAACAGAATGGTTTTTAACAGAGAAAAATGCAAAGTACTACATCTGGGCAATAAAAATGAAAAAAGCATATACAGAATGGGAGGAATAGAGCTAAGCAACAGTACATGTGAAAAAGACTTAGGTATACTAATAGATCATAGACTGAACATGAGTCAACAGTGTGATGCAGCAGCAAAAAAGGCAAATACAATTCTGGGATGTATTAACAGAAGCATACAGTCTAGATCACGTGAAGTCATTATCGGACTTTACTCCTCTTTGGTCAGACCTCATCTGGAATACTGTGTACAGTTTTGGGCACCACATTTTAAAAAAGACATAGACAAACTGGAGCAAGTTCAGAGAAGAGCGACCAGAATGGTGACTGGTCTGCAAACCATGTCCTATGAGGAACGGTTGCAGGATTTGGGAATGTTTAGCTTGCAAAAAAGAAGACTGAGAGGAGACTTAATAGCTGTCTACAAATATGTCAAGGGCTGTCACATTGTAGAAGGATCATCTTTATTCTCATTTGCACAAGGAAAGACTAGAAGCAATGGGATGAAACTAAATGGGAGGAGACACAGATTAGATATTAGAAAAAACTTTTTGACAGTGAGGGTGATCAATGAGTGGAACAGGCTGCCACGAGAGGTGGTGAGTTCCCCTTCAATGGACGTCTTCAAACAGAGGCTGGACAGACATCTGTTTGAGATGATTTAGTGAATCCTGCTTTGAGCAGGGGGTTGGACCAGATGACCCAGGAGGTCCCTTCCAACTCTACATTCTATGATTCTATGATCCCCTGCCCCTCCCCCCACCCCGCTGTACACTCAAACTGCGTATTAACATTAATTTTCATCATTACTGAGAAAAAATCCAGTTATGATTTTGGTGCACGAACAGTTATCGAACATAACCTCGAACAGACGAATTTTTCTCAAATTGTTCGTATTCGCCGAACGGCTCGAACACCGCCCAAAACAGCTCGAATTTGAGATTGGCGAACAGTTCGAGTAGAACAACGCTCATCTCTAGTACTGAATACATCATGCCATGTCTCATATTGATGTTATGAGCTTCGACACGTTGCTGTTTATTATAGCATCAGTGATGCAGGTCTAGTCACTCAGAATTGACTCTTACGTACTTAAATCCCAAACTTTTATTATTGTTTATTCTGGCAACTTTCTACTGAGTTGGTACTTGTCATTAATAAAAAAAAATGTTTTACCACCTGTATGATGAGTTCAGTGCAACATTTCATTACATTCATGCTACACGTTCGTGTGTGATCATATGTTTGAACCATTGGGCAGCGCGGACTCTGAACTAACACACTCCTCATTTATTGCAAAAAGGAAAGGTTGACAGCACTCACTAAATTGGACGCTCGTTCAAAATACCAAGGTACCCACTTGGAGGATTAACAATATCAAGTATGATAAAGAACTACAATAGGTCGAAACATTGTAATTTGATGGCGGAATAAACTTCACTTTTTGGAATACATCACCGTTGACTAGACGCTGTTTGCTTACAAAGACAAGTGTGTCTTGACTACACTCAAGCATGCTGGTGGGAGTGTCTTGGTTTGGGGCTGCATGGGTGCTGCCCGCTGTGGGGAGCTATAGTTCATTGAGCGAATGATGAATGCCAACATGTACGGTAACATACTGGAGCAGTGCATGATCTCCTCTGTTTTTACTTGGAGCTGGATACCACATTTTTTTGGGCTATTCATCACGTTTGATCAGAACGTTCTCCCTTGCACCATTCATGAACCACACAGGTAAGCTGGATTTCCTTTCTTCCTATGTGACTTATTATTTATGGCTCTTCCACCTGAAAGGAGGTACCTGTGCAACATGTTTAGTTAGTCTCCTGCATGATTGCTAATCCCCAGTACCTGCCAGTCAATCTACCTGTCCAGTACCTGTCTGTCAATACTGTTTTTTTGTTCCTGCATTTCAGCCTTGCCCGCCTGCCTGTATATCAGCCGTGTCTGCTCTCATCCGTTTACAAGGCTGCATCTGCCATGCTCATCCGTATACCAAAAAAAAACAAAATAGATAATTTAGAGAGGCCCATAAACCAGACAAAACCATAAAGAATAACCCCCCTTTTTAAAATTCTAAACTTTAATGATTCTCTTTAAAAGATGTCAATCTCAATGTCCCAGCACACAAATGAATACTACAATCAAGAAATGTATAAATAAGGTTTGCCAAACGTAAGTGACATAGATGATCTATCAGATCCCTCACTCTGTACCTATTTATCCCTACCTAGCTGCGGGGTCGGCGCCCTCTTTAATATACGAGATCGGTGCCCCCGCTCCACGTAGACTTACCCTATTGGGGCCCTAGTGTACCCTATAATGACATCTATCTCTTTGACAAATTCACGGATTGTGGTGTCACTTACTGTACACTTCAAAAGGTAGAAATGGTCAGAATAGTGTGTTATAGTAAAAACTTCTCAGGGCCTAGTACTTTTCCTAGCAGTGTCCCAACCTCCCTGTGGATGTGGACCCCACTGTTTATTGTAACTGCTGCACATCATTGACTCACCCTCTAAGTCCCTACAGGGTCCTGCAGTGCTCAGGGGTGACAGGCTGCAAGGTATAGAGAGATAGATTAATAAGCAGATCCCTCCTCAGTGTGACACCACATCCAACACATTCATACACCATGAGGAGATGAGGGCATAAAAACTCATAGACGGTGCCAAAATATAGGATAGTCCAATGGTCAAAAATTAATAAAAATGATTCCAACAGCTTTTCTTTAATAGGAGCACTAATACAAAATTTCCCTTCTTAGAAAGAATGTGAAATGCATCTTCATCATAATGTATCATAATATCATCTCACTGTAGATATAATAGCAAGGAAGGTAATACTTTTCTTGCATATACTTCAAACATCATTATTAGTGTTGAGCGAGCACTAAAATGCTCGGGTGCTCGAAGCTTGGGCCGAGCTCACCGTGATACTCGGGTGCTCGACCCGAGCAATGAGCCCAATGTTAGTCTATGGGAGACCCGAGCATTTTTGCGGCGGCACCCCCGACAGCCTGTAGAATGCCTAAAAAGTGCCCAAAACTATAGTGACAGTGCTCAAATGACATGGGGACAGCATGGGGATCGCCCAGGAAGCATTTCTGACCCCCAGGTCACTGCTGTCAACAACGTGGTCAGAGGTATTAAGCCATTTTTACGGGCTCACAATAAAACGTTCAAAAACGAAACTGAAACTGCTTTCCTGTCAAATATGTTAAGGAACATCCTTTCCAGGGTAAAGAATTGTGTATAAGGTAAAATAAATAAACAAAAACAAAAATACTCCTCCACACCTTGGGCTATGTTCACAAGTAGCATTTTTTATGCGTTTTTGCACTTTTGTATTGCTTTCAACTGTGACAAATGCATTCACCGGGAAAAGTCATTTTAACATTTTACAACCTTATCTGGCCATGTACTGTGTGACACATACATACAGTGCTGAAAAGACATGGGAACAGCATGGGGAAGACCCCTGGAAGCATCTCTGACACCCAGGTCACTGCCTAAAAGTGTGCCCATCAGAAGTGATCCTTGCCGCATCAGAAGATGCAGACTTGCAACTATCGCCGTGCAAGTCCTTGTCCCAGGGCAGTGTTCAATTCTACCTCCCCCATTCCTTGCAATGCAAGCGCAAGTATGCAGCCTGCCACCCACCCACCCCCAGGCTGCAATACCATACTGCTTGCTTGCACATGAAATTGGGCCTTTTAGGCATGTGGAGGCGGAATCTGGCCACCACGTCATGGCTGCGTCGACGGCCTTGTATTCATACTCTGTCCCCAGCCGCCCGGCGGCCGGGTGTCCACGATTGGTTTCCAGCCGCCAGGGGGCGGCCGGGTGTCCATACTCGGTCACCAGCCGCCCCGCGGCCGGGTGCCTACTGTAACGGGTCTGAGAGGTGGAACCTCTGAGCAACTATACAAGGGGGCAGTCCTTGTAAGGAAGCGGGTGGCTCCCAGGGAAGACGGGCAGGTAGTCACGGCAAGTGACAGGGACAGTCTCTGGGTAGAGGGGCAGGTAGTCACGGCAAGTGACAGGGACAGTCTCTGGGTAGAAGGGCAGTGGGCTGGTGGCTGGTGAGCGCTCCCAGGTGAGCGGGTGAGAGTCTCTGGACAGGCAGGTGGTCGCGGCAAGTGACGGCAGAACCTCCAGGTAGACTAGCAGACAGGTAGCGGATGGACGCTCCCAGGTGAGCGGGCAAGAGTCTCTGGACAGGCAGGTGGTCACGGCAAGTGACGGCAGAGCCTCCAGGTAGGCTAGCAGGCAGGTAACAGGTGAGCGCTCCCAGGTGAGCGGGCAAGAGTCTCTGGACAGGCAGGTGGTCACGGCAAGTGACGGCAGAGCCTCCAGGTAGGCTAGCAGGCAGGTAACAGGTGAGCGCTCCCAGGTGAGTGGGCAGGCTGGTCCATAGACAGACTGACAGGAGTCGGAGGGCAGACCGTCGGACTGCAGGCTTGCAAGCGGGTAGCGGATATCAGGCAGGTATCAAGCAGGAATCTGGCAGGTGACTGGCAGGTAACAGGCAGGAATCTGGCAGGTGACTGGCAGGTAACAAGCAGGAATCTGTCAGGTGACTGGCAGGTAACTGGTAACGGGACCTGAGGGCTGAAGCAGAGTGAAGGCTTTGCAACAACATTGCTCGGGCACCTCCATTTTGGAGGAGGTGCCTTATATATGGGAGGTCCTCCGGCAATTGGCCGGGGACTCCTTAGGACGGCGCGCGCGGTCCCCTTAAGAGAGGGGGAGCGCGCGCGCGCGCGCCCTAAGCACACTGCCGGGGAAGGAGCGCGTGCCGGAAACAGCGGGGAGAGAAGCGCTGGAGGACGCCGCGCCAAGAGCGGGGAGGTGAGAGGGACGGCGTCTCTGCCTAGTACGGGGCAGAGACACCGATGCTACAGTACCCCCCCCTTTAGGCCCCCTCTTTTTTTGGCCAGAAAGAAATTTTTCAAGGAGAAGTGGGGCGTTGATGTTCTCCCTGGGTTCCCAAGTTCTCTCCTCAAGACCAAACCCCTTCCAATCTACCAGAAAAAAGGTCTTTCCTCTTACCCTCTTGGAGGCCAGAATACTCTCTACCTCAAAGACGTCATCAGCGGAAACCGGAGCAGGAGGGGCACCTGGATTATTGGAAAAAGAGTTAAAGACAACGGGTTTGAGGAGAGATACGTGGAAGGAGCTGGGAATCCGTAGGGTGGCCGGGAGTTTTAATTTGTAGGCCACAGGATTAATTTGCCTGAGGACTTCGAAGGGACCGATGAATCGAGGGCCCAACTTGAAGGAGGGTACTTTGAGCCGCACATGTTTGGACGAGAGCCAAACCTTGTCTCCCGGACGGAATTGAGGCGGATCCAGACGTCTCATATCAGCATATCTCTTCATCCGCTCAGAGGACAGAAGAAGAGCGGACCTGGTACTCTCCCAAATAGTAGAAAATTCGCTGACAAGAGACTCCGCAGCAGGGTTGTCCACAGAAACGGAGACAGGAAGTGGAATCCGGGGATGTTGGCCACTGACTATAAAGAAAGGGGATTTGGAAGAGGATTCGCTCTCATGGTTATTGTAAGAGAACTCGGCCCATGGTAGGAGATCCACCCAGTCCGAATGGTGTGCATTAACGAAGTGCCGGAGGTAACTGGTCAGGATCTGATTGATCCGCTCCACTTGACCATTGAACTGTGGGTGGTAAGCGGAGGAGAAGTCCAGGGTGATGTCTAGCAGCTTACATGTGGCTCTCCAGAAGCGTGAGGTGAACTGAACCCCACGATCCGACACGATGTGGAGGGGCAGGCCATGGAGACGGAAGATGTGGCGGATAAAGTCTTTAGCCAGCTCGGGTGCAGATGGGAGACCAGGCAGGGGATTGAAGTGGGCCATCTTAGAAAAGCGGTCAGCGACAACCCAAATGTCTGTACAACCGGCAGAAATAGGAAGATCGGTGATAAAGTCCATAGCAATGTGCTGCCAAGGAGCAGCAGGTACGGGAAGGGGCAGGAGATGGCCGGCTGGTAGATGTCTGGGAACTTTGTTACGGGCACAGGATGAGCAGGTCGCGACGAAGTCTACCACGTCCTTACGCAGGGTAGGCCACCAGTAATGCCGGGTAATGAGTTGGAAGGTCTTCTTTTGGCCAGCATGGCCAGCTAGCTTAGAAGAATGTCCCCAGCGAAGAACCCTCTCCCGATCTGGTACGGCTACAAACGTCTTACTGGGTGGGAGACGAGTCAGATCCAAGGGGGGCCACATTCATCACCTTGGAGGAGTCGATGATGTGCGTAGGCTCCTCCTCTTGATCGGAGGACAGGAAGGACCGGGACAAGGCATCAGCTTTGACGTTCTTGTCCACCGGACGGAGATGAAGAATGAAGTCGAAGCGGGCAAAAAACAACGACCACCGGGCCTGGCGAGGACTGAGTCTCTGGGCATTTTGGAGATATGCCAGGTTTTTGTGATCCGTGTAGATAATTACCGGGTAGAGAGCCCCTTCAAGCAGATAGCGCCACTCCCCCAGTGCCAATTTAATGGCTAACAATTCACGGTCTCCTATGGAGTAGTTGCGCTCAGACGAGGAGAAGATTTTGGAGAAGAAGCCGCAGGTTACCATTCTCCCGGTAGAAGATTTTTGGGTGAGTACCGCTCCGGCTCCGGAGGAGGAGGCATCAACCTCCAGGCAGAATTGTTTATTACAGTCCGGACCGTGCAGGATGGGGGCAGAGGCGAAGGCTTTCTTTAAGGAAAGGAAGGCCTCCTCGGCTTCAGGCGACCATGTCCTGGGATTAGCCCCCTTACGGGTAAGTGCAGATATGGGAGCAGTCCGAGACGAGAAGTGTGGGATGAAAAGACGATAGTAATTAGCGAAGCCCAGGAATCGCTGTATCGCCTTCAAACCTTCAGGACGAGGCCATTTTAGAACGGAAGAGAGCTTCTCGGGATCCATTTGCAGACCTGTCTGGGAGATGACATAGCCCAAGAACGGTAGGGAGGTCTGGTCGAAGAGGCACTTCTCGTATTTGGCATAGAGGTGGTTCTGCCGAAGCCTAAGCAGGACCTGACGAACATCCCTTCGGTGTGTGGGGGGTTCCGGAGAGAAGACCAAGATATCGTCCAGGTATACCACTACGCAGGAGTACAGGAGGTTGCGGAAGATGTCGTTGAATAGTTCTTGAAAGACAGCGGGAGCATTACAGAGACCGAAGGGCATCACAAGGTACTCATAGTGACCGTCCCGGGTATTAAATGCCGTCTTCCACTCGTCTCCTTGACGGATACGGACCAGGTTATATGCTCCTCGTAGATCCAGCTTGGAGAAGATCCTGGCACCCTTGAGACGGTCAAACAATTCGGAGATGAGCGGCAGGGGGTATTTGTTTTTTACTGTGATGAGATTGAGTCCTCTGTAGTCAATACAGGGACGTAGCGAGCCGTCTTTCTTTTTGACAAAGAAGAATCTGGCTCCAGCCGGGGAGGTAGATTTTCGGATAAATCCCCTAGCCAGATTCTCTTCAATGTACTCAGACATGGCCCGGGTCTCGGCTGCAGACAACGGGTAGATACGCCCACTGGGAGGAGTGGTGCCAGGAACCAGGTCGTTTGGGCAGTCATATGGCCTATGGGGTGGCAACGTCTCTGCTTCCTTCTTACCGAAGACATCCGCATAGGGCCAGTAAGGAGCCGGGAGACCTGGTAAATTAGCTGGAGTAGGCGGAGGGCGAGCTGGGCGGACCGGAACCAGGCAGGTCCTATGGCAGTCTGGACCCCATCGGAGTACTTCACCGGATCGCCAGTTCAGTACGGGTTCGTGTGCCTGGAGCCAAGGTAGACCTAGCAACAGGGAGTGAGAAAGTCCGGACAGCACATGGAATGAGATTTCCTCAGAGTGCAGCATTCCCACCTGTAGGGTTATGGGTTCAGTGACGAGCAGGATGGTCTCCGAGAGAAGTCTTCCATCCACGGAGGCGACTGACAATGGTTCAGCCAGGGACTTGGTGGGAATACGGTATCTCTCTACCAGAGACTGGGAGATGAGGTTTCCAGCAGCTCCAGAATCCAGGTGGTCGAGTTCAAAGTGACGGTTTTCTCCCCAAGCAATAGAGACCGGTAAAGTCAGAGACGGAGAGGGCTTACTTTTGTCTAGGACGACCTCTCTGAGCGGTCCTAGACACTGGCGTTTCCCGGCTTTTCCGGGCAGGAACGGATGAAGTGCTCCATACTGCCACAATAGAAACAGCTTCCCTCGGCTCGGCGAGATTCTTGGCGAGATCTGACCATCTTGGTCTGGTCGATCTGCATAGGTTCAGGCGAGAGCGCCCGCGGAGTGACTGGTTGAGAGGCAGGTCTCAGGGAAGTAGGAGCAGAGCAAGAAAAGTCTTTCTCCCAGGCAGTCTCTTTGGCACGTTCTTGGAACCAGATGCCAATCCGGGTAGCTAGTGACACCAGGTCATCCAGAGTGGTAGGAATATCCCGACCAGTTAACTCGTCCTTAATCCGACCGGAAAGACCTTCCCAGAAGACGGACACCAGAGCCTCATTTTCCCAGGCAAGCTCAGAAGCGAGGGTGCGGAACCGTATGGCATATTGGCCCACGGTGAGACTCCCTTGGCGGAGACGTAGCAGAGAGGAGGCAGAAGAGGTTTTCCGTCCAGGTTCATCGAAGACTTTCCGGAAAGCAGCGAGGAAAGACGGCAGGTCGGACACCAGGGGATCCCCTCTCTCCCACAGGGGATTTAGCCATGCCAGTGCCTCCCCAGTTAGATGGGACATGATGAAGGCCACCTTGGCCCGGTCGGAGATGAACTGGTATGCCAATAGCTCAAAGTGCAGGGTGCACTGGTTTATGAAACCCCGAGCTAAAGTAGGTTCGCCGGAAAAGCGTGGAGGTGCCAGAAGCCGAGGTCCATAGTCAGGTACCATGAAGGGACTGGATTGCGGTACCGCAGGAATGGGCACGGCTGGACCAGAGGTAGACATAGACGAGTCACACAATGCGCCTAGACGAGAGTTAACGGACCGTAGACAGGACAGTACCACCTCCTGCTGAGTATTCTGACGTAAGACTTCCTGGTGCAGATCGGAGATCTGGGGGCCACCGGGTTCCATGGCCCGAGCAAACTGTAACGGGTCTGGGAGGTGGAACCTCTGAGCAACTATACAAGGGGGCAGTCCTTGTAAGGAAGCGGGTGGCTCCCAGGGAAGACGGGCAGGTAGTCACGGCAAGTGACAGGAACAGTCTCTGGGTAGAGGGGCAGGTAGTAACGGCAAGTGACAGGGACAGTCTCTGGGTAGAAGGGCAGCAGGCTGGTGGCTGGTGAGCGCTCCCAGGTGAGCGGGTGAGAGTCTCTGGACAGGCAGGTGGTCACGGCAAGCGACGGCAGAACCTCCAGGTAGACTAGCAGACAGGTAGCGGATGGACGCTCCCAGGTGAGCGGGCAAGAGTCTCTGGACAGGCAGGTGGTCATGGCAAGTGACGGCAGAGCCTCCAGGTAGGCTAGCAGGCAGGTAACAGGTGAGCGCTCCCAGGTGAGCGGGTAGGCTGGTCCATAGACAGACTGACAGGAGTCGGAGGGCAGACCGTCGGACTGCAGGCTTGCAAGCGGGTGGCGGATATCAGGCAGGTATCAAGCAGGAATCTGGCAGGTGACTGGCAGGTAACAGGCAGGAATCTGGCAGGTGACTGGCAGGTAACTGGTAACGGGACCTGAGGGCTGAAGCAGAGTGAAGGCTTTGCAACAACATTGCTCGGGCACCTACATTTTGGAGGAGGTGCCTTATATATGGGAGGTCCTCCGGCAATTGGCCGGGGACTCCTTAAGACGGCGCACGTGGTCCCTTTAAGAGAGGGGGAGCGCGAGCGCGCCCTAACCACACTGCCTGGGAAGGAGCGCGTGCCGGAAGCAGCGGGGAGAGAAGCGCTGGAGGACACCGCGCCAAGAGCGGGGAGGTGAGAGGGACGGCGTCTCTGCCTAGTACGGGGCAGAGACGCCGATGCTACACCTACACACAGTCCCCAGCCGCTTGGTGGCGGCTGGGTGTCTATAAATGGTCCCCAGACGCCCCTATTTGTCCCGGTGCGCCTTATACACAAGCGCATACCAAAACATTACATGTGCCCTCCCCAGTGCATTTAGTGGGAAGGACAGCCTAAGCACAAACACTTGGACAAGTGAATGTGGCCAGGGATGATCCATCTCACTGACGCCTTCACACTGGGTTAATATTGTGGAAGCCGGGACACAGTTGGACACTGGGATGCAACATGTCCTCCAGACATAGAGGATTGCAGGTCCTGGGTCAATCAGGCTTCAACACAAAGTTCAGAAGGTAGACAGCAGCAGTGGTCGGCCTCCTACACAACGAGTAAATTATTTATGATCATAAGGCCATCCATCTCCTTAGCTTTCTGTTCCTTGGAATGCAAGCGCATGTATGTAGTAGCGGCTAGGCCTGAGGTGGTCAGCGTTCTAAAGCATATCCTACCTCCTCCGAGGATTGCTGGATGTTTTCCTGCTACTATCCCAGTTATATGACTCCTGTTAAAAAAAAGCTTCAGGTGATGAATCATGGATAAGGTGGTGGCAAAGGAGAATGAGCAGGAGGAACAAGGACCATTCACATCAATATCAGGCCAGTCAACTACACATGTCTTGTAGGATATGTTTCTGTACCAAAAGGAGTGGTTCGGCTACACAGTTATAGGGCATACAGTGAGTGCAATGCCTACCAAATTTGGAGGCACTCCAATGCCCCTTGGAAGTGACATGGAGGTCAGAGGGCCTAAACTAAACCATTTTTTCAATTTATAGCAACTGGGTCTCCTGTACACTGTTGGCCTAAGCAGTGAATGGAAGGCTTTCCAAAAATTATGAGGAACTGCAATGCCCCTTGAAAGAGACGTGGATTACAGCTTACTTAAAACCTTCTACCCATTATTGGGGAGTGGGTCTCCCTTAGTGTTCGCCTATGCATTGAAAAGTAAAAGCTGACTAAAATTAGGAGGAAATACAAAGCCTGTTGGAAGAGTCGTGGACGTTAGAGTTAATTAAAAACAATATTTCAATGCACCTTGGAAAAGCTGTGGAATTCAGAGTGGTTTAACAAGATGGTTTTAATTCCCCTTGGAGGAGACGTGGAGTTCAGATTTGTTTAGCAAGATGGTTTTAATGCCCCTTGGAAGAGAAGTGGAGTTCAGAGTGGTTAAAAAAGACGGTTTTAATGCCCCTTGGAAGAGACATGGAGTTCACAGTAGCTTTTGAAGACGGTTTTAATGCCCCTTGGACGAGACGTGGAGTTCAGAGTGGTTTAACAAGATGGTTTTTATGCCCGTTGGAAGAGACGTGGAGGTCAGAGTGGTTTAACAAGACGGTTTTAATGCCCCTTGGAAGAGACGTGGAGTTCAGAGTGGTTTAACAAGACGGTTTTAATGCCCCTTGGAAGAGATGTGGAGGTCACAGTAGCTTAACAAGACGGTTTTAATGCCCCTTGGACGAGACGTGGAGTTCAGAGTGGTTTAACAAGACGGTTTTAATGCCCCTTGGAAGACACGTAGAGGTCACAGTAGCTTAACAAGACGGTATAAATGCCACTCGGAAGAGACGTGGAGTTCAGAGAGGTTTAACAAGACAGTTTTAATGCCCCTTGGAAGAGACGTGGAGGTCACAGTAGCTTAACAAGACAGTATTAATGCCCCTTGGAAGAGATGTGGAGGTCACAGTAGCTTAACAGGATGGTTTTAATACCCCTTGGAAGAGACGTGGAGGTCAGAGTGGTTTAACAAGACAGTTTTAATAACTTTGGAAGAGACGTAGAGTTCAGAGTGGTTTAACAAGACGGTTTTAATGCCCCTTGGAAGAGACGTGGAGGTCACAGTAGCTTAACAAGATGGTTTTAATGCCCCTTGGAAGAGACGTGGAGGTCAGAGTAGCTTATCAAGATGGTTTTAATGCCCCTTGGAAGAGACGTGGAGGTCACAGTAGCTTAACAAGACGGTTTTAATGCCCCTTGGAAGAGACGTGGAGGTCAGAGTAGCTTATCAAGATGGTTTTAATGCCCCTTGGAAGAGACATGGAGTTCAGAGTGGTTTAACAAGAAGGTTTTAATGCCTATTGTAAGAGACGTGGAGGTCACAGTAGCTAAACAAGACAGTTTTAATGCCCCTTGGAAGAGACGTGGAGTTCACAGTGGTTTAACAAGATGGTTTTAATGCCCCTTGGAAGAGACGTGGAGGTCACAGTAGCTTAACAAGATGGTTTTAATGCCCTTTGGAAGAGACGTGGAGTTCAGAGTGAGTTAACAAGATGGTTTTAATGCCCCTTGGAAGAGACGTGGAGTTCAGAGCGATTTAACAAGATGGTTTTAATGCCCCTTGGAAGAGACGTGGAGGTCAGAGTGGTTTAACAGGATGGTTTTTAATGCCCTTTGGAAGAGACGTGGAGTTCAGATTGGGTTAACAAGATGGTTTTAATGTCCCTTGGAAGAGACGTGGAGTTCAGAGTGGTTTAACAAGACGGTTTTAATGCCCCTTGGAAGAGATGTGGAGGTCACACTGGCTTAACAAGACGGTTTTAATGCCCCTTGGATGAGACGTGGAGTTCAGACGGTTTTAATGCCCCTTGGAAGAGAAGTTGAAGTCACAGTAGCTTAACAAGATGGTTTTAATGCCCATTGGAAGAGATATGGAGTTCAGAGTGGTTTAACAAGACGGTTTTAATGCCCCTTGGAAGAGACGTGGAGATCACAGTTGCTTAACAAGACGGTTTTAATGCCGCTTGGAAGAGACGTGGAGGTCACAGTGGCTTAACAAGACGGTTTTAATGCCCCTTGGACGAGATGTGAAGGTAAAAGTAGCTTAACAAGACGGTTTTAATGCCCCTTGGAAGAGATGAGGAGGTCAGAGCGGTTTAACAAGACGGTTTTAATGCCCCTTGGAAGAGACGTGGAGGTCACATTAACTTAACAAATCAGTTTTAATGCCCCTTGGAAGACACGTGGAGGTCAGAGTGGTTTAACAAGACGGTTTTAATGCCCCTTGGAAGAGACGTGAAGGTCACAGTAGCTTAGCAAGATGGTTGTAATGCCCCTTGGAAGAGACGTGGAGTTCAGAGTGTTTTAACAAGACGGTTTTAATGCCCTTTGGAAGAGACGTGGAGTTCAGAGTGTTTTAACAAGACGGTTTTAATGCCGCTCTGAAGAGACGTGGAGGTCACAGTAGCTTAACAAGACGGTTTTAGTACCTCTTGGAAGAGATGTGGAGGTCACAGTAGCTTAACAATACAGTTTTAATGCCCCTTGGAAGAAACGTGGAGGTCAGAGTGGTTTAACAATATGGTTTTAAGGCCCCTTGGAAGAGACGTGTAGGTCACAGTAGCTTAACAAGACAGTTTTAACTCCCCTTGAAAGAGACGTGGAGTTGACAGTGGTTTAACAAGATTGTTTTAATGCCCCTTTGAAGAGACGTGGTGTTCAGAGTGGTTTAACAAGATGGTTTTATTGCCCCTTGGAAGAGACGTGGAGGCCACAGTAGCTTAACAAGACGGTTTTAATACCCTTCGTAAAGACGTGGAGGTCAGAGTGGTTTAACAAGACGGTTTTAATGCCCCTTGGAAGAGACGTTGAGGTCACAGTTGCTTAACAAGACGGTTTTAATGCCCCTTGGAAGAGACGTGGAGTTCATAGTGGTTTAACAAGATGGTTTTAATGCCCCTTGGAAGAGACATGCAGGTCAGAGTGGTTTAACAGGACAGTTTTAATGCCCCTTGGAAGAGACGTGGAGGTCAGAGTGGTTTAACAAGACGGTTTTATTGCCCCTTGGAAGAGACGTGGAGTTCAGAGTCGTTTAACAAGACGGTTTTAATGCCCCTTGGAAGAGACGTGGAGGTCACAGTAGCTTAACAAGACGGTTTTAATGACCCTTGTAAGAGACGTGGAGGTCAGAGTGGTTTAATAATGCGGTTTTAATGCCACTTGTAAGAGACGTGGAGTTCAGAGTGGATTAACAAGATGGTTTTATTGCCCCTTCGAAGAGACGTGGAGGTCACAGTAGCGTAACAAGACGGTTTTAATGCCCCTTGGAAGAGACGTGGAGGTCAGAGTGGTTTAACAAGATGGTTTTAATGCCCCTTGGAAGAGACGTCAAGGTCACAGTAGCGTAACAAGACGGTTTTAATGCCCCTTGTAAGAGACGTGGAGTTCAGAGTCGTTTAACAAGACGGTTTTAATGCCCCTTGAAAGAGACGTGGATGTTAGAGTCGTTTAACAAGACAGTTTTAATGCCCCTTGGAAGAGACGTGGAGTTCACACGGTTTTAATGCCCCTTGGAAAAGACGTTGAGGTAACAGTAGCTTTTCAAGACGGTTTTAATGCCCCTTGGAAGAGACGTGGAGTTCAGAGTGGTTTAACAAGACTGTTTTAATGCCCCTTGGAAGAGACGTGGAGCTCTCAGTTGCTTAACAAGATGGTTTTAATGACCTTTGGAAGAGACGTGGAGGTCACAGTGGCTTAACAAGACGGTTTTAACGCCCCTTGGAAGAGAAGTGGAGGTCACAGTAGCTTAATAAGACGGTTTTAATGCACCTTGGAAGAGACATGGAGCTCAGAGTGTTTTAACAAGACGGTTTTAATGCCCCTGGGAAGAGACGTGGAGGTCACAGTAGCTTTACAAGACGGTTTTAATACCCCTTGGAAGAGACGTGGAGGTCACAGTAGCTTAACAAGACAGTTTTAATGCCCCTTGGAAGAAACGTGGAGGTCAGAGTGGTTTAACAAGATGGTTTTAATGCCCCTTGGAAGAGACATGGAGGTCACAGTAGCTTAACAAGACGGTTTTAATGCCCCTTGGAAGAGTAGTGAAGTTCAGAGTGGTTTAACAAGATGGTTTTAATGCCCTTTGGAAGAGACGTGGAGTTCAGAGTGGTTTAACAAGATGGTTTTATTGCCCCTTGGAAGAGACGTGGAGTTCACACGGTTTTAATGCCCCTTGGAAAAGACGTTGAGGTAACAGTAGCTTATCAAGACGGTTTTAATGCCCCTTGGAAGAGACGTGGAGTTCAGAGTGGTTTAACAAGACTGTTTTAATGCCCCTGGGAAGAGACGTTGAGGTCACAGTAGCTTAACAAGACGGTTTTAATGCCCCTTGGAAGAGATGTGGAGGTCAGTGTGGTTTATTAAGACGGTTTTAATGCCCCTTGGAAGAGACGTCGAGGTCACAGTTGCTTAACAAGACGGTTTTAATGCCCCTTGGAAGAGACGTGGAGTTCATAGTGGTTAAAAAATACGGTTTTAATGCCCCTTGGAAGAGACGTGGAGGTCAGAGTGGTTTAAAAAGATGGTTTTAATGCCCCTTGGAAGAGACGTGGAGTTCACAGTAGCTTTTGAAGACGGTTTTAATGCCCCTTGGACGAGACGTGGAGTTCAGAGTGGTTTAACAAGATGGTTTTTATGCCCGTTGGAAGAGACGTGGAGGTCAGAGTGGTTTAACAAGACGGTTTTAATGCCCCTTGGAAGAGACGTGGAGTTCAGAGTGGTTTAACAAGACGGTTTTAATGCCCCTTGGAAGAGATGTGGAGGTCACAGTAGCTTAACAAGACGGTTTTAATGCCCCTTGGACGAGACGTGGAGTTCAGAGTGGTTTAACAAGACGGTTTTAATGCCCCTTGGAAGACACGTAGAGGTCACAGTAGCTTAACAAGACGGTATAAATGCCACTCGGAAGAGACGTGGAGTTCAGAGAGGTTTAACAAGACAGTTTTAATGCCCCTTGGAAGAGACGTGGAGGTCACAGTAGCTTAACAAGACAGTATTAATGCCCCTTGGAAGAGATGTGGAGGTCACAGTAGCTTAACAGGATGGTTTTAATACCCCTTGGAAGAGACGTGGAGGTCAGAGTGGTTTAACAAGACAGTTTTAATAACTTTGGAAGAGACGTAGAGTTCAGAGTGGTTTAACAAGACGGTTTTAATGCCCCTTGGAAGAGACGTGGAGGTCACAGTAGCTTAACAAGATGGTTTTAATGCCCCTTGGAAGAGACGTGGAGGTCAGAGTAGCTTATCAAGATGGTTTTAATGCCCCTTGGAAGAGACGTGGAGGTCACAGTAGCTTAACAAGACGGTTTTAATGCCCCTTGGAAGAGACGTGGAGGTCAGAGTAGCTTATCAAGATGGTTTTAATGCCCCTTGGAAGAGACATGGAGTTCAGAGTGGTTTAACAAGAAGGTTTTAATGCCTATTGTAAGAGACGTGGAGGTCACAGTAGCTAAACAAGACAGTTTTAATGCCCCTTGGAAGAGACGTGGAGTTCACAGTGGTTTAACAAGATGGTTTTAATGCCCCTTGGAAGAGACGTGGAGGTCACAGTAGCTTAACAAGATGGTTTTAATGCCCTTTGGAAGAGACGTGGAGTTCAGAGTGAGTTAACAAGATGGTTTTAATGCCCCTTGGAAGAGACGTGGAGTTCAGAGCGATTTAACAAGATGGTTTTAATGCCCCTTGGAAGAGACGTGGAGGTCAGAGTGGTTTAACAGGATGGTTTTTAATGCCCTTTGGAAGAGACGTGGAGTTCAGATTGGGTTAACAAGATGGTTTTAATGTCCCTTGGAAGAGACGTGGAGTTCAGAGTGGTTTAACAAGACGGTTTTAATGCCCCTTGGAAGAGATGTGGAGGTCACACTGGCTTAACAAGACGGTTTTAATGCCCCTTGGATGAGACGTGGAGTTCAGACGGTTTTAATGCCCCTTGGAAGAGAAGTTGAAGTCACAGTAGCTTAACAAGATGGTTTTAATGCCCATTGGAAGAGATATGGAGTTCAGAGTGGTTTAACAAGACGGTTTTAATGCCCCTTGGAAGAGACGTGGAGATCACAGTTGCTTAACAAGACGGTTTTAATGCCGCTTGGAAGAGACGTGGAGGTCACAGTGGCTTAACAAGACGGTTTTAATGCCCCTTGGACGAGATGTGAAGGTAAAAGTAGCTTAACAAGACGGTTTTAATGCCCCTTGGAAGAGATGAGGAGGTCAGAGAGGTTTAACAAGACGGTTTTAATGCCCCTTGGAAGAGACGTGGAGGTCACATTAACTTAACAAATCAGTTTTAATGCCCCTTGGAAGACACGTGGAGGTCAGAGTGGTTTAACAAGACGGTTTTAATGCCCCTTGGAAGAGACGTGAAGGTCACAGTAGCTTAGCAAGATGGTTGTAATGCCCCTTGGAAGAGACGTGGAGTTCAGAGTGTTTTAACAAGACGGTTTTAATGCCCTTTGGAAGAGACGTGGAGTTCAGAGTGTTTTAACAAGACGGTTTTAATGCCGCTCTGAAGAGACGTGGAGGTCACAGTAGCTTAACAAGACGGTTTTAGTACCTCTTGGAAGAGATGTGGAGGTCACAGTAGCTTAACAATACAGTTTTAATGCCCCTTGGAAGAAACGTGGAGGTCAGAGTGGTTTAACAATATGGTTTTAAGGCCCCTTGGAAGAGACGTGTAGGTCACAGTAGCTTAACAAGACAGTTTTAACTCCCCTTGAAAGAGACGTGGAGTTGACAGTGGTTTAACAAGATTGTTTTAATGCCCCTTTGAAGAGACGTGGTGTTCAGAGTGGTTTAACAAGATGGTTTTATTGCCCCTTGGAAGAGACGTGGAGGCCACAGTAGCTTAACAAGACGGTTTTAATACCCTTCGTAAAGACGTGGAGGTCAGAGTGGTTTAACAAGACGGTTTTAATGCCCCTTGGAAGAGACGTTGAGGTCACAGTTGCTTAACAAGACGGTTTTAATGCCCCTTGGAAGAGACGTGGAGTTCATAGTGGTTTAACAAGATGGTTTTAATGCCCCTTGGAAGAGACATGCAGGTCAGAGTGGTTTAACAGGACAGTTTTAATGCCCCTTGGAAGAGACGTGGAGGTCAGAGTGGTTTAACAAGACGGTTTTATTGCCCCTTGGAAGAGACGTGGAGTTCAGAGTCGTTTAACAAGACGGTTTTAATGCCCCTTGGAAGAGACGTGGAGGTCACAGTAGCTTAACAAGACGGTTTTAATGACCCTTGTAAGAGACGTGGAGGTCAGAGTGGTTTAATAATGCGGTTTTAATGCCACTTGTAAGAGACGTGGAGTTCAGAGTGGATTAACAAGATGGTTTTATTGCCCCTTCGAAGAGACGTGGAGGTCACAGTAGCGTAACAAGACGGTTTTAATGCCCCTTGGAAGAGACGTGGAGGTCAGAGTGGTTTAACAAGATGGTTTTAATGCCCCTTGGAAGAGACGTCAAGGTCACAGTAGCGTAACAAGACGGTTTTAATGCCCCTTGTAAGAGACGTGGAGTTCAGAGTCGTTTAACAAGACGGTTTTAATGCCCCTTGAAAGAGACGTGGATGTTAGAGTCGTTTAACAAGACAGTTTTAATGCCCCTTGGAAGAGACGTGGAGTTCACACGGTTTTAATGCCCCTTGGAAAAGACGTTGAGGTAACAGTAGCTTTTCAAGACGGTTTTAATGCCCCTTGGAAGAGACGTGGAGTTCAGAGTGGTTTAACAAGACTGTTTTAATGCCCCTTGGAAGAGACGTGGAGCTCTCAGTTGCTTAACAAGATGGTTTTAATGACCTTTGGAAGAGACGTGGAGGTCACAGTGGCTTAACAAGACGGTTTTAACGCCCCTTGGAAGAGAAGTGGAGGTCACAGTAGCTTAATAAGACGGTTTTAATGCACCTTGGAAGAGACATGGAGCTCAGAGTGTTTTAACAAGACGGTTTTAATGCCCCTGGGAAGAGACGTGGAGGTCACAGTAGCTTTACAAGACGGTTTTAATACCCCTTGGAAGAGACGTGGAGGTCACAGTAGCTTAACAAGACAGTTTTAATGCCCCTTGGAAGAAACGTGGAGGTCAGAGTGGTTTAACAAGATGGTTTTAATGCCCCTTGGAAGAGACATGGAGGTCACAGTAGCTTAACAAGACGGTTTTAATGCCCCTTGGAAGAGTAGTGAAGTTCAGAGTGGTTTAACAAGATGGTTTTAATGCCCTTTGGAAGAGACGTGGAGTTCAGAGTGGTTTAACAAGATGGTTTTATTGCCCCTTGGAAGAGACGTGGAGTTCACACGGTTTTAATGCCCCTTGGAAAAGACGTTGAGGTAACAGTAGCTTATCAAGACGGTTTTAATGCCCCTTGGAAGAGACGTGGAGTTCAGAGTGGTTTAACAAGACTGTTTTAATGCCCCTGGGAAGAGACGTTGAGGTCACAGTAGCTTAACAAGACGGTTTTAATGCCCCTTGGAAGAGATGTGGAGGTCAGTGTGGTTTATTAAGACGGTTTTAATGCCCCTTGGAAGAGACGTCGAGGTCACAGTTGCTTAACAAGACGGTTTTAATGCCCCTTGGAAGAGACGTGGAGTTCATAGTGGTTAAAAAATACGGTTTTAATGCCCCTTGGAAGAGACGTGGAGGTCAGAGTGGTTTAAAAAGATGGTTTTAATGCCCCTTGGAAGAGACGTGGAGTTCACAGTAGCTTTTGAAGACGGTTTTAATGCCCCTTGGACGAGACGTGGAGTTCAGAGTAGTTTAACAAGACGGTTTTTATGCCCCTTGGAAGAGACGTGGAGGTCAGAGTGGTTTAACAAGATGGTTTTAATGCCCCTTGGAAGAGACGTGGAGTTCAGAGTGGTTTAACAAGACGGTTTTAATGCCCCTTGGAAGAGACGTGGAGGTCACAGTAGCTTAACAAGACGGTTTTAATGCCCCTTGGAAGAGACATGGAGTTCAGAGTGGTTTAACAAGACGGTTTTAATGCCCCTTGGAAGACACGTGGAAGTCACAGTAGCTAAGCAAGACGGTATAAATGCCCTCGGAAGAGACGTGGAGTTCAGAGAGGTTTAACAAGACAGTTTTCATGCCCCTTGGAAGAGACGTGGAGGTCACTGTAGCTTAACAAGACAGTATTAATGCCCCTTGGAAGAGACGTGGAGGTCACAGTAGCTTAACACGATGGTTTTAATGCCCCTTGTAAGATACGTGGAGGTCAGAGTGGTTTAACAAAACGGTTTTAATGTCCCTTGGAAGAGACGTGGAGTTCACACGGTTTTAATGCCCATTGGAAAAGACGTTAAGGTAACAGTAGCTTATCAAGACGGTTTTAATGCCCCTTGGAAGAGACGTGGAGTTCAGAGTGGTTTAACAAGACTGTTTTAATGCCCCTTGGAAGAGACGTGGAGGTCACAGTAGCTTAACAAGATGGGTTTAATGCCCCTTGGAAGAGACGTGGAGGTCAGAGTGGTTTATTAAGACGGTTTTAATGCCCCTTGGAAGAGACGTCGAGGTCACAGTTGCTTAACAAGACGGTTTTAATGCCCCTTGGAAGAGACGTGGAGTTCATAGTGGTTAAAAAATACGGTTTTAATGCCCCTTGGAAGAGACGTGGAGGTCAGAGTGGTTTAAAAAGATGGTTTTAATGCCCCTTGGAAGAGACGTGGAGTTCACAGTAGCTTTTGAACACGGTTTTAATGCCCCTTGGACGAGACGTGGAGTTCAGAGTGGTTTAACAAGATGGTTTTTATGCCCGTTGGAAGAGACGTGTAGGTCAGAGTGGTTTAACAAGACGGTTTTAATGCCCCTTGGAAGAGACGGGAGTTCAGAGTGGTTTAACAAGACGGTTTTAATGCCCCTTGGAAGAGACGTGGAGGTCACAGTAGCTTAACAAGACGGTTTTAATGCCCCTTGGAAGAGACATGGAGTTCAGAGTGGTTTAACAAGACGGTTTTAATGCCCCTTGGAAGACACGTGGAAGTCACAGTAGCTTAGCAAGACGGTATAAATGCCCTCGGAAGAGACGTGGAGTTCAGAGAGGTTTAACAAGACAGTTTTCATGCCCCTTGGAAGAGACGTGGAGGTCACTGTAGCTTAACAACACAGTATTAATGCCCCTTGGAAGAGAAGTGGAGGTCACAGTAGCTTAACACGATGGTTTTAATGCCCCTTGTAAGATACGTGGAGGTCAGAGTGGTTTAACAAGACGGTTTTAATGTCCCTTGGAAGACACGTCGAGGTCACAGTTGCTTAACAAGACGGTTTCAATGCCCCTTGGAAGAGACGTGGAGTTCATAGTGGCTTAAGAAGACAGTTTTAATGCTCCTTGGAAGAGACGTGGAGGTCAGAGTAGTTTAACAAGACGGTTTTAATGCCCCTTGGAAGAGACGTGGAGGTCAGAGTGGTTTAACAAGACGGTTTTAATGCCCCTTGGAAGAAACGTGAAGGTCACAGTAGCTTAACAAGACAGGTTTTAATGCCCCTTGGAAGAGACGTGGAGGTCAGAGTGGTTTAACAAGACGGTTTTAATGCCCCTTGTAAGACACATGGAGGTCACAGTAGCTTAACAAGACGGTTTTAATGACACTCGGAAGAGACGTGGAGTTCAGAGTGGTTTAACATGACGGTTTTAATGCCCCTTGGAAGAGACGTGGAGGTCACAGTAGCTTAACAAGACAGTATTAATGCCCCTTGGAAGAGACGTGGAGGTCACAATAGCTTAACAAGACGGGTTTAATGCCCCTTGGAAGAGATGTGGAGGTCAAAGTGGTTTAACAAGACAGTTTTAATAACCTTTGGAAGAGACGCAGAGTTCAGAGTGGTTTAACAAGACGATTTTAATGCCCCTTGGAAGAGACGTGGAGGTCACAGTAGCTTAACAAGACGGTTTTAATGCCCCTTAGAAAAGACGTGGAGGTCAGAGTGGTTTAGCAAGACGGTTTTAATGCCCTTGGCAGAGATGTGGAGGTCAGAGTAGCTTATCAAGACGGTTATAATGCCCCTTGGAAGAGACATGGAGTTCAGAGTGGTTTAACAAGACGGTTTTAATGCCCCTTGGAAGAGACGTGGAGGTCAGAGTGGTTTAACAAGACGGTTTTAATGCCCCTTGGAAGAGACGTGGAGTTCAGAGTCGTTTAACAAGACTGTTTTAATGCCCCTTGAAAGAGACGTGGATGTCAGAGTCGTTTAACAAGACAGTTTTAATGCCCCTTGGAAGAGACGTGGAGTTCACACGGTTTTAATGCCACTTGGAAGAGACGTTGAGGTAACAGTAGCTTATCAAGACGGTTTTAATGCCCCTTGGAAGAGACGTGGAGTTCAGAGTGGTTTAACAAGACGGTTTTAATGCCCCTTGTAAGAGACGTGGAGATCTCAGTTGCTTAACAAGATGGTTTTAATGACCTTTGGAAGAGACGTGGAGGTCACAGTGGCTTAACAAGATGGTTTTAACGCCCCTTGGAAGAGAAGTGGAGGTCACAGTAGCTTAATAAGACGGTTTTAATGCCCCTTGGAAGAGACATGGAGCTCAGAGTGTTTTAACAAGACGGTTTTAATGCCCCTGGGAAGAGACGTGGAGGTCACAGCAGCTTTACAAGACGGTTTTAATACCCCTTGGAAGAGACGTGGAGGTCACAGTAGCTTAACAAGACAGTTTTAATGCCCCTTGGAAGAAACGTGGAGGTCAGAGTGGTTTAAAAAGATGGTTTTAATGCCCCTTGGAAGAGACGTGGAGGTCACAGTAGCTTAACAAGATGGTTTTAATGCTCCTTGGAAGAGTAGTGGAGTTCAGAGTGGTTTAACAAGATGGTTTTAATGCCCTTTGGAAGAGACGTGGAGTTCAGAGTGGTTTAACAAGATGGTTTTATTGCCCGTTGGAAGAGACGTGGAGGTCACAGTAGCTTAACAAGACGGTTTTAATGCCCCTTGGAAGAGACGTGGAGGTCAGAGTGGTTTATTAAGACGGTTTTAATGCCCCTTGGAAGAGACGTCGAGTTCACAGTTGCTTAACAAGACGGTTTTAATGCCACTTGGAAGAGACGTGGAGTTCATAGTGGTTAAAAAATACAGTTTTAATGCCCCTTCGAAGAGACGTGGAGATCAGAGTGGTTTAAAAAGATGGTTTTAATGCCCCTTGGAAGAGACGTGGAGTTCATAGTGGTTAAAAAATACGGTTTTAATGCCCCTTGGAAGAGACGTGGAGGTCAGAGTGGTTTAAAAAGATGGTTTTAATGCCCCTTGGAAGAGACGTGGAGTTCACAGTAGCTTTTGAAGACGGTTTTAATGCCCCTTGGACGAGACGTGGAGTTCAGAGTGGTTTAACAAGACGGTTTTTATGCCCGTTGGAAGAGACGTGGAGGTCAGAGTGGTTTAACAAGACTGTTTTAATGCCCCTTGGAAGAGACGTGGAGTTCAGTGTGGTTTAACAAGACGGTTTTAATGCCCCTTGGAAGAGACGTCGAGGTCACAGTAGCTTAACAAGACGGTTTTAATGCCCCTTGGAAGAGACATGGATTTCAGAGTGGTTTAACAAGACGGTTTTAATGCCCCTTGGAAGACAAGTGGAAGTCACAGTAGCTTAGCAAGACGGTACAAATGCACTCGGAAGAGACGTGGAGTTCAGAGAGGTTTAACAAGACAGTTTTCATGCCCCTTGGAAGAGACGTGGAGGTCACTGTAGCTTAAAAAGACAGTATTAATGCCCCTTGGAAGAGACGTGGAGGTCACAGTAGCTTAACACGATGGTTTTAATGCCCCTTGTAAGATACGTGGAGGTCAGAGTGGTTTAACAAGACGGTTTTAATGTCCCTTGGAAGAGACGTCGAGGTCACAGTTGCTTAACAAGACGGTTTCAATGCCCCTTGGAAGAGACGTGGAGTTCATAGTGGCTTAAGAAGACAGTTTTAATGCCCCTTGGAAGAGACGTGGAGGTCAGAGTAGTTTAACAAGACGGTTTTAATGCCCCTTGGAAGAGACGTGGAGGTCAGAGTGGTTTAACAAGACGGTTTTAATGCCCCTTGGAAGAGTAGTGGAGTTCAGAGTGGTTTAACAAGATGGTTTTAATGCCCTTTGGAAGAGACGTGGAGTTCAGAGTGGTTTAACAAGATGGTTTTATTGCCCGTTGGAAGAGACGTGGAGGTCACAGTAGCTTAACAAGACGGTTTTAATGCCCCTTGGAAGAGACGTGGAGGTCAGAGTGGTTTATTAAGACGGTTTTAATGCCCCTTGGAAGAGACGTCGAGGTCACAGTTGCTTAACAAGACGGTTTTAATGCCACATGGAAGAGACGTGGAGTTCATAGTGGTTAAAAAATACAGTTTTAATCCCCCTTCGAAGAGACGTGGAGGTCAGAGTGGTTTAAAAAGATGGTTTTAATGCCCCTTGGAAGAGACGTGGAGTTCATAGTGGTTAAAAAATACGGTTTTAATGCCCCTTGGAAGAGACGTGGAGGTCAGAGTGGTTTAAAAAGATGGTTTTAATGCCCCTTGGAAGAGACGTGGAGTTCACAGTAGCTTTTGAAGACGGTTTTAATGCCCCTTGGACGAGACGTGGAGTTCAGAGTGGTTTAACAAGACGGTTTTTATGCCCGTTGGAAGAGACGTGGAAGTCAGAGTGGTTTAACAAGACTGTTTTAATGCCCCTTGGAAGAGACGTGGAGTTCAGTGTGGTTTAACAAGACGGTTTTAATGCCCCTTGGAAGAGACGTCGAGGTCACAGTAGCTTAACAAGACGGTTTTAATGCCCCTTGGAAGAGACATGGATTTCAGAGTGGTTTAACAAGACGGTTTTAATGCCCCTTGGAAGACACGTGGAAGTCACAGTAGCTTAGCAAGACGGTACAAATGCACTCGGAAGAGACGTGGAGTTCAGAGAGGTTTAACAAGACAGTTTTCATGCCCCTTGGAAGAGACGTGGAGGTCACTGTAGCTTAACAAGACAGTATTAATGCCCCTTGGAAGAGACGTGGAGGTCACAGTAGCTTAACACGATGGTTTTAATGCCACTTGTAAGATACGTGGAGGTCAGAGTGGTTTAACAAGACGGTTTTAATGTCCCTTGGAAGAGACGTCGAGGTCACAGTTGCTTAACAAGACGGTTTCAATGCCCCTTGGAAGAGACGTGGAGTTCATAGTGGCTTAAGAAGACAGTTTTAATGCCCCTTGGAAGAGACGTGGAGGTCAGAGTTGTTTAACAAGACGGTTTTAATGCCCCTTGGAAGAGACGTGGAGGTCAGAGTGGTTTAACAAGACGGTTTTAATGCCCCTTGGAAGAAACCTGGAGGTCACAGTAGCTTAACAAGACAGGTTTTAATGCCCCTTGGAAGAGACGTGGAGGTCAGAGTGGTTTAACAAGACGGTTTTAATGCCCCTTGTAAGACACATGGAGGCCACAGTAGCTTAACAAGACGGTTTTAATGACACTCGGAAGAGACGTGGAGTTCAGAGTGGTTTAACATGACGGTTTTAATGCCCCTTGGAAGAGACGTGGAGGTCACAGTAGCTTAACAAGACAGTATTAATGCCCCTTGGAAGAGACGTGGAGGTCACAATAGCTTAACAAGACAGTTTTAATGCCCCTTGGAAGAGATGTGGAGGTCAGAGTGGTTTAATAAGACAGTCTTAATAACCTTTGGAAGAGACGTAGAGTTCAGAGTGGTTTAACAAGACGATTTTAATGCCCCTTGCAAGAGACGTGGAGGTCACAGTAGCTTAACAAGACGGTTTTAATGCCCCTTGGAAAAGACGTGGAGGTCAGAGTGGTTTAACAAGACGGTTTTAATGCCCTTGGCAGAGATGTGGAGGTCAGAGTAGCTTATCAAGACGGTTTTAATGCCCCTTGGAAGAGACATGGAGTTCAGAGTGGTTTAACAAGACGGTTTTAATGCCCCTTGGAAGAGACGTGGAGGTCACAGTAGCTTAACAAGACTGTTTTAATGCCCCTTGGAAGAGACGTGGAGGTCACAGTAGCTTAACATGACTGTTTTAATACCCCTTGGAAGAGACGTGGAGGTCAGAGTGGTTTAACAAGACGGTTTTAATGCCCCTTGGAAGAGACGTGGAGTTCAGAGTCGTTTAACAAGACTGTTTTAATGCCCCTTGAAAGAGACGTGGATGTCAGAGTCGTTTAACAAGACAGTTTTAATGCCCCTTGGAAGAGACGTGGAGTTCACACGGTTTTAATGCCCCTTGGAAGAGACGTTGAGGTAACAGTAGCTTATCAAGACGGTTTTAATGCCCCTTGGAAGAGACGTGGAGTTCAGAGTGGTTTAACAAGACGGTTTTAATGCCCCTTGGAAGAGACATGGAGATCTCAGTTGCTTAACAAGATGGTTTTAATGACCTTTGGAAGAGACGTGGATGTCACAGTGGCTTAACAAGACGTTTTTAACGCCCCTTGGAAGAGAAGATGAGGTCACAGTAGCTTAATAAGACGGTTTTAATGCCCCTTGGAAGAGATATGGAACTCAGAGTGTTTTAACAAGACGGTTTTAATGCCCCTGGGAAGAGACGTGGAGGTCACAGTAGCTTTACAAGACAGTTTTAATACCCCTTGGAAGAGACGTGGAGGTCACAGTAGCTTAACAAGACAGTTTTAATGCCCCTTGGAAGAAACGTGGAGGTCAGAGTTGTTTAAAAAGATGGTTTTAATGCCCCTTGGAAGAGACGTGGAGGTCACAGTAGCTTAACAAGATGGTTTTAATGCCCCTTGGAAGAGTAGTGGAGTTCAGAGTGGTTTAACAAGATGGTTTTAATGCCCTTTGGAAGAGACGTGGAGTTCAGAGTGGTTTAACAAGATGGTTTTATTGCCCCTTGGAAGAGACGTGGAGGTCACAGTAGCTTAACAAGACGGTTTTAATGCCCCTTGGAAGAGACGTGGAGGTCAGAGTGGTTTATTAAGACGGTTTTAATGCTCCTTGGAAGGGACGTCGAGGTCACAGTTGCTTAACAAGACGGTTTTAATGCCCCTTGGAAGAGACGTGGAGTTCATAGTGGTTAAAAAATACGATTTAATGCCCCTTGGAAGAGACGTGGAGGTCAGAGTGGTTTAAAAAGATGGTTTTAATGCCCCTTGGAAGAGACGTGGAGTTCACAGTAGCTTTTGAAGACGGTTTTAATGCCCCTTGGACGAGACGTGGAGTTCAGAGTGGTTTAACAAGACGGTTTTTATGCCCTTTGGAAGAGACGTGGAGGTCAGAGTGGTTTAACAAGACGGTTTTAATGCCCCTTGGAAGAGACGTGGAGTTTAGAGTGGTTTAACAAGACGGTTTTAATGCCCCTTGGAAGAGACGTGGAGGTCACAGTAGCTTAACAAGACGGTTTTAATGCCCCTTGGAAGAGACATGGAGTTCAGAGTGGTTTAACAAGACGGTTTTAATGCCCCTTGGAAGACACGTGGAAGTCACAGTAGCTTAGCAAGACGGTATAAATGCCCTCGGAAGAGACGTGGAGTTCAGAGAGCTTTAACAAGACAGTTTTCATGCCCCTTGGAAGAGACGTGGAGGTCACTGTAGCTTAACAAGACAGTATTAATGCCCCTTGGAAGAGACGTGGAGGTCACAGTAGATTAACACGATGGTTTTAATGCCCCTTGTAAGATACGTGGAGGTCAGAGTGGTTTAACAAGACGATTTTAATGTCCCTTGGAAGAGACGTCGAGGTCACAGTTGCTTAACAAGACGGTTTCAATGCCCCTTGGAAGAGACTTGGAGTTCATAGTGGCTTAAGAAGACAGTTTTAATGCCCCTTGGAAGAGACGTGGAGGTCAGAGTAGTTTAACAAGACGGTTTTAATGCCCCTTGGAAGAGACGTGGAGGTCAGAGTGGTTTAACAAGACGGTTTTAATGCCCCTTGGAAGAAACGTGGATTTCACAGTAGCTTAACAAGACAGGTTTTAATGCCCCTTGGAAGAGACGTGGAGGTCAGAGTGGTTTAAGAAGACGGCTTTAATGCCCCTTGTAAGATACATGGAGGTCACAGTAGCTTAACAAGACGGTTTTAATGACACTCGGAAGAGACGTGGAGTTCAGAGTGGTTTAACATGACGGTTTTAATGCCCCTTGGAAGAGACGTGGAGGTCACAGTAGCTTAACAAGACAGTATTAATGCCCCTTGGATGAGACGTGGAGGTCACAATAGCTTAACAAGACGGTTTTAATGCCCCTTGGAAGAGATGTGGAGGTCAGTGTGGTTTAACAAGACAGTTTTAATAACCTTTGAAAGAGACGTAGAGTTCAGAGTGGTTTAACAAGACGATTTTAATGCCCCTTGGAAGAGACGTGGATGTCAGAGTCGTTTGACAAGACAGTTTTAATGCCCCTTGGAAGAGACGTGGAGTTCACACGGTTTTAATGCCCCTTGGAAGAGACGTTGAGGTAACAGTAGATTATCAAGACGGTTTTAATGCCCCTTGGAAGAGACGTGGAGTTCAGAGTGGTTTAACAAGACGGTTTTAATGCCCCTTGGAAGAGACGTGGAGATCTCAGTTGCTTAACAAGATGGTTTTAATGACCTTTGGAAGAGACGTGGAGGTCACAGTGGCTTATCAAGATGGTTTTAATGCCCCTTGGAAGAGTAGTGGAGTTCAGAGTGGTTTAACAAGATGGTTTTAATGCCCTTTGGAAGAGACGTGGAGTTCAGAGTGGTTTAACAAGATGGTTTTATTGCCCCTTGGAAGAGACGTGGAGGTCACAGTAGCTTAACAAGACGGTTTTAATGCCCCTTGGAAGAGACGTGGAGGTCAGAGTGGTTTATTAAGACGGTTTTAATGCCCCTTGGAAGAGACGTCGAGGTCACAGTTGCTTAACAAGACGGTTTTAATGCCCCTTGGAAGAGACGTGGAGTTCATAGTGGTTAAAAAATACAGTTTTAATGCCCATTCGAAGAGACGTGGAGGTCAGAGTGGTTTAAAAAGATGGTTTTAATGCCCCTTGCAAGAGACGTGGATGTCAGAGTCGTTTGCAAGACAGTTTTAATGCCCCTTGGAAGAGACGTGGAGTTCACACGGTTTTAATGCCCCTTGGAAGAGACGTTGAGGTAACAGTAGATTATCAAGACGGTTTTAATGCCCCTTGGAAGAGACGTGGAGTTTAGAGTGGTTTAACAAGACGGTTTTAATGCCCCTTGGAAGAGACGTGGAGATCTCAGTTGCTTAACAAGATGGTTTTAATGACCTTTGGAAGAGACGTGGAGGTCACAGTGGCTTATCAAGATGGTTTTAATGCCCCTTGGAAGAGTAGTGGAGTTCAGAGTGGTTTAACAAGATGGTTTTAATGCCCTTTGGAAGAGACGTGGAGTTCAGAGTGGTTTAACAAGATGGTTTTATTGCCCCTTGGAAGAGACGTGGAGGTCACAGTAGCTTAACAAGACGGTTTTAATGCCCCTTGGAAGAGACGTGGAGGTCAGAGTGGTTTATTAAGACGGTTTTAATGCCCCTTGGAAGAGACGTCGAGGTCACAGTTGCTTAACAAGACGGTTTTAATGCCCCTTGGAAGAGACGTGGAGTTCATAGTGGTTAAAAAATACAGTTTTAATGCCCATTCGAAGAGACGTGGAGGTCAGAGTGGTTTAAAAAGATGGTTTTAATGCCCCTTGCAAGAGACGTGGAGTTCACAGTAGCTTTTGAAGACGGTTTTAATGCCCCTTGGACGAGACGTGGAGTTCAGAGTGGTTTTACAAGACGGTTTTTATGCCCGTTGGAAGAGACGTGGAGGTCAGAGTGGTTTAACAAGACGGTTTTAATGCCCCTTTGAAGAGACGTGGAGTTCAGTGTGGTTTAACAAGACGGTTTTAATGCCCCTTGGAAGAGACGTGGAGGTCACAGTAGCTTAACAAGACGGTTTTAATGCCCCTTGGAAGAGACATGGAATTCAGAGTGGTTTAACAAGACGGTTTTAATGCCCCTTGGAAGACACGTGGAAGTCACAGTAGCTTAGCAAGACGGTATAAATGCCCTCGGAAGAGACGTGGAGTTCAGAGAGGTTTAACACGACAGTTTTCATGCCCCTTGGAAGAGACGTGGAGGTCACTGTAGCTTAACAAGACAGTATTAATGCCCCTTGGAAGAGACGTGGAGGTCACAGTAGCTTAACACGATGGTTTTAATGCCCCTTGTAAGATACGTGGAGGTCAGAGTGGTTTAACAAGATGGTTTTAATGTCCCTTGGAAGAGACGTCGAGGTCACAGTTGCTTAACAGGACGGTTTCAATGCCCCTTGGAAGAGACGTGGAGTTCATAGTGGCTTAAGAAGACAGTTTTAATGCCCCTTGGAAGAGACGTGGAGGTCAGAGTATTTTAACAAGACGGTTTTAATGCCCCTTGGAAGAGACGTGGAGGTCAGAGTGGTTTAACAAGACGGTTTTAATGCCCCTTGGAAGAAACGTGGAGGTCACAGTAGCTTAACAAGACAGTATTAATGCCCCTTGGAAGAGACGTGGAGGTCACAATAGCTTAACAAGACGGTTTTAATGCCCCTTGGAAGAGATGTGGAGGTCAGAGTGGTTTAACAAGACTGTTTTAATAGCCTTTGGAAGAGACGTAGAGTTCAGAGTGGTTTAACAAGACGATTTTAATGGCCCTTGGAAGAGACGTGGAGGTCATAGTAGCTTAACAAGACGGTTTTAATGCCCCTTGGAAAAGACGTGGAGGTCAGAGTGGTTTAACAAGACGGTTTTAATGCCCTTGGCAGAGATGTGGAGGTCAGAGTAGCTTATCAAGACGGTTTTAATGCCCCTTGGAAGAGACATGGAGTTCACAGTGGTTTAACAAGACGGTTTTAATGCCCCTTGGAAGAGACGTGGAGGTCACAGTAGCTTAACAAGACTGTTTTAATGCCCCTTGGAAGAGACGTGGAGGTCACAGTAGCTTAACATGACTGTTTTAATACCCCTTGGAAGAGACGTGGAGGTCAGAGTGGTTTAACAAGATGGTTTTAATGCCCCTTGGAAGAGAAGTGTAGTTCAGAGTCGTTTAACAAGACTGTTTTAATACCCCTTGAAAGAGACGTGGATGTCAGAGTCGTTTAACAAGACAGTTTTAATGCCCCTTGGAAGAGACGTGGAGTTCACACGGTTTTAATGCCCCTTGGAAGAGACGTTGAGGTAACAGTAGCTTATCAAGACGGTTTTAATGCCCCTTGGAAGAGACGTGGAGTTCAGAGTGGTTTAACAAGACGGTTTTAATGCCCCTTGGAAGAGACGTGGAGATCTCAGCTGCTTAATAAGATGGTTTTAATGACCTTTGGAAGAGACGTCGATGTCACAGTAGCTTTACAAGACGGTTTTAATACCCCTTGGAAGAGACGTGGAGGTCACAGTAGCTTAACAAGACAGTTTTAATGCCCCTTGGAAGAAACGTGGAGGTCAGAGTGGTTTGAAAAGATGGTTTTAATGCCCCTTGGAAGAGACGTGGAGGTCACAGTAGCTTAACAAGATGGTTTTAATGCCCCTTGGAAGAGTAGTGGAGTTCAGAGTGGTTTAACAAGATGGTTTTAATGCCCTTTGGAAGAGACGTGGAGTTAAGAGTGGTTTAACAAGATGGTTTTATTGCCCCTTGGAAGAGACGTGGAGGTCACAGTAGCTTAACAAGACGGTTTTAATGCCCCTTGGAAGAGACGTGGAGGTCAGAGTGGTTTATTAAGACGGTTTTAATGCTCCTTGGAAGAGACGTCGAGGTCACAGTTGCTTAACAAGACGGTTTTAATGCCCCTTGGAAGAGACGTGGAGTTCATAGTGGTTAAAAAATACGGTTTTAATGCCCCTTGGAAGAGACATGGAGGTCAGAGTGGTTTAAAAAGATGGCTTTAATGCCCCTTGGAAGAGACGTGGAGTTCACAGTAGCTTTTGAAGACGGTTTTAATGCCCCTTGGACGAGACGTGGAGTTAAGAGTGGTTTAACAAGACGGTTTTTATGCCCGTTGGAAGAGACGTGGAGGTCAGAGTGGTTTAACAAGACGGTTTTAATGCCCCTTGGAAGAGACGTGGAGTTCAGAGTGGTTTTACAAGACGGTTTTAATGCCCCTTGGAAGAGACGTGGAGGTCACAGTAGCTTAACAAGACGGTTTTAATGCCCCTTGGAAGAGACATGGAGTTCAGAATGGTTTAACAAGACGGTTTTAATGCCCCTTGGAAGACACGTGGAAGTCACAGTAGCTTAGCAAGACGGTATAAATGCCCTCGGAAGAGACGTGGAGTTCAGAGAGCTTTAACAAGACAGTTTTCATGCCCCTTGGAAGAGACGTGGAGGTCACTGTAGCTTAACAAGACAGTATTAATGCCCCTTGGAAGAGACGTGGAGGTCACAGCAGCTTAACACGATGGTTTTAATGCCCCTTGTAAGATACGTGGAGGTCAGAGTGGTTTAACAAGACGGTTTTAATGTCCCTTGGAAGAGACGTCGAGGTCACAGTTGCTTAACAAGACGGTTTCAATGCCCCTTGGAAGAGACGTGGAGTTCATAGTGGCTTAAGAAGACAGTTTTAATGCCCCTTGGAAGAGACGTGGAGGTCAGAGTAGTTTAACAAGACGGTTTTAATGCCCTTGGAAGAGACATGGAGGTCAGAGTGGTTTAACAAGACGGTTTTAATGCCCCTTGGAAGAAACGTGGAGGTCACAGTAGCTTAACAAGACAGGTTTTAATGCCCCTTGGAAGAGACGTGGAGGTCAGAGTGGTTTAACAAGACGGTTTTAATGCCCCTTGTAAGACACATGGAGGTCACAGTAGCTTAACAAGACGGTTTTAATGACACTCGGAAGAGACGTGGAGTTCAGAGTGGTTTAACATGACGGTTTTAATGCCCCTTGGAAGAGACGTGGAGGTCACAGTAGCTTAACAAGACAGTATTAATGCCCCTTGGATGAGACGTGGAGGTCACAATAGCTTAACAAGACGGTTTTAATGCCCCTTGGAAGAGATGTGGAGGTCAGAGTGGTTTAACAAGACAGTTTTAATAACCTTTGGAAGAGACGTAGAGTTCAGAGTGGTTTAACAAGACGATTTTAATGCCCCTTGGAAGAGACGTGGAGGTCACAGTAGCTTAACAAGACGGTTTTAATGCCCCTTGGAAAAGACGTGGAGGTCAGAGTGGTTTAACAAGACGGTTTTAATGCCCTTGGCAGAGATGTGGAGGTCAGAGTAGCTTATCAAGACGGTTTTAATGCCCATTGGAAGAGACATGGAGTTCAAAGTGGTTTAACAAAACGGGTTTAATGCCCCTTGGAAGAGACGTGGAGGTCACAGTAGCTTAACAAGACTGTTTTAATGCCCCTTGGAAGAGACGTGGAGGTCACTGTAGCTTAACAAGACAGTATTAATGCCCCTTGGAAGAGACGTGGAGGTCACAGCAGCTTAACACGATGGTTTTAATGCCCCTTGTAAGATACGTGGAGGTCAGAGTGGTTTAACAAGACGGTTTTAATGTCCCTTGGAAGAGACGTCGAGGTCACAGTTGCTTAACAAGACGGTTTCAATGCCCCTTGGAAGAGACGTGGAGTTCATAGTGGCTTAAGAAGACAGTTTTAATGCCCCTTGGAAGAGACGTGGAGGTCAGAGTAGTTTAACAAGACGGTTTTAATGCCCTTGGAAGAGACATGGAGGTCAGAGTGGTTTAACAAGACGGTTTTAATGCCCCTTGGAAGAAACGTGGAGGTCACAGTAGCTTAACAAGACAGGTTTTAATGCCCCTTGGAAGAGACGTGGAGGTCAGAGTGGTTTAACAAGACGGTTTTAATGCCCCTTGTAAGACACATGGAGGTCACAGTAGCTTAACAAGACGGTTTTAATGACACTCGGAAGAGACGTGGAGTTCAGAGTGGTTTAACATGACGGTTTTAATGCCCCTTGGAAGAGACGTGGAGGTCACAGTAGCTTAACAAGACAGTATTAATGCCCCTTGGATGAGACGTGGAGGTCACAATAGCTTAACAAGACGGTTTTAATGCCCCTTGGAAGAGATGTGGAGGTCAGAGTGGTTTAACAAGACAGTTTTAATAACCTTTGGAAGAGACGTAGAGTTCAGAGTGGTTTAACAAGACGATTTTAATGCCCCTTGGAAGAGACGTGGAGGTCACAGTAGCTTAACAAGACGGTTTTAATGCCCCTTGGAAAAGACGTGGAGGTCAGAGTGGTTTAACAAGACGGTTTTAATGCCCTTGGCAGAGATGTGGAGGTCAGAGTAGCTTATCAAGACGGTTTTAATGCCCATTGGAAGAGACATGGAGTTCAAAGTGGTTTAACAAAACGGGTTTAATGCCCCTTGGAAGAGACGTGGAGGTCACAGTAGCTTAACAAGACTGTTTTAATGCCCCTTGGAAGAGACGTGGAGTTCACAGTAGTTTAACATGACTGTTTTAATACCCCTTGGAAGAGACGTGGAGGTGAGAGTGGTTTAACAAGACGGTTTTAATGCCCCTTGGAATAGACGTGGAGTTCAGAGTCGTTTAACAAGACTGTTTTAATGCCCCTTGAAAGAGACGTGGATGTCAGAGTCGTTTAACAAGACAGTTTTAATGCCCCTTGGAAGAGACGTGGAGTTCACACGGTTTTATTGCCCCTTGGAAGAGCCGTTGAGGTAACAGTAGCTTATCAAGACGGTTTTAATGCCCCTTGGAAGAGACGTGGAGTTCAGAGTGGTTTAACAAGACGTTTTAATGCCCCTTGGAAGAGACGTGGAGATCTCAGTTGCTTAACAAGATGGTTTTAATGACCTTTGGAAGAGACGTGGAGGTCACAGTGGCTTAACAAGACGGTTTTAACGCCCCTTGGAATAGACATGGAACTCAGAGTGTTTTAACAAGACGGTTTTAATGCCCCTGGGAAGAGACGTGGAGGTCACAGTAGCTTTACAAGACGGTTTTAATACCCCTTGGAAGAGACGTGGAGGTCACAGTAGTTTAACAAGACAGTTTTAATGCCCCATGGAAGAAACGTGGAGGTCAGAGTGCTTTAAAAAGATGGTTTTAATGCCTCTTGGAAGAGACGTGGAGGTCACAGTAGCTTAACAAGATGGTTTTAATGCCCCTTGGAAGAGTAGTGGAGTTCAGAGTGGTTTAACAAGATGGTTTTAATGCCCTTTGGAAGAGACGTGGAGTTCAGAGTGTTTTAACAAGATGGTTTTATTGCCCCTTGGAAGAGACGTGGAGGTCACAGTAGCTTAACAAGACGGTTTTAATGCCCCTTGGAAGAGACGTGGAGTTCACAGTGGTTTAACAAGACGGTTTTTATGCCCGTTGGAAGAGACGTGGAGGTCAGAGTGGTTTAACAAGATGGTTTTAATGCCCCTTGGAAGAGACGTGGAGTTCAGAGTGGTTTAACAAGACGGTTTTAATGCCCCTTGGAAGAGACGTGGAGGTCACAGTAGCTTAAAAAGACGGTTTTAATGCCCCTTGGAAGAGACGTGGAGTTCACAGTGGTTTAACAAGACGGTTTTAATGCCGCTTGGAAGAAACGTGGAGGTCACAGTAGCTTAGCAAGATGGTATAAATGCCACTCGGAAGAGACGTGGAGTTCAGAGAGGGTTAACAAGACAGTTTTAATGCCCCTTGGAAGAGACGTGGAGGTCACAGTAGCTTAACAAGACAGTATTAATGCCCCTTGGAAGAGACGTGGAGGTCACAGTAGCTTAACAGGATGGTTTTAATGCCCCTTGGAAGAGACGTGGAGGTCAGAGTGGTTTAACAAGACAGTTTTAATAACTTTGGAAGAGACGTAGAGTTCAGAGTGGTTTAACAAGACGGTTTTAATGCCCCTTGGAAGAGAAGTGGAGGTCACAGTAGCTTAACAAGACGGTTTTAATGCCCCTTGGAAGAGACGTGGATGTCAGAGTAGCTTATCAAGACGGTTTTAATGCCCCTTGGAAGAGACGTGGAGGTCACAGTAGCTTAACAAGACGATTTTAATGTCCCCTTGGAAGAGACGTGGAGTTCAGAGTGGTTTAACAAGACGGTTTTAATGCCCCTTGGAAGAGAAGTTGAAGTCACAGTAGCTTAACAAGATGGTTTTAATGCCCATTGGAAGAGACATGGAGATCAGAGTGGTTTAACAAGACGGTTTTAATGCCCATTGGAAGAGACGTGGAGATCACAGTTGCTTAACAAGATGGTTTTAATGCCGTTTGGAAGAGACGTGGAGGTCACAGTGGCTTAACAAGACGGTTTTAATGCCCCTTGAACGAGATGTGAAGGTAACAGCAGCTTAACAAGACGTTTTTAATGCCCCTTGGAAGAGACGTGGAGGTCACATTAGCTTAACAAATCAGTTTTAATGCCCCTTGGAAGAGACGTGGAGGTCAGAGTGGTTTAACAAGACGGTTTTAATGCCCCTTGGAAGAGACGTGGAGGTCACAGTAGCTTAACAAGATGGTTTTAATGCCCCTTGGAAGAGACGTGGAGTTCAGAGTGTTTTAACAAGACGGTTTTAATGCCCCTTGGAAGAGACGTGGAGTTCAGAGTGTTTTAACAAGACGGTTTTAATGCCCCTTGGAAGAGACGTGGAGGTCACAGTAGCTTAACAAGACGGTTTTAATACCACTTGGAAGAGATGTGGAGGTCACAGTAGCTTAACAATACAGTTTTAATGCCCCTTGGAAGAAACATGGAGGTCAGAGTGGTTTAACAAGATAGTCTTAAGGCCCCTTGGAAGAGACGTGTAGGTCACAGTAGCTTAACAAGACAGTTTTAATTCCCCTTGGAAGAGACGTGGAGTTGAGAGTGGTTTAACAAGATTGTTTTAATGCCCCTTTGAAGAGACGTTGTGTTCAGAGTGGTTTAACAAGATGGTTTTATTGTCCCTTGGAAGAGACATGGAGGTCACAGTAGCTTAACAAGACGGTTTTAATGCCCTTTCGTAAAGACGTGGAGGACAGAGTGGTTTAACAAGAAGGTTTTAATGCCTCTTGGAAGAGACGTGGAGTTCAGAGTGGTTTAACAAGACGGTTTTAATGCCCCTTGGAAGAGACGTGGAGATCTCAGTTGCTTAACAAGATGGTTTTAATGACCTTTGGAAGAGACGTGGAGGTCACAGTGGCTTAACAAGACGGTTTTAACGCCCCTTGGAAGAGAAGTGGAGGTCACAGTAGCTTAATAAGACGGTTTTAATGCCCCTTGGAAGAGACATGGAACTCAGAGTGTTTTAACAAGACGGTTTTAATGCCCCTGGGAAGAGACGTGGAGGTCACAGTAGCTTTACAAGACAGTTTTAATGCCCCTTGGAAGAAACGTGGAGGTCAGAGTTTTTTAAAAAGATGGTTTTAATGCCCCTTGGAAGAGACGTGGAGGTCACAGTAGCTTAACAAGATGGTTTTAATGCCCCTTGGAAGAGTAGTGGAGTTCAGAGTGGTTTAACAAGATGGTTATAATGCCCTTTGGAAGAGACGTGGAGTTCAGAGTGGTTTAACAAGATGGTTTTATTGCCCCTTGGAAGAGACGTGGAGGTCACAGTAGCTTAACAAGACGGTTTTAATGCCCTTGGAAGAGACGTGGAGTTCACAGTGGTTTAACAAGACGGTTTTTATGCCCGTTGGAAGAGACGTGGAGGTCAGAGTGGTTTAACAAGATGGTTTTAATGCCCCTTGGAAGAGACGTGGAGTTCAGAGTGGTTTTACAAGACGGTTTTAATGCCCCTTGGAAGAGACGTGGAGGTCACAGTAGCTTAACAAGACGGTTTTAATGCCCCTTGGAAGAGACATGGAGTTCAGAGTGGTTTAACAAGACGGTTTTAATGCCCCTTGGAAGACACGTGGAAATCACAGTATCTTAGCAAGACTGTATAAATGCCCTCGGAAGAGACGTGGAGTTCAGAGAGCTTTAAGAAGACAGTTTTCATGCCCCTTGGAAGAGACGTGGAGGTCACTGTAGCTTAACAAGACAGTATTAATGCCCCTTGGAAGAGACGTGGAGGTCACAGCAGCTTAACACGATGGTTTTAATGCCCCTTGTAAGATACGTGGAGGTCAGAGTGGTTTAACAAGACGGTTTTAATGTCCCTTGGAAGAGACGTCGAGGTCACAGTTGCTTAACAAGACGGTTTCAATGCCCCTTGGAAGAGACGTGGAGTTCATAGTGGCTTAAGAAGACAGTTTTAATGCCCCTTGGAAGAGACGTGGAGGTCAGAGTAGTTTAACAAGACGGTTTTAATGCCCCTTGGAAGAAACGTGGAGGTCACAGTAGCTTAACAAGACAGGTTTTAATGCCCCTTGGAAGAGACGTGGAGGTCAGAGTGGTTTAACAAGACGGTTTTAATTCCCCTTGTAAGACACATGGAGGTCACAGTAGCTTAACAAGACGGTTTTAATGACACTCAGAAGAGACGTGGAGTTCAGAGTGGTTTAACATGACGGTTTTAATGCCCCTTGGAAGAGACGTGGAGGTCACAGTAGCTTAACAAGACAGTATTAATGCCCCTTGGATGAGACGTGGAGGTCACAATAGCTTAACAAGACGGTGTTAATGCCCCTTGGAAGAGATGTGGAGGTCAGAGTGGTTTAACAAGACAGTTTTAATAACCTTTGGAAGAGACGTAGAGTTCAGAGTGGTTTAACAAGACGATTTTAATGCCCCTTGGAAGAGACGTGGAGGTCACAGTAGCTTAACAAGACGGTTTTAATGCCCCTTGGAAAAGACGTGGAGGTCAGAGTGGTTTAACAAGACGGTTTTAATGCCCTTGGCAGAGATGTGGAGGTCAGAGTAGCTTATCAAGACGGTTTTAATGCCCCTTGGAAGAGACATGGAGTTCAAAGTGGTTTAACAAAACGGGTTTAATGCCCCTTGGAAGAGACGTGGAGGTCACAGTAGCTTAACAAGACTGTTTTAATGCCCCTTGGAAGAGACGTGGAGGTCACAGTAGTTTAACATGACTGTTTTAATACCCCTTGGAAGAGACGTGGAGGTGAGAGTGGTTTAACAAGACGGTTTTAATGCCCCTTGGAATAGACGTGGAGTTCAGAGTCGTTTAACAAGACTGTTTTAATGCCCCTTGAAAGAGACGTGGATGTCAGAGTCGTTTAACAAGACAGTTTTAATGCCCCTTGGAAGAGACGTGGAGTTCACACGGTTTTAATGCCCCTTGGAAGAGCCGTTGAGGTAACAGTAGCTTATCAAGACGGTTTTAATGCCCCTTGGAAGAGACGTGGAGTTCAGAGTGGTTTAACAAGACGGTTTTAATGCAACTTGGAAGAGACGTGGAGATCTCAGTTGCTTAACAAGATGGTTTTAATGACCTTTGGAAGAGACGTGGAGGTCACAGTGGCTTAACAAGACGGTTTTAACGCCCCTTGGAAGAGAAGTGGAGGTCACAGTAGCTTAATAAGACGGTTTTAATGCCCCTTGGAAGAGACATGGAACTCAGAGTGTTTTAACAAGACGGTTTTAATGCCCCTGGGAAGAGACGTGGAGGTCACAGTAGCTTTACAAGACGGTTTTAATACCCCTTGGAAGAGACGTGGAGGTCACAGTAGTTTAACAAGACAGTTTTAATGCCCCTTGGAAGAAACGTGGAGGTCAGAGTGCTTTAAAAAGATGGTTTTAATGCCTCTTGGAAGAGACGTGGAGGTCACAGTAGCTTAACAAGATGGTTTTAATGCCCCTTGGAAGAGTAGTGGAGTTCAGAGTGGTTTAACAAGATGGTTTTAATGCCCTTTGGAAGAGACGTGGAGTTCAGGTGGTTTAACAAGATGGTTTTATTGCCCCTTGGAAGAGACGTGGAGGTCACAGTAGCTTAACAAGACGGTTTTAATGCCCCTTGGAAGAGACGTGGAGTTCACAGTGGTTTAACAAGACGTTTTTTATGCCCGTTGGAAGAGACATGGAGGTCAGAGTGGTTTAACAAGATGGTTTTAATGCCCCTTGGAAGAGACGTGGAGTTCAGAGTGGTTTAACAAGACGGTTTTAATGCCCCTTGGAAGAGACGTGGAGGTCACGGTAGCTTAAAAAGACGGTTTTAATGCCCCTTGGAAGAGACGTGAAGTTCACAGTGGTTTAACAAGACGGCTTTAATGCCGCTTGGAAGAAACGTGGAGGTCACAGTAGCTTAGCAAGATGGTATAAATGCCACTCGGAAGAGACGTGGAGTTCAGAGAGGGTTAACAAGACAGTTTTAATGCCACTTGGAAGAGACGTGGAGGTCACAGTAGCTTAACAAGACAGTATTAATGCCCCTTGGAAGAGACATGGAGGTCACAGTAGCTTAACAGGATGGTTTTAATGCCCCTTGGAAGAGACGTGGAGGTCAGAGTGGTTTAACAAGACAGTTTTAATAACTTTGGAAGAGACGTAGAGTTCAGAGTGGTTTAACAAGACGGTTTTAATGCCCCTTGGAAGAGAAGTGGAGGTCACAGTAGCTTAACAAGACGGTTTTAATGCCCCTTGGAAGAGACGTGGAGGTCAGAGTAGCTTATCAAGACGGTTTTAATGCCCCTTGGAAGAGACGTGGAGGTCACAGTAGCTTAACAAGACGATTTTAATGTCCCCTTGGAAGAGACGTGGAGTTCAGAGTGGTTTAACAAGACGGTTTTAATGCCCCTTGGAAGACACGTGGAGGTCACAGTAGCTTAACAAGACGGTATCAATGCCACTCGGAAGAGACGTGGAGTTCAGAGAGGTTTAACAAGACAGTTTTAATGCCCCTTGGAAGAGACGTGGAGGTCACAGTAGCTTAACAAGACAGTATTAATGCCCCTTGGAAGAGACGTGGAGGTCACAGTAGCTTAACAAGATGGTTTTAATGCCCCTTGGAAAAGACGTGGAGGTCAGAGTGGTTTAACAAGACAGTTTTAATAACCTTTGGAAGAGACGTAGAGTTCAAAGTGGTTTAACAAGACGGTTTTAATGCCCCTTCGAAGAGACGTGGAGGTCAGAGTAGCTTATCAAGACGGTTTTAATGCTCCTTGGAAGAGACATGGAGTTCAGAGTGGTTTAACAAGACGGTTTTAATGCCCATTGTAAGAGACGTGGAGGTCACAGTAGCTAAACAAGACAGTTTTAATGCACCTTGGAAGAGACGTGGAGTTCAGAGTGGTTTAAAAAGATAGTTTTAATGCCCCTTGGAAGAGACGTGGAGGTCACAGTAGCTTAACAAGACGGTTTTAATGCCCTTTGGAAGACACGTGGAGTTCAGAGTGGGTTAACAAGATGATTTTAATGTCCCTTGGAAGAGACGTGAAGTTCAGAGCGATTTAACAAGATGGTTTTAATGCCCCCTGGAAGAGACGTGGAGGTCAGAGTGGTTTAACAGGACGGTTTTTAATGACCTTTGGAAGAGACGTGGAGTTCAGATTGGGTTAACAAGATGGTTTTAATGTCCCTTGGAAGAGAAGTGGAGTTCAGAGTGGTTTAACAAGACGGTTTTAATGCCCCTTGGAAGAGACGTGGATGTCAGAGTCGTTTAACATGACAGTTTTAATACCCCTCGGAAGAGATGTGGAGGTCACACTGTCTTAACAAGACGGTTTTAATGCCCTTTGGAAGAGAAGTTGAAGTCACAGTAGCTTAACAAGATGGTTTTAATGCCCATTGGAAGAGACATGGAGTTCAGAGTGGTTTAACAAGACGGTTTTAATGCCCATTGGAAGAGACGTGGAGATCACAGTTGCTTAACAAGATGGTTTTAATGCCGTTTGGAAGAGACGTGGAGGTCACAGTGGCTTAAGAAGACGGTTTTAATGCCCCTTGAACGAGATGTGAAGGTAACAGCAGCTTAACAAGACGGTTTTAATGCCCCTTGGAAGAGACGTGGAGGTCACATTAGCTTAACAAATCAGTTTTAATGCCCCTTGGAAGAGACGTGGAGGTCAGAGTGGTTTAACAAGACGGTTTTAATGCCCCTTGGAAGAGACGTGGAGGTCACAGTAGCTTAACAAGATGGTTTTAATGCCCCTTGGAAGAGACGTGGAGTTCAGAGTGTTTTAACAAGACGGTTTTAATGCCCCTTGGAAGAGACGTGGAGTTCAGAGTGTTTTAACAAGACGGTTTTAATGCCCCTTGGAAGAGACGTGGAGGTCACAGTAGCTTAACAAGACGGTTTTAATACCACTTGGAAGAGATGTGGAGGTCACAGTAGCTTAACAATACAGTTTTAATGCCCCTTGGAAGAAACATGGAGGTCAGAGTGGTTTAACAAGATAGTCTTAAGGCCCCTTGGAAGAGACGTGTAGGTCACAGTAGCTTAACAAGACAGTTTTAATTCCCCTTGGAAGAGACGTGGAGTTGAGAGTGGTTTAACAAGATTGTATTAATGCCCCTTTGAAGAGACGTGGTGTTCAGAGTGGTTTAACAAGATGGTTTTATTGTCCCTTGGAAGAGACGTGGAGGTCACAGTAGCTTAACAAGACGGTTTTAATGCCCTGTCGTAAAGACGTGGAGGACAGAGTGGTTTAACAAGAAGGTTTTAATGCCTCTTGGAAGAAACGTGCAGTTCAGAGTGGTTTAACAAGACGGTTTTAATGCCCCTTGGAAGAGACGTGGAGATCTCAGTTGCTTAACAAGATGGTTTTAATGACCTTTGGAAGAGACGTGGAGGTCACAGTGGCTTAACTAGACGGTTTTAACGCCCCTTGGAAGAGAAGTGGAGGTCACAGTAGCTTAATAAGACGGTTTTAATGCCCCTTGGAAGAGACGTGGTGTTCAGAGTGGTTTAAAAAGATGGTTTTAATGCCCCTTGGAAGAGACGTGGAGGTCACAGTAGCTTAACAAGATGGTTTTAATGCCCCTTGGAAGAGTAGTGGATTTCAGAGTGGTTTAACAAGATGGTTTTAATGCCCTTTGGAAGAGACGTGGAGTTCAGAGTGGTTTAACAAGATGGTTTTATTGCCCCTTGGAAGAGACGTGGAGGTCACAGTAGCTTAACAAGACGGTTTTAATGCCCCTTGGAAGAGACGTGGAATTCACAGTGGTTTAACAAGACGGTTTTTATGCCCGTTGGAAGAGACGTGGAGGTCAGAGTGGTTTAACAAGACGGTTTTAATGCCCCTTGGAAGAGACGTGGAGGTCACAGTAGCTTAACAAGACAGTTTTAATGCCCCTTGGAAGAAACGTGGAGGTCAGAGTGGTTTAAAAAGATGGTTTTAATGCCCCTTGGAAGAGACGTGGAGGTCACAGTAGCTTAACAAGATGGTTTTAATGCCCCTTGGAAGAGTAGTGGAGTTCAGAGTGGTTTAACAAGATGGTTTTAATGCCCTTTGGAAGAGACGTGGAGTTCAGAGTGGTTTAACAAGATGGTTTCATTGCCCCTTGGAAGAGACGTGGAGGTCACAGTAGCTTAACAAGACGGTTTTAATGCCCCTTGGAAGAGACGTGGAGTTCACAGTGGTTTAACAAGACGGTTTTTATGCCCGTTGGAAGAGACGTGGAGGTCAGAGTGGTTTAACAAGATGGTTTTAATGCCCCTTGGAAGAGACGTGGAGTTCACAGTGGTTTAACAAGACGGTTTTAATGCCGCTTGGAAGAAACGTGGAGGTCACAGTAGCTTAGCAAGATGGTATAAATGCCACTCGGAAGAGACGTGGAGTTCAGAGAGGGTTAACAAGACAGTTTTAGTGCCCCTTGGAAGAGACGTGGAGGTCACAGTAGCTTAACAAGACAGTATTAATGCCCCTTGGAAGAGACGTGGAGGTCACAGTAGCTTAACAAGACAGTATTAATGCCCCTTGGAAGAGACGTGGAGGTCACAGTAGCTTAACAGGATGGTTTTAATGCCCCTTGGAAGAGACGTGGAGGTCAGAGTGGTTTAACAAGACAGTTTTAATAACTTTGGAATAGACGTAGAGTTCAGAGTGGTTTAACAAGATGGTTTTAATGCCCCTTGGAAGAGAAGTGGAGGTCACAGTTGCTTAACAAGACGGTTTTAATGCCCCTTGGAAGTGACGTCGAGGTCAGAGTAGCTTATGAAGACGGTTTTAATGCCCCTTGGAAGAGACGTGGAGGTCACAGTAGCTTAACAAGACGATTTTAATGTCCCCTTGGAAGAGACGTGGATTTCAGAGTGGTTTAACAAGACGGTTTTAATGCCCCTTGGAAGACACGTAGAGGTCACAGTAGCTTAACAAGACGGTATAAATGCCACTCGGAAGAGACGTGGAGTTCAGAGAGGTTTCACAAGACAGTTTTAATGCCCCTTGGAAGAGACGTGGAGGTCACAGTAGCTTAACAAGACAGTATTAATGCCCCTTGGAAGAGACGTGGAGGTCACAGTAGCTTAACAAGATGGTTTTAATGCCCCTTGGAAGAGACGTGGAGGTCAGAGTGGTTTAACAAGACAGTTTTAATAACCTTTGGAAGAGACGTAGAGTTCAAAGTGGTTTAACAAGACGGTTTTAATGCCCCTTCGAAGAGACGTGGAGGTCAGAGTAGCTTAACAAGACGGTTTTAATGCCCCTTGGAAGAGACATGGAGTTCAGAGTGGTTTAACAAGACGGTTTTAATGCCCATTGCAAGAGACGTGGAGGTCACAGTAGCTAAACAAGACAGTTTTAATGCACCTTGGAAGAGACGTGGAGTTCAGAGTGGTTTAAAAAGATAGTTTTAATGCCCCTTGGAAGAGACGTGGAGGTCACAGTAGCTTAACAAGACGGTTTTAATGCCCTTTGGAAGACACGTGGAGTTCAGAGTGGGTTAACAAGATGGTTTTAATGCCCCTTGGAAGAGACGTGAAGTTCAGAGCGATTTAATAAGATGGTTTTAATGCCCCTTGGAAGAGACATGGAGGTCAGAGAGGTTTAACAGGACGGTTTTTAATGACCTTTGGAAGAGACGTGGAGTTCAGATTGGGTTAACAAGATGGTTTTAATGTCCCTTGGAAGAGAAGTGGAGTTCAGAGTGGTTTAACAAGACGGTTTTAATGCCCCTTGGAAGAGACGTGGAGGTCAGAGTAGCTTATCAAGACGGTTTTAATGCCCCTTGGAAGAGACGTGGAGGTCACAGTAGCTTAACAAGACGATTTTAATGTCCCCTTGGAAGAGACGTGGAGTTCAGAGTGGTTTAACAAGACGGTTTTAATGCCCCTTGGAAGACACGTGGAGGTCACAGTAGCTTAACAAGACGGTATCAATGCCACTCGGAAGAGACGTGGAGTTCAGAGAGGTTTAACAAGACAGTTTTAATGCCCCTTGGAAGAGACGTGGAGGTCACAGTAGCTTAACAAGACAGTATTAATGCCCCTTGGAAGAGACGTGGAGGTCACAGTAGCTTAACAAGATGGTTTTAATGCCCCTTGGAAAAGACGTGGAGGTCAGAGTGGTTTAACAAGACAGTTTTAATAACCTTTGGAAGAGACGTAGAGTTCAAAGTGGTTTAACAAGACGGTTTTAATGCCCCTTCGAAGAGACGTGGAGGTCAGAGTAGCTTATCAAGACGGTTTTAATGCTCCTTGGAAGAGACATGGAGTTCAGAGTGGTTTAACAAGACGGTTTTAATGCCCATTGTAAGAGACGTGGAGGTCACAGTAGCTAAACAAGACAGTTTTAATGCACCTTGGAAGAGACGTGGAGTTCAGAGTGGTTTAAAAAGATAGTTTTAATGCCCCTTGGAAGAGACGTGGAGGTCACAGTAGCTTAACAAGACGGTTTTAATGCCCTTTGGAAGACACGTGGAGTTCAGAGTGGGTTAACAAGATGATTTTAATGTCCCTTGGAAGAGACGTGAAGTTCAGAGCGATTTAACAAGATGGTTTTAATGCCCCCTGGAAGAGACGTGGAGGTCAGAGTGGTTTAACAGGACGGTTTTTAATGACCTTTGGAAGAGACGTGGAGTTCAGATTGGGTTAACAAGATGGTTTTAATGTCCCTTGGAAGAGAAGTGGAGTTCAGAGTGGTTTAACAAGACGGTTTTAATGCCCCTTGGAAGAGACGTGGATGTCAGAGTCGTTTAACATGACAGTTTTAATACCCCTCGGAAGAGATGTGGAGGTCACACTGTCTTAACAAGACGGTTTTAATGCCCTTTGGAAGAGAAGTTGAAGTCACAGTAGCTTAACAAGATGGTTTTAATGCCCATTGGAAGAGACATGGAGTTCAGAGTGGTTTAACAAGACGGTTTTAATGCCCATTGGAAGAGACGTGGAGATCACAGTTGCTTAACAAGATGGTTTTAATGCCGTTTGGAAGAGACGTGGAGGTCACAGTGGCTTAAGAAGACGGTTTTAATGCCCCTTGAACGAGATGTGAAGGTAACAGCAGCTTAACAAGACGGTTTTAATGCCCCTTGGAAGAGACGTGGAGGTCACATTAGCTTAACAAATCAGTTTTAATGCCCCTTGGAAGAGACGTGGAGGTCAGAGTGGTTTAACAAGACGGTTTTAATGCCCCTTGGAAGAGACGTGGAGGTCACAGTAGCTTAACAAGATGGTTTTAATGCCCCTTGGAAGAGACGTGGAGTTCAGAGTGTTTTAACAAGACGGTTTTAATGCCCCTTGGAAGAGACGTGGAGTTCAGAGTGTTTTAACAAGACGGTTTTAATGCCCCTTGGAAGAGACGTGGAGGTCACAGTAGCTTAACAAGACGGTTTTAATACCACTTGGAAGAGATGTGGAGGTCACAGTAGCTTAACAATACAGTTTTAATGCCCCTTGGAAGAAACATGGAGGTCAGAGTGGTTTAACAAGATAGTCTTAAGGCCCCTTGGAAGAGACGTGTAGGTCACAGTAGCTTAACAAGACAGTTTTAATTCCCCTTGGAAGAGACGTGGAGTTGAGAGTGGTTTAACAAGATTGTATTAATGCCCCTTTGAAGAGACGTGGTGTTCAGAGTGGTTTAACAAGATGGTTTTATTGTCCCTTGGAAGAGACGTGGAGGTCACAGTAGCTTAACAAGACGGTTTTAATGCCCTGTCGTAAAGACGTGGAGGACAGAGTGGTTTAACAAGAAGGTTTTAATGCCTCTTGGAAGAAACGTGCAGTTCAGAGTGGTTTAACAAGACGGTTTTAATGCCCCTTGGAAGAGACGTGGAGATCTCAGTTGCTTAACAAGATGGTTTTAATGACCTTTGGAAGAGACGTGGAGGTCACAGTGGCTTAACTAGACGGTTTTAACGCCCCTTGGAAGAGAAGTGGAGGTCACAGTAGCTTAATAAGACGGTTTTAATGCCCCTTGGAAGAGACGTGGTGTTCAGAGTGGTTTAAAAAGATGGTTTTAATGCCCCTTGGAAGAGACGTGGAGGTCACAGTAGCTTAACAAGATGGTTTTAATGCCCCTTGGAAGAGTAGTGGATTTCAGAGTGGTTTAACAAGATGGTTTTAATGCCCTTTGGAAGAGACGTGGAGTTCAGAGTGGTTTAACAAGATGGTTTTATTGCCCCTTGGAAGAGACGTGGAGGTCACAGTAGCTTAACAAGACGGTTTTAATGCCCCTTGGAAGAGACGTGGAATTCACAGTGGTTTAACAAGACGGTTTTTATGCCCGTTGGAAGAGACGTGGAGGTCAGAGTGGTTTAACAAGATGGTTTTAATGCCCCTTGGAAGAGACGTGGAGTTCAGAGTGGTTTAACAAGACGGTTTTAATGCCCCTTGGAAGAGACGTGGAGGTCACAGTAGCTTAACAAGACAGTTTTAATGCCCCTTGGAAGAAACGTGGAGGTCAGAGTGGTTTAAAAAGATGGTTTTAATGCCCCTTGGAAGAGACGTGGAGGTCACAGTAGCTTAACAAGATGGTTTTAATGCCCCTTGGAAGAGTAGTGGAGTTCAGAGTGGTTTAACAAGATGGTTTTAATGCCCTTTGGAAGAGACGTGGAGTTCAGAGTGGTTTAACAAGATGGTTTCATTGCCCCTTGGAAGAGACGTGGAGGTCACAGTAGCTTAACAAGACGGTTTTAATGCCCCTTGGAAGAGACGTGGAGTTCACAGTGGTTTAACAAGACGGTTTTTATGCCCGTTGGAAGAGACGTGGAGGTCAGAGTGGTTTAACAAGATGGTTTTAATGCCCCTTGGAAGAGACGTGGAGTTCACAGTGGTTTAACAAGACGGTTTTAATGCCGCTTGGAAGAAACGTGGAGGTCACAGTAGCTTAGCAAGATGGTATAAATGCCACTCGGAAGAGACGTGGAGTTCAGAGAGGGTTAACAAGACAGTTTTAGTGCCCCTTGGAAGAGACGTGGAGGTCACAGTAGCTTAACAAGACAGTATTAATGCCCCTTGGAAGAGACGTGGAGGTCACAGTAGCTTAACAAGACAGTATTAATGCCCCTTGGAAGAGACGTGGAGGTCACAGTAGCTTAACAGGATGGTTTTAATGCCCCTTGGAAGAGACGTGGAGGTCAGAGTGGTTTAACAAGACAGTTTTAATAACTTTGGAATAGACGTAGAGTTCAGAGTGGTTTAACAAGATGGTTTTAATGCCCCTTGGAAGAGAAGTGGAGGTCACAGTTGCTTAACAAGACGGTTTTAATGCCCCTTGGAAGTGACGTCGAGGTCAGAGTAGCTTATGAAGACGGTTTTAATGCCCCTTGGAAGAGACGTGGAGGTCACAGTAGCTTAACAAGACGATTTTAATGTCCCCTTGGAAGAGACGTGGATTTCAGAGTGGTTTAACAAGACGGTTTTAATGCCCCTTGGAAGACACGTAGAGGTCACAGTAGCTTAACAAGACGGTATAAATGCCACTCGGAAGAGACGTGGAGTTCAAAGAGGTTTCACAAGACAGTTTTAATGCCCCTTGGAAGAGACGTGGAGGTCACAGTAGCTTAACAAGACAGTATTAATGCCCCTTGGAAGAGACGTGGAGGTCACAGTAGCTTAACAAGATGGTTTTAATGCCCCTTGGAAGAGACGTGGAGGTCAGAGTGGTTTAACAAGACAGTTTTAATAACCTTTGGAAGAGACGTAGAGTTCAAAGTGGTTTAACAAGACGGTTTTAATGCCCCTTCGAAGAGACGTGGAGGTCAGAGTAGCTTAACAAGACGGTTTTAATGCCCCTTGGAAGAGACATGGAGTTCAGAGTGGTTTAACAAGACGGTTTTAATGCCCATTGCAAGAGACGTGGAGGTCACAGTAGCTAAACAAGACAGTTTTAATGCACCTTGGAAGAGACGTGGAGTTCAGAGTGGTTTAAAAAGATAGTTTTAATGCCCCTTGGAAGAGACGTGGAGGTCACAGTAGCTTAACAAGACGGTTTTAATGCCCTTTGGAAGACACGTGGAGTTCAGAGTGGGTTAACAAGATGGTTTTAATGCCCCTTGGAAGAGACGTGAAGTTCAGAGCGATTTAATAAGATGGTTTTAATGCCCCTTGGAAGAGACATGGAGGTCAGAGAGGTTTAACAGGACGGTTTTTAATGACCTTTGGAAGAGACGTGGAGTTCAGATTGGGTTAACAAGATGGTTTTAATGTCCCTTGGAAGAGAAGTGGAGTTCAGAGTGGTTTAACAAGACGGTTTTAATGCCCCTTGGAAGAGACGTGGATGTCAGAGTCGTTTAACATGACAGTTTTAATACCCCTCGGAAGAGATGTGGAGGTCACACTGTCTTAACAAGACGGTTTTAATGCCCCTTGGAAGAGAAGTTGAAGTCACAGTAGCTTAACAAGATGGTTTTAATGCCCATTGGAAGAGACATGGAGTTCAGAGTGGTTTAACAAGACGGTTTTAATGCCCATTGGAAGAGACGTGGAGATCACAGTTGCTTAACAAGATGGTTTTAATGCCGTTTGGAAGAGATGTGGAGGTCACAGTGGCTTAACAAGACGGTTTTAATGCCCCTTGAACGAGACGTGAAGGTAACAGCAGCTTAACAAGACGGTTTTAATGCCCCTTGGAAGAGACGTGGAGGTCACATTAGCTTAACAAATCAGTTTTAGTGCCCCTTGGAAGAGACGTGGAGGTCAGAGTGGTTTAACAAGACGGTTTTAATGCCCCTTGGAAGAGACGTGGAGGTCACAGTAGCTTAACAAGATGGTTTTAATGCCCCTTGGAAGAGACGTGGAGTTCAGAGTGTTTTAACAAGACGGTTTTAATGCCCCTTGGAAGAGACGTGGAGTTCAGAGTGTTTTAACAAGACGGTTTTAATGCCCCTTGGAAGAGACGTGGAGGTCACAGTAGCTTAACAAGATGGTTTTAATACCACTTGGAAGAGATGTGGAGGTCACAGTAGCTTAACAATACAGTTTTAATGCCCCTTGTAAGAAACATGGAGGTCAGAGTGGTTTAACAAGATAGTTTTAAGGCCCCTTGGAAGAGACGTGTAGGTCACAGTAGCTTAACAAGACAGTTTTAATTCCCCTTGGAAGAGACGTGGAGTTGAGAGTGGTTTAACAAGATTGTTTTAATGCCCCTTTGAAGAGACGTGGTGTTCAGAGTGGTTTAACAAGATGGTTTTATTGTCCCTTGGAAGAGACGTGGAGGTCACAGTAGCTTAACAAGACGGTTTTAATGCCCCTTCGTAAAGACGTGGAGGTCAGAGTGGTTTAACAAGAAGGTTTTAATGCCTCTTGGAAGAGATGTCGAGGTCACAGTTGCTTAACAAGACGGTTTTAATGCCCCTTGGAAGAGACGTGGAGTTTATAGTGGTTTAACAAGTTGGTTTTAATGCCCCTTGGAAGAGACATGGAGGTCAGGGTGGTTTAACAAGACGGTTTTAATGCCCCTTGGAAGAGACGTGGAGGTCAGAGTGGTTTAACAAGATGGTTTTAATGCCCCTTGGAAGAGATGTGGAGTTCAGATTCGTTTAACAAGACGGTTTTAATGCCCCTTGGAAGAGGCATGGAGGTCACAGTAGCTTAACAAGATGGTTTTAATGCCCCTTGGAAGAGACGTGGAGGTCAGTGTGGTTTAACAAGATGGTTTTAATGCCCTTTGGAAGAGACGTCGAGGTCACAGTTGCGTAACAAGACGGTTTCAATGCCCCTTGGAAGAGACGTGGAGTTCATAGTGGTTTAACAAGACGGTTTTAATGCCCCTTGGAAGAGACGTGGAGGTCAGAGTGGTTTAACAAGACGGTTTTAATGCCCCTTGGAAGAGACGTGGAGGTCAGAGTGGTTTAACAAGATGGTTTTAATGCCCCTTGGAAGAGACGTGGAGGCCACAGTAGCTTAACAAGACGGTTTTAATGCCCCTTGGAAGAGACATGGAGGTCAGGGTGGTTTAACAAGACGGTTTTAATGCCCCTTGGAAGACACGTGGAGGTCACAGTAGCTTAACAAGTCAGTATTAATGCCCCTTGGAAGGGACATGGAGGTCACAGTAGCTTAACAAGACGATTTTAATGCCCCTTGGAAGAGATGTGGAGGTCAGTGTGGTTTAACAAGACAGTTTTAATAACCTTTGGAAGAGACGTAGAGTTCAGAGAGGTTTAACAAAACGGTTTTAATGCCCCTTGGAAGGGACATGGAGGTCACAGTAGATTAACAAGACGGTTTTAATGCCCCTTGGAAGAGACGTGGAGGTCAGAGTGGTTTAACAAGACGGTTTTAATGCCCTTGGAAGAGACGTGGAGGTCAGAGTAACTTATCAAGACGGTTTTAATGCCGCTTATAAGAGACGTGGAGTTCAGATTGGTTTAACAAGACGGTTTTAATGCCCCTTGGAAGAGACGTGGAGGTCACAGTAGCTTAACAAGACGGTTTTAATGCCCCTTGGAAGAGACGTGGAGGTCACAGTAGCTTAACAAGACAGTTTTAATACCCCTTGAAAGAGACGTGGAGGTCACAGTAGCTTAACAAGACAGTTTTAATGCCCCTTGGAAGAAATGTGGAGGTCAGAGTGGTTTAACAAGATGGTTTTAATGCCCCTTGGAAGAGACATGGAGGTCACAGTAGCTTATCAAGACGGTTTTAATGCTCCTTGGAAGAGACTTGGAGGTCAGAGTGGTTTAACAATACGGTTTTAAAGCCCCTTGAAAGAGACGTGGAGGTCAGAGTAGTTTAACAATACGGTTTTAATGCCCCTTGGAAGAGTCGTGGAGGTCAGAGTGGTTTAACAGGATGGTTTTAATGCCCCTTGGAAGAGACTTGGAGGTCACAGTAGCTTACCAAGACAGTTTTAATGCCCCTTGGAAGAGACGTGGAGTTCAGAGTGGTTTAACAAGACGGTTTTAATGCCCCTTGGAAGAGACGTGGATGTCAGAGTCGTTTAACAAGACAGTTTTAATGCCCCTTGGAAGAGACGTGGAGGTCACACTGGCTTAACAAGACGGTTTTATTGCCCCTGGAAAGTGACGTGGAGTTCACACGGTTTTAATGCCCCTTGGAAGAGACGTTGAGCTAAAAGTAGCTTATCAAGACGGTTTTAATGCCCCTTGGAAGAGACATGGAGTTCAGAGTCGTTTAACAAGACGGTTTTAATGCCCCTTGGAAGAGACGTGGAGATCTCAGTTGCTTAACAAGACGGTTTTAATGCCCCATGGAAGAGGCGTGGAGGTCACAGTGGCTTAACAGGACAGTTTTAATGCCCCTTGGAAGAGATGTGGAGGTCAGAGTAGTTTAACAAGATGGTTTTAATGCCCGTTGGAAGAGACGTGGAGATCTCATTTGCTTAACAAGACGGTTTTAATGCCCCTTAGAAGAGACGTGGAGGTCACAGTGGCTTAACAAGACGGTTTTAATGCCCCCTGGAAGAGACGTGGAGGTCAGAGTGGTTTAACAAGATGGTTTTAATGCCCCTTGGAAGAGACTTGGAGTTCATAGTGGTTTAACACAACGGTTTTAATGCCTTTGGAAGAGACGTGGAGGTCACAGTAGCTTAACAAGACGTTTTTAATGCCCCTTGGAAGAGACGTGGAGTTCAGAGTGTTTTAACAAGACGGTTTTAATGCCCCTGGGAAAAGACGTGGAGGTCACAGTAGCTTTACAACACGGTTTTAACACCCCTTGGAAGAGACGTGGAGGTCACAGTAGCTTAACAAGACAGTTTTAATGCCCCTTGGAAGAAACGTGGAGGTCAGAGTGGTTTAGCAAGATGGTTTTAATGCCCCTTGGAAGAGACGTGTAGGTCACAGTAGCTTAACAAGACAGTTTTAATGCCCCTTGGAAGAGTAGTGGAGTTCAGAGTGGTTTAACAAGAAGGTTTTAATGCCCTTTGGAAGAGACGTGGAGTTCAGAGTGGTTTAACAAGATGGTTTTATTGACCCTTGGAAGAGACGTGGAGGTCACAGTAGCTTAACAAGACGGTTTTAATGCCCCTTGGAAAAGACGTGGAGGTCAGAGTGGTTTATCAAGACGGTTTTAATGCCCCTTGGAAGAGACGTCGAGGTCAAAGTTGCTTAACAAGACGGTTTTAATGCCACTTGGAAGAGACGTGGAGTTCATAGTGGTTTAACAAGACGGTTTTAATGCCCCTTGGAAGAGAAGTGGAGGTCACAGTAGCTTAACAAGACTGTTTTAATGCCCTTTGGAAGAGACGTGGAGTTCAGAGTGTTTTAGCAAGACGGTTTTAATGCCCCTTGGAAGAGATGTGAAGGTCAGTGTGGTTTAACAAGACAGTTTTAATAACCTTTGGAAGAGACGTAGAGTTCAGAGAGGTTTAACAAAACGGTTATAATGCCCCTTGGAAGAGACATGGAGGTCACAGTAGCTTAACAAGACGGTTTTAATGCCCCTTGGAAGAGACGTGGAGGTCAGAGTGGTTTAACAAGACGGTTTTAATGCCCTTGGAAGAGACGTGGAGGTCAGAGTAACTTATCAAGACGGTTTTAATGCCGCTTATAAGAGACGTGGAGTTCAGATTGGTTTAACAAGATGATTTTAATGCCCCTTGGAAGAGACGTGGAGGTCACAGTAGCTTAACAAGACGGTTTTAATGCCCCTTGGAAGAGACGTGGAGGTCACAGTAGCTTAACAAGACGGTTTTAATACCCCTTGAAAGAGACGTGGAGGTCATAGTAGCTTAACAAGACAGTTTTAATGCCCCTTGGAAGAAATGTGGAGGTCAGAGTGGTTTAACAAGATGGTTTTAATGCCCCTTGGAAGAGACATGGAGGTCACAGTAGCTTATCAAGACGGTTTTAATGCCCCTTGGAAGAGACGTGGAGGTCAGAGTGGTTTAACAATACGGTTTTAAAGCCCCTTGAAAGAGACGTGGAGGTCAGAGTAGTTTAACAATACGGTTTTAATGCCCCTTGGAAGAGTCGTGGAGGTCAGAGTGGTTTAACAGGACGGTTTTAATGCCCCTTGGAAGAAACGTGGAGGTCAGAGTGGTTTAGCAAGATGGTTTTAATGCCCCTTGGAAGAGACGTGTAGGTCACAGTAGCTTAACAAGACAGTTTTAATGCCCCTTGGAAGAGTAGTGGAGTTCAGAGTGGTTTAACAAGAAGGTTTTAATGCCCTTTGGAAGAGACGTGGAGTTCAGAGTGGTTTAACAAGATGGTTTTATTGCCCCTTGGAAGAGACGTGGAGGTCACAGTAGCTTAACAAGACGGTTTTAATGCCCCTTGGAAGAGACGTGGAGGTCAGAGTGGTTTATCAAGACGGTTTTAATGCCCCTTGGAAGAGACGTCGAGGTCAAAGTTGCTTAACAAGACGGTTTTAATGCCACTTGGAAGAGACGTGGAGTTCATAGTGGTTTAACAAGACGGTTTTAATGCCCCTTGGAAGAGAAGTGGAGGTCACAGTAGCTTAACAAGACTGTTTTAATGCCCCTTGGAAGAGACGTCGAGGTCTCAGTTGCTTAACAAGACGGTTTTAATGCCCCTTGGAAGAGACGTGGAGTTCACAGTGGTTAAAAAAGACGGTTTTAATGCCCCTTGGAAGAGACGTGGAGGTCAGAGTGGTTTAAAAAGTTGGTTTTAATGCCCCTTGGAAGAGACGTGGAGTTCACAGTAGCTTTTGAAGACGGTTTTAATGCCCCTTGGACGAGACGTGTAGTTCAGAGTGGTTTAACAAGAAGGTTTTTATGTGCGTTGGAAGAGACGTGGAGGTCAGAGTGGTTTAACAAGACGGTTTTAATGCCCCTTGGAAGAGACGTGGAGTTCAGAGTGGTTTAACAAGATGGTTTTAATGCTCCTTGGAAGAGACGTGGAGGTCACAGTAGCTTAACAAGACGGTTTTAATGCCCATTGGAAGAGAAGTGGAGTTCAGAGTGGTTTAACAAGACGGTTTTAATGCCCCTTGGAAGACACGTGGAGGTCACAGTAGCTTAACAAGATGGTGTAAATGCCACGCGGAAGAGACGTGGAGTTCAGAGAGGTTTAACAAGACAGTTTTAATGCCCCTTGGAAGAGACGTGGAGGTCACAGTAGCTTAACAAGACAATATTAATGCCCCTTGGAAAAGACGTGGAGGTCACAGTAGCTTAACAGGATGGTTTTAATGCCCCTTGGAAGAGACGTGGAGGTCAGAGTGGTTTAACAAGACAGTTTTAATAACTTTGGAAGAGACGTAGAGTTCAGAGTGGTTTAACAAGATGGTTTTAATGCCCCTTGGAAAAGACGTGGAGGTCACAGTAGCTTAACAAGATGGTTTATATGACCCTTGGAAGAGATGGGGAGGTCAGAGTAGCTTATCAAGACGGTTTTAATGCCCCTTGGAAGAGACGTGGAGGTCACAGTAGCTTAACAACATGGTTTTAATGCCCCTTGGAAGAGACGTGGAGGTCAGAGTGGTTTAACAAGACAGTTTTAATAACCTTTGGAAGAGACGTAGAGTTCAGAGTGGTTTAACAAGACGGTTTTAATGCCCCTTGGAAGAGACGTGGAAGTCACAGTAGCTTAACAAGACGGTTTTAATGCCCCTTGGAAGAGACGTGGAGGTCTGAGTAGCTTATCAAGACGGTTTTAATGCCCCTTGGAAGAGACGTGGAGGTCACAGTAGCTTAACAAGATGGTTTTAATGCCCCTTGGAAGAGACGTGGAGGTCAGAGTGGTTTAACAAGACAGTTTTAATAACCTTTGGAAGAGACGTAGGGTTCAGAGTGGTTTAACAAGACGGTTTTAATGCCCCTTGGAAGAGACGTGGAGGTCACAGTAGCTTAACAAGACCGTTTTAATGCCCCTTGGAAGAGACGTGGAGGTCAGAGTAGCTTATCAAGAAGGTTTTAATGCCCCTTGGAAGAGACATGGAGTTCAGAGTGGTTTAACAAGACGGTTTTAATGCCCATTGTAAGAGACGTGGAGGTCAGAGTAGCTAAACAAGACAGTTTTAATGTCCCTTGGAAGAGACCTTGCGTTCACAGTGGTTTAACAAGATGGTTTTAATGCCCCTTGGAAGAGACGTGGAGGTCACAGTAGCTTAACAAGACGGTTTTAATGAACTTTGGAAGAGACGTGGAGTTCAGAGTGTGTTAACAAGATGGTTTTAATGCCCCTTGGAAGAGACGTGGAGTTCAGAACGATTTAACAAGATGGTTTTAATGCCCCTTGGAAGAGACGTGGAGGTCAGAGTGGTTTAACAGGACGGTTTTTAATGCCCTTTGGAAGAGACGTGGAGTTCAGATTGGGTTAACAAAATGGTTTTAATGTCCCTTGGAAGAGAAGTGGAGTTCAGAGTGGTGTAACAAGACGGTTTTAATGCCCCTTGGAAGAGACGTGGATGTCAGAGTCGTTCAGCATGACAGTTTTAATACCCCTTGGAAGAGATGTGGAGGTCACACTGGCTTAACAAGATGGTTTTAATGCCCCTTGGAAGAGAAGTTGAAGTCACAGTAGCTTAACAAGATGGTTTTAATGCCCATTGGAAGAGACATGGAGTTCAGAGTGGTTTAACAAGACGGTTTTAATGCCCCTTGGAAGAGACGTGGAGATCACAGTTGCTTAACAATACGGTTTTAATGCCGCTTGTAAGAGACGTGGAGGTCACAGTGGCTTAACAAGACGGTTTTAATGCCCCTTGGTCGAGATGTGAAGGTAACAGAAGCTTAACAAGACGGTTTTAATGCCCCTTGGAAGAGATGTGGAGGTCAGAGTGGTTTAACAAGACGGTTTTAATGCCCCTTGGAAGAGATGTGGAGGTCACATTAGCTTAACAAATCAGTTTTAATGCCCCTTGGAAGAGACGTGGAGGTCAGAGTGGTTTAACAAGACGGTTTTAATGCCCCTTGGAAGAGACATGGAGGTCACAGTAGCTTAACAAGATGGTTTTAATGCCCCTTGGAAGAGACGTGGAGTTCATAATGTTTTAACAAGACGGTTTTAATGCCTCTTGGAAGAGACGTGGAGTTAAGAGTGTTTTAACAAGACGGTTTTAATGCCCCTTGGAAGAGACCTGGAGGTCACAGTAGCTTAACAAGACGGTTTTAATACCTCTTGGAAGAGATGTGGAGGTCACAGTAGCTTAACAATACTGTTTTAATGCCCCTTGGAAGAAAAGTGGAGGTCAGAATGGAATAACAAGATGGTTTTAAGGCCCCTTGGAAGAGACGTGCAGGTCACAGTAGCTTAACAAGACAGTTTTAATTCCTCTTGGAAGAGACGTGGAGTTGAGTGGCTTAACAAGATTGTTTGAATGCCCCTTTGAAGAGACGTGGTGTTCAGAGTGGTTTAACAAGATGGTTTTCTTGCCCCTTGGAAGAGACGTGGAGGTCACAGTAGCTTAACAAGACGGTTTTCATGCCCCTTCGTAAAGACGTGGAGGTCAGAGTGGTTTAACAAGACGGTTTTAATGCCCCTTGAAAGAGACGTCAAGGTCACAGTTGCGTAACAAGACGGTTTCAATGCCCCTTGGAAGAGACGTGGAGGTCAGAGTGGTAAAAAAAGACGGTTTTAATGCCCCTTGGAAAAGATGTGGAGGTCAGAGTGGTTTGACAAGACGGTTTTAATGCCCCTTGGAAGAGACGTGGAGGTCACAGTAGCTTAACAAGACGGTTTTAATGCCCCTTGGAAGAGACGTGGAGGTCAGAGTGGTTTAACAAGACGGTTTTAATGCCCCTTGAAAGACACGTGGAGGTCATGGTAACTTAACAAGACGGTTTTAATGACACTCGGAAGAGACGTGGAATTCAGAGTGGTTTAACAAGACGGTTTTAATGCCCCTTGGAAAAGACGTTGAGGTCACAGTAGCTTAAGAAGACAGTATTAATGCCCCTTGGAAGAGACGTGGAAGTCACAGTAGCTTAACAAGACAGTTTTAATGCCCCTTGGAAGAGATGTGGAGGTCAGAGTGGTTTAACAAGACAGTTTTAATAACCTTTGGAAGAGACGTAGAGTTCAGAGAGGTTTAACAAAATGGTTTTAATGCCCCTTGGAAGAGACATGGAGGTCACAGTAGCTTAACAAGACGGTTTTAATGCCCCTTGGAAGAGACGAGGAGGTCAGAGTGGTTTAACAAGACGGTTTTAATGCCCTTGGAAGAGACGTGGAGGTCAGAGTAGCTTATCAAGACGGTTTAATTGCCCCTTAGAAGAGACGTGGAGTTCAGATTGGTTTAACAAGACGGTTTTAATGCCCCTTGGAAGAGACGTGGAGGTCACAGTTGCTTAACAAGACGGTTTTAATGCCCCTTAAAAGAGACGTGGAGGTCACAGTAGCTTAACAAGACGGTTTTAATACCGCTTGAAAGAGACATGTAGGTCACAGTAGCTTAACAAGACAGTTGTAATGCCCCTTGAAAGAGACGTGGATGTCAGAGTAGTTTAACAATATGGTTTTAATGCCCCTTGGAAGAGTCGAGGAGGTCAGAGTGGTTTAACAGGACGGTTTTAATGCCCCTTGGAAGAGACTTGGAGTTCAGAGTCGTTTAACAAGAACGTTTTAATGCCCCTTGGAAGAGACGTGGAGGTCACAGTAGCTTACCAAGATGGTTTTCATGCCCCTTGGAAGAGACGTGGAGTTCATAGTGGTATAACAAGACGGTTTTAATGCCCCTTGGAAGAGACGTGGATGTCACAGCCGTTTAACAAGACAGTTTTAATGCCCCTTGGAAGAGACGTGGAGGTCACACTGGCTTAACAAGACGGTTTTATTGCCCCTGGGAAGTGACGTGGAGTTCACACGGTTTTAATGCCCCTTGGAAGAGACGTTGAGGTAACAGTAGCTTATCAAGACGGTTTTAATGCCCCTTGGAAGAGACGTGGAGTTCAGAGTGGTTTAACAAGACGGTTTTAATGCCCAATGGAAGAGACGTGGACATCTCAGTTGCTTAACAAGACTTTTTTAATTCCCATTGGAAGAGACGTGGAGGTCACAGTGGCTTAACAAGACGGTTTTAATGCCCCTTGGAAGAGACGTGGAGGTCAGAGTGGTTTAACAAGATGGTTTTAATGCCCCTTGGAAGAGACGTGGAGTTCATAGTGGTTTAACAAGACGGTTTTAATGCCCTTGGAAGAGACGTGGAGGTCACAGTAGCTTAACAAGACGGTTTTAATGCCCCTTGGAAGAGACGTGGAGTTCAGAGTGTTTTAACAAGACGGTTTTAATGCCCCTGGGAAAAGACGTGGAGGTCACAGTAGCTTTACAACACGGTTTTGATACCCCTTGGAAGAGACGTGGAGGTCACAGTAGCTTAACAAGACAGTTTTAATGCCACTTGGAAGAAACGTGGAGGTCAGAGTGGTTTAGCAAGATAGTTTTAATGCCCCTTGGAAGAGACTTGTAGGTCACAGTAGCTTAACAAGACAGTTTTAATGCCCCTTGGAAGAGTAGTGGAATTTCAGAGTGATTTAACAAGATGGTTTTAATGCCCTTTGGAAGAGACGTGGAGGTCACAGTGGTTTATCAAGACGGTTTTAATGCCCCTTGGAAGAGACGTCGAGGTCACAGTTGTTTAACAAGACAGTTTTAATACCCCTTGGAAGAGACGTGGAGTTCATAGTGGTTTAACAAGACGGTTTTAATGCCCCTTAGAAGAGACGTGGAGGTCACAGTAGCTTAACAAGACTGTTTTAATGCCCCTTGGAAGAGACGTGGAGTTCAGAGTGTTTTAGCAAGACGGTTTTAATGCCCCTTGGAAGAGACGTGTAGGTCACAGTAGCTTAACAAGACTGTTTTAATGCCCCTTGGAAGAGTAGTGGAGTTCAGAGTGGTTTAAGAAGATGGTTTTAATGCCATTTGGAAGAGACGTGGAGTTCAGAGTGGTTTAACAAGATGGTTTTAATGCCCCTTGGAAGAGAAGTGGAGGTCAGAGTGGTTTAACAGGACGGTTTTAATGCCCCTTGGAAGAGACGTGGAAGTCACACTGGCTTAACAAGATGGTTTTATTGCCCCTGGGAAGTGACGTGGAGTTCACACGGTTTTAATGCCCCTTGGAAGAGACGTTGAGGTCAGAGTGGTTTAACAAGACGGTTTTAATGCCCATTGGAAGAGAAGTGGAGGTCAGAGTGATTTAATAAGAAGGTTTTAATGCCCCTTGGAAGAGACGTGGAGTTCAGAGTCGTTTAACAAGACGGTTTTAATGCCCCTTGGAAGAGACGTGGAGGTCACAGTAGCTTAACAAGACGGTTTTAATGCCCCTTGGAAGAGACGTGGAGTTCAAAGTGGTTTAACAAGACGGTTTTAATGCCCCTTGGAAGAGACGTGGAGTTCAGAGTGGTTTAACAAGATGGTTTTATTGCCCCTTGGAAGAGATGTCGAGGTCACAGTTGCTTAACAAGACGGTTTCAATGCCCCTTGGAAGAGACGTGGAGTTCATACTGGTTCAACAAGACAGTTTTAATGCCCCTTTGAAGAGACGTGGAGGTCAGAGTGGTTTAACAAGACTGTTTCAATGCCCCTTGGAAGAGACGTGGAGGTCAGAGTGGTTTAACAAGATGGTTTTAATGCCCCTTGGTAGAAACGTGGAGGTCACAGTAGCTTAACAAGACGGTTTTAATGTCCCTTGAAAGAGACGTGGAGGTCAGAGTGGTTTAACAATACGGTTTTAATGCCCCTTGGAAGACACATGGAGGTCACAGTAGCTTAACAAGTCGGTTTTAATGGCACTCGGAAGAGACGTGGAGTTCAGAGTGGTTTAACATGACGGTTTTAATGCCCCTTGGAAGAGACGTGGAGGTCACAGTAGCTTAACAAGACAGTATTAATGCCCCTTGGAAGAGAGGTGGAGGTCACAGTAGCTTAACATGACGGTTTTAATACCCCTTGGAAGAGACGTGGAGGTCAGAGTGGTTTAACAAGACGGTTTTAATGCCCCTTGGAAGAGACGTGGAGTTCAGAGTCGTTTAACAAGACTGTTTTTATGCCCCTTGAAAGAGACGTGGATGTCAGAGTCGTTTAACAAGACAGTTTTAATGCCCCTTGGTAGAGACGTGGAGGTCATACTGGCTTAACAAGATGGTTTTAATGCCCCTTGGAAGAGACGTGTAGGTCACAGTAGCTTAACAAGACAGTTTTAATGCCCCTTGGAAGAGTAGTGGAGTTCAGAGTGGTTTAACAAGAAGGTTTTAATGCCCTTTGGAAGAGACGTGGAGTTCAGAGTGGTTTAACAAGATGGTTTTATTGACCCTTGGAAGAGACGTGGAGGTCACAGTAGCTTAACAAGACGGTTTTAATGCCCCTTGGAAAAGACGTGGAGGTCAGAGTGGTTTATCAAGACGGTTTTAATGCCCCTTGGAAGAGACGTCGAGGTCAAAGTTGCTTAACAAGACGGTTTTAATGCCACTTGGAAGAGACGTGGAGTTCATAGTGGTTTAACAAGACGGTTTTAATGCCCCTTGGAAGAGAAGTGGAGGTCACAGTAGCTTAACAAGACTGTTTTAATGCCCTTTGGAAGATACGTGGAGTTCAGAGTGTTTTAGCAAGACGGTTTTAATGCCCCTTGGAAGAGATGTGAAGGTCAGTGTGGTTTAACAAGACAGTTTTAATAACCTTTGGAAGAGACGTAGAGTTCAGAGAGGTTTAACAAAACGGTTTTAATGCCCCTTGGAAGAGACATGGAGGTCACAGTAGCTTAACAAGACGGTTTTAATGCCCCTTGGAAGAGACGTGGAGGTCAGAGTGGTTTAACAAGACGGTTTTAATGCCCTTGGAAGAGACGTGGAGGTCAGAGTAACTTATCAAGACGGTTTTAATGCCGCTTATAAGAGACGTGGAGTTCAGATTGGTTTAACAAGATGATTTTAATGCCCCTTGGAAGAGACGTGGAGGTCACAGTAGCTTAACAAGACGGTTTTAATGCCACTTGGAAGAGACGTGGAGGTCACAGTAGCTTAACAAGACGGTTTTAATACCCCTTGAAAGAGACGTGGAGGTCATAGTAGCTTAACAAGACAGTTTTAATGCCCCTTGGAAGAAATGTGGAGGTCAGAGTGGTTTAACAAGATGGTTTTAATGCCCCTTGGAAGAGACATGGAGGTCACAGTAGCTTATCAAGACGGTTTTAATGCCCCTTGGAAGAGACGTGGAGGTCAGAGTGGTTTAACAATACGGTTTTAAAGCCCCTTGAAAGAGACGTGGAGGTCAGAGTAGTTTAACAATACGGTTTTAATGCCCCTTGGAAGAGTCGTGGAGGTCAGAGTGGTTTAACAGGACGGTTTTAATGCCCCTTGGAAGAAACGTGGAGGTCAGAGTGGTTTAGCAAGATGGTTTTAATGCCCCTTGGAAGAGACGTGTAGGTCACAGTAGCTTAACAAGACAGTTTTAATGCCCCTTGGAAGAGTAGTGGAGTTCAGAGTGGTTTAACAAGAAGGTTTTAATGCCCTTTGGAAGAGACGTGGAGTTCAGAGTGGTTTAACAAGATGGTTTTATTGCCCCTTGGAAGAGACGTGGAGGTCACAGTAGCTTAACAAGACGGTTTTAATGCCCCTTGGAAGAGACGTGGAGGTCAGAGTGGTTTATCAAGACGGTTTTAATGCCCCTTGGAAGAGACGTCGAGGTCAAAGTTGCTTAACAAGACGGTTTTAATGCCACTTGGAAGAGACGTGGAGTTCATAGTGGTTTAACAAGACGGTTTTAATGCCCCTTGGAAGAGAAGTGGAGGTCACAGTAGCTTAACAAGACTGTTTTAATGCCCCTTGGAAGAGACGTCGAGGTCTCAGTTGCTTAACAAGACGGTTTTAATGCCCCTTGGAAGAGACGTGGAGTTCACAGTGGTTAAAAAAGACGGTTTTAATGCCCCTTGGAAGAGACGTGGAGGTCAGAGTGGTTTAAAAAGTTGGTTTTAATGCCCCTTGGAAGAGACGTGGAGTTCACAGTAGCTTTTGAAGACGGTTTTAATGCCCCTTGGACGAGACGTGTAGTTCAGAGTGGTTTAACAAGAAGGTTTTTATGTGCGTTGGAAGAGACGTGGAGGTCAGAGTGGTTTAACAAGACGGTTTTAATGCCCCTTGGAAGAGACGTGGAGTTCAGAGTGGTTTAACAAGATGGTTTTAATGCTCCTTGGAAGAGACGTGGAGGTCACAGTAGCTTAACAAGACGGTTTTAATGCCCATTGGAAGAGAAGTGGAGTTCAGAGTGGTTTAACAAGACGGTTTTAATGCCCCTTGGAAGACACGTGGAGGTCACAGTAGCTTAACAAGATGGTGTAAATGCCACGCGGAAGAGACGTGGAGTTCAGAGAGGTTTAACCAGACAGTTTTAATGCCCCTTGGAAGAGACGTGGAGGTCACAGTAGCTTAACAAGACAATATTAATGCCCCTTGGAAAAGACGTGGAGGTCACAGTAGCTTAACAGGATGGTTTTAATGCCCCTTGGAAGAGACGTGGAGGTCAGAGTGGTTTAACAAGACAGTTTTAATAACTTTGGAAGAGACGTAGAGTTCAGAGTGGTTTAACAAGATGGTTTTAATGCCCCTTGGAAAAGACGTGGAGGTCACAGTAGCTTAACAAGACGGTTTATATGACCCTTGGAAGAGATGGGGAGGTCAGAGTAGCTTATCAAGACGGTTTTAATGCCCCTTGGAAGAGACGTGGAGGTCACAGTAGCTTAACAACATGGTTTTAATGCCCCTTGGAAGAGACGTGGAGGTCAGAGTGGTTTAACAAGACAGTTTTAATAACCTTTGGAAGAGACGTAGAGTTCAGAGTGGTTTAACAAGACGGTTTTAATGCCCCTTGGAAGAGACGTGGAAGTCACAGTAGCTTAACAAGACGGTTTTAATGCCCCTTGGAAGAGACGTGGAGGTCTGAGTAGCTTATCAAGACGGTTTTAATGCCCCTTGGAAGAGACGTGGAGGTCACAGTAGCTTAACAAGATGGTTTTAATGCCCCTTGGAAGAGACGTGGAGGTCAGAGTGGTTTAACAAGACAGTTTTAATAACCTTTGGAAGAGACGTAGAGTTCAGAGTGGTTTAACAAGACGGTTTTAATGCCCCTTGGAAGAGACGTGGAGGTCACAGTAGCTTAACAAGATGGTTTTAATTCCCCTTGGAAGAGACATGGAGGGCAGAGTGGTTTAGCAAGACGGTTTTAATGCCCTTGGAAGAGACGTGGAGGTCAGAGTAGCTTATCAAGACGGTTTTAATGCTCCTTGGAGGAGACATGGAGTTCATAGTGGTTTAAAAAGACGGGTTTAATGCCCCTTGGAAGAGACATGGAGGTCAGAGTGGTTTAACAAGACGGTTTTAATGGCGCTTGGAAGAGACGTGGAGTTCATAGTCGTTTAACAAGACTGTTTTAATGCCCCTTGGAAGAGACGTGGAGGTCACACTGGCTTAACAAGACGGTTTTAATGCCCCTTGGAAGAGACGTGTAGTTCACACGGTTTTAATGCCCCTTGGAAGAGACATTGAGGTAACAGTAGCTTATCAAGACGGTTTTAATGCCCCTTGGAAGAGACGTGGAGTTCAGAGTGGTTTAACAAGAAGGTTTTGATGCCCCTTGGAAGAGACGTGGAGATCTCAGTTGCTTAACAAGATGGTTTTAATGACCTTTGGAATAGACGTGGAGGTCACAGTGGCTTAACAAGATGGTTTTAATGCCCCTTGGAAGAGAAGTGGAGGTCAGAGTGGTTTAACAAGACGGTTTTAATGCCCCTTGGAAGAGACGTGGAGTTCAGAGTGGTTTAACAAGACGGTTTTAATGCCCCTTGGAAGAGACGTGGAGGTCACAGTAGCTTAGTAAGACGGTTTTAATGCCCCTTGGAAGAGAAATGGAGCTCAGAGTGTTTTAACAAGACTGTTTTAATGCCCCTGGGAAGAGACGTGGAGGTCACAATAGCTTTACAAGACGGTTTTAATACCTCTTGGAAGAGACGTGGAGGTCACAGTAGCTTAACAAGACAGTTTTAATGCCCCTTGGAAGAAACGTGGAGGTCAGAGTGGTTTAACAAGATGGTTTTTATGCCCCTTGGAAGAGACGTATAGGTCACAGTAGCTTAACAAGACGGTTTTAATGCCCCTTGGAAGAGTAGTGGAGTTAAGAGTTGTTTAACAAGATGGTTTTAATGCCCTTTGGAAGAGACGTGGTGTTCAGAGTGGTTTAACAAGATGGTTTTATTGTCCCTTGGAAGAGACGTGGAAGTCACAGTAGCTTAACAAGATGGTTTTAATGGACCTTGGAAGAGACGTGGAGGTCACAGTAGCTTAGTAAGACGGTTTTAATGCCCCTTGGAAGAGAAATGGAGCTCAGAGTGTTTTAACAAGACTGTTTTAATGCCCCTGGGAAGAGACGTGGAGGTCACAATAGCTTTACAAGACGGTTTTAATACCTCTTGGAAGAGACGTGGAGGTCACAGTAGCTTAACAAGACAGTTTTAATGCCCCTTGGAAGAAACGTGGAGGTCAGAGTGGTTTAACAAGATGGTTTTTATGCCCCTTGGAAGAGACGTATAGGTCACAGTAGCTTAACAAGACGGTTTTAATGCCCCTTGGAAGAGTAGTGGAGTTAAGAGTTGTTTAACAAGATGGTTTTAATGCCCTTTGGAAGAGACGTGGTGTTCAGAGTGGTTTAACAAGATGGTTTTATTGTCCCTTGGAAGAGACGTGGAAGTCACAGTAGCTTAACAAGATGGTTTTAATGGACCTTGGAAGAGACGTGGAGGTCAGAGCGGTTTATTAAGATGGTTTTAATGCCCCTTGGAAGAGACGTCGAGGTCACAGTTGCTTAACAAGACTGTTTAATGCCCCTTGGAAGAGACGTGGAGTTCATAGTGGTTTAACAAGACGGTTTTAATGCCCCTTGGAAAAGACGTGGAGGTCACAGTAGCTTAAAAAGACGGTTTTAATGCCCCTTGGAAGAGACGTGGAGTTCAGATTGTTTTAACAAGACAGTTTTAATGCCCCTGGGAAGAGACGTGGAGGTCACAGTAGCTTAACAAGACAGTTTTAATGCCCCTTGGAAGAAACGTGGAGGTCAGAGTCGTTTAACAAGATGGTTTTAATACCCCTTGGAAGAGACGTTTAGGTCACAGTAGCATAACAAGACGGTTTTAATGCCCCTTGGAAGAGAAGTGGAGTTCAGAGTGGTTTAAAAAGATGGTTTTAATGCACTTTGGAAGAGACGTGGAGTTCAGAGTGGTTTAACAAGATGGTTTTTTTGCACCTTGGAAGAGACGTGGAGGTCACAATAGCTTAACAAGACGGTTTTAATGCCCCTTGGAAGAGACGTGGAGGTCACAATAGCTTAACAAGACGGTTTTAATGTCCCTTGGAAGAGATGTGGAGGTCAGAGTGGTTTAACAAGACGGTTTTAATGCCCCTTGGAAGAGACGTCGAGGTCACAGTTGCTTAACAAGACGGTTTTAATGCCCCTTGGAAGAGACGTGGAGTTCATAGTGGTTTAACAAGAGGGTTTTAATGCCCCCTGGAAGAGACGTGGAGGTCAGAGTTGTTTAACAAGACGGTTTTAATGCCCCTTGGAAGAGACGTGGAGTTCAGAGTGGTTTAACAAGACGGTTTTAATGCCCCTTTGAAGAGACGTGGAGGTCACAGTAGCTTAACAAGATGGTTTTAATGCCCCTTGGAAGAGACGTGGAGGTCACAGTAGCTTAATAATACGGTTTTAATACCACTTGGAAGAGACGTGGAGGTCACAGTAGCTTAACAAGAGAGTTTTAATGCCCCTTGGAAGAAACGTGGAGGTCAGAGTGGTTTAACAAGATGGTTTTAATGCCCCTTGGAAGAGACGTGGAGGTCACAGTAGCTTAACAAGACCGTTTTAATGCCCCTTGGAAGAGAAATGGAGTTCAGAGTGGTTTAACAAGATGGTTTTAATGCCCCTTGGAAGAGACGTGGAGTTCATAGTTTTTTAACAAGATGGTTTTAATGCCCATTGGAAGAGATGTGGAGGTCGCATAGTTTAACAAGACGGTTTTAATGCCCCTTGGAAGAGACGTGGAGGTCAGAGTGGTTTAACAAGACGGTTTTAATGCCCTTTGGAAGAGACGTGGAGTTCAGAGTGGGTTAATAAGACAGTTTTAATGCCCCTTGGAAGAGACGTGGATGTCAGAGTCGTTTAACAAGACAGTTTTAATGCCCCTTGGAAGAGACGTGGAGCTCAGAGTGTTTTAACAAGACGGTTTTAATGCCCCTTGGAAGAGACTTGGAGTTCAGACTGTTTTAATTCCCCTTGGAAGAGACGTGGAGGTCACAGTAGCTTAACAAGACGGTTTTAATGCCTCTTGGAAGAGACGTGGAGTTCAGAGTGGTTTAACAAGACGGTTTTAATGCCCCTTGGAAGAGACAAGGAGATCACAGTTGCTTAACAAGATGGTTTAAATGCCCCTTTGAAGAGACGTGGAGGTCAGAGTGGTTTAACAAGATGGTTTTAATGCCCCTTGGAAGAGACGTGTAGGTAACAGTAGCTTAACAGTACGGTTTTAATGCCACTTGGAAGAGATGTGGAGGTCAGAGTGGTTTAACAAGAAGGTTTTAATGCCCCTTGGAATAGACGTGGAGGTCACAATAGCTTAACAAGACGGTTTTAATACCCCTTGGAAGAGACGTGGAGGTCACAGTAGCTTAACCAGACAGTTTTAATGCCCCTTGGAAGAAACGTGGAGATCAGAGTGGTTTAACAAGACAGTTTTAATAACCTTTGGAAGGGACGTAGAGTTCAGAGTGGTTTAACAAGACGGTTTTAATGCCCCTTGGAAGAGACGTGGAGGTCACAGTAGCTTAAAAAGACGGTTTTAATGCCCCTTGGAAGAGACGTGGAGGGCAGCGTGGTTTAACAAGACCGTTTTAATGCCCCTTGGAAGAGAAGTGGAGGTCAGAGTGGTTTAAAAAGACGGTTGTAATGCCCCTTGGAAGAGATGTGGAGTTCAGAGTCGTTTAACAAGACGGTTTTTATGCCCCTTGGAAGAGAAGTGGAGGTGACAGTAGCTTAACAAGACGGTTCTAGTACCCCTTGGAAGAGACGTGGAGTTCATACTGGTTCAACAAGACAGTTTTAATGCCCCTTTGAAGAGACGTGGAGGTCAGAGTGGTTTAACAAGACTGTTTCAATGCCCCTTGGAAGAGACGTGGAGTTCAGAGTGGTTTAACAAGACGGTTTTAATGCCCCTTGGAAGAGACGTGGAGGTCACAGTAGCTTAGTAAGACGGTTTTAATGCCCCTTGGAAGAGAAATGGAGCTCAGAGTGTTTTAACAAGACTGTTTTAATGCCCCTGGGAAGAGACGTGGAGGTCACAATAGCTTTACAAGACGGTTTTAATACCCCTTGGAAGAGACGTGGAGGTCACAGTAGCTTAACAAGACAGTTTTAATGCCCCTTGGAAGAAACGTGGAGGTCAGAGTGGTTTAACAAGATGGTTTTTATGCCCCTTGGAAGAGACGTATAGGTCACAGTAGCTTAACAAGACGGTTTTAATGCCCCTTGGAAGAGTAGTGGAGTTAAGAGTTGTTTAACAAGATGGTTTTAATGCCCTTTGGAAGAGATGTGGTGTTCAGAGTGGTTTAACAAGATGGTTTTATTGTCCCTTGGAAGAGACGTGGAAGTCACAGTAGCTTAACAAGATGATTTTAATGCCCCTTGGAAGAGACGTGGAGGTCAGAGCGGTTTATTAAGATGGTTTTAATGCCCCTTGGAAGAGATGTCGAGGTCACAGTTGCTTAACAAGACTGTTTAATGCCCCTTGGAAGAGACGTGGAGTTCATAGTGGTTTAACAAGACGGTTTTAATGCCCCTTGGAAAAGACGTGGAGGTCACAGTAGCTTAAAAAGACGGTTTTAATGCCCCTTGGAAGAGACGTGGAGTTCAGATTGTTTTAACAAGACAGTTTTAATGCCCCTGGGAAGAGACGTGGAGGTCACAGTAGCTTAACAAGACAGTTTTAATGCCCCTTGGAAGAAACGTGGAGGTCAGAGTCGTTTAACAAGATGGTTTTAATACCCCTTGGAAGAGACGTTTAGGTCACAGTAGCATAACAAGACGGTTTTAATGCCCCTTGGAAGAGAAGTGGAGTTCAGAGTGGTTTAAAAATATGGTTTTAATGCCCTTTGGAAGAGACGTGGAGTTCAGAGTGGTTTAACAAGATGGTTTTTTTGCACCTTGGAAGAGACGTGGAGGTCACAATAGCTTAACAAGACGGTTTTAATGCCCCTTGGAAGAGACGTCGAGGTCACAGTTGCTTAACAAGACGGTTTTAATGCCCCTTGGAAGAGACGTGGAGTTCATAGTGGTTTAACAAGAGGGTTTTAATGCCCCCTGGAAGAGACGTGGAGGTCAGAGTTGTTTAACAAGACGGTTTTAATGCCCCTTGGAAGAGACGTGGAGTTCAGAGTGGTTTAACAAGACGGTTTTAATGCCCCTTTGAAGAGACGTGGAGGTCACAGTAGCTTATCAAGATGGTTTTAATGCCCCTTGGAAGAGACGTGGAGGTCACAGTAGCTTAATAATACGGTTTTAATACCACTTGGAAGAGACGTGGAGGTCACAGTAGCTTAACGAGAGAGTTTTAATGCCCCTTGGAAGAAACGTGGAGGTCAGAGTGGTTTAACAAGATGGTTTTAATGCCCCTTGGAAGAGACGTGGAGGTCACAGTAGCTTAACAAGACCGTTTTAATGCCCCTTGGAAGAGAAATGGAGTTCAGAGTGGTTTAACAAGATGGTTTTAATGCCCCTTGGAAGAGACGTGGAGTTCAGAGTTTTTTAACAAGATGGTTTTAATGCCCATTGGAAGAGATGTGGAGGTCGCATAGTTTAACAAGATGGTTTTAATGCCCCTTGGAAGAGACGTGGAGGTCAGAGTGGTTTAACAAGACGGTTTTAATGCCCTTTGGAAGAGATGTGGAGTTCAGAGAGGGTTAATAAGACAGTTTTAATGCCCCTTGGAAGAGACGTGGATGTCAGAGTCGTTTAACAAGACAGTTTTAATGCCCCTTGGAAGAGACGTGGAGCTCAGAGTGTTTTAACAAGACGGTTTTAATGCCCCTTGGAAGAGACTTGGAGTTCAGACTGTTTTAATGCCCCTTGGAAGAGACGTGGAGGTCACAGTAGCTTAACAAGACGGTTTTAATGCCTCTTGGAAGAGACGTGGAGTTCAGAGTGGTTTAACAAGACGGATTTAATGCCCCTTGGAAGAGACAAGGAGATCACAGTTGCTTTACAAGATGGTTTAAATGCCCCTTGGAAGAGACATGTAGGTAACAGTAGCTTAACAGTACGGTTTTAATGCCACTTGGAAGAGATGTGGAGGTCAGAGTGGTTTAACAAGAAGGTTTTAATGCCCCTTGGAATAGACGTGGAGGTCACAATAGCTTAACAAGACGGTTTTAATACCCCTTGGAAGAGACGTGGAGGTCACAGTAGCTTAACCAGATGGTTTTAATGCCCCTTGGAAGAAACGTGGAGATCAGAGTGGTTTAACAAGACAGTTTTAATAACCTTTGGAAGGGACGTAGAGTTCAGAGTGGTTTAACAAGACGGTTTTAATGCCCCTTGGAAGAGACATGGAGGTCACAGTAGCTTAAAAAGACGGTTTTAATGCCCCTTGGAAGAGACGTGGAGGGCAGCGTGGTTTAACAAGACCGTTTTAATGCCCCTTGGAAGAGACGTGGAGGTCAGAGTGGTTTAAAAAGACGGTTGTAATGCCCCTTGGAAGAGACGTGGAGGTCACAGTAGCTAAACAAGATGGTTTTAATGCCCCTTGGAAGAGACGTGGAGGTCAGAGTGGTTTAACAAGACGGTTTTAATGCCACTTCGAAGAGACGTGGAGGTCAGAGTGGTTTAACAAGACGGTTTTAATGCCACTTGGAAGAGACTTGGAGTTCAGACAGTTTTAATGCCCCTTGGAAGAAATGTGGAGATCACAGTAACTTAACAAGACAGTTTTAATGCCCCTTTGAAGAGACGTGGAGGTCAGAGTGGTTTAACAAGACGTTTTAATGCCCCTTGGAAGAGACGTGGAGTTCAGAGTCATTTAACAAGACGGTTTTAATTTCCCTTGGACGAGACGTGGAGTTCACAGTAGCTTAACAAGATGGTTTTAATACCCCTTGGAAGAGACGTGTAGTTCAAAGTGGTTTAACAGGACGGTTTTAATGCCCCTTGGAAGACACGTGGAGGTCACAGTAGCTTAACAAGACGGTTTTATTGCCACTCGGAAGAGAAGTGGAGTTCAGAGTGGTTTAACAAAACGGTTTTAATGCCCCTTGGAAGAGACGTGTATGTCACAGTTGCTTAACAAGACAGTTTTAATGCCCATTGGAAGAGATGTGGAGGTCAGAGTGGTTTAACAAGACAGTTTTAATAACCTTTGGAATAGTCGTAGAGTTCAGAGTGGTTTAACAAGACGGTTTTAATGCCCCTTGGAAGACACATGGAGGTCACAGTAGCTTAAAAAGACGTTTTTAATGACACTCAGAAGAAACGTGGAGTTCAGAGTGGTTTAACATGACGGTTTTAATGCCCCTTGGAAGACACATGGAGGTCACAGTATCTTAACAAGAAGGTTTTAATGACATTAGGAAGAGACGTGGAGTTCAGAGTGGTTTAACATGACGGTTTTAATGCCCCTTGGAAGAGACGTGGAGGTCACATTAGCTTAAGAAGACCGTAATAATGCCCCTTGGAAGAGACGTAGAGGTCACAATAGCTTAACAAAACGGTTTTAATGCACCTTGGAAGAGATGTGGAGGTCAGAGTGGTTTAACAAGACAGTTTTAACAACCTTTGGAAGAGACGTAGAGTTCAGAGTGGTTTAACAAGACGGTTTTAATGCCCCTTGGAAGAGACGTGGAGTTCAGAGTCGTTTAACAAGACAGTTTTTATGCCGCTTGGAAGAGACGTGGAGGTCAGAGTAGCTTATCAAGACAGTTTTAATGCTCCTTGGAAGAGACATGGAATTCATAGTGGTTTAACAAGATGGTTTTAATGCCCCTTGGAAGAGACGTGGAGTTCACAATAGCTTAACAAGACTGTTTTAATGCCCCTTGGATGAGACGTGGAGGTCACAGTAGCTGAACATGACGGTTTTAATGCCCCTTGGAAGAGATGTGGGGTTCAGAGTCGTTTAACAAGACAGTTTTAATGCCCCTTGGAAGAGACGTGGAGGTCACACTGGCTTAACAAGATGGTTTTAATGCCCCTTGGAAGAGACGTGGAGTTCACACGGTTTTAATGCCCCTTGGAAGAGACATTGAGGTAACAGTAGCTTATCAAGACGGTTTTAATGCCCCTTGGAAGAGACGTGGAGTTCAGAGTGGTTTAACAAGACGGTTTTAATGCCCCTTGGAAGAGACGTGGAGATCTCAGTTGCTTAACAAGATGGTTTTAATGACCTTTGGAAGAGACGTGGAGGTCACAGTGGCTTAACAAGACGGTTTTAATGCCCCTTGGAAGAGAAGTGGAGGTCAGAGTGTTTTAACAAGACGGTTTTAATTCCCCTTGGAAGAGACGTGGAGGTCACAGTAGCTTATTAAGACGGTTTTAATGCCCCTTGGAAGAGACGGGGAGCTCAGAGTGTTTTAACAAGACTGTTTTAATGCCCCTGGGAAGAGACGTGAAGGTCACAGTAGATTTACAAGACGGTTTTAATGCCCCTTGGAAGAGACGTCGAGGTCACAGTTGCTTAATAAGTCGGTTTTAATGCCCCTTGGAAGAGACGTGGAGGTCACAGTAGCTTAAAAAGACGGTTTTAATGCCCCTTGGAAGAGACGTGGAGTTCAGATTGTTTTAACAAGACAGTTTTAAAGCCCCTGGGAAGAGACGTGGACGTCACAGTAGCTTTAAGAGACAGATTTAATGCCCCTTGGAAGAGACGTGGAGGTCACAGTAGCTTAACAAGACAGTTTTAATGCCCCTTGGAAGACACGTGGAGGTCAGAGTCGTTTAACAAGATGGTTTTAATACTCCTTGGAAGAGATGTTTAGGTCACAGTAGCTTAACAAGACGGTTTTAATGCCCCCTGGAAGAGACGTGGAGGTCAGAGTGGTTTAAAAAGATGGTTTTAATGCCCTTTGGAAGAGACGTGGAGTTCAGAGTGGTTTAACAAGATGTTTTTTTTGCACCTTGGAAGAGACGTGGAGGTCACAATAGCTTAACAAGACGGTTTTAATGCCCCTTGAAAGAGACGTGGAGGTCAGAGTGCTTTAACAAGACGGTTTTAATGCCCCCTGGAAGAGAAGCCGAGGTCACAGTTGCTTAACAAGACGGTTTTAATGCCCCTTGGAAGAGACGTGGAGGTCACAGTAGCTTAACAAGACGGGTTTATTGCCCCTTGGAAGAGACTTGGAGTTCTGAGTGGGTTAACAAGACGGTTTTAAAGCCCCTTGGAAGACACGTGAAGGTCACAGTAGCTTAACAAAACGGTTTAAATGCCACTCGGAAGAGACGTGGGGTTCAGAGTGGTTTCAAAAGACGGTTTTAATGCCCCTTGGTAGAGACGTGGAGGTCACAGTAGCTTAACAAGACAGTATTAATGCCCATTGGAAGAGACGTGGTGTTCACAGTAGCTTAACAAGACGGTTTTAATGCCCCTTGGAAGAGATGTGGAGGTCAAAGTGGTTTAACAAGACAGTTTTAAAAACCTTTGGAAGATACGTAGAGTTCAGAGTGGTTTAGCAAGACGGTTTTAATGCCCTTGGAAGAGACGTGGAGGTCAGAGTAGCTTATCAAGATGGTTTTAATGCCCCCTGGAAAAGACATGGAGTTCAGAGTGGTTTAACAAGACGGTTTTAATGCCCCTCGGAAGAGACGTAGAGGTCACAGTAGCTTAACAAGATGGTTTTAATGCCCCTTGGAAGAGACGTGGAGGTCACAGTAGCTTAATAAGACGGTTTTAATACCACTTGGAAGAGACGTGGAGGTCACAGTAGCTTAACAAGACGATTTTAATACCCCTTGGAAGAAACGTGGAGGTCAGAGTGGTTTAACAAGATGGTTTTAATCCCCTTTTGGAAGAGACGTGGAGGTCACAGTAGCTTAACAACACCGTTTTAATGCCCCTTGGAAGAGAAATGGAGTTCAGAGTGGTTTAACAAGATGGTTTTAATGCCCCTTGGAAGAGACGTGGAGTTCAGAGTTTTTTAACAAGATGGTTTTAATGCCCATTGGAAGAGATGTGGAGGTCACAGTAGCTTAACAAGACGGTTTTAATACCCCTTGGAAGAGACGTGGAGGTCACAGTAGCTTAACCAGACATTTTTAATGCCCCTTGGAAGAAACGTGGAGATCAGAGTGGTTTAACAAGACAGTTTTAATAACCTTTGGAAGAGACGTAGAGTTCAGAGTGGTTTAACAAAACGGTTTTAATGCCCCTTGGAAGAGACGTGGAGGTCACAGTAGCTTAACAAGACGGTTTTAATGCCCCTTGGAATAGACGTGGAGTGCAGAGTGGTTTAACAAGACGGTTTTAATGCCCCTTGGAAGAGACGTGGAGGTCAGAGTGGTTTAAAAAGACGGTTGTAATGCCCCTTGGAATAGATGTGGAGTTCAGAGTCGCTTAACAAGACGGTTTTAATGCCCCTTGGAGGAGAAGTGGAGGTCACAGTAGCTTAACAAGATGGTTTTAGTACCCCTTGGAAGAGACGTGGAGTTCAAAGTCGTTTAACAGGATGGTTTTAATGCCCCTTGGAAGAGACGTGGAGGTCACAGTAGCATAGCAAGACGGTTTTAATGCCCCTTGGAAGAGACGTGGAGGTCACAGTAGCTTAACAAGACGGTTTTAATGCCCCTTGGAAGAGACGTGGAGGTGAGAGTGGTTTAACAAGACGGTTTTAATGCCACTTGGAAGAGACGTGGAGGTCAGAGTGGTTTAACAAGACGGTTTTAATGCCCTTTGGAAGAGACTTGGAGTTCATACAGTTTTAATGCCCCTTGGAAGAGATGTGGAGGTCACAGTAGCTTAACAAGACAGTTTTAATGCCCCTTTGAAGAGACGTGGAGGTCAGAGTGGTTTAACAAGACGGTTTTAATGCCCATTGGAAGAGACGTGGAGGTCAGAGTGGTTTAACAAGACTGTTTTAATGCCCCTTGGAAGAGACGTGTAGTTCAAAGTGGTTTAACAGGACAGTTTTAATGCCCCTTGGAAGACACGTGGAGGTCACAGTAGCTTAACAAGACGTTTTATTGCCACTCGGAAGAGACGTGGAGTTCAGAGTGGTTTAACAAGACGGTTTTAATGCCCCTTGGAAGAGACGTTGAGGTCACAGTAGCTTAACAAGCAAGTTCTAATGCCCCTTGGAAGAGATGTGGAGGTTAGAGTGGTTTAACAAGACAGTTTTAATAACCTTTGGAAGAGAAGTAGAGTTCAGAGTGGTTTAACAAGACGGTTTAATGCCCCTTTTAAGACACATGGAGGTCACAGTAGCTTAACAAGACAGTTTTAATGACACTCGGAAGAGACGTGGAGTTCAGATTGGTTTAACATGACGGTTTTAATGCCCCTTGGAAGACACATGGAGGTCACAATAGCTTAACAAGACGGTTTTAATGACACTAGGAAGAGACGTGGAGTTCAGAAGGGTTTAACATGACGGTTATAATGCCCCTTGGAAGAGACGTGGAGGTCAGAGTAGCTTATCAAGACGGTTTTAATGCCCCATGGAAGAGACATGGAGTTCAGAGTGGTTTAACAAGACGGTTTTAATGCCCCTTGGAAGAGACGTGGAGGTCACAGTAGCTTAATAAAACGGTTTTAATGCCCCTTGGAAGAGATGTGGAGGTTACAGTAGCTTAACATGACGGTTTTAATACCCCTTGGAAGAGATGTGGAGGTCAGAGTGGTTCAACAAGACGGTTTTAATACCCCTTGAAGAGACGTGGAGTTCAGAGTGGTTTAACAAGACGGTTTTAATGCCCCTTGGAAGAGACGTGGAGGTCACAGTAGCTTAATAAGACGGTTTTAATGCCCCTTGGAAGAGATGTGGAGGTTACAGTAGCTTAACAAGACAGTTTTAATGCCCCTTGGAAGAAACGTGGAGGTCAGAGTGGTTTAAAAAGATGGTTTTAATGCCCCTTGGAAGAGACGTGTAGGTCACACAAGCTTAACAAGACGGTTTTAATGCCCCTTGGAAGAGTAGTGGAGTTCAGAGTGGTTTGACAAGATGGTTTTTATGCCCTTTGGAAGAGACGTGGAGTTCAGAGTGGTTTAACAAGATGGTTTTATTGCCCTTTGGAAGAGACATGGAGGTCACAGAAGCTTAACAAGACGGTTTTAATGCCCCTTGGAAGAGACGTGGAGGTCAGAGTGGTTTATTAAGACGGTTTTAATGCCCCTTGGAAGACACGTCGAGGTCACAGTTGCTTAACAAGACGGTTTTAATGCCCCTTGGAAGAGACGTGGAGTTCATAGTGGTTTAACAAGACGGTTTTAATGCCCCTTGGAAGAGACGTGGAGATCACAGTAGCTTAAAAAGAAGGTTTTAATGCCCCTTGGAAGAGACGTGGAGTTCAGATTGTTTTAACAAGACAGCTTTAATGCCCCTGGGAAGAGACATGGACTTCACAGTAGCTTTACAAGACGGTTTTAATACCCCTTGGAAGAGACGTTTAGGTCACAGTAGCTTAACAAGACGGTTTTAATGCCCCTTGGAAAAGAAGTGGAGTTCAGAGTGGTTTAAAAAGATGTTTTTAATGCCCTTTGGAAGAGACGTGTAGTTCAGAGTGGTTTAACAAGATGTTTTTTTTGCACCTTGGAATAGACGCGGAGGTCACAGTAGCTTAACAAGAGGTTTTAATGCCCCTTCGAAGAGACGTGGAGGTCAGAGTAGTTAAACAAGACGGTTTTAATGAACCTTGGAAGAGACGTCGAGGTCACAGTTGCTTAACAAGACGGTTTTAATGCCCCTTGGAAGAGACGTGGGGTTCATAGTGGTTTAACAAGAGGGTTTTAATGCCCCTTGGAAGAGACATGGAGGTCAGAGTTGTTTAACAAGACGGTTTTAATGCCCCTTGGAAGAGACGTGGAGGTCACAGTAGCTTAACAAGACGGGTTTAATGCCCCTTGGAAGAGACGTGGAGTTCAGAGTGGGTTAACAAGACGGTTTTAATGCCCCTTGGAAGACACGTGAAGGTCACAGTAGCTTAACAACAAAGTTTTAATGCCACTCGGAAGAGACGTGGGGTTCAGAGTGGTTTAGCAAGACCGTTCTAATGCCCTTGGAAGAGACGTGGAGGTCAGAGTAGCTTATCAAGATGGTTTTAATGCCCCCTGGAAGAGACATGGAGTTCAGAGTGGTTTAACAAGACGGTTTTAATGCCCCTTGGAAGAGACGTGGAGGTCACAGTAGCTTAACAAGATGGTTTTAATGCCCCTTGGAAGAGACTTGGAGGTCACAGTAGCTTAATAAGACGGTTTTCATACCACTTGGAAGAGACGTGGAGGTCACAGTAGCTTAACAAGAGAGTTTTAATGCCCCTTGGAAGAAACGTGGAGTTCAGAGTGGTTTAACAAGACGGTTTTAACGCCCCTTGGAAGAGACGTGGAGATCTCAGTTGCTTAACAAGATGGTTTTAATGACCTTTGGAAGAGACGTGGAGGTCACAGTGGCTTAACAAGACGGTTTTAATGCCCCTTGGAAGAGAAGTGGAGGTCAGAGTGGTTTAACAAGACGGTTTTAATGCCCCTTGGAAGAGACGTGGAGTTCAGAGTGGTTTAACAAGATGGTTTTAATGCCCCTTGGAAGAGAAGTGGAGGTCACAGTAGCTTAATAAGACGGTTTTAATGCCCCTTGGAAGAGACGTGGAGGTCACAGTAGCTTAACAAGACAGTTTTAATGCCCCATGGAAGAAACGTGGAGGTCAGAGTGGTTTAACAAGATGGTTTTAATACCCCTTGGAAGAGACGTGTAGGTCACACAAGCTTAACAAGACGGTTTTAATGCCCCTTGGAAGAGTAGTGGAGTTCAGAGTGGTTTGACAAGATGGTTTTTATGCCCTTTGGAAGAGACGTGGAGTTCAGAGTGGTTTAACAAGATGGTTTTATTGCCCTTTGGAAGAGACATGGAGGTCACAGAAGCTTAACAAGACGGTTTTAATGCCCCTTGGAAGAGACGTGGAGGTCAGAGTGGTTTATTAAGACGGTTTTAATGCCCCTTGGAAGAGACGTCGAGGTCACAGTTGCTTAACAAGACGGTTTTAATGCCCCTTGGAAGAGACGTGGAGGTCACAGTAGCTTAAAAAGAAGGTTTTAATGCCCATTGGAAGAGACGTGGAGTTCAGATTGTTTTAACAAGACAGTTTTAGTGCCCCTGGGAAGAGACGTGGACTTCACAGTAGCTTTACAAGACGGTTTTAATACCCCTTGGAAGAGACGTTTAGGTCACAGTAGCTTAACAAGACGGTTTTAATGCCCCTTGGAAGAGAAGTGGAGTTTAGAGTGGTTTAAAAAGATGGATTTAATGCCCTTTGGAAGAGACGTGGAGTTCAGAGTGGTTTAACAAGATGGTTTTTTTGCACCTTGGAAGAGACGTGGAGGTCACAGTAGCTTAACAAGACGGTTTTAATGCCCCTTGGAAGAGACGTGGAGGTCAGAGTGGTTTAACAAGACGGTTTTAATGAACCTTGGAAGAGACGTCGAGGCCACAGTTGCTTAGCAAGACGGTTTTAATGCCCCTTGGAAGAGACGTGGGGTTCATAGTGGTTTAACAACAGGGTTTTAATGCCCCTTGGAAGAGACATGGAGGTCAGAGTTGTTTAACAAGACGGTTTTAATGCCCCTTGGAAGAGACGTGGAGGTCACAGTAGCTTAACAAGACGGGTTTAATGCCCCTTAGAAGAGACGTGGAGTTCAGAGTGGGTTAACAAGACGGTTTTAATGCCCCTTGGAAGACACGTGAAGGTCACAGTAGCTTAACAAGAAAGTTTTAATGCCACTCGGAAGAGACGTGGGGTTCAGAGTGGTTTAAAAAGACTGTTTAAATGCCTCTTGGTAGAGAAGTGGAGGTCACAGTAGCTTAACAAGACAGTATTAATGCCCCATGGAAGAGATGTGGTGTTCACAGTAGCTTAACAAGATGGTTTTAATGCCCTTTGGAAGAGATGTGGAGGTCAGAGTGGTTTAACAAGACAGTTTTAATAACGTTTGCAAGAGACGTAGAGTTCTGAGTGGTTTAGCAAGACGGTTTTAATGCCCTTGGAAGAGACGTGGAGGTGAGAGTAGCTTATCAAGATGGTTTTAATGCCCCCTGGAAGAGACATGGAGTTCAGAGTGGTTTAACAAGACGGTTTTAATGCCCCTTGGTAGAGAGGAGGAGGTCACAGTAGCTTAACAAGATGGTTTTAATGCCCCTTGGAAGAGACTTGGAGGTAATAGTAGCTTAATAAGACGGTTTTAATACCACTTGGAAGAGACGTGGAGTTCACAGTAGCTTAACAAGAGAGTTTTAATGCCTCTTGGAAGAAACGTGGAGGTCAGAGTGGTTTAACAAGATCGTTTTAATGCCCCTTGGAAGAGACGTGGAGGTCACAGTAGCTTAACAAGACAGTATTAATGCCCCTTGGAAGAGATGTGGTGTTCACAGTAGCTTAACAAGATGGTTTTAATGCCCTTTGGAAGAGATGTGGAGGTCAGAGTGGTTTAACAAGACAGTTTTAATAACCTTTGCAAGAGACGTAGAGTTCTGAGTGGTTTAGCAAGACGGTTTTAATGCCCTTGGAAGAGACGTGGAGGTCAGAGTAGCTTATCAAGATGGTTTTAATGCCCCCTGGAAGAGACATGGAGTTCAGAGTGGTTTAACAAGACGGTTTTAATGCCCCTTGGTAGAGAGGAGGAGGTCACAGTAGCTTAACAAGATGGTTTTAATGCCCCTTGGAAGAGACTTGGAGGTCACAGAAGCTTAATAAGACGGTTTTAATACCACTTGGAAGAGACGTGGAGTTCACAGTAGCTTAACAAGAGAGTTTTAATGCCTCTTGGAAGAAAAGTGGAGGTCAGAGTGGTTTAACAAGATCGTTTTAATGCCCCTTGGAAGAGACGTGGAGGTCACAGATGCTTAACAAGACAGTTTTAATGCCCCTTGGAAGAGAAATGGAATTCAGAGTGGTTTAACAAGATGGTTTTAATACCCCTTGGAAGAGACGTGGAGTTCAGAGTTTTTTAACAAGATGGTTTTAATGCCCCTTGGAAGAGATGTGGAGGTCACAGTAGTTTAACAAGATGGTTTTAATGCCCCTTGGAAGAGACATGGAGGTCAGAGTGGTTTAACAAAACGGTTTTAATGCCCTTTGGAAGAGACGAGAAGTTCAGAGTGGGTTAACAATACAGTTTTAATGCCCCTTGGAAGAGGCGTGGATGTCAGAGTCGTTTAAGAAGACAGTTTTAATGCCCCTTGGAAGAGACGTGGAGGTCACACTGGCTTAACAAGACAGTTTTAATGCCCCTTGGAAGAGACTTGGAGTTCAGACTGTTTTAATGCCCCTTGGAAGAGACGTGGAGTTCAGAGTGGTTTAACAAGACGGTTTTAATGCCCCTTGGAAGAGAAGAGGAGATCACAGTTGCTTAACAAGATGGTTTTAATGCCCCTTGGAAGAGACGTGGAAGTCACAGTGTCTTAACAAGATGGTTTTAATGCCCCTTGGAAGAGACGTGGAGGTAACAGTAGCTTAACAAGACGGTTTTAATGCCACTTGGAAGAGATGTGGAGGTCAGAGTGGTTTAACAGGAAGGTTTTAATGCCCCTTGGAATAGACGTGGAGGTCACTAGCTTTACACGACGGTTTTAATACCCCTTGGAAGAGACGCGAGGTCACAGTAGCTTAACCAGACAGTTTTAATGCCCCTTGGAAGAAACGTGGAGGTCAGAGTGGTTTAACAAGACAGTTTTAATAACCTTTGGAAGAGATGTAGAGTTCAGAGTGGTTTAAAAAGGCGGTTTTAATGCCCCTTGGAAGAGAAGTGGAGGTCACAGAAGCTTAACAAGACGGTTTTAATGCCCCTTGGAACAGACGTGGAGGGCAGCGTGGTTTAACAAGACGGTTTTAATGCCCCTTGGAAGAGACGTGGAGGTCAGAGTGGTTTAACAAGACGGTTGTAATGCCCCTTGGAAGAGACGTGGAGTTCAGAGTCATTTAACAAGACGGTTTTAATGCCCCTTGGAAGAGACGTGGAGGTCACAGTAGCTTAACAAGACGGTTTTAGTACCCCTTGGAAGAGACGTGGAGTTCAAAGTCGTTTAACAGGATGGTTTTAATGCCCCTTGGAACAGACGTGGAGGTCAGAGTGGTTTAACAAGACGGTTTTAATGCCCCTTGGAAGAGACGTGGAGGTCATAGTGGTTTAACAAGACGGTTTTAATGACCCTTGGAAGAGACGTGGAGATCACAGTAGCTTAATAAGAAGGTTTTAATGCCCCTTGCAAGAGACGTAGAGTTCAGATTGTTTTAACAAGACAGTTTTAATGCCCCTGGGAAGAGACGTGGACTTCACAGTAGCTTTACAAGACGGTTTTAATACCCCTTGGAAGAGACGTTTAGGTCACAGTAGCTTAACAAGACGGTTTTAATGCCCCTTGGAAGAGAAGTGGAGTTCAGAGTGGTTTAAAAAGATGTTTTTAATGCCCTTTGGAAGAGACGTGGAGTTCAGAGTGGTATAACAAGATGTTTTTTTTGCACCTTGGAAGAGACGCGGAGGTCACAGTAACTTAACAAGACGGTTTTAATGCCCCTTGGAAGAGACGTGGAGGTCAGAGTGGTTAAACAAGACGGTTTTAATGAACCTTGGAAGAGACGTCGAGGTCACAGTTGCTTAACAAGACGGTTTTAATGCCCCTTGGAAGAGACGTGGGGTTCATAGTGGTTTAACAAGAGGGTTTTAATGCCCCTTGCAAGAGACATGGAGGTCAGAGTTGTTTATCAAGAATGTTTTAATGCCCCTTGGAAGAGACGTGGTGGTCACAGTAGCTTAACAATACGGTTTTAATGCCCCTTGGAAGAGACGTGGGGTTCATAGTGGTTTAACAAGAGGGTTTTAATGCCCCTTGCAAGAGACATGGAGGTCAGAGTTGTTTATCAAGAATGTTTTAATGCCCCTTGGAAGAGACGTCGAGGTCACAGTTGCTTAACAAGACGGTTTTAATGCCCCTTGGAAGAGACGTGGGGTTCATAGTGATTTAACAAGAGGGTTTTAATGCCCCTTGCAAGAGACATGGAGGTCAGAGTTGTTTATCAAGAATGTTTTAATGCCCCTTGGAAGAGACGTGGAGTTCAGAGTGGGTTAACAAGACGGTTTTAATGCCCCTTGGAAAACACGTGAAGGTCACAGTAGCTTATCAACAAAGTTTTAATGCCACTCGGAAGAGACGTGGGGTTCAGAGTGGTTTAGCAAGACCGTTTTAATGCCCTTGGAAGAGACGTGGAGGTCACAGTAGCTTAATAAGACGGTTTTAATGCCCCTTGGAAGAGACGTGGAGGTCACAGTAGCTTAACAAGACAGTTTTAATGCCCCTTGGAAGAAACGTGGAGGTCAGAGTGGTTTAACAAGATGGTTTTAATACCCCTTGGAAGGGACGTGTAGGTCACAGTAGCTTAACAAGACGGTTTTAATGCCCCTTGGAAGAGTAGTTGAGTTCAGAGTGGTTTGACAAGATGGTTTTTATGTCCTTTGGAAGAGACGTGGAGTTCAGAGTGGTTTAACAAGATGGTTTTATTGCCCTTTGGAAGAGACGTGGAGGTCACAGAAGCTTAACAAGACGGTTTTAATGCCCCTTGGAAGAGACGTGGAGGTCAGAGTGGTTTATTAAGACGGTTTTAATGCCCCTTGGAAGAGATGTCGAGGTCACAGTTGCTTAACAAGACGGTTTTAATGCCCCTTGGAAGAGACGTGGAGGTCACAGTCGCTTAAAAAGAAGGTTTTAATGCCCCTTGGAAGAGACGTGGAGTTCAGATTGTTTTAACAAGACAGTTTTAGTGCCCCTGGGAAGAGACGTGGACTTCACAGTAGCTTTACAAGACGGTTTTAATACCCCTTGGAAGAGACGTTTAGGTCAGAGTAGCTTAACAAGACGGTTTTAATGCCCCTTGGAAGAGAAGTGGAGTTTAGAGTGGTTTAAAAAGATGGATTTAATGCCCTTTGGAAGAGACGTGGAGTTCAGAGTGGTTTAACAAGATGGTTTTTTTGCACCTTGGAAGAGACGTGGAGGTCACAGTAGCTTAACAAGACGGTTTTAATGCCCCTTGGAAGAGACGTGGAGGTCAGAGTGGTTTAACAAGACGGTTTTAATGAACCTTGGAAGAGACGTCGAGGCCACAGTTGCTTAGCAATACGGTTTTAATGCCCCTTGGAAGAGACGTGGGGTTCATAGTGGTTTAACAACAGGGTTTTAATGCCCCTTGGAAGAGACATGGAGGTCAGAGTTGTTTAACAAGACGGTTTTAATGCCCCTTGGAAGAGACGTGGAGGTCACAGTAGCTTAACAAGACGGGTTTAATGCCCCTTAGAAGAGACGTGGAGTTCAGAGTGGGTTAACAAGACGGTTTTAATGCCCCTTGGAAGACACGTGAAGGTCACAGTAGCTTAACAAGAAAGTTTTAATGCCACTCGGAAGAGACGTGGGGTTCAGAGTGGTTTAAAAAGACTGTTTTAATGCCCCTTGGTAGAGAAGTGGAGGTCACAGTAGCTTAACAAGACAGTATTAATGCCCCTTGGAAGAGATGTGGTGTTCATAGTAGCTTAACAAGATGGTTTTAATGCCCTTTGGAAGAGATGTGGAGGTCAGAGTGGTTTAACAAGACAGTTTTAATAACGTTTGCAAGAGACGTAGAGTTCTGAGTGGTTTAGCAAGACGGTTTTAATGCCCTTGGAAGAGACGTGGAGGTCAGAGTAGCTTATCAAGATGGTTTTAATGCCCCCTGGAAGAGACATGGAGTTCAGAGTGGTTTAACAAGACGGTTTTAATGCCCCTTGGTAGAGAGGAGGAGGTCACAGTAGCTTAACAAGATGGTTTTAATACCTCTTGGAAGAGACTTGGAGGTCACAGTAGCTTAATAAGACGGTTTTAATACCACTTGGAATAGACGTGGAGTTCACAGTAGCTTAACAAGAGAGTTTTAATGCCTCTTGGAAGAAACGTGGAGGTCAGAGTGGTTTAACAAGATCGTTTTAATGCCCCTTGGAAGAGACGTGGAGGTCACAGTAGCTTAACAAGACAGTATTAATGCCCCTTGGAAGAGATGTGGTGTTCACAGTAGCTTAACAAGATGGTTTTAATGCCCTTTGGAAGAGATGTGGAGGTCAGAGTAGCTTATCAAGATGGTTTTAATGCCCCCTGGAAGAGACATGGAGTTCAGAGTGGTTTAACAAGATGGTTTTAATGCCCCTTGGTAGAGAGGAGGAGGTCACAGTAGCTTAACAAGATGGTTTTAATGCCCCTTGGAAGAGACTTGGAGGTCACAGAAGCTTAATAAGACGGTTTTAATACCACTTGGAAGAGACATGGAGTTCACAGTAGCTTAGCAAGAGAGTTTTAATGCCTCTTGGAAGAAAAGTGGAGGTTAGAGTGGTTTAACAAGATCGTTTTTATGCCCCTTGGAAGAGACGTGGAGGTCACAGAAGCTTAACAAGACAGTTTTAATGCCCCTTGGAAGAGAAATGGAGTTCAGAGTGGTTTAACAAGATGGTTTTAATGCCCCTTGGAAGAGACGTGGAGTTCAGAGTTTTTTAACAAGATGGTTTTAATGCCCCTTGGAAGAGATGTGGAGGTCACAGTAGTTTAACAAGATGATTTTAATGCCCCTTGGAAGAGACATGGAGGTCAGAGTGGTTTAACAAAATGGTTTTAATGCCCTTTGGAAGAGACGAGGAGTTCAGAGTGGGTTAACAATACAGTTTTAATGCCCCTTGGAAGAGGCGTGGATGTCAGAGTCGTTTAAGAAGACAGTTTTAATGCCCCTTGGAAGAGACGTGGAGGTCACACTGGCTTAACAAGACAGTTTTAATGCCCCTTGGAAGAGACTTGGAGTTCAGACTGTTTTAATGCCCCTTGGAAGAGACGTGGAGGTCACAGTAGATTAACAAGACGGTTTTAATGCCCCTTGGAAGAGACGTGGAGTTTAGAGTGGTTTAACAAGACGGTTTTAATGCCCCTTGGAAGAGAAGAGGAAATCACAGTTGCTTAACAAGATGGTTTTAATGCCCCTTGGAAGAGACGTGGAAGTCACAGTGTCTTAACAAGATGGTTTTAATGCCCCTTGGAAGAGACGTGGAGGTAACAGTAGCTTAACAAGACGGTTTTAATGCCACTTGGAAGAGATGTGGAGGTCAGAGTGGTTTAACAGGAAGGTTTTAATGCCCCTTGGAATAGACGTGGAGGTCACAGTAGCTTTACAAGACGGTTTTAATACCCCTTGGAAGAGACGCGGAGGTCACAGTAGCTTAACCAGAAAGTTTTAATGCCCCTTGGAAGAAACGTGGAGGTCAGAGTGGTTTAACAAGACAGTTTTAATAAACTTTGGAAGAGATGTAGAGTTCAGAGTGGTTTAAAAAGGCGGTTTTAATGCCCCTTGGAAGAGAAGTGGAGGTCACAGTAGTTTAACAAGACGGTTTTAATGCCCCTTGGAACAGACGTGGAGGGCAGCGTGGTTTAACAAGACGGTTTTAATGCCCCTTGGAAGAGACGTGGAGGTCAGAGTGGTTTAACAAGACGGTTGTAATGCCCCTTGGAAGAGACGTGGAGTTCAGAGTCATTTAACAAGACGGTTTTAATGCCCCTTGGAAGAGACGTGGAGGTCACAGTAGCTTAACAAGACGGTTTTAGTACCCCTTGGAAGAGACGTGGAGTTCAAAGTCGTTTAACAGGATGGTTTTAATGCCCCTTGGAAGAGACGTGGAGGTCACAGTAGCTTAACAAGACGGTTTTAATGCCCCTTGGGACAGACGTGGAGGTCACAGTAGCTTAACAAGACTGTCTTAATGCCCCTTGGAAGAGACGTGGAGGTCAGAGTGGTTTAACAAGACGGTTTTAATGCCCCTTGGAAGAGACGTGGAGGTCATAGTGGTTTAACAAGACGGTTTTAATGACCCTTGGAAGAGACGTGGAGATCACAGTAGCTTAAAAAGAAGGTTTTATTGCCCCTTGGAAGAGACGTAGAGTTCAGATTGTTTTAACAAGACAGTTCTAATGCCCCTGGGAAGAGACGTGGACTTCACAGTAGCTTTACAAGACGGTTTTAATACCCCTTGGAAGAGACGTTTAGGTCACAGTAGCTTAACAAGACGGTTTTAATGCCTCTTGGAAGAGAAGTGGAGTTCAGAGTGGTTTAAAAAGATGTTTTTAATGCCCTTTGGAAGAGACGTGGAGTTCAGAGTGGTTTAACAAGATGTTTTTTTTGCACCTTGGAAGAGACGCGGAGGTCACAGTAACTTAACAAGACGGTTTTAATGCCCCTTGGAAGAGACGTGGAGGTCAGAGTGGTTAAATAAGACGGTTTTAATGAACCTTGGAAGAGACGTCGAGGTCACAGTTGTTTAACAAGACGGTTTTAATGCCCCTTGGAAGAGACTTGGGGTTCATAGTGGTTTAACAAGAGGGTTTTAATGCCCCTTGGAAGAGACATGGAGGTCAGCGTTGTTTATCAAGAATGTTTTAATGCCCCTTGGAAGAGACGTGGTGGTCACAGTAGCTTAACAAGACGGGTTTAATGCCCCTTGGAAGAGACGTGGAGTTCAGAGTGGGTTAACAAGACGGTTTTAATGCCCATTGGAAAACACGTGAAGGTCACAGTAGCTTAACAACAAAGTTTTAATGCCACTCGGAAGAGACGTGGGGTTCAGAGTGGTTTAGCAAGACCGTTTTAATGCCCTTGGAAGAGACGTGGAGGTCACAGTAGCTTATCAAGATGGTTTTAATGCCCCCTGGAAGAAACATGGAGTTCAGAGAGGTTTAACAAGACGGTTTAAATGCCCCTTGGAAGAGACGTGGAGGTCACAGTAGCTTAACAAGATGGTTTTAATGCCCCTTGGAAGACACTTGGAGGTCACAGTAGCTTAATAAGACGGTTTTAATACCACTTGGAAGAGACGTGGAGGTCACAGTAGCTTAACAAGAGAGTTTTAATGCCCCTTGGAAGAAACGTGGAGGTCAGAGTGGTTTAACAAGATCGTTTTAATGCCCCTTGGAAGAGACGTGGAGGTCACAGTAGCTTAACAAGACAGTTTTAATGCCCCTTGGAAGAGAAATGGAGTTCAGAGTGGTTTAACAAGATGGTTTTAATCCCCCTTGGAAGAGACGTGGAGCTCAGAGTTTCTTAACAAGATGGTTTTAATGCCCCTTGGAAGAGATGTGGAGGTCACAGTAGTTTAACAAGACGGTTTTAATGCCCCTTCGAAGAGACGTGGAGGTCAGATTGGTTTAACAAGACGTTTTTAATGCCCTTTGGAAGAGACGTGGAGTTCAGAGTGGGTTAATAAGACAGTTTTAATGACCCTTGGAAGAGACGTGGATGTCAGAGTCGTTTAACAAGACAGTTTTAATGCCCATTGGAAGAGACTTGGAGGTCACACTGGCTTAACAAGACGGTTTTAATGCCCCTTGGAAGAGACGTGGAGGTCACAGTAGCTTAACAAGACGGTTTTAATGTCCCTTGGAAGAGACGTGGAGTTCAGAGTGGTTTAACAAAACGGTTTTAATTCCCCTTGGAAGAGAAGAGGAGATCACAGTTGCTTAACAAGATTGTTTTAATGCCCCTTGGAAGATACGTGGAAGTCACAGTGTCTTAACAAGACGGTTATAATGCCCCTTGGAAGAGACGTGGAGGTCAGAGTGGTTTAACAAGATGGTTTTAATGCCCCTTGGAAGAGACGTGGAGGTAACAGTAGCTTAACAAGACGGTTTTAATGCCACTTGGAAGACATGTGGAGGTCAGAGTGGTTTAACAAGAAGGTTTAAATGCCCCTTGGAATAGACGTGGAGGTGACAGTAGCTTTACAAGACGGTTTTAATACCCCTTTTAAGAGATGTGGAGGTCACAGTAGCTTAAGCAGACAGTTTTAATGCCCCTTGGAAGAAACGTGGAGGTCAGAGTGGTTTAACAAAACAGTTTTAATAAACTTTGGAAGAGACGTAGAGTTCAGAGTGGTTTATCAAGACGGTTTTAATGCCCCTTGGAAGAGATGTGGAGGTCACACTGACTTAACAAGACGGTTTTAATGCCCCTTGGAAGAGACTTGGAGTTCAGACGGTTTTAATGCCCCTTGGAAGAGACGTGGAGTTCAGAGTGGTTTAACAAGACGGTTTTAATGCCCCTTGGAAGAGACGTGGAGTTCAGGGTGGTTTAACAGGACTGTTTTAATGCCGCTTGGAAGAGACGTGGAGGTCACATTAGCTTAACTAGATGGTTTTAATGCCCCTTGGAAGAGACGTGGAGGTCAGAGTCGTTTAACAAGACGGTTTTAATGCCCCTTGGAAGAGACGTTGAGTTCAGAGTGGTTTAACAAGACGGTTTTAATGCCCCTTGGAAGAGACGTGGAGGTCACAGTATCTTAACAGAACGGTTTTACTGCTCCTTGGAAGAGACGTGGAGGTAACAGTAGCTTAACAAGACGGTTTTAATGCCCCTTGGAAGAGACGTGGAGTTCAGAGTGGTTTAACAGGACTGTTTTAATGCCGCTTGGAAGAGACGTGGAGGTCACATTAGCTTAACTAGACGGTTTTAATGCCCCTTGGAAGAGACGTGGAGGTCAGAGTCGTTTAACAAGACGGTTTTAATGCCCTTTGGAAGAGACGTGTAGTTCAGAGTGGTTTAACAAGACGGTTTTAATGCCCCTTGGAAGAGACGTGGAGGTCACAGTATCTTAACAGAACGGTTTTACTGCTCCTTGGAAGAGACGTGGAGGTCACAGTAGCTTAGCAAGACGGTTTTAATACCCCTTGGAAGAGACGTGGAGGTCACAGTAGCTGAACCAGACAGTTTTAATGCCCCTTGGTAGAAACGTGCAGGTCAGAGTGGTTTAACAAGACAGTTTTAATAACCTTTGGAAGAGACGTAGAGTTCAGAGTGGTTTAACAAGACGGTTTTAATGCCCCTTGGAAGAGACATGGAGGTCAGATTGATTTAACAAGACGGTTTTAATGCCCCTTGGGAGAGACGTGGAGTTCAAAGTGGTTTAACAAGACGGTTTTAATGCCCCTTGGAAGAGACGTGGAGGTCACAGTAGCTTAATAAGACGGTTTTAATGTCCCTTGGAAGAGACGTGGAGCTCAGAGTGTTTTAACAAGACGGTTTTAATGCCCCTGGGAAGAGACGTGGAGGTCACAGTAGCTTTACAAGACGGATTTAATACCCCTTGGAAGAGACGCTTAGGTCACAGTAGCTTAACAAGACGGTTTTAATGCCCCTTTGGAAGAGACGTGGAGTTCAGAGTGGTTTAACAAGATGGTTTTATTGCCCCTTGGAAGAGACGTGGAGGTCACAGTAGCTTAACAAGACGGTTTTAATGCTACTTGGAAGAGACGTGGAGGTCAGAGTGGTTTATTAAGACGGTTTTAATGCCCATTGGAAGAGACGTCGAGGTCACAGTTGCTTAACAAGACGGTTTTAATGCCACTTGGAAGAGACGTGGAGTTGATAGTGGTTTAACAAGACGGTTTTAATGCCCCTTGGAAGAGACATGGAGGTCAGAGTGGTTTAACAAGATGGTTTTTTTGCATGTTGGAAGAGACGTGGAGGTCACAGTAGCTTTACAAGAAGGTTTTAATACCCCTTGGAAGAGACGCTTAGGTCACAGTAGCTTAACAAGACGGTTTTAATGCCCCTTTGGAAGAAAAGTGGAGTTCAGAGTGGTTTAACAAGATGGTTTTATTGCCCCTTGGAAGAGACGTGGAGGTCACAGTAGCTTAACAAGACGGTTTTAATGCCCCTTGGAAGAGACGTGGATGTCAGAGTGGTTTAAAAAGATGGTTTTAATGCCCTTTGGAAGAGACGTGGAGTTCAGAGTGGTTTAACAAGATGGTTTTTTTGCACCTTGGAAGAGACGTGGAGATCACAGTAGCTTAACAAGACGGTTTTAATGACCCTTGGAAGAAACGTGGAGGTCAGAGTGGTTTAACAAGACGGTTTTAATGCCCCTTGGAAGAGACGTCGAGGTCACAGTTGCTTAACAAGACGGTTTTAATGCCCCTTGGAAGAGACGTGGGGTTCATAGTCATTTAACAAGAGGGTTTTAATGCCCCTTGGAAGAGACATGGAGGTCAGAGTTGTTTAACAAGACGGTTTTAATGCCCCTTGGAAGAGACGTGGAGGTCACAGTAGTTTAACAAGACGGGTTTAATGCCCCTTGGAAGAGACGTGAAGTTCAGAGTGGGTTAACAAGAAGGTTTAAATGCCCCTTGGAAGACACGTGAAGGTCACAGTAGCTTAACAACAAATTTTTAATGCCACTCGGAAGAGACGTGGGGTTCAGAGCGGTTTAAAAAGACGATTTTAATGCCCCTTTGGAAGAGACGTGGAGTTCAGAGTGGTTTAACAAGATGGTTTTATTGCCCCTTGGAAGAGACGTGGAGGTCACAGTAGCTTAACAAGACGATTTTAATGCCCCTTGGAAGAGACGTGGATGTCAGAGTGGTTTAAAAAGATGGTTTTAATGCCCTTTGGAAGAGACGTGGAGTTCAGAGTGGTTTAACAAGATGGTTGTTTTGCACCTTGGAAGAGACGTGGAGATCACAGTAGCTTAACAAGACGGTTTTAATGACCCTTGGAAGAAACGTGGAGGTCAGAGTGGTTTAACAAGACGGTTTTAATGCCCCTTGGAAGAGACGTCGAGGTCACAGTTGCTTAACAAGACGGTTTTAATGCCCCTTGGAAGAGACGTGGGGTTCATAGTCATTTAACAAGAGGGTATTAATGCCCCTTGGAAGAGACATGGAGGTCAGAGTTGTTTAACAAGACGGTTTTAATGCCCCTTGGAAGAGACGTGGAGGTCACAGTAGCTTAACAAGACGGGTTTAATGCCCCTTGGAAGAGACGTGGAGTTCAGAGTGGGTTAACAAGAAGGTTTAAATGCCCCTTGGAAGACACGTGATGGTCAAAGTAGCTTAACAACAAAGTTTTAATGCCACTCGGAAGAGACGTGGGGTTCAGAGCGGTTTAAAAAGACGGTTTTAATGCCCCTTGGTAGAGACGTGGAGGTCACAGTAGCTTAACAAGACAGTATTAATGCCCCTTGGAAGAGACGTGGTGTTCACAGTAGCTTAACAAGACGGTTTTAATGCCCTTTGGAAGAGATGTGGAGGTCAGAGTGGTCTAACAAGACAGTTTTAATAACCTTTGCAAGAGACGTAGAGTTCAGAGTGGTTTAGCAAGACGGTTTTAATGCCCTTGGAAGAGACGTGGAGGTCAGAGTAGCTTATCAAGATGGTTTTAATGCCCCCTGGAAGAGACATGGAGTTCAGAGTGGTTTAACAAGACGGTTTTAATGCCCCTTGGAAGAGACGTGGAGGTCACAGTAGCTTATAAGATGGTTTTAATGCCCCTTGGAAGAGACTTGGAGGTCACAGTAGCTTAATAAGACAGTTTTAATACCACTTGGAAAAGACGTGGAGGTCACAGTAGCTTAACAAGAGAGTTTTAATGCCCCTTGGAAGAAACGTGGAGGTCAGAGTGGTTTAACAAGATCGTTTTAATGCCCCTTGGAAGAGACGTGGAGGTCACAGAAGCTTAACAAGACAGTTTTAATGCCCCTTGTAAGAGAAATGGAGTTCAGAGTGGTTTAACAAGATGGTTTTAATGCCCCTTGGAAGAGACGTGGAGTTCAGAGTTTTTTAACAAGATGGTTTTAATGCCCCTTGGAATAGATGTGGAGGTCACAGTAGTTTAACAAGATGGTTTTAATGCCCCTTGGAAGAGACATGGAGGTCAGAGTGGTTTAACAAAACGCTTTTAATGCCCTTTGGAAGAGACGAGGAGTTCAGAGTGGGTTAACAATACAGTTTTAATGCCCCTTGGAAGGGACGTGGATGTCAGAGTCGTTTAAGAAGACAGTTTTAATGCCCCTTGGAAGAGACGTGGAGGTCACACTGGCTTAACAAGACGGTTTTAATGCCCCTTGGAAGAGACTTGGAGTTCAGACTGTTTTAATGCCCCTTGGAAGAGACGTGGAGGTCACAGTAGCTTAACAAGATGGTTTTAATGCCCCTTGGAAGAGACGTGGAGTTCAGAGTGGTTTAACAAGACGGTTTTAATGCCCCTTGGAAGAGAAGAGGAGATCACAGTTGCTTAACAAGATGATTTTAATGCCCCTTGGAAGAGACGTGGAAGTCACAGTGTCTTAACAAGACAGTTTTAATGCCCCTTGGAAGAGACGTGGAGGTCACACAGGCTTAACAAGACGGTTTTAATGCCCCTTGGAAGAGACGTGGAGTTCACACGGTTTTAATGCCCCTTGGAAGAGAAGTTGAGGTAACAGTAGCTTATCAAGACGGTTTTAATGCCCCTTGGAAGAGACGTGGAGTTCAGAGTGGTTTAACAGGACGGTTTTAATGCCCCTTGGAAGAGACGTGGAGATCTCAGTTGCTTAACAAGATGGTTTTAATGACCTTTGGAAGAGACGTGGAGGTCACAGTGGCTTAACAAGACGGTTTTAATGCCGCTTGGAAGAGAAGTGGAGGTCAGAGTGGTTTAACAAGACGGTTTTAATGCCCCTTGGAAGAGACGTGGAGGTCACAGTAGCTTAACAAGATGGTTTTAATGCCCCTTGGAAGAGACTTGGAGGTCACAGTAGCTTAATAAGACAGTTTTAATACCACTTGGAAAAGACGTGGAGGTCACAGTAGCTTAACAAGAGAGTTTTAATGCCCCTTGGAAGAAACGTGGAGGTCAGAGTGGTTTAACAAGATCGTTTTAATGCCCCTTGGAAGAGACGTGGATGTCACAGAAGCTTAACAAGACAGTTTTAATGCCCCTTGTAAGAGAAATGGAGTTCAGAGTGGTTTAACAAGATGGTTTTAATGCCCCTTGGAAGAGACGTGGAGTTCAGAGTTTTTTAACAAGATGGTTTTAATGCCCCTTGGAAGAGATGTGGAGGTCACAGTAGTTTAACAAGATGGTTTTAATGCCCCTTGGAAGAGACATGGAGGTCAGAGTCGTTTAACAAAACGGTTTTAATGCCCTTTGGAAGAGACGAGGAGTTCAGAGTGGGTTAACAATACAGTTTTAATGCCCCTTGGAAGGGACGTGGATGTCAGAGTCGTTTAAGAAGACAGTTTTAATGCCCCTTGGAAGAGACGTGGAGGTCACACTGGCTTAACAAGACGGTTTTAATGCCCCTTGGAAGGGACTTGGAGTTCAGACTGTTTTAATGCCCCTTGGAAGAGACGTGGAGGTCACAGTAGCTTAACAAGACGGTTTTAATGCCCCTTGGAAGAGACGTGGAGTTCAGAGTGGTTTAACAAGACGGTTTTAATGCCCCTTGGAAGAGAAGAGGAGATCACAGTTGCTTAACAAGATGGTTTTAATGCCCCTTGGAAGAGACGTGGAAGTCACAGTGTCTTAACAAGACAGTTTTAATGCCCCTTGGAAGAGACGTGGAGGTCACACTGGCTTAACAAGACGGTTTTAATGCCCCTTAAAAGAGACGTGGAGTTCACACGGTTTTAATGCCCCTTGGAAGAGAAGTTGAGGTAACAGTAGCTTATCAAGACGGTTTTAATGCCCCTTGGAAGAGACGTGGAGTTCAGAGTGGTTTAACAAGTCGGTTTTAATGCCCCTTGGAAGAGACGTGGAGATCTCCGTTGCTTAACAAGATGGTTTTAATGACCTTTGGAAGAGACGTGGAGGTCACAGTGGCTTAACAAGACGGTTTTAATGCCCCTTGGAAGAGAAGTGGAGGTCAGAGTGGTTTAACAAGACGGTTTTAATGCCCCTTGAAAGAGACGTGGAGTTCAGAGTGGTTTAACAAGACGGTTTTAATGCCCCTTGGAAGAGACGTGGAGGTCACAGTAGCTTAATAAGACGGTTTTAATGCCCCTTGGAAGAGACGTAGAGGTCACAGTAGCTTAACAAGACAGTTTTAATGCCCCTTGGAAGAAACATGGAGGTCAGAGTGGTTTAACAAGATGGTTTTAATGCCTCTTGGAAGAGACGTGTAGGTCACAGTAGCTTAACAAGACGGTTTTAATGCCCCTTGGAAGAGTAGTGGAGTTCAGAGTGGTTTTACAAGATGGTTTTTATGCCCTTTGGAAGAGACGTGGAGTTCAGAGTGGTTTAACAAGATGGTTTTATTGCCCTTTGGAAGAGACGTGGAGGTCACAGAAGCTTAACAAGACGGTTTTAATGCCCCTTGGAAGAGACGTGGAGGTCACAGTAGCTTAAAAAGAAGGTTTTAATGCCCCTTGGAAGAGACGTGGAGTTCAGATTGTTTTAACAAGACAGTTTTAATGCCCCTGGGAAGAGACGTGGACTTCACAGTATCTTAACAAGACGATTTTAATGCCCCTTGGAAGAGAAGTGGAGTTTAGAGTGGTTTAAAAAGATGGTTTTAATGCCCTTTGGAAGAGACGTGGAGTTCAGAGTGGTTTAACAAGATGGTTTTTTTGCACCTTGGAAGAGACGTGGAGGTCACAGTAGCTTAACAAGACGGTTTTAATGCCCCTTGGAAGAGACGTGGAGGTCAGAGTGGTTTAACAAGACGGTTTTAATGAACCTTGGAAGAGACGTTGAGGTCACAGTTGCTTAACAAGACGGTTTTCATGCCCCTTGGAAGAGACGTGGGGTTCATAGTGGTTTAACAACAGGGTTTTAATGCCCCTTGGAAGAGACATGGAGGTCAGAGTTGTTTAACAAGACGGTTTTAATGCCCCTTGGAAGAGACGTGGAGGTCACAGTAGCTTAACAAGACGGGTTTAATGCCACTTGGAAGAGACGTGGAGTTCAGAGTGGGTTAACAAGACGGTTTTAATGCCCCTTGGAAGACACGTGAAGGTCACAGTAGCTTAACAAGAAAGTTTTAATGCCACTCGGAAGAGACGTGGGATTCAGAGTGGTTTAAAAATACGGTTTTAATGCCCCTTGGTAGAGACATGGAGGTCACAGTAGCTTAACAAGACAGTATTAATGCCCCTTGGAAGAGAAGTGGTGTTAACAGTAGCTTAACAAGACGGTTTTAATGCCCTTTGGAAGAGATGTGGAGGTCAGAGTGGTTTAACAAGACAGTTTTAATAACCTTTGCAAGAGACGTAGAGTTCTGAGTGGTTTAGCAAGACGGTTTTAATGCCCTTGGAAGAGACGTGGAGGTCAGAGTAGCTTATCAAGATGGTTTTAATGCCCCCTGGAAGAGACATGGAGTTCAGAGTGGTTTAACAAGACGGTTTTAATGCCCGTTGGTAGAGACGAGGAGGTCACAGTAGCTTAACAAGATGGTTTTAATGCCCCTTGGAAGAGACTTGGAGGTCACAGTAGCTTAATAAGACGGTTTTCATACCACTTGGAAGAGACGTGGAGGTCACAGTAGCTTAACAAGAGAGTTTTAATGCCCATTGGAAGAAACGTGGAGGTCAGAGTGGTTTAACAAGATCGTTTTAATGCCCCTTGGAAGAGACGTGGAGGTCACAGAAGCTTAACAAGACAGTTTTAATGCCCATTGTAAGAGAAATGGAGTTCAGAGTGGTTTAACAAGATGGTTTTAATGCCCCTTGGAAGAGACGTGGAGTTCAGAGTTTTTTAACAAGATGGTTTTAATGCCCCTTGGAAGAGATGTGGAGGTCACAGTAGTTTAACAAGATGGTTTTAATGCCCCTTGGAAGAGACATGGAGGTCAGAGTGGTTTAACAAAACGGTTTTAATGCCCTTTGGAAGAGACGAGGAGTTCAGAGTGGGTTAACAATACAGTTTTAATGCCCCTTGGAAGGGACGTGGAAGTCAGAGTCATTTAAGAAGACAGTTTTAATGCCCCTTGAAAGAGACGTGGAGGTCACACTGGCTTAACAAGACGGTTTTAATGCCCCTTGGAAGAGACTTGGAGTTCAGACTGTTTTAATGCCCCTTGGAAGAGACGTGGAGGTCACAGTAGCTTAACAAGACGGTTTTAATGCCCCTTGGAAGAGACGTGGAGTTCAGAGTGGTTTAACAAGACGGTTTTAATGCCCCTTGGAAGAGAAGAGGAGATCACAGTTGCTTAACAAGATGGTTTTAATGCCCCTTGGAAGAGACGTGGAAGTCTCAGTGTCTTAACAAGACAGTTTTAATACCCCTTGGAAGAGACGTGGAGGTCACACTGGCTTAACAAGACGGTTTTAATGCCCCTTGGAAGAGACGTGGAGTTCAGATTGTTTTAACAAGACAGTTTTATTGCCCCTGGGAAGAGACGTGGACTTCACAGTAGCTTTACAAAACGGTTTTAATACCCCTTGGAAGAGACGTTTAGGTCACAGTAGCTTAACAAGACGGTTTTAATGCCCCTTGGAAGAGAAGTGGAGTTTAGAGTGGTTTAAAAAGATGGTTTTAATGCCCTTTGGAAGAGACGTGGAGTTCAGAGTGGTTTAACAAGATGGTTTTTTTGCACCTTGGAAGAGACGTGGAGGTCACAGTACCTTAACAAGACGGTTTTAATGCCCCTTGGAAGAGACGTGGAGGTCAGAGTGGTTTAACAAGACGGTTTTAATGAACCTTGGAAGAGACGTCGAGGTCACAGTTGCTTAACAAGACGGTTTTAATGCCCCTTGGAAGAGACGTGGGGTTCATAGTGGTTTAACAACAGGGTTTTAATGCCCCTTGGAAAAGACATGGAGATCAGAGTTGTTTAACAAGACGGTTTTAATGCCCCTTGGAAGAGACGTGGAGGTCACAGTAGCTTGAAAAGAAGGTTTTAATGCCCCTTGAAGAGACGTGGAGTTCAGATTGTTTTAACAAGACAGTTTTATTGCCCCTGGGAAGAGACGTGGACTTCACAGTAGCTTTACAAGACGGTTTTAATACCCCTTGGAAGAGACGTTTAGGTCACAGTAGCTTAACAAGACGGTTTTAATGCCCCTTGGAAGAGAAGTGGAGTTTAGAGTGGTTTAAAAAGATGGTTTTAATGCCCTTTGGAAGAGACGTGGAGTTCAGAGTGGTTTAACAAGATGGTTTTTTTGCACCTTGGAAGAGACGTGGAGGTCACAGTACCTTAACAAGACGGTTTTAATGCCCCTTGGAAGAGACGTGGAGGTCAGAGTGGTTTAACAAGACAGTTTTAATGAACCTTGGAAGAGACGTCGAGGTCACAGTTGCTTAACAAGACGGTTTTAATGCCCCTTGGAAGAGACGTGGGGTTCATAGTGGTTTAACAACAGGGTTTTAATGCCCCTTGGAAGAGACATGGAGATCAGAGTTGTTTAACAAGACGGTTTTAATGCCCCTTGGAAGAGACGTGGAGGTCACAGTAGCTTAACAAGACGGGTTTAATGCCCCTTGGAAGAGACGTGGAGTTCAGAGTGGGTTAACAAGACGGTTTTAATGCCCCTTTGAAGACACGTGAAGGTCACAGTAGTTTAACAAGAAAGTTTTAATGCCACTCGGAAGAGACGTGGGGTTCAGAGTGGTTTAAAAAGACGGTTTTAATGCCCCTTGATAGAGACGTGGAGGTCACAGTAGCTTAACAAGACAGTATTAATGCCCCTTGGAAGAGATGTGGTATTCACAGTAGCTTAGCAAGACGGTTTTAAAGCCCTTTGGAAGAGATGTGGAGGTCAGAGTGGTTTAACAAGACAGTTTTAATAATCTTTGCAAGAGACGTAGAGTTCTGAGTGGTTTAGCAAGACGGTTTTAATGCCCTTGGAAGAGACGTGGAGGTCAGAGTAGCTTATCAAGATGGTTTCAATGCCCACTGGAAGAGACATGGAGTTCAGAGTGGTTTAACAAGACGGTTTTAATGCCCCTTGGTAGAGACGAGGAGGTCACAGTAGCTTAACAAGGTGGTTTTAATGCCCCTTGGAAGAGACTTGGAGGTCACAGTAGCTTAATAATATGGTTTTAATACCACTTGGAAGAGACGTGGAGGTCACAGTAGCTTAACAAGAGAGTTTTAATGCCCCTTGGAAGAAACGTGGAGGTCAGAGTGGTTTAACAAGATCGTTTTAATGCCACTTGGAAGAGATGTGGAGGTCACAGAAGCTTAACAAGACAGTTTTAATGCCCCTTGGAAGAGAAATGGAGTTCAGAGTGGTTTAACAAGATGGTTTTAATGCCCCTTGGAAGAGACATGGAGATCAGAGTTGTTTAACAAGACGGTTTTAATGCCCCTTGGAAGAGACGTGGAGGTCACAGTAGCTAAACAAGACGGGTTTAATGCCCCTTGGAAGAGACGTGGAGTTCAGAGTGGGTTAACAAGATGGTTTTAATGCCCCTTGGAAGACACGTGAAGGTCACAGTAGCTTAACAAGAAAGTTTTAATGCCACTCGGAAGAGACGTGGGGTTCAGAGTGGTTTAAAAAGACGGTTTTAATGCCCCTTGGTAGAGACGTGGAGGTCACAGTAGCTTAACAAGACAGTATTAATGCCACTTGGAAGAGATGTGGAGGTCACAGAAGCTTAACAAGACAGTTTTAATGCCCCTTGGAAGAGAAATGGAGTTCAGAGTGGTTTAACAAGATGGTTTTAATGCCCCTTGGAAGAGACGTGGACTTCAGAGTTTTTTAACAAGATGGTTTTAATGCCCCTTGGAAGAGACATGGAGGTCAGAGTGGTTTAACAAAACGGGTTTAATGCCCTTTGGAAGAGACGAGGAGTTCAGAGTGGGTTAACAATACAGTTTTAATGCCCCTTGGAAGAGACGTGGATGTCAGAGTCGTTTAAGAAGACAGTTTTAATGTCCCTTGGAAGAAACGTGGAGGTCACACTGGCTTAACAAGACAGTTTTAATGCCCCTTGGAAGAGACTTGGATTTCAAACTGTTTTAATGCCCCTTGGAAGAGACGTGGAGGTCACAGTAGCTTAACAAGACGGTTTTAATGCCCCTTGGAAGAGACGTGGAGTTCAGAGTGGTTTAACAAGACGGTTTTAATGCCCCTTGGAAGAGAAGAGGAGATCACAGTTGCTTAACAAGATGGTTTTAATGCCCCTTGGAAGAGACGTGGAAGGCACAGTGTCTTAACAAGACAGTTTTAATGCCCCTTGGAAGAGACGTGGAGGTCAGACTGGTTTAACAAGATGGTTTTAATGCCCCTTGGAAGAGACGTGGAGGTAACAGTAGCTTAACAAGACGGTTTTAATGCCACTTGGAAGAGATGTGGAGGTCAGAGTGGTTTAACAGGAAGGTTTTAATGCCCCTTGCAATAGACGTGGAGGTCACAGAAGCTTTACAAGATGGTTTTAATACCCCTTGGAAGAGACTCGGAGGTCACAGTAGATTAGCCAGAAACTTTTAATGCCCCTTGGAAGAAACGTGGAGGTCAGAGTGGTTTAACAAGACAGTTTTAATGCCCCTTGGAAGAGACGTGGAGGTCACAGTAGCTTAACAAGACGGTTTTAATGCCCCTTGGAACAGACGTGGAGGGCAGCTTGGTTTAACAAGACGGTTTTAATGCCCCTTGGAAGAGACGTGGAGGTCAGAGTGGTTTAACAAGACGGTTGTAATGCTCCTTGGAAGAGACGTGGAGTTCAGAGTCGTTTAATAAGACGGTTTTAATGCCCCTTGGAAGAGAGGTGGAGGTCACAGTAGCTTAACAAGACGGTTTTAGCACCCCTTGGAAGAGACGTGGAGTTCAAAGTCGTTTAACAGGATGGTTTTAATGCCCCTTGGAAGAGACGTGGAGGTCACAGTAGCTTAACAAGACGGTTTTAATGCCCCTTGGAACAGACGTGGAGGTCACAGTAGCTTAACAAGACGGTCTTAATGCCCCTTGGAAGAGACGTGGAGGTCAGAGTGGTTTAACAAGACGGTTTTAATGCCCCTTTGAAGAGACGTGGAGGTCAGAGTGGTTTAACTAGACGGTTTTAATGCCCCTTGGAAGAGACTTGGAGTTCAGATGGTTTTAATGCCCCTTGGAAGAGATGTGGAGGTCTCAGTAGCTTAACAAGACGGTTTTAATGCCCCTTGGAAGAGACGTGGAGGTCAGAGTGGTTTAACAAGACGGTTTTAATGCCACTTGGAAGAGACGTGGAGGTCAGAGTGGTTTAACAAGACGGTTTTAATGCCCCTTGGAAGAGACGTGGAGTTCAGAGTCATTTAACAAGACGGTTTTAAAGCCCCTTGGAAGAGACGTGGAGGTCACAATAGCTTAACAAGACGGTTTTAATGCCACTTGGAAGAGATGTGGAGGTCAGAGTGGTTTAACAAGAAGGTTTTAATGCCCCTTGGAATAGACGTGGAGGTGACAGTAGCTTTACAAGACGGTTTTAATACCCCTTGGAAGAGATGTGGAGGTCACAGTAGCTTAAGCAGACAGTTTTAATGCCCCTTGGAAGAAACGTGGAGGTCAGAGTGGTTTAACAAAACAGTTTTAATAAACTTTGGAAGAGACGTAGAGTTCAGAGTGGTTTATCAAGACGGTTTTAATGCCCCTTGGAAGAGATGTGGAGGTCACACTGGCTTAACAAGACGGTTTTAATGCCCCTTGGAAGAGACGTGGAGTTCAGAGTGGTTTAACAAGACGGTTTTAATTCCCCTTGGAAGAGACGAGGAGGTAACAGTAGCTTAACAAGACGGTTTTAATGCCCCTTGGAAGAGACGTGGAGTTCAGAGTGGTTTAACAGGACTGTTTTAATTCCCCTTGGAAGAGACGTGGAGGTAACAGTAGCTTAACAAGACGGTTTTAATGCCCTTGGAAGAGACGTGGAGTTCAGAGTGGTTTAACAGGACTGTTTTAATGCCGCTTGGAAGAGACGTGGAGGTCACATTAGCTTAACTAGATGGTTTTAATGCCCCTTGGAAGAGACGTGGAGGTCAGAGTCGTTTAACAAGACGGTTTTAATGCCCCTTGGAAGAGACGTGGAGTTCAGAGTGGTTTAACAAGACGGTTTTAATGCCCCTTGGAAGAGACGTGGAGGTCACAGTATCTTAACAGAACGGTTTTACTGCTCCTTGGAAGAGACGTGGAGGTCACAGTAGCTTAGCAAGACGGTTTTAATACCCCTTGGAAGAGACGTGGAGGTCACAGTAGCTGAACCAGACAGTTTTAATGCCCCTTGGTAGAAACGTGGAGGTCAGAGTGGTTTAACAAGACAGTTTTAATAACCTTTGGAAGAGACGTAGAGTTCAGAGTGGTTTAACAAGACGGTTTTAATGCCCCTTGGAAGAGACGTGGAGGTCACAGTAGCTTAATAAGACGGTTTTAATGTCCCTTGGAAGAGACGTGGAGCTCAGAGTGTTTTAACAAGACAGTTTTAATGCCCCTGGGAAGAGACGTGGAGGTCACAGTAGCTTTACAAGACGGATTTAATACCCCTTGGAAGAGACGCTTAGGTCACAGTAGCTTAACAAGACGGTTTTAATGCCCCTTTGGAAGAGACGTGGAGTTCAGAGTGGTTTAACAAGATGGTTTTATTGCCCCTTGGAAGAGACGTGGAGGTCACAGTAGCTTAACAAAACGGTTTTAATGCTACTTGGAAGAGACGTGGAGGTCAGAGTGGTTTATTAAGACGGTTTTAATGCCCATTGGAAGAGACGTCGAGGTCACAGTTGCTTAACAAGACGGTTTTAATGCCACTTGGAAGAGACGTGGAGTTGATAGTGGTTTAACAAGACGGTTTTAATGCCCCTTGGAAGAGACATGGAGGTCAGAGTGGTTTAACAAGATGGTTTTTTTGCATGTTGGAAGAGACGTGGAGGTCACAGTAGCTTTACAAGAAGGTTTTAATACCCCTTGGAAGAGACGCTTAGGTCACAGTAGCTTAACAAGACGGTTTTAATGCCCCTTTGGAAGAGACGTGGAGTTCAGAGTGGTTTAACAAGATGGTTTTATTGCCCCTTGGAAGAGACGTGGAGGTCACAGTAGCTTAACAAGACGGTTTTAATGCCCCTTGGAAGAGACGTGGATGTCAGAGTGGTTTAAAAAGATGGTTTTAATGCCCTTTGGAAGAGACGTGGAGTTCAGAGTGGTTTAACAAGATGGTTTTTTTGCACCTTGGAAGAGACGTGGAGATCACAGTAGCTTAACAAGACGGTATTAATTACCCTTGGAAGAAACGTGGAGGTCAGAGTGGTTTAACAAGACGGTTTTAATGCCCCTTGGAAGAGACGTCGAGGTCACAGTTGCTTAACAAGACGGTTTTAATGCCCCTTGGAAGAGACGTGGGGTTCATAGTCATTTAACAAGAGGGTTTTAATGCCCCTTGGAAGAGACATGGAGGTCAGAGTTGTTTAACAAGACGGTTTTAATGCCCCTTGGAAGAGACGTGGAGGTCACAGTAGCTTAACAAGACGGGTTTAATGCCCCTTGGAAGAGACGTGAAGTTCAGAGTGGGTTAACAAGAAGGTTTAAATGCCCCTTGGAAGACACGTGAAGGTCACAGTAGCTTAACAACAAATTTTTAATGCCACTCGGAAGAGACGTGGGGTTCAGAGCGGTTTAAAAAGACGATTTTAATGCCCCTTTGGAAGAGACGTGAAGTTCAGAGTGGTTTAACAAGATTTTTTTATTGCCCCTTGGAAGAGACGTGGAGGTCACAGTAGCTTAACAAGACGGTTTTAATGCCCCTTGGAAGAGACGTGGATGTCAGAGTGGTTTAAAAAGATGGTTTTAATGCCCTTTGGAAGAGACGTGGAGTTCAGAGTGGTTTAACAAGATGGTTTTTTTGCACCTTGGAAGAGACGTGGAGATCACAGTAGCTTAACAAGACGGTTTTAATGACCCTTGGAAGAAACGTGGAGGTCAGAGTGGTTTAACAAGACGGTTTTAATGCCCCTTGGAAGAGACGTGGGGTTCATAGTCATTTAACAAGAGGGTATTAATGCCCCTTGGAAGAGACATGGAGGTCAGAGTTGTTTAACAAGACGGTTTTAATGCCCCTTGGAAGAGACGTGGAGGTCACAGTATCTTAACAAGACGGGTTTAATGCCCCTTGGTAGAGACGTGGAGTTCAGAGTGGGTTAACAAGAAGGTTTAAATGCCCCTTGGAAGACACGTGATGGTCACAGTAGCTTAACAACAAAGTTTTAATGCCACTCGGAAGAGACGTGGGGTTCAGAGCGGTTTAAAAAGACGGTTTTAATGCCCCTTGGTAGAGACGTGGAGGTCACAGTAGCTTAACAAGACAGTATTAATGCCCCTTGGAAGAGACGTGGTGTTCACAGTAGCTTAACAAGACGGTTTTAATGCCCTTTGGAAGAGATGTGGAGGTCAGAGTGGTTTAACAAGACAGTTTTAATAACCTTTGCAAGAGACGTAGAGTTCAGAGTGGTTTAGCAAGACGGTTTTAATGCCCTTGGAAGAGACGTGGAGGTCAGAGTAGCTTATCAAGATGGTTTTAATGCCCACTGGAAGAGACATGGAGTTCAGAGTGGTTTAACAAGACGGTTTTAATGCCCCTTGGAAGAGACGTGGAGGTCACAGTAGCTTATAAGATGGTTTTAATGCCCCTTGGAAGAGACTTGGAGGTCACAGTAGCTTAATAAGACAGTTTTAATACCACTTGGAAAAGACGTGGAGGTCACAGTAGCTTAACAAGAGAGTTTTAATGCCCCTTGGAAGAAACGTGGAGGTCACAGAAGCTTAACAAGACAGTTTTAATGCCCCTTGTAAGAGAAATGGAGTTCAGAGTGGTTTAACAAGATGGTTTTAATGCCCCTTGGAAGAGACGTGGAGTTCAGAGTTTTTTAACAAGATGGTTTTAATGCCCCTTGGAAGAGATGTGGAGGTCACAGTAGTTTAACAAGATGGTTTTAATGCCCCTTGGAAGAGACATGGAGGTCAGAGTGGTTTAACAAAACGGTTTTAATGCCCTTTGGAAGAGACGAGGAGTTCAGAGTGGGTTAACAATACAGTTTTAATGCCCCTTGGAAGGGACGTGGATGTCAGAGTCGTTTAAGAAGACAGTTTTAATGCCCCTTGGAAGAGACGTGGAGGTCACACTGGCTTAACAAGACGGTTTTAATGCCCCTTGGAAGAGACTTGGAGTTCAGACTGTTTTAATGCCCCTTGGAAGAGACGTGGAGGTAACAGTAGCTTAACAAGACGGTTTTAATGCCCCTTGGAAGAGACGTGGAGTTCAGAGTGGTTTAACAAGACGGTTTTAAGGCCCCTTGGAAGAGAAGAGGAGATCACAGTTGCTTAACAAGATGATTTTAATGCCCCTTGGAAGAGACGTGGAAGTCACAGTGTCTTAACAAGACAGTTTTAATGCCCCTTGGAAGAGACGTGGAGGTCACACTGGCTTAACAAGATGGTTTTAATGCCCCTTGGAAGAGACGTGGAGTTCACACGGTTTTAATGCCCCTTGGAAGAGAAGTTGAGGTAACAGTAGCTTATCAAGACGGTTTTAATGCCCCTTGGAAGAGACGTGGAGTTCAGAGTGGTTTAACAAGTCGGTTTTAATGCCCCTTGGAAGAGACGTGGAGATCTCCGTTGCTTAACAAGATGGTTTTAATGACCTTTGGAAGAGACGTGGAGGTCACAGTGGCTTAACAAGACGGTTTTAATGCCCCTTGGAAGAGAAGTGGAGGTCAGAGTGGTTTAACAAGACGGTTTTAATGCCCCTTGGAAGAGACGTGGAGTTCAGAGTGGTTTAACAAGACGGTTTTAATGCCCCTTGGAAGAGACGTGGAGGTCACAGTAGCTTAATAAGACGGTTTTAATGCCCCTTGGAAGAGACGTAGAGGTCACAGTAGCTTAACAAGACAGTTTTAATGCCCCTTGGAAGAAACATGGAGGTCAGAGTGGTTTAACAAGATGGTTTTAATGCCCCTTGGAAGAGACGTGTAGGTCACAGTAGCTTAACAAGACTGTTTTAATGCCCCTTGGAAGAGTAGTGGAGTTTAGAGTGGTTTTACAAGATGGTTTTTATGCCCTTTGGAAGAGACGTGGAGTTCAGAGTGGTTTAACAAGATGGTTTTATTGCCCTTTGGAAGAGACGTGGAGGTCACAGAAGCTTAACAAGACGGTTTTAATGCCCCTTGGAAGAGACGTGGAGGTCACAGTAGCTTAAAAATAAGGTTTTAATGCCCCTTGGAAGAGACGTGGAGTTCAGATTGTTTTAACAAGACAGTTTTAATGCCCCTGGGAAGAGAAGTGGAGTTTAGAGTGGTTTAAAAAGATGGTTTTAATGCCCTTTGGAAGAGACGTGGAGTTCAGAGTGGTTTAACAAGATGGGTTTTTTGCACCTTGGAAGAGACGTGGAGGTCACAGTAGCTTAACAAGACAGTTTTAATGCCCCTTGGAAGAGACGTGGAGGTCAGAGTGGTTTAACAAGACGGTTTTAATGAACCTTGGAAGAGACGTTGAGGTCACAGTTGCTTAACAAGACGGTTTTCATGCCCCTTGGAAGAGACGTGGGGTTCATAGTGGTTTAACAACAGGGTTTTAATGCCCCTTGGAAGAGACATGGAGGTCAGAGTTGTTTAACAAGACGGTTTTAATGCCCCTTGGAAGAGACGTGGAGGTCACAGTAGCTTAACAAGACGGGTTTAATGCCTCTTGGAAGAGACGTGGAGTTCAGAGTGGGTTAACAAGACGGTTTTAATGCCCCTTGGAAGACACGTGAAGGTCACAGTAGCTTAACAAGAAAGTTTTAATGCCACTCGGAAGAGACGTGGGATTCAGAGTGGTTTAAAAATTCGGTTTTAATGCCCCTTGGTAGAGACATGGAGGTAACAGTAGCTTAACAAGACAGTATTAATGCCCCTTGGAAGAGAAGTGGTGTTAACAGTAGCTTAACAAGACGGTTTTAATGCCCTTTGGAAGAGATGTGGAGGTCAGAGTGGTTTAACAAGACAGTTTTAATAACCTTTGCAAGAGACGTAGAGTTCTGAGTGGTTTAGCAAGACGGTTTTAATGCCCTTGGAAGAGACGTGGAGGTCAGAGTAGCTTATCAAGATGGTTTTAATGCCCCCTGGAAGAGACATGGAGTTCAGAGTGGTTTAACAAGACGGTTTTAATGCCCCTTGGTAGAGACGAGGAGGTCACAGTAGCTTAACAAGATGGTTTTAATGCCCCTTGGAAGAGACTTGGAGGTCACAGTAGCTTAATAAGACGGTTTTCATACCACTTGGAAGAGACGTGGAGGTCACAGTAGCTTAACAAGAGAGTTTTAATGCCCCTTGGAAGAAACGTGGAGGTCAGAGTGGTTTAACAAGATCGTTTTAATGCCCCTTGGAAGAGACGTGGAGGTCACAGAAGCTTAACAAGACAGTTTTAATGCCCATTGTAAGAGAAATGGAGTACAGAGTGGTTTAACAAGATGGTTTTAATGCCCCTTGGAAGAGACGTGGAGTTCAGAGTTTTTTAACAAGATGGTTTTAATGCCCCTTGGAAGAGATGTGGAGGTCACAGTAGTTTAACAAGATGGTTTTAATGCCCCTTGGAAGAGACATGGAGGTCAGAGTGGTTTAACAAAACGGTTTTAATGCCCTTTGGAAGAGACGAGGAGTTCAGAGGGGGTTAACAATACAGTTTTAATGCCCCTTGGAAGGGACGTGGAAGTCAGAGTCATTTAAGAAGACAGTTTTAATGCCCCTTGGAAGAGACGTGGAGGTCACACTGGCTTAACAAGACGGTTTTAATGCCCCTTGGAAGAGACTTGGAGTTCAGACTGTTTTAATGCCCCTTGGAAGAGACGTGGAGGTCACAGTAGCTTAACAAGACGGTTTTAATGCCCCTTGGAAGAGACGTGGAGTTCAGAGTGGTTTAACAAGACGGTTTTAATGCCCCTTGGAAGAGAAGAGGAGATCACAGTTGCTTAACAAGATGGTTTTAATGCCCCTTGGAAGAGACGTGGAAGTCTCAGTGTCTTAACAAGACAGTTTTAATACCCCTTGGAAGAGACGTGGAGGTCACACTGGCTTAACAAGACGGTTTTAATGCCCCTTGGAAGAGACGTGGAGGTCACAGTAGCTTAAAAAGAAGGTTTTAATGCCCCTTGAAGAGACGTGGAGTTCAGATTGTTTTAACAAGACAGTTTTAATGCCCCTGGGAAGAGACGTGGCCTTCACAGTAGCTTTACAAGACGGTTTTAATACCCCTTGGAAGAGACGTTTAGGTCACAGTAGCTTAACAAGACGGTTTTAATGCCCCTTGGAAGAGAAGTGGAGTTTAGAGTGGTTTAAAAAGATGGTTTTAATGCCCTTTGGAAGAGACGTGGAGTTCAGAGTGGTTTAACAAGATGGTTTTTTTGCACCTTGTAAGAGACGTGGAGGTCACAGTACCTTAACAAGACGGTTTTAATGCCCCTTGGAAGAGACGTGGAGGTCAGAGTGGTTTAACAAGACGGTTTTAATGAACCTTGGAAGAGACGTCGAGGTCACAGTTGCTTAACAAGACGGTTTTAATGCCCCTTGGAAGAGACGTGGGGTTCATAGTGGTTTAACAACAGGGTTTTAATGCCCCTTGGAAGAGACATGGAGATCAGAGTTGTTTAACAAGACGGTTTTAATGCCCCTTGGAAGAGACGTGGAGGTCACAGTAGCTTAACAAGACGGGTTTAATGCCCCTTGGAAGAGACGTGGAGTTCAGAGTGGGTTAACAAGACGGTTTTAATGCCCCTTTGAAGACACGTGAAGGTCACAGTAGTTTAACAAGAAAGTTTTAATGCCACTCGGAAGAGACGTGGGGTTCAGAGTGGTTTAAAAAGACGGTTTTAATGCCCCTTGGTAGAGACGTGGAGGTCACAGTAGCTTAACAAGACAGTATTAATGCCCCTTGGAAGAGATGTGGTATTCACAGTAGCTTAGCAAGACGGTTTTAATGCCCTTTGGAAGAGATGTGGAGGTCAGAGTGGTTTAACAAGACAGTTTTAATAATCTTTGCAAGAGACGTAGAGTTCTGAGTGGTTTAGCAAGACGGTTTTAATGCCCTTGCAAGAGACGTGGAGGTCAGAGTAGCTTATCAAGATGGTTTCAATGCCCACTGGAAGAGACATGGAGTTCAGAGTGGTTTAACAAGACGGTTTTAATGCCCCTTGGTAGAGACGAGGAGGTCACAGTAGCTTAACAAGATGGTTTTAATGCCCCTTGGAAGAGACTTGGAGGTCACAGTAGCTTAATAATATGGTTTTAATACCACTTGGAAGAGACGTGGAGGTCACAGTAGCTTAACAAGAGAGTTTTAGTGCCCCTTGGAAGAAACGTGGAGGTCAGAGTGGTTTAACAAGATCGTTTTAATGCCACTTGGAAGAGATGTGGAGGTCACAGAAGCTTAACAAGACAGTTTTAATGCCCCTTGGAAGAGAAATGGAGTTCAGAGTGGTTTAACAAGATGGTTTTAATGCCCCTTGGAAGAGACATGGAGATCAGAGTTGTTTAACAAGACGGTTTTAATGCCCCTTGGAAGAGACGTGGAGGTCACAGTAGCTTAACAAGACGGGTTTAATGCCCCTTGGAAGAGACGTGGAGTTCAGAGTGGGTTAACAAGATGGTTTTAATGCCCCTTGGAAGACACGTGAAGGTCACAGTAGCTTAACAAGAAAGTTTTAATGCCACTCGGAAGAGACGTGGGGTTCAGAGTGGTTTAAAAAGACGGTTTTAATGCCCCTTGGTAGAGACGTGGAGGTCACAGTAGCTTAACAAGACAGTATTAATGCCACTTGGAAGAGATGTGGAGGTCACAGAAGCTTAACAAGACAGTTTTAATGCCCCTTGGAAGAGAAATGGAGTTCAGAGTGGTTTAACAAGATGGTTTTAATGCCCATTGGAAGAGACGTGGAGTTCAGAGTTCTTTAACAAGATGGTTTTAATGCCCCTTGGAAGAGATGTGGAGGTCACAGTAGTTTAACAAGATGGTTTTAATGCCCCTTGGAAGAGACATGGAGGTCAGAGTGGTTTAACAAAATGGTTTTAATGCCCTTTGGAAGAGACGAGGAGTTCAGAGTGGGTTAACAATACAGTTTTAATGCCCCTTGGAAGAGACGTGGATGTCAGAGTCGTTTAAGAAGACAGTTTTAATGCCCCTTGGAAGAAACGTGGAGGTCACACTGGCTTAACAAGACAGTTTTAATGCCCCTTGGAAGAGACTTGGAGTTCAGACTGTTTTAATGCCCCTTGGAAGAGACGTGGAGGTCACAGTAGCTTAACAAGACGGTTTTAATGCCCCTTGGAAGAGACGTGGAGTTCAGAGTGGTTTAACAAGACGGTTTTAATGCCCCTTGGAAGAGAAGAGGAGATCACAGTTGCTTAACAAGATGGTTTTAATGCCCCTTGGAAGAGACGTGGAAGTCACAGTGTCTTAACAAGACAGTTTTAATGCCCCTTGGAAGAGACGTGGAGGTCAGAGTGGTTTTAAAAGATGGTTTTAATGCCCCTTGGAAGAGACTTGGAGGTAACAGTAGCTTAACAAGACGGTTTTAATGCCACTTGGAAGAGATGTGGAGGTCAGAGTGGTTTAACAGGAAGGTTTTAATGCCCCTTGGAATAGACGTGGAGGTCACAGTAGCTTTACAAGATGGTTTTAATACCCCTTGGAAGAGACTCGGAGGCCACAGTAGCTTAGCCAGAAAGTTTTAATGCCCCTTGGAAGAAACGTGGAGGTCAGAGTGGTTTAACAAGACAGTTTTAATGCCCCTTGGAAGAGACGTGGAGGTCACAGTAGCTTAACAAGACGGTTTTAATGCCCCTTGGAACAGACGTGGAGGGCAGCTTGGTTTAACAAGACGGTTTTAATGCCCCTTGGAAGAGACGTGGAGGTCAGAGTGGTTTAACAAGACGGTTGTAATGCTCCTTGGAAGAGACGTGGAGTTCAGAGTCGTTTAATAAGACGGTTTTAATGCCCCTTGGAAGAGAGGTGGAGGTCACAGTAGCTTAACAAGACGGTTTTAGCACCCCTTGGAAGAGACGTGGAGATCAGAGTCGTTTAACAGGATGGTTTTAATTCCCCTTGGAAGAGACGTGGAGGTCACAGTAGCTTAACAAGACGGTTTTAATGCCCCTTGGAACAGACGTGGAGGTCACAGTAGCTTAACAAGACGGTCTTAATGCCCCTAGGAAGAGACGTGGAGGTCAGAGTGGTTTAACAAGACGGTTTTAATGCCCATTTGAAGAGACGTGGAGGTCAGAGTGGTTTAACTAGACGGTTTTAATGCCCCTTGGAAGAGACTTGGAGTTCAGATGGTTTTAATGCCCCTTGGAAGAGATGTGGAGGTCACAGTAGCTTAACAAGACGGTTTTAATGCCCCTTGGAAGAGACGTGGAGGTCAGAGTGGTTTAACAAGACGGTTTTAATGCCACTTGGAAGAGACGTGGAGGTCAGAGTGGTTTAACAAGACGGTTTTAATGCCCCTTGGAAGAGACGTGGAGTTCAGAGTCATTTAACAAGACGGTTTTAAAGCCCCTTGGAAGAGACGTGGAGGTCACAGTAGCTTAACAAGACGGTTTTAATGCCCCTTGGAACAGACGTGGAGGTCACAGTAGCTTAACAAGACGGTCTTAATGCCCCTTGGAAGAGACGTGGAGGTCAGAGTGGTTTAACAAGACGGTTTTAATGCCCATTTGAAGAGACGTGGAGGTCAGAGTGGTTTAACTAGACGGTTTTAATGCCCCTTGGAAGAGACTTGGAGTTCAGATGGTTTTAATGCCCCTTGGAAGAGATGTGGAGGTCACAGTAGCTTAACAAGACGGTTTTAATGCCCCTTGGAAGAGACGTGGAGGTCAGAGTGGTTTAACAAGACGGTTTTAATGCCACTTGGAAGAGACGTGGAGGTCAGAGTGGTTTAACAAGACGGTTTTAATGCCCCTTGGAAGAGACGTGGAGTTCAGAGTCATTTAACAAGATGGTTTTAAAGCCCCTTGGAAGAGACATGGAGGTCACAGTAGCTTAACAAGATGGTTTTAATACCCCTTGGAAGAGACATGTAGTCCAAAGTGGTTTAACAGGACGGTTTTAATGCCCCTTGGAAGACACGTGGAGGTCACAGTAGCTTAACAAGACGGTTTTATTGCCACTCGGAAGAGACGTGGAGTTCAGAGTGGTTTAACAAGACGGTTTTAATGCCCCTTGGAAGAGACGTGGAGGTCACAGTAGCTTAACAAGACAGTATTAATGCCCCTTGGAAGACACGTGGAGGTCACAGTAGCTTAACAAGACAGTTTTAATACCCCTTGGAAGAGATATGGAGGTCAGAGTGGTTTAACAAGACAGTTTTAATAATCTTTGGAAGAGACGTAGAGTTCAGAGTGGTTTAACAAGACTGTTTTAATGTCCCTTGAAAGAGACGTGGAGGTCACAGTTGCTTAACAAGACGGTTTTAATGCCCTTTGGAAGAGACGTAGATGTCAGAGTTGTTTAACAAGACAGTTTCAATGCCCCTTGGAAGAGATGTGGAGGTCACACTGACTTAACAAGTCGGTTTTAATGCCCCTTGGAAGAGACTTGGAGTTCAGACGGTTTTAATGCCCCTTGGAAGAGATGTGGAGGTCACAGTAGCTTAAAAAGACGATTTTAATGCCTCTTGGAACAGACGTGGCGTTCAGAGTGGTTTAACAAGACGGTTTTAATGCCCCTTGGAAGAGACGTGTAGATCACAGTTGCTTAACAAAACGGTTTTAATGCAACTTGGAAGAGACGTGGAGGTAACAGTAGCTTAACAAGATGGTTTTAATGCCCCTTGGAAGAGATGTGGAGGTCAGAGTGGTTTAACAAGACGGTTTTAATAACCCTTGGAAGAGACGTGGAGTTCAGAGTGGTTTAACAAGACTGTTTTAATGCCCCTTGGAAGAGACGTGGAGGTCACATTAGCTTAACTAGACGGTTTTTATGCCCCTTGGAAGAGACGTGGAGGTCAGAGTGGTTTAACAAGGCGGTTTTAATGCCCCTTGGAAGAGACGTGGAGTTCAGAGTGGTTTAACAAGACGGTTTTAATGCCCCTTGGAAGAGACGTGGAGGTCACAGTAGCTTAGCAAGACGGTTTTAATGCCCCTTGGAAGAGACGTGGAGCTCAGAGTGTTTTAACAAGACGGTTTTAATGGCCCTTGGAAGAGACGTGGAGGTCACAGTAGCTTAACAAGACGGTTTTAATACCCCTTGGAAGAGACGTGGAGGTCACAGTAGCTTAGCCAGACAGTTTTAATGCTCCTTGGTAGAAACGTGGAGGCCAGAGTGGTTTAACAAGACACTTTTAATAACCTTTGGAAGAGACGTAGAGTTCAGAGTGGTTTAAAAAGACGGTTTTAATGCTCATTGGAAGAGACGTGGAGGTCACAGTAGCTTAACAAGACGGTTTTAATGCCCCTTGGAAGAGACGTGGAGGTCAGAGTGGTTTAACAAGACAGTTTTAATGCCCCTTGGGAGAGGCGTGGAGTTCAGAGTGGTTTAACAAGACGGTTTTAATGCCCCTTGGAAGAGACGTGGAGGTCACAGTAGCTTAACAAGATGGTTTTAATGCCCCTTGGAAGAGACGTGGAGTTCAGAGTGGGTTAACAAGACAGTTTTAATGCCCCTTGGAAGAGTCGTGGATGTCAGAGTCGTTTAACAAGATAGTTTTAATGCCCCTTGGAAGAGACTTGGAGGTCACACTGGCTTAACAAGACGGTTTTAATGCCCCTTGGAAGAGACTTGGAGTTCAGACTGTTTTAATGACCCTTGGAAGAGACGTGGAGGTCACAGTAGCTTAACAAGACGGTTTTAATGCCCCTTGGAAGAGACGTGGAGTTCAGAGTGGTTTAACAAAACGGTTTTAATTCCCCTTGGAAGAGAAGAGGAGATCACAGTTGCTTAACAAGATGGTTTTAATGACCCTTGGAAGAGACGTGGAAGTCACAGTGTCTTAACAAGACCGTTTTATTGCCCCTTGGAAGAGACGTGGAGGTCAGAGTGGTTTAACAAGATGGTTTTAATGCCCCTTGGAAGAGACGTGGAGGTAACAGTAGCTTAACAAGACGGTTTTAATGCCACTTGGAAGAGATGTGGAGGTCAGAGTGTTTTAACAAGAAGGTTTTAATGCCCCTTGGAATAGACGTGGAGGGCAGCGTGGTTTAACAAGACGGTTTTAATGAGTCTTGGAAGAGACGTGGAGGTCAGAGTGGTTTAACAAGACGGTTGTAATGCCCCTTGGAAGAGACGTGGAGTTCAGAGTCGTTTAACAAGACGGTTTTAATGCCCCTTGGAAGAGACGTGGAGGTCAAAGTAGCTTAACAAGACGGTTTTAGTACCCCTTGGAAGAGACGTGGAGTTCAAAGTCGATTAACAGGATGGTTTTAATGCCCCTTGGAAGAGACGTGGAGGTCACAGTAGCTTAAAAAGACGGTTTTAATGCCCCTTGGAAGAGACGTGGATGTCAGAGTCATTTAACAAGACAGTTTTAATGCCCCTTGGAAGAGATGTGGAGGTCACACTGGCTTAACAAGACGGTTTTAATGCCCCTTGGAAGAGACTTGGAGTTCAGACGGTTTTAATGCCCCTTGGAAGAGACGTGGAGGTCACAGTAGCTTAAAAAGACGGTTTTAATGCCTCTTGGAACAGACGTGGAGTTCAGAGTGGTTTAACACGACGGTTTTAATGCCCCTTGGAAGAGATGTGGAGGTCAGAGTGGTTTAACAAGACGGTTTTAATAACCATTGGAAGAGATGTGGAGTACAGAGTGGTTTAACAAGACTGTTTTAATGCCGCTTGGAAGAGACGTGGAGGTCACATTAGCTTAACTAGACGGTTTTAATGCCCCTTGGAAGAGACGTGGAGTTCAGAGTGGTTTAACAAGACGGTTTTAATGCCCCTTGGAAGAGACGTGGAGTTCAGAGTGGTTTAACAAGACGGTTTTATTGCCCCTTGGAAGAGACGTGGAGGTCACAGTAGCTTAACAGAACGGTTTTACTGCTCCTTGGAAGAGACGTGGAGGTCACAGTAGCTTAGCAAGACAGTTTTAATACCCCTTGGAAGAGACGTGGAGGTCACAGTAGCTTAACCAGACAGTTTTAATGCCCCTTGGTAGAAACGTGGAGGTCAGAGTAGTTTAACAAGACAGTTTTAATAACCTTTGGAAGAGACGTAGAGTTCAGAGTGGTTTAACAAGACGGTTTTAATGCCCCTTGGAAGAGACATGGAGGTCAGAGTGGTTTAACAAGACGGTTTTAATGCCCCTTGGGAGAGACGTGGAGTTCAAAGTGGTTTAACAAGACGGTTTTAATGCCCCTTGGAAGAGACTTGGAGGTCACAGTAGCTTAATAAGATGGTTTTATTGTCCGTTGGAAGAGACGTGGAGCTCAGAGTGTTTTAACAAGACGGTTTAAATGCCCCTTGGAAGAGACGTGGAGGTCACAGTAGCTTTACAAGACGGATTTAATACACCTTGGAAGAGACGTGGAGGTCACAGTAGCTTAACAAGACAGTTTTAATGCCCCTTGGAAGAAACGTGGAGGTCAGAGTGGTTTAACAAGGTGGTTTTAATGCCCCTTGGAAGAGACGTGTAGGTCACAGTTTCTTAACAAGACGGTTTTAATGCCCCTTGGAAGAGTACTGGAGTTCAGAGTGGTTTGACAAGATGGTTTTAATGCCCTTTGGAAGAGACGTGGAGTTCAGAGTGGTTTAACAAGATGGTTTTATTGCCCCTTGGAAGAGACGTGGAGGTCACAGTAGCTTAACAAGACGGTTTTAATGCTCCTTGGAAGAGACGTGGAGGTCAGAGTGGTTTATTAAGACGGTTTTAATGCCCCTTGGAAGAGACGTCGAGGTCACAGTTGCTTAACAAGACGGTTTTAATGCCACTTGGAAGAGACGTGGAGTTGATAGTGGTTTAACAAGACGGTTTTAATGCCCCTTGTAAGGGACATGGAGGTCAGAGTGGTTTAACAAGATGTTTTTTTTGCACGTTGGAAGAGACGTGGGGGTCACAGTAGCTTTACAAGAAGGTTTTAATACCCCTTGGAAGAGACGCTTAGGTCACAGTAGCGTAACAAGACGGTTTTAATGCCCCTTTGGAAGAGACGTGGAGTTCAGAGTGGTTTAACAAGATGGTTTTATTGCCCCTTGGAAGAGAAGTGGAGGTCACAGTAGCTTAACAAGACGGTTTTAATGCCCCTTGGAAGAGACGTGGAGGTCAGAGTGGTTTAGAAACATGGTTTTAATGCCCTTTGGAAGAGACGTGGAGTTCAGAGTGGTTTAACAAGATGGTTTTTTTGCACCTTGGAAGAGAAGTGGAGGTCACAGTAGCTTAACAAGACGGTTTTAATGCCCCTTGGAAGAAACGTGGAGGTCAGAGTGGTTTAACAAAACGGTTTTAATGCCCCTTGGAAGAGACGTCGAGGTCACAGTTGCTTAACAAGACTTTTTTAATGCCCCTTGGAAGAGACGTGGGGTTCATAGTCGTTTAACAAGAGGGTTTTAATGCCTCTTGGAAGAGACATGGAGGTCAGAGTTGTTTAACAAGACGGTTTTAATGCCCTTGGAAGAGACGTGGAGGTCAGAGAAGCTTATCAAGATGGTTTTAATGCCCCCTGGAAGAGACATGGAGTTCAGAGTGGTTTAACAAGACGGTTTTAATACCCCTTGGAAGAGACGTGGAGGTCACAGTAGCTTAACAAGATGGTTTTAATGCCCCTTGGAAGAGACTTTGAGGTCACAGTAGCTTAATAAGACAGTTTTAATACCACTTGGAAGAGACGTGGAGGTCACAGTAGCTTAACAAGAGAGTTTTAATGCCCCTTGGAAGAAACGTGGAGGTCAGAGTGGTTTAACAAGATCGTTTTAATGCCCCTTGGAAGAGACGTGGAGGTCACAGAAGCTTAACAAGACAGTTTTAATGCCCCTTGTAAGAGAAATGGAGTTCAGAGTGGTTTAACAAGATGGTTTAAATGCCCCTTGGAAGAGACATGGAGTTCAGAGTTTTTTAACAAGATGGTTTTAATGCCCCTTGGAAGAGATGTGGAGGTCACAGTAGTTTAACAAGATGGTTTTAATGCCCCTTGGAAGAGACATGGAGGTCAGAGTGGTTTAACAAAACGGTTTTAATGCCCTTTGGAAGAGACGAGGAGTTCAGAGTGGGTTAACAATACAGTTTTAATGCCCCTTGGAAGGGACGTGGATGTCAGAGTCGTTTAAGAAGACAGTTTTAATGCCCCTTGGAAGAGACGTGGAGGTCACACTGGCTTAACAAGACGGTTTTAATGCCCCTTGGAAGAGACATGGAGTTCAGAGTGGTTTAACAAGACGGTTTTAATGCCCCTTGGAAGAGAAGAGGAGATCACAGTTGCTTAACAAGATGGTTTTAATGTCCCTTGGAAGAGACGTGGAAGTCACAGTGTCTTAACAAGACAGTTTTTATGCCCCTTGGAAGAGACGTGGAGGTCACACTGGCTTTACAAGACGGTTTTAATGCCCCTTGGAAGAAACGTGGAGCTCACACGGTTTTAATGCCCCTTGGAAGAGAAGTTGAGGTAACAGTTGCTTATCAAGACGGTTTTAATGCCCCTTGGAAGAGACGTGGAGTTCACACGGTTTTAATGCCCTTTGGAAGAGAAGTTGAGGTAACAGTAGCTTATCAAGACGGTTTTAATGCCCCTTGGAAGAGACGTGGAGATCTCAGTTGCTTAACAAGATGGTTTAAATGACCTTTGGAAGAGACGTGGAGGTCACAGTGGCTTAACAAGACGGTTTTAATGCCCCTTGGAAGAGAAGTGGAGGTCAGAGTGGTTTAACAAGATGGTTTTAATGCCCCTTGGAAGAGACGTGGAGTTCAGAGTGGTTTAACAAGACGGTTTTAATGCCCCTTGGTAGAGACGTGGAGGTCACAGTAGCTTAATAAGACGGTTTTTATGCCCCTTGGAAGAGACGTGGAGGTCACAGTAGCTTAACAAGACAGTTTTAATGCCCCTTGGAAGAAACGTGGAGGTCAGAGTGGTTTAACAAGATGGTTTTAATGCCCCTTGGAAGAGACGTGTAGGTCACAGTAGCTTAACAAGACGGTTTTAATGCCCCTTGGAAGAGTAGTGGAGTTCAGAGTGGTTGAACAAGATGGTTTTTCTGCCCTTTGGAAGAGACGAGGAGTTCAGAGTGGTTTAACAAGATGGTTTTATTGCCCTTTGGAAGAGACGTGGAGGTCACAGAAGCTTAACAAGACGGTTTTAATGCCACTTGGAAGAGACGTGGAGGTCAGAGTGGTTAATTAAGACGGTTTTAATGCCCCTTGGAAGAGACTTCGAGGTCACAGTTGCTTAACAAGACGGTTTTAATGCCCCTTGGAAGAGACGTGGAGGTCACAGTAGCTTAAAAAGAAGGTTTTAATGCCCCTTGGAAGAGACGTGGAGTTCAGATTGTTTTAACAAGACAGTTTTAATGCCCCTGGGAAGAGACGTGGACTTCACAGTAGCTTTACAAGACGGTTTTAATACCCCTTGGAAGAGACGTTTAGGTCACAGTAGCTTAACAAGACGGTTTTAATGCCCCTTGGAAGAGAAGTGGAGTTTAGAGTGGTTTAAAAAGATGGTTTTAATGCCCTTTGGAAGAGACGTGGAGTTCAGAGTGGTTTAACAAGATGGTTTTTTTGCACCTTGGAAGAGACATGGAGGTCACAGTAGCTTAACAAGACGGTTTTAATGCCCCTTGGAAGAGACGTGGAGGTCAGAGTGGTTTAACAAGACGGTTTTAATGAACCTTGGAAGAGACGTCTAGGTCACAGTTGCTTAACAAGACGGTTTTAATGCCCCTTGGAAGAGACGTGGGGTTCATAGTGGTTTAACAACAGGGTTTTAATGCCCCTTGGAAGAGACATGGAGGTCAGAGTTGTTTAACAAGACGGTTTTAATGCCCCTTGGAAGAGACGTGGAGGTCACAGAAGCTTAACAAGACGGGTTAATGCCCCTTGGAAGAGACGTGGAACTCAGAGTGGGTTAACAAGACGGTTTTAATGCCCCTTGGAAGACACGTGAAGGTCACAGTAGCTTAACAAGAAAGTTTTAATGCCACTCGGAAGAGACGTGGGGTTCAGAGTGGTTTAAAAAGACGGTTTTAATGCCCCTTGGTAGAGACGTGGAGGTCACAGTAGCTTAACAAGACAGTATTAATGCCCCTTGGAAGAGAAGTGGTGTTCACAGTAGCTTAACAAGATGGTTTTAATGCCCTTTGGAAGAGATGTGGAGGTCAGAGTGGTTTAAAAAGACAGTTTTAATAACCTTTGCAAGAGACGTAGAGTTCTGAGTGGTTTAGCAAGACGGTTTTAATGCCCTTGGAAGAGACGTGGAGGTCAGAGTATCTTATCAAGATGGTTTTAATGCCCCCTGGAAGAGACATGGAGTTCAGAGTGGTTTAACAAGACGGTTTTAATGCCCCTTGGTAGAGACTTGGAGGTCACAGTAGCTTAACAAGAGAGTTTTAATGCCCCTTGGAAGAAACGTGGAGGTCAGAGTGGTTTAACAAGATCGTTTTAATGCCCCTTGGAAGAGACGTGGAGTTCAGAGTTTTTTAACAAGATGGTTTTAATGCCCCTTGGAAGAGACATGGAGGTCAGAGTGGTTTAACAAAACGGTATTAATGCCCTTTGGAAGAGACGAGGAGTTCAGAGTGGGTTAACAATACAGTTTTAATGCCCCTTGGAAGGGACGTGGATGTCAGAGTCGTTTAAGAAGACAGTTTTAATGCCCCTTGGAAGAGACGTGGAGGTCACACTGGCTTAACAAGACGGTTTTAATGCCCCTTGGAAGAGACTTGGAGTTCAGACTGTTTTAATGCCCCATGGAAGAGACGTGGAGGTCACAGCAGCTTAACAAGACGGTTTTAATGCCCCTTGGAAGAGATGTGGAGTTCAGAGTGGTTTAACAAGACGGTTTTAATGCCCCTTGGAAGAGAAGAGGAGATCACATTTGCTTAACAAGATGGTTTTAATGTCCCTTGGAAGAGACGTGGAAGTCACAGTGTCTTAACAAGACAGTTTTAATGCCCCTTGGAAGAGACGTGGAGGTCACACTGGCTTAACAAGACGGTTTTAATGCCCCTTGGAAGAGACATGGAGGTCAGAGTGGTTTAACAAGACGGTTTTAATGAACCTTGGAAGAGACGTCTAGGTCACAGTTGCTTAACAAGACGGTTTTAATGCCCCTTGGAAGACACGTGAAGGTCACAGTAGCTTAACAAGAAAGTTTTAATGCCACTCGGAAGAGACGTGGGGTTCAGAGTGGTTTAAAAAGACGGTTTTAATGCCCCTTGGTAGAGACGTGGAGGTCACAGTAGCTTAACAAGACAGTATTAATGCCCCTTGGAAGAGAAGTGGTGTTCACAGTAGCTTAACAAGATGGTTTTAATGCTCTTTGGAAGAGATGTGGAGGTCAGAGTGGTTTAAAAAGACAGTTTTAATAACCTTTGCAAGAGACGTAGAGTTCTGAGTGGTTTAGCAAGACGGTTTTAATGCCCTTGGAAGAGACGTGGAGGTCAGAGTAGCTTATCAAGATGGTTTTAATGCCCCCTGGAAGAGACATGGAGTTCAGAGTGGTTTAACAAGACGGTTTTAATGCCCCTTGGTAGAGACGAGGAGGTCACAGTAGCTTAACAAGATGGTTTTAATGCCCCTTGGAAGAGACTTGGAGGTCACAGTAGCTTAACAAGAGAGTTTTAATGCCCCTTGGAAGAAACGTGGAGGTCAGAGTGGTTTAACAAGATCGTTTTAATGCCCCTTGGAAGAGACGTGGAGGTCAGAGAAGCTTAACAAGACAGTTTTAATGCCCCTTGGAAGAGAAATGGAGTTCAGAATGGTTTAACAAGATGGTTTTAATGCCCCTTGGAAGAGACGTGGAGGTCATTGTAGCTTAATAAGACAGTTTTAATACCACATGGAGGAGACGTGGAGGTCACAGTAGCTTAACAAGAGAGTTTTAATGCCCCTTGGAAGAAACGTAAAGGTCAGAGTGGTTTAACAAGATCGTTTTAATGCCCCTTGGAAGAGACGTGGAGGTCACAGAAGCTTAACAATACAGTTTTAATGCCCCTTGTAAGAGAAATGGAGTTCAGAGTGGTTTAACAAGATGATTTTAATGCCCCTTGGAAGAGACGTGGAGTTCAGAGTTTTTTAACAAGATGGTTTTAATGCCCCTTGGAAGAGATGTGGAGTTCACAGTAGTTTAACAAGATGGTTTTAATGCCCCTTGGAAGAGACATGGAGGTCAGAGTGGTTTAACAAAACGGTTTTAATGCCCTTTGGAAGAGACGAGGAGTTCAGAGTGGGTTAACAATACAGTTTTAATGCCCCTTGGAAGGGACGTGGATGTCAGAGTCGTTTAAGAAGACAGTTTTAATGCCCCTTGGAAGAGACGTGGAGGTCACACTGGCTTAACAAGACGGTTTTAATGCCCCTTGGAAGAGACTTGGAGTTCAGACTGTTTTAATGCCCCATGGAAGAGACGTGGAGGTCACAGTAGCTTAACAAGACGGTTTTAATGCCCCTTGGAAGAGACGTGGAGTTCAGAGTGGTTTAACAAGACGGTTTTAATGCCCCTTGGAAGAGAAGAGGAGATCACATTTGCTTAACAAGATGGTTTTAATGTCCCTTGGAAGAGACGTGGAAGACACAGTGTCTTAACAAGACAGTTTTAATGCCCCTTGGAAGAGACGTGGAGGTCACACTGGCTTAACAAGACGGTTTTAATGCCCCTTGGAAGAGACGTGGAGTTCACACGGTTTTAATGCCCCTTGGAAGAGAAGTTGAGGTAACAGTAGCTTATCAAGACGGTTTTAATGCCCCTTGGAAGAGACGTGGAGTTCAGAGTGGTTTAACAAGACGGTTTTAATGCCCCTTGGAAGAGACGTGGAGGTCACAGTAGCTTAATAAGACGGTTTTAATGCCCCTTGGAAGAGACGTGGAGGTCACAGTAGCTTAACAAGACAGTTTTAATGCCCCTTGGAAGAAACGTGGAGGTCAGAGTGGTTTAAGAACATGGTTTTAATGCCCCTTGGAAGAGACGTGTAGGTCGCAGTACCTTAACAAGACGGTTTTAATGCCCCTTGGAAGAGTAGTGGAGTTCAGAGTGGTTTGATAAATTGGTTTTTATGCCCTTTGGAAGAGACGTGGAGTTCAGAGTGGTTTAACAAGATGGTTTTATTGCCCTTTGGAAGAGACGTGGAGGTCACAGAAGCTTAACAAGACGGTTTCAATGCCGCTTGGAAGAGACGTGGAGGTCAGAGTGGTTTATTAAGACGGTTTTAATGCCCCTTGGAAGAGACTTCGAGGTCACAGTTGCTTAACAAGACGGTTTTAATGCCCCTTGGAAGAGACGTGGAGGTCACAGTAGCTTAAAAAGAAGGTTTTAATGCCCCTTGGAAGAGACGTGGAGTTCAGATTGTTTTAACAAGACAGTTTTAATGCCCCTGGGAAGAGACGTGGACTTCACAGTAGCTTTACAAGACGTTTTTAATACCCCTTGGAAGAGACGTTTAGGTCACAGTAGCTTAACAAGACGGTTTTAATGCCCCTTGGAAGAGAAGTGGAGTTTAGAGTGGTTTAACAAGACGGTTTTAATGCCCCTTGGAAGAGACGTGTAGGTCACAGTTTCTTAACAAGACGGTTTTAATGCCCCTTGGAAGAGTACTGGAGTTCAGAGTGGTTTGACAAGATGGATTTAATGCCCTTTGGAAGAGACGTGGAGTTCAGAGTGGTTTAACAAGATGGTTTTATTGCCCCTTGGAAGAGACGTGGAGGTCACAGTAGCTTAACAAGACGGTTTTAATGCTCCTTGGAAGAGACGTGGAGGTCAGAGTGGTTTATTAAGACGGTTTTAATGCCCCTTGGAAGAGACGTCGAGGTCACAGTTGCTTAACAAGACGGTTTTAATGCCACTTGGAAGAGACGTGGAGTTGATAGTGGTTTAACAAGACGGTTTTAATGCCCCTTGTAAGAGACATGGAGGTCAGAGTGGTTTAACAAGATGTTTTTTTTGCACGTTGGAAGAGACGTGGGGGTCACAGTAGCTTTACAAGAAGGTTTTAATACCCCTTGGAAGAGACACTTAGGTCACAGTAGCTTAACAAGACGGTTTTAATGCCCCTTTGGAAGAGACGTGGAGTTCAGAGTGGTTTAACAAGATGGTTTTATTGCCCCTTGGAAGAGAAGTGGAGGTCACAGTAGCTTAACAAGACGGTTTTAATGCCCCTTGGAAGAGACGTGGAGGTCAGAGTGGTTTAGAAACATGGTTTTAATGCCCTTTGGAAGAGACGTGGAGTTCAGAGTGGTTTAACAAGATGGTTTTTTTGCACCTTGGAAGAGAAGTGGAGGTCACAGTAGCTTAACAAGACGGTTTTAATGCCCCTTGGAAGAAACGTGGAGGTCAGAGTGGTTTAACAAAACGGTTTTAATGCCCCTTGGAAGAGACGTCGAGGTCACAGTTGCTTAACAAGACTTTTTTAATGCCCCTTGGAAGAGACGTGGGGTTCATAGTCGTTTAACAAGAGGGTTTTAATGCCTCTTGGAAGAGACATGGAGGTCAGAGTTGTTTAACAAGACGGTTTTAATGCCCTTGGAAGAGACGTGGAGGTCAGAGAAGCTTATCAAGATGGTTTTAATGCCCCCTGGAAGAGACATGGAGTTCAGAGTGGTTTAACAAGACGGTTTTAATACCCCTTGGAAGAGACGTGGAGGTCACAGTAGCTTAACAAGATGGTTTTAATGCCCCTTGGAAGAGACTTGGAGGTCACAGAAGCTTAATAAGACAGTTTTAATACCACTTGGAAGAGACGTGGAGGTCACAGTAGCTTAACAAGAGAGTTTTAATGCCCCTTGGAAGAAACGTGGAGGTCAGAGTGGTTTAAAAAGATCGTTTTAATGCCCCTTGGAAGAGACGTGGAGGTCACAGAAGCTTATCAAGACAGTTTTAATGCCCCTTGTAAGAGAAATGGAGTTCAGAGTGGTTTAACAAGATGGTTTAAATGCCCCTTGGAAGAGACATGGAGTTCAGAGTTTTTTAACAAGATGGTTTTAATTCCCCTTGGAAGAGATGTGGAGGTCACAGTAGTTTAACAAGATGGTTTTAATGCCCCTTGGAAGAGACATGGAGGTCAGAGTGGTTTAACAAAACGGTTTTAATGCCCTTTGGAAGAGACGAGGAGTTCAGAGTGGGTTAACAATACAGTTTTAATGCCCCTTGGAAGGGACGTGGATGTCAGAGTCGTTTAAAAAGACAGTTTTAATGCCCCTTGGAAGAGACATGGAGGTCACACTGGCTTAACAAGACGGTTTTAATGCCCCTTGGAAGAGACGTGGAGTTCAGAGTGGTTTAACAAGACGGTTTTAATGCCCCTTGGAAGAGAAGAGGAGATCACAGTTGCTTAACAAGATGGTTTTAATGTCCCTTGGAAGAGACGTGGAAGTCACAGTGTCTTAACAAGACAGTTTTTATGCCCCTTGGAAGAGACGTGGAGGTCACACTGGCTTTACAAGACGGTTTTAATGCCCCTTGGAAGAGACGTGGAGCTCACACGGTTTTAATGCCCCTTGGAAGAGAAGTTGAGGTAACAGTTGCTTATCAAGACGGTTTTAATGCCCCTTGGAAGAGACGTGGAGTTCACACGGTTTTAATGCCCTTTGGAAGAGAAGTTGAGGTAACAGTAGCTTATCAAGACGGTTTTAATGCCCCTTGGAAGAGACGTGGAGATCTCAGTTGCTTAACAAGACGGTTTTAATGCCCCTTGGAAGAGAAGTGGAGGTCAGAGTGGTTTAACAAGATGGTTTTAATGCCCCTTGGAAGAGACGTGGAGTTCAGAGTGGTTTAACAAGACGGTTTTAATGCCCCTTGGTAGAGACGTGGAGGTCACAGTAGCTTAATAAGACGGTTTTTATGCCCCTTGGAAGAGACGTGGAGGTCACAGTAGCTTAACAAGACAGTTTTAATGCCCCTTGGAAGAAACGTGGAGGTCAGAGTGGTTTAACAAGATGGTTTTAATGCCCCTTGGAAGAGACGTGTAGGTCACAGTAGCTTAACAAGACGGTTTTAATGCCCCTTGGAAGAGTAGTGGAGTTCAGAGTGGTTGCACAAGATGGTTTTTCTGCCCTTTGGAAGAGAGGAGGAGTTCAGAGTGGTTTAACAAGATGGTTTTATTGCCCTTTGGAAGAGACGTGGAGGTCACAGAAGCTTAACAAGACGGTTTTAATGCCCCTTGGTAGAGACGAGGAGGTCACAGTAGCTTAACAAGATGGTTTTAATGCCCCTTGGAAGAGACTTGGAGGTCACAGTAGCTTAACAAGAGAGTTTTAATGCCCCTTGGAAGAAACGTGGAGGTCAGAGTGGTTTAACAAGATCGTTTTAATGCCCCTTGGAAGAGACGTGGAGGTCAGAGAAGCTTAACAAGACAGTTTTAATGCCCCTTGGAAGAGAAATGGAGTTCAGAATGGTTTAACAAGATGGTTTTAATGCCCCTTGGAAGAGACGTGGAGGTCATTGTAGCTTAATAAGACAGTTTTAATACCACATGGAGGAGACGTGGAGGTCACAGTAGCTTAACAAGAGAGTTTTAATGCCCCTTGGAAGAAACGTAGAGGTCAGAGTGGTTTAACAAGATCGTTTTAATGCCCCTTGGAAGAGACGTGGAGGTCACAGAAGCTTAACAATACAGTTTTAATGCCCCTTGTAAGAGAAATGGAGTTCAGAGTGGTTTAACAAGATGGTTTTAATGCCCCTTGGAAGAGACGTGGAGTTCAGAGTTTTTTAACAAGATGGTTTTAATGCCCCTTGGAAGAGATGTGGAGTTCACAGTAGTTTAACAAGATGGTTTTAATGCCCCTTGGAAGAGACATGGAGGTCAGAGTGGTTTAACAAAACGGTTTTAATGCCCTTTGGAAGAGACGAGGAGTTCAGAGTGGGTTAACAATACAGTTTTAATGCCCCTTGGAAGGGACGTGGATGTCAGAGTCGTTTAAGAAGACAGTTTTAATGCCCCTTGGAAGAGACGTGGAGGTCACACTGGCTTAACAAGACGGTTTTAATGCCCCTTGGAAGAGACTTGGAGTTCAGACTGTTTTAATGCCCCATGGAAGAGACGTGGAGGTCACAGTAGCTTAACAAGACGGTTTTAATGCCCCTTGGAAGAGACGTGGAGTTCAGAGTGGTTTAACAAGACGGTTTTAATGCCCCTTGGAAGAGAAGAGGAGATCACATTTGCTTAACAAGATGGTTTTAATGTCCCTTGGAAGAGACGTGGAAGTCACAGTGTCTTAACAAGACAGTTTTAATGCCCCTTGGAAGAGACGTGGAGGTCACACTGGCTTAACAAGACGGTTTTAATGCCCCTTGGAAGAGACGTGGAGTTCACACGGTTTTAATGCCCCTTGGAAGAGAAGTTGAGGTAACAGTAGCTTATCAAGACGGTTTTAATGCCCCTTGGAAGAGACGTGGAGTTCAGAGTGGTTTAACAAGACGGTTTTAATGCCCCTTGGAAGAGACGTGGACGTCACAGTAGCTTAATAAGACGGTTTTAATGCCCCTTGGAAGAGACGTGGAGGTCACAGTAGCTTAACAAGACAGTTTTAATGCCCCTTGGAAGAAACGTGGAGGTCAGAGTGGTTTAAGAACATGGTTTTAATGCCCCTTGGAAGAGACGTGTAGGTCACAGTACCTTAACAAGACGGTTTTAATGCCCGTTGGAAGAGTAGTGGAGTTCAGAGTGGTTTGATAAATTGGTTTTTATGCCCTTTGGAAGAGACGTGGAGTTCAGAGTGGTTTAACAAGATGGTTTTATTGCCCTTTGGAAGAGACGTGGAGGTCACAGAAGCTTAACAAGACGGTTTTAATGCCGCTTGGAAGAGACGTGGAGGTCAGAGTGGTTTATTAAGACGGTTTTAATGCCCCTTGGAAGAGACTTCGAGGTCACAGTTGCTTAACAAGATGGTTTTAATGCCCCTTGGAAGAGACGTGGAGGTCACAGTAGCTTAAAAAGAAGGTTTTAATGCCCCTTGGAAGAGACGTGGAGTTCAGATTGTTTTAACAAGACAGTTTTAATGCCCCTGGGAAGAGACGTGGACTTCACAGTAGCTTTACAAGACGTTTTTAATACCCCTTGGAAGAGACGTTTAGGTCACAGTAGCTTAACAAGACGGTTTTAATGCCCCTTGGAAGAGAAGTGGAGTTTAGAGTGGTTTAACAAGACGGTTTTAATGCCCCTTGGAAGAGACGTGTAGGTCACAGTTTCTTAACAAGACGGTTTTAATGCCCCTTGGAAGAGTACTGGAGTTCAGAGTGGTTTGACAAGATGGATTTAATGCCCTTTGGAAGAGACGTGAAGTTCAGAGTGGTTTAACAAGATGGTTTTATTGCCCCTTGGAAGAGACGTGGAGGTCACAGTAGCTTAACAAGACGGTTTTAATGCTCCTTGGAAGAGACGTGGAGGTCAGAGTGGTTTATTAAGACGGTTTTAATGCCCCTTGGAAGAGACGTCGAGGTCACAGTTGCTTAACAAGACGGTTTTAATGCCACTTGGAAGAGACGTGGAGTTGATAGTGGTTTAACAAGACGGTTTTAATGCCCCTTGTAAGAGACATGGAGGTCAGAGTGGTTTAACAAGATGTTTTTTTTGCACGTTGGAAGAGACGTGGGGGTCACAGTAGCTTTACAAGAAGGTTTTAATACCCCTTGGAAGAGACACTTAGGTCACAGTAGCTTAACAAGACGGTTTTAATGCCCCTTTGGAAGAGACGTGGAGTTCAGAGTGGTTTAACAAGATGGTTTTATTGCCCCTTGGAAGAGAAGTGGAGGTCACAGTAGCTTAACAAGACGGTTTTAATGCCCCTTGGAAGAGACGTGGAGGTCAGAGTGGTTTAGAAACATGGTTTTAATGCCCTTTGGAAGAGACGTGGAGTTCAGAGTGGTTTAACAAGATGGTTTTTTTGCACCTTGGAAGAGAAGTGGAGGTCACAGTAGCTTAACAAGACGGTTTTAATGCCCCTTGGAAGAAACGTGGAGGTCAGAGTGGTTTAACAAAACGGTTTTAATGCCCCTTGGAAGAGACGTCGAGGTCACAGTTGCTTAACAAGACTTTTTTAATGCCCCTTGGAAGAGACGTGGGGTTCATAGTCGTTTAACAAGAGGGTTTTAATGCCTCTTGGAAGAGACATGGAGGTCAGAGTTGTTTAACAAGACGGTTTTAATGCCCTTGGAAGAGACGTGGAGGTCAGAGAAGCTTATCAAGATGGTTTTAATGCCCCCTGGAAGAGACATGGAGTTCAGAGTGGTTTAACAAGACGGTTTTAATACCCCTTGGAAGAGACGTGGAGGTCACAGTAGCTTAACAAGATGGTTTTAATGCCCCTTGGAAGAGACTTGGAGGTCACAGAAGCTTAATAAGACAGTTTTAATACCACTTGGAAGAGACGTGGAGGTCACAGTAGCTTAACAAGAGAGTTTTAATGCCCCTTGGAAGAAACGTGGAGGTCAGAGTGGTTTAACAAGATCGTTTTAATGCCCCTTGGAAGAGACGTGGAGGTCACAGAAGCTTATCAAGACAGTTTTAATGCCCCTTGTAAGAGAAATGGAGTTCAGAGTGGTTTAACAAGATGGTTTAAATGCCCCTTGGAAGAGACATGGAGTTCAGAGTTTTTTAACAAGATGGTTTTAATGCCCCTTGGAAGAGATGTGGAGGTCACAGTAGTTTAACAAGATGGTTTTAATGCCCCTTGGAAGAGACATGGAGGTCAGAGTGGTTTAACAAAACGGTTTTAATGCCCTTTGGAAGAGACGAGGAGTTCAGAGTGGGTTAACAATACAGTTTTAATGCCCCTTGGAAGGGACGTGGATGTCAGAGTCGTTTAAGAAGACAGTTTTAATGCCCCTTGGAAGAGACGTGGAGGTCACACTGGCTTAACAAGACGGTTTTAATGCCCCTTGGAAGAGACGTGGAGTTCAGAGTGGTTTAACAAGACGGTTTTAATGCCCCTTGGAAGAGAAGAGGAGATCACAGTTGCTTAACAAGATGGTTTTAAATGTCCCTTGGAAGAGACGTGGAAGTCACAGTGTCTTAACAAGACAGTTTTTATGCCCCTTGGAAGAGACGTGGAGGTCACACTGGCTTTACAAGACGGTTTTAATGCCCCTTGGAAGAGACGTGGAGCTCACACGGTTTTAATGCCCCTTGGAAGAGAAGTTGAGGTAACAGTTGCTTATCAAGACGGTTTTAATGCCCCTTGGAAGAGACGTGGAGTTCACACGGTTTTAATGCCCTTTGGAAGAGAAGTTGAGGTAACAGTAGCTTATCAAGACGGTTTTAATGCCCCTTGGAAGAGACGTGGAGATCTCAGTTGCTTAACAAGACGGTTTTAATGCCCCTTGGAAGAGAAGTGGAGGTCAGAGTGGTTTAACAAGATGGTTTTAATGCCCCATGGAAGAGACGTGGAGTTCAGAGTGGTTTAACAAGACGGTTTTAATGCCCCTTGGTAGAGACGTGGAGGTCACAGTAGCTTAATAAGACGGTTTTTATGCCCCTTGGAAGAGACGTGGAGGTCACAGTAGCTTAACAAGACAGTTTTAATGCCCCTTGGAAGAAACGTGGAGGTCAGAGTGGTTTAACAAGATGGTTTTAATGCCCCTTGGAAGAGACGTGTAGGTCACAGTAGCTTAACAAGACGGTTTTAATGCCCCTTGGAAGAGTAGTGGAGTTCAGAGTGGTTGCACAAGATGGTTTTTCTGCCCTTTGGAAGAGACGAGGAGTTCAGAGTGGATTAACAAGATGGTTTTATTGCCCTTTGGAAGAGACGTGGAGGTCACAGAAGCTTAACAAGACGGTTTTAATGCCCCTTGGAAGAGACGTGGAGGTCAGAGTGGTTTATTAAGACGGTTTTAATGCCCCTTGGAAGAGACTTCGAGGTCACAGTTGCTTAACAAGACGGTTTTAATGCCCCTTGGAAGAGACGTGGAGGTCACAGTAGCTTAAAAAGAAGGTTTTAATGCCCCTTGGAAGAGACGTGGAGTTCAGATTGTTTTAACAAGACAGTTTTAATGCCCCTGGGAAGAGACGTGGACTTCACAGTAGCTTTACAAGACGATTTTAATACCCCTTGGAAGAGACGTTTAGGTCACAGTAGCTTAACAAGACGGTTTTAATGCCCCTTGGAAGAGAAGTGGAGTTTAGAGTGGTTTAAAAAGATGGTTTAATGCCCTTTGGAAGAGACGTGGAGTTCAGAGTGTTTTAACAAGATGTTTTTTTTGCACCTTGGAAGAGACATGGAGGTCACAGTAGCTTAACAAGACGGTTTTAATGCCCCTTGGAAGAGACGTGGAGGTCAGAGTGGTTTAACAAGACGGTTTTAATGAACCTTGGAAGAGACGTCTAGGTCACAGTTGCTTAACAAGACGGTTTTAATGCCCCTTGGAAGAGACGTGGGGTTCATAGTGGTTTAACAACAGGGTTTTAATGCCCCTTGGAAGAGACATGGAGGTCAGAGTTGTTTAACAAGACGGTTTTAATGCCCCTTGGAAGAGACGTGGAGGTCACAGAAGCTTAACAAGACGGGTTAATGCCCCTTGGAAGAGACGTGGAGTTCAGAGTGGGTTAACAAGACGGTTTTAATGCCCCTTGGAAGACACGTGAAGGTCACAGTAGCTTAACAAGAAAGTTTTAATGCCACTCGGAAGAGACGTGGGGTTCAGAGTGGTTTAAAAAGACGGTTTTAATGCCCCTTGGTAGAGACGTGGAGGTCACAGTAGCTTAACAAGACAGTATTAATGCCCCTTGGAAGAGAAGTGGTGTTCACAGTAGCTTAACAAGATGGTTTTAATGCCCTTTGGAAGAGATGTGGAGGTCAGAGTGGTTTAAAAAGACAGTTTTAATAACCTTTGCAAGAGACGTAGAGTTCTGAGTGGTTTAGCAAGACGGTTTTAATGACCTTGGAAGAGACGTGGAGGTCAGAGTATCTTATCAAGATGGTTTTAATGCCCCCTGGAAGAGACATGGAGTTCAGAGTGGTTTAACAAGACGGTTTTAATGCCCCTTGGTAGAGACGAGGAGGTCACAGTAGCTTAACAAGATGGTTTTAATGCCCCTTGGAAGAGACTTGGAGGTCACAGTAGCTTAACAAGAGAGTTTTAATGCCCCTTGGAAGAAACGTGGAGGTCAGAGTGGTTTAACAAGATCGTTTTAATGCCCCTTGGAAGAGACGTGGAGTTCAGAGTTTTTTAACAAGAAGTTTTAATGCCCCTTGGAAGAGACATGGAGGTCAGAGTGGTTTAACAAAACGGTTTTAATGCCCTTTGGAAGAGACGAGGAGTTCAGAGTGGGTTAACAATACAGTTTTAATGCCCCTTGGAAGGGACGTGGATGTCAGAGTCGTTTAAGAAGACAGTTTTAATGCCCCTTGGAAGAGACGTGGAGGTCACACTGGCTTAACAAGACGGTTTTAATGCCCCTTGGAAGAGACTTGGAGTTCAGACTGTTTTAATGCCCCATGGAAGAGACGTGGAGGTCACAGTAGCTTAACAAGACGGTTTTAATGCCCCTTGGAAGAGACGTGGAGTTCAGAGTGGTTTAACAAGACGGTTTTAATGCCCCTTGGAAGAGAAGAGGAGATCACATTTGCTTAACAAGATGGTTTTAATGTCCCTTGGAAGAGACGTGGAAGTCACAGTGTCTTAACAAGACAGTTTTAATGCCCCTTGGAAGAGACGTGGAGGTCACACTGGCTTAACAAGACGGTTTTAATGCCCCTTGGAAGAGACATGGAGGTCAGAGTGGTTTAACAAGATGGTTTTAATGAACCTTGGAAGAGACGTCTAGGTCACAGTTGCTTAACAAGACGGTTTTAATGCCCCTTGGAAGACACGTGAAGGTCACAGTAGCTTAACAAGAAAGTTTTAATGCCACTCGGAAGAGACGTGGGGTTCAGAGTGGTTTAAAAAGACGGTTTTAATGCCCGTTGGTAGAGACGTGGAGGTCACAGTAGCTTAACAAGACAGTATTAATGCCCCTTGGAAGAGAAGTGGTGTTCACAGTAGCTTAACAAGATGGTTTTAATGCCCTTTGGAAGAGATGTGGAGGTCAGAGTGGTTTAAAAAGACAGTTTTAATAACCTTTGCAAGAGACGTAGAGTTCTGAGTGGTTTAGCAAGACGGTTTTAATGCCCTTGGAAGAGACGTGGAGGTCAGAGTATCTTATCAAGATGGTTTTAATGCCCCCTGGAAGAGACATGGAGTTCAGAGTGGTTTAACAAGACGGTTTTAATGCCCCTTGGTAGAGACGAGGAGGTCACAGTAGCTTAACAAGATGGTTTTAATGCCCCTTGGAAGAGACTTGGAGGTCACAGTAGCTTAACAAGAGAGTTTTAATGCCCCTTGGAAGAAACGTGGAGGTCAGAGTGGTTTAACAAGATCGTTTTAATGCCCCTTGGAAGAGACGTGGAGGTCAGAGAAGCTTAACAAGACAGTTTTAATGCCCCTTGGAAGAGAAATGGAGTTCAGAATGGTTTAACAAGATGGTTTTAATGCCCCTTGGAAGAGACGTGGAGGTCATTGTAGGTTAATAAGACAGTTTTAATACCACATGGAGGAGACGTGGAGGTCACAGTAGCTTAACAAGAGAGTTTTAATGCCCCTTGGAAGAAACGTAGAGGTCAGAGTGGTTTAACAAGATCGTTTTAATGCCCCTTGGAAGAGACGTGGAGGTCACAGAAGCTTAACAATACAGTTTTAATGCCCCTTGTAAGAGAAATGGAGTTCAGAGTGGTTTAACAAGATGGTTTTAATGCCCCTTGGAAGAGACGTGGAGTTCAGAGTTTTTTAACAAGATGGTTTTAATGCCCCTTGGAAGAGATGTGGAGTTCACAGTAGTTTAACAAGATGGTTTTAATGCCCCTTGGAAGAGACATGGAGGTCAGAGTGGTTTAACAAAACGGTTTTAATGCCCTTTGGAAGAGACGAGGAGTTCAGAGTGGGTTAACAATACAGTTTTAATGCCCCTTGGAAGGGACGTGGATGTCAGAGTCGTTTAAGAAGACAGTTTTAATGCCCCTTGGAAGAGACGTGGAGGTCACACTGGCTTAACAAGACGGTTTTAATGCCCCTTGGAAGAGACTTGGAGTTCAGACTGTTTTAATGCCCCATGGAAGAGACGTGGAGGTCACAGTAGCTTAACAAGACGGTTTTAATGCCCCTTGGAAGAGACGTGGAGTTCAGAGTGGTTTAACAAGACGGTTTTAATGCCCCTTGGAAGAGAAGAGGAGATCACATTTGCTTAACAAGATGGTTTTAATGTCCCTTGGAAGAGACGTGGAAGTCACAGTGTCTTAACAAGACAGTTTTAATGCCCCTTGGAAGAGACGTGGAGGTCACACTGGCTTAACAAGACGGTTTTAATGCCCCTTGGAAGAGACGTGGAGTTCACACGGTTTTAATGCCCCTTGGAAGAGAAGTTGAGGTAACAGTAGCTTATCAAGACGGTTTTAATGCCCCTTGGAAGAGACGTGGAGTTCAGAGTGGTTTAAAAAGACGGTTTTAATGCCCCTTGGAAGAGACGTGGAGGTCACAGTAGCTTAATAAGACGGTTTTAATGCCCCTTGGAAGAGACGTGGAGGTCACAGTAGCTTAACAAGACAGTTTTAATGCCCCTTGGAAGAAACGTGGAGGTCAGAGTGGTTTAAGAACATGGTTTTAATGCCCCTTGGAAGAGACGTGTAGGTCACAGTACCTTAACAAGACGGTTTTAATGCCCCTTGGAAGAGTAGTGGAGTTCAGAGTGGTTTGATAAATTGGTTTTTATGCCCTTTGGAAGAGACGTGGAGTTCAGAGTGGTTTAACAAGATGGTTTTATTGCCCTTTGGAAGAGACGTGAAGGTCACAGAAGCTTAACAAGACGGTTTTAATGCCGCTTGGAAGAGACGTGGAGGTCAGAGTGGTTTATTAAGACGGTTTTAATGCCCCTTTGAAGAGACTTCGAGGTCACAGTTGCTTAACAAGACGGTTTTAATGCCCCTTGGAAGAGACGTGGAGGTCACAGTAGCTTAAAAAGAAGGTTTTAATGCCCCTTGGAAGAGACGTGGAGTTCAGATTGTTTTAACAAGACAGTTTTAATGCCCCTGGGAAGAGACGTGGACTTCACAGTAGCTTTACAAGACGGTTTTAATACCCCTTGGAAGAGACGTTTAGGTCACAGTAGCTTAACAAGACGGTTTTAATGCCCCTTGGAAGAGAAGTGGAGTTTAGAGTGGTTTAAAAAGATGGTTTTAATGCCCTTTGGAAGAGACGTGGAGTTCAGATTGGTTTAACAAGATGTTTTTTTTGCACCTTGGAAGAGACGTGGAGGTCACAGTAGCTTAACAAGACGGTTTTAATGCCCCTTGGAAGAGACATGGAGGTCAGAGTGGTTTAACAAGACGGTTTTAATGAACCTTGGAAGAGACGTCTAGGTCACAGTTGCTTAACAAGACGGTTTTAATGCCCCTTGGAAGACACGTGAAGGTCACAGTAGCTTAACAAGAAAGTTTTAATGCCACTCGGAAGAGACGTGGGGTTCAGAGTTGTTTAACAAGACGGTTTTAATGACCCCTTGGTAGAGACGTGGAGGTCACAGTAGCTTAACAAGACAGTATTAATGCCCCTTGGAAGAGAAGTGGTGTACACAGTAGCTTAACAAGATGGTTTTAATGCCCCTTGGAAGAGATGTGGAGGTCAGAGTGGTTTAACAAGACAGTTTTAATAACCTTTGCAAGAGACGTAGAGTTCTGAGTGGTTTAGCAAGACGGTTTTAATGCCCTTGGAAGAGACGTGGATGTCAGAGTAGCTTATCAAGATGGTTTTAATGCACCCTGGAAGAGACATGGAGTTCAGAGTGGTTTAACAAGACGGTTTTAATGCCCCTTGGAAGAGACTTGGAGGTCACAGTAGCTTAACAAGAGAGTTTTAATGCCCATTGGAAGAAACGTGGAGGTCAGAGTGGTTTAACAAGATCGTTTTAATGCCCCTTGGAAGAGACGTGGAGGTCACAGAAGCTTAACAAGACAGTTTTAATGCCCCTTGGAAGAGAAATGTTGTTCAGAGTGGTTTAACAAGATGGTTTTAATGCCCCTTGGAAGAGACGTGGAGTTCAGAGTTTTTTAACAAGATGGTTTTAATGCCCCTTGGAAGCAATGTGGAGGTCACAGTAGTTTAACAAGATGGTTTTAATGCCCCTTGGAAGAGACATGGAGGTCAGAGTGGTTTAACAAAACGGTTTCAATGCCCTTTGGAAGAGACGAGGAGTTCAGAGTGGGTTAACAATACAGTTTTAATGCCCCTTGGAAGAAACGTGGATGTCAGAGTCGTTTAATAAGACAGTTTTAATGCCCCTTAGAAGAGACATGGAGGTCACACTGGCTTAACAAGACAGTTTTAATGCCCCTTGGAAGAGACTTGGAGTTCAGACTGTTTTAATGCCCCTTGGAAGAGACGTGGAGGTCACTGTAGCTTAACAAGACGGTTTTAATGCCCCTTGGAAGAGACGTGGAGTTCAGAGTGGTTTAACAAGACGGTTTTAATGCCCCTTGGAAGAGAAGAGGAGATCACAGCTGCTTAACAAGATGGTTTTAATGCCCCTTGGAAGAGACGTGGAAGTCACAGCGTCTTAACAAGACGGTTTTAATGCCCCTTGGAAGAGACGTGGAGGTCAGAGTGGTTTAACAAGATGGTTTTAATGCCCCTTGGAAGAGACGTGGAGGTAACAGTAGCTTAACAAGATGGTTTTAATGCCACTTGGAAGAGATGTGGAGGTCAGAGTGATATAACAGGAAGGTTTTAATGCCCCTTGGAATAGACATGGAGGTCACAGTAGCTTTACAAGATGGTTTTAATACCCCTTGGAAGAGACGCGGAGGTCACAGTAGCTTAACCAGGCAGTTTTAATGCCACTTGGAAGAAACGTGGAGGTCAGAGTGGTTTAACAAGACAGTTTTAATACCCTTTGGAAGAGACGTAGAGTACAGAGTGGTTTAACAAGACGGTTTTAATGCCCCTTGGAAGAGACGTGGAGGTCACAGTAGCTTAACAAGACGGTTTTAATGCCCCTTGGAACAGACGTGGAGGGCAGCGTGGTTTAACAAGACGGTTTTAATGCCCCTTGGAAGAGACGTGGAGGTCAGAGTGGTTTAACAAGACGGTTGTAATGCCCCTTGGAAGAGACGTGGAGTTCAGAGTCGTTTAACAAGACGGTTTTAATGCCCCTTGGAAGAGACGTGGAGGTCACATTAGGTTAACAAGACGGTTTTAATACCCCTTGGAAGAGACGTGGAGTTCAAATTCGTTTAACAGGATGGTTTTAATGCCCCTTGGAAGAGACGTGGAGGTCACAGTAGCTTAACAAGACGGTTTTAATGCCCCTTGGAACAGACGTGGAGGTCACAGTAGCTTAACAAGACGGTTTTAATGCCCCTTGGAAGAGACGTGGAGGTCAGAGTGGTTTAACAAGACGGTTTTAATGCCCCTTGGAAGAGACGTGGAGGTCAGAGTGGTTTAACTAGACGATTTTAATGCCCCTTGGAAGAGACTTGGAGTTCAGACGGTTTTAATGCCCCTTGGAAGAGATGTGGAGGTCACAGTAGCTTAACAAGATGGTTTTAATGCCCCTTGGAAGAGACGTGGAGGTCAGAGTGGTTTAAGAAGACGGTTTTAATGCCCCTTGGAAGAGACTTGGAGGTCAGAGTGGTTTAACAAGGCGGTTTTAATGCCCCTTGGAAGAGACGTGGAGTTCAGAGTCATTTAAGAAGACGGTTTTAAAGCCCCTTGGAAGAGACGTGGAGGTCACAGTAGCTTAACAAGACGGTTTTAATACCCCTTGGAAGAGACGTGTAGTCCAAAGTGGTTTAACAGGACGGTTTTAATACCCATTGGAAGACACGTGGAGGTCACAGTAGCTTAACAAGACCGTTTTATTGCCACTCGGAAGAGACGTGGAGTTCAGAGTGGTTTAACAAGACGGTTTTAATGCCCCTTGGAAGAGATGTGGAGGTCACAGTAGCTTAACAAGACAGTATTAATGCCCCTTGGAAGACACATGGAGGTCACAGTAGCTTAACAAGACAGTTTTAATACCCCTTGGAAGAGATATGGAGGTCAGAGTGGTTTAACAAGACAGTTTTAATAACCTTTGGAAGAGACGTAGAGTTCAGAGTGGTTTAACAAGACTGTTTTAATGTCCCTTGGAAGAGACGTGGAGGTCACAGTTGCTTAACAAGATGGTTTTAATGCCCTTTGGAAGAGACATAGATGTCAGAGTTGTTTAACAAGACAGTTTTAATGCCCCTTGGAAGAGATGTGGAGGTCACACTGGCTTAACAAGACGGTTTTAATGCCCCTTGGAAGATACTTGGAGTTCAGACGGTTTTAATGCCCCTTGGAAGAGACGTGGAGGTCACAGTAGCTTAAAAAGACGGTTTTAATGCCTCTTGGAACAGACGGGGCGTTCAGAGTGGTTTAACAAGACGGTTTTAATGCAACTTGGAAGAGACGTGGAGGTAACAGTAGCTTAATAAGACGGTTTTAATGCCCCTTGGAAGAGATGTGGAGGTCAGAGTGGTTTAACAAGACGGTTTTAATAACCTTTGGAAGAGACGTGGAGTTCAGAGTGGTTTAACAAGACTGTTTTAATGCCCCTTGGAAGAGACGTGGAGGTCACATTAGATTAACTAGACGGTTTTAATGCCCCTTGGAAGAGACGTGGAGGTCAGAGTGGTTTAACAAGGCGGTTTTAATGCCCCTTGGAAGAGACGTGGAGTTCAGAGTGGTTTAACAAGACGGTTTTAATGCCCCTTTGAAGAGACGTGGAGGTCACAGTAGCTTAGCAAGACGGTTTTAATGCCGCTTGGAAGAGACGTGGAGCTCAGAGTGTTTTAACAAGACGGTTTTAATGGCCCTTGGAAGAGACGTGGAGGTCACAGTAGCTTAACAAGACGGTTTTAATACCCCTTGGAAGAGATGTGGAGGTCAGAGTAGCTTAACCAGACAGTTTTAATGCCCCTTGGTAGAAACGTGGAGGCCAGAGTGGTTTAACAAGACACTTTTAATAACCTTTGGAAGAGACGTAGAGTTCAGAGTGTTTAAAAAGACGGTTTTAATGCTCCTTGGAAGAGACGTGGAGGTCACAGTAGCTTAACAAGATGGTTTTAATGACCCTTGGAAGAGACGTGGAGGTCAGAGTGGTTTAACAAGAAGGTTCTAATGCCCCTTGGGAGAGACGTGGAGTTCAGAGTGGTTTAACAAGATGGTTTTAATGCCCCTTGGAAGAGACGTGGAGGTCACAGTAGCTTAATAAGACAGTTTTAATGTCCCTTGGAAGACACGTGAAGCTCAGAGTGTTTTAACAAGACGGTTTTAATGCCCCTTGGAAGAGACGTGGAGGTCACAGTAGCTTAACAAGACGGTTTTAATGCCCCTTGGAAGAGACGTGGAGGTCAGAGTGGTTTAACAAGACGGTTTTAATGAACCTTGGAAGAGACGTCTAGGTCACAGTTGCTTAACAAGACGGTTTTAATGCCCCTTGGAAGAGACGTGGGGTTCATAGTGGTTTAACAAGATGGTTTTAATGCCCCTTGGAAGAGACATGGAGGTCAGAGTTGTTTTCCAAAACGATTTTAATGCCCCTTGGAAGAGACGTGGAGGTCACAGTAGCTTAACAAGACGGGTTAATGCCCCTTGGAAGAGACGTGGAGTTCAGAGTGGTTTAACAAGACTGTTTTAATGTCCCTTGGAAGAGACGTGGAGGTCACAGTTGCTTAACAAGATGGTTTTAATGCCCTTTGGAAGAGACATAGATGTCAGAGTTGTTTAACAAGACAGTTTTAATGCCCCTTGGAAGAGATGTGGAGGTCACACTGGCTTAACAAGACGGTTTTAATGCCCCTTGGAAGAGACTTGGAGTTCAGACGGTTTTAATGCCCCTTGGAAGAGACGTGGAGGTCACAGTAGCTTAAAAAGACGGTTTAAATGCCTCTTGGAACAGACGGGGCGTTCAGAGTGGTTTAACAAGACGGTTTTAATGCAACTTGGAAGAGACGTGGAGGTAACAGTAGCTTAATAAGACGGTTTTAATGCCCCTTGGAAGAGATGTGGAGGTCAGAGTGGTTTAACAAGACGGTTTTAATAACCTTTGGAAGAGACGTGGAGTTCAGAGTGGTTTAACAAGACTGTTTTAATGCCCCTTGGAAGAGACGTGGAGGTCACATTAGCTTAACTAGACGGTTTTAATGCCCCTTGGAAGAGACGTGGAGGTCAGAGTGGTTTAACAAGGCGGTTTTAATGCCCCTTGGAAGAGACGTGGAGTTCAGAGTGGTTTAACAAGATGGTTTTAATGCCCCTTTGAAGAGACGTGGAGGTCACAGTAGCTTAGCAAGACGGTTTTAATGCCGCTTGGAAGAGACGTGGAGCTCAGAGTGTTTTAACAAGACGGTTTTAATGCCCCTTGGAAGAGACGTGGAGGTCACAGTAGCTTAACAAGACGGTTTTAATACCCCTTGGAAGAGATGTGGAGGTCAGAGTAGCTTAACCAGACAGTTTTAATGCCCCTTGGTAGAAACGTGGAGGCCAGAGTGGTTTAACAAGACACTTTTAATAACCTTTGGAAGAGACGTAGAGTTCAGAGTGGTTTAAAAAGACGGTTTTAATGCTCCTTGGAAGAGACGTGGAGGTCACAGTAGCTTAACAAGATGGTTTTAATGACCCTTGGAAGAGACGTGGAGGTCAGAGTGGTTTAACAAGAAGGTTCTAATGCCCCTTGGGAGAGACGTGGAGTTCAGAGTGGTTTAACAAGATGGTTTTAATGCCCCTTGGAAGAGACGTGGAGGTCACAGTAGCTTAATAAGACAGTTTTAATGTCCCTTGGAAAACACGTGAAGCTCAGAGTGTCTTAACAAGACGGTTTTAATGCCCCTTGGAAGAGACGTGGAGGTCACAGTAGCTTAACAAGACGGTTTTAATGCCCCTTGGAAGAGACGTGGAGGTCAGAGTGGTTTAACAAGACGGTTTTAATGAACCTTGGAAGAGACGTCTAGGTCACAGTTGCATAACAAGACGGTTTTAATGCCCCTTGGAAGAGACGTGGGGTTCATAGTGGTTTAACAAGATGGTTTTAATGCCCCTTGGAAGAGACATGGAGGTCAGACTTGTTTTCCAAAACGATTTTAATGCCCCTTGGAAGAGACGTGGAGGTCACAGTAGCTTAACAAGACGGGTTAATGCCCCTTGGAAGAGACGTGGAGTTCAGAGTGGGTTAACAAGACGGTTTTAATGCCCCTTGGAAGACACGTGAAGGTCACAGTAGCTTAACAAGAAAGTTTTAATGCCACTCGGAAGAGACGTGGGGTTCAGAGTGGTTTAAAAAGACGGTTTTCATGCCCCTTGGTAGAGACGTGGAGGTCACAGTAGCTTAACAAGACAGTATTAATGCCCCTTGGAAGAGAAGTGGTGTTCACAGTAGCTTAACAAGATGGTTTTAATGCCCTTTGGAAGAGATGTGGAGGTCAGAGTGGTTTAACAAGACAGTTTTAATAACCTTTGCAAGAGACGTAGAGTTCTGAGTGGTTTAGCAAGACGGTTTTAATGCCCTTGGAAGAGACGTGGAGGTCAGAGTAGCTTATCAAGATGGTTTTAATGCCCCCTGGAAGAGACATGGCGTTCAGAGTGGTTTAACAAGACGGTTTTAATACCCCTTGGTAGAGACGAGCAGGTCAGAGTAGCTTAACAAGATGGTTTTAATGCCCCTTGGAAGAGACTTGGAGGTCACAGTAGCTTAACAAGAGAGTTTTAATGCCCATTGGAAGAAACGTGGAGGTCAGAGTGGTTTAACAAGATCGTTTTAATGCCCCTTGGAAGAGACGTGGAGGTCACAGAAGCTTAACAAGACAGTTTTAATGCCCCTTGGAAGAGAAATGTTGTTCAGAGTGGTTTAACAAGATGGTTTTAATGCCCCTTGGAAGAGACGTGGAGTTCAGAGTTTTTTAACAAGATGGTTTTAATGCCCCTTGGAAGCGATGTGGAGGTCACAGTAGTTTAACAAGATGGTTTTAATGCCCCTTGGAAGAGACATGGAGGTCAGAGTGGTTTAACAAAATGGTTTTAATGCCCTTTGGAAGAGACGAGGAGTTCAGAGTGGGTTAACATTACAGTTTTAATGCCCCTTGGAAGAGACGTGGATGTCAGAGTCGTTTAATAAGACAGTTTTAATGCCCCTTGGAAGAGACGTGGAGGTCACACTGGCTTAACAAGACAGTTTTAATGCCCCTTGGAAGAGACTTGGAGTTCAGACTGTTTTAATGCCCCTTGGAAGAGACGTGGAGGTCACTGTAGCTTAACAAGACGGTTTTAATGCCCCTTGGAAAAGACGTGGAGTTCAGAGTGGTTTAACAAGACGGTTTTAATGCCCCTTGGAAGAGAAGAGGAGATCACAGCTGCTTAACAAGATGGTTTTAATGCCCCTTGGAAGAGACGTGGAAGTCACAGCGTCTTAACAAGACGGTTTTAATGCCCCTTGGAAGAGACGTGGAGGTCAGAGTGGTTTAACAAGATGGTTTTAATGCCCCTTGGAAGAGACGTGGAGGTAACAGTAGCTTAACAAGACTGTTTTAATGCCACTTGGAAGAGATGTGGAGGTCAGAGTGATATAACAGGAAGGTTTTAATGCCCCTTGGAATAGACGTGGAGGTCACAGTAGCTTTACAAGATGGTTTTAATACCCCTTGGAAGAGACGCGGAGGTCACAGTAGCTTAACCAGACAGTTTTAACGCCACTTGGAAGAAACGTGGAGGTCAGAGTGGTTTAACAAGACAGTTTTAATACCCTTTGGAAGAGACGTAGAGTTCAGAGTGGATTAACAAGACGGTTTTAATGCCCCTTGGAAGATACGTGGAGGTCACAGTAGCTTAACAAGACGGTTTTAATGCCCCTTGGAACAGACGTGTAGGGCAGCGTGGTTTAACAAGACGGTTTTAATGCCCCTTGGAAGAGACGTGGAGGTCAGAGTGGTTTAACAAGACGGTTGTAATGCCCCTTGGAAGAGACGTGGAGTTCAGAGTCGTTTAAGAAGACGGTTTTAATGCCCCTTGGAAGAGACGTGGAGGTCACATTAGGTTAACAAGACGGTTTTAGTACCCCTTGGAAGAGACGTGGAGTTCAAAGTCGTTTAACAGGATGGTTTTAATGCCCCTTGGAAGAGATGTGGAGGTCACTGTAGCTTAACAAGACGGTTTTAATGACCCCTTGGAACAGACGTGGAGGTCACAGTAGCTTAACAAGACGGTTTTAATGCCCCTTGGAAGAGACGTGGAGGTCAGAGTGGTTTAACAAGACGGTTTTAATGCGCATTGGAAGAGATGTGGAGGTCAGAGTGGTTTAACTAGACGGTTTTAATGCCCCTTGGAAGAGACTTGGAGTTCAGACGGTTTTAATGCCCCTTGGAAGAGGTGTGGAGGTCACAGTAGCTTAACAAGACGGTTTTAATGCCCCTTGGAAGAGACGTGGAGGTCAGAGTGGTTTAAGAAGACGGTTTTAATGCCCCTTGGAAGAGACGTAGAGGTCAGAGTGTTTTAACAAGACGGTTTTAATGCCCCTTGGAAGAGAAGTGGAGTTCAGAGTCATTTAAGAAGACGGTTTTAAAGCCCCTTGGAAGAGACGTGGAGGTCACAGTAGCTTAACAAGACGGTTTTAATACCCCTTGGAAGAGACGTGTAGTCCAAAGTGGTTTAACAGGACGGTTTTAATGCCCATTGCAAGACACGTGGAGGTCACAGTAGCTTAACAAGACCGTTTAATTGCCACTCGGAAGAGACGTGGAGTTCAGAGTGGTTTAACAAGACGGTTTTAATGCCCCTTGGAAGAGACGTGGAGGTCACAGTAGCTTAACAAGACAGTATTAATGCCCCTTGGAAGACACATGGAGGTCACAGTAGCTTAACAAGACAGTTTTAATACCCCTTGGAAGAGATATGGAGGTCAGAGTGGTTTAACAAGACAGTTTTAATAACCTTTGGAGGAGACGTAGAGTTCAGAGTGGTTTAACAAGACTGTTTTAATGTCCCTTGGAAGAGAAGTGGAGGTCACAGTTGCTTAACAAGATGGTTTTAATGCCCTTTGGAAGAGACGTAGATGTCAGAGTTGTTTAACAAGACAGTTTTAATGCCCCTTGGAAGAGATGTGGAGGTCACACTGGCTTAACAAGACGGTTTTAATGCCCTTTGGAAGAGACTTGGAGTTCAGACGGTTTTAATGGCCCTTGGAAGAGACGTGGAGGTCACAGTAGCTTAAAAAGACGGTTTTAATGCCTCTTGGAACAGACGGGGCGTTCAGAGTGGTTTAACAAGACGGTTTTAATGCAACTTGGAAGAGACGTGGAGGTCAGAGTGGTTTAACTAGACGGTTTTAATGCCCCTTGGAAGAGACTTGGAGTTCAGACGGTTTTAATGCCCCTTGGAAGAGATGTGGAGGTCACAGTAGCTTAACAAGACGGTTTTAATGCCCCTTGGAAGAGACGTGAAGGTCAGAGTGGTTTAAGAAGACGGTTTTAATGCCCCTTGGAAGAGACGTGGAGGTCAGAGTGTTTTAACAAGACGGTTTTAATGCCCCTCGGAAGAGACGTGGAGTTCAGAGTCATTTAAGAAGACGGTTTTAAAGCCCCTTGGAAGAGACGTGGAGGTCACAGTAGCTTAACAAGACGTTTTTAATACCCCTTGGAAGAGACGTGTAGTCCAAAGTGGTTTAACAGGATGGTTTTAATGCCCATTGCAAGACACGTGGAGGTCACAGTAGCTTAACAAGACCGTTTTATTGCCACTCGGAAGAGACGTGGAGTTCAGAGTGGTTTAACAAGACGGTTTTAATGCCCCTTGGAAGAGACGTGGAGGTCACAGTAGCTTAACAAGACAGTTTTAATACCCCTTGGAAGAGATATGGAGGTCAGAGTGGTTTAACAAGACAGTTTTAATAACCTTTGGAAGAGACGTAGAGTTCAGAGTGGTTTAACAAGACTGTTTTAATGTCCCTTGGAAGAGACGTGGAGGTCACAGTTGCTTAACAAGATGGTTTTAATGCCCTTTGGAAGAGACGTAGATGTCAGAGTTGTTTAACAAGACAGTTTTAATGCCCCTTTGAAGAGATGTGGAGGTCACACTGGCTTAAGAAGACGGTTTTAATGCCCCTTGGAAGAGACTTGGAGTTCAGACGGTTTTAATGCCCCTTGGAAGAGACGTGGAGGTAACAGTAGCTTAAAAAGACGGTTTTAATGCCTCTTGGAACAGACGGGGCGTTCAGAGTGGTTTAACAAGACGGTTTTAATGCAACTTGGAAGAGACGTGGAGGTAACAGTAGCTTAATAAGACGGTTTTAATGCCCCTTGGAAGAGATGTGGAGGTCAGAGTGGTTTAACAAGACGGTTTTAATAACCTTTGGAAGAGACGTGGAGTTCAGAGTGGTTTAACAAGACTGTTTTAATGCCCCTTGGAAGAGACGTGGAGGTCACATTAGCTTAACTAGACGGTTTTAATGCCCCTTGGAAGAGACGTGGAGGTCAGAGTGGTTTAACAAGGCGGTTTTAATGCCCCTTGGAAGAGACGTGGAGTTCAGAGTGGTTTAACAAGACGGTTTTAATGCCCCTTTGAAGAGACGTGGAGGTCACAGTAGCTTAGCAAGACGGTTTTAATGCCGCTTGGAAGAGATATGGAGGTCAGAGTGGTTTAACAAGACAGTTTTAATAACCTTTGGAGGAGACGTAGAGTTCAGAGTGGTTTAACAAGACTGTTTTAATGTCCCTTGGAAGAGAAGTGGAGGTCACAGTTGCTTAACAAGATGGTTTTAATGCCCTTTGGAAGAGACGTAGATGTCAGAGTTGTTTAACAAGACAGTTTTAATGCCCCTTGGAAGAGATGTGGAGGTCACACTGGCTTAACAAGACGGTTTTAATGCCCCTTGGAAGAGACTTGGAGTTCAGACGGTTTTAATGCCCCTTGGAAGAGACGTGGAGGTCACAGTAGCTTAAAAAGACGGTTTTAATGCCTCTTGGAACAGACGGGGCGTTCAGAGTGGTTTAACAAGACGGTTTTAATGCAACTTGGAAGAGACGTGGAGGTCAGAGTGGTTTAACTAGACGGTTTTAATGCCCCTTGGAAGAGACTTGGAGTTCAGACGGTTTTAATGCCCCTTGGAAGAGATGTGGAGGTCACAGTAGCTTAACAAGTCGGTTTTAATGCCCCTTGGAAGAGACGTGGAGGTCAGAGTGGTTTAAGAAGATGGTTTTAATGCCCCTTGGAAGAGACGTGGAGGTCAGAGTGTTTTAACAAGACGGTTTTAATGCCCCTTGGAAGAGACGTGGAGTTCAGAGTCATTTAAGAAGACGGTTTTAAAGCCCCTTGGAAGAGACGTGGAGGTCACAGTAGCTTAACAAGACGGTTTTAATGCCCCTTGGAAGAGACGTGGAGTTCAGAGTGGTTTAACAAGACGGTTTTAATGCCCCTTTGAAGAGACGTGGAGGTCACAGTAGCTTAGCAAGACGGTTTTAATGCCGCTTGGAAGAGACGTGGAGCTCAGAGTGTTTTAACAAGACGGTTTTAATGCCCCTTGGAAGAGACGTGGAGGTCACAGTAGCTTAACAAGACGGTTTTAATACCCCTTGAAAGAGATGTGGAGATCACAGTAGCTTAACCAGACAGTTTTAATGCCCCTTGGTAGAAACATGGAGGCCAGAGTGGTTTAACAAGACACTTTTAATAACCTTTGGAAGAGACGTAGAGTTCAGAGTGGTTTAAAAAGACGGTTTTAATGCTCCTTGGAAGAGACCTGGAGGTCACAGTAGCTTAACAAGACGGATTTAATGACCCTTGGAAGAGACGTGGAGGTCAGAGTGGTTTAACAAGAAGGTTTTAATGCCCCTTGGGAGAGACGTGGAGTTCAGAGTGGTTTAACAAGACGGTTTTAATGCCCCTTGGAAGAGACGTGGAGGTCACAGTAGCTTAATAAGACGGTTTTAATGTCCCTTGGAAGAGACGTGGAGCTCAGAGTGTTTTAACAAGACGGTTTTAATGCCCCTTGGAAGAGACGTGGAGGTCACAGTAGCTTAACAAGACGGTTTTAATGCCCCTTGGAACAGACGTGGAGGTCACTGTAGCTTAACAAGACGGTTTTAATGCCCCTTGGAAGAGACGTGGAGGTCAGAGTGGTTTAACAAGACGGTTTTAATGCCCCTTGGAAGAGACGTGGAGGTCAGAGTGGTTTAACTAGACGGTTTTAATGCCCCTTGGAAGAGACTTGGAGTTCAGACGGTTTTAATGCCCCTTGGAAGAGATGTGGAGGTCACAGTAGCTTAACAAGACGGTTTTAATGCCCCTTGGAAGAGACGTGGAGGTCAGAGTGGTTTAACAAGACGGTTTTAATGCCCCTTGGAAGAGACGTGGAGGTCAGAGTTGTTTAACAAGACGGTTTTAATGCCCCTTGGAAGAGACGTGGAGTTCAGAGTCATTTAAGAAGACGGTTTTAAAGCCCCTTGGAAGAAACGTGGAGGTCACAGTAGCTTAACAAGACGGTTTTAATACCCCTTGGAAGAGACGTGTAGTCCAAAGTGGTATAACAGGACTGTTTTAATGCCCATTGTAAGACACGTGGAGGTCACAGTAGCTTAACAAGACCGTTTTATTGCCACTCGGAAGAGACGTGGAGTTCAGAGTGGTTTAACAAGACGGTTTTAATGCCCCTTGGAAGAGACTTGGAGTTCAGACGGTTTTAATGCCCCTTGGAAGAGATGTTGAGGTCACAGTAGCTTAACAAGATGGTTTTAATGCCCCTTGGAAGAGACGTGGAGGTCAGAGAGGTTTAAAAAGACGGTTTTAATGCCCCTTGGAAGAGACGTGGAGGTCAGAGTGGTTTAACAAGACGGTTTTATTGCCCCTTGGAAGAGACGTGGAGTTTCAGAGTCGTTTAACAAGACGGTTTTAATGTCCCTTGGAAGAGACTTGTAGGTCACAGCAGCTTAACAAGACGGTTTTAATACCCCTTGGAAGAGACGTGTAGTCCAAAGTGGTATAACAGGACGGTTTTAATGCCCCTTGGAAGACACGTGGAGGTCACAGTTGCTTAACAAGACGGCTTTATTGCCTCTCGGAAGAGACGTGGAGTTCAGAGTGGTTTAACAAGATGGTTTTAATGCCCCTTGGAAGAGACGTGGAGGTCACAGTAGCTTAACAAGACAGTATTAATGCCCCTTGGAAGACACGTGGAGGTCACAGTAGCTTAACAAGACAGTTTTAATACCCCTTGGAAAAGATATGGAGGTCAGAGTGGTTTAACAAGACAGTTTTTATAACTTTTGGAAGAGACGTAGAGTTCAGAGTGGTTTAACAAGACTGTTTTAATGTCCCTTGGAAGAGACGTGGAGGTCACAGTTGCTTAACAAGACGGTTTTAATGCCCTTTGGAAGAGACGTAGATGTCAGAGTTGTTTAACAAGACAGTTTTAATGCCCCTTGGAAGAGATGTGGAGGTCACACTGGCTTAACAAGACGGTTTTAATGCCCCTTGGAAGAGACTTGGAGTTCAGACGGTTTTAATGCCCCTTGGAAGAGACGTGGAGGTCACAGTAGCTTAAAAAGACGGTTTTAATGCCTCTTGGAACAGACGTGGCGTTCAGAGTGGTTTAACAAGACGGTTTTAATGCAACTTGGAAGAGACGTGGAGGTAACAGTAGCTTAACAAGACGGTTTTAATGCCCCTTGGAAGAGATGTGGAGGTCAGAGTGGTTTAACAAGACGGTTTTAATAACCTTTGGAAGAGACGTGGAGTTCAGAGTGGTTTAACAAGACTGTTTTAATGCCCCTTGGAAGAGACGTGGAGGTCACATTAGCTTAACTAGACGGTTTTAATGCCCCTTGGAAGAGACGTGGAGGTCAGACTGGTTTAATAAGGCGGTTTTAATGCCCCTTGGAAGAGACGTGGAGGTCAGAGTGGTTTAACAAGACGGTTTTATTGCCCCTTGGAAGAGACGTGGAGTTTCAGAGTCGTTTAACAAGACGGTTTTAATGTCCCTTGGAAGAGACTTGTAGGTCACAGCAGCTTAACAAGACGGTTTTAATACCCCTTGGAAGAGACGTGTAGTCCAAAGTGGTATAACAGGACGGTTTTAATGCCCCTTGGAAGACACGTGGAGGTCACAGTTGCTTAACAAGACGGCTTTATTGCCTCTCGGAAGAGACGTGGAGTTCAGAGTGGTTTAACAAGATGGTTTTAATGCCCCTTGGAAGAGACGTGGAGGTCACAGTAGCTTAACAAGACAGTATTAATGCCCCTTGGAAGACACGTGGAGGTCACAGTAGCTTAACAAGACAGTTTTAATACCCCTTGGAAAAGATATGGAGGTCAGAGTGGTTTAACAAGACAGTTTTTATAACCTTTGGAAGAGACGTAGAGTTCAGAGTGGTTTAACAAGACTGTTTTAATGTCCCTTGGAAGAGACGTGGAGGTCACAGTTGCTTAACAAGACGGTTTTAATGCCCTTTGGAAGAGACGTAGATGTCAGAGTTGTTTAACAAGACAGTTTTAATGCCCCTTGGAAGAGATGTGGAGGTCACACTGGATTAACAAGACGGTTTTAATGCCCCTTGGAAGAGACTTGGAGTTCAGACGGTTTTAATGCCCCTTGGAAGAGACGTGGAGGTCACAGTAGCTTAAAAAGACGGTTTTAATGCCTCTTGGAACAGACGTGGCGTTCAGAGTGGTTTAACAAGACGGTTTTAATGCAACTTGGAAGAGACGTGGAGGTAACAGTAGCTTAACAAGACGGTTTTAATGCCCCTTGGAAGAGATGTGGAGGTCAGAGTGGTTTAACAAGACGGTTTTAATGCCCCTTTGAAGAGACGTGGAGGTCACAGTAGCTTAGCAAGACGGTTTTAATGCCGCTTGGAAGAGACGTGGAGCTCAGAGTGGTTTAACAAGACTGTTTTAATGCCCCTTGGAAGAGAAGTGGAGGTCACATTAGCTTAACTAGACGGTTTTAATGCCCCTTGGAAGAGACGTGGAGGTCAGACTGGTTTAACAAGGCGGTTTTAATGCCCCTTGGAAGAGACGTGGAGTTCAGAGTGGTTTAACAAGACGGTTTTAATGCCCCTTTGAAGAGACGTGGAGGTCACAGTAGCTTAGCAAGACGGTTTTAATGCCGCTTGGAAGAGACGTGGAGCTCAGAGTGGTTTAACAAGACGGTTTTAATGCCCCTTGGAAGAGACGTGGAGATCACAGTAGCTTAACAAGACGGTCTTAATACCCCTTGGAAGAGACGTGGAGGTCACAGTAGCTTAACCAGACAGTTTTAATGCCCCTTGGTAGAAACGTGGAGGCCAGAGTGGTTTAACAAGACACTTTTAATAACCTTTGGAAGAGACGTAGAGTTCAGAGTGGTTTAAAAAGACGGTTTTAATGCTCCTTGGAAGAGACGTGGAGGTCACAGTAGCTTAACAAGACGGTTTTAATGCCCCTTGGAAGAGACGTGGAGGTCAGAGTGGTTTAACAAGACGGTTTTAATGCCCCTTGGGAGAGACGTGGAGTTCAGAGTGGTTTAACAAGACGGTTTTAATGCCACTTGGAAGAGACGTGGAGGTCACAGTAGCTTAACAAGACGGTTTTAATGCCCCTTGGAAGAGACGTTGAGGTCAGAGTGGTTTAACAAGACGGTTTTAATGCCCCTTGGGAGAGACGTGGAGTTCAGAGTGGTTTAACAAGACGGTTTTAATGCCCCTTGGAAGAGACGTGGAGGTCACAGTAGCTTTACAAGACGGATTTAATACCCCTTGGAAGAGACGTGGAGGTCACAGTAGCTTAACAAGACAGTTTTAATGCACCTTGGAAGAAACGTGGAGGTCAGAATGGTTTAACAAGACGGTTTTAATGTCCCTTGGAAGAGATGTGTAGGTCACAGTAGCTTAACAAGACGGTTTTAATGCCCCTTGGAAGACACGTGAAGGTCACAGTACCTTATCAAGACGGTTTTATTGCCACTCGGAATAGACATGGGGTTCAGAGTGGTTTAAAAAGACGGTTTTAAGGCCCCTTGGTAGAGACGTGGTGGTCACAGTAGCTTAACAAGACAGTATTAATGCCCCTTGGAAGAGACGTGGTGTTCACAGTAGGTTAACAAGACGGTTTTAATGCCCTTTGGAAGAGATGTGGAGGTCAGAGTGGTTTAATAAGACGGTTTTAATAACCTTTGCAAGAGACGTAGAGTTCAGAGTGGTTTAGCAAGACGGTTTTAATGCCGTTGGAAGAGACGTGGAGGTCAGAGTAGCGTATCAAGATGGTTTTAATGCCCCCTGGAAGAGACATGGAGTTCACAGTGGTTTAACAAGACGGTTTTAATGCCACTTGGAAGAGACATGGAGGTCACAGTAGCTTAACAAGATGGTTTTAATGCCACTTGGAAGAGACTTGGAGGTCACAGTAGCTTAATAAGTTGGTTTTAATACCACTTGGAAGAGACGTGGAGGTCACAGTAGCTTAACAAGAGAGTTTTAATGCCCCTTGGAAGAAACGTGGAGGTCAGAGTGGTTTAACAAGATCGTTTTAATGCCCCTTGGAAGAGATGTGGAGGTAACAGTAGCTTAGCAAGACAGTTTTAATGCCCCTTGGAAGAGAAATTGAGTTCAGAGTGGTTTAACAAGATGGTTTTAATGCCCCTTGGAAGAGACGTGGAGCTCAGAGTTTCTTAACAAGATGGTTTTAATGCCCCTTGGAAGAGATGTGGAGATCACAGTAGTTTAACAAGACGGTTTTAATGCCTCTTCGAAGAGACGTGGAGGTCAGAGTGGTTTAACAAGACGGTTTTAATGACCTTTGGAAGAGACGTGGAGTTCAGAGTGGGTTAACAACACAGTTTTAATGCCCCTTGGAAGAGACGTGGATGTCAGAGTCGTTTAACAAGACAGTTTTAATGCCCCTTGGAAGAGACTTGGAGGTCACACTGGCTTAACAAGACGGTTTTAATGCCCCTTGGAAGAGACTTGGAATTCAGACTGTTTTAATTCCCCTTGGAAGAGACGTGGAGGTCACAGTAGCTTAACAAGACGGTTTTAATGCCCCTTGGAAGAGACATGGAGTTCTGAGTGGATTAACAAAACGGTTTTATTTCCCCTTGGAAGAGAAGAGGAGATCACAGTTGCTTAACAAGATGGTTTTAATGCCCCTGGGAAGAGAAGTGGAAGTCACAGTGTCTTAACAAGACGGTTTTAATGCCCCTTGGAAGAGACGTGGAGGTCAGAGTGGTTTAACAAGATGGTTTTAATGCCCCTTGGAAGAGACGTGGAGGTAACAGTAGCTTAACAAGACGGTTTTAATGCCACTTGGAAGAGATGTGGAGGTCAGAGTGGTTTAACAAGAAGGTTTTAATGCCCCTTGGAATAGACGTGGAGGTCACAGTAGCTTTACAAGACGGTTTTAATGCCCCTTGGAAGAGACTTGGAGTTCAGACGGTTTTAATGCCCCTTGGAAGAGACGTGGAGGTCACAGTAGCTTAAAAAGACGGTTTTAATGCCTCTTGGAACAGACGTGGCGTTCAGAGTGGTTTAACAAGACGGTTTTAATGCAACTTGGAAGAGACGTGGAGGTAACAGTAGCTTAACAAGACGGTTTTAATGCCCCTTGGAAGAGATGTGGAGGTCAGAGTGGTTTAACAAGACGGTTTTAATAACCTTTGGAAGAGACGTGGAGTTCAGAGTGGTTTAACAAGACTGTTTTAATGCCCCTTGGAAGAGACGTGGAGGTCACATTAGCTTAACTAGACGGTTTTAATGCCCCTTGGAAGAGACGTGGAGGTCAGACTGGTTTAATAAGGCGGTTTTAATGCCCCTTGGAAGAGACGTGGAGGTCAGAGTGGTTTAACAAGACGGTTTTATTGCCCCTTGGAAGAGACGTGGAGTTTCAGAGTCGTTTAACAAGACGGTTTTAATGTCCCTTGGAAGAGACTTGTAGGTCACAGCAGCTTAACAAGACGGTTTTAATACCCCTTGGAAGAGACGTGTAGTCCAAAGTGGTATAACAGGACGGTTTTAATGCCCCTTGGAAGACACGTGGAGGTCACAGTTGCTTAACAAGACGGCTTTATTGCCTCTCGGAAGAGACGTGGAGTTCAGAGTGGTTTAACAAGATGGTTTTAATGCCCCTTGGAAGAGACGTGGAGGTCACAGTAGCTTAACAAGACAGTATTAATGCCCCTTGGAAGACACGTGGAGGTCACAGTAGCTTAACAAGACAGTTTTAATACCCCTTGGAAAAGATATGGAGGTCAGAGTGGTTTAACAAGACAGTTTTTATAACCTTTGGAAGAGACGTAGAGTTCAGAGTGGTTTAACAAGACTGTTTTAATGTCCCTTGGAAGAGACGTGGAGGTCACAGTTGCTTAACAAGACGGTTTTAATGCCCTTTGGAAGAGACGTAGATGTCAGAGTTGTTTAACAAGACAGTTTTAATGCCCCTTGGAAGAGATGTGGAGGTCACACTGGATTAACAAGACGGTTTTAATGCCCCTTGGAAGAGACTTGGAGTTCAGACGGTTTTAATGCCCCTTGGAAGAGACGTGGAGGTCACAGTAGCTTAAAAAGACGGTTTTAATGCCTCTTGGAACAGACGTGGCGTTCAGAGTGGTTTAACAAGACGGTTTTAATGCAACTTGGAAGAGACGTGGAGGTAACAGTAGCTTAACAAGACGGTTTTAATGCCCCTTGGAAGAGATGTGGAGGTCAGAGTGGTTTAACAAGACGGTTTTAATGCCCCTTTGAAGAGACGTGGAGGTCACAGTAGCTTAGCAAGACGGTTTTAATGCCGCTTGGAAGAGACGTGGAGCTCAGAGTGGTTTAACAAGACTGTTTTAATGCCCCTTGGAAGAGACGTGGAGGTCACATTAGCTTAACTAGACGGTTTTAATGCCCCTTGGAAGAGACGTGGAGGTCAGACTGGTTTAACAAGGCGGTTTTAATGCCCCTTGGAAGAGACGTGGAGTTCAGAGTGGTTTAACAAGACGGTTTTAATGCCCCTTTGAAGAGACGTGGAGGTCACAGTAGCTTAGCAAGACGGTTTTAATGCCGCTTGGAAGAGACGTGGAGCTCAGAGTGGTTTAACAAGACGGTTTTAATGCCCCTTGGAAGAGACGTGGAGATCACAGTAGCTTAACAAGACGGTCTTAATACCCCTTGGAAGAGACGTGGAGGTCACAGTAGCTTAACCAGACAGTTTTAATGCCCCTTGGTAGAAACGTGGAGGCCAGAGTGGTTTAACAAGACACTTTTAATAACCTTTGGAAGAGACGTAGAGTTCAGAGTGGTTTAAAAAGACGGTTTTAATGCTCCTTGGAAGAGACGTGGAGGTCACAGTAGCTTAACAAGACGGTTTTAATGCCCCTTGGAAGAGACGTGGAGGTCAGAGTGGTTTAACAAGACGGTTTTAATGCCCCTTGGGAGAGACGTGGAGTTCAGAGTGGTTTAACAAGACGGTTTTAATGCCACTTGGAAGAGACGTGGAGGTCACAGTAGCTTAACAAGACGGTTTTAATGCCCCTTGGAAGAGACGTTGAGGTCAGAGTGGTTTAACAAGACGGTTTTAATGCCCCTTGGGAGAGACGTGGAGTTCAGAGTGGTTTAACAAGACGGTTTTAATGCCCCTTGGAAGAGACGTGGAGGTCACAGTAGCTTTACAAGACGGATTTAATACCCCTTGGAAGAGACGTGGAGGTCACAGTAGCTTAACAAGACAGTTTTAATGCACCTTGGAAGAAACGTGGAGGTCAGAATGGTTTAACAAGACGGTTTTAATGTCCCTTGGAAGAGATGTGTAGGTCACAGTAGCTTAACAAGACGGTTTTAATGCCCCTTGGAAGACACGTGAAGGTCACAGTACCTTATCAAGACGGTTTTATTGCCACTCGGAATAGACATGGGGTTCAGAGTGGTTTAAAAAGACGGTTTTAAGGCCCCTTGGTAGAGACGTGGTGGTCACAGTAGCTTAACAAGACAGTATTAATGCCCCTTGGAAGAGACGTGGTGTTCACAGTAGGTTAACAAGACGGTTTTAATGCCCTTTGGAAGAGATGTGGAGGTCAGAGTGGTTTAATAAGACGGTTTTAATAACCTTTGCAAGAGACGTAGAGTTCAGAGTGGTTTAGCAAGACGGTTTTAATGCCGTTGGAAGAGACGTGGAGGTCAGAGTAGCTTATCAAGATGGTTTTAATGCCCCCTGGAAGAGACATGGAGTTCACAGTGGTTTAACAAGACGGTTTTAATGCCACTTGGAAGAGACATGGAGGTCACAGTAGCTTAACAAGATGGTTTTAATGCCACTTGGAAGAGACTTGGAGGTCACAGTAGCTTAATAAGTTGGTTTTAATACCACTTGGAAGAGACGTGGAGGTCACAGTAGCTTAACAAGAGAGTTTTAATGCCCCTTGGAAGAAACGTGGAGGTCAGAGTGGTTTAACAAGATCGTTTTAATGCCCCTTGGAAGAGATGTGGAGGTAACAGTAGCTTAGCAAGACAGTTTTAATGCCCCTTGGAAGAGAAATTGAGTTCAGAGTGGTTTAACAAGATGGTTTTAATGCCCCTTGGAAGAGACGTGGAGCTCAGAGTTTCTTAACAAGATGGTTTTAATGCCCCTTGGAAGAGATGTGGAGATCACAGTAGTTTAACAAGACGGTTTTAATGCCTCTTCAAAGAGACGTGGAGGTCAGAGTGGTTTAACAAGACGGTTTTAATGACCTTTGGAAGAGACGTGGAGTTCAGAGTGGGTTAACAACACAGTTTTAATGCCCCTTGGAAGAGACGTGGATGTCAGAGTCATTTAACAAGACAGTTTTAATGCCCCTTGGAAGAGACTTGGAGGTCACACTGGCTTAACAAGACGGTTTTAATGCCCCTTGGAAGAGACTTGGAATTCAGACTGTTTTAATTCCCCTTGGAAGAGACGTGGAGGTCACAGTAGCTTAACAAGACGGTTTTAATGCCCCTTGGAAGAGACATGGAGTTCTGAGTGGATTAACAAAACGGTTTTATTTCCCCTTGGAAGAGAAGAGGAGATCACAGTTGCTTAACAAGATGGTTTTAATGCCCCTGGGAAGAGACGTGGAAGTCACAGTGTCTTAACAAGACGGTTTTAATGCCCCTTGGAAGAGACGTGGAGGTCAGAGTGGTTTAACAAGATGGTTTTAATGCCCCTTGGAAGAGACGTGGAGGTAACAGTAGCTTAACAAGACGGTTTTAATGCCACTTGGAAGAGATGTGGAGGTCAGAGTGGTTTAACAAGAAGGTTTTAATGCCCCTTGGAATAGACGTGGAGGTAACAGTAGCTTTACAAGACGGTTTTAATACCCCTTGGAAGAGACGTGGAGGTCACAGTAGCTTAAGCAGACAGTTTTAATGCCCCCTGGAAGAAACGTGGAGGTCAGAGTGGTTTAACAAAACAGTTTTAATAACCTTTGGAAGAGACGTAGAGTTCAGAGTGGTTTATCAAGACGGTTTTAATGTCCCTTGGAAGAGACGTGGAGGTCACAGTAGCTTAACAAGACGGTTTTAATGCCCATTGGAATAGACGTGGAGGGCAGCGTGGTTTAACAAGACGGTTTTAATGCCTCTTGGAAGAGACGTGGAGGTCAGAGTGGTTTAACAAGACGGTTGTAATGCCCCTTGGAAGAGACGTGGAGTTCAGAGTCGTTTAACAAGACGGTTTTAATGCCCCTTGGAAGAGACGTGGAGGTCACAGTAGCTTAACAAGACGGTTTTAGTACCCCTTGGAAGAGACGTGGAGTTCAAAGTCGTTTAACAGGATGGATTTAATGCCCCTTGGAAGAGACGTGGAGGTCACAGTAGCTTAACAAGACGGTTTTAATGCCCCTTGGAACAGACGTGGAGGTCACAGTGGCTTAACAAGATGGTTTTAATGCCCCTTGGAAGAGACGTGGAGGTCAGAGTGGTTTAACAAGACGGTTTTAATGCCCCTTGGAAGAGACGTGGAGGTCAGAGTGGTTTAACAAGACGGTTTTAATGCCCCTTGGAAGAGACTTGGAGTTCAGACGGTTTTAATGCCCCTTGGAAGAGATGTTGAGGTCACAGTAGCTTAACAAGACGGTTTTAATGCCCCTTGGAAGAGACGTGGAGGTCAGAGAGGTTTAACAAGACGGTTTTAATGCCCCTTGGAAGAGACGTGGAATTCAGAGTGGGTTAACAAGACGGTTTTATTGCCCCTTGGAAGAGACGTGGAGTTTCAGAGTCGTTTAACAAGACGGTTTTAATGTCCCTTGGAAGAGACTTGTAGGTCACAGCAGCTTAACAAGACGGTTTTAATACCCCTTGGAAGAAACGTGTAGTTCAAAGTGGTTTAACAGGACGGTTTTAATGCCCCTTGGAAGACACGTGGAGGTCACAGTTGCTTAACAAGACGGCTTTATTGCCTCTCGGAAGAGACGTGGAGTTCAGAGTGGTTTAACAAGATGGTTTTAATGCCCCTTGGAAGAGACGTGGAGGTCACAGTAGCTTAACAAGACAGTATTAATGCCCCTTGGAAGACACGTGGAGGTCACAGTAGCTTAACAAGACAGTTTTAATACCCCTTGGAAGAGATATGGAGGTCAGAGTGGTTTAACAAGACAGTTTTAATAACCTTTGGAAGAGACGTAGAGTTCAGAGTGGTTTAACAAGACGGTTTTAATGTCCGTTGGAAGAGACGTGGAGGTCACATTTGCTTAACAAGACGGTTTTAATGCCCTTTGGAAGAGACGTGGATGTCAGAGTCGTTTAACAAGACAGTTTTAATGCCCCTTGGAAGAGATGTGGAGGTCACACTGGCTTAACAAGACGGTTTTAATGCCCCTTGGAAGAGACTTGGAGTTCAGATGGTTTTAATGCCCCTTGGAAGAGACGTGGAGGTCACAGTAGCTTAAAAAGACGGTTTTAATGCCTCTTGGAACAAACGTGGAGTTCAGAGTGGTTTAACAAGACGGTTTTAATGCCCCTTGGAATAGACGTGGACTTAACAGTAGCTTAACAAGACGGTTTTAATGCCCCTTGGAAGAGATGTGGAGGTCAGAGTGGTTTAACAAGACGGATTTAATAACCTTTGGAAGAGACGTGGAGTTCAGAGTGGTTTAACAAGACTGTTTTAGTGCCGCTTGGAAGAGACTTGGAGGTCACATTAGCTTAACTAGACGGTTTTAATGCCCCTTGGAAGAGACGTGGAAGTCAGAGTGGTTTAACAAGACGGTTTTAATGCCCCTTGGAAGAGACGTGGAGTTCAGAGTGGTTTAACAAGACTGTTTTAATGCCCCTTGGAAGAGACGTGGAGGTCACAGTAGCTTAACAGAACGGTTTTAATGCCCCTTGGAAGAGACTTTGAGGTCACAGTAGCTTAGCAAGACGGTTTTAATACCCCTTGGAAGAGACGTGGAGGTCACAGTAGCTTAACCAGACAGTTTTAATGACCCTTGGTAGAAACGTGGAGGTCAGAGTGGTTTAACAAGACAGTTTTAATAACCTTTGGAAGAGACGTAGAGTTCAGAGTGGTTTAAGAAGACGGTTTTAATGCCCCTTGGAGGAGACGTGGAGGTCACAGTAGCTTAACAAGACGGTTGTAATGCCCCTTGGAAGAGACGTGGAGTTCAGAGTCGTTTAACAAGACGGTTTTAATGCCCCTTGGAAGAGACGTGGAGGTCACAGTAGCTTAACAAGACGGTTTTAGTACCCCTTGGAAGAGACGTGGAGTTCAAAGTCGTTTAACAGGATGGATTTAATGCCCCTTGGAAGAGACGTGGAGGTCACAGTAGCTTAACAAGACGGTTTTAATGCCCCTTGGAACAGACGTGGAGGTCACAGTGGCTTAACAAGATGGTTTTAATGCCCCTTGGAAGAGACGTGGAGGTCAGAGTGGTTTAACAAGACGGTTTTAATGCCCCTTGGAAGAGACGTGGAGGTCAGAGTGGTTTAACAAGACGGTTTTAATGCCCCTTGGAAGAGACTTGGAGTTCAGACGGTTTTAATGCCCCTTGGAAGAGATGTTGAGGTCACAGTAGCTTAACAAGACGGTTTTAATGCCCCTTGGAAGAGACGTGGAGGTCAGAGAGGTTTAACAAGACGGTTTTAATGCCCCTTGGAAGAGACGTGGAATTCAGAGTGGGTTAACAAGACGGTTTTATTGCCCCTTGGAAGAGACGTGGAGTTTCAGAGTCGTTTAACAAGACGGTTTTAATGTCCCTTGGAAGAGACTTGTAGGTCACAGCAGCTTAACAAGACGGTTTTAATACCCCTTGGAAGAAACGTGTAGTTCAAAGTGGTTTAACAGGACGGTTTTAATGCCCCTTGGAAGACACGTGGAGGTCACAGTTGCTTAACAAGACGGCTTTATTGCCTCTCGGAAGAGACGTGGAGTTCAGAGTGGTTTAACAAGATGGTTTTAATGCCCCTTGGAAGAGACGTGGAGGTCACAGTAGCTTAACAAGACAGTATTAATGCCCCTTGGAAGACACGTGGAGGTCACAGTAGCTTAACAAGACAGTTTTAATACCCCTTGGAAGAGATATGGAGGTCAGAGTGGTTTAACAAGACAGTTTTAATAACCTTTGGAAGAGACGTAGAGTTCAGAGTGGTTTAACAAGACGGTTTTAATGTCCGTTGGAAGAGACGTGGAGGTCACATTTGCTTAACAAGACGGTTTTAATGCCCTTTGGAAGAGACGTGGATGTCAGAGTCGTTTAACAAGACAGTTTTAATGCCCCTTGGAAGAGATGTGGAGGTCACACTGGCTTAACAAGACGGTTTTAATGCCCCTTGGAAGAGACTTGGAGTTCAGATGGTTTTAATGCCCCTTGGAAGAGACGTGGAGGTCACAGTAGCTTAAAAAGACGGTTTTAATGCCTCTTGGAACAAACGTGGAGTTCAGAGTGGTTTAACAAGACGGTTTTAATGCCCCTTGGAATAGACGTGGACTTAACAGTAGCTTAACAAGACGGTTTTAATGCCCCTTGGAAGAGATGTGGAGGTCAGAGTGGTTTAACAAGACGGATTTAATAACCTTTGGAAGAGACGTGGAGTTCAGAGTGGTTTAACAAGACTGTTTTAGTGCCGCTTGGAAGAGACTTGGAGGTCACATTAGCTTAACTAGACGGTTTTAATGCCCCTTGGAAGAGACGTGGAAGTCAGAGTGGTTTAACAAGACGGTTTTAATGCCCCTTGGAAGAGACGTGGAGTTCAGAGTGGTTTAACAAGACTGTTTTAATGCCCCTTGGAAGAGACGTGGAGGTCACAGTAGCTTAACAGAACGGTTTTAATGCCCCTTGGAAGAGACTTTGAGGTCACAGTAGCTTAGCAAGACGGTTTTAATACCCCTTGGAAGAGACGTGGAGGTCACAGTAGCTTAACCAGACAGTTTTAATGACCCTTGGTAGAAACGTGGAGGTCAGAGTGGTTTAACAAGACAGTTTTAATAACCTTTGGAAGAGACGTAGAGTTCAGAGTGGTTTAAGAAGACGGTTTTAATGCCCCTTGGAGGAGACGTGGAGGTCACAGTAGCTTAACAAGACGGTTTTAATGCCCCTTGGAAGAGACATGGAGGTCAGAGTGGTTTAACAAGACGGTTTTAATGCCCCTTGGGAGAGACGTGGAGTTCAAAGTGGTTTAACAAGAAGGTTTTAATGCCCCTTCGAAGAGACGTGGAGGTCACAGTAGCTTAATAAGACGGTTTTAATGTCCCTTGGAAGAGACGTGGAGCTCAGAGTGTTTTAACAAGACGGTTTTAATGCCCCTGGGAAGAGACGTGGAGGTCACAGTAGCTTTACAAGACGGATTTAATACACCTTGGAAGAGACTTGGAGGTCACAGTAGCTTAACAAGACAGATTTAATGCCCCTTGGAAGAAACGTGGAGGTCAGAGTGGTTTAACAAGATGGTTTTAATGCCCCTTGGAAGAGATGTGTAGGTCACAGTTTCTTAACAAGATGGTTTTAATGCCCCTTGGAAGAGTACTGGAGTTCAGAGTGGTTTGACAAGATGGTTTGAATGCTCTTTGGAAGAGACGTGGAGTTCAGAGTGCTTTAACAAGATGGTTTTATTGCCCCTTGGAAGAGACGTGGAGGTCACAGTAACTTAACAAGACGGTCTTAATGCTCCTTGGAAGAGACGTGGAGGTCAGAGTGGTTTATTAAGACGGTTTTAATGCCCAATGGAAGAGACGTCGAGGTCACAGTTGCTTAACAAGACGGTTTTAATGCCACTTGGAAGAGACGTGGAGTTCATAGTGGTTTAACAAGACGGTTTTAATGCCTCTTGAAAGAGACATGGAGGTCAGAGTGGTTTAACAAGATGGTTTTTTTGCACGTTGGAAGAGACGTGGAGTTCACAGTATCTTTACAAGAAGGTTTTAATACCCCTTGGAAGAGACGCTTAGGTCACAGAAGCTTAGCAAGACGGTTTTAATGCCCCTTTGGAAGAGACGTGGAGTTCAGAGTGGTTTAACAAGATGGTTTTATTGCCCCTTGGAAGAGACGTGGAGGTCACAGTAGCTTAACAAGACAGTTTTAATGCCCCTTGGAAGAGACGTGGAGGTCAGAGTGGTTTAAAAAGATGGTTTTAATGCCCTTTGGAAGAGACGTGGAGTTCAGAGTGGTTTAACAAGATGGTTTTTTTGCACCTTGGAAGAGACGTGGAGGTCACAGTTGCTTAGCAAGACGGTTTTAATGCCTCTTGGAAGACACGTGAAGGTCACAGTAGCTTAACAACAAAGTTTTAATGCCACTCGGAAGAGACGTGGGGTTCAGAGTGGTTTAAAAAGACGGTTTTAATGCCCCTTGGTAGAGACGTGGAGGTCACAGTAGCTTAACAAGACAGTATTAATGCCCCTTGGAAGAGACGTGGTGTTCACAGTAGCTTAACAAGACGGTTTTAATGCCATTTGGAAGAGATGTGGAGGTCAGAGTGGTTTAACAAGACAGTTTTAATAACCTTTGCAAGAGACGTAGAGTTCAGAGTGGTTTAGCAAGACGGTTTTAATGCCCTTGGAAGACACGTGGAGGTCAGAGTAGCTTATCAAGATGGTTTTAATGCCCCCTGGAAGAGACATGGAGTTCAGAGTGGTTTAACAAGACGGTTTTAATGCCCCTTGGAAGAGACGTGGAGGTCACAGTAGCTTAACAAGATGGTTTTCATGCCCCTTGGAAGAGACTTGGAGGTCACAGTAGCTTAATAAGACGGTTTTAATACCACTTGGAAGAGACGTGGAGGTCACAGTAGCTTAACAAGAGAGTTTTAATGCCCCTTGGAAGAAACGTGGAGGTCAGAGTGGTTTAACAAGATCGTTTTAATGCCCCTTGGAAGAGACATGGAGGTCACAGAAGCTTAACAAGACAGTTTTAATGCCCCTTGGAAGAGAAATGGAGTTCAGAGTGGTTTAACAAGATGGTTTTAATGCCCCTTGGAAGAGACGTGGAGTTCAGAGTTTTTTAACAAGATGGTTTTAATGCCTCTTGGAAGAGATGTGGAGGTCACAGTAGTTTAACAAGACGGTTTTAATGCCCCTTGGAAGAGACATGGAGGTCAGAGTGGTCTAACAAGACGGTTTTAATGCCCTTTGGAAGAGACGAGGAGTTCAGATTGGGTTAACAAGACAGTTTTAATGCCCCTTGGAAGAGACGTGGATGTCAGAGTCGTTTAAGAAAACAGTTTTAATGCCCCTTGGAAGAGACGTGGAGGTCACACTGGCTTAACAAGACGGTTTTAATGCCCCTTGGAAGAGACTTGGAGTTCAGACTGTTTTAATGCTCCTTGGAAGAGACGTGGAAGTCACAGTGTCTTAACAAGACGGTTTTAATGCCCCTTGGAAGAGACGTGGAGGTCAGAGTGGTATAACAAGATGGTTTTAATGCCCCTTGGAAGAGACGTGGAGGTAACAGTAGCTTAACAAGACGATTTTAATGCCACTTGGAAGAGATGTGGAGGTCAGAGTGGTTTAACAGGAAGGTTTTAATGCCCCTTGGAATAGACGTGGAGGTCACAGTAGCTTTACAAGACGGTTTTAATACCCCTAGGAAGAGACGCGGAAGTCACAGTAGCTTAACCAGACAGTTTTAATGCCCCTTGGAAGAAACGTGGAGGTCAGAATTGTTTAACAACACAGTTTTAATAACCTTTGGAAGAGACGTAGAATTCAGAGTGGTTTAACAAGACGGTTTTAATGCCTCTTGGAAGAGACGTGGAGGTCACAGTATCTTAACAAGACGGTTTTAATGCCCCTTGGAATAGACGTGGAGGGCAGCGTGGTTTAACAAGACGGTTTTAATGCCCCTTGGAAGAGACGTGGAGGTCAGAGTGGTTTAACAAGACGGTTGTAATGCCCCTTGGAAGAGACGTGGAGTTCAGAGTCGTTAAACAAGACGGTTTTAATGCCCCTTGGAAGAGACGTAGAGGTCGCAGTAGCTTAACAAGACGGTTTTAGTACCCCTTGGAAGAGACGTGGAGTTCAAAGTCGTTTAACAGAATGGTTTTAATGCCCTTGGAAGAGACGTGGAGGTCACAGTAGCTTAACAAGACGGTTTTAATGCCCCTTGGAACAGACGTGGTGGTCACAGTAGCTTAACAAGACGGTTTTAATGCCCCTTGGAAGAGACGTGGAGGTCAGAGTGGTTTAACAAGACGGTTTTAATGCCCCTTGGAAGAGACGTGGAGGTCAGAGTTGTTTAACAAGACAGTTTTAATGCCCCTTGGAAGAGACTTGGAGTTCAGACGGTTTTAATGCCCCTTGGAAGAGATGTGGAGGTCACAGTAGCTTAACAAGACGGTTTTAATGCCACTTGGAAGAGACGTGGAGGTCAGAGTGGTTTAACAAGACGGTTTTAATGCCCCTTGGAAGAGACATGGAGGTCAGAGTGCTTTAACAAGACGGTTTTAATGCCCCTTGGAAGAGACGTGGAATTCAGAGTCCTTTAACAAGACGGTTTTAAAGCCCCTTGGAAGAGACGTGGAGGTCACAGTAGCTTAACAAGACGGTTTTAATTCCCCTTGGAAGAGACGTGTAGTCCAAAGTGGTTTAACAGGACGGTTTTAATGCCCCTTGTAAGACACGTCGAGGTCACAGTAGCTTAACAAGATGGCTTTATTGCCACTCGGAAGAGACGTGGAGTTCAGTGTGGTTTAACAAGACGGTTTTAATGCCCCTTGGAAGAGACGTGGAGGTCACAGTAACTTAACAAGACAGTATTAATGCCCCTTTGAAGACACGAGGAGGTCACAGTAGCTTAACAAGACAGTTTTAATACCCCTTGGAAGAGATATGGAGGTCAGAGTGGTTTAACAAGACAGTTTTAATAACCTTTGGAAGAGACGTAGAGTTCAGAGTGGTTTAACAAGACTGTTTTAATATCCCTTGGAAGAGACGTGGAGGTCACAGTTGCTTAACAAGACGGTTTTAATGCCCTTTGGAAGAGACGTGGATGTCAGAGTCGATTAACAAGACAGTTTTAATGCCCCTTGGAAGAGATGTGGAGGTCACGCTTTCTTAACAAGACGGTTTTAATGCTCCTTGGAAGAGACTTGGATTTCAGACGGTTTTAATGCCCCTTAGAAGAGACGTGGAGGTCACAGTAGCTTAAAAAGACGGTTTTAATGCCTCTTGGAACAGACGTGGCATTCAGAGTGGTTTAACAAGAAGGTTTTAATGCCCCTTGGAAGAGACGTGGAGATCACAGTTGATAAACAAAACGGTTTTAATGCAACTTGGAAGAGACGTGGAGGTAACAGGAGCTTAACAAGACGGTTTTAATGCCCCTTGGAAGAGATGTGGAGGTCAGAGCGGTTTAACAAGACGGTTTTAATAACCTTTGGAAGAGACGTGGAGTTCAGAGTGGTTTAACAAGACTGTTTTAATGCCCCTTGGAAGAGACGTGGAGGTCACATTAGCTTAACTAGACGGTTTTAATGCCCCTTGGAAGAGACGTGGAGGTCAGAGTGGTTTAACAAGGCGGTTTTAATGCCCCTTGGAAGAGACGTGGAGTTCAGAGTGGTTTAACAAGACTGTTTTAATGCCCCTTGGAAGAGACGTGGAGGTCACAGTAGCTTAGCAAGACGGTTTTAATGCCCCTTGGAAGAGACGTGAAGCTCAGAGTGTTTTAACAAGACGGTTTTAATGCCCGTTGGAAGAGACGTGGAGGTCACAGTAGCTTAACAAGACGGTTTTAATACCCCTTGGAAGAGACGTGGAGGTCACAGTAGCTTAACCAGACAGTTTTAATGCCCCTTGGTAGAAACGTGGAGGTCAGAGTGGTTTAACAATACACTTTTAATAACCTTTGGAAGAGACGTAGAGTTCAGAGTGGTTTAACAAGAAGGTTTTAATGCCCCTTGGAAGATACGTGGAGGTCACAGTAGCATAACAAGACGGTTTTAATGCCCCTTGGAAGAGACGTGGAGGTCAGAGTGGTTTAACAAGACGGTTTTAATGCCCCTTGGGAGAGACTTGGAGTTCAGAGAGGTTTAACAAGACGGTTTTAATGCCCCTTGGAAGAGACGTGGAGGTCACAGTAGCTTAATAAGACGGTTTTAATGTCCCTTGGAAGAGACGTGGAGCTCAGAGTGTTTTAACAAGACGGTTTTAATGCCCCTTGGAAGAGACGTGGAGGTCACAGTAGCTTTACAAGATGGATTTAATACCCCTTGGAAGAGACGTGGAGGTCACAGTAGCTTAACAAGAAAGTTTTAATGCCCCTTGGAAGAAACGTGGAGGTCAGAGTGGTTTAACAAGATGGTTTTAATGCCCCTTGGAAGAGATGTGTAGGTCACAGTAGCTTAACAAGACGGTTTTAATGCCCCTTGGAAGACACGTGAAGGCCACAGTAGCTTAACAAGACGGTTTTAATGCCACTCGGAAGAGACGTGGGGTTCAGAGTGGTTTAAAAATACGGTTTTAATGCCCCTTGGTAGAGACGTGGTGGTCACAGTAGCTTAACAAGACAGTATTAATGCCCCTTAGAAGAGACGTGGTGTTCACAGTAGCTTAACAAGACGGTTTTAATGCCCTTTGGAAGAGATGTGGAGGTCAGAATGGTTTAACAAGACAGTTTTAATAGCCTTTGCAAGAGACGTAGAGTTCAGAGTGGTTTAGCAAGACGGTTTTAATGCCCTTGGAAGAGACTTGGAGGTCACAGTAGCTTAATAAGACGGTTTTAATACCACTTGGAAGAGACGTGGAGGTCACAGTAGCTTAACAAGATGGTTTTAATGCCCCTTGGAAGAGACTTGGAGGTCACAGTAGCTTAATAAGACGCTTTTAATACCACTTGGAAGAGACGTGGAGGTCACAGTAGCTTAACAAGAGAGTTTTAATGCCCATTGGAAGAAACGTGGAGGTCAGAGTGGTTTAACAAGATCGTTTTAATGCCCCTTCTAAGAGACGTGGAGGTCACAGTAGCTTAACAAGACAGTTTTAATGCCCCTTGGAAGAGAAATGGAGTTCAGAGTGGTTTAACAAGATGGTTTTAATGCCCCTTGGAAGAGACGTGGAGGTCAGAGTGGTTTAACAAGACGGTTTTAATTCCGTTTGGAAGAGACGTGGATGTCAGAGTCGTTTAACAAGACAGTTTTAATGCCCCTTGGAAGAGACGTGGAGGTCACACTGGTTTAATAGGACGGTTTTAATGCCCCTTGGAAGAGACTTGGAGTTCAGACTGTTTTAATGCCCCTTGGAAGAGACGTGGAGGTCACAGTAGCTTAACAAGACGGTTTTAATGCCCCTTTGAAGAGACGTGGAGTTCAGAGTTTTTTAACAAGACGGTTTTAATGCCCCTTGGAAGAGAAGAGGAGATCACAGTTGCTTAACAAGATGGTTTTAATGCCCGTTGGAAGAGACCTGGAAGTCACAGTGTCTTAACAAGACGGTTTTAATGCCCCTTGCAAGAGACGTGGAGGTCAGAGTGGTTTAACAAGATGGTTTTAATGCCCCTTGGAAGAGACGTGGAGGTAACAGTAGCTTAACAAGACAGTTTTAATGCCACTTGGAAGAGATGTGGAGGTCAGAGTGGTTTAACAAGAAGGTTTTAATGACCCTTGGAATAGACGTGGAGGTCACAGTAGCTTTACAAGACGGTTTTAATACCCCATGGTAGAGACGTGGAGGTCACAGTAGCTTAACCAGACAGTTTTAATGCCCCTTGGAAGAAACGTGGAGGTCAGAGTGGTTTAACAAAACAGTTTTAATAACCTTTTGAAGAGACGTAGAGTTCAGAGTGGTTTAACAAGACGGTTTTAATGCCCCTTGGAAGAGACGTGAAGGTCACAGTAGCTTAACAAGACGGTTTTAATGCCCCTTGGAATAGACATGGAGGGCAGCGTGGTTTAACAAGACAGTTTTAATGCCTCTTGGAAGAGACACGGAGTTCAGAGTGGTTTAACAAGACGGTTGTAATGCCCCTTGGATGAGACGTGTAGTTCAGAGTCGTTTAATAAGACGGTTTTAATGCCCATTGGAAGAGACGTGGAGGTCACAGTAGCTTAACAAGACGGTTTTAATGCCCCTTGGAACAGACGTGGAGGTCACAGTAGCTTAACAAGACGGTTTTAATGCCCCTTGGAAGGGACGTGGAGGTCAGAGTGGTATAACAAGACGGTTTTAATGCCCCTTGAAAGAGACGTGGAGGTCAGAGTGGTTTAACAAGACGGTTTTAATGCCCCTTGGAAGAGACTTGGAGTTCAGACGGTTTTAATGTCCCTTGGAAGAAATGTGGAGGTCACAGTAGCTTAACAAGACGGTTTTAATGCCCCTTGGAAGAGACGTGGAGGTCAGAGCGGTTTAACAAGACGGTTTTAATGCCCCTTTTAAGAGACGTGGAGGTCAGAGTGGTTTAACAAGACGGTTTTAATGCCCCTTGGAAGAGACGTGGAGTTCAGAGTCGTTTAACAAGACGGTTTTAATGTCCCTTGGAAGAGACTTGGAGGTCACAGTAGCTTAACAAGACGGTTTTAATACCCCTTGGAAGAGACGTGTAGTTCAAAGTGGTTTAACAGGACGGTTTTAATGCCCCTTGGAAGACACGTGGAGGTCACAGTTGCTTAACAAGACGGTTTTATTGCCACTCGGAAGAGACGTGGAGTTCAGAGTGGTTTAACAAGATGGTTTTAATGCCCCTTGGAAGAGACGTGGAGGTCACAGTAGCTTAACAAGACGGTATTAATGCCCCTTGGAAGACACGTGGAGGTCACAGTAGCTTAACAAGACAGTTTTAATACCCCTTGGAAGAGATATGGAGGTCAGAGTGGTTTAACAAGGCAGTTTTAAAAACCTTTGGAAGAGACGTAGAGTTCAGAGTGGTTTAACTAGACGGTTTAATGTCCCTTGGAATAGATGTGGAGGTCACAGTTGCTTAAAAAGACGGTTTTAATGCCCTTTGGAAGAGACGTGGATGTCAGAGTCATTTAACAAGACAGTTTTAATGCCCCTTGGAAGAGATGTGGAGGTCACACTGGCTTAACAAGACGGTTTTAATGCCCGTTGGAAGAGACTTGGAGTTCAGAAGGTTTTAATGCCCCTTGGAAGAGACGTGGAGGTCACAGTAGCTTAAAAAGACGGTTTTAATGCCTCTTGGAACAGACGTGGAGTTCAGAGAGGTTTAACAAGACGGTTTTAATGCCCCTTGTAAGAGACGTGGAGGTAACAGTAGCTTAACAAGACGGTTTTAATGCCCCTTGGAAGAGATGTGGAGGTCAGAGTGGTTTAACAAGACGGTTTTAATAACCTTTGGAAGAGACGTGGAGTTCAGAGTGGTTTAACAAGACTGTTTTAATGCCGCTTGGAAGAGACGTGGAGGACACATTAGCTTAACTAGACGGTTTTAATGTCCCTTGGAAGAGACGTGGAGGTCAGAGTGGTTTAACAAGACGGTTTTAATGCCCCTTGGAAGAGACGTGGAGTTCAGAGTGGTTTAACAAGACGGTTTTAATGCCCCTTGGAAGAGACGTGGAGGTCACAGTAGCTTAACAAGACGGTTTTAATGCCCCTTGGAAGAGACGTGGAGCTCAGAGTGTTTTAACAAGATGGGTTTAATGCTCCTTGGAAGAGACGTGGAGGTCACAGTAGCTTAACCAGATAGTTTTAATGCCCCTTGGTAGAAACGTGGAGGTCAGAGTGGTTTAACAAGACAGTTTTAATAACCTTTGGAAGAGACGTAGAGTTCAGAGTGGTTTAACAAGACGGTTTTAATGCCCCTTGGAAGAGACGTGGAGGTCACAGTAGCTTAACAAGACGATTTTAATGCCCCTTGGAAGAGACGTGGATGTCAGAGTCGTTTAAGAAAACAGTTTTAATGCCCCTTGGAAGAGACGTGGAGGTCACACTGGCTTAACAAGACGGTTTTAATGCCCCTTGGAAGAGACTTGGAGTTCAGACTGTTTTAATGCTCCTTGGAAGAGACGTGGAAGTCACAGTGTCTTAACAAGACGGTTTTAATGCCCCTTGGAAGAGACGTGGAGGTCAGAGTGGTATAACAAGATGGTTTTAATGCCCCTTGGAAGAGACGTGGAGGTAACAGTAGCTTAACAAGACGATTTTAATGCCACTTGGAAGAGATGTGGAGGTCAGAGTGGTTTAACAGGAAGGTTTTAATGCCCCTTGGAATAGACGTGGAGGTCACAGTAGCTTTACAAGACGGTTTTAATACCCCTAGGAAGAGACGCGGAAGTCACAGTAGCTTAACCAGACAGTTTTAATGCCCCTTGGAAGAAACGTGGAGGTCAGAATTGTTTAACAACACAGTTTTAATAACCTTTGGAAGAGACGTAGAATTCAGAGTGGTTTAACAAGACGGTTTTAATGCCTCTTGGAAGAGACGTGGAGGTCACAGTATCTTAACAAGACGGTTTTAATGCCCCTTGGAATAGACGTGGAGGGCAGCGTGGTTTAACAAGACGGTTTTAATGCCCCTTGGAAGAGACGTGGAGGTCAGAGTGGTTTAACAAGACGGTTGTAATGCCCCTTGGAAGAGACGTGGAGTTCAGAGTCGTTTAACAAGACGGTTTTAATGCCCCTTGGAAGAGACGTAGAGGTCGCAGTAGCTTAACAAGACGGTTTTAGTACCCCTTGGAAGAGACGTGGAGTTCAAAGTCGTTTAACAGAATGGTTTTAATGCCCTTGGAAGAGACGTGGAGGTCACAGTAGCTTAACAAGACGGTTTTAATGCCCCTTGGAACAGACGTGGTGGTCACAGTAGCTTAACAAGACGGTTTTAATGCCCCTTGGAAGAGACGTGGAGGTCAGAGTGGTTTAACAAGACGGTTTTAATGCCCCTTGGAAGAGACGTGGAGGTCAGAGTTGTTTAACAAGACAGTTTTAATGCCCCTTGGAAGAGACTTGGAGTTCAGACGGTTTTAATGCCCCTTGGAAGAGATGTGGAGGTCACAGTAGCTTAACAAGACGGTTTTAATGCCACTTGGAAGAGACGTGGAGGTCAGAGTGGTTTAACAAGACGGTTTTAATGCCCCTTGGAAGAGACATGGAGGTCAGAGTGCTTTAACAAGACGGTTTTAATGCCCCTTGGAAGAGACGTGGAATTCAGAGTCCTTTAACAAGACGGTTTTAAAGCCCCTTGGAAGAGACGTGGAGGTCACAGTAGCTTAACAAGACGGTTTTAATTCCCCTTGGAAGAGACGTGTAGTCCAAAGTGGTTTAACAGGACGGTTTTAATGCCCCTTGTAAGACACGTCGAGGTCACAGTAGCTTAACAAGATGGCTTTATTGCCACTCGGAAGAGACGTGGAGTTCAGTGTGGTTTAACAAGACGGTTTTAATGCCCCTTGGAAGAGACGTGGAGGTCACAGTAACTTAACAAGACAGTATTAATGCCCCTTTGAAGACACGAGGAGGTCACAGTAGCTTAACAAGACAGTTTTAATACCCCTTGGAAGAGATATGGAGGTCAGAGTGGTTTAACAAGACAGTTTTAATAACCTTTGGAAGAGACGTAGAGTTCAGAGTGGTTTAACAAGACTGTTTTAATATCCCTTGGAAGAGACGTGGAGGTCACAGTTGCTTAACAAGACGGTTTTAATGCCCTTTGGAAGAGACGTGGATGTCAGAGTCGATTAACAAGACAGTTTTAATGCCCCTTGGAAGAGATGTGGAGGTCACGCTTTCTTAACAAGACGGTTTTAATGCTCCTTGGAAGAGACTTGGATTTCAGACGGTTTTAATGCCCCTTAGAAGAGACGTGGAGGTCACAGTAGCTTAAAAAGACGGTTTTAATGCCTCTTGGAACAGACGTGGCATTCAGAGTGGTTTAACAAGAAGGTTTTAATGCCCCTTGGAAGAGACGTGGAGATCACAGTTGATAAACAAAACGGTTTTAATGCAACTTGGAAGAGACGTGGAGGTAACAGGAGCTTAACAAGACGGTTTTAATGCCCCTTGGAAGAGATGTGGAGGTCAGAGCGGTTTAACAAGACGGTTTTAATAACCTTTGGAAGAGACGTGGAGTTCAGAGTGGTTTAACAAGACTGTTTTAATGCCCCTTGGAAGAGACGTGGAGGTCACATTAGCTTAACTAGACGGTTTTAATGCCCCTTGGAAGAGACGTGGAGGTCAGAGTGGTTTAACAAGGCGGTTTTAATGCCCCTTGGAAGAGACGTGGAGTTCAGAGTGGTTTAACAAGACTGTTTTAATGCCCCTTGGAAGAGACGTGGAGGTCACAGTAGCTTAGCAAGACGGTTTTAATGCCCCTTGGAAGAGACGTGAAGCTCAGAGTGTTTTAACAAGACGGTTTTAATGCCCGTTGGAAGAGACGTGGAGGTCACAGTAGCTTAACAAGACGGTTTTAATACCCCTTGGAAGAGACGTGGAGGTCACAGTAGCTTAACCAGACAGTTTTAATGCCCCTTGGTAGAAACGTGGAGGTCAGAGTGGTTTAACAATACACTTTTAATAACCTTTGGAAGAGACGTAGAGTTCAGAGTGGTTTAACAAGAAGGTTTTAATGCCCCTTGGAAGATACGTGGAGGTCACAGTAGCATAACAAGACGGTTTTAATGCCCCTTGGAAGAGACGTGGAGGTCAGAGTGGTTTAACAAGACGGTTTTAATGCCCCTTGGGAGAGACTTGGAGTTCAGAGAGGTTTAACAAGACGGTTTTAATGCCCCTTGGAAGAGACGTGGAGGTCACAGTAGCTTAATAAGACGGTTTTAATGTCCCTTGGAAGAGACGTGGAGCTCAGAGTGTTTTAACAAGACGGTTTTAATGCCCCTTGGAAGAGACGTGGAGGTCACAGTAGCTTTACAAGATGGATTTAATACCCCTTGGAAGAGACGTGGAGGTCACAGTAGCTTAACAAGAAAGTTTTAATGCCCCTTGGAAGAAACGTGGAGGTCAGAGTGGTTTAACAAGATGGTTTTAATGCCCCTTGGAAGAGATGTGTAGGTCACAGTAGCTTAACAAGACGGTTTTAATGCCCCTTGGAAGACACGTGAAGGCCACAGTAGCTTAACAAGACGGTTTTAATGCCACTCGGAAGAGACGTGGGGTTCAGAGTGGTTTAAAAATACGGTTTTAATGCCCCTTGGTAGAGACGTGGTGGTCACAGTAGCTTAACAAGACAGTATTAATGCCCCTTAGAAGAGACGTGGTGTTCACAGTAGCTTAACAAGACGGTTTTAATGCCCTTTGGAAGAGATGTGGAGGTCAGAATGGTTTAACAAGACAGTTTTAATAGCCTTTGCAAGAGACGTAGAGTTCAGAGTGGTTTAGCAAGACGGTTTTAATGCCCTTGGAAGAGACTTGGAGGTCACAGTAGCTTAATAAGACGGTTTTAATACCACTTGGAAGAGACGTGGAGGTCACAGTAGCTTAACAAGATGGTTTTAATGCCCCTTGGAAGAGACTTGGAGGTCACAGTAGCTTAATAAGACGCTTTTAATACCACTTGGAAGAGACGTGGAGGTCACAGTAGCTTAACAAGAGAGTTTTAATGCCCATTGGAAGAAACGTGGAGGTCAGAGTGGTTTAACAAGATCGTTTTAATGCCCCTTCTAAGAGACGTGGAGGTCACAGTAGCTTAACAAGACAGTTTTAATGCCCCTTGGAAGAGAAATGGAGTTCAGAGTGGTTTAACAAGATGGTTTTAATGCCCCTTGGAAGAGACGTGGAGGTCAGAGTGGTTTAACAAGACGGTTTTAATTCCCTTTGGAAGAGACGTGGATGTCAGAGTCGTTTAACAAGACAGTTTTAATGCCCCTTGGAAGAGACGTGGAGGTCACACTGGTTTAATAGGACGGTTTTAATGCCCCTTGGAAGAGACTTGGAGTTCAGACTGTTTTAATGCCCCTTGGAAGAGACGTGGAGGTCACAGTAGCTTAACAAGACGGTTTTAATGCCCCTTGGAAGAGACGTGGAGTTCAGAGTTTTTTAACAAGACGGTTTTAATGCCCCTTGGAAGAGAAGAGGAGATCACAGTTGCTTAACAAGATGGTTTTAATGCCCGTTGGAAGAGACCTGGAAGTCACAGTGTCTTAACAAGACGGTTTTAATGCCCCTTGCAAGAGACGTGGAGGTCAGAGTGGTTTAACAAGATGGTTTTAATGCCCCTTGGAAGAGACGTGGAGGTAACAGTAGCTTAACAAGACAGTTTTAATGCCACTTGGAAGAGATGTGGAGGTCAGAGTGGTTTAACAAGAAGGTTTTAATGACCCTTGGAATAGACGTGGAGGTCACAGTAGCTTTACAAGACGGTTTTAATACCCAATGGTAGAGACGTGGAGGTCACAGTAGCTTAACCAGACAGTTTTAATGCCCCTTGGAAGAAACGTGGAGGTCAGAGTGGTTTAACAAAACAGTTTTAATAACCTTTTGAAGAGACGTAGAGTTCAGAGTGGTTTAACAAGACGGTTTTAATGCCCCTTGGAAGAGACGTGAAGGTCACAGTAGCTTAACAAGACGGTTTTAATGCCCCTTGGAATAGACATGGAGGGCAGCGTGGTTTAACAAGACAGTTTTAATGCCTCTTGGAAGAGACACGGAGTTCAGAGTGGTTTAACAAGACGGTTGTAATGCCCCTTGGATGAGACGTGTAGTTCAGAGTCGTTTAATAAGACGGTTTTAATGCCCATTGGAAGAGACGTGGAGGTCACAGTAGCTTAACAAGACGGTTTTAATGCCCCTTGGAACAGACGTGGAGGTCACAGTAGCTTAACAAGACGGTTTTAATGCCCCTTGGAAGGGACGTGGAGGTCAGAGTGGTATAACAAGACGGTTTTAATGCCCCTTGGAAGAGACGTGGAGGTCAGAGTGGTTTAACAAGACGGTTTTAATGCCCCTTGGAAGAGACTTGGAGTTCAGACGGTTTTAATGTCCCTTGGAAGAAATGTGGAGGTCACAGTAGCTTAACAAGACGGTTTTAATGCCCCTTGGAAGAGACGTGGAGGTCAGAGCGGTTTAACAAGACGGTTTTAATGCCCCTTTTAAGAGACGTGGAGGTCAGAGTGGTTTAACAAGACGGTTTTAATGCCCCTTGGAAGAGACGTGGAGTTCAGAGTCGTTTAACAAGACGGTTTTAATGTCCCTTGGAAGAGACTTGGAGGTCACAGTAGCTTAACAAGACGGTTTTAATACCCCTTGGAAGAGACGTGTAGTTCAAAGTGGTTTAACAGGACGGTTTTAATGCCCCTTGGAAGACACGTGGAGGTCACAGTTGCTTAACAAGACGGTTTTATTGCCACTCGGAAGAGACGTGGAGTTCAGAGTGGTTTAACAAGATGGTTTTAATGCCCCTTGGAAGAGACGTGGAGGTCACAGTAGCTTAACAAGACGGTATTAATGCCCCTTGGAAGACACGTGGAGGTCACAGTAGCTTAACAAGACAGTTTTAATACCCCTTGGAAGAGATATGGAGGTCAGAGTGGTTTAACAAGGCAGTTTTAAAAAACTTTGGAAGAGACGTAGAGTTCAGAGTGGTTTAACTAGACGGTTTAATGTCCCTTGGAATAGACGTGGAGGTCACAGTTGCTTAAAAAGACGGTTTTAATGCCCTTTGGAAGAGACGTGGATGTCAGAGTCATTTAACAAGACAGTTTTAATGCCCCTTGGAAGAGATGTGGAGGTCACACTGGCTTAACAAGACGGTTTTAATGCCCGTTGGAAGAGACTTGGAGTTCAGAAGGTTTTAATGCCCCTTGGAAGAGACGTGGAGGTCACAGTAGCTTAAAAAGACGGTTTTAATGCCTCTTGGAACAGACGTGGAGTTCAGAGAGGTTTAACAAGACGGTTTTAATGCCCCTTGTAAGAGACGTGGAGGTAACAGTAGCTTAACAAGACGGTTTTAATGCCCCTTGGAAGAGATGTGGAGGTCAGAGTGGTTTAACAAGACGGTTTTAATAACCTTTGGAAGAGACGTGGAGTTCAGAGTGGTTTAACAAGACTGTTTTAATGCCGCTTGGAAGAGACGTGGAGGACACATTAGCTTAACTAGACGGTTTTAATGTCCCTTGGAAGAGACGTGGAGGTCAGAGTGGTTTAACAAGACGGTTTTAATGCCCCTTGGAAGAGACGTGGAGTTCAGAGTGGTTTAACAAGACGGTTTTAATGCCCCTTGGAAGAGACGTGGAGGTCACAGTAGCTTAACAAGACGGTTTTAATGCCCCTTGGAAGAGACGTGGAGCTCAGAGTGTTTTAACAAGATGGGTTTAATGCTCCTTGGAAGAGACGTGGAGGTCACAGTAGCTTAACCAGATAGTTTTAATGCCCCTTGGTAGAAACGTGGAGGTCAGAGTGGTTTAACAAGACAGTTTTAATAACCTTTGGAAGAGACGTAGAGTTCAGAGTGGTTTAACAAGACGGTTTTAATGCCCCTTGGAAGAGACGTGGAGGTCACAGTAGCTTAACAAGACGATTTTAATGCCCCTTGGAAGAGACGTGGAGGTCAGAGTGGTTTAACAAGATGGTTTTAATGCCCCTTGGGAGAGACGTGGAGTTCAAAGTGGTTTAACAAGACGGTTTTAATGCCCCTTGGAAGAGACGTGGAGGTCACAATAGCTTAATAAGACGGTTTTAATGTCCCTTGGAAGAGACGTGGAGCTCAGAGTGTTTTAACAAGACGGTTTTAATGCCCCTGGGAAGAGACGTGGAGGTCACAGTAGCTTTACAAGACGGATTTAATACCCCTTGGAAGAGACGTGGAGGTCACAGTAGCTTAACAAGACAGTTTTAATGCCCCTTGGAAGAAATGTGGAGGTCAGAGTGGTTTAACAAGATGGTTTTAATGCCCTTGGAAGAGATGTGTAGGTCACAGTTTCTTAACAAGACGGTTTTAATGCCCCTTGGAAGAGATGTGGAGGTCACAGTAGCTTAACAAGATGGTTTTAATGCCCCTTGGAAGAGACGTGGAGGTCACAGTAGCTTTACAAGACGGTTTTAATACCCCTTGGAAGAGACGTGGAGGTCACAGTAGATTAACCAGACAGTTTTAATGCCCCTTGGAAGAAACGTGGAGGTCAGAGTGGTTTAACAAGACAGTTTTAATAACCTTTGGAAGAGACGTAGAGTTCAGAGTGGTTTAACAAGACGGTTTTAATGCCCCTTGGAAGAGACGTGGAGGTCACAGTAGCTTTACAAGACGGTTTTAATGCCCCTTGGAATAGATGTGGAGGGCAGCGTGGTTTAACAAGATGGTTTTAATGCCCCTTGGAAGAGACGTGGAGGTCAGAGTGGTTTAACAAGACGGTTGTAATGCCCCTTGGAAGAGACATGGAGTTCAGAGTCGTTTAACAAGACGGTTTTAATGACCCTTGGAAGAGACGTGGAGGTCACAGTAGCTTAACAAGACGGTTTTAGTACCCCTTGGAAGAGACGTGGAGTTCAAATTCGTTTAACAGGATGGTTTTAATGCCCCTTGGAAGAGACGTGGAGGTCACAGTAGCTTAACAAGACGGTTTTAATGCCCCTTGGAACAGACGTGGAGGTCACAGTAGCTTAACAAGACGGTTTTAATGCCCCTTGGAAGAGACGTGGAGGTCAGAGTGGTTTAACAAGACGGTTTTAATGCCCCTTGGAAGAGACTTGGAGTTCAGACGGTTTTAATGCCCCTTGGAAGAGATGTGGAGGTCACAGTAGCTTAGCAAGACGGTTTTAATGCCCCTTGGAAGAGACGTGGATGTCAGAGTGGTTTAACAAGACGGTTTTAATGCCCCTTGGAAGAGACGTGGAGGTCAGAGTGGTTTAACAAGACGGTTTTAATGCCCCGTGGAAGAGACGTGGAGTTCAGAGTCATTTAACAAGACGGTTTTAAAGCCCCTTGGAAGAGACGTGGAGGTCACAGTAGCTTAACAAGACGGCTTTAATACCCCTTGGAAGAGACGTGTAGTCCAAAGTGGTTTAACAGGACTGTTTTAATGCCCCTTGGAAGACACGTGGAGGTCACATTAGCTTAACAAAACGGTTTTATTGCCACTCGGAAGAGACGTGGAGGTCAGAGTGGTTTAACAAGACGGTTTTAATGCCCCTTGGAAGAGACGTGGAGTTCAGAGTAGTATAACAAGATGGTTTTAATGCCCCTTGGAAGAGACGTGGAGGTCACAGTAGCTTAACAAGACGGTTTTAATGTCCCTTGGAAGAGACGTGGAGCTCAAAGTGTTTTAACAAGACGGTTTTAATGCCCCTTGGAAGAGACGTGAAGGTCACAGTAGCTTAACCAGACAGTTTTAATGCCCCTTGGTAGAAACGTGGAGGTCAGAGTGGTTTAAAAAGACAGTTTTAATAACCTTTGGAAGAGTGGTTTAACAAGACGGTTTTAATGCCCCTTGGAAGAGACGTGGAGGTCACAGTAGCTTAACAAGACGGTTTTAATGCCCCTTGGAAGAGACGTGGAGGTCAGAGTGGGTTAACAAGACGGTTTTAATGCCCCTTGGGAGAGACGTGGAGTTCAAAGTGGTTTAACAAGACGGTTTTAATGCCCCTTGGAAGAGACGTGGAGGTCACAGTAGCTTAATAAGACGGTTTTAATGTCCCTTGGAAGAGCAGTGGAGGTCAGAGTGGTTTAACAAGATGGTTTTAATGTCCCTTGGAAGAGAGGTGTAGGTCACAGTTTCTTAACAAGACGGTTTTAATGCCCCTTGGAAGAGTACTGGAGTTCAGAGTGGTTTGACAAGATGGTTTTAATGCCCTTTGGAAGAGACGTGGAGTTCAGAGTGGTTTAACAAGATGGTTTTATTGCCCCTTGGAAGAGACGTGGAGGTCACCGTAGCTTAACAATACAGTTTTAATGCTCCTTGGAAGAGACGTGGAGGTCACAGTAGCTTAACAAGACAGTTTTAATACCCCTTGGAAGAGATATGGAGGTCAGAGTGGTTTAACAAGGCAGTTTTAAAAACCTTTGGAAGAGACATAGAGTTCAGAGTGGTTTAACTAGACGGTTTTAATGTCCCTTGGAAGAGACGTGGAGGTCACAGTTGCTTAACAAGACGGTTTTAATGCCCTTTGGAAGAGACGTGGATGTCAGAGTCATTTAACAAGACAGTTTTAATGCCCATTGGAAGAGATGTGGAGATCACACTGGCTTAACAAGACGGTTTTAATGCCCCTTGGAAGAGACTTGGAGTTCAGAAGGTTTTAATGCCCCTTGGAAGAGACGTGGAGGTCACAGTAGCTTAAAAAGACGGTTTTAATGCCTCTTGGAACAGACGTGGAGTTCAGAGTTATTTAACAAGACGGTTTTAATGCCCCTTGGAAGAGACGTGGAGGTAACAGTAGCTTAACAAGACGGTTTTAATGCCACTTGGAAGAGATGTGGAGGTCAGAGTGGTTTAACAAGACGGTTTTAATAACCTTTGGAAGAGACGTGGAGTTCAGAGTGGTTTAACAAGACTGTTTTAATGCCGCTTGTAAGAGACGTGGAGGTCACATTAGCTTAACTAGACGGTTTTAATGCTCCTTGGAAGAGACGTGGAGGTCAGAGTGGTTTAACAAGACGGTTTTAATGCCCGTTGGAAGAGACGTGGAGTTCAGAGTGGTATAACAAGATGGTTTTAATGCCCCTTGGAAGAGACGTGGAGGTCACAGTAGCTTAACCAGACAGTTTTAATGCCCCTTGGTAGAAACGTGGAGGTCAGAGTGGTTTAAAAAGACAGTTTTAATAACCTTTGGAAGAGTGGTTTAACAAGACGGTTTTAATGCCCCTTGGAAGAGACGTGGAGGTCACAGTAGCTTAACAAGACGGTTTTAATGCCCCTTGGAAGAGACGTGGAGGTCAGAGTGGGTTAACAAGACGGTTTTAATGCCCCTTGGGAGAGACGTGGAGTTCAAAGTGGTTTAACAAGACGGTTTTAATGCCCCTTGGAAGAGACGTGGAGGTCACAGTAGCTTAATAAGACGCTTTCAATGTCCCTTGGAAGAGCAGTGGAGGTCAGAGTGGTTTAACAAGATGGTTTTAATGTCCCTTGGTAGAGACGTGTAGGTCACAGTTTCTTAACAAGACGGTTTTAATGCCCCTTGGAAGAGTACTGGAGTTCAGAGTGGTTTGACAAGATGGTTTTAATGCCCTTTGGAAGAGACGTGGAGTTCAGAGTGGTTTAACAAGATGGTTTTATTGCCCCTTGGAAGAGACGTGGAGGTCACCGTAGCTTAACAATACAGTTTTAATGCTCCTTGGAAGAGACGTGGAGGTCAGAGTGGTTTATTTAGACGGTTTTAATGCCCCTTGGAAGAGACATCGAGGTCACAGTTGCTTAACAAGGCGGTTTTAATGCCCCTTGGAAGAGACGTGGAGTTCATAGTGGTTTAACAAGACGGTTTTAATCCACCTTGGAAGAGAAGTGGAGGTCACAGTAGCTTAAAAAGACGGTTTTAATGCCCCTTGGAAGAGACGTGGAGTTCAGATTGTTTTAACAAGACAGTTTTAATGCCCCTGAGAAGAGACGTGGAGGTCACAGTAGCTTTACAAGACGGTTTTAATACCCCTTGGAAGAGACGTGGAGGTCACAGCAGCTTAACAAGACGGTTTTAATGTCACTTGGAAGAGATGTGGAGGTCAGAGTGGTTTAACAGGAAGGTTTTAATGCCCCTTGGAATAGACGTGGAGGTCACAGTAGCTTTACAAGATGGTTTTAATACCCCTTGGAAGAGACGTGGAGGTCACAGTAGATTAACCAGACAGTTTTAATGCCCCTTGGAAGAAACGTGGAGGTCAGAGTGGTTTAACAAGACAGTTTTAATAACCTTTGGAAGAGACGTAGAGTTCAGAGTGGTTTAACAAGACGGTTTTAATGCCCCTTGGAAGAGACGTGGAGGTCACAGTAGCTTTACAAGACGGTTTTAATACCACTTGGAATAGACGTGGAGGGCAGCGTGGTTTAACAAGATGGTTTTAATGCCCCTTGGAAGAGACGTGGAGGTCAGAGTAGTTTAACAAGACGGTTGTAATGCCCCTTGGAAGAGACGTGGAGTTCAGAGTCGTTTAACAAGACGGTTTTAATGCCCCTTGGAAGAGACGTGGAGGTCACAGTAGCTTAACAAGACGGTTTTAGTACCCCTTGGAAGAGACGTGGAGTTCAAAGTCGTTTAACAGGATGGTTTTAATGCCCCTTGGAAGAGACGTGGAGGTCACAGTAGCTTAACAAGACGGTTTTAATGCCCCTTGGAACAGACGTCGAGGTCACAGTAGCTTAACAAGACGGTTTTAATGCCCCTTGGAAGAGACATGGAGGTCAGAGTGGTTTAACAAGACGGTTTTAATGCCCCTTGGAAGAGACTTGGAGTTCAGACGGTTTTAATGCCCCTTGGAAGAGATGTGGAGGTCACAGAGCTTAACAAGACGGTTTTAATGCCCCTTGGAAGAGACGTGGAGGTCAGAGTGGATTAACAAGACGGTTTTAATGCCCCTTGGAAGAGACGTGGAGGTCAGAGTGGTTTAACAAGACGGTTTTAATGCCCCTTGGAAGAGACGTGGAGTTCAGAGTCATTTAACAAGACGGTTTTAAAGCCCCTTGGAAGAGACGTGGAGGTCACAGTAGCTTAACAAGACGGTTTTAATACCCCTTGGAAGAGACGTGTAGTCCAAAGTGGTTTAACAGGACTGTTTTAATGCCCCTTGGAAGACACGTGGAGGTCACAGTAGCTTAACAAGACGGTTTTAATGCCCTTTGGAAGAGACGTAGAGTTCAGAGTGGTTTAACAAGACGGTTTTAATGTCCCTTGGAAGAGACGTGGAGGTCACAGTTGCTTAACAAGACGGTTTTAATGCCCTTTGGAAGAGACGTGGATGTCAGAGTCGTTTAACAAGACAGTTTTAATGCCCTTTGGAAGAGATGTGGAGGTCACACTGGCTTAACAACAAGGTTTTAATGCCCCTTGGAAGAGACTTTGAGTTCAGACGGTTTTAATGCCCCTTGGAAGAGACGTGGAGGTCACAGTATCTTAAAAAGACGATTTTAATGCCTCTTGGAAGAGACGTGGCGTTCAGAGTGGTTTAACAAGACGGTTTTAATGCCCCTTGGAAGAGACGTGTAGATCACAGTTGCTTAACAAAACGGTTTTAATGCAACTTGGAAAAGACGTGGAGGTAACAGTAGTTTAACAAGACGGTTTTAATGCCCCTTGGAAGAGATGTGGAGGTCAGAGTGGTTTAACAAGACAGTTTTAATAACCTTTGGAAGAGACGTGGAGTTCAGAGTGGTTTAACAAGACTGTTTTAATGCCCCTTGGAAGAGACGTGGAGGTCACATTAGCTTAACTAGACGGTTTTAATGCCCATTGGAAGAGACGTGGAGGTCAGAGTGGTTTAACAAGGCGGTTTTAATGCCCCTTGGAAGAGACATGGAGTTCAGATTGGTTTAACATGACGGTTTTAATGCCCCTTGGAAGAGACGTGGAGGTCACAGTAGCTTAGCAAGACGGTTTTAATACCCCTTGGAAGAGACGTGTAGTTCAAAGTGGTTTAACAGGACGGTTTTAATGCCCCTTGGAAGACACCGTGAGGTCACAGTTGCTTAACAAGACGGTTTTATTGTCACTCGGAAGAGACGTGGAGTTCAGAGTGGTTTAACAAGATGGTTTTAATGCCCCTTGGAAGAGACGTGGAGGTCACAGTAGCTTAACAAGACAGTATTAATGCCCCTTGGAAGACACGTGGAGGTCACAGTAGCTTAACAAGACAGTTTTAGTACCCCTTGGAAGAGATATGGAGGACAGAGTGGTTTAACAAGGCAGTTTTAAAAACCTTTGGAAGAGACGTAGAGTTCAGAGTGGTTTAACTAGACGGTTTTAATGTCCCTTGGAAGAGACGTGGAGGTCACAGTTGCTTAACAAGACGGTTTTAATGCCCTTTGGAAGAGACGTGGATGTCAGAGTCATTTAACAAGACAGTTTTAATGCCCCTTGGAAGAGATGTGGAGATCACACTGGCTTAACAAGACGGTTTTAATGCCCCTTGGAAGAGACTTGGAGTTCAGAAGGTTTTAATGCCCCTTGGAAGAGACGTGGAGGTCACAGTAGCTTAAAAAGACGGTTTTAATGCCTCTTGGAACAGACGTGGAGTTCAGAGTTGTTTAACAAGACGGTTTTAATGCCCCTTGGAAGAGACGTGGAGGTATCAGTAGCTTAACAAGACGGTTTTAATGCCACTTGGAAGAGATGTGGAGGTCAGAGTGGTTTAACAAGACGGTTTTAATAACCTTTGGAAGAGACGTGGAGTTCAGAGTGGTTTAACAAGACTGTTTTAATGCCGCTTGTAAGAGATGTGGAGGTCACATTAGCTTAACTAGACGGTTTTAATGCTCCTTGGAAGAGACGTGGAGGTCAGAGTGGTTTAACAAGACGGTTTTAATGCCCCTTGGAAGAGACGTGGAGTTCAGAGTGGTATAACAAGATGGTTTTAATGCCCCTTGGAAGAGACGTGGAGGTCACAGTAGCTTAACAAGACGGTTTTAATGTCCCTTGGAAGAGACGTGGAGCTCAGAGTGTTTTAACAAGACGGTTTTAATGCCCCTTGGAAGAGACATGAAGGTCACAGTAGCTTAACCAGACAGTTTTAATGCCCCTTGGTAGAAACGTGGAGGTCAGAGTGGTTTAAAAAGACAGTTTTAATAACCTTTGGAAGAGACGTAGAGTTCAGAGTGGTTTAACAAGACGGTTTTAATGCCCCTTGGAAGAGACGTGGAGGTCACAGTAGCTTAACAAGACGGTTTTAATGCCCCTTGGAAGAGACGTGGAGGTCAGAGTGGGTTAACAAGACGGTTTTAATGCCCCTTGGGAGAGACGTGGAGTTCAAAGTGGTTTAAAAAGACGGTTTTAATGCCCCTTGGAAGAGACGTGGAGGTCACAGTAGCTTAATAAGACGGTTTTAATGTCCCTTGGAAGAGCAGTGAAGGTCAGAGTGGTTTAACAAGATGGTTTTAATGTCCCTTGGAAGAGACGTGTAGGTCACAGTTTCTTAACAAGACGGTTTTAATGCCCCTTGGAAGAGTACTGGAGTTCAGAGTGGTTTGACAAGATGGTTTTAATGCCCTTTGGAAGAGACGTGGAGTTCAGAGTGGTTTAACAAGATGGTTTTATTGCCCCTTGGAAGAGACGTGGAGGTCACCGTAGCTTAACAATACGGTTTTAATGCTCCTTGGAAGAGACGTGGAGGTCAGAGTGGTTTTTATAGACGGTTTTAATGCCCCTTGGAAGAGATATCGAGGTCACAGTTGCTTAACAAGGCGGTTTTAATGCCCCTTGGAAGAGACATGGAGTTCATAGTGGTTTAACAAGACGGTTTTAATGCACCTTGGAAGAGAAGTGGAGGTCACAGTAGCTTAAAAAGACGGTTTTAATGCCCCTTGGAAGAGACGTGGAGTTCAGATTGTTTTAACAAGACAGTTTTAATGCCCCTGAGAAGAGACGTGGAGGTCACAGTAGCTTTACAAGACGGTTTTAATACCCCTTGGAAGAGACGTGGAGGTCACAGCAGCTTAACAAGACGGTTTTAATGCCACTTGGAAGAGATGTGGAGGTCAGAGTGGTTTAACAGGAAGGTTTTAATGCCCCTTGGAATAGACGTGGAGGTCACAGTAGCTTTACAAGACGGTTTTAATACCCCTTGGAAGAGACGTGGAGGTCACAGTAGATTAACCAGACAGTTTTAATGCCCCTTGGAAGAAACGTGGAGGTCAGAGTGGTTTAACAAGACAGTTTTAATAACCTTTGGAAGAGACGTAGAGTTCAGAGTGGTTTAACAAGACGGTTTTAATGCCCCTTGGAAGAGACGTGGAGGTCACAATAGCTTTACAAGACGGTTTTAATACCACTTGGAATAGACGTGGAGGGCAGCGTGGTTTAACAATATGGTTTTAATGCCCCTTGGAAGAGACGTGGAGGTCAGAGTAGTTTAACAAGACGGTTGTAATGCCCCTTGGAAGAGACGTGGAGTTCAGAGTCGTTTAACAAGACGGTTTTAATGCCCCTTGGAATAGACGTGGAGGTCACAGTAGCTTAACAAGACGGTTTTAGTACCCCTTGGAAGAGACGTGGAGTTCAAAGTCGTTTAACAGGATGGTTTTAATGCCCCTTGGAAGAGACGTGGAGGTCACAGTAGCTTAACAAGACGGTTTTAATGCCGCTTGGAACAGACGTCGAGGTCACAGTAGCTTAACAAGACGGTTTTAATGCCCCTTGGAAGAGACGTGGAGGTCAGAGTGGTTTAACAAGACGGTTTTAATGCCCCTTGGAAGAGACGTGGAGTACAGCGTCATTTAACAAGACGGTTTTAAAGCCCCTTGGAAGAGACGTGGAGGTCACAGTAGCTAACAAGATGGTTTTAATACCCCTTGGAAGAGACGTGTAGTCCAAAGTGGTTTAACAGGACTGTTTTAATGCCCCTTGGAAGACACGTGGAGGTCACAGTAGCTTAACAAGACGGTTTTATTGCCACTCGGAAGAGACGTTGAGTTCAGAGTGGTTTAACAGGATGGTTTTAATGCCCCTTGGAAGAGACGTGGAGGTCACAGTAGCTTAACAAGACAGTATTAATGCCCCTTGGAAGACACGTGGAGGTCACAGTAGCTTAACAAGACAGTTTTAATAACCTTTGGAAGAGACGTAGAGTTCAGAGTGGTTTAACAAGACGGTTTTAATGTCCCTTGGAAGAGACGTGGAGGTAACAGTTGCTTAACAAGACGGTTTTAATGCCCTTTGGAAGAGACGTGGATGTCAGAGTCGTTTAACAAGACAGTTTTAATGCCCTTTGGAAGAGATGTGGAGGTCACACTGGCTTAACAACGAGGTTTTAATGCCCCTTGGAAGAGACTTGGAGTTCAGACGGTTTTAATGCCCCTTGGAAGAGACGTGGAGGTCACAGTAGCTTAAAAAGACGATTTTAATGCCTCTTGGAAGAGACGTGGCGTTCAGAGTGGTTTAACAAGACGGTTTTAATGCCCCTTGGAAGAGACGTGGAGATCACAGTTACTTAACAAAACGGTTTTAATGCAACTTGGAAAAGACGTGGAGGTAACAGTAGTTTAACAAGACGGTTTTAATGCCCCTTGGAAGAGATGTGGAGGTCAGAGTGGTTTAACAAGACGGTTTTAATAACCTTTGGAAGAGACGTGGAGTTCAGAGTGGTTTAACAAGACTGTTTTAATGCCCCTTGGAAGAGACGTGGAGGTCACATTAGCTTAACTAGACGGTTTTAATGCCCATTGGAAGAGACGTGGAGGTCAGAGTGGTTTAACAAGGCGGTTTTAATGCCCCTTGGAAGAGACATGGAGTTCAGAGTGGTTTAACATGACGGTTTTAATGCCCCTTGGAAGAGACGTGGAGGTCACAGTAGCTTAGCAAGACGGTTTTAATGCCCCTTGGAAGAGACGTGGAGCTCAGAGTGTTTTAACAAGACGGTTTTAATGCCCCTTGGAAGAGACGTGGAGGTCACAGTAGCTTAACAAGATGGTTTTAATACCCCTTGGAAGAGACGTGGAGGTCACAGTAGCTTAACCAGACAGTTTTAAGAAACGTGGAGGTCCCTTGGAAGAGACGTGGAGCTCAGAGTGTTTTAACAAGACGGTTTTAATGCCCCTGGGAAGAGACGTGGAGGTCACAGTAGCTTTACAAGACGGATTTAATACCCCTTGGAAGAGACATGGAGGACACAGTAGCTTAACAAGACGGTTTTAATGCCCCTTGGAAGACACGTGAAGGTCACAGTAGCTTGACAAGATGGTTTTAATGCCACTCGGAAGAGACGTGGGGTTCAGAGTGGTTTAAAAAGACGGTTTTAATGCACCTTGGTAGAGACGTGGAGGTCACAGTAGCTTAACAAGGCAGCATTAATGCCCCTTGGAAGAGACTTGGTGTTCACAGTAGCTTAACAAGACGGTTTTAATGCCCCTTGGAAGAGATGTGGAGGTCAGAGTGGTTTAACAAGACAGTTTTAATAACCTTTGCAAGAGACGTAGAGTTCAGAGTGGTTTAGCAAGACGGTTTTATTGCCCTTGGAAGAGACGTGGATGTCAGAGTGGTTTAACAAGGCGGTTTTAATGCCCCTTGGAAGAGACGTGGAGTTCAGAGTGGTTTAACATGACGGTTTTAATGCCCCTTGGAAGAGACGTGGAGGTGACAGTAGCTTAACAAGATGGTTTTAATGCCCCTTGGAAGAGACTTGGAGGTCACAGTATCTTAATAAGATGGTTTTAATACCACTTGGAAGAGATGTGGAGGTCACAGTAGTTTAACAAGACAGTTTTAATGCCCCTTGGAAGAGACGAGGAGTTCAGAGTGGTTTAACAAGATGGTTTTAATGCCCCTTGGAAGAGACGTGGAATTCAGAGTGGTTTAACAAGGTGGTTTTATTGCCCCTTGGAAGAGACGTGGAGGTCACAGTAGCTTAACAAGACGGTTTTAATGCCCCTTGGAAGAGACGTGGACATCAGAATGGTTAAACAAGACGGTTTTAATGCCCCTTGGAAGAGACGTCGAGGTCACAGTTGCTTAACAGGACGGTTTTAATGCCACTTGGAGGAGACGTGAAGTTCATAGTGGTTTAACAAGACGGTTTTAATGCCCCTTGGAAGAGACGTGGAGGTCAGAGTGGTTTAACAAGACGGTTTTGATGCCCCTTGGAAGAGACGGGGAGGTCACAGTAGCTTAACAAGACGGTTTTAATGCCCCTTGGAAGAGACGTGGAGTTCAGAGTGGTTTAACAAGATGGTTTTAATACCCTTTGGAAGAGATGTGCAGGTCACAGTAGCTTAACAAGACGGTTTTAATGCCCCTAGGAAGAGACGTGGAGGTCACAGTAGATTAACAAGACGGTTTTAATGCCCCCTGGAAGAGACGTGGAGGTCACAGTAGCTTAACAAGACAGTATTATTGCCCCTTGGAAGAGACGTGGAGGTCCCATTAGCTTAACAAGACGGTTTTAATGCCCCTTGAAAGAGATGTGGAGGTCACAGTAGCTTAACAAGCCAGTTTTAATGCCCCTTGGAAGAGAAATGGAGTTCAGAGTGGTTTAACAAGATGGTTTTAATGCCCCTTGGAAGAGACGTGGAATTCAGAGTGGTTTAACAAGGTGGTTTTATTGCCCCTTGGAAGAGACGTGGAGGTCACAGTAGCTTAACAAGACGGTTTTAATGCCCCTTGGAAGAGACGTGGACATCAGAATGGTTAAACAAGACGGTTTTAATGCCCCTTGGAAGAGACGTCGAGGTCACAGTTGCTTAACAGGACGGTTTTAATGCCACTTGGAGGAGACGTGAAGTTCATAGTGGTTTAACAAGACGGTTTTAATGCCCCTTGGAAGAGACGTGGAGGTCAGAGTGGTTTAACAAGACGGTTTTAATGCCCCTTGGAAGAGACGGGGAGGTCACAGTAGCTTAACAAGACGGTTTTAATGCCCCTTGGAAGAGACGTGGAGTTCAGAGTGGTTTAACAAGATGGTTTTAATTCCCTTTGGAAGAGATGTGCAGGTCACAGTAGCTTAACAAGACGGTTTTAATGCCCCTAGGAAGAGACGTGGAGGTCACAGTAGATTAACAAGACGGTTTTAATGCCCCCTGGAAGAGACGTGGAGGTCACAGTAGCTTAACAAGACAGTATTATTGCCCCTTGGAAGAGACGTGGAGGTCCCATTAGCTTAACAAGACGGTTTTAATGCCCCTTGAAAGAGATGTGGAGGTCACAGTAGCTTAACAAGCCAGTTTTAATGCCCCTTGGAAGAGAAATGGAGTTCAGAGTGGTTTAACAAGATGGTTTTAATGCCCCTTGGAAGAGACGTGGAGTTCAGAGTTTTTTAACAAGATGGTTTTAATGGCCCTTGGAAGAGACGTGGAGTTCAGAGTGGTTTAACAAGACGGTTTTAATGCCACTTGGAGGAGATATGGATGTCAGAGTCGTTTAACAAGACAGTTTTAATGCCCCTTGGTAGAGACGTGGAGGTCACACTGGCTTAACAAGATGGTTTAAATGCCCCTTGGAAGAGACGTGGAGTTCAGACGGTTTTAATGCCCCCTGGAAGAGACGTGGAGGTCACAGTAGCTTAACAAGACAGTATTATTGCCCCTTGGAAGAGACATGGAGGTCCCACTAGCTTAACAAGACGGTTTTAATGCCCCTTGGAAGAGATGTGGAGGTCACAGTAGCTTAACAAGCCAGTTTTAATGCCCCTTGGAAGAGAAATGAAGTTCAGAGTGGTTTAACAAGATGGTTTTAATGCGCCTTGGAAGAGACGTGGAGTTCAGAGTGGTTAAACAAGACGCTTTTAATGCCACTTGGAAGAGATATGGATGTGAGACTCGTTTAACAAGACAGTTTTAATGCCCCTTGGAAGAGACGTGGAGGTCACACTGGCTTAACAAGATGGTTTAAATGCCCCTTGGAAGAGACGTGGAGGTCAGACGGTTTTAATGCCCCTTGGAAGAGACGTAGAGGTCACAGTAGCTTAACAAGACGGTTTTAATACCCCTTGGAAGAGACGTGGAGGTCACAGTAGCTTAACAAGACAATTTTAATGCCCCTTGGAAGAAACGTGGAGGTCAGAGTGGTTTAACAAGATGGTTTTAACACCCCATGGAAGAGACGTGGAGGTCACAGTAGCTTAACAAGACAGTTTTAATGCCCCTTGGAAAAGATGTGGAGTTCAGAGTGGTTTAACAAGACTGTTTAATGCCCCTTGGAAGAGACGTGGAGGTCGCAGTAGCTTAACAAGACAGTATTATTGCCCCTTGGATGAGACGTGGAGGTCACAGTAGCTTAACAAGACCGTTTTAATGCCCCTTGGAAGAAACGTGGAGGTCAGAGTGGTTTAACAAGATTGTTCTAATGCCCCTTGGAAGAGACGTGGAGGTCACAGTAGCTTAACAAGACAGTTTTAATGCCCCTTGGAAGAGACGAGGAGTTCAGAGTGGTTTAACAAGATGGTTTTAATGCCCCTTGGAAGAGAAGTGGAATTCAGAGTGGTTTAACAAGATGGTTTTATTGCCCCTTGGAAGAGACATGGAGTTCACAGTAGCTTAACAAGACGGTTTTAATGCCCCTTGGAAGAGACGTGGACATCAGAATGGTTTAACAAGACGGTTTTAATGCCCCTTGGAAGAGACGTCGAGGTCACAGTTGCTTAACAGGACGGTTTTAATGCCACTTGGAGGAGACGTGGAGTTCATAGTGGTTTAACAAGACGGTTTTAATGCCCCTTGGAAGAGACGTGGAGGTCAGAGTGGTTTAACAAGACGGTTTTAATGCCCCTTGGAAGAGACGGGGAGGTCACAGTAGCTTAACAAGACGGTTTTATTGCCCCTTGGAAGAGACGTGGAGTTCAGAGTGGTTTAACAAGATGGTTTTAATTCCCCTTGGAAGAGATGTGCAGGTCACAGTAGCTTAACAAGACGGTTTTAATGCCCCTAGGAAGAGACGTGGAGGTCACAGTAGATTAACAAGACGGTCTTAATGCCCCCTGGAAGAGACGTGGAGGTCACAGTAGCTTAACAAGACAGCATTATTGCCCCTTGGAAGAGACGTGGAGGTCCCAGTAGCTTAACAAGACGGTTTTAATGCCCCTTGGAAGAGATGTGGAGGTCAAAGTAGCTTAACAAGCCAGTTTTAATGCCCCTTGGAAGAGAAATGGAGTTCAGAGTGATTTAACAAGATGGTTTTAATGCCACTTGGAGGAGACGTGGAGTTAATAGTGGTTTAACAAGACAGTTTTAATGCCCCTTGGAAGAGACGTGGAGGTCAGAGTGGTTTAACAAGAAGGTTTTAATGCCCCTTGGAAGAGACGGGGAGGTCACAGTAGCTTAACAAGACGGTTTTAATGCCCCTTGGAAGAGACGTGGAGTTCAGAGTGGTTTAACAAGATGGTTTTAATTCCTGTTGGAAGAGATGTGCAGGTCACAGTAGCTTAACAACACGGTTTTAATGCCCCTAGGAAGAGACGTGGAGGTCACAGTAGATTAACAAGACGGTTTTAATGCCCCCTGGAAGAGACGTGGAGGTCACAGTAGCTTAACAAGACGGTTTTAATGCCCCTTGGAAGAGATGTGGAGGTCACAGTAGTTTAACAAGCCAGTTTTAATGCCCCTTGGAAGAGAAATGGAGTTCAGAGTGGTTTATCAAGATGGTTTTAATGCCACTTGGAGGAGACGTGGAGTTAATAGTGGTTTAACAAGATGGTTTTAATGCCCCTTGGAAGAGACGTGGAGGTCAGAGTGGTTTAACAAGACGGTTTTAAAGCCCCTTGGAAGAGACGGGGAGGTCACAGTAGCTTAACAAGACGGTTTTAATGCCCCTTGGAAGAGACGTGGAGTTCAGAGTGGTTTAACAAGATGGTTTTAATTCCCCTTGGAAGAGATGTGCAGGTCACAGTAGCTTAACAAGACGGTTTTAATGCCCCTAGGAAGAGACGTGGAGGTCACAGTAGATTAACAAGACGGTTTTAATGCCCCCTGGAAGAGACGTGGAGGTCACAGTAGCTTAACAAGACAGTATTATTGCCCCTTGGAAGAGACGTGGAGGTCCCAGTAGCTTAACAAGATGGTTTTAATGCCCCTTGGAAGAGATGTGGAGGTCACAGTAGCTTAACAAGCCAGTTTTAATGCCCCTTGGAAGAGAAATGGAGTTCAGAGTGGTTTAACAAGATGGTTTTAATGCCCCTTGGAAGAGACGTGGAGTTCAGAGTTTTTTAACAAGATGGTTTTAATGAGCCTTGGAAGAGACATGGAGTTCAGAGTGGTTTAACAAGACGGTTTTAATGCCACTTGGAAGAGATATGGATGTCAGAGTCGTTTAACAAGACAGTTTTAATGCCCCTTGGAAGAGACGTGGAGGTCACACTGGCTTAACAAGATGGTTTTAATGCCCCTTGGAAGAGACGTGGAGTTCAGACGGTTTTAATGCCCCTTGGAAGAGACGTAGAGGTCACAGTAGCTTAACAAGACGGTTTTAATACCCCTTGGAAGAGACATGGAGGTCACAGTAGCTTAACAAGACAGTTTTAATGCCCCTTGGAAGAAACGTGGAGGTCAGAGTGGTTTAACAAGATGGTTTTAATGCCCCTTGGAAGAGACGTGGAGGTCACAGTAGCTTAACAAGACAGTTTTAATGCCGCTTGGAAGAAACGAGGAGTTCAGAGTGGTTTAACAAGATGGTTTTAATGCCCCTTGGAAGAGACGTGGAATTCAGAGTGGTTTAACAAGATGGTTTTATTGCCCCTTGGAAGAGACGTGGAGGTCACAGTAGCTTAACAAGATGGTTTTAATGCCCTTTGGAAGAGACGTGGACGTCAGAATGGTTTAACTAGACGGTTTTAATGCCCCTTGGAAGAGACGTAGAGGTCACAGTTGCTTAACCATATGGTTTTAAGGCCCCTTGGAAGAGACGTGGAGTTCATAGTGGTTTAACAAGATGGTTTTAATGCCCCTTGGAAGAGACGTGGAGGTCAGAGTGGTTTAGCAAGACTGTTTTAATGCCCCTTGGAAGAGACGTGGAGGTCACAGTAGCTTAACAAGACGGTTTTAATGCCCCTTGGAAGAGACGTGGAGTTCAGAGTGGTTTAACAAGATGGTTTTAATTCCCCTTTGAAGAGAAGTGCAGGTCACAGTAGCTTAACAAGATGGTTTTAATGCCCCTAGTAAGAGACATGAAGGTCACAGTAGCTTAGCAAGACAGTATTATTGCCCCTTGGAAGAGACGTGGAGGTCAGAGTAGCTTAACAAAACGGTTTTAATGCCCCTTGTAAGAGATGTGGAGGTCACAGTAGCTTAACAAGCCAGTTTTAATGCCCCTTGGAAGAGAAATGGAGTTCAGAGTGGTTTAACAAGATGGTTTTAATGCCCCTTGGAAGTGACGTGGAGTTCAGAGTTTTTTAACAAGATGGTTTTAATGCCCCTTGGAAGAGACGTGGAGGTCACAGTAGCTTAAGAAGACGGTTTTAATGCCCCTTGGAAGAGACGTGGAGGGCAGAGTGGTTTAACAAGACGGTTTTAATGCCCATTGGAAGAGAAGTGGAGTTCAGAGTGGGTTAACAAGATGGTTTTAATGCGCCTTGGAAGAGAAGTGGAGTTCAGAGTGGTTTAACAAAACAGTTTTAATGCCCCTTGGAAGAGACGTGGATGTCAGAGTCGTTTAACAAGACAGTTTTGATGCCCCTTGGAAGAGACGTGGAGGTCACACTGGCTTAACAAGACGGTTTTAATGCCCCTTGGAAGAGTCTTGGAGTTCAGACTCTTTTAATGCCCCTTGGAAGAGACGTGGAGGTCACAGTAGCTTAACAAGACGGTTTTAATGCCCCTTGGAAGAGACGTGGAGTACAAAGTGGTTTAACAAGACGGTTTAATGCCCCTTGGAAGAGACAAGGAGATCACAGTTGCTTAACAAGATGGTTTTAATGCCCCTTAGAATAGTCGTGGAAGTCACAGTGTCTTAACAAGATGGTTTTAATGCCCCTTTTAAGAGACGTGGAGGTCAGAGTGGTTTAACAAGATGGTTTTAAAGCCCCTTGGAAGAGACGTGGAGGTAACAGTAGCTTAACAAGACGGTTTTAATGCCAATTGGAAGAGATGTGGAGGTCAGAGTGGTTTAACAAGACGGTTTTAATGCCCCTTGGAAGAGACATGGAGTTCACAGTAGCTTAACAAGACGGTTTTAATACCCCTTTCAAAGAGACGTGGAGGTCACAGTTGCTTAACCTGACAGTTTTAATGCCCCTTGGAAGAAACGTGGAGGTCAGAGTGGTTTAATAAGACAGTTTTAATAACCTTTGGAAGAGACGTAGAGTTCAGAGTAGTTTAACAAGATGGTTTTAAAGCCCCTTGGAAGAGACGTGGAGGTAACAGGAGCTTAACAAGATGGTTTTAATGCCCCTTGGAAGAGACGTGGAGGGCAGAGTGGTTTAACAAGACAGTTTTAAATGCCCCTCGGAAGAGACGTGGAGGTCAGAGTGGTTTAACAAGATGGTTTTAATGCCCCTTGGAAGAGACGTGGAGTTCAGAGTCGTTTAACAAGAAGGTTTTAATGCCCCTTGGAAGAGACTTGGAGGTCAGAGTAGCTTAACAAGACGGTTTTAATACCCCTTGGAAGAGACATGGAGTTCAAAGTCGTTTAACAGGATGGTTTTAATGCCCCTTGGAAGACACGTGGAGGTCACAGTAGCTTAACAAGACGGTTTAAATGCCACTCGGAAGAGACGTGGAGTTCAGAGTGGTTTAACAAGATGGTTTTAATGCCCCTTGGAAGAGACGTGGAGGTCACAGTAGCTTAACAAGACAGTGTTATTACCCCTTGGAAGAGACATGGAAGTCACAGTAGCTTAACAAGACGGTTTTAATAACCCTTGGAAAAGACATGGAGTTCAAAGTCGTTTAACAGGATGGTTTTAATGCCCCTTGGAAGACACGTGGAGGTCACAGTAGCTTAACAAGACGGTTTAAATGCCACTCGGAAGAGACGTGGAGTTCAGAGTCGTTTGACAAGATGGTTTTAATGCCCCTTGGAAGAGACGTGGAGGTCACAGTAGCTTAACAAGACAGTATTATTGCCCCTTGGAAGAGACATGGAGGTCACAGTAGCTTAACAACATGGTTTTAATGCCCCTTGGAAGAGATGTGAAGGTCAGAGTGGTTTAACAAGACAGTTTTAATAACCTATGGAAGAGACGTAGAGTGCAGATTGGTTTAACAAGACGGTTTTAATGCCCCTTGGAAGATGCATGGAGGTCACAGTAGCTTAACAAGACGGTTTTAATGCCCCTTGGAAGAGATGTGGATGTCAGAGTCGATTAACAAGACAGCTTTAATGCCCCTTGGAAGAGACGTTGAGGTCACACAAGCTTAACAAGACAGTTTTAATACCCCTTGGAAGAGACTTGGAGTTCAGACCGTTTTCATGCCCCTTGGAAGAGACGTGGAGGTCACAGTAGCTTAACAAGACGGTTTTAATGCCCCTTGGAAGAGATGTGGAGGTCAGAGTGGTTTAACAAGACGGTTTTAATGCAGATTGGAAGAGACGTGGAGGTCAGAGTGGTTTAACAAGACGGTTTTAATGCCCCTTGGAAGAGATGAGGAGTTCAGAGTGGTTTAACAAGATGGTTTTAATGTCCTTTGGAAGAGACGTGGAGTTCAGAGTGGTTTAACAAGATGGTTTTATTGCCCCTTGGAAGAGACGTGGAGGTCACAGTAGCTTAACAAGACGGTTTTAATGCCCCTTGGAAGAGACGTGGACGTCAGAATGGTTTAACAAGATGGTTTTAATGCCCCTTGGACGAGACGTCGAGGTCACAGTTGCTTAACAAGATGGTTTTAATGCCCCTTGGAAGAGACGTGGAGTTCAGAGTCATTTAACAAGATGGTTTTAATTCCCCTTGGAAGAGACGTGCAGGTCACAGTAGCTTAACAAGATGGTTTTAATGCCCCCAGGAAGAGACATGAAGGTCACAGTAGATTAACAAGATCATTTTAACGCCCCTTGGAAGAGACGTGGAGGTCGGATTGGTTTAACAAGACTGTTTTAGTGCCCCTTGGAAGAGACGTGGAGGTCACAGTAGCTTAACAAGACGGTATAATGCCCCTTGGAAGAGATGAGGAGGTCAGAGTGGTTTAACAAGACAGTTTTAATAACCTTTGCAAGAGACATAGAGTTCAGAGTGGTTTAACAAGACGGTTTTAATGCCCCTTGGTAGAGACGTGGAGGTCACAGTAGCTTAACAAGACGGTTTTAATGCCCCTTGGAAGAGACGTGGAGGTCACAGTAGCTTAACAAGACGGTTTTAATGCCCCTTGGAAGAGACGTGGAGGTCACAGTAGCTTAACAAGACGGTTTTAATACCACTTGGAAGAGACGTGGAGGTCACAGTAGCTTACCAAGAGAGTTGTAATGCCCCTTGGAAGAAACGTGGAGGGCAGAGTGGTTTAGCAAGATGGTTTTAATGCCCCTTGGAAGAGACGTGGAGGGCACAGTAGCTTAACAAGACAGTTTTAATGCCCCTTGGAAGAGAAATGGAGTTCAGAGTGGTTTAAAAAGATGGTTTTAATGCCCCATGGAAGAGACGTGGAGTTCAGAGTTTTTTTAACAAGATGGTTTTAATGCCCCTTGGAAGGACGTGGAGGTCACAGTAGCTTAACAAGACGGTTTTAATGCTCCTTGGAAGAGACGTGGAGGTCACAGTAGCTTAATAAGACGGTTTTAATGCCCCTTGGAAGAGACGTGGAGTTCAGAGTGGTTTAACAAGATGGTTTTAATTCCCCTTGGAAGAGACGTGCAGGTCACAGTAGCTTAACAAGATGGTTTTAATGCCCCTAGGAAGAGACATGAAGGTCACAGTAGATTAACAAGATGGTTTTAATGCCCCTTGGAAGAGACGTGGAGGTCGGAGAGGTTTAACAAGACGGTTTTAGTGCCCCTTGGGAGAGACGTGGAGGTCACAGTATCTTAACAAGACGGTTTTAATGTCACTTGGAAGAGACGTGGAGTTCAGAGTGGATTATCAAGATGGTTTTAATGCCACTTGGAAGAGATGTAAAGGTCACAGTAGCTTAACAAGACGGTTTTAATGCCCCTAGGAAGAGATGTGGAGGTCACAGTAGCTTAACAAGACAGTAATATTGCCCCTTGGAAGAGTCGTGGAGGTCACAGTAGCTTAACAAGAAGGTTTTAATGCCCCTTGGAAGAGATGTGGAGGTCAGAGTGGTTTAACAAGACAGTTTTAATAACCTTTGGAAGAGACGTAGAGTTCATAGTGGTTTAACAAGATGGTTTTAATGCCCCTTGGAAGAGACGTGGACGTCAGAATGGTTTAACAAGATGGTTTTAATGCCCCTTGGAAGAGACGTGGAGGTCACAGATGCTTAACAAGATGGTTTTAATGCCCCTTGGAAGAGACGTGGAGTTCAGAGTCGTTTAACAAGATGGTTTTCATTCCCCTTGGAAGAGACGTGCAGGTCACAGTAGCTTAACAAGATGGTTTTAATGCCCCCAGGAAGAGACATGAAGGTCACAGTAGATTAACAAGATCATTTTAACGCCCCTTGGAAGAGACGTGGAGGTCGGATTGGTTTAACAAGACTGTTTTAGTGCCCCTTGGAAGAGAGGTGGAGGTCAGAGTGGTTTAACAAGACAGTTTTAATAACCTTTGGAAGAGACGTAGAGTTCAGAGTGGTTTAACAAGACGGTTTTAATGCCCCTTGGAAGAGACGTGGAGGTAACAGTAGCTTAACAAGACGGTTTTAATGTCCGTTGGAAGAGACGTGGAGTTCAGAGTGGTTTAACAAGATGGTTTTAATGCCCCTTGGAAGACACGTAGAGGTCAGAGTAGCTTAACTAGACGGTTTTAATGCCACTCGGAAGAGACGTGGAGTTCAGAGTGGTATAACAAGATGGTTTTAATGCCCCTTGGAAGAGACGTGGAGGTCACAGTATCTTAACAAGACATTATTAATGCCCCTTGGAATAGACATGGAGGTCAGAGTGGTTTAACAAGATGGATTTAATGCCCCTTGGAAGAGATGTGGAGGTCACAGTAGCTTAACAAGACGGTTTTAATAACCCTTGGAAGAGACGTGGAGGTCACAGTAGCTTAACAAGACAGTTTTAATGCCCCTTGGAAGAAACGTGGAGGTCAGAGTGGTTTAACAAGATGGTTTTAATGCCCCTTGGAAGAGACGTGGAGGTCACAGTAGCTTAACAAGACAGTTTTAATGCCCCTTGGAAGAGACGTGGAGTTCATAGTGGTTTAACAAGATGGTTTTAATCCCCCTTGGTAGAGACGTGGAGTTCAGAGTGGTTTAACAAGACGGTTTTAATGCCACTTGGAAGAGATATGGATTTCAGAGTGGTTTAACAAGATGGTTTTAATGCCCCTTGGAAGAGACGTGGTGGTCACAGTAGCTTAACAAAACAGTTTTAATGTCCCTTGGAAGAGATGAGGAGTTCAGAGCGGTTTAACAACATGGATTTAATGCCCCTTGGAAGAGACGAGGAGTTCAGAGTGGTTTACCAAGATGGTTTTATTGCCCCTTGGAAGAGACGTGGAGGTCACAGTAGCTTAACAAGATGGTTTTAATGCCCCTTGGAAGAGACGTGGACGTCAGAATTGTTTAACAAGACGGTTTTAATGCCCCTTGAAAGAGACGTCGTGGTCACAGTTGCTTAACAAGACGGTTTTAATGCCCCTTGGAAGAGACGTGGAGGTCATAGTGGTTTAACAAGACGGTTTTAATGCCCCTTGGGAGAGACGTGGAGGTCAGAGTGGTTTAACAAGACGGTTTTAATGCCCCTTCGAAGAGACGTGGAGGTCACAGAAGCTTAACAAGACGGTTTTAATGCCCCTTGGATGAGACGTGGAGTTCAGAGTGGTTTAACAATACGGTTTTAATGCCCCTTGGAAGAGACGTGGAGGTCACAGTAGCTTAACAAGACGGTTTAAATCCCCTTGGAAGAGAAGTGAAGTTCAGTGTGGTTTAACAAGACGGTTATAATGCCCCTTGGAAGAGACGTGGAGCTATCTTAACAAGACGGTTTTAATATCCCTTGGAAGAGACGTGGAGTTCAGAGTGTTTTAACAAGATGGTTTTAATGCCACTTGGAAGAGATGTGGAGGTCACAGTAGCTTAACAAGACGGTATTAATGCCCCTACGAAGAGACATGGATGTCACAGTAGCTTAACAAGACAGTATTATTGCCCCTTGGAAGAGACGAGGAGGTCACAGTAGTTTAACAAGACGGTTTTAATGCCCCTTGGAAGAGACGTGGAGTTCAGAGTGGTTTAACAAGACGGTTTTAATGCCCCTTGGAAGACACGTGGCGGTCACAGTAACTTAAGAAGACGGTTTTAATGCCACTCGGAAGAGACGTGGAGTTCAGAGTGGTAAAAGAAGATGGTTTTAATACCCCTTGGAAGAGACGTGGAGGTCACAGTAGCTTAACAAGACAGTATTAATGCCCCTTGGAAGAGACGTGGAGGTCCTAGTAGCTTAACAAGACGGATTTAATGCCCCTTGGAAGAAACGTGGAGGTCAGAGTTGTTTAACAAGATGGATTTAATGCCCCTTGGACGAGACGTGGAGGTCACAGTAGCTTAACAAGACGGTTTTAATAACCCTTGGAAGAGACGTAGGGTTCCGAGAGGTTTAACAAGACGGTTTTAATGCCCTTGGAAGAGACGTGGAGGTCAGAGTAGCTTATCAAGATGGTTTTATTGCCCACTGGAAGAGACATGGAGTTCAGAGTGATTTAACAAGACGGTTTTAATGCCCCTTGGAAGAGACGTGCAGGTCACAGTAGCTTAACAAGACGGATTTAATGCCCCTTGGAAGAGACTTGGAGGTCACAGTAGCTTAACAAGATGGTTTTAATACCTCTTGGAAGAGACGTGGAGGTCACAGAAGCTTAATAAGAAAGTTTTAATGCCCCTTGGAAGAAACGTGGAGGTCAGAGTAATTTAACAAGATCGTTTTAATGCCCCTTGAAAGAGACGTGGAGGTAAGAGTTTTTTAACAAGATGGTTTTAATGCCCCTTGGAAGAGACGTGGAGGTCACAGTAGCTTAACAAGACGGTTTTAATGCCCCTTGGAAGAGACGTGGAGTTCAGAGTGGTTTAACAAGACAGCTTTAATGCCCTTTGGAAGAGACGTGGAGTTCAGAGTGGGTTAACAAGATGGTTTTAATGCCCCTTGGAAGAGACGTGGTGGTCACAGTAGCTTAACAAGACATTTTTAATGCCCCTTGGAAGATACGTGGATGTCAGAGTCGTTTAACAAGACAGTTTTAATGCCCCTTGGAAGAGACGTGGAGGTCATACTGGCTTGACAAGATGGTTTTAATGCCCCTTGGAAGACACGTGGAGTTCAGAATGGTTTAACAAGATGGTTTTAATGCCCCTTGGAAGAGACGTGGAGGTCACAGTAGCTTAACAAGACAGTTTTAATGCCTCTTGGAAGAAACGTGGAGGTCAGAGTGGTTTAACAAGATGGTTTTATTGCCCCTTGGAAGAGACGTGGAGGTCACAGTAGCTTAACAAGACAGTTTTAATGCCCCTTGGAAGAGACGAGGAGTTCAGAGAGGTTTAACAAGATGGTTTTAATGCCCCTTGTAAGAGACGAGGAGTTCAGACTGGTTTACCAAGATGGTTTTATTGCCCCTTGGAAGAGATGTGGAGGTCACAGTAGCTTAAAAAGATGGTTTTAATGCCCCTTGGAAGAGGCGAGGAGATCACAGTTTCTTAACAAGATGGTTTTAATGCCCCTTGGAAGAGACATGGAAGTCACAGTGTCTTAACAAGACGGTTTTAATGCCCATTGGAAGAGACGTGGAGGTCACAGTAGCTTAACCAGACAGTTTTAATTCCCCTTGGAAGAAACGTGGAGGTCAGAGTTGTTTAACAAGACAGTTTTAATAACCTTTGGAAGAGAAGTATAGTTCAGAGTGGTTTAACAAGATGGTTTTAATGCCCCTTGAAAGATACGTGGAGGTCACAAAAGCTTAACAAGAGGATTTTAATGCCCCTTGGAAGAGATGTGGAGGTCAGAGTGGTTTAAAAAGACGGTTTTAATGCCCGTTGGAAGAGACGTTGAGGTCACACTGGCTTAATAAGACAGTATTAATGCCCCTTGGAAGAGACTTAGAGTTCAGACGGTTTTAATGCCCCTTGGAAGAGACGTGGAGGTCACAGTAGCTTAACAAGACGGTTTAAATGCCCCTTTGAAGAGACGTGGAGGTCAGAGTGGTTTAGCAAGTCAGTTTTAATACCCCTTGGAAGAGACGTGGAGTTCAGAGTTGCTTGACAAGATGGTTTTAATGCCCCTTGGAAGAAACGTGGAGGTCAGAGTTGTTTAACAAGATGGATTTAATGCCTCTTGGAAGAGACGTGGAGGTCACAGTAGCTTAACAAGACGGTTTTAATAACCTTTGGAAGAGAAGTAGGGCTCAGAGTGGTTTATCAAGACGGTTTTAATGCCCTTGGAAGAGACGTGGAGGTCAGAGTAGCTAAATCAAGATGGTTTTATTGCCCACTGGAAGAGACATGGAGTTCAGAGTGGTTTAACAAGACGGTGTTAATGCCCCTTGGAAGAGATGTGGAGGTCACAGTAGCTTAACAAGACAGTTTTAATGCCCCTTGGTAGAGACTTGGAGGTCACAATAGCTTAACAAGACGGTTTTAATACCTCTTGGAAGAGACGTGGAGGTCACAGAAACTTAACAAGAGAGTTTTAATGCCCCTTGGAAGAAACGTGGAGGTCAGAGTTTTTTAACAAGATGGTTTTAATGCCCCTTGGAAGAGACGTGGAGGTCACAGTAGCTTAACAAGATGGTTTTAATGCCCCTTGGAAGAGACGTGGAGGTCAGAGTGGTTTAACAAGACAGTTTTAATGCCCTTTGGAAGAGACGTGGAGTTCAGAGTGGGTTAACAAGATGGTTTTAATGCCCCTTGGAAGAGACGTGGAGTTCAGAGTGGTTTAACAAGACATTTTTAATGACCCTTGGAAGATACATGGATGTCAGAGTTGTTTAACAAGACAGTTTTAATGCCCCTTGGAAGGGACGTGGAGGTCATACTGGCTTAACAAGATGGTTTTAATGCCCCTTGGAAGAGACGTGGAGTTCAGACGGTTTTAATGCCCCTTGGAAGAGACGTGTAGTTCAAAGTGGTTTAACAGGACGGTTTAAATGAACCTTGGAAGACACATGGAGGTCACAGTAGCTTAACAAGACGGTTTTAATGCCACTCGGAAGAGACGTGGAGTTCAGAGTGGTTTAACAAGACGGTTTTAATGCCCCTTGGAAGAGACGTGGAGGTCACAGTAGCTTAACAAGACAGTATTAATGCCCCTTGGAAGAGATGTGGAGGTCACAGTAGCTTAACAAGACAGTTTTACAGCCCCTTGGAAGAGATGATGAGGTCAGAGTGGTTTAACAAGACAGCTTTAATAACCTTTGGAAGAGACGTAGAGTTCAGAGTGGTTTAACAAGACAGTTTTAATGTCCCTTGGAAGAGACATGGAGGTCACAGAAGCTTAACAAGACGGTTTTAATGACCTTTGGAAGAGACGTGGATGTCAGGGTCGTTTAACAAGACAGTTTTAATTCCCCTTGGAAGAGATGTGGAGGTCACACTGGCTTAACAAAACGGTTTTAATGCCCCTTGGAAGAGACTTGGCGTTCAGACGGTTTCAATGCCCCTTGGAAGAGACGTGGAGGTCACGGTAGCTTAACAAGACGGTTTTAATGCCTCTTGGAACAGATGTGGAGCTCAGAGTGGCTTAACAAGACGGTTTTAATGCCCCTTGGAAGAGACGTGGAGATCATAGTTGCTTAACAAGAAGGTTTTAATGCCCCTTGGAAGAGACGTGGAGGTCACAGTAGCTTAACAAGACGGTTTTAATAACCCTTGGAAGAGATGTAGGGTTCCGAGAGGTTTAACAAGACGGTTTTAATGCCCTTGGAAGAGACGTGGAGGTCAGAGTGGTTTAACAAGACAGTTTTAATGCCCTTTGGAAGAGACGTGGAGTTCAGAGTGGGTTAACAAGATGGTTTTAATGCCCCTTGGAAGAGACGTGGAGTTCAGAGTGGCTTAACAAGACATTTTTAATGCCCCTGGGTAGATACGTGGATGTCAGAGTCGTTTAACAAGACAGTTTTAATGCCCCTTGGAAGAGATGTGGAGGTCAGAGTGGTTTAACAAGACAGTTTTAATAACCTTTGGAAGAGACGTAGAGTTCAGAGTGGTTTAGCAAGATGGTTTTAATGCCCCTTGGAAGAGACGTGGACGTCAGAATGGTTTAACAAGATGGTTTTAATGTCCCTTGGAAGAGACGTGGAGGTCACAGTTGCTTAACAAGATGGTTTTAATGCCCCTTGGAAGAGACGTGGAGTTCAGAGTCGTTTAACAAGATGGTTTTCATTCCCCTTGGAAGAGACGTGCAGGTCACAGTAGCTTAACAAGATGGTTTTAATGCCCCCAGAAAGAGACTTGAAGGTCACAGTAGATAAAATGATCTTGTTAAACGCCCCTTGGAAGAGACGTGGAGGTCGGATTGGTTTAACAAGACTGTTTTAGTGCCCCTTGGAAGAGAGGTGGAGGTCAGAGTGGTTTAACAAGACAGTTTTAATAACCTTTGGAAGAGACGTAGAGTTCAGAGTGGTTTAACAAGACGGTTTTTATGCCCCTTGGAAGAGACGTGGAGGTCACAGTAGGTTAACAAGACGGTTTTAATGTCCGTTGGAAGAGACGTGGAGTTCAGAGTGGTTTAACAAGATGGTTTTAATGCCCCTTGGAAGACACGTAGAGGTCAGAGTAGCTTAACTAGATGGTTTTAATGCCACTCGGAAGAGACGTGGAGTTCAGAGTGGAATAACAAGATGGTTTTAATGCCCCTTGGAAGAGACGTGGAGGTCACAGTATCTTAACAAGACATTATTAATGCCCCTTGGAATAGACATGGAGGTCAGAGTGGTTTAACAAGATGGATTTAATGCCCCTTGGAAGAGACGTGGAGGTCACAGTAGCTTAACAAGACGGTTTTAATAACCCTTGGAAGAGACGTGGAGGTCACAGTAGCTTAACAAGACAGTTTTAATGCCCCTTGGAAGAAACGTGGAGGTCAGAGTGGTTTAACAAGATGGTTTTAATGCCCCTTGGAAGAGACGTGGAGGTCACAGTAGCTTAACAAGACAGTTTTAATGCCCCTTGGAAGAGACGTGGAGTTCAGAGTGGTTTAACAAGATGGTTTTAATCCCCCTTGGAAGAGAAGTGGAGTTCAAAGTGGTTTAACAAGATGGTTTTAATGCTACTTGGAAGAGACGTGGAGTTCAGAGTGGTTTAACAAGACGGTTTTAATGCCACTTGGAAGAGATATGGATTTCAGAGTCGTTTAACAAGACAGTTTTAATGCCCCTTGGAAGAGACGTGGAGGTCATACTGGCTTAACAAGATGGTTTTAATGCCCCTTTGAATAGACGTGGAGTTCAGATGGTTTTAATGCCCCTTGGAAGAGACGTAGAGGTCACAGTAGCTTAACAAGACGGCTTTAATGCCCCTTGGAAGGGACGTGGAGTTCAGAGTGGTTTAACAAGATGGTTTTAATGCCCCTTGGAAGAGACGTGGAGGTTACAGTATCTTAACAGGACAGTTTTAATGCGTCTTGGAAGAACGTGGAGGTCAGAGTGGTTTAACAAGATGGTTTTAATGCCCCTTGGAAGAGACGTGGTGGTCACAGTAGCTTAACAAGACAGTTTTAATGTCCCTTGGAAGAGATGAGGAGTTCAGAGCGGTTTAACAACATGGATTTAATGCCCCTTGGAAGAGACGAGGAGTTCAGAGTGGTTTACCAAGATGGTTTTATTGCCCCTTGGAAGAGACGTGGAGGTCACAGTAGCTTAACAAGATGGTTTTAATGCCCCTTGGAAGAGACGTGGACGTCAGAATTGTTTAACAAGACGGTTTTAATGCCCCTTGAAAGAGACGTCGTGGTCACAGTTGCTTAACAAGACGGTTTTAATGCCCCTTGGAAGAGACGTGGAGGTCATAGTGGTTTAACAAGACGGATTTAATGCCCCTTGGGAGAGACGTGGAGGTCAGAGTGGTTTAACAAGACGGTTTTAATGCCCCTTCGAAGAGACGTGGAGGTCACAGAAGCTTAACAAGACGGTTTTAATGCCCCTTGGAAGAGACGTGGAGGTCACAGTAGCTTAACAAGACGGTTTAATTCCCGTTGGAAGAGAAGTGAAGTTCAGTGTGGTTTAACAAGACGGTTATAATGCCCCTTGGAAGAGACGTGGAGGTATCTTAACAAGACGGTTTTAATATCCCTTGGAAGAGACGTGGAGTTCAGAGTGTTTTAACAAGATGGTTTTAATGCCACTTGGAAGAGATGTGCAGGTCACAGTAGCTTAACAAGACGGTATTAATGCCCCTACGAAGAGACATGGAGGTCACAGTAGCTTAACAAGACAGTATTATTGCCCCTTGGAAGAGACGAGGAGGTCACAGTAGCTTAACAAGACGGTTTTAATGCCCCTTGGAAGACACGTGGTGGTCACAGTAACTTAAGAAGACGGTTTTAATGCCACTCGGAAGAGACGTGGAGTTCAGAGTGGTAAAAGAAGATGGTTTTAATACCCCTTGGAAGAGACGTGGAGGTCACAGTAGCTTAACAAGACAGTATTAATGCCCCTTGGAAGAGACGTGGAGGTCCTAGTAGCTTAACAAGACGGATTTAATGCCCCTTGGAAGAAACGTGGAGGTCAGAGTTGTTTAACAAGATGGATTTAATGCCCCTTGGACGAGACGTGGAGGTCACAGTAGCTTAACAAGACGGTTTTAATAACCCTTGGAAGAGACGTAGGGTTCCGAGAGGTTTAACAAGACGGTTTTAATGCCCTTGGAAGAGACGTGGAGGTCAGAGTAGCTTATCAAGATGGTTTTATTGCCCACTGGAAGAGACATGGAGTTCAGAGTGATTTAACAAGACGGTTTTAATGCCCCTTGGAAGAGACGTGGAGGTCACAGTAGCTTAACAAGACGGTTTAATTCCCCTTGGAAGAGAAGTGAAGTTCAGTGTGGTTTAACAAGACGGTTATAATGCCCCTTGGAAGAGACGTGGAGGTATCTTAACAAGACGGTTTTAATATCCCTTGGAAGAGACGTGGAGTTCAGAGTGTTTTAACAAGATGGTTTTAATGCCACTTGGAAGAGATGTGCAGGTCACAGTAGCTTAACAAGACGGTATTAATGCCCCTACGAAGAGACATGGAGGTCACAGTAGCTTAACAAGACAGTATTATTGCCCCTTGGAAGAGACGAGGAGGTCACAGTAGTTTAACAAGACGGTTTTAATGCCCCTTGGAAGAGACGTGGAGTTCAGAGTGGTTTAACAAGACGGTTTTAATGCCCCTTGGAAGACACGTGGCGGTCACAGTAACTTAAGAAGACGGTTTTAATGCCACTCGGAAGAGACGTGGAGTTCAGAGTGGTAAAAGAAGATGGTTTTAATACCCCTTGGAAGAGACGTGGAGGTCACAGTAGCTTAACAAGACAGTATTAATGCCCCTTGGAAGAGACGTGGAGGTCCTAGTAGCTTAACAAGACGGATTTAATGCCCCTTGGAAGAAACGTGGAGGTCAGAGTTGTTTAACAAGATGGATTTAATGCCCCTTGGACGAGACGTGGAGGTCACAGTAGCTTAACAAGACGGTTTTAATAACCCTTGGAAGAGACGTAGGGTTCCGAGAGGTTTAACAAGACGGTTTTAATGCCCTTGGAAGAGACGTGGAGGTCAGAGTAGCTTATCAAGATGGTTTTATTGCCCACTGGAAGAGACATGGAGTTCAGAGTGATTTAACAAGACGGTTTTAATGCCCCTTGGAAGAGACGTGCAGGTCACAGTAGCTTAACAAGACGGATTTAATGCCCCTTGGAAGAGACTTGGAGGTCACAGTAGCTTAACAAGATGGTTTTAATACCTCTTGGAAGAGACGTGGAGGTCACAGAAGCTTAACAAGAGAGTTTTAATGCCCCTTGGAAGAAACGTGGAGGTCAGAGTAATTTAACAAGATGGTTTTAATGCCCCTTGAAAGAGACGTGGAGGTCAGAGTTTTTTAGCAAGATGGTTTTAATGCCCCTTGGAAGAGACGTGGAGGTCACAGTAGCTTAACAAGACGGTTTTAATGCCCCTTGGAAGAGACGTGGAGTTCAGAGTGGTTTAACAAGACAGCTTTAATGCCCTTTGGAAGAGACGTGGAGTTCAGAGTGGGTTAACAAGATGGTTTTAATGCCCCTTGGAAGAGACGTGGTGGTCACAGTAGCTTAACAAGACATTTTAAATGCCCCTTGGAAGATACGTGGAGGTCAGACTGGCTTGACAAGATGGTTTTAATGCCCCTTGGAAGACACGTGGAGTTCAGATGGTTTTATTGCCCCTTGGAAGAGACGTAGAGGTCACAGTAGCTTAACAAGACGGTTTTAATGCCCCTTGGAAGAGACGTGGAGTTCAGAGTGGTTTAACAAGATGGTTTTAATGCCCCTTGGAAGAGACGTGGAGGTCACAGTAGCTTAACAAGACAGTTTTAATGCCTCTTGGAAGAAACGTGGAGGTCAGAGTGGTTTAACAAGATGGTTTTATTGCCCCTTGGAAGAGACGTGGAGGTCACACTGGCTTAATAAGACAGTATTAATGCTCCTTGGAAGAGACTTAAAGTTCAGACCGTTTTAATGCCCCTTCGAAGAGACGTGGAGGTCACAGTAGCTTAACAAGACGGTTTAAATGCCCCTTTGAAGAGACGTGGAGGTCAGAGTGGTTTAACAAGACAGTTTTAATACCCCTTGGAAGAGACGTGGAGTTCAGAGTTGCTTGACAAGACGGTTTTAATGCCCCTTGGAAGAAACGTGGAGGTCAGAGTTGTTTAACAAGACGATTTTAATGCCCCTTGGAAGAGACGTGGAGGGCAGAGTGGTTTAACAAGAATGTTTTAATGCCCCTTGGAAGAGACGTGGAGGCCAGAGTGGTTTAACAAGATGGTTTAAATGCCCCTTGGAAGAGACGTTGAGGTCACACTGGCTTAACAAGACAGTATTAATGCCCCTTGGAAGAGACTTTGAGTTCAGACGGTTTTAATGCCCCTTGGAAGAGACATGGAGGTCAAAGTAGCTTAACAAGACGGTTTTAATGCCCCTTGGAAGAGACGTGGAGGTCACAGTAGCTTAACAAGACGGTTTTAATGCCCCTTGGAAGAGACGTGGAGTTCAGAGTGGTTTAACAAGACAGCTTTAATGCCCTTTGGAAGAGACGTGGAGTTCAGAGTGGGTTAACAAGATGGTTTTAATGCCCCTTGGAAGAGACGTGGTGGTCACAGTAGCTTAACAAGACATTTTAAATGTCCCTTGGAAGATACGTGGAGGTCATACTGGCTTGACAAGATGGTTTTAATGCCCCTTGGAAGACACGTGGAGTTCAGATGGTTTTATTGCCCCTTGGAAGAGACGTAGAGGTCACAGTAGCTTAACAAGACGGTTTTAATGCCCCTTGGAAGAGACGTGGAGTTCAGAGTGGTTTAACAAGATGGTTTTAATGCCCCTTGGAAGAGACGTGGAGGTCACAGTAGCTTAACAAGACAGTTTTAATGCCTCTTGGAAGAAACGTGGAGGTCAGAGTGGTTTAACAAGATGGTTTTATTGCCCCTTGGAAGAGACGTGGAGGTCACACTGGCTTAATAAGACAGTATTAATGCTCCTTGGAAGAGTCTTAGAGTTCAGACGGTTTTAATGCCCCTTCGAAGAGACGTGGAGGTCACAGTAGCTTAACAAGACGGTTTAAATGCCCCTTTGAAGAGACGTGGAGGTCAGAGTGGTTTAACAAGACAGTTTTAATACCCCTTGGAAGAGACGTGGAGTTCAGAGTTGCTTGACAAGACGGTTTTAATGCCCCTTGGAAGAAACGTGGAGGTCAGAGTTGTTTAACAAGACGATTTTATTGCCCCTTGGAAGAGACGTGGAGGGCAGAGTGGTTTAACAAGAATGTTTTAATGCCCCTTGGAAGAGACGTGGAGGCCAGAGTGGTTTAACAAGACGGTTTAAATGCCCCTTGGAAGAGACGTTGAGGTCACACTGGCTTAACAAGACAGTATTAATGCCCCTTGGAAGAGACTTTGAGTTCAGACGGTTTTAATGCCCCTTGGAAGAGACATGGAGGTCACAGTAGCTTAACAAGACGGTTTAAATGCCCCTTTGAAGAGACGTGGAGGTCAGAGTGGTTTAACAAGATGGTTTTAATGCTCCTTGGAAGAGACGTGGAGCTCAGAGTCGTTTAACAAGACGGTTTTAATGCCCCTTGGAAGAGACGTGGAGGTCACAGTAGCTTAACAAGATGGTTTTAATACCCCTTGGAAGAGACGTGTAGTTCAGAGTAGTTTAACAGGACGGTTTTAATGCCCCTTGGAAGACATGTGGAGGTCACAGTAGCTTAACAAGACGGTTTTAATGCCACTCGGAAGAGACGTGGAGTTCAGAGTGGCTTGACAAGACGGTTTTAATGCCCCTTGGAAGAAACGTGGAGGTCAGAGTTGTTTAACAAGGTGGATTTAATGCCTCTTGGAAGAGACGTGTAGGTCACAGTAGCTTAACAAGACGGTTTTAATAACCCTTGGAAGAGAAGTAGGGCTCAGAGTGGTTTAACAAGACGGTTTTAATGCCCTTGGAAGAGACGTGGAGGTCAGAGAAGCTTATCAAGATGGTTTTATTGCCCACTGGAAGAGCCATGGAGTTCAGAGTGGTTTAACAAGACGGTTTTAATGCCTCTCGGAAGAGACGTGGAGGTCACAGTAGCTTAACAAGACGGTTTTAATGCCCCTTGGAAGAAACTTGGAGGTCACAATAGCTTAACAAGACGGTTTTAATACCTCTTGAAAGAGACGTGGAGGTCACAGAAGCTTAACAAGAGAGTTTTAATGCCCCTTGGAAGAAACGTGGAGGTCAGAGTATTTGAACAAGATGGTTTTAATGCCCCTTGGAAGAGACGTGGAGGTCAGAGTTTTTTAACAAGATGGTTTTAATGCCCCTTGGAAGAGACGTGGAGGTCACAGTAGCTTAACAAGACGGTTTTAATGCCCCTTGGAAGAGACGTGGAGGTCATAGTGGTTTAACAAGACAGTTTTAATGCCCTTTGGAAGGGACGTGGAGTTCAGAGTGGGTTAACAAGATGGTTTTAATGCCCCTTGGAAGAGACGTGGAGTTCAGAGTGGTTTAACAAGACATTTTTAATGACCCTTGGAAGATGCATGGATGTCAGAGTTGTTTAACAAGACAGTTTTAATGCCCCTTGGAACAGACGTGGAGGTCATACTGGCTTAACAAGATGGTTTTAATGCCCCTTGCAAGAGACGTGGAGTTCAGACGGTTTTAATGCCCCTTGGAAGAGACGTGTAGTTCAAAGTGGTTTAACAGGACGGTTTAAATGCCCCTTGGAAGACACATGGAGGTCACAGTAGCTTAACAAGACGGTTTTATGCCACTCGGAAGAGACGTGGAGTACAGAGTGGTTTAACAAGACGGTTTTAATGCCCCTTGGAAGAGACGTGGAGGTCACAGTAGCTTAACAAGACAGTTTTAATGCCCCTTGGAAGAGACGTGGAGGTCACAGTAGCTTAACAAGACGGTTTTAATGCCCCTTGGAAGAGACGTGGAGTTCAGGGAATGTGGGCAACCATCTGTATTACAGATGTCTGTCCACCTGCATGCTGGAACAGCTTAAATAAAGGAGGAGAAAAATTCAGCATATATTGGAAAAGTGTATTTATTCAATAATGCACAATAAAACACAGGAAAATAGAGACAATGAGGTAATCAGATGAAAAGGTGCTGACAAGTCAGGTAAGTATATATGATATGCCTATATTAAATTCATAAGTTAGCATAATTACACCCTACCCACTCTAGTATTTGAGATTAAAACAGTAGGAAAATAATAGTAAATTCAAGCGGGTGAGTTAGAATGAAAATCACAAAATAAGCACATGTATCATAGTCCCACTGGCTATTAGATGGACAAAAGTAGGGGTGGAACAGTCTAATAAATATAGAACTCTGTGTCCCAACCCATGTGCCAAAGGATCATATTATCCTTGCGAGATAGTTACCTGACAGAAAGACACAGCACGGATGGAGGAGAAGAAATGGTTAAGGTGAAAGCCCAACGTACGTTTCGCGGTGTCCCAGGCCGCTATGTCAAGGGCAAAGAGTAATGTCCTCACAATATCCCAGGATGCATATATATACACATCACATCCGTAAATGTCCGGAGTGCAAACAGCTGATCGGCGAGGCACGCACCCGCAAGTGGCAGCTATGCCAGGGGCGTGCCTCGCGGATCACGTGAAGTGGGGCCAGTGTGCCATATACGGCACACGCATGCGGCTCAGGGAATGCGCGCGCTCGCCCCGACAGTCAGACCACCAACCGCGCATGCGCGGGAACACAGTCCCACGCAGGCGCAGGGCGGTCAGCAGACGGTCAGGCGCGTGCACGACGTGACCCACACCGCGGGTGCGCGCTCAACGACGTCAGAAGACAGCATGAGACACTGCTTGTGAAAGGTTGGATATAACAGGGGGAATACCAGCAAGAAAGGAGGAAAAGCCAGATAAGACATAATCAGAGAGAAGCCAGGCATATAAATACTAAATAGCAAAATCATTTTCAAAAACAATAAAAATACAAATATAAATATGAATATATCCCAAAGATCATATATGCATAACTGGCAACAATCATAAATCCTGGTAGTCATGGCTCCCGTCTAGGCATTGGATCCAATAGCTATATCCAAATCTCATTGTTTTCCGGACACAGATGGGGTTAAGAGGACTTTCATAGATGCGGACTAATGAAAAGAGGAAAAAAGACAAAAATAAACACAAATAAAACCAATTAAAACCACATATGGATTAAATCCTCTTAAAATCACCCAACCCACATGTGTCAATACATACATGTGGGAATGGAGGTGTACAGGGTAAATTTACGGCTATAGGAAAGGAGAGAAACTCAGAGACTCGTTCAAACCATTATGTGTCACTGTGTTCAAGCGCATGATCCATTGTGACTCTTTTTGGGCAAGTATCTTCCTGACATTACTGTTATGTTCTGCTACCAAAGCTAAGGAAAGAGAGGAGATCTGTCCCTACTATAAGACTCAGCTGAATCCCTACGATGTAACAGGGAACCTGATCCTGCGATCAGACCTGCTAAAGTCCTAATCTAGTCTGTACGGAGACCTATAGATGTGAGGAGGGAATCCCTACAAGTACTAAGGACTGGGAGGAATATGGGACACCTCCTAACAGAAATAGTAGCAGACAGACGAACAAACAAAATGGATAGAACATAGAGGTCCGTAGACCAAGCAAACTAACAGAGTTAGATACAGAGCACAGGCTAGCTAGAAAGTAGATATACAATGAAGTCCAGCAAAGCCAGAAGGGCGGAGCAGGATTAAATAGGCCAACAAGGTCATGTGACCAGCAAAGGAAAAAAAACCTAACAGCAAGGTTCTAACAGTACCCCCCCTTCTAAGAGGATCCTCCGGATCCCCTAGGACCAGGCTTATCAGGAAATCTCCTGTGAAACGCTCTGATAAGTCTGGACGCGGAAACATCATCTGACCTCACCCAAGAGTTATCCTCGGGTCCGAAACCTTTCCAGGCCACAAGATACTGCAAACTACCTCTATACCGTCTAGAGTCAAGGATGCGAGAAATTTCATATTCCCCGTCCTCCACCACCGGAGGAACAGAGGCAGAGGCGTCACCATCCGACACAACAGCTTTTTTTAACAGAGAGACATGAAAGACCGGATTAATTCTCCAGGAGGTAGGAACCTCCAACCTAACAGCAGATTGGTTGACAACCTGAAGCACCTTAAAGGGCCCTACAAACTTGGGACCCAATTTCTTAGAAGGAATCCTCAACCGCAGATTCCTAGAGGACAACCAAACCATGTCACCAACAGCGAACAAAACCTCCTGTCGTTTCCTATCAAAGTAGTCTTTAGATTTTCTGTTGGCCTCCTGAAGATTACCACGCACATCCGTCCAAACTCTTTCCAAATCACCGGAAAAATTCTCCTCCTCAGGCACGGCAGATCCCAACTTGGAGAACGACCCAAACGACGGATGTCTCCCAGAACAACAAAAAAAAGGCGAACAACCAGAAGAAGAAGATGTATGATTGTTCAGAGCAAATTCGGCAAGTGGCAGAAACTCAGACCACCCCTCTTGATTGTCTGCCACAAAACAACGCAAGAACTGCTCAACATCCTGGTTTTTCCTTTCTGTCTGGCCATTAGATTCAGGATGATATCCGGACGAAAACGACAAATGAATTCCCAACCTGTCACAAAAGGCACGCCAAAAACGAGCCACGAACTGAGGACCCCTATCAGAAACAATGTCAGTAGGAATGCCATGAAGTCTGACAATTTCCTTGACAAAGGCCTTAGCGAGAGTTTTAGCGCAGGGCAGTTTGACGAAGGGAACCAAGTGACACATCTTGCTAAAACGGTCCACGACCACCCAGATGACAGTAAAACCCTCAGAGGGGGGAAGGTCAGTTATAAAGTCCATAGCCAAATGTGTCCAAGGAGCACTGGGGACCTCCAAAGGACAAAGCAACCCCGCAGCAGGAGTATGTGAGGACTTAGATCTAGCACATATAGTACATTGGCGCACCCACTTAATGACTTCCTTCTGCCATCCAGGCCACCAAAAACTGCGACCCACCAGTCTCTTGGTCTCAGAGATTCCGGGATGACCTGCCAACCGAGATTCGTGACACTCAACAAACAAATCTCTCCTAAAGGTCCCAGGCACAAACAACCTCCCATGAGGAGTGTTAGATGGGGCATTCTCCTGTGCTTTAAGAATCTCATCTTCCAAAACGGAGTCTAAAGCAGCTATCACAACACCTTCTTGTAAAATGTTTTCCTCTTTCTCAGCACCGACTATGGGAGAAAAACTGCGAGACAAGGCATCCGCCTTAACATTCTTAGTACCAGGGATGTAAGTAACGGAGAAATTAAACCGCGAGAAAAACAGTGCCCACCTAGCCTGACGGGCATTCAGGCGCTTGGCAGCATCAAGATATATCAGATTTTTATGATCCGTAAGAACCTGAACGGGAAATTCCGCACCTTCCAAGAAGTGGCGCCAGTGTTCAAATGAGAGTTTAATAGCCAATAATTCCCGATTACCAATATCGTAATTCAGTTCAGTCTCCGAAAATTTTTTTGAAAAAAAGGCACAGGGATGTAATCCATCCCCGTTATCCTGAGACAATACTGCGCCAACCCCCACAGAGGAAGCATCAACCTCAACCAAAAACGGCCTAGTAACATCAGGCTGCATAAGGATGGGAGCAGAGGTGAACCTCTCCTTGAGATACACAAAAGCTTCAATTGCCTCAGAAGACCACTGAACCGCATCAGCACCTTTCCTGGTGAGATCAGTCAGAGGTTTGACAATACTAGAAACATTTTTTATGAATTTTCTGTAGTAATTGGCGAAACCCAAAAACCTCTGTATCGATTTCAAACCAATAGGCCTAGGCCATTCCTGCACAGCCTGAACCTTAACCGGATCCATCTCAAAACCTTTGCTGGAGATAATGTAGCCCAAAAAACTAATTCTCTGTACAGCGAACTCACATTTCTCCAGCTTAGCAAAAAGCGAATTGTCCATTAATAACTGTAATACCTCACGCACGCTCCGCCAATGAGACTCCAGATCTGGCGAATAAATCAAAATGTCATCCAAATACACAACCACATTTTTACCGATCAAAGGTCTAAGGATGTCATTAATCAGATTCTGAAAAAATGCAGGAGCATTAGTAAGACCAAAAGGCATAACCAGATTCTCAAAATGACCCACAGGAGTGTTAAAAGCAGTCTTCCATTCATCACCCTCCTTCATGCGCAACAGATTGTATGCCCCCTTAAGGTCAATTTTAGAGAACCACTTGGCCCCCAATAACTGGTTAAACAGATCAGGAATCAATGGCAGTGGGTAAGGATTGCGTACCGTAATTTTGTTAATCTCACGAAAATCCAGACAAGGACGTAAACCGCCGTCCTTTTTTTTTACAAAAAAAAATCCAACCGCCACAGGAGACTTAGAGGGCCTAATGTGACCGGCGGCCAAACTTGTCTGTATGTATTCCTCCAAAGCATTCCTCTCAGGAATGGTAAGGTTAAATAAACGACTTTTAGGAAGAGTCGCTCCAGGGACAAATTCAATAGAACAATCATAGTCTCTATGGGGAGGCAAAACCTGCGATTCATTCTCAGAAAAAACTCTCCAAAAATCCTGAATAGGAACAGGCAATTCTCCCCTATCCAAAGCTGCAATACGCCCGTTACAACACTTGTCATAACATTTATGGCTCCAGGATTTAATTTCACTGGTAGACCAATCCAGTACAGGATTGTGAAATTTTAACCAGGGCAAACCCAATATTACTGGAGAAGGCAAGTTATTCAACACTACCAAATCCAATTTCTCATGGTGAACACCATTAATAGTGAGAGGAAATTCACTGACCTTGAGAGTAATATTCTTCAAAGGGGAGCCATCCACAGAAACCACAGCAATGGGGGATGATAAAGGTTCAGGTTTTAAATTGAGTTTTTCCACGAATCCCCCATCAATTACATTCAGTGTAGACCCGCAATCAACAAACACCCGAAATTCCATTAATTTTTCCTGAGCAATCGTGGAAGCAGCTAAAAATATACCCTTGGAATTTAAACAGGCAATACGGGCGTGACTGACCATTTTTTTTTCTTTCTTCATACGAAGCTCACAGCCTTTAATCAAATGACCAGATTTTCCGCAATAGAAACACAAGCCTTCTGAAAAACGACGGTCTTTTTCTTGAGAGCGAGGTGCCACCGATCCAATCTCCATCGGTTCACCACTGTTAGTACACACATTATCATAACCAGAAACTGACATAGCAGAGGATTTGCTCTCATTAACCCTAGCACGCAGTCTTCTATCCACCCGTATAGCTAATTGCATAGCCTGTTGCAAATCCTCAGGTGTAGGATAAGCAATTAGCAGGTCTTTAACCCTTTCACTGAGCCCAGCAAGAAATAGACTTTTCAGAGCAGAATCATTCCACCCTGTTTGAGTGGACCAACGACGAAAATGAGTACAATATTTTTCGACATTACCTGATCCTTGTTTTAAACGTCTCAACTCAGTCTCAGCTGATGCCACACGGTCAGGATCATCATATAATAGTCCTAAAGCAGAAAAAAAACTATCCACTGATCTGAAGCATGTATCACTAGGTTGCAAAGAAAAGGCCCACTCCTGAGGCTCTTTGCGCAAAAGTGACATTATGAACCCTACGCGCTGGGATTCATCCCCAGAGGACTTGGGTCTCAAACGAAAATACAATAAGCAAGCATTTTTAAATGAAAAAAATTCTCGATGTTCACCAAAAAATAAATCCGGCAAACATACCTTAGGCTCCAAGAAATATGCTCCAGGACAGTTACTCACGTGCTGACGGAGCTCGGCCACTTCCAGAGAGAGTCCCTGCAGGTGTTTAGCCAAATCCTGAACCGACACCATGATGGAACAAAAAAAAAAAAAAATCTTTCCTTAGAGAATTTGCAGGCTGGACTTACTGTTATGTTCTGCTACCAAAGCTAAGGAAAGAGAGGAGATCTGTCCCTACTATAAGACTCAGCTGAATCCCTACGATGTAACAGGGAACCTGATCCTGCGATCAGACCTGCTAAAGTCCTAATCTAGTCTGTACGGAGACCTATAGATGTGAGGAGGGAATCCCTACAAGTACTAAGGACTGGGAGGAATATGGGACACCTCCTAACAGAAATAGTAGCAGACAGACGAACAAACAAAATGGATAGAACATAGAGGTCCGTAGACCAAGCAAACTAACAGAGTTAGATACAGAGCACAGGCTAGCTAGAAAGTAGATATACAATGAAGTCCAGCAAAGCCAGAAGGGCGGAGCAGGATTAAATAGGCCAACAAGGTCATGTGACCAGCAAAGGAAAAAAAACCTAACAGCAAGGTTCTAACAATTGCCCCCCCGAATACCCATGTGTATTACATCAATGCCACGCACCATAAAAGATGGGCCTTGCTGTTAGTTTTGGGGGATGCCGCGGTGGCCGGCTCCCAAGGCCGTACCCTGGGGTCACTCTTTAAAAGAAAGAAGGAATGGTGGGAAAAGGTGTTTGGGAAAGGGGAAAGTTCGTGACGCCACCCTTGGTGTCTGGTGAGGATCACCAGCGCTGCTACAGTCCTCGGAGGCCGTTGATCAGGCAACTTAGATGGTGCGGCTCCCCACAGGTGGAGCGGGGCTTCAGGGCAGCATAGGAGAAGGGATGCAGGACAGAGGGGACCCAGCCGGGTCGGAGGAAGAATAGGCACACACACAAAAGTTCACTTCAGTACCTTTACTGGTGGTGTTTCAGGCAAGGTCCAGGGCACTGTAGGGTGAAGGGTGCATTTCAGGACTCTCCCGAGTGAGCGGGTGTGGGGCCTCCTGTTTCTTGCCTTTTCCTGTTAAGTTTATGACCTGCCTGGAGCTAGGCCTAACTTGGTCTCTGTCTTGCACCTGCTGACCTGGTGGTAGGGCCTTCTGTTGGAGATCACACTCCCTGGTCTCCTGGGCCTCAGTGATTCCTGACCCTGGTATTACAGTCAGCTTTTGGTATTCCTGGGACATATAGTTCGCCAGGGGTTACTGTGGTTTCTGCTGGTCCTAGAGATCCTTGCAGATGCGGACCCGGTGTCCGGTATATGGTTGTGGGGTGAGCTGGTTAAGCTCCTCTGCCCCCTATGTAGCTCGCTACTCCACTTGCCTTCGGCCGCTCGGGGCCCTGACTAGGCTTCACGCTGGCAGTAGGCCCCGCTACTCTTCACTGCTCTTATGGCGTCAGCACGCCTTAGGCTCACTAGTCTGAGCTCTCCCTGGACTGAGCTCCACTGCAGGCTGACCTCTCTCAGGCTTCTCTACTGCAGGAACTGTCTGCCTAGCTCCACCTTCCCTATTTATATCCCTATCCGGGCTCCCTCTGGTGGTGTGAGGTGGAAGGCGGAGGTGTGTGTATGCTGTGAGGGCCTCTTGTGGAGGAATCCGTCCATGTACCCCTCTAGGATCTGTGGCACGAATGCGCAGCAGGGGCACCACATTCCCTTCTAGCAAAGCTCAGTACTCCGGGACTGAAGTACTTTTTATAACAACAATAATAACAATCTTCCCTTTATGTGAGGCACTTGCTTAAATGTTGCATATAAAACATTATTAATAACAAATATATACATATATACAATAAGCAACCTCAGAATTCAAGTCTCTTTTGATGAGGTTCCTTGATAGGATGTCCATCTCACAGGGTAGAGTACTTGGTAGCTTGAGGGACCTGTCCAAAGCAAACCCTCCACGTAGGCCCTGGGGTGGCTGCAGGGCATGGCGATCCTGAGTTGGACCTCCGCTTATGCCACACCAGACAGGTTTTTCTTCTGAGGTCACCTAAATGGGCACTCCAGGGAGTGCAATTATTTACAGCAAATAGTTTTTGGGCAGCACACAGTTCTCAGCCACAAAGTTCTGGATGTACCCTTACGGGTAACTAGAGGCAAAAAGGGAAGTGTCCATATAACTTAAATTGTCCATTATAAGGCAAAACACAAGTTAATAAATACATATACATGAAAATACACAATATAATACAATACAATACAATACAATACCCCAGGGGCAACTATCTACACTGTCAGAGTTTCCTTCTCTATTCTCTGTATCTGACAGGGGTCTGACGTAGTGTACTACTTGTAGACCTACGTGGTACTGGAATGCGTGAGGCACTAGTATTTGCACTACCTCCCATTCTGTCAGTTCTGAGTGTTGGGGAACTGCAGGGTTGCCTTAACCTCTCTACAGGACTGTAAAGTATACCATTGGCTGGGCCTTCTTGCTCTGCTCCAACCGGGGATCCTTCTTCCGGGGATTCTTCTTGAGCAGGCTCCTCTGAAGCACTTACAGGCTCTACTTGCTGTAGAGGGTCTTCTGGCTGTTGAAAGAAGTGGATTACAGGGATTATTACTGCTCCTCCTAGTTGAGGCCAATCTGCAGGGAAATCTCCTAAGTCAGTATGGAGTACTGCTTCTTTAGGCTCCTGCGGTACAGTGAGAGGCACATCTTCTTGGGGCTTTAGCAGCTCTGGACACAACTTCAGATGGTCTCTAGATACCGTTGCAGCTGTTATTCCTCCATCCTTAGTAATTAGACAGGTCTTCCTGTTACCAAATCTTGAATTCAACACAGTGTAGGGTTCTCTCTCCCACTGGTTATCAAGTTTGTGGTTCCTCCTTTTTCTTTTTAACACCACTTCTCCTGGTGCGAAGGGTTCTGCGGGTGCACTTTTATTGTAATGGGCTTCCTGCTTGTCCCTCACCCGAGAGAGACTGTCTTTGACACAGGCCTGTACTCTTCTGTACTGCTCCTGTCTGGTCGTGTCCCAGTCCTCAGTGGACATATCTGCTTCTGGCTCTACTACACCAAGCTCCAGGTCCATTGGCAACTTCCCAGGTCTTGCACGCATGAGATATGCCGGAGTACAATTGGTGGAACTCACAGGTATGTGGTTGTACAGATCTACCAGGTCAGGTAGTAGGTCGGGCCACTGATTTCTCTCCTCTAGTGGTAGGGTCTTCAGCAGGTTAATGATGATGTTATTTATCTTTTCACAGAGACCATTGGTTTGGGGGTTGTACGGTGTAGTCCTAATCTTTTTACAGCCGTACAAATGGCAGAACTCCTTGAACAATTCGGCCTCAAAGGCTGAGCTTTGGTCTGCCAGCACCTGCTTCGGGTATCCATGGGGTCTGCAGAAATACGCTTGGAACATCTTTGCTGCTGTCTCGGCCATCAGGTCTTTGACGGGGCGACCACCAAGAAACGTTAGTAGTGATCCACCATGGTCAGAGCATAAGAGTATCCTGACCTGCTGGGGGACAACTTGACATTGTCCAGGGCCACGATCTCCAGGGGTCGAGTCATCTTGATGCGTTTCAGGGGTGCCTTCTGGCTGCTGTAGTCTTTTCTTCTAAGGCCACAGGGTCCACAGTCTCGGCACCACCTCTCAATGGAGCTGCGCATTCCCACCCAGTTATTGGGTGAAAAAATTGGCTATATTGTCATCCATACATAACATGCTTAGTGTTACATTACCATGGTATATAACACTCCAAAAAAAGCATTCAAAAATTTTTCTGGATTGAATTTGTCATTCATAGAGTATTATGTGCTTTGTGTTACATTTTGATGGTATATAACACTCCAAAAAAAGTAAAAAAATTGTTCTGGATTGAATTTGGCATTCATAGAGTATTACTTGCTTTGTGCTACATTTCAGTGGTATATACAGTTGTGCTCAAAAGTTTACATACCCCAGCAGAATTTTAGCTTTCTTGGCCTTGTTTTAGAGAATATGAATGATAGCAAAAAAAAATTTTTCTCCACTCATAGTTATTGGTTGGGTGAAGCTATTTATTGTCAAACTACTGTGTTTTCTCTTTTTAAATCATAATGTCAACCAAAAACATCCAAATGACCCTGATCAAAAGTTCACATACCCCAGTTCTTAATACAGTGTATTGCCCCCTCTAACGTCAATGACAGCTTGAAGTCTTTTGTGGTAGTTGTGGATGAGGTTCTTTATTTTCACAGATGGTAAAGCTCCCCATTCTTCTTGGCAAAATACCTAGAAAAACCAAAAACAAGCAAAATACCCAAATAACTGGAAGTAAATGGATAAATCGCACAGTGCAAAAATAATGATAAATAATAAAGGGTATTTAGTTAACAGAACTTTGATCAAAATAATGTAAAAGCCATCCCACCACGTCACGGTAACCCTTATGGGACAGTCCTAACTCTAATATTAAAACCTTACCATTTGTCAAGTGACATACATATGGATAAGGGCAGAGAGACTGAACCCGTAGTAGAAACATAGATCTAGATTTTGAAACAGCCACACCGCTAGTTTTCAGAAAGTCCTGAATTTCAACTGATGTTATTTGTGGGTTTTTCTTTGCATCCCGAACAATTTTCCTGGCAGTTGTGGCCGAAAATTTTGCTGGTGTACCTGACCGTGGTTTGGCTTTTACAGAACCCCTGATTTTCCATTTGTTAATCACAGTTTGAACGCTGCAGACTGGCATTATCAATTCCTCGGATATCTTTTTGTATCCCTTTCCTGTGTCATACACTTCAACTACCTTTTCCCGTTGATCCAGTGACAATTATTTTGCTTTCCCCATGACTCACAATCCAGAAACGTCAGTGGCTGGGTGAAAGATGCAAGAGTCTGTCTGGATTCCAGAAACTCACTCAGCTTTTATGCATACAAACTGATTACAGGCAAACAGGTCACAGGTGAGGATGTTACCTTTAGTAGCCACTCAAACCCATTTTTGTCAAATTCAGTGCACGTTATCAGGCCAACATCACCAGGGTATGTGAACTTTTGATCAGGGTCATTTGGATGTTTTTGGTTGTTATTATGATTTAAAAAGAGAAAACACAGTAGTTTGACAATAAATGGCTTCACCCAACCAATAACCATGAGTGGATAAAACGTTTTTTTGTTATCATTCATATTCTCTGAAACCTCCAAAAAAAGTAAATTTTTTTTTCTGGATTGAATTAATATACATACAGTGTAATGTGCTTAGTGGTCGACAAGGCGACAAAGATGTCAGAATCCCGCGAGACTCCCAAAGGAGGGACTGGCTGAATATCAGAGCCAGATCATGCTGCTATGACAGCTGAGGTGGCAGGAGCCTGTGGTCTCGAACAGCCACTTTCCCAGAACTATCAAGGCCCTAACCCAGGCCGCAACCTTCACAGCTGGGGTTCTTGCGAACTGTGGATGGGAGAGCCAGGATCCAGCAACTGGTGAGCAGACGGCGGGGCCTAGGCAGGTCAGAAGATAGAAGGAGGTGAGCCAGGACCAGGTCTGGAGATGTGCTAGCGGGCCTGCTAGCTTCAAGGTACAGAGAGATGGCATCAAATCTTGTTCAACCAGCAGGCAGAGATGAGTCACGTTTAGTGATGAGCGAGCAGTAAAATGCTTGGGTACTCATTGCTCGTGTCGATTAAATTGGAATGCTCGAGTACTCGGTCTGAGTAATGAGCACAATGTAAGTCTAAGGGAAACTCGAGCATTTTTCCGGCAGCTCACACCGGCGGTCTGCAGACGGACTAAAAATTGCCCAAATCGACGGGAACAGTGCTAAAATAACATGGAAACAGCATGGGGTAGACCCCTAGAAGCATTTCTGACTCCCAGGTCACTGCTGTCAACAATGTTGTCAGAGGTATTACGTCACTTTTACGGACTCACAATAAAACATGCTAAAATGAAACCAAAATGGATTTTCCTGGGAAATATGTTAAGGAACATCCTTTCCAGGGTAATGACTTGTATATAGGACAAAATAAATAACCAAAACCAAAAATACTCCTCCACACCTTGGACTATGTTTATACGTTGCGTTTTTGATGCGTTTTTGCACTTTTGCATTGATTTCAACCGTGACAAATGCATTCACCAGGAAATGTAATTTTAACATTTTACAACCTTATCTGGCCATGTGGTGTGTGAGACATGCTTAGACACATCTTGTTTCATTTATGAAGGAGGGATTCTAAAAGTCAAAAAGACTATTTTTATAGGACCATCAGGCAGGCTTTACTATTCTTAAAGGGCCAGAAGTCGGCCCTCTCTATTCTTAGAGAGCCATCAGCCGGCTATGCTTTTTTGTTCTCATTACTTAAGAATGGTTCTCATATACTGTTACTGCATATGCATTGAGTGGCAGGTCTGCCCAAAATTTGGATGTACCCAATACCCCTTTGAAAATTTGGACACACTCCAATACCCCTTTGAAAATTTGGATGCACCCCAATACCCCTTTAAAGAGACTTAGAGGAGGGCCTCCTGAAAACAATGTTCCCATTATCAGGAAGTGGGTCTCCCATACTGTTTGCCTATGCAGTGAATGCAAGAGTTGCCAAAAATTGGGAGGCACTCCAATGCCCCTTGGAAGAGATGAAGAGGGCCTCATGGAAAAATGTTCCCATTATGAGGAAGTGGGTCTCCAATAGGGTTGGCTTTTGCAGTGAATGCAAGGGCTGCCAAAAAATGGGAGGCACTCCAATGCACCTTGGAAGAGATGTAGAGGGCCTCCTGAAAAAATGTTCCCATTATTAGGAAGTGGGTCTCCCATAGTGTTGGCCTATGCATTGAATGCAAGGATTACCAAAAATTAGGAGGCACTCCAATGCCCCTTGGAAGAGACGTGGAGGAGGGCCTCATAAAAAGTTCCCATTAGAAAGAAGCGGGTCTCATATACTTGAAATGCCCATGCACTAAGTGTATAAGCTGACAAATATTTACCCCTGGGGGGTATACATGAACATACTGTATGAAAAAATATTTTCACGGGCATCATAAAGACACTTTAAAAAAATTATGTGGGTGTTGCATCACGGACGACGGTCACCCTGGTGATATGGTGGTGGAGGATGAGGATGAGGAGAAGGAGGAGGACAAGAGCAAATAGCCAAAATCAGGAAGTGTATACCCATGTGTGGGTGTGAAAAGGTGCATGGGAATATACCTCCCAAAAAAAGACACTGGATTTGAGTTTATGTTACGCTGCTATCATTTGGGGGTGTTGAGAAGTCTGGCCCAATCCAGCCCTTGTTTATTTTTATAAGAGTCAGCCTGTCATTTTCAGTTATAATTCCACGAGCGGCACTAAAACCCCGCTCTGATAAAATGCTAGCGGCAGGGCAGGCCAGGGCCTCCAAAGTGTAGAGAGCCAGTTCATTCCACGTGGAAAACAAAAACAGTAGGAGCGCCAATGGTGAAGAGCCTGAGGTTTGGGGGGGGGGGGAAATGAAGGGGGAGATATTGTGACCACTCACCTGGTCCTGTTGTGCAAAGGAGCCCCGCACAACAAGGGAAAACGCTTCCAGGTGGGAGTCTGTAAGATGATCACAACTTAGCAGGAACTGTTGTAGGGAGCTTCTGTCTGCTTCAGCGGTCACATGACCAGGACCGTGTGACCGAAGTGGGCATTCCAAAATGACATCACGGCTGGTCCTGTAGTAGGCTAGTTGTAAACAGAGCAGCTTCCACCGCTCTCCACAAGGGAGATTAGCAATCAAGAAAGAAGGAATTCTGCGGTGTTAGTGAAGCGCTAGAACAATTAGACAGTGGATTAGGTTATAAAACACAAACCTTTTATTGTTTAGTACGCTCTCTAGAGAGCGTACTAAACAATAAAAGGTTTGTGTTTTATAACCTAATCCACTGTCTAGTTGTTCTAGCGCTTCACTAACACCGCAGAATTCCTTCTTTCTTGAGTTCATTCCACGTATCCAGCTTGGATACCCAATAATTATACGGTACGGTCGGCAAGGTACTCCTTCAGCATCTTCCCAAACTTTGCACTCTTTGTGAGAGTACCCAGCACCTCAGGGCCTGTGCGATGGGAGGGGCTGAGAAAATTCTCCCAGAACTTTGACAGTGTTCCCATGCCTCTACTGGATTGAAGTTGTGTCTCTCTCACCTGTAGTCCTTGGTTGCCCAACAAACTGTGACCTCTGCCGCCAGCATTTTCAGATGGGAATTTTTTTAATGGTTCCGCAACAAGGGCATTCTGGTACTGCCCCATCTTTGTAGACCTGTCTGCCTCAGGAATAAGAGATATAAAGTTATCCTTGTATCATGGGTCTAGAAGTGTCACCAACCAGTAATGACTGTCACCCAAAATTTTGAGAATGCTAGGGTCATGGAAAAGACAGCATAACATAAACTCAGCCATGCGTGTCTGACTGCTAACAGGCAAGACTTCTGTGTCCTCACCAAGAGCACGAGTGACTATGCTCTCCTCCTCCTCCACTCTGTCCTCAGGCTATCCACGCTGAACAGACGGTATGACAATTGTGCAGGTAGTACCGTCTATAGCGCATGAAACTAGCTCCTGTTCTTCCTCCTCCTCCTTCTCTTCCTCATTGTCACCCAATCCACGTTGGGATGAGATGAGGCTGGGCTGTGTGTAATCACTCTGTATGGTTCCTTGCTCCATCTCATCGTACTCCGCCTGCAAAAACCATCAAGCGCCACAAAGAAACTGGCTTACATGAGGACTGCCCCAGGAAAGAAAGACCAAGAGTCACCTCTGCTTCTGAGGATAAGTTTATCCGAGTCACCAGCCTCAGAAATCGCAGGTTAACAGCAGCTCAGATTAGAGACCAGGTCAATGCCACACAGAGTTCTAGCAGCAGACACATCTCTTCAACAACTGTTAAGAGGAGACTTTGTGCAGCAGGCCTTCATGGTAAAATAGCTGCTAGGAAACCACTGCTAAGGACAGGCAACAAGCAGAAGAGACTTGATTGGGCTAAAGAACACAAGAAATGGACATTAGACCAGCGGAAATCTGAGCTTTGGTCTGATGAGTAGTGTTGAGCCACCCCCGTAGTGTTCGAGTTCGGTTAGTCGAACACCCTTGTGTTCGCCGAACTGTTCGTCGAACTGTTGGTCGAACACCTTCGAACACCGTTAAAACCAATGGCAGGCAAACAAAAACACATAGAAACACATAGAAAACACCTTCAAAGGTGTCCAAAAGCTGACAAACTGCTCAGAAGACATAACTAACACATGGAAAAGTGACAAGTACATATAGTCATGCGAAAAGAAAAGAGGTGGAGGAGTAAAAGGAGGGGGAGACACAGATATAGGCATGTCATGCCCTTCTAAAATCCAAAAAGTGAGAAGCCGACACGGCCAGTCCGTTCCTGCCCGTGCCACCTCCGTTTGTGCCAGAGCCGCGGTGGACCCTGACGGCCAGCCCCCCTCTCCCAATACTGGTGCCTGTCCGCTGGTGGATCGAGCGAGCCCCCCTGTGGTGGAGGCAGCTCTAAGCTTTTTAATTTAAATTGTCTCTCTAATTTGAATGAATACACTTTAAATCCTTTTACAAGGATCTATTGAATGGCAAGTCTCATGCCAGCAGCCGAGTAATTCCAGCTCCAGTAGCGTCCACTAAAGCTGCTGCAGTTAAAAAGCTTTTATAAGGATCGAGCTCGGCTGTCCACCGCAAGGCGTCCTACCGCCAGTTCCAGCCCCTATGCCTTGGGGTGCCTCCTGATGCTCTTCACTGAGTATCCCGTGGTCCCGAAGCATTTCCTTTGAAAAAATTAAGTGTCCAAACTACAGGTTGTGTAGCTTGCTTAACAGCCGGGATAATCCGCTGACTAGCAGACACTGCTACTAGGCACAAAGTATTTCCTGGGCTAGATGCAGTTAAAAATTTGTAATTAGATACTCTCGTTGGATGCTGAGAAAGCATTCCATAGAGTCTCCTGGCACGCCATATATTATTCTCTTAAAAAGCTTGGGGTAGGGGTCTAGGGGACCCTTTTATAGCCAAAATCACGGCCCTGTATCGCAATGCGTCACCTAGGCTGAAGATAAATGGAACTGTAGCACCCCGAGGGCTCGGTTGCTGCAGAGGTATTGCACCTCACCCAGAGGTGTGATATCTCACTTTCAGGTAAGGATGGAGTGTGGATCAGGACCCCGACACCTGCATGCATTACACCACATTGCCGTGGGGCAGAGCGACCAATATGCCCCTGAGATGGGCACGACAGTCCCTGTCCCTGGCTGGAGTGGGGGGAGGGAACACTGAGGAAGGGGAACCCTGTAGTGCAGGAGCAGGGAGGAAGCAGTTCCTGGGTGCATTGAGAAGGGAGTATAAAAGGTGGGCACCATCTTAGTTCAGTGCAGAGAAGTCTGAGCAGAAGTGACAGGGAGCAGGGGCTCTGCATGAGCTCTGCTCCGGAGGCGGGCCTAGTAACAGAATCCCAGGCCTGGAAGAGGGAGAAGGAAGGAAGAGGAGCGGAGAAGGCTCCAGGAATGAGGAACGAAGGGATTCCAGAGGTGTGGACGGGCGAGTCGCCACCGCACGCCCGAATCCACCTGCGTGGAGGGGTCAGGCCAAAGGGGGAGACCGGTCCCCAAAACTAGTGGAGGCGGAAAACGACCCTCAGCTAGAAACCGGAGGCTGTGACATTTTATGTGGCGCAGCCCCTCGCTACACCCGCTAGGAGGGCAGCACATAGGGTCAGGGAAACTGGCGCCAAGTTTACCAAGAGGAGGCCCGAGGCAGCCGGACAGAAGGGTTGGTAAGAAAGGCCAGACAAAGGACACACAAAGGGGGTCCTGTGAAGCGCTCCAAAGTTATCTGGGAGTTGTCTGAGCCCCTCACCTGGTGAGCACAGTACGACGTGGGCAGCCATTACCTGCAGAAGTCGTCTTGATAATAAGAACTGTGAGTAAAGGCCCTGGACTGCATCACTGACTCCGTGTCGTTACTGCTGCTGCCCTGCACCATCACCCCCATCCTCCGCATACACTGCCCTGAGGCTATACTCCTCCCGTGGGGAGTTATGCTGCGCTCTGCTGCACCCACTGTTATGATCTGCTACAGAGACTAAGGAAAGACAGGAGATCTGTCCCTACAATAGAACTAAACTAGATCCCTACGATGTAACGGGGAACCTGATCCTGCGATCAGACCCGCTAAAGTCCTCGGCTATTCTGTACGAAGACCTATAGATGTGAGGGAGGAATCCCTACAAGAACTAGGGACTGGGAAAAGTTGGACACCTCCTAGCAGAAATCGTAGCAGTCAAAGACAAACACACAACAAAAAGTAAAGAGGTCAGAAGACCTAGCAAAACTAACAGAGAACGGCAACAGAGCACCAAGCTAGCTCAACAGTAGTAAATACAAATGAAGTCCAGCAATGCCAGGAGGGCGGAGCCAGATTAAATAGGCAAAACTGGTCATGTGACCAGCAAACTAAAAAAAAACTAACAGGAGAGTTGTAACAGTACCCCCTCTTCTAAGAGGATCCTCCGGATCTCCTAGGCCCAGGCTTACCAGGAAACCTCCTGTGAAATGCTCGGACAAGTCTGGAAGCAGAAACATCATCCGCCCTCACCCATGAGTTATCCTCAGGTCCGAAACCCTTCCAAGCGACGAGATACTGCAAACTCCCTCTATACCGTCTAGAATTTAGGATGCGGGAAATTTCATATTCCCCGTCCTCCACCACCGGAGGAACAGTGGCAGAGGCGTCACCATCCGACACATCAGCTTTTTTCAACAGAGAAACATGAAACACCGGATTAATCCTCCAGGACATAGGAACCTCCAGCCTAACAGCAGATTGGTTAACTATCTGAAGCACCTTAAAGGGCCCTATGAACTTGGGACCCAATTTTTTAGAAGGAATCCTCAATCGCAGATTCTTAGAGGACAACCAAACCATGTCACCAACAGCAAACAAAACCTCTTGCCGTTTCCTATCAAAGTACCTCTTAGATTTTTTGTTAGCCTCCTTAAGATTACCACGCACATCCGTCCAAACTCTCTCCAAATCACCGGAAAAACTCTCCTCCTCAGGCACAGCCGAAACCAATTTGGAGAATGACCCAAAAGACGGATGTCTCCCAGAACAACAAAAAAAAGACGAACACCCAGCAGAAGAGGATGTATGGTTGTTAAGAGCAAATTCAGCAAGTGGCAGAAACTCAGACCACCCCTCTTGAATGTCTGCCACAAAACAACGCAAGAACTGCTCAACATCCTGGTTCTTCCTTTCTGTCTGGCCATTAGACTCAGGATGATATCCGGATGAAAACGACAAATGGACTCCCAACCTGTCACAAAAGGCACGCCAAAAACGAGCCACGAACTGAGGTCCCCTATCAGAAACAATGTCAGTAGGAACACCATGTAGTCTGACAATCTCCTTGACAAAGGCCTTAGCGAGTGTCTTAGCGCAAGGCAGTTTGATAAAGGGAACCAAGTGACACATCTTGCTAAAACGGTCCACGACCACCCAGATGACCGTGAAACCTTCAGAGGGAGGAAGGTCAGTAATAAAGTCCATAGCCAAATGTGTCCAAGGTGCACAAGGAACCTCCAGAGGGCAAAGCAACCCCGCAGCAGGAGCATGCGAAGACTTGGATCTAGCACACACAGTACATTGGCGCACCCACTTAATGACTTCCTTCTGCCATCCAGGCCACCAAAAACTGCGACCCACAAGTCTCTTGGTCTCAGAAATTCCTGGATGACCTGCCAACCGAGACTCATGACACTCAACAAACAAATCTCTCCTAAAGGTCCTAAGCACAAACTACCTCCCATGGGGAGTGTTAGATGGGGCATTCTCCTGTGCTTTAAGAATCTCATCCTCCAAAACGGAGTCCAAAGCAGCAATCACAACACCTTCTTGTAAAATGGTCTCCTCTTCCTCCTCAACACCGACCATGGGAGAAAAGCTGCGAGACAAAGCATCCGCTTTAACATTCTTGGTACCCGGGATGTAAGTAACGGAAAAATTAAACCGCGAGAAAAAAAGTGCCCACCTAGCCGGACGGGCATTCAAGCGCTTGGCAGCATCAAGATAGATCAGATTTTTATGATCAGTGAAAACCTGAATGGGAAATTCAGCACCTTCCAAGAGATGATGCCAGTGCTCAAATGCGAGTTTAATCGCCAGCAATTCCCGATTACCAATATCGTAATTAAGTTCAGTCTCGGAAAATTTTTTTGAAAAAAAGGCACAGGGATGTACTCCATCCTTGTTTTCCTGATACAACACCGCACCAACCCCCACCGAAGAAGCATCAACCTCAACCAAAAACGGCTTAGTCACATCAGGCTGCATAAGGATGGGAGCAGAGGTGAACCTCTCCTTTAAAAACACAAAAGCTTCAATGGCCTCAGAAGTCCACTGAACCGCATTAGCACCTTTCCTGGTGAGATCGGTCAGCGGTTTGACAATAATAGAAAAATTTTTTATGAATTTTCTGTAATAATTGGCGAAACCCAAAAACCTCTGTATCGATTTCAAACCAATAGGCCTAGGCCATTCCTGTACAGCCTGAACCTTCACCGGGTCCATCTCAAAACCTTCACTGGAGATAATGTAGCCCAAAAAACTAATTCTCTGTACAGCGAACTCACATTTCTCCAGCTTAGCAAAAAGCGAATTGTCCATTAATAACTAATACCTCACGTACGCTCCGCCAATGAGACTCCAGATCAGGCGAATAAATCAAAATGTCATCCAAATACACAACCACATTTTTGCCGATTAAAGGTCTAAGGATATCATTAATAAGATTCTGAAAAAATGCTGGAGCATTGGTGAGACCAAAAGGCATAACCAGATTCTCAAAATGACCCACAGGAGTGTTAAAAGCAGTCTTCCATTCATCACCCTCCTTCATGCGCAACAAATTGTATGCCCCCCGGAGATCAATTTTAGAGAACCACTTGGCCCCCACTAACTGGTTTAATAAATCAGGAATCAATGGCAGTGGGTAAGGATTGCGTACAGTAATTTTATTAATCTCACGAAAGTCCAGAGAAGGACGTAAACCGCCATCTTTTTTTTTTACAAAAAAAAATCCAACAGCCACAGGAGACTTGGAAGGCCTAATGTGACCAGCGGCCAAGCTTGTCTGTATGTATTCCTCCAAAGCCTTTCTCTCAGGAATAGTAAGATTAAATAAACGACTCTTAGGAAGAGTCGCTCCAGGGACAAATTCAATGGTACAATCATAGTCTCTATGGGGAGGCAAAACCTGCGACTCCTCCTCAGAAAAAACTCTCCAAAAATCCTGAATAGGTACAGGCAATTCCCCTCTATCCACAGCAGCAATGCGCCCGTTACAACACTTGTTATAACACTTAGGGCTCCAGGACTTAATTTCATTGGTAGACCAATCCAGTACAGGATTGTGCAATTTTAACCAGGGTAACCCCAATATTACTGGAGAAGGCAAATTATCCAATACCACCAAATCCAAATTCTCTTGATGAATACCATTAATAGTGAGGGGAAATTCACAGACCTTGTGAGTAACACTCTTCAAGGGAGAGCCATCGACAGAAACCACAGCAATAGGGGATGACAAAGTTTTAGGTTCTAATCTAAGTTTTTCCAAGAATCCCCCATCAATCACATTCAGAGTAGATCCACAATCCACAAATACCCGAAATTCAATTAATTCATCCTGAGCAGCAGTAGTGGCAGATAGGAATACTCCCTTAGAATTTAAACAGGCAATACGGGTATGACTGACCATATTTTTTTTTTCTTTCTTCATACGAAGCACACAGCTCTTAATCAAATGACCAGAATTTCCGCAATAGAAACACAAGCCTTCAGAAAGTCGGTGGTCTTTTTCCTGAGAGCGGGGTGTCATCGCCCCAATTTCCATCGGCTCACCATTGTCAGCACTGAACCTCTCAGGACTCGAAGCTGACATAGCAGAGGATTTGCTCTCATTAACCCTTGCACGCAGTCTCCTGTCCACCCATATAGCTAATTGCATTGCCTCCTGCAAGTTTCCAGGTGTGGGATAAGCAATCAGTAAATCCTTAACCCTTTCACCTAGCCCTGCAAGAAACAAGCTTTTCAAAGCTGAATCGTTCCACCCCACCTGGGCAGACCACCGACGGAAGTGAGAACAATATTTTTCCACATTACCTGATCCCTGCCTCAAACGTCTTAATTCAAACTCAGCAGATGAGACACGATCAGGATCATCGTATAATAAACCCAAAGCAGAAAAAAAACTATCCACTGATCTAAAGCACGGATCACTAGGTTGGAGAGAGAAGGCCCATCCCTGAGGATCTTTGCGCAAAAGTGACATTATGAACCCTATGCGCTGTGATTCATCACCAGAGGATCCGGGTCTCAAACGAAAATATAATAGACAAGCATTTTTAAAAGAAAAAAAATCTTGTTGTTCGCCAAAAAATAGATCAGGCAGACGTACCTTTGGTTCCACAAAATGCGCTCCAGAACAGCTACTCACGTGTTGTTGGAGCTTGGCCACCTCCAGAGAGAGTCCCTGCAAGCCTTGAGCCAAATCTTGCACCGAGACCATGATGGAAAACTGGAGGTCTTTCCTTAGAAATTTTTTTTTTTTTTTTTTTTTTTTTATGGCTGGACTTACTGTTATGATCTGCTACAGAGACTAAGGAAAGACAGGAGATCTGTCCCTACAATAGAACTAAACTAGATCCCTACGATGTAACGAGGAACCTGATCCTGCGATCAGACCCGCTAAAGTCCTCGGCTAGTCTGTACGAAGACCTATAGATGTGAGGGAGGAATCCCTACAAGAACTAGGGACTGGGAAAAGTTGGACACCTCCTAGCAGAAATCGTAGCAGTCAAAGACAAACACACAACAAAAAGTAAAGAGGTCAGAAGACCTAGCAAAACTAACAGAGAACGGCAACAGAGCACCAAGCTAGCTCAACAGTAGTAAATACAAATGAAGTCCAGCAATGCCAGGAGGGCGGAGCCGGATTAAAGAGGCAAAACTGGTCATGTGACTAGCAAACTAAAAAAAACCTAACAGGAGAGTTGTAACACCCACAACACCAGCCTCAGCGGTCTGCCCTGCAGCGGCGGTTCACTCTGACTGCAATCCACGGGTGGCGTAGTTGGACATTTAAACATCAAAACCACATAAATAGTTCCGCCACTGGTTTGACCGCCCTGAGCCACGGAACCGGGTCGTCGCCACGGAGACTACAACCACCAGCATCCACCAAAAAGGGTCCGGCTCCAGATGTCCCAAGGCCCAGGGGGCGCGTCAGAACATTTTCATCACCTTTCATAATCACCAATGGGACAAGGCAAGGGATGTCCTCTGTCCCCTCTCTTATACATCCTAGTGACGGAGCACCTGCTCTCATCAATTCGCCATAACCCCAATATTAGGTGGATTGAGGTGGGTGGCACCGAATACAAGTGCTCTGCATTTGCTGATGATGTCAATCACATATATCCATCAGCAGGCTGTTATGGCTGAAATAGATCACTTTGTTACATGGTCAAATTTTAAAATCAATACAGCGAAGTCTGAGGCCCTCGATGTCTCCCTCCCCAAATCCATACAGGATTCCATCCAGTCCAACTTTCCCTTTGCCAGGCCCTCACAGAGTATCAAATTCTTACGAATTCCTGTTCATAGAGACCTCTCCCATCTATGTTATCTTAATTTTGGGCCCTTTATTGAACAACTCCATACAGACCACGGTTGGCAAGTTAGAACTGTAAGATTCACTACGTGAACCACTGGTGTTTTGTGGAAAAGCACATATACACTGTGTTCCAAATTATTATGCAAAAAGTGTTTAGGAGTGATAAGGGAAGAATTTGTTTGTTTGTCAGTTAAACTCATTGATGGTGATGTGTGTCAGGGCTCTTTATATCACTGTAAGCAATTGCAGACACCTGTGCTAATTAGTTTGGCAGGTGTGTCCAATGAACGGCAAGACTACTTAAGATGGCTGTCCCACATAATTAAGAAGCCTACATTTTCTGCCAAAATGGGAAAGAAAAAGGATGTGTCGGCTGCTGAGAAGCAACAAATTGTGGAGTGTTTAGGTCAAGGCATGACTACAATCAACATTGTGCGATGATCAGGATGAAGTGTCTTGGCAATCAAGAAGTATGTAGCTGATTCAAAGTACACACGTGTGCATGCTGATAAGGGCAAATTGAGGACTCTTTCCTACAGGCAATTACGTCAGGTTAAAAGAGCAGCGGCAAAAAAGCCTTGTCATAGCAGCAGACAAGTTTTGAAGCTGCTGGTGCCTCCAACGTCCCCCGAACAACAAGATGCAGGGTCCTTCAGAGGTTTGCAACTGTGCGTACGCCATCCTGTCGACCTCCTCTATCCACTGCACACAAGCAGAAACGACTCCAGTGGGCCAAACATTACATGAAGACTGATTTCAAAACTGTTTTGTTCACGGATGAGTGCCGTGCAAAGCTCTATGGTCCAGATGGATGGAGTGGAGGATGGCTGGTTGATGGACACCCCACGCAAACACGGCTACAGCGCTAACAAGGAGGAGGTGGAGTAATGTTTTGGGCTGGAATCATGGGGAGAGAGATTGTCAGCCCCTTTAGGATCCCTGAAGGGGTAAAGATGAACTCCATAATGTATGTGGAGTTTCTCAAACAGCACTTCCTGCCATGGTTCAAGAAGAAGAACCGTGTATTCCACAGCAAGATCATTTTCATACATTATAATGCACCGTCTCATGCTGCACATAACACATCTGCATCTCTGGCTGATATGGGCATAAAAGGGGACAAACTTATGGTGTGACCCCCATGCTCCCCTGACCTCTACCCCATTCAGAACCTCTGGAGCATCATCGAAAGGAGTGTCTATGATGGCGGGAGGCAGTTCACATCTAAGCAACAGCTCTGGGAGGGTATTCTGTCCTGAAGCAAAACAATTGAAGCAGAAACCATCCAAAACCTGACAAATTCAATGGACGAGAGAGTTCAGAAGCTCCTTTCGAACAAGGGGTCTTATGTGCAAATGGAACATCACCTAGAATAAAGTTTTGAGTTGAAAACTGTTTGATTTCAGTTTCTAATAACCTGCTAATGCTTATAATTTCAAAAATGACCATTTTTTTGGTCTTTATTAAAATGAAAAGGTTGATCGAAGAGTGTGGGGGATCTAAGAGTGTGGCAACCCAGTAGTCAGGATTACTTCGAATTCTGACAATCTGAGGGTCATGTTGCAGGTAGTGCAGCAAGAAGGCACTTATGTGTCTTGCGCATCTCGGAGCCCCAAAATTATTTTCCGGGCTAGATGCAGCTAAAAATTATTTTTAATTTTAAATCTGGTGGAGCTTAGTATAGATGGCCTAATAGAATCATTACTGCACACTGCTACAAAGCCCAAATTATTTTCTAGCCAAGATACAGATAAACATGATTAGTTATTTGAAAGCTTAAAACGGTTGGTGAGGTGATTTTAACCAATCAAGCTTTTACTCTCCCCAGGATGACACAGGGGTAGAAAAGTCGTTTCGGATCCATGATTTGTTCATCTTTATGAACGTGAGTCTGTCTACATTATCAGTGGAGAGCCGCGTGCGCTTATCTGTCAGCACACCACCAGCAGCGCTGAACACACGTTCAGACAGAACGCTGGCTGCGGGGCATGACAAGATCTCCAAGGCGTAAGTGGCGAGCTCCGGCCATTTATCCAGATTGGAAGCCCAAAAAGAGCAAGGGTCCAGTGACACAGTCATGGCTTCAATGTTTACTTGGAGATAGTCCTGTACCATCGTCTTCTAGGCGTTGACTATGTGTCAGACTTCTTGTCTCCTGTGGCCTTGCAAAGGATGAGCTAAAAAAGTGGTGAAATGATTCCGCAAAATTGATGTTACCAGCAGATACTGTGTTTCTGTTACGGTTTGAGTGCTGAACACTCGACGGTCCCACGGTTGGCAAGTTGGAACTGTGAGATTCACTACGTGCACCACTGGTGTTTTGTGGAAAAGCACATGTAAGATTCTGCAACAGTCTCTGCTGATACTCCTGCATGCGTGCATCCCTTTCTATGGCAGGAATTATTTCTGCAAATTTACTTTTGCACCGGCGATCTAACAGTGTGGCAACCCAGTAGTCAGGATTATTTCTAATTCTCCCAATTCGAGGGTCATGTTGCAGGTAGTGCAGCAAGAAGGCACTCATGTGTCTTGCGCATCCAGGAGCACCAAGTCCTTGTTGTGTTGGGGCGAGGTAACAATCATGCTTCCTTCCTCTGTCCTCTCCCCCCAAACCTCGCACAACAGAAATGTGATCAAGGTCTCCCTCATCTGATGAGTCTTCCATCAGTTCGTCCTCCACTTCTTCCTGGGCTCCTGCACCTTCCTCACTAGTTTGGCTGCTACCATGCACCCTGGTAAAACCATCTCCCCCACCCTCACATGCCTGCCGCCTTGGTGCTGCCGACCGTCTGGACCTTGCAAATGTTAGCTCTTCCGCATACAACTCCTCCTCCTCTACTTCCTCCACCTCCTCTTGTGCCACCATCTGACTCCAAATTCTGTTTAACATGTGCTCCAGCATGTAAATCACCGGAATAGTCATGCTGATAATGGCATCGTCAGCACTAAACATCTTCGTCGCCATTTCAAAACTGTGCAGAAGGGTGCATAGGTCCCTGATCTGAAACCACTCCTCCAGCGTGATTTGCCCCACCTCTGGATCCCGTTGGCCCAGGCTATACGTCAGAACGTATTGCACCAGGGCTTTTCGGTGCTGCCACAGTCGCTGCAACATGTGCAGAGTTGAATTCCACTGGGTAGGCACATCGCATTTTAGCCGGTGAAGTGGCAGGCCCAACGACTTCTGTAGAGATGTAAGTCGCTGAGCTGCGGGATGCAAACGGCGGAAGTGAGCACACAGCGACCGTGCCCTCTGCAGAAGGCCATCTAGTAGGGGATAGTGGGCTAAAAATTGCTGGACAACCAGGTTCAACACATGAGCCATACAAGGCACGTGTGCGACATTGCCCCGGCGAAGGGCCGCACCCAGGTTTGCAGCATTGTCGCACACGGCCTTCCCTAGTTTCAGGTCCAGTGGAGACAACCATTCATGAAATTGGTTCTCCAGAGCTGACCACAACTCCTCAGCTGTGTGACTCACATTTCCCAGACATTTCAAAGTAAAAACCGCCTGATGACGTTGAGCCCTACTGCCAGCATAGTAAGGAGGTGCGCAGGATGCGTTCTGCGCAGTTAGAAAGCTTGTGGCATGACCAGACTGGCTTTGGGTGCAGTTGGAGGACCGAGAGGAGGTTGAGGAGGCAGAAGCAGTAGAGGAACTTTGACATAAAGAGGATTGACACACAACTCGTGGGGACGGCAAGACTTGGACAGCAGCCCCTTGTCCTGCTGTCACCATAGTTACCCAGTGCCCAGTCAGCGACATGTAACGCACCTGTCCATGCCTATTCGTCCAAGTGTCTGTGGTGAAATGCACCCTGTCACACACAGAGTTTCTCAAAGAAGCGGTGATGTTGTGTGCGACATGCTGGTGGAGCGCAGGCACACCTTTCTTTGAGAAGTAGTGCCGACTGGGCATCTGGTACTGGGGCACTGCGACGGACATAAGGTCTCGAAAATCCTCTGTGTCCACCAGGCGGAAAGGCAGCATTTCTGTAGCCAAGAGCTTGCAGATGGTGAAATTCAACCTCTTAGCTTTCTCGTGGTTAGGAGGAAATGGTCTATTACTTGTCCACATCTGAGAGACTGAGGGCTGGCTGTTGTGCTTAGACGGGGTTGAAAAGGGTGTCCCCGGCAAACTGCCGGTCTGTGAGGAAGATGCAGGCGGACATGTTAGGTTGCCTTGATCCAAAGGTGGTGCTATCGATGTCGGACAGTGCTCAACACCAGCTGGTGTTACCACCTCCAAAGAAAATGATGACCTGCCAATCACGCTGGCTGTTGCGGGTAAAGAGGTGGCAGGTCTGCATCCCAAAACAGGTGTGACTGCTGTCCCCCCAGTCACAGAGGATGAAGAGGCCGCAGATGCACAAGATGGGGCAGACGGTGGTTGGCCCGGCCGGCTAGGCCGCATTGTAGCACACTGAGCTTCCCACTGCAACTTATGCTTCATGTCCATGTGCCGGTTCATGCATGAAGTACTCAAACTATGTATTTTTTGGCCTCTACTTAGCTTTTGCTGACAAATGTTACAGATAACATGAGTTGGGTCATCTTTATTGATCTGAAAAAATGCCCAGGCTATGCAAGGCTTAGCACCCATGTGACCTGAAGAGCCACCACGACTTGTGGTCAGAGGCAGAGTTGTGTATGAGGATGCAGTTGTTGACGTGCTTCCAGTACTACGTCTCTGTCCAGGAAGGAGCAACTTGACCTCGTCGTCACTAGCATCCTCCTCCACCTCCTCTGCTGACCTCATCTCTTGGCTGACTGTGGGTTGACAGTAAGTGGGATCTCCAACCTCATCATCATCACCCTGTGTGTTATCACACCCGTCGTCCACAGAGCCAACCTGTTCCTGCCCTGACAAAAAACTAAAGTTGTCGCTCCAATCAGGTATTTGAGTCTCATCATCGTCTTCCTCATTGTCTCCACCAACAGGAGTTACAGTTTGGGAATGAGGGTCTACATTATGGTCAGAACCTTCTGCGTCTGGTCCTGGATCCGACTCATAAAGATTCTGGGCATCAGTGCAGATCATTTCCTCGTCTGGATTCACAGAAGCGCTGGAGCCGACTTCTGATTCCCAGGCTATAGTATGATAAACAGCTCTGCAGACTCAACCATCTGTTCTACCTCATACTCAGACGGGCAGCTGGAGATTTGGGAGCTGTGAGGAAGCAAGTGCGATTGGGGTGACACCTCTAAGGACTGGAGTATTTGTGATGTTGAAGTTGATGTAGAGGAGAGCCCACTTAAAGGAGCACTTGATATCTGTTGAAGCACCTGCTGTTTTTGTGCCTCATCTGGAATTTGTAGCGATTGGCGTGGCCGTAAGAAAGGGATCTTATCACATTGTCCGCTAAAAGAAGTAGACATTTTAGTTTGGCTGGTAGATGGTCTTTCTTCTGCAGATGTTACTGTTGCTTTAACACCTACTCCAACCTTTTTTCCCCTTCCCAACACGCCTATTCCCCTTTCCACCAGCAGCAGGCCTTTTTCCACTCATTTTGGTGGTTAACTAATTCACAACTCTGGAGTTGTTTTCACAAAAAAACAATGGATGGGAACCGAGCAGAGCTGAGTGGCCAAACTGTGGTATTAGGCCAAAACTATTGTATGGGTTAGATGCAGAAAAAAATTATATTCAGTTTGCAATCTGATGGAGGTCAGTATAGATGGACTAATAGAACAAGTCGCACACACTGCTAGGAGGCCCAATATTTTTTCAGAGCTAGATGCAGAAAAATATTATATTCAATTTGCATCCTGATGGAGGTCAGTATAGATGGACTAATAGAACAAGTCCCACACACTGCTATAAGGCCAAATATTTTTTCAGAGCTAGATGCAGAAAAATATTATATTCAGTTTGCAACCTGATGGAGGTCAGTATAGATGGACTAATAGAACAAGTCCCACACACAGCTAGAAGCCCAAATATTTTTTCAGAGGTAGATGCAGAAAAAAATTATATTCAGTTTGCAACCTGATGGAGGTCAGTATAGATGGACTAATAGAACAAGTCCCACAAACAGCTAGAAGCCCAAATATTTTTTCAGAGGTAGATGCAGAAAAAAATTATTTTCAGTTTGCAACCTGATGGAGGTCAGAATAGATGGACTAATAGAACAAGTCCCACACACTGCTAGAAGGCCAAATATTTTTTTAGAGCTAGATGCAGAAAAATATTATATTCAATTTGCACCCTGATGGAGGTCAGTATAGATGGACTAATAGAACAAGTCCCACAAACTGCTAGAAGGCCAAATATTTTTTCAAAGCTAGATGCAGAAAAAAATTATATTCAGTTTGCAACCTGATGGAGGTCAGTATAGATGGACTAATAGAACAAGTCCCACACACTGCTAGAAGGCCAAATATTTTTTCAGAGCTAGATGCAGAAAAATATTATATTCAATTTGCAACCTGATGGAGGTCAGTATAGATGGACTAATAGAACAAGTCCCACACACTGCTAGAAGCCAAAATATTTTTTCAGAGGTAGATGCAGAAAAAAATTATATTCAGTTTGCAACCTGATGGAGGTCAGTATAGATGGACTAATAGAACAAGTCCCACACACTGCTAGAAGGCCAAATATTTTTTCAGAGCAAGATGCAGAAAAATATTATATTCAATTTTCACCCTGATGGAGGTCAGTATAGATGGACTAATAGAACAAGTCCCACACACAGCTAGAAGCCCAAATATTTTTTCAGAGGTAGATGGAGAAAAAAATTATATTCAGTTTGCAACCTGATGGAGGTCGGTATAGACGGACTAATAGAACAAGTCCCACACACTGCTAGATGCCCAAATATTTTTTCAGAGGTAGATGCAGAAAAAAATTATATTCAGTTTGCATCCTGATGGAGGTCAGTATAGATGGACTAATAGAGCAAGTCCCACACACTGCTAGAAGCTCAAATATTTTTTCAGAGGTAGATGCAGAAAAAATTATATTCAATTTGCAACCTGATGGAGGTCAGTATAGATGGACTAATAGAACAAGTCCCACACACTGCTAGAAGCCCAAATATATTTTCAGAGCTAGATGCAGAAAAAAAATTATATTCAATTTGCAACGTGATGGAGGTCAGTATAGATGGACTAATAGAACAAGTCCCACACACTGCTAGAAGGCCAAATATTTTTTCAGAGCTAGATGCAGAAAAAAATTATATTCAATTTGCAACGTGATGGAGGTCAGTATAGATGGACTAATAGAACAAGTCCCACACAGAGCTAGAAGCCCAAATATTTTTTCAGAGGTAGATGCAGAAAAAAATTATATTCAGTTTGCAACCTGATGGAGGTCAGTATAGATGGACTAATAGAACAAGTCCCACACACAGCTAGAAGGACAAATATTTTTTTCAGAGCTAGATGCAGATAAAATTTTTTATTGAATTTGCAACCTTGTGGAGGTTAGTATAGGTGGACTAATAGAATGATGCTATGCCCAAAAGGTTTTACTTCACTAGGTGCAGTAAAAAAATTGGTATTCTATACACAGGTGGTGTAGCTTGCAACACAGATAGGCTACTCCACTGACTAACACACTCTGCAATAGGCCAAAAAGGATTAGCTTTGCTAGATTTAGCCAAATGCTGTGAAAAAAACTTGCACAGCACTGGCACAGACCTGCCTGGCAAAAACTGATAGGAACTGATGTAACTTAGTCCTGAAAAGGACTGCAATTACAATTAGTCTTTACTGTCACAACCTATCTATTTAAGAGCACAGACTTGCCTGATAAAAGTCGTAGGAAATGCTGTAACCTAGTCCTTAAAAGGACTGCAATCACAACTCTCCCCTACTCCCAAGCTATCTGTAGATTTGTGCAAAAATTGGCTTGAAATTAACAAGGTACAGCGCACACAGCAACAGCGGTGCCGTCTAACACGCAGCTGCAGCAGTGAGAAAATGGTGGCGATGGGGAAAATGGCTTGGTCTTATAGGGCAAGGACATGTGACATACACTGCCAATCACACATGCCCTTGCTTGTGTGAAAAAAAGCACTTCGCTCCGTGTGTGCGCTGCTGATAGGCTGACATATTGCACCTCCCCACTGTAAATGCGGGAAAGAGAAAAAAAAAATGGAGATCTTCATTATTCCTGCAGAGATCCATCCCCTGCCCCTCCCCCCGCCCCGCTGTACACTCAAACTGCGTATTAACATTAATTTTCATCATTACTGAGAAAAAATCCAGTTATGATTTTGGTGCACGAACAGTTATCGAACATAACCTCGAACAGCCGAATTTTTTTCAAATCGTTTGTGTTCGCCGAACGGCTCGAACACCGCCCAAAACAGCTCGAATTTGAGATTGGCGAACAGTTCGAGTCGAACAACGCTCATCTCTACTGATGAGTCCAAATTTGAGATCTTTGGTTCCAACCACCGTGTCGTTGTGCGACGCAGAAAAGGTGAACGGATGGACCTGGTTCCCACCGTGAAGCATGGAGGAGGAGGTGTGATGGTGTGTTGGCAAAATAGCAGGGAAGAGGAAGAGGGAAAAAAATATCTGCTCACCCGTTAGTAGACAGCTAGAGGCTCTGTGTTGGAGGTGATCCGACAGCGAAATAGCCTTGGTTCCATGCAATCACTTGGAATATAGAGCAAGGAAAAAGAGAGCACCAGATATCCAGTGGATCTTCATTAAAATATAGCTTTTATTGGAAACGTATAAAAGCAGCCATGTCACAAGGACAAAACACGGAATACTAATCCACAGAGCATGGTAGTCCCAACTAAGTCTCAGCTAAGTGTTAGCCTTAATCATGGGATAAATTCACTGTGAAACATAGTAGTTTATATAACTGAACATACAAAGGTAGCTCCACCTAGGCACACAATTAGCAATAAATTTAAAAGTGACATGCTCATATAACAGAATACATGTTAAAAATAACGATATTATACTATCACAGCAAAAAACAAATCTAAGCAAAGTGTATATATAAATCATGAAACAAGCAAACAAATAACAAAAGAGAGAATATGAGAGAGATATCCTGTGTGAAAAAAAAAAAAAAAAACACGTTTCTTTGGAAGATCAATTGTTTAGTTTCTACTGAATTATTGTTTATACCACATAGGGATTAGTTTAAATAACTTTTTTATAGGAAACAATTGTTTATATTCAGTAAATTTGATGAATTCACTTGCAAATATATGGGAATTTATTTGGTTAGAAAAATATCTTTCCATCTCGATGAGTTTTTATTCAATATTCTTAGTTATTATAAATATAGAATGACATAAAGAGACTCAAAAGATAGATTTCCAACCGATTAATTATGTGTATTATAGTATTAAATCTTATCTGATGTTCAGACCTTACAATATTTTGGTAACTAATCTAAAAATCCAAAAAGGATTCTCTATTGATAATTTTCCCTTTGTGTTCCCCTCCTCTAAATGGTTAATATATTATCTCTATGTAAAAAAAGACTGAAATGTTGTGCTTTTCTGGACATAGACGCATGAAAAACAGCGTGTGTGACCACAGCCATAGAAACCTCTTAATGTTGGCCAGGTATCTGAGATATAATTATTTCCTGATAGAGAAGGGCTGGGGGACAAAATTGCTCCAGGAGTAGTTACCTGGGGGCTACAAATTGTAGAGATAAATTTCCAACCCATTGAATTATGTGTATTGTAGTATTAAATCTTGTCTGATATTCAGACCTTGCTTTATTCTGGTGGCTAATCTAAAAATCCAAAAGGATTCTCTATTGAGCAATTTCCTTTTGTGTTCCCCTCCTCTAAAAGGTTTATATACTTTATAGCTTTAAATTTGAAGCCTGACACATCACCATTGTGTGCAGCTGAAAGGGTCTTGATAAGGATGAACAATTAACAATTTTTAAGTTGCTGGCGTCAGATAGATGCCTCCTAATGCGTTTTTTTAGTGGCCCCGTAGTGCAGCCAACATATTGTAGTTTGCACAAAAAACATTCAGCAAGATAAATCACATTGTCAGTATTGCAATTTATAAAGGATTTAATGTTATGGGTCTGACTAGTAGTATAAGACTGAAATGTTGTGCTTTTCTGGGCATAGCCGCATGAAATACAACGTGTGTGACCACAGCCATAAAAACCTTTTAATGTTAGCCGGGTATCTGAGATGTCATTATTTTCTGATAGAAAAAGACTGGAAGACAAAATTGTTCCAAGGGTCGCTGCTTTGCGAGCTACAAATTGTATATTGGAAGTTTCCAAAATTTTGCAAAGTGTCTGGTCTTGATTCAAAATAGGCGCTGCCATGCTCGCACAGTCTACTCCGGAATCAGGCAGAGTAGGGAGAGGTGCTGCTGCGTCAGGGAGAGATTTGCTTTTTTAGAGTTAGTATAGGTATTCCACAACATCTAATATATATAATCTGTCTGTCCTTCTGTCCAGGAAATCTCGCGTCGCTGATTGGTCCGGCCGCGGCCAATCAGCGACGCGGGATTTCAGAAAAAGATGGCAGCCGTTAGCGGCTCATCTGCCGCATGAAGGCGCCCCTGACCTCCATGCGGCTACCGTCGGGAGATCAGCGGCTAGGGCCGCTGATCTCCCGACGGCAAGTGTGAAGGGAGGACCTTTATTGTGAATATTTATTCACAATATTAATGATGTCCTGGTACTGTGGACTATATTGGGTGCTAAATACGATTTTATTTTTCTGAACCTGATTTCTTGCCCTTGTTTTCCTCGTAGGGTTTTTTATAAGATCTGATCTATTAATTTGTGCCACAATATTGTCTGCCCTACATAGGAATTTATTAGAATAACCTCTGTGTAAAAGTCGTTTTTTAGTAGATTGAACCGCAGTGGTATAAATCTCCTGATTGGAGGAGTGACTCTTCATCCTAATAAATTCTCCCACAGGAATGTTTTTTATTATATGCTTAGGATGACAGGAGGAAGCTTGTAAGATAGTATTCCCTGCTGTGGGCTTTCTAAAGGGAAGAATTGTGATTTTCTCCATATATTCATCACCAGTTAAAGTAATATCTAAAAAATTAATAGTGTGTTTTTGAAGGCAAAAGGTAAATTTCAGATTATAGTCATTATTATTTAGATAGTCCACAAATGTTGAAACTTTTGAAACAGGACCCTTCCAAATAAAAAGTAGGTCATCTATATATCTAACATACCATTATATATCCTTTAAGAAAGGATTATAATCTGAAAAAATATATTTCTCTTCCCACACTGACATAACAATGTTTGCCAGGGAGGGGGAAAATTTGTCCCCCATACTGACTGTGATGGTGTGGGGGTGCTTTGCTGGTGACACTGTTGGGGATTTATTCAAAATTGAAGGCATACTGAACCAGCATGGCTACCACAGCATCTTGCAGCAGCATGCTATTCCATCCGGTTTGCGTTTAGTTGGACCATCATTTATTTTTCAACAGGACAATGACCCCAAACACACCTCCAGGCTGTGTAAGGGCTATTTGACAAAGAAGGAGAGTGATGGTGTGCTACGGCAGATGACCTGGCCTCCACAGTCACCAGACCTGAACCCAATCGAGATGGTTGGGGTGAGCTGGACCGCAGAGTGAAGGCAAAAGGGCCAACAAGTGCTAAGCATCTCTGGGAACTCCTTCAAGATTGTTGGAAGACCATTTCCGGTGACTAACTCTTGAAGCTCATCAAGAGAATGCCAAGAGTGTGCAAAGCAGTCATCAAGCAGTATATATACTGTATATATATATATATATATATATATGTATATATACATATATATATATACACTGCTCAAAAAAATAAAGGGAACACTCAAATAACACATCCTAGATCTGAATTAATGAAATATTCTCATTGAATACTATGTTCTGTACAAAGTTGAATGTGCTGTCAACAAAATCACACAAAAATCATTAATGGAAATCAAATTTATTAACCAATGGAGGCCTGGATTTGGAGTCACCCCCAAAATTAAAGTGGAAAAACACACTACAAGCAGATCCAACTTTGATGTAATGTCCTTAAAACAAGTCAAAATGAGGCTCAGTATTGTGTGTGGCCTCCACATGCCTGTATGACCTCCCTACTAGTGTTGAGCCACCCCCGTAGTGTTCGAGTTCGGTTCGGTTCGTCGAACACCCGTGTGTTCGCCGAACTGTTCGTCGAACTGTTCGTCGAACACCTTCGAACACCGTTAAAAACAATGGCAGGCAAACAAAAACACATAGAAACACATAGAAAACACCTTCAAAGGTGTCCAAAAGCTGACAAACTGCTCAGAAGACATAACTAACACATGGAAAAGTGACAAGTACATATAGTCATGCGAAAAGAAAAGAGGTGGAGGAGTAAAAGGAGGGGGAGACACAGATATAGGCATGTCATGCCCTTCTAAAATCCAAAAAGTGAGAAGCCGACACGGCCAGTCCGCTCCTGCCCGTGCCACCTCCGTGTCGCCGGGTTTGTGCCAGAGCCGCGGTGAACCCTGACGGCCAGCCCCCCTCTCCCAATACTGGTGCCTGTCCGCTGGTGGGTCGAGCGAGCCCCCCTGTGGTGGAGGCAGCTCTAAGCTTTTTAATTTAAATTGTCTCTCTAATTTGAATGAATACACTTTAAATCCATTTACAAGGATCTATTGGAGGGCAAGTCTCATGCCAGCAGCCGCGTAATTCCAGCTCCAGTAGCGTCCACTAAAGCTGCTGCAGTTAGAAAGCTTTTATAAGGATCGAGCTCGGCTATCCACCGCAAGGCATCCTACTGCCAGTCCCAGCCCCTATGCCTTTGGGTGCCTCCTGATGCTCTTCACTAAGTATCCCATGGTCCCGAATCATTTCCTTTGAAAAAATTAAGTGTCTAAACTACAGGTGGTGTAGCTTGCTTAACAGCCGGGATAATCCGCTGACTAGCAGACACTGCTACTAGGCACAAAGTATTTCCTGGGCTAGATGCAGTTAAAAATTTGTAATTAGATACTCTCGGATGCTGAGAAAGCATTCCATAGAGTCTCCTGGCACGCCATATATGATTCTCTTAAAAAGCTTGGGGTAGGGGTCTAGGGGACCCTTTTATAGCCAAAATCACGGCCCTGTATCGCAATACGTCACCTCGGCAGAAGATAAATGGAACTGTAGCACCCTGAGGGCTCGGTTGCTACAGACGTATTGCACCTCACCCAGAGGTGTGATATCTCACTCTCAGGTAAGGATGGAGTGTGGATCAGGACCCGACACCTGCATGCATTACACCACATTGCCGTGGGGCAGGGCGACCAATATGCCCCTGAGATGGGCACGACAGTCCCTGTCCCTGGCTGGAGTGGGGGGAGGGAACACTGAGGAAGGGGAACCCTGTAGTGCAGGAGCAGGGAGGAAGCAGTTCCTGGGTGCATTGAGAAGGGAGTATAAAAGGTGGGCACCATCTTAGTTCAGTGCAGAGAAGTCTGAGCAGAAGTGGCAGGGAGCAGGGGCTCTGCATGAGCTCTGCTCCGGAGGCGGGCCTAGTAACAGAGGCCCAGGCCTGGAAGAGGGAGAAGGAAGGAAGAGGAGCGGAGAAGGCTCCAGGAACGAGGAATGAAGGGATCCCAGGTGTGCGGACGGGCGAGTCGCCACCGCACCCTCGAATCCACCTGCGTGGAGGGGTCAGGCCAAAGGGGGAGACCGGTCCCCGAACTAGTGGAGGCAGGAAACGACCCTCAGCTAGAAACCGGAGGCTCTGACATTTTATGTGGCGCAGCCCCTCGCTACACCCGCTAGGAAGGCACCACATAGGGTCAGGGAAACTGGCGCCAAGTTTACCAAGACGAGGCCCGAGGCAGCCGGACAGAAGTGTTGGTAAGAAAGGCCAGACAAAGGACACACAAAGGGGGTCCTGTGAAGTGCTCCAAAGTTATCTGGGAGTTGTCTGAGCCCCTCACCTGGTGAGCACAGTACGACGTGGGCAGCCGTTACCTGCAGACGTGGTCTGGATAATAAGAACTGTGAGTAAAGGCCCTGGACTGCATCACTGACTCCGTGTCGTTACTGCTGCTGCCCTGCACCATCACCCCCATCCTCCGCATACACTGCCCTGAGGCTATACTCCTCCCGTGGGGAGTTATGCTACGCTCTGCTGCACCCACAACACCAGCCTCAGCGGTCTGCCCTGGAGCGGCGGTTCACTCTGACCGCAATCCACGGGTGGCGTAGTCGGACATTTAAACATCAAAACCACATAAATAGTTCCGCCACTGGTTTGACCGCCCTGAGCCACGGAACCGGGTTGCCGCCACGGAGACTACAACCACCAGCATCCACCAAAAAGGGTCCGGCTCTGGGTGTCCCAACGCCCAGGGGGCGCGTCAGAACATTTTCATCACCTTTCACAATCACCAATGGGACAAGGCAGGGAAGTTCTCTATCCCCTCTCTTATACATCCTAGTGACGGAGCACCTGCTCTCATCAATTCGCCATAACCCCAAAATTAGGTGGATTGAGGTGGGAGGCGGCACCGAGTACAAGTGCTCTCTATTTGCTGCTGATGTCCTAGTATATATCACTCAATCACATATATCCATCCCTGCTGTTATGGCTGAAATAGATCACTTTGTTACATGGTCAAATTTTAAAATCAATGCAGCGAAGTCTGAGGCCCTCGATGTCTCCCTCCCCAAATCCATATAGGATTCCATCCAGTCCAACTTTCCCTTTGCCTGTCCCTCACAGGGTATCAAATACTTAGGAATTCCTATTCATAGAGACCTCTCCCATCTATGTTATCTTAATTTTGGGCCCTTTATTGAACAACTCCATACAGACCACGGTTGGCAAGTTAGAACTGTAAGATTCACTACGTGAACCGCTGGTGTTTTGTGGAAAAGCACATGTACACTGCGTTCCAAATTATTATGCAAAAAGTGTTTAGGAGTGATAAGGGAAGAATTTGTTTGTTTGTCAGTTAAACTCATTGATGGTGATGTGTGTCAGGGCTCTTTATATCACTGTAAGCAATTGCAGACACCTGTGCTAATTAGTTTAGCAGGTGTGTCCAATGAAAGGCAAGACTACTTAAGAAGGCTGTCTCACATTATTAAGCAGCCTACATTTTCTGCCAAAATGGGAAAGAAAAAGGATGTGTCGGCTGCTGAGAAGCAACAAATTGTGGAGTGTTTAGGTCAAGGCATGACTACAATCAACATTGTGCGATGATCAGGATGAAGTGTCTTGGCAATCAAGAAGTATGTAGCTGATTCACAGTACACACGTGTGCGTGCTGATAAGGGCAAATTGAGGACTCTTTCCTACAGGCAATTACATCAGGTTGAAAGAGCAGCGGCCAAAAAGCCTTGTCATAGCAGCAGACAAGTTTTTGAAGCTGCTTGTGCCTCCAACGTCCCCCGAACAACAAGATGCAGGGTCCTTCAGAGGTTTGCAGCTGTGCATACGCCATCCTGTCGACCTCCTCTATCCACTTCACACAAGCAGAAACGGCTCCAGTGGGCCAAACATTACATGAAGACTGATTTCAAAACAGTTTTGTTCACGGATGAGTGCCGTGCAGCGCTCGATGGTCCAGATGGATGGAGTGGAGGATGGCTGGTTGATGGACACCCCACGCAAACACGGCTACAGCGCCAACAAGGAGGAGGTGGAGTAATGTTTTGGGCTGGAATCATGGGGAGAGAGATTGTCGGCCCCTTTAGGATCCCTGAAGGCGCTAAAGTTGAACTCCATAATGTATGTGGATTTTCTCAAACAGCACTTCCTGCCATGGTTCAAGAAGAAGAACCGTGTATTTCACAGCAAGATCATTTTTCTGCATGATAATGCACCATCTCATGCTGCACATAAAACATCTGCATCTCTGGCTGATATGGGCATAAAAGGGGACAAAGTTATGGTGTGACCCCCATGCTCCCCTGACCTCTACCCCATTCAGAACCTTTGGAGCATCATTAAAAGGAGTGTCTATGATGGCGGGAGGCAGTTCACATCTAAGCAACAGCTCTGGGAGGGTATTCTGTCCTCATGCAAAACAATTGAGGCAGAAACCATCCAAAACCTGACAAATTCAATGGACGAGAGAGTTCAGAAGCTCCTTTCGAACAAGGGGTCCTATGTGAAAATGTAACATCACCTAGAATAAAGTTTTGAGTTGAAAACTGTTTGATTTCAGTTTCTAACAACCTGCTAATGCTTATAATTTCAAAAATGACCATTTTTTTGGTCTTTATTAAAATGAAAATGTTGATCGAAAAGTTTGGGGGATCTAAGAGTGTGGCAACCCAGTAGTCATGATTACTTCGAATTCTGACAATATGAGGGTCATGCTGCAGGTAGTGCAGCAAGAAGGCACTTATGTGTCTTGCGCATCTCGGAGCCCCAAAATTATTTTCCGGGCTAGATGCAGCTAAAAATTATTTTTAATTTTAAATCTGGTGAAGCTTTAGTATAGATGGCCTAATAGGATCAGTGCTGCACACTGCTACAAAGCCCAAATTATTTTCCAGTCAAGATACAGATAAACATGATTAGTAATTTGAAAGCTTAAAACGGTTGGTAGGGTGATTTTAACCAATCATCAAGCTTTTACTCTCCCCAGGATGACACAGGGGTAGAAAAGTCGTTTCGGATCCATGATTTGTTCATCTTTATGAACGTGAGTCTGTCTACATTATCAGTGGAGAGCTGCGTGCGCTTATCTGTCAGCACACCACCAGCAGCGCTGAACACACGTTCAGACAGAACGCTGGCTGCGGGGCATGACAAGATCTCCAAGGCGTAAGTGGCTAGCTCCGGCCATTTATCCAGATTGGAAGCCCAAAAAGAGCAAGGGTCCAGTGACACAGTCGTGGCTTCAATGTTTACTTGGAGATACTCCTGTACCATCGTCTCTAGGCGTTGACTATGTGTCAGACTTCTTGTCTCCTGTGGCCTTGCAAAGGATGGGCTAAAAAAGTGGTGAAATGATTCCGCAAAATTGATGTTACCAGCAGATACTGTGGTTTTGAGTGCTGAACACTTGACGGTCCCACGGTTGGCAAGTTGGAACTGTGAGATTCACTACGTGCACCACTGGTATTTTGTGGAAAAGCACATGTAAGATTCTGCAACAGTCTCTGCTGATACTCCTGCATGCGTGCATCCCTTTCTATGGCAGGAATAATTTCTGCAAATTTACTTTTGTACCGGGGATCTAACAGTGTGGCAACCCAGTAGTCAGGATTATTTCTAATTCTCACAATTCGAGGGTCATGTTGCAGGTAGTGCAGCAAGAAGGCACTCATGTGTGTTGCGCATCCAGGAGCACCAAGTCCCTGTTGTGTTGGTGGCGAGGTAACAATCATGCTTCCTTCCTCTGTCCTCTCCCCCCAACCTCGCACAACAGAAATGTGATCAAGGTCTCCCTCATCTGATGAGTCTTCCATCAGTTCGTCCTCCACTTCTTCCTGGGCTCCTGCACCTTCCTCACTAGTTTGGCTGCTACCATGCGCCCTGGTAAAACCATCTCCCCCACCCTCACATGCCTGCCGCCTTGGTGCTGCCGACCGTCTGGACCTTGCAGATGTTAGCCCTTCCGCATACAACTCCTCCTCCTCTACTTCCTCCACCTCCTCTTGTGCCACCACCTGACTCCGAATTCTGTTTAACATGTGCTCCAGCATGTAAATCACCGGAATAGTCATGCTGATAATGGCATCATCAGCACTAAACATCTTCGTCGCCATTTCAAAACTGTGCAGAAGGGTGCATAGGTCCCTGATCTGAGACCACTCCTCCAGCGTGATTTGCCCCACCTCTGAATCTCGTTGGCCCAGGCTATACGTCAGAACGTATTGCACCAGGGCTTGTCGGTGCTGCCACAGTCGCTGCAAGATGTGCAGAGTTGAATTCCACCGGGTAGGCACATCGCATTTTAGCCGGTGAAGTGGCAGGCCCAACGACTTCTGTAGAGATGTAAGTCGCTGAGCTGCGGGATGCGAACGGCGGAAGTGAGCACACAGCGACCGTGCCCTCTGCAGAAGGCCATCTAGTCTGGGATAGTGGGCTAAAAATTGCTGGACAACCAGGTTCAACACGTGAGCCATACAAGGCACGTGTGTGACATTGCCCCGGCGAAGGGCCGCACCCAGGTTTGCAGCATTGTCGCACACGGCCTTCCCTGGTTTCAGGTCCAGTGGAGACAACCATTCATGAAATTGGTTCTCCAGAGCTGACCACAACTCCTCAGCTGTGTGACTCACATTTCCCAGACATTTCAATGTAAAAACCGCCTGATGACGTTGAGCCCTACTGCCAGCATAGTAAGGAGGTGTGCAGGATCCCTTCTGCGCAGTTAGAAAGCTTGTGGCATGACCAGACAGGCTTTGGGTGCAGGTGGAAGACCGAGAGGAGGTTGAGGAGGCAGAAGCAGTGGAGGAACTTTGACATAAAGAGGATTGACGCACAACTCGTGGGGACGGCAAGACTTGGACAGCAGCCCCTTGTCCTGCTGTCACCATAGTTACCCAGTGCCCAGTCAGCGACATGTAACGCCCCTGTCCATGCCTACTCGTCCAAGTGTCTGTGGTGAAATGCACCCTGTCACACACAGAGTTTCTCAAAGAAGCGGTGATGTTGTGTGTGACATGCTGGTGGAGCGCAGGCACACCTTTCTTTGAGAAGTAGTGCCGACTGGGCATCTGGTACTGGGGCACTGCGACGGACATAAGGTCTCGAAAATCCTCTGTGTCCACCAGGCGGAAAGGCAGCATTTCTGTAGCCAAGAGCTTGCAGATGGTGAAATTCAACCTCTTAGCTTTCTCATGGCTAGGAGGAAATGGTCTTTTACTTGTCCACATCTGAGGGACCGAGGGCTGGCTATTGTGCTTAGACGGGGTTGATAAGGGTGTCCCCGGCAAATTGCCGGTCTGTGAGGAAGATGCAGGCGGACATGTTAGGTTGCCTTGATCCAAAGGTGGTGCTATCGATGTCGGACAGCGCTCAACACCAGCTGGTGTTCCCACCTCCAAAGAAAATGATGACCTGCCAATCACGCTGGCTGTTGCGGGTAAAGAGGTGGCAGGTCTGCGCCCCAAAACAGGTGTGACTGCTGTCCCCCCAGTCACAGAGGATGAAGAGGCCGCGGATGCACAAGATATGGCAGACGGTGGTTGGCCCGGCCGGCTAGGCCGCATTGTAGCACACTGAGCTTCCCACTGTAACTTATGCTTCATGTCCATGTGCCGGTTCATGCATGAAGTACTCAAACTATGTATTTTTTGGCCTCTACTTAGCTTTTGCTGACAAATGTTACAGATAACACGAGTTGGGTCATCTTTATCGATCTGAAAAAATGCCCAGCCTATGCAAGGCTTAGCACCCATGTGACCTGAAGAGCCACCACGACTTGTGGTGAGAGGCAGAGTTGTGTTTGAGGATGCAGTTGTTGACGTGCTTCCAGTACTACGTCTCTGTCCAGGAAGGCGCAACCTGACCTCGTCGTCACTAGCATCTTCCTCCACCTCCTCTGCTGACCTCATCTCTTGGCTGACTGTGGGTTGACAGTAAGTGGGATCTCCAACCTCATCATCATCACCCTGTGTGTTATCACACCCGTCGTCCTCAGAGCCAACCTGTTCCTGCCCTGACAAAAAACTAAAATTGTCGCTCCAATCAGGTATTTGAGTCTTATCATCGTCTTCCTCATTGTCTCCACCAACAGGAGTTACAGTTTGGGAATGAGGGTCTACATTATGGTCAGAACCTTCTGCGTCTGGTCCTGGATCCGACTCATAAAGATTCTGGGCATCAGTGCAGATCATTTCCTCGTCTGGATTCACAGAAGCGCTGGAGTCGACCTCTGATTCCCAGGCTATAGTATGAGTAAACAGCTCTGCAGACTCAACCATCTGTTCTACCTCATACTCAGACGGGCAGCTGGAGATTTGGGAGCTGTGAGGAAGCAAGTGCGATTTGGGTGACACCTTTGAGGACTGGAGTATTTGTGATGTTGAAGTTGATGTGGAGGAGAGCCCACTTAAAGGGGCACTTGATATCCGTTGAAGCACCTGCTGTTTTTGTGCCTCATCTGGAATTTGTAGCGATTGGCGTGGCCGTAAGAAAGGGATCTTATCACATTGTCCGCTAAAAGAAGTAGACATTTTAGTTTGGCTGGAAGATGGTCTTTCTTCTGCAGATGTTACTGTTGCTTTAACACCTACCCCACGGACACAACCTTTTTTCCCCTTCCCAACACGCCTATTCCCCTTTCCACCAGCAGCAGGCCTTTTTCCACTCATTTTGGTGGTTAACTAATTCACAACTCTGGAGTTGTTTGTACAAAAAAACAATGGATGGTAACCGAGCAGAGCTGAGTGGCCAAACTGTGGTATTAGGCCAAAACTATTGGCTGGGTTAGATGCAGAAAAAAATTATATTCAATTTGCAACCTGATGGAGGTCAGTATAGACGGACTAATACAACAAGTCCCACACACAGCTAGAAGCCCAATATTTTTTCAGAGGTAGATGCAGAAAAAAATATATTCAGTTTGCAACCTGATGGAGGTCAGTATAGATGGATTAATAGAACAAGACCCACACACAGCTAGAAGCACAATATTTTTTCAGAGCTAGATGCAGAAAAAAATTATATTCAGTTTGCAACCTGATGGAGGTCAGTATAGATGGATTAATAGAACAAGACCCACACACAGCTAGAAGCCCAATATTTTTTCAGAGCTAGATGCAGAAAAAAATTATATTCAGTTTGCAACCTGATGGAGGTCAGTATAGATGGACTAATACAACAAGTCCCACACACAGCTAGAAGCCCAATATTTTTTCAGAGGTAGATGCAGAAAAAAATATATTCAGTTTGCAACCTGATGGAGGTCAGTATAGGTGGACTAATAGAACAAGTCCCACACACTGCTAGAAGGCCAAATATTTTTTCAGAGCTAGATGCAGAAAAAAAATTATATTCAGTTTGCAACCTGATGGAGGTCAGTATAGATGGATTAATAGAACAAGACCCACACACAGCTAGAAGCCCAATATTTTTTCAGAGCTAGATGCAGAAAAAAATTATATTCAGTTTGCAACCTGATGGAGGTCAGTATAGATGGATTAATAGAACAAGACCCACACACAGCTAGAAGCCCAATATTTTTCAAGAGCTAGATGCAGAAAAAAATTATATTCAGTTTGCAACCTGATGGAGGTCAGTATAGATGGATTAATAGAACAAGACCCACACACAGCTAGAAGCCCAATATTTTTTCAGAGCTAGATGCAGAAAAAAATTATATTCAGTTTGCAACCTGATGGAGGTCAGTATAGATGGATTAATAGAACAAGACCCACACACAGCTAGAAGCCCAATATTTTTTCAGAGCTAGATGCAGAAAAAAATTATATTCAGTTTGCAACCTGATGGAGGTCAGTATAGATGGATTAATAGAACAAGACCCACACACAGCTAGAAGCCCAATATTTTTTCAGAGCTAGATGCAGAAAAAAATTATATTCAGTTTGCAACCTGATGGAGGTCAGTATAGATGAATTAATAGAACAAGACCCACACACAGCTAGAAGCCCAATATTTTTTCAGAGCTAGATGCAGAAAAAAATTATATTCAGTTTGCAACCTGATGGAGGTCAGTATAGATGGATTAATAGAACAAGACCCACACACAGCTAGAAGCCCAATATTTTTTCAGAGCTAGATGCAGAAAAAAATTATATTCAGTTTGCAACCTGATGGAGGTCAGTATAGATGGATTAATAGAACAAGACCCACACACAGCTAGAAGCCCAATATTCTTTCAGAGCTAGATGCAGAAAAAAATTATATTCAGTTTGCAACCTGATGGAGGTCAGTATAGATGGATTAATAGAACACGACCCACACACAGCTAGAAGCCCAATATTTTTTCAGAGGTAGATGCAGAAAAAAATATATTCAGTTTGCAACCTGATGGAGGTCAGTATAGATGGACTATTACAACAAGTCCCACACACAGCTAGAAGCCCAATATTTTTTCAGAGGTAGATGCAGAAAAAAATATATTCAGTTTGCAACCTGATGGAGGTCAGTATAGGTGGACTAATAGAACAAGTCCCACACATTGCTAGAAGGCCAAATATTTTTTCAGAGCTAGATGCAGAAAAAAATTATATTCAGTTTGCAACCTGATGGAGGTCAGTATAGATGGATTAATAGAACAAGACCCACACACAGCTAGAAGCCCAATATTTTTTCAGAGCTAGATGCAGAAAAAAATTATATTCAGTTTGCAACCTAATGGAGGTCAGTATAGATGGATTAATAGAACAAGACCCACACACAGCTAGAAGCCCAATATTTTTTCAGAGCTAGATGCAGAAAAAAATTATATTCAGTTTGCAACCTGATGGAGGTCAGTATAGATGGATTAATAGAACAAGACCCACACACAGCTAGAAGCCCAATATTTTTTCAGAGCTAGATGCAGAAAAAAATTATATTCAGTTTGCAACCTGATGGAGGTCAGTATAGATGGATTAATAGAACAAGACCCACACACAGCTAGAAGCCCAATATTTTTTCAGAGGTAGATGCAGAAAAAAATATATTCAGTTTGCAACCTGATGGAGGTCAGTATAGATGGACTTATACAACAAGTCCCACACACAGCTAGAAGCCCAATATTTTTTCAGAGGTAGATGCAGAAAAAAATATATTCAGTTTGCAACCTGATGGAGGTCAGTATAGGTGGACTAATAGAACAAGTCCCACACACTGCTAGAAGGCCAAATATTTTTTCAGAGCTAGATGCAGAAAAAAATTATGTTCAGTTTGCAACCTGATGGAGGTCAGTATAGATGGATTAATAGAACAAGACCCACACACAGCTAGAAGCCCAATATTTTTTCAGAGCTAGATGCAGAAAAAAATTATATTCAGTTTGCAACCTGGTGGAGGTCAGTATAGATGGATTAATAGAACAAGACCCACACACAGCTAGAAGCCCAATATTTTTTCAGAGCTAGATGCAGAAAAAAATTATATTCAGTTTGCAACCTGTTGGAGGTCAGTATAGATGGACTAATAGAATGATGCTATGCCCAAAAGATTTTACTTCACTAGGTGCAGTAAAAAAATTGGTATTCTATACACAGGTGGTATTTCTTGCAACACAGATAGGCTACTCCACTGACTAACACACTCTGCAATAGGCCAAAAAGGATTAGCTTTGCTAGATTCAGCCAAATGCTGTGAAAAAAACTTGCACAGCACTGGCACAGACCTGCCTGGCAAAAACTGATAGGAACTGATGTAACCTAGTCCTGAAAAGGACTCCAATTACAATTAGTCTTTACTCCCACAACCTATCTATTTAAGAGCACAGACCTGCCTGATAAAAGTCGTAGGAAATGCTGTAACCTAGTCCTTAAAAGGACTGCAATCACAACTATTCCCTACTCCCAAGCTATCTGTATATTTGTGCGAAAATTGGCTTGAAATTAACAAGGTATAGCGCACACAGCAACAGCGGTGCCGTCTAACACGCAGCTGCAGCAGTGAGAAAATGGTGGCGACGGGGAAAATGGCTTGGTCTTATAGGGCAAGGACATGTGACATACACTGCCAATGACACATGCCCTTGCTTGTGTGAAAAAAAGCACTTCGCTCCGTGTGTGCGCTGCTGATAGGCTGACAGATTGCACCTCCCCACTGTAAATGCGGGAAAGAGAAAAAAAAATGGAGATCTTCATTGTTCCTGCAGAGATCCATCCCCTGCCCCTCCCCCCACCCCGCTGTACACTCAAACTGTGTATTAACATTAATTTTCATCATTACTGAGAAAAAATCCAGTTATGATTTTGGTGCACGAACAGTTATTGAACATAACCTCGAACAGCCGAATTTTTCTCAAATTGTTCGTGTTCGCCGAACGGCTCGAACACCGCCCAAAACAGCTCGAATTTGAGATTGGCGAACAGTTCGAGTAGAACAACGCTCATCTCTAGTCCCTACAACCTGGGCATGCTCCTGATGAGGTTGCGGATGGTCTCCTGTGGGATCTCCTCCCAGACCTGGACTAAAGCATCCACCAACTCCTTGACAGTCTGTGGTGCAATGTGACGTTGGTGGATGGAGCGAGACATGATGTCCCAGATGTGCTCAATCGGATTCAGGTCTGGGGAAGGGACGGACCATTACATAGCTGCAATGTCTTCATCTTGCAGGAACTGCTGACACACTCCAACCACATGAGGTCTGGCATTGTCCTGCATTAGGAGGAACCCAGGGCCAACCGCACCAGCATATGGTCTCACAAGGGGTCTGAGGATCTCATCTCGGTACCTAATGGCAGTCAGGCTACCTCTGTCGAGCACATAGAGGGCTGTGTGGCCCTCCAAAGAAATGCCACCCCACACCATTATTGACCCACTGCCAAACCGGTCATGCTGAAGGATGTTGCATGCAGCAGATCGCTCTCCACGGCGTCTCCAGACTCTGTCACGTCTGTCACATCTGTCACATGTGCTCAGTATGAACCTGCTTTCATCTGTGAAGAGCACAGGGCACCAGTGGCGACTTTTCCAATCCTGGTGTTCTGTGGCCAATGCCAAGCATCCTTCACGGTGTTGGGCTGTGAGCACAACCCCATCTGTGGATGTCGGGCCCTCATACCACCCTCATGGAGTCAGTTTCTAACCGTTTGTGCAGACACATGCACATTTGTGGCCTGCTGGAGGTCATTTTGCAGGGCTCTGGCAGTGCTCCTCCTGTTCCTCCTTGCACAAAGGCGGAAGTAGCGGTCCTGCTGCTGGGTTGTTGCCCTCCTACAGCCCCCTACACATCTCCTGGTGTACTGGCCTGTCTCCTGGTAGCGCCTCCAGCCTCTGGACACTACGCTGACAGACACAGCAATCCTTCTTGCCACAGCTCGCATTGATGTGCCATCCTGGATGAGCAGCACTACCTGAGCAACTTCTGTGGGTTGTAGAGTCCGTCTCATGCTACCACGAGTGTGAAAGCACAACCAACATGACCAAAACATCAGCCAGAAAGCAATGGTACTGAGATGTGGTCTGTGGTCCCCACCTGCAGAACCACTCCTTTATTGAGGGTGTCTTGATAATTGCCAATAATTTCCATCTATTGTCTATTCCATTTGCACAACAGCATGTGAAATTGTCAATCAGTGTTGCTTCCTAAGTGGACAGTTTGATTTCACAAAAGTTTGATTTCCTTGGAGCTATATTCTGTTGTTTAAGTGTTGCCTTTATTTTTTTGAGCAGTGTATATATATATGTTGTGGAATACCTAGACTAACAGGACGTTCAATGGACCCTCTTGCTATGTGCACTGCAGTCTGCTACGTACACTGCCTGCCTAATTCCTACTATCACCACTGATTATATGCAGCTGGATTGGATTAGTCCTGAGAAGGACTGTTAGTTCAGATGGATATTATATATATATACTAGATGGTGGCCTGATTCTAACGCATCGGGTATTCTAGAATATGTATGCGGTCGACCGGGCGCAATCAGCAGAGCGGTGTTTAAATTTGGTGCCAACATCGCTGATTGGACGCGGCCGGCGGCCGCGATCAATCAGCGAATCATATTAGTGAGGACCAGGGAGCGGCGCTGCCTGTGCGGGTACTTCTGCTGCTAGCGGCCGGGAGATGAGCGGCTTCTCGCAGCAGAAGTATCCCGACCGGCGGCGCCGCTCCCCGGTCCTCCCTTCACACTTGCCGTCGGGAGATCAGCGGCCCTAGCCGCTGATCTCCCGACGGTAGCCGCATGGAGGTCAGGGGCGCCTTCATGCGGCAGATGAGCCGCTAACGGCTGCCATCTTTTTCTGAAATCCCGCGTCGCTGATTGGCCGCGGCCGGACCAATCAGCGACGCGAGATTTCCTGGACAGAAGGACAGACAGATTATATATATTAGATGTTGTGGAATACCTATACTAACTCTAAAAAAGCAAATCTCTCCCTGACGCAGCATCACCTCTCCCTACTCTGCCTGATTCCGGAGTAGACTGTGCGAGCATGGCAGCGCCTAGTCTTATATACACCTGATGATGCTGTGCGGCGAACCAATCACTGTAATGCCACAACCAACATGGCTACGGCATTACAGTGTGTGGCAGGCAATCCCTGCATGTTCATTGGCTCTCTAAAGAGCACCAAACATGCATGCAGGGGAACCCGATCTCCCGCCCGATCAAACAGGAAATACTCGCAGAGCGCCGAGTATCTCGAGCAGTGAGATGCTCGGGCGAGTACCGAGCAGTGGCGAGCACGTTCGCTCATCACTAGTCACGTTCCTCAAAATAGAAAGGTGACATCGCTGGTATTGCGGTGGGTGTGATCTGAGAAGAAAGGGAGCAGGATAAACCCTTCTTGCAAAATGAACAGCCTTGGGAAAGGCTCCTCGAGGTGGCTCAAGATTGGGCTACCACCCCCAAGAGATCTGACTGTTCTTGTGATTCCTCACCTCCTATGAGGGAGCAGGCGATTATGCAGGTGACACAGGCGGCTGTCGCTCATTTCTACATGTTGTGGGCTCCGGCTCTACCCAAAGCCAGGTCCCCTACAGCCCAAGAACCTTGGATTTGGGCTCCAGGAAGTAGGTGGAGTCAGTCCCCCCAGCCTCCCGAGGAAGGAGAAGAAGCGGACACTTGAAGAGGAATTTGCTCTCTAAGGCACAGTTGTGCCTGTTGCTCAGGAAGGAACAACTGAGGAACTGTTCTGGGTTCCTGAAGGCAGGAGACCTTAAAGTGTGCCGGGGATCCCTTTGTTGGCCAGGATGGTGTTGGCCTGGACAGGTCAGGGCTCTATGGATATTTTAATGAGGCCCGTAAGTTGTTTTACTTCAAAGGTCTATGGATAACTGTATTACCCTCATTTTCTCCTGGCTTTGCACTTTGTGCTTTATGAGTGTCGGACTACACCAACTACACTTTCAAAATATTTGAATTAGGTCTACCAGTTATTGACTTCAAGGGTCTATGGATGACCCTCCTTGTATTTTTTTCTGGCTTTGCACTGTGTGCAGAGCTTTTATGAGTGTAGGAGTACCGCAACTACATTTTGTTCACAATATTTGAATGAGGTACTACAGTTGGTGCCTTCAAATGTGTATGGATGACCCTGTTTGTCATTTTTGGCAGACTTTGCACTTAGTGTATAGCTTTTATGAGTCTTGGAGTACCACTACATGACAATTTGAACATAATGTGTATGAGACCCTCCTTTATGTCAAACTGAGTCCCACTCCCTTCTAATTTTTAGCAGTTCTTGCTTCCTTCATAAATTACACTGAAATGTCCAATTTTTTAATAAAAAAATCTAGTTTGGTTTAATTAAATTATTATTTTTTTAAATTCTTTTAAATTTTGCTTTATATACAAGTCATTGTACAGGAAAGAATGTTTCTTAAATTTTTTTTCCATTAAATTCCAATTTCCCTTTGATTTTGAATGTTTTATTGTCGGTCCTTTAAAGTGGAGTAAAAGTGTGACACCATCGTCCTCAGCAGCAATCTGGTAGTCAGAGATGATTTCAGGGGTTTCCCCCATGCTGTTCTACTTCCATTCAGCACCTTTTCCATCCATTTCAACATTTTCACTGCCCCCCCACAGACCTCCTTGTAGGGTCTGCAGGAAAAATGCTCAGATTTCCCATTGACTCCCATTATACTTGTTACTTGAAATGAGCATCCGAGCATTAGAAACTGCTCAATTTGAGTAATGAGTATCCAAGCATTTTAGTGCTCGCTCATCCCTAGTAATGATACAACTCTGATCTCCTGATCTAACCTCCTGCGTGAATCAATATGGAATAGTGGCATTGCAGCTGAGTTTAACTGTGTCACCTTACAAACCTTTATATAAACTCTCCTTGCACTGCCTGTCCAGAGATGTAACAGTATTCAAACTCTTGTTTGTTGTGCTCAACTTGTAATCACACTTCATTGACAGCAAAGCATGGTGTAACTAACTACATCTCACACAGTAGTCAAGAACATGACAGACCTGACCTCACTGCAAAGCGATTACAAGTTGTTTGAGCACAGCAGACATGAGTGTGAACACCGACACAGTCAGTAATCAGAAAAGCTGATTAAAGGGTTTTTAATTTGACACAGCTGTACTCAGCTGTGATGCCTGTCTCTCCACATTGACTCATGCAAGAGGTTAGGTGAGGAGCTCAGGGATGTCTGTCATTATATTTCACACATTAAAAAATCTGCTCTAAGCTATTGTGTGATCTTTCCTTTGAGTGTTGCTGCCTGCTTATGATTTGTCAGCATAATACAGGAGGGAGAAGCACATACCTCCAGTGAAAACTCAGATAACACCCATTTGAACTGTGCCAAATACTTAGATTGCAAATATCTCCACAACAGGGAGGTGAAATTAAAAACAATAAAAAAGCCAAACAAAAAAAGACATAAATGTTTTATTCTGCTCTGCAGTCACTTTTACATTATGTATCAAGTTTAACTTGAAAGATTTGAGGAAAGGTCCTTTTTAACTATAAAACAACAGCTGCATTCTACAAGACTGCACAAAACTCACTTTATTGCTGTGGACTGCAGCTGTAGATACATGCCGTAGTTAAAATCAATCAAGAGATCTGCAAAATTCTCAGTATAGTCAAACCATAAGGGCTCACTCAAACAAGCGATGAATGAAATTGATTATGACTAGAGATGAGCGTTGTTCTACTCGAACTGTTCGCCAATCTCAAATTCGAGCTGTTTTGGGTGGTGTTCGAGCCGTTCGGCGAACACGAACGATTTGAGAAAAATTCGGCTGTTCGAGGTTATGTTCGATAACTGTTCGTGCACCAAAATCATAACTGGATTTTTTCTCAGTAATGATGAAAATTAATGTTAATACGCAGTTTGAGTGTACAGCGGTGTGGGGGGAGGGGCAGGGGATGGATCTCTGCAGGAACAATGAAGATCTCCATTTTTTTTTCTCTTTCCCGCATTTACAGTGGGGAGGTGCATTCTGTCAGCCTATCAGCAGCGCACACACGGAACGAAGTGCTTTTTTTCAAGGGCATGTGTCATTGGCAGTGTATGTCACATGTCCTTGCCCTATAAGACCAAGCCATTTTCCCCGTCGCCACCATTTTCTCACTGCTGCAGCTGCGTGTTAGACGGCACCGCTGTTGCTGTGTGCGCTATACCTTGTTAATTTCAAGCCAATTTTCGCACAAATATACAGATAGCTTGGGAGTAGGGAATAGTTGTGATTGCAGTCCTTTTAAGGACTAGGTTACAGCATTTCCTACGACTTTTATCAGGCAGGTCTGTGCTCTTAAATAGATAGATTGTGGGAGTAAAGACTAATTGTAATTGGAGTCCTTTTCAGGACTAGGTTACATCAGTTCCTATCAGTTTTTGCCAGGCAGGTCTGTGCCAGTGCTGTGCAAGTTTTTTTCACAGCATTTGGCTGAATCTAGCAAAGCTAATCCTTTTTGGCCTATTGCAGAGTGTGTTAGTCAGTGGAGTAGCCTATCTGTGTTGCAAGATATACCACCTGTGTATAGAATACCAATTTTTTTACTGCACCTAGTGAAGTAAAATCTTTTGGGCATAGCATCATTCTATTAGTCCATCTATACTGACCTCCATCAGGTTGCAAACTGAATTTATTTTTTTCTGCATCTACCTCTGAAAAAATATTGTGCTTCTAGCTGTGTGTGGGTCTTGTTCTATTAATCCATCTATACTGACCTCCATCAGGTTGCAAACTGAATATATTTTTTTCTGCATCTACCTCTGAAAAAATATTGGGCTTCTAGCTGTGTGTGGGACTTGTTGTATTAGTCCATCTATACTGACCTCCATCAGGTTGCAAATTGAATATAATTTTTTTCTGCATCTAACCCAGCCAATAGTTTTGGCCTAATACCACAGTTTGGCCACTCAGCTCTGCTCGGTTACCATCCATTGTTTTTTTGTGCAAACAACTCCAGAGTTCTGAATTAGTTAACCACCAAAATGAGTGGAAAAAGGCCTGCTGCTGGTGGAAAGGGGAATAGGCGTGTTGGGAAGGGGAAAAAAGGTTGTGTCCGTGGGGTAGGTGTTAAAGCAACAGTAACATCTGCAGAAGAAAGACCATCTTCCAGCCAAACTAAAATGTCTACTTCTTTTAGCGGACAATGTGATAAGATCCCTTTCTTACGGCCACGCCAATCGCTACAAATTCCAGATGAGGCACAAAAACAGCAGGTGCTTCAACGGATATCAAGTGCTCCTTTAAGTGGGCTCTCCTCCACATCAACTTCAACATCACAAAAACTCCAGTCCTCAAAGGTGTCACCCAAATCGCACTTGCTTCCTCACAGCTCCCAAATCTCCAGCTGCCCGTCTGAGTATGAGGTAGAACAGATGGTTGAGTCTGCAGAGCTGTTTACTCATACTATAGCCTGGGAATCAGAGGTCGACTCCAGCGCTTCTGTGAATCCAGACGAGGAAATGATCTGCACTGATGCCCAGAATCTTTATGAGTCGGATCCAGGACCAGACGCAGAAGGTTCTGACCATAATGTAGACCCTCATTCCCAAACTGTAACTCCTGTTGGTGGAGACAATGAGGAAGACGATGATAAGACTCAAATACCTGATTGGAGCGACAACTTTAGTTTTTTGTCAGGGCAGGAACAGGTTGGCTCTGAGGACGACGGGTGTGATAACACACAGGGTGATGATGATGAGGTTGGAGATCCCACTTACTGTCAACCCACAGTCAGCCAAGAGATGAGGTCAGCAGAGGAGGTGGAGGAAGATGCTAGTGACGACGAGGTCAGGTTGCGCCTTCCTGGACAGAGACGTAGTACTGGAAGCACGTCAACAACTGCATCCTCAAACACAACTCTGCCTCTCACCACAAGTCGTGTTGGCTCTTCAGGTCGCATGGGTGCTAAGCCTTGCATAGCCTGGGCATTTTTTCAGATCGATAAAGATGACCCAACTCGTGTTATCTGTAACATTTGTCAGCAAAAGCTAAGTAGAAGCCAAAAAATACATAGTTTGAGTACTTCATGCATGAACCGGCACATGGACATGAAGCATAAGTTGCAGTGGGAAGCTCAGTGTGCTACAATGCGGCCTAGCCGGCCGGGCCAACCACCGTCTGCCATATCTTGTGCATCCGCGGCCTCTTCATCCTCTGTGACTGGGGGGACAGCAGTCACACCTGTTTTGGGGCGCAGACCTGCCACCTCTTTACCCGCAACAGCCAGCGTGATTGGCAGGTCATCATTTTCTTTGGAGGTGGTAACACCAGCTGGTGTTGAGTGCTGTTCGACATCGATAGCACCACCTTTGGATCAAGGCAACCTAACATGTCCGCCTGCATCTTCCTCACAGACCGGCAGTTTGCCGGGGACACCCTTATCAACCCCGTCTAAGCACAATAGCCAGCCCTCGGTCCCTCAGATGTGGACAAGTAAAAGAACATTTCCTCCTAGCCATGAGAAAGCTAAGAGGTTGAATTTCACCATCTGCAAGCTCTTGGCTACAGAAATGCTGCCTTTCCGCCTGGTGGACACAGAGGATTTTCGAGACCTTATGTCCGTCGCAGTGCCCCAGTACCAGATGCCCAGTCGGCACTACTTCTCAAAGAAAGGTGTGCCTGCGCTCCACCAGCATGTCGCACACAACATCACCGCTTCTTTGAGAAACTCTGTGTGTGACAGGGTGCATTTCACCACAGACACTTGGACGAGTAGGCATGGACAGGGGCGTTACATGTCGCTGACTGGGCACTGGGTAACTATGGTGACAGCAGGACAAGGGGCTGCTGTCCAAGTCTTGCCGTCCCCACGAGTTGTGCGTCAATCCTCTTTATGTCAAAGTTCCTCCACTGCTTCTGCCTCCTCAACCTCCTCTCGGTCTTCCACCTGCACCCAAAGCCTGTCTGGTCATGCCACAAGCTTTCTAACTGCGTAGAAGGGATCCTGCACACCTCCTTACTATGCTGGCAGTAGGGCTCAACGTCATCAGGCGGTTTTTACTTTGAAATGTCTGGGAAATGTGAGTCACACAGCTGAGGAGTTGTGGTCAGCTCTGGAGAACCAATTTCATGAATGGCTGTCTCCACTGGACCTGAAACCAGGGAAGGCCGTGTGCGACAATGCTGCAAACCTGGGTGCGGCCCTTCGCCGGGGCAATGTCACACACGTGCCTTGTATGGCTCACATGTTGAACCTGTGTAGCGCCGGCGTCCCTGCCCTCTGCTAGGCAGGGACGCTGTTCCCCTCACCTCCCTGCTCCGTGCCCGGCGTCCTCCTCCCGCTCTGCTGGCAGCGCGCGCTCCTTCCCGGCCACTGTGCTTAAGGCACGCGCGCTCTCCCTCCCTCTTAAAGGGGCCGCGCGCGCCGTCCTAAGGAGTCCCCGGCCAATGGCCGCAGGACTTCACCATATATAAGGCACCTCCTCAAAAATGGAGGTGCCCGAGCAATGTTGTTGCACTGTTCACTACTCTGCTTCAGCCCTCAGGTCCCGTTGCCAGTTACCTGCCAGATACCTGCCAGATTCCTGCCAGCTTGCTGTCTTATTCCTGCCTGATATTCCGCTACCTGCCTGCTAGCCTGAGGTCCGACGGTCTGCCTTACAACTCCTGTCAGTCTGTCTAAGGACCAGCTTGCCCGCTCACCTGGGAGCGCACTTCAGCTACCTGCCTGCTTGCCTGAGGTCCGACGGTCTGCCTTCCAACTCCTGTCAGTCTGTCTATGGACCAACTTGCCCGCTCACCTGGGAGCGCACATCTGCTACCTGTCTGCTAGCCTACCTGGAGGCTCCGCCGTCACGTGCTGTGACCACCTGCCTGTCCAGTGACTCCTGTCCGCTCACCTGGGAGCGCTCATCTGCTGCCTGTCCGTTAGCCTACCTGGAGGCTCTGCCGTCACGTGCTGTGACCACCCGCTTATCCAGAGACTCTCGCCCGCTCATCTGGGAGCGCTCATCTGCCGCCTGTCTGTTGGTCTTCCTGGAGGCTCCGCCGTCACATGCTGTGACCACCCGTTTATCCAGAGACTCTCGCCTGCTCACCTGGGAGCTCAAGTCTACCATCAGCCGCCACAGGTCGTACCAACCCTTTACCCAGAGACTGCCCCGGTCACTTGCCGTGACCATCTGCCCGTTCTTCCAGAGACTGTCCCGGTCACTTGCCGTGACCATCTGCCCGTTCACCCAGAGACTGCCCCAGTCACTTGTCGTGATCTCCTGCCCGTTCTTCCAGAGACTGTCCCGGTCACCTGCTGTGACTGCCTGCCTGGTCGCCACCCGCTCCCTTACAAGGACCGCCCCCTTGTATAGTAGCTCAGAGGTTCCGCCTCCCAGACCCATTACAGTTTGCTCGGGCCATGGAACCCGGTGGCACCCAAGCTCCCTCGCTCTCGGACCTCTGTCATGAACTGTCCCGTCAGAGGTCCCAACAGGAGTCCATCCTGGGTCACCTGCGGATTGTCAATTCTCGCCTGGACACTCTGACTGCTCCACCAGCAACCACCGCCAGTGCCATGACTCGCAACCCGGCAGCTCCGCTGCCCACCAATACCATGGTATCCTACCCCGGACCCCAGCTTTCTGCACCTCCTCGCTTCGGAGGCGACTCCGCCCAGGCTCGGGGCTTCATTAATCAGTGCACCCTGCACTTTGAACTATTATCCCACCAGTTTAACTCCGACCGGGCCAAAATTGCCTTCATCATGTCCCATCTCACCGGGGAGGCCCTGGCCTGGCTAAATCCTCTATGGGAGAGAGGAGACCCCCTGGTGTCCGACTTGCCTGCCTTCCTCACGGCTTTCCGGAAAGTCTTCGACGAACCTGGACGGAAGACCTCATCCGCATCATCTCTGCTTCGCCTCCGTCAGGGAAGTCTCACCGTGGGCCAATATGCCATACGGTTCCGTACCCTTGCCTCGGAGCTGGCCTGGGATAACGACGCTCTGGTATCCGTCTTCTGGGAGGGTCTGTCCGGCCGTATTAAAGATGAACTTGCCGGTCGGGACGTTCCTACCACTCTCGATGACCTAATATCTCTTGCCACCCGGATTGACCTACGGTTCCAGGAGCGTGCCAAAGAGGTCACCCGTGAGAGGAGGTTTCCACGTCTAACTCCTACTTTTCAGAAACCCGTCACTCCCTCCGTCTCTCCCCAGGTACACTCTCCTGAGCCTATGCAGGTCGACCAGACCAAGATGGTCAAAACCCGTCAGGACTTACGCCGTGCCGAGGGGAGCTGCTTCTACTGTGCAGTAAGGAGCACCAGATCCGTGCCTGCCCAGAGAGGTCGGGAAACGCCTGTGTCTAGGTTCGCTCAGAGAGGTCGACCTAGACAAGAATAAATCCTCTCCATCTCTGCTGCTGTCAGTTTCAATCGTCTGCGGGGAGAACCGTTATTTCGAACTAGCCCAACTGGACTCTGGAGCAGCCGGGAAGCTTATTTCACAGTCCCTGGTAGAGAAATACCGCATCCCCACCAAACCTCTGGCTGTACCCTTGTCTGTTGCTGCCGTGGATGGGGGCCTCTTACCACGCCCCATCCAACTCATCACCGAATCCATTACTCTGCAGGTGGGAATGCTGCATTCTGACAGTATCTCCTTTCATGTTCTGCCTGGACTCTCTCATGCCCTCTTGCTAGGTCTACCTTGGCTCCAGAGACATGCACCCGTGCTTGACTGGCAGACCGGAGAAGTCCTTCGCTGGGGACAGGACTGCCATAAGACCTGTCTGGTTCCCGTCCATCCCGTCCGTCCTTCTCCTACCCCAGCTAATCTACCTGGACTTCCGATTCCTTATTGGTCTTATGCTGATGTCTTTAATAAAAAGGAGGCAGAGACACTACCCCCTCATAGACCATACGACTGCCCTATCGACCTGTTACCCGGTACTACTCCTCCCCGTGGGCGTATTTATCCATTATCCGCTGCTGAGACCCGGCCGATGTCCGAATATATTGAGGAGAATCTGGCCAGGGGATTCATCCGGAAATCTACCTCCCCGGCGGGAGCAGGCTTCTTCTTCATAAAAAAGAAGGACAGCTCTCTCCGTCCCTGTATAGACTATAGAGGCCTTAACCAGATCACGGTGAAGAATAAGTACCCTCTTCCGCTCATTCTGGAGTTATTTGATCGTCTGAGAGGGGCTAGAATCTTCACCAAACTGGACCTCCGTGGGGCGTACAACCTGGTTCGTATCCGTCAGGGGGATGAATGGAAGACGGCATTCAACACCCGGGACGGCCACTATGAATATCTGGTAATGCCCTTTGGTCTCTGTAACGCTCCTGCTGTCTTTCAAGAGTTGGTCAATGACATCTTCCGGGACCTTCTCTACTCCTGCGTAGTGGTGTACCTGGACGACATCTTGGTCTTCTCTCCGGATCTCCAGACTCACCGGAGGGACGTTCGTCAGGTCCTGCTCAGGCTCAGGCAGAATCACCTCTTCGCTAAATACGAGAAGTGCCTCTTTGAGCAGACCTCGCTTCCGTTTTTGGGCTACATTATTTCTCAGACCGGCCTACGAATGGATTCAGAGAAACTGTCTGCCATCGAGAAATGGCCTCGACCGGAGGGGTTGAAGGCCATTCAGCGGTTCCTGGGCTTCGCCAACTACTACCGCCTCTTCATACCACACTTCTCTTCCCGGACTGCCCCAATTTCCGCGCTCACCCGTAAGGGTACTAATCCCAAAGAGTGGCCGCCCGAAGCAGAGGAGACCTTTCTTTCCTTAAAACAGGCCTTCTCTTCCGCCCCGGTGCTGCATCGCCCGGACGGCAACAAGCAGTTCTTCCTGGAAGTTGACGCCTCCTCCTCTGGAGCCGGAGCGGTACTTACTCAAAAATCATCTTCCGGGAGGATGGTAACTTGCGGCTTCTTCTCTAAACTCTTCTCCTCCTCAGAGCGCAATTATTCCATAGGAGACCGAGAGTTATTGGCCATCAAACTGGCATTGGAGGAGTGGCGTTACCTGCTCGAGGGGGCTCTTCACCCGGTAATAATTTACACTGACCACAAGAACTTGGCTTACCTCCAGCATGCCCAGAGACTTAACCCGCGCCAAGCCCGGTGGTCCTTGATTTTTGCTCGCTTTGATTTTTTTCTTCATTTTCGCCCGGCTGACAAAAACGTCAAGGCGGACGCCCTGTCTCGATCCTTTCTGGTGTCTGATCTTGAGGAAGATCCGAAACACATCATCGATCCCGCCAGAGTAATGCAGGTGGCTCCCGTGAGTCTAAATCGTCTCCCTCCCGGAAAGACGTTCGTATCAGTACCTGATCGGAAGAAGATCCTTCACTGGGGTCACTCGTCTAAACTGGCTGGCCATGCCGGTCAGAAAAAGACCCTCCAGCTTATTACCCGGCACTACTGGTGGCCTACCCTGCACAAGGACGTAATAGACTTTGTTTCTGCCTGTGTGTCCTGCGCCCGCAACAAGGTTCCGAGACATCTGCCAGCCGGTTGCCTCCTTCCGCTCTTAGTACCTGCTGCACCCTGGCAGCATATAGCAATGGACTTTATAACTGACCTCCCAGTCTCTGCCGGTTGTACGGTCATTTGGGTGGTCGCTGACCGCTTCTCCAAGATGGCTCATTTCATTCCCCTGCCAGGCCTCCCGTCTGCACCCGAGCTAGCTAAAGACTTTATTCATCACATCTTTCGTCTTCATGGCCTGCCCCTCCACATCTTGTCGGATCGTGGGGTACAGTTCACCTCACGCTTCTGGAGAGCCACTTGTAAACTGCTAGATGTCACCCTGGACTTCTCTTCCGCTTACCACCCACAGTCCAATGGTCAAGTGGAGCGGATCAATCAGAACCTGACCAGTTACCTCCGGCACTTCGTTAATGCCCATCATTCAGACTGGGTGGATCTCCTACCATGGGCCGAGTTCTCTTATAACAATCACGAGAGCGAATCCTCCTCCAAATTCCCGTTTTTTGTAGTCTTCGGTCAGCATCCTCGGATTCCTTTTCCTGTCTCCACCTCTGTGGACAACCCGGCTGCGGAATCTCTCGTTAGCAAATTTTCCTCCATTTGGGAGAGTACCCGATCCGCACTCCTTCAGTCGTCCGAACGGATGAAAAGACACGCTGACAAAAAACGCCTGGATCCTCCACATTTTCGTCCCGGAGATAAAGTCTGGCTCTCATCTAAATATGTCCGACTCAAGATACCTTCTTACAAGTTAGGGCCTCGGTTCATCGGCCCCCTGGAGGTCATCAGTCAGATCAACCCGGTGGCGTATAAATTGAAACTCCCGGCCAACTTACGGATCCCTAACTCCTTCCATGTATCTCTCCTCAAACCTGTGGTACTTAACTCTTTTTCCAAGTCTACAGGTACGCCTCCTGCTCCGGTTTCTGCTGAGGACGAGTTTGAGGTAGAGAACATTCTTGCCACCAAAAGGGTAAGAGGAAAGACCTTTTTTCTAGTAGATTGGAAGGGGTTTGGTCCTGAGGAGAGAACGTGGGAGCCCCGGGAGAACATCCATGCCCCTCTTATCCTTGCTAAATTTTTGTCTGGCCTAAAAAAGGGGGGGCCTAAAGGGGGGGGTACTGTAGCGCCGGCGTCCCTGCCCTCTGCTAGGCAGGGACGCTGTTCCCCTCACCTCCCTGCTCCGTGCCCGGCGTCCTCCTCCCGCTCTGCTGGCAGCGCGCGCTCCTTCCCGGCCACTGTGCTTAGGGCGCGCGCGCGCGCTCTCCCTCCCTCTTAAAGGGGCCGCGCGCGCCGTCCTAAGGAGTCCCCGGCCAATGGCCGGAGGACTTCACCATATATAAGGCACCTCCTCCAAAATGGAGGTGCCCGAGCAATGTTGTTGCACTGTTCACTACTCTGCTTCAGCCCTCAGGTCCCGTTGCCAGTTACCTGCCAGATACCTGCCAGATTCCTGCCAGCTTGCTGTCTTATTCCTGCCTGATATTCCGCTACCTGCCTGCTAGCCTGAGGTCCGACGGTCTGCCTTACAACTCCTGTCAGTCTGTCTAAGGACCAGCTTGCCCGCTCACCTGGGAGCGCACTTCAGCTACCTGCCTGCTTGCCTGAGGTCCGACGGTCTGCCTTCCAACTCCTGTCAGTCTGTCTATGGACCAACTTGCCCGCTCACCTGGGAGCGCACATCTGCTACCTGTCTGCTAGCCTACCTGGAGGCTCCGCCGTCACGTGCTGTGACCACCTGCCTGTCCAGTGACTCCTGTCCGCTCACCTGGGAGCGCTCATCTGCTGCCTGTCCGTTAGCCTACCTGGAGGCTCTGCCGTCACGTGCTGTGACCACCCGCTTATCCAGAGACTCTCGCCCGCTCATCTGGGAGCGCTCATCTGCCGCCTGTCTGTTGGTCTTCCTGGAGGCTCCGCCGTCACATGCTGTGACCACCCGTTTATCCAGAGACTCTCGCCTGCTCACCTGGGAGCTCAAGTTTACCATCAGCCGCCACAGGTCGTACCAACCCTTTACCCAGAGACTGCCCCGGTCACTTGCCGTGACCATCTGCCCGTTCTTCCAGAGACTGTCCCGGTCACTTGCCGTGACCATCTGCCCGTTCACCCAGAGACTGCCCCAGTCACTTGTCGTGATCTCCTGCTCGTTCTTCCAGAGACTGTCCCGGTCACCTGCTGTGACTGCCTGCCTGGTCGCCACCCGCTCCCTTACAAGGACCACCCCCTTGTATAGTAGCTCAGAGGTTCCGCCTCCCAGACCCGTTACAACCTGGTTGTCCAGCAATTTTTAGCCCACTATCCCAGACTAGATGGCCTTCTGCAGAGGGCACGGTCGCTGTGTGCTCACTTCCGCCGTTCGCATCCCGCAGCTCAGCGACTTACATCTCTACAGAAGTCGTTGGGCCTGCCACTTCACCGGCTAAAATGCAATGTGCCTACCCGGTGGAATTCAACTCTGCACATGTTGCAGCGACTGTGGCAGCACCGACAAGCCCTGGTGCAATACGTTCTGACGTATAGCCTGGGCCAACGAGATCCAGAGGTGGGGCAAATCACGCTGGAGGAGTGGTCTCAGATCAGGGACCTATGCACCCTTCTGCACAGTTTTGAAATGGCGACGAAGATGTTTAGTGCTGATGATGCCATTATCAGCATGACTATTCCGGTGATTTACATGCTGGAGCACATGTTAAACAGAATTCGGAGTCAGGTGGTGGCACAAGAGGAGGTGGAGGAAGTAGAGGAGGAGTTGTATGCGGAAGGGCTAACATCTGCAAGGTCCAGACGGTCGGCAGCACCAAGGCGGCAGGCATGTGAGGGTGGGGGAGATGGTTTTACCAGGGCGCATGGTAGCAGCCAAACTAGTGAGGAAGGTGCAGGAGCCCAGGAAGAAGTGGAGGACGAACTGATGGAAGACTCATCAGATGAGGGAGACCTTGATCACATTTCTGTTGTGCGAGGTTGGGGGGAGAGGACAGAGGAAGGAAGCATGATTGTTACCTCGCCACCAACACAACAGGGACTTGGTGCTCCTGGATGCGCAACACACATGAGTGCCTTCTTGCTGCACTACCTGCAACATGACCCTCGAATTGTGAGAATTAGAAATAATCCTGACTACTGGGTTGCCACACTGTTAGATCCCCGGTACAAAAGTAAATTTGCCGAAATTATTCCTGCCATAGAAAGGGATGCACGCATGCAGGAGTATCAGCAGAGACTGTTGCAGAATCTTACATGTGCTTTTCCACAAAACACCAGTGGTGCACGTAGTGAATCTCACAGTTCCAACTTGCCAACCGTGGGACCGTCAAGTGTTCAGCACTCAAACCGTAACAGAACCACAGTATCTGCTGGTAACATCAATTTTGCGGAATCATTTCACCACTTTTTTAGCCCATCCTTTGCAAGGCCACAGGAGACAAGAAGTCTGACACATAGTCAACGCCTAGAGACGATGGTACAGGAGTATCTCCAAGTAAACATTGAAGCCACGACTGTGTCACTGGACCCTTGCTCTTTTTGGGCTTCCAATCTGGATAAATGGCCGGAGCTAGCCACTTACGCCTTGGAGATCTTGTCATGCCCCGCAGCCAGCGTTCTGTCTGAACGTGTGTTCAGCGCTGCTGGTGGTGTGCTGACAGATAAGCGCACGCGGCTCTCCACTGATAATGTAGACAGACTCACGTTCATAAAGATGAACAAATCATGGATCCGAAACGACTTTTCTACCCCTGTGTCATCCTGGGGAGAGTAAAAGCTTGATGATTGGTTAAAATCACCCTACCAACCGTTTTAAGCTTTCAAATTACTAATCATGTTTATCTGTATCTTGACTGGAAAATAATTTGGGCTTTGTAGCAGTGTGCAGCACTGATCCTATTAGGCCATCTATAATAAGCTCCACCAGATTTAAAATTAAAAATAATTTTTAGCTGCATCTAGCCCGGAAAATAATTTTGGGGCTCCGAGATGCGCAAGACACATAAGTGCCTTCTTGCTGCACTACCTGCAGCATGACCCTCATATTGTCAGAATTCGAAGTAATCATGACTACTGGGTTGCCACACTCTTAGATCCCCCAAACTTTTCGATCAACCTTTTCATTTTAATAAAGACCAAAAAAATGGTCATTTTTGAAATTATAAGCATTAGCAGGTTGTTAGAAACTGAAATCAAACAGTTTTCAACTCAAAACTTTATTCTAGGTGATGTTACATTTTCACATAGGACCCCTTGTTCGAAAGGAGCTTCTGAACTCTCTCGTCCATTGAATTTGTCAGGTTTTGGATGGTTTCTGCTTCAATTGTTTTGCATGAGGACAGAATACCCTCCCAGAGCTGTTGCTTAGATGTGAACTGCCTCCCGCCATCATAGACACTCCTTTTAATGATGCTCCAAAGGTTCTGAATGGGGTAGAGGTCAGGGGAGCATGGGGGTCACACCAGAAGTTTGTCCCCTTTTATGCCCATATCAGCCAGAGATGCAGATGTTTTATGTGCAGCATGAGATGGTGCATTATCATGCAGAAAAATGATCTTGCTGTGAAATACACGGTTCTTCTTCTTGAACCATGGCAGGAAGTGCTGTTTGAGAAAATCCACATACATTATGGAGTTCATCTTTAGCGCCTTCAGGGATCCTAAAGGGGCCGACAATCTCTCTCCCCATGATTCCAGCCCAAAACATTACTCCACCTCCTCCTTGTTGGCGCTGTAGCCGTGTTTGCGTGGGGTGTCCATCAACCAGCCATCCTCCACTCCATCCATCTGGATCATCGAGCGCTGCACGGCACTCATCCGTGAACAAAACAGTTTTGAAATCAGTCTTCATGTAATGTTTGGCCCACTGGAGCCGTTTCTGCTTGTGTGAAGTGGATAGAGGAGGTCGACAGGATGGCGTATGCACAGCTGCAAACCTCTGAAGGACCCTGCATCTTGTTGTTCGGGGGACGTTGGAGGCACTAGCAGCTTCAAAAACTTGTCTGCTGCTATGACAAGGCTTTTTTGCCGCTGCTCTTTCAACCTGACGTAATTGCCTGTAGGAAAGAGTCCTCAATTTGCCCTTATCAGCACGCACACGTGTGTACTATGAATCAGCTACATACTTCTTGATTGCCAAGACACTTCATCCTGATCATCGCACAATGTTGATTGTAGTCATGCCTTGACCTAAACACTCCACAATTTGTTGCTTCTCAGCAGCCGACACATCCTTTTTCTTTCCCATTTTAGCAGAAAATGTAGGCTGCTTAATAATGTGAGAGAGCCTTCTTAAGTAGTCTTGCCTTTCATTGGACACACCTGCCAAACTAATTAGCACAGGTGTCTGCAATTGCTTACAGTGATATAAAGAGCCCTGACACACATCACCATCAATGAGTTTAACTGACAAACAAACAAATTCTTCCCTTATCACTCCTAAACACTTTTTGCATAATAATTTGGAACGCAGTGTACATGTGCTTTTCCACAAAACACCAGTGGTTCACGTAGTGAATCTTACAGTTCTAACTTGCCAACCGTGGTCTGTATGGAATTGTTCAATAAAGGGCCCAAAATTAAGATAACATAGATGGGAGAGGTCTCTATGAATAGGAATTCCTAAGTATTTGATACCCTGTGAGGGCCAGGCAAAGGGAAAGTTGGACTGGATGGAATCCTATATGGATTTGGGGAGGGAGACATCGAGGGCCTCAGACTTCGCTGCATTGATTTTAAAATTTTACCATGTAACAAAGTGATCTATTTCAGCCATAACAGCAGGGATGGATATATGTGATTGAGTGATATATACTAGGACATCATCAGCAAATAGAGAGCACTTGTACTCGGTGCCTCCCACCTCAATCCACCTAATATTGGGGTTATGGCGAATTTATGAGAGCAGGTGCTTCGTCACTAGGATGTATAAGAGAGGGGACAGAGGACATCCCTGCCTTGTCCCATTGGTGATTGTGAAAGGTGATGAAAATGTTCTGACGCACCCCCTGGGCCTTGGGACACCCGGAGCCGGACCCTTTTTGGTGGATGCTGGTGGTTGTAGTCTTCGTGGCGGCGACCCGGTTCCGTGGCTCAGGGCGGTCAAACCAGTGGCGGAACTATTTATGTGGTTTTGATGTTTAAATGTCTGACTACGCCACCCGTGGATTGCGGTCAGAGTGAACCGCCGCTACAGGGCAGACCGCTGAGGCTGGTGTTGTGGGTGCAGCAGAGCGTAGCATAACTCCCCACGGGAGGAGTATAGCCTCAGGGCAGTGTATGCGGAGGATGGGGGTGATGGTGCAGGGCAGCAGCAGTAACGACACGGAGTCAGTGATGCAGTCCAGGGCCTTTACTCACAGTTCTTATTATCCAGACCACGTCTGCAGGTAACGGCTGCCCACGTCGTACTGTGCTCACCAGGTGAGGGGCTCAGACAACTCCCAGATAACTTTGGAGCGCTTCACAGGACCCCCTTTGTGTGTCCTTTGTCTGGCCTTTCTTACCAACACTTCTGTCCGGCTGCCTCGGGCCTCCTCTTGGTAAACTTGGCGCCAGTTTCCCTGACCCTATGTGATGCCTTCCTAGCGGGTGTAGCGAGGGGCTGCGCCACATAAAATGTCAGAGCCTCCGGTTTCTAGCTGAGGGTCGTTTCCTGCCTCCACTAGTTCGGGGACCGGTCTCCCCCTTTGGCCTGACCCCTCCACGCAGGTGGATTCGGGCGTGCGGTGGCGACTTGCCCGTCCGCACCCCTGGGATCCCTTCATTCCTCGTTCTTGGAGCCTTCTCCGCTCCTCTTCCTTCCTTCTCCCTCTTCCAGGCCTGGGCCTCTGTTACTAGGCCCGCCTCCAGAGCAGAGCTCATGCAGAGCCCCTGCTCCCTGCCACTTCTGCTCAGACTTCTCTGCACTGAACTAAGATGGTGCCCACCTTTTATACTCCCTTCTCAATGCACCCAGGAACTGCTTCCTCCCTGCTCCTGCACTACAGGGTTCCCCTTCCTCAGTGTTCCCTCCCCCCACTCCAGCCAGGGACAGGGACTGTCGTGCCCATCTCAGGGGCATATTGGTCGCCCTGCCCCACGGCAATGTGGTGTAATGCATGCAGGTGTCGGGTCCTGATCCACACTCCATCCTTACCTGAGAGTGAGATATCACACCTCTGGGTGAGGTGCAATACGTCTGTAGCAACCGAGCCCTCAGGGTGCTACAGTTCCATTTATCTTCAGCCTAGGTGACGTATTGCGATACAGGGCCGTGATTTTGGCTATAAAAGGGTCCCCTAGACCCCTACCCCAAGCTTTTTAAGAGAATCATATATGGCGTGCCAGGAGACTCTATGGAATGCTTTCTCAGCATCCAACGAGAGTATCTAATTACACATTTTTAACTGCATCTAGCCCAGGAAATACTTTGTGCCTAGTAGCAGTGTCTGCTAGTCAGCGGATTATCCCGGCTGTTAAGCAAGCTACACCACCTGTAGTTTAGACACTTAATTTTTTCAAAGGAAATGCTTCGGGACCATGGGATACTTAGTGAAGAGCATCAGGAGGCACCCCAAGGCATAGGGGCTGGGACTGGCAGTAGGATGCCTTGCGGTGGACAGCCGAGCTCGATCCTTATAAAAGCTTTTTAACTGCAGCAGCTTTAGTGGACGCTACTGGAGCTGGAATTACCGCGGCTGCTGGCATGAGACTTGCCCTCCAATAGATCCTTGTAAATGGATTTAAAGTGTATTCATTCAAATTAGAGAGACAATTTAAATTAAAAAGCTTAGAGCTGCCTCCACCACAGGGGGGCTCGCTCGACCCACCAGCGGACAGGCACCAGTATTGGGAGAGGGGGGCTGGCCGTCAGGGTTCACCGCGGCTCTGGCACAAACCCGGCGACACGGAGGTGGCACGGGCAGGAGCGGACTGGCCGTGTCGGCTTCTCACTTTTTGGATTTTAGAAGGGCATGACATGCCTATATCTGTGTCTCCCCCTCCTTTTACTCCTCCACCTCTTTTCTTTTCGCATGACTATATGTACTTGTCACTTTTCCATGTGTTAGTTATGTCTTCTGAGCAGTTTGTCAGCTTTTGGACACCTTTGAAGGTGTTTTCTATGTGTTTCTATGTGTTTTTGTTTGCCTGCCATTGGTTTTAATGGTGTTCGAAGGTGTTCGACGAACAGTTCGACGAACAGTTCGGCGAACACACGGGTGTTCGACGAACCGAACCGAACTCGAACACTACGGGGGTGGCTCAACACTAATTATGACAATGATACTTGGCTCAAATCCTGATCGGAGTTTGAACAGATTGTCAGTTTACTGTGATCTGACTCTCTTGGATGAGAGAATCATTTCACAGGTGCAGAGAAGACAGAGAACTTAATTTCTCCACTGTCTGTGCCTGTGTAAATTGGACTGCACATTGATGGCATCAGAGTGCAGATGAATGTTTGCATGCCCCCATAAACTTAAATAGGTGTGAGTGATCCAATTTGCGGAGCCACTCACAGCTGCAGTTTTTTTTCCACAGACTGATTTGGCCTGTAGAACAAAAAACACAGATATGCACTTCCCCATGGTATAACATTAGTCTGAGTGCTATCCAATAATACATCAGATAGCACTCGTCGAAGTTATACCCTTGTGTGAGCAAGCCCTAAGGTGAATTTTAGCCAAGTTTATCAGTGGTGGACATATTGCTGCTGCAGCTGCACAGGGGCACCCCCCCGCGCTATGGGACCCGTGAGCAGTGCGGTGCCGGTGTCAGCGCCCACTCCCCCCCACTAGCCCAGGGCCCTGGCAGCCGGTACAATACTTACCTCTCCCCGTGCCTCCGCAGCAGCTCCGGTCTCTTCCGCGGCTGCTGCACTGTGACGTCTCAGGTCAGAGGGCGCGGTGACGTCTTTACACCGCGCTCTCTCCTGAGCCATCACAGCGCAGAGCGGGAAGACGCTGGTGACACTGGAGCCCAGAGCAGCGGCAGCAGGTGAGAAGTGAGGTGAGTATTTGATTTTTCTTTTTTATTGTATGGAGGCATGGGGCATTATATGGGGAGTGGGGTGGGGTGGGGTGGGAGGGTGTGACATCCTGCATTGGGCATTATAAGGGAGGGGGGTGTGTGTGACATCCTGCATGGGGCATTATAAGGGAGGGGGTGTGTGACATCCTGCATAGGGCATTATAAGGGAGGGGGGGTGTGACATCCTGCATGGGGCATTATAAGGGGGGGTGACATCCTGTATGGGGCATTATAAGGGGGGGGGTGTGACATCCTGCATGTGGCATTATAGGGGGGGGTAACATCCTGCATGGGGCATTATAAGCGAGGGGGGGATGTGACATCCTGCATGGGGCATTATAAGGAAGGGGGAGTGTGTGACATCCTGCATGGGCATTATAAGCGAGGGGGGATGTGACATCCTGCATGGGGCATTATAAGGGAGGGGGGTGTGTGACATCCTGCATGGGGCATTATAAGTGAGGGGGGGATGTGACATCCTGCATCTGGCATTATAAGGGAGGGGGGTGTGACATCCTGCATGGGGCATTATAAGCGGGGGGGATTGGACATCCTGCATGGGGCATTATAAGTGAGGGGGGGACGTGACATCCTGCATGGGGCATTATAAGTGAGGGTGGGACGTGACATCCTGCATGGGGCATTATATGGGTGGGAAGTGACATCCTGCATGGGGCATTATAAGGGAGGGGGGGAGACATCCTTCATGGGGCATTAAAAGGGGGGAAGTGACATCCTGCATGGGGCATTAAAAGGGGGGAGTGACATCCTGCATGGGACATTAAAAGTGGGGGAAGTGACATCCTGCATGGGACATTATAAGGGAGGGGGGGTGACATCCTGCATGGGGCATTATTAGGGGGGTGACATCCTGCATGGGGCCTTATATGGGGGGAACAGCCTACATGGGGCATTATGTGGGGGGACAACCTGCATGAGGCATTATGTGGGGGGCACAGCCTGCATGGAGAATTATATGGGGGGCCAGTATTCTGTATGGAGCATTATATGGGGGCCAGTATCCTGTATGGAGTGTTATATGGGGACTAGTATCCTGTATGGAGCGTTATATGGGGGCCAGTATCCTGTATGGAGCGATTCTCTGGCTCTGAGCAATTGTAGGATTTACAATAGATATCACTCATGTAATGTAAGAAGTGAAATCTTCGGCATTGTACTATATATATATTTCTCTGCCATAAATGTGCATCATGAATCGTGGTATGTGTTAAAGGGGCCCACTGAGACTCTTTCGCCCGGGGCCCACAAAAACCTGGAGCCGGCCCTGCACAGGGGCCATGAGGAAAGGGAAAAGCTCACACAGCTGCTAAAAATTCTGACTACCTCACTGAGCAATGATCCGTATTTCCAGAAGAGGAAGGGGCCCACCTCGGTGACATTCATTAAAGTAGAGCAAACCGAGTGTTCTCTCAAGCACTTTGCCACTAGTTGGACAGAGTGAAGAAGAGGAGATCATCAATGACAACTGCTATACAGGAGCACTGCACAGCAGACAGGGAACAAATTAAAGGTGTTGTCCCATGAACAAAGTACATTTTAATCAAAATATATTTGAATAATAATAAGTTACACAACTGATACGCAAATAAAACTGTAAATCTGATGCCACTGTCACTCCAGCTAAATGCTCCTTTGCCTGAATTCACACAGCATACAGACTGTCGGTTAAGCAGAAAGAGGTGGTGCTGGGTGAGGAATAGAGCTGGAGTGACAGTGGCTTCAGATCTACTGCCTCATTTGCATTTCTTTCAAGCACTGATTTCTTGGTAATAGAGGAACAGACTGGCCATGTACAGGTATTGCTAGACTTGTCTTTGAAAGAGCTGCATGAGCATCTAAATAGTTTGGGGTTTGAAATCCTGCTGATAGTTTTCTTTTAAATACTATACTTTATTGAGAAATTACTTTATGGAGTAAAGCATTTCCAGATTATGTGGTGTTCTTGTACATTCCTAATAGATAATCCATCTCCTCTTCCATTCATTGTTTTATGACCTGTAATTGTTAGCTAAGTGCATTTCTATGACTTGGATTTTAACCACTGAGTGAACAACATGTAGCTCACAGCAGGATCCCCTGAGTAAAAGCAGCTGATAATGGCAACAATAACAGTCCTGAAGCTTTCAGGTCGTTTCTTTCTAATGTGGGTAAATTCATCCATTAACATTTGCCTAGGCAACAATGTAATGTTAATTTGATGACAAAAAATGTTTTTTTCTGCCCAAACAGCTTTGTTATCAACATGTTACAAGCATCTGTCCTCATAGACACATGTAGACAAATCAGGTCTTGTTTATTTAGAACTGACTCATTGGACTATTTGGATTTTCTCAGAAAGGATAGCAAATGAAGGGCTTATGTTACAGGCTGCTAAGAATCTGACTAAAGTAGATGTTGCTGATACACCAGAAATGTTGAATTTAGACTACAATATTTGTCATTTTAACGACTTGATAACAAGCCAATTTGGGGTATCAACTAGTCAAACAGTGGCAAAACCTTAACCCCTAATTAGTATTTGTAGTGCATGTGCCTTTACCAAAGAGAATGGGACCAGGAAATCTAGGTAGAAACACTTGCCAATTACAAGCTGGTCGCTATACTGAGGTGGTATGTTCAAACTGGCTTTAACACTGATGTGGCTTTTTATATTATTTGGAAATAAATATAATTATTTTTTACACATATTTGAGTGCTGGATAGTCTAATACCTTATGTGTACCTCTATGCAAATTACTCTCCTACCTGATCTGTGTGAACTTATGTATACAGTGATGACCCACCCTTTAGAGGGTATGTGTATTTATTATTTTTTGAATACTTCAATACAGCTAGTCACTAGAGATGAGCGTTGTTCTACTCGAACTGTTCGCCAATCTCAAATTCGAGCTGTTTTGGGCGGTGTTCGAACCGTTCGGCGAACACGAACGATTTGAGAAAAATTCGGCTGTTCGAGGTTATGTTCGATAACTGTTCGTACACCAAAATCATAACTGGATTTTTTCTCAGTAATGATGAAAATTAATGTTAATACGCAGTTTGAGTGTACAGCGGGGTGGGGGGAGGGGCAGGGGATGGATCTCTGCAGGAATAATGAAGATCTCCATTTTTTTTTCTCTTTCCCGCATTTGCAGTGGGGAGGTGCAATCTGTCAGCCTATCAGCAGCGCACACACGGAGCGAAGTGCTTTTTTTCACACAAGCAAGGGCATGTGTCATTGGCAGTGTATGTCACATGTCCTTGTCCTATAAGACCCAGCCATTTTCCCCGTCGCCACCATTTTCTCACTGCTGCAGCTGCATGTTAGACGGCACTGCTGTTGCTGTGTGCGCTATACCTTGTTAATTTCAAGCCAATTTTCGCACAAATCTACAGATAGCTTGGGAGTAGGGAATAGTTGTGATTGCAGTCCTTTTAAGGACAAGGTTACAGCATTTCCTACAACTTTTATCAGGCTGGTCTGTGCTCTTAAACAGATAGGTTGTGGGAGTAAAGACTAATTGTAATTGCAGTCCTATTCAGGACTAAGTTACGTCAGTTCCTATCAGTTTTTGCCAGGCAGGTCTGTGCCAGTGCTGTGCAAGTTTTTTTCACAGCATTTGGCTGAATCTAGCAAAGCAAATCCTTTTTGGCCTATTGCAGTGTGTTAGTCAGTGGAGTAGCCTATCTGTGTTGCAAGCTATACCACCTGTGTATAGCATACCAATTTTTTTACTGCACCTAGTGAAGTAAAACCTTTTGGGCATAGCATCATTCTATTAGTCCATCTATACTGACCTCCATATGGTTGCAAATTGAATATAATTTTTTTCTGCATCTAGCTCTGAAAAAATATTTGTCCTTCTAGCAGTGTGTGGGACTTGTTCTATTAGTCCATCTATACTGACCTCCATCAGGTTGCAAATTAAAAATATTTTTTTGTCTGCATCAAGCTCTGAAAAAATATTTGGCCTTCTAGCAGTGTGTGGGACTTGTTCTATTGGTCCATCTATACTGACTTCCATCAGGTTGCAAATTAAAAATAATTTTTATCTGCATCTAGCTCTGAAAAAATATTTGGCCTTCTAGCTGTGTGTGGGACCTGTTCTATTAGTCCATCTATACTGACCTCCATCAGGTTGCAAATTAAAAATAATTTTTTGTCTGTATCTAGCTCTGAAAAAATATTTGGCCTTCTAGCAGTGTGTGGGACTTGTTCTACTAGTCCATCTATACTGACCTCCATCAGGTTGCAAATTCAAAATAATTTTTTTCTGCATCTAGCTCTGAAAAAATATTTGTCGTTCTAGCAGTGTGTGGGACTTGTTCTACTAGTCTATCTATACTGACCTCCATCAGGTTGCAAACTGAATATAATTTTTTTTGTATCTACCTCTGAAAAAATATTTGGGCTTCTAGCAGTGTGTGGGACTTGTTTTATTAGTCCATCTATACTGACCTCCATCAGGTTGCAAATTAAAAATAATTTTTATCTGCATCTAGCTCTGAAAAAATATTTGGGCTTCTAGCAGTGTGTGGGACTTGTTCTATTAGTCCATCTATACTGACCTCCATCAGGTTGCAAATTGAATATAATTTTTTTCTGCATCTAGCTCTGAAAAAATATTTGTCCTTCTAGCAGTGTGTGGGACTTGTTCTACTAGTCCATCTATACTGACCTCCATCAGGTTGCAAATTCAAAATAATTTTTTTTCTGCATCTAGCTCTGAAAAAATATTTGTCCTTCTAGCAGTGTGTGGGACTTGTTCTACTAGTCCATCTATACTGACCTCCATCAGGTTGCAAATTAAAAATAATTTTTATCTGCATCTAGCTCTGAAAAAATATTTGTCCATCTAGCAGTGTGTGGGACTTGTTCTACTAGTCCATCTATACTGACCTCCATCAGGTTGCAAACTGAATATAATTTTTTTCTGCATCTACCTCTGAAAAAATATTTGGGCTTCTAGCAGTGTGTGGGACTTGTTTTATTAGTCCATCTATACTGACCTCCATCAGGTTGCAAATTAAAAATAATTTTTATCTGCATCTAGCTCTGAAAAAATATTTGGCCTTCTAGCAGTGTGTGGGACTTGTTCTATTAGTCCATCTATACTGACCTCCATCAGGTTGCAAATTAAAAATATTTTTTTGTCTGCATCTAACTCTGAAAAAATATTTGGCCTTCTAGCAGTTTGTGGGACTAGGTCTGTTAGTCCATCTATACTGACCTCCATCAGGTTGCAAATTAAAAATATTTTTTTGTCTGCATCTAGCTCTGAAAAAATATTTGGCCTTCTAGCAGTGTGTGGGACTTGTTCAATTAGTCCATCTATACTGACCTCCATCAGGTTGCAAATTAAAAATAATTTTTATCTGCATCTAGCTCTGAAAAAAATATTTGGGCTTCTAGCAGTGTGTGGGACTTGTTCTATTAGTCCATCTATACTGACCTCCATCAGGTTGCAAATTAAAAATAATTTTTTGTCTGCATCTAGCTCTGAAAAAATATTTGGCCTTCTAGCAGTGTGTGGGACTTGTTTTATTAGTCCATCTATACTGACCTCCATCAGGTTGCAAATTAAAAATAATTTTTATCTGCATCTAGCTCTGAAAAAATATTTGGCCTTCTAACAGTATGTGGGACTTGTTCTATTAGTCCATCTATACTGACCTCCATCAGGTTGCAAACTGAATATCATTTTTTTCTGCATCTACCTCTGAAAAAATATTTGGGCTTCTAGCAGTGTGTGGAACTTGTTCTATTAGTCCATCTATACTGACCTCCATCAGGTTGCAAATTCAAAATATTTTTTTGTCTGCATCTAGCTCTGGAAAAATATTTGGCCTTCTAGCAGTGTGTGGGACTTGGTCTATTAGTCCATCTATACTGACCTCCATCAGGTTGCAAATTGAATATAATTTTTTTCTGCATCTAGCTCTGAAAAAATATTTGTCCTTCTAGCAGTGTGTGGGACTTGTTCTACTAGTCCATCTATACTGACCTCCATCAGGTTGCAAATTCAAAATAATTTTTTGTCTGCATCTAGCTCTGAAAAAATATTTGGCCTTCTAGCAGTGTGTGGGACTTGTTCAATTAGTCCATCTATACTGACCTCCATCAGGTTGCAAACTGAATATAATTTTTTTCTGCATCTACCTCTGAAAAAATATTTGGGCTTCTAGCTGTGTGTGGGACTTGGTCTATTAGTCCATCTATACTGACCTCCATCAGGTTGCAAATTGAATATAATATTTTTCTGCACCTAGCTCTGAAAAAATATTTGGCCTTCTAGCAGTGTGTGGGACTTGTTCTATTAGTCCATCTATACTGACCTCCATCAGGTTGCAAACTGAATATAATTTTTTTCTGCATCTACCTCTGAAAAAATATTTGGGCTTCTAGCTGTGTGTGGGACTTGTTCTATTAGTCCATCTATACTGACCTCCATCAGGTTGCAGAGTGAATATAATTTTTTTCTGCATCTAACCCAGCCAATAGTTTTGGCCTAATACCACAGTTTGGCCACTCAGCTCTGCTCGGTTCCCATCCATTGTTTTTTTGTGCAAACAACTCCAGAGTTGTGAATTAGTTAACCACCAAAATGAGTGGAAAAAGGCCTGCTGCTGGTGGAAAGGGGAATAGGCGTGTTGGGAAGGGGAAAAAAGGTTGCGTCCATGGCGTAGGTGTTAAAGCAACAGTAACATTTGCAGAAGAAAGACCATCTTCCAGCCAAACTAAAATGTCTACTTCTTTTAGCGGACAATGTGATAAGATCCCTTTCTTACGGCCACGGCAATCCCTACAAATTCCATATGAGGCACAAAAATAGCAGGTGCTTCAACGGATATCAAGTGTTCCTTTAAGTGGGCTCTCCTCCACATCAACTTGAACATCACAAATACTCCAGTCCTCAAAGGTGTCACCCCAATTGCACTTGCTTCCTCACAGCTCCCAAATCTCCAGCTGCCCGTCTGAGTATGAGGTAGAACAGATGGTTGAGTCTGCAGAGCTGTTTACTCATACTATAGCCTGGGAATCAGAGGTCGGCTCCAGCGCTTCTGTGAATCCAGACGAGGAAATGATCTGCACTGATGCCCAGAATCTTTATGAGTCGGATCCAGGACCAGACGCTGAAGGTTCTGACCATAATGTAGACCCTCATTCCCAAACTGTAACTCCTGTTGGTGGAGACAATGAGGAAGACGATGATGAGACTCAAATACCTGATTGGAGCGACAACTTTAGTTTTTTGTCAGGGCAGGAACAGGTTGGCTCTGAGGACGACGGGTGTGATAACGCACAGGGTGATGATGATGAGGTTGGAGATCCCACTTACTGTCAACACACAGTCAGCCAAGAGATGAGGTCAGCAGAGGAGGTGGAGGAGAATGCAAGTGACGACGAGGTCAGGTTGTGCCTTCCTGGACAGAGACGTAGTACTGGAAGCACGTCAACAACTGCATCCTCAAACACAACTCTGCTTCTCACCACAAGTCGTGGCGGCTCTTCAGGTCGCATGGGTGCTAAGCCTTGCATAGCCTGGGCATTTTTTCAGATCGATAAAGATGACCCAACTCGTGTTATCTGTAACATTTGTCAGCAAAAGCTAAGTAGAGGCCAAAAAATACATAGTTTGAGTACTTCATGCATGAACCGGCACATGGACATGAAGCATTAGTTGCAGTGGGAAGCTCACTGTGTTACAATGCGGCCTAGCCGGCCGGGCCAACCACCGTCTGCCATATCTTGTGCATCCGCGGCCTCTTCATCCTCTGAGACAGGGGGGACAGGAGTCACACCTGTTTTAGGGCGCAGACCAGCCACCTCTTTACCCGCAACAGACAGCGTGATTGGCAGGTCATCATTTTCTTTGTAGGTGGTAACACCAGCTGGTGTTGAGCGCTGTCCGACATCGATAGTACCACCTTTGGATCAAGGCAACCTAACATGTCCGCCTGCATCTTCCTCACAGACCGACAGTTTGCCAGGGACACCCTTGTCAACCCCGTCTAAGCACAATAGCCAGCCCTCGGTCCCTCAGATGTGGACAAGTAAAAGACCATTTCCTCCTAGCCATGAGAAAGCTAAGGGGTTGAATTTCACCATCTGCAAGCTCTTGGCTACAGAAATGCTGCCTTTCCGCCTGGTGGACACAGAGGATTTTCGAGACCTTATGTCCGTCGCAGTGCCCCAGTACCAGATGCCCAGTCGGCACTACTTCTCAAAGAAAGGTGTGCCTGCGCTCCACCAGCATGTCACACACAACATCACCGCTTCTTTGAGAAACTCTGTGTGTGACAGGGTGCATTTCACCACAGACACTTGGACGAGTAGGCATGGACAGGGGCGTTACATGTCGCTGACTGGGCACTGGGTAACTATGGTGGCAGCAGGACAAGGGGCTGCTGTCCAAGTCTTGCCGTCCCCACGAGTTGTGCGTCAATCCTCTTTATCTCAAAGTTCCTCCACTGCTTCTGCCTCCTCAACCTCCTCTCGGTCCTCCACCTGCACCCAAAGCCTGTCTGGTCATGCCACAAGCTTTCTAACTGCGCAGAAGGGATCCTGCACACCTCCTTACTATGCTGGCAGCAGGGCTCAACGTCATCAGGCGGTTTTTACTTTGAAATGTCTGGGAAATGTGAGTCACACAGCTGAGGAGTTGTGGTCAGCTCTGGAGAACCAATTTCATGAATGGTTGTCTCCACTGGACCTGAAACCAGGGAAGGCCGTGTGCGACAATGCTGCAAACCTGGGTGCGGCCCTTCGCCGGGGCAATGTCACACACGTGCCTTGTATGGCTCACGTGTTGAACCTAGTTGTCCAGCGATTTTTAGCCCACTAACCCGGACTAGATGGCCTTCTGCAGAGGGCACGGTCGCTGTGTGCTCACTTCCGCCGTTCGCATCCCGCAGCTCAGCGACTTACATCTCTACAGAAGTCATTGGGCCTGCCACTTCACTGGCTAAAATGCGATGTGCCTACCTGGTGGAATTCAACTCTGCACATGTTGCAGCGACTGTGGCAGCACCGACAAGCCCTGGTGCAATACGTTCTGACGTATAGTCTGGGTCAACGAGATCCAGAGGTGGGGCAAATCACGCTGGAGGAGTGGTCTCAGATCAGGGACCTATACACCCTTCTGCACAGTTTTGAAATGGCGACGAAGATGTTTAGTGCTGACGATGCCATTATCAGCATGACTATTCCGGTGATTTACATGCTGGAGCACATGTTAAACAGAATTCGGAGTCAGGTGTTGGCACAAGAGGAGGTGGAGGAAGTAGAGGAGGAAGAGTTGTATGCGGAAGGGCTAACATCTGCAAGGTCCAGACGGTCGGCAGCACCAAGGCGGCAGGCATGTGAGGGTGGGGGATATGGTTTTACCAGGGCGCATGGTAGCAGCCAAACTAGTGAGGAAGGTGCAGGAGCCCAGGAAGAAGTAGAGGACGAACTGATGGAAGACTCATCAGATGAGGGAGACCTTGATCACATTTCTGTTGTGCGAGGTTGGGGGGAGAGGACAGAGGAAGGAAGCATGATTGTTACCTCGCCACCAACACAACAGGGACTTGGTGCTCCTGGATGCGCAACACACATGAGTGCCTTCTTGCTGCACTACCTGCAACATGACCCTCGAATTGTGAGAATTAGAAATAATCCTGACTACTGGGTTGCCACACTGTTAGATCCCTGGTACAAAAGTAAATTTGCAGAAATTATTCCTGCCATAGAAAGGGATGCACGCATGCAGGAGTATCAGCAGAGACTGTTGCAGAATCTTACATGTGCTTTTCCACAAAACACCAGTGGTGCACGTACTGAATCTCACAGTTCCAACTTGCCAACCGTGGGACCGTCGAGTGTTCAGCACTCAAACCGTAACAGAAACACAGTATCTGCTGGTAACATCAAATTTGCGGAATAATTTCACCACTTTTTTAGCCCATACATTGCAAGGCCACAGGAGACAAGAAGTCTGACACATAGTCAACGCCTAGAGACGATGGTACAGGAGTATCTCCAAGTAAACATTGAAGCCATGACTGTGTCACTGGACCCTTGCTCTTTTTGGGCTTCCAATCTGGATAAATGGCCGGAGCTAGCCACTTACGCCTTGGAGATCTTGTCATGCCCCGCAGCCAGCGTTCTGTCTGAACGTGTGTTCAGTGCTGCTGGTGGTGTGCTGACAGATAAGCGCACGTGGCTCTCCACTGATAATGCAGACAGACTCACGTTTATAAAGATGAACAAATCATGGATCCGAAACCACTTTTCTACCCCTGTGTCATCCTGGGAAGAGTAAAAGCTTGATGATTGGTTAAAATCACCTCACCAACCATTTTAAGCTTTCAAATTACTAATCATGTTTATCTGTATCTTGGCTGGAAAATTATTTGGGCTTTGTAGCAGTGTGCAGTACTGATTCTATTAGGCCATCTATACTAAGCTCCACCAGATTTAAAATTGCTAATCATGTTTATCTGTATCTTGGCTGGAAAATAATTTGGGCTTTGTAGCAGTGTGCAGTACTGATTCTATTAGGCCATCTATACTAAGCTCCACCAGATTTAAAATTAATAATAATTTTTAGCTGCATCTAGTCCGGAAAATATTTTTGGGGCTCCGAGATGCGCAAGACACATAAGTGCCTTCTTGCTGCACTACCTGCAACATGACCCTCAGATTGTCAGAATTCGAAGTAATCCTGACTACTGGGTTGCCACACTCTTAGATCCCGCACACTCTTCGATCAACCTTTTCATTTTAATAAAGACCAAAAAATGGTCATTTTTGAAATTATAAGCATTAGCAGGTTATTAGAAACTGAAATCAAACAGTTTTCAACTCAAAACTTTATTCAAGGTGATGTTACATTTGCACATAGGACCCCTTGTTCAAAAGGAGCTTCTGAACTCTCTCGTCCATTGAATTTGTCAGGTTTTGGATGGTTTCTGCTTCAATTGTTTTGCATGAGGACAGAATACCCTCCCAGAGCTGTTGCTTAGATGTGAACTGCCTCCCGCCATCATAGACACTCCTTTTGATGATGCTCCAGAGGTTCTGAATGGGGTAGAGGTCAGGGGAGCATGGGGGTCACACCATAAGTTTGTCCCCTTTTATGCCCATATCAGCCAGAGATGCAGATGTGTTATGTGCAGCATGAGACGGTGCATTATCATGCATAAAAATTATCTTGCTGTGGAATACACGGTTCTTCTTCTTGAACCATGGCAGGAAGTGCTGTTTGAGAAACTCCACATACATTATGGAGTTCATCTTTACCCCTTCAGGGATCCTAAAGGGGCCGACAATCTCTCTCCCCATGATTCCAGCCCAAAACATTACTCCACCTCCTCCTTGTTGGCGCTGTAGCCGTGTTTGCGTGGGGTGTCCATCAACCAGCCATCCTCCACTCCATCCATCTGGACCATCGAGCGTTGCACGGCACTCATCCGTGAACAAAACAGTTTTGAAATCAGTCTTCATGTAATGTTTGGCCCACTGGAGCCGTTTCTGCTTGTGTGAAGTGGATAGAGGAGGTCGACAGGATGGCGAATGCACAGCTGCAAACCTCTGAAGGACCCTGCATCTTGTTGTTCGGGGGACGTTGGAGGCACCAGCAGCTTCAAAAACTTGTCTGCTGCTTTGACAAGGCTTTTTTGCTGCAGCTCTTTTAACCTGACGTAATTGCCTGTAGGAAAGAGTCCTCAATTTGCCCTTATCAGCATGCACACGTGTGTACTGTGAATCAGCTACATACTTCTTGATTGCCAAGACACTTCATCCTGATCATCGCACAATGTTGATTGTAGTCATGCCTTGACCTAAACACTCCACAATTTGTTGCTTCTCAGCAGCCGACACATCCTTTTTCTTTCCCATTTTGGCAGAAAATGTAGGCTGTTTAATAATGTGAGACAGCCTTCTTAAGTATTCTTGCCTTTCATTGGACACACCTGCTAAACTAATTAGCACAGGTGTCTGCAATTGCTTACAGTGATATAAAGAGCCCTGACACACATCACCATCAATGAGTTTAACTGACAAACAAACAAATTCTTCCCTTATCACTCCTAAACACTTTTTGCATAATAATTTGGAACACAGTGTACATGTGCTTTTCCACAAAACACCAGTGGTTCACGTAGTGAATCTTACAGTTCTAACTTGCCAACCGTGGTCTGTATGGAGTTGTTCAATAAAGGGCCCAAAATTAAGATAACATAGATGGGAGAGGTCTCTATGATTAGGAATTCCTAAGTATTTGATACCCTGTGAGGGCCAGGCAAAGGGAAAGTTGGACTGGATGGAATCCTGTATGGATTTGGGGAGGGAGACATCGAGGGCCTCAGACTTCACTGCATTGATTTTAAAATTTGACCATGTAACAAAGTGATCTATTTCAGCCATAACAGCAGGGATGGATATATGTGATTGAGTGATATATACTAGGACATCATCAGCAAATAGAGAGCACTTGTACTCGGTGCCTCCCACCTCAATCCACCTAATATTGGGGTTATGGCAAATTGATGAGAGCAGGTGCTCCGTCACTAGGATGTATAAGAGAGGGGACAGAGGACATCCCTGCCTTGTCCCATTGGTGATTATGAAAGGTGATGAAAATGTTCTGACGCGCCCCCTGGGCCTTGGGACGCCCGGAGCCGGACCCTTTTAGGTGGATGCTGGTGGTTGTAGTCTCCGTGGCGGCGACCCGGTTCCGTGGCTCAGGGCGGTCAAACCAGTGGCTGAACTACTTATGTGGGTTTGATGTTTAAATGTCCGACTACGCCACCCGTGGATTGCGGTCAGAGTGAACCGCCGCTGCAGGGCAGACCGCTGAGGCTGGTGTTGTGGGTGCAGCAGAGCGTAGCATAACTCCCCACGGGAGGAGTATAGCCTCAGGGCAGTGTATGCGGAGGATGGGGGTGATGGTGCAGGGCAGCAGCAGTAACGACACGGAGTCAGTGATGCAGTCCAGGGCCTTTACTCACAGTTCTTATTATCCAGACCACGTCTGCAGGTAACGGCTGCCCACGTCGTACTGTGCTCACCAGGTGAGGGGCTCAGACAACTCCCAGATAACTTTGGAGCGCTTCACAGGACCCCCTTTGTGTGTCCTTTGTCTGGCCTTTCTTACCAACCCTTCTGTCCGGCTGCCTCGGGCCTCCTCTTGGTAAACTTGGGACCAGTTTCCCTGAACCTTTGTGGTGCCTTCCTAGCGGGTGTAGCGAGGGGCTGCGCCACATAAAATGTCACAGCCTCCGGTTTCTAGCTGAGGGTCGTTTCCCGCCTCCACTAGTTTCGGGGACCGGTCTCCCCCTTTGGCCTGACCCCTCCACGCAGGTGGATTCGGGCGTGCGGTGGCGACTCGCCCGTCCGCACCCCTGGGATCCCTTCATTCCTCGTTCCTGGAGCTTTCTCTGCTCCTCTTCCTTCCTTCTCCATCTTCCAGGCCTGGGCCTCTGTTACTAGGCCCGCCTCCGGAGCAGAGCTCATGCAGAGCCCCTGCTCCCTGACACTTCTGCTCAGACTTCTCTGCACTGAACTAAGATGGTGCTCACCTTTTATACTCCCTTCTCAATGCACCCAGGAACTGCTTCCTCCCTGCTCCTGCACTACAGGGTTCCCCTTCCTCAGTGTTCCCTCCCCCCACTCCAGCCAGGGACAGGGACTGTCGTGCCCATCTCAGGGGCATATTGGTCGCCCTGCCCCACGGCAATGTGGTGTAATGCATGCAGGTGTCGGGTCCTGATCCACACTCCATCCTTACCTGAGAGTGAGGTATCACACCTCTGGGTGAGGTGCAATACCTCTGTAGCAACCGAGCCCTCAGGGTGCTACAGTTCCATTTATCTTCAGCCTAGGTGACGTATTGTGATACAGGGCCGTGATTTTGGCTATAAAAGGGTCCCCTACCCCAAACTTTTTAAGAGAATAATATATGGCGTGCCAGGAGACTCTATGGAATGCTTTCTCAGCATCCAACGAGAGTATCTAATTACAAATTTTTAACTGCATCTAGCCCAGGAAATACTTTGTGCCTAGTAGCAGTGTCTGCTAGTCAGCGGATTATCCCAGCTGTTAAGCAAGCTACACCACCTGTAGTTTAGACACTTAATTTTTTCAAAGGAAATGCTTCGGGACCACGGGATACTCAGTGAAGAGCATCAGGAGGCACCCCAAGGCATAGGGGCTGGGACTGGCAGTAGGATGCCTTGCGGTGGACAGCCGAGCTCGATCCTTATAAAAGCTTTTGAACTGCAGCAGCTTTAGTGGACGCTACTGGAGCAGGAATTACGCAGCTGCTGGCATGAGACTTGCCCTCCAATATATCCTTGTAAATGGATTTAAAGTGTATTCATTCAAATTAGAGAGACAATTTAAATTAAAAAGCTTAGAGCTGCCTCCACCACAGGGGGGCTCGCTCGACCCACCAGCGGACAGGCACCAGTATTGGGAGAGGGGGGCTGGCCGTCAGGGTTCACTGGGGCTCTGGCACAAACCCGGCGACACGGAGGTGGCACGGGCAGGAGCGGACTGGCCGTGTCGGCTTCTCACTTTTTGGATTTTAGAAGGGCATGACATGCCTATATCTGTGTCTCCCCCTCCTTTTACTCCTCCACCTCTTTTCTTTTCTCATGACTATATGTACTTGTCACTTTTCCATGTGTTAGTTATGTCTTCTGAGCAGTTTGTCAGCTTTTGGACACCTTTGAAGGTGTTTTCTATGTGTTTCTATGTGTTTTTATTTGCCTGCCATTGGTTTTAACGGTGTTCGAAGGTGTTCGACGAACAGTTCGACGAACAGTTCGGCGAACACACGGGTGTTCGACGAACCGAACCGAACTCGAACACTACGGGGGTGGCTCAACACTACTAGTCACTGTTATGATTTCTCCTCTCAGTGTGGTGAGTCACATCTCAGCCATCGAATCTGGGGCAGCGGCATACTGAGCTGTCAATATGAATCTGTTATGATTCAGGAGCAGGGAGTGCTGAGTTTCCTACAGTTGTCTCCTGTTCTGAGTGATTCCCTGATTATTTAGCTGACTGTCTGCCTTTCATTACTGCCAGTTGTAGTCTTAGCTCAGTGGTGAATGTTTGCCTTGTTCTTTAGTGTTCTGTCTCTGATCTATTGCTGCCTGACCTTGGTCGCTGCCTCTGACCATCTGTTTCCCTAGCCCCTTTGTCTTGATCTGCTACCTTCCTGGAATTCTGACCTCGGACTATGACCTGCCTTTGCCTTACCCTTTTTGTTTATGATGAGCCCTCATGGTATCTGACTCCAGGCCTCTTGACTACCCAGCCTCATGGCTTGTCCGTGAATAGTGACTAGTGTCAGTTACACAGTATACTGCAATGACACCTTTATAAGCTTATCTCAGCACAGGAACTTTTTAGTAACACATCCAATTGTGGAATTACTTAATATTCCAAGATCTATTGACTAAAATCTACATTTGTTCTTGGGACAACCCCTTTAAAGAACACATACAAAAAAGAAAGTTATGGTTAAAGATTTTCATTCAATGGAAAACTGAAACTGAGTGCCTTTTGGTCAAATTGTAAAAGTCTAGAGAAACTGCTCCAAGATGGAGTAATGAAAAAACAAAAGAATCAGCAAGAGGTAATAATAGGGAAATTAAAGCATCTAAAAGACTTGACAGAGATTATATAAAGAGCAAAAAAAGGTTATAAAGAAAAGATTGCCTAGGAAGTAAAAGAGCAAAGAAGAGGCAGACCCTAAAAGAAAAATCTGACTTGTCTTTTGTTTCAAAGGATAATGGGAATTCACATGAAGGAAATGGTTTGATAAATATAAGTTGAACAAAAGACATATAAAGAATAGTGTCTCAAGAAATTGCACATATAAACATGAGGGCAATGAGCATCTGCTAAATGATACTCCAATAGTGCAATTTTTTAAAATATTTTTTAAAATATTTTTTAAAATATTCTGTTAATTGGTATGTTTTAAATGGTTTCAATGAGATTTTAAATCTAATTATTTTTTAAAATATTTTTTTAAATATTCTGTTAATTGGTATGTTTTAAATGGTTTCAATGAGATTTTAAATCTAATTATAGGACATATGTGATCAAATAAATACCTACTCTTTAAATCATGATTTTATGTTAAATATATATACATATATAGTGGGTACCGAAAGTATTCAGACCCCTTTACATTTTTCACTCTGCTTCATTGCAGCCATTTGGTAAATTCCCACCAACATTTTTTTATCATTAAAGTACACTCTGCACTCCATCTTGACTGAAAAAAACTGAAATGTAGAAATTTTTGCGAATTTATTCAAAAAGAAAAACTGAAATATCACAGTCATAAGTATTCAGACCCTTTGCCCAGTATTGAGTAGAAGCACCCTTTTGAGCTAGTACAGCCATAAGTCTTCTTGAGAATGATGCAACAAGTTATTCACACCTGGATTTGGGGGTCCTCTGCCAGTCTTCCTTGCAGATCCTCTCCAGTTCTGGCAAGTTGGATGGTGAACGTTGGTGGACAGCCATTTTCAGGTCTCTTCAGAGATGCACAATTGGGTTTAGGTCAAGTCTCTGGCTGGGCCAGTCAAGGATGGTCACAGAGTTGTTCTGAAGCCACTCCTTTGTTATTTTAGCTGTGTGGTTAGGGTCATTGTCTTTTTGTAAGGTGAACCTTTGGCCAAGTCTGAGGTCCAGAGCACTCTGGAAGAGGTTTTCATCCAGGATATCTCTGTACTTGGCTGCATTCATGTTTCCTTCAATTGCAAGCAGTCATCCTGTCCCTGCAGCTGAAAAACACCCTCATAGCATGATGCTACCACCACCATGTTTCACTGTTGGGATTGTATAGGGCAGGTGATGAGCAGTGCCTTGTTTTCTCCACACATACCCCTTAGAATTATCACCAAAAAGTTCTATCTTCATCTCATCAGACCAGAGAAACTTATTTCTCATAGTCTGGGAGTCCTTCATGTGTTTTTGAGCAAACACTATGCGGGCTTTCATATGTCTTGCACTGAGGAGAGGCTTCCGTCGGGCCACTCTGCCATAAAGGCCCGACTGGTGGAGGGCTGCAGTGATAGTTGACTTTGTGGAACTTTCTCCCATCTCCCTACTGCATCTCTGGAGCTCAGCCACAGTGATCTTGAGGTTCTTCTTTACCTATCTCACCCAGGCTCTTCTCTCACGATTGCTCAGTTTGGCTGGATGGCCAAGTCTAGGAAGGCTTCTGGTGGTCCCAAACTTCTTCCATTTAAGGATCATGGAGACCACTGTGCTCTTAGGAACTATGAGTAATGCAGAAATTCTTTTGTAACCTTGGCCAGATCTGTGCCTTGCCACAATTCTTTCTCTGAGCTCCTTGGGCAGTTCCTTTGAGCTCATGATTCTCATTTGGTCTGACATGCACTGTGAGCTTGATGACTAAGGTCAAAAGTGTCAGCACTCAAAAAAAGGGGGGTGATATGAAGGAAGAGGATATTCAAATCGATGTAACCTTCAGCACTCATAAGAATACAAAAATTAATGCACAAAGTGAAAGTTTTAATCACAGCCGACAAAAAAGTAAACAGATCAAATCCAACGTTTCGGCATATTATTGCCTTTGTCAAGGTTATCTGGTATTGTGAAGGTCGGCAGAGCGGTAAGAGAAGTGCGTCCGTACAAGGAGGATGACCGCTCTGCCGACCTTCACAATACCAGATAACCTTGACAAAGGCAATAATATGCCGAAACGTTGGATTTGATCTGTTTACTTTTTTGTCGGCTGTGAATAAAACTTTCACTTTATGCATCAATTTTTGTATTCTTATGAGTGCTGAAGGTTACATCTATTCGAATGCACTGTGAGCTGTGAGGTCTTATACAGACAGGTGTGTGCCTTTCCAAATCAAGTTCAATCAGTTTAATTAAACACAGCTGAACTCCAATGAAGGAGTAGAACCATCTCAAGGAGGATCACAAAGAAATGGACAGCATGTGACTTAAATATGAGTGTTTGAGCAAAGGGTCTGAATACTTATGAGCATGTGATATTTCAGTTTTTCTTTTTTAATAAATTTGTAAAAATTTCTACATTTCTGTTTTTTTTCAGTCAAGATGGGGTGCAGAGTGTATTAATGAGAAAAATAAATGAACTTTTTAGAATTTACCAAATGGCTGCTTCGGTTATTAGTTGGATTGTATTGCTAATCCCAGGGTGACCCGAAAGCATAGAATCATAAGATTTGTGGAGAACTCATAGACAAAACTGGGAAGGTGCAATAATCTTTGAGAAGGAGTATTGTTAGGGGCTAACTCTTGGTTTTACACATGTCCTCAATAAGATCTAGAGAAACCACGGACACAGTTATACTCTACCCTTAGCAAGAATGGCGACTTGTTCTGAGCCCTCGATTTAGGATGGGCAGAGACTTCAGGATAGAAAATCGACTTTCATTTTTTTTGTACCAGATCTAAATGTCACTACAAAATCAAACCTAGAGAACAAACCCCTTGTATCTTGCCTAAAATTCAGTCTTTTGGCTGATTCAAGATACGTCACATTTTTGTGGTCCGTGATAACAGTGATTTTATGTCTGTCATCTTCAAGGAATTGGCACCATAACTTGCCAACAATTCACTATTTCTGATATAGTTCTTTTTGGCAGAAGAAAATGTTTCTGAAAAGAAGGCACATGGATGGAGTTGAGTGAAAAATCCTGTGTCCTGTGACAACAAAGCTCGCACTCCAATCTTTGAGGCATCAACCTTCACTACAAAAGAATGTCATAGGTCAGTCTGGACTAATATAGGGGTCAGATGAGAAATGCTCTTTTAACTCAGTAAAGGTAGGGATGGCTTCCACCTTCCAATTAGCTACATCTGCCCCCTTTTTGGTATAGTCAGTAAGTGGCTTGGCAATCTGGAAAATGTTTTAATACACTTATGGTAGTAGTTTTCAAACCCAAGGAAACGCTGCCAAGTGTCAGAGAAATGGGTTGTACTCACTCCTTAACAGCTTGGACTTTAGAGGGGTCCATTCAGAAATCTTTAGCGGACAAAACACAACCCAGGAGATTTACTTCTTGAACCAAGACCACACATTGTTCAAGTTTAGCAAAAAAAAAAATTGTCCCTGAGTATTAACTCCGTAACGCCGCAAGCAAGGACAAGATCACATCAGGTATCAAAAAACGAATTGACTGGCAGTAGAAGTCAGGGACCCAGGGGTTTATACAGCAGGCAGCCTCGCCCAAGGCTCTTGGAAAGAAGTAATCAAAAACTAGACAAGTAATCCCATAGCTCCTTAATCTAGCAGAACCAAAAGTCCCAGGGTTAGACAGGACTAATGTTGACACGCCTAGCGGCCGAAGTAAGAACAAAACGGACAGGAACCTGAACAGATGTTACTATAAAGCCTTTGCAGTATGTAAGGGACACGGTTTCATGGGACAGTATGGGTCACAGAATTCAGAGGGGGCATTTTGGGGGGGCAGTGTAGAAAAGGGCCCCAATATGGAAATGTGGCAGCATTTGGGGGACACTGAAGATAGGTACAGTGACAGCTAATAAGCGCAGACAGTATTGTGGTTATAGTTCCGAGGGGTGAATAGTGTAGCAGTTACATTTCATAAGGGGGACAGGTATTGTTCATAATGGAGATTGTTTGGATGCAACATTTTATAGGAGGGGACATTGTGCAGGCCATGTACTATAAGATGAACATTATGGAGGTCATATTATATGCAGGTTGCTAAGTTAGGCATAATCACTTGTTCAGGGGAAAAGCATAAGGCAGATATTTATATTATGGGACATTATAGTAACACTGATATTTTTAAGGGCAACCTTTTGGGAGGTGCTGCAGTAGACTGGAGAAGATGGAAGTCTGCGGAAACGAGCTGTGGATGTGAAAAGTCATCATCGCTTCGGGACAAGATGGAGAAAAAAAGAGAAAAAATTACTCCAGTCAGAGAAAATGTCACCTATCAGGTACATGGATCCTGGATGTAAATGTTTATTTGTGATACTGACAATGTCTCATTGATACTTTGGTTCCTGTATGGTTTGCAGTTTGATGATAGCTCTTAGCAACTCCCAGTATCCCCTTACCATTGTTAAGGAAATACTGGGAATTGTAGGCTTATACAATACATTTGTATAAAGGGTTGTTATGACGTTGTAATGGATAACTGTACTAAGCTTGACAATGTATTCATGTACTGATGATGATTATGTTGATGTATTTATGTACTGATGATGGTTATGGTGCTGTATTCATGTACTGATGGTGTTTGTGGTGCTGTATTCCTGTACTGATGGTGGCTCTGATGATGCAATTATGTATTGATGGTGTTCAAGTGCTGTATTCCTATATTCCTGTACTGATGGTAGTTTTGGTGCTGTATTCTTGCACTTATGGTGTTTCTGGTGATAAATAATAATGTATTTTTGATGGTTGTGATGTTGTATTTCTGTACTAATTGTGGTTCTGGTGCTGTATTTCTAAATTGTTCCTGATCCTGTACACATGTAGCAATCCATAATTGGCCAGATAACATGATACATGGCTATGTTAATAAAATATTGTGCCGTCTGACAAACTAAGGATTACTACATCTGGATTTATGTTAGGGGCATTCATTTTAAAATTAAGCACTGTAGCATGCCAAATACTAATATAGTATAATGTAAGAAAAGTGAAAAGAGCGGCACTTCCACAGGTGAAATAAAAGCACTATTTTATTTCTTTATACCATAAAACCCGACATACAAAGATAAAAAACTGACGCATTTCCCGCGTCCTAGACGCCCTTAATCATTGCATAGTAATGAAATGATAATGGTCATGATTAAGGACGTCTAGGACACCAGAAATAAGTCCGTTTTTTATCTTTGTATGTCGGGTTTTATGGTATAAAGAAATAAAATAGTGCTTTTATTTTACCTGTGGAAGTGCCGTTCTTTTCACTTTTCCATTGTTGCTGAGCCTCACCAGCTGAAGTCATGGCACCCACCAGTTTTCCTTTCATGGAATTTCAACTCACAAAGCGTGGGAAGCTGTGATTCCTTTTTTCTACAGTGTATAATGTACTCACTTTCAGAATTCACCTCTGCTTGTGTGGCACCCTGCTGCGCAAGGTGCCACAGAACCCAGAAGGGTGCATGGATGGATTTCTCCACAAGAAGCCCTCACTACATTCATACACCTCCACCTTCCACCTCAGACTAGCAGAGGGAGCCCGTTAGGGACATATAAAGGGAAGGTGGAGCCAGGCAGCTCAGTCTTAGTTTCAGTTCAGTCAGCTGAAGTTTGTGCTCAGTCATAGTGAGAGCAGCACACGGGCTGCTGTGTGAGGCAAACCAGGCCTCCAGCAGCACTGAAGCCTAGTGAGGGCCCCGAGCGTGGCCGAAGGTGAGAGGAAGGAAGGAGTGATAAAGGGGGCAGAGGAGCATAGCAAGCTCACCCCGATATATATACCGGACACCGGGTCCAAGCCTACAGGGACCCCTTTACACCCAGTAGGGATAACCGGAATCCCAGAAGGACTACAAGTCCCTGGCAAACCTGAAGCTAGACACATACAGGAGCAGGAACCACGAAGGCCCCGACGTCCAGGGAAAGTGTTTACCAACCGGAGGTCCTACTTCAGAGCAACAGGTGGAGTAAAAGCAGGACACATAAGCTAGGCCCAGTTGCAGGCTGGCCAGGAGCTTACACAGAGGCAGACACGGATCAGGAGGCCTTATACCCGCTCCCTGGGGAGAAGTCCAAAAGTGGACTACCCTGGAGTACCCTGGACCGTTCCTAACAGCTGTACCAGTAAAGGTAATGAAGCAAAACCCCCTGTCTCTGTCCATTACTCCTGCTGCGCCATGGTTCTACCAGTGTGTCGAGAAACCTGAGGACAGTATCCGGGACTATGCCTGGTGCTTACAGGAGGCCCTGTGGGCCCTGAAACAGGTTAGTCCAGCCAGCATCCATGAGGAAAATAAAATGCTGACGGAACAGTTCATCCGGGGGTTAAAGTCCCAGAAGGAGATCAGAACTGTACGGTGGTGGGCAAATTAAAAATAATTTTTTTCTACATTTAGCTCTGAAAAAATATTTGGGCTTCTAGCAGTGTGTGGGACTTGTTCTATTAGTCCTTCTATACTGACGTCCAGCAGGTTGCAAATTGAATATAATTTTTTTCTGCATCTAGCTCTGAAAAAATATTTGGGCTTCTAGCGGTGTGTGGGACTTGGTCTATTAGTCCATCTATACTGACCTCCATCAGGTTGCAAATTAAAAATAATTTTTTTCTGCATCTAGCTCTGAAAAAATATTTGGGCTTCTAGCAGTGTGTGGGACTTGGTCTATTAGTCCATCTATACTGACCTCCATCAGGTTGCAAATTAAAAATAATTTTTTTCTGCATCTAGCTCTGAAAAAATATTTGGGCTTCTAGCAGTGTGTGGGACTTGGTCTATTAGTCTATCTATACTGACCTCCATCAGGTTGCAAATTAAAAATAATTTTTTTCTTCATTTAGCTCTGAAAAAATATTTGGGCTTCTAGCAGTGTGTGGGACTTGTTCTATTAGTCCTTCTATACTGACCTCCAGCAGGTTGCAAATTGAATATAATTTTTTTCTGCATCTAGCTCTGAAAAAATATTTGGGCTTCTAGCGGTGTGTGGGACTTGGTCTATTAGTCCATCTATACTGACCTCCATCAGGTTGCAAATTAAAAATAATTTTTTTCTGCATCTAGCTCTGAAAAAATATTTGGGCTTCTAGCGGTGTGTGGGACTTGGTCTATTAGTCCATCTATACTGACCTCCATCAGGTTGCAAATTAAAAATAATTTTTTTCTGCATCTAGCTCTGAAAAAATATTTGGGCTTCTATCAGTGTGTGGGACTTGGTCTATTAGTCCATCTATACTGACCTCCATCAGGTTGCAAATTGAATAAAAAAATTTTCTGCATCTAGCTCTGAAAAAATATTTGGGCTTCTAGCGGTGTGTGGGACTTGGTCTATTAGTCCATCTATACTGACCTCCATCAGGTTGCAAATTAAAAATAATTTTTTTCTGCATCTAACCCAGCCAATAGTTTTGGCCTAATACCACAGTTTGGCCACTCAGCTCTGCTCGGTTACCATCCATTGTTTTTTTGTGCAAACAACTCCAGAGTTGTGAATTAGTTAACCACCAAAATGAGTGGAAAAAGGCCTGCTGCTGTTGGAAAGGGGAATAGGCGTGTTGGGAAGGGGAAAAAAGGTTGTGTCCGTGGGGTAGGTGCAGAAGAAAGACCATCTTCCAGCCAAACTAAAATGTCTACTTCTTTTAGCGGACAATGTGATAAGATCCCTTTCTTACGGCCACGCCAATCGCTACAAATTCCAGATGAGGCACAAAAACAGCAGGTGCTTCAACGGATATCAAGTGCTCCTTTAAGTGGGCTCTCCTCCACATCAACTTCAACATCACAAATACTCCAGTCCTCAAAGGTGTCACCCAAATCGCACTTGCTTCCTCACAGCTCCCAAATCTCCAGCTGCCCGTCTGAGTATGAGGTAGAACAGATGGTTGAGTCTGCAGAGCTGTTTACTCATACTATAGCCTGGGAATCAGAGGTCGACTCCAGCGCTTCTGTGAATCCAGACGAGGAAATGATCTGCACTGATGCCCAGAATCTTTATGAGTCGGATCCAGGACCAGACGCAGAAGGTTCTGACCATAATGTAGACCCTCATTCCCAAACTGTAACTCCTGTTGGTGGAGACAATGAGGAAGACGATGATAAGACTCAAATACCTGATTGGAGCGACAACTTTAGTTTTTTGTCAGGGCAGGAACAGGTTGGCTCTGAGGACGACGGGTGTGATAACGCACAGGGTGATGATGATGAGGTCGGAGATCCCACTTACTGTCAACCCACAGTCAGCCAAGAGATGAGGTCAGCAGAGGAGGTGGAGGAAGATGCTAGTGACGACGAGGTCAGGTTGCGCCTTCCTGGACAGAGACGTAGTACTGGAAGCACGTCAACAACTGCATCCTCAAACACAACTCTGCCTCTCACCACAAGTCGTGGTGGCTCTTCAGGTCGCATGGGTGCTAAGCCTTGCATAGCCTGGGCATTTTTTCAGATCGATAAAAATGACCCAACTCGTGTTATCTGTAACATTTGTCAGCAAAAGCTAAGTAGAGGCCAAAAAATACATAGTTTGAGTACTTCATGCATGAACCGGCACATGGACATGAAGCATAAGTTGCAGTGGGAAGCTCAGTGTGCTACAATGCGGTCTAGCCGCCCGGGCCAACCACCGTCTGCCATATCTTGTGCATCCGCGGCCTCTTCATCCTCTGTGACTGGGGGGACAGCAGTCACACCTGTTTTGGGGCGCAGACCTGCCACCTCTTTACCCGCAACAGCCAGCGTGATTGGCAGGTCATCATTTTCTTTGGAGGTGGTAACACCAGCTGGTCTTGAGCGCTGTCCGACATCGATAGCACCACCTTTGGATCAAGGCAACCTAACATGTCCGCCTGCATCTTCCTCACAGACCGGCAGTTTGCCGGGGACACCCTTATCAACCCCGTCTAAGCACAATAGCCAGCCCTCGGTCCCTCAGATGTGGACAAGTAAAAGACCATTTCCTCCTAGCCATGAGAAAGCTAAGAGGTTGAATTTCACCATCTGCAAGCTCTTGGCTACAGAAATGCTGCCTTTCCGCCTGGTGGACACAGAGGATTTTCGAGACCTTATGTCCGTCGCAGTGCCCCAGTACCAGATGCCCAGTCGGCACTACTTCTCAAAGAAAGGTGTGCCTGCGCTCCACCAGCATGTCGCACACAACATCACCGCTTCTTTGAGAAACTCTGTGTGTGACAGGGTGCATTTCACCACAGACACTTGGACGAGTAGGCATGGACAGGGGCGTTACAAGTCGCTGACTGGGCACTGGGTAACTATGGTGACAGCAGGACAAGGGGCTGCTGTCCAAGTCTTGCCGTCCCCACGAGTTGTGCGTCAATCCTCTTTATGTCATTTTTCCTCCACTGCTTCTGCCTCCTCAACCTCCTCTCGGTCTTCCACCTGCACCCAAAGCCTGTCTGGTCATGCCACAAGCTTTCTAACTGCGCAGAAGGGATCCTGCACACCTCCTTACTATGCTGGCAGTAGGGCTCAACGTCATCAGGCGGTTTTTACATTGAAATGTCTGGGAAATGTGAGTCACACAGCTGAGGAGTTGTGGTCAGCTCTGGAGAACCAATTTCATGAATGGTTGTCTCCACTGGACCTGAAACCAGGGAAGGCCGTGTGCGACAATGCTGCAAACCTGGGTGCGGCCCTTCGCCGGGGCAATGTCACACACGTGCCTTGTATGGCTCACGTGTTGAACCTGGTTGTCCAGCAATTTTTAGCCCACTATCCCAGACTAGATGGCCTTCTGCAGAGGGCACGGTCGCTGTGTGCTCACTTCTGCCGTTCGCATCCCGCAGCTCAGCGACTTACATCTCTACAGAAGTCGTTGGGCCTGCCACTCCACCGGCTAAAATGCGATGTGCCTACCCGGTGGAATTCAACTCTGCACATGTTGCAGCGACTGTGGCAGCACCGACAAGCCCTGGTGCAATACGTTCTGACGTATAGCCTGGGCCAACGAGATTCAGAGGTGGGGCAAATCACGCTGGAGGAGTGGTCTCAGATCAGGGACCTATGCACCCTTCTGCACAGTTTTGAAATGGCGACGAAGATGTTTAGTGCTGACGATGCCATTATCAGCATGACTATTCCGGTGATTTACATGCTGGAGCACATGTTAAACAGAATTCGGAGTCAGGTGGTGGCACAAGAGGAGGTGGAGGAAGTAGAGGAGGAGGAGTTGTATGCGGAAGGGCTAACATCTGCAAGGTCCAGACGGTCGGCAGCACCAGGGCGGCAGGCATGTGAGGGTGGGGGAGATGATTTTACCAGGGCGCATGGTAGCAGCCAAACTAGTGAGGAAGGTGCAGGAGCCCAGGAAGAAGTGGAGGACGAACTGATGGAAGACTCATCAGATGAGGGAGACCTTGATCACATTTCTGTTGTGCGAGGTTGGGGGGAGAGGACAGAGGAAGGAAGCATGATTGTTACCTCGCCACCAACACAACAGGGACTTGGTGCTCCTGGATGCGCAACACACATGAGTGCCTTCTTGCTGCACTACCTGCAACATGACCCTCGAATTGTGAGAATTAGAAATAATCCTGACTACTGGGTTGCCACACTGTTAGATCCCCGGTACAAAAGTAAATTTGCAGAAATTATTCCTGCCATAGAAAGGGATGCACGCATGCAGGAGTATCAGCAGAGACTGTTGCAGAATCTTACATGTGCTTTTCCACAAAATACCAGTGGTGCACGTAGTGAATCTCACAGTTCCAACTTGCCAACCGTGGGACCGTCAAGTGTTCAGCACTCAAACCGTAACAGAACCACAGTATCTGCTGGTAACATCAATTTTGCGGAATCATTTCACCACTTTTTTAGCCCATCCTTTGCAAGGCCACAGGAGACAAGAAGTCTGACACATAGTCAACGCCTAGAGACGATGGTACAGGAGTATCTCCAAGTAAACATTGAAGATACGACTGTGTCACTGGACCCTTGCTCTTTTTGGGCTTCCAATCTGGATAAATGGCCGGAGCTAGCCACTTACGCCTTGGAGATCTTGTCATGCCCCGCAGCCAGCGTTCTGTCTGAACGTGTGTTCAGCGCTGCTGGTGGTGTGCTGACAGATAAGCGCACGCGGCTCTCCACTGATAATGTAGACAGACTCACGTTCATAAAGATGAACAAATCATGGATCCGAAACGACTTTTCTACCCCTGTGTCATCCTGGGGAGAGTAAAAGCTTGATGATTGGTTAAAATCACCCTACCAACCGTTTTAAGCTTTCAAATTACTAATCATGTTTATCTGTATCTTGACTGGAAAATAATTTGGGCTTTGTAGCAGTGTGCAGCACTGATCCTATTAGGCCATCTATAATAAGCTTCACCAGATTTAAAATTAAAAATAATTTTTAGCTGCATCTAGCCCGGAAAATAATTTTGGGGCTCCGAGATGCGCAAGACACATAAGTGCCTTCTTGCTGCACTACCTGCAGCATGACCCTCATATTGTCAGAATTCGAAGTAATCATGACTACTGGGTTGCCACACTCTTAGATCCCCCAAACTTTTCGATCAACCTTTTCATTTTAATAAAGACCAAAAAAATGGTCATTTTTGAAATTATAAGCATTAGCAGGTTGTTAGAAACTGAAATCAAACAGTTTTCAACTCAAAACTTTATTCTAGGTGATGTTACATTTTCACATAGGACCCCTTGTTTGAAAGGAGCTTCTGAACTCTCTCGTCCATTGAATTTGTCAGGTTTTGGATGGTTTCTGCTTCAATTGTTTTGCATGAGGACAGAATACCCTCCCAGAGCTGTTGCTTAGATGTGAACTGCCTCCCGCCATCATAGACACTCCTTTTAATGATGCTCCAAAGGTTCTGAATGGGGTAGAGGTCAGGGGAGCATGGGGGTCACACCATAAGTTTGTCCCCTTTTATGCCCATATCAGCCAGAGATGCAGATGTTTTATGTGCAGCATGAGATGGTGCATTATCATGCAGAAAAATGATCTTGCTGTGAAATACACGGTTCTTCTTCTTGAACCATGGCAGGAAGTGCTGTTTGAGAAAATCCACATACATTATGGAGTTCATCTTTAGCGCCTTCAGGGATCCTAAAGGGGCCGACAATCTCTCTCCCCATGATTCCAGCCCAAAACATTACTCCACCTCCTCCTTGTTGGCGCTGTAGCCGTGTTTGCGTGGGGTGTCCATCAACCAGCCATCCTCCACTCCATTCATCTGGACCATCGAGCGCTGCACGGCACTCATCCGTGAACAAAACAGTTTTGAAATCAGTCTTCATGTAATGTTTGGCCCACTGGAGCCGTTTCTGCTTGTGTGAAGTGGATAGAGGAGGTCGACAGGATGGCGTATGCACAGCTGCAAACCTCTGAAGGACCCTGCATCTTGTTGTTCGGGGGACGTTGGAGGCACAAGCAGCTTCAAAAACTTGTCTGCTGCTATGACAAGGCTTTTTAGCCGCTGCTCTTTCAACCTGACGTAATTGCCTGTAGGAAAGAGTCCTCAATTTGCCCTTATCAGCACGCACACGTGTGTACTGTGAATCAGCTACATACTTCTTGATTGCCAAGACACTTCATCCTGATCATCGCACAATGTTGATTGTAGTCATGCCTTGACCTAAACACTCCACAATTTGTTGCTTCTCAGCAGCCGACACATCCTTTTTCTTTCCCATTTTGGCAGAAAATGTAGGCTGCTTAATAATGTGAGAGAGCCTTCTTAAGTAGTCTTACCTTTCATTGGACACACCTGCCAAACTAATTAGCACAGGTGTCTGCAATTGCTTACAGTGATATAAAGAGCCCTGACACACATCACCATCAATGAGTTTAACTGACAAACAAACAAATTCTTCCCTTATCACTCCTAAACACTTTTTGCATAATAATTTGGAACGCGGTGTACATGTGCTTTTCCACAAAACACCAGTGGTTCACGTAGTGAATCTTACAGTTCTAACTTGCCAACCGTGGTCTGTATGGAATTGTTCAATAAAGGGCCCAAAATTAAGATAACATAGATGGGAGAGGTCTCTATGAATAGGAATTCCTAAGTATTTGATACCCTGTGAGGGCCAGGCAAAGGGAAAGTTGGACTGGATGGAATCCTATATGGATTTAGGGAGGGAGACATCGAGGGCCTCAGACTTCGCTGCATTGATTTTAAAATTTTACCATGTAACAAAGTGATCTATTTCAGCCATAACAGCAGGGATGGATATATGTGATTGAGTGATATATACTAGGACATCATCAGCAAATAGAGAGCACTTGTACTCGGTGCCTCCCACCTCAATCCACCTAATATTGGGGTTATGGCGAATTGATGAGAGCAGGTGCTCCGTCACTAGGATGTATAAGAGAGGGGACAGAGGACATCCCTGCCTTGTCCCATTGGTGATTGTGAAAGGTGATGAAAATGTTCTGACGCACCCCCTGGGCCTTGGGACACCCGGAGCCGGACCCTTTTTGGTGGATGCTGGTGGTTGTAGTCTTCGTGGCGGCGATCCGGTTCCGTGGCTCAGGGCGGTCAAACCAGTGGCGGAACTATTTATGTGGTTTTGATGTTTAAATGTCCGACTACGCCACCCGTGGATTGCGGTCAGAGTGAACCGCCGCTACAGGGCAGACCGCTAAGGCTGGTGTTGTGGGTGCAGCAGAGCGTAGCATAACTCCCCACGGGAGGAGTATAGCCTCAGGGCAGTGTATGCGGAGGATGGGGGTGATGGTGCAGGGCAGCAGCAGTAACGACACGGAGTCAGTGATGCAGTTCAGGGCCTTTACTCACAGTTCTTATTATCCAGACCACGTCTGCAGGTAACGGCTGCCCACGTCGTACTGTGCTCACCAGGTGAGGGGCTCAGACAACTCCCAGATAACTTTGGAGCGCTTCACAGGACCCCCTTTGTGTGTCCTTTGTCTGGCCTTTCTTACCAACACTTCTGTCCGGCTGCCTCGGGCCTCCTCTTGGTAAACTTGGCGCCAGTTTCCCTGACCCTATGTGGTGCCTTCCTAGCGGGTGGAGCAAGGGGCTGCGCCACATAAAATGTCAGAGCCTCCGGTTTCTAGCTGAGGGTCGTTTCCTGCCTCCACTAGTTCGGGGACCGGTCTCCCCCTTTGGCCTGACCCCTCCACGCAGGTGGATTCGGGCGTGCGGTGGCGACTCGCCCGTCCGCACCCCTGGGATCCCTTCATTCCTCGTTCCTGGAGCCTTCTCCGCTCCTCTTCCTTCCTTCTCCCTCTTGCAGGCCTGGGCCTCTGTTACTAGGCCCGCCTCCGGAGCAGAGCTCATGCAGAGCCCCTGCTCCCTGCCACTTCTGCTCAGACTTCTCTGCACTGAACTAAGATGGTGCCCACCTTTTATACTCCCTTCTCAATGCACCCAGGAACTGCTTCCTCCCTGCTCCTGCACTGCAGGGTTCCCCTTCCTCAGTGTTCCCTCCCCCCACTCCAGCCAGGGACAGGGACTGTCGTGCCCATCTCAGGGGCATATTGGTCGCCCTGCCCCACGGCAATGTGGTGTAATGCATGCAGGTGTCGGGTCCTGATCCACACTCCATCCTTATCTGAGAGTGAGATATCACACCTCTGGGTGAGGTGCAATACGTCTGTAGCAACCGAGCCCTCGGTGCTACAGTTCCATTTATCTTCAGCCTAGGTGACGTATTGTGATACAGGGCCGTGATTTTGGCTATAAAAGGGTCCCCTAGACCCCTACCCCAAGCTTTTTAAGAGAATCATATATGGCGTGCCAGGAGACTCTATGGAATGCTTTCTCAGCATCCAACGAGAGTATCTACTTACAAATTTTTAACTGCATCTAGCCCAGGAAATACTTTGTGTCTAGTAGCAGTGTCTGCTAGTCAGCGGATTATCCCGGCTGTTAAGCAAGCTACACCACCTGTAGTTTGGACACTTAATTTTTTCAAAGGAAATGCTTCGGGACCACGGGATACTTAGTGAAGAGCATCAGGAGGCACCCCAAGGCATAGGGGCTGGGACTGGCACTAGGATGCCTTGCGGTGGACAGCCGAGCTCGATCCTTATAAAAGCTTTTTAACTGCAGCAGCTTTAGTGGACGCTACTGGAGCTGGAATTACGTGGCTGCTGGCATGAGACTTGCCCTCCAATAGATCCTTGTAAATGGATTTAAAGTGTATTCATTCAAATTAGAGGGACAATTTAAATTAAAAAGCTTAGAGCTGCCTCCACCACAGGGGGGCTCTCTCGACCCACCAGCGGACAGGCACCAGTATTGGGAGAGGGGGGCTGGCCGTCAGGGTTCACCGCGGCTCTGGCACAAACCCGGCGACACGGAGGTGGCACGGGCAGGAGCGGACTGGCCGTCTCGGCTTCTCACTTTTTGGATTTTAGAAGGGCATGACATGCCTATATCTGTGTCTCCCCCTCCTTTTACTCCTCCACCTCTTTTCTTTTCGCATGACTATATGTACTTGTCACTTTTCCATGTGTTAGTTGTGTCTTCTGAGCAGTTTGTCAGCTTTTGGACACCTTTGAAGGTGTTTTCTATGTGTTTCTATGTGTTTTTGTTTGCCTGCCATTGGTTTTAACGGTGTTCGAAGGTGTTCGACGAACAGTTCGACGAACAGTTCGGCGAACACACGGGTGTTCGACGAACCGAACCGAACTCGAACACTACGGGGGTGGCTCAACACTAATCATAAACACCCTTACAAAAAAATTATGTGGGTGTTGCATCACGGTCATCCTGGTAATATGGTGGTGGAGGATGAGGAGCAGGAGAAGGAGGAGGATAACAGAAAATAGAAAAAATCAGGAGATGTATACCCATGTCTGGGTGTGAAGAGGTGCATGGGAATAGATCCCCCCCCAAAAAAGCCACTGGATTTGACATTATGTTCTGCTGCTAACATCTCGTGGTGATGAGAAGTCTAGCCCAATCCAGCCCTTGTTCATTTTGATAGAGCCAGCCTGTTAGGCACATCTGCCTGTCAACTGAAAATGCTATCAGTTATAATACCCCTGGGGGCACTAAAAACCCGCTCTGACAAAACGCTAGTGGCAGGGCAGGCCAGGACTTCCAAGACGTATAGAGCCAGTTCATGCCACATGTCCAGCTTGGATACCCAATAATTATAGGGCACAGAGGAATCACGGAGGATGTTGGTACGGTCGGCAAGGTACTCCCTCAGCATCTTCCCTAACTTTTCCCTTCTTGTCAGAGTACCCCTTGCATTAAGGCCTGGGAGGGTCTATGAAAACTGTCCCACATCTTTGACAGTGTTCACCTGCCTTTGCAGCGTCTTATTTGTGTCTCCCTCGCCAGTACTCCTTGGTTGTCCAAGGAACTCTGACCTCTGCTGCCGTTTTCAGATGGGAATTTTTTTTAATAATTCCAAAACAAGGGCCTTCTGGTACTGCAACATTTTACTAGACCTCTCAGCGGCTGGAAGGAGAGATAGAAAGTTCTCTTTGTAGCGTGGGTCTAGACGTGTGACCAACCAGTAATGACTGTCGGCCAAAATGCATACAATGCGAGGGTCACGGGAAAGGCATGTGTTCCAGACTGCCACCAGCCAAGTCTTCCCTGTCCTGACCAAGAGGACGACTGTTCATGCTCTCCTCCTTATCCTCCTCATTCTCCCTTTCCTCAGGGCACCCACGCTGAACAGACGGTATGAATGTTGTGTCTGTAGAGCAATAAACCAGCTCCTGTTCCTCCTCCTCCTCTTCCTTGTCATCAGTAGAGATGAGCGGTGTTCGAATCGAACTGTTCGCCAATCTCAAATTCGAGCTGTTTTGGGCGGTGTTCGAGCCGTTCGACGAACCCGAACGATTTGAAAAAAATCCGGCTGTTCGAGGTTATGTTCGATAACTGTTCGTGCACCCAAATCGTAACTGGATTTTTTCACAGTAATGCTTATAATCAATGTTAATACACAGTTTGAGTGTACAGCGGGGCGGGGGGAGGGGCATGGGATGGATCTCTGCAGAAATAATGAAGATCTCCATTTTTTTTTCTCTTTACCGCATTTACAGTGGGGAGGTGCAGTCTGTCAGCCTATCAGCAGCGCACACACGGAGCGAAGTGCTTTTTTTTCACACAAGCAAGGGCATGTGTCATTGGCTGTGCATGTCACATGTCCTTGCCCTATAAGACCCAGCCATTTTCCAGGTCGCCACCATTTTCTCACTGCTGCAGCTGAGTGATAGACGGCACTGCTGCTGCTGTTAGCACTATATTGTGTAACTGAATTGCAAGCAAATTTTCTCTTAAATAGACAGAAAGGTTTAGGGAGTAGGGACTAGTTTGTAATTGCAGCCCTTTTGAGGGCTAGGTTACAGCAGTTCCTAGCACTTTTAGCAGGCAGGTCTGTGCTCTTAAATCGCCAGATAGGTTGGGAGTAGTGTCTAGTTGTAATTCCAGCCCTTTTGAGGGCTAGGTTACATCAGTTCCTATCACTTTTTGCCAGGCAGGTCTGTTTTAGTGCTGTGCAAGTGTTTTTCACAGCATTTGGCTAAATCTAGCTAAGCAAATCCTTTTGGGCCTCTTGCAGAGTGTGTTAGTCAGTGGAATAGCCTATCTGTGTTGCAAGCTACACCAACTGTGTATGTAATACAAATTTTTTACTGCACCTAGCCAAGTAAAACCTTTTGGGCCTGTAGCAGTGTGTGGTACTCAATCTATTAGGTTATCTATACCAAGCTCCACCAGCTTTGAAATTAATAATCATTTTTAGCTGCATCTTGCCTGCAAAATAATTTTGGGCATATTAGCAGTGTGTGGTACTCATTCAATTAGGCCATCTATACTAAGCTCCCCCAGCTTTCAAATTACTAATAATTTTTAGCTGCATCTTGCCTGGAAAATAATTTTGGGCATAGTAGCAATGTGTGGTACTCATTGTATTAGGTCATCTATACCAAGCTCCACCAGTTTTGAAATTAATAATAATTTTTAGCTGCATCTTGCCTGGAAAATAATTTTGGGCATAGTAGTAGTGTGTGGTACTCATTGGATTAGGCCATCTATACCAAGCTCCACCAGCTTTGAAATTAATAATCATTTTTAGCTGCATCTTGCCTTTTAAATAATTTTGGGCATATTAGCAGTGTGTGGTACTCATTCTATTAGGCCATCTATAGTAAGCTCCACCAGCTTTCAAATTACTAATAATTTTTAGATGCATCTTGCCTGGAAAATAATTTTGGGCATAGTAGCAGTGTGTGGTACTCATTGTATTAGGCCATCTATACCAAGCTCCACCTGCTTTGAAATTAATAATAATTTTTAGCTGCATCTTGCCTGTAAAATAATTTTGGGCATATTAGCAGTGTGTGGTACTCATTCTATTAGGCCATCTATAGTAAGCTCCACCAGCTTTCAAATTACTAATAATTTTTAGATGCATCTTGCCTGGAAAATAATTTTGGGCATAGCAGCAGTGTGTGGTACTCATTGTATTAGGCCATCTATACCAAGCTCCACCAGCTTTGAAATTAATAATAATTTTTAGCTGCATCTAGCCCGGAAAATATTTTTTCTTCCCAATAGTGGTAGCAATAGAAATATGGGCCGTGCTCCTGGCTAACAAAAATATACGCTTCATAACAAAAAACACCAGCCTAGAGCACTGCATTAATAAGATAGCATCACCGTCTCTCCCAGTGCTAGGCCTACTACGCCGGCTATCATTCCTGTGCCTAAAACACAATGTATCGGTCCGCGCTAGCCACGATGCTGAGGGGTCTAAAGCTGCTGCTAACACTTTATCACAATTCAATTGGCAGATTTTCACAGAGCTCCTCCCCAACGCCCACCCATCGGGCAACAGTTGCCCACCCTCCCTATGGGATCTAGTGGCGAATAGTTGATGCCATTAATCAGAGCGTCAGTTGCCCCGTCGACGTGGCAAGCATACGGTAAGGCATGGGAAGAGTGGACACGACTAGTAGCAGGCAGACGGGTTGACCAATGTGAACAAGCCAGATTACAAGTCACCATAGAATTTCTCCACCAGCTAATGATGAGGGGCATATCAGGGGCGTCAGCGCAGCGGTGTCTGACCGGAGTAGCATTTCACTTCCAACTACTGAATTGGGGAGATGTGACAAAGAGATTCATTATCAGACAATCCATAAAAGGGTGGAAAAGGGGTCAGACAAGTCAGGAGTGTAGACGTCCCGTCCCGTGTCACTAAAACTGATTTCTCACATCATATCCCTAACACCATTAACATGACACTCACAATTTGAAGCAACACTACTGTCTACTGCATTTGCGATCGCCTTCTTCGGGGCGCTATGCATAAGCGAATTGGTCCCTTAATCTAAAATTACCACCAGTGGAGGCTTATTACACCAGGATGTAGTCATAGCCAATAATGCAATACGTCTACGCATACACCAATCAAAAATGGTTCCAGCGGGCAGGGGCACTTGGGTACTTCTACAACCCACAAACGGTACACTGAGTCGGGTAACAATAGTAAAAACATATATAACCATCAGATCACAAAGTAATTTCTTCCTATCACACATTGATGGAATGCCATTATCAAGATACCAGTTCCAAGCTATATTTAATAAATGCATAACATCGGCAGGGAACCACCCCAAAGATTACGGGACACATTCATTCCGCATAGGCGCGGCCACGGAAGCAGCAAGAGCAGGACTGTCAGAAACGGATGTTCAGAGGATAGGGAGATGGCGATCCACGTGGACTTGTTATCCTAATGTGGTTTGTTTCTTTTACAGGTGATGCTAAGCCAACAGTGTGGGTGATAGGCCACTCGTATATATATTGGGCAGAAAAAAGGGCCAAAGTCCTCCCAGGCGGGAGGAAATTAGAGTTTCATAACACATATTTAAACTGGAGAGGTATTAGAGGCCTGCTATGGCCACAGGTACTAATGAAGGTAATCAAGGTAGGGAGAGAGGGAAGAGGTCCGGTCATCTTAGTTATACAGGCCGGGGGAAATGACCTAGGTCATCACAAGAGCGCATAACTAATGGCAATAATGAAACTAGACACTGAGCGCTTCAGAGAATTTTTCACAAAACTAACTATAGTATGGTCAGAGATTGTGCCGATAGCGGTATGGCAAGGTGCACGAGACATCACGACCATCGAACGGACAAGGCGGGTAATAAATATTCGGATGGCAAAATTTAGAAGATACAGAGGCGGTGTAGTGATACAACACCGACAACTGGAAGGAGATAAAGCAGGCCTCATACGGCCCGACAGTGTTCACTTAATCGATATTGGACTGGACATATTCCTGTCAGGACTCCAGGACAGAGTGAAACAAGCGTTAAGAGTGATGGATGGGGGGCAGAGTCCTGCATACGAGTACGCAGGATCCTCCGTGGCCTGGAAATAGAAAGGACATGTTGGAGAGTTACACTTGTTGGCCAACTTGCCAGTGTGGAGACCCAGGGCATGCTGCAACAAGCTGAATTATTTTAGAAATAAAATGCCTTTCTAATGGAATGAGTATAAAGTGTTAATAAAGCTGTGACCGATCCTCACCCATCCAGTTGTAAGAGTTACATTATTGTATTGTCAAGGAAAGGGAGGCGGTAGGGAGGCTGAGCGTCTGGGTTTGGTTGGGGGTCACCACAGTCTGCCTAGGCTAGATGCATTTAAAAATTCTTATTAGATACACAGGCGGTGCAGCTTGCTTCGCAGCTGGGCTACTACGCCCAAAGTATTACCTAGGCTAGATGCAGTTAAAAATTCTACGCTGACTAGCAGACACTGAAACTTTGGAGCAGACCTCTGAGTAAACAACTCTTCAGACTCAACCATCTGTGTTACCCCAAGCCATAGTGTATGTAGTTTCTTACAGTTAAAAGGGGGGGGGGGTGACCCAACCCACCTGGAATTGACGATGCCAACGTCACGTAAAACACAGCAAGGGGACTCCAAAAAGAGTCTCCATTTTTTCCAAAAATTGTGGCACAGACACCACTTAAGTGGCATCAATTGCCCCAGAGTAGCTTAAAACGGTTGGTGAGGTGATTTTACCAAATCCTCAAGCTTTTAGTCTCCCCAGGATGACACAGGGGTAGAAAAGTCCTTGCGGATACATGATTTGTTCATCTTTATGAACGTGAGTCTGTCTACATTCTCAGTGGACAGCCGCGTGTGCTTATCTGTCAGCACGCCACCAGCAGCGCTGAACACACATTCAGAGAGAACGCTGGCTGCAGGGCATGACAAGATCTCCAAGGCGTGAGTGGCGAGCTCCGGACATTTTTCCAGATTGGAATCCCAAAATGAGCAAGGGTCCAGTGACACAGTCATGGCTTTGATGTTCACTTGGAGATACTCCTGTACCCTCCTCTCTAGGCGTTGACTATGTGTCAGACTTCTTGTCTCCTGTGGCCTTGCAAAGGATGGTCTAAAAAAGTGGTGAAACGATTCCACAAAATTGCTGTTACCAGCACATACTGTGTTACTGTTACGGTTTGAGTGATAAAGACTCGACAGTCCCACGGTTTGCAAGTTAGAACTGTGAGATTCACTACGTGCACCACTGGTGTTTTGTGGAAAAGCACATGTAAGATTCTGCAACAGCCTCTGCTGATACTCCTGCATGCGTGAATCCCTTTCTATGGCAGGAATTATTTCGGCAAATTTACTTTTGTACCGGGGATCTAAGAGTGTGGCAACCCAGTAGTTGGGATTACTTCGAATTCTGACAATCCAAGGCTCATGTTGCAGGTAGTGCAGCAAGAAGGCACTCATGTGTCTTGCGCATCCAGGAGGACCAAGTCCTTGTTGTGTTGGTAGCGAGGTAAGAATCATGCTTCCTTCCACTGCCCTCTCCCCCCAACCTCACACAACAGAAATGTGATCAAGGTCTCCCTCATCTGATGAGTCTTACATGCCCATCGCCAGTTCGTCCTCCACTTCTTCCTCGGCTCCTGCACCTTCCTCAACAGTTTGGCTGCTACCATGCGCCCTGGTTAATCCCTCTCCCCCACTCTCCCATGCCTGCCGCCTTGGTGCTGCCGACCGTCTGGACCTTGGAGATGTTATCCCTTCCGTATACAACTCCTCCTCTACTTCCTTCACCTCCTCTTGTCCCACCACCTGACTCTGAATTCTGTTTAACGTGTGCTCCAGCATGTAAATCACCAGAATAGTCATGCTGATAGTGGCATCGTCATCACTAAACATCTTCGTCGCCATTTCAAAACTGTGCAGAAGGGTGTGTGGCGCCCCTGAGGGTTCAGTCGCCACAGAGGTACTGCATCTCACCCAGAGGTGTGGTATCTCACCCTCAGGTAAGGAAGGAGTATGGCTCGGGACCCTAACACCAGCATCCAACACATACCCGCAGTGGGGGTAGGGCGAGATTGCTCCTAAGGGAGAGCACAGTCCCAGGTCCCTAGCTGGTGGGAGGGTCCTATGTAGTGAGTGTGGGTGGAGAAAGCAGCATAGGGGAGCACATGACAGGGAGAGTATAAATAGGAAGCCATCTTAGAAAGAGCAAGCCAGTCAGAGGAGGAGAAGTGACAGGAGCAGAGGCTCTGCATGAGCTCTGCTCTGGAGGCGGGCCTAGCCTGGGAGGCCCAGGACTGAAGGAGAGAAGAGAGGAGTGGGAGCAGGAAGGCTCCAGGAACCGAAGTGACACTAGGGGTACGGGCCGTGCAGAAGGCCACCCGTACACCCGCTGCTACCAGGAGGTAGAGGGGTCAGGCCAGATAAGGGAAACCGGTCCCTCAACTAGCGGAGAAACAGCAAGGCTCAACTAGAAACCGGAGGCTGCAGCATTTCATGTACTGCAGGCCAAAGTCCACACCAGTCTCACTAAGAAGGTAGCCACATAGAACCCAGGGGACGGAACACACGTCGCCCGCCAAGGCCCTAGGATACCGGATAGAAGTGTCACTGGGTGTGGGGTGCAGGGAGAAGGCCAGAGAAAGGACACACAGAAGGGCGTCCTGCTAAGTACTCTGGAGCTATCTGGGGGTGGACTGAGCCCCTCACTGAGTACGCACAGCACGACGGGGGAGATTGCTCTGGTACCTGTAATCTGGACTGCAACAACTGTGAGTAAAGAACTTGGGACTGCATCACACGGACTCTGTGTTCATTACTGACTCCCTGCACTTCAACCACCATCATCCACCCACACTGCCCTGAAGCTACATTCGTCCTGTGGGGAGTAATAATACCATTGCTGCAAAACCACCAGCTTCAGAGGACTGTTCAGCAGCTGCGGCCCCTTTGGCCGCACTCCATAGGTGGCATAGTCGGACATTATAAAACCCATATATACAAATTACCCTTGGATTGACCGCCCTGGGTCACGGACCGGGTCACTGCCACAGTGACTACAACCCCCAGCGTCTTCCGGCCCGGCTCCGGGTACCCCACGGCCCAGGGGGTGCGTCAACTTCATAGGTCCCTGATCTGAGACCACTCCTGCAGCGTGATTTGCTCCACCCCTGGATCTCGTTGGCCCAGGCTATACATCAGAACGTATTGCATCAGGGCTTGTCGGTGCTGCCACAGTCGCTGCAACATGTGCAGAGTTGAATTCCACAGTGTCGGCACATCGCATTTCAGCCGGTGAACTGGCAGGCCCAGCGACTTCTGTAGAGATGTAAGTCGTTGAGCTGCGGGATGCGAACGGCGGAAGTGAGCACACAGCGACCGTGCCCTCTGCAGAAGGCCAGCTAGTCCGGGATAGTGGGCTAAAAATTGCTGGACAACCATGTTCAACACATGAGCCATACAAGGCACGTGTGTGACATTGCCCCGGCGAAGGGCCGCACCCAGGTTTGCAGCATTGTCGCACACGGCCTTCCCTGGTTGCAGGTCCAGTGGAGACAACCATTCATGAAACTGGGTCTCCAGAGCTGACCACAACTCCTCAGCTGTGTGACTCACATTTCCCAGACATTTCAAAGTAAACACAGCCTGATGCCGTTGAGCCCTGCTGCCAGCATAGTAAGGAGGTGTGCAGGATTCCTTCTGCGCAGTTAGAAAGCGGGTGGCATTACAAGACAGGCTTTGGGTGCAGGTGGAGGACCGAGAGGAGCTTGAGGAGGCAGAACCAGTGGAGGAACTTCTAGATAAAGAGGATTGACGCACAACTTGTGGGGACGGCAAGACTTGGTCAGCAGCCCCTTGTCCTGCTGTCACCATAGTTACCCAGTGCCCAGTCAGCGACATGTAGCGCCCCTGTCCATGCCTACTCGTCCAAGTGTCTGTGGTGAAATGCACCCTGTCACACACAGAGTTTCTCAAAGAAGAGGTGATGTTGTGTGCGACATGCTGTTGTAGCGCAGGCACACCTTTCTTTGAGAAGTAGTGCCGACTGGGCATCTGGTACTGGGGCACTGCGACGGACATAAGGTCTTGAAAATCCTCTGTGTCCACCAGGCGGAAAGGCAGCATTTCTGTAGCCAACAGCTTGCAGATGGTGAAATTCAACCTCTTAGCTTTGTCATAGCTAGGAGGAAATGGTCTTTTACTTGTCCACATCTGAGGGACCGAGGGCTGGCTGTTGTGCTTAGACGGGGTTGAGTAGGGTGTCCCCGGCAAACTGCCGGTCTGTGAGGAAGATGCTGGCGGAAAAGTTAGGTTGCCTTGATCCAACGGTGGTGCTCTCGATGTCGGAGAGCGCTCAACACCAGCTTGTGTTTCCACTTCCAAATGAAATGATGACCTGCCAATCACACTGGCTGTTGCGGGTAAAGAGGTGGCAGGTCTGCGTCCAAAAACATGTGTGACTGCTGTCCCCCCAGTCACAGAGGATGAAGAGGCCGCGGATGCACAAGATGGGGCAGACGGTGGTTGGCCCGGCCGGCTAGGCCGCATTGTAGCACAGTGAGCTTCCCACTGCAACTTAAGCTTCATATCCATGTGACGGTTCATGCATGAAGTACTCAAACTATGGATTTTTTGGCCTCAACTTAGCTTTTGGTGACAAATATTACAGATAACACGAGTTGGGTCATCCTTATCGATCTGAAAAAATGCCCAGGCTATGCAAGGCTTAGAGCCCATGCGACCTGAAGAGCCACTACGACTTGTGGTCAGAAGCAGAGTTGTGGTTGAGGATGCAGTTGTTGACGTGCTTCCAGTACTCCGTCTCTGTTCAGGAAGGCGCAACCTAACCTCGTCGTCAATAGCATCTGTGACGCCCAGCTGCGCTTGGTATCACAGATCCTAGAAGAATGCATTGATGGAATCCTCCACAAGAGGCCGCCATAAACATTCACACATCTCCACCTTCCACCTCAGACCACCAGAATGAGCCTGTTACGGATATAAATAGGCAAGGTGGAGCTAGGCAGTTCAGTTCCTCTGAAGAGTTCCTGCAGTAGAGAAGCCTAAGAGAGGTCAGTCTGCAGTGGAGCTCAGTCTAGTCTAGAGAACTCAGTTAATAGTACAGCAGTGGAGCACGAGGCTCCTGCTAGCTAGATTCAGGGAGCCCAGTTAGAGCTTAAGGTGTGCCGGCGCCATAAGATCGGTGAAGCGTGGCAAGCTGCCGTTAGTGTGTATAGCCTAGTGAGGGCCCGAGTAGGCCGAAGGCGAGTGGAGAGTTAGTACATAGGGGGCAGAGGAGCTTAACCAGCTCACCCGAAGCATTTTTGTGGTCAGTGTATACATGAAAAGGATGGATCGCACCCTCCAGTAGGTGCCTCCATTCCTCAAAGGCCAGTTTCATCGCGAGCAGTTCTCTATCACCAATCGAATAATTTCGCTCAGCCAAGGAAAAAGATTTAGTGAAAAAGAAATAGATTATTTTTCTACCCTGAGCATTCTTCTGGTACAGTACAGCTCCTGCGCCGACAGAAGACGCATCTATCTCCAAAAAGAACGGTTTGGAATCGTCAGGACGGTGCAAGATAGGAGCTTTAGTGAAGCAGAGTTTCAATTTAGCGAAAAACTCCTCTGCCTCAGGACTCCAATCCTTAGGATTGGCCCCTTTTCGAGTGAGGTCGGTGATAGGCGAAGCAAGTGTGGAAAAGTGCGGAATAAACTGCCTGTAATAATTTATGAACCCCAAGAAATGCTGAACAGCTCTCAGAGAACGGGGCTCGGGCCACTTCAGAACAGCCTCGAGTTTCTCGGGATCCATAGTAAGACCGGACCCAGAAACAATATAACCCAGGAAGGTTAAGGACTCTTGCTCGAAAAGACACTTCTCAAGCTTCGCATATAAGCGATTCAATCGCAGACGGTGCAATACAGTTTACACCGTCCGACGATGCTGCTCAAGGTTCGAAGAAAAAATCAAGATGTCATCAAGATACACGACAACAGCCGTAAGAAGTAAATCCCTGAAGACATCATTCATGAAGTCCTGAAAAACTCCGGGAGCATTGCATAATCCGAAAGGCATGACGAGGTACTCATAATGACCATCACTGGTATTAAAAGCCGTTTTCCACTCATCACATTCAAGGATTCGCACAAGACTGTATGCCCCGCGGAGATCCAATTTACAGAAAATTGTCGCACCCCGAAACCAATCAAACAGCTAGGTAATCAGAGACAAAGGATATTTATTCTTTACTGTCACCGCATTTAGACCACGTTAGTCAATGCAAGGACGCAAAGACCAGTTCTTCTTAGTGACAAAAAAGAATCCAGCCCCTACTGGGGATGTAGATTTACGGATAAATCCCCTTGCCAGATTATCTGCAATGTATTCTGACATTGCTTTTATCTCAGGGACCGACAAAGGATATACCCTGCCTCTTGGGGGTTTAGAACCCGGTAGTAAGTTTATGGTGCAATCATACGCCCAGTGAGGTGGTAGAGTCTCTGCAGCCTTTTTGGAGAAAACATCTGCATACTCCACGTATTGAACGGGTAATGCTGACAGCTCTGGAGGTAACTCGGAACGAGAAACCGGACGAATACAATTCCCCTGGCAGGAAGAGCTCCACTGGATAACCTGACCGGTTGACCAGTCCAGATGGGGGGAATGCCTCCGGAGCCAGGGCAGGCCCAAAAGTACCGAATCCACCCCCTCCTCCATCACCAGGAAAGAAATAAATTCATAATGGCTAGTTCCTATCTGGAGTTGTATAGCCTCAGTATGATGGGTAACCTACTTAGGCAGAACAAACCTGTTAACTACTCGGATCTTAACAGGATTAGGAAGTAAAATTAATGGAACTGAGTGGCTCTGAGCGAAAGACGTGGACATAAAGTTTGCCTCTGCTCCCAAGTCTACACAGGCTCCTATCTCCACAGTCTTCTGATCAAGAATGACTGAGGAAGGCAACAGAATTTTGGAGGAAACAAATTCATTCTCTAGTGACTCGCCTCCAACAGACACTAGAACTCCCCGTTTCCCTGAACATGCGGAGAGCGACTGGCGCATCGCCCAGACCTCCGAAGAGTGTGGGACAATAGACCGGATTTTATTGACCATTTGGGAAGACGAAGACCCTCCGTGCGTGACACCTCCATGGGCACAGAGGGGTCATAATTGCCCAAACCCTCATTCAGAGGCACTGAGAAGGCTGGAGCAGCACGCTCCCGTAGCTTCTCAGCAGTCACCTCCAGTCGCCTCTCGGCAAACCAAAGGTCAATTCTGGTAGCGAGATTAATCAATGCCTCAATTGTTACTGGCACCTCTCGGGTAGCTAACGCATCTTTTACATGGGAGGCCAGACCTCTCCAGAAAATGGGAATCAGAGCTTTGTCTGGCCAATCCAACTTGGCTGCTAGGGTGCGGAAACGCACTGCATAGTCGCTTACGGACGACGTAGCTTGACTAAGAGCGAGAAGAAGCATGGCAGTGTCATTGGTGACCTCAGGACCCAAAAAGACCTGTTTGAAGGCTGTTGTGAAACCGGCTACAGTCTGCACAACTGGATCTGACCGTTCCCAGAGTGGAGTAGCCAATTCCAGCGCCCGCTCGGAGAGCAGGGAAAAAATAAATCCCACCCAAGACCTATCAGTGGGGTACACCTGCGGTTGCAACTAGAAGTGCACCACACATTGATTGAGAAACCCCCGACAGGTCCGAGGGCTCCCAGAAAACTTATTTGGAAGCGCTAGGCGAGGAGCTGGTACAGGGGAGGGTATTAGGGCGGCTACCGTCTGGCCCACAGCCTGAGCGGTCTGAGTTGGAATGTCCAGAGTCGGCGCACATTGTTCTACTCGTTGCAACCGAGACTCCAGCTGCTGGATATAGCGTTGCATCGAGGATGAGCCATTCTGACTCTGTGCAGTAGCCGTCATATTCAGCCAGACCCTGGCCTAGTCTAATGTTATGCTGGCGTGTCCTTTAATAAAATAAAATAAAACCTAAAGGACACGTCAGGGTCCACCGGACTGCAGAGGAACTGCAGCAGCTGAGTCCCAGAGGAATGTTCAGCTAAGCACAGAGAAAGAAATGAACTAGTGTGTTAAGTGCACACACAAGTAGTAACTAAACATGGTACTAAGCTGGGAGTTAGCAACACTCCAGAAACAAAACTAATAAACTTCTGCACTGCAAGACACCGCTGTGCAGAGCAGGAAGGATTTGGCAGCAAGAAACGCCTGAGCACTAGATGACGGCGTATAGAGCTGCAGATAGCTGCAGGCCAGGAATGGCCTGGAACCTAAGTTCCTAAAGAGGAGGAGGATCTCTGCAGCATCCAACACATGGGTGTAAAAGTGGCAGTGTGATCACACATACAATGGTGGAGACCTGGAATGCAGGATCGGTAGCGAGGACGTCTCCGTGGCGTGGACACCAACCGGTGAACCGACATGGTAGAGTGTGCTGCTCACAGACTTCCTCTAGCCCTAATTGATGGCTAGGATGACTAGGGAGCACACAGCAGGAACCCTTGACAACAACTCACACACACTGCCTTTGCTGCCAGAGACCTCACCCCAGGTTAGAAAGAGATAGACTAGGCACTGGGGCGGAGCCCACGGAGCCCTTAAATACACTAGAGACAGCCCCAGCCCCCCAGGACAACCAACCATGCAGTACCAGACAGCAGTGGGTGTGGCTTAGCAGCACATGACCCCCCAAGGGGCGTGGCTTAGCGGCACATGAGCAGAAACGCAAAAACTACACTTAGAATCCCTAGAACCGAATCTAAATGCTGATAATTACTGACCAGCAGGAAAGGGCCTGGCCAGACGCCGCAAGAAAGCCCTTCTCCTGCGTACCGGCCTAACACACGGTTTTAGGCTGTGGCCTTGTAGTATAGTATTGGTCAGTGACCAAGTGTGAATAGGTTCAACAAAAAACAGATGACTGACTTTAAATTAAGTATATTTGGCCCACTCCACAAAATGTCTGTATTATTACCGCAGTAATATGCGATCACGTGTGACTACCATGGTTTTAGACTGTGGCCTTGTAGTATAGTATTGGTCAGTGACCAAGTGTGAATTGGTTCAACAAAACACAGATGGCTGACTTTGAATGGAGTGGAATATTTGCCAAGCTCCACAAAATGTCTGTATTATTACCGCAGTAATGTGCGAGCACGTGTGACTACCACGGTTTTAGGCTGTGGCCTTGTAGTAAGGCATTGGTCAGCGACCAAGTGTGAATAGGTTCAGCAAAACACAGCTGGCTGACTTTAAATTGAGTGTAATATTTGGCACGCTCCAAAAAACTCACGATTATAACCGCAGTAATATGGAATCACGTGTGATGATGGAAAAGTTTCTCTTCTTACACAATACAGCAATGTGAATAGAATAAAAAAAAATCTGCCTGTATTCTGCTAACAAGCAAATGGAGCAGAAAAATGGAATACTGTATTGCTTTTTCAGCAAATAATCAGGATTAAGAGCAAAAAAAAAATAGCTCTGATATATAAGGCTATGGATATCTGTAACAGCAGCAGCGGACAGAACGTGCACAGAACGTGCAATGGACCCTATTGTGCTGTATACACTGTCCACAAACCCTGCCTAATTACTGCTTTCACCAGTCATATATGCAGCTGGATTAGTCCTCAGAAGGACTGCTTAGTTTAGATGTATATACATCTGTGGAATACCTCACTAAAACAACCACCAATTCTATCCCTCACTCAGCAGCACCTCTCTCTACTCTGACAGGTCTTATATACAGTTGTGCTCAAAAGTTTACATACCCCAGCAGAATTTTTCCTTTTTTGGCCTTGTTTCAGAGAACCTGAATTATTTCTCCACTCATGGTTATTGGTTGGGTGAAGCCATTTATTGTCGAACTACTGTGTTTTCTCTTTTTAAATTTTAATGACAACCAAAAACATCCAAATGACCCTGATTAAAAGTTCACATATCCCAGTTTTTAATACCGTGTATTGCCCCCTCTAGCATCAATGACAGCTTGAAGTCTTTTGTGGTAGTTGTGGATGAGGTTCTTTATTTTCTCAGATGATAAAGCTGCCCATTCTTATTGCAAAAAGCCTCCAGTTCCTGTAAATTTCTGGGCTGTCTAGCATGAACTGCGCGCTTGAGATCTCACCAGGGTGGCTCAATGTTATTGAGGTAAGGAGACTGAGATGGCCACTCCAGAATCTTCACTTGGCCTTGTGTTTTGGATGGTTGTCATGTTTTAACATCCAAGTACGTCCCATGCGCAGCTTCCGGGCTGATGAGTGCAAATTTGCCTCCAGTATTTGCTGATAACGTGCTGCATTCATCTTTCCTTCAACTTTTACCAAGTTTTCTGTGCCTTTGTAGCTCACACATGCTTTACTGTAGGAATGATGTTCCTTTCATCATAGGCCTTGTTGACCTCTCTCCAAATGAAACTCACTCAGCTTTTATGCACACACACAAACAATAACCATGAATGGAGAAAAATTTTTTTTGTTATCATTCATATTCTGTGAAACAAGGCGAAGAAAGGAAAAATTCTGCCGGGGTATGTAAACTTTTGAACACAACTGTAGACCTGATGACGCTATGCAGCCAGCCAATCACTGTAATGCCACAACCAACATAGCTACGACATTACAGTGAGTGGCAGGCAATCCTTGCATGTTAATTGGCTCACTAAAGTGCCAAACATGCGGGGAGGAGACCCGAGCGCCCATCCGAGCATCCCGAAAATACTCGAGGAGCGCTGAGCATCTCGAGCAGTGAGATGCTCAGGCGAGTACTGAGCAGTGACGAGCACGCTCGCTCAGCACTAATACCCACCAATCTAAGACTGCCATGACAGACCTCGTCCACCGCCATTGGTATGCTCCTGGGTCCATTGTCACTGCAGCCAAACACGTTCAAGCCTGTCTGACCTGTGCGCTCAACAAGGTGGGGTGCACCACAATGACACCTATGAGACACACATAAAGGCCCCTGTACCCATTCCAGCATCTTCAGATACACTACATTCAACTTCACAAGATGCAAACCTACAAGTATGTACTTGTATGTGTCAACCTCTTCTCAGAATGCCAGAAGCATACCCTGTGTGTAAAGTCACCGCCAAGACTACAGCGAAGAAACTAATCTCAGAAGTTGTCTGCAGATACGGGGGGGCCTGAGACCATAGAGCGTGACAGAGGCACCCACTTTACCAGAGAAGTAATGCAGGAAATAATGTCCACCCTGGGAATGGAACAGGCCTTTCATACTCTGTATATAATTAGCCAAAATGTGGTAACCCAAAAGATAAATTATTTTGTGTAGCAGAAAGTGTTTAAAAATTAACTTTTATTCTCACTGTTTAAAAAAAAATTAGATAGAGCACACAATAACCCAAAGTGCAATGTACATAGACAAACATACAAATAAAAGGTATGGTAACATGGGACCAACTCCTCTCTTGTTGTTCACCAGTAACCCTCTGGGGCAAAAATCAAATTCGCAAGCAGATCCTGTATGATTTGAGCTAATACAACCCCTGGCAAAAATTATGGAATTATGGGCTCGGAGGATGTTCATTCAGTTGTTTAATGTTGTTGAAAAAAAGCAGATCACAGACATGGCACAAAACTAAAGTGATTTCAAATGGCAACTTTAGGGCTTTAAGAAACACTAAAATAAATCAAGATTAAAAATGTGGTATTCAGTAAGGGTAATTTTTTTCAGACCAAGCAGAGAGAAAAAATTATGGAATCACTCAATTCTGAGGAAAAAATTATGGAATTACCATGTAAATTTTAATTTCCAAAACTAACACCTGCATCAAATTAGATCTGCTCGTTAGTCTGCATCTAAAAAGGAGTGATCACACCTTGGAGAGCTGTTGCACCAAGTGGACTGACATGAATCATGGCTCCAACACGAGAGATGTCAATTGAAACAAAGGAGAGGATTATCAAACTTATTAGTGTAGTACTACAAGCTTTATGGCATATAAGATTTTGCTAAATATTTATAGTATTAACCTTTTACCCCCGAAGGTGATTTGCACGTTAATGACCAGGCCAATTTTTACAATTCTGACCACTGTCACTTTATGAGGTAACTCAGAATCAGTGGGATCCGTTGAAGTGTTCCAGAGTTTTTGTTTTTTCGTGACATATTGTACTACATGATAGTGGTAAAATTTATTCGATATGACTTGCGTTACATTGTGAAAAAATCAGAAATTTGGTGAAAATTTTGAAAACTTTGCAATTTTCAAACTTTGAATTTTGATGCCCTTAAATCAGAGAGATATGTCACACAAAATAATTAATAAATAACATTTCCCATATGTCTACTTTACATCAGCACAATTTTGGAACCAAAATTTTTTTTTGTTAGGAAGTTATAAGGGTTAAAATTTGACCAGCGATTTCTCATTTTTCCAACAAAATTTACAAAACCATTTTTTAGGGCCCACATCACATTTTAAGTGACTTTGAGGGGCCTTTATAACAGAAAATCCCCAAAAGTGCCACCATTCTAGAAACTGCATCCCGCAAGGTGCTAAAAACAACATTCAATAAGTTTATTAACCCTTCAGGTGCTTCCCAGGAATTTTTGGAATGTGGAAGAAAACAATGAACATTTAACATTTTTTCACAAAAATTTTAGTTTAGACCCAAATATTTTTATCTTTGCAAGAGTAACAGGAAAAAATGGACCCCAAAATTTGTTGTGCAATTTCTCTTGAGTACACTAGTACCCCATATGTGGGGAAAAAAACACTGTTTGGGCACACGGCAGGGCTCGGAAGGGAAGAAGCGCCATTTGACTTTTTCAATGTAAAATTTGCTTGAATAATTAGAGGATGCCATGTTGCATTTGGGGAGCCCGTGATGTGCCTAAACAATGGAAACCCACACAATTGACACCATTTTGGAATCTCGACCCCTCAGGGAACTTATCTAGATGTGTGGTGAGCACCCTGAACCCCCAGGTGCTACACAGAAGTTTATAACATTGATCTGTAAAAATAAAATTTTCACATTTTTCCGACAAAAATGTTTTTCAGCCCCCAATTTTGCATTTTCATAAGGGTAACAGGAGAAATTGCACCATACCATTTGTTGTGCAATTTCTCCTAAGTCGATGCCCCATATGTGGGGGAAAACCACTGTATGGGCACACGACAGGGTTCGGAAGGGAAGGAGCGCCATTTGACTATTTTAATGTAAAATTTGCTTGAATAATTAGCGGGCACCATGTCGCGTTTGGGGAGCCCCTGATGTGCCTAAACAGTGGAAACTGCCCACTAATGACCCCATTTTGGAAACTAGACCCCTCAAGGAACTTATCTAGATGTGTGGTGAGCACCCTGAAACCCAAGGTGCTTCACAGAAGTTTATAACGTATAACTTTTTCCACAAAAATGATCTTTTATCTCCAAATTTTTTATTTTCACAAGGGTAAGAGGAGAAAATGGACCGCAATTTCTCTTGAGTACGCCAATACCCAATATGTGGGGAAAAAACACTGTTTGGGAGCACGGCAGGGTTCAGAAGGGATTGAGAACTGTGTGACTTTTTGAACGCAAAATTGGCTGGAATCGAGAGCGGAGAGCTGGAAACATGTTGCATTTGGAGAGCCCCTGAGGCGCCTAAACAGTGGAAACCCCCCGCAAGTGAAACATATGGGGTGCCCCTCCATGAAACATATGGGGTGCCCCTCCGTGAAACATATGGGGCGCCCCTCCGTGAAACATATGGGGCTGAAACTCGAACATGTTACTCGAGCATCCGCGATACTCAGTGCATACCCTGGACCCGATGCAAACTCAAGTAGCAAGCACTTGCACTTAATACTAGTCACCTTATCATCATCATTTTTTTTTTTACTTTTGAAAAAATTCCAACCCCAACACAACCCTAACACTAACCCCAACCCTAACACTAACCCCAACACAATCCTAACACAACCCTAATCCTACCCCTAACCCTAAATCTAATCCTAGAGTTTATTTTTTACACCGTTCCTCATGCAGTATAAGTGATTAGACAACTTTATTCTTCGGGTCGGTACGATTACAGCTATACCAGATTCATATCTGTTTTTTATGTTTGGCAGCTGTCACACATTAAATTATGCTTTTTTGTTGTTGCAAAGACTAGTTTTTACAATCATTTTTCCATATTTCAGCCGACAGAGTTATGTAAGGGCTTGTTTTTTGCAGGACAAGTTGACATTTTTATTGGTACCATTTTCGTGTCATTTTTTGAACGCTTTCTATTCTGATTTTTGGAAGGCAGAGTAAACAAAAAGCAACAAATCAGGATTTTTTTTTTGTTTTTTTTTATGCCGTTCCACGTGTGGTAAAATTGATAAGGCAGCATTATTCTTCGGATTAGTACGTTTGTAACGATAACACATTTATATAGGTTTTTTATGCTTTGGCGCTTTTACGCAATAAAAACTATTTTATAGAAAAAAAAAATTTTTTGCATCGCTTTATTCTGAGAGCTATAACTTTTTTATTTTTCAGCTGATGGAGCTGTATGGTGGCTTGTTTTTTGTGGGACAAGATGATGTTTTTAGCGGTACCATTTTTATTTACATTTGTCTTTTTGATCGCGCTTTATTCCATTTTTTGTTTGGCGGTATGATGATAAAGCATAGTTTTTTATTTTTTACCGTGTTCACTAAAGGGGTTAACTAGTGGGAAAATTTTATAGGTCAGGTCGTTCCAGATGTGGCAATACCAAATATGTGTACTTTTATTGTTTTTTTTTCATAATAATATTTATATATGGGTACAGTATATATATTTTTTTATTTTTATTATTTTTTAGTTATTTTTTTTATATTTTTACAATATTTTTTCACTTTCTGACGCATTTACAATTTGTCCCACCATGGGACTTTCATTTTTTGCAGGCTGATCGCTTGTGTTACGGATCTGGGTGGTGGAACCTCTGTGCCTAAGTGACTAAGTATCAACTCAGACCGACCCTGGTCGTACGGCGGCTAACAACTCCGTGACCAGGGAGGGACCGAGCAGAGGGACCAGGTGCTACTCTGGGGATGACCTTGTAAGAGAGCAGGTGGCTCCCACGGGTCAGCAGACTGGGACTGACCGGTATAGCGGATGGACACAACAGGCAGGCAGAAGTCTCTGGATAGTTGACGGGTGGTCACGGCACGTGACGGCAGAGCAGGTTGAAGTCTCTAGGTAACAGACAGGTGGTCACGGCAAGTGACCACAGGAGCCTCCAGGTAGGCTATCAGGTAACAGGCAGGGAACTGGCAGGAACAGGCAGGTGACAGGCGGGTGCTCCCAGGTGAGCAGGCTAGCAGGCACGGCAGGTAGCAGGCAGGTAACTGGCAGGAACAGGCAGATAACAGGCGGGTGCTCCCAGGTGAGCGGGCTAGCAGGCACGGCAGGTAGCAGGCAGGTAACTGGCAGGGGCATCCTGATAAGCAGGCGGACTTGCCCAAAGACAGACTGGCAGGTAGAACGGAAGGCAGACTGTCGGGCTGGAGAGTAGTCAGACTGGCGGACTGGAAAAGTAGTCAGGCTGGCAACTGGACCTGAGGGCTGAAGCAGAGGTAAGTATACTGTGCAACAACTTTTTCTCGGGCACCTCCATTTTGGAACCTCTTTGGAGGAGGTGCCTTATATATGGGAGGATCCTCGGCTATTGGCCGGGGACTCCTTAGGACGGCGCGCGCGGCCCCTTTAAGAGAGAGGGAGAGCGCGCTCACGCCCTAAGCACAGTGCCCGGGAAGCTGCGCGCACCAGCAGCAGCAGGAAGAGGAGCGCAGGAGGACGCCGCGCGGGGAGCGGGGAGGTGAGAAGGATGGTGTCTCTGCCTGGCAGGGGGCAGAGACGCCTATGCTACAGTACCCCCCCCTTTACGCCCCCTCTTTTTTAGGCCAGAAAGAAATTTTTCAAGGAAAAGCGGGGCATGGATGTTCTCCCTGGGTTCCCAAGTTCTCTCCTCTGGGCCAAACCCCTTCCAATCCACCAGAAGAAAGGTTTCTCCTCTTACCCTCTTGGTGGCCAGAATATTCTCTACCTCAAACACGTCCTCAGCAGAAACTGGAGCAGGGGAAGAACCTTGATTGTTGGAAAAAGAGTTAAAGACAACTGGTTTGAGGAGAGATACGTGGAAGGAGTTGGGAATCCGTAAGGTGGCTGGGAGTTTTAACTTGTAGGCCACTGGATTGATTTGCTTAAGGACTTCCAATGGACCGATGAACCGAGGACCCAACTTATAAGAGGGTATTTTGAGCTGAACATGTTTGGAGGAGAGCCAAACCTTGTCTCCCAGACGGAATTGAGGCGGATCCAGACGTCTCTTGTCAGTATGTCTCTTCATCCGCTCGGAGGACTGAAGAAGTGCGGACCTAGTACTCAAATGGTGGCAAATTCGCTGACCAGAGACTCAGTGGCAGGGTTGTCAACAGAAGCGGAGACGGGAAACGGAATACGGGGATGTTGACCATAGACTATAAAGAACGCAGACTTGGAAGATGATTCGCTCTCATGGTTGTTGTAGGAAAATTCGGCCCATGGCAGGAGATCCACCCAATCAGTATGGTGAGCGTTAACAAAGTGCCCGAGGTAGCTGATAAGGATCTGGTTGATCCGCTCCACTTGCTCATTGGACTGTGGATGATAAGCGGAGGAGAAATCCAGGGTGACATCCAGCAGCTTACACGTAGCTCGCCAGAAACGAGAGGTGAACTGAACCCCTCGATCCGACACGATGTGAAGGGGTAGGCCATGGAGACGGAAGATGTGGAGGAAGAAGTCCTTAGCTAGCACTGATGCAGACGGGAGACCAGGCAGGGGAATGAAGTGAGGGGAATGAAGTGAGCCATTTTAGAAAAGCGGTCGGCGACCACCCAAATGACTGTACAACAGAGACAGGCAGATCTGTGATAAAGTCCATAGCAATGTGTTGCCACGGAGCATCAGGTACGGGAAGAGGCAGGAGATGACCGGCTGGTAGATGTCTGGTAACTTTGTTGCGGGCATAGGACGAACAGGCTGAGATGAAGTCTACCACATCCAGGGTAGGCCACCAGTAATGCCGGGCGATGAGCAGGAAGGTCTTCTTTTGGCCAGCATGGCCGGCTAGTTTAGATGAATGACCGCAGCGAAGAACCTTCACACGATCTGGTACTGCTACAAACGTCTTACCGGGTGGAAGATGAGTCAGATCCAAGGGGGCCACATTCATCACTTTGGAGGGGTCGATGATGTGCATAGGCTCCTCCTCTTGATCGGAGGACAGGAAGGATCGGGACAAGGCGTCGGCTTTGACATTCTTGTCCGCCGGGAGGAAGTGTAGGACGAAGTCGAAGAGGGCGAAGAACAAAGACCACAAGGCCTGGCGCGGGTTGAGTCTTTGGGCGTTCTGGAGATATGCCAGGTTTTTGTGATCCGTATAGATGATCACCAGGTATAGAGAACCTTCAAGCAGGTAACGCCACTCCTCCAGCGCCAATTTAACGGCTAACAGTTCTCGGTCTCCTATGGAGTAGTTGCGCTCCGAGGAAGAGAAGAGTTTGGAGAAGAAGCCGCAGGTTAATTTTCTCCCGGAAGAAGACTTTTGGGTGAGCACCGCTCCGGCTCCGGAGGAGGAAGCATCAACCTCCAGGTCGAACTGTTTGTTGCAATCCGGACGGTGCAGCACTGGGGCTGAGGAGAAGGCTTGCATTAAGGAAAGGAGTGCCTCCTCAGCTTCGGATGACCATTCCTTGGGATTTGCTCCCTTACGGGTGAGCGCAGATATGGAAGCAGTCCGAGAAGAGAAGTGCAGGATGAAGAGACGTTAGTAGTTGGCAGAGCCCAGGAATCGCTGAATCGCCTTCAACCCCTCCGGACGGGGCCACTTTAGGACAGCAGAGAGCTTCTCCGGATCCATTCGTAGGCCGGTCTGGGAGATAACATAGCCCAGGAAAGGGAGAGAGGACTGCTCGAAGAGGCACTTCTCGTATTTTGCATAGAGGTGGTTCTGCCTGAGCCTAAGCAGGACCTGACGAACATCCCTCCGGTGTGTGGGAAGATCCAGAGAGAAGACCAAGATATCGTCCAGGTATACCACCACGCATGAGTAAAGAAGATCACGGAAGATGTTGTTGACCAATTCTTGGAAGACAGCGGGAGACCGAAGGGCATCACACGGTACTCATAGTGACCGTCCCGGGTATTGAATGCCGTCTTCCACTCATCTCCTTAACGGATTCGGACCAGGTTATACGCTCCACGTAGATCCAGCTTGGAAAAGATCCTGGCGCCCTTAAGGCGATCAAACAACTCGGAGATGAGCGGCAGGGGATATATGTTTTTTACCGTGATCTGATTGAGTCCTCTATAATCAATACAGGGGCGTAGCGCACCATCCTTCTTTTTGACAAAGAAGAATCCGGCTCCAGCCGGGGAGGTAGATTTCCGGATGAATCCCCTAGCCAGATTCTCCTCAATGTACTCAGACATGACCCGGGTTTCGGCTGCCGACAATGGGTAAATACGCCCACGGGGTGGAGTGGCTCCAGGTACCAGGTCGATCGGGCAATCATATGGCCTATGAGGTGGCAGTGTCTCTGCTTCCTTTTTATCGAAGACATCCGCGTAGGGCCAGTAAGGAGCCGGTAGACCAGGTAAATTAGCTGGGGCAGGTGGAGGACGAGTCGGGCGAACCGGAATCAGGCAGGTCCTATGGCAGTCCTGCCCCCACCGGAGTACTTCTCCGGATCGCCAGTTCAGCACGGGTTCATGTGTCTGGAGCCAGGGTAGACCTAGCAATAGGGAGTGAGAGAGTCCGGACAGCACATGGAAGGAGATTTTCTCCGAGTGCAGCATTCCCACCTACAGGGTTAGGGGCTCAGTGACAAGCAGGATGGTCACCGGAAGGAGTCTTCCATCCACAGAGGCGACGGACAATGGTTCAGCCAGAGGTTTGGTGGGAATTCGGTATCTCTCTACCAGGGACTGGGAAATGAGGTTACCAGCAGCTCCAGAATCCAGATGAGCAATTTCAAAGAGACGGTTCTCTCCCCAGGAGATAGAGACAGACAAAGTCAGGGATGGAGAGGGCTTACTTTTGCCTAGGACGACCTCTCCAAGCGGTCCTAGACACTGAAGTCTCCCGGCCTCTCCGGGCAGGAAAAGATCAGGTGCTCTTTACTGCCACAATAGAAACAGCTCCCCTCGGCTCGACGACACTCTTGGCGAGAATTGACCATCTTGGTCTGGTCGATCTGCATGGGTTCGGGCGAGTGCGCCCGGGGAGTGACTGATTGAGAGGCGGGTCTCTGGAAAGTAGGAGCAAGGGGGAGGAATTTTCTCTCCCGGGTGGTCTCATTGGTGCATTCTTGGAACGGGATGTCAATCGGGGTAGCGAGTGAGACCAGGTCATCCAGGGTGGTAGGAATGTCCCGACCGCCTAGATCATCCATAATCCGGCCGGAAAGGCCCTCCCAGAAGATGGGCACCAGAGCCTCGTTATCCCAGGCAAGCTCAGAAGTGAGGGTACGGAACCGTATGCCATATTGGCCCACGGTGAGACTCTCTTGGTGGAGATGTAGCAGAGAGGAAGACGATTTTCATCCTGGTTCATCAAAGACTTTCCGGAAAGCAGCGAGAAAAGATGATAGGTCGGACACCAGGGGATCCCCTCTCTCCCACAGGGGATTTAGCCATGCCAGTGCCTCCCCAGTGAGATGGGACATGATGAATGCTACCTTGGCCCGGTCGGAGAAGAACTAATGTGCCAAGAGTTCAAAGTGCAGGGTGCACTGGTTTATGAAACCCCGAGCTAAGGCGGGGTTGCCAGCAAAACGTGGAGGTGCCGAGAGCCGGGGTCCATAGCCGGATGCCATAATAGGACTAGGTTGTGGTGCTGCGGAAGTAGGCGCTGCCTGACCAGAGAAGGACACAGACGGATCGGATAATGCACCCAGGCGAGAGTTAACAGACCGCAGGTAGGACAGGACCGACTCCTGTAGAGCTCTCTGACGTAAGACCTCCTGGTGCAGGTCGGAGATTGCGGGAGTCTGGGGGTGGAACCTCTGTGCCGCGGTGCAAGGAGGGACCCAGAGGGGCGTGACTAAGTATCAACTCAGACCGATCCTGGTCGTACGGCTAACGACTCCGTGACCAGGGAGGGACCGAGCAGAGGGACCAGGTGCTACTCTGGGGATGACCTTGTAAGAGAGCATGTGGCTCCCACGAGTCAGCAGACTGGGACTGATCGGTATAGCGGATGGACACAACAGGCAGGCAGAAGTCTCTGGATAGTTGACGGGTGGTCACGGCACGTGACGGCAGAGCAGGTTGGAGTCTCTAGGTAACAGACGGGTGGTCACGGCAAGTGACCGCAGGAGCCTCCAGGTAGGCTATCAGGTAACAGGCAGGGAACTGGCAGGAACAGGCAGGTAACAGGCGGGTGCTCCCAGGTGAGCGGGCTAGCAGGCACGGCAGGTAGCAGGAAGGTAACTGGCAGGAACAGGCAGGTAACAGGCGGGTGCTCCCAGGTGAGCGGGCTAGCAGGCACAGCAGGTAGCAGGCAGGTAACTGGCAGGTGCTTCCTGATAAGCAGGCGGACTTGCCCATAGACAGACTGGCAGGTAAAACGGAAGGCAGACTGTCGGGCTGGAAAGTAGTCAGACTGGCGGACTGGAAAAGTAGTCAGGCTGGCAACTGGACCTGAGGGCTGAAGCAGAGGTAAGTGTACTGTGCAACAACTTTTGCTCGTGCACCTCCATTTTGGAGGAGGTGCCTTATATATGGGAGGACCCTCGGCTATTGGCCAGGGACTCCTTAGGACGGCGCTCATTGAATGCTTAGTTCTGTACAAAGTTGAATGTGCTGACAACAAAATCACACAAAAATCATCAATGGAAATCAAATTTATTAACCAATGGAGTCCTTGATTTGTAGTCACCCCCAAAATTAAAGTGGAAAAAAACACTACAGGCTGATCCAACTTTGATGTAATGTCCTTAAAACAAGTCAAAATGAGACTCAGTATTGTGTGCGGCCTCCATGTGCCTGTATGACCTCCCTACAACGCCTGGGCATGCTCCTGATGACGTTGCGCATGGTCTCCTGTTGGATCTCCTCCCAGACCTGGACTAAATCATCCACCAACTCCTGGACAGTCTGTGGTGCAACGTGACGTTGGTGGATGGAGCGAGACATGATGTCCCAGATGTGCTCAATCGGATTCAGGTCTGGGGACGGGTGGGCCAGTCCATAGCTTCAATGCCTTCATCTTGCAGGAACTGCTGACACACTCCAGCCACATGAGGTCTGGCTTTGTCCTGCATTAGGAGGAACCCAGGGCCAACCACACCAGCATATGATCTCACAAGGGGTCTGAGGATCTCATCTCGGTACTTAATGGCAGTCAGGCTACCTCTGGCGAGCACATGGAGGACTGTGCGGCCCTCCAAAGAAATGCCACCCCAGACCATTACTGACCCACTGCCAAACCGGTCATGCTGAAGGATGTTGCAGGCAACAGATTGCTCTCCACGGCGTCTCCAGACTCTGTCACATCTGTCACATGTGCTCAGTGTGAACCTGCTTTCATCTGTGAAGAGCACAGGGCGCCAGTGGCGACTTTGCCAATCCTGGTGTTCTGTGGCATATGCCAAGAGTCCTGCATGGTGTTGGAATGTGAGCACAACCCTCATCTGTGGATGTTGGGCCCTCATACCACCCTCATGGAGTAGGTTTCTAACCGTTTGTGCAGACACATGCACATTTGTGGCCTGCTGGAGGTCATTTTGCAGGGCTCTGGCAGTGCTCCTCCTGTTACTCCTTGCACAAAGGCAGAGGTAGCGGTCCTGCTGCTGGGTTGTTGCCCTCCTACGGCCCCCTCCAAGTCTCCTGATGTACTGGCCTGTCTCCTGTTAGTGCCTCCAGCCTCTGGACACTGCTCTGACAGATACAGCAATCCTTCTTGCCACAGCTCGCATTGATGTGCCTTCCTGGATGAGTAGCACTACCTGAGCAACTTCTGTGGGTTGTAGAGTCCGTCTCATGCTACCACGAGTGTAAAAGCACAACCAACATTCAAAAGTGACCAAAACATCAGCCAGAAAGCATTGGTACTGAGATGTGGTCTGTGGTCCCCAGCTGCAGAACCACTCCTTTATTGAGGGTGTCTTGATAATTGTCAATAATTTCCATCTATTGTCTATTCCATTTGCACAACAGCATGTGAAATTGATTGCCAATCAGTGCTGCTTCCTAAGTGGACAGTTTGATTTCACAGAAGTTTGATTTACTTGGAGTTATATTCTGTTGTTTAAGTGTTTCCTTTATTTTTTTGAGCAGTGTATTGTTATGGGAACGGTTGCAGACAACTTTATTAAAATGGAACGCAACCGAACCCGGGGTCCGCAATGCAGCCTGGTGGACTGCAGCCGAACACCTTCCGGGAGAGAAGGTAAAACCCAACTTAAATGATAGCCCTTCCGTGTTACAGCACACGGTAACGGGTATAGCGGTACGCTCTATCTCCGTTAACTGCACGGGAGAAGAGTGTCCGGGATAGCACCTACTAAACTGATAAACCACTCCATGTTAAAGCACACGGAGCAGGTTTCAGCGGTTTGCACAATCTCCAAGAACCGCAGGGAGACATGCGACCGGGGAAGAAGCAGTAGCCCTGTCTTCGATATAGGCACTATGCAGTTGGAGTTGGCGCTAGGATGCATGTATGATACACACCGGGTGTACGTACTCTCAGCCGGCGTGCTACTGGACTGAGGAGGATCTCTCCGCATGGCTTACAGGCGGTGCCGGGGATAAGGCGTCTGCAGGCTGCTCGGGGTGTATGGCGACCCCTTTGTCAGAGCCAGACTGTCAGATGAAGCTACCTGCCTCCCTCCATCTGAAGCTGCCTACCCCCACTAAACCTGCCTGATTCCGGCTAAAGCACACGTGGAGCTGAAACAACCAAGCGTCCACACAACACCATCACAAGCTCAAATAATCTGAGCGCGCCGCCATGTTTGTGGGTGGGCCTTTTAAAGACTAAGCCCTGCCCCACTGTCGCACCGTTGGTGACGTCACCTATGACCAATCAGGCGTTGCCAGGTCACCGGATCAGCTGGCTCCTGAACCACCAATCACGGTCCGCCATGTCACGGGCATGCTCAGTGTGATGCATCTTGGACTTAGGCTGCCGGAGCCCTGACACCCTCCGCAACCTATACTTCATAGTGCTAGGCACAAACACCTGAGATACAACTTGCACATCTCGCGCACTAGCTAGGCATTGGGACCGACGGCGATGCTGTGCAACATCAGCCCTGGCTGAACCTGAATGGAAGACCACCGAATCCACTGATGATTCCGAACCCATTTCAGATCCAGCAACCGCCCGGCGCCTAACATGTATATTCAACAAAGGATTACTAAAAGGACTCTATATGGACACAAGCACAACACACAGAAGAAAAATAGGGGTACAGCAGAAATGTAAGAGAGATTACATATATCCTATATTTTTGGTTTACCGAGGGGTATATGTCAACACAATATCACGTATGTTTTGATCTGACAGACCCTCATGCCAAGACAATGATGAGAAAGGACAGATGAAAGAGGGAGATGGAGAAAGGGAAAAGGGGGGCTATTTAGATCCTAAATACATCTACCCTTGTCCGTTGCTCTACATAAACGTGGCAATTGGCACCCTAGGGATCCTGCGAATATGGTGCCCCCACTCAAACGTGGCCTTCCCTGAACTTATTATCCCTAGATTTCCACTAGTCTAGAGGAAGAATTCTTTCTGCAGCATCATCCTGTCCCAATTCCCCCCTCTTAGGGGAGGGTTGATTTTATCTATACCCATAAACATGATTATTTTAGAGTCATCTTGATGAAAATTGTTGCGATGGTTCGCCACCAGGGTGTCCCTTTTGTTAATGGTGTCTCATATGTGTTCCCCCACTCTTTTTCGAAATTCTCTCCTTGTTTTGCCTGTACACTCTAGGCCACATTCACATGTGGCCTTATAGACGATGCCTGCTGTACAACAATTTATAAAGTGTCTAATGGAGAAAGTTCTACCCGTGTTGTTACTTCTGGAAGATTTTCTCATGACCATAGTAGTTCATTCTAAGAATGTGTCATCATTTTGAGTACTATATTCAGTATTATATAAAATATGAGCTTCTGCCACTTCTGTCTAAGACTCTTATAAGACATGCTATGAAGCAGGAGCGAAAAGGCGTTTGATGGTGTGAGGGGGTTGTGGTATGTCCCTTTATCAATATACTGGTTATAATTGCACTGCTTTGCCATATACCTATATATTTTTATATGTCATTCATATGCGCTTTACTCTTTAATGGTCTGAGCTACCTCATTTGAATGATCTACTTCTTTAATCTGATAATAGTGACCTCTGGTGTTGTAAATCTTTCATAGCACCTTGTTTTTTATTTTTGCAGTGCACTTTTCTTTCTAAATACTGAGCTGCCTCAGTTGAGGATTCTATATGAATTTTGCACTGCACTTTATACTTAAAAATATTGTATTTTGTACTAATGGGATAACCTCATGGAGGATCACTTGCCAATATTGCCACTGATTTTATAATCATGTGAAATGATAGTGCTAAATTTATCTAAAAATTAGTTATTTGTTGTTATATACTCTGCAACACCAATTATAGATTCAGTACATTGACTTTTTTCTGTATGATCTTTTTATATACAACCCCTGGCAAAAATTATGGAATCACCGGGCTCGGAGGATGTTCATTCAGTTGTTTAATGTTGTTGAAAATAAGCAGATCACAGACATGGCACAAAACTAAAGTCATTTCAAATGGCAACTTTAGGGCTTTAAGAAACACTAAAAGAAATCAAGATAAAAATGTGGTACTCAGTAAGGGTAATTTTTTCAGACCAAGGAGAGAGAAAAAAATATGGAATCACTCAATTTTGAGGTAAAAATTATGGAATCATGAAAAACAAACACACAAAAGAACACTCCAATACATCACTAGTATTTTGTTGCACCACCTCTGGCTTTAATAACAGCTTGCAGTCTCTGGGGCACGGACTTAATGAGTGACAAACAGTACTCTTCATCAATCTGGCTCCAACTTTCTCTGATTGCTGTTCCCAGATCAGCTTTGCAGGTTGGAGCCTTGTCATGGACCATTTTCTTCAACTTCCATCAAAGATTTTCAATTGGATTGAAATCTGGACTATTTACAGGCCATGACATTGACCTTATGTGTTTTCTTTCAAGGAATGTTTTCACAGTTTTTGCTCTATGGCAGGATGCATTATCATCTTGAAAAATGATGTCATCATCCCCAAACATCCTTTCCATTGATGGGATAAGAAAACTGTCCAAAATATCAAAGTAAACTTGGGCATTTATTGAAGATGTAATGACAGCCATCTCCCCAGTGCCTTTACCTGACATTCAGCCCCATATCATCAATGACTGTGGAAATTTGCATGTTCTCTTTATGCAGTCATCGTTATAAATCTCATTGGAACGACACCAAACAAAAGTTCCAGCATAATCACCTTGCCCAATGCAGATTTGCAATTCATCACTGAATATGACTTTCATCCAGTCATCCACAGTCCACGATTGCTTTTCCTTAGCCCATTGTAACCTTGTTTTTTTCTGTTTAGGTGTTAATGATGGCTTTTGTTTAGCTTTTCTGTATGTAAATCCCATTTTCTTTAGGCGTTTTCTTACAGTGCGGTCACAGACATTGACTCCACTTTCCTCCCATTCGTTACTCATTTGTTTTGTTGTGCAATTCCACATGTTGTGCATACCAGTATGTTTGCCTTTAACAACCTTCCCATGTTGTTTGTATTTGGTCCAGATTTTAGACACAGCTGACTGTGAACAACCAACATCTTTTGCAGCATTGCATGCTGATTTACCTTCTTTTAAGTGTTTGATAATCGTCTCCTTTGTTTCAATTGACATCTCTCGTGTTGGAGCCATGATTCATGTCAGTCCACTTGGTGCAACAGCTCTCCAAGGTGTGATCACTCCTTTTTAGATGCAGACTAACGAGCAGATTTAATTTGATGCAGGTGTTAGTTTTGGAAATTAAAATGTACAGGGTGATTCCATAATTTTTTCCTCAGAATTGAGTGATTCCATAATTTTTTTCCCTCTCCTTGGTCTGAAAAATTACCCTTACTGAGTACCACATTTTTTATCTTGATTTCTTTTAGTGTTTCTTAAAGCCCTAAAGTTGCCATTTGAAATGACTTTAGTTTTGTGCCATGTCTGTGATCTGCTTCTTTCAACAACATTAAACAACTGAATGAACATCCTCCGAGCCCAGTGATTCCATAATTTTTGCCAGGGGTTGTATGTATATATGACAGTGGGTATTTATTTTATTTATTTATTTGGGACATACCCATTCCCCTCGTACATCAATTTTTAATCTATATGTTGATTATTTTCAAATGTCCTTGTGTCTTGTCTGTATTTTTTGTAAAATCTTTTTTGTTTAATAAAGATTATATTTTGTTATAAGGCCTGTATTGGATACTTTTTTGTAGGTTTTCTTGTCTTCTTTGGCATTGCAGGACATAAGATTGTTTAAAATATTTGGTATTTCCTTCTTTGCTAGGATTTCTCATCTGCCACTTATGTCTGAGACTCTTATAAGTATGACATGCTAATGAGGACCAAGGCATGAATAATGAATTCAGCAATCTGATATAATGATATACTGTTTATTTAGTACTGTGTATGGTAGATTTCACAACCTATGATTAATACTATAAATGTGTAGCAATCTCTTATGTGCCATACAGCTTGTAGTACTACACTAATTAGGCAGTGAGGGATGAGGAGCTGAATTTAAGAAGGGTAACAGAAGCTAATACACCTCCTGGAGAGGAGTGAAAGGTAATAAAAGTTAATACTCTCTTAGGGTCCGTGCCCACGATGCGATTTTCAAGTGTTTTTGCTGCGGAATTTTTGCAGCGTAAACGCTTGAGAAACACTTGGTAATCCTTCTCCCATGGTCCCCAATGTAAATCCACAATTTCAATGCCCATGCTGCGGAATTTTCCACAGCGATTTTGATGTGCGGAAAATTCCGCAGCATGTCCATTATTTGTGCGTTTACTCATGCGGAATTGCCATCTACAACGCATTAGAAAACGCAAGACAATTCCGCATTTGCAAAACGTGCGAAAAACGCGCGAAAAGCGCGTGTCAAATTCCGCACACGTTTTTCCGGGCAAGGAGATGCAGAAATGAAGCTGAAATTTTCTGCTTCATTTCTGCATCGTGGGCACATAGCCTTAGAGTTGAGAGATTGAATGTGACCTTGAAACTGAAAATCCAAATTGCCTTAGGTAAAAAGGGCAGACCATAGACAGAATGCTTGCCCCTTGCACTCTTCTCAATCAGGTATACTCCTAACAAAAAAACAGGTCTCAGCCCATATGAGGTGTTATTTGGGTCAGCCCCTACGCTAGGGTTGTATTTTCCACAGCAGCTCCAGATGCAACATGATAGGCTGTCTTCCTATGTTATTGCACTTACAAAATGCTTGTCTGGCATACTGTATTCTCTTGAGTTTACTCTTCTCGTTCAGATCCAGATTCTGTGGAAGAAAGCCACCCCCTGCAGCCAGAAGACTGGGTAGTGGCGAAAAGGCACATCAGAAGAGTCCTTAAGCTTCGATTTGATGAGCCCTTCCAAGTTTTGCTGACAAGTGAGACTGCCGTAAAGCCCAACTGGATCCATGCCTCACACTGCAAGAAGACAGTTGAGCCCAAGAAAGGCATCCGAATGATGTGGACACACGCTCTGTGCCTTATCCTTTTTGCTTCGATGAATGGGTCCTCTGTCCCAAGAGAGTAAGAATGGGTAGCTAGTTACCTCTTTCTGGTTTAATACCTCAGACCCTGTAGTCAGTTATAAATTTAACCTGTGTAACATGGTCTCTTGCCCTAGAGTAGAGTGGTAGCATGGGGACACCTGTAGACTCACCCAAAAGTATATACGTGTCACTACCGCCAATACTGGCTATTGGTCTGATTGTGAGTCCTGGAATATGGTGGGGTGGAACACTGGGGAAGACTAGGCCTATAAACCTTCCGTAGCCCGAGAAAAGACAGACACCAAGGGTAGAAGCCTCCTTACTAGAATGACTCTGTTACAATCAGAATACATGTACAAACATTGCACAGTAAGGTCCTGTCTTACTTGCAAGTCTGGAAACTGTCTTCCCCTATACTTGACGATAGAGAACCCTTCTGTTACTGATGCTGGACTATATGTAATGGGCATAAATACAGTATCACAAGGAGCGCTTATCGATTAGGACATTTTTATCTTAAGGATATCATGGAATGACCTATTCTAAATAAAACTGAGCCCCTTCAACCTAATACTTCCAAAGATTCATTCCTTGTGCCCTTAACATATGAGGATAAACTATCTGGGGAGACGGGATACTCTGAGAGCAATTATTGGTTAGAATGGGTAAAATACTCTGTAGTGCACTAGCCATGAACAACAGTGATTGTATAGTCTGTGCCCTAGCTAGACCTCATCTAGGCACGGTGCCCTTCCTTATAATTGTCCAGACAAACCCCATTGCTTTCTGGTGCCTAATTCAGTTATTTTTGCTGCAGAAGGAGAAAATACTTCAGCGTGTAATCTGCTTCGGCCGTTGTATCTCTCCATAAACCCTAAACTTGTACAGTACAGACCAAAAGTTTGGACACACCTTCTCATTTAAAGATTTTTCTGTATTTTCATGATTACGAAAATTGTACATTCACACTGAAGGCATCAAAACTATAAATTAACACATGTGGAATTATATACTTAACAAAAAAGTGTGAAACAAATGAAAATATGTCTTATATTCTAGGTTCTTCAAAGTAGCCACCTTTTGCTTTGATGACTGCTTTTCACACTCTTGGCATTCTCTTGATGAGCTTCAAGAGGTAGTCACAGGAAATGGTTTTCACTTCACAGGTGTGCCCTGTCAGGTTTAATAAGTGGTATTTCTTGCCTTATAAATGGGGTTAGGACCATCAGTGGTGTTGTGCAGAAGTCTGGTGGATACGCAGCTGATAGTCCTACTGAATAGACTGTTAGAATTTGCATTATGGCAATAAAAAAGCAGCAAAGTAAAGAAAAACGAGTGGCCATCATAACTTTAAGAAATGAAGGTCAGTCAGTGCGAAAAATTGGGAAAACTTTGAAAGTGTCCCCACTAGCAGTTGCAAAAACCATCAAGCGCTACAAAGAAACTGGCTCACATGAGGACCGCCCCAGGAAAGGAAGACCAAGAGTCACCTCTGCTTCTGAGGATGTTTATCCGAGTCACCAGCCTCAGAAATCGAAGGTTAACAGCAGCTCAGATTAGAGACCAGGTCAATGCCACACAGAGTTCTAACAGCAGACACATCTCTTCAACAACTGTTAAGAGAAGACTTTGTGCAGCAGGCCTTCATAGTAAAATAGCTGCTAGGAAACCACTGCTAAGGACAGGCAACAAGCGGATGAGACTTGTTTGGGCTAAAGAACACAAGGTATGGACATTTGACCAGTGGAAATCTGTGCTTTGGTCTGATGAGTCCAAATTTGAGATCTTTGGTTCCAAGCACCGTGTCTTTGTGTGACACAGAAAAGGTGAACGGATGGACTCTACATGCCTGGTTCCCACCGTGAAGCATGGAGGAGGAGGTGTGATGGTGTGGGGCTGCTTTTCTGGTGACACTGTTGGGGATTTATTCAAAATTGAAGGCATACTGAACCAGCATTGCTTCCACAGCATCTTGCAGCGGCATGCTATTCCATCCAGTTTGCGTTTAGTTGGACCATCATTTATTTTTCAACAGGACAATGACCCCAAACACACCCCCAGGCTGTGTAAGGGCTATTTGACCAAGAAGGAGAGTGATGTGGTGCTACGCCAGATGACCTGGCCTCCACAGTCACCAGACCTGAACCCAATCGAGATGATTTGGGGTGAGCTGGACCGCAGAGTGAAGGAAAAAGGGCCAACAAGTGCTAAGCATCTCTGAGAACTCCTTCAAGATTGTTGGAAGACCATTTCAGGTGACTACCTCTTGAAGCTCATCAAGAGAATGCCAAGAGTGTGCAAAGCAGTCATTACAGCAAAAGGTGGCTACTTTGAGGAACCTAGAATATAAGACATATTTTCAGTTGTTCACACTTTTTTGTTAAGTATATAATTCCACATATGTTAATTCATAGTTTTGATGCCTTCAGTGTGAATGTACAATTTTCATAGTCATGAAAATACAGAAAAATCTTGGAATGAGAAGGTGTGTCCAAACTTTTGGTCTGTACTGTAAAGGCCAATGGAGTTAGCCCCTATCCTGGAAATTATATTTATTTTCAGAGATTAATGGGTACCATTGACCTAAAGCATTTAGGTTCCTCATAATGTAGTCATACCACCATCACTAACTTGGTAGAAGGTCATGCCCTCCTGAAGCAGATGGCAGCTAGGGCTGACTTGTGGTGGATGTGTGGAAATGATGACTTTTATCCAGTATTGCCGGTGGGATTGTGGGGGCATTTGTGCTATTGTTAAATTCTTGATACCATTTCAGATTGTGACTCCAAATACAGACAAGCTTCATGAATATGCAGCGGAAAACCAGAAACACAAGCGTGACATAAGCATTCCTACTTCCTTCGATCCTCACATGTACATTGATGCTATTGGAGTCCCAACATGAGTAACAGACGAGTTCAAAGCCAGAATTCAAGTAGCAGCGGGATTTGAATTGCTATTCCCCATTATTACAGTGAATAAAAATGTGGACTGGATATATAATACTATAACCAACAGAGATTTGTTAATTTTAGTAGGGATGCATTCCAGGGGATAGCTGAACAGTTGGGTGCCACCTCGACTATGACCTTTCAGAATAGACCCACCATTGGCATGATCCTAGCAGAGAGGAGAGGGGTCAGTAAGATGGTTGGGGCATCATGCTGTACCTTTATTCCAAACAACATTGCTCCAGATAGTAGAATAAGTAAAGCCCTGAGTGGAATTTATGCCCTGTCCAACGAATTAGTTGAAATCTTAGGTACTACTAGCCCCCTCAGTAAGTGGCTAAAAACACGTTTGGTAAATGGGGATCCCTTCTTAGTAACATAGAGTGTACTTTGGTGATAGTTCTGGTGGCCATTGCAGTACTGGGTTGCTGCCTCGTATCCAGTGTCCGGGGCAATGTTTCGAAAGCTATAGACAAGGCCACAGAGACTAGACTTGTTGCTGGATTTTACCCTGTGATAGTGAAAGATGGTGAGTACTATGACCAACTGTTGGATGCTAACTCTGATCAACACATGAATGTGGCACTTGTATAGTTTCCTTGCTTGTTGTGGCTTGTGCATGTGTGTATGTCCATCCGATCGTGTGACATACAGACTGATCCGGAGAATCCGGTGAAGTGGTGTAGTAAGGCCAGCTTCTTCTATTAGGGGAGTAGAATGTGTTTGGTTGAGTCAAGTTGTGCACTTCGGCTGGAACAGTCACCCATTGCCACAAGAGAAGGGAATTGTGAGAGCAGGAGTTATTTATCTATTCTGACTCCATTTTGGTTATGATACATGCATCTCCTTGGTGTCAAAAATTGAGTCTATATTTAGATAAGGGGATCTCAGGAATTTCTTTGTCTAATGGGACATAGAGATAATATAGGGAACTGAAAGTACAGTACAGAAGTAGAGCCACACATAGACCTTAAAGCTGGGTATCAATTGTGTTAACTTTAGCTAATTAGATGTATGTATGCTAATGCCAGCACATATGTAGAGATAAGCTGAGCCAATTATATTGTTACAATGTATGTCCACCAAAAACCTACAGTTGTGCTCAAAAGTTTACATACCCCGGCAGAATTTTTCCTTTCTTGGCCATGCTTCAGAGAATTTGAATGATAACAAAAAACTTTTTCTCCACTCATGGTTACTGGTTGGGTGAAGCCATTTATTGTCGAACTACTGTGTTTTCTCTTTTTAAATCTTAATGACAACCAAAAACATCCAAATGACCCTGATCAAAAGTTTACATAACCCAGTTCTTAATACCGTGTATTGCCCCCTCTAACATCAATGACAGCTTGAAGTCTTTTGTGGTAGTTGTGGATGAGGTTCTTTAATTTCTCAGATGGTAAAGCTGCCCATTCTTCTTGGCAAAAAGCCTCCAGTTCCAGTAAATTCCTGGGCTGTCTAGCATGAACTACGCGCTTGAGATCTCCCCAGAGTGGCTCAATGATATTGAGGTCAGGAGACTGAGATGGCCACTCCAGAACCTTCACTTTGTTCTGCTGTAACCAATGACAGGTCAACTTGGCCTTGTGTTTTGGATCGTTGTCATGTTGGAACGTCCAAGTACGTCCCATGTGCAGCTTCTGGGCTGATGAGTGCAAATTTGCCTCCAGTGTTTGCTGATAATGTGCTGTATTCATCTTTATTTCAACTTTTACCAAGTTTTCTGTGCCTTTGTAGCTCACACATCCCCAAAACATCAGCGATCCATCACCGTGCTTTACTGTAGGAATGGTGTTCCTTTCATCATAGGCCTTGTTAACCTCTCTCCAAATGTAACGTTTATGGTTGTGGCCAAAAAGTTCCATTTTGGTCTCATCACTCCAAATGACCTTGTTCCAGAAGTTTTGAGGCTTGTGCTGTTTGGTATATTGTAAGCAAGATACTTTGTGGCATTTGCGCAGTAATGGCTTTCTTCTGGCGACTCGACCATGCAGCCCATTTTTTTTTAGAGTCCTGAATTTCAACTGATGTTATTTGTTGGTTTTTCTTTGCATCCCAAACAATTTTCTTGGCAGTTGTTGCCATAATTTTTGTTGGTCTACCTGACCATGGTTTGGTTTTTACAGAGCCCCTGATTTTCCATTTGTTAATGACAGTTTGAATGCTGCTGACTGGCATTATCAATTCCTTGGATATTTTTGTGTATCCCTTTAATGTGTTATACATTTCAACTACCTTTTCCCATAGATCCTTTAACAATTCTTTTGCTTTCCCCATGAATCACAATCCAGAAACGTCAGTGGCTGGATGAAAGATGCAAGAGTCTGTTTAGATCCCAGAAACTCACTCAGCTTTTATGCACACACACTGATTACAAGCAAACAGGTCACAGGTGAGGATGTTTCCTTTAGCAGCCATTCAAACCCATTTATGTCAAATTATGTGCATGTTATCAGGCCAAATCTCCAGGGTATGTGAACTTTTGATCATGGTCATTTGGATGTTTTTGGTTGTCATTAAGATTTAAAAATAGAAAACACAGTAGTTTGACAATAAATGGCTTCACCCAACCAATAACTATGAGTGGAGAAAAAGTTTTTTTGTTATCATTCATATTCTCTGAAGCAAGGCCAAGAAAGAAAAAATTCTGCCAGGGTATGTAAACTTTTGGGCACAACTGTATATAAACCCTGACCAATGAAGTAATAAACAGAGTTCTGCTTAGATACATAAGTGTCTGCGTGGTACTTCTCTCCTGTATGTACTTGAATTTTACAATTGAATTTGGAGCAGGCACAACATCTCAGAACGTCTCACATTACATGGCGACGACAACTTAATATGGTGTACACTGCAGAATAATGTCATGCATGGGTGTCATCGACAAAGTAAGCCTCTACTAAAGCCCATGCACAAAGACTGTCTACAGTTTGCTGGAGCCCACACAGAAAATGTGACCTGGAACTCTATACTCTGGAGTGATGAGACCAAGATGAAAGTTTTTGCAACTGATGCCTTTAAAACTGTATGGCATCGCAAAAGTGAGGAGTACAAAGAAAAATGTATGATGCTTACAGTGAAACATGGTGGCAGCAGTGTTCTTATGTGGGGCTTCATGTATTTGGGAGCTAAATTTCATTGATGGTATCATTAATTCATAGATGTACTGTTCTATATTGAAAAAAATGAAGCCATCATCTCTCCGTGGCCTTGGTAGATGTCCACTTTTCCAACATGACAATGATCCAAAACACACATCTAAGGCCACTGTTGCATTGGTGAAAGTGATTCAATGGCCAAGTATGATTTGAACCCAATCGAACACCTCTATGAAATTCTGAAGAGACAAGTTGAGCCTCACTTTCAATCCAGCATCCAAGCTTTAAAAGAAGTTGTTCTTGAAGAACGGAAAAAGAAAAGTGTTGCAATATTTTGCCAAATTGTTCATTCTATGCCTAGAAGACATGGTGCTGTCCTTAAAAATCATGGAGATCATACAAAAAACTAGATGTAGTTGTTTTGAGGTGGGCTGTATTCATTTTGCATCAATTAATTTGAGTAAAACTGAAGATTTTGTAATGAAAGTTATACTAAACATATTTTCAGTTTAAAAAAAAATGTTCTATGAAACTCAGTCTTTTCAAAATTTTGGAAATTGTTCTTGCGTTCAGTGGGATAATGATTAAAATCTTACTTTTCACTAGAATGCTTTTAGTGAAATACAAGCTTTATTCATTATTGTTAAAACAGTCATATCTATTGATTAGATATGTTACATTTTCAGAGTAAAGAAACAAAAATAAGTTTGCAAAATATAAACAAAACAGGCTGTTATTGTAGTAGAAGAAAAACAAGGGCAAAAGGTAGAAGGCAAACCTTACAAAAATAACTTTTGAAATTAGTTTTTGTTATAAAGAACAAAAAATACATGTGAAAAGAGACAATACAATACATACATCCAATAAATATGTCACGTTTATAATAATTAAATATGGGTTGGGTTAAATATAAATAATAAAGACAAATACTATATTCTTCAACCAGTTGATGAAAAATAGATAATACAGAATTGACATTGATCATATATCTGAAAACCAGTTTCCGATGATTTTGGTAATTAATTTACTTTGTCATTTTAATACTGTAACCTTTATTGTCACTGTTGAAATGCTCTGCATCCAATCACTCAGTGAATTCCTTTAATCTGGTGTCTGGTAATGAAAAAAACATGCTTCCAGCACAGAACTTAAATATGGTGTGGAATCATTGTGGACAGCGACAGAAGAGGGTCCCTGTGTAAGAACAGTAATTGGGCCCTTTGCAGTCCATTAGCTCATCATAATGCACAATTCTACCTGCTTTGGAGCTTAAAGTGAGCCCCCCTCTTTATTGGGCTCTTGTGAGGCTGTACAGGTTGCACCAATGATATGTTTGCTAGTGTTGAGCCACCCCCGTAGTGTTCGGGTTCGGTTCGTCGAACACCGGGATGTTCGAGGAACAAAAAAGCCGGCCGGCAATTCAGCAGCGGCATACACCGGTACCCGACAATTTAGACAAGAAGGAATAGAGCCTCACACATAGATTAGATAGATAGAAACATGTCAGTCACATATATATGAAGTACAGTGACAGTGTTGCTTACTGTACTTGTCATTTAGTGTAAAGGATTTATTAAAAAATATATTAGTGTTTTCATGCACTGTCTCTTTAAAAAAGCCGGCCGGCAATTCAGAATCTGTACCCGACAATTTATAACAGACAGAATAGAGCTTCACACATAGATTAGATAGATGGAAACATGTCAGTCACATATATATGAAGTACAGTGACAGTGTTGGTTACTGTACTTGTCATTTAGTATTAAAATAAAGGATTTATTATTAAAAAAAATTGGCGTGGGGTTCCCCTTAATTTTAGTCTCTAGCGGAGGTTAAGCAGACAGCTGGGGCAGATGTTTGAAGCCTGGGAAGGGGGTAATACCCACGGAGCTTCCCAGGCTACTAATATCAGCCCCCAGCTGAATACATAGCCTTTACTAGCTATTAAAATGCGGGACCCCCCCAAAAAAATGACGTGGGGTCCCCCCTAATTTAATAGCTAGCAAAGGCTAGGCAGACAGCTGGGGGCTGATATTAATAGCCCAGGAAGGGAGCCATGAATATTGGCCCCCTCCCAGGCTAGAAACACCAGCCGTCAGCCGCCCCAGAAATGGCGCATTCATAGGATGTGCCAATTCTGGCACTTAGCCTCGCTCTTCCACGCTGCCCTGGTGCGGTGGCAGGGGGTAATAGGGTTGGGGTTCATGTCAGCTTATAATGCCAGCTGACATCAAGCCCAGGTTAGTAATGGAGAGGCGTCTATAAGACACCCCCATTACTAACCCCATAGTCAAAGTTAAAAGAAAACACAAACACCCAGAATAAAGTCCTTTAATTGAAATAAACACACAATCCTTTATTGTTCTAAATTAAACCATACTTACCATCACGCCCATTCCAGCTGAAGCCAACGATCTCCTGCAATAAAAGAAAAATAATAAAGCAACCTCATCCTTACCTTTCCATGGTTCCCACGACAGCTTCAGCTCTGCTACATCGAGATGACAGGCTGGACCGCAGCAGAACGCTACCATCCAGCCTGTCATCCCGCAGACACTGAGAAGCGCAGGCATGCTTGCGCTCCTCAGTGTCTGACTGTGACGGCATCCAGATGAGCCGACAATGAACTCGGCTCACCTCATGTACGTCACTGACAGCGTGGGAGAATTCTCGCGCTGAGTGCAGGAGAATTTTCCCACGCTGTCAGTGACGTGCATGAGGCTGATATTTAAATTTGGCGCACAAATCGGTGATTGGTCATGGGCAGCGTCCGCGACCAATCAGCACAGTAGTGTTTAACTTTGGCGGCAAGATCAGTGATTGGTCGCGGTCAAGACGGCGACCAATCACCGATTTGTGCGGCACATTTAAATAGCGGCCGCGACCAATTGGATGTCAGCGCCGCTCCCCGGTCCTCCCTTCACACCCTAGCCGCATGGATGTCAGCGGCGCTGCCTGGCTGGATACTTCCGCTCCGAGAACCCGGGACATGAGCGGGTACTCGCAGCAGAAGTATCTCGACCCGCAGCGCCGCTCCCCGGTCCTCCCTTCACACCCTAGCTGCTGATCTCCCCACAGTATCCGCATGGTGTTACAAAGGTCCGGACATTTGTGTTAAAAATCGCTGATTGGTCGCGGGCGCTGCCCGCGACCAATCACCGATTTGGGCGTCAAATTGAAATATCGACCGCGACCAATCACCCATCTTGGCTCCACATTTAAACACCGCTGTACTGATTGGTCGCTGTCAGTGAAGTGCATGAGGTGAGCTCATTCATGTCCAATGAACTCAGCTGACCTCATGTACGTCACTGACAGCGTGGGAGAATTCTCACGCTGAATTGCTGAGTGCAGGAGAATTCTCCCACGCTGTCAGTGACGTGCATGAGGTGCACCGAGTTCATTGGACATGAACTCGGCTCATCTGGATACCATCACAACCAGACACTGCAGAGCGCAAGCATGCCTGCGCTTCTCAGTGTCTGCGGGATGACAGGCTGGATGGCAGCGTTCTGCTGCGGTCCAGCCTGTCATCTCGATGTAGCAGAGCTGAAGCTGTCGTGGGAACCATGGAAAGGTAAGGATGAGGTTGCTTTATTATTTTTCTTTTATTGCAGGAGATCGTTGGCTTCAGCTGGAATGGGCGTGACGGTAAGTATGGTTTAATTTAGAACAATAAAGGATTGTGTCTTTATTTCAATTAAAGGACTTTATTCTGGGTGTTTGTGTTTTTTTTAACTTTGACTATGGGGTTAGTAATGGGGGTGTCTTATAGACGCCTCTCCATTACTAACCTGGGCTTGATGTCAGCTGGCATTATAAGCTGACATCAACCCCAACCCTATTACCCCCTGCCACCGCACCAGGGCAGCGTGGAAGAGCGAGGCTAAGTGCCAGAATTGGCGCATCCTATGAATGCGCCATTTCTGGGGTGGCTGACGGCTGGTGTTTCTAGCCTGGGAGGGGGCCAATATTCATGGCTCCCTTCCTGGGCTATTAATATCAGCCCCCAGCTGTCTGCCTAGCCTTTGCTAGCTATTAAATTAGGGGGGACTCCACGTCATTTTTTTTGGGGGGTCCCCCATTTTAATAGCTAGTAAAGGCTATGTATTCAGCTGGGGGCTGATATTAGTAGCCTGGGAAGCTCCATGGGTATTACCCCTTTCCCAGGCTTCAAACATCTGGCCCAGCTGTCTGCTTAACCTCCGCTAGAGCCTAAAATTAAGGGAAACCCCACGCCAATTTTTTTAATAATAAATCCTTTATTTTAATACTAAATGACAAGTACAGTAACCAACACTATCACTGTACTTCATATAAAAAAAACAGGGGAGGAGTCCTGAGGAGATAATTTGCATATTCCCACTGCATTTTGGGGTAAGTGAAGAGTCTCCGCGAGCTCAAAGAACACTGGATTTTGGCTGTTGGAGCTGAAAAGAGGACATCGGTAAACCAGGGGAGGAGTCCTGAGGAGATAATTTGCATATTCCCACTGCATTTTGGGGTAAGTGAAGAGTCTCCGCGAGCTCAAAGAACATTGGATTTTGGCTGTTGGAGCTGAAAAGAGGACATCGGTAAACCAGGGGAGGAGTCCTGAGGAGATAATTTGCATATTCCCACTGCATTTTGGGGTAAGTGAAGAGTCTCCGCGAGCTCAAAGAACACTGGATTTTGGCTGTTGGAGCTGAAAAGAGGACATCGGTAAACCGCGCGCCGGCCGGCGCGCGCATTTTGAAGCTTTTTTTGAAGCTTTTTTCACTGTTTTCAGAACATTAACAGTAAGAACATGGAAGAGTCCAGGAGCCATTTGGTGAGCTGCATATCCTGCTACATGTTCACAGACTTGCCAGTGGAAAAGCCAAACTTCACATGCCAGAAATGCAAGCTTGTGTCCCTGTTGGAGGAAAAGTTGCGAAATCTAGAAGAGAGGTTAACTACCTTGAAAATCATTAAGGAAGGTGAAGAGTTCTTAGACAGAGCAGAATTATCTCTTCATGATTCAGAAAGAGAAGAAATTCGAACTGCACCTGAGGAAACAGAGGAATGGAAGCATGTGACCCACAGAAGCTGGAGGATCGAGAGGCAGTCAGCACCCATACTGCTCAGGAACCAGTACCAGGCTCTCACGCAGAAGAACCATGAAGAAATACAGCAAAATAAAACTTTGCCTGCAATGAATAACCTTGTAAGCCCTCAGAATCCTCCTGGATGGAGAAAGAAGAATTTTGTTAAGAAAAAACGGAGAGTGGTGGTCATGGGGGATTCCCTGTTAAGAGGAACAGAGGCCGCTATCTGCAGACCAGACATAACCTCAAGAGAAATGTGCTGTCTTCCAGGAGCAAAAATTAAAGATGTGTCTGACAGGATATCAAGACTCTTCAGACCTACAGATCACTACCCATTCCTGCTAATACATGTGGGGACAAATGACACCGCAAGAAAGGACCTGGAAACCATCTGCAGAGACTTTGAAGACTTAGGCAAGAAAGTGAAAGAATTGGGAGCGCAGGTGGTCTTCTCATCCATCCTCCCAGTGGATGACCATGGAACAATGAGGTGGAATAAGATTCTACAGGTGAACAACTGGCTACGTCGATGGTGCCGTCAACAAGGATTTGGATTTCTGGATCACGGAATGAATTACCTATACGATGGACTACTTGCTAGAGATGGGGTGCACCTTACGAAGACTGAAAAACATGCATTTGGAAGTCGCCTTGCTACACTCATCAGGAGAGCTTTAAACTAGAACAATGTGGGAAGGGAAGCAAAAGGCCAGAAAAAGCCATACAGCTGACAAATACTATTGAGATCTCTGCTACTGGAAGTGGAAAGGAAGAACAAAGACAAAACAATTTAAATAATAAAAATATGGGAGGAAGAGAAACCAATCACAAACTAAAATGTTTTTATACAAATGCACAAAGCATGGGCAACAAACAAGGAGAATTGGAACTACTAATGCAGGAAAAGGAATATGATGTCATTGGAATCACTGAAACTTGGTGGGACGATACACATGATTGGAATAAAAGGCTAAAAGGATATAACTGATTTGCAAGAAACAGACTTGATAAACGAGGAGGAGGTGTCGCATTGTATGTTAGAAAAGCGTATATCTGCACAGAGATTGAAGCTTCAGAGACTGGGAGTTCTGTGGAAACTGTTTGGGTAAGAATACAAGGAGAGAACAACGGAAAGGACACCATTGTAGGCATTTACTACAGGCCACCTGGGCAAGCTGAAGATATGGATGAACTCTTTATGCATCAAATGACCAAGTTCTCCAAAAAATATGACGTAGTGGTCATGGGAGATTTCAACTATCCAGACATTTGTTGGGAATCTCTCTCAAGTAAAACTAACAGGTCAAGCAAATTCTTATCCTCTCTTGCTGACAACTTTATCTTCCAAAAGGTAGGGGAGAAAACAAGGGGATCTGCTACTTTGGATCTAATCCTTATAAACAGGGAGGAAATGGTTGAGGAGGTAAAGGTGGCTGGGACCCTAGGAGGCAGCGATCATGCTATTATAGAATTTTGGATAACTAGAGGAGGAAGACATGTGAAGACTCAAACTTCAAGGTTAGATTTTAGAAAGGCAGATTTTAAGAGACTCAGAAAGAGAATAGGAGGGATCCAATGGCTGGATGTCCTTAAGGACAAAAATGTCCAGGAAGGATGGGAATTTTTAAAAATGAGATTCTCAAAGCACAATCGTTAACAATCCCGAAAAGTAGGAAGAATGGGAAGCATTTAAGGAAACCAGGATGGATGAACACAGAACTTAAACACATGCTAAAAAGAAAGAAAGAAATGTTTATTAAATGGAAAGAGGGAGGCATATCTAAAGAAGATTATAATGCAGTCTGCAGTTCCTGTAGGGCACGTATCAGGTTAGCTAAAGCTGACAATGAATTAAGGCTTGCAAGAGATGTCAAAAGCAATAAAAAAGGATTTTGGGGGTATGTCAAAAGTAAAAGAAAAGTCAAAGATGCTATAGGATTTTTACAGGATGAAAATGGAGAAATGGTAAGAGAGGATGTTGAGAAGGCCGAACTTTTTAATTCCTATTTTGCATCTGTTTTCTCTCAGAAAGAAAATGTAACATCAACTGATCTTCACTGTCCTTTTAAAGGAATAGAAGAATCCAAGTTATCTGTAAACAGAAAGATTGTGAGGGAATATTTAGCTAACATAAATGAGTTCAAGTCTCCAGGTCCAGATGAATTACACCCCAGAGTACTGAAGGAGATCGTAGAAGAAATTTTAGAACCACTCTCCATAATCTTTGAAAATTCTTGGAGAACAGGAGAAGTCCCAGAAGACTGGAGAAGAGCAAATGTTGTTCCTATCTTCAAAAAGGGGAAGAAGGTGGACCCAGGGAACTATAGGCCGGTGAGTCTGACTTCTATACCAGGAAAGATCTTTGAACAAATTATTAAACAACATGTATGTAAGTACCTGGATAAGAATGAAGTGATTAACCAGAGTCAGCATGGGTTTGTAACTAACAAGTCATGTCAGACTAACTTAATTTCCTTCTATGACAGAATCACTGACTGGGTGGATCAGGGAAATGCTGTAGATATAGTATATCTTGACTTCAGCAAAGCATTTGACAAAGTATCTCACACCATCCTTATTGAAAAAATGACCAAGTATGCAATGGACCAGGCAACTGTTAGGTGGATTCATAACTGGCTTAGTGATCGGACTCAAAGGGTGGTTGTAAATGGCTTCACATCCAGCTGGATGAATGTCTCAAGTGGGGTACCACAGGGCTCCGTCCTGGGACCTGTATTGTTCAACATCTTTATCAATGATTTAGATGAAGGAATTGAGGGTAAACTGATTAAATTTGCTGATGACACAAAGCTAGGAGGGATAGCTAATACTAGAGAAGAGAGAGAGAGGATTCAAAAAGACCTAAATAAACTGGAGCAGTGGGCAGCAACCAACAGAATGGTTTTTAACAGGGAAAAATGCAAAGTACTACATCTGGGCAATAAAAATGAAAAAAGCATATACAGAATGGGAGGAATAGAGCTAAGCAACAGTACATGTGAAAAAGACTTAGGTATACTAATAGATCATAGACTGAACATGAGTCAACAGTGTGATGCAGCAGCAAAAAAGGCAAATACAATTCTGGGATGTATTAACAGAAGCATACAGTCTAGATCACGTGAAGTAATTATCGGTCTTTACTCCTCTTTGGTCAGACCTCATCTGGAATACTGTGTACAGTTTTGGGCACCACATTTTAAAAAAGACATAGACAAACTGGAGCAAGTTCAGAGAAGAGCGACCAGAATGGTGACTGGTCTGCAAACCCTGTCCTATGAGGAACGGTTGCAGGATTTGGGAATGTTTAGCTTGCAAAAAAGAAGACTGAGAGGAGACTTAATAGCTGTCTACAAATATGTCAAGGGCTGTCACATTGTAGAAGGATCATCTTTATTCTCATTTGCACAAGGAAAGACTAGAAGCAATGGGATGAAACTAAATGGGAGGAGACACAGATTAGATATTAGAAAAAACTTTTTGACAGTTAGGGTGATTAATGAGTGGAACAGGCTGCCACGAGAGGTGGTGAGTTCCCCTTCAATGGACGTCTTCAAACAGAGGCTGGACAGACATCTGTCTGAGATGATTTAGTGAATCCTGCTTTGAGCAGGGGGTTGGACCAGATGACCCAGGAGGTCCCCTCCAACTCTACCATTCTATTCTATGATATATGTGACTGACATGTTTCTATCTATCTAATCTATGTGTGAAGCTCTATTCTGTCTGTTATAAATTGTCGGGTACAGATGCTGAATTGCCGGCCGGCTTTCTTAAAGAGACGGTGCATGAAAACACTATTATTTTTTTTAATAAATCCTTTACACTAAATGACAAGTACAGTAAGCAACACTGTCACTGTACTTCATATATATGTGACTGACATGTTTCTATCTATCTAATCTATGTGTGATTCTCTATTCCTTCTATTCTAAATTGTTGGGTACAGATGCTGAATTGCCGGCCGGCTTTTTTAAAGAGACGGTGCATGAAAACACTATTATTTTTTTAAATAAATCCTTTACACTAAATGACAAGTACAGTAATCAACACTGTCACTGTACTTCATATATATGTGACTGACATGTTTCTATCTATCTAATCTATGTGTGAAGCTCTATTCTGTCTGTTATAAATTGTCGGGTACCCTGCTGAATTGCCGGCCGGCTTTTTTAAAGAGACAGTGCATGAAAACACTATTATTTTTTTTGATAAATCCTTTACGCTAAATGACAAGTACAGTAAGCAGCACTTTCACTGTACTTCGTATATATGTGGCTGACATGTTTATATCTATCTAATCTATGTGTGAAGCTCTATTCTTTGGTTCTAAATTGTCGGGTACCGGTGTATGCCGCTGCTGAATTGCCGGCTTTTCATGTTTCACTGTTGGCACTGTTCCCATCGATTTGGGCAATCACTGTAATGCCACAACCACCATGGCTGTGGCATTACAGTGAGTGGCAGACAATCCCTGCATGATTGGTGCTCTAAATAGCGCCAGACATGCAGGACACGCTTTTGGTGCACGAACAGTTATCGAACATAACCTCGAACAGCCGAATTTTTTGCAAATCGTTCGGGTTCGTCGTACAACTCGAACACCGCCCAAAACAGCTCGAATTTGAGATTGGCGAACAGTTCTAGTCGAACACCGCTCATCTCTAATGTTTGCCCTTGGTGTAGAACAGTAGAATTGAGCAGAACCAATTAGAAAATATGTAGCTTTAAAAGTGCCATGAGTTCAGTATGCTAGAACATCAGTGTAAGAGGTGTTACCTTCAGAATATGTACAAAGGTAGACTCGGCCAATTTGAGTGAGGCATCATAACAGCAGATTTCTTCTCTAACATCACTAATGAGTTTTGCATCTTTTACAATTGCAAAACTCAGTAGTTTGATAAACCAAAGTATCTTCTTATCCATCAGAGACCAACAGGTCCCATTAATACTATATTAAAGAAAATATTCTCTGTTATATGTATGTAACTGTGTGTTAATGTAATAGGTAACCTACTTAATTAGTTTGCCAAACTTACCAACAACAGGTATGCTTTTAAAATGAATGAATAAATGAGCCATGCTTACTCTCTACTATCCCGTTGGATTAAGCCCAGGTAAGTGAGGTGGTCTGCAGTGGGATATCGTGGTTGGTGTGTCATCAAATATGTCTTTGATGACAATCTGTTCCACTGAAGCAGCCTGTGTTAGATCCACGAGTGTGAGTAAGTTTCATTTTATTCATTTAAGAGTATCTCTTGGTTGGCAATTTTTTTTATTTTAATACGTTGGACCACCCCTTTTAATATTATGAAATATTATTAATTTTTTATTTATTTTATGGCAAACTCAGTCATATGATTTTTTTTCATTTGATTTAAATTTTATATTTTTGTGAAGTCAAACAAAATACTTAAGTATGACAACAGAACATAGCATGGATTTTATAGTGTAACTGGGCTTTAGCAATAATCCACAGTTAAAATATAGTCAAATATTCAGTTATTTTACAAATACCTCTCATTATGTATTGTATTCTATTTTATGTAAATATATATATATATATATATAAATAGCTGTAAACCAAGATTTTGTTGGCTTTATTGAAAAGAAATAAACAATAGATATAAACAAATATTCACATTATACTATACAACAAAACAGAAAAATCATAAAAAGTTAAAATAAATGCTTAATGCTGGTCTAAAAATAAATATAAATCTTTTTAGTAGCAGGACATGCACATGATGTCACGTCTCAGAGATTTTCACTGTATCTAAGTGCACATGGTGCAAGAGAAAGTAAATAAGACTACAAGTAAATGCACAATAACAAGATACAAACACAAGGACTGCCGATATGTCATTATAAAATGTAATCTGCATTAAATCACAAAAAAATATTTTAAAGGGAAACAGTAATGAGTTTCACAAAAAAAAAGATGGTGGCATCACAGTCATATAACATCAGCAATTGTAACTAGAGACGATTGAATCTGCAGAGATTCAAATTTGGCAAAGATCTGAAATTCATCAGGGAAATTCAATTTTCTTTTTAAGTTAAATGAAGGATGTAAAAAAAATTAATACTCACCTCACCCCTCACTTGTGCCTCCACCTAAGTAGCTCCTCCACGCTATTTATTTTTTCCTTCCCTGTCGCACACATCGTCTTCAGCCACTTTATTCTGGAACATGGCTTCTGTTTTGATTAGGCCTCTTATGTCCCTGAGTGCCATGTTTTCACAGCACAAGTCATGCGCTATGATATATGTCACCCGAGGCCTAATCAGCATCACAATGTGCACCGCGATAGCACGGTGTGCAGGGATTTCAGAGACCTAGTGGTGACAGAAGCCGAAGTCCAGAGTGAGACATGCCGAAGAAATTGTATGCACAATGGGAGAAAGCCAAAAGAGGCATGGAAGACCAGACAGTGGGCTGCAGTGGTGGTGGGACAAGTTAGAGATGAAGTGAGTTTTCAGTTTTTAAAATCTTTTCCTAGCCCTCTACAGTTCAACAAAATGGTAGCCAGGTGGCTGCTATTTTTCTGAATTTGTTGGGAGCAAATTGCAAAAAATCTGTATTCTGAAAAATACATATTTTTGGAAAATCAAAAAGAATTCAGTTGAATTGAGTGGAATTGAATTCTTCTCGAATTTTCCAAAAAAATGTATTCTTCAGAATACAGATTTTTTAGCAATCCACTCAAAGAAATTCACTATTTGCGGCCCATAATCTAAGCCCTCCAAGATGGTGCTAACCCTTATAAACACTAAACTAAACTCCATACAGTGGTGTAACTTTAATTGGTTCAGGGATTGCCCAAAAGGTCACTTTGGCCTATATGAAAAGACCATTACTATTAAACATTTGTAATAATTGGGGGCCCTATTGGAGCTTGTGCATGGGCCCCAGGAGCTTCAAGTTAAGCCACTGCCTCCATGGGTCATTGCTAGTGTGAGATAGATCTCCCTGCTGAATCACTTTTACGTACTAGCACTTTGAATGTTTGTCCTTGAATAATTTTCAATTAAATTTGGTAATGAATTATTGCCTTTATTGTATGATGTACAGTATATACTGTAGACTTATTATTGCTTACCTTTTTAATGATTGCTTTTTAAAATTTAATAAGATTGCATTGTAATATAAATTATTGGCTTTTAGAACTCCTTGTGTTTGTAGGTTATTATTGCTAAAACACTGGCAAATTATTTGTTTTCATTTTTATTGTATAGTATATTGTAAATATGTAGTGTTTTGCATATATTTGTGATAATACATTTTTTATCTCTATAGTTAATATTATCTTCATGTACCATTATTAAAGGGGCTGTCTAATGCTAAAAAATATACTTACATTCCACCAGCCCCATGGATCCACTACTGGCATCTTTAGAGGCTTGTGCCATCTCGTATATGCACTGTCTGAATATCAACAGAACTACTTAAGCCTCCAGTGGTGAGGTGACGAGAGGAGCCTGTCACCGGATGGATGCTCTTCTAATGTGTGCTATTGACTTCCGAATGGTGCAAACTTTGCTTCAGAAGCCAGTGAAGAACTCTGGAGTGGTGTATGCTGGATCCACTGGGCTATTCCTCTATTTCTTATTTTCACAACATCCATGCCAAGCATTTTTTTGACACCTTTAGCAAAGGACTCTAGCGCAAAACAGAATTATGTTGTTTTTTTGTTTTAGATATTACGAATAATTCATGCAATATAAATCATTTAACAGGTCATTCACATTTTATGTAAGTTCTAATTTCAATGTTGAATGTTTGTAAACTTTTACATTGGAGAATACAAAAAAAAAATCATCAGTTAACTTCATAGCAACCAGTTATTTATAACAATATACCTGGATATTTCTTCAAACTGATATTAGAATGGAAGTACTTTACTGACATATATTTTTAATTGGAAATTAAAATGTAATTCATTTTTTTACACAAGAAAATATAACTTAGCATTGATTAAATAAGATATAATGAACTCATATAATATAAAATCTCAAATAAAAAGCATTCTAAAATTCATCCATATTCATATTACATCTATTTGTAATTGTGTCAAAATCGAACTCAAAATTATCACACAGAATTTCTCTAATGTATTCTTAATGTTAATACTTTAAAATATTAATTAACTATTATTTAATAAATTAATAATGGTGCAAACAAAACTACAATTAACTGTTGATTAGTAACTCCAATAGAAAGAAAGTGGCAGAAATGAGTGAGTGAGTGGCAGAGTCATCCATCAATACGAATTGTCTTCAACTCCTTTTGACATATAAAATAGAGTTGTGTGTTACAGAAAATGACGCATCACTAAGCAAAAAATGTTGCAGGCACAGTTTTTGCCCTATAGAGCTTACAGGCTGCTGTACAGTTTATAGAGAGGTAAGGTCACTGCTCCAATGTTAGAAAATGAGTGAGAATTGGAGCAATGTTTGTCCCAATAAAGGCAAAATCATACTCAATTCACTACTCCTTGAACCCTGATCTTAAAAAACCCCAGACCGGAATAGTTTTAAGACATAGACAGAGGCTATAACTTCATCACTAAAGTTCATGGTCACCAAAGCAGCATTTACTGTTTTCCAGGTTGGGAAATCAGAATATCTTTTATGCATTTCTAAGTCATTTATTGTATATTCTCAGTGCCATAACAGTCCAAGTCTTCGGTTCTAAATCTCTTACAATCGTGCAGCTATTCCATGTTGGTTTCTTTAAAGCCTTCCAAATCACCAAATCACATGACACGATTCACAAACATTTCTCTAGAAAGCTTGAATCCATCATCCAAATTCCAGAGTCAGATATTTTCCAAAATATCAATGGGTACAAATCCATTTTTCTTCCCACTGATTACTTTTAGAAAGCCATTGTTCTCCTTCTCAGAACTGGCACATATCTGGATGTGAAAAAATATAAAAATAATATATATATATTAAACATTGACTTATTTGTTATTTCTCATTGATCACAATTACATACTGGGAAAAAAGCAGTTCTACTTAACTGTTTTAATTTTTATTTTATAAATCAATAGTACACATGAAAATAAGAAAATAAGAAACTTTAATATATTGTATCAGAGAAATCTGCTTCTATCTCTGGCAGGACTGATCATTAATTTTCAAAATTCTCAGTTCATGGGTAAAATCTGTATTCACTGAAGACAGATTTTTACATTGCTGAAATAGGAAATGGCAGTTGTTTTTTATATGATTCCATGTTAAAATGAGGAAAGAAGAGCTCTGTCTCTTGCTCCTCCCTTCTCCTCTTTCCCATCTACACAGAATCTCATCAGTAGGAGCTGTCATCTCCAATCTCAGTAATGGGAAAGTCTGTCTTCACTGAATAGAGATTTAACCTGAGGATTAAGAATTTTGAAAATGAATTATTTGTACATGAGGAGAAAGAAGAAGATTTCCCTGATAAGATATATTACACAGTTGCTTATTTTCAGAAGTACTATTGATTCATGAAATAAAAATTAAAATGACGATTACAATTTTAATTCCAATTTATTTATATGTATTTCTGGTAATACATAGACAGTATGTTAACAAAGTTTTCAGCAGCAATATATTGGCATTGGCAATAGTAACATATAGCGTTGGCACACTGTAGAAAATAAAATTTGCTAGTGTTTCCATAATTAGAAATTAAATTAAAATTAGATATCCCAGATATGACAATGGAGACTGGAATATAGACTTCTTTGACAGCCTACATTATGATGTAAATGTAGCTGTGTAAAAAGGAAGTTGCCAATTGGTGAAATGATGGCAAAGCTAATTTTCAGCATTGATCATTTCCACTTAAACATATAATCTGGAAAACTGGTCGTAAGTTCTGTTATATTTGTTCACTGTCTATTATATATATTTTCTAATCTGGTAAAGTCACTTTGCTGTCTGCTGAACTGTAGTTCGTGTCTCTTCCTCTCCACAGTTGTTACAATACATGTAGCGATCAAGCAGTGGAAAACATAAAGGTAAGCATTGCAAAGCAGAGCAACTTTGCTACTCTTGCATGTCTAAGGTTCGATTAGATTCCGATGGATGAATTTCTCGATGTTCGCCGAACAGTTTGTTGAACATATCTGAACAGCATTGAATTCAATGGGAGGCAAAACCAAATGCATAGGCAACGCCTTTAGGAGTGCCCAAAAGCTGCCAAAACAGCTCAAATTAGGGGAAGACACCAGGAAAAGTGGCATCAATTGACCCACAGTCAAAATTTTATAATGACACAGCAGCAGTCAGGCATGGGCCATACATGAGGTACCAGGGTCAGAGATAGTGTGGCTGGAGCATGCTATTAGCAACAAAAATGTCGATTTTAAAATGTGGACTCCTGGCTGAAGCAAAATTAGTAGCACAAAATATTTATATGCAGGAATGTGGCCTGTTTTCTGTAGCATGCTAGTAGCAGAAAGAATTTAGATTTTCAAATGAGAACTCCTGCCTGGCCAAAAAAATTACCAGCACCAAATCTTTCTATGCACAAATATGGCCTTATTTCAGGACCACGGTATTAGTAGAAAGAATTTAGAGTTTCAAAGGTGTACTCCTGCATGAAGCACAATATTAGCACAACAGAGTTATATGCTGAGATGTGGCCTGGTGTCTCTGGACCACAATATTAGCAAAAAGGATTTATATGCTGGAAGGTCGATTTCCCTGCCACACAGGATCCTATCTATCTGAACTAGCTGACTGACAATCAATTGCCTAGCTAACTATCTCACTATGCACTAGCAGCAGGAGCAGCCTCTCTGCGTTGTTACACTGACAAAATGGCGCCAAAACAACATGTCCGCTATTTATATCAAGAGGGACATGTGACTTCGGCAGCCAATGACACAAGCCCTTGTGTTTGGATGTTGTGGATGGTTCCTGCGCCCTGATTGGTGGCCGAAATCTTCACACGTTTAGTTAAGAAAAAAAATGTAAGAATAACTGTCTGCCACTCCTCTGACCTCTCCCCACACCCTCCCTTCATCAAACACATCCCCCCCTGCTCATCATACAGCATCACTATCCTAGCCAAAGTCCTAAAAAACACTAATGGAGACGTGATCATATACAGCACTTTGGCTGAATTTTGCTGATTTTGAGTAAAAAGCCTCAGGGGTACGAACACAAATCTGAATGTGCAATGTTTGTGCCAAATTTGCGATTGGTGAACGTTTTCCGAACAAGTTCTCTCATCCCTAGTCACAATGAGTATTTGGTGTGTTTTTGATGTTGCTGATTTTCTGCACCATTTCTGCACCTTTTTTTTAAATTAGGTTACTTTTTTTATTGCATTTTTTACATGCATTTTTATTGTGTTTTTGATTCTTAGTTTTTTTAAGTCATGTTTTAAATAAAGCTGCTTTGTTCCTAATACTTCCTGGTATTTGGCTTTGACAAAACTTTTTTGATATAGTCATGCGTGGATTATATGCATTTTTAGTGGGCTTCTGCAGTGGAAACGCACTAAAAACGTACATTCACTTTTTACCTGTGGATTTTCCACATCTAATGTAAGTCTATAGGGAAAATCTGCACATAAACTCAGCGTACTCGGAAGAGAAATTGACATGTTGCAGATTTGAAAGACGCACAGCAGGTCAGTTTACATTGCACAGAAAAAGTACATTGGGCAGGAAAGGTCTATTAATCCCACCCGCTTTGCTGTAACTGTAAAATGCTGCGTTTTTTGTTCAGTGAAAATACACAGCACCAAAAACTCATCAGGGGAGTTAAACCTTAGAGAGCTCAGATTCTACTTACGATACTTGCAGCAAGAATGCGAAACATTCATATGAGGAAAGTACTGACAAAAAACTGCCAACTTGTTTAAATTATCTATATTGTCTTGTTTTTTAACTGCCACAAGTAAGAAGACAACTACTATATACAATGTATAGCCATGTGCATGAACTGTGCTGTGGATAGCAAGCTTTAATGCACAGGGACGCTTATGACTCTGAAACTGTATTAAAGGGGTTGGCCACTTTCACTTGTTTCCACAGCTCTCCACACATGCTGACCAATGCTTCTGTCCATACAATGGATGCTGGTGGAGGAGACTCCTTCAATAGAAAAGTAGCTTTTCCGTGAGAGGTGTTTTACTATTGGAGGAGGCTGATAGACTTGACTGGTCACATGTTTCTCTCCCAGCAGCCATTTTATGGCCCGAAGTACTGGCTACTTTGTGAGGAAGGGTGCACTAAAAGGGAAAGTGACCATACCCATTTCAGAAAACCCTAGACTTTGATAAGGCTTTATTATTCCTTCATATGCCTTGAGATTCAAACAGACTTCATTGAATTCAATGAGATACCATATTATGCCCTATTTGTTCACTTAATATTCACTTAATATTGCAGCGCTATAACAGTATCTTCAGTTCTGCTGTGTGCATGAGGTGTAAAAATGTAATCTATTGACAGATAATACATATTTCTTTTGTTTGGTGCTTTTTTTATTGGTATAATTTCCCATCAGCTATATCTAACGAGAAATCATCTTAAGAGTGGATAGAGCATGTGCATGACGCGCCCCCTGGGCCGCGTGGGGAACCCAGAACTGGGCCTCTGGTGGGATGCTGGGAGTGGTAGTCTCAGTGTGGCGGCTACCCGGTCCGTGGCTCAGGGTGGTCAAACCAGTGGCAGTCCTAGTGTAATAACAAATGTCCGACTACGCCACCCGTGGATTGGGGTCAGTGGGGACCGCCGCTGCGCTGCAGACCGCTGAGGCTGATATTGTATGCGCAGCCAAGTATGGGATAGCTCCCTACGGGAGAAGTATTGCCTCAGGGCAGCTAGTGTGGTTGATGAGAGTGATGGTGTGAGCGTCCCAGTACTGATGGTGCAGGTGCGGCGATGAAACACAGAGACGTGTGGTTGCAGTTTCCAATGCTTTACTCACAGTTGTTATCCGAGTCACTTCTGCAGGGAATGACTGCCCAAGCCGTGCTGCGTCCACCAGGCAAGGGGCTCGACCAACTCCCAGGCAATTCCAGAGCGTGGCACAGGGCTCCCTTCTCTTCCCTTCTCTGGCCGTCCCCACCAGTGACCCACCTTTGTCCAGCTCCCTCGGGCCTTCTCTTGGCGAAACCTATCTCCGGTTTCCCTGACCCTATGTGGTATGCTTTCCTGGTGGATGTAGTGAGGGGTCACACCAAGATGTGGTTACAACCTCCGGTCTTTGGCTGAGGAATCTGTTGCCTCCACCAATTTGCATTCCGGTACCCTGCTCTGCCAACCCTTCACCCGCAATCTCCTGGGGCTTTGGGGTTCCTTCTACCTTCGTGCCTCTGGGCCTTTCTCTGTGTTCCTGTTCCTTGTTTTCTTCTGCTGTTTCTGGCCTCCACTCCAGGCCTGTCTCGTGGAGCTGGGCCCAGACTGAGCCACAGCTCCCTGTCAGCCCTCTCTGGCTGAACTCCTTCTCTCCTCTCCTCCTGACTGAACTGGACCCTGTCCTAAGATGGTGCCCACCTTATATACCTCCTTCTAACACCCGAGCCCAGGTGACTAGCAATCAATGGGCTCCTACCTATGCCCAGAGACCCACCCCTATCTGCTCCTACACCACTGGGTTTTCCTCCCCCTCCCCACTCCAGCCAGGGACAGAAGCTGTCGTGCCTGCACTTCTGTGGGAGCACCGTTGAGCTGTCCCTCGGAAATGGGGTGTGTGTGGTGCATGCAGCCTAACGAGTCCTGGTCCACAATCCATCCTTACCCGGGAGTGGAATATCACACCTCTGGTTTGAGGTGCAATACCCCTGTAGCAGCCGAGCCCTCAGGGTGCTACATGCACATGGTGGAAATTTTAAGTAGATTTTGATGAATATTTTATGCTGACAGCCACAATGAAACACTCTTGCATTTTGTCTTCTTTTTTACAATGTGAAACCTTATCTTGCTGTAGTTCATACAGAATCTGATCTGGAGATCTGTGGCATGTGAAGCTGCAAATCTGCAGAAGATTTTCAAGCGTCAGCCTGTTATGTCACTAGATTTATGATGCATTTTTCAGACACTAAAAAACATTGCGTGAATGGCTAAAAACTCATTTAGTCATTGCCTAAGATTTAAAAAGGATCGCAATACAATATAGAAAGCTTAAAAGGAACCTGCCTGGGCAGATTACGCTATTACCTTGCAGATATAGGGTTAATCTGCTGGTTAATAGCGTTATGAAGATTTCTGGCTGCAGTAATGAAAGTGCAGCACAAAATAAAATGTATTCCTCCCTGGAGCTGCAGGCATGCACTGTGAGCAGCACTTTGACTGACAGCTGGTTTTGCAGTGCATCAGTGTCCAGCCGGCTGTCAGTCAAAGTGCCAGGGCATGTTTACAGCTGCTGCTTAGCAAATGGTGTAGCTGCACCTGCATGACTGAAAACTGGCGGCTTCTGGGAGGAAAAAAGTTAATCGTCTCCCAGGTGCCGCACCTTCAGTACAGTGGCCGGGCACCTTCATATTGGTATCAATCTACAGATTTACCCCATAACTGCTGCTTAATAACACTATCTGATCTGATAGATTCCTTTTATGGATGGGGCTACACAGTGACTTTGACTGTGACACCTGTCGCATAATCAAAAGTTTGATGTTGCTGCTACATCTCAGCAAAATACAAGTGAATGGGGCTGCATTATGATTCCGCGGGTATTGCATCTGCGACAAGCAAGTCACAAGAAGTGTAACCACATTGTATTCTCTGCAACTTATTTGTCGTAAATGCAGTATCCTTGGGGTTATAATGTAACCCCATTCAATTGTATTGCACTGTAACAGCACCTCCAAGGAAACACGAAAGGTGTCACGGCAAAAGTCCCTGTGTAGCCCCAGTCTTTAAAGAAGTACTCACATTAAGTTGTTGTTTTCATTGAATCTTTGTACAGATGCATATCGTCTAGTGACCCTGACACTACAGTACATGCACCTAAAGGTGCTTCTCACAAAATTAAAATATCATCAAAAAGTTAATTTTCTTCAGTTTTTCAATGCAAAAAGTGAAACTCACATATTGTATGCAGTCATTACAAACAGAGTGATCTATTTCAAGTGCTTATTTCTGTTAATGCTTTTTTCTCCACTCATGGTTATTGGTTGGGTGCAGCCATTTATTGTCAAACTACTGTGTTTTCTCTTTTTAAATCTTAATTACAACCAAAAACATCCAAATTACCCTGATGATGAGAAAAAGTTATTTTGTTATCATTCATATTCTCTGAAACAAGGCCAAGAAAGGAAAAAATCTGCCAGGGTATGTAAACTTTTGAGCACAACTGTAAGTGGAAAGAAAAAGTGTGGTAGAAAAAGGTGCACAAGCAATCGGGACAACCGCAGGAAGGATTGTTAAGAAAATGCCATTCAAATATTTGGGGGAGTTTCACAAGGAGTGGACTGCTGCTGGATTCCTTCCTTCAAGAGCCACCACACACAGACATATCCAGGACTTGGGCTACAAGTGTCGCATTCCTTGTGTCAAGCCACTCATGACCAATAGACAACTTCAGAAGCGTCTTACCTGGGCCAAGGAGAAAAAGACCTGGACTGATGCTCAGTGGTCAAAGGTGTTGCTTTCAGATGAAAGTAAATTTTGCATTTAATTTGGAAATCAAGGTCCCAGAGTCTGGAGAAAGAGTGGAGAGGCACACAATCCAAGCTGCTTGAGGTCTAGTGTGAAGTGTCCACAATCAGTGATGGTTTGGGGAGCCATGTCATCTGCTGGTGTAGGTCCACTGTGTTTTATCAAGACCGACCAAAGTCAGCGCAGCCGTCTACCAGGAAATTTTAGAGCACTTCATGCTTCCCTCTGTCGACTAGCTTTTTGGAGATGGAAATTTCATTCTCCAGCAGGACTTGCCACCTGTCCACACTGCCAAAAATACCATTAGCTGGTTTAAAAACAACAGTATCACTGTGCTTGATTGGCCAGCAAACTCGCCTGACCTTAACCCCATAGAGAATCTATGGGGAATTGTCAAGAGGAAGATGAGAGACACCAGACCCAACAATGCAGAGGAGCTGAAGGCTGCTATCAAAGCAACCTGGGCTTCCATAACATCTCAGCAGTGCCACAGACTGATTGCCTCCATGCTACACCACATTGATGCAGTAATTGATGCAAAAAGAGCCCCGATCAAGTATTGAGTGCATTTACTGAACATACATTTCAGTAGTCCAACATTTCAGATTTTAAAAACATTTTTCAAGCTGTTGTTATAAAATATTCTAATTTACTGAGATAAAGTCTTTTGTGTTTTCATTGGCTGTAAGCCATAATCATCATTAACAGAAATAAACACTTGAAATAGATCACTCTGCTTGACTCTATATAATATAGTCTGTTTTGACTCTATATAATATATGAATTTCACTTTTTGTATTGAAGAACTGAAGTAAATTAACTTTTTGATGATCTAATTTAGTGAGAAGCACCTGCATCCAGCAAATAGTATTGTTCTGCAATACCAGACTCATCCCTTTGTCAATAATGTTTCCAGGAAAAAGCACGACTGATCAGTTATTGAGAAAAGAACCGTAATAACAGTTAAGTAAGCAAAATCTTTGTGCAAAGGCAAAAGATATCATGTTGATTATCCATTTGCACCTGTAGTGATAAATTAACACGTACACGTACATCAACGATATGTGTTAATGGAAAAACAGCAGCCACCTACCATGATTTATATCAACAGGCGGTGTATTATTCCCATGCTATAATTTGGGATAATGTGTACTCTATTTCAACCAATTATAGCTTCAAAATCTGCGCTTTCATTTTAAAGTAAAACAGATGGATATTATTACAAAATCCAATGCTAAATAGAAAAATTAAAAGCATCATATAATGTCTATAAATAGATATATACTTCATTTCAAAATATTGTGTATACATAGTAGTAACAATACTCTAATGACAGGAAGTGTATATTGTTTCACCAAAATCAAACTAAAATCTAACTGCATTAATTTATATTACTACATGGAGGACAGGGGCATAAGTAAGCCTCATAGTTCCTTACTATTGTGACTGTCTGCCTATGTAAATGTCTGTATGTAGTGACCGAATGTGCTGGCACCCTTGAAATTGTTCCAGAAAATGAAGAATTTCTCCCTGACAATTATTGCAATTACGTATGCTTTGTTATACACATGTTTATTTCCTTTGTGTGTATTGAAACACCACACAAAAACAGAGAAAAAAAGGCAAATTGGACTTAATTTCACACAAAACCCCAAAAATGGGCCGTACAAAATTGCTAGAACCCTCAACTTAATATTTGGTTGCACATATAGAGTTTGTGCTTTATAGAGCACACCAGCAAAGCAGTAAGGGTACAATAGAAAAAAACTGATAGATGTAGATATGATGTAGAAGTTAAAACAATCATGATTATATTTCATTTCAACAAAGCCTAATACATTCATTTAGAAATCCATGATAATAATAAAAATAAATGCCTTAAATAAGGACATGGTCCAATAAGTGAGGTGTGCAGTGGGTATATAATGCCTATGTTACTATGAAAATATCCCTTTTAGAGAAAAAGAGGACAGGGACTCTAATATTACCCATGGGAGGTAGCAATCCTAAAAGTTAACATCAACCCTAAAAAGGGCATTGCCATATGATTTAGGATAGGAAAACAATTGGAGTGCAAAGCAGTCATCAAAGCAAAAGGTGGCTACTTTGAAGAACCTAGAATATAAGATACATTTTCAGTTGTTTCACACTTTTTTGTTAAGTATATAATTCCACATGTGTTAATTCATAGTTTTGATGCCTTCAGTGTGAATGTACAATTTTCATAGTCATGAAAATACAGAAAAATCTTTAAATGAGAAGGTGTGTCCAAACTTTTGGTCTGTACAGTATATTCAGTGGTGATAGCAGGAGTTAGGCAGGCAGGCAAGGCTTGTGGCAGACTGCAGTGCATGCAGCACAGGAGGGTCCATTTCACGTTCTGTCTGCTGCTGCTGTTGTTACAGATATTTGTAGACATAGCCCCAGTTATCAAGGGCCAGGGCTAATTTTTTTATCTTAATCCTGATTATTTGTTTAAAAAGCAATCCAGAGTACACCATTTTTCTGCTCCATTTGCTTATTAGCACTGCAGAATACAGCCAGATTTTTTCCATATTACAACAATAAAAATCCAGAAATTTGTAGTGAATGTGGAAAATATTGGCCTCCATTTACAGTTTGTTAAAGTGTGTCAGTGAAGCTATTCACGCGTGGTTGCTGTGAAGAATAGTAACCTACTGGCCCGCTATTTAAAATCGTGGTTGTCCGTCAGACGTATCACATATAACTGCGGTCCAAATTCAGCCACTTCTGGCCTCAATTTACATTTTGTTGCAGTGTGTCAGTGAAGCTATTCACACGAGGTCGCTGTGAAGCATAGAATTAGTAAACTACAGGCCCGCTATTTAAAATCGTGGTTGTCCGTCAGACGTATCACATATAACTGTGGTCCAAAATCAGCCTTTTCTGGTCTCCATTTACATTTTGTTGCAGTGAGTCAATGAAGCTATTCACACGAGGACACGGTGAAGAATAGTATTAGTAAACTACAGGCCCGCTATTTAAAATCTTTGTTGTCCATCAGACGTATCCCACATATAACTGCAGTCCAAAATCAGCCATTTCTGGCCTCCATTTACATTTTGTTGCAGAGTGTCAGTGAAGCTATTCACAAGAGGTCGCTATGAAGAATAGTATTAGTAAACTATAGGCCAGCTATTTAAAATCGTGGTTGTCCATCAGACGTATCACATATAACTGCGGTTCAAAATCAGCCATTTCTGGCCTCTATTTACATTTTGTTGCAGTGTGTCAGTGAAGCTATTCACATAAGGTAGCTGTGAAGAATAGTAACCTACAGGCCCGCTATTTAAAACCGTGGTTTTCATTCAGACATATCACATATAACTGTGGTCCAAATTCAGCCATTTCTAGCCTTAATTTACATTTTGTTGCAGTGTGTCAGTGAAGCTATTCACACGAGGGTGCTGTGAAGAATAGTATTAGCAAACTAAAGGACCGCTATTTAAAATCATGGTTGTCTGTCAGACTTATCACATATAACTGCAGTTCAAATCCAGCCATTTGTAGTGAATGTGGAAAATATTGTCCTCCATTTAAAATGGGCAAGGCGCGTGGCAGGGGATGGGGAAGTGGACGTGATGGTGATGGTACATGCAGAGGCCGAGGCCATGGGCAAGCTGAAATTGTGCCACAACAAACACCCACATCTTGTCGATCGACTTTCCTGTCCCAATTAATAGGGGACCGCAGAACACCACTATTGAACACAGAGCAGTGTCAAAAGGTTGTTAATTGGACAGCAGATAATGCTTCCAATCAGTTCGCCACCACCACCAACCTGTCTTCCACACGGTCAAGTCTCAGTAGCCATGAGTCTGGACCGCATATTATTCACTCTGATCCTCCTTCCTCCCACCATGCCGAATGCCCGGAGTTAACTTATCCCACACTTGGACACTCAGAAGAGCTGTTCACTTTTCCATTTATAGATTCAGGCCTCTTGCCCGACCAGCTTCAAGCACATCAAGAGGAGAACATGTGTAGCGATGCCCAAATATTTGAGTAGCCACGGTCACAAGAAGACAACAGTGGGAAAGTGCAATTACTGTCGCAAGAGGTGGATAATGATGAGACACAATTGACAGAAAGTCAGGAGGAGGACCAGGGTGGGAAAGTGGAAGACGAGGCGGTGGATGATATAGTAACTGACCCAACCTGGCAGGGGGACATGCAGAGGGAGGACAGCAGCACACAGGGGGAGGGAGGTGTAGCACCACAACAGGCAGGAAGAAGCAGTGTGGTGGCTGCAGACAGAAGGCGGGAAAGTGCTCCCCGTAACATCAACATGCCGGAAGTTACCAGAACAACTGTTAGGTCTTCCCGAGTCTGGTTGTTTTTTAAAGACTCTGCAGATAACCCCAAAAAGGCCATTTGCACAACCTGGAAGGCCAGCATCAGCAGGGGTTGCAAAACTAGCAGACTGACTACCACCAGCATGATCAGGCACATGGCAGAAAATCACCCCACTAAGTGGGCCGAATCCCAGGGTCCAGAAACAGTGACTGTGGTTGAAACCACTGCTTCTTCCGCTCTTGTGCATGCACGCCAATCCCCTGTCCATGGCGCATGCGAAGATGCCTCCTGCCCTGCACCCGTCGTTGTACACTCTCAACTAGCACCATCAGCAACCATGTCCTTGTCCCAGTGCAGCATTTAGTTGTCCCCACCCCAGTCCTTGGAATGCAGGCGCAAATACGCAGCCAACGCCCCACAGGCCACACTACTAAATTCACACATTTTGCGAGTGCTTGCGCTTGAAATGTTGCCTTCTAGGCTCGTGGAGACTAAGCTTTCTGCAACCTGATGGCGGAGGTCATCCCTCAGTACTCGGTCCCCAGCCGTCACTATTTCTCCCAGTGTGCAGTCCCCGCATTACACAAGCACGTATCCCACAACATTAGCCGTGTCCCCAACAACGCAGTTACTGGGAAAATCCATCTAACCACGGACACGTAGACAAGTGCATGTGGGCAGGGATGGCACATCTCTCTGACGGCACACAGGGTTAATATAGTGAAAGCCGGGATTCAGTCGGACCTTGGGACGGAACACATCCTCCCGAAGCCGAGGATTGCGGGCCCTGAGTCAATCAGGGTTGCCCCAACATTCTACAGCTCCTGCACCTCCTCCTCCTCCTCTTCAGCCTCCATCTCTGAAGTAACCACATCAGTCACAAGCTGGAAGCACTGCAGCAATGCCTCGGCCAAGCGACAACAGGCTGTGCTGAAGCTAATATGCTTAGATGACAAACCACACAGTGCTGAAAAGTTGTGGACTGCTCTAAAAGAGCAGACAGATCTGTGGCTGACAACGCTGACCCTACAGCCAGGCATGGTCGTGTGTGACAATGGCCGGAACCTGGTGGTGGCTCTGAAGAGAGGCGATCTCACACACATTCCATGCCTGGCCCATGTGCTTAACCTCGTGGTTCAACGGTTTCTCAAAACCTAAATGGGAGCTCGGTCCCCTCCCTCCATGTTTCATGCTCTTTAGAGCGGCAATGAACATGCAGGGATTGTTTACCACACACAGTAATACCGCAGCCATGTTGGTTGTGGCATCACAGTGATTGGCTGGCCGCACAGCGTCATCAGGTTTATATCAGACCTGACGCCACCATGCTCGTCACAGTCTACTCCAGAATAAGGCAGTTTAAGGAGAGGTGCTGCTGAGCTAGGGAGAGATTTGTTTGTTTCTTAGTTAGTGTAGGTATACCACCATATATTATTCACATATCCATCACAACTAACAGTCCTTCTGAGGACTAATCCAGCTGCATAGATATCAGTGCTAGGCAGGCAGGCAGTGTATGTGGCAGACTGCAGAGCATATAGCAAGTGGGTCCATTCCAGTTCTGTCTGCTGCTGGTACTTTTACAGATATTTCTAGAAATAGCCCCAGGTATCAGGGGCCAGGAATAATTTTTGGATCTTAATCCTGATTATTTTCTTAAAAAGCAATCCAGAGAACACCGTTTTTCTGTTCCATTTGCTTGTTGGCACTGCAGAATACAGCCAAATCCTTTCCATATTACAGTACTAAAAATCCAGCTATTTAAAACTATGGTTTGTCGGTCACATATATAACATATAAGTGCGCTGAAAATTCTGCCACTTCTGGCCTCCATTGAAATTTTGTTGCAGTGTGTCAGTGAAATTACTGACACATGGTCGGTGTTAAAAATAGTTACCTACAGGCCAGCTATTTAAAACTGTGGTCTGTCCGTCACAAGGATCACATATAAGTGCGCTGAAAATTCTGCCATTTATGGCCTCCATTGAAATTTTGTTGCAGTGTGTTAGCGATGTTATTGACTCGAGGTCGCTGTTAAAAATAGTTACCTACAGGCCAGCTAGTTAAAACTGTGGTTTGTCCGTCACTCGGATCACATATAAGTGCGCTGATAATTCTGCCATTTCTGGCCTCCATTGAAATTTTGTTGCAGTGTGTCAGTGAAGTTACTGACACGAGGTCGGTGTTAAAAAAAAGTTACCTACAGGCCAGCTATTTAAAACTGTGGTCTGTGCGTCACACAAATCACATATCAGTAAGGTTCAAATCCAGCCATTTGTAGTGAACATGGAAAATATTGTCCAATTAAAATGGGCAAGGCGCGTGGCAAGGGACGATGGAAAGTGGACGTGATGATGATGATGGTGGATGCGAAGGGCGAGGACGAGGCCGAGGCTGTGGGATACCTGAAATTGTGCCACAACAAACACCCAGATCTTCTCGCTCGACCTTCCTGTCTCAATTAATAAGGGACCGCAGAACTCAACTATTGAACACAGAGCAGTGTGAAAAGGTTATTGGTTGGATAGCAGATAATGCTTCCAGTCACTTAGCCACCACCACCACCATCCTGTCTTCCACATGGTCAAGTCTCAGTAGCCGTGAGTCTGGACTGCATATTCCTCACTCTGATCCTCCTTCCTCCCACCATGCCAAGTGCCCGGAGACAACTGATCCCACACTTGGACACTTCGAAGAGCTGTTCAATTTTCCATTTATAGATTCGGGCCTCTTGCCCGGTCCACTTGAAGTGAGGCAAGAGGAGATCGCATGAAGCTATGCCCAAATATTTGAGCAGCCACGGTCACACGAAGGTGACGGTGGGAAAGTGTCACAAGAGGTGGACGATAATGAGACACAATTGCCAGAAAGTCAGGAGGAGGACCAGGGTGCGGAAGTGGAAGACGAGGTGGTGAATGATATAGTAACTGACCAAACCTGGAAGGGGGACATACAGAGCAGAGACAGCAGCAAACAGGGGGAGAGAGGTGTAGCACCACAACAGGCAGGAAGAAGCAGTGTGGTGGCCCCAGACAGAAGGTGGGCAACCATTCCCCGTAACATCAACACAACGGAAGTTGCCAGTACAACTGTTTGGTCTTCCCGAATCTGGTTGTTTTTAAAGACTCTGTAGATAATCCCAAAAAGGCCAAAATCAGCAGGGGTAGCAAAACTACAAGCCTGACCACCACCATCATGATCAGACACATGGCAACAAAGTACCCGACTAAGTGGGCCGAACCCCAGGGTCCAGGAACAGTGTCTGCAGGTGGCACCACTGCTTCTTCCTCTGTTGTGTGTGCAAGCCAATTCTCTCCATGGTGCATGCGAAGATGCCTCCTGCCCTGCACCTGTCATTGCACAGTCTCAAGTAGCACCATCAGCAAGCACGTCCACGCTTGTCCCAGCGCAGCGTTCAGCTGTCCATACCCCAGTCCTTGGAACAGAAACACAAATATGCAGCTAACGCCCCACAAGCCACACTACTAAATTCACACATTTCGCGACTCTTGCACTCGAAATGTTGCCTTTTAGGCTCGTGGAGACGGAAGCTTTCCGCAACCTGATGGCGGCGGCCATCCCTCGGTACTCAGTCCACAGCAGCCAATATTTCTCCCGGTGTGCCGTCCCCGCATTACACGAGCACGTATCCCAAAACATTAGCCGTGCCCTCAACAATGCAGTTACTGGGAAAGTCCACCTAACCAAGGTAAACAAGAACTTGTGGGCAAGGACGGTACATCTCACTCACGGCACACTGGGTTAACATAGTGGAAGCCGGGACTCAGTCGGACCTTGGGACGGAACAGATCATCCCGAAGCCAAGGATTGCGCGCCCTGAGTCAATCAGGGTTGCCCCAACATTCTACAGCTCCTGCACCTCCTTCTCCTCCTCTTCAGCCTCCATCTCAGAAATGACCACATCAGTCTCAAGCTGGAATCACTGCAGCACTGCCTCGGCCAAGCGGCAACAGTCTGTGCTGAAGCTAATATGCTCAGGTGACAAACCGCACAACGCTGAAGAGTAGAGGACAGCTCTGAAACAGCAGGCAGATCTGTGGCTGACAACGCTGAACCTACAGACAGACATGGTCGTGTGTGACAATGGCGGGAACCTGGTGGTGGCTCTGAGGGAAGCAAGCTCACACACATACCATGCATGGCCCATGTGCTTAACCTCATGGTTCAGCGGTTTCTCAAAACCTTCCCGGAGCTGCCAGCTCTGCTTGTCAAAGTACACCACCTGTGTGCCCATTTTAGAAAGTCACTTACAGCTTCTGTAGCCCTTGCCGTGTTTCAGCAGCGTTTGCAGCTTCCGGCTCACAGACTGGTGTGTGATGTCCCCACGCATTGGAACTCTACATTGCAGATGTTTGGAAGGATTTGTGAGCAGAAGAGGGCAGTTGTTGACTACCGGCATCAACAATGCCGTCATTATTCAGTTCAGACTCCACACATAAGACCTCAGGAGTGGACATGGATGTCAGACATATGTACCCTCCTCTAAAACTTTGAGGACTCCACCAAGATGGTGAGCGGCGATGACGCCATAGTTAGCGTCACCATCCTGCTTCTCTGTCTTGTGAAACGCTCTCTGCTCACAATCAAAGAGGATGCGTTGCAGGCGGAGCACGATGAGATGGAGCAAGGAACCATACAGGTTGATTCTAAACAGCCCAGCTTCATCTCATCCCAAGGTGGACTGGGTGACAATGAGGAAGAGAAGGAGTAAGAACAGGAGCCAGTTTCCTGCTCTATAGACGGTGCTACCTGCACAACTGTCATACCTTCTGATCAGCGTGGATGGCCCAAGGACAGGGAAGAGGAGGAGGATGAGGAGGAGAGCATGGTCAGTCATCCTCTTGGTGAGGACACGGAAGTCTTGCCTGTTAGCAGTCTGGCACACATCGCTGAGTGTATGTTACGCTGCCTTTTCCCTGACTCTCGCATTGTCCAAATTTTGGGTGACAGTCATTACTGGTTGGTGACACTTCTAGACCCACGCTACAAGAGGAACTTTCTACCTCTTATTCCCGTGGCGGACAGGCCTAATAAAATGGGGCAGTACCAGAAGGCCATTGTTGCGGAATTATTAAAAAAATTCCCATCTGAAAACGCTGGTGGCAGAGGTCACAGTTTGTTGGAGAACAAAGGAGTACAGGTGAGAGAGACACAAATCCAATACAGCAGAGGCAGAGGAACACTACCAACATCCTCCGGGATTCCTCTGTACCTTATAATTATTGGGTATCCAAGGTGGACACAAGGCATGAACTGACTCTCTACGCCTTGGAGGTCCTGGCCTGCCCTGCCGCTAGCATTTAAGAATAGTAAGGACTGCCTGATTGCCCTATAAAAATAGTCTTTTGACTTTCAGAGTCCCTCCTTCGTAAATGAAATAGGATGTGTCTGATCATGTCTCACACACCACATGGCCAGATAAGGTAGTAAAATGTTAAAATAACATTTCCCGGTGAATATATTTTTCACCATTGAAAGCAATGCAAAAGTGCAAAAACGCATCAAAAACGGTATGTGTGAACATAGAGAAACCAAAGACAAGCAAAATACCCAAATAACTGGAAGTAAATGGATAAATCGCAAGTGCATAAAAATAATGATAAATAATAAAGGGTATTTAGTTAACATAATTTTGATCAAAATGATGTAAAAGCCATCCCGCCACATCACGGCAACCCTTATGGGACAGTCCTAACTCTAATATTAAAACCTTACCATTTGTCAAGTGGCAAACATATGGATAAGGGCAGAGAGACTTTGCAGTTTAGTGTGCTTCAGTGCATATAAGGGTGTGGCCGCCCTTTGTCTGAGCTGAAAGGTTCATTCTGCCTCTCAGGTCCATGCTTCTACTAGGGTTCAGTCTCTCTGCCCTTATCCATATGTATGTCACTTGACAAATGGTAAGGTTTTAATATTAGAGTTAGGACTGTCCCATAAGGGTTGCCGTGATGTGGCGGGATGGCTTTTACATTATTTTGATCAAAATTATGTTAACTAAATACCCTTTATTATTTATCATTATTTTTATGCTCTTGTGATTTATCCATTTACTTCCAGTTATTTGGGTATTTTGCTTGTCTTTGGTTTTTCTCTGTCTAGTGGCCTTACATGCATTTACATTTTGCATGCACATCAATTTACGTTTCAGTTCAGACTCCCAGGTTTTCTCTATGTGTGAACATAGCCCAAGGTGTGGAGGAGTATTTTTGTTTTTGGCTATTTATTTTGCCTTATATACAAGTCATTACCATGGAAAGGATGTTCCTTAATATTTTTCCCAGGAAAATCCATTTTGGTTTCGTTTTTGTATGTTTTATTGTGAGTCCGTAAAAGTAGCGTAATACTCTGACAACATTGTTGACAGCAGTGACCTGGAAGTCAAAGATGCTTCCAGGGGTCTTCCCCATGCTGTTCCCATGTCATTTGAGCACTGTTCCCATCGATTTGGGCAATTTTTAGGCCCTCTGCAGACCACTGGGGGGGGGGTGCGCTGGAAAAATGCTTGAGTTTCCCATAGATTTACTGTACATTGGGCTCGTTGCTTGGGTCGAGTAACGAGTATCCGAGCATTTTAGTGCTCGCTCATCAGTAGTGAGAGGCCTTTGACAGAGGTATAAGTGTTAAAGATACTCCTTATGGAGAGAGCCACGTTGGCATTTGGAGACTTAAAAGGCCATGCCATGCTCCTCTAGGTAGCACTAGCGACCTTGTCCCTTTCTTCTGGGATGAGGCTATTTGCATAATTAAATTTCGAATGCAGAATTGCATGCCTTATAAGTCTACTTACGCTGGCTTGGCACTATCCACAAGGAGAAAAATTGCCCCTTAAAGGAAATCTGTCAGTAAGATCAACACTCATTAGCCGTCTATAAAGGCATGTAGGTTATAAAAAGTTGAACAATATGATACCTTGATATCTGCAATACAATGTCTTATTCCTTTATTTTTTATTTTTTAAGTAATGAGCTGTTCAGGACTTTGGGCCAGACACATATCTCCCTGATAATCTACTTTTAAACTAAAGGGGGAGTTAACAATGCAAGACATATAGATTAAGAAAACAGCCTGTCAATTATTACATGTCTCATACTGGTAATACCCCCTTTCATTTAAAATAAGCGCTGGAGGAAGATTAACAGGGAGAGCTATGTCTGTCCCATAGATCTTAACAGCTCTTTTACATATTAAGAAAAATGTGAAATTCTCTCAAATAAGACATCGGATTGCAGATATCAAGGTATTATTTTATTCAGCTCCTCATGACCTACATGCCCATATAGACGGCTTATGAAGGTTGATCTTACTGACTGATACCCTTTAAAACCAATGCTTGCGAAAGGCACAATATACTGTAAATCATCATCATTAAAACTAAAATATTAAATTTCAAATTGAATTAGAATTTCATGAAGAGGTTATTTTTTTACCTAGTGTGAACTCTTGCCCACTTTTGTTCTCAACAAGTACATGCCATTTTTCTTAAAGGAGCGTGCTAGAGTCAGGTGCGTCACGGAGTCAGAGGCAAAAGATACTTTTAAGATGTGCCTGATTCATTAAGAGATGTGCTTCTTGCCACAAATCCTTTTTCGGCCATTTTGGTGGAGCTGGCCAAAAATGGATTGAAAATGTCAAAAATTACAAAATTTTTGGTCAACTCCACGTTGAGCAAAATGTTAATACTTTTCAAAGCATTATAGGCCAGCATTCTGAAGTAATCACCTTTATGAATTGGGGCGAAAGTTTCTATTTTTTTACTAAATTTGTGAAGATCTGCCCATCTTTAGAAAAACTATGACTGTCCTGTGAACATTAGTACGTGAAAACACAAATAAAGCATTACCTGATTTTCCTTTATAGTTATCTGTCCTTGTTCTTTGCACCCAATGAATGTTCTGGTACAGCGAAAAAGTATCTCATTGCTTTGGATCTTTTGTACAAAATTAGCAGGGAAAAATCCAATTCTGTCCTCTATTTTACCCTGTGAAAAAAACAGATGGTAAATTTTGAGATTTAATAAATTATCACCTCAAATGTCAATTTTAAACTATTTTTGTGTGAAATATCTCCAAAATATAGTTCAAATAGACCAAAGCCTATCAATGCTGACTTGTTGACTTACCCATGTAGGCCCACTTTGGTTAACACAGGAACCATTTGCAAAGCTATAACACATTAAAGGGAACCTGTCAGTGGCGTACCGCTAATAGCGGCTGACCACTTTCAACTGTATCTGCATCCTGAATGGTGGTGGGGACAATTAGGACTGATACTACGGGGACCCATGATTTCTATGTACTCCTCTAGAACTTGTCATTAGATTCATGTTGCCCGATCCAATTCATGTTAATAGGCTGTAGGTGTAATGCATACATGTGCGAAGTTCTACTATGCAATTGAAAATTTTTCTAAACTCTATCAGTTCTGGCTAATAAATCACAGAGGCAAATTATTTTATTAATTCTCTATGAAGATATGTGAAACATGCATCCTAAAGCATATCTGATAAAACTGAAATTGGCCACGGGCTGTCTGTTCTGGATAAAGGTCTAATCTTCTCAAAGAAGTGGTCTGTTAGTGAGTTTGGTCAGTGGAACTATAGTGAAATGGACCAGGTAAGGCAAAAGATCAGTGAACAAATGGCTCTGTAACATCCCTGGCGGTGTGCTTGCATAGTGCACCACCTCATACTATGCAAGTCCGCAATCTTGCCTGTCAGTCCAGCCTGCAAACCGTGCTCCAGTTCATGCTGTGTGCATGTCTCTTGACTGACTGCTTAGGGCAGCGGCCCGGTTACTTCCCGATTCTTAAAGCTGCTGTGGGCGCACCCCTAATGCATCTCCAGCCTAGTGCTGTGAGTCACTGGATATTTAAACCCTGTCCACCCAGAAGGAGGTGCCTGAGCAACACCTTCACTCAGTTAGTCTTTGCTACTGAATTGCCAGGTCCTGTCCTGTTTCTAGTCTGTTTCCACCACTCTGGGAGCTGCATACCCAGACCTGTTATCTCTGACTTCTAGTCTGTTTCCGCCACTCTGGGGGCAGTATACCCAGGCCTGTTACCTGTGACTTCTAGTCTGTTTCTGCCACTCTGGGGGCTGCATATCCAGGTCTATTACCTGTGACTTCTAGTCTGTTTCCACCACTCTGGGGGCTGTATACCCAGGCTCGTTCTTGTATCTCATTGCAGTAGCAGTTCCTGTCTGAACTGTATCCTAGCCTGTTACCTGCCTCTATGTCTGTAACTTCCCTTTTCCTGCAGTATCTGAACCTGCACCTAACTCCAACTCGTTGTCTCTGTACTTCTGTTTGTGAGTTTTGTGTCCACTCGCTACTTCATAGGAAGTACCTTGTGTGTATCTGGTTCTGCTTGTCCCTTTTCCCTTCCTCCGTATCTTCCTCCTGTGTTCTAGCCATCTTCCTGCATTTTCCAGTCTGTTCCATGTGAACAGAGCCCTGTCCTCTCTGCCTTGTCCACCGCTCCTGCGGTTTCGCTCCACCCTGTCTTGAACACCGCTCCGGCGGTTTCTCTCTGCTCTGACTTGCCCACCGCTCCGGCGGCTTCCCTCTGCTCTGCCCTACCCACCGCTCCGGCGGATTCTCTCTGCTCTGACTTGCCCACCGCTCCGGCGGCTTCCCTCTGCTCTGCCTTGCCCACCACTCCGGCGGCTTCTCTCTACTCTGCCTTGCCCACCACTCCGGCAGTTCCTCTCTGCTCTGCCTTGTCCTCTGCTCCGGCGGTTTCACTTTACTCTGCTTGTCTACCACATCTGCGGTTCTGTACCTGTCTCCGAGTCTGTACTGGACCCTATCCAGCCTGCGCTCCAACCTGCTAGTACCTCCCTGTCTGCACTCCAGCCGTGCTTACCAGTTTCTCCCTGTCTGCATACCAGCCATGCTTGCCAGTGCCCACCTGTCTGCATACCAGCCGTGCTTGCCAGTGCCTACCTGTCTGCATACCAGCCGTGCTTGCCAGAACCAACCTGTCTGCATACCAGCCGTACTTGCCAGTACCCACCTGTCTGCATACCAGCCATACTTGCCAATACCCACCTGCCTGTATGCCAGTCTAACCTGCCTGTTCCTGCATTCCCAGTGTGGGTCAACAACTGTGACCGGGGTCTGACCTGGAGTCGCACCTGGTCCCTCTGCTCGGTTCCTCCTTGGTCCATGGAGTCGACTAAGCCGCCGTGCGACCTTGGTCGGATCGGGTTGATACTTAGTTACACCCCTCCAGGCACTCCTCAGTTCATGGTACAGTGGGATCACTAATCACTCTCACGTCAGTCAGTCCGGGTGCGAGCGTAACAGGTTCTCATGTTGTAGATGTGTCCCACCATTCCAATTTCATGTGACGCATCTACTTTCCCAATAAATCATTCTTGGAGTGTTTCACCCAAGATGTATCAGCCTTTTGCCTATATTTTTAGGTTTCCTTTTTAATTTTTTTTTTTGCAATTCAATCCATTAATATTTCAAGTTAAAACTCCTAAGTACAGCTGGATGCATGATCATGTCCTTGTCTTTCCCTCGGACAGTCTTAAAGGGGTTTTCTTGTTTCAGAAAACCCCCAAACCTCATCCCCCACAGGTACAAATCTGAGTGTCTGGTGATGCTCCCAGTGTCTGTTATAATCTGCAACGATAATGTTGCATTGACATTGCTACAGCCAAACAGTGGCTGTGACCGTGTGGATGGCACAAGCTGCTCCGAGCCACTGAGCTCACTGATTTGCTGCAGAGTTGTCGGCGTGACATTAGCACTGTAGACAATAATAAATAGCAAGAACCACAGATCTTGATAAGGGGAATAAGCAAAGCATAGCTTATTTTTTAAAAAACAAATAAAACCTGGAAATAGGGGTTTTCTGAGACTGAAAAGCCCCTTTAAGCATCCTGTATATGACGTGCAGTCCTTTGATGGAATCAAACCCTGAATTTGAGGCAATTACTGATAATGAATGTGATGAAAGCAACACTATTTCAGGGTTTTCTTGGCAACTGTGCAGTATGTGTTTTAAACACTTAAAATATATTTTTATGTTTATTATATTGTACATCAAGCATCTGGCATGTGTGTCATATCAGGGGGTTGAAAAAGCAGAGGACAAAGCCATTCTATTTTTAAAACAAGCTCTAAAAGGATTTATCAACGGAGAAACTAGAACTCGTAAACAAGCTAAGTTCTTTGATGCGTTTGATGTCTCCTATCTGTGAAACTAGTTGAGTTAACAAAAGTAATGCATATACGTACATTAAGCCCATTTTATTCATGAAGACAAACCCATGCTAATGTTCTTGTTTCAGATGCATTAGGTTAAAGGGAATCTGTCAGTAGGACTAACCCGTCTGTATGGACACACAGGTGATAGGAAGCTGAATAAAATGATACCTTGATATCTGCGATCTGATGTCTTATTCCATGTTTTTCTTATATGTAAATGAGCTGTAAGGATAGGCCGAACACTGATCTCCCCAAGAATTGGCCTCCAGAGATTATTGTAAATGAAAGGGTGCATTACCAGTGTGAGACATGTAACTAACACCAAACAGTAGAACTACACTTTGCCCCCTTGCAAACACATTTTTTGCAGCTCTCTGAGCTCTGTTGTATTGCAACAATATTGCAACCCTGTCTGCCTGTGAGATGGAAGCTGAAGCTGAGAGGAACCTGCAGATGTGTCAGGCATAATCACACACAGCTCTGCAGTGAGATCAGGAGAGCAAAGAGTGGCAATTACATGTCTCACACTGGGAACTCCCCCTTTCATGTAAAATTAAGTTTGGAGACCAATTATCAGGTAGATCAGTGTCTGGCCCATAGGTCTTAACAGCTCATTTTCATATGAGATAAATGTGGATTTCTCAGGAATAAGACATCGGATCAGCGATATCAAGGTATCATTTTATTCTTCCTCCTATGACCTACATGCCCATATAAACATCTTATGAGTGTTGGTCCTACTGACAGATTCAGTTTAAGTCCAATTGCATTTCTATTGGTGAGATTGCCATGTGACTCTAAAGTTGTATGACAGGTGCTTGACTCACAATAAGGGCTCACTCACACTAGCGTATAACACGGCCTAGTGCTATCCAATATTTTATCGGATGGCACTCGGCCCAGTGTTATACAATAGGACAGTGCAGATCTGCGATTGTTTTCTTATGCCAGTTTGATTTTGTTTTCCCATTCATCTCATAATTGGATCACGCGCACCCATACGAGTCTATGGGTGCTTGTGAAACATCAGCCTGCACTCGGAATACATCCGGTTGCAGTCAGATTACCGCAGACACAGACAATGGAGAAGATGGAGAAATTAAATTCTCCATCTTCTCTGCACCTGCGCTATGATTCTCTCATGCAAGAGAAGAGATCACACTAAGATGGCACTCAGCTCAAATTCGATATTACCCCTGAGGAAGACACAACACTGGTGGTGATACTCATGGGGCTCTTCTTCCCACCTCCTCTACCTATCCAAACCCTGTATGACCTCTATAACCTTGCTTTTTGACCAACATTCAGGATTATCTGTGATCACCTCTTTCCTATATTGTGCTGGTAGCATATATATCCAATGTGATCTCTAGTCTATATATTTTATACCTTTGGAAAACTAGGCAGGTCAGTCAGGATTTGACAGTGATCTGTCACACATATTATTGTTTTCATCATTTTTTTCTTTTTGTTGCACATTTATTCCAATTGGTTCATTAGTTAGGCTTCAGCAATATTACATTTGGTATTGTTTGTGTTATTTATATTCCTCTACCATGCATTACATATCTATATAAGAATGCAGTTGATATCTTTGGTATATTATCCATAGGAGGTATTGGAGGTATTATGAGCAAATCAAGAATTATGTTTTGGTGATTCCTACTTTGGGTTTTCAATTGCTTTTAATATCAAGTGCTATCTGTCTTTTTTGTATACATCACTAATAAACAATTTTTAATTTAAGGTGATTCCCTTTTTGGCATACCTCTTTTCTCCTTCGCATTCTAACTCAGCTGAATCTCTGACAGAGTTTGATCCAAGTGACATTAGCATAATCGGCCCAAATCTATGGCCGTGTGAATGAGCCCTTAAGAGCAGACTTCATAAAAAAGAATATATATTGATTGATGTTTTATGGTAATTTTACCATATCAATACATCTGCCATAGTATCTCATATAGAGTTTATTGGACTATAGGGCAAAAAACATCAGTAATCATTATCTAAAAATATTACATGCTGACCACTGTTGTCCAAATGAAATTTACCTTCCACCAGTCTTCATTTGAATCATCCAATATAGTTATTTTGTCTCCAGGTCTACAAAAAAAGAAATCCACCAAACAAAAATGGATTATTTTTCTTTAAATGAGATGCACGTTTATGAGATGTATATACATTGAACATACGTTGTTGTTGGTCTTGTAAATAGCTGGAAAACACTATTTGTTACCTTACTTTCATTTACATATTTATAATAACTTATTATTATATTGTGCTATGTGTTTCAATCTATCAGAGGATCGGCTCCATGATAAAACAAGAAGATATAGTATTCTGCGCTGTTTTCTATTTACACAAATGATTTTAAAAATATTCACTTTTTCATTTGTTACCTCGGCCTAGAGGTAAGAACGGCCAACTTGACTACTTCAACATATTATGGCGATAGCATAGCACACCTTTGCTATTTGTGTAGGACACTACGCAATAAAGTAATTGAGAGCAATCACACTGTGCAAATAATATAGAGCGCTGAGGCACACTATGCTAATAATGCATGCAGCGCAATAGCCATTACATTGGTGGATGCTACATCTATATGTTATGTACAGTATAACAGATGCTGAGTGATAACTACTAATGGCAGCCATTAAAGTAACCATAGGGAAAGTCAGTCAGCTTTCAAAGGAACTTTTATAGCACATACATAATTCCTCCTTGTTATGCACAATGACTTTATTCAACTGCTCGGCCTGTCCTTGCCAGTTTAACATTAGCATTTGACAAGCCATAAATCTAGAGGCAAAGACTAGATTTAATCTATTTATGGTTTCTTTCAGATAAGTAAAATCCTTTCTTAAAGATCTCAAAATATGGGAACTTGATCCTGTCCTTGTCTTATGGGGCTGTAATGTGCCTCTGTAAAACCAGTGTTACAATAGTTTGGACCACTGCTGGGCACAGATAGAAAAGGGCCCCGGTACAAGAGCAGCATATTTGCCCTTTGCCGTCCAATAGCTCATCATAATGCATAATTCCACCTGTTTTGGAGGTGGAGATGGGCCCCTTACTTCTTGGGCCCCTGTTCGGCTGCCCAGGTTGCACCAATTATATGTCCTCCCCTGGTTAGGACAACCAAAAGTTTTATAGCTTAAACTCAGGATAGAGTTTCATTGAAAACAAAGTGCATATGTTATGGCTCACTCCTGGATTTGGGTTTTTAAAAAAGAACTGTATAAACGACCACAGAAAACTGCAGCATGTGAATTTGATGCTAAGGGCCTATGCCTATGAAGATATTGCTAAATTGAACTGATTCTAGCCAGGAAGGAAACATGGCTTTATTGGAAACATGCTCCATCCTTGACAAGCGAAGAGTAGGATAGACATGGGGCCCACCATGACTCCATAACTCTTGCAGAACTGCTTTGTGCATTTATTTTTATGGAAATATATTTATTATCAGAATCAGATTTGGATAAAAAAAATGGAGCATATTAGAGTTGCAGTATTTTGGACACCAAAAATAATACTGCAGGCTAAGCTATTATTGCTGTCCATTGTACCACAAAACCCTTAGGAAAACAAAGTCCCTTTCATCATAAATCTGGCTTTGATATGAACTTTTCCTTATAAAATTTTGTTTGTCCAATCCCAGGGTTGTCTCAAACAGAGGAGCACAAACTTTTAATTCCAGGTCTACATTGCCATACTGTTCTAATTTAAGGGCCTGTAATAAAACTTTAGCCTCACAGTATTCCGACAGCCAGAACATTTTTTTCTCTCTGTTAATACTTATATGAGCCTGTAACAGCCATGGCAGCTTGGGCATCTCTCTCTAGCCCTGGTGGTCCAAGTGCTTGTCAGCGGCTACATAAGCAGGTGATCAGCTGTGATTCTGTCCAGCATTTCTGGGTAATGACATACAAACAAAAATGTGACGCTAAGCTTTTTTTTTTAAAAGGGAACCTATCATCTGATTCATGATGCCAAAACTCAAGCATCATAGATCAGAGACTGGTTGCACAACTGTAGCCAGGTATTATTTTCTCTGGAATGCTCCAGTGTTTCAGGAAAAATACACTTTATAGGGACCATAGCTTGTGATGAGGCTAGTATGGCACCGCCACTGATGGGATTTTCCCATCATCATTCAATGTCAAAATGATTGACAGGTCTCTCACTATGGGAGAGATCTGTAAATCACCACAGCGTTACTGGGAGAAGTAAACCATGGTGGTGCCGGGCTAGTCTCACCTCCAGCTGTGGTCTCTTTAAAGAGTATTTCTCTTAGGCTGTGTGCTCATGATGAGTTTTTTTGAGTTTTTGATGGTGTGGACTTTAGCTATTTCAAAAACGCAACGTCTTACAGTTACAGCAAAGTGGATGGGATTTCTAGAAATCTCATGCCTGTTGTGCTTTTATTTTTCTCAGTGTAAACTGACCTACGGTGCATGTTTCAAATCTGCAACATGTCAATTTCTCTTGCAGGTACGCTGAGTTTTCTGTGCAGATTTTCTCCATTGAAAAAAGCAGGTAAAAAACACGAGTTTTTTAGTGCGTTTCTACTGCAGAAACACACTAAAACAGATGTAATCCTCATGTGACTCATGTGAAGCTTTATCAAAGCCAAATAGGAGGAAGAATCAAAAACAAAGCAGCTTTACTTAAAGCATGACATACCAAAAAGAGAAAAAACGCAGTGTCAAAAACAGAATAAAACATATGTCAAAACACAAGTAACCTATAATAGGTGCAGAAATGGTGCAGAAATTCTGCAACATCAAAAACTCACCAAAAGCTCATTGTGGGCACGTAGCCTTAAAGGCTCTGGTAATCATCCAGACAAGCACTGATGCACGCAGTTTGGGCAGCATCAAACAGGTGACAGGTTCCCTTTGTTTTACAGTGACAGGGCTTGATTTGTTTTAGGGACTGGCTGCTCTACACACGCTTTACATAATAATGTTTCTTTTTGTCACTGCTGCTTTACAGTTGCGCTATGATGGAAAGCCTCAGCTGGTGTACGGTAAATGAGTTTTCAGCACTGTCTACTTGGAGGTTGTTTATCTGTCACGGTTGTAACATTTGGGCCGTGAATAAACTGTGCAAACATTTCAGGTAGCAGATTTCATTTAGTGTTCAGCAATAGATCATTCATCTGCACCTGCAAAATCTACTGAAGCCAAGAACATCAAGTCATAGAGGTGTAGCAAAGTTTTATATAGCACAACGAGTGATAAAAAATCCAGGATATTTCCAAAGCAGAATACAGATGCTATTAACATAAACCAGTTCTAAGAATTTTACTGTTAAAGGAATATGTCACAAAGTTTTTCTACCTAATCTGAGAGCAACATAATGTAGAGGCAGAATCCCTGCTTCCAATGATGTAGCACTTACTGGGCTAACTGCTGTCATTTTGCTAAAATCACTGTTTTATCAGCAGAAAATTATGACTATAGGACTAGAAAATCTGCTCCATGTTGGTCTCCATATTTATGAGCACTGTAGAACCTATCCCAAGCACTGATTGGCAGCTTTCTGCCTATGCACAGTGTACATAGAAAGCTGCCAATCAGTGGTGTGGGTGGAGTTATACAGAGCTCAGCATTCAGAGATCTGGTAGATCTCCAGGTCTATACCCATATATTGTACTTCACTTCCCTTGAGAAAGCAAAGCACAGGCAACGCGAAACGTGCGTTGGGAAGACGCCAATCCTCCCCAGCTACCGGTCTGAGGGTCTTTGGGACACTACAATTAGGGTAAGCGGTCTTAGGCTTTGTGGTACAATACTCTGGTACTTATATACAGTACAGACCAAAAGTTTGGACACACCTTCTAATTTAAAGATTTTTCTGTATTTTCATGACTATGAAAATTGTACATTCACACTGAAGGCATCAAAACTATGAATTAACACATGTGGAATTATATACTTAACAACAGAGTGTGAAACAACTGAAAATATGTCTTCTATTCTAGGTTCTTCAAAGTAGCCACCTTTTGCTTTGATGACTGCTTTGCACACTCTTGGCATTCTCTTGATGAGCTTCAAAAGGTAGTCACCGGAAATGGTCTTCCAACAATCTTGAAGGAGTTCCCAGAGATGCTTAGCACTTGTTGGCCCTTTTGCCTTCACTCTGCGGTCCAGCTCACCCCAAACCATCTCGATAGGGTTCAGGTCTGGTGACTGTGGAGGCCAGGTCATCTGGCGTAGCACCCCATCACTCTCCTCCTTGGTCAAATAGCCCTTACACAGCCTGGAGGTGTGTTTGTGGTCATTGTCCTGTTGAAAAATAAATGATGGTCCAACTAAACGCAAACCGGATGGAATAGCATGCCGCTGCAACATGCTCTGGTAGCCATGCTGGTTCAGTATGGCTTCAATTTTGAATAAATGCCCAACAGTGTCACCAGCAAAGCACCCCCACACCATCACACCTCCTCCTCCATGCTTCACGGTGGGAACCAGGCATGTAGAGTCCATCCGTTCACCTTTTCTGCATCGCACAAAGACCCGGTGGTTGGAACCAAAGATCTCAAATTTGGACTCATTAGAGCAAAGCACAGATTTCCACTGGTCTAATGTCCATTCCCTGTGTTCTTTAGCCCAAATAAGTCTCTTCTGCTTGTTGCCTGTCCTTATTAGTGGTTTACTAGCAGCTATTTTACCATGAAGGCCTGCTGCACAAAGTCTCCTCTTAACAGTTGTTGTAGAGATGTGTCTGCTGCTAGAACTCTGTGTGGCATTGACCTGGTCTCTAATCGGAGCTGCTGTTAACTTGCGATTTCTGAGGCTGGTGACTCGGATAAACGTATCCTCAGAAGCAGAAGTGACTCTTGGTCTTCCTTTCCTGGGGCGGTCCTCATGTGAGCCAATTTCTTTGTAGCGCTTGATGGTTTTTGCAACTGCACTTGGGGACACATTCAAAGTTTGCCCAATTTTTCGGACTGACTGACCTTCATTTCTTAAAGTAATGATGGCCACTTGTTTTTCTTTACTTAGCTGCTTTTTTCTTGGCATAATACAAATTCTAACAGTCTATTCAGTAGGACTATCAGCTGTATATCCACCTGACTTCTGCACAACACAACTGATGGTCCCAACCCCATTTATAAGGCAAGAAATCCCACTTATTAAACATGACATGGCACACCTGTGAAGTGAAAACCATTTCCGGTCACTACCTCTTGAAGCTCATCAAGAGAATGCCAAGAGTGTGCAAAGCAGTCATCAAAGCAAAAGGTGGCTACTTTGAAGAACCTAGAATAGAAGACATATTTTCAGTTGTTTCACACTTTTTTGTTAAGTATATAATTCCACATGTGTTAATTCATAGTTTGATCCCTTCAGTGTGATTGTACAATTTTCAAAATCATGAAAATACAGAAAAATCTTTAAATGCGAAGGTGTGTCCAAACTTTTGGTCTGTACTGTGTGTGTTGATGGTGGCCCTGGGAGTTTGTAATTTAGCAGGCACACTGTGTGTTTATACTCCTATTACTTGCTTTATATACACTACCTGGATTAACCTGTTATGATTAGCCTTAAATATTCCGCTTTTCCCGGCCCATACCTAGTATACAATCATACAATCATAGATAACCTCTGACCAGTTCTTTTGTTCTGGGGGGGGTTTCCTGACACTGCTCTTTATGCACACTGGTTTTACCCATATTGTCTTCTTGCTAATATGTATACATGTGTATTTAATAAAAATTTTGTTATATTTTTGTACAAAAAACTCCTAGTTTCTCTGTTTTTTTTCATGTTTTGGAGTTACATGGGCACACTCTTACTTATGCATGCTAATGTGCCCTAGTCTAATATGATCTTGGTAAACCTTTATATAATTGTACTCAGATAGTATAGCAAAAACCTGGTGACAAATTCCCTATAACTAAGGAAATCATGGACGTAGGCCCTTAGTTATTATTTGCATTTTTTTAACCCCTTTTACTTTTTCGTCTTGTGGTGTTAGTTGCTGTTTTTGGCACTAAATTCTTCAAAATGATGCAAGCGATTTATGTATTTGACGCAAAGTCTAACATGTTCTTTTTTCTGTCTTGAATGTCTTTGTGACTTATTGGCACCAACAGTTGTATATTGTACAAAATAATGGAAACACTATGATAAAATACTGGCGTACTCAACAATACACCATTGGAGGACTGGATTGGAGTTGTGCCAAACTTTGCGACTTTTAAATCGTTGCAGTTGATAAATCAGTCGAAACATCTGAAATCGCTAGACTCCGCCGATAAAGCAGAAAACACAAAAAAAACACAGACGAGCACATATAAAATAGTCTTTAAAAAATAAATACATAAAAATGCACAAAAAAAAGATGTAAAGGCAATGACAAATCTGAGCCAAAACGTATAGTATGTGTCCAATTATAGTACAATAAGTAACTTTAGGAAATAAAATAAAATTCCTCAATATATTGAACTATATACCAGAAGAATATTTGAATGAAACAATACATGAAGCTTTTAAAGGGAATATGATACCAGCATGATGTGGAGGCTGAGAGCCTGATTCCAGCAATGTATCTCTTACTATGCTGTGTGTTGCTGTTTCAACAAAATCAGTGTTTTGTCAGCAGGAGATTATCACTTAAGGTCAAAGGTGTCTCCTAGTCAATTGCTCTGTGTACCTCGGCCCCAACCACTGATTAGCGGTTTTTGATGAGATGCCAATCAGCAGTGTGGGTGGAGTTACACAGAGCTCAGCATTCAGAGAACTGCTACATCTTCAGCAGAGATAACTGTATTGGTATCAAAATAACAGCATGCAGCCCAGAAAGTAACACATCGCTGGAACCAGAGTCTCAGGACCTACACCATGCTACTCTCAGATTACACAGCTAAACCTGCTGACAAATTCCCTTTAAATCCTTTTTACCAATAACAGTCCTGGAGCTGTTCTGAACGAATATTTTAGTAAAACACAGTTACCTCATTGCTAAGTCTTGATTTTCTTGTGGTACAAATTTGTACAAGGCAACAAAAGTATCTTCTGCATCTTTAAATATTGGTATCTGAAGCAATAGAAAACAGAAAAAGACATATATGAATTAGGAAATAGTATTCGTTCACATTTTAAAACATATATGACATGAGAAATTCATGTGAGAAAATCCAATGTAGTGTATAACTAAAAGAAAAGAAAAGAAGCAACATTATGTGAGGTTACTATTATGTGTTAATGAGAAAATATATAGACATTCTAATGAATATTTTGCATTAATGCTGTTAAAAAATACTAGTTTACAACTATTAATGTAATTTACTAGATGGGATTTGGATAAGTAAAACAAAGCTATACCTCCATTATGATAAAATAAGAATTGAATAAAACAAAAATCTTGGACCAAAAAACAACATATTGTCACGTGAAAGCATTAACATTCATTTAAAACTTCATGAAATTTTGCAACCATACCTTATGTGCTCCCAAACGGTAGTATGAGGTTCATTCTTTCTTGCATATGTCACTGCCGCTATACTTTATGTATTTGCTAACACAAGTTATACTTTCTTGTTTTTAACAGTGGTTTCTAGAGTTAGATTCTAGAGTTTTTTTATCTTTATGTAAAAGAAATTAAATGTGACATATAGTCCATTATTATTACAAATAAATCAATGGATTCATAATTTTACGCCATATACTATTTACATTATATTGTGGTTACACAGATTACAAAACTTTAGTACTCTGGGAATTATGTGGCTACCAGATTCATATTCATTTTATTTTTTTTCCAAGGTAGTAGGACATTTTTTCAGTAAGTGGGGTGTCTTTATTGTTATTTTGTTAAAGATAATGAATCTTTTTTGATTCTGTTCACAACTTTTTAAGTTTTATGTTATATTGTTTTAAATATTGTTTACACTTTTGTTTTATATCCATCTTATTCTTCTTTCTTCTTGTTCCTTATAGGAGTAATATATCATATGGTAGACAATATAGGAAGTATGTTTCTCATACTCTTAATAGCTAAATTAAAAAAAACAATGTTTTGTTTATAAAAACCCCATAAGTTATACATATTATCCTTGATTGCTATAATCAGGCTTAGGAGAAAATTTTGTGTACATTTTTCCTTTATGATGCTCCTGGCTACTAAAGTCTATCAAAAACAGAATGCATCTTTGCTCCTTTTGCCCTACTTGTCTTTGTAATGAAGTTATACCTATACTGGCACAACTAATTGGTCTGAACTTCTAATGAATTAAAATCATTATTGATTAAACAAGTCAAAGGTTTAATTTGTGTCATTAGATCTGCACACAGACTGAGAACAAAGGTCTAAAGACTGCAGTGACATATGCCTGGGTGAGGGGGCACAAAGCGCAAGCTACAGGATTATATACTATAGTGGTTGTCACCTGGAGGTTCACTACTAGAAATTAGCAGATTGATCCATGGAGGATCGAAGTTGAGTTGAATTTCTTAGAATTAGTGGTTTCACGCAAATTCAAACAATCTGCGATTCGGATCTGCAGAAAAAAAAAGCCCAGCTCGCCACACATGCTACACACTAAGTGAGCAGTATAATGGCGTGGCAGTGCAGGCTTTCCAAGCAATCTGACAACCTGATGTAAGCACAGCCAATAAGGGGGCAATCAAAGGCAGTATAAAACATAGGAGCCGGCCAAAGAATGCTATTTTGTGCTTGTATTGTGTAGGGATAGAAGCACTCAGAGTACCCAGGATAGGGATAGAAAAAGGCATAATGCCATTGTGGTTTACTAGTTCAGTGCTATTGTTACAGATTGAAAATGGGAGCGATAATCTCAGTCTGTGAATAGAAATCCAACATTCAAGTGATATACAGTGAGCTGTTGTAGCATCTCATCATCACCACTCAGTGAGTGACTGTGAATGTATACATTTGTGATATACTGCAGTACCATGCATACACACACCACTAGAATATAGCTGCCAGATACATGTACTTGCTATTGGGAGGTGATTCTACCTACACTTTCTGGTCCCATCCTATTTTGGAAAGACATGTGACCTTTTTTATTTTATTTATTTTTAAGACAAAACTCCATAATCCTAAAAGTTAAACACAGGTGTTTACCTACTAAAGTGTGCGTGTCGTTTGAAATACTTTTTAGAGCTCTCTTCATTGCTCCAATAGTCTAATTTTGGAGGCGTACATATATACAGTGGTCAGATGCAGGTTCTTGATTCAGGAAAGTGATTCTACCTATATTTTCCGGTCCCATCCTATTTTGTTAAAGCCTTTTTTTTTTGTAATACTTGTTTTAATTGTCTACTCTAGATACAGTACACCCCATGACCGCACTGCCCTTGTTACCGTATATTCAGTACTGGTCGCAAGCCTACATGTAGCAACTTCACAACCTAGCATTTTAGGTTTCATTAAATTGCTATTCATTTTTATTGAATGACATTATTTAAAAAAAAAATAAACAAACAAAAATAAATGAGAACAATAAGAAGAGGATGAGATTTTGCAGTTCTTTGACTATTTGCATTTAACCAACATAGGCACCAGAACAGTACTGCTGGTTGTGGGGACCTCTTTGTTCAGGGTTAATCTTTTTGCCAAGGATGGGAGAAAAGCATTGTTAAGTTTGTTAACAAAGTTTATTCAAAAATTAAATTTTATAATGTTATACTTTTGTTCAAAATTTATGCTGAACTCAAATATGGCATGGGCAACATATGTGGCAGGACGTTAGTATCATGGATAAGAATGTGGCTGTATGTGGTTCAAGCAGCAGCTCTACCACCAATGGTAGTGCTGGTAGCAACTGTCCCAGCAGTAGTAGTACCAAATACAAGTCACATTTGGCCTCCTTTGTAAACTCTGGTAAACACATTAATGGGGAGGAAGTGTATATTGGAGTATATTTCCCATCCAACATCATAATCACAGCAGGATAATGTAACTTGTGACTGTGACAACATAAGCTGGTGTCAGTCTTCTGCTCAATTAATCTCCTCCACCGCCATAACAATTAATGTACATAGGGGAATTTCCAATCTATCAATGACACCTGCTTCTCTTCTGCTCCAAAGTCCATTAACCCATAGAATCCTGGGGGCTTAGGAACGTACCATACCAGAAAAACGTCTTCCAGCTGATATTTTGAGAAACATGAACAGTCAGCCTTTGTTTTCGGAAGACATGGTGCCAGAGGAGATGGAAAAAATGATTATAATGCCAATCTGTGCTGCATGTGTGGCACCCCAGGGGTCAGGTTGCCACAGTGGCATTGCCTCCCTCAAAAGAGGTAATGCCATGCCTGGAAGCAAGCAGGGATCCCCTAGTCAGGGATACTAAACATGCAACACTTTCCTGGCTCCAGACCAGCAAGGGGAGCTCCTCCCCTTGGCAACTGGGATCTGGGGGCGGGGTTAGTTAGTCTTAGTGTCAGGAGTTGAAGCGAGGACGTCGAAGAGAGAGGAACTGGGGACTGGAGCTGCACGGCAGCTCACCCCAGACGTACCGCACAGAAGAACCGGACACCGGAGTCCAAGGCTGTGGGGCACTGAAGGCCCAGCCGCAGAAACCGGAGGGCAGGAGACTGCAGGTCTCCTGGCCCCATCAGACGCCCGGAGGCTCAGCAGCACCGCAGGGTCCAGCACCGCCATGTTGGAGCGACGTGCCAGCAAGGCCCGAGCTGCCTGCCATACGGGTGAGCACAGAAACGCCGCACTCAGGGACGAGGGTCACTGCACCGCTACCAGCAGCAGGGCCAAAGAGTTTAGTGGAAAGGGAAGGCCTCCAAATTTACCTGGCAAGGAGGATTCTTTACTTGCTTCCAGGCTCCGTGGACTTCCACTTCTAGCCAGTACCCTAGTCCCGGCTTGTTTAATCAGCACCAGTAAAGACCCTGGGACTGCACTTCCTTGTCTCTGTGTTTCTTGCTGCGCCATCAACCCCTGCACTACAACGCCCAGCACAACTTGCAACATCATCTACACTGCCCTGGAGCTAGCTCTTCCTGTGGAGAGCCACACCATCCCTTCTGCAGTAACATCAGCTTCAGAGGACCTGCTCCACAGCTGCGGCTCCCTTTAGCCGCATTCCACAGGTGGCGTCACGAACTCTATAAAAACTCTATAAATCCCCCATACATAACCCCTTTTATTGACCGCCCTGGGTCACGGACCGGGTCACCGCCACTGTGACATTCCCCAAGCATCTACCGGCTCGGCACCGGGTACCCCACGGCCCAGGGGGGCGCGTCACATGCTCTACGAGCTGAGGTGGAATGGACACTGTCCATGGTAATAGCACTCTGATCCAGGGCAAACCTCTGGGTGGGAATCAGATGAGGGGACAGGGAGCGCTGGCCACTTCACACACAAACACACCTGTCAGTTGGGTTATCAATGACGATGAAGATAATGATGATGATTCTGTGCTGGAAAAAAACTGAGAACCAGAGAGGGGTGAAGAGGAGTTGAGTGATCAGAGGAGGAGGTTGCTGACATTGCTGAAGTACAGTGCATATGGTGTGCATCAAAAACTTTCTCTGGTGTCAGATCAGCTTTTTCTGTTGTCAACTCTGGAGTAGGTAATGCAGTTGGTAGAAGAGGCTCTTCAGTGCTTGAAAAGTCGGGTAACGGTGGTAGCAAGTCATATGTGCCAGCTTCTTGTCTGTGTGAGTTATTTTGCATGTTGCCGCCAGATAATTCTTTGCCACTTTGTAGGCTTTGTAAGAGGAAAAAGAGCCATAGACATCCCAGCTCTTATAGACCACAAGCTCTCCATCAGCACGTGAAGCGACATCACCAACATATTTGGCAAATTCAAGCTGCCCAGCAAGCAGCCTTAAGTTGTCCTCCACTCATTTCTATCTGCATTTGTCTTTCTGTAAAGCCACAACTTTAGGTAACACAGTTCAGTGTCATCATCACCACCATTATCATTGTTGTCTTCCTCTACTATGTGTTATACTCCAAGTACAGCTCCTCTGCTTTATTCTCCATCAAAATTTTCATCACCGACTGTGCCTCAAAGAAATAACCATCCAATAACAGTCATCCATTGGCTTGCCAAATAAACTTGTATTTTGTCAAGTTGCAAGTGGTGCAGTCACTGCTTTAACAGCTAGTGGATTATGCTGACTTTTTTTTGGAAATTATGGCATGTGCTCAGCCTCACTGGAAGATACCATTATTTCTCACAGAAAGTGGTGCCCGCTCTCTGTTTTCATGTGCAATAGAACATACGCCACTCAATAGACGTATTTTTGAGTTAGAAAGTGCACTGAAGATACCTCTAGCAGCAACTATGGCCAGTAATAATACATGAGTTTCACAGCTAACAGTTAACATTATTAGCAACGGTGATATATCACTTCATATGAGACTGGTGGTGAGGACTTCATGACTAGAAGCTACATGACAAACGGCAGTTATCTGTCTCCTCTTACACATTCTCTGGAACTTGTTCATTTGATATGACCTCTTCCCCAATAAGCAGAGGGTACATTGTTGATTCCAAACAGTGTTTTCATTCTTTTCGCTCAAGCAAGGCAAATCACGGCCAAGCAGTTTTATACCTTGAAAGCCTGGGAGAGAAAGCCACACATTAGAAGAGTTGCTGTTGTGTATCATTGGGCTATCTGGCTCCCCAAGAACTGCAACCTGGAATTGTCATGAGTGACAATGCCCAGAACACTCTGGCTGCCTTTGGGACAGGCAAAATAACTCACACTCCATGCATGACCCATGTCTTCAATTTAACAGTGAACGATTTTTTTTGCAAATACATAAGCTTGAGAAATGTGACGCCTAGCCCTCCCTGGGAAATGGGGTTACTCGGACCCGGGTCAGTGTAGGGGTCTCAGGGATGCAGTCATGGCCTAGACCCGTTCCGTGCCCAGGGCTGTCACATAAAAATAATGGGCTTCTTTTATGATGAGTGGTTTGCTCGACTACGCCACCTGCGGTTTCTGGTGAGGGCCACCAGCGCTGCAACAGTCCTCTGAGGCCGGTGTTTTTTGGGCAGCTGGGTTAGTGCTACTCTCCACAGGCGGAGTAGGCCTCAGGGCAGTGGTTGGTGAAACCGTGTGGAGGTATGGTGGGTACAGTGCCGCGCAGGAATAATCAAGCGGAGGGTTGAAATGAAGTCATCCGGGTCTTTACTCACTTTAGATAAACTTTCAGCCGCAAAGCTTTTCTCTGCTTCACACGGCGTACTGTGGCCACCGGGAAGGGGGTTCAGCACTTCCCAGGTAAATCAGGAGCACCTGTCTAGACCCCGTCAGTGTGTTCCTCTCCTTCTCCGTCTCCTTCTCCTTCTCTTCCCGCTTGTGTCCCTCCCTGGGATCCACTAAGCCGCCGGGCCTTTCCAACAGTGACGTGAAGTACACACTCAGATATCGGGGGCCGGTCACCCCTTTTGCAGCAGGAATCCCTCTGGCTAAGCCAGAGTAAAGAATACAGGAGGCGACTCCGCTCCGTCTGTATCCCCCTGGGATCTTTTTGCCTGTGGAGCCTATCTCCTCTGCTCCCCTCCAAGGCCTTCTTAGGACAGGACCTTGACCGGGTAGAGATAGTGGTTAACTCTGACCCGCTCCTCATCTCAAGGCAAGAGTACAAAGACCATGTATCTTCAGCCAGCTGCAGACTCTTGCTGGACCCTGACAGAAGACCACAATCAAAAGACCTTGAACTAAAGATGGCCATAGATTAAATATGAATCAATAAGTGCTTCCTCAAAGTGTGTCCTTCACCCTCACCCACTACATGGTTCCCCCTATCTTTGGTTCCCCCCCATCTCCTCTATCCTGGGCAGGGGCAGTACCCTGGTGCATTTTGGCCCCCTACAGGACAGGAGTGGTGTAGTGTTGAGTGTTGAAGTGGGGTCGTGTGAGATGCTCCATCCTTACCTGAAAGAGGAGATACCACACCTCATCTGAGGTGCAGTACCCCTGTGGCGACTGAACCCTCAGGGGCGCCACAGAAAGGTGGTGGCTATGGTACGAAGAATGTCTGCCTATTTCAATAGGTCTTATGCAGCAAGGCAATGCAAAAAAAAAGAAAAGAGCTGCCAGAGCATCATCTGGTTTTCAATGTCCCAATTCAGCACTGTATACCATATTTTTCGGACTATAAGATGCACTTTTTTCCTCCCAAATTTTGGAGGAAGGTGGGGGTGTGTCTTACAGTCCGGATGTATGGTCCGGCTGTGGATGATGAGGGATGTGGGCAGTGGCGTACCGCCAATGGCGGCAGGCCACGCGACTGCTATGGGGCCCGTGAGCCGGGGGGGCCCCGCCACCACTCCTGCATCGGGCCCCCGCCGTCCCTCCTGCATCTGCCCTTCCCCTTCTCTGGCCAGTCAGCGTCACACCCCCTGCTCCGCATTCAACTGTATCGGCGGGCAGATGCCGATACAGTTGAAAGCAATGACGGGAGGAGGAAGCGTCATGTGACACTCCCTCTCCCATCATTCCTCCTCTGCATCTGACGCAGGTCACCGCAGGTCCGGGCGCTGGTGTATGCGGTGCTGGGACCCATCGTGATGAAAGCCAGGGAAATAGAGAAGGAGCTGCAGCAGGTGAGACAGTGCGGCAGACTACAGGACCCAGCAAGGCTCTGAGCATCTAGCACCAGGAGCAACCGGAAGCGGCATGTCCCAGAACCAGGAGGATGACACCGGGGGCAGCAGAGCCGAGCTTGTCCTAGCACTGTAGCCGCCTCCACTCTGCAACATCTGCCTGACTGCATCATCCGCTGCTGCCTGCAGACTCCCGGCAGCTTCTACTGCCCCCCCTGTCTACACTGCACTGCTTCTATACTGGGGTCACACAGGGCGCGGGGTGGGAGGGAGGGATCGCACACCTGCTGACAGCACTCACAGGGGGCGATCCCCAGAATATCCCCCTCTAAAAAAATATATAGTGGACCTGTGTGTATATATATATTTCTTTCTCTCTCTCTTTCTCTCCCTCTCTTTTTATCTTTCTCTCTCTTTCTCTCTCTCTGGCACAAGAATGGGCATTACTGAAAGGGTTAAGTGACTTTGGGCCACTGATTTCACACTGCAGATACACAGATCAGGATGCCCCACATCACAGTACTCTATACTGCGTGGAGGACCATGGGGAGTGCATTATACTCTGCGGAGTGTGAAGGTTTGTGTGGGGGCCATTATACTGTTTGGAGGGCTAGTACGGGCCATTATATTGTATGTAGGCCCATTATACTGCATGGAGGGCTGTGTGGGGGTCACAGTTAGGGTCACCATACTTTGCCTTGGGAGATGAGGTGGGGTACAGTAGGGTCATTATACTGTGCATGTGGAGGAATTCACCATGGGGGTATAATACTGTGTTTGGCAGGCACTTTTGTTGGCATCATACTTTATGGGACAATGAAAGAGGGATGTGGGACTTCAGCAGGAGGAAAATAACTTTGTTAAGGCTGGAAAGTTATGAGATATGGTATTCTGTGACCCCAACAATTATTTACATTTTTTTTTTGGGGGGGGGGGGCCCAATTAGAACTTCTGATATGGGGCCCCATGATTCCTATCTACGCCCCTGGTTGTGGGGGAAGCAGCAGCGGCAGCGGCAGAGGAGCAGGTCACAGGAGGCAGGAGCAGCCGCCTGCTGCAGCTAACACTGCGTGCTAATAAGGAGAATGAATATTCACTGCTCCCAAAGCCCATAGTCCTGGCGTGGGGAGTAGTGAATATTCTGGCAGCTGACCTCAGCATGTGAGGACGCATGACAGTGAAGTCATGCGCTGCTCACATGCTGAGATCAGCAGCTGGCACCAGAACAGGACACAGTGCTGGAGCAGAGGGAAGGTGAGTAGAATCCTTTATTCTTTTTATGTGTGCAGTGTGATGGGGATGGGGGTGTAATGCATACCAGGATGGGGATGGGGGTGCCATCCATACCAAGATGGGGTATCATGTATACCAGGATGGGGATGGGGGCCATGTGTACCAGGATGGGGATGTATAACAGTAAGGCAGGCCATATATACCAGGATGGGGAATATTAGTACAGAATTGGGGGACACTACCCCTATAACAGTGTCAGCAGCAGAGCCCCTCCCCCATAACAGTGCATCATGACCACATTTTCTGCTTCAATTTTATTTTCCTATTTTCCTCCTCTAAAACCTATAGTAGGTGCATATTATGGTCCGGTGCATCTTATAGTCAGAAAAATACAGTATGTCGCAGCATTTGCACGAGCAGTTTAAAGCAGCGATGTACTACATCATGCAACTGTCAAACTGGAGCAAGGGTTACTTTGAGATACAACATTGGCAGCTAATGAGGAATGTTTGTTGCATACTGAAACTCTTTGAAGAGGCCACAAAATGTGCCAGTAGGGACAAGTGGAATCAGCTATGTAGTCCTGCTAATATTTATCCTGGAAAAAAACACTCAAGAGCAAGCAAGAAGGGATGGAGGAAGAGCAGTAATTTGCAACTGTTTAGCACCACCCTTTGTCTGTTAAGGTCCCTTAAGGTCCATGTCATATGATGCAGGATTTGGAGGAGGAACAAAAGAAGATGGAGCAAGAAGAGGATAAGCAGCAGGTGGAAGGGAAGGAGGATGCAGACTTGGTGCAGTGGGGTTACGATAATGAAATAATGAGAAACTCGCTCAAGCTGGAAGACAATGTAAGCTGTATGCTGCAATGCTTGAAGAAGGACAGGTGTCATAGGTGTAATTGTAACATTTATAAGCCATTTCATAGTTAATAGCGAATATTGAAGCAAGTCTATGACCTTCAAATGACCCTTATTTTCTGCTGGGTCCCCCTACTCCCCTTCCTCCTGCAAACAGGTAATTAAAGTTAGACATTTGATGAATTGTATTCACAATTTCCATCCCCAGCTTGCAGATGAATGGGGGAGACGACAGATTTATGGCCTGTAGAGTTAACCAAAACTTCTAGCCTCAGGGTGAACTGAAAGGCAAGAAGACTGCTTAAGTTAGACCCTAGTTATGAATATTAAGATTTTTATAAATGGCATAGATATGCCAGATATGACATACATATTTTCAACTTTGCGACAAAATGTTGAACATAATGCATTGTCTTACACTACTGGGCAGTTGCGGCAACACCTCCAAATTAATATTGGTCAAATGGATGACAATATGCATGCCATGTTTCTAGCTATAGAAAGATAAAATCGTGATAGGAAATAGGACATTAATATCTCCCACTTGGGACCTCCAGGAGCGATGGATTTGGGAAATCCCATAATTTTCTAAAGACTGAGCCTTATCCCATGCCAAGCCCAGCTATAAGTCACTGGAGGGGAGGTATGTGGGCATGACTTGTGTTAATAAAAGAAAATACCAAAGTATAATTAGTGTCAGACGCATTGCATTGTTGTTCTGTCTGTTTCCCCAAAAACGAGTGCTTCCCTCTGCTACAAACTGCATCATCTCCATGGCATCAGGTTTAGTACATTTCTTCTGGCTATCCTTTTTATTTTATGTAATTATATACTGTATAATTTTGTTCCATTTTGTAACATCTTTGTATATTTTTATAAACAGTGCCTACTTTTTGGATTACATATATAAAATGTAATTGCTTTGTTCCTTTTGCTCTATAAACCGCACGCCTGAAACAATACTCTATCTCTAATGAGTGTCCAATTGGCCTGTATAAATGATTGGTGATGGCAACTAGTCCCTTTTGTTATTGTGGGGTTTGGCAGTGACCATACATAGGTGTATATGTATATATATATATTCCATGCGTTGGAATTGAATTTGTATATACTATATGCTCACTGTGAGTTCCCCAATAACTGGCCTGTTAGTGAAAACAGCCATGGTCTCATCTATCACTCATCAGTCAATAGCGCAATTGTCCTGACGATTGGAGGCGGCCGACCGTGTTTCCTTGACAAAATGGTGGCAGCGGTGGGATTTGTGTTATCCCTCCGGTGTTCTCCTGACAACAGGGATATTGTTAAATTTAGCAAAGTGATGACTATTGGATAGTCACGCTTTTAGACTCTCACTGTAAAAGCAAAATTGGGGAATTTTTTACAGTTTCTGAAAGGAAGTCCACATTGACTTTCTTCCAGGATAAGCTCTACTATCTGCTCTTCAAAGCTTTCACCAAGCAAAAGCTTCCCACCCTCATGACCAGCAAACTACTTTGTAATCTGCATAAACAAAATAGCAAACATAGATGCACCTGCGCTACTAGATTGGAAGGGAGGAAGATTAGGGGAGGGTTAACACTGTAGCAGGTATGTGCAGCAAACAGCGGTAGCTGATGCCTATCTGTGGTAACAGAATCTTGGCCACAGGTAGAAAACCCCTCCAAATATTTTGTCCAGAGTTATAGATGCACATATATGTATTCAAAGGATGGTAATAGGACTAATGACTTATCCCCATTTGTATGTTCCTACATAAGTAAGAAACATTATATGTCCATAAATAGTGAGAAATTAAGTGAATACTTCGTAGGATAATGTGGATCAACAGGATACTTAACTATCCCATTTTACAAGCTTTCACACAGGACGTGTTTTCTGTCTGCAGCCACCAGATACGCATCCCTACTATTCACAGGGTGCTCGTGTATATCTATAACACTTCTTGATTCCTAGACTGTTTTTCGTCTTCAGGTAGATGGCCTGATCCCCGATCCCATGGGTTTCTGGGTTGACAAATTGAACCAGTGCCAAGAACTTTCTCAGTTTGCTATGGGACTACTGTCACGTCCGGCCTCCGGTGACAAGTCAGAGAGGCTATTCAGTGCAGTAGATGGATTTGTCACATGAAAACAGAACAGGTTATCTGCCACAAGCATGGAAAACCTAACATTTGTCAAAATAAATCAGGCATAAATCAGTGCAGACTTTCATGCATCTGCCTGCCTGTCCATTGACTGTCATCTAAACCATTCTGTTGCCACCAGTACTGATGGACCACACTGTGCCTGGTATCTACTCCCTGTCCATGATGCCAACTATACTGTACGACTGCTGCTGCTGGGGCTGCCATTGCTGGCCGTAAACTGCCAAGCATCTCCTTCAGTCTCTACCATGCCTCTCCTCCTGCAGCCACTGCACAGCCGTGTCATCGACGCACATTTTGAATGCCCACCATGTTCTATAGTGCTAGATGGGAGATGATAAAATAGCAAAACTTAAATAATGTGGTTGCATAAGTGTGAACACCCTCTTATAATTTGGAATTTGGTTGTGTTCAGAATTAGCCAATCACATTTAAACTTATGTTAATTAGTAGTCAGTACACACTTGCCATGATTTAAAGTGATTCTGATTAACACCATGTCAAGCTTAGCAGTTCTTGTAGGAATTTCCTGACATGTTCTTTGTTTTACAGCAATTTTTTTTCCAGAGCATTAAATATACCATTAAACAATGTGAAGACGGTTGACAGTGACATTTTCTAGAAGAACTAGACGTCCCTCGAAAACTCATGAAAAGCCCAAAAAAATTGGTCCGGGTGGCTGCCATGAGGCATACAGAAACAGTAAAGGAGCTGAAAGAGTTTCAGGCAATTTCTGTGTCTTGCGAAAATATTCACCCCCTTGACTTATTACCTATTTTGCTACATTACAACCTGTGTTTAAATATTTTTGTAATCCGATTTGTGTGTGATGCCTCAACACCAAATAGACCAAAGGTAACCATGAAGAAGCTGCAGAGTTCTGAAGCAGAGACTTGAGTATCTGTCCATACGACCACAATAAGCCATATACTTCATAAGGGGGCCTTTATGGAAGAGTGGGCTAAAAATAAATTACTTACACACAAATATTGCAAGGCTCATTTTGAGTTTGCCAAAAGACATATGGGAGGAAGGTGCTGTGGTCAGATGAGACCAAAATTGAACTTTTTGGCCACCAAGGTAAACGCTATGTCTGGCGTCAGACCAACACAGCCGTTTCACCCCAAGAACACTATCCCCACAGTGAAACATGGTGGCAGCAGCATAAAGCTGTGGGATGTTTATAGGCAGCAAGGACAGGGAAAATGGTCTGAGTCGTGGGGAACATGGATGGTGCAAAATACACGGATATTCTTGAGCAAAACCTGTTTAAGTCTGTCAGTGATTTGAGACGGGGACTGAGGTTCACCTTCCAACAAGACAATGACCCAAGGCATACTGCTAAAGCAACACTCGAGTGGCTTAAGAGGAAACATGTAAATGTTTTGGAGTGGCCTAGTCAAAGCCCAGATCTTAATACAATTGAGAATTTGTGGTCTGACTTGAAGATTGCTGTTCACCAGAGGAAACCATCTAACTTGAAGGAGCTGGAGAAGTTTTGCCTTGGGGAATGGGCAAAAATCCCAGTGGCAAGATGTGGAAAGCACATAGAGATTTATCCACAGCAACTTGCAGTTGTCATTGCTGCAAGAGGAGGATCTACAAAATAGTGACTTAAGGGGGGGGGGGTGAATAGTTTTGCAAATTTTCACTTATTTTGTCCTATTTGTGGTTTGTTTCACAAAAAAAGAAAACCAAATGCTCGCAGTAGTAGGCATGTTCTTTACATGAACTGATGCAAACCCTCAAAAAAAGTGAAATTCCAGGTAGTGAGGTAGTAAAACACAAAAATTGCCAAGGGGGAGGGAGTGAATACTTTCACAAACCACTGTACTAGTGGCTGCATGTGAAAAACTACATGTGACAACAATCTCCTATATTCTTCATATGTCTATACTCTGGGGTAGGGTGGCAAGATGGAAGCCCATTTATTTTAAGAAGAAAAGTATCCAAGACTGTCTTTGCTTTCCCAAAAATGACATCAAGTCTGCCAAAAGCATGTGGGAAAATGTATTGTGGTCAGATAAAACTAAGGATAAACTATTTGGCTATAATTTCAAAAGGTATGTAATCTAAAACTGAGCATCACCAAAGGAACACCATACCCACAGTAAAGTATGGTGGAAGTAGCATTATGCTTTGGGACTGTTTTTCCTGGCAGATGGAATTAGGGCTTTAGTCAACATGGGGAGAATTTTGAACAGTTCCAAATATCAGTCAATTTTGCAAGAAAACCTTAAGGCTTCTGATTTAAAATTTTTGGAATAGCCCAGCCAGAGCATACACCTGAATTGAAAATCTGTGAGTTGACATATAGAGGGCTGTAGACAATAGATACCTTTGCACTCTGACAGATTTGGAGCGCTACTGCAAGGAAGAATGGGTAAATATTGCTAATTCTAGATGTGTCATTATGATACACTCCTACTCACAAAGCTTGAAAGCTGTTATAAACACTGCATTTCAAATTATTATGCAAATGCTATTTTTATCTGATTTTTCTAAATGGTCGATGCAAATGAGTCAGTACAATGTTCAAATCATCAACCGTTTGACGATAAATCACATTTTATTGGACAAGCCTCCTAATGATAACAGTACTTTTCAAAACTAAAAAAAACTCAAAATTAACTGTTCCAAATTATTATGCACAACAGAATTTCCAAACATTTTATAGGCTGTAAAGAACTGAAAATTATGAATTTGTCGCATTTTCAGCATTAAGAGGTCACATTTACTGAAATCAAAAGCTTTTTCATTCAAAGGCATCTTAATAGGCCAAGTTATATATAGTTATACCCTGCTCAAAAAAATAAAGGGAACACTTAGGCTATGTGCCCACGATGCAGAAATGCTGCATATTTTTTCCGCTTCTCCCTGGCAGGAAAAACGCATGAGCATATTACATGCGTTTTTCCTGCCAGGTAGAAGCGTTTGTCAAGCGCTTTTGCATGCATTTCTGCATGCGGGTTATCAAGCGCTTTTCCAAGCGATTTTAGCATCACTTGGAAAAGTGCTTGACAACTTGGTCACACTATATAAATCCATGCAACCGGCATGGATTTATATAGTGTGACCAAGTAATAGTTTAAAAAAAAGAATAAGAATGGTAAAAAAATAAAAAATAAAGATTATACTTACCTTTCGATGTCCCCCGATATTTTCTCCGCTCCGTCTGGTCTGTTGTATGAGTCGTGGTGGTGTGAAAGGACCTGCGGTGACGTCATTGATTCATGTGACAGGTCACAAGACTAAATGACGTCATGGCAGGTCCTTTCACACCACCGCAACCCATACAACAGACCAGATGGAGCGGAGAAAACACCGGGGGACATCGGAAGGTAAGAATAATCTTTATTTTTTATTTTAAATTCTTTTTTTAACAGGTACTATAGTACCCGAGTCAGGAGGAGAGTCTCCTCTTCTCCAGACCCAGGTACCATCCGCACATGGAATCGCATATTATCCGTATGTGCAAATGTGCTGACACGGATAATATGCGTTTCAATGCAAGTCAATGGCGGCAATTACGCTGCGTGTCTGCAAAATTAATGGACATGCTGCGTATTTTTCCGCAATGTTAATCCGCAGCGGAAATTTCCGCAGCATGTGCACAACATAAGTGGATTATCATTGGGGAACATGGCAGATCTTCTACGAAGCGTTTTTTAAGCGTTTCTGCAGCGGAATTGCAGCGGCAAAAACTCTTGAAAAATGCATAGTGGGCACGCAGCCTTAAACAACAAAGTATAACTCCAAGTAAATCAAACTTCTGTGAAATCAAACTGTCCACTTAGGAAGCAACACTGATTGACGATCAATTTCACATGCTGTTGTGCAAATGAAATAGATAATAGATGGAAATTATTGGCAATTATCAAGACACACTCAATAAAGGAGTGTTTCTTCAGGTTGGGACCACAGACCACATTTCAGTGCCAATGCTTTCTGGCTGATGTTTTGGTCACTTTTGAATGTTGGTTTGCTTTCTCATTCGTGGTATCATGAGACGGACTCTACAACCCACAGAAGTTTCTCAGGTAGTGCAGCTCATCCAGGATGGCACATCAATGCGAGCTGTGGCAAGAAGGTTTGCTGTGTCTGTCAGCGCAGTGTCCAGAGGCTGGAGGCGCTACCAGGAGACAGGCCAGTACACCAGGAGACGTGGAGGGGGCAGTAGGAGGGCAACAACCCAGCAGCAGGACCGCTACCTCAGCCTTTGTGCAAGGAGTAACAGGAGGAGCACTGCCAGAGCCCTGCAAAATGACCTCCAGCAGGCCACAAATGTGCATGTGTATGCACAAACGGCTAGAAACCAACTCCATGAGGGTGGTATGAGGGCCTGAGGTCCACAGATGGGGGTTATGCTCACAGCCCAACACCGTGCAGGACGCTTGGCATTTGCCACAGCACCAGGATTGGCAAAGTCGCCACTGGCACCCTGTGCTCTTCACAGATGAAAGCAGGTTCACACTGAGCACATGTGACAGACGTGACAGAGTCTGGAGACGCCATGGAGAGCGATCTGCTGCCTGCAACATCCTTCAGCATGACCGGTTTGGCAGTGGGTTAGTAAATGGTCTGTGGTGGCATTTCTTTGGAGGGCCGCACAGCCCTCCATGTGCTCGCCAGAGGTAGCCTGACTGCCATTAGGAACCGAGATGAGATCCTCAGACCCCTTGTGAGACCATATGCTGGTGCGGTTGGCCCTGGGTTCCTCCTAATGCAGGACAATGCCAGACCTCATGTTGCTGGAGTGTGTTAGCAGTTCCTGCAAGACGAAGGCATTAAAACTATGGACTGGCCCGCCCGTTCCCCAGACCTGAATCCGATTGAGCACATCTGGGACATCATGTCTCGCTCCATCCACCAATGTCACGTTGCACCACAGACTGTCCAGGAGTTGGCGGATGCTTTAGTTCAGTTCTGGGAGGAGATCCCACAGGAGACCATCCGCAACCTCATCAGGAGCATGAGCAGGCATTGTAGGGAGGCCATACAGGCACGTGGAGGCCACACAGAATACTGAGCCTCATTTTGACTTGTTTTAAGGACATTACATCAAAGTTGGATCAGCCTGTATTGTGTTTTTCCACTTTAATTTTCGGGGTGACTCCAAATCCAAGCCTCCATTGGTTAATAAATTTGATTTTCATTGATGATTTTTGTGTGATTTTGTTGTCAGCACATTCAACTTTGTACAGAACAAAGTATTCAATGAGAATATTTCATTCATTCATATCTATGATGTGTTATTTGAGTGTTCCCTTTATTTTTTTGAGCAGTGTATATTAACATAGAACCCTTTCTTTTATATCACCTTCACAATTCTTGCATCTATTGAACTTGTGAGATTTTGGATAGTTTTTACTTGAATTTCTTTGCAGGATGTCAATATATCCTTCTAGAGCTGCTCTTTGGATGTGAACTGCCTCCCACCTTCATAGATCTTTTGCTTGAGGATACTCCAAAGGTTCTCAGTAGGGTTGAGTTCAGGGGAGGATGGTGGCTACACCATGGGTTTCTCTTCTTTTTTTGCCAATAGCCCATATATCCAATAACTCGAGATATTTTTTGCAGTATGAGATGGTGGTGCATTGTCAAGCATGAAGATGATTTTGCTACTGATGGCAGGCTTCTTCTTTTTGTACCATGGAAGAAAGTGGTCAGTCAGAAACTCTATATATTTTGCCAGCTCACTCTCCATGATTCCAACCTAAAACATGACTCTGCCACTATTTTGCTGAAGTTGCAGGCTTGTAGGGACATGGTACCCATCCAATACTCCATCTACCTGGACCATCCAGGATTGCACGGCACTCATAAGTAAACAAGACTGTTTAAAATTAGTCTTCATATATGTCTGGGCCCACTGCAACCATTTCTGCTTGTGAGCACCATTTAGGGATGGCCAAATAGTAGGTTTGTGCACAACTGCAAGCCTCTGGAGAATCCTATACCCTGTGGTTCGTGGAACTCCAGAGGCACTAGCAGCTTTAAATACCTGTTTGTTGCTTTGTGTTGGTATTTCAGCAGCTGCTCTCTAATCTGATGAATTTGCTTGGTGGAAACCTTCCTCATCATGACTTTATCTGCACAAACCCATCTGTGCTCAGTATCAGCCACAAATCTCTTGACAGTGAAATGATCACACTTTAGTTTTTGTGAAATATCTAATGTTTTCATACCTTGTCTAAGGCATTGCCATATTTGATGCTTTTCGGCAGCAGAGATATCCTTTTTCTTTTCCATATTGCATGAAACCTGTGACCTGCTTAATAATGTGGAACTTCCCCTTAAGTAGCTTTCCTTTAATTGGGCTCACCTGGCAAATTAATTATCACAGGTGTTTGAAATTGATTTCAGTGATCCAATGAGCCCTGAGACACAATACTATCCATGAGTTTATTTGAAACACAAAGAACTACATCTTTATGACACTTAAATCCAATTTGCATAATAATTTGGAATGCTGTGTATTAAAAGGGTATTAGTTTAAGAGTGTGCATATTTATGCAACCATATTATTTTATTTTTTTATTTTTCCACATGAAAAGGTTTCAGTTTATTTTTAAATTGAAATGTAAACATTATAGGTGACATGAAAGGTGGAAAACATTCTGAAATTATATTTTTACATAACTAAAACCTGTCATTTTAAACAGGTTAAAATCTGAAAAATTGAACAGTTGCTAGCCATTATTGTGGTTTTAGAGGGCAGTTAACCCTGATGCCTATACCATTTCTTCTTGTTACATAGAACATATTTTTTTCAAATAATACAACATATTTTTTAATTCATTATCTTCATAGCCAGCCATTGTGTGCTGTCAGACTTGCAATGTCTGAATCACATCGAGTGTGTGGGTTTAAAAACATGAGAAGATACTGTCAATTCTGGAGGAGGTGACACTTAATCTGCTCTTTCAGAATATTCCAATTGATAGAAAGGTGAAAAATATTTCTGTACACATATTTCTACCATGTAAAGTAAGAAATATTTAGTGATCTTGATATTGCACTGAAGATCTTCAATGTTTATTTTGTAATGATCTCAATAGACTAAATTTTAGTTTTCAGTCAATAGGGTTGCATGAAAAGGTAAATAAATAAAAATTGTACATATTGTAATAATGTATAAGGTAAGGTCCTGGATGACAGGTATGTGTTCCTGAGATGGTTTTTATGTTGACTGGATTTTGGGTCCAGGATATGCAAGAGTATAAAAGAGCCAGGGTGGGAAAGGTTGCTCCCATACTCCTGTCCCGGTCTTACAGGCCTAATAACAGGTAGCTGGGAATAGCTCAGCAGAGTGTGTTGTGTTGGAGCTAGAGAAAGACGGTCCATGGTGGATAGTCTATGCTAGAGACTGAGAAATGCCAGAAATATCAAGTTGGTGAGACCTTACTCTGCCTGTAAATCAAAAGGTCTGTTTTTTATTCATTTGTGCTGAAGAAATGCTGTTTTAATTTTTGGAGCTGTAAAGTTTATGAAGGACAATACATTTTATTATGTTTTGATATAAAAACTCTGTGCCTGTGCATATCCAAGTGGCTACCAGGGAGCCGAAATCCCCACAATATATTTCAGGTTCTATATTAATTGATGGCAAGTAACTTGGTATAATTTTAAGGATTACAGTGGCAGCAGTGGCATCCAAGCCTTGGCATCAGAAAGGGTTTTGCAAAAATATTTTGTTGTTATCTTTTTTACATAAGTGAGGAGTGCTTTTACAACTTTTGAATTTGGCCCTGAAGTTTTCAAATTACACCTCTGCCTAGTGGAGTGTGCCAAATTGGCATTATGAGACATAGAAGTCATTCCATGCTCCTCTGAAAATTGTAATTCCCAAAGGACTTTGCAAGGGCTATAAATATCCTTTCACCAACTTGGCACCCTCCACAAAATAAAATTTTATCTATAGACTCCTTGTCAGAATCTTCTCACCAAGCTAAATCAGGTCTCCTGCTTTGCACTGATAAAGGGCAAAAATTCTGAAATTCATGTCTGCGACTAGAGTATCTGATTTGCCTTCTTATCCTAAGCCTTGTGGCAAAGCCTTTTAAAGGGTCAATATTGACTTTTAGAATTGCTACTCTCAATAAGTGGTACTAGATTTCCTGTCCTCTGTGTATCTGAAGAGGCTATTTGCATATGTAAATTCCCAGAGTAGCATTAAAGAGGTTGCCCACTACTTTTACATGATGACCTATCGTTATAATAGGCCATCAATATCTGATCGGCCAGGGTCCGACACCCGGCACCCCGTCGATCAGCCTTCATCAGTGTCGGTGGCGGCCGCCAGCAGGAAGTACTCACTTGCTGAGCTGCTCTGTCTACTTGTAGTGGCCGCCGCAGGGTACTACACATCTGTTTCCTATTGATTTGAATAGGAGGGGGATGTGCAGTCTCAAGCCCGGGCCACTACAAGTAGATGGAGCATCTCGGCAAGTGAGTACTTCCTGCCAGCGGCCGCTGCCACCGACACTGATAACAGCTAATCAGCGGGGAGTGCTGGGTGTCGGACATGGCCGATCACACATTAATGACCTATCCTATGGATAGGACATCAATGTAAAAGTAGTGGACAACCTTTCTAAATGGCTTTTAAGTCTCCTCAAGGTAGCTTGGCACTTTCCACAAGTAGAACTTTGACTCCCTGGATTCATGGCAGAATACTTGGCGTTCTAGGGTAGTGAATGAGAAATTTTAGCCTCCCTGGTTGTCTATAAAAGTGGAAAAGTAAATGTAAGGATCCCAGTGGCCTAAAATGGTAAGATAGGAAACTTGCAGGAGTGGGTTAAAGAGTAACTACATGTTATTTATTTTTTATATAATGGGAGCTAAAACAACCACCCTCAAAATGATTGTCTGTGTGTAGGAACTCTTTAAGATAGAGAAGATATGTAGTGGTTCATTTGGAAACATGGATTCATTTGAGTGATGTCATTATTAGTGATGAGCAAGAACTAAAATGCTCGGGTACTCGTTGCTCGGGTCGAGCAAATTGGAATACTCGGTTGCTCGACCTGAGCAATGAGCCCAATGTAAGTCTATGGGAACCTCGAGAATTTTTCAGGCGGCTCACCTCGGCGGTCTGCAGAGGGCCTAAAAATTGCCCAAATCGATGGGAACAGTGCTCAAATGACATGGGAACAGCATGGGGAAGACCCCTGGAAGCATCTCTGACTCCCAGATCATTGCTGTCAAAAACGTGGTCTGGTCAGAGTATTACGCCACTTTTATGGACTCACAATAAAACATACAAAAACTAAACCAAAATGGATTTTCCTGGGAAATATGTTAAGTAACATCCTTTCCAGGGTAATGACTTGTATATTAGGCAAAATAAATAACCAAAAACAGAAATACTCCTCCACACCATGGGCTATGTTCACATGTAGCGTTTTTGATGTGTTTTTGCACTTTTGCATTGCTTTCAACCAAGACAAATGCATTCACCGGGAAATTTAATTTTAACATTTTACAAGCTTATCTGGCCTTGAGGTGTGTGACACATCATCAGACACATGCATACAGTGCTGAAAAGAGATGGGAACAGCATGGGGAAGACCTCTGGAAGCATCTCTGACTCCCAGGTCACTGCCTAAAAGTGTGCCCATCATAAGTGATCCTTGGCGCATGCGAAGATGCCTCCCGCCATGCACCTGTCATTGTAGACTTACAACAATCACAGTCCACATCCTTGTCCCACTGCAGCATTCAGTTGTCCCTATCCCATTCCTTGGAATGCAAGCGCAAGTATCCAGGCAACCACCCACCCACAGGCTGCAACACTATACTGCCAAATTTTTGACAGCTGCTTGCACTTGAAATGTGGCCTTTTAGGCTGGTGGAGGCAGAAGCTTTTCATAACCTCATGCTGGCGGCGGCCGGGTGTCCATACTCGGTCCCTAGTCGCCACTATATTTCCCGATATCGCCTCCACCTTCCACAAGCACGGGTCCCACAACATTACCCGTGTCCTCCCCAGTGCACTTACTGGGAAGGACCGCCTAACCACAAACACGTGGACAGGTGAATGTGGCCAGGGACGGTACGGAACCAGTCCACAACTTTTTTTGCTGAGAGTTGTATTTAGCTTGGTGAAAGGACTGGCATAGAGGGAAACCGTATCTACCTTGCGTGTCATTTCTCCCAGGAAGTCCTGTAATTGAGCTTGTTGCAGAAGCAATGGCAGCCCATCCAACATCAACTCGCACTTGTCGGTGGTGCTTTGACAAACACATCTTTCTTTGCATATTTCATTTCTTGAATACAGAGGAGGACAATGGCCTGATCTGTAATGCGTTTTGAGAAATAACATGCATAAGAATGGCCGATCCACATTAAAAAAGCAGCCATAGAGTGTCCGGGAACCTTCCCCCACACTTTTCTTAGCCAGGGCTGTTTTTCGGCAGTGTTGGACGAGCCCACCAGAGAACCGGAGACTGCTCCGGCGGGCCCAGGCTTCTCCTTCAAGAGAGTTCATAGTGCCGAGGTGAGGCCATGATGATGATAGAGGCCACCATCTGCTTAATTTTCTGTTACTTGGAAAGCAAGTGCAAGTATGCAGCCAGCCACCCACCCACACACAGGCCACAACACTAAACTGCCAGAATTCTGGGCAGCTTTTTGCACTTGAAATATGGCCTTTTAAGCTCGTGGAGGTGGAAGCTTTTCACAACCTCATGTCGGCGGCGGCCGGGTGTCCATACTCTGTCCCCAGCCACCACTATATTTCCCGGTATAGCCTCCGCCTTCCACAAGCACGGGTCCCACAACATTACCCGTGCCCTCCCCAGTGCACTTACTGGGAAGGACCGCCTAACCACAAACACGTGGACAGGTGAATGTGGCCAGGGACGGTACGGAGCCAGTCCACAACTTTTTTTGCTAAGAGTTGTATTTAGCTTGGTGAAAGGACGGGCATAGAGGGAAACCGTATCTACCCTGCTTGTCATTTCTCCCAGGAAGTCCTGTAATTGAGCTTGTTGCAGAAGCAATGGCAGCCCATCCAACATCAACTCGCACTTGTCGGTGGTGCTTTGATACACACATCTTTCTTTGCGCATTTCATTTCTTGAATACAGAGGTGGACAATGGCCTGATCTGTAATGCGTTTTGAGAAATAACATGCATAAGCATGGCCGATCCACATGAAAAAAGCAGCCATAGAGTGTCCGGGAACCTTCCCCCACACTCTTCTTAGCCATGGCTGTTTTTCGGCAGGGTTGGACGGGCCCACCAGAGAACCGGAGACTCCTCCGGCGGGCCCTGGCTTCTCCTTCAAGAGAGTTCATAGTGCCGAGGTGAGGCCATGATGATGATAGAGGCCACCATCTGCTTAGTTTTCTGTTACTTGGAATGCAAGTCCCCAGCCGCCACTATATTTCCCAGTATCGCCTCCGCCTTCCACAAGCACGAGTCCCACAACATTACCCGTGTCCTCCCCAGTACACTTACTGGGAAGGACTGCCTAACCACAAACCACAAACACGTGGACAGGTGAATGTGGCCAGGGACGGTACGGAGCCAGTCCACAACTTTTTTTGCTGAGAGTTGTATTTAGCTCAGTGAAAGGACTGGCATAGAGGGAAACCGTATCTACCCTGCGTGTCATTTCTCCCAGGAAGTCCTCTAAAGCTGCTTGCACTTGAAATGTGGCCTGAACATTACTGCTGGTACTTTTCTGTGGGAATTTGCTTGCCTCCTACCAGCCTGGAATATTTCCAGCAAACTATGGTATGATGCCATGGTATTAGCACTGCCCCCAGTACCAGTAGCAAAGCCATCTCCAATTTCCTTCTCAGAAATTTTATTTGGTAGACTGAGTGGCTGCCCAAATACATTTTCTCACAAAGGAGTTGAAGATAGAGTGGCAGTAGTTGCAAGTTTCTCCAGCCTGTTAGATAGTAGAGGGTGAACGGCAGCACATTGGATCAGTGGTTAGCACTGAAGCCTTGCAACGCTGGGATCCTTGGTTCAAATCCCAGCAAGGACAACATCTGCAAGGACTTTGTATGTTCTCCCCATGTTTGCATGTGTTTCCTCCTCAGTAAAAACGCAGCCATAGAGTGTTCGGGAACCTTCCCACACACTTTTCTTAGCCAGGACTGCTTCTCGGCAGAGTTGGACGGTCCCCCCAGAGAATCCTCTGGTGTGCCTTGGCTTCTACCTCAGGTGAGTTCATGATAGCGCTAACTTTGCAGCTGCTATGGGGCTCTTGAGCGATGGAAAAAGGTTTGCCCTCAGAATCAAATCCTCTGGTGGGCACAATGTTTTTCAATCTGAAACAGCTTCTCAGTGGGAGTTGTATTTCACCACAGCCATATTCTTTAGCTCGGTGAAAGGACTGGCATAGAGGGAAACCGTATCTACCCCGGCTGTCATTTCTCCATCACCAGGTTCCGCCCATTGTCACACACGACCATGCCTGGCTGTATGTTCAGCGGTGAGAGCCACAGATCAGGCTGCTGTGTTACAGCTTTCAACAACTCTGTAGCGCTGGGCTGTTTGTCAATTAAGCATTAAGCATGTTATCTTCAGCACAGCCTGTTGCCGCTAGGCCAAGGCAGTGCTGCAGTGCTGTCAGCTTGTGACTGATGTGGTCATTTCGGAGATGAAGGAGGAGGTGCATGAGCTGAACAAGGTGATTACATTGAGGTTAAATTGGTGTCGCTGTTTTTTATACTAAAGAAAGATCCTATTGTTTTGTTTTTTTTACGTTATTTTTAAGACAAATGCATTCACAGGGAAATGTCATTTTAACATTTTACAACCTTATCTGGCAATGTGGTGTGTGAACATCATCAGACACTTCCTGTTTTATTTATGATGGAGGGACTCTGAAAGTCATAAAGCCTATTTTATAGGGACATCAGATGGCCCTTACTATTCTTAAAAGGCCAGCAGTCGGCCCTCGCAATTGTTAGAGAGCCATCAGCCGGCTATGCTTTGTTGTTCCCATTATTAACAAGTGGGTCTCCAATACTGTTATTGCGTATACAGTGACTGCAAGGCCGGCCCAAAAATTGAACGCAACCCAATACCCCTTTGAAGAGACATAGAGGAGGGTCTCAGTAAAGAAAATGTTCCCATTATAATGGAGCGGATCTCCTATAGTGGTAATGCCCATGCTGTAACTGCAAGTGCTGCCAAAATTTGGGAAAAACTCCACTAAGAATTTATAGACACATAGAGCAGGGCCACAGTAACAAGGTACGACATGTTCCCATTAGAAAGGAGAGGGTCTGCTATACAGTTACAGGGTATGCAGTGAGTCCAACGGCTGACCAATCTTAGGAAAAACCCCACTAAGAATTTAAAGACAAACGGAGCAGGGCCACAGTAACAAGGTACGACATGTTCCCATTAGAAAGGAGAGAGTCTGCTATACGGTTATAGGGTATGCAGTGAGTCCAACGGCTGACCAATTTTAGGAAAAAACCCCACTAAAAATTTAAAGACACACGGAGCAGGGCCACAGTAACAAGGTACAACATGTTCCCATTAGAAAGGAGAGAGTCTGCTATACAGTTATAGGGTATGCAGTGAGTCCAATGCCTGACCAATTTTAGGAAAAACTCCACTAAGAATTTAAAGACACATGGAGCAGGGCCACAGTAACAAGGTACGACATGTTCCCATTAGAAAGGAGAGGGTCTGCTATACAGTTATAGGGTATGCAGTGAGTCCAGCGGCTGACCAATTTTATTAAAAAAACCCACTAAGAATTTAAAGACACACAGAGCAGGGCCACAGTAACAAGGTACGACATGTTCCCATTAGAAAGGAGAGGGTCTGCTATACAGTTATAGGGTATGCAGTGAGTCCAACGGCTGACCAATTTTAGGAAGAACCCCACTAAGAATTTAAAGACACACGAAGCAGGGCTACAGTAACAAGGTACGACATGGTCCCATTAGAAAGGAGAGAGTCTGCTATACAGTTATAGGGTATGCAGTGAGTCCAACGGCTGACCAATTTTAGGAAAAACCCCACTAAGAATTTAAAGACACATGGAGCAGAGCCGCAGTAACAAGGTACGACATGTTCCCATTAGAAAGGAGAGGGTCTGCTGTACAGTTATAGAGTATGCAGTGAGTCCAACGGCTGACCAATTTTAGGAAAAACCCCACTAAGAATTTAAAGACACACGGAGCAGGGCCACAGTAACAAGGTACAACATGTTCCCATTAGAAAGTAGAGAGTCTACTATACAGTTATAGGGTATGCAGTGAGTCCAATGGCTGACCAATTTTAGGAAAACCCCACTAAGAATTTAAAGACACACGGAGCAGGGCCACAGTAACGACAAATTCCCATTAGAAAGGAGCGGGCCTCCTATACTTGTAATGCCCTTGCACTAAGTGTATGGGCTGACAAATATTTACCCCTGAGGGGTATACATGAACATACTGTATAAAAATTTTTTTTACGGGCTTCATAAACACCCTTTAAAAAAATTATGTGTGTGTTGCATCACGGACCACGGTCACCCTGGTGATATGGTGGTGGAGGATGAGGAGAAGTAGGAGGACAGGAGCAAATAGCCAAAATCAGGAAGTGTATACCCATGTCTGCGTGTGAAAAGGTGCATGGGAATACACCTCCCAAGAAAAGACACTGGATTTGAGTTTATGTTACACTGCTATCATTCGGTGGTGTTGAGAAGTCTGGCCCAATCCAGCCCTTGTTCATTTTTATAAGAGTCTGCCTGTCAGCATTTTCAGTTGACAGGCGGATGCGCTTATCAGTTATAATTCCACTAGCGGCACTAAAAACCCGCTCTGATAAAACGCTGGCGGCAGGGCAGGCGAGGACCTCCAAGGCATAGAGAGGCTGTTCATTCCATGTATCCAGCTTGGATACGCAATAATTATAAGGCACAGAGGAATCACGGAGGACATTGGTACGGTCAGCAAGGTACTCCCTCAGCATCTTCCCAAACTTTGCACTCCTTGTGAGAGTACCCCACGCCTCAGGGCCTGTGCGATGGGAGGGTCTGAGAAAACTGTCCCAGAACTTTGACAGTGTTCCCCTGCCTCTGCTGGATTGAAGTTGTGTCTTTCTCGCCTGTACTCCGTGGTTGTCCAACGAAGTGTGCCCTCTGCCGCCAACGTTTTCAGATAAAAAATTTTTTAATAGTTCCGCAACAAGGGTCTTCTCGTGCTGCCCCATTTTTTACACCTGTCAGCATCAGGAATAAGAGATATAAAGTTCTCCTTGTAGCATGGGTCTAGAAGTGTCACCAACCAGTAATGACTGTCACCCAAAATTTTGAGAACGCGAGGGTCATGGGAAAGGCAACGTAATATAAACTCAGCCATGCATGCCAGACTACTAACAGGCAAGACTTCCGTGTCCTCACCAAAAGGATGACTGACCATGCTCTCCTCCTCTTCTCTGTCCTCTGGCCATCCAAGCTGAACAGACGGTATGATAGCTGTGCAGGTAGTACCATCTATAGTGCATGAAACTAGCTCCTGTCCTTCCTCCTCCTCCTCCTCTTCCTCATTGTCACCAAATCAACGTTGGGATGAGATGAGGCTTGGCTGTGAGTAATCACCCTGTATGATTTCTTGCTCCATCACATCGTGCTCCGCCTGCAATGCATCTTCTTTGATTGTGAGCAGAGAGAGTTTCAGAAGACAGAGAAGCGGGATGGTGACGCTAATTATGGCATAATCGCCGCTCACCATCTTGGTGGAGTCCTCAAAGTTTTGGAGGATGGTACATATGTCTGACATCCATGTCCACTCCTGAGGTCTTATGTGTGGAGTCTGAACTGAATACTGAAGGTCTTGCTGATGCTGGTACTCAACAACTGCCCTCTTCTGCTCACAAATCCTTCCCAACATCTGCAGTGTAGAGTTCCAACGCATGGGGACATCACACACCAGTCTGTGAGCCGGAAGCTGCAAACGCTGCTGAAACACGGCAAGGGCGGCGGAAGCTGTAGCTGACTTTCTAAAAAGGGCACACCGGCGGCGTACTTTAACAAGCAGATCCGGCAGCTCTGGGTAGGATTTGAGAAACCGCTGAACCACGAGGTTAAGCACATGGGCCAGGCATGGTACGTGTATGAGCTCGCCTCGCCTCAGAGCCGCCACCAGGTTCCGGCCATTGTCACACACGACCATGCCTGGCTGTAGGTTCAGCGGTGTGAGCCACAGATCTGCCTGCTCTTTCAGAGCTGTCCACAACTCTTCAGCATTGTGCGGTTTGTCACCTAAGCATATTAGCTTCAGCACAGCCTGTTGCCGCTTGGCCGAGGCAGTGCTGCAGAGCTTCCAGCTTGTGACTGATGTGATCATTTCGAAGATGGAGCCTGAAGAGGAGGAGGTGGCTGAGGAGGATGAGGTGCAGGATCTGTAGACCATGGGGGCAACCCTGATTGACCTAGGGCCCGCAATCCTTGGCGTTGGGAGTATGTGTTCCGTCCCAAGGGCCGACTGGGTCCCAGCTTCCACTATGTTAACCCAGTGTGCCGTCAGCGAGATGTACCGTCCCTGCCCACAAGCACTTGACCACGTGTTCGTGGTTCGGTGGACTTTCCCGGTAACTGCGTTGTTGAGGGCACGGCTAATGTTTTGGGACATGTGCTTGTGTGATGCAAGGATGGCACACAGGGAGAAATAGTGGCGGCTGGGGACCGATTACCGAGGGATGGCCGCCACAACCTGATGCTTCTGTCTCCACGAGCCTAAAAGTTAACATTTCGAGCGCAAGCAGTCGTGAAATGTGAGAATTTAGTAGTGTGTCCTGTGGGGCGTTGGCTGCATATTTGCACTTGCGTTTCAAGGACTGGGGTATGGACAACTGAACGCTGCGCTGGGACAAGGACATGGACGTGCTTCCTGATGCTGCCACTTTAGAGTGTGCAACGACAGGTGCAGGGCAGGAGGCATCTTCGCATGCACCATGGACAGGGGATTGTGTTAGAACCCTCATGTTTGTTTTTTCCATCTTGTGTTTTGCGGTCACGTGACCATCTGCCTTTATATTCCAGCTCCGCCCTAATGGCTGTGCTGGACTCCAGTGTTTGACTGTTTCTCAAGTGTGGTGCTTCAGTGCTGTTCTTTGTCAAGTTCGCTTGGTCCTCTGGGACCTCTAGTACATTTTTGTCAGTTTGTCTTTTTGTGTTCTGCAACAACTTCTCTGTTTAGGATGTGTCCCATTTTTGTCCCAGTCCTTAGTTCTTTTAGGGACCCCTCACTTAATTCTATAGGTCTTCGTTCAGACTAGCCGAGGACTAAGGCGGGTCTGTTCACTAGGAACAGGCAGCCCGCTACATCGTAGGGATTCAGCTTAGTCTTACTGTGGGTGACATGGTTTGGTTGTCCTCGAAGAACCTGCGGTTGAGGATTTCCTCTAAAAAACTGGGTCTTAAGTTTGTGGGTCCATTTAAAGTGCTTCAGGTTGTTAACCCATCTGCTGTTAGGTTGGATGTCCCTACTTCCTGGAAGATTAATCCTGTGTTTCATGTTTCCTTTTTGAAAAAGGCTGACGTATCTGATAGGGACGCCACTGTCACAGTTCCTCCTGTGGTGGAAGACGGCGAATATGAAATTTCTCGTATCTTGAATTCTAGATGGCATAGAGGGAGATTACAGTATCTTGTCTCCTGGAAGGGTTTTGGTCCCGAAGACAACTCCTGGGTAAGGACGGATGATGTCTCTGCTCCTAGGCTTGTTAAAGCTTTCCACAGGAGGTTTCCGGATAGGCCTGGGCCTGGAGGATCCGGAAGATCCTCATAAAAGAGGGGGTACTGTTAGAACCCTCCTGTTTGTTTTTTCCATCTTGTATTTTGAGATCACGTAACTATCTGCCTTTATATTACAGCTCCGCTCTTATGGCTGTGCTGGATTCCAGTGTTTGACTGTTTCTCTAGCCTGGTGCTACGGTGCCTTTCCCTGTCAAGTTCACTTGGTCCTCTGGGACCTCTAGTACATTTTTATCAGTTTGTCCTTTTGTGTTCTGCAACAACTTCTCTGTTTAGGAGGTGTCCCATTTTTTTCCCAGTCCTTAGTTCTTTTAGGGACCCCTCTCTTAATTCTATAGGTCTTCATTCAGACTAGCCAAGGACTAAGGCGGGTCTGTTCACTAAGAACAGGCAGCCCGCTACATCGTAGGGATTCAGCTTAGTCTTACTGTAGGGACAGCTTTCCCCTATCTTTCCTTAGTACATGTTGCAGATCATAACAGATTGGCTTGTGTAGCGCCGGCGTCCCTGCCCTCTGCTAGGCAGGGACGCTGTTCCCCTCACCTCTCTGCTCCGTACCCGGCGTCCTCCTCCCGCTCTGCTGGCAGCGCGCGCTCCTTCCCGGCCACTGTGCTTAGGGCGCGCGCGCGCGCTCTCCCTCCCTCTTAAAGGGGCCGCGCGCGCCGTCCTAAGGAGTCCCCGGCCAATGGCCGGAGGACTTCACCATATATAAGGCACCTCCTCCAAAATGGAGGTGCCCGAGCAATGTTGTTGCACTGTTTACTACTCTGCTTCAGCCCTCAGGTCCCATTGCCAGTTACCTGCCAGTTACCTGCCAGTTACCTGCCAGATTCCTGCTTGATTATCTGCTACCTGCCTGCTAGTCTGAGGTCCGACGGTCTGCCTTACTACTCCTGTCAGTCTGTCTAAGGACCAGTCTGCCCGCTCACCTGGGAGCGCACATCAGCCACCTGCCTGCTTGCCCGAGGTCCGACGGTCTGCCTTCCAACTCCTGTCAGTCTGTCTATGGACCAGCTTGCCCGCTCACCTGGGAGCACACACCTGCTACCTGCCTGCTAGTCTACCTGGAGGCTCCGCCGTCACGTGCTGTGACCACCTGCCTGTCCAGTGACTCCTGCTCGCTCACCTGGGAGCGCTCATCTGCTGCCTGTCTGCTAGCCTACCTGGAGGCTCTGCCGTCACGTGCTGTGATCACCCGCCTGTCCAGAGTCTTCTGCCCGCTCACCTGGGAGCGCTCATCTGCCGCCTGTCTGTTGGTCTTCCTGGAGGCTCCGCCGTCACATGCTGTGACCACCCGTTCTTCCAGAGACTCTCGCCTGCTCACCTGGGAGCTCACGTCTATCACCAGCCGCCACAGGTCGTACCAACCCTTTACCTAGAGACTGCCCCGGTCACTTGCCCTGACCATCTGCCCGTTCATTCAGAGACTGCCCCGGTCACTTGCCGTGACCATCAGCCCGTTCATCCAGAGACTGCCCCGGTCACTTGCCGTGACCTCCAGCCCGTTCACTCAGAGACTGTCCCGGTCACCTGCTGTGACCTCCTGCCCGTCTTCCCTGGTCGCCACCCGCTCCCTTACAAGGACTGCCCCCTTGTATAGTAGCTCAGAGGTTCCGCCTCCCAGACCCGTTACAGCTTGCATGCACAACAACGGAAGAAGCAATGGTGCCACCTGCAGACACTGTTCCTGGACCCTGGGGTTCGGCCCAAAAAGTTGGGCCATGTGCTGCCATGTGCCTGATCATGCTGGTGGTGGTCAGGCTGGTCGTTTTGCCACCCCTGCTGATACTGGCCTGGCAGGTGGTGCAAATGGCCTTTCTGGGGTTATCGGCAGAGTCTTTAAAAAACAACCAGAATCGGGAAGACCTAACAGTTGTACTGGCAACTTCTGTCGTGTTGGTGTTACGGGGAACGGTTGCCTGCCTTCTGTCTGTGGCCACCACACTGCTTCTTCCTGCCTGTTGGGGTGCTCTGCCTCCCTCCCCCTGTGTGCTGCTGTCCTTGCTCTGCATGTCCTCCTGCCAGATTGGGTCAGTTACTACATCATCAACCACCTCGTCTTCCACTTCTGCACGCTGGTCCTCCTCCTGACTTTCTGGCAATTGTGTCTCATCATCGTCCACCTCTTGTGACACTTTCCCACCGTCGCCTTCGTGTGATCGTGGCTACTCAAATATTTGGGCATCGCTACATGTGATCTTCTCTTGCCCCGCTTCAAGTTGACCTGGCGAGAGGCCCGAATCCATAAATGGAAAAGTGAACAGCTCTTCAGAGTGTCCAAGTGTGGGACCAGTTGTCTCTTGGTCCTCGGCATGGTGGGAGGAAGGAGGATCAGGGTGAGGAATATGCGGTCCAGACTCACGGCTACTGAGACTTGACCATGTGGAAGACAGGGTGGTGGAGGTGGTGGCTAAGTGACTGGAAGCATTATCCGCTATCCAACCAACAACCTTTTGACACTGCTCTGGGTTCAATAGTGGTGTGCTGCGGTCCCCTAGAAATTGGGACACGAAGGTCAGGCGAGAAGATGTGGGTGTTTGTTGTGGCACACTTTCGGCTGGAGGCCAGAAATGGCAGTATTTTCTGACAACGTATATGTGATCCGTTTGACAGAGAAAACACAGTTTATATAGCTCGATTTCTAGTGCTCTAACATGGACCTGGCTGTATTCTGCAGTGCCAACAAGCAAATGGCGCAGAAAAAGCGGTGTTTTTTGGATTGCTTTTTAAGCATATAATGAGGATTAAGATCCAAAGAAAAGTATTCCTGGACCCTGAGACCTGGGCCTTTGTATAGAAGTATCTAACAGCAGCAGAAGGCAGAATTGGAATGGAGCCTCTTGTGCTATATGCACTGCAGTCTGCTATATGCACTGCCTGCCTATACACCCTGACTGCCTGATATCTCTGCAGATGGATTAGTCCTCAGAAGGACTGTTTGTTAAGATGGATATGTGTAATGTACGTTTTTTCTCCCTACACTACCTAATACACAAGCAAATCTGTCCCTGACGCAGCAGCATCTCTCCCTACACAAGCAAATGGCGCAGAAAAACGGTGTTCTCTGGATTTCTTTTTAAGCAAATAATGAGGATTAAATCCAAAGAAAAGTATTCCTGGCCCCTGAGACCTGGGCCTTTGTATAGAAATATCTAACAGCAGCAGAAGGCAGAATTGGAATGGAGCCTCTTGTCCTATATGCACTGCAGTCTGCTATATACACTGCCTGCCTATACACCCTGTCTGCCTGATATTTCTGCAGATGGATTAGTCCTAAGAAGGACTGTTTGTTAAGATGGATATGTGTAACGTACAGTTTTACTCCCTACACTACCTAATACACAATCAAATCTCTCCCTAACGCAGCAGCAGCTTTCCCTACTCCCTACACTGTCTGATCCGGAGTGACTGTGACGAGCATTGCGGCACCAGGTCTGATATAGACCTGATGATGCTGTGCGGCCAGCCAATCACTGTAATGCCCACAACCAACATGGCTACGGCATTACAGTGAATGGCAGGCAATCCCTGCATGTTCATTGGCTCTCTAAAGAGCACCAAGCATGCAGGGAGGGGACCCGAGTTCCCGCCCGAGCAACCCGGAAATACTCGCCGAGCATCTCGAGCAGTGAGATGCTCGGGCGAGAACCGAGCAGTAGCGAGCATGCTCGCTTATCACTAGAAATTATCTATACAGGACTGTGGAAGATGTTGGATTTATACAGTATAAGCAATAAATATTAATATCATTACAGGCATGGTTGATTTCACAACCATTGGATAATCTTATGTATACTCTATTAGCTACCTCCATATTATCTGTACACTGTACACAGAAAAAGTCATTAACCTCTTCACTTTACATCTGCCGTACATGTACAGTGCGGCCGGAGGAGCATTTCTGCAAACTGCGGTACATATACAGCACGGCGATAGCGTTGGTTCACTCACAGAGCTGAAGTGATCATCAGTGGTCAGAAGCTATCTACAGGTGCTTCTCAAAAAATTAAAATATCATCAAAAAGTTAATTTATTTCAGATCTTCAATACAAAAAGTGAAACTCCTATATTACAGTTGTGCTCAAAAGTTTACATGCCCTTGCAGAATTTTTCCTTTCTTGGCCTTGTTTCAGAGAATATGAATGATAACAAAAAAACTTTTCTCCACTCATAGTTATTGGTTGGGTGAAGCCATTTATTGTCAAACTACTGTGTTTTCTGTTTTTAAATCTTAATGACAACCAAAAACATCCAAATGATCCTGATCAAAAGTACATATACCCTCGTGATTTTGAATTTGACAAAAATGTGTTTGAATGGCTACTAAAAGTAACAACCTCTTCTGTGACCTGTTTGCTTGAAATCAGTGTGTGTGCATAAAAGCTGAGTGAGTTTCTGGGATTCAGACAAACTCTTGCATCTTTCATCCAGCCACTGACGTTTCTGGATTGTGAGTCATGGGAAAAGCAAAAGAATTGTCAATGGATCTACGGGAAAAGGTAGTTTAAGGTAGTAGATCTCAGAAAGGAAACAGGTTTCTGTCAATTATCAAAGACAATTATTTGTCACAACTTGTGCAGGAACCAACTAGAGGGACGGCCCTTTAAGACTTAATATTAACTAACAGGCCAGACAGAATAACTGAGGTGCAGGTCGGGGGGCACCAGGGAAATAGTGACCACAACATTATACAATTCCACATGTGCTTCAGTAGGGTGCCCAGCAAGGGAGTCACAAAAACACTGAACTTCAGGAGGGCAAAGTTTGATCAGCTAAGAGATGCCCTTCACCTTATAGACTGGGATAGTATCTTTAGTAATAGGAGCACGGATAGAAAATGGGAAATTTTCAAAACAGTCCTACATAGTCACTGTAGAAGGTACATACCTTATGGGAATAAAAGGGCTAGGAATAGGAGGAAGCCAATGTGGCTAAGTAAGGAAGTCAAGAGGGCAATGAAAAACAAAAAAAGGGCTTTCGGTAAACTTAAACAAGAAGGCAGTGAGGAAGCGCTAATATCTTAGAGGGAAAAAAACAAAATCTGTAAGAAACAAATAAGAATAGCAAAAGAGGAGACAGAGAGACTGATTGCCAAGGAAAGTAAAACAAATCCCAAACTGTTCTTTAACTATATAAACAGTAAAAGGATTAAAACTGATGGAGTTGGCCCATTGAAAAATAACCTGGGTAAAATCATAGAGGGCGATGAGGGTAAAGCAAACCTACTCAATAGCTTCTTCTCCACTGTTTTCACAAAAGAAAACAATTTATCGGAGGAAATGCAGAGTGATAAAGTAAACCCTCCGCTAAATATCACCCACCTAACTCAGGAGGAAGTTCAGAAACGCCTAAATAATATCAAAATAGACAAGTCACCAGGCCCAGATGGCATACACCCCCGGGTACTAAAAGAATTAAGTAATGTGATAGACAGACCGCTGTTTCTTATATTCAAGCACTCTTTATGGACAGGGACTGTCCCACTAGACTGGCGCCAAGCAAATGTGGTACCAATATTCAAAAAGGGGTCTAAAAGTGACCCTGGGAACTATAGACCAGTCAGCTTAACGTCTGTTGTGAGTAAATTGTTTGAAGGATTTCTTAGAGATGTTATTGTAGAATATCTTAATGATAATAACTGTCTAACTTCATATCAACATGGATTCATGAGGGATTGCTCCTGCCAAACAAACCTGATCGCCTTCTACGAGGAGGTGAGCTCACAGCTGGACCGGGGAGAGTCAGTGGATGTTGTATACCTTGACTTCTCCAAAGCGTTTGATACCGTGCCACACAAAAGGTTGGTATATAAAATGAGAATGCTTGGTCTGGGGGATAATGTGTGCAAGTGGGTAAATAGCTGGCTGAGTGATAGAAAGCAGAGGGTGGTTATCAATGGAGTAAGCTCAGGGTGTGTCAGGGTTACTAGCGGGGTGCCTCAAGGGTCTGTCTTGGGCCCTATATTATTTAATATATTTATTAATGATCTAGTGGAAGGGTTGCATAGTAAAATAGCAATATTTGCAGATGATACTAAAATTTGTAAAGTAGTTAATACAGATGAGGATAGGGCACAGCTACAGGAGGATTTAGATAAATTGGGGAGTTAGGCCAAAAAATGGCAAATGGGGTTCAATGCCGATAAATGTAAGGTCATGCACATGGGAAAGAAAAACAGCAGTCACCCATACATATTAAATGGGAAACCTTTGGGGAAATCTGACATGGAGAAGGACCTGGGCGTCTTGGTTAATAGCAAATTAAATTGGAGTGCCCAGTGTCAGGCAGCAGCTGCAAAGGCAAATAGAGTCATGGCATGCATCAGAAGAGAAATAGGGGCATATGATGAGAACATTGTTCTTCCTCTGTATAAAGCGCTGGTAAGGCCGCACTTAGAATATTGTGCACAGTTCTGGGCTCCGGTGCTCAGGAAAGACATATTGGGGCTAGAGAGGGTACAAAGGAGGGCGACTAAGGTAATAAAGGGAATGGAGGGACTAGAATACCCAGAGAGGTTGTTAAAATTAGGCCTATTTACGTTGGAAAAGAGAAGGCTTAGGGGAGACCTCATAAACATGTATAAATACATCAGGGGGCAGTACAGAGATCTCTCCCATGACCTGTTTATACCAAGGATGGTGACAAAGACGAGGGGACACACTATGCGTCTGGAGGAAAGGAGGTTCCTGCACCAGCATAGAAGGGGATTCTTTACGGTCAGAGCCGTGAGACTCTGGAACTCTCTGGGAGAGGAAGTGGTGATGTCCAACTCACTTAATGAGTTCAAGAGAGGCCTGGACGCCTTTCTTGAGAACAATAAAATTACATCATATGCTTAGTTAATTAATCCAGGGATTTAATCTGACTGCCAGATTGGTGTCGGGAAGTGAATTTTTCCTCAATGATGTAAATTGGCCTATACCGCATGTTTTCTTTTTGCCTTCCCCTGGATCAATGCTGCGGAATAGCTGCAGTGCACAAGAAATAGGCTGAACTGGATGGACGCTTGTCTTTTTTCGGCCTTATAAACTATGTAACTATGTAAACTTTTGAGCACAACTGTATATAGAGTCATTACAAACAGAGTGATCTATTTCAAGTGTTCAAAATTAGAATATCATCAAAAACTTAATTTATTTCAGTTCTTCAATTCAAAAAGTGAAACTCATATATAATATAGAGTCATTACAAACAGAGTGATCTATTTCAAGTGTTTATTTCTGTTAATGTTGATGATTACCAATTATTACAGGAATAATCTCTGTATAGATTTCAAACCAATAGGCCTAGGCCATTCCTGCACAGCCTGAACCTTCACCGGGTCCATCTCAAAGCCCTCGCTGGAGACAATGTAGCCCAAAAAACTAATTTTCTGCACAGCGAACTCACATTTCTCCAGCTTAGCAAAGAGTGAATTATCACTCAATAACTGCAAAACTTCACGTACTCTCTGCCAATGGGACTCTAGATCTGGTGAATAATTCAAAATGTCATCCAAATAGACAACCACATTCTTACCAATCAAAGGTCTCAGGATGTCATTAATAAGGTTCTGAAAAAAATGCAGGTGCATTGGTAAGAATAAAAGGCATCACCAGATTCTCAAAATGACCTACCGGAGTGTTAAAAGCGGTTTTCCATTCATCACCCTCCTTCACACGTAACAAATTGTATGCCCCCTGGAGATCAATTTTGGAGAACCACTTGACTCCCACTAACTGGTTAAACAAGTCAGGAATTAACGGCAATGGGTAGGAATTGCGTACAGTAATCTTGTTAATTTCACGAAAATCCAGACATGGATGTAAACCGCCGTCCTTTTTTTTAACAAAGAAGAATCCAACTGCCACAGACGACTTAGAAGGTCTAATGTGACCAGCAGCCAGGCTAGTCTCTATATACTCCTCCAAGGCCTTTCTTTCAGGGATAGTCAGATTAAACAAGCGACTTTTGGGAAGAGTACCACCCGGAACAAACTCAATGGCACAATCATAATCCCTATGAGGAGGTAAAACTTGTGACTCCTCCTCCGAAAAAACCTCCAAAAATCTTGAATAGGTACCGGTAATTCCCCTTTTTCCACAGCCGCAATACGACCATTACAACATTTATCATAGCACTTCTGACTCCAAGACTTAATCACATTAGTAGACCAGTCCAATAAAGGATTGTGCAGTTTTAACCAAGGCAATCCTAGAACAACTGGAGAGGGCAAATTATCCAAAACAACCAAGTCCAAAATTTCTTGGTGAACTCCATTGATAGTGAGGGGAAATTCAGCAGTCTTGTGAGTAATACATTTCAAAGGAATGCGTACAGTAATCTTATTAATTTCACGAAAATCCAGACATGGACGTAAACCCCCGTCCTTTTTTTTAACAAAGAAAAATCCAACAGGCGACTTAGAAGTCTAATGTGACCAGCAGCCAGGCTAGTCTGTATGTACTTCCTCCAAGGCCTTTCTTTCAGGGATAGTCAGATTAAACAAGCGACTTTTGGGAAGAGTAGCACCCGGAAAAAACTCAATGGCGCAATCATAATCCCTATGAGGAGGGAAAACTTGTGACTCCTGTTAAGGGGACGGTTGCAAACAACTTTATTAAATAATGGAAAGCAACCGAACCCGGGGACCGCGATGCAGCCTAGAGGACTGCGGCCGAACACCTTCCGGGTAAGAAGGTAAAACAACCAACTAATGTATAAATCCCTCCAGTGTTACTTCACACCGGGACGGGAAAAGGGATTCGCACTATCTCCGTTAACTGCACGAGAGATGTTTGACAAATAACGTAGCCGTAGCCCTGTTAACTGCACAGAGGCTACGCAGCAGGCGCTAGGAAGTGTGTGTAACTCACGCCGGCGTGTACGTGCTCCCAGTCGGTGTGCGACCGGACTGCGGAGTAACTCTCCACGTGACTAACAGGCGGTACCACAGATATGGAGCCTGCAGTCTGCTCGGGGTGTATAGCGACCCCCTTGACGGAGCCAGACTGTCAAACGGAAACTACCTGCCTCCCTCCAGCTAAGACTGCCTATCCCCAGCTAAACCTGCCTGTCCGAAGCTAGGCCTGCCTAAGCGACCTGTGCTAAACAGCCGAGCGAACTCTGGCATCGGCAGGTCATGGAGAGAGCAGCTAGAGAGCACGTGGAGCCCAAACAGACAAGCATCCACACAGGAACACAACCTTAGCTCAATGATCAGAGCGTGCCGTCATGCTTGTGGGTGGGCTATTTAAAGACTAAGCCCTGCCCACCGTCGCGTTATTGGACATCACCCGCGGCCAGTCAGGCGGTGCCAGGTCACCGGATCAGCTGACACCAAAACACTAATCACGGTCCGCCATGTCAGGGGCATGCTCAGTGCAATGCATCCTGGACTTAGGCTGTAGCAGCCCTTGTTTCCTTCCCCAACCTATGTTTAACACTACTAGGAACAAAGCCCCGAGAGACAGCGTGTACTTTTCATGCACTGGCTAGGAGTTGGGACTGACGGTGATGCTGAGCAGCATCCGCCCCGGCTGGACCAGAATAGGAGATCACAGATGATTCTGACCCAATTTCAGGTCCAGCAACCGCCCGACGCCTAACATTATCCCCCCTTCTAACATCCTCCTCCACTTGACGCTCATATTCCTCAATGAGCAGGGGAGCATGAATGTGGTCCACTGGTTCCCAGGAGAGATCCTCAGATCCATGACCCCTCCAGTGTACTAGGTAAAAAAATTTCCCACGAACCATCTTAGAGCCCACGATCGCCTGTACCTCGAGATCATCACCCCTGGTGTCTGTAGCAGGTTGGGGTTCGGCGAATTTTGTCAGGCGAACGGGCTTAAGGAGCAACACATGAAAAGTGTCATGACTCCTCAGGTGTCGTGGTAACTGTAAACGGTACACTACGGGGTTTACTTGGGCCAAAATTTTGAAAGGACCAATAAAGTGGGGGGCAAACTTAGCAGATTCCCCGCGTACTCTGATATTGCGAGCCGCGAGCCACACTCTGTCGCCGGGATAGAATACGGGGGCTGGACGACGAAGAGTGTCAACCGACTCTCTCATCCGATTCTAGGAGGCCAATATAGAATCCTGGGTATGGTCCCAAACCTCCCGCGCCTCCAGAGCCCAATCTCTGACTCCAGGTTCCACAGAGGGAACTGGCATAGGAACCGGAACGCGCAGATTTTGGCCATTATTCAGAAGAAGCGGAGTCTGACCTGTTGAATCCGCCACGGGTAACGGATGGAGAAGACCAGCCGGACTCTGACGGGATGATTTATTTCTCGCACAGGAGACACACACTAGAACATATTCCTTAACGTCCTGGCGCCACCAGGGACACCAATATGACCGTTGGAGAAACTTCGTGGTACGTTTGACCCCAAAATGACCTCCGATCTTAGAGGCATGTGCCCAGGAGAGCACATCATTTTGTAGATTAGGAGGAACGAACATCGTCCCAGAAGGAACCTGGTTTAGGGACACTGGAGCCACCATCCGCGTATTCCCCAAAGGAATGGTAAGCCTGGGCTCGTCATCATCCTCAGCCGTATCCATGGACCGGGACAAATGGTCTACCCGAGGGTTTTTTTTTATATAATCTGACAAGACCTGGGTCTCGGGGACAGACAGAGGATCCTTGTCGGGGACCAAATCAATAGGACAGTAATACGGTCGGCGGCGAGGTGAAGTCTCTGCAGCCTTTTTGGAAAAGACATCCGCAAAACTCTGATATTGCACAGGGAGAGCGGCCAAGTTGGTAGGAGGCTCAGAGTCTACCCTCCGGGCGGCTGTAACCATACACTGAGACACACAATTCTCACCCCAGGAAGAAATTCTCCCCGTAGTCCAGTCAATGTGTGGAGTGTGACAACGTAACCATTGAAGACCCAATAGCACCTCATCCAATCCACCGGGAATAATAAGAAATGTGACAACCTCCCGGTGACCCTGAGGGAATGAGATGGTGAGGGGAATCGACTGGTGAGAGATTTGCGTGTCCAGCAGTGAACCGTTGACTACACTAATGTTCATTGGTTTTGGCAGTAACTCCATAGGAATGGCGTGCTTCTTGGCAAACGTAGATGACATAAAATTGCCATTGGTGCCAGAATCCACCCACGCCTTGGCAGTAACCGTGGTTGTTCCGAAGAGAAACGTCACATTATACAATAATTTGGAAGAAGAAGCCCCGGAATCTAACACACCTCCTCCAACGGCAGTTAGACACACTCGTTTTCCCAACCGCTTGGAACCCTTATTAATGGGGTACTCCAAGAGATGTGCAGGTCGGGAACAAGAGGGGCTAGACTCAGTCTGGGATATATCCATAGCATCACGCTCTGCGTCGGAAGTCGAGGGTTTGGAAATGGGTCTAGAGAATGAAGGCACCAACCGAAACTGAGGCCTGGAGACCTCCAGCTCTAACTTGTGTTCTGTATGACGCAAATCTATTCGGTTAGTGAGAGAGATTAACTCTTCCAGAGAGGTTGGAATCTCTCTGGTAGATAGAGAATTTTTAATATGCCCAGCCAGACCCTTCCAGAACACTGGGATTAACGACCACTCAGACCAATCCAATTCAGCCGCTAAGGTTCTGAACTGGATGGCATAGTGGCTGGCGGTGGCTGAACCCTGGATCAACGCAAAAAGCTTAAGAGCTGTATCATGCGTGACCTGAGGACCTAGGAAAACACTTTATAGAGCTCTCAGAAAGAAACCCGCATTAGCCACTACCGGGTCACTCCGCTCCCACAGAGATGTAGCCCACTCCAAGGCCCTGTGAGAAAGTAACGAGTTGACAAAACCCACTTTGGCCCTTTCGTAGGGGAACCATGCTTCAATCATCTCTAACTGAATGGAGCACAGATTAATAAAACCTCTGCAGGATTTGCTGTTGACAGAATATTTTTCCGGGAGAGCAAAACGGGGTAATGGGGCAATTTGTTCCAGAGTCCTAAGTCTGGCCTCAAGTTGCTGTATATAGTGCTGCAGTTGCTGGTTGTCAGCCATGTTAGGCAAGACTCTGATACTGTTAAGGGGACGGTTGCAAACAGCTTTATTAAATAGTGGAAAGCAACAGAACCCGGGGTCCGCGATGCAGCCTAGAGGACTGCGGCCGAACACCTTCCGGGTAAGAAGGTAAAACAACCAACTAATGTATAAATCCCTCCAGTGTTACTTCACACTGGGACGGGAAAAGGGATTTGGACTATCTCCGTTAACTGCACGAGAGATGTGAGACAAATAACGTAGCCGTAGCCCTGTTAACTGCACAGAGGCTACGCAGAAGGCGCAAGGAAGTGTGTGTGACTCACGCCGGCGTGTGCGTGCTCCCAGCCAGTGTGTGACCGGACTGCGGAGTAACTCTCCACGTGACTAACAGGCGGTACCAGGGATATGGAGGCCGCAGTCTGCTCGGGGTGTATAGCGACCCCCCTTGACGGAGCCAGACTGTCAAACGGAAACTACCTGCCTCCCTCCAGCTAAGACTGCCTGTCCGAAGCTAGGCCTGCCTAAGCGACCTGTGCTAAACAGCCGAGCGAACTCTGGCATCAGCAGGTCATGGAGAAAGCAGCTAGAGAGCACGTGGAGCCCAAACAGACAAGCGTCCAGACAGGAACACAACCTTAGCTTAATGATCAGAGCGCACCGCCATGCTTGTGGGCGGGCTATTTAAAGACTAAGCCTGCCGACCGTCGCATTATTGGTTGCACTACTGATGACATCTCCCGCGGCCAATCAGGCGGTGCCAGGTCACCGGATCAGCTGACACCAAAGCACCAATCACGGTCCGCCATGTCACGGGCATGCTCAGTGCAGTGTATCCTGGACTAAGGCTGCAGCAGCCCTTGTTCCCCTCCGCAACCTATGCTTAACACTACTAGGAACAAAGACCCGAGAGACAGCCTGTACTTCTCGTGCACTAGCTAGGCATTGGGACTGACGGTGATGCTGAGCAGCATCTGCCCTGGCTGGACTAGAATGGGAGACCACAGATGATTCTGACCCAATTTCAGGTTCAGCAAGAGCCTGACTCCTAATCCTCCTCCTCCAAAAATCTTGAATAGGTACAGGTAATTCCCCTTTTTCCACAGCCGCAATGCGACAATTACAACATTTATCATAGCACTTTGGACTCCAAGACTTTATCATATTAGTAGACCAGTCCAGCAAAGGATTGTGCAGTTTTAACCAAGGCAATCCAAGAACAACTGGAGAGGGTAAATTATTTAATACAACCAAGTACAAAAGTTCTTGGTGAACTCCATTGATAGTGAGGGGAAATGCAGCAACCTTGTGAGTAATACATTTCAAGGGAGTGTTATCAATTGCAATCACAGAAATAGGTGATGACAAAGGTTTGGATTTCAATTTAAGTTTTTCCAAAAACCCTTTATCAATCACATTAAGTGTTGAACCACAATTCACAAATACCTGAAATTCAATAAAATTTTCCTGAAAAGTAGTACTCCCTGAAATAAATACTCCTGCAGAGCGTAAACATGCTATACGGGCGTACCTGACCTTTTTTTTTTCTTTATTTAAACGAAGCTCACAATACTTAATCAAATGGTCAGCTTTACCACAATAAAGACACAATCCCTTTGCGAACCTCCGGTCTCTTTCCTGAGAGCGAAGTGACATCGCCCCAACCTCCATCGGTTCTCCGTCGTCTGAGCAGATTTTCTGGGGACTAGGACCTGGCATTACAGGAGTATTTACATCATTCTGCCTAGATCTCATCCTCCTATCCACACGAACAGCTAATGGCATGGCATCCTGCAGAGTCTCAGGTGCGGGGAATGCAATTAGCAAATTCTTAACCCTTTCACTCAGACCAGCAAGAAATAGACATTTCAGAGCAGGATCATTCCATTTGATTTCTGAAGCCCACCTTCTAAAGTGTGTGCAATAATTTTCACCATCACCTGACCCCTGATTCAAACGCCTGAGTTCTGCCTCAGCAGATGAGATTCGATCAGGATCGTCATATAATTGACCTATAGCAGAAAAAAATTCTTCTACCGACCTTAAGCATGGAACATTAGGTTGGAGAGAAAAGGCCCACCCTTGTGGTTCAGTGCACAAAAGTGATATAATAAAACCAATGCGCTGTGATTCATTCCCAGAGGACCTTGGTCTCAAATGAAAATATAACGAACAAGCATTTTAAAGGAAAAAAAATCTTGCTGTTTACCATAAAAAACATTAGGCAGTCCTACCTTGGGTTCCACAAAATGCGCTCCAGAACAGCTACTCACGTGTTGCTGGAACTCGGCCACCTCCAGAGACAATCCCTGCAAGCGTTGAGCCAAATCCTTGACGGAAGCCATACTGATCCCTGAATTTCTTTCCTTTTAGTTTTTTTGGCTGGACTTACTGTTATGATCTGCAGCAAGTACTAAGGAAAGAAAGGGGAAAGTTGTCCCTACAGTAAGACTAAGCTGAATCCCAACGATGTAGCGGGCTGCCTGTTCCTAGCGAACAGACCCGCCTTAGTCCTAGGCTAGTCTGAACGAAGACCTATAGCATAAAGGGAGGAGTCCCTAAAAGAACTAAGGACTGTGACAAAAATGGGACACCTCCTCAACAGAGAAAGTTGTTGCAGAACACAAAAAGATAAACAGACAAAATGGTACTAGAGGTTCCAGAAGGACCAAGCGAACTAACAGAGATAGGCACAGAAGCACCTGGCTAGCAAAAGAGTCAAACAACACTGAAGTCCAGCACAGCCAAAAGGGCGGAGCTGGAATATAAAGGCAGATGGTCACGTGACCGCAAAATACAAGATAGAAAAAACAAACAGGAGGGTTCTAACAATAGTGTTGACTACTGGGCTGCCACTCTGTTCGATCCATGGTACAAGAGTAAATTTTGTCAGGGCTTCCGCCACTGGAAAGGGATGCGCCCATGCTGGAGTATCAAAACATGCTTGAAGACAATCTTGAGAATTGTTTTTCACAAGACAGCAGTGAGGCAAACAGTGTGCATCGCAGTTATAGACTTCCGATTCCAGGAACGTTGAGTCGTCATTACCAGCCTTGCAGCGCTGGGGTCCTGCTTTCCAACCCTACCAAGGACAACATATACAAATATTTTCTATGTTCTCCCTGTGTTTGCGAAGGTTTTCTCCGGGTACTCAATTTTTTTCCCACACTCCAAAGACATACTGATAGGAAATTTAGATTGTGAGCCCTAATGGGGACAGTGCCACTAATGTCTGTAAATGTCTGTAAAGCGCTGTGGAATTAATGGTAAAATAAATAAAATAAAAATTCTGGGAGTCATTTTACTCCTTTTTTAAACAAGATCATGCACCTGCAGAACAGAGTACAAGTCTGACATGTAGTGAGCGACTGGAGAAGATTTTTATAACCCTCCTGTTTGTTTTTTCTATCTTGTATTTTGTGGTCATGTGACCATCTGCCTTTATATTCCAGCTCCGCCCTTCTGGCTGTGCTGGATTCCAGTGTTTGTTTCTCTAGCCTGGTGCTTCGGTGTCTTTCTCTGTCAAGTTCGCTTGGTACTCTGGGACCTCTAGTACTTTTTGCCAGTTTGTCTTTTTGTGTTCTGCAACAACTTCTGTTTAGGAAGTGTCCCATTTTTGTCCAGGCCTTAGTTCTTTTAGGGACCCCTCCATTAATTCTATAGGTCTTCGTTCAGACTAGTCGAGGACTAAGGCGGGTCTGTTCAGTAGGAACAGGCAGCCCGCTACATCGTAGGGATTCAGCTTAGTCTTACTGTAGGGACAGCTTTCCCCTATCTTTCCTTAGTACATGTTGCAGATCATAACAGTAAGTCCAGCTCAAAAAACTAAAAGGAAAGAAATTCGGGGATCAGTATGGTTTCCGTCCAGGATTTGGCTCAACGCCTAAAGGGATTGTCTCTGGAGGTGGCCGAGCTTCAGCAACACGTGATTAGCTGTTCTGGAGCGCATTTTGTCGAACCCAAGGTAGGACTGCCTAATGTTTTTTATGGTAAACAGCAAGATTTTTTTTCCTTTAAAAATGCTTGTTTGTTATATTTTCGTTTGAGACCAAGATCCTCTGGGAATGAATCACAGCGCATTGGTTTTATTATGTCACTTTTGCGCAATGAACCACAGGGGTGGGCCTTTTCTCTCCAGCCTAATGATCCGTGTTTAAGGTCTGTTGAAGAATTTTTTTCTGCTATGGGGCTATTATATGACGATCCTGATCGAATCTCATCTGCTGAATCAGAACTTAGACATTTGAATCAGGGGTCAGATAATGTTGAAAATTATTGCACACACTTCAGGAGATGGGCTTCAGAAGTTAAGTGGAATGATCCTGCGCTGAGATGTTTATTTCTTGCTGGTCTGAGTGAAAGTGTTAAGGATTTGCTAATTGCATTCCCTGCACCTGAGACTCTGCAGGATGCTATGCAGTTAGGTGTTCGTATTGACAGGAGACTGAGGTGCAGGCTCAATGTGGTAAAGACTCCTGTAATGTCAGTCCTTAGTCCCCAGAAAATCTGCTCTGACGGCGGGGAACCGATGGAGGTTGGGCGGATGTCACTCCGCTCTCAGGAAAGAGACTGGAGGTTCGCCAAGGGATTGTGTCTTTATTGTGGTAAAGCTGACCATTTGATTAACTATTGTGAGCGTCGTTTAAGTAAAGAAAAAAAAAAAGGTCAGTTACGCCCGTATAGCTTGTTTACGCTCTGCAGGAGTATTTCTTTCAGGGAGTACTAATCTGCAAGGAGATTTGTTTTATTTTCAGGTATTTGTGGATTGTTGTTCAACACTTAATGTGATTGATAAAGGGTTTTTGGAAAATCTTAAGTTGAAATCCAAACCTTGGTCATCACCTATTTCTGTGACTGCAATTGATAACACTCCTTTGAAATGTATTTCTCACAAGACTGCTGAATTTCCCCTCACTATCAATGGAGTTCACCAAGAAATTTTGGACTTGGTTGTTTTGGATAATTTGCCCTCTCCAGTTGTTCTAGGATTGCCTTGGTTAAAACTGCACAATCCTTTATTGGACTGGTCTACTAATGTGATTAAGTCTTGGAGTCGGAAGTGCTATGATAAATGTTGTAATGGTCGTATTGCGGCTGTGGAAAAAGGGGAATTACCGGTACCTATTCAAGATTTTTGGAGGTTTTTTTCGGAGGAGGAGTCACAAGTTTTACCTCCTCATAGGGATTATGATTGCGCCATTGAGTTTGTTCCGGGTGCTACTCTTCCCAAAAGTCGCTTGTTTAATCTGACTATCCCTGAAAGAAAGGCCTTGGAGGAGTACATAGAGACTAGCCTGGCTGCTGGTCACATTAGACCTTCTAAGTCATCTGTGGCAGTTGGATTCTTCTTTGTTAAAAAAAAGGACGGCGGTTTACATCCATGTCTGGATTTTCATGAAATTAACAAGATTACTCTACGCAATTCCTACCCATTGCCGTTAATTCTTGACTTGTTTAACCAGTTAGTGGGAGTCAAGTGGTTCTCCAAAATTGATCTCCAGGGGGCATACAATTTGTTACGTGTGAAGGAGGGTGATGAATGGAAAACTGCTTTTAACACTCCGGTAGGTCATTTTGAGAATCTGGTGATGCCTTTTAGTCTTACCAATGCACCTGCATTTTTTTCAGAACCTTATTAATGACATGCTGAGACCTTTGATTGGTAAGAATGTGGTTGTCTATTTGGATGACATTTTGAATTATTCACCAGATCTAGAGTCCCATTGGCAGAGTGTACGTGAAGTTTTGCAGTTATTGAGTGATAATTCACTCTTTGCTAAGCTGGAGAAATGTGAGTTCGCTGTGCAGAAAATTAGTTTTTTGGGCTACATTGTCTCCAGCGAGGGCTTTGAGATGGACCCCGTGAAGGTTCAGGCTGTGCAGGAATGGCCTAGGCCTATTGGTTTGAAATCTATACACAGATTTTTGGGTTTTGCCAATTATTACAGGAAATTCATTAAGAATTTTTCTGTAATTGTTAAACCTCTAACCGATCTCACCAGGAAAGGTGCAAATATGGCCCAGTGGACTACTGAGGCCATTGAAGCGTTTGAGTATCTCAAAGAGAGGTTCAGTTCTGCCCCTATCCTTATGCAACCAGACAATGTGAACTGAGGTCTAAGATGGCAGACATACAAGAAACAGAGGCATGTTCACACTAGCAAAAAAGAAGCAAGACAAAAATATACCTCATACCCTACCATAATTATATATAAATGTAAAGCAAAATTGCATAATAAATATAGGGTACTTAGTGAACTATTTTTGATCAAAAAAAGTATACAAGCCGTCCCACCAGCGGCAAGGTGACCCTAAATTGGGACGGTACCTATACTGCCTATATTAAAAACCTTACTGTATATCAAAGTTGAAGTAATGCATATAAAAGGGTAGACAAATAGGACCGGGTCCCAACTCCAGACCACCTAGGCCCGTGGTAAGCTACATATATACCAATCAGCTCAACAAAGGGCATGCCACACCCTTAAATTGCACAGAATGCAAACAAGTCAAAAAACCAGACAATGTGAACTGAGGTCTAAGATGGCAGACATACAAGAAACAGATGTCTGCCATCTTAGACCTCAGTTCACATTGTCTGGTTTTTTGACTTGTTTGCATTACCACGGGCCTAGGTGGTCTGGAGTTGGGACCCGGTCCTATTTGTCTACCCTTTTATATGCATTACTTCAACTTTGATATACAGTAAGGTTTTTAATATAGGCAGTATAGGTACCGTCCCAATTTAGGGTCACCTTGCCGCTGGTGGGACGGCTTGTATACTTTTTTTGATCAAAAATAGTTCACTAAGTACCCTATATTTATTATGCAATTTTGCTTTACATTTATATATAATTATGGTAGGGTATGAGGTATATTTTTGTCTTGCTTCTTTTTTCCCTATCCTTATGCAGCCTGATGAGACCAAGCTTTTTTTGGTCGAGGTCGATGCTTCATCGGTGGGGGTCGGAGCAGTTTTGTCTCAGGAGAACAAGAGTGGAGTACATCCTTTTGCCTTCTTTTCAAAAAAAAAATTCGGAAACCAAACTGAATTATGATGTTGGAAATCGGGAGTTGCTGGCTATTAAACTTGCGTTTGAACATTGGCATCATTTTTTGGAAGGCGCTAGATTTCCTATTCAGGTTTTCACAGATCATAAGAATTTGATCTATCTGGATGCTGCCAAGCGCTTGAATGCCCGTCAAGCTAGGTGGGCACTTTTTTTTTCTTGGTTTCATTTTTCTGTTACCTATATCCCTGGTACTAAGAATGTTAAAGCCGATGCTTTATCTCGCAGCTACTCTCCTACGGTCGATGCCGAGGAGGAGGAGAGCATTTTACAGAAAGGAGTTGTGGTGGTGGCATTGGACTCCGTTTTGGAGAATGGGATTCTTAAAGCTCAAGATGATGCTCCATCTAACACTCCCCATGGGAGGTTGTTCGTGCCTAGAGCCTTTAGGAGAGATTTGTTTGTGGAGTGTCATGAGTCTCGGTTGGCAGGTCATCCAGGAATTTCTGAGACTAAGAGACTTATCAGTCGCAGTTTTTGGTGGCCTGGATGGCAGAAGGAAGTCATCAAGTGGGTGCGTCAGTGTACTGTGTGTGCTAGGTCAAAGGCTTCACATACTCCTGCTGCGGGGTTGCTTTTCCTTTTGGAGGTTCCTAGTGCGCCTTGGATGCATCTCACAAAGGAATTTTTTACTGATTTCCCTGTGTCCGAGGGTTTTACTCTCATCTGGGTGGTCGTGGACCGTTTTAGTAAGATGTGTAATTTGGTTCCATTCATTAAGTTGCCCTGCGCCAAGACACTCGCTAAGGCGTTTGTCAAGTTCCATGGTGTTCCCACGGATATTGTTTCTGATAGAGGACCTCAGTTTGTGGCTCGCTTTTGGCGTGCTTTTTGTGACAGGTTGGGAGTCCATTTGTCATTTTTGTCTGGTTATCATCCTGAGTCTAATGGACAGACTGAAAGAAAGAACCAGGATATTGAACAGTTTTTGCGTTGTTTTGTGGCAGACAATAAAGAGGTGTGGTCTGAGTTTCTGCCTCTCGCAGAATTTTCTCTTAACAATCATACATCCTCCTCTGCTGGGTGTTCTCCTTTTTTTTATTGTACTGGGAGACATCCGTCTTTTGGTTCGTTCTCCAAATTGGGGTCGGTGGTGCCGGAGGAGGAAAATTTCTCCGGTGATTTGGAGAGAGTTTGGACTAATGTACATTGCAACCTTCAAGAGGCTAACAAAAAGTCCAAGAAGTATTTTGACAGGAAACGTAAAGAGGTTTTTTTTTTTTTTGTGGGTGACATGGTTTGGTTGTCCTCGAAGAACCTGTGGTTGAGGATTCCCTCTAAAAAACTGGGTCCTAAGTTTGTGGGTCCATTTAAAGTGCTTCAGATTGTTAACCCATCTGCTGTTAGGTTGGATGTCCCTTCTTCCTGGAAGATTAATCCTGTGTTTCATGTTTCCTTGTTGAAAAAGGCTGACGTATCTGATAGGGACGCCACTGTCACAGTTCCTCCTGTGGTGGAAGACGGCGAATATGAAATTTCTCGTATCTTGAATTCTAGATGGTATAGAGGGAGATTACAGTATCTTGTCCCCTCAAGGGTTTCTGTCCCGAAGACAACTCCTGGGTAAGGACCGATGATGTCTCTGCTCCTAGGCTTGTTAAAGCTTTCCACAGGAGGTTTCAGGATAAGCCTGGGCCTGGAGGATCCGGAGGATCCTCATAAAAGAGGGAGTACTTTTAGAACCCTCCTATTTGTTTTTTCTATCTTGTGTTTTGCGGTCACGTGACCATCTGCCTTTATATTCCAGCTCCGCCCTTCTGGCTGTGCTGGACTTCAGTGTTTGACTGTTTCTCTAGCCTGGTGCTTCGGTGCCTTTCTCTGTCAAGTTCGCTTGGTCCTCTGGGACCTCTAGTACTTTTTTCCAGTTTGTCTTTTTGTGTTATGCAACAACTTCTGTTTAGGAGATGTCCAATTTTTGTCCCAGTCCTTAGTTCTTTTAGGGACCCCTCCCTTAATTCTATAGGTCTTTGTTCAGACTAGCCGAGGTCTAAGGCGGGTCTGTTCACTAAGAACAGGCAGCCTGTTAAATCATAGGGATTCAGCTTAGTCTTACTGTAGGGACAGCTTTCCCCTATCTTTCCTTAGTACATGTTGCAGATCATAACAAACATGATGCAGGAGTATCTCGAGCTCAATATCAATGCCATCAGGGAAAATTTGGAACCTTTTGAATTTTGGCTTAGAAAAATTGAAGAGTGGCCTGAGCTCGCCTGTCACGCCTTAGAAGTTTTGTCATTGGTGGCAGCCAGTGTTCTCTCAGAACATGTCTTCAGCGCTGCTGGAGTCTTCATGGATAAGCGCATCTGGCTGTCCCCTGAAAGTGTAGACTGCCTAACTTTCATCAAGATGAACAAGTCATGTATCTCCACTGACTTTTGCACCCCTGTCGCAGACGGGGAAGACTAGGCGATGGTGTAGTTTTTAGTGTGCTGCATTGATCTCACGTTATTGCAGTCTGTGCCACCTTTGTCATTACTAAAAAATTTTCAAAATGTGGATACTCCTGGTTGGGTCTACATTTGGTGGGTTGCCTGTAGTGGAAGGGGTGTCAGAGCCCTATTATACTATTTCTACTATGGGGAAATTGATACTGTCTATAAAGCACTATGGAATTATTTGCACTATATAAGTAAGTAAAATAAATAAATAAATAGAAATTGATGCCACTTTAGTGGAATCTGACCATAATTATTGGAAATGTTTGGTCTCCAAGTTGGGTCTCCTTCATGTGCATTGCCTGAATTTGGCAGAGCTCTCAGAGCACCAGGCCTACACCTGTCACTCATCCACTGTAGCGTCGGCGTCCCTGCCTCCTGCTAGGCAGGGACGCTGTTCCCCTCACCTCTCCGCTCTGTGCCCGGCGTCTTCCTCCTGCTCTGCTGGCAGCGCACGCTGCTTCCCGGCCATGGTGCTTAGAGCACGCGCGCGCGCGCTCCCCCTCTCTTAAAGGGGCCGCACGCGCTGTCCTAAGGGGTCCCCGGCCAAAGGCCAGAGGACTTCACCATATATAAGGCACCTCTTCCAAAATGGAGGTGCCCGAGCAATGTTGTTGCAAAGCCTTCACTCTGCTTCAGCCCTCAGGTCCCATTACCAGTTACCTGCCAGTCACCTGCCAGATTCCTGCCTGTTACCTGCCAGTCACCTGCCAGATTCCTGCCTGTTACCTGCCAGTCACCTGCCAGATTCCTGCTTGATACCTGCCAGATATCCGTTTACCTGCTTGCAAGCCTGCGGTCCGACGGTCTGCCTTCCGACACCTGTCAGTCTGTCTATGGACCAGCCTGCCCGCTCACCTGGGAGCGCTCATCTGCTACCTGCCTGCTAGCCTACCTGGAGGCTCCGCCGTCACTTGCCGTGACCACCTGCCTGTCCAGAGACTCTTGTCTGCTCACCTGGGAGCGCTCATCTGCTACCTGCCTGCTAGCCTACCTGGAGGCTCCGCCGTCACTTGCCGTGACCACCTGCCTGTCCAGAGACTCTCGCCTGCTCACCTAGAAGCGCTCACCTGCTACCTGCCTGCTAGCCTACCTGGAGGCTCTGCCGTCACTTGCCGTGACCACCTGCCTGTCCAGAGACTCTCGCCCGCTCACCTGGGAGCGCTCACCAGTCACCTGCCTGCTGTCCTTCTACCCAGAGACTGTCCCTGTCACTTGCCGTGAGTACCCGTCCTTCTACCCAGAGACTGTCCCTGTCACTTGCCGTGACTACCTGCCCTTCTACCCAGAGACTGTCCCTGTCACTTGCCGTGACTACCTGCCCTTCTACCCAGAGACTGTCCCTGTCACTTGCCGTGACTACCTGCCCGTCTTCCCTGGGAGCCACCCGCTTCCTTACAAGGACCGCCACCTTGTATAGTTGCTCAGAGGTTCCGCCTCCCAGACCCGTTACAGTTTGCTCAGGCCATGGAATCCGGTGGCACCCAAGCTCCCTCGCTCTCGGACCTATGTCATGAACTGTCCCGTCAGAGGTCCCAACAGGAGTCCATCCTGAGTCATCTGCGGAGTGTCAACTCTCGCCTGGACACTCTGTCTGCTCCACCAGCAACCACCGCTAGTGTCATGACTCGCAACCCGGCAGCGCCGCTGCCCACCAATACCATGGTATCCTGTCCCGGACCCCGGTTTTCTGCACCTCCTCGTTTCGGAGGTGACTCCGCTCAAGCTCGGGGCTTCATAAACCAGTGCACCCTGCACTTTGAACTCTTGTCCCACCAGTTTATCTCCGACCGGTCCAAAGTAGCCTTTATGATGTCCCACCTCACGGGGGAGGCTCTGGCTTGGCTAAATCCTCTGTGGGAGAGAGGAGATCCCCTGGTGTCCGACCTGCCAGCCTTTCTCACGGCTTTCCGGAAAGTCTTCGACGAACCCGGACGGAAGACCTCATCCGCATCGTCTCTGCTACGCCTCCGTCAAGGAGATCTCACCGTGGGCCAATATGCCATACGGTTCCGTACCCTTGCTTCGGAGCTGGCCTGGGATAACGACGCTCTGGTGTCTGTCTTCTGGGAGGGTCTGTCCGGCCGTATTAAAGATGAACTCGCCGGTCGGGACATTCCTACCACTCTCGACGACTTAATAACACTTGCCACCCGGATTGACATCCGATTCCAGGAGCGCGCCAAAGAGGTCACCCGTGAGAGGAGGTTTCCACGTCTAGCCCCCACCTTCCAGAAACCCGTCACTCCCTCCGTTACTCCCCAGGCACACTCACCTGAGCCTATGCAGGTCGACCAGACCAAGATGGTCAAAACCCGTCAAGACTTACGCCGTGCCGAGGGGAGCTGCTTCTACTGTGGCAGTAAGGAGCACCGGATCCGTTCCTGCCCAGAGAGATCGGGAAACGCCTGTGTCTAGGATCGCTCAGAGAGGTCGCCCTAGACAAAAGTAAACCCTCTCCATCTCTGATGCTGTCAGTCTCTATCACCTGCGGAGAGAACCGCTATTTCGAACTGGCTCAACTTGACTCAGGAGCTGCTGGAAATCTCATTTTTCAGTCTCTGGTAGAGAAATACCGCATTCCCACCAAACCTCTGGCCGTACCTTTATCTGTCGCCGCCGTGGATGGGGGCCTCTTACCACATCCCATACAACTCATCACCGAATCCATAACTCTGCAGGTGGGAATGCTGCATTCTGAGAGCATCTCCTTTCATGTTCTGCCTGGACTCTCTCACGCACTCTTGTTAGGCCTACCTTGGCTCCAGAAACATGCACCCGTGCTTGACTGGCAGACCGGAGAAGTCCTTCGCTGGGGACAGGACTGCCATAGGACTTGTCTAGTTCCCGTTCATCCTGCTCGTCCTTCTCCTACCCCAGTCAGTCTACCCGGTCTACTGGTTCCCTATTGGTCTTATGCGGATGTCTTCAATAAAAAAGAAGCATAGACATTACCCCCTCATAGACCATACGATTGTCCAATCGACCTGATACCCGGCTCTACTCCTCCCCGTGGGCGTATCTACCCTTTGTCCGCAGCGGAGACCCGGTCCATGTCAGAATATATTGAGGAGAATCTGGCCCGGGGATTTATCCGGAAATCTACCTCCCCGGTGGGAGCAGGCTTCTTCTTTGTCAAAAAGAAGGACGGCTCACTCCGTCCATGTATAGATTATAGAGGCCTTAACCAGATTACAGTGAAGAATAAATACCCCCTCCCGCTCATTCCTTAATTATTTGACCGCCTGAGGGGGGCTAGAATCTTCACCAAACTGGATCTCCGTGGGGCGTATAACCTGGTCCGTATCCGTCAGGGGGATGAGTGGAAGACGGCATTCAATACCCGGGACGGCCACTATGAGTACCTTGTAATGCCCTTCGGTCTCTGTAACGCTCCTGCCGTCTTTCAAGAGTTGGTCAATGACATCTTCCGTGACCTTCTCTACTCCTGCATGGTGGTGTACCTGGACGACATCTTGGTCTTCTCTCCGGACCTTCCTACTCACCGGAGTGATGTTCGTCAGGTCCTGCTCAGGCTCAGGCAGAACCACCTCTACGCTAAATATGAGAAGTGCATCTTTGAGCAGACCTCTCTTCCATTTCTGGGCTACATAATCTCTCAGACCGGCCTACAAATGGATCCTGAGAAACTGTCTGCTATCCAGAAGTGGCCCCGACCAGAGGGGTTGAAGGCTATTCAGCGGTTCCTGGGCTTCGCCAACTATTACCGCCTCTTCATACCGCACTTCTCTTCCCGGACTGCCCCTATCTCTGCGCTCACCCGTAAGGGTACTAATCCCAGAAGATGGCCGCCCGAAGCTGAGGAGGCCTTTCTTTCCTTAAAACAGGCCTTCTCCTCCGCCCCGGTGCTGCATCGTCCGGACGGCAACAAACAATTCTTCCTAGAAGTTGACGCTTCCTCCTCCGGAGCCGGGGCAGTACTTACCCAAAAGTCATCTTCTGGAAGAATGGTAACCTGCGTTTTTTTCTCCAAACTCTTCTCCTCTTCTGAGCGCAACTATTCTATTGGAGACCGAGAATTGTTAGCCATTAAGCTGGCACTGGAGGAGTGGCGTTAGCTGCTCGAGGGGGCTCTTCACCCGGTAATAATTTACACGGACCACAAGAACTTGGCTTACCTTCAGAGCGCCCAGAGACTTAACCCGCGCCAAGCCCGGTGGTCCTTGTTTTTTGCCCGCTTTGATTTTGTTCTTCATTTTCGCCCGGCAGACAAAAACATCAAAGCTGACGCCTTGTCCCGATCCTTCCTGGTATCTGATCTAGAGGAGGAACCTAAGCACATCATTGATCCCGCCAGAGTAATGCAAGTGGCTCCCGTGAATCTAAATCGTCTCCCTCCCGGTAAGACGTTCGTAACTGTACCTGATCGAAAGAGGGTCCTACACTGGGGTCACTCGTCTAAGCTAGCTGGCCACGCCAGTCAGAAAAAGACCCTCCAGCTCATTACCCGGCATTACTGGTGGCCTACCCTGCACAAGGATGTAATAGACTTTGTTTCTGTCTGTGAGTCCTGCGCCCGCAACAAAGTTCCGAGACACCTGCCAGCCAGTCGCCTTCTTCCTCTTCCAGTACCTGCTGCCCCGTGGCAGCATATTGCTATGGACTTTATAACGGATCTTCCTGTCTCTGCCGGTTGTACGGTCATTTGGGTGGTCGCTGATCGCTTCTCCAAGATGGCGCACTTCATTCCCCTGCCGGGTCTCCCGTCTGCACCCGAACTGGCTAAAGACTTTATCCGCCACATCTTCCGTCTCCATGGCCTGCCCCTCCACATCGTGTCAGATCGTGGGGTTCAGTTCACCTCACGCTTCTGGAGAGCCACATTTAAGTTGCTTGACGTCACTCTGGACTTCTCCTCCGCTTACCATCCACAGTCCAATGGTCAAGTGGAGCGGATCAATCAGAACCTGACCAGTTACCTCCGGCACTTCGTTAATGCCCACCATTCGGACTGGGTGGATCTCCTACCATGGGCCGAGTTCTCTTACAATAATCACGAGAGCGAATCTTCCTCCAAATCCCATTTTTTGTAGTCTTCGGTCAGCATCCTCGGATCCCATTTCCCGTCTCCACCTCGGTGGACAATCCGGCTGCGGAATCTCTCGTTCGCGAATTCTCCTCCATTTGGGAGAGGACCCGATCCGAACTCCTTCAGTCGTCCGAACGGATGAAGAAACACACTGACAAGAAACGCCTGGATCCTCCACAATTCCGTCCTGGAGATAAAGTCTGGCTCTCGTCCAAGTATGTCCGGCTCAATATTCCCTCCTACAAGTTAGGGTCTCGGTTCATCGGCCCACTGGAAGTTATCAAACAGATCAACCCGGTGGCCTATAAATTAAAACTCCCGGCCAACTTACGGATCCCTAACTCCTTCCATGTATCTCTCCTCAAACCCGTGGTACTTAACTCTTTTTCCAAGTCAACAGGTATGCCTCCTGCTCCGGTTTCCGCTGAGAACGAGTTTGAGGTAGAGAACAATCTGGCCACCAAAAGGGTAAGAGGAAAAACCTTTTTTCTGGTAGATTGGAAGGGGTTTGGTCCTGAGGAGAGAACGTGGGAGCCCCGGGAGAACATCCATGCCCCTCTCATCCTTGATAAATTTCTCTCTGGCCTAAAAAAGGGGGGCCTAAAGGGGGGGGTACTGTAGCGTCGGCGTCCCTGCCTCCTGCTAGGCAGGGACGCTGTTCCCCTCACCTCTCCGCTCTTTGCCCGGCGTCTTCCTCCCGCTCTGTTGGCAGCGCGCGCTGCTTCCCGGCCATGGTGCTTAGGGCGCGCGCGCGCTCCCCCTCTCTTAAAGGGGCCGCGCGCGCCGTCCTAAGGAGTCCCCGGCCAATGGCCGGAGGACTTCACCATATATAAGGCACCTCTTCCAAAATGGAGGTGCCCGAGCAATGTTGTTGCAAAGCCTTCACTCTGCTTCAGCCCTCAGGTCCCGTTACCAGTTACCTGCCAGTCACCTGCCAGATTCCTGCCTGTTACCTGCCAGCCACCTGCCAGATTCCTGCCTGTTACCTGCTAGATTCCTGCTTGATACCTGCCAGATATCCGTTTACCTGCTTGCAAGCCTGCGGTCCGATGGTCTGCCTTCCGACACCTGTCAGTCTGTCTATGGACCAGCCTGCCCGCTCACCTGGGAGCGCTCATCTGCTACCTGCCTGCTAGCCTACCTGGAGGCTCCGCCGTCACTTGCCGTGACCACCTGCCTGTCCAGAGACTCTTGTCTGCTCACCTGGGAGCGCTCATCTGCTACCTGCCTGCTAGCCTACCTGGAGGCTCCGCCGTCACTTGCCGTGACCACCTGCCTGTCCAGAGACTCTTGCCTGCTCACCTAGAAGCGCTCACCTGCTACCTGCCTGCTAGCCTACCTGGAGGCTCTGCCGTCACTTGCCGTGACCACCTGCCTGTCCAGAGACTCTCGCCCGCTCACCTGGGAGCACTCACCAGTCACCTGCCTGCTGTCCCAGTCACTTGCCGTGATTACCCGTCCTTCTACCCAGAGACTGTCCCTGTCACTTGCCGTGACTACCTGCCCTTCTACCCAGAGACTGTCCCTGTCACTTGCCGTGACTACCTGCCCTTCTACCCAGAGACTGTCCCTGTCACTTGCCGTGACTACCTGCCCGTCTTCCCTGGGAGCCACCCGCTTCCTTACAAGGACCGCCCCCTTGTATAGTTGCTCAGAGGTTCCACCTCCCAGACCCGTTACATCCACCAGTTACTAATCAAAGTTTAAGCTAAAAATGCTGCTCCAAGCCATGTCCAATGCTGAAATGTGACCTGGTTTCAGGACCACACTATGAGCACAACCAATTAAGATTCTGAAATGTGGACTCCTGGCTGTAGCACAATACTGGCACAAAATAAAAAGCTGAAATGTGGCCTAGTCTCTGTAGCACGGTAGTAACCCCAAAAAATTGATTTTGTACTGTGTATGAGGCTGGATACAGCAAAATCTCATCGCAAAACAATTACAAACTCAGATGTGGCATTGCTTATGTAGAACGGTAGGAACAGAAAAATTAGATTGTTTACCGTGGAGCCCTGGATACAGCAGAATCTTAGCGCAAAACAATTACAAGCTCAGATGTTTCCTAGTTTCTATAGCACGGTAGTAACAGGTTTAAATTTTATCATGTGGACCCCTGTATGGAGAACAATATCAGCACCAAAGAAATAAAAGGTGAAATGTGGCCTGCTTTATGTAGCACAGTAGTAAAACAACAAATTTAGATTTTATCATGCTTGCCACAGTATGGATAAAAATATCAGCACCAAAGAATTTAAAGCCTGAGATGTGGCCTGCTGGATGTAGCACGGTAGTAAGACAACAAATTTAAATGTTATCATGTTTGCCCCTGTATGGAGAACAATATCATCAGTAGTAAGACAACAAATTTAGATTTTATCATGTGAACCTCTGTATTGAGAACAATATCAGCACCAAAAAATTACAAAACGTTTTGGAAGAATGTTCTCTGGTCAGATGAGACAAAAGTAGAGCTTTTTAGGAAAAAGCATCAACATAGAGTGTACAGGAAAAAAAACGAGGCATTCAAAGAAAAGAACACGGTCCCTACAGTCAAACATGGCGGAGGTTCCCTGATGTTTTGGGGTTGCATTTCTGCCTCTGGCACTGGACTGCTTGACCGTGTGCATGGCATTATGAAGTCTGAAGACTACCAACAAATTTTGCACCATAATGTAGGGCCCAGTGTGAGAAAGCTGGGTCTCCCTCAGAGGTCATGGGTCTTCCAGCAGGACAATGACCCAAAACACACTTCCAAAAGCACTATAAAATGGTTTGAGAGAAAGCACTGGAGACTTCTAAGGTGGCCAGCAATGAGTCCAGACCTGAATCCCATAGAACACCTGTGGAGAGATCTCAAAATGGCAGTTTGGAGAAGGCACCCTTCAAATATCAGGGACCTGGAGCAGTTTGCCAAAGAAGAATGGTCTACAATTCCAGCAGAGCATTGTAAGGAACTCATTGATGGTTACCGGAAGCGGTTGTTCGCAGTTATTTTGGCTAAAGGTTGTGCAACCAAGTATTAGGCTGAGGGTGCCAATACTTTTGTCCGGCCCTTTTTTGGAGTTTTGTGTGAAATGATCAATGATTTGATTTTTGCTTCATTCTCTTTTGTGTTTTTTCTTTGCAAGCAAATTAAATGAAGATAATAAGACCAAAGAATTTGTGATTGCAATCAATTTCAGGAAAAAACTGAGTACTATCTGACAGAATTGCAGGGGTGCCAATACTTTTGGCCAGCACTGTAATTTCTTTCCACGTTGATTTAATACCTGTGAAGCCCCTAAAGGGTTAATAAACTTCTTCAAAGTAGTTTTGAGAACTTTGAGGGGTGCAGTTTTAAAAGTGGTGTCACTTTGGTGTTACTTAATATGTGATGTGGTCCCTAAAAAAATTGGTTTTGTAAATGTTGTTGGAAAAATGAGAAATTGCAGATAATCTTTAACCTTGCTAACATCGTAACAAAAAATGATGTTTCAAAAATGATGCAGATGTAAAGTAGACATGTAATAAATGTTATTTTTTAGCTATTTTTTATGGTGTAACTATCTGGTTTAAGGGCATAAAATTTCAAAAATTTTAAATTATGAAATTTTCAAAATTTTTGTCAAATTTTTGATATTTTCATAAATAAATGCAAATCATATCGACCTAATTTTATGACTAATATGACGTAAAACATGTCATGAAAAAAACAATCTCAGAATAACTGGAATATGTTAAAGCATTCCGGAGTTATTATCTCATTAAATGACACTGGTCAGAATTGGAAAAGTTTGCCTGATGGGGAAGGTGAAAACAGGCTTTGGATTGAAGTGGTTAGTAACCAATTAAGGCCGTCAAGCTGTCAATTTTGAGGTGCATTGGTCTGGACTATTATATGGGCACAATGGTTTTGCTATGCAATAATTTACATGTGATCTACTTTATTTTTTGTGTGTAATTATGGGAGCTATGTGACTGACATTATGAGGACATAGGTAGTGTCCTTTTGGTGGGATTAATGTAGGTGGCTCTGTTACGTAGAACTGATTTTGTTATGGGGCTTCTATGGCTTCTGTTGTGTAAGCACATTTGGGCCATTAGAGGGGAAGCCTTGATTCTTTTGATATGTTGCCAAATTATCAACACTAACATTTTATGTCTTGAATTTACAGTCTGCATAGCTTTTGGGCTCTACATATGTTAGAAAATAAAAGCTATATCAGCCACGAGTTAGAATTGATTTCATGTTAAATGTGGCATACATTATAGTAATTTTGTTCTGCGGTAAAAAGTCAAACCTCTTTTGCTAAGCTCCACCTAATTTTAAACAAAGCCTTGGGTCTAAGAAAAAAGGCAAAATACCACTTGTGACAAATTTTGTCACATTTCCCTGCCAGTTTCATGAAGATGGCATGATACATTCCCTTTTCTCCAAAAATTACTCTGTATGCGATTATAAGAGCCTTAATAATGGCTTTGATATGTGGACATTCTAACATCCTTTGGACTACTTTTATCATATATGGTGACCCCATTATGTCAGCATTATGTGTACCTATAATGGGAGGGATTCACAGTAAATGACACTAATGTATCATTCTTCTTCTAGGATAACAATTATACGATTGTTTGGTTGAAAATTTTGACGTTAAAGCTTATGTATAAAGAAAAAGCAGTTATGTGTTATACACTGCTCAAAAAAATAAAGGGAACACTCAAATAACACATCCTAGCTCTGAATGAATGAAATATTCTCATTGAATACTTTGTTTTGTACAAAGTTGAATGTGCTGACAACAAAATCACACAAAAATCATCAATGGAAATCAAATTTATTAACCAATGGAGACCAAGTCAAAATGAGGCTCAATATTGTGTGTGGCCTCCACGTGCCTGTATGACCTCCCTACAACGCCTGGGCATGCTCCTGATGAGGTTGCGGATGGTCTCCTGTAGGATCTCCTCTAAGATCTGGACTAAAGCATCCGCCAACTCCTGGACAGTCTGTGGTGCAGCGCGACATTGGTGGATGGAGCGAGACATGATGTCCCAGATGTGCTCCATCAGATTCTGGTCTGGGGAATGGGCGGGCCAGTCCATAGCTTTAATGCCTTCATCTTGCAGGAACTGTTGACACACTCCAGCCACATGAAGTCTTGCATTGTCCTGCATTAGGAGGAACCCAGGGCCAACCGCACCAGCATATGGTCTCACAAGGGGTCTGCGGATCTCATCTTGGTACCTAATGGCAATCAGGCTACCTCTGGCGAGCACATGGAGGGCTGTGCGCCCTCCAAAAAAATGCCACCCCACACCATTACTGGCCCACTGCCAAACCGGTCATGCTGAAGGATGTTGCAGGCAGCAGATCGCTCTCCATGGCGTCTCCAGACTCTAGACGTCGGGCCCTCATACCACCCTCATGGAGTCGGTTTCTAACCATTTGTGCAGACAAATGTACATTGTGGTCTGCTGGAGTTCATTTTGCAGGGCTCTGGCAGTGCTCCTCCTGTTCCTCCTTGCACAAAGGCAGAGGTAGCGGTCCTCCTGCTGGGTTGTTGCCCTCCTACTGCCCCCTTCATGTCCCTTGGTGTACTGGCCTGTCTCCTGGTAGCGCCTCCGGCCTCTGGACACTACGCTGACAGACACAGCAAACCTTCTTGCCACAGCTCGCATTGATGTGCCATCCTGGATGAGCTGCACTACCTGAGCAACTTCTGTGGGTTATAGAGTCCATTTCATGCAACCATGAGTGTGAAAGCACAACCAACATTCAAAAGTGACTAAAACATCAGCCAGAAAGCATTGGTACTGAGATGTGGTCTGTGGTCCCCGCCTACAGAACCACTCCTTTATTGAGGGTGTCTTGATAATTGCCAATAATTTCCATGTATTGTCTATTCCATTTGCACAACAGCATGTGAAATTGATTGTCAATCAGTGTTGCTTCCTAAGTGGACAGTTTGATTTTACAGAAGTTTGATTTACTTGGAGTTATATTCTGTTGTTTAAGTGTTCCCTTTATTTTTTTGAGCAGTGTATATAACTAGCTATTGAGCCTGCTGTACGCCCAGGTGGCGAGCATTTTTATTGGCATATGGTCTCCCATGCTGGTATTTGTGCTGCCCCCATCTGGGCATTTGTGCTGCCCCATCCTGGTGTTTGTGCTGCCCCCATCCTGGTGTTTGTGCTGCCCCCATCCTGTTCCCCTATCCTGTTATGTGCTGCCCTCATCCCTATCCAGGTATGCATGGCACGCCTCATCCCTATCCTGGTATGCATGGCACCCCTCACCCCCAATCCTGGTATGCATGGCAACCCTCACCCCCAATCCTGGTATGCATGGCACCCCTCACCCCCAATCCTGGTATGCCTGGCACTTCTCACCACTAATCCTGGTATGCATGGCATCCCTCATCCCTATCCTGGTATGCATGGCACGTCTCATCCCTATCCTGGTATGCATGGCACCCCTCACCTCCAATCCTGGTATGCATGGCACCCCTCACCCCCAATCCTGGCATGCATGGCACCCCTCATGCCAATCCTGGCATGCCTGGCACCCCTCATTCCAATTCTGGCATGCATGGCACCCCTCACCTCCCAATCCTTGTATGCATGGTCCCCTCAACCCCAATACTGGTATGTATGGTACCCCTCATCCCCCAATCCTTTTATGTATGGTACCCCTCATCCCCCAATCCTGGTATGTGTGGCCCCTTCATCCCCCAATCCTGGTATGCATGGTCCCCTCATCCCCAATGCTGGTATGCATGGTCCTCTCATCCCCCAATCCTGGTATGCATGGTAGCCCTCACCCCCGATCCTGGTATACATGGTACCGCTTATCCCCCAATCCTGGTATGTGTGGCCCTGTCATCCCCCAATCCTGGTATGCATGGTCCCCTCATCCCCCAATCCTGGTATGCATGTTACCTCTTATCCCCCAATCCTGGTATGCATGGTCCCCTCATCCCCCAATCCTGGTATGCATGGTCCCCTCACCCCCAATCCTGGTATGTGTGGCCCCTCATCCCCAAATCCTGGTATGTGTGGCCCCCTCATCCCCCAATCCTGGTATATGTGGCCCCCTAATCCCCGAATCCTGGTATGCATGGTACCCCTCATCCCTTTCACGCTGCACACATACAAAAAAAATAAACACTTATACTCACCTTTCTTCCCAGTACTCCAGCGCTGCGGTGTCCTGTTCTGCCGGAGGCCGGGGGAGGAGTGTGGCGCCGGAGTACGTGCTTGCCCATACCGCGCTGTCCAGTGCCATTTTGCTGGAGACACACTGCAAATGTGTCTTCAGTAAAATAGCGCCGGATAGCGCTATGCCCATGCGCCGATTCTGATGCCTTCACTCCGCCCCCGGTCTCCGGCGAGAAGAGAGGCACCGCGGCAATGCTCTTCCCGGTCAGGTAAGCATGTAAGTATGGCGCCGAAGATCGCGGTATGCGTTCAGTGTCTATGCATACCGCGATCTTCAGTGCCATACACTCCTCTTACCTGTAACGGCTCCATGCTTGCTTCTGTCTGGAGCCAGACTGTGCAGGTGTGTCGCGCTTGCGCAGTCTATAAAGGATTCAGACAGAGACACGCATCTCCCGTTATATTATAGATACTTTCTCTGTAATATTATTGACTAAATGTAGATGCAAATGACATAGAATATACCATATTTATACTTAATTTGCAAAAAAATACATTATTAAATATCATCATAATGCTGAAAATTATTGCTAAATCTTTAGTCATATGAAAATCTTTTAGGGAGTCAAATATACAATATGACAAATGCACTAATGATACTAATTAGCTCAGGATTCCAGGTTTTTGGGTGAGTCCAAACAAAGTGTCTTATTTTTATCTGTACAGGGGAATGTTATGTCCAAACACATCAGTTCTCTCCGTGTTTTCATTAAGAGTGACTACTTTCCATGTTGTCCTTGTCTAAATTTCTGATATGATGCCTGATTTAATCGTCTTTAGGTTGGTCTGTCAAATGGCACTGTGATGTGACATGTATTTCAACTTTAACGTCAAATAGAATTATTTTTTTTCTCTCATATTAGTGCAGTCATCAAACTCATTGTACAATGCTGTAATAATTCTAGACTATAGGAGCTGCAGGTTAATTTTGTGATGGCTTGCATGGTCGGACATGTCATCTTCTTCAAGTCTAATATGTATTGCAATAGCAAATCTTCATACGATGAATCTGTCACTACCTCATTGTTTCTGATATAGCACAAGTATGAATAGAGCTTCAGAGCTGTGAACATGGATACTGTACCAAGTACATTGATAATGCATAGAGCAGTGAAAGACTTTTGGGACTTATATCACTATGCATTTAGTGCTCACTTTTAAAGTTACCCTGAGAAGCAGTGGCACACTTTTTGTGCCTTTGTAAGCAGAGGTGGTTCATTAATATGAAAAAAAAGAAAAGAAAAATGCAAACCAAATATCTTTATGTGACATGCAGAAGTAGTGATGTTGCTTCAAAAGCATCCAAAAACTATAAGAGTTAACACAGTCACAAGAGACAGGGGAGTGTTTTAGCAGAGCCCCAGGGGGATTGTGGGGAAGTTGTTTACTGTCTGACCGGAGCCGAAGAGAAAGGTGACTTATGATCTGCATCTCACAGAAGGCAAGGGAACAGAATTCAGGTCAGGAGGGAAGCTAAGTAAAGGTCAGTTAGACTCCCTGAGCTAACAGTGGGGAGTATTAATGGCCAGGAAGATAAGGACTGGAAGGAAGCCAGTCATAGAGATTATCTCCCTCATCACACTCTTTCCCCCGTGCATCTCCATGCAGGATAAATAATGCTGTGTATTATTGAGTCCTTGGAAGGAAAAGCCTGTGGTTGTGTATGAATTAAAACTGTGCTGTACTGTGCTACCGGATAATAGACTGTGTACTGCTGTGCTGCAAAGGAGACTATACTGTTATTACTGGAGCCTGTTGCTCAAAGAGACATTTGCATTGCACTGGCCGTGACTCATTAAATGTTACTGTTCTACCTTTTATGAAGACCCATGTCAGATGTGTCTGGTCAGCACTTGAATCTATCGTGTGCGTGAGAGAAGCTGCAGCCTATGGTCACCCTGAGTAATGGTTCCCCCAGGATTCCAACAAATTCATGTAACCGGTCTCGCCCCTATCTGAACTTAGGCGGCGTGCGTGTAACATTTATATAAGTAAAAATATAGTATAGTACACAAGGAACACTTCCATTAGAGTTTAACATAAGATATATGCTATTACATATTTTTCTACTTACTTGCATTTAGTCTTAAAGGGAACCTGTCAGCAGGTTTTTCCCATATAAAGTAGGACCAGCACCTGTACGCCTCAAACTAAAATGCTGTATGTAAGTCCCCAATGCTCTCTGCATAACACAAAAATAGCTTTCATTACACTCACCTATGAGGTGGTCGTGTCCAATGGGCATCACTGGTCTTGATCTGGAGCCTTCTCTCTTCTTGCGATTGCTGTCCTCCTTCTTGCCTCATGGATGGATGACGTTTCCTACCACCAGTGTCCCCCATCGCGCTAGTGTGCAAGTTCACTTCTCTCTGCCCTGCTGAGGGCAGAGCTAAGTACTGTAATTCACATACACTGGGAAAGGGCAAAGAGCGCCGGCGCATGCACACTGCAATACTTTGCTCTGCCTTTGGCAAGGTAAAGAGAAGTACACCTGCACAGGAGCACAATGGAGGACACTGTATGGATGACATAGGATGCATCATCCACATGAAGCAAGAAGGATTGCAAGAAGAGAAGAGGCGCCAGATCAAGACCAGTGACGCCTATCAAACCGAAATGCGGCGTAGGTGAGTATAATAAAAGTTATTTTTTGTGTTATGCAGAACACATTGGGAACTTATACAGTATATAGAATTGTAAAATGCTGTATATATAAGAGAAACCTGGTGACAGGTTCTCAGTAAGCAAGTGACTGGCATGTATTGTGGCACAGTGGGATGGTACTAGTCTATGTTTGATCTGTTACTAAGTTGCATTCTTGAAATCAGATTTATTGGTTACTTAACAAGGTTTACCCATGAACAAAGTACATTTTCATTAATAGATCTTATAATAAAAATAAGTTCCACAATTGAATGTGTTAAAAAAAACATGTTCCTGTTCTGAAATAATCTTATAAATGTGCTCCTGTGTAATGGTTGTGTAATGGCTGTATCTGACCGTGCAGGAACATGGTCTGATGATACCACATCTCCTGGGCAGGGGAGGAAGCAGAAGAGTATACAGACATTACAGCAGGGGATCATGGCTGATTCTTTCTGTGAGGTAAAACAAGTTTTTTAAACAGGCAGTGAAATGTATTTCCTTACAGAAACCAGCAGCTAGGATCCCAGGGCTCACAGGGTAATTAGGCAGAGCAAACATGCCCCAGAGAATCCTGTGAGCCTTGCTGCCTTGGTAAAGAGCATAATAATAAGTAGCACTTAATAAAAAAGCCTATATCTCTAGAAATAAAACAAAGACAAGAAAAAAAATAAATGGCCTGTTCATGAGATCAGTGTGAATACCATAACAGCAAAGAAAATGGCCACTTTTGACCTGGTGACAGGTCTTCTTTAAACTTCTGATAAAGTTGTGTAAAATGAGAAATTTTACACAAATTCTCAGCCAGTTTTTACATTAGGTGCTAGGCCTCACGGTAGTGTTAAGGTCGGACTTTACTGCCATTTGGAGTGAAATCTATTCAGTATACTTTAGTGCTCAAAATCAAATGAGACATACAGTATATTGCAGTACAGGGAACAGATCTCTTCCATCCTGAAAAGAATATCAAGAGGAAGAGTGCTTTTTAAAATTGGCTGTCTACTGCTGTTCGCTGACGCACAACTAAGTGGGAATATACAAGTGCATCTCTATAAATTAGAATATCATCAAAAAGTTAATTTATTTCAGTTCTTCAACACAAAAAGTGAAACTCATATATTATATAGAGTCATTACAAACAGAGTGATCTATTTCAAGTGTTTATTTCTGTTATGTTGATGATTATGGCTTACAGCCAATGAAAACACAAAAGTCATTATCAACTTTATTATTTAAGTGTAGCTCATAGCTGGTCTAGATGTGGAAAAAATTAAACATATCAGAGATATAGATTATGAAATGAATTTGTTCTTTATCCACAAAAAAATTCTTCTTTGGTTTAATAAAAGATTTAATTTTCTTATGATATCCTATAACAAAAAATATAAATACTGTACGCTAACAGATTTCAATGACCTCAATTTGATTGATTTTTTTATGCACCATGCTTTCATTTGAATGGTTTTAATAAACCTTCCCGTTGTTACTGATAGCAAGCAGAAGGTTTTGCTCCAAAACTAAGACTGAATTCTCTCAGATTTGGCCTATAGGAATGTATTCTGCATAATTGTTAATACATTAATTTCCATGAGTTTTCACTATAGCAGTATTCTGAAACTGCCATGCATACAATTAATAAACGTTACTAAATAACCAGTACCATTGAGTTGATTCCTCTTTGCTGCTGTTCTTCATTTACAATTTCTGTACCATTTTCTAAGTAGCTAAAAACTGAAAAAAAAATAATTGTTATTGATTAATAAGTAGATGAACAGTAACAATGTGTTGATACCTATAAATACAGAATCATTATTTTTCCTTTCTCTGCAAAATTCTGTCTATGCTGTCATAATATACCCTCATGTAGACTATAAGTAGCCATTAACCAATCGCAGAGGCCACAATCAAATATACAGACAGCCTGTTTTATCATTGTGTATTTATTGGTTTAAAATGGCATAAGAGTGTCTACTTATATACCGGGCCATCATAAAAAAATATCTGGGCCTGATATGGCAAAAAAATCTGAGCATCTGAACTCTGTGTTATGTCGATTGATCTCCATTCTTTGGAGTCCTAATGAAAGTCTAAAACAAAATAAAAAATAAAATGCCGATTTGAGATTGAAATAAAGGGGAATCGTAAAATCTTGATGCATCATCTCAGGCCAATATCACATACTTTGATTTTTCTTACATCCTTCTCCTATGGACCCTCTAATTGGGATCTGTGCCATTACACTAATGTGACATGAAGAATACCAGATTTGCATATGTGAAGCATCATAGCTCCTTGTGGTGACAGTAGCTATCGATAGGTGAGTTTGGGACCCATAGTTATCATGGGCCACTGTCAGCAGTAAAGCTTTGATTGTTACACCAACAGAAGGCATTCCAACTTGGAAGGAAGGACAAACCCCATACAACCTGTGATCAAATTTACTAACACATATTAGGATTTCCATTCTTTTTTAAATAAGCAGCTGTCAGGCACAACTTTGGAGAAAATGAACATAACATTTGTTAAAACATTGAATTTTGAAATAAAAATTAAACTTTTGACAAATAATGACTGATAATATAGTGTGCAGTACATAATCGTAATTTACTTTATCGCACATCGCACACATCATTCAATATTCTGTCCTCATTTAAAAAACGTGACAGTAATTCATTGTATCATAGTCATGTGTGCAGTCAGCATCTTACCTCTTTAATCTTTTTATTTTGGCATGCTAACTTGCCAAACTGCCAAATTTAGCATTAAGGTGGGAGAATGTTTGTAATGGAAATAAGAAATTTTCCTGGCAAACAAGACTCATACTGACACAAGAGTAAGTAGATTCTACATCCTTGTGTGAAACTTGTGAATGGAAAAATCATTAACATAACTTGCTCGCCAAGTGCAGCATCCTTCAGAGGGATGGAGAGGGCACGGATACTAAAATGATCTGAAATTATATACAGTAGTCTTTACACCAAGATAGCATGACTTGGATTAGGAAGACACTTTCAGAAAATACCGATCTCCGGCCGCAGATTGATTTGAAAAAAGTAAACTGGTTTTAGTCACTGTCTCCTGGTCCAGCACTGTCTTTTTTGCTGCTGCTTCCAGTGCCTGATAATGTCTTCAGCCCTGACATCTTGTTGAAAGTGCGACAGAAAAACAGTGAGCTCAGTGCCTCTTTGTCCCCATTGACAGCCACTGAGCTCACTTTCAACTTCCCATTTCAGCTACCAGATAATGGGAAAAGTGGCAAAAACAGTGTTGTACAAGATGATGAGTAAAACATGGCTTGTTTTTTCCTGGGACCAGAACTTTCTTAATGGGGACAATCCCTTTAAGGCTGGTGAAATTATAAGAATAATCGTTTGTCAATATAATTTTCAAGATTTCTATGGAGGTATTGAATAAATACTAGAATGAGAAGAATTTTGAATTTCTGATACTTAAAATAACAATAAAAAATATTGTCATACTCACTACTCTTTAACCCCTTGGGCACCCTGACATAAAAGTTCATAAATACTAGCCTTGCATTAAGGCTACATGACACACTGTACACTTACATCAGATGATTACTCAAATTGAGAAGTGGCTCATTGGATCAACAGCTCATATCTAATATTAACAGGCGGTTTCCAAGATGAGAAGCAGCTGGTATCCAATATTACTTGCAGAAGTTGGTGTAGGAATTTTTTGGAAGTGATTTGAATAGAAAAAACTCACCACTATCACTACGTTGTCTGCCTATATCCAATAAATAGGAATTATCCCCTTCTTCAGGAACTTCCAGTAAATCTGTAGTCTGCAAGAAAAATGGAAGATAAACTATTCACTAAATAATGTAATACAAGTATACTTGCATTACGGCTATATAGAATATACTATTAAAATTCAGCTAATTGGCGAACAAATTTGCCAATTTGTGTGTGCCTACCAGACACAATAAGGAATATAAATCTACATATCTATCTATCTATCCATATATCTATCTATCCATATATCTATTATCTATCTATCTATCCATATATCTATCTATCTATCCATATATCTATTATCTATCTATCTATCCATATATCTATCTATCTATCCATCCATATACCTATCTATCTATCTATCTATCTATCTATCCATATATCTATCTATCCATCCATATACCTATCTATCTATCTATCTATCTATATATCTATTATCTATCTATCTATGTATTTATCTATCTATCTACTCATCTCTCTATCTATCCATATACCTATCTATCTATCTATCCATATATCTATTATCTATCTATGTATTAATCTATGTATCTATCTATCTATCTACCCATATGTCTACTGTATTATCTATCTATCTATCTATCTATGCATTTATCTATCTATCTATCTATCTACAGTCATGGCCAAAAGTATTGAGAATGAGACAAATAGTAATTTTTCCAAAGTTTACTGCTTCATTTTTTGTAATGGCAATTTGCATATACTCCTGAATGTCAAAGAGTGATCAGCTTAACAGCAATTACTGTACTTGCAAAGTTAATATTTGCCCAGAAAATGAACTTTAACCCCCAAAACACATTTCAACATCATTGCAGTCCTGCCTTAAAAGGAGCAGCTAACATCGTTTTAGTGATTGATCCATTAACACAGGTGTGGGTGTTGATGAGGACAGGGCTGGCGATCAATCAGTCATGATTAAGTAAGAATGACATCACTGGACACTTTAAAAGGAGGCTGGTTCTTGGTATCATTGTTTCTCTTCAGTTAACCATGGTTATCTCTAAAGAAACACGTGCAGCCATCATTGCACTGCACAAAAATGGCCTAACAGGGAAGAGTATCACAGCTACAAAGATTGCACCTCAGTCAACAATCTATCGCATCATCAAGAACTTCAAGGAGAGAGCTTCCATTGTTGTCAGAAAGGCTCCAGGGCGCCCAAGAAAGACCAGCAAGCGCCAGGACCATATCTTAAAACTGTTTCAGCTGCGGGATCGGACTACCAGCAGTGCCGAGCTTGCTCAGGAATGGCAGCAGGCTGGAGTGAGTGCTTCTGCACGCACTGTGAGGCGGAGACTCTTTGAGCAAGGGCTGGTTTCAAGGAGGGCAGCAAAAAAGCCACTTCTCTCCAGAAAAAACATCAGGGACCGACTGATATTCTGCAAAAGGTACAGGGAGTGGACTGCTGAGGACTGGGGCAAAGTCATTTTCTCTGATGAATCCCCTTTTCGATTGTTTGGGACATCTGGAAAACAGCTTATTCGGAGAAGAAGAGGTGAGCGCTACCACCAGTCTTGTCTCATGCCAACTGTAAAGCATCCTGAAACCATTCATGTGTGGGGTTGCTTCTCAGCCAAGGGAATCGGCTCACTCACAGTCTTGCCTAAAAACACAGCCATGAATAAAGAATGGTAGCAGAATGTCCTCCAAGAGCAACTTCTCCCAACTGTCCAAGAGCAGTTTGGTGCCCAAAAATGCCTTTTCCAGCATGATGGAGCACCTTGCCATAAAGCAAAGGTGATAACAAAATGGCTCATGGAACAAAACATAGAGATTTTGGGTCCATGGCCTGGAAACTTCCCAGATCTTAATCCCATTGAGAACTTGGGGTCAATCATCAAGAGACGGGTGGACAAACAAAAACCAACAAATTCTGGCAAAATGCAAGCATTGATTATGCAAGAATGGACTGCTATCAGTCAGGATTTGGTCCAAAAGTTGATTGAGAGCATGCCAGGGAGAATTACAGAGGTCTTGAAGAAGAAGGGGCAACACTGCAAATATTGACTTGCTGCATTAACTCATTCTAACTGTCAATATAACCTATTGGTACTCATAATATGATTGCAATTATATTTCTGTATGTGATATAAACATCAGACAAACACTAATAAAAACCAGAGGCCAGCAGATCATGTGAAAATATCATTTTGGTGTCATTCTCAAAACTTTTGGCCATGACTGTACTCAACTATTTATCTATCTATCTATCTATCTATCTATCTATCTATCCATATATCTATTATCTATCTATCTATCTATGTATTTATCTATCTATCTATCCATATATCTATTATCTATCTATGTATTTATCTATCTATCCATATATCTATCTATCTATCTATCTATCTATCTACTCAACTATCTATCTATCTAACTATCTATCTATCTATCCATATACCTATCTATCTAAAACCTTTATATTGAACAAGACAAATGAATAGTAACAGCCAGGTAATAACAAGACAATAAACCAAAAAATACATAAAGGACCGATTCTTTAAGACTAGCATTAAGCCAATCTTAAAGGGGTATTCCCATCTCCAAGGTCCTATCCCAATATGTAGTAGGTGTAATAATAATATTAGCAAATACCTCCAATTAGCAAACTCTCACTATATCAATGGTTGTAACCATGGATACCTAAGGCCCTGCAATGCACTCCACTTGAGGAAAGAGACATGGCGAATCAGAAAAACTTTACTAGATTTTTAATTGGAGGCATTTGCTAATATTATTATTACAATTACTACATATTGGGATAGGATCTTGGAGATGGGAATAACCCTTTAATGAAGAGCTTGCTGGAGTTTTGACGGAGCTACTTCAATCTGACAAAAGTCTCAAAATTTTTGTGCAACTCTAAGTTGTACAAAAATTGTGTGACTTTTAAAAGCATTTTATGGCAGTTTTCTGACGGAAAATATTTGATGAATTGCCCCCAAAGTCTTTTGTCCTCACAATCCCTTACAGGTTCAAGACAGATTCTGATGAATGCAGCATTATGGAGGTATTCTTCCCCCGACACTGTGATAAAAGTACGTACAACAGAGAAATGCACACAGTGTTACTATAATTAGTCCATGCAAATGGATATTCAAGTCTATGGATGGCATAGGGGTGATTTTTTACATCCATTATAAACAGGGTGGAAAAAACAAGTATTTTTATCCTGTTTTACCTGATATAACAAAGCCTGCAGACACGTGGTTATTTTTTTTGCTTTTCTATTTAGTCTGTGAATATATTCTTTATGTATATCAGTATGATTGTGGAGCTAATGCATTATATGGCTCTGATTCATCAAAGCTTTTACACCAGAAAACTGGCATAAAAAGCTTTGAAAGATCAATAATTTTTTGCGCAATGCAAGGCTGCACAAGAATTTTGCAACTTTTGCTATTTTCTTGCCATTTTCACCCAACACTGACAAAGTGGACTGAGTTGGAACTGGATAGGGTCGTGATGGGATGTGGCGACATTTGCACATCAAATTTATGACAAGCGATGGAGTTCCTTATGCCACAAAATCTAAGTAAGATTTGTGGCGAGGCGCACACAACACCCCACCTAATTCATTAGAAGGCATGCAATCTGAATGAATTAAAAGCCTCGCACTCCACTTGCACACCAGTATTGATGAAGCGAGCCCTACTTCTGTAGTGCAGGTCACTGCTCTTCTGTACCACAAACTCTATATACTTGTAAAACACTCTTGTAGTTGTAGACAAAGTGGAGAACTTTTATTTTTTAGGTGATGTTATACTTGCTAATTTAATTATAAGGGCTATGCCCACCTGAGAGGTAACAACTAGTGTTTATATACATGTCTTATATGTGTATATATAAATACATAGTCCTGCTTAATAGCCATATGTGCTGGAGAGAGAACATTTATGTTTTAAAATTAATTATATTTTTAACACACCAACTAATGATGAGTAATTCTGCCAGATGAAGTCTTTCTGGGAGTGTATGGCAGATGGTGCTGTTCATGAACGTAAGGGAGATCAATGCCTCCTCCTTATGACTCTTATTTTAATAAAAAAGATAACATTTCATAACACTGGCAGACTAGCTGTAGATACAGTAAATGATTAATTTTCTTTTGTCATTCTACCCCGTCTTGTATGACATCTGGACCAGTCACTAAATTGAATCAAACATGTGAATTAGTTCTTTTTGAATCCATCCTGAACTAAAGGAGCCCATACACATTAGGCATTGGCCGGCCAAGCATGCCTCACTCGTCTGGACTGGCCACCGTGTTATGTGCTTGGGGACCTTCCAACTCTCCCAGGTATATTGAATTCCCCTTCTCCATAATTGACCACAATAAACCCAAAGGAGTATTATAGTGTGAGACAATGATGGCATGTCAAACGTATATAGGTTCTGGTTCTAATTCCAGGACTCCAACCTATCAAGAAAATGGAGATTGCCTTCTTTTCCATTCTTATTTAAGAAAGAAAGAGACAATTCATACATACTTCTCTCTCTAAAGTGCTTTATATTGCTGATACAGTAATTTATTTTCATTATCCCCATAAAAATACATACATGGCCACCTTTCCACCTCATATACTCCTTCTTGGAGTGCCACACTTATCAGGAAACCCACATTCTGCGGATATATATGAGGACCCCAGAGATGGCTACACACTGCAATTCTCTCTGACATCGACTACACATAATGGCAGCCACAAAATGCAGACAAACAAATCTGGTTACCACAGTGGCATTGTAGACAACATGTTGTGGACTCCTGGTCTAAACAGGAAAATTGTAAAAGGCTTTGCAAGTAGGACTCTGAATAATGTTTTCTATACATATAAATATATATTCCAGGTCCCAAAAGCTGAAAACTGGAAAATAGTGATGACTAATAAGAAAAAATACCTTTACTATACTAAAAAATTATGTAGGGCAGCAAGGGTAATTTAAAACATAACCTTTAATTAGTTAGATTTAGAAATATATAACACTTAGTAAAACCAAGGTAGGACCTAATCAAGTTCAATATAGAAGTATAACAATGTCCAAGACAAAAGTATATGGTAATACTCAAAAAGTACAGTGACACTGTCGTACCAAAGAGGACTGAGAGTAAGGCCCCACGGAGGAGAGCAATATAGCCTATGGAGCCAACTCCCCATCCCAAAAGTGAATACTCATATGAACCAATCTCAAACCATTAAACAATGGAAAAGACATCAATATGCGTCTATCTATATATGGAAAAAAACAATACAAGGAGTGTATATATAAACCCCAATGTTCAGTGTATCAAACCATGTGCATATCAATCAAATGACAGAGTTAGATATATGGAGAGTATACTTTTACCATTAGGCAAGATAAACACTCCATATGAATCACCCCAATGGTGAATAAGACGAAAATTATATATAATAATTAAATATAATAATATATAAATTATACATAAAACGGAACGTCCTCACCCGTTGTAGTAATCTCCGTGGTAGTTAGTCCTGGGGCTGTCTCAGTGGAGGGAGCCATCATCAATAAGGAAACGCAGCAGCATATTAGTGAAGGCATATGGTTCTGCCCCTATTGAACCCTAAAGGGGGTTACTGCTCTGCCCTGTTCCCAAAGGCTCCCGTCCTGACAAGGACAGTCCACAGCTACCACTGCAATACACAGAACCTACATTTATATTATGGGTTCTCAGATTCTTTCGGGTTATCTACCCTTTTGCTCTAATTATGCAAAAAAATTACCCAACCTTTCTGTATGTAAAATATGTAATCAAATTGGGGCAGATTTATTGATTTATCAATATTGTCTAATTCTTTGACAGTACAACTTAGACTAGACTGTCTGAAAATGCCCCAGATTTATTATAGTGCTTCATGCTGTTTGATAAAACTGTCTAATGTTACGACTGTCTAGCCTAAGTTTACATCATCTAGTTGGCTTACTTTGTTCTAAAAATGTGTGCTACAATTCTGCACCATCCGTGGAGCACAATGTAGACAGCACCCCTTTTCTGATAAAACATCTCCTTTGGCAGAGAGGCTATGTCGCCTTGTCTGACAAGGAGCTAATATTGTGTTAAGCATTATAATAGAGCAACTCATGAGAGACGGTTTTGATGCAAATTACACCAGAATTTATTTGATATTGTCTTATGTATTATTTAGGCTTGCCTTCTTGACTTCTTCCTCAATGTGTCATCAGTATTTGGTCCATGTGTCCATGCTTACCATCAGTGTGTCATCAGTGTTTGGTCCATGTGTCCATGCTTACCATCAGTGTGTCATCAGTGTTTTTGTGGTACGATTAAAGACAAAATTAAATTATTAAGCTTCTCCTATGGTTTGCAACGTTAAACATGTAGACTTGTATTGGCCCTTGTCATCTGTGCTGCCGGAAAAACATGTCTCTGTGTGTTTTGCACGGACACACGGCCCATGTAAAAACATGGACATTTGCATAGCAGCATAGGTTATAATGGGTATGTGTTGTATATGTAAAAAAAACAGAAGCCACAAATAAAGGAAACACGGACATATGAAGGAGACCTAAGTAATAGAGATAGGGATATAAAGCCATAGAACACTGAATAAGCATTGAAGATAACGTGTCACAGTACAGCAGTGAAAAATGGTTACCATCTGTTTACCCAAAGCCAGATATGTTGCGGTCACTTTTGTCATCACTATGGCAGTGTTTATGTGAAAGTGCTTTAAAGTGGTTGAATACAGTCCCCGAGTGTCATACATGGCATTTCATGGCAATTGGAGACTTTGCAGTACTTTCAATTAGCTGCAAATCAAATTTTTAAGAAAATAACTTGGCAGAGATGGCAAATTTAAATTTCAAAAGATTCACTCACGTCTGGTAGACAAAAAGGATAAACTATTGTATGTAAGGAAGAAAACATTGTGTGGTAAGCATGAGGGAAAAATTATTGTATGCCATACAAAAAAGAGGAAACATAGTATGGTGAACATGAGGGAGGAAACATTGCAGGGGCAGACATATAATTGGTGCAACCTGTGAGGCCGCACAGGGGCCCAAGAGGTGAGGGGGCCCATTTTCATCTCCAAAGCAGATAGAATTGTTCATTATGATGAGCTACTGAGGTGCCAAGCGCCCATATATTGCTTTTGCACAGAGGCCCTCCCCTGACTGTGTCTGCCACTGAAACATCATATGGTAGATGTGAAGATAAATCACAATTAGGGTACCACCTTCAAGGCAAGATCATTTTGTTTTAGGGTCCAGTAAGGACATACAAATAGTGATTACTTCGAACCCTTATGGAATCATATCTATCTGCTCTGTATCCCCTCTCTCCTTTTCTCTCTTTCTCTCCTAGTTATCTAATGGTTATTGGCATCTATGTGCTCTTATTATATACTGTGGGGCACATATTATTGATATAGTATATGAGTATATCAGACATTTGCCTCAGTTTTTTATTGGTAATTGGGGCACAAGTAATATTTTTAATGTATGTCTGATAAAGGTTCATAGTTGTTAGTGGTCTTCTTGCTAAGTTTGGTTTGTGTGTACTTCCCCCTACTACTTCATTTGTTGCTTTTTGTTTAGTTTTTCAACTGAATGTTGGGGAGGACCCAGAACACAGCAATGCAAATGTGTTGAATACATGAGTGAATAAAATACAAATTTAGTTATTTTATCAATATTGATTGTTGTGAGCAAATATTTTAATTAACATTGAATACCAAATTGAAGCAATTCTCAGTGTGAAATTGCCATTATACAGTGAGTAGCCACTTTATTAGGCCGGGGGCACACGAGCGGATGTTCTCTCGTGTGAGAACTCGGCTCAAACGCTGACAGAGAAATATTTAATCATGCGTACTGGATAACATCAGAAGGACCACTCTGAAGATTTTTTTATCTCCTCCTTTGATAGCAATCGTGTGTATGTGTAATGAGCACAGAAACATACTCCCCAGTTCTCATCTTCTGCCATTTACAGTGGTGCTCCGCTCTACTCCGGCGTCACGGGATTGCATATTTGAACAGCGTTTCTGTGTGGAGTAGAGCTCACTTTCTCAATTTAAGTCCATGAAACTCAGAACAAGACTGGAAAGACTTACATTGAGAAATTTCACATGGTGACCTCTTCTCCACATAGCAGACAGAGTGATTCGGTAGGTCACAAATGTGGTCATGTGATGCTGGTGTGGACCAGAGCACCGCTAGAAATGGCAGAAGACATTGACAGTTGAGTATGTTACTGTGCTCATTAGACATACAAACATGATTGCTAATAAAGGGAGAAATTAAAAAATAATTAAATTGCTCCTTTAAGATCAGGGGACTGTAAAGGTCAAGGAAGCAAGAAAAACTTGCCTTCATGTTTCTGGAACCAATCCATAACATGTAGATTGTGAGCCCCAATAGGGACAGTGCCGATAATGTCTGTAAATTGTGTGAATTGTAAAGCGCTGCAGAATATGTTGGCACTATATAAATAAAAAGATTATTAAAAAGATTATTATAACTATGTGACCCTTGGGAAATGGTATAGTGTCTTGCTGAAAGTTTCCTTCTGATGGAGGGTAAACAGCTTTCTTGAAGGGAATTAACAGGTCAGTCTCAATACTTAGGTATTTCCTACTGTAAATGTCCATCCACAAGCGTCAGAGAACCCAGAATGTGCCAAAAAAATATTTCCCACGATATTATTGCACCTCCATCAGCGTAAATGGTTGACAACTGACAGCATTGGCTCGTCACTTCATGCTCTACATGTGAAATTCTGACCATCCCATCAGCTTGTAGCAACAGAAATCTGGATGCTGCTGACCAGGCAATATATTTCTACTGCTCAGTGATTCATTTTTTCCCACTGGAGTCTTATCTTGCTGTTTCTTTTACATAGCAATGGGACTCAAACTGGCCATCTGGTGTCATAGCACATCTGCGTTAGAGAATGAGAAGAAGTGCGTTGTATTCGGTAGCAAATTGTATGACTCTGTGCTGCTTGTTCATCAGAATTATTATTGACATTCTCCTCTGTCAAGAAGTTGTTCACAGAATCCCCTTCATCTGGATGCTTTTCTTGTATCACACCATTAGTACACTCTCAATAACGTTGCATGAGTAACTCACAAAAGGTTTAACCCCTTCAAAACCGGGTAATTTTTCTATTTTGCACTTTGGTTTTATCTCCCCCCCCTTCTCAGAACTATAACTTTTTTATTTTTCTGTTAGGATAGCCATATGAGGGCTTGGTTTTTGTGGGATGACTTGTCATTTTGAATGACACCATTAATTTTAACATAACCTGCACTGAAAAATGGAAAAAAAAGGTCCAAGTGCGGTAAAATTGTAAAAAAAACAACAACCCTGCAATAACGCTATTGCTTTTGAGTTTTATTTTTACTGCAATCATTGTGCAGTAGAAATGACCTGGAAATATGATTCTACAGGTTAGTCTGATTAAAGTGATTTCGAACTTCTATAGTTTTTTTTTTATTTGAGTGGCGAAAAATAATTTGGAAATTGTAAAAATGGTTTGTGTTGTGATTTTTCCAAGACCCATAATGTTTTCCAAGCTGTATGAGGGCTTAGTTTTTATGTGGCAAGCTAATGTGTTTATTGATATCATTTTTGGGTAGATATATTTTGATTTGGTGTGAGCTGTCCACTAGAGGTCAAACCACTTTTAATGCCTCTTCAGCACAGAACAAAATAAAAAAGCGTAATACCTCTGAGACAGGTGGCGTTCCCGCAATGTCAGCTTCCGGCAGTCTGGACATTATTACTTTAATTTTCAAATATAACCAGGGACTTTAGATTAGATGAATTGTTTAATCGATTCTCATACACACCTACAAGATGGATCAGACATGCAGCCAAGCAGTTCTTGTTTCTTGCCAATATGCTGCTGTCTCTATGTTGTACAGTCATGGCCAAAAGTTTTGAGAATGACACCAAAATTATATTTTCACATGATCTGCTGGCCCCTGGTTTTTATTACTGTTTGTCTGATGTTTATATCACATACAGAAATATAATTGCAATCATATTATGAGTACCAATAGGTTATATTGACAGTTAGAATGAGTTAATGCAGCAAGTCAATATTTGCAGTGTTGCCCCTTCTTCTTCAAGACCTCTGTAATTCTTCCTGGCATGCTCTCAATCAACTTTTGGACCAAATCCTGACTGATAGCAGTCTATTCTTGCATAATCAATGCTTGCATTTTGCAAGAATGTGTTGGTTTTTGTTTGTCCACCCGTCTCTTGATGATTGACCACAAGTTCTCAATGGGATTAAGATCTGGGGAGTTTCCAGGCCATGGACCCAAAATCTCTATGTTTTGTTCCATGAGCCATTTAGTTATCACCTTTACTTTATGGCAAGGTGCTCTATCATGCTGGAAAAGGCATTGTTGGGCGCCAAACTGCTCTTGGACGGTTGGGAGAAGTTGCTCTTGGAGGACATTCTGGTACCATTCTTTATTCATGGCTGTGTTTTTAGGCAAGACTGTGAGTGAGCCTATTCCCTTGGCTGAGAAGCAACCCCACACATGAATGGTTTCAGGATGCTTTACAGTTGGCATGAGACAAGACTGGTGGTAGCGCTCACCTCTTCTTCTCCGAATAAGCTGTTTTCCAGATGTCCCAAACAATCAAAAAGGGGATTCATCAGAGAAAATGACTTTGTCCCAGTCCTCAGCAGTCTACTCCCTGTACCTTTTGCAGAATATCAGTCGGTCCCTGATGTTTTTTCTGGAGAGAAGTGGCTTTTTTGCTGCCCTCCTTGAAACCAGCACTTGCTCAAAGAGTCTCCGCCTCACAGTGCATGCAGAAGCACTCACACCAGCCTGCTGCCATTCCTGAGCAAGCTTGGCACTGCTGGTAGTCCGATCCCGCAGCTGAAACAGTTTTAAGATACGGTCCTGGCGCTTGCTGGTCTTTCTTGGGCGCCCTGGAGCCTTTTTGACAACAATGGAAGCTCTCTCCTTGAAGTTCTTGATGATGCGATAGATTGTTGACTGAGGTGCAATCTTTGTAGCTGCGATACTCTTCCCTGTTAGGCCATTTTTGTGCAGTGCAATGATGGCTGCACGTGTTTCTTTAGAGATGACCATGGTTAACTGAAGAGAAAAAATGATACCAAGAACCAGCCTCCTTTTAAAGTGTTCAGTGATGTCATTCTTACTTAATCATGACTGACTGATCGCCAGCCCTGTCCTCATCAACACCCACACCTGTGTTAATGGATCAATCACTAAAACGATGTTAGCTGCTCCTTTTAAGGCAGGACTGCAATGATGTTGAAATGTGTTTTGGGGGTTAAAGTTCATTTTCTTGGCAAATATTGACTTTGCAAGTACAGTAATTGCTGTTAAGCTGATCACTCTTTGACATTCAGGAGTATATGCAAATTGCCATTACAAAAAATGAAGCAGTAAACTTTGGAAAAATTACTATTTGTCTCATTCTCAATACTTTTGGCCATGACTGTACAGTTATGAATGGTTGTGGGAAATTGGAGAGCCACAGGGACATTACTGGTGGCTGCTTATATGATTTTTCTGAGACACTCTCAGTATCTGACTTCCCCAGCTATATATTGATCTGCAATAGTTCCATTTCTTTTGGTATTGTATGGCACTATTCTGTCACATCACATTTTTCGCACTGTGGCAACATGTTCATACATGTTTTACACTGCAGCTCTGCTTTTTCAGATTGGCTGCAGTATGTAAGTATTAACCCAGCACAATCTCAGAAAATATCCACATGATGAGCCAATTTAATCATCAGAATAAGCTTCAATAAGGGGACATGGGTGTAACTATAGTCTTTTCAGCGGTTGCAATTGTTGCTGAGCACCAAAGCCTAAGGGAGGAGAGGGGGAAAAGATGTCTTTACACCATATAAGAAGTCCAATACTATAAAATACTGATAATAATAGTTCTACACTCTGATGGAGTACTTCATTGGGGCATACAAGCTTCAATGACACCATGAAAGGGGAATCTGGGGATTTGTTTTAACTGATCATAAATCCAAAACTGATAAATGTACAGTTTATCCATATTCCACTATTAGGCTAATTTTTTTCCTTATTAATATACACTTATGTTTTTAACAAATGTTTTTTATTTTGGAGTATACATATGTGGTACAATATAAAGTCAGGCAGTAAATATTTATAGTGTTTCAAAGAATACAAGCACTTAAAATGTACAGGAGATTTCTTGGAAAAAAATAAGTTGCAAATGTGCATACATATTATATATTTGCATATTTGTAGAAATAAAATATTAAATTATCATAAAGAATTATGACCAGTAAACATTTAGTATCTTTTGTGAATTAACATTTTCTATGGGATACCATACCACAAAATACTCCCACAAATGTGGACCATTGATTGCCAAAATGATTTGTTATTTTGCACACCAAAAAAGGAAATTTCCAAACAAATTACTTCAAGATCATGTTGCAAAAATGAGTACACTCCAATAAAAGTCTTGGAACAAAGCTAAAGTTTAGATTACAAAATTCCACTTAAAAATTCAACCTAATAATTCACTAAATAGGTGTTCAGCATACAGTTGACGATAAAAGGGCTTTACTTAAGACCGAAAACCCTACACAGTTTATGATGTCAGCAACAGCACCACATGGAAGAGAAATGTCACAAGACCTGAGAAAGAAAATAATTTCTTTACACAAGAAAGGTGAAGGCTACAAATAGATTAGGTTAGCTTTACTTATCAGTCAGAATACTGTCGCAAAAGTGATACAAAAATTTAACAAAGATAGAACTGCAACAATTTCACAGAGACATCTAGGCCAACCACAGAAGTTAATACCTATACAAGAGCGTCTTCTGATGAGAAGTGTTGAAGAAAATCAACATCAAGTACATTGCAGTTAGCTAAAGATGCAGAAAGCCAAACCGGGGTGAGTGTTTCCCATGATACAATATGGCATGCTCTGCAAAAGAATTGGTGTTGTCCATGAAGGAAGACTCTCCTAAAGTCCATGCACAAAAATGCCCGCCTACAATTTGTTAAGGCTCATGCTGAAAAATATGAAGACTACTGAGATTCAGCATTCTGGAGTGATGAGAATATTATAAATGATTTTGTAACTGATGGCTTCAAAACTGCATTGCATCGCAAATGTGAAGAGTGCAAAGAAAACTGGTATAGTAAAACATGGTGGCGACAGTGTCCTTTTGTGGGGCTGCATGAGTGCTGCTGGTATTGGGGAGATACATTTCATGAATTCACAGACGTACTGCTCTTTATTGAAAGAGAAGATGCTACAATCACTCTGTGCTCTTGGTAGACATGAACTTTTCCAACATGACAATGATCCAAAAACACACATCTGTTGCTTTTCTGAAGAAGAAGAAGAACAAGGTGAAAGTGCTTCAATGGCCAAGTGTCTCCTAATCTGAACCCAATCAAACACCTGCAGGGAATTCTGAAGAGACAAATTGTGCATCACTCTCCAACCAGCATCAAGCCTCTAAAAGAGATCGTTCTTGAAGGATGGAAAAAAGAGGAGTTGCAATATGTCGCCAACGTGTTCATTCTATGCCTAGAAGACTTGATTCTGTCTTTGAAAACCATGGAGGTCATACAAAATATTTGATGTAGCTGTTATTGATGTGTGGTGTATTTATTTTGCATAATCTAAATTGCGTAAAAATTAAGATTTTGTAATGAAAATTATATTAAAAACTTACTTTCATGTTATGAGTTAAAAATGTTCTATGAAACTCAGTCTTGTAAAAGATTTGGAAATTGTACTTGTATTCAGTGAGATATTGATTAAAATCTTAATTTTCAAAGGGGGGTGTACTCATTTATGCTGAGCACTATATAAATGAAAACTCCACAAAACACTGAACAATGATGACTGATGTTCTACCATTCCTTATAAGAATAAACTAAATAAGAAAGTCTTGATGGGTTAACCACACCAGTTGATGAACAATTCTGTAAACTCCATGCTTCATAATACAGTATGAATTGAAAGAGTCTTTATTTTAGTAGCATAAGACCATGTGAGATTTCCTAGGGCAAAACTAGCAGGAGCAGAGGTAGCAGTTGCACCAAGGTCCTAGATTAGTGTTAAAGTTCAGCAATGCTAAATTTGCATTTTCCTATAGGCAGTATAAATAAGATTACTTCATGCACAGGAAAAAATGTACCCAATAAATAAATTCTCTCTAAAAATATATAATAAGATTTCTTCATTTGAAAATATAGATTTGTCCATCTCTGCTCTAAAGTTACTTATGCTTTATACTTTGTAAAAGTAAACTTCCTCAAATATCTTTCATTTAGATCCTCCTGAATCTAATCTACATACAGTGGTGGCCAAAAGTATTGGCACCCCTGCAATTCTGTCAGATAATACTCCGTTTCTTCCTGAAAATGATTGCAATCACAAATTCTTTGGTATTGTTATCTTCACTTAATTTGCTTGCAAGGAAAAATCACAAAAGAGAATGAAGCAAAAATCAAATCATTGATCATTTCACACAAAACTCCAAAAATGGGCCAGACAAAAGTATTGGCACCCTCAGCCTAATACTTGGTTGCACAACCTTTAGCCAAAATAACTGCGAACAACCGCTTCCGGTAACCATCAATGAGTTTCTTACAATGCTCTGCTGGAATTGTAGACCATTCTTCTTCGGCAAACTGCTCCAGGTCCCTGATATTTGAAGGGTGCCTTCTCGAAACTGCCATTTTGAGATCTCTCCACAGGTGTTCTATGGGATTCAGGTCTGGACTCATTGCTGGCCACCTTAGAAGTCTGCAGTGCTTTCTCTCAAACCATTTTATAGTGCTTTTGGAAGTGTGTTTTGGGTCATTGTCCTGTTGGAAGACCCATGACCTCTGAGGGAGACCCAGCTTTCTCACACTGGGCCCTACATTATGCTGCTAAATTTGTTGGTAGTCTTCAGACTTCATAATGCCATGCACACGGTCAAGCAGTCCAGTGCCAGAGGCAGCAAAGCAACCCCAAAACATCAGGGAACCTCCGCCATGTTTGACTGTAGGGACCGTGTTCTTTTCTTTGAATGCCTCTTTTTTTTCCTGTACACTCTATGTTGATGCTTTTTCACAAAAAGCTCTACTTTTGTCTCATCTGACCAGAGAACATTCTTCCAAAACGTTTTAGGCTTTCTCAGGTAAGTTTTGGCAAACTCCAGCCTGGCTTTTTTATGTCTCGGGGTAAGAAGTGGGATCTTCCTGGGTATCCTACCATACAGTCCCTTTTCATTCAGACGCCGACGGATAGTACGGGTTGACACTGTTGTACCCGCGGACTGCAGGGCAGCTTGAACTTGTTTGGATGTTAGTCGAGGTTCTTTATCCACCATCCGCACAATCTTGCATTGAAATCTCTCATCAATTTTTCTTTGCTGTCCACATCTAGGGAGGTTAGCCACAGTGCCATGGGCTTTAAACTTCTTAATGACACTGTGCACGGAAGACACAGGAACATTCAGGTCTTTGGAGATGGACTTGTAGCCTTGAGATTGCTCATGCTTCCTCACAATTTGGTTTCTCAAGTCGACAGACAGTTCTTTGGTCTTCTTTCTTTTCTCCATGCTCAATGTGGTACACACAAGGACACAGGACAGAGGTTGAGTCAACGGTAATCCATCTTAACTGGCTGCAAGTGTGATTTAGTTATTGCCAACACCTGTTAGGAGCCACAGGTAAGTTACAGGTGCTGTTAATTACACGAATTAGAGAAGCATCACATGATTTTTCAAACAGTGTCAATACTTTTGTCCACCCCCTTTTTTAGGTTTGGTGTGGAAATATATCCAATTTGGCTTTAGGACAATTCTTTTTGTGTTTTTTCATTGAAGACAAATTAAATGAAGATAATAATACCAAAGAATATGTGATTGCAATCATTTTCAGGAAGAAACTGAGTATTATCTGACAGAACTGCAGGGGTGCCAATACTTTTGGCCTCCACTGTAGCTGAGCTATGAAATAAATGCTGTAGTTTCCTCATGATCATACATTAGTTTGCTATCCTGACCATTTCACATAGTTAAGGGGGTTGGCAAATAGAAGTAGCTGTCCTGCTAGGAAAAAATGCTATATATGTGTTTCAAGATAAAATATATAGAACTTATTTATATATTGCCATTATCAACTGTCCACAATGTTCATCTGTCAGCGCCTTTCCTGGGACCCAGCTGCACTTCTGTTTTAGGTTTGATACAAGGGAGAGCCTACTTTGTCACCATGGAATCATAGGAAGGGGGCTGACTGGCTGACTAGCTCATTAAAGGGGGCTGACTTTGCTACTAAAAGGAGCCAGTCAGACAGCTCCTTTACACACACACAAACACTGCTCTAGACGCATGGCGACACAGGAAGTTCCCACCCCGCCTGCGGCAAATCCAAGCCAAAAATGGAGCTTCTGGAACTGGCACTTGCAGTATGTAATCATTTGAAATTTAATATTGACAGTAATGTATAGAAGTAAGTTGTATATTTATTTTACATTTTAAACACATATACTTATTTTAGGTGGATAACACCTTTGAAGCGGACATTAAGTGAATAATAACAGTCATGAGTCTTCCGCTATTGCAATTACAAACTGAGCTACAGTATATACATCAGAATGTATTGCTGAGAAGTCTGAAAGGTCCACCTAAAGAATTGTACAGTGCTGTTTTATGCTGTATATAGTCTCATTACTAATGGTTTTCACACTATTTGGAATAGGTTCTACTGTAGATAGAACATGTGTTCTCTTATAGAAAATCATAATGCAGTACTTCATAGAGAAACTGCAGTTACTTATCTAAATCTTGAGTTTTCATTCAACTATATTTTCACATATTGAAGGGAATCTGGCAATAGGATCGTCTCATAAGCTCTCCACTTGGGCATGTAGGTCATAGGAAGCTAAATAAAATTATACATTGATATCTGCGATCTGATTTATTCCAGAGAAATACATGTTTTTCTTATATGTAAATGAGCTGTTCAGAGCTATGGGCAGGACTCTGATCTCCCTGATAATCAGCCTCCAGAGATTATTTTACAAGAAGGGAGAGTTCTCAGTGTGAGACATGTAATGGCCGCTCTCTGCTCTCCTGATATCACTGCAGAGCTGTGTGTGATTATACCTGACACATCTGCAGGTTCCTCTCAGATTCCATCTCACAGGGAGACAGGGCTACAATAGTGTTGCAATACAGCAGAGCTCAGAAAACTGCAAAAAATGTGTTTGAAAGAAGACAAAGTTAATTTCTACTATTCTGTGTTAGTTACTTGATTCACACTGGTAACTCCCCCTTCATGTAAAATACGCTCTGGAGGTAGAGTTATTTTCCAGGTAGCGCCCTCCCCAGAGCCTGGAACAGCTCATTTACATAAAAGAAAAACATGAATTTCTCTGGAATAAAATATCAGATGGCAGATATCAAGGTATCATTGTATTCAGCTTCCTATGACCTACACGCCAATATAGACAGCTTAGGAGGGTTGATCCTACTGACAGATTCCCTTTAAACAGTGTATAAAATGTTCAAGATATATAACATGGATTGGTCTGATACATAGGATTGATAAGCTGATAAAAACATGACTCCTTTCTTCCAAAAACAGCTCCACAACTGTCCACAGTGTGTTTATGGTATTTCAGTTCAGCTGCATTCACTATAATGCAGCTATGCTGCAAGTCGCCTCAATGAATAAACCAGTGTGCTGTATTTTATTTTTTTTGTACACCCCCATTGCTGTACATTGGGTTTTCACAGTCTGTACTGTATAATTGTGCACAGCATTGTTATACAGCTGCATTCTCAAACTCTCAGCTCAGCTCACACATCGGAATGTAATATATATGATAATGTGTCTCATCTTCTGTGCTCCTTTATATATATATATATATATATATATATATATATATATATACAGGGTGGGCCATTTATATGGATACACCTAAATTAAATGGGAATGGTTGGTCGCATATTAGTATACGGGAGGGGGAAAACTTTTCCAGATGGGTGGTGACCATGTGGCCATTTTGAAGTCGGCCATTTTGGATCCAACTTTATTTTTTTCAATGGGAAGAGGGTCATGTGACACATCAAACTTACTGAGAATTTCATAAGAATAACAATGGTGTGCTTAGTTTTAACGTAACTTTATTCTTTCAGGAGTTTTTTACAAGTTTATGACCACTTATAAAATGTGTTCAAAGTGCTGCCCATTGTGTTGTATTATCAATGCAACACCCTTCTCCCACTCTTGACACACTGATAGCAACACCGCAGAAGAAATGCTAACACAGGCTTCCAGTATCCGTTGTTCCAGGTGCTGCACATCTCGTATCTTGATGGTATGGTGTGGTATATGGGGTACAAAGATAGTGGGGCCATTCTTCATCAATGGAAACCTCAATACCACTGGATATCTGAAATTGCTACATGATGATGTGCTGCCCTCTTTATGCACTGAAGATGGCACATTCCCTGAGTTTTTCCAACAAGATGGTGCACCACCACATTATGAGTGTCAGGTACGAGCATTCCTACATGAACAGTTTCCTGGAAAGTGGATTAGTCATCATGGGCCAGTTGAATGGCCACCAAGGTCTCCCGATCTGACCCCTTAGACTTTTATTTTTGGGGTCATCTGAAGGCAATTGTCTATGCTGTGAAGATACGAGATGTGCAGACTGCCATTAGGTACTGAGATGAGATCCTCAGACCCCTTGTGAGACCATATGCTGGTGCGGTTGGCCCTGGGTTCCTCCTAATGTAGGACAATGCCAGACCGCATGTGGCTGCAGTGTGTCAGCAGCCTGTAGTGTGTTTTTCCACTTTAATTTTGGGGGTGACTCCAAATCCAGGCCTCCATTGGTTAATAAATTTGATTTCCATTGATGATTTTTGTGTGATTTTGTTGTCAGCACATTCAACTTTGTACAGAACAAAGTATTCAATGAGAATATTTCATTCATTCAGATCTAGGATGTGTTATTTGAGTGTTCCCTTTATTTTTATGAGCAGTGTATATACAGGGTGGTCCAAAAGTAGGTGGACAGAAAGTGTAATAAGGTTATAAAGGGGGAGATTTATCAAACATGGTGTAAGGTGAAACTGGCTCAGTTATCCTTAAAAACCAATCAGATTCCACTTTTCATTCCTCACAGACTCTTTGGAAAATGAAAGGTGGAATCTGATTGGTTGCTAAGGGCAACTGAGCCAGTTTCATAGATCTAGTTTTCACAGATAGATTTCCCCCAAATCTGTTTTCTTTTCAGATAATTCAGATAACACATAATGGCAAATAATTTAAATACAGATCAAAGAAAATGGATTTTAACAGAGTATTGGAAATCTCAAAATGCTGAAACCGTTAGAGCAAATTGGGTTGAAACATTTGGTACTCAAGCCCCAAAGAGACAAACCATTTACCGCATTCGTGACAAATTCAATCCTTAATGCTCCAAAAACTGGTCGACCCAAAAGAGTCTGTACAGAAGATAATAAACAACTTGTTGCTGAAACATTTGTTCAGAGTCCAAAAAAGTCCACCAGAAGAGCCTCTTTGGAATTGGGAATTTCACAGCTTCTATCATGCGAATCCTGAAATCTATTGGGTGAAAAGCTTATCGTCCACGTCTAATTCATGGTTTATTGGAGGATGATCCAGACAGGCGGCTGCAATTTAGTGTTTGATAAATCTCCCCCTTCATAACCTTATTACACTTTCTGTCCACCTACTTTTGGACAACCCATATATGTCTTCACAGAAATGCTATAGAGCTGCAGTCATTTTATCAGTGGTCATTTTTATATTACTGTTAAAAAATAGCGCCTGGACTTCCCTCCACCATGAATAAAAATATCTCTATAGATATGTTGTGTAAAATGGACACAACTTCTTACTCACGCATTAGTGCTGCTCCCTGGTCTCAACAGCTCTACTTCCATCGCTGGTTTAAAGTGGTTCTCCTCTACTGTACAACCCCAGCCTATTCAATTCCAGACACAAATTAAAATACAAACTGTGAATACTCAACTCCATTCCAGCAATGTCGGCGCCGCTATGCCCAGCAAATCACGTGACAATGTATTGTCACGGGTCTGCTGCAGTCAATCAGTGGCCACCGCAGAAGAAGCATAATAACAAATTGCATACTTCGTAGCCACCGAAAAAAAAATGCCTGCACCTATAACTGCACCTATATTAAAATACTGCTGTCTTCATGAGACAACTCCTTAAATACAACTCCTGAAAATGAGTCTGTGATATGATGGAACCAAGCACTGCCAGTCCTTCTGAGCATAAGAAAGATGGAAACTATTATGTTATTATTTCATTACTATGCATTTTTATTGTCGAAATACAGAAAATGTAGATCCCCCAAGGCACAATCTTTTCACCTCATTTCAATGATAGCTTAAAGGAGTTGTCCGTTCAAAAGTGATAAGTCTGCCGTCACTCTGTGTGACTGCAGACTTATGAATCCTCCCAGAGCATGCACACAAGTGTGTGAAGCGAAGTGGTGCTGAATGGCTGCGGGTATGTTTAACTTATACATACCCTCCGTTACTGGGTCTGAAACCAGCGAATCCCCGTAGCCCACAGTGCCTGCACTGGGGGGATTTATAAGTCTGCAGTTGAAGTTTACGTGTGAAGCCCCTCAAAACGGGATTCAGGTGAATGTGTCGACGGGGCCATTATCTATACTGATGCACACCAATTGGAGTTGGTGGTGTTGTCCACTACATACTGCTGCCTGCCTCAGCTAGGCATATACAGCCAAACATGATGCACCTCAGCGCAAAATGTGGCTCCGTCGGCATCATCATAGACAATGGCTCCGTCAGCGCATACACCCAAATCCAGTTTTGCAGGGGGCAATGGATCTACTGAATGTAGTGGCAAACACTATGTGAACCCAACATTAGACAGATAGACTGGGGTCTAACCCCAGGGCTGAAGAATAGATTTGTAGGTGAGTAACTTTTACTTATTAGGCGATACATATAAAGTGGTACAGAAAGGAGTGTGAATTGTAAGTGAATACAAATATTCTTTCAACTAAATTAGCATTTTATTCAGTATATACAAAACCACAATGCAATAAATGCAAGAATTAATCTTTCATTACACGACTAGAATACCCGCTTAGCTCCTATGAGATGATTATTTCTTAAAGTTGTCCTATACTGGACAAACCCTTCTTAAAGGGAATCTGTTAGTAGATTGTTGCTATGCATCTGAGAGCAGCAGGAAGCAGAGGCTGAGAGCCTGATTCCAATGATGTGTCACTTACTGGGATCTGTGTTGCTGTTTCAATAAAATAACTGTTTTATCAATAGGAGATAATTACTAGAGAACTAGTTGTGTCATGCCATATCGTCCTCCTGCTCTGTGTAACCTCTGTCCCCACCACTGCTTAGCAACTTTATACCAATGTATAGCAAACACAGAAAGCTGACAGTGTTATGGGCAGGTTATACAAGGCTCAGCATTTTGAGCATTGCTAGATCTGCAGAAGAAAAATAGTGATTGTATCAAAATGACAACATACAGAGCAGCAAGTGCCATCACTGGAATCAGAGTCTCAACCTCTACATGCTGCTATCAGATTACATAGCAATATCCTGGTGACAGATTCCCTTTAAAGGGGTTGTCCGGTACTTTTTTTAAGTTGCCCAATCTAGTGAGCATGTGGGCATAAGTATCTCTGTAAATACCTTGTGTTGCAGATACTGCCTGTGGGTGGCGCTATCGCGGAAGAGGGACCCTCGGCTGCAGCTTGGACTTATCTTGACTTCAGCGGATGTCAGAGCCGGCTGCAGCCGGGGGTCACGTGATGCCTGTGAGCGGCCAACGATAGCGCCACCCACAGGCAGTATCTGCAACACAAGGTATTTACAGAGATACTTATGCCCACATGCTGAATACATTGGGCAAATTAAAAAAAGTACCGGAAAAACTTCTTTAACTGGTAAAGTTGCCCCAGATAAAACAAAAAAATAAATAGATAGCTCCCAAGCACTGTGGGTGCTGCCTCTTCCGGTTGGCATTGTTATGTCACATGATCACTGCTACCTATCAGTGGCTGCTGATCGATTGCATCCTTCAGTATGCTGCCAGAGTGCCATCCATTCTCACAGAGTAGTGAAGGCTGCAGCTGATCAGCAACCGCAAATTTGCATCAGTCATGTGACATTGTTATGGGTGACACAGTGCCAACATCGCAGGGATGGCACCAATCTGGGAGGTGAGTATGTTTTTCTATTTTATCAGAGGCACTAAAGCAGTTAAGCATGTGTTGTCCAGTAGTAGACAAACCTTTTAACACTGGCTGTTTGATAAATAAATCCTCATAGACCAAGACAAATGACACTTTAATAAGAATCCTAACATCAGTTTAGTTAGAATGCACCCAAAATGGTAAAGATTAACTATAAAACAGCATAGAAAACTGATATTCTAAATGTATCATCTAAAATGCTAATTGATTCATTAAAGGATAGGAGGCAAAATAGTATGCAAAAAATAGTAACGTTAATGAAGACAAACTATTACAGAGCTCCTATTGGGCGAGTCGGACCCACTTCCAGAGCTGCTCTTCTTGTTTTTCTGTGCCAAAGAGGTTCCAAATCGGAGGGTTTCATAGATAGGATCTACTTTGTTTCCACAAGCTGCAAAACAAAATATAGTTTTATTCTTCCTAAATTTAAAATATGTTTACGTAACTTCTAACACCATATATTGGTAGAAAAACATACAATACAGTTAAGAGTTGGATGGCATGTTAACAAAAACTGGCTAACCACAGGGATGCTTTTAAAACATTAAACTGAGCCATACTCACCTGTTAGGCTTATCTAGTGCTCTGCATTTGGACCAGAAGTGATGACGTCCCATTCTTCGTTCAACTGACCGCTAAGGTCTATTTTAACTGATTGGAATAACGCTAATTTGATGTGTCTCTGATTATGTGCTGTTCCTTTGACTTCACCGCTGCAGCCAATCACAGAGCTCAGAGGTCAGGTGAAGACTATGACTTCATCCCTTCCAGCCCCACCACAGAACACCAGAGCAGTGTGATCTGATGGGGGTAATAATTGATGAATACAAGTCTATTATTTTAAAACTGTCATTGAAGTTTCTCTTTAATGTGTCAATCCCTTCAAGTCTGCTTTGAAAAAAAAGTTTTTGACATCTGAGGGTATGTGCACACGATGCAGAAATGAAGCAGAAAATTTCTGCATCATTTCTGCATCTCCCTGGCAGAAAAAAACGCATGCAGATTGTGCATGCGTTTTTCCTGCAGAATACATGCGGATCCACATGCGGATTCACATGCGTTTCCGCATGCAGATTGACAAGCGCTTTCCAGGCGATTTTAGCATCACCTGGAAAGTGCTTGACAACTAGGTCACACTATATAAATCCATGCAAACAGCATGGATTTATATAGTGTGACCCGAGAGAGAGTGTATATACTTACCTCCGATGGCCCGCGCTGTCCTGCTTTACATTCCGTTCTCCCGGCTGCCGGCAACTTTGAATTGAAAGACCTGCCGACGTCAGCGTCACGTGACCCGTCACATGACTGTGACGTCAGCGCAGGTCCTTCAACTCACTGCAAGTGCCGGGAACCAAGCAGGAGCGCTGCGCGGGCCGACAGATGGTAAGTATATATATATTTTTTAGTTTATTCTTGTTTTTACAGCTTTTTTAATGGTACCTGGGTGTGGAGGAGACTCTCCTCTCCTCTACACCCGGGTACCATCCGCACATTAGAACGCGCCAATAACGCAAGTACAGATGCAGTCTTGCGGAATTGGATCGTTCTAATGCAAGTCAATGGCGGCGAAAACGCCGCGTTTACGCAAAATTAATTGACATGCTGCAGATATTTGAGCGCAGCGTTTACGCTGCGGAAAAATCCACATCATGGGCACAGCACATGCGGATTTCAATTGGGGAACATTGCTGCCCTTCTACCATGCGTTTTTCATGCGTTTCCACGGCTTTTACGCAACTGCAAAAACGCCGCGGAAACGCATTAAATACGCATCGTGTGAACTCAGCCTGACTGTATTTTGAAGGGATTTGTTTAACTGTTTGAAATCCAGTACTATAATACTTTCTGAGAATGGACAGGGGGGGGATTATTAGGGAAGCTCAACAGTCATGAAAAAGTATACAAGCTAACTTGCAAATTATATTATCCATTCGAGCACATTCACAGGGTGCTTTCATACATCAGAAAAATCAGACTTGTATTTTCTGGTATTTTCAGCAAAATATGTGGCAGAATCCAAGGCTTACCTTTGGGTTTCTGCCACAGGTCTGCAGTTTAAACTGCCACAAGTGCGGATGCAGATTAGCCCTATTTAATGGGACAAAACCATATGTTGTTACCCACCACTGTTTCGGAGCAGAATTAGTGAAGAAACTGCGTTAATAAGTGAAAACTCTGTGTTAACATAAACTTAGAGTTGACTGCACATGTAGCTGGTTGTGCTCTCGGCTATGATTTTCCATAACAAAGGCGTAATCAAACTTATAATTGTCTGTTGTGAAGAAACAACTTCAAGGACAAGCAAAATTTGGTATACTGTATGCAACTTGATGTGGCAAATCTTTTACACTGTTATTTGGGAATTGGGGAAAAAGTCGATAGACATAGCTGTTGGTCGAACACTTATTTGGCCGACAGCTTTCTGACGTGTATGGCTAGCTTATGTTTCCATACTTACATGTATTTATACAGAAGGGAAAAACATACCTTCCAACCTATGGATGAAAATGCACACAAAAAGTTCTAATCCAAAACATGCATGTCAATAGTGTTCAATGTCAATGTGCACATTTCCCAAGACATCGATCTAAATATAGGAATTTTTATAGTGCCTTGAAAAAGTATTCATACCCCGTGAACTTTTCCACATTTTGTCATGTTACACCTACAAACTTAAATGTTTTTTATTCCGATTTTGTGTGATATACCAACACAAAGTAGCAAGTATTTGTGAAATAAAAGGAAATGATAGATGATTTTCTAATTATTTTCAAAATATAAATCTGAACATTGTAAATTGCATTCTATTCAGTCCCCCTGAGTCAATATTTTGTAAGACCACCTTTCGTCGCAATTAATCCTGCAAGTCTTTTGGGGTATGTCTCTACCAGCTTCACACATCTAAAGGCTGAAATTTTTGCCCATTCTTCTTTGCAGACTAGCTCTAGCTCAGTGAGATTGGATGGGGAGCGTCTGTGAACAGCAATGTTCAACTCTTGTCACTGATTCTCAATGAGATTTATGTCTGGACTGTGACTGGGTCATTCAAACACATGAATATTCTGTGATCTAAATCAATCCATTGTAGCTCAGGCAGTATTTTTAGGCTTGTTGTCCTACTGGCAGGTGAATCTATGCCCCAGTCTCAAGTCTTTTGTAGCCCCTAACTGGTTTTCCTCCAGGATTGCCCTGTATTTAGGTCCATTCATCTTCCCATGAACTCTGATCAGCTTCCCTGTTCCTACTGAATAAAAGCATCCTCACAGCATGATGCTGCCACCACTATATTTAATGGTGGGGATGGTGTTTTCAGGGTGATGTGTAGTGTTAGTTTTTCGCAACACATAATGTTTTGCATTTAGACCAAAATGTTCTACTTTGGTCTCATCTTACTAGAATATCTTCTTACATATGCTAGTTGTGTCCTCCTGCATGGCTTTTTGCAAACTGCAAACAGGACTTATGGCTTGCTTTCAAAAATGGCTTGCTTCTTGCCACTCTTCCATAGGTGGACAGTCTTGTTTTGGTAGGTTCACAATTGTACCCTACTTCTACCATTTTTGGATGATGGATTAAACAGTGCTCTGTGAGATGTTCAGAGCTTGGTTTTTTTTCTAAAAACCTAACCCAGTTTTACTCTTCTCGTGTTCCTTGGTTTACATGATGATGTTTGATCCCTAATGTTCTCAAACAAACTTCAGAGGCCTCCATAGTACAGCTGTAGTTATATTGAAAATAAATTACAGACCGTTGGATCAATTTACTAATTATGTGACTTCTAGAGGCAATTCGTCACTATGTAGCAGTATCAGATTACAGAGTGGCTGAATACATATGCACGTTACAATTGTCAGATTTATATTTTTAAAATACGTAGAAAACCACGTATCATTTTCTTTACACTTCACAAGTACTTGCTCCTTTATGTTGGTATATCACATAAAATACCAATAAAATACATCTATGTTTGTGAGTATAACATGAAAGAATGTGGAAAAGTACACGGGTTATGAATACATTTTCAAGGCACTGTAAGTGCTGTAGGGTTTCAGCAATCTGGTAGCCACTGGGATACGCACAATCACAGGGGTTTTTACAGTATATCAAAACAGCCTAAAATTTATTTTCCGTCATAATCTGCACAGTTCCAAATTGAAAACTGCCTTTCTCCAGTCCAAATGAATTCCATAAACAGTCCTTCCTTCAGGCACTATGAAACAAGGTAAATATAGCAGCCTCACCAACCTCAGTATTTCAGGCGGTAGCAGCTCCAGCCCAAACTCCACACTGCTGAGCTGTCATTAGGCCTGTAAACCCTTTGCTGGATTATGGGAACAACCTTTTTTTCCAGTTAAATTAACCCTCTCAGTAGCCCAGTGTTACTGGTAAAGAACTTTACATTACCAAGGCCAACCACCTCGGTGGAACATATCTGCCATCTAGGATTTTAAGTGCTAAACATTTTAATAGCACATACAGGGAGGATTTTAATTTGTAGTTTAGACCTAACATGGTAGAATGTAAATCTATAGTTTAGGTCTAAAATTGTCATCTCAGGAGAAGAGAGAGGTAGAGGGATTTGGGTCACTTAAAGTGTTTCTCTGAAATGAAGATACTTGGGAGGTATAATGTAGAAATACCCGCATAACAAACCAAGTAGACCCTGCCAGCCAGAAATTGAACTTTTTCCCTTGGAGTGTCCATTCATTTCCATAGTGTTAACATAAAATGCAATATAACTACAATTTTAATAAAAATGTAGCACTGTGTCACTAGACACAGAGTTAGTCCTCTACAAGGCATCTTCAGCAAGCACTGTATCTGCAAGTATTCACAAATCCTATTTTTCGGTATCAGTACAGTAATAGTCAAAAATATTTTAGTTTATCACAAAACTGAATAACAGTCTTACTTACCAATAGGCATTACTTCTTTGATGCATCCAAATTGCTCATGTATAAGTAACGGTGAGCTATAATAACGTCGAAAACCTTTTGGCTGAATACATCCATACATAGCAGAAATAAAAAAAGAGAAAAATAAAACATAAATAAAGACTTACTCAATAATGAAAACAAACTTAATAATGTTACAATTTTAAAGTAAAAAAAAAATTTAACTAGAAGTATTCATGTGTAGCTTATACAGAAGCTCTTACCATTATTTAAAAGGGTTTTCCAGTCTAATGATATTAATGACCTATAATTATGTGGTCATCAATTAGGTCATCAATAACAAATCAGTAGGACATCTTGCAACCCCTGCAATCAACTGTTATCAGCTAAGGTTGTGCCTGTATGTAAGTTGTTAATGGTGCCAAAAAAGCAAAATTCCATTCACTGTGTAGTGGCCATTGAAGCAAACGGCAACTCATCTTCTTCTGTTCACTCCTTTAGGTTCTGAGACTCAGGCAATCATAAGCCTGGGCAACCCATTATGAGCTCTAAGACAAAGCAGAACACTTGTGCTCGCTAGATGGGAGCTCTAAGAACCGCCTCCTACCTGCCGTCATTTGTGGCTCTTCTTAGCAGATCTTATCTTTGATGCACCATGATGCACATGTGACCATGTGCCAGGCCTGCTAATCTATAGAAGAACCACATATGCCATCCATAAGAGGCAGTTCTCAGGGTTCCCGTCCAGCGGCCACAGATTTCTGACTTGGCTGATGGAGCAGACCCTGTGAATCAATTTGCACCAACGCTATTACTGAGACTTCCCTTACGCCAACAAGTACAGTACCCACTGGTAGCTTGTTGAGCTGCTGCATCTTGTTGTTCCAATCCCTTTTACACAAAGTGTATGGAGTGAGCCGGTGCTGAATGGCCGGGGGTATGTATAACGCATACATATCCTCCGGTCCCGGGTCTCATACTGGCAAATCCCAGCAGCGCACAGTGCCTGCGCTGGGGGGATTCATAAGTCTGCAGTCACACAGAGTGACTGCAGACTTATCAATTTTGACCGGACAGCCCCTTTAAGTTTGCAGTCACTCTACATGACTGAAAACTTGTGAATCCTCACAGCACGCACAGAGTTAGGGTTCTCTGATGCTGGCACCGGAAGCTGGCAGTGATGTAACCACAAGTATGCGATTTGCATACTTCTGGCACATTCTGACTAAACGTGCATGGCCTCACTTAATTCACTTGAACTGAGTGAGGCCGCACACTTCTAGTCGGCACATGACTGTATGTATGCAAATGGCACACTTGTGGTCATGTGTTTGACTGCTCCTAGCACCAGAGAACCTTGCGGCGCGCAAACTGCTCACTGTGAGGATTCACAAATCTTCAGTTACATAGAGTGACTGCACATCTTAGCCCCAAGCCTGTCCAATCCTTTCATTGCTTGACAAAAAAGAAGCAAAGGTAACCAGTTTTGATATGTGGTAATTGCTACTATCTGTCACTATTTTTGGTGGCTATGATACAGTATATTTATACAATACTAAATCGGTAGCCATGTTGAAAGCTTAACTGACCAATTTTATAATATTAAATGTTTTATCTAAGAATTTAAAAGGGGGACTACTTTTTTGCCAGAAATTATACCACTCTTGTTCTGCTCAAGAATTGTACTGTTTCTATAAAAATACAGACACTTTTTTAAAATGTCAAACATCATCTTTAATATTTAAAATTATAAAAGTATTGTAATCATTTTTTATTTTTATATAGTATGTTTTTATTGTATGTGATTTAACGCCTTCATGTTATGACCTGTTGTGTTTGGGTTTGTCTGGTTCGACTGAACTTTTGTCCAAAGTTTGGTTCGGGTTTCAGAACTCTACCCGAACTTGAACCTGAACATGCTGTAAAATGGTCATAGTGAGGGCTAGGGGACTCTCTCTCTCTTCTGGGAGAAGTAAGTGTTCGGAGTTCAGCACCTGACCCCAGACCTTACAGGTCGGGTTCACTCATCTCACAGTGTGATTGCAAAATAACAATGGATTGCTATGTCAATTGGAGATGTAACAATGGCCTCCGTGTCTGCCATATACCAATGTCTATTACATAAAACCTAAAGTGACATCTAATAGGCTTATTTTCAGCATAACACTGACAGGATGAGGTAATAAACTGCATAATATAAGTCGTTATCTATGCAGTCTAATGATTGCATGCTTACGTACCCTTGGGGGACTAATAAATATTATTAAAAAATATATATTTTGAAGTATTAAAAAAAATTGCAAAATAGCACAAAATATCCCACTGAAGAGCACAAAAAAATGGAGAAAATGCCAGAACTGATGCTTTTGCTCATCCGGCATCGCAAAAAAATGAAATGAAAAGTGATCAAAAAGTAATGTGTATCCCAAAATAGTGCCAGTAAAAACTACAGCTTGCTATGACAAAAAAAACCTCTTAAACAGGTTGTAAACTGAAAAATTAAAATGTTATGTATTTCAGAATATGACAGAGATGAGCGAATTTATCCTAATGGAATTGAATTTTACTCGCATATACAAGAAAAATACACATTTTTTGAGAATACATATTTTTGTAAATTTGCTGAGCATGGAATTCATCTAGCCCCCGTTTGCTGAACTGTATAGGCCCGGAGAAAGTTTACAAAACAAAACAAGCCCCTGTCCAGCCCCTCCCCTGCTTGCTGCCTATCTTCCAGTCCACAGAGCTGTTTCTTCTTTTCCCCGTCGCTAGCTATATTTTCCGGCCTGTTCATTCTAGTCTGGGACTTCCCACCATGACCTAGCCTTAAATAGTCATGTCAAGACGACACAGATGTGTGACATGCAGTGACCTCTGAAGCCTGGTCATGGCCTGAAGTCCCAGCCCAGAGTGAACAGATCGAAGATGCAACTGTGGAAAGAAGAGAAGTGGATGGTGTGCAGCGTTGCTCCCTGCTCACCATCTCACTCTCAGGGCCTCTTTTTTTCTGCCATGTTAGCTCCAGTTTTCCTAGCTGCATTTTGGCCTCAGAGGGCACTGCAAGTTGCACATCCATGATATTAGTAAACAAGTGGAGAAATTTCAACGCACACTCAAAAATTTCAATGCAAGTTCTTTTAATTATTTTTTAATTCAATTGTAGGTAGCAGACACAACTGAATATAAAGTGCAAGTGATAGAAGTGACCTAATGTTTCGACTCGATCCTGGGCCTTGTTCGCATAGTCGCTCTTGATATATAAAGCTAGTCCATGAAATGCTGAAAATCCCTGAAGGCATAATACTACTCAGACAACACAGGGTGAGGGTAAAACAGTGTGGCAATACTTTATTGAACCACAAAATGGACAATAAACAGATAGAACAGTCCCAGCTAATGCCCAAGATGGTACAACATTACACAGTCCTCACCCTTCCGCTGTCCCGCCTGGGATAGAACAGCTGCAACTTTGGAACTTCCGGGGCCAACTACCTCAAGCAGTGGCCCCCTGCTTCTTGCGGGCCCCTACAAAGAGAAGGTAGCGGTAAGCTGAGGAAGCCAGCAGTCCATCGAGGTACAAGGCCAGGAGACCCAAGGGTCCCACCCTGGCCTCTCCGAGAGTTTCAATGGGGCCAGATGACCGGCTGGTCCCAATCTGGTTTCTCTGAATGTCTCCATGGGCTCTAGGCCACTGGTAGGTCCTATCTAGCAACCACAAACAACATATCCATGGGGCCAGGTGACTTCATCGTCCCAACCTGGTCTCCCCAAACGTATCCAGGGGCTCTCTGATGGTCAATAGAGCAGATCCGTATCTTTCCAGTCAGGGCCACATACCCTTAGGCCAGAATCATATAGAATCTAAATCTGTGTCTCTTTGGTTAAAGCCATGCTTCCAAGCTAATGGTATAAGAGAGTCTGATCTTTGATTATCCTTGTAAAGTCTCTTTCCAATCTCTTTTTAAAATCTGACTGCTACAGAAGCATGTCTCCTTTTTTAGCACACATTCACAGGTCAAGGGGTTAGGGAGGTCATTACTCTCAGGGCTCAGGTCTCATTGTTTGAGCTAATCTATTTATATAGTTGGTATAGGAGGGGGCTCTTGTAAATGAACATCTAGCTGGCTTAGTATAATATGTCATTAGCATAGTAACAAACTTCATTATTTCCAAACGACAAGAAGTCAACATTCAGTTTTATACCCATAATTGTATGTCCTTTTTGACCAGCCACACAAATACCCATACATTTGCAAGTCAACATGAACACAATTGTGTATTTCTCTTGGCTTAACAAATCTAACGGTCTGGCTGATTGAGATTATAGGCTGTATCGTCACAGCTAGTAACTGGAGAAAGAAGAGGAGGTGTTGCGGACCGGAGAGTTGAGAGGTGAGATGAGTATACATTTTAGGTTTATTTTTGTACATGTGCACTATGGTCTGGAGAGAAACCATAGCACAATAAGAAATATTGAATTTGTGAGGAATAACTGTGCTACAAATTGAATTTCCTGGGAAAATCCTCGCAATTTGACTAATTTGAATTGTCCGATCCACCCATCGTAAAAGGACAATCAAAAAATATATACATTTTCTTTAAAAAGTGACTTTCTTTTAAGCAAACCTTGAAAAATCAATATAAATTGAGTATCACTGTGATTGTATCAACATATGTAATTATTCTCCAGGTGGTCTGCGCTCCCTGAACACAGTAGGCAGGATGCGAAGTTATATTAAATAACCAAATTTTATTAGCATACAACGTGTTTTGACTCTATATGAGCCTTCTTCAGGTATTACATATAAGCTGGTTGCGATTGTATCAACTCATACTATAAAACGATACCATTGTGTTGGCGGCATGGCGAATTAGGGAAAAAAAATAAAAAACGTGCTAGATTTGCTGGGTTTTTCTTTGGTCACCTGGACTCACAAAAAAATTCATAAAAAGTGATGAAAGAGTCATGTGTACTGAAAAATGGCACTAAAAAACTATAGCTTGTCCCACCAATAAAGACAAGCACAACTCTGTGCTTGTTATGGCTCTTAAAACACACACATATATATAAATATATATATACTGTATATATATATATATATATATATATATATATATATTTTGCAAGTTTTCCCACCTACAAAGAATGGAGAGGTCTGTAATATTTATGATAGATACACTTCAACTGTGACAGAGAGAAAATCTAAAAAAAATGTATGATTGTATGATTTTTGCATAATTAAATTGCATTTTATTGCATGAAAAAATTATTTGATAAGATAGGAAAACTTAATATTTGGTACAGAAACCTTTGTTTGCAATTACAGATGTCAGACGTTTCCTGTAGTTCTTGACTAGAGATGAGCGTTGTTCTACTCGAACTGTTCGCCAATCTCAAATTCGAGCTGTTTTGGGAGGTGTTCGAGCCGTTCGGCGAACTCGAACAATTTGAGAAAAATTCGGCTGTTCGAGGTTATGTTCGATAACTGTTCGTGCACCAAAATCATAACTGGATTTTTTCTCAGTAATGATGAAAATTAATGTTAATACGCAGTTTGAGTGTACAGCGGGGTGGGGGGATGGGCAGGGGATGGATCTCTGCAGGAACAATGAAGATCTCCATTTTTTTTTTCTCTTTCCCGCATTTACAGTGGGGAGGTGCAATCTGTCAGCCTATCAGCAGCGCACACACGGAGCGAAGTGCTTTTTTTCACACAAGCAAGGGCATGTGTCATTGGCAGTGTATGTCACATGTCCTTGCCCTATAAGACCAAGCCATTTTCCCCGTTGCCACCATTTTCTCACTGCTGCAGCTGCGTGTTAGACGGCACCGCTGTTGCTGTGTGCGCTATACCTTGTTAATTTCAAGCCAATTTTCGCACAAATCTACAGATAGCTTGGGAGTAGGGAATAGTTGTGATTGCAGTCCTTTTAAGGACTAGGTTACAGCATTTCCTACGATTTTTATCAGGCAGGTCTGTGCTCTTAAATAGATAGATTGTGGGAGTAAAGACTAATTGTAATTGGAGTCCTTTTCAGGACTAGGTTACATCAGTTCCTATCAGTTTTTGCCAGGCAGGTCTGTGCCAGTGCTGTGCAAGTTTTTTTCACAGCATTTGGCTGAATCTAGCAAAGCTAATCCTTTTTGGCCTATTGCAGAGTGTGTTAGTCAGTGGAGTAGCCTGTGTTGCAAGATATACCACCTGTGTATAGAATACCAATTTTTTTACTGCACCTAGTGAAGTAAAATCTTTTGGGCATAGCATCATTCTATTAGTCATCTATACTGACCTCCATCAGGTTGCAAATTGAATATAATTTTTTTCTGCATCTAGCTCTGAAAAAATATTGGGCTTCTAGCTGTGTGTGGGACTTGTTGTATTAGTCCATCTATACTGACCTCCATCAGGTTGCAAACTGAATATATTTTTTTCTTCATCTACCTCTGAAAAAATATTGGGCTTCTAGCTGTGTGTGGGACTTGTTCTATTAATCCATCTATACAGACCTCCATCAGGTTGCAAACTGAATATATTTTTTTCTGCATCTACCTCTGAAAAAATATTGGGCTTCTAGCTGTGTGTGGGACTTGTTGTATTAGTCCATCTATACTGACCTCCATCAGGTTGCAAACTGAATATATTTTTTTCTGCATCTACCTCTGAAAAAATATTGGGCTTCTAGCTGTGTGTGGGACTTGTTGTATTAGTCCATCTATACAGACCTCCATCAGGTTGCAAACTGAATATATTTTTTTCTGCATCTACCTCTGAAAAAATATTGGGCTTCTAGCTGTGTGTGGGACTTGTTGTATTAGTCCATCTATACTGACCTCCATCAGGTTGCAAACTGAATATATTTTTTTCTGCATCTACCTCTGAAAAAATATTGGGCTTCTAGCTGTGTGTGGGACTTGTTGTATTAGTCCATCTATATAGACCTCCATCAGGTTGCAAACTGAATATATTTTTTTCTGCATCTACCTCTGAAAAAATATTGGGCTTCTAGATGTGTGTGGGACTTGTTGTATTAGTCCATCTATACTGACCTCCATCAGGTTGCAAACTGAATATATTTTTTTCTGCATCTACCTCTGAAAAAATATTGGGCTTCTAGCTGTGTGTGGGACTTGTTCTATTAATCCATCTATACAGACCTCCATCAGGTCGCAAACTGAATATATTTTTTTCTGCATCTACCTCTGAAAAAATATTGGGCTTCTAGCTGTGTGTGGGACTTGTTCTATTAATCCATCTATACAGACCTCCATCAGGTTGCAAACTGAATATATTTTTTTCTGCATCTACCTCTGAAAAAATATTGGGCTTCTAGCTGTGTGTGGGACTTGTTGTATTAGTCCATCTATACTGACCTCCATCAGGTTGCAAACTGAATATATTTTTTTCTGCATCTACCTCTGAAAAAATATTGGGCTTCTAGCTGTGTGTGGGACTTGTTGTATTAGTCCATCTATACTGACCTCCATCAGGTTGCAAACTGAATATATTTTTTTCTGCATCTACCTCTGAAAAAATATTGGGCTTATAGCTGTGTGTGGGACTTTTTCTATTAATCCATCTATACAGACCTCCATCAGGTTGCAAACTGAATATATTTTTTTCTGCATCTAGCTCTGAAAAAATATTTGGCCTTCTAGCAGTGTGTGGGACTTTCTCTATTAGTCCATCTATACTGACCTCCATCAGGTTGCAAATTGAATATAATTTTTTTCTGCATCTAACCCAGCCAATAGTTTTGGCCTAATACCACAGTTTGGCCACTCAGCTCTGCTCGGTTCCCATCCATTGTTTTCTTGTGCAAACAACTCCAGAGTTGTTAATTAGTTAACCACCAAAATGAGTGGAAAAAGGCCTGCTGCTGGTGGAAAGGGGAATAGGCGTGTTGGGAAGGGGAAAAAAGGTTGTGTCCGTGGGGTAGGTGTTAAAGCAACAGTAACATCTGCAGAAGAAAGACCATCTTCCAGCCAAATTAAAATGTCTACTTCTTTTAGCGGACAATGTGATAAGATCCCTTTCTTACGGCCACGCCAATCGCTACAAATTCCAGATGAGGCACAAAAACAGCAGGTGCTTCAACGGATATCAAGTGCTCCTTTAAGTGGGCTCTCCTCCACATCAACTTCAACATCACAAATACTCCAGTCCTCAAAGGTGTCACCCCAATCGCACTTGCTTCCTCACAGCTCCCAAATCTCCAGCTGCCCGTCTGAGTATGAGGTAGAACAGATGGTTGAGTCTGCAGAGCTGTTTACTCATACTATAGCCTGGGAATCAGAGGTCGACTCCAGCGCTTCTGTGAATCCAGACGAGGAAATGATCTGCACTGATGCCCAGAATCTTTATGAGTCGGATCCAGGACCAGACGCAGAAGGTTCTGACCATAATGTAGACCCTCATTCCCAAACTGTAACTCCTGGTGGTGGAGACAATGAGGAAGATGATGATAAGACTCAAATACCTGATTGGAGCGACAACTTTAGTTTTTTGTCAGGGCAGGAACAGGTTGGCTCTGAGGACGACGGGTGTGATAACGCACAGGGTGATGATGATGAGGTTGGAGATCCCACTTACTGTCAACCCACAGTCAGCCAAGAGATGAGGTCAGCAGAGGAGGTGGAGGAAGATGCTAGTGACGACGAGGTCAGGTTGCGCCTTCCTGGACAGAGACGTAGTACTGGAAGCACGTCAACAACTGCATCCTCAAACACAACTCTGCCTCTCACCGCAAGTCGTGGTGGCTCTTCAGGTCGCATGGGTGCTAAGCCTTGCATACCCTGGGCATTTTTTCAGATCGATAAAGATGACCCAACTCGTGTTATCTGTAACATTTGTCAGCAAAAGCTAAGTAGAGGCCAAAAAATACATAGTTTGAGTACTTCATGCATGAACCGGCACATGGACATGAAGCATAAGTTGCAGTGGGAAGCTCAGTGTGCTACAATGCGGCCTAGCATGCCGGGCCAACCACCGTCTGCCATATCTTGTGCATCCGCGGCCTCTTCATCCTCTGTGACTGGGGGGACAGCAGTCACACCTGTTTTGGGGCGCAGACCTGCCACCTCTTTACCCGCAACAGCCAGCGTGATTGGCAGGTCATCATTTTCTATGGAGGTGGTAGCACCAGCTGGTGTTGAGCGCTGTCCGACATCGATAGCACCACCTTTGGATCAAGGCAACCTAACATGTCCGCCTGCATCTTCCTCACAGACCGGCAGTTTGCCGGGGACACCCTTATCAACCCCGTCTAAGCACAATAGCCAGCCCTCGGTCCCTCAGTTGTGGACAAGTAAAAGACCATTTCCTCCTAGCCATGAGAAAGCTAAGAGGTTGAATTTCACCATCTGCAAGTTCTTGGCTACAGAAATGCTGCCTTTCCGCCTGGTGGACACAGAGGATTTTCGAGACCTTATGTCCGTCGCAGTGCCCCAGTACCAGATGCCCAGTCGGCACTACTTCTCAAAGAAAGGTGTGCCTGCGCTCCACCAGCATGTCGCACACAACATCACCGCTTCTTTGAGAAACTCTGTGTGTGACAGGGTGCATTTCACCACAGACACTTGGACGAGTAGGCATGGACAGGGGTGTTACATGTCGCTGACTGGGCACTGGGTAACTATGGTGACAGCAGGACAAGGGGCTGCTGTCCAAGTCTTGCCGTCCCCACGAGTTGTGCGTCAATCCTCTTTATGTCATTTTTCCTCCACTGCTTCTGCCTCCTCAACCTCCTCTCGGTCTTCCACCTGCACCCAAAGCCTGTCTGGTCATGCCAAAAGCTTTCTAACTGCGCAGAAGGGATCCTGCACACCTCCTTACTATGCTGGCAGTAGGGCTCAACGTCATAAGGCGGTTTTTACATTGAAATGTCTGGGAAATGTGAGTCACACAGCTGAGGAGTTGTGGTCAGCTCTGGAGAACCAATTTCATGAATGGTTGTCTCCACTGGACCTGAAACCAGGGAAGGCCGTGTGCGACAATGCTGCAAACCTGGGTGCGGCCCTTCGCCGGGGCAATGTCACACACGTGCCTTGTATGGCTCACGTGTTGAACCTGGTTGTCCAGCAATTTTTAGCCCACTATCCCAGACTAGATGGCCTTCTGCAGAGGGCACGGTCGCTGTGTGCTCACTTTCGCCGTTCGCATCCCGCAGCTCAGCGACTTACATCTCTACAGAAGTCGTTGGGCCTGCCACTTCACCGGCTAAAATGCGATGTGCCTACCCGGTGGAATTCAACTCTGCACATGTTCCAGCGACTGTGGCAGCACCGACAAGCCCTGGTGCAATACGTTCTGACGTATAGCCTGGGCCAACGAGATCCAGAGGTGGGGCAAATCACGCTGGAGGAGTGGTCTCAGATCAGGGACCTATGCACCCTTCTGCACAGTTTTGAAATGGCGACGAAGATGTTTAGTGCTGACGATGCCATTGTCAGCATGACTATTCCGGTGATTTACATGCTGGAGCACATGTTAAACAGAATTCGGAGTCAGGTGGTGGCACAAGAGGAGGTGGAGGAAGTAGAGGAGGAGGAGTTGTATGCGGAAGGGCTAACATCTGCAAGGTCCAGACGGTCGGCAGCACCAAGGCGGCAGGCATGTGAGGGTGGGGGAGATGGTTTTACCAGGGCGCATGGTAGCAGCCAAACTAGTGAGGAAGGTGCAGGAGCCCAGGAAGAAGTGGAGGACGAACTGATGGAAGACTCATCAGATGAGGGAGACCTTGATCACATTTCTGTTGTGCGAGGTTGGGGGGAGAGGACAGAGGAAGGAAGCATGATTGTTACCTCGCCACCAACACAACAGGGACTTGGTGCTCCTGGATGCGCAACACACATGAGTGCCGTCTTGCTGCACTACCTGCAACATGACCCTCGAATTGTGAGAATTAGAAATAATCCTGACTACTGGGTTGCCACACTGTTAGATCCCCGGTACAAAAGTAAATTTGCAGAAATTATTCCTGCCATAGAAAGGGATGCACGCATGCAGGAGTATCAGCAGAGACTCTTGCAGAACCTTACATGTGCTTTTCCACAAAATACCAGTGGTGCACGTAGTGAATCTCACAGTTCCAACTTGCCAACCGTGGGACCGTCAAGTGTTCAGCACTCAAACCGTAACAGAACCACAGTATCTGCTGGTAACATCAATTTTGCGGAATCATTTCACCACTTTTTTAGCCCATCCTTTGCAAGGCCACAGGAGACAAGAAGTCTGACACATAGTCAACGCCTAGAGACGATGGTACAGGAGTATCTCCAAGTAAACATTGAAGCCACGACTGTGTCACTGGACCCTTGCTCTTTTTGGGCTTCCAATCTGGATAAATGGCCGGAGCTAGCCACTTACGCCTTGGAGATCTTGTCATGCCCCGCAGCCAACGTTCTGTCTGAACGTGTGTTCAGCGCTACTGGTGGTGTGCTGACAGATAAGCGCACGCGGCTCTCCACTGATAATGTAGACAGACTCACGTTCATAAAGATGAACAAATCATGGATCCGAAACGACTTTTCTACCCCTGTGTCATCCTGGGGAGAGTAAAAGCTTGATGATTGGTTAAAATCACCCTATCAACCGTTTTAAGCTTTCAAATTACTAATCATGTTTATCTGTATCTTGGCTGGAAAATAATTTGGGCTTTGTAGCAGTGTGCAGCACTGATTCTATTAGGCCATCTATAATAAGCTCCACCAGATTTAAAATTACTAATCATGTTTATCTGTATCTTGACTGGAAAATAATTTGGGCTTTGTAGCAGTGTGCAGCACTGATTCTATTAGGCCATCTATACTAAAGCTTCACCAGATTTAAAATTAATAATAATTTTTAGCTGCATCTAGCCCGGAAAATAATTTTGGGGCTCCGAGATGCGCAAGACACATAAGTGCCTTCTTGCTGCACTACCTGCAGCATGACCCTCATATTGTCAGAATTCGAAGTAATCATGACTACTGGGTTGCCACACTCTTAGATCCCCCAAACTTTTCGATCAACCTTTTCATTTTAATAAAGACCAAAAAAATGGTCATTTTTGAAATTATAAGCATTAGCAGGTTGTTAGAAACTGAAATCAAACAGTTTTCAACTCAAAACTTTATTCTAGGTGATGTTACATTTTCACATAGGACCCCTTGTTCGAAAGGAGCTTCTGAACTCTCTCGTCCATTGAATTTGTCAGGTTTTGGATGGTTTCTGCTTCAATTGTTTTGCATGAGGACAGAATACCCTCCCAGAGCTGTTGCTTAGATGTGAACTGCCTCCCGCCATCATAGACACTCCTTTTAATGATGCTCCAAAGGTTGTGAATGGGGTAGAGGTCAGGGGAGCATGGGTGTCACACCATAAGTTTGTCCCCTTTTATGCCCATATCAGCCAGAGATGCAGATGTTTTATGTGCAGCATGAGATGGTGCATTATCATGCAGAAAAATGATCTTGCTGTGAAGTACACGGTTCTTCTTCTTGAACCATGACAGGAAGTGCTGTTTGAGAAAATCCACATACATTATGGAGTTCATCTTTAGCGCCTTCAGGGATCCTAAAGGGGCCGACAATCTCTCTCCCCATGATTCCAGCCCAAAACATTACTCCACCTCCTCCTTGTTGGCGCTGTAGCCGTGTTTGCGTGGGGTGTCCATCAACCAGCCATCCTCCACTCCATCCATCTGGACCATCGAGCGCTGCACGGCACTCATCCGTGAACAAAACAGTTTTGAAATCAGTCTTCATGTAATGTTTGGCCCACTGGAGCCGTTTCTGCTTGTGTGAAGTGGATAGAGGAGGTCGACAGGATGGCGTATGCACAGCTGCAAACCTCTGAAGGACCCTGCATCTTGTTGTTCGGGGGACGTTGGAGGCACAAGCAGCTTCAAAAACTTGTCTGCTGCTATGACAAGGCTTTTTTGCCGCTGCTCTTTCAACCTGACGTAATTGCCTGTAGGAAAGAGTCCTCAATTTGCCCTTATCAGCACGCACACGTGTGTACTGTGAATCAGCTACATACTTCTTGATTGCCAAGACACTTCATCCTGATCATCGCACAATGTTGATTGTAGTCATGCCTTGACCTAAACACTCCACAATTTGTTGCTTCTCAGCAGCCGACACATCCTTTTTCTTTCCCATTTTGGCAGAAAATGTAGGCTGCTTAATAATGTGAGACAGCCTTCTTAAGTAGTCTTGCCTTTCATTGGACACACCTGCCAAACTAATTAGCACAGGTGTCTGCAATTGCTTACAGTGATATAAAGAGCCCTGACACACATCACCATCAATGAGTTTAACTGACAAACAAACAAATTCTTCCCTTATCACTCCTAAACACTTTTTGCATAATAATTTGGAACACAGTGTACATGTGCTTTTCCACAAAACACCAGTGGTTCACGTAGTGAATCTTACAGTTCTAACTTGCCAACCGTGGTCTGTATGGAGTTGTTCAATAAAGGGCCCAAAATTAAGATAACATAGATGGGAGAGGTCTCTATGAATAGGAATTCCTAAGTATTTGATACCCTGTGAGGGCCAGGCAAAGGGAAAGTTGGACTGGATGGAATCCTATATGGATTTGGGGAGGGAGACATCGAGGGCCTCAGACTTCGCTGCATTGATTTTAAAATTTGACCATGTAACAAAGCGATCTATTTCAGCCATAACAGCATGGATGGATATATGTGATTGAGTGATATATACTAGGACATCATCAGCAAATAGAGAGCACTTGTACTCGGTGCCTCACACCTCAATCCACCTAATATTGGGGTTATGGCGAATTGATGAGAGCAGGTGCTCCGTCACTAGGATGTATAAGAGAGGGGACAGAGAACATCCCTGCCTTGTCCCATTGGTGATTGTGAAAGGTGATGAAAATGTTCTGACGCGCCCCCTGGGCCTTGGGACACCCGGAGCCGGACCCTTTTTGGTGGATGCTGGTGGTTGTAGTCTCCGTGGCGGCAACCCGGTTCCGTGGCTCAGGGCGGTCAAACCAGTGGCGGAACTATTTATGTGGTTTTGATGTTTAAATGTCCGACTACGCCACCCGTGGATTGCGGTCAGAGTGAACCGCTGCTGCAGGGCAGACCGCTGAGGCTGGTGTTGTGGGTGCAGCAGAGCGTAGCATAACTCCCCACGGGAGGAGTATAGCCTCAGGGCAGTGTATGCGGAGGATGGGGGTGATGGTGCAGAGCAGCAGCAGTAATGACACGGAGTCAGTGATGCAGTCCAGGGCCTTTACTCACAGTTCTTATTATCCAGACCACGTCTGCAGGTAACGGCTGCCCACGTCGTACTGTGCTCACCAGGTGAGGGGCTCAGACAACTCCCAGATAACTTTGGAGTGCTTCACAGGACCCCCTTTGTGTGTCCTTTGTCTGGCCTTTCTTACCAACCCTTCTGTCCGGCTGCCTCGGGCCTCCTCTTGGTAAACTTGGCGCCAGTTTCCCTGACCCTATGTGCTGCCTTCCTAGCGGGTGTAGCGAGGGGCTGCGCCACATAAAATGTCACAGCCTCCTGTTTCTAGCTGAGGGTCGTTTCCTGCCTCCACTAGTTTCGGGGACCGGTCTCCCCCTTTGGCCTGACCCCTCCACGCAGGTGGATTCGGGCGTGCGGTGGCGACTCGCCCGTCCGCACCCCTGAGATCCCTTCGTTCCTCGTTCCTGGAGCCTTCTCCGCTCCTCTTCCTTCCTTCTCCCTCTTCCAGGCCTGGGCCTCTGTTACTAGGCCCGCCTCCGGAGCAGAGCTCATGCAGAGCCCCTGCTCCCTGCCACTTCTGCTCAGACTTCTCTGCACTGAACTAAGATGTTGCCCACCTTTTATACTCCCTTCTCAATGCACCCAGGAACTGCTTCCTCCCTGCTCCTGCACTACAGGGTTCCCCTTCCTCAGTGTTCCCTCCCCCCACTCCAGCCAGGGACAGGGACTGTCGTGCCCATCTCAGGGGCATATTGGTCGCCCTGCCCCACGGCAATGTGGTGTAATGCATGCAGGTGTCGGGTCCTGATCCACACTACATCCTTACCTGAGAGTGAGATATCACACCTCTGGGTGAGGTGCAATACCTCTGTAGCAATCAAGCCCTCAGGGTGCTACAGTTCCATTTATCTTCAGCCTAGGTGACGTATTGCGATACAGGGCCGTGATTTTGGCTATAAAAGGGTCCCCTAGACCCCTACCCCAAGCTTTTTAAGAGAATCATATATGGCGTGCCAGGAGACTCTATGGAATGCTTTCTCAGCATCCAACGAGAGTATCTAATTACAAATTTTTAACTGCATCTAGCCCATGAAATACTTTGTGCCTAGTAGCAGGGTCTGCTAGTCAGCGGATTATCCCGGCTGTTAAGCAAGCTACACCACCTGTAGTTTGGACACTTCATTTTTTCAAAGGAAATGCTTCGGGACCACGGGATACTCAGTGAAGAGCATCAGGAGGCACCCCAAGGCATAGGGGCTCGGACTGGCAGTAGGATGCCTTGCGGTGGACAGCCGAGCTCGATCCTTATAAAAGCTTTTTAACTGCAGCAGCTTTAGTGGACGCTACTGGAGCTGGAATTACGCGGCTGCTGGCATGAGACTTGCCCTCCAATAGATCCTTGTAAATGGATTTAAAGTGTATTTATTCAAATTAGAGAGACAATTTAAATTGAAAAGCTTAGAGCTGCCTCCACCACAGGGGGGCTCGCTCGACCCACCAGCGGACAGGCACCAGTATTGGGAGAGGGGGGCTGGCCGTCAGGGTTCACCGCGGCTCTGGCACAAACCCGGCGACACGGAGGTGGCACGGGCAGGAGCGGACTGAACGTGTCGGCTTCTCACTTTTTGGATTTTAGAAGGGCATGACATGCCTATATCTGTGTCTCCCCCTCCTTTTACTCCTCCACCTCTTTTCTTTTCGCATGACTATATGTACTTGTCACTTTTCCATGTGTTAGTTGTGTCTTCTGAGCAGTTTGTCAGCTTTTGGACACCTTTGAAGGTGTTTTCTATGTGTTTCTATGTGTTTTTGTTTGCCTGCCATTGGTTTTAACGGTGTTCGAAGGTGTTCGACGAACAGTTCGACGAACAGTTCGGCGAACACACGGGTGTTCGACGAACCGAACCGAACTCGAACACTACGGGTGTGGCTCAACACTATTCTTGACCAAGTTTGCACACACCGCATCAGGGAGTTTGGCCCTCTCCTCCATACAGATATTCTCCAGATCTTTCAGGTTTTGGGGCTGTCTCTGGGCAACATTGAGTTTCATCTCCCTCCAAAGATTTTCTATTGGCTCCAGGTCTGAAGGCTGGCTCGGCCACTTCATGACTTTACAATGCTTCTAACGGAGTCACTCCTTAGTTGCCCTGGCTGTGTGTTTCGAGTCATTGTCATGCTGGAAAACCCTGACACGACCCATCTTCAGTGCTCTTACTGAGGGAAGGAGGTTGTTGTCCAAAATATCGCGATACATGACCCCCAATACGGTGCGGTCATCCTGTCCACTTTTCACAAAAAGCACCCCCAAAATATGATGTTTCCCCTACGATGCTTCCTGGTTGAGATGGTGTTCTTGGGGTTGCACTCCTACTTCTTCTTCCTCGAAACACGGCGAGTAGATTTGATACCAAAAAGTTTGATTTTGGTCTCATCTGACCACATGACCTTTTCCCATGCCTCCTCTGGATCATCCAGATGATCATTGGCGAACTTCAAATGGGCCGAGACATATGCTGGCGTGAGCAGGGGGATCTTGTTTGTTCGGCAGGATTTTATTCAATGGCAGCGTAGTGTGTTACTAATGGTAATGTTTAAGACTGTGGTCCCAGCTGTCTTCAGGTCATTGATCAGGTCCTCCTGTGTAGTTTTGGGATGATTCCTGACCTTTCTCAGAATCATCCATAACCCAAGAGGCAAAATCTTGCATGGAACCCCAGATCGAGTAAGATTTACAATCATCTTCTGTTTCTTCCATTTTCTAATAATTGTGCCAACAGTTGTTGCCTTCTCAATAAACTTGCCTATTGTCCTGTAGCCCATCCTAACATTGTGCAGATCTCCAATTTTGTCCCTGATGTCCTTAGACAGCTCTTTGGTCTTGGCCATGGGGGAGAGGTTGGAGTGTGTTTGATTGAGTGTATGGATAGGTGTCTTTTATACAGGTAATAAGTTCTAACAGGTGCAATTAATACAGGTAATGAATGCAGAGTAGGAGGGCTTCTTAAGGAAAAACGAACAGGTCTGTGAGAACCAGAATTCTAGCTGCTTGGTAGGTGATCAAATATTTATTTCATGAAATCAATTTAATTATTTAAAAATCATACAATGTGATTTTTTGTTTTTTATTTTAGATTCTGTCTCTCACAGTAGAAGTGTACCTACGATAAAAATTACAGACCTCTCCAGGTGGGAAAACTTGCAAAAGGGGCAGTGCATCAAATGCTTATTTTCCCCACAGTGTATATATCTACAGTTGTGTTCAAAAGTTTACATACCCCGGCAGAATTTTTCTTGGCCTTGTTTCAGAGAATATGATTGATAACCAAAAAACTTTTTATCCACTCATGGCTATTGGTTGGGTGAAGCCATTTATTGTCAAACTACTGTGTTTTCTCTTTTTAAATCTGAATGACAACTCAAAACATCCAAATGACCCTGATCAACAGTTCACATACCCTGGTGATTCTGTCCTGATAACATGCACAGAATTTGACACAAATGGGTTTGAATGGCTACTAAAGGTAACATCCTCACCTGTGACCTGTTTGCTTGTAATCAGTGTGTATGCATAAAAGCTGAATAAGTTTTGGGGATCCAGACAGACTCTTGCATCTTTCATCCAGCCACTGATGCTTCTGGATTGTGAGTCATGGGGAAAGCCAAAGAATTCTCAACGGATCTATGGGAAAATTTAGTTGAACTGTATAACACAGAAAAGGGATAGAAAAAATATCCAAGGAATTGATAATGCCAGTCACCAGCATTCAAACTGTGATTAACAAATCAGGGGTTCTGTAAAAACCAAACCACGGTCAGGTAGACCAACAAAAATTTCAGACACAACTGCCAGGAAAATTGTTCGGGGTGCAAAGAGAAACCCACAAATAACATCAGCTGAAATTCAGGACTCTCTGAAAACTAGCGGTGTGGCTGTTTCAAGATGCCCAATAAGGAGTCACTTGAAGAAAAATGGGCTGCATGGTCGAGTAGCCAGAAGAAAGCCATTACTGCACAAATGCCACAAAGTATCTCGCCTACAATATGGCAAACAGCACAGAGACAAGCCTCTAAACTTCTGGAACAAGTTAATTTGGAGTGATGAGACCAAGATTGAACTTTTTGGCCACAGCCATAAACGTTACATTTGGAGAGAGGTCAACAAGGCCTATGAGGCCTATGATGAAAAGAACACCATTCCTACAGTAAAGCATGGAGGTGGATCGCTGATGTTTTGGGGATGTGTGAGCTACAAAGGCACAGGAAACTTGGTATAAGTTGAAGGAAAGATGAATGCAGCATGTTATCAGCAAATACTGGAGGCAAATTTGCACTCATCAGCCTGGAAGCTGAGCATGGGACGTTCTTGGATGTTCCAACATGACAACAATCCAAAACACAAGCCAAATCGACCTGTCATTGACTACAGCAGAACAAAGTGAAATTTCTGGCGTGGCCATCTCAGTCTCCTGACCTCAATATCATTGAGCCACTCTGGGGATATCTCAAGCACGCAGTTCATGCTAGACAGCCCAGGAATTTACAGAAACTGGAGGCTTTTTGCCAAGAAGAATGGGCAGCTTTACCATCTGAGAAAATAAAGAACCTCATCCACAACTACCCCAAAAGACTTCAAGCTGTCATTGATGTTAGAGGATGAATATATGGCATTAAGAACTGGGTTATGTGAACTTTTGATCAGGGTAATTTGGATGTTTTAGGTTGTCATTAAGATTTAAAAAGAGAAAACACAGTAGGCTGACAATAAATGGCTCCACCCAACCGATAACCATGAGTGGAGAAAAAGGTTTTTGGTTATCGTTCATATTCTCTGAAACAAGGCCAAGAAAGCAAAAATTTGGCTGGGATATGTAAACTTTTGAGCACAACTGTATATGTATGTGTATATATATATATATATATATATATATATATATAGAGAGAGAGAGAGAGAGAGAAAAAAAAGAAAAAGAGCAGCACAAGCAAACCACTTGTAAATGGGTGGGTGCCCGTCGTCAGGTAAATACCAAACCTTCTTACATATGAAAAAAATAGTAGAAACAGCACTCCAAAAATAGATGATTTATTAGCTCAGCAAGAGCTGTGGCAACGTTTCGGCTGAATATAGCCTTTTTTCAAGCAAAGTGCAGAGTATACAGGTGAGGTATATATCAGGTCATCCATTTAAAGGACAATTACATTATAAAGTGCAAAAAGTGCAATGTGCAAAGTGCATAAAAACATACAATGCATATACATAGATAAATCACATTATATAAAGCTTTTTTTGATTCATGAAAATACATACACATTGTTTGTTTACATGATATAGCTCAATCCATGATAAATTACTTAATAGATACAGGTGTATGGAATCAAAAGAATCAGGATTGACTCACCGCATCAACATGTGAACAACGCCGTCCAGTTAAAACACTGGAGACGCCAGTGTTTTAACCACTGAAGATTAAAAATGTGGTACTCAGGAAGGGTAATTTTTTTCAGACCAATCAGAGGGAAAAAATTGTGGAATCACTCAATTCTGAGGAAAAAATTATGGAATCACCCTGTAAATTTTCATTTCCAAAACTAACACCTGCATCAAATTAGATCTACTCGTTAGTCTGCATCTAAAAAGGAGTGATCACACCTTGGAGAGTTGTTGCACCAAGTGGACTGACATGAATCATGGCTCCAACATGAGAGATGTCAATTGAAACAAAGGAGAGGATTATCAAACTCTTAGAAGAAGGTAAATCATTACGCAATGTTGCAAAAGATGTTCGTTGTTCACAGTCAGCTGTGTCTGAAATCAGGACCAGATACAAACAACATGGCAAGGTTGTTAAAGACAAACATACTGGTAGACCAAGGAAGACATCAAAGCGTCAAGACCGGAAACTTAAAGCAATATGTCTCCAAAACAGGAAATGCACAACAAAACAAATGAGGAACGAATGGGAGGAAACTGGAGTCAGTGTCTGTGACCGAACTGTAAGAAACCGTCTAAAAGAAATGGGATTAACATACAGAAAAGCTAAACATTAGCCATCATTAACACCTAAACAGAAAAAAACAAGGTTACAATGGGATAAGGAAAAGCAATCGTGGAATGTGGATGATTGGTGAAAGTCATATTCAGTGATGAATCGCGAATGTGCATTGGGCAAGATGATGATGCTGAAACTTTTGTTTGGTGCCGTTCCAATGAGATTTATAAAGATGACTGCATGAAGAGAACATGCAAAATTTCCACAGTCATTGATGATATGGGGCTGCATGTTAGGTAACTGGGGAGATGGCTGTCATTACAACTTCAATAAATGCCCAAGTTTACATTGATATTTTGGACAGTTTTCTTATCCCATCAATTGAAAGGATGTTTGTGGATGATGACATCATTTTTCAATATGATAATGCATCATGCCATAGAGCAAAACTGTGAAAACATTCCTTGAAAGAAGACACATAAGGTCAATGTCATGGCCTGAAAATAGTCCGGATCTCAATCCAATTGAAAATCTTTGGTGGAAGTTGAAGAAAATGGTCCATGACAAGGCTCATTTGTGTGTTTGTTTTTCATGATTCCATAATTTTTTCCTCAGAATTGAGTGACTCCATAACTTTTTCCCTCTGCTTGGTCTGAAAAAAATTACCCTTACTGAGTAGCACATTTTTTATCTTGATTTCTTTTAGTGTTTCTTAAAGTCCTAAAGTTGCCCTTTGAAATGACTTTAGTTTTGTGCCATGTCTGTGATCTGCTTTTTTTCAACAACATTAAACTCTGAATGAACATCCTCCGAGCCCGGTGATTCCATAATTTTTGCCAGGGGTTGTATACATATATATATATATATATATATATATATATGTATGTATATATACAGTACAGACCAAAAGTTTGGACACACCTTCTCATTTAAAGATTTTTCTGTATTTTCATGACTATGAAAATTGTACATTCACACTGAAGGCATCAAGACTATGAATTAACACATGTGGAATTATATACTTAACAAAAAAGTGTGAAACAACTGAAAATATGTCTTATATTCTAGGTTCTTCAAAGTAGCCACCTTTTGCTTTGATGACTGCTTTGCACACTCTTGGCATTCTCTTGATGAGCTTCAAGAGGTAGTCACCGGAAATGGTCTTCCACCAATCTTGAAGGAGTTCCCAGAGATGCTTAGCACTTGTTGACCCTTTTGCCTTCACTCTGCAGTCCAGCTCACCCCAAACCATCTCGATTGGGTTCAAGTCTTGTGACTGTGGAGGCCAGGTCATCTGGCGTAGCACCTCATAACTCTCATTCTTGGTCAAATAGCCCTTACACAGCCTGGAGGTGTCTTTGGGGTCATTGTCCTGTTGAAAAATAAATGATGGTCCAACTAAACACAAACCGGATGGAATAGCATGCCGCTGAAAGATGCTGTGGTAGCCATGCTGGTTCAGTATGCCTTCAATTTTGAATAAATCCCCAACAGTGTCACCAGCAGAGCACCCCCACACCATCACACCTCCTCCATGCTTCACGGTGGGAACAAGGTATGTAGAGTTCATCCGTTCACCTTTTCTGCGTCGCACAAAAACACGGTAGTTGGAACCAAAGATCTCAAATTTGGACTCATCAGACCAAAGCACAGATTTCCACTGGTCTAATGTCCATTCCTTGTGTTCTTTAGCCCAAACAAGTCTCTTCTTCTTGTTGCCTGTCCTTAGCAGTGGTTTCCTAGCAGCTATTTTACCATGAAGGCCTGCTGCACAAAGTCTCCTCTTAATAGTTGTTGTAGAGATGTGTCTGCTGCTAGAACTCTGTGTGGCATTGACCTGGTCTCTAATCTGAGCTGCTGTTAACCTTCGATTTCTGAGGCTGGTGACTCTGATAAACTTATCCTCAGAAGCAGAGGTGACTCTTGGTCTTCCTTTCCTGGGGCGGTCCTCATGTGAGCCAGTTTCTTTGTAGCGCTTGATGGTTTTTGCAACTGCACTTGGGGACACTTTCAAAGTTTGCCCAATTTTTCGGACTGACTGACCTTCATTTCTTAAAGTAATGATGGCCACTCGTTTGTCTTTACTTAGCTGCTTTTTTCTTGCCATAATACAAATTCTAACAGTCTATTCAGTAGGACTATCAGCTGTGTATCCACCTGACTTCTGCACAACACAACTGATGGTCCCAACCCTATTTATAAGGCAAAAAATCCCACTTATTAAACCTGACAGGGCACACCTGTGAAGTGAAAACCATTTCCAGTGACTACCTCTTGAAGCTCATCAAGAGAATGCCAAGAGTGTGCAAAGCAGTCATCAAAGCAAAAGGTGGCTACTTTAAAGAATCTAGATTATAAGACATATTTTCAGTTGTTTCACACTTTTTGTTAAGTATATAATTCCACATGTGTTAATTCATAGTTTTGATGCCTTCAGTGTGAATGTACAATTTTCAAAGTCATGAAAATACAGAAAAATCTTTAAATGAGAAGTTGTGTCCAAACTTTTGGTCTGTACTATATATATATATTTATTCATTTATTTATTTTTTAAAGAAAGCATAAAAAATATACAACATGGGATTGTCATTATCTTATTGTCTTGAAGGATAAATTTAGCATATCAATTATACTTAATAATGATTGGTGCTTAAAAATTAAAATAAAATCCAGAATTACTTTTTTTCTTCATTATTTGAACTCTTAGTGTCAATTAAATTTACCAAATTTAAATATGTACCCCAAAATGGTACCAAAGAAAACTACATTTTCCACTTATTACCTAATAAAAATGATTTGTTTTACAGCATGTACCATATATACCCAAAAATGGTGTCATAGGGAAATACAATATGTCCTGCAAGTAAGCCCTGATACAGCTATGACAATGAAAAACATAAAAATATTATGACTCCTGAATGCTATGTTAAAATAAATGAAAATAAATAAACTGTTGATTATTAAGGCCAAATTAGGCCTGTCTATAATGGGTTATCAATGTTATAATTATACAGTCATCTAAAGTGAGCAATTTCATGAAATATAGGCATACAGATTTTGCTGTATTTTGTGTAACACATTTTGCATCTCATTTTTTTAAATGTCTCCTGTTACAGCTAATTAGTTCCACAGTTGTGCTGAGATTTATAGCCTGGTTACAGTGTTTTCATGAAAGATAAGGATAATTTGAGCTATTTTATATTCACAGAAATAGTCTAAGTCAGAGTACATTTGTTGACTTACCAGTTTTCCCATGCAGCGCTGTGAACCAATTGTTTCTGTACATTTGTGATGAATGCTCATTTTGCAGGCTTTGCATCGCAGGCCATGTTTTGTGTTAGTTCCTGTCAACGAACATAGATTTTAATTAACCTGGATCAATAGTTCCCATGAATCTGACAAGTGAACTGTCTGTAAAGCTGATACACTCAATATGGCTTCATTTTGAAGCAGATATATGTAACCTAGTGCTGTTTTGTCAACTTTCCTTTACATCAATGATTTAGTATTTTTGTATACTGCCCCACAATTTTTCCTTATTTTTCTTGTTTGGGTTTCAAGATCTATGTGTAGCCATTAAAAAGTTCCTTTATTATTTATTTCCAGAGAATAACATTTGTCCTAAGTCATGCCATGGATATCCTCGCTCTTCAACTTGTATTCAAAGATCTGGTACACATACTGTAACTAGAAGAGATCCTAAACATTGTGCACTTTATATCAACATTTTAGCTAGATGTCTAGCATTAAAAATCATGAAGTTTTGTCTTGATTAACTATGTACTTCTAACACACTCTGGTAGGCTTTCTTAGGTTCACGTCTCATGCAAAAATGCTGCAAAGTCCGGAGCCTATGTTTAGGCTGGACAAGATCAATTCAGAGTTTCAAAATTAATAGCCATTCACATTTCTATTTACTGAGAGGAGAACAATAATTGCTGGCCTATCTGATGCTTCCCAGAAGGCAATCAATGCCAAACCAACAAATTTGCCAAAATTAGATATACAGATGTAACCAGCATCAATAAGATGGTCATCATAATGGTGATCTGCACTATTAGAATAACATAGCTATTCTTTTTCAGTTTGAGTGAGAAGTGTGCTAGACAAAGATGTAGGTGTGCTATGCTAACACCATAGCGCCAACTGTCTTGTTGGCAGTTGCTGCATGTTTCATAGTTACATGGTTAGGACAGTTAATAAAAAAACACATGTCCATGAGGTTCAACCGAGAGATCGGAAATTATTATGGGAATAGGGTATAGGTGTATTCATACTGCACGATCCAGTCTGCCCTAAAGGGCAAGATTTTACCTTCAGATCCCAAGTGTCAGTCATTTGTATCCACATCCAGAACAAGAATTTTATACATTTATATAACTACGGTATTTATGATACTCGCTTCTATAAAAGATCTAAGCACTTTTTGAAATCAATGACATTTCTCGCTTTCTTCCAAAGAAGCATTGTTTGCTATTGAGATTTAACCTTTTTTCTCATTATAATGTGAATGCCTTCTTGTCTTTTCATGGGATTTTATATGAACAATTTTTAATCATATTATCACCATATCATGTTCCCTCTTAGCAGGGCCGGCTACAGGTTTCGTGGGCCCCGGACAAAAGAGTCTCAGTGGGCCAGTTTAACACATACCACGATTCATAATGCACAGATAAGAAATATAGGTATAGTACAATGCCAAAGATTTCACTCACTTCTTACATTATATGAGTGATATATATTGTAAATTCTACAATACTATACAGCAAGGGAGATTCAGGGTCTAGGGTCTAGGGTATTGATAAATGTACCCTACCAGTAGAAACTGTCCTCAGCAGTGTGCCCTTTACAAAAGTCATTTTCCTCCTATATAGTCCTACATACAGTATTATGAGCCCCAAATAGTCCTCCATACAGTATTATGGGCACCACATAGCCCTCCATACAGTATTATGGGCACCACATAGTCCTCCTTACAGTATTATGAGCCCCACATAGTCCTCCATACAGTATTATGGGCACCACATAGTCCTCCATACAGTATTATGGGCACCACATAGTCCTCCATACAGTATTATGAGCCCCACATAGTCCTCCATACAGTATTATGGGCACACATACTCCTCCATACAGTATTATGGGCACCACATAGTCTTCCATACAGTATTATGAGCCCCATATAGTCCTCCATGCAAAATAATGGGCACCACATAGTCCTCCTTACAGTATTATGGGCACACATACTCCTCCATACAGTATTATGGGCACCACATAGTCCTCCTTACAGTATTATGAGCCCCACATAGTCCTCCATACAGTATTATGGGCACCACATAGTCCTCCATACAGTATTATGGGCACCACATAGTCCTCCATACAGTATTATGAGCCCCACATAGTCCTCCATACAGTATTATGGGCACACATACTCCTCCATACAGTATTATGGGCACCACATAGTCTTCCATACAGTATTATGAGCCCCATATAGTCCTCCATGCAAAATAATGGGCACCACATAGTCCTCCTTACAGTATTATGGGCACACATACTCCTCCATACAGTATTATGGGCACCACATTGTTCTCCATACAGTATTATGGGCCCCATAAAGATTAGAGATGAGCGTTGTTCTACTCGAACTGTTCGCCAATCTCAAATTCGAGCTGTTTTGGGCGGTGTTCGAGCCGTTCGGCGAACTCGAACAATTTGAGAAAAATTCGGCTGTTCGAGGTTATGTTCGATAACTGTTCGTGCACCAAAATCATAACTGGATTTTTTCTCAGTAATGATGAAAATTAATGTTAATACGCAGTTTGAGTGTTCAGCGGGGTGGGGGGAGGGGCAGGGGATGGATCTCTGCAGGAACAATGAAGATCTCCATTTTTTTTTCTCTTTCCCGCATTTACAGTGGGGAGGTGCAATCTGTCAGCCTATCAGCAGCGCACACACGGAGCGAAGTGCTTTTTTTCACACAAGCAAGGGCATGTGTCATTGGCAGTGTATGTCACATGTCCTTGCCCTATAAGACCAAGCCATTTTCCCCATCGCCACCATTTTCTCACTGCTGCAGCTGCGTGTTAGACGGCACCGCTGTTGCTGTGTGCACTATACCTTGTTAATTTCAAGCCAATTTTCGCACAAATCTACAGATAGCTTGGGAGTAGGGAATAGTTGTGATTGCAGTCCTTTTAAGGACTAGGTTACAGCATTTCCTACGACTTTTATCAGGCAGGTCTGTGCTCTTAAATAGATAGATTGTGGGAGTAAAGACTAATTGTAATTGGAGTCCTTTTCAGGACTAGGTTACATCAGTTCCTATCAGTTTTTGCCAGGCAGGTCTGTGCCAGTGCTGTGCAAGTTTTTTTCACAGCATTTGGCTAAATCTAGCAAAGCTAATCCTTTTTGGCCTATTGCAGAGTGTGTTAGTCAGTGGAGTAGCCTATCTGTGTTGCAAGATATACCACCTGTGTTTAGAATACCAATTTTTTTACTGCACCTAGTGAAGTAAAATCTTTTGGGCATAGCATCATTCTATTAGTCCATCTATACTGACCTCCATCAGGTTGCAAATTGAATATAATTTTTTTCTGCATCTAGCTCTGAAAAAATATTGGGCTTCTAGCTGTGTGTGGGACTTGTTGTATTAGTCCATCTATACTGACCTCCATCAGGTTGCAAACTGAATATATTTTTTTCTGCATCTACCTCTGAAAAAATATTGGGCTTCTAGCTGTGTGTGGGACTTGTTCTATTAATCCATCTATACAGACCTCCATCAGGTTGCAAACTGAATATAATTTTTTCTGCATCTACCTCTGAAAAAATATGTGGCCTTCTAGCAGTGTGTGGGACTTTCTCTATTAATCCATCTATACTGACCTCCATCAGGTTGCAAATTAAAAATAATTTTTATCTGCATCTACAGTACCTCTGAAAAAATATTTGGGCTTCTAGCTGTGTGTGGGACTTGTTCTATTAGTCCATCTATACTGACCTCCATCAGGTTGCAAATTGAATATCATTTTTATCTGCATCTAGCTCTGAAAAAATATTTGGCCTTCTAGCAGTGTGTGGGACTTTCTCTATTAGTCCATCTATACTGACCTCCATCAGGTTGCAAATTAAAAATAATTTTTATCTGCATCTACAGTACCTCTGAAAAAATATTTGGGCTTCTAGCTATGTGTGGGACTTGTTCTATTAGTCCATCTATACTGACCTCCATCAGGTTGCAAATTGAATATAATTTTATCTGCATCTAGCTCTGAAAAAATATTTGGCCTTCTAGCAGTGTGTGGGACTTTCTCTATTAGTCCATCTGTACTGACCTCCATCAGGTTGCAAATTAAAAATAATTTTTATCTGCATCTACAGTACCTCTGAAAAAATATTTGGGCTTCTAGCTGTGTGTGGGACTTGTTCTATTAGTCCATCTATACTGACCTCCATCAGGTTGCAAATTAAAAATAATTTTTATCTGCATCTAGCTCTGAAAAAATATTTGGCCTTCTAGCAGTGTGTGGGACTTTCTCTATTAGTCCATCTATACTGACCTCCATCAGGTTGCAAATTAAAAATAATTTTTATCTGCATCTACCTCTGAAAAAATATTTGGGCTTCTAGCTGTGTGTGGGACTTGTTCTATTAATCCATCTATACAGACCTCCATCAGGTTGCAAACTGAATATAATTTTTTTATGCATCTAGCTCTGAAAAAATATTTGGCCTTCTAGCAGTGTGTGGGACTTGTTCTATTAGTCCACCTATACTGACCTCCATCAGGTTGCAAATTCAAAATATTTTTTTGTCTGCATCTAGCTCTGAAAAAATATTTGGCCTTCTAGCAGTGTGTGGGACTTTCTCTATTAATCCATCTATACTGACCTCCATCAGGTTGCAAACTGAATATATTTTTTTTCTGCATCTACCTCTGAAAAAATATTGGGCTTGTAGCTGTGTGTGGGACTTGTTCTATTAATCCATCTATACAGACCTCCATCAGGTTGCAAACTGAATAAAAATTTTTTCTGCATCTACCTCTGAAAAAATATTTGGGCTTCTAGCTGTGTGTGGGACTTGTTCTATTTGTCCATCTATACTGACCTCCATCAGGTTGCAAATTGAATATAATTTTTTTCTGCATCTAACCCAGCCAATAGTTTTGGCCTAATACCACAGTTTGGCCACTCAGCTCTGCTCGGTTCCCATCCATTGTTTTTTTGTGCAAACAACTCCAGAGTTGTGAATTAGTTAACCACCAAAATGAGTGGAAAAAGGCCTGCTGCTGGTGGAAAGGGGAATAGGCGTGTTGGGAAGGGGAAAAAAGGTTGTGTCCGTGGGGTAGGTGTTAAAGCAACAGTAACATCTGCAGAAGAAAGACCATCTTCCAGCCAAACTAAAATGTCTACTTCTTTTAGCGAACAATGTGATAAGATTCCTTTCTTACGGCCACGCCAATCGCTACAAATTCCAGATGAGGCACAAAAACAGCAGGTGCTTCAACGGATATCAAGTGCTCCTTTAAGTGGGCTCTCCTCCACATCAACTTCAACATCACAAATACTCCAATCCTCAAAGGTGTCACCCCAATCGCACTTGCTTCCTCACAGCTCCCAAATCTCCAGCTGCCCGTCTGAGTATGAGGTAGAACAGATGGTTGAGTCTGCAGAGCTGTTTACTCATACTATAGCCTGGGAATCAGAGGTCGACTCCAGCGCTTCTGTGAATCCAGACGAGGAAATGATCTGCACTGATGCCCAGAATCTTTATGAGTCGGATCCAGGACCAGATGCAGAAGGTTCTGACCATAATGTAGACCCTCATTCCCAAACTGTAACTCCTGTTGATGGAGACAATGAGGAAGACGATGATAAGACTCAAATACCTGATTGGAGCGACAACTTTAGTTTTTTGTCAGGGCAGGAACAGGTTGGCTCTGAGGACGACGGGTGTGATAAAGCACAGGGTGATGATGATGAGGTTGGAGATCCCACTTACTGTCAACCCACAGTCAGCCAAGAGATGAGGTCAGCAGAGGAGGTGGAGGAAGATGCTAGTGACGACGAGGTCAGGTTGCGCCTTCCTGGACAGAGACGTAGTACTGGAAGCACGTCAACAACTGCATCCTCAAACACAACTCTGCCTCTCACCACAAGTCGTGGTGGCTCTTCAGGTCGCATGGGTGCTAAGCCTTGCATAGCCTGGGCATTTTTTCAGATCGATAAAGATGACCCAACTCGTGTTATCTGTAACATTTGTCAGCAAAAGCTAAGTAGAGGCCAAAAAATACATAGTTTGAGTACTTCATGCATGAACCGGCACATGGACATGAAGCATAAGTTGCAGTGGGAAGCTCAGTGTGCTACAATGCGGCCTAGCCGGCTGGGCCAACCACTGTCTGCCATATCTTGTGCATCCGCGGCCTCTTCATCCTCTGTGACTGGGGGGACAGCAGTCACACCTGTTTTGGGGCGCAGACCTGCCACCTCTTTACCCGCAACAGCCAGCGTGATTGGCAGGTCATCATTTTCTTTGGAGGTGGTAACACCAGCTGGTGTTGAGCGCTGTCCGACATCGATAGCACCACCTTTGGATCAAGGCAACCTAACATGTCCGCCTGCATCTTCCTCACAGACCGGCAGTTTGCCGGGGACACCCTTATCAACCCCGTCTAAGCACAATAGCCAGCCCTCGGTCCCTCAGATGTGGACAAGTAAAAGACCATTTCCTCCTAGCCATGAGAAAGCTAAGAGGTTGAATTTCACCATCTGCAAGCTCTTGGCTACAGAAATGCTGCCTTTCCGCCTGGTGGACACAGAGGATTTTCGAGACCTTATGTCCGTCGCAGTGCCCCAGTACCAGATGCCCAGTCGGCACTACTTCTCAAAGAAAGGTGTGCCTGCGCTCCACCAGCATGTCGCACACAACATCACCACTTCTTTGAGAAACTGTGTGTGTGACAGGGTGCATTTCACCACAGACACTGGGACGAGTAGGCATGGACAGGGGCGTTACATGTCGCTGACTGGGCACTGGGTAACTATGGTGACAGCAGGACAAGGGGCTGCTGTCCAAGTCTTGCCGTCCTCACGAGTTGTGCATCAATCCTCTTTATGTCAAAGTTCCTCCACTGCTTCTGCCTCCTCAACCTCCTCTCGGTCTTCCACCTGCACCCAAAGCCTGTCTGGTCATGCCACAAGCTTTCTAACTGCGCAGAAGGGATCCTGCACACCTCCTTACTATGCTGGCAGTAGGGCTCAACGTCATCAGGCGGTTTTTACATTGAAATGTCTGGGAAATGTGAGTCACACAGCTGAGGAGTTGTGGTCAGCTCTGGAGAACCAATTTCATGAATGGTTGTCTCCACTGGACCTGAAACCAGGGAAGGCCGTGTGCGACAATGCTGCAAACCTGGGTGCGGCCCTTCGCCGGGGCAATGTCACACACGTGCCTTGTATGGCTCACGCGTTGAACCTGGTTGTCCAGCAATTTTTAGCCCACTATCCCAGACTAGATGGCCTTCTGCAGAGGGCACGGTCGCTGTGTGCTCACTTCCGCCGTTTGCATCCCGCAGCTCAGCGACTTACATCTCTACAGAAGTCGTTGGGCCTGCCACTTCACCGGCTAAAATGCGATGTGCCTACCCGGTGGAATTCAACTCTGCACATGTTGCAGCGACTGTGGCAGCACCGACAAGCCTTGGTGCAATACGTTCTGACGTATAGCCTGGGCCAACAAGATCCAGAGGTGGGGCAAATCACGCTGGAGGAGTGATCTCAGATCAGGGACCTATGCACCCTTCTGCACAGTTTTGAAATGGCGACGAAAATGTTTAGTGCTGACGATGCCATTATCAGCATGACTATTCCGGTGATTTACATGCTGGAGCACATGTTAAACAGAATTCGGAGTCAGGTGGTGGCACAAGAGGAGGTGGAGGAAGTAGAGGAGGAGGAGTTGTATGCGGAAGGGCTAACATCTGCAAGGTCCAGACGGTCAGCAGCACCAAGGCGGCAGGCATGTGAGGGTGGGGGAGATGGTTTTACCAGGGCGCATGGTAGCAGCCAAACTAGTGAGGAAGGTGCAGGAGCCCAGGAAGAAGTGGAGGACGAACTGATGGAAGACTCATCAGATGAGGGAGACCTTGATCACATTTCTGTTGTGCGAGGTTGGGGGGAGAGGAGAGAGGAAGGAAGCATGATTGTTACCTCGCCACCAACACAACAGGGACTTGGTGCTCCTGGATGCGCAACACACATGAGTGCCTTCTTGCTGCACTACCTGCAACATGACCCTTGAATTGTGAGAATTAGAAATACTCCTGACTACTGGGTTGCCACACTGTTAGATCCCCGGTACAAAAGTAAATTTGCAGAAATTATTCCTGCCATAGAAAGGGATGCACGCATGCAGGAGTATCAGCAGAGACTGTTGCAGAATCTTACATGTGCTTTTCCACAAAATACCAGTGGTGCACGTAGTGAATCTCACAGTTCCAACTTGTCAACCGTGGGACCGTCAAGTGTTCAGCACTCAAACCGTAACAGAACCACAGTGTCTGCTGGTAACATCAATTTTGCGGAATCATTTCACCACTTTTTTAGCCCATCCTTTGCAAGGCCACAGGAGACAAGAAGTCTGACACATAGTCAACGCCTAGAGACGATGGTACAGGAGTATCTCCAAGTAAACATTGAAGCCATGACTGTGTCACTGGACCCTTGCTCTTTTTGGGCTTCCAATCTGGATAAATGGCTGGAGCTAGCCATGGATCCGAAACGACTTTTCTACCCCTATGTCATCCTGGGGAGAGTAAAAGCTTGATGATTGATTAAAATCACCCCACCAACCGTTTTAAGCTTTCAAATTACTAATCATGTTTATCTGTATCTTGGCTGGAAAATAATTTGGGCTTTGTAGCAGTGTGCAGCACTGATTCTATTAGGCCATCTATAATAAGCTCCACCAGATTTAAAATTACTAATCATGTTTATCTGTATCTTGACTGGAAAATAATTTGGGCTTTGTAGCAGTGTGCAGCACTGATTCTATTAGGCCATCTATAATAAGCTCCACCAGATTTAAAATTACTAATCATGTTTATCTGTATCTTGACTGGAAAATAATTTCGGCTTTGTAGCAGTGTGCAGCACTGATCCTATTAGGCCATCTATACTAAAGCTTCACCAGATTTAAAATTAATAATAATTTTTAGCTGCATCTAGCCCGGAAAATAATTTTGGGGCTCCGAGATGCGCAAGACACATAAGTGCCTTCTTGCTGCACTACCTGCAGCATGACCCTCATATTGTCAGAATTCGAAGTAATCATGACTAATGGGTTGCCACACTCTTAGATCCCCCAAACTTTACGATCAACCTTTTCATTTTAATAAAGACCAAAAAAATGGTCATTTTTGAAATTATAAGCATTAGCAGGTTGTTAGAAACTGAAATCAAACAGTTTTCAACTCAAAACTTTATTCTAGGTGATGTTACATTTTCACATAGGACCCCTTGTTCGAAAGGAGCTTCTGAACTCTCTCGTCCATTGAATTTGTCAGGTTTTGGATGGTTTCTGCTTCAATTGTTTTGCATGAGGACAGAATACCCTCCCAGAGCTGTTGCTTAGATGTGAACTGCCTCCCGCCATCATAGACACTCCTTTTAATGATGCTCCAAAGGTTCTGAATGGGGTAGAGGTCAGGGGAGCATGGGGGTCACACCATAAGTTTGTCCCCTTTTATGCCCATATCAGTCAGAGATGCAGATGTTTTATGTGCAGCATGAGATGGTGCATTATCATGCAAAAAAATGATCTTGCTGTGAAATACACGGTTCTTCTTCTTGAACCATGGCAGGAAGTGCTGTTTGAGAAAATCCACATACATTATGGAGTTCATCTTTAGCACCTTCAGGGATCCTAAAGGGGCCGACAATCTCTCTCCCCATGATTCCAGCCCAAAACATTACTCCACCTCCTCCTTGTTGGCGCTGTAGCCGTGTTTGCGTGGGGTGTCCATCAACCAGCCATCCTCCACTCCATCCATCTGGACCATCGAGCGCTGCACGGCACTCATCCGTGAACAAAACAGTTTTGAAATCAGTCTTCATGTAATGTTTGGCCCACTGGAGCCGTTTCTGCTTGTGTGAAGTGGATAGAGGAGGTCGACAGGATGGCGTATGCACAGCTGCAAACCTCTGAAGGACCCTGCATATTGTTGTTCGGCGGACGTTGGAGGCACCAGCAGCTTCAAAAACTTGTCTGCTGCTATGACAAGGCTTTTTTGCCGCTGCTCTTTCAACCTGATGTAATTGCCTGTAGGAAAGAGTCCTCAATTTGCCCTTATCAGCACGCACACGTGTGTACTGTGAATCAGCTACATACTTCTTGATTGCCAAGACACTTCATCCTGATCATCGCACAATGTTGATTGTAGTCATGCCTTGACCTAAACACTCCACAATTTGTTGCTTCTCAGCAGCCGACACATCCTTTTTCTTTCCCATTTTGGCAGAAAATGTAGGCTGCTAAATAATGTGAGACAGCCTTCTTAAGTAGTCTTGCCTTTCATTGGACACACCTGCCAAACTAATTAGCACAGGTGTCTGCAATTGCTTACAGTGATATAAAGAGCCCTGACACACATCACCATCAATGAGTTTAACTGACAAACAAACAAATTCTTCCCTTATCACTCCTAAACACTTTTTGCATAATAATTTGGAACACAGTGTACATGTGCTTTTCCACAAAACACCAGTGGTTCACGTAGTGAATCTTACAGTTCTAACTTGCCAACCGTGGTCTGTATGGAGTTGTTCAATAAAGGGCCCAAAATTAAGATAACATAGATGGGAGAGGTCTCTATGAATAGGAATTCCTAAGTATTTGATACCCTGTGAGGGCCAGGCAAAGGGAAAGTTGGACTGGATGGAATCCTATATGGATTTGGGGAGGGAGACATCGAGGGCCTCAGACTTCGCTGCATTGATTTTAAAATTTGACCATGTAACAAAGTGATCTATTTCAGCCATAACAGCATGGATGGATATATGTGATTGAGTGATATATACTAGGACATCATCAGCAAATAGAGAGCACTTGTACTCGGTGCCTCCCACCTCAATCCACCTAATATTGGGGTTATGGCGAATTGATGAGAGCAGGTGCTCCGTCACTAGGATGTATAAGAGAGGGGACAGAGAACATCCCTGCCTTGTCCCATTGGTGATTGTGAAAGGTGATGAAAATGTTCTGACGCGCCCCCTGGGCCTTGGGACACCCGGAGCCGGACCCTTTTTGGTGGATGCTGGTGGTTGTAGTCTCCGTGGCGGCGACCCGGTTCCGTGGCTCAGGGCGGTCAAACCAGTGGCGGAACTATTTATGTGGTTTTGATGTTTAAATGTCCGACTACGCCACCCGTGGATTGCGGTCAGAGTGAACCGCCGCTCCAGGGCAGACCGCTGAGGCTGGTGTTGTGGGTGTAGCAGAGCGTAGCATAACTCCCCACGGGAGGAGTATAGCCTCAGGGCAGTGTATGCGGAGGATGGGGGTGATGGTGCAGGGCAGCAGCAGTAACGACACGGAGTCAGTGATGCAGTCCAGGGCCTTTACTCACAGTTCTTATTATCCAGACCACGTCTGCAGGTAACGGCTGCCCACGTCGTACTGTGCTCACCAGGTGAGGGGCTCAGATAACTCCCAGATAACTTTGGAGCACTTCACAGGACCCCCTTTGTGTGTCCTTTGTCTGGCCTTTCTTACCAACCCTTCTGTCCGGCTGCCTCGGGCCTCCTCTTGGTAAACTTGGTGCCAGTTTCCCTGACCCTATGTGGTGCCTTCCTAGCGGGTGTAGCGAGGGGCTGCGCCACATAAAATGTCACAGCCTCCTGTTTCTAGCTGAGGGTCGTTTCCTGCCTCCACTAGTTTCGGGGACCGGTCTCCCCCTTTGGCCTGACCCCTCCACGCAGGTGGATTCGGGCGTGCGGTGGCAACTCGCCCGTCCGCACCCCTGGGATCCCTTCGTTCCTCGTTCCTGGAGCCTTCTCCACTCCTCTTCCTTCCTTCTCCCTCTTCCAGGCCTGGGCCTCTGTTACTAGGCCCGCCTCCGGAGCAGAGCTCATGCAGAGCCCCTGCTCCTTGCCACTTCTGCTCAGACTTCTCTGCACTGAACTAAGATGGTGCCCACCTTTTATACTCCCTTCTCAATGCACCCAGGAACTGCTTCCTCCCTGCTCCTGCACTACAGGGTTCCCCTTCCTCAGTGTTCCCTCCCCCCACTCCAGCCAGGGACAGGGACTGTCGTGCCCATCTCAGGGGCATATTGGTCGCCCTGCCCCACGGCAATGTGGTGTAATGCATGCAGGTGTCTGGTCCTGATCCACACTACATCCTTACCTGAGAGTGAGATATCACACCTCTGGGTGAGGTGCAATACCTCTGTAGAAACCGAGCCCTCAGAGTGCTACAGTTCCATTTATCTTCAGCCTAGGTGACGTATTGCGATACAGGGCCGTGATTTTGGCTATAAAAGGGTCCCCTAGACCCCTACCCCAAGCTTTTTAAGAGAATCATATATGGCGTGCCAGGAGACTCTATGGAATGCTTTCTCAGCATCCAACGAGAGTATCTAATTACAAATTTTTAACTGCATCTAGCCCAGGAAATACTTTGTGCCTAGTAGCAGTGTCTGCTAGTCAGCGGATTATCCCGGCTGTTAAGCAAGCTACACCACCTGTAGTTTGGACACTTAATTTTTTCAAAGGAAATGCTTCGGGACCACGGGATACTCAGTGAAGAGCATCAGGAGGCACCCCAAGGCATAGGGGCTGGGACTAGCAGTAGGATGCCTTGCGGTGGACAGCCGAGCTCGATCCTTATAAAAGCTTTTCAACTGCAGCAGCTTTAGTGGACGCTACTGGAGCTGGAATTACGCGACTGCTGGCATGAGACTTGCCCTCCAATAGATCCTTGTAAATGGATTTAAAGTGTATTCATTCAAATTAGAGAGACAATTTAAATTAAAAAGCTTAGAGCTGCCTCCACCACAGGGGGGCTCGCTCGACCCACCAGCGGACAGGCACCAGTATTGGGAGAGGGGGGCTGGCCGTCAGGGTTCACCGCGGCTCTGGCACAAACCCGGCGACGCGGAGGTGGCACGGGCAGGAGCGGACTGAACGTGTCGGCTTCTCACTTTTTGGATTTTAGAAGGGCATGACATGCCTATATCTGTGTCTCCCCCTCCTTTTACTCCTCCACCTCTTTTCTTTTCGCATGACTATATGTACTTGTCACTTTTCCATGTGTTAGTTGTGTCTTCTGAGCAGTTTGTCAGCTTTTGGACACCTTTGAAGGTGTTTTCTATGTGTTTCTATGTGTTTTTGTTTGCCTGCCATTGGTTTTAACGGTGTTCGAAGGTGTTCGACGAACAGTTCGACGAACAGTTCGGCGAACACACGGGTGTTCGACGAACCGAACCGAACTCAACACTACGGGGGTGGCTCAACACTAATAAAGATGTATAAAATTTCTAACAAGCTTTATTAGATATTCATTAAAAACATGGAGTCCAAGAGTATAAAAACCTGACATGTTTCTGGCATGCAAGCGCCCTTAGTCATAGGATATAATGATGTAAACTATTTAACCAACTTTAAGCCAATCACAATAGAGAAAGAACATCATTATTTAAATAAAAAACAGGTGTTATAATGGCCCCCATATACTGCTCCATACATTATAATAGGTCCCATATGTTGCTCCATTCAGTATGATGGGCCCCATATATTGCTCCGTTCAGTATAGTGGGACCCATATATTGCTCCATTCAGTATAATGGGCCCCATATATTGCTACATACAGTATAATGGGCCCCATATATTGTTCCAAACAGTATAATTGGCCCCATATAGAGTGGCATGTAAAGGTTTGGGCACCCCTGGTCTAAATTACTGTTATTGTGAACAGTTAAGCAAGTTGAAGATTAAATCATCTCTTCAAAGTCTTTTCTTTGTACTTTTAATTTTTCTAACTCCTGGCATACTGTCTGTGAACTGGTGACCAGAACTGAACCACATGTTCTAATGCTTTGCAATGTAGTAGTATTACCTCCCTGCCTCTTTTCATGCATAACAAGGCTAGCCTTAGAAGCTGCTGATTGACATTGCATGTTGTTATTTAGTCTGTGGTTTACAGTACAAGCAGGGATGCCAGCTTGACTTTTTATTTTTTCTGGACAGTTTATCAAAAAATCATGTAGAGACAATATTTTTTAAGGACTCAATTTAAAACCATAATCATTGATTATGGTTATAAGTGATATTTGTGTACAGCCCATAATCTTGATATAAAGACATCAACTGCATTCACTGTTAACTGTAAAATGATGATAATTACAGTCAAAATAATCTGTATAACTTTCTTCAGCTTCAAAAAAATTATGGCTGCCATAATTTTTTTTTATGAACAAGGCAAAAAATTTACCAATTTTTACAGACTGTCCTGGAAATTCTGGATGGTTGGCAAACCTGTGTACAAGTACACCGAGATCATTTTCTACAAGTAATTCTACTCATTTTACTTCCTCTATAACATATAGTATATGTAGATTATTAGTGTCCAGTGAATAACTTTACATTTATAATTGGACCTCATCCGCTAAGTGGATGTCCAAAAGCGCTCCTTTTGTCCAAGCCAGTGTCACAACACTGTTGTAGGATATCCTGGGGTCATGGGTTCTTACCAGTCCCTAAAGCTAGGGGCTCCGTAGCTATCCCTGCTCCCCAGATTACTTCTGATGGTGAAGACGCCGTGGCTACGTGCCTTGCTGAGCTTCTAAATCAGCCCTTATCTGTCCCCAATATCTGGCGATCAAAACTTCGGATCTACCCCGAAAAGGTATTAATAAAAACATCTGCTCGGCGCGCAAAAAATAAGCCCTCACCCAGCCCCAGATCCCAAAAAATGAAGGCAATATGAGTCTCGGAATATGGCGCCATTTTTTTTTTTAGCAAACTTTGTTTTTTTTATTCACCTCTTAAAAAAGAACCTATACATGTTTGGTGTCTACAAACTTGTAATGACCTGGAAAATAATAATAGCAGGTCAGCTTTAGCATTCAGTGAATGTGGTAAAAAAATCCAAAAAACAACTGTGGTATTGCACTTTTTTTGCAATTTCATCACACTTGGAATTTTTTCCCATTTTCCCATTTTTCACATTTGCAATGTTCATTATTCACAGATGGAATATACAAAATATATACAAATATACAGTTATATGAAAAAGTTTGGGCACCCCTATTAATCTTAAGCTTATTGTTTTATAAAAATTGGTGTTTTTGCAGCAGCTATTTCAGTTTGATATATGTAATGACTGTTGGACACAGTAATGTTTCTGCCTTGAAATGAGGTTTATTGTACTAACAGAAAATGTGCAATCTGCATTCAAACAAAATTTGACAGGTGCATAAGTATGGGCACCTCACCAGAAAAGTGACATTAATATTTAGTAGATCCTCCTTTTGCAAAAATATCAGCCTCTAGTCGCTTTTAATGAGTTCCTGGATCCTGAATGAAGGTATTTTTGACCATTCCTCTTTACAAAACAATTCCAGTTCAGTTAAGTTTGATGGTCGCCGAGCATGGACAGCCCTCTTCAAATGATCCCACAGATGTTCAATGATTTTCAGGTCTGGGGACTGGGATGGCCATTCCAGAACATTGTAATTGTTCCTCTGCATGAATGCCTGAGTAGATTTGGAGCGGTGTTTTGGATCATTGTCTTGCTGAAAGATCCATCCCCTGCGTAACTTCAACTTCATCACTGATTCTTGAACATTATTGTCAAGAATCTGCTGATACTGAGTGGAATCCATGCGTCCCTCAACTTTAACAAGATTCCCGGTGCCGGCATTGGCCACACAGCCCCAAAGCATGATGGAACCTCCACCAAATTTTACTGTGGGTAGCAAGTGTTTTTCTTGAAATGCTGTGTTTTTTTGCCGCCATGCATAATGCCTTTTTGTATGACCAAACAACTCAATCTTGGTTTCATCAGTCCACAGGACCTTCATCCAAAAATAAATTGGCTTCTCTAAATGTGCTTTTGCATACTTCGGCCGACTCTGTTTGTGGCGTGCTTGCAGAAACGGCTTCTTTCGCATCACTCTCCCATACAGCTTCTCCTTGTGCAAAGTGCGTTGTATAGTTGACCGATGCACAGTGACACCATCTGCAGCAAGTTGATGCTGCAGCTCTCTGGAGGTGGTCTGAGGATTGTCCTTGACTGATCTCACCATTCTTCTTCTCTGCTTTTCTGATGTTTTTCTTGGCCTGCCACTTCTGGCCTTAACATGAACTGTCCCTGTGTTCTTCCATTTCCTTACTATGTTCCTCACAGTGGAAACTGACAGGTTAAATCTCTGAGACAGCTTTTTGTATCCTTCCCCTGAACAACTATGTTGAATAATCTTTGTTTTCAGATCATTTGACAGTTGTTTTGAGGAGCCCATGACGCCACTCTTCAGGGGAGATTCAAACAGGAGAACAACTTGCAAGTGGCCACTTTAAGTAGCTTTTCTCATGATTGCATACACCTGGCTCTGAAGTTCAAAGCTCAATGAGGTTACAAAACCAAAAAAAGTGCTTTAGTGAGTCAGTAAAAAGTAGGTAGGAGTATTTAAAACAAGAAAATGATAAGGGTGCCCATACTTATGCACCTGTCAAATTTTGTTTGAATGCAGATTGCACATTTTCTGTTAATACAATAAACCTCATTTCAAGGCAGAAACATTACTGTGTCCAACAGTTATTACATATATCAAACTGAAATAGCTGTTGCAAAAACACCAATTTTTATAAAACATTAAGCTTAAGATTAATAGGGGTGCCCAAACTTTTTCATATAACTGTAGCCCATGGTTTGAATTCACATCGGAAGAAAAGGTCTCGCACTTGAGGGGAGTCGTGCCATTTTATTTTTATCTATTTTATTGCAAAGGGAAAGGAAAAAAGGAAAAAAAAAAACAAGGGAAAAAAGAAAAGAGAAAAGAGGAAAAAAAAACTTTTTTTTTATACTATCGTCCCTATATTTATAATACATACATATATTTTTCTACATATCTAAAGGCCAACTATACAAAACACGAATCTCTTTATGAATGAATATGAAGTAAATGAGGAATGCAAATGTAACACTAAAGATCAAAAATGGTTCCTTTAGAGATCTATTTTATCAATCCAATACATCATGTTGGGTCATGAGAATCTTATTTTTTCCTTGGTTATTCTCTTAGTTTTATTTGTGTATAGAATCCTTTCAATCAATTGTGTATTTCATGTGTATGTGGGTCATTTTTTGGTTACTGGCAGGCTTTTTTTTTATGTGGTTGGGATGGAGTGTTCTCGCAGCCTGTATGCTGCGAAAGTGTAGGCTGTTTGATATAATGAAGTTCAGCTCAATGCAGGGGGAGAGAGCCCCACCCCTTACTATACAAATAGGGTATTTAAAGCTGGCATATTTTATAGCTCAACATGTACCTGATGAAGGCTCCTTGAGAGCAGAAACACGTTGTGCCATTATATGCTATTATATGCCAACTACTCATCCATTGAGTTGTTTTTAATCCAAAATAAATTTTTATATCTTGTACCTATGCGCTTTTGAGCAGTCACCTGCGAGCCTATTGGAACGTTTCCATTGAACTACAGTGGAGTCTCTATCATTATCCACGGGAGCGCCTCCGGTAATCTCTTGTTACACATTTTGTTATAAACATGTTTATTTCCTTTGTGTGTATTGGAACAATACAAAGAAAGAGAAAAAAAGGCAAATTCGACATCATTTCTCACAAAACCTCAAAAATGGTCTGGACAAAATTGTTGGTACCCTCAACTTAATATTTGGTTGCACACACTTTGGAATAAATAACTGCAATCAATTGAAGCAATGATCAATCGAGACTATAACCATCAACAAGCTTCTTACACCTCTCAACTGGAATTTTGGACCACTCTTCTTTTGCAAACTGCTTCAGGTCTCTCATATTTGAAGGGCACCTTTTCCAACAGCAATCTTAAAATCTCTTCACAGGTGTTCAATGTGATTTAGATCTGCACACATTGCTGGCCACTACAGAACTCTCCTGAACTTTATTTCCATCTATTTCTGAGTGCTTTTTGAAGTAATTTTGGGGTCATTGTCTTGCTGGAAGACCCATGACCTAGGACATAAACCCAGCTTTCTGACACTGGGAACTACATTGCAACCCAAAATCCTTTGGTAATCTTCAGATTTCATGATGCCTTGAACACAGTCAAAGCACCCCAAAACAACCCCAAAACATCTTTGAAGCTCCACCATATTTGACTGTAGGTACTGTGTTCTTTCTTTCTAGGACTCATTCCATTTTCAGTAAACAGTATAATGATGTTCTATATCAAAAAGCTCTATCTTATCTCTGTCTTAGCTGTCCACAAGATAGATGCTTTCCCAGAAGGATTTTAACTTACGTACATTATGGCAAACTGCAGTCTAGCTTTTTTGTGTCTTTGTGACAGCAGTGGGGACCTCTTGGTATCCTGCTATAATGTTTCATTTCATTCAAATGTCGACGAATAGTTTGCACTGACACTGATGCGCCCTGAGCCTGCAGGACAGATTGAATTTCTTTGAAACTAGATTGGGGCTGCTTATCCACCATCCACACTATCCTGCATAGCAACCTTTCAGCAATTTTTCTCTGCCATCCACATATAGGAAGATTAGCTACAGTGTCATGGGTTGTAAACTTCTTAATTATGTTGCACACCATGGACAAAGGAACATCAAAATCTCTTGAGATGGACTTGTAATCTTGAGATTATTGGTATTTTTCAACAATTTTGGTTCTCTAGTACTAAGACAGTTCTCTTCTCCTCTTTCTGTTCTCCGTACATAGTGTGGCACATACACACACAATGCAAAGATTGAGTCAACTTCTCCCCTTTTTATCTGGTTTCAGGTGTGATTTTCATATTGCCCACACCTGTTACTTACCGCAGTTGAGTTTTAATGAACATCACAACAAAGTTGTTTACCCACATTTTTGGAAAGGTGCCAACAATATTGCCTGTCCCATATTTGAGGTTTTCTGTGATATTATGTTCAATTTGCCTTTTTACTCCATTTTTTGTGTTGTTTCAATACACACAAAGGAAACAAACATGTGTATAACAAAACATGTGTACTTGCAATAATGTTCTGGGAGAAATACTTCATTTTCTGGAACAATTTCAAGCATGCCAACACTTTTGGCTATAACTGTACTGTACATGAAATGTGTAAAAGGAATTATATTTACATCTGTTTTTTTAATTTGATGAAGACGCTGGTAAAAAAAATCCTTATTATCATCATTGTTGAAAAATCAATTTACTCCAGCAGTGCAGCCCTCCGGACGTGTTTCATCACGAGATGGGGCAGAAATTGTACATAAATCCAATAGGCTTGGATCTCAAACTTGTGTCACTATAAGGAGAATAGTCATTTTTTACATATATTCCAGAATTGGGGCTGGATTGTACAATAATTCTCCCCTTTCCTAGGTCCACCCATGGGAAAGATGTTTACTGTACATGCACAACACATACTACCACCAATGAATATGAGATATGATGAATATCAACCTTGTATGGAAGTTGTTACAGTTTTAGGGATGCAGTTTATTTGAAGTAGAGCCATTTGCTTCCACGAGATTAAATTTTTAATTCCCATAGAAAAGGCAGTTAGTAAGGTGTCAGATGTAGAAGTTATGTGCTAATTGTGTTACTGCAAAGCAGGATGGGGGAGATATTTAAACATCATACAGTTCGTTAGAGTCAGTAGAAGATATTTGGATTTACAAATGACTAATATTTCTATACAAGACAATAAAACTTCACAACAGTTACTTTTTTACAGATTCAACAATTGACCATTCAAATTTGTGTATTCTAAATGCTCTTTATGTAATTTTAAAAGTAATATTCCTCAGCAATATATCTGTAAGGATTTGCTCACATGAACGATGATTCTCTTTTCCGAGAGAATTCGATCAATTATGGTAATAACACTTGGCTCAAACTCAGATCCAAATTTGAGCCGAGTGCCAGTTTACTGTGATTCGATTCTCTCGCATAAGATAATTGTATCACAGGTACAGAGAAGACAAGAACTTAATTTCTCCATCTTCTCTATTGTCTGTGTCCATGGAAATTGCATCTAAGTGCGGTCCGATGTTCTACACGCAACCATAGACTTGAATGGGTGAGCGTGATCCGATTTGTGGAGCCACTTGCAACAAACTGTGATTTTTTTTCTCATACCAAATCGACATGAGAAAAAAAAATGCAGATCTGAACTTCCCCGTAGTATAACATTGGGCCAAGTGCTGTCCGATAAAACATCAGATAGCACTCGGTTGTGTTATACGCCAGTGTGAACGAGCCCTAAGGCCACGTTCACACTTTCAGTATTTGGTCAGTATTTTATATCAGTATTTGCAAGTCAAAACCAGGAGTGGATGAGAAATACAGAAGTGGTGGCGTGTTTCTATTATACTTTTCCTCTGTTTCACTCCTGGTTTTGGCTTACAAATACTAATGTAAAATACTGACCATATACTGAACATGTGAACATGGCCTAATTCTGTGAAAATGCAAATGCAGCTATCAAGAAATTTAAACAGTAATAAAGGGTAAACTATTTGGCAATGTTTTGAAGCGTTTGTCCACTTTTAAACATAAGGTTCATGGAAAACTAAGTAACTTTGTAAATGCATTACTGATCTTGCAATGATTAGAAAACACACCAACATTTACAAATTTGCTTGTTTCTATGGAATATTAGTTTGTTGACCAACATATTTTTTGTCCCTGTATTTCATTGGGATATTTCATATTCACTACATGCAATGTAAAGATGTAAAGTGTCTGGTATGTTTTATAAAACAATTTTTTTAGAAGGCAAATCACCAAAATAAGCTCTAAATAACACGTTCCATGACACTTTAAATAATATGGACCAGCTACTGAGCTGTGATGTTGCCCTTTCATATAATGGGATCTATTCAGTTGTAGCTCAGATAAAATGTTGGAAAAAGGAGCTTAGTTATTATGGCATTAAAAGGCTTTTCCCGTAAATAACATTTCTAACTTATGCTGAGACTCCTTATAATCCAGAGGTAAGTAAGTAGGGTGTGGTGAATGTGTGAATAATCTCTTAGGCCTTCTTCACAAGTCCGATTTTCCTGTACGTGTGGCGTCCATTTTCACACATACACATGCACACCCATTATAATCTATGGGTCTGCGCACATGTCCGTGTTTTCATACAAGTGTGATACATACCGGAATAGAATGCAAAATAGAAATTAAAGATTGTTATGTTTTAAAGATGTGCAAAGATGTGCAATATATGGTTAGATAAGAGGTAAATAGATTATAAATAGATACATAGATACATAGATATATATCCGTGAGATATATAATTTATTAGACCCTTCCCAGGCTAAAAATATCAGACCATAGCATCACAAGATGCTCCAATTCTGGTGTTCTGCTTTTACTCTTCCCGATTGCCCTGATTCATTTGCAATCAGGGTATTGGTAGCTGGGGTTGATGACAGCTGTGAATTGTACAAAAACACAGCTGACATCAAGCCCTGGTGGTAGTAATGGAGAAGTGTCTATCAGACCCCCCCCATTACTAACCCAGTGCTAAAAGGAAAAAAACACACAAAGATAATGTATTTAAAAAAACACTTCCTAAATGTTTCCATGGTTCACCAATTTATTAAAAAAAAAATCCCATGCAGGTCCGACGTATTCCAGCGAATCCAAGCTAATCTACAATGCAAACCTGAAAAATATAAAAAGGGAGAAACAAATATAAGCTCAACGCTTCCCACAGCATTCCCCAAATCTGTCATCCAAAGCCTATGGAGCATTGTTCTAAGGCTCCATAGGCTTTAGCAGCAGCCACACCAGGCTTAGGGTGTGCTTCACGTGCCCCATCAACTGTGAAGAGCGGTGAATTGATATAGGTAATGTTACTGCTCTTTACAGTCGCCGGATCTCGCAGAGCACAGCGTGACCCAGCGATCCTGAAGGCGTCAGTAATGTTACTGTTCTTCTTAGTCACAGGGTCTCGTGCTGCACAGCGAGAGCCGGAACTGGCTGCTGATTAAAATATGGAGCATCAGAACAAGGCTCCATAGGCTTTTGACAACAGATTCGGGGAACATCATGGGAAGTGCTGGACTACATTGGACATTGGTGAACAAGGGACCGTGTCTTGTTTTTGTTTCTCTCTTTTATGTTTTTCAGGTTTCCATTTCTGGACTATATTGGATTCTCTATAATACGTCGGACCTGCGTGTGATTTATTTTTTTTATTCATAAATTGGGCAACCAGAAAAAGAGTTGGGGGCTCTTTTTTTAAATAAAATATTTTTGCGGGTGTTTTTTGCTTTTTAGCACTGAGTTAGTAATGGGGGAGTCTAACAGACACCTCTACATTACTTACATCAGGTCTTGATGTCAGTTGTGTTTTTGGACAATTCACAGCTGACAACAACCCCAACTACCATTACCCCGATTGCCAACATACCAGGTCAATAGGGAAGGGCCGAGGCAAAGCGCCATAATTGATGTATCTAATGTAATGTGTCATTTCTGGGGTGGCTGCGGGCTGGTGTTTTTAGGCTGTAAAGGGCCCAATAACCAGGGACCTTTCCAGCCTTATAATATCAATTCTCAGCTGTTTGCTTTACCTTTGCTGGTTATTAAAAATGGAGGAGACCCTACATCATTGTTTTCATTATTTATTTATTAGATTAACCCCTTAATCCTAAAACCTGTTTTCAGCTTCATGACCAGGCCAAATTTTACAATTCTGGCCAGTGTCATTTTATGTGGTAAAAATCTGGAATGCTTCAACAGATCCCACTGATTCTGAGATTTTTTTGTGTGACATATTGTACTTCACGATAGTAGTAAAATTTGTTCGATATAACTTGCATTTATTTGTGAAAAATTCGGAAATTTGGCAAAAATTTGGCAAATTTCGCAATTTTTAAACTTTTAACTTTTATGCCCTTAAACCAGTTACTGTATGTTACACAAAATAGTTCAGAAATAACATTTCCCACATGTCTACTTTACATCAGTACAAATTTTAAAACATAATTTTTTTTTCCGTTAGGAAGTTAGAAAGGTTAAAAGTTGATCAGCAATTTCTCATTTTTCCAAAAAAATTTACAAAACCATTTTTTTAGGGACCACGTCACATTTGAAGTGACTTTAAGGGGCCTTTATGACAGAAAATACCAAAAAGTGACACCATTCTAAAAACTTCACCACTCAAAGTGCTCAAAACCACATTAAAGAAGTTTAATTGCCCTTCAGGTGCTTCACAGGAACTGAATCAATAGAAGAAAAAAATGAACATTTAACTTTTTTTCACAAAAATTTTACTTTAGACCCATATTTTTTAATTTTGACCAGGGTAACAGGAAACCCCAAAAATTGTTGTGCAATTTCTCCTGAGTACGCTGATACCCCATATCTGGGGAAAATCTATTGTTTAGGTACAAGGAAGGGCTTGGAAGGGAAGGAACATCATTTGACTTTTTGAACGCAAAATTGGCTGGATTCGAGAGCGGGCTCCATGTCGCATTTTGAGAACCCCTGATGTGCCTAAACAGTGGAAACCCTCCACAAGTGATCCTATTTTGGAAATTAAACCCATCAAAGAACTTATCTATATGTGTGGTGAGCATCTTGAGCCCTCAGGTGCTTCACAGAAATTTATAACGTTGAGCAGTGAATATAAAAAATCTATTTTCTTCCACAAAAATGTTATTTTAGCCACAATGGTAACAGGAGAAAATGGACTCCAAGAATTGTTGTGCAATTTCTCTTGAATACACTGATAACCCATATGAGGGGGAAACCTACTGTTTTGGTGCACACAAGGCTCTGAAGGGAAGGAGCACCGTTTGACTTTTTGAATGTAAAATTGGCAAGAATCAAGAACGTCATGTCGCGTTTGGAGAGCCGCATATGTGCCTAAACAGTGGAAACCCCCCTCAAGTGACCCTATTTTGGAAACTAGACCCCTCAAGGAACTTATCTAGATATGTAGTGAACACCTTGAACCCCCAGATGCGTCACAGAAATTTATAACATTGAGCTATGAAAATAAAATAAAAAAATCAAATTTTTTCCACAAAAATGTTCTTTTAGCCCCAAATGTTTTTATTTTCACAAGGGTAGCAGGAGAAAATGGAACCCAAAATTTGTTGTTCAATTTCTCCTGAGTATGCTGATACCCCATATGTGGGATAAAACTACTGTTTTGTGCATATGGCATGGCTTGGAAGAGAAGAAGTGATGTTTTTGAATGCAGACTTTGATGGAATGGTCTGTGGGCATCACGTCACGTTTGGAGAGCCCCTGATGTGCCTAAACAGTGGAAACCACACATTCAACCCCGAGGTACTTTACAGAAATGTATCACATTGGGCTATGAAAATAAAAAAAATCACAATTTTTTTTCCACCAAAATGTTCTTTTAGCCCCATTTTTTTGACAAGGGTAATAGGAGAAAATGGACCCCAAAATTTCTTGTGCAATTTCTTCTGAGTACGCTGATACCCTATATGTGGGAGAAAATGACTGTTAGCATGCACGGCAGAGCTTGGAAGGAAAGGAGTGATGTTTTGAAATGCAGACTTTGATGGAATGGTCTGCCGGCATCATGTCGCATTTGGAGAGCCACTGATGTGCCTAAACAGTGGAAATTTCCAACAAGTGACCCCATTTGGGAAACTATACCCCGTAAGGAAATTATCTAGATGTGTAGTCAGCACCTTGAACCCCCAGGTGCTTCACAGAAATATATAACGTTGAGCCATGAAAATAAAAAAATCTATTTTTTTTCCACAAAAATGTTCTTTTTGTCCCAAATTTTTTTCACAAGGATAGCAGGAGAAAATGTGCCCCAAAATTTGTTGTGCAATTTCTTCTGAGTAAGCTGATACCCTATTTGTGGTAGAAAACAACAAATTTATCTACATAGAGATGAAAGCCTTGATCCAGCAGTGGGTGCACCAAATCCCATGCAATTTTCCCACTCACTCCCAGGACAGGGGGGCAATCAGGGGGTTGCATCTGGGTGTCCTTCCCTTCATAAACTTTAAACCTGTGGGTGTACCATGAGGTACTTTTTCACAGCTTGTGGAGTTTAATTCCGTACCTGGCCCTCTTAATGGGCAGGTATTGTTGGAATTTGAGCCTTCCCTTGAAATGTATTAGGGACTCATCCACGGAGATGTCCCTTTGGGGAACGTACACCTCAGCAAACATGTTGCTGAAGTGCTCAATGACCGGCTGAACTTTGACCATGCATTAACGTTGTAATGCAAAAATTTGTGGATGGCCTCAAAATGCTTATGGGTTAGAACCATGTGGAACAGTGGAGTGTTGAATAAATCATCAACATTCCAAAATGTCCAAAGTTCTGGCTTCTTCACTAACCCCATGTGAAGAACAAGGCCCCAAATTGTCTTCATTTTTTATTTTTTCTCTGTCTACAGGGGTTCAGTTAGAAAATGAAGTAGTGGTGTGTTGGGGCAAAAATTGCTAGGCATGCAATTTTCCTCAGAGAAAAAGAGTTTGAAAAAGTATATTTCTGTGAGTCCTGTGGTGTCAAATTGGATTCCTGATTGCGCCACAAAATCAGGAATCTGTGGCTCATAATCTTCAGGGGGGTGAGGTTCATACGGGGTCAGTAATGGTTGGCGCTGATTCATTTTCTGTCCTGGGGCGTCTGTGTTGTGGTTTGGTATCCCTTGAGGAAGAAGAGGAGGATGAAAAATAAAGGAAGGTGGCATACTCTCCCTCACTATCAGTGTTGGAGGCAAGGAAAGCATATACCTCCCCCAATTAACACCGTCTTTGGGACAATTTTTACACGCATGCTGTGTTTGTGTGTGAACCAAATTTTATTCAGGTGTGTGTGCTTGTGTGTGTGTGTGTGTGTGTGTGAGTGTTTGGTGTAAACTTTTTTTATTTAGAAGAGAAAAAAAAGAAAAAAAGCTGAAAGGAAAAGATAAAAATAAAATAAAAAGAATACAAAAATTTGTCAAAATAAAAAACAAACTTACTAAACGGACGTCAGTAAAAAAAAATTCCTGAGCGCCCACAACTATCTGACTAACCCTGACTATATTCAGTAAAAAATGCTGTAGTAGTCGCCAATTACTACAGTATATTTTTTCTGTTCCTAATTTATTCCTATAAACTAATCTAAATTATTTTTTTATTCTATTTTTTTTCACAAAAATAAAACACCAACAACCTGAGGCCAATCAGTGATTTGCGTCACCGACCAGCGTTTGATTGCTGTAGGACGCATGCAAGGATGTGGTGCAAAAAGAGGATAAAAAAATAGACAGGAAAAAAAAAGTCCTGGCCAAAAGCGAGCATGGGTGCCAATCAGTGATGTGTGTCTGATTTGCGGCTTGGCGGCTGTAGGACGCATGCACGGAGTGGTGCATAAAGGTGGTGGGAGAAAAATTAAGAAAAATAAAACTCATGGAAAACAGCGAGCACAAGTGTCCATCAGTGATTTGTGTCACTGACCAGCGCTCGGCGGCTGCAGGACTCACGCATGGAGGTGATGCAAAGAGGGGGGCGGAATAGGGTCAAAACAGTCCTGGAAAACGATGAGCAAGGTTGATCAGTGATTTGTGTCGGTGGCTGCAGGATGCACAAACAAAAAAGAGTGCCAAAAATAGAGCGATTAATTGATATCAATATTTTCCTCAAATACTTGAGGAATAAAGGGTCCAATACTGGACTCAGGGAGCGCTAACGGTTAACAGGTTAGGGGGCCCAAAATACTTTCCTTGTCCTGGGTGCTATCAACCCATACAATACCATTGCCGGAATAGCATTAATTTCATTGAACTATTGGAAAAGCAGCAGCTCTGATTAACTTGAAAGACAGGGGGCATGCCTCTATGTACTGGATTCAACAATTATTGCTATTATGTGCTGCCTCACTCGCCCTATTTACTCATTTCAGTGCCAGCAATAAGTTTCAACTTCGTATCAATATAAAAGAAGTAATTTAATGTGTTAACAAAAAAACTCTATATAGCATTTATTCTTTATATAAACTGTAATTAGTGCTCAAAGGTGAACAAAGGGGTTTAATGTATTGATTTACACTTGTTTATACCATGCTCTAATAACCAGTGTAAGAAGCACTTTTACTGCTGTATGAGGCTTTGCAAGTAACAGTGGGAATATAAATTCTTATCTCATTTCTTTCAGAACTTGAGTAAGACATAATGCCATAAATGATCAGTGCTATTAAACATCCAAGTATGTAACTGCTGTGTGGAGGCCTCAAAAACATGTGCTCAGTCATCTAAAAAAATTGTAAATGGAGCAGTTTATTAGGCTACAAGCTGTTTATTTCTCTTTAAATAACTATTCCAGAAAAAAGAGTACTGTCTACAAATCAAAATATATATTAAAATATGTTAAAGGAAGTGTAAGGAAGCAGGCTTGATCTTGCAGGCAGTCGTGCAGATAAGCCTGCTGCAGCGCTTGTCCTCTTCTCTTCCGTGTCACTCTATAGCTACTGTCAGTGGCAACATTTGAACACAATAGGAGAAAGTTATCGATCCTAAAGAAAGGGAAAAATGTTGTTTGTCAGAGATGTGAGAAAGATATCCCACCGCTGCCACCAATTTGTCAGGACAATCACTATGCTATTTGGCAAGATATTGGACGCTTTCACAGTAAACCTATATTATGTACACATCCGATTTCACCCTTGACCAGCAACCATCCGGGGAAAATTCAACACATGGGTATATATATGTACAGTATATATATATATATATATATATATATATATATATATATATATATATATATAAATATATTTACTTTGGTATGGCTCCACAATAACCAAAGGAAAACTAGCTGCCACCAGAAATCATTAATTATAGGCCGACTGGATGCCCGTTATTTTTTAACGTTAAGCCTCGCGAGGCTTCAGGGGTGCCATTTATACAGCAAGACAAGCAAAGCCTATTAAGTTTTATAGATTTTATCCAAGAATTAGGCAGTGCTTAAAAATGTTTACAAAAGGTGTTACAAAGGGGACAAGACAATACAGCCTATACAGTCACAATAAAAATTAAAAGGGTTAAACAAAAGAAAGTTAATAGACCTGTTGTCATAGGAATGGCACAGATCTTGCAAAAGGGAGCACTCAGTTTCTAAAATGGCATAGTCATTACAACATGCTATATCTCCAAGCACTGAACATGGGTACTAGGCCAGAACCTGCTTTTATCAGGTACCAGCCACTCCCACCCACCTCTCTTGGTGACCTCAGATGGGGGTCATTAAATAAGATGCGGGCTCAGGTTCCAAAAATTATGAGATCACTGATCTTAAGGATATCTGCTCCTGTGAAAGTCCCAGGTGGTAGATATTAATGCCATATTTCCTATCACAGTTTTAGCTTTCTATACATATGAGACATGGCATATACAACTTTATCCACCTGGCCAATATTAATTTTGGTTTAATGGGGAGGCAGCACAACAATTCGAGTAAATTCACTGTGTTCACTGTGCCATGATGTCAAACATATGTCTCCCACATCTATAGAACCTACACCTTTCACTAAAAACTGAATATTCATATCTAGTAATATGGCCCCGCAAAGTCTAGGACATTGGCCATGTTGCTTTGAAGTCTGAAAGAGCGGAATTACACAGGGACAGAAAAGTGTCTCCACATAAAGCTGTTTCTTATTCGTAACGACCACGTAAAAGGATTTGGCTGAATCTTACACCCTCTACTCAGCTGGTAGATCATTAAGCAAATGGGAGAAAGATTGTCAGCTCTTCTTCCCATGGTCCTGATTCACAATTCTTACTAAAGCTATGCTCCTAAACTCGATATGAGAGTGGTAATAGTGATATCTGCAGCACACTTCCAGGTTCCACTTTTTTTTATTTACAGAGGTCATTAAAGTGGCATATTTCGCCATTAACTATTTTCCATACACATGACTGGTGATAATTGTTAGATAGCAGGTGACTTTTGTCTCTTGGCCTCCCCTGATTTCCCTATGGCTGGTGGAGTTTGAATAGAGCGTCTGGTTGCACAAGCATCCTGCTGCCTAATCTATCATCTATATCATTAATTAAGATGGTCTGGCATTTGCATCTTATGTGCCATAGACTTTAAATAGAGCACCAGAATGAATGTGCAACCGTCTACTCCATTCAATTCCCTCTGGACATGGCCATGCAGCCAGAGGAAAAGTGGTAAAGGACATGGAAAATTAGCATCTTCAATGAATGAGAACCACACTATTTTAAAATCTATCATCTATCCAGTTCAATAATAATAATCTTTATTTTTATATAGAGCCAACATATTCTGCAGCGCTTTACATACATTATTATCGCTGTCCCCATTGGGGCTCACAATCTAAATTCCCTATCAGTATGTCTTTGGAGATTACCTTTTGTTATTCAGAGGAGAGTGAAAATGCAAATAAAGACCCTTACTTTGATAGACAAATCCTATCAACATATTACATAGATGATCTTTCATCTAATATGAAATGTATGGCTAGGAAGAGCTTAACCTGGTGATAACTGTTGTTCTTTAGTACAAAAAGGAGTGTTGATGAAAGAATCAAAAGTTTTCATGGTTATGTGCATAGAGTGGATAAGCTATATTTTGACATCATTGATCCCAGTGTTAGCTCTACAGTATGTGGCATAATGATATGGATGCATCCAAGTCCAGTTTATGTTCCCTCTGACCTCTGTAATGAGAGTCAATTAACTGTGTAATAGTAGATCAGAATAGAATGGAAATGAGCACTGTATATTGAAGCTATATACTAAAGAGTCATAACATTAAACCACCTGGGCAATTTTATGTCAGTTTCCCCTCCTACTAACAAAACAGCTCTGACCCAAGACCAAGATTATACAAGACTACTTGCACCGAGAAATTAGCTGCAAACACTTTGACTCCTGTAAATTGCTCAATGGGGCCTTCATGGTCCTGTTTTTGCAGCACATCTTACAAATAATTGATTAGATTGAGATATGGGGAATTTGGAGGTTAAGTCAATATCTCGGACTACTTGTCCTCAAACCATTCTTGAACATCTTTTGCAGTGCAGCAAGCCACATTATCCAACTGAAAGAGGACTCTGTCTTTATTGAATACAATTGCCATATAGAGGTGTACCTGATTATCTTCGTACATATTAAAGTAACATCTACACAACCACTTGCTATCATAGAAAGTTCTTATCAGTTTGAGCAATTTGTACTAAAGCAGCTTTTCTGTGGTTTTGGACAAGACAGGCTAATGTTTGATCTCGTTACATATCAGTACACCTGGATAACCCATGTCACTGGTTACTGGTTGTGCTTCCTTGGACCACATTTGGAATATACTGACCCCTGTATACTGAAGACCTCTTAAAGGGAATCTGTCACCCCCTGGCACTTATTTGACCTCTAATATGGGCATACAGGTGATAGAAATGTGAATCGATACCTACCTGTATCCCTCATATTAGAGGTCTGGTTGCTGTAAAATGTCTTTTATTCAGTCAAGTTTCCGATGCCTCACAGGCTCGGGGCCTGGAAGAAATCCCACCTCCTGTGTAAATTACCATGTTTCTCCCCTACCCTGCATGTCACAGTGCCCTGTGATGTGCCGTTGCAGCAGCCAAATCCAGGCACTGTGACATGCAGGGGAGGGGGGAATCATTGTAATTCACACAGGAGGCGGTTATTTCTTTCTGACCTCGGGACGGGAATACATCAGAAACTTGTAGGAATAAAAAGACATTTCACAGTAACAAGATCTCTAATATGGGACATATACAGTACAGACCAAAAGTTTGGACACACCTTCTCATTTGAAGATTTTTCTGTATTTTCATGACTATGAAAATTGTACATTCACACTGAAGGCAGCTAAACTATGGATTAACACATGTGGAATTATATACTTAACAAAAAAGTGTGAAACAACTGAAAATATGTCTTATATTCTAGGTTCTTCAAAGTAGCCACCTTTTGCTTTGATGACTGCTTTGCACACTCTTGGCATTCTCTTGATCAGCTTCAAGAGGTAGTCACCGGAAATGTTTTTCACTTCACAGGTGTGCCCTGTCAGGTTTAACAAGTGGGATTTTTTGCCTTATAAATGGGGTTGGGACCATCAGTTGTGTTGTGCAGAAGTCTGGTGGATACACAGCTGATAGTCCTACTGAATAGACTCTTAGAATTTGTATTATGGCAAGAAAAAAGCAGCAAAGTAAAGAAAAATGAGTGGCCATCATTACTTAAAGAAATGAAGGTCAGTCAGTCGGAAAAATTGGGCAAACTTTAAAAGTGTCCTCAAGTGCAGTTGCAAAAACCATCAAGCGCTACAAAGAAACTGGTTCACATGAGGACCGCCCCAGGAAAGGAAGACCAAGAGTCACATCTGCTTCTGAGGATAAGTTTATCTGAGTCACAAGCCTCAGAAATCGCAGGTCAACAACAGCTCAGATTAGAGACCAGGTCAATGCCACACAGAGTTTTAGCAGCAGACACATCTCTACAACAACTGTTAAGAGGAGACTTTGTGCAGCAGGCCTTCATGGTAAAATAGCTGCTAGGAAACCACTGCTAAGGACAGGCAACAAGCAGAAGAGACTTCTTTGGGCTAAAGAACACAGGAATGGACATTAGACCAGTGGAAATCTGTGCTTTGGTCTAATGAGTCCAAATTTGAGATTAGAGATGAGCGTTGTTCGACTCGAACTGTTCGCCAATCTCAAATTCGAGCTGTTTTGGGCGGTGTTCGAGCCGTTCGGCGAACACGAACGATTTGAGAAAAATTCGGCTGTTCGAGGTTATGTTCGATAACTGTTCGTGCACCAAAATCATAACTGGATTTTTTCTCAGTAATGATGAAAATTAATGTTAATACGCAGTTTGAGTGTACAGGGGGGTGGGGGGAGGGGCAGGGGATGGATCTCTGCAGGAATAATGAAGATCTCCATTTTTTTTTCTCTTTCCCGCATTTACAGTGGGGAGGTGCAATCTGTCAGCCTATCAGCAGCGCACACACGGAGCGAAGTGCTTTTTTTCACACAAGCAAGGGCATGTGTCATTGGCAGTGTATGTCACATGTCCTTGCCCTATAAGACCAAGCCATTTTCCCCATCGCCACCATTTTCTCACTGCTGCAGCTGCGTGTTAGACGGCACCGCTGTTGCTGTGTGCGCTATACCTTGTTAATTTCAAGCCAATTTTCGCACAAATCTACAGATAGCTTGGGAGTAGGGAATAGTTGTGATTGCAGTCCTTTTAAGGACTAGGTTACAGCATTTCCTACGACTTTTATCAGGCAGGTCTGTGCTCTTAAATAGATAGATTGTGGGAGTAAAGACTAATTGTAATTGCAGTCCTTTTCAGGACTAGGTTACATGAGTTCCTATCAGTTTTTGCCAGGCAGGTCTGTGCCAGTGCTGTGCAAGTTTTTTTCACAGCATTTGGCTGAATCTAGCAAAGCTAATCCTTTTTGGCCTACTGCAGAGTGTGTTAGTCAGTGGAGTAGCCTATCTGTGTTGCAAAATATACCACCTGTGTATAGAATACCAATTTTTTTACTGCACCTAGTGAAGTAAAATCTTTTGGGCATAGCATCATTCTATTAGTCCATCTATACTGACCTCCATCAGGTTGCAAATTGAATATAATTTTTTTCTGCATCTAGCTCTGAAAAAATATTTGGGCTTCTAGCAGTGTGTGGGAATTGTTCTATTAGTCCATCTATACTGACCTCCATCAGGTTGCAAACTGAATATAATTTTTTTCTGCATCTAGCTCTGAAAAAATATTTGGCCTTCTAGCAGTGTGTGGGACTTTCTCTATTAGTCCATCTATACTGACCTCCATCAGGTTGCAAATTAAAAATAATTTATATCTGCATCTAGCGCTGAAAAAATATTTGGCCTTCTAGCAGTGTGTGGGACTTTCTCTATTAGTCCATCTATACTGACCTCCATCAGGTTGCAAATTAAAAATAATTTTTTGTCTGCATCTAGCTCTGAAAAAAATATTTGGCCTTCTAGCAGTGTGTGGGACTTTCTCTATCAGTCCATCTATACTGACCTCCATCAGGTTGCAAACTGAATATATTTTTTTTCTGCATCTACCTCTGAAAAAATGTTGGGCTTCTAGCTGTGTGTGAGACTTGTTCTATTAATCCATCTATACAGACCTCCATCAGGTTGCAAACTGAATATAATTTTTTTCTGCATCTACCTCTGAAACAATATTTGGGCTTCTAGCTGAGTGTGGGACTTGTTCTATAAATCCATCTACACAGACCTCCATCAGGTTGCAAACTGAATATAATTTTTTTCTGCATCTAGCTCTGAAAAAATATTTGGCCTTCTAGCAGTGTGTGGGACTTTCTCTATTAGTCCATCTATACTGACCTCCATCAGGTTGCAAATTTAAAATAATTTTTTGTCTGCATCTAGCTCTGAAAAAATATTTGGCCTTCTAGCAGTGTGTGGGACTTTCTCTATTAGTCCATCTATACTGACCTCCATCAGGTTGCAAACTGAATATATTTTTTTCTGCATCTACCTCTGAAAAAATATTTGGGCTTCTAGCTGTGGGTAGGACTTGTTCTATTAGTCCATCTATACTGACCTCCATCAGGTTGCAAACTGAATACAATTTTTTTCTGCATCTACCTCTGAAAAAATATTTGGGCTTCTAGCTGTGTGTGGGACTTGTTCTATTAGTCCATCTATACTGACCTCCATCAGGTTGCAAATTGAATATAATTTTTTTCTGCATCTAACCCAGCCAATAGTTTTGGCCTAATACCACAGTTTGGCCACTCAGCTCTGCTCGGTTCCCATCCATTGTTTTTTTGTGCAAACAAGTCCAGATTTGTGAATTAGTTAACCACCAAAATGAGTGGAAAAAGGCCTGCTGCTGGTGGAAAGGGGAATAGGCGTGTTGGGAAGGGGAAAAAAGGTTGTGTCCGTGGGGTAGGTGTTAAAGCAACAGTAACATCTGCAGAAGAAAGACCATCTTCCAGCCAAACTAAAATGTCTACTTCTTTTAGCGGACAATGTGATAAGATCCTTTTCTTACGGCCACACCAATCGCTACAAATTCCAGATGAGGCACAAAAACAGCAGGTGCTTCAACGGATATCAAGTGCTCCTTTAAGTGGGCTCTCCTCCACATCAACTTCAACATCACAAATACTCCAGTCCTCAAAGGTGTCACCCCAATCGCACTTGCTTCCTCACAGCTCCCAAATCTCCAGCTGCCCGTCTGAGTATGAGGTAGAACAGATGGTTGAGTCTGCAGAGCTGTTTACTCATACTATAGCCTGGGAATCAGAGGTCGACTCCAGCGCTTCTGTGAATCCAGACGAGGAAATGATCTGCACTGATGCCCAGAATCGGATCCAGGACCAGACGCAGAAGGTTCTGACCATAATGTAGACCCTCATTCCCAAACTGTAACTCCTGTTGGTGGAGACAATGAGGAAGACGATGATGAGACTCAAATACCTGATTGGAGCGACAACTTTAGTTTTTTGTCAGGGCAGGAACAGGTTGACTCTGAGGACGACGGGTGTGATAACGCACAGGGTGATGATGATGAGGTTGGAGATCCCACTTACTGTCAACCCACAGTCAGCCAAGAGATGAGGTCAGCAGAGGGGGTGGAGGAAGATGCTAGTGACGACGAGGTCAGGTTGCGCCTTCCTGGACAGAGACGTAGTACTGGAAGCACGTCAACAACTGCATCCTCAAACACAACTCTGCCTCTCACCACAAGTCGTGGTGGCTCTTCAGGTCGCATGGGTGCTAAGCCTTGCATAGCCTGGGCATTTTTTCAGATCGATAAAGATGACCCAACTCGTGTTATCTGTAACATTTGTCAGCAAAAGCTAAGTAGAGGCCAAAAAATACATAGTTTGAGTACTTCATGCATGAACCGGCACATGGACATGAAGCATAAGTTGCAGTGGGAAGCTCAGTGTGCTACAATGCGGCCTAGCCGGCCGGGCCAACCACCGTCTGGCATATCTTGTGCATCCGCGGCCTCTTCATCCTCTGTGACTGGGGGGACAGCAGTCACACCTGTTTTGGGGCGCAGACCTGCCACCTCTTTACCCGCAACAGCCAGCGTGATTGGCAGGTCATCATTTTCTTTGGAGGTGGTAACACCAGCTGGTGTTGAGCACTGTCCGACATCGATAGCACCACCTTTGGATCAAGGCAACCTAACATGTCCGCCTGCATCTTCCTCACAGACCGGCAGTTTGCCGGGGACACCCTTATCAACCCCGTCTAAGCACAATAGCCAGCCCTCGGTCCCTCAGATGTGGACAAGTAAAAGACCATTTCCTCCTAGCCATGAGAAAGCTAAGAGGTTGAATTTCACCATCTGCAAGCTCTTGGCTACAGAAATGCTGACTTTCCGCCTGGTGGATACAGAGGATTTTCGAGACCTTATGTCCGTCGCAGTGCCCCAGTACCAGATGCCCAATCGGCACTACTTCTCAAGAAAGGTGTGCCTGCGCTCCACCAGCATGTCGCACACAACATCACCGCTTCTTTGAGAAACTCTGTGTGTGACAGGGTGCATTTCACCACAGACACTTGGACGAGTAGGCATGGACAGGGGCGTTACATGTTGCTGACTGGGCACTGGGTAACTATGGTGACAGCAGGACAAGGGGCTGCTGTCCAAGTCCTGCCATCCCCACGAGTTGTGCGTCAATCCTCTTTATGTCAAAGTTCCTCCACTGCTTCTGCCTCCTCAACCTCCTCTCGGTCTTCCACCTGCACCCAAAGCCTGTCTGGTCATGCCACAAGCTTTCTAACTGCGCAGAAGGGATCCTGCACACCTCCTTACTATGCTGGCAGTAGGGCTCAACGTCATCAGGCGGTTTTTACTTTGAAATGTCTGGGAAATGTGAGTCACACAGCTGAGGAGTTGTGGTCAGCTCTGGAGAACCAATTTCATGAATGGTTGTCTCCACTGGACCTGAAACCAGGGAAGGCCGTGTGCGACAATGCTGCAAACCTGGGTGCGGCCCTTCGCCCGGGCAATGTCACACACGTGCCTTGTATGGCTCACATGTTGAACCTGGTTGTCCAGTAATTTTTAGCCCACTATCCCAGACTAGATGGCCTTCTGCAGAGGGCACGGTCGCTGTGTGCTCACTTCCGCCGTTCGCATCCCACAGCTCAGCGACTTACATCTCTACAGAAGTCGTTGGGCCTGCCACTTCACCGGCTAAAATGCTATGTGCCTACCCGGTGGAATTCAACTCTGCACATGTTGCAGCGACTGTGGCAGCACCGACAAGCCCTGGTGCAATACGTTCTGACGTATAGCCTGGGCCAACGAGATCCAGAGGTGGGGCAAATCACGCTGGAGGAGTGGTCTCAGATCAGGGACCTATGCACCCTTCTGCACAGTTTTGAAATGGCGATGAAGATGTTTAGTGCTGACGATGCCATTATCAGCATGACTATTCCGGTGATTTACATGCTGGAGCACATGTTAAACAGAATTCGGAGTCAGGTGGTGGCACAAGAGGAGGTGGAGGAAGTAGAGGAGGAGGAGTTGTATGCGGAAGGGCTAACATCTGCAAGGTCCAGACGGTCGGCAGCACCAAGGCGGCAGGCATGTGAGGGTGGGGGAGATGGTTTTACCAGGGCGCATGGTAGCAGCCAAACTAGTGAGGAAGGTGCAGGAGCCCAGGAAGAAGTGGAGGACGAACTGATGGAAGACTCATCAGATGAGGGGGACCTTGATCACATTTCTGTTGTGCGAGGTTGGGGGGAGAGGAGAGAGGAAGGAAGCATGATTGTTACCTCGCCACCAACACAACAGGGACTTGGTGCTCCTGGATGCGCAACACACATGAGTGCCTTCTTGCTGCACTACCTGCAGCATGACCCTCGAATTGTGAGAATTAGAAATAATCCTGACTACTGGGTTGCCACACTGTTAGATCCCCGGTACAAAAGTAAATTTGCAGAAATTATTCCTGCCATAGAAAGGGATGCACGCATGCAGGAGTATCAGCAGAGACTGTTGCAGAATCTTACATGTGCTTTTCCACAAAACACCAGTGGTGCACGTGGAAAAGCACATAATGTAGACAGACTCACGTTCATAAAGATGAACAAATCATGGATCCGAAACGACTTTTCTACCCCTGTGTCATCCTGGGGAGAGTAAAAGCTTGATGATTGGTTAAAATCACCCTACCAACCGTTTTAAGCTTTCAAATTACTAATCATGTTTATCTGTATCTTGGCTGGAAAATAATTTGGGCTTTGTAGCAGTGTGCAGCACTGATTCTATTAGGCCATCTATAATAAGCTCCACCAGATTTAAAATTACTGATGATGTTTATCTGTATCTTGACTGGAAAATAATTTTGGGGCTCCGAGATGCGCAAGACACATAAGTGCCTTCTTGCTGCACTACCTGCAACATGACCCTCATATTGTCAGAATTCGAAGTAATCATGACTACTGGGTTGCCACACTCTTAGATCCAGCAAACTTTTCGATCAACCTTTTCATTTTAATAAAGACCAAAAAAATGGTCATTTTTGAAATTATAAGCATTAGCAGGTTATTAGAAACTGAAAAACAGTTTTCAACTCGAAACTTTATTCTAGGTGATGTTACATTTTCACATAGGACCCCTTGTTCGAAAGGAGCTTCTGAACTCTCTCGTCCATTGAATTTGTCAGGTTTTGGATGGGTTCTGCTTCAATTGTTTTGCATGAGGACAGAATACCCTCCCAGAGCTGTTGCTTAGATGTGAACTGCCTCCCGCCATCATAGACACTCCTTTTGATGATGCTCCAGAGGTTCTGAATGGGGTAGAGGTCAGGGGAGCATGGGGGTCACACCATAAGTTTGTCCCCTTTTATGCCCATATCAGCCAGAGATGCAGATGTTTTATGTGCAGCATGAGATGGTGCATTATCATGCAAAAAAATGATCTTGCTGTGAAATACACGGTTCTTCTTCTTGAACCATGGCAGGAAGTGCTGTTTGAGAAAATCCACATACATTATGGAGTTCATCTTTAGCGCCTTCAGGGATCCTAAAGGGGCCGACAATCTCTCTCCCCATGATTCCAGCCTAAAACATTACTCCACCTCCTCCTTGTTGGCGCTGTAGCCGTGTTTGCGTGGGGTGTCCATCAACCAGTCATCCTCCACTCCATCCATCTGGACCATCGAGCGCTGCACGGCACTCATCTGTGAACAAAACAGTTTTGAAATCAGTCTTCATGTAATGTTTGGCCCACTGGAGCCGTTTCTGCTTGTGTGAAGTGGATAGAGGAGGTCGACAGGATGGCGTATTCACAGCTGCAAACCTCTGAAGGACCCTGCATCTTGTTGTTCGGGGGACGTTGGAGGCACCAGCAGCTTCAAAAACTTGTCTGCTGCTATGACAAGGCTTTTTTGCCGCTGCTCTTTTAACCTGACGTAATTGCCTGTAGGAAAGAGTCCTCAATTTGCCCTTATCAGCACGCACACGTGTGTACTGTGAATCAGCTACATACTTCTTGATTGCCAAGACACTTCATCCTGATCATCGCACAATGTTGATTGTAGTCATGCCTTGACCTAAACACTCCACAATTTGTTGCTTCTCAGCAGCCGACACATCCTTTTTCTTTCCCATTTTGGCAGAAAATGTAGGCTGCTTAATAATGTGAGACAGCCTTCTTAAGTAGTCTTGCCTTTCATTGGACACACCTGCCAAACTAATTAGCACAGGTGTCTGCAATTGCTTACAGTGATATAAAGAGCCCTGACACACATCACCATCAATGAGTTTAACTGACAAACAAACAAATTCTTCCCTTATCACTCCTAAACACTTTTTGCATAATAATTTGGAACACAGTGTACATGTGCTTTTCCACAAAACACCAGTGGTTCACGTAGTGAATCTTACAGTTCTAACTTGCCAACCGTGGTCTGTATGGAGTTGTTCAATAAAGGGCCCAAAATTAAGATAACATAGATGGGAGAGGTCTCTATGAATAGGAATTCCTAAGTATTTGATACCCTGTGAGGGCCATGCAAAGCGAAAGTTGGACTGGATGGAATCCTATATGGATTTGGGGAGGGAGACATCGAGGGCCTCAGACTTCGCTGCATTGATTTTAAAATTTGACCATGTAGCAAAGTGATCTATTTCAGCCATAACAGCATGGATGGATATATGTGATTGAGTGATATATACTAGGACATCATCAGCAAATAGAGAGAACTTGTACTCAGTGCCTCCTAACTCAATCCACCTAATATTGGGGTTATGGCGAATTGATGAGAGCAGGTGCTCCGTCACTAGGATGTATAAGAGAGGGGACAGAGAACATCCCTGCCTTGTCCCATTGGTGATTGTGAAAGGTGATGAAAATGTTCTGATGCACCCCCTGGGCCTTGGGACACCCGGAGCCGGACCCTTTTTGGTGGATGCTGGTGGTTGTAGTCTTCGTGGCGGCGACCCGGTTCCGTGGCTCCGGGTGGTCAAACCAGTGGCGGAACTATTTATGTGGTTTTGATGTTTAAATGTCCGACTACGCCACCCGTGGATTGCGGTCAGAGTGAACCGCCGCTGCGGGGCAGACCGCTGAGGCTGGTGTTGTGGGTGCAGCAGAGCGTAGCATAACTCCCCACGGGAGGAGTATAGCCTCAGGGCAGTGTATGCGGAGGATGGGGGTGATGGTGCAGGGCAGCAGCAGTAACGACACGGAGTCAGTGATGCAGTCCAGGGCCTTTACTCACAGTTCTTATTATCCAAACCACGTCTGCAGGTAACGGCTGCCCACGTCGTACTGTGCTCACCAGGTGAGGGGCTCAGACAAATCTCAGATAACTTTGGAGCGCTTCACAGGACCCCCTTTGTGTGTCCTTTGTCTGGCCTTTCTTACCAACCCTTCTGTCCGGCTGCCTCGGGCCTCCTCTTGGTAAACTTGGCGCCAGTTTCCCTGACCCTATGTGGTGCCTTCCTAGCGGGTGTAGCGAGGGGCTGCGCCACATAAAATGTCACAGCCTCCGGTTTCTAGCTGAGGGTCGTTTCCTGCCTCCACTAGTTTCGGGGACCGGTCTCCCCCTTTGGCCTGACCCCTCCACGCAGGTGGATTCGGGCGTGCGGTGGCGACTCGCCCGTCCGCACCCCTGGGATCCCTTCATTCCTCGTTCCTGGAGCCTTCTCCGCTCCTCTTCCTTCCTTCTCCCTCTTCCAGGCCTGGGCCTCTGTTACTAGGCCCGTCTCCGGAGCAGAGCTCATGCAGAGCCCCTGCTCCCTGCCACTTCTGCTCAGACTTCTCTGCACTGAACTAAGATGGTGCCCACCTTTTATACTCCCTTCTCAATGCACCCAGGAACTGCTTCCTCCCTGCTCCTGCACTACAGGGTTCCCCTTCCTCAGTGTTCCCTCCCCCCACTCCAGCCAGGGACAGGGAGTGTTGTGCCCATCTCAGAGGCATATTGGTCGCCCTGCCCCACGGCAATGTGGTGTAATGCATGCAGGTGTCGGGTCCTGATCCACACTCCATCCTTACCTGAGAGTGAGATATCACACCTCTGGGTGAGGTGCAATACCTCTGTAGCAAAAGAGCCCTCAGGGTGCTACAGTTCCATTTATCTTCAGCCTAGGTGATGTATTGTGATACAGGGCCGTGATTTTGGCTATAAAAGGGTCCCCTAGACCCATACCCCAAGCTTTTTAAGAGAATCATATATGGCATGCCAGGAGACTCTATGGAATGCTTTCTCAGCATCCAACAAGAGTATCTAATTACAAATTTTTAACTGCATCTAGCCCAGGAAATACTTTGTGCCTAGTAGCAGTGTCTGCTAGTCAGCGGATTATCCCGGCTGTTAAGCAAGCTACACCACCTGTAGTTTGGACACTTAATTTTTTCCAAGGAAATGCTTCGGGACCACGGGATACTCAGTGAAGAGCATCAGGAGGCACCCCAAGGCATAGGGGCTGGGACTGGCAGTAGGATGCCTTGCGGTGGACAGCCGAGCTCGATCCTTATAAAAGCTTTTTAACTGCAGCAGCTTTAGTGGACGCTACTGGAGCTGGAATTACGCGGCTGCTGGCATGAGACTTGCCCTCCAATAGATCCTTGTCAATGGATTTAAAGTGTATTCATTCAAATTAGAGAGACAATTTAAATTAAAAAGCTTAGAGCTGCCTCCACCACAGGGGGGCTCGCTCGACCCACCAGCGGACAGGCACCAGTATTGGGAGAGGGGGGCTGGCTGTCATTGTTCACCGCGGCTCTGGCACAAACCCGGCGACACGGAGGTGGCACGGGCAGGAGCGGACTGAATGTGTCGGCTTCTCACTTTTTGGATTTTAGAAGGGCATGACATGCCTATATCTGTGTCTCCCCCTCCTTTTACTCCTCCACCTCTTTTCTTTTCGCATGACTATATGTACTTGTCACTTTTCCATGTGTTAGTTGTGTCTTCTGAGCAGTTTGTCAGCTTTTGGACACCTTTGAAGGTGTTTTCTATGTGTTTCTATGTGTTTTTGTTTGCCTGCCATAGGTTTTAACGGTGTTCGAAGGTGTTCGACGAACAGTTCGGCGAAAACACGGGTGTTCGACGAACCGAACCGAACTCGAACACTACGGGGGTGGCTCAACACTATTTGAGATCTTTGGTTCCAACTACAGCGTCTTTGTGCGACGCAGAAAAGGTGAACGGAAGGACTCTACATGCCTGGTTCCCACCGTGAAGCATGGAGAAGGAGGTGTGATGGTGTGGGGGTGCTTTGCTGGTGACACTGTTGGGGATTTATTCAAAATTGAAGGCATACTGAACCAGCATGGCTACCACAGCATCTTGCAGCGGCATGCTATTCCATCCGGTTTGCGTTTAGTTGGACCATCATTTATTTTTCAACAGGACAATGACCCCAAACACACCTCCAGGCTGTGTAAGGGCTACTTGACCAAGAAGGAGAGTGATGGGGTGCTACGCCAGATGACCTGGCCTCCACAGTCACCAGACCTGAACCCAATCGAGTTGGTTTGGGGTGAGCTGGACTGCAAAGTGAAGGCAAAAGGGCCATCAAGTGCTAAGCATCTCTGGGAACTCCTTCAAGATTGTTGGAAGACCATTTCCGGTGACTACCTCTTGAAGCTCACCAAGAGAATGCCAAGAGTGTGCAAAGCAGTCATCAAAGCAAAAGGTGGCTACTTTGAAGAACCTAGAATATAAGACATATTTTCAGTTGTTTCACACTTTTTTGTTAAGTATATAATTCCACATGTGTTAATTCATAGTTTTGATGCCTTCAGTGTGAATGTACAATTTTCATAGTCATGAAAATACAGAAAATCTTTAAATGAGAAGTTGTGTCCAAACTTTTGGTCTGTACTGTAGGTAGGTATAGATTTACATTTCTATCAACTGTATGCCCATATTAAAGGTCAGATAAGTCCCAGGGGGTGACAGATTCCCTTTAAGACCTCTTATACTGGAGACCTCTTATTGGGTTCAGGAGGCAGAAAAGTATAATTCAGAGAAATTTTTGTTCTGGGCAAAGACATTATGTGGGGGGCCAAGCCTTTATCTTAGTAAAAACTTTCAGATGCCTTGGTCTAATTTGGCCCCTTTCAAAGTTGCTCATATCCTCACACTTATCCATTTTTCCTGCTTTAACTTCATCACATCAAAAAATGTACTGTTCACTTGTTGCCTAACTTAATCCACCCCTGGACAGGTGTGATTGTCAGATAATTATAACATACAGTATTCATTTTACCTGTTAGTGTTTTTATTATTATGGCTGATGAGTGCATAATCAATGAGAATTACATAATAAAATATGTACAGTACAGACCAAAAGTTTGGACACACCTTCTCATTTAAAGATTTTTCTGTATTTTCATGACTATGAAAATTGTACATTCACACTGAAGGCATCAAAACTATGAATTAACACATGTGGAATTATATACTTAACAAAAAAGTGAGAAACAACTGAAAATATGTCTTATATTCTAGGTTCTTCAAAGTAGCCACCTTTTGCTTTGATGACTGCTTTGCACACTCTTGGCATTCTCTTGATGAGCTTCCAGAGGTAGTCACCGGAAATGGTTTTCACTTCACAGGTGTGCCCTGTCAGGTTAAATAAGTGGGATTTCTTGCCTTATAAATGGGGTTGGGACCATCAGTTGTGTTGTGCAGAAGTCTGGTGGATACACAGCTGATAGTCCTACTGAATAGACCGTTAGAATTTGTATTATGGCAAGAAAAAAGCAGCTAAGTAAAGAAAAATGAGTGGCCATCATTACTTTAAGAAATGAAGGTCAGTCAGTGCGAAAAATTGGGAAAACTTTGAAAGTGTCCCCAAGTGCAGTTGTAAAAACCATCAAGCGCTACAAAGAATCTGGCTCACATGAGCACCGCCCCAGGAAAGGAAGACCAAGAGCCACCTCTGCTTCTGAGGATAAGTTTATCCAAGTCACCAGCAGCTCAGATTAGAGACCAGGTCAATGCCACAGAGAGTTCTAGCAGCAGACACATCTCTTCAACAACTGTTAAGAGGAGACTTTGTGCAGCAGGCCTTCATGGTAAAATAGCTGCTAGGAAACCACTGCTAAGGACAGGCAACAAGCAGAAGAGACTTGTTTGGGCTAAAGAACACAAGGAATGGACATTAGACCAGTGGAAATCTGTGCTTTGGTCTGATGAGTCCAAATTTGAGATCTTTGGTTCCAACCACCATGTCTTTGTGCGACACAGAAAAGGTGAACGGATGGACTCTACATGCCTGGTTCCCACCGTGAAGCATGGAGGAGGAGGTGTGATGGTGTGGGGGTGCTTTGCTGGTGACACTATTGGGGATTTATTCAAAATTGAAGGCATACTGAACCAGCATGGCTACCACAGCATCTTGCAGCGGCATGCTATTCCATCCGGTTTGCGTTTAGTTGGACCATCATTTATTTTTCAACAGGACAATGACCCTAAACACACCTCCAGGCTGTGCAAGGGCTATTTGACCAAGAAGGAAGGTGATGGGGTGCTACGCCAGATGACCTGGCCTCCACAGTCACCAGACCTGAACCCAATCGAGATGGTTTGGGGTGAGCTGGACCGCAGAGTGAGGGCAAAAGGGCCAACAAGTGCTAAGCATCTCTGGGAACTCCTTCAAGATTGTTGGAAGACCATTTCCGGTGACTACCTCTTGAAGCTCATCAAGAGAATGCCAAGAGTGTGCAAAGCAGTCATCAAAGCAAAAGGTGGCTGGCTACTTTGAGGAACCTAGAATATAAGACATATTTTCAGTTGTTTCACTTTTTTGCTAAGTATATAATTCCACATGTGTTAATTCATAGTTTTGATGCCTTCAGTGTGAATGTACAATTTTCATAGTCATGAAAATACAGAAAAATCTTTAAATGAGGTGTGTCCAAACTTTTGGTCTGTACTGTACATCATCGACAGATTTCCTTTATTATATAAGAACTATTTGTTTTTATTATACATTTTTTTTTTAACTTTGACACATTTTACATATTTTACAAATAACTTTAGGAGATGCTTATTAAAGAGGTTGTCCAATTACGATAACTACTTCTCTATACACATTCAGTAAGCCAGAGCAGTGGTCACTGCAGGGAAAAAGATCAGCAGACAGCAACTTCCTTTGGTGAAATCAGCACTTGGCATGAAATTTTGAAAGGGATTTTCTTATGAAACAATTTTTATAACTGTGAAATATGAAAGCATTGTATGTATAAAATACTTTAAATTAGCTACTTGCAAATAATGTTTGCTGCAAAGTATGATAATTTTCATTTTAGTTTAAAAAAAATACTGCATGTATAGTGCCTTGAAAAAGCATTCACAACCCATGAACTTTTCCACACTTTTTCACATTACACCCACAAACGTTAATGTATTTTATTGGGATTTTATGTGATATACCAACACAAAAGTAGCAACTATTTATGAAGGAAATGATACATGGTTTTCTAAATATTTTAAAAATATAAATCTGAAAATTGTGACATATATTGTGATGTTCATTCATACATTCAGCCCCCTGTAGTCTGCTACCCCTAATAAAATCCTGAGAGACCAATTGCATCCAGAAGTTACATAATTAGTAAATTGAGTCCACCTGTGTGTAATGTTGCCCGCATATCAATCATTGAAGCATGGCTTCTTCATAAATTGTCAATGCAACAAAAAGAGCAAATACTCTAACATTCCATCTGACCCCTTTTGCTCTATGACCCCCTGCTGTGAAAAGGTATTTGAAGCGGGTTATCTGATGGAGAGCAGTAGTGAAGTCTGTACAACAAGCTGTAAGTTGACACTTTTCTCTCCAGTGTAGAGAAGTCTTCCTGAGTTCAAAAGAATTACAGGCAGCCAATATGGCACCAGATACCAGTTATGAATATTGAGTTTTTTGTGACTGGTGTCCTTAAGTTATAGGAGACATATTTTGGCATCATGGCACATTGGCAAACATAATGCATTTACTTACATCACTGCACGGTCTGTGCAACAGCACAAAGTAATTTTGGCCAGATGGACAAAGTTGGATGTGTCATGTCTCATATCTATAGAATGCTAAAATCATGATAGAAAATATTTCCCACCTGGGACCTCCAGGTGGACAGATATCCTTAAGAAAGGAAATATCATAATTTTTGGTACCTGAGCTGCATCCAATTTACCAGCCCCAATCTGAGGTCATCAAGGGGCATGACCAGTAAAAGCAGGTTCTGACTTTAAGTCATTGTTCAGTGCTGGGAGAAACAGCTTGCTGTAGGGCTGCACCATTTCCTAATCAAAGCATTCTCCTCAGCAAAGATCTGTGCCATTCCTGCAACATCAGGTCTAGTAATTTTCCTTTGTTTATCCCTTTTTATTTTTATGTGATAGTATGTAGTGCATTGTCTTGTCCCCTTTGTAATATATTTTTATAAACGTGACCTACTTGTCAGATTAAATATATAAAATTTTATATTTTTGTTCCTCTTGCCCTATAAACTGCAGCGCTGAAGCCTCGGGAGGCCATATGTTACCAGTAACAGTTGTCCAATAAGCCTGTATAAGCGATTGGTGGTGGCATCTATTTTTTTTTGTTTGTCATTATGGAGTTTTGCAGTAACTGTGCTGAAGTTTATATGTAACTATATATCCGTGTGTTGGAATCAGATGTGCATATACTATATGTTCACTGTGAAGTCACCAATAACCTGCCTAGTAACGAAAGGAACCATTGCATAATTCATTGTCAATCAATTGTGTGGTTGTCCTGGCGATTGGAGGCAGCGGAGTGCTGTTTATGACATATTAAAGGTTGATTTATTAATGATTAAACAGCATTATAAAAACCAAGTAACACATGAGACAGATCAGGGATAAAGTTGTGGAGAAGAGTAAATCAGGGCTATGTTCTAAAAAAAATATCCCTTGCTCTGAAAATTTCACGGAGCACTGCTCCATCCATCATCCAAAAATTGAAGAAGTATGGTACAACTACAAACCTACCAAGACATGGCCGTCTATCTAAGCTCACATGCCAAGCAAGGAAAGCACTAATTAGAGAAGCAGCCAAGAGGCCCATGGTCACTCTGGAAGAGCTGCAGATATCCACAGCTCAGGTGTGAGAATCTGTCCACAGGACAACTATAAGTTGCATACTCCACAAATCTGGTCTTTATGGAGTGGAAAGAAAGCCATTTTTGAAAGCAAACCATAAGAAATCCCACATTCCAGCAGAACAACAACCCTGAACATACAGCCAGAGCTACAAGGAAGTGGTTTAGATTAAAGCATATTCATGTGTGTGTGGATGGCCCAGTCACAGTCCAGACATAAATCCCATGGAGAATCTGCGGCAAGACTTGAAAATTGCTGCTCACAGACATCTCCATCCAATATCACTGAGCTAGAGCTAGTTGGCAAAGAAGAATTGACAAAAATTGCGGGTGTAATGTGAAAAATATGGAAAAGTTCACGGAACATGAATACTTTTTCAAGGCATTGTAATTGCTTTATAACATTATTATAAGTATAAGTTGACCAGCCACCAGTTATTTTGGTTAAACAGTGTGCTGGAAGTGTCCATCATCCAGCTTGGCACAATGTTTTCTTAATTCCACCCACTGTATTTCTATTTTATCATCTTACCTGTAAAATTCCATAACTGCCCTAGGCAAATTTAAATATACAGAAAGCATCATTGAAGAGAAAGGCTTCTAACTGCAGCAGGAGGCATGTAATAGCATGTAATATTCAAATTATCAGCATCCTATTTTCATTATTTTTATACGCGTTTTTAGGCTTTGACGATTGTAAAAGGTTGTGTTTTTTGAGTTTGCTGACGTCTTTCAAGCATTAGTAAGGCACATAAAAGCAATGTCCTTTAATGCAACTTCCATGATAGTAATAAAGTAGGAACATACACCAGATGAACACTAAAAGAAAAGATTGTATATAACAAGATGACAGTTTTTCCACTCGCTTAAATGGCTTGCATAACTATTATATTATCTATGGCTTGTCAAGTAATAATCTCCCTGGAATGCAAGTGTTGTCTTTGTACACATGAAATGCTAATACATTAAACTGCACAGCCAGCTGAGTTCTCATTTTCCACTCTTTATCTCCACTAGCTGTAATTTGTCTTTTTATTTAATAATTTATTGGATGGCTTTCCAGTTATATCGTGGAGGTGCTAAAATTATAACAGATACATTCATGAAGATCACATAATTTTACTGGCATAGAAAGCTATTACCTACTGCCTTTGAATTTATAACAAGAAAAGCATCTTCCTAAAGCTCTGTTCATACTAATATAAGACATCTATCGTTTAACTCACCTATTTCTAATGGTCAAAAAAATGTGATGAATGAAAATGGCCATTTTCAATTTCAATCCAATAATTTTGTAAAATGTAAAAAAAGTAGTACTAAAAATTTTGATGAAATATAGAAATGGAATCCCTGGAGCCATCTTTTATTTGCTGATGTCGGACATTTGAAGCACCACTGTTTTTTAGCATTCCTTCAAATAGACCAGAGGCTGCCTCATTGCCCACTATACAGTCATATGAAAAAGTTTGGGCACCCCTATTAATCTTAAGCTTAATGTTCTATAAAAATTGGTGTTTTTGCAACAGCTATTTCAGTTTGATATATGTAATAACTGTTGGATACAGTAATGTTTCTGCCTTGAAATGAGGTTCATTGTACTAACAGAAAATGTGCAATCTGCATTCAAACAAAATTTGACAGGTGCATAAGTATGGGCACCTCACCAGAAAAGTGACATTAATATTTAGTAGATCCTCCTTTTGCAAAAATAACAGCCTCTAGTCGCTTCCTGTAGCTTTTACTGAGTTCCTGGATCCTGGATGAAGGTATTTTTGACCATTCCTCTTTACAAAACAATTCCAGTTCAGTTAAGTTTGCTGGTTGCCGAGCATGGACAGCCCTCTTCAAATGATCCCACAGATGTTCAATGATATTCAGGTCTGGGGACTGGGATGGCCATTCCAGAACATTGTAATTGTTCCTCTGCATGAATGCCTGACTAGATTTGGAGCGATGTTTTGGATCATTGTCTTGCTGAAAGATCCATCCACTTTGTAACTTCATATTTATCACTGATTCTTGAACACTATTGCCAAGAATCTGCTGATACTGAGTGGAATCCATGCGTCCCTCAACTTTAACAAGATTCCCGGTGCCGGCATTGGCCACACAGCCCCAAAGCATGATGGAACCTCCACCAAATTTTACTGTGGGTAGCAAGTGTTTTTCTTGGAATGCTGTGTTTTTTTGCCACCATGCATAACGCCTTTTTGTATGACCAAATAACTCAATCTTGGTTTCATCAGTCCACAGGACCTTCTTCCAAAAAGAAATTGGCTTCTCCAAATGTTCTTTTGCATACCTCAGCCAACTCTGTTTGTGGCGTGCTTGCAGAAACGGGCTTCTTTCGCATCACTCTCCCATACAGCTTCTCCTTGTGCAAAGTGCCTTGTATAGTTGACCGATGCACAGTGACACCATCTGTAGCAAGTTGATGCTGCAGCTCTCTGGAGGTGGTCTGAGGATTGTCTTTGACTGATCTCACCATTCTTCTTCTCTGCCTTTCTGATGTTTTTCTTGGCCTGCCACTTCTGGCCTTAACATGAACTGTCCCTGTGTTCTTCCATTTCCTTACTATGTTCCTCACAGTGGAAACTGACAGGTTAAATCTCTGAGACAGCTTTTTGTATGCTTCCCCTGAACAACTATGTTGAATAATCTTTGTTTTCAGATCATTTGACAGTTGTTTTGAGGAGCACATGATGCCACTCTTCAGAGGAGATTCAAACAGGAGAACAACTTGCAAGTGGCCACTTTAAGTAGCTTTTCTCATGATTGCATACACCTGGCTATAAAGTTCAAAGCTCCATGAGGTTACAAAACCAAAAAAAGTGCTTTAGTAAGTCAGTAAAAAGTAGGTAGGAGTATTTAAAACAAGAAAATGATAAGGATGCCCATACTTATGCACCTTTCAAATTTTGTTTGAATGCAGATTGCACATTTTCTGTTAGTACAATAAACCTCATTTCAAGGCAGAAACATTACTGTGTCCAACAGTTATTACATATATCAAACTGAAATAGCTGTTGCAAAAATACCAATTTTTATAAAACATTAAGCTTAAGATTAATAGGGGTGCCCAAACTTTTTCATATGACTGTATATACTGCTCAAAAAAATAAAGGGAACACTCAAATAACACATCCTAAATCCGAATGAATGAAATATTCTCATTGAATACTTTGTTCTGTACAAAGTTGAATGTGCTGACAACAAAATCACACAAAAATCATCAATGGAAATCAAATTTATTAACCAATGTAGGCCTGGATTTGGCGTCACCCCCAAAATTAAAGTGGAAAAACACAATACAGGCTGATCCAACTTTGATGTAATGTCCTTAAAACAAGTCAAAATGAAGCTCAGTATGGTGTGTGGCCTCCACGTGCCTGTATGACCTCCCTACAACGCCTGGGCATGCTCCTGATGAGGTTGCGGACGGTCTCCTGTGGGATCTCCTCCCAGACCTGGACTAAAGCAACCACTAACTCCTGGACAGTCTGTGGTGCAACGTGACATTGGTGGATGGAGCGAGACATAATGTCCCAGATGTGCTCAATCGGATTCAGTTCTGGGGAACGGGCGGGCCAGTCCATAGCTTCAATACCTTCATCTTGCAGGAACTGCTGACACACTCCAGCCACATGAGGTCTGACATTGTCCTGCATTAGGAGGAACCCAGGGCCAACCGCACCAGCATATGGTCTCACAAGGGGTCTGAGGATCTCATCTCAGTACCTAATGGCAGTCAGGCTACCTCTGGCGAGCACATGGAGGGCTGTGTGGCTCTCCAAAGAAATGCCGCCCCACACCATTACTGACCCACTGCCAAACCGGTCATGCTGAAGAATGTTGCAGGCAGCAGATCGCTCTCCACGGTGTCTCCAGACTCTGTCACGTCTGTCACATGTGCTCAGTGTGAACCTGCTTTCATCTGTGAAGAGCACAGGGCACCAGTGGCGACTTTGCTAATCCTGGTGTTCTGTGGCAAATGTCAAGCGTCCTGCTCGGTGTTGGGCTGTGAGCACAACCCCATCTGTGGACGTCGGGCCCTCATACCACCCTCATAGAGTCGGTTTCTAACCGTTTGTCCAGACACATGCATATTTGTGGCCTGCTGGAGGTCATTTTGCAGGGCTCTGGCAGTGCTCCTCCTGTTCCTCCTTGCACAAAGGAGGAGGTAACGGTCCTGCTGCTGGGTTGTTGCCTCCCTCCACATCTTCTGGTATCTGCTCGATGCTCTGGACACTGTGCTGACAGACACAGCTACCTTTCTTGCCACAGCTCGCACTGATGTGCCATCCTGGATGAACTGCACTACCTGAGCAACTTCTGTGAGTTGTACTGTAGACACTGCCTCATGCTACTGTACCTCTTGGGGTAAGAGCAATGGCAAAATGAAAAAGTGACCAAAAACAACAGCCAAAAAGGATGAGAACAGAGGAATGGTCTGTTGTCACCACCTGCAGAACCACTCCTTTATAGGGGGTATCTTGCTAATCGCCTATCATTTCTAACAGTGGACTACTGAGGCCATTGAAGCGTTTAAGTATCTCAAAGAGAAGTTCAGTTCTGCCCCTATCCTTATGCAGCCTGATGAGACCAAGCCTTTTTTGGTCGAAGTCGATGCTTCAACGGTGGGAGTCGGAGCAGTTTTGTCTCAGGAGAACAGGGATGGAGTATATCCTTGTGCCTTCTTTTCGAAAAAAATTTCGGAAACCGAACTGAATAATGATGTTGGAAATCGGGAGTTGCTGGCTATTAAACTCGCGTTTGAACATTGGTGTCATTTTTTGGAAGGCGCTAGATTTCCTATTCAAATTTTCACAGATCATAAGAATTTGATCTATCTGGATGCTGCCAAGCGCTTGAATGCCCGTCAAGCTAGGTGGGCACTTTTTTTTTCTCGGTTTCATTTTTCTGTTACCTATATCCCTGGTACTAAGAATGTTAAAGCCGATGCTTTATCTCGCAGCTTCTCTCCTACGGTTGGTGCCGAGGAGGAGAGCATTTTACAGAAAGGAGTTGTGGTGGCGGCATTGGACTCCGTTTTGGAGGATGGGATTCTGAAAGCTCAAGATGATGCCCCATCTAACACTCCCCATGGGAGGTTGTTCGTGCCTAGAACCTTTAGGAGAGATTTGTTTGTGGAGTGTCATGAGTCTCGGTTGGCAGGTCATCCAGGAATTTCTGAGACTAAGAGACTTATCAGTCGCAGTTTTTGGTTGCCTGGATAGCAGAAAGAAGTCATCAATGTACTGTGTGTGCTAGGCCAAAGGCTTCACATACTCCTGCTGCGGGGTTGCTTTGCCCTCTGGAGGTTCCTAGTGCACCTTGGACACATCTCACAAGGGATTTTATTACTGATCTTCCTGTGTCCGAGGGTTTTAATGGCATCTGGGTGGTCGTGGACCGTTTTAGTAAGATGTGTCATTTGGTTCCAGTCATTAAGTTGCCCTGCGCCAAGACACTCGCTAAGGCGTTTGTTAAGGAGATTGTCAAGCTTCATGGTGTTCCCACGGATATTGTTTCTGATAGAGGACCTCAGTTTGTGGCTCGCTTTGGCGTGCTTTTTGTGACAGGTTGGGAGTCCATTTGTCATTTTCTTCTGGGTATTATCCTGAGTCTAATGGACAGACTGAAAGAAAGAACCAGGATGTAGAACAGTTTTTGCGTTGTTTTGTGGCAGACAATCAAGATGTGTGGTCTGAATTTCTGCCTCTCGCAGAATTTGCTCTTAACAATCATACGTCCTCCTCTGCTGGGTGTTCTCCTTATTTCTGTTGTACTGGGAGACATCCGTCTTTTGGTTCGTTCTCCAAATTGGGGTCGGCGGTGCCGGAGGAGGAGAATTTTTCCGGCGATTTGGAGAGAGTTTGGACTAATGTACGTTGAAACCTTCAAGAGGCTAACAAGAAGTCCAAGAAGTATTTCGACAGGAAACGTAAGGAGGTTTTGTTTACTGTGAGTGACATGGTTTGGTTGTCCTAAAAGAACCTGCGGTTGAGGATTCCCTCTAAAAAACTGGGTCCTAAGTGTTAGGCGTCGGGCATTGGCTGGATCTGAAATTGGGTCAGAATCATCAGTGGATTCTGTGGTCTCTCATTCCTGTCCAGCTGGGGCAGATGCTGCTCAGCATCGCCATCAGTCTCAATGCCTAGCTAGTTAACGAGATGTACAAGCTGTCTCTCAGGTCTTTGTTCCTGGAAGTGTTAAGCATAGGTTGCGGAGGGGAACAGGGCTGCTACAGTCTAAGTCCAGGGTGCACTGCACTGAGCATGCCCGTGACATGGCGGACCGTGATTGGTGGTTTGGTGTCAGCTGATCTGGTGACCTGGAACCGCCTGATTGGCCGCTGGTGACGTCATCAGTAGTGCGACCAATAATGCGACTGTGGGCAGGGCTTAGTGTTTAAATAACCCGACCACAACCATGGCGGTGTGCTCTGATCATTCCGTTTAGGTTGTGTTCTTGTGTGGACGCTTGTCTGTTTGGGCTCCACGTGCTCCCTAGCTGCTCTCTCCGTGACCTGCTGATGCCAGAGTTCGCTCGACTGATTAGCACAGGTCGCTTAGGCAGGCTCCACGTGCTCTCTAGCTGCTCTCTCTGTGACCTGCTGATGCCAGAGTTTGCTCAGCTGGTTAGCACAGGTCGCTTAGGCAGGCTTAGATGTGCTTAGGCAGGTAGTTCCCGTTTGGCAGTCAGGCTCCGGCAAGGGGGTTGCTATACACCCCGAGCAGACTGCGGGTTCCATATCCCTGGCCCCGCCTGTTAACCACTTGGAGAGTTACTCCTCAGGCCGGTCACACACCGGCTGGGAGCATGTACACTTCGGCGTGAGTCACACACACTTCCTAGCGCCTGCTGCATAGTCTCTGTGCAGTCAACAGAGCTACGGCTACGTTATTTGTCGCACATCTCACGTGCAGCTAACGGAGATAGTGCGAATCCTTTCCCGGTGTGTAGTAACACTAGAGGGATTTATACTTTAGTTGGTAGTTTTACATTCTTTCCTGGTGGGTGTTCTGCTGCAGTCTTCTAGGCTGCATCGCGGATCCCGGGTTTGGTTGCTTTCCATTTTAATAAAGTTGTTGCAACTGTCCCCTTAACAGTATCAGAGCGCCAGGGTCTAGCCGAACATGGCTGACAACCAGCAACTGCAGCGCTATATACAACAACTTGAGACCAGACTTAGGACTCTGGAGCAAACTGTCCCGGTTGCTGATCTAACTGCAGTAGCTACCCAGGCAGCTTCACAGGCGGCTAATCTTGTTAACACGGCCGCTGTGAATGCTGCGGCAGCTGCTATTGCCCCATTACCCCATTTTGCTCTCCCAGAAAAAATTTTTGGTGACAGCAGATCCTGCAGAGGTTTTATTAATCTGTGCTCCATTCAGTTAGAGATGATGGAGGCATGGTTCCCCTACGAAAGGGCCAAAGTGGGGGTTGTCATCTCGTTACTTTCTCACAGGGCTTTGGAGTGGGCTACCCCTCTGTGGGAGCGGAATGACCCGGTAGTGGCTAATCCGGGTCTCTTTCTTACAGCCCTAAAGAGTATTTTCCTAGGTCCTCAGGTCACGCATGATATGGCTCTTAAGATTCTAGCGTTGGTCCAGGGTTCGGCCACCACCAGCCACTCTGCCATCTAGTTCAGAACCTTAGCGGCTGAATTGGACTGGTCTGAGCGGTCGCTAATCCCAGTGTCTGGCTGGGCATATTAAAGATGCTCTAGCTACCAGAGAGATTCCAACCTATCTGGAAGAGTTAATCACTCTAGCCAACCGAATAGATTTGCGTCATGCAGAATGCAAGTTAGAGCTGGAGGTCTCCAGACCTCGGTTTCGGCTGGCACCTTCATTCTCTAGACCTATTTCCAAACCCGCGGCTTCTGACCCGGAGTCTGAGGCTATGGATATATCCCGGGCTAAGTCTAGGTTCCCTCGTTTCCGACCAGCACATCTCTTGGAGTATCCCATTAATAAGGGTTCCAAGCAGTCGGGAAACGAATGTGTCTAACCGCCGTTGGAGGAGGTGTGTTATATTCTGGGGCTTCTTGCTCCAAATTATTGTATGAGGTGACTTTGCTCTTCGGAACAACCACGGTTACTGCCACGGCGTGGGTGGATTCTGGCGCCGATGGCAATTTTTTGTCATCAACGTTTGCCCTGAAGCACACCATTCCTATGGAGTTACAGCCAAAACCAATGAACATTAGGGTAGTCAACGGTTCACTGCTGGACACGCAAATAACTCACCAGTCAATTCCCCTCACCATGTTGTTTCCTCAGGGTCACCGGGAGGTTATCTCCTTTCTTAATATTCACGGTGGATTGGATGAGGTGCTATTGGGTTTTCCTTGGCTACGATGTCACACTCCACACATTGACTGGAATAAGGGGAGAATTTCTTCCTGGGGTGAGAATTGTGTTTCTCAGTGTATGGTTACAGCCGCCCGGAGGGTAGTCTCAGAGCCTTCTACCGACTTGGCCGCTCTTCCTGTGCAATATCAGAGTTTTGCGGATGTCTTTTCCAAAAAGGCTGCAGAGACTTAACCTCCCCCAAAACCGTATGACTGTCCTATTGATTTGGCCCCCGGTACGGAGCCTCCTCGCGGTAGGGTTTATCCTCTGTCTGTCCCCGAGACCCAGGCCATGTCAGATTATATCAAAGAGAACCTGGCCCATGGGTTTATCAGAAAATTGGTCTCTCCTGCTGGAGCAGGTTTTTTCTTCGTCCAGAAGAAAGAGGGTGATTTATGTCCCTGCATTGATTACAGAGGACTAAATGCAATCACCATCAAAAATAAATACCCTCTGCCCCTTATTTCTGAACTGTTTGACAGGTTGTGAGGGGCTAACATCTTCACAAAATTGGACCTGCGAGGGGCATATAATCTCATGCAAATCCGTGAGGGTGAGGAGTGGAAAACGGCTTTTAACACTCGTGATGGTCATTATGAGTACCTCGTCATGCCCTTCGGGTTATGCAATGCCCCTGCTGTTTTTCAAGATTTTGTCAATGATATCTTTCGATATTTGCTGCTATCATCCGTGGTAGTCTATCTTGATGACATTCTTATATTTTCCCCGGACCTCTCCACACACAGAGAGGATTTTCGCAGAGTTTTCAAATGCTTGCGTTCGAATTCTCTGTATTGTAAGCTGGAGAAATGCCAGTTCTAACGGGAGTCTCTACCGTTCCTGGGTTACATCGCATCCAGTAAGGGATTGGCCATGGACCCACAAAAGTTGGTGGCGGTACAGAACTGGCAGGAGTCCCATTCCCTTAAGGCGGTGCAACGTTTCATGGGGTTTGTCAACTACCATCGGCAGTTCATACCACATTTTTCCACACTGGTGGCTCCTTTGGCCGCTTTAACCAGGAAGGGTGCCAATCCCAAGAATTGGTCTGAGACATCCGAGGCATTCCGGGAGATTAAATTCTATTTTTCTAGAGCTCCCATTCTCCATTGCCCGGATGTTGACAGACCATTCTTCCTGGAGGTCGACGCTTCCTCTGTAGGAGCAGGAGTGGTTCTCTCTCAAAAGAACAAACAGGGTAGGAGAAGACCATGTTTTTTCATCTCCAAGACCTTCTCTCCAGCAGAGAGGAATTACACGATTCGGGACAAAGAATTACTTGCTATTAAGATGGCTTTTTTGGAGTGGAGGTACCTCTTGGAGGGAGCTAAACACCCTTTTGTGGTATATTCCGATCATAAGAATCTCTCGTACCTACAGGTGGCACAGCGTCTTAACCCGAGGCAGGTCCGGTGGTCCCTTTTCTTTGCCCGATTCAATTTTTACATTCACTTTCTAAAAGGGGAGAAGAACCCTCGGGCGGATGCTTATCGTTCCTCCGGTGAGTATGCGGATGGTGGCTCCAGTGTCACTAAACCAGGTTCCTCCCAGGAGGACGTTGGTTCCTCCTACCCTACAAAATGAGGTGCTCTCCTGGGCACATGCCTCTAAGATAGGAGGTCATTTTGGGGTCAAATGTACCACGGAGTTTCTCCAACGGTCGTATTGGTGGCCTCGGTTGCCCCAGGACGTTATGGAATACATTCAAGCATGTGCCCCCTGTGCGAGAAATAAACCGTTCAGTCAGAGGCCGGCTGATTTTCTTCATCCATTACCCATGGTGGATAGACCTTGGGAACTGGTTGGGATGGATTTCGTTGTCGAGTTACCTAAGTCCCGGGGACACACGACAATATGGGTGGTTTCTGACCATTTTTCTAAGATGGTTCACCTGGTTCCTCTTCCTAGGGTTCCTTCTTCCCGGGTTCTGGCATCACTGTTCATTCATCACGTTTTCCATCTCCACGGAATGCCTGATAGGATTGTCTGTCATCGGGGTCCACAGTTTACCTCCCGGTTCTGGAGAGAATTGTGTAATTTGCTTAGCATTGAATTGAATCTTTCTACGGCCTATCACCTGGAGACCAATGGTCTGGTGGAACATTCTAACCAGACGCTTGTTACATACTTGCGCCATTTAGTTTCTGTCAACCATAATGATTGGGCGATATTGCTTCCTTAGGCAGAGTTTGCTCTAAACAACGCGGTGGCAGATTCCACAGGTCAGACTCCGTTTCTTCGGAATAATGGCCAACATCCGCGGGTCCCGGTTCCTATGCCAGTTTCCTCTGTGGAACCTGGGGTCAGAGATTGGGCTCTGGAGGCATGGGAGGTTTGGGACCATACCCAGGATGCTATATTGGCTTCCAAGAATCGGATGAGAGCGTTGACTGACACTAATCGCCGTCCAGCCCCCGTATTCTCTCCGGGCGACAGGGTGTGGCTCGCGGCTCGCAATATCAGAGGACGCGGGGAATCTGCTAAGTTTGCCCCCCATTTTATTGGTCCGTTCAAAATTTTGGCCCAAGTAAACCCCGTAGTGTACAGTTTACAGTTACCACGACACCTGAAGATTCACAACACTTTTTATGTGTCGCTCCTTAAGCCCGTTCGCCTGACAAAATTCTCTGAATCCCAACCTGCTTCAGACACCAGGGGTGATGATCTTGAGGTACAGGCAATTGTGGGGTCTAAGATGGTTCGTGGGAAGAAATATTACCTGGTACACTGGAGGGGCCATGGATCTGAGGATCGTTCCTGGGAACCGGTGGACCACATTCATGCTCCTCTGCTCATTGAGCGCCAAGTGGAGGAGGATGTTAGAAGGGGGATAATGTTAGGCGTTGGGCATTGGCTGGATCTGAAATTGGGTCAGAATCATCAGTGGATTCTGTGGCTTCCATTCGGGTCCAGCCAGGGCAGATGCTGCTCAGCATCACCATCAGTCCCAACGCCTAGCTAGTGCACGAGATGTACAAGCATTCTCTCGGGTCTTTGTTCCTAGTAGCGTTAAGCATAGGTTGCGAAGGGGAACAGGGCTGATACAGTCTAAGTCCAGGGTGCACTGCATTGAGCATGCCCGTGACATGGCGGACCGTGATTGGTGGTTTGTCGTCAGCTGATCCGGTGACCTGATACCGCCTGATTGGCCGCGGGTGACGTCATCAGTAGTAGTAGTGCGACCAATAATGCGACTGTGGGCAGGGCTTAGTCTTTAAATAGCCCGACCACAAGCATGGCGGTGTGCTCTGATCATTCCGTTTAGGTTGTGTTCTTGTGTGGACGCTCGTCTGTTTGGGCTCCACGTGCTCCCTAGCTGCTCTCTCCGTGACCTGCCGATGCCAGAGTTCGCTCGGCTGATTAGCACAGGTCATTTAGGCAGGCTCCACGTGCTCTCTAGCTGCTCTCTCCGTGACCTGCCAATGCCAGAGTTCACTCGACTGATTAGCACAGGTCGCTTATGTAGGCTTAGATGTGCTTAGGCAGGTAGTTCCCATTTGGCAGTCTGGCTCTGGCAAGGGGGGTGCTATACACCCCGAGCAGACTGCGGGTTCCGTATCCCTGGCCCCAACTGTTAACCACTTGGAGAGTTACTCCGCAGGTCACACACCGGCTGGGAGCACGTACACTCCGGTGTGAGTCACACATACTTCCTAGCACCTGCTGCGTAGTCTCTGTGCAGTCAACAGAGCTACGGCTACGTTATTTGTTGCACATCTTCCATGCAGTTAACGGAGATAGTGCGAATCCTTTCCCGTCCCGGTGTGTAGTAACACTAGAGGGATTTATACTTTAGTTGGTTGTTTTACATTCTTTCCCAGTGGGTGTTCGGCTGCAGTCTTCTAGGCTGCATCACGGACCCCGGGTTCGGTTGCTTTCCATTTTAATAAAGTTGTTGCAACCGTCCCCTTAACACTAAGTTTGTAGGTCCATTTAAGGTGCTTCAGGTTGTTAACCCGTCCACTGTCAGGTTGGATTTCCCTACTTCCTGGAAAATTAATCCTGTGTTTCATGTTTCCTTGTTGAAAAAAGCTGATGTGTCAGATAGGGATGCCACTGTCACAGTTCCTCCTGTGGTGTAAGAATTCTAGATGGCATAGAGGGAGATTGCAGTATCTTGTCTCCTGGAAGGGTTTCGGTCCTGAAGACAGCTCCTGGGTAAGGACGGATGATGTCTCTGCTCCTAGGCTTGTTAAGACTTTCCACAAGAGGTTTCTGGATAGGCCTGGGCCTGGAGGATCCGGAGAATCCTCCTGTTAGAACCCTCCTGTTTGTTTTTTTCCATCTTGTGTTTTGCGGTCAAGTGACCATCTGCCTTTATATTCCAGCTCCACCATTTCGGCTGTGCTGGACTTCAGTGTTTTAGTGTCTCTCTAGCCAGGTGCTTCGGTGCCTTTCTCTGTCAGTTCGCTTGGTCCTTCAGGGACTTCTAGTACCTTTTTGTCAGTTTGTCTTTTTGTGTTCTGCAACATCTTCTCTGTTTAGAAGGTGTCCCATTTTTGTTCCAGTCCTTAGTTCTTCTAGGGACCCCTCCCCTTATGCTATAGGTCTTCGTTCAGACTAGCCGAGGACTAAGGCGGGTCTGTTCGCTAGGAACAGGCAGCCCTCTACATCGTAGGGATTCAGCTTAGTCTTACTGTAGGGACAGCTTTCCCCTATCTTTCCTTAGTACATGTTGCAGATCATAACACTAATAGAGCCCAGGAGAGATAAGTCTGGTAATAGTCTGGTCCAAAGAAAGATATGCCTTGACGTGGTTGGTTGGCCACACAAGAATTGTCCAACTTGTGCACTAAGTACCTCGATTTCATAAGTATAGTCTATATGGCCGTGATGCAATCTAAAATTCATGTATTCAATTTACCTTGTACAATATATATACTTCAGAGTCCCATCTGACTTTCATCCATTTTTTACTGATCCAGTGCTAAAAGTCAATGCATAAAAATATTCAGTCTACTCCTTCAATGAAAAAAAATGGCTGAGAAAAAAAAACTAATGTAACTAGGATGACACCTGTTTTTTGTGTGCATCTAGCCTAATACTGATTTTAAGCACTTGATAATCGAACTGTGGTAACTATTGTAGGGTTTTCTACTCACTTCAGTCGCGTTAGAGGTAGGCACGGGACACTGTCTCTTTAAAATGTCCAAGGCAGGTTTATTATACATGCAGCACAGACTGCACTTTCAGAAGTAAACGAAAGAAAACCCTTGTCCACAGTGTAACAAAACAGAAAACAAACAGTCCATCCAATATGGCGGGTTCACCCGGTCACGGTCACGGTCAGTGTCCTTTTGGTAAAAACACTCTGGAGGTCTCCACACCTACAACCACAGACACTGAATGAGACACTTGGTTGACACATGCCCTGGGGGTGGGGATATGTGAGCAGCCAATCCCCCCTATCTCTTATGACTGCTCAAAAAAAACAGCCCTGATACACCTAATTAACCCTGTCAGCACTACTTGGGCTGGAGCATGCTTTTCTGGTTTTACATCACTGAAGATGCCAACCTCAATGAAACATATCTCCCCTCAAGGACATGTCCGGTGGCCATTTTACATACCCCCCCTCTGCCCAAAGCTGGCTGGCTTGGCACCTTCTGCTAACATACAGTGGACCCTCGACAATGCGTCAGAATTGTCATGCAGTTTCCCAGGCCTATGCTCTACATGGAAACTAAATTCCTGGAGGGCTAGGAACCACCTGGTCACTCGGGCATTGTTCCCCTTCTTCTCTCTCAGCCACCTTTGTGGGGCATGCTCTGACACCAGCCTGAACTTCCTGCCTAAGAGGTAGAATTTCAGGGTGTCCAATCCCTACTTGATGGACAAACATTCCTTCTCCACTATGGTGTAATTTTTCTCACAAGATGTCAGCTTCCGGCTTAAATACATTATGGGGTGCTCCTCCCCATTCACCTCTTGTGATAGGACAGCCCCCAGTCCAACATCTGACGCGTCCGTCTGGACCACAAACTCCTTTGAAAAATCCGGTGCTACCAGCACTAGAGATGAGCGTTGTTCTACTCGAACTGTTCGCCAATCTCAAATTCGAGCTGTTTTGGGCGGTGTTCGAGTCGTTCGGCGAACACAAACAATTTGAGAAAAATTCGGCTGTTCGAGGTTATGTTCGATAACTGTTCGTGCACCAAAATCATAACTGGATTTTTTCTCAGTAATGATGAAAATTAATGTTAATACGCAGTTTGAGTGTACAGCGGGGTGGGGGGAGGGGCAGGGGATGGATCTCTGCAGGAACAATGAAGATCTCCATTTTTTTTTCTCTTTCCCGCATTTGCAGTGGGGAGGTGCAATCTGTCAGCCTATCAGCAGCGCACACACGGAGCGAAGTGCTTTTTTTCACACAAGCAAGGGCATGTGTCATTGGCAGTGTATGTCACATGTCCTTGCCCTATAAGACCAAGCCATTTTCCCCGTCGCCACCATTTTCTCACTGCTGCAGCTGCGTGTTAGACGGCACCGCTGTTGCTGTGTGCGCTATACCTTGTTAATTTCAAGCCAATTTTCGCACAAATCTACAGATAGCTTGGGAGTAGGGAATAGTTGTGATTGCAGTCCTTTTAAGGACTAGGTTACAGCATTTCCTACGACTTTTATCAGGGAGGTCTGTGCTCTTAAATAGATAGGTTGTGGGAGTAAAGACTAATTGTAATTGGAGTCCTTTTCAGGACTAGGTTACATGAGTTCCTATCAGTTTTTGCCAGGCAGGTCTGTGCCAGTGCTGTGCAAGTTTTTTTCACAGCATTTGGCTGAATCTAGCAAAGCTAATCCTTTTTGGCCTATTGCAGAGTGTGTTAGTCAGTGGAGTAGCCTATCTGTGTTGCAAGATATAACACCTGTGTATAGAATACCAATTTTTTTACTGCACCTAGTGAAGTAAAATCTTTTGGGCATAGCATCATTCTATTAGTCCATCTATACTGACCTCCATCAGGTTGCAAACTGAATACAATTTTTTTCTGCATCTAGCTCTGAAAAAATATTTGGGCTTCTAGCAGTGTGTGGGACTTGGTCTATTAGTCCATCTATACTGACCTCCATCAGGTTGCAAATTAAAAATAATTTTTTTCTTCATTTAGCTCTGAAAAAATATTTGGGCTTCTAGCAGTGTGTGGGACTTGTTCTATTAGTCCTTCTATACTGACCTCCAGCAGGTTGCAAATTGAATATAATTTTTTTCTGCATCTAGCTCTGAAAAAATAGTTGGGCTTCTAGCGGTGTGTGGGACTTGGTCTATTAGTCCATCTATACTGACCTCCATCAGGTTGCAAATTAAAAATAATTTTTTTCTGCATCTAGCTCTGAAAAAATATTTGGGCTTCTAGCAGTGTGTGGGACTTGGTCTATTAGTCCATCTATACTGACCTCCATCAGGTTGCAAATTAAAAATATTTTTTTTCTGCATCTAGCTCTGAAAAAATATTTGGGCTTCTAGCAGTGTGTGGGACTTGGTCTATTAGTCCATCTATACTGACCTCCATCAGGTTGCAAATTAAAAATAATTTTTTTCTGCATCTAGCTCGGAAAAAATATTTGGGCTTCTAGCAGTGTGTGGGACTTGGTCTATTAGTCCATCTATACTGACCTCCATCAGGTTGCAAATTAAAAATAATTTTTTTCTGCATCTAGCTCTGAAAAAATATTTGGGCTTCTAGCAGTGTGTGGGACTTGTTCTATTAGTCCTTCGATACTGACCTCCAGCAGGTTGCAAATTGAATATAATTTTTTTCTGCATCTAGCTCTGAAAAAATAGTTGGGCTTCTAGCGGTGTGTGGAACTTGGTCTATTAGTCCATCTATACTGACCTCCATCAGGTTGCAAATTAAAAATAATTTTTTTCTGCATCTAGCTCTGAAAAAATATTTGGGCTTCTAGCAGTGTGTGGGACTTGGTCTATTAGTCCATCTATACTGACCTCCATCAGGTTGCAAATTAAAAATAATTTTTTTCTGCATCTAGCTCTGAAAAAATATTTGGGCTTCTAGCGGTGTGTGGGACTTGGTCTATTAGTCCATCTATACTGACCTCCATCAGGTTGCAAATTAAAAATTATTTTTTTCTGCATCTAGCTCTGAAAAAATATTTGGGCTTCTAGCAGTGTGTGGGACTTGGTCTATTAGTCCATCTATACTGACCTCCATCAGGTTGCAAATTAAAAATAATTTTTTTCTGCATCTAGCTCTGAAAAAATATTTGGGCTTCTAGCAGTGTGTGGGACTTGTTCTATTAGTCCTTCGATACTGACCTCCAGCAGGTTGCAAATTGAATATAATTTTTTTCTGCATCTAGCTCTGAAAAAATAGTTGGGCTTCTAGCGGTGTGTGGAACTTGGTCTATTAGTCCATCTATACTGACCTCCATCAGGTTGCAAATTAAAAATAATTTTTTTCTGCATCTAGCTCTGAAAAAATATTTGGGCTTCTAGCAGTGTGTGGGACTTGGTCTATTAGTCCATCTATACTGACCTCCATCAGGTTGCAAATTAAAAATAATTTTTTTCTGCATCTAGCTCTGAAAAAATATTTGGGCTTCTAGCGGTGTGTGGGACTTGGTCTATTAGTCCATCTATACTGACCTCCATCAGGTTGCAAATTAAAAATTATTTTTTTCTGCATCTAGCTCTGAAAAAATATTTGGGCTTCTAGCAGTGTGTGGGACTTGGTCTATTAGTCCATCTATACTGACCTCCATCAGGTTGCAAATTAAAAATAATTTTTTTCTGCATCTAGCTCTGAAAAAATATTTGGGCTTCTAGCGGTGTGTGGGACTTGTTCTATTAGTCCATCTATACTGACCTCCATCAGGTTGCAAATTAAAAATAATTTTTTTCTGCATCTAGCTCTGAAAAAATATTTGGGCTTCTAGCAGTGTGTGGGACTTGGTCTATTAGTCCATCTATACTGACCTCCATCAGGTTGCAAATTAAAAATAATTTTTTTCTTCATTTAGCTCTGAAAAAATATTTGGGCTTCTAGCAGTGTGTGGGACTTGTTCTATTAGTCCTTCTATACTGACCTCCAGCAGGTTGCAAATTGAATATAATTTTTTTCTGCATCTAGCTCTGAAAAAATATTTGGGCTTCTAGCGGTGTGTGGGACTTGGTCTATTAGTCCATCTATACTGACCTCCATCAGGTTGCAAATTAAAAATAATTTTTTTCTGCATCTAGCTCTGAAAAAATATTTGGGCTTCTAGCAGTGTGTGGGACTTGGTCTATTAGTCCATCTATACTGACCTCCATCAGGTTGCAAATTAAAAATAATTTTTATCTGCATCTACAGTACCTCTGATAAAATATTTGGGCTTCTAGCAGTGTGTGGGACTATTTGTATTAGTCCATCTATACTGACCTCCATCAGGTTGCAAATTCAAAATAATTTTTTTCTGCATCTAACCCAGCCAATAGTTTTGGCCTAATACCACAGTTTGGCCACTCAGCTCTGCTCGGTTACCATCCATTGTTTTTTTGTGCAAACAACTCCAGAGTTGTGAATTAGTTAACCACCAAAATGAGTGGAAAAAGGCCTGCTGCTGGTGGAAAGGGGAATAGGCGTGTTGGGAAGGGGAAAAAAGGTTGTGTCCGTGGGGTAGGTGTTAAAGCAACAGTAACATCTGCAGAAGAAAGACCATCTTCCAGCCAAACTAAAATGTCTACTTCTTTTAGCGGACAATGTGATAAGATCCCTTTCTTACGGCCACGCCAATCGCTACAAATTCCAGATGAGGCACAAAAACAGCAGGTGCTTCAACGGATATCAAGTGCTCCTTTAAGTGGGCTCTCCTCCACATCAACTTCAACATCACAAATACTCCAGTCCTCAAAGGTGTCACCCAAATCGCACTTGCTTCCTCACAGCTCCCAAATCTCCAGCTGCCCGTCTGAGTATGAGGTAGAACAGATGGTTGAGTCTGCAGAGCTGTTTACTCATACTATAGCCTGGGAATCAGAGGTCGACTCCAGCGCTTCTGTGAATCCAGACGAGGAAATGATCTGCACTGATGCCCAGAATCTTTATGAGTCGGATCCAGGACCAGACGCAGAAGGTTCTGACCATAATGTAGACCCTCATTCCCAAACTGTAACTCCTGTTGGTGGAGACAATGAGGAAGACGATGATAAGACTCAAATACCTGATTGGAGCGACAACTTTAGTTTTTTGTCAGGGCAGGAACAGGTTGGCTCTGAGGACGACGGATGTGATAACGCACAGGGTGATGATGATGAGGTCGGAGATCCCACTTACTGTCAACCCACAGTCAGCCAAGAGATGAGGTCAGCAGAGGAGGTGGAGGAAGATGCTAGTGACGACGAGGTCAGGTTGCGCCTTCCTGGACAGAGACGTAGTACTGGAAGCACGTCAACAACTGCATCCTCAAACACAACTCTGCCTCTCACCACAAGTCGTGGTGGCTCTTCAGGTCGCATGGGTGCTAAGCCTTGCATAGCCTGGGCATTTTTTCAGATCGATAAAGATGACCCAACTCGTGTTATCTGTAACATTTGTCAGCAAAAGCTAAGTAGAGGCCAAAAAATACATAGTTTGAGTACTTCATGCATGAACCGGCACATGGACATGAAGCATAAGTTGCAGTGGGAAGCTCAGTGTGCTACAATGCGGCCTAGCCGGCCGGGCCAATCACCGTCTGCCATATCTTGTGCATCCGCGGCCTCTTCATCCTCTGTGACTGGGGGGACAGCAGTCACACCTATTTTGGGGCGCAGACCTGCCACCTCTTTACCCGCAACAGCCAGCGTGATTGGCAGGTCATCATTTTCTTTGGAGGTGGTAACACCAGCTGGTGTTGAGCGCTGTCCGACATCGATAGCACCACCTTTGGATCAAGGCAACCTAACATGTCCGCCTGCATCTTCCTCACAGACCGGCAGTTTGCCAGGGACACCCTTATCAACCCCGTCTAAGCACAATAGCCAGCCCTCGGTCCCTCAGATGTGGACAAGTAAAAGACCATTTCCTCCTAGCCATGAGAAAGCTAAGAGGTTGAATTTCACCATCTGCAAGCTCTTGGCTACAGAAATGCTGACTTTCCGCCTGGTGGATACAGAGGATTTTCGAGACCTTATGTCCGTCGCAGTGCCCCAGTACCAGATGCCCAATCGGCACTACTTCTCAAAGAAAGGTGTGCCTGCGCTCCACCAGCATGTCGCACACAACATCACCGCTTCTTTGAGAAACTCTGTGTGTGACAGGGTGCATTTCACCACAGACACTTGGACGAGTAGGCATGGACAGGGGCGTTACATGTCGCTGACTGGGCACTGGGTAACTATGGTGACAGCAGGACAAGGGGCTGCTGTCCAAGTCTTGCCGTCCCCACGAGTTGTGCGTCAATCCTCTTTATGTCAAAGTTCCTCCACTGCTTCTGCCTCCTCAACCTCCTCTCGGTCTTCCACCTGCACCCAAAGCCTGTCTGGTCATGCCACAAGCTTTCTAACTGCGCAGAAGGGATCCTGCACACCTCCTTACTATGCTGGCAGTAGGGCTCAACGTCATCAGGCGGTTTTTACATTGAAATGTCTGGGAAATGTGAGTCACACAGCTGAGGAGTTGTGGTCAGCTCTGGAGAACCAATTTCATGAATGGTTGTCTCCACTGGACCTGAAACCAGGGAAGGCCGTGTGCGACAATGCTGCAAACCTGGGTGCGGTCCTTCGCCGGGGCAATGTCACACACGTGCCTTGTATGGCTCACGTGTTGAACCTGGTTGTCCAGCAATTTTTAGCCCACTATCCCAGACTAGATGGCCTTCTGCAGAGGGCACGGTCGCTGTGTGCTCACTTCCGCCGTTCGCATCCCGCAGCTCAGCGACTTACATCTCTACAGAAGTCGTTTGGCCTGCCACTTCACCGGCTAAAATGCGATGTGCCTACCCGGTGGAATTCAACTCTGCACATGTTGCAGCGACTGTGGCAGCACCGACAAGCCCTGGTGCAATACGTTCTGACGTATAGCCTGGGCCAACGAGATTCAGAGGTGGGGCAAATCACGCTGGAGGAGTGGTCTCAGATCAGGGACCTATGCACCCTTCTGCACAGTTTTGAAATGGCGACGAAGATGTTTAGTGCTGACGATGCCATTATCAGCATGACTATTCCGGTGATTTACATGCTGGAGCACATGTTAAACAGAATTCGGAGTCAGGTGGTGGCACAAGAGGAGGTGGAGGAAGTAGAGGAGGAGGAGTTGTATGTGGAAGGGCTAACATCTGCAAGGTCCAGACGGTCGGCAGCACCAAGGCGGCAGGCATGATAGGGTGGGGGAGATGGTTTTACCAGGGCGCATGGTAGCAGCCAAACTAGTGAGGAAGGTGCAGGAGCCCAGGAAGAAGTGGAGGACGAACTGATGGAAGACTCATCAGATGAGGGAGACCTTGATCACATTTCTGTTGTGCGAGGTTGGGGGGAGAGGACAGAGGAAGGAAGCATGATTGTTACCTCGCCACCAACACAACAGGGACTTGGTGCTCCTGGATGCGCAACACACATGAGTGCCTTCTTGCTGCACTACCTGCAACATGACCCTCGAATTGTGAGAATTAGAAATAATCCTGACTACTGGGTTGCCACACTGTTAGATCCCCGGTACAAAAGTAAATTTGCAGAAATTATTCCTGCCATAGAAAGGGATGCACGCATGCAGGAGTATCAGCAGAGACTGTTGCAGAATCTTACATGTGCTTTTCCACAAAATACCAGTGGTGCACGTAGTGAATCTCACAGTTCCAACTTGCCAACCGTGGGACCGTCAAGTGTTCAGCACTCAAACCGTAACAGAACCACAGTATCTGCTGGTAACATCAATTTTGCGGAATCATTTCACCACTTTTTTAGCCCATCCTTTGCAAGGCCACAGGAGACAAGAAGTCTGACACATAGTCAACGCCTAGAGACGATGGTACAGGAGTATCTCCAAGTAAACATTGAAGCCACGACTGTGTCACTGGACCCTTGCTCTTTTTGGGCTTCCAATCTGGATAAATGGCCGGAGCTAGCCACTTACGCCTTGGAGATCTTGTCATGCCCCGCAGCCAGCGTTCTGTCTGAACGTGTGTTCAGCGCTGCTGGTGGTGTGCTGACAGATAAGCGCACGCGGCTCTCCAGTGATAATGTAGACAGACTCACGTTCATAAAGATGAACAAATCATGGATCCGAAACGACTTTTCTACCCCTGTGTCATCCTGGGGAGAGTAAAAGCTTGATGATTGGTTAAAATCACCCTACCAACCGTTTTAAGCTTTCAAATTACTAATCATGTTTATCTGTATCTTGACTGGAAAATAATTTGGGCTTTGTAGCAGTGTGCAGCACTGATCCTATTAGGCCATCTATACTAAAGCTTCACCAGATTTAAAATTAAAAATAATTTTTAGCTGCATCTAGCCCGGAAAATAATTTTGGGGCTCCGAGATGCGCAAGGCACATAAGTGCCTTCTTGCTGCATGACCTGCAGCATGACCCTCATATTGTCAGAATTCGAAGTAATCATGACTACTGGGTTGCCACACTCTTAGATCCCCCAAACTTTTCGATCAACCTTTTCATTTTAATAAAGACCAAAAAAATGGTCATTTTTGAAATTATAAGCATTAGCAGGTTGTTAGAAACTGAAATCAAACAGTTTTCAACTCAAAACTTTATTCTAGGTGATGTTACATTTTCACATAGGACCCCTTGTTCGAAAGGAGCTTCTGAACTCTCTCGTCCATTGAATTTGTCAGGTTTTGGATGGTTTCTGCTTCAATTGTTTTGCATGAGGACAGAATACCCTCCCAGAGCTGTTGCTTAGATGTGAACTGCCTCCCGCCATCATAGACACTCCTTTTAATGATGCTCCAAAGGTTCTGAATGGGGTAGAGGTCAGGGGAGCATGGGGGTCACACCATAAGTTTGTCCCCTTTTATGCCCATATCAGCCAGAGATGCAGATGTTTTATGTGCAGCATGAGATGGTGCATTATCATGCAGAAAAATGATCTTGCTGTGAAATACACGGTTCTTCTTCTTGAACCATGGCAGGAAGTGCTGTTTGAGAAAATCCACATACATTATGGAGTTCATCTTTAGCGCCTTCAGGGATCCTAAAGGGGCCGACAATCTCTCTCCCCATGATTCCAGCCCAAAACATTACTCCACCTCCTCCTTGTTGGCGCTGTAGCCGTGTTTGCGTGGGGTGTCCATCAACCAGCCATCCTCCACTCCATCCATCTGGACCATCGAGCGCTGCACGGCACTCATCCGTGAACAAAACAGTTTTGAAATCAGTCTTCATGTAATGTTTGGCCCACTGGAGCCGTTTCTGCTTGTGTGAAGTGGATAGAGGAGGTCGACAGGATGGCGCATGCACAGCTGCAAACCTCTGAAGGACCCTGCATCTTGTTGTTCGGGGGACGTTGGAGGCACAAGCAGCTTCAAAAACTTGTCTGCTGCTATGACAAGGCTTTTTTGCCGCTGCTCTTTCAACCTGACGTAATTGCCTGTAGGAAAGAGTCCTCAATTTGCCCTTATCAGCACGCACATGTGTGTACTGTGAATCAGCTACATACTTCTTGATTGCCAAGACACTTCATCCTGATCATCGCACAATGTTGATTGTAGTCATGCCTTGACCTAAACACTCCACAATTTGTTGCTTCTCAGCAGCCGACACATCCTTTTTCTTTCCCATTTTGGCAGAAAATGTAGGCTGCTTAATAATGTGAGAGAGCCTTCTTAAGTAGTCTTGCCTTTCATTGGACACACCTGCCAAACTAATTAGCACAGGTGTCTGCAATTGCTTACAGTGATATAAAGAGCCCTGACACACATCACCATCAATGAGTTTAACTGACAAACAAACAAATTCTTCCCTTATCACTCCTAAACACTTTTTGTATAATAATTTGGAACGCAGTGTACATGTGCTTTTCCACAAAACACCAGTTGTTCACGTAGTGAATCTTACAGTTCTAACTTGCCAACCGTGGTCTGTATGGAGTTGTTCAATAAAGGGCCCAAAATTAAGATAACATAGATGGGAGAGGTCTCTATGAATAGGAATTCCTAAGTATTTGATACCCTGTGAGGGCCAGGCAAAGGGAAAGTTGGACTGGATGGAATCCTATATGGATTTGGGGAGGGAGACATCGAGGGCCTCAGACTTCGCTGCATTGATTTTAAAATTTTACCATGTAACAAAGTGATCTATTTCAGCCATAACAGCATGGATGGATATATGTGATTGAGTGATATATACTAGGACATCATCAGCAAATAGAGAGCACTTGTACTCAGTGCCTCCCACCTCAATCCACCTAATATTGGGGTTATGGCGAATTGATGAGAGCAGGTGGTCCGTCACTAGGATGTATAAGAGAGGGGACAGAGGACATCACTGCCTTGTCCCATTGGTGATTGTGAAAGGTGATGAAAATGTTCTGACGCACCCCCTGGGCCTTGGGACACCCGGAGCCGGACCCTTTTTGGTGGATGCTGGTGGTTGTAGTCTTCGTGGCGGCGACCCAGTTCCGTGGCTCAGGGCGGTCAAACCAGTGGCGGAACTATTTATGTGGTTTTCATGTTTAAATGTCCGACTACGCCACCCGTGGATTGCGGTCAGAGTGAACCGCCGCTACAGGGCAGACCACTGAGGCTGGTGTTGTGGGTGCAGCAGAGCGTAGCATAACTCCCCACGGGAGGAGTATAGCCTCAGGGCAGTGTATGCGGAGGATGGGGGTGATGGTGCAGGGCAGCAGCAGTAACGACACGGAGTCAGTGATGCAGTTCAGGGCCTTTACTCACAGTTCTTATTATCCAGACCACGTCTGCAGGTAACGGCTGCCCACGTCGTACTGTGCTCACCAGGTGAGGGGCTCAGACAACTCCCAGATAACTTTGGAGCACTTCACAGGACCCCCTTTGTGTGTCCTTTGTCTGGCCTTTCTTACCAACACTTCTGTCCGGCTGCCTCGGGCCTCCTCTTGGTAAACTTGGCGCCAGTTTCCCTGACCCTATGTGGTGCCTTCCTAGCGGGTGTAGCGAGGGGCTGCGCCACATAAAATGTCAGAGCCTCCGGTTTCTAGCTGAGGGTCGTTTCCTGCCTCCACTAGTTTGGGGACCGGTCTCCCCCTTTGGCCTGACCCCTCCATGCAGGTGGATTCGGGCGTGCGGTGGCGACTCGCCCGTCCGCACCCCTGGGATCCCTTCATTCCTCGTTCCTGGAGCCTTCTCCGCTCCTCTTCCTTCCTTCTCCCTCTTCCAGGCCTGGGCCTCTGTTACTAGGCCCGCCTCCGGAGCAGAGCTCATGCAGAGCCCCTGCTCCCTGCCACTTCTGCTCAGACTTCTCTGCACTGAACTAAGATGGTGCCCACCTTTTATACTCCCTTCTCAATGCACCCAGGAACTGCTTCCTCCCTGCTCCTGCACTACAGGGTTCCCCTTGCTCAGTGTTCCCTCCCCCCACTCCAGCCAGGGACAGGGACTGTCGTGCCCATCTCAGGGGCATATTGGTCGCCCTGCCCCACGGCAATGTGGTGTAATGCATGCAGGTGTCGGGTCCTGATCCACACTCCATCCTTACCTGAGAGTGAGATATCATACCTCTGGGTGAGGTGCAATACGTCTGTAGCAACCGAGCCCTCAGGGTGCTACAGTTCCATTTATCTTCAGCCTAGGTGACGTATTGCGATACAGGGCCGTGATTTTGGCTATAAAAGGGTCCCCTAGACCCCTACCCCAAGCTTTTTAAGAGAATCATATATGGCGTGCCAGGAGACTCTATGGAATGCTTTCTCAGCATCCAACGAGAGTATCTAATTACAAATTTTTAACTGCATCTAGCCCAGGAAATACTTTGTGCCTAGTAGCAGTGTCTGCTAGTGAGCGGATTATCCCGGCTGTTAAGCAAGCTGCGCCACCTGTAGTTTAGACACTTAATTTTTTCAAAGGAAATGCTTCGGGACCATGGGATACTTAGTGAAGAGCATCAGGAGGCACCCCAAGGCATAGGGGCTGGGACTGGCAGTAGGATGCCTTGCGGTGGACAGCCGAGCTCGATCCTTATAAAAGCTTTTTAACTGCAGCAGCTTTAGTGGACGCTACTGGAGCTGGAATTACCTCGGCTGCTGGCATGAGACTTGCCCTCCAATAGATCCTTGTAAATGGATTTAAAGTGTATTCATTCAAATTAGAGAGACAATTTAAATTAAAAAGCTTAGAGCTGCCTCCACCACAGGGGGGCTCGCTCGACCCACCAGCGGACAGGCACCAGTATTGGGAGAGGGGGGCTGGCCGTCAGGGTTCACCGCGGCTCTGGCACAAACCCGGCGACACGGAGGTGGCACGGGCAGGAGCGGACTGGCCGTGTCGGCTTCTCACTTTTTGGATTTTAGAAGGGCATGACATGCCTATATCTGTGTCTCCCCCTCCTTTTACTCCTCCACCTCTTTTATTTTCGCATGACTATATGTACTTGTCACTTTTCCATGTGTTAGTTATGTCTTCTGAGCAGTTTGTCAGCTTTTGGACACCTTTGAAGGTGTTTTCTATGTGTTTCTATGTGTTTTTGTTTGCCTGCCATTGGTTTTAACGGTGTTCGAAGGTGTTCGACGAACAGTTCGACGAACAGTTCGGCGAACACACGGGTGTTCGACGAACCGAACCGAACTCGAACACTACGGGGGTGGCTCAACACTAACCAGCACTGGCTGTTTACACAGGGCCTGCTTCAGCTCCTGGAAAGCCGTCTCAGCTTCTGGGGACCACTTAGCCATAGCCGACTTTGTCCCTTTATGGAGGTCTGTCAAAGGGGTGGCTATCATGGCGAAGTTAGGGATGAACCGGCAGTAGTAGCCCACGATGCCCAGAAAAGCTCTGACCTGTTTTTTTGAGAGAGGTTGTGGCCAGCTCTGAATCGCTTCAATTTTATTTATTTGGGGCTATATCACACCTCTGCCTATGACATAGCCAAAATATCTGGCTTCCTCCATGCCCATGGCACATTTCTTCGGGTTGATTGAAAACCCCGCCTTCCGCAGAGCATCGAAAATTGCCTGGACTTTACTCAGAAGGCTTCCCCAATCCTGGCTGTAGATCACGATATAATCCAGGTAGGCCACTGCATACTTCTTGTGGGGAATTAGGATCCGGTCCATGGCTCTCTGGAAGGTAGCTGGAGCTCCTTGCAACCCAAACGGCATCTTGGTGTACTGAAAACACCCATCTGGAGTTGAAAAGGCCGTCTTCTCCTTGACATCTTTGGCCATAGGGATCTGCCAATACTCTTTTGTGAGGTCAAGGGTGGTAATGTACCTGACCGGCCCTAGCCTTTCAATTAGTTCATCTACCCTGGGCACTGGATATGAATCGAACATAGAGACCTCATTCAGTTTCCTATAGTCATTGCAAAGCCGCCATTCTCCATCTGGTTTCGGCACTAGGACTATGGGACTGGACCAACCACTCTTGGATTCTTCAATGACTCCCAAACTTAGCATCCGCTTTACTTCTTTCGAGATCACCTCTCGGTGGGCTTCGGGAATCCGATACTGCTTCAGGTTTACCCGGACATGAGGTTCAATAAGGAACATTTCTCAAATGTTTATGGCACTAAATGCCATATGGGTTCATAGAATTTATAGATGTAATACAACAATGGTTTAGTATTTGGCAGCCTTTGCATCTTATTAAGCTAAACTGTTATATTTGTCATAAGATCTCTTATTTCTATACGGTATCTAAGAATGCACTGTTTTATCGTAGAGCTTTTTTTAAAAAATATTGCTATAATACTGATTTTATTGAGCCCAATCTCATGCATTGTAAGACACAAAGAGTAAAGCAACATTTCCGCTACATTGATATTTCTAGAAAAAGCCATTACCATCTATCACACATTTACATAAAGACAAACCTCTAAAAGACAATTCTAAGTGTTTACAGACCTGCATTGCGTCTCATCCCTATAACAAAGACCAAGCTTAATTATGTTCTAAAAAGAATTAAAAGTAAGAAAAAGACCAGCACATGCTGAGGAAGATAAAATTCATCCTCCGCTTTATGAATTTTCTAATTTTAGGATTGTACAGGAAAGCTGTTGGAAGCACACTGATAACATGGATTGGACAATAATTGGAGGTTTTAATGAAGTCTGTTTGGATGTGAAAGGGATATCTAGAGATGGACTGAATTATGCCTACTTAATATAACAAGTCACAGCAGAAAATTGCTCCTTTCAGAAAGAACATAAAATGCTATCAATGACATTACAGTGTTACAAGGTGTGTGCTCCTGCAGATAATAGAAACATGGCACCCATATCAGGGGAGTCACACTCACATACTGGAACGGGACCAAAAGCCGGCATAAGGCGATTCAATCCTTGTCTTTGAGAATTTATGCATTGTTCTGCTCTGCTCATATACTACATTGATTATTTTTATCCAGAATGCATGTATTGCTAACTGAAACACCTCCTTTGTTAGCTGCATTTCAAGAACCACCCGATATGGTTCCAGCATGTTCCAATATGAAATCAACTTTGCAAATATTGATTAGAATTAAAGTAGCATTTTTATGTAAAGCTTCTATGCATACCTATGTGTCTCCTAGGTAAAACAGTTCAATTCACAATTCTATTGTGTCTCAGTTATCCATATACTCTTATTAGTAACCAGCAAAGTTACGTGACAACTTGACCAGACATCATATAAGATTAATTTAAAAAATATATAATTGCTTATGCCTTATTTACTTATATAAGATTTGACATGAATTTTCATGCATAATCTGCCATAACCTACGTTATCTATGAAGACAATCCACATACATTTAGAAAGAGTTTTAAAAACCTCCTTCATGAGTAACTTTTACCATGGATTTTTTACTTGTGTGGTAGAAAATAAATCTGTTATGCAAATAAGCAGCATGTAACTTATTTCACACATATCTGATAGCTTACCACTGTACTCACTGCTGAGACATTAAATTCACAGTGATAAAATCAGCACAAATTTCTCATAATGAACCAATTATTTCAATGGCAATTTGCGGCATGTATTTATGTAAGTGGTAACACTTAGAAAACCATAAAACTTAGCATTTTTAAAAATCAAATATGTTTCTTGCATAAAGAAAACATTAATTTAACTTTTACTTCCAAGGATAATAATTACATAGCGCCAATATAATCCACAGCACTTTACAAGTCAATGGTACATGAGCAAAATATATCAGATATTACAGAATAACAAACTACTGCACAAGAGGAGTGAGGGTCCTGCTCCCAATCTTAACTTATGAAAACATAAGGGTGACATAAGAGGTAAAACGTGCTTGTGATGGGTGGTCCAGCCTTCCTTTATGTCATTCACCAGCCAGCACAGATATGATGTGCTATTCAGATCATGAATACCCATCGATATTGGCAGGTTCAGGTGATGATAGTCTAATGGGTATAGGGGCCTTTAGGAGAGGGGATCAGCAAGTAAATGTAGTAACCAGAGCTCAGATCTGAATCGAAAACTGTGGGTGACCAAAAGAGGCCTAGACACAAGAGATGCCCTCGTAATGTGACAGATTTGAAGCTACTGCAAGGAAGAGTGGGTAAAGATGACCAATTATAGATGTGCCCTGCTGATAGACTATTCAGTCATAAATTCAAAGGGTATTTTTAAGTGTGTACATATTTATGCGACCACATTATTTAAGTTGTTTGTTCTTTATTTTCCCTTTTCCACCCAAAAAGATCAGTCTACTTTTGAATTGTACAGATCATAGGTGACATGAAAGGTGGAAAAAGTTCTGAAATGCTTGTATTTTAATATAGGTGTGTAGACTTTTTAAATTCACTGTAAATAGACATAAACCAGATTTCTAAATTACAACTTTTTAAAATGTCGATAAAAAGTTGCAAATAGTAAAAAGTGGAAAAACATCTGTAGACTGAAGTGTTATATAAAGAAGTGCTAAACTTATCAAACAATGCAACACTTTGTTAAATTTGACACAAAGGCAAGACAGTCACAAACAAACCTCACTTTATAGTCATGTCAATTTATCCCCCCCAAAAAAATCATAAGCTAAAACAAATTCCATCAATAGGTCTGTGAACGTTTTTTTGTCTCTACCAAGTGTACTGATCATCAGAAAAAAAGTCTACCAAGATCATCCAACTGGAAGGGGGTTATTTTCAAAAATGGCCATTGAAAAACTTCAAAATTGGCAAATTCCTCTGAAAATCTTATTTTTAAGCGTCTTCTACTTTCTTGTTGCTTTCTAACTTTCTTATTTTATAAGACCAAGCATTTATGGTATTAACTGTATGTTTTCTTTTGTTTGAAAAATGAGTACTTGTCTTAGTGAGAAGTGTCCCATCAGCAAAGAAAGTTTGATAGACAGTGCCGTAATCCAAGTTCTTGAGAAGAGTGCTGATGGCATAAATGCAGCAAGTATTCTGAGAGGTGGCAGTGTTGTTGTCACTGCTGGCTGTAAAGTGCATGTGCAATGTCGAAAACGTTATGTGAATAAAAAAGACATTCATTTGATGAAACGTGAGTTCAGTAAACCTGAACCGAGGAAAAGTGAGCAAGTCTCTGCCGGGCCTTTCATGAATAGGCGTGATTGTCTTATCTGTGGGACACTTGTTTCCCTTGGATATTCTGACTACAGCTACGATACATTTGCCAGGACCACCAAGGAGTGATGTGAAAATCGTTCAGATGACTGGTTATTGAAAGTAAAAAGGAGAATTGAGTACTATGGTGGTGATCTTCATGCAGCTGTAGGGTAAATTTTTGCACCGAATATTATCTGCCACACCAATTTTGGGATGGTTCTGCGAAAAGCGTAGAAAAGGTGGGCATCTTAATGATGCTGCCCAAGAGCATTCTTTTTTAAAAATGTGTGCTTATCTTGAAGAGGATGGTGAAGAACAGTTGACCATTTCAGATCTTCAAGAAAAAATGAAGGAGTTCTTGAATAATGATGATTTATCTTCTTATTAACAATTATCTTCATGACAGAATTTCTTCCATTGTATTATTTTTTATACACACAATTCTCTGTTACAATGGATGAGACAAGGTGCTTTGGGGTGACTAACTTTCAGCCCTCAAAAGTAACTTAAAAATCCCCTCTTACTACAAGGCTAATATAACCAGCTCATTTATATGCACTCAAATACTTGATGCACAAACATCTGTTATATAAATCAAGAAGCATGGTGAAGCATATAGTAAAATTGAAACACAATATATCACATGTAATAAGGTAACCAAGTTGTCAGTATTGTTCTAACATAATATACAATTTGGATAGTCCATCTGCTAAAGTCAATAGAGATAATACTCAGGAGATGTTTTTCACAGAACACTTTGTTTGATATATCAATAGCCATAAATTCTTCTACATTTTCAAGTACATGAAGAAACTTGCTAGGATAAAAGTAAACTGATCTTTATTCAACGAAGTTGTGCAAGAAACATTTTGGTTATGAGTAGTGTTGAGCGATACCTTCCGATATCAGGAAATATCGTATCGGATTGGATCGGACCGATACCCAAAAAGTATCGGATATCGCCGATTCCGATACCGGAAACCAATGCAAGTCAATGGGACACAAATATCGGAATGAAAATAAACCCTTTCTTTCCTTGTAGGTTAATTCTACATGAAGTAAAACAACTAAGAATAATGTAGAATGTATTACACGAAAAGCCGGCAATTCATTAGCGGCATACACCGGTACCTGACAATTTACAACAGAAAGAATAGAGCTTCACACATAGATTAGATAGATAGAAACATGTCAGTCACATATATATGAAGTACAGTGACAGTGTTGCTTACTGTACTTGTCATTTAGTGTAAAGGATTTATTTAAAAAAATAATTGTGTTTTCATGCACTGTCTCTTTAAAAAAGCCGGCCGGCAATTCAGCAGCGGTACCCGACAATTTATAACAGACAGAATAGAGCTTCACACATAGATTAGATAGATAGAAACATGTCAGTCACGTATATATGAAGTACAGTGATAGTGTTGATTACTGTACTTGTCATTTAGCGTTAAAATAAAGGATTTATTTTAAAAAAAATTGGCGTGGGGTTCCTCTTAATTTTAGTCTCTAGCGGAGGTTAAGCAGATGGCTGGGGCAGATGTTTGAAGCCTGGGAATGGGGTAATACCCACGGAGCTTCCCATGCTACTAATATGAGCCCCCAGCTGAATACCTAGCCTTTACTAGCTATTAAAATGGGGGACCCCCTCAAAAAAATGACATGGGGTCCCCCCTAATTTAATAGCTAGCAAAGGCTAGGCAGACAGCTGGGGGCTGATATTAATAGCCCAGGAAGGGTGCCATGAATTTCCTGAAATAATTTTAAAAAAATTGACACGGGGCTTCGCACTATATTTGTGTCCAGCCAGGTACAGCAGGCAGGAACGGGCTTCCCCCAACCACCAGCTGCCTATTTGTACCTGGCCGGACACAACAATATAGGGAAGCCCTTTTTTTCTTTATTATTTCATGAATTTCATGAAATAATTAAAAAAAAAAATACGTGGGGCTTCTCCCCATTTGTGTGTCCAGCCAGGTACAACTAGGCAGCTGGGGGATGGAATCTGCAGCGCAGGGAGGCCCAAGCTTTCTGCCCCCCCCCCGGTGCAAATTGCAGTCCGCAGCCACCCCGGAAAATGCCGCGTTCATAGAAGCTGGATGCTGTACCTGGCTGGCATACAAAAATATGGCACAGCCCACGTCAAAATTTTTGGGAAAAATTAATTAAAAAATAAATAATAATTTAGGGACTGCATCTTTATTAACTCCTCAAATGTCATTTAGTGTTAAAATAAAGGATTTATTTAAAAAAAAATTGGCGTGGGATCCCCCATAATTTTAGGCTCTAGCGGAGGTTAAGCAGACGGCTGGGGCAGATGTTTGAAGCCTGGGAAGTGGGTAATACCCACGGAGCTTCCCAGACTACTAATATCAGCCCCCAGCTGAATACCTAGCCTTTACTAGCTATTAAAATGGGAGACCCCCCCAAAAAAATGATGTGGCGTACCCCCTATTTAATAGCTAGCAAAGGCTAGGCAGACAGCTGGGGGCTGATATTAATAGCCCAGGAAGGGTGCCATGAATATTGGCCCCCTCCCAGGCTAGAAACACCAGCCGTCAGCTGCCCCAGAAATGGCGCATCCATAGGATGCGCCAACTCTGGCACTTAGCCTCGCTCTTCCACGCTGCCCTGGTGCGGTGGCAGGGGGTAATAGGGTTGGGGTTCATGTCAGCGCCAGCTGCCATGAAGCCCAGGTTAGTAATGATGGGCGTCTATAAGATACCCCCATTACTAACCTACAAAGTGTTAAAAAGAAAAAACACACTACACCCAGAAAAAAATAATTTATTTGAAATAAAACACACCATTTTATTTAATTCTTAGTTTACTAAAAAAAAATAGTTACCTGTCCACGTTTCTGCGCTGATCTCCCATGCACGGCTGTTACATCTGGAGATGGTGACAGCTGTGCATGGCTGCTGTAAGCTCACGCTGCCAGGAACACGTCCGCTCCCGGCAGCGGGAGCCACTGACTGAGGTCACCGGAGTGCATTCAGGCAGCGCAGCTCCGGAGACCTCCTTTACGGCACTGCTGTACCGTGGGAATTTCTCACGATACAGCAGGGCCGTAAAGGAGCTAACCGGAGCAGCGCTGCCTGAACTCCGGCGAACCCGCTTATGCAATGACGGGGCTGCTTTACGGCCCCATCATTCTAGCGGCGGCAGCGGTTCAGAGCGGTCACATTCTATGTGGCTGCTCTAAACTGGAGATCTTCGTGGGACACTCGTGGACTACTACGGAGGGGTAAGGATAAGGTTGTGGTTTATTATTTTATATTTTATTACAGGAGATCGATGGCTTCGGGGAATTAGGTGTCTAGGTGAGTATAGGTGTAGTTTTTTATTTTTTACTTTATTTTAGGTGGCGGTCGGCGGGGACAGGTAATGTATGACTAATTTATTTTAGGTAACCGCTGGCCACCAATGACATGTATTTAAAATTTATTGGGGACACAGTAGGGCAATTTAAATAGCAGGATCAGGCTGATGGGAACCACTGCTCCCATCGAGCTGATCCTGCTGGCAGGAGTGGACGGGGGACAGACATAGGCCGATGGGAGTAGTAGTGTCACATCGGCCTATGTCTGCCTGCACGCACACACCCGCAGACATCGCACACACCCGCAGACATCGCACAGACACCCCGCACACACTCGCAGACACACGCACAGACACCCACACACACCAATCATAACGGGTCTGGGAGGTGAGGCTGACCTGTGCGGCCGTGGGAAAGTTCATGAGAGTTCATACAATGCAGTTAAGCATGAACTCACATGAGCCCTCTGAGGGCACCTTCGCTACTTCAAATGAACAGCTGATCGGCATCACCTGATACCTGTTCATTTGAAATAACCGGCGGGAAAGCGCAGCACAGAACGGGAAAGCCGGCGGTGAAGTCTTTTCACTGCCGGCTTCCCCGCCCGGGTCCTTCGCTCCCCGCTCCTTGGTGCTGCGCTTCCCGCCCGGTCCTAACTTACGATCGGGATGGGAGGTGGTGAGGGGAGCGGAGGATCGGGGTGGGAGGCTGCGGGGAAGCAGTATGGGGCTGTGTGATTGTTTAAAAGCCGGCGGCTTTTTACCGCCCGCCGGCTTTTAAACAATCAGGAGAATTCTCCCACGCTGGGATGGCATTCTGATGACAGGCTGGATCTCAGCTGAGCGCTGCCATCCAGCTTGTCATACTTCAGAGACACTGCAGAGCGCAGGCATTATGGGAACTTCCGATTCCGGTATTCGATATTGTAAAAGTATCGGAATTAAGTATCGGAATTCCGATACCGCGAATATCGGCCGATACCCGATATTTCAGTATCGGAATGCTCCACAGTATTTATGAGCCTTTTGTCTAACAATGAGCAAGTGCAAGAAGAAGATGTAGCCACATCAATCAATAAATAAGCAATAATTTCTAAATATCTATTTTGATAATAAGTACTCCCATGTGGTCACAACCAAACAACTGCAAGTCACATTATAAATTTTATTGTTTGCAGCTTTGCCACTGTCGCTTTCTCCAGTCAGTGCCAATCAGCTTTATCAAAAAGGCCATATGTTTGGCCATTGACTGCAATCCATTATAAGTATTTATTTTTAATACACTTATATATATATTCAGTGGGGAAAATAAGTATTTGATATATTGTCCATTTTGCAAATTTTCCCACCTTCACAGAATAGAGAGGTCAGTAATTTTTATCATAGGTATACTTCAACTGTGAGACAGAATCTTAACAAAAAATACAGAAAATCACATTGTATTATTTTTACATTATTAATTTGCATTTAATTTTATTTTTTTATGAAAAAAGAATTTGATACATTAGAAAAACAGAACTTAATATTTGGTACAGAAACCTTTGTTTGCAATTACAGAGGTCAGACGTTTCCTGTAGTTCTTGACCAAGTTTGCACATATTGCAGCAGGGATTTTGGACCACTCCTCCATACACATCTTCTCCAGATCTTTCAGGTTTCGGGGCTGTCGCTGGACAACATTGAGTTTCAGCTCCCTCCAAAGATTTTCTTTTAATTTCAGATCTGGAGACTGGCTAGACCACTCCAGGACCTTTAATTGCTTCTTACTCCTTAGTTGCCCTGGCTGTGTGTTTCAGGTCATTGTCATGCTGGAAGACCCAGCCATGACCAATCTTCATTGTTCTTACTGAGGGAAGGAGGTTGTTGGCCAAAATCTTGCGATACATGACCCCATCCATCCTCCCTTTAATACGGTGCTGACATACAGTCCCCTTTGCAGAAAAGCACCCCCAAAGTATGATGTTTCCGCCACCATGCTTCATGGTAGGGATGGTGCTCTTGAGGTTGTACTCCTCCTTCTTCTTCCTGCAAACATGGCGAGTTCTATTTTTTTCTGATCTGTCCACATGACCTTCTCCCATCCCTCCTCTGGATCATCCAGATGATCATTAGTGAACTTCAAAAGGGCCTGGACATGTGCTGGCGTGACCAGCGGGATCTTGTGTGCCCTGCAGCTCTCTGGCCTTTATTTGTCCAGCCTCTGGCCCATCCATTTGGCCCATCAAGAGTCACCCTCATTTCAACAGTCCATAAAACCTTTGAAAAATCCGTCTTAAGATATTTCTTGGCCCATTCTTGATGTTTTATCTTATGTTTCTTGTTTTAAGGTGTTCATTTTTTCAGCCTTCCTTACCTTGGCCATGTCCCTGACTATCGCACACCTTGTGCTTTTTGATACTCCAGTAACGTTGCAGCTCTGATATATGGCAAAACTGGTGGCGAATGGCATCTTGGCAGCTTCACGCTTGATTTTCCTCAATTCATGGGCAGTTATTTTGCGCCTTTTTTGGCCAACATTAGTGTTGAGCATTCCGATACTGAAATATCGGGTATCGGCCGATATTCGCGGTATCGGAATTCCGATACTTAATTCCGATACTATTGCAATATCGTATACCGGAATCGGAAGTTCCCATAATGCAATGAGACATTTTCATTTTATTCAGCCAATGAGGATCCTAAGAAGTGTGGGCACATCCTGTTAGGCATGTAGGCATCTTAACTAATGGCATGGCTGTGATTGGCTGCTGAAATGATGTCATGATGCACTATAAAAGCCACCGCCGCCATTTTGAGCTCACTCTGCTGTGAATTCAGTTAGGGATAGGACGCTGTTGTTCTGAGGGACAGTTTTAGCTACCTATTTGCTCTATACTGCTTTACCCAAGCTACTTTCTAAATCACTGTGCCTTGCAGTGCTAGTGCACAGTTCCCTGTGCTGTTCACCGCTATCTGCAAGGTCTGTGTGTGTGAGTGCAGCTCACCCTGTAGTGTGTGCTTCAGCCAAGTCTGGTTGTAGTGCACTCAGTGTGTGTCACTGCCTCATACATTGTCCTTTTTTGCCAATTCATAATTTTTCCTGATATCTCCTATTAGTGTGGTGGTTCCATCTGTATTCAGCTAAATTGGTTCCAAACACACTATATAGGAGTAGATAGAGAAATTTTTTTCCGTCTTGCAGCACTAGTGCACAGTGCTCTGCATCTGTACTGTTCACCGCTGTCTGCAAGGTCTGGTGTGTGAGTGCAGCTCACCCTGTAGTGTGTGCTTCAACCCCGTCTGGTTGTAGTGCACTCAGTGTGTGTCACTGCCTCATACATTGTCCTTTATTGCCAATTCATAATTTTTCCTGATATCTCCTATTAGTGTGGTGGTTCCATCTGTATTCAGCTAAATTGGTTCCAAACACACTATATAGGAGTAGATAGAGAAATTTTTTTCCGTCTTGCAGCACTAGTGCACAGTGCTCTGCATCTGTACTGTTCACCGCTGTCTGCAAGGTCTGGTGTGTGAGTGCAGCTCACCCTGTAGTGTGTGCTTCAACCCCGTCTGGTTGTAGTGCACTCAGTGTGTGTCACTGCCTCATACATTGTCCTTTATTGCCAATTCATAATTTTTCCTGATATCTCCTATTAGTGTGGTGGTTCCATCTGTATTCAGCTAAATTGGTTCCAAACACACTATATAGGAGTAGATAGAGAATTTTTTTTCCGTCTTGCAGCACTAGTGCACAGTGCTCTGCATCTGTACTGTTCACCGCTGTCTGCAAGGTCTGGTGTGTGAGTGCAGCTCACCCTGTAGTGTGTGCTTCAACCCCGTCTGGTTGTAGTGCACTCAGTGTGTGTCACTGCCTCATACATTGTCCTTTATTGCCAATTCATAATTTTTCCTGATATCTCCTATTAGTGTGGTGGTTCCATCCATATTCAGCTAAATTGATTCCAAACACACTATATAGGAGTAGATAGAGGAGCCTTTCTGCAGCATTGGGCCCTGCAGCCCCAGCCAGATTAGTATTAGCCTATTTTTTGCAGCCTCATCTATTGCATTGTAGGTTACCTTCCTACATTGTAATAGCTACAAAAAGTTTGTGATACTATCGTTATTACATCTTTAGGCACATCCAGTGTCTTTTTGTGACAAAAAAAACCTAAATAAAGTTCACCAAACACTCCACTTTACAGTTGTGTAGGCCACATTAGCTCATATTAAAGTCTAGTCCACACTTTATAAAATTAGTGTTTCTTATACCTGTTAGCAGCTGTTCAGGAATAAGCACACTAAGCCCTTAGTACTTTTCTGCCTATCTTTATCAGTCTACCAAGATGAAGAAGGCAGGGAGTAAGGCATGTGGTCGTGGTCGTGGGCGTGGGCGTGGAGTTTCTGCAGGGAGAGGACGTGAGGATTCTGTGCCTGCAGGGAGAGGACGTGGGGATTCTGTGCCTGCTGCGGGCACCAGTGACTCAGCATCCCCCAGTTTTACCAGGGAACAGTCCTTTATGCGCAGCTTTGTAGGAGCTAGCCGTACCCCACTGCTGCGCGAGGACCAAATTGAAGCCGTTGTCGGATGGATGGCAGCTAACGCATCGACTTCAATTAGTTCCAGATCCTCTCAGGTCCTGAGCACTGAAGAGCACCCATCTGTCTCTTCACCACCTGCCAAATTGCCCAGGCAGTCAGAGAGCCCTGGACAGGAGCCATCTCTACTTCTGTTCTCTGAATCTCTTGGCTTGGAAAGAGGGGGCCAGCCAAGCAGAATTCGAGAATTTGAAGAAGAGCTAGTATGCAGTGATGCGCAACCGTTTTGTCTCTCTGAATCTGAAGAGGCGGGTGGGCCAGTGCCTATGGTCAGCAGCACACCTCAGTACGCATCTGATGATGAGACTCAGGTGCCACTTTCTGGTGCGTACTGTGCTGTCGAGACTACCCAGGAGAAGCAGTTGTTTGAAGAGGGTGGTGTAGATGATGAGGTCCTTGACCCATCATGGCGTGAGGGACAGGAAGGTGGTGGGAGCAGCTCTGAGGAAGAGATTCCCCGAACGGCCCAAAAAGGAGGGAGAGGGAGGGGGCAGACTTGGTTGCCTGTAGCCTCCACTTCGGCACCCATTAGGAGCATGGCTCTTCCAAAATCCAAAGCGGGCGCTCCCAAGACTTGCAGTGCCTGGTCCTTTTTTGACACAGTTGCAGATGACATTTGCTTTGTCAAATGCAAGCTGTGTAATCAGAAGGTGAAAAGAGGGAAAAGTGTCAGCAACCTCAATACCACAAATATGTGGAAACATGTGCGGACCAAGCACGTGGTGGAGTTACACAAACACACTGAAGACCTAGGCCAACCTACAGCGCCACCTACCACCTCTTCAGCTCGTGTTGTAGCCTCTTCCTCCAGCTCACACACAGCTGGTTCGGCTTCCTCACAGGATCGCCATGGAAGAATCTCTGGCACTGTTGTACAGAGACACAGTGTAATTCCACCCACAGCACCACTTTCCCAGTCATCCTCACACTCCCAGGCCAGTCTACAGCCATCGTTAGCACAGGCATGGGAGAAAAGGCGCCCATACTCGGCAAACCACCCCCGAGCACAGGCTCTGAATGCTGGCATTGCTAAACTACTGGCCCTTGAAATGCTATCATTCAGGCTGGTGGAGACTGACATATTCCGTAACTTTATGGCATTGGCAGTCCCACAATACAACGTGCCCAGCCGCTTTTATTTCAGCAGGCAAGCCGTCCCTGCCCTGCAACATCATGTGGAGGGAAAAATTAAACATGCGCTACAAAACGCCGTCAGTAGCAAGGTCCACCTGACCACTGATGCGTGGACCAGTAAGCATGGACAGGGACGATACCTTTCCCTCACTGCCCATTGGGTAAATGTTGTGGAGCCGGGTACAGATCTTGAGAGTGGCGCTGTACGTGTTCTGCCAACTCCAAGGATTGCAGGAATCCAGTCTGTACACATTGACTCCTCCTCATACTCCAGTTCCTCTGAATCAGCGCTGCAGGAGCCGTCACGGTCTACCTCCACATCGACCCGTGAACGGTTACCTGTTATGATGACCGATATGAGCACAGCCGTGGCCAAACGTCAACAGGCCGTATTAAAATTAATTTCTTTGGGGAATCGAAGCCACACAGCGCAGGAGCTCTGGAATGCCATCAAGCAGCAGAGTGACGTGTGGTTTGTGCCAGCGAATCTCCAGCCAGGCATGGTAGTGTGTGACAATGGCCGAAATCTGGTGGCAGCTCTGGGCCTAGGCAACCTCACTCACATCCCATGTCTGGCACATGTGCTCAACTTGGTCGTGCAGAGTTTTTTGAGGGACTATCCGGATCTTGATGCACTGCTTCACAAGGTCCGCATAGAGTGCGCTCACTTGCGGCGTTCCAGCAATGCAAGATCACGCATTGCAGCTCTGCAGCGCCGATTATGTCTTCCGGAACATCGCATCATATGTGACCTACCCACCAGGTGGAATTCAACGTTACATATGTTGGAGAGGTTGTGTGAGCAGCAGGCAGCAGTAATGGAGTACCAGCTGCAGCAGGCGCAAACAAGTCGCAGTGCGCGCCGTTCACACTTCACCACCACTGAGTGGGCCTCTATGAAGGACATTTGCCACGTTTTGCGTGCCTTCGATTATTCCACGCGGATGGCGAGTGCAGATGATGCACTAGTCAGCATGACTATCCCCCTTATCTGCCTGCTTGAAAAAACACTGCAAGCACTAAGGGACGAGGTTTTGGAAGAGGTGGAGGATGAGGAGTCACAAATGCCATCTGCTTCTCTACAGTCTGCGCAACGTGGTTCCTCACAAAGGCCTAGGCAGGGGACACTTTGTGAGGAGGATGAGGAGGAGTCAATGGATGAGGAAGACATCTGTCCAGAGGAGGGAGGTACACAATGCTCTAGTAGTCAGTATCTAGAGCGAGGGTGGGGTGATGCAGAGCAGGCAGAGATCACGCCTCAAGCAGGGGACAGCGTTTCTTGGCCAGTTGGCAGTCTGCAGCACATGGTTGATTTCATGCTGCAGTGCCTCAGAAACGACCGCCGCATCGCCCACATTCTCAACACGGCTGATTATTGGGTGTCCACCCTCCTAGATCCTCGCTACCGGGACAACTTACAAAGCCTCATAACACCATTGAACCGGGAGCGTAAAATGCGGGAGTACCAAGACGCACTGGTTAATTCCATCATGTTCTCCATTCCAACCGAGAGCAGTGCTGCTAGTGCTTTACAAAGCAGCTCAGTGCGTCGAGGCAGTGGAGGAAGCTCTGCACAAAGAGGGAGCAGAAGCAGCGCCTCAGCACAAGGCAAGACCAGTATGGCCGAAATGTGGCAAAGTTTTGTGTCCCCGCCGCCACAAATGTCTACACCATCACAGACAGCTCCAGTCAGCAGGAGGCAACGTTTCCGTCAGATGGTGACAGACTACATGTCTTGCCCTCTTAGTGTACTCCCAGACGGCTCTTCTCCCTTCAAGTTTTGGGTCTGTAAGCTGGATACATGGCCAGAGCTTAGTCAGTATGCACTGGAGGTGCTAGCTTGCCCTGCTGCTAGTGTATTATCGGAACGCGTCTTTAGTGCCGCAGGTGGTGTACTAACAGACCGTCGCATGCGACTATCCTCCGATAACGTTCACCGGCTTACTTTTCTCAAAATGAACAAGGCCTGGATCTCTCATGAATTTGCCAGTCCTCTTCCAGAATAAATAATTGGTTGGCAACAGTATCCAGGTCTCCTGTTCTGTTCATGTTTCTACCACCTGAACTGTAATCCCTGAGCTCCAACACCGCCAGTTGGCGCTCGGAAGTGCCGTCTGCACAGTCAACACTTGCTGCCGTGTTATTGGGGTTCAGTAACGTCAGCTGTTCTCCTGCTGTGCGGACGGCAATTTCTCCTGATTTGTCCACATCCACTGTACTACACATTTTAAAGTTGCTCCAATTACTCCTCTGGCTCCTCTGTTTTCATTCTTATCCCTGGGCTCCAGCACCGCCAGTTGGCGCTCGGAAGTGCTGTCTGCACAGTCAACACTTGCTACCATGTTATTGGGGTTCAGTAACGTCAGCTGTTCCCCTGCTGTGCGGACGGCAATTTCTCCTGCTCTGTCCACATTCTCACTACTACAGATTTTAAAGTTGCTCCAATTACACCTCTGGCTCCTCTGTTTTCAGTATTATCCCTGAGCTCCAACACCGCCAGTTGGCGCACGGAAGTGCCGTCTGCACAGTCAACACTTGCTGCCGTGTTATTGGGGTTCAGTAACGTCAGCTGTTCTCCTGCTGTGCGGACGGCAATTTCTCCTGCTTTGTCCAAATCCACTGTACTACACATTTTAAAGTTGCTCGAATTACACCTCTGGCTCCTCTGTTTTCATTCTTATCCCTGGGCTCCAGCACCGCCAGTTGGCGCTCGGAAGTGCCGTCTGCACAGTCAACACTTGCTGCCGTGTTATTGGGGTTCAGTAACGTCAGCTGTTCTCCTGCTGTGCGGACGGCAATTTCTCCTGCTTTGTCCACATCCACTGTACTACACATTTTAAAGTTGCTCGAATTACACCTCTGGCTCCTCTGTTTTCATTCTTATCCCTGGGCTCCAGCACCGCCAGTTGGCGCTCGGAAGTGCCGTCTGCACAGTCAACACTTGCTACCATGTTATTGGGGTTCAGTAACGTCAGCTGTTCCCCTGCTGTGTTCACGGCAATTTCTCCTGCTCTGTCCATATTCACTGTGCTACTTATTTAAAACTTGCTCCAATTACACCTCTGGCTCCTCCGTTTTTAGTATTTACCCTGGGCTCCAACACCGCCAGTTGGCGCTCGGAAGTGCTGTCTGCACAGTCAACACTTGCTGCCGTGTTATTGGGGTTCAGTAACGTCAGCTGTTCCCCTGCTGTGCGGACGGCAATTTCTCCTGCTCTGTCCACATTCTCACTACTACAGATTTTAAAGTTGCTCCAATTACACCTCTGGCTCCTCTGTTTTCATTCTTATCCCTGGGCTCCAGCACCGCCAGTTGGCGCTCGGAAGTGCTGTCTGCACAGTCAACACTTGCTACCATGTTATTGGGGTTCAGTAACGTCAGCTGTTCCCCTGCTGTGCGGACGGCAATTTCTCCTGCTCTGTCCACATTCTCACTACTACAGATTTTAAAGTTGCTCCAATTACACCTCTGGCTCCTCTGTTTTCATTCTTATCCCTGGGCTCCAGCACCGCCAGTTGGCGCTCGGAAGTGCCGTCTGCACAGTCAACACTTGCTGCGGTGTTATTGGGGTTCGGTAACGTCAGCTGTTCCCCTGCTGTGTTCACGGCAATTTCTCCTGCTCTGTCCATATTCACTGTGCTACTTATTTAAAACTTGCTCCAATTACACCTCTGGCTCCTCCGTTTTTAGTATTTACCCTGGGCTCCAACACCGCCAGTTGGCGCTCGGAAGTGCTGTCTGCACAGTCAACACTTGCTGCCGTGTTATTGGGGTTCAGTAACGTCAGCTGTTCTCCTGCTGTGCGGACGGCAATTTCTCCTGCTTTGTCCACATCCACTGTACTACACATTTTAAAGTTGCTCGAATTACACCTCTGGCTCCTCTGTTTTCATTCTTATCCCTGGGCTCCAGCACCGCCAGTTGGCGCTCGGAAGTGCTGTCTGCACAGTCAACACTTGCTACCATGTTATTGGGGTTCAGTAACGTCAGCTGTTCCCCTGCTGTGTTCACGGCAATTTCTCCTGCTCTGTCCATATTCACTGTGCTACTTATTTAAAACTTGCTCCAATTACACCTCTGGCTCCTCCGTTTTTAGTATTTACCCTGGGCTCCAACACCGCCAGTTGGCGCTCGGAAGTGCTGTCTGCACAGTCAACACTTGCTGCCGTGTTATTGGGGTTCAGTAACGTCAGCTGTTCTCCTGCTGTGCGGACGGCAATTTCTCCTGCTTTGTCCACATCCACTGTACTACACATTTTAAAGTTGCTCGAATTACACCTCTGGCTCCTCTGTTTTCATTCTTATCCCTGGGCTCCAGCACCGCCAGTTGGCGCTCGGAAGTGCTGTCTGCACAGTCAACACTTGCTACCATGTTATTGGGGTTCAGTAACGTCAGCTGTTCTCCTGCTGTGCGGACGGCAATTTCTCCTGCTTTGTCCAAATCCACTGTACTACACATTTTAAAGTTGCTCGAATTACACCTCTGGCTCCTCTGTTTTCATTCTTATTCCTGGGCTCCAGCACCGCCAGTTGGCGCTCGGAAGTGCCGTCTGCACAGTCAACACTTGCTGCGGTGTTATTGGGGTTCGGTAACGTCAGCTGTTCCCCTGCTGTGTTCACGGCAATTTCTCCTGCTCTGTCCATATTCACTGTGCTACTTATTTAAAACTTGCTCCAATTACACCTCTGGCTCCTCCGTTTTTAGTATTTACCCTGGGCTCCAATACCGCTAGTTGCTGCTCAGAAGTGCCGTCTGCACAGTCAACGCTTGCTCCAGTGTTATTGGGATTCAGTAACGTCAGCTGATCCCCAGCTGTGTGTCCGGCAAATTCTCCTGCTTTGTCCACATCCACTGTAGTACGGATTTAAAACCTCCTCCAAATACACCTCTGGCTCTTCTGTTTTTAGTATTTACCCTGGGCTCCAGCACCGCCAGCTGGTTCTCGGCAGTTCCATTGGCTCTTGTACCTTCTGCTACCCATCCGGGTTCCAGTACCGTCAGCTGGTTCTCGGCAGTGTCTTTGGCACGGGTACTCCCTCCTGCCCAGCCTGGTTCCAGCACGCCAGCTGTTTCCGGGTAGTGTCAACGTCACTTTGCCTCCAATGCGTTGTCCTGTCGTGTTGCGGTCGGGTTAGCCGACTCTATGGTGCCTGCAGTTTAGGTGACTCCTATGTGGGCTGCGGGATCTGGCAATGAAGGCTGGTTCCATAGTGCCAATAGGACAAGCACCCTCTGTAGGACTGTGGGTTTTGGTAACTGCGGCCGGCTCGCGGCCTTGAACTTTTTTTTTACATGGGTACCTTCTGCTACCCATCCGGGTTCCAGTACCGTCAGCTGGTTCTCGGCAGTGCCTTTGGATTAGGTGCCTCCTTCTCGGTATCCAAGTTCCACCAACGTCTGCTGGTCCTTGGTAGTGCTTTCTGGCACAGGTACCTCCTGCTTAGTAACCGAGTTCCAGTAACATCAGCTGGTCCTCGGTAGTTCCATTGGCTCTTGTACCTTCTGCTACCCATCCGGGTTCCAGTACCGTCAGCTGGTCCTCGGTAGTTCCATTTGCTCTTGTATCTTCTGCTACCCATCCGGGTTCCAGTACCGTCAGCTGGTCCTCGGTAGTTCCATTTGCTCTTGTATCTTCTGCTACCCATCCGGGTTCCAGTACCGTCAGCTGGTTCTCGGCAGTGCCTTTGGATTAGGTGCCTCCTTCTCGGTATCCAAGTTCCACCAACGTCTGCTGGTCCTTGGTAGTGCTTTCTGGCACAGGTACCTCCTCCTTAGTAACCGAGTTCCAGTAACATCAGCTGGTCCTCGGTAGTTCCATTGGCTCTTGTACCTTCTGCTACCCATCCGGGTTCCAGTACCGTCAGCTGGTCCTCGGTAGTTCCATTTGCTCTTGTATCTTCTGCTACCCATCCGGGTTCCAGTACCGTCAGCTGGTTCTCGGCAGTGCCTTTGGATTAGGTGCCTCCTTCTCGGTATCCAAGTTCCACCAACGTCTGCTGGTCCTTGGTAGTGCTTTCTGGCACAGGTACCTCCTGCTTAGTAACCGAGTTCCAGTAACATCAGCTGGTCCTCGGTAGTTCCATTGGCTCTTGTACCTTCTGCTACCCATCCGGGTTCCAGTACCGTCAGCTGGTCCTCGGTAGTTCCATTTGCTCTTGTATCTTCTGCTACCCATCCGGGTTCCAGTACCGTCAGCTGGTTCTCGGCAGTGCCTTTGGATTAGGTGCCTCCTTCTCGGTATCCAAGTTCCACCAACGTCTGCTGGTCCTTGGTAGTGCTTTCTGGCACAGGTACCTCCTGCTTAGTAACCGAGTTCCAGTAACATCAGCTGGTCCTCGGTAGTTCCATTGGCTCTTGTACCTTCTGCTACCCATCCGGGTTCCAGTACCGTCAGCTGGTCCTCGGTAGTTCCATTTGCTCTTGTATCTTCTGCTACCCATCCGGGTTCCAGTACCGTCAGCTGGTTCTCGGCAGTGTCTTTGGCACGGGTACTCCCTCCTGCCCAGCCTGGTTCCAGCACGCCAGCTGTTTCCGGGTAGTGTCAACGTCACTTTGCCTCCAATGCGTTGTCCTGTCGTGTTGCGGTCGGGTTAGCCGACTCTATGGTGCCTGCAGTTTAGGTGACTCCTATGTGGGCTGCGGGATCTGGCAATGAAGGCTGGTTCCATAGTGCCAATAGGACAAGCACCCTCTGTAGGACTGTGGGTTTTGGTAACTGCGGCCGGCTCGCGGCCTTGAACTTTTTTTTTACATGGGTACCTTCTGCTACCCATCCGGGTTCCAGTACCGTCAGCTGGTTCTCGGCAGTGCCTTTGGATTAGGTGCCTCCTTCTCGGTATCCAAGTTCCACCAACGTCTGCTGGTCCTTGGTAGTGCTTTCTGGCACAGGTACCTCCTGCTTAGTAACCGAGTTCCAGTAACATCAGCTGGTCCTCGGTAGTTCCATTGGCTCTTGTACCTTCTGCTACCCATCCGGGTTCCAGTAACATCAGCTGGTCCTCGGTAGTTCCATTGGCTCTTGTACCTTCTGCTACCCATCCGGGTTCCAGTACCGTCAGCTGGTTCTCGGCAGTGCCTTTGGATTAGGTGCCTCCTTCTCGGTATCCAAGTTCCACCAACGTCTGCTGGTCCTTGGTAGTGCTTTCTGGCACAGGTACCTCCTGCTTAGTAACCGAGTTCCAGTAACATCAGCTGGTCCTCGGTAGTTCCATTGGCTCTTGTACCTTCTGCTATCCATCCGGGTTCCAGTACCGTCAGCTGGTCCTCGGTAGTTCCTCAGCTTTCTTGTACCTTCTGCTACATTTCCAAGTTCAAGCTTTTTGAAATGGTTCTTGGTAATCACTCTGGATCTCCCTGACGAGGACCCTGAAGACGAGGACCCTGAAGACCAACCCTAAGAAGACGAGGACCCCGAAGACAATGACCCTGAAGACGAGGACCCTGAAGACCACCCTGAAGAAGACGAGGACCCTGAAGACCACCCCGAAGAAGACGAGGACCCTGAAGACCACCCCGAAGAAGACGAGGACCCCGAAGACGAGGACCCAGAAGACCAACCCGAAGAAGACGAGGACCCCGAAGACGAGGACCCCCGAAGACGACGACCCTGAAGACCACCCCGAAGAAGACCAAGAAGATGACCCTGAAGAAGTTGACCAAGAAGACAAAGAAGAGAAGACAAGCACCAAGATACAGAAAAACAAGAGACAGAAAACCAAGAAGCAGAAATACAAGAAGCTGCAGAACAAAAAGCGGAAGAACATTAAGCATAAGACTAAAAATCAGAGCAAAAGATAATATCTAAATTATAAGCAGAAGATGACTAAGCAGTGTATGGGGGTGAGTCCGTTCCTCCTCGTGGTGCCCCTGGAAAAGACCTGCTGCTGCAGGCCAAACTGAACGCGGACAAATCCTGTTGTAAATCTTTTGTGACGGGCAGAACGAAAGGTGTAATGTCCAAACTTTTATAGATAACAACTACAGGAATGCCTGTCACAAATAAGAATATGATGAAGAAGAAGAATATGAAGAAGATGAAGAAGTAGAATATGAAGAATGTAAAAAAAAGAATAATACGAAGAAGGTGAAGAAGAAGAAGGTGAAGAAGAAGTGGATGAAAAAGATGCTGAGGATGATGAAGGAGAAAGTGTGGGAGAAGTGAAAAAGAAGGTGAAGAGCATGGAAGTAGTGAAACATAAATATCTGACAAAATATAAAAATACTTAACATAGTTAATATTTCCGTAACTCAGAACATAATAAAAAAATATTAATTCCTGCTATTCCATTTGACTGGGCTAAACCTCTATGCCTTTATTGTCTCCCCCACCTCCCCCAATACATTCTACATTATTCTTAGTTGTTTTCCTTCATGTAGAAATAACCTACAAGGAAAGAAAGGGTTTATTTTAATTCCGATATTTATGTCCCATTGACTTGCATTGGTTTCCGGTATCGGAATCGGCGATATCCGATACTTTTTCGGTATCGGTCCGATCCAATCCGATCCGATATTTCCCGATATCGGAAGGTATCGCTCAACACTAGCCAACATGCTTCTTGCGACCCGGTTGGCTATTTGCCATGAAACGCTTGATTGTTCGGTGATCATGCTTCAAAAGTTTGGAAATTTCAAGACTGCTGCATCCCTTTACAAGACGTCTCACAATTTTGAACTTTTCAGAGCCCATCAAATCTCTCTTCTGACCCTTATAAAAGGTGTTGATGTCATTAGTCAACACCCCTCCTCATTACAGAGATGCACATCACCAGATTTACTTAATTGGTAGTTGGCTCTCAAGCCTATGCAGCTTGGAGTAGGACAACATGTATAAAAAGTATCATGTGATCAAAATACTCATTTGCCTAATAATTAAGCACACCTTATATAGGGTGTTGATGTCATTAGTCAATACCCCTCCTCATTACAGAGATGCACATCACCAGATTTACTTAATTGGTAGTTGGCTCTCAAGCCTATGCAGCTTGGAGTAGGACAACATGAATAATAAGTATCGAAGTGACCAAAATACACATTTGCCTAATATTTCTGCATGTGGTGTAAATACTTCTAGAATCTCTCATACTTTATAATCACATTTCACATTTTTGGAATAGATTTTTAAATTCACTCCAGAATAAGGCAATATTACTCTGGGTATTTTATTGTTTGCAAATTATAGTGTTTCTTCTTATTAAATCAGCTAATAATGTTCTAATAATAAAGATACTGCTCCTCTGTCATTTGAAAACGCAGCTCGGGAGCTGTGTCTCTTCAGATTGCAGCTTGTCCTGACATGTGACTAAGACGAGCTGCTGTCTGAATTACTTGATGGGGGTCATTTTATTACATTCTCAGGAACCTTTTTAGGTAAAAAGTGGACCTGTCATTTCAGGTGACTGTTTATGACAAGCTGTCACATGTGTCCATATGAAAAATGATAACATCAATGGACATTATATGGCTTGTAACCTGATTTTTCACCAGTTTTCCTTTCTACACAATATATCTCTCATTTTCAGTTGTCAATGAGCTAGCCAGTAGAGTCTAGCTGCCATAATGATTATCATACCCTGGGGGATTCCTCTCTAATGTCTATAAGGCATGTGATCAGATGCAACCACAGCAGCAAGGAGGGCATTATACAGCAATATTGAAAAGTGTAGCTGTGAATCCAGCTCTGAGGGGAGCTAAAACAGTTTCTGCAAAGCAGCAGGGATCTTTGTATGCCTGTGCCTCTCTACTACCCTAGTTCTCACAATGCTTCTTATTCCTTTCCTCCCTCCCCTTTTCTATAGGCAGCTGAAATGTGACATCTTAGTGAGTTGAGAAATTGTCTTTTTTTGACCACTAAGGATTTTAGCTGTATTTTTGAGTGAATGATGAATTCAAGGGGCAGAGGAAAGGATGTGTCTAATAAGTGGAGAAAAAAAAGAACATCTCTTTCATAAAATATATTATAAATGTCTTAGTTTTTAAATTTGCTTGTGATATTGATGGATATATTGTTTGCTAAAATGACAGTGACCAATTAAAATGCACCTCCAATTTTAAACCTCAAATTTTAAACAAGTCTCCATAAATGAATAGCACAAGTAGAAATGGAAAACTTTTTAATGTCTCATTACAGAAAAATGTCTATTTCACCATTTATCAGAGACCTTTGCTCCTCCAGTCCTGTATTCTGCACTGATCATTTATTTTGAATCGACTAGTAAAATCCAAATACAGAAAGATAAGCAGACATGGATTTTATAGCTTCACTGAGAGTTCAGGTTACAACTGCTGTCCAAAAATGTATACAGGAAGGGGAAAAGAGAGTAGGAAGGAGTGCATGGGGGAGAATGACACACACAGACACAAACACTTATGCTTCTTTATCTGTTGTGTCTTACTTTATTGCTTTATTCCAAGCAAAACTACTCGGTACAGCCATATAAAGTCCTTGATGCTGTTGCTGACACATTGCACTCAGGGAGGAGATGAGACTGTCCTCTCTTTCATATTAACAGACGCAGCAGCAATATCTGTTTGTGTAGGGTGCTGGTGGGTGATGGAGATGTCAAGTCAAGTTATGTTTAGTTGTCTGATAATTGTTATATGTGTTTATAGTTATTTTTTTGATAAAGTGCTTTGCTGTGTGAAATCCTTATGGCATTATTGTATCTGGTTCTCCATAGGCCCTGCCTAAGGCCATCCCTGGGATATGGGAGGTCTGCCCAGAGGGGAACCATACAATAGGTAAGAGATTTAGTTAAACTACACTGCTTAGACACGAGAGAGTTAATACGAGTTTACATCATCAACTGGGAGGAGTTTAGAGTTGTTTTATAGAAAACTAATTCTGGGTTGCAGACAGTGAGGAGTAGGGTAGGTGAGAGTGAGTAGTGAGGCGCAATAGGCAGAGTGAGACTGCCGTTAGAGGAGACCTGTGTTAGGCCACCTCATTCCTAGGTTCAAGACCCGATCGCACAGTACCGGTGTAGGTTCTGTTCCTTAACAGAGAGAGACGGAGTGTGGAGGAAGACTGAGCAGACAGGAAAACAGACTCCATCAGTAGTTACAGCAGTGAAGAAGTGTTTTAATGGTGCAAGTTGTCAGAACAGAATGAGGGCATATTTGAGACGGAATCTGGACGCTGGCATAGTCCTCGGCTCACATATGAACATCTCGGAACAACATACACCAAAGAAGATATTGGAGGAAGGTACTAGGATTTATCTGAACTTCCTGTGCATCCTAAATAGGAATATATAATAATCACAGACTGACTCCAAAATACCAAAAAGGGATAATAATAACACTTTATTGAAAAAATATATATTCAAAAATCACAAAACACGGAATCATAATGGGGTGATAAATGAAGATAGAGATACAGCTAAAACAACACAGGATAGAGTAGTAAAATACCTGTAAAGAGACATGAATCCCCATATTTGGCCCGCAGTATGATAACCTCTGGTCTACAATAGTTCCATTAAGTAATAAATAGATCTAAAATTATTTAGTTATATTAGAGTAATGACAGACACAGTAATTGTGACTACAACTTAACAGAAGATGTAGTAGATGGTAACATGAAATAGACAAAAAAGGATGCCTATCAACGGTCATTTATAACAGGATATAATATATGGAAACTAATCCTAGCCCCAAATTAAATACCACACTCTCGATATAAGTACACAAATGCTATGTGCATGAGGTACTGATATTATAATAAATATTATGGGAAGTAAACCACATATAGGGGATACGACCTTACTACATAATTAGACCGAACATTGACACTAGTATATGCAGTGATCAATCACTCAGCAGAGTGATTATAAGGAACACACCATCAGAAAATATCTTACTATATAATTAAACCAAATATTGGTAGCAGTGAATCTAGTGATCAGTCACTTAGTGTATGGACTGGTCATTAGCTGCTATCAAAGTAGAATGACATTTTAAATCTCTGGTAAATGTCCATTACCTTGCGTCATAGTGAGATTAAAGATGGCACACGAAGGTACAGGGGATGCACAGACGAGCCCCGATGCACGTTTCTCAGGAAGCGGCTTCATCAGGAGTCGTGGCTATTCTAAAAGAGTGAGACCTTATATATGCATTGGACCTCATATATAATATATACAGGGTGGGCCATTTATATGGATACACCTAAATTAAATGGGAATGGTTGGTGATATCAACTTCCTGTTTGTGGCACATTAGTATATGGGAGGGGGAAAACTTTTCCATATGGGTGGTGACCATGGCAGCCATTTTGAAGTTTGCCATCTTGGATCCAACTTTATTTTTTTCAATGGGAAGAGGGTCATGTGACACATCAAACTTATTTAGAATTTCATAAGAAAAACAATGGTGTGCTTGGTTTTAAGTAAAGTTATTCTTTCATGAGTTTTTTACAAGTTGATGACCACTTATAAAATGTGTTCAAAGTGCTGCCCATTGTGTTGGATTGTCAATGTAACCTTCTTCTCCCACTCTTGACACACTGATAGCAACACAGCAGAAGAAATGCTAGCACAGGCTTCCTGTATCCGTTAAAAATAGATTTTTGGCCTTGATGGAAAGCTACTATTATGGAACTGAACAGAATTACCAAATGCAAATATGAAGCCTTAGCAAAATCACACATTTTATATTTTTTAAAAAAAGGTAAACGTAAAAGCCAAAATATACTACTCTAAAGCAAATTTCTTGATGATTAAATGCTATTTTCCAAAAACACTAGAATTCATTAACATCATTAATATGTACAAAATATTAACAACACCATAAGTATGACCTTTCTGGGCGTCCAATTAAATAATAATAAGACTGTTTCGTTAAAAACAGCCATAAAAAATATTTAAAGTCCATTATAAGTAATATAATGTAATATAATGATAGGCTATGGACTGACAGAGCAATTCATAATGCCCAATGTAAATGGCTCAGTAATATAAAGTTAACGAGCTGGCACAGAACAAACCTTGGTTTGTAGCAACTATAATTAAATAAAATATACAGACAGTTAATGTTGCTATCCTTTATTCATAATTACTACAGCTGGCATGAAATCTTCATTTTACAGTATTGCATTATTATAAATGAATAAATTATTTTTCTACTTATTGATATATTTTAATGCTAGAAACATATTAGAGTAAGCCAAAAACATACAGTATTAGGCTGTGTGCCCACGTAGCGCTTTACAAGCGTTTATGCTGCGGAATTTCCGCAGCATAAACGCTTGGGAAACGCTTGGTAATCCGCCCCCCATGGTCCCCAATGACAAGCCGCACTTTCAATGCCCATGTTGCGGATTTTTCCGCAGCGTTTATGCTGTGCTCAAAAATCCACAGCATGTCCATTAATTTTGCGGACACGCAGCGTAATCGCCGCCATTGACTTGCATTGAAACGCATAATATCCGTGTCAGTACATTTGTAGACACGGATATTATGCGTTTCTATGTGCGGATGGTACCCAAGTCTGGAGGAGAAAAGACTCTCATCCAGACCTGGGTACCATAGAAAACTGTAAAAAAAGAATTTAAAATAAAAAATAAAGTTTATACTCACCTTCCGAAGTCTTCCCGGTGTTTTGTCTGCTCCGGGACGGTGTCTTGCAATGTTCGCGTTGATGTGAAGGACCTGCCATGATGTCACTGAGTCAGGTGACCCATCACATGGCTCAATGATGTCACCGCAGGTCCTTCACACTAAAGCAAGCCGTGCAAGACACCGGACGGAGCAGACAAAACACCGGGAAGACATCGGAAGGTGAGTATAAACTTTATGTTTTCTATTTTTCACCATTCTTATTCTTTTTTTTAACGAACTTGGTCACACTACTATAAATCCATGCTGGTTGCATGGATTTATATAGTGTGAACAAGTTGTCAAGCACTTTTCCAAAATCGCTTGGAAAAGCGCTTGATAACCCGCATGCGGAAATGCATGCAAAGACGCTTCACAAACGCTTCTACCTGGCGGGAAAACCGCATGTAAAATCTGCATGCGTTTTTCCTGCCAGGGAGAAGCGTAAAAAATATGCTTCATTTCCACAACGTGGACACATAGCCTTATACAGTAATAAACAAAAGTTTCAGGTAAAGGATACAAATGCTGCAAAGTAGAAATTTTTTTTAAAAAAAATATACGTTTAAATAGTTTATTTTCATCAATTAACAATATGCAAAGTGAATGAATGAAATAAAAATCTAAATCAAATCAATATTTGCCGTGAATATATTTTGTCTTCATAACCGCATCAACACTTTAACCCCTTTCTGGCCCAAGGCGTACTAATACGTATCTGTGTCCTGGGCCTTATGGGCCTGATACGTATTAGTACGCATTGGCAATTTCACCCGCACACAAACGCACAAATCGATCGCAGCATTCCGGTGGCAAGAGGAGGTAAGCGCGATACTTACCTTTTCTGCCGGCGTCCCGCACCATCTGAGTCCGGTCCCGGATGTTGCCATGGTGACCCGATGTCATCATGACAACATCCGGGTCACCAGGGGGTAGGAAGTTTCTTTGGTCATGCGTAGTGCACGACCAAAGTAACTTCTCCCTGTGCGGCGCTGACAGGCTGCACAGCACAGGGATGGTGCTGCGTTCCTGTGCTATACAGCCGATCAGGCTGCAAAAAGTGAAAGCCCCATAGTGGGACAAAGTGTAAAAGTAAGAAAAATGTCAGAAAGAGAAAAAAACGAAACATAAAAAAGATCATCATGCCGCCAAACAAAAAATGGAATAAAACGCGACGAATGTAAATAAAAATGACGAGTGTAAATAAAAATGACGAAAAATGACGAAAAAGACGAATGTAAATAAAAATGATACAGCTGAAAACATCATCTTGTCCCACAAAAAAACAAGCCGCCATACAGCTCCAACGGCGGAAAAATAAAAAAGTTATAGCTCTCAGAATAAAGCGAAGAAAAACAATTATTTTTCCTATAAAATAGTTTTTATTGTGTAAAAGCGTCAAAATATATAAAAAATATATAAATGCAGTACCACTGTAAACGTACTGACCCGAAGAATAAAGCTACCTTATCAATTTTACCACACGCAGAATGGCATAAAAAAAAAAAATAAATAAAAATTCCTGAATTGTTGGTTTTTGTTTATTCTGCCCTCTAAAAATTAGAATAGAAAGCGATCAAAAAATGTCACATGCCCAAAAATGGTACCAATAAAAACATCAACTTGTCCCACAAAAAACAAGCCATCACATGAATTTGTCAGCCGAAATATGAAAAAATTATAGCTCTCAAAATATGGCGATGCAAAAACTAGTCTTTGCAAAAAAAATGTTTTTTTAGTGTGACAGCTGTCAATCATAAAAACCCAATATGAATCTGGCATCACTGTAATTGCACCAACCCCAAGAATAAAGACGTCTAATCACTTATACCGCACGAGGAATGGCGTAAAAAATAAACTTTAGGGTTAGGGTTGTGCTAGGGTTAGGGTTAGGGTTGTGCTAGGGTTGTGCGTTGGGCTAGGGTTTAGGGCTGTGCTAGGGTTTAGGGTTGTGCTAGGGTTAGGGTTGGGCTAGGGTTGGGCTAAGGTTAGGGTTAGGGTTGGGCTAGGGTTAGGGTTGGGCTAGGGTAGGGTTAGGCTAGGGTTTGGATAGGGTTAGGGTTGGGCTAGGGCTAGGGTTGGGCTATAGTTAGGGTTGTGCTAGGGTTAGGGTTGTGCTAGGGTTAGACTAGGGTTAGGGTTAGGCTAAGGTTAGGGTTAGGTTAGGGTTAGGCTAGGGTTAGAGTTGGGCAAGGGTTGTGCTATGGTTAGGGTTGGGCTAAGGTTGGGGTTGGGATTTTTTCAGAAGTAAAGATAAAAAAATGACGACGATATGGTGACTAATGTTGAGCGCAAGTGCTCGCTACTTGAGTTTGCATCGGATGCTCGGGTATGCACCGAGCATAGCAGGTGCTCGAGTGACATGCTCGAGTCTCCGTCCCAAATGTTTTGCAGCTGTTATACGGCCAACAAAAACATTGCGGGGATTGCCTGTCATGCACGAGCGATCCCCGCATGTTGTTTTTTGGGTGTCTAATAAAATGTGGGGCGGGGACTCGAGTATGTCACTTGAGCACCCGCGATACTTTGTGCATACACGAGTACTCGATGCAAACTCAAATAGAGAGCACTTGCACTCAAGACTAATGACAACTTATTCAATATGATGACCTAATGTTATCAAACTCTGTGTCGTACCTCTGGGGGGGGGGTACTTTCCACTATTTAGGCACATCAAGGACTCCCCAAACGCAACATGGCATACGTTAATTATTCAAGCAAATTTTACATTCAAAAAGTCAAATAGCGCTCCTTCCCTTCCAAACTCTGCCATGTGCCCAAACAGTGTTTTACCCCCACATATGGGGTATCGGCTTACTTAGGAGAAATCAAGAAGGAAAGAATTGTGTGGTGTTATGGAAGAGCTAGAGCAACTAGACAGGGAATTAAGGTTATAAAACACAAACCTTTTAGTGTTTAATACGCTCTCTAACGCCACGATGCGTTTCGATAGCAGAAGCTATCTTCCTCACGTAGATCAACCTGAATCAACCTGAGGAAGATAGCTTCTGCTATCGAAACGCGTCATGGCATTAGAGAGCATATTAAACAATAAAAGGTTTGTGTTTTATAACCTTAATTCCCTGTCTAGTTGATCTAGCGCTTCCCTAACACTGCACAATTCTTTCCTTCTTGATTGCCAATCTCCCTTGTGGAGAGCGGTGGAAGCTGCTCTGTTTACAACTAGCTTACTACAGGACCTGCCGTGATGTCATTGTGGAAAGCCCACTTCGGTCACACGGTCCCGGTAATGTGACCACTGAAGCAAGAAGAAACTCCTTACAGCAGTCCCTGTTAAGCTGCGGCCATCATACAGACTCCCACCTGGAAGCGTTTTCCCTTGTTGAGCAGGGCTCCTTGGCACAACAGGACCAGGTGAGTGGTCACAAAATCTCCCCCTTCTTCCCCCCCAAACCGCAGGCTCTTCACCATTGGCACTCCAACTGTTTTTGTTTTCCTACTCAGGAGAAATTGCACAACAAAATGCATGGTGCAATTTCTCCTGTTACCCTTATGAAAATGCAAAATTGAGGGCTGAAAAACATTTTTGTTGAAAAAATGTGAAAATTTTATTTTTACGGTTCAATGTTACAAACTTCTGTGAAGCACCTGGGGGTTCAGGGTCCTCACCACACATCTAGATAAGTTCCCTAATGGGTCTAGTTTCCAAAATGGGGTCACTTGTGGGGGGTTTCCACTGTTTAGGAACATCAGGGGCTCCCCAAACATAACATGGCGTCCGCTAATTATTCAAGCAAATTTTATATTCAAAAAGTCAAATCGCGCTCCTTTCCTTCCGAACCCTGCCGTGCGCCCAAACAATGGTTTTCCTCACATATGGGGTATCTGCGTGCTCAGGGGAAATTGCACAACAAATTTTGGGGTCCATTTTTCCTATTACCCCTGTGAAAATAAAAGAATTTGGGTCTAAAGTAACATTTTTGTGAAAAAAAGTTAAATGTTCATTTTTTTCTTCCACATTCCAAAAATTCCTGTGAAGTACCTGAAGGGTTAATAAACTTCTTGAATGTCGTTTTGTGCACCTTGAGAGGTGCAGTTTTTAGAATGGTGTTACTTTTTGGTATTTTCTGTCATAAAGGCCCCTCAAAGTCACGTCAAATGTGATGTGGTCTCTAAAAAAATGGTTTTGTAAATTTTGTTGTAAGAATGAGAAATCGCTGGTCAACTTTTACCCCGTATAGCTCCCTACTAAAAAAAAATGTTGGTTCCAAAAAAAGCAATCTCAGAATCATTGGGATCCGTTGAAGCGTTCCAGAGTAATTACCTCATAAAGTGACAGTGGTCAGAATTGTAAAAATTGGCCCGGTCATTAACGTGCAAACCACCCTCGGGGGTAAAGGGGTTAATTCTCCTAGGTACACTTTCACACAGTTTTTGAGGGAACTCAACAGGTAAGATGTTCTAAACATCTAGGAGAACTAACCGTAGATCTTCTATAGATATAGACTTACACAAATCCTTCAGAATTTTTATGTAATCCTATACAGACTGGATGATGTTGAGATCAGGGCTCTGTAGGGGTCACATCATCACTTCCAAGACTCCTTGTTCTTATTTATGATGAAGATAGTTCTTTATGGCATTGGCTGTATGTTTGGGTTTGTTGTCCTACTGCAGAATAAATTTGGAGCCAATCAGATACCTCCCTGATGGTATTGCAGGATGGATGAATAACTGCCTGTATTTTTCAGCATTGAGGACACCAATAATTCTGACCAAAACTCCAACTCAATTTGCTGTAATGCAGCCTGCAGACACTCATTATTGTACTGCTCTCAGGGCACAAAATGCGTTCTATTACAGCCAAATGTTTCAAATTTTGACTTATCAATCCCAAGAACCTGCTGCCATTTTTCTGTACCCCTGTTCATATGCTTTTGCGCATAGTTGAGTCAGTCAATTTTGTTTCCAAGTTGAAGGTATAGTTTTTAGCCACATTTCTTAAATGAAGACCACTTTGGCCAGACTTCTTCAAAAAGTAAATGGTGTAGCCGGGTCCCAATGATTGCTACCAGTTTTGAGTTGATGATGCTGATAGTCATTTTCCTATTTTGAAGGGAGCTATGCAAAATGTGTCTTTCATCTGCTGCAATAAGTTTCTTTGGCTGACCACTGCATTTATGGTCCTCAATGTTGCCCATTTATTGGTGTCCCCAATGAAAAAAAAGCAGATGCTTATCCATTATACAATACCATTAAGGAGGCATCTGATTGGCTCCAAATTTATTTTGCAGCAGGACAACAACCCCAAACATATAGCCAATGTCTTTAAGAACTATGTTCAGCATAAAGAAGAACAAAGAGTCCTGGAAATTATAATTCGTTCCCTACAGAGTCCTGATCTCAACATCATCAAGTCTATGTGGGCTTACATGAAGATACAGAAGGATTTGCAGAAGTCTACATCCACAGAAGATCTTTAGTTAGTTCTCCAAGATGTTTGGAACAACCTCCCTGTCGAGGTACTTCGAAACCTTTGTGCCAGGGTATCTAAAAGAATTGTTTTTTGATGATATTTTAAAAGTAAAGAGAGGTCACATTAAATATTGATTTGATTTCACTTTTTCCTTTGTTCATTCACTTTACATTTTGTTAATTGATAAAAATAAACTATCAACACTTAACATATAATAAAGAATGAACAAATTCTATTTTTGAAAGCATTGTTACTTTGCAGTATTTTTTCCACACTTCCCTTAAATTTTTTCACAGTACTGTATGATGTGATATTGGTGATTATTACTACTAATATCAGGGTACTGGCATCATTTTGTAACGTGTATGGTTGCTGCAAATCCTACAGACCTCCAACAATTATGTGATATAACTTTTGCCACCTTCTGTGTACAGTCAGCCATGCCTTTCCAAGATCACGCCCATATCTACTAGGTGCTGGAAAAATAAGTATCTATCTATCTATCTGTATATCTATCTATATATCTATCTATCTAGTTAGCTAGCTAGCTAGCTATATCTACTTTTCTGTTTTCCCAGTTTAATTTGTTTTCCAGATAAAGAAATTAGCTTACAATTACATTATTATGTAAATTTTAATATCAAAAGATGGCTTTTGAAAGAAGGTCTTCCCCTGTGAAGGACCAATTACTGTATATCCATAGCAAAGACTACCAGTGATTTAAATGGAACTGTGTAATATTACATCTTATAGATAAAAGTTCTGCATGAAAATAGGACATTTCATGCTGGAGTCTCCAAGCAGCTTATTTCCTGCATAACAAAAAATCACTATCTAAAACTACCATCCCTTTAAAATTATTGTTTATTTAGATTCACAAAGGACAGAAATTGTTCTCTACCTAACTTCCAGCCATATAAACTGCTTATCAATAAAAAGAGATGGATTATAGATACAAAAGATAGATAGATAGATAGATAGATAGATAGATAGATAGATAGATAGATAGATAGATAGATAGATAACCTATACATTTATAACACAGAGGTCATCTAGGTAGATATAACTGAGTGACAAATCCTTTTAAGCTAACACAAAGTAAACTTTACAAAGAGTACACATTGACTGCTATACCTATTAGTCATCATGAAAAATGCATGCTTTATGCAGCTTCCAATCTATAAATAAATCATCGTTTCAATGTTATAATAACTAAACCGTTTTATCTGTCAGAAACAGTGAAAGGAAAAAGATCCTGAGTGTTTTCAGTACATACTGACTTCTATTGCAGTACTAAAAGTATCATATTCTTTGTGAATTCATTTAAATCCTGAACAATTAAACTTTTTGATGATTACATAATAATATCTATGATAATTAAGCTTTTTCGCTTATGTGAAAAATGACACAGCTTCAATCACTTCTCAAGACCTGAATATTATTAAGATAAAAGGCAAAGAAAACCAGTCTTAGTAACCGTGGGCCAAGTTTGTATGACTCATATTAAAGGACACTACTGTTTTGCTGAGGAACACACAATAAAGGGGTATTCCCATCGTGTGAATCTTGTTTGAACTGACAGATCTTGGAAAAATCTAAAACTTAATGCATATTATACATTTTTAGTATTGCGCTATTATTCTGTTATTTATTGTTCAAGTAGACTGTTTGCTGTTCTCAATCAGGGGTTGAAGCCCACACTGTAATCTAGCAGCAGTGACATGCTTGCACTGTTAAGCCTCCATTTCACATGAAATATATAAATGAAAGGCTAGTTACTCTTATAGTCATAGTCAAAACTATTAGCACCCTCAAAATTGTTCCAGAAAATGAAGTATTTCTCCCAGAAAATGATTGCATTTACACGTTTTGTTATACACATGTTTATTTCCTTTGTGTGTATTGGAACAATACAAAAAAAACAGAGAAAAAAAGGCAAATTGGACATAATTTCACACAAAACCCCCAAAATGGGCCAGACAAAATTGCTTTCACCTACACCCTAATATTTGGTTGCACACCCTTTGGAATAAATAACTGCAATCAATCGCTTTCTATAACCATCAACCAGCTTCTTACACCTCTCAACTGAAATTTCGGACCACTCTTCTTTTGCAAACTGATCCAGTTCTCTCATATTTGCAGAGTGCCTTCTCCCAGCAGCAATTTTAAGGTCTCTCCACAGGTGTTCAATGGGATTTAGATCCGGACTCATTGTTGGCCACTTCAGAACTTTCCAGTGCTTTATTTGTATACATTTCTGGGTGCTTCTTGAAGTATGTTTGGGGTTATTGTCCGGCTGACAGACCCATGACCTAGGATGCAAACCCAGCTTTTTGACATTGAGCACTACATTGCGACCCAAAATGATGTCTTGCACACAGTCAAGGCATCCAGTGTCAGAGGCAGCACCACAACCCCAAAATATCTTTGAACCTTCACCATATTTGACTATAGGTTCTGTGTTCTTTTCTTTTTAGGTCTCTTTCCATTTCAGTAAACAATAGAATGATGTGCTTTACCAAAAATCTCTATTTTGGTCTTATCTGTCCACAAGACACTTTCCCAGAAGGATTTTGGCTTACTCACATACATTTTGGCAAACTGCAGTTCAGTTTTTTTATGTCTCTGTGTCAGCAGTGGGGTCCTCCTGGGGCTCCTGCCATAGCATTTCATTTCATTCATATGTCGACGGATAGTTCTTGCTGACACTGATGCACCCTGAGCCTGCAGGACAGCTTGAATTTATTTGAAACTTGATTGAGGCTGCTTACCATCCACACTATCCTGCGATGCAACATTTTATCAATTTTTCTCTGCCGTCTATGTTCAGGGAGATTAGCTACAGTGCCATGGGTTATAAACTTCTTGATAATGTTGCACACCATTGACATAGGTACATCAAGATCTCTGGAGATCGACTTGTAACCTTGAAATTGTTGATATTTTTCACCAATTTTGGTTCTCAAGTCCTCAGACAGTTCTCTTATCCTCTTTCTGTTCTCCATGCTTAATGCAGCACACACAGACACACAATGCAAAGATTGAGTCAACTCCTCCCCTTTTTATCTGGTTTCAGGTGTGATTTTCATATTGCCCACACCTGTTACTTGCCACAGATGAGTTTCAATGAGCAACATATGCTTGAAACAAAGTTGTTTACCCACAATTTTGGAAAGCGGCCAACAATTTTGTTCGACCCATTTTTGGGGTTATGTGTGAAATTATGTCCAATTTTTCTTTTTTTTCTGTTTCTTTGTGTTGTTCCAATACATAAAGTAAATTAACATGTGTATAACAAAACATGTGTAATTGCAATAATATTCTGGGAGAAATACTTCATTTTCTGGAACAATTTCAAGGGTGCCAGCCCTTCTGGCCATGACTGTATATATATAAGTCCATCATGGAAAGTTCTGAAACTTAACAAATAATTTTATTAGGGGGATTTCTCTTCATTCCTGTAAAAAAATGCATATAAGTGGCTTCCAAACTGCCTAGTTTTCCCTAGTCTATTTACCTGTCTCTATCTGCATTGCAGATGCTGGCAGTGAAAGGGTCAACCTATTGTCTCTTCCTCTGAGCATTCTGATAATCAGAGCAATCTCATGCAGCAGGTTTATCCCCAGAATTTTTTAGCACAACCAGCAGTAGTAAATCAGCCAGCAAATAAATCCAGTGCTTTCCTAGCATACTATGCAGGGGGCAGTGAAGATCTGTCAAGTTTGCTGCAGAACACTCAGAAGACAGGTGTTAACTGTCAGCATCACTATTAGTCCTGTGGTACTATTACTAATGAACCATGTCACTAATATACTTCTTGATCACTAATATGACTACTAATAGTCCAGTGTTAGAACAATCTGTCATCATAATTATTATAACTATACCTGCATATGTCAGTATTTGTGATAGTATTCAATACTCTTCTCTTTGCATTAGTGATATATCACTACTAATACTGTTGTCTCACAGCACTACTGGATTTGCAAGCAAATCATATTTTTTTCATCAATCTCAATGGCAAGTATCATATGGGGTGGTGGAAAAGCAGGCTGCTGACTTCTGAAGAAATGGAAACGTGTTCTGTGGAGTTACAAATCACTCTTCTTGATTTGGCAGTCTGATGGATGAGTTTTCATTTAGTGAATGCAAGGAGAATGTTACTTTCCTGAGTGCTTTTTGCCAACTGTAAAGTTTGGTGGAAGATAAATAATGCTATATAGTTGTTTTTCAGGGATTTGCCTAGGTTTCTTAGTTTCAGTGAAGAGAAATCTTTATTCTTCAGCATACCAAAACAATTTTGGCAAAATACATGATTCCAACTTTGTGTGAAAAATATGGGGAAGGCCTTGTTCTGTTCCAGCATGACTGTGCCACAGTGTGCATTACATGGTCCATAAATACAGTGAAGGAAATAATTACTTGATCCATTTATTTGCATTTTGAAGTGAGAAATAAGTATTTAATCCCCTACAAACCATTATGAGTTCTGGCTCCTACAGACCAGTTAGACGCTCCTAATCAACTCCTTACCTGCATTAAAGACAGCTGTCTTACATAGTCACTTGTATAAAAGACTCTGTCCACAGACTCAATTAATCAGTCAGACTCTAACCTCTACAACATGGGCAAGACCAAAGAGATTTCTAAGGATGTCAGGGACAAGATCATACACCTGCACAAAGCTGGAATTGGCTACAAAACCATAAGTAAGGCGCTGGGTGAGAAGGAGACAACTGTTGGTGCAATAGTAAGAAAATAGAAGAAATACAAAATGACTGTCAATCGACATCGATCTGGGGCACTATGCAAAATCTCACCTCGTGGGGTATTCTTGATCATGAGGAACGTGAGGGATCAGCCTAAAACTACACAGGGGGAACTTGTTAATGATCTCAAGGCAGCTGGGACCACAGTCACCATGAAAACCATTGGTAACACATTATGCCTTTAAGGTTTAAAATCTTGCAGTGCCCGCAAGGTCCCCCTGCTCAAAAAGGCACATGTACAGGCCCGTCGGAAGTTTGCCAGTGAGCCCCTGGATGATTCTGTGAGTTATTGGGAGAAGGTACTGTGGTCAGATGAGACACAAATTGAGCTTTTTGGCATTAACTCAACTCGCCATGTACGGAGGAAGAGAAATTCTGCCTATGACCCAAAGAACACCGTCCAAACTGTTAGACATGGAGGTGGAAACATTATATTTTGGGGGTGTTTCTCTGCTAAAGGCACAGGACTACTTCACCGCATCAATGGGAGAATGGACGGAGCAATGTACCGTAAAATCCTGTGTGACAACCTCCTTCCCTCTGCCAGGACATTAAAAATTGGTCGTAGCTGGGTCTTCCAGCAAGACAATGACCCAAAACATACAGTCCAGGCAACAAAGGAGTGACTCAAAAAGAAGTACAGCAAGGTCATGGAGTGGCCTAGCCAGTCTCCAGACCTTAATCTCATAGAAAAGTTATGGAGGGAGTTGAAGCTCCGAATTGCCAAGCGACAGCCTCAAAATCTGAATGATTTAGAGATGATCTACAAAGAGGAGTGGACCAAAATTCCCCCTGACATTTGCGCAAACCTCATCATCAACTACAAAAAACATCTGACTGCTGTGCTTGCCAACAAGGGTTTTTTCACCAAGTATTAAGTGTTGTTTGCCAGAGGAATTAAATACTTATTTCTCACTGCAAAATGCAAATAAATTTATCACATTTATACAATGTGATATTCTTGATTTTTTGGGGGGATATTCTATCTCTCAATGTTAAAATTAACCCACCCTTAAAATTATTGAATGTTCATGTCTTTGTCAGTGGGCAAACTTACAAAAAGCGCAAGGGATCAAATAAATATTTCCTTCACTATATGCAAAGCACTGCAAGGCCTATAAGTCTCCCTACAGTGACTTGGCACTTTCCACAAGAAGATACATTACCATTTAAAGGTCCATAAAGGCATGGCTGGATGGCTTTAGTGTGGACAAACTTGACTCAACTACATCAAACACTCTTGAGATGAACAAGAATGCAGGCTCTCTCATCCTGCATCGGAGTCTGACCTCACAATTTCCCTTCTGAATCAATAACAAAAAATTCTCAAATACACAGCTGTTATAAATGCAAAAGGGGAACCAACTCTATATTAAAGCGATCTTTCATTAGTGTAATATTGATAACGTATTCCATAGATATGTCATCAATATCACATCATGGGGGGCAGGCAACTGGCATTCCTAACCATCACCGGATGCCAAAACCCATACAGGAGGAGCAGTCAGATGTGCTGGGAGGACAGTACATAACAAATCACTTCCCTAAAATAACTTACTATGAAAAAGTACAAATATTTCATGACCTGTTTTCTGTCTATTGAACCTGAAAGTTAAAGCCTAAATATTTGTTGCATTTGCTAAGATCTGACCTCCCACTATAATCATGACATTAATGGAAACCTTTCTCCAGATATTGGGGTATAGTTATTGTAGTTTGCAAGTAAATAGCATTTACTGTAAATTATGTCTTGCAGACTTACTGTAAGCATGGATACATGAGAAAATAAAGTTATATCCTCTCTGCAGCTGCAGCCGCTTGTTATCATTCTTCAGGGCCTTGCAGGGAGCTTTTACAATCAGCGGAAAATTGATTAACAGGCAGCTTTACACACTCATGCTGGAGAGCAGGCTGTCAATCAATGTGCCAGGGAGTGATTACAGCTCTCACTATCTAATGAGCAGTGATTTTACCAGCTCTTTCCCTGTCCCGATGACTGAAAGCAAGCAGCTGGGAAAACATCACTTTCTCCCTTAAGCCATGCTTCCAGAATGTCAGCTAGCAATCAGTTAATGATTTTTTTACCTGCATATTACCACTATATCTGCAAGTAAATAGCTTCTGTGGAGGTGACATGACTTGTTCCCTTTAACGAATCAGCTTTTTCATTTATACTGCTTAAAGACTAATCACTTTAAAATTGCCTAAAGATTTATAAAAATTGCACAAAATCAGATATCCTTTTGATGCTATATTTACTAACCCTAGTGATTCTGCATCTGACATAATACACAGAATAAGACAGTATCTGAATCCATTCAGGACATGAACAGTTTGAGTTTTCCTGTGCTGTACATCCACTTTTTTTTTTATATTTTTGGTGAAAATGGTAAAAATTTGTGCCACATGTTTCAGCATGTTTTGGCCTTAGAGTGAATAAATCTCTCCAAAAGTTGTAGGACACACCTGCCTGTAGCAAACCATGCCCATTCACCAACATTTTTTTTTTTAAAGTGACAAGAAAATTACACACATTTTATGCATGTGCCTGGTTTGTATACATACTAATTAGCATTTTATTTGTATTCAGATTTTTTGTTTTACAACAATGCAGAAACCAAATAAATATGGATGTAACAGTTTCCTCCCGACTAGGGTCCTTCAGTAAATCTTATCATTAATCGGAGGGCCCCTTATAATAAAAGCCTTATAACTACGATAATACATTCAAATGATGTGATATGCACTCAAATTGTGAAGCAGATCTGCATAGTAACCATTATTAACTAATCCATACAACTTAATGGAAGAATCAATTTACTTATGTTTCTCCTAGTCACAAACCTGAAGAAAAATCTATGACTCCATCACATCTAATGGCAGTGAATTTCAGCCTAATTTGCAAATTGTTGAGCATTCATTCTGACAAAAAAAGGTCTCACGTCAAGCGCATGAAGTTATGAAAAAAAAATTATAAGACATTTCACACATTTGTGGCAAAAGACACGAGTATCACAATAGAAATATTCATCACTAAATCACTGGATAAAGATTACTGGATAAAGATTACATTTACTAGGTTTAGGAATATATAAACTTCATAGGCAGCTTAAGAAATGAAGAATTCAAAAGAAAGTACAATATTTTAAGATGTGATAGATATGGAGACATTGTACATAGATGGTCCATCATTAAACCATGCAGTATAGCGCAGTCATTATCTATCTGGTAATGAATTCATTAGTTATGATGTGTGATGAGTTCTTAAGTCTGTAGTCAGTATTTTGTTACAAAGTGTGAAAAATGACATAGGATGGTTTAGAAACAAGACACCAAGAAGTTAAGAAATAAACTTAGAAGAGAAAGATAAAATGAATATAAGTCTAGGCTAACTTGTAAACAAAAAGGAAATACATTTATTTTGACCACCAGAGTAGCAATTATATTGTGTTTTACCATTGGAGACTGAACCTACTTTTATTCAGATAGATAACTAGCCACTTGCATATTAAGGTGATCTAATATTGAGGCCCGGAACACTTTCTTTGTTTAATAGCTAAGATTAAAAAAGACACAGATCCATTGAGTCCAGTTTGTAATTCCAATATGTTAACCCAGAAGAAGGCAAAAACCCCACAAAGCAGATACTTATTTGCCCCATATTATTGGACAAATTCCTTCCCAACTCCAAATATGGAAATCAGGATAAATCCCTGGATCATCCTCTCACGGTTTAAATGAGTTGATCATGCCCCCAGTTAGCAATACTAAAATTATTAAAATATTTTACTCTCTCCTCGTAACTGATTTTCTTCATGCCACTTATGAATTGTGTTGGCTTACTTGTACTTTTTCCAAGGCATTCTTTTGATGAGCTGATGTCCAGAACTAAATTGCATACTCAATATGAGATTACATCCCAGTTTCTTGATGTTATTACCAATGTTATTACCAATCATCTTCTTAGTACTAGATGTCATCAGTATCAGCGGAGAACAGTTGAGTGAGATCACTCGAATGCACTTGACAGAAACCAAACTGTTTTTTCTTTCCTCTGCATTTTCTAAACCTCACATATAAATATAAATTTAGGCATTCAATTGTATTTACCATAACTCTCTTTGTGAAACAACTTTATTTTATAAGAAGAATATTTTGAGAAAAGATTTAGAAATAAAATGTTTTCTCTTGGGACTCATTGATAGGGAAACAGGACGACAGAGTTAGTTGTTCTTGTCTAAATATACTTCTCTCTTGATCCCTAATGACACATTTGTGGACGAACAATGTTTTCTTTTGCTAAATATATACTTCCTAAAGATAATCTAACTTTCTTGGTCTGAATATGAATGTCCCTGGACAACTTAGAAAGTAGCATAATACCATTGGCTGGTATTCAGATATATATATACTACCTTAGATAATGTAAAGCCTTCAGGAACTTTAATAAGTGGCTATGTTAACAGTTTATAAAGCAAGATAAAATAATCCCAATGAACTGTGAACTAATTCTAGACATATATTCTGCAGATTGTTGTAATACTGTATAATTTCCACCAAATTCCTAGAAAAGTTTTGTCAAGAGAAATTAAAACATATGTCAATTAAAATGGAAATTTTGCTTACAATATCAAAATGTGGTCCAAAGATTAAAGGGGTTGTATAATCTTTCTTCAGGAGCAGCTTTAGGGTATGTGCACACAGTCCGGACAGGCAGCGCAAATGTAAATGTACATGTAAATGTACAATTTGAAATCCTCCATATAGTGAACTATTCCATTATTCTGCATGTAGCCATGGTCTCTTCTGTTTTATGTGTAATATTCAGTTTAGGAAATTTCTGCAATGAAACAAGTGACCGCAAATCTGATCTTATTGAATCTTGTTCTGTAGAACTGTTTCAGATAGAATATATACACAGTTCTGCTTAATTGCCCCCATGAAGTGGGTTTTTGTGTAGAGCACTCGTGTTAAATACAAAAGAATAAGTGATAAATAATAATTTAAAACCAAAAACAAGGGGAGGGAAAAATAGAAAAACCTAAAGCTTGCTTTGTCACTGTTATTGGCAACCTTTACATTAATTTAGTATGGAAACACATTTTGACTCGCCTGTGGTAAATCACAAAAGAGATTCACCTGTGATTAATTGGCGGAGCCCATGTGACATGAATTAGCCAATGAATGATGACTTCAGTGTTTTAATAAGCCACATGATAGGCCTTGCTCCTTTGTCACAATGGTGAAGACAAAGGAGCTGTCTGAGTACATCAGAACTGCTATTATTAGCAAACACAAGACTTCCAAAGGGTATAAGGCCATCTACAAAGACCTTGGTATCCCAGTTTCAACAGTGCACAATGTTATTAAGAAGTTTGCCAAGCATGGAACTGTCAAGAACCTCTCTGGACGTGGTGGAAAGAGGAAAATTTGCAAAAAATGTCTTTGAAGGTTGGTGTGAATGGTGGAAAAAACACCACGTAAAACATCCAAACACCTGGAGGCCAACCTGGAACAGTCTGGGGTCATGGTTTCAACAAGTACCATATACTTCACACTAAACCACACAGAGCTTTATGGGAGAAGGCCAAGGAAGAAACCATTGCTGAAGAAAAGACTTAAAAAGGATCTAATGATCTGTGCCAAAGAGTACCTTGACAAACCACAATCCTTCTGGGAAAATGTTCTGTGGACAGACAAATCAAAAATACAATGCAAAGCAGCAGTTTGTTTACAGACAGCCCAATGAAGCTTATAAGGAAAAGAACACCTTACCAACAGTTAGGCATGATGGAGGATCCACAATGTTGTGGGGTTGCTTTGCAATGACCCAAAGCATATTCCAAAAGTAAACAGGAATGATTGAAAAAAAATGGACTGCTTTAAACTGGCCAGCAATGAGTCCTGACCTCAATCCCATTGAAAATCTTTGGGGTGAGCTGAAATCTGCCATTTGGAAAAAAATATGCAGCAAAGTATTAATTAGGGGTGCGTTGATTTCTACATATACTATTTATTCAGTTTTTTCTTTGAAATTGCAACTTAATTAAAAAAGCCTGATGATATAACTTTGGTACATTTCCATTTATTTCTGAAAATGTTGTACTATAAAAAACTGAAATGGTGCCAATAATGGTGAGCAGCATTGTATTTTTGTTATGTATATACAGTGCCTACAAGTAGTATTCAACCCCCTGCAGATTTAGCTGGTTTGATAAGATGCAAATAAGTTAGAGCCTTCAAACTGCAAACGAGAGTAGGTTTTATGAACAGAAGCATAAATCTTACAAACCAAAAAGTTATGTTGCTCAGTTGAATTTTATTAAATTTTAAACATAAAAGTGTGGGTCAATTATTATTCAACCCCTATGTTTAATATTTTGTGGAATAACCCTTGTTTGCAATTACAGCTAATAATCGTCTTTTATAAGACCTGATCAGGCCGGCACAGGTCTGTGGAGTTATATTGGCCCACTCCTCCATGCAGATCTTCTCCAAGTTATCTAGGTTCTTTGGGTGTCTCATGTGGACTTTATTCTTGAGCTCCTTCCACAAGTTTTCAATTGGGTTAAGGTCAGGAGACTGACTAGGCCACACCAACACCTTGACATTTTCCCTCTTGAACCAGGCCTTGGTTTTCTTGGCTGTGTGCTTTGGGTCGTTGTCTTGTTGGAAGATGAAATTACGACCCATCTTAAGATCCTTGATGGAGGAGCGGAGGTTCTTGGCCAAAAGGTAGGCCGTGCTTTCCATCTTCCCATGGATGCGGACCAGATGGCCAGGCCCCTTGGCTGAGAAACAGCCCCACAGCATGATGCTGCCACCACAATGCTTGACTGTAGGGATGGTATTCTTGGGGTCGTACGCAGTGCCATCCAGTCTCCAAACGTCACGTGTGTGGTTGGCACCAAAGATCTCGATCTTGGTCTCATCAGACCATAGAACCTTGAACCAGTCTGTCTCAGAGTCCTCCAAGTGATCATGAGCAAACTGTAGATGAGCCTTGACATGACGCTTTGAAAGTAAAGGTACCTTACGGGCTCGTCTGGAACGGAGACCATTGCGGTGGAGTACGTTACTTATGGTATTGACTGAAACCAATGTCCCCACTGCCATGAGATCTTCCCGGAGGTCCTTCCTTGTTGTCCTTGGGCTAGCCCTGACTCTTCGGACAAGCCTGGCCTCGGCACGGGAGGACACTTTCAAAGGCTGTCCAGGCCGTGGAAGGCTAACAGTAGTTCCATAAGCCTTCCACTTACGGATGATGCTCCCAACAGTGGAGACAGGTAGGCCCAACTCCTTGGAAAGGGTTTTGTACCCCTTGCCAGCCTTGTGACCCTCCACGATCTTGTCTCTGATGGCCTTGGAATGCTCCTTTGTCTTTCCCATGTTGACCATGTCTGAGTGCTGTTCACAAGTTTGGGGAGGGTCTTAAATAGTCAGAAAAGGCTGGCAAAAGAGATCTTTAATCCACACATGTGAAGCTCATTATTCTTGGTGCCTGAACTACTTCTTAATACTTTAGGGGGACCAAACAGAATTCTTGTGGTTTGAGGGGTTGAATAATAAATGACACTCTGAATTAACTTTTAACGTTTTAAAAAAAAAAAAAAAAAAAAAAAAAAAAAAAATTTGCTGCAGTGCATTTCCCACTTCCAGGCTGATCTACAGTACAAATGTCACAATGCCAAGTTAATTCTGCATGTGTCAACCAGCTAAATCTGCAGGGGGTTGAATACTACTTGTAGGCACTGTATATATATATATATATATATATATATATATATATATATGTATATATATATATATTTGTATTAATAGATGATAGGTCTTTTTAGTATTACCATATTTATCTATTTTATTCTTGGGAAAATATGCAATATCAAATTGTTTCCATAAAAGTTTGAACCCTACAATTTTAATGACTTGTCTCTGAAGAAAAAGTAGTTTTGGCCTGAGTTTTATAAATATTTTTGCTGTATTTCACAATGGACCTTTTTAATAGTTGTGCAAGAATTTTGTTTTCAGTAAATTAAAACCATCCATCATCTTTTGCTTTTCTGATTTCTCTAGCACTGAAGAAATCTACTCAACTATCGCTTATGGTGTAAATATAATTATTAGAATTCTTAGTCTAAATAGGTCAGTGATTGTAATGATTCAATTTTTCCATTCCTAAAGAAATTACTAAGATAAGGTTAGATACAGTTAGATTTGTTACACAGTACAGACCAAAAGTTTGGACACACCTTCTCATTTAAAGATTTTTCTGTATTTTCATGACTATGAAAATTGTACATTCACACTGAAGGCATCAAAGCTATGAATTAACACATGTGGAATTATATACTTAACAAAAAAGTGTGAAACAACTGAAAATATGTCTTATATTCTAGGTTCTTCAAAGTAGCCACTGCTTTGCACACTCTTGGCATTCTCTTGATGAGCTTCAAGAGATAGTCACCGGAAATGGTCTTCCAACAATCTTGAAGAGAGATGCTTATCACGTATTGGCCCTTTTGCCTTCACTCTGCGGTCCAGCTCACCCCAAACCATCTCGATTGGGTTCAGGTCTGGTGACTGTGGAGGCCAGGTTATCTGGTGTAGCAAACCATCACTCTCCTTCTTGGTCAAATAGCCCTTACACAACCTAGAGGTGTGTTTGGGGTAATTTTCCTGTTGAAAAATAAATGATGGTCCTTCTAATTGCAAACTGGATGGAATAGCATGCCACTGCAAGATGCTGTGGTAGCCATGCTGGTTCAGTATGCCTACAATTTTGAAAAAATTCCAAACAGTGTCACCAGCAAAGCACCCCCACACCATCACACCTCCTCCTCCATGCTTCACGGTGGGAACCAGGCATGTAGAGTCCATCCGTTCACCTTTTCTGTGTCGCACAAAGGCACGGTGGTTGGAACCAAAAATCTAAAATTTGGACTCATCAGACCAAAGCACAGATTTCCACTGGTCTAATGTCCATTCCTTGTGTTCTTTAGCCCAAAGAAGTCTCTTCTGCTTGTTGCCTGTCCTTAGCAGTGCTTTCCTAGCAGCTATTTTACCATGAAGGCCTGCTGCACAAAGTCTCCTCTTAACAGTTGTTGAAGTGATGTGTCTGCTGCTAGAACTCTGTTTGGCATTGACCTGGTCTCTAATCTGAGCTGCTGTTAACCTGCGATTTCTGAGGCTGGTGACTCGGATAAACTTATCCTCAGAAGCAGAGGTGACTCTTGGTCTTCCTTTCCTGGGGCGGTCCTCATGTGAGCCAGTTTCTTTGTAGCGCTTGATGGTTTTTGCTACTGCACTTGGGGACACTTTCAAAGTTTGCCCAATTTTTTGCACTGACTGACCTTCATTTCTAAAAGTAATGATGGCCACTCGTTTTTCTTTACTTAGCTGCTTTTTTCTTGCCATAATACAAATTCTAACAGTCTATTCAGTAGGACTATGAGCTGTGTATCCACCTGACTTCTGCACAACACAACTGATGGTCCCAACCCCATTTATAAGGCAAGAAATCCCACTTATTAAACCTGACAGGGCACACCTGTGAAGTGAAAACCATTTCCGGTGACTACCTCTTGAAGCTCATCAAGAGAATGCCAAAAGTGAGCAAAGCAATCATCAAAGCAAAAGGTGGCTACTTTGAAGAACCTAGAATAGAAGACATATTTTCAGTTGTTTCACACTTTTTTGTTAAGTATATAATTCCACATGTGTTAATTCATAGTTTTGATGCCTTCAGTGTGAATGTACAATTTTCAAAGCCATGAAAATACAGAAAAATCTTTAAATGAGAAGGTGTGTCCAAACTTTTGGTCTGTACTGTATATGAATGTTTGGATGTCTGGCCCAGATCTGTGCAGTGTTTTATTACAAACACAAGTTGCATTAATTACTTAGATATAATGTATGCTCACCACTGTTAACTATATACTGATTTATAAGTCTAATTCTCTTTCCTTGAAGTTAATTGCTTGACTTCTACTGATTCTAAATTACAGCATGACATACAGTCTTAAACTGTATTGAAAATGTGATTTTCTATCTCTTTGGGCAATTTTTTGTACAATTTGTAAAATAATCAACTGAAGTTGGTGAGTTCAAGTCCATGAAAGGTTAGAGGAAATGAACTTCATGATGTGAAGCTCCGAGACACATAAGGAAGTGAAAAAGGCATTCAAACAACTTGATGATAAGCTAAAGTACAACCTTGATTCTTTAGAATAATTAAAGTAGCAATCATGTATGTGTTAGACCCACCACAGTGTAAGTCCAAGTGTTAATATGCCATTTATATTTTTTTTTAATATGCCATTTTTTAACTAATCACTTGCCTTTGTTACTTCTAAGTCATGAAGGCTTACTTTCTAAACATTGAATGTCAAAATGTGTAACAGATATATGCAATGCAAAAAAGATTGCAGTCATAAAAATTGCGCCTTTGTGGTCTAAATCTTGTCTGCGTTTGCCATGCAAATGGAATCTCTTTTTGTCACAATGACCATATGCTCTAGCTTTTTAGTAGATGACAAAAAGATAGAAAGTCTCCGCATATGAAGCCAGAAGCATTTAATGAAGTTTCATGCTTGAAAAAGTGGATGATATACAGATAAGTAGAAATTGGGTATATTGCACATAGAGGGTTTGAAGGGGATAAGACAGAATCAGGCTAACATACTGACACTTATAAGAAATAATAATGACTATTTCTGTGTACTGAGTTTTTATACAATATGGCAAATATGCCAGCATTTTTATATCCTGTGAAAGTAGAACAAGATGGTTTTTGCTACGGTAAAATGTGATTAACGTGACATTCACTGTGCCACAAGCTAGCATACACATTTATTTTGTGCTGAGTTCAGTTTCTACAGCATATTAGACTAAAATTTCAGCAAAACATTGATATAAATGGGCTGATATTACTCATTTTGAAGACTTTTGTTGATTCAGATTGATGACTGAGGACCAAATACTATTTACCACTCAGACCAGCAAACCTCAGAACTGTAATTGAAACTCCAAGAAGAGACCATTGCAGAATAATTGAATCGACAGTCTAATCATCTGTTTCCATCTAAACCTCACTTTTGAGAGTTCATATTTAGTACAGAAAATAACACTTTCCAGAAAATAAATCTTTTCCCAGCCAGAATGCGAAATCAGAAAATTCATTATCTTATATTATAATCTATGGAGTACCTTCATAATGTATCATAGACTGGAATAGTGGAATATATTTAACTTTTAGCCAATTATTTTGTAATTATTCACACTTAAATGTAAAACACAAAGTAATTTCTGTTTTAACATAATCATGAATAAGTTCAACTTCAGATTGCAGAATGAAATATAGCAAAATGCTCTACAGATCAGCAAAAACAATTATACTAGCTTGGTAAAATGTCCACCATGGTTTGCTTGAAGCATACAATGCAAATAAAGGACGTATGCCCCAAATAAAAAAAAAATTACAATACCAGCACAAGTACAATTTAATAACAAATAACTGTCTTCCAAGCAATGTGTAAACTATCTCATCCATTTTTCATGCATATAGTTTTTGACACAACTGTCATTCACTATGTCCTTCACACAATGCCATCCACATTCATAGCAACCACATCTCCAACATGAGCATCTTAGTCTGACTTTACTTGTGCAGACTACTTTAAGTGCCATCGAATCCCAGAGTGTTTACTTTACTATCAGCATGACTTAGAAGTGAGATCATCTAAGGCTTCCATGGAGCTTTATTCCAGTTCTAGTGATACTAACCTTTTTGACACTGAACTTTGTGTGAATACTCGAGATGAGCCGATCTTTTGAAATTCAGTTCGCCAGCTTTGCCAAATTTTTCTATAAAATTAGATTTGCGGTGAACAGGTTCCTGTAAATCTCAATACTGAAAAGCATGTAATTGCACGTGGGGGAGAGTAAAAAGAAACGGAGAACCTTGATGACCATAAGAGCTGATATTCTATAGAAAATAGAGAGAGAATCTTGTTGACCATACGAGCTTTCACTTTACAGACAAGTGTGAGAGATAGAACTCCACTAGGCATGAGTGCTTACACTCTACAGATGAGAGAGAAAGGACTCCACTGACCATAAAAGCTTACACTCTACAGGAGATGGAGAGATCCAGAGACTCTTAAGTTGGAAAACAAATCTGTCATGCAATCTATGCACCACTTGGGATTGCTGATCTCTTTTGGTGCAGGTACTGACCACCACTGTACAGTATTATAATCTGAATAATGTCATAGCTGAAGGGCATTATGAGGAAGTCAGCGGGTCAACGCAAAATGACATTGGCTCACTCTCTGACTATTCAGCACAGCAGCATAGGACTTGGTAACAGACAACTTTTTTTCAAAATTCAAATTGAAACTACAAAGTAGTGTTGAGCCACCCCCGTAGTGTTCGGGTTCGGTTCGGTTCGTCGAACACCCGGATGTTCGAGGAACTGTTCGTCGAACACCTTAGAACACCGTCGAACACCATTGAACACCGTTAAATCCAAAGGCAGGCAAACAAAAACACATAGAAACACATAGAAAACACCTTCAAAGGTGTCCAAAAGCTGACAAACTGCTCAGAAGACACTCTCTTTAAAAAAGCTAGCCGGCAGTTTAGCAGCGGCAGACACCGGTACCCGACAATTTAGACAAGAAGGAATAGAGCATCACACATAGATTAGATAGATAGAAACATGTCAGTCACATATATAAGAAGTACAGTGATAGTGTTGATTACTGTACTTATCATTTAGTGGTAAAATAAAGGATTTATTAAAAGAAAAATTGGCGTGGGGTTCCCCGTAATTTTAGTCTCTAGCGGAGGTTAAGCAGATGGCTGGGGCAGATGTTTGAAGCCTGGGAAGGGGATAATACCCACGGAGCTTCCCAGGCTACTAATATCAGCCCCCCGCTGAATACCTAGCCTTTACTAGCTATTAAAATGGGGGACCCCAAAAAAAATGACGTGGGGTCCCCCCTATTTTAATAGCTAGCAAAGGCTAGGCAGACAGCTGGGGGCTGATATTAATAGCCCAGGAAGGGTGCCATGAATATTGGCTCCCTCCCAGGCTAGAAACACCAGCCGTCAGCCGCCCTAGAAATGGTGCATCCATAGGATTCGCCAATTCTGGCACTTAGCCTCCCTCTTCCCACTGCCCTGTAGCGGTGGCAGTGGGGTAATAGGGTTGGGGTTGATGTCAGCTTATAATGCCAGCTGACATCAAGCCCAGGTTAGTAATGGAGAGGCTTCTATAAGACACCCCCATTACTAACCCCATAGTCAAAGTTACAAAAAAACACAAACACCCAGAATAAAGTCATTTAATTGAAATAAAGACACAATTCTTTATTGTTCTAAATTAAACCATACTTACCATCACGCCCATTCCAGCTGAAGCCAACGATCTCCTGCAATAAAAGTAAAATAATAAAGCAACATCATCCTTACCTTTCCATGGTTCCCACGACAGCTTCAGCTCTGCTACATTCACATGACAGGCTGGACCACAGCAGAACGCTGCCATCCAGCTTGCCATGCGGCAGACACTGAGAAGCACAGGCATGCTTGCGCTCCTCAATGTCTGGCTGTGACGGCATCCAGATGAGCCGAGTTCATGTCCAATGAACTCAGCTCACCTCATGCACGTCACTGACAGCGTGGGAAAATTCTCCTGTGCATGCGGTGAGTGCAGGAGAATTTTCCCACGCTGTCAGTGACGTGCATGAGGAGAGCTCATGTCCAATGAACTCAGCTCACCTCATGCACGTTACTGACAGCGTGGGAAAATTCTCAGCGCTCAGCGCTTGAGCAGGAGAATTCTCCCACACTGGGATGGCATTGAGATGACAGGCTGGATCACAGCTGAGCACTGCCATCCAGCTTGTCATCCTTCAGAGACACTGCAGAGCGCAAGCATGCCTGCTCTCTGCAGTGTCTATGAATGATGGCATGCTGGACGGCTGACGGCTTCTATCTATCTAATCTATGTGTGATGCTCTATTCTTTCTGTTATAAATTGTCGGGTACCGCTGCTGAATTGCCGGCCGGCTTTTTTAAAGAGACGGTGCATGAAAACACTAATATTTGTTTTAATAAATCCTTTACACTAAATGACAAGTACAGTAAGCAGCACTGTCACTGTCCTTCTTATATATGTGACTGACATGTTTCTATCTATCTAATCTATGTGTGATGCTCTATTCTTTCGGTTCTAAATTGTCGGGTACCGGTGTATGCCGCTGCTGAATTGTCGGCTTTTCAAGTTTCACTCTGAGCACTGTTCCCATCAATTTGGGCAACCACTGTAATGCCACAACCACCATGGCTGTGGCATTACAGTGAGTGGCAGACAATCCCTGCATGATTGGTGCTCTAAATGCCAGACATGCAGGACACGCTTTTGGTGCACGAACAGTTATCGAACATAACCTCGAACAGACAAATTTTTTGCAAATCGTTCGCGTTCGTCGAACGACTCGAACACCGCCCTAAACAGCTCGAATTTGAGATTGGCGAACAGTTCTAGTCGAACACCGCTCATCTCTACTACAAAGTTCAGGAAATTCAGCTCACGCTCAATCCTCTGTGGAACAATCTGCTCATCTCTACTGAATACCTGTTTGCATATAGCAGAACACTTTTGCACCTCACAAGTAGTTGAACTTCAAGGTTAATTTTTTTTCTCAACTCAGGTTTTCTTTGCTACTCAAACCCAGTGTAACAATAAAATAAGCAGAACATTCTTAATTTATTTTCTAATGTAGAGATTGGTTCAGCCAGAGTATTGTCAACTTCTGTCAAAATTATCAGTTGAACCTCAGTGTCACAAAGTTTGAGAAGAACTGCCACAGAGAAATGGAGAGGTAGAGGAGTTTACCTTCAATCACATGGTCCATTCTTCTCTCAAAATTTGAAAGGTAACCTGACAGCTTGATCAATAAATATAAACTACCTATGGCTGCATCTGTCTTTTAAGTATGATTACAAGCAACCCCATTGTGTGAGGAAAGTTTCCAATATATAGTGAAATTCACCTTTTCAAACGTCTTTTGCCGCATATACAAAGGACCAAGACTAGTCAAAAAGGCGTCTACTATGGGTAGACCAGTCCTGTCCCTTTTTGCCCTTAGCTATTCTATTGACTTCCAGTGTCATTGCTGCATTTTGAGCGGTCATCTATCCTAGTGGGTTAAAGTCCATTACAACTTCCAGTACGTGACTGTCCATCTCAAATATGCCCAGGTCGTATCTGCTAATATCTTTTTCTTCTTTGTGTTGAGTAGCAGTCCCATGTTCAAGCTTTCCATCTTTCCACTCCATAATAAGTCCTTCATTCATCTACACTTATTGCTATCAATGTTGTATTGTCTGCGTATTTAAGATTGTTGATAATTTGTCCAGCAATTTGGTTTCTTTCTTCTTTTTTGGCAAGTCCAGCCTTCCTGAAAATAGCTTCTGCATATAAATTAAAGGGAAATGGTGACAGGATGCAGCATTGTCTGATGCCTTGTGCTACTTTAAACCATGTTGTGTCGCCATGTTCTTTCAAGACTGTTGCTGTTTTCGTCGATGTAAAGGTTCTTAATGAGGCTGATCAGACAGTTCAGCACACTCATATCCTTTATGGTATGCCAACGTTTCTGGTGATCAACAGAGTCGAAGGATTTGCTGTAGTCGAAGAAGCAAAAATGTTGTTCTTGTATTCTTTGGCCTTTTCGATTATCCATCTAATGTTAGCAATCACATCTCTTGTTTCTCTGCCTTTTCTAAATCCTGCTTGTTCCTCTGGCAGCTCTTTGTCAATGTAAGCCTGTGGCGTGTGTAGACATCAACTACTACTTCAGAAGACTTTATTAGCTCTATTGGAATATTATGCCCTCTACAAGGTTGTTAATACATATGTTAAAAAGACGAGGGTCCAATACTGACAACTATGGTACCCCACTTATTACTGTGACCCAGTCAGGGTGTGATCCATTAATAACCACCCTTTTATTCCTATCGCTTAACCCAATTACATATATTTTCCTAGTCCCATTGCTTTAATTTTATTACCAACATTTTGTGTAGCAATGTATCAAATGCTTTTGAAATGTCCTGTGACATTTAATGGAGAATTTATCTCCCTGATTATGTCATGTGTCATTGGATTTTCATGTGTAAATACTGTACAGAAGAAGGCATTTAGTATATTGGCTTTTCACTTATCCTCTTCCATCATTTCAGATTATTTTTGAGGGGCCCAACATTATCATTTTTGAGTTTCTTACTGTTTATGCAGTTGAATATTTTTGAAATATTTTTACTTTCAATGGAAATGAGCTGTTTTAATCTTTGCTGTCTTAATTTGTTTGTTTTTTTACACAATTTATTTTTCTCTTTACAAGTACTTACTGTCTTGTACCTATCCCCTTGCTTTATTTCCCAAAATGCTTTCTTTTTGTAATTTATTGCACTCCTTACAGTTCTATTTAGCCATAGTGGTTTTCTCCTATTTCTAGCTTATTTCCATAGGGTATACACTACCGTTCAAAAGTTTGGGGTCACCCAGACAATTTTGTGTTTTCCATGAAAACTCATACTTTTATTTATCAAATGAGTTGCAAAATGATTAGAAAATATAGTCCAGACATTGACAAGGTTAGAAATAATGATTTTCATTAGAAAGAATAATTTTCTCCTTTAAACTTTGCTTTCGTCAAAGAATGCTCCCTTTGCAGCAATTACAGCATTGCAGACCTTTGGCATTCTAGCTGTTAATTTGCTGAGGTAATCTTGAGAAATTTCCCCCCATGCTTCCTGAAGCCCCTCCCACAAGTTGGATTGGCTTAATGGGCACTTTATGCGTACCATACGGTCAAGCTGCTCCCACAACAGCTCAATGGGGTTGAGATCTGGTGACTGCGCTGGCCACTCCATTACAGACAGAATACCAGCTGCCTGCTTCTTCCCTAAATAGTTCATGCATAATTTTGAGGTGTGCTTTGGGTCATTGTCCTGTTGTAGGATGAAATTGGCTCCAATCAAGCGCTGTCCACAGGGTATGGCATGGTGTTGCAAAATGGAGTGATAGCCTTCCTTATTCAAAATCCCATTTACCTTGTACAAATCTCCGACTTTACCAGCACCAAAGCAACCCCTGACCATCACATTACCTCCACCATGCTTGACAGATGGCATCAGGCACTCTTCCAGCATTTTTTCATCTGTTCTGCGTCTTACAAATGTTCTTCTGTGCGATCCAAACAGCTCAAACTTTGATTCGTCTGTCCATAAAACTTTTTTCCAATCTTCCTCTGTCCAATGTCTGTGTTCTTTTGCTCATATTAATCTTTTCCTTTTATTAACCAGTCTCAGATGTGGCTTTTTCTTTGCCACTTTGCCCTGAAGGCCAGCATCCTGAAGTCGCCTCTTCACTGTAGATGTTGACACTGGTGTTTTGCGTGTGCTATTTAATGAAGCTGCCAGTCGAGGAGCTGTGAGGCGTCGATTTCTCAAACTAGAGACTCTAATGTACTTGTCTTGTTGCTCAGTTGTGCAGCGGGGCCTCCCACTTCTATTTCTACTCTGGTTAGAGCCTGTTTGTGCTCTCCTCTGAAGGGAGTAGTACACATCGTTGTAGGAAATCTTCAGTTTCTTGGCAATTTCTTGCATGGAATAGCCTTAATTTCTAAAAACAACAATAGACTGGCGAGTTTCACATGAAAGTTCTCTTTTTCTGGCCATTTTGAGAGTTTCATAGAGCAAACAAATGTAATGCTTCAGATTGTCAACTAGCTCAAAGGAAGGTCAATTTTATAGCTTTCCAAATCAGCCAAACCGTTTTAGCTGAGCTAACATACTTGTGCAAGGGTTTTCTAGGGTTTTCTAAACATCCATTAGCCTTCTTACAGAGTTAGCAAACACAATGTACCATTAAAACACTGGAGTAATGGTTGCAGGAATTGGTCATCTATACACTTAAGTAGATATTGCAATTAAAACAAGACGTTTGCAGTTAGAATAGTCATTTACCACATTAACAATGTATAGAGTATATTTCTGATTCATTTAATGTTAGCTTCATTGAAAAAAAATGTGCTTTTCTTTCAAAAATAATGACATTTCTAAATGACCCCAAACTTTCGAACGGTAGTGTATATTCTACATAAAAAAGCAAAACAAAAATAGTTGCATAGTTTTCTATTGTTTTTATGTACTCATAAAATGCTTTAATGTCTCAATGTTTATAGTATGGAATAAACATTACAGCAATAAATGTCATGCTTCCTTTTAAAGAACTTAAAGGGCTTGTCCAGTCTAAAACTACAAGTCTGCAGTCACTCTACTGCATGCTGTGAGGATTCTCCGGTGTCAGCTCTTGGAACAGTAGTCATGTGACTGCAAGTATGCAATATGCATATTGACAGCCACAATCTGACTAGATGGGCAGAGCCTCACTCAATGTAAGTTTATTGAGTGAGGCCAGAAAGAGTCTAGTCGAATTGTGGCCGGGAGCATGCATTCCTCTTAGTCTCCTTACTTTCTGGTTTCTAGCAGGGTGGGGTCTCCTCTTTGAGTGACAGCTCTGGAAAATAGTAGAACTGTAGTATTAGTAGAACTATAAAGCTTAGCACAAGTTCCACTGTAACACATGCAGCTATCAGTAATTAGTTCCGGAGTGTGCACTTATCATTATTCTTACACAAAGAGATAACAAGGCATTTAAACAAGCACACAGCTCCAGGCAGTGAGCGTACAGAGATGAGATTAGAAGACCCAACCTAAAGGCCCCGTCACACATGATGAGATCGCTAGCGAGATCGTTGATGAGTCATGGTTTTCGTGACGCAATAGCGATCTTGCTAGCGATCTCGTTATGTCTGACAGGTAGCAACGATCAGGCCCCTGCTGTGAGATAGATGATCGTTACAAAGCTTCCTGGACCATTCCTGGGTCGTTGCGCTCCCGCTGGGCAGTGTGCATCGCTGTATTTGACACCTTATCAACGACCTAGTTAGCGATTCAGAACTGAGACACGTAGGCGTGCATAAATTGGACTTTTCCGCGGCCCTCGTCCCCGATTGGTGGTCGCTACTGCGTCTTTGCTTTTCGGATCCCACCAGCGTTCTCCGGCTGTGACTCCACTTTGAAGAAATCAGACATCTTTAGCGAGGTAGGTATTGTTTGGGGTCTCAAATGAGTTTCCATTTTTAATTCATTTATAGGACATCTACCAATTATCTGCCATCATTGCTCTTCAGGGAGGGAGGGCTTGGCTTCTATCTGTATATATATATATATGCTTTTGCATGGGCAGATATTTTAGGGGTCTCGTGCACACACACCCACACAGCACGTTTTCTGACACGCTGTCCTGGCCAACCGCTTCAGAGTTTTTCACACGCCAATTAACATGAAGCTTAAATCAATAGACTGTTTTGGCCTGTTGCACGCTTGACAACTTTCTTCGTCGACGTGATGCAATTACGTACTGTCCGCCTGGCTTCGTGGACTCTGTGGACCTAGCCAATGGGGAAGTAGAGCTCGGTGAATGGCGTGTAAACGATCCTGCAATTGCAGGCCTTCAACCAGTGGGACATGGCAGAAACACCCATGATGCGAAGACCTGCCGCGACAACTACTGCCAGTATTTTAACGGTCCTGGTGCTGTTCCTTGGCAGCATCAAAACCTATAGTGGGCAACTACTCATGTTTCTACACTACTGACATTTCTGTACTGATGTGTCTAATAAACTGTGTGTTCTACTATGCAAAAGCTTTGTTTCTCATTCTTTCAGTAGTAGCAGTAGTCACCGCAGTAAGCTGTCCATATATATATATACATATGTATACACATGCATATAGATACCTACATACACACATATACATTCGTGTACTCGTATGTAAACAGATTCATCCATGTACTCATACATATTTTTAAGTACATAAATATATACACACACACTCATATACACATACGTATACAGATAGCTATATATACACATACATACTCTCAAACATACAGATATGCATACACATAAATGGCCATTTACATCTCTCTATATATATATATATACTGTATATTCATATAAATATATGGACATCCATACATCTGTACAGGAACAATGCACACACCAGTGTTCCCGTCTGACCGAAGACGCAGTAGCGATCCCATCTGACCGGAGACGCAGTAGCGATGTTAAACCAAGGCCGCCCAATCAGAACGCAGTAGCGTCCACCAATCGGAGACGAGGGGGCGCGGAAAAGTGATTTTATGCACGCCTTTGTGACACAGTACAGTCCCTATCAAGGTGTGGATCGTTGAAATAGCAGCTGTGTGAAAGCGTCCCAACGATCGCCGAGATCGTTAGTTAGATCGCTGGGGCAGCCGAAATTGTTGGGAAGTTCTGCATGTTTGACAGCTCCCCAGTGATCACGGAACGACTCTCCAGCGATCCCAAAACCGTGACGCACTAACGATCTCGCTAGCGATCTCGTTATGTGTGACGGGGCCTTAAAAGCTTTGGGACTGGTGATTGATAACTGCATCCCTTCAGAAGAAGAGAGGAGGGGGCAAAAAGGAGTTAAGCAGCTAACTGCTGAATGGAAATGAATGGGCTAGAGATAGTTGACTGAGATGTTAAGAGTCAACTCCTCTCCTAACTACTGCGCACTTTCAGCAAGGGACTGGGCAGGCACTGGTGGACGAGCTCCATGGAAATACTATAAAAGGTAAAAGCTGTCATTGCAGGAGCATGAAGGCAGATAGAAAAAGCAAATCCATTACAAACTTGCTTGTATTCATGCTGTCAAACTATTTAAAGCAATTTAAGAACTTGAGAATACCCCTTTGAAACTCCTATATGTTGAATAAGCATCTATTAGATGAAAATGACTAGAGATGCTTCAACAAGACAATTATTGGTGACCTTCAGCCAAGTGACATCTAGCGGTGATAGAGCTGCGTAAATTATTTAGTCACATCACTTATTCACTAAGTATGTATATCAATATAGAAAAAACTTTAGACGATAATTAATATGAATGTAATAAGATGTACATAGATAAATGTGTAAACATATGCAAATAACTTTTTCTCAATAAAATGCATCTCCTCATTTCTGCCCCTACAATGATGGAACACTTTATAATCCACTTTTTAACCAATTAGTTGGTTTACCTTTTAAATTTTTATTTTGTAAGGAACTTTGTAACTCCACTGCCACCAAATCTACCTTCTAAGGCCACATTCGCGCACTTAGTATTTGGTCAATATTTTACATCAGTATGTGTAAGCCAAAATCAGGAATGGAGCAATCAGAGGAAAAGTATAATAAAAACACGTCACCACTTCTGCATTTATCACCCACTCCTGGTTTTAGCTTACAAAAACCGATGTAAAATACTGACCAAATACTGAACGTGTGAACATGGTCTTATCAAAATAATTATGTGTGTTCAGAAGTGGCCAAGACACATTTGAAGATATTTCTTTAACTTAAATGCATGTGTGTTTTTCTAAATCAATTTGCAATAAGGTTTCTTTAAAAGAAAGAGATAACAGGGAATTTGTCAGTGAGATTGTTCTGACTGTTTGGTTTGTTATCCTTATCTTTGCTCACCAGAATTAAGTTTTTTTAATTGATTATGGAAATGTTCTAAGTAGTGTTGAGCCACCCCTGTAGTGTTCGAGTTCGGTTCGGTTCGTCGAACACCCGTGTGTTCGCCGAACTGCTCGTCAAACTGTTCGTCGAACACCTTCGAACACCGTTAAAACCAACGGCAGGAGCAGGGAGGAAGCAGTTCCTGGGTGCATTGAGAAGGGAGTATAAAAGGTGGGCACCATCTTAGTTCAGTGCAGAGAAGTCTGAGCAGAAGTGGCAGGGAGCAGGGGCTCTGCATGAGCTCTGCTCCGGAGGCGGGCCTAGTAACAGAGGCCCAGGCCTGGAAGAGGGAGAAGGAAGGAAGAGGAGCGGAGAAGGCTCCAGGAACGAGGAATGAAGGGATCCCAGGGGTGCGGACGGGCGAGTCGCCACCGCACGCCCGAATCCACCTGCGTGGAGGGGTCAGGCCAAAGGGGGAGACAGGTCCCCGAAACTAGTGGAGGCAGGAAACGACCCTCAGCTAGAAACCGGAGGCTGTGACATTTTATGTGGCGCAGTCCCTCGCTACACCCGCTAGGAAGGCACCACATAGGGTCAGGGAAACTGGCGCCAAGTTTACCAAAAGGAGGCCCGAGGCAGCCGGACAGAAGGGTTGATAAGAAAGGCCAGACAAAGGACACACAAAGGGGGTCCTGTGAAGCGCTCCAAAGTTATCTGGGAGTTGTCTGAGCCCCTCACCTGGTGAGCACAGTACGACGTGGGCAGCCGTTACCTGCAGACGTGGTCTGGATAATAAGAACTGTGAGTAAAGGCCCTGAACTGCATCACTGACTCCGTGTCGTTACTGCTGCTGCCCTGCACCATCACCCCCATCCTCCGCATACACTGCCCTGAGGCTATACTCCTCCCGTGGGGAGTTATGCTACGCTCTGCTGCACCCACAACACCAGCCTCAGCGGTCTGCCCTGCAGCGGCGGTTCACTCTGACCGCAATCCACGGGTGGCGTAGTCGGACATTTAGACATCAAAACCACATAAATAGTTCCGCCACTGGTTTGACCACCCTGAGCCACGGAACCGGGTCGCCGCCACGAAGACTACAACCACCAGCATCCACCAAAAAGGGTCTGGCTCCTGGTGTCCCAAGGCCCAGGGGGTGCATCAGAACATTTTCATCACCTTTCACATTCACCAATGGGACAAGGCAGGGATGTTCTCTGTCCCCTCTCTTATACATCCTAGTGACGGAGCACCTGCTCTCATCAATTCGCCATAACCCCAATATTAGGTGGATTGAGGTGGGAGGCACCGAGTACAAGTGCTCTCTACTTGCTGATGATGTCCTAGTATATATCACTCAATCACATATATCCATCCATGCTGTTATGGCTGAAATAGATCACTTTGTTACATGGTCAAATTTTAAAATCAATGCAGCGAAGTCTGAGGCCCTCGATGTCTCCCTCCCCAAATCCATATAGGATTCCATCCAGTCCAACTTTCCCTTTGCCTGTCCCTCACAGGGTATCAAATACTTAGGAATTCCTATTCATAGAGACCTCTCCCATCTATGTTATCTTAATTTTGGGCCCTTTATTAAACAACTCCATACAGACCACGGTTGGCAAGTTAGAACTGTAAGATTCACTACGTGAACCACTGGTGTTTTGTGGAAAAGCATATGTACACTGTGTTCCTAATTATTATGCAAAAAGTGTTTAGGAGTGATAAGGGAAGAATTTGTTTGTTTGTCAGTTAAACTCATTGATGGTGATGTGTGTCAGGGCTCTTTATATCACTGTAAGCAATTGCAGACACCTGTGCTAATTAGTTTGGCAGGTGTGCCCAATGAAAGGCAAGACTACTTAAGAAGGCTGTCTCACATTATTAAGCAGCCTACATTTTCTGCCAAAATGGGAAAGAAAAAGGATGTGTCGGCTGCTGAGAAGCAACAAATTGTGGAGTGTTTAGGTCAAGGCATGACTACAATCAACATTGTGCGATGATCAGGATGAAGTGTCTTGGCAATCAAGAAGTATGTAGCTGATTCACAGTACACACGTGTGCGTGCTGATAAGGGCAAATTGAGGACTCTTTCCTACAGGCAATTACGTGAGGTTAAAAGAGCAGCGGCAAAAAAGCCTTGTCATAGCAGCAGACAAGTTTTTGAAGCTGCTGGTGCCTCCAACGTCCCCCGAACAACAAGATGCAGGGTCCCTCAGAGGTTTGCAGCTGTGCATACGCCATCCTGTCGACCTCCTCTATCCACTTCACACAAGCAGAAACGGCTCCAGTGGGCCAAACATTACATGAAGACTGATTTCAAAACTGTTTTGTTCACGGATGAGTGCCGTGCAGCGCTCGATGGTCCAGATGGATGGAGTGGAGGATAGAGATGAGCGTTGTTCTACTCGAACTGTTCGCCAATCTCAAATTCGAGCTGTTTTGGGCGGTGTTCGAGCCGTTCGGCGAACACGAACAATTTGAGAAAAATTCGGCTGTTCGAGGTTATGTTCGATAACTGTTCGTGCACCAAAATCATAACTGGATTTTTTCTCAGTAATGATGAAAATTAATGTTAATACGCAGTTTGAGTGTACAGCGGGGTGGGGGGAGGGGCAGGGGATGGATCTCTGCAGGAACAATGAAGATCTCCATTTTTTTTTTCTCTTTCCCGCATTTACAGTGGGGAGCTGCAATCTGTCAGCCTATCAGCAGCGCACACACGGAGCGAAGTGCTTTTTTTCACACAAGCAAGGGCATGTGTCATTGGCAGTGTATGTCACATGTCCTTGCCCTATAAGACCAAGCCATTTTCCCCGTCGCCACCATTTTCTCACTGCTGCAGCTGCGTGTTAGGCGGCACCGCTGTTGCTGTGTGCGCTATACCTTGTTAATTTCAAGCCAATTTTCGCACAAATCTACAGATTGCTTGGGAGTAGGGAATAGTTGTGATTGCAGTCCTTTTAAGGACTAGGTTACGGCATTTCCTACGACTTTTATCAGGCAGGTCTGTGCTCTTAAATAGATAGATTGTGGGAGTAAAGACTAATTGTAATTGGAGTCCTTTTCAGGACTAGGTTACATCAGTTCCTATCAGTTTTTGCCAGGCAGGTCTGTGCCAGTGCTGTGCAAGTTTTTTTCACAGCATTTGGCTGAATCTAGCAAAGCTAATCCTTTTTGGCCTATTGCAGAGTGTGTTAGTCAGTGGAGTAGCCTATCTGTGTTGCAAGATATACCACCTGTGTATAGAATACCACTTTTTTTACTGCACCTAGTGAAGTAAAATCTTTTGGGCATAGCATCATTCTATTAGTCCATCTATACTGACCTCCATCAGGTTGCAAATTGAATATAATTTTTTTCTGCATCTAGCTCTGAAAAAATATTGGGCTTCTAGCTGTGTGTGGGACTTGTTGTATTAGTCCATCTATACTGACCTCCATCAGGTTGCAAACTGAATATATTTTTTTCTGCATCTACCTCTGAAAAAATATTGGGCTTCTAGCTGTGTGTGGGACTTGTTGTATTAGTCCATCTATACAGACCTCCATCAGGTTGCAAACTGAATATATTTTTTCTGCATCTACCTCTGAAAAAATATTGGGCTTCTAGCTGTGTGTGGGACTTGTTGTATTAGTCCATCTATACTGACTTCCATCAGGTTGCAAACTGAATATATTTTTTTCTGCATCTACCTCTGAAAAAATATTGGGCTTCTAGCTGTGTGTGGGACTTGTTCTATTAATCCATCTATACAGACCTCCATCAGGTTGCAAACTGAATATATTTTTTTCTGCATCTACCTCTGAAAAAATATTGGGCTTCTAGCTGTGTGTGGGACTTGTTGTATTAGTCCATCTATACTGAACTCCATCAGGTTGCAAACTGAATATATTTTTTTCTGCATCTACCTCTGAAAAAATATTGGGCTTCTAGCTGTGTGTGGGACTTGTTCTATTAATCCATCTATACAGACCTCCATCAGGTTGCAAACTGAATATATTTTTTTCTGCATCTACCTCTGAAAAAATATGGGGCTTCTAGCTGTGTGTGGGACTTGTTGTATTAGTCCATCTATACTGACCTCCATCAGGTTGCAAACTGAATATATTTTTTTCTGCATCTACCTCTGAAAAAATATTGGGCTTCTAGCTGTGTGTGGGACTTGTTGTATTAGTCCATCTATACTGACCTCCATCAGGTTGCAAACTGAATATATTTTTTTCTGCATCTACCTCTGAAAAAATATTGGGCTTCTAGCTGTGTGTGGGACTTGTTCTATTAATCCATCTATACAGACCTCCATCAGGTTGCAAACTGAATATATTTTTTTCTGCATCTACCTCTGAAAAAATATTGGGCTTCTAGCTGTGTGTGGGACTTGTTGTATTAGTCCATCTATACTGACCTCCATCAGGTTGCAAACTGAATATATTTTTTTCTGCATCTACCTCTGAAAAAATATTGGGTTCTAGCTGTGTGTGGGACTTGTTGTATTAGTCCATCTATACTGACCTCCATCAGGTTGCAAACTGAATATATTTTTTTCTGCATCTACCTCTGAAAAAATATTGGGCTTCTAGCTGTGTGTGGGACTTGTTCTATTAATCCATCTATACAGACCTCCATCAGGTTGCAAACTGAATATATTTTTTTCTGCATCTACCTCTGAAAAAATATTGGGCTTCTAGCTGTGTGTGGGACTTGTTGTATTAGTCCATCTATACTGACCTCCATCAGGTTGCAAACTGAATATATTTTTTTCTGCATCTACCTCTGAAAAAATATTGGGCTTCTAGCTGTGTGTGGGACTTGTTCTATTAATCCATCTATACAGACCTCCATCAGGTTGCAAACTGAATATATTTTTTTCTGCATCTACCTCTGAAAAAATATTGGGCTTCTTGCTGTGTGTGGGACTTGTTGTATTAGTCCATCTATACTGACCTCCATCAGGTTGCAAACTGAATATATTTTTTTCTGCATCTACCTCTGAAAAAATATTGGGCTTCTAGCTGTGTGTGGGACTTGTTGTATTAGTCCATCTATACTGACCTCCATCAGGTTGCAAACTGAATATATTTTTTTCTGCATCTACCTCTGAAAAAATATTGGGCTTCTAGCTGTGTGTGGGACTTGTTCTATTAATCCATCTATACAGACCTCCATCAGGTTGCAAACTGAATATATTTTTTTCCGCATCTACCTCTGAAATAATATTTGGCCTTCTAGCAGTGTGTGGGACTTTCTCTATTAGTCCATCTATACTGACCTCCATCAGGTTGCAAATTAAAAATATTTTTTATCTGCATCTAGCTCTGAAAAAATATTTGGCCTTCTAGCAGTGTGTGGGACTTTCTCTATTAGTCCATCTATAATGACCTCCATCAGGTTGCAAATTAAATATAATTTTTATCTGCATCTAGCTCTGAAAAAATATTTGGCCTTCTAGCAGTGTGTGGGACTTTCTCTATTAGTCCATCTATACTGACCTCCATCAGGTTGCAAATTGAATATAATTTTTTTCTGCATCTAACCCAGCCAATAGTTTTGGCCTAATACCACAGTTTGGCCACTCAGCTCTGCTCGGTTCCCATCCATTGTTTTTTTGTGCAAACAACTCCAGAGTTGTTAATTAGTTAACCACTAAAATGAGTGGAAAAAGGCCTGCTGCTGGTGGAAAGGGGAATAGGCGTGTTGGGAAGCGGAAAAAAGGTTGTGTCCGTGGGGTAGGTGTTAAAGCAACAGTAACATCTGCAGAAGAAATAGCATCTTCCAGCCAAACTAAAATGTCTACTTCTTTTAGCGGACAATGTGATAAGATCCCTTTCTTACGGCCACGCCAATCGCTACAAATTCCAGATGAGGCACAAAAACAGCGGGTGCTTCAACGGATATCAAGTGCTCCTTTAAGTGGGCTCTCCTCCACATCAACTTCAACATCACAAATACTCCAGTCCTCAAAGGTGTCACCCCAATCGCACTTGCTTCCTCACAGCTCCCAAATCTCCAGCTGCCCGTCTGAGTATGAGGTAGAACAGATGGTTGAGTCTGCAGAGCTGTTTACTCATACTATAGCCTGGGAATCAGAGGTCGACTCCAGCGCTTCTGTGAATCCAGACGAGGAAATGATCTGCACTGATGCCCAGAATCTTTATGAGTCGGATCCAGGACCAGACGCAGAAGGTTCTGACCATAATGTAGACCCTCATTCCCAAACTGTAACTCCTGTTGGTGGAGACAATGAGGAAGACGATGATAAGACTCAAATACCTGATTGGAGCGACAACTTTAGTTTTTTGTCAGGGCAGGAACAGGTTGGCTCTGAGGACGACGGGTGTGATAACGCACAGGGTGATGATGATGAGGCTGGAGATCCCACTTACTGTCAACCCACAGTCAGCCAAGAGATGAGGTCAGCAGAGGAGGTGGAGGAAGATGCTAGTGACGACGAGGTCAGGTTGCGCCTTCCTGGACAGAGACGTAGTACTGGAAGCACGTCAACAACTGCATCCTCAAACACAACTCTGCCTCTCACCACAAGTCGTGGTGGCTCTTCAGGTCGCATGGGTGCTAAGCCTTGCATAGCCTGGGCATTTTTTCAGATCGATAAAGATGACCCAACTCGTGTTATCTGTAACATTTGTCAGCAAAAGCTAAGTAGAGGCCAAAAAATACATAGTTTGAGTACTTCATGCATGAACCGGCACATGGACATGAAGCATAAGTTGCAGTGGGAAGTTCAGTGTGCTACAATGCGGCCTAGCCGGCCGGGCCAACCACCGTCTGCCATATCTTGTGCATCCGCGGCCTCTTCATCCTCTGTGACTAGGGGGACAGCAGTCACACCTGTTTTGGGGCGCAGACCTGCCACCTCTATACCCGCAACAGCCAGCGTGATTGGCAGGTCATCATTTTCTTTGGAGGTGGTAACACCAGCTGGTGTTGAGCGCTGTCCGACATCGATAGCACCACCTTTGGATCAAGGCAACCTAACATGTCCGCCTGCATCTTCCTCACAGACCGGCAGTTTGCCGGGGACACCCTTATCAACCCCGTCTAAGCACAATAGCCAGCCCTCGGTCCCTCAGATGTGGACAAGTAAAAGACCATTTCCTCCTAGCCATGAGAAAGCTAAGAGGTTGAATTTCACCATCTGCAAGTTCTTGGCTACAGAAATGCTGCCTTTCCGCCTGGTGGACACAGAGGATTTTCGAGACCTTATGTCCGTCGCAGTGCCCCAGTACCAGATGCCCAGTCGGCACTACTTCTCAAAGAAAGGTGTGCCTGCGCTCCACCAGCATGTCGCACACAACATCACCGCTTCTTTGAGAAACTCTGTGTGTGACAGGGTGCATTTCACCACAGACACTTGGACGAGTAGGCATGGACAGGGGCGTTACATGTCGCTGACTGGGCACTGGGTAACTATGGTGACAGCAGGACAAGGGGCTGCTGTCCAAGTCTTGCCGTCCCCACGAGTTGTGCGTCAATCCTCTTTATGTCAAAGTTCCTCCACTGCTTCTGCCTCCTCAACCTCCTCTCGGTCTTCCACCTGCACCCAAAGCCTGTCTGGTCATGCCACAAGCTTTCTAACTGCGCAGAAGGGATCCTGCACACCTCCTTACTATGCTGGAGGTAGGGCTCAACGTCATCAGGCGGTTTTTACATTGAAATTTCTGGGAAATGTGAGTCACACAGCTGAGGAGTTGTGGTCAGCTCTGGAGAACCAATTTCATGAATGGTTGTCTCCACTGGACCTGAAACCAGGGAAGGCCGTGTGCGACAATGCTGCAAAACTGGGTGCGGCCCTTCGCCGGGGCAATGTCACACACGTGCCTTGTATGGCTCACGTGTTGAACCTGGTTGTCCAGCAATTTTTAGCCCACTATCCCAGACTATATGGCCTTCTGCAGAGGGCACGGTCGCTGTGTGCTCACTTTCGCCGTTCGCATCCCGCAGCTCAGCGACTTACATCTCTACAGAAGTCGTTGGGCCTGCCACTTCACCGGCTAAAATGCGATGTGCCTACCCGGTGGAATTCAACTCTGCACATGTTGCAGCGACTGTGGCAGCACCGACAAGCCCTGGTGCAATACGTTCTGACGTATAGCCTGGGCCAACGAGATCCAGAGGTAGGGCAAATCACGCTGGAGGAGTGGTCTCAGATCAGGGACCTATGCACCCTTCTGCACAGTTTTGAAATGGCGACGAAGATGTTTAGTGCTGACGATGCCATTATCAGCATGACTATTCCGGTGATTTACATGCTGGAGCACATGTTAAACAGAATTCGGAGTCAGGTGGTGGCACAAGAGGAGGTGGAGGAAGTAGAGGAGGAGGAGTTGTATGCGGAAGGGCTAACATCTGCAAGGTCCAGATGGTCAGCAGCACCAAGGCGGCAGGCATGTGAGGGTGGGGGAGATGGCTTTACCAGGGCGCATGGTAGCAGCCAAACTAGTGAGGAAGGTGCAGGAGCCCAGGAAGAAGTGGAGGACGAACTGATGGAAGACTCATCAGATGAGGGAGACCTTGATCACATTTCTGTTGTGCGAGGTTGGGGGGAGAGGACAGAGGAAGGAAGCATGATTGTTACCTCGCCACCAACACAACAGGGACTTGGTGCTCCTGGATGCGCAACACACATGAGTGCCTTCTTGCTGCACTACCTGCAACATGACCCTCGAATTGTGAGAATTAGAAATAATCCTGACTACTGGGTTGCCACACTGTTAGATCCCCGGTACAAAAGTAAATTTGCAGAAATTATTCCTGCCATAGAAAGGGATGCACGCATGCAGGAGTATCAGCAGAGACTGTTGCAGAATCTTACATGTGCTTTTCCACAAAATACCAGTGGTGCACGTAGTGAATCTCACAGTTCCAACTTGCCAACCGTGGGACTGTCAAGTGTTCAGCACTCAAACCGTAACAGAACCACAGTATCTGCTGGTAACATCAATTTTGCGGAATCATTTCACCACTTTTTTAGCCCATCCTTTGCAAGGCCACAGGAGACAAGAAGTCTGACACATAGTCAACGCCTAGAGACGATGGTACAGGAGTATCTCCAAGTAAACATTGAAGCCACGACTGTCACTGGACCCTTGCTCTTTTTGGGCTTCCAATCTGGATAAATGGCCGGAGCTAGCCACTTACGCCTTGGAGATCTTCTCATGCCCCGCAGCCAGCGTTCTGTCTGAACGTGTGTTCAGCGCTGCTGGTGGTGTGCTGACAAATAAGCGCACGCGGCTCTCCACTGATAATGTAGACAGACTCACGTTCATAAAGATGAACAAATCATGGATCCGAAACGACTTTTCTACCCCTGTGTCATCCTGGGGAGAGTAAAAGCTTGATGATTGGTTAAAATCACCCTACCAACCGTTTTAAGCTTTCAAATTACTAATCATGCTTATCTGTATCTTGACTGGAAAATAATTTGGGCTTTGTAGCAGTGTGCAGCACTGATCCTATTAGGCCATCTATACTAAAGCTTCACCAGATTTAAAATTAATAATAATTTTTAGCTGCATCTAGCCCGGAAAATAATTTTGGGGCTCCGAGATGCGCAAGACACATAAGTGCCTTCTTGCTGCACTACCTGCAGCATGACCCTCATATTGTCAGAATTCGAAGTAATCATGACTACTGGGTTGCCACACTCTTAGATCCCCCAAACTTTTCGATCAACCTTTTCATTTTGATAAAGACCAAAAAAATGGTCATTTTTGAAATTATAAGCATTAGCAGGTTGTTAGAAACTGAAATCAAACAGTTTTCAAATCAAAACTTTATTCTAGGTGATGTTACATTTTCACATATGACCCCTTGTTCGAAAGGAGCTTCTGAACTCTCTCGTCCATTGAATTTGTCAGGTTTTGGATGGTTTCTGCTTCAATTGTTTTGCATGAGGACAGAATACCCTCCCAGAGCTGTTGCTTAGATGTGAACTGCCTCCCGCCATCATAGACACTCCTTTTAATGATGCTCCAAAGGTTCTGAATGGGGTAGAGGTCAGGGGAGCATGGGGGTCACACCATAAGTTTGTCCCCTTTTATGCCCATATCAGCCAGAGATGCAGATGTTTTATGTGCAGCATGAGATGGTGCATTATCATGCAGAAAAATGATCTTGCTGTGAAATACACGGTTCTTCTTCTTGAACCATGGCAGGATGTGCTGTTTGAGAAAATCCACATACATTATGGAGTTCATCTTTAGCGCCTTCAGGGATCCTAAAGGGGCCGACAATCTCTCTCCCCATGATTCCAGCCCAAAACATTACTCCACCTCCTCCTTGTTGGCGCTGTAGCCGTGTTTGCGTGGGGTGTCCATCAACCAGCCATCCTCCACTCCATCCATCTGGACCATCGAGCGCTGCACGGCACTCATCCGTGAACAAAACAGTTTTGAAATTAGTCTTCATGTAATGTTTGGCCCACTGGAGCCGTTTCTGCTTGTGTGAAGTGGATAGAGGAGGTCGACAGGATGGCGTATGCACAGCTGCAAACCTCTGAAGGACCCTGCATCTTGTTGTTCGGGGGACGTTGGAGGCACAAGCAGCTTCAAAAACTTGTCTGCTGCTATGACAAGGCTTTTTTGCCGCTGCTCTTTCAAGCTGACGTAATTGCCTGTAGGAAAGAGTCCTCAATTTGCCCTTATCAGCACGCACACATGTGTACTGTGAATCAGCTACATACTTCTTGATTGCCAAGACACTTCATCCTGATCATCGCACAATGTTGATTGTAGTCATGCCTTGACCTAAACACTCCACAATTTGTTGCTTCTCAGCAGCCGACACATCCTTTTTCTTTCCCATTTTGGCAGAAAATGTAGGCTGCTTAATAATGTGAGACAGCCTTCTTAAGTAGTCTTGCCTTTCATTGGACACACCTGCCAAACTAATTAGCACAGGTGTCTGCAATTGCTTACAGTGATATAAAGAGCCCTGACACACATCACCATCAATGAGTTTAACTGACAAACAAACAAATTCTTCCCTTATCACTCCTAAACACTTTTTGCATAATAATTTGGAACACAGTGTACATGTGCTTTTCCACAAAACACCAGTGGTTCACGTAGTGAATCTTACAGTTCTAACTTGCCAACCGTGGTCTGTATGGAGTTGTTCAATAAAGGGCCCAAAATTAAGATAACATAGATGGGAGAGGTGTCTATGAATAGGAATTCCTAAGTATTTGATACCCTGTGAGGGCCAGGCAAAGGGAAAGTTGGACTGGATGGAATCCTATATGGATTTGGGGAGGGAGACATCGAGGGCCTCAGACTTCGCTGCATTGATTTTAAAATTTGACCATGTAACAAATAGAGATGAGCGTTGTTCTACTCGAACTGTTCGCCAATCTCAAATTCGAGCTGTTTTGGGCGGTGTTCGAGCCGGTCGGCGAACACGAACAATTTGAGAAAAATTCGGCTGTTCGAGGTTATGTTCGATAACTGTTCGTGCACCAAAATCATAACTGGATTTTTTCTCAGTAATGATGAAAATTAATGTTAATACGCAGTTTGAGTGTACAGCGGGGCGGGGGGAGGGGCAGGGGATGGATCTCTGCAGGAACAATGAAGATCTCCATTTTTTTTTCTCTTTCCCGCATTTGCAGTGGGGAGGTGCAATCTGTCAGCCTATCAGCAGCGCACACACGGAGCGAAGTGCTTTTTTTCACACAAGCAAGGGCATGTGTGATTGGCAGTGTATGTCACATGTCCTTGCCCTATAAGACCAAGCCATTTTCCCCGTCGCCACCTTTTTCTCACTGCTGCAGCTGCGTGTTAGACGGCACCGCTGTTGCTGTGTGTGCTATACCTTGTTAATTTCAAGCCAATTTTCGCACAAATATACAGATAGCTTGGGAGTAGGGAATAGTTGTGATTGCAGTCCTTTCAAGGACTAGGTTACAGCATTTCCTACGACTTTTATCAGGGAGGTCTGTGCTCTTAAATAGATAGGTTGTGGGAGTAAAGACTAATTGTAATTGGAGTCCTTTTCAGGACTAGGTTACATGAGTTCCTATCAGTTTTTGCCAGGCAGGTCTGTGCCAGTGCTGTGCAAGTTTTTTTCACAGCATTTGGCTGAATCTAGCAAAGCTAATCCTTTTTGGCCTATTGCAGAGTGTGTTAGTCAGTGGAGTAGCCTATCTGTGTTGCAAGATATAACACCTGTGTATAGAATACCAATTTTTTTACTGCACCTAGTGAAGTAAAATCTTTTGGGCATAGCATCATTCTATTAGTCCATCTATACTGACCTCCATCAGGTTGCAAACTGAATATAATTTTTTTCTGCATCTAGCTCTGAAAAAATATTTGGGCTTCTAGCGGTGTGTGGGACTTGGTCTATTAGTCCATCTATACTGACCTCCATCAGGTTGCAAATTAAAAATAATTTTTTTCTGCATCTACCTCTGAAAAAATATTTGGGCTTCTAGCAGTGTGTGGGACTTGGTCTATTAGTCCATCTATACTGACCTACATCAGGTTGCAAATTAAAAATAATTTTTTTCTGCATCTAGCTCTGAAAAAATATTTGGGCTTCTAGCGGTGTGTGGGACTTGGTCTTTAGTCCATCTATACTGACCTCCATCAGGTTGCAAATTAAAAATAATTTTTTTCTGCATCTAGCTCTGAAAAAATATTTGGGCTTCTAGCAGTGTGTGGGACTTGGTCTATTAGTCCATCTATACTGACCTCCATCAGGTTGCAAATTAAAAATAATTTTTTTCTGCATCTAGCTCTGAAAAAATATTTGGGCTTCTAGCAGTGTGTGGGACTTGGTCTATTAGTCCATCCATACTGACCTCCATCAGGTTGCAAATTAAAAATAATTTTTTTCTGCATCTAGCTCTGAAAAAATATTTGGGCTTCTAGCGGTGTGTGGGACTTGGTCTATTAGTCCATCTATACTGACCTCCATCAGGTTGCAAATTAAAAATATTTTTTTTCTGCATCTAGCTCTGAAAAAATATTTGGGCTTCTAGCAGTGTGTGGGACTTGGTCTGTTAGTCCATCTATACTGACCTACATCAGGTTGCAAATTAAAAATAATTTTTTTCTGCATCTAGCTCTGAAAAAATATTTGGGCTTCTAGCGGTGTGTGGGACTTGGTCTATTAGTCCATCTATACTGACCTCCATCAGGTTGCAAATTAAAAACAATTTTTTTCTGCATCTACCTTTAAAAAAATATTTGGGCTTCTAGCAGTGTGTGGGACTTGGTCTATTAGTCCATCTATACTGACCTACATCAGGTTGCAAATTAAAAATAATTTTTTTCTGCATCTAGCTCTGAAAAAATATTTGGGCTTCTAGCAGTGTGTGGGACTTGGTCTATTAGTCCATCTATACTGACCTCCATCAGGTTGCAAATTAACCACTTCGCGCCAGAGCCTGTTTTTGCCTTCGTGACCGGGCCAATTTTTTCAATTCTGACCACTGTCACTTTATGAAGTAATTACTCTGGAACGCTTCAACGTATTCCCCTGATTCTGAGACTGTTTTTTCATGACATATTGTACTTCATGATAGTGGTAAAATTTCTTCCATATAACTTGCGTTTATTTGTGAAAAAATCGGAAATTTGGCGAAAATTTAGAAAATTTTGCAATTTTCAAACTTTGAATTTTCATGCCCTTAAATCAGAGAGATATGTCACACAAAATAGTTAATAAATAACATTTCCCACATGTCTACTTTACATCAGCACAATTTTGGAACCAAAATTTTTTTTTGTTAGGGAGCTATAAGGGGTTAAAAGTTGACCAGCGATTTCTCATTTTTCCAACAAAATTTACAAAAACATTTTTTTAGGGACCACATCATATTTGAAGTCACTTTGAGGGGTCTTTATGACAGAAAATACCCAAAAGTGACACCATTCTAAAAACTGCACCCCTCAAGGTGCTCAAAACCACATTCAAGAACTTTATTAACCCTTCAGGTGCTTCACAGGAATTTTTGGAATGTGGAAAAAAAAAATTAACATTTAACTTTTTTCACAAAAATGTTACTTTAGACCCAATTTTTTTTATTTTCACAGGGGTAACAGGAAAAAATGGACCCCAAATTTTTTTGTGCAATTTCTCTTGAGCGTGCTGATACCCCATATGTGAGGGAAAACCACTGTTTGGGCGCACTGCAGGGTTCGGAAGGGAAGGAGCGCCATTAGACTTTTTGAATGTAAAATTTGTCTGAATAATTAGCAGACGCCATGTTGCGTTTGGAGAGCTCCTGATGTGCCTAAACAGTGGAAACCCCCCACAAGTGACACCATTTTGGAAACTAGACCCCTTAGGGAACTTATCTAGATGTGTGGTGAGCACCTTGAACCCCAAGGTGCTTCACAGAAGTTTATAATATTGAGCTGTAAAAATAAAATTTTCACATTTTTCCCACAAAACCGTTTTTCATCCCTTAATTTTGCATTATCATAAGGGTAATAGGATAAATTGCACCATGAAATTTGTTGTGCAATTTCTCCTGAACACGCTGATACCCCATATGTGGAGGCAAATTACTGTTTGGGCGCATGGCAGGGTTTGAAAGGGAAGGAGCGCCATTTGACTTTTTGAATGTAAAATTTGTTTGAATAATTAGCAGACGCCATGTCGCATTTGGGGAGCCCCTAATGTGACTAAACAGTGGAAACCCCCCACAATTGCCACCATTTTGGAAACTAGACCCCTTAGGGAACTTATCTAGATGTGTGGTGAGCACCTCGCACCCCCAGCTGCTTCACAGAAGTTTATAATATTGAGCCGTGAAAATAAAATTTTCACATTTTTCCCACAAAAAATCTTTTTCATTCTCTAATTTTGTATTATCATAAGGGTAACAGGATAAATTGCACCATGAAGTTTGGTGTGCAATTTCTCCTGAACACGCCGATACCCCATATGTGAGGGAAAACCACTGTTTGGGCGCACGGCAGGGTTTGAAAGGGAAGGAGCGCCATTTGACTTTTTGAATGTAAAATTTGTTTGAATAATTAGCGGACGCCATGTCACATTTGTGGAGCCCCTAATGTGTCTAAACAGCGGAAACCCCCCACAAGTGCCACCATTTTGGAAACTAGACCCCTTAGGGAACTTATCTAGATGTGTGGTGAGCACCTTGCACCCCCAGCTGCTTCACAGAAGTTTATAATATTGAGCCGTGAAAATAAAATTTTCACATTTTTCCCATAAAAAATGTTTTTCATCCCCTAATTTTGCATTATCATAAGGATAACCGGAGAAATTGCACCATGAAATTTGTTGTACAATTTCTCCTGAGTACGCCGATACCCCATATGTGGGGGAAAACCACTGCTTTGGTGTACGGCAGGGTTCGGAAGAGAAAGGAGCGCTATGTTGGCTGGGATAGGCAGCAGACACCATGTCACATTTGAAGAGTCGCTGACATGCCAAAACAGCAGAAACCTCCACAAATGACCCCATTTTGTAAACTACACCTCTCAAGGAATTCATCTAGGGAAGTAGTGAGTATTTTTTAATTTTTAAATTTATACCATTGGGCAGTGAAAAAAGCATAATTATATTTTTACCACAAAAAAATGTTTTACCCTCAGATTTTACATTTTCACACAGGGCAATGGGTGAAAATGGTGTCGAAATGTGTCACACAATTTCTTCTAAAAGTGTCAATACCCCATATGTGGCTGTATCGTACCGCTTAGCCATACGGTGAGATCTGGGGGGGACGGAGTGCTATTTGACAATTGGAGAACAAATTATTGTAGAATAGGCATTTGGATTTGGGAGCACAAAATTTTCTGAATTTCTTTTGGGGGGCAAGGGTCATTTTGCTTTTCCAGAGCCTTTCTGCTACCAGTAACTTGGAAGTCCCTTATATTTTTAACAGATGACGGACCTGAGTGGGGACTAGCTTTTTTTGAGGACTGAGTTGAAGCTTTTATTGGGAACATTTTACGTAACATTTATCCGGCGCTCTAGGCTGAGCACTTACATCGGGGTTTCCATCTAAATTTCCAAGTGATGTAATTCAGATGAAACCCCTGCAGGATCCATTCACTGTAATGAGGCAGCAGAGTTACTCTGGACACCGTCTGGCCTCTGTGTAGCGGTGTCCTTTTTTTCAGAAGTGCACAAAACTGTGGCCAACCGCACTTTTATGCACGCCTAAAACAAATGACACCGTGGGATCCCAGGCTAGACGGCGTCCACAGTGGCCTATATCTGTCTCATTACAGGGAATCTTCCGTCATGGGTTCCGGCTGAATCACGTATTTCAGAGATTTACACGGAAACTCTGGTGTAAGTGCTCAGCGCAGAGCACAGGATAAATGTGGGCAGAGCCTTACTGGGATCTTTGGGGACATAATAAACAAATCAGTAGCAGGTGAAGAATTGGTTTTATTTATTTTTTACGCCGTTCCTAGTGTGATATAACTGATTAGATTACTTTATTCTTCGGGTCGGTGTGATTACAGAGATACCAGATTGATATCGGGTTTTTATGACTGACAGCTGTCACACACTAAAAGACGCTTTTTTTGCAAAATCTAGTTTTTGCATCACCATATTTTGAGAGCTATAATTTTTCCATATTTCGGCCGACAGAGTCATGTGACGGCTTGTTTTTTGCGGGACGAGTTGACATTTTTACTGGTACCATTTTTGGGGACGTGACATTTTTTGATCGCTTTCTATTCCGTTTTTTGGGAGGTAAAATTAACAAAAACAAACAATTCAGGAATTGTTTTTTGAGTTTTTTTTTTATGCCGTTCTGCATGTGGTAAAAGTGATCAGGCAGCGTTATTCTTCGGGTCAGTACGTTTACAGCGATACTACACTTACTGTATTTTTTTTATGTTTTGGCGCTTTTACACAATAAAACTATTTTATAGAAAAAAATATTTTTTTTGCATTGCTTTATTCTGAGCGCTATAACTTTTTTATTTTTCGGCTGATGGAGCTGTATGGCGGCTTTTTTTTTGCGTAACAAGATGACATTTTCAGTGGCACCATTTTTATTTCTATTTTATTTTTTGATCGCATTTTTTTCCACTTTTTGTTTGGCAATATGATGAAAAAGCATATTTTTTTGCTCCGTTTTTTATTTATTTTTATTACGGTGTGCACAGAAGGAGTTAATTAGTGTGACAGTTTTATAGCTCGGGTTGTTTCGGACGCGGCGATACCAAATATGTGTACTTTTTTTGGTTTTGTAAAAATATACGGATTTATTGGTTTAATATTTTATTTATTTATTTTTATTTATTTTGTGATTTTTTTCTTAATAGTTTAAAAACTTTTTTTTTACTTTTTTTCACATTTTTTCTTAGTCCCTGTATGGGACATTAATTTTTATTTTTCTGATCTCTGATCTCATGAAAAGTGATAGACATATATTACATTACATGAGATCTTCCCTGACTGTTTCAGTCAGAGTCTCCTGTCTGGCTACAGCTGCAGCTGAGCCAGACAGGACACCATATATGGCAGAGCTGGAGGCGGTCATGTGACCTCCAGCTGCCATAGCAACCCCAGGTCCTGGAAGGACTCGGAGGTCTTCGGAGAGGTAAGTTGACGACCCCCTCTCCTCCTGCTGTCTCCTATATGCCGCGATCACTATAGATCACAGCATATAGAAGACAGCTAAGGGTTAACATCACTGGGACCTGATCTAATCAGGTCCTGATGATGTTCCCTGTCAGAGCTAACACTCTGCACCGGAATCGCAGCGCTTGCAGGACCCTGGGGGTCCTGAGCGCTGCGAGACCACCCACCGTTTTTAAACGTCGGCGCTGCACAGAGCCCGGCAAGCGCCGACGTTTATCTACAGTGGGCGGTCGGGAACCGGTTAAAAATAATTTTTTTCTGCGTCTAGCTCTGAAAAAATATTTGGGCTTCTAGCAGTGTGTGGGACTTGGTCTATTAGTCCATCTATACTGACCTCCATCAGGTTGCAAATTGAATAAAAAAAATTTCTGCATCTAGCTCTGAAAAAATATTTGGGCTTCTAGCGGTGTGTGGGACTTGGTCTATTAGTCCATCTATACTGACCTCCATCAGGTTGCAAATTAAAAATAATTTTTTTCTGCATCTAGCTCTGAAAAAATATTTGGGCTTCTAGCAGTGTGTGGGACTTGATCTATTAGTCCATCTATACTGACCTACATCAGGTTGCAAATTAAAAATAATTTTTTTCTGCATCTAGCTCTGAAAAAATATTTGGGCTTCTAGCAGTGTGTGGGACTTGGTCTATTAGTCCATCTATACTGACCTCCATCAGGTTGCAAATTAAAAATAATTTTTTTCTGCATCTAACCCAGCCAATAGTTTTGGCCTAATACCACAGTTTGGCCACTCAGCTCTGCTCGGTTACCATCCATTGTTTTTTTGTGCAAACAACTCCAGAGTTGTGAATTAGTTAACCACCAAAATGAGTGGAAAAAGGCCTGCTGCTGGTGGAAAGGGGAATAGGCGTGTTGGGAAGGGGAAAAAAGGTTGTGTCCGTGGGGTAGGTGCAGAAGAAAGACCATCTTCCAGCCAAACTAAAATGTCTACTTCTTTTAGCGGACAATGTGATAAGATCCCTTTCTTACGGCCACGCCAATCGCTACAAATTCCAGATGAGGCACAAAAACAGCAGGTGCTTCAACGGATATCAAGTGCTCCTTTAAGTGGGCTCTCCTCCACATCAACTTCAACATCACAAATACTCCAGTCCTCAAAGGTGTCACCCAAATCGCACTTGCTTCCTCACAGCTCCCAAATCTCCAGCTGCCCGTCTGAGTGTGAGGTAGAACAGATGGTTGAGTCTGCAGAGCTGTTTACTCATACTATAGCCTGGGAATCAGAGGTCGACTCCAGCGCTTCTGTGAATCCAGACGAGGAAATGATCTGCACTGATGCCCAGAATCTTTATGAGTCGGATCCAGGACCAGACGCAGAAGGTTCTGACCATAATGTAGACCCTCATTCCCAAACTGTAACTCCTGTTGGTGGAGACAATGAGGAAGACGATGATAAGACTCAAATACCTGATTGGAGCGACAACTTTAGTTTTTTGTCAGGGCAGGAACAGGTTGGCTCTGAGGACGACGGGTGTGATAACGCACAGGGTGATGATGATGAGGTCGGAGATCCCACTTACTGTCAACCCACAGTCAGCCAAGAGATGAGGTCAGCAGAGGAGGTGGAGGAAGATGCTAGTGACGACGAGGTCAGGTTGCGCCTTCCTGGACAGAGACGTAGTACTGGAAGCACGTCAACAACTGCATCCTCAAACACAACTCTGCCTCTCACCACAAGTCGTGGTGGCTCTTCAGGTCGCATGGGTGCTAAGCCTTGCATAGCCTGGGCATTTTTTCAGATCGATAAAGATGACCCAACTCGTGTTATCTGTAACATTTGTCAGCAAAAGCTAAGTAGAGGCCAAAAAATACATAGTTTGAGTACTTCATGCATGAACCGGCACATGGACATGAAGCATAAGTTGCAGTGGGAAGCTCAGTGTGCTACAATGCGGCCTAGCCGGCCGGGCCAATCACCGTCTGCCATATCTTGTGCATCCACGGCCTCTTCATCCTCTGTGACTGGGGGGACAGCAGTCACACCTGTTTTGGGGCGCAGACCTGCCACCTCTTTACCCGCAACAGCCAGCGTGATTGGCAGGTCATCATTTTCTTTGGAGGTGGTAACACCAGCTGGTGTTGAGCGCTGTCCGACATCGATAGCACCACCTTTGGATCAAGGCAACCTAACATGTCCGCCTGCATCTTCCTCACAGACCGGCAGTTTGCCGGGGACACCCTTATCAACCCCGTCTAAGCACAACAGCCAGCCCTCGGTCCCTCAGATGTGGACAAGTAAAAGACCATTTCCTCCTAGCCATGAGAAAGCTAAGAGGTTGAATTTCACCATCTGCAAGCTCTTGGCTACAGAAATGCTGCCTTTCCGCCTGGTGGACACAGAGGATTTTCGAGACCTTATGTCCGTCGCAGTGCCCCAGTACCAGATGCCCAGTCGGCACTACTTCTCAAAGAAAGGTGTGCCTGCGCTCCACCAGCATGTCGCACACAACATCACCGCTTCTTTGAGAAACTGTGTGTGACAGGGTGCATTTCACCACAGACACTTGGACGAGTAGGCATGGACAGGGGCGTTACATGTCGCTGACTGGGCACTGGGTAACTATGGTGACAGCAGGACAAGGGGCTGCTGTCCAAGTCTTGCCGTCCCCACGAGTTGTGCGTCAATCCTCTTTATGTCAAAGTTCCTCCACTGCTTCTGCCTCCTCAACCTCCTCTCGGTCTTCCACCTGCACCCAAAGCCTGTCTGGTCATGCCACAAGCTTTCTAACTGCGCAGAAGGGATCCTGCACACCTCCTTACTATGCTGGCAGTAGGGCTCAACGTCATCAGGCGGTTTTTACATTGAAATGTCTGGGAAATGTGAGTCACACAGCTGAGGAGTTGTGGTCAGCTCTGGAGAACCAATTTCATGAATGGTTGTCTCCACTGGACCTGAAACCAGGGAAGGCCGTGTGCGACAATGCTGCAAATCTGGGTGCGGCCCTTCGCCGGGGCAATGTCACACACGTGCCTTGTATGGCTCACGTGTTGAACCTGGTTGTCCAGCAATTTTTAGCCCACTATCCCAGACTAGATGGCCTTCTGCAGAGGGCACGGTCGCTGTGTGCTCACTTCCGCCGTTCGCATCCCGCAGCTCAGCGACTTACATCTCTACAGAAGTCGTTGGGCCTGCCACTTCACCGGCTAAATTGCGATGTGCCTACCCGGTGGAATTCAACTCTGCACATGTTGCAGCGACTGTGGCAGCACCGACAAGCCCTGGTGCAATACGTTCTGACGTATAGCCTGGGCCAACGAGATTCAGAGGTGGGGCAAATCACGCTGGAGGAGTGGTCTCAGATCAGGGACCTATGCACCCTTCTGCACAGTTTTGAAATGGCGACGAAGATGTTTAGTGCTGACGATGCCATTATCAGCATGACTATTCCGGTGATTTACATGCTGGAGCACATGTTAAACAGAATTCGGAGTCAGGTGGTGGCACAAGAGGAGGTGGAGGAAGTAGAGGAGGAGGAGTTGTATGCGGAAGGGCTAACATCTGCAAGGTCCAGACGGTCGGCAGCACCAAGGCGGCAGGCATGTGAGGGTGGGGGAGATGGTTTTACCAGGGCGCATGGTAGCAGCCAAACTAGTGAGGAAGGTGCAGGAGCCCAGGAAGAAGTGGAGGACGAACTGATGGAAGACTCATCAGATGAGGGAGACCTTGATCACATTTCTGTTGTGCGAGGTTGGGGGGAGAGGACAGAGGAAGGAAGCATGATTGTTACCTCGCCACCAACACAACAGGGACTTGGTGCTCCTGGATGCGCAACACACATGAGTGCCTTCTTGCTGCACTACCTGCAACATGACCCTCGAATTGTGAGAATTAGAAATAATCCTGACTACTGGGTTGCCACACTGTTAGATCCCCGGTACAAAAGTAAATTTGCAGAAATTATTCCTGCCATAGAAAGGGATGCACGCATGCAGGAGTATCAGCAGAGACTGTTGCAGAATCTTACATGTGCTTTTCCACAAAATACCAGTGGTGCACGTAGTGAATCTCACAGTTCCAACTTGCCAACCGTGGGACCGTCAAGTGTTCAGCACTCAAACCGTAACAGAACCACAGTATCTGCTGGTAACATCAATTTTGCGGAATCATTTCACCACTTTTTTAGCCCATCCTTTGCAAGGCCACAGGAGACAAGAAGTCTGACACATAGTCAACGCCTAGAGACGATGGTACAGGAGTATCTCCAAGTAAACATTGAAGCCACGACTGTGTCACTGGACCCTTGCTCTTTTTGGGCTTCCAATCTGGATAAATGGCCGGAGCTAGCCACTTACGCCTTGGAGATCTTGTCATGCCCCGCAGCCAGCGTTCTGTCTGAACGTGTGTTCAGCGCTGCTGGTGGTGTGCTGACAGATAAGCGCACGCGGCTCTCCACTGATAATGTAGACAGACTCACGTTCATAAAGATGAACAAATCATGGATCCGAAATGACTTTTCTACCCCTGTGTCATCCTGGGGAGAGTAAAAGCTTGATGATTGGTTAAAATCACCCTACCAACCGTTTTAAGCTTTCAAATTACTAATCATGTTTATCTGTATCTTGACTGGAAAATAATTTGGGCTTTGTAGCAGTGTGCAGCACTGATCCTATTAGGCCATCTATACTAAAGCTTCACCAGATTTAAAATTAAAAATAATTTTTAGCTGCATCTAGCCCGGAAAATAATTTTGGGGCTCCGAGATGCGCAAGGCACATAAGTGCCTTCTTGCTGCACTACCTGCAGCATAACCCTCATATTGTCAGAATTCGAAGTAATCATGACTACTGGGTTGCCACACTCTTAGATCCCCCAAACTTTTCGATCAACCTTTTCATTTTAATAAAGACCAAAAAAATGGTCATTTTTGAAATTATAAGCATTAGCAGGTTGTTAGAAACTGAAATCAAACAGTTTTCAACTCAAAACTTTATTCTAGGTGATGTTACATTTTCACATAGGACCCCTTGTTCGAAAGGAGCTTCTGAACTCTCTCGTCCATTGAATTTGTCAGGTTTTGGATGGTTTCTGCTTCAATTGTTTTGCATGAGGACAGAATACCCTCCCAGAGCTGTTGCTTAGATGTGAACTGCCTCCCGCCATCATAGACACTCCTTTTAATGATGCTCCAAAGGTTCTGAATGGGGTAGAGGTCAGGGGAGCATGGGGGTCACACCATAAGTTTGTCCCCTTTTATGCCCATATCAGCCAGAGATGCAGATGTTTTATGTGCAGCATGAGATGGTGCATTATCATGCAGAAAAATGATCTTGCTGTGAAATACACGGTTCTTCTTCTTGAACCATGGCAGGAAGTGCTGTTTGAGAAAATCCACATACATTATGGAGTTCATCTTTAGCGCCTTCAGGGATCCTAAAGGGGCCGACAATCTCTCTCCCCATGATTCCAGCCCAAAACATTACTCCACCTCCTCCTTGTTGGCGCTGTAGCCGTGTTTGCGTGGGGTGTCCATCAACCAGCCATCCTCCACTCCATCCATCTGGACCATCGAGCGCTGCACGGCACTCATCCGTGAACAAAACAGTTTTGAAATCAGTCTTCATGTAATGTTTGGCCCACTGGAGCCGTTTCTGCTTGTGTGAAGTGGAAAGAGGAGGTCGACAGGATGGCGCATGCACAGCTGCAAACCTCTGAAGGACCCTGCATCTTGTTGTTCGGGGGACGTTGGAGGCACAAGCAGCTTCAAAAACTTGTCTGCTGCTATGACAAGGCTTTTTTGCCGCTGCTCTTTCAACCTGACGTAATTGCCTGTAGGAAAGAGTCCTCAATTTGCCCTTATCAGCACGCACACGTGTGTACTGTGAATCAGCTACATACTTCTTGATTGCCAGGACACTTCATCCTGATCATCGCACAATGTTGATTGTAGTCATGCCTTGACCTAAACACTCCACAATTTGTTGCTTCTCAGCAGCCGACACATCCATTTTCTTTCCCATTTTGGCAGAAAATGTAGGCTGCTTAATAATGTGAGAGAGCCTTCTTAAGTAGTCTTGCCTTTCATTGGACACACCTGCCAAACTAATTAGCACAGGTGTCTGCAATTGCTTACAGTGATATAAAGAGCCCTGACACACATCACCATCAATGAGTTTAACTGACAAACAAACAAATTCTTCCCTTATCACTCCTAAACACTTTTTGTATAATAATTTGGAACGCAGTGTACATGTGCTTTTCCACAAAACACCAGTGGTTCACGTAGTGAATCTTACAGTTCTAACTTGCCAACCGTGGTCTGTATGGAGTTGTTCAATAAAGGGCCCAAAATTAAGATAACATAGATGGGAGAGGTCTCTATGAATAGGAATTCCTAAGTATTTGATACCCTGTGAGGGCAAGGCAAAGGGAAAGTTGGACTGGATGGAATCCTATATGGATTTGGGGAGGGAGACATCGAGGGCCTCAGACTTCGCTGCATTGATTTTAAAATTTTACCATGTAACAAAGTGATCTATTTCAGCCATAACAGCATGGATGGATATATGTGATTGAGTGATATATACTAGGACATCATCAGCAAATAGAGAGCACTTGTACTCGGTGCCTCCCACCTCAATCCACCTAATATTGGGGTTATGGCGAATTGATGAGAGCAGGTGCTCCGTCACTAGGATGTATAAGAGAGGGGACAGAGGACATCACTGCCTTGTCCCATTGGTGATTGTGAAAGGTGATGAAAATGTTCTGACGCACCCCCTGGGCCTTGGGACACCCGGAGCCGGACCCTTTTTGGTGGATGCTGGTGGTTGTAGTCTTCGTGGCGGCGACCCAGTTCCGTGGCTCAGGGCGGTCAAACCAGTGGCGGAACTATTTATGTGGTTTTCATGTTTAAATGTCCGACTACGCCACCCGTGGATTGCGGTCAGAGTGAACCGCCGCTACAGGGCAGACCACTGAGGCTGGTGTTGTGGGTGCAGCAGAGCGTAGCATAACTCCCCACGGGAGGAGTATAGCCTCAGAGCAGTGTATGCGGAGGATGGGGGTGATGGTGCAGGGCAGCAGCAGTAACGACACGGAGTCAGTGATGCAGTTCAGGGCCTTTACTCACAGTTCTTATTATCCAGACCACGTCTGCAGGTAACGGCTGCCCACGTCGTACTGTGCTCACCAGGTGAGGGGCTCAGACAACTCCCAGATAACTTTGGAGCACTTCACAGGACCCCCTTTGTGTGTCCTTTGTCTGGCCTTTCTTACCAACACTTCTGTCCGGCTGCCTCGGGCCTCCTCTTGGTAAACTTGGCGCCAGTTTCCCTGACCCTATGTGGTGCCTTCCTAGCGGGTGTAGCGAGGGGCTGCGCCACATAAAATGTCAGAGCCTCCGGTTTCTAGCTGAGGGTCGTTTCCTGCCTCCACTAGTTCGGGGACCGGTCTCCCCCTTTGGCCTGACCCCTCCACGCAGGTGGATTCGGGCGTGCGGTGGCGACTCGCCCGTCCGCACCCCTGGGATCCCTTCATTCCTCGTTCCTGGAGCCTTCTCCGCTCCTCTTCCTTCTTTCTCCCTCTTCCAGGCCTGGGCCTCTGTTACTAGGCCCGCCTCCGGAGCAGAGCTCATGCAGAGCCCCTGCTCCCTGCCACTTCTGCTCAGACTTCTCTGCACTGAACTAAGATGGTGCCCACCTTTTATACTCCCTTCTCAATGCACCCAGGAACTGCTTCCTCCCTGCTCCTGCACTACAGGGTTCCCCTTCCTCAGTGTTCCCTCCCCCCACTCCAGCCAGGGACAGGGACTGTCGTGCCCATCTCAGGGGCATATTGGTCGCCCTGCCCCACGGCAATGTGGTGTAATGCATGCAGGTGTCGGGTCCTGATCCACACTCCATCCTTACCTGAGAGTGAAATATCACACCTCTGGGTGAGGTGCAATACGTCTTTAGCAACCGAGCCCTCAGGGTGCTACAGTTCCATTTATCTTCAGCCTAGGTGACGTATTGCGATACAGGGCCGTGATTTTGGCTATAAAAGGGTCCCCTAGACCCCTACCCCAAGCTTTTTAAGAGAATCATATATGGCGTGCCAGGAGACTCTATGGAATGCTTTCTCAGCATCCAACGAGAGTATCTAATTACAAATTTTTAACTGCATCTAGCCCAGGAAATACTTTGTGCCTAGTAGCAGTGTCTGCTAGTAAGCGGATTATCCCGGCTGTTAAGCAAGCTGCACCACCTGTAGTTTAGACACTTAATTTTTTCAAAGGAAATGCTTCGGGACCACGGGATACTTAGTGAAGAGCATCAGGAGGCACCCCAAGGCATAGGGGCTGGGACTGGCAGTAGGATGCCTTGCGGTGGACAGCCGAGCTCGATCCTTATAAAAGCTTTTTAACTGCAGCAGCTTTAGTGGACGCTACTGGAGCTGGAATTACCGCGGCTGCTGGCATGAGACTTGCCCTCCAATAGATCCTTGTAAATGGATTTAAAGTGTATTCATTCAAATTAGAGAGACAATTTAAATTAAAAAGCTTAGAGCTGCCTCCACCACAGGGGGGCTCGCTCGACCCACCAGCGGACAGGCACCAGTATTGGGAGAGGGGGGCTGGCCGTCAGGGTTCACCGCGGCTCCGGCACAAACCCGGCGACACGGAGGTGGCACGGGCAGGAGCGGACTGGCCGTGTCGGCTTCTCACTTTTTGGATTTTAGAAGGGCATGACATGCCTATATCTGTGTCTCCCCCTCCTTTTACTCCTCCACCTCTTTTATTTTCGCATGACTATATGTACTTGTCACTTTTCCATGTGTTAGTTATGTCTTCTGAGCAGTTTGTCAGCTTTTGGACACCTTTGAAGGTGTTTTCTATGTGTTTCTATGTGTTTTTGTTTGCCTGCCATTGGTTTTAACGGTGTTCGAAGGTGTTCGACGAACAGTTCGACGAACAGTTCGGCGAACACACGGGTGTTCGACGAACCGAACTCGAACACTACGGGGGTGGCTCAACACTAGTGGAGGATGGCTGGTTGATGGACACCCCACGCAAACACGGCTACAGCACCAACAAGGAGGAGGTGGAGTAATGTTTTGGGCTGGCATCATGGGGAGAGAGATTGTCGGCCCCTTTAGGATCCCTGAAGGCGCTAAAGATGAATTCCATAATGTATGTGGATTTTCTCAAACAGCACTTCCAGCCATGGTTCAAGAAGAAGAACCGTGTATTTCACAGCAAGATCATTTTTTTGCATGATAATGCACCATCTCATGCTGCACATAAAACATCTGCATCTCTGGCTGATATGGGCATAAAAGGGGACAAACTTATGGTGTGACCCCCATGCTCCCCTGACCTCTACCCCATTCAGAACCTCTGGAGCATCATCAAAAGGAGTGTCTATGATGGCGGGAGGCAGTTCACATCTAAGCACCAGCTCTGGGAGGGTATTCTGTCCTCATGCAAAACAATTGAAGCAGAAACCATCCAAAACCTGACAAATTCAATGGACGAGAGAGTTCAGAAGCTCCTTTCGAACAAGGGGTCATATGTGAAAATGTAACATCACCTAGAATAAAGTTTTGAGTTGAAAACTGTTTGATTTCAGTTTCTAATAACCTGCTAATGCTTATAATTTCAAAAATGACCATTTTTTTGGTCTTTATTAAAATGAAAAGGTTGATCGAAAAGTTTGGGGGATCTAAGAGTGTGGCAACCCAGTAGTCATGATTACTTCGAATTCTGAAAATATGAGGGTCATGTTGCAGGTAGTGCAGCAAGAAGGCACTTATGTGTCTTGCGCTTCTCGGAGCCCCAAAATTATTTTCCGGGCTAGATGCAGCTAAAAATTATTATTAATTTTAAATCTGGTGGAGCTTAGTATAGATGACCTAATAGGATCAGTGCTGCACACTGCTACAAAGCCAAAATTATTTTCCAGTCAAGATACAGATAAACATGAATAGTAATTTTAAATCTGGTGGAGCTTATTATAGATGGCCTAATAGAATCAGTGCTGCACACTGCTACAAAGCCCAAATTATTTTCCAGCCAAGATACAGATAAACATGATTAGTAATTTGAAAGCTTAAAACGGTTGGTAGTGTGATTTTAACCAATCATCAAGCTTTTACTCTCCCCGGGATGACACAGGGGTAGAAAAGTCGTTTCGGATCCATGATTTGTTCATCTTTATGAACGTGAGTCTGTCTACATTATCAGTGGAGAGCCGCGTGCGCTTATCTGTCAGCAGACCACCAGCAGCACTGAACACACGTTCAGACAGAACGCTGGCTGCGGGGCATGACAAGATCTCCAAGGCGTAAGTGGCTAGCTCCGGCCATTTATCCAGATTGGAAGCCCAAAAAGAGCAAGGGTCCAGTGACACAGTCATGGCTTCAATGTTTACTTGGAGATACTCCTGTACCATCGTCTCTAGGCGTTGACTATGTGTCAGACTTCTTGTCTCCTGTGGCCTTGCAAAGGATGGGCTAAAAAAGTGGTGAAATGATTCCGCAAAATTGATGTTACCAGCAGATACTGTGGTTCTGTTACGGTTTGAGTGCTGAACACTTGACGGTCCCACGGTTGGCAAGTTGGAACTGTGAGATTCACTACGTGCACCACTGGTGTTTTGTGGAAAAGCACATGTAAGATTCTGCAACAGTCTCTGCTGATACTCCTGCATGCGTGCATCCCTTTCTATGGCAGGAATAATTTCTGCAAATTTACTTTTGTACTGGGGATCTAACAGTGTGGCAACCCAGTAGTCAGGATTATTTCTAATTCTCACAATTCGAGGGTCATGTTGCAGGTAGTGCAGCAAGAAGGCACTCATGTGTGTTGCGCATCCAGGAGCACCAAGTCCCTGTTGTGTTGGTGGCGAGGTAACAATCATGCTTCCTTCCTCTGTCCTCTCCCCCCAACCTCGCACAACAGAAATGTGATCAAGGTCTCCCTCATCTGATGAGTCTTCCATCAGTTCGTCCTCCACTTCTTCCTGGGCTCCTGCACCTTCCTCACTAGTTTGGCTGCTACCATGCGCCCTGGTAAAACCATCTCCCCCACCCTCACATGCCTGCCGCCTTGGTGCTGCCGAACGTCTGGACCTTGCTGATGTTAGCCCTTCCGCATACAACTCCTCCTCCTCTACTTCCTCCACCTCCTCTTGTGCCACCACCTGACTCCGAATTCTGTTTAACATGTGCTCCAGCATGTAAATCACCGGAATAGTCATGCTGATAATGGCATCGTCAGCACTAAACATCTTCGTCGCCATTTCAAAACTGTGCAGAAGGGTGCATAGGTCCCTGATCTGAGACCACTCCTCCAGCGTGATTTGCCCCACCTCTGGATCTCGTTGGCCCAGGCTATACGTCAGAACGTATTGCACCAGGGCTTGTCGGTGCTGCCACAGTCGCTGCAACATGTGCAGAGTTGAATTCCACCGGGTAGGCACATCGCATTTTAGCCGGTGAAGTGGCAGGCCCAACGACTTCTGTAGAGATGTAAGTCGCTGAGCTGTGGGATGCGAACGGCGGAAGTGAGCACACAGCGACCGTGCCCTCTGCAGAAGGCCATCTAGTCTGGGATAGTGGGCTAAAAATTGCTGGACAACCAGGTTTAACACGTGAGCCATACAAGGCACGTGTGTGACATTGCCCCGGCGAAGGGCCGCGCCCAGGTTTGCAGCATTGTCGCACACGGCCTTCCCTGGTTTCAGGTCCAGTGGAGACAACCATTCATGAAATTGGTTCTCCAGAGCTGACCACAACTCCTCAGCTGTGTGACTCACATTTCCCAGACATTTCAAAGTAAAAACCGCCTGATGACGTTGAGCCCTACTGCCAGCATAGTAAGGAGGTGTGCAGGATCCCTTCTGCGCAGTTAGAAAGCTTGTGGCATGACCAGACAGGCTTTGGGTGCAGGTGGAAGACCGAGAGGAGGTTGAGGAGGCAGAAGCAGTGGAGGAACTTTGACATAAAGAGGATTGACGCACAACTCGTGGGGACGGCAAGACTTGGACAGCAGCCCCTTGTCCTGGTGTCACCATAGTTACCCAGTGCCCAGTCAGCGACATGTAACGCCCCTGTCCATGCCTACTCGTCCAAGTGTCTGTGGTGAAATGCACCCTGTCACACACAGTTTCTCAAAGAAGCGGTGATGTTGTGTGCGACATGCTGGTGGAGCGCAGGCACACCTTTCTTTGAGAAGTAGTGCCGACTGGGCATCTGGTACTGGGGCACTGCGACGGACATAAGGTCTCGAAAATCCTCTGTGTCCACCATGCGGAAAGGCAGCATTTCTGTAGCCAAGAGCTTGCAGATGGTGAAATTCAACCTCTTAGCTTTCTCATGGCTAGGAGGAAATGGTCTTTTACTTGTCCACATCTGAGGGACCGAGGGCTGGCTATTGTGCTTAGACGGGGTTGATAAGGGTGTCCCCGGCAAACTGCCGGTCTGTGAGGAAGATGCAGGCGGACATGTTAGGTTGCCTTGATCCAAAGGTGGTGCTATCGATGTCGGACAGCGCTCAACACCAGCTGGTGTTACCACCTCCAAAGAAAATGATGACCTGCCAATCACGCTGGCTGTTGCGGGTAAAGAGGTGGCAGGTCTGGGCCCCAAAACAGGTGTGACTGCTGTCCCCCCAGTCACAGAGGATGAAGAGGCCGCGGATGCACAAGATATGGCTGACGGTGGTTGGACCGGCCGGCTAGGCCGCATTGTAGCACACTGAGCTTCCCACTGCACCTTATGCTTCATGTCCATGTGCCGGTTCATGCATGAAGTATTCAAACTATGTATTTTTTGGCCTCTACTTAGCTTTTGCTGACAAATGTTACAGATAACACGAGTTGGGTCATCTTTATCGATCTGAAAAAATGCCCAGGCTATGCAAGGCTTAGCACCCATGCGACCTGAAGAGCCACCACGACTTGTGGTGAGAGGCAGAGTTGTGTTTGAGGATGCAGTTGTTGACGTGCTTCCAGTACTACGTCTCTGTCCAGGAAGGCGCAACCTGACCTCGTCGTCACTAGCATCTTCCTCCACCTCCTCTGCTGACCTCATCTCTTGGCTGACTGTGGGTTGACAGTAAGTGGGATCTCCAACCTCATCATCATCACCCTGTGCGTTATCACACCCGTCGTCCTCAGAGCCAACCTGTTCCTGCCCTGACAAAAAACTAAAGTTGTCGCTCCAATCAGGTATTTGAGTCTCATCATCGTCTTCCTCATTGTCTCCACCAACAGGAGTTACAGTTTGGGAATGAGGGTCTACATTATGGTCAGAACCTTCTGTGTCTGGTCCTGGATCCGACTCATAAAGATTCTGGGCATCAGTGCAGATCATTTCCTCGTCTGGATTCACAGAAGCGCTGGAGTCGACCTCTGATTCCCAGGCTATAGTATGAGTAAACAGCTCTGCAGACTCAACCATCTGTTCTACCTCATACTCAGACGGGCAGCTGGAGATTTGGAAGCTGTGAGGAAGCAAGTGCGATTAGGGTGACACCTTTGAGGACTGGAGTATTTGTGATGTTGAAGTTGATGTGGAGGAGAGCCCACTTAAAGGAGCACTTGATATCCGTTGAAGCACCTGCTGTTTTTGTGCCTCATCGGGAATTTGTAGCGATTGGCGTGGCCGTAAGAAAGGGATCTTATCACATTGTCCGCTAAAAGAAGTAGACATTTTAGTTTGGCTGGAAGATGCTATTTCTTCTGCAGATGTTACTGTTGCTTTAACACCTACCCCACGGACACAACCTTTTTTCCCCTTCCCAACACGCCTATTCCCCTTTCCACCAGCAGCAGGCCTTTTTCCACTCATTTTGGTGGTTAACTAATTCACAACTCTGGAGTTGTTTGCACAAAAAAACAATGGATGGGAACCGAGCAGAGCTGAGTGGCCAAACTGTGGTATTAGGCCAAAACTATTGGCTGGGTTAGATGCAGAAAAAAATTATATTCAATTTGCAACCTGATGGAGGTCAGTATAGATGGACTAATAGAACAAGTCCCACACACAGCTAGAAGCCCAAATATTTTTTCAGAGGTAGATGCAGAAAAAAATTGTATTCAGTTTGCAACCTGATGGAGGTCAGTATAGATGGACTAATAGAACAAGTCCTACACACAGCTAGAAGCCCAAATATTTTTTCAGAGCTAGATGCAGAAAAAATATATATTCAGTTTGCAACCTGATGGAGGTCAGTATAGATGGACTAATAGAGAAAGTCCAACACACTGCTAGAAGGCCAAATATTATTTCAGAGCTAGATGCAGACAAAAAATTATTTATAATTTGCAACCTGATGGAGGTCAGTATAGATGGACTAATAGAGAAAGTCCCACACACTGCTAGAAGGCCAAATATTTTTTCAGAGCTAGATGCAGAAAAAAATTATATTCAGTTTGCAACCTGATGGAGGTCTGTATAGATGGATTAATAGAACAAGTCCCACACACAGCTAGAAGCCCAATATTTTTTCAGAGGTAGATGCAGAAAAAAAATATATTCAGTTTGCAACCTGATGGAGGTCAGTATAGATGGACTAATAGAGAAAGTCCCACACACTGCTAGAAGGCCAAATATTTTTTCAGAGCTAGATGCAGATAAAAATTATTTTTAATTTGCAAGCTGATGGAGGTCAGTATAGATGGACTAATAGAGAAAGTCCCACACACTGCTAGAAGGCCAAATATTTTTTCAGAGCTAGATGCAGACAAAAAATTATTTTTAATTTGCAACCTGATGGAGGTCAGTATAGATGGACTAATAGAGAAAGTCCCACACACTGCTAGAAGGCCAAATATTTTTTCAGAGCTAGATGCAAACAAAAAATTATTTTTAATTTGCAACCTGATGGAGGTCAGTATAGATGGACTAATAGAACAAGTCCCACACACAGCTAGAAGCCCAAATATTTTTTCAGAGGTAGATGCAGATAAAAATTATTTTTAATTTGCAACCTGATGGAGGTCAGTATAAATGGACTAATAGAGAAAGTCCCACACACTGCTAGAAGGCCAAATATTTTTTCAGAGCTAGATGCAGACAAAAAATTATTTTGAATTTGCAGCGTGATGGAGGTCAGTATAGATGGACTAATAGAGAAAGTCCCACACACTGCTAGAAGCCCAATATTTTTTCAGAGGTAGATGCAGAAAAAAAATATATTCAGTTTGCAACCTGATGGAGGTCAGTATAGATGGACTAATAGAGAAAGTCCCACACACTGCTAGAAGGCCAAATATTTTTTCAGAGCTAGATGCAGATAAAAATTATTTTTAATTTGCAAGCTGATGGAGGTCAGTATAGATGGACTAATAGAGAAAGTCCCACACACTGCTAGAAGGCCAAATATTTTTTCAGAGCTAGATGCAGAAAAAAATTATATTCAGTTTGCAACCTGATGGAGGTTTGTATAGATGGATTAATAGAACATGTCCCACACACAGCTAGAAGCCCAAAATTTTTTCAGAGGTAGATGCAGAAAAAATATATATTCAGTTTGCAACCTGATGGAGGTCAGTATAGATGGACTAATAGAGAAAGTCCCACACACTGCTAGAAGGCCAAATATTTTTTCAGAGCTAGATGCAGACAAAAAATTATTTTTAATTTGAAACCTGATGGAGGTCTTTATAGATGGACTAATAGAGAAAGTCCCACACACTGCTAGAAGGCCAAATAGTTTTTCAGAGCTAGATGCAGATATAAATCATTTTTAATTTGCAACCTGATGGAGGTCAGTATAGGTGGACTAATAGAGAAAGTCCCACACACTGCTAGAAGGCCAAATATTTTTTCAGAGCTAGATGCAGAAAAAAATTATATTCAGTTTGCAACCTGATGGAGGTCAGTATAGATGGACTAATAGAGAAAGTCCCACACACAACTAGAAGGCCAAATATTTTTTCAGAGGAAGATGCAGATAAAAATTATTTTTAATTTGCGGCCTGATGGAGGTCAGTATAGATGGACTAATAGAGAAAGTCCCACACACTGCTAGAAGGCCAAATATTTTTTCAGAGCTAGATGCAGACAAAAAATTATTTTGAATTTGCAACCTGATGGAGGTCAGTATAGATGGACTAATAGAGAAAGTCCCACACACTGCTAGAAGGCCAAATATTTTTTCAGAGCTAGATGCAGAAAAAAATTATATTCAGTTTGCAACCTGATGGAGGTCTGTATAGATGGACTAATAGAGAAAGTCCCACACACTGCTAGAAGGCCAAATATTTTTTCAGAGCTAGATGCAGACAAAAAATTATTTTTAATTTGCAACCTGATGGAGGTCAGTATAGATGGACTAATAGAGAAAGTCCCACACACTGCTAGAAGGCCAAATATTTTTTCAGAGCTAGATGCAGATATAAATTATTTTTAATTTGCAACCTGATGGAGGTCAGTATAGATGGACTAATAGAGAAAGTCCCACACACTGCTAGAAGGCCAAATATTTTTTCAGAGCTAGATGCAGAAAAAAATTATATTCAGTTTGCAACCTGATGGAGGTCAGTATAGATGGACTAATAGAACAAGTCCCACACACAGCTAGAAGGCCAAATATTTTTTCAGAGGTAGATGCAGATAAAAATTATTTTTAATTTGCAGCCTGTTGGAGGTCAGTATAGATGGACTAATAGAGAAAGTCCCACACACTGCTAGAAGGCCAAATATTTTTTCAGAGCTAGATGCAGATAAAAATTATTTTTAATTTGCAACCTGATGGAGGTCAGTATAGATGGACTAATAGAGAAAGTCCCACACACTGCTAGAAGGCCAAATATATTTTCAGAGCTAGATGCAGATAAAAATTATTTTTATTTTGCAACCTGATGGAGGTCAGTATAGATGGACTAATAGAGAAAGTCCCACACACTGCTAGAAGGCCAAATATTTTTTCAGAGCTAGATGCAGACAAAAAATTATTTTGAATTTGCAGCGTGATGGAGGTCAGTATAGATGGACTAATAGAGAAAGTCCCACGCACTGCTAGAAGCCCAATATTTTTTCAGAGGTAGATGCAGAAAAAAAATATATTCAGTTTGCAACCTGATGGAAGTCAGTATAGATGGACTAATAGAGAAAGTCCCACACACTGCTAGAAGGCCAAATATTTTTTCAGAGCTAGATGCAGATAAAAATTATTTTTAATTTGCAACCTGATGGAGGTCAGTATAGATGGACTAATAGAGAAAGTCCCACACACTGCTAGAAGGCCAAATATTTTTTCAGAGCTAGATGCAGAAAAAAATTATATTCAGTTTGCAACCTGATGGAGGTCAGTATAGATGGAATAATAGAACAAGTCCCACACACAGCTAGAAGCCCAAATATTTTTTCAGAGGTAGATGCAGAAAAAAATTCTATTCAGTTTGCAACCTGATGGAGGTTTGTATAGATGGATTAATAGAACATGTCCCACACACAGCTAGAAGCCCAATATTTTTTCAGAGGTAGATGCAGAAAAAAAATATATTCAGTTTGCAACCTGATGGAGGTCAGTATAGATGGACTAATAGAGAAAGTCCCACACACTGCTAGAAGGCCAAATATTTTTTCAGAGCTAGATGCAGACAAAAAATTATTTTTAATTTGCAACCTGATGGAGGTCATTATAGATGGACTAATAGAGAAAGTCCCACACACTGCTAGAAGGCCAAATATTTTTTCAGAGCTAGATGCAGATATAAATCATTTTTAATTTGCAACCTGATGGAGGTCAGTATAGATGAACTAATAGAGAAAGTCCCACACACTGCTAGAAGGCCAAATATTTTTTCAGAGCTAGATGCAGAAAAAAATTATATTCAGTTTGCAACCTGATGGAGGTCAGTATAGATGGACTAATAGAACAAGTCCCACACACAGCTAGAAGGCCAAATATTTTTTCAGAGGAAGATGCAGATAAAAATTATTTTTAATTTGCAGCATGATGGAGGTCAGTATAGATGGACTAATAGAGAAAGTCCCACACACTGCTAGAAGGCCAAATATTTTCTCAGAGCTAGATGCAGACAAAAAATTATTTTGAATTTGCAACCTGATGGAGGTCAGTATAGATGGACTAATAGAGAAAGTCCCACACACTGCTAGAAGGCCAAATATTTTTTCAGAGCTAGATATAGAAAAAAATTATATTCAGTTTGCAACCTGATGGAGGTCTGTATAGATGTATTAATAGAACAAGTCCCACACACAGCTAGAAGCCCAATATTTTTTCAGAGGTAGATGCAGATAAAAATTATTTTGAATTTGCAGCGTGATGGAGGTCAGTATAGATGGACTAATAGAGAAAGTCCCACACACTGCTAGAAGCCCAATATTTTTTCAGAGGTAGATGCAGAAAAAAAATATATTCAGTTTGCAACCTGATGGAGGTCAGTATAGATGGACTAATAGAGAAAGTCCCACACACTGCTAGAAAGCCAAATATTTTATCAGAGCTAGATGCAGATAAAAATTATTTTTAATTTGCAACCTGATGGAGGTCAGTATAGTTGGACTAATAGAGAAAGTCCCACACACTGCTAGAAGGCCAAATATTTTTTCAGAGCTAGATGCAGAAAAAAATTATATTCAGTTTGCAACCTGATGCAGGTCAGTATAGATGGACTAATAGAACAAGTCCCACACACAGCTAGAAGGCCAAATATTTTTTCAGAGGAAGATGCAGATAAAAATTATTTTTAATTTGCAGCCTGATGGAGGTCAGTATAGATGGACTAATAAAGAAAGTCCCACACACTGCTAGAAGGCCAAATATTTTTTCAGAGCTAGATGCAGACAAAAAATTATTTTGAATTTGCAACCTGATGGAGGTCAGTATAGATGGACTAATAGAGAAAGTCCCACACACTGCTAGAAGGCCAAATATTTTTTCAGAGCTAGATGCAGACAAAAAATTATTTTTAATTTGCAACCTGGTGGAGGTCAGTATAGATGGACTAATAGAGAAAGTCACACACACTGCTAGAAGTTCAAATATTTTTTCAGAGCTAGATGCAGATAAAAATTATTTTTAATTTGCAACCTGATGGAGGTCAGTATAGATGGACTAATAGAGAAAGTCCCACACACTGCTAGAAGGCCAAATATTTTTTCAGAGCTAGATGTAGAAAAAAATTATATTCAGTTTGCAACCTGATGGAGGTCAGTATAGATGGACTAATAGAGAAAGTCCCACACACAGCTAGAAGCCCAAACATTTTTTCAGAGGTAGATGCAGGTAAAAATTATTTTTAATTTGCAACCTGATGGAGGTCAGTATAGATGGACTAATAGAGAACGTCCCACACACTGCTGGAAGGCCAAATATTTTTTCAGAGCTAGATGCAGACAAAAAATTATTTTGAATTTGCAGCGTGATAGAGGTCAGTATAGATGGACTAATAGAACAAGTCCCACACACTGCTAGACGCCCAATATTTTTTCAGAGGTAGATGCAGAAAAAATATATATTCAGTTTGCAACCTGATGGAGGTCAGTATAGATGGACTAATAGAGAAAGTCCCACACACTGCTAGAAGGCCAAATACTTTTTCAGAGCTAGATGCAGGAAAAAATTATATTCAGTTTGCAACCTGATGGAGGTCAGTATAGATGGACTAATAGAACAAGTACCACACACAGCTAGAAGCCCAAATATTTTTTCAGATGTAGATGCAGAAAAAAATTATATTCAGTTTGCAACCTGATGGAGGTCTGTATAGATGGATTAATAGAACAAGTCCCACACACAGCTAGAAGCCCAAATATTTTTCAGAGGTAGATGCAGAAAAAAATTATATTCAGTTTGCAACCTGATGGAGGTCTGTATAGATGGATTAATAGAACAAGTCCCACACACAGCTAGAAGCCCAATATTTTTTCAGAGGTAGATGCAGAAAAAAAATATATTCAGTTTGCAACCTGATGGAGGTCAGTATAAATGGACTAATAGAGAAAGTCCCACACACTGCTAGAAGGCCAAATATTTTTTCAGAGCTAGATGCAGAAAAAAATTATATTCAGTTTGCAACCTGATGGAGGTCAGTATAGATGGACTAATAGAACAAGTCCCACACACAGCTAGAAGGCCAAATATTTTTTCAGAGGTAGATGCAGATAAAAATTATTTTTAATTTGCAGCCTGATGGAGGTCAGTATAGATGGACTAATAGAGAAAGTCCCACACACTGCTAGAAGGCCAAATATTTTTTCAGAGCTAGATGTAGACAAAAAATTATTTTGAATTTGCAACCTGATGGAGGTCAGTATGGATGGACAAATAGAGAAAGTCCCACACACTGCTAGAAGGCCAAATATTTTTTCAGAGGTAGATGCAGATAAAAATTATTTTTAATTTGCAACCTGATGGAGGTCAGTATAGATGGACGAATAGAGAAAGTCCCACACACTGCTAGAAGGCCAAATATTTTTTCAGAGCTAGATGCAGAAAAAAATTATATTCAGTTTGCAACCTGATGGAGGTCAGTATAGATGGACTAATATAACAAGTCCCACACACAGCTAGAAGCCCAAATATTTTTTCAGAGGTAGATGCAGAAAAAAATTATATTCAGTTTGCAACCTGATGGAGGTCTGTATAGATGGATTAATAGAACAAGTCCCACACACAGCTAGAAGCCCAATATTTTTTCAGAGGTAAATGCAGAAAAAAAATATATTCAGTTTGCAACCTGATGGAGGTCAGTATAGAGGGACTAATAGAGAAAGTCCCACACACTGCTAGAAGGCCAAATATTTTTTCAGAGCTAGATGCAGAAAAAAATTATATTCAGTTTGCAACCTGATGGAGGTCAGTATGGATGGACTAATAGAGAAAGTCCCACACACTGCTAGAAAGCCAAATATTTTTTCAGAGCTAGATGCAGATATAAATTATTTTTAATTTGCAACCTGATGGAGGTCAGTATAGATGGACTAATAGAGAAAGTCCCACACACTGCTAGAAGGCCAAATATTTTTTCAGAGCTAGATGCAGAAAAAAATTATATTCAGTTTGCAACCTGATGGAGGTCAGTATAGATGGACTAATAGAACAAGTCCCACACACAGCTAGAAGGCCAAATATTTTTTCAGAGGTAGATGCAGATAAAAATTATTTTTAATTTGCAGCCTGATGGAGGTCAGTATAGATGGACTAATAGAGAAAGTCCCACACACTGCTAGAAGCCAAATATTTTTTCAGATCTAGATGCAGACAAAAAATTATTTTGAATTTGCAACCTGATGGACGTCAGTATAGATGGACTAATAGAGAAAGTCCCACACACTGCTAGAAGGCCAAATATTTTTTCAGAGCTAGATGCAGACAAAAAATTATTTTTAATTTGCAACCTGATGGAGGTCAGTATAGATGGACTAATAGAGAAAGTCCCACACACTGCTAGAAGGCCAAATATTTTTTCAGAGCTAGATGCAGATAAAAATTATTTTTAATTTGCAACCTGATGGAGGTCAGTATAGATGGACTAATAGAGAAAGTCCCACACACTGCTAGAAGGCCAAATATTTTTTCAGAGCTAGATGTAGAAAAAAATTATATTCAGTTTGCAACCTGATGGAGGTCAGTATAGATGGACTAATAGAGAAAGTCCCACACACAGCTAGAAGCCCAAACATTTTTTCAGAGGTAGATGTAGATAAAAATTATTTTTAATTTGCAACCTGATGGAGGTCAGTATAGATGGACTAATAGAGAAAGCCCCACACACTGCTAGAAGGCCAAATATTTTTTCAGAGCTAGATGCAGACAAAAAAATTATTTTGAATTTGCAGCGTGATGGAGGTCAGTATAGATGGACTAATAGAGAAAGTCCCACACACTGCTAGAAGCCCAATATTTTTTCAGAGGTAGATGCAGAAAAAAAATATATTCAGTTTGCAACCTGATGGAGGTCAGTATAGATGGACTAATAGAGAAAGTCCCACACACTGCTAGAAGGCCAAATACTTTTTCAGAGCTAGATGCAGGAAAAAATTATATTCAGTTTGCAACCTGATGGAGGTCAGTATAGATGGACTAATAGAACCAGTCCCACACACAGCTAGAAGCCCAAATATTTTTTCAGAGGTAGATGCAGAAAAAAATTATATTCAGTTTGCAACCTGATGGAGGTCTGTATAGATGGATTAATAGAACAAGTACCACACACAGCTAGAAGCCCAATATTTTTTCAGAGGTAGATGCAGAAAAAAAATATATTCAGTTTGCAACCTGATGGAGGTCAGTATAGATGGACTAATAGAGAAAGTCCCACACACTGCTAGAAGGCCAAATATTTTTTCAGAGCTAGATGCAGATATAAATTATTTTTCATTTGCAAACTGATGGAGGTCAGTATAGATGGACTAATAGAGAAAGTCCCACACACTGCTAGAAGGCCAAATATTTTTTCAGAGCTAGATGCAGAAAAAAATTATATTCAGTTTGCAACCTGATGGAGGTCAGTATAGATGGACTAATAGAACAAGTCCCACACACAGCTAGAAGGCCAAATATTTTTTCAGAGGTAGATGCAGATAAAAATTATTTTTAATTTGCAGCCTGATGGAGGTCAGTATAGATGGACTAATAGAGAAAGTCCCACACACTGCTAGAAGGCCAAATATTTTTTCAGAGCTAGATGCAAACAAAAAATTATTTTGAATTTGCAACCTGATGGAGGTCAGTATAGATGGACAAATAGAGAAAGTCCCACACACTGCTAGAAGGCCAAATATTTTTTCAGAGCTAGATGCAGATAAAAATTATATTCAGTTTGCAACCTGATGGAGGTCAGTATAGATGGACTAATAGAACAAGTCCCACACACAGCTAGAAGGCCAAATATTTTTTCAGAGGTAGATGCAGAAAAAAATTATATTCAGTTTGCAACCTGATGGAGGTCTGTATAGATGGATTAATAGAACAAGTCCCACACACAGCTAGAAGCCCAATATTTTTTCAGAGGTAAATGCAGAAAAAAAATATATTCAGTTTGCAACCTGATGGAGGTCAGTATAGATGGACTAATAGAGAAAGTCCCACACACTGCTAGAAGGCCCAATATTTTTTCAGTGCTAGATGCAGACAAAAAATTATTTTTTATTTGCAACCTGATGGAGGTCAGTATAGATGGACTAATAGAGAAAGTCCCACACACTGCTAGAAGGCCAAATATTTTTTCAGAGGTAGATGCAGATAAAAATTATTTTTAATTTGCAACCTGATGGAGTTCAGTATAGATGGACTAATAGAGAAAGTCCCACACACTGCTAGAAGCCCAATATTTTTTCAGAGGTAGATGCAGAAAAAAAATATATTCAGTTTGCAACCTGATGGAGGTCAGTATAGATGGACTAATAGAGAAAGTCCCACACACTGCTAGAAGGCCAAATGTTTTTTCAGAGCTAGATGCAGATAAAAATTATTTTTAATTTGCAACCTGATGGAGGTCAGTATAGATGGACTAATAGAGAAAGTCCCACACACTGCTAGAAGGCCAAATAATTTTTCAGAGCTAGATGCAGAAAAAAATTATATTCAGTTTGCAACCTGATGGAGGTCAGTATAGATGGACTAATGGAACAAGTCCCACACACAGCTAGAAGCCCAAATATTTTTTCAGAGGTAGATGCAGAAAAAAATTATATTCAGTTTGCAACCTGATGGAGGTCTGTATAGATGGATTAATAGAACAAGTCCCACACACAGCTAGAAGCCCAAATATTTTTTCAGAGGTAGATGCAGAAAAAAATTATATTCAGTTTGTAACCTGATGGAGGTCTGTATAGATGGATTAATAGAACAAGTCCCACACACAGCTAGAAGCCCAATATTTTTTCAGAGGTAGATGCAGAAAAAAATATATTCAGTTTGCAACCTGATGGAGGTCAGTACAGATGGACGAATAGAGAAAGTCCCACACACTGCTAGAAGGCCAAATATTTTTTCAGCGCTAGATACAGACAAAAAAATATTTTTAATTTGCAACCTGATGAAGGTCAGTATAGATGGCCTAATAGAGAAAGTCCCACACACTGATAGAAGGCCAAATATTTTTTCAGAGCTAGATGCAGATATAAATTATTTTTAATTTGCAACCTGATGGAGGTCAGTATAGATGGACTAATAGAGAAAGTCCCACACACTGCTAGAAGGCCAAATATTTTTTCAGAGCTAGATGCAGAAAAAAATTATATTCAGTTTGCAACCTGATGGAGGTCAGTATAGATGGACTAATAGAACAAGTCCCACACACAGCTAGAAGCCCAAATATTTTTTCAGAGGTAGATGCAGAAAAAAATTATATTCAGTTTGCAACCTGATGGAGGTCTGTATAGATGGATTAATAGAACAAGTCCCACACACAGCTAGAAGCCTATATTTTTTTAGAGGTAGATGCAGAAAAAAAATATATATTCAGTTTGCAACCTGATGGAGGTCAGTATAGGTGGACTAATCGAGAAAGTCCCACACACTGCTAGAAGGCCAAATATTTTTTCAGAGCTAGATGCAGACAAAAAATTATTTTGAATTTGCAACCTGATGGAGGTCAGTATAGATGGACTAATAGAGAAAGTCCCACACACTGCTAGAAGGCCAAATATTTTTTCAGAGCTAGATGCAGACAAAAAATTATTTTTAATTTGCAACCTAATGGAGGTCAGTATAGATGGACTAATAGAGAAAGTCCCACACACTGCTAGAAGGCCAAATATTTTTTCAGAGCTAGATGCAGATAAAAATTATTTTTAATTTGCATCCTGATGGAGGTCAGTATAGATGGACTAATAGAGAAAGTCCCACACACTGCTAGAAGGCCAAATATTTTTTCAGAGGTAGATGCAGAAAAAAATTATTTTTAATTTGCAACCTGATGGAGGTCAGTATAGATGGACTAATAGAGAAAGTCCCACACACTGCTAGAAGGCCAAATATTTTTTCAGAGCTAGATGCAGACAAAAAATTATTTTGAATTTGCAGCGTGATGGAGGTCAGTATAGATGGACTAATAGAGAAAGTCCCACACACTGCTAGAAGCCCAATATTTTTTCAGAGGTAGATGCAGAAAAAATATATATTCAGTTTGCAACCTGATGGAGGTCAGTATAGATGGAATAATAGAACAAGTCCCACACACAGCTAGAAGCCCAAATATTTTTTCAGAGGTAGATGCAGAAAAAAATTATTTTTAATTTGCAACCTGATGGAGGTCAGTATAGATGGACTAATAGAGAAAGTCCCACACACTGCTAGAAGGCCAAATATTTTTTCAGAGCTAGATGCAGACAAAAAATTATTTTGAATTTGCAGCGTGATGGAGGTCAGTATAGATGGACTAATAGAGAAAGTCCCACACACTGCTAGAAGCCCAATATTTTTTCAGAGGTAGATGCAGAAAAAATATATATTCAGTTTGCAACCTGATGGAGGTCAGTATAGATGGACTAATAGAGAAAGTCCCACACACTGCTAGAAGGCCAAATATTTTTTCAGAGCTAGATGCAGAAAAAAATTATATTCAGTTTGCAACCTGATGGAGGTCAGTATAGATGGACTAATAGAGAAAATCCCACACACTGCTAGAAGGCCAAATATTTTTTCAGAGATAGATGCAGATATAAATTATTTTTCATTTGCAACCTGATGGAGGTCAGTATAGATGGACTAATAGAGAAAGTCCCACACACTGCTAGAAGGCCAAATATTTTTTCAGAGCTAGATGCAGAAAAAAATTATATTCAGTTTGCAACCTGATGGAGGTCAGTATAGATGGACTAATAGAACAAGTCCCACACACAGCTAGAAGGCCAAATATTTTTTCAGAGGTAGATGCAGATAAAAATTATTTTTAATTTGCAACCTTATGGAGGTCAGTATAGATGGACTAATAGAGAAAGTCCCACACACTGCTAGAAGGCCAAATATTTTTTCAGAGCTAGATGCAGACAAAAAATTATTTTGAATTTGCAGCGTGATGGAGTTCAGTATAGATGGACTAATAGAGAAAGTCCCACACACTGCTAGAAGCCCAATATTTTTTCAGAGGTAGATGCAGAAAAAAAATATATTCAGTTTGCAACCTGATGGAGGTCAGTATAAATGGACTAATAGAGAAAGTCCCACACACTGCTAGAAGGCCAAATGTTTTTTCAGAGCTAGATGCAGATAAAAATTATTTTTAATTTGCAACCTAATGGAGGTCAGTATAGATGGACTAATAGAGAAAGTCCCACACACTGCTAGAAGGCCAAATATTTTTTCAGAGCTAGATGCAGATAAAAATTATTTTTAATTTGCAACCTGATGGAGGTCAGTATAGATGGACTAATAGAGAAAGTCCCACACACTGCTAGAAGGCCAAATATTTTTTCAGAGGTAGATGCAGAAAAAAATTATATTCAGTTTGCAACCTGATGGAGGTCAGTATAGATGGACTAATAGAACAAGTCCCACACACAGCTAGAAGCCCAAATATTTTTTCAGAGGTAGATGCAGAAAAAAATTATTTTTAATTTGCAACCTGATGGAGGTCAGTATAGATGGACTAATAGAGAAAGTCCCACACACTGCTAGAAGGCCAAATATTTTTTCAGAGCTAGATGCAGACAAAAAATTATTTTGAATTTGCAGCGTGATGGAGGTCAGTATAGATGGACTAATAGAGAAAGTCCCACACACTGCTAGAAGCCCAATATTTTTTCAGAGGTAGATGCAGAAAAAATATATATTCAGTTTGCAACCTGATGGAGGTCAGTATAGATGGACTAATAGAGAAAGTCCCACACACTGCTAGAAGGCCAAATATTTTTTCAGAGCTAGATGCAGAAAAAAATTATATTCAGTTTGCAACCTGATGGAGGTCAGTATAGATGGACTAATAGAGAAAATCCCACACACTGCTAGAAGGCCAAATATTTTTTCAGAGTTAGATGCAGATATAAATTATTTTTCATTTGCAACCTGATGGAGGTCAGTATAGATGGACTAATAGAGAAAGTCCCACACACTGCTAGAAGGCCAAATATTTTTTCAGACCAAGATGCAGAAAAAAATTATATTCAGTTTGCAACCTGATGGAGGTCAGTATAGATGGACTAATAGAACAAGTCCCACACACAGCTAGAAGGCCAAATATTTTTTCAGAGGTAGATGCAGATAAAAATTATTTTTAATTTGCAACCTTATGGAGGTCAGTATAGATGGACTAATAGAGAAAGTCCCACACACTGCTAGAAGGCCAAATATTTTTTCAGAGCTAGATGCAGACAAAAAATTATTTTGAATTTGCAGCGTGATGGAGTTCAGTATAGATGGACTAATAGAGAAAGTCCCACACACTGCTAGAAGCCCAATATTTTTTCAGAGGTAGATGCAGAAAAAAAATATATTCAGTTTGCAACCTGATGGAGGTCAGTATAAATGGACTAATAGAGAAAGTACCACACACTGCTAGAAGGCCAAATGTTTTTTCAGAGCTAGATGCAGATAAAAATTATTTTTAATTTGCAACCTGATGGAGGTCAGTATAGATGGACTAATAGAGAAAGTCCCACACACTGCTAGAAGGCCAAATAATTTTTCAGAGCTAGATGCAGAAAAAAATTATATTCAGTTTGCAACTTGATGGAGGTCAGTATAGATGGACTAATAGAACAAGTCCCACACACAGCTAGAAGCCCAAATATTTTTTCAGAGGTAGATGCAGAAAAAAATTATATTCAGTTTGCAACCTGATGGAGGTCTGTATAGATGGATTAATAGAACAAGTCCCACACACAGCTAGAAGCCCAAATATTTTTTCAGAGGTAGATGCAGAAAAAAATTATATTCAGTTTGCAACCTGATGGAGGTCAGTACAGATGGACTAATAGAGAAAGTCCCACACACTGCTAGAAGGCCAAATATTTTTTCAGAGCTAGATGCAGGTAAAAAATTATTTTTAATTTGCAACCTGATGGAGGTCAGTATAGATGGACTAATAGAGAAAGTCCCACACACTGCTAGAAGGCCAAATATTTTTTCAGAGCTAGATGCAGAAAAAAATTATATTTAGTTTGCAACCTGATGGAGGTCAGTATAGATGGACTAATAGAACAAGTCCCACACACAGCTAGAAGCCCAAATACTTTTTCAGAGGTAGATGCAGAAAAAAATTATATTCAGTTTGCAACCTGATGGAGGTCTGTATAGATGGATTAATAGAACAAGTCCCACACACAGCTAGAAGCCCAATATTTTTTTAGAGGTAGATGCAGAAAAAAAATATATTCAGTTTGCAACCTGATGGAGGTCAGTATAGATGGACTAATCGAGAAAGTCCCACACACAGCTAGAAGACCAAATATTTTATCAGAGCTAGATGCAGACAAAAAATTATTTTTAATTTGCAACCTGATGGAGGTCAGTATAGATGGACTAATAGATAAAATCCCACACACTGCTAGAAGGCCAAATATTTTTTCAGAGCTAGATGCAGATATAAATTATTTTTCATTTGCAACCTGATGGAGGTCAGTATAGATGGACTAATAGAGAATGTCCCACACACTGCTAGAAGGCCAAATATTTTTTCAGAGCTAGATGCAGAAAAAAATTATATTCAGTTTGCAACCTGATGGAGGTCAGTATAGATGGACTAATAGAACAAGTCCCACACACAGCTAGAAGGCCAAATATTTTTTCAGAGGTAGATGCAGATAAAAATTATTTTTAATTTGCAACCTTATGGAGGTCAGTATAGATGGACTAATAGAGAAAGTCCCACACATTGCTAGAAGGCCAAATATTTTTTCAGAGCTAGATGCAAACAAAAAATTATTTTGAATTTGCAACCTGATGGAGGTCAGTATAGATGGACTAATAGAGAAAGTCCCACACACTGCTAGAAGGCCAAATATTTTTTCAGAGCTAGATGCAGACAAAAAATTATTTTGAATTTGCAACCTGATGGAGGTCAGTATAGATGGACTAATAGAGAAAGTCCCACACACTGCTAGAAGGCCAAATATTTTTTCAGAGCTAGATGCAGAAAAAAATTATATTCAGTTTGCAACCTGATGGAAGTCAGTATAGATGGACTAATAGAACAAGTCCCACACACAGCTAGAAGCCCAAATATTTTTTCAGAGGTAGATGCAGAAAAAAATTATTTTTAATTTGCAACCTGATGGAGGTCAGTATAGATGGACTAATAGAGAAAATCCCACACACTGCTAGAAGGCCAAATATTTTTTCAGAGCTAGATGCAGACAAAAAATTATTTTTAATTTGCAACCTGATGGAGGTCAGTATAGATGGACTAATAGATAAAATCCCACACACTGCTAGAAGGCCAAATATTTTTTCAGAGCTAGATGCAGATATAAATTATTTTGAATTTGCAGCGTGATGGAGGTCAGTATAGATGGACTAATAGAACAAGTCCCACACACAGCTAGAAGCCCAAATATTTTTTCAGAGGTAGATGCAGAAAAAAATTATTTTTAATTTGCAACCTGATGGAGGTCAGTATAGATGGACTAATAGAGAAAATCCCACACACTGCTAGAAGGCCAAATATTTTTTCAGAGCTAGATGCAGACAAAAAATTATTTTTAATTTGCAACCTGATGGAGGTCAGTATAGATGGACTAATAGATAAAATCCCACACACTGCTAGAAGGCCAAATATTTTTTCAGAGCTAGATGCAGATATAAATTATTTTGAATTTGCAACCTGATGGAGGTCAGTATAGATGGACTAATAGAGAAAGTCCCACACACTGCTAGAAGCCCAATATTTTTTCAGAGGTAGATGCAGAAAAAAAATATATTCAGTTTGCAACCTGATGGAGGTCAGTATAGATGGACTAATAGAGAAAGTCCCACACATTGCTAGAAGGCCAAATATTTTTTCAGAGCTAGATGCAGAAAAAAATTATATTCAGTTTGCAACCTGATGGAGGTCAGTATAGATGGACTAATAGAACAAATCCCACACACAGCTAGAAGCCCAAATATTTTTTCAGAGGTAGATGCAGAAAAAAATTATATTCAGTTTGCAACCTGATTGAGGTCTGTATAGATGGATTAATAGAACAAGTCCCACACACAGCTAGAAGCCGAAATATTTTTTCAGAGGTAGATGTAGAAAAAAATTATATTCAGTTTGCAACCTGATGGAGGTCTGTATAGATGGACTAATAGAGAAAGTCCCACACACTGCTAGAAGGCCAAATATTTTTTCAGTGCTAGATGCAGACAAAAAATTATTTTTAATTTGCAACCTGATGGAGGTCAGTATAGATGGACTAATAGAGAAAGTCCCACACACTGCTAGAAGGCCAAATATTTTTTCAGAGCTAGATGCAGACAAAACATTATTTTGAATTTGCAACCTGATGGAGGTCAGTATAGATGGACTAATAGAGAAAGTCCAACACACTGCTAGAAGGCCAAATATTTTTTCAGAGCTAGATGCAGACAAAAAATTATTTTTAATTTGCAACCTGATGGAGGTCAGTATAGATGGACTAATAGAGAAAGTCCCACACACTGCTAGAAGGCCAAATATTTTTTCAGAGCTAGATGCAGATAAAAATTATTTTTAATTTGCAACCTGATGGAGGTCAGTATAGATGGACTAATAGAGAAAGTCCCACACACTGCTAGAAGGCCAAATATTTTTTCAGAGCTAGATGCAGAAAAAATTATATTCAATTTGCAACCTGATGGAGGTCAGTATAGATGGACTAATAGAACAAGTCCCACACACAGCTAGAAGCCCAAATATTTTTTCAGAGCTAGATGCAGATAAAAATTATTTTTAATTTGCAACCTGATGGAGGTCAGTATAGATGGACTAATAGAGAAAGTCCCACACACTGCTAGAAGGCCAAATATTTTTTCAGAGCTAGATGCAGAAAAAATTATATTCAATTTGCAACCTGATGGAGGTCAGTATAGATGGACTAATAGAATGATGCTATGCCCAAAAGATTTTACTTCACTAGGTGCAGTAAAAAAATTGGTATTCTATACACAGGTGGTATATCTTGCAACACAGATAGGCTACTCCACTGACTAACACACTCTGCAATAGGCCAAAAAGGATTAGCTTTGCTAGATTCAGCCAAATGCTGTGAAAAAAACTTGCACAGCACTGGCACAGACCTGCCTGGCAAAAACTGATAGGAACTGATGTAACCTAGTCCTGAAAAGGACTGCAATTACAATTAGTCTTTACTCCCACAATCTATCTATTTAAGAGCACAGACCTGCCTGATAAAAGTCGTAGGAAATGCTGTAACCTAGTCCTTAAAAGGACTGCAATCACAACTATTCCCTACTCCCAAGCTATCTGTAGATTTGTGCGAAAATTGGCTTGAAATTAACAAGGTATAGCGCACACAGCAACAGCGGTGCCGTCTAACACGCAGCTGCAGCAGTGAGAAAATGGTGGCGACGGGGAAAATGGCTTGGTCTTATAGGGCAAGGACATGTGACATACACTGCCAATGACACATGCCCTTGCTTGTGTGAAAAAAAGCACTTCGCTCCGTGTGTGCGCTGCTGATAGGCTGACAGATTGCACCTCCCCACTGTAAATGCGGGAAAGAGAAAAAAAAATGGAGATCTTCATTATTCCTGCAGAGATCCATCCCCTGCCCCTCCGCCCACCCCGCTGTACACTCAAACTGCGTATTAACATTAATTTTCATCATTACTGAGAAAAAATCCAGCTATGATTTTGGTGCACGAACAGTTATCGAACATAACCTCGAACAGCCGAATTTTTCTCAAATTGTTCGTGTTCGCCGAACGGCTCGAACACTGCCCAAAACAGCTCGAATTTGAGATTGGCGAACAGTTCGAGTCGAACAACGCTCATCTCTAGTTCTAAGAAGATAAAATTAAGTCTAGGGAGCTACATCTTGCATTCTCCTAACCACTAAATTACGAAGTCTGACACTAATACTTATTTGGCGATTGCAGAGAAATAGACAGTTTCCCCCACTGCCTAATCAGCAGTCTCCCACGGAGCTATATATTGGGTGCCCTCTGTGTGCACATGTTTTAGCCCATCCTATAAGAGATCTGTGTATAAATTATACCGGTGAACTTTCAGATGATACTAAAATGGATATAAAAATAAAATTTTATGGAAAGAAAAGGAATATTCAATTTAGAATGACTAGTTCTTTCTCTGTATACTCAAGCTGAGACTTGCATAGCATCTTAGTTCCTGTAACATTATACAGTATTTACTACTACTTTCATTGAGGTGGATGTCACCAAAAGGAGAGGAGGAATAGGACATGAGTAAACATGACAGACTAATGTAAATGTGTTATACGCTGAATATTGGGGAAGTCATTTCCATCTGGCCACCATAGTGGAATAAATTAAAGTGCAATCAATTTCACTCTAGTTGTATTAGATGGCTCATGCTACTGTTGAACATATTGTCCCGAGCTTGTAAATTCCATCAGCGTGACAGTTACATCATGATACATTTCTTAAGTAGAAACAACAGCTTCTGTTTCATGGTTTCAGTTGTTTGAGCTGCTATAGCAGATGGCTTATCATGGCCTTGGCCCTGAATCACTGTATCTGAAGTTAACAATGCTTTGTACCTATTACTAGAGCCAAGATTACCCCACGTATTGTTCAATATAGGTTATAACATAACTTTAGTACTATGTTAAAAAATAAAATGAATAGAAAAAGAACCCATGAATAATAAGTTGACAATGGTTACTTGTGCTTTATCATTTTAATAGAATGTCCTACTATTTGCCATAAACATATAAGATTGGAAAAGCCCTTCAAACATCACAGTATATTAAGAAATGGCTTTAGACAACCCTTCCCATATTTCTTGTCAGGGCGACTGGAAATTACCTTTATCCACTGCCTTATTGTAATTGGACCACTGTCAAGATACTCCGGAAACCAAGCAAGTAGCCATTGAACCTTCCTATCCTCCCTTCCACTGCAAAGGAAACTAAGAAATATTTAAGGAAGCTATTTTTCAACTGAAATGAACTTCAAAAAACATGCGCCTCACTTATTTTCTGCCATTTATAATACTATTGTCTTCCCTTGTGGCAGTAGAGAGCCAGAGTCACATGAAACTATTACCTTTGCCCCCTCTTTGGCTACGCTTCTGGCATCTATAGATATTGTCAGTGATTTCAGTAATAGATACAGTATAACAGCTGTTATCCTTCTCTCATACAAAAAAAAAGTTTATAATAATTAACTATTTTGATGGATTTTACTGTATGCAAATTATCTGCAAAACTAAACCAAGGATAAAATAATGAAATAGAAAATATTTTACTTAAATTTATTTTTCAGATGTTTACCTCCAGGACTTTTTAGTCTGTAAATTATAATTTATGGACAGAACAGAAACTTGTCACTTTAGATTCATGGTAAAGGATAGTATAAAGGTACAGAACACACGATCAATGTTCTTCATGACATTTTTATATATTTTTGACCTACACAAATTTATATACAGAAAAAAGGACATTTCAAGGAAAAATACTAAAGGAATTTAAAGACTGATATTAAATAGAGACTCCTTGCTCTGAATCAGTCAGGAACTTTATACTATTAAATGGTTTCCTTTATGTAATGTTACAGCAGTAGTAGTCCTATGATATTTTTTTATGGCTGAAAACTAAGTTATTAATTGTTAATTATTAGTGATGGGCGAGCACTAAAATGCTCGGGTGCTCGATGCTCGGGTCAAGCACATTGGAATATTCGGGTGCTCAACCCGAGCAACAAGCCCAATGTAAATCTATGGGAAACTCGAGCATTTTTCAGGCAGCTCCCCCCGGCGGTCTGCAGAGGGCCTAAAAATTGCCCAAATCGATGGGAACAGTGCTCAAATGACATGGGAACAGCATGGAGAAGACACCTGGAAGCATTTCTGACTCTCAGGTCACTTCTGTCAACAACGTTGTCAGTGGTATTACGCCACTTTTACGGACTCACAATAAAACATACAAAAACAAAACCAAAATAGATTTTCCTGGGAAATATGTTAAGGAACATCCTTTCTAGGGTAATAACTTGTATATAAAGCAAAATAAATAACCAAAAACAAAAATGCTCCTCCACACCTTGGGCTATGATCACACATAGCGTTTTTGGTGTGTTTTTGCACTTTTGCATTGCTTTCAACCGTGACAAATGCATTCACCAGGAAATATCAGTTTAACATTTCACAACCTTATCTGGCCATGTGGTGTGTGACACATCATCAGACACATCGTGTTTCATTTAAGAAGGAGGGATTCTGAAAGTCACAAAGTCTAGATTTATAGGGTCATCAGGCGGCCTTTACTATTCTTAAAGGGCCAGCAGTCTTCCCTCACTATTATTAGAGAGCCATCAGCCGGCTATGTTTTATTGTTCCCATTACTAAAGAGTGGGTCTCCTATACTGTTATTGCGTATGCAGTGAGTGGCAAGGCTGCCCAAAATTTGGACGCACCCCAATACCACTTTGAAAATTTGGACGCGCCCCAATACCCCTTTGAAGAGACTTAGAGAAGGGCCTCCTGAAAACAATGTTCCCATTATTAGGAAGTAGGTCTCCCATTGTGTTAGCCTATGCAGTAAATGCAAGGGTTGGCAAAAATTTGGAGGCACTCCAATGCCCCTTGGAAGAGACGTGGAGGTCAGAGGGCCTCCTGAAAACAATGTTCCCATTATTAGAAAGTACGTTTCCCATTATGTTTGCCTATGCAGTGAATGCAAGGGTTGCCAAAAATTTGGAGGCACTCCAGCGCCCCTTAGAAGAGACATGGAGGTCAGAGGGCCTCCTGAAAACAATGTTCACATAATTAGGAAGTGGGTCTCCCATTGTGTTTGCCTATGCAGTGAAGGCAAGGGTTGCCAAAAATTTGGAGGCACTCCAATGCCCCTTGGAAGAGACGTAGAGGATGGCCTCCTGAAAAAAAATGTTCCCAATTTTAGGAAGTGGGTCTACCATTGTGTTTGCCTATGCAGTGAATGCAAGGGCTGCAAAAAATTGGGAGGCATTCCAATGCCCCTTGGAAGACACGTGGAGGAGGGCCTCATAAAAAAATGTTCCCATTAGAAAGGAGCGGGTCTCCTATACTTGTAATGCCCATGCACTAAGTGTATGGGCTGACAAACATTTACCCCTGGGGGGTATACATGAACATACTGTATAAAAAAAATTTTTTGCGAGCATCATAAACACCCTTTAAAAAAATTATGTGGGTGTTGCATCACGGACCACGGTCACCCTGGTGATATGGTAGTGGAGGATGAGGATAAGGAGAAGGAGGAGCACAAGAGCAAATAGCCCAAATCAGGAAGCTTATACCCATGTGTGTGCGTGAAGAGGTGCATGGAAATACACCTCCCAAAAAAAGACACTGGATTTGAGTTTATGTTACGCTGCTGTCATTCGGTGGTGTTGAGAAGTCTGACCCAATCCAGCCCTTGTTCATTTTTATAAGAATCAGCCTGTCACCATTTTCAGTTGAAAGGCGGATGCGCTTATCAGTTATAATTCCACAAGCGGCAATAAAAACCTGCTCTGATAAAACGCAGGGAGCAGGGTAGGGCAGGCCAGAACCTCCAAGGCATAGAGAGCCAGTTCATTCCACGTATCCAGCTTGGATACCCAATAATTATAAGGCACAGAGGAATCACAGAGGATGTTGGTACGGTCGGCAAGGTACTCCCTCAGTATCTTCCCAAACTTTGCACTCCTTGTGCGATGGGAGGGGCTGAGAAAATTCTCACAGAACTTTGACAGTGTTCCCCTGCCTCTGCTGGATTGAAGTTGTGTCTCTCTCGCTTGTACTCCTTGGTTGTCCAACGAACTGTGACCACTGCCGCCAGCGTTTTCAGATGGTAATCTTTTCAATAGTTCTGCGCAACAAGGGCCTTCTGGTACTGGCCCATTTTTGTACACCTGTCCGCCTCAGGAATAAGAGATATAAAGTTTTCCTTGTAGCGTGGGTCTAGAAGTGTCACCAACCAGTAATGACTGTCACACAAAATTTTGAGAACGCGAGGTTCATGGGAAAGGCAGCGTAACATAAACTCAGCCATGCGGGCCACACTGCTAACAGGCAAGACTTCCGTGTCCTCACCAAGAGTATGACTGACCATGCTCTCCTCCTCCTCCTCTCTGTCCTCTGGCCATCCATGCTGAACAGACGGTATAACAGTTGTGCAGGTAGTACTGTCTATAGCGCATGAAACTAGCTCCTGTTCTTCCTCCTCCTCCTCCTCTTCCTCATTATCACCCAATCCACGTTGGGATGAGATGAGGCTGGGCTGTGTGTAATCACCCTGTATGGTTCCTTGCTCCATCTCATCGTGCTCCTTCTGCAATGCATTCTCTTTGATTGTGAGCAGAGAGCGTTTCAGAAGACAGAGAAGTGGGATGGTGACGCTAATTATGGCGTCATAGCCGCTTAACATCTCGGTGGAGTCCTCAAAGTTTTGGAGGATGGTACATATGTCTGACATCCATGTCCACTCCTGAGGTCTTATGTGTGGAGTCTGAACTGAATACCGACGGCCTTGTTGATGCTGGTAGTCAACAACTGCCCTCTTCTGCTCACAAATCCTTCCCAACATCTGCAGTGTAGAGTTACAACACGTGGGGACATCACACACCAGTCTGTGAGTCGGAAGCAGCAAATGCTGCTGAAACACGGCAAGGGCGACGGAAGCTGTAGGTGACTTTCTAAGATGGGCACACAGGTGGCGTACTTTAAAAAGCAGATCCGGCACCTCCGGGTAGGATTTGAGAAACCGTTGAACCACGAGGTTAAGCACATGGGCCAGGCATGTTAGGTGTGTGAGCTTGCCTTGCCTCAGAGCCTTCACCAGGTTCCGGCCATTGTCACACACGACCATGCCTGGCTGTAGATTCAGCTGTGTGAGACACAGATCTGCCTGCTCTTTCAGAGCTGTCCACAACTGTTCAGCATTGTGCGGTTTGTCACCTAAGCATATTAGCTTCAGCACAGCCTGTTGCCGCTTGGCCGAGGCAGTGCTGCAGTGCTTCCAGCTTGTGACTGATGTGGTCATTTCGGAGAGGAAGGCTGAAGTGGAGGAGGAGGCTGAGGAGGATGAGGTGCAGGAGCTGTAGACTGTGGGGGCAACCCTGATTGACCTAGGGCCCGCAATCCTTGGCGTCGGGAGGACGTGTTCCGTCCCAAGGTCCGACTGGGTCCCGACTTCTACTATATTAACCCAGTGTGCAGTCAGCGAGATGTACCATCCCTGCCCACAAGCACTTGTCCACGTGTCCGTGGATAGGTGGATTTTCCCGGTAACTGCAGTGTTGAGGGCAGGGCTAATGTTTTGGGACACGTGCTTGTGTAATGCAGGGGTGGCACATTGGTAGAAATAGTGGCGGCTGGGAACTGAGTACCGAGGGACAGCCGCCGCCATCAGGTTGCGGAATGCTTCCGTCTCCACGAGCCTAAAAGGCAACATTTTGAGCAAAAGCAGTCGTGAAATGTGGGAATTTAGTAGTGTGGCCTGTGGGGCATTGGCTGCGTATTTGACCTTGCGTTCCAAGGACTGGGGTATGGACAACTGAACGCTGAGCTTGGACAAGGACGTGGACGTGCTTCCTGATGCTGCTACTTGACAGTGTGCAACGACAGGTGCAGGGCAGGAGGCATCTTCGCATGCGCCATGGACAGGGGATTGGCTTGCATGCACAACAGCAGAAGAAGCAATGGTGCCACCCACAGACACTGTTCCTGGACCCTGGGGTTCAGCCCACAAAGTCGGGTGCTTTGCTGCCATGTGCCTGATCATGCTGGTGGTGGCCAGGTTGGTCGTTTTGCCACCCCTGCTGATGCTGGCCTGGCAGGTGGTACAAATGGCCTTTTTGTGGTTATCGGCAGAGTCTTTAAAAAACAACCAGAGTCGGGAAGACCTAACAGTTGAACTGGCAACTTCCCTTGTGTTGGTGTTACGGGGAACGGTTGCCTGCCTTCTGTCTGCGGCCACCACACTGCTTCGTCCTGCCTGTTGGGTTGCTAATGCCTCCCTCCCTTTGTGTGCTGCTGTCCTCGCTCTGCATGTGCTCCTGCCAGGTTGGGTCAGTTACTATATCATCCACCACCTCGTCTTCCACTTCCGCACCCTGGTCCTCCTCCTGACTTTCTGACAATTGTGTCTCATCATCGTCCACCTCTTGTGCCACTTTCCCACCGTCGCCTTCATGTGACCGTGGCTGCTCAAATATTTGAGCATCGCTACATGCGATCTCCTCTTGCCCCGCTTCAAGTGGACCGGGCGAGAGGCCCGAATCTATAAATGGAAAAGTAAACAGCTCTTCGGAGTGTCCAAGTGTGGAATCAGTTGTCTCCGGGCACTCGGCATGGTGGGAGGAAGGAGGATCAGGGTAAGGAATATGCAGTCCAGACTCACGGCTACTGAGACTTGACCATGTGGAAGACAGGGTGGTGGTGTTGGCTAAGTGACTGGAAGCATTATCCGCTATCCAACCAACAACCTTTTGACACTGCTCTGGGTTCAATAGTGGTGTGCTGCGGTCCCCTAGGAATTGGGACAGGAAGGTCGGGCGAGAAGATGTGGGTGTTTGTTGTGGCACAATTTCAGCTTGCCCACGGCCTCGGCCTCTGCATGCGCCATCACCATCACCATCATGTCCAGTTCCCCATCCCTTGCCACGCACCTTTCCCATTTTAAATGGAGGACAATATCTTCCACGCTCACTACAAATGGTTGAATTTGGAGCGAAGTTCTATGTAATCCGTGTGATGGAGAAATCACAGTTTCAAATACCTGGCCTGTAGTTAACTATTTTGAACAGCAAACTGGTGTCAAAAACTTTGCTGACACACTGAAAAAAAAATTGAATGGAGACCAAAAATGGCAGTATTTTCAGCGCAATTATATGTGATCCGTGTGACGGACAAACCACAGTTTTAAATAGCTGGATCTTTAGCACTGTAATATGGAAAGGACCTGGCTGTATTCTGCAGTGCCAACAAACAAATGGCGCAGAAAAACAGTGTTCTCTGGATTGCTTTTTAAGCAAATAATTAGGATTAAGATCCAAAAATAATTATTCCTGGCCCCTGAGACCTGGGCCTTTGTCTAGAAATATCTAACAGCAGCAGAAGGCAGAACAGGAATGGAACCTCTTGTGCTATGTGCACTGCAGTCTGCTATATACACTGCCTGCCTGCCTATATACACTGTGCTAAGGGGACGGTTGCAAACAACTTTATTAATAATGGAAAGCAACTGAACCCGGGGTCCGCAATGCAGCCTGGAAGACTGCGGCCGAACACCTTCCGGGTAAGAAGGTAAAACAACCAACTAATATATAAATCCCTCCAGTGTTACTGCACACCGGGACGAAAAAAGGGATTCGCACTATCTCCGTTAACTGCACGAGAGATGTGCGACAAATAATGTAGCTGTAGCCCTGTTAACTGCATTGAGGCTACGCAGCAGGTGCCAGGACATGTGTGTGACTCACGCCGGCGTATATGTGCTCCCAGCCGGTGTGCTACCGGACTGCGGAGTAACTCTCCATGTGGCTAACCTGCGGTGCCAGGAATACGGAGTCTGCAGTCTGCTCAGGGTGTATAGCGACCCCCTTGTCGGAGCCAGACTGTCAAATGGAAGTACCTGCCTCCCTCCAGCTAAGACTGCCGTGGAGCCCAAACAGACAAGCATCCACACAGTAACACAACCTTAGCTCAATGATCAGAGCGAACCACCATGTTTGTGGGCAGGCTATTTAAAGACTAAGCCCTGCCCACCGTCGCATTATTGGTCGCACTACTGATGACGTCACCCGCGGTCAATCAGGTGGTGCCCAGTCACTGGATCAGCTGACACCAAAGCACCAATCATGGTCCGCCATGTCACGGGCATGCTCAGTGAAGTGCATCATGGACTTAGGCTGAAGTAGCCCTCTTCCCCTCTGCAACCTATGCTTAACGCTACTAGGAACAAAGACCCGAGAGACAGCTTGTACATCTCGTGCACCAGTTAGGCGTTGGGACCGACAGTGATGCTGAGCAGCATCTGCCCTGGCTGGACCAGAATGGGAGACCACAGAATCCACTGATGATTCTGAACCAATTTCAGATCCAGCAAACTCCCGATGCCTAACACACTGCCTGCCTGATATCTCTGCAGATGGATTAGTCCTCAGAAGGACTGTTTGTTGAGATGGATATGTGTAATGTACTTGTTTTCTCTGTAAACTACCAAATACACAACCAAATCTCTCCCTAGCTCAGCAGCACCTCTCCCTACACTGCCTGATTGCGGAGTAGACTGATGAGCACAGCGGCGCCAAGTCTGATATAGATCTGATGATGCTATGGGGCCAGCCAATCACTGTAATGCCACAACCAACATGGCTGCTCTAAAGAGCGCCAAACATGCAGGACCCAAGCATCTGCCTGAGCAGCTCGCAAGTACTAGGTGAGCTCCGAGCATCTCAAGTACTGAGATGCTCAGGCAAGTACCGAGTACTTGTGAGTATGCTCGCTCATCACTGTTAGTTATCCATACAATGACCATGTGTGAGATCTAGTATCATGGGGGAAGTACTGGTTTCCCATAGAGAGACCAGCTGATCAATGAGTCTTATTGGCAATGCTCCATAAGAAAAATGTATTCAAGTTAGCTCTCTCAAAAAAGAACAAAATAGATTATCTTGCAAGTACGACTTGGGAGAGGTAGTACCACCTGGGAGAGGAGGCTACCGTATATCCCAATATCTGACATTTTAATGCAACATTAGGCAGAATAGAGGAAGTACTGATTCTCCTTACAGAGACCAGCTATGCAGAAATGAGCGGAGGAGGCAAAATTTTAATTTGCCTGTTCATGTGGATTTTTGCAGGAAATTCGATTTGCAGAGAAGTTATTCTATGTGAACTGAATGTCCCTTATTATGTTCTAGGATCACTCCGGACCTCAGAGAATAATAAACGCAAGGTGTAAAAAAAAGCAACCTTTATACTCCTCTCAATGCTCGCCCATCCGATCCTGGCAGTATCTTATTATTTTTGCCATTTGTGCTTAAATTCCTGAGCCTCTCACATTAGATTGGGACTTCTGCCTTTTTTCTGAATCCGCATGGAAGCAGATTACAAGAATAACTTTTTTTTATTGAATGCGGATTTTTATAAAATTCAAGTAGAATTCAATTCCTCTCAAATACATTCGCTCATCTCTACTGCTGACTTAGCTCTAAGTTAGCCATGATCCAGAATGAAAGAAACTATCTTCCAGGTAGTACCTGAAACATTGCCAATAAAACTTCATACTTTGGCAGCATGGTGGCTCTGTAGCCCTGTAGCATTGGGGTCCAGGTTTCAAATCCCACAACATCAGTAAGTAGTTTTTATGATCTCCCCATTTTTGTATGGGTTTCCTCTCACACTCCAGAGACATACTGATAGGGAATTTAGGTTGTGAGAGAGGAAAAAAATACTCAGCTGGATTCCTACAGCTGCAAACATCATGAAAAATGCTGTGCTTAGATGAGAGGCCGGCTTGATATTGATCCCTGGCTATGTTGGAAGGCTCATTAAAGGGTCAGACATTAAGTTATAGTGTAGCTAACTCTCTTTGGGGTTGTTTTTGCAAAATAGCTTCTTGTGTTTTGTGAGAGTTATTTAGTATGAGATATAGCATTTAACATCAACTAGTGTGCTGTATATACACTATACTCTGTAACATCATCAAATTACAATACTGGTGAAAGAAACAACTTACTGAAATCATAATATTATGACTACCAATATAGAATGCCAAGATTAATTAATGAATCCATTGATTACTGACCACTAATATGAAGTAAATATGAGATTTTTACCACACATATATAGTTCATATACATATCACCTAATATGTCTAGAATTCCACCCTATGAGTTTTATGAACATACTGATACATACCGTAAAGAGATCAGAACTCGAATGAATCTCATGAGCCCTATAATTCACAATAGCAAAATACTCTACATAATGGCAATTAAAAATGTACTAAAGGGTTGAACAAAGCTTGGGCATTTATCCTGAACGCAGAATGTCTATACACCTTTGACTGAGTTAACATCTCCATTTGTTACTTCCAATTTGGATCTGTTGAGGATTGATATTCCAGTACAGGATCCATTTATTTGAATGGGGATCAAAAAATGTACAGTACTCTGGACAACTTTTTTATCCAGCCCTAAAAAATAACAGACAGCAACTGGATATTTTTTTCATTTAACATTGAAATTCATGGAAAACAGATCTCAAAGGATGGTCTTCTGTTATGCTATTCTTTAACCGATCTGTTTTTTATGCACTTTACCTGCCCATAAGATACATCTAGTAAAATGGATCTGTTACAAAAGGAAGAAAAACAGTTACAAAATGGAAACCAAAGTGTGCGTCCAATTTTCCTTAGTTTGCTCTGCTTGTTCAGATTTTTTTCAATACTTTTAATTCTTTATAAGCGAATGACAACTGCAAATGTGAACAATGCCTAAAAAAAACCACCCAATACCTCTTGGAACACATATATACTGCAAGAATGTATATGTATTATATATAATGCATACTGACAAATTCAGCTAGTCAAGTGCCAAATAAAATAAGCTCTAGAGTTGACTTATATTCTACTGAGGAGCTTATAAGATAAAGAAAACAAGACAATAAAGAAGGTTTTGCATCAGATAATATGATCATATAATTATTATAAATTAGTTGCTGTGTACATATGTGTCCCATCTGTACAAAATCATTTTGGCTGTTATGACAATCTTACCTACAATCATGTGGTTGCACACATCACAAAAAGTTGGCTTTTTAAAGATGTGCTCCTGAAAAACATGTGCTTTGCTGTCAGGTGGCTGTGGGACTTTGGTAGGGGTTGAAGCCTGAGTCTCCGAGCTTTGGATCTGGTTGGCATTGATTGGACTACCTTCTGGCTCCAAATCTACTTGATCTACTTTCATTTCAATATTAGTTCTTTGGAAGAAGTTGTCAGCACTTTTACTCCGTACACTCTTGGTCTTGAATGACAGTGATTTCTTTAGTTTCTGGAGCTGTAAACAAGAAAGAAATATTTAGAAATCAGACATTTGACTTTTATTTAATAATATTTTTTTCATTAAAGTATTAGCTACTAAAGAAAGTTTGTAATGGAAAGCTAAACACTCATAGCCTTGTAGAAAGCTCAAAAATTACTGATCATTTGATATTTCTTATAGATCTAATATTTACAAGTCTTCATCATTACAGTGTGAAGGCCAGTTTAGTTAGAAAAATTCTTGAAATCCTGTTCTAAAAAGAACCATTGTGTCCTTTCTACCATAAAAACACCGTGTGACATTTTCTATAGACATATTAATAAATAATTTAGTCTAGTAAAGTCAAGGGAAGGTTACATTCGACCAAATCCAGAAGAATCCAGTTTATAATATGTCAAAAAGTCCTATATCATGGTGTCAAACAAATACATGGAACATAGGGACTGAAGAGTAAATCAGTCTCGCACTGTTGAAAAACCTAAATACTATGAAAAGGCCAAACATATGTATAAAAAATCACTTACTGTCATTCTTTGACAAAGATTTTCTCTCACACTATGTAAATGATAGTTCACCAGCAAACCCTGAGGAATCAAGAGTAGTAATACAATGCCTTGGAAAACTATTCATACCCCATGACCTTTTCCACATTTTTTCAAGTTACACCCACAAACTTAATGTATTTTATTGGGATTTTATGCGATATACCAACACAAAGTAGCAAGTATTTGTGAAGTGGAAAGGAAATGATACATAGTTTTCTAAATATTATAAATCTGAAAATTGTGTTATGCATTTTGAAAAGATGTTAAGAAGTTCACAGCACTTTATGTAAAAGCAGTTGGCTGTTCTACTGTTATGAAATGGAAATGTGTTAAAGTAAATCTGCTACCAGTTTTTTGCCACCTTATTAAAGGATAGCTTGATGTAGAGAAAGATATCTAATGATGTTTCACTTATTGGACAGCTTGCTGTAGTTTTGATAAAATCATTGTTTTATCAGCAGGAGATTATTACTAGAGGACTAGTAAACCAACTGCCATGAAGTCCTCCATATTCACGAGCTCTGATTGTTAGCTTTCTGCCTATGCACAGTGCACACAGACACAAGACGCTGTCAATCAGTGGTGTAGGCAAGGTTATACAGAGCTCAGCAATCAAAGAACTGGTAGATCTGCAGCAGATAAACATGTGATTTTATGAAAACTGCAGTAAGGAGCCCAGTAAGTGATATGTCCCTCAAATCAGGGTCTCTGTCTCTACATTATGCTGTTTTCAGGTGGGTTAACAAAAACCTTGCAACAGACTCCCTATAAGAATAATGGAAGGAATCATATAAATAATAATTAATTAGAAGGTCATATAAAGGAACAAATATATATATCAGTGTTACTGGCTGGAAATATGGTCTCTCCATTTCTAGTGTCAATGGCTGAAAACATTATCAGTCAATTTCAATATATATATATAGAGAGAGAGAGAGAGAAAGACTAATGTTTTCAGCCAGTAACATTGTAAATGGACTGATAATGTTTTCAGTAATGTTATTCACTTGATTTGTAGTGCCCTGGTCTGGCATTGGTCTTCACTTCTGCACCTAACATAGCAACATATTAACATAGTTTTTAAGGTTGAAGGAAGACTAAGTCCATCTAGTTTAACCCATAGCCTAACTTGTTGATCCAGAGGAAGGCAAAAAAAAACCCATGTGGCAAACACTAAGCTCCACATTGGGGAAAAAAATTCCTTCCCGACTCCATACGACAATCAGACTAGTTCCCTGGATCAACGCCCTTTCAAGGAATCTAGTATTTATAACCTGCAATATTATACTTTTCAAGAAAGGCATCCATGCCCTTCTTAAATTTTAACAGTGAATCACTCATTACAACATCATGCGGCAGAGAGTTCCATAGTCTCACTGCTCTTACAGTAAAGAATCCCCGTCTGAGATTATGATTAAACCTTCTTTCCTCCAGACATAGAAGATGCCCCCTTGTCCCCGTCTCAGGCCTCAGAGTAAAAAGATCAGTAGAAAGGTCTTTGTACTGTCCCCTCATATACTTGTACATAGTAATAAGATCACCCCTAATCCTGGCATTCTTGACCCAGCAGCTAGTGCTGACTAGGCCCTATTAAGCTATGCTGTAATGGCTTGATGCACAAAATGATTAGGCCTTGTGTCTAGGCCTCACATGGTGTCATGCCATCTCAGGACCAAGTATATGCTAGAGATGCAAAGGATATCCAAGCCAGAAGTCAAGATTGGCTGTCACAGAGGACCAGACTGGACACTGGAGAAAGGCAGCACAAATCAAAATGATCTTGTCTACTTTGGACAGTTACACTTTTGATTGCTGAACTATCAAAGACAAATTAATTGCAAAAGCCTTCACATGTACTGTAAGTTGGGAGGTATATATATATATACTGTTAGAACCCTCCTGCTTGTTTTTTCTATCTTGTGTTTTGCGGTCACGTGACCATCTGCTTTTATATTCCAGATCCACCCTTCTGGCTGTGCTGGACTTCAGTGTTCGACTGTTTCTCTAGCCTGGTGCTTCGGTGCCTTTCTCTGTCAAGTTCGCTTGGTCCTCTGGGACCTCTAGTACATTTTGTCAGTTTGTCTTTTTGTGTTCTGCAACAACTTCTGTTTAGGAGGTGTCCCATTTTTTGTCCCAGTCCTTAGTTCTTTTAGGGACCCCTCCCTTAATTCTATAGGTCTTCGTTTAGACTAGCCAAGGACTAAGGCGGGTCTGTTCACTAGGAACAGGCAGCCCGCTACATCGTAGGGATTCAGCTTAGCTTTCCCCTATCTTTCCTTAGTTCATGTTGCAGATCATAACATATACACCATTTATTCCATGGCGCTTTACATGTGCAAAGGGAGTATACATACAAAAACAATTACAATAACCTTGAGCAAAACGTGATGGCGACTGGTACGGGAGGAGCGAGGACCCTGCCCGCGAGGACTCACAATCTACAAGGGATGGGTGAGGATAAAGTAGGTGAGAGAAGAGCTGGTCGTGCAGTGGTATAGTGGAGCGAGGGGTTACTGCAGGTTGTAGGCTTCACGGAAGAGGTAGGTCTTCAGGTTCCGTTTGAAGGTTTCCACGGTAGGAAAGAGTCTGATGTGTTGGGGTAAAGAGTTCCAGAGTAGGGGGGATGCATGGGAGAAATCTTGTATGCGATTGTGGGAAGTGGAGATAAGAGGTGAGTAGAGCAGGAGATCTTGTGAGGATCGAAGGTTGCGTACAGGTATATATCGGGAGACCTGGTCACAGATATATGAAGGAGACAGATTGTGGATGGCATTGTATGCCGTGGTTAGGGTTTTGAACTGGAGTCTCTGGGCAATGGGGAGCGAGTGAAGGGATTGACAGAGAGGAGAAGCCATGGAATAGCGGGGGGATAGGTGGATTAGTCAGGCAGCAGAGTTTAGGATAGATTGGAGGGGTGCAAGAGTGTTGGAAGGGAGGCCACAGAGCAGGAGGTTCCAGTAGTCGAGGCGGGAGATGATGAGGGTGTGCGCTAGTGTTTTTGCAAATCTGTGGTTGAGGAATGTGCGGATCCGGGAGATATTTTTGAGTTGGAGTCGGCAGGAAGTGGAAAGTGCTTTGATAAGTGGTTTGAAGGAGAGATCAGAGTCCAGGGTTACCCTAAAGCAGTGAGCTTGCGTGACTGGGGAGAGTGAACAGCCATTGACGTTGATAGATAGGTCAGGTGGCCGGGATGAATGAGATGGTGGAAAGATGATGAATTCAGTTTTATCCATGTTAAGTTTTAGAAATCTAGCAGAGAAGAAGGATGAAATAGCGGACAGACATTGTGGGATTTTGGTTAGTAGGGATGAGATATCGGGTCTGGAGAGGTAGATCTGTTTGTCATCAGCATAGAGGTGATACTGAAAGCCGTGTCCCATGCCAAAGGTGTAGATTGTTAAGAGCAGAGGTCCTAGAACTGAACCTTGGGGGACACCAACTGATAGGGGGTGAGATGAGGAGGTGGTGTGTGAGTGGGAGACACTGAATGTCCTGTCGCTTAGATATGAAGAAATCCAAGATAGGGCCAAGTGTGTGATGCCGAGAGATGAGAGAGTCTGTAGTAAGAGGGAATGGTTCACTGTGTCGAAGGCAGAAGAAAGGTCTAGGAGCAGGAGAACAGTGTCGCTTGGATTTGGCAGTTAGTAGGTCATTGGTGACTTTAATCAGGGCAGTTTCAGTAGAATGGTGCAGTCGGAAGCCAGATTGGAGGCGCTCAATGTTTATATGTGTAGTATCCTGTGTTGTTGATGATAAGACTGTATTCTGCCCAGCAACAGGCAGTTGATAGGGACAGCAAGAGTTAATGGTTGGGAGTCGCCCAGAGTGTGAGGAAATAGGTTCAAAAGGCGCAAGCTGAAGGTTTTACAATGGCCCTCACAGTCCCATGATCTGAACATCATTGAAAATCTCTGGCTAGACCTCAAAATAACAGTGCATACAAGACAACCCAGGAATCTCACAGAACTGGAAGAATTTTCCAAGGAAGAGTGGGTGAAAATCCATCAAACAAAAATTTAAAGATACGTGGTTGCCTACAAACTTATATATAATTTTTTTTTTTGGAGATCATTTCATCTTCAACTTGCTAGTCTATTGTGGATTTTGACGTGGATTTAGGATCATTATCAATTTGTAGAAGCCATCCTCTTTTCAACTTCAGCTTTTTTACAGATGGCGTTATGTTTGCATCAAGAATTTGTTGAAATTTCATTGAATCCATTCTTCCCTCTACCTGTCAAATGTTCCCTGTGCCATTGGCTGCAACACAACCGCACAGCATGATTGATCCACCCCTATGATTAATGTTTGACGAGATATTCTTTTCCTAAAATTCTGTGCCCTTTTTTCTCTACACATACCTTTGATCATTGTGGCCAAAGAGTTCTATTTTAACCACATTGGTCCACGGGACTTGTTTCCAAAAATGCATCAGGCTTGTTTAGATGTTCTTTCGCATACTTCTGATGCTGAATTTTATGGTGCGGACACAAGAGAGGTTTTCACTTCCATGAAGGCCATATTTGTGCAGGTATAGGTGCTGGGAATGGTAGTAGTTTCTGCGCTCTCTGGAGTCATGACAAACCATTAGTATGGATAAAAATGTAGGTTTATTGCCTACACGTTTCAGAGTCCACCGACTCCTTCCTCTGGACAGCCATACATAACAACAGGGTAATAAACATACATGGTTTAAATACAAAGGGGAAAAAAAATCAAAAAAGCCATCAAAGAACAGAGGGAGGGATGTGTGCAATCACATGCCTATTACCGTCACATGTTTAGAACAGACTATCTAAAGATATGCAAATTGCAAGTATTTTCTACTAGGTAGGGAAAATGAACATATGTTGAAATCTGCCAAAACCCAAATAATTAAATAAATAAAATATGTTAGTATCGACGTGACATACTACTTGGGATGCAAACTGGTAGTGAAAAGGGAAAAAAAAAAAGGAGTGGATTGCTACCTGTAGAGCAATAGATTGGTACAATTAACAGTTGTGCTAGTGGGTTTATACAGGTTCAAATGACCTGGTAACTAGAATTATATCTGTAAATAAATAGAATAATTTAAAATTATTGAATGGGTCGCTCCTCATGTTCTAATATATGCTTTAATGGTTTTATAAAAATATAAATATTTGTATCCATGTTCATTTTATTTATTTCAATTTTAATAAAATTCACAAAACACACTTCTATGAGTTAAAATCATAGTGAGCTCACCCTTCACTGTCTGTGGAGCAGGTACAGAAAATGGAGAATCAAGAGAATGAGCCGATCGCTGCAACAGGAGGACACTCTGAGATGGAGTATGGAGATGGAGATGTTGTTATGTATGGTTGTCCTGAGGAAGGAGTCGGTGGACTCTGAAACGCTTAGATAATAAATCTACATTTTTATCCATACTAATGATTTGTCGTGACTCCAAAGAGCGCAGAAACAACTTCCTTTCCAAGCATCTATCTCTGACATATCCATAGGAAGCTGCAGCATTTGGAGTCCAGGCTTTATAGGTGTTGTGTCCCACACAACCCTATTAGGTGAGCAGTTTTTAATTCTTTTATGTAACATTTATTAATTGGATAAGACCCTATTGCGCTCTTGCATTTCTCCATATTTGTGCAGGTGTATCTGAACAGTAGAAAAACGTACCACAACTCCAGAGTCTGCTAAATCTTTCGGAAGGTCTTTTGCAGTTAAGCAGGGGTTCAGATTTGCCTCTCTAGCAATCTGACGAACAGCTCTCACTGAAATTTTACTTGGTTTTCCAGACCTTATCTTGCCCTCCACTGTTCCTGTTAACTGCAAATTCTTAATTACATTTCGAACTGAGAAAAGGGCAACTTGAAAACACTTTGCTGTCTTCTTATAGCCTTCTTCTGCTTTGTGGGCCTCCACCATTTTTATTTTCAGGGTGCTAGTCAGCTGCTTAGAAGAACCCATGTTTGCTGTTTTTTGGCACAAGGTTAGAGGCTGGGTTTTTATAAAGCTGGAAAATTTGCATTACCTGGCCTTTCCTAACCATGATAGGGAACAAGTCATAACCCTAACAGGCTAATTAAGGTCTGAAACTTTAGTCAAAGTTATCTAAGCAGGCAAATTTCCAAGGGTGCCCGAACTTTTGCATCTGCACCTTTTCCTTTTTGAAATTTTTAAAATAGAAAGGAAATGTGTGATCTTTAACTTTAGGCCTTTTAGAGATCATTTCATCTTCAACTTACTTAATTGTTCACAGTAACAGTAATTATGACCAGGGGTGCCTAAACTTTTACATGCCACTGTACAAAAGGATCAGGATAGCAGAATCTCTCACTGTTAAAGCTTAAAGGATATGTACACCCTTTGAGAGCATTTTTTTACTCATTGCAAAAGGTGATACCTGCAGTAAAATTGTGCAGAGTTTATTGATATGATATGAATTTAAAATACCACAGATTAATTTCCACACTCATTCAGCACATATTTCTTCAGCACTGTTTGGATGAAATTTGCTAATATTTCTTCCATTTTGCTGGTACTATAATGCTTTGTAGGTTTTCCTCCTGAAAAATCTTAAAGGATATGACACTATGTATCTACATTGTGTGAACATACTCTTAGAATATTTCTTCCTCCTGAAGATAAGCAGCATCATTGGTGAATGGCAATCTATTATTCCCATGAATCCACTGAAATAATGTCGAAATGAGTTAAAATGCGAGGAGTGGAGTATGAAAGATATTACAGCTGCCATGCATTTTCACCAGAAATGTTACTGCTCTCAATGCTAATACGAATTTTAGAAACTTATGGCTAGCTTTTAAGTCTGTAACTTATAGATGTAAAACAGTAGAGTCAACTGATCTTCAATCCTTTTACAAGAGATGGCTCAAACATGTTTGCTGGACCAGATAGCCCCTACTAATGCTGTTTGTAGTTTCATTTTATACCACATTGGCATTGTTTATTTTGAATGTATCAACAAGAGAAAATACTTAATATATTTAATGTTATGTTTTATCTGTGTGGTGTTTTTGAGAAACATACCCTGATGAGATGGGGTTATTGTCAGTTATGCATGGAGGACGCTCGGCTGTCAGACCTTGGACAATATTCCGAGGTGAGTGTGTGTAGTCCTGGGATGACCAAAGTTGTACATGTGAGAGTTGTTATATATAGTGTCTGAATTGTGTTAAAAAGGTGTCCAGTGTCTGAGAGCTGAGAGGGCATGTGACTCGGGAGGGGTGTGCATGTGATGATGTGTTACAATGCCCCTAAAGTGAACAAGTGTTGAAAGGCCTGTGTTTCCCACCACCTTTGCTCAGTCACGGAAGGCTTTCACAGTCTGGAAAGGCCCGTGACAGAGAGGTGAAGTATTAATGTAACGCATCAGACTACATTACTAAAGGGGTAGTTGCCTCTGTGACTGCCATAGGCATGAAAGACTGGCTGTATGAGAGCAAATCAGACATTAATCATAACTGGAAGTGGCAAAGCGTGGGAGACAGAGTGGAGTTTGCCGGCAGACCCAAATGAGTGCAGGATTGGAAGGGAGGTTGCTGCGGAAGAAACTGAACGTCAGTTGCTGAGGAAGTCCTACAGCCATGAGGACAGGAGTAAGACAATATCAGAGGCAGTGAAGATCCAGTTGTGGCAGGCCCATGACACCCACACAGAACCATTTGAAAGGAGAGACACTATCCTGGTGTTATTGACGTGTGGGTGAATTTGGTGGTGGCGAGGTGTGAGGCCTGGCTAGAGCTGAAATAAGGCCTGACAATGTGGTGCTCAATGAAGGGGTGATGCCAGGGCAAACACTTGGAAGTGTGAGAGAAATAGAAGAGTAAAAGTTGTTACTTACTACTTGTATAAAGTTCCTCTAATCTTTAAAGTCTGTACCTCCTGCTGAATGTATTACCATTGAAATGTTTTATGTGTTGTGATTTTCTGTTGTGCACCCTCCTTAATGCCTGGCACTGGCAGATTAAAGGGTGTAGTAACATGCATACATAGCAGTTATCTCTCTGGATAGCAGTAAAATACTCATGTTAATATTCACATTATTGAGGTACACTAAAAGACTTATTAACAAATTTCCCATGAACTTGTCAATACAAAGGAAATCCAAAATATTTGTTTCAGTGCTGCCATTAGGGACAGTTTGGATTCCCTATATACATTATATCATAGGAATATAGTTAAGCGCGAAAAATAGCCCTGCTGATGTAGAGAATCAGTAGCGGTTATAGTTTCCCAGGCTGCAAGGCTGCGCATCTCAGGGTCATACCAACACCTTCTATAGATACCAATACACATTAGTCTGTCCTCCAATTCTTATAAAATTGTCAGGGGCCACCAACATTAATCTAATGAGTAGGAATAGCTTTACTAATAGTTTTCTTGATTAGTAAAGGACCCTTATTTTGGACAATTTTACTTTTGAGCCTGCATGAAGCCACCAGAGCGACATTTTATATCTATACTATAGAACAATACACCATCATGGTAACATAAGGCTTATAAATAATATATAAAAGTATTTTATTTCACCAGAATCCACTGCAGTGAGTCACATTCACTTTCTTGCTAAAATGGCTTTTCTAATGGCCTAGCAGGGGATGTAGCAATCAAACCTCATTAGTGCATCTATGGAGGGAAAATTATAGAATCATGAAGTGACTAGAATGACATTCATTATTGATGTGACATGTGCTGTAATTTAGAAGGGTTGCACTAAACCAATTAAATTGCATCTTTTATCTTATGTTACCCAGATTCCTGCTGCACAAGTAAAGACATTCACTTCTATCATAACCAGCTTGTATTGTATATCTTAGGCTTTATCCTAAATGGTTATTTACTTTCTTTCAAAAGGCGCTTGGTGTTTCTATTTGCCAGAGGAGTCATCATGGCAGTGAAATTAAATCAATGTGACGTGTGGTACTAATGCTCAGGGAATGTATTGTATGCTAGACAATTTATGATGATACAGGACGATATGAGTCTGTTACTGCCTCCTGTATGTGAATAACTGCATTTATATCTACTACATAACTAAGACAAGCTATTATATTTACCTACAGTACTTACGGCCAGATTATCGATGAAGTCAGTTTACATGTTTGTATGGAGTGAAGGAATGGCAGCCACTTAGAGCTGTGCTCCATGAAGCCTTGGGTGTCTAAGCTCATCATACACTTCATCACTCGTAATAAAGCCTGAGCTGCGTTGCATCAAGCCTTGATAGAGCACCTTTTACTGACAATATGCGATCACATTTATTTTATTTTGTTCACAACATTATTTTTTTCCCATTTCTTAAATTGCATCAACAAAACTCTTAATAGAAATTCACTACTTGCACCAATACCTGCCCCCACTAGAGAATGCAATATACAGTAGTCCCCATTTCTTAGACGCACACAGTAGAGCCAATTTCCTAGCAAATAGCTATTAGTATTTGAAGTGTTGAAGGCCACATCATAGGTTTCCTTTAGGTAATGTAAGTAAATAGAAACACATGCACATGTTGCCCCCAGAAGGACAGAAGTTCACAATATCTCTCTAGTGTCATCTGTGGATACAGGTGACACTTGAAGCTTTTGGAGTGGAAGCAGTGAAAAAATATCCAAAATTGATAATAATGTCAGTTGCTGTCAATATCATGTTTTCTGTGTTGCTTTCTCTCCAAAATTCTGTTGAACATTGTTTGTCCACAGCCTCTTTTGTTGATCAGTCTTACTTCTGAGTCTGGGGTATAACGAAGTGATGCATGCCTTGTGCATCAACCCACCTCATTATTCCCTGGCTAGTGTCACCCTTATCTATTGGAATTAGAACTCTTAGTAGCTGCTACCTTACTTGTATCACTCATAAAAACTTTCATGCCAAGTTCATGAGAAGGTCAGTGTGCACAGTACTTTAGAGATGACATTGTACACAAGCATAATGAGCGGCGACTATAACCCCACCCCTGGACCTGACTGACAGCTGGCTCTGTATTGATGCACTGCTGAGCCGGCTGTCAGTGCTGGGGTGTAGTTACAGCCATTGATCATTGTGTACTGAGCGGTGACTGAAGGCGCACATCTTTAACCCGAGGAAGAAAGTTAATTTCCTTCCGGCAGCATGGTTTTCAGTGCGGCGGCCGCACGGCTTCTGAACGCTATTAAAGGGACTCTGTCAGCACAGAATGACTGGTCAAACCAAGTACAGGTGCTCAGTGCATCATGGCGGGGCCAATCAATTACTGTAAATGCACCTTCCCACCTGCTTGGTGGGGGTGGTGATGGAGGGAAAACCAGGGCCGGCTCCAGGTTTTTCTGGGCCCCGGGCGAAAGAGTCTCAGTGGGCCCCTATAACACATACCACCATTCATGATGCAGAGATACAGCGGAGAAATATATATATAGTACAATGCAAAGATTTTACTTCTTACATTACATGAGTGATATCTAATGTAAATTCCACAATAGCTCAGAAACCGGTGAATCGCTCCACACAGAATACTGGCCCCCATATAACGCTCCATACGGAATACTGGCCCCCATATAACGCTTCATACAGGATACTGGCCCCCATATAACGCTCCACATAGAATACTGGCCCCCATATAACGCTCCATACAGGATACTGGCCCCCATATAACGCTCCACACAGAATACTGGCCCCCATATAAGGCTCCATACGGAATACTGGCCCCCATATAACGCTTCATACGGAATACTGGCCCCCATATAAGGCTCCATACGGAATACTGGCCTCCATATAAGGCTCCATATGGAATACTGGCCCCCATATAAGGCTCCATACAGAATACTGGCCCCCATATAACGCTCCATACAGGATACTGGTCACCTTATAAAACTCCATACAGGATACTGGCCCCCATATAACGCTCCATACAGGATATCGGTCCCCTTATAACGCTCCATACAGGATACCGGTCCCCTTATAACTCTCCATACAGGATACTGGCCCCCATATAATGCTGCATGCAGGCTGTTACCCCCCACATAATGCCCCATACAGGCTGTCCCCCCTTATAATGCTCCATGCAGGCTGTTACCCCCCACATAATGCCCCATACAGCCCCCCCTTTTAATGCTCCATGCAGGCTGTTACCCCCCACATAATGCCCCATACAGGCCCCCCCCTTTTAATGCTCCATGCAGGCTGTTACCCCCCATATAATGCCCCATACAGGCTGCCCCCCCTTATAATGCTCCATGCAGGCTGTTCCGCCCCACATAATGCACTATGCAGGCTGCCCCCCCCCTTTATAATGCCCCATGCAGGATGTCCCCCCCTTTATAATGCCCCATGCAGGATGTCACCCCCCTTCTCTTTATAATGCCCCATGCAGGCTGCCCCCCCTTTATAATGCCTCATGCAGGATGTCCCCCCCCCTTTATAATGCCCCATGCAGGATGCCCCACCCTTCTCTTTATAATGCCCCATGCAGGCTATTCCCCCCCCTCTATATAATGCCCTATGCAGGATGTCCCCCCCCTTTATAATGCCCCATGCAGGATGCCCCCCCCCTCTCTTTATAATGCCCCATGCAGGCTGTCACCCCTCCTCTTTATAATGCCCCATGCAGGCTGTCACCCCTCCTCTTTATAATGCCCCATGCAGGATGTCCCCCCCCTTTATAATGCCCCATGCAGGATGTCACCCCCCTTCTCTTTATAATGCCCCATGCAGGATGCCCCCCCCCTCTCTTTATAATGCTCCATGCAGGATGCCCCCCCCCTTCTCTTTATACTGCTCCATGCCTCCATACATTAAAAAAAAAAAAAAAATCAAATACTCACCTCCCTTCTCCTCACCTGCTACCTGCTGCCCGCTGCCTGCTGCCCGCCGCTCGCTGCTCGGGTCCGGACTCCAGCGTCTCCGGCGTTGTCCCGCTCAGTGTTCCCTGTGACGGCTCAGGGGAGGGCGCGGTGGAAAGACGTCACCGCGCCCTCTGACCTGAGACGTCACAGGGAGCGCAGAGCAGGAAGACAGCTGATCTGCGGAGGCACGGGGAGAGGTAAGTATCCTACTGCCGGGGCCCTGAGCACGCGGGGGGGAGCGGGCGATGACACCGCTCTCCTCCGCCCATAGCCCAGCGGGGTGCGCGACCGCCAGTGGGCCCCTCTGCCTGATCAGGGCCCCGGCATTTGCCCGGGTGCGCCGGGTGCTGACGCCGGCCCTGGGGAAAACAAGCAGATGGGAAGGTGCACTTAATTGTTTGGGCACTCCATGATGCACCGAGCACCTGTACTTTGAACAATCATACCATGCTGACTCCCTTTAACTTGCAGATTAACCCCATATCTGCCGGTTAATAGCGTTTTTTCACAAGACGGGTTCTCTTTAAGTTTGCCACCCAAAGAATCAATTTCTTCAAATGCAATCTTGAAACATGCAAGTTACAGGACAGGTTACTTCGTTATATAATGTAAAGATAACATTGATTTGTATATACCAGTGAATTCGACTTGCTAGTACCCTTACATCTCTGGCACATAACAGAACGCTGAATACTGAGCCTGTATATCCTCTTAGTACTTAGCCATAAGCAATGATTTATATTGATTTATTACAGAGATATTCACCCCTGAAATCACGAGTCTTTAGGATGAAGTGACATGCTGTGGCTGATATATGGCCAAGATGCAAGTGGCAATGGAACTTATAATATTGGTAGATTTTTAGTCAGCATGGATTCTTCTTTGTCATTGATGGCCAATAGCAAAGAAGTCCTTTTCTGATTTAATTTACCAGTCAATGTAATGCAAAGGATTATTAATAGGATATGCAAATACAGTATATCTGGGCAGACTAATAGAGAAAAGATCTGTTCTCTTATTAGCATGAACATCACAAAAAATATTTTGCTGTCTGGACAATCGGAGCTATTAAAAAAAGTCCACATATTCATGAGAGGAGCTTTTGGGCAAGAAATGTAAGGGAAGTACTCAAGAAAAAGAATATGGATAATCTTTATTCTACTAACTATAATGTTATGTTTTGGGACAAAAAAAAACAGAAAACTCAGCAGCTTAACATACAAATTCTCTGTAAATTAACACATTGGAAAGTCTATGAAGAAAAGAAGAAGGTATCTAAACACATAACATATAAGAAGACCAAACGGGGGCACGTCTTTTGGCTTTTGATCTGTGCAGGATGGTAATTATACACTGGGTTACATTGGGCTTAAGGGTGTGACTACAAGGGTAGCAGGCATATCAGGTACAATGGGGCTCAGCGGAGGGTGCTTGCCTTTCCTTATGAGACAACCCCGATAGTGAAGAAGACTAGCTTGTGACAATACTTTTACATATTCCATATTTGATGAAAAGTAATATTTGAATTCAAACTTTAACTTAAGATATTTTATTAGGAAGTCATGCAGGTTGGGACAAATTTGTGGATTTCTTAAACAAGCCATCCTAGAACAAATCTCTATTTCTTTTCAGCAGTAAAGAGGATGGGCGCGATTCATTAAAGGGAACCTGTCATGTGTAAAAATGCTATTAACCTGCAGATATGGGGTTAGTCTGCTGGTTAATAGCGGTTCTGAACCTGTCCGGTGCCCACACTTAGACCCCTGTTGCCTGAAGGAAATGAACTTTATTATTCCTGGAAGCAATGACTGGAACAGTGCCAGTGCCACTCCCATGACTGAAACCTGAACGCTAAAGGTTATAATAAAGTTCATTTCCTCCTGGCAGAGGGTGTCTAAGTGCTGGCACTGGGCTGGATCAGAACGCTATTAACCTGCAGATTAACCCCCATATCCAGAGGTTAATAGTGTTTTTTTCACGTGACAGGTTCCCTTTAAGACTGATGATTTGTATGCCAGTCTTAATGAATGAACCAGTAGAGTAGGATGCACCTAACTTCTTAATAGGCACATGCCACCAAATAAATTAATATATTATAGCTGGCATGCATTTTCTCCAGAAATGTTACTCATATCAAGTAACATTTCTGGCATATTTTACGCCATTAAATTTTGATGAATTTGCTGGGCAGGCTTGGCCATGCTCTTTCTCGCCCTGCAAAAGCTTCAAAAGTCACAACATTTATTAGAAACTTTGATTTACACAAAAATTTTACAACATTTTAAGGTATTTTACAATAGAATTCTGGCATAAATACTTTCATGAATCAGCACCCATATCATTGCATTTTGTCCATGTGTCAAATATTGCTTGAAATGGAGGTGCATAAGGGGATGGAGCTTCGACAGAAAACATTTTTTTTATCTCACTAAAGATAACACTCAAATGAAGCAATTTATTCCATCTAATTTATCATTCATTAGAAAACCTGTTCTTGATAAATAGAAGATGTTTAAGTTGTATATTGTAGATTTATATATTCTGCATCTTCTGGGTATTCTGAGCTCTCAAGACTTTTGAAAAAAGATTATTTAGAATTTGTTGAAAATATATGTATTATATGTGAAGGAACAGCTTCTCTCCATTCTTCATGCTATGCTAGACAACTTATCTGAAAATGCATGTCTACTGTTTTTCTGTGTACCTATGAGGCTCAAAAAAACTGAAAAAGAAACAAAATAATTTGGGCATAAACAAAAAGATAAATGGAAAAAATGCAAAAGTATGACACAAAAGATGAAAGCAGCACATTTGAGCAGATATATATGCAGCTAATAAGGACAAAATAAGGGTTAGAAAAAGCTTCTTCATTACAGAACTGGTCTAAAATGTATAGACTATAATGCTGATTTACCAAAGGCTTTACATTTATTGCCTACATAACCAAGAATCCCCAAATGCAGCCCACTTTTTAGGAATGAACCCCTAATTTTTTTAAATCTGATCAGAGTAACTTTATGTAGTAACAACTCTGGAATGCTTCAACATATCCCATTGATTTTGAGACTGTTTTTTTGTGACACATTATATTTTATAATAATGGCAAATTTAGGTTGATATGTTTTGCGTTTATTTATAAAAAATATCAGAAATTTTACGAAAATGTAAATTTTTTTTGCATTTTTCAAACTTTGAATGACTATCCCTTTGATCCAGTTATCCATATCACACAAAACATTAATAATTAACATTTCCATCATGTCTGCTTCATTACATCAGCACCATTTGTAAAATGTTGTTTTATTTTGTTAGCATTTTAGAAGGTTTCAAAATGTAGCAGTAATTTTTTATTTTTTCAAGAAAAGATCTCAGGGTGCCAATGGGGTTAAAGAGGAAGCCCCCACTCTCTGTTAACCATTTAGATGCTGTAGTCACTATTGACAGCAGCATCTAAGGTGTTAAACGGCCATGGTCGGTGCCAAAACTGATCATGGCTGATGCAGCAAGTTGTCAGCTATAGTGTACAGCCGACAGCTACAGGATAGTCACCTGTCGGGGGTTGCCAGTCTCTTATATCGCAGGTCAGTAAAAATACATATTGGTGGTCACTAAGGGGTTAATTGCTTTTAATATCTTCATCTTTATGCATTGACAAATAAAATTGCATTTTTGTGCATGAGTATGACATAGAGATGTTCATTTATCTAAATTGGACTGTTCATGCACAGATAGCAGAACGCTGATGACTGCCAATCACTAAGCATATTAGTGCTTCCTACTGTTCCTGATGTTAGTGACAGTAGGGTGCAGAATAGGGAAGAGTAGAGAAGGTTAATACTTATAGATCTCATGCTGCTCCAGTTGTCTTGGGTTTGAAGGTTGCCTTTTCCAGACGGCATGTTTCAGCTCTTTCCAAAGATGCTCAATAGGATTTAGGTCAGGGCTCATAGATTTATTAATTTATTATTACTTTTGTCAAATTCAAGTTATTTCTGTGAACAATTGTGGGTTTTTCTTTCATTAAACGAGGGGTACCAACAATTTTGACCACGTGTGTATGTTGTTAAAAACATTGGAATAAGCCAATGCGAAAGAAAAAAAATGTTTTTCCAGAAAAATATTTTATTACTGTGCAATAATTCTTACATATACAGTGCCTACAAGTAGTATTCAACCCCCTGCAGATTTAGCTGGCTTGATAAGATGCAAATAAGTTAGAGCCTACAAACTGCAAACGAGAGTAGGTTTTATGAACAGAAGCATAAATCTTACAAACCAAAAAGTTATGTTGCTCAATTGAATTTTATTAAATTTTAAACATAAAAGTGTGGGTCAATTATTATACAACCCCTATGTTTAATATTTTGTGGAATAACCCTTGTTTGCAATTACAGCTAATAATCGTCTTTTATAAGACCTGATCAGGCCGGCACAGGTCTGTGGAGTTATCTTGGCCCACTCCTCCATGCAGATCTTCTCCAAGTTATCTAGGTTCTTTGGGTGTCTCATGTGGACTTTATTCTTGAGCTCCTGACTAGGCCACTCCAACACCTTGACTTTTTCCCTCTTGAACCAGGCCTTGGTTTTCTTGGCTGTGTGCTTTGGGTCGTTGTCTTGTTGGAAGATGAAATTACGACCCATCTTAAGATCCTTGATGGAGGAGCGGAGGTTCTTGGCCAAAATCTCCAGGTAGGCCGTGCTATCCATCTTCCCATGGATGCGGACCAGATGGCCAAGCCCCTTGGCTGAGAAACAGCCCCACAGCATGATGCTGCCACCACCATGCTTGACTGTAGGGATGGTATTCTTGGGGTCGTATGCAGTGCCATCCAGTCTCCAAACGTCACGTGTGTGGTTGGCACCAAAGATCTCGATCTTGGTCTCATCAGACCATAGAACCTTGAACCAGTCTGTCTCAGAGTCCTCCAAGTGATCATGAGCAAACTGTAGACGAGCCTTGACATGACGCTTTGAAAGTAAAGGTACCATACAGGCTCGTCTGGAACGGAGACCATTGCGGTGGAGTACGTTACTTATGGTATTGACTGAAACCATTGTCCCCACTGCCATGAGATCTTCCCGGAGCTCCTTCCTTGTTGTCCTTGGGTTAGCCTTGACTCTTCGGACAAGCCTGGCCTCGGCACGGGAGGACACTTTCAAAGGCTGTCCAGGCCGTGGAAGGCTAACAGTAGTTCCATAAGCCTTCCACTTACGGATGATGCTCCCAACAGTGGAGACAGGTAGGCCCAACTCCTTGGAAAGGGTTTTGTACCCCTTGCCAGCCTTGTGACCCTCCACGATCTTGTCTCTGATGGCCTTGGAATGCTCCTTTGTCTTTCCCATGTTGACCATGTCTGAGTGCTGTTCACAAGTTTAGGGAGGGTCTTAAATAGTCAGAAAAGGCTGGCAAAAGAGATCTTTAATCCACACATGTGAAGCTCATTATTCTTGGTGCCTGAACTACTTCTTAATACTTTAGGGGGACCAAACAGAATTCTTGTGGTTTGAGGGGTTGAATAATATATGACACTCTGAATTAACTTTTAACGTTTAAAAAAAAAAAAAAATTTGCTGCAGTGCATTTCCCACTTCCAGGCTGATCTACAGTACAAATGTCACAATGCCAAGTAAATTCCGCATGTGTCAACCAGCTAAATCTGCAGGGGGTTGAATACTACTTGTAGGCACTGTATAAACAATTGTGCCATTCTTGTAAATGCTCTGATGTAATGATCCAGAGAATAAAGGTAAAAATGTATGTAAAGCATTTAAATATGCATTGCTTAAAATAAGAAATAAAAAATGGTAAAGATCCTGTTCTGCAGTTTAAAGTAATAATAAGTTAATCAATGAGTAATATGTACCTCAAAGTGTTACGCCTGAAAAATATAACCTGCCCTGCAAAAAACACGCCTTCATATGGCCATGTTGAAAAAAAATGGAGAAGATATAATAATGCTGCATCCTGAAGACATAAGAAGCCGTATCTGGTAATGGAGGCACAATACATGTTGTCAGCTGCTACATTAAAATGATCATGGGACCTCACAACATTTTATACAAACCTTTCCTACTACTAATTGAGTTCACTGCACAGAAGTCTATATATCTTACACGCTGTATACATTGCCCTGAATCTAGTTAAATATTACAATGTACCGTAGGTCTTTTAAACTCCATTGATCATTTTATACAATTACAATGTATCTAACTGTGTATATATTCAGAATAATTCACAGCCATGTTTCCAAAAACTGACAATATCTGCCGGCTGCAGGATGACTTACTACGTCGTACGTGTACACACTCTTACAACTTGTAGGGCAAGCTCATAAGTCCGCCTGCCAGAGCTACTGGCATATATCACAGGGCCGTGAAAGCTTTTTTTTTTTCCTGGTTGTTAATGAAACCTTTGAACATTAGATCAAACAACATTTTCATTGGTATATTTTAATTTATTAGTCGTTCTGTTTAGGCTACACTGTGAGAGTTAGAAAAGATCCAGCGTGCAGTATTAAAAGTACTGCACCCCAGATGTAAGAGAAATGACTATAAATTGTGGCATGTTTTAGAATATAGTTTACAATACGATTTATAGCATAATATAGTTTATAAAATGATTGCGTTATTTTAAGCATTATTTCCTACCTGCACAATACTGCAATAGTAGAACGTGGATTGGGTATTTCCTTCCAGGTATTATTATGGCATGGGCTTAAGATCTGCGCCTGTGCCATCTGCAGCTGATGGCAGCTGTAACATATAGCTCACATCCTGTAAGAGTGGCCAAGATTGCATTTAAGTCCCGTTGTGATTGATTAACCCCTCAGATGCTGCTGGCGTCATCTAAAGGGAACTTGTCACATGTTTCATACCTCCAAACTGTTTACATGGTTATCTGATTAATAGTATGAGCTGTCAGGCAAGCAGAAAAAGGTGGCGCTGGGGAGGGAATAGAGCCAGAGAGGCTGAGCCTTGGGAAGTGCTTTGGGATGCCCAGAGCACTCTAGCCTCATTTGCATTTTAATTAAAACAGCATTTTTGGGGGGGAGGTTTTTTTTATGATATTTGGGAAAAATGTAAAGAAATCCTCATAACTCTACAATCACCACCAAGCTGCTTACTCTACAGTGATGTTTGAGAATATCAGTGCAGAGCAAAATATGGACTGCCCAGATGTTTATACTCTATGGGCAGTCCAAAATTAGTTAATTGAGCTTTCCTAGTGTATTAATTAGCTTCTCCTGTTCATTGAGAGAAGCAGGAGGGGTGCACATGTGACCACAAGAATGCATATGAATCTTCACATGATGACCCTCGAAATGGCGACCAGAGCTGAATCCTTTGTATCATGTGTATACAGCATGATACATTGCTTTATGATATTTGTTCCTAGTCAAACAAAACTCTTCAGGCCATGCTTCCACAAATCCTGTGTTTTTTTTTTCTGTTGCATTTTTTTTGCAGAAAATCCACTGCGTTTAACAGCTCAAAACTGTTCAAACAAGATGGATGTGATTTCATGAAAACTCCTGACCATTGCACATATTTTGATGTGTTTTTTCCTATATGCTTTTATCACAAGCTTGAAAAAACTCAATCACATTTAAAAAAAACACACAAAAAAAGTTTCTTTAAGTCTGCATGAAAAATACATTAGAAAGGGACAAAATGCAGAAAAAAAACAGGAAAACCCCAATAGTCAGAGAAGATTGCTACTGCATATTTTGGTGCCGACACCTGCACAAAAAGGATAGCAGAAAAAGCTGCGCATGGGAAAATGGACTTGAGCTTTAACAATGAAACTTTTTAAATCTGACAGTAATGCAGAAGTCCTGAAGCTAATGCTGCTTTGCTTGAATTCAGAATTACAGCCAGAGAATGCTACTTAGTAATGTAAACCCATAATGACAACATGGGAGCAGAGCTTATATAAATAATTATAGTTTACTGTGTCACTATAGTTTCAGTCAATCAGGCTTCGCCTAGCTTAATATAGCATTTTGCAGCCATTTACAACATTTTTACTACTGTTTTTAACAAAACCTGTCTGATCAAATATTGTTTATTGCAAATTTTTGAAAAGCTGCCATACAGTACACAGACCCTGATTCAGAATTATTCAGATGTCTGTTTTTCACGTACGTGTTCTATCCTTGAATGGATACATAACCATTAGAGTCTTTGGACGACCGTGTGTCCACAAAAACAATTATGGAGATATGTCCTTTTTTTTGATCTTGTTAAAAATCACTGATATCTGTATGAGGCCTCAATTAAGACAGGCATTTTGTACTCTAGTTTTGAAGAGGAGTGCTCTATAGTAAGATGCTCCAAATTCATTAACCATTTATTTTCTGATTTTAAGCTTTTGTTTTAAACTACACTTCTTCCAAGAGCAATGATTTTCCTATTTTTCCATCAATATAGCCATTTGAGGGTTTGTTTTTTATGGAACAATTTGTAGCTTTGAATTACACCATTCACTTTAACATTTAACACACTGAAAAATGGGAACAAAATTCCAAGTAGGGTGAAATGGTTAAAAAGAAATTGGAATTTTGCCATTGCTTTTTTGGCAATGGCAAAATTAACCTTTTTGGACCTGGCAGTATGATTATTCAGGTCAGTATGATTACTAAGGTTAGAGTTGGACAGGTCATTTGAAATTCAGATTTGATCACTTTGCCAAATTTTACAGAAAAGATTGATTTGCGGCCAACACATTTGTCGCAAAATGTAAGGATGAAAAGCCTCTAATTGATGGAAAATAAGTATAAAAAAGGTTTAATGTCTACTAGGGTTGTATAAAACCCTGTTTGAGCTCTTCATTGAAAACAAAGCCTTAAATGGGTTTTCCCACAAACAAAGTACATTTTAATCAATAGATCTTGAAATAATAAGTTCCACAACTGGATGTGTTAAAACAATGTTACTCTGCAGCTCTCACTGAAATTTAGCTTGGTCTTCCAGACTTTTTTCTTGACCTCCACTACTCCTGTTAACTGCCATTTCTTAATTATATTTCAAAATGAGGAAAGGGCAACTTGAAAACACTTTGCTATCTTCTTATAGCCTTCTCCTGCTTTGTGGGCCTCCACCATTTACATTTTCAGAGTGCTAGGCAGCTGCTTAGAAGAACCAATGGCTGCTGTTTTTTGGCACAAGGTTAGAGGAGGCTGGGTTTTTATAAAGCTGGGAAATTTGTATCACCTGGCTTTTCCTAATGATGATAGTGAATAAGCCATAGCACTAGCAGGCTGATTAAGGTCTGAAAACTTGGTCAAAGTTATCTGAGCACACAAATGTCCAAGGGTGCCCAAACTTTTGCATCTGCCCATTTTCCTTTTTGTAATTTTTAAAATGTAAAAAATGACTATATATATATTATATATATATATATATATATATATATTGCTAAATTACAAATGAAATGAGTCATCTTTAACTTCAGCCCTTTTAGAGATAATTTCAACTTCAACCTGCTTAACTGTTCACAATAACAGCAATTTTGACCAAGGGTGCCCAAACTTTTACATGCCACTGTATATACCAGGTGTCACTGTTTCTTCTATCTTGCTTGTGATGTCTCAATATTTTATATGTACAATATTTTCCTTGCTTGTTTTATAAGTTGGATAAAAATGACTGTCTTTCATTATGTTGGGTCTTGCATTTACTATTATCGGGGATGTTAATAGTTGATAAAAGCCTTACTACATGGATTGTGGTTGTAGGTGTTTATTAAACCAGAATATGTGTTAAACCTTAGGTTGTTCAAAGTACTGCTGTTATCAGAGTAAAAGGAGGCTACTTTGAGGAATCCAGGGTTAAACCGACATGAGAAAATAATAGCAGATCTGAGCTACCCCATAGAATAACACTGGTCCAAGTGGTATCAGATAAAACATTGCATAGCACTCGGCCGTGTTATACGCTTTCAAGAGCGAGTCCTTATACATTTCACTTTGTTTCACAGGTGTTTCTTTACTCCTTGTATACAGATGTATTCATTCATGGTTTTGCTGCCTTTAACTTGAATCTAGAATGAGCTCAACCTAATAAGATTAAGGAAAGTCAATGCATGAACAAGCATATCCAAAGTTTTGACCGGTACCGTATCTCTTTTTAATTATGATAATAAAAAGCATATATGTATCCTAAAACTCATTTACTTGTATTATTTTTTTATTAGAGATGAAGGATTTGTAATTTACATTTTGAATCAAGAAACAATCTAAAAAAATAACAGCAATTTCCTGATACAAGTGCTCCAACAAATGAATGGAAACAGATCACATAGTTATAAATCTTTACACAATAAGGCTATGTGCCCACGATGCAGAAATGCTCAGGATTTTTTCCTGAGTGTTTCTGCATCTCCCTAGCAGAAAAAAACGCATGCGGATTGTACATGCGGATTGTATATGCGTTTTTCCTGCCAGGGACATGCAGAAATGAAGTGTTCTTCACTGGCATTTCCAAATGCGGGTTGACAAGCGCTTTCCAAGCGATTTTAGCATCACTTGGAAAGTGCTTGTCAACTTGGTCACACTATATAAATCCATGCAAACGGCATGGATTTATATAGTGTGACCGTAAAAGAATGGTAAAAAAATATATATATATATATACTTACCCTCCGATGGCCCGCACTGGCTTGCTTCACCGTCCCTGCTGCCAGCAGCGGTAGAGTGAAGGACATGACCCATCACATGACTCTGACATCAGCGCAGGTCCTTCATTCCATCGCGAACTGCAGCCAAGCGAGGAGGAGCGCACCGTGGGCCGCCAGAAGGTAAGTATATATTTATTTTTTATTTTATTCTTTTTTTTTACAGTTTTCAATGGTACCTAGGTCCGGAGGAGAGTCTCCTCTTCTCTAGACCTGGGTACCATTCGCACATTGGAACACATGGAATGCACATCTACTTATGCAGTGACAGTTAATCCATGCGTTCTAATGCAAGTCAGTGGCGGCAAAAACGCAGCACTTCCGCAATATAATTTGTAGTGCTGCGTTTTTTTCCGCAATGATAAGCCGCAGCGGAAATTTCCGCAGCATGTGCACAGCACATGAGGATTATCATTGGGGAACATGGCAGGCCTTCTACCAAGCGTTTTTTAAGCGTTTCTGCAGCGTCTTTGCCACTGCGGAAACGCTTAAAAAACGCATCGTGGGCACACAGCCTTACATCATTTATATAATGACAACATCTGGTCTAGAAATCCACATTTAATTGATTCTAAACACATAAGATGTGCAGTATATCACAAGGGATCATTCAATATTGTGATCATTAGGTAATACTGCCTAAGCAATTCTTACAAGGAGCCAACTCAAAAAGAGGCAAAAATGGCACAGCTACTCCCAGACTACAGGAAAATATCCTTCTGCATTGCTTGTTTTTATTAGATGACTTTCTTTGTAAAACATATTTAAACAATGTCATAGTTTATTATGGTTTGTATAATGCCATGCTGTACAGTATAAAATATTATCATTATCATCACTGAACTACGGTAAACTAAAAATATATTTCTATTCTGATAGTAATTATAGTATCACAGATGGTATAAATCAACTGGGTACAATATAGGAAAATATAGTGGTAGTTGTCAGAAAACACATTCGGCAGTAGTACACGCATATTTACCTACTTCCTATAAAGCTGAAAATAGAAACAGATGCTAAAAATGCCTGCCAGCTGCATGATATGTACTGCGGCTCTGTGACATTGAATTAGTAATGCAGCACATATCTCTGGAGCTGTCTGGGTACCCAAGCAGTTATTTATAGCAGATGTTTACAGGAGATATGAGATAGATAGACAGACAGACAGACAGACAGACAGATAGATAGATAGATAGATAGATAGATAGATAGATAGATAGACAGACAGACAGACAGACAGACAGACAGATAGATAGATAGATAGATAGATAGATAGACAGACAGACAGACAGACAGATAGATAGACAGACAGACAGACAGACAGACAGATAGATAGATAGATAGACAGACAGATAGATAGATAGATAGATAGATGATAGATCTGTTAGATATGTTACATGATGAACCTCATCGGCACCAGACTATAGACTTATAATAGTGTCCACAAGCTTAGAGATTCACATCTTATTTAGACTGCCATGCTTTGCACACAGATTATAATCCTTTACGTTGATTCCTGTCTCATATTTATGTTAGGGCCAATTTCAAAGAAAGACAATTCATTAGTTATTAAAAAGAATCTGTCAGCATTTTAGTAAATACCTGTATTACCCATGAAATAATGCTGGGCTGGGGCATCTTTCCATAGATCTCAGTGTTGTTCCATCCCTGAGGTAGTCTTCATGAATATTTATGAATAAATTGGCAAATGGAAATAACAATTTTCTTCGTCAAGGAGGTGTGTGCCTACACTACCTGGCACAGACCGCACTAATTGGACAGAGACACAACCCCTAACTGTAACAGTTGCCAATTTATTAATTTCTAGTAAGAATTACAGAGGAAGAAGACAACACAGAGTTCTAAGAAAAAAATGCTTTAATATTATTACTTTGTGGAGAATACAAGTATTTAAAGAAGCACTACGATGAATATTTTTTTTAATTAAATGTGTGTGTATGTTTACGGTGTATAGTGTGAGTGTATTAATATACTTGCCAACTGCCACTCTCTCCATAATCCAGCGTTGTTCTGTTCTGCTTCACAGTGATGTAACAACCACGTTGGTTCCAGCTTCCTGTGTTTCGCTTCTGTTGGTGGGTGGCAATGTACCTTCATTGTCGATGATGTAAGGCATTAATGTGGCAGTCCCTGTTTAATTCCCTAGCGCTTGTGATGCTGTCTGGACAGGCAGCTGGAAGATTAATTCCTAGCTTGTTAAGTATTGACTCCTGCTGTGAGCCCTGGGTAGGCCAGCTTTCTATTTAAACTCCTGAATACCTGTCTCCCATTGCCAGTTATAAGTGCTTCTTAACCTAGTCCATACCTCTGTGATTAGTTATGATAAATCTAGTGTTTTGTTCTGTTTCATCCTTGGCTCATTTACTGACTATTCCTCTGACATATGATTTTGTCCCTTGTCTGTACCTTCTGTTCTGATCTGGCAACCTCACTATTTCCTGCCAGTCTGCTCCACAGGACAGCAGCTACTACAAGAACTCAACCCAGAGTCCCTGTGTAAGTTCACATCCATGAATAAAAGTTAAAGCGTGAAGGCCATTGCTACTGTGGAACCTGATAATGAAAGTAGCTATCGCAAGGAGCCACTTTACAGGTAGAAGACGAAAAAAAACAACTCAAATATACCTTTGAATATTGAGTTTTAGAATATTTTCCTATGATTTTGCTCTTGGGTTGGTGATGATAGCTCTGTAGATCTAAGCTGTTTAAAATCACCATTTAACAGTCATACTTGCCATTATCTGACAGCCTTTCACATGATATGAGTACAGCAAATAGCTTAGATATTACAGTTCACTGAGTGTAAATAATTAACCACATTCCACTATGTTGCTTATGTACAAATTGCTTTCATTTAGCCTCTTTAGCATACAGCATTATGCAAGGGCCATACACATGAAATATTGCTCGAATGAACAAACATATATACCTATAGAGGAAGCCTCTGTTTATCATTTTTCAGATATCATACAGCTGAACATGCATGTATATGGACTTTGGGAACACAACGGTTGGCTCAACCCATCTTTTGTACATGCACAATTTGTTATAATACAGTCAAATTTAGCAGTCTATGTAAGATGGATTGAGGGCACGTATCCATATTCTTTAATTGGTAAAAACATATAATACCAGAGATTGCTGAACAAACAAGGCAAAAATATGCTGCACATTTCCATAACACAATACTGAGTATAGAAGCCCTTAGTGTTAGGCGTCGGGCATTCGCTGGATTTGAAATAGGTTCAGAACCATCAGTGGACTCTGTGGTCTCCCATTTCTGTCCAGCTGGGGCTGATGCTGCTCAGCATTACTATCAGTCCCAATGCCTAGCTAGTGCACGAGATATACAGGTTGTCTCTCAAGTCTTTGTTCCTAGCAACATGAAGGATAGGTTGCGGAGGGAGACAGGGCTGCTAAAGCCTAAGTCCAGGATTCTCTGTACTGAGCATGCCCGCGACATGGCGAACCGTGATTGGTGGTTTGGGAGTCAGCTGATCCGGTGACCTGGCACTGCCTGATTGGTCGCGGGTGACGTCACCAATGGTGCGACGGTGGGCAGGGATTAATCTTTAAAAAACCCGCCCACAAACATGGCGGCGCGCTCTGATCAATGAGCTGTGATGGTGTTGTGTGGACGCTTGGTCTCTTGGGCTCCATGTGTGCTTTAGTTTCTGCCAGGCAGGTTTAGTGGAAATAGGCAGGCTTAGATGAAATAGGCAGGTAGCTTCATCTGACAGTCTGGCTCTGACAAAGGGGGTCGCCTTACACCCCGAGCAGTCTGCAGAGACCCTATTACCGGTACCACCTGTAAGCCACGTGGAGAGATACTCCTTAGTCTGGTAGCACGCCGGCTGGGAGCACGTATTTGCTGGCGTGAGTCACACACGCATCTTAGCGCCAACTGTGTAGTCCCTGTGCTGTAACAGGGCTACAGATACATTATTTATCCCACATCTCTCGTGCAGTTAACGGAGATAGTGCAAATTCCTATTCCCGTTCCAGTGTGCTGTAACACAGAGGGGATTTTTATTTAAGTTGGTTGTTTTACCTTCTCACCTGGAAGGTGTTCGGCCGCAGTCCACCAGGCTGCATCGCGGACCGCGGGTTCGGTTGCTTTCCATTATTTAATAAAGTTGTTTGCAACCGTTCCCTTAACACTTAGGACTTACTACACACTAGCACTAAGCCTATATTTTACTACAGAAATGTAAATGCTCCATTACACCGCATGTGTATGCAGATATTTTCCTCTGCAGGCTTCTAGGGTAGAATACCCCTGTTCTTATTATTTATTTGAAAATGTAAAAAATAAACATAACTTCAAGAGTTCTGTACTTTTACTAACTTTAATTAACTTTTGCAAAAAGAAGGAAAAAAATAGGGTATATTTATTAAAAAATGAACACTTGCTCTTCATTTCATGATACCTTCAAAGAAAATCTCCATTAATTACAAAAAAAACCAACGTAAAAACATTTACTTTAAAAAAAAACAAGAAATACATTGGACCCATCCCAGTAAATGGAACCCACTAGTATTACAATGTTTAGACAAATATAACCAAGCAAATTCTCTCCCAACCCATAAAAAGTGCTATTCATGATAGAGTGTACATCACATAATGGTATTCTTTGTTTGGTGTCTACCAGTTGTTTCAGTTTGTGACTTTATTCAGAGCAATGAGCTCATTTTTTTACCGAGAGTCCCTAATGAGTAGAAAGGTTATTTGAGCTAAAGTTCCAAGATCCTTTTTCATTACAGCAGCAAATGCTTTCATTGTCAGCCATTCATCAGGTTTCTCTTTTTTCGCAGGAAGAAGAATGAGGTGCACTTTCACTGAACCCTGAGCTATTCAAGGTGTCTGTTGTTGTTTGCGTGTTGATAACAGCCTCACACATGGAACAAGCATATAGTCTATATCAAATGGCAGCACGACGCGCTGTAATCTGCCTGGCTAGCTCCTCTTACATAACACAAACACTACCAATATGAGTCACAAAGGATTGCAATTGATATTGTCCAGAAGAGATCTACTACTCAAGCATGCTGGCAGTGAAACAATGTAAATGATTGCAGTCTAGGTGACACAGCCAATGATACTCGCTGATGCTCAGACAGATATCAACATTTTTCTTTGAGCAGGTAACCTTGATATGCACTTAAAAATTCACTTCTTTCCGTGCCTCCATTAGCAGCACTATACTAGCCGCACTAAGAGAAGGCAACGGGATACCAGGAGGCAAAATTTGTTGGGGTTATTAAGTGTCCATTATATTGAGTAACGTGTATAGATGGACAGACACACAAATTGATACAAAAACATGCGGCAGAGCAGACATCATCTTGGCAAACATTTGTTTTAGCATTTCGCTCATGGTATTTTTGTAGAATAGAAGTGGTCGTGCTACACAAATAGCACAGACAACATGGCGTGCTACACTGTTAGTACATCAGGCTGCCTGTCAAAGTAGCAATTTCTATAGCAGCAGATAGAGTTTGCAAACAATCTTTTTTTTGTGGAAAAGAGAAGATGATTTGGTGCAGAGGATCACCCTTTATTACAGGGAATCTGTCACCAGGTTTTGCTACCCCACCTGAGAGCAGCATGATGTAGGGGCAGACACCCTGATTCCAGTGCTGTATCAGTTTACTTAGTGCAGAAGTTGTGAAAAAATCAAAGTTTCCTCTGCTTCAGATCTAGCAGTGCTCTGAATGATGAGCCCTGTATAAGCACACCCAAACCACTGATTGGCAGCAAGCTGGGAGTTACACAGAGCAGCTGACTAGGAGGCACAAGGCAGCTAGTCCTGTAGTGATAATAATATCCTGCTGATAAAACACTGATTTTATTGAGATAATGCACAGCCTACTAAGTGACACATCACTGGAATCAGGGTCTCTGTCTCTTCATAAAGCTGCTCTGAGATTACATAGCAAAAACCTGATGATATATTCCTTTTAACTCAGGATTCACTAATTGGGTGGAGTAAAATAGGTTTTTCCATACCAGACAACCCTATGCAAATATCTGAATATGCAGTTAAAAAGACAATAATGCTCTAATACCCTTAAACCTACAAAGAAAAAAGTTAACAACATGTTTTTAAAGAACAACCAACATATATGAAAGGAAAACCTACTGACATATGTCTAATAAGAATATATATTACAAAAGCAAAACATGCAATATAATTTTTTTAACTGAGTCAATGGCTGGGTGCATCAGGGACACCACTCACCATAAATCACAAAAATCACAAAAGTTCTGCTAAAGATAATTCATAAATGGGATCCGGCCAGCTTCAGCTCCCCTGCACTTCTCTGGTGCAGCGGAGTAGGAGAGGGGGCAAATCTGTCTCTGCTTGCAGCATATAAGAGTGTAGAGTTTAGACACAAGTGAAAACAAGCTTATGGTCTCAAACTGCCCCCAAGCTCCATCCGGTCACGCAGGAAGCCGGGAAGGAAGCCGTGCGCTCCTGAAGAAAAACATGAGAATAAAAATGTAATTTAATGCTATATTGAATATAATATAAATCCCAAATTAACATTTACTTCTTTACTTGTTGACTATGCTACTTGCTGACTAAATACTCATTTACTAAATATAAAATACTGAAATGAATCATCTAACTGGCCTTGGTATTTATTGTTATCATAAATGTGTTTCTGAATGGAGTTTTTCAATAACACTCTTTGTAGGTACAGTGCATTATAGTCATTTGTGTCTCCCACACTCGAGAATTCTTTTCATTATTGGCATTCAGACATTCAAAGAGCAGATTATAAAAAAATATAAAAATAAAACTAAGTTTCTGTCAGATGTTCATTATGTTTCAGTAAAATTTAATTGGCTGAAGCACAAAAGAATTACATTATTTGCAGTGATTTATACAACTTATATCCAGCATGAAGCTTGGACCACAGGTGGTTCAAATCTAATTGCAAAAAAGTGTGATACTGTGATTTAATATGTACATAATATAATCAGAGTCATAACTATTGGGGATGTAAAGATAGCAGTCAAGCTCTGGCTCTGGTGCCTGACGTGGCCAAGTCACCTCTTCCACACATGAAGATATATTATTATAAATGGCACATGGTTGATAGGGATCCTGTAGCAGATATTGCATCAAGGCTCAGTCGGTTCAAGTTATATCTATCTCACACAGAAATGTTTCATAATTTTCTTTTATGTTCAAAAGATTTTGATCACTAAAATTTGTGTAAATCAATAAACGTCAGTGGCTGGATGGCAGATGCAAGAGTCTGTCTGGATCCCAGAAACTCACTCAGCTTTTATGCACACACAGTGATTACAAGCAAACAGGTCACAGGTGAGGATGCTACCTTTATTAGCCATTCAAACCCATTTGTGTCAAATTCTGTGCATGTTATATGGCCAAAATCACCAGGGTATGTGAACTTTTGATCAGGGTCATTTGGATGTTTTAGGTTGTCATTAAGATTTAAAAAGAAAAAACATTGTAGTTTGACAATAAATGGCTTCACCCATCCAATAACCATGAGTGGAGAAAAAGTTTTTTGTTATCATTCATATTCTCTGAAACAAGGCCAAGAAAGGAAAAATTCTGCCGGGGTATGTAAACTTTTGAGCACAACCGTATATAGAGTCAATGGCCTCAATTCTTCATTTGCGAAGTCACTTTTCTCTTGGTATTCGCTGATGTTTATTGGGCTAATTTATCAAAATGGCGAGTGTAGGTCATAACTTTAGCGCAAATTCAAAACTGGGCTTTTTCTCCTGTAATCAACCTTTTTTGCGACTTTGAGAAAAAAAGTTGCAACTTTTCAAAAAACGTCTCAAAACGTGACTCTTTTGAAAAGATGTGCTTAAAACTACACAAGTTTGGAGTTGTGCCAAATTTTGCTACTTTTTAAAAAGTCACAATTGATGAATAATCCAGAAACATCTGGAATTTCCCACAAAGCGAAAAAAATAAAAATAAATAGGCAACAAGCTAGAACATACAGTAAAGACTAAAAGTTTGGACACACCTTCTCATTTAAAGATTTTTCTGTATTTTCATGACTATGAAAATTGTACATTCACACTGAAGGCATCAAAACTATGAGTTAACACATGTGGAATTATATACTTTGCAAAAAAGTGTGAAACAACTGAAAATATATCTTATATTCTAGGTTCTTTAAAGTAGCCACCTTTTGCTTTGATGACTGCTTTGCACACTCTTGGCATTCTCTTGATGAGCTTCAAGAGGTAGTCACCGGAAATGGTCTTCCAACAATCTTGAAGGAATTCCCAGAGATGCTTAGCACTTGTTGGCCCTTTTGACTTCACTCTGCAGTCCAGCTCACCCCAAACCATCTCGATTGGGTTCAGGTCTGGTGACTATGGAGGCCAGGTCATCTGGCGTAGCACCCCATCACTCTCCTTCTTGGTCAAATAGCCCTTACACAGCCTGGAGGTGTGTTTGGGGTCATTGTCCTTTTGAAAAATAAATGATGGTCCAACTAAACGCAAACCGGATGGAATAGCATGCCGCTGCAAGATGCTGTGGTAGCCATGCTGGTTCAGTATGCCTTCAATTTTGAATAAATCCACAACAGTGTCAACGGCAAAGCACCCCCACACCATCAAACCTCTTCCTCCATGCTTCACTGTTGGAACCAGGCATGTAGAGTCCATCCGTTTACCTTTTCTGCGTCGCACAAAGACACGGTGGTTAGAACAAAAGATCTCAAATTTGGACTCATCAGACCAAAGCACAGATTTCCACTGGTTTAATGTCCATTCCTTGTGTTCTTTAGCCCAAACAAGTCTCTTCTGCTTGTTGCCTGTCCTTAGCAGTGGTTTCCTAGCAGCTATTTTACCATCAAGGCCTGCTGCACAAAGTCTCCTCTTAACAGTTGTTGTAGAGATGTGTCTGCTGCTAGAACTCTGTATGGCATTGACCTGGTCTCTAATCTGAGCTGCTGTTAACCTGCGATTTCTGAGGCTGGTGACTCGGATAAACTTATCCTCAGAAGCAGAGGTCACACTTGGTCTTCCTTTCCTGGGGCGGTCCTCATGTGAGCCAGTTTCTTTGTAGCGCTTGATGGTCTTTGCAACTGCACTTGGGGACACTTTCAAAGTTTTCCCAATTTTGCGCACTGACTGACCTTCATTTCTTAAAGTAACGATGGCCACTCGTTTTTCTTTACTTAGCTGCTTTTTTCTTGCCATAATACAAATTCTAACAGTCTATTCAGTAGGACTATCAGCTGTGTATCCACCAGACTTCTGCACAACACAACTGATTGTCCCAACCCCATTTATAAGGCAAGAAATCCCACTTATTAAACCTGACAGGGCACACCTGTGAAGTGAAGACCATTTCCGGTGACTACCTCTTGAAGCTCATCAAAAGAATGCCAAGAGTGTGCAAAGCAGTCATCAAAGCAAAAGGTGGCTACTTTGAAGAACCTAGAATATAAGACATATTTTCAGTTGTTTCACACTTTTTTGTTAAGTATATAATTCCACATGTGTTAATTCATAGTTTTGATGCCTTCAGTGTGAATGTACAATTTTCCTAGTCATGAAAATACAGAAAAATCTTTAAATGAGAAGGTGTGTCCAAACTTTTGGTCTGTACTGTATAAAAAAAACTTCAAAAACGGCTAAAATAGAATAATGAATTGGGTGCAAACAAAAAAAGGCGCAAAACACACAAAACTAGACAAATAACAAGTGCAAAGGCAATGATGAATCAGGGCCAATATCTGGGAGAATGCAGAAGAATGGCAACTATAGTTCTTAACACTGTTCATGCAACCAAGTCCTCCTGAAGATTCCTAAAGATCAAATATCATTACTGCTGAGATTAATATATCATAAATATAAATATAAGATGTCAACAAAAAGTAGCTGTAGACTTCTTGTACATAAGCAATTCATGCACCATAATTTGGTGTCTTTGAGACATTGCATTTTGCCCCAGAAGCAATACTTCTAGATTGGAATGCCTTCCTAATGGCATTGGATAGAAATTTACCATGTGGTTTTTCTCACATTATCTGTACAAATATTAAAGGCAAAAACCGTGTGTCTATATTACATACATTACAAATGTTAAAATAATACCAATATTTCATATTGTTTAATAAATAAATATTTTGTCATTCCTAGAATTCAAACCTTTTAGTTGTTTAGTATCCAACTACAAATGGTTTGACATGTTTTGGTATTGAAAGAGTAAAAAGTTCAGACAGGCAATTGGCAGAAATAATTGTTCCTTAGAGAGGTGTATTGGATCCTCAAGTTTTATTAAAGTATCTGAAATATAAATTTGATTTTAGAAGATAGGTGTGCTGGTATCTTTTGCTTTTCTTTTTCTTTGAAGGACACTGTTGGTCAGCAGTTGGAGTGGCACCCGCAATGATATGAGTGTATTTTTGTCCCGGAGTTTGCTGGGTAACTTGTGAAACCCCACTTGGAGTACAATAAAGGGTGATGGTGATAGGGGAAAGGAACAACGTCCTGCCTTGGAGCCAAGGCAGTTGCGTAACTGTGATGCCAATATTCAAAAAAGATGTAACAAAAGAACATGGACATTGTAAGACTGTAAGAATAATGTACATTGAGCGCAAGAGATGTGAATATTTTCTAAAAGATGCGATTCCGAGGTATTAAAATGAAAATAGCCTCATAACCCAGCATTAACATAATTCAATCCTGTCAAACTGATTTGGTCACCTTCTTTGAGCAAATGAGACCCAGAATGGACCAAGGTAAGGCCATGGATATTGTCTATCTGAACTTTGCATAGGCATTTCATACTGTGCCACATAATAGGCTGGTACATAAAATGAGAATCATGTGATTGGTGGAAATGTTGCATGTATAAATGGTTTAAGAATTGACTCAGTGATAGGAAACTGAATGTGGTTATTAATGAAAAATGAATCAAAGTTAACAGTGGGGTACCACAAAGGTTAGTATTGGGTCCTCTTCTTTTTATTATGTTTATGAATTACCTTGTTGAGGGCATACAGAGTAGAATTTCAAGGTTTGTATTTTTTTTACATCTGCAAAGAAATCAACACAGAGGATGACAAATTAATATTGCAGATGGATTTAGAGAGAGGCTGGAGGATCAAGCAAAGAAATGGATAGTTTAACAGTAAATAGTAAAACACTGGGTAAAACTGTCACAAAAAAAGACTTGGGAGAATTGGTGGACAGCAAACTCAACTTTAGCAAGAAAGATGCCACGAAAGCAATTAAACTCATGAGCTGCATTAAAAGTGGCTTAGATGCTCATAAAAAGAAAATACACTGCTCAAAAAAAAAATTAAGGAAAATCTGGATCAAACATCGATCTTGATGATGATGATCAAGGATTCAAGTTGGGAATATTTACTGATATAATATGTATAATTAATTTAGATCAAAATGAAATCACATGTCAATGGAAACCTAAAAGACTAGTTGTGGGTTGGATTTCAAATTACTCCTAAAGTCAAAGTAAAAGAATGAAACCACAAGTGGATCCAATTTGTTTGAAATTCATTACAGCAATTTAATAATGTGACTCAATAGTCTGTGTCTACTGTATATCTGGAAGAAAGAAGGCTTCATTGTCATCACAAATTAAGATTCCTTAAAACACAAGCAGTGGAACTTTCTGCCACAGGATGTCGTGAAGATTGATTCGTTATCTAAGTTCAAGGAGGGCCCGGTTGCGTTTCTTGATAAAAAATAATATCACAGGTTGTGGGTTACTAGATTTCTATGATGGCACGTTGATCTAGGGATCTAATTTTATTGCCATGTGTGGCGTCGGAATTAATTTTTCTCTTAATATGAGGCAATTATCACCTGCCTTATAAGATTTTTGACTTTATCTGGATCAACACAAATGCAGAGTCATTCAATACTGAGACACTGTGGGAGAATTAACTGTTTTTTTTAGGACTTACAGCAACCATTATCCACATCACAATAACATGGAGCATTACAGAAGATAATACATACAACAACCAGAAAGATCATACAAGAGAGTATTAACAAACTCTAATACTCTACACAGTCCTTTAGCATAAGCCTGCAGCTTTTGTATACTCTAATACCACTTCTCAACCCTCAGACACAGCTTCTTATTGAGCCAAGGACATCTCCATCTGCAGTGAATGGCTTTGTAAAAATATAAGCAGTCATGTCTTTATTTGTGTAGCCCAGCAAATCCTGAAGTACTTGTTCTTGAAGATCCTTCAAAAAATGGAATTTCACATCAGTATGCTTGTTTCTTGTGTTCATTCTTTCCATCTGCATGCTAGTAATACTTGCTAATGAATAAAAACTGGAGGACAGAGAAAACTGCTCACCTGGTGCTGTTGTCTCAAAGCACAAAGCTTAGAAGAGCTCAGAAATAAAGGGTCCAGCTGCTGCTACTTAGCAGGATGGTAGATCCAACTTAGATTCGAATAGATGTGGAAAAGCGGATTTGCTGAGTTCTCGCATCTCAACAGATATAGAAGTCAGAAAACACTTGAGATAGTGTAGTAGATAATGCAGTTTTACTTTCAAACACATTTTAAAGTGTACTAGCTTCTTCATCAGGAGATTCACAAGTCACGACAAGAGTTGTGGTTCTCCTGATGAATAAGTGAGTTCATTTCGAAAAGCGTTGAGAATAAAACCTCAGGAATACTTGCTTTTCATGCACAGATTTCATTTCTTTGTCTGCATCATTTATTGGCTTTCCTTTTTGAGAGCTCAGATATGGCTTCCCAAAATGTAGGTTCTCATACATTGGCTGTGCGTGCTTTGTAGGAGAGACGTGGAAATAGCCTACCTTTGTTTTCTCTTATTAATTGCCTTGTTTTCGGGTTCGGTTGTATCTGCTCTCTTGTAGTATTTTCACTTCAGCTGACTTCAAGCATTTGTTCAGCTATAATCTGATCACTGTCAGATTTCTCTTCTGTTCTTATTTCTAGTGATGTAATCACATTATCTTTCAAGTCTTCAGAAAAAGTAATGCTGTTGCTTTCAGTAACTATTTTGAGGTTTAGGACTCGTACCATTTAAAATTGTTACGTATCTAACAAAAATTGCTTCTACTGCTGTTTTTTGGCGTTTGGGACATTTTTCTTCTGGTATACATACAAATGTTATGCAACTAAAAGCTCTTGTGTTTTACACTCAGTTTCTTATCATGCCACAGTTCATAAGGAGCTTTCTCTGTCTGCTGTTCTCTAGTAAAGTCTGTATTGTTAATAAGTCGCTGTCATTATGCTTCACCCAGTTTTTTTTGTCAATATTCTGTTGATCTTGCGACTTCAGTCAGGGTTCGGGTCTTAAATTAAACTCTGGTGTGTATGAAACGGTCTCTTGATGCTATATCACATGTTGTTTTTGCTGCATTTTTAGTGAAAAAAAGCAAGTACACAAGTATGTGAAACTCATTTATTTTCGTGATTTTCCTATCTTGTCTTGGTCACCTGAGATGACAGTTTGGATAGTACAGTTAAATTAAATTAGTGATGTGTAATTGACACAAACATCGCCGCCATCTATAATATAATCAGGGATGTGTCCTTCTGTCCGCAACCTCTATAAACTGTGCAAGCGCACTGTGCCTGCACAGTATTGCCGCAGACAGAAGAACACATCCAGCCGTTAGAGGTGAAAAAATCTTCAGCAAGTGTCCATGGTTTAGGAAGAAAGCACACTTGTAAGAAGACTTAATCGCATTCAAAAAGCATTTTTTGCATTCAAAAGAGCATCTTTCATATTCAAGTCAGCCCTTACCTCAGCTAAACAGCCCTACATCAGAACTCTTGTATTTTCTTTATACCACAACCCCAAACAGTTATTCAACACTTTTAACTCAATCCTCCGCCCACCACCACAACCACCTCTGACCTTCCTCATCTCTGCAGAAGACTTTCCCACATATTTCAAAAATAAGATCAACCAAACAAAACAAGCCTTTACTACATAATCGCCACAAACCCTACATACAGTTAGGTCCATATATATTTGGACAGAGACAATATTTTTTTAATTTTGGTTCTAGACATTATCACAATGAATTTTAAACAAAACAATTCAGATGCAGTTGAAGTTCAGACTTTCAGCTTTCATTTGAGGGTATCCACATTAAAATTGGATGAAGGGTTTAGGAGTTTCAGCTCCTTAACATGTGCCACCCTGTTTTTAAAGGGACCAAAAGTAATTGGACAGATTAAATAATTGTAAATAAAATGTTCATTTCTAGTACTTGGTTGAAAACCCTTTGTTGGCACTGACTGCCTGAAGTCTTGAACTCATGGACATCACCAGACGCTGTGTTTCCTCCTTTTTGATGCTCTGCCAGGCCTTCACTGCGGTGGTTTTCAGTTGCTGTTTGTTTGTGGGCCTTTCTGTCTGAAGTTTAGTCTTTAACAAGTGAAATGCATGCTCTATTGGGTTGAGATCAGGTGACTGACTTGGCCATTCAAGAATATTCCACTTATTGGCTTTAATAAACCCCTGGGTTACTTTGGCTTTATGTTTTGGGTCATTGTCCATCTGTAGTATGAAACGACGACCAATCAGTTTGGCTGCATTTGGCTGGATCTGAGCACACAGTATGGCTCTGAATACATCAGAATTCATTCGGCTGCTTCTGTCCTGTGTCACATCATCAATAAACACTAGTGACCCAGTGCCACTGGCAGCCATGCATGCCCAAGCCATCACACTGCCTCCGCCGTGTTTTACAGATCATAGAATCATAGAATCATAGAATTGTAGAGTTGGAGGGTCCTGGGTCATCTGGTCCAACCCCCTGCTCAAAGCAGGAATCACTAAATCATCTCAGATCGATATCTGTCCAGCCTGTGTTTGAAGACGTCCATTGAAGGGGAACTCACCACCTCTCGTGGCAGCCTGTTCCACTCATTGATCACCCTAACTGTCAAAAAGTTTTTTCTAATATCTAATCTGTCTCTCCTCCCATTCAGTTTCATCCCATTGCTTCTAGTCTTTCCTTGTGCAAATGAGAATAAAGATGATCCTTCTACAATGTGACAGCCCTTGAGATATTTGTAGACAGCTATTAAGTCTCTCAGTCTTCTTTTTTGCAAGCTAAACATTCCCAAATCCTCTAACCGTTCCTCATAGGACATGGTTTGCAGACCGGTCACCATTCTGGTCGCTCTTCTCTGAACTTGCTCCAGTTTGTCGATGTCTTTTTTAAAATGTGGTGCCCAAAACTGGACGCAGTATTCCAGATGAGGTCTGACCAAAGAGGAGTAAAGTCTGATAATGACTTCACGTGATCTAGACTTTATGCTTCTGTTAATACATCCCAGAATTGTATTTGCCTTTTTTGCTGCTGCATCACACTATTGACTCATGTTCAGTCTATGATCTATTAGTATACCTAAGTCTTTTTCACATGTACTGTTGCTTAGCTCTATTCCTCCCATTTTGTATATGCTTTTTTCATTTTTCCCTGTTAAAAACCATTCTGTTAGTTACTACCCACTGCTCCAGTTTATTTAGGTCTTTTTGAATCCTCTCTCTCTTCTCTAGTATTAGCTATACCTCCTAGCTTTGTGTCATCAGCAAATTTAATCAGTTTACCCTAAATTCCTTCATCTAAATCATTGATAAAGATGTTGAACAATACGGGTCCCAGGACAGAGCCCTGTGGTACCCCACTTGAGACATTCATCCAACTGGATGTGAAGCCATTTACGACCACTCTTTGAGTCCGATCACTAAGCCAGTTATGAACCCACCTAACAGTTGCCTTGTCCATTCCATACTTGGTAATTTTTTCAATAAGGATGGTGTGAGATACTTTGTCAAATGTTTTGCTGAAGTCAAGATATACTATATCTACAGCACTTCCCTGATCCACCCAGTCAGTGATTCTGTCATAGAAGGAAATTAAGTTAGTCTGACATGACTTGTTAGTTACAAACCCATGCTGACTCTGGTTAATCACTTCATTCTTATCCAGGTACTTACATACATGTTGTTTAATAATTTGTTCAAAGATCTTTCCTGGTATAGAAGTCAGACTCACCGGCCTATAGTTCCCTGGGTCCACCTTCTTCCCCTTTTTGAAGATAGGAACAACATTTGCTCTTCTCCAGTCTACTGGGACTTCTCCTGTTCTCCAAGAATTTTCAAAGATTATGGAGAGTGGTTCTAAAATTTCTTCTACGATCTCCTTCAGTACTCTGAGGTGTAATTCATCTGGACCTGGAGACTTGAATTCATTTATGTTAGCTAAATATTCCCTCACAATCTCTCTGTTTACAGATAACTTGGATTCTTCTATTCCTTTAATAGGACAGTGAAGATCAGTTGATGTTACATTTTCTTTCTGAGAGAAAACAGATGCAAAATAGGAATTAAAAAGTTCGGCCTTCTCAACATCCTTTCTTGCCATTTCACCATTTTCATCCTGTAAAAATCCTATAGCATCTTTGACTTTTCTTTTACTTTTGACATACCCCCAAAATCCTTTTTTATTGCTTTTGACATCTCTTGCAAGCCTTAATTCATTGTCAGCTTTAGCTAACCTGATACGTGCCCTGCCGGTACTGCAGACTGCATTATAATCTTCTTTAGATATGCCTCCCTCTTTCCATTTGATAAACATTTCTTCCTTTCTTTTTAGCATGTGTTTAAGTTCTGTGTTCATCCATCCTGGTTTCCTTAAATGCTTCCCATTCTTCCTACTTTTCGGGATTGTTAACGATTGTGCTTTGAGAATCTCATTTTTAAAAATTTCTCATCCTTCCTGGACATTTTTGTCCTTAAGGACATCCAGCCATTGGATCCCTCCTATTCTCTTTCTGAGTCGCTTAAAATCTGCCTTTCTGAAATCTAACCTTGAAGTTTGAGTCTTCACATATCTTCCTCCTCTAGTTATCCAAAATTCTATAATAGCATGATCGCTGCCTCCTAGGGTCCCAGCCACTTTTACCTCCTCAACCATTTCCTCCCTGTTTATAAGGATTAGATCCAAAGTAGCAGATCCCCTTTTTTCTCCCCTACCTTTTGGAAGATAAAGTTGTCAGCAAGAAAGGATAAGAATTTGCTTGACCTGTTAGCTTTACTTGAGAGAGATTCCCAACAAATGTCTGGATAGTTGAAATCTCCCATGACCACTACGTCATATTTTTTGAAGAACTTGGTCATTTGATACATAAAGAGTTCATCCATATCTTCAGCTTGCCCAGGTGGCCTGTAGTAAATGCCTACAATGGTGTCCTTTCCGTTGTTCTCTCCTTGTATTCTTACCCAAACAGTTTCCACAGAACTCCCAGTCTCTGAAGCTTCAATCTCTGTGTAGATATACGCTTTTCTAACATACAATGCGACATCTCCTCCTCGTTTATCAAGTCTGTTTCTTGCAAAAAAGTTGTATCCTTTTAGCCTTGTATTCCAATCATGTGTATCGTCCCACCAAGTTTCAGTGATTCCAATGACATCATATTTCTTTTCCTGCGTTAGTACTTCCAATTCTCCTTGTTTGTTGCCCATGCTTTGTGCATTTGTATAAAAACATTTTAGTTTGAGATTGGTTTCTCTTCCTCCCATATTTTTATTATTTAAATTTTTTTGTCTTTGTTCTTCCTTTCCACTTCCAGTAGCAGAGATCTCAATAGTATTTGTCAGCTGTATATCTTTTTTTGGCCTTTTGCTTCCCTTCCCACATTGTTCTAGTTTAAAGCTCTCCTGATGAGTGTAGCAAGGCGACTTCCAAATACATGTTTTCCAGTCTTCGTAAGGTGCACCCCATCTCTAGCAAGTAGTCCATCATATAGGTAATTCATTCCGTGATCCAGAAATCCAAATCCTTGCTGACGGCACCATCGACGTAGCCAGTTGTTCGCCTGTAGAATCTTATTCCACCTCATTGTTCCATGGCCATCCACTGGGAGGATGGATGAGAAGACCACCTGCGCTCCTAATTCTTTCACTTTCTTGCCTAAGTCTTCAAAGTCACTGCAGATGGTTTCCAGGTCCTTTCTTGCGGTGTCATTTGTCCCCACATGTATTAGCAGGAATGGGTAGTGATCTGTACATCTGAAGAGTCTTGATATCCTATCAGACACATCTTTAATTTTTGCCCTCAAATGAAAGCTGAAAGTCTGAACTTCAACTGCATCTGAATTGTTTTGTTTAAAATTCATTGTGGTAATGTCTAGAACCAAAATTAGAAAAATGTTGTCTCTGTCCAAATATTTATGGACCTAACTGTATAACAGACCAGTGCCCCTCCCACATAACCTTCCTCCCCACCATCACTGACCATCATTGAAGGAAAGCTTTATTATCCCCTCTCCAATCTCATTTAACCACTTGTGCCTTTGACCACATCCCATCCCACCTCTTCCCCAACCTCACCATCATGTTTATCCTGGCCTTAACCCATCTCTTTAACCTATTGTTAACTTCTGGTACCTTCCCTTCTGGTTTTAAACATGCAACATCACACCTATCCTGAAGAAACCTTTCCTTGACCCAATGTTTGCATGCAGTTATCATCCAAAATTGCTACTCCAGTCAACCTCCAAACTCCTCAAACAACATGTTCATGTTGAACTTGCTTCCAACCTCTCCTCTAAGTCACTGTTTGGCAACCCGCAATCCAGCTTCCATCCCCACCATTCCACCAAAACTGCCCTGACCAAAATTACTAATGACTTACTACCAAAGTTACCAGACAATTCTCTATACTCCTCCTTCTAGACCTGTCCTCAGCCTTTGACACAGTCGACCACTCCCTCCTACTACAAATCCTCTCTTCCCTTGGAATCAAAGACCTTGTTTTCTCCAGGATCCCCTCACACTTTTCTAATGGCACATTAAGTGCATGCCCTCATTATCTCTCGCCTCAACTACTGCAATATCTTCCTTTGTGGCCTCCCTGCTAACACTCACGCACCTTTCCAATATGTCCTTAAGTCTGCTGCCTGACTAGTCCATCTCTTCCCATACTACTCCTCTTCTTCTCCCCTCTGCATATCCCTTCATTGACAACCAATTTTCGAATGTATCCAGTTCAAACTGCTAACACTGACTAACAAAGCCATCAATAATATGTATCCTCCACATATCTCTTAACTAATCAACCCGCAGCTTCCAATTCCAAACCCCTGGTTCTCCCAAGACCTCCTTCGCTCTTTGACACTCATATATTCCACACCCAATCACCTCCAAGACTTCTGAGTATCCCCCATCCTCTGGAATTCTGTGCTGCAATGCATCCAATTATCTGCCACACTTGGAACTTTCAGACGGAACTTGAAAAACCATCTCTTCAAGAAAGCTTACAGTCTACAACGACTCCCTGACATTTCACCACCACAATCCCCTAACCTACTGCCTTCTTCTCCACTATCCTGTAAAATTTAAGCCCAAGCTCACAAGGGCAGGGCCCTCTCATTTCTGTACTAGTTTGCCATTATTAGTTTGCTCACTGTAATTTATATTTGTATTTTCTATGTAATTGTCTATGTAGCCCCGTCTCATGTACAACACCATGGAATCAATGGTGCTCTAAAAATAAATAGTAATAATAATAATATAGTATGCAGGAGAAGTGAACCTCTGGAAGATTCCTTATAATAGTCTGTTCACTAAGCTGTGCTGTGCCATTTACATGTCTGTCTGAACACATGATGTATTGCAGATTTTGCTTTCAGCACAATTATTCGGCACTCAGATATTGTGGGAGAATCAGCTGCTCTACTTGTGACAAACTAAATTGCAGACCATTACCTACTTCACCCTATCATGGAGAATTACAGAAAATAATACACACAAATAAACCAGAGAGGCCATAGAATACAATATTAACAAACTCTAATTTTTAAAACAGCAACTTTTGCTGTTTGCCCAACCAAGTTCCTTCTGCATAAGCTTGCAGCTGTTATATACTCCAACACATGCTGAGTTATAGGTGGACTTAATAGACTTGTAGATACTTTCAATTGTACAATAATGAAATTATGACTTACATTAAGACTGTAAAAATGAGCAAGGCCTGCTTTTTGGTCAGAATTCTATCAGCAACTCTAATGAAAACTCGTCTAGGGAAGTTCTGTAACTACATTAATGGAAGAACTGGCTAGGTGTAAATTTCTGGTTTATTTTTAATATATGTCTTACTTAATAAAATTAATCTGGTGAGGATTTAAATATCAAAGTATGAGATCGGTATCAGAAACAACTAGAAGTGATAATTTGTTTAACTGAAAAGGTTAGTCTACTTGATTGTCATAATAGTTCCATGTACAGTGCATACCAGAGTTAATGAATGACATACAGCAGGTACATTGACAGTAGCCAGGCTAGGTTTAAACGAGAAACATTAAATCATTAAAATCTATGTGCATTTTCATTTTAACGCCAACCACAAAGAGCATGCTTACAATGACACTGGTCCTAATGCTCCGTACATACATACATACTGTAAAGAACATAATGATTAAAAAACTGGATTAAGCAAAGTTTTCAGAAGCAATAACGTATTAGCTTCTTCAACTGTACCTATATCAGTCAATTTAGATTACACAGGGATAATGTAAAACTCTTGGGCCTCAATGTCAGATCTAGACATGGGCCCTACAATCACCATATACTATTTATAGTATTGTTGCATTCTTATGGCAGAGGGATTTTTGGGACCTTACAAACACCCTGGTAGGTTTGTGACTGCATCCTCTGCACTCCTATAATTATATCCCTGAATATACAATTTAAAACGCATAGTAGAATATAATTATAAGTCGCTGTACTGAGAAATTAATTGCAGGAGTTTCTAACAATAATATTTGAAAGCATATACAGTAAAACAAAAGCTAAACCGTCTTTTGGATTATTAACAAAGGTACATTCACATGTGCTGGAATAGCGGCAGAATTTCCATCCAAAGTTTCAGACAGTGGCATTTAGGTTAAGTTTCATTATAACATTTTGCTTTTAAATAGATTAGGCATACATTATACAGTATGACACTAGGAGGCCACATCAAATTTTCTGCCCATGGATATGCACCTATCTTCATCCAGCCTTTATGTGAATTATTAACTGTGTTGCTGGCTGAGGCCAATCACTGGTCTTAGCAATGATGATGGCACATGATTGCTGAGGTTTATGTTTGGCTGCAGCGGTAATGTTAAAACGTAATCAGTTCACAAAAACTGTAGCAATTCACTGTCTTTTACAATTCAAGTAATATTATTAAAATGTAACCTTTATTATTTCCATTATGCATATGTATATATAGTGCTGTGCAAATGAATTGGGACAAAGCATTTTTTAAGTAAAATCGTAAGCTGGTTACCAGTCAGTGATTCAAACCAGTTTTAACTTTTTTGAACAGGTGTGAGTGTACAACCGTAAGTAACAAAATGTGGTTTGACTGGTTTTAGTCAGAAAATAACAGCTAGCTGCCCCCTCAGCTTCAGTTGAGAGCTTGTTTCTGTGAGGAGTGGTTTAGTGTACTTTTTCTCCATGCCACCATTCCAAGTGTGTGAAGAAATTCCTGGAAGAAAATAAAGTAAAAGTGCTGGACTGGCCTGGCAATTCACCAGACTTAAATCCTATAGAAAATTTGTGGAGCATTGTGAAGAGAAGTCTTGGCAAAATGGACTGTACAACCAAAGAATGCATGATAAACAGTGCCATACAAGTGTGGTTCCATGATGAAGAATTGAAGAATTTATGCAAAAACTTGGTAGAATCAATGCCAAAACGCATTGAAAATATTATATCTGCTAAAGGGGGACATATTTCTTGCTAAAATTAGTATGTAACAGTGCATTATAACATTTTATTATTAAATATTCAAAAATATGTTTTTTTTGGGCTTTGTCCCAATTAATTTGCACAGCACTGTATATACACACACATATACAGTGGGGAAAATAAGTATTTGACACACTGCCGATTTTGCTAAGTTTTCCCACCTACAAAGATTGGAGAGGTCTGCAATTTTTATCGTGGGTACACTACAACTGTGAGAAACCGAATCTAAAAAAAATCCAGAAAATCACATTGTATGATTTTTACATAACTAATTAGCATTTTATCGCATGAATAAGTATTTGATACAATAGAAGAAAAGAAATTAATATTTGCTACAGAAACCTTTGTTTGCAATTGCAGAGGTCAGACATTTCCTGTAGTTGTTGAACAAGTTTGCACACACTGCAGCAGGAATTTTGGCCCACTTCTCCATACAGATCTTCTCCAGATCTTTCAGGTTTCGGGGCTGTCGCTGGGCAACATTGAGTTTCAGCTCCCTCCGAAGATTTTCTATTGGGTTCAGGTCTGGAGACTGGCTAGGCCACTCCAGGGCCTTTAAAAGCCACTCCTTAGTTGCCCTGCCTGTGTGTTTCAGGTCATTGCCATGCTGAAAGACTCACAACTGAGAGCCAGGACCTACCTTCAATGCTCTTACTGAGGGAAGGAGATTGTTGGCCAAAATCTCGCGATACATGACCCCATCCATCCCCCTTCAATACGATTCAGTTGTCCTGTTCCCTTTGCAGAAAAGCATCCCCGAAGTATGATGTTTCCTTCACCATGCTTCATGGCTGGGACGGTGTTCTTGGGAATGTTCTCATACTTTTTCTTCCTCCAAACCTGGGAAGTGAAGTTTATACCAAAAAGTTCTATTTTCGTCTCATCTGACCACATGACATTTTCTCATGCCTCCTATGGATCGTCCAGATGGCATTGGTGAACTTCAAACGGGCCTAGACATGTTCTGGCATGAGCAGGGGGACCTTGCGTGCCCTGGAGGATTTTAATCAATGACGGCATAGTGTGTTACTAACAGTAATGTTTGAAACTGTGGTCCTAGCTCTCTTCAGGTCATTGACCAGGTCCTCCCGTGTAGTTCTGGGCTGATGCCTGACCTTTCTCAGAATAATTTTTAACCCACGATGCAGAATTTGTCATTGAGTCCCAGACCGAGGAAGATTGACAGTCATCTAGTGTTTCTTCCATTTTCTAATAATTGCGCCAACGGTTGTTGCCTTCTCAACAAGCTGCTTGCCTATTGTCCTGTAGCCCATCCCAGCCTTGTGCAGACCTACAATTTTGTCCCAGGTGTCCTTAGATAGCTTTTTGGTCTCTCATGGTGGAGAAGTTGGAGTGTGATTGATTGTGTGGACAGGTCTTTTACACAGGTAAGGAGTTCAAACAGGTGCAATTAATAGAGGTAATAAATTCAGAGTAGGAGGGCTTCTTAAAGAAAAACTAACAGGTCTGTAAGAGCCAGAATTCTTGCTGGTTGGTAGGTCGTCAAATACTAATTTTATGAAATAAATTTCAATTTAATTATTTAAAAATCATATAATGTGATTTTCTGCTTTTTATTTTTAGATTCTGTCTCTCACAGTTGAAGTGTACCTATGATAAAAATTACAGACCTCTCCATTCTTTGTAGGTGGGTAAACTTTGCAAAATTGGCAGTGTATCAAATACTTATTTTCCCCACTGTATATATGAAACTAGAAATACAAATCTACAAAATCTCACAGGGTGAAAATAGGAGTAAATTAAATATTATTATTATTTAACAGCCTTTGGCTCAATCTCATGCCATAGCGACTTGATGGTTGAACGATCTGTAGGAAGATTGATCTTGTGCAAGCCTAGATAGGTGCACCAGGGTCTTCTTTGCCATTATTTTGATTTTATCAAGCCATCGGGTTTCTGATCTTGATGTCCTGCTCTAGTGATTACTCCCTTTATATGATGTGTCCAAAGTGGGCAAGTCATAGCTTGACTATCCTTGCTTCAAGTGATATGTCTTCTTGCCATCCATAGTATTGATAACATCCTTCTCCAGCACCATTTCTCAAAGGCGTTGATTTTTCTTCTGTCTTGTTTCTTTATCGTCCAGGTTTCGCATCCATATGTTACTACAGAAAAAAACAGACTATGTATGAGTCATGTTTCCGTCACCAGTGAAATGTTCCTCGATTTGAAGACCTTGTCCGGTGACTTCATTGTTGATATGCTCATAGCTATTCTCCTATTGACTTCCAGTAGAGCGGAGTCTTTGGAGAAAGACAGTCTGGGTGCATCCCTGCGAGTGGTGTGGCCATGATGCGAATAATACTGTAGGCCCTTCTTTTTGATGATGTGGGTGAGACTCTTCCCCTCTCCTCACTCAGATCTGAAAATCTCCTGCCTTTATAAGGATATTGGTTTGGCCAACAAACGCGACCAGTAATCATGCTGATACGTTATAGTAATATATCATGCACTTTATTCACCTTACCTATATGCTGCTAACCCTGATGATTAAAGCTGGACTAATTATTGAAGAAAGGCATAGGGATACTTCTCCATTGTATTAGTTAGCTGATCTATCAGGTAGTTAGTCATCCACTATTTATAGAGTATAGATTTTAATTAGGACCATCTTTCATAGTAGCTATCTTGTCACCTGATCGATTAGATAATAATATGTATCAGCTAGCTATCAAGTAGCTGGTTATGAATATCTTTTTACAGGAACCAGTACAACCAGTTCTAATTGACTTAAGTGGACTGACACCAATTGATCGATTAGATAGTAATATTTTTCAGCCAGCTATCAAGTATTTGGATAGTAATATCTTACTATAGGAAGGATTATACCACAATAAGTCTGAACTAATTTAAGTGGACTGACACTAATATAAGTGGACTGATATTAACCAAATACAAATTATATAGGGCTGACTAATTAATTTACTACTATTTTTGCCCTGTGAGATTTTGCATACTGTGTATTTGTATATCTATATACAGTACAGACCAAAAGTTTGGACACACCTTCTCATTTAAAGATTTTTCTGTATTTTCTTGACTATGAAAATTGTACATTCACACTGAAGGCATCAAAACTATGAATTAACACATGTGGAATTATATACTTAACAAAAAAGTGTGAAACAACTGAAAATATGTCTTATATTCTAGGTTCTTCAAAGTAGCCACCTTTTGCTTTGATGACTGCTTTGCACACTCTTGGCATTCTCTTGATGAGCTTCAAGAGGTAGTCACCGGAAATGGTCTTCCAACCATCTTGAAGGAGTTCCCAGAGATGCTTAGCACTTGTTGGCCCTTTGCCTTCACTCTGCGGTCCAGCTCACCACAAAACATGTCGATTGGGTTCAGGTCTGGTGACTGTGGAGGCCAGGCCATCTGGCGTAGCACCCCATCACTCTCCTTTTTGGTCAAATTGCCCTTACACAGCCTGGAGGTGTGTTTGGGGTCATTGTCCTGTTGAAAAATAAATGATGGTCCAACTAAACGCAAACCGGATGGAATAGCATGCCACTGCAAGATGCTGTGGTAGCCATGCTGGTTCAGTATGCCTTCAATTTTGAATAAATCCCCAACAGTGTCACCAGCAAAGCACCCCCACACCATCACACCTCCTCCTCCATGCTTCACAGTGGGAACCAGGCATGTAGAGTCCATCCGTTCACCTTTTCTGCGTCGCACAAAGACACGGTGGTTGGAACCAAAGATCTCAAATTTGGACTCATCAGACCAAAGCACAGATTTCCACTGGTCTAATGTCCATTCCTTGTGTTCTTTAGCCCAAACAAGTCTCTTCTGCTTGTTGCCTGTCCTTAGCAGTGGTTTCCTAGCAGCTATTTTACTATGAATGCCTGCTGCACAAAGTCTCCTCTTAACGGTTGTTGAAGAGATGTGTCTGCTGCTGGAACTCTTTGTGGCATTGACCTGGTTTCTAATCTGAGCTGCTGTTAATCTGCGATTTCTGAGGCTGGTGACTCGGATAAACTTATCCTCAGAAGCAGAGGTGACTCTTGGTCTTCCTTTCCTGGGGCGGTCCTCATGTGAGACAGTTTCTTTGTAACGCTTGATGGTTTTTGCAACTGCACTTGGGGGCACTTTCAAAGTTTTCCCAATTTTTTGCACTGACTAACCTTCATTTCTTAAAGTAATGATGGCCACTCGTTTTTCTTTACTTAGCTGCTTTTTTTCTTGCCATATTACAAATTCTAACAGTCTATTCAGTAAGACTATCCGCTGTGTATCCACCAGACTTCTGCACAACACAACTGATGGTCCCAACCCCATTTATAAGGCAAGAAATCCCACTTATTGAACCTGACAGGGCACACATGTGAAGTGGAAACCATTTCCGGTGACTACCTCTTGAATCTCATCAAGAGAATGGCAAGAGTGTGCAAAGCAGTCATCAAAGCAAAAGGTGGCTACTTTAAAGAACCTAGAATATAAGACATATGTTCAGCTATTTCACACTTTTTTGTTAAGTATATAATTCCACATGTGTTAATTCATAGTTTTGATGCCTTCAGTGTGAATGTACAATTTTCATAGTCATGAAAATACAGAAAAATCTTTAAATGAGAAGGTGTGTCCAAACTTTTGGTCTGTACTGTATATATAGACAAATCTATCTATATATATAGACATATATATATACTAGCTATTGAACCCGTTCTACGCCCGGGTGGAAAGTATTTTTATTGGTATATTGTCTCCCAAGCTGATATGTGCTGCCCCCGTCCTGGTATTTGTGCTGCCCCCATCCTGGTATTCGTGCTGCCCCCATCTTGGTATTTGTGCTCCCAAAATACTGTTCCCCCATCCTGTTATGTGCTGCCCCAATCCTATCCTGGTATGCATGGCACCCCTCATCCCTATCCTGGTATGCATGGCACCCCTCATTCCTATCCTGGTATGCATGACACCCCTCATCCCTATCTTGGTATGCATGGGCTCCCCTCTTCCCTATCCTGGTATGCATGGCACTCCTCATCCCTATCCTGGTATGCATGGCACCCCTCATCCCCATCCTGGTATGCATGGCACCCTTCACCCCCAATCCTGGTATGCATGGCACCCTTCACCCCCAATGCTGGTATGCATGGCAGCCCTCACCCTCAATCCTGGTATGCATGGCACCCCTCACCCCCAATCCTGGTACGCATGGCACTCCTCATCCTCAATCCTGGTATGCATGGCACCCCTCATCCCCAATCCTGGTGCGCATGGCACCCCTCATACCCAATCCTGGTACACATGGCACCCCTCATCCCCAATCCTGGTATACATGGCACCTCATGCCTCATCCTGGTATGCATGGTCCCCTCACCCCCATCCTGGTATGCATGGCACTCCTCATCCCTATCCTGGTATGCATGGTATCCCATTCCTCATCCCTATCCTGGTATGCATGGTATCCCATTCCTCATCCCTATCCTGGTATGCATGGTATCCCATTCCTCATCCCTATCCTGGTATACATCGTGCCCCTCATCCCTATCCTGGTATGCATGGCCCCTCATCCGAATCCTGGCATACATGGCCCCCCTACATCCCTATCCTGGTATGCATGGTACCCCTCATCCCTATCCAGGTATGCATGGCACCCCTCATCCCCAATCCTGGTATGCATGGCACCCCTCATCCCCAATCCTGGTATGCATGGCACCCCTCATTCCCAATCCTGGCATGCATGGCACCCCTCATCCCCAATCTTGGTATGCATGGCACCCCTCATCCCCAATCCTGGTATGCATGGCACCCCTCATCCCCAATCCTGGTATGCATGGCACCCCTCATTCCAATCCTGGTATGCATGGCACTCCTCATCCCCAATCCTGGTACGCTTGGCACCCCTCAACCCCAATCCTGGTATGCATGGCACCCCTCATTCCAATCCTGGTATTCATGGCACCCCATGCCTCATCCTGGTATGCATGGTCCCCTCATCCCTAATCCTGGTCTGGTATGCATGGCACCCCTCATCCCCAATCCTGGTATGCATGGCATCCCATCCCTCATCCTGGTATGCATGGTACCCCTCATCCCTATTCTGGTATGCATGGTACCCCTCATCCTGGTATGCATGGCACCCCATCGCTCATCCTGGTATGCATGGCACCCCATCGCTCATCCTGGTATGCATGGCACCCCATCCCTCATCCTGGTATACATGGCACCGCTCATCCCAATTCTGGTATGCATGGTCCCCTCACCCCCCAATCCTGGTATATATGGCACCATTCACCCCCCAATCCTAGTATGCAAGGTCCCCTCAGCCCTCAATCCTGGTATGTATGGCACCCCTCATCCCTATCATGCTGCACACACACAAAAAAATAAACACTTTTACTCATCTTTCTTCCCTGTGCTCCAGTGCTGTGTCCCTTTCTGTCAGATTCATACCGCGCTGTCCAGCGCCATTTTGCTGAAGACACACTGCAAATGTGCTATGCGCATGCGCCGATTCTGAAACCTCACTCCTGCCCCGGACAGAGGGACGCATCTCCGGTTATGTTATATATATACACTGCTCAAAAAAATAAAGGGAACACTCGAATGAAATATTCTCAATGAATACTTTGTTCTGTACAAAGTTGAATGTGTTGACAACAAAATCACACAAAAATCATCAATGGAAATCAAATTTATTAACCAATGGAGGCCTGGATTTGGAGTCACCCCCAAAATTAAAGTGGAAAAACACAATACAGGCTGATCCAACTTTGATGTAATGTCCTAAAAACAAATCAAAATGAAGCTCAGTATTGTGTGTGGCCTCCACGTGCCTGTATGACCTCCCTACAATGCCTGGGCATGCTCCTGATGAGGTTGCGGATGGTCTCCTGTGGGATCTCATCCCAGACCTGGACTAAAGCATCCGCCAACTCCTGGACAGTCTGTGGTGCAACATGACGTTGGTGGATAGAGCAGATGTGCTCAATCGGATTCAGGCCTTGGGAACGGGCGGGCCAGTCCATATCTTCAATGCCTTCATCTTGCAGGAACTGCTGACACACTCCAGCCACATGAGGTCTGGCATTGTTCTGCATTAGGAGGAACCCAGGGCCAGCCACACCAGCATATGGTCTCACAAGGGGTCTGATGATCTCATCTTGGTACCTAATGGCACTCAGGCTACCTCTGGCGAGCACATGGAGGGCTGTGCGGCCGTCCAAAGAAATGTCACCCCACACCATTACTGACCCACTGCCAAACCGGTCAAGCTGAAGGATGTTGCAGGCAGCAGATCGCTCTCCACGGTGTCTCCAGACTCTGTCACGTCTGTCACATATGCTCAGTGTGTACCTGCTTTCATCTGTGAAGAGCACAGGGCGCCAGTGGCGACTTTGCCAATCCTGGTGTTCTGTGGTAAATGCCAAGCGTCCTGCACGGTGTTGGGCTGTTAGCACAACCCCCATCTGTGGACGTCGGGCCCTCATACCACCCTCATGAAGTCGGTTTCTAACCGTTTGTGAAGACACATGCACATTTGTGGTCTGCTGGAGGTAATTTTGCAGGGTTCTGGCAATACGCCTCCTTGTTCCTCCTTGCACAAAGGCGGAGGTATCGGTCCTGCTTATGGGTTGTTGCCCTCCTACGGCCCCCTCCACGTCTCCTGGTGTACTGGCCTGTCTCCAGGTAGCGCCTCCAGCCTCTGGACACTACGCTGACAGACACAGCAAACCTTCTTGCCACAGCTCGCATTGATGTGCCATCCTGGATGAGGTGCACTACCTGAGCAACTTCTGTGGGTTGTAGAGTCTGTCTCATGCTACCACGAGTGTGAAAGCACAACCAACATTCAAAAGTGACCAAAACGTCAGCCAGAAAACATTGGTACTGAGATGTGGTCTGTGGTCCCCACCTGCAGAACCACTCCTTTATTGAGTGTGTCTTGATAATTGCCAATAATTTACATCTCTTGTCTATTCCATTTGCACAACAGCATGTGAAATTGATTGTCAATCAGTGATGCTTCCTAAGTGGACAGTTTGATTTTGCAGAAGTGTTCCCTTTATTTTTTTGAGCAGTGTATATATCTATATGTATATACATACAGTATATACAGTATATATAGTGTCTTTTAAAGGAAATAAAGGTTAGATGTTTATAATATTACTCCATTTGGAATTGACAGTGAATTAATATATTATTAATGATGACACCTCTCCTGTTGATAGTCAGTGAAGTTATAATTTAAATGGACCTTGTAGCATTTTTATACATTGGAAGTTGGCAGGTGAGTATCAGTTGTTTTAGTTATTTTAATGCAATTCCTACCTTGTGCTCACTTTTAAAAAATCTTGCCCCAGTTGTTCAGTTTCTGCCAAAATAGATTGCTCAACAATCTCTGGTAACTCCAGAAACACATAATTTTCAGCAATATATTTACAGGATAAAATCCTGCAAAAATAACTGCATACAATATGTATTATATCATAATCTTTATTAATCACAATTTCATGAAAATGCATAAGAAATTGGATGATTCAATCTAAAAATGCACCTGAGAAGAAAAAGATGGATTGAAGTAATACAAGAAAGGTAAGTAGTTAATATACATATGGATTTTGTGGTCATGTACACTAAAGGATATTAAGGATTTTGAAATATTCAAATAATAATGATTAGAGTCACTATAGTTTTTAATATTTAAAAAGTTGAAAGTGTAATAAAGTATAAAAGGGTTAATTCTAATAAAAATATTCAAGCATATCCAAATATCAGTGCATAGGGTATAAACTTATTGGTCCCTGGTTGGTACAGAAAATGCACATGACATATTGTAAATAATTACTAAATCCCATCCCATGATGTAATATCTTAATGCCCAGGTCATTAATGCGTGTGTGTGTAAATATATATATATATATATATATATATATATATATATACAGTATATATATATATATATATATATATATATATATATATATATATATATATTATATTTATATATAGTAGCATGTAAAAGTTTGGCCACCCCTGGTCAAAATTACTGTTATTGTAATTTTTACATTTTAAAAATTACAAAAAGGAAAATGTGCCGATTCTTAAACTTTTTGCACCCTTGGAGATTTGTGGGCTCAGATAACTTTGAGCAAGGTTTCAACCTTAATTAGCCTGCTAGGGTTATGGCTTGTTCACTATCATCGTTAGGAAAGGCCCGGTGATGCAAATTTCCAGCTTTATAAAAACACAGCCGCCTCTAACCTTGTGCCAAAAAATAGCAGCAGTTCTGCTTAGCAGCTGCCTAGCACTCTGAAAATAAAAATGGTGGAGGTCCACAAAGCATGAGAAGACCATGAGAAGCCCATAAGAAGATAGCAAAGCATTTTCAGGTTGCCCTTTCCTCAGTTTGAAATGTAATTAAGAAATGGCAGTTAACAGGAACAGTGGAGATTAAGATAAGGTCTGGAAGACAAAGAAAAAATTCAGTGAGAGCTGCTCGTAGCATTGCTAGAGAGGCAAATCAGAACCCTCTGATTGATTACAAAAGACCTTCAGAAAGATACAGCAGACTCTGGAGTTGTGGTACATCGTTCTGCTGCTCAGAGAAACCTGCACAAATAGGGCCTTCATGGAAGAGTCATCAGAAGAAAACCTCTCCTGCATCGCCTGTGCCATCCTTAACCTTAGGTATTTTAGGGATCATTTCATCTTCATCTTGCTTAACTGTTCCCAATAACAGTAATTTCGACTAGGGGTGCACAAACGTTTACATATGTACAATATATACTGGCAGTGCCTTGAAAAAGTCTTCACATCCTGTGAACTTTTGAACATTTTTCACACTACACTCACACACTTAAATGTATTTTATTGGGATTATATGTGACATACCAACATAAAGTAGCAAGTATTTGTGAAGTGTAAAGGAAATGTTACATGGTCTTCTCATTATTTTAAAAATATAAATCTGAAAATTGTGACGTGCATTTGTATTCAGCCCTTCTGAGTCAATACCTTGTAGAACCACCTTTCGCTTCAAATAATGCTGTAAGTCTTTTGGGTTATATCTCCACCAGCTTTTCTCATCCAAAGGCTGACATTTTTGCCCATTCTTCTTTGCAAACTAGAACTTGCTCATTGAGATTGGATGGAGAGTGTCAGTAAACAGCAACTTTCAAGTCTCATCACAGATTCCCAATGAGATTTAGGTCTGGACTGTGACTGGGCCATTCAAATACATGCTTTGATCTAAATGATTCTATTGCAGCTCTGGCAATATGTTTAGGGTCGTTGTCCTGCTGGAAGGTGAACCTATACCCCAGTCTCAAGTCTTTTGCAGCCTCTAACAGGTTTTCCGGTTATCCTCCACGATAATCACGTAGCACCACACATAGCATTATGTTTAGTCCAAAACGTTCTACTCTTATCTCATCTGACCAAAGCACCTTCTTCCACATGCTAGCTCTCTCCCCTATATTGCTTTTTGCAAACTCCAAATGGGAATTTTTATGGCCACCTTTCAAAAATAGCTTTTTTCTTGACATTCTTCCATAAAGACCAGATTTGTGCAGTATACAACTAATAATTGTCATGTGAATAGATTCTCCCACCGGAGCTGTGGATCTCTGCAGCTCCTCCAGAGTGACCATGGGCCTCTTGGTTGTTTCTCTTATTTAGGGCTCTCCTTGCTTGGGATATCAGTTTAGGTAGACTGTCAAGTCATAGTAGGTTTGTAGTTGTGCCATACTCATATTTTTGGATGATGGTGCTAAGTGAGATGTTCAGAGCTTGGGCTATTTTTTTTAGAACATCACCCTGCTTTACTCTTCTTCACAACTTTATCCCTCACCTGTCTGGTGTGTTTCTTGATTTTAATGATGCTGTTTGATCCATAATGTTCTGAAACAAGCCTCTGAGGCCTTAACAGAACAGCTGTAGTTATACTGAGTATAAATTACACACAGGTAGACTCAATTCACTAATTATGTGACTTCTGGAGACAATTGGTCACTCGGGATTTTATTTAGGGGTATCAGACTACAGGGGGCTGAATCCAAATACAAGTCACAATTTTCAGATTTATATTTGAAAATAATTCGAAAACCATGTATAATTTCCTTTACACTTCACAAATACTTGCTACTTTGTTTTGGTATATCACAAAAAACACAATAAAATACATTTAAGCGTTTGAGTGTAGTCTAAAAAAATTGTGGAAACGTTCATGGTGTATGAATAGCTTTTCAAGGAAGGCACTGTATAAATATATATATATATTTGGTAACTTTTGAAGAAAGTTGAGGTTCTCCTGAGCCTTTGAAGACATAATAGCAATCAGTAATCAGAGTTTGAAATAACTCAAACGCTCTGAAATTATTATGTGCCTGTAACCCAAGATAACACTTTCTGCTCCCATGCTCAAGCAGCCAAGTATGGAAAAATGAAGATTTTATTTTTATTGGCAAATGTCATAAAGTTTCAACAATGAAAGCTTACTGAAATGAAGGGCTGCTATTGGACAGACAGAACAGCACTTTTCACAATAGGCACATAACTTCACCTCTGAAAACTTTAGAACTGATAAAAAGCTTAAGGCTTAAAGGGAACCTGTCAAGATGAAAATGATATCTGATTTGCAGGCTGGATGTTATAAAGCAGGAGGAGCTGATCGGATTGATATACATTTTTGTAGAAAAATTTTCACTAAACCCTGCATTTTACTAACTGAAATGTAAGATAAACTAAAACTTTTCTAACAAACCTATTTACCATTCTACTCAGCTTCAACTTCTCTATACCATGTTGTCCACAAATCGAGCTGCATGTGCAATATAACAGGTTCCCTTTAATATGTTAAGCAATAGTAGTTCTACATTGCCCCCAATCAAATACATGGAGATGCAAGTTGTGCGTAAAAGTTGAGAGTTCAAGTTGTGCATCATTAAAAAGCATTGTATTCAGTTCCTGCACTACACTGCATTTCAGCTGACAATAACCAAGCAGTGATGAGTTTACAGTCATGTCATCATGCCAACATATCACAAGTGTAGATAGCATGTGCTAGATAACAAGTAAAAATTTAAATGAAATACATTTATGAAGTTAAAAGCTTAATTCCACTGCAAGCTTTTTTATGAGTTTCCTCATTTTGGACTACACATAAAGGGAACCTGTCAGGTGATTCATGCTCCCCAAACCACAGGCAGCATAAATCGCTGCATACCTGCATGATGAAAGCCAGATACAGTAGAATGTAAAAGTTTGGGCACCGCTGGTCAAAATTACTGTTATTGTGAACAGTTAAGGAAGTTGAAGATGAAATGATTTCTAAAAGGGCTAAAGTTAATGATGACACATTTCCTTTGTATTTTAGGCAAAAAAATATATATTTTCATCTTTTACATTTTAAAAGTAGCCAAAAAAAAAAAAATTGGTTGAGGCAAAAGTTTGGGCACTTTGCATGGTTACTACCTGGTAGCACTACATTTTGAAAGTAACACAGCTTGTAAACGCTTTTTGTATCCAGCCAAGAGACTTTCAATTCTTGTTTGAGGGATTTTCATCCATTCTTCAATGGAAAACTCTTCCAGTTCTGTGAGATTCCTGGGTCGTCTTGCATGCACTGCTATTTTAAGGTGTAGCCACAGATTTTTAATGATGTTCAGATCACGGGACTGTGAGGGCCATTGTAAAACCTCCGGTTTATGTCTTTTGAAGTAGTCTATTGTGAATTTTAAAATATGTTTAGAACTATAATCCATTTTTAGAAGCCATCCTCTTTTCAACTTTTTACAGAGGGTGTTATGTTTGCATCAAGAATTTGTTGAAATTTAATTGAATCCATTCTTCCCTCTACCCATGAAATGTTCCCCGTGCCATTGGCTGCAACACAACCCCAAAGCATGATTGATCCATTCCCATGCTTAATGGTTAGCGATTAGTGTTGAGCATTCCGATACTGAAATATCGGGTATCGGCCGATATTCGCGGTATCGGAATTCCGATACTTAATTCCGATACTTTTGCAATATCGTATACCGGAATCGGAAGTTCCCATAATGCAATGAGACATTTTCATTTTATTCAGCCAATGAGGATCCTAAGAAGTGTGGGCACATCCTGTTAGGCATGTAGGCATCTTAACTAATGGCATGGCTGTGATTGGCTGCTGAAATGATGTCATGATGCACTATAAAAGCCACCGCCGCCATTTTGAGCTCACTCTGCTGTGAATTCAGTTAGGGATAGGACGCTGTTGTTCTGAGGGACAGTTTTAGCTACCTATTTGCTCTATACTGCTTTACCCAAGCTACTTTCTAAATCACTGTGCCTTGCAGTGCTAGTGCACAGTTCCCTGTGCTGTTCACCGCTGTCTGCAAGGTCTGTGTGTGTGAGTGCAGCTCACCCTGTAGTGTGTGCTTCAGCCAAGTCTGGTTGTAGTGCACTCAGTGTGTGTCACTGCCTCATACATTGTCCTTTTTTGCCAATTCATAATTTTTCCTGATATCTCCTATTAGTGTGGTGGTTCCATCTGTATTCAGCTAAATTGGTTCCAAACACACTATATAGGAGTAGATAGAGACATTTTTTTCCGTCTTGCAGCGCTAGTGCACAGTGCTCTGCATCTGTACTGTTCACCGCTGTCTGCAAGGTCTGGTGTGTGAGTGCAGCTCACCCTGTAGTGTGTGCTTCAACCCCGTCTGGTTGTAGTGCACTCAGTGTGTGTCACTGCCTCATACATTGTCCTTTTTTGCCAATTCATAATTTTTCCTGATATCTCCTATTAGTGTGGTGGTTCCATCCGTATTCAGCTAAATTGGTTCCAAACACACTATATAGGAGTAGATAGAGAAATTTTTTTGGTCTTGCAGCGCTAGTGCACAGTGCTCTGCATCTGTACTGTTCACCGCTGTCTGCAAGGTCTGGTGTGTGAGTGCAGCTCACCCTGTAGTGTGTGCTTCAACCCCGTCTGGTTGTAGTGCACTCAGTGTGTGTCACTGCCTCATACATTGTCCTTTTTTGCCAATTCATAATTTTTCCTGATATCTCCTATTAGTGTGGTGGTTCCATCCGTATTCAGCTAAATTGGTTCCAAACACACTATATAGGAGTAGATAGAGAAATTTTTTTGGTCTTGCAGCGCTAGTGCACAGTGCTCTGCATCTGTACTGTTCACCGCTGTCTGCAAGGTCTGGTGTGTGAGTGCAGCTCACCCTGTAGTGTGTGCTTCAACCCCGTCTGGTTGTAGTGCACTCAGTGTGTGTCACTGCCTCATACATTGTCCTTTATTGCCAATTCATAATTTTTCCTGATATCTCCTATTAGTGTGGTGGTTCCATCCGTATTCAGCTAAATTGATTCCAAACACACTATATAGGAGTAGATAGAGGAGCCTTTCTGCAGCCTTGGGCCCTGCAGCCCCAGCCAGATTAGTATTAGCCTATTTTTTGCAGCCTCATCTATTGCATTGTAGGTTACCTTCCTACATTGTAATAGCTACAAAAAGTTTGTGATACTATCGTTATTACATCTTTAGGCACATCCAGTGTCTTTTTGTGACAAAAAAAAACCTAAATAAAGTTCACCAAACACTCCACTTTACAGTTGTGTAGGCCACATTAGCTCATATTAAAGTCTAGTCCACACTTTATAAAATTAGTGTTTCTTATACCTTTTAGCAGCTGTTCAGGAATAAGCACACTAAGCCCTTAGTACTTTTCTGCCTATCTTTATCAGTCTACCAAGATGAAGAAGGCAGGGAGTAAGGCATGTGGTCGTGGGCGTGGAGTTTCTGCAGGGAGAGGACGTGAGGATTCTGTGCCTGCAGGGAGAGGACGTGGGGATTCTGTGCCTGCTGCGGGCACCAGTGACTCAGCATCCCCCAGTTTTACCAGGGAACAGTCCTTTATGCGCAGCTTTGTAGGAGCTAGCCGTACCCCACTGCTGCGCGAGGACCAAATTGAAGCCGTTGTCGGATGGATGGCAGCTAACGCATCGACTTCAATTAGTTCCAGATCCTCTCAGGTCCTGAGCACTGAAGAGCACCCATCTGTCTCTTCACCACCTGCCAAATTGCCCAGGCAGTCAGAGAGCCCTGGACAGGAGCCATCTCTACTTCTGTTCTCTGAATCTCTTGGCTTGGAAAGAGGGGGCCAGCCAAGCAGAATTCGAGAATTTGAAGAAGAGGTAGTATGCAGTGATGCGCAACCGTTTTGTCTCTCTGAATCTGAAGAGGCGGGTGGGCCAGTGCCTATGGTCAGCAGCACACCTCAGTACGCATCTGATGATGAGACTCAGGTGCCACTTTCTGGTGCGTACTGTGCTGTCGAGACTACCCAGGAGAAGCAGTTGTTTGAAGAGGGTGGTGTAGATGATGAGGTCCTTGACCCATCATGGCGTGAGGGACAGGAAGGTGGTGGGAGCAGCTCTGAGGAAGAGATTCCCCGAACGGCCCAAAAAGGAGGGAGAGGGAGGGGGCAGACTTGGTTGCCTGTAGCCTCCACTTCGGCACCCATTAGGAGCATGGCTCTTCCAAAATCCAAAGCGGGCGCTCCCAAGACTTGCAGTGCCTGGTCCTTTTTTGACACAGTTGCAGATGACATTTGCTTTGTCAAATGCAAGCTGTGTAATCAGAAGGTGAAAAGAGGGAAAAGTGTCAGCAACCTCAATACCACAAATATGTGGAAACATGTGCGACCAAGCACGTGGTGGAGTTACACAAACACACTGAAGACCTAGGCCAACCTACAGCGCCACCTACCACCTCTTCAGCTCGTGTTGTAGCCTCTTCCTCCAGCTCACACACAGCTGGTTCGGCTTCCTCACAGGATCGCCATGGAAGAATCTCTGGCACTGTTGTACAGAGACACAGTGTAATTCCACCCACAGCACCACTTTCCCAGTCATCCTCACACTCCCAGGCCAGTCTACAGCCATCGTTAGCACAGGCATGGGAGAAAAGGCGCCCATACTCGGCAAACCACCCCCGAGCACAGGCTCTGAATGCTGGCATTGCTAAACTACTGGCCCTTGAAATGCTATCATTCAGGCTGGTGGAGACTGACACATTCCGTAACTTTATGGCATTGGCAGTCCCACAATACAACGTGCCCAGCCGCTTTTATTTCAGCAGGCAAGCCGTCCCTGCCCTGCAACATCATGTGGAGGGAAAAATTAAACATGCGCTACAAAACGCCGTCAGTAGCAAGGTCCACCTGACCACTGATGCGTGGACCAGTAAGCATGGACAGGGACGATACCTTTCCCTCACTGCCCATTGGGTAAATGTTGTGGAGCCGGGTACAGATCTTGAGAGTGGCGCTGTACGTGTTCTGCCAACTCCAAGGATTGCAGGAATCCAGTCTGTACACATTGACTCCTCCTCATACTCCAGTTCCTCTGAATCAGCGCTGCAGGAGCCGTCACGGTCTACCTCCACATCGACCCGTGAACGGTTACCTGTTATGATGACCGATATGAGCACAGCCGTGGCCAAACGTCAACAGGCCGTATTAAAATTAATTTCTTTGGGGAATCGAAGCCACACAGCGCAGGAGCTCTGGAATGCCATCAAGCAGCAGAGTGACGTGTGGTTTGTGCCAGCGAATCTCCAGCCAGGCATGGTAGTGTGTGACAATGGCCGAAATCTGGTGGCAGCTCTGGGCCTAGGCAACCTCACTCACATCCCATGTCTGGCACATGTGCTCAACTTGGTCGTGCAGAGTTTTTTGAGGGACTATCCGGATCTTGATGCACTGCTTCACAAGGTCCGCATAGAGTGCGCTCACTTGCGGCGTTCCAGCAATGCAAGATCACGCATTGCAGCTCTGCAGCGCCGATTATGTCTTCCGGAACATCGCATCATATGTGACCTACCCACCAGGTGGAATTCAACGTTACATATGTTGGAGAGGTTGTGTGAGCAGCAGGCAGCAGTAATGGAGTACCAGCTGCAGCAGGCGCAAACAAGTCGCAGTGTGCGCCGTTCACACTTCACCACCACTGAGTGGGCCTCTATGAAGGACATTTGCCACGTTTTGCGTGCCTTCAATTATTCCATGCGGATGGCGAGTGCAGATGATGCACTAGTCAGCATGACTATCCCCCTTATCTGCCTGCTTGAAAAAACACTGCAAGCACTAAGGGACGAGGTTTTGGAAGAGGTGGAGGATGAGGAGTCACAAATGCCATCTGCTTCTCTACAGTCTGCGCAACGTGGTTCCTCAAAAGGCCTAGGCAGGGGACACTTTGTGAGGAGGATGAGGAGGAGTCAATGGATGAGGAAGACATCTGTCCAGAGGAGGGAGGTACACAATGCTCTAGTAGTCAGTATCTAGAGCGAGGGTGGGGTGATGCAGAGCAGGCAGAGATCACGCCTCAAGCAGGGGACAGCGTTTCTTGGCCAGTTGGCAGTCTGCAACACATGGTTGATTTCATGCTGCAGTGCCTGAGAAACGACCGCCGCATCGCCCACATTCTCAACACGGCTGATTATTGGGTGTCCACCCTCCTAGATCCTCGCTACCGGGACAACTTACAAAGCCTCATAACACCGTTGAACCGGGAGCGTAAAATGCGGGAGTACCAAGACGCACTGGTGCATTCCATCATGTTCTCCATTCCAACCGAGAGCAGTGCTGCTAGTGCTTTACAAAGCAGCTCAGTGCGTCGAGGCAGTGGAGGAAGCTCTGCACAAAGAGGGAGCAGAAGCAGCGCCTCAGCACAAGGCAAGACCAGTATGGCCGAAATGTGGCAAAGTTTTGTGTCCCCGCCGCCACAAATGTCTACACCATCACAGACGGCTCCAGTCAGCAGGAGGCAACGTTTCCGTCAGATGGTGACAGACTACATGTCTTGTCCTCTTAGTGTACTCCCAGACGGCTCTTCTCCCTTCAAGTTTTGGGTCTGTAAGCTGGATACATGGCCAGAGCTTAGTCAGTATGCACTGGATGTGCTAGCTTGCCCTGCTGCTAGTGTATTATCGGAACGCGTCTTTAGTGCCGCAGGTGATGTACTAACAGACCGTCGCATGCGACTATCCTCCGATAACGTTGACCGGCTTACTTTTCTCAAAATGAACAAGGCCTGGATCTCTCATGAATTTGCCAGTCCTCTTCCAGAATAAATAATTGGTTGGCAACAGTATCCAGGTCTCCTGTTCTGTTCATGTTTCTACCACCTGAACTGTAATCCCTGAGCTCCAACACCGCCAGTTGGCGCTCGGAAGTGCCGTCTGCACAGTCAACACTTGCTGCCGTGTTATTGGGGTTCAGTAACGTCAGCTGTTCCCCTGCTGTGCGGACGGCAATTTCTCCTGCTCTGTCCACATCCACTGTACTACTGATTTAAAACCTCCTCCAAATACACCTCTGGCTCCTCTGTTTTCAGTATTATCCCTGAGCTCCAACACCGCCAGTTGGCGCTCGGAAGTGCCGTCTGCACAGTCAACACTTGCTACCATGTTATTGGGGTTCAGTAACGTCAGCTGTTCCCCTGCTGTGCGGACGGCAATTTCTCCTGCTCTGTCCACATTCTCACTACTACAGATTTTAAAGTTGCTCCAATTACACCTCTGGCTCCTCTGTTTTCAGTATTATCCCTGAGCTCCAACACCGCCAGTTGGCGCACGGAAGTGCCATCTGCACAGTCAACACTTGCTGCCGTGTTATTGGGGTTCAGTAACGTCAGCTGTTCCCCTGCTGTGCGGACGGCAATTTCTCCTGCTTTGTCCACATCCACTGTACTACACATTTTAAAGTTGCTCCAATTACACCTCTGGCTCCTCTGTTTTCATTCTTATCCCTGGGCTCCAACACCGCCAGTTGGCGCTCGGAAGTGCCGTCTGCACAGTCAACACTTGCTGCGGTGTTATTGGGGTTCGGTAACGTCAGCTGTTCCCCTGCTGTGTTCACGGCAATTTCTCCTGCTCTGTCCATATTCACTGTGCTACTTATTTAAAACTTGCTCCAATTACACCTCTGGCTCCTCTCTATTTTTATTCTTATCCCTGGGCTCCAGCACCGCCAGTTGGCGCTCGGAAGTGCTGTCTGCACAGTCAACACTTGCTGCCGTGTTATTGGGGTTCGGTAACGTCAGCTGTTCCCCTGCTGTGTTCACGGCAATTTCTCCTGCTCTGTCCATATTCACTGTGCTACTTATTTAAAACTTGCTCCAATTACACCTCTGGCTCCTCTCTATTTTTATTCTTATCCCTGGGCTCCAGCACCGCCAGTTGGCGCTCGGAAGTGCTGTCTGCACAGTCAACACTTGCTGCCGTGTTATTCGGGTTCGGTAACATCAGCTGTTCCCCTGCTGTACGGACGGCAATTTCTCCTGCTTTGTCCACATCCACTGTACTACACATTTTAAAGTTGCTCCAATTACACCTCTGGCTCCTCTGTTTTCATTCTTATCCCTGGGCTCCAGCACCGCCAGTTGGCGCTCGGAAGTGCCGTCTGCACAGTCAACACTTGCTGCGGTGTTATTGGGGTTCGGTAACGTCAGCTGTTCCCCTGCTGTGTTCACGGCAATTTCTCCTGCTCTGTCCATATTCACTGTGCTACTTATTTAAAACTTGCTCCAATTACACCTCTGGCTCCTCCGTTTTTAGTATTTACCCTGGGCTCCAATACCGCTAGTTGCTGCTCAGAAGTGCCGTCTGCACAGTCAACGCTTGCTCCAGTGTTATTGGGGTTCAGTAACGTCAGCTGATCCCCAGCTGTGTGTCCGGAAAATTCTCCTGCTTTGTCCACATCCACTGTACTACGGATTTAAAACCTCCTCCAAATACACCTCTGGCTCCTCTGTTTTTAGTATTTACCCTGGGCTCCAGCACCGCCAGCTGGTTCTCGGCAGTTCCATTGGCTCTTGTACCTTCTGCTACCCATCCGGGTTCCAGTACCGTCAGCTGGTCCTCGGTAGTTCCATTTGCTCTTGTATCTTCTGCTACCCATCCGGGTTCCAGTACCGTCAGCTGGTTCTCGGCAGTGTCTTTGGCACGGGTACTCCCTCCTGCCCAGCCTGGTTCCAGCACGCCAGCTGTTTCCGGGTAGTGTCAACGTCACTTTGCCTCCAATGCGTTGTCCTGTCGTGTTGCGGTCGGGTTAGCCGACTCTATGGTGCCTGCAGTTTAGGTGACTCCTATGTGGGCTGCGGGATCTGGCAATGAAGGCTGGTTCCATAGTGCCAATAGGACAAGCACCCCCTGTAGGACTGTGGGTTTTGGTAACTGCGGCCGGCTCGCGGCCTTGAACTTTATTTTACATGGGTACCTTCTGCTACCCATCCGGGTTCCAGTACCGTCAGCTGGTTCTCGGCAGTGCCTTTGGATTAGGTGCCTCCTTCTCGGTATCCAAGTTCCACCAACGTCTGCTGGTCCTTGGTAGTGCTTTCTGGCACAGGTACCTCCTGCTTAGTAACCGAGTTCCAGTAACATCAGCTGGTCCTCGGTAGTTCCATTGGCTCTTGTACCTTCTGCTACCCATCCGGGTTCCAGTACCGTCAGCTGGTCCTCGGTAGTTCCATTTGCTCTTGTATCTTCTGCTACCCATCCGGGTTCCAGTACCGTCAGCTGGTTCTCGGCAGTGTCTCTGGCACGGGTACTCCCTCCTGCCCAGCCTGGTTCCAGCACGCCAGCTGTTTCCGGGTAGTGTCAACGTCACTTTGCCTCCAATGCGTTGTCCTGTCGTGTTGCGGTCGGGTTAGCCGACTCTATGGTGCCTGCAGTTTAGGTGACTCCTATGTGGGCTGCGGGATCTGGCAATGAAGGCTGGTTCCATAGTGCCAATAGGACAAGCACCCCCTGTAGGACTGTGGGTTTTGATAACTGCGGCCGGCTCGCGGCCTTGAACTTTTTTTTACATGGGTACCTTCTGCTACCCATCCGGGTTCCAGTACCGTCAGCTGGTCCTCGGTAGTTCCATTTGCTCTTGTATCTTCTGCTACCCATCCGGGTTCCAGTACCGTCAGCTGGTTCTCGGCAGTGTCTTTGGCACGGGTACTCCCTCCTGCCCAGCCTGGTTCCAGCACGCCAGCTGTTTCCGGGTAGTGTCAACGTCACTTTGCCTCCAATGCGTTGTCCTGTCGTGTTGCGGTCGGGTTAGCCGACTCTATGGTGCCTGCAGTTTAGGTGACTCCTATGTTTGCTGCGGGATCTGGCAATGAAGGCTGGTTCCATAGTGCCAATAGGACAAGCACCCCCTGTAGGACTGTGGGTTTTGGTAACTGCGGCCGGCTCGCGGCCTTGAACTTTATTTTACATGGGTACCTTCTGCTACCCATCCGGGTTCCAGTACCGTCAGCTGGTTCTCGGCAGTGCCTTTGGATTAGGTGCCTCCTTCTCGGTATCCAAGTTCCACCAACGTCTGCTGGTCCTTGGTAGTGCTTTCTGGCACAGGTACCTCCTGCTTAGTAACCGAGTTCCAGTAACATCAGCTGGTCCTCGGTAGTTCCATTGGCTCTTGTACCTTCTGCTACCCATCCGGGTTCCAGTACCGTCAGCTGGTCCTCGGTATTTCCATTTGCTCTTGTATCTTCTGCTACCCATCCGGGTTCCAGTACCGTCAGCTGGTTCTCGGCAGTGTCTTTGGCACGGGTACTCCCTCCTGCCCAGCCTGGTTCCAGCACGCCAGCTGTTTCCGGGTAGTGTCAACGTCACTTTGCCTCCAATGCGTTGTCCTGTCGTGTTGCGGTCGGGTTAGCCGACTCTATGGTGCCTGCAGTTTAGGTGACTCCTATGTGGGCTGCGGGATCTGGCAATGAAGGCTGGTTCCATAGTGCCAATAGGACAAGCACCCCCTGTAGGACTGTGGGTTTTGATAACTGCGGCCGGCTCGCGGCCTTGAACTTTTTTTTACATGGGTACCTTCTGCTACCCATCCGGGTTCCAGTACCGTCAGCTGGTTCTCGGCAGTGCCTTTGGATTAGGTGCCTCCTTCTCGGTATCCAAGTTCCACCAACGTCTGCTGGTCCTTGGTAGTGCTTTCTGGCACAGGTACCTCCTGCTTAGTAACCGAGTTCCAGTAACATCAGCTGGTCCTCGGTAGTTCCATTGGCTCTTGTACCTTCTGCTACCCATCCGGGTTCCAGTACCGTCAGCTGGTCCTCGGTAGTTCCTCAGCTTTCTTGTACCTTCTGCTACATTTCCAAGTTCAAGCTTTTTGAAATGGTTCTTGGTAATCACTCTGGATCTCCCTGACGAGGACCCTGAAGACGAGGACCCTGAAGACCAACCCTAAGAAGACGAGGACCCCGAAGACAATGACCCTGAAGACGAGGACCCTGAAGACCACCCCGAAGAAGACGAGGACCCTGAAGACCACCCCGAAGAAGACGAGGACCCTGAAGACCACCCCGAAGAAGACGAGGACCCCGAAGACGAGGACCCAGAAGACCAACCCGAAGAAGACGAGGACCCCGAAGACGAGGACCCCCGAAGACGACGACCCTGAAGACCACCCCGAAGAAGACCAAGAAGATGACCCTGAAGAAGTTGACCAAGAAGACAAAGAAGAGAAGACAAGCACCAAGATACAGAAGAACAAGAGACAGAAAACCAAGAAGCAGAAATACAAGAAGCTGCAGAACAAAAAGCGGAAGAACATTAAGCATAAGACTAAAAATCAGAGCAAAAGATAATATCTAAATTATAAGCAGAAGATGACTAAGCAGTGTATGGGGGTGAGTCCGTTCCTCCTCGTGGTGCCCCTGGAAAAGACCTGCTGCTGCAGGCCAAACTGAACGCGGACAAATCCTGTTGTAAATCTTTTGTGACGGGCAGAACGAAAGGTTTAATGTCCAACCTTTTATAGATAACAACTACAGGAATGCCTGTCACAAATAAGAATATGATGAAGAAGAAGAATATGAAGAAGATGAAGAAGTAGAATATGAAGAATGTAAAAAAAAGAATAATACGAAGAAGGTGAAGAAGAAGAAGGTGAAGAAGAAGTGGATGAAAAAGATGCTGAGGATGATGAAGGAGAAAGTGTGGGAGAAGTAAAAAAGAAGGTGAAGAGCATGGAAGTAGTGAAACATAAATATCTGACAAAATATAGAAATACTTAACATAGTTAATATTTCCGTAACTCAGAACATAATAAAAAAATAGTAATTCCTGCTATTCCATTTGACTGGGCTAAACCTCTATGCCTTTATTGTCTCCCCCACCTCCCCCAATACATTCTACATTATTCTTAGTTGTTTTCCTTCATGTAGAAATAACCTACAAGGAAAGAAAGGGTTTATTTTAATTCCGATATTTATGTCCCATTGACTTGCATTGGTTTCCGGTATCGGAATCGGCGATATCCGATACTTTTTCGGTATCGGTCCGATCCAATCCGATCCGATATTTCCCGATATCGGAAGGTATCGCTCAACACTATTAGCGATATGTTCTTTTCCTTAAATTTTGTGCCCTATTTTCTCCACTCATACCTTTGATCTTTGTGGCCAAATAGTTCTGTTTTAGCCTCATTGGTCCACAGGACTTGTTTAAGAAATGCGTCAGGCTTCTTTAGATGTTCTTTTGCATACTTCTGATGCTGAATTTTATAGTGATGCAGGATGCAGAAGAAGTTTTCTTCTGATGACTCTTCCATGGAGGCCTTATTTGTGCAGGTGTCTTTGAGCTGTAGAACAATGTACCACAACTCCAGAGTCTGCTATATCTTTCTGAAGGTCTTTTGTAGTCAATCAGGGGGTTATGATTTGCCTCTCTATCAATCCTACGAGCAACTCTCACTGAAATTTTGCTTGGTCTTCCAGACCTTATATTGATCTCCACTGTTCCTGTTAAATGGCATTTCTTAATTACATTTCGAACTGAGTTAAGGGCAACTTGAAAACACTTTTCTATCTTTTTACAACCTTCTCATGCATTGTGAGCCTCCACCATTTTCATTTTCAGAGTGCTAGGCTAGTGTTTAGAAGAACTCATGGCTGCTGTTTTTTGGCGCAAGGTTAGAGTAGGCTGGGTTTTTATAAAGCTTGGAAATTTGCATCACCGGGCCTTTCCTCATGATTATTGTGAACAAGCCATAACCCTAACAGGCTGATTAAAGTCAGAAACCTTGCTCAAAGTTATCTGAGCGCACAAATCTCCAAGGTTGCAAAAATTTTTTCATTGGCCCATTTTCCTTTTTGTAATTTTTAAAATGTAAAAAATGAAAATATATATATATATTTTTGCCTAAAATACAAAGGAAAAGTGTGATCTTTGACTTTAGGCCTTTAAGAGATCATTTAATCTTCCACATGCTTAACTGCTCACAATAACAGTAAATTTGACAAGGGTTGCCCAAACTTTTAGATGCCACTGAATATTATCCTCTAAAACACTCTGGTGTTTCAGAGAAAATATATTTTCAAGATCCAACAGGAGACCAGAAACAGTAATTGTTCAGGGCCACGTCTGGCTGACTTCTACCAGCACCACTCCGAGTGATTGGTAGGTCTCTTCCCCGCATGCACATAGCAAGAGACCTATCAACTAACTACTTCTTAATTGGAAAGACCTGTTTAGGGGCATCGCCTGAATAGTTTAGTCTCATCTCCGGCTATGGTCCCATGTTCAAGAGTCATCTGCAGGTTCCCTTTAACAAAACAACTAAGATCCCCTCTTCTTCAATCTATAAACTGAAGTTAGAGACATTAGCTGTGTCCAGGGAGAGACTGAACAGTGCAATGGTTGTGCATATGCATCCCAATACAAATTACCAGCCCCATTCCCAGAGATGGGATCCAGTGTATATGCAATAATTATCTAGAATAAGAAGGCCCTTGTGATTGTAGTTAATCTCAACATTACACCATCCACAATTTCATACTCAAAAGGATCATAAAGTTGAGGCAAGTGCTCTTCGTGAGTCCTTGGTCTTGCACTGTATAGCTATTTTAACTATCCTAGTGCTTTCCTTTGACATAGTGGAAAATTTGTTGCCCATGATGTTCTTTTCCCAATTAATTTTGGTGTGGCTGTAAAAGATACCTTTTGTTCTCCTTTATAGATTAAGATCAGCACACACACCTTACAGCACACATGTAGCTAACTATGATGGACCCATCAACAGATGATGCTCAGTATCCCTACATTAAAGGTAGGATGGCTTTCCAAGAAATATGTAACATGAAGATTAGAAATAGATGTGGCATTCAAATACAAAATCCATAACCATAAGGGCAGAAAGGCTTGCATAGGCTCTCTCCTCACAAGATCGGCATGGCGGCTATTTCACATCTCACGTGATACTTCTCTAGGTGCCGTCGTTCCTGATCTTGTGATGATGGGCCTGGATATGCCTGCCTGCCCTTATCACTATGGATTCTGTATTTTACTGGAATAAAGAATAAAAAAGTTTGTGGGTGAGTGCTGCATTTATTTCTGAACTTTGTGTTACTTGAAAATACATTTTGGATTTTAGAAAATATAGTTACTGGTGATCATCAGCTTTTCAGTGTGAAGGTCCTGCCAAAAAACTACAGGATGAGATACAAGATTAATTGTAGTACTTTAAGTCTAGACTAGTTTTTAACTAGATTGTCTGGATAGTTTGCAACTATAATAAAAAAAATCAAAAGCACAATACATGTGGAAAAGGAAAAAGAGTATTCACAAAAGTATAGATCTCTTGACTCTTTATCATAGCAGCTGTTCAGGGTACTTGGCTTAAATAACATAAAATGTATTTGAAAGGTTGTTTCCGGGCCTCACAGCTCAAACTAGATTGCGAAGGCTGCATAATGGTGCAGTGTGTTCCTCAGTAAATACCATAAACTATTAGTAACTACTGGACTTGAAAAAGCATCATGACATTTTAATCCCATCTTTTATATGTTAACTAAACACAGCTGTCACTTCCTGAGAAAAAAAACAAAACACTTACACTTGACATCTTTCTGCAGTGTTGAGGAACAGACCATAATTGACTGATGTACTGATGTCAACAAAAGCTGCTTTAATAGAAACTTACATACAACAGAAAGTGTAAGTAAATCTAATCCATTCCGAATATTTAGAAAAGAGGAAGATTTATACTAAATAGATACTAATAATCTTGTTTTTTTCATGTCCAGAATCTGCCCTTTTCTTTCCTTTGAAACTGCAAAAACTCTTACTGTCACTCCTATTAATTCTCATCTAGACCGCTTCAACACTCTACTAATTGTTTTCCCTTTTATTAAACCTTTTCTCATCTAGACTGCTGAAATACCCCAATACTAATTGGTTTATGTTTTATTAAACCTTACCCTTTTTAATCTATACTGAATGCAGCAGCCTAGCTCATATTTGTGTCCAGCCACTACAAAGATGCCTCCACCTTGTGCCAGTCTTTGAACTGGCTAACCATCAGCTACTGAGTACAATACAAACTTACCTCTCTCACCCACAAAGCTCTCCACTGCTCTATATTTCGTCCTACAGATATGGGCGTATGACTGTTTCAAGCAGCTTTATTCTCATGCCTTTATTTATTATAATGATGAATTGGACCATACATTACGAGCACTTTTTACATTTTGTGACTTCCCCCTTAAAGATTGTAAGCTTGCAAGCACTGAAACTTGTAAAGTGCTGCAGAATATGTTGCTGCAGCATAAATGAAATTATCATAACAAATTAATAGTGGCTATTTATTTTTAAACATCCTATTAGAGCTATCTGGGTTCATAGATGTAGGGCTATTATCCAAAGTAAAAAATTAAATGCAATCTCCTTCATACAGTACTTTACCCTGAAGCCCATTGATTTCAATAAGAGCTGTGTAAACCTTTGTTACATAATACCCCACTGCAAATTATATCTGATTGGTGGACAGCCCCAAACACAATGTTTTTAATAATAATTAAAACACAACATTGACCAAAACAGCAATATACAGACAGTAGTGTTGAGCGAGCACTAAAATGCTCAGGTGCTCGAAGCTCGGGCCGAGCTCACCGTGATACTCGGGTGCTCGACCCAAGCAAAAAGCCCAATGTTAGTCTATGGGAGACCCGAGCATTTTTTGTGGCGGCACCCCCGGCAGTCTGTAGAAAGCCTAAAAAGTGCCCAAAACAATAGTGACTGTTGTCAAATGACATGGGGACAGCATGGGGATCGCCCCAGGAAGCATTTCTGACCCCCAGGTCACTGCTGTCAACAACGTGGTCAGAGGTATTAAGCAACTTTTACGGGCTCACAATAAAACGTTCAAAAACAAAACTGAAGCTGCTTTCCTGTGAAATATGTTAAGGAACATCCTTTCCAGGGTAAAGACTTGTGTATAAGGCAAAATAAATAACCAAAAACAAAAATACTCCTCCACACCTTGGGCTATGTTCACAAGTAGCATTTTTTATGCGTTATTTCACATTTGTATTGCTTTCAACCGTGACAAATGCATTCACCGGGAAATGTAATTTTAGCATTTTACAACCTTATCTGGCCATGGGCTGTGTGACACATGCATAGAGTGCTGAAAAGACATGGAAACAGCATGAGGAAGACCACTGGAAGCATCTCTGACACCCAGGTCACTGCCTAAAAGTGTGCCCATCAGAAGTGATCCTTGCCGCATCAGAAGATGCAGACTTGCAACTATCCCCGTGCAAGTCCTTGTCCCAGGCCAGTGTTCAATTGTACCTCCCCCATTCCTTGCAATGCAGGCGCAAGTATGCAGCCTGCCACCCACCCACCCCCAGGCTGCAATACCATACTGCTTGCTTGCACTTGAAATTGGGCCTTTTAGGCATGTGGAGGCAGAATCTGGCTACCACATCATGGCTGCGTCGGCGGCCTGGTATCCATACTCGGTCCCGAGCTGCCCCGCGGCCGGGTGCCCACACACGGTCCCCAGCCGCCTGGGGGTGGCTGGGTGTCCATAAACGGTCCCCAGCCGCTCCTATTTGTCCCAGTGCACCTTATACACAACTGCGCATACCAAAACATTACCTATGCCCTCCCCAGTGCATTTAGTGGGAAGGACAGCCTAACCACAAACATGTCGATCAGTGAATGTGGACAGGGATGGTCCATCTGACTGACGCCTTCACACTGGGTTAATATTGTGGAAGCCGGAACACAGTTGGACACTGGGATGCAACAAGGCCCTCCAGACATAGAGGATTGCGGGTCCTGGGTCAATCAGGCTTCAACACAAAGTTCAGAAGGTAGGCAGCAGCAGTGGTCGGCCTCCTACACAACGAGTAAATTATTCATGACCATGAGGCCATCCATCTCCTTAGCTTTCTGTTCCTTGGAATGCAAACGCATGTATGTAGTAGCGGCTAGGCCTGAGGTGGTCAGCAATTTGGCGCATATCCTACCTCCTCCGAGGATTGCTGGTTGTTTTCCTGCAACTATCCCAGTTCTATGACTCCCATTAAAACAAAGCTTCAGGTGATGAATGATGGGTGAGGTGGTGGCAAAGGATAAAGAGCAGGAGGAACAGGGACCATTCACATCAATATCAGACCAGTCAACCACACATGTCTTGTAGGATATGTTTCTGTACCAAAAGGAGCGGTTCGGCTACACAGTTATAGGGCATACAGTGAGTGCAATGCCTACCAAAAATTTTGAGGCACTCCAATGCCCCTTGGAAGTGACATGGACGTCAGAGAGCCTTAAATAAACCGATTTTTCCATTATTAGCAACTGGGTCTCCAATACACTGTTGTCCTAAACAGTGAATGGAAGGCTTTCCAAAAATTATGAGGAACTGCAATGCCCCTTGAAACAGACGTGGATTACAGCGTACTAAAAAACTTCTACCCATTATTGGGGGGTGGGTCTCCCTTAGTGTTCGCCTATGCATTGAAAAGCAAAAGCTGACTAAAATTAGGAGGAAATGCAATGCCCATTGGAAGAGTCGTGGAGGTTAGAGTTAATTAAAAACAACATTTCAATGCCCCTTGGAAGAGACATGGAGTTCAGAGTGGTTTAACAAGACTGTTTTAATGCCCTTGGAAAAGACGTGGAGGTCACAGTAGCTTAACCAGTTTGATTTAATGCCCCTTGGAAGAGCCGTGGAGGTCAGAGTGGTTTAACAAGATGCTTTTAATGCCCCTTGGAAGAGAAGTGGAGGTCAGAGTGCTTTAACAAGACGGTTTTAATGCCCCTTGGAAGAGACGAGGAGGTCAGAGTGGTTTAACAAGACAGTTTTAATGCCCCTTGGAAGAGACGTGGAGGTCAGAGTGGTTTAACAAGACGGTTTTAATGCCCCTTGGAAGAGACGTGGAGGTCAGAGTGGTTTAACAAGATGGTTTTAATGCCTCTTGGGAGAGACGTGGAGGTCAGAGTGGTTTAACAAGGTCAGAGTGGCTTAACAAAAAGGTTTTAATGCCCCTTGGAAGAGACATGGAGGTCACAGTAGCTTAAAAGATGGTTTTAATGCACCTTGGAAGAGACGTGGAGGTCAGAGTGGTTTAACAAGACGGTTTTAATGCTCCTTGGAAGAGACGTGGAGGTCAGAGTGGTTTAACAAAACGGTTTTAATGCCCCTTGGAAGAGACATGGAGGTCAGAGTGGTTTAACAAGACGGCTTTAATGCCCCTTGGAAGAGACGTGGAGGTCACAGTAGCTTAACAAGATGGTTTTAATGCCACTTGGAAGAGACGCGGAGGTCACAGTAGCTTAACAAGATGGTTTTAATGCCGCTTGGAAGAGACGTGGAGGTCAGATTGGCTTAACAAGATGGTTTTAATGCCCCTTGTAAGAGGCGTGGAGGTCAGAGTGGTTTAACAAGACAGTTTTAATGCCCCTTGGAAGAGACGTGGAGGTCAGAGTGGTTTAGCAAGATGGTTTTAATGCCACTTGGAAGAGACGTGGAGGTCAGAGTGGTTTAACAAGATGGTTTTAATGCCTCTTGGAAGAGACGTGGAGGTCAGAGTGGTTTAACAAGGTCAGAGTGGTTTAACAAAAAGGTTTTAATGCCCCTTGGAAGAGACATGGAGGTCACAGTAGCTTAAAAGATGGTTTTAATGCACCTTGGAAGAGACGTGGAGGTCAGAGTGGTTTAACAAGACGGTTTTAATGCTCCTTGGAAGAGACGTGGAGGTCAGAGTGGTTTAACAAAACGGTTTTAATGCCCCTTGGAAGAGACATGGAGGTCAGAGTGGTTTAACAAGACGGCTTTAATGCCCCTTGGAAGAGACGTGGAGGTCACAGTAGCTTAACAAGATGGTTTTAATGCCACTTGGAAGAGACGCGGAGGTCACAGTAGCTTAACAAGATGGTTTTAATGCCGCTTGGAAGAGACGTGGAGGTCAGATTGGTTTAACAAGATGGTTTTAATGCCCCTTGTAAGAGGCGTGGAGGTCAGAGTGGTTTAACAAGACAGTTTTAATGCCCCTTGGAAGAGACGTGGAGGTCAGAGAGGTTTAGCAAGATGGTTTTAATGCCACTTGGAAGAGACGTGGAGGTCAGAGTGGTTTAACAAGATGGTTTTAATGCCCCTTGGAAGAGACATGGAGGTAAGAGTGGTTTAACAAGACGGTTTTAATGCCCCTTGGAAGAGACGTGGAGTTCAGAGTGGTTTAACAAGACGTTTTAATGCCCCTTGGAAGGGACATGGAGGTCAAAGTGGTTTAATAAGACGGTCTTAATGCCCCTTGGAAGAGACGTGGAGGTCAGAGTGGTTTAACAAGACAGTTTTAATGCCCCTTGGAAGAGACGTGGAGGTCAGAGTGGTTTAACAAGACAGTTTTAATGCCCCTTGGAAGAGACGTGGAGGTCACAGGAGCTTAACAAGAAGGTTTTAATGCCCCTTGGAAGAGACGTGGAGGTCACAGTAGCTTAACAAGATGGTTTTAATGCCCATTGGAAGAGACGTGGAGGTCAGAGTGGTTTAACAAGACGGTTTTAATGCCCCCTGGAAGAGACGTGGAGGTCAGAGTGGTTTAACAAGATGGTTTTAATGCCCCTTGGAAGAGGCGTGGAGGTCAGAGTGGTTTAACAAGACGGTTCTAATGCCCCTTTAAAGAGACCTGGAGGTCAGAATTGTTTAACAAGACGGCTTTAATGCCCCTTGGAAGAGACGTGGAGGTCACAGTAGCTTAACAAGACGGTTTTAATGCCCCTTGGAAGAGACGTGGAGGTCAGAGTTGTTTAACAAGACGGTTTTGATGCCCCTTGTGAGAGACGTGGAGGTCAGAATGGTTTAACAATATGGTTTTAATGCCCCTTGGAAGAGGCTTGGAGGTCAGAGTGGTTTAACAAGACAGTTTTAATGCCCATTGGAAGAGACGTGGAGGTCAGAGTGGTTTAACAAGATGGTTTCAATGCCCCTTGGAGGAGACGTGGAGGTCAGAGTGGTTTAACAAGATGGTTTTAATGCCACTTGGAAGAGACGTGGAGTTAAGAGTGGTTTAAAAAGACGGTTTTAATGCCCCTTGGAAGAGACATGGAGGTCACAGTAGCTTAACAAGATGGTTTTAATGCCCCTTGGAAGAGACGTGGAGGTCAGAGTGGTTTAACAAGACTGTTTTAATGCCCCTTGGAAGAGACGTGGAGGTCACAGTAGCTTAACAAGACGGTTTTAATGCCCCTTGGAAGACACGTGGAGGTCAGAGTGGTTAAACAAGACGGTTTTAATGCTCCTTGGAAAAGACGTGGAGGTCAGAGTGGTTAAACAAGACGGTTTTAATGCTCCTTGGAAAAGACGTGGAGGTCAGAGTGGTTTAACAAGACGGTTGTAATGCCCCTTTAAAGAGACCTGGAGGTAAGAGTGGTTTAACAAGACGGCTTTAATGCCCCTTGGAAGAGACATGGAGGTCACAGTAGCTTAACAAGATGGTTTTAATGCCACTTGGAAGAGACGTGGAGGTCACAGTAGCTTAACAAGACGGTTTTAATGCCGCTTGGAAGAGACGTGGAGGTCAGATTGGTTTAACAAGATGGTTTTAATGCCACTTGGAAGAGGCGTGGAGGTCAGAGTGGTTTAACAAGACAGTTTTAATGCCCCTTGGAAGAGACGTGGAGGTCAGAGTGGTTTAGCAAGATGGTTTTAATGCCCCTTGGAAGAGACGTGGAGGTCAAAGTGGTTTAACAAGACGGTCTTAATGCACCTTGGAAGAGACGTGGAGGTCAGAGTGGTTCAACAAGACAGTTTTAATGCCCCTTGGAAGAGACGTGGAGGTCAGAGTGGTTTAACAAGATGGTTTTAATGCCCCTTGGAAGAGACGTGGAGGTCACTGTAGCTTAACAAGATGGTTTTAATGCCCCTTGGAAGAGACGTTAGGTCACAGTAGCTTAACAAGATGGTTTTAATGCCCATTGGAAGAGATGTGGAGGTCAGAGTGGTTTAACAAGACGGTTTTAATGCCCCTTGGAAGAGACGTGGAGGTCAGAGTGGTTTAACAAGATGGTTTTAATGCCCCTTGGAAGAGGCGTGGAGGTCAGAGTGGTTTAAAAAGACAGTTCTAATGCCCCTTTAAAGAGACCTGGAGGTCAGAGTGGTTTAACAAGACTGCTTTAATGCCCCTTGAAAGAGACGTGGAGGTCACAGTAGCTTAACAAGAAGGTTTTAATGCCCCTTGGAAGGGACGTGGAGGTCACAGTAGCTTAACAAGACGGTTTTATGCCCCTTGGAAGAGACGTGGAGGTCAGAGTGGTTTAACAAGATTGTTTTAATGCACCGTGGAAGAGGCGTGGAAGTCAGAGTGGTTCAACAAGACGGTTTTAATGCCCCTTGGAAGAGACGTGGAGGTAAGAGTGGTTTAACAAGATGGTTTTAATGCCCCTTGGAAGAGACATGGAGGTCAGAGTGGTTTAACAAGACGGTTTTAATGCCCCTTGGAAGAGACGTGGAAGTCACAGTAGCTTAACAAGATGGTTTTAATGCCCCTTGGAAGAGACGTGCAGGTCACAGTAGCTTAACAAGACGGTTTTAATGCCCCTTGAAAGAGACGTGGAGGTCAGAGTGGTTTAACAAGACGGTTTTAATGCCGCTTGGAAGAGACGTGGAGGTCACAGTAGCTTAACAAGATGGTTTTAATGCCCCTTGGAAGAGACGTGGAGGTCACAGTAGCTTAACAAGATGGTTTTAATGCCCCTTGGAAGAGACGTGGAGGTCAAAGTGGTTTAACAAGACGGTTTTGATGCCCCTTGGAAGAGACGTGGAGGTCAGAGTGGTTTAACAAGATGGTTTTAATGCCCCTTGGAAGAGGCTTGGAGGTCAGAGTGGTTTAACAAGACAGTTTTAATGCCCATTGGAGGAGACGTGGAGGTCAGAGTGGTTTAACAAGATGGTTTTAATGCCCCTTGGAAGAGACGTGGAGGTCAGAGTGGTTTAACAAGATGGTTTTAATGGCACTTGGAAGAGACGTGGAGGCCACAGTAGCTTAACAAGATGGTTTTAAAGCCCCTTGGAAGAGACGTGGAGGTCAGAGTGGTTTAACAAGACTGTTTTAATGCCCCTTGGAAGAGACGTGGAGGTCACAGTAGCTTAACAAGACGGTTTTAATGCCCCTTGGAAGAGGCGTGGAGGTCAGAATGGTTTAACTAGACAATTTTAATGCCTCTTGGAAGAGACGTGGAGGTCAGAGTGGTTTAACAAGATGATTTTAATGCCCCTTGCAAGAGACATGGAGGCCACAGTAGCTTAACAAGATGGTTTTAATGCCCCTTGGAAGAGACGTGGAGGCCACAGTAGCTTAACAAGATGGTTTTAAAGCCCCTTGGAAGAGACGTGGAGGTCAGAGTGGTTTAACAAGACTGTTTTAATGCCCCTTGGAAGAGACGTGGAGGTCACAGTAGCTTAACAAGACGGTTTTAATGCCCCTTGGAAGAGACGTGGAGGTCACAGTAGCTTAACAAGACAGTTTTAGTGCCCCTTACAAGAGCCATGCAGTACAGCATATTAAAAACATTATTCCAATTATTGGGGAGTTGGTCTCCCATAGTCTTTGCCTATGCCTTCCAAGCAAAAGCTGCCAAAAATTAGGATGGAGGAACTTGCAATGCCCCTTACAAGAGCCATGCAGTACAGCATATTAAAAACATTATTCCAATTATTGGGGAGTGGGTCTCCCATAGTCTTTGCCTATGCCTTCCAAGCAAAAGCTGCCAAAAATTAGGACGGTGGAACTTGCAATGCTGTCAACACGGACCACGGTCACCCAGGTGGTATAGTGGTGGTGGAGGTTAAGGATAAGGAGAAGAGCAAAAAATAGCCAAAATGAGGAAGCGTATACCCATGTGTGGGTGTGAAGCGGTGCATGGGAATACACCTCCCGAAATAACACAGTGGATTTGACTTTATGTTACTCTGCTGTCATTTGGTGGTGATGAGAAGTCTGGCCCAATCCAGCCCTTGTTCATTTTGATAAGGGTCAGCTTGTCAGCATTGTCAGTTGACAGGCGAGTGCGCTTATCAGTTATAATTCCCCCAGCGGCACTAAAAACACGCTCCGATAGCATGCTAGCGGCAGGGCAGGCCAGGACCTCCAAGGCATACAGAGCGAGTTCATTCCAAGTGTCCAGCTTGGATACCCAATAATTAAAAGGCACAGAGGAATCACGGAGGACGCTGGTTCGATCGGCATCTTTTGAAACTTTCCACTCCTTGTGAGAGTACCCCGCGCCTCAGGGCCTGTAAGCTGGGCGGGTGTCAGAAAACTGTCCCAGAACGTTGACAGTGATCCCCTGCCTCTGCTGGATTGGAGTTGCGTCTCTCTTGCCTATACGCATTGGTTGGGCAATGAACTGTGACCTCTGCCGCTAGCGTGTTCAGATGGGAATTTTTTTAACTGTTCTGCAGCAAGGGCCTTCTGGTACTGCCCCATTTTTGTAGACCTCTCCACCTCAGGAATAAGAGAGTGAAAGTTCTCCTTGTAGCGGGGGTCTAAAAGTGTCACCAACCAGTAATGACTGTCACCCAACATTTTGACAACGCGAGGGTCACGGTTAAGGCAGTGTAACATAAAGTCAGCCATGCGTGCCAGACTGGTAATGGGCAAGACTTCCGTGTCCTCACCAAGATGATGACTGACCATGCTCTCCTCCTCCTCCTCTTCTTCCTCTCCCATGTCCTCAGGACACCCACGCTGAACCGACGGTATGACAGTTGTACAGGTACTACCGTCTACAGCGCATACCAGCTCCTGTTCTTCCTCCTCCTCCTCCTCTCCCTCATTGTCCCCCAATGCATGTTGGGATGAGATGAGGCTGGGCTGCGTGTAATCGCCTGCTATGGCTTCTTGATCCATTTCATCATACTCTGGCTGCAATGTCTCCTCTTTAATTCTCTGCAGAGAGCGCTGCAAAAGACAGACAAGTGGGATGCTGACGCTAATTATGGCGTCATCGCCACTCACCATCTTGGTGGACTCCTCAAAGTTTGTCAGGATGGTACATATGTCAGACATCCAGGTCCACTCCTGAGGTCTTATGTGTGGAGTCTGACCTGAATATCGACGGTCTTGTTGCAGCTGGTACTCCTCAACTGCTCTCTTCTGTTCACAAATCCTTTGCAACATGTGGAGGGTAGAGTTCCAACTTGTGGGGACATCACACACCAGTCGGTGTGCCAGAAGCTGCAAATGCTACTGCAACACAGAAAGGGCGGCGGAAGCTGTGGCTGACTTCCAAAAATGAGCTGACAGGTGCCGTACTTTGACGAGCAGATCTGGTAACTCGCGGTACGATTTAAGAAACCGCTGAACCACGAGGTTAAGCACATGAGCCAGGCATGATACGTGTGTGATCTCGCCTCGCCTCAGAGCCGCCACCAGGTTACGGCCATTGTCACACACGACCATGCCTGGATATAGGTTCAGCGGTCTCACCCACAGATCTGCCTGCTCTTTCACAGCTGTCCACAACTCACAAGCAGTGTGAGGTTTATCACCTAAGCTTATGAGTTTCAGCACAGCCTGTTGCCACTTGGCTGAGGCAGTACTGCAGTGCTTCCAGCTACTAACTGATGTGGTGATATCGGAGATGAAGGCTGAACATAAGGAGGAGGAGGAGGATGATGCGCAGGAGATGTACACTGTGGGGGCAACTGTGACTGACATAGGGCCCGCAATCCTCGGTGTGGGGAGGATGTGTTCCATCCCAAGGTCCGACTGGGTCCCGGCTTCCACTATGTTTACACAGTGTGCCGTCAGGGAGATGTACCGTCCCTGGCCACAAGCACTTGTCCACATGTCCATTGTCAGGTGAACTCTCCCAGTAACTGCGTTGTTGAGGGCACGGCAGATGTTTTGGGACATGTGCTTGTGTAGTGCGGGGATGGCACACCGGGCAAAATAGTGTCGGCTGGGGACCGAATAGCTATTCCAATGCAAGCAGTCGTGAAATGTGCGAATTTAGGACTGTGGCCTGTGGGGCGTTGGCTGCGAATTTGCGCTTTCGTTCAAAGGTCTGGGATATGGACAATTGAACGCTGTGGTGGGACGTGGACGTGGACGTTGATGCTGTTTCTTGAGAAACTGCCATAACAAGTGAAGACTGAGAGGAGGGTGCATCTTTGCATGCAGTATGGACAGGGGATTGCCTTGCACGCACAACAGGGGGTTCTATTACACGCACAACAGCGGAAGAAGCAGCGGTGACACCCGCTGACACTGGTCGTGGACCCTGGGGTTCGCCCCACAAAATTGGGTACTTTGCTGACATGTGCCTGATCATGCTGGTGGTGGTCAGGCTGGTAGTTTTGACACCCCTGCTGATGCTGGCCTGGCAGGTGGTATAAATGGCCTTTTTGGGGTTATCAGCAGTCTTTAAAAAAATTCCAGACTCTGGAAGACATACCGGTTGTACTGGCAAGGTCCCTCGTGTTGGTGTAACGGGGAACGGTTACCCTCCTTCTGTCTGCGGCCACCACACTGCTTCTTCCTGCCTGTTGGGGTACTCTGCCTCCCTCCCCCTGTGTGCTGCTGGCCTCGCTCTGCGTTTCCTCCTGCCACGTTGGGTCAGTTACTAGATCATCCACCACCTCCTCCTCTTCCACTGCCGCACCACGGTCCTCATCCTCACTTTGTGGCAATTGTGTCTCGTCATCGTCGACCTCTTGTGACAAATTGCCAGTATCGCCTTACTGTGGTCGTGGCTGTTCAAATATTTGGCCAACGCTACATGGGATCTCCTCTTCCACCACTTCAAGCGGAGTAGGCGAGGGGCACAAATATGGAAATGGACCAGTGAACAGCTCTTCAGAGTGTCCAACTGTGGGATCAGTTGCTGTCTGATGACACTCGGCATGGTGGGAGGAAGGAGCATCAGGGTGAGGAGGAGTATGCAGTCGAGACTCACGGCTACTAACACTTGACCGTGTGGAAGACAGACCGGAGGTGGTGGTGACCAGGTGACTGGAAGTATTATCTGCTATCCAATTAATAACCTGTTCACACTGATCAGTTCGCAATAGATGTGCTGTTGTGTGCTTCCCTAATAATTCGGTCAAGAACTGGGAGCAAGAAGATGTGGCTGTTGGTTGTGGCACATTTTCACCTTGGCCACGGCCCCGTCCTCTGCACGCACCATCACCAGAATGTCCAGTTCCACATCCCTTGCCACGCGCCTTGCCCATTGTAAATGAAGTAAAATAGCTTACACTCGCACTATCAATGGCAAAAGGGTAATAAAAAGGAGATTTGAACCTTGGAAGAGGAAAACCACAGTTCTAGTTATCTGGCCTACACCAGACTCTTTTAAACAGATATATTTGTGTCTGAACAGTCAGCGAGACACTCAAAATGTTTTTTTTATGCAAAAAAGTGGATAATACAGAGATTTGAACCGTGGGGGAGGAAAACCACAGTTCTAGTTATCTGGCCTACACCAGACTGTTTTAAACAGATATATTTGTGTCTGAACAGTCAGCGAGACACTCAAAATGTTTTTTTTTATGCAAAAAATGCAAAAAAGTGGATAATACAGAGATTTGAACCGTGGAACTGCAAAACAACAGTTCTAGTTATTTGGCCTACACCAGACTCTTTTAAACAGATATATTTGTGTCTGTACAGTCAGCGAGACACTCAAAATGTTTTTTTTTTATGCAAAAAAGGCAAAATAGTGGATAATACAGAGATCTGAACTGTGGAACAGCAAAACCACAGTTCTAGTTATCTGGCCTCCACCAGACTCTTTTAAACAGATATATCTGTGTCTGAACACTAACAGACACACTTAAATTTTTTTTGGGAGGGGAATACCAAAAGGTTAATAAGACAGGTATTTGTACAGTCTGACTGACGGAAAAAAAAAAAAGAGCATTTAGATGAAAAAAAAAGGATTTTTCCTGGCCCCTGAGACCTGGGGCTAAGTCTAGCAATTTGAGCAGCGGTAGCTCACAGGACTGTAATGCAGTGTTTGTTGGTATAACCACTGCGTCTCCTATACAGCCTGACTGTCTGCCTGATATTTGGGATGGATATTAGTCCTAAGAAGGACTATTTGTGTGATTTGGCAGGCTTTAGAGACCCTACACTATCTATTTTGCACTATATATCTCTCCCTAACTCAGCAGCACTGACCCTACACTGTCTGATCCTGGGCGACTGTGTCCAAGATGGCGGCGCCCGGTTTTAAATACTCGAGGTGATGCTGTGCGGCCAGCCAATCACTGTAATGCCCACAACCAACATGGCTGCGACATTACAGTCACTGGCTGGCAATCCCTGCATGTTCATTGGCTCTGTAAAGAGTGCCAAACGTGCAGGGCGGAGACCCGAGCTCCCGCCCGAGTAACCCGGAAATGCTCTGTGCTCGCCGAACATCCCGAGTAGTGAGATGCTCGGGCAAGTACCGAGCAGTGTCGAGCATGCTCGCTCAACACTAACAGACAGCAATTTCCGAATGATGGTTAAGAATTAATTCACTTGTGTATTAAAACTATCTACTGACTGGTTGCGGTGGAGGGGCAAGTTTTCAATTTATATGCATTAAACTTTTCAACATTAATTTTGGTAACAGGAATCTAGTTTTTGATATTTTTGCCTCCCTATAGTACTAACTGAAAGGTTTTCACTGAACAAACATTACTGAAAATTACTTGAATTCCTCAGTTATAATGAAAATGGTACATAAACAAGGCTCTACTTTTTACTACAAACACATACAGGTAAATTCCACCTAATTTGTACACTGTATAACTGCTGACCTATCCTCTTAGAAGGGGACATTACACAATTCTGTTGTCAGTTCAGTTTTTGGTAGATGAGAATGCACTATGTATGAGCATATGAGTATCAGATGCTGGTGTATTCTTTCCCAAGTGCTTTGCATTGTATATTGTAGACAAGGAGACACGTACTGATTTTTAATATCTGTGTAGTTATAGCAGTAAGGGAGCATTTACACTGCATGATTACTTGGAATGAGTATTCCTATGAATAGTCGTTTCCAGATAATCATGTAGTGGAAACAGGCTGCTGATCAGATAACATACTGGAAAAATTCTTGTTTCTTAAGTAAAGTCATCTTTCAAGCTTGCCGAAAAAAACATTCTTCTCGGCAGCACATCAACCTGTGTACAAAGGATATTTGCTGCCGAAAACAATGACAGTCTATGAGCACTGTGCGATCTATTTCTGATCGTTCTGTGTGCATCGTAAGCACTGTTGGTCTATGAAAACCACCAATCGGCAAACATGTAGCAGATCAGAAAACATTTGGCCAATCAGTGGCCATTTAACCCCACAGGTCGTCTGATATAAACAAGCTATTAGTCATGTGAGTCTTCTATTATGTACAAAGGGGATTTCCACAGTAATTCAATGTCTTATTACTCAGATATGCCAAAGATCTAGAAATAAACAGCACAGAAGGTATACACAGATTCTTTGGAAAAACAAAACATTATAATGAAATTCTTATTAAGTAGGAATATATTATGTGACATTTCTGGATTTCTGTGCTCATGTTGTAATATCATTCTGCCTTTTACCTAATCATAGATTAGTACCTGCTGGTGAAAAAACAATCCCAGATACCTCTTTTTACTACAATGTACAATATGTATTGTTTGTATCCATTAAATTGTTTGAAACTGAACGCAAGGAATACAAAAGGGGGAAATGGGGTTGTTAAATTCAGTTAAAATTTATGTAATTTGTTATATATTTGCACAATATATTTGATTATTTATAATATTGTCTATAAAAAATGTTGGTAAGATGCCAATTATAAAGAAAATTCATGGTGGAAACCCTTTCAGAAATCTATTATGGCTAGCTGCACATAAGAAGGACATATGTGGGTTATTCCATGGACTAATCCTTATTTGTCCAAAAATCACAATACTTCATTTTGACAATGTTCATAGCTTCTGCCTGACATGGCATCAACATATCTTCTAGCACATGAAAGTGACATGTCTTTATAGAAATGCATTATGAAAAGTGTATGCGGCATCCAATACTGCTAATAACGGGGTTGGGGGTAATTTGTTCTTAACTCCAAACAAGGGGTAATTTCAACAAAAACTTGTCAATGGAATGGATGCCATGAATTATGGTATATCAGATTATTCTTTTAGACTTGCATATCCAAATGATATACTATAGCTGTCAGCTGAAAAAATATTTGGCTGATGGACTTCTTTCCTGACCTTCCATGAACATGGATGAGTGTAATTTTATTTCAAAAGATTGAGACAGACAAGACACTGCCACACACTTCAGGCATGTTAGAGGTTCACTAGACATTTATCATTAGGAGACAGTAAGAATGTTGTGACCGCCATTCATAATGAATTGTCAGCAGAGACCACTGATATCAGTGTAATATGCCATGATTAACAGCTCTTTTTCCACTGTTACAAGTGATATATTGATAGTATTACTTAGATTTGCTATGACTTATTGAACGGTTGCGATGCTACTGCTGGAACACCCAACTATGACCAGAATGAACGCGCTGCAGCACTAGTTTCACACTCCAGTCCCTTCAAAAATGATCTTGCACAGTGACATTCCTAGATACTACCTGCTGAAAAGCCCCATTCACGTGAAGATTGCTCTGTTACAATGCTCTGCATGACTGGTGGCAAGTTGTACAACTTACTAATGTTCAATTATGAAATGTGTCCCAATCAGAGGATATCTCAGCAGACAATTCTAGCTTCTGCTTGACTCAGGGCTGTGTTTCCGGTGTCTTCACGCCTTCAGTTGTGTGTAAAGGAGGCTGGCTGACTGGTTTATAGCTATAGCTAAGCCAGCCCCTTTTATTTCACAACCGATGAACAGACAGAAAAGAGAACTACCTTAGTTATTGAAAGTGGAGTTGCTGGGACCTGGGATCAGAGTGGTATCTATTGGAACATTTGCTATGGTACTTGTTATTTTATACACGTTTATTTAACTTTAAATTGTCAAGCTGAACAACCACATTAATTGGAATTTGTCACCATGTTTTTAGCACTCAACTTGAGAGCGCATAATCTAGAAACAGAGACTCTGACTCCAGCAATGTGTTATTACTAGGCTGCTTACTGTAGCTTTGTTAAAATAACTTTTATCAGCAGGAGATTATCACAAGAGAACTAGTAAACCTGCTGTCGTGAAATCTTCCATATTCATGAGCTCTGCATAACTCCGTCCCACCACTGCTTGGCAGCTTTCTGCCTATGCACAGTGTACACAAAAGCTGCCTATCAGTGGTTTGGGCGAAGTTACACAGAGCTCAGCATTCAGAGATCTTGTAGATCTGCAACAGATAAAACAAAGATTTTATCAAAATGACAGCAAGCAGCCCAGTAAGTGACACTGATGGAATTAGGGTCTCTGACTCTATCAAGCAGCTCTCAGATGACATAGCAAAAACCCAGTGATAGATTTCCTTTAAATATATGTCTGTATAGCTAGGACACACAACGGAATTAAATAAAAATAAATATAAACAATATAGCAAAAAAATATATACACTGCTCAAAAAAATAAAGGGAACACTCAAATAACACATCCTAGATCTGAATGAATGAAATATTCTCATTGAATACTTTGTTCTGTACAAAGTTGAATGTGCTGACAACAAAATCACACAAAAATCATCAATGGAAATCAAATTTATTAACCAATGGAGGCCTGGATTTGGAGTCACCCCCAAAATTAAAGTGGAAAAACACACTACAGGCTGATCCAACTTTGAAGTAATGTCCTTAAAACAAGTCAAAATGAGGCTCAGTATTGTGTGTGGCCTCCACGTGCCTGTATGACTTCCCTACAAAGCCTGGGCATGCTCCTGATGAGGTTGCGGATGGTCTCCTGTAGGATCTCCTCCCAGACCTGGACTAAAGCATCCGCCAACTCCTGGACAGTCTGTGGTGCAACGTGACGTTGGTGGATGGAGCTGACACACTCCAGCCACATGAGGTCTGGCATTATCCTGCATTAAGAGGAACCCAGGGCCAACTACACCAGCATATGGTCTCACAAGGGGTCTGAGGATCTCATCTCGGTACCTAATGGCAGTCAGGCTACCTCTGGCAAGCACATGGAGGGCTGTGCGGCCCTCCAAAGAAATGCCACCCCACACCATTACTGACCCACTGCCAAACCGGTCATGCTGAAGGATGTTGCAGGCAGCAGATTGCTCTCCACGGTGTCTCCAGACTCTGTCACATCTGTCACATGTGCTCAGTGTGAACCTGCTTTCATCTGTGAAGAGCACAGGGCGCCAGTGGCGACTTTGCCAATCCTGGTGTTCTGTGGGAAATACCAAGCGTCCTGCACGGTGTTGGGCTGTGAGCACAACCCCCATCTGTGGATGTCGGGCCCTCATACCACCCTCATGGAGTTGGTTTCTAACCGTTTGTGCAGACACATGCACATTTGTGAAAACCTATAAACTGACTATATAATATATGGTCCGTAATCCCCGTACAACTAGAAAAACCAAGATATATAGTTTATTTTGGGAAGAGAAAGTTAAATATAGGGGGAGAGACTCCCCTAATTTTAAATAGTATCTCTATCTACCTATTGGTAAGCCCAAAATGACAAAAAGGAGGGATTTAATATAAAATTGTAAATTTTTTCTTTTTTTTTTAATAATATTTAAAATACCACAAAGACAATAAATCAGAAAGGGAGGGTAGGAGAGGGAGAGGGAGGCTATAGAAGCAGGATAAGGTGGAGACAATCCTGCAGAGAGACTAACATCCCCAAATCAGCATAAGTTATATAACAGATGTAAATATGAGCTGCAGGTCAGGTGATTTCCCAACCAAGATCGCATCAAAAGATGCCTTCATATAAGGGGCATCAATGGCAGAGAATGGATATAGTATTTAACATTAACAGTGATATCCTTATGGATCAGTGACAATCAGAGGTATAACACATCACATAAGGAACAACTAGTGAATGAGTCAAGTCATAAAAATTTCCAGCCTAGGTCATATCAAACGATGACTTCACATGAGGGGCGTCAATGGCAGTAAATGGATATAGTACTCAATATTCACAGCAATATCCTTATGGATCGGTGACAACCAGGGGTATAATAAATTACATAAGAGGAGAACAGTAGACTGTCGATTCAAAGGTTATACTATAAAGATATCCCCGCTGTCAAATCAGGGGCACCAGCCCTATAAGATATTCGTTACCTTGTGCCATATCAATGTGAGCTTGAGCAGCGTGCACTGAGATGCTGGGGGATGTGAAGCAGCCTCGACGCGCGTTTCGCCCAGAAGTAGCTTCCCTCTCCTACCCTCCCTTTCTGATTTATTGTCTCTGTGGTATTTTAAATATTATTAAAAAATTTTTTTTACAATTTTATATTAAATCCCTCCTTTTTGTCATTTTGGGCTTACCAATAGGCAGATAGAGATACTATTTAAAATTAGGGGAGTCTCTCCCCCTATATTTAACTTTCTCTTCCCAAAATAGACTATATACAGTGCCTACAAGTAGTATTCAACCCCCTGCAGATTTAGCTGGTTTGATAAGATGCAAATAAGTTAGAGCCTTCAAACTGCAAACGAGAGTAGGTTTTATGAACAGAAGCATAAATCTTACAAACCAAAAAGTTATGTTGCTCAGTTGAATTTTATTAATTTTAAACATAAAAGTGTGGGTCAATTATTATACAACCCCTATGTTTAATATTTTGTGGAATAACCCTTGTTTGCAATTACAGCTAATAATCGTCTTTTATAAGACCTGATCAGGCCGGCACAGGTCTGTGGAGTTATCTTGGCCCACTCCTCCATGCAGATCTTCTCCAAGTTATCTAGGTTCTTTGGGTGTCTCATGTGGACTTTATTCTTGAGCTCCTTCCACAAGTTTTCAATTGGGTTAAGGTCAGGAGACTGACTAGGCCACTCCAACACCTTGACTTTTTCCCTCTTGAACCAGGCCTTGGTTTTCTTGGCTGTGTGCTTTGGGTCGTTGTCTTGTTGGAAGATGAAATTACGACCCATCTTAAGATCCTTGATGGAGGAGCGGAGGTTCTTGGCCAAAATCTCCAGGTAGGCCGTGCTATCCATCTTCCCATGGATGCGGACCAGATGGCCAGGCCCCTTGGCTGAGAAACAGCCCCACAGCATGATGCTGCCACCACCATGCATGACTGTAGGGATGGTATTCTTGGGGTCGTATGCAGTGCCATCCAGTCTCCAAACGTCACGTGTGTGGTTGGCACCAAAGATCTCGATCTTGGTCTCATCAGATCATAGAACCTTGAACCAGTCTGTCTCAGAGTCCTCCAAGTGATCATGAGCAAACTGTAGATGAGCCTTGACATGACGCTTTGAAAGTAAAGGTACCATACAGGCTCGTCTGGAACGGAGACCATTGCGGTGGAGTACGTTACTTATGGTATTGACTGAAACCAATGTCCCCACTGCCATGAGATCTTCCCGGAGCTCCTTCCTTGTTGTCCTTGGGTTAGCCTTGACTCTTCGGACAAGACTGGCCTCGGCACGGGAGGACACTTTCAAAGGCTGTCCAGGCCGTGGAAGGCTAACGGTAGTTCCATAAGCCTTCCACTTACGGATGATGCTCCCAACAGTGGAGACAGGTAGGCCCAACTCCTTGGAAAGGGTTTTGTACCCCTTGCCAGCCTTGTGACCCTCCACGATCTTGTCTCTGATGGCCTTGGAATGCTCCTTTGTCTTTCCCATGTTGACCATGTCTGAGTGCTGTTCACAAGTTTGGGGAGGGTCTTAAATAGTCAGAAAAGGCTGGCAAAAGAGATCTTTAATCCACACATGTGAAGCTCATTTTTCTTGGTGCCTGAACTACTTCTTAATACTTTAGGGGGACCAAACAGAATTCTTATGGTTTGAGGGGTTGAATAATAAATGACACTCTGAATTAACTTTTAACGTTTTAAAAAAAAAAAAAAAAAAAAAAAAAATTTGCTGCAGTGCATTTCCCACTTCCAAGCTGATCTACAGTACAAATGTCACAATGCCAAGTTAATTCCGCATGTGTCAACCAGCTAAATCTGCAGGGGGTTGAATACTACTTGTAGGCACTGTATCTTGGTATTTCTTCATGCACATTTGTGGCCTGCTGGAGGTCATTTTGCAGGGCTCTGGCAGTGCTCCTCCTGTTCCTTCTTGAACAAAGGCGGAGGTAGCGTTCCTGCTGCTGGGTTGTTTCCCTCCACGTCTCCTGATGTACTAGCCTGTCTTCTGGTAGCGCCTCCAGCCTCTGGACACTACGCTGACAAACACAGCAAACCTTCTTGCCACAGCTCGCATTTATGTGTCATCCTGGAGGAGATCCCACAGGAGACCATCCGCAGCCTCATCAGGAGCATGCCCAGGCATTGTAGGGAGGTCATACAGGCACGTGGAGGCCACACACAATACTGAGCCTTATTTTGACTTGTTGTTAGAAACCTCCTGTTAGTTTTTTCTATTTTGCTGGTCACATGACTTTTTGCCTATTTAATCCAGCTCCGCCCTCCTGGCCTTGCTGGACTTCAGTGTTACTTTTACTCTTAAGCTAGCCAGGTGCCTTGTACCTTACTCTGTAGTTTGCTTGGTCTTTTGACCACTAGTACTTCTGTTTGTTTGTTTGTCTTTGCTCTGCTACAATTTCTGCTAGGAGGTGTTCAACTATATCCCAGTCCTTAGTTCTTGTAGGGACCCCTCCCTTATATCTATAGGTCTGTGTTCAGACTAGCCGAGGACATAGGCGGGTCTGTTCACAAGGAACAGGTTCCCAGCTGCATCGTAGGGAATCAGCTTAGTCCTATTGTAGAGACAGTTTTCCTATCTTTCCTTAGTGTTTGTAGCAGTTCATAACAGTAAGTCCAGCCCAAAAATAAAACACTCTAAGGAAAGAAATCCTGATTTAAGCATGGTATCGGTTCAGGAGTTGGCTCAACGCCTGGAACGACTGTCTTTGGAGGTGGCTGAGCTCCAGCAACACGTGAGTAGCTGTTCTGGAGCGCATTTTGTCGAACCGAAGGTAGGACTGACAGATTTTTTTATGGTAAATGGCAAGATTTTTTTTCCTTTAAAAATGCTTGTTTATTATATTTTCGTTTAAGACCCAGATCCTCGGGGAATGAATCACAGTGCATTGGGTTTATAATGTCACTTTTGCGCAAAGAACCATAGGGATGGGCCTTTTCTCTACAACCTAATGATCCGTGTTTTAGATCTGTGGAAGATTTTTTTTCTGCTATGGGGTTGTTGTATAATGATCCTGATCGAGTCTCATCTGCTGAAACTGCATTAAGACGTTTGAAGCAGGGATCAGGTGATGTGGAAAATTATTGTACATACTTCAGAAGATGGTCAGCTGAAGTGGAATGGAATGACTCAGCATTAAAATGTTTGTTTCTTGATGGTCTAGGTGAAAGGGTTAAGGATCTGCTGATTGCCTTGTCAAAACCTGGAACCTTGCAGGAGGCAATGCAATTAGCCATACGTGTGGACAGGAGACTGCGTGCTAGGAGTAATGAAGAGAAATCTACTGCTATGGCAGCTCCTAGTTTCCAGAGGGTCTGTTCGGAGGGTGGAGAACCGATGGAGATTGGGGCGATGTCACCCCACTCTCAAGAAAAAGATCGCAGGTTTGCTAAAGGATTGTGTTTTTATTGCGGTAAATCTGACCACTTTATTAAGAACTGTGTGCTTCATTTGAACAAAGAAAAAAAAAAAGAGGTCAGTTACGCCCGCATAGCTTGTTTAAACTCAAAAGGAGTATTTATTTCTGGAAGCACCTCATTCCAGGAGAAGTTGATTGAATTTCGGGTATTTGTGGATTGTGGTTCTACACTCAATGTGATTGATGGGGTTTTTTTGGAAAAATTTCAATTAGAATCCAAACTTTTGTCATCTCCTATTTCTGTGGTTGCTGTTGATGGCTATCCCTTGAAAGGTATTACTCACAAGGTTTTTGAATTTCCCCTCACCATTAATGGTATCCACCAAGAGAATTTGGATTTGGCGGTATTAAATAATTTGCTTGCTCCAGTGGTTTTGGGGTTACCTTGGATAAAATTGCACAATCCTGTACTAGACTGGTCTACCAATGAAATTAAGTCTTGGAGTCCTAAGTGTTATGATAGATGTTGCAACGGTCGCATTGCTGTTGTGGAAAGAGGGGAATTACCTGTACCTATTCAGGATTTTTGGAAGGTTTTTTCTGAGGAGGAGTCGCAAGTTTTGCCTCATCATAAGGACTATGATTGTACTATTGAGTTTGTCCCTGGAGCAACTCTTCCCAAGAGTCGCTTATTTAATCTTACTATCCCTGAGAGAACGGCCTTGGAGGAATACATACAGACAAGCTTAGCCTCCGGTCACATTAGACCTTCTAAGTCACCTGTGGCTGTTGGATTCTTTTTTGTAAAGAAAAAGGACGGCGGTTTACGTCCATGTCTGGACTTTCGCGAAATTAATAAAATTACAGTACGCAATTCCTACCCACTGCCATTAATTCCTGACTTGTTCAACCAGTTAGTGGGGGCCAAGTGGTTCTCTAAGATTGATCTTCGGGGGGCATACAATTTGTTACGTATGAAGGAAGGTGATGAGTGGAAAACTGCTTTTAACACTCCAGTGGGTCATTTTGAGAATCTGGTTATGCCCTTTGGTCTTACCAACGCACCAGCGTTTTTTCAGAACCTTATAAATGACATCCTAAGACCGTTGATGGGTAAGAATGTGGTGGTGTATTTGGATGACATTTTGATTTTTGCGCCGGATCTGGAGTCTCATTGGCAGAGCGTACGTGAGGTATTGCAGTTGTTAAGCGACAATTCACTTTTTGCTAAGCTGGAGAAATGTGAGTTCGCTGTGCAGAGAATTAGTTTTTTGGGCTACATTATCTCCAGCGAGGGCTTTGAGATGGACCCGGTGAAGGTTCAGGCGGTTCAGGAATGGCCTAGGCCTATTGGTTTGAAACCAATAAAGAGATTTTTGGCTTTCGCCAATTATTACAGAAAATTCATTAAGAATTTTTCTATAATTGTTAAGCCGCTGACCGATCTCACCAGGAAAGGTGCGAATACGGTCCAGTGGACTACTGAGGCCATTGAAGCTTTTGTGTATCTCAAGGAGAGGTTCAGTTCTGCCCCCATCCTTATGCAGCCTGATGAGACCAAGTCTCTTTTGGTCAAGGTTGATGCTTCTTCGGTGGGGGTCGCTGCTGTTTTGTCTCAGGAAAACAAGGATGGAGTACATCCCTGTGCTTTTTCTTCAAAAAAAATTTCTGAGACCGAACTTAATTACGATGTCGGTAATCGGGACTTGCTGGCGATTAAACTCGCATTTGAACATTGGCATCATCTCTTGGAAGGTGCTAAATTTCCTATTCAGGTTTTTACTGATCATAAGAATCTGATCTATCTTGATGCTGCCAAGTGCTTGAATGCCCGTCAAGCTAGGTGGGCACTTTTTTTTTCGCGGTTTAATTTTTCTGTTACTTACATTCCGTTTGCATTTTACAGGAAGGTGTTGTGATAGCAGCATTGGACTCCGTTTTGGAAGATGGGATTCTGAAAGCCCAGGAGGATGACCCATCTAACACTCCCCATGGGAGGTTGTTTGTGCCTAGGAACTTTAGGAGAGATTTGTTTGTGGAGTGTCATGAGTCTCGGTTGGCAGGTCATCCAGGAATTTCGGAGACTAAGAGACTTGTAGGTTGCAGTTTTTGGTGGCCTGGGTGGCAGAAGGAAGTCATTAAGTGGGTGCGTCAATGTACTGTGTGTGCTAGATCTAAGTCTTCACATGCTCCTGCTGCGGGGTTGCTTTGCCCTCTGGAGGTTCCTAGTGCTCCTTGGATGCATCTTGCTATGGATTTTATTACTGACCTTCCTGCCTCTGAGGGTTTCACTGTTATCTGGGTGGTCATGGACCGTTTTAGCAAGATGTGTCACTTGGTTCCCTTCATCAAACTGCCCTGCGCCAAGACACTCGCTAAGGCTTTTGTTAAAGAAATTGTCAGGCTCCATGGCGTTCCTACCGACATTGTTTCCGATAGGGGACCTCAGTTCGTGGCTCGTTTTTGGCGTGCCTTTTGTGACAGGTTGGCAGTCCATTTGTCATTTTCATCTGGTTATCATCCTGAGTCTAATGGACAGACAGAAAGAAAGAACCAGGATGTTGAACAGTTTTTGCGTTGTTTTGTGGCTGACAATCAAGAGGGGTGGTCTGAGTTTCTGCCACTGGCTGAATTTGCTCTTAACAACCATACATCCTCTTCTGCTGGGTGTTCTCCTTTGTTTTTGTTGTACTGGGAGACATCCGTCGTTTGGGTCATTCTCCAAATTGGTATCGGCTGTGCCGGAGGTGGAGAATTTTTCCGGTGATTTGGAGAGAGTTTGGACTGATGTACGTCGTAACCTTCAAGAGGCTAACAAAAAATCCAAGAGGTACTTTGACAGGAAACGTCAAGAGGTTTTGTTTACTGTTGGTGACATGGTTTGGTTGTCCTCTAGGAATCTGCGGTTGAGGATTCCTTCTAAGAAATTGGGCCCGAAGTTTGTGGGTCCGTTTAAGGTGCTTCAGGTAGTTAACCAATCTGCTGTTAGGTTGGAGGTTCCTACCTCCAGGAAGATTAATCCGGTGTTTCATGTTTCTTTATTGAAAAAAACTGATGTTTCTGATAGGGACTAGTGTTGAGCCACCCCCGTAGTGTTCGGGTTCGGTTCGGTCCGTCGAACACCGGGATGTTCGAGGAACTGTTCGTCGAACTGTTCGTCGAACACCTTAGAACACCGTCGAACACCGTTAAAACCAATGGCAGGCAAACAAAAACACATAGAAACACATAGAAAACACCTTCAAAGGTGTCCAAAAACTGACAAACTGCTCAGAAGACGCTTTCTTTAAAAAAGCCGGCCGGCAATTCAGCAGCGGCATACACCGGTACCCGACAATTTAGACAAGAAGGAATAGAGCCTCACACATAGATTAGATAGATAGAAACATGTCAGTCACATATATATGAAGTACAGTGACAGTGTTGCTTACTGTACTTGTCATTTAGTGTAAAGGATTTATTAAAAAATATAATAGTGTTTTCATGCACTGTCTCTTTAAAAAAGCCGGCCGGCAATTCAGCATCTGTACCCGACAATTTATAACAGACAGAATAGAGCTTCACACATAGATTAGATAGATAGAAACATGTCAGTCACATATATATGAAGTACAGTGATAGTGTTGGTTACTGTACTTGTCATTTAGTATTAAAATAAAGGATTTATTATTAAAAAAAATTGGCGTGGGGTTCCCCTTAATTTTAGTCTCTAGCGGAGGTTAAGCAGACAGCTGGGGCAGATGTTTGAAGCCTGGGAAGGGGGTAATACCCACGGAGCTTCCCAGGCTACTAATATGAGCCCCCAGCTGAATACATAGCCTTTACTAGCTATTAAAATGGGGGACCCCCCCAAAAAAATGACGTGGGGTCCCCCCTAATTTAATAGCTAGCAAAGGCTAGGCAGACAGCTGGGGGCTGATATTAATAGCCCAGGAAGGGAGCCATGAATATTGGCCCCCTCCCAGGCTAGAAACACCAGCCGTCAGCCGCCCCAGAAATGGCGCATTCATAGGATGCGCCAATTCTGGCACTTAGCCTCGCTCTTCCACGCTGCCCTGTAGCGGTGGCAGGGGGTAATAGGGCTGGGGTTGATGTCAGCTAATAATGCCAGCTGACATCAAGCCCAGGTTAGTAATGGAGAGGCGTCTATAAGACACCCCCATTACTAACCCCATAGTCAAAGTTAAAAGAAAACACAAACACCCAGAATAAAGTCCTTTAATTGAAATAAAGACACAATCCTTTACTGTTCTAAATTAAACCATACTTACCATCACGCCCATTCCAGCTGAAGCCAACGATCTCCTGCAATAAAAGAAAAATAATAAAGCAACATCATCCTTACCTTTCCATGGTTCCCACGACAGCTTCAGCTCTGCTACATCGAGATGACAGGCTGGACCACAGCAGAACGCTGCCATCCAGCCTGTCATCCCGCAGACACTGAGAAGCGCAGTCATGCTTGCGCTCTGCAGTGTCTGGCTGTGACGGCATAAAGATGAGACGAGCTCATATCCAATGAACTCGGCGCACCTCATGCACGTCACTGACAGCGTGGGAAAATTCTCACGCTGAAGCGCTGAGTGCAGGAGAATTCTCCCACGCTGTCAGTGACGTGCATAAGGTGAGCTCATGTCCAATGAACTCAGCTCACCTCCTGCACGTCACTGACAGCGTGGGAGAATTCTCCTGCACTCAGCACTTCAGCGTGAGAATTCTCCCACGCTGAAGCGCTGAGTGCAGGAGAATTTTCCCACGCTGTCAGTGACGTGCATAAGGTGAGCTCATGTCCAATGAACTCAGCTCACCTCCTGCACGTCACTGACAGCGTGGGAGAATTCTCCTGCACTCAGCGCTTCAGCGTGAGAATTCTCCCACGCTGAAGCGCTGAGTGCAGGAGAATTTTCCCACGCTGTCAGTGACGTGCATAAGGTGAGCTCATGTCCAATGAACTCAGCTCACCTCCTGCACGTCACTGACAGCGTGGGAGAATTCTCCTGCACTCAGCGCTTCAGCGTGAGAATTCTCCCACGCTGAAGCGCTGAGTGCAGGAGAATTTTCCCACGCTGTCAGTGACGTGCATGAGGTGAGCCGAGTTCATTGGACATTAACTCGGCTCATCTGGATGCCCTCACAGAGAGACACTGTGGAGCGCAAGCAAGCCTGCGCTTCTCAATGTCTGCGGGATGACAGGCTGGATGGCAGCGTTCTGCTGCGGTCCAGCCTGTCATCTCGATGTAGCAGAGCTGAAGCTGTCATGGGAACCATGGAAAGGTAAGGATGATGTTGCTTTATTATTTTTCTTTTATTTCAGGAGATCGTTGGCTTCAGCTGGAATGGGCGTGACGGTAAGTATGGTTTAATTTAGAACAATAAAGAATTGTGTGTTTATTTCAATTAAAGGACTTTTTTCTGGGTGTTGTGTTTTTTTTAAATACTTTACTAGAAATTCATGGTGGTCATGTCTAATATTGGCGTGACCCCATGAATTTTGGGCTTAGGGCCAGCTGATAATGCCAAGCTGGCCCTAACCTCTTTATTACCCAGTGAGCCACCGCCTCAGGGCCCTGGATGAGTTGGGTACAGCGCCAGAAGATGGCGCTTCTATGAACGCGCCATTTTCCGGGGTGGCTGCGGACTGCAATTTGCAGCGGGGGTGGCCCAGAAAGCTTGGGCCTCCCTGCGCTGCGGATTCCAGCCCCCAGCTGCATAGTTGTACCTGGCTGGACACAAAAACAGGGCGAAGCCCCACGTCAATTTTCTTTAAATTATTTCATGAAATAATTAAGAAAAAAAGGGCTTCCCTATATTGTTGTGTCCGGCCAGGTACAAATAGGCAGCTGGTGGTTGGGGGCAGCCCGTTCCTGCCTGCTGCACCTGACTGGACACAAATATAGTGCGAAGCCCCACGTCAATTTTTTTTTAATTATTTCATGAATTTCCTGAAATAATTAAAAAAAATTGAAGTGGGGCTTCGCACTATATTTGTGTCCAGCCAGGTACAGCAGGCAGGAACGGGCTGCCCCCAACCACCAGCTGACTATTTGTACCTGGCCGGACACAACAATATAGGGAAGGCCTTTTTTTCTTAATTATTTCATGAATTTCATGAAATAATTACAAAAAAAATACGTGGGGCTTCGCCCTATTTTTGTGTCCAGCCAGGTACAACTAGGCAGCTGGGGGCTGGAATCTGCAGCGCAGGGAGGCCCAAGCTTTCTGGGCCCCCCCCCCGCTGCAAATTGCAGTCCGCAGCCACCCCGGAAAATGGCGCGTTCATAGAAGCGCCATCTTCTGGCGCTGTACCCAACTCATCCAGGGCCCTGGTGCGGTGGCTCACTGGGTAATAAAGGGGTTAGGGCCAGCTTGGTATTATCAGCTGGCCCCAAGCCCAAAATTCATAGGGTCACGCCAGTATTAGACATGACCGCCATGAATTTCTAGTAAAGTATTTAAAAAAAACACAACACCCAGAATAAAGTCCTTTAATTGAAATAAACACACAATTCTTTATTGTTCTAAATTAAACTATACTTACCATCACGCCCATTCCAGCTGAAGCCAACGATCTCCTGCAATAAAAGAAAAATAATAAACCAACCTCATCCTTACCTTTCCATGGTTCCCACGACAGCTTCAGCTCTGCTACATCGAGATGACAGGCTGGACCGCAGCAGAACGCTGCCATCCAGCCTGTCATGCCGCAGACACTGAGAAGAGCAGGCATGCTTGCGCTCCTCAGTGTCTCGCTGTGACGGCATCCAGATGAGCCGAGGTCATGTCCAATGAACTCAGCTCACCTCATGCACGTCACTGACAGCGTGGGAAAATTCTCCTGCACTCAGCGCTTCAGCGTGAGAATTCTCCCACGCTGTAAGTGACGTGCATGAGGTGAGCCGAGTTCATTGGACATGACCTCGGCTCATCTTTATGCCGTCACAGAGAGACAATGTGGAGCGCAAGCATGCCTGCTCTTCTCAGTGTCTGCGGGATGACAGGCTGGATGGCAGCGTTCTGCTGCGGTCCAGCCTGTCATCTCGATGTAGCAGAGCTGAAGCTGTCGTGGGAACCATGGAAAGGTAAGGATGAGGTTGCTTTATTATTTTATTTTTATTACAGGAGATCGTTGGCTTCAGCTGGAATGGGCGTGACGGTAAGTATGGTTTAATTTAGAACAATAAAGGATTGTGTCTTTATTTCAATTAAAGGACTTTATTCTGGGTGTTTGTGTTTTTTTTAACTTTGACTATGGGGTTAGTAATGGGGGTGTCTTATAGACGCCTCTCCATTACTAACCTGGGCTTGATGTCAGCTGGCATTATAAGCTGACATCAACCCCAGCCCTATTACCCCCTGCCACCGCACCAGGGCAGCGTGGAAGAGCGAGGCTAAGTGCCAGAATTGGCGCATCCTATGAATGCGCCATTTCTGGGGCGGCTGACGGCTGGTGTTTCTAGCCTGGGAGGGGGCCAATATTCATGGCTCCCTTCCTGGGCTATTAATATCAGCCCCCAGCTGTCTGCCTAGCCTTTGCTAGCTATTAAATTAGGGGGGACCTCATGTCATTTTTTGGGGGGGGTCCCCCATTTTAATAGCTAGTAAAGGCTATGTATTCAGCTGGGGGCTGATATTAGTTGCCTGGGAAGCTCCGTGGGTATTACCCCCTTCCCAGGCTTCAAACATCTGCCCCAGCTGTCTGCTTAACCTCCGCTAGAGACTAAAATTAAGGGGAACCCCACGCCAATTTTTTTAATAATAAATCCTTTATTTTAATACTAAATGACAAGTACAGTAACCAACACTATCACTGTACTTCATATATATGTGACTGACATGTTTCTATCTATCTAATCTATGTGTGAAGCTCTATTCTGTCTGTTATAAATTGTCGGGTACAGATGCTGAATTGCCGGCCGGCTTTCTTAAAGAGACGGTGCATGAAAACACTATTATATTTTTTAATAAATCCTTTACACTAAATGACAAGTACAGTAAGCAACACTGTCACTGTACTTCATATATATGTGACTGACCTGTTTCTATCTATCTAATCTATGTGTGATTCTCTATTCCTTCTATTCTAAATTGTCGGGTACCGCTGCTGAATTGCCGGCCGGCTTTTTTAAAGAGACGGTGCATGAAAACACTATTATTTTTTTTGATAAATCCTTTACGCTAAATGACAAGTACAGTAAGCAGCACTTTCACTGTACTTCGTATTTATGTGGCTGACATGTTTATATCTATCTAATCTATGTGTGATGCTCTATTCTTTCGGTTCTAAATTGTCGGGTACCGGTGTATGCCGCTGCTGAATTGCCGGCTTTTCGTGTTTCACTGTGAGCACAGTTCCCATCGATTTGGGCAATCACTGTAATGCCACAACCATCATGGCTGTGGCATTACAGTGAGTGGCAGACAATCCCTGCATGATTGGTGCTCTAAATAGCACCAGACATGCAGGACACGCTTTTGGTGCACGAACAGTTATCGAACATAACCTCGAACAGCCGAATTTTTTGCAAATCGTTCGTGTTCGTCGAACAACTCTAACACCGCCCAAAACAGCTCGAATTTGAGATTGGCGAACAGTTCTAGTCGAACACCGCTCATCTCTAATAGGGACGCCACTGTCTCTGTTCCTCAGGTGGAGGAAGACGGTGAATATGAAATTTCTCGCATTCTTAATTCTAGATGGCATAGAGAGAGATTACAGTATCTCGTCGCTTGGAAAGGTTTCGGTCCCGCGGATAACTCCTGGGTAAGGGCGGATGATGTCTCTGCTCCTAGACTTGTCGGAGCATTTCACAGGAGGTTTCCTGATAGACCTGGGCCTGGAGGATCCGGAGGATCCTCATAGAAGAGGGGGTACTGTTAGAACCCTCCTGTTAGTTTTTTCTATTTTGCTGGTCACATGACTTTTTGCCTATTTAATCCAGCTCCGCCCTCCTGGCCTTGCTGGACTTCAGTGTTACTTTTACTCTTAAGCTAGCCAGGTGCCTTGTACCTTACTCTGTAGTTTGCTTGGTCTTTTGACCACTAGTACTTCTGTTTGTTTGTTTGTCTTTGCTCTGCTACAATTTCTGCTAGGAGGTGTCCAACTATATCCCAGTCCTTAGTTCTTGTAGGGACCCATCCCTTATAGATAGAGGTCTGCGTTCAGACTAGCCGAGGACCTAGGCGGGTCTGTTCACAAGGAACAGGTTCCCCGCTGCATCGTAGGGAATCAGCTTAGTCCTATTGTAGGGACAGTCTTCCTATCTTTCCTTAGTGTTTGTAGCAGTACATAACACTTGTTTTAAGGACATTACATCAAAGTTGGATCAGCCTGTAGTGTGTTTTTTCACTTTAATTTTGGGGGTGACTCCAAATCCAGGCCTCCATTGGTTAATAAATTTGATTTCCATTGATGATTTTTGTGTGATTTTGTTGTCAGCACATTCAACTTTGTACAGAACAAAGTATTTAATGAGAATATTTCATTCATTCAGATATAGGATGTGTTATTTAAGTGTTCCCTTTTTTTTTGAGCAGTGTATATATAAAGAAAAATATAATTTACATATATAATACCAAATAGCAAATAGGATTTCCAACGGATTTCATATAGCAATATATTTAGGCGAGTTGATAATGGATGTCTTTAAAAACACTGCGAATAATAATATGAATATAGTAGTTAATTTTGTGCTTTAAAAAAAAACGTAATCTGTATTTTCTATTAATCATTTTCTATAAAGAGGACACGAGACAAAACGTATTTTGCGGCAATCTGTCTCGGTGCACGCTGGAAGCATGCAACTGTTTCTTCAGATTACTTATGCCTTATATCAGAACATAAGCGACATCTCATAGGATCCATCTGTTCTTCTGCTTATCCACTTACTTTGTGGATTCTCTCCCTGTGACATCATAAGGGTTGCCATGGCAATCCCAGAAAACATCAAAGGGAGAGGATTTCTCCGGCTTCAGGTGTAGATTGTACTATGGTAATGTGACCGTACTGTCACTGTCAATTTAATAACACTGTGTGGAGCTACCAGACTTGCTATAGCGTAATAGGAAATCATTATTCTCTGATGCATCCACTTAGGAGATGACATAGCCCCTTGATGTGCAGCACACAGAGGGGAAAATACATTTGTGATGCAAAAGGAAGTGAGTACACAAGCTATAAATATCCCTGGAAAAGGAACGCTGAGCTTTGTCTACATTCTATCAATCCTATTTACTCTGAAGTTACAGAGAGAACGTCATCAGTTTCAAAAGCTCCAAGAGCCTACACAGATAAAAGACGCAAGCGTTACATCCTCCATAGGTGGCCATTTACATTCACTAGCTAAATAGATTCAATGCTGTATTTTAAAGCAAGATCTTTCAAAAGGCCAGAAAAGTATGACTAGTAATCATGGCTAGAGAATAAGTATAAGCATAGGAAATATCAAAAATGAATTTAGAAATGGCTGGTAATAAAGGATAGGTGATTGAATCAGCCTATGTACAGCCAGACTTGCTTCCAGTTGCCACAACTTTAAAGGTGTCTTTATAAAAGAGGAAAATAGAAGCATGCATAAACAGGGGATCACCAATCAAATAAGATGATTTTATTAACAATATTTATCAAACAAGACAGACCAAAAGCACAGAAAAACATAACAAAAAATGGCAGTAGATACTAGACATGCCCATGGTGGAGTCAATGTCCAACCTCCAAAAAAACACACCTTTGACCATGCAAAACCTCAATTTGGGCAAAATTTTACACCATGGACCAGTCAAATGACATGCAAGAAAGGTGCTGTATATAATATTGCACACATAAAAAATACAATCCAATAATCAAATCATGCAGAATAAATCATACAAAGATACCCCTGAGGAAGCCACAAACGTTGGTGGGGATACTTGTGGGGTCTTCTCGTCCTCCATCACTCACCATTTTGCCTGACTTACCTCTTATGTGTGCAATATGATATCCAGGACCTTGCATGTCAATTCAGGTTTTGCATGGTCATAGGTGTGGATTTTTGGAGGTTAGACATTAACTGCACCATGGGCATGTCTAGTACTGTATCTATTGCCGTTTTTTGTTTTTTAAATGATTTTAATGTATGCTTTTGGTCTGTCTTTTTTGATAAATTTAGTTAATAAAATCATGTTATTTGAAGGGTGAGCCCCTGTTTATGCATGCTTCTTTTTTCCTCTTTTATAAATTCACATTGGTTGGGCATGCATGTGGATGATCCCTTCTATTGAGGTGGTGTTAGGGGGACGGTTGCAAACACTTTATTAAATAGGAACGCAACCGACCCCGGGGTCCGCGATGCAGCCTGGTGGACTGCTGCCGAACCCTTCCCGGGTGAGAAAGGAAGACAACCAACTAAAGATAACCCTTCCGTGTTAACTTCACACTGGACAGGGTATAGCGGTACGCTCTAACTCCGTTGACTGCACGGAGGGAGAGCGACCGGCGACGCACCTAACAAAACCTTAGCCCTTCGTGTTAAAGCACACGGAAGGGTAAGACGGTTTGCACAATCTCCAAGAACCGCAGGGAGACGTGCGACCGTGGGAACAGCAGTAGCCCTGTCTTTGATACAGGCGCTACGCTATGGGGATTGGCGCTAAAGCGGTTCACACTATTCTCCAAGAACCGCAAGGAGACGTGTGACCGGTCTATGAGCAGTAGCCCTGTCTACGGTACAGGCGCTACGCTATAGGAGACGACGCTAGCGTGCGGGTGATTCCCGCCGGGTATTCGAGCACTCAGCCGGCGTGCTACCAGACTGAGCAAACCCGCTGTATTTAGCTCACAGGCGGCTCGGGGTGTAAGGCGAACCCCCTGGTTAGAGCCAGTCAGCGAGGCGAAGCTACCTGCCTAGCTAAAGCTATGGCTCTTTGAGCCCGGCCTCTACCTGCCTAGCTAAAGCTATGGCTCTTTGAGCCCGGAGTAAGCGTGCACACACCACAAACAGCTAGCTCAAATGATCTGAGTGCGCCGCCATGTTTGTGGGCGGGCCTTTTAAAGATTAAGCCCTGCCCCACTGTCGCACCATTGGTGACGACACCCGTGACCAATCAGACGGTGCCAGGTCACCGGGTCAGGTGGGTGCCAAACCACCAATCATGATCCGCCAGGTCACGGACATGCTCAGTGCGATGCATTTTACACTTAGGCTGCAGTGGCCTAGTCTCTCTCCGCAACCTGTGCTTCATGTTGCTAGGCACAAATACACAAGATACCACTTGTACCTCTCGTGCATTGGCTAGGTGTTGGGACTGATGTTGCTGCTGTGCAGCATCAGCCCTGGCTGAACCAGAATGGGAGACCACAGAATCCACTGATGATTCAGAACCCATTTCTGATCCAGCAAGCACCCAGCACCTAACAGGTGGTGTCCTCTGTTTTACATTCCACTAACTTTTTGTAGGTGTCCTAAGACCTTGGAGTGTGATATGGCTGAACAATTGCCGGGTCAACGGCTTTCCCGACTCTGCTATTCCCATGCACCATCAGCCCTGTTAAACATGCATGTGTTCTCAAGAATGACAGTGGGGTACATTGCTGCCAGGCTCCTCTGGCTGTGACATACAGTATCTCTCATTATTGTTCACTGACATTTATTGTGCCTGATTCTTCTCTCCACAGATATTAAATATGGCTTACTTTATTCTAATACGTATGGTGGCTTTAAATGTTATAACAGCAGACAGACTGGGCAGGTCTGTTACAAATGGGAGTGTTGGTTTGTTCAGTTGTACAGTTTTCCTAGCTACAGTATCGCCTTTTCTATCGCCTTAATCTTTCCACTCTAGATATACAGTTTAAGTCTGCTGAAGAGAAATCATTTCTAATATTTTATTTAGGAATTCTGAGGTAATAGGTGGACTCCCCCATTCAGGGCTGTGCATTACTGTCTAAGTGCAAATTATGAATTTTTATGTGGAGTTTATAGAACAAAGATGAATTCTATTTTCTTTTATTTGGTGCTGATGCCTTTCTTTATATCCTGGGGCTCAATCAGCTTGTAATTGTAATACTCATTACTTCTCTAGAGGTGCAGCTAAGTTAATGAACACTTGCTAACTGAGTCCTCCATAAATTGCAAGTGATAACTGGTATTATAAGGGCTCATATACATTGCACAACCTTTGGCCATAAAACGACTGCAGATTGGATATATGTTTGCCATTCAATGGTCTTTTAACCACTTCGCGCCAGAGCCTGTTTTTGCCTTCGTGACCGGGCCAATTTTTTCAATTCTGACCACTGTCACTTTATGAGGTAATTACTCTGGAACGCTTCAACGGATCCCCCTGATTCTGAGACTGTTTTTTTGTGACATATTGTACTTCATGATAGTGGTAAAATTTCTTTGATATCACTTGCGTTTGATTGTGAAAAAATCGGAAATTTGCCAAAAATTTAGAAAATTTTGCAATTTTCAAACTTTGAATTTTCATGCCCTTTAATCAGAGAGATATATCACACAAAATAGTTAATAAATAACATTGCCCACATGTCTACTTCACATCAGCACAATTTTGGAACCAAAATTTTTTTTTGTTAGGAAGGTATAAGGGTTAAAAGTTGACCAGCGATTTCTCATTTTTACAACAAAATTTACAAAAACATTTTTTTTAGGGACCACATCTTATTTGAAGTGACTTTGAGGAGCTTTTATGACAGAAAATACCCAAAAGTGATACCATTCTAAAAACTGCACCCCTCAAGGTACTCAAAACCACATTCAAGAAGTTTATTAACCCTTCAGGTGCTTCACAGGAATTTTTGGAATGTGGAAGAAAACAATGAACATTTAACTTTTTTTCACAAAACTGCTATTTTAACCTCAAATTTTTAATTTTCACAAGGGCAGCCAGAAAACATGGACCCCAAAATGTGTTGAGTAATTTCTCCTGAGCACGCTGACACCCCATATGTGGTGCAAAGCCACTGTTTGGGTGCACGGCATGGCTTGGAAGGTAAGGAGCGCCATTTGACTTTTGGAATGGAAATTTGACTGGAATGGATAGCGGACGCCATGTTGCATTTGGAGAGCCCCAGAGGTGTCTAAACAGAGGAAACCCCCAACAAGTGACCCCATTTTGGAAACTAGACCCCTCAAGGAACTTATCTAGATGTGTGGTGAGCACCTTGAACCCCCAGGGGCTTCACAGAATTTTATAATGTTGAAGTGTGAAAATAAAAAAACACATTTTTAACACAAAACTGCTACTTTAGCCTCAAATTTTTAATTTTCACAAGGGCAGCCAGAAAAAATGGACCCCTAAATGTGTTGTGCAATTTCTCCTGAGCACGCTGATACCCCATATGTGGTGCAAAGCCACTGTTTGGGCGCATGGCATGGCTTGGAAGGTAAGGAGCGCCATTTGACTTTTGGAATGGAAATTTGACTGGAATGGATAGCAGACGCCATGTTGCATTTGGAGAGCCCCTGAGGTGCCTAAACAGAGGAAACCCCCAACAAGTGACCCCATTTTGGAAACTAGACCCCTTAAGGAACTTATCTAGATGTGTGGTGAGCACCTTGTACCCCCAGGGGCTTCACAGAATTTTATAATGTTGAAGTGTGAAAATAAAAAAACACATTTTTAACACAAAACTGCTACTTTAGCCTCAAATTTTTAATTTTCACAAGGGCAGCCAGAAAAAATGGACCCCAAAATGTGTTGTGCAATTTCTCCTGAGCACGCTGATACCCCATATGTGGTGCAAAGCCACTGTTTGGGCGCACGGCATGGCTTGGAAGGTAAAGAGCGCCATTTGACTTTTGGAATGGAAATTTGACTGGAATGGATAGCGGACGCCATGTTGCATTTGGAGAGCCCCTGAGGTGCCTAAACAGAGGAAACCCCCAACAAGTGATCCCATTTTGGAAACTAGACCCCTCAAGGAACTTATCTAGATGTGTGGTGAGCACCTTGAACCCCCAGGGGCTTCATAGAATTTTATAATGTTGAAGTGTGAAAATAAAAAAACACATTTTTAACACAAAACTGCTACTTTAGCCTCAAATTTTTAATTTTCACAAGGGCAGCCAGAAAAAATGGACCCCAAAATGTGTTGTGCAATTTCTCCTGAGCACGCTGATACCCCATATGTGGTGCAAAGCCACTGTTTGGGCGCACGGCATGGCTTGGAAGGTAAGGAGCGCCATTTGACTTTTGGAATGGAAATTTGACTGGAATGGATAGCGGACGCCATGTTGCATTTGGAGAGCCCCTGAGGTGCCTAAACAGAGGAAACCCCCAACAAGTGACCCCATTTTGGAAACTAGACCCCTCAAGGAACTTATCTAGATGTGTGGTGAGCACCTTGAACCCCCAGGGGCTTCACAGAATTTTATAATGTTGAAGTGTGAAAATAAAAAAAACACATTTTTAACACAAAACTGCTACTTTAGCCTCAAATTTTTAATTTTCACAAGGGCAGCCAGAAAAAATGGACCCCAAAATGTGTTGTGCAATTTCTCCTGAGCACGCTGATACCCCATATGTGGTGCAAAGCCACTGTTTGGGCGCACGGCATGGCTTGGAAGGTAAGGAGCGCCATTTGACTTTTGGAATGGAAATTTGACTGGAATGGATAGCGGACGCCATGTTGCATTTGGAGAGCCCCTGAGGTGCCTAGACAGAGGAAACCCCCAACAAGTGACCGCATTTTGGAAACTAGACCCCTCAAGGAACTTATCTAGATGTGTGGTGAGCACCTTGAACCCCCAGGGGCTTCACAGAATTTTATAATGTTGAAATGTGAAAATAAAAAAACACATTTTTAACACAAAACTGCTACTTTAGCCTCAAATTTTTAATTTTCACAAGGGCAGCCAGAAATAATGGACCCCAAAATGTGTTGTGCAATTTCTCCTGAGCACGCTGATACCCCATATGTGGTGCAAAGCCACTGTTTGGGCGCACGGCATGGCTTGGAAGGTAAGGAGCGCCATTTGACTTTTGGAATGGAAATTTGACTGGAATGGATAGCGGACGCCATGTTGCATTTGGAGAGCCCCTGAGGTGCCTAAACAGAGGAAACCCACAACAAGTGACCGAATTTTACAATCTACTCCTCTGTATAAATTAATCTAGTGGTGGGAAAATAAGTAGATAGGTAAATGGTCACTAAACCCATAGATGAATTCCCACAGAGGTGTCATTTCTATAATGGGGTCACTTCAGGGGGGATTATGCTGTTCTGGCACTTTTCAGAGTACCAGAGGTAAAAAATCCCCCCTGAAGTGACCCAATTTTGGAAATGAAACCCCTCTGGGAATTCATCTATGGGTTTAGTGACCATTTTAACTCAATGGATGATTTCCAGAAACAAGCACGCAATGGAAGGTTTAGATTCTGGAGAACCCCCCCTGGAAATTAAGTGAGCTCTACTCGAATGTGTCATTCACTAAATGAACCAAATGTTTGAATGACAAATTGGGATACATTTTTACAGTTTAAAAACGTGGTTCTGTGTGGAAGATTTTAAAGCAGTCAGTGACGCATAAGGCTGGCAATGATGGGCATTGTGGGCAATAGTAGCGGGTATCACGCCTCATTCCTCTCTTAGTACATACACGACATCTTTTCTGGGGGTTCCTTCTTGTTTCCGTTGCTGGAATAAGTGCAATAAAATGTCGCTCAGTGAGTCTTTTCACATCCTCAGATTCTAATGGATGAGCGGGGCTAACACTTTGAAAGACAAGATTTTCAATTACCTTTTCTTGATAATCAAGAAAAGGATCTGAATTTCCTGCTTTTTTGTACAACACAAAAGAATTGTATGTGGCCACCTGAAACAAATAAATAACCAACTTTTTATACCAGGTATAGGACTTTCTTGATACCTGGTATGGCTGTAGAACCTGGTCTGCAAGGTCCACACCCCCCATGTGTTTGTTGTAGTCAATGACTGACACAGGTTTTTACTTCGGAGTGGTGGATCCTAGTTCTACAGTGGCCCTTGTGGCATCTGTGTGGATCGAGCTGAGGACAAAAATATCCCTCTTATCCCTATATTTCAGGGCAAGCAGCTCTCCGTTGCGTACAGCCCCTGACTGCCCCTTTTGAAACTTTTGGTTGACCAATGGTTGTGGAAACCCCTGACGGTTTTTACGGATGGTCCCACAAGCCCCGATGTTGTGTTCAACCAGACTTTTAAATAGGGGTATGCTGGTGTAATAATTGTCCACATATAGATTGTAGCCTTTTTGAAAAAATGGACTTATCAGCTCCCAAACAATTTTTCCAGATGTCCCCAGATAAGTAGGGCATCCTGGTGGGTTTAGTTGGCTATCTTTCCCCTCATATATGCGAAAAGCGGATGTGTATCCGGTTGAACTTTCGCACATTTTATAGAGCTTTATTCCAAACCTTGCCCTTTTAGATGGGATAAATTGCTTGAGGTGCAGTCTTCCTTTGAATTTTACAAGGGACTCGTCTATAGAAATATTTTGTGTTGGGGTGTAGAGGCTTAAGAATTTTTCTGACAAATTTTCAATGATGGGTCTAATTTTATATAACCTGTCATGTTCTGGGGCATTTCTGGGCAGGCATTGACTATTGTCGTTAAAATGCCAAAACCGCATGAGCATTTCATAACGGGTCCTAGGCAGAATGACTGAAAACATAGGGGTGGCTTGAACAGGGTGGTTGGACCAGTAGGATCGAATGCTCGGTTTTTTAACAAGCCCCATGGCAAATGTAAGTCCTAAAATTTTTTTTATTTCCGGGACATTAGTTGGTGTCCATAAATTTGCCCTAGCATAGTAAGATCGGGGATTCTGGCTTATGAATTGGGACGCGTATAAATTTGTTTGCACGACAATATGCTCTAGCAAGCTGTCTGTAAAAAACAAATTAAAAAAATGAATTGGTCCAAAATCTTCCACCTCCACATTTATACCAGGAATGGCATTGAAATCAGGGCTGAATGGAGCAGCCGAATCTGAAGCCTCCCATCTGGGAAATGCTAGATCATGTTGCAACGCCCCTTGTACACTGGCGTGCGCCAATTCACTAGTAGCAGGGACAGCGCTTGTACTGGGCAGTGTTCCCTGATTTGGAGACGTTTCTCCAGTAGCGCTATTTGCCCCTATTGCTGTACTGGTCCTTGGGCTTGAGGATGGAACAGAATCACTGCTCATTTCTGGGCTCTCAGTGTCGCTGCTACTAAAGCCCTCAAAATCCATATCTCCATCTGAGATTGCGCTGTCATCAGTGTCAGAACACAGCAGGGCATACACCTCCTCTGCGGTATAAGTCTGACGGGCCATTTTATTTTTATATTTTTTGACTGGACTGAACGGACCGGACTGAAAGGACGGGACCGGACTGGACTGACCGGACTGATCTGACAGGACTGACTGACTGATGTGACAGGACTGACTGACTGATCTGACAGGACTGACTTACTGACAGATCTGACAGGACTGACTGACTGACAGATCTGACTGACTGACAGATCTGCCAGGACTGACTGACTGACAGATCTGACAGGACTGACAGATCTGACAGGACTGACTGACTGACAGATCTGACTGACTGACAGATCTGACAGGACTGACTGATCTGACAGGACTGACTGACTGATCTGACAGGACTGACTGATCTGACAGGACTGACTGACTGACAGATCTGACAGGACTGACTGACTGACAGATCTGACAGGACTGACTGACTGACAGATCTGACAGGACTGACTGACTGACAGATCTGACAGGACTGACTGACTGACAGATCTGACAGGACTGACTGACTGACAGATCTGACAGGACTGACTGACTGACAGATCTGACAGGACTGACAGGACTGACTGACAGATCTGACAGGACTGACTGACAGATCTGACAGGACTGACTGACTGACAAATCTGACAGGACTGACAGATCTGACTGGATTGATCTGACAGGACTGACTGATCTGACAGACTCACTAACCCTAACTCTTACTTTCTTTTTTATTTATTTTTTTTTTTACTTTCACAGTGGCAAGGCTGACAGCTCTTGTCACACTGTTTCTCCTCTGCTCTCTCACTGAGATCGGAGGAGAAACTGCATTTATCAGGCAGATCGCCCGGGAAAGTTTGTTGCTAAAACAAACTTCCCTGGTGATCTCTCTGATTGGCTGGTGTGATGCTGACATCATCGAGACCTGAGCCAATCAGGTCTCGATGATGTCAGAGGTCACAGCACCGGGATCCCCGCCGCTGACAGGTATGTGGGGGGTCCCGATCGCCGACCACCGGCTGTCCCTATCTTTTAAATGCCGCGATCGCTATGGATCGCGGCATCTAGAAGATAGGAACAGGTTAACATCATGGGGACCTGATCCAATCAGGTCCCCATGATGCCACATGTCAGAGCTATCGCTCTGAACCGGTACCGCAGCGCTAGCAGGACCCTGGGGGTCCTGAGCGCTGCGGGACCACCCACCGTTTTTAAACGTCGGCGCTGCACAGAGCCCAGGCAGCGCCGACGTTTATGTACAGTGGGCGGTCCTGAACCGGTTAAAGACAATCTGTTACTAAATTTGTGCTACTTAATCTGAATGCAGCATACTGTAGGGGCAGAGACCCTGATTCAGGCAATGTGTCACTTGCTGGGCTACTAGCCGTAGTTTTGATACAATGACGGTTTTTTGAATTAGGAGATTATCACTAGAGAACTAGTAAACCTGCTGCAATAAATTCCTCCATAATCATGAGCTTTGTATAACTCCACCACTGATTGGCAGCTTTCTGCCTATGCACAGTGTACACATAAAGCTGCCAATCAGTGGTGTAGACGGGGTTATACAGAGCTCAGCATTCAGAGAACTGGCAAATTTGCAATGAATAAATCAGAGATTATATTAACACTGCAGCAATCAGCCCAGTAAGCGCTACCAATGTGCACAGAACATTATTACACTGCAGAATTATTGTGAATCAGCAATCCCATGATAATCATTCTCCATGATCGTACAGTGTGAGTACACCTTAAATATCATTTGATCAGCTTATAATCAGGTGACCATTACAACAAAAAGTAATTTTCTAAAGCACATAGCCCTTCTAATTGTATACACTATCTATATAGTTCAGTATTCAAAGCAAAAATGTATAATCAGCTCTGGCTCCCAGCAATCTCTACAGAAAACAGATCATTCTTTCTATAAGGATTCATATCAAGCGTAGGGTAGGTTCACATGACAGTATAAAAAAATCATTCAACGTCGCATCCAGAAAAGTGGGACTATTTTGTTCTCACTTGTCATCCATATGCAGCAGTATGAGCAGTAGCAGTTATTAATCATTTACCATTTACAGTTTCCTATGTTACAGAATTCTACTGTATCTGAAAAATCAGTCACTATACTATGTCTCCGTATGACATCCCATTTTTTTTCACGACCAATTTTTGAAGGAAACTAGCGCATGCTGCGATTTTATTTCACATGTACATTCAGTCAGTGAAAAAGATGTTCATCTGCACTGCCCCATTGAATAACATTGGTCTGAGTGCAATACATTATTTTTAACGGATAGCACTCGGATCTAAAATACGGTTGTGTGAATGAGCCCCTATAGAAAGACATCCTAACAAAATGTTAAGGTTCATATGTGCAAAATATTTCCTTTATTGAAAAACATTCAATAGATTTAGCGGAGGATTAATAGACGTCAACACAGATAGACATGTCTTGTCAGAATACTTAGCATCTCAGAGCCTCTCAAGCCATTAAATCAAAGGTTAAATGGATACACCTTATTTGCATCTTAATTGCTTTTTCAAAAAGCACAAACATAAAGATGCCAACCGCTGATTGTCAGGAAGATTTGTTCTCATATTGAGCACATATTTGTAATTCCATGCAGAGGTCATTTTATGCCCAACATGAACATAACTACAGATATTAAAGGGAATCTGACAGCATGATATACCCCAAGGAGGTTTTAGGAGCACTTAATGGAATACCTACAATTTACCAGTGTGTTTAAAAACAATGTTACATCCTCCTTAGACTCCCTGGCTATCCAATGGGGTCTTGGACTAGTCCTCTACCCTCAGGCAAGAAGAGTAGGGGATTAAATGCACACAAGCAGCATTTAGGTATAACACAGGGATCATTCATTACACATTATTAGGAGACTGATTGAATGCTCCTAATACCTTTTTAAGGGCAAATTCTGCTGTCCTGTTGCCTTTAAAGTATGTAAAAGCAAATTCTGATCAGAATGCAACTTAAATTAGTCCCACTATAGAAATTACTAACATTAGCTTAGAGACAAAAACAAAACTAATCAAGAAAGATGGGATAGGAGATGAACCCGTTTTCATTATTACAACCAGGATCAGGTATTTTATTGGATCCAAAAGAATCGGCTAGCCTCTTCTCCACACATTGGCCATATTGTATCAGCTGGGCTTTGAGTCCTTGGCTAGATCTAATATACTGATTGAAAAGCTGTTACATTTTAAAAGTCATTTTATTTACATTCAGGCAACATAAAATTGTGCAAAAATAGTGTTCAGAATCTGTACAGCGTCACCCAGAGTTCTTGTGCCTTCTTAATATCAGAAATTCTGCTGCTATTATGCAGATAAACCTCTCTCATAAGGCATGGCTTAGGCATGATAAAGAAATTAACCAAATGTGACAAAAATCTGTAAGCTTCTATATAACATCAGCAGCATGGCCACATAGAGTTTTGTGTATGCCATAGCATACTCATGCCACTATATCCACTTAAAGGGGTTGTCTAGCCACAAATGTTTGAAATGTGCATTGATTAAACTAAATGATATATTACAGTTATTAATTAAGTAAGCAGTGGCTTCTATATTATTTTATTGCATTTACTACCATTAGCCAAGATAGTTTAGATCCCAGAAGACCTAAATTATAATAGCGGCTACCACACTCCACTTCAAGGTTCATGCTGACATGAAAAGGGATCTGCTCCCCATTTTCTTTGTTTTAGCATGTATCTAGTGATGTGTTTAAAGTGAACCTGACAGCTGATACTTGTTTCCCGAACCACGGACAGCATGTATCAGACACTGGTGGTATGATTTCAGACATACATGAATAACTCTGAAAAGCTGTGGCGTTTTAGAGAACACAATAGCCGCTGGGGAAAGAGCCACACGGGATGCCAGTGGGTCCCCAACGGCTTCTCACTGTACACTGCGTGCATGAATAGAGAGAGCCCTGTCAGTCATTGCCAGTGAGTGGGGAGAAGCCTCTGGGGAGCCACCTATCCAACTAGTCTCCCGTGCTGCTCAGTCCCCGGGGGCTATCAAGCTATGTTTTTCTCTGAAACAGCGTTTCAGAGTTAAACATTTATAGCTGAAATCATACAGTCAGTGTTTGATACATGCTGTCCGTGGACTGGGCAGTATGTACCAGCTGTCATGTTCCCTTTAAAGAGCGCTGCCTCTATGACTTGGTTCATTTGGTAAGCCAGCCCCCTTCTCTATTTATGTACCAGCTGTGATGGAGTAGGGGACTGATCTTGTGGATTGTATTGTATGACATTTAGTTTGCGCTCACATGGACTATGTTCTCTCATGCTAGAGAATCGGGCCGATATGCTAATGACACTTGGCTCAAACTCTGACTTTGAGCCGAATGACATCTAACTGTGATCCGATTCTCTTGTATGAGAGAATCAGAGCAAAGGTGTGGAGAAGATGGAGAACTTAATTTCTCCATCTTCTCCATCGTCGGATGTCGGACTGTGCTCGGATGACATCTGAGTGCACTCCAATGTTTTTTATGCACCCATAGACTTATATGGGTGCATGTGATCCAATTGGATGCACTTACAGCATGCACTGCCAAATTGGCAGGAGAAAAAAATCGCAGATCTGCACTGCCCCATAGTATAACATTGGTCTGAGTGCTATCCAATAAAACATCAAATAGCACTTGGCCGTGTTATTTGTTCTGTGAGGAATCCCTAAAATTCAGATTATCCCTTTTACACAAAGAGTATCAAGGTTTTTCATGGTCTGTCCCATTCACTTGAGTACCAGACAAAGCAAATGGACAAGAGAGGTGTTGGTTTTAGTCTCTTTAATGTTAATTTGTTGTTAGGATTTACTGATCCCAAAAAATGTCCTTTATGGGATTTACTAACCCCTGAAAATGTCTTTTACTAACACAGTTGGACACTTTCTATGCAAAACCACCACACACAACAGCAAACGATGGGCCTCCAGTGTGACTATACAAGCTGCATTGTGTCTTATCTGTGCCCAAGCACAATCTTATCGATATCTCTCAGAATATCAATGGCTCATCAGACTGAGGAGACTAGCAGATTACAATGTCTTTTTATCAGCTTCAATTAGAGAATAGAGAGGCATCATTCTCTGAGCATGACATATAAAAAGGACCAGGAATCCTCCAGCTCTGATGTGATGAGTAGAACAATCCAATTACAAGTATTACTACAGCTATGAGTCACATAACACAATAATCTCTAACCTGATTTTAATTGCAAATTAAATTTTCAGCTGGTCAATAGATTATAGTGATTGGTGATAGGGATGTAGTTATATACACAGTCCTGCCATTGGGAGAAGGAAAATATTCTTCTCCATTATTGAAAGCTGGGAAGAGCGCTGTATACTATTCATCGTCAGTATTTTGCCGTGGGCAAAGTGATATTAAAAAGAAGCAATATTGGGAATTGCAAGCCAAGCAGATGGTTTGAGCTACCTGCTTCCGTCTTGTAAATCTATTAACCCATAAGAACAAAGCATGAGAAAAAGTGCTTGACTATTCTTAGCTCTTTAAAAAGCTTTTCTACCCATCAGGTAATCACAACTCGTCTACATCAAACCGCTCTACCGCTAACCCTCAACCTTCCAGCTCAATTAAGTAGCACTGTACCAGTAATGCTTTCTCCACTAACCTGCAGGCACACTACTGTACATGCCACACTCCGCAGAGAACTTCATCATTGTTAGGCATCATTCTGTAGAAAACATTCATTTTCCTACTTCCTGAGAATTATTCTTACCTCTCTATAAATGAAGCCTTACAACATAATGAACCTTTATGTGAACAGTCAGGCTAAAATTGTGACTATATGTAGAACCTTGTCAGCACACGCATAAGGAAACACCAGTCAGTGACTGCGATTGGGGCAGGAAGTATCTGCCGCGAAACTGCCTTGGACTAATCATCCAAGATGCATAGTCCTTGGGGGGCTTCTTAAAGCCACAGCGTTTCAGAATAATATATGTCTATGTTAGTGTCTAATTCATCCTGCTCGTGGTTTGGGAAGCATGTATCCAATGACAAGTTCCCTTTAAAATACCCTGTTAGAGAATTCTGGGTTAATAGAAACCAGGTTTGTCTGAGCATTTTACATACAGGACATTGATTTCAGGGAGTATGGCATTGCTTCATCTTTCCTGTGGTGGCGCAGTAGGGAAAGTGAAGACTTGCTGCTGAGTTTCCCCTCAGACTACAGACGATCACTTGGGATCTGAAACCATGTGGCCAGTTTATAGTAGGGGGGAACGTTCTAAGAAAATGGTATTTTCCAAAGAACAAATCTCATTTAACATCTGATACTATGCAACCTAGTAGTTATAGCTGTATCAGTCCATACATTCTATGGCCTGCCACAAAGTAACTTATGTGCACATTTTTCTTACAAGTTAAGAATATGAAGCAATAAAAATCAATGTTTCTGGATTCATTTAGAAAATAAGGTTGTTATGAAGTGTATTTTTATGTGGTAATTCAGACACTTTCTGCACTGTCTGATATGTCAGATACAGGTGCATCTCACTAAATTAGAATATCATCAAAAAGTTAATTTATTTCGGGTCTTCAATATAAAAAGTGAAACTCATATATTATATAGAGTCATTACAGAGTGATCTATTTCAAGTGTTTATTTCTGTGAATGTTGTTGATTACGGCTTACAGCAATGAAAAACCAAAAGTCATTATCTCAGTAAATTAGAATACTTTATAACAACAGCTTAAAAAATGTTTTTAAAATCCGAAATGTTGTCCTACTGAAATGTGTGTTCAGTAAATGCACTCAATACTTGGTCGGGGCTCCTTTTGCATCAATTACTGCATCAATGCGGCGTGGCATGGAGGCGGTCAGCCTGTGGCTGAGAAGCCCAGGTTGCTTTGATAGCAGCCTTCATCTCATCTGCATTGTTGGGTATGGTGTCTCTCATCTTCCTCTTGACAATACCCTATAGATTCTCTATGGGGTTAAGGTCAGGTGAGTTTGCTGGCCAATCAAGCACTGTGATACTGATGTTTATAAACCAGGTATTGGTACTTTTGGCAGTGTGGACAGGTGCCAAGTCCTGCTGGAGAATGAAATTTCCGTCTCCAAAAAGCTTGTCTGCAGAGGAAAGCATGAAGTGCTCTAAAATTTCCTGGTAGACGGCTGTGCTGACTTTGGTCTTGATAAAACACAGTGGACCTACACCAGCAGATGACATGGCTCCCCAAACCATCACTGATTGTGGAAACTTCACACTAGACCTCAAGCAGCTTGGATTGTGGCCTCTCCACTCTTCCTCCAGACTCTGGGACCTTAATTTCCAAATGAAAATTGGAACTCTAGGACCTTGTGGTATGTCAATGACTGCCTTCTGGACATCTGTCAAGTCAGCAGTCTTCCCCATGATTGTGAAGCCTACTGAAACAGACTAAAGGACCTTGTTAAAAGCTTCGGAAGCCTCTGCAGGTGTTTTTTGCTAATTATTTTAATTTACTGAGATAATGACTTTTGTGTTTTCATTGGCTGTATGCCATAATCATCAAAATTAACAGAAATAAACACTTGAAATAGATCACTCTGTTTGTAATGACTCTATATAATATATGAGTTTCACTTTTTGTATTGAAGAACTGAAATAAATTAACTTTTTGATGATATTCTAATTTAGTAATATGCACCTGTATATACAGAATCGCTTTTACTTTTCAGATGTACTGACATTAAAGGGAACCTGTCCTCAGAATCACACTAGCTAAACCACGGGCAGCATGAATCAGAGCATGGCTGCACAATTGCAGGTACAACTTTCTCTGAAACGATCTGGCACTTCAGGCAGAGTATAATTTAAATATCTGTTTTTGGACCAAAGGGAAACACTAGATTAGCCAGGAGCTGCCCCTGGCCTTTAAAATTAAGCCAGGATCTGTTTCAAGCTGCCCGTGCACCGTTGTTTGACCAACATGAATCAGCCAACTGGTTCCATTAAAGGGGTTGTCCCCACTAACAAAGTTAATTTTAATCACAATTTAATCAATAGATCTTTCTGTGAGGTAAAACATTAATGCTTAATGAAATGGCAGTGAAATGTTTTGCCTCACAAAAAGTATCAGCTGTGATCCCCTGCTGTAATGTCTGTATACTCTTTTGCTTCCTCCCTGCCCAGGAGATGTGGTATGATCAGACCATGATCCTGTACAGTCAAACACAGACATTACACAGTACACAGCAGGGACACATTTACAAGATTATCTCAGCACCAGGGTATTTTTTTTTTTTACACATCCAATTGTGGAACTTATTTTTATTCCAACATCTATTACTTAAAATGTACTTTGTTTGTGAGAAAACCCATTTAAAGGTATGACAGATATATCTGAATAATTCATCAGTGTGTATTTTAGTTGTTATAACGTGTCAGTGTTTTTATACCCTTAGGCTGAGTGCCCACTATGCATTTTTCAAGCGTTTTTGCCGTGGAATTTCCGCAGCGAAAACGCTTAAAAAACGCTTGGTAATACATGCCCCAATGATAATCTGCATGTGCTGTGCACATGCTGCGGAAATTTCCGCTGCGGATTATCATTGCAGAAAAATACGCAGCATGTCCATTAATTTTGCGGACACACAGCATAATCGCCGCCATTGACTTGCATTGGACCGCGTGACATCCACATCACTGCATCTGCACATGCGGATATCACACGGTTCAATATGCGGATGGTACCCAGGTTTGGAGAAGAAGAGACTCTCCTCCAGACTCGGGTACCATAATACCTTTTAAAAACAGAATTTAAAATAAAAAATAAAGATTATACTCACCTTCAATGGCCCCCAGTGTTTTCTCCGCTGCGTCTCTTTTGTTTGGGTCGCGGTGGTGTGAAAGGACCTGCCATGACGTCATTTAGTCATGTGACAGGTCACGCGACCGCTGATGTCGGCAGTCGCGTGGCCTGTCACATGACTAAATGATGTCATGGCCGGTCCTTTCACACAACCGCGAGCCGCCCAAGACACCAGACGCACTGGAGAAAAGACCGGGGGCCATTGAAAGTAAGTATAATCTTTATTTTTTATTTTTTACCATTCTTATTCTTTTTCTTAACTATTACTTGGTCACACTATATAAATCCATGCCGATTGCATGGATTTATATAGTGTGACCAAGTTCTCAAACACTTCTCCAAGTTATGCTAAAACACTTAGAAAAGCCCTTGATAACTCGCATGCAGAAATGCATGTGAAGAACGCTTGACAAACGCTTCTACCTGGCAGGAAAAATGCATGTACAATCTGCATGTACAATCCGCATGCGTTTTTCCTGGCAGGGAGAAGCGGAAAAAATATGCAGCATTTCTACATCGTGGGCACTTAGCCTCAGACTATGTTCCCACGATGAGTTTTTGGTGAGTTTTTGATGTTGCAGAATTTCTGCACATATTATTTAAATTAGTTTACATGCGATTTTTCACTGTGTTTTTGTGTGCATTTTTTTAACATGCGTTTTTTGTACCCACAAGAGAAATCATCATGCTGCGGTTTTGAAAAATGCATCGCAGATCAGTTTACGCAGCGTTAAAAAGAAGCACAGTAGGTATGAGACTTCTATAAATCCCATCCACTTTGCTGTAACTGTAAGACGCTGCATTTTTAACGCAGCAAAACACAGTATCAAAAACGCACCAAAGTCTTTTCATCTTTTTTTTTACACATGTTTAAGACATGATTTTGTGGCACTAACATATAAGTATTACAGCTTGTCCATCTGCTGTTGATAATAATAATCTAAGTTTGCAAACAGAAATACTGTAAAATAGCCAAACTCGTAACAAGAAAACAAAAAAAAATGATCAGATAATGTAAATCACATATCCCTGTTATGTGCACAACTCCTGCCAAAGGGAGAATAAAGAAAAAATAACCTTTATTGATACATAGTTCAATCAATGAAAATTTTAAAAAAAGGCACTGTGATAGAGGCTCCATACAAAGCAGGAGGAGACAATAGTCAAATCGAAACAATCCATGTGCAAAAACGCAATATTTTTGAAGGGGAAACTAAGCAGAAACTCTCCAAATCCTCCTTGAAAACTCCTCAAAACTTTTCAGTTTTTGCTCAGTTACTAATCCAAACACTCATCAAAAAGATTCAGTGTGTACATAGCTTAATACACTATTATAAAATAACCAGGGAATGTAAGCTGTAAGTCTATAGATGCATAGGATAGCAAAGGAACCCCAGTACACGTATAGTGTGATGTTATAAGGCACAAGGCAAAGAAGGCAAAATGTACGGTAATTAAGGGTAAGTATATCCAAACAGTAGCATACCAATGTAATCTTAATATACACCTGAACATATTCCTGAAAGGTATTTTAAACAGTTATCATACAGAATTTCACAGTATAGATATACATCTGGGTGCACTGACTTGTATGTGTGGCAGGTGTTTTACCATTAAATTGCAGGCATAGACTGAAGTAACTTAATAGGGCTTTTATTACTTTCACAGTCTTGTTTTACAGTCTTCCTTATGCTTATACTCACAGTAAGTCCACATCTCAGCCCTTCCTTGAACACATCATTATATGAAACAGTTATTGAAAAAGTAGGCGATGTTTATACATTCACTGCAGAAGTTGATTTTGTTCCAAAATGTTTCCACTGTCCCATCAGTATCAAGAACGTTTACTGTAATGTATGAGCAGCATAAACATGAACACTTGCACCTGACTGGTAAGAATGAACACACAGCATCAAGACGACACAGCAGGTCAAGGTTCCTGGGATAACAGCACTCCATCACTGCGCAGAGCAGCTGCTCCAAGTCACAGACATCACTGACATACAGAACATTCCATGCCAACGCTTCACCTTGCGTTACATATGCCTGACGTAAGCACTTCATTTCAAAGCTCTATCCAATGTGACGGAATAACCTGAAGTTTGGAATTGGATCTCCAAAAAAAGGAAGGTATGCTTTTCAAGAGTATTAGTCTCAATAAATGTCATTAGTTTTTTCTTACAATTTTATATTTTTTCCATTTATCTTTAATTTACTGTATAATACATATTTATGTGTACAGTAGAGGGGCTGCTATGTCTAGAGATCCCCAGTTTAAATCAGCGTTAAATATATACAGTTCAATTGATCAATGGTAGAGCATATTCACATGTGGCAGATTTAGCGCAGAAAATCAGAGCTCAATGGTAAAGATTAATTAATCCGCTGAGATTTGAATTTGCCAAATCGCGCAGATTTTACAAGGATAGTTATTTACTGATTTGAATGTTCTTTAATTTACTTTGACCCGAGAGAGTAGAAAACATAGGGTGAAAAAAAAGATGAATCCTCACCTCATTGCTCACCTGTCCCACCACACCTGAAGCCTGTCGTCTGGTCCTCCGTGGCTCTACTTTTTACTTTCTCTGATCACGCACACCTTCTTTGACTTTTTTCACTTTGGGTTGTGATCCAAGGGGTAACGTTTCTCCTTACGGAGAGTGACATGTCAAGCATGCCAAGTTGAGAAGACTCTCTCTTATCACATGACCTAGGATAAAAGGTTCTGGCTTTTATCCTAAGTCATGTGACAAGGCTCGTTAGAGAGTTGATATTGACTTTTAGGATTGCTACTTCCTATAGTTGGCACTAGAGTTATAGTCCTCTTCCTCCCTGAAGAGACAATTTTCACTTTCGGTTAAGAGTTTCTGCTCGGCTAGGGCTCTGAAGTCACTGCACATCGTGCCGTCACAGCAAACATAATAGCATCATAATGTTGTGACCGGCATCACCTGAGGCCTAGTCAGCGCCTCTAGTGATGCACGTTGGTGACAACATACATTGCAACATGGCACACCATGATGTCATAGACCTGATAAAGCTGGAAGTCCCAGAACGAAAAAAGCTAAATAAAATGCGTGCAACCAAAGAAGGCTAAAAGAAGAGGTGCGTAGGACCGGAAGATGGGCTATAGGGACTGTGGGACAGGTGAGTGGTAAGGTCAGTATTATTATTTTTTAACCTTTTGCACTGCCTCTATTGTTCATCTGGCCAACATATTGCTGTATCTGCATGGATCAAATTGTAAACAGTCCGTATTCTGGAGAATACAAATTTTCGCTACGTTCGAGGATAATTCAGTTACACTTGAATACATTTACTTATCTCTACTGAATGGTGTTATTTCTGCAATATAAGAAATCATATAAAATTCTGCTAAATATCTACCATTTGTGAACATTTCCTGTAGTCAGTTTTATTTTGGCAACATTTGAACATGCCCCTTAAGGTTCGCTCACACTGGTGAGTAGCCAGCGTATAACTTGGAGGAGTGCTATCCGATGTTTCTTCTGATAGCACTTGCTCCCATGTTATACTATGGAGTCGCACTGACTAGCGTTTATGTTCTCATGTTGATTCTCAGCATGAGAAAAAAATCACTGCATGCTGTGATTGGCAGCGTATATTGGAAGGTGTGCAAGTCTATGGATGCATGCAAAACATCGGAATGTACTCGGAGTGCAGTCCGATATAGTCACAGAGAATGGAGAAGATGGAAAAATTAAGTTCTTCATCTTCTCTGAACCTGTGATACAATTCTCGCATGTGAGAGAATCGGATCACAGTAAGAGGACACTCGGGGGTCATGCTCGCAGCCGAGTTTGAGCCGAGGGTAATTTGCATGTATTCTCTCGCAAGAAAGAATCATCGGATGCTACTCGCCAGTGCGAGCTTACCCTTAAAATTGTATCCAACTGCAAGTGGAAAAACTTTCAACAAGGATTATATAACCATTCTTAGGTCTTGTTTAAATGGCGTTCATTGTCCTGTAAGGTTATGTGCACATGATCAGGATAAAATAAAGCTGACTACAGAAAATGCAATTAAATAATAAACATTAGTCAGCTGTTCTGGTGGTCATTGTGGGTCTAGAAGACTCATTTAGAGCAATTATTTGCTGTTGCAGTTCAGCCAATCACTTGCCATACCTGCTGGCATCATTGCTGAGGCCAGTTATTGGCTGCAGTGGATACAAGTACGATATGTACACCATGTCATTGATGAAGAATAGTATACAAAGTGACGGTAAGAGCCATTGGAGTATTCGCGCTAAGTCAGCAAGGATTTAACATGCCAGTAATTATATTTATTTATTTGTATTACATTTTCTGCAATAACTTTAATTTCTTAAACTTTCAGACAACCCATCTTATTAAAAATCCACTTTATGAGGGTAGGGTCACTGGAGTACCATATTTTTTAGATTATAAGATGCACTTTTTTCCTTAAAATTTTGGGGGAAAATGGGGGTGCATCTTACAATTCTAATGTAGCTTACCTGGGGGTGGGGCAGCTGCTGTAGGAAGCTGGCAGCAGAGGTGTCAGGAGTGGGATGACGCTGCGGGCCCCGGGCCCCAATTTTCCCGAAGTCCACCACATTAACAACAATAGGAAGTGGACTCCATCAACATTTTCTTAAAGCCCGGGGCCTCCCACAGCTTCACACCGCCGAAGACCCCTTCCCTGCCAGCCCTTGGTACGCAGCATCGCCCCATTCCTGCTGCCACCAGCTTCCTGCAGCAGCGACCCTGCTTCCTGGAACCACGCTCCACCGCAGCCGCCCAATCCCCCGGTACGCTACAGAAAAATCCAATTGTAAGGTGCATCACCATTTTATTAAAAAAAGTTTTTCCTATTTTCCACCCAAAATTTGGGGTGCATCTTATAGTCAGCAAAATATAGTATATAAAAATAGTTCAGAGTTTCATTCAGAAAAGTGTGACAATTTTTTTCTCACTTGCCATCCGTGTGCAATCCATGTGCAGTTTGTATGCAATCCGCTTTTTTTTTTTTTTTTTTACAGCAGCTATTAATCATTTTCAAGACCATTTACAGTTTCCAGTGTTACAGAATTGCAATTTATCTGTAAAAATTGGATGCAACACTGTAAAAAGATGGAATGCCATACGGAAATATACACCCCTAGACTTGAATGCGTCAATCACATCCGACACACGGAAGAAACTAGTGCATGCTGAAATTTTTTTCACACACAGATTGGGTCAGTCCAAAAAATTGCTGATTGGCATTGTCCCACTGAATGACATGGAGTGCTGTCCATTTTTTCTATGGATAGCACCCGGACCAAAAAAACGGTCTTGTGAATGAGCACTAGAAGGGAGCAACTATAAGACTAACTTTTAGAATGCGATTTTAGTAGAATATTAGCACCATTTCAGTTGCTTTATCTGATGCCCATCTAGATTCACTAAATATAGGCCGTCACAAACAGCACCTCAATTCTGCTACCACCGCCTATTTCCACTGGAAAATTATATTTCCCTGACTTGATCACAGAATTGCTTGAAATCGTAAAGGAAGTGATTCCAACAATAATGACATGTCAACTGGTGAAAATGTATTACTATAACATCTTAGTGAAAGTTATCATAAGGGAAAACATCTCTTGAATATTTTAGAACTCCTGCAGGTGCTATGGTATCAACCTGCGATACATTCAAGGAATGAGATTAGCTGTATGGATTCCTAGGGTAAAGCAAAATCTTTGTCACAGTCAAGTCATAGACACAGGGTCAGGTTAAGAACAAGTCCAGAATGTTTCACATTAGCTCTCACCCTTTATATAGACCATTCTTAGAGTAGCAATCTATGGGGTCATTACTGGTCCCTCGTCTAAAGACAAAATATAAATACCTTTGATTCTTGGCTACTTGTGGAAGCTGGAGAGTGAGGCTGTTCTGTGTTTCCAAGTTCATCATCCTTTTCCACGCTGTCTCCCATGGTGCTGCTTGGAGGAATCATTCTCTCTACGATGTACCGGCTATTAACTATGTTCCCTTTAATTAAAGAGAAATAAGTAGCATCTCATTGACTACTGGCTGCTACTGTTTTTCTCCTGTGTGCACATGTCCTCATGATTAGCTAAATGTGAATTCTTGGTTTATCATCCTGCAGATTTTCTTATATTAATATCCAGTCTGTATGTCCCTTCTTCCAGGCAAGTTGTGTTTTGACTAGAATTGCTTTTGTAGGGCTGCGCAGCGTGTGGATGAATTGTGTTCTCCCTTTATAGTAAAAAAGCCTGGAGGTATGGGACATGGAAGTGTGGCTGTCAGCCCTGGTGATCAGGATAGAAGTGAGCTGAAGCAGAAAGCCTGGGCTGCTTACACATGAGGCATGAGAAGGAGGAGCTGGCTTCCAGACAGCTTAGGGTAGCTTGTATAGGCATGTGCTACTGCCGTCTTACTACTGCACAAGGAATACACATGGAAGGGGCTAGCAGATGGCAAAAAGGCATTTATTATATTGGAGAAGCATTAGAAGCTATTAGGAGAAAAAAAACTTTGCAAGCCCAAAGGGAGAAATCACACAACCAGCAAAGAACTGACACTGACATGTAATCTTCAAAATAATTGTAGCGATACTAGGGAAAATTAATGCAAAGCATTGGCAATAAGAGGTTTTTATCATTCACTTTTTTTGCATTTCTTTACTTATAGCATGGTTCAGGAACTTTTAGGTTCGTTAAAATTTGTTTAGCGGTTACCCAGAAGATAGGCGCATCTTTAATAATATGCATAATAATACATTTCAGCCTCATATTTAGCATGGAAAAACCAACACAATCGATAAACCTTGTCTGTATAATAGAATTATGGTAATTACATCAATTATGGTTCTTATATACTGCTATTGTCAGCAGCGTTCCCATAGGCGGATTATAATGAGGACAATCTGGGCGACCGCCCAGGGCCCGAGCCTCCAGGGGTCCCGGGGTGTCTATGGCCAGATTGCCCTCATTATATTTGCGGTGCCACGGCACATACTGGCAGACAGTGGCGGGGGGGCCCCTGGACCGCTCCCCCAGCAGCGGCGCACGGCTGCTACTTAAATTCCATCTGCTGGCCCGGCCGCGTCACTGCTAGGAGACACGGCCCTGTGCGCAGCCGTGTCTCCCAGCTGTGACGACACGCAGTGCACGCCCGGCCTGCACTGCTGCACCGGAGAAGAGCAGGAGGACTGGAGCCGAGCCGGGGGATGGTGAGTCTGTGTGTCAGTGTGTTTGTGTGTGTGAGTGTGTGAGAGTGTGTGTGTGAGAGTGTATGTGTGAGAGTGTGTGTGTGCAGGCAGATAACATTGTGTGATGTCTGTTTACATGTATTTTTGTGTTTCAAATGTGTTTATGCATGTATGTATATGTCTGTATATGTTTGTGTGTGTGCGTGACTGTGTGTGTGACTGCGTGCAGCCTCCTGCTGAGTATAGATGGCGCCGTGCGGCCTCCTGCTGTCTCTGGGGGGGGCGTTGTGCGGCCTCCCGCTGTGTATAGATGGCGCCGTGCGGCCTCCCGCTTTGAATAGATGGCACCGTGCGGCCTCCTGCCGTGTATAGATGGCGCCGTGCGGCCCCCTGCTGTGTATAGATGGCGCCGTGCGGCCCCCTGCTGTGTATAGATGGCACCATGCGGCCTCCCGCTGTGTATAGATGGTGCCGTGCGGCCTCCTGCTGTGTATAGATGGCGCCGTGTGGCCTCCAGCTGTGTATAGATGGCGCCGTGCGGCCTCCTGCTGTGTATAGATGGCGCCGTGCGGCCACCTGCTGTGTATAGATGGCGCCGTGCGCCCTCCTGCTGTGTATAGATGTCACCGTGCGGCCTCCTGCTGTGTATAGATGGCTATGTGCGGCCTCCTGCTGTGTATAGATGGCACCGTGCGGCCCCCTGCTGTGTATAGATGGCACCGTGCGGCCCCCTGCTGTGTATAGATGGCGCCGTGCGGCCCCCTGCTGTATATAGATGGCACCGTGCGGCCTCCCTCTGTGTATAGATGGCACCGTGTGGCCCCCTGCTGTGTATAGATGGCGCCGTGCGGCCCCCTGCTGTGTATAGATGGCACCATGCGGCCTCCCGCTGTGTATAGATGGCGCCGTGTGGCCTCCTGCTGTGTATAGATGGCGCCGTGCGGCCTCCTGCTGTGTATAGATGGCGTCGTGCGGCCACCTGCTGTGTATAGATGGCGCCGTACGCCCTCCTGCTGTGTATAGATGGCACCGTGCGGCCTCCTGCTGTGTATAGATGGCTATGTGTGGCCTCCTGCTGTGTATAGATGGCACCGTGCGGCCTCCTGCTGTGTATAGATGGCACCGTGCGGCCTCCTGCTGTGTATAGATGGCTACGTGCGGCCTTCTGCTGTGTAAATATGGCAACGTGCGGCCTCCTGCTGTGTATAGATGGCACCGTGCGGCCCCCTGCTGTGTATATATGGAACCGTGCGGCCTCCTGCTGTGTATATATGAAACCGTGCGGCCTCCTGCTGTGTATAGATGGTGCCGGGCGGCCTCCTGCTGTGTATAGATGGCACTGTGCGGCCTCCTGCTGTATATAGATGGCTCCGTGCGGCCTCCCGCTGTGTATAGATGGCTATGTGTGGCCTCCCGCTGTGTATAGATGGCGCAGTGCGACCTCCTGCTGTGTATAGATGGCGCAGTGCGGCCTCCTGCTTTGTATAGATGGCGCAGTGCGGCCTCCTGCTTTGTATAGATGGCGCAGTGTGGCCTCCTGCTGTGTATAGATGGCTACGTGTGGCCTCCTGCTGTGTATAGATGGCTACGTGTGGCCTCCTGCTGTGTATAGATGGCTACGTGTGGCCTCCTGCTGTGTATAGATGGCTACGTGCGGTCTTCTGCAGTGTATTGATGGCACCGTGCGGCCTCCTGCTGTGTATAGATGGCACCGTGCGGCCTCCCGCTGTGTATAGATGGTTACGTGCGGCCCCTTCTGTGTATACATGGCGCCGTGCGGCCCCCTGTTGTGTATAGATGGCGCCGTGCGGCCTCCTGCTGTGTATAGATAGCACCGTGCGGCCTCCCGCTGTGTGTAGATGGCTACGTGTGCTCCATATTGAGTCATACAATTAATGTAAGGCTATGTGCCCACGATGCAGAAATGCTCTGGATTTTTTTTGAGCGTTTTTGCTTTTCCCTGGCAGAAAAAACGCATGCGGATTGTACATGCAGATTTTACATGCGTTTTTCCTGCCAGGGACAAGCGGAAGTGAAGCGTTCTTCACATGCATTTCCGCATGCGGGTTGACAAGCGCTTTCCAAGCGATTTTAGCATCACTTGGAAAGTGCTTGACAACATGGTCACACTATATAAATCCATGCAACCAGCATGGATTTATATAGTGTGACCGTAAAAGAATGGTAAAAAATAAAAAATAAATATATAATTACCTTCTGATGGCCAGCCGACGTCAGCGGTCGCGTGACCCGTCACATGACTAAATTACGTCACGGCAGGTCCTTTTCAGACCATCGCGAGCTGCCGGCAAGCCAGGACGCATCGGATAAAGACACTGGGGGCCATCAGAAGGTAAGTATAATATTTATTTTTTATTTTATTCTTTTTTTACAGGTTCTATGGTACCCGGGTCCGGAGGAGAGTCCCCTCTTCTCCAAACCAGGGTACCATCCGCACATTGAAATGCATGGATGCCGCATCTACAGATGCAGTCATGCGGATTCCATGTATTCCAATGCAAGTCAATGGCGGCGAAAACGCTGCGCTTCCGCAAAATAATTGGTAGTGCTGCGGATTTTTCCGCAATGATAATCCGCAGCGGAAATTTCCACAGAATGTGCACAGCACATGCGGATTATCATTGGGGAACATGGCAGACCTTCTACCAAGCGTTTTTAAAGCGTTTCTGCAGCGGAATTGCCGCTGTGGAAACGCTTAAAAAACGCATAGTGGGCACACAGCCTAAAAAAAATAATTATAATTAATATTATGCCAAATTAATTTCATGTGAACTATCACATGATCTATCACAGGGGATCATGTGACATGTCAGTGATAAATCAAATGTGTGGGTGTGGGGGGGTGAGGCTGCACCCTCTAAACTGCCCGGGGCCCTTGCTACTCTTAATCCACCCCTGAGAGTTCCCTTTAGAAGGACAGCAGCTGCTTTGACTTTGACTTCTATGTTGGTCAGTCAGCAAATTGCAGGCTATATTACAAAAGCACAGATTTGCTAGGTAAGGGCAGAAAATGTAACAGCCCCCCTTTTCTACCACTGTCATCCTTTAGCAGCACCTTCCCTTCACTTGTGAGAATTTTTAATGATTCCATTTTATCAGGAGATCACTTTTTATGTAATTTAATAATAATAATCTTATTTATATAGCGACAACATATTCTGCAGCTCTTTACAATTCAGACACATTATTGGCGCTGTCCCCATTGGGGCTCACAATCTACATTCCCTATCAGTATGACTTTGAAGTGTGGGGGGAAACCCACACAAACATGGGGAGAACATACAAACTCCTTGCAGATGTTGTCCTTGGTGAGATTTGAACCCAGGACTCCAGTGCTCCAAGGATGCAGTGCTAGCCACTGAGCCACTATGCAGCCCTGCACTTTAATCTGCAGATTATTGCACTGTTTCAGTCATTTTTAACCCCTTAACGACCACCAATACGCCTTTTAACAGCGGCAGTTAAGGGTACTTATTCTTCAGCTCTGCTTTTTAATTGCATTGAGAAATAAGGGTATAGCGCCCCCCAGCGTCGGAAGATCTCTGGGGTTACTAGGGTTAAGTTTACTAGAGTTACTAGGGTTATGGTTACTAAGGTTAGAGTTACTAGTGTTAGGGTTAGGCTTTATTAGGGTTAGGCTTACAGTCAATAGTTTCAAAAGTAAAATATATATATATATTCTGTATATATATTTTATTTTATTAGGGTTAGGCTTACAGTCAGTAAAATGACTGTAAGCCTAACCCTAATAAAGCCTAACCCTAACACTAGTAACCCTAACCTTAGTAACCCTAACCCTAGTAACTCTAGTAAACTTAACCCTAGTAACCATAGTAAACCTAACCCTAGTAACCCTAGCAACCCTAACCCTAACTACAAAAAATGAAATGAACTGCGGGCCAATAGTATTTTCTATATACCTGCCTAACAAAAAAGTCTAAACCTAATCTAACACTACTAAACCTAAACCTAATCTAATATTAGTATTTATATATATATATATATATATATATATATATACATATATATACAGTACAGACCAAAAGTTTGGACACACCTTTTCATTTAAAGATTTTTCTGTATTTTCATGACTATGAAAATTGTACATTCAAACTGAAGGCATCAAAACTATGAATTAACATATGTGGAATTATATACTTAACAAAAAAGTGTGAAACAACTGATATAATGTCTTATATTCTAGGTTCTTCAAAGTAGCCACCTTTTGCTTTGATGACTGCTTTGCACACTCTTGGCATTTTCTTGATGAGCTTCAAGAGGTAGTCACCGGAAATGGTCTTCCAACAATCTTGAAGGAGTTCCCAGAGATGCTTAGCACTTGTTGGCCCTTTTGCCTTCACTCTGCGGTCCAGCTCACCCCAAACCATCTCGATTGGGTTCAGGTCTGGTGACTGTGGAGGCCAGGTCCTCTGGCGTAGCACCCCATCACTCTCCTTATTGGTCAAGTAGCCCTTGCACAGCCTGGAGGTGTGTTTGGGGTCATTGTCCTGTTGAAAAATAAATGATGGTCCAACTAAACACAAACTGGATGGAATAGCATGCCGCTGCAAGATGCTGTGGTAGCCATGATGGTTCAATATGCCTTCAATTTTGATTAAATCCCCAACAGTGTCACCAGCAAAGCACCCCCACACCATCACACCTCCTCCTCCATGCTTCACGGTGGGAACCAGGCATGTAGAGTCCATCCGTTCACCTTTTCTGCATCGCACAAAGACACAGTGGTTGGAACCAAAGATCTCAAATTTGGACTCATCAGACCAAAGCACAGATTTCCACTGGTCTAATGTCCATTCCTTGTGTTCTTTAGCCCAAACAAGTCTCTTCTGCTTGTTGCCTGTCCTTAGCAGTGGTTTCCTAGCAGCTATTTTACCATGAAGGCCTGCTGCACAAAGTCTCCTCTTAACAGTTGTTGAAGAGATGTGTCTGCTGCTAGAACTCTGTGTGGCATTCACCTGGTCTCTAATCTGAGCTGCTGTTAACCTGCGATTTCTGAGGGTGGTGACTCGGATAAACTTATCCTCAGAAGCAGAGGTGACTCTTGGTCTTCCTTTCCTGGGCGGTTCTCATGTGAGCCAGTTTCTTTGTGGCGCTTGATGGTTTTTGCAACTGCACTTGGGGACACTTTTAAAGTTTAGCCAATTTTCGCACTGACTGACCTTCATTTCTTAAAGTAATGATGGCCACTCGTTTTTCTTTACTTAGCTGCTTCTTTCTTGCCATAATACAAATTCTAACAGTCTATTCAGTAGGACTATCAGCTGTGTACCCACCAGACTTCTGCACCCACAATTCACACCGAGACCATGTACTTGACACTTGCGTTGTCCAGCCCCTGGAACATTAGTCATCGACATTAGCCCAATCCTTAGGGACCTACCAGCTGTCATTGTCACTGACTTCGTCTGGTCACCTTTCCGGGTCGTAACCTTGTCAGAGTTTCCCCGCTCCCAGCGGTCAGTCGTAACCTTGTCAGACCTCCCCGGCTCCCAGCGGTCAGTCGTAACCTTGTCAGACCTTCCCCGCTCCCAGCGGTCAGTCAAAACCCTGTCAGGCCTCCCCCGCTCCCAGCGGTCCATACAGCAGTGTGACTCACATGCCCTGGTATTTAAGGTCCGGTTCGACTCCGTCCTCTATTGGGTCGTTTGTCTGGGCCACTCAAACCTGAGTTACTGGAGGACTCACTACCTCTAACCCATGCCCACTACTCTCAGGATATCTTGAAAGGTCCCTAACTTCAGCTGTAGCTGTTCGGTTATTTAGGGGGCCCTTTCTCTGTCAGGTCTCACTATTTCTAGACGGCTGCCACTTTCTGCCGCTCAGGAGATGTTGCCTTTCCATTTGTAGTCTGGCGAGATTCAACTGTTCTACCTCTCGCAGGTAGGTCACTCGGTACTCGATCAGCATGCGTATATATGCCAGGCTTTCTTCCGTTCCTACAGCGGAGAATGACACCATGCCGTCCTCATCTGGTATCCAGTCCTGACGATCACGTGGACTGCTTACTTTCACCACACCAGACTTCTTTACCATCATCTGCATGGCTTGGCCATTTCTCCCAATGAGAATTCTCATGAGCCCATGAGGAACCCGGATGACCACTTCGTGCAGACTTAGGATGGCCACCCTCTTCACTGTGACTTCGTTCGTGGACAGGACCACCAGCTGTTTAGCTCCTGAGGTCGAGTACACCTTACAGGCTCCCACGGCCTTCTTAAACGCTTCATGCATGGACTCACTGGTGCAATCTTCCCTCAAATCCTCGGGCACATCTACGAGGCATTTGTAACGAGAGCTTTCTGTCTCACCAGTGGTTTCTAGACGATCAACCAGCTCAGGTTTCAGGGACAACTGACTTTCAGCTTCTTCCCCCTGTACGCTTCCCCTGAGCTGACTCACAGCTACAAGTTCACAAATTTTCATCCTGACCACTTCCATTTCATATTTATCTTCTGTTAACACTCTCTTAGCTCTCCTCAGGTCCACCTTCTCATGGTACAAGGGAGTGAGTGCAACTTGTTTTTCTTTTTTCTTCTCCAAGGATGCCTCGTTCACTGAATGATACCTTGCCAGGCGGCTTTTGAGCTTGAAAACTTCTTCCTCTAGCTCGGCTATACGCCTCTCGGCAGCCCATCTCTGAAGCTCTTCCTGCTTCAGCTGCTCCTTTAACAGTAGAGTTCTCTCAGACCTCTCTGTCGCCAATGCACCCACTCGGCTCTCAACAGCCAGTCTCTCAAGCCTCTCTTGCATCATATGGGCTTGTAGCAACTCCTTGAGCTCCTTGATCTCGGCTCCTACATCCACCGAATCATCCGAGCTCGCATTATTCGAGGAGGTGTCTGTTTTATATCTCCCATCTCCAGTGGCCAACTCCTGGCCCTGTTCTGTGGCTTCTCTGATAGACTCCAACTTTTTCCACTCAGCTTCCATCTTGCTGATTCTTTCCTTAAGGCACGTCTCTGCCCTCTGGAAATTAACATAGAACGTCTGCAGCTCCTTCACCTGAGCTTCCAGACCTAGGGTTTTTCTGCACAGATCACCATTTTCATCACCGTTGTCCTGCAGAGTGGTCTCAACCACTTGGCGCATGTGCTCTGCCTCAGTTTTATCATCCTCTAGTTTTTCCTTAACCTTGAGGAGATTCTCATAGTCTCTCTTGATTTGTTGCAGTTCCCTATTGAACTTTCCATACCTCTTTTCTGCCTCACGATCGTGACCCGACACTTCATCTTTTATTGACTCTTTCAGGGCGGATAGCTCCCGGTCTTGCTGGTACAGAGAGTCCACCAGCCACTCCTTCTCCTGCATTAGAGGCTTTACTTGGTCCTGGAATTGCTGCAGCTCCCTCATGAGTTCACCATATTCCTTCTTGGAGTCACACAGCTCCCGGTTGAACTGTTATTCGAAGTCGTTCTAGGTTTTGTTCACGCCCAGAAACTTCATCCTGCAGCGCCTCCTTGAAGGCAGACAGCTATAACTGTACCAGGGAGAAGCGATCTTTCACCTCGCATAACTCATCTTCACACTCCGCTTTGTCAATCTCTAATTGAAAAACCTCCTCCTTGATTTTGCGGCGGTCCTCCTGTATTTCGTAGAACGCTTCCTTCCATTAGTTAACCTCCTCGTCGCTTCCCTCTAGGTCTCGCTGCCAGTTCCTCACAACCTGGTATATTTTCTGCTGTCCAGACCCCAGGTTCAGCTGGTCTGAGGACACGTTCCCCAGGTTTTCTCTTAGTCGCTGCACATCACTCTGATACTGCGGCCTGATAGGCTCCAGCTCTTGGTCAGGACTGGCCGCCTCCTCTTTCAGGGCTGTCAGATCCTTCTGACTCAGTACTTTACCGGAGGTTGCTATTGGCAACGTCACATCCTCTTCTGCCTCTATAGGATAATCCACACTTGAAACAAAGGCACACTACTACATTTTCTTTATTTTCACTTTCAACAAAGACTACAGGAGCAACCTTTTTGTGGCCCTTGCGCCGTCTACGACGAGAGGGGGACTCTCTCCCCTCGTCTAGCCCCTCCTGACTGACCTCTCTTTCTACTTTTGTAGTGTCACCGTCAGTTGTGGGGTCTGTGTCACTCCCTATGGTGTCGTGGACCAACAAGTCACCTCCCACCTTGACGTCACCCCCTTCTACGGGAGCTGCTTCATTATCAACGGTCACATTGTCATTTTTAGGCGGTACCAACCCACCACCAGTAAATTTTTTTGATTTTCTATACTCCACGCTGTTTTGAACAAACGCCCCTTTTTAAGACTCCGCCCCCTTTTGAACAACCACACGGTAGGGGAATTTTTACACAAAAATCAACAATAGTCTTAGGACTCAGTTCACAACAGCTCTTACCACCTCCCCGGGCACTCTGGAACAACAATGGCGCCCCCGGAGATTTCACAGAATGGTTCACTGCCACCATTCTATACGGTGCCCACAGCTCCTGCGGTTCCAGCACCATGTCCAATAGACGTTTCTCAAATTCCTGCTGCGGTTTTAACAAGCACTTTAATCGCTCAATAGCTTCAGACTCATTTGCTGCTCCCTTCACAGCTATCTTTATCTGCTCCTGCATTTCCTCAGGACACTATTCACACACACCGCTCTCCCCAGAAAATTTTCGTCGCCCCACCGAGCCACAGCAAACCAGGTTTGAGTGTGAAGACAATTTTTGTAACCCCTGCTGAGTTACAGCAAGATGCTTTAATCTTCGTGACTCCGCCGAGCCACAGCAAAACCGGGTTTGAGTGCGACGACAATCTTCGCAACCCCACCGAGTTGCAGCCAGATGCTTTAATCTTCGTGACCCCGCCGAGCCACAGCAAGAAGTTTGCATCCACACTCGTCGTTCAATGCCATTACCTCTAGCAACAAGGCTGCCATTGCCCCTAGCAACCGGGCTGCGGTTGCCCCTAGCAACCGGGCTGCAATTGCCCACATTCTCGAACCACATGTAAGGCAGCGCTAGTCATCATAATGGGGGACACTCGCTGCACCGGGTCAATTAAAGCACACATGCAGTGTCTTTCTGGTATTACACAATGCTGCAGTTTATTGTTTATCATAAACCGCTTTTCACACAGTCCATCTTAGTATATCACCACCATGTTTACACACATAACATCAGGGAGTCTCTCAAGTAGCAGACAGGCCCACTTGGCCCAAGTTACAGCCTTCAGCAAGGTAATAGCATAAATGTCCACATTAAGCAGTATTTTTACCTTTGCCGGGTTTTGGCTGCTTCAGTCCGTTTGGTTTGCCACCACTGTGGCTTTAGGGCTTTCCCAGGTGGGGGTCTCCAGCCCTCGTTCCCTCAAAGACTACTGGAATGTTTCACACACACATCCAGTCTTCGCCTTCCAGGACTCTTGCCTTCCAAGCCGGCTTTCCCTCCAAGGCCGCTGGCATCTACACACAGGATCCAGCCTCGACCTTTCAGGCTGCCAGGCTTCACTGTATCACAGTGTCCCACATGGGAACAGGCCTCTCGCCTAACACACACACACCTGTCTCAAATCTGTCAGGGTTTATATATCCATCCAATGCACACAGACAGGACCTTGCTGATGTCACAGTCATGTGATCAGACCTTCTGTGTGCATAGGGTGACCAGTCACCTGAGGGGGAGGTACCTGGCCGGCCAAACCATACCCTGGATCCTTACAGTAATGCCAAGCAAGCTGCTGCATTAAATATATATATACAGTTGAGCTCAAAAGTTTATGACGCACCCCTGGGCCTGTGTCGCACAGCGTTGCGCATGCAGGAGCTTACCCGGAGCCGGATCTGTTGAGGGTTGTAGTCTCGTGCCCAGGGAGTCAGACTAAGTGGCGTTGTATTAGCGGTAGATGTTGGACGACTACGCCACCCATTGAATGCAGCGAAGGAGCTGCCGCTGCAGGGCAGACCGCTGAGGCCGGTGGTAGGATTGTGCAGCGTGATAGTATCACCCCCAATGGGAGGGGTATGGCCTCAGGGCAGCCGACGTGGATGATGGGGGTAGCAGGAATCACTCAGAGACGATGCGGTGTAGTTCAGGGTCTTTACTGGTGATAAAGATAGACCCTCCCGGAGTACTGGCTAGCAATCGGGGCCTGGTCAGTCCTTGAGTAGATGGGATCTCCCCTGGCCAGGCGGAGTTGTAGGCCTCCCAAACTGACTGTACTCTTCTGGCTACCTTGCTAGAGGCGGGTATAAGTAGCCCACGTCCCTGAGTGTACCGTGTGGTGCTCACCCGTATGGCCGGTGACTCGTGGCCTTCTAGTGGCGTCCGCTCCACGACGGCGGTGCTGGTCCCACGCGTGTGACCGTGCCTTCGGGTTTCTTGGCCAGAGGACCTGAAATCCCCTGCCGGTCGGTTTCTGCTGCTGGGTAGGAGTTAGTCCCCACAGCCTCGGACTCCGGGTCCGGTGATAGCTTCCCAGTCAGGGCGAGCTCTGCAGCTGCCAGCCCCTGACTCCTTATAGCACTGCTCCCACAGAGCTCCTGATGTTCTTTTCCTATATCTGCTTCTCTTCTCTGTCTCTACTTCTTCTCTACTCACTAACCCTGCCTCAGCCCTAGGTTTATATAGGGGAAGACCTTCCCCTCCCAGGACTGGGCAGGAGGTGTGGCATGCATAGGATCCCTGACCAAGAGACCTCCCACCTGCTCTCAGACATAACATTGCTGTTACTGTGGAAACCAGACCCCTGGGGTGCCACATTCCCCCCTAGTGAAATTTAGTACTCCGGGACTAAACATATTTTTAGAAAAACATAACAAGCTATAAACAATAATAATACAATAAGAAAAACACATAAAGATGGTTACGGCGTGTCCGCAACCGGGTGCAATTTTGAAGAAAAGCAAGGTGTCCATTTCACCAAAACAGGGAGACGTAACCAGGTAGGGGTCTGTCCTGCCCCGAGTCCTTAACAGTCTTTAGTCCATTCCTAGGTTACGCTCCAACCAATTGTACAAGGATTCCCGGTAAATCCACCAAGGACTCCTAAAAATAACTAGAAACACATAATTATTTACAAGTAACAGACAGGTGACCTCAATAAAACAATTTAAACGCTTCAAATCCTCCAACGTGCGGGTAACTGGCCTCTAGTGGCCCTAGTGGACCTACGGAGCTGACTGTCTGGTCCTGAACTACAGGGTGTAGGAGCTGTCAAGGGTAAACTGGGCAGCTGTTTACGGGCTCTTTGGCTCACTAGGGGTACGGCAGGCTCACTATGAGCAGAGGGTTGATCCTCCTGTTCTGCTTGTGTGGAGTCTGCTGCCTCCTGGACCGGCTGCTCTTCCAGCTCTACCTGTTGCTCCGTAGGCACTTGGGATGCTGGTTGGAGGAACGTGAGGACGGGTACCACAACTGCACCATTGACTTGAGTCCAGGACCGAGGGAAGTCTCCGAGCACAGTACTAACCATATCTTCCCTTTCCTCTACGGGTCAAGGGTCTTCTTGCTCTCCTTCTGGGTTCCGTAGCTGTTCGGGACACTTCTTCAGGTGATCCCGGGATACAATGGCTGTGGTTTCCCCTCCGTCTTTACTGATGGTACAAACCTTCGGGTTGTCGTGGCTTGAGGGCAGTACGGTGTACGGGTCCTTCTCCCACTGGTCGTCCAACTTGTGGAGCCGTCTCTTCCTCTTCAAGACCTGCTCTCCGGGTACCAGGGGAACAGCGGGAGCATACTGGTTGTAAGTTTTCTCTTGTCTTTCCCTAGCGAGACAGAGACTTCGCTCCACGCTCGCCTGTACTTTCCGGTACTGCTGCTGCCTCTCTGTGTCCCAGTCTGCTTCCGGTGAAGTGTCCTCGGGTGTCAGGACTCCCATCTCCAGGTCAACAGGTAGCTTACCAGGCCTTGCCCTCATTAGGTAAGCCGGGGTACAGTTGGTGGAACCTACAGGGATGTAGTTGTATAGGTCCACCAGGTCGGGCAGCTTCTCAGGCCACAGACTGCGTTCTTCCAGGGGCAACGTTTTCAGAAGATCCATTACCACCTGGTTCATTTTCTCACAAAGTCCATTAGTTTGCGGATGATAGGGTGTCGTCCTTATCTTCCGGCAGCCATACAGATTGCAGAATTCCTGGAAGACCTCCGCTTCAAAGGCAGGTCCCTGATCCGTCAGCACTTGGTCCGGGTACCCGTGTGGACGGCAGAAATGCTGCTGGAAGGCTCTAGCTGCCGTTTGAGCTGTTAAGTCCTTAATGGGGACGACAACCAAGAACCGGGAGTAATGATCCACAATGGTTAACGCGTAGACGTAGCCACTTCTGCTTGGGGTCAGTTTTACATGATCCAAGGCTACCAGTTCCAACGGCTGCTTGGTGACGATGGACTGAAGGGGGGTCTTTTGGCTGGCACGGTCCTTCCTTCTTAGGTTGCACGGGCCACAGTCTCTGCACCACCTCTCGATGGTTCCCCTCATGCCTACCCAGTGGAACCGCCCGCGCAGCAGGAACTCCAACTTCTTCCATCCGAAGTGTTCAGCCCCGTCGTGGTATGCCTCCATCACCATGGCTGCGTCTCTTCGTGGCACCACTACTTGCCAGATTAGTTCATGCGTCCGGGAGTTAACCATTCTGCGGCACAACTTCCCCTTGTAAAGGAACAGTCGACTCTTCTCAGCCCACAGTTGTTTGGCTTCCTCCGGAGCGTCTGGGTCAAGGCGAGCCTCTGGCCGAGTCAGCATCTCCTTCACCAGTCGGACGGCAGGGTCACTGTCTTGCGTTTCCTCCCAGTTGTAGTGAGGCAAGGGGTTAAATGTAGCGGCTTGCTTACTCCTTACCCGATGGGAATACTGGATAGTCCCATGACGGTGGAACGCGGGGAATTCAACTTCTTCCAGTCCCTCTGGATCTTCTCCTACGTCCGGTAGGTTTGGCATCCTGGACAGGGCGTCCGCGTTGGTATTGGAGCGTCCTGCCCGGTATTTGATTGTGAACTCATAGTTGGACAGACGGGCCATCCATCTCTGCTCTAGGGCACCGAGTCTTGCCGTGTCCAGGTGTGTCAACGGGTTGTTATCCGTGTACACGGTGAACCGGGAAGAAGCGAGGTAGTGCTTAAAGCGTTCGGTGACTGCCCACACCACTGCCAGGAACTCTAGCTTAAATGAGCTGTAATTCTCAGGGTTTCTTTCGGTGGGTCGCAGTTTTCGACTGGCGTAAGCGATTACTCGTTCTTTCCCCTGCTGGATCTGGGACAGTACGGCTCCTAGCCCGATGTTACTTGCGTCAGTGTAGAGGATAAAGGGCTGGCTGTAATCAGGGTACGCCAGGATTTCATCCCCCGTGAGGGCCATCTTCAGCTGGCGGAAGGACTCTTCTTCTAACTTCTCCCATTTGAAGGGCGGCTTCTGGTTCTTGGCCTTCCGGGACTGGCCTATCAGGAGGTCCTGCATAGGAGCTGCCTTTTTGGTGAAACCGGGGATGAATCTGCGGTAATAGCCTACCAACCCGAGGAACTGCCGCACTTCCTTTACACTGGAGGGACTTGGCCATTCCTTAATTGCGGTGATCTTATCAGGGTCGGGAGCCACTCCGTCAGCGCTCACCACGTGTCCCAGGTACTGCACCTTTGGTTTTAGGAGGTGACACTTGGAGGGTTTTACCTTTAAGCCGTAGTTTGCCAGAGCTTCGAACACTTCCGCCAGGTGTTTCAGGTGGTCCTCATAAGTCTTGGAATATACGATGACATCGCCCAGGTACAACAGGACCGTCTCGAAGTTTCTGTGGCCCAGACAGCACTCCATTAATCGTTGAAAGGTTCCTGGTGCGTTACAGAGTCCGAACGGCATGCAGGTAAACTCGCTAAGTCCCATCGGGGTGGTGAATGCGGTCTTCTCCCGGTCCGCCTCTGCTACAGGAACCTGCCAGTACCCGCTAGTGAGATCCAAGGTAGAGAAGAAGTTAGCAGATCTTAAAGCAGCCAAAGACTCCTCTATCCTTGGTAAGGGGTACGCATCCTTGTGTGTGATACGGTTGATTTTCCGGTAATCTACACACATCCTCATGGTGTTGTCTTTCTTTTTGACTAAGACTAGTGGAGCTGCCCAGGGGCTACAGCTATCCCTGATCACCCCAGCCTCCTTCATGTCCCTAAGCATCCCCTTGGCGTGTTGGTAGTGTGCAGGGGGTACGGGTCGATACCTCTCTTTTATGGGAAGATGGTCTCCCGTGGGGATGTGGTGTTCTACCCCCTTGACTCGCCCGAAGTCTAACGGGTGTTTACTAAACACTCTCTCGTACTCTTGAACCACCCGATAGACTCCCTGTCTCTGGTGTGAGGGAGTGGAGTCAGTACCCAAATGTAGTTGCTGACACCAGTCCTCCATTGTTTCCTTAGAGCCGTTACTTTCCTCCGGGGAAGATGGAGGCAAGGGTTCTACGGACTGTATGGAATTTTGATTGATGGTATACAATTTGGCTAGCGTGGCATACCGGGGCAGGTACACTTCCCTCTTCCCGATATTTATTATGCGAACGGGCACCCTCCCATGGCGTACATTGACCACCCCCCGTGCTGTCAAAATGGTGGGCCTACTGTCTGAGTAAACTGGTTCTACCATTGCCTGGTAATCTCTACCTCTCAGACCAATAGCTGCCCGGCACCAAATCATCATTTCACTTTTTGGGGGCATGGCAATAGGGAAAGGGTCACACATTCTTACGCTACCAATCTCACCACCGGAGAGTTCTATCTGTTGCCGTCGCATCAGTGCCCGGATCTCTTTCTGGAGCACTCGCTGCTGGCCGGAGCTGGCGTTCTTGGCAACCTGCTGTAAAAGGAAAATCACCTCTGCAAGACAATTTTCAATTACATTAGTTCCTAGAGTTATCTTTGGGTGACTCTCGTGCTTGTCAATGTCTACAATGATCAGTCCCTGTGCCGCCAGTTCAACTCTACCGATTTTAATGGTCACCTCTTTAAATCCAATCTGTGGCACGGGCTGACCATTGCTGGCGATGATACTCAAATCGTCGTCAGGGTAGCGGGTGATATCCGAGTCATTCCAGTACTGCTTGAAGAGCACGTACGGGATAGTGGTAACCTGTGACCCGGTGTCCAGTAGGGCACTCATAGGGATGCCATCCAGTACCACAGGCAAGACTGGACGTCCTCCCACATATTTGTTGCGCCAGTTCGATGGGCCTGATGATCTTTTTCCTGGGGTTTGGCCCTCTACCCCAGGTTGTGCCAGTTTAAAGGACAGTACCTTGCCATATGTCCGGGTTGATTGCAGCGGCGGCAGATGGGTTGTCCGTCCTCGTTGTATCGGTCGCTGGGTCTTCCTCTGGCCGGTGGGGTCCTCCTTGGTCGACGCCACGGGATGTCCTCCGGTCCGGATGCCAGCTGGATCTTCCCTGGAGTGGAAACCTGTAAAGACTGCACAGTTCGGGTTAGCGCGGCAACGCTTTTAGCTAGCTCTTGGACCTGATGGTACAGGTCTGGAGCCGGGTCATTGTTCAAAGCCTGCGCATCAGCTCCCACAGGCCCTGCCGACAAGGGCGCCGCCTCCTGGTGGTAAGTGGTAGTGGGGCGTCTGTGGGTCACAACGCCACCTGGTGCCGGTTCTCGGAGCACCCGGATGGCTCTGTCCTTGAACTGTGCAAATCCCAGATGAGGGTCCTGTAAGGCCATTGCCCGCAACTGGGTTCGGTGGGCATTGCAATATAAACCCTCTATAAATTGTTCAGTCAACAGCCTGTCCTCGTCTCCCACGCCGTCAGGGTCGGTCTGCTTAATGGCTCTCAGGGCCTCTTGTAGGTTCAGGGCATAGTCCCTTATACTCTCGTGTGCTCGCTGCTTGCACCCGTAGAATCCAAGCTTGATCTCGGCTGAGGTGCGGGTATCAAAGGTGTCCCTCAGCCGGGTTAGTATCCCTGCAACAGTCCTCCCCCCAGGTGGCCAGGACTTTACCTCCCTTTGGGCTGCCCCGGTTAATTGGGCCACCAGGATGCTCACTTTTTGCTCTTCTGTGAGGGGATACACCTGGAAGAGGCTATCCAGCTTTTCTCTAAAGTCATGCAGGGTATGTGACTCCCCTGAGTACTGGGGTAGCCAGGCCGCTCCCGGGATATAGGGCATGGTGAAAGGCATGACTGCAGCAGCGGTGGCGCTGGCGGGGGTTGAGGCAGTGAAGCTCTCCTCCGTATCCGACATCTTCCTCCCCCCTAGTGGACCGTGGCCTACCTTGCGATGATCCTCTTCCGTAGGCCGCGGCTCCGCAGTGGATTGTCAGGGTTGAGGACCTTCCGTCGCGCTCCTGTGACGTCGGCGTCTGCTGGGCTCCTTGCAGGACCTTACGCAACGTCCGGACGTGAGGCGGGGCTTCAGTTCTCGCGCGCTTTCGGAGTCCACGCCCCTCTTCATCCCGCGCGGCGTCTTCAAGATGGCGTCCAACGGCGGGAAAACTCCACGGATGGCGGGAAGAAGGCAGAAGATGGCGCCGGATGGCGGGAAAACTTCGTGGATGGCGGGAAGAAGGTAGAAGATGGCGCCGGATGGCGAGAAACCTCCACGGATGGCGGGAATCTTCACCACTGGTAAGTTTGAACAGTCTTTTTCAGGCACGCAGTACCCGGTGGTTGCGGGCACGAGATCGTGCCGACTACGCCAAAAGTTGACGCACCCCTGGGCCTGTGTCACACAGCGTTGCGCATGCAGGAGCTTACCCGGAGCCGGATCTGTTGAGGGTTGTAGTCTCGTGGCGGTGACCCGGTCCGTGCCCAGGGAGTCAGACTAAGTGGCGTTGTATTAGCGGTAGATGTTGGACGACTACGCCACCCGTTGAATGCAGCGAAGGAGCTGCCGCTGCAGGGCAGACCGCTGAGGCCGGTGGTAGGATTGTGCAGCGTGATAGTATCACCCCCAACGGGAGGGGTATGGCCTCAGGGCAGCCGACGTGGATGATGGGGGTAGCAGGAATCACTCAGAGACGATGCGGTGTAGTTCAGGGTCTTTACTGGTGATAAAGATAGACCCTCCCGGAGTACTGGCTAGCAATCGGGGCCTGGTCAGTCCTTGAGTAGATGGGATCTCCCCTGGCCAGGTGGAGTTGTAGGCCTCCCAAACTGACTGTACTCTTCTGGCTACCTTGCTAGAGGCGGCTATAAGTAGCCCACGTCCCTGAGTGTACCGTGTGGTGCTCACCCGTATGGCCGGTGACTCGGGGCCTTCTAGTGGCGTCCGCTCCACGACGGCGGTGCTGGTCCCACGCGTGTGACCGTGCCTTCGGGTTTCTTGGCCAGAGGACCTGAAATCCCCTGCCGGTCGGTTTCTGCTGCTGGGTAGGAGTTAGTCCCCACAGCCTCGGACTCCGGGTCCGGTGATAGCTTCCCAGTCAGGGCGAGCTCTGCAGCTGCCAGCCCCTGACTCCTTATAGCACTGCTCCCACAGAGCTCCTGATGTTCTTTTCCTATATCTGCTTCTCTTCTCTGTCTCTACTTCTTCTCTACTCACTAACCCTGCCTCAGCCCTAGGTTTATATAGGGGAAGTCCTTCCCCTCCCAGGACTGGGCAGGAGGTGTGGCATGCATAGGATCCCTGACCAAGAGACCTCCCACCTGCTCTCAGACATAACATTGCTGTTACTGTGGAAACCAGACCCCTGGGGTGCCACATTTACATACCCCGGCAGAATTTTTCCTTTCTTGGCCTTGTTTCAGAGAATATGAATGATAACAAAAAAACTTTTTCTCCACTCATGGTTATTGGTTGGGTGCAGCTATTTATTGTTAAACGACTGTGTTCTCTCTTTTTAAATCTTAATGATAACTAAAAACATGCAAATGACCCTGATCAAAAGTTCACATACCCTGGTAATTTTGGCCTGATAACATGCACAGAATTTGACACAAATGGGTTTGAATGGCTACTAAAGGTAACATCCTCACCTGTGACCTGTTAGCTTGTAATCAGTGTGTGTGCATAAAAGCTGAGTGAGTTTCTGGCATCCAAACAGACTCTTGCATCTTTCATCCAGCCACTGACTTTTCTGGATTGTGAGTCATGTTGAAAGCAAAATAATTGTCAGGACTCTGAAAACTAGCGGTCTGGCTGTTTCTAGTTGCACAATAAGGAGGCACTTGAAGAAAAATGGGCTGCATGGTTGAGTCGCCAGAAGAAAGCCATTACAGTGCAAATGCCACAAAGTATCTTGCCTACAATACGCCAAACAGCCCAGAGACAAGCCTCAAAACTTCTGGAAAAGATAATTTGGAGTGATGGGACCAAAATTGAACTTTTTGGGCACAACCATAAAAGTTACATTTGGAGAGAGGTCAACAAAGCCTATGATGAAAGGAACACCATTCCTACAGTAAAGCACGCTAATGTTTTGTGGGTTTGGGGTTGTGTGAGTTACAAAGGCACAGGAAACTTGGTAAAAGTTGAAGGAAAGATGAATGCAGCACGTTATCAGCAAATATTGGAGGTAAATTTTCACTCATCAGCCCGGAAGCTGCGCATGGGACGTACTTGGACGTTCCAACATGACAACGATCCAAAACACAAGGCAAATCGACCTGTCATTGGCTACAGCAGAACAAAGTGAAGGTTCTGGAGTGGCCATCTCAGTCTCCTGACCTCAACATCATTGAGCCACTCTGGGGAGATCTCAAGCGCGCAGTTCATGCTAGACAGCCCAGGAATTTACAGGAACTGGAGGCTTCTTGCCAAGAAGAATGGGCAGCTTTACCATCAGAGAAAATAAAGAACCTCATCCACAACTACCACAAAAGATTTCAAGCTGTCATTGATGTTAGAGGGGGCAATACACATATGGGGTATTGGCATGCTCAGGAGTAATTTCACAACAAATTTTGTGGTCCAATTTCTCTTGTTACCCTTGTGAAATTAAAAAATTTGGGTTAAATTTTTGTGAAAAAAAAGTTAAATGTTCATTTTTTCCTTCCACGTTGCTTCAGTTCCTGTGAAGCACGTGAAGGGTTAATAAATAGTGTTGAGTGAACATGCCTGACACTGCTCGGTACTCGCCCGAGCATCTCACTACTCGGGATGTACGGCGAGCCGAGCATTTCCGGGTTACTCGGGCGGGAACTCGGGTCTCCACCCTGCATGTTTGGCGCTCTTTACAGAGCCAATGAACATGCAGGGATTGCCAGACAGTCACTGTAATGCTGCAGCCATGTTGGTTGTGGGCTTTACAGTGATTGGCTGGCCGCACAGTGTCACCTCGAGTATTTAAAACCGGGTGCCGCCATCTTGGATACAGTCGCTCCGGATCAGACGGTGTAGGGAGAGTGCTGCTGAGTTAGGGAGAGATTTATACTTAAAAATAGGTAGTGTGGGGTCTCTAAAGCCTGCAAAATCAAACAAACAGTCCTTCTCTGGACTAATATCCATCCCAGATATCAGGCAGGCAGGCGGACTGTATAGTAGACGCAGTGGTTAAACCAACAAACACTGCATTACAGTCCTGTGTGCTGCTTTTCAAATTGCTAGACTTGGCCCCAGGTCTCAGGGGCCAGGAGAAATCCTTTTTTTTTTCATCTAAATCCTCTTTTTTTTCCCCCTCAGTCAGACTGTACAAATACCCGTCTTATTAACCTTTTGGTATTCCCCCCCCAAAAAAAAAACAATTGAGTGTGTCTTTGAGTGTTCAGACACAAATATATCTGTTTAAAAAAGTCTGGTGTAGGCGAGATAACTAGAACTGTGGTTTTGCAGTTCCACGGTTCATATTTTTGTATTATCCACTTTTTTGCCTTTTTTCCATAAAAAAAAACATTTTGAGTGTCTAGCTGACTGTTCAGACACAAATATATCTGTTTAAAAGAGTCTGGTATAGGCCAGATAACTAGAACTGTGGTTTTCCTTTTCCACGGTTCAAATCTCTGTATTATCCACTTTTTTGCCTTTTTTCAATAAAAAAAACATTTTGAGTGTCTAGCTGCCTCTTCAGACACAAATATATCTGTTTAAAAGAATCTGGTGTAGGCAAGATAACTAGAACTGTGTTTTTTCTCTTCCACGGTTCAAATCTGGGTGTAATCAACCTTTTTGCATAAAAAAAACATTTTGAGTGTCTCGCTGACTGTTCAGACACAAATATATCTGTTTAAAAGAGTCTGGTGTAGGCCAGATAACTAGAACTGTGGTTTTGCAGTTCCACGGTTCAAATCTCTGCATTATCCACTTTTTTGCCTTTTTTTAAATAAAAATAACATTTTGAGTGTCTCGCTGACTGTTCAGACACAAATATATCTGTTTAAAAGAATCTGGTGTAGGCAAGATGGTGGATACACAGCTGATAGTCCTACTGAATAGACTGTTAGAATTTGTATTATGGCAAGAAAGAAGCAGCTAAGTAAAGAAAAACGAGTGGCCATCATTACTTTAAGAACTGAAGGTCAGTCAGTCCGAAAAATTGGGCAAACTTTGAAAGTGTCCCCAAGTGCAGTTGCAAAAACCATCAAGCGCTACAAAGAAACTGGCTCACATGAGGACCGCCCAAGGAAAAGAAGACCAAGAGTCACCTTTGCTTCTGAGGATAAGTTTATCCGAGTCACCAGCCTCAGAAATCGCAGGTTAACAGCAGCTCACATTAGAGACCAGGTGAATGCCACACAGACTTCTAGCAGCAGACACATCTCTACAACAACTGTTAAGATGAGACTTTGTGCAGCAGGCCTTCATGGTAAAATAGCTGCTAGGAAACCACTGCTAAGGACAGGAAACAAGCAGAAGAGACTTCTTTGGGCTAAAGAACAGAAGGAATGGACATTAGACCAGTGGAAATCTGTGCTTTGGTCTGATGAGTCCAAATTTGAGATCTTTGGTTCCAACCACTGTGTCTTTGTGCGACGCAGAAAAGGTGAACGTATGGACTCTACATGACTGGTTCCCACCGTGAAGCATGGAGGAGGAGGTGTGATGGTGTGGGGGTGCTTTGCTGGTGACACTGTTGGGGATTTATTCAAAATTGAAGGCATACTGAACCAGCATGCACTGTTTGCGTTTAGTTGGACCATCATTTATTTTTCAACAGGACAATTACCCCAAACACACCTCCAGGCTGTGTAAGGGCTATTTGACCAAGAAGGAGAGTGATGGGGTGCTACGCCAGATGACCTGGCCTCCACAGTCACCAGACCTGTACCCAATCGAGATGGTTTGGGGTGAGCTGTACCGCAGAGTGAAGGCAAAAGGACCAACAAGTGCTAAGCATCTCTGGGAACTTCTTCAAGATTGTTGGAAGACCATTTCCGGTGATTACCTCTTGAAGCTCATCAAGAGAATGCCAAGAGTGTACAAAGTAGTCATCAAAGCAAAAGGTGGCTACTTTGAAGAACCTAGAATATAAGACATATTTTCAGTTGTTTCACACTTTTTTGTTAACTATATAATTCCACATGTGTTAATTCATAGTTTTGATGCCTTCAGTGTGAATGTACAATTTTCATAGACATGAAAATACAGAAAAATATTTAAATGAGAAGGTGTGTCCAAACGTTTGGTCTGTACTGTATATATATATGTATATATATATTGTAAGGCAGCGCTAGTCATCATACTGGGGGACACTCGCTACTTTGAAGAACCTAGAATATAAGACATATTTTCAGTTGTTTCACACTTTTTTGTTAACTATATAATTCCACATGTGTTAATTCATAGTTTTGATGCCTTCAGTGTGAATGTACAATTTTCATAGACATGAAAATACAGAAAAATATTTAAATGAGAAGGTGTGTCCAAACGTTTGGTCTGTACTGTATATATATATGTATATATATATATGTATATATATATTGTAAGGCAGCGCTAGTCATCATACTGGGGGACACTCGCTGCACCGGGTGTATTAAAGCACACATGCAATGTCTTTCTGGTATTTCACAATGCTGCAGTTTATTGTTTATCATAAACCGCTTTTCACACAGTCCATCTTAGTATACCACCGGCATGCTTACACACATAACATCAGGGAGTCTCTCAAGTAGCAGACAGGCCCACTTGGCCCAAGTTACAGCCTTCAGCAAGGTAATAGCATAAATGTCCACATTAAGCAGTATTTTTACCTTTGCCGGGTTTTGGCTGCTTCAGTCCGTTTGGTTTGCCACCACTGTGGCTTCAGGACTTTCCCAGGTGGGGGTCTCCAGCCCTCGTTCCCTCAAAGACTACTGGAATGATTAACACACACATCCAGTCTTTGCCTTCCAGGACTCTTGCCTTCCAAGCCGACTTTCCCTCCAAGGCCACTGGCATCTACACACAGGATCCAGCCTCGACCTTTCAGGCTGCCAGGCTTCACTGTATCATGGTGTCCCACATGGGAACCGGCCTCACGCCTAACACACACACACCTGTCTCAAATCTGTCAGGGTTTATATATCCATCCAATGCACACAGACAGGACCTTGCTTATGTCACAGTCATGTGATCAGACCTTCTGTGTGCATAGGACCTGTGCGATGTCACAATCATGTGACCAGTCACCTGAGGGGAAGGTACCTGGTCGGCCAAAACATACCCTGGATCATTACAGTAATGCCAAGCAAGCTGCTGCATTACATCTCCCACCCCTCTGTTCAAACTTGTGGGGTTGAACACATAATATACACAATCCAATATAACCCACAGTTCACACCGAGACCATGTGCTTGACTCTTGTGTTGTCCAGCCCCTGGAACATTAGTCATCGATATTAGCCCATTCCTTAGGGACCTACCATCTGTCATTGTCACTGACTTCGTCAGGTCACCTTTCCGGGTCGTAACCTTCTCAGAGTTTCCCCGCTCCCAGCGGTCAGTCGTAACCTTGTCAGACCTTCCCCGCTCCCAGCGGTCAGTCGAAACCCTGTCAGGCCTCCCCTGCTCCCAGCGGTCCATACAGCAGTGTGACTCACATGCCCTGGAATTTAAGGTCCGGTTCGACTCCGTCCTCTATTGGGTCGTTTGTCTGGGCCACTCAAACCTGAGTTACTGGAGGACTCACTACCTCTAAACCCATGCCCACTACTCTCAAGATATCTTGAAAGGTCCCTAACTTCAGCTGTAGCTGTTCGGTTATTTAGGGGGCCCTTTCTCTGTCGGGTCTCACTATTTCTAGACGGCTGCCACTTTCTGCCGCTCAGGCGATGTTGCCTTTCAATTTGCAGTCTGGCGAGATTCAACTGTTCTACCTCTCGCAGGTAGGTCGCTCGGTACTCGATCAGCATGCGTATAAATGCCAGGCTTTCTTCCGTTCCTACAGCGGAGAATGACACCATGCCGTCTTCATCTGGTATCCAGTCCTGACGATCACGTGGTCTGCTTACTTTCACCACACCAGACTTCTTTATCATCATCTTCATGGCTTGGCCATTTCTCCCAATGAGCTTTCTCACGAGCTCATGAGGCACCCGGATAACCACTTCGCGCAGACTGTGAGCTTTTCTCCTAAGCTCCAGTTGTCTAAAGGCTTGTTCTGTCTTCAACCGGAGAAACCGCTTTGTGCGAATACATCGCCAGTGCATGCTACATAGGATGGCCACCCTCTTCACTGTGACTTCGGTCATTGACAGGACCACCAGCTGTTTAGCTCCTGAGGTCGAGTACACCTTACAGGCTCCCACGGCCTTCTTAAACGCTTCATGCACGGACTCACTGGTGCATTCTTCCCTCAAATCCTCGGGCACATCTACGAGGCATTTGTAACGAGAGGTTTCTGTCTCACCAGTGGTTTCCAGACGATCAACCAGCTCAGGTTTCAGGGACAACTGACTTTCAGCTTCTTCCCCCTGTACGCTTCCCCTGAGCTGTCTCACAGCTACAAATTCACGAATTTTCGTCCTGACCACTCCCATTTCATATTTATCTTCTGTTAACACTCTCTTAGCTCTCCTCAGGTCCAACTTCTCATGGTACAAGGGAGTGAGTGCAACTTGTTTTTCCTTTTTCTTCTCCAAGGAGGCCTCGTTCACTGAATGATACCTTGCCAGGCGGGTTTTGAGCTTGAAAACTTCTTCCTCTAGCTCGGCTATACGCCTCTCAGCAGCCCATCTCTGAAGCTCTTCCTGCTTCAGCTGCTCCTTTAACAGTAGAGTTCTCTCAGACCTCTCTGTCTCCAATGCGCCCACTCGGCTCTCAACAGCCAGTCTCTCAAGCCTCTCTTGCATCATATGGGCTTGTAGCAACTCCTTGAGCTCCTTGATCTCGGCTCCTACATCCACTGAATTATCCGAACTCGCATTATTCGAGAAGGTATCTGTTTCATATCTCCCATCTCCAGTGGCCAACTCCTGGCCCTGGTCTGTGGCTTCTCTGATAGACTCCAACTTTTTCCACTCAGCTTCCATCTTGCTGATTCTTTCCTTAAGGCACGTCTCTGCCCTCTGGAAATTAACATAGAACGTCTGCAGCTCCTTCACTTGAGCTTCCAGAGCTAGGGTTTTTCTGCGCAGATCACCATTTTCATCACGGGTGTCCTGCAGAGTGGTCTCAACCACTTGGCGCATGTCCTCTGCCTCAGTTTTATCATCCTCTAGTTTTTCCTTAACATTGAGGAGATCCTCATAGTCTATCTTGATTTGTTGCAGTTGCCTATTGAACTTTGCATGCCTCTTTTCTGCCTCACGATCGTGACCCGACACTTCATCTTTTATTGCCTCTTTCAGGGCGGATAGCTCCCTGTCCCGCTGGTACAGAGAGTCCACCAGCCACTCCTTCTCCTGCATTAGAGGCTTTACTTGGTCCTGGAATTGCTGCAGCTCCCTCATGAGTTCACCATATTCCTTCTTGGAGTCACACAGCTCCCAGTTGGACTGTTCGCACAGTCGTTCTAGGTTTTGTTCACGCCCAGAAACTTCATCCTGCAGCGCCTCCTTGAGGGCAGACAGCTCTAACTGTACCAGGGACAAGCGATCTTTCACCTCGCATAACTCATCTTCACACTCCGCTTTGTCAATCTCTAATTGAAAAACCTCCTCCTTGATTTTGCGGTGGTCCTCCTGTATTTCGTAGAACGCTTCCTTCCATTGGTTAACCTCCTCGTCGCTTCCCTCTAGGTCTCGCTGCCAGTTCCTCACAACCTGGTATATTTTCTGCTGTCCAGACTCCAGGTTCAGCTGGTCTGAGGACACGTTCCCCAGGTTTTCTCTTAGTCGCTGCACATCACTCTGATACTGCGGCCTGATAGGCTCTAGTTCTTGGTCAGGACTGGCCGCCTCCTCTTTCAGGGCTGTCAGATCCTTCTGACTCAGTACTGTACCGGAGTTTGCTATTGGCAACGTCACATCCTCTTCTGCCTCTATAGGATAATCCACACTTGAAACAAAGGCACACAGTACTACATTTTCTTTATTTTCACTTTCAGCAAAGACTACAGGAGCAACCTTTTTGTGGCCCTTGCGCCGTCTACGACGAGAGGGGGACTCTCTCCCCTCGTCTATCCCCTCCTGACTGACCTCTCTTTCGACTTTTGTAGTGTCACCGTCAGTTGTGGGGTCTGCGTCACTCCCTATGGTGTCGTGGACCAACAAGTCACCTCCCACCTTGACGTCACCCCCTTCTACTGGAGCTACTTTATTATCAACGGTCACATTGTCATTTTTAGGCGGTACCATCCCACCACCAGTAAATTTTTTGGATTTTCTATACTCCACGCTGTTTTGAACAACCACCCCTTTTTAAGACTCCGCCCCCTTTTGAACAACCACACCGGTAGGGGAATTTTTACACAAAAATCAACAATAGTCTTAGGACTCAGTTCACAACAGCTCTTACCACCTCCCTGGGCACTCTGGGACAACAATGGCGCCCCCGGAGAGATCACAGAATGGTTCACTGCCGCCATTCTATACGGTGCCCACAGCTCCTGCGGTTCCAGCACCATGTCCTGTAGACGTTTCTCAAATTCCTGCTGCGGTTTTAACAGGCACTTTAATCGCTCAATAGCTTCAGACTCATTTACTGCTCCCTTCACAGACATCTTTATTTGCTCCTGCATTTCCTCAGGACACTATTCACACACACTGCTCTCCCCAGAAAATTTTTGTGGCCCCACCGAGCCACAGCAAACCAGGTTTGAGTGCGACGACAATTTTCGTAACCCCTGCTGAGATACAGCAAGATGCTTTAATCTTCCTGACCCCGCCGAGCCACAGCAAAACCGGGTTTGAGTGCGACGACAATCTTCGCAACCCCACCGAGTTGCAGTCAGATGCTTTAATCTTCGTGACCCCGCCGAGCCACAGCAAGAAGTTTGCACCCACACTCGTCGTTCAATGCCATTACCTCTAGCAACAAGGCTGCCGTTGCCCCTAGCAACCGTGCTGCGGTTGCCCCTAGCAACTGGGCTGCAATTGCGCGCATTCTCGAACCACATGTAAGGCAGGGCTAGTCATCATAATGGGGGACACTCACTGCACCCGGTCAAGTAAAGCATACATGCAATGTCTTTCCGGTATTTCACAATGCTGCAGTTTATTGTTTATCATAAACCGCTTTTCACACAGTCCATCTTAGTATATCACTGGCATGTTTACACACATAACATCAGGGAGTCTCTTAAGTAGCAGACAGGCCCACTTGGCCCAAGTTACAGCCTTCAGAAAGGTAATAGCATAAATGTCCACATTAAGCAGTATTTTTACCTTTGCCGGGTTTTGGCTGCTTCAGTCCATTTGGTTTGCCACCACTGTGGCCTTAGGGCTTTCCCAGGTGGGGGTCTCCAACCCTCGCTCCCTCAAAGACTACTGGAATGTTTCACACACACATCCAGTCTTCGCCTTCCAGGACTCTTGCCTTCCAAGCCGGCTTTCCCTCCAAGGCCGCTGGCATCTACACACAAGATCCGGCCTTGACCTTTCAGGCTGCCAGGCTTCACTGTATCACGGTGTCCCACATGGGAACAGGCCTCTCGCCTAACACACACACACCTGTCTCAAATCTGTCAGGGTTTATATATCCATCCAATGCACAAAGACAGGACCTTGCTGATGTCACAGTCATGTGATCAGACCTTCTGTGTGCATAGGGTGACCAGTCACCTGAGGGGGAGGTACCTGGTCGGCCAAAACATACCCTGGATCATACCCAAGCAAGCTGCTGCATTACAATATATATATACAGTTTAGCTCAAAAGTTTACATACCCCGGCAGAATTTTTCCTCTCTTGGCCTTGTTTCAGAGAATATGAATGATTTCTCCACTCATGGTTATCGGTTGGGTGAAGCTATTTATTGTCAAACGACTGTGTTCTCTCTTTTTAAATCTTAATGATAACTAAAAACATGCAAATGACCCTGATCAAAATTTCACATACCCTGGTAATTTTTTGCCTGATAACATGCACAGAATTTGACACAAATGGGTTTGAATGGCTACTAAAGGTAATATCCTCACCTGTGACCTGTTAGCTTGTAATCAGTGTGTGTGCATAAAAGCTGAGTGAGTTTCTGGCATCCAAACAGACTCTTGTATCTTTCATCCATCCACTGACTTTTCTGGATTGTAAGTCATGTTGAAAGCAAAATAATTGTCAGGACTCTGAAAACTAGCGGTGTGGCTGTTTCTAGTTGCACAATAAGGAGGCACTTGAAGAAAAATGGGCTGCATGGTCGAGTCGCCAGAAAAAAGCCATTACTGCACAAATGCCACAAAGTATCTTACCTACAATATGCCAAACAGCACAGAGACAAGCCTCAAAACTTCTGGAAAAGGTAATTTGGAGTGATGGGACCAAAATTGAACTTTTTGGGCACAACCATAAAAGTTACATTTGGAGAGAGGTCAACAAGGCCTATGATGAAAGTAACACCATTCCTACAGTAAAGCACACTGATGTTTTGTGGTTTTGGGGTTGTGTGAGTTACAAAGGCACAGGAAACTTGGTAAAAGTTGAAGGAAAGATGAATGAAGCACATTATCAGCAAATATTGGAGGTAAATTTTCACTCATCAGCCCGGAAGCTGCGCATGGGACGTACTTGGATGTTCCAACATGACAACAATCCAAAACACAAGGCCAAGTCGACCTGTCATTGGCTACAGCAGAACAAAGTGAAGGTTCTGGAGTGGCCATCTCAGTCTCCTGACCTCAACATCATTGAGGCACTCTGGGGAGATCTCAAGCGCGCAGTTCATGCTAGACAGCCCAGGAATTTACAGGAACTGGAGGCTTCTTGCCAAGAAGAATGGGTAGCTTTACCATCAGAGAAAATAAAGAACCTCATCCACAACTACCACAAAAGACTTCAAGCTGTCATTGATGTTAGAGGGGCAATACACATATGGGGTATTGGCATGCTCAGGAGTAATTTCACAACAAATTTTGTGGTCCAATTTCTCTTGTTACCCTTGTGAAATTAAAAAATTTGGGTTAAATTTTTGTGAAAAAAAGTTAAATGTTCATTTTTTCCTTCCACGTTGCTTCAGCTCCTGTGAAGAAGGTGAAGGGTTAATAAATAATGTTGAGCGAGCATGCTCGACACTGCTCGGTACTCGCACCGAGCATTTCCGGATTACTCGGGCGGAACTCGGGTCTCCACCCTGCATGTTTGGCGCTCTTTACAGAGCCAATGAACATGCAGGGATTGCCAGACAGTCACTTTAATGCCGCAGTCATGTTGCCCACATTACTGTGAATGGCTGGCCGCACAGTGTCACCTCGAGTATTTAAAACCGGGCGCCGCCATCTTGGACACAGTCGCTCCAGATCAGACGGTGTAGGGAGAGTGCTGCTGAGTTAGGGAGAGATTTATACTGCAAAATAGGTAGTGTGGGGTCTCTAAAGCCTGCAAAATCAAACAAACAGTCCTTCTCTGGACTAATATCCATCCCAGATATCAGGCAGGCATGCAGGCTGTATAGGAGACACAGTGGTTAAACCAACAAACACTGCATTACAGTCCTGTGTGCTGCTTTTCAAATTGCTAGACTTAGCCCCAGGTCTCAGGGGCCAGGAAAAATCTTTTTTTTTTCATCTAAATCCTCTTTTTTTTCCCCCTCAGTCAAACTGTACAAATACCCGTCTTATTAACATTTTGGTATTCCCCCCCCCCAAAAAAAAACAATTGAGTGTGTCTTTGAGTGTTCAGACACAAATATATCTGTTTAAAAGAGTCTGGTGTAGGCCAGATAACTAGATCTGTGGTTTTGCAGTTCCACGGTTCATATCTTTGTATTATCCACTTTTTTGCCTTTTTTCCATAAAAAAAAAGCATTTTGAGTATCTCGCTGATTGTTCAGACACAAATAAATCTGTTTAAAAGATTCTGGTGTAGGCCAGATAACTAGAACTGTGGTTTACCTCTTCCACTGTTCAAATCTGGGTGTAATCCACCTTTTTGCATAAAAAAACATTTTGAGTGTCTCCCTGACTGGTCAAACACAAATATATCTGTTTAAAAGAGTCTGGTGTAGGCCAGATAACTAGAACTGTGGTTTTGCAGTTCCACGGTTCAAATCTCTGTATTATCCACTTTTTTGCCTTTTTTCAATAAAAAAAACATTTTGAGTGTCTCGCTGACTGTTCAAACACAAATATACCTGTTTAAAAGATTCTGGTGTAGGCCAGATAACTAGAACTGTGGTTTTCCTCTTCCACGGTTCAAATCTGGGTGTAATCCACCTTTTTGCATAAAAAAACAGTTTTAGTGTCTCGCTGACTGTTCAGACACAAATATATCTGTTTAAAAGATTCTGGTGTAGGCCAAAGAGATAGTACTGTGGTTTTCCTCTTCCACGGTTCTAATCTCCTTTTTATTACCCTTTTGCCATTGATAGTGCGAGTGTAAGCTATTTTACTTCATTTACAATGGGCAAGGCGCGTGGCAAGGGACATGGAACTGGACGTTCTGGTGATGGTGCGTGCAGAGGACAGGGACGTGGCCAAGGTGAAAATGTGACACAACCAACAGCCACATCTTCTCGCTCCCAGTTCTTGACCAAATTACTAGGGAAGCATACAAAAGCACCACTATTGCGAACTGATCAGTGTGAACAGGTTATTAATTGGATAGCAGATAATACTTCCAGTCACCTGGGCACCACCACCTCCGGTCTGTCTTCCACACGGTCAAGTGTTAGTAGCCGTGAGTTTCGACTGTATACTCCTCCTCACCATGATGCTCCTTCCTCCCACCATGCCGAGTGTCCTCAGACAGCAACTGATCCCACAGTTGGACACTCTGAAGAGCTGTTCACTGGTCCATTTCCATATTTGGACCCCTCGCCTGCTCCGCTTGAAGTGGTGGAAGAGGAGATCCCATATAGCAACGGGACATTGCCAGTACAACCGGTAGGTCTTCCAGAGTCTGGAATTTTTTAAAGACTCTGCTGATAACCCCAAAAAGGCCATTTGTACCACCTGCCAGGCCACCATCAGCGGGGTGAAAAAACTACCAGCCTGACAACCCCCAGCATGATCAGGCACATGTCAGCAAAGCACCCGACTTTGTGGGGCAAACCCCAGGGTCCACGACCAGTGTCAGCGGGTGTCATCACTGCTTCTTCTGCTGTTGTACATGTAAGAGAACCTCCTGTTGTGCGTGCATGGCAATCCCCTCTCCATACTGCATGCAAAGATGCCCAATCCTCTCAGTCTTCACTTGTTATGGCAGTTTCTCAAGAAACAGCATCAACGTCCACGTCCCACCGCAGTGTTCAGTTGTCCATATCCCAGACCTTTGAACAAAAGCGCAAATTCGCAGCCAACGCCCCAAAGGCCACAGTCCTAAATTCGCACATTTCATGACTGCTTGCATTGGAAATGCTGCCTTTTAGGCTGGTGGAGATGGAATCCTTCCGCAACCCTATGGCGGTGGCCGTCCCTCGGTACTCGGTCCCCATCCGACACTATTTTGCCCGGTGTGCCATCCCCACACTTCACAATCACGTGTACCAAAACATCTGCCGTGCCCTCAACAACGCAGTTACTGGGAGAGTCCTCCTGACAACGGACATGTGGACAAGTGCTTGTGGCCAGGGACGGTACATCTCCCTGACGGCACACTGGGTAAACATAGTGGAAGCCGGGCCCAGTCGAACCTTGGGACGGAACATTCTCCCCACACCGAGGATTGCGGGCCCTATGTCAGTCAGAGCTGCCCCCACAGTGTACAGCTCCTGCGCATCATCCTCCTCCTCCTCCTCATGTTCAGCCTCCATCTCAGATATCACCACATCAGTTACAAGCTGGAAGCACTGCAGCACTGCATCAGCCAAGCGGCAACAGGCTGTGCTGAAACTCATAAGCTTAGGTGATAAACCTCACACTGCTTGTGAGTTGTGGACAGCTGTGAAAGAGCAGGCAGATCTGTGGCTGAGACCGCTGAACCTACATCCAGGCATGGTCGTGCGTGACAATGGCCGTAACCTGGTGGCAGCTCTGAGGCGAGGCGAGATCACACACGAACCATACCTGGCTCATGTGCTTTACCTCGTGGTTCAGCGGTTTCTGAAATCGTACCCTGAGTTGCCAGATCTGCTCGTCAACGTACGCCGCCTGTCAACTCATTTTTAGAAGTCGGCTACAGCTTCCGCCGCCCTTGCTGTGTTGCAACAGCGTTTGCAGCTTCCAGCACACCGACTGGTGTGTGATGTCCCCACACATTGGAACTCTAACCTCCACATTTTGCAAAGGATTTGTGAGCAGAAGAGAGCATTTGTGGAGTAACAGGAGCTGGTATCATGCGCTGTAGACGGTAGTACCTGTACAACTGTCATACTGTCGGTTCAGCGTGGGTGTCCTCAGGACAGGGGGGAGGAGGAAGAGGAGAGCATGGTCAGTCGTCATCTTGGTGAGGACACGGAAGTCTAGCCCGTTACCAGTCTGGCACACATGGCTGACTTTATGTTACGCTGCCTTAACCGTGACCCTCGCGTTGTCAAAATGTTGGGTGACAGTCATTACTGGTTGGTGACACTTTTAGACCCCCGCTGCAAGGAGAACTTTCGCTCTCTTATTCCTGAGGTGGAGAGGTCTACAAAAATGGGGCAGTACCTGAAGGCGCTTGCTGCAGAACTGTTAAAAAAATTCCCATCTGAAAACGCTAGCGGTAGAGGTCACAGTTCGTTGACCAACCAAGGCATACAGGCGAGGCAGGGGAACACTGTAAACGTTCTGGGACAGTTTTCTGAGACCCGCCCAGCTTACAGGCCCTGAGGCGCGAAGTACTCTCACAAGGAGTGGAAAGTTTCAAAGGATGGTGAGGGAGTACGTTGCCGACCGTACCAGCATCCTCCGTGATTCATCTGTGACTTTTAATTATTGGGTATCCAAGCTGGACACTTGGAATGTACTCGCTCTGTATGCCTTGGAGCTCCTGGCCTGCCCTGCCGCTAGCGTGTTATCGGAACGTGTTTTTAGTGCCGCTGGGGGAATTATAACTGATAAGCGCACTCGCCTGTCAACTGACAATGCTGACAAGCTGACCCTTATCAAAATGAACAAGGGCAGGATTCGGCCAGACTTCTCATCACCAACAAATTACAGCAGAGTAACATAAAGTCAAATCCAGTATGTTATTTTGGGAGGTGTATTCCCATGCACCGCTTCACACCCACACATGGGTATACGCTTCCTCATTTCAGCTGTTTTTTGCTCTTCTACTTATCCTCAGCCTCCACCACCACTACACTACCAGGGTGACCGTGGTCCCTGTTGCCAGCATTGCAAGTTCCTCCGTCCTAATTTTTGGCAGCTTTTGCTTGGAAGGCATAGGCAAAGACAATGAGAGACCAACTCCCCAATAATGCGAATAATGTTTTTAATATGCTGTACTGCATGGCTCTTGTAAGGGGTATTAAAACCATCTTGTTAAGCTACTGTGGCCTTCACGTCTCTTCCAAGGGGCATTATAACCATCTTGTTAAAACACTCTGAACCCCATGTCTCTACCAAGAGGCATTAAAACCGTCTTGTTAAGCTACTGTGACCTCCACGTCTCTTCCAAGGGGCATTAACACTGGCTTTTTAAGCTACTGTGACCTCCACGTCTCTTCCAAGGGGCATTAAAACCTTCATGTTAAACCACTCTGAACTTCACGTCTCTTCCAAGGGGCATTAAAGCCGTCTTGTTAAGCTACTCTGAGCTCCACGTCTCTTCCAAGGGTCATTAAAACCGTCTTGTTAAACCACTCTGAACTCCACGTCTCTTCCAAGGGGCATTAAAACCGTCTTGTTAAGCTACTGTGACCTCCATTTCTCTTCCAAGGGGCATTAAAACTGCCTTGCTGAACCACTCTGAACTCCACGTCTCTTCCAAGGGGCATTAAAACCGTCTTGTTAAGCTACTGTGACCTCCATGTCTCTTCCAAGGGGCATTAAAACCGTCTTGTTAAACCACTCTGAACTCCACGTTTCTTACAAGGAGCATTAAAAAAATCTTGTTAAGCTACTGTGACCTCCACGTCTCTTCCAAGGAGCATTAAAACCATCTTGTTAAGCTACTGTGACCTCCATTTCTCTTCCAAGGGGCATTAAAACTGTCTTGCTAAACCACTCTGACCTCCACGTCTCTTCCAAGGGGCATTAAAACCGTCTTGTTAAACCACTCTGAAGTCCACGTCTCTTCCAAAGGGCATTAAAACCGTCTTGTTAAGCTACTGTGACCTCCATGTCTCTTCCAAGGGGCATTAAAACCATCTTGTTAAGCTACTGTGACCCCAACGTCTCTTCCAAGGGGCATTAAAACCATCTTGTTAAGCTACTGTGACCTCCATTTCTCTTCCAAGGGGCATTAAAACTGTCTTGCTGAACCACTCTGACCTCCATGTCTCTTCCAAGGGGCATTAAAACCGTCTTGTTAAACTACTGTGACCTCCATGTCTCTTCCAAGGGGCATTAAAACCATCTTGTTAAACCACTCTGACCTCCACGTCTCTTCCAAGGGGCATTAAAACTGTCTTGTTAAGCTACTGTGACCTCCACGTCTCTTCCAAGGGGCATTAAAACCTTCTTGTTAAACCACTGTGACCTTCAAGTCTCTTCCAAGGGGCATTAAAACCATCTTGTTAAGCTTCTGTGACCTCCACGTCTCTTCCAAGGGGCATTAAAACTGTCTTGTTAAACCACTCTGATCTCCACGTCTCTTCCAAAGGGCATTAAAACTGTCCTGTTAAACCACTCTGACCTCCATGTCTCTTCCAAGGGGCATTAAAACCGTGTAGTTAAGCTACTGTGAGCTCCACGTCTCTTCCAAGGGGCATTAAAACCGTCTTGTTAAAGCACTCTGAACTCCATATCTCTTCCAAGGGGTATTAAAACCGTCTTGTTAAGCTACTGTGACCTCCACGTCTCTTCCAAGGGGCATTAAAACCGTCTTGTTAAACCACTGTGAACTCCACGTCTCTTCCAAGGGGCATTAAAACCATCTTGTTAAGCTACTGTGACCTCCATGTCTCTTCCAAGGGGCATTAAAACCGTCTTGTTAAACCACTCTGACCTCCACGTCTCTTCCAAGGGACATTAAAACCGTCTTGCTAAGCTACTGTGACCTCCATGTCTCTTCCAAGGGGCATTAAAACCGTCTTGTTAAACCACTCTGACCTCCACGTCTCTTCCAAGGGGCATAAAAACCGTCATGTTAAACCACTCTGACCTCCACGTCTCTTCCAAGGGGCATTAAAACCGTCTTGTTAAACCACTCTGAACTCCACAGCTCTTCCAAGGGGAATTGAAACATTGTTTTTAATTAACTCTAACCTCCACGACTCTTCCAACGGGCATTGCATTTCCTCCTAATTTTAGTCAGCTTTTGCTTTTCAATGCATAGGCAAACACTAAGGGAGACCCACTCCCCAATGATGGGTAGAAGGTTTTTAGTACGCTGTAATTCACGGCTGTTTCAAGGGGCATTGCAATTCCTCATAATTTTTGGAAAGCCTTCCATTCACTGCTTTGGCCAACAGTATACAGGACACCCAGTTGCTATAAATGGAAAAAATGGTTTAGTTAAGGCCCTCTGACTTCCATGTCACTTCCAAGGGGCATTGGAGTGCCTCGAAATTTTTGGTAGGCATTGCACTTACTGTATGCCCTAAAACTGTGTAGCCGAACCGCTCCTTTTGGTACAGAAACATATCCTACAAGACCTGTGTGGTTGACTGGCCTGATACTGATGTGAATGGTCCCTGTTCCTCCTGCTCTTTCTCCTTTGCCACCACCTCATCCATCATTCATCACCAGAAGCTTTGTTTTAACAGGAGTCATAGAACTGGGATAGTAGCAGGAAAACATACAGCAATCCTCGGAGGAGGTAGGATATGCACCAAAACGCTGACCTCCTCAGGCCTAGCCGCTACTACATACATGCGCTTGTATTCCAATGAACAGAAAGCTAAGGAGATGGATGGCCTCATGATCATGAATAATTTAATTGTGGTGTAGGAGGCCGACCACTGCTGCTGCCTACCTTCTGAACTTTGTTTTGAAGCCTGATTGACCCAGGACCCGCAATCCTCTATGTCTGGAGGACGTGTTGCATCCCAGTGTCCAACTTTGTCCCGGCTTCCACAATATTAACCCAGTGTGAAGGCATCAGTCAGATGGACCATCCCTGGCCACATTCACTTTTCCACGTGTTTGTGGTTAGGCTGTCCTTCCCACTAAATGCACTGGGGAGGGTACAGGTAATGTTTTGGTATGCGCGCTTGTGTATAAGGTGCACCGGGACAAATAGGGGCGGCTGAGAACCGTTTATGGACACCCGGCCGCCCCCAGCGGCTGGGGACCGTGCGCGAGCACCCGGCCGCGGGGCGGCTTTGAACCGAGTATGGATACCAGGCCGCCGATGCAGCCATGATGTGGTGGCCAGATTCCGCCACCACATTCCTTAAAGGCCCAATTTCAAGTGCAAGCAAGCAGTATGGTATTGCAGCCTGGGGGTGGGTGGGTGGCAGGCTGCATACTTGCGCTTGCATTGCAAGGAATGGGGGAGGTACAACTGAACACTGCCCTGGGACAAGGACTTGCATGGGGATAGTTGCAAGTCTGCATCTACTGATGCGGCAAGGATCACTTCTGATGGGCACACTTTTAAGTAGTGACCTAGGTGTCAGAGATGCTTCCAGGGGTCTTCCCCATGCTGTTCCCATGTCTTTTCAGCACTGTATGCATGTGTCACACAGCACATGGTCAGATAAGATTGTAAAATGTTAAAATGACATTTCCCGGTGAATGCATATGTCACGGTTGAAAGCAATACAAAAGTGCAAAAATGCACAAAAAATACTACTTGTGAACATAGCCCAAGGTGTGGAGGAGTATTTTTGTTTTTGGTTATTTATTTTACCTTATACACAAGTCTTTACCCTGGAAAGGATGTTCCTTAACATATTTCACAGGAAAGCAGTTTCAGTTTCGTTTTTGAACGCTTCATTGTGAGCCCGTAAAAGTGGCTTAATACATCTGACCACGTTGTTGACAGCAGTGACCTGGGGGTCACAAATGCTTCCTGGGGCGATCTCTATGCTGTCCCCATGTCATTTGAGCACTGTCACTATCGTTTTGGGCACTTTTTAGGCTTTCTACAGACTGCCGGGGGTGCCATAGACTAACATTGGGCTCGTTGCTTGTGGCGAGCACCAGAGTATCACGGTGAGCTCGGCCCAAGCTTCGAGCACCCGAGCATTTTAGTGCTCGCTCAACACTATTAATAAACTTATTGAATGTGGTTTTGAGTACTTTGAGGGGTGCAGTTTTTAGAATGGTGTCACTTTTGAGTATTTTTCTTTCATATAGATCCCTCAAAGTCACTTCAAATGTGATGAGGTCCTTAAAAAAATGGTTTTGTAAATTTTGTTGGCAAAATTAGAAATTGCTGGTCAACTTTTAACCTTTATAACTTTCTAACAGAAGAAAAATTTGTTCCAAAAATTGTGCTGATGTAAAGTAGACATGCGGTTAATGTTATTTATTAACTATTTTGTGTGACATATCTCTCTGATTTAAGGGCATAAGAATTCAAAGTTTGAAAGTTGCTAAATTTTCACCAAATTTCCATTTTTTTCACAAATAAACGCAAGTCATATTGAATACATTTTACCACTATCATAAAGTACAATATGCCATGGAAAAACTTTCTCAGAATTAGTGAGATACGTTGAAGCGTTCCAGAGTTATTGCCTCATAAAGTGACAATGGTCAGAATTGTAAAATTTGACTTTGTCATTAAGGTCAAAATTAGCTCATTCACTAAGGGGTTAAACTATCACATGTTGAAACCTACTGCAGATGATTTCATATCAGGGTCCAGATTGAATCTATGAATTAGCATTCCTTTATACAATAAGCACATGTTCACTGTGTCCTACAACCATTCATTTTCCTTGCTAGTAGTGGGTCATTCGTGAACGATCCAGCACAAAGAGCCATGACCTTTCAGTGAATGTTGATAGCGCCCCAGTGAAAGTCTCTTGCAGTTTCTGAATTGTTAGCACTGGAGTAAAATGATGACATTATGCTGCTGATGGAACCGAAATCGCTCCCACCCTGTTATTGGTGGACAGGGTTCCATATGCTGTGATTTTACCATAAATATTTATTCACCAGCGTTTGAACACCTATTTAAGGCTAAGTGCCAACGATGACTAAATGACGTCATGGATGGTCCTTTTAGACCACCACAAGCCGCCAGGAAACCAGGACGCATCGCTATAGACACTGGGGGCCATCAGAAGGTAAGTATAATGTATTTTTTTATTTTAAATTCTTTTTTTTACAGGTACTATGGTACCCGGGTCTGGAGGAGAGTCTCCTCTTCTCCAAACCCGGGTACCATCCGCACATTGAATCGCTTAATATCCGCATGTGCACATGTAGTCATGCGGATATTAAGCGATTCAATGCAAGTCAATAGCGGCAAAAATGCCATGATTATGCAAAGTAATTGGTAGTGCTGCGGATTTTTCCTCAATGATAATCCGCAGTGGAAATTTCTGCAGCATGTGCACAGCACATGCGGATTATCATTGGGGGACATGGCAGACCTTCCACCAAGCGTTTTTAAGCATTTCTGCGGCAGAATTGCCGCTGCGGAAATGCTTAAAAAACACATAGTGGGCACACAGCCTAATAGGCATCCATTTGGGATCCAAGATAGTCGGCTCCTTTTGATGATCCAGTTTGCCAAAAACAGTGTGACTGCTACTTACAACTTGCTGGTAAGATCAATAGGGGTTTATTTAAGGCTTAGGCCATTATTTAAAGATATTTAACTATGGCTAAGGAGAAACTGAGCTGTTGCCTATAGCGAAGAATCAGATTCAAGCTCTCATTTTTATTAGACTGATTAAAAAATGAAACAAGTAACCTGATTGGTTATCTTGAGCAAATCATTTATTCTTGCTCCTTAGTATTTTCATTGCATGCAATAACGTTTAACTGCTACCAGCCCCATTGACAAGGGAAATATTTAAATATTGAAATGCACAATGTGTAATATAAATGAAAAATAAATTAATAAATAAAAAATAGCATGTAATAAATAAATATAAATTTTTAAATGCATTTTAATTGTCCTGTATAATTATAAAAAGTAAAAATAAAATGAGAAAAATCGACACTTACTTGCCTTATTTTCCTATTGATTTTGCCTGATATCAGCAAAAAAAAGAGAGAATATGACACTAACATAAAAATGAGGCTCCATTTATCACAAAAATAAGATGCAAAAAGTACTTGAATATCCGAAAGGGGAGCATTTTTTATAGCTCTTTAAGCCACAAATACAAAAAAATGTAAAATGTTACTGGTCAGAAAGGGTCTTAAACTGGTTAAAGCAAAAGTTTCAACACATATACAGCTCTGACAAAAATTAAGAGACCACTGAACAGTTTTCTATTGAAAAGCATGGAAAGACTGGTGGAAAGCATGCCAAGACGCATGAAGGCTGTGATTAAAAATCATGGTTAATCCACCAAATATTGATTTCTGAATTGTTCCTGGGTTATAACATGAGTAATTTGAGGTCTGATAGCGCTATTTCCTTTTAGTATTTTGATGCTTTATCATTTGCTGCAAATAAATACAAAATTGTTTAGCTTTGAATTTCGGAGACATGTTGTCAGTAGTTTATAGAATAAGACAACAATGTACATTTTACTCAAAAATATACCTATAAAGAGAAAAATCAGAGAAGCTGAAAATTTTGCTGTGGTCTCTTAATTTTTGCCACAGCTGTAGTTGCACCAAATGAATATACAAATTGCACTTCATACAGTACATTGTGAAAGTATTTGGCCCTCTTGAACTTTTCTACCTTTTGCCACATTTCTGGCTTCAAACATAAAGATATAAAATTCAAATTTTTGGGGGAAGAATCAACAACAAGTGGGACACAATCATGAAGTGGAACTAAATTTATTGGATATTGTAAACTTTTTTAACAAATTAAAAACTGAAAAGTGGGGCGTGCAATATTATTCAGTCCCTTTACTTTCAGTGCAGCAAACTCACTCCAGAAGTTCAGTGAGGATCTCTGAATGAAATGTGGCAAAAGGTAGAAAAGTTCAAAGGGACCAAATATTTTCACAATTACATTGGCAGTTCAGATACAGGCATCTATAAGAAGCCCAAAAGTTGTTAGAAAATTGGGTGGACAGGAGCTTGTGCATATTACATGGTTGATTATACCAGTGTATTCATTTTAGTTTTCTGAGCTATAGTAAAGAATGTTTCATTGTTTTTCATAAATTGTTCAGAAACAAAAGAGAAATTTAGATGTCAGCCATAGTTTGATGTGCCGAACACCACTCACTCTGTTGGAACTAAAGGGATGCTGACTCACAAGTCATTCCTCCTGAAGCATCATTAATGATTTTTTTGGGGGGTGGTAGGGTTAGGCAGGGGAGCTGTTTTTCCAGGTTGGTCTTTTGTTCCCTGATTTTTACCTACCCTTTATGGTATGTGTACATGACTTTTTCTAAGGGAAATCCACTAGGGGATATGTTTACACATTTTTTCCAGTTGTTTTTTTTTGAGTGGGTATGCTTTGAAAGACTATTCATTGCTATTGTAAAATAGTGGTTAAAAGAAGTGAATGAAAGCCACTTCATACTTTTTAATAGAAGTCAATGGAAAGTCTAGCAAATTCCCGTAAGTCGTTTGGACTTACGCCTCAAAAAGAACTAGCTTTTTATTCATTGCTTAACAGATGTCAAAAAACATTAAACAATTGCCCCAAAAAACACTCTTAAAGAGGGCCTTTCATCCAATTTTTCATGTTGAACTGGACACAGAATGTAAAAGTGGCTACAGAGCAGAATAAAAATTTTTCAATTTGCCTCTCCATTGTGGAGATATCAGCAATCAAAGAATATGGTACCTAACGACTTAACACCCATTTAGGCCTAATAAAAGTTATCAGACACTTTTCACTGTGGCATCTACTATTTTTTTAAAGGCTTTATTTTTCATTTATAACATTAAATAATTAACGATAGCAACCATTAGATCATACAAATGATGTAATAAATGTAATCAAAGACCACTAAAGCTTCTTCAGTCAGGAGGTGGCACATCATTTAAACACATCAAGCGCTCAAGTATTTCTGTGTATGTGATGTTGACCAATCATAAGCAGGCAGCAACACAGCAGAAAAAGAACATGCCCAATCATAGCTTACAGCAAGTTTCTCAGCATGTGAGAACTAATGACAGCCCTTATCTCTTGGTGTAACCTCCTGCATGAGTAAAGGCCCTGTCACACATAACGAGATCGCTAGCGAGATCGTTGATACGTCACGGGTTTTGTGACGCAATAGCGACATCGCTAGCGATCTCGTTACGTTTGACAGGTAGCAACGATCAGGCCCCTGCTGTGAGATCGTTGATCGTTACAAAGCTTCCTGGACCATTCCTGGGTCGTTGCGCTCCCGCTGGGCAGTGTGCATCACTGTATTTGACACCTAGCCAACGACCTCGTCAGCGATTCAGAACTGAGACACGTAGGCGTGCATAAATTGGACTTTTCCGCGCCCCTCGTCCCCCATTGGTGGTCGCTACAGCGTTCTCATTTCCGGGCGCGCATAAAGAAGGCAACAGAATAGCGATTCTGTCCTTTGTTTCTGACCTCGTGCTTGATTGCAGATCCTAGCAGAGTTCTCCGGGCTGTTAATATTCGTTCATTGGACTAGTGCTGATTTTTGCGGATCATTGTAGCGTTCTCCAGCTGTGACTTCGCTTTGAACAAATCAGGCATCTTTAGTGAGGTAGGTATTGTTTGAGGTCTCAAATGCATTTCCATTTTTTATTCTTTTATCGCACATCTACCAATTATCTGTTATCTTTGCTCTTCAGGGAGGGAGGGCTTGGCTTCTATCTGTATATATATATATATATGCTTTTGCATGGACAGATATTTTAGGGGTCTCGTGCACACGCGCCCACACAGCACGTTATCTGTCATGCTCACTAACAGAATGGAACATGGTTTTCCATGATATTTTTTATATACAGTTTCAATACTTGTGTTAATTGTTTTGTTGAAAGTGTTCTCATCTTTTCATGTTATGTTTCAGTTTGCACATCATGGACGACGGGCAGTGTGCTATTGTGGTTGCTGCATTGGTGGTTGAGGAAGCTCAGCGTCAAGATAAGGCACGAGAGCTACAGAGGCGTTCCAAACGAAAGTGTCGCAAGTGGACCAGAGAGTGGCTGCAGAAGAGGTCTGAATTGTCCCACATGCAACTTGTAAGAGAGCTTCAGGAGAAGAATCCTCATGATTTCCGCAACTATGTGAGGATGTCAGAGGAATCTTTTAAAGAGTTACTGGAACGAGTTACGCCATGTATTCAACGGAAGGATACAGCGATGCGTGCTGCCATTCCGGCAGATGAAAGATTGGCAGTCACACTGAGATTCCTGGCCACCGGACGCTCACTCTAAGACTTGCATTTTTCTGCAGACATTTCAAGGCCCATGCTCAGTGTTCTAATCCCGGAGACATGTAATGCAATTTACCACAGTCTACGTAGTTACATACAGTTTCCCAACACGGAGGAGGAATGGAAAAAGATTGCCTCTGATTTTGAGCAGCTGTGGCAGTTCCCTAACTGTGGTGGGGCTTTGGACGGGAAACATGTCCGAATCACTCAGCCACCAAATAGCGGATCCTATTTTTATAATTATAAGGGCTATTTCAGCATCAACATGATGGCCCTTGTTAACCCCAATTACGAATTTATAAATGTAGATGTTGGCATGAATGGCAGGGTTTCTGATGGTGGTGTTTTAGAGCACACACTTTTTGGAGAGCGATTGGACAACTGCGACCAACACTTGCCTCCCAACTCAGAGACAACAGGTAACCTTAATTTTGTTTTTGTTGGCGATGAAGCCTTCCCACTTCATCCCAATCTTATTAAACTGTTCCCCCAAAAAAGTCTTACCCAGGAAAGAAGAATTTTCAATTATCGTTTGTCAAGGGCACGTCGTGTTGTCGAAAATGCCTTCGGTATCATGGCCAACCGCTTCAGAGTTTTTCACACGCCAATTAACATGAAGCTTACATCAATAGACTCTGTTGTTTTGGCCTGTTGCACGCTTCACAACTTTCTTCGTCGACGTGATGCAATTACGTACTGTCCGCCTGGCTTCGTGGACTCTGTGGACCTACCCAATGGGGAAGTGGAGCTCGGAGAATGGCGTGCAAACGATCCTGCAATTGTAGGCCTTCAACCAGTGGGATATGGCAGAAACACCCATGATGCGAAGACCAGCCGTGACAACTACTGCCAGTATTTTAACGGTCCTGGTGCTGTTACTTGGCAGCATCAGAACTTATAGTGGGCAACTACTGACAATTATACACTACTTTAAGTTTTGTACTGATTTGTGTAATAAACTGTGTTTAACTTTGCAAAAGCTTTGTTTCTCATTGTTTCAGTAGTAAGGGCCCGTATATACATACGTGTACTACTCCAGGGGCGTACATAGGAATCATGGGAGCCCATAGCAGAAGTTATAATTGGGACCCCCCCACAAAAAAAAAAAAAAAAAGTAAATAATTGTTGGGGACACAGAAGAGCAGATCTCACAACCTTCCAGCCTTTGCATAGCAACTTTCTTCCTTTCTGAACTCCTAGATTCCTCTTTCATAGCCCCATAAAAATGTGATGCCAACAAAAGTGTCCCCCTTAACACAGTATGATACCCCGATGGTGAATTCCTCCTTTTTAGCCTCCACATGCACAGTGTAATGACCCTAATGTATCACATGAGCAATGTATGAGGGAGTTGGAGTCGTGGAGTCAGAGTCATGGAAATTGAGGAGTCGGTTTGGCTTACCGACTCCACAGCCCTGTATACTAGGATGGGAGAGCATATACATATGCATACATATACATAATGCACTCGCTGTGGTCCTCCACACAGTATAATGCAGCCCCCCATAGGGTAAAAGGCAGCCCCAGTCCTCCAGTATTATCAGTACTGACTGATTTACAAAAATATATAAATACATACTTACCACTCCTTATTCCCCGCTGCTTCAGTCTCTGCAGCCTGTCTCTCTCATCATGACAGCAGCTGGCAGCTCCAATGTCTGACACAGCGTGGTGCATCGTAGCAGTGTTGCCGCTGTTTGATTAACCGCCACCCACCGGCACTGTACTCAGTAATGGCTGTGTGTAGTGTGCTGTGCCTTGTAGTAATGCCGCAGCAGGGCCGACTCAAGCACAATTAAAGGCGCGGCCATGTCTGAACACAGTGGCAGTGGGCGGCGGCGGCAATCAAACAGCGGAGCGTGGGGTACAGAATGGGGGAGACTGCTATGGGGTCCGCCGGCTCACGGGCCCCCTACGGCCACGGGCCCCATAGCAGTTATGTGGCCTGCCACCAATGGCGGTACGCCACTGTTGTACTCATATGTATACATATACATCCATATACACATACATATTCAGATACATAAAAATCTACACCCATATCCACACTTATATACAAATAACTAGATATACACACACATACTCACAGACACAAAAGTATGCATACCTATACAAAAATATAGATACATATTTCTACTTAAAACCACCTAGACACCAGTGTTCCTGTGTGACCGTCAGACTGGAGACACTGCTGCATTCTACTGATGACGCATTATCAATACAGCGTCTCCAGTCTGACAGATGCTAATAATTCAGGTCGCAGTAGCGTTCTCTAATAAACCGACGTTTTATGGGCGACATTGATGCGTCGTGGGCGTGGTTACCGACGTTGATGCGTCGTGGGCGGGTCTAACGACGTAGTTGCGGCCTAGCTCATTAACAGCAATATGGCATCCAGGGTGAGAGCATCTCCTTGGGGTGATGCTGAGGTGCGCTATCTTGTGGAGCAGCTGGATGCACTGGATTATGAGTGCCTTGTGCACTCTGAACATCCAGTGCTCCATAAACGGGCGGTGCTGCAAAGGATCGGTTGGGGCCTGGTCCGGAGGTTTGGGGTGCAGCGCTCTGCTACCCAAATCAGAAAAAAGCTGGCGGACCTGAAGTATAGGTCTGCCGACCGTATCGTCAGCATCCGGTCACAGACTTTGCCCCATCGTGGTGAGTGGTTTTAAAATATGTTAGCACAATATATGGCAGCACATTAGTTACAACTGCAATTACCTTAGGTATCTAATGTTATTTGTTTTCCAGCACCTGCAGCCCCAGAGCCCCTGCGGGAGTCACCTGCAGCCCGGAGCCCCAGCAGCACTCATCTACAGGCTCGCCAGCATCACTCCGTGATGTAGGTGCAGCTTCGTCTTACGGTAATGCTTTCACATAAAATACGGTCCATACAACTTGGAAAGTATAGGGCTGTCATGTACTATGAAGTGTTGTGTCTTTCCCTAGCCGGTGATGCCAGGGGATCCGGGTGGTCACTTAGCTCGTCATCATCCGAGCAAACCGAAAACCGTAAGTGTTAAATACCAAACATGTACCTGATAGGCTGTGTGCTCCCGATGCGTTTTTTAAGGCGTTTCTGCAGCGTTTTTGCAGCTGTGGAAACACATTAAAAGCGCATGGTAGAAGGTCTGCCATGTTCCCCAATGATAATCCATATGTGCTGTGCACATGCTGCCGAAACTTCCGCTGCAGATTATCATTGCGGGAAAAACGCAGCACTACCAATTATTTTACAGAAGGGGTTTTTTTTGCGCCGCCATTGACCTGCATTATAATGCGCCAATTCCGCAATACTGCATCTGTACTTGCGTAATTAGCGCGTTCTAATGTGTGGATGGTACCCGGGTGTGGTGCATCGTGGGCACATAGCCTTAATTTGATGAATGTACAGAATTATTGGACTTAAGTTTAACAATTACCTCCGTAGAAATCCCAACATTACAAGATCTCCTGGCGTCACAACGGAGACTGAGTGAAGAATCCACCAGCTCGGAGTGATGCTGGCAAGATTTGTGGCAGCCCATGAGAGTCCCGGCAGCCAATAAATTTTTTTTTGTTATGTTGTTGATATTTTTTGGTTTGTTGTTATATTTTTTCTATTTTTATAAAAAAAAGTTAAAGTTTATATCCACTGTTGTCTACACTTTGTTGCAAACAAACAAGATGTTTCATCACTCACACCCATTATATGTATGCATCTGTATAGATCAGAGGTCTCAAACACGCGTTCCACGGGCCGCATGCGGACCCTCCGGCTGCTTCATGCGGCCCGCAGGCACAGACCCCGTAAGTATCGCGGCTCTCTTCAGCAGTCGCCGACATCAGCGCTGTAGTGCAGAGTATTGCTGTGCGGAGACCGGCTCTCTGCACAGCAACACCAGTGCCAGCCGCCGGCCTTTCAGAGGCCAGCAGCTGACATCTGCGTCCCAGCGCAGCGGCGTATGACGTCACTGCCATGCGCAGATGTCAGCTGCTGGCCTCTGATAGGCCGGCGGCTGGCACTGGTGTTGCTGTGCAGAGAGCCGGTCTCCGCACAGCAATACTCTGCACTACAGCGCTGATGTCGGCGGCTGCTGGAGAGAACCGCGATACTTACGGGGTCTGTGCCTGCGGGCTAATTTAGGTTATCAGCTGATGTTGTGCGGGGGCAGGAAAGCCAACTCCGAATACTGTCTGCTGAGTTGTGTATCTAATCCTATCCTGTGTCATACTGTCTGCTGAGTTGTGTATCTAATCCTATCCTGTGTGATACTGCCTGAAGAGTTGTGTATCTAATCCTATCCTGTGTGATACTGTCTGCTGAGTGGTGTATCTAATCCTATCCTGTGTGATACTGTCTGCTGAGTTGTGTATCTAATCCTATCCTGTGTGATACTGTCTGCTGAGTTGTGTATCTAATCCTATCCTGTGTGATACTGCCTGCTGAGTTGTGTATCTAATCCTATCCTGTGTGATACTGCCTGAAGAGTTGTGTATCTAATCCTATCCTGTGTGATACTGCCTGACGAGTTGTGTATCTAATCCTATCCTGTGTGATACTGTCTGCTGAGTTGTGTATCTAATCCTATCCTGTGTGATACTGCCTGAAGAGTGGTGTATCTAATCCTATCCTGTGTGATACTGTCTGCTGAGCTGTGTATCTAATCCTATCCTGTGTGATACTGCCTGATGAGCAGTGCGGGGGCAGGAAAGCCAACTCCAAAGTCGGCTTTCACACCATCCTGCTTATTGATGTTATCAGCTGAAGTTGTGTGGGGGCAGGAAAGCCGTCTGAAGTCGACTTTCATAGCCGCCTGCTAATTGATGTTATCAGCTGAAGTTGTGTGGGTGCAGGAAAGCCGTCTGAAGTCGGCTTTAATAGCCGCCTGCTAATTGATGTTATCAGCTGAAGTTGTGTGGGGGGCAGGAAAGCCCTCTGGTCGGCTTTAATAGCAGCCTGCTAATTGATGTTATCAGCTGAAGTTGTGTGGGGGCAGGAAAGCCGTCTGAAGTCGGCTTTAATAGCCGCCTGCTAATTGATGTTATCAGCTGAAGGTGTGTGGGGGCAGGAAAGCCGTCTGAAGTCGGTTTTCATAGCCGCCTGCTAATTGATGTTATCAGCTGAAGTTGTGTGGGGGCAGGAAAGCCGTCTGAAATTGGCTTTAATAGCCGTCTGCTAATTGATGTTATCAGCTGAAGTTGTGTGGGGGCAGGAAAGCCGTCTAAAGTCGGCTTTAATAGCCGCCTGCTAATTGATGTTATCAGCTGAAGTTGTGTGGGGGCAGGAAAGCCGTCTGAAGTCGGCTTTCATAGCCGCCTGCTAATTGATGTTATCAGCTGAAGTTGTGTGGGGGCAGGAAAGCCGTCTGAAGTCGGCTTTCACAGATGCCAGCTAATTCAAGAAGAAGAGAGAAGAGGAAAGAATAGGAAAGAATAGGAACATAGTATGAAAAGTTGAAGGAAGACCTAACATGTTGATCCAGAGGAAGGCAAAAAAAAAACATGCTCCGTTTCGGGGAAAAAAATTCCTTCCTGACTCCACATACGGCAATCTGACTAGTTCCCTGGATCAACGCCCTATCAAGAATCTAGTATATACAACCTATAATCAGAGTCAGACTCATGGTGCATGGTATAGCAGATCATTGCCATACAGTGCACCATGACTATGACCCCAAAGACTAAAACAAGGGAAGTAGGAAGAGGAGGGGAAGAAGACCAGCTGTGAAGAAGACCAGAGGACACAGGGAGAAGACAGAAGACAGGTGATAAAGCCTGGAGCCGGAAGAGGAGAAGGGGAGGAGGTGATCACCAGCGGAGAGCAGGGATGGGAATAGAGGCTAGGGAATGGAGGGGAGGGAATGGAGATTGGGAAGGGATCGGAGGGCAGGGGTGAGGGGTCCCACCCTCGGGAAGAGGTAAAGCAGAAAATAAGACAACAAAAAAACATTTTTATTTCAATCAGGGTGAGATCAGAGGGCAGGGGTAAAGTTAAAAAAGAGGACAATAAAACATTTTTTTTGTAACCAAACAAAAATGGGAAGAATTTTAACAATTTAAATAAGTATTAAATTAACAATATTTACAAAATGATAGCAAAAATTGAAATGAAACAACACTACAGTTCTTCATATCGACTGCCTGTATTTGTGTATCCATGCCTGGGGGAAACAAAAGAATCAGAACACATTGGATACTGTAGGGGGGGGGGGCAAGGCTTTGTGGATGCCAGATCCTCTGCACTGGTGTGCTGCGAAGTGGGTCCGGCATATAGGTCCAAGAATGTTGTTGAAAATGGCCAGGGTCGATCAGAGTATGTACAGTAGAAGTTTCATTAAGTTCACCGGCTGCCGCTTTATTTAAAGTCTCAAACATGACCCTTTCTGCGTGCGCCCTCTGTCGGTCATCCAGCCTCTGTAGTCTCTCGCCAGCAAATGTTGCAAAGTTGTCCCGCTTGGCCTGGGTCTGCAGCAGTAGAATCTTGTTCGCCAGAGATATTAGATCTGGCGATGGCGGCAAGCTGGCCTTTCTTTTCCTTGATTTTCTTTGACGCCGAGGCACAAGGTCTTCACTTGTAGAGGCCATAGGGTCTTCATTCGCCGATGCCATAGGTTCCTCATTCCTTGACAGCACACTCGCCTCCTCCATACCACATTCCGTAGCCGGGATGTCGTCATCTTGCCGATGGTGCTGTGGGAACACAAAATTAAAGTTAAGATTTGGTTACAACATCCAGCAGGTATGTTATGACCAGCATGGGTACACGTGCACTTAAAAACAAATATGAGGGGCGGCTAAACTATGGCATGTACATTGAAAGTATAAATGCTATTTACAGGGAAGCAAAGAAGGTACTTACATCTTCAACAGGGGAGTCAGTCTGGATGTCGGGGTCTTCTTCCGGGGTCGGCCGCATAGTACACGCCATTTGCCGAGGTAGCTCCTGGTCACGGGTGAAGGCAAGCAAGTCATAATACCATAATGTCGGCACATAAACCTCATCTGTGCCGGTACCCGACTTCTTTGACTTCTCCACCCGGTTGAGTTCTTTCTTATATACGGTGCGTAGACCCTGGATCTTTCTCTTCACCAGCTCTTCATCCACCTTCTCGTTGGGGCCATGCCTTTTAAAGAGGGCAATCAATTGCTGGTATGCCTCCCTCTTTTTCTCTCTATTGCAGTAGTCTGTTGATTTTATTTGCCAAAGGCACGGCAGGGAGCGGTAGAGGTCAATCATTTCCCTCACAAACTCTTCACTTTTGAAAGCCATCTGAAAAAGGATAGCATACAATGAGCATACATGAAACATTTTAAAACATAGTAAAAAATACTGCACACCATTTGTTGACTCCCTTAAAAATGGCCTCCAATGCATAAGCAAATGTATACTTGTTGGGTGTGGCAAAAATCCACTAAAATAACTTACCGTGTAAACAAAGCAATATAGCTGCCTGAAGAACCCAAAAATCGATGTTGAGTCACAGCTGAAGAAAATCCACAAATGAATGGAATCACAGCTGTAGAACGCTACTAGGATCCAAAAATCAGGACGCTGACAAGGCTTCAACAAATCCCAGATGGACGAATCTTGCCCGGAGAACACTGCTACGATCCGAAAGCAGAGCGCAGATAGGAACAAAGGAACGGAATTGCTGCAACGTCGCCTTATTTTAAACCTGCCGCCAATCAGAACGCAGCAGCGTCCACCAATCGGAGATGAGTGGGCGCGGAAAGGTAATTTTATGCACGCCTTTGTGACACAGTACAGTCCCTATCAAAGTGTGGATCGTTGAAATAGCTGCTGTGTGAAAGCGCCCCAGCGACCAACGAGATCGTTAGTTAGATCGCTGGGGCGGCCGAAATCGTTGGCAAGTTCTACATGTTTGACGGCTCCCCAACGATGTCTCCAGCGATCTCAAAACCGTGACGTAGTAACGATCTCGCTAGCGATCTCGTTATGTGTGACCGGGCCTTAAGTGTGAGGGAGGGGCAGTGTAGCAGAGTTTAGCTGTCACATTCCAAACCCTTCTATCAGCTCTCCTCTCCTAGCATGGTCACCTCTGCTGTACCGCCCCCCCCCCCTGCACTTTCTGTCCGGAGATGTGCTGTGTTCAACTCGCTCTGCAGTGAGATCATAGCAGTCTCATACCATCTCACCCACCAGTAGTCCAGCATACATGTCGAGAAGTACACGCCCCCGAATGAATACTATCTGACAACATCCACTGTACTTTAAAAAATGTAACTCATTAGGGATGAGTGAACGTGCTCGGTGATACTCAGATATCACTTGAGTAATTGGGTGCTTGGATGTGCTCGTTACTTGGCGAGCATTGGGCGATGCGCGATTTCAAACTTGAATCCCGTCCTGCATTCTACACAGCCAATAAGCATGCGGGGATTGCGAGTCACTGTAATGCCGTAGCCATCTTGGTAGTGGCATTACTGTGAATGGCTGGCCTTATGACATCATCAGGGATTATAAAAGAACAGGTGCCACCCAGCTCAGCACACTTATGGCATTGCAAAGCTCTGTGACCGTTTATATTAGAGGGAGAGAGTGCTTGTCCAGGCATGTCTGTGCACAGTTTAACGAATCAGAATCCTGTAGTGTTGATACTGGAGCTGAAGCTGAACCATCATACTAAGAGCACTTGTCAGGGCTAATCCTTTGCTTTGCTGTTTGTATCACATACATTCTGCATTTAGTCTAGGGAGAGAGAGAGATGCAGGGGCAGGGAGAGTGAGAGAATAAGGTCTGTAGGCGGTGATTAGGGATTTGCAGACCCTTGCAAAATATATAGCTGCGTTTTTTTGGGGGGTGGGGGGTGTGAAAAAATTGAATATATTTTGATCCACTGAGTATTACGTCCTTTGTGGTACATTTTTGTGTTATAGAACACTCAAAAAAAAGAGTTCAAATTTTTTGGCTGGATTAAATTTCTCACCCATACACTATGTGTGGGGTACATTTCTGTGATATATAACACTCCAAAAAAGCATAAATTTTTTTTAGCTGGGTTACATTTCTCACCCAAACACTATTCTGTGGTCTGTGGTAAATTTCTGTGATATCTAATCCCCAAAAAAGGCGTTCAAAAATGTATCTGGATTCAATTGCTCATCCCTAGAGTGTTCTTGGGTAAATTGCAGTGGCATATAACGCTCAAAGAATTGATCAAAAATTTAGCAGTGTTAAATAGCTCATTCACAAAGTATAACGTGTTCTGGGATACATTTCAATGGTATATACCACTCCAAAAAAGCGTTCCAAAAATATTCTGGATTGAATTAGTAACCCATACAGTGTAACTTACTTAGTGGACGACAAGGCAGCAAAGATGGCTGAATCCCGCGAGACTGCCAAGGGAGCAACTAGAGGAATATCAGAGCCAGACCAAGCTGGCACAACAGCGGAGGTGGCAGTAGCCAGCCTGTGGTCCAGAACTGGCTGCTTTCCCAGAACTTCCAAGGCCCACACACAGGCCGCAGCCTTCACCACTGGAGTTTTTGTGGACTGCAGACTGGAGAGCAGAGCTAGGAACCAGCAATTGAGCAGACTGCACGACTTAGGCTGGTTGGAAGACAGAAGTAGGCTAGTCAGGACCAGGTCTGGGGAAATACTAGCAGGCCTGCTAGCTGCAAGATACTGCCAGTTGGCATCCTGGGGGAAGGTCATTACATATGACCATCAGCAGAGAAAGGGGTCCATCAAAGAATTTGGGACCCGTCATCACATCTCATTCAACCAGCAGGCAGTAGAGACTAAGCCCTTGTCTAAAAGGCTGCAAGAGCTGACAACTGGAACCAGGGTCACGTTCCTCAAAATGGAAGGTCAACATTGCTGGTATGCGGTGTGTGTGATGCCAGAAGGAAGGAAGCAGGATGAACCCTTCTTGAAATATTAATAGGCCTGGGAGACACTCCTAGGGGTGGATCAAGAAGGGGCTACCACCCCCAAGAGATCGCACTGTCCTTGGGGTTACCCATCTCCTTTGCGAGAGCAGGCGATGGTACAGGTGACACAGGGGGCTGTCACCCATTTATACATGCTGGGTGCTCCGACACTATCTGTAACTGGGTCGCTTACAGCTGGGAATCGAGCTCCAGGAAGCAGGTGGAGGCAGTCTCCTGAGGAAGGAGAAGCGGTCACCTGAAGATAATTACTGTACTACCCTACTTTAATTTTTTCCTGGCTTTGAACTTTCTTTGAACGTCATGGAAGGTCCTTTTAGACCACCCTAAGCCGCCGGGAAACCAGGACGCATCGCTATAGACACCGGGGGCCATCAGAAGGTAAGTATAATGTATTTTTTTATTTTAAATTCTTTTTTTTACAGGTACTATGGTACCCGGGTCTGGAGGAGAGTCTCCTCTTCTCCAAACCGGGTACCATCCGCACATTGAATCGCTTAATATCCGCATGTGCACATGTTGTCATGCGGATATTAAGCGATTCAATGCAATTCAATAGCGGCAAAAATGCCACGATTATGCAAAATAATTGGTAGTACTGCTGATTTTTCCTCAATGATAATCCGCAGTGGAAATTTCTGCAGCATATGCACTGCACATGCGGATTATCATGGCAGACCTTCCACCAAGCGTTTTTAAGCATTTCTGCGGCAGAATTGCCGCTGCGGAAACGCTTAAAAAACACATAGTGGGCACACAGCCTAATAGGCATCCATTTGGGATCCAAGATAGTCGGCTCCTTTTGATGATCCAGTTTGCCAAAAACAGTGTGACTGCTACTTACAACTTGCTGGTAAGATCAATAGGGGTTTATTTAAGGCTTAGGCCATTAGTTAAAGATATTTAACTATGGCTAAGGAGAAACTGAGCTGTTGCCTATAGCGAAGAATCAGATTCAAGCTCTCATTTTTATTAGACTGATTAAAAAATGAAACAAGTAACCTGATTGGTTATCTTGAGCAAATCATTTATTCTTGCTCCTTAGTATTTGCATGCAATAACGTTTAACTGCTACCAGCCCCATTGACAAGGGAAATATTTAAATATTGAAATGCACAATGTGTAATATAAATGAAAAATAAATTAATAAATAAAAAATAGCAGGTAATAAATAAATATAAATTTTTAAATGCATTATAATTGTCCTGTGTAATTATAAAAAGTAAAAATAAAATGAGAAAAATAGACACTTACTTGCCTTATTTTCCTATTGATTTTGCCTGATATCAGCAAAAAAAAGAGAGAATATGACACTAACATAAAAATGAGGCTCCATTTATCACGAAAATAAGATGCAAAAAGTACTTGAATATCCGAAAGGGGAGCATTTTTTATAGCTCTTTAAGCCACAAATACAAAAAAATGTAAAATGTTACTGGTCAGAAAGGGTCTTAAACTGGTTAAAGCAAAAGTTTCAACACATATACAGCTCTGACAAAAATTAAGAGACCACTGAACAGTTTTCTATTGGAAAGCATGGAAAGACTGGTGGAAAGCATGCCAAGACGCATGAAAGCTGTGATTAAACGGTTCCCGACCGCCCACTGTACATAAACGTCCGCGCTGCCTGGGCTCTGTGCAGCGCGGACGTTTAAAAATGGTGGGTGGTCTCGCAGCGCTCAGGACCCCCAGGGTCCTGCAAGCGCTGTGATTCCGGTGCAGAGCGTTAGCTCTGACAGGGAACATCATCTGGACCTGATTGGATCAGGTCCCAGTGATGTTAACCCTTTGCTGTCTTCTATATGCTGCGATCTATAGTGATCGTGGCATATAGGAGACAGCAGGAGGAGAGGGGGTCGTCTTACTTACCTCTCCGAAGACCTCCGATTACTTCCAGGACCTGGGGTTGCTATGGTAGCTGGAGGTCACATGACCGCCTCCAGCTCTGCCATATATGGTGTCCTGTCTGGCTCAGCCTGCAAGCTGAGCCAGACAGGAGACTCTGACTGAAACAGGGAAGATCTCATGTAATGTAATGTAATATATGTCTATTACATTACATGAGATCAGTGATCAGAAAAATAAAAATTAATGTCCCATACAGGGACTAAGTAAAAATGTAAAAAAAAGTTAAAAAAAAAGTTTTTAAACTGTTAAAAAAAAATCACAAAATAAATAAAAATCAATAAAATATTAAACCAATAAATCTGTATATTTTTACAAAACCAAAAAAAGAACACATATTTGGTATCGCCGCGTCCAAAACAACCCGAGCTATAAAACTGTCACACTAATTAACTCCTTCTGTGCACACCGTAATAAAAATAAATAAAAAAACGGAGCAAAAAAATATGCTTTTTCATCATATCGCCAAACAAAAAGTGGAAAAAAATGCGATCAAAAAGCAAAATAGAAATAAAAATGGTACCGCTGAAAACGTCATCTTGTTCCGCAAAAAACAAGCTGCCATACAGCTCCATCAGTCGAAAAATAAAAAAGTTATAGTGCTCAGAATAAAGCAATGCAAAAAAAATATTTTTTTCTATAAGTTTGTTTTATTGTGTAAAAGCGCCAAAACATAAAAAAAGTGTAGTATCGCTGTAAATGTACTGACCCGAAGAATAACGCTGCCTGATCACTTTTACCACACGCAGAATGGCATAAAAAAAAACCTCAAAGAACAATTCCTGAATTGGTTTTTGTTAATTTTACCTCCCAAAAAACAGAATAGAAAGTGATCAAAAATTGTCACGTACCCAAAAATGGTACCAATAAAAATGTCAACTCGTCCCGCAGAAAACAAGCCATCACATGACTGTCGGCCGAAATATGGAAAAATTATAGCTCTCAAAATATGGTGATGCAAAAACTAGATTTTGCAAAAAAAAGCGTCTTTTAGTGTGTGACAGCTTTCAGTCATAAAAACCCGATATAAATCTGGTATCTCTGTAATCGCACCGACCCGAAGAATAAAGTAATCTCATCACTTATACCGCACGAGGAGCGGCGTAAAAAGTAAATAAAACCAATTCTTCACCTGCTACTGATTTGTTTATTATATCTCCGAAAGATCGCAGTAAGGCTCTGCTCACATTTATCCTGCGCTCTGCGCTGAGCACTTACGTATTTCAGAGATTTACACGGAAACTCTGGTGTGATTCAGCCAGAACCCATGATGGAAGATTCCCTGTAATGAGGCAGATATAGACCACTGTGGACGCCGTCTAGCCTGGGATCCCACGGTGTCATTTGTTTTAGGCGTGCATAAAAGTGCGGTTGGCCAGTTTTGTGCACTTCTGAAAAAAAGGACACCGCTAAACAGAGGCCAGACGGAGTCCAGAGTAACTCTGCTGCCTCATTACAGTGAATGGATCCCGCAGGGGTTACATCTGAATTATATCACTTGGAAATTTAGATGGAAACCCCGATGTAAGTGTTCAGCCTAGAGCGCCGGATAAATGTTACATAAAATGTTCCCAATAAAAGCTTCAACTCAGTCCTCAAAAAAAGCTAGTCCCCACTCAGGTCCGTCATCTGTCAAAAATATTCCAAGTTACTGGTAGCAGAAAGGCTCTGGAAAAGCGAAATGGCCCTTGCCCCCCAAAAGAAATTCAGAAAATGTTGTGCTCCCAAATCCAAATGCCTATTCTACAATTATTTGTTCTCCAATTATCAAATAGCACTCCGTCCCCCCCAGATCTCGCCGTATGGCTGAGCGGTACGATACAGCCACATATGGGGTATAGCCACTTTTAGAAGAAATTGTGTGACACATTTCGGCACCATTTTTACCCATTGCCCTGTGTGAAAATGTAAAATCTGAGGGTAAAACATTTTTTTGTGGTAAAAATATAATTATGCTTTTTTCACTGTCCAATGGTATAAATTTAAAAATTAAAAAATACTCACTACTTCCCTAGATGAATTCCTTGAGAGGTGTAGTTTACAAAATGGGGTCACTTGTGGGGGTTTCTTCCGTTTCGGCAAGTCAGCGACTCTTCAAATGTGACATGGTGTCTGCCACCTATCCAGCCAACATAGCGCTCCTTTCTCTTCCGAACCCTGCCGTACACCAAAGCAGTGGTTTTCCCCCACATATGGGGTATCGGCGTACTCAGGAGAAATAGCACAACAAATTTCATGGTGCAATTTATCCTATTACCCTTATGATAATGCAAAATTAAGGGATGAAAAACGGTTTTGTGGGAAAAATTAGAAAATTTTATTTTTACAGCTCAATATTATAATCTTCTGTGAAGCACCTTGGGGTTCAAGGTGCTCACCACACATCTAGATAAGTTCCCTAAGGGGTCTAGTTTCCAAAATGGTGTCACTTGTGGGGGGTTTCCACTGTTTAGGCACTTCAGAAGCTCTCCAAACGCAACATGGCATCCGCTAATTATTCAGACAAATTTTACATTCAAAAAGTCAAATGGCGCTCCTTCCCTTTCAAACCCTGCCGTGCGCCCAATCATTGGTTTGCCTCCACATATGGGGTATCAGCATGTTCAGGAGAAATTGCACAATAAATTTCATGGTCCAATTTTTCCTATTATCCTTATGATAATGCAAAATTAAGGGATGAAAAACGATTTTGTGGGAAAAATGTGAAAATTTTATTTTTACAGCTCAATATTATAAACTTCTGTGAAGCACCTTTGGGTTCAAGGTGCTCATCACACATCTAGATAAGTTCCCTAAGGGGTCTAGTTTCCAAAATGGTGTCACTTGTGGGGGGTTTCCACTGTTTAGGCACTTCAGAAGCTCTCCAAACGCAACATGGCGTCCGCTAATTATTCAGACAAATTTTACATTCAAAAAGTCAAATGGCGCTCCTTCCCTTTCAAACCCTGCCGTGGGCCCAAACAGTGGTTTGCCTCCACATATGGGGTATCAGCGTGTTCAGGAGAAATTGCACAACAAATTTCATGGTCTAATTTTTCCTATTACCCTTATGATAATGCAAAATTAAGGGATGAAAAACGGTTTTGTGGGAAAAATTTGAAAATTTTAATTTTACAGCTCAATATTATAATCTTCTGTGAATCACCTTGGGGTTCAAGGTGCTCACCACACATCTAGATAAGTTCCCTAAGGGGTCTAGTTTCCAAAATGGTGTCACTTGTGGGGGGTTTCCACTGTTTAGGCACATCAGGAGCTCTCCAAACGCAACATGGCGTCTGCTAATTATTCAGACAAATTTTATATTCAAAAAGTCTAATGGCGCTCCTTCCCTTCCGAACCCTGCAGTGCGCCCAAACAGTGGTTTTCGCTCACATATGGGGTATCAGCACGCTCAAGAGAAATTGCACAAAAAAATTTGGGGTCCATTTTTTCCTGTTACCCCTGTGAAAATAGAAAAAATTGGGTCTAAATAACATTTTTGTGAAAAAAGGTAAATGTTAATTTTTTTCTTCCTCATTCCAAAAATTCCTGTGAAGCACCTGAAGGGTTAATAAAGTTCTTGAATGTGGTTTTGAGCACCTTGAGGGGTGCAGTTTTTAGAATGGTGTCACTTTTTGGTATTTTCTGTCACAAAGACCCCTCAAAGTGACTTCAAATATGATGTGGTCCCTAAAAAAATGTTTTTGTAAATTTTGTTGGAAAAATGAGAAATCGCTGGTCAACTTTTAACCCTTATAGCTCCCTAACAAAAAAAAATTTTGGTTCCTAAATTGTGCTGATGTAAAGTAGACATGTGGGAAATGTTATTTATTAACTATTTTGTGTGACACATCTCTCTGATTTAAGGGCATGAAAATTCAAAGTTAGAAAATTGCAAAATTTTCAAAATTTTTGCCAAATTTCCAATTTTTTCACAAATAAACGCAAGTTATATCGAAGAAATTTTACCCGTATTATGAAGTACAATATGTCACGAAAAAACAGTCTCAGAATCAGGGGAATACGTTGAAGCGTTCCAGAGTAATTACTTCATAAAGTGACAGTGGTCAAAATTGAAAAAATTGGCCTGGTCACGAAGGCAAAAACAGGCTCTGGTGTGAAGTGGTTAAAAATCATGGTTAATCCACCAAATATTGATTTCTGAATTGTTCCTGGGCTAAAACATGAGAAATTTGAGGTCTGATAGCACTATTTCTTTTTAGTATTTTGATGCTTTATCATTCGCTGCAAATAAATACAAAATTGTTTAGCTTTGAATTTCGGAGACATGTTGTCAGTAGTTTACAGAATAAGACAACAATGTACATTTTACTCAAAAATATACCTATAAAGAGAAAAATCAGAGAAACTGAAAATTTTGCAGTGGTCTATTAATTTTTGCCAGAGCTGTAGTTTCACCAAATGAATATACAAATTGCACTTCATACAGTGCATTGTGAAAGTATTTGGCCCCCTTGAACTTTTCTACCTTTTGCCACATTTCTGGCTTCAAACATAAAGATATAAAATTCAAATTTTTGGGGGAAGAATCAACAACAAATGGGACACAATCAAGAAGTGGAAAGAAATTTATTGGATATTGTAAACTTTTTTAACAAATTAAAAACTGAAAAGTGGGGCGTGCAATATTATTCAGTCCCTTTACTTTCAGTGCAGCAAACTCACTCCAGAAGTTCAGTGAGGATCTCTGAATGAAATGTGGCAAAAGGTAGAAAAGTTCAAAGGGGCCAAATATTTTCACAATTACATTGGCAGTTCAGATACAGGCATCTATAAGAAGCCCAAAGGTTGTTAGAAAATTGGGTGGACAGGAGCTTGTGCATATTACATGGTTGATTATGCCAGTGTATTCATTTTAGTTTTCTGAGCTATAGTAAAGAATGTTTCATTGTTTTTCATAAATTGTTCAGAAATAAAAGAGAAATTTAGATGTCAGCCATAGTTTGATGTGCTGAACACCACTCACTCTGTTGGAACTAAAGGGATGCTGACTCAGAAGTCATTCCTCCTGAAGCATCATTAATGATTTTTTTTGGGGGGTGGTGGTGTTAGGCAGGGGAGCTGTTTTTCCAGGTTGGTCTTTTGTTCCCTGATTTTAACCTTCTCTTTATGGTATGTGTACATGACTTTTTCTAAGGGAAATCCACTAGGGGATATGTTTACACATTTTTTCCTGTTGTTTTTTTTTGAGTGGGTATGCTTCGAAAGACTATTCATTACTATTGTAAAATAGTGGTTAAAAGAAGTGAATGAAAGCCACTTCATACTTTTTAATAGAAGTCAATGGAAAGTCTAGCTAATTCCCGTAAGTCGTTTGGACTTACGCCTCAACGAGAACTAGCTTTTTATTCATTGCTTAACAGATGTTAAAAAACATTAAACAATTGCCCCAAAAAACACTCTTAAAGAGGGCCTTTCATCCAATTTTTCACGTTGAACTGGACACAGAATGTAAAAGTGGCTACAGAGCAGAATAAATTTTTTTCATTTTGCCTCTCCATTGTGGAGATATCAGCAATCAAAGAATATGGTACCTAACGACTTAACACCCATTTAGGCCTAATAAAAGTTATCAGACACTTTTCACTGTGGCATCTACTATTTTTTTAAAGGCTTTATGTAGCGTCGGCGTCCCTGCCTCCTGTTAGGCAGGGACGCTGTTCCCCTCACCTCTCCACTCCGTGCCCGGAGTCCTCCTCCCGCTCTGCTGGCAGCGCGCGCTGCTTCCCGGCCACTGTGCTTAGGGCGCGCGCTCCCCCTCTTGCCTGCTCACCTGGGAGCGCTCACCTGCTACCTGTCTGCTAGCCTACCTGGAGGCTCTGCCGTCACTTGCCGTGACCACCTGCCCGTCCAGAGACTCTTGCCCGCTCACCTGGGAGCGCTCACCTTCTACCTGCCTGCTAGCCTACCTGGAGGCTCTGCCGTCACTTGCCGTGACCACCTGCCTGACCAAAGACTCTCGCCCGCTCACCTGGGAGTGCTCACCAGCCACCTGCCTGCTGTCCTTCTACCCAGAGACTGTCCCTGTCACTTGCCGTGAGTACCCATCCTTCTACTCAGAGACTGTCCCTGTCACTTGCCGTGAATACCTGCCCTTCTACCCAGAGACTGTCCCTGTCACTTGCCGTGACTACCTGCCCTTCTACCCAGAGACTATCCCTGTCACTTGCCGTGACTACCTGCCCGTCTTCCCTGGGAGCCACCCGCTTCCTTACAAGGACCGCCCCCTTGTATAGTTGCTCAGAGGTTCCGCCTCCCAGACCCGTTACAGTTTGCTCGGGCCATGGAACCTGGTGGCACCCAAGCTCCCTCGCTCTCGGACCTATGTCATGAACTGTCCCGTCAGAGGTCCCAACAGGAGTCCATCCTGAGTCATCTGCGGAATGTCAACTCTCGCCTGGACACTCTGACTGCTCCACCAGCAACCACCGCTAGCGTCATGACTCGCAGCCCGGCAGCGCCGCTGCCCACCAATACCATGGCATCCTGCCCCGGACCCCCGCTTTCTGCACATCCACGCTTCGGAGGCGACCCCGCTCAAGCTCGGGGCTTCATAAACCAGTGCACCCTGCACTTTGAACTCCTGTCCCACCAGTTTATCTCCGACCGGGCCAAAGTAGCCTTCATCATGTCCCATCTCACGGGGGAGGCAATGGCTTGGCTAAATCCTCTATGGGAGAGAGGAGACCCCCTGGTGTCCAACCTGCCAGCCTTTCTCACGGCTTTCCGGAAAGTCTTCGACGAACCCGGACGGAAGACCTCATCCGTATCATCTCTGCTATGCCTCCATCAAGGAAATCTCACCGTGGGCCAATATGCCATACGGTTCCGTACCCTTGCTTTGGAGCTGGCCTGGGATAACGACGCCCTGGTGTCTGTCTTTTGGGAGGGTCTGTCCGGCCGTATTAAAGATGAACTCGCCGGTCGGGACATACCTACCACTCTCGACGACTTAATAACTCTTGCCACCCGGATTGACATCCGGTTCCAGGAACGTGCCAAAGAGGTCACCCATGAGAGGAGGTTTCCACGTCTAGCCTCTACCTTTCAGAAACCTGTCACTTCTCCCGCTACTCCCCAGGCGCAATCACCCAAGCCTATGCAGGTCGACCAGACCCAGATGGTCAAAACCCGTCAAGAGTTACGCCGTGCCGAGGGGAGCTGCTTCTACTGTGGCAGTAAGGAGCACTGGATCCGTTCCTGCCCGGAGAGGTCGGGAAACGCCTGTGTCTAGGATCGCTCAGAGAGGTCGTCCTAGACAAGAGTAAACCCTCTCCTTCTCTGTTGCTGTCGGTCTCTATCATCTGCGGGGAGAACCGTTATTTTGAATTAGCCCAACTTGACTCTGGAGCTGCCGGAAATCTCATTTCTCAGTCTCTGGTAGAGAAATACCGCATTCCCACCAAACCTCTAGCTGTACCCTTATCTGTCGCTGCCGTGGATGGGGGCCTCTTACCACATCCCATCCAACTCATCACCGAATCCATAACCCTGCAGGAGGGAATGCTTCACTCTGAGAGCATCTTCTTTCATGTTCTGCCTGGACTCTCTCATGCCCTCTTACTAGGCCTACCTTGGCTTCAGAGACATGCACCCGTGCTTGATTGGCAGACCGGAGAAGTCCTTCGCTGGGGACAGGACTGCCATAAGACTTGTTTAGTTCACGTCCATCCTGTCCGTCCTTCTCCTACTCCAGCCAATCTACCTGGTCTTCCGGCTCCTTATTGGTCATATGCGGACGTCTTTAATAAAAAGGAGGCAGAGACATTACCCCCTCATCGACCATTCGACTGCCCAATCGACCTGATGCCCGGCGCTACTCCTCCCCGTGGGCGCATTTACCCTTTGTCCGCTGCTGAGACCCGATCCATGTCAGAATATTTTGAGGAGAATCTGGCCCGGGGATTCATCCGGAAATCTACTTCCCCGGTGGGAGCAGGCTTCTTCTTCGTCAAAAAGAAGGATGGCTCACTCCGTCCCTGTATAGACTATAGAGGCCTTAACCAGATCACGGTGAAGAATAAATACCCCCTTCCGCTCATTCCGGAATTATTTGACCGTCTGAGGGGGGCTAGAATCTTCACCAAGCTGGACCTCCGTGGGGCGTATAACCTGGTCCGTATCCGTCAGGGGGATGAATGGAAGACGGCATTCAACACCCTGGACGGCCACTATGAATACCTGGTAATGCCCTTCGGTCTCTGTAACGCTCCCGCCGTCTTTCAAGAGTTGGTCAATGACATCTTCCGGGACCTTCTCTACTCCTGCGTAGTGGTGTACCTAGACGACATCTTGGTCTTCTCTCCAGATCTCCCCGCACACCGGAGGGATGTTCGTCAGGTTCTGCTCAGGCTCAGGCAGAACCACCTCTACGCTAAATATGAGAAGTGCCTCTTTGAGCAGACCTCGCTTCCGTTTTTGGGCTACATAATTTCTCAGACCGGCCTACGAATGGATCCTGAGAAACTGTCTGCCATCGAGAAGTGGCCTCGACCAGAGGGGTTGAAGGCTATTCAGCGGTTCCTGGGCTTCGCCAACTACTACCGCCTCTTCATACCGCACTTCTCTTCCCGGACTGCCCAAATCTCTGCGCTCACCCATAAGGGCACTAATTCCAGAGAATGGCCGCCCAAAGCTGAGGAAGCCTTTCTTTCCTTAAAACAGGCTTTCTCTTCCGCCCCGGTGCTGCATCGCCCGGACGGCAACAAGCAATTCTTCCTGGAAGTTGACGCCTCCTCCTCTGGAGCCGGAGCGGTACTTACCCAAAAATCGTCTTCCGGGAGAATGGTAACTTGCAGCTTCTTCTCCAAACTCTTCTCCTCTTCCGAGCGCAACTATTCTATAGGAGACCGAGAGTTATTGGCCATTAAGCTGGCATTGGAGGAGTGGCGTTATCTGCTCGAGGGGGCTCTTCACCCGGTAATAATTTACACGGACGACAAGAACTTGGCTTACCTCCAGAGTGCCCAGAGACTTAACCCGCGCCAAGCCCGGTGGTCCTTGTTTTTTGCGCGCTTTGATTTTGTTCTTCATTTTCACCCGGCTGACAAAAACATCAAAGCTGACGCCTTGTCCCGATCCTTCCTGGTGTCTGATCTTGAGGAGGAACCTAAACACATCATCGATCCCGCCAGAGTAATGCAGGTGGCACCCGTGAGTCTAAATCGTCTCCCTCCCGGTAAGACGTTCGTAACGGTACCTGATCGGGAGAAGATCCTACACTGGGGTCACTCGTCTAAGCTTGCTGGCCATGCCGGTCAGAAAAAGACCCTCCAGCTTATCACCCGGCACTACTGGTGGCCTACCTTGCACAAGGACATAATAGACTTTGTTTCTGCCTGTGTGTCCTGCGCCCGCAACAAGGTTCCGAGACACCTGCCAGCTGTTCGCCTCCTTCCTCTTCCAGTACCTGCTGCCCCCTGGCAGCATATAGCTATGGACTTCATAACAGATCTCCCTGTCTCTGCCGATTGAACGGTCATTTGGGTGGTCGCTGACCGCTTTTCCAAAATGGCTCATTTCATTCCCCTGCCAGGCCTCCCGTCTGCACCCGAGCTGGCTAAAGACTTTATCCGCCACATCTTCCGTCTCCATGGCCTGCCCCTCCACATCGTGTCGGATCGTGGGGTTCAGTTCACCTCACACTTCTGGAGAGCCACATGTAAGCTGCTAGACGTCACCCTGGACTTCTCCTCCGCATACCACCCACAGTCCAATGGTCAAGTGGAGCGGATCAATCAGATCCTGACCAGTAACCTCCGGCACTTCGTTAATGCCCACCATTCAGACTGGGTGGATCTCCTGCCATTGGCCGAATTCTCTTACAATAATCACGAGAGCGAATCTTCCTCCAAATCCCCGTTTTTTGTAGTCAGCATCCTCGGATCCCATTTCCCGACTCCACCTTGGTGGACAATCCGGCTGCGGAATATCTCGTTAGCAAATTTTCCTCCATTTGGGAGAGTACCCGATCCACACTCCTTCAGTCGTCCGAGCGGATGAAAAAACACGCTGACAAAAAACGCCTGGATCCTCCACAATTCCGTCCTGGAGATAAAGTCTGGCTCTCGTCCATGTATGTCCGGCTCAAGATTCCTTCCTACAAGTTAGGGCCTCGGTTCATCGGTCCACTAGAAGTTATCAAACAAATCAACCCAGTGGCCTATAAATTGAAACTCCCGGCCAACTTGCGGATCCCTAACTCCTTCCATGTATCTCTCCTCAAACCCGTGGTACTTAACTCTTTTTCCAAGTCTACAGGTACGCCTCCTGCTCCGGTTTCCGCTGAAAACGAGTTTGAGGTAGAGAACATTCTGGCCACCAAAAGGGTAAGAGGAAAAACCTTTTTTCTGGTAGATTGGTAGGGGTTTGGTCCTGAGGAAAGAACGTGGGAGCCCCGGGAGAACATCCATGCCCCTCTCATCCTTGATAAATTTCTGTCTGGCCTAAAAAAGGGGGGGGCCTAAAAGGGGGGGTACTGTAGCATAGGCGTCCCTGCCTCCTGCTAGGCAGGGACGCTGTTCCCCTCACCTCTCCACTCCGTGCCCGGCGTCCTCCTCCTGCTCTGCTGTCCACTGTGCTTAGGGTGCGCGCGCGCTCCCCCTCTCTTAAAGGGGACGCGCGCGCCGTCCTAAGGAGTCCCCGGCCAATGGCTGGAGGACCTCACCATATATAAGGCACCTCCTCCAAAATGGAGGTGCCCGAGCAATGTTGTTGCAAAGCCTTCACTCTGCTTCAGCCCTCAGGTCCCGTTACCAGTTACCTGCCAGTCACCTGACAGATTCCTGCCTGCTACCTGTCCGCTAGCCTACCTGGAGGCTCTGCCGTCATTTGCCGTGACCACCTGCCTGTCCAGAGACTCTTGCCTGCTCACCTGGGAGCGCTCACCTGCTACCTGTCTGCTAGCCTACCTGGAGGCTCTGCCGTCACTTGCCGTGACCACCTGCCCGTCCAGAGACTCTTGCCCGCTCACCTGGGAGCGCTCACCTGCTACCTGCCTGCTAGCCTACCTGGAGGCTCTGCCGTCACTTGCCGTGACCACCTGTCTGACCAAAGACTCTTGCCCGCTCACCTGGGAGCGCTGACCAGCCACCTGCCTGCTGTCCTTCTACCCAGAGACTGTCCCTGTCACTTGCCGTGAGTACCCGTCCTTCTACTCAGAGACTGTCCCTGTCACTTGCCGTGAATACCTGCCCTTCTACCCAGAGACTGTCCCTGTCACTTGCCGTGACTACCTGCCCTTCTACCCAGAGACTGTCCCTGTCACTTGCCGTGACTACCTGCCCTTCTACCCAGAGACTGTCCCTGTCACTTGCCGTGACTACCTGCCCATCTTCCCTGGGAGCCACCCGCTTCCTTACAAGGACCGCCCCCTTGTATAGTTGCTCAGAGGTTCCGCCTCCCAGACCCATTACACTTTATTTTTCATTTATAACATTAAATAATTAACGATAGCAACCATTAGATCATACAAATGATGTAATAAATGTAATCAAAGACCACTAAAGCTTCTTCAGTCAGGAGGTGGCACATCATTTAAACACATCAAGCGCTCAAGTATTTCTGTGTATGTGATGTTGACCAATCATAAGCAGGCAGCAACACAGCAGAAAAAGAACATGCCCAATCATAGCTTACAGCAAGTTTCTCAGCATGTGAGAACTAATGACAGCCCTTATCTCTTGGTGTAACCTCCTGCATGAGTAAGTGTGGGGGAGGGGCAGTGTAGCAGAGTTTAGCTGTCACATTCCAAACCCTTCTATCAGCTCTCCTTTCCTAGCATGGTCACTTCTGCAGTACCGCCCCCTCCCCCCGCACTTTCTGTCCGGAGATGTGCTGTGTTCAACTCGCTCTGCAGTGAGATCAGAGCAGAGTCTCATACCATCTCACCCACCAGTAGTCCAGCAAACATGGTGAAAAGTACACGCCCCCGAATGAAAACTATCTGATAACATCCACTGTACTTTAAAAAATGTAACTCATTAGGGATGAGTGAACGTGCTCGGTGATACTCAGATATCACTTGAGTAATTGGGTGCTCGGATGTGCTCGTTACTTGGCGAGCATTGGGCGATGCGCGATTTCAAACTCGAATCCCGTCCTGCATTTTACACAGCCAATAAGCATGCGGGGATTGCGAGTCACTGTAATGCCGTAGCCATCTTGGTAGTGGCATTACTGTGAATGGCTGGCCTTATGACATCATCAGGGATTATAAAAGAACAGGTGCCACCCAGCTCAACACACTTATGGCATTGCAAAGCTCTGTGACAGTTTATATTGGAGGGAGAGAGTGCTTGTCCAGGCATGTCTGTGCACAGTTTAATGAATCAGAATCCTGTAGTGTTGATACTGGAGCTGAAGCTGAACCATCATACTAAGAGCACTTGTCAGGGCTAATCCTTTGCTTTGCTGTTTGCATCACATATATTCTGCATTTAGTCTAGGGAGAGAGAGAGATGCAGGGGCAGGGAGAGTGACAGAATAAGGTCTGTAGGCGGTGATTAGGGATTTGCAGACCCTTGCAAAATATATAGCTGCGTTTTTTTGGGGGGGTGAAAAAATTGAATATATTTTGATCCACTGAGTATTACGTCCTTTGTGGTACATTTTTGTGTTATAGAACACTCAAAAAAAAAGGTGAAATTTTTTGGCTGGATTAAATTTCTCACCCATACACTATGTGTGGGGTACATTTCTGTGATATATAACGTTCCAAAAAAGCATTACAATTTTTTTCTGGGTTAAATTTCTCACCCAAACACTATTCTGTGGCCTGGGGTAAATTTCTGTGATATCTAATCCCCAAAAAAGGCATTCAAAAATGTATCTGGATTCAATTACTTATCCCTAGAGTGTTCTTGGGTAAATTGCAGTGGCATATAACGCTCAAAGAATTGATAAAAAATTTAGCAGTGTTATATAGCTCATTCACAAAGTATAACGTGTTCTGGGATACATTTCAATGGTATATACCACTCCAAAAAAGCGTTCCAAAAATATTCTGGATTGAATTAGTAACCCATACAGTGTAACTTACTTAGTGGGCGACAAGGCAGCAAAGATGGCTGAATCCCGCAAGACTGCCAAGGGAGCAACCAGAGGAATATCAGAGCCAGACCAAGCTGGCACAACAGCGGAGGTGGCAGTAGCCAGCCTGTGGTCCAGAACTGGCTGCTTTCCCAGAACTTCCGAGGCCAAGACACAGGCCGCAGCCTTCACCACTGGAGTTTTTGTGGACTGCAGACAGGATAGCAGAGCTAGGAACCAGCAATTGAGTGGACTGCAGGACTTAGGCTGGTTGGAAGACAGAAGTAGGCTAGCCAGGACCAGGTCTTGGGAAATACTAGCAGGCCCGCTAGCTGCAAGGTACTGCCAGTTGGCATCCTGGGGGAAGGTCATTACATATGACCATCAGCAGAGAAGGGGGTCCATCGAAGAGTTTGGGGCCCGTCATCACATCTCATTCAACCAGCAGGCAGTAGAGACTAAGCCCTTGTCTAAAAGGCTGCAAGAGCTGACAACTGGAACCAGGGTCACGTGCCTCAAAATGGAAGATCAACATCGCTGGTATGCGGTATGTGTGATGCCAGAAGGAAGGAAGCAGGATGAACCCTTCTTGAAAAATTAATAGGCCTGGGAGACACTCCTAGGGGCGGATCAAGAAGGGGCTACCACCCCAAGAGATCACACTGTCCTTGGGGTTTCCCATCTCCTTTGTGAGAGCAGGCGATGGTACAGGTGACACAGGCGGCTGTCACCCATTTACACATGCTGGGGGCTCCGACACTACCTGTAACTGGGACACTTACAGCTGGGAATCGAGCTCCAGGAAGCAGGTGGAGGCAGTCTCCTGAGGAAGGAGAAGCGGTCACCTGAAGATGATTACTGTATTATCCTACTTTAATTTTTTTCCTGGCTTTGAACTTTCTGCAAAGCATTAAGGAATGTATGAGTACATGAAGTACACTTTCAAAATATTTATGTTCCAAAAATTTTTGTGGATCCAATTAGTCATCCATACAGTTTAACAAGGTTACTGTTACATTATGGTGGTATAGAAAAGTAAGAACAAAACCTTCCAAAAAAATTTCTGAATTCAATAAGTCATCCATACAGTTTAACGTGCTCTGTGTAAATTTACAGTGGATTATAATCTAGAAAAACCGCTTGTCCTGGTACATTTAACAAAATATTTTTGTTCTAAAAATTAACTATTGTCATATATGCTATACAACTTGGTTTGTGTGAATTTTCTTTGGTTTGAAACAAAAGCCATAATTGGGCTGATACAGATGTAGAAATTTGGTTGTTCAAAAATTGACTATTACCATCAAGTTTTTTTTTTTAACAACAGAAATATTTTGTCATACATTTTGCTTTTAGTTAACAATCTTTTTAGTAAAAGATGCTTCATTTCTTGCAAACTATGCAGTTAAAAAAATAATTAAAATTATGTATAAAAAAGATGGGTTACTTGTGATTAGTGATGAGTAGTGTTGAGCGAACACTAAAATGCTCGGGTGCTCGAAGCTCGGGCCGAGCTCACTGTGATACTCGGGTGCTCGACCCGAGCAACGAGCCCAATGTTAGTCTATGGGAGACCCGAACATTTTTGCGGCGGCTCTCCCGGCAGTCTGCAGACAGCCTAAAAAGTGCCCAAAACGATAGTGACAGTGCTCAAATGACATGGGGACAGCATGGGGATCGCCCCTGGAAGCATTTCTGACCCCCAGGTCACTGCTGTCAACAACGTGGTCAGAGGTATTAAGCCACTTTTACAGGCTCACAATAAAACTTTCAAAAAAGAAAGTGAAAGTGCTTTCCTGTGAAATATGTTAACCCCTTAACGACCATGGGTCTTTCTGTTTTTGTGTTTTCCTTCTTTGCTCCCCTTTTTCCCAGAGCCAGAACTTTTTTAATTTTCGTTCAATATGGCCATGTGAGGGCTTATTTTTTGCGGGACGAGTTGTACTTTTAAACACCATCACTGGTTTTACCATATCGTGTGCTGGAAAATGGGAAAAAAATTCCAAGTGCAGTGAAACTGCAAAAGAAATGCAATTCCACAGTTGTTTTTTGGGTCCTTTTTTTACCACGTTCACAGATTGCTAAAACTGATCTGCCATCATTATTTTCCAGGTCATTACGAGTTCATAGACACCAAACATATATAGGTTCTTTTTTATTTAAGTGGTGAAAAAAAATCCAAAGCTTGCTAAAAAACAAAAAAAAATGACGCCATTTTCCGAGACCCTTAGCTTCTCCATTTTTCGGGATCTGGGGCCAGCTGAGGGCTTATTTTTTGCGTGCCGGGCTGACGTTTTTATTGATACCATTTTGGGGTAGATCCTATGTTTTGATCGCCCGTTATTGCATTTTATTGCAAAGTTGTAGCGACCAAAAAAAACTTAATTCTGGCGTTTAAATTTTTTTCTCGTTACGCCGTTTACTGATTGTATTAATTCTTCTTTTATATTGATAGATCGGGCGATTCTGAACGCGGCGATACCAAATATGTGTATGTGTTTTTTTTTTATATATATATATTTTATTTTGAATGGGGCGTGACTTAAACTTTTATATATTTTTTATTTTTTTAAAAACTTTTTTTTACACTTTCTGCTTGCTTCTATAGTCTCCAGAGGAGACTAGAAGCAGCAGTTGTCTGATTGCTTCTACTGCATACAAGCGATGAGCAGATCGCTTGTATGCAGGAGAAATGCTCACTTGCTAAGAGCGCTGACCACTAGGTGGCGCTCATAGCAATTGAGACATGACAACCACAGGCGTCTGCTGCAGACCCTGAGTTGTCATGCCCACCCATTGGTGACCCGCGATCACGTGATGGGGTCACTGATGGGCGGGGCTTAGGACTCCCGGAAGCGCGAGTTAAATGCCACTGTCAGAGATTTAACATATTAACAGCCGCAAGTGGATTGCGATTCCAATAATCAGCTGACATGTGCTCGCTTCAGTGCGTGCTCACCGCCGGACCCCCGCTGAACCGGCCTTCCCGACCTGGTGCGTACTATTACTGACCAGGTCGGAAAGGGGTTAAGGAATAGTGTTGAGCCACCCCCGTAGTGTTCGAGTTCGGTTCGGTTCGTCGAACACCCGTGTGTTCGCCGAACTGTTCGTCGAACTGTTCGTCGAACACCTTCGAACACCGTTAAAACCAATGGCAGGCAAACAAAAACACATAGAAACACATAGAAAACACCTTCAAAGGTGTCCAAAAGCTGACAAACTGCTCAGAAGACACAACTAACACATGGAAAAGTGACAAGTACATATAGTCATGCGAAAAGAAAAGAGGTGGAGGAGTAAAAGGAGGGGGAGACACAGATATAGGCATGTCATGCCCTTCTAAAATCCAAAAAGTGAGAAGCCGAGACGGCCAGTCCGCTCCTGCCCGTGCCACCTCCGTGTCGCCGGGTTTGTGCCAGAGCCGCGGTGAACCCTGACGGCCAGCCCCCCTCTCCCAATACTGGTGCCTGTCCGCTGGTGGGTCGAGAGAGCCCCCCTGTGGTGGAGGCAGCTCTAAGCTTTTTAATTTAAATTGTCCCTCTAATTTGAATGAATACACTTTAAATCCATTTACAAGGATCTATTGGAGGGCAAGTCTCATGCCAGCAGCCGCGTAATTCCAGCTCCAGTAGCGTCCACTAAAGCTGCTGCAGTTAAAAAGCTTTTATAAGGATCGAGCTCGGCTGTCCACCGCAAGGCATCCTAGTGCCAGTCCCAGCCCCTATGCCTTGGGGTGCCTCCTGATGCTCTTCACTAAGTATCCCGTGGTCCCGAAGCATTTCCTTTGAAAAAATTAAGTGTCCAAACTACAGGTGGTGTAGCTTGCTTAACAGCCGGGATAATCCGCTGACTAGCAGACACTGCTACTAGGCACAAAGTATTTCCTGGGCTAGATGCAGTTAAAAATTTGTAAGTAGATACTCTCGTTGGATGCTGAGAAAGCATTCCATAGAGTCTCCTGGCACGCCATATATGATTCTCTTAAAAAGCTTGGGGTAGGGGTCTAGGGGACCCTTTTATAGCCAAAATCACGGCCCTGTATCACAATACGTCACCTAGGCTGAAGATAAATGGAACTGTAGCACCGAGGGCTCGGTTGCTACAGACGTATTGCACCTCACCCAGAGGTGTGATATCTCACTCTCAGATAAGGATGGAGTGTGGATCAGGACCCGACACCTGCATGCATTACACCACATTGCCGTGGGGCAGGGCGACCAATATGCCCCTGAGATGGGCACGACAGTCCCTGTCCCTGGCTGGAGTGGGGGGAGGGAACACTGAGGAAGGGGAACCCTGCAGTGCAGGAGCAGGGAGGAAGCAGTTCCTGGGTGCATTGAGAAGGGAGTATAAAAGGTGGGCACCATCTTAGTTCAGTGCAGAGAAGTCTGAGCAGAAGTGGCAGGGAGCAGGGGCTCTGCATGAGCTCTGCTCCGGAGGCGGGCCTAGTAACAGAGGCCCAGGCCTGCAAGAGGGAGAAGGAAGGAAGAGGAGCGGAGAAGGCTCCAGGAACGAGGAATGAAGGGATCCCAGGGGTGCGGACGGGCGAGTCGCCACCGCACGCCCGAATCCACCTGCGTGGAGGGGTCAGGCCAAAGGGGGAGACCGGTCCCCGAACTAGTGGAGGCAGGAAACGACCCTCAGCTAGAAACCGGAGGCTCTGACATTTTATGTGGCGCAGCCCCTTGCTCCACCCGCTAGGAAGGCACCACATAGGGTCAGGGAAACTGGCGCCAAGTTTACCAAGAGGAGGCCCGAGGCAGCCGGACAGAAGTGTTGGTAAGAAAGGCCAGACAAAGGACACACAAAGGGGGTCCTGTGAAGCGCTCCAAAGTTATCTGGGAGTTGTCTGAGCCCCTCACCTGGTGAGCACAGTACGACGTGGGCAGCCGTTACCTGCAGACGTGGTCTGGATAATAAGAACTGTGAGTAAAGGCCCTGAACTGCATCACTGACTCCGTGTCGTTACTGCTGCTGCCCTGCACCATCACCCCCATCCTCCGCATACACTGCCCTGAGGCTATACTCCTCTCGTGGGGAGTTATGCTACGCTCTGCTGCACCCACAACACCAGCCTTAGCGGTCTGCCCTGTAGCGGCGGTTCACTCTGACCGCAATCCACGGGTGGCGTAGTCGGACATTTAAACATCAAAACCACATAAATAGTTCCGCCACTGGTTTGACCGCCCTGAGCCACGGAACCGGATCGCCGCCACGAAGACTACAACCACCAGCATCCACCAAAAAGGGTCCGGCTCCGGGTGTCCCAAGGCCCAGGGGGTGCGTCAGAACATTTTCATCACCTTTCACAATCACCAATGGGACAAGGCAGGGATGTCCTCTGTCCCCTCTCTTATACATCCTAGTGACGGAGCACCTGCTCTCATCAATTCGCCATAACCCCAATATTAGGTGGATTGAGGTGGGAGGCACCGAGTACAAGTGCTCTCTATTTGCTGATGATGTCCTAGTATATATCACTCAATCACATATATCCATCCCTGCTGTTATGGCTGAAATAGATCACTTTGTTACATGGTAAAATTTTAAAATCAATGCAGCGAAGTCTGAGGCCCTCGATGTCTCCCTCCCTAAATCCATATAGGATTCCATCCAGTCCAACTTTCCCTTTGCCTGGCCCTCACAGGGTATCAAATACTTAGGAATTCCTATTCATAGAGACCTCTCCCATCTATGTTATCTTAATTTTGGGCCCTTTATTGAACAATTCCATACAGACCACGGTTGGCAAGTTAGAACTGTAAGATTCACTACGTGAACCACTGGTGTTTTGTGGAAAAGCACATGTACACCGCGTTCCAAATTATTATGCAAAAAGTGTTTAGGAGTGATAAGGGAAGAATTTGTTTGTTTGTCAGTTAAACTCATTGATGGTGATGTGTGTCAGGGCTCTTTATATCACTGTAAGCAATTGCAGACACCTGTGCTAATTAGTTTGGCAGGTGTGTCCAATGAAAGGCAAGACTACTTAAGAAGGCTCTCTCACATTATTAAGCAGCCTACATTTTCTGCCAAAATGGGAAAGAAAAAGGATGTGTCGGCTGCTGAGAAGCAACAAATTGTGGAGTGTTTAGGTCAAGGCATGACTACAATCAACATTGTGCGATGATCAGGATGAAGTGTCTTGGCAATCAAGAAGTATGTAGCTGATTCACAGTACACACGTGTGCGTGCTGATAAGGGCAAATTGAGGACTCTTTCCTACAGGCAATTACGTCAGGTTGAAAGAGCAGCGGCAAAAAAGCCTTGTCATAGCAGCAGACAAGTTTTTGAAGCTGCTTGTGCCTCCAACGTCCCCCGAACAACAAGATGCAGGGTCCTTCAGAGGTTTGCAGCTGTGCATACGCCATCCTGTCGACCTCCTCTATCCACTTCACACAAGCAGAAACGGCTCCAGTGGGCCAAACATTACATGAAGACTGATTTCAAAACTGTTTTGTTCACGGATGAGTGCCGTGCAGCGCTCGATGGTCCAGATGAATGGAGTGGAGGATGGCTGGTTGATGGACACCCCACGCAAACACGGCTACAGCGCCAACAAGGAGGAGGTGGAGTAATGTTTTGGGCTGGAATCATGGGGAGAGAGATTGTCGGCCCCTTTAGGATCCCTGAAGGCGCTAAAGATGAACTCCATAATGTATGTGGATTTTCTCAAACAGCACTTCCTGCCATGGTTCAAGAAGAAGAACCGTGTATTTCACAGCAAGATCATTTTTCTGCATGATAATGCACCATCTCATGCTGCACATAAAACATCTGTATCTCTGGCTGATATGGGCATAAAAGGGGACAAACTTATGGTGTGACCCCCATGCTCCCCTGACCTCTACCCCATTCAGAACCTTTGGAGCATCATTAAAAGGAGTGTCTATGATGGCGGGAGGCAGTTCACATCTAAGCAACAGCTCTGGGAGGGTATTCTGTCCTCATGCAAAACAATTGAAGCAGAAACCATCCAAAACCTGACAAATTCAATGGACGAGAGAGTTCAGAAGCTCCTTTCGAACAAGGGGTCCTATGTGAAAATGTAACATCACCTAGAATAAAGTTTTGAGTTGAAAACTGTTTGATTTCAGTTTCTAACAACCTGCTAATGCTTATAATTTCAAAAATGACCATTTTTTTGGTCTTTATTAAAATGAAAAGGTTGATCGAAAAGTTTGGGGGATCTAAGAGTGTGGCAACCCAGTAGTCATGATTACTTCGAATTCTGACAATATGAGGGTCATGCTGCAGGTAGTGCAGCAAGAAGGCACTTATGTGTCTTGCGCATCTCGGAGCCCCAAAATTATTTTCCGGGCTAGATGCAGCTAAAAATTATTTTTAATTTTAAATCTGGTGAAGCTTATTATAGATGGCCTAATAGGATCAGTGCTGCACACTGCTACAAAGCCCAAATTATTTTCCAGTCAAGATACAGATAAACATGATTAGTAATTTGAAAGCTTAAAACGGTTGGTAGGGTGATTTTAACCAATCATCAAGCTTTTACTCTCCCCAGGATGACACAGGGGTAGAAAAGTCGCTTCGGATCCATGATTTGTTCATCTTTATGAACGTGAGTCTGTCTACATTATCAGTGGAGAGCCGCGTGCGCTTATCTGTCAGCACACCACCAGCAGCGCTGAACACACGTTCAGACAGAACGCTGGCTGCGGGGCATGACAAGATCTCCAAGGCGTAAGTGGCTAGCTCCGGCCATTTATCCAGATTGGAAGCCCAAAAAGAGCAAGGGTCCAGTGACACAGTCGTGGCTTCAATGTTTACTTGGAGATACTCCTGTACCATCGTCTCTAGGCGTTGACTATGTGTCAGACTTCTTGTCTCCTGTGGCCTTGCAAAGGATGGGCTAAAAAAGTGGTGAAATGATTCCGCAAAATTGATGTTACCAGCAGATACTGTGGTTCTGTTACGGTTTGAGTGCTGAACACTTGACGGTCCCACGGTTGGCAAGTTGGAACTGTGAGATTCACTACGTTCACCACTGGTATTTTGTGGAAAAGCACATGTAAGATTCTGCAACAGTCTCTGCTGATACTCCTGCATGCGTGCATCCCTTTCTATGGCAGGAATAATTTCTGCAAATTTACTTTTGTACCGGGGATCTAACAGTGTGGCAACCCAGTAGTCAGGATTATTTCTAATTCTCACAATTCGAGGGTCATGTTGCAGGTAGTGCAGCAAGAAGGCACTCATGTGTGTTGCGCATCCAGGAGCACCAAGTCCCTGTTGTGTTGGTGGCGAGGTAACAATCATGCTTCCTTCCTCTGTCCTCTCCCCCCAACCTCGCACAACAGAAATGTGATCAAGGTCTCCCTCATCTGATGAGTCTTCCATCAGTTCGTCCTCCACTTCTTCCTGGGCTCCTGCACCTTCCTCACTAGTTTGGCTGCTACCATGCGCCCTGGTAAAATCATCTCCCCCACCCTCACATGCCTGCCGCCCTGGTGCTGCCGACCGTCTGGACCTTGCAGATGTTAGCCCTTCCGCATACAACTCCTCCTCCTCTACTTCCTCCACCTCCTCTTGTGCCACCACCTGACTCCGAATTCTGTTTAACATGTGCTTCAGCATGTAAATCACCGGAATAGTCATGCTGATAATGGCATCGTCAGCACTAAACATCTTCGTCGCCATTTCAAAACTGTGCAGAAGGGTGCATAGGTCCCTGATCTGAGACCACTCCTCCAGCGTGATTTGCCCCACCTCTGAATCTCGTTGGCCCAGGCTATACGTCAGAACGTATTGCACCAGGGCTTGTCGGTGCTGCCACAGTCGCTGCAACATGTGCAGAGTTGAATTCCACCGGGTAGGCACATCGCATTTTAGCCGGTGAAGTGGCAGGCCCAACGACTTCTGTAGAGATGTAAGTCGCTGAGCTGCGGGATGCGAACGGCGAAAGTGAGCACACAGCGACCGTGCCCTCTGCAGAAGGCCATCTAGTCTGGGATAGTGGGCTAAAAATTGCTGGACAACCAGGTTCAACACGTGAGCCATACAAGGCACGTGTGTGACATTGCCCCGGCGAAGGGCCGCACCCAGGTTTGCAGCATTGTCGCACACGGCCTTCCCTGGTTTCAGGTCCAGTGGAGACAACCATTCATGAAATTGGTTCTCCAGAGCTGACCACAACTCCTCAGCTGTGTGACTCACATTTCCCAGACATTTCAATGTAAAAACCGCCTGATGACGTTGAGCCCTACTGCCAGCATAGTAAGGAGGTGTGCAGGATCCCTTCTACGCAGTTAGAAAGCTTGTGGCATGACCAGACAGGCTTTGGGTGCAGGTGGAAGACCGAGAGGAGGTTGAGGAGGCAGAAGCAGTGGAGGAAAAATGACATAAAGAGGATTGACGCACAACTCGTGGGGACGGCAAGACTTGGACAGCAGCCCCTTGTCCTGCTGTCACCATAGTTACCCAGTGCCCAGTCAGCGACATGTAACGCCCCTGTCCATGCCTACTCGTCCAAGTGTCTGTGGTGAAATGCACCCTGTCACACACAGAGTTTCTCAAAGAAGCGGTGATGTTGTGTGCGACATGCTGGTGGAGCGCAGGCACACCTTTCTTTGAGAAGTAGTGCCGACTGGGCATCTGGTACTGGGGCACTGCGACGGACATAAGGTCTCGAAAATCCTCTGTGTCCACCAGGCGGAAAGGCAGCATTTCTGTAGCCAAGAGCTTGCAGATGGTGAAATTCAACCTCTTAGCTTTCTCATGGCTAGGAGGAAATGGTCTTTTACTTGTCCACATCTGAGGGACCGAGGGCTGGCTATTGTGCTTAGACGGGGTTGATAAGGGTGTCCCCGGCAAACTGCCGGTCTGTGAGGAAGATGCAGGCGGACATGTTAGGTTGCCTTGATCCAAAGGTGGTGCTATCGATGTCGGACAGCGCTCAAGACCAGCTGGTGTTACCACCTCCAAAGAAAATGATGACCTGCCAATCACGCTGGCTGTTGCGGGTAAAGAGGTGGCAGGTCTGCGCCCCAAAACAGGTGTGACTGCTGTCCCCCCAGTCACAGAGGATGAAGAGGCCGCGGATGCACAAGATATGGCAGACGGTGGTTGGCCCGGCCGGCTAGACCGCATTGTAGCACACTGAGCTTCCCACTGCAACTTATGCTTCATGTCCATGTGCCGGTTCATGCATGAAGTACTCAAACTATGTATTTTTTGGCCTCTACTTAGCTTTTGCTGACAAATGTTACAGATAACACGAGTTGGGTCATCTTTATCGATCTGAAAAAATGCCCAGGCTATGCAAGGCTTAGCACCCATGCGACCTGAAGAGCCACCACGACTTGTGGTGAGAGGCAGAGTTGTGTTTGAGGATGCAGTTGTTGACGTGCTTCCAGTACTACGTCTCTGTCCAGGAAGGCGCAACCTGACCTCGTCGTCACTAGCATCTTCCTCCACCTCCTCTGCTGACCTCATCTCTTGGCTGACTGTGGGTTGACAGTAAGTGGGATCTCCGACCTCATCATCATCACCCTGTGCGTTATCACACCCGTCGTCCTCAGAGCCAACCTGTTCCTGCCCTGACAAAAAACTAAAGTTGTCGCTCCAATCAGGTATTTGAGTCTTATCATCGTCTTCCTCATTGTCTCCACCAACAGGAGTTACAGTTTGGGAATGAGGGTCTACATTATGGTCAGAACCTTCTGCGTCTGGTCCTGGATCCGACTCATAAAGATTCTGGGCATCAGTGCAGATCATTTCCTCGTCTGGATTCACAGAAGCGCTGGAGTCGACCTCTGATTCCCAGGCTATAGTATGAGTAAACAGCTCTGCAGACTCAACCATCTGTTCTACCTCATACTCAGACGGGCAGCTGGAGATTTGGGAGCTGTGAGGAAGCAAGTGCGATTTGGGTGACACCTTTGAGGACTGGAGTATTTGTGATGTTGAAGTTGATGTGGAGGAGAGCCCACTTAAAGGAGCACTTGATATCCGTTGAAGCACCTGCTGTTTTTGTGCCTCATCTGGAATTTGTAGCGATTGGCGTGGCCGTAAGAAAGGGATCTTATCACATTGTCCGCTAAAAGAAGTAGACATTTTAGTTTGGCTGGAAGATGGTCTTTCTTCTGCACCTACCCCACGGACACAACCTTTTTTCCCCTTCCCAACACGCCTATTCCCCTTTCCACCAGCAGCAGGCCTTTTTCCACTCATTTTGGTGGTTAACTAATTCACAACTCTGGAGTTGTTTGCACAAAAAAACAATGGATGGTAACCGAGCAGAGCTGAGTGGCCAAACTGTGGTATTAGGCCAAAACTATTGGCTGGGTTAGATGCAGAAAAAAATTATTTTTAATTTGCAACCTGATGGAGGTCAGTATAGATGGACTAATAGACCAAGTCCCACACACTGCTAGAAGCCCAAATATTTTTTCAGAGCTAGATGCAGAAAAAAATTATTTTTAATTTGCAACCTGATGGAGGTCAGTATAGATGGACTAATAGACCAAGTCCCACACACCGCTAGAAGCCCAAATATTTTTTCAGAGCTAGATGCAGAAAAAAATTATATTCAATTTGCAACCTGCTGGACGTCAGTATAGAAGGACTAATAGAACAAGTCCCACACACTGCTAGAAGCCCAAATATTTTTTCAGAGCTAAATGAAGAAAAAAATTATTTTTAATTTGCAACCTGATGGAGGTCAGTATAGATGGACTAATAGACCAAGTCCCACACACTGCTAGAAGCCCAAATATTTTTTCAGAGCTAGATGCAGAAAAAAATTATTTTTAATTTGCAACCTGATGGAGGTCAGTATAGATGGACTAATAGACCAAGTCCCACACACCGCTAGAAGCCCAAATATTTTTTCAGAGCTAGATGCAGAAAATTTTTTTATTCAATTTGCAACCTGATGGAGGTCAGTATAGATGGACTAATAGACCAAGTCCCACACACTGCTAGAAGCCCAAATATTTTTTCAGAGCTAGATGCAGAAAAAAATTATTTTTAATTTGCAACCTGATGGAGGTCAGTATAGATGGACTAATAGACCAAGTCCCACACACTGCTAGAAGCCCAAATATTTTTTCAGAGCTAGATTCAGAAAAAAATTATTTTTAATTTGCAAGCTGATGGAGGTCAGTATAGATGGACTAATATAACAAGTCCCACACGCTGCTAGAAGCCCAAATATTTTTTCAGAGATAAATGAAGAAAAAAATTATTTTTAATTTGCAACCTGATGGAGGTCAGTATAGATGGACTAATAGACCAAGTCCCACACACTGCTAGAAGCCCAAATATTTTTTCAGAGCTAGATGCAGAAAAAAATTATTTTTAATTTGCAACCTGATGGAGGTCAGTATAGATGGACTAATAGACCAAGTCCCACACACCGCTAGAAGCCCAAATATTTTTTCAGAGCTAGATGCAGAAAAAAATTATATTCAGTTTGCAACCTGATGGAGGTCAGTATAGATGGACTAATAGAATGATGCTATGCCCAAAAGATTTTACTTCACTAGGTGCAGTAAAAAAATTGGTATTCTATACACAGGTGGTATATCTTGCAACACAGATAGGCTACTCCACTGACTAACACACTCTGCAATAGGCCAAAAAGGATTAGCTTTGCTAGATTCAGCCAAATGCTGTGAAAGAAACTTGCACAGCACTGGCACAGACCTGCCTGGCAAAAACTGATAGGAACTGATGTAACCTAGTCCTGAAAAGGACTCCAATTACAATTAGTCTTTACTCCCACAATCTATCTATTTAAGAGCACAGACCTGCCTGATAAAAGTCGTAGGAAATGCTGTAACCTAGTCCTTAAAAGGACTGCAATCACAACTATTCCCTACTCCCAAGCTATCTGTATATTTGTGCGAAAATTGGCTTGAAATTAACAAGGTATAGCGCACACAGCAACAGCGGTGCCGTCTAACACGCAGCTGCAGCAGTGAGAAAATGGTGGCGACGGGGAAAATGGCTTGGTCTTATAGGGCAAGGACATGTGACATACACTGCCAATCACACATGCCCTTGCTTGTGTGAAAAAAAGCACTTCGCTCCGTGTGTGCGCTGCTGATAGGCTGACAGATTGCACCTCCCCACTGCAAATGCGGGAAAGAGAAAAAAAAATGGAGATCTTCATTGTTCCTGCAGAGATCCATCCCCTGCCCCTCCCCCCACCCCGCTGTACACTCAAACTGCGTATTAACATTAATTTTCATCATTACTGAGAAAAAATCCAGTTATGATTTTGGTGCACGAACAGTTATCGAACATAACCTCGAACAGCCGAATTTTTCTCAAATTGTTCGTGTTCGCCGAACGGCTCGAACACCGCCCAAAACAGCTCGAAATTGAGATTGGCGAACAGTTCGAGTAGAACAACGCTCATCTCTAGTCATCACACCCAGACATGGGTATATGCTTCTTGATTTTGTCTATTGGCTCTTGTCCTCCTCCTTCTCCTCATCCTCCACATACTCCTCCATATCACCACCATATCTACCATATCACCATATCTTAGTCTCTTGCAAGGGGCATTGGAGTTCCTCCAAATTTTTTGCAGCCGTTGCATTCACTGCATAGGCAAACAGTATGAGAGACCCACTTCCTAATAATGGGAACATGTTGTACTCGTTACTGTAGCCCAGCTCCATGTATCTTTAAATTGTTAGCAGGGTTTTTCTTAAATTGGCAGCTGTTGGACTCACTGCATACCCTATACCTGTATAGTAGACCCTCTCCTTTCTAATGGGAACATGTCGTTTCTGTGGGCCAGGTCTATGTGTTGTGGTAAAGCGACTTCCTCGGCTCTCCAGAGACAGACACAGGACACACGGTTTGGGTTAACTTCCTGCTGGTTTATTCAGTGGCATAAACTCCAGCAGTGTTCCATAAAAATAAACAGTCCCTCTCGGGGTTAACAGGAAAAACAAAAAGATAAGTTATGACAGAGTCCAATAGTAAGCGAGGCTCTGCTCGCTGCAGACAGCACAGTGAAGTCTTCAGCATCACCAGTCCTCTGGTGTTGCTCTCTGGTTTCACCCAAACACAACCTGGAGACTTCCCTCTCCAGACCACACACTCCACAGAAACAAAGCTGACTGAGCATTTAACCCTGCTCAACCACACCCTGAGGGGAGGTAGGTGAATGACTTCCCTCCCATCTCTACATCATTCCCATTAAACCACAACCTTTAAAAGAGCTATCCCCCAGCATATAACATACTGGCAGAAAGTTTATTGATTTTAGTTCACACAGGCTAGCAGCCTACGTGACACATACCTCCCCTCTCGGGCCTATGCTCTACGTGAAAGTTGAAGTCCTGAAGAGCTAGGAACCATCTAGTTACCCTGGCATTCTTAGCCCTCTTTTCCCTCAACCATCTCAACTGGGCATGGTCTGGCACCAACTTAAGCTTCCAGCCTGGTAGGTAATATCTTAGTGTATCTACGGCAGATTTTATGGCTAAACACTCTTTTTCTACTATTGCGTATTTCTTTTCGCAGGACGAGAGCTTCTGGCTCAGATAGAGAATGGGATATTCTTCCCCATTTATCTCTTGAGAGAGTATGGCTCCTAGACCAACCTCTGAAGCATCCGTCTGGACCACGAACTCTTTCTTAAAGTCTGGTGCGACCAGGACTGGCTGCTTACACAGTGCTAGCTTCATCTGTTGGAACGCAGTCTCTGTTTCCTCCGTCCACTTCACCATGGTTGATCTGGTGCCTTTTAGGAGATCCGTCAGCGGCACGGCCATCATGGCAAAATTCGGGATAAACTGCCGGTAATATCCCACCATTCCCATGAATGCTCTTACTTGCTTCTTGGATAGCGGTTGCGGCCAGGTCTGGATTGCCTCCACTTTATTTACTTTTGGCTTTATTTCGCCTCTTCCGAAGACATAGCCCAAGTACCTGGCCTCCTCTTTTCCGATGACACATTTTCTCAGATTTATGGTAAATCCTGCCTTCCTTAGAGCATCCAGAATGGCCTATAGTTTAGGTAGGCAACTAGCCCAGTCGGGGCTAAAGACTATGATGTTATCAAGGTAGGCTGTGGCATATATCTTTTATGGGGCTAGGATCCAATCCATAGCTCTCTGGAAGGTGGCTGGGGCTCCCTATAATCCGAACGGCATCCGAGTGTATTGGAAGCACCCATCAGGTGTCGAGAAAGCCGTCTTCTCCTAGGCCGTTTGGGACATGGGGATCTGCCGGTAGCCCTTCGTTAGGTCCAAAGTGGTGATGTACCTCACCAGACCAAGCCTCTCGATGAGTTCGTCGACGCTGGGCATCGGGCACGTGTCATACTTGGACACCTCATTCAGCCGGCGGTAGTCATTACAAAACCTCCACTCTCCATTGGGTTTTGGTACGAGGACAATTGGGCTTGACCACCAACTCTTTGACTCCTCTATCACCCCGAGGTCTAACATCCTCTTCACCTCGGCCGAGATCACCTCCTGTATGGCTTCAGATTCACTCTTACTTGTGGCTCTGTTAGCACGTCATGCTCTACCACCTGAGTATGCCACGGCAACTCTGAGAACAGCTCCTGATTCTGCAGCAGCAGTTCTCTACACTGTTGCTTCTGGGCCAGCGATAGAGTTTCTGCTATAGTGACCTCCTCCACCTTGCCTTCGGGAGCGGTTCCCAGGCAAGGAGTTTCCACCGCTTCCTGGTCCCGCCACGGCTTGAGCAAGTTCACTTGGTTTATTTGGTGCTGCTTTCTTTGGCCAGGCTGGGGGACTTTATAATTAACCTCACTGACTTTTTCCACCACCTAGTAAGGACCTTGCCATTTGGCCAGGAACTTGCTCTCGAATGTAGGGATTAACACCAAAACACGGTCCCCGAGCTGGAACTGACTCAGCCTCGCCGCTCAGTTATAGACCCTTGCTTGGGCTTCCTGCGCCTGGAGGAGATGTGTTTTACGATCAGCATCACTCTCATTATTCATTTCTGCATCTGTTCAATGACGCTGAGGTGTGGCGTAACCTCGGCTTCCCAGATTTCCTTAGCGATGTCAAGGAGCCCTCGCAGAGGTCGTCCATACAGTAGCTCAAACAGAGAAAAGCCGGTAGAGGCTTGTGGAACCTCCCATACTGAGAAGAGCAAGAATGGCAGAAGGTAGTCCCAGTCACGTCCATTCTTCTCTACGACTTTCTTCAGCATCGCTTTCAGTGTCTTATAAAGCGCTCTACTAAGCCGTCTGTCTGTGGATGGTGAACAGATGTTTGCAGCTTGGTAATCTGGAGGACCTTGCACAGCTCCTTCATTAGCTTGCTCATGAACGGGGTCCCTTGATATGTTAGGATTTCCTTCGGCAGCCCGGTGCTGGCAAATATATTAACCCTGTTCCCTGGCTATGCATTTGCTCAAAGAGTTCCTTAGCGGTACCGCTTCTGGATGCCGGATCGCACAGTCCATGATTACTAGAATGTATTGGTGGCCTTGGGCTGATTTGACTAAGGGTCCTACTAGGTCCATAGCAATCCTCTCAAAGGGGACCTCAATCACTGGTAGTGGAACTAGCGGACTACGGAAGTGGAAGGAGAGAGCGGTTATTTGGCAGATGGGACAGGACCTACAATAGTTCAGAATTTCCCAGTAACTTCCTGGCCAATAAAACCTTCTTAATAACCTCTCCTGAGTTTTCTTTACCCCTAGGTGTCCCCCCAGAACATGTGAATGGGCTATATCTAGCACCCTCCATCTATATGGCCCCAGGACTAGCAGCTGTTCCACTATCTCACCGCCCCTTATTTTGGCCACCCAATATAACAACTCCCCCTGAACTGCAAAGTGGGGGAAACTGTTGTCGGCCCCCGGCTCTTGGGCAACCCCATTACATACAGTAACCTGATCAAATGCCCCCTTTAAGGTCAGATCCCAAACTTGAGTAGTCCCAAAGTTCTCTCCAGACACATCTAATTCAGGGAGGTCTGCCTCCTCGGTCACCGTCTCGCCTTCATCGCCGGCAAGGATGCACAGTGGGAACTCATCCACTTGAGACTTCATTGGGGGTTCTTCTCCAGGGACCTGGCTTTTGCTCATGCTACTTAGTCTGGTTCCCTTCCCCTACAAGTCCCAAAACAAAGAAAAATCATGGCCCAGTATGACGGGATGTATCAGGTCTTTAACCACCCTGACCTCGTGGACTGGGCACCACAGTCTGTTCCCACTGTCACTGTGGCCATGGGGTAGTCCTTGGCATCCCCATGGATGCACTGAACACCCACAGTTTTGAAAGGGACCAACTGGTGTGGATGGGTAGCTCTGATTAAAGTAACCAGACTTCCAGAGTCTAACAGCCCAAGCACCTTTACTCCATTTATGGACATGGCACACGCCTACGGCCACTCGCAGGGTCGACAGTCCACACTGCAGGCTAGATACACATAATAGAAACTTCATCTGCCTAGGCTGCAGTCCTTGGTTTCATGGGACATATGACACCAGGTGGCTACGTTTCCAGGGTTGTGACACCGCCAACAGACTATATCGTTAACAACAGTCCTTGCGGCACCTTCAGTGGAAGTGGGACGCCCCCAAGTAGTGTCTCTAAACCCCTTCCGTGGTGAACCCGCCCCCTTTTGGGCATCCCAGTAAGGAGCAGTGATTATACCCGGTTTCCCAAGGGATTTCTCAATCACCTGTTACCTCTCTATCAGGCCAATGAAGTCATCCGCGTTATGGGGATCGCCCTGGGCAACCCAAGTCTGTACCGATTTGGGAAGGGAGTGCATGATTCTATCAATCACCACTCACTCGACTATCTGGGCCGGAGTGGAGGACTCTGGCTGCAACCACTTCTGGACAAGATGCAGTAGGTCAAACATCTGCGAGCAAGGTGTTTTGTCGCTGGCGTATGCCCAGTGGTGGACTCGTTGGCCTCTCACCGCCATATTCACTCCCAGGTGTGCTAAGATCTCTCTCTTTAGCTTGGCATATTCCTTGGCATCCTGCAGTGCCAAGTTGTAATATGCCTTTTGGGGTTCACCGGACAAATATGGCGCCAGAACCTCTGTCCACTGTTCTGGTGAAAGTCTCTCCCAATCAGCCACCCTCTCAAAGACTGTCAGAAAGGCCTCTACATCATTCCCGGGGGACATCTTCTGCATGGCCCCCCTTCTGCATTCCTGACGTGGAAGTCATCAGTCGGCCCTGGGGGTGGGGCTGTCACTCTGCCCTGAATGGCATCCGCCAGAAGCTGTATCTGATGTTGCTGCTCCTGCTGGTGCTGCTGCTGCCTCTTTTGCTGCAACTGGATCTGTTGTAGTAACAGTTTGGTCACCTCTTGTTGAGCTTGGTGCTGCTGCAGGATTTGCTGCTGCTGTAGCTCCCAGTATTGCTGTAATTGTTGCAGGTACTGCTGATGTTGCTGCTGCTGGCTCTGGACTACTCCAGTTAGTTGTCAGTCGGGCAGACTTGGCCATAGCTCATGCTGCCCAAGTTCCACCCACTTTTCTAAAAGTTGGCCGAGCAGGCCAGAACTAAAGTAAAAATACCAAAAGTTGCAAAAAAATGTTTCAAGTTGACCAAAAGTTTGGCAACATTTCAATGTATTTTACTTCATTTACTCTTGCTTATCTTATAGATGCTGGTATCAAAAATCCCAGCTAATGGCTCAGAGGCCATGGTGCAAAGGTGACATCTTCTGTAGATGGAGTCATCCTCTTGCCACTTCATCTACATCTGCTCCACACCCAAAAGCGTCTGCAGAGTATGGAATCACATATTAATAATTAGTAAAAATGAGTGGATCATTTGAAATTCGAATTTGAGAGAGAGAGATTTCAATATGATATGTACAGTATATTCCAGTTGCCAATGAAATCTGGAGATAGAAACAAACTGCCATACAAACTGCCACTGCTGTGACTGATTGTGCTCGCTTGGTAGCGCTGATCTCTGAATGACCACCAATTTACAGGATGATTATCTGCTAGCTGTCACAGCTGCAGAGCACTATGGAGAAGCCACAATTGGCACGCAAAATATCAACAGCCCACTCACTGATGCATCAGCAATGTGGAAAATGTTGTTGGGCTAGTTTTCTTTTTCTGCAAATCACAAATTGAATCTTAAAATGTTGAAATACAAGTTGAACTGCAAACTTTGGAAAATTTGACTTGAAGTTTGAGGTGAAAAAAAGGCATAGCAGAGTTGCAAAAGAGGAGTGGTTGGTAGCAATGGCCACATGCTTTAATGGCGTCATCACAGCACCCAAGTAGGGGCAATGGCACAAAGGCAGCATTGGAGAAGAAAGGGCTGATTTTGTAAATTTTTACACATACCAAGTCTTATTTTTTGGACAAAAATTATTAAAGATAGAAAATCCCTTTAACTGCTCTTGTTTCAATTGCCAGTCATGTGGGCAATCTATCTTAAAATGTAAAGTAAATAAAAGACTCTGTTTATTTTCTCAAATATATATATATATATATATATATATATATATATATACGGTAGTTATTTTTGGGTACAACTGTTTTTTACCTCTGTTTGGCTACTTCAATAAATGTCAGTGTTTTCAGCTCTTGTAGGGCTTGTCATCTGTTTTTCTCATATTTCTAGATTGTGAACTAAAAGAAGAGATACTGTAAGTTACTATCCAAATACATATCAAAGTGTGACACTCATTCATTGTACAGTAATTCTATCTTATGGCTGTGAAAACCAGTGAATGATATGCATTCACACCATTTACTTGCTTAATTAGAATGTCACACTATTTATCAATTAAATGATGCTGACAAAATGTGTAACATTATTAATTGTGTATGTGTGCCAGTGAGGTTGGGGGGAGAACCTGGTCATAAATATCTTATATGGTTATACAGTGTGCTGGAGAGGCAGCAGCAGACCAATACCCTATAATGGGATTTTTTTTACACATGGTTGCCACAAACAATTACTCTCTTCTTAACTTTCCTACCTTAACCCCTTAATGACCGCCAATACACATAAAAACGGCAGTCCGAAAATCTCCAGTGTCTCAGCTACGGGGGGTTGCTGAGAGCCTGGAGAACATGATCAGGGATGGTTTTTCCGATTCCTGATCATGTAAAAAAAAGTGAGATCGGGTGTAAAAATAATTTCTCTCTCCTCCTCACTCACTATGGGGTTAATCTTCCCTTATTTTGCATTTTGCTAGTATCCTTCTCTTCTGGAAGCATGCAGCAGTACCTGTAGCTCATTCAGGCTGCACAGGAAGTCCAGCTCTTCCAGTATGTGCCATCATAAAAAGGTTTTACTGTCTCTCCCATATCTTAAGAGCATGAGCAGATACCAGGTCATTGTATACAAGGGTGTGAAGAACCGTGGTCTTCTGTGGGCGTAACACTACTCAGACAAAGCATGGTGAGGGTAAAACAGCGTGGCAATACTTTATTGAACCACAAAGCTGACAATAAACATACAGAACAGTCCTAGCAAATACCCAAGATGGTACAACATTACACAGTCTCACCCTTCCTTCTCCACCCACCAGGAATAGTACAGCTGTGACTTTGGAGACTTCCAGGGCCGACTACCTCAACCAGTGGCACCCCGCTTCTGGCGGCCCCACAGAGAGGAGGTAGCGGCATGCTTAGGAAGCTAGCAGTCCATCAAGGTACAAGGCAAGGAGACCCATGGTTCCACCCTGGCCTCTCCGAGAGTTTCCATGGGGTCAGGTGACCGGTGGGTCCCTCCTGGCAACTCCAAATGTCTCCATGGGTTCTAGGCGACCCATGGGTCCCTCCTAGCAACCCCAAAACAACATATCCATGGGGCCAGGTGACTTCTTCGTCCTCTTCTGGACTCCATAAAATGTGTCCATGTCTCTCTCTGATGGTTAAATGGAGCAGATCCATATCTTTCCAGTCAGGGTCGGTACCCTTAGACTAGAATCATGTAAAATACAAATCTGTATCTCTTTGGACAATGCCATGAAATCCTTCTGCTGTCCTGAAGGATGTCTCTCATTCTCCTTTTAAAGTCTTTTTGAATCTCTTTCCCAAGATTGACTGCAACAGAAGCACATCTCCTTTTTAAATACACATCCATGGGTCAAGGGGTTTTTGGAGGGCAGCCTCACATGGCTCAGCTCTCTTTGCTTGAGATAATCAATTTACATAGTTGGTATACAGTGGGCTCCTCAAATCAACATTCATCTGGCTTTTAGTACAATTAGCATATTAGCAAACAAAATTGTTTCCAAACCAAAGAGGAGATAAAAATCATGGTTATACAAATACTGGTCTGTTCTTATTGACCAGACACAAATACACAAAGATAATAGGGTATTTCTCTTGGATTAACAAATCTAACCGTCTGGCTTATTAAGATTTTACTTTGTATCATCACAAAGGGGTTCCAACTCAAATTCTGAAAATATAAAGGATTTGGCATTCTTTACATAGATTGCAAATTCAGATTTTATTTTAGTAACTATCCATAGAAATCATATGACATTCATAAAAAAAAGTATTTAAAAAAAAAAACAATATAAAAATGTACATAAAGTAATCGGGATGTCAAAACTAAATAAAGAATATATGGTATTTTACATAATACTTTCATGACGCGAACAAATATCATATGCAAAGAGGACATAGGACATATAGTGGAATGTAATTTAGACATAATTTATAATGTCCAAAATGTATTCAAAGTGAAACTTTTTATAAAGATGTATACAATAATAAAGAACTGCTAATGAATAGAGCTATAGTAGAGCTACAATTGTGGTTTGTATCAGGGTTAAATGAGAAAGAATTAGCCTTAGGGGGAACTCACAAATGCAAAATACTGACTTGTGCCTGAATTAATGAAAAATAAATAAACTAAAATCTGGTAAGATCACTTACCAGATTGTGGCTGAAAAGGAGAAAGACAGAAAAAGCAGCTTTGGCAACATGGCATGTCCACAAGTGTAGAGCACTGTAGAAATAATGTTATCAGCTAGTTTATATGGCTGTGTAAGCGGAAACATGCTGAGGGTTGGCGGGGGTGACATAGTTTCAATAGAGTCCAGATATGATGTAGCACAAAAAGAAAACTTGAGTGTCACCGTTATGTGAGATATTGGTGGACTTGTTTGAGATACGCATCTGGGAAGGTGTCTAAGGCATCAATAAAATCCTATCTAAGTAAGGATCTGAGGATAGGGAATAACTTCTGAACTTGAGACAATCCATTTGGCAATATTTCTGAAAAAAATATGTTTTGTAGACATTTTAAAGGGATCTTACTAGTGTTGAGCGAACACTAAAATGCTCGGGTGCTCTAAGCTCGGGCCGAGCTCACCGTGATACTCGGGTGCTCGACCCAAGCAACGAGCCCAATGTTAGTCTATGGGAGACTCGAGCATTTTTGCGGTGGCACCCCCGGCAGTCTTTTAAAAGCCTAACAAGTGCCCAAAACGATAGTGACAGTGCTCAAATGACATGGGGACAGCATGGGGATCGCCCCAGGAAGCATTTCTGACCCCCAGGTCACTGCTGTCAACAACGTGGTCAGAGGTATTAAGCCACTTTTACAGGCTCACAATAAAACGTTCAAAAACGAAAGTGAAACTTTTTTCCTGTGAAATATGTTAAGGAACATCCTTTCCACGGTAAAGACTTGTGTATAAGTTAAAATAAATGACCAAAAACAAAAATACTCCTCCACACCTTCGGCTATGTTCACAAGTAGCATTTTTTATGCGTTTTTGCACTTTTGTATTGCTTTCAACTATGAAAAATGCATTCACCGTGAAATGTCATTTTAACATTTTACTACCTTATCTGGCCATGTGCTGTGTGACACATGCATAAAGTGCTGAAAAGACAAGGGAACAGCATGGAGAAGACCCCTGGAAGCATCTCTGACTCCCAGGTCACTGTCTAAAAGTGTGCCCATCATAAGTGATCCTTACCGCATCACAAGATGCAGACTTGCAACTATCCCCATGCAAGTTCTAGTCCCAGGGCAGTGTTCAATTGTACCTCCCCCATTCCTTGCAATACAAGCTCAAGTATGCAGCCTGCCACCCACCCACCCCCAGACTGCAATACCATACTGGTTGCTTGCTTGAACTTGAAATTGGGCCTTTTAGGCATGTGGAGGCGGAATCTGGCCACCACGTCATGGCTGTGTTGGCGGCCTGGAATCCATACTCAGTCCCCAGCCGCCCAGCGGCTGGGTGTCCATACTCGGTCCCCAGCCGCCCCGCGGCCGGGTGTCCACTAGAGAAGAGCGTTGTTCTACTCGAACTGTTCGCCAATCTCAAATTCGAGCTGTTTTGGTCGGTGTTCGAGCCGTTCGGCGAACACGAACAATTTGAGAAAAATTCGGCTGTTCGAGGTTATGTTCGATAACTGTTCGTGCACCAAAATCATAACTGGATTTTTTCTCAGTAATGATGAAAATTAATGTTAATACGCAGTTTGAGTGTACAGCGGGGTGGGGGGAGGGGCAGGGGATGGATCTCTGCAGGAACAATGAAGATCTCCATTTTTTTTCTCTTTCCCACATTTACAGTGGGGAGGTGCAATCTGTCAGCCTATCAGCAGCGCACACAAGGAGCGAAGTGCTTTTTTTCACACAAGCAAGGGCATGTGTCATTGGCAGTGTATGTCACATGTCCTTGCCCTATAAGACCAAGCCATTTTCCCCGTCGCCACCATTTTCTCACTGCTGCAGCTGCGTGTTAGACGGCACCGCTGTTGCTGTGTGCGCTATACCTTGTTAATTTCAAGCCAATTTTCGCACAAATATACAGATAGCTTGGGAGTAGGGAATAGTTGTGATTGCAGTCCTTTTAAGGACTAGGTTACAGCATTTCCTACGACTTTTATCAGGCAGGTCTGTGCTCTTAAATAGATAGGTTGTGGGAGTGAAGACTAATTGTAATTGGAGTCCTTTTCAGGACTAGGTTACATCAGTTCCTATCAGTTTTTGCCAGGCAGGTCTGTGCCAGTGCTGTGCAAGTTTTTTTCACAGCATTTGGCTGAATCTAGCAAAGCTAATCCTTTTTGGCCTATTGCAGAGTGTGTTAGTCAGTGGAGTAGCCTATCTGTGTTGCAAGATATACCACCTGTGTATAGAATACCAATTTTTTTACTGCACCTAGTGAAGTAAAATCTTTTGGGCATAGCATCATTCTATTAGTCCATCTATACAGACCTCCATCAGGTTGCAAACTGAATATAATTTTTTTCTGCATCTAGCTCTGAAAAAATATTTGGCCTTCTAGTAGTGTGTGGGACTTTCTCTGTTAGTCCATCTATACTGACCTCCATCAGGTTGCAAACTGAATATATTTTTTTCTGCATCTACCTCTGAAAAAATATTGGGCTTCTAGCTGTGTGTGGGTCTTGTTCTATTAATCCATCTATACTGACCTCCATCAGGTTGCAAACTGAATATAATTTTTTTCTGCATCTAGCTCTGAAAAAATATTTGGCCTTCTAGTAGTGTGTCGGACTTTCTCTATTAGTCCATCTATACTGACCTCCATCAGGTTGCAAATTAAAAATAGTTTTTATCTGCATCTACAGTACCTCTGAAAAAATATTTGGGCTTCTAGCTGTGTGTGGGACTTGTTGTATTAGTCCATCTATACTGACCTCCATCAGGTTGCAAACTGAATATAATTTTTTTCTGCATCTAGCTCTGAAAAAATATTTGGCCTTCTAGTAGTGTGTGGGACTTTCTCTGTTAGTCTCTCTATACTGACCTCCATCAGGTTGCAAACTGAATATATTTTTTTCTGCATCTACCTCTGAAAAAATATTGGGCTTCTAGCTGTGTGTGGGTCTTGTTCTATTAATCCATCTATACTGACCTCCATCAGGTTGCAAACTGAATATAATTTTTTTCTGCATCTAGCTCTGAAAAAATATTTGGCCTTCTAGTAGTGTGTCGGACTTTCTCTATTAGTCCATCTATACTGACCTCCATCAGGTTGCAAATTAAAAATAATTTTTATCTGCATCTACAGTACCTCTGAAAAAATATTTGGGCTTCTAGCTGTGTGTGGGACTTGTTGTATTAGTCCATCTATACTGACCTCCATCAGGTTGCAAACTGAATATATTTTTTTCTGCATCTACCTCTGAAAAAATATTGGGCTTCTAGCTGTGTGTGGGACTTGTTGTATTAGTCCATCTATACTGACCTCCATCAGGTTGCAAATTAAAAATAATTTTTATCTGCATCTACAGTACCTCTGAAAAAATATTTGGGCTTCTAGCTGTGTGTGGGACTTGTTGTATTAGTCCATCTATACTGACCTCCATCAGGTTGCAAACTGAATATATTTTTTTCTGCATCTACCTCTGAAAAAATATTGGGCTTCTAGCTGTGTGTGGGACTTGTTGTATTAGTCCATCTATACTGACCTCCATCAGGTTGCAAACTGAATATATCTTTTTCTACATCTACCTCTGAAAAAATATTGGGCTTCTAGCTGTGTGTGGGTCTTGTTCTATTAATCCATCTATACAGACCTCCATCAGGTTGCAAACTGAATATAATTTTTTTCTGCATCTAGCTCTGAAAAAATATTTGGCCTTCTAGCAGTGTGTGGGACTTGTTCTATTAGTCCACCTATACTGACCTCCATCAGGTTGCAAATTCAAAATAATTTTTTGTATGCATCTAGCTCTGAAAAAATATTTGGCCTTCTAGCAGTGTGTGGGACTTTCTCTGTTAGTCCATCTATACTGACCTCCATCAGGTTGCAAACTGAATATAATTTTTTTCTGCATCTAGCTCTGAAAAAATATTTGGCCTTCTAGCAGTGTGTCGGACTTTCTCTATTAGTCCATCTATACTGACCTCCATCAGGTTGCAAATTAAAAATAATTTTTATCTGCATCTACAGTACCTCTGAAAAAATATTTGGGCTTCTAGCTGTGTGTGGGACTTGTTGTATTAGTCCATCTATACTGACCTCCATCAGGTTGCAAACTGAATATATTTTTTTCTGCATCTACCTCTGAAAAAATATTGGGCTTCTAGCTGTGTGTGGGACTTGTTGTATTAGTCCATCTATACTGACCTCCATCAGGTTGCAAACTGAATATATTTTTTTCTGCATCTACCTCTGAAAAAATATTGGGCTTCTAGCTGTGTGTGGGACTTGTTATATTAGTCCATCTATACTGACCTCCATCAGGTTGCAAATTGAATATAATTTTTTTCTGCATCTAACCCAGCCAATAGTTTTGGCCTAATACCACAGTTTGGCCACTCAGCTCTGCTCGGTTACCATCCATTGTTTTTTTGTGCAAACAACTCCAGAGTTGTGAATTAGTTAACCACCAAAATGAGTGGAAAAAGGCCTGCTGCTGGTGGAAAGGGGAATAGGCGTGTTGGGAAGGGGAAAAAAGGTTGTGTCCGTGGGGTAGGTGTTAAAGCAACAGTAACATCTGCAGAAGAAAGACCATCTTCCAGCCAAACTAAAATGTCTACTTCTTTTAGCGGACAATGTGATAAGATCCCTTTCTTACGGCCACGCCAATCGCTACAAATTCCAGATGAGGCACAAAAACAGCAGGTGCTTCAACAGATATCAAGTGCTCCTTTAAGTGGGCTCTCCTCCACATCAACTTCAACATCACAAATACTCCAGTCCTCAAAGGTGTCACCCAAATCGCACTTGCTTCCTCACAGCTCCCAAATCTCCAGCTGCCCGTCTGAGTATGAGGTAGAACAGATGGTTGAGTCTGCAGAGCTGTTTACTCATACTATAGCCTGGGAATCAGAGGTCGACTCCAGCGCTTCTGTGAATCCAGACGAGGAAATGATCTGCACTGATGCCCAGAATCTTTATGAGTCGGATCCAGGACCAGACGCAGAAGGTTCTGACCATAATGTAGACCCTCATTCCCAAACTGTAACTCCTGTTGGTGGAGACAATGAGGAAGACGATGATAAGACTCAAATACCTGATTGGAGCGACAACTTTAGTTTTTTGTCAGGGCAGGAACAGGTTGGCTCTGAGGACGACGGGTGTGATAACACACAGGGTGATGATGATGAGGTTGGAGATCCCACTTACTGTCAACCCACAGTCAGCCAAGAGATGAGGTCAGCAGAGGAGGTGGAGGAAGATGCTAGTGACGACGAGGTCAGGTTGCGCCTTCCTGGACAGAGACGTAGTACTGGAAGCACGTCAACAACTGCATCCTCAAACACAACTCTGCCTCTCACCACAAGTCGTGGTGGCTCTTCAGGTCACATGGGTGCTAAGCCTTGCATAGCCTGGGCATTTTTTCAGATCGATAAAGATGACCCAACTCGTGTTATCTGTAACATTTGTCAGCAAAAACTAAGTAGAGGCCAAAAAATACATAGTTTGAGTACTTCATGCATGAACCGGCACATGGACATGAAGCATAAGTTGCAGTGGGAAGCTCAGTGTGCTACAATGCGGCCTAGCCGGCCGGGCCAACCACCGTCTGCCATATCTTGTGCATCCGCGGCCTCTTCATCCTCTGTGACTGGGGGGACAGCAGTCACACCTGTTTTGGGGCGCAGACCTGCCACCTCTTTACCCGCAACAGCCAGCGTGATTGGCAGGTCATCATTTTCTTTGGAGGTGGGAACACCAGCTGGTGTTGAGCGCTGTCCGACATCGATAGCACCACCTTTGGATCAAGGCAACCTAACATGTCCGCCTGCATCTTCCTCACAGACCGGCAGTTTGCCGGGGACACCCTTATCAAGCCCGTCTAAGCACAATAGCCAGCCCTCGGTCCCTCAGATGTGGACAAGTAAAAGACCATTTCCTCCTAGCCATGAGAAAGCTAAGAGGTTGAATTTCACCATCTGCAAGCTCTTGGCTACAGAAATGCTGCCTTTCCGCCTGGTGGACACAGAGGATTTTCGAGACCTTATGTCCGTCGCAGTGCCCCAGTACCAGATGCCCAGTCGGCACTACTTCTCAAAGAAAGGTGTGCCTGCGCTCCACCAGCATGTCGCACACAACATCACCGCTTCTTTGAGAAACTCTGTGTGTGACAGGGTGCATTTCACCACAGACACTTGGACGAGTAGGCATGGACAGGGGCGTTACATGTCGCTGACTGGGCACTGGGTAACTATGGTGACAGCAGGACAAGGGGCTGCTGTCCAAGTCTTGCCGTCCCCACTAGTTGTGCGTCAATCCTCTTTATGTCAAAGTTCCTCCACTGCTTCTGCCTCCTCAACCTCCTCTCGGTCTTCCACCTGCACCCAAAGCCTGTCTGGTCATGCCACAAGCTTTCTAACTGCGCAGAAGGGATCCTGCACACCTCCTTACTATGCTGGCAGTAGGGCTCAACGTCATCAGGCGGTTTTTACTTTGAAATGTCTGGGAAATGTGAGTCACACAGCTGAGGAGTTGTGGTCAGCTCTGGAGAACCAATTTCATAAATGGCTGTCTCCACTGGACCTGAAACCAGGGAAGGCCGTGTGCGACAATGCTGCAAACCTGGGTGCGGCCCTTCGCCGGGGCAATGTCACACACGTGCCTTGTATGGCTCACGTGTTGAACCTGGTTGTCCAGCAATTTTTAGCCCACTATCCCAGACTAGATGGCCTTCTGCAGAGGGCACGGTCGCTGTGTGCTCACTTCCGCCGTTCGCATCCCGCAGCTCAGCGACTTACATCTCTACAGAAGTCGTTGGGCCTGCCACTTCACCGGCTAAAATGCGATGTGCCTACCCGGTGGAATTCAACTCTGCACATGTTGCAGCGACTGTGGCAGCACCGGCAAGCCCTGGTGCAATACGTTCTGACGTATAGCCTGGGCCAACGAGATCCAGAGGTGGGGCAAATCACGCTGGAGGAGTGGTCTCAGATCAGGGACCTATGCACCCTTCTGCACAGTTTTGAAATGGCGACGAAGATGTTTAGAGCTGATGATGCCATTATCAGCATGACTATTACGGTGATTTACATGCTGGAGCACATGTTAAACAGAATACGGAGTCAGGTGGTGGCACAAGAGGAGGTGGAGGAAGTAGAGGAGGAGGAGTTGTATGCGGAAGGGCTAACATCTGCAAGGTCCAGACGGTCGGCAGCACCAAGGCGGCAGGCATGTGAGGGTGGGGGAGATGGTTTTACCAGGGCGCATGGTAGCAGCCAAACTAGTGAGGAAGGTGCAGGAGCCCAGGAAGAAGTGGAGGACGAACTGATGGAAGACTCATCAGATGAGGGAGACCTTGATCACATTTCTGTTGTGCGAGGTTGGGGAGAGAGGACAGAGGAAGGAAGCATGATTGTTACCTCGCCACCAACACAACAGGGACTTGGTGCTCCTGGATGTGCAACACACATGAGTGCCTTCTTGCTGCACTACTTGCAACATGACCCTCGAATTGTGAGAATTAGAAATAATCCTGACTACTGGGTTGCCACACTGTTAGATCCCCGGTACAAAAGTAAATTTGCCGAAATTATTCCTGCCATAGAAAGGGATGCACGCATGCAGGAGTATCAGCAGAGACTGTTGCAGAATCTTACATGTGCTTTTCCACAAAACACCAGTGGTGCACGTAGTGAATCTCACAGTTCCAACTTGCCAACCGTGGGACCGTCAAGTGTTCAGCACTCAAACCGTAACAGAACCACAGTATCTGCTGGTAACATCAATTTTGCGGAATCATTTCACCACTTTTTTAGCCCATCCTTTGCAAGGCCACAGGAGACAAGAAGTCTGACACATAGTCAACGCCTAGAGACGATGGTACAGGAGTATCTCCAAGTAAACATTGAAGCCATGACTGTGTCACTGGACCCTTGCTCTTTTTGGGCTTCCAATCTGGATAAATGGCCGGAGCTCGCCACTTACGCCTTGGAGATCTTGTCATGCCCCGCAGCCAGCGTTCTGTCTGAACGTGTGTTCAGCGCTGCTGGTGGTGTGCTGACAGATAAGCGCACACGGCTCTCCACTGATAATGTAGACAGACTCACGTTCATAAAGATGAACAAATCATGGATCCGAAACGACTTTTCTACCCCTGTGTCATCCTGGGGAGAGTAAAAGCTTGATGATTGGTTAAAATCACCCTACCAACCGTTTTAAGCTTTCAAATTACTAATCATGTTTATCTGTATCTTGACTGGAAAATAATTTGGGCTTTGTAGCAGTGTGCAGCACTGATCCTATTAGGCCATCTATAATAAGCTCCAACAGATTTAAAATTAAAAATAATTTTTAGCTGCATCTAGCCCGGAAAATAATTTTTTGGCTCCGAGATGCGCAAGACACATAAGTGCCTTCTTGCTGCACTACCTGCAGCATGACCCTCATATTGTCAGAATTCGAAGTAATCATGACTACTGGGTTGCCACACTCTTAGATCCCCCAAACTTTTCGATCAACCTTTTCATTTTAATAAAGACCAAAAAAATGGTCATTTTTGAAATTATAAGCATTAGCAGGTTGTTAGAAACTGAAATCAAACAGTTTTCAACTCAAAACTTTATTCTAGGTGATGTTACATTTTCACATAGGACCCCTTGTTCGAAAGGAGCTTCTGAACTCTCTCGTCCATTGAATTTGTCAGGTTTTGGATGGTTTCTGCTTCAATTGTTTTGCATGAGGACAGAATACCCTCCCAGAGCTGTTGCTTAGATGTGAACTGCCTCCCGCCATCATAGACACTCCTTTTAATGATGCTCCAAAGGTTCTGAATGGGGTAGAGGTCAGGGGAGCATGGGGGTCACACCATAAGTTTGTCCCCTTTTATGCCCATATCAGCCAGAGATGCAGATGTTTTATGTGCAGCATGAGATGGTGCATTATCATGCAGAAAAATGATCTTGCTGTGAAATACACGGTTCTTCTTCTTGAACCATGGCAGGAAGTGCTGTTTGAGAAAATCCACATACATTATGGAGTTCATCTTTAGCGCCTTCAGGGATCCTAAAGGGGCCGACAATCTCTCTCCCCATGATTCCAGCCCAAAACATTACTCCACCTCCTCCTTGTTGGCGCTGTAGCCGTGTATGCGTGGGGTGTCCATCAACCAGCCATCCTCCACTCCATCCATCTGGACCATCGAGCGCTGCACGGCACTCATCCGTGAACAAAACAGTTTTGAAATCAGTCTTCATGTAATGTTTGGCCCACTGGAGCCGTTTCTGCTTGTGTGAAGTGGATAGAGGAGGTCGACAGGATGGCGTATGCACAGCTGCAAACCTCTGAAGGACCCTGCATCTTGTTGTTCGGGGGACGTTGGAGGCACAAGCAGCTTCAAAAACTTGTCTGCTGCTATGACAAGGCTTTTTTGCCGCTGCTCTTTCAACCTGACTTAATTGCCTGTAGGAAAGAGTCCTCAATTTGCCCTTATCAGCACGCACACGTGTGTACTGTGAATCAGCTACATACTTCTTGATTGCCAAGACACTTCATCCTGATCATCGCACAATGTTGATTGTAGTCATGCCTTGACCTAAACACTCCACAATTTGTTGCTTCTCAGCAGCCGACACATCCTTTTTCTTTCCCATTTTGGCAGAAAATGTAGGCTGCTTAATAATGTGAGAGAGCCTTCTTAAGTAGTCTTGCCTTTCATTGGACACACCTGCCAAACTAATTAGCACAGGTGTCTGCAATTGCTTACAGTGATATAAAGAGCCCTGACACACATCACCATCAATGAGTTTAACTGACAAACAAACAAATTCTTCCCTTATCACTCCTAAACACTTTTTGCATAATAATTTGGAACGCAGTGTACATGTGCTTTTCCACAAAACACCAGTGGTTCACGTAGTGAATCTTACAGTTCTAACTTGTCAACCGTGGTCTGTATGGAATTGTTCAATAAAGGGCCCAAAATTAAGATAACATAGATGGGAGAGGTCTCTATGAATAGGAATTCCTAAGTATTTGATACCCTGTGAGGGCCAGGCAAAGGGAAAGTTGGACTGGATGGAATCCTATATGGATTTGGGGAGGGAGACATCGAGGGCCTCAGACTTCGCTGCATTGATTTTAAAATTTTACCATGTAACAAAGTGATCTATTTCAGCCATAACAGCAGGGATGGATATATGTGATTGAGTGATATATACTAGGACATCATCAGCAAATAGAGAGCACTTGTACTCGGTGCCTCCCACCTCAATCCACCTAATATTGGGGTTATGGCGAGTTGATGAGAGCAGGTGCTCCGTCACTAGGATGTATAAGAGAGGGGACAGAGGACATCCCTGCCTTGTCCCATTGGTGATTGTGAAAGGTGATGAAAATGTTCTGACGCACCCCCTGGGCCTTGGGACACCCAGAGCCGGACCCTTTTTGGTGGATGCTGGTGGTTGTAGTCTTCGTGGCGGTGACCCGGTTCCGTGGCTCAGGGCGGTCAAACCAGTGGCGGAACTATTTATGTGGTTTTGATGTTTAAATGTCCGACTACGCCACCTGTGGATTGCGGTCAGAGTGAACCGCCGCTACAGGGCAGACCGCTGAGGCTGGTGTTGTGGGTGCAGCAGAGCGTAGCATAACTCCCCACGGGAGGAGTATAGCCTCAGGGCAGTGTATGCGGAGGATGGGGGTGATGGTGCAGGGCAGCAGCAGTAACGACACGGAGTCAGTGATGCAGTCCAGGGCCTTTACTCACAGTTCTTATTATCCAGACCACGTCTGCAGGTAACGGCTGCCCACGTCGTACTGTGCTCACCAGGTGAGGGGCTCAGACAACTCCCAGATAACTTTGGAGCACTTCACAGGACCCCCTTTGTGTGTCCTTTGTCTGGCCTTTCTTACCAACACTTCTGTCTGGCTGCCTCGGGCCTCCTCTTGGTAAACTTGGCGCCAGTTTCCCTGACCATATGTGGTGCCTTCCTAGCGGGTGTAGCGAGGGGCTGCACCACATAAAATGTCAGAGCCTCCGGTTTCTAGCCGAGGGTCGTTTCCTGCCTCCACTAGTTCGGGGACCGGTCTCACCCTTTGGCCTGACCCCTCCACGCAGGTGGATTCGGGCGTGCGGTGGCGACTCGCCCGTCCGCACCCCTGGGATCCCTTCATTCCTCATTCCTGGAGCCTTCTCCGCTCCTCTTCCTTCCTTCTCCCTCTTCCAGGCCTGGGCCTCTGTTACTAGGCCCGCCTCCGGAGCAGAGCTCATGCAGAGCCCCTGCTCCCTGCCACTTCTGCTCAGACTTCTCTGCACTGAACTAAGATGGTGCCCACCTTTTATACTCCCTTCTCAATGCACCCAGGAACTGCTTCCTCCCTGCTCCTGCACTACAGGGTTCCCCTTCCTCAGTGTTCCCTCCCCCCACTCCAGCCAGCGACAGGGACTGTCACGCCCATCTCAGGGGCATATTGGTCGCCCTGCCCCACGGCAATGTGGTGTAATGCATGCAGGTGTCGGGTCCTGATCCACACTCCATCCTTACCTGAGAGTGAGATATCACACCTCTGGGTGAGGTGCAATACGTCTGTAGCAACCGAGCCCTCAGGGTGCTACAGTTCCATTTATCTTCAGCCTAGGTGACGTATTGCGATACAGGGCCGTGATTTTGGCTATAAAAGGGTCCCCTAGACCCCTACCCCAAGCTTTTTAAGAGAATCATATATGGCGTGCCAGGAGACTCTATGGAATGCTTTCTCAGCATCCAACGAGAGTATCTAATTACAAATTTTTAACTGCATCTAGCCCAGGAAATACTTTGTGCCTAGTAGCAGTGTCTGCTAGTCAGCGGATTATCCCGGCTGTTAAGCAAGCTACACCACCTGTAGTTTAGACACTTAATTTTTTCAAAGGAAATGCTTCGGGACCATGGGATACTTAGTGAAGAGCATCAGGAGGCACCCCAAGGCATAGGGGCTGGGACTGGCAGTAGGATGCCTTGCGGTGGACAGCCGAGCTCGATCCTTATAAAAGCTTTTTAACTGCAGCAGCTTTAGTGGACGCTACTGGAGCTGGAATTACCGCGGCTGCTGGCATGAGACTTGCCCTCCAATAGATCCTTGTAAATGGATTTAAAGTGTATTCATTCAAATTAGAGAGACAATTTAAATTAAAAAGCTTAGAGCTGCCTCCACCACAGGGGTGCTCGCTCGACCCACCAGCGGACAGGCACCAGTATTGGGAGAGGGGGGCTGGCCGTCAGGGTTCACCGCAGCTCTGGCACAAACCCGGCGACACGGAGGTGGCACGGGCAGGAGCGGACTGGCCGTGTCGGCTTCTCACTTTTTGGATTTTAGAAGGGCATGACATGCCTATATCTGTGTCTCCCCCTCCTTTTACTCCTCCACCTCTTTTATTTTCGCATGACTATATGTACTTGTCACTTTTCCATGTGTTAGTTATGTCTTCTGAGCAGTTTGTCAGCTTTTGGACACCTTTGAAGGTGTTTTCTATGTGTTTCTATGTGTTTTTGTTTGCCTGCCATTGGTTTTAACGGTGTTCGAAGGTGTTCGACGAACAGTTCGACGAACAGTTCGGCGAACACACGGGTGTTCGACGAACCGAACCGAACTCGAACACTACGGGGGTGGCTCAACACTAGTGTCCACACACGGTCCCCAGCCGCCTGGGGGCAGCCGGGTGTCCATAAACGGTCCCCAGCCGCCCCTATTTCTCCTTGGAACATCCCCCCACACACTTTTCTTAGCCCGGCCTGCTTTAGGCAGCATTGGACGAGCCCAGCAGAGAACCAGACTCCTCCGGTGGGCCCTGACTTCTCCATCGGTGGAGTTGAGAGTGCCAAGGTGAGGAGCATGATGATGATGACAGAAGTTAGCATCTGCTATGTTTTCTTTTAATGCAAGTGTAAGTGTGCAGCCTGCCACCCACCCACCCCCAGACTGCAATTCCATTCTGCTATCTTGCACTTTTAGTTTGGAGGAGGCCGAAGCTGGCCACTACCTCATGGCTGCTTCGGCAGCGAGGTATCCATACTCAGTCCCCAGCCACCCATATTTGTCCTGGTGTGCCTTATACATAAGATTAAGCGCGTATACCAAAACATTACCTGTGCCCTCCCCAGTGCATTTAGTGGGAAGGAGAGCCTATTCCGCTGTAGTGTGTGCATGCCAAACCCCTGTTCATGGTACATGCGAAGATGCCTCCCACCTTGCACCTGTCGTTGCAGACTTGCAACTATCCCCATTCAAGTCCTTGTCCCAGGGCAGTGTTCAATTGTACCTCTCCCATTCCTTGCAATGCAAGCGCAAGTATGCAGCCTGCCACCCACCCACCCCCAGGCTGCAATACCATACTGCTTGCTTGCTTGCACTTTAAATTGGGCCTTTTAGGCATGTGGAGGCGGAATCTAGCCACCACTCAGTCCCCAGCCGCCTGGTGGCCGGGTGTCCCCGCTTGCTCCCCAGCCTCCAGGGGGTGGCCGGGTGTCCATACTCGGTCCCTAGCCACCCCTATTTGTCCCGGTAACCTTTCCCACACTTTTCTTAGCCTGGCCAGCTTTAGGGCAGCATTGGCCGAGCCCACCAGACTATCAGACTCCTCCGGTGGGCCCTGGCTTCTCCATCAGGGGAGTTGAGAGTGCCAAGGTGAGGAGCATGATGAGGATGATAGAAGTTAGCATCTGCTTTATTTTGTTGTAATGCAAGCGCATGTATGTAGTAGCGGCTAGGCCTGAGGTGGTCAGCGTTTAGGCGCATATCCTACCTCCTCCGAGGATTGCTGGATGTTTTCCTGCTACTATCCAAGTTCAATGACTCCCGTTAAAACAAAGCTTCAGGTGATAAATGATGGATGAGGTAGTGGCAAAGGAGTAAGAGCAGGAGGAACAGGGACCATTCACATCAATATCAGGCCAGTCAACCAGATATGTCTTGTAGGATATGTTTCTGTAACAAAAGGAGCGGTTCGGCTACACAGTTATAGGGCATACAGTGAGTGCAATGCCTACCAAAAATTTCGAGCCACTCCAATGCCCCTTGGAAATGACATGGAGGTCAGAGGGCGTTAACTAAACCTTTTTTTCCATTTATAGCAACTGGGTCTCCCGTGCATTGTTGGCCTAAGCAGTGAATGGAAGGCTTTCCAAAAATTATGAGGAACTGCAATGCCCCTTACAAGAGCCATGTGTGGCACCTCAGGGGTCTGGTCACCACAGTAATAGAGATATTACGTCGGAGAGCAAGTGGGAGGTTTCCTGGTCAGGATCCCTTAAACATGCAACATCCTCCTGCCCCAATCCTGGGAGGAGAGAATTCTGCCCTTATAAACTGGATCTGGGGCGGGGTTGAGTGAGTCAGAGAACAGTCAGTGTCAGAGTGAGAGCAAGGGAAAGTAACAGCAAGGAGCTCTGTAGGAGCTAGGAGCTAAAGACCAGGGGCTGGAAGCTGAGCAGAGCTCGTCCTGGCAGAAGACAATAGGAACCGGACACAGGAGTCCGAAGCTGTGAGGACTTATATATCCAGCAGCAGAAACCAGCCGGCAGGGGATTTCAGGTCCTCTGGCCATAGAAGCCCGGAGGCTCAGTCACAAGCAAGGGACCAGCACCGCCGTCGTGGAGCGGAGGCTAACAGAAGGCCCCAAGTCACCAGCCATACGGGTGAGCACTACACGGTACACTCAGGGACGTGGGCTACTTCTACCCGCTTACAGCAAGGTAGCCAGGAAGAGTGCAGACAGACGGGGAGGCCTACAACTCCACCTGGCCAGGGGAACTCCTGCTTGCTCACAGACTGACCAGGCCTCTTATGCTAGCCAGTACTCCCGGGAGGGTCTACCTTATAATCATCAGTAAAGACCCTGAACTGCACTCAAAGACTCTGAGTCATTCCTGCTGTGCTCGTGCACCATCACCCCCATCATCCACACTCACTGCCCTGAGGCTATACTCCTCCCGAGGGGAGTTATCCCATTCTATGCTGCTCACACAACACCAGCCTCAGCGGTCTGCCTCGCAGCGGTGGTACTCCCTGACCGCAATCCATGGGTGGCGCAGTCGGACAATTAACCTCAAAACCTAAGAAAGACTGACACTGGTTTGACCAGCCTGAGCCACGGGACCGGGTCACCGCCACGGAGACTACAGACCACAGAGACCCGGCACCGGGTATCCCACACACGTGTACACACGGCCCAGGGGGCGCATCACATGCAGTACAGCATATTACAAACATAAGTCCCATTATTGGGGAGTGGGTGTCCCATGGTATTTGCTTATGCTTTCCAAGCAAAAGCTGCCAAAAATTAGGACGGAGCAACTTGCAATGCCCCTTAAAAGAGCCATGCAGTACAGCATATTACAAACATAAGTCCCATTATTGGGGAGTGGGTGTCCCATAGTATTTGCTTATGCTTTCCAAGCAAAAGCTGCCAAAAATTAAGACGGAGCAACTTGCAATGCCCCTTACAAGAGCCATGCAGTACAGCATATTACAAACATAAGTCCCATTATTGGGGAGTGGGTGTCCCATAGTATCTGCTTATGCTTTCCCAGCAAAAGCTGCCAAAAATTAGGACGGAGCAACTTGCAATGCCCCTTACAAGAGCCATGCAGTACAATATATTACAAACATAAGTCCCATTATTGGGGAGTGGGTGTTCCATAGTATTTGCTTATGCTTTCCCAGCAAAAGCTGCCAAAAATTAGGACGGAGCAACTTGCAATGCCCCTTACAAGAGCCATGCAGTACAGCATATTACAAACATAAGTCCCATTATTGGGGAGTGGGTGTCCCATAGTATTTGCTTATGCTTTCCCAGCAAAAGCTGCCAAAAATTAGGACGGAGCAACTTGCAATTCCCCTTACAAGAGCCATGCAGTACAGCATATTACAAACATAAGTCCCATTATTGGGGAGTGGGTGTCCCTTATTATTTGCTTATGCTTTCCCAGCAAAAGCTGCCAAAAATTAGGACGGAGCAACTTGCAATGCCCCTTACAAGAGCCATGCAGTACAGCATATTACAAACATAAGTCCCATTATTGGGGAGTGGGTGTCCCATAGTATTTGCTTATGCCTTGCAAGCAAAAGCTGCCAAAAATAAGGATGGAGGAACTTGCAATGCTGGCACCCTGTTGGTATAGTGGTGGTGGAGGCTGAGGATAAGGAGAAGAAGATTAAACAGCCGAAACGAGGAAGCGTATACCCATGTGTGGGTGTAAAGCGGTGCATGTGAATACACCTCCCGAAATAACACAGTGGATTTGACTTTATGTTACTCTGCTGTCATTTGGTGGTGATGAGAAGTCTGGCCCAATCCAGCCCTTGTTCATTTTGATAAGGGTCAGCTTGTCAGCATTGTCAGTTGACAGGCGAGTGCGCTTATCAGTTATAATTCCCCCAGCGGCACTAAAAACACGCTCCAATAACATGCTAGTGGCAGGGCAGGCCAGGACCTCCAAGGCGTACAGAGCGAGTTCATTCCAAGTGTCCAGCTTGGATACCCAATAATTAAAAGGCACAGAGGAATCACGGAGGACGCTGGTACGATCGGCAAGGTACTCCCTCACCATCTTTTGAAACTTTCCACTCCTTGTGAGAGTACCCCGCGCCTCAGGGCCTGTAAGCTGGGCGGGTGTCAGAAAACTGTCCCAGAACGTTGACAGTGTTCCCCTGCCTCTGCTGGATTGGAGTTGCATCTCTCTTGCCTGTACGCCTTGGTTGGGCAACGAACTGTGACCTCTGCCGCTAGCGTGTTCAGATGGGAATTTTTTTAAGAGTTCTGCAGCAAGGGCCTTCTGGTATTGCCCCATTTTTGTAGACCTCTCCACCTCAGGAATAAGAGAGTGAAAGTTCTCCTTGTAGCGGGGGTCTACAAGTGTCACCAACCAGTAATGACTGTCACCCAACATTTTGACAACGCGAGGGTCACGGTTAAGGCAGCGTAACATAAAGTCAGCCATGCATGCCAGACTGCTAACGGGCAAGATTTCCGTGTCCTCACCAAGATGACGACTGACCATGCTCTCCTCCTCCTCCTCTTCCTCCTCCCCCCTGTCTTCAGGCCACCCACGCGGAACGACGGTATGACACTTGTACAGGTACTACCGTCTACAACGCATGATAGCAGCTCCTGTTCTTCCTCCTCCTCCTCCTCCTCCTCTCCCTCATTGTCCCCCAATGCACGTTGGGATGAGATGAGGCTGGGCTGTGTGTAATCACCCGCTACGGCTTCTTGATCCATCTCATCATACTCTGGCTGCAATGCCTCCTCTTTAATTCTCTGCAGAGAGCGTTGCAAAAGACAGACAAGTGGGATGCTGACACTAATGATGGCATCATCGCCACTCACCATCTTGGTGGCCTCCTCAAAGTTTGTCAGGATGGTACATATGTCAGACATCCAGGTCCACTTCTGAGATCTTATGTGTGGAGTCTGACCTGAATATCGACGGCCTTGTTGCAGCTGGTACTCCACAACTGCTCTCTTCTGCTCACAAATCCTTTGCAACATGTGGAGGGTAGAGTTCCAACGTGTGGGGACATCACACACCAGTCGGTGTGCCGGAAGCTGCAAACGCTGCTGCAACACAGCAAGGGCGGCGGAAGCTGTAGCCGACTTGCTAAAATGAGCTGACAGGCAGCGTACTTTCAAGAGCAGATCTGGCAACTCGGGGTACGATTTAAGAAACCGCTGAACCACGAGGTTAAGCACATGAGCCGGGCATGGTACGTGTGTGATCTCACCTCGCCTCAGAGCCGCCACCAGGTTACGGCCATTGTCACACACGACCATGCTGGGATGTAGGTTCAGCGGTCTCAGCCACAGATCTGCCTGCTCTTTCACAGCTGTCCACAACTCGCAAGCAGTGTGAGGTTTATCACCTAAGTTTATGAGTTTCAGCACAGCCTGTTGCCGCTTGGCGGAGGCAGTTCTGCAATGCTTCCAGCTTGTAACTGATGTGGTGATATCTGAGATGGAGGCTGAACATGAGGAGGAGGAGGAGGAGGAGGATGCACAGGAGCTGTACACTGTGGGGGCAACTCTGACTGACATAGGGCCCGCAATCCTCGGTGTGGGGAGGATGTGTTCCGTCCCAAGGTCCGACTGGGTCCCGGCTTCCACTAGGTTTACCCAGTGTGCCGTCAGAGAGATGTACCGTCCCTGGCCACAAGCACTTGTCCACGTGTCCGTTGTCAGGTGAACTCTCCCAGTAACTGCGTTGTTGAGAGCACGGCAGATGCTTTGGGACACGTGCTTGTGTAGTGCGGGGATGGCACACCGGGCAAAATGTTGTCGGCTGGGGACTGAGTACCGAGGGACGGCCACCGCCATAAGATTGCGGAAGGATTCCGTCTCCACCAGCCTAAAAGGCAGCATTTCCAATGCAAGCAGTCGTGAAATGTGCGAATTTAGGACTGTGGCCTGTGGGGCGTTAGCTGCGAATTTCCGCTTTCGTTCAAAGGTCTGGGATATGGACAATTGAACGCTGCGGTGGGACGTGGACGTGGACGTTGATGCTGTTTCTTGAGAAACTGCCATAACAAGTGAAGACTGAGAGGAGGGGGCATCTTTACATGCAGTATGGACAGGGGATTGCCTTGCACACACAACAGGGGGTTCTATTGCACGCACAACAGTGGAAGAAGCAGTGGTGACACCCGCTGACACTGGTCGTGGTCCCTGGGTTTCGCCCCACAAAGTCGGGTGCTTTGCTGCCATGTGCCTGATCATGCTGGTGGTGGTCATGTTGGTAGTTTAGTCACCCCTGCTGATGCTGGCATGGCAGGTGGAACATATGGCCTTTTTGGGGTTATCAGCAGAGTCTTTAAAAAAATTCCAGACTCTGGAAGACCTACCGCTTGTACTGGCAACGTCCCTCGTGTTGGTGTTACGGGGAACGGTTGCCTGTTTTCTGTCTGCAGCCACCACACTGTTTCTTCCTTATTTTTGTGGTACTCTGCCTCCCTTCCCCTGTGTGCTGCTGGCCTCACTCTGCAAGTCCTCCTTCCACGTTGGGTCAGTTACTAGATCATCCACCACCTCCTCCTCTTCCACTTGCGCACCACGATCCTCCTCCTCACTTCCTGGCAATTGTGTCTCGTCATCTTCCACCTCTTGTGACAGATTGCCAACGTCGACTTCCTGTGGCCGTGGCTGTTCAAATATTTGGGCATCGCAACATGGGATCTCCTCTTCCACCACTTCAAGCGTATAAGGCGAGGGGCCCAAATATGGAAATGGACCAGTGAACAGCTCTTCAGTGTGCCCAAGTGTGGGATCACTTGCTGTCTGACGACGCTCGGCATGGTGTGAGGAAGGAGCATCAGGGTGAGGAGGAGTATGCGGTCGAGACTCACGGCTACTATGAGTTGACCGTGTGGAAGACAGACCGAAGGTGGTGGTGCCCAGGTAACTGGAAGTATTATCTGCTATCCAATTAATAACCTGTTCACACTGATCAGTTCTCAATACTGGTGTTGTTCTGTGCTTCCCTAGTAATTTGGTCAAGAAGTGGGAGCGAGAAGATGTGGCTGTTGGTTGTGGCACATTTTCACCTTGGCCACGGCTCTGTCCTCTGCACAAACCATCACCAGAACGTCCACTTCCACGTCCCTTGCCACGCGCCTTGCCCATTGTAAATGAAGTAAAATAGCTTACACTTGCACTATCAATGGAAAAAAGGTAATAAAGAGTAGATTAGAACCGTGGAAGAGGAAAACCACAGTTATTGTTTACTGGGGAATAACACACTTTTTTAAATAGAGATATTTGCGGCTGAACAGTGAGCGACACAATCAAACTGCTTTTTTTTTAGATACCAAAGGCCCAAAACTGGATAGCACAGCGATTTGACCCATGGAACTGCGAAACCACACTGGGATGTCGGGCCTACACAAGACTATTTTCAACAGATATATTTTTGTGTCACAACAGTCAGGAGACACTACTGTTTTTCTTTACGGTAAAAACTACCAAAAGCTGAATAATAGAGATTTTTTACCGTGGGATGGCAAAACCACAGTTATTGTTTACTGGGGTATACCACACTTTTTTAAATAGAGATATTTGCGGCTGAACAGTGAGCGACACACTCAAAATGCTTTTTTTTTAGATACCAAAGGCCCAAAACTGGATAGTACAGTGATTTGACCCGTGGAACTGCGAAACCACACTGGGATGTCGGGCCTGCACAAGACTATTTACAACAGATATATTTTTGTGTCACAACCGTCAGGAGACACTACTGTTTTTCTTTACGGAAAAAACTACCAAAAGCTGAATAATAGAGATTTTTTACCGTGGGATGGCAAAACCACAGTTATTGTTTACTGGGGTATACAACACTTTTTTAAATAGAGATATTTGCGGCTGAACAGTGAGCGACACACTCAAACTGCTTTTTTTTAGATACCAAAGGCCCAAAACTGGATAGTACAGCGATTTGACCCGTGGAACTACGAAACCACACTGGTATGTCGGGCCTACACAAGACAATTTTCAACAGATATATTTTTGTGTCACAACAGTCAGGAGACACTACTGTTTTTCTTTACGGAAAAAACTACCAAAAGCTGAATAATTGAGATTTTTTACCGTGGGATGGCAAAACCACAGTTATTGTTTACTGGGGTATACCACACTTTTTTAAATAGAGATATTTGCGGCTGAACAGTGAGCGACACACTCAAACTGCTTTTTTTTTAGATACCAAAGGCCCAAAACTGGACAGTACAGCGATTTGACCCGTGGAACTGCGAAACCACACTGGAATGTCGGGCCTACACAAGACTATTTTCAACAGATATATTTTTGTGTCACAACAGTCAGGAGACACTACTGTTTTTCTTTACGGAAAAAACTACCAAAAGCTGAATAATAGAGATTTTTTACCGTGGGATGGCAAAACCACAGTTATTGTTTACTGGGGTATACCACACTTTTTTAAATAGAGATATTTGCGGCTGAACAGTGAGCGACACACTCAAACTGCTTTTTTTTTAGTTACCAAAGGCCCAAAACTGGATAGTACAGCAATTTGACCCGTGGAACTGCGAAACCACACTGGGATGTCGGGCCTGCACAAGACTATTTACAACAGATATATTTTTGTGTCACAACCGTCAGGAGACACTACTGTTTTTCTTTACGGAAAAAACTACCAAAAGCTGAATAATAGAGATTTTTTACCGTGGGATGGCAAAACCACAGTTATTGTTTACTGGGGTATACAACACTTTTTTAAATAGAGATATTTGCGGCTGAACAGTGAGCGACACACTCAAACTGCTTTTTTTTAGATACCAAAGGCCCAAAACTGGATAGTACAGCGATTTGACCCGTGGAACTACGAAACCACACTGGTATGTCGGGCCTACACAAGACAATTTTCAACAGATATATTTTTGTGTCACAACAGTCAGGAGACACTACTGTTTTTCTTTACGGAAAAAACTACCAAAAGCTGAATAATTGAGATTTTTTACCGTGGGATGGCAAAACCACAGTTATTGTTTACTGGGGTATACCACACTTTTTTAAATAGAGATATTTGCGGCTGAACAGTGAGCGACACACTCAAACTGCTTTTTTTTTAGATACCAAAGGCCCAAAACTGGACAGTACAGCGATTTGACCCGTGGAACTGCGAAACCACACTGGAATGTCGGGCCTACACAAGACTATTTTCAGCAGATATATTTTTGTGTCACAACAGTCAGGAGACACTACTGTTTTTCTTTACGGAAAAAACTACCAAAAGCTGAATAATAGAGATTTTTTACCGTGGGATGGCAAAACCACAGTTATTGTTTACTGGGGTATACCACACTTTTTTAAATAGAGATATTTGCGGCTGAACAGTGAGCGACACACTCAAACTGCTTTTTTTTTAGTTACCAAAGGCCCAAAACTGGATAGTACAGCGATTTGACCCGTGGAACTGCGAAACCACACTGGGATGTCGGGCCTACACAAGACTATTTTCAACAGATATATTTTTGTGTCACAACAGTCAGGAGACACTACTGTTTTTCTTTATGGAAAAAACTACCAAAAGCTGAATAATAGAGATTTTTTACCGTTGGATGGCAAAACCACAGTTATTGTTTACTGGGGTATACCACACCTTTTTAAATAGAGATATTTGCGACTGAACAGTGAGCGACACATTGAAACTGCTTTTTTTTTAGATACCAAAGGCCCAAAACTGGATAGTACAGCAATTTGACCGGTGGAACTGCGAAACCACACTGGGATGTCGGGCCTACACAAGACTATTTTCAACAGCTATATTTTTGTGTCACAACAGTCAGGAGACACTACTGTTTTTCTTTATGGAAAAAACTACCAAAACCTGAATAATAGAGATTTTTTACCGTGGGATGACAAAACCACAGTTATTGTTTACTGGGGTATACCACACTTTTTTAAATAGATATATTTTCGGCTGAACAGTGAGCGATACACTCAAACTGTTTTTTTTTTTTAGATACAAATGGCTCAAAATGGATAATACAGAGGTTTGAACCGTGGAGGTGCAAAACAACACTTCTGTTTCTCTAGCCTACACCAGACTATTTTCAACAGTTATATTTGTGTCTGAAAAATCAGAGACACGCTTTTTTTTTTTGGGGGGGGGGACACCAAAAGGTTAGTAAGACGGGTATTTGTACAGTGTGAAGGAGGAAAAAAAAAGGAGGATTTAGATGAAAAAAAAAGGATTTTTCCTGGCCCCCGACACCTGGTGCTAAGTCCAGCAATTTCAGCAACAGGAGCACACAGGACTGTAATGCAGCGTTTGCTGGTATAACCACTGTGTCTCCTATACAGCCTGCCTGCCTGGTATCTGGGATGGATATTATTCCTGAAAAGGACTGTTTGTTTGTTCTGGCAGCTTTTACAGACCCTACACTAACTATTTCGCAGTTTATATCTCTCCCTAAATCAGCAGCGCTGTCCCTACACTGTCTAATCCGGAGCGACTGTGTCCAAGATGGCGGCGCCCCATTTTAAATACTCGAGGTGGCGCTGTGCGGCCAGCCAATCACTGTAATGCCCACAACCAACATGGCTGCAGCATTACAGTGACTGCCTGGCAATCCCTGCATGTTCATTGGCTCTGTAAAGAGCGCGAAACATGCAGGGCGGAGACCCGAGCTCCCGCCCGAGTAACCCGGAAATGCTTGGTGCTCGCCGAACATCCCGAGTAGCGTGATGCTCGGGCGAGTACCGAGCAGTGTCGAGCATGTTCGCTCAACACTAGATCTTACTGAAAATGACAATAATTATTGAAAACATTTGGAAATGAAATAATACATATTTAGTAAAAGATGGTACTAGTCATCTGTTGCAGTGAAGGACTATAGTAATGTTTGTAAATGTGACCTAGAGAATCCTTAAAACCTATTTCCCATTGTGATGCTGAGTCACTTCTCGCAGTCAAGCTCTGAGATGGGGAAGTCAAGGAGTTCGAGGTCAAATGCCAGAAGAGCATGTCAAAGACAAAAGGGATAGGACAAATGAATACTCAAAGGCAAAGTCAGGGGTCATGCAACTAAGATCAGAATATCAGGACAGAGAGCACAGAGCAAACACACCACCAAGCAAGCCTATGACTGTCAATGGTCTGACCATTGCCAGCCAGCTAAATAGCTAGGTAATCACCCAGAATGGGTGACACATGGAGGGAAACCCCTCAGCCCCGACCAGATTGGGCAGCTGAGCTGTCACTAACGTACTGATAGCCCAGAATGTCCCTGCCTGAGACAGTAGAGAAAAATTGGTGTGCACAAAGTAGTGGAGGAGAGGTGCAGGTGGAAGGTGGTTATGAGCCCCTGGGACATCTAGTTGGGTAAATTCACTGCACACTCTTGTCATGAATGCAATTTCTTTTTATTTCAAAATTCAAATGCAGGTAGACATAAGCTCAGAGCAAGCAAAAAGTGCAAATTATTGATGCGACATAAAGAGTAGAGAAGTTTGTCCTTGGCTATGGTATCATGGTGTGCTTTTCTGCGCATCTGATGTGTGAGCCATGGACTCACATCAGAGGCGCAGGAGTGTACACCATGACACCATAGCCAAGGACAAACCTCTGTACTATACCAAGGACTACTAGAACCTTTATGGACAAGCTCAGCACACTAAGAGCGACTTTGTGAACAAGACCAAGGACTGGATCAACACGTTATGCCGCATCTATAATTTGCTTGCTCTGGGGTTATGTCTACCTGCACTTGAATTTTGAAATAAAAATAAATTGCACTCATCACAAGAGTGTGCATTGGATTTACATAACTTCCTGCCTCAGATTGGGCAGCTGGACTGTCACTCATAATACCGACAGCCCAGCATACCCCTGATCCTATAGGCCGGCTGAGTTGTCACTCACATTATTCTTAGTCACAATTACAAGAGTGGTGGAATCATGACAGTACCCCCTCTTCTAGGTGGGCCACTGGACCCCAGATTTCCAAGAAAATCTAGACTGAAGGGTCCTGACTAGATGATCGGCCTTCAAGGATCAAGCTGTAACCCAGGATCACTCCTCAGGTCTGTATCGCTTAAAATGGATGAGGTACTGGGGGGAATTTTGGACTTTCCTACAAGGGCGCCCTCAGACCTGGGTGTTTTCTTTATCTCCCAATACTACAGAACGGGTTTCTGTCAACATCTTCTTTGATGCCTTTGATGTAATTTATGACGAACCTAACAGAATCCAGGTCGCAGAGGCTAAGATCATAAATTTGACATAGAGGCGCTGCACTGCAAAGGACTATAGCATAGAATTCTGGCAATAGTCTACTGAGGTCCAATGAAACGATAGGCCCTCAGGTGCCAATTCCATAGGAGCATTTACGAAGCTCTTAAGGATGCGCTGGCTCTTCGTGCTCCTCCCTTTTTGTTTGGTGAAGGCCAGGACCCAGGCAATATGAATGGACCGCATAATCCATGAGAGATGTGGTGAGCAGCAGGGTGCCTTTTGTAATCCCCTGAGCATTACCCGAGGTGGAGCCGATGAAGGTTGGAGCCGCCAATTCTTGTGCTGTTGAAAGGAAATGTCGATATCATCTAGGACTCTACTGTGGTTTCACTGGGCATTTTCTAGGCAACTGTCCAACTCAAGAAAGCAAGTCATCGGGAAGTGCATAGGTCTGGGTGATTGTCAAGTAGGTCACCCAGACTTCCTTTTTCATCCTCTGATACAGTATTGCTTAAAACTGTGCTATCCTTCAAGAATCAGGTGTTATCAGCATTGGCTTTCATTCACTGTGGGTCTGCAGCTAACTTTATTGGTTCAAGACTGGTATTGAAATTATGATCAGGGACAGTTAGTTTGGAATGACCCATTCAAATTTTTGCCACTGACAAGACAATGTTATTTCAGAACTGGGTCCAACAGGTAAAGGTGGAATTCATGCTCTAATTGGAAGAATTTCACTCTGAATTCATCTCCTGTTTTGTTTTGGATAATTTATTCACAATCCTGTTATTGATTGGTGTCAATAGCAAACACACCACCAAGTAAGGCTACAACTGGCAATGGTCTGACGATTACCAGCCAGCAAAATAGCCAGGTAATCACCTAGAATGGGTGGCTCCTGGTCGAAACCCCTCAGGCCCGGCCAGATAGGGCAGCGGAGCTGTCACTCAAAATGCTGTCAGCCTAGCATGCCCCTGCCTCAGATTGGGCCTCTGGACTGTCACTCACAATAATGACGGCCCAGCATTCCCCTGATCCTATAGGCTAGTTGAGCTGGCACTCACAGCATCCTTAGGACACAGAGAGTAGTGGAATCATGACACCCATCAGCAGCATCATCACTCTAATGCTTTTATAATTTCCTCTACCATTGAACAAAATTTGCAATGCTGCTATGTTTCAACTAGCAAGAAAACTCATCATATCCATGCATACAAATATTATGTTTTATCACTGCACTAAGCATGCCATGTGCAGATATAGATATCCATAAACAGGTGAGCCAATCATTTCAGACCAACAGCGTTCATACAGCATACTCACTGCAAAGACCCTTATTGCGTAACACACAAAGGTCTCTATTGACCTACTGTATATCAGTGCTTGATTCTTCCTGCCCTTTAAATTTGTAGCCTTTTTGTCCAGGAGACGCATACCTTATTAATATCCCTACAGAGAAAAGTACATCTTGATGTGACTGATGGGCACATACGAATTGGCGAATTTGTGCTTTAAGTTACTAACTTTTATAAGTATAATCTAAGTAGCAGTAAAGCAGTTTGAATTTCACATACCGTATTTTTCGGACCATAAGACGCAATTTTTTTCCCCAAAATTTGGGAGGAAAATGGGGGGTGCGTCTTATGGTCCGTAAGTAACTTACCAGTGATGGTGGAGTGGGATAGGTGGCGGCGACAGTGGCAGCAGGTGGCGGCGGCGACAGTGGCAGCAGGTGGCGGCGGCAGACCTGTTTCTTGCTGTGAGAGGCGTGAGCGGCTTCCAGTGCGCGCGGCCATCTTTTTGAAGCTGATCTACAGGAAAATGCCACCGGAGCCGGCGCATGCACTCTGCTACGACGGCGGCCATTTACCTGCAGATCTCAGCTTCAGAGAGATGGCCGCGCGCACCGGAAGCTGCTCATGCTGCTCTGCCACACTACTCACAGCAAGACACCGGCCCGGTACCAGGCCCCAGCCACCACTCACCCAGGCCCCAAGCCCCCAGCCACCACTCACCCAGTCCCCAAACCCCAGCGCAAGCCATCACTCAGCCAGGGCTCAAGAACCCAGAGCCAGTCACCACTCACCCAGGCCCCTAGCCCCCAGAGCCAGCTACCACTCACCCAGGCCCCAAGCCCCCAGAGCCAGCCACCACTCACCCAGGCCCCAAGTCCCCAGAGCCAGCCACCACTCACCCAGGCACCAAGCCCCCAGCGCCAGCCACCACTCACCCAGGCACCCAAGCCCCCCAGCCCACCAGCACCAGGCACCCAGGCCACCAGGTGCCTAGCCCCAGGTCACCGGCGCCAGGCCACCAGGCGCCCAGTGCAGACCATCAGCACCAGGCAGCCAGGCCACCAGGAATCCAGCCCCAAGCCACCAGCGCCAGGCACCCAGGCGACCAGCGCAAGCCACCAGCACCAGGCCCGGCTTCCTGAAGGACCTTGCCTCCTGTGTCCCCCACTGCATGGCCCTTCCAGGTAAGATACCTATTCAGACTATAAGACGGACCCCCATCTTATCAAAAAAAAATTCCTATTTTCCACCCCAAAATTTGGGGTGCGTCTTATGGTCCGGTGCGTCTTATAGTCTGAAAAATACGGTATTTAATGTTTGTATTTTGTTTAACATAGTCATGGCAGCTTGGACCTGTTCGTACTTGCTTTATTCTTAGGAGGTGATGGTCAGTTTCTTTTATGATTATGAATATATCAACTCTGGTGAAGATACTGTCTTTTCTTCCAAGTCAGAAAAGAGTAATTTAGAAGTATGGAATACATTTTATTTGGTGATTGATATTTATCAAATGTATATTAGTTTTCTTTTTTTTATTAGCAATCATTTACTTTCTCTAGTTCTATTTTCCTGTATACTGTCTTTTCCCTCATAACAGCCATCTGGCTCCCAGCCCCCATTATTGATTGTAGGAGGATTTCATGGGGGAGTAGCCAACTTTGTTCAAGCAAACATTATCTAATTATGTTTCTATAAAGCAATAATGAACCATGTTTTGCAGAATTTTCCTTTCCCCCATATTGTTCTAACATCCTCAAATCCCCTGCTAGCAAATTTGCCTTGTGCCAGTAACATTCATTTATAAGGAAAAGTTTAAAAGTTTTAATACAACCTACAATATAATGTACTGGTATGCTAGTTATCATTTATCACCAATGACTGTGACTTTAAATCTAAAACCACACAAACATATTTCTGTCAGGTAAAAGGCTTATTCCTGTCATAAATGTAGATAAAGCATAGGCTGGACAATAAATAAAATCTAATGTGTATGTTACAGGCAGGGCAGGTTTTAAGCGTGGCGGGGTTGATGGAAAACTGGGCCCCCAGCCAGTGGCATGCCTCTAATAGCGGCAGACCCCGCGGCATCATATACATGATTAAGGCACATAAGGTCTGAAATGCGTCTGTACATGACCACCTCCTGTGTGGCCTACGACTTTTCTGCATATGATTTTTAAAATACTTTTCCAATAAATAATTATTGATTTTAAATAATACTTTTGGATGCTGGATCACTCCTTGTTTTTTCCTGCTAATCTCCCTGGGCACTGCCTGTTTCGTGCATCTTATGTCTGAGTAAGTTGAGCTGACTTTTTTCCTATTTTTTTTCACGACTATAGAGAGTGCATTATACTATATGGAGGAATATGAGGTGTGCATTATACTATATGTTGGACTATGGGGTACATTATAATATATGGAGCACTATGGGGGGTGCATTATAATATTTGGAGGATTATGGGAGTGAATTATACTATATGAAGGACTATGGGGGTGCATAATGCTATATAGAAGGCAATGCGGGGCCAATTATTCTAAATAGAAAGCAATGTGGTGACCATTTTAATATTTGGAGGGCTATATGGGGGACATTATACAATATCGAGGGTCATGTGTGAACCATTATAATTTATGGAGGACTATTTTACTGTATGCGAGCGATTATACTATGTGCCTATATGTATGTGCTCTGTTCACGCATGTGTTGGTATGTATGTGCTTCATCCATGCATGTTTCTGTATATATGTGCTCTGTGTATGCATGCGTCTGTATGTAGGTGCTCCATATACATGTACCAGTATGTATGTACTGTACGTACAGTATGTATGTACGTAAGTGACTCTATGTGTGTGCTCTGTGTATACATTGGCATGTAAAAGTTTTGGCACCTCTGGTCAAAATGACTGTTATTGTGAACAGTTAAGCAAGCTGAAGATGAAATGTTCTCTAAAAGGCCTAAAGTTAAAGATGACACATTTCCTTTGTATTTTAGGCAAAAATATATATTGTAATTTTTTTACATTTTAAAACTTGTAAAAAGGAAAATGGGTCGACGCAAAAGTTTGAGCACCCTTGGAAATTTGTGTGCTCAAATAATTTTGGCCAAGGTTTCAGACCTTAATTAGCCTGTTAGGGTTATGGCTTGTTCACCATCATCGTTAGGAAAGCCCAGGTGATGCAAACTTCCCTGCTTTATAAAAACCCAGACTCTTATTACCTTGTGCCAAAAAACAGCGGCCATGGGTTCTTCTAAGCAGCTGCCTAGAACTCTGAAAATGAAAATGGTGGAGGCCAACAAAGCAGGAGAATGTTATAAGAAAATAGCAAAGTGTTTTCAAGTTGCCCTTTCCTCAGTTGGAAATGTAATTAAGAAATGGCAGTTAACAGAAACAGTGGTGGTCAAGATAAGGTCTGGAAGATCAAGCAAAATTTCATTGAGAGATGCTCGTAGTATTGCTAGAGAGGCAAATCAGAACCCCCTAATTGACTACAAAAGACCTTCAGAAAGATTTATCAGACTCTGGAGTTGTGGTACATTGTTCTACTGCTCAGAGACAACTCAAGGATCCAAGACTTTTTCTATGTACACAAAAGGCCTTTTTCTCTCAAATAATGTTCACAAATGTGTCTAAATCTGTATTAGTAAGAACTTATCCCTTGTCGAGATAATACATCTACATCACAGGTGTGGCATATCCAGATGCTGATTCAAAACATGATTATAGCACAGGTGTGCCTTAGGCTGGTCACAATAAATGGCCACTCTAAAACATGCAGTTTTATCACACAGCAAAATACCACGGATGTCATAAGTTTTGAGGGAGTGTGCAATTGGAAGGCTGAATGCAGAAATGTGCACCAGAGCTGTTGACTGTGAATTGAATGTTCATTTCTCTACCATAAGCTGTCTCCAAAGGCGTTTCAAAAAATTTGGCATTACATCGAGCCAACCTCACAACTGCAGACTATGTGTAACCACACCAGCCCAGGACCTCAATATCCAGTATTTTTACCTCCAAGATCATCTGAGACCAGCCACCTGGGCAGCTGCTGCAACAATTGGTTTGCTTAACCAAAGAATTTCTGCTCAAACTGTCAGAAACCATCCCAGTGAAGCTCATCTGTATACTGTTGTCCTCATCAGAGTCTCCACCTGACTGCAGTTCATCGTCGTAACTGACTTGAGTGGGCAAATGCTCACATTCAATGGTGTCTGGCACAATGAGGTGTTCTCTTCACAGATGAATCACGTTTTTTACAGTACAGGGCAGATGGCAGACTGTGTGTATGGCGTCGTGTGGGTGAGTGGTTTGATGATGTCAACATTGTGGGGTTATGGTATGGGCAGGTGTATGTTATGGACAACATATACAGGTGCATTTTATTGAAGCCATTTTGAATGCACAGAGATTCCATGACGAGAACCTAAGGCTCACCATTGTGCTGTTCATCCATGACCATCACCTCATATTGCAGCATGATAATGCATGGCCCCATGTTTCAAGGATTTGTACAAAATTCCTGGAAGCTGAAAACATACCAGCTCTTGCATGGCCAGCATACTCACCGAACATGTCACCCATTGAGCATGTTTGGGATGCTCTGAATTGGCGTATGACAGTGTGTTCAAGTTCTTGCCAGTATCCAAAAACTTTGCACAGCCATTGAAGAGGGGTGGACCAACATTCCACAGGCCACAATCAACAACTTGATCAAGTCTATGCGAAGGATATGTGTTGTACTATGTGAATCAAATGGTGGTCACAACAGATACTGACTGGTTTTCCGACCCCCCCAGACCAACATAATAGAGTAAAACTGCACATTTCAGAGAGGCCTTTTATTGTGGCCAGCCTAAGGCTCACCTGTGAAATAATCATGCCGTCTAATCAGCATCTTGATATGCCACACCTGTGAGGTGGATGAATTATCTTGGCAAAGAAGTGCTTACTAACACAGATTTAGACAACTTTGTGAACAATATTTGAGAGAAAAAAGTCTTTAGTATACATAGAAAAAGTCTTAGATTCCCAAGTTCAGCTCATGAAAAATGAGAGCAAAAACAAAAGTGTTGCAGTTATATTTTTGTTCAGTGTACATGTGTGTATAGCATGCAGTTTGTGTATACGTGTGTGTCACATACTGTGTATGTTTAGCATCCACATTTATAAATACCGGTAGCACAGACGAGAGTTCATAGTTGTAAGCATCAGCAATCGCCAAACGAATGAGCAAAATGCTTCCTATTCAACGGGTGGATGGAGTGTTTATGCGGAACAAAAAAAAAATTGTTTTCAGCCTCACATTACCAGGTGCAAACTGCAAAAGTGCTACTGATTCATTAAGCAACAAATTTTTTTTTTTTTTCTGTTCCTGGGTACAAAGTGTGTTTTCCTAACCCTTTATGCCTAAAACAAATAGAAAATAGTTGTTCCACAAAAACTTTGCTTCTGTGATCAGGACAATGAAATTTTGAAATTTGTCTATTTTCGGGAAAATTCTCGATTCGTATTCAATACTGAGTAGTCTTCCAGAATATTCTTGAACTGCTACAATTGTGCAGAAGTTTCTACAATTTTCCAGAATTATCTAGAAGTTTCTAGAAACTTTTAAAACTTTCTAGAACGTTCTCGGACTGTTCAATAGTAGTCATACAAGTATAAAAGCACAGGTGACTCGAACCAACATTTCGGTTTATGTTATTGCTGAATAAGAGAATAACGAATCGTAGTTAAAGGGACACGGTCAGGTCATTTTTAGTATGATACTAATATTACCCTTGAATAGGGCCTGGGCAGACCTTTTAAAAACATGTAAAATCATTATTCTACCCTTTGTAGTTTCCATGTTATCAGCATTGTCAGACCCTACAGGGAGCTGGTACATTAGTCCTCTCCATTATAAGCAAACCGGAATAGTCCGGCTGCTGTATAAACTGTCATGTAATTATGCACTCCCTCTCAGAAGCTCCCTCCTCCCTCCTCCCTTTGCTCTCAGTGCAGTGTCAGGTTTCAGTTTCCATAGGAGCTACTGTACTGTTCTGTTGAGGACACGGAGGGAGAGAGCTATTTGTTTCAGATGGCATCAAGAGGTTGTTTGCGCCCAGCAGATGCATTTTGCTACATGTGTGGACAATTTATAAAGACAAGAGCAAGAAAGTATTCCGTGAAAGCATGTTGTAAGATGTGCGAGGCCTACAAGGCATATTTCGGCATGCCTGTAGGGGATCAAGACAAGTCCGGAGCACCTCATTTCACATGCGAATATTGCAAGAAAACTCTTGAAGATAAGGTGAACAATTGCTGCTCGTTTCGATGGCAGTGCTTTATTTTGTAGAATTTCAATCATTTAGATCTACTACAGTTTAAAGAGTTGCAATTAACAAAATTTTCACATATGTCAATGCACTATAGTAAAATATGTATTAAGTAATGTGTAAAATTTCCTGCTTTTAAATTTATATAATTAATTATATCTGCTATGTTACAGGTTGGTACAGGGGAGAAAAGAGCCATGAAGTTTGCTATCCCGCGAATTTGGTGGCAAACGACAGACCACTCAAGCAACTGCTACTTCTGCATGGTGGATCCTGCCAAACATCACACAGGCAAGAATGCGCCTCAAATCATTTATTCAGACATTCCTTCTTCCATTGCCCCAATTCCACACTGCCCCGAGCTGCCTGTTCCAACTCCTCCGAAGAGGGATCAGCCATCTTCAGGAAAAAGCAGCAAGTCAGACAGCAAGGAAGATATTGGAGATCAAGATTACGTTTTCACAGATGCGGTTGAGGAGAGAAGGCCATACTTTCCTAAACAGAAAGGCGTCAACGATCTGATCAGAGACCTTCATCTTACCAAGTCCAATGCTGATCTTCTGACATCCAGGCTCAAGCAGTGGAACTTGTTGGATGAAAGCGTGCAAGTCACAGATCAGAGAAAGTGTCACCAAACATTTTCCAACTTCTTCAGTCGGGAAGATAGGTTGTGCTTCTGCAACAATGTGGCCGGTCTTTTTGAGGCTATAGGTATCACCTGTTACCCGAGTGAATGGCGCCTATTCATAAACAGTTCATCCCGGAGCCTCAAAGCCATGCTGCTTCACAACGGAAACAACTACCCGTCTCTCCCTATGGCTCACTCTGTGTATCTCAAAGAGGACTACACCAGTGTCAAGATGTTGCTGAGTGCCTAGAAGTATGACGACTATGGATGGGAGGTCATTGGAGACTTCAAAATGGTGTCACTCCTGATGGGCCTTCAAGGCGGTTTCACAAAATTTCCTTGCTTCCTTTACCTCTTGGACAGCCGTGACACTAAGGCGCACTATCACTGAAAGGACTGACCACAGCGGGACCGAGTTCTCTGTGAGGAAGAGCAACGTCAAGTGGAAGCCGCTGATAGAACATCTGAAGGTGCTGATGCCACCACTGCACATCAAGTTAGGCCTCATCAAGCAATTTGTCACTGCTCTTGACAAGGAGCCTGCAGCTTTCAAGTACCTCCAAGATCTCTTTCCAAAGCTGTCCGAGGCAAAGGTCAATGCTGATACCTTCGTCGGACCGCAGATCAAGAAGATTATAGAATGTGACGAGTTTGCCCAGCTGCTGAACAGGATGGAGAAAACGGCTTGGAAGAGTTTCATTGCAGTGGTTCATGGCTTCCTGGGTAATCACAAGGCTGAAAAATATGAAAGACATTCTGCATTCTATTATGGCGTAATTCTTTATGAGAGTCTGAACCAACTGCAGAAAGTCCATATCCTTGACGCTCATCTTGACAAGTTCAAGGAGAACATGGGAGCTTACTCAGAAGAGCAAGGCGAGCGCTTTCATCAAGATATATTGGACTTTGAACGTCGTTACATGAACGAAAACATGATGGGGGACTACATTTGGGGGCTTCTTCTAGAAAACCTACTCATTTCTGAACCTTTTTGAGTGATTTTGGACTGTCTTTGTCTATTTACCATGCAAGTGTTGTTTTTTATCAGACCACATGAACGAAAATATAATAATTTCCTTTTTTTGTCACAAATACAAAATTTTTCTGGGCTGTGGTCATAAATTCAAAGTTTGTGCTGAATGTAGTCATTTTTCCATAGTCCTTAAACCTAAGCAGTTGAAATATTACACTTGGAAGTCAGGAACAAACATTGTGTTACATAGTAGGAACAGATTGATTTATTAGTGATCGTTCTGTTCTCATAATTCTTCCTAAGCCGGTGTAAAGAGGCTGGGAAAGAAGCACCAAAGTACTTTAATATTGTTGACCGTGCTTGTTTAATGGTCTGAACTCAGCCCATGTAAATGTAACATAAATGTTTCTATGTGATGGTCCAATATGTTATTATTTGGGGCCGCACTTTAAACTTTTGCCCAGGACCCCACTTTGTCTAAAACTGGCCCTGGTTACAGGTCATCGACTCTCAGTCTGCAAGTCATGTGCAGGTGTGTGTCCCAGGTAAGTTGACCACTAGCTCATTCAAAGTCATGCACAAATTTAGAGAAGGAACAGCACTTCAAAAATTAGATTTTTATTATCAAAGTGTAACAATGCAAATAATGGTAATGTAATTCATAATATGTTCTTTTCAGATGACTGCCCTTCATCAGGCCTTTACAAATATTGTAATACGTTAAGTGGAATCATAAACTGTACATATTTATATAGATATCACAAACCGTAGTAAAAAATTTACTTTAGAAAACATGTATTTGAAGGGGTGCAAATGGTGTTGTTTATAATATATACGTGATATTATATAAATGCAAGACCCCAAGTGCGGAAAGTCTGTTCCCATAGAGAAAACATTGCAAGAAGCTATGGTGTTGACTCCTGGCTGTTTTGACTGTTCCTTTCTTTAAGCCATGGGCTGGTCTGTCTTCTATTTCAAATTCTGAACCTCTGACTCCCACTGCCAGTTGAAAGTCTATCTACTGTGGTTCAGTCCTGAGAACACATTGCAGGACTATGTTCTAGGGGCTGGTAGTGGAACTGTCTATCATCCAGCGTGTGGAGATGTGTATACCTGGATAACCCCTATAATCTGACCCTCTATGGCAGAGGTCTCAAACACGCAGCCCACAGGCAGAATGCGGTTCTTGAGGCTGCAGCAGGCACTGGAACTCCCGTGACAATTTCCATCCAGTCCAAGGGGACCAAGTCCCTGCACCGCAATAGCAATACCAGCCACCGGACAATCAGAAGACGAATGACGCTGTTCACCAAGGGAGTGAGGTCAGGTGAGAAGGTTGCTTGTTCTTTTTTTTTTAATGTGTATTTGAAGAGCAGCACAATGAGCGACATTACTACAAGCTAGGGACCAGGAAGAGTACATTAGTCAAGATGAGGACATTACTGCAAAATGAAAACCAGGATGGGGATATTACTACAAGATGAGGACATTATTAGAAGATGAGGACCAGGACAGGGACATGACTACAAGATGAGAACATTACAACCAGGTGAGGGCCAAGATGGGGACATTAATACAAGTTAAGGACCAGGATAGCGACATTACTACAAGATGGGGACCAGGATGGGGACATTACTACAAGTTGAGAACCACGATAGGGACATTAGTACAAGATTGGGACATTACTTCATGAAGGGGACCACGATGGAGACTATATTATAAACATTAGGGTAGGGACATTACTACAAGATGAGGACCAGGATGGGGACATTACTATAAGATAAGTGTCCAGGATTGGGTCAATCCTACAAGATGGGAACATTACTATAATATGGGGACCTGAATGGGAATATTATCACAAGATAGGGACATTACTATAAGATAGGGACCGGGATGGGTACATTACTCAAGATAAGAACATTACTGCAAGATGAGAACCAGGATGGGGATATTACTACAAGATGAGAACAGGAAGGGGATATTACTACAAGATGTGGACATTACAATCAGATGAGGGCCAAGATGGGGACATTAGTACAAGATAAGGACCAGGATGGGGACATTACTACAAGATAAGGATCAGGATGGGGATATTACTACAAGATGAGGATATTACAACCAGATGAGGACCAAAGTTGGGAACATTAGGACAAGATAGGGACCAAGATAAGGACATTACTATAAGATAAGGATCAGGATGGGGACAATACTACAAGATGACGACACTACAACCAGATGAGGGCCAAATATGGGGACATTACTACAAGTTGAGAACCAGGATGGGGACACTAGTACAAGATGTGTACCAGAATGTTGGACAATACTACAAGATGTAAAAATGGGAGGGGAAATAGGGAAAGTCAGCTCACCAGTGTGGGAAGTCTGTAGCCCTCAATTGCAAGAGGAATCACCACACAGCCGCCCAGGTTCAGGACGTAGGCACAATATTCAGAAAAAAACATTCTCCAGCGTTGAATTATAATATAAAACTTTTATTTTCAATTTCTCATAAAAACATACAAGCTGGCAAATCTACAATACCCACAAGAAAGGACCGACGCGTTTTGACTTGAAAGTGTTATTCATGGTATGTCAGATAGCAAACCATATGGGTATTATATATCTGACCTCCTGATAACACCTGTCCACTAATTGAGTAGGTAGATCTTGGTTTTAAATTTAACCCCATGTGGTAAGGGAAACCAGGAATCAGATATAAATGTAAAAAAGATCTACTGCGCTGGTAAACTTACTCTAAAATGACACGAGAGGGTTAATGGTAAAACGAAGAATTTATTTATACAAAGAATTGTTTAAAATATATAGTTAAAATGCAGGGTTAAAATTCACAGAAGAAGTAGGGGTTCCTTGGAGGAATATGATCGGGGTACCAGGTTTTCCTAGTGGTTATTCTCGGTAAATCCGGGACGTACGAGTACCTGTGAGGGATATATATATACTATGGTAAGCTTAGGATAAGTTGGCAGATTACCTTTTTAGTACATGGAGGTTCTAATTACCTGTAAGGCAGTTAGGTGGTGGAAGAGTAATCACAGGAGTATGGACGCCTCTGGCTAGCTCTGCTGAAACGGTCAGCTGTGAGTAAAGAAGGGACTAATTATTAAGAGATAGGATGTTGCCACGTTTAGAGATTAAGTTGGGTATTTACCTGATATAGTTCAGATCTTAGATAGGTGGTAAAGCCTGTTTACATCTGTTTTGGACTGGAGAGTCCCTGTCCTGGGTTTGCTTGAAGGACTATAGGGTATTATAAAGTGGGAACTCAAGAAGATAAAACGTGTATAGATATATAGTACACACTTTTACACAGTTGAGTATTTTACCCGTAAGGAGGTAGTTGTGTGGTAGTTGTATCCAATGGTGGTGGATGTAGTCACAATTTAGTCATCCAGGTCATCAAGATTAATTTTTCAATCTAGGGAAGCTATGTGTCAATAATAATTAGTATAAAAAATCGGTACACATAGGGTTAGAAAGGAGGGTAAGATTTGCTATTATTATATGGTAAAGTTACGTAGTACTACAGTAGGGTGAGAGGTCTTACCACTGCTGGCTCTGTATGATGGATAAAGCTCTGCTGTAGGGAAGGTCAGGTTATTGTTAAATATCCTTATCTGTAGTAGGAGTTTAAAGCGCTTATAGCGCTTTGTGGCTGTTTCTTTAGGCAGTGATGGTAGCAAGCATGTGTTGCTGTAAGTAGCCCAGCTTCTTTGGGAAGAAAGAGTCGATCGTGCAAAAGCCTTGTAGTCCCAGGAGTTGCGTGCTGCTGAGGTATTTACCTTAGTCGGCGTCCTGTGATAGAAGACTTGCTTCGTGGAGGCGTGCCGGGTGGGTGTCGGGGCTGAGGGATGTCGGAGTCCCGGCCGGAGACTCCGGCACCTGCGTACAGCGCCCGGAGATAGAAAGACATTTATCACACTAGGTCCTGCGTAGCGTAAGGTTCTGGTAGTCACGTGACTTAGAGACGGAGAGCAGGAGAGGCCAAACTTCCTACGCGTTTCGGATACTGCGGTATCCTTCGTCAGGGAATCAGATATATTCCGAAATGAAAAACAATCATAGAAAGTATATGGTTTACATATATTGCAATATAAGATCTTGTCTTTTATTAAGACGTTGTGGTGTTCTGGTTTATAATTTGAAAATCCAGAACGATTCTCTATTCAATATTTTTCTCTTAATGTCCCCACCTCAATGGAGATATTACTTAAAGATGGGGACCATGATGGAGACAATATTACAAAATAGTGACCAGGATGGGGACATTACAACAAGATGGAGACCTAGGATGGAGGACATTCCTACAAGGGTGGGGATATTATCACAAGATGGGGACCAGGATGGGGATATTAAAACAAGATAGGGACCAGGATGGGGATATTATTACAAGATGAGGACCAGGATGAGAGACATTACTACAAGATGGGGAACAGGATGGTAACATTACTACATGATGGGGACCTGGATGGGGCAGATTATTACAAAATAGGGACCAGCATGGGGACATTACTACAGGATGGGAACCAGGAGAGGGCATTTCTACAAGATGAGGACCAGGATGGGGACTTTACTTCAGGATGGGGGACATTATTATAAGATCGGGGACATTTACAAAATGGGGACCAGGATGGGAATATTATCACAAGATAGAGACCAGGATGGGGACATTACTGCAAGAGGGGGAACAGGATGGTAACATTACTACATGATGGGGACCTGGATGGGGCAGATTATTACAAAATACGGACCAGCATGGTGACATTACTACAGGATGGGAACCAGGAAAGGGCATTTCTACAAGATGAGGACCAGGATGGGGACATTACTACAGGATAGGGGACATTATTATAAGATGGGGACATTACTACAAAATGGGGACCAGTAAGGGGGACATTACTACAGGACAGGGACCCAGATGGGGATATTACTACAAGATAGAGACTAGAATGGAGACATTACTACAAGGTGGGGATCAGGATGGGGACATTACTACAAGATGGGCACCAGGAAGGGGGACATTATTATAGAATAGAGTCCAGGATGGGGACATTACTACAAGATGGGGACCAAGATTGGGACATTACTACAATATGGAGACTAGGAAGGAGGACATTATTACAGCATGGGAACCAAGATGTAGACATTACTACAAGATGGGGACCAGGATGAGAACATTACTACAAGATGGGGACCAGAATGGGGACATTACTTTAAAATTAGGACCAGGATGAAGACATTATTACAGGATGGAGGACATTATAACAGAATAGGGACCAGGATGGGGACATTACTACCAGATGGGGACCAGGATGGAGGACATTACTACAAGATGGAGACATTACCACAATATGGGGAAATTATTACAAAATGGGGACCAGGATGGGAAACATACAAGATTAAGACCAGGATGAGGGACATTACTACAAGAAGATAACCAGGCTGGGGTCATTACTGCAAAATGGGGGCCAGGATGGGGGACTTTCCTACAATATGGTGACCAGGATGGGAACGTTACTTCAAGATGTGAACACTACTACAAAAGATGAGGACCATGATAACAATAATTACTACATGATGGGGACTACATGATGGGGACAATACTACAAGATGGGGGCATTACTAAGAGGTGGAGACAGTACTACAACACGGGGACCAGTATGGGGCCATTATTATAAGATGGAGACCAGGATAGGAGACATTACTACAAGATGGGGACATTACTACAATATGGAGACCAGGATGGGAGACATTATTACAAGATAGGGACATTCTTACAGGATAGGGACCAGGATGGTAATATTACTGCAAGATCTTGGCTATAATTACTATATGGTGCTAATTTTAAGACAATATTACTGTATGGGACCAATTGGGGAACAAAAAAGGGAAAAAATGTAAGAATGTAAAAAAAAATTCAAAATAAAGTAAAAAAAAATAATTGAAAAATATTTTGCCACTTAAAATGCTGTTTTATGTACAAAATAAAGTAAGCAAAAAGTACTTTTGTAATTGTCACATCCTTAATGACTCAAGCTATAAAAGTACAATAATCCAAAAAATGTAATAAAACACACGTTCAAAAAAAGATCAAAAAGGTGTATAGAAAAAAATATGGTATTACTAAAAATGTCATCTTGACCTGCGCATACCCAGCCGAGTTTGATACCTCTGCTCTATGGTATATTGTAATATACCATAGGAAAATAGAAAAAAACATTTAAGCAAAAAATGTGGTCATAATGCACTGTTAAGGGGGAGGGGGTCTGCTGCTGACACTGGGATAGGTGTAATGTCCCCCAATTCTGTCAATATCCCCCATCCTGGTATATATGACCCCCCTTCCTATTATACGTGGCCCCCATTCCCATCCTGGTATGCTTGGCACCCCTTATCCCCATCCTGGTATGCATGGCACACCTCTATCTTGATATGCATGGCACCCCACATCCTTATCCTGGTTTACATGGCACCCTTCATCCCTATCCTGGTATGCATGGCCCCCTCATCCCCAAGCCTGGTATTCATGGCACAGCAATCCCCATCCTGGTATGCATAACACCCCTCATCCCTATTCTGGTATGCATGGCACCCCTCATCCTTATCCTGGTATGCATGACACACTAATCCTTATCCTGGTATGCATGGCACCCCTCATCCTTATCCTGGCATGCATAGCACCCTCATCCTTATCCTGGTATGCATGGCCCCCTCATCCCCAATGCTGGTATTCATGGCACAGCAATCCCCATCCTTGTATGCATGGCACCCCTCATCCCTATCCTGGTATGCATGACACCCCTCATCCTTATCCTGGTATGCATGGCACCCCTCATCCCCAAGCCTGGTATTCATGGCACAGCAATCCCTATCCTGGTATGCATGGCACCCCTCATCCCTATCCTGGTATGCATGACACCCCTCATCTTTATCCTGGTATGCATGACACCCCTCATCTTTATCCTGGTATGCATGGCACAACAATCCCCATCCTGGTATGCATGGCACCCCTCATCCCTATCCTGGTATGCATGGCACCCTTATCCTTATACTGGTATGCATGGCCCCCTCATTCTTATCCTAGTATGCATGGCCCCCTCATACTTATCCTGGTATGCATGGCTCCCTCATCCTGGTATGCATGGCCCCATCATCCTTGTCCTGGCATGCATGGCCCCCTCATCCTTATCCTGGTTTGCATGGCCCCCCTAATCCCCATTATGCTGCATATAAAAAAAATAAATACTACCACTCACCTTCCTTCTCTCTCCTCCAGCGCTGCGTCCTGTCTGCCCGCACTGATCTCACCATGTGAGCTGCGCATGGCATCACTGCCATGCGCGACTCACAAGCTGAGATCAGCTGCTGGAAAAGTCACTGCTCCCCACGCCCAGATTGTGTGCGTGGGGAGCAGTGACTTCATGCTCCTTAATAGCTGGCACACAGAGTAGACGCAGTGCGACTACTGCTGCTGCTGGGCAATCGCTTGTGCCCGCTATTAAATGGCATAAATATTCACCCCTCTACACTCCCAAGGGCATGGAGAGGGGGTGAATATTCATGCCCTTTAATAGCGGGCACACGTGATTGCGCTTGCAGCAGGAGCTGCGCTGTGGCTGCACTGTGTGCCGGTTAATAAGGAGAATGAATATTCAGTGCTCCCCATGTCATTGGCATGGGGAGCACTGAATATTCATTTACTTTAGCAGTGGGGACAGTGTAGGCTGCAGCGGGCAGCTGCTGCCTCCTGTGACCTACTCCTCCGCCACTACTGCTCCCCCCACACCCCACACAGTATATATATACCCCAACATTTGGACTATAAGACACATCCCCCATTTTCCTCCAAAATTTTTTGGGAAAAAAGTGAGTCTTATAGTTGGAAAAATACGGTAAATGGATGATTCTGCCAGTGGTACTTATTAAAAGTAGGACAAGTTATTTGAATACTGAATAGCTCCTATTATCGATTTTCTATAAAATCGCTAATGCATTTTTTGGACTATTATTCCCAAATTTTGGAGGAAAGTGGGGGATGCGTCTTATAGTCTGGATGTACAATAACATATAGTCCGGATGTACGATACTGTAGCATCGGCGTCTCTGCCCCGTTCTAGGCAGAGACGCCGTCCCTCTCACCTCCCCGCTCCTGGCGCGGCATCCTCCAGCGCTGCTCTCCCCGCTGCTTCCGGCACGCGCTCCTTCCCCGGCAGTGTGCTTAGGGCGCGCGCGCGCTCCCCCTCTCTTAAAGGGACCGCGCGCACCGTCCTAAGGAGTCCCCGGCCAATTGCCGGAGGACCTCCCATATAAAAGGCACCTCCTCCAAAATGGAGGTGCCCGAGCAATGTTGTAGCACTGTTCACTACTCTGCTTCAGCCCTCAGGTCCCGTTGCCAGTTACCTGCCAGATACCTGCCAGATTCCTGTCAGTCTGCTGTCTAATTCCTGCCTGATATCCTGCTACCTGCCTGCTAGCCTGTGGTCCGACGGTCTGCCTTACTACTCCTGTCAGTCTGTCTATGGATCAGCTTGCCCGCTCACCTGGGAGCGCACTCCTGCTACCTGCCTGCTAGCCTACCTGGAGGCTCTGCCATCACGTGCTGTGACCACCTGCCTGTCCAGTGACTCCTGCCCGCTCACCTGGGAGCGCTCATCTGCTGCCTGTCTGCTAGCCTACCTGGAGGCTCTGCCGTCACGTGCTGTGACCACCCGCCTGTCCAGAGACTTCTGCCTGCTCACCTGGGAGCGCTCATCTGCCGCCTGTCTGTTGGTCTTCCTGGAGGCTCCGCCGTCACATGCTGTGACCACCCGTTTATCCAGAGACTCTCGCCTGCTCACCTGGGAGCTCACGTCTACCATCAGCCGCCACAGGTCGTACCAACCCTTTACCCAGAGACTGCCCCGGTCACTTGCCATGACCATCTGCCCGTTCACCCAGAGACTGCCCCGGCCACTTGCCGTGACCTCCTGCCCGTTCTTCTAGAGACTGTCCCGGTCACCTGCTGTGACTGCCTGCCTGGTCGCCACCCGCTCCCTTACAAGGACCGCCCCCTTGTATAGTAGCTCAGAGGTTCCGCCTCCCAGACCCGTTACAGATACCTTATAGTCTGACTGTGGATGGTGGGGGGGGGGTGCGGCAGTGACAGAGGAGCGGGTCACAGGAAGAGCCTGCGGCAGCTAACGTGTGCCCGCTATTAAAGAAAATGAATATTCACTGCTTCCCATGCCCATAGTCCCGCCCACCTCTTGGCACTGAAGCTGTTGCTGAGAGGTGGGACGGACTATGGGAATGGAGAGAAGTAAATATTAATTTTCTTTAATAGCGGGCACACGTGATCGTCCAGCCGCTGCAGGAAGCTGGCTAGCTCTGTGCCCGCTATTAAAGAAAATTAATATTCACTGCTCTCCACGCCCATAGTCCCAGGCATGGGGAGCAGTGAATATTCTGGCAACTGACCTCAGCATATGAGGGCGCATGGCAGTGACATCATGCGCTGCTTACATGATGAAATCAGCTGCTGACATCAGAACAGGATGCAGCGCTGCGAAGGGGCAGAGAGAAGGTAAATAGAATCCTTTATTTTTTTATGTGTACTGTGTGATGGGGGGCCATATATATCCAGGTGGCCATGGGAAACCATGTATACCAGGATTTGGATGGGGGACCATGTATTCCAGGATGAAGATGGTGGGCCATGTATATCAGGATGGGGAAGGGGGCCATGTACTGTATACCAGGATGGGGGGCCATGTACAGTGGGTATGGAAAGTATTCAGACCCCTTTAAATTTTTCAGTCTTTGTTTCATTGCAGCCATTTGGTAAATTCTAAAAAGTTCATTTTTTTTCTCATTAATGTGCACTCTGCACCCCATCTTGACTGAAAAAAAAACTGAAATGTAGAAATGTTTGCAAATTTATTAAAAAACAAAAACTGAAATATCACATGGTCTTAAGTATTCAGACACTTTGCTCAGTATTGCGTAGAAGCACCCTTTTTAGCTAGTACAGCCATGAGTCTTCTTGGGAATGATGCAAAAAGTTTTTCACACCTGGATTTGGGGATACTCTGCCATTCTTCCTTGCAGATCCTCTCCAGTTCCGTCAGGTTGGATGGTGAACGTTGGAGGACAGCCATTTTCAGGTCTCTCCAGAGATGCTCAATTGGGTTTAGGTCAGGGCTCTGACTGGGCCAGTCAAGAATGGTCACAGATTTGTTCTGAAGCCACTCCTTTGTTATTTTAGCTGTGTGCTTAGGGTCATTGTCTTGTTGGAAGGTGAAGTTTCGGCCAAGTCTGAGGTCCAGAGCACTGTGGAAAAGGTTTTCATCCAGGATATCTCTGTACTTGGCCGCATTCATGTTTCCTTCAATTGCAACCAGTCACCCTGTCCCTGCAGCTGAAAAACACCCCCATAGCATGATGCTGCCACCACCATGTTTCACTGTTGGGATTGTATTGGGCAGGTGATGAGCAGTGCCTGGTTTTCTCCACTCATGCCACTTAGAATTATCACCAAAAAGTTCTATCTTTGTCTCATCAGACCAGAGAATCTTATCTCTCATAGTCTGGGAGTCCTTCATGTGTTTTTGAGCAAACTCTATGTGGGCTTTCATATGTCTTGCACTGAGGAGAGGCTTCCGTCGGGCCACTCTGCCATAAAGGCCCAATTGGTGGAGGGCTGCAGTGATAGTTGACTTTGTGGAACTTTCTCACATCTCCCTACTGCATCTCTGGAGCTCAGCCACAGTGATCTTGGGGTTCTTCTTTACCTCTCTCATAAAAAGACTCTTCTCCCACGATTGCTCAGTTTGGCTGGACGGCCAGGTCTAGGAAGACTTCTGGTGGTCCCAAACTTCTTGTATTTAAGCATTATGGAGGCCACTGTGCTCTTAGGAACCTTGAGTAATGCAGAAATTCTTTTGTAACCTTGGCTAGATCTGTGCCTTGCCACAATAATTTCTCTGAGCTCCTTTGGCAGTTCCTTTGAGCTCATGATTCTCATTTGGTCTGACATGCACTGTGAGCTGTGAGGTCTTATATAGACAGGTGTGTGCCTTTCCAAATCAAGCCCTATCAGTTTAATTAAATACAGCTGGACTACAATGAAGGAGTAGAACCATCTCAAGGAGGAGCACAAGGAAATGGACAACATGTGACTTAAATATGAGTGTCTGAGCAAAGGGTCTGAATACTTATGACCATGTGATATTTCAGTTTTTGTTTTTTAATAAATTTGCAAAAATTTCTACATTTCAGTTTTTTTTTCAGTCAAGATGGGGTGCAGAGTGCACATTAATGAGAAAAAAAATGAACTTTTAGAATTTACCAAATGGCTGCAATGAAACAAAGAGTGAACAATTTAAAGGTTTCTGAATACTTTCCGCACCCACTGTATACCTGGATGGAGGCCATGAATACCTGGATGGGGGACCATATATACCTGGATGGGAGACCATATATACCTGGATTGGGGAAATATATACCAGGATGGGGACATATATTTATACCAGAATAGGGGATATTAGTACAGAATTAAGGGACATTACCCCTATAACAGAGTCAGCAGCAGATACTTCCCCCTGTAACAGTGCATCATGACTACATTTTTTGCCTCATTTTTTTTTTCTCTTTTCCTCTGCTAAAATCTAGGTGCGTTTCATGGTCCGGTGCATCTGATAGTCAGAAAAATATGGTATGTAATATATTAATAGTGGGACAATAGTTAAGAATATGAACCTTAATTCAGGAGTTAGTAGAGTCAAACACAATCAGATAATCTAGGGCAGGGGTGCACAACAGTGTTTGGTCCAAGGGCCGCAATACCATACTGAACCAATCCCAAAAACAAAGTTTTGAGTATTTGAGGAGGATTTGGAGAGATTCTGCTCAGTTTTTGATTCAAAAAATAAGTGTGAAAAAAAACTAATTTACTGTACACTAAGAGTTTTTAGAGCAGAAACTGAGCACAATCTATTCAAATGCTCCTCATGAATTAAAACACTAACTTTTGAGGATTTTTAAGTTTTTACATAGCAATGTTGCAAGTTTTGGATTGCTACATGTATGCAAAATCAGAATCACCATCAGCACATGAATGCAGCGCTAGAACCACCATCAGTGCATGAATAAATCACCAAGCTTAGTACAGCGATCAACTGCAATGTCAAGACAGCCCCATATATACTTGTATCACATGAATCTACCACTCCTAGTAAGTCTTTAATAATGGTAACAGTAATTATCAGACTGCGGACCACTCAAAAACCACAGTACTGATGAGACTTAGTGAGTATCACAAATTACGTCCAGGTACCTTATATTTGACGTCTTCACTGATTGAAGTCGTTCCCATCATTTATTGTTTCCATGTAGCACAGACGCAATGAAGAGATTTCATGCCCAGAGTTAGTCTCCACAGACTTCCCTCTGCTCCATCTTCAGCAGCGATTCCCGACACCTTGCCAAAAAAATGTAAGTATCAGTATACTGCCCCATAAATAAAGATATCTCCCATGCAGCGCACCTGAATAAATAATTGCCTGTGCGTCTTGCATAGAATATCCCATACTGCTTTTCTCCAAAACATCCCCCGCACAGTGCCCCTCTGAAAATTGTCTACCGCACACTGGTCCTCTCCAAAATATCTCCCACATTCTTCCCCTTTGCAAAATATCTCCCCCGCACTTCCCCTCTGAAAAATATTCCCACAGCACTGTCCCTCTGCAACATATACTCCCATACTGTGCCTCTCCAAAATATCCCCCCTCACTTTCCCTCTGCAAAATATACCCCCCATACTGTGCCTCTCCAAAATATCCCCCCACACTGCCCCTCTGCAAAATATCACCCTCCCACATACACACTCTGCGCTTCTGTAAAATATCTCCAGCACACTGCCTCTCTGAATAAAGTACCGCCTTACCACCACCTCTTGCAAAACTAGGCCCCCTTTCAAAATTGTCACCCCAATTATATGCCTTCACAGTAACATTAACCCCTCTCCCCACCTCATCCACAATAATACAATGATAAGGCATTCAATCTTCGGCTCCTTAATGGAGCGCTTACCATTGGCTGCATCGTTTCATCTCCCGATGCTTTGGTGCGGGCAGCAGTGTGATGACATCAGCAGTGTACTGAACTCATCATGCTGGTGCACGTCAGGGCTGGGACTGACAAACGCTACACTTCTCCTGTTGTGGTTCCAAAGTATTCAAATATATTCGCGCCTAAGAGAAGCAAATATATTTGTTTATAAGAAAAAGGAGCAGCGTATCACGGACAGCTCTTCGGGCCACACAACATTCTTTGGCGGGCCACATGCTTCCCATGGCCTTTATGTTGTGCAGGCCTAATCTAGGGTAATAGTCCCTATAGTAAACTTGAAAAAATATTTGGAGTAAATGAAACCACTACAGTAATCTGAATAGGATCTAAGAGAGTAGAAAAAGGCACAGGGGAAGAACCAGATAAGGTAAGGGGGAGTGGTTGAACCAGACATGAGGAAGTAGAGCAAAAAAAATGTATGTGTAATGTTTGAGTAGCTTTTTCTCTATTCAGAAGTTTCAAGGATTCTATCAGCGCTGGTGTGATCAACAGAAGTGCACATGCTAGACAACTATGCATAGCCAAAAAAGAATATCACACATAAAGGGGTAGATCACTGACCAAGTCTGGGCAGCGAGTCTCCCCTTTTTTAATCATTAACTGTCAAGAAAACATGGGGATAAGTAGGAGAAAAAGAATTGTCCTAAAGCCAAATTGGATATAATTCCACACCAAACCTAAAAAAGGGGGTGGACAAAAGTATTGGCACTGTTTGAAAAATCATGTGATGCTTCTCTAATTCGTGTAATTAATAGCACCTGTAACTTACCTGTGGCACCTAACAGGTGTTGGCAATAACTAAATCACACTTGCAGCCAGTTAACATGGATTAAAGTTGACTCAACCTCTGTCCTGTGTCCTTGTGTGTACCACATTGAGCATGGAGAAAAGAAAGAAGACCAAAGAACTGTCTGAGGACTTGAGAAACCAAATTGTGAGGAAGCATGAGAAATCTCAAGGCTACAAGTCCATCTCCAAAGACCTGAATGTTCCTGTGTCTTTCGTGCACAGTGTCATCAGGAAGTTTAAAGCCCAATGGTGGATAAAGAACCTCGACTAACATCCAAACAAGTTCAAGCTGCCCTGCAGTCCGAGGGTACAACAGTGTCAACCCGTACTATCCGTCGGCATCTGAATGAAAAGGGACTGTGTGGTAGGATACCCAGGAAGACCCCACTTCTTACCCCGAGACATAAAAAAGCCAGGCTGGAGTTTGCCAAAACTTACCTGAGAAAGCCTAAAACGTTTTGGAAGAATTTTCTCTGGTCAGATGAGACAAAAGTAGAGCTTTTTGGGAAAAAGCATCAACATAGAGTGTACAGGAAAAAAAAAGAGGCATTCAAAGAAAAGAACACGGTCCCTACAGTCAAACATGGTGGAGGTTCCCTGATGTTTTGGGGTTGCTTTGCTGCCTCTGACACTGGACTGCTTGACCGTGTGCATGGCATTATGAAGTCTGAAGACTACCAACAAATTTTGCAGCATAATGTAGGGCCCAGTGTGAGAAAGCTGGATCTCCCTCAGAGGTCATGGGTCTTCCAGCAGGACAATGACCCAAAACACACTTCCAAAAGCACTATAAAATGGTTTGAGAGAAAGCACAGGAGATTTCTAAGGTGGCCAGCAATGAGTCCAGACCTGAATCCCATAGAACACCTGTGGAGAGATCTCAAAATGGCAGTTTGGAGAAGGCACCCTTCAAATATCAGGGACCTGGATCAGTTTGCCAAAGAAGAATGGTCTACAATTCCAGCAGAGCATTGTAAGAAACTCATTGATGGTTACCGGAAGTGGTTGTTCGCAGTTATTTTGGCTAAAGGTTGTGCAACCAAGTATTAGGCTGAGGGTGCCAATACTTTTGTCTGGCCCATTTTTGGAGTTTTGTGTGAAATGATCCATGATTTGATTTTTGCTTCATTCTCTTTTGTGTTTTTTCCTTGCAAGCTAATTAAATGAATATAATAATACCAAAGAATTTGTGATTGCAATCATTTTTAGGAAGAAGCTGAGTATTATCTGACAGAATTGCAGGGGTGCCAATACTTTTGGCCACCACTGTATATAGCTGTATACAGCCCTATATCTGGGCTGTTAGCAGAGGAGAGTTATATACACATACAGACTCTAAGCAATACATAAATAAGAGCACCATATCAGAAAAATATATTTGTACTCTCCCATTATTGCAATGTGCCCAAATGGCCAAAAGTATCTCACAAATGCGTGAGAAACTAATAGGAAAACATTAGCAGTCAATACATAAGAGCACAGTGGCCCAAGTTTTAACAGAAAAGCACAATGCAAAAAGTGATCGAGTCACAAGCTGAACAGGTGAAAATCAAACACTGAGCTGTATGAAAATAGAGACCTCCTGATGCATGTGAAGCTAATTGCTGAATTGCTTACCAGGGATAGGAGGACGGTGGTGAGGTAGAAATGCGCCCGACGCGCGTATCACGGTACGGCTGTCCGCTTTGTCAAAAAATGTATGTGTAATGTTTGAGTAGCTTTTTCTCTATTCAGAAGTTTCAAGGATTCTGTCAGCACTGGTGAGATCAACAGAAGTGCACATGCATCTGATTTTCACAAGTCTCCACCTCATAGTGGCTTGAATTCTTTATTATATAGTTCCGTGAATATAGACACCCTATACATAAATGTAGGCATTTCTAAAATAGTAATAAATAGCAGAATATTTAGTTGCATCATAAGTACAGAGACTCCCTGCATCCACCCATTTTAGTCACACACATCAGCAAGTCTTGTTTCAGTGACTTCTGGTGAGAACTACCACACCCTATCAGAATTTGGCAGTCGTGAAAAGATTAACTCCTTTCTTACTTTAACAGTAACATCCAGGCGACTACCTATCCTGTCTTTTTTCACTCCAGTCACAGGGGAGCGCAGCACCTTTGTTGCGAGGTAGTGATGCCGCAATTCTGTTTAATTCCATGGACTTTTGCTTTCAGTCAAGGAGCTATGGGGTTGTCTACTAGCTGTTTTGATTGCTCCTTTTTATAAGCCATAGGCTGAGCAATCTTCTATTTAAACTTCTGTACCTCTGACTCCCATTGCCAGTTAAAAGTCTATCTTCTGTGGTTCAGTCCTGTGCTTTCACCTCTTGCATTGCCTATTTATATTCCTGCTTCACCACATCCTGTTTCCTGATCATTCTTTTGTCTTCTAATTTTGTGCCTTTACTTCCCTCCTGGTTCTAACTCAATTACCTGTCCTTACTGCCAGCATGCACCAACAGCCAGAAGCTGATTTTGTCACCCCTACCTGTGTAATCCTATGTATGGGCTTTAAACTGTAACTTGTTGAAGCTACAATCTAAAGCCCATTTCTTCAAGAAATCAGTTTCAAGAATTTCTTAACTCTTTAATGATACAGGTATTTGGGGTACTAAGGACACAGTAAACACTGTTTTTGAAGGTTTTTTTTATTATTATTTTAACATTAATTACAAGAAAGAAAAAGATTTAGAAAACAATTCAATCGAACAAAAAAAAATACAAGTACAACAACATTCTACACTTACAGGGAATCTGTCACCCCCTGGAACTTATCTGACCTTTAATGATGATAAGCTGGGTTTGTAGCGAGCACTGGTACAGAACATTAACAACATAGACTGCAGAACAGGAAGGTTGCTCAGGCCCCTCACCAGTGGGGAGGAAGCAATATATATGTAATGTCCATTGGTTGGGGACGTAATAGCAAGTGCACGCGCTGGCCCTTTAAGAGGGCAGGAGGGTGGGAGCGCGGTCATGCCCCAAGGACATGGCTGGAAGCCCTGCTAGAAACAGGAAGAGCACAGGGAAGGGAAGCACCGACCGCAGGGCGGGTGATTGAAGTGACACACCTGAGACCCTGCCTGTCAGAGCAGGGATCTGGTGTGGTGCTAACAATAAGACCTGGTACCGCTATGCTCGCCACAGTCTAATCCGGAAACAGGCAGAGTAGGAAGAGCTGCTGCTGAGTCAGGGAGAGATTTGCTTGTTTATTAGTTAGCATAGGTATTCCACAGCATATCTATATATCCATCTGAACTAACAATCATTCTGAGGACTAATCCAGCTGCATACAGTAGGTACGGAAAAAACAGAAATGTAGAAATTTTTGCAAATTTATTAATAAAGAAAAACTGAAATATCACATGGTCATAAGTATTCAGACCCTTTGCTCAGACACTCATATTTAAGTCACATGCTGTCCATTTCCTTGTGATCCTCCTTGAGATGGTTCTACTCCTTCATTTTAGTCCAGCTGTGTTTAATTAAACTGATTGGACTTGATTTGGAAAGGCACACACCTGTCTATATAAGACCTCATAGCTCACAGTGCATGTCAGACCAAATGAGAACCATGAGCTCAAAGGAACTGCCCAAGGAGCTCAGAGACAGATTTGTGGCAATGCACAGATCTAGCTAATGTTCTAAAAGAATTTCTGCATTACTCAAGGTTACTAAGAGCACAGTGGCCTCCATAATCCTTAAATACAAGAAGTTTGGGACTATCAGAAGTCTTTCTAGACCAGGCCATCCAGCCAAACTGAGCAATCATGTGAGAAGAGCCTTGGTGAGAGAGGTAAGAAAGAACAATAAGATCACTGTGGCTGAGCTCCAGAGATGCAGTAGGGAGATAGAAGAAAGTTCCATAAAGTCAACTATCACTGCAGCCCTCCAACAGTTGGGCCTTTATGGCAGAGTGGCCCGACGGAAGCCTCTCCTCAGTGTAAAACATATGAAAGCCCGCATAGAGTTTGCTCAAAAACACATGAAGGACTCCCAGACTATGAGAAATAAGATTCTCTGGTCTGATGAGACGAAGATAGAACTTTTTGGTGATAATTCTAAGCGGTATGTGTGGAGAAAACCAGGCACTGCTCATCACCTGCCCAATACAATCCCAACAGTGAAACATGTTGGTGGCAGCATCATGCTATTGGGGTGATTTTCAGCTGCAGGGACAGGATGACTGGTTGCAATTGAAGGAAACATGAATGCGGCCAATTACAGAGATATCCTGGATGAAAACCTCTTCCAGAATACTCTGGACCACAGACTTGGCAGAAGGTTCACCTTCCAACAAGACAAAGACCCTAAGCACACAGCTAAAATAACAAAGGAGTGGCTTCAGAACAAATCTGTGACCACTCTTGACTGGTCCAGCCAGAGCCCTGACCTGAACCCAATTGAGCATCTATGGAGAGACCTGAAAATGGCTGTCCAACAATGTTCACCATCCAACCTGACGGAACTGGAGAGGATCTGCAAGGAAGAATGGCAAAGGATCCCCAAATCCAGGTGTAAAAAACTTGTTGCATCATTCCCAAGAAGACTCATGGCTGCACTAGCTCAAAAGGGTGCTTCTACTCAATACTGAGCAAAGGGTCTGAATACTTATGACCATGTGATATTTCAGGTTTTCTTTTTTAATAAATTTACAAAACCTTCTACATTACTGTTTTTCTTCAGTCAAGATGGGGTGCAGAGTGTACTTTAATGATAAAAAAAATGATCTTTTTAGAATTCACCAATTGCTGCAATGAAACAACGAGTGAAAAATTTAAAGGGGTCTGAATACATTCCATACCCACTGTATATTCAGTGGTGATAGCAGGAGTTAGGCAGGCAGGGTTTGTGGCAGTGTATAGAGCACAAGAGGGTCCATTGCACGTTCTATCAGCTACTGCTGCTGTTAAATACATAGCATCAGATATCAGGGGCAAGGGCTCATTTTTTTATCTTAATCCTGATTATTTGCTTAAAAAGCAATCCAGAGTATACCATTTTAGTGTTCCTTTTGCTTGTTAGCACTGTAAATTACAGCCAGATCTTTTCCATCATCAGACGTGATCCCATATTACAGCTATAAAAATCCACAAATTTGTAGTGAACGTGGAAAATATTGTCCTCCATTTAGAGTTTTGCATCAGTGTGTCAGTGAAGCTATTCACACGTGATCGCTGTGAAGAATAGTAAACTACAGGGCCACTATTTAAAACCGTGGGTGTCCATCAGGTGTATCACATAAAGCAGCAGTTCAAATCCAGGCATTTGTAGTGAATGTGGAAAATATTGTCCTCCATTTAGAGTTTTACATCAGTGTGTCAGTGAAGCTATTCACACGTGGTCGCTGTGAAGAATAGTAAACTACAGGGCCACTGTAACGGGTCTGGGAGGCGGAACCTCTGAGCTACTATACAAGGGGGCGGTCCTTGTAAGGGAGCGGGTGGCGACCAGGCAGGCAGTCACAGCAGGTGACCGGGACAGTCTCTAGAAGAACGGGCAGGAGGTCACGGCAAGTGACCGGGGCAGTCTCTGGATGAACGGGCAGATGGTCACGGCAAGTGACCGGGGCAGTCTCTGGGTGAACGGGCAGATGGTCACGGCAAGTGACCGGGGCAGTCTCTGGGTGAACGGGCAGATGGTCACGGCAAGTGACCGGGGCAGTCTCTGGGTGAACGGGCAGATGGTCACGGCAAGTGACCGGGGCAGTCTCTGGGTAAAGGGTTGGTACGACCTGTGGCGGCTGATGGTAGACGTGAGCTCCCAGGTGAGCAGGCGAGAGTCTCTGGATAAACGGGTGGTCACAGCATGTGACGGCGGAGCCTCCAGGAAGACCAACAGACAGGCGGCAGTTGAGCGCTCCCAGGTGAGCGGGCAGAAGTCTCTGGACAGGCGGGTGGTCACAGCACGTGACGGCAGAGCCTCCAGGTAGGCTAGCAGACAGGCAGCAGATGAGCGCTCCCAGGTGAGCGGGCAGGAGTCACTGGACAGGCAGGTGGTCACAGCACGTGACGGCAGAACCTCCAGGTAGGCTAGCAGGCAGGTAGCAGATGTGCGCTCCCAGGTGAGCGGGCAAGCTGGTCCATAGACAGACTGACAAGAGTTGGAAGGCAGACCGTCGGACCTCAGGCAAGCAGGCAGGTAGTTGATGTGCGCTCCCAGGTGAGCGGGCAAGCTGGTCCTTAGACAGACTGACAGGAGTAGTAAGGCAGACCGTCAGACCTCAGGCTAGCAGGCAGGTAGCAGAATATTAGGCAGGAATAAGACAGCAAGCTGGCAGGAATCTGGCAGGTATCTGGCAGGTAACTGGCAACGGGACCTGAGGGCTGAAGCAGAGTAGTGAACAGTGCAACAACATTGCTCGGGCACCTCCATTTTGGAGGAGGTGCCTTATATATGGTGAAGTCCTCCGGCCATTGGCCGGGGACTCCTTAGGACGGCGCGCGCGCCCCCTAAGCACAGTGGCCGGGAAGGAGCGCGCGCTGCCAGCAGAGCGGGAGGAGGACGCCGGGCACGGAGCAGAGAGGTGAGGGGAACAGCGTCCCTGCCTAGCAGAGGGCAGGGACGCCGGCGCTACAGTACCCCCCCCTTTAGGCCCCCCCTTTTTTAGGCCAGACAGAAATTTAGCAAGGATGAGCGGGGCATGGATGTTCTCCCCGGGCTCCCACGTTCTCTCCTCAGGACCAAACCCCTTCCAATCTACTAGAAAAAAGGTCTTTCCTCTTACCCTTTTGGTGGCAAGAATGTTCTCTACCTCAAACTCGTCCTCAGCAGAAACCGGAGCAGGAGGCGTACCTGTAGACTTGGAAAAAGAGTTAAGTACCACAGGTTTGAGGAGAGATACATGGAAGAAGTTAGGGATCCGTAAGTTGGCCGGGAGATTCAATTTATAGGCCACCGGGTTGATCTGACTGATGACCTCCAGAGGACCGATGAACCGAGGCCCTAACTTGTAAGAAGGTATCTTGAGTCGGACATATTTAGATGAGAGCCAGACTTTATCTCCAGGACGAAATTGTGGAGGATCCAGGCGTTTTTTGTCAGCGTGTCTCTTCATCCGTTCGGACGACTGAAGGAGTGCGGATCGGGTACTCTCCCAAATGGAGGAAAATTTGCTAACGAAAGATTCCGAAGCCGGGTTGTCCACAGAGATGGAGACAGGAAAAGAAATCCGAGGATGCTGACCGAAGACTACAAAAAACGGGGATTTGGAGGAGGATTCGCTCTCGTGATTGTTATAAGAGAACTCGGCCCATGGTAGGAGATCCACCCAGTCTGAATGATGGGCATTAACGAAGTGCCGGAGGTAACTGGTCAGGTTCTGATTGATCCGCTCCACTTGACCATTGGACTGTGGGTGGTAAGCGGAAGAGAAGTCCAGGGTGACGTCTAGCAGTTTACAAGTGGCTCTCCAGAAGCGTGAGGTGAACTGTACCCCACGATCCGACACGATGTGGAGGGGCAGGCCATGAAGACGAAAGATGTGACGAATAAAGTCTTTCGCTAGCTCGGGTGCAGACGGGAGGCCTGGCAGGGGAACGAAATGAGCCATCTTGGAGAAGCGGTCAGCGACCACCCAAATGACCGTACAACCGGCAGAGACTGGGAGGTCAGTTATAAAGTCCATTGCTATATGCTGCCAGGGTGCAGCAGGTACAGAAAGCGGAAGGAGGCGACCGGCTGGCAGATGTCTCGGAACCTTGTTGCGGGCGCAGGACACACAGGCAGAAACAAAGTCTATTACGTCCTTGTGCAGGGTAGGCCACCAGTAGTGCCGGGTAATAAGCTGGAGGGTCTTTTTCTGACCGGCGTGGCCAGCCAGTTTAGACGAGTGACCCCAGTGAAGGATCTTCTCCCGATCAGGTACTGATACGAACGTCTTTCCGGGAGGGAGACGATTTAGACTCACGGGAGCCACCTGCATTACTCTGGCGGGATCGATGATGTGTTTCGGATCTTCCTCGAGATCAGACACCAGAAAGGATCGAGACAAAGCGTCCGCCTTGACGTTTTTGTCAGCCGGGCGAAAATGAAGAACAAAATCAAAGCGAGCAAAAAATAAGGACCACCGGGCTTGGCGCGGGTTAAGTCTCTGGGCATGCTGGAGGTAAGCCAAGTTCTTGTGGTCAGTGTAAATTATTACCGGGTGAAGAGCCCCCTCGAGCAGGTAACCCCACTCCTCCAATGCCAGTTTGATGGCCAATAACTCTCGGTCTCCTATGGAATAATTGCGCTCTGAGGAGGAGAAGAGTTTAGAGAAGAAGCTGCAAGTTACCATCCTCCCGGAAGATGATTTTTGAGTAAGTACCGCTCCGGCTCCAGAGGAGGAGGCGTCAACTTCCAGGAAGAACTGCTTGTTGCCGTCCGGGCGATGCAGCACCGGGGCGGAAGAGAAGGCCTGTTTTAAGGAAAGAAAGGCCTCCTCTGCTTCGGGCGGCCACTCTTTGGGATTAGTACCCTTACGGGTGAGCGCGGAAATTGGGGCAGTCCGTGAAGAGAAGTGCGGTATGAAGAGGCGGTAGTAGTTGGCGAAGCCCAGGAACCGCTGAATGGCCTTCAACCCCTCCGGTCGAGGCCATTTCTCGATGGCAGACAGTTTCTCTGGATCCATTCGTAGGCCGGTCTGAGAAATAATGTAGCCCAAAAACGGAAGCGAGGTCTGCTCAAAGAGGCACTTCTCGTATTTAGCGAAGAGGTGATTCTGCCTGAGCCTGAGCAGGACCTGACGAACGTCCCTCCGGTGAGTCTGGAGATCCGGAGAGAAGACCAAGATGTCGTCCAGGTACACCACTACGCAGGAGTAGAGAAGGTCCCGGAAGATGTCATTGACCAACTCTTGAAAGACGGCAGGAGCGTTACAGAGACCAAAGGGCATTACCAGATATTCATAGTGGCCGTCCCGGGTGTTGAATGCCGTCTTCCATTCATCCCCCTGACGGATACGAACCAGGTTGTATGCCCCACGGAGGTCCAGTTTGGTGAAGATTCTAGCCCCCCTCAGACGATCAAATAACTCCGGAATGAGCGGAAGGGGGTACTTATTCTTCACCGTGATCTGGTTAAGGCCTCTATAGTCTATACAGGGACGGAGAGAGCCGTCCTTCTTTTTGACGAAAAAGAAGCCTGCTCCCGCCGGGGAGGTAGATTTCCGGATGAATCCCCTGGCCAGATTCTCCTCAATATATTCGGACATCGACCGGGTCTCAGCAGCGGATAATGGATAAATACGCCCACGGGGAGGAGTAATACCAGGTAACAGGTCGATAGGGCAGTCGTATGGTCTATGAGGGGGTAGTGTCTCTGCCTCCTTTTTATTAAAGACATCAGCATAAGACCAATAAGGAATCGGAAGTCCAGGTAGATTAGCTGGGGTAGGAGAAGGACGGACGGGATGGACGGGAACCAGACAGGTCTTATGGCAGTCCTGTCCCCAGCGAAGGACTTCTCCGGTCTGCCAGTCAAGCACGGGTGCATGTCTCTGGAGCCAAGGTAGACCTAGCAAGAGGGCGTGAGAGAGTCCAGGCAGAACATGAAAGGAGATACTCTCAGAATGTAGCATTCCCACCTGCAGAGTAATGGATTCGGTGATGAGTTGGATGGGGCGTGGTAAGAGACCCCCATCCACGGCAGCAACAGACAAGGGTACAGCCAGAGGTTTGGTGGGGATGCGGTATTTCTCTACCAGGGACTGTGAAATAAGATTCCCGGCTGCTCCAGAGTCAAGTTGGGCTAGTTCGAAAAAACGGTTCTCCCTGCAGACAATTGAGACTGACAGCAGCAGAGATGGAGAGGATTTATTCTTGTCTAGGTCGACCTCTCTGAGCGAACCTAGACACAGGCGTTTCCCGACCTCTCCGGGCAGGCACGGATCCGGTGCTCCTTACTGCCACAGTAGAAGCAGCTCCCCTCGGCACGGCGTAAGTCCTGATGGGTTTTGACCATCTTGGTCTGGTCGACCTGCATAGGCTCAGGAGAGTGTACCTGGGGAGAGACGGATTTCTGAAAAGTAGGAGCTAGACGTGGAAACCTCCTCTCACGGGTGACCTCTTTGGCACGCTCCTGGAACCGTAGGTCAATCCGGGTGGCAAGAGTTATTAGGTCATCGAGAGTGGTAGGAATGTCCCGACCGGCAAGTTCATCTTTAATACGGCCGGACAGACCCTCCCAGAAGACGGATACCAGAGCGTCGTTATCCCAGGCCAGCTCCGAGGCAAGGGTACGGAACCGTATGGCATATTGGCCCACGGTGAGACTTCCCTGACCGAGGCGTAGCAGTGATGATGCGGATGAGGTCTTCCGTCCGGGTTCCTCGAAGACTTTCCGGAAAGCCAAGAAAAAGGCAGGCAAGTCGGACACCAGGGGGTCTCCTCTCTCCCATAGAGGATTTAGCCAGGCCAGGGCCTCCCCGGTGAGATGGGACATGATGAAGGCAATTTTGGCCCGGTCGGAGTTAAACTGGTGGAACAGGAGTTCAAAGTGCAGGGTGCACTGATTTATGAAGCCCCGAGCCTGGGCGGAGTCGCCTCCGAAGCGAGGAGGTGCAGAAAGCCGGGGTCCGGGGTAGGATACCATGGTATTAGTGGACAGCGGAGCTGCCAGATTGCGAGTCATGGCACTGGCGGAGGTTGCTGGTGGAGCAGTCAGAGTGTCCAGGCGAGAATTGACATTCCGCAGGTGACCCAGGATGGACTCCTGTTGGGACCTCTGACGGGACAGTTCATGACACAGGTCCGAGAGCGAGGGAGCTTGGGTGCCACCGGGTTCCATGGCCCGAGCAAACTGTAACGGGTCTGGGAGGCGGAACCTCTGAGCTACTATACAAGGGGGCGGTCCTTGTAAGGGAGCGGGTGGCGACCAGGCAGGCAGTCACAGCAGGTGACCGGGACAGTCTCTAGAAGAACGGGCAGGAGGTCACGGCAAGTGACCGGGGCAGTCTCTGGATGAACGGGCAGATGGTCACGGCAAGTGACCGGGGCAGTCTCTGGGTGAACGGGCAGATGGTCACGGCAAGTGACCGGGGCAGTCTCTGGGTGAATGGGCAGATGGTCACGGCAAGTGACCGGGGCAGTCTCTGGGTGAACGGGCAGATGGTCACGGCAAGTGACCGGGGCAGTCTCTGGGTAAAGGGTTGGTACGACCTGTGGCGGCTGATGGTAGACGTGAGCTCCCAGGTGAGCAGGCTAGAGTCTCTGGATAAACGGGTGGTCACAGCATGTGACGGCGGAGCCTCCAGGAAGACCAACAGACAGGCGGCAGATGAGCACTCCCAGGTGAGCGGGCAGAAGTCTCTGGACAGGCGGGTGGTCACAGCACGTGACGGCAGAGCCTCCAGGTAGGCTAGCAGACAGGCAGCAGATGAGCGCTCCCAGGTGAGCGGGCAGGAGTCACTGGACAGGCAGGTGGTCACAGCACGTGACGGCAGAGCCTCCAGGTAGGCTAGCAGGCAGGTAGCAGATGTGCGCTCCCAGGTGAGCGGTCAAGCTGGTCCATAGACAGACTGACAAGAGTTGGAAGGCAGACCGTCGGACCTCAGGCAAGCAGGCAGGTAGTTGATGTGCGCTCCCAGGTGAGCGGGCAAGCTGGTCCTTAGACAGACTGACAGGAGTAGTAAGGCAGACCGTCGGACCTCAGGCTAGCAGGCAGGTAGCAGAATATTAGGCAGGAATAAGACAGCAAGCTGGCAGGAATCTGGCAGGTATCTGGCAGGTAACTGGCAACGGGACCTGAGGCCTGAAGCAGAGTAGTGAACAGTGCAACAACATTGCTCGGGCACCTCCATTTTGGAGGAGGTGCCTTATATATGGTGAAGTCCTCCGGCCATTGGCCGGGGACTCCTTAGGACGGCGCGCGCGGCCCCTTTAAGAGGGAGGGAGAGCGCGCGCGCCCTAAGCACAGTGGCCGGGAAGGAGCGCGCGCTGCCAGCAGAGCGGGAGGAGGACGCCGGGCACGGAGCAGAGAGGTGAGGGGAACAGCGTCCCTGCCTAGCAGAGGGCAGGGACGCCGGCGCTACAGCCACTATTAAAAACCGTGGGTGTCCGTCAGACGTATCACATATAACTGCGATTCAAATCCAGGCATTTGTAGTGAACGTGGAAAATAATCTCCATTTGAAATCGGCAAGGTGCGTGGCAAGGCACGGGGAAGTGGACGTGATGGTGCATGCAGAGGCCACGGCGGAGGCCGTGGGCAAGCTGAAATGGTGCCACAACAAACACCCACATCATGTCGCCCGACCTTCCTGTCCCAATTGCTAGGAAACCGCAGCACACCACTATTGAGCCAAGAGCAGTGTCAAAAGGTTGTTGGTTGGATAGCAGATAATGCTTCCTGTCACTTAGCCACCACCACCACCCTGTCTTCCACATGGTCAAGTCTCAGTAGCCGTGAGTCTGGACCGCATATTCCTCACCCTGATCCTCCTTCCTCCCACCATACCGAATGCCCGGAGACAACCGATCTCACACTTGGACACTCCGAAGAGCTGTTCACTTTTCCATTTATAGATTCGGGCCTCTCGCCCAGCTTCAAGAGGGACAAGAGGAGAATGCGTGTAGCAATGCCCAAATATTTGAGACGCTACGAAAGTAATAGTGGGAAAGTGCAATTACTGTCGCAAGAGGTGGATGATGATGGGACACAATTTCCAGAAAGTCAGGAGGAGGACAATAATGCGGAAGTGGAAGACGAGGTGGTGAACGATATAGTCACTGATTCAACCTGGCAGGGGGACATGCAAAGCGATGACAGCAGCACAAAAGGGGAGGGAGGCATAGCACCACAACAGGTGGGAAAAAGCAGTGTGGTGGCCACAGACACAAGGCGGGAAAGTGTTCCCTGTAACACCAACAAGACGGAAATTGCCAGTACAACTGTTAGGTCTTCCCGAGTCTGGTTGTTTTTTAAAGACTCTGCAGATAACCCCAGAAAGGCCATTTGCACCATCTGCCAGGCCAGCATCAGCAGGGGTAACAAAACTAGCAGCCTGACCACCACCAGCATGATCAGGTACATGACAGCAAAGCAGCCGACTAGGTGGTCCGGACACCAGGGTCCAGAACCAGTGTCTGTGGGTGACCATGTCTGTGGGTGACAGCACTGCCTTTTCCGCTGTTGTGCGTGCACGCCAATGCCCTGTCCATAGCGCATCCGAAGATGCCTTCACGCCCTGCACCTGTCATTGCTCACTCTGAACTAGCACCATCAGCAACCACATCCACGTCGTTGTCCCAGCTCAGCGTTCAGTTGTCCCTACCCCAGTCCTTAAAAAGCAAGGGCAAATATGCAGCCAACCCAACCACAGGCCACACTACTAAATTCACACATTTTGCAAATGCTTGCTCTGGAAATGTTGCCTTTTAGGCTTGTGGAGACAGAAGCTTTCCGCAACCTGATGGCGGCGGCCGCCCCTTGGTACTCGGTCCCCAGCCGTCACTACTTCTCCAGGTGAGTCATCCCCGCATTACATGAGCATGTGTCCCACAACATTAGCCATGCCCTCAACAACATAGTTAGTGGGACAGTCCACCTAACCATGGACACACGGACAAGTGCTTGTGGGCCGGAAAGGTATATCTCTCTGACGGCACGATGGGTTAATATAGTCAGGACCCAGTCGGACCTTGGGACGGAACTCGTCCTCCCGACACCGAGGATTGTGGGCCCTGGGTCAATCAGAGTTGCCCCCACATTCTACAGCTCCTGCACCTCCTCCTCCTCTTCAGCCTCCATCTCCAAAATGATTCAGTGTGGATGGCCTCAGGAGGGGGTGAAGAAGGAGGAGGAGGGCGTGGTCAGTCATCCTCTTGGTGAGGGCATGGAAGTCTTGCCAGTTAGCAGTCTGGCATACATGCCTGAGTTTAGGTTACACTGTTTTTCCCGTGACCCTCACATTCTCCAAATTTTGGGTGACAGTCATTACTGGTTGGTGAAACTTCTAGGACCACGCTACAAGAAGAACTTTCTATCTCTTATTCCCGTACAGGACAGGTCTGCTAAAATAGGGCAGTACCAGAAGGCCCTTGTTGCGAAATTATTAAAAAAATTCCCATCTGAGAACTCTCGTGGCAGAGGTCACAGTTCGTTGGACAACCAAGGAGTAGAGGCAAAAGAGACACAAATCCAATCCATCAGAGGCAGGGGAACACTGTCAAAGTTCTGAGACAGTTTTCTCAGATGCTACCATCGCTCAAGCCCTTAGGCGCGGGGTAGTCTCATAAGTAGGGAAAAGTTTGAGAAGTTGTTGAAGGAGTACCTTTCCGACCATACCAATGTCCTCCGTGATTCCTCTGTGATTCATCTGTGCCTTATAATTATTGGGTATCCAAGCTGGACACATGGCATGAACTGGCTCTATATGCCTTGGAGATCCTGGCCTGCCCTGCCACCAGCGTTTTTTCACAGCGGGTTTTTAGTGTCGCCGGGGTAATTATAACTGATAGATGTCAACTGAAAATGCTGACAGGCTGACTCTTATAAAAATGAATAAAGGCTGGATTGGGCCAGACTTCCTAACACCACCAAATGATAGCAGCGTAACATGAGCTCAAATACAGTGTATTTTTTTGGGGAGGTCTAACTCTATTCCCATGCACTTCTGTCTTTACACCCAGACATGGGTATATGCTTCTTAATTTTGTCTATTTGCACTTGTCCTACTCCTTCTCCTCATCCTCATCCTCCAACACCATATCACCACCATATGTACCATATCACCATATCTACGTCTCTTGCAAAGGGCATTGGACTGCCTCCAAATTTTTGGTAGCCCTTGTATTCACTGAAAAGGCAATAACAGTATGGGAGACCCATTTCCTAATCATGGGAAAAAATTTTTCATGAGGCCCTCCTCTACGTCTCATGCAAGGGGCATTGGAGTGCCTCCAAACTTTTGGCAGCCCTTGCATTCACTTCATAGGCAATAACAGTGTGGGAGACCCACTTCCTAATAATGGGAACATTTTTTTCATGTGGCCCTCCTCTACTTCCCTAGCAAGGGGCATTGGAATGTGTCTAAATTGTTGGCAGTCGTTGCAGTCACTGCATATGCAAGATCAGTATGGGAGACCTGCTCTTTTCTAATGGGAACATGTCGTTACTGAGGTACACCTCTATGTGTCTTTAAATTAGTATTGGGGTTTTTCCCAAGTTTAGGCAGCACTTGCAGTCACTCCATGGGCATTACCACTATAGGAGAACCACTTCTTTATAATAGGAACATTTTTTTTACTGAGGCCCTCATCTACTGTATGTCTCTTCAAAGGGGTATTGGGGTGCGTCCAAATTTTTGGCAGCCCTTGCAGTCACTGCATACGCAATAACAGTATAGGAGACCAACTCGTTAATAATGGGAATAACAAAGCATAGCCGGCTGATTGCTCTCTAACAAAAGCGAGGGCCAACTGCAGGCCCTTTAAGAATAGTAAGGGCCATCTGATGGCTCTATAAAAATAGGCTTTGTGACTTTCAGAGTCCCTCCTTCCTAAATGAAACAGGATGTGCCTGATCATGTCTCACACACCACATGACTAGATAAGGTAGAAAAATGTTAAAATGACATTTACTGGTGAATGCATTTTTCACCATTAAAAGCAATGCAAAAGTGCAAAAACGCATCAAAAACACTGTGTGAACATAGCCTAAGGTGTGAAGGAGCATTTTTGTTTTTGGTTATTTATTTTGCCTTATATACAAGTCATTACCCTTGAAGGGATGTTCCTTAACATTTTTCCCAGGAAAATCCATTTTGGTTTCAATAATAATAATAATTTGGTTTCAATAGTAATACTCTGACAATATTGTTGACAGCAGTGACCTGGGAGTCAGTGATGCTTCCAGGGGCCTTCTCCATGCTGTTCACATGTCATTTGAGCACTGTTCCCATAGATTTTGGCAATTTTTAGGCCCTCTGCAGACCTCCGGGGTGTGGGGGTGCCGGAAAAATGCTCGCGTTTCCCATAAACTTACAATTTTCCTGTTGCTCGGATCGAGCACCCGAGTATTCCAATTTGCTTGACTCGAACAATGAGTACTAGAGCATTTTAGTGCTCAATCATCACTAGAATGTAAGAAGAGAAAAAGCCACAGGTACATAAAGCCAAGCACACCCAAATATTTGGATTACAAAAATATATAATATTTTATTGAACAAACATTTGACAAATGATCATATAGACCACACAAAAGGATATTAAAAGCATTTAAAAGAGAAAAAAGCTAAGAGACATGTGAGGGAATAGTAACCCAAAACATGCACCAACAGGTATGCAATAAATATTGATATCAATGATTATTCAAGACGTATAATATACTGACCAAAAAATAGGTGATTAATATCCCAAAATACAAATATACATGATCATAAGATACAATGAAAGATAACTGTAAGGTGCCATGATAAATAAGGTATTAATAAAGTGCAGAATGCAAGATATTGTATATATAATAATGTCACCAAAACATCCTGATCATGAGATTGATCATAAACACCAAATATACAGGCACCCGTGGAGTTCAAGAATATATATAATATAGACAAGATATAATATAATAAATATACAGTACAGACCAAAAGTTTGGACACACCTTCTCATTTAAAGATTTTTCTGTATTTTCATGACTTTGAAAATTGTACATTCATACTGAAGGCATCAAAACTATGAATTAACACATGTGGAATTATATACTTAGCAAAAAAGTGTGAAACAACTGAAAATATGTCTTATATTCTAGGTTCTTTAAAGTAGCCACCTTTTGCTTTGATGACTGCTTTACACACTCTTGGCAGTCTCTTGATGATCTTCAAGAGGTAGTCACCGGAAATGGTCTTCTAACATTCTTGAAGGAGTTCCCAGAGATGCTTAGCACTTGCTGGCCTTTTTGACATCACTCTGTGGTCCAGCTCACCCCAAACCATCTCGATTGGGTTCAGGTCTGGTGACTTTTTTGTTAAGTATATAATTCCACATGTGTTAATTCATAGTTTTGATGCCTTCAGTGTGAATGTACAATTTTCAAAGTCATGAAAATACAGAAAAATCTTTAAATGAGAAGGTGTGTCCAAACTTTTGGTCTGTACTGTATGCGCTATTGAAAGGTCAGAGTCGGTATACCTGTTGCAGTCACCCAACGCGTGTCGCTGCCTACTAGCAGCTTCGTCAGGGGTCTATATGATCTTTTTTCAAATGTTTGTTCAATAAAATATATATTTTTGTAATACAAATATTAGGGTGTGCTTGGCTCTATGTACCTGCGGCTTTTTCTCTTCTTACACTATATGCATCACACAGGCTGCCCTTAGCACCCCTCTCATATCTTGCTGTGCCTCATATTCCTTTGTCTCAATCATCACTAGAAGACACCAGTTGTTAGTGACAGGTTGACGAAGTGGGTTATGGTTGGGATGAAGACTGTGGCAAGGTTTGGAATGAGGTGGGACGGGAATGGGTCAAGCTCACAGGTGAGATGTGATTTGGAGGTTAAATAGGAAAGTTGATCTTCCATGATGGTGTAGAAGCCGGTTTTTCCAGGAGGAGAGTTTAGTACTTATGAGGAGGGGCTGTCGGGACTTTAAGCAAAAGCTTTGCCTTATGTTGTCAATATTCTGCTTGAAGAATGATGCAAAGTCTTCAGCTGAGATGAGAGGAGAGGGAGGGGGAGCTGGAGGACGAAGGAGAAAATTGAAAGTACTGAATATCTGTTTAGGGTTGTGAGTAGAGATGAGCGAATATTTGAAAATTTGGTTTGGATTATTATCGCCGATTTTGCAATATTCGCAGATTTATTTGTTGAATATTCACCAAACGCCATTGGATTCAAAGGGGGCAAAACCAAACGCATGCTTTCAAACGGGCCCAAAAGCTGCCAAACACATCAAATTAGGGACAGACACCAGGAAAGTGGCCTCATTTGACCCAAATTACAAATTTTATAATTGTAAAGCAGCAATCAGCCATGGGCCATGCATGTGTTATCAGGGTCTTGGCCAGCATTTACAGCTTTGAATTGAATTTCAAATTAGAATGAGGTGGGTAAGGGATTGGTATAGGTCTGCTGTGCTGGGAGTCCTAATACCACATGCAACAGATCAACCTGCTTTTATGCTCAGCCACACTCACATGGCAGAAAAATCTGTTTCATATATTAGTATTGGTACAAAAATTTAAGGATAGTAACAAGGATAGTTGACTGAAAGTAAGTGGAGGCCTGCAGGTCTGGGAGGCCTACTGCTAAAGGAAACACACATGAAGGAGACCCAATCAGGAGTGTTCACATTTCCAAAAATTAGTGGTAGACACCACCGAAGTGGCATAAATTTCACTACAGTAAAAATTATATAATTAGGACCGACACCTCTTCCACTACAGCCAACCAGCAGATGGAGACCCAACCAGAAGTGTTCACATTTCCAAAAATTTGTGTTAACACCTGCAGCAGCAACAGCAGGCACAGAAGCAACACTAAAGATATCACAGACTGCAATTATGAGAGATTAATGCAGAACACTAAAAGCTACAATATCGCCTAGTCTGTATAGTCTGTGATTGGGTGCAAAAGTCCTTGGAGATCCATGATTTGATGAAAGTTAGGTGGTTTATACTTTCAGGGGACAGCCAGCTGCGCTTATTGGTAAGGACACCACCAGCGCTGAAGACACGTTCTGAGAGAACGCTGGCTTCCGGGCATGATAACACCTCCAAGGAATGTCAGGCAAGCTTAGGCCACTCATCCATTTCTGAAGACCAAAATGTAAAAGGGTCCAAACCCTCCCTGATGGTATTGATATTGAGTTCTAGATACACCTGCATCATCCTCTCCAGTTGTTCACCACGTGTCAGACTTCTACTCTGTTGTGCTGGTGCATGAGCTGGTGTAAAAAATGTGTGGAAGGACTCACAGAAATTGCTTCTGCCACTTACACTGCTGCTGCTGCGGCTAATGTTTTGGTGTTGATGAATTGATGTGCCGGACGTTGAAAGTCTACAGCTGCAATGCACACTGTGTGCCTCACTGCTGTCTTGAGGAAAACATCTCTTAAGGTTGTATAAAAGCTTGTTTCGATACTCTAGCATTCACAGGTCCCTTTCAAGGATGGGAAGCATCTGGCAAAATGTACTCTTATAATGTGGATCTAACTGAGTGGTAACCCAGTAGTCAGCACTATTTTGAATCATAACTATACAGAGATCATGTTGCAAATAGTGCAGCAAAAAAGGCACTCATATGTCTGGCTCTTCCATGAGGTCCAAGCCCATGTTGTGTTGGTGGCTGGGTAAAACTGATGCTTGTTTCCTCAGTCCCCCCCTCCCCACCAACCTCAAACATCAAAGAGGGGATAATTATCCTGTTCATCTTGTGACTGTTGCTCGCCTATCACCTCTTCCTCCTCCATTTGTTCTTCAGCTCTTGCACCTTCACTAACAGTTTGTCTGGTATCACCAACCCCCCTCGCCATCAGTAATCTACCCTCCCTTAGAATCCGCCTTTGTGCAGCAGCTCATCTAGGCCAGGATTGAGGCGGAGAAATCTCTGTACCACCAGGTTGAGGATGTGAGCCATGCAAGGCACGTTTGTGAGCTTGCCTCGACATAGGGCTGCCACCAGGCTTGCACCGTATCACACATGGCCTTCCCAGTCTGCAGTTTCAGTGGAGACAGCCATTGCTCAAACTCAGAATACAAACCACAAAAGAAAGGTATAACAAGGGACTATAACACTATCAAGTGTAATTCATATATTTTATTCAATCAAGACAGATAAAAACAGACAACAAGACAAACAATTAAAAATATAAAAAGCATGCATAAAATACAGCACAGGAGGGGGATGTCCATAATAAATATTACACATGAGTCTTCTCTGAAAAGAATATATATATTGTGCCAACCAAATTTAAATTACCAATATTATACAAATACACAGGATCACCTCTATTAGCAGCTTATTTAAATAAATATGTGTTATAAAAAACACAAAAAATCAATATATAAATGAACATAAAGTGCTTGTGCAATAAATTTCAATTGCTCAAACTCAGCCTGGAGAGCTGTCCACAACTTTTCAGTTGTATGACAGCGATCTCCAAGGCATATTAATTTTAACACTGCCTGCTTATGTTGAGCCCTGGCTGTACAGTACGGAGGTGGTGTGGATCCGCTCTGCACTGTTGGAATGTGAGTCTCATTAAGGCAGAGGTTGAGTGTGCAGGTGGAGGCCCTAGAGACCATGGAGGAGGCAGAAACAGTGGAGGAAGTGTGAAATACAGAGGTTTTCTCTGCAAGCCTTGGTGATTCCAAGACTTGGTGAGCAGCCCCTTTCCAGCCTGCCCCTACAGCCACCAAAGTCACCCAATGCCTAGTCAGCAAGATGTAATGCCCTTGGCCATGCTTACTCGTCAAGGGGTCTGTGGTGAAATGCACCCTGTCAGACATAGAAATAGTCTAGGAATGGGTGATTTTGTCTGTGACATGCTGGTGTAGTGCAGGCAAAGCTTTCTTAGAGAAGTAATGGTGACTGGGCAACTGGTACTGGGGGACTGCGACGGCCATCAGCTTTCGGCAGAAAGGCAGCATTTCCATGGCCAACAGATTGTAGACGGTGGAGTTCAACCTCTTAACTTTGTTATGTGTAAGATGAAACAATCTTTTAAGTGACCACAACTGCGGGACCAAGAGATGGCTGCATTGCTGAGAGAGGGCTGAGTACGGTGAACCGGACAAACTGATGGACTGTGACTGAGGTGCAGACGGAGATGTTATGGTGGATTCAGAAACATGTGGTGTGCTCGGAGAAACAAACACAGCAGGCATGTCTGCTTCCATTACAGCTGACGGACTCTCAGTCAGCCTGCCTGGAGCGGGTAAAGAACCGGAGGTTCTGCGGTCGGAGACCTGCGTGACAATACTTGGCACGGTAGCAGAGGAGGAGGAAGAAGCAGAAGATGCGGTTGATGGGGTGGCTGATGGTTGTTGAAGCCCTCTGGTCTGCATTTTATCACAGTGATATTGCCAGAGTAATGCATGTTGATTGAGCATGTGAAGGTTCATGCATGTAGCAGTCAAATTATTTCACTTTTTCCCTCCACTGAGTTATTTATTGCAATGTTTTCAGATAATGTGAGTAGTGATGAGCTTATATGTTTGAAAAATGATCACAAGTTTCAAATTCGGCACGAATATGGCACATTCGGATTTGTGGTCGGAAACACGAGCATTTTTTCTTAAAATTGGCTAAAATTGGAAAAATTTGGTAAAAGTGAGGGAAATGATTGCATTGCTGCAACTAAAGTATTTTTAGCACTTTGGCTCGGATAGTAGTGGTGTAGGATGAGTGTGGGGGCGTGTTTGATGAGGAGAGGGCCTGGGGAGAGCTCAGAAAAATGGCATGCTTGTAATCTTTTTTTTTTCCTAACTTTGTGTGCAAATCACGGCTAGCCAATCAGGACTCAGGAAGTATGCACACTGTCCAGACAGAAGGGCTTGTGCCATTGGTTGCTGAAATCACATGTCCCTCTCTATATAAAGAGCAAACATGTTGTGTTAGCGCCATTTTGTGATTATAACAGGTCACAGAGGCAGTTGCTAATAGTGCTCCTGCATACTGAGAGAAGCAACTATCTATCTAAAACTAAGAGAGAAAGAATTAGAACCGAGTACTAAGTTGCTAAATATGATTAAATATCCAATATATACATCATACATTTTGCAACCTACTCATGGACATATGTCTCTGACCACTCGTTTAAATCAGTTTTATAGGAAGGATGCCGAAGCAAAAACAACGAGTCTAAGGCCCATTATATGAAAAAAATAGAAAATATTTTATTAGACATTATTGTTTAAACAGTATCCGGAGTGACGCAAATATGCAACCAATACGTGAGTGAGTTAAAACATACTAAAAACATATATGAGTATTACAGCAGATCACCACAGGTAACCGGTGTATATCTCACTGATATCCCCATTTCACCACTCATTATCACATAGAAAAAAATACACATAAGGGGAAAAAGGAGAAACCATCCAAATATCACAGATTGTCATATCCAATGACTCCCAAATATACTGTGTTCTCCCTCTCCTCCCTAAAAGCAAATGAAGAGTAGAATCTAGTTACCTTTGTAGCGTGGCACCGGTACTCTGTGTGATTCCCCGACGCGCGTTTCGGCGCTAATGCCTTTCTCAAGGGGATGAGAAAGGCATTAGCGCCGAAACGCGCGTCGGGGAATCACACAGAGTACCGGTGCCACGCTACAAAGGTAACTAGATTCTACTCTTCATTTGCTTTTAGGGAGGAGAGGGAGAACACAGTATATTTGGGAGTCATTGGATATGACAATCTGTGATATTTGGATGGTTTCTCCTTTTTCCCCTTATGTGTATTTTTTTCTATGTGATAATGAGTGGTGAAATGGGGATATCAGTGAGATATACACCGGTTACCTGTGGTGATCTGCTGTAATACTCATATATGTTTTTAGTATGTTTTAACTCACTCACGTATTGGTTGCATATTTGCGTCACTCCGGATACTGTTTAAACAATAATGTCTAATAAAATATTTTCTATTTTTTTCATATAATGGGCCTTAGACTCGTTGTTTTTGCTACTATCTAAAACTAAGTCAGATATTTTAGGTAGCTAGTGTCCTGTGGGCCATGAAATCAACCTTCCAGCAGATTTTTTTTTTCTTGTGCCATTACTAAGGTCAACACAATGATAGCAGGGTATATGTCATAGAAGTCTGTTGTGCACTGCTTCTATTGTGCTCCATGCACAAGTACACCTTTAAAAAACAATTTTTTTCAGGTTTCTAATATGATACAGCAAGCCATAGTAGCCCACCTTGTCATTTTGTGGCATTGAAATTCAGCTGTTTTCAGAGTAAAAAAATATTTTTTTTCTGTGAGTAATGGGATACAGCACACTATAAGCCAACTTGTCATTTTATGGTGTTGAAATTCAGCTGTTTTCAGAGTAAAAAAATGTATTTCTTTCTGTGAGTAACGTGACACAGCACGCTATAAGCCACTTTTTCTTTTTGTGGCGTTGAAATTCAGCTGTTTTCAGAGTAAAAAAATATTTTTTTTCTGTGAGTATTGTGATACAGCACACTATAAGCCAGCTTGTCATGTTATGGTGTTGAAATTCAGCTGTTTTCAGAGAAAAAAAAAGTATTTCTTTCTGTGAGTAACTTGACGCAGCACGCCATAAGCCACCTTGCCATTTTGTGGCATTGAAATTCAGCTATTTTCAGAGTAAAAAAAAATAATAATTTCTGTGAGTAATGTGAATCAAACAAAAATGAATGAATCATACATTAAGCCAAGGTAAAGTAACAGGTGAAAAAATAAATATAAGAAATATGAAGACACATGTACCTGGGCTAGTGTAAACAGCAGTATGCACCCACCACATGTGTACCTGACGTGTTCTGCTCAATCCATCTCCTCCATCGCCATAACACATTATGTAGTATTGTCCCACATCTTGGGCCCATTCTGATATATATGTCCCCCATCCTGGTATATACTGTATGCTCCCCATTCTGGGCACATCCTGGTATACAGTGGGGAAAATAAATATTTGACATACTGCTGATTTTGCAAGTCTTCCCACCTGTAAGGAATGGAGAGATCTATAATTTTTATCGTAGGTACACTTCAACTATGTGAAACAGAATCTAAAAATAAAACCCAGAAAATCACATTGTATAATTTTTAAATTATTAAATTGCATTTTATTGCATGAAATAAGAAGCCCTCCTATTCTGCACTGCCCAGAACGTCGTGGAGGATGATGAGGTTGACCAAGAAGAATTTAAATTCTTGCCAAATCAAGGATCCAGTGGTAGTCCAGAATCAAATACCCAGCCCCAAGCAGCTCGATTTCAGGAATTGTTGATCACATTGGCACACAGAAACTCAAGTGGGGAGAGGGCTTGTGTTATGGAATCAGTTTTGGTAGTTTCAATACCCCTACTGCCAATGCTGGACCTTTCCTCCATGATGGCCCATTACCAAAGAAATCACCTCCGCTACAGCGATATGCCAGTGTTTAATGAGTCCAATACAGAGGTAGATGAACATCTGTAAATCTTTGAGACCCTGATGCTGATGCACCAGGTGACCACAGCTGATTGGGCCAAATACCTGTGGACAGGTTTCACTGGCTGGGCACCCTGTTGGCACTGTTTACCATCACCCCCGAGAACTATAGCACAAAGTTCTGGACTTTGTGTAGCCAGGAGGCCTCCCATGTAGAATTTGGCAGTCAACTCCGACGGCACTGTAACCGCTGGCTCGAGAGTTGGGCTGCCCACTCTGCTGCCCTCTGGAATGTGATTGTGCTCGAGTAAATTAGGGAGAAAATGGTCCCAGAAATATGAGAGTGGGTAGCCGACCGGAAGTCTGAAACCCCAGAGCAGACAGTTCGATTGGCTGATGATTTTACAGCCAATTGACCCCACTGGAGACCCAATATGCCCACCAATCCCAAGAGATCCCTTAACCAAGGATTTGAGTGGCCATCAGGCATTTGAACAGGACTATCCCTCTACAGCAGAAACCCCAGCCAGCTCAGATGGTCAACGTCTTCCAAGAAGAGCCATCAGGGTCAAAGGAACGCCACCCTCAGGATACACTAGCAGTGGATGAAGTGATATACCCTGTTCACACTACATGGCAGATTGACCACCCTACACCAGCAAACTTCCATAGCCACATCCAGCTGGTCAAGGTCTGTGATATCCAGGCCCAAAGACCATGGAACACTGGGTCCTCCATCACCATTGTCAGCCTAGATATTGTTCCCACATAACAACATTTAGCAGGACGCCAAGTGGCCATCTCTTGGGCTGGGGGTCAACACTCGGGGAATGGGCACATTTACAATGGGTATGGAAAGTATTCAGACCTATTTAAATTTTTCACTCTTTGTTTCATTGCAGCCATTTGGTAAATTCTAAAAAGTTCATTTTTTTTCTCATTAAAGTACACTCTTCACCCCATCTTGACTGAAAAAAAAAAACAGAAATGTAGAAATATAATGCAGTCTGCAGATCCTGCAGGGCACGTATCAGGATAGCTAAAGCTGACAATGAATTAAGGCTTGCAAGAGATGTCAAAAGCAATAAAAAAGGATTTTGGGGGTATGTCAAAAGTAAAAGAAAAGTCAAAGATGCTATAGGATTTTTACAGGATGAAAATGGAGAAATGGTAAGAGAGGATGTTGAGAAGGTCGAACTTTTTAATTCCTATTTTGCATCTGTTTTCTCTCAGAAAAAAAATGTAACATCAACTGATCTTCACTGTCCTTTTAAAGGAATAGAGGAATCCAAGTTATCTGTAAACAGAAAGATTGTGAGGGAATATTTAGCTAACATAAATGAGTTCAAGTCTCCAGGTCCAGATGAATCACACCCCAGAGTACTGAAGGAAATCGTAGAAGAAATTTTAGAACCACTCTCCATAATCTTTGAAAATTCTTGGAGAACAGGAGAAGTCCCAGAAGACTGGAGAAGAGCAAATGTTGTTCCTATCTTCAAAAAAGTGAAGAAGGTGGACCCAGGGAACTATAGGCCAGTGAGTCTGACTTCTATACCAGGAAAGATCTTTGAACAAATTATTAAACAACATGTATGTAAGTACATGGATAAGAATTAAGTGATTAACCAGAGTCAGCATGGGTTTGTAACTAACAAGTCATGTCAGACTAACTTAATTTCCTTCTATGACAGAATCACTGACTGGGTGGATCAGGGAAATGCTGTAGATATAGTATATCTTGACTTCAGCAAAGCATTTGACAAAGTATCTCACACCATCCTTATTGAAAAAATGACCTAGTATGCAATGGACCAGGCGACTGTTAGGTGGATTCATAACTGGCTTAGTGATCGGACTCAAAGGGTGGTTGTAAATTGCTTCACTTCCAGCTGGATGAATGTCTCAAGTGGGGTACCACAGGGCTCTGTCCTGGGACCTGTATTGTTCAACATCTTTATCAATGATTTAGATGAAGGAATTGAGGGTAAACTGATTAAATTTGCTGATGACACAAAGCTAGGAGGGATAGCTAATACTAGAGAAGAGAGAGAGAGGATTCAAAAAGACCTAAATAAACTGGAGCAGTGGGCAGCAACCAACAGAATGGTTTTTAACAGGGAAAAATGCAAAGTACTACATCTGGGCAATAAAAATGAAAAAAGCATATACAGAATGGGAGGAATAGAGCTAAGCAACAGTACATGTGAAAAAGACTTAGGTATACTAATAGATCATAGACTGAACATGAGTCAACAGTGTGATGCAGCAGCAAAAAAGGCAAATACAATTCTGGGATGTATTAACAGAAGCATACAGTCTAGATCACGTGAAGTCATTATCGGTCTTTACTCCTCTTTGGTCAGACCTCATCTGGAATACTGTGTACAGTTTTGGGCATCACATTTTAAAAAAGACATAGACAAACTGGAGCAAGTTCAGAGAAGAGCGACCAGAATGGTGACTGGTCTGCAAACCATGTCCTATGAGGAACGGTTGCAGGATTTGGGAATGTTTAGCTTGCAAAAAAGAAGACTGAGAGGAGACTTAATAGCTGTCTACAAATATGTCAAGGGCTGTCACATTGTAGAAGGATCATCTTTATTCTCATTTGCACAAGGAAAGACTAGAAGCAATGGGATGAAACTAAATGGGAGGAGACACAGATTAGATATTAGAAAAAACTTTTTGACAGTTAGGGTGATTAATGAGTGGAACAGGCTGCCACGAGAGGTGGTGAGTTCCCCTTCAATGGACGTCTTCAAACAGAGGCTGGACAGACATCTGTCTGAGATGATTTAGTGAATCCTGCTTTGAGCAGGGGGTTGGACCAGATGACCCAGGAGGTCCCCTCCAACTCTACCATTCTATGATTCTATGATTCTATGATTCTATGAAATGTTTGCAAATTTATTAAAAAAGAAAAACTGAAATATCACATGGTCATAAGTATTGTGAGGCAGTGACCAGGATCGTATACGAGGGACGTTATATATCCCACAGAATGTGTACAGAGACCTATTAAATCCGTTGGAGTGTATTGCAGTAACAAACTCACCTGTGGCTGCAATGCAGGAACATAGGTGAGCATTGACCCGGTCAGGCTATCTGGCTAAGGCAGATTAGTAAAACCCGGCAGGGCCTTCATTTCTTGGAGGAGGCTACAGGAAGGCAGTGGGGCAGCCTCCTCCCTCCAACCCGGGTTTTCCAGTGGCTCTTGCCACAGGTTTTTAATATAGACAGTGTAGGTACCGTCCCAATTTAGGGTCACCTTGTCGCTGGTTTGACGGCTTGTATACTTTTTTTGATCAAAAATAGTTCACTAAGTACCCTATATTTAATATGCAACTTTGCTTTACATTTGTATATAATGATGGTAGGGTATGAGATATATTTTTTGTCTTTTGTAGGTTTTGCTTCTTTTTGCTAGTGTGAACATGCTCCTATTTCTTGCATGTGTACCATCTTAGACCTCAGTTCACATTGCTTGGTTTTTTGTCTTGTTTGCATTCTGTGCAAATTAAGGGTGTGGCATCCCCTTTGTTGAGCTGATTAGTATATATGTAGCTTACCACGGGCCTAGGTGGTCTGAAGTTGGGACCCGGTCCTATTTGTCTACCCTTTTATATGCATTACTTCAACTTTGATATTCAGTAAGGTTTTTAATATAGACAGTGCAGGTACCGTCCCAATTTAGGGTCACCTTGTCGCTGGTGGGACGGCTTGTATACTTTTTTTGATCAATAATAGTTCACTAAGTACCCTATATTTAATATGCAACTTTGCTTTACATTTATATACAATGATGGTAGGGTATGAGATATATTTTTTGTCTTTTGTAGGTTTTGCTTCTTTTTGCTAGTGTGAACATGCTCCTATTTCTTGCATGTGTACCATCTTAGACCTCAGTTCACATTGCTTGTTTTTTTGCCTTGTTTGCATTCTGTGCAAATTAAGGGTGTGGCATCCCCTTTGTTGAGCTGATTAGTATATATGTAGCTTACCACGGGCCTAGGTGGTCTGAAGTTGGGACCCGGTCCTATTTGTCTACCCTTTTATATGCATTACTTTAACTTTGATATACAGTAAGGTTTTTAATATAGACAGTGTAGGTACCGTCACAATTTAGGGTCACCTTGTCGCTGGTGGGACGGCTTGAATACTTTTTTTGATCAAAAATAGTTCACTAAGTACCCTATATTTAATATGCAACTTTGCTTTACATTTATATATAATGATGGTAGGGTATGAGATATATTTTTTGTCTTTTGTAGGTTTTGCTTCTTTTTGCTAGTGTGAACATGCTCCTATTTCTCGCATGTGTACCATCTTAGACCTCAGTTCACATTGCTTGGTTTTTTGTCTTGTTTGCATTCTGTGCAAATTAAGGGTGTGGCATCCCCTTTGTGGAGCTGATTAGTATATATCTAGCTTACCACGGGCCTAGGTGGTCTGAATTTGGGACCCGGTCCTATTTGTCTACCCTTTTATATGCATTACTTCAACTTTGATATATAGTAAGGTTTTTAATATAGACAGTGTAGGTACCGTCCCTATTTAGGGTCACCTTGTCGCTGGTGGGACGGCTTGTATACTTTTTTTGATCAAAAATAGTTCACTAAGTACCCTATATTTAATATGCAACTTTGCTTTACATTTATATATAATGATGGTAGGGTATGAGATATATTTTTTGTCTTTTGTAGGTTTTCCTGCACTAAGGATTAGTGTTGTTCAGTATTGGGACCTGCTAGTAACATAGCAGGAAAAGCTTGGCGGGCCTGTGAGCAGCTGAACCCACGGCTGGGAAGGCTCTGCATCCATCAGACTCTGAGCGGCCTGGCGCAGCCATTGCCCAGGGCAACGTTTGTTTAAGGATTCATGTTATCCCGGCTGCAAAATGGAGTACTTTTCTGTTTACTCGTGAGTTGCTGAATAAAGCTGTTTATGTTGGACTTGCTTGGGTCACTGCCTCAGTTACTGCACGGTGTGAACACCGCCGCCTTACAGCTTGGTGGAGAATGCGGGCATAGTGACTGAGGCATACCCCACCGGCAGCTGCATGACCACAATCCGGCCAGCAACCTTTCAGCCTAACCCCGCGGACAAAATGGAGGAGCTGTTAAGGCAATTGGTCCTCACACAGTGGCAGCAGCAGGAGCAGTTCAAGGAGCAGCAGCACACCAATGAGCTGATCGTGCAGCAGTGGGAGACGCCGACGTCACCAGCCCCGGAACATTGAGAGGCCCGGGACAAGGTTTGCTCAGCATTGAGGAAGATGGGACCAGAGGACGACGTGGAAGCCTTCCTGACCATTTATGAGTGCACAGCAGAGTGGGAAAACCTACCAGCCGATGTCCAAAAGGCCTACTTTGACCTCAGTCGGGAGGACGCCCAGGACTATCAGAGGCTCAAAGGTGAGATCCTTGCCCGACTGAGGGTCAATACGTACGTGAGGGCTCAGCACGTATTTTCATGGGCCTATATGGAGACCCGACCCGCCCGGTCTCAGGCTTATGACCTTTTGCAGCTGGTAAAGAGGTGTCTCCAGCCTGAGTTTTTGACTCCAGCCCAGATGGTGGAGAGGGTGGTGGTTGACCGACTGGTGAGGACTCTGCCGGCTGCTATCCAACGTTGGGTGGGACAAGGGGACCCGGCACCCTCGACCAGGTGGTCAGCTTTATCGAGCTTTACTCGGCCACTCAGTACTTTATCCGAGACTCTGCCCCCTCGCGACTGTCACGCCGATCCCTGCCAACCCAGGAACCGGGAAAGTGGTCGCGTCCCTCTGCTGAGGACAGTCAGCACCATACCTGTGCTGAAGGGGTACCCCGGAGTGAGAGTGGCAGGAGACCGGTTTACCTCCCAAACGGTCATAAAACCTAACAGTACCTTCACCATTAGGTACTGGCGGTGTCAGGGGCCGGTAAATGTGGTTGCTAACTGCCCCCTGACTACAGAGCCAATGGACTGTGGGTATAACCACCGGGTCTCAATGTATGCCCAGACCGTCTGCATGGTGAACGCCGACCCCCCCAGACAGTAAACCCCAACTGTGCCAGGTACTGGTTAATGGGTACTCCACGGAGGCCCTCCTAGACTCGGGGAGCCTAGTGACTTTGGTACATGGGTCGCTGGTGGCAGGAGATAACCCCAGTGGACGGACAGTCGGGGTTGTGTGTATTCATGGGGACCTCTGAGAGTACCCAACCGCAGAGGTAGTTTTGTCCACGCCATGTGGCGACATAAAACATGTGGTGGGGGTGGTAAAAACTCTTCCCTATGGGACTGTGTTGGTAAGAGACTTCCCCCTGTTCTGGACTCTGTGGAAAAACAAAATCCACTCTCCCTTGGTAAAATTTGTTACAGGCGCTGTTCCCTGACGAACCCGAGTCATGGGTACCTGCCGTAGGGGTGTCCAACCTACGGACAGAGTGTGACCCCGATAGGTCTCCCCTAGCGGTGCTGGCAGGAGAGGTCGAGGAGACCCCATCGATCCCTGAGCTGAAAGTGTCCCGGGGCAAGTTTGAGACAGCTCAGCAACAGGATCCCACTCTGACTCGGGCACCGAAAGGTTGTTAGAGGTAAATGGCGTAGCTCAACAGCCTGGTGCAGATACTGTATTTCCATGCATGGTAGTCAACAGTGAGTTGCTCTATAGGGTAGACAAAATCAGGGACGAGGTCGTGGAACAGTTAGTGGTACCTCAGTCATACAGTCGGGCGGTTCTGGAGATGTCACACACACACCTTCTGGGTGGACACTTAGGGGTTAAAAAGATGCAAGAGCATATCTTGCAGTGGTTCTTTTGGCCGGGGATTTAAGCGGAGGTCGAAAAGTACTGCAAATCCTGCCCTGAATGTCAGTTGACCACACCCACCGAAAGCTTCCGTAGCCCATTGGTATCCCTGCCAGTGATAGAGGTACCTTTTGAATGGATTGCAATGGACTTGGTAGGGCCCATTGTAAAATCTGCTTGTGGCCACCAACATATACTGGTGGTCGTCGACTATGCCACCCGGTACCCACAGGCTATACCACTACGCCACACCTCGGTGAAATTGATTGCACGGGAGTAGAGATGAGCGTTGTTCTACTCGAACTGTTCGCCAATCTCAAATTCGAGCTGTTTTGGGCGGTGTTCGAGCCGTTCGGCGAACACGAACAATTTGAGAAAAATTCGGCTGTTCGAGGTTATGTTCGATAACTGTTCGTGCACCAAAATCATAACTGGATTTTTTCTCAGTAATGATGAAAATTAATGTTAATACGCAGTTTGAGTGTACAGCGGGGTGGGGGGAGGGGCAGGTGATGGATCTCTGCAGGAACAATGAAGATCTCCATTTTTTTTTCTCTTTCCCGCATTTACAGTGGGGAGGTGCAATCTGTCAGCTTATCAGCAGCGCACACACGGAGCGAAGTGCTTTTTTTCACACAAGCAAGGGCATGTGTCATTGGCAGTGTATGTCACATGTCCTTGCCCTATAAGACCAAGCCATTTTCCCCGTCGCCACCATTTTCTCACTGCTGCAGCTGCGTGTTAGACGGCACCTCTGTTGCTGTGTGCGCTATACCTTGTTAATTTCAAGCCAATTTTCGCACAAATATACAGATAGCTTGGGAGTAGGGAATAGTTGTGATTGCAGTCCTTTTAAGGACTAGGTTACAGCATTTCCTACGACTTTTATCAGGCAGGTCTGTGCTCTTAAATAGATAGGTTGTGGGAGTAAAGACTAATTGTAATTGGAGTCCTTTTCAGGACTAGGTTACATCAGTTCCTATCAGTTTTTGCCAGGCAGGTCTGTGCCAGTGCTGTGCAAGTTTTTTTCACAGCATTTGGCTGAATCTAGCAAAGCTAATCCTTTTTGGCCTATTGCAGAGTGTGTTAGTCAGTGGAGTAGCCTATCTGTGTTGCAAGATATACCACCTGTGTATAGAATACCAATTTTTTTACTGCACCTAGTGAAGTAAAATCTTTTGGGCATAGCATCATTCTATTAGTCCATCTATACTGACCTCCATCAGGTTGCAAACTGAATCTAATTTTTTTCTGCATCTAGCTCTGAAAAAATATTGGGCTTCTAGCTGTGTGTGGGTCTTGTTCTATTAATCCATCTATACTGACCTCCATCAGGTTGCAAACTGAATATAATTTTTTTCTGCATCTAGCTCTGAAAAAATATTGGGCTTCTAGCTGTGTGTGGGTCTTGTTCTATTAATCCATCTATACTGACCTCCATCAGGTTGCAAACTGAATATAATTTTTTTCTGCATCTGGCTCTGAAAAAATATTGGGCTTCTAGCTGTGTGTGGGTCTTGTTCTATTAATCCATCTATACTGACCTCCATCAGGTTGCAAACTGAATATAATTTTTTTCTGCATCTAGCTCTGAAAAAATATTGGGCTTCTAGCTGTGTGTGGGTCTTGTTCTATTAATCCATCTATACTGACCTCCATCAGGTTGCAAACTGAATATAATTTTTTTCTGCATCTAGCTCTGAAAAAATATTTGGCCTTCTAGCAGTGTGTGGGACTTGTTCTATTAGTCCACCTATACTGACCTCCATCAGGTTGCAAACTGAATATATTTTTTTCTGCATCTACCTCTGAAAAAATATTGGGCTTCTAGCTGTGTGTGGGACTTGTTGTATTAGTCCATCTATACTGACCTCCATCAGGTTGCAAACTGAATATATTTTTTTCTGCATCTACCTCTGAAAAAATATTGGGCTTCTAGCTGTGTGTGAGTCTTGTTCTATTAATCCATCTATACTGACCTCCATCAGGTTGCAAACTGAATATAAATTTTTTCTGCATCTAGCTCTGAAAAAATATTGGGCTTCTAGCTGTGTGTGGGTCTTGTTCTATTAATCCATCTATACTGACCTCAATCAGGTTGCAAACTGAATCTAATTTTTTTCTGCATCTAGCTCTGAAAAAATATTGGGCTTCTAGCTGTGTGTGGGTCTTGTTCTATTAATCCATCTATACTGACCTCCATCAGGTTGCAAACTGAATATAATTTTTTTCTGCATCTAGCTCTGAAAAAATATTGGGCTTCTAGCTGTGTGTGGGTCTTGTTCTATTAATCCATCTATACTGACCTCCATCAGGTTGCAAACTGAATATAATTTTTTTCTGCATCTAGCTCTGAAAAAATATTGGGCTTCTAGCTGTGTGTGGGTCTTGTTCTATTAATCCATCTATACTGACCTCCATCAGGTTGCAAACTGAATATAATTTTTTTCTGCATCTAGCTCTGAAAAAATATTTGGCCTTCTAGCAGTGTGTGGGACTTGATCTATTAGTCCACCTATACTGACCTCCATCAGGTTGCAAACTGAATATATTTTTTTCTGCATCTACCTCTGAAAAAATATTGGGCTTCTAGATGTGTGTGGGACTTGTTGTATTAGTCCATCTATACTGACCTCCATCAGGTTGCAAACTGAATATATTTTTTTCTGCATCTACCTCTGAAAAAATATTGGGCTTCTAGCTGTGTGTGGGTCTTGTTCTATTAATCCATCTATACTGACCTCCATCAGGTTGCAAACTGAATATAATTTTTTTCTGCATCTAGCTCTGAAAAAATATTGGGCTTCTAGCTGTGTGTGGGTCTTGTTCTATTAATCCATCTATACTGACCTCCATCAGGTTGCAAACTGAATATAATTATTTTCTGCATCTAGCTCTGAAAAAATATTGGGCTTCTAGCTGTGTGTGGGTCTTGTTCTATTAATCCATCTATACTGACCTCCATCAAGTTGCAAACTGAATATAATTTTTTTCTGCATCTAGCTCTGAAAAAATATTTGGCCTTCTAGCAGTGTGTGGGACTTCTTCTATTAGTCCACCTATACTGACCTCCATCAGGTTGCAAACTGAATATATTTTTTTCTGCATCTACCTCTGAAAAATATTGGGCTTCTAGCTGTGTGTGGGACTTGTTGTATTAGTCCATCTATACTGACCTCCATCAGGTTGCAAACTGAATATATTTTTTTCTGCATCTACCTCAGAAAAAATATTGGGCTTCTAGCTGTGTGTGGGTCTTGTTCTATTAATCCATCTATACTGACCTCCATCAGGTTGCAAACTGAATATAATTTTTTTCTGCATCTAGCTCTGAAAAAATATTGGGCTTCTAGCTGTGTGTGGGTCTTGTTCTATTAAACCATCTATACTGACCTCCATCAGGTTGCAAACTGAATATAATTTTTTTCTGCATCTAGCTCTGAAAAAATATTGGGCTTCTAGCTGTGTGTGGGTCTTGTTCTATTAATCCATCTATACTGACCTCCATCAGGTTGCAAACTGAATATAATTTTTTTCTGCATCTAGCTCTGAAAAAATATTTGGCCTTCTAGCAGTGTGTGGGACTTGTTCTATTAGTCCACCTATACTGACCTCCATCAGGTTGCAAACTGAATATATTTTTTTCTGCATCTACCTCTGAAAAAATATTGGGCTTCTAGCTGTGTGTGGGACTTGTTGTATTAGTCCATCTATATTGACCTCCATCAGGTTGCAAACTGAATATATTTTTTTCTGCATCTACCTCTGAAAAAATATTGGGCTTCTAGCTGTGTGTGGGTCTTGTTCTATTAATCCATCTATACTGACCTTCATCAGGTTGCAAACTGAATATAATTTTTTTCTGCATCTAGCTCTGAAAAAATATTGGGCTTCTAGCTGTGTGTGGGTCTTGTTCTATTAATCCATCTATACTGACCTCCATCAGGTTGCAAACTGAATATAATTTTTTTCTGCATCTAGCTCTGAAAAAATATTGGGCTTCTAGCTGTGTGTGGGTCTTGTTCTATTAATCCATCTATACTGACCTCCATCAGGTTGAAAACTGAATATAATTTTTTTCTGCATCTAGCTCTGAAAAAATATTGGGCTTCTAGCTGTGTGTGGGTCTTGTTCTATTAATCCATCTATACTGACCTCCATCAGGTTGCAAACTGAATATAATTTTTTTCTGCATCTAGCTCTGAAAAAATATTGGGCTTCTAGCTGTGTGTGGGTCTTGTTCTATTAATCCATCTATACTGACCTCCATCAGGTTGCAAACTGAATATAATTTTTTTCTGCATCTAGCTCTGAAAAAAATATTGGGCTTCTAGCTGTGTGTGGGTCTTGTTCTATTAATCCATCTATACTGACCTCCATCAGGTTGCAAACTGAATATAATTTTTTTCTGCATCTAGCTCTGAAAAAATATTTGGCCTTCTAGCAGTGTGTGGGACTTCTTCTATTAGTCCACTTATACTGACCTCCATCAGGTTGCAAACTGAATATATTTTTTTCTGCATCTACCTCTGAAAAAATATTGGGCTTCTAGCTGTGTGTGGGACTTGTTGTATTAGTCCATCTATACTGACCTCCATCAGGTTGCAAACTGAATATATTTTTTTCTGCATCTACCTCTGAAAAAAAATTGGGCTTCTAGCTGTGTGTGGGTCTTGTTCTATTAAGCCATCTATACTGACCTCCATCAGGTTGCAAACTGAATATAATTTTTTTCTGCATCTAGCTCTGAAAAAATATTGGGCTTCTAGCTGTGTGTGGGTCTTGTTCTATTAATCCATCTATACTGACCTCCATCAGGTTGCAAACTGAATATAATTTTTTTCTGCATCTGGCTCTGAAAAAATATTGGGCTTCTAGCTGTGTGTGGGTCTTGTTCTATTAATCCATCTATACTGACCTCCATCAGGTTGCAAACTGAATATAATTTTTTTCTGCATCTAGCTCTGAAAAAATATTTGGCCTTCTAGCAATGTGTGGGACTTGTTCTATTAGTCCACCTATACTGACCTCCATCAGGTTGCAAACTGAATATATTTTTTTCTGCATCTACCTCTGAAAAAATATTGGGCTTCTAGCTGTGTGTTGGACTTGTTGTATTAGTCCATCTATACTGACCTCCATCAGGTTGCAAATTGAATATAATTTTTTTCTGCATCTAACCCAGCCAATAGTTTTGGCCTAATACCACAGTTTGGCCACTCAGCTCTGCTCGGTTACCATCCATTGTTTTTTTGTGCAAACAACTCCAGAGTTGTGAATTAGTTAACCACCAAAATGAGTGGAAAAGGCCTGCTGCTGGTGGAAAGGGGAATAGGCGTGTTGGGAAGGGGAAAAAAGGTTGTGTCCATGGGGTAGGTGTTAAAGCAACAGTAACATCTGCAGAAGAAAGACCATCTTCCAGCCAAACTAAAATGTCTACTTCTTTTAGCGGACAATGTGATAAGATCCCTTTCTTACGGCCACGCCAATCGCTACAAATTCCAGATGAGGCACAAAAACAGCAGGTGCTTCAACGGATATCAAGTGCTCCTTTAAGTGGGCTCTCCTCCACATCAACTTCAACATCACAAATACTACAGTCCTCAAAGGTGTCACCCAAATCGCACTTGCTTCCTCACAGCTCCCAAATCTCCAGCTGCCCGTCTGAGTATGAGGTAGAACAGATAGTTGAGTCTGCAGAGCTGTTTACTCATACTATAGCCTGGGAATCAGAGGTCGACTCCAGCGCTTCTGTGAATCCAGACGAGGAAATGATCTGCACTGATGCCCAGAATCTTTATGAGTCGGATCCAGGACCAGACGCAGAAGGTTCTGACCATAATGTAGACCCTCATTCCCAAACTGTAACTCCTGTTGGTGGAGACAATGAGGAAGACGATGATAAGACTCAAATACCTGATTGGAGCGACAACTTTAGTTTTTTGTCAGGGCAGGAACAGGTTGGCTCTGAGGACGACGGGTGTGATAACACACAGGGTGATGATGATGAGGTTGGAGATCCCACTTACTGTCAACCCACAGTCAGCCAAGAGATGAGGTCAGCAGAGGAGGTGGAGGAAGATGCTAGTGACGACGAGGTCAGGTTGCACCTTCCTGGACAGAGACGTAGTACTGGAAGAACGTCAACAACTGCATCCTCAAACACAACTCTGCCTCTCACCACAAGTCGTGGTGGCTCTTCAGGTCGCATGGGTGCTAAGCCTTGCATAGCCTGGGCATTTTTTCAGATCGATAAAGATGACCCAACTCGTGTTATCTGTAACATTTGTCAGCAAAAGCTAAGTAGAGGCCAAAAAATACATAGTTTGAGTACTTCATGCATGAACCGGCACATGGACATGAAGCATAAGTTGCAGTGGGAAGCTCAGTGTGCTACAATGCGGCCTAGCCGGCCGGGCCAACCACCGTCTGCCATATCTTGTGCATCCGCGGCCTCTTCATCCTCTGTGACTGGGGGGACAGCAGTCACACCTGTTTTGGGGCGCAGACCTGCCACCTCTTTACCCGCAACAGCCAGCATGATTGGCAGGTCATCATTTTCTTTGGAGGTGGGAACACCAGCTGGTGTTGAGAGCTGTCCGACATCGATAGCACCACCTTTGGATCAAGGCAACCTAACATGTCCGCCTGCATCTTCCTCACAGACCGGCAGTTTGCCGGGGACACCCTTATCAACCCCGTCTAAGCACAATAGCCAGCCCTCGGTCCCTCAGATGTGGACAAGTAAAAGACCATTTCCTCCTAGCCATGAGAAAGCTAAGAGGTTGAATTTCACCATCTGCAAGCTCTTGGCTACAGAAATGCTGCCTTTCCGCCTGGTGGACACAGAGGATTTTCGAGACCTTATGTCCGTCGCAGTGCCCCAGTACCAGATGCCCAGTCGGCACTACTTCTCAAAGAAAGGTGTGCCTGCGCTCCACCAGCATGTCGCACACAACATCACCGCTTCTTTGAGAAACTCTGTGTGTGACAGGGTGCATTTCACCACAGACACTTGGACGAGTAGGCATGGACAGGGGCGTTACATGTCGCTGACTGGGCACTGGGTAACTATGGTGACAGCAGGACAAGGGGCTGCTGTCCAAGTCTTGCCGTCCCCACGAGTTGTGCATCAATCCTCTTTATGTCAAAGTTCCTCCACTGCTTCTGCCTCCTCAACCTCCTCTCGGTCTTCCACCTGCACCCAAAGCCTGTCTGGTCATGCCACAAGCTTTCTAACTGCGCAGAAGGGATCCTGCACACCTCCTTACTATGCTGGCAGTAGGGCTCAACGTCATCAGGCGGTTTTTACATTGAAATGTCTGGGAAATGTGAGTCACACAGCTGAGGAGTTGTGGTCAGCTCTGGAGAACCAATTTCATGAATGGTTGTCTCCACTGGACCTGAAACCAGGGAAGGCCGTGTGCGACAATGCTGCAAACCTGGGTGCGGCCCTTCGCCGGGGCAATGTCACACACGTGCCTTGTATGGCTCACGTGTTGAACCTGGTTGTCCAGCAATTTTTAGCCCACTATCCCAGACTAGATGGCCTTCTGCAGAGGGCACGGTCGCTGTGTGCTCACTTCCGCCGTTCGCATCCCGCAGCTCAGCGACTTACATCTCTACAGAAGTCGTTGGGCCTGCCACTTCACCGGCTAAAATGCGATGTGCCTACCCGGTGGAATTCAACTCTTCACATGTTGCAGCGACTGTGGCAGCACCGACAAGCCCTGGTGCAGTACGTTCTGACGTATAGCCTGGGCCAACGAGATTCAGAGGTGGGGCAAATCACGCTGGAGGAGTGGTCTCAGATCAGGGACCTATGCACCCTTCTGCACAGTTTTGAAATGGCGACGAAGATGTTTAGTGCTGACGATGCCATTATCAGCATGACTATTCCGGTGATTTACATGCTGGAGCACATGTTAAACAGAATTCGGAGTCAGGTGGTGGCACAAGAGGAGGTGGAGGAAGTAGAGGAGGAGGAGTTGTATGCGGAAGGTCTAACATCTGCAAGGTCCAGACGGTCGGCAGCACCAAGGCGGCAGGCATGTGAGGGTGGGGGAGATGGTTTTACCAGGGCGCATGGTAGCAGCCAAACTAGTGAGGAAGGTGCAGGAGCCCAGGAAGAAGTGGAGGACGAACTGATGGAAGACTCATCAGATGAGGGAGACCTTGATCACATTTCTGTTGTGCGAGGTTGGGGGGAGAGGACAGAGGAAGGAAGCATGATTGTTACCTCGCCACCAACACAACAGGGACTTGGTGCTCCTGGATGCGCAACACACATGAGTGCCTTCTTGCTGCACTACCTGCAACATGACCCTCGAATTGTGAGAATTAGAAATAATCCTGACTACTGGGTTGCCACACTGTTAGATCCCCGGTACAAAAGTAAATTTGCCGAAATTATTCCTGCCATAGAAAGGGATGCACGCATGCAGGAGTATCAGCAGAGACTGTTGCAGAATCTTACATGTGCTTTTCCACAAAATACCAGTGGTGCACGTAGTGAATCTCACAGTTCCAACTTGCCAACCGTGGGACCGTCAAGTGTTCAGCACTCAAACCGTAACAGAACCACAGTATCTGCTGGTAACATCAATTTTGCGGAACCATTTCTCCACTTTTTTAGCCCATCCTTTGCAAGGCCACAGGAGACAAGAAGTCTGACACATAGTCAACGCCTAGAGACGATGGTACAGGAGTATCTCCAAGTAAACATTGAAGCCACGACTGTGTCACTGGACCCTTGCTCTTTTTGGGCTTCCAATCTGGATAAATGGCCGGAGCTAGCCACTTACGCCTTGGAGATCTTGTCATGCCCCGCAGCCAGCGTTCTGTCTGAACGTGTGTTCAGCGCTGCTGGTGGTGTGCTGACAGATAAGCGCACGCGGCTCTCCACTGATAATGTAGACAGACTCACGTTCATAAAGATGAACAAATCATGGATCCGAAACGACTTTTCTACCCCTGTGTCATCCTGGGGAGAGTAAAAGCTTGATGATTGGTTAAAATCACCCTTCCAACCGTTTTAAGCTTTCAAATTACTAATCATGTTTATCTGTATCTTGACTGGAAAATAATTTGGGCTTTGTAGCAGTGTGCAGCACTGATCCTATTAGGCCATCTATACTAAAGCTTCACCAGATTTAAAATTTAAAATAATTTTTAGCTGTATCTAGCCCGGAAAATAATTTTGGGGCTCCGAGATGCGCAAGACACATTAGTGCCTTCTTGCTGCACTACCTGCAGCATGACCCTCATATTGTCAGAATTCGAAGTAATCATGACTACTGGGTTGCCACACTCTTAGATCCCCCAAACTTTTCGATCAACCTTTTCATTTTAATAAAGACCAAAAAAATGGTCATTTTTGAAATTATAAGCATTAGCAGGTTGTTAGAAACTGAAATCAAACAGTTTTCAACTCAAAACTTTATTCTAGGTGATGTTACATTTTCACATTGGACCCCTTGTTCGAAAGGAGCTTCTGAACTCTCTCGTCCATTGAATTTGTCAGGTTTTGGATGGTTTCTGCTTCAATTGTTTTGCATGAGGACAGAATACCCTCCCAGAGCTGTTTTAGAGCTGCCTCCACCACAGGGGGGCTCGCTCAACCCACCAGCGGACAGGCACCAGTATTGGGAGAGGGGGGCTGGCCGTCAGGGTCCACCGTGGCTCTGGCACAAACCCGGCGACACGGAGGTCGCACGGGCAGGAACGGACTGGCCGTGTCGGCTTCTCACTTTTTGGATTTTAGAAGGGCATGACATGCCTATATCTGTGTCTCCCCCTCCTTTTACTCCTCCACCTCTTTTCTTTTCACATGACTATATGTACTTGTCACTTTTCCATGTGTTAGTTATGTCTTCTGAGCAGTTTGTCAGCTTTTGGACTCCTTTGAAGGTGTTTTCTATGTGTTTCTATGTGTTTTTGTTTGCCTGCCATTGGTTTTAACGGTGTTCGAAGGTGTTCGACGAACAGTTCGACGAACATTTCGGCGAATGCAAGGGTGTTCGACGAACCGAACCGAACTCAAACACTATGGGGGTGGCTCATCACTAGCTATAATACACACCTTTGGTGTTTATAATTGTTTTTAATTGCTGTATTATATTTGTTCTCTTTTTTCATAATAAAGTCTCATTTTTGGATGTGCAGTCATCCTTTTGCATATATTTGTTGTTTTCCAAATTCATCTACATGGCACATGTGGTCCGTGAATTTTACACAAAGTAAAAAATTGTCTTGTCTTGAACCATTTGTAAAACCTAAATCCAGCCTGCAGTGGCAAACTAAGAAGATAAGCAGTTGACACATATAAATTTGATTTTAAAAAGGTTGTAAAAAAAAAAGGCATAAATACATCATTTTTTGATGGCTTGTAAAAAAGCTATAGCTTTTTCATTTAGCAAACAATAGAGCTCTTGATACTCCCCAAACAGGCATAACTTGCACCACTCCTTGTGAAAAAGCCACGGCTTCTTCCATGTGCACCAGTTGTGGATAAATATCAGCAATGCATGCATCTGCCCCAGAAAGGGATCATTATAACGTTTGTTAATGGATTGTGCTGTTAACCGCTTCCCGACCGCCCACTGTACATAAACGTCGGCGCTGCCTGGGCTCTGTGCAGCGCCGATGTTTATGAACGGTCGGTGGTCCCGCAGCCCTCAGGACCCCCAGGGTCCTGCAAGTGCTGTGGTTGCAGTTCAGAGAGACAGCTCTGACAGGGGACATCATCCGGACCTGATTGGATCAGGTCCCAATGATGTTAACCCTTTGCTATCTTCTATATGCCATACAGCTCCATCAGCCAAAAAATAAAGTTATAGCTCTCAGAATAAAGCGATGCAAAAAAAATATTTTTTCTATAAAATTGTTTTATTGTGTAAAAGCGCAAAAACATAAAAAAAATACAGTAAGTGTAGTATCGCTGTAAACGTACCGACCCGAAGAATAACGCTGCCTTATCACTTTTACCACACGCAGAACGGCATAAAAAAAACCTCAATAAACAATTCCTGAATTGTTGGTTTTTGTTAATTTTACCTCCCAAAAAATGGAATAGAAAACGATCAAAAAATGTCACGTGCCCAAAAATGGTACCAATAAAAATGTCAACTCGTCCTGCAAAAAACAAGCCATCACATGACTCTGTCCGCCGAAATATGGAAAAATTATAGCTCTCAAAATATGGCGATGCAAAAACTAGATTTTGCAAAAAAAAGTGTGTCTTAGTGTGTGACAGCTGTCAGTCATAAAAACCCGATATAAATCTGGTATCTTTGTAATCGCACCGACCCGAAGAATAAAGTAATCTCATCACTTATACCACACGAGGAACGGCGTAAAAAATAAATAAAACCAATTCTTCACCTGCTACTGATTTGTTTATTATGTCTCCCAAAGATCGCAGTAAGGCTCTGCTCACACGTATCCTGCGCTCTGCGCTGAGCACTTACACCAGAGTTTCCGTGTAAATCTCTGAAATACATGATTCAGACGGAACCCATGATGGAAGATTCCCTGTAATGAGGCAGATATAGGCCACTGTGGATGTCATCTGGCCTGTGATCCCACGGTGTCATTTTTTTTAGGCGTGCATAAAAGTGCGGTTGGCAACAGTTTTGTGCACTTCTGAAAAAAAGGACACCGCTAAACAGAGGCCAGACAGAGTCCAGAGTAACTCTGCTGCCTCATTATAGTGAATGGATCCTGCAGGGGTTTCATCTGAATTATATCACTTGGAAATTTAGATGGAAACCCCGATGTAAGTGCTCAGCCTAGAGCGGCGGTTAAATGTTACGTAAAATGTTCCCAATAAAAGCTTCTACTTGGTCCTCAAAAAAAGCTAGTCCCCACTCAGGTCCGTAATCTGTTAAAAATATAAGGGACTTCCAAGTTACTGGTAGCAGAAAGGCTCTGGAAAAGCGAAATGGCCCTTGGCCCCCCAAAAGAAATTCAGAAAATTTTGTGCTCCCAAATCCAAATGCCTAATCTACAATAATTTGTTCTCCAATTGTCAAATAGCGCTCCGTCCCTCCCTGATCTCGCTGTATGTCTAAGCAGTACGATACAGCCACATATGGGGTATTGCCACTTTTAGAAGAAATTGTGTGACACATTTAGGCACCATTTTTACCCATTGCCCTGTGTGAAAATGTAAAATCTGAGGGTAAAACATTTTTTTGTGGTAAAAATACAATTATGTTTTCTTCACTGCCCAATGGAATAAATTTAAAAATTAAAAAATACTCACTACTTCCCTAGATGAATTCCTTGAGAGGTGTAGTTTACAAAATGGGGTCACTTGTGGGGGTTTCTGTTGTTTCAGCATGTCAGCGACTCTTCAAATGTGACATGGTGTCTGCAACCTATCCCAGCCAACATAGCGCTCCTTTCTCTTCCGAACCCTGCCGTACACCAAAGCAGTGGTTTTCCCCCACATATGGGATATCGGCGTACTCAGGAGAAATTTCAAAACAAATTTCATGGTGCAATTTATCCTGTTATCCTTATGATAATGCAAAATTAGGGGATGACAAACATTTTTTGTGGGTAAAATGTGAAAATTTTATTTTTACGGCTCAATATTATAAACTTCTGTGAAGCACCTGGGGTGCAAGGTGCTCACCACACATCTAGATAAGTTCCCTAAGGGGTCTAGTTTCCAAAATGGTGTCACTTGTGGGGGGTTTCCACTGTTTAGGCACATCAGGGGCTCCCCAAATACAACATGGTGTCTGCTAATTATTCAAACAAATTTTACATTCAAAAAGTCTAATGGCGCTCCTTCCCTTCCAAACCCTGCCGTGCACCCAAACAGTGGTTTTCCTCCACATATGGGGTATTGGCGTGTTCAGGAGAAATTTAACAATACATTTCATGGTGCAATTTATCCTATTACCCTTATGATAATGCAAAATTAAGGGATGAAAAACGTTTTTGTGGGAAAAATGTTAAAATTTTATTTTTACAGCTCAATATTATAAACTTCTGTGAAGCACTTTGGGGTTCAAGGTGCTCACCACACATCTAGATAAGTTCCCTAAGGGGTCTAGTTTCCAAAATGGTGTCACTTGTAGGGGGTTTCCACTGTTCAGGCACATCAGGAGCTCTCCAAATGCAACATGGTGTCTGCTAATTATTCAAACAAATTTTACATTCAAAAAGTCTAATGGTGCTCCTTCCCTTCCGAACCCTGCAGTGCGCCCAAACAGTGGTTTTCCTCCACATATGGGGTATCAGCGTATTCAGGAGAAATTGAACAACAAATTTCATGGTGCAATTTCTCCTATTACCCTTATGATAATGCAAAATTAAGGGATGAAAAAAGTTTTTGTGGGAAAAATTTGAAAATTTTATTTTTACAGCTCAATATCATAAACTTCTGTGAAGCACCTTGGGCTGCAAGGTGCTCACCACACATCAGTTCACATTGCTTGGTTTTTTGTCTTGTTTGCATTCTGTGCAAATTAGGGGTGTGGCATCCCCCTTGTTGAGCTGGTTAGTATATATGTAGCTTACTAGGGGCTTAGGTGGTCTGATATTGGGACCCGGTTCTATTTGTCTACCCTTTTTTATGCATTACTTCAACTTTGATATACAGTAAGGTTTTTAATATAGACAGTGTAGGACCGTCCCAATTTAGGGTCACCTTGTCGCTGTGGGTCGGCTTGTATACTTTTTTTGATCAAAAATAGTTCACTAAGTACCCTATATTTCATATGCAACTTTGCTTTACATTTATATATAATGATGATAGGGTATGAGATATTTTTTGTCTTTTGTAGGTTTTGCATCTTTTTGCTAGTGTGAACATGCTCCTATTTCTTGCATGTGTACCATCTTAGACCTCAGTTCACATTGCTTGGTTTTTTGTCTTGTTTGCATTTGTGCAAATTAGGGGTGTGGCATCCCCCTTGTTGAGCTGGTTAGTATATATGTAGCTTACCACGGGCTTAGGTGGTCTGATATTGGGACCCGGTTCTATTTGTCTACCCTTTTATATGCATTACTTCAACTTTGATATACAGTAAGGTTTTTAATATAGACAGTATAGGACCGTCCCAATTTAGGGTCACCTTGTCGCTGGTGGGACGGCTTGTATACTTTTTTTGATCAAAAATAGTTCACTAAGCACCCTATATTTCATATGCAACTTTGGTTTACATTTATATATAATGATGATAGGGTATGAGATATTTTTTGTCTTTTGTAGGTTTTAGAGCCAATGAACATGCAGGGATTGCCAGCCAGTCACTGTAATGCCGCAGCCATGTTGGTTGTGGGCATTACATTGATTGGCTGGCCGCACAGCGTCACCTCGAGTATTTAAAACTGGGCATCGCCATCTTAGACACAGACAGCTGGGATCAGACAGTGTAGGGACAACGCTGCTGATTTAGGGAGAGATATATACTGCAAAATAGTTAGTGTAGGGTCTGTAAAGGCTGCCAAATCAAACAAACAGTCCTTCTCAGGACTAATATCCATCCCAGATATCAGGCAGGCAGGCTGTATAGGAGACGCAGTGGTTATACCAGCAAACGCTACATTACAGTCCTGTGTGCTCCTGTTGCTGAAATTTCTGGACTTAGCTCCAGGTCCTGGTGGGCCAGGAAAAATCCTTCTTTTTTCATCTAAATCCTCATTTTTTTTTCCTCCTTCACACTGTACAAATACCTGTATTATTAACCTTTTGGTGTCCCCCCCCCTCCCCCAAAAAAAGTGTGTCTGTGACAGTTCAGACACAAATATATCTGTTTAAGAGTCTGATGTAGGCCCGAGAAATAGAAGTGTGGTTTTGCAGTTCCACGGGTCAAATCTCTGTATTATCCTGCTTTTGGGCCATTTTTACCTAAAAAAAACAGTTTGAGTGTGTCGCTCACTGCTCAGCCGCAAATATATCTATCTAAAAAAGTCTGGTATACCCCAGTAAATTATAACTGTGGCTTTGCTGTTCCACGGTAAAAAATCTCTATTATCCTGCTTTTGGCATTTTTTGCCGTAAAAAAAAACTGTAATGTATCTCCCTGATTGTTCAGACTCAAATATATCTGTTTAAAATAGTCTGGTATACACCAGTAAATTATAACTGTGGTTTTGCAGTTCCACCGTAAAAAATCTCTATTATCCTGCTTTTGGCATTTTTTGCCGTAAAGAAAAACAGTAATAGTGTCTCCTGATTGTTCAGACACAAATATATCTGTTTAAGAGTCTGGTGTAGGCCTGAGAATTAGAAGTGTGGTTTTGCAGTTCCACAGGTCAAATCTCTGTATTATCCTGCTTTTGGTATTTTTTGCCGTAAAGAAAAACATTAATAGTGTCTCCTGATTGTTCAGACACAAATATATCTGTTTCAAAGAGTCTGGTATACACCAGTAAATTATAACTGTGGTTTTGCCGTTCCTCGGTAAAAAAACTCTATTATCCAGATTTTGGTATTTTTTCCGTAAAGAAAAACAGTAATAGTTTCTCCCTGATTGTTTAGATTGTTTAAAAGAGTCGGGTGTAGGCCAGAGAAATAGAACTGTGGTTTTCCTCTTCCACGGTTCTAATCTCCTTTTTATTACCTTTTTTCCATTGATAGTGCGATTGTAAGCTATTTTACTTCCTTTACAATGGGCAAGGCGCGTGGCAAGGGATGTGGAACTGGACGTTCTGGTGATGGTGCGTGCAGAGGACAGGGCCGTGGCCAAGGTGAAAATGTGCCACAACCAACAGCCACATCTTCTCACTCCCAGTTCTTGACCGAATTACTAGGGAAGCACAGAACAACACCAGTATTGTGACCTGATCAGTGTGAACAGGTTATTAATTGGATAGCAGAAAATACTTCCAGTTACCTGGGCAACACCACCTCCGGTCTGTCTTCCACACGGTCAAATCTTAGTAGCCATGAGTCTCAACCGCATACTCCTCCTCACCCTGATGCTCTAGATTTGTGCCCCTCGCCTGCACTGCTTGAAGTGGTGGAAGAGGAGATCCCATGTAGCGATGCCCAAATATTTGAACAGCCATGGCCACAGGAAGTCGACGATGGCAATTTGTCACAAGAGGTGGACGATGACGAGACACAATTGCCAGGAAGTGAGGAGGAGGATCGTGGTGCGCAAGTGGAAGAGGAGGAGGTGGTGGATGATCTAGTAACTGACCCAACGTGGCAGGAGGACATGCAGAGCGAGGCCAGCAGCACACAGGGTGAGGGAGGCAGAGTACACCAACAGGAAAGAAGAAGCAGTGTGGTGGCCGGCAACAGTTTCCCGTAACACCAACACGAGGGACGTTGCCAGTACAACCCGTATGTCTTCCAGAGTCTGGAATTTTTTTAAAGACTCTGCTGATAACTCCAAAAAGGCTATTTGTACCACCTGCCATGACAGCATCAGCAGGGGTGACAAAACTACCAGCCTGACCACCACCAGCATGATCAGGCACATGGCAGCAAAGCACCCAACTTTGTGGGTGAACCCCAGGGTCCACGACCAGTGTCAGCGGGTGTCACCACTGCTTCTTCCGCTGTTGTGCATGCAATAGAACCCCCTGTTGTGTGTGCAAGGCAATCCCATGTACATACTGCATGCAAAGATGCCCCCTCCTCTCAGTCTTCACTTGTTATGGCAGTTTCTCAAGAAACAGCATCAACGTCCACGTCCACGTCCCACTGCAGCATTCAATTGTCCATATCCCAGACCTTTGAACGAAAGTGGAAATTCGCAGCCAACGCCCCACAGGCCACAGTCCTAAATTCGCACATTTCACGACTGCTTGCGTTGGAAATGCTGCCTCTTAGGCTGGTGGAGACGGAATCCTTCCGCAACCTTATGGCGGTGGCTGTCCCCCGGTACTCGGTCCCCAGTCGACACTATTTTGCCCGGTGTGCCATCCCCGCACTACACAAGCACGTGTCACAAAACATCTGCCGTGCCCTCAACAACGCAGTTACTGGGAGAGTCCACCTGACAACGGACACGTGGACAAGTGCTTGTGGCCAGGGACGGTACATCTCCCTGACGGCACACTGGGTAAACATAGTGGAAGCCGGGACCCAGGCGGACCTTGGGACGGAACACATCCTCCCCACACTGAGGATTGCGGGCCCTATGTCAGTCAGAGTTGCCCCACAGTGTACAGCTCCTGTGCATCATCCTCCTCCTCATGTTCAGCCACATCAGTTACAAGCTGGAAGCACTGCAGTACTGCCTCCTCCAAGCGGCAACAGGCTGTGCTGAAACTCATGAGCTTAGGTGAGAAACCTCACACTGCTTGTGAGTTGTGGACAGCTGTGAAAGAGCAGGCAGATCTGTTGCTGAGACCGCTGAACCTACATCCTGGCATGGTCGTGTGTGACAATGGTCGTAACCTGGTGGCGGCTCTGAGGCGAGGCAAGATCACACATGTACCATGCCTGGCTCATGTGCTTAGCCTCGTGGTTCAGCGGTTTCTTAAATCGTACCCCAAGTTGCCAGATCTGCTCGTCAAAGTACGCCGCCTGTCAGCTCATTTTTGGAAGTCCGCTACAGCTTCCTCCGCTCTTGCTGTGTTGCAGCAGCGTTTGCAGCTTCCAGCACACTGACTGGTGTGTGATGTCCCCACACGTTGGAACTCTACCCTCCACATGTTGCAAAGGATTTGTGATCAGAAGACAGCAGTTGTGGAGTACCAGCTGCAACAAGGCCGTCGATATTCAGGTCAGACTCGACACATAAGTCCTCAGGAGTGGACCTGGATGTCTGACATCTGTACCATCTTGACAAACTTTGAGGAGTCCACCAAGATGGTGAGTGGCGATGATGCCATCATTAGCGTCAGCATTCCACTTGTCTGTCTTTTGCAACACTCTCTGCAGAGAATTAAAGAGGAGGCATTGCAGCCAGAGTATGATGAGATGGATCAAGAAGCCGTAGCGTTCGATTACACAGAGCCCAGCCTCATCTCATCCCAACGTGCATTGGGGGACAATGAGGGAAAGGAGGAGGAACAACAGGAGCTGGTATAATGCGCTGTAGGCGGTAGTACCTGTACAACTGTCATACAGTCGGTTCAACGTGGGTGGCCTGAGGACAGGGGGGAGGAGGAGGAGGAGGAGGAGGAGGAGGAAGAGAGCATGGTCAGTCATCCTCTTGGTGAGGACTCGGAAGTCTTGCCCGTTACCAGTCTGGCATGCATGGCTGACTTTATGTTACGCTGCCTTAACCGTGATCTTCGCTTTGTCAAAACGTTGGGTGACAGTCATTACTGGTTGGTGACACTTTTAGACCGCCGCTACAAGGAGAATTTTCACTCTCTTATTCCTGAGGTGGAGAGGTCTACAAAAATGGGGCAGTACCAGAAGGCCCTTGGTGCAGAACTGTTAAAAAAATTCCCATATGAACACGCTAGCGGCAGAGGTCACAGTTCGTTGCCCAACCAAGGTGTACAGGCGAGAGAGACGCAACTCCAATCCAGCAGAGGCAGGGGAACACTGTCAACATTCTGGGACAGTTTTCTCAGACCCTCCCTTCGGACAGACCCTGAGGTGCGGGGTACTCTCACAAGGAGTGGAAAGTTTCAAAAGATGGTGAGGGAGTACCTTGCCGACCGTACCAGCCTCCTCCGTGATTCCTCTGTGCCTTTTAATTATTGAGTATCCAAGCTGGACACTTGGAATGAACTCGCTCTATATGCCTTGGAGGTCCTGGCCTGCCCTGCCGCTAGAGTGTTATTGGAGCGTGTTTTTAGTGCCGCTGGGGGAATTACAACTGATAAGCGCACTTGCCTGTCAACTGACAATGCTGACAAGCTGACCCTTATCAAAATGAACAAGGGCTGGATTGGGCCAGACTTCTCATCACCACCAAATGACAGCAGAGTAACATAAAGTCAAATCCACTGTGTTATTTCGGGAGGTGTATTCCCATGAACCGCTTCACACCCACACATGGGTATACGCTTCTTCATTTTGGCTGTTTATTTTCTTCTCCTTATCCTTAGCCTCCACCACCACTATACCACCAGGGTGACCGTGGTCCGTGTTGCCATTATTGAAAGTTTCTCCGTCCTAATTTTTGGCAGATATTGCTTGGAAGGCATAAGCAACGAGTATGGGAGACCCACTCCCCAATAATGGGAATAATGTTTGTAATATGCTGTACTGCATGGCTCTTGTAAGGGGCATTGCAAGTTCCTCCGTCCTAATTTTTGGCAGGTTTTGCTTGGAAGACATAAGCAAAGACTATGGGAGACCCACTCCCCAATAATGGGAATAATGTTTGTAATATGCTGTACTGCTTGGTTCTTGTAAGGGGCATTGCAAGTTCCTCCATCCTAATTTTTGGCAGATTTTGCTTGGAAGGCATAAGCAAAGACTAAGGGAGACCCACTCCCCAATAATGGGAATAATGTTTTTAAGATGCTGTACTGTATGGCTCTTGTAAGGGGCATTAAAACCATCTTGTTAAGCTACTGCAACCTCCATCATGTATCCAAGGGGCATTCAAACCATCTTGTTAGCTACTGTGACCTCCACCACTTTTCCAAGGGGCATTAAAACCGTCTTGTTAAGCTACTGTGACCTCCACCACATTTCCAAGGGGCATTAAAACCATCTTGTTAAGCTACTGTGACCTCCACGTCTCTTCAAAGGGGCATTAAAAGCGTCTTATTAAACCACTCTGAACTCCACAGCTCTTCCAAGGGGTATTGAAATGTTGTTTTTAATTACCTCTAACCTCCACGACTCTTCCAACGGGCATTGCATTTCCTCCTAATTTTAGTCAGCTTTTGCTTTTCAATGCAAAGGCAAAAACTAAGGGAGACCCACTCCCCAATAATGGGTAGAAGGTTTTTAGTACGCTATAATCCACGTCTGTTTCAAGGGGCATTGCAGTTCCTCATAATTTTTGGAAAGCCTTTCATTCACTGCTTAGGCCAACAGTGTAAAGGAGACCCAGTTGCTATAAATGGAAAAAACGGTTTAGTTAAGGCCCTCTGACCTCCATGTCACTTCCAAGGGGCATTGGAGTGCCTCGAAATTTTTGGTAGGCATTGCACTCACTGTATGCCCTATAACTGTGTAGCCGAACCGCTCCTTTGGTCACAGAAACATATCCTACAAGACATGTGTGGTTGACTGGCCTGATATTGATGTGAATGGTCCCTGTTCCTCCTGCTCTTTCTCCTTTGCCACGACCTCATCCATCATTTATCACCTGAAGCTTTGTTTTAACAGGAGTCATAGAACTGGGATAGTAGCAGGAGAACATACAGCAATCCTCGGAGGAGGTAGGCTATGCGCCAAAACGCTGACCACCTCAGGCCCAGCCGCTACTACATACATGCGCTTGCGTTCCAAGAAAACAAAGCAGATGCTAACTTCTTTCATCATCATCATGCTCCTCACCTTGACACTCTCAACTCCCCTGATGGAGAAGCCAGGGCCCACGGGAGGAGTCTGGTTCTCTGGTGGGCTCGTCCAATGCTGCCCTAAAGCAGGCCAGGCTAAGAAAAGTGTGTCGGAAGGTGACAGGAGAAATAGGGGCGGCTGGGGACCGTTTATGGACACCCGGCCGCCCCTTTGCGGCTATGGACTGAGTATGGACACCCGGCCACCCCCTGGCGGCTGGGGACTGAGTGTGGACACCCAGCCGCCGGGCGGCTGGGGACTGAGTATGGATACCAGGCCGCCGAAGCAGCCATGAGGTAGTGGCCAGCTTCGGCCTCCTCCACACTAAAAGGCCCCATTTCGAGTGCAAGCTAGGAGCATGGCATTGCAGCCTGGGGGTGGATGGGTGGCAGGCTGCACACTTACGCTTGCAATAAAAGAGAACAAAGCAGATGCTAACTTCTATCATCTTCATCATGCTCCTCACCTTGGCACTCTCAACTCCCCTGATGGAGAAGCAAGGGCCCACCGGAGGAGTCTGGTTCTCTGGTGGGCTTGTCCAATGCTGCCCTAAAGCATGCCAGGCTAAGAAAAGTGTGTGGGAAGGTGACAGGAGAAATAGGGGCGGCTGGGGACCGTGGGTGGACACCCGGCCGCGGGGCGCCTGAGGACCGAGTATGGACACCCGGCCACCCCCTTGCAGATGGGGACCGAGTGTGGACATCTGGCTGCCGGGCGGCTGGGAACTGAGTATGGATACCTCACTGCCGAAGCAGCCATGAGGTAGTGGCCAGCTTCGACCTCCTCCAAAATAAAAGGCACCATTTCAAGTGAAAGCTAGCAGTATGGTATTGCAGCCTGCGGGTGGGTGGTTGGCTGCATATTTGCGCTTGCATTGCAAGGAATGGGGGAGGTACAATTGAACACTGCTCTGGGACAAGGACTTGCACGGGGATAGTTGCAAGTCTGCATCTTCTGATGCGGCAAGGATCCCTTCTGATGGGCACACTTTTAGGCAGTGACCTGGGAGTCAGAGATGCTTCCAGGGGTCTTCCCCATGCTGTTCCCATGTCTTTTCAGCACTGTATGCATGTGTCACACAGCGCATGGCCAGATAAGTTTGTAAAATGTTAAAATGACATTTCCCGGTGAATGCATTTGTCACGGTTGAAAGCAATACAAAAGTGCAAAAAAGAATGAAAAATGCTACTTGTGAACATAGCCCAAGGTATGTAGGAGTATTTTTGTTTTTGGTTATTTATTTTACCTTATACACAAGTCTTTACCCTGGAAAGGAAATTCCTTAACACATTTCACAGGAAAACCGTTTCAGTTTAGTTTTTGAACGTTTTATTGTGAGCCCGTAAAAGTGGCTTAGTACCTCTGACCACGTTGTTGACAGCAGTAACCTGGGGGTCAGAAATGCTTCCTGGGGCGATCCCCATGCTGCCCCCAAGTCTTTTGAACACTGTCACTATCATTTTGGGCACTTTTTAGGCTTTCTACAGACTGCCGGGGGTGCCGCCGCAAAAATGCTCAGGTCTCCCATAGACTAACTTTGGGCTCGTTGCTCGGGTCGAGCACTTGAGTATCACGGTGATCTCGGCCCGAGCTTCGAGCACTCGAGCATTTTAGTGCTCGCTCAACACTAATAATAACCCCTCTCTTCTGCTTCTGAGTAATGCAATCATTCAGGAGCAGAAGTAGAGGTTGTAGAATGCTTACTTCAGTAGGACAAGGACACTCCAAAATTTCAGAATGACGACAAATCTCTAGCTTTTTCACTACATTATATCCAGTTGTGTTAAACACTAAATACACCTGTGGAGACACACAGGACTCCTGTGGGCGTAATACTACTTGGACAACACAGGATGACGGTAAAACAGTGTGGCAATACTATATTGAACCACCAAACAGATAATAACATATAGAACAGTCCCAGCAAATACACAAGATGCTGCAAGTTACAGAGTCTCACCCTTCCACTGGCCCACTGGGAATAGAGCTGTGAGATATGTGGCCAGGTGACCTAATTGTCCCAACCTGGATTTATTTATAATTTCTCTAAGAGTTCAGTGATATTTAATGGAGCAGATCGGTATTCCTCTTGATGGAGCCATGTGTTCTGGTTGCTGTCCTGAAGAGTCTCTCCTGGCTGTGATTTTGTAAAGTCTCTCTGATACAGAGGCATATTCCCCTTTTATAATTCACAACTGTTCTTTTAGACATTATCCACAGGTCAGAGGGGAGGTGAGATGAGTTTAATTTACATTGTTAGAACATCTGATTGATATGCATAGTTGGTCCTCCTGCTTTTCTAGTCAACAAAATAGCTGACCTGGGACAATATGTAATTAGCATATTAGCAAACATCATTGTTTCATGACCCTCATTCCCTGTCACCAGAGATAACAGACCATAAGTTGCAGTAAATATCAACTCAAGTGTCAACATTCAGGCTTATACAAACTATAGTCTGTCCTTTTTGACCAACCAAAGAAATACACATAAATTCAAAAGTCAACATAAAGATAATAGTGTATTTCTCCTGGCCTACTGAATGTAGACGTCTGGATGATTAAGAAGAAATGCTGTGTTGTCACAACACCTATAAGGCCAAAAACAATTTGAATCCAATTATTCTATGGTGAGAAACATTATTCACAAATAGAAAACATTCAAGACAGTTGACAATCTCCCCAGGATTGTATAGGAATTCTTCCCAGGATTATATAGGTGAAATGCTCAGTGATAAAAAAAACAGCTACAGCTCACACTCTAAAGGCCACAGTGAGCAAGATATATGTCCATGTTCATGACAGTAGAATTAGAAAAAACTGAACAATTGAGCCTTGTTTGAAAAGATTTCCAGAAGAAAGCCTATACTTTCTAAAAGAGGATAGTAGAAGGGCTAAAGTTTGCAAAGTTTCCTCTGATCGGACAAAAAGACTTCTGGAACAATGTCCCTTGGACAAATGAGACCAAACTGGAAGTGTTTGACTATAATTGCTTTTTCCAAATATGGTGAAAAAAAAGTAAATCATATAAACAAAATCACCTTGATGGCTCAAGAGTGATATTTTATGCATGTATTGCATCCACAGAACCTGAGCATCTTACAGTCACTTCTTCAAAGTAGCCACCTTTTGCTTTGATGACTGCTTTGCACACTCTTGGCATTCTCTTGATGAGCTTCTTTGAAGAACCTAGAATATAAGACATATTTTCAGTTGTTTCACACTTTTTTGTTAAGTATATAATTCCACATGTGTTATTTCATAGTTTTGATGCCTTTAGTGTGAATGTACAATTTTCATAGTCATGAAAATACAGAAAAATCTTTAAATGAGAAGGTGTGTCCAAACTTTTGGTCTGTACAGTATATGCTGTACTGTTGTGTTCCCTTTGTAAAATCTTTTGTGTATTTTGTATAAAAACTGCCTATCATTCTGGATTAAATATAAAATGTAATAGTTATGTTCCCTTTGTTCTGTAAACTGCACCTGAAGCCATATGCTATCAGAGATCAGGTGTCCTGTCAGCCTGTATAAGTGACTGGTGGTGGCGTGAGTAGTATTTGGGTTATCGTGGAGTTAGCAGTGACCGTACTGGGATACATATATATATTCCATGCGTTTCTAATCAGAGGTGTATATTCCATACTCTCACTGTTAGTTTTCCAGCAACCCAATAATCTGCCCATTACAAGAAGCAGCCTTTGTCTGGATGATAAAGGGCTGTTGGTGACAAAAAGATAACAGTGGGTGGATCTGCGCGACCTCCCAGGCTATGATCCATGACACTATACAACAATGATCCCAAGCACAGCAGCAAATCTACATGAGAACGGCTGATTGATATAGTTAGTGGCTAAGAAACAAAATAATAAAGGTGTTACAATGACGCAGGCAAAGTCTAGACTCAACTCAACTGAAATGCTGTGGTGAGATCTTCAGAGAGCTGTGCATAAATGAATACCCACAGACCTCAATGAATTCAAAAAATAGTGGGCAAAAATTCCACCATAAAGTGAGATAGAAAATGATTACTTTAAAGGAAATCTGTTACCAGGTTGTTGCCACCTAATCTGACAGCAGCATAATGTTACACGCACGGCGGTAGGTTCAAATAGGGGCGAGACAGGTTACATGAATTCTCTGGAATCCTGGGGAAACCGTTACTCAGGGCGACCATAGACCATATGCTGCAGCTTCTCTAAGGCACACCCTCAGGCACAAACATGTAGGTTGTTTCACTTGCTGACCAGACACACTTGACAAGAGTCCTCATAAATGGTAGAACAGTAGCATTTAATAAGAAGCCGCACAGCCAGTGCAAGTTAAGTCTTATGAGCAACGGGCTCCAGTGACAAACAGTACAGTTTCCTTAGCAACACATCAGTTCACAGTCTTCCCAGTAGTACAGGACAGCACAGTTCTAATGCAAAGGCACATTAATGAACACAGCATTCTTTACAGCACAGTAAGATGGAGGAGGGGGGAGAGTTTGCTGAGGGAGATGATCCCTGTGACACCATTTCTTCCAGTACTTATCTTTCTTCCTGACAATACTCTGCACTGCTAGTTCAGGAACTCTACCTGACCTGTGCTTAGCTTCACTCCTGACTTGAATCCTTTTCACTTTGCAGGCTGCTTCTGTGAGATGCAGAACACACACACACAACACCTTTCTCTTCGGCTCCAGACAGACAGTAAACTACTTCCCCACAATCCCCCTGACACTTCCTGTCTCTTGTAACTGTGTTAACTCTTATAACTGCTGGATGCTTTTGAAGCAACAGCACTACTTCTGCATGTCACAATAAGATAGATAGACATCCTTATTCTAGCAATGTATCACTTAAGTGGGCTGCTTACTGTAATTTTTATTAAATCATTCTTTTATCAGCTGGAGATTAGAGGGCTAATAAACCTGCTGTGTAGGTGATATATTCCTTCTCCGGAGATGTCTTATGGATTTTAATTTTTCTCTATGACACACCTCCCCTTTTCAGAGGTGGCATGAGAGACTGATTTACAGATTCCCTCCCAAGCCCACCTTATGTCACAACCTCCATGAATCCCACAATACCCTCTCCTTCTTGGACTCCGAGATGGGCTTCTCTGTTAGGTCACTTAGCACCTCAAGACTGACATCTATGGGTAGTGCAGTCTGAAACTCCTAGCTGGAAATAGTCAGAGGCAATGTTAAGGCCCCAACCTCACAGGAACCCTCTGGTACCTGCTTTAGGTCATTAATAGTGTTGAGCGAGCACTAAAATGCTCGGGTGCTCGAAGCTTGGGCCGAGCTCGCCGTGATACTCGGGTGCTCGACCCGAGCAATGAGCCCAATGTTAGTCTATGGGAGACTCGAGCATTTTTGCGGTGGCACCCCGGGCAGTCTTTTAAAAGCCTAACAAGTGCCCAAAATGATAGTGACAGTGCTCAAATGACATGGGGACAGCATGGGGATCGCCCCAGGAAGCATTTCTGACCCCCAGGTCAACAACGTTGTCAGAGGTATTAAGCCACTTTTACAGGCTCACAATAAAACGTTCAAAAACGAAAGTGAAACTTTTTTCCTGTGAAATATGTTAAGGAACATCCTTTCCAGGGTAAAGACTTGTGTATAAGTTAAAATAAATGACCAAAAACAAAAATACTCCTTCACACCTTCTGCTATGTTCACAAGTAGCATTTTTTATGCGTTTTTGCACTTTTGTATTGCTTTCAACTATGACAAATGCATTCACCGTGAAATGTCATTTTAACATTTTACAACCTTATCTGGCCATGTGCTGTGTGACACATGCATAAAGTGCTGAAAAGACAAGGGAACAGCATGGGGAAGACCCCTGGAAGCATCTCTGACTCCCAGGTCACTGTCTAAAAGTGTGCCCATCAAAAGTGATCCTTACCGCATCAGAAGTTGCAGACTTGCAACTATCCCCATGCAAGTTCTAGTCCCAGGGCAGTGTTCAATTGTACCTCCCCCATTCCTTGCAATACAAGCTCAAGTATGCAGCCTGCCACCCACCCACCCCCAGGCAGCAATACCATACTGCTTGCTTGCTTGAACTTGAAATTGGGCCTCTTAGGCATGTGGAGGCGGAATCTGGCCACCACGTCATGGCTGTGTTGGAGGCCTGGAATCCATACTCAGTCCCCAGCCGCCCGGCGGCCGGGTGTCCATACTCGGTCCCCAGCTGCCCGCAGCCGGGTGTCCATACTCGGTCCCCAGCTGCCCCGCAGCCGGGTGTCCACACACGGTCCCCAGCCGCCTGGGGACAGCCGGGTGTCCATAAAGGGTCCCCAGCCGCCCCTATTTCTCCTTCGAACATCCCCCCACACACTTTTCTTAGCCCGGCCTGCTTTAGGCAGCATTGGACGTGCCCACCAGAGAACCAGACTCCTCCGGTGGGCCCTGACTTCTCCATCGGTGGAGTTGAGAGTGCCAAGGTGAGGAGCATGATGATGATGACAGAAGTTAGCATCTGCTATGTTTTCTTTTAATGCAAGTGTATGTGTGCAGCCTGCCACCCACCCACCCCCAGACTGCAATTCCATACTGCTAGCTTGCACTTGAAATGGGGCCTTTTAGTTTGTAGGAGGCCGAAGCTGGCCACTACCTCATGGCTGCTTCGGCAGCGAGGTATCCATACTCAGTCCCCAGCCGCCCATATTTGTCCTGGTGTGCCTTATACATAAGATTAAGCGCGTATACCAAAACATTACCTGTGCCCTCCCCAGTGCATTTAGTGGGAAGGAGAGCCTATTCCGCTGCAGTGTGTGCATGCCAAACCCCTGTTCATGGTACATGCAAAGATGCCTCCCACCTTGCACCTGTCGTTGCAGACTTGCAACTATCCCCATTCAAGACCTTGTCCCAGGGCAGTGTTCAATTGTACCTCTCCCATTCCTTGCAATGCAAGCGCAAGTATGCAGCCTGCCACCCACCCACCCCCAGGCTGCAATACCATACTGCTTGCTTGCTTGCACTTTAAATTGGGCCTTTTAGGCATGTGGAGGCGGAATCTGGCCACCACGCCATGGCTGTGTCGGCGGCCTGGTATCCATACTCAGTCCCCAGCCACCTGGTGGCCGGGTGTCCCCGCTTGCTCCCCAGCCTCCAGGGGGTGGCCGGGTGTCCATACTCGGTCCCCAGCCACCCCTATTTGTCCCGGTAACCTTTCCCTCACTTTTCTTAGCCTGGCCTGCTTTAGGGCAGCATTGGCCGAGCCCACCGGACTATCAGACTCCTCCGGTGGGCCCTGGCTTCTCCATCTGGGGAGTTGAGAGTGCCAAGGTGAGGAGCATGATGAGGATGATAGAAGTTAGCATCTGCTTTGTTTTGTTGTAATGCAAGCGCATGTATGTAGTAGCGGCTAGGCCTGAGGTGGTCAGCGTTTTGGCGCATATCCTACCTCCTCCGAGGATTGCTGGATGTTTTCCTGCTACTATCCAAGTTCTATGATTCCCGTTAAAACAAAGCTTCAGGTGATAAATGATGGATGAGGTAGTGGCAATGTAGAAAGAGCAGGAGGAACAGGGACCATTCACATCAATATCAGGCCAGTCAACCAGATATGTCTTGTAGGAAATGTTTCTGTAACAAAAGGAGCAGTTCGGCTACACAGTTATAGGGCATACAGTGAGTGCAATGCCTACCAAAAATTTCGAGCCACTCCAATGCCCCTTGGAAATGACATGGAGGTCAGAGGGCGTTAACTAAACCTTTTTTTTCCATTTATAGCAACTGGGTCTCCCGTGCACTGTTGGCCTAAGCAGTGAATGGAAGGCTTTCCAAAAATTATGAGGAACTGCAATGCCCCTTACAAGAGCCATGTGTGGCACCCCAGGGGTCTGGTCACCACAGTAATAGAGATATTACGTCAGAGTGCAAGTGGGAGGTTTCCTGGTCAGGATCCCTTAAACATGCAACATCCTCCTGCCCCAATCCTGGGAGGGGAGAATTCTGCCCTTATAAACTGGATCTGGGGCGGGGTTGAGTGAGTCAGAGAACAGTCAGAGTCAGAGTGAGAGCCAGGGAAAGTAATAGCAAGGAGCTCTGTAGGAGCTAGGAGCTAAAGACCAGGGGCTGGAAGCTGAGCAGAGCTCGCCCTGGCAGAAGACAATAGGAACCGGACACAGGAGTCCGAAGCTGTGAGGACTTATATATCCAGCAGCAGAAACCAGCCGGCAGGGGATTTCAGGTCCTCTGGCCATAGAAGCCCGGAGGCTCAGTCACAAGCAAGGGACCAGCACCGCCGTCGTGGAGTGGAGGCTTACAGAAGGCCCCAAGTCACCAGCCATACGGGTGAGCACTACACGGTACACTCAGGGACGTGGGCTACTTCTACCCGCTTACAGCAAGGTAGCCAGGAAGAGTGCAGACATACGGGGAGGCCTACAACTCCACCTGGCCAGGGGAACTCCTGCTTGCTCACAGACTGACCAGGCCCCTTATGCTAGCCAGTACTCCCGGGAGGGTCTACCTTATAATCATCAGTAAAGACCCTGAACTGCACTGCAAAGACTCTGAGTCATTCCTGCTGCGCTCGTGCACCATCACCCCCATCATCCACACTCACTGCCCTGAGGCTATACTCCTCCCGAGGGGAGTTATCCCATTCTATGCTGCGCACACAACACCAGCCTCAGCGGTCTGCCTCGCAGCGTTGGTACTCCCTGACCGCAATCCACGGGTGGCGCAGTCGGACAATTAACCTCAAAACCTAAGAAAGACTGCCACTGGTTTGACCAGCCTGAGCCACGGGACCGGGTCACCGCCACGGAGACTACAGACCCCAGTGACCCGGCACCGGGTATCCCACACACGTGTACACACGGCCCAGGGGGCGCGTTACATGCAGTACAGCATATTACAAACATAAGTCCCATTATTTGGGAGTGGGTGTCCCATGGTATTTGCTTATGCTTTCCAAGCAAAAGCTGCCAAAAATTAGGACGGAACAACTTGCAATGCCCCTTACAAGAGCCATGCAGTTCAGCATATTACAAATATAAGTCCCATTATTGGGGAGTGGATGTCCCATAGTATTTGCTTATGCTTTCCCAGCAAAAGCTGCCAAAAATTTGGACGGAGCAACTTGCAATGTCCCTTACAAGAGCCATGCAGTACAGCATATTACAAACATAAGTCCCATTATTGGAGAGTGGGTGTCCCATAGCATTTGCTTATGCTTTCCCAGCAAAAGCTGCCAAAAATTAGGACGGAGCCACTTGCAATGCCCCTTACAAGAGCCATGCAGTACAGCATATTACAAACATAAGTCCCATTATTGGGGAGTGGGTGTCCCATAGTATTTGCTTATGCTTTCCCAGCAAAAGCTGCCAAAAGTTAGGACGGAGCAACTTGCAATGCCCCTTACAAGAGCCATGCAGTACAGCATATTACAAACATAAGTCCCATTATTGGGGAGTGGGTGTCCCATGGTATTTGCTTATGCTTTCCCAGCAAAAGCTGCCAAAAATTAGGACGGAGCAACTTGCAATGCCCCTTACAAGAGCCATGCAGTACAGCATATTTCAAACAAAAGTCCCATTATTGGGGAGTGGGTGTCCCATAGTATTTGCTTATGCTTTCCCAGCAAAAGCTGCCAAAAATTAGGATGGAGCAACTTGCAATGCCCCTTACAAGAGCCATGCAGTACAGCATATTACAAACATAAGTCCCATTATTGGGGAGTGGGTGTCCCAAAGTATTTGCTTATGCTTTCCCAGCAAAAGCTGCCAAAAATTAGGACGGAGCAACTTGAAATGCCCCTTACAAGAGCCATGCAGTACAGCATATTACAAACATAAGTCCCATTATTGGGGAGAGGGTGTCCCATAGTATTTGCTTATGCTTTCGCAGCAAAAGCTGCCAAAAATTAGGACGGAGCAACTTGCAATGCCCCTTACAAGAGCCATGCAGTACAGCATATTACAAACATAAGTCCCATTATTGGGGAGTGGGTGTCCCATAGTATTTGCTTATGCCTTGCAAGCAAAAGCTGCCAAAAATAAGGACAGAGGAACTTGCAATGCTGGCACCCTAGTGGTATAGTGGTGGTGGAGGCTGAGAATAATAATAAGAAGATTAAACAGCCGAAACGAGGAAGCGTATACCCATGTGTGGGTGTGAAGACGTGCATGTGAATACACCTCCCGAAATAATGCAGTGGATTTGACTTTATGTTACTCTGCTGTCATTTGGTGGTGATGAGAAGTCTGGCCCAATTCAGCCTTTGTTCATTTTGATAAGTGTCAGCTTGTCAGCATTTTCAATTGACAGGCGAGTGCGCTTATCAGTTATAATTCTCCCAGCGGCACTAAAAACACGCTCCGATAACACGCTAGCGGCAGGGCAGGCCAGGACCTCCAAGGCGTACAGAGCGAGTTCATTCCAAGTGTCCTGCTTGGATACCCAATAATTAAAAGGCACAGAGGAACCACGGAGGACGCTGGTACGATCGGCAAGGTACTCCCTCACCATCTTTTGAAACTTTCCACTCCTTGTGAGAGTACCCTGCGCCTCAGGGCCTGTAAGCTGGGCGGGTGTCAGAAAACTGTCCCAGAACGTTGACAGTGTTCCCCTGCCTCTGCTGGATTGTAGTTGCATATCTCTCGCCTGTACGCCTTGGTTGGGCAACGAACTGTGACCTCTGCCACTAGCGTGTTCAGATGGGAATTTTTTTAAGAGTTCTGCAGCAAGGGCCTTCTGGTATTGCCCCATTTTTGTAGACCTCTCCACCTCAGGAATAAGAGAGTGAAAGTTCTCCTTGTAGCGGGGGTCTACAAGTGTCACCAACCAGTAATGACTGTCACACAACATTTTGACAACGCGAGGGTCACGGTTAAGGCAGCGTAACATAAAGTCAGCCATGCGTGCCAGACTGGTAACGGGCAAGATTTCAGTGTCCTCACCAAGATGATGACTGACCATGCTCTCCTCCTCCTCCTCCTCTTCCTCCTCACCCCTGTCCTCAGGCCACCCACGCTGAACCGACGGTATGACACTTGTACAGGTACTACCGTCTACAACGCATGATAGCAGCTCCTGTTCTTCCTCCTCCTCCTCCTCCTCCTCCTCTCCCTCATTGTCCCCCAATGCACGTTGGGATGAGATGAGGCTGCGCTGTGTGTAATCGCTCGCTACGGCTTCTTGATCCATCTCATCATACTCTGGCTGCAATGCCTCCTCTTTAATTCTCTGCAGAGAGCGTTGCAAAAGACAGACAAGTGGGATGCTGACACTAATGATGGCGTCATCGCCACTCACCATCTTGGTGGCCTCCTCAAAGTTTGTCAGGATGGTACTTATGTCAGACATCCAGGTCCACTCCTGAGGTCTTATGTGTGGAGTCTGACCTGAATATCGACGGCCTTGTTGCAGCTGGTACTCCACAACTGCTCTCTTCAGCTCACAAATCCTTTGCAACATGTGGAGGGTAGAGTTCCAACTTGTGGGGACATCACACACCAGTCGGTGTGCCGGAAGCTGCAAACGCTGCTGCAACACAGCAAGGGCGGCGGAAGCTGTTGCCGACTTGCGAAAATGAGCTGACAGGTGGCGTACTTTCACGAGCAGATCTGGCAACTCGGGGTACGATTTAAGAAACCTCTGAACCACGCGGTTAAGCACATGAGCCAGGCATGGTACGTAGAATCATAGAATCATAGAATGGTAGAGTTGGAAGAGACCTCCTGGGTCATCTGGTCCAACCCCCTGCTCAAAGCAGGATTCACTAAATCATCTCAGACAGATGTCTGTCCAGCCTCTGTTTGAAGACGTCCATTGAAGGGGAACTCACCACCTCTCGTGGCAGCCTGTTCCACTCATTAATCACCCTAACTGTCAAAAAGTTTTTTCTAATATCTAATCTGTGTCTCCTCCCATTTAGTTTCATCCCGTTGCTTCTAGTCTTTCACTGTGCAAATGAGAATAAAGATGATCCTTCTACAATGTGACAGCCCTTGACATATTTGTAGACAGCTATTAAGTCTCCTCTCAGTCTTCTTTTTTGCAAGCTAAACATTCCCAAATCCTGCAACCGTTCCTCATAGGACATGGTTTGCAGACCAGTCACCATTCTGGTCGCTCTTCTCTGAACTTGTTCCAGTTTGTCTATGTCTTTTTTAAAATGTGGTGCCCAAAACTGTACACAGTATTCCAGATGAGGTCTGACCAAAGAGGAGTAAAGACCGATAATGACTTCACGTGATCTAGACTGTATGCTTCTGTTAATACATCCCAGAATTGTATTTGCCTTTTTTGCTGCTGCATCACACTGTTGACTCATGTTCAGTCTATGATCTATTAGTATACCTAAGTCTTTTTCACATGTGCTGTTGCTTAGCTCTATTCCTCCCATTCTGTATATGCTTTTTTCATTTTTATTGCCCAGATGTAGTACTTTGCATTTTTCCCTGTTAAAAACCATTCTGTTGGTTGCTGCCCACTGTGATCTCACCTCGCCTCAGAGCCGCCACCAGGTTACGGCCATTGTCACACACGACCATGCCGGGATGAAGGCTCAGCGGTCTCAGCCACAGATCTGCCTGCTCTTTCACAGCTGTCCACAACTCACAAGCAGTGTGAGGTTTATCACCTAAGCTTATGAGTTTCAGCACAGCCTGTTGCCGCTTGGCGGAGTCAGTACTGCAATGCTTCCAGCTTGTAACTGATGTGGTGATATCTGAGATGGAGGCTGAACATGAGGAGGAGGAGGAGGAGGAGGAGGATGCGCAGGAGCTGTACACTGTGGGGCAACTCTGACTGACATAGGTGTGGGGAGGATGTGTTCCGTCCCAAGGTCCGACTGGGTCCCGGCTTCCACTATGTTTACCCAGTGTGCCGTCAGAGAGATGTACCGTCCCTGGCCACAAGCACTTGTCCACGTGTCCGTTGTTAGGTGGACTCTCCCAGTTACTGCATTGTTGAGGGCACGGCAGATGCTTTGGGACACGTGCTTGTGTAGTGCGGGGATGGCACACCGGGCAAAATAGTGTCGGCTGGGGACCGAGTACCGAGGGACGGCCACCGCCATAAGATTGCGGAAGGATTCCGTCTCCACCAGCCTAAAAGGCAGCATTTCCAATGCAAGCAGTCGTGAAATGTGCGAATTTAGGACTGTGGCCTGTGGGGCGTTAGCTGCGAATTTCCGCTTTCGTTCAAAGGTCTGGGATATGGACAATTGAACGCTGCGGTGCGACGTGGACGTGGACGTTGATGCTGTTTCTTGAGAAACTGCCATAACAAGTGAAGACCGAGAGCAACCACCATAAATGAGGAGGGCACCATCTAATAAAAGGGATCTACCTGCAGCATCTCATGAACTAACAAGTGAAAAATTATTTTTGGGAAAGAGGAGATGCTAACTAATAGTGATCACCAAAATGATCAAGAAATAAATAAATAGATAGTGATCAATAGCAATATCAATCTATGAAAATATGTCAATTTATTAAATACAAATGTTTCCTGACACATATACATGTAGTAACAAACTAACAAACATATAAAACACCATAAAATAGTGGAAAAACACCACTGTCTAAGGAGCCAGCTGATACATTATAATAGAATCACGTATATAATAATACACCAAATACTATATATGATAATTCAATGAATGAAGAAATACAGAGCGCACAGGCTCAGTGCAATATCTGTGATGGTCAATGATGCCTAGACCCTGCAATGCACTAGTTAAATAACAGGGTAAATGTGTAAAGGCAAGTGAAGCACATAAAAGGCTGAAAAAGCAGAGTATGGCAAAAAGCAGTACCTGTTTCCCCACACTGAATGGTGCCCCCACAAGGATAAAAGTACGATCCTAATGGATAACCAAATAGGTCCCTACAGCTAACATAAGCTAATGACCACAGCGGAACCTAAAGCACTAAATAAGGGGATGATACCAGAAAGTGAGAGCCTGTGCTGAAAAAAATATAATAAGAACAGCTGGCGCCGTGGAGCCCAACGCGTGTCGCCACTCACGGTGGCTTCATCAGGGGCATATGCAAGAAACATTCTAATGTCAGTTGATATAACAGCCAGTTAATAAGATAATTGTGGAATTTACCATGAGGACAGCTGTGTGTAAGCAGGACGCTGGGAGGTCGAGCATCGCGGGCCGGAAGCTTGCACTGTCAGGGCGGAAACACGTGCACCTCACCTCCGTAGTATCCTGTGTTGCCATGGTACCCACGCCCACACAGAGGGCGCACAGTAATAAACGGGCAGCCGGGAATCAGTGACTATAGATGCACAGCAGCAGTGCAAGTTGTCAAGGCAAAGGCCCCCCCCCCCAGGAGTGTCTCAGTCATGTGTCTGAACAAACATAGTAACCTATGAATGTCCAGCGTTACCATCGTACCCCTGCTAGCAAGCTGAAGCTATTAACCATTTGGTGGCACAAGTCTGGCCACACATGAATAAACCTTCAAAAAAAACAAAAAAACAAAAACAAAAAAAAACAAAAGTAAAGTAAAAAAGTGGGGTCAAAAAAGCCCCATCTCAGCATCTGAAACACAGAGTAAAGTGAATAATCAGTTATAAGTACACAAAGTTGGCACACGTGCGATAATAAGCAGATGGCTGAATAACATCTGGATACTAAAATTATTGAATGAATAATTTATCACATTGTAGGTGAAAGTATCTTTAACCACTGTATATAGGAACAATCTCTAAATACCAACATTGACCACCACAGATATTGCAGAAATTTGCATCCAGAAGTGGACTCACCGGGGGGTGAAAAACACCCTCAGATGTCCAAGTGTGGATGCTGAAGTTGGAGGTCCTACAATAAAGTAAGCCTGCAGAGATCTAGAACATAGTTCAATGGTCAAAAATAAGCAAGGCCTGTGTAAAACAGGGTTTTAAATTATACAAATCAGAATAGATCACTGTAGATGTCACAAGAAGATGTTAATACTAAATTAGTTGACCCTGATAGAATATAGCATTGCGAAGTGGACATGCTTTACCTTTTAGGTGTATATTCACTGAATAGTTACTATCATTGACCACCACAAAAAAAAAAAAAAAAGGGGAAGTATAGTCTGAAAACCAAATAGACACACTGGAAGTAGAGGGAATGCAGGGCACCCACAGGGAAACTGGGATGCAGCCAGACTAAAAGGCACATCAAAGTTATTATATAACAAAGGATCATGAATGCAATAGAATGGTCCTGTCCAATCGGATCTTCCAGCCTCCCTGGGAAATTGAGTGCTGTTTGAGAAGGAGCAAATCATAAGTCCAGATGCCAATAGAATGCCACTCCACAAATAAAACACATGACATGATGAAAAAGGGATAAAAGGATAAAGAGTTCCTCCTCATGTAGATGCCTCCATTCCTCTTAGGCGACATTGCCAACATAAGGTGCCAAAATCAGAGAGGTGTAATTGTAGCCCAAATTTTTGAGGAGTAGATTTATAACCAAGGAATCTTGCCAAGAAGATATGACCCAGGATCGCTTCAAAAGGAGCATATCAAAGAGAGAGCTTCATCATTTATGGTGGGTGTAGGTGCTCGTCAAGCCCAGTATGGATCCTAAGGGAAGTGAGAAGAGACAAATGTAAAAGTCCCACCATCTCAAGACTGTTTGTAAAAGCCCGTAAATAATAGTTCACCATTAAAACCTCCGGGTATTAAACTTTGTAAATTAAAAATCCATTTTGTCTCACATCTCAGTAGAGCATTTGTTCGGTCTCCTCCCCTTATATTTGTTCTTATTTGTTCCAAGCCCATAACTCGAAGACCATCTGATCGACCATTGTGGACATCCAAAAAATGTGCCGCCACAGTCGTTATAGTTTTATCTTTATCACGATCCCTCCTGGCCGTAGAGATATTAGAGATATGTTGTTGAATCCTTTTTCTGAGTTCTTGGGACGTTTGCCCAACATAAATCTTTGGGCAATTACAAATCAAAGCATAAATTAGTTAGCATCTCCTCTTTCCCAAAAATAATTTTTCAACAAGTGAAGACTGAGAGGAGGGGGGTATCTTTACATGCAGTATGGACAGGGGATTGCCTTGCACACACAACAGGGGGTTCTATTGCACGCACAACAGTGGAAGAAGCAGTGGTGACACCCGCTGACACTGGTCGTGGACCCTGGGTTTCGCCCCACAAAGTCAGGTGCTTTGCTGCCATGTGCCTGATCATGCTGGTGGTGGTCAGGCTGGTAGTTTTGTCACCCCTGCTGATGCTGGCATGGCAGGTGGAACATATGGCCTTTTTGGGGTTATCAGCAGAGTCTTTAAAAAAATTCCAGACTCTGGAAGACCTACCGCTTGTACGGGCAACGTCCCTCATGTTGGTGTTACGGGGAACGGTTGCCTGCCTTCTGTCTGCGGCCACCACACTGCTTCTTCCTGCCTGTTGGGGTAATCTGCCTTACTCCCCCTGTGTGCTGCTGGCCTCACTCTGCATGTCCTCCTTCCACGTTGGGTCAGTTACTAGATCATCCACCACCTCCTCCTCTTCCACTTGCTCACCACGATCCTCCTCCTCACTTCCTGGCAATTGTGTCTCATCATCGTCCACCTCTTGTGACAGATTGCCAACGTCGACTTCCTGTGGCTGTGGCTGTTCAAATATTTGGGCATCGCAACATGGGATCTCCTCTTCCACCACTTCAAGCGTATCAGGCGAGGGGCCCAAATATGGAAATGGACCAGTGAACAGCTCTTCAGAGTGTCCAAGTGTGGGATCACTTGCTGTCTGACGACACTCGGCATGGTGGGAGGAAGGAGCATCAGGGTGAGGAGGAGTATGCGGTCGAGACTCACGGCTACTAAGAGTTGACCATGTGGAAGACTGACCGGAGGTGGTGGTGCCCAGGTAACTGGAAGTATTATCTACTATCCAATTAATAACCTGTTCACACTGATCAGTTCTCAATACTGGTGTTGTTCTGTGCTTCCCTAGTAATTCGGTCAAGAAGTGGGAGCGAGAAGATGTGGCTGTTGGTTGTGGCACATTTTCACCTTGGCAACGGCCCCATCCTCTGCACGAACCATCACCAGAACGTCCACTTCCACGTCCCTTGCCACGCGCCTTGCCCATTGTAAATGAAGTAAAATAGCTTACACTTGCACTAGCAATGGAAAAAGGGTAATAAAGAGTAGATTAGAACCGTGGAAGAGGAAAACCACAGTTATTGTTTACTGGGGTATACCACACTGGATAGTACAGCGATTTGACCCGTGAAACTGCGAAACCACACTGGGATGTCGGGCCTACACAAGACTATTTTCAACAGATATATTTTTGTGTCACAACAGTCAGGAGACACTACTGTTTTTCTTTACGGAAAAAACTACCAAAAGCTGAATAATAGAGATTTTTTACCGTGGGATGGCAAAACCACAGTTATTGTTTACTGGGGTATACCACACTTTTTTAAATAGAGATATTTGCGGCTGAACAGTGAGCGACACACTCAAACTGCTTTTTTTTTAGATACCAAAGGCCCAAAACTGGATAGTACAGTGATTTCACCCGTGGAACTGCGAAACCACACTGGGATGTTGGGCCTACACAAGACTATTTTCAACAGATATATTTTTGTGTCACAACAGTCAGGAGACACTACTGTTTTTCTTTACAGAAAAAACTACCAAAAGCTGAATAATAGAGATTTTTTACCGTGGGATGGCAAAACCACAGTTATTGTTTACTGGGGTATACCACACTTTTTTAAATAGAGATATTTGCGGCTGAACAGTGAGCGACACACTCAAACTGCTTTTTTTTTAGATACCAAAGGCCCAAAACTGGATAGTACAGTGATTTCACCCGTGGAACTGCGAAACCACACTGGGATGTCGGGTCTACACAAGACTATTTTCAACAGATATATTTTTGTGTCACAACATTCAGGAGACACTACTGTTTTTCTTTACGGAAAAAACTACCAAAAGCTGAATAATAGAGATTTTTTACCGTGGGATGGCAAAACCACAGTTATTGTTTACTGGGGTATACCACACTTTTTTAAATAGAGATATTTGCGGCAGAACAGTGAGCGACACACTCAAACTGCTTTTTTTTCAGATACCAAAGGCCCAAAACTGGATAGTACAGCGATTTGACCCGTGGAACTGCGAAACCACACTGGGATGTCGGGCCTACACAAGACTATTTTCAACAGATATATTTTTGTGTCACAACAGTCAGGAGACACTACTGTTTTTCTTTACGGAAAAAACTACCAAAAGCTGAATAATAGAGATTTTTTACCGTGGGATGGCAAAACCACAGTTATTGTTTACTGGGGTATACCACACTATTTTAAATAGAGATATTTGCGGCTAAACAGTGAGCGACACACTCAAACTGCTTTTTTTTTAGATACCAAAGGCCCAAAACTGGATAGTACAGCGATTTGACCCGTGGAACTGCGAAACCACACTGGGATGTCGGGCCTACACAAGACTATTTTCAACAGATATATTTTTGTGTCACAACAGTCAGGAGACACTACTGTTTTTCTTTACGGAAAAAACTACCAAAAGCTGAATAATAGAGATTTTTTACCGTGGGATGGCAAAACCACAGTTATTGTTTACTCGGGTATACCACACTTTTTTAAATAGAGATATTTGCGGCTGAACAGTGAGCGACACACTCAAACTGCTTTTTTTTTAGATACCAAAGGCCCAAAACTGGATAGTACAGCGATTTGACCCGTGGAACTGCGAAACCACACTGGGATGTCGGGCCTACACAAGACCATTTTCAACAGATATATTTTTTTGTCACAACAGTCAGGAGACACTACTGTTTTTCTTTATGGAAAAAACTACCAAAACCTGAATAATAGAGATTTTTTACCGTGGGATGGCAAAACCACAGTTATTGGGGTATACCACACTTTTTTAAATAGAGATATTTGCGGCTGAACAGTGAGCGACACAATCAAACTGCTTTTTTTAGATACCAAAGGCCCAAAACTGGATAGTACAGCGATTTGACCCGTGGAACTGCGAAACCACACTGGGATGTCGGGCCTACACAAGACTATTTTCAACAGATATATTTTTGTGTCACAACAGTCAGGAGGCACTACTGTTTTTCTTTACGGAAAAAACTACCAAAAGCTGAATAATAGAGATTTTTTACCGTGGGATGGCAAAACCACTGTTATTGTTTACTGGGGTATACCACACTTTTTTAAATAGAGATATTTGCGGCTGTACAGTGAGCGACACACTCAAACTGCCTTTTTTTTAGATACCAAAGGCCCAAAACTGGATAGTACAGCGATTTGATCCGTGGAACTGCGAAACCACACTGGGATGTTGGGCCTACACAAGACTATTTTCAACAGATATATTTTTGTGTCACAACAGTCAGGAGACACTACTGTTTTTCTTTACGGAAAAAACTACCAAAAGCTGAATAATAGAGATTTTTTACCGTGGGATGGCAAAACCACAGTTATTGTTTACTGGGGTATACCACACTTTTTTTAAATAGAGATATTTGCGGCTGAACAGTGAGCGACACACTCAAACTGCTTTTTTTTAGATACCAAAGGCCCAAAACTGGATAGTACAGTGATTCCACCCGTGGAACTGCGAAACCACACTGGGATGTCGGGCCTACACAAGACTATTTTCAACAGATATATTTTTGTGTCACAACAGTCAGGAGACACTACTGTTTTTCTTTACGGAAAAAACTACCAAAAGCTGAATAATAGAGATTTTTTACCGTGGGATGGCAAAACCACAGTTATTGTTTACTGGGGTATACCACACTTTTTTAAATAGAGATATTTGCGGCTGAACAGTGAGCGACACACTCAAACTGCTTTTTTTTTAGATACCAAAGGCCCAAAACTGGATAGTACAGCGATTTCACCCGTGGAACTGCGAAACCACACTGGGATGTCGGGCCTACACAAGACTATTTTCAACAGATATATTTTTGTGTCACAACAGTCAGGAGACACTACTGTTTTTCTTTACGGAAAAAACTACCAAAAGCTGAATAATAGAGATTTTTTACAGTGGGATGGCAAAACCACAGTTATTGTTTACTGGGGTATACAACACTTTTTTAAATAGAGATATTTGCGGTTGAACAGTGATTGACACACTTAAACTGCTTTTTTTTTAGATACCAAAGGCCCAAAACTGGATAGTACAGCGATTTGACCCGTGGAACTGCGAAACCACACTGGGATGTCGGGCCTACACAAGACCATTTTCAACAGATATATTTTTTTGTCACAACAGTCAGGAGACACTACTGTTTTTCTTTACGGAAAAAACTACCAAAACCTGAATAATAGAGATTTTTTACCGTGGGATGGCAAAACCACAGTTATTGGGGTATACCACACTTTTTTAAATAGAGATATTTGTGGCTGAACAGTGAGCGACACACTCAAACTGCTTTTTTTTAGATACCAAAGGCCCAAAACTGGATAGTACAGCGATTTGACCCGTGGAACTGCGAAACCACACTGGGATGTCGGGCCTACACAAGACTATTTTCAACAGATATATTTTTGTGTCACAACAGTCAGGAGACACTACTGTTTTTCTTAACGGAAAAAACTACCAAAAGCTGAATAATAGAGATTTTTTAACGTGGGATGGCAAAACCACAGTTATTGTTTACTGGGGTATACCACACTTTTTTAAATAGAGATATTTGCGGCTGAACAGTGAGCGGCACACTCAAACTGCTTTTTTTTCAGATACCAAAGGCCCAAAACTGGATAGTACCGTGATTTGACCCGTGGAACTGCGAAACCACACTGGGATGTCGGGCCTGCACAAGACTATTTTCAACAGATATATTTTTGTGTCACAACAGTCAGGAGGCACTACTGTTTTTCTTTAAGAAAAAAACTACCAAAAGCTGAATAATAGAGATTTTTTACCGTGGGATGGCAAAACCACAGTTATTGTTTACTGGGGTATACCACACTTTTTTAAATAGAGATATTTGCGGCTGAACAGTGAGCGACATACTCAAGCTGCTTTTTTTTTTAGATACCAAAGGCCCAAAACTGGATAGTACAGCGATTTGACCCGTGGAACTGCGAAACCACACTGGGATGTCGGGCCTACACAAGACTATTTTCAACAGATATATTTTTGTGTCACAACAGTCAGTAGACACTACTGTTTTTCTTTACGGAAAAAACTACCAAAAGCTGAATAATACAGATTTTTTTCCGTGGGATGGCAAAACCACAGTTATTGTTTACTGGGGTATACCACACTTTTTTAAATAGAGATATTTGCGGCTGAACAGTGAGCGACACACTCAAACTGCTTTTTTTTTAGATACCAAAGGCCCAAAACTGGATAGTACAGTGATTTTACCCGTGGAACTGCGAAACCACACTGGGATGTCGGGCCTACACAAGACTATTTTCAACAGATATATTTTTGTGTCACAACATTCAGGAGACACTACTGTTTTTCTTTACGGAAAAAACTAACAAAAGCTGAATAATAGAGATTTTTTACCGTGGGATGGCAAAACCACAGTTATTGTTTACTGGGGTATACCACACTTTTTTAAATAGAGATATTTGCGGCTGAACAGTGAGCGACACACTCAAACTGCTTTTTTTTCAGATACCAAAGGCCCAAAACTGGATAGTACAGCGATTTGACCTGTGGAACTGCGAAACCACACTGGGATGTCGGGCCTACACAAGACTATTTTCAACAGATATATTTTTGTGTCACAACAGTCAGGAGACACTACTGTTTTTCTTTACGGAAAAAACTACCAAAAGCTGAATAATAGAGATTTTTTACCGTGGGATGGCAAAACCACAGTTATTGTTTACTGGGGTATACCACACTATTTTAAATAGAGATATTTGCGGCTGAACAGTGAGCGACACACTCAAACTGCTTTTTTTTTTAGATACCAAAGGCCCAAAACTGGATAGTACAGCGATGTGACCCGTGGAACTGCGAAACCACACTGGGATGTCGGGCCTACACAAGACTATTTTCAACAGATATATTTTTGTGTCACAACAGTCAGTAGACACTACTGTTTTTCTTTACGGAAAAAACTACCAAAAGCTGAATAATACAGATTTTTTTCCGTGGGATGGCAAAACCACAGTTATTGTTTACTGGGGTATACAACACTTTTTTAAATAGAGATATTTGCGGCTGAACAGTGATTGACACACTTAAACTGCTTTTTTTTTAGATACCAAAGGCCCAAAACTGGATAGTACAGCGATTTGACCCGTGGAACTGCGAAACCACACTGGGATGTCGGGCCTACACAAGACCATTTTCAACAGATATATTTTTTTGTCACAACAGTCAGGAGACACTACTGTTTTTCTTTACGGAAAAAACTACCAAAACCTGAATAATAGAGATTTTTTACCGTGGGATGGCAAAACCACAGTTATTGGGGTATACCACACTTTTTTAAATAGAGATATTTGCGGCTGAACAGTGAGCGACACACTCAAACTGCTTTTTTTTAGATACCAAAGGCCCAAAACTGGATAGTACAGCGATTTGACCAGTGGAACTGCGAAACCACACTGGGATGTCGGGCCTACACAAGACTATTTTCAACAGATATATTTTTGTGTCACAACAGTCAGGAGACACTACTGTTTTTCTTAACGGAAAAAACTACCAAAAGCTGAATAATAGAGATTTTTTAACGTGGGATGGCAAAACCACAGTTATTGTTTACTGGGGTATACCACACTTTTTTAAATAGAGATATTTGCGGCTGAACAGTGAGCGGCACACTCAAACTGCTTTTTTTTCAGATACCAAAGGCCCAAAACTGGATAGTACCGTGATTTGACCCGTGGAACTGCGAAACCACACTGGGATGTCGGGCCTACACAAGACTATTTTCAACAGATATATTTTTGTGTCACAACAGTCAGGAGGCACTACTGTTTTTCTTTAAGAAAAAAACTACCAAAAGCTGAATAATAGAGATTTTTTACCGTGGGATGGCAAAACCACAGTTATTGTTTACTGGGGTATACCACACTTTTTTAAATAGAGATATTTGCGGCTGAACAGTGAGCGACACACTCAAACTGCTTTTTTTTTAGATACCAAAGGCCCGAAACTGGATAGTACAGCAATTTGACCCGTGGAACTGCGAAACCACACTGGGATGTCGGGCCTACACAAGACTATTTTCAACAGATATATCTTTTTGTCACAACAGTCAGGAGACACTACTGTTTTTCTTTACGGAAAAAACTACCAAAAACCTGAATAATAGAGATTTTTTACCGTGGGATGGCAAAACCACAGTTATTGTTTACTGGGGTATACCACACTTTTTTAAATAGAGATATTTGCGGCTGAACAGTGAGCGACACACTCAAACTACCTTTTTTTTAGATACCAAAGGCCCAAGACTGGATAGTACAGCGATTTGACCCATGGAACTGCGAAACTACACTGGGATGTCGGGCCTAAACAAGACTATTTTCAACAGATATATTTTTGTGTTACAACAGTCAGGAGACACTACTGTTTTTCTTTACGGAAAAAACTACCAAAAGCTGAATAATAGAGATTTTTTACCGTGGGATTGCAAAACCACAGTTATTGTTTACTGGGGTATACAACACTTTTTTAAATAGAGATATTTGCAGCTGAACAGTGAGCGACACACTCAAACTGCTTTTTTTTTAGATACCAAAGACCAAAAACTGGATAGTACCGTGATTTGACCCGTGGAACTGCGAAACCACACTGGGATGTCGGGCCTACACAAGAATATTTTCAACAGATATATTTTTGTGTCACAACAGTCAGGAGGCACTACTGTTTTTCTTTACGGAAAAAACTACCAAAAGCTGAATAATAGAGATTTTTTACCGTGGGATGGCAAAACCACAGTTATTGTTTACTGGGGTATACCACACTATTTTAAATAGAGATATTTGCGGCTGAACAGTGAGCGACACACTCAAACTGCTTTTTTTTTTAGATACCAAAGGCCCAAAACTGGATAGTACAGCGATGTGACCCGTGGAACTGCGAAACCACACTGGGATGTCGGGCCTACACAAGACTATTTTCAACAGATATATTTTTGTGTCACAACAGTCAGTAGACACTACTGTTTTTCTTTACGGAAAAAACTACCAAAAGCTGAATAATACAGATTTTTTTCCGTGGGATGGCAAAACCACAGTTATTGTTTACTGGGGTATACAACACTTTTTTAAATAGAGATATTTGCGGCTGAACAGTGATTGACACACTTAAACTGCTTTTTTTTTAGATACCAAAGGCCCAAAACTGGATAGTACAGCGATTTGACCCGTGGAACTGCGAAACCACACTGGGATGTCGGGCCTACACAAGACCATTTTCAACAGATATATTTTTTTGTCACAACAGTCAGGAGACACTACTGTTTTTCTTTACGGAAAAAACTACCAAAACCTGAATAATAGAGATTTTTTACCGTGGGATGGCAAAACCACAGTTATTGGGGTATACCACACTTTTTTAAATAGAGATATTTGCGGCTGAACAGTGAGCGACACACTCAAACTGCTTTTTTTTAGATACCAAAGGCCCAAAACTGGATAGTACAGCGATTTGACCAGTGGAACTGCGAAACCACACTGGGATGTCGGGCCTACACAAGACTATTTTCAACAGATATATTTTTGTGTCACAACAGTCAGGAGACACTACTGTTTTTCTTAACGGAAAAAACTACCAAAAGCTGAATAATAGAGATTTTTTAACGTGGGATGGCAAAACCACAGTTATTGTTTACTGGGGTATACCACACTTTTTTAAATAGAGATATTTGCGGCTGAACAGTGAGCGGCACACTCAAACTGCTTTTTTTTCAGATACCAAAGGCCCAAAACTGGATAGTACCGTGATTTGACCCGTGGAACTGCGAAACCACACTGGGATGTCGGGCCTACACAAGACTATTTTCAACAGATATATTTTTGTGTCACAACAGTCAGGAGGCACTACTGTTTTTCTTTAAGAAAAAAACTACCAAAAGCTGAATAATAGAGATTTTTTACCGTGGGATGGCAAAACCACAGTTATTGTTTACTGGGGTATACCACACTTTTTTAAATAGAGATATTTGCGGCTGAACAGTGAGCGACACACTCAAACTGCTTTTTTTTTAGATACCAAAGGCCCGAAACTGGATAGTACAGCGATTTGACCCGTGGAACTGCGAAACCACACTGGGATGTCGGGCCTACACAAGACTATTTTCAACAGATATATCTTTTTGTCACAACAGTCAGGAGACACTACTGTTTTTCTTTACGGAAAAAACTACCAAAAACCTGAATAATAGAGATTTTTTACCGTGGGATGGCAAAACCACAGTTATTGTTTACTGGGGTATACCACACTTTTTTAAATAGAGATATTTGCGGCTGAACAGTGAGCGACACACTCAAACTACCTTTTTTTTAGATACCAAAGGCCCAAGACTGGATAGTACAGCGATTTGACCCATGGAACTGCGAAACTACACTGGGATGTCGGGCCTACACAAGACTATTTTCAACAGATATATTTTTGTGTTACAACAGTCAGGAGACACTACTGTTTTTCTTTACGGAAAAAACTACCAAAAGCTGAATAATAGAGATTTTTTACCGTGGGATTGCAAAACCACAGTTATTGTTTACTGGGGTATACAACACTTTTTTAAATAGAGATATTTGCAGCTGAACAGTGAGCGACACACTCAAACTGCTTTTTTTTTAGATACCAAAGACCAAAAACTGGATAGTACCGTGATTTGACCCGTGGAACTGCGAAACCACACTGGGATGTCGGGCCTACACAAGAATATTTTCAACAGATATATTTTTGTGTCACAACAGTCAGGAGGCACTACTGTTTTTCTTTACGGAAAAAACTACCAAAAGCTGAATAATAGAGATTTTTTACCGTGGGATGGCAAAACCACAGTTATTGTTTACTGGGGTATACCACACTTTTTTAAATAGAGATATTTGCGGCTGAACAGTGAGCGACACACTCAAACTGCTTTTTTTTTTAGATACCAAAGACCAAAAACTGGATAGTACCGTGATTTGACCCGTGGAACTGCGAAACCACACTGGGATGTCGGGCCTACACAAGACTATTTTCAACAGATATATTTTTGTGTCACAACAGTCAGGAGGCACTACTGTTTTTCTTTACGGAAAAAACTACCAAAAGCTGAATAATAGAGATTTTTTACCGTGGGATGGCAAAACCACAGTTATTGTTTACTGGGGTATACCACACTTTTTTAAATAGAGATATTTGCGGCTGAACAGTGAGCGACACACTCAAACTGCTTTTTTTTTAGATACCAAAGGACGAAAACTGGATAGTACAGCGATTTCACCCGTGGAACTGCGAAACCACACTGGGATGTCGGGCCTACACAAGACTATTTTCAACAGATATATTTTTGTGTCACAACAGTCAGGAGACACTACTGTTTTTCTTTCCGGAAAAAACTACCAAAAGCTGAATAATAGAGATTTTTTACCATGGGATGGCAAATCCACAGTTATTGTTTACTGGGGTATACCACACTATTTTAAATAGAGATATTTGCGGCTGAACAGTGAGCGACACACTCAAACTGCTTTTATTTAGATACCAAAGGCCCAAAACTGGATAGTACAGCGATTTGACCCGTGGAACTGCGAAACCACACTGGGATGTCGGGCCTACACAAGACTATTTTCAACAGATATATTTTTGTGTCACAACAGTCAGGAGGCACTACTGTTTTTCTTTAAGAAAAAAACTACCAAAAGCTGAATAATAGAGATTTTTTACCGTGGGATGGCAAAACCACAGTTATTGTTTACTGGGGTATACCACACTTTTTTAAATAGAGATATTTGCGGCTGAACAGTGAGCGACATACTCAAGCTGCTTTTTTTTTTAGATACCAAAGGCCCAAAACTGGATAGTACAGTGATTTCACCCGTGGAACTGCGAAACCACACTGGGATGTCGGGCCTACACAAGACTATTTTCAACAGATATATTTTTGTGTCACAACATTCAGGAGACACTACTGTTTTTCTTTACGGAAAAAACTACCAAAAGCTGAATAATAGAGATTTTTTACCGTGGGATGGCAAAACCACAGTTATTGTTTACTGGGGTATACCACACTTTTTTAAATAGAGATATTTGCGGCTGAACAGTGAGCGACACACTCAAACTGCTTTTTTTTCAGATACCAAAGGCCCAAAACTGGATAGTACAGCGATTTGACCCGTGGAACTGCGAAACCACACTGGGATGTCGGGCCTACACAAGACTATTTTCAACAGATATATTTTTGTGTCACAACAGTCAGGAGACACTACTGTTTTTCTTTACGGAAAAAACTACCAAAAGCTGAATAATAGAGATTTTTTACCGTGGGATGGCAAAACCACAGTTATTGTTTACTGGGGTATACCACTCTATTTTAAATAGAGATATTTGCGGCTGAACAGTGAGCGACACACTCAAACTGCTTTTTTTTTAGATACCAAAGGCCCAAAACTGGATAGTACAGCGATGTGACCCGTGGAACTGCGAAACCACACTGGGATGTCGGGCCTACACAAGACTATTTTCAACAGATATATTTTTGTGTCACAACAGTCAGGAGACACTACTGTTTTTCTTTACGGAAAAAACTACCAAAAGCTGAATAATAGAGTTTTTTTACAGTGGGATGGCAAAACCACAGTTATTGTTTACTAGGGTATACAACACTTTTTTAAATAGAGATATTTGCGGCTGAACAGTGATTGACACACTTAAACTGCTTTTTTTTTAGATACCAAAGGCCCAAAACTGGATAGTACAGCGATTTGACCCGTGGAACTGCGAAACCACACTGGGATGTCGGGCCTACACAAGACCATTTTCAACAGATATATTTTTTTGTCACAACAGTCAGGAGACACTACTGTTTTTCTTTACGGAAAAAACTACCAAAACCTGAATAATAGAGATTTTTTACCGTGGGATGGCAAAACCACAGTTATTGGGGTATACCACACTTTTTTAAATAGAGATATTTGCCGCTGAACAGTGAGCGACACACTCAAACTGCTTTTTTTTAGATACCAAAGGACCAAAACTGGATAGTACAGCGATTTGACCCGTGGAACTGCGAAACCACACTGGGATGTCGGGCCTACACAAGACTATTTTCAACAGATATATTTTTGTGTCACAACAGTCAGGAGACACTACTGTTTTTCTTAACGGAAAAAAACTACCAAAAGCTGAATAATAGAGATTTTTTAACGTGGGATGGCAAAACCACAGTTATTGTTTACTGGGGTATACCACACTTTTTTAAATAGAGATATTTGCGGCTGAACAGTGACCGGCACACTCAAACTGCTTTTTTTTCAGATACCAAAGGTCCAAAACTGGATAGTACCGTGATTTGACCCGTGGAACTGCGAAACCACACTGGGATGTCGGGCCTACACAAGACTATTTTCAACAGATATATTTTTGTGTCACAACAGTCAGGAGGCACTACTGTTTTTCTTTAAGAAAAAAACTACCAAAAGCTGAATAATAGAGATTTTTTACCGTGGGATGGCAAAACCACAGTTATTGTTTACTGGGGTATACCACACTTTTTTAAATAGAGATATTTGCGGCTGAACAGTGAGCGACATACTCAAGGTGCTTTTTTTTTTAGATACCAAAGGCCCAAAACTGGATAGTACAGCGATTTGACCCGTGGAACTGCGAAACCACACTGGGATGTCGGGCCTACACAAGACTATTTTCAACAGATATATTTTTGTGTCACAACAGTCAGTAGACACTACTGTTTTTCTTTACGGAAAAAACTACCAAAAGCTGAATAATACAGATTTTTTTCCGTGGGATGGCAAAACCACAGTTATTGTTTACTGGGGTATACCACACTTTTTTAAATAGAGATATTTGCGGCTGAACAGTGAGCGACACACTCAAACTGCTTTTTTTTTAGATACCAAAGGCCCAAAACTGGATAGTACAGTGATTTCACCCGTGGAACTGCGAAACCACACTGGGATGTCGGGCCTACACAAGACTATTTTCAACAGATATATTTTTGTGTCACAACATTCAGGAGACACCACTGTTTTTCTTTACGGAAAAAACTAACAAAAGCTGAATAATAAAGATTTTTTACCGTGGGATGGCAAAACCACAGTTATTGTTTACTGGGGTATACCACACTTTTTTAAATAGAGATATTTGCGGCTGAACAGTGAGAGACACACTCAAACTGCTTTTTTTTCAGATACCAAAGGCCCAAAACTGGATAGTACAGCGATTTGACCCGTGGAACTGCGAAACCACACTGGGATGTCGGGCCTACACAAGACTATTTTCAACAGATATATTTTTGTGTCACAACAGTCAGGAGACACTACTGTTTTTCTTTATGGAAAAAACTACCAAAAGCTGAATAATAGAGATTTTTTACCGTGGGATGGCAAAACCACAGTTATTGTTTACTGGGGTATACCACACTATTTTAAATAGAGATATTTGCGGCTGAACAGTGAGCGACACACTCAAACTGCTTTTTTTTTAGATACCAAAGGCCCAAAACTGGATAGTACAGCGATGTGACCCGTGGAACTGCGAAACCACACTGGGATGTCGGGCCTACACAAGACTATTTTCAACAGATATATTTTTGTGTCACAACAGTCAGGAGACACTACTGTTTTTCTTTACGGAAAAAACTACCAAAAGCTGAATAATAGAGATTTTTTACAGTGGGATGGCAAAACCACAGTTATTGTTTACTGGGGTATACAACACTTTTTTAAATAGAGATATTTGCGGCTGAACAGTGATTGACACACTTAAACTGCTTTTTTTTTAGATACCAAAGGCCCAAAACTGGATAGTACAGCGATTTGACCCGTGGAACTGCGAAACCACACTGGGATGTCGGGCCTACACAAGACCATTTTCAACAGATATATTTTTTTGTCACAACAGTCAGGAGACACTACTGTTTTTCTTTACGGAAAAAACTACCAAAACCTGAATAATAGAGATTTTTTACCGTGGGATGGCAAAACCACAGTTATTGGGGTATACCACACTTTTTTAAATAGAGATATTTGCGGCTGAACAGCGAGCGACACACTCAAACTGCTTTTTTTTAGATACCAAAGGCCCAAAACTGGATAGTACAGCGATTTGACCCGTGGAACTGCGAAACCACACTGGGATGTCGGGCCTACACAAGACTATTTTCAACAGATATATTTTTGTGTCACAACAGTCAGGAGACACTACTGTTTTTCTTAACGGAAAAAACTACCAAAAGCTGAATAATAGAGATTTTTTAACGTGGGATGGCAAAACCACAGTTATTGTTTACTGGGGTATACCACACTTTTTTAAATAGAGATATTTGCGGCTGAACAGTGAGCGGCACACTCAAACTGCTTTTTTTTCAGATACCAAAGGCCCAAAACTGGATAGTACCGTGATTTGACCCGTGGAACTGCGAAACCACACTGGGATGTCGGGCCTACACAAGACTATTTTCAACAGATATATTTTTGTGTCACAACAGTCAGGAGGCACTACTGTTTTTCTTTAAGAAAAAAACTACCAAAAGCTGAATAATAGAGATTTTTTACCGTGGGATGGCAAAACCACAGTTATTGTTTACTGGGGTATACCACACTTTTTTAAATAGAGATATTTGCGGCTGAACAGTGAGCGACATACTCAAACTGCTTTTTTTTTTAGATACCAAAGGCCCAAAACTGGATAGTACAGCGATTTGACCCGTGGAACTGCGAAACCACACTGGGATGTCGGGCCTACACAAGACTATTTTCAACAGATATATTTTTGTGTCACAACAGTCAGTAGACACTACTGTTTTTCTTTACGGAAAAAACTACCAAAAGCTGAATAATACAGATTTTTTCCGTGGGATGGCAAAACCACAGTTATTGTTTACTGGGGTATACCACACTTTTTTAAATAGAGATATTTGCGGCTGAACAGTGAGCGACACACTCAAACTGCTTTTTTTTTAGATACCAAAGGCCCAAAACTGGATAGTACAGCGATTTGACCCGTGGAACTGCGAAACCACACTGGGATGTCGGGCCTACACAAGACTATTTTCAACAGATATATCTTTTTGTCACAACAGTCAGGAGACACTACTGTTTTTCTTTACGGAAAAAACTACCAAAAGCTGAATAATAGAGATTTTTTACCGTGGGATTGCAAAACCACAGTTATTGTTTACTGGGGTATACAACACTTTTTTAAATAGAGATATTTGCAGCTGAACAGTGAGCGACACACTCAAACTGCTTTTTTTTTAGATACCAAAGACCAAAAACTGGATAGTACCGTGATTTGACCCGTGGAACTACGAAACCACACTGGGATGTCGGGCCTACACAAGACTATTTTCAACAGATATATTTTTGTGTCACAACAGTCAGGAGGCACTACTGTTTTTCTTTACGGAAAAAACTACCAAAAGCTGAATAATAGAGATTTTTTACCGTGGGATGGCAAAACCACAGTTATTGTTTACTGGGGTATACCACACTTTTTTAAATAGAGATATTTGCGGCTGAACAGTGAGCGGCACACTCAAACTGCTTTTTTTTCAGATACCAAAGGCCCAAAACTGGATAGTACCGTGATTTGACCCGTGGAACTGCGAAACCACACTGGGATGTCGGGCCTACACAAGACTATTTTCAACAGATATATTTTTGTGTCACAACAGTCAGGAGGCACTACTGTTTTTCTTTAAGAAAAAAACTACCAAAAGCTGAATAATAGAGATTTTTTACCGTGGGATGGCAAAACCACAGTTATTGTTTACTGGGGTATACCACACTTTTTTAAATAGAGATATTTGCGGCTGAACAGTGAGCGACATACTCAAACTGCTTTTTTTTTTAGATACCAAAGGCCCAAAACTGGATAGTACAGCGATTTGACCCGTGGAACTGCGAAACCACACTGGGATGTCGGGCCTACACAAGACTATTTTCAACAGATATATTTTTGTGTCACAACAGTCAGTAGACACTACTGTTTTTCTTTACGGAAAAAACTACCAAAAGCTGAATAATACAGATTTTTTTCCGTGGGATGGCAAAACCACAGTTATTGTTTACTGGGGTATACCACACTTTTTTAAATAGAGATATTTGCGGCTGAACAGTGAGCGACACACTCAAACTGCTTTTTTTTTAGATACCAAAGGCCCAAAACTGGATAGTACAGCGATTTGACCCGTGGAACTGCGAAACCACACTGGGATGTCGGGCCTACACAAGACTATTTTCAACAGATATATCTTTTTGTCACAACAGTCAGGAGACACTACTGTTTTTCTTTACGGAAAAAACTACCAAAAGCTGAATAATAGAGATTTTTTACCGTGGGATTGCAAAACCACAGTTATTGTTTACTGGGGTATACAACACTTTTTTAAATAGAGATATTTGCAGCTGAACAGTGAGCGACACACTCAAACTGCTTTTTTTTTAGATACCAAAGACCAAAAACTGGATAGTACCGTGATTTGACCCGTGGAACTACGAAACCACACTGGGATGTCGGGCCTACACAAGACTATTTTCAACAGATATATTTTTGTGTCACAACAGTCAGGAGGCACTACTGTTTTTCTTTACGGAAAAAACTACCAAAAGCTGAATAATAGAGATTTTTTACCGTGGGATGGCAAAACCACAGTTATTGTTTACTGGGGTATACCACACTTTTTTAAATAGAGATATTTGCGGCTGAACAGTGAGCGACACACTCAAACTGCTTTTTTTTTAGATACCAAAGACCAAAAACTGGATAGTACCGTGATTTGACCCGTGGAACTGCGAAACCACACTGGGATGTCGGGCCTACACAAGACTATTTTCAACAGATATATTTTTGTGTCACAACAGTCAGGAGGCACTACTGTTTTTCTTTACGGAAAAAACTACCAAAAGCTGAATAATAGAGATTTTTTACCGTGGGATGGCAAAACCACAGTTATTGTTTACTGGGGTATACCACACTTTTTTAAATAGAGATATTTGCGGCTGAACAGTGAGCGACACACTCAAACTGCTTTTTTTTTAGATACCAAAGGCCCAAAACTGGATAGTACAGCGATTTGACCCGTGGAACTGCGAAACCACACTGGGATGTCGGGCCTACACAAGACTATTTTCAACAGATATATTTTTGTGTCACAACAGTCAGGAGACACTACTGTTTTTCTTTACGGAAAAAACTACCAAAAGCTAAATAATAGAGATTTTTTACCGTGGGATGGCAAAACCACAGTAATTGTTTACTAGGGTATACCACACTTTTTTAAATAGAGATATTTGCTGCTGAACAGTGAGCGACACACTCAAACTGCCTTTTTTTTAGATACCAAAGGCCCAAGACTGGATAGTACAGCGATTTGACCCGTGGAACTGCAAAACTACACTGGGATGTTGGGCCTACACAAGACTATTTTCAACAGATATATTTTTGTGTTACAACAGTCAGGAGACACTACTGTTTTTCTTTACGGAAAAAACTACCAAAAGCTGAATAATAGAGATTTTTTACAGTGGGATGGCAAAACCACAGTTATTGTTAACTGGGGTATACAACACTTTTTTAAATAGAGATATTTGCGGCTGAACAGTGAGCGACACACTCAAACTGCTTTTTTTTTTAGATACCAAAGGCCCAAAACTGGATAGTACAGCGATTTCACCCGTGGAACTGCGAAACCACACTGGGATGTCGGGCCTACACAAGACTATTTTCAACAGATATATCTTTTTGTCACAACAGTCAGGAGACACTACTGTTTTTCTTTACGGAAAAAACTACCAAAACCTGAATAATAGAGATTTTTTACCGTGGGATGGCAAAACCACAGTTATTGTTTACTGGGGTATACCACACTTTTTTAAATAGAGATATTTGCGGCTGAACAGTGAGCGACACACTCAAACTGCTTTTTTTAGATACCAAAGGCCCAAAACTGGATAGTACAGCGATTTGACCCGTGGAACTGCGAAAACACACTGGGATGTCGGGCCTACACAAGACTATTTTCAACAGATATATTTTTGTGTCACAACAGTCAGGGGGCACTACTGTTTTTCTTTACGGAAAAAACTACCAAAAGCTGAATAATAGAGATTTTTTTACCGTGGGATGGCAAAACCACAGTTATTGTTTACTGGGGTACACCACACTTTTTTAAATAGAGATATTTGCGGCTGAACAGTGAGCGACACACTCAAACTGCTTTTTTTTCAGATACCAAAGGCCCAAAACTGGATAGTACAGCGATTTGACCCGTGGAACTGCGAAACCACACTGGGATGTCGGGCCTACACAAGACTATTTTCAACAGATATGTTTCTGTGTCACAACAGTCAGGAGGCACTACTGTTTTTCTTTACGGAAAAAACTACCAAAAGCTGAATAATAGAGATTTTTTACCGTGGGATGGCAAAACCACAGTTATTGTTTACTGGGGTATACCACACTTTTTTAAATAGAGATCTTTGCGGCTGAACAGTGAGCGACACACTCAAACTGCTTTTTTTTCAGATACCAAAGGCCCAAAACTGGATAGTACAGCGATTTGACCCGTGGAACTGCGAAACCACACTGGGATGTCGGGCCTACACAAGACTATTTTCAACAGATATGTTTTTGTGTCACAACAGTCAGGAGGCACTACTCTTTTTCTTTACGGAAAAAACTACCAAAAGCTGAATAATAGAGATTTTTTACCGTGGGATGGCAAAACCACAGTTATTGTTTACTGGGGTATACCACACTTTTTTAAATAGAGATATTTGCGGCTGAACAGTGAGCGACACACTCAAACTGCTTTTTTTTTTAGATACCAAAGGCCCAAAACTGATTAGTACAGCGATTTCACCCGTGGAACTGTGAAACCACACTGGGATGTCGGGCCTACACAAAACTATTTTCAACAGATATGTTTTGTGTCACAACAGTCAGGAGGCACTACTGTTTTTCTTTACGGAAAAAACTACCAAAAGCTGAATAATAGAGATTTTTTACCGTGGGATGGCAAAACCACAGTTATTGTTTACTGGGGTATACCACACTTTTTTAAATAGAGATCTTTGCGGCTGAACAGTGAGCGACACACTCAAACTGCTTTTTTTTCAGATACCAAAGGCCCAAAACTGGATAGTACAGCGATTTGACCCGTGGAACTGCGAAACCACACTGGGATGTCGGGCCTACACAAGACTATTTTCAACAGATATGTTTTTGTGTCACAACAGTCAGGAGGCACTACTCTTTTTCTTTACGGAAAAAACTACCAAAAGCTGAATAATAGAGATTTTTTACCGTGGGATGGCAAAACCACAGTTATTGTTTACTGGGGTATACCACACTTTTTTAAATAGAGATATTTGCGGCTGAACAGTGAGCGACACACTCAAACTGCTTTTTTTAGATACCAAAGGCCCAAAACTGGATAGTACAACGATTTGACCCGTGGAACTGCAAAACCACACTGGGATGTCGGGCCTACACAAGACTATTTTCAACAGATATATTTTTGTGTCAAAACAGTCAGGAGGCACTACTGTTTTTCTTTACGGAAAAAACTACCAAAAGCTGAATAATAGAGATTTTTTACCGTGGGATGGCAAAACCACAGTTATTGTTTACTGGGGTATACCACACTTTTTTAAATAGAGATATTTGCTGCTGAACAGTGAGCGACACACTCAAACTGCTTTTTTTTTAGATACCAAAGGCCCAAGACTGGATAGTACAGCGATTTGACCCGTGGAACTGCGAAACTACTCAGGGATGTCGGGCCTACACAAGACTATTTTCAACAGATATGTTTTTGTGTCACAACAGTCAGGAGGCACTACTGTTTTTCTTTACGGAAAAAACTACCAAAAGCTGAATCATAGAGATTTTTTACCGTGGGATGGCAAAACCACAGTTATTGTTTACTGGGGTATACCACACTTTTTTAAATAGAGATATTTGCGGCTGAACAGTGAGCGACACACTCAAACTGCTTTTTTTTCAGATACCAAAGGCCCAAAACTGGATAGTACAGCGATTTGACCCGTGGAACTGTGAAACCACACTGGGATGTCGGGCCTACACAAGACTGTTTTCAACAGATATGTTTTTGTGTCACAACAGTCAGGAGGCACTACTGTTTTTCTTTACGGAAAAAACTACCAAAAGCTGAATAATAGAGATTTTTTACCGTGGGATGGCAAAACCACAGTTATTGTTTACTGGGGTATACCACACTTTTATAAATAGAGATATTTGCGGCTGAACAGTGAGCGACACACTCAAACTGCTTTTTTTTTAGATACCAAAGGCCCAAAACTGGATAGTACAGCGATTTCACCCGTGTAACTGCGAAACCACACTGGGATGTCGGGCCTACACAAGACTATTTTCAACAGATATGTTTTTGTGTCACAACAGTCAGGAGGCACTACTGTTTTTCTTTACGGAAAAAACTACCAAAAGCTGAATAATAGAGATTTTTTACCGTGGGATGGCAAAACCACAGTTATTGTTTACTGGGGTACACCACACTTTTTTAAATAGAGATATTTGCGGCTGAACAGTGAGCGACACACTCAAACTGCTTTTTTTTCAGATACCAAAGGCCCAAAACTGGATAGTACAGCGATTTGACCCGTGGAACTGCGAAACCACACTGGGATGTCGGGCCTACACAAGACTATTTTCAACAGATATGTTTCTGTGTCACAACAGTCAGGAGGCACTACTGTTTTTCTTTACGGAAAAAACTACCAAAAGCTGAATAATAGAGATTTTTTACCGTGGGATGGCAAAACCACAGTTATTGTTTACTGGGGTATACCACACTTTTTTAAATAGAGATCTTTGCGGCTGAACAGTGAGCGACACACTCAAACTGCTTTTTTTTCAGATACCAAAGGCCCAAAACTGGATAGTACAGCGATTTGACCCGTGGAACTGCGAAACCACACTGGGATGTCGGGCCTACACAAGACTATTTTCAACAGATATGTTTTTGTGTCACAACAGTCAGGAGGCACTACTCTTTTTCTTTATGGAAAAAACTACCAAAAGCTGAATAATAGAGATTTTTTACCGTGGGATGGCAAAACCACAGTTATTGTTTACTGGGGTATACCACACTTTTTTAAATAGAGATATTTGCGGCTGAACAGTGAGCGACACACTCAAACTGCTTTTTTTAGATACCAAAGGCCCAAAACTGGATAGTACAACGATTTGACCCGTGGAACTGCAAAACCACACTGGGATGTCGGGCCTACACAAGACTATTTTCAACAGATATATTTTTGTGTCACAACAGTCAGGAGGCACTACTGTTTTTCTTTACGGAAAAAACTACCAAAAGCTGAATAATAGAGATTTTTTACCGTGGGATGGCAAAACCACAGTTATTGTTTACTGGGGTATACCACACTTTTTTAAATAGAGATATTTGCTGCTGAACAGTGAGCGACACACTCAAACTGCTTTTTTTTTAGATACCAAAGGCCCAAAACTGGATAGTACAGCAATTTGACCCGTGGAACTGCGAAACCACACTGGGATGTCGGGCCTACACAAGACTATTTTCAACAGATATGTTTTTGTGTCACAACAGACAGGAGGCACTACTGTTTTTCTTTACGGAAAAAACTACCAAAAGCTGAATAATAGAGATTTTTTACCGTGGGATGGCAAAACCACAGTTATTGTTTAGTGGGGTATACCACACTTTTTTAAATAGAGATATTTGCGGCTGAACAGTGAGCGACACACTCAAACTGCCTTTTTTTTAGATACCAAAGGCCCAAGACTGGATAGTACAGCGATTTGACCCGTGGAACTGCGAAACTACACAGGGATGTCGGGCCTACACAAGACTATTTTCAACAGATATGTTTTTGTGTCACAACAGTCAGGAGGCACTACTGTTTTTCTTTACGGAAAAAACTACCAAAAGCTGAATAATAGAGATTTTTTACCGTGGGATGGCAAAACCACAGTTATTGTTTACTGGGGTATACCACACTTTTTTAAATAGAGATATTTGCGGCTGAACAGTGAGCGACACACTCAAACTGCTTTTTTTTTTAGATACCAAAGGCACAAAACTGGATAGTACAGCGATTTCACCCGTGGAACTGCGAAACCGCACTGGGATGTCGGGCATACACAAGACTATTTTCAACAGATATGTTTTTGTGTCACAACAGTCAGGAGGCACTACTGTTTTTCTTTACGGAAAAAACTACCAAAAGCTGAATAATAGAGATTTTTTACCGTGGGATGGCAAAACCACAGTTATTGTTTACTGGGGTATACCACACTTTTATAAATAGAGATATTTGCGGCTGAACAGTGAGCGACACACTCAAACTGCTTTTTTTTTAGATACCAAAGGCCCAAAACTGGATAGTACAGCGATTTCACCCGTGTAACTGCGAAACCACACTGGGATGTCGGGCCTACACAAGACTATTTTCAACAGATATGTTTTTGTGTCACAACAGTCAGGAGGCACTACTGTTTTTCTTTACAGAAAAAACTACCAAAAGCTGAATAATAGAGATTTTTTACCGTGGGATGGCAAAACCACAGTTATTGTTTACTGGGGTACACCACACTTTTTTAAATAGAGATATTTGCGGCTGAACAGTGAGCGACACACTCAAACTGCTTTTTTTTCAGATACCAAAGGCCCAAAACTGGATAGTACAGCGATTTGACCCGTGGAACTGCGAAACCACACTGGGATGTCGGGCCTACACAAGACTATTTTCAACAGATATGTTTTTGTGTCACAACAGTCAGGAGGCACTACTGTTTTTCTTTACGGAAAAAACTACCAAAAGCTGAATAATGGGGATTTTTTACCGTGGGATGGCAAATCCACAGTTATTGTTTACTAGGGTATACCACACTTTTTAAAATAGAGATACTTGCGGCTGAACAGTGAGAGACACACTCAAACTGCTTTTTTTTAGATAACAAAGGCCCAAAACTGGATAGTACAGCGATTTCACCCGTGGAGCTGCGAAACCACACTGGGATGTCGGGCCTACACAAGACTATTTTCAACAGATATGTTTTTGTGTCACAACAGTCAGGAGGCACTACTGTTTTTCTTTACGGAAAAAACTACCAAAAGCTAAATAATAGAGATTTTTTACCGTGGGATGGCAAAACCACAGTTATTGTTTACTGGGGTATACCACACTTTTTTAAATAGAGATATTTGCGGCTGAACAGTGAGCGACACACTCAAACTGCTTTTTTTTCAGATACCAAAGGCCGAAAACTGGATAGTACAGCGATTTGACCCGTGGAACTGCGAAACTACACTGGGATGTCGGGCCTACACAAGACTATTTTCAACAGATATGTTTTTGTGTCACAACAGTCAGGAGTCTCTACTGTTTTTCTTTACGGAAAAAACTACCAAAAGCTGAATAATAGAGATTTTTTACCGTGGGATGGCAAAACCACAGTTATTGTTTACTGGGGTATACCACACTTTTTTAAATAGAGATATTTGCGGCTGAACAGTGAGCGACACACTCAAACTGCTTTTTTTTCAGATACCAAAGGCCCAAAACTGGATAGTACAGCGATTTGACCCGTGGAACTGTGAAACCACACTGGGATGTCGGGCCTACACAAGACTATTTTCAACAGATATGTTTTTGTGTCACAACAGTCAGGAGGCACTACTGTTTTTCTTTACGGAAAAAACTACCAAAAGCTGAATAATAGAGATTTTTTACCGTGGGATGGCAAAACCACAGTTATTGTTTACTGGGGTATACCACACTTTTTTAAATAGAGATATTTGTGGCTGAACAGTGAGCGACACACTCAAACTGCTTTTTTTTTTAGATACCAAAGGCACAAAACTGGATAGTACAGCTATTTCACCCGTGGAACTGCGAAACCACACTGGGATGTCGGGCCTACACAAGACTATTTTCAACAGATATGTTTTTGTGTCACAACAGTCAGGAGGCACTACTGTTTTTCTTTACGGAAAAAACTACCAAAAGCTGAATAATAGAGATTTTTTACCGTGGGATGGCAAAACCACAGTTATTGTTTACTGGGGTATACCACACTTTTATAAATAGAGATATTTGCGGCTGAACAGTGAGCGACACACTCAAACTGCTTTTTTTTTAGATACCAAAGGCCCAAAACTGGATAGTACAGCGATTTCACCCGTGTAACTGCGAAACCACACTGGGATGTCGGGCCTACACAAGACTATTTTCAACAGATATGTTTTTGTGTCACAACAGTCAGGAGGCACTACTGTTTTTCTTTACGGAAAAAACTACCAAAAGCTGAATAATGGAGATTTTTTACCGTGGGATGGCAAATCCACAGTTATTGTTTACTAGGGTATACCACACTTTTTTAAATAGAGATACTTGCGGCTGAACAGTGAGAGACACACTCAAACTGCTTTTTTTTAGATACCAAAGGCCCAAAACTGGATAGTACAGCGATTTCACCCGTGGAGCTGCGAAACCACACTGGGATGTCGGGCCTACACAAGACTATTTTCAACAGATATGTTTTTGTGTCACAACAGTCAGGAGTCTCTACTGTTTTTCTTTACGGAAAAAACTACCAAAAGCTGAATAATAGAGATTTTTTACCGTGGGATGGCAAAACCACAGTTATTGTTTACTGGGGTATACCACACTTTTTTAAATAGAGATATTTGCGGCTGAACAGTGAGCGACACACTCAAACTGCTTTTTTTTCAGATACCAAAGGCCCAAAACTGGATAGTTCAGCGATTTGACCCGTGGAACTGCGAAACCACACTGGGATGTCGGGCCTACACAAGACTATTTTCAACAGATATATTTTTGTGCCACAACAGTCAGGAGACACTACTGTTTTTCTTTACGGAAAAAACTACCAAAAGCTGAATAATAGAGATTTTTTACTGTGGGATGGCAAAACCACAGTTATTCTTTACTGGGGTATACCACACTTTTTTAAACAGGGATATTTGCGGCTGAACAGTGAGCGACACACTCAAACTGCTTTTTTTTTAGATACCAAAGGCCCAAAACTGGATAGTACAGCGACTTGACCCGTGGAACTGCGAAACCACACTGGGATGTCGGGCCTACACAAGACTATTTTCAACAGATATATTTTTTTGTCACAACAGTGAGGAGACACTACTGTTTTTCTTTACGGAAAAAACTACCAAAACCTGAATAATAGAGATTTTTTACCGTGGGATGGCAAAACCACAGTTATTGTTTACTGGGGTATACCACACTTTTTTAAATAGAGATATTTGCGGCTGAACAGTGAGCGACAAACTCAAACTGCTTTTTTTTTAGATACCAAAGGCCCAAAACTGGATAGTACAGCGATTTGACCCGTGGAACTGCGAAACCACACTGGGATGTCGGGCCTACACAAGACTATTTTCAACAGATATGTTTTTGTGTCACAACAGACAGGAGGCACTACTGTTTTTCTTTACGGAAAAATCTACCAAAAGCTGAATAATAGAGATTTTTTACCGTGGGATGGCAAAACCACAGTTATTGTTTACTGGGGTATACCACACTTTTTTAAATAGAGATATTTGCGGCTGAACAGTGAGCGACACACTCAAACTGCCTTTTTTTTAGATACCAAAGGCCCAAGACTGGATAGTACAGCGATTTGACCCGTGGAACTGCGAAACTACACTGGGATGTCGGGCCTACACAAGACTATTTTCAACAGATATATTTTTGTGTTACAACATTCAGGAGACACTACTGTTTTTCTTTACGGAAAAAACTACCAAAAGCTGAATAATAGAGATTTTTTACAGTGGGATGGCAAAACCACAGTTATTTTTACTGGGGTATACAACACTTTTTTAAATAGAGATATTTGCGGCTGAACAGTGAGCGACACACTCAAACTGCTTTTTTTTTAGATACCAAAGGCCCAAAACTGGATAGTACAGCGATTTCACCCGTGGAACTGCGAAACCACACTGGGATGTCGGGCCTACACAAGACTATTTTCAACAGATATGTTTTTGTGTCACAACAGTCAGGAGGCACTACTGTTTTTCTTTACGGAAAAAACTACCAAAAGCTGAATAATAGAGATTTTTTACCGTGGGATGGCAAAACCACAGTTATTGTTTACTGGGGTTTACCACACTTTTTTAAATAGAGATATTTGCGGCTGAACAGTGAGCGACACACTCAAACTGCTTTTTTTTCAGATACCAAAGGCCCAAAACTGGATAGTACAGCGATTTGACCCGTGGAACTGCGAAACCACACTGGGATGTCGGGCCTACACAAGACTATTTTCAACAGATATGTTTTTTTGTCACAACAGTCAGGAGGCACTACTGTTTTTCTTTACGGAAAAAACTACCAAAAGCAGAATAATAGAGATTTTTTACCGTGGGATGGCAAAACCACAGTTATTGTTTACTGGGGTATACCACACTTTTATAAATAGAGATATTTGCGGCTGAACAGTGAGCGACACACTCAAACTGCTTTTTTTTTAGATACCAAAGGCCCAAAACTGGATAGTACAGCGATTTCACCCATGTAACTGCGAAACCACACTGGGATGTCGGGCCTACACAAGACTATTTTCAACAGATATGTTTTTGTGTCACAACAGTCAGGAGGCACTACTGTTTTTCTTTACGGAAAAAACTACCAAAAGCTGAATTATAGAGATTTTTTACCGTGGGATGGCAAAACCACAGTTATTGTTTACTGGGGTATACCACACTTTTTTAAATAGAGATATTTGCGGCTGAACAGTGAGCGACACACTCAAACTGCTTTTTTTTCAGATACCAAAGGCCCAAAACTGGATAGTACAGCGATTTGACCCGTGGAACTGCGAAACCACACTGGGATGTCGGGCCTACACAAGACTATTTTCAACAGATATGTTTTTGTGTCACAACAGTCAGGAGGCACTACTGTTTTTCTTTACGGAAAAAACAACCAAAAGCTGAATAATGGAGATTTTTTACCGTGGGATGGCAAAACCACAGTTATTGTTTACTAGGGTATACCACACTTTTTTAAATAGAGATATTTGCGGCTGAACAGTGAGAGACACACTCAAACTGCTATTTTTTTAGATACCAAAGGCCCAAAACTGGATAGTACAGCGATTTCACCCGTGGAGCTGCGAAACCACACTGGGATGTCGGGCCTACACAAGACTATTTTCAACAGATATGTTTTTGTGTCACAACAGTCAGGAGTCTCTACTGTTTTTCTTTACGGAAAAAACTACCAAAAGCTGAATAATAGAGATTTTTTACCGTGGGATGGCAAAACCACAGTTATTGTTTACTGGGGTATACCACACTTTTTTAAATAGAGATATTTGCGGCTGAACAGTGAGCGACACACTCAAACTGCTTTTTTTTCAGATACCAAAGACCCAAAACTGGATAGTACAGCGATTTGACCCGTGGAACTGCGAAACCACACTGGGATGTCGGGCCTACACAAGACTATTTTCAACAGATATATTTTTGTGCCACAAGAGTCAGGAGACACTACTGTTTTTCTTTACGGAAAAAACTACCAAAAGCTGAATAATAGAGATTTTTTACCGCGGGATGGCAAAACCACAGTTATTGTTTACTGGGGTATACCACACTTTTTTAAACAAGGATATTTGCGGCTGAACAGTGAGCGACACACTCAAACTGCTTTTTTTTTTAGATACCAAAGGCCCAAAACTGGATAGTACAGTGATATGACCCGTGGAACTGCGAAACCACACTGGGATGTCGGGCCTACACAAGACTATTTTCAACAGATATATTTTTTTGTCACAACAGTCAGGAGACACTACTGTTTTTCTTTACGGAAAAAACTACCAAAACCTGAATAATAGAGATTTTTTACCGTGGGATGGCAAAACCACAGTTATTGTTTACTGGGGTATACCACACTTTTTTAAATAGAGATATTTGCGGCTGAACAGTGAGCGACACACTCAAACTGCTTTTTTTAGATACCAAAGGCCCAAAACTGGATAGTACAGCGATTTGACCCGTGGAACTGCAAAACCACACTGGGATGTCGGGCCTACACAAGACTATTTTCAACAGATATATTTTTGTGTCACAACAGTCAGGAGGCACTACAGTTTTTCTTTACGGAAAAAACTACCAAAAGCTGAATAATAGAGATTTTTTACCGTGGGATGGCAAAACCACAGTTATTGTTTACTGGGGTATACCACACTTTTTTAAATAGAGATATTTGCTGCTGAACAGTGAGCGACACACTCAAACTGCTTTTTTTTTAGATACCAAAGGCCCAAAACTGGATAGTACAGCGATTTGACCCGTGGAACTGCGAAACCACACTGGGATGTCGGGCCTACACAAGACTATTTTCAACAGATATATTTTTGTGTCACAACAGTCAGGAGACACTACTGTTTTTCTTTACGGAAAAAACTACCAAAAGCTGAATAATAAAGATTTTTTACCGTGGGATGGCAAAACCACAGTTATTGTTTACTGGGGTATACCACACTTTTTTAAATAGAGATATTTGCGGCTGAACAGTGAGCAACACACTCAAACTGCTTTTTTTTTAGATACCAAAGGCCAAAACTGGATAGTACAGCGATTTGACCCGTGGAACTGCGAAACCACACTGGGATGTCGGGCCTACACAAGACTATTTTCAACAGATATATTTTTGTGTCACAACAGTCAGGAGACACTACTGTTTTTCTTTACGGAAAAAACTACCAAAAGCTGAATAATAGAGATTTTTTACCGTGGGATGGCAAAACCAGTTATTGTTTACTGGGGTATACCACACTTTTTTAAATAGAGATATTTGCGGCTGAACAGTGAGCGACACACTCAAACTACGTTTTTTTTAGATACCAAAGGCCCAAAACTGGATAGTACAGCGATTTGACCCGTGGAACTGCGAAACTACACTGGGATGTCGGGCCTACACAAGACTATTTTCAACAGATATATTTTTGTGTCACAACAGTCAGGAGACACTACTGTTTTTCTTTACGGAAAAAACTACCAAAAGCTGAATAATAGAGATTTTTTACCGTGGGATGGCAAAACCACAGTTATTGTTTACTGGGGTATACCACACTTTTTTAAATAGAGATATTTGCGGCTGAACAGTGAGCGACACACTAAAACTGCTTTTTTTTTAGATACCAAAGGCCCAAAAACTGGATAGTACCGTGATTTGACCCGTGGAACTGCGAAACCACACTGGGATGTCGGGCCTACACAAGACTAGTTTCAACAGATATATTTTTGTGTCACAACAGTCAGGAGGCACTACTGTTTTTCTTTACGGAAAAAACTACCAAAAGCTGAATAATAGAGATTTTTTACCGTGGGATGGCAAAACCACAGTTATTGTTTACTGGGGTATACCACACTTTTTTAAATAGAGATATTTGCGGCTGAACAGTGAGCGACACACTCAAACTGCTTTTTTTTCAGATACCAAAGGCCCAAAACTGGATAGTACAGCGATTTGACCCGTGGAACTGCGAAACCACACTGGGATGTCGGGCCTACACAAGACTATTTTCAACAGATATATTTTTGTGTCACAACAGTCAGGAGACACTACTGTTTTTCTTTACGGAAAAAACTACCAAAAGCTGAATAATAGAGATTTTTTACCATGGGATGGCAAAACCACAGTTATTGTTTACTGGGGTATACCACACTTTTTTAAATAGAGATATTTGCGGCTGAACAGTGAGCGACACACTCAAACTACTTTTTTTTTAGATACCAAAGGCCCAAAACTGGATAGTACAGCGATTTGACCTGTGGAACTGCGAAACGACACTGGGATGTCGGGCCTACACAAGACTATTTTCAACAGATATATTTTTGTGTCACAACAGTCAGAAGACACTACTGTTTTTCTTTACGGAAAAAACTACCAAAAGCTGAGTAATAGAGATTTTTTACCGTGGGATGGCAAAACCACAGTTATTGTTTACTGGGGTATACCACACTTTTTTAAATAGAGATATTTGCGGCTGAACAGTGAGCGACACACTCAAACTGCTTTTTTTTTAGATACCAAAGGCCCAAAACTGGATAGTACAGCGATTTCACCCGTGGAACTGCGAAACCACACTGGGATGTCGGGCCTACACAAGACTATTTTCAACAGATATGTTTTTGTGTCACAACAGTCAGGAGGCACTACTGTTTTTCTTTACGGAAAAAACTACCAAAAGCTGAATTATAGAGATTTTTTACCGTGGGATGGCAAAACCACAGTTATTGTTTACTTTGGTATACCACACTTTTTTAAATAGAGATATTTGCGGCTGAACAGTGAGCGACACACTCAAACTGCTTTTTTTTCAGATACCAAAGGCCCAAAACTGGATAGTACAGCGATTTGACCCGTGGAACTGCGAAACCACACTGGGATGTCGGGCCTACACAAGACTATTTTCAACAGATATGTTTTTGTGTCACAACAGTCAGGAGGCACTACTGTTTTTCTTTACGGAAAAAACAACCAAAAGCTGAATAATGGAGATTTTTTACCGTGGGATGGCAAAACCACAGTTATTGTTTACTAGGGTATACCACACTTTTTTAAATAGAGATATTTGCGGCTGAACAGTGAGAGACACACTCAAACTGCTTTTTTTTTAGATACCAAAGGCCCAAAACTGGATAGTACAGCGATTTCACCCGTGGAGCTGCGAAACCACACTAGGATGTCGGGCCTACACAAGACTATTTTCAACAGATATGTTTTTGTGTCACAACAGTCAGGAGGCACTACTGTTTTTCTTTACGGAAAAAACTACCAAAAGCTAAATAATAGAGATTTTTTACCGTGGGATGGCAAATCCACAGTTATTGTTTACTGGGGTATACCACACTTTTTGAAATAGAGATATTTGCGGCTGAACAGTGAGCGACACACTCAAACTGCTTTTTTTTCAGATACCAAAGGCCGAAAACTGGATAGTACAGCGATTTGACCCGTGGAACTGCGAAACCACACTGGGATGTCGGGCCTACACAAGACTATTTTCAACAGATATGTTGTTGTGTCACAACAGTCAGGAGGCTCTACTGTTTTTCTTTACGGAAAAAACTACCAAAAGCTGAATAATAGAGATTTTTTACCGTGGGATGGCAAAACCACAGTTATTGTTTACTGGGGTATACCACACTTTTTTAAATAGAGATATTTGCGGCTGAACAGTGAGCGACACACTCAAACTGCTTTTTTTTCAGATACCAAAGGCCCAAAACTGGATAGTACAGCGATTTGACCCGTGGAACTGCGAAACCACACTGGGATGTCGGGCCTACACAAGACTATTTTCAACAGATATATTTTTGTGTCACAACAGTCAGGAGACACTACTGTTTTTCTTTACGGAAAAAACTACCAAAAGCTGAATAATAGAGATTTTTTACCGTGGGATGGCAAAACCACAGTTATTGTTTACTGGGGTATACCACACTTTTTTAAATAGAGATATTTGCGGCTGAACAGTGAGCGACACACTCAAACTACGTTTTTTTTAGATACCAAAGGCCCAAAACTGGATAGTACAGCGATTTGACCCGTGGAACTGCGAAACCACACTGGGATGTCGGGCCTACACAAGACTATTTTCAACAGATATATTTTTGTGTCACAACAGTCAGGAGACACTACTGTTTTTCTTTACGGAAAAAACTACCAAAAGCTGAATAATAGAGATTTTTTACCATGGGATGGCAAAACCACAGTTATTGTTTACTGGGGTATACCACACTTTTTTAAATAGAGATATTTGCGGCTGAACAGTGAGCGACACACTCAAACTGCTTTTTTTTTAGATACCAAAGGCCCAAAACTGGATAGTACAGCGATTTCACCCGTGGAACTGCGAAACCACACTGGGATGTCGGGCCTACACAAGACTATTTTCAACAGATATGTTTTTGTGTCACAACAGTCAGGAGGCACTACTGTTTTTCTTTACGGAAAAAACTACCAAAAGCTGAATTATAGAGATTTTTTACCGTGGGATGGCAAAACCACAGTTATTGTTTACTGGGGTATACCACACTTTTTTAAATAGAGATATTTGCGGCTGAACAGTGAGCGACACACTCAAACTGCTTTTTTTTCAGATACCAAAGGCCCAAAACTGGATAGTACAGCGATTTGACCCGTGGAACTGCGAAACCACACTGGGATGTCGGGCCTACACAAGACTATTTTCAACAGATATGTTTTTGTGTCACAACAGTCAGGAGGCACTACTGTTTTTCTTTACGGAAAAAACAACCAAAAGCTGAATAATGGAGATTTTTTACCGTGGGATGGCAAAACCACAGTTATTGTTTACTAGGGTATACCATACTTTTTTAAATAGAGATATTTGCGGCTGAACAGTGAGAGACACACTCAAACTGCTTTTTTTTTAGATACCAAAGGCCCAAAACTGGATAGTACAGCGATTTCACCCGTGGAGCTGCGAAACCACACTGGGATGTCGGGCCTACACAAGACTATTTTCAACAGATATGTTTTTGTGTCACAACAGTCAGGAGGCACTACTGTTTTTCTTTACGGAAAAAACTACCAAAAGCTAAATAATAGAGATTTTTTACCGTGGGATGGCAAAACCACAGTTATTGTTTACTGGGGTATACCACACTTTTTGAAATAGAGATATTTGCGGCTGAACAGTGAGCGACACACTCAAACTGCTTTTTTTTCAGATACCAAAGGCCGAAAACTGGATAGTACAGCGATTTGACCCGTGGAACTGCGAAACCACACTGGGATGTCGGGCCTACACAAGACTATTTTCAACAGATATGTTTTTGTGTCACGACAGTCAGGAGGCTCTACTGTTTTTCTTTACGGAAAAAACTACCAAAAGCTGAATAATAGAGATTTTTTACCGTGGGATGGCAAAACCACAGTTATTGTTTACTGGGGTATACCACACTTTTTTAAATAGAGATATTTGCGGCTGAACAGTGAGCGACACACTCAAACTGCTTTTTTTTCAGATACCAAAGGCCCAAAACTGGATAGTACAGCGATTTGACCCGTGGAACTGCGAAACCACACTGGGATGTCGGGCCTACACAAGACTATTTTCAACAGATATATTTTTGTGCCACAAGAGTCAGGAGACACTACTGTTTTTCTTTACGGAAAAAACTACCAAAAGCTGAATAATAGAGATTTTTTACCGCGGGATGGCAAAACCACAGTTATTGTTTACTGGGGTATACCACACTTTTTTAAACAAGGATATTTGCGGCTGAACAGTGAGCGACACACTCAAACTGCTTTTTTTTTTAGATACCAAAGGCCCAAAACTGGATAGTACAGCGATTTGACCCGTGGAACTGCGAAACCACACTGGGATGTCGGGCCTACACAAGACTATTTTCAACAGATATATTTTTGTGTCACAACAGTCAGGAGACACTACTGTTTTTCTTTACGGAAAAAACTACCAAAAGCTGAATAATAAAGATTTTTTACCGTGGGATGGCAAAACCACAGTTATTGTTTACTGGGGTATACCACACTTTTTTAAATAGAGATATTTGCGGCTGAACAGTGAACAACACACTCAAACTGCTTTTTTTTTAGATACCAAAGGCCAAAACTGGATAGTACAGCGATTTGACCCGTGGAACTGCGAAACCACACTGGGATGTCGGGCCTACACAAGACTATTTTCAACAGATATATTTTTGTGTCACAACAGTCAGGAGACACTACTGTTTTTCTTTACGGAAAAAACTACCAAAAGCTGAATAATAGAGATTTTTTACCGTGGGATGGCAAAACCACAGTTATTGTTTACTGGGGTATACCACACTTTTTTAAATAGAGATATTTGCGGCTGAACAGTGAGCGACACACTCAAACTACGTTTTTTTTAGATACCAAAGGCCCAAAACTGGATAGTACAGCGATTTGACCCGTGGAACTGCGAAACTACACTGGGATGTCGGGCCTACACAAGACTATTTTCAACAGATATATTTTTGTGTCACAACAGTCAGGAGACACTACTGTTTTTCTTTACGGAAAAAACTACCAAAAGCTGAATAATAGAGATTTTTTACCGTGGGATGGCAAAACCACAGTTATTGTTTACTGGGGTATACCACACTTTTTTAAATAGAGATATTTGCGGCTGAACAGTGAGCGACACACTCAAACTGCTTTTTTTTTAGATACCAAAGGCCCAAAAACTGGATAGTACCGTGATTTGACCCATGGAACTGCGAAACCACACTGGGATGTCGGGCCTACACAAGACTATTTTCAACAGATATATTTTTGTGTCACAACAGTCAGGAGGCACTACTGTTTTTCTTTACGGAAAAAACTACCAAAAGCTGAATAATAGAGATTTTTTACCGTGGGATGGCAAAACCACAGTTATTGTTTACTGGGGTATACCACACTTTTTTAAATAGAGATATTTGCGGCTGAACAGTGAGCGACACACTCAAACTGCTTTTTTTTCAGATACCAAAGGCCCAAAACTGGATAGTACAGCGATTTGACCCGTGGAACTGCGAAACCACACTGGGATGTCGGGCCTACACAAGATTATTTTCAACAGATATATTTTTGTGTCACAACAGTCAGGAGACACTACTGTTTTTCTTTACGGAAAAAACTACCAAAAGCTGAATAATAGAGATTTTTTACCATGGGATGGCAAAACCACAGTTATTGTTTACTGGGGTATACCACACTTTTTTAAATAGAGATATTTGCGGCTGAACAGTGAGCGACACACTCAAACTACTTTTTTTTTAGATACCAAAGGCCCAAAACTGGATAGTACAGCGATTTGACCTGTGGAACTGCGAAACGACACTGGGATGTCGGGCCTACACAAGACTATTTTCAACAGATATATTTTTGTGTCACAACAGTCAGAAGACACTACTGTTTTTCTTTACGGAAATAACTACCAAAAGCTGAGTAATAGAGATTTTTTACCGTGGGATGGCAAAACCACAGTTATTGTTTACTGGGGTATACCACACTTTTTTAAATAGAGATATTTGCGGCTGAACAGTGAGCGACACACTCAAACTGCTTTTTTTTTAGATACCAAAGGCCCAAAACTGGATAGTACAGCGATTTCACCCGTGGAACTGCGAAACCACACTGGGATGTCGGGCCTACACAAGACTATTTTCAACAGATATATTTTTGTGTCACAACAGTCAGGAGACACTACTGTTTTTCTTTACGGAAAAAACTACCAAAAGCTGAATAATAAAGATTTTTTACCGTGGGATGGCAAAACCACAGTTATTGTTTACTGGGGTATACCACACTTTTTTAAATAGAGATATTTGCGGCTGAACAGTGAACAACACACTCAAACTGCTTTTTTTTTAGATACCAAAGGCCAAAACTGGATAGTACAGCGATTTGACCCGTGGAACTGCGAAACCACACTGGGATGTCGGGCCTACACAAGACTATTTTCAACAGATATATTTTTGTGTCACAACAGTCAGGAGACACTACTGTTTTTCTTTACGGAAAAAACTACCAAAAGCTGAATAATAGAGATTTTTTACCGTGGGATGGCAAAACCACAGTTATTGTTTACTGGGGTATACCACACTTTTTTAAATAGAGATATTTGCGGCTGAACAGTGAGCGACACACTCAAACTACGTTTTTTTTAGATACCAAAGGCCCAAAACTGGATAGTACAGCGATTTGACCCGTGGAACTGCGAAACTACACTGGGATGTCGGGCCTACACAAGACTATTTTCAACAGATATATTTTTGTGTCACAACAGTCAGGAGACACTACTGTTTTTCTTTACGGAAAAAACTACCAAAAGCTGAATAATAGAGATTTTTTACCGTGGGATGGCAAAACCACAGTTATTGTTTACTGGGGTATACCACACTTTTTTAAATAGAGATATTTGCGGCTGAACAGTGAGCGACACACTAAAACTGCTTTTTTTTTAGATACCAAAGGCCCAAAAACTGGATAGTACCGTGATTTGACCCATGGAACTGCGAAACCACACTGGGATGTCGGGCCTACACAAGACTATTTTCAACAGATATATTTTTGTGTCACAACAGTCAGGAGGCACTACTGTTTTTCTTTACGGAAAAAACTACCAAAAGCTGAATAATAGAGATTTTTTACCGTGGGATGGCAAAACCACAGTTATTGTTTACTGGGGTATACCACACTTTTTTAAATAGAGATATTTGCGGCTGAACAGTGAGCGACACACTCAAACTGCTTTTTTTCAGATACCAAAGGCCCAAAACTGGATAGTACAGCGATTTGACCCGTGGAACTGCGAAACCACACTGGGATGTCGGGCCTACACAAGATTATTTTCAACAGATATATTTTTGTGTCACAACAGTCAGGAGACACTACTGTTTTTCTTTACGGAAAAAACTACCAAAAGCTGAATAATAGAGATTTTTTACCATGGGATGGCAAAACCACAGTTATTGTTTACTGGGGTATACCACACTTTTTTAAATAGAGATATTTGCGGCTGAACAGTGAGCGACACACTCAAACTACTTTTTTTTTAGATACCAAAGGCCCAAAACTGGATAGTACAGCGATTTGACCTGTGGAACTGCGAAACGACACTGGGATGTCGGGCCTACACAAGACTATTTTCAACAGATATATTTTTGTGTCACAACAGTCAGAAGACACTACTGTTTTTCTTTACGGAAATAACTACCAAAAGCTGAGTAATAGAGATTTTTTACCGTGGGATGGCAAAACCACAGTTATTGTTTACTGGGGTATACCACACTTTTTTAAATAGAGATATTTGCGGCTGAACAGTGAGCGACACACTCAAACTGCTTTTTTTTTAGATACCAAAGGCCCAAAACTGGATAGTACAGCGATTTCACCCGTGGAACTGCGAAACCACACTGGGATGTCGGGCCTACACAAGACTATTTTCAACAGATATGTTTTTGTGTCACAACAGTCAGGAGGCACTACTGTTTTTCTTTACGGAAAAAACTACCAAAAGCTGAATTATAGAGATTTTTTACCGTGGGATGGCAAAACCACAGTTATTGTTTACTGGGGTATACCACACTTTTTTAAATAGATATATTTGCGGCTGAACAGTGAGCGACACACTCAAACTGCTTTTTTTTCAGATACCAAAGGCCCAAAACTGGATAGTACAGCGATTTGACCCGTGGAACTGCGAAACCACACTGGGATGTCGGGCCTACACAAGACTATTTTCAACAGATATGTTTTTGTGTCACAACATTCAGGAGGCACTACTGTTTTTCTTTACGGAAAAAACTACCAAAAGCTAAATAATAGAGATTTTTTACCGTGGGATGGCAAAACCACAGTTATTGTTTACTGGGGTATACCACACTTTTTTAAATAGAGATATTTGCGGCTGAACAGTGAGCGACACACTCAAACTGCTTTTTTTTCAGATACCAAAGGCCGAAAACTGGATAGTACAGCGATTTGACCCGTGGAACTGCGAAACCACACTGGGATGTCGGGCCTACACAAGACTATTTTCAACAGATATGTTTTTGTGTCACAACAGTCAGGAGGCTCTACTGTTTTTCTTTACGGAAAAAACTACCAAAAGCTGAATAATAGAGATTTTTTACCGTGGGATGGCAAAACCACAGTTATTGTTTACTGGGGTATACCACACTTTTTTAAATAGAGATATTTGCGGCTGAACAGTGAGCGACACACTCAAACTGCTTTTTTTTCAGATACCAAAGGCCCAAAACTGGATAGTACAGCGATTTGACCCGTGGAACTGCGAAACCACACTCGGATGTCGGGCCTACACAAGACTATTTTCAACAGATATATTTTTTTGTCACAACAGTCAGGAGAGACTACTGTTTTTCTTTACGGAAAAAACTACCAAAACCTGAATAATAGAGATTTTTTACCGTGGGATGGCAAAACCACAGTTATTGTTTACTGGGGTATACCACACTTTTTTAAATAGAGATATTTGCGGCTGAACAGTGAGCGACACACTCAAACTGCTTTTTTTAGATACCAAAGGCCCAAAACTGGATAGTACAGCGATTTGACCCGTGGAACTGCAAAACCACACTGGGATGTCGGGCCTACACAAGACTATTTTCAACAGATATATTTTTGTGTCACAACAGTCAGGAGGCACTACTGTTTTTCTTTACAGAAAAAACTACCAAAAGCTGAATAATAGAGATTTTTTACCGTGGGATGGCAAAACCACAGTTATTGTTTACTGGGGTATACCACACTTTTTTTAATAGAGATATTTGCTGCTGAACAGTGAGCGACACACTCAAACTGCTTTTTTTTTAGATACCAAAGGCCCAAAACTGGATAGTACAGCGATTTGACCCGTGGAACTGCGAAACCACACTGGGATGTCGGGCCTACACAAGACTATTTTCAACAGATATATTTTTGTGTCACAACAGTCAGGAGACACTACTGTTTTTCTTTACGGAAAAAACTACCAAAAGCTGAATAATAGAGATTTTTTACCGTGGGATGGCAAAACCACAGTTATTGTTTACTGGGGTATACCACACTTTTTTAAATAGAGATATTTGCGGCTGAACAGTGAGCGACACACTCAAACTACCCTTTTTTTAGATACCAAAGGCCCAAAACTGGATAGTACAGCGATTTGACCCGTGGAACTGCGAAACTACACTGGGATGTCGGGCCTACACAAGACTATTTTCAACAGATATATTTTTGTGTCACAACAGTCATGAGACACTACTGTTTTTCTTTACGGAAAAAACTACCAAAAGCTGAATAATAGAGATTTTTTACCGTGGGATGGCAAAACCACAGTTATTGTTTACTGGGGTATACCACACTTTTTTAAATAGAGATATTTGCGGCTGAACAGTGAGCGACACACTAAAACTGCTTTTTTGTTAGATACCAAAGGCCCAAAAACTGGATAGTACCGTGATTTGACCCATGGAACTGCGAAACCACACTGGGATGTCGGGCCTACACAAGACTATTTTCAACACATATATTTTTGTGTCACAACAGTCAGGAGACACTACTGTTTTTCTTTACGGAAAAAACTACCAAAAGCTGAATAATAGAGATTTTTTACCGTGGGATGGCAAAACCACAGTTATTGTTTACTGGGGTATACCACACTTTTTTTAATAGAGATATTTGCTTCTGAACAGTGAGCGACACTCTCAAACTGCTTTTTTTTTAGATACCAAAGGCCCAAAACTGGATAGTACAGCGATTTGACCCGTGGAACTGCGAAACCACACTGGGATGTCGGGCCTACACAAGACTATTTTCAACAGATATATTTTTGTGTCCCAACAGTCAGGAGACACTACTGTTTTTCTTTACGGAAAAAACTACCAAAAGCTGAAAAATAAACATTTTTTACCGTGGGATGGCAAAACCACAGTTATTGTTTACTGGGGTATACCACACTTTTTTAAATAGAGATATTTGCGGCTGAACAGTGAGCGACACACTCAAACTGCTTTTTTTTTAGATACCAAAGGCCCAAAACTGGATAGTACAGCGATTTGACCCGTGGAACTGCGAAACCACACTGGGATGTCGGGCCTACACAAGACTATTTTCAACAGATATATTTTTGTGTCACAACAGTCAGGAGACACTACTGTTTTTCTTTACGGAAAAAACTACCAAAAGCTGAATAATAGAGATTTTTTACCGTGGGATGGCAAAACCACAGTTATTGTTTACTGGGGTATACCACACTTTTTTAAATAGAGATATTTGCGGCTGAACAGTGAGCGACACACTCAAACTACCTTTTTTTTAGATACCAAAGGCCCAAAACTGGATAGTACAGCGATTTGACCCGTGGAACTGCGAAACTACACTGGGATGTCGGGCCTACACAAGACTATTTTCAACAGATATATTTTTGTGTCACAACAGTCAGGAGACAGTCCTGTTTTTCTTTACGGAAAAAACTACCAAAAGCTGAATAATAGAGATTTTTTACCGTGGGATGGCAAAACCACAGTTATTGCTTACTGGGGTATACCACACTTTTTTAAATAGAGATATTTGCGTCTGAACAGTGAGCAACACACTCAAACTGCTTTTTTTTTAGATACCAAAGGCCCAAAACTGGATAGTACAGCGATTTCACCCGTGGAACTGCGAAACCACACTGGGATGTCGGGTCTACACAAGACTATTTTCAACAGATATGTTTTTGTTTCACAACAGTCAGGAGGCACTACTGTTTTTCTTTGCGGAAAAAACTACCAAAAGCTGAATAATAGAGATTTTTTACCGTGGGATGGCAAAACCACAGTTATTGTTTACTGGGGTATACCACACTTTTTTAAATAGAGATATTTGCGGCTGAACAGTGAGCGGCACACTCAAACTGCTTTTTTTTCAGATACCAAAGGCCCAAAACTGGATAGTACAGCGAATTGACCCGTGGAACTGCGAAACCACACTGGGATGTCGGGCCTACACAATACTATTTTCAACAGATATATTTTTGTGTCACAACAGTCAGGAGACACTACTGTTTTTCTTTACGGAAAAAACTACCAAAAGCTGAATAATAGAGATTTTTTACCGTGGGATGGCAAAACCACAGTTATTGTTTACTGGGGTATACCACACTTTTTTAAATAGAGATATTTGCGGCTGAACAGTGAGCGACACACTCAAACTGCTTTTTTTTTAGATACCAAAGGCCCAAAACTAGATAGTACAGCGATTTGACCCGTGGAACTGCGAAACCACACTGGGATGTCGGGCCTACACAAGACTATTTTCAACAGATATATTTTTGTCTCACAACAGTCAGAAGACACTACTGTTTTTCTTTACGGAAAAAACTACCAAAAGCTGAGTAATAGAGATTTTTTACCGTGGGATGGCAAAACCACAGTTATTGTTTACTGGGGTATACCACACTGTTTTAAATAGAGATATTTGCGGCTGAACAGTGAGCGACACACTCAAACTGCTTTTTTTTTAGATACCAAAGGCCCAAAACTGGATAGTACAGCGATTTGACCCGTGGAACTGCGAAACCACACTGGGATGTCGGGCCTACACAAGACTATTTTCAACAGATATATTTTTGTGTCACAACAGTCAGGAGACACTACTGTTTTTCTTTACGGAAAAAACTACCAAAAGCTGAATAATAGAGATTTTTTACCGTGGGATGGCAAAACCACAGTTATTGTTTACTGGGGTATACCACACTTTTTTAAATAGAGATATTTGCGGCTGAACAGTGAGCGACACACTCAAACTGCTTTTTTTTTAGATACCAAAGGCCCAAAACTGGATAGTACAGCGATTTGACCCGTGGAACTGCGAAACCACACTGGGATGTCGGGCCTACACAAGACTATTTTCAACAGATATATTTTTGTCTCACAACAGTCAGAAGACACTACTGTTTTTCTTTACGGAAAAAACTACCAAAAGCTGAGTAATAGAGATTTTTTACCGTGGGATGGCAAAACCACAGTTATTGTTTACTGGGGTATACCACACTGTTTTAAATAGAGATATTTGCGGCTGAACAGTGAGCGACACACTCAAACTGCTTTTTTTTTAGATACCAAAGGCCCAAAACTGGATAGTACAGCGATTTCACCCGTGGAACTGCGAAACCACACTGGGATGTCGGGCCTACACAAGACTATTTTCAACAGATATATTTTTGTGTCACAACAGTCAGGAGACACTACTGTTTTTCTTTACGGAAAAAACTACCAAAAGCTGAATAATAAAGATTTTTTACCGTGGGATGGCAAAACCACAGTTATTGTTTACTGGGGTATACCACACTTTTTTAAATAGAGATATTGCGGCTGAACAGTGAGCGACACACTCAAACTGCTTTTTTTTTAGATACCAAAGGCCCAAAACTGGATAGTACAGCGATTTGACCCGTGGAACTGCGAAACCACACTGGGATGTCGGGCCTACACAAGACTATTTTCAACAGATATATTTTTGTGTCACAACAGTCAGGAGACACTACTGTTTTTCTTTACGGAAAAAACTACCAAAAGCTGAATAATAGAGATTTTTTACCGTGGGATGGCAAAACCACAGTTATTGTTTACTGGGGTATACCACACTTTTTTAAATAGAGATATTTGCGGCTGAACAGTGAGCGACACACTCAAACTACGTTTTTTTTAGATACCAAAGGCCCAAAACTGGATAGTACAGCGATTTGACCCGTGGAACTGCGAAACTACACTGGGATGTCGGGCCTACACAAGACTATTTTCAACAGATATGTTTTTGTGTCACAACAGTCAGGAGGCACTACTGTTTTTCTTTATGGAAAAAACTACCAAAAGCTGAATAATAGAGATTTTTTACCGTGGGATGGCAAAACCACAGTTATTGTTTACTGGGGTATACCACACTTTTTTAAATAGAGATATTTGCGGCTGAACAGTGAGCGACACACTCAAACTGCTTTTTTTTCAGATACCAAAGGCTAAAAAACTGGATAGTACAGCGATTTGACCCGTGGAACTGCGAAACCACACTGGGATGTCGGGCCTACACAAGACTATTTTCAACAGAGATATTTTTGTGTCACAACAGTCAGGAGACACTACTGTTTTTCTTTACGGAAAAAACTACCAAAAGCTGAAAAATAAACATTTTTTACCGTGGGATGGCAAAACCACAGGTATTGTTTACTGGGGTATAACACACTTTTTTAAATAGAGATATTTGCGGCTGAACAGTGAGCGACACACTCAAACTGCTTTTTTTTTAGATACCAAAGGCCCAAAACTGGATAGTACAGCGATTTCACCCGTGGAACTGCGAAACCACACTGGGATGTCGGGCCTACACAAGACTATTTTCAACAGATATATTTTTGTGTCACAACAGTCAGGAGACACTACTGTTTTTCTTTACGGAAAAAACTACCAAAAGCTGAATAATAGAGATTTTTTACCGTGGGATGGCAAAACCACAGTTATTGTTTACTGGGGTATACCACACTTTTTTTAAATAGAGATATTTGCGGCTGAACAGTGAGCGACACACTCAAACTACCTTTTTTTTAGATACCAAAGGCCCAAAACTGGATAGTACAGCGATTTGACCCGTGGAACTGCGAAACTACACTGGGATGTCGGGCCTACACAAGACTATTTTCAACAGATATATTTTTGTGTCACAACAGTCAGGAGACAGTCCTGTTTTTCTTTACGGAAAAAACTACCAAAAGCTGAATAATAGAGATTTTTTACCGTGGGATGGCAAAACCACAGTTATTGCTTACTGGGGTATACCACACTTTTTTAAATAGAGATATTTGCGTCTGAACAGTGAGCAACACACTCAAACTGCTTTTTTTTTAGATACCAAAGGCCCAAAACTGGATAGTACAGCGATTTCACCCGTGGAACTGCGAAACCACACTGGGATGTCGGGTCTACACAAGACTATTTTCAACAGATATGTTTTTGTTTCACAACAGTCAGGAGGCACTACTGTTTTTCTTTGCGGAAAAAACTACCAAAAGCTGAATAATAGAGATTTTTTACCGTGGGATGGCAAAACCACAGTTATTGTTTACTGGGGTATACCACACTTTTTTAAATAGAGATATTTGCGGCTGAACAGTGAGCGGCACACTCAAACTGCTTTTTTTTCAGATACCAAAGGCCCAAAACTGGATAGTACAGCGAATTGACCCGTGGAACTGCGAAACCACACTGGGATGTCGGGCCTACACAATACTATTTTCAACAGATATATTTTTGTGTCACAACAGTCAGGAGACACTACTGTTTTTCTTTACGGAAAAAACTACCAAAAGCTGAATAATAGAGATTTTTTACCGTGGGATGGCAAAACCACAGTTATTGTTTACTGGGGTATACCACACTTTTTTAAATAGAGATATTTGCGGCTGAACAGTGAGCGACACACTCAAACTGCTTTTTTTTTAGATACCAAAGGCCCAAAACTGGATAGTACAGCGATTTGACCCGTGGAACTGCGAAACCACACTGGGATTTCGGGCCTACACAAGACTATTTTCAACAGATATATTTTTGTCTCACAACAGTCAGAAGACACTACTGTTTTTCTTTACGGAAAAAACTACCAAAAGCTGAGTAATAGAGATTTTTTACCGTGGGATGGCAAAACCACAGTTATTGTTTACTGGGGTATACCACACTGTTTTAAATAGAGATATTTGCGGCTGAACAGTGAGCGACACACTCAAACTGCTTTTTTTTTAGATACCAAAGGCCCAAAACTGGATAGTACAGCGATTTCACCCGTGGAACTGCGAAACCACACTGGGATGTCGGGCCTACACAAGACTATTTTCAACAGATATATTTTTGTGTCACAACAGTCAGGAGACACTACTGTTTTTCTTTACGGAAAAAACTACCAAAAGCTGAATAATAAAGATTTTTTACCGTGGGATGGCAAAACCACAGTTATTGTTTACTGGGGTATACCACACTTTTTTAAATAGAGATATTGCGGCTGAACAGTGAGCGACACACTCAAACTGCTTTTTTTTTAGATACCAAAGGCCCAAAACTGGATAGTACAGCGATTTGACCCGTGGAACTGCGAAACCACACTGGGATGTCGGGCCTACACAAGACTATTTTCAACAGATATATTTTTCTGTCACAACAGTCAGGAGACACTACTGTTTTTCTTTACGGAAAAAACTACCAAAAGCTGAATAATAGAGATTTTTTACCGTGGGATGGCAAAACCACAGTTATTGTTTACTGGGGTATACCACACTTTTTTAAATAGAGATATTTGCGGCTGAACAGTGAGCGACACACTCAAACTGCTTTTTTTTTAGATACCAAAGGCCCAAAACTGGATAGTACAGCGATTTGACCCGTGGAACTGCGAAACCACACTGGGATGTCGGGCCTACACAAGACTATTTTCAACAGATATATTTTTGTCTCACAACAGTCAGAAGACACTACTGTTTTTCTTTACGGAAAAAACTACCAAAAGCTGAGTAATAGAGATTTTTTACCGTGGGATGGCAAAACCACAGTTATTGTTTACTGGGGTATACCACACTGTTTTAAATAGAGATATTTGCGGCTGAACAGTGAGCGACACACTCAAACTGCTTTTTTTTTAGATACCAAAGGCCCAAAACTGGATAGTACAGCGATTTCACCCGTGGAACTGCGAAACCACACTGGGATGTCGGGCCTACACAAGACTATTTTCAACAGATATATTTTTGTGTCACAACAGTCAGGAGACACTACTGTTTTTCTTTACGGAAAATTACCGTGGGATGGCAAAACCACAGTTATTGTTTACTGGGGTATACCACACTTTTTTAAATAGAGATATTGCGGCTGAACAGTGAGCGACACACTCAAACTGCTTTTTTTTTAGATACCAAAGGCCCAAAACTGGATAGTACAGCGATTTGACCCGTGGAACTGCGAAACCACACTGGGATGTCGGGCCTACACAAGACTATTTTCAACAGATATATTTTTGTGTCACAACAGTCAGGAGACACTACTGTTTTTCTTTACGGAAAAAACTACCAAAAGCTGAATAATAGAGATTTTTTACCGTGGGATGGCAAAACCACAGTTATTGTTTACTGGGGTATACCACACTTTTTTAAATAGAGATATTTGCGGCTGAACAGTGAGCGACACACTCAAACTACGTTTTTTTTAGATACCAAAGGCCCAAAACTGGATAGTACAGCGATTTGACCCGTGGAACTGCGAAACTACACTGGGATGTCGGGCCTACACAAGACTATTTTCAACAGATATGTTTTTGTGTCACAACAGTCAGGAGGCACTACTGTTTTTCTTTACGGAAAAAACTACCAAAAGCTGAATAATAGAGATTTTTTACCGTGGGATGGCAAAACCACAGTTATTGTTTACTGGGGTATACCACACTTTTTTAAATAGAGATATTTGCGGCTGAACAGTGAGCGACACACTCAAACTGCTTTTTTTTCAGATACCAAAGGCCCAAAACTGGATAGTACAGCGATTTGACCCGTGGAACTGCGAAACCACACTGGGATGTCGGGCCTACACAAGACTATTTTCAACAGAGATATTTTTGTGTCACAACAGTCAGTAAACACTACTGTTTTTGTTTACGGAAAAAACTACCAAAAGCTGAATAATAGAGATTTTTTACCGTGGGATGGCAAAACCACAGTTATTGTTTACTGGGGTATACCACACTTTTTTAAATAGAGATATTTGCGGCTGAACAGTGAGCGACACACTCAAACTGCCTTTTTTTTAGATACCAAAGGCCCAAAACTGGATAGTACATCGATTTGACCCGTGGAACTGCGAAACTACACTGGGATGTCGGGCCTACACAAGACTATTTTCAACAGATATATTTTTGTGTCACAACAGTCAGGAGACACTACTGTTTTTCTTTACGGAAAAAACTACCAAAAGCTGAATAATAGAGATTTTTAACCGTGGGATGGCAAAACCACAGTTATTGTTTACTGGGGTATACCACACTTTTTTAAATAGAGATATTTGCGGCTGAACAGTGAGCGACACACTCAAACTGCTTTTTTTTTAGATACCAAAGGCCCAAAACTGGATAGTACAGCGATTTGACCTGTGGAACTGCGAAACCACATTGGGAAGTCGGGCCTACACAAGACTATTTTCAACAGATATATTTTTGTGTCACAACAGTCAGGAGGCACTACTGTTTTTCTTTATGGAAAAAACTACCAAAAGCTGAATAATAGAGATTTTTTACCGTGGGATGGCAAAACCACAGTTATTGTTTACTGGGGTATACCACACTTTTTTAAATAGAGATATTTGCGGCTGAACAGTGAGCGACACACTGAAACTGCTTTTTTTTTAGATACCAAAGGCCCAAAACTGGATAGTACAGCGATTTGACCCGTGGAACTGCGAAACCACACTGGGATGTCGGGCCTACACAAGACTATTTTCAACAGATATATTTTTGTGTCACAACAGTCAGGAGGCACTACTGTTTTTCTTTACGGAAAAAACTACCAAAAGCTGAATAATAGAGATTTTTTACCGTGGGATGGCAAAACCACAGTTATTGTTTACTGGGGTATACCACACTTTTTTAAATAGAGATATTTGCGGCTGAACAGTGAGCGACACACTGAAACTGCTTTTTTTTTAGATACCAAAGGCCCAAAACTGGATAGTACAGCGATTTCACCCGTGGAACTGCGAAACCACACTGGGATGTCGGGCCTACACAAGACTATTTTCAACAGATATATTTTTGTGTCACAACAGTCAGGAGACACTACTGTTTTTCTTTACGGAAAAAACTACCAAAAGCTGAATAATAGAGATTTTTTACCGTGGGATGGCAAAACCACAGTTATTGTTTACTGGGGTATACCACACTTTTTTAAATAGAGATATTTGCGGCTGAACAGTGAGCGACACACTGAAACTGCTTTTTTTTTTTAGATACCAAAGGCCCAAAACTGGATAGTACAGCGATTTGACCCGTGGAACTGCGAAACCACACTGGGATGTCGGGCCTACACAAGACTATTTTCAACAGATATATTTTTGTGTCACAACAGTCAGGAGACACTACTGTTTTTCTTTACGGAAAAAACTACCAAAAGCTGAATAATAGAGATTTTTTACCGTGGGATGGCAAAACCACAGTTATTGTTTACTGGGGTATACCACACTTTTTTAAATAGAGATATTTGCGGCTGAACAGTGAGCGACACACTCAAACTGCTTTTTTTTTAGATACCAAAGGCCCAAAACTGGATAGTACAGCGATTTGACCCATGGAACTGCGAAACCACACTGGGATGTCGGGCCTACACAAGACTATTTTCAACAGATATATTTTTGTGTCACAACAGTCAGGAGACACTACTGTTTTTTTTTACGGAAAAAACTACCAAAAGCTGAATAATAAAGATTTTTTCCGTGGGATGGCAAAACCACAGTTATTGTTTACTGGGGTATACCACACTTTTTTAAATAGAGATATTTGCGGCTGAACAGTGAGCGACACACTCAAACTGCTTTTTTTTTAGATATCAAAGGCCCAAAACTGGATAGTACATCGATTTGACCCGTGGATCTGCGAAACCACACTGGGATGTCGGGCCTACACAAGACTATTTTCAACAGATATATTTTTGTGTCACAACAGTCAGGAGACACTACTGTTTTTCTTTACGGAAAAAACTACCAAAAGCTGAATAATAGAGATTTTTTACCATGGGATGGCAAAACCACAGTTATTGTTTACTGGGGTATACCACACTTTTTTAAATAGAGATATTTGCGGCTGAACAGTGAGCGACACACTCAAACTACGTTTTTTTTAGATACCAAAGGCCCAAAACTGGATAGTACAGCGATTTGACCCGTGGAACTGCGAAACTACACTGGGATGTCGGGCCTACACAAGACTATTTTCAACAGATATATTTTTATGTCACAACAGTCAGGAGACACTACTGTTTTTCTTTACGGAAAAAACTACCAAAAGCTGAATAATAGAGATTTTTTACCGTGGGATGGCAAAACCACAGTTATTGTTTACTGGGGTATACCACACTTTTTTAAATAGAGATATTTGCGGCTGAACAGTGAGCGACACACTAAAACTGCTTTTTTTTTAGATACCAAAGGCCCAAAAACTGGATAGTACCGTGATTTGACCCATGCAACTGCGAAACCACACTGGCATGTCGGGCCTACACAAGACTATTTTCAACAGATATATTTTTGTGTCACAACAGTCAGGAGGCACTACTGTTTTTCTTTACGGAAAAAACTACCAAAAGCTGAATAATAGAGATTTTTTACCGTGGGATGGCAAAACCACAGTTATTGTTTACTGGGGTATACCACACTTTTTTTAATAGAGATATTTGCTGCTGAACAGTGAGCGACACACTCAAACTGCTTTTTTTTTAGATACCAAAGGCCCAAAACTGGATAGTACAGCGATTTGACCCGTGGAACTGCGAAACCACACTGGGATGTCGGGCCTACACAAGACTATTTTCAACAGATATATTTTTGTGTCACAACAGTCAGGAGACACTACTGTTTTTCTTTACGGAAAAAACTACCAAAAGCTGAATAATAAAGATTTTTTACCGTGGGATGGCAAAACCACAGTTATTGTTTACTGGGGTATACCACACTTTTTTAAATAGAGATATTTGCGGCTGAACAGTGAGCGACACACTCAAACTGCTTTTTTTTTAGATACCAAAGGCCCAAAACTGGATAGTACAGCGATTTGACCCGTGGAACTGCGAAACCACACTGGGATGTCGGGCCTACACAAGACTATGTTCAAGAGATATTTTTTTGTGTCACAACAGTCAGGAGACACTACTGTTTTTCTTTACGGAAAAAACTACCAAAAGCTGAATAATAGAGATTTTTTACCGTGGGATGGCAAAACCACAGTTATTGTTTACTGGGGTATACCACACTTTTTTAAATAGAGATATTTGCGGCTGAACTGTGAGCGACACACTCAAACTGCCCTTTTTTTAGATACCAAAGGCCCAAAACTGGATAGTACAGCGATTTGACCCGTGGAACTGCGAAACTACACTGGGATGTCGGGCCTACACAAGACTATTTTCAACAGATATATTTTTGTGTCACAACAGTCAGGAGACACTACTGTTTTTCTTTACGGAAAAAACTACCAAAAGCTGAATAATAGAGATTTTTTACCGTGGGATGGCAAAACCACAGTTATTGTTTACTGGGGTATACCACACTGTTTTAAATAGAGATATTTGCGGCTGAACAGTGAGCGACACACTAAAACTGTTTTTTTTTAGATACCAAAGGCCCAAAAACTGGATAGTACTGTGATTTGACCCATGGAACTGCGAAACCACACTGGGATGTCGGGCCTACACAAGACTATTTTCAACAGATATATTTTTGTGTCACAACAGTCAGGAGACACTACTGTTTTTCTTTATGGAAAAAACTACCAAAAGCTGAATAATAAAGATTTTTTACCGTGGGATGGCAAAACCACAGTTATTGTTTACTGGGGTATACCACACTTTTTTTAATAGAGATATTTGCTTCTGAACAGTGAGCGACACTCTCAAACTGCATTTTTTTTAGATACCAAAGGCCCAAAACTGGATAGTACAGCGATTTGACCCGTGGAACTGCGAAACCACACTGGGATGTCGAGCCTACACAAGACTATTTTCAACAGATATATTTTTGTGTCCCAACAGTCAGGAGACACTACTGTTTTTCTTTACGGTAAAAACTACCAAAAGCTGAAAAATAAACATTTTTTATCGTGGGATGGCAAAACCACAGTTATTGTTTACTGGGGTATACCACACTTTTTTAAATAGAGATATTTGCGGCTGAACAGTGAGCGACACACTCAAACTGCTTTTTTTTTAGATACCAAAGGCCCAAAACTGGATAGTACAGCGATTTGACCCGTGGAACTGCGAAACCACACTGGGATGTCGGGCCTACACAAGACTACTTTCAACAGATATATTTTTGTGTCACAACAGTCAGGAGACACTACTGTTTTTCTTTACGGAAAAAACTACCAAAAGCTGAATAATAGAGATTTTTTACCATGGGATGGCAAAACCACAGTTATTGTTTACTGGGGTATACCACACTTTTTTAAATAGAGATATTTGCGGCTGAACAGTGAGCGACACACTCAAACTACCTTTTTTTTAGATACCAAAGGCCCAAAACTGGATAGTACAGCGATTTGACCCGTGGAACTGCGAAACTACACTGGGATGTCGGGCCTACACAAGACTATTTTCAACAGATATATTTTTGTGTCACAACAGTCAGGAGACACTACTGTTTTTCTTTACGGAAAAAACTACCAAAAGCTGAATAATAGAGATTTTTTACCGTGGGATGGCAAAACCACAGTTATTGTTTACTGGGGTATACCACACTTTTTTAAATAGAGATATTTGCGGCTGAACAGTGAGCGACACACTCAAACTGCTTTTTTTTTAGATACCAAAGGCCCAAAACTGGATAGTACAGCGATTTGACCCGTGGAACTGCGAAACCACACTGGGATGTCGGGCCTACACAAGACTATTTTCAACAGATATATTTTTGTCTCACAACAGTCAGAAGACACTACTGTTTTTCTTTACGGAAAAAACTACCAAAAGCTGAGTAATAGAGATTTTTTACCGTGGGATGGCAAAACCACAGTTATTGTTTACTGGGGTATACCACACTGTTTTAAATAGAGATATTTGCGGCTGAACAGTGAGCGACACACTCAAACTGCTTTTTTTTTTAGATACCAAAGGCCCAAAACTGGATAGTTCAGCGATTTCACCCGTGGAACTGCGAAACCACACTGGGATGTCGGGCCTACACAAGACTATTTTCAACAGATATATTTTTGTGTCACAACAGTCAGAAGACACTACTGTTTTTCTTTACGGAAAAAACTACCAAATGCTGAGTAATAGAGATTTTTTACCGTGGGATGGCAAAACCACAGTTATTGTTTACTGGGGTATACCACACTTTTTTAAATAGAGATATTTGCGGCTGAACAGTGAGCGACACACTCAAACTGCTTTTTTTAGATACCAAAGGCCCAAAACTGTATAGTACAGCGATTTGACCCGTGGAACTGCAAAACCACACTGGGATGTCGGGCCTACACAAGACTATTTTCAACAGATATATTTTTGTGTCACAACAGTCAGGAGGCACTACTGTTTTTCTTTACGGAAAAAACTACCAAAAGCTGAATAATAGAGATTTTTTACCGTGGGATGGCAAAACCACAGTTATTGTTTACTGGGGTATACCACACTTTTTTTAATAGAGATATTTGCTGCTGAACAGTGAGCGACACACTCAAACTGCTTTTTTTTTAGATACCAAAGGCCCAAAACTGGATAGTACAGCGATTTGACCCGTGGAACTGCGAAACCACACTGGGATGTCGGGCCTACACAAGACTATTTTCAACAGATATATTTTTGTGTCACAACAGTCAGGAGACACTACTGTTTTTCTTTACGGAAAAAACTACCAAAAGCTGAATAATAAAGATTTTTTACCGTGGGATGGCAAAACCACAGTTATTGTTTACTGGGGTATACCACACTTTTTTAAATAGAGATATTTGCGGCTGAACAGTGAGCGACACACTCAAACTGCTTTTTTTTTAGATACCAAAGGCCCAAAACTGGATAGTACAGCGATTTGACCCGTGGAACTGCGAAACCACACTGGGATGTCGGGCCTACACAAGACTATGTTCAAGAGATATTTTTTTGTGTCACAACAGTCAGGAGACACTACTGTTTTTCTTTACGGAAAAAACTACCAAAAGCTGAATAATAGAGATTTTTTACCGTGGGATGGCAAAACCACAGTTATTGTTTACTGGGGTATACCACACTTTTTTAAATAGAGATATTTGCGGCTGAACTGTGAGCGACACACTCAAACTGCCCTTTTTTTAGATACCAAAGGCCCAAAACTGGATAGTACAGCGATTTGACCCGTGGAACTGCGAAACTACACTGGGATGTCGGGCCTACACAAGACTATTTTCAACAGATATATTTTTGTGTCACAACAGTCAGGAGACACTACTGTTTTTCTTTACGGAAAAAACTACCAAAAGCTGAATAATAGAGATTTTTTACCGTGGGATGGCAAAACCACAGTTATTGTTTACTGGGGTATACCACACTGTTTTAAATAGAGATATTTGCGGCTGAACAGTGAGCGACACACTAAAACTGTTTTTTTTTAGATACCAAAGGCCCAAAAACTGGATAGTACTGTGATTTGACCCATGGAACTGCGAAACCACACTGGGATGTCGGGCCTACACAAGACTATTTTCAACAGATATATTTTTGTGTCACAACAGTCAGGAGACACTACTGTTTTTCTTTATGGAAAAAACTACCAAAAGCTGAATAATAAAGATTTTTTACCGTGGGATGGCAAAACCACAGTTATTGTTTACTGGGGTATACCACACTTTTTTTAATAGAGATATTTGCTTCTGAACAGTGAGCGACACTCTCAAACTGCATTTTTTTTAGATACCAAAGGCCCAAAACTGGATAGTACAGCGATTTGACCCGTGGAACTGCGAAACCACACTGGGATGTCGAGCCTACACAAGACTATTTTCAACAGATATATTTTTGTGTCCCAACAGTCAGGAGACACTACTGTTTTTCTTTACGGTAAAAACTACCAAAAGCTGAAAAATAAACATTTTTTATCGTGGGATGGCAAAACCACAGTTATTGTTTACTGGGGTATACCACACTTTTTTAAATAGAGATATTTGCGGCTGAACAGTGAGCGACACACTCAAACTGCTTTTTTTTTAGATACCAAAGGCCCAAAACTGGATAGTACAGCGATTTGACCCGTGGAACTGCGAAACCACACTGGGATGTCGGGCCTACACAAGACTACTTTCAACAGATATATTTTTGTGTCACAACAGTCAGGAGACACTACTGTTTTTCTTTACGGAAAAAACTACCAAAAGCTGAATAATAGAGATTTTTTACCATGGGATGGCAAAACCACAGTTATTGTTTACTGGGGTATACCACACTTTTTTAAATAGAGATATTTGCGGCTGAACAGTGAGCGACACACTCAAACTACCTTTTTTTTAGATACCAAAGGCCCAAAACTGGATAGTACAGCGATTTGACCCGTGGAACTGCGAAACTACACTGGGATGTCGGGCCTACACAAGACTATTTTCAACAGATATATTTTTGTGTCACAACAGTCAGGAGACACTACTGTTTTTCTTTACGGAAAAAACTACCAAAAGCTGAATAATAGAGATTTTTTACCGTGGGATGGCAAAACCACAGTTATTGTTTACTGGGGTATACCACACTTTTTTAAATAGAGATATTTGCGGCTGAACAGTGAGCGACACACTCAAACTGCTTTTTTTTTAGATACCAAAGGCCCAAAACTGGATAGTACAGCGATTTGACCCGTGGAACTGCGAAACCACACTGGGATGTCGGGCCTACACAAGACTATTTTCAACAGATATATTTTTGTCTCACAACAGTCAGAAGACACTACTGTTTTTCTTTACGGAAAAAACTACCAAAAGCTGAGTAATAGAGATTTTTTACCGTGGGATGGCAAAACCACAGTTATTGTTTACTGGGGTATACCACACTGTTTTAAATAGAGATATTTGCGGCTGAACAGTGAGCGACACACTCAAACTGCTTTTTTTTTTAGATACCAAAGGCCCAAAACTGGATAGTTCAGCGATTTCACCCGTGGAACTGCGAAACCACACTGGGATGTCGGGCCTACACAAGACTATTTTCAACAGATATGTTTTTGTGTCACAACAGTCAGGAGGCACTACTGTTTTTCTTTACGGAAAAAACTACCAAAAGCTGAATAATAGAGATTTTTTACCGTGGGATGGCAAAACCACAGTTATTGTTTACTGGGGTATACCACACTTTTTTAAATAGAGATATTTGCGGCTGAACAGTGAGCGACACACTCAAACTGCCTTTTTTTTAGACACCAAAGGCCCAAAACTGGATAGTACAGCGATTTGACCCGTGGAACTGCGAAACTACACTGGGATGTCGGGCCTACACAAGACTATTTTCAACAGATATATTTTTGTGTCACAACAGTCAGGAGACACTACTGTTTTTCTTTACAGAAAAAACTAGCAAAAGCTGAATAATAAAGATTTTTTACTGTGGGATGGCAAAACCACAGTTATTGTTTACTGGGGTATACCACACTTTTTTAAATAGAGATATTTGCGGCTGAACAGTGAGCGACACACTAAAACTGCTTTTTTTTTAGATACCAAAGGCCCAAAACTGGATAGTACAGCGATTTGACCCGTGGAACTGCGAAACCACACTGGGATGTCGGGCCTACACAAGACTATTTTCAACAGATATATTTTTGTGTCACAACAGTCAGGAGACACTACTGTTTTTCTTTACGGAAAAAACTACCAAAAGCAGAATAATAGAGATTTTTTACCGTGGGATGGCAAAACCACAGTTATTGTTTACTGGGGTATACCACACTTTTTTAAATAGAGATATTTGCACCTGAACAGTGAGCGACACACTAAAACTGCTTTTTTTTTAGATACCAAAGGCCCAAAACTGGATAATACCGTGATTTGACCCGTGGAACTGCGAAACCACACTGGGATGTCGGGCCTACACAAGACTATTTTCAACAGATATATTTTTGTGTCACAACAGTCAGGAGGCACTACTGTTTTTCTTTACGGAAAAAACTACCAAAAGCTGAATAATAGAGATTTTTTACCGTGGGATGGCAAAACCACAGTTATTGTTTACTGGGGTATACCACACTTTTTTAAATAGAGATATTTGCGGCTGAACAGTGAGCGACACACTGAAACTGCTTTTTTTTTAGATACCAAAGGCCCAAAACTGGATAGTACAGCGATTTGACCCGTGGAACTGCGAAACCACACTGGGATGTCGGGCCTACACAAGACTATTTTCAACAGATATATTTTTGTGTCACAACAGTCAGGAGACACTACTGTTTTTCTTTACGGAAAAAACTACCAAAAGCTGAATAATAGAGATTTTTTACCGTGGGATGGCAAAACCACAGTTATTGTTTACTGGGTTATACCACACTTTTTTAAATAGAGATATTTGCGGCTGAACAGTGAGCGACACACTCAAACTGCTTTTTTTTTAAATACCAAAGGCCCAAAACTGGATAGTACAGCGATTTCACCCGTGGAACTGCGAAACCACACTGGGATGTCGGGCCTACACAAGACTATTTTCAACAGATATATTTTTGTGTCACAACAGTCAGGAGACAGTCCTGTTTTTCTTTACGGAAAAAAATACCAAAAGCTGAATAATAGAGATTTTTTACCGTGGGATGGCAAAACCACAGTTATTGTTTACTGGGGTATACCACACTTTTTTAAATAGAGATATTTGCGGCTGAACAGTGAGCGACACACTCAAACTACCTTTTTTTTAGATACCAAAGGCCCAAAACTGGATAGTACAGCGATTTGACCCGTGGAACTGCGAAACTACACTGGGATGTCGGGCCTACACAAGACTATTTTCAACAGATATATTTTTGTGTCACAACAGTCAGGAGACAGTCCTGTTTTTCTTTACGGAAAAAACTACCAAAAGCTGAATAATAGAGATTTTTTACCGTGGGATGGCAAAACCACAGTTATTGTTTACTGGGGTATACCACACTTTTTTAAATAGAGATATTTGCGGCTGAACAGTGAGCGACACACTCAAACTGCTTTTTTTTTAGATACCAAAGGCCCAAAACTGGATAGTACAGCGATTTGACCCGTGGAACTGCGAAACCACACTGGGATGTCGGGCCTACACAAGACTATTTTCAACAGATATATTTTTGTCTCACAACAGTCAGAAGACACTACTGTTTTTCTTTACGGAAAAAACTACCAAAAGCTGAGTAATAGAGATTTTTTACCGTGGGATGGCAAAACCACAGTTATTGTTTACTGGGGTATACCACACTGTTTTAAATAGAGATATTTGCGGCTGAACAGTGAGCGACACACTCAAACTGCTTTTTTTTTTAGATACCAAAGGCCCAAAACTGGATAGTACAGCGATTTCACCCGTGGAACTGCGAAACCACACTGGGATGTCGGGCCTACACAAGACTATTTTCAACAGAGATATTTTTGTGTCACAACAGTCAGGAAACACTACTGTTTTTGTTTACGGAAAAAACTACTAAAGGATGAATAATAGAGATTTTTTACCGTGGGATGGCAAAACCACAGTTATTGTTTACTGGGGTATACCACACTTTTTTAAATAGAGATATTTGCGGCTGAACAGTGAGCGACATACTCAAACTGCCTTTTTTTTAGATACCAAAGGCCCAAAACTGGATAGTACAGCGATTTGACCCGTGGAACTGCGAAACTACACTGGGATGTCGGGCCTACACAAGACTATTTTCAACAGATATATTTTTGTGTCACAACAGTCAGGAGACACTACTGTTTTTCTTTACAGAAAAAACTACCAAAAGCTGAATAATAGAGATTTTTTACTGTGGGATGGCAAAACCACAGTTATTGTTTACTGGGGTATACCACACTTTTTTAAATAGAGATATTTGCGGCTGAACAGTGAGCGACACACTAAAACTGCTTTTTTTTTAGATACCAAAGGCCCAAAACTGGATAGTACAGCGATTTGACCCGTGGAACTGCGAAACCACACTGGGATGTCGGGCCTACACAAGACTATTTTCAACAGATATATTTTTGTGTCACAACAGTCAGGAGACACTACTGTTTTTCTTTACGGAAAAAACTACCAAAAGCAGAATAATAGAGATTTTTTACCGTGGGATGGCAAAACCACAGTTATTGTTTACTGGGGTATACCACACTTTTTTAAATAGAGATATTTGCACCTGAACAGTGAGCGACACACTCAAACTGCTTTTTTTTTAGATACCAAAGGCCCAAAACTGGATAATACCGTGATTTGACCCGTGGAACTGCGAAACCACACTGGGATGTCGGGCCTACACAAGACTATTTTCAACAGATATATTTTTGTGTCACAACAGTCAGGAGGCACTACTGTTTTTCTTTACGGAAAAAACTACCAAAAGCTGAATAATAGAGATTTTTTACCGTGGGATGGCAAAACCACAGTTATTGTTTACTGGGGTATACCACACTTTTTTAAATAGAGATATTTGCGGCTGAACAGTGAGCGACACACTGAAACTGCTTTTTTTTTAGATACCAAAGGCCCAAAACTGGATAGTACAGCGATTTGACCCGTGGAACTGCGAAACCACACTGGGATGTCGGGCCTACACAAGACTATTTTCAACAGATATATTTTTGTGTCACAACAGTCAGGAGACACTACTGTTTTTCTTTACGGAAAAAACTACCAAAAGCTGAATAATAGAGATTTTTTACCGTGGGATGGCAAAACCACAGTAATTGTTTACTGGGTTATACCACACTTTTTTAAATAGAGATATTTGCGGCTGAACAGTGAGCGACACACTCAAACTGCTTTTTTTTTAAATACCAAAGGCCCAAAACTGGATAGTACAGCGATTTCACCCGTGGAACTGCGAAACCACACTGGGATGTCGGGCCTACACAAGACTATTTTCAACAGATGTGTTTTTGTGTTACAATAGTCAGGAGACACTACTGTTTTTCTTTACGGAAAAAACTACCAAAAGCTGAATAATAGAGATTTTTTACCGTGGGATGGCAAAACCACAGTTATTGTTTACTGGGGTATACCACACTTTTTTAAATAGAGATATTTGCGGCTGAACAGTGAGCGACACACTCAAACTGCTTTTTTTTTAGATACCAAAGGCCCAAAACTGGATAGTACAGCGATTTGACCCGTGGAACTGCGAAACCACACTGGGAAGTCGGGCCTACACAAGACTATTTTCAACAGATATATTTTTGTGTCACAACAGTCAGGAGGCACTACTGTTTTTCTTTATGGAAAAAACTACCAAAAGCTGAATAATAGAGATTTTTTACCGTGGGATGGCAAAACCACAGTTATTGTTTACTGGGGTATACCACACTTTTTTAAATAGAGATATTTGCGGCTGAACAGTGAGCGACACACTCAAACTGCTTTTTTTCAGATACCAAAGGCCCAAAACTGGATAGTACAGCGATTTGACCCATGGAACTGCGAAACCACACTGGGATGTCGGGCCTACACAAGACTATTTTCAACAGAGATATTTTTGTGTCACAACAGTCAGGAAACACTACTGTTTTTGTTTACGGGAAAAACTACCAAAAGCTGAATAATAGAGATTTTTTACCGTGGGATGGCAAAACCACAGTTATTGTTTACTGGGGTATACCACACTTTTTTAAATAGAGATATTTGCGGCTGAACAGTGAGCGACACACTCAAACTGCCTTTTTTTTAGATACCAAAGGCCCAAAACTGGATAGTACAGCGATTTGACCCGTGGAACTGCGAAACTACACTGGGATGTCGGACCTACACAAGACTATTTTCAACAGATATATTTTTGTGTCACAACAGTCAGGAGACACTACTGTTTTTCTTTACAGAAAAAACTACCAAAAGCTGAATAATAGAGATTTTTTACTGTGGGATGGCAAAACCACAGTTATTGTTTACTGGGGTATACCACACTTTTTTAAATAGAGATATTTGCGGCTGAACAGTGAGCGACACACTAAAACTGCTTTTTTTTTAGATACCAAAGGCCCAAAACTGGATAGTACAGCGATTTGACCCGTGGAACTGCGAAACCACACTGGGATGTCGGGCCTACACAAGACTATTTTCAACAGATATATTTTTGTGTCACAACACTCAGGAGACACTACTGTTTTTCTTTACGGAAAAAACTACCAAAAGCAGAATAATAGAGATTTTTTACCGTGGGATGGCAAAACCACAGTTATTGTTTACTGGGGTATACCACACTTTTTTAAATAGAGATATTTGCACCTGAACAGTGAGCGACACACTCAAACTGCTTTTTTTTTAGATACCAAAGGCCCAAAACTGGATAATACCGTGATTTGACCCGTGGAACTGCGAAACCACACTGGGATGTCGGGCCTACACAAGACTATTTTCAACAGATATATTTTTGTGTCACAACAGTCAGGAGGCACTACTGTTTTTCTTTACGGAAAAAACTACCAAAAGCTGAATAATAGAGATTTTTTACCGTGGGATGGCAAAACCACAGTTATTGTTTACTGGGGTATACCACACTTTTTTAAATAGAGATATTTGCGGCTGAACAGTGAGCGACACACTCAAACTGCCTTTTTTTTAGATACCAAAGGCCCAAAACTGGATAGTACAGCGATTTGACCCGTGGAACTGCGAAACTACACTGGGATGTCGGGCCTACACAAGACTATTTTCAACAGATATATTTTTGTGTCACAACAGTCAGGAGACACTACTGTTTTTCTTTACAGAAAAAACTACCAAAAGCTGAATAATAGAGATTTTTTACTGTGGGATGGCAAAACCACAGTTATTGTTTACTGGGGTATACCACACTTTTTTAAATAGAGATATTTGCGGCTGAACAGTGAGCGACACACTAAAACTGCTTTTTTTTTAGATACCAAAGGCCCAAAACTGGATAGTACAGCGATTTGACCCGTGGAACTGCGAAACCACACTGGGATGTCGGGCCTACACAAGACTATTTTCAACAGATATATTTTTGTGTCACAACACTCAGGAGACACTACTGTTTTTCTTTACGGAAAAAACTACCAAAAGCAGAATAATAGAGTTTTTTTACCGTGGGATGGCAAAACCACAGTTATTGTTTACTGGGGTATACCACACTTTTTTAAATAGAGATATTTGCACCTGAACAGTGAGCAACACACTCAAACTGCTTTTTTTTTAGATACCAAAGGCCCAAAACTGGATAATACCGTGATTTGACCCGTGGAACTGCGAAACCACACTGGGATGTCGGGCCTACACAAGACTATTTTCAACAGATATATTTTTGTGTCACAACAGTCAGGAGGCACTACTGTTTTTCTTTACGGAAAAAACTACCAAAAGCTGAATAATAGAGATTTTTTACCGTGGGATGGCAAAACCACAGTTATTGTTTACTGGGGTATACCACACTTTTTTAAATAGAGATATTTGCGGCTGAACAGTGAGCGACACACTGAAACTGCTTTTTTTTTAGATACCAAAGGCCCAAAACTGGATAGTACAGCGATTTGACCCGTGGAACTGCGAAACCACACTGGGATGTCGGGCCTACACAAGACTATTTTCAACAGATATATTTTTGTGTCACAACAGTCAGGAGACACTACTGTTTTTCTTTACGGAAAAAACTACCAAAAGCTGAATAATAGAGATTTTTTACCGTGGGATGGCAAAACCACAGTTATTGTTTACTGGGTTATACCACACTTTTTTAAATAGAGATATTTGCGGCTGAACAGTGAGCGACACACTGAAACTGCTTTTTTTTTAGATACCAAAGGCCCAAAACTGGATAGTACAGCGATTTCACCCGTGGAAATGCGAAACCACACTGGGATGTCGGGCCTACACAAGACTATTTTCAACAGATGTGTTTTTGTGTCACAACAGTCAGGAGACACTACTGTTTTTCTTTACGGAAAAAACTACCAAAAGCTGAATAATAGAGATTTTTTACCGTGGGATGGCAAAACCACAGTTATTGTTTACTGGGGTATACCACACTTTTTTAAATAGAGATATTTGCGGCTGAACAGTGAGCGACACACTCAAACTGCTTTTTTTTTAGATACCAAAGGCCCAAAACTGGATAGTACAGCGATTTGACCCGTGGAACTGCGAAACCACACTGGGAAGTCGGGCCTACACAAGACTATTTTCAACAGATATATTTTTGTGTCACAACAGTCAGGAGGCACTACTGTTTTTCTTTATGGAAAAAACTACCAAAAGCTGAATAATAGAGATTTTTTACCGTGGGATGGCAAAACCACAGTTATTGTTTACTGGGGTATACCACACTTTTTTAAATAGAGATACTTGCGGCTGAACAGTGAGCGACACACTGAAACTGCTTTTTTTTTAGATACCAAAGGCCCAAAACTGGATAGTACAGCGATTTGACCCGTGGAACTGCGAAACCACACTGGGATGTCGGGCCTACACAAGACTATTTTCAACAGATATATTTTTGTGTCACAACAGTCAGGAGACACTACTGTTTTTCTTTACGGAAAAAACTACCAAAAGCTGAATAATAGAGATTTTTTACCGTGGGATGGCAAAACCACAGTTATTGTTTACTGGGTTATACCACACTTTTTTAAATAGAGATATTTGCGGCTGAACAGTGAGCGACACACTGAAACTGCTTTTTTTTTAGATACCAAAGGCCCAAAACTGGATAGTACAGCGATTTCACCCGTGGAAATGCGAAACCACACTGGGATGTCGGGCCTACACAAGACTATTTTCAACAGATGTGTTTTTGTGTCACAACAGTCAGGAGACACTACTGTTTTTCTTTACGGAAAAAACTACCAAAAGCTGAATAATAGAGATTTTTTACCGTGGGATGGCAAAACCACAGTTATTGTTTACTGGGGTATACCACACTTTTTTAAATAGAGATATTTGCGGCTGAACAGTGAGCGACACACTCAAACTGCTTTTTTTTTAGATACCAAAGGCCCAAAACTGGATAGTACAGCGATTTGACCCGTGGAACTGCGAAACCACACTGGGAAGTCGGGCCTACACAAGACTATTTTCAACAGATATATTTTTGTGTCACAACAGTCAGGAGGCACTACTGTTTTTCTTTATGGAAAAAACTACCAAAAGCTGAATAATAGAGATTTTTTACCGTGGGATGGCAAAACCACAGTTATTGTTTACTGGGGTATACCACACTTTTTTAAATAGAGATACTTGCGGCTGAACAGTGAGCGACACACTGAAACTGCTTTTTTTTTAGATACCAAAGGCCCAAAACTGGATAGTACAGCGATTTGACCCGTGGAACTGCGAAACCACACTGGGATGTCGGGCCTACACAAGACTATTTTCAACAGATATATTTTTGTGTCACAACAGTCAGGAGACACTACTGTTTATCTTTCCGGAAAAAACTACCAAAAGCTGAATAATAGAGATTTTTTACCGTGGGATGGCAAAACCACAGTTATTGTTTACTGGGGTATACCACACTTTTTTAAATAGAGATATTTGCACCTGAACAGTGAGCGACACACTCAAACTGCTTTTTTTTTAGATACCAAAGGCCCAAAACTGGATAATACCGTGATTTGACCCGTGGAACTGCGAAACCACACTGGGATGTCGGGCCTACACAAGACTATTTTCAACAGATATATTTTTGTGTCACAACAGTCAGGAGGCACTACTGTTTTTCTTTACGGAAAAAACTACCAAAAGCTGAATAATAGAGATTTTTTACCGTGGGATGGCAAAACCACAGTTATTGTTTACTGGGGTATACCACACTTTTTTAAATAGAGATATTTGCGGCTGAACAGTGAGCGACACACTCAAACTGCCTTTTTTTTAGATACCAAAGGCCCAAAACTGGATAGTACAGCGATTTGACCCGTGGAACTGCGAAACTACACTGGGATGTCGGGCCTACACAAGACTATTTTCAACAGATATATTTTTGTGTCACAACAGTCAGGAGACACTACTGTTTTTCTTTACAGAAAAAACTACCAAAAGCTGAATAATAGAGATTTTTTACTGTGGGATGGCAAAACCACAGTTATTGTTTACTGGGGTATACCACACTTTTTTAAATAGAGATATTTGCGGCTGAACAGTGAGCGACACACTAAAACTGCTTTTTTTTTAGATACCAAAGGCCCAAAACTGGATAGTACAGCGATTTGACCCGTGGAACTGCGAAACCACACTGGGATGTCGGGCCTACACAAGACTATTTTCAACAGATATATTTTTGTGTCACAACACTCAGGAGACACTACTGTTTTTCTTTACGGAAAAAACTACCAAAAGCAGAATAATAGAGATTTTTTACCGTGGGATGGCAAAACCACAGTTATTGTTTACTGGGGTATACCACACTTTTTTAAATAGAGATATTTGCACCTGAACAGTGAGCAACACACTCAAACTGCTTTTTTTTTAGATACCAAAGGCCCAAAACTGGATAATACCGTGATTTGACCCGTGGAACTGCGAAACCACACTGGGATGTCGGGCCTACACAAGACTATTTTCAACAGATATATTTTTGTGTCACAACAGTCAGGAGGCACTACTGTTTTTCTTTACGGAAAAAACTACCAAAAGCTGAATAATAGAGATTTTTTACCGTGGGATGGCAAAACCACAGTTATTGTTTACTGGGGTATACCACACTTTTTTAAATAGAGATATTTGCGGCTGAACAGTGAGCGACACACTGAAACTGCTTTTTTTTTAGATACCAAAGGCCCAAAACTGGATAGTACAGCGATTTGACCCGTGGAACTGCGAAACCACACTGGGATGTCGGGCCTACACAAGACTATTTTCAACAGATATATTTTTGTGTCACAACAGTCAGGAGACACTACTGTTTTTCTTTACGGAAAAAACTACCAAAAGCTGAATAATAGAGATTTTTTACCGTGGGATGGCAAAACCACAGTTATTGTTTACTGGGTTATACCACACTTTTTTAAATAGAGATATTTGCGGCTGAACAGTGAGCGACACACTGAAACTGCTTTTTTTTTAGATACCAAAGGCCCAAAACTGGATAGTACAGCGATTTCACCCGTGGAACTGCGAAACCACACTGGGATGTCGGGCCTACACAAGACTATTTTCAACAGATGTGTTTTTGTGTCACAACAGTCAGGAGACACTACTGTTTTTCTTTACGGAAAAAACTACCAAAAGCTGAATAATAGAGATTTTTTACCGTGGGATGGCAAAACCACAGTTATTGTTTACTGGGGTATACCACACTTTTTTAAATAGAGATATTTGCGGCTGAACAGTGAGCGACACACTCAAACTGCTTTTTTTTTAGATACCAAAGGCCCAAAACTGGATAGTACAGCGATTTGACCCGTGGAACTGCGAAACCACACTGGGAAGTCGGGCCTACACAAGACTATTTTCAACAGATATATTTTTGTGTCACAACAGTCAGGAGGCACTACTGTTTTTCTTTATGGAAAAAACTACCAAAAGCTGAATAATAGAGATTTTTTACCGTGGGATGGCAAAACCACAGTTATTGTTTACTGGGGTATACCACACTTTTTTAAATAGAGATACTTGCGGCTGAACAGTGAGCGACACACTGAAACTGCTTTTTTTTTAGATACCAAAGGCCCAAAACTGGATAGTACAGCGATTTGACCCGTGGAACTGCGAAACCACACTGGGATGTCGGGCCTACACAAGACTATTTTCAACAGATATATTTTTGTGTCACAACAGTCAGGAGACACTACTGTTTATCTTTCCGGAAAAAACTACCAAAAGCTGAATAATAGAGATTTTTTACCGTGGGATGGCAAAACCACAGTTATTGTTTACTGGGGTATACCACACTTTTTTAAATAGAGATATGTGCACCTGAACAGTGAGCGACACACTCAAACTGCTTTTTTTTTAGATACCAAAGGCCCAAAACTGGATAATACCGTGATTTGACCCGTGGAACTGCGAAACCACACTGGGATGTCGGGCCTACACAAGACTATTTTCAACAGATATATTTTTGTATCACAACAGTCAGGAGGCACTACTGTTTTTCTTTACGGAAAAAACTACCAAAAGCTGAATAATAGAGATTTTTTACCGTGGGATGGCAAAACCACAGTTATTGTTTACTGGGGTATACCACACTTTTTTAAATAGAGATATTTGCGGCTGAACAGTGAGCGACACACTGAAACTGCTTTTTTTTTTAGATACCAAAGGCCCAAAACTGGATAGTACAGCGATTTGACCCGTGGAACTGCGAAACCACACTGGGATGTCGGGCCTACACAAGACTATTTTCAACAGATATATTTTTGTGTCACAACAGTCAGGAGACACTACTGTTTTTCTTTACGGAAAAAACTACCAAAAGCTGAATAATAGAGATTTTTTACCGTGGGATGGCAAAACCACAGTTATTGTTTACTGGGGTATACCACACTATTTTAAATAGAGATATTTGCGGCTGAACAGTGAGCGACACACTCAAACTGCTTTTTTTTTAGATACCAAAGGCCCAAAACTGGATAGTACAGCGATTTCACCCGTGGAACTGCGAAACCACACTGGGATGTCGGGCCTACACAAGACTATTTTCAACAGATGTGTTTTTGTGTCACAACAGTCAGGAGGCACTACTGTTTTTCATTACGGAAAAAACTACCAAAAGCTGAATAATAGAGATTTTTTACCGTGGGATGGCAAAACCACAGTTATTGTTTACTGGGGTATACCACACTTTTTTAAATAGAAATATTTGCGGCTGAACAGTGAGCGACACACTCAAACTGCTTTTTTTTTAGATACCAAAGGCCCAAAACTGGATAGTACAGCGATTTGACCCGTGGAACTGCGAAACCACACTGGGAAGTCAGGCCTACACAAGACTATTTTCAACAGATATATTTTTGTGTCACAACAGTCAGGAGGCACTACTGTTTTTCTTTATGGAAAAAACTACCAAAAGCTGAATAATAGAGATTTTTTACCGTGGGATGGCAAAACCACAGTTATTGTTTACTGGGGTATACCACACTTTTTTAAATAGAGATATTTGCGGCTGAACAGTGAGCGACTGTCACGGGTGTGTTGCCACGAAGATCGTCACGAGTACACAGCCTGACTTCTCGCAGCTGACTTGTTGGTGCTTTGTGTTTTCTCGGCTGTGAAGGAGTTAATTCTCTCTCTCTCTGGGCTAGCTGAGGTCCAGCCTCGCCCAGCTGCAATCAATGCTTCGTTAGTGAGACTCCTTTATATTCCTGCAGGTCTGTTTGTGAGGTGTCGGTGAAAGCTTTTCATTCAGACTTACAGAGCGGATCGTGGTGTTTGGAGTTGCTGAGATAAGTGTATTTGAAAGTGTTATTTCCCTTTCCTCGCTTTATCATTTATCTCCTTTCCCGTTGGTGTTCCCTCTGTTGTAGTTTTGTTGAAGTTGTATGCAAGGTGGTTTTGGTTTTTCCCTTGTACTGTCTCGTTCGTCTAAATACTGTGTGTGGGCATATTATCGCTGGTTCCCAATTGTTGTGATCGGGGTCCTTCTCAGGACTAGATTACTGTGGTGCAGGGATCCTCAGGAGGTAGGGGTTACGCTGGCGGCCTGGACCTCTGTACCTTTAACAGTACCTCCAGGATGAGGGATTAGTCAGGGCCCCAGCTTAGGGTCAGCTTAGGCCCCCTACCTCCAGTATTCTGTGACAGTGTGACATTTTCACCGACCAACTTAGTTTTTCTCCAGCTACCATGGATCCAGTAGCCGGTCTAGCTCAGCAGTTGCAGAGTTTGTCCATGGGGCTGGCGGACGTTAGGTCCAAGGTTTTGCATCCTCTGGAGCAAGCCGGACCAGAACCTAAAGTAGCTCTCCCTGACAGGTTCACTGGGGGGCGGGACAAGTTTTTTGTTTTCCGGGAGGCATGCAAATTGTACTTTCGGCTGCGGCCTCGGTCATCGGGCAGTGAAGAACAAAGGGTGGGAATTGTCATCTCGCTCCTACAAGGGGACCCACAATCTTGGGCGTTCTCTCTTCCCCCTAGCTCCCCAGTTCTCCAGTCAGTGGATAGGTTTTTCGCTGCTTTGGGACTCGTATATGATGACCCAGATCGGATCTCCCTTGCTGAGTCTAAGTTACGTAGGATTCAGCAGGGAGATCGTCCGGCGGAGGAATTCTGTTCGGAGTTCCGTAGGTGGGCCACGGACACCCAGTGGAATGACCCGGCTCTTAGGAGCCAGTTTTGTCATGGTTTATCCGACAAATTACAGGATGTGTTGGCACAGTATGACTCTCCCGCGTCACTGGAAGCCGCTATGGCCCTTGCTATTCGCGTTGACAGACGGCTTCGGGAGAGGTGCGGGATAACTCTACCCCCTGTAATGTCTCCACCTCTTACAAGGTCCCCTCATATGGTGGTTCCCCTGGTCAGTCCGGAGGAGCCTATGCAATTAGGAGGGACATCATTTCGGGGAAGGGGACCGGTGGTGCGCCATAAGACAGGAAGGTGTTTCCTCTGCGGGAAAAAGGGACATTTTATTGGGGGGTGTCCATCCCGCCCCTTGCTGAGTAAAGAGTCGTCGAAAAAACTGTTGATCCCAGGTTGTGTGGTGGACGGCAATCTGGGAGTAGGTATTTCGTCCCTAGGTTCGTCTCAGTTTCTCGTACCGGCGGAGGTGGTGGTGGGTACGAGAACTGAGAGGATATCTGTTCTTCTGGATAGTGGGGCCGGGGCTAATCTGGTTGATGCTCGGTTTGCCCGGGTTCAAGGTATGCGATTGAGTGAGTTGGCTAAACCCATCCCCATATTCTCGATCGATGCCAGGCCTCTCGGTCAGGGAAGTTTTTTGCAAGCTGTGCATGGCGTAAAACTTCAAGTGGGGGCAATACATAAAGAACTGTTGTCTTGCTACGTGTTGGAGGGTCTTCCCACTCCTATAGTGTTGGGCCTTCCTTGGTTAGCTAAGCATAACCCTGTTATTAATTGGCAAACCAGAGAGATAAGCCAATGGAGTAAATTCTGTAATAAAAACTGCATGAACACGGTCATCGGTGCGGTTACTCCTTGGGTCTTACCTCCATTTCTGGCAGACTTTAAGGATGTATTCTCGGAGAATGGGTGTCAGGAACTACCTCCTCATCGCGAGTATGACTGTTCTGTAAAACTGCTCCCTGAGGCCAAGTTACCTAAAGCTAGGTTGTATAACCTTTCTGGTCCTGAGAGGCAGGCCATGAAGGATTATATTTCTGAAAGTCTGGCTAAGGGGCATATTAGACCTTCATCTTCACCGGTGGCCGCAGGGTTCTTCTTTGTTAAGAAGAAAGATGGAGGCCTACGCCCTTGCCTGGATTTCCGTGAACTTAATCGGATTACGGTCCGAGATCCGTATCCGCTCCCACTTATTCCCGATCTCTTTAATCAGATCGTGGGCGCCAAATGGTTCTCTAAGTTGGATCTCAGGGGGGCGTACAATTTGATTAGGATGAAGGAGGGGGATGAGTGGAAGACGGCTTTTAACACTCCGGAGGGGCATTATGAGAACCTTGTCATGCCATTCGGTCTGACTAATGCCCCGGCGGTGTTTCAACACTTTGTTAATGATATTTTTCGCCACCTGGTGGGACAGTTTGTTGTCATATATCTGGATGATATCTTAATTTACTCGCCGGATCTGGTGTCTCATCAGGAGCATGTTAGACAGGTGTTACAGATCTTGCGGGATAATAAACTGTATGCCAAGTGGGAAAAGTGTGTGTTCGCCGTACAGGAACTCCAGTTTTTAGGCTTCCTGGTTTCTGCGTCCGGTTTTCGTATGGACCCTGGGAAAGTGCGGGCAGTTCTTGAGTGGGATCGGCCGGAGAATCTTAAGGCACTACAACGTTTCCTGGGGTTTGCTAACTATTACCGGAAGTTCATTCGTAATTTCTCGTCCGTGGTTAAGCCTCTCACAGACATGACTAAAAAGGGGACGGATTTTTCTAGGTGGTCTGACAAGGCTTGTCAAGCATTCTCCTCCTTGAAAAAATGTTTTGCCTCGGCACCCATACTCATTCAACCTGATGCGTCTCAGCCATTCTTTGTAGAGGTAGACGCTTCCGAGGTAGGGGTGGGAGCAGTATTGTCACAGGGTTCGTCCCCTGGTAAGTGGCATCCGTGCGCCTTTTTCTCTAAAAAATTGTCGTCCGCTGAGAGGAATTACGATGTCGGCAATAGGGAACTCCTGGCCATTAAGTTAGCTTTTGAGGAGTGGCGCCATTTTTTGGAGGGGGCAGTTCATCCGGTCACCGTCATCACCGATCACAAGAACCTGCTATATCTGGAGTCCGCTAAACGTCTGAATCCCAGACAAGCTAGGTGGTCATTGTTTTTTACCAGGTTTAATTTCGTCGTTACATATCGTCCTGGGTCTAAAAATGTAAAGGCGGATGCCTTATCTCGTAGTTTCCCTGGGGCCGGGAATACGGACGACCCGATTCCTGTTCTTCAGGAGGGGGTGGTGGTTTCGGCAGTATGCTCTGAGCTGGAGGAGGAGATATTGGAGGCTCAGGGGGACGCCCCTGTTGGACCTCCGGGGAGACTGTTCGTTCCAGATCAGTTGCGACAAAAGGTGATCGAGGCACACCATAACTCAGTTTTTGCAGGACACCCGGGGAGTAAAGCAACTGTGGATCTCCTCTCGCGTCGGTTTTGGTGGCCTAACTTACATAAAGAGGTGGTAACTTTTGTCGCGTCCTGTGGGGTTTGTGCGCGCTCTAAGACCTCACATACCCGTCCGTCTGGGGCCCTCTTACCTTTGAAGATCCCGGAGCGTCCTTGGACTCATCTGTCTATGGACTTTATTACGGACCTCCCTCCGTCTTCGGGTAAAACGGTCATACTCGTTGTAGTGGACAGGTTCAGCAAGATGGCACATTTTATCGCTCTTCCGGCTCTCCCTAATGCTAAAACTCTTGCGCAGGTGTTCATTGGGGAGATTGTGAGGCTTCACGGGGTACCCTCCGAGGTGGTGTCTGATCGGGGGTCTCAGTTTGTGTCCAAGTTCTGGAAGGCGTTTTGTGCACGGCGGGGGATGCATTTGTCATTCTCGTCGGCTTTTCATCCTCAGACCAATGGTCAGACGGAACGTATGAACCAGAGCTTGGAGACATATCTTCGGTGTTTTGTGTCAGAGAACCAGGAGGACTGGGCTTCTTTCCTACCTCTGGCAGAGTTTGCTCTCAATAATAGGCGAAGCGAGTCCACTGGTAAGTCCCCGTTTTTTGGGGCATATGGTTTTCACCCCCAGTTTTGTACTTTCAGTAGGGGGGGCTCTTCGGGGGTTCCGGAGGAGGAACGATTTTCCTCATCTCTCGCTTCAGTATGGAGAGGGGTGCTGAAGAATCTGAATACTATGGGGAACCGATACAAACGTATGGCTGATAGGAGGAGAGTGTCTGGTCCGGACCTAAGTGTGAACGATCGGGTATGGTTGTCTACCAGGAATATAAAACTTAAGGTTCCCTCCTGGAAACTGGGTCCCAGGTTCATCGGGCCGTACAGAATCAGTTCTGTTATTAATCCGGTGGCATTCCGTCTTGACCTCCCCCCTACGTTTAAAATTCACAACGTGTTTCACAGATCATTGCTTAAGAGGTATGTGGCGCCGGTGGTACCGTCACCTTTACCTCCCCCTCCTGTGGTTGTCAATGGTAACTTGGAGTTCCAGGTATCGAGGGTCATTGATTCACGCTTTAATCGCCGGTCCCTTCAGTACTTGGTTCATTGGAAGGGGTATGGTCCTGAGGAGAGGATGTGGGTTCCTGCGTCGGATATTAACGCAGACCGATTAGTTCGGGCCTTCCACACGACTCACCCGGATAAACCTGGCCCTGAGGGTCCGGAGGCCCCTCGTAGAAGGGGGGGTACTGTCACGGGTGTGTTGCCACGAAGATCGTCACGAGTACACAGCCTGACTTCTCGCAGCTGACTTGTTGGTGCTTTGTGTTTTCTCGGCTGTGAAGGAGTTAATTCTCTCTCTCTCTGGGCTAGCTGAGGTCCAGCCTCGCCCAGCTGCAATCAATGCTTCGTTAGTGAGACTCCTTTATATTCCTGCAGGTCTGTTTGTGAGGTGTCGGTGAAAGCTTTTCATTCAGACTTACAGAGCGGATCGTGGTGTTTGGAGTTGCTGAGATAAGTGTATTTGAAAGTGTTATTTCCCTTTCCTCGCTTTATCATTTATCTCCTTTCCCGTTGGTGTTCCCTCTGTTGTAGTTTTGTTGAAGTTGTATGCAAGGTGGTTTTGGTTTTTCCCTTGTACTGTCTCGTTCGTCTAAATACTGTGTGTGGGCATATTATCGCTGGTTCCCAATTGTTGTGATCGGGGTCCTTCTCAGGACTAGATTACTGTGGTGCAGGGATCCTCAGGAGGTAGGGGTTACGCTGGCGGCCTGGACCTCTGTACCTTTAACAGTACCTCCAGGATGAGGGATTAGTCAGGGCCCCAGCTTAGGGTCAGCTTAGGCCCCCTACCTCCAGTATTCTGTGACAGTGTGACAGCGACACACTGAAACTGCTTTTTTTTTAGATACCAAAGGCCCAAAACTGGATAGTACAGCGATTTGACCCGTGGAACTGCGAAACAACACTGGGATGTCGGGCCTACACAAGACTATTTTCAACAGATATATTTTTGTGTCACAACAGTCAGGAGACACTACTGTTTTTCTTTACGGAAAAAACTACCAAAAGCTGAATAATAGAGATTTTTTACCGTGGGATGGCAAAACCACAGTTATTGTTTACTGGGGTATACCACACTTTTTTAAATAGAGATATTTGCACCTGAACAGTGAGCGACACACTCAAACTGTTTTTTTTTTAGATACCAAAGGCCCAAAACTGGATAATACCGTGATTTGACCCGTGGAACTGCGAAACCACACTGGGATGTCGGGCCTACACAAGACTATTTTCAACAGATATATTTTTGTGTCACAACAGTCAGGAGGCACTACTGTTTTTCTTTACGGAAAAAACTACCAAAAGCTGAATAATAGAGATTTTTTACCGTGGGATGGCAAAACCACAGTTATTGTTTACTGGGGTATACCACACTTTTTTAAATAGAGATATTTGCGGCTGAACAGTGAGCGACACACTGAAACTGCTTTTTTTTTAGATACCAAAGGCCCAAAACTGGATAGTACAGCGATTTGACCCGTGGAACTGCGAAACCACACTGGGATGTCGGGCCTACACAAGACTGTTTTCAACAGATATATTTTTGTGTCACAACAGTCAGGAGACACTACTGTTTTTCTTTACGGAAAAAACTAACAAAAGCTGAATAATAGAGATTTTTTACCGTGGGATGGCAAAACCACAGTTATTGTTTACTGGGGTATACCACACTTTTTTAAATAGAGATATTTGCGGCTGAACAGTGAGCGACACACTCAAACTGCTTTTTTTTTAGATACCAAAGGCCCAAAACTGGATAGTACAGCGATTTCACCCGTGGAACTGCGAAACCACACTGGGATGTTGGGCCTACACAAGACTATTTTCAACAGATGTGTTTTTGTGTCACAACAGTCAGGAGGCACTACTGTTTTTCTTTACGGAAAAAACTACCAAAAGCTGAATAATAGAGATTTTTTACCGTGGGATGGCAAAACCACAGTTATTGTTTACTGGGGTATACCACACTTTTTTAAATAGAGATATTTGCGGCTGAACAGTGAGCGACACACTAAAACTGCTTTTTTTTCAGATACCAAAGGCCCAAAACTGGATAGTACAGCGATTTGACCCGTGGAACTGCGAAACCACACTGGGATGTCGGGCCTACACAAGACTATTTTCAACAGATATATTTTTGTGTCACAACAGTCAGGAGGCACTACTGTTTTTCTTCACGGAAAAAACTACCAAAAGCTGAATAATAGAGATTTTTTACCGTGGGATGGCAAAACCACAGTTATTGTTTACTGGGGTATACCACACTTTTTTAAATAGAGATATTTGCGGCTGTACAGTGAGCGACACACTCAAACTGTTTTTTTTTTAGATACCAAAGGCCCAAAACTGGATAGTACAGCAATTTGACGCGTGGAACTGCGAAACCACACTGGGATGTCGGGCCTATACAAGACTATTTTCAACAGATATATTTTTGTGTCACAACAGACAGGAGACACTACTGTTTTAGTTTACGGAAAAAACTACCAAAAGCTGAATAATAGAGATTTTTTACCGTGGGATGGCAAAACCACAGTTATTATTTACTGGGGTATACCACACTTTTTTAAATAGAGATATTTGCGGCTGAACAGTGAGCGACACACTCAAACTGCTTTTTTTTTTAGATACCAAAGGCCCAAAACTGGATAGTACAGCGATTTGACCCGTGGAACTGCGAAACCACACTGGGATGTCGGGCCTACACAAGACTATTTTCAACAGATATATTTTTGTGTCACAACAGTCTGGAGACACTACTGTTTTTCTTTACGGAAAAAACTACCAAAAGCTGAATAATAGAGATTTTTTACCGTGGGATGGCAAAACCACAGTTATTGTTTACTGGGGTATACCACACTTTTTTAAATAGAGATATTTGCGGCTGAACAGTGAGCGACACACTCAAACTGCTTTTTTTTTAGATACCAAAGGCCCAAAACTGGATAGTACAGCGATTTGACGCGTGGAACTGCGAAACCACACTGGGAAGTCGGGCCTACACAAGACTATTTTCAACAGATATATTTTTATGTCACAACAGTCAGGAGACACTACTGTTTTTCTTTACGGAAAAAACTACCAAAAGCTGAATAATAGAGATTTTTTACCGTGGGATGGCAAAACCACAGTTATTGTTTACTGGGGTATACCACACTTTTTTAAATAGAGATATTTGTGGCTGAACAGTGAGCGACACACTGAAACTGTTTTTTTTTTAGATACCAAAGGCCCAAAACTGGATAGTACAGCGATTTGACCCGTGGAACTGCGAAACCACACTGGGATGTCGGGTCTACACAAGACTATTTTCAACAGATATATTTTTGTGTTACAACAGTCAGGAGACACTACTGTTTTTCTTTACGGAAAAAACTACCAAAAGCTGAATAATAGAGATTTTTTACCGTGGGATGGCAAAACCACAGTTATTGTTTACTGGGGTATACCACACTTTTTTAAATAGAGATATTTGCGGCTGAACAGTAAGCGACACACTCAAACTGCTTTTTTTTTAGATACCAAAGGCCCAAAACTGGATAGTACAGCGATTTGACCCGTGGAACTGCGATACCACACTGGGATGTCGGGCCTACACAAGACTATTTTCAACAGATATATTTTTTTGTCACAACAGTCAGGAGACACTACTGTTTTTCTTTACGGAAAATACTACCAAAACCTGAATAATAGAGATTTTTTACCGTGGGATGGCAAAACCACAGTTATTGTTTACTGGGGTATACCACACTTTTTTAAATAGAGATATTTGCGGCTGAACAGTGAGCGACACACTCAAACTGCTTTTTTTTTAGATACCAAAGGCCCAAAACTGGATAGTACAGCGATTTCACCCGTGGAACTGCGAAACCACACTGGGATGTTGGGCCTACACAAGACTATTTTCAACAGATGTGTTTTTGTGTCACAACAGTCAGGAGGCACTACTGTTTTTCTTTACGGAAAAAACTACCAAAAGCTGAATAATAGAGATTTTTTACCGTGGGATGGCAAAACCACAGTTATTGTTTACTGGGGTATACCACACTTTTTTAAATAGAGATATTTGCGGCTGAACAGTGAGCGACACACTAAAACTGCTTTTTTTTCAGATACCAAAGGCCCAAAACTGGATAGTACAGCGATTTGACCCGTGGAACTGCGAAACCACACTGGGATGTCGGGCCTACACAAGACTATTTTCAACAGATATATTTTTGTGTCACAACAGTCAGGAGGCACTACTGTTTTTCTTCACGGAAAAAACTACCAAAAGCTGAATAATAGAGATTTTTTACCGTGGGATGGCAAAACCACAGTTATTGTTTACTGGGGTATACCACACTTTTTTAAATAGAGATATTTGCGGCTGTACAGTGAGCGACACACTCAAACTGTTTTTTTTTTAGATACCAAAGGCCCAAAACTGGATAGTACAGCAATTTGACGCGTGGAACTGCGAAACCACACTGGGATGTCGGGCCTATACAAGACTATTTTCAACAGATATATTTTTGTGTCACAACAGACAGGAGACACTACTGTTTTAGTTTACGGAAAAAACTACCAAAAGCTGAATAATAGAGATTTTTTACCGTGGGATGGCAAAATCACAGTTATTATTTACTGGGGTATACCACACTTTTTTAAATAGAGATATTTGCGGCTGAACAGTGAGCGACACACTCAAACTGCTTTTTTTTTTAGATACCAAAGGCCCAAAACTGGATAGTACAGCGATTTGACCCGTGGAACTGCGAAACCACACTGGGATGTCGGGCCTACACAAGACTATTTTCAACAGATATATTTTTGTGTCACAACAGTCTGGAGACACTACTGTTTTTCTTTACGGAAAAAACTACCAAAAGCTGAATAATAGAGATTTTTTACCGTGGGATGGCAAAACCACAGTTATTGTTTACTGGGGTATACCACACTTTTTTAAATAGAGATATTTGCGGCTGAACAGTGAGCGACACACTCAAACTGCTTTTTTTTTAGATACCAAAGGCCCAAAACTGGATAGTACAGCGATTTGACGCGTGGAACTGCGAAACCACACTGGGAAGTCGGGCCTACACAAGACTATTTTCAACAGATATATTTTTATGTCACAACAGTCAGGAGACACTACTGTTTTTCTTTACGGAAAAAACTACCAAAAGCTGAATAATAGAGATTTTTTACCGTGGGATGGCAAAACCACAGTTATTGTTTACTGGGGTATACCACACTTTTTTAAATAGAGATATTTGTGGCTGAACAGTGAGCGACACACTGAAACTGTTTTTTTTTTAGATACCAAGGCCCAAAACTGGATAGTACAGCGATTTGACCCGTGGAACTGCGAAACCACACTGGGATGTCGGGTCTACACAAGACTATTTTCAACAGATATATTTTTGTGTTACAACAGTCAGGAGACACTACTGTTTTTCTTTACGGAAAAAACTACCAAAAGCTGAATAATAGAGATTTTTTACCGTGGGATGGCAAAACCACAGTTATTGTTTACTGGGGTATACCACACTTTTTTAAATAGAGATATTTGCGGCTGAACAGTAAGCGACACACTCAAACTGCTTTTTTTTTAGATACCAAAGGCCCAAAACTGGATAGTACAGCGATTTGACCCGTGGAACTGCGATACCACACTGGGATGTCGGGCCTACACAAGACTATTTTCAACAGATATATTTTTTTGTCACAACAGTCAGGAGACACTACTGTTTTTCTTTACGGAAAATACTACCAAAACCTGAATAATAGAGATTTTTTACCGTGGGATGGCAAAACCACAGTTATTGTTTACTGGGGTATACCACACTTTTTTAAATAGAGATATTTGCGGCTGAACAGTGAGCGACACACTCAAACTGCTTTTTTTTTAGATACCAAAGGCCCAAAACTGGATAGTACAGCGATTTGACCCGTGGAACTGCGAAACCACACTGGGATGTCGGGCCTACACAAGACTGTTTTCAACAGATATATTTTTGTGTCACAACAGTCAGGAGACACTACTGTTTTTCTTTACGGAAAAAACTAACAAAAGCTGAATAATAGAGATTTTTTACCGTGGGATGGCAAAACCACAGTTATTGTTTACTGGGGTATACCACACTTTTTTAAATAGAGATATTTGCGGCTGAACAGTGAGCGACACACTCAAACTGCTTTTTTTTTAGATACCAAAGGCCCAAAACTGGATAGTACAGCGATTTCACCCGTGGAACTGCGAAACCACACTGGGATGTTGGGCCTACACAAGACTATTTTCAACAGATGTGTTTTTGTGTCACAACAGTCAGGAGGCACTACTGTTTTTCTTTACGGAAAAAACTACCAAAAGCTGAATAATAGAGATTTTTTACCGTGGGATGGCAAAACCACAGTTATTGTTTACTGGGGTATACCACACTTTTTTAAATAGAGATATTTGCGGCTGAACAGTGAGCGACACACTAAAACTGCTTTTTTTTCAGATACCAAAGGCCCAAAACTGGATAGTACAGCGATTTGACCCGTGGAACTGCGAAACCACACTGGGATGTCGGGCCTACACAAGACTATTTTCAACAGATATATTTTTGTGTCACAACAGTCAGGAGGCACTACTGTTTTTCTTCACGGAAAAAACTACCAAAAGCTGAATAATAGAGATTTTTTACCGTGGGATGGCAAAACCACAGTTATTGTTTACTGGGGTATACCACACTTTTTTAAATAGAGATATTTGCGGCTGTACAGTGAGCGACACACTCAAACTGTTTTTTTTTTAGATACCAAAGGCCCAAAACTGGATAGTACAGCAATTTGACGCGTGGAACTGCGAAACCACACTGGGATGTCGGGCCTATACAAGACTATTTTCAACAGATATATTTTTGTGTCACAACAGACAGGAGACACTACTGTTTTAGTTTACGGAAAAAACTACCAAAAGCTGAATAATAGAGATTTTTTACCGTGGGATGGCAAAACCACAGTTATTATTTACTGGGGTATACCACACTTTTTTAAATAGAGATATTTGCGGCTGAACTGTGAGCGACACACTCAAACTGCTTTTTTTTTTAGATACCAAAGGCCCAAAACTGGATAGTACAGCGATTTGACCCGTGGAACTGCGAAACCACACTGGGATGTCGGGCCTACACAAGACTATTTTCAACAGATATATTTTTGTGTCACAACAGTCTGGAGACACTACTGTTTTTCTTTACGGAAAAAACTACCAAAAGCTGAATAATAGAGATTTTTTACCGTGGGATGGCAAAACCACAGTTATTGTTTACTGGGGTATACCACACTTTTTTAAATAGAGATATTTGCGGCTGAACAGTGAGCGACACACTCAAACTGCTTTTTTTTTAGATACCAAAGGCCCAAAACTGGATAGTACAGCGATTTGACGCGTGGAACTGCGAAACCACACTGGGAAGTCGGGCCTACACAAGACTATTTTCAACAGATATATTTTTATGTCACAACAGTCAGGAGACACTACTGTTTTTCTTTACGGAAAAAACTACCAAAAGCTGAATAATAGAGATTTTTTACCGTGGGATGGCAAAACCACAGTTATTGTTTACTGGGGTATACCACACTTTTTTAAATAGAGATATTTGTGGCTGAACAGTGAGCGACACACTGAAACTGTTTTTTTTTTTAGATACCAAAGGCCCAAAACTGGATAGTACAGCGATTTGACCCGTGGAACTGCGAAACCACACTGGGATGTCGGGTCTACACAAGACTATTTTCAACAGATATATTTTTGTGTTACAACAGTCAGGAGACACTACTGTTTTTCCTTACGGAAAAAACTACCAAAAGCTGAATAATAGAGATTTTTTACCGTGGGATGGCAAAACCACAGTTATTGTTTACTGGGGTATACCACACTTTTTTAAATAGAGATATTTGCGGCTGAACAGTAAGCGACACACTCAAACTGCTTTTTTTTTAGATACCAAAGGCCCAAAACTGGAAAGTACAGCGATTTGACCCGTGGAACTGCGATACCACACTGGGATGTCGGGCCTACACAAGACTATTTTCAACAGATATATTTTTTTGTCACAACAGTCAGGAGACACTACTGTTTTTCTTTACGGAAAATACTACCAAAAGCTGAATAATAGAGATTTTTTACCGTGGGATGGCAAAACCACAGTTATTGTTTACTGGGGTATACCACACTTTTTTAAATAGAGATATTTGCGGCTGAACAGTGAGCGACACACTCAAACTGCTTTTTTTTTAGATACCAAAGGCCCAAAACTGGATAGTACAGCGATTTGACCCGTGGAACTGCGAAACCACACTGGGATGTCGGGCCTACACAAGACTATTTTCAACAGATATATTTTTGTGTCACAACAGTCAGGAGACACTACTGTTTTTCTTTACGGAAAAAACTATCAAAAGCTGAATAATAGAGATTTTTTACCGTGGGATGGCAAAACCACAGTTATTGTTTACTGGGGTATACCACACTTTTTTAAATAGAGATATTTGCGGCTGAACAGTGAGCGACACACTGAAACTGCTTTTTTTTTAGATACCAAAGGCCCAAAACTGGATAGTACAGCGATTTGACCCGTGGAACTGCGAAACCACACTGGGATGTCGGGCCTACACAAGACTGTTTTCAACAGATATATTTTTGTGTCACAACAGTCAGGAGACACTACTGTTTTTCTTTACGGAAAAAACTAACAAAAGCTGAATAATAGAGATTTTTTACCGTGGGATGGCAAAACCACAGTTATTGTTTACTGGGGTATACCACACTTTTTTAAATAGAGATATTTGCGGCTGAACAGTGAGCGACACACTCAAACTGCTTTTTTTTTAGATACCAAAGGCCCAAAACTGGATAGTACAGCGATTTCACCCGTGGAACTGCGAAACCACACTGGGATGTTGGGCCTACACAAGACTATTTTCAACAGATGTGTTTTTGTGTCACAACAGTCAGGAGGCACTACTGTTTTTCTTTACGGAAAAAACTACCAAAAGCTGAATAATAGAGATTTTTTACCGTGGGATGGCAAAACCACAGTTATTGTTTACTGGGGTATACCACACTTTTTTAAATAGAGATATTTGCGGCTGAACAGTGAGCGACACACTAAAACTGCTTTTTTTTCAGATACCAAAGGCCCAAAACTGGATAGTACAGCGATTTGACCCGTGGAACTGCGAAACCACACTGGGATGTCGGGCCTACACAAGACTATTTTCAACAGATATATTTTTGTGTCACAACAGTCAGGAGGCACTACTGTTTTTCTTCACGGAAAAAACTACCAAAAGCTGAATAATAGAGATTTTTTACCGTGGGATGGCAAAACCACAGTTATTGTTTACTGGGGTATACCACACTTTTTTAAATAGAGATATTTGCGGCTGTACAGTGAGCGACACACTCAAACTGTTTTTTTTTTAGATACCAAAGGCCCAAAACTGGATAGTACAGCAATTTGACGCGTGGAACTGCGAAACCACACTGGGATGTCGGGCCTATACAAGACTATTTTCAACAGATATATTTTTGTGTCACAACAGACAGGAGACACTACTGTTTTAGTTTACGGAAAAAACTACCAAAAGCTGAATAATAGAGATTTTTTACCGTGGGATGGCAAAACCACAGTTATTATTTACTGGGGTATACCACACTTTTTTAAATAGAGTTATTTGCGGCTGAACAGTGAGCGACACACTCAAACTGCTTTTTTTTTTAGATACCAAAGGCCCAAAACTGGATAGTACAGCGATTTGACCCGTGGAACTGCGAAACCACACTGGGATGTCGGGCCTACACAAGACTATTTTCAACAGATATATTTTTGTGTCACAACAGTCTGGAGACACTACTGTTTTTCTTTACGGAAAAAACTACCAAAAGCTGAATAATAGAGATTTTTTACCGTGGGATGGCAAAACCACAGTTATTGTTTACTGGGGTATACCACACTTTTTTAAATAGAGATATTTGCGGCTGAACAGTGAGCGACACACTCAAACTGCTTTTTTTTTAGATACCAAAGGCCCAAAACTGGATAGTACAGCGATTTGACGCGTGGAACTGCGAAACCACACTGGGAAGTCGGGCCTACACAAGACTATTTTCAACAGATATATTTTTATGTCACAACAGTCAGGAGACACTACTGTTTTTCTTTACGGAAAAAACTACCAAAAGCTGAATAATAGAGATTTTTTACCGTGGGATGGCAAAACCACAGTTATTGTTTACTGGGGTATACCACACTTTTTTAAATAGAGATATTTGTGGCTGAACAGTGAGCGACACACTGAAACTGTTTTTTTTTTAGATACCAAAGGCCCAAAACTGGATAGTACAGCGATTTGACCCGTGGAACTGCGAAACCACACTGGGATGTCGGGTCTACACAAGACTATTTTCAACAGATATATTTTTGTGTTACAACAGTCAGGAGACACTACTGTTTTTCTTTACGGAAAAAACTACCAAAAGCTGAATAATAGAGATTTTTTACCGTGGGATGGCAAAACCACAGTTATTGTTTACTGGGGTATACCACACTTTTTTAAATAGAGATATTTGCGGCTGAACAGTAAGCGACACACTCAAACTGCTTTTTTTTTAGATACCAAAGGCCCAAAACTGGATAGTACAGCGATTTGACCCGTGGAACTGCGATACCACACTGGGATGTCGGGCCTACACAAGACTATTTTCAACAGATATATTTTTTTGTCACAACAGTCAGGAGACACTACTGTTTTTCTTTACGGAAAATACTACCAAAACCTGAATAATAGAGATTTTTTACCGTGGGATGGCAAAACCACAGTTATTGTCTACTGGGGTATACCACACTTTTTTAAATAGAGATATTTGCGGCTGAACAGTGAGCGACACACTCAAACTGTTTTTTTTTTAGATACCAAAGGCCCAAAACTGGATAGTACATCAATTTGACCCGTGGAACTGCGAAACCACACTGGGATGTCGGGCCTACACAAGACTGTTTTCAACAGATATATTTTTGTGTCACAACAGTCAGGAGACACTACTGTTTTTCTTTACGGAAAAAACTACCAAAAGCTGAATAATAGAGATTTTTTACCGTGGGATGGCAAAACCACAGTTATTGTTTACTGGGGTATACCACACTTTTTTAAATAGAGATATTTTCGGCTGAACAGTGAGCGACACACTCAAACTGCTTTTTTTTTAGATACCAAAGGCCCAAAACTGGATAGTACAGCGATTTCACCCGTGGAACTGCGAAACCACACTGGGATGTTGGGCCTACACAAGACTATTTTCAACAGATGTGTTTTTGTGTCACAACAGTCAGGAGGCACTACTGTTTTTCTTTACGGAAAAAACTACCAAAAGCTGAATAATAGAGATTTTTTACCGTGGGATGGCAAAACCACAGTTATTGTTTACTGGGGTATACCACACTTTTTTAAATAGAGATATTTGCGGCTGAACAGTGAGCGACACACTAAAACTGCTTTTTTTTCAGATACCAAAGGCCCAAAACTGGATAGTACAGCGATTTGACCCGTGGAACTGCGAAACCACACTGGGATGTCGGGCCTACACAAGACTATTTTCAACAGATATATTTTTGTGTCACAACAGTCAGGAGACACTACTGTTTTTCTTTACGGAAAAAACTACCAAAAGCTGAATAATAGAGATTTTTTACCGTGGGATGGCAAAACCACAGTTATTGTTTACTGGGGTATACCACACTTTTTTAAATAGAGATATTTGCGGCTGAACAGTGAGCGACACACTCAAACTGTTTTTTTTTTAGATACCAAAGGCCCAAAACTGGATAGTACAGCAATTTGACGCGTGGAACTGCGAAACCACACTGGGATGTCGGGCCTACACAAGACTATTTTCAACAGATATATTTTTGTGTCACAACAGTCAGGAGACACTACTGTTTTAGTTTACGGAAAAAACTACCAAAAGCTGAATAATAGAGATTTTTTACCGTGGGATGGCAAAACCACAGTTATTATTTACTGGGGTATACCACACTTTTTTAAATAGAGATATTTGCGGCTGAACAGTGAGCGACACACTCAAACTGCTTTTTTTTTTAGATACCAAAGGCCCAAAACTGGATAGTACAGCGATTTGACCCGTGGAACTGCGAAACCACACTGGGATGTTGGGCCTACACAAGACTATTTTCAACAGATATATTTTTGTGTCACAACAGTCAGGAGGCACTACTGTTTTTCTTTACGGAAAAAACTACCAAAAGCTGAATAATAGAGATTTTTTACCGTGGGATGGCAAAACCACAGTTATTGTTTACTGGGGTATACCACACTTTTTTAAATAGAGATATTTGCGGCTGAACAGTGAGCGACACACTCAAACTGCTTTTTTTTTAGATACCAAAGGCCCAAAACTGGATAGTACAGCGATTTCACCCGTGGAACTGCGAAACCACACTGGGATTTCGGGCCTATACAAGACTATTTTCAACAGATATATTTTTGTGTCACAACAGACAGGAGACACTACTGTTTTAGTTTACGGAAAAAACTACCAAAAGCTGAATAATAGAGATTTTTTACCGTGGGATGGCAAAACCACAGTTATTATTTACTGGGGTATACCACACTTTTTTAAATAGAGATATTTGCGGCTGAACAGTGAGCGACACACTCAAACTGCTTTTTTTTTTAGATACCAAAGGCCCAAAACTGGATAGTACAGCGATTTGACCCGTGGAACTGCGAAACCACACTGGGATGTCGGGCCTACACAAGACTATTTTCAACAGATATATTTTTGTGTCACAACAGTCTGGAGACACTACTGTTTTTCTTTACGGAAAAAACTACCAAAAGCTGAATAATAGAGATTTTTTACCGTGGGATGGCAAAACCACAGTTATTGTTTACTGGGGTATACCACACTTTTTTAAATAGAGATATTTGCGGCTGAACAGTGAGCGACACACTCAAACTGCTTTTTTTTTAGATACCAAAGGCCCAAAACTGGATAGTACAGCGATTTGACGCGTGGAACTGCGAAACCACACTGGGAAGTCGGGCCTACACAAGACTATTTTCAACAGATATATTTTTATGTCACAACAGTCAGGAGACACTACTGTTTTTCTTTACGGAAAAAACTACCAAAAGCTGAATAATAGAGATTTTTTACCATGGGATGGCAAAACCACAGTTATTGTTTACTGGGGTATACCACACTTTTTTAAATAGAGATATTTGTGGCTGAACAGTGAGCGACACACTGAAACTGTTTTTTTTTTAGATACCAAAGGCCCAAAACTGGATAGTACAGCGATTTGACCCGTGGAACTGCGAAACCACACTGGGATGTCGGGTCTACACAAGACTATTTTCAACAGATATATTTTTGTGTTACAACAGTCAGGAGACACTACTGTTTTTCTTTACGGAAAAAACTACCAAAAGCTGAATAATAGAGATTTTTTACCGTGGGATGGCAAAACCACAGTTATTGTTTACTGGGGTATACCACACTTTTTTAAATAGAGATATTTGCGGCTGAACAGTAAGCGACACACTCAAACTGCTTTTTTTTTAGATACCAAAGGCCCAAAACTGGATAGTACAGCGATTTGACCCGTGGAACTGCGATACCACACTGGGATGTCGGGCCTACACAAGACTATTTTCAACAGATATATTTTTTTGTCACAACAGTCAGGAGACACTACTGTTTTTCTTTACGGAAAATACTACCAAAACCTGAATAATAGAGATTTTTTACCGTGGGATGGCAAAACCACAGTTATTGTTTACTGGGGTATACCACACTTTTTTAAATAGAGATATTTGCGGCTGAACAGTGAGCGACACACTCAAACTGCTTTTTTTTTAGATACCAAAGGCCCAAAACTGGATAGTACAGCGATTTGACCCGTGGAACTGCGAAACCACACTGGGATGTCGGGCCTACACAAGACTATTTTCAACAGATATATTTTTGTGTCACAACAGTCAGGAGACACTACTGTTTTTCTTTACGGAAAAAACTATCAAAAGCTGAATAATAGAGATTTTTTACCGTGGGATGGCAAAACCACAGTTATTGTTTACTGGGGTATACCACACTTTTTTAAATAGAGATATTTGCGGCTGAACAGTGAGCGACACACTCAAACTGTTTTTTTTTTAGATACCAAAGGCCCAAAACTGGATAGTACATCAATTTGACCCGTGGAACTGCGAAACCACACTGGGATGTCGGGCCTACACAAGACTGTTTTCAACAGATATATTTTTGTGTCACAACAGTCAGGAGACACTACTGTTTTTCTTTACGGAAAAAACTACCAAAAGCTGAATAATAGAGATTTTTTACCGTGGGATGGCAAAACCACAGTTATTGTTTACTGGGGTATACCACACTTTTTTAAATAGAGATATTTTCGGCTGAACAGTGAGCGACACACTCAAACTGCTTTTTTTTTAGATACCAAAGGCCCAAAACTGGATAGTACAGCGATTTCACCCGTGGAACTGCGAAACCACACTGGGATGTTGGGCCTACACAAGACTATTTTCAACAGATGTGTTTTTGTGTCACAACAGTCAGGAGGCACTACTGTTTTTCTTTACGGAAAAAACTACCAAAAGCTGAATAATAGAGATTTTTTACCGTGGGATGGCAAAACCACAGTTATTGTTTACTGGGGTATACCACACTTTTTTAAATAGAGATATTTGCGGCTGAACAGTGAGCGACACACTAAAACTGCTTTTTTTTCAGATACCAAAGGCCCAAAACTGGATAGTACAGCGATTTGACCCGTGGAACTGCGAAACCACACTGGGATGTCGGGCCTACACAAGACTATTTTCAACAGATATATTTTTGTGTCACAACAGTCAGGAGACACTACTGTTTTTCTTTACGGAAAAAACTACCAAAAGCTGAATAATAGAGATTTTTTACCGTGGGATGGCAAAACCACAGTTATTGTTTACTGGGGTATACCACACTTTTTTAAATAGAGATATTTGCGGCTGAACAGTGAGCGACACACTCAAACTGTTTTTTTTTTAGATACCAAAGGCCCAAAACTGGATAGTACAGCAATTTGACGCGTGGAACTGCGAAAACACACTGGGATGTCGGGCCTACACAAGACTATTTTCAACAGATATATTTTTGTGTCACAACAGTCAGGAGACACTACTGTTTTAGTTTACGGAAAAAACTACCAAAAGCTGAATAATAGAGATTTTTTACCGTGGGATGGCAAAACCACAGTTATTATTTACTGGGGTATACCACACTTTTTTAAATAGAGATATTTGCGGCTGAACAGTGAGCGACACACTCAAACTGCTTTTTTTTTTAGATACCAAAGGCCCAAAACTGGATAGTACAGCGATTTGACCCGTGGAACTGCGAAACCACACTGGGATGTTGGGCCTACACAAGACTATTTTCAACAGATATATTTTTGTGTCACAACAGTCAGGAGACACTACTGTTTTTCTTTACGGAAAAAACTACCAAAAGCTGAAAAATAGAGATTTTTTACCGTGGGATGGCAAAACCACAGTTATTGTTTACTGGGGTATACCACACTTTTTTAAATAGAGATATTTGCGGCTGAACAGTGAGCGACACACTCAAACTGCTTTTTTTTTAGATACCAAAGGCCCAAAACTGGATAGTACAGCGATTTGACCCGTGGAACTGCGAAACCACACTGGGATGTCGGGTCTACACAAGACTATTTTCAACAGATATATTTTTGTGTTACAACAGTCAGGAGACACTACTGTTTTTCTTTACGGAAAATACTACCAAAAGCTGAATAATAGAGATTTTTTACCGTGGGATGGCAAAGCCACAGTTATTGTTTACTGGGGTATACCACACTTTTTTAAATAGAGATATTTGCGGCTGAACAGTGAGCGACACACTCAAACTGCTTTTTTTTTAGATACCAAAGGCCCAAAACTGGATAGTACAGCGATTTGACCCGTGGAACTGCGAAACCACACTGGGATGGCGGGCCTACACAAGACTATTTTCAACAGATATATTTTTGTGTCACAACAGTCAGGAGACACTACTGTTTTTCTTTACGGAAAAAACTATCAAAAGCTGAATAATAGAGATTTTTTACCGTGGGATGGCAAAACCACAGTTATTGTTTACTGGGGTATACCACACTTTTTTAAATAGAGATATTTGCGGCTGAACAGTGAGCGACACACTCAAACTGTTTTTTTTTTAGATACCAAAGGCCCAAAACTGGATAGTACATCAATTTAACCCGTGGAACTGCGAAACCACACTGGGATGTCGGGCCTACACAAGACTATTTTCAACAGATATATTTTTGTGTCACAACAGTCAGGAGACACTACTGTTTTAGTTTACGGAAAAAACTACCAAAAGCTGAATAATAGAGATTTTTTACCGTGGGATGGCAAAACCACAGTTATTATTTACTGGGGTATACCACACTTTTTTAAATAGAGATATTTGCGGCTGAACAGTGAGCGACACACTCAAACTGCTTTTTTTTTTAGATACCAAAGGCCCAAAACTGGATAGTACAGCGATTTGACGCGTGGAACTGCGAAACCACACTGGGAAGTCGGGCCTACACCAGACTATTTTCAACAGATATATTTTTATGTCACAACAGACAGGAGACACTACTGTTTTTCTTTACGGAAAAAACTACCAAAAGCTGAATAATAGAGATTTTTTACCGTGGGATGGCAAAACCACAGTTATTGTTTACTGGGGTATGCCACACTTTTTTAAATAGAGATATTTGTGGCTGAACAGTGAGCGACACACTCAAACTGCTTTTTTTTTAGATACCAAAGGCCCAAAACTGGATAGTACAGTGATTTGACCCGTGGAACTGCGAAACCACACTGGGATGTCGGGTCTACACAAGACTATTTTCAACAGATATATTTTTGTGTTACAACAGTCAGGAGACACTACTGTTTTTCTTTACGGAAAAAACTACCAAAAGCTGAATAATAGAGATTTTTTACCGTGGGATGGCAAAACCACAGTTATTGTTTACTGGGGTATACCACACATTTTTAAATAGAGATATTTGTGGCTGAACAGTAAGCGACACACTCAAACTGCTTTTTTTTTAGATACCAAAGGCCCAAAACTGGATAGTACAGCGATTTGACCAGTGGAACTGCGAAACCACACTGGGATGTCGGGCCTACACAAGACTATTTTCAACAGATATATTTTTGTGTCACAACAGTCAGGAGACACTACTGTTTTTCTTTACGGAAAAAACTATCAAAAGCTGAATAATAGAGATTTTTTACCGTGGGATGGCAAAACCACAGTTATTGTTTACTGGGGTATACCACACTTTTTTAAATAGAGATATTTGCGGCTGAACAGTAAGCGACACACTCAAACTGCTTTTTTTTTAGATACCAAAGGCCCAAAACTGGATAGTACAGCGATTTGACCAGTGGAACTGCGAAACCACACTGGGATGTCGGGCCTACACAAGACTATTTTCAACAGATATATTTTTGTGTCACAACAGTCAGGAGACACTACTGTTTTTCTTTACGGAAAAAACTATCAAAAGCTGAATAATAGAGATTTTTTACCGTGGGATGGCAAAACCACAGTTATTGTTTACTGGGGTATACCACACTTTTTTAAATAGAGATATTTGCGGCTGAACAGTGACCGACACACTCAAACTGTTTTTTTTTTAGATACCAAAGGCCCAAAACTGGATAGTACAGCAATTTGACCCGTGGAACTGCGAAACCACACTGGGATGTCGGGCCTACACAAGACTATTTTCAACAGATATATTTTTGTGTCACAACAGTCAGGAGACACTACTGTTTTTCTTTACGGAAAAAACTATCAAAAGCTGAATAATAGAGATTTTTTACCGTGGGATGGCAAAACCACAGTTATTGTTTACTGGGGTATACCACACTTTTTTAAATAGAGATATTTGCGGCTGAACAGTGAGCGACACACTCAAACTGTTTTTTTTTTAGATACCAAAGGCCCAAAACTGGATAGTACAGCGATTTGACCCGTGGAACTGCGAAACCACATTGGGATGTCGGGCCTACACAAGACTATTTTCAACAGATATATTTTTGTGTCACAACAGTCAGGAGACACTACTGTTTTTCTTTACGGAAAAAACTACCAAAAGCTGAATAATAGAGATTTTTTACCGTGGGATGGCAAAACCACAGTTATTGTTTACTGGGTATACCACACTTTTTTAAATAGAGATATTTGCGGCTGAACAGTGAGCGACACACTCAAACTGCTTTTTTTTTAGATACCAAAGGCCCAAAACTGGATAGTACAGCGATTTGACGCGTGGAACTGCGAAACCACACTGGGAAGTCGGGCCTACACCAGACTATTTTCAACAGATATATTTTTATGTCACAACAGTCAGGAGACACTACTGTTTTTCTTTACGGAAAAAACTACCAAAAGCTGAATAATAGAGATTTTTTACCGTGGGATGGCAAAACCACAGTTATTGTTTACTGGGGTATACCACACTTTTTTAAATAGAGATATTTGCGGCTGAACAGTGACCGACACACTCAAACTGTTTTTTTTTTAGATACCAAAGGCCCAAAACTGGATAGTACAGCAATTTGACCCGTGGAACTGCGAAACCACACTGGGATGTCGGGCCTACACAAGACTATTTTCAACAGATATATTTTTGTGTCACAACAGTCAGGAGACACTACTGTTTTTCTTTACGGAAAAAACTATCAAAAGCTGAATAATAGAGATTTTTTACCGTGGGATGGCAAAACCACAGTTATTGTTTACTGGGGTATACCACACTTTTTTAAATAGAGATATTTGCGGCTGAACAGTGAGCGACACACTCAAACTGTTTTTTTTTTAGATACCAAAGGCCCAAAACTGGATAGTACAGCGATTTGACCCGTGGAACTGCGAAACCACATTGGGATGTCGGGCCTACACAAGACTATTTTCAACAGATATATTTTTGTGTCACAACAGTCAGGAGACACTACTGTTTTTCTTTACGGAAAAAACTACCAAAAGCTGAATAATAGAGATTTTTTACCGTGGGATGGCAAAACCACAGTTATTGTTTACTGGGTATACCACACTTTTTTAAATAGAGATATTTGCGGCTGAACAGTGAGCGACACACTCAAACTGCTTTTTTTTTAGATACCAAAGGCCCAAAACTGGATAGTACAGCGATTTGACGCGTGGAACTGCGAAACCACACTGGGAAGTCGGGCCTACACCAGACTATTTTCAACAGATATATTTTTATGTCACAACAGTCAGGAGACACTACTGTTTTTCTTTACGGAAAAAACTACCAAAAGCTGAATAATAGAGATTTTTTACCGTGGGATGGCAAAACCACAGTTATTGTTTACTGGGGTATACCACACTTTTTTAAATAGAGATATTTGTGGCTGAACAGTGAGCGACACACTCAAACTGCTTTTTTTTTAGATACCAAAGGCCCAAAACTGGATAGTACAGCGATTTGACCAGTGGAACTGCGAAACCACACTGGGATGTCGGGCCTACACAAGACTATTTTCAACAGATATATTTTTGTGTCACAACAGTCAGGAGACACTACTGTTTTTCTTTACGGAAAAAACTATCAAAAGCTGAATAATAGAGATTTTTTACCGTGGGATGGCAAAACCACAGTTATTGTTTACTGGGGTATACCACACTTTTTTAAATAGAGATATTTGCGGCTGAACAGTAAGCGACACACTCAAACTGCTTTTTTTTTAGATACCAAAGGCCCAAAACTGGATAGTACAGCGATTTGACCAGTGGAACTGCGAAACCACACTGGGATGTCGGGCCTACACAAGACTATTTTCAACAGATATATTTTTGTGTCACAACAGTCAGGAGACACTACTGTTTTTCTTTACGGAAAAAACTATCAAAAGCTGAATAATAGAGATTTTTTACCGTGGGATGGCAAAACCACAGTTATTGTTTACTGGGGTATACCACACTTTTTTAAATAGAGATATTTGCGGCTGAACAGTGACCGACACACTCAAACTGTTTTTTTTTTAGATACCAAAGGCCCAAAACTGGATAGTACAGCAATTTGACCCGTGGAACTGCGAAACCACACTGGGATGTCGGGCCTACACAAGACTATTTTCAACAGATATATTTTTGTGTCACAACAGTCAGGAGACACTACTGTTTTTCTTTACGGAAAAAACTATCAAAAGCTGAATAATAGAGATTTTTTACCGTGGGATGGCAAAACCACAGTTATTGTTTACTGGGGTATACCACACTTTTTTAAATAGAGATATTTGCGGCTGAACAGTGAGCGACACACTCAAACTGTTTTTTTTTTAGATACCAAAGGCCCAAAACTGGATAGTACAGCGATTTGACGCGTGGAACTGCGAAACCACACTGGGAAGTCGGGCCTACACCAGACTATTTTCAACAGATATATTTTTATGTCACAACAGTCAGGAGACACTACTGTTTTTCTTTACGGAAAAAACTACCAAAAGCTGAATAATAGAGATTTTTTACCGTGGGATGGCAAAACCACAGTTATTGTTTACTGGGGTATACCACACTTTTTTAAATAGAGATATTTGTGGCTGAACAGTGAGCGACACACTCAAACTGCTTTTTTTTTAGATACCAAAGGCCCAAAACTGGATAGTACAGCGATTTGACCAGTGGAACTGCGAAACCACACTGGGATGTCGGGCCTACACAAGACTATTTTCAACAGATATATTTTTGTGTCACAACAGTCAGGAGACACTACTGTTTTTCTTTACGGAAAAAACTATCAAAAGCTGAATAATAGAGATTTTTTACCGTGGGATGGCAAAACCACAGTTATTGTTTACTGGGGCATACCACACTTTTTTAAATAGAGATATTTGCGGCTGAACAGTAAGCGACACACTCAAACTGCTTTTTTTTTAGATACCAAAGGCCCAAAACTGGATAGTACAGCGATTTGACCAGTGGAACTGCGAAACCACACTGGGATGTCGGGCCTACACAAGACTATTTTCAACAGATATATTTTTGTGTCACAACAGTCAGGAGACACTACTGTTTTTCTTTACGGAAAAAACTATCAAAAGCTGAATAATAGAGATTTTTTACCGTGGGATGGCAAAACCACAGTTATTGTTTACTGGGGTATACCACACTTTTTTAAATAGAGATATTTGCGGCTGAACAGTGAGCGACACACTCAAACTGCTTTTTTTTTAGATACCAAAGGCCCAAAACTGGATAGTACAGCGATTTGACGCGTGGAACTGCGAAACCACACTGGGAAGTCGGGCCTACACCAGACTATTTTCAACAGATATATTTTTATGTCACAACAGTCAGGAGACACTACTGTTTTTCTTTACGGAAAAAACTACCAAAAGCTGAATAATAGAGATTTTTTACCGTGGGATGGCAAAACCACAGTTATTGTTTACTGGGGTATACCACACTTTTTTAAATAGAGATATTTGCGGCTGAACAGTGACCGACACACTCAAACTGTTTTTTTTTTAGATACCAAAGGCCCAAAACTGGATAGTACAGCAATTTGACCCGTGGAACTGCGAAACCACACTGGGATGTCGGGCCTACACAAGACTATTTTCAACAGATATATTTTTGTGTCACAACAGTCAGGAGACACTACTGTTTTTCTTTACGGAAAAAACTATCAAAAGCTGAATAATAGAGATTTTTTACCGTGGGATGGCAAAACCACAGTTATTGTTTACTGGGGTATACCACACTTTTTTAAATAGAGATATTTGCGGCTGAACAGTGAGCGACACACTCAAACTGTTTTTTTTTTAGATACCAAAGGCCCAAAACTGGATAGTACAGCGATTTGACCCGTGGAACTGCGAAACCACATTGGGATGTCGGGCCTACACAAGACTATTTTCAACAGATATATTTTTGTGTCACAACAGTCAGGAGACACTACTGTTTTTCTTTACGGAAAAAACTACCAAAAGCTGAATAATAGAGATTTTTTACCGTGGGATGGCAAAACCACAGTTATTGTTTACTGGGTATACCACACTTTTTTAAATAGAGATATTTGCGGCTGAACAGTGAGCGACACACTCAAACTGCTTTTTTTTTAGATACCAAAGGCCCAAAACTGGATAGTACAGCGATTTGACGCGTGGAACTGCGAAACCACACTGGGAAGTCGGGCCTACACCAGACTATTTTCAACAGATATATTTTTATGTCACAACAGTCAGGAGACACTACTGTTTTTCTTTACGGAAAAAACTACCAAAAGCTGAATAATAGAGATTTTTTACCGTGGGATGGCAAAACCACAGTTATTGTTTACTGGGGTATACCACACTTTTTTAAATAGAGATATTTGTGGCTGAACAGTGAGCGACACACTCAAACTGCTTTTTTTTTAGATACCAAAGGCCCAAAACTGGATAGTACAGCGATTTGACCAGTGGAACTGCGAAACCACACTGGGATGTCGGGCCTACACAAGACTATTTTCAACAGATATATTTTTGTGTCACAACAGTCAGGAGACACTACTGTTTTTCTTTACGGAAAAAACTATCAAAAGCTGAATAATAGAGATTTTTTACCGTGGGATGGCAAAACCACAGTTATTGTTTACTGGGGTATACCACACTTTTTTAAATAGAGATATTTGCGGCTGAACAGTAAGCGACACACTCAAACTGCTTTTTTTTTAGATACCAAAGGCCCAAAACTGGATAGTACAGCGATTTGACCAGTGGAACTGCGAAACCACACTGGGATGTCGGGCCTACACAAGACTATTTTCAACAGATATATTTTTGTGTCACAACAGTCAGGAGACACTACTGTTTTTCTTTACGGAAAAAACTATCAAAAGCTGAATAATAGAGATTTTTTACCGTGGGATGGCAAAACCACAGTTATTGTTTACTGGGGTATACCACACTTTTTTAAATAGAGATATTTGCGGCTGAACAGTGACCGACACACTCAAACTGTTTTTTTTTTAGATACCAAAGGCCCAAAACTGGATAGTACAGCAATTTGACCCGTGGAACTGCGAAACCACACTGGGATGTCGGGCCTACACAAGACTATTTTCAACAGATATATTTTTGTGTCACAACAGTCAGGAGACACTACTGTTTTTCTTTACGGAAAAAACTATCAAAAGCTGAATAATAGAGATTTTTTACCGTGGGATGGCAAAACCACAGTTATTGTTTACTGGGGTATACCACACTTTTTTAAATAGAGATATTTGCGGCTGAACAGTGAGCGACACACTCAAACTGTTTTTTTTTTAGATACCAAAGGCCCAAAACTGGATAGTACAGCGATTTGACGCGTGGAACTGCGAAACCACACTGGGAAGTCGGGCCTACACCAGACTATTTTCAACAGATATATTTTTATGTCACAACAGTCAGGAGACACTACTGTTTTTCTTTACGGAAAAAACTACCAAAAGCTGAATAATAGAGATTTTTTACCGTGGGATGGCAAAACCACAGTTATTGTTTACTGGGGTATACCACACTTTTTTAAATAGAGATATTTGTGGCTGAACAGTGAGCGACACACTCAAACTGCTTTTTTTTTAGATACCAAAGGCCCAAAACTGGATAGTACAGCGATTTGACCAGTGGAACTGCGAAACCACACTGGGATGTCGGGCCTACACAAGACTATTTTCAACAGATATATTTTTGTGTCACAACAGTCAGGAGACACTACTGTTTTTCTTTACGGAAAAAACTATCAAAAGCTGAATAATAGAGATTTTTTACCGTGGGATGGCAAAACCACAGTTATTGTTTACTGGGGCATACCACACTTTTTTAAATAGAGATATTTGCGGCTGAACAGTAAGCGACACACTCAAACTGCTTTTTTTTTAGATACCAAAGGCCCAAAACTGGATAGTACAGCGATTTGACCAGTGGAACTGCGAAACCACACTGGGATGTCGGGCCTACACAAGACTATTTTCAACAGATATATTTTTGTGTCACAACAGTCAGGAGACACTACTGTTTTTCTTTACGGAAAAAACTATCAAAAGCTGAATAATAGAGATTTTTTACCGTGGGATGGCAAAACCACAGTTATTGTTTACTGGGGTATACCACACTTTTTTAAATAGAGATATTTGCGGCTGAACAGTGACCGACACACTCAAACTGTTTTTTTTTTAGATACCAAAGGCCCAAAACTGGATAGTACAGCAATTTGACCCGTGGAACTGCGAAACCACACTGGGATGTCGGGCCTACACAAGACTATTTTCAACAGATATATTTTTGTGTCACAACAGTCAGGAGACACTACTGTTTTTCTTTACGGAAAAAACTATCAAAAGCTGAATAATAGAGATTTTTTACCGTGGGATGGCAAAACCACAGTTATTGTTTACTGGGGTATACCACACTTTTTTAAATAGAGATATTTGCGGCTGAACAGTGAGCGACACACTCAAACTGTTTTTTTTTTAGATACCAAAGGCCCAAAACTGGATAGTACAGCAATTTGACCCGTGGAACTGCGAAACCACACTGGGATGTCGGGCCTACACAAGACTATTTTCAACAGATATATTTTTGTGTCACAACAGTCAGGAGACACTACTGTTTTAGTTTACGGAAAAAACTACCAAAAGCTGAATAATAGAGATTTTTTACCATGGGATGGCAAAACCACAGTTATTATTTACTGGGGTATACCACACTTTTTTAAATAGAGATATTTGCGGCTGAACAGTGAGCGACACACTCAAACTGCTTTTTTTTTAGATACCAAAGGCCCAAAACTGGATAGTACAGCGATTTGACCCGTGGAACTGCGAAACCACACTGGGATGTCGGGCCTACACAAGACTATTTTCAACAGATATATTTTTGTGTCACAACAGTCAGGAGGCACTACTGTTTTTCTTTACGGAAAAAACTACCAAAAGCTGAATAATAGAGATTTTTTACCGTGGGATGGCAAAACCACAGTTATTGTTTACTGGGGTATACCACACTTTTTTAAATAGAGATATTTGCGGCTGAACAGTGAGCGACACACTGAAACTGCTTTTTTTTTAGATACCAAAGGCCCAAAACTGGATAGTACAGCGATTTGACCCGTGGAACTGCGAAACCACACTGGGATGTCGGGCCTACACAAGACTATTTTCAACAGATATATTTTTGTGTCACAACAGTCAGGAGACACTACTGTTTTTCTTTACGGAAAAAACTACCAAAAGCTGAATAATAGAGATTTTTTACCGTGGGATGGCAAAACCACAGTTATTGTTTACTGGGGTATACCACACTTTTTTAAATAGAGATATTTGCGGCTGAACAGTGAGCGACACACTCAAACTGCTTTTTTTTTAGATACCAAAGGCCCAAAACTGGATAGTACAGCGATTTGACGCGTGGAACTGCGAAACCACACTGGGAAGTCGGGCCTACACCAGACTATTTTCAACAGATATATTTTTATGTCACAACAGTCAGGAGACACTACTGTTTTTCTTTACGGAAAAAACTACCAAAAGCTGAATAATAGAGATTTTTTACCGTGGGATGGCAAAACCACAGTTATTGTTTACTGGGGTATACCACACTTTTTTAAATAGAGATATTTGTGGCTGAACAGTGAGCGACACACTCAAACTGCTTTTTTTTTAGATACCAAAGGCCCAAAACTGGATAGTACAGTGATTTGACCCGTGGAACTGCGAAACCACACTGGGATGTCGGGTCTACACAAGACTATTTTCAACAGATATATTTTTGTGTTACAACAGTCAGGAGACACTACTGTTTTTCTTTACGGAAAAAACTACCAAAAGCTGAATAATAGAGATTTTTTACCGTGGGATAGCAAAACCACAGTTATTGTTTACTGGGGTATACCACACATTTTTAAATAGAGATATTTGTGGCTGAACAGTAAGCGACACACTCAAACTGCTTTTTTTTTAGATACCAAAGGCCCAAAACTGGATAGTACAGCGATTTGACCAGTGGAACTGCGAAACCACACTGGGATGTCGGGCCTACACAAGACTATTTTCAACAGATATATTTTTGTGTCACAACAGTCAGGAGACACTACTGTTTTTCTTTACGGAAAAAACTATCAAAAGCTGAATAATAGAGATTTTTTACCGTGGGATGGCAAAACCACAGTTATTGTTTACTGGGGTATACCACACTTTTTTAAATAGAGATATTTGCGGCTGAACAGTAAGCGACACACTCAAACTGCTTTTTTTTTAGATACCAAAGGCCCAAAACTGGATAGTACAGCGATTTGACCAGTGGAACTGCGAAACCACACTGGGATGTCGGGCCTACACAAGACTATTTTCAACAGATATATTTTTGTGTCACAACAGTCAGGAGACACTACTGTTTTTCTTTACGGAAAAAACTATCAAAAGCTGAATAATAGAGATTTTTTACCGTGAGATTTCAAAACCACAGTTATTGTTTACTGGGGTATACCACACTTGTTTAAATAGAGATATTTGCGGCTGAACAGTGACCGACACACTCAAACTGTTTTTTTTTTAGATACCAAAGGCCCAAAACTGGATAGTACAGCAATTTGACCCGTGGAACTGCGAAACCACACTGGGATGTCGGGCCTACACAAGACTATTTTCAACAGATATATTTTTGTGTCACAACAGTCAGGAGACACTACTGTTTTTCTTTACGGAAAAAACTATCAAAAGCTGAATAATAGAGATTTTTTACCGTGGGATGGCAAAACCACAGTTATTGTTTACTGGGGTATACCACACTTTTTTAAATAGAGATATTTGCGGCTGAACAGTGAGCGACACACTCAAACTGTTTTTTTTTTAGATACCAAAGGCCCAAAACTGGATAGTACAGCAATTTGACCCGTGGAACTGCGAAACCACACTGGGATGTCGGGCCTACACAAGACTATTTTCAACAGATATATTTTTGTGTCACAACAGTCAGGAGACACTACTGTTTTAGTTTACGGAAAAAACTACCAAAAGCTGAATAATAGAGATTTTTTACCATGGGATGGCAAAACCACAGTTATTATTTACTGGGGTATACCACACTTTTTTAAATAGAGATATTTGCGGCTGAACAGTGAGCGACACACTCAAACTGCTTTTTTTTTAGATACCAAAGGCCCAAAACTGGATAGTACAGCGATTTGACCCGTGGAACTGCGAAACCACACTGGGATGTCGGGCCTACACAAGACTATTTTCAACAGATATATTTTTGTGTCACAACAGTCAGGAGGCACTACTGTTTTTCTTTACGGAAAAAACTACCAAAAGCTGAATAATAGAGATTTTTTACCGTGGGATGGCAAAACCACAGTTATTGTTTACTGGGGTATACCACACTTTTTTAAATAGAGATATTTGCGGCTGAACAGTGAGCGACACACTGAAACTGCTTTTTTTTTAGATACCAAAGGCCCAAAACTGGATAGTACAGCGATTTGACCCGTGGAACTGCGAAACCACACTGGGATGTCGGGCCTACACAAGACTATTTTCAACAGATATATTTTTGTGTCACAACAGTCAGGAGACACTACTGTTTTTCTTTACGGAAAAAACTACCAAAAGCTGAATAATAGAGATTTTTTACCGTGGGATGGCAAAACCACAGTTATTGTTTACTGGGGTATACCACACTTTTTTAAATAGAGATATTTGCGGCTGAACAGTGAGCGACACACTCAAACTGCTTTTTTTTTAGATACCAAAGGCCCAAAACTGGATAGTACAGCGATTTCACCCGTGGAACTGCGAAACCACACTGGGATGTCGGGCCTACACAAGACTATTTTCAACAGATGTGTTTTTGTGTCACAACAGTCAGGAGGCACTACTGTTTTTCTTTACGGAAAAAACTACCAAAAGCTGAATAATAGAGATTTTTTACCGTGGGATGGCAAAACCACAGTTATTGTTTACTGGGGTATACCACACTTTTTTAAATAGAGATATTTGCGGCTGAACAGTGAGCGACACACTAAAACTGCTTTTTTTTCAGATACCAAAGGCCCAAAACTGGATAGTACAGCGATTTGACCCGTGGAACTGCGAAACCACACTGGGATGTCGGGCCTACACAAGACTATTTTCAACAGATATATTTTTGTGTCACAACAGTCAGGAGACACTACTGTTTTTCTTTACGGAAAAAACTACCAAAAGCTGAATAATAGAGATTTTTTACCGTGGGATGGCAAAACCACAGTTATTGTTTACTGGGTATACCACACTTTTTTAAATAGAGATATTTGCGGCTGAACAGTGAGCGACACACTCAAACTGCTTTTTTTTTAGATACCAAAGGCCCAAAACTGGATAGTACAGCGATTTGACGCGTGGAACTGCGAAACCACACTGGGAAGTTGGGCCTACACCAGACTATTTTCAACAGATATATTTTTATGTCACAACAGTCAGGAGACACTACTGTTTTTCTTTACGGAAAAAACTACCAAAAGCTGAATAATAGAGATTTTTTACCGTGGGATGGCAAAACCACAGTTATTGTTTACTGGGGTATACCACACTTTTTTAAATAGAGATATTTGCGGCTGAACAGTAAGCGACACACTCAAACTGCTTTTTTTTTAGATACCAAAGGCCCAAAACTGGATAGTACAGCGATTTGACCAGTGGAACTGCGAAACCACACTGGGATGTCGGGCCTACACAAGACTATTTTCAACAGATATATTTTTGTGTCACAACAGTCAGGAGACACTACTGTTTTTCTTTACGGAAAAAACTATCAAAAGCTGAATAATAGAGATTTTTTACCGTGGGATGGCAAAACCACAGTTATTGTTTACTGGGGTATACCACACTTTTTTAAATAGAGATATTTGCGGCTGAACAGTGACCGACACACTCAAACTGTTTTTTTTTAAGATACCAAAGGCCCAAAACTGGATAGTACAGCAATTTGACCCGTGGAACTGCGAAACCACACTGGGATGTCGGGCCTACACAAGACTATTTTCAACAGATATATTTTTGTGTCACAACAGTCAGGAGACACTACTGTTTTTCTTTACGGAAAAAACTATCAAAAGCTGAATAATAGAGATTTTTTACCGTGGGATGGCAAAACCACAGTTATTGTTTACTGGGGTATACCACACTTTTTTAAATAGAGATATTTGCGGCTGAACAGTGAGCGACACACTCAAACTGTTTTTTTTTTAGATACCAAAGGCCCAAAACTGGATAGTACAGCAATTTGACCCGTGGAACTGTGAAACCACACTGGGATGTCGGGCCTACACAAGACTATTTTCAACAGATATATTTTTGTGTCACAACAGTCAGGAGACACTACTGTTTTAGTTTACGGAAAAAACTACCAAAAGCTGAATAATAGAGATTTTTTACCATGGGATGGCAAAACCACAGTTATTATTTACTGGGGTATACCACACTTTTTTAAATAGAGATATTTGCGGCTGAACAGTGAGCGACACACTCAAACTGCTTTTTTTTTAGATACCAAAGGCCCAAAACTGGATAGTACAGCGATTTGACCCGTGGAACTGCGAAACCACACTGGGATGTCGGGCCTACACAAGACTATTTTCAACAGATATATTTTTGTGTCACAACAGTCAGGAGGCACTACTGTTTTTCTTTACGGAAAAAACTACCAAAAGCTGCATAATAGAGATTTTTTACCGTGGGATGGCAAAACCACAGTTATTGTTTACTGGGGTATACCACACTTTTTTAAATAGAGATATTTGCGGCTGAACAGTGAGCGACACACTGAAACTGCTTTTTTTTTAGATACCAAAGGCCCAAAACTGGATAGTACAGCGATTTGACCCGTGGAACTGCGAAACCACACTGGGATGTCGGGCCTACACAAGACTATTTTCAACAGATATATTTTTGTGTCACAACAGTCAGGAGACACTACTGTTTTTCTTTACGGAAAAAACTACCAAAAGCTGAATAATAGAGATTTTTTACCGTGGGATGGCAAAACCACAGTTATTGTTTACTGGGGTATACCACACTTTTTTAAATAGAGATATTTGCGGTTGAACAGTGAGCGACACACTCAAACTGCTTTTTTTTTAGATACCAAAGGCCCAAAACTGGATAGTACAGCGATTTCACCCGTGGAACTGCGAAACCACACTGGGATGTCGGGCCTACACAAGACTATTTTCAACAGATGTGTTTGTGTGTCACAACAGTCAGGAGGCACTACTGTTTTTCTTTACGGAAAAAACTACCAAAAGCTGAATAATAGAGATTTTTTACCGTGGGATGGCAAAACCACAGTTATTGTTTACTGGGGTATACCACACTTTTTTAAATAGAGATATTTGCGGCTGAACAGTGAGCGACACACTAAAACTGCTTTTTTTTCAGATACCAAAGGCCCAAAACTAGATAGTACAGCGATTTGACCCGTGGAACTGCGAAACCACACTGGGATGTCGGGCCTACACAAGACTATTTTCAACAGATATATTTTTGTGTCACAACAGTCAGGAGACACTACTGTTTTTCTTTACGGAAAAAACTACCAAAAGCTGAATAATAGAGATTTTTTACCGTGGGATGGCAAAACCACAGTTATTGTTTACTGGGTATACCACACTTTTTTAAATAGAGATATTTGCGGCTGAACAGTGAGCGACACACTCAAACTGCTTTTTTTTTAGATACCAAAGGCCCAAAACTGGATAGTACAGCGATTTGACGCGTGGAACTGCGAAACCACACTGGGAAGTCGGGCCTACACCAGACTATTTTCAACAGATATATTTTTATGTCACAACAGTCAGGAGACACTACTGTTTTTCTTTACGGAAAAAACTACCAAAAGCTGAATAATAGAGATTTTTTACCGTGGGATGGCAAAACCACAGTTATTGTTTACTGGGGTATACCACACCTTTTTAAATAGAGATATTTGTGGCTGAATAGTGAGCGACACACTCAAACTGCTTTTTTTTTAGATACCAAAGGCCCAAAACTGGATAGTACAGAGATTTGACCCGTGGAACTGCGAAACCACACTGGGATGTCGGGTCTACACAAGACTATTTTCAACAGATATATTTTTGTGTTACAACAGTCAGGAGACACTACTGTTTTTCTTTACGGAAAAAACTACCAAAAGCTGAATAATAGAGATTTTTTACCGTGGGATGGCAAAACCACAGTTATTGTTTACTGGGGTATACCACACTTTTTTAAATAGAGATATTTGTGGCTGAACAGTGAGCGACACACTCAAACTGCTTTTTTTTTAGATACCAAAGGCCCAAAACTGGATAGTACAGTGATTTGACCAGTGGAACTGCGAAACCACACTGGGATGTCGGGCCTACACAAGACTATTTTCAACAGATATATTTTTGTGTCACAACAGTCAGGAGACACTACTGTTTTTCTTTACGGAAAAAACTATCAAAAGCTGAATAATAGAGATTTTTTACCGTGGGATGGCAAAACCACAGTTATTGTTTACTGGGGTATACCACACTTTTTTAAATAGAGATATTTGCGGCTGAACAGTGACCGACACACTCAAACTGTTTTTTTTTTAGATACCAAAGGCCCAAAACTGGATAGTACAGCAATTTGACCCGTGGAACTGCGAAACCACACTGGGATGTCGGGCCTACACAAGACTATTTTCAACAGATATATTTTTGTGTCACAACAGTCAGGAGACACTACTGTTTTTCTTTACGGAAAAAACTATCAAAAGCTGAATAATAGAGATTTTTTACCGTGGGATGGCAAAACCACAGTTATTGTTTACTGGGGTATACCACACTTTTTTAAATAGAGATATTTGCGGCTGAACAGTGAGCGACACACTCAAACTGTTTTTTTTTTAGATACCAAAGGCCCAAAACTGGATAGTACAGCAATTTGACCCGTGGAACTGCGAAACCACACTGGGATGTCGGGCCTACACAAGACTATTTTCAACAGATATATTTTTGTGTCACAACAGTCAGGAGACACTACTGTTTTAGTTTACGGAAAAAACTACCAAAAGCTGAATAATAGAGATTTTTTACCATGGGATGGCAAAACCACAGTTATTATTTACTGGGGTATACCACACTTTTTTAAATAGAGATATTTGCGGCTGAACAGTGAGCGACACACTCAAACTGCTTTTTTTTTAGATACCAAAGGCCCAAAACTGGATAGTACAGCGATTTGACCCGTGGAACTGCGAAACCACACTGGGATGTCGGGCCTACACAAGACTATTTTCAACAGATATGTTTTTGTGTCACAACAGTCAGGAGGCACTACTGTTTTTCTTTACGGAAAAAACTACCAAAAGCTGAATAATAGAGATTTTTTACCGTGGGATGGCAAAACCACAGTTATTGTTTACTGGGGTATACCACACTTTTTTAAATAGAGATATTTGCGGCTGAACAGTGAGCGACACACTGAAACTGCTTTTTTTTTAGATACCAAAGGCCCAAAACTGGATAGTACAGCGATTTGACCCGTGGAACTGCGAAACCACACTGGGATGTCGGGCCTACACAAGACTATTTTCAACAGATATATTTTTGTGTCACAACAGTCAGGAGACACTACTGTTTTTCTTTACGGAAAAAACTACCAAAAGCTGAATAATAGAGATTTTTTACCGTGGGATGGCAAAACCACAGTTATTGTTTACTGGGGTATACCACACTTTTTTAAATAGAGATATTTGCGGTTGAACAGTGAGCGACACACTCAAACTGCTTTTTTTTTAGATACCAAAGGCCCAAAACTGGATAGTACAGCGATTTCACCCGTGGAACTGCGAAACCACACTGGGATGTCGGGCCTACACAAGACTATTTTCAACAGATGTGTTTTTGTGTCACAACAGTCAGGAGGCACTACTGTTTTTCTTTACGGAAAAAACTACCAAAAGCTGAATAATAGAGATTTTTTACCGTGGGATGGCAAAACCACAGTTATTGTTTACTGGGTATACCACACTTTTTTAAATAGAGATATTTGCGGCTGAACAGTGAGCGACACACTCAAACTGCTTTTTTTTTAGATACCAAAGGCCCAAAAGTGGATAGTACAGCGATTTGACGCGTGGAACTGCGAAACCACACTGGGAAGTCGGGCCTACACCAGACTATTTTCAACAGATATATTTTTATGTCACAACAGTCAGGAGACACTACTGTTTTTCTTTACGGAAAAAACTACCAAAAGCTGAATAATAGAGATTTTTTACCGTGGGATGGCAAAACCACAGTTATTGTTTACTGGGGTATACCACACTTTTTTAAATAGAGATATTTGTGGCTGAACAGTGAGCGACACACTCAAACTGCTTTTTTTTTAGATACCAAAGGCCCAAAACTGGATAGTACAGCGATTTGACCCGTGGAACTGCGAAACCACACTGGGATGTCGGGTCTACACAAGACTATTTTCAACAGATATATTTTTGTGTTACAACAGTCAGGAGACACTACTGTTTTTCTTTACGGAAAAAACTACCAAAAGCTGAATAATAGAGATTTTTTACCGTGGGATGGCAAAACCACAGTTATTGTTTACTGGGGTATACCACACATTTTTAAATAGAGATATTTGTGGCTGAACAGTAAGCGACACACTCAAACTGCTTTTTTTTTAGATACCAAAGGCCCAAAACTGGATAGTACAGCGATTTGACCAGTGGAACTGCGAAACCACACTGGGATGTCGGGCCTACACAAGACTATTTTCAACAGATATATTTTTGTGTCACAACAGTCAGGAGACACTACTGTTTTTCTTTACGGAAAAAACTATCAAAAGCTGAATAATAGAGATTTTTTACCGTGGGATGGCAAAACCACAGTTATTGTTTACTGGGGTATACCACACTTTTTTAAATAGAGATATTTGCGGCTGAACAGTGAGCGACACACTCAAACTGCTTTTTTTTTAGATACCAAAGGCCCAAAACTGGATAGTACAGCGATTTGACCAGTGGAACTGCGAAACCACACTGGGATGTCGGGCCTACACAAGACTATTTTCAACAGATATATTTTTGTGTCACAACAGTCAGGAGACACTACTGTTTTTCTTTACGGAAAAAACTATCAAAAGCTGAATAATAGAGATTTTTTACCGTGGGATGGCAAAACCACAGTTATTGTTTACTGGGGTATACCACACTTTTTTAAATAGAGATATTTGCGGCTGAACAGTGACCGACACACTCAAACTGTTTTTTTTTTAGATACCAAAGGCCCAAAACTGGATAGTACAGCAATTTGACCCGTGGAACTGCGAAACCACACTGGGATGTCGGGCCTACACAAGACTATTTTCAACAGATATATTTTTGTGTCACAACAGTCAGGAGACACTACTGTTTTTCTTTACGGAAAAAACTATCAAAAGCTGAATAATAGAGATTTTTTACCGTGGGATGGCAAAACCACAGTTATTGTTTACTGGGGTATACCACACTTTTTTAAATAGAGATATTTGCGGCTGAACAGTGAGCGACACACTCAAACTGTTTTTTTTTTAGATACCAAAGGCCCAAAACTGGATAGTACAGCAATTTGACCCGTGGAACTGCGAAACCACACTGGGATGTCGGGCCTACACAAGACTATTTTCAACAGATATATTTTTGTGTCACAACAGTCAGGAGACACTACTGTTTTAGTTTACGGAAAAAACTACCAAAAGCTGAATAATAGAGATTTTTTACCATGGGATGGCAAAACCACAGTTATTATTTACTGGGGTATACCACACTTTTTTAAATAGAGATATTTGCGGCTGAACAGTGAGCGACACACTCAAACTGCTTTTTTTTTAGATACCAAAGGCCCAAAACTGGATAGTACAGCGATTTGACCCGTGGAACTGCGAAACCACACTGGGATGTCGGGCCTACACAAGACTATTTTCAACAGATATATTTTTGTGTCACAACAGTCAGGAGGCACTACTGTTTTTCTTTACGGAAAAAACTACCAAAAGCTGAATAATAGAGATTTTTTACCGTGGGATGGCAAAACCACAGTTATTGTTTACTGGGGTATACCACACTTTTTTAAATAGAGATATTTGCGGCTGAACAGTGAGCGACACACTGAAACTGCTTTTTTTTTAGATACCAAAGGCCCAAAACTGGATAGTACAGCGATTTGACCCGTGGAACTGCGAAACCACACTGGGATGTCGGGCCTACAGAAGACTATTTTCAACAGATATATTTTTGTGTCACAACAGTCAGGAGACACTACTGTTTTTCTTTACGGAAAAAACTACCAAAAGCTGAATAATAGAGATTTTTTACCGTGGGATGGCAAAACCACAGTTATTGTTTACTGGGGTATACCACACTTTTTTAAATAGAGATATTTGCGGCTGAACAGTGAGCGACACACTCAAACTGCTTTTTTTTTAGATACCAAAGGCCCAAAACTGGATAGTACAGCGATTTGACCCGTGGAACTGCGAAACCACACTGGGATGTCGGGCCTACACAAGACTATTTTCAACAGATGTGTTTTTGTGTCACAACAGTCAGGAGGCACTACTGTTTTTCTTTACGGAAAAAACTACCAAAAGCTGAATAATAGAGATTTTTTACCGTGGGATGGCAAAACCACAGTTATTGTTTACTGGGGTATACCACACTTTTTTAAATAGAGATATTTGCGGCTGAACAGTGAGCGACACACTAAAACTGCTTTTTTTTCAGATACCAAAGGCCCAAAACTGGATAGTACAGCGATTTGACCCGTGGAACTGCGAAACCACACTGGGATGTCGGGCCTACACAAGACTATTTTCAACAGATATATTTTTGTGTCACAACAGTCAGGAGACACTACTGTTTTTCTTTACGGAAAAAACTACCAAAAGCTGAATAATAGAGATTTTTTACCGTGGGATGGCAAAACCACAGTTATTGTTTACTGGGTATACCACACTTTTTTAAATAGAGATATTTGCGGCTGAACAGTGAGCGACACACTCAAACTGCTTTTTTTTTAGATACCAAAGGCCCAAAACTGGATAGTACAGCGATTTGACGCGTGGAACTGCGAAACCACACTGAGAAGTCGGGCCTACACCAGACTATTTTCAACAGATATATTTTTATGTCACAACAGTCAGGAGACACTACTGTTTTTCTTTACGGAAAAAACTACCAAAAGCTGAATAATAGAGATTTTTTACCGTGGGATGGCAAAACCACAGTTATTGTTTACTGGGGTATACCACACTTTTTTAAATAGAGATATTTGTGGCTGAACAGTGAGCGACACACTCAAACTGCTTTTTTTTTAGATACCAAAGGCCCAAAACTGGATAGTACAGCGATTTGACCCGTGGAACTGCGAAACCACACTGGGATGTCGGGCATACACAAGACTATTTTCAACAGATATATTTTTGTGTCACAACAGTCAGGAGGCACTACTGTTTTTCTTTACGGAAAAAACTACCAAAAGCTGAATAATAGAGATTTTTTACCGTGGGATGGCAAAACCACAGTTATTGTTTACTGGGGTATACCACACTTTTTTAAATAGAGATATTTGCGGCTGAACAGTGAGCGACACACTGAAACTGCTTTTTTTTTAGATACCAAAGGCCCAAAACTGGATAGTACAGCGATTTGACCCGTGGAACTGCGAAACCACACTGGGATGTCGGGCCTACAGAAGACTATTTTCAACAGATATATTTTTGTGTCACAACAGTCAGGAGACACTACTGTTTTTCTTTACGGAAAAAACTACCAAAAGCTGAATAATAGAGATTTTTTACCGTGGGATGGCAAAACCACAGTTATTGTTTACTGGGGTATACCACACTTTTTTAAATAGAGATATTTGCGGCTGAACAGTGAGCGACACACTCAAACTGCTTTTTTTTTAGATACCAAAGGCCCAAAACTGGATAGTACAGCGATTTGACCCGTGGAACTGCGAAACCACACTGGGATGTCGGGCCTACACAAGACTATTTTCAACAGATGTGTTTTTGTGTCACAACAGTCAGGAGGCACTACTGTTTTTCTTTACGGAAAAAACTACCAAAAGCTGAATAATAGAGATTTTTTACCGTGGGATGGCAAAACCACAGTTATTGTTTACTGGGGTATACCACACTTTTTTAAATAGAGATATTTGCGGCTGAACAGTGAGCGACACACTAAAACTGCTTTTTTTTCAGATACCAAAGGCCCAAAACTGGATAGTACAGCGATTTGACCCGTGGAACTGCGAAACCACACTGGGATGTCGGGCCTACACAAGACTATTTTCAACAGATATATTTTTGTGTCACAACAGTCAGGAGACACTACTGTTTTTCTTTACGGAAAAAACTACCAAAAGCTGAATAATAGAGATTTTTTACCGTGGGATGGCAAAACCACAGTTATTGTTTACTGGGTATACCACACTTTTTTAAATAGAGATATTTGCGGCTGAACAGTGAGCGACACACTCAAACTGCTTTTTTTTTAGATACCAAAGGCCCAAAACTGGATAGTACAGCGATTTGACGCGTGGAACTGCGAAACCACACTGAGAAGTCGGGCCTACACCAGACTATTTTCAACAGATATATTTTTATGTCACAACAGTCAGGAGACACTACTGTTTTTCTTTACGGAAAAAACTACCAAAAGCTGAATAATAGAGATTTTTTACCGTGGGATGGCAAAACCACAGTTATTGTTTACTGGGGTATACCACACTTTTTTAAATAGAGATATTTGTGGCTGAACAGTGAGCGACACACTCAAACTGCTTTTTTTTTAGATACCAAAGGCCCAAAACTGGATAGTACAGCGATTTGACCCGTGGAACTGCGAAACCACACTGGGATGTCGGGCCTACACAAGACTATTTTCAACAGATATATTTTTTGTCACAACAGTCAGGAGACACTACTGTTTTTCTTTACGGAAAATACTACCAAAACCTGAATAATAGAGATTTTTTACCGTGGGATGGCAAAACCACAGTTATTGTTTACTGGGGTATACCACACTTTTTTAAATAGAGATATTTGCGGCTGAACAGTGAGCGACACACTCAAACTGCATTTTTTAGATACCAAAGGCCCAAAACTGCATAGTACAGCGATTTGACCCGTGGAACTGCGAAACCACACTGGGATGTCGGGCCTACACAAGACTATTTTCAACAGATATATTTTTTTGTCACAACAGTCAGGAGACACTACTGTTTTTCTTTACGGAAAATACTACCAAAACCTGAATAATAGAGATTTTTTACCGTGGGATGGCAAAACCACAGTTATTGTTTACTGGGGTATACCACACTTTTTTAAATAGAGATATTTGCGGCTGAACAGTGAGCGACACACTCAAACTGCTTTTTTTTTAGATACCAAAGGCCCAAAACAGGATAGTACAGTGATTTGACCCGTGGAACTGCAAAACCACACTGGGATGTCGGGCCTACACAAGACTATTTTCAACAGATATATTTTTGTGTCACAACAGTCAGGAGACACTACTGTTTTTCTTTACGGAAAAAACTACCAAAAGCTGAATAATAGAGATTTTTTACCGTGGGGTGGCAAAACCACAGTTCTTGTTTACTGGGGTATACCACACTTTTTTAAATAGAGATATTTGCGGCTGAACAGTGAGTGACACACTCAAACTGCTTTTTTTTTAGATACCAAAGGCCCAAAACTGGATAGTACAGCAATTTGACCCGTGGAACTGCGAAACCACACTGGGATGTCGGGCCTACACAAGACTATTTTCAACAGATATATTTTTGTGTCACAACAGTCAAGAGGCACTACTGTTTTTCTTTACGGAAAAAACTACCCAAAGCTGAATAATAGAGATTTTTTACCGTGGGATGGCAAAACCACAGTTATTGTTTACTGGGGTATGCCACACTTTTTTAAATAGAGATATTTGCGGCGTAACAGTGAGCGACTCACTCAAACTGCTTTTTTTTTAGATACCAAAGGCCCAAAACTGGATAGTACAGCGATTTCAGCCGTGGAACTGCGAAACCACACTGGGATGTCGGGCCTACACAAGACTATTTTCAACAGATATATTTTTGTGTCACAACAGTCAGGAGACACTACTGTTTTTGTTGACGGAAAAAACTACCAAAAGCTGAATAATAGAGATTTTTTTCCGTGGGATGGCAAAACCACAGGTATTGTTTACTGGGGTATACCACACTTTTTTAAATAGAGATATTTGCGGCTGAACAGTGAGCGACACACTCAAACTGCTTTTTTTTTAGATACCAAAGGCCCAAAACTGGATAGTACAGCGATTTGACGCGTGGAACTGCGAAACCACACTGAGAAGTCGGGCCTACACCAGACTATTTTCAACAGATATATTTTTATGTCACAACAGTCAGGAGACACTACTGTTTTTCTTTACGGAAAAAACTACCAAAAGCTGAATAATAGAGATTTTTTACCGTGGGATGGCAAAACCACAGTTATTGTTTACTGGGGTATACCACACTTTTTTAAATAGAGATATTTGTGGCTGAACAGTGAGCGACACACTCAAACTGCTTTTTTTTTAGATACCAAAGGCCCAAAACTGGATAGTACAGCGATTTGACCCGTGGAACTGCGAAACCACACTGGGATGTCGGGTCTACACAAGACTATTTTCAACAGATATATTTTTGTGTTACAACAGTCAGGAGACACTACTGTTTTTCTTTACGGAAAAAACTACCAAAAGCTGAATAATAGAGATTTTTTACCGTGGGATGGCAAAACCACAGTTATTGTTTACTGGGGTATACCACACATTTTTAAATAGAGATATTTGTGGCTGAACAGTAAGCGACACACTCAAACTGATTTTTTTTTAGATACCAAAGGCCCAAAACTGGATAGTACAGCGATTTGACCAGTGGAACTGCGAAACCACACTGGGATGTCGGGCCTACACAAGACTATTTTCAACAGATATATTTTTGTGTCACAACAGTCAGGATACACTACTGTTTTTCTTTACGGAAAAAACTATCAAAAGCTGAATAATAGAGATTTTTTACCGTGGGATGGCAAAACCACAGTTATTGTTTACTGGGGTATACCACACTTTTTTAAATAGAGATATTTGCGGCTGAACAGTGAGCGACACACTCAAACTGTTTTTTTTTTAGATACCAAAGGCCCAAAACTGGATAGTACAGCAATTTGACCCGTGGAACTGCGAAACCACACTGGGATGTCGGGCCTACACAAGACTATTTTCAACAGATATATTTTTGTGTCACAACAGTCAGGAGACACTACTGTTTTAGTTTACTGAAAAAACTACCAAAAGCTGAATAATAGAGATTTTTTACCGTGGGATGGCAAAACCACAGTTATTGTTTACTGGGGTATACCACACTTTTTTAAATAGAGATATTTGCGGCTGAACAGTGAGCGACACACTCAAACTGCTTTTTTTAGATACCAAAGGCCCAAAACTGGATAGTACAGCGATTTGACCCGTGGAACTGCGAAACCACACTGGGATGTCGGGCCTACACAAGACTATTTTCAACAGATATATTTTTGTGTCACAACAGTCAGGAGGCACTACTGTTTTTCATTACCGAAAAAACTACCAAAAGCTGAATAATAGAGATTTTTTACCGTGGGATGGCAAAACCACAGTTATTGTTTACTGGGGTATACCACACTTTTTTAAATAGAGATATTTGCGGCTGAACAGTGAGCGACACACTCAAACTGCTTTTTTTTTAGATACCAAAGGCCCAAAACTGGATAGTACCGTGATTTGACCCGTGGAACTGCGAAACCACACTGGGATGTCGGGCCTACACAAGACTATTTTCAACAGATATATTTTTGTGTCACAACAGTCAGGAGGCACTACTGTTTTTCTTTACGGAAAAAACTACCAAAAGCTGAATAATAGAGATTTTTTACCCTGGGATGGCAAAACCACAGTTTTTGTTTACTGGGGTATACCACACTTTTTTAAATAGAGATATTTGCGGCTGAACAGTGAGCGACACACTCAAACTGTTTTTTTTTTAGATACCAAAGGCCCAAAACTGGATAGTACAGCGATTTGACCCGTGGAACTGCGAAACCACACTGGGATGTCGGGCCTACACAAGACTATTTTCAACAGATATATTTTTTGTCACAACAGTCAGGAGACACTACTGTTTTTCTTTACGGAAAATACTACCAAAACCTGAATAATAGAGATTTTTTACCGTGGGATGGCAAAACCACAGTTATTGTTTACTGGGGTATACCACACTTTTTTAAATAGAGATATTTGCGGCTGAACAGTGAGCGACACACTCAAACTGCATTTTTTAGATACCAAAGGCCCAAAACTGCATAGTACAGCGATTTGACCCGTGGAACTGCGAAACCACACTGGGATGTCGGGCCTACACAAGACTATTTTCAACAGATATATTTTTTTGTCACAACAGTCAGGAGACACTACTGTTTTTCTTTACGGAAAATACTACCAAAACCTGAATAATAGAGATTTTTTACCGTGGGATGGCAAAACCACAGTTATTGTTTACTGGGGTATACCACACTTTTTTAAATAGAGATATTTGCGGCTGAACAGTGAGCGACACACTCAAACTGCTTTTTTTTTAGATACCAAAGGCCCAAAACAGGATAGTACAGTGATTTGACCCGTGGAACTGCGAAACCACACTGGGATGTCGGGCCTACACAAGACTATTTTCAACAGATATATTTTTGTGTCACAACAGTCAGGAGACACTACTGTTTTTCTTTACGGAAAAAACTACCAAAAGCTGAATAATAGAGATTTTTTACCGTGGGGTGGCAAAACCACAGTTCTTGTTTACTGGGGTATACCACACTTTTTTAAATAGAGATATTTGCGGCTGAACAGTGAGTGACACACTCAAACTGCTTTTTTTTTAGATACCAAAGGCCCAAAACTGGATAGTACAGCAATTTGACCCGTGGAACTGCGAAACCACACTGGGATGTCGGGCCTACACAAGACTATTTTCAACAGATATATTTTTGTGTCACAACAGTCAAGAGGCACTACTGTTTTTCTTTACGGAAAAAACTACCCAAAGCTGAATAATAGAGATTTTTTACCGTGGGATGGCAAAACCACAGTTATTGTTTACTGGGGTATGCCACACTTTTTTAAATAGAGATATTTGCGGCGTAACAGTGAGCGACTCACTCAAACTGCTTTTTTTTTAGATACCAAAGGCCCAAAACTGGATAGTACAGCGATTTCAGCCGTGGAACTGCGAAAACACACTGGGATGTCGGGCCTACACAAGACTATTTTCAACAGATATATTTTTGTGTCACAACAGTCAGGAGACACTACTGTTTTTGTTGACGGAAAAAACTACCAAAAGCTGAATAATAGAGATTTTTTTCCGTGGGATGGCAAAACCACAGGTATTGTTTACTGGGGTATACCACACTTTTTTAAATAGAGATATTTGCGGCTGAACAGTGAGCGACACACTCAAACTGCTTTTTTTTTAGATACCAAAGGCCCAAAACTGGATAGTACAGCGATTTGACCCGTGGAACTGCGAAACCACACTGGGATGTCGGACCTACACAAGACTATTTTCAACAGATATGTTTTTGTGTCACAACAGTCAGGAGGCACTACTGTTTTTCTTTACGGAAAAAACTACCAAAAGCTGAATAATAGAGATTTTTTACCGTGGGATGGCAAAACCAGTTATTGTTTACTGGGGTATACCACACTTTTTTAAATAGAGATATTTGCGGCTGAACAGTGAGCGACACACTCAAACTGCTTTTTTTTCAGATACCAAAGGCCCAAAACTGGAAAGTACAGCGATTTGACCCGTGGAACTGCGAAACCACACTGGGATGTTGGGCCTACACAAGACTATTTTCAACAGATATATTTTTTTGTCACAACAGTCAGGAGACACTACTGTTTTTCTCTACGGAAAAATCTACCAAAAGCTGAATAATAGAGATTTTTTACCGTGGGATGGCAAAACCACAGTTATTGTTTACTGGGGTATACCACACTTTTTTAAATAGAGATATTTGCGGCTGAACAGTGAGCGACACACTCAAACTGTTTTTTTTTTAGATACCAAAGGCCCAAAACTGGATAGTACAGCAATTTGACCCGTGGAACTGCGAAACCACACTGGGATGTCGGGACTACACAAGACTACTTTAAACAGATATATTTTTGTGTCACAACAGTCAGGAGACACTACTGTTTTAGTTTACGGAAAAAACTACCAAAAGCTGAATAATAGAGATTTTTTACCGTGGGATGGCAAAACCACAGTTATTGTTTACTGGGGTATACCACACTTTTTTAAATAGAGATATTTGCGGCTGAACAGTGAGCGACACACTCAAACTGCTTTTTTTTTAGATACCAAAGGCCCAAAACTGGATAGTACAGCGATTTGACCCGTGGAACTGCGAAACCACACTGGGATGTCGGGCCTACACAAGACTATTTTCAACAGATATATTTTTGTGTCACAACAGTCAGGAGACACTACTGTTTTTCTTTACGGAAAAAACTACCAAAAGCTGAATAATAGAGATTTTTTACCGTGGGATGGCAAAACCACAGTTATTGTTTACTGGGGTATACCACACTTTTTTAAATAGAAATATTTGCGGCTGAACAGTGAGCGACACACTCAAACTGCTTTTTTTTCAGATACCAAAGGCCCAAAACTGGATAGTACAGCGATTTGACCCGTGGAACTGCGGAACCACACTGGGATGTCGGGCCTACACAAGACTATTTTCAACAGATATATTTTTTTGTCACAACAGTCAGGAGACACTACTGTTTTTTTTTTTTACGGAAAAAACTACCAAAAGCTGAATAATAGAGATTTTTTACCGTGGGATGGCAAAACCACAGTTATTGTTTACTGGGGTATACCACACTTTTTTAAATAGAGATATTTGCGGCTGAACAGTGAGCGACACACTCAAACTGCTTTTTTTAGATACCAAAGGCCCAAAACTGGATAGTACAGCGATTTGACCCGTGGAACTGCGAAACCACACTGGGATGTCGGGCCTACACAAGACTATTTTCAACAGATATATTTTTGTGTCACAACAGTCAGGAGGCACTACTGTTTTGCATTACCGAAAAAACTACCAAAAGCTGAATAATAGAGATTTTTTACCGTGGGATGGCA